>NC_140589.1:538760321-548760321 GCF_964204655.1 Triturus cristatus
TGAAAGCAGTGCAGAAAGTGGACACAGAAACAAACACACAAATAGGAGTAGTAAATGAACAGATAATTAGTGTGATCTCCAAGTAGGGCAGAGTAAATGTTAAGCTAAATTAAGGAAAAGATCTTTCCCGAAGTAAAGGACAAATATAGAAATAGAAATCTCGAGTACTATGTGTCAGTATGGGGACAGTGACTGAGGAGTTTAGTATAGATCTCCTCTAGTCGATACCTTGCGCTAGTATCAGTACATGAGGTCCGAGAATTGTAAATAAGGACAGTGCAGAAAATGGACACAGACACAACAACAGAAGTAGTAGTAACAAATAAAAGATACTTAGCATGATCTCCAAGTAGGGAGAGTAGTTATTATTGCCCCATGAAAAACATCATTAATGAGATTATAAATAATGTGAGACATACTTAGCGTACGGTTAAGACGAGAAGAAAGACGTGATCGCGCGACGCATGACGTTACTGCGGGCGCGAACTGTTGCGACCAACAATCCAACATCTCGTGGAGAACGCGACCGGATCGGGAAAACATGTCGGCGAACGCGGGGATTCAGGTAAGTTGATCGCGCGTGCGCGAGAATGTATTATTTTACAGCGCGAGCAAGAACCAAATTATCGCTAAGCTGCGGAATGCGGAAATTTTGACATTTTCGCGCTCTCCGAGGAACGCGAACATCTCAAATTATCGCAATTTCCGAGAGCGGAACAGAAATTTAGCCCAGGCCTAATAATAATACTTTGGAAAAACCAATATGGAATCAATAAATAACTTTCTCAAGACAACGTAAGTCAACTGTCTTTCTTCAACAACAAAACACTCCAGAACCGCAAAGGGAGTTTCTTAATACAACTTAAATATACGTATTACCTAAGGAGGAGCACATGCTCAATCACCTGCCAGACCAAGCCCATTCAGGTGTGAAAGAAATCTCCTGCTCCTACTCTGAATGCAGCCCAAGCCTTACAGCCCAGTCCTGATTAATTTGGGAAAGGCAGGACACACATCAACCCCCGTAGCCATCTGAGAGAATGCACATCCCCAGCCCCTGTCATTCAAAAGCCAGACAGTCAATCCACAAACTAGCAGAGGCATACAGGATGGCTAAGCAAGAAAATACCCACTTTCTAAAAGTGGAATTTTCAAACACACAATATAAAAATCATCTTTACTAAAAGATGCATTTTTTTATTCTGAGTTCAGGCATACTACATTTTTCTATCTTGTTCCAATGGGAAGTTATAGTTATAAGATGTTATAAATAAACTCCCATTCCATCCTATGGGACAGATAGCCTTTCAATAGTGAAAAACAAAATTGGCAGTATTTCACTGTCAGGACATGCCACACACATCAGGGCATGTCCTACATTTCACAAACACTGCACTCTGACCACAGGGGTACCATGGGCCTACCTTAGGTGTGACTCACATATTAAAAAAGGGGAAGGTTATGGCCTGGCAAGTGGGTGCACGTGCCAGGTCAACATGGCAGTACCAAACTGCACACAGACACTGCAGTGGCAGGTCTGAGTTACCTTTGAAAGGCTGCTTGTGTGAGTTGCACAATCAGTGGTGCAGGCCCACTAATAGCATTTAATTTACAGGCCCTGAGCACACACACTGCACTGTACTAGATACTTAGTAGTAAGTTAAATTCCCAATGATGGAAACACCAATCCATCATAACAATTTACAGGGAGAGCATATACACTTTAGCACTGATCAGCAGTGGTAAAGTACCCAGTGTCATAAAACCAACAAAAACAGGTCAGAAACAGAAGGCCAAAAAATGCAAAAAGTCTGGGGATAAACCCGATGGACACCCCAGGTATAACACAGCACAAATCAACACCTGCGGTTTGGGAGAGGTGAGTAGAGTACCATGTCTCTGTGAATATGGCACTCTCTGGCTCTCTCCCTGGCACGCAATGCAGCACAGCCTCTTTGGGTGCTGCACTGCGGTGAGTGACACCTTTGTGATTCTGGGCCTTAATGTCAGAAACAGAGAATTGGTAGCAGAAAGAGCAAAAAGAAAAAATGCCCATTCTAATCAGTGGCAAGGCATCTCCATGGTTCACTGTTTTGAATAACAATATTACTAATATATGGTTTGAATAGGTGTTTGGTATGTCAAAACTCCTTTTTTTCTTTAAAATGACAACCTTTTTATAGCTATTCTGCATTCTGACATCTAGACTTTAAGAAAGCAAAACTGTATGTAATGCATTCATTTATTCTAAAATGATATCAATCAATCATTACTGTTATAAAAACCTAAAGCCTTAAATAAAAAATAAAATGCTTTGCCAACAAGAGCACTATATTCAATAAAACGTCCTATATAAGGAAAGAAAGTGAATGCTATGATTACAGTGGCACGTTTAATCAAACAAAGCAACACAAAGGACCGTACAAAAATTCTCTCATCATAATACATAATTGCGGGACCTCTCTCTGATCAAATCAGACTGTAATAAAGGTTAAGCGGCATTCCACTCATCACAGTTCATGTTTTTCGAGCCGGTCTCCACCTCGCTGTATATGCAATAAAATGAAGCTCTCTAGCTTCCTTGGCCTATAGAGAGTAATAGTCTAGAGAGAGTAATAGGGCCCACAGAATGGCAGCAGGTACTCAGGCATTGCGATGAAGATTTCATGTCTGAAGGTCTTGTGCTATCATCAACGTTCCCCTGGCAACTCTTGGGAGAAAAGGAGTGGTAACTTAAACTGTGGGCAGTTGGCAAAGCTGTATGCCCATGGCAGAGCTGTTTAGTGGCCTGATGAGTCACTGAGGCATACGCACTGGCAGTTAGCGTGTCCGGTTGCCGCAGCACCCCCAAAATGAATATGTTGGCATTCAGAAGGTGAATGAGAAATAAAGATGCCTTTAAATTTTGTTTTATCTTGTCACATTTGTCATGCGTTCAAATACAGAGGCCATATGTCAGGTTATGGCTCCTGAGAAATTGCTGCTTATGCATTTAACTCATAGATTGCTGTTTACTTTTCTTTCTCTATTTAAAAGTTAGAGGATTTTGTAAAGCGAACTTTCTGACAATCTTACTGGGGTACAGGGAGTGTGAAAGGAAAGGCTGTGGGATGCCTGTTTTTTTCTAACACATTTAAACACCCATGGCAGAGCTGTTTAGTGGCCTTATGAGTCACTGAGGTAAACACACTGGAAGTTAGGGTGTCGGGTTGCCGCAGCACCCCCAAAATGAATATGCTGGCATTCAGAAGGTGAATGAGAAATAAAGATGCCTTTAAATGTTGTTTTATCTTGTCACATTTGTCATGCGCTCAAATACAGAGGCCAAATGTCAGGTTATGGCTCCTGAGAAATTGCTGCTTATGCTTTTAACGCATAGATTGCTGTTTACTTTTCTTTCACACACTTAAAAGTTAGAGGATTTTGTAAAGCGAACTATCTGACAATCTTACTGGGGTACAGGGAGTGTGAAAGGAAAGGCTGTGGGATGCCTGTTTTTTTCTAAAACATTTAAACACCTTTAAATTAACTTTTTTTTTTTTAGACTTTATTTTTCATTTTTCACATTATTCCAAAAGATACAAATGAGCATCCTCGTTCACCAAAGAGTGCAGTCATTGTCACAGAATCTACAGATACATTTGTATTACAATACAAGCTGTGATTGAAACGGCTAGTACAATGAATACAATAACGCTGTAACTGCAATCCACCCGGGGCCATCTCCTGTCCCCAACCACTGCGCTTCCCCGTGACATAGGAAACCCAATATATTCAGCCCATGGAGCAGGCATTCAAGCCAGTGTAGAATTACAGCTGGTTACATGCATCGAGTTGAGTCACTCCACTCCCTCCAGCACAATGCCGTTGCCTTGCTGTGTGGCAGAGGCCTGGTTAGAGACCTCCAAATATTAACTGAAGGGGCCCCATATATCTTTGGGGAGGGAGGAGCAGGGCATAATACCTGCATATGTCTCAGAATTTACATTGCAATATGTCAAGCTGTTCAGCCAATCTTGTACTTTAGGTACTGTTCTCCTGCCCCAATGGATAGCAACTTCTCTTTTTGCCAGCAGAAGACCGAGCGATGCGAACTACATGACCTCTGTAGGAAAACTGACTGTGTATCCCTGCATGTCCAACTCTGGGGTTGGAATGAGGAGCAAGCCGACCATTTTCCCTTGTGTGCAGTGGATATCCGACCAACAGATCTGCAATCGGGGACATGTCCATGCGAGGTGTGCTAAGTCAGCTTGTGGCGCAGTGCATTTCGGACAGGTGTGTGGTCTAGAAGCATCTATCCTGTGTGCTTTAGCAGGAGTGAAGTAGGCCCGGTGCAGAAACTTAAAATGAAGCAGCTTGTGTCTACTGTTTAGTGAGACTTCTTTAGTAACTGTACAGCATTTGGCCCACTGCTCGTCTGTGATGGGGCGACCTAAGTCAGTTTCCCTATCATTGCGGACCTTGACGTCATTTACCGGTCTCATACTAGCACAAGCTTTGTATAATTTAGAAATGAAACGCGCCCCGTCAGGGTTCTCAATTATCAGGGTAAGCGGGGGAAAGGACTCTGGTTCGATCAGGAACGTGGGACATGCCAAACATAAAGCTGACTGGATGCGGCTCATGACAAACCTGTCCATAAAGCTACCGTCTTGGTAGCGTGCATAGTCTGCTAGTTAGTAGATGTCTCCCTCCAAGTATAGGTCTCCTATCTTGGTAATGTCGAACTTTTCCAATGTGCGTTGCACCAATCGTTCACCCCTTATCGGAAACCACCTAGCGTTTGGGAGTGGGAGGGCAGAGGAGTATCGTGCTGCAGCGCAGGTCAGGCGCTTCAGCTTCTCCCACGTCGAACTGGTGGTGGACATGGTTTGTAAGTCTCTTGGGTCCCAAGGGACACCCCTTGGAAGGACTATGGCCAACTGCTTGGGGAGCCCAAAGTCTGCCTCCGGTCGAAGGTATGGTATCCATGCATCTGGATGAAACCATGCGTGTGCATAACGGCACTCTGCCACCAGATAATATAATTGCAAGTCTGGCACATTACACCCAGCCTTGTCATATGGTAACATGAGCACTGGCCAACAGATACGTGGTTGTTTCCCTCCCCAAACCACGCGTGAGGTGGGTGCATAAGGTCCTAAAAAAAGCCGTCAGTGTGGGGTATTGTGATATTGTTCAAAAGGTACACGAATTTGGGAAGTACCACCATCTTCAGAATTGCCACCTGGCCAGCTAGTGACAGCAGTAATCGCAGCCATCTGTCCACCTGTGTTTCCAGGGTGTTAATCGCCCGTCCATAGTTTAAGCAAATGATTTGTGTGGTGTCTAGGTGTATGTGGATCACAAGATATTTTACCGAGTCTGAGCACCATTCAAGTGGGTATTCGCAGTCCCAGGGTTTCGTACCAGCGGTCAAAGGAAAAATTATTGACTTATGCCAATTAATACCCAATCCGGAAAAATGGCCAAATCGAAGTAATTCTCTGATTAGGGGCGCTAAATTGGTCTGGGGGTCCCTGACGTAATGGATTGTGTCGTCTGCATAAAGTGAAATAAGTAGAGGGCCCGTGTTGAACTGCAACCCTCGCTGTGGATGTCGCTCCTGAAAATGGCAAATTAGCGGGTCCATGGCTAGGATGAACAAAAGAGGAGACAAGGGGCAGCCCTGGTGAATGCTGTAAGACAGTCTAAAAGGTCTAGAGAGCGTGCCATTCAGGCGAAGTCTGGCCAGAGGTGTGCTGTATAATAAGGCTGTGGTAGCAATGAAACCCATAGGCATGCCCATTCATCTCATCACTGAGATAATAAACGGCCATTCCAATCAATCAAAGGCCTTCTCCGCATCCACAAGGATCGCGGCCATGGGAGTCTCTGGATTAATCCTGTGAAGGACTGTAAATAATGCCCAAAGATTTAGGGAAGTGGACCGGTGAGGCACAAATCCGGATTGGACCGGAGAAATTATATACTCCATTAATTGGGACAGTCGATTAGCAATGACTTTGGCCAATATTTTATAGTCTAAGTTCAAGAGAGACAGTGGCCTGTAGGATCCGCATAGCGATGCATCTTTACCGGGCTTGGGGAGCAAAATAATAACGGCCTCGCGTAGTGTGGGCGTGAGGAACTGCTTCTCTAAGGCTTTCTCATAAACCTCAATCAGCTGTGGCGCCAGGAGGTTTTTATATCCTGTATAAAAGTCACCCGTGAAGCTGTCCAGCCCATGGGCTGTAGAGCCACGAAGGGTGTCAATGGCTAGAGTGATGTCAGCCACTGAGATGGGCTCAGCCAAAAAGTCTTGCATATACTTCTCTAGGTATGCTAGCACGATCTCCGAGAGGTAGTCTTCCTGCACCGCGTGGTCACTCCCTGCTTTAGAGGTGTATAGTGTAGTGTAATAGTCCAGGAATTCATGTTGAATCTCCATTGTGGAGGTGAGTGTATGAGTAGCAGCGGAGCATATCTCAGTGATGTACGCCTTGTTGTATGGTGGTCGCAGCATCTGCGCTAGTATTCTACCAGACTGCCCCCCTCCCCATATCGTCTGGCTGTGTGGTATTTGCCCAGATACAATATCTCCCGATCTGCAGTGTCTCTGTATTCATTCAGAAGGGCCATTCCAGTCGCTTTTCCTGTAAATAGGGGTTGAGGGATCGTACAGGGGTTGAGTCGAGTGTCGTAATGTCTTGCTCTATGCCCGCCATTGTTTTGCGGAGATCCCTGAATACCCCTCCATGTTTAGTGATGCAAACTCCCCTGATGACTGCTTTGAACCCCTCCCACAGTACAGCCCAGGAGTCCACGGAGCCAGTGTTTATCTCAAAGTAGTCCTTGATGGCTTCACTTATTTCTGCCTTGAAGAGGTCGTCATTCAGCGTGCGACTAGGGAAGCTCCATTGTCGTTCATATACCTCAGGATGGGGGAGTTTCAGGTGTAGTACTATCGGGGAATGGTCTGAATATGTTTGAGGTAGAGTCGTAAGTGCGCCGAACTAGCCTGTCGCTTTGGGGGAAATCAGCCTACTATAGTCCAGGTGTTATGTTGACCTGAGTAGTGTGTGTAGTCAGCGAGGGTGGGATTACGCTTGCACCAAATGTCTGTCAGAGACAATTGTTCACATAGTTCTAGGAGAGCGTGCTACTCTTGCAGTTTGGTGTCAGGTGTACCTGAGGTGCTGTCAAGTCTGGGGTTAAGAAGTAGGTTAAAGTCCCCACCCATTAACAGCAGGTGTGGTTTCAACTTCGCCAGCTGAGTGTTTAGAGCGTGGAAGAATTCTGGGGAGTCAGTGTTCGGGGCATAAACACTTACTAGGTAAACTCTGTGTCCACCCAGCAAACCAGTAACAATGAGGAACCTGCCCTCAGTATCCTGCACAACGGCGCTAAAACTGAATGGAACCCTTTTCCATACTAAAATGGAGGTACCGCTTGCATAGTTGCTATAATTTGCGAAGCACCAATGAGCACCCCAGCTCGCACCAAAACGTGCCACGTCTGTGGCAGGTAGATGCGTTTCCTGCAAGTAGACTATGTCTACATTATGTCGTAATAGGTAGTGCAACACCTGTCTCCTCTTGCGATTGTTGTCGAGACCCCTAACGTTCCATGATATCAGAGACAAGTTGGAGGGGCCCTATGTATTACCCAGTCGAGTCATCAGTGAAATGTATCCAACTTATCATAACAGCATAACGACGTGAAACAGAACATTTTCGCAACAGTGAACATAGGTACAAATAACAAAAAATGAATCGTAAAGTCTGCACACACCCCCACCTCCCCCCACCCAGCCTCACTTCAACCCATGTGAGGCAAAACCCTGGCAAGTGAAAGAACTTGAAGTACCAATTTACTTTATACTTATGTGTTAAATCCCCAAAATAGTACCCCAGTGTGAGCAAGAACAAACCCAACAGATACACCATGGGGGGGGGGGGTGGCAACGCAAGGGCATTCTACCAGCCAAGTGTAGTAACATGACAGGATGTATATCACTTCCCCAAACTGTTTACATTGGAGTGCCCAGAACTATGTAAGTGTGTCAACCAGTGCCGGAACCTGAAAATAGTTCCGTGCTAGCGTCCGAGGAGTTGTCTCTGCCTGCCGCGGCTTGATTGTTATGTTGTTTATATGTCTGTCAAATTCCTGGGCCTCCGCAGGTATGTCGAACATTTGAACCCTGCCGCCTACATCCCCTCGCAATCTAGCAGGGTAGAGCATTCCATATCTTAGACCCAGGTTTTTGAGGATGGCTTTCACCCCGTTGTATTTGCGGCGTGCCTCTTGCACCATCGCTGTGAAGTCCGGGTAAAAGGACAATTTCGAACCCTGCCAGTCCACGTCTCCACGTTCTCTGGCCAGTCTCAGAATTGCATCACGGTCTTGGAAGTTCATGAGGCATGCAACTATGGGCCTGGAGGGGAAAGCAGGGTTAGGTAGGTTGAGGGCCCAACGACCTGTGCGCCCTCTCTACTACAAAACTGGCGGTAAAGGATTCCTTGCCAAACAATTCAGTTAATTGGTTCTCCACAAACAGGTCCATACGGCGCGTGGCCGTCATCTCCGGGAACACCTAGGATACGGATATTGTTGGGCCGACTGCGCGCCTCCAAGTCCTCATTTTTTATGACTACCTCTTTGAGGATGCGCTCAACATGTTCCAATCTTTAGAGAGATTGTGCTGTCCCATCCTCAATGTCTAAAATACGAGCCTCCACTACGTCTAGCCTCCTATCGGGAACCTGAATTTTAGCCCCTAGGCCGACAATGTTCTTGTCGAGTCAGTCAAAACGGTAGTCAAGTGCCTTGAAACCAGCCCTCATCTCCTGCAACATGATAGTGGAGGCCGCCACAGAGTCTGCTGGGTGATCAATGGAGTGCGCGCTATTTGCCATATTGGAACTTTCCCCGAGGGCCCTGTCCGCAATTTTCTCAAAAGGGAGGGTCTTTTGTTTGGGGTCTTTGCGGCCCATGCCGCTAACAGGCAATTCTGGTGAACGATTATAGCTGCAAGGGGCCAGCTGTGGCAGCCTACGGAGCGAGGCAGGCGGCAGGGCGAAATGGACAGGGCGAGCACCCCAATCGGGCAGGTCTCCTCCGCACCTGTGTCGTCGGCACCATGAGGAACCTGCATGGACTGTGCAGTGTCAGGGATCTGTGGTCTGCTTCAGTGAGACGGGTCTTGAAGGCCTGTGACAGATCGCGTCCCACCACTATTAAGACAGGAAAGGTTCCTGGATTACAGGAGAGAGCAGCACCGTGGTCGCAGAGTTTTAGGATCAGTCTGTGCAGATCAGCAGGGAGCCGCCGCACATCCAATATCAACAAAAGTGGCAGGGTCCCCAGTGTGCTTCGTGGGGCTCAGCAAATACGGGTGGTGGGTGTTAACCAAACCTCAGTGGCCCATGTTACAAAACGAGACCGGAAGCCCAACTGGCATGGCCGCAAAAGACACAGATCTTAAGGCAGCTGTTGGAATCGGGCCGCAACTGGCCCTCGGTGTATGGACGTGGAGTCACGCGGGCGGCGGCCCCCCTCCAGATCTTTGCACCCGCTAACCCCTGCTCCCCACTCCTACAGGTGTGCGGTGCTGGTAATGGCAGGCAGGCCCTGTCCCCGCCTGTGTACTGGAGTGCGAGGGGAGCGAGGACCTGAAAGCGGGGCTGGGCGTCTCTGAGGGTGCTGGAGCCGGGGAGGGGGGGAATTGGGGAACCTCCACACCGCTATTGCCCGTGACTCACCAACATCTCAGGTCCGGTCCGGTCCGTTGTCCGATGCAGCAGTGCGGTATCGCGGCTCCTGGACCGCAGGGTGAGCAATGCCGCAGAATCCTCCCTTCGATCTATAACTCAGCCAGTTGGAGTCCGATCCTTCCGGCGTCTACACCATGCGGCGCTAAGAATGCTCCGTTCGCCAGCACTGCGAGTCATTGGGCATTATTGTGGCTGATTACAAGGGAAAACGCTGGTTGGCTGGATCGCCCTCTAGAGCTTCACTGCCGAGCGGCCATCTTAGCCGCTGGCTTGGCCACACCCCCACCTTTAAATTAACTTCACAGATATTTCAATACTTAACTGCACATAAAAAGTCATAATTAAAACACATTTTAAAAAGATTCTGATGTATGATGGAACCAAAGATTTGAATAGTGTATCAAAACAACTCAAGACTCTTTATTTGGTGATGTGCAAATGATAAATGTTTGATGAATCGTGATTTCCACACAATATAATTTGCGTGCTGTATAATTTAATCAGTAAATGTCAAGCCATTTCCATAGAGGATGTCCTGTCTGTAAATAACAGTGCAATAACACACCATGCTTTTGTAACATATTTGCAAAAGTGTGTTCTAGGAGGTACCACTGACTACATACAAATCCTTACCACTCTCCTGCTGTATTGGTATGGTAAATTTGCTATACTTGTTCTTTGTGAGATGCTTGAATGTAACATTGATGGCAAAACCCCCACTCCAAAAATTGTTCCAATACCACTGCACAGGGGATGACCTCATTGAAATTAGTAAGGATTGCATCACCGTGGGCTGACAAGCAGAGCATGACCCTATAACCTAGAGTACTGCTTTGGTAGGCGATATATTGGTGGAGATTTACCCACACCAGTTGCTTAGAGGACTAGTAAGGCTACTTTGGAGCATCACACTCTAAAAAAAACTTACTCTGAAGCTAACTGAACCACATTACCACCTACTTTCAGTTTCCCTTTACTGACCAGGGATAGTTTAACCATGGACGGTACACTTAGCGGTATATTCACAAAGAAATGATGCAATGCGGTGCTGCTAGTAATTTAGCAGAACCGTGTTGCGTCATTTAAAATAAACGCATGGAGGCATCTTATTCACAAGAATACAGCGCACCCCTATGTTTTCCTTTGCACCAGCACTAAAAAAACTGCCTAGCACCAATGCACACACCCTTGCGCCGCAGTGAAAGGGTGCCTGCATTGCAAGGAATCATCCCTGCAATGCAGGCACCTGTACCATGGTGCAAGGGTGCCTGCATTGAAGGGAGGATTATTTATGTGCAGGAAGAGATACCTTTCTCCACATAAACACTCAATAAATCAATACTTTATTTCAGCTTTCGTAACCATAGAAGTTCATAAATAACACACAATTTATAAAATATTATGATTAAATTAACAATAAGCCAATCTCGTGATACTTGATAATTAAAATATTAAAATACATCATTACATCAATTCAGGGACATTGCTACAGATATAGACTTAGGGCCTTTAAAGTGCATGTGCATTATTTGGATAGTAAAGCTCGTATCAAAATAAAACTTCCATTAAGTTATCATTTTTATTTTGTGTGTTCTAAGGCGCCATGCCCATAATAGGAATCTAGACATGCTAAAAACTATTACCTCCTTCATATCACAATGAAAAAGTCTGAAGGCTTTCCGAAAGTTGGCAACACTCAGAAACGTACTCACAGGTAAGATCCAGTGCGCAGTCAAAATATAATTTTTTTTATATCAACCTACAATAATATTGAGTTTTAAATATCGTAGGGACAGAATATCGATGTCAAGAATATCGGTGACCAGAATATAAGGTAACTAATATCGTTTATTTTTCATATCGAAGTAAGTAATATCGTTAGCAAAAAAATTGTTGTTAATAATATCGACATTTATATGTGTGTTATGTATTTTATAATGTATTTTATATGTATGTTTAACATTTTTTGTAATGTATTTTTATTATTTTTAAATATATGTATTAAATGTTTAGAAATTAGTAATGTTTTTTAAGTAAATTTTGTGTTTTAGTATCAGAGTGGGTTGTTGGTTTTATATGGGAATAGGGTGGGAAGTAATTTAATTATAGTTAATTAATTTGTATTGTTTTTGATTATTACTTTATTATGAATTATTAATTGGTAATTAATTTTCATGAATTGATTAATTCATTATTACATTAATTATAATTAATTTATTATTAATTTGTATTTATTATTGTTAATTAATTTATTGTTAATTAATTATTAATTGGTAATTCATTTTTAATAATTGATTAATTGAATTAATTGTGTTATTTTGTATGGGTGGCGGGTTGTGGGTTTATAGGAGGAAAAGGGTGGGAAGTAATTTAATTATTAGTGATTATTAAATATGTGTATATTTATTGTTGTTGATTATTAATTTATTGCTTATTAATTATTAATGGGTAATGAATTTTTATTAATTTGTTGACTTATAATTATATTAATTATTATTGATGTATTCTTATTTTTTATTTATTGATATTGTTTATTATTTATTGTTAATTTAGTATTAATTGGTAATAATTTTTTATTAATTGATCGATTGATAATTAAATTAATTGTTATTTTTTATGTGTAGTGGGTTGTGGGTTTATAGGGGAATAGGGTGAGAAGTAATTTATTATAATTAAATAAATATTGCTTTAAATGTATTGGTATTTATTATTTGTGTTAATTAATTATTATGTTATTTATTTTACAAAAGAAATTTAAGGAATAAGTATGTTAATTTAACCCCTATGCTATCCTACATTTTCCACACTGTTACACTCACTGGAGTTGGAATAGTAATTTTAACCCCTACGCTTTCCAAAACGTTCCCTACTGTTGCACTCACTGGAGTGGGAATAGTAATTTTTACCCCTACACTATCCAACACTTTCCCTACTTTTGCACTCATTGGAGTAGGAATACTAATTTTTACCCGTACGCTATCCAACACTTTTCCTACTGTTGCACTCACTGGAGTGGGAATAGTAATTTTTACCCCTCCGCTATCCAACACTTTACCTACTGTTGCACTCCCTGGAGTGGCAATTGTAATTTTAACCCCTACGCTATCCAACACTTTCCCTACTGTTGCATTCACTGGAGTGGGAATAGTACGTTTTTACGCCTACGCTATCCAACATTTCCCCTACTGTTGCACTCCCTGGAGTGGGAATAGTAATTTTAAACCCTAAGCTATCCAACAATTTCTCTACTGTTGCACTCAGTGGGGTGGTAATAGGAATGTTTACCCCTATGCTATCCAACATTTTCCCTACTCTTGCACTGTTTGGAGTTGGAATAGTAATTTTATTCCCTCAGCTATCTAATATTTTTTGTAATATTTTAGCTAATGTAGTATATAATTAATTTTAAAAAGGTTAAAAATAATTTCAATATCTTTAATTTGGAACATATATTTATTAAGGTGCCGATTCCGATCAGGCAAAATAAATTTGCGTATGACTCGTCTCCGTATATTTTCACGTACAAATCGTACAAGTACCGTACAAAGTGCGAAGTACGATTCGTACGTGAAAAATACATACGAATTGCGTCGGGAAAAGTGTACGAGAGGGAGCCGGAAATTTTTACATCCGAATAGTGTCGGGAAAAGTGTACGATAGGGAGCTGGACATTTTTACGTGCAAATCGTAAAACAGAAGTCCGAGCGCGCAAGTACTATCCGTACCGACCGTCCGAATACACAACCGCATGTAAAAGGCCCCGTACGGAGCGAACGCTGTTGCACACATGTACACGGGTAATCTTGTGTCCGGATACGAATCGTACAGCCCCCCCTGCCCCCGCATATGTCAGCACCGTACCCCCGTATGTCAGCACCATACCCCCTCCGCACCATACCCCAGGACCGAACCCCAGCCCCCGCACCTGTACGCGCCGCACCCCAGGCCCGTCTCCCAGTCCCGTACCTGTACGCACCGTACCCCAACACCGTAGCCCAGCCCGCACCTGTACGCACCGTACCCCAACACCGTACCCCAGCCCCGTACCTGTACGCACCGTACCCCAACACCGTAGCCCAGCCCCACACCTGTACGCACCATACCCCAATACCGTAGCCCAGTCCCGCACCTGTATGCACCGTACCCCAACACCGTACCCCAGCCCCTCACCTGTAAGCACCACACCCCAGGCCCGTCTCCCAGCCCCGCACCTGTACGCACCATACCCCAGGCTCGTACCCCAGCCCCCCACCTGTACGTGCCACACCCCAGACCCGTCTCCCAGCCCCACACCTGTACGCACCATACCCCAGGCCCGTACCCCAGCCCCCCACCTGTACGTGCTGCACCCCAGGGGCGTACCCCAGCCCCGCACCTGTACGCACCGTACCCCAGGACCGTACCCCAGCCCTGCACCTGTACGCACCGTACACCAACACCGTACTCCAGCCCCCACATGTATGCGCCGCACCCCAGGCCCGTACCCCAGCCCTGCACCTGTACGCACCGTACCCCAACACCGTACCCCAGCCCCCCACCTGTACGCACCGTACCCCAGGACCGTACCCCAGCCCAGCACCTGTACGCATCGTACACCAACACCGTACTCCAGCCCCCCACATGTACGTGCCGCACCCCAGGCCCGTATCCCAGCCCCGCACCTGTACGCACCGTACCCCAACACCGGACCCCAGCCCCCACCTGTATGCACCATACCCCAGGACCTTACACCAGCCCTGCACCTGTACGCACCGTACACCAACACCGTACTCCAGCCCCCCACATGGATGCGCCGCACCCCAGGCCCGTACCCCAGCCCCGTACCTGTACGCACCGTACCCCAACACCGTAGCCCAGCCACACACCTGTACGCGTCGTACCCCAACATCGTACCCCAGCCTCCCACCTGTACACGCCGTACCCCAACAACGTACCCCAGCACCCTCACCCAGCATCGCTTATGTACGGACCTTACCTACGCGAAAAAGACTCGTACAGAACCAGGACACTGTAAAACCGCACAAGGTGGGTCAATTCGACTCGCAAAACACCACAAAACACGTCTACATGACAAAATACATCTCAATGACTGACCTGGCACATCCAAACAGGCAAACAGAGGCCCTAAATCACAACCACCTCTTATAACACACCCACCAAAATTTCAAACACAGCCACACCCACAAATGGAGCAATAAAAAGGGCCCACACACACAACCCATGAGCCTTTGCAACAGACCCACTGCTGACAGACCCCACAGACAAACAACTGCACCTTACTTACACCTTAACTACACCTTAACTTACACACCTTCACACAACCTCCTTCACAAACACCCCCTCTTCACATTCACACACACACCGTCACATTCACACCCACACACCCACAACCATCCACACCCACACCCCACACCATGCCCACAGACAAGAATCCAAAGTTCACAAGGGCGGAGCTGGACCTCCTTGTCAACGAAGTCATCAGATTCGAGCCACAGCTGTTTGGAACATTGGTCAGACAGACCAGCATAGCCCAAAAAACTAGCCTGTGGCAGAGGATCGTCGATAAGGTGAATGCTGTTGTGCCCATCCGAAGGACCAGGCATGAATGCCAAGCCAGGTGGTACGATCTGTGCAGGACAGTCAAAATGAATGAGGAATACGCCCAGAGTAACATCACTGGAGGTGGGCAGCCCCGCAGACCCGTACATTACCATCCCAGGGAGGAGAAGGTGATGGCCATGCTTCCGCCGGTGGGAGTACACGGAGTCGAAGGAGTCGCAGAGCCTGGTAAGTACACAAACAACTCACGTAACATGGGGAAATGGCATCCACACCACAAATACACAAAATGCATGCAACTTCCCCCAAGCCCTCACCGCACACAACCACACTCAAAAACCACGCTCATGCCACTAACGTCTCCATGCCCCATTCACAAATAAAGGCAATGCCATGTCCCAGGCCACACCAACCACAAACCCAAGACTGGATGTCCGGGATGCTGGGAGGGTGGGGCTCACACAACACAGTGTGCAACTCAGAAGCAGACACCTATGCCCTCAGCCCATATGGCCTAGGTACATACCCATGCACCATGCCCAATGCACAGGGACTGGCAAAGTACTGACAAGGTAGCTGACACTTGGCCCTGCTGTAGGCAGCACAAGGGCCTCCTGTGACCACTGTACACTCAAACACCAACTCCACAAGCTCAGATATCTAGCACAGGAACTCACACTCACTGTCATGCCAGAATGCACCATGAGGGGACAGACACATCACCTGGGAGACCCAATGACAAATCACACTACACCCACCAGCAGGCCCGGTCACACACACCCCCTTGCACAAGCACACACCCCCGGGGCAGGCAACGGATTTACCCACAATCACAATGGACATGTGACACAACAAGACCAATCCATAGCCAAATAAGCATCCTAGCCAAAATTCTACAGGTCAAACACTCAGGAGAACATATCAATCTGTTGAGGAACTTCGATTTTCGATCACGATCGAATCGACCCGCCATTTTGTGACCCGCCGCCATTTTGTGTTGCCATCACTCAGGCAGCACGGCGAACGAAGTCTATTCTGCTTTTCCCGTAGCTCGGTGTCAAAATACGTCCTCGGCCTTATTTGCGAAGCTGGTGTTTGGACTAGCCGAGTACACTAATCCTTGTCTGGCTTTCCTAATCCCTGTTTCAACTATGTGTAGGCTCACACTATTCTTTCCTGATCATATCTCATCAACTGGCCTTCACTGTCTCCTGCTAGCATTCTTTCGTGTCACGACTGTCCTCGAACACACACAAGCGTATCTCACCACCTGCAAGTTAGTTATAATCTGTTAATGAATTAGTTCGGGGGTGGGATGACAAACACAGTTGGAGGAGAGGTCTCTTCGAGTCATCTGATATTTCGGTTTTTGAACCTTTCTTATTGGTTCCACTTTGTTTTTCCACTTACCCTATTGGCTCTTTTCTTCTATGCTTGGGGAGTGTGTCTCGTTAATAATTATGTATTGTATAGTATTTAATCTGATGTGCCACAGAGTGAAGTGGCAGTCTCCTGAGAACCTACTTTGTGTACTTCTAGGATAACTGTACTAGCTGCAGCTAAATAAATCCAATCTTCTAACGCCGACAGAGTGTCCCGTGTCTCTGTGTAGCGAAGCAGGTGAACTCCGGGGACAGAGGGCGTACCCTGCGCCGCCAGGCCCAAAAGGTTCTGGTTCTTCACTGTCCCCCACAACATACCCATCCCCAAGTGTACATTGAGAGGAATGCTAGGCAAATCCAACTACCTGGAGGAACTGTGACAACTAGAATATGTATGAAAAATGGATGTGGCATGAAACAGCATTAACATTGTCTCTCTCTCACACACAGGGCAACATCATTGACTTCCCCCAACAATGGGGGGGAACAATCACAGTCCCAGGCTCAGCGTGAAGATGATCCCACCGGCAGCGACGACTCTCACCACTCTGTGGATGACCCCGACCAACCTGGCCCCTCTGGTGCCCAAGCCCCTGCAGCACCTGCGTCAGGTACATCTGTGCCAACCCCCACCCCCATTCCTGCCACATTCCAGGAGACACCCAGGAGCCCTGCTCGCACCGAACAACAGAGCCAGTCTGACCAGGAGGGACAAGGTTCTCCGGGCACCCAGAAGGAGGCAGACAACCCCGCAAATGCCATCCCTCAGGGGTCCCGTAGACCCGATGGGCCCACAACAGCAGGCCAGGCTCGTGTGGGCAGGGGTGGTGGGAGTGGAGGCAGGCGGAGGCGAGAACCTGACCAGCCAGCTGAGGGAACCGGTATGAACACATACGCCACATCCTGGACACATACCGGCGGCGTGACACCAGGGGCATCAGCCAGGTAGTGTCGAGCCTCACAGAGATGAAGGGGACCCTTGACGAGATGAAGAACCTGCAGGCCGAGCAACATGCCAGTCAACAACAACACCAAGGACGGATGGAGGCAAGACTGGCTGAGCTCCTGGCGGTGCAAACGGACATGAGCCATTCACTCCGTCGGATCGCCGACAACATGGGCAACCCTCCCTGTGCCACCAGGCGAAGACCACCACCAGCCACAGGGAGGGAGGAGGAGGAGGATTCGTCCGACGGAGCATCACAGACATCGTCAAGGCCTGCATCTGAGGGTCCCCCCAGGAAGGTGGGTCGTCCACGGAAAAGACCGTGAGAGTCAGTGGACCATCCACATCTCCCAGGTCACCGGGCCTGGCACCTGGCCCTCTGGCACAACAGCAGCACCTCATCCAATGACATTCTCTGCCACATGGACTTGCTGGTCATAGTATGACCAATGATGACCAACACTGTGGTCTGGACTCTGATGACTTCCAAAGCAAAGGATACCATCTCCCCCTGTGAACTTGGGAATCTATGCATCCGGTAGAACACCTTAGTTCATCTACCCAAAGACTTACCCCACCATAAATAAAAACGTTATTTTGTCATGAGATGTTGCTGTCATTTTGCATTAGTCCACAGCATATGTGTGCGTAAATGTCAAACTATGCCTGAGTGTTGAACTAACTCCACCCATCCATACCCTGGGATCTGAGTCTGGTACAGGACACACATGGGTCACAATGTATCATTCAATGCAGACATGGAGCACAATACTCACCTGTGATGGCCTCAAGCTGCTGAGGGGGGCTTGCAATACTGTGCGGACAGACCTATTTGTAAGAGTATCATTAAGGCATAGAGGTCATGCCTCATTCGGAGGTTCCCGGGGAGGGAGTCCCAGGTATGTGTTCCCAGGTGGGAGAACTATGTCCTGCATGCTGGAGTACGGTGGATCTGAAGAATGGTGGCCAGGTCAAGGTTGGATGCACGGAGATGGCACTACGGGGTCTCGGATGACAGTGGTACAAGGTTGGTTTTGGGTCGGGGTAGTGGCCTGCCTCCTGAGTGTGGGTGGGGAGTCTGGAGGTCATCCTGCAGCACACAGTGATCCATTGCAGCCATCTCAGGTGGACGGTGATGTGGCTGGTGTGCAGATGCAGCCTGGATGTGCACAAGTTTCCCGGGAGTTAGGATGTGGCTGCTCCGTAGAGGGCAGGGCAGTATTTGACACGGATGTTGTGGTGGACCTGGGGGATGGTCCGTCTTTCCTTGGAGTGGATCTATCTGGGGATCATGTGCATAATTTAGAGGGTGTTGTAGTCTGAGGCACAGATGCTGGTGATTACCATGGCAATTCTGAGCAAGCAATCTATGATGCACACCATCTTGTGTGCGTGGACACTGGGTGCTTGTGCAGGGCTTTTGCGGGTGGGACACAAGCAGTTGACCCAACTGTAAGGGGACAATCCTCAGATGTTGACCTCAGTCCTGTACAAGTCCTGCCTCAGGTGGCTGATGTTCTGCCATTCATCAATGGATCTTATGCAATCTTGAATATTGGAACTGGCAATGTCTGCGTCCTTGGTGAGGGTGAGGAGCACCTGGCTGTCAATGGCATACGAGTTGATGATGAGGTCGTGTGCGCATGTGATGGTGGAGAGGGGGGTCCTGGACACATTGTAGATTGACACGCTGAGAGATGATACCTGTGCCATGTGCCTGACGACGACACCATGCTACATGCAGAAGCCTTGAGTCCCACTCCCATGGCCTTGCTGGGATACAGAGCCAGTGGGGAGTAGCAGGGACATGACCTGGTTGGTGTGACAGGGCCTGGAAGGCATGGCAGCACTGTATAGGCAGTCGGAGTTGCACACTCATCATGCAAAGGTGTGGTGTGTGCGCTTAGTGTATGCCTGAGAGCAGGCGGGAGATTTGTGGATGGACATTGCTTGGAGGGTGTCTGCAACATCAGACTGTAGTGTGATGTGGGTCATGCAAGGACGTGAGGGTCGTGCAATGTGCATGTTGCATGTGCAGACGGTCCAGCCTTTGGCACCGCGTGGCCTCAACTGTGGCACAGACAAGCTGATGACAGACAAAACAATGGGTTGAGGGAGGAAGGGAGGAGCATCTTTTATGTGTGTGTGTTGCCAAATCCGGAAACTTCGTGTGCCCTTGCTGCAGGGTGGGTCAGCAACAGCAGGTGGCATGTCCTGGAAACTATGCCACAAGTTCCACCCAAAGACTAGGATGTCAGAAAGGACCACTGCAACAGGTGTATGTCAAGGAAGGAGTGTCCGGTTTTCCATGGCACACCCAGAGACAAAGGATGCACAATCACCAAAGATGACTGACACCGGATCATGAAACTGAAGGGCGAGCTGCGCACAGGAAACACACCGTCAGCAGGTGTTGACGGCCCGTTGTGGGGAACAACATGCCAAAACACATACACAGCCATGGACTCCATGCACAATAGAGAATCAAATACATGAAGAACAGCATGCAGGTTGCTAATCTACACATAGACTCATATGCTCAATCTTTGACAACTATGCCAGAGATGCCGCATGCACAGTGGCAAGAGACCTGCATTGACAGAGATGAGGCACCTTAGAGGGTGAGGAACAACTTTATTACTCAGCCTCAGACCTATGGAAATGCATCAATATGAACAGACACACAGGTCTTTTGGATGAACATGTGGGGCCTACACTGGACACCCCCTTCGCACCACAGATGCAGTAGATCCATTGGACTGGCACACAAGTGAAGGGGGTGAGCCAAACATCCCCTGCTGCACACGGAGAGGCTGCAATTCCCCATTGAGCCTCTTATGGGGATGTCCCACACTATGTCCACCCATAGCATCCCGTATGTTTCATAGGGAAGTTTTACACACATTGATGCCTTCATCACAATCCACAATCCCATTACAGATGACTGTAACGAAGTGTGACTATCAATTCATGTGAGTCATGCTACAAGTCATGTGCCCCATGATGAGTCGACATGTATGCATAGTGACAAAACCTGCACAGGAGCAGTGCCCACACATTCCAAACAACTACCACACCCAAAATGGCTTGCTGCAATCCTTACCCAAAGGAGACATCTCACCATGTCCGTGCATGTAACGCTGATTCAGCACACGTTGCAATACTCATGAGGAATAGCAGGAGCACAACGATGCCACGAGCATACAGCATGCGCAACTACCTGGGGATGACAGACACACAATAAGTCAGGAAAAAGATAGTCATCCGCATGCATGGTCATGTACTCTACATGAATAAGGTTGACACCATGCTAGTTGAAAACTGAGTGTGTCAGCTAAAATGTGTGGAATGACACCATCACTCGAGTGACACATCAGAACACACCTCTAAGTCACTTAGCATACAGTCAGCTGGACACACACATTGCAACACATGCCACACAAGGCTCCAAGCATGCACACTCAGACCCAGGGACTCACCATTATGAGAAGAAGTTGCGTATGAGCTGACTCCGGATGTCCTCCTCCTCCTCCTCCTCATCCTCCTCACTTGCCTCATGACCAAGGCCTTCATCCTCCACGGGTGGATGTTCCTGCTCATCGGGATCCAGGATGAGTGGCACAGCTTTCTCCACTGCCATGTTGTGCAGCATGCAGCACACGAGTAAGATTTTGCAGACCTTCACCGGTGCATATGTGAGGGACCCGCCTGTCTTGTGGAGGCACCGGATTCGGCTCTTCAGGAGGCCAAACGTCCTCTCATTCACTCGCCTGGTCTGCCCATGGGCGTTGTTGCAACGGTGATCTGCAGCTGTTCTGGGGTTGCGGTGAGGCATCACCATCCATGGCATGTTGGGATAGCCAGAGTCCCCTACATGGAAACATCATATAAAGAAGTGGGTCAGGAGATGCCGTAACATACAAAGATACCGCTAAATACAGGACAAACAGAGTATACCCACTAACAAGACATGCTCGTTCGTTGTGCAGCTGCAGCATCATTTCTGGCACCCTGCTACGCCTCATGATGTAGGCATCGTGTGCTGACCCTGGAAAACGTGCACAGACATGGGAAATCAGCATGTTAGCAAGACACACCACAAGGGCATTGATGGAGTGATAATGTTTTCGGTTTCGGTTACCTCCTGTGCCTGTGGTGGTACCAAAGCCACGTGTGTCCCATCAATGGACCCAATTACATGGGGCATCCCTCCCAGGGCATATAACTCACCCTTGATACCTGTCAACTGCTCAGGATTAGGAAAATGGATGAAATCATCCAGGTGCTCCAACATGGCTTCTAAAACATCATGCAGGACACGGCTGAACATGGTCTGGGACATGCCACCCACATCAGCTATGGTGAATTGAAAGGTACCGGTGGCAAAAAAATGTAGGGCTGCCATCACCTTCAACCTGGGTGTCAGCGCATTAGGATACCTGTGTCGCGGTTTGAGGTGTTGTTCAAGCTTTGCGGTCAAGTCCTCAATCAGCTGTTGCGAAAAGCGGTAAAGTCTTAGGCAGTCACGTTCCCTCATGGCAGCCAAGTCTGGCATTGGTCGGGGCAGAGGCGGTGCCCTGCAGATAATTGCAAGGAAGAACGAAGAGTGAGTACCTAACGACATCAATGTCAATGAACTGAGCACATGCTCAACTGCTAATACACATCAGCGAAATACAGAGTCAGGTCTGTGCTACACATCCAGGACAAGTATGGCAGCCAGGTGATACTCCTACGACAAGCCAGCTACACCCGTTGATAGTCAAGTTCTACATGACATGGCCCGGAACTAGCTGTGGGCCAGTGTATGTGAACAGCCAGAGACATCACAGGAGTGACATACATCCACGAATCGGCATTGGAAGGATGTCATCTCATACAGACTGCTGGCGGCAAGCTAGACGCACAGGTCACATGTCATTGGAAATGTACAGATCATACACATGGCAATGAAGGGGTACACGTGAAACACGAAAACACAGACATGGATACGGCGCAGATATGTCCTCATGTCATAAAATCATCTTTGAAGCATCCAGACACACATAACGTGTGAATCCACATGTGGCATTGTGTGCGTATATGTGTGCCATGCCCATCTACACACAGACACATGTTGGATGCAGCAACAGCAGATGCATTTGACGGAACAACACCAGCAAGCTCATGGGAACACATGACACGCACAGGACATAGTCACATCGGGGCACGCTGTTACTTAGATGTCAGGTGTTAGTGTCCCTGTCCCTGGCATCAGGGGACATTTGCGGGTGTTGGTGACTGTGCCATACCAGTGATGCAGTGCCTGACACGTTTGTACTACATGCACACATGTGCATTGTGGGAAGGGGAAGTGTGCACATACTGCCCCATCACACAGGACATGTGTACACAGGTCATCACACATCTATTGTGCTTAAACATGAGGAGACATGTGCCACATCACTGCCTGACACACCTAGGCCCTGCACATGTAGGACTGGAATAAATATGACTTGATGTACAGCCGTGCACGAGTCTGACACCTCCATTCCATTTGTGTGCGCCTCCTATCACCTGCGTAAGCTGTGAAGCGCACGGTACACAGGCTCTGTGGGGGTGTGAACGGTCCGTATCATCACACTGTTGTTCCTGCCGGAGTCCGGGTGTGTGTACGGACCATACACACGTACGTGTACAGCCAGTGTGCACACGTACGTGCACGCCCTGGTAGTCCACGTGCGTGTACCCACTGTTCGTACACATACGTGTACGCCCTGATAGTCCACGTATGTGTACACACTGGTCGTACATGTACGTATACACACTGGTCGTACACGTACGTGTACACACTGGTCGTACACGTACGTGGACTACTAGGGCATCCACGTACGTGTACGCCCTGGTAGTCCACGTACGTTTACACACTGTTCGTACACATATGTGTACGCCCTGGTAGTCCACGTATGTGTACACACTGCTCATACACGTACGTGTACACACTGGTTATACACGTACGTGGACGCCCTGGTAGTCCACGTACGTGTTCACAGTGGACGCCCTGGTAGTCCACGTACGTGTTCACACTGTTCGTACACATACGTGTACGCCCTGGTAGTCCACGTACATGTACGCCCTGGTAGTCCATGTATGTTTACACACTGTTCGTACACGTATGTGTACGCCCTGGTAGTCCACGTATGTGTACACACTGCTCGTACACGTATGTGTACACACTGGTCATACACGTACGTGGACTACCAGGGCATCCACATACGTGTACACCCTGGTAGTCCAGGTACGTGTTCACACGGGTCGTACACGTACACGTACATATACACACTGGTCGTACACGTACGTGTACACACTGTTCGTACACGTACGTGGACTACTAGGGCATCCACGTACGTGTACGCCCTGGTAGTCCACGTACATGTTCACACGGGTCGTACACGTACCTGTACAAACTGGTCGTACACGTACGTGGACTACCAGGGCGTACATGTACGTGTACGAACAGTGTGTACACGTACGTGGACTACCAGGCAGTACATGTACGTGGACGCCCTGGTAGTCCACGTACATGTTCACACTGGTCGGACACGTACGTGGACTACCAGGGCGTCCACGTACGTGTACACCCTGGTAGTCCACGTACGTGTTCACATGGGTCGTACATGTACGTGTACACACTGGTCGCACACATACATGGACTACCAGGGCGTCCACATACATGGACGCCCTGGTAGTCCACTTACGTGTTCACACTGTTCGTACACGTATGTGTACGCCCTGGTAGTCCACGTACGTGTACACACTGGTCGTACACGTACGCGGACTACCAGGGCATTCACGTACGTGTACGCCCTGGTAGTCCACGTACGTTTACACACTGTTCGTACATGTATGTGTATGCCCTGGTAGTCCACGTATGTGTACACACTGGTCATACACATACGTGTACACACTGGTCGTGCACGTACGTGGACTACCAGGGCATCTTCGTACGTGTACACCCTGGTAGTCCAGGTACATGTTCACACGGGTCGTACACGTACATGTACACACTGGTCGTACACGTACGTGGACTACCAGTGCGTCCACGTACGTGTACACCCTGGTAGTCCAGGTACGTGTTCACACTGGTCGTACACGTACGTGTACACACTGGTCATACACGTACGTGGCTAACGCTATGTGCAACTGGTGCGGTAGGAGTACGTGTGAAACGCACCGTACCTGTGTGTGGATAGCTACATTACGTAGGGACACATGAGGGAAAAGTATTGGGGCCTAAATGCATGCTGGTTGTCATGGATACCGATTTTACCGTTCAACTTTTCGATCAGGTGGCCTGGAATAGGCAATTGGCAACTAAATACAATGTTGCAAAGTGGTTGTTGACTTCACATCATGTTCAAATTTTGAACCATGCAAAGGCCCTCACTGGGGTATGTTTAAAGGGATTGAAGGAAACGTAAAATGCAAATGAGACTGACCAATCACTCTGTACTCCTGTAAATGAAACAGCCCAGCAAGGCAGATATAAGTCAGCCAGAACCCATGAGAGGGCACTTGCCTGCACTACCTTACACTCGACACCACTGCTGCTGCTTGTGATTCCTCTGGGACCATGTCAGGGACTTAGGAGAGGACCCAGCCTTTCAGCCATGAGGAGAATGAGGCATTGCTGGATGTCATCCTCCCACAGTACACCAGCCTGTATGGGAGACCAGGGGAGCAGGTGAGTGCTGACTCCACTAGCTTTGACAGTGTCCCTTTTTGTGACTGTCACTTCTGGCATTGTGTCCAGGTGTGACAGACATGCAATGGATTTTAGCGTGGGTCCCAGGGGGAGGAATGGCTAATGTCTCCCATGCAGAGCATGATGTCGTTCCTGTGTGCACTCCTAACTTGCATTGTGCTTACTGTGACATTCACTGCATAGTGCATGGCACATTCAGCCTACCCAATCATGATGCCGAATTTTGTCCTATTGTCCTGAGCTGATTCCCTGGCCCCCCCGGTGGGACAGGTGACTGTACCCACAGATGTGTGTGAGTTGAGTGGAGCTGTGCTGAGTGTCCAAATGATGTGTACGCCCCCTGGACATTGATGTGTGTGAATGTTCCTTGTCATGTGGGTGAGTGTCTATGTGGAGTGTTGCACCCCAGCTGCATGGTGGAGGCAACAGCTCCACCCATCTGAGGGGTTTAAGTATGCCGTGCAGAGTGTCTGACTTGCTGAGCTAGCACCACACCTGTGACACCCCACAGGCAAGTGGCACATGTGCAGAGTGAGGTTTGTATCCGTTGTTGCCAATGGCAGGTGATTGATTTGTGCCTGTGTGTGTCTGTGTACTCTGCTGCGGCATGTGACTGCTTGGAGGTGCTGTCCATCAGCCTGGTGTTGCATGTGATGCACAGCGTGTGCCATGATCATGGAGTGTGTTGCACCCCTCATGCCACCTGTGTACTTTCAATGCCATGTCCTGCTTTGGGGCTTCAACATAGGCTAATGTCCCTATGAGAAAGGTGCAATTGGTTGGCAGCATAATATGCCCTGTTCTAGGGATCAAAAATCTTCAAATGTGTGTCTCTGTGACATGGAGCAGGTGTAGTGATGTTGTCTCACTTTGTCATCCTCACTGGTAACCGCCTATGCCAAGGGGGAGATATGGAAGCAGGCCATCAGGGTCGTGAGATCTGTGGAGGGTCACAGTCGGCGCCTCGCCCAGGCGAGGAAACGCTGGCAGGACATCCGGTGCTGGACCCGGAGGATCACCCTCTGGCAGCTCAAGGACTCACCTCCACACAAGCACGGCGGGGGCCGACGACCGACCCAACAGATGAAGCGTGTCCTGGCGGTGGTCTTCCCTGAGTTGGATAGGCTGTTACAGGAGTTGCAGCAGCAGGAAGGGGGTAGGTACATGTGTGTTTGTTGTGAGTGACCAGATTTTGGAAGTGCTCAGTTGCCTGGATACCCAGCGAGGGTTAATTTGTGCAGTGCATATCCTGTTCCCCATAGTCAAACGGTGCTGTTCCTCCTCCCTTCCCCTATATGACATGTGTTCCCTGGTCTGTGTGTAATCACTATTGCACATGGTCATCTAGGCTGCCAGTTAATCCAAGTGCACATTGCTTTCTGCATCATGTAGGGGGGTCTGAGACATGTGTTGTTACCTTGCCTGTGCCCTGTCCTTTACAGTCATTTGGGTGTCCATGTTAGTTGGCACTGATGCTGAGTCTCAACATAGGAGTGTGAGTTTTCAAATGAACAGACTTGCAGCATGCATTAACAATGTTGTGGCCTCAGACATGATGTGCATGAGTGGGAGATATGCATAGTGCAGGGACGGTAGCTCAGGTTACAGTCAGATAATTCCAGGACAATGGAGCTGTGTTCCCACTACAGTACCCTAAGACACCATTGCCTCAGAATCATGTGTGTCATCCAACACTGTGCCCATTCTCTGTGTGTTCAGCATAGTTTGGCCTCTGTGGCATAGTTCCCTGCCCTCATTTGTATTTCTCTGAAGTGTGCTACATGTGCCCATTGTACATGCTGACCCCATTTAGCTTGTGCATCCTCACACTGGGCAGTGCCTGTGTGTCTATGTACAACTATCTGTTGATGGTTGTTGGTCACAAATATGTGTTGGCAGCCTCACGAGGTGATGTGGAGTACATTTAGGAATTTGTGATGCACATTGGTGTAAATCCAGATTAAGAGGTGTCACTTTTTGATCTGTCTCAATCACATTGTCTCAGGTATGGGGGGTTTGTGCGGGCAAGGCATACATGTCCAAACCTTATGTCTCCTTGCTGTGTCTGACCTGTGTGTGATAATTGTCTGGACAGACACTCAACATGCAGTGACCCAGTCAGGTTTTGATGGGTTTAATGTTTGTGTCAAAAATGGAAATACATGGCTCATGCTCATCCATTTTTGCCACCAGTGTGTGGTCGAGATGCAATGTAGTTTGGTCTGTGTGTGCTGACATCTGTGTGGACATTCTTGCTTGCCATGAGGGTGTGTCCTCAGTGCAGGTGCTCCTTATCCAGACACATTGCAGGCCCATTAGCTAATGTATTGTCCTGTGTTTGAACATGTGTGCAACTCCACATGACAGGCAGTGGGTCAGATGTGTTCGCAACTGTGTCATCATGGTACGGATGGCCATGTGACAGGTGGCATGATTCAAGTGTTCAGTCAATAAGTATAGTACCTTGGCACTGACTACACTTGTCAGCATGTCTGCTTTTTTCCTATGCTTCTTTTTGCTAGTTGGTTGTGAGGGACAATATTGTGCCAGCATAACAGATGTCTCCAAGGGAAGTGCAAAAGAAAGTACTTTTACACTTTCCGTGGACACGCAGGCACAATTCACTGGAAGGCACAGTTTGATTACCAGTTGTCTTCGGAATATACATATCCATGTCCACACAGTGTGTTTGCATGTGTGTAAGTCCTTGGTTGTTGCTGATACGAACTTACGAGTGTAAAGTCATCCAGACCACCGTGGGGCCATTTATATGTACTTACTTCTACACCATTTATTATTTACAGTGGCTGTTTAGAATTCGGCTGCCAGCTCATACAATGACTGTGTAAAAGTATTTTTGTGTGCACATCATTGTGTGACTTCTGTCATGCAGGCAGATGTGTCTTCTGTTCACAAAGTGGCACATTCACACATTCTAAACATGTACATTGTGTAAAGTGTTGTGAGTCCCAAGGGTTTGCAATGTTTTTGGCTATGGTTTCCTAAGTACTCGCAGGTCTCAGAGTGTGGGGACACCTTCAGTATTGAGGTGTGTTATTTGGCCTTGGGTGCACCAATACTATTTCGTTCACAGTGAACAAGAGGTGGCATGGATTAATATTCTTGCTATGCTCAACTGTCCCCAGACACTAGCTTCTCAGTATAATTCGATATCAAGTTATTTGCTGTTGTGTCATGATCTCCATTGTTTCCAAATGTCATGGTGGGTCAACCAACTGGGGAGTGCAGGGTAACATATGTGCGGACTATTCTAGATGTTACTCATGATGCATTTCCTGATATGTACTGTGACATTTTAATTGTGACTCATGTGTCTGTTGTATACAGGTGACTGATTATGTTCTGTATCTTCACCTTGCCCACAGCATCGTCGGAGGACACCGAGGGAGACACCTGCATGGACGTGGAGGAGGGATCCAGCACCGCTGCCACCACTGCTGCGGAGTCTGCGGGAGCAAGTGGCACGGAGGGTGAGGGGAGTCAGGCGGAGGACCTGTCTAGTGACTTCACTGACTATGACACAGACGGGTCCGATGCTGAACTCCTCGAGGGGGCGGAGGCTGCTACGACACCTGGCAGCAGCACTACATCTGTCACCGCCCCCTCCCTTCCCATCCCGCCCTCCCAGTAGCTCCGGTCCCTTCTGTCCGTGCTAGGCAACACCGTGTCTCCTTCGTGCCAGGCACCGCACCACCTGCCCCTGTCCACCCTGCTTGCCTCACTGCAGAGCCTGTGGACATTCTGCGACAGTTGCAGGTTGGACAGACATCGCTGCTGAATGTCCTCCATGGCCAGAGCCGAATGATGACGCAGATGGTGTCGTACATGGAGGGCATGTCATCAGCGATGTCTGACCAACGGATGTTGCTGAGGTCCATGGACTCTTCACTAATGGCAGCAGTGAGTCTCCTGCAGCACTTCGTCCCCCCCTACCCCTGCACCATCCACACTTCCCACTCCCATACCTGTCCCAAGCACACCCAGACATTCACAAGCACGCACCCCACCAGACACAGCCAGCACACCACCACGTAAGGGCAAGCGCACTCCTCCTGGCACGCACACTCAGGGGGATGAGGGCACACCCACTGGGTCTGGGGCACACAGGCACACACGCAGCCACAGTCCGAGGCTGCATGTTGCACTAACCAGTCCCTCCAAAGGCACTCCCCTCGGCTCCCCTACCACACCTCCAGAGAAAGAGGCCTACTTGGCTGAGCTGGGCCTCAGCCCCTCTGTCTCTCCAGCCCACAAACGGGAACGGCACTCCATGGGTAGGGGAGTTGAGCCCCCCACCCTGTCCCCCCCCTCCCACAGTAGCGCTGCACCCCATCACTCCGACCCCCCCCTCCTTTGAGGCTGTGTTGTCTTCGGGTGACGGGGAGATGCTTGACGACCTGGCAGCAGTGTGCAGCGCCGACCTGACCTTCACCTTTGGCGCTGCCCCACCCCCTGTGGTGGAGACGTCTGTGCCTGCACCCACCACACCTACCCTTCCACCTCCTGTCCCTGCTGTGCCTGGTCCTTCCCCACATGATGCCCCCCCCCAGTCGAGGAACCTGCAGGTTCTAATGTGCAGGCAAGGTAGGGGAGACGCGTGGCCATGTGTCCCCCCCCAAGGACTTCATATCTGGACTGGCCATGTGCCTTTGTTAATAGTGTTGTTAACTACTTTTTATTTCATTGCTGAATAAAGCATTTTATTTTCCCTTTGAACACATTTGCCTTTCAGGTATTGATGTGGGTGCTGATGGTCCCGGAGTTGGGGTGGTGGTAATGTGTTATGTGTCAGGATAAAGTTGTCGTCTGATGATAATGGGGTGGACCATGGTATCTGCCTGCCATCACAATGTCTCTGAAAGGTATATTTGGTCGTGTGTGCTATTTGTGTTTGGAGACATTGTCCCAAGGACTGTTCCTTCCTCTGTGGCACGTGACATCTACCCTGCAGGGATTAGCACTTTTGTAGTGCTGACCTGTGTCTAAATTTCCTTTGTTGGTGACGGATCCCTTCAACTATGGCCATGCCTGCTCAGCAATGTCTCCGGCTGCATCCTCTGTGCCATCCTTGCTAGTCACTGTACTTGTGCATTGAGTATGTTGTCAAGCCTTAATGGCGACAATCAGCATTTTCAACACTAGGCATGTGTGTTATCCCAGCCTAGCACACATTTGTTACTTGTTCTGCAGGGTATTTGAGCACCTGCCTGACAATTGTGGGCATTGTATCTGTGGAAAGTCCACCCTATTCCTTCCATGAGAGGCAACTTCTTGGTGGGTGTCCCGGCACCTGTACATTCCTATCAGTCCTGGGATGTGCGTGACAGTGTGTGTTCCCTTTGGCTCTCTTAGTGTAGTGGGCATTGACATGAGTATACAGTCTTGTGGCATGATCTCTGTGTGTGTATTGTGCTGCATCTGCCAGGGGTGGGTATGCATGTGTCATTTGTCCTCACACCCACATGTGTGGTGTCATGCAGGGGGGGATGGACATCCATCCTCATCGTAGTAGGACACTGCTGTCAGTGATGTGTTGTTATGAAACTATCAACATAGTTGAACATTAGGGATGCGTACATACACCCATGGAGTTGTGCTCATCTGATCATGATGTACACACACCCATGTCTCTGTCCACTGCTGGGACTCCTCTGCACCCACCCTTCATATGTCTCTGTCCACTGCTGGGAGTGATATGCACCCACCCCTCATATGTCTGTCCACTGCTGGGAGTCCTCTGCACCCATCCCTCATGTCTCTGTCCACTGCTGGGAGTCCCCCGCACCCACCTCTCATATATCTGGGCACTGCTGGGAGTCCTCTGCACCCACCTCTCATGTCTCTGTCCACTGCTGGGAGTCATCTGCACCCACCCCTCATATGTCTCTGTCCACTGCGGGGAGTCCTCTGCACCCACCCCTCATATATCTGGGCACTGCTGGGAGTCCCCTGCGCCCACCCCTCATATATTTGGGCACTGCTGGGAGTCCTCTGCACCCACCCCTCATGTCTCTGTCCACTGCTGGGAGTCCTCTGCACCCACCCCTCACATGTCTCTGTCCACTGCTGGGAGTGATATGCACCCACCCCTCATATGTCTGGGCACTGCTGGGAGTCCTCTGCACCCACCCCTCATGTCTCTGTCCACTGCTGGGAGTCCCCTGCACCCACCTCTCATATATCTGGGCACTGCTGGGAGTCCTCTGCACCCACCCCTCATGTCTCTGTCCACTGCTGGGAGTCCTCTGCACCCACCCCTCATATGTCTCTGTCCACTGCTGGGAGTCCTCTGCACCCACCCCTCATATATCTGGGCACTGCTGGGAGTCCCCTGCACCCACCCCTCATATATCTGGGCACTGCTGGGAGTCCTCTGCACCCACCCCTCACATGTCTCTGTCCACTGCTGGGAGTGATATGCACCCACCCCTCATATGTCTGGGCACTGCTGGGAGTCCTCTGCACCCACCCCTCATGTCTCTGTCCACTGCTGGGAGTCCTCTGCACCCATCCCTCACATGTCTCTGTCCACTGCTGGGAGTGATATGCACCCACCCCTCACATGTCTCTGTCCACTGCTGGGAGTGATATGAACCCACCCCTCATATGTCTGTCCACTGCTGGGAGTCCCCTGCACCCACCCTTCATATGTCTGTACACTGCTGGGAGTCCTCTGCACCCACCCCTCAAATGTCTGGGCACTGCTGGGAGTCCTCTGCACCCACCCCTCATATGCCTGTCCACTGCTGGTAGTCCTCTGCACCCACCCCTCATGTCTCTGTCCACTGCTGGGAGTCCCCTGCACCCACCTCTCATATATCTGGGCACTGCTGGGAGTCCTCTGCACCCACCCCTCATGTCTCTGTCCACTGCTGAGAGTCCTCTGCACCCACCCCTTATGTCTCTGTCCACTGCTGGGAGTGAAATGCACCCACCCCTCACATGTCTATGTCCACTGCTGGGACTCCTTGGCAGACACCCACCCACCCGCACCCTTGGTGCTGTACACTGCTGTCCTGGCCATGTACACACCCCAATATGCTGGTTATATGCTGCACTAGGCCGTAAGCCAACATTTGTGGTGTGTGTACGCCTTGTATCACTAATGTACTGGTGCCCTAGAGGTACGGGTGATGCGGTCCGTATCCACGCCCTCAGAGCGTGGGTACGGCCCGTACCACCATTGGAGTGGCGATGTAGGGGTACGGTCCGTACCCACGCCCTCAGAGCGCGGGCACGGCCCGTACCACCATTGGAGTGGCGATGTAGGGGTACGGTCCGTACCCACGCACTCAGAGCGTGGGTATGGCCCGTACCCCCATTGGAGTGGCGATGTAGGGGTACTCATGGTACGGGCCGTACCCACGCCCTCATAGCGTGGGTACGGCCCGTACCACCATTGTAGTGGTGAAGTAGGTGTACGCGTGGTACGTGTCGTACCCACGCCCTCCAGCATAGCGCACTGAAGTGGGAGACCCGGTCCAAAGTACTGATCCCTGGCCTGAACACTGCCTGGCAGTCCTCTAGGATATGGTGTGCTGTTAGCCAGGTTTGTAGTTTAATTAATATCTGTTTAGCAAAGACCTTTAGACTTATATCGATTAAACTAATGGGTCTGTAATTTACGTCCTCCCTCCCCTTTTTGTAAATGAGCATGATAATTGAACCATGCCAGAATGATGGTATAGCCTTGCTTCTCAAGATAGCATTGCTAAGGGCGTTTAGGTATGGGACGCAAATCTCAGGGTGTGTAAGTATAAATCATCCGAGATGCCATCAGGACCAGGGGCCTTCTCCCTTTTTATTAAATGTAAGGCCTTTGAGGTTTCGGCCGAGTCAAGGACCATCATTTTTCCTGCTTCTGGTCTTGTTATTTGCCCCGTCTGTAGTACTCCACCCTTCTTTGGTGATTCAATGTCACTTCTTGACCCAAGCTGCGGGTTGTACCACTGACCCTTGGTCATTTCATGCAGAATTAGATCCTGATTAGGGGTGGGCGGAATTATCGCGAAAATGTTAAAAATCTCCGCAAACACGCAGAAATATCGCGAAGATGCGGAAGTTTTTTCCCCGCTCGTTCGCGGTATTGTCTGCGTGGTCGCGGCTCGCCAACTTACCCATGCGGTTGCTCGCGGGCGCGGCCATCTTGTTTTCACTCTTCTCGCGGTGCATGATCGCGAGAAGAAAGATGTGATCGCGCGACCAATGACATTAATACGGGTGCAAACTGTCGCGAGACAGCGAAAATGGCTACCAACAATCCAAGATCTCGTGGAGAACGCGACCGGATCGGGAAAACTTGTCGGCGAACGCGGGGATTCAGGTAAGGCGATCGCGCACGCGCGAGAATGTATTATTTTACAGCGCGAGCAAGAAACAAATTATCGCTAAGCTGCGGAATGCGGAAATTTTGACATTTTCGCGCTCTCCGCGGAACGCGAAAATGTCTAATTATCGCAATTTCCGCGAGCGGAACGGAATTTTCACCCAGGCCTAATCCTGATGCTATATAAGAACAGAATTCCTTGGTATTTATGCTAGTTAGGGTTATTGTGGCTAGCTCCCATTGTTCTATCTTCCACCCCCTTTTAGCCATTGTTAACTTTCCTTTCTAGGCTTTTCTTGCACACTGCAAGGCCTTGTTATTCCCCTTTTAGCCGCCTCAATGATTGCCATTTTGGCCTGTCGACAGTCACTTGTGAACCAACCAGGGAGGTTGGATCTATAACCCCTATTTCTTTCCTTAGTCAGTAGCGGCTTTATTTGGCCTATAAGTTTAGTATGTATGTCCACTAGGGCAATGTCACTTAGATCTAAAACCCACATTCTATAGCTATCCCTCTGCACTTTATCGTCACCTGCTAGAGCTGCCCATTTCACATTCCTCCTATTATTGCAAATATTGGTTCTACTTATGAAGGTAGTACTTCCCAATTCCATTAAGTTGACAAGAGATTTCGGGCAAAATAAAGCCTGTAGGGATCGTGATCACTATCTGACCTTGGTGTTACCCGCATGTCTTTTTAAAAAAAGTCCAAAGTGGGCTAACGAGCAGGATGTAATCTATGTTGCTCATATACAAAACTTGCTTAAAGGTCAGACGATCAGAACAGTCAGACTCTGTGAATCCATTCGCAATATACAAATTGACTCATAAGAAGCAATCAAGTCGATGATTTGTTCGACCAACCTGGGGTAACTTGCTTGATAATTAGAAGCACCAACTATGGGTACATTTGCCCCATATCTAAATACCATTAGATGCATCAGAATTAAACCCTCAGACAATCTTGCGTTAAAGTTGTCTACAATGATCTTAGAGTGGGTGTGGTTTAAGCTTCTGAGTGTTAACGATAATTGGGACACTATTCCTGACAGGTAATTTGTCTTGGTCGGATGAATGTACACATTAATCACTACAATGTGCCCGGTTCCCAACAAGGGTCTGGCTGGAATAGCCACACCCAATAAGACTCCACAGTCAAAAGTCTATCTCTTTATTTTCAACCATATCAACAGCCCTCCCAAGGATCTCCCTTCTTTAGAGGGAACTGCATTGCTTACCAACGTCATGAATCCCACTCTGTGCACTGGCTCTCAGGCCCAGGTTTCCTGTAACAAAACTATAAGGAATGTGTCTATAAATGCATCCTACTCTGGATCATCTATCTTTGTTTTAATCCCTGCCAAATTCTATTATACTAGTTTTATGGCACCTATATGTCCCCTGGCTTCACTTGAATTTTGTGAAGCCATATTAGATTTCTCTCCGCTATTTGATTTTGGTGAATTGGGGAGTTTCACTTCTGTTTTCTCTAGGTTATAAAAGGGGATACTTTTTGGGAGGTATGAGATTGATGCTTTGATTGAATTTGTTGGTTTGCTTACTTCGATCTGGTCACCTATTTATCAATAAAGGTCAAATAAAGAACCCCATAGCCCATAGGAGTGGTGAACGGATGATGATTAATGTCCAAGTCTGCTTTGCGGGTGTCACCAAACACATGCATGATGTCAGATGGATTCATTTTAAGCCTTATATGTGAATCAGAAGGGGGCCTAAATCTATATTCAAGCCCTAGAAAGTCCCTCTACTAAATTAAAACTTACTAGCTTTAGGCCAATGTGGACAGTAGGGCTCTGGGTGTCACAAAATCTGAAGGCTTCCCTTATGTCTTCACTTATTATGGACCTACATCCCCTCACTTTCTTAAACTAATGGATGACTTTGTTCATTAATGAATCTTGTGTTTCTTTGACTGCGGGAGAAGTTTTAGGTACCTCCACTAAGTAGAAGTGCCAATACTGTTTTTGCCCCTCTAATGATCTAATTGAATTTTTAGATGTGCATACTAAGGCAGTCTTTTCTATGGCTTGATGATCGTTCCTTCCTTTGCCCACTAGTGATTTACTAGAAGTAATATTCCCGCTATAAGGCTTTTGGGCAGTGTGACCAGCTCCCTTTGAGGATAGGGAGTGGTGTCTGCTAGTTACTGAAGCATCCGAAGTTGCTGCTAATAAAGCCTATTTAAGGGAGGTGCAGACGGCCCATCACTGTGATTTCTCCCCCGATGTAACTTTTTTCTGGTACTAGTTGGAAATTCGATAAGACAAGGAGGTGCTCCACCTATCTGACTTATATAAACACTAAAAAGTTGTTAAATCAAAAAGACACTCAAGCTAGACCAGATATGAAACAAAAGAAAAGATAAGATAATCAGTTATTATGACAACATTTATTGATGTCTTGTTAATATTCATAACACAATGGTTCAGTGTCAAAATTTGTGATTATTGTATAATAAAATATGTACAACATCAATAGTAGCCCCAACAAAATAACAATTTAAATGGACAGCCTGACATACCTCATTCATACAAATTAAGTATTCAAAATCCCATTCACAACCTAATATAATACTACACACTTATCACCAAAGCATTCGATCTGTATCAAAGAAAATATTTCGACCAAGGGGTGATACATATAATTTGGATCGGTTCAAGGTACACAAAACAAGAAAACATGCCAACACGTGTTTCGGTGCTGTCACCCCCTCTCTGGGGTGTCACCTTCTTCAGGGCGTGAAAAACATACGTTTTAGGGGTCCAGGAGGGCTGTAGAATGATAAAAAGGATATCCAAAATGGTATAGCGTAAGTCATTTTCATTGTGCTTGGCCTCTTTCCAGTGATGTTGGACTTGTGTTCCCCTATGCGAACTTTACATTCCCTAGCTGTTTCTCCAACATAGGGGAGTTCACAGGGGCACAGGATAACGTAGACGCAATTAGAGGTTCTACAATTGGTCATTTCACGCAGCTTAATAGTGCGGTCGCGGATTTTGATATTGTCGTTTACAATAGCATTGGGGCATGCATGGCATGTTCCGCATCTATGGTGACATCGGATAGGTTGATTTCCGGTGATGGATACTGTATAAAAGTGTTTTTCTGTTGCGAAAATTTAGCCTTGACTAACAGGTTTCTAAGGTTCTAATTTCGCCTAAATGCAAAAAGTGGTTTGGGAATCCTGGGTGTTTGATTGTCAAAGTTGAGTAGATGCCACTGGCAATTGATAATGTGGCGAATCTTGTGATTGATCGAGGAATGTTTTGTGACACAAACAAGTTGTTCTGTGTGTTTCTTCTCCTTGGGCGTAAATAGAGTGTCTCGGTTAAAGAACCGAGCTCTCTTAAGGGCGTCTCGGACTAGTTTCCTAGGGTATCCTCTCTGGATAAACTTCTGTTTCATCATCTCCGAATGATGAAGATAATCTTTGATGAAGGTACAGTTTCTACTGAGTCGTAGAAACTGACCAAATGGAATACTGTCCTTTTGGCTATGAGGATGGAAACTATCAAAATGGAGAAGCGTATTTCTGGAGGTGGGTTTCGTAAAAAGTGATACTTTTAATTGGGCATCCTGGTGTTCAACAATAACGTCCAAGAATTCCAATTTCTGATTACTCATCTGGGCCGTGAATCTTAAATTGGGGTCTGCTAGATTGATCCACAGAATGAATTCATTATGTGTATCCTGGTCACCCCTCCAAACAAAGAAAATATCGTCGATAAAACGTGCCCAGTAGCGGATATTTTCATGGAAGGGGGCAAGTTCATTTTAGATATTCTGTTTTTCAAAGTGGCCCATATATAAACAGGCAATACCTGGGGCACAGGCCACCCCCATGCTAACTCCCTGAATTTGATGGTAAAAGTTCCCATCAAATTCAAAGAAGTTCTCTTCTAGTACAATTTCTAGACACTCAATCAGAAATCTGTTGTTGCAAAGAGTCGTCTCTGTTTCAATGATGTCCTTCACTACTTTGAGGGCCTCTTTCTGTGGGATATTTGAGTAGAGGGACTCAATATCCATCGAAACCAGGATTTCCTGGTTGTGATTATATTGAAGTCCTTCAATTTTCGATATAAAATGTCCTGTGTCTTTGACATACGACTGGGGAGAAATGACCAGTGGTTGTAAGAATTTGTCAATGTATTTTGAGAGGGGTTCGGTAGCTGATCCTATTGTCGAGTCGATGGGTCTCAAGGGGGGTTCTTTTGATTTTTGTGTGTCTTTGGGACCCCATAAATGATGGGGAAACTAGTAAAGGTTGGTGTAAGGTATTCAGCCTCCTGATGGCAAATTTCTCCCCTCTCTATAGCTGTTTCCACAATTCGGAGAATTCTAAGCTTCAGTTTAGGTTCAGGATTGTTGGTAATTTTGGTGTGATGTTTGGGGGACCCCAATAGGGTGTCCATCCTGTGTTTATAATCATTAGGAATAAAAATGACAATTCCACAGCCTTTATCACATGGTTTTACCGTCACATCCGTGTTCTCCTTAAGTGTGGTTAGAGCAATCTTCTCTTCCCTAGAAATGTTGTGTGGAGGGAAAGGAACAAATTTAAGAATTTTTTGAATTTTGTTGAGGATTGCTTTTTCAAACAGTTCTACTTCTTTACCCGCCTGTTCAATACTAGGTGTGAAGTTGGATGGTGGTTTAAGACCGAATAAGTGATTGTTAGGATCGGTTTCAGAGATGTTGTAAAAAAAAAATGTAAGTCTAACTTTACGAAAGAACGCATAAAGGTCCTTCATGAGCTCGAATTTGTTTAAGTTGGCTGATGGAACAAATGATAGCCCTTTAGTCAAAAGAGTTTCAGTGGAATTGTCCATTACTAGTTGGAAATTCGACCACCATATTCTGTGGGAGTTTGGGGCTTAGAGTCAGTACTGTCTCTGTTAATTTGTCAACTTTTTCATTACTAATATTTGTCAGATTACTCATATATTCTTTTAGCCCTGCTTTCTGTGCTCATATGGCCTCTATCTTTGTGTTTGTGACCTCCTTCTCTGTCACTACAGGTTTGTTGATGGTTACAGTAGGAAGGGTAAATACTAATCCATGTGCATGTTGTTCATCCAAATCTACTAAGACTTCATATCAATTGCTACATTCAGCTGTTATTACAATTAAGGGGGAGTCGTGTTAATGGCCTACTCTTGTGCCTTGGATTTCCTCCACTACTATGGAGAGGATACTAGTATCAATCTCGCCATTTGCACTATCACCTGTCAGGTGATCCCTGGTCTTTCGTTTTCTAAAGAACGATTCAATGCCCCCATTTCTTTGATGATGTCTTCTGGGCTTATTTGTCTCAGTAGCCTTAAAACTTAATAGCCCTTCAAATTCCTACAACAAAACATCTGTTTCATCAAGTACACCATTTCCAGCTGCATGCCTAGGTTGTTTTTTGGCTTTCCCACCTTCAGGGGACTTCACTGTTGCTTTGCTTTTCACTATAATTATAGCTGCATGTGTTCTGGGCGATCTTGTCCTATTTTATTACCTCACAAGTGTGATGGTCAGGCCTTACTTAGTGATTGCTAGCTGTACCTGTTATAATCCTTCAAAATAAAAACAATTCAAGTACATTAATATTAATATGAACTGCAGCTGCTACCAGGCCCATTTAAAAATCTAAACAGCAATATAAAACAATATAAAATAATACTGAAGTTGGATCCCTTGTATCCCCCCTAACTTTGCACTTACTAAATAGTGCATAAACAACTTTCTTATTCTGTCTATACAAGAGTTTTATCAATTAAATTAAAATAGATAATATCAACAAGTTTTTATTAAAAGTCACAAGGGAATTAGTGGAGATGGTGTTAGGGAGGGAACCTTCTCCAGGACAGGAAATTGTAACACCTTGTGCCAGATGTCTTCAGCCCACAGATAAATAAATGGATACAGATATAATTGGACAGTTGATCAGTTCAGTTGCTTAGCATTGTAATTCCACTGTAGGGTATTGCCCTGTTGACCTGGCCACCCAGTTGGCCCACCTCTGCTACAGTCGTCTCATGTAAAGTCGTTAAATCAACTAAAAAAAGTTACGCAAAGGGAGCCAGATGACTGCAATAAAATGGCCATGGAGACAAGTAGCGGGATATTTGCGTATCCGTCAGAGAGCGTGGTATAACTAAAGTGTCTTACCAGAGCTCATGCAGCATCTCAATATGAGGGCCAAGGGAGGTGGCACTACCCTGCCTCTTCCTGGCAATGACGGGTATGTTTGGGCCCACCCTTGGCCCAAGCTTTGCCCGGACGACACCAGCACAGGTCCCACATCGCGGGGTACCCACGGGCTTAAATAGCGCTAATGGTCCATAGGTGTCTCTGGGCAAAGTATTATGAGGCTCGTTGTTCCTGGCAGCCCTTTTCCACGGCAGCCCAATCCTCCGTAGATGTCAGTGTTCAAAGGGAGCACCGCGGGAACCAGTGAACTTGTTACTGCAGTGATGGACCTGCTGTGCAGACCCAGCTGGTGAGGAAACTCCAGTCGAACCTTCATTGAAGGTGATTTGCTCCTCCTATGTGTGCTGCAAAATGCAGTACACATAGAGCACAAAACCATTAGAAATAAAAGCATCTGCCTTTGTTGTGCTACTCTAATGCCAGCTTTTCAGTGGCATTTGCTTTCGGCGCTGCCTCAGATATACAGATCCTTGTAAACTGGTTCAGTGTCAAAAAGCAATGGGTGTTGCGGTGGAACACCCACAGCAACACCAATTGCATGCCACTTTCACGCAGATACCTGTGTGAAAGGATACAGTATTTACAAAGCGGCATTAAGCCACTCAAAGTGTAAATATTGAGCACAGCATTGCACCACTACAGCATCACAAGAAGTGATGCTCCGGTGGTGTAATGCACTTGTATATATACCCCAGAGAGTCCTCGGAACAGTTGGGGACCTATTGGATCTCAGGACGAAGGCTGTGAAATCTTGTCTTTACCCACTACTTTCTATGGAGGATCTTGTGGTTGTAGACATACCTGAGCTACCTCTCACCATGAAGCATGTTACTTTCAGATACCTGGACATATAAATATACCATACCAATGCTAGGTTCATGCAGGAGAATGTAGCCAGGGAGTTGAAAGGTATCCAAGTTTATTCCGCCTTTTGGAAGTGACTTCCTTTTTTGACCTTACGCAAAGTAGCATTATTAAAGATGACAGTCCTGTAGACCTTTATTTTTCTCCACTGATACAACTACTTAAACTTAAGTTTGAAAAGATCAGCCACATACTTATTGCCTTAGTATGGGTGTTCATAGCCACAAAAAACTCACAAAACACAGCTACCTGTGATGGAAGAAGGTTTGGAGCCACAGATATACTACCCCATGGCTCAACTTTAGTGGCTTGCTCCATGGCTCTTGCAAACCAACAACCAAGAAATATAGGGGCAGATTTACAAGCCCCTTGCGCCTCCTTGCACCGCCATTGCGTCTCTTTTTGGGAGACAATGGCAGCGCTGCATCTGCTCCATATTTACATGGATGCAGATGTGTCCGTTTTCTCAGGCTGCGTCGGTTTTCACCTGCGTGAAAATCGCCTGCGCCACCTTAAATTTTAATTTGTGCAAGATAGGCGTTCCATCAGAAACGCCTACCTTGAAGATGCCGCAATGGTATTTATAAATTTTTCTGTTTATGGCGCATCCTTTATCTGCCAATGCGTCACAATCCCCACACCTGATAAACCCAGGCGTAGGGATGACGCATTGGCTGTATCCAACGGACCACGCCAGCTGCAGTGACTTGACTGCAGTCTGCAACCAAGTCACGAGGTAAATGGGCCACAGAAGGTATGTACGTACTGTCACAATGTGTGACATTACGTGCTGATGTCACACATGCAAGTGGGCACTAGGCCTACTTGTATGCATCACATCCAGGACCAATATGTATGAGTGGAAAGTGACTTTCTCATCTTTTTACGCTCCAACACATTGGTCCCCATTCAGTAGTCGATGCGTCAGTTTAAACTGACGCATCGCTTCTAATTTTGACACATTTCTGGAGTTGCATCGATTTTCATGCCAACTCCAGCAATGCGCCAAAAAACCCTGCGTCATGGTGTGCCGTATTGTAAATCCGGCGCATCCATGGTGACGCAAGAGTTTCTCCCGCAGGTGCAAAAAAACTGACTTATCGCTGCTTTAACGCAGCGATGCGTCACTTCTTGTAAATCTGCCCCATAGTATTTGGGCAGAATGCCTAAGAAAACATGGATAATGCTACAGCTATTGGAAAAGCATAATAAGTACAGTGACTCACCAGGATGAGTGGAGATGGCTAGACACTTCAACGGAAGGATGTTGCCCTGCAGGAGAACCAGGACAGATTTGCCTCCCAAACTACAGCTTTTGGCTTGCCCAGTTTTGAGTGATATGGGCGTGTCTGCATGGGTGAGAATGGGTGTCAAAATGCTCTAAGACCTGATAGATGGTGGCCAAATCAATGCCTTTCAAAATCTACATCATATATTTGAACCTGCAGCTCGGCATATTCTAGTGTTCAGCATATTAACTAAACTTTCCAGGAAATCATGGGGCACAGAAGGTGTGTCAAAGATGCACATAGTTTTGACAACATTAATGTTACTGGCGAATAACAATAGAGCAGTGGCACACTCATATTGAGCCCTGTTGAGTATGACGAAAATATCCATGCTGGCACAAAAGACCTAGGCTGTTGCTATAAACGAAGATCTGGCACACGTGGATTGGTTACATATTGAGGATTTCTTGTGTCTTCTCTCCAGGAATGCCAGGTTTTGCTTATTCGGACCAATATACTACACTGCACCTATCTCACTCTAAGTCACATACATAAAATGTTACTTGCCACGTGGAAGACGCTGACCTGGTGCTCATGTTTTTATTCTATCACATCATGACACCTTACTGGGCTGATATTTTCAACTGATTCAGACACAATACTATTAAAACTGGATAGCAGTGATGACACCATGCTCTCATGAGAAGGAACACTGTAACACACACGCACAGTGGGTACAATGTTGTGATACACTTTGGGTACCCCTGATGAAAGCTCTGGGAGATTCATATAGGTTGCTTCTGACCACAATTGATATCATCAAATTCAACACTAAGCAATACTTATTAGGAATATCTCCTAAATATTGAAAGCATAGAATAGAATATATGATTGTAATACTAGTTGCAATACTCGCAATACAATGTATTGCCATTCACCTGCTGTGGCCACTTCCCCCTAAAAAAGATTGACACACCTCACACTAGACTACCTTGAAATATGAAGATAGCAGTGGTTAATTGAAGGAGTAGTGGAGCAGTACATATATGCACACTCACTTCCACCCACACACAAGCACATACAAGCATGCACATGCTTACATCCACCCATACATTCCAACGGACATATATGCTCACATACTCTCAGCCACCCATTCACAAGCACATATAGGTACACACTATAGGCCCAGAATTCAGAGCACTCTTGCCCAAATGCACATACATGCATACATACGCACCCAAACATTTAATACGACCCATAGCAGGCCACAGTGTTGAAGGAAGGTCCAGCAAGTGGCTGAAGGTAGAAGAACAATGGCCCATGAAGGAGCTGAAGGCTTTTGACAGTCTCTCATTGCCTAACATTTCCATGGGACAGCCAATAAGAGTAGGGCCTTCTCTAAATCATCACAGAGTGGAATACGGTCAAAGAAATTTGCTGATTCCACCCACTCTGTGAAGAACTGGGAAAGGGTGGTGTGAGGAGTCACTGATAGACAGTGAGCCCTGGACACTTTATGGTTTAAACCTGAAGCCTGCAGGGCTGACTTTCTTAATGACGCTCCATGTTGCACGCGTGCTTGGTTTAGGCTGCCAGAAGCTTGTGTAACAGTACATGTAAATCGACTAGCTTCCTGACCCTGACATAATGCAAGTCTGCCAGGCTGACCTTTGCTCAGCCTGACAGACACTTTTCATGCTTTAGAAAAGAGGGAGAGGAGCCTTGGATCCCATATTGACAGGCCACCCCTGGAAGATAGAGACTCAATGAATGGAGATTAGAGGTCAAAAAACTCCTTTTGTGGTTCCAAAGCTGAGGGATGTGGTAAGTAATAGCAGATGGAGAAGGTTGAGCCTTCAGAGGCTTGAATGAGGAGGATTCGTATGGAGCTGTTTCAAAATGTACCTGATAGAAGTAACTTGTCTATACAAAAACAATGTGTATTGTAATACTGTCTCGTTAGTATGTACTGCTATAACCTCTGACCACTTTTTGGGAGTTCTACAAATGTACTTCACATATCCACCAATATAGCAGTGCTACTAAGGTGGTGGTATAACAATTGAGGGGCATATTATCAAGACAGGCGATAAAATTATCGCCGCTTTAGCGGCAGAAAACTGCAGCTAAAACGGCGATAATGGGCTTGATAATATGCTCTATGGAATTCTAATTGGAGCACATGTTAGATGTGAAGGATAATTTTATCGCCTGTCTTGATAATATGCCCCTGAGTGTCTTAATTTTAAGTAAAATGTTAAATAAAGAAATCGAGCTGTTCGGCATGCCACGAATGTTATTATGACTGTTAAACTGGAAAAATAAAATAAGATATTTCTTAATTCTTAATAAATCTCAAAACATGATATATTGCCACCTATATATAGCGGTCTACTCGAATAGTCAAAGTCTAAGTAGAGTTGCTTTTCATTGAAAGTAATTCCAAAAATAGCAACCTTATGTCATCATCACCATTCAATACTCTATTCAGCACAAAAATGGCCATAAAGGATACAAACAACAATAAAACATGAATAAAACATACACAAAACACTTAAGAATAACAATAACAAAGCAGAATAGGTCAACCCCCACGTTAATCACAAATCGTCACTCACTCTGAACATCTTTCATGACCAAGGTCGTCAATCCATTTGTCTATGCTCACGGACATTATGACAATTAAACGTGTTCTGTGCTTAAGCGTCCATCGTTCTCCAAGATCTCACCGCCGCTTTTTGGAAAGCACAGACACCGTGGCAAACATCATGGGTACTTAAAGACTGGATACAAAATAATGTGTCTCTACATTTCCTGAACTTCAAGCGTTTTAAGATCGGCCTAATAAATCATTTAAAACAATATTTTTTTTTAAAGTGCAAAACAATACAAAGTGCACCACAGCCTGCTCTGAATATCCATCACAAGGGCAGGTCACCACTGCCATCCCCAAGTACATGGAGCATTCAAGAGCAATACCCCAGTGCCAGTCCCAAAATGAAACATCGTGATAGGGATATTGCAAGATACAGCACAAACTCCCCAAGTAGAGAAAATATAAGATACTTTTTTTACAGTCGTTTTGTGCGTTTCGTTTTTCAGTCTCTAGAAATTACAGATGTAAAAACTGTAACTTCACCATCTTCTTAAAAGATGTTCCTATTCCAAGCGGTGTTTCAAACTTTCCCGGTAAGTGCAATGCTTCACAGGGTTTTCGTACATAAGCCAAAAGAGGGACTGGAAGACCCTTATCTAGTTTCAAACAATCCAGAATATTTTTCCTATTTACATTAGTCTCAGTATTAGTCCGCACACTAACCTATAGTAAAAGGGGTGCAAGCTTGGCCTTATCTGTGACGTACCTAAGACTGAGCTCCAAATGCATGAAGAAATGGGAGCTCATGGGGGTGGGTGCAGAATCCTCCTATAAATTCGTCTTTCCTCAATCTAAAGGGTATTAACATTATAATATCCCCAAACCCCTGCACCATGGTGAGCCGCAGATGTGCACAGAGCATTATAGATATTAAAAAGAGGAGATACGTTACCGCCACCTGCGGTCTGAGTCAACCGCCACTCTGCTAAGCTTCAGATGAGAACTACTGCTCTGCGAATGCCGGGACTCGCACTATTAAAAACAACCCCCAAATAATTAAAATCATTCACACTTCCTAGTAAATTCCTTGTGGCCATTAATTTGGTCATATGTTTCTTGCCTGGCCCTCATGCCATAATATTTGATTTTCCATAGTTTGTGGCCCAGTCCAGTTCACTCATAAAGGATACTAATGATTTCATCAGCAATCGCAGAGCCCCTGGGATCCGTGCCATAACTACTGCATCATCTGCATAGAGCTGCTCCGACAGAGAAGCTCAATAGATCATCGGAATTTCTTTGGTGCCCTTAATCAAGGCTGGGCACAGATTATTGATGTAAATGACACAAAGCAGTGGTCATACCATGCCAAACCTTTACTGTCACATTCTAATGCAATGTATACAGGAAGTTCACCCCTAAGTCCACCAGCATCAGCCATAGCTTAGTTCTGCTGACACAATCGGAGGCAGTTTGCAGATCCATAAAGGCCAAGTACAGTGGACACTGCTTTACGATGGTATATTTACCAAGAATCGGATTCAAATGTAAGTACTGTTCCTCTGTATCCAGCCCCTGGCGAAACACAAATTGATAGGGACACAAGAGGTTGTTGGAGTTGGCCCATAATTTTAGAAGATTGAATATCACCTACCTAATGATCTTGACCATGCTCTCTATGAAAGAAATAGGGCGGCAACATTTGGGTGAATTGCAGTCCCCTTTTTTTGAAGATCGGGACTATAGTGGAAAGTGACCAGGATCCAGGGACATTACTACGTAGTGAGTTGTTGAAAACATTTGCCATCAGGGGCCCCATAGATCGATATTACACTTGATTAAGTCAATAGGGACCCCGTCCGATTCCGGAGCTTTGCCTTTCGGCCTTTGCTAATGGCAAGTGAGAGGCAATGATAAGGTGATTATCAGTGGTGGTTGGTCAGATAGTTTAACCATCGACTGCTACATTAAGCTCTCATCTTTCTCCAAATAGTAGATACTTTTGAAGTGTGAGACCTATTCAGGGCCTGGGACTTCATGGCTTAAAATGGGGTTTGGTGGTGCTTCCCTTTGTTTGATCTTACTAACCATTTCCCCAGCATTACTTACTGTGGTTGGAAGAAGATGCATTTCCCAATAAATCCCAATCCCTGTTCTTCAGATCCATCTTTCTTGACCTCAGGGCGTACTTGTATACTTTTCTGGCCTCTCGCATCACAACAGGATCTTTAGGATTAGCAGAGAGGGCCTTCCTTAGCCTGCGATTGGCTAAGGAGCAATGGCTGCGAAAACAATGAGGGGTTATCCACTTACTCCTAATGCACTGCAACAATAAACGCCTGACACACAGGTATAAGGTATTGAAGGCGAGTGTTGCCACCAGATCTTTCAAATGCCAGACAAGTCTAACACCATCTGATGTATACTGATTTATAGGGACCCATACCTCAAAAGGGGTCTTTTAATGCATCAGGAAGTGCCAACCTATACACAAGGCATTGTGATCACCCCATTCCATGGATAGGATTACACTATACGAAAACCGAGTTGAAAGATTTTGTGTTGCAAACATGTAGTCTATAACTGAGGCGTGCCCATGTACCCTGAAAGAGGGCAGTGCCGTGCCATGTGTGCAAAACACCTCCACTGAATGAACAAGATCATGATCAGCAAGATACCTCCCCATCTCAGGTCTCTGCTCTTGTAGTCCCGGGCAGAGCATCTTGCACTTCAGCTCCAGTTTTGTATTTAAATCCCCATAGTTAGGTTCAATCAATTTACTAGGTCCCATCGGCCTCCAATCAGCTGAAACAACAAATTCATTGTTATAGTGACTTCACAAACGGTTCAGGAAATCATTATGATAGAAATTAATTAAATAAAAGCTGCTAAATTCATTCTATATTCATTCTATATCAGTAGGGCCAGTAAAACCGAATTTCCAGAGTCCAGGACTGAAACTATCACTCACAAATTAATATTGATCCAGACGGAAAGACCACCCATGGACCTGACACTTAGGGGTGGCTGGGCAATTACATTATGCGAAATCAGTGCAAGAAGGATCAATGGTTTCCTAGGTTTCCAGTAACACAACAAAGTCATATTTAGCAATACGATGTAACCAATATGGGTAATTAACCTTGTCTTTTTAATCCATCGATAGTCTAGCTCAGCAAAATGAAGGAGTCCTCAAACTAGCACACTTGGGCCCGCTTAGGGTACTCTTTCATTTGAGGAATTAGCAATGCTGCGAGAAATGTGCAAAAAGGCATGAATGTCTTCTGAGAGTCAATCCACATTTGAAAGAACATCAAAAAATCAAGAAAGTAATAGGTACTGGGTCACTCAAACAAAGCTGGAGGTCGGGTGCCCGCACTGTTGATGGCACTGCATTTTGTAACACACAAAAGAACACCCTGGACACCCACAATATATTTATATAAATGTTGACCAGCTGACAATGTCACAATTGCTGGGGCAGAAGCTGGTCTGTAAAAGAAGCCGAACGGCACCCTACTGCCCCATTACTTGGATGTCCAAACAGAATGCTCTGTACAAGGTAGGGACACTTAGTTTTTGATAACGCAATCCCCGTCCCCTCCCGAAACGATAGGACAAGCTTATGTCATACGTGTATAGCCTTGAAAAGGAATGATTGAGCCGCATATCACCCTTGTAATTGGCTCTAACTGATAACAACTCAAACTATACAGAATACTATATCATTTCAATGGTATTAGCTGAGATGTAATAGTTGCTAGATTTGGTTGAAATAAAATACCGATCGCTCAGGAACATTTTGATTCATACTTTTGAGGCGACTACTGTATTAGAACTAAGACCAAAGTAGACGAGCAGCCATAATAAATATGAGAGATTTTTTGGAGCTTCCAATATGCTGGTTTTTACTTCTAAGTAGGACTATATGTTTGTTTGTATATGCTTTATTTCTACAACTAGTATCATAAAAGCTGTACATAACATTTATGAAGAGAGGGAAAAAATACTAAATAACATATAGTACAGCGGCATAATCAAAATAGTATACACGAGCAATCCATAAAAGTACACTATTGCACCCTCATTAGATGATACAGTTGTTGAAAGCTATATAATAAGAACTGTTATACAATTCATTAATAAAAGCATAAATAATTTGGGCTAAAATAGTTAAAAGGTAACAGCATGACAATCCTTCATGGTATGGACCTCATAATAAACACAATTTGGAACCCCCAATGCACGCCTGGTAGAAGCGGATTGAGCCCTCTTTGGGGTGACACTAGGGGGAGTCAGATATAAAGTGCGAGTGCATAAGGTATAATCTCAATGGAAGGCTAAACAGCCATCAAATGCTGCTAAAATTTTGTCGCAACTTCAGAGAGTACAGTGTTAGGCCACTCCTGACATGGCTCTTCACCTAATTAGCCATGCATGGCTGAGAAACTTGGCCACACCACACACAAAAAGAGGTCTGGGATCAGACCTAAGAAAGCGCAGGGCAGCCCGATGGTTCTGTGTGCCCAGTTGTTGGCAAATTGGGTTTAGCCATTTAGACCTTGGACCGTTATATGCAGGACAAGTAAACATAACCTGTGTCACACTTTCCATCGGGGCTCTGTATCAAGGACAATCCTCTGGTGTCTGTTTGGGTGGGTGCCATTTTGCAGTTGTTGCGCAGACAGGGAGCATGACGAACCTAAAATGAATGTACAGCATCCTGTCCCTCGGGACTAGATTATGTCTAAATAGGGCTCAAGCCATCTAGTCTGCTTATGTAGATAAAATTCAACCGTCAGTCTGCCCACATTGGGTTTGCAGATTTCCTGGCTATCCACCCATTCTCAATACAACTGTTTGACCTCATGTTTTCTTGGTGGTTCCTGCCTTTCCCAATGTCCTTGAAAACCCAGGGCTGACAATGTTTTCCTAATGTTTGAAATCCATCCAATTCTGCGGCCAGCATCTATTTGTATGACCTCAGTGAGGGCTTCGGCATACTTCGAAAACTTGGGGGTCCACCTGATGCAAGCCCAAAAGAGCAGTGGGCGCAGCCTTGCTGTGTCTCCAATCAACCGCCTGCCCATGTTGAGCATTAAAGGTGTAAGTGTAATGTTGCGGGGCGACATCACCAGGTCTCTAAGGAACTTATGTTCAGATCTACGGATGTCAGCAACATTGTTAAACCCCCATAGCTCGGCTCCATAAAGAGCTGTGCTGGCATCATAACCCATGAGGGCCGGTGCAACTGGCCTGCTGTGTGAGGAGCGATGTTCTTTTCCTAGTGCTCTGGCCACACGTTTATGCCCCATGAGCATCTTTGCTAGGTGCGGCCTCCATGACATTTTATCAGAGAGTCGGACACCAAGATAGTCAAAGGTACCAATGCTTTCCAGGAGTACTCTGCCCAGCAAAAGATTGCTTCTAAACAATTTGTGGGGGTTAAATGTCATGAACTTAGTTTTTGAGGTGTTGATGACCAGTCCCCGGAAGTCACAGAAGAGTTGAAATCTATTGAGTAATCTTTCCAGTCCTGCTGGGGTCTTAGACACCAGCAGGGTGTCGTCAGCAAACAAGAGGGTTGGTACCTTGTCGCCCGCCAGGGTTGGTGCATCTGCTGGGTCATCTTGCAGAAAACTAACCACCCCATTCATATATAAGGAGAACAGGGAGGGAGCCATGACACAACCTTGTCGGACTCCTCTGTTGACAGGCATCAGTTCTGTCAGCTGGCCTTGTGTCCCACATCTCACTTGAACATAATTTCCCTTGTGGAGCCAGACCAGCAAGTTGAGGATGAAAGGGGAAATACACGTCTCTAAATGTGTGCCACAGCTTTCTCTTGGGGACCAGTTCAAAGGCAGTCTTTAGATCAATAAATGCAAGGTAAAGACTGCCTTTGCCGATTACCACTATTTTTCAGTAAGTGAGGAGCAGCCCAAAAACCTGGTCGATCGTTTCAGTGCTGGCCCTAAAGCCAGCCTGATACTGAGAGAAGATAGCTTCATCTTCTGCCCATATGTTATCCTCTGCAATAGACTCTACCGTAGAACTTCTACAGTGCATCTATCAAGCTAATTGGTCTATAGTTTGAGGGGTCTTCTCTGATGCCCTTTTTGTAAATCGGGACCACCTCAGCGCCCTTCCAGGAACCCGATACTGGGCTGCCGCTGGCAATGGCATTAACGAGGAGGAGAATGTAGCGTGCCTAATTTGGAATATCTGCAAGGAATAGGTCACCAGGCAGCCCGCCCATCTGGTCCAGCTGCTTTGTCAGGGACTTTTTTCCCTAATGTAGCCTCAATCTCAGCCAGGTCGAAAAGCTCACTATCAGCATTGGAAAAGTCGTAAGAGTCGCTTGACTCCATGGGTGGCGTACCCTCAGGTGCAGAATAAAGCTTCAAAAATGGTCATGCCATTCGTGGCCTGGAATATGATTAGGGGGTGAGCATACATCTCTCTTGTTGCCCCAGGTAACAAGGGTCCAAAATAAGTTGGTATCCTTGGCTAAGCTTGCTTCCTTCAGTTGCTGCCAGCATGTGTTGTCCCATGTTATCTTTGCTTGGAGCAAAGCTGCTCTATAGTTCTTCCTAGCAACTTTAGTCAAGGGGCAATTCTTATTTTTGATTGCTGCGGCTAGGAATAATTGTTTGCGCCTGCAATCTTTCGTATACCGCGAGTAGGGCCGTTAGGAAGGCAAACTGGACTTACTGCCCTTGTTGGGGGCTAGGAAATATGGGCTCAGTTGTTCCACTGTGTGAGAATGGACAGTAAGTACATCTGCCAGTCCCTGTGGGTCGGAGGCTGAGCCTGAAGCTCTGAGGTGCTCAGGGCCAGGACGTGCCGTATGCCAGCGATCTTAGATTCTTGCAGTGCTACCTTACACCATTTTAAGAATCTATTGCTATTGGCAGGAACAATCTCTTTAGTGATGGTTAAAGCTGGGATGCTCTCAAGCTGGTAAAGAGCTTCCCACAGAGGCTTCATAGTTGCGGAAAAGGGGATTGTGGTCGCTATGGGTGGTGGTTCCCACACTCATATCTATCAGATCTTCCCAGAGCCTTACATCTAGTAAAATATAATCAATACGTGACGGGCAGCTAGCTCTATTAAAAGTGTTTGCACCCTGACTGTCCGATGGAGTTCTTCCGTTAGCTGCCCTCAGGCCGAACTCTGTGGTGAGGGCATTAAATTGGAGGGCTAACTGGGTACATCTTTTGACTGGAGGTAAATTTAGTGGAGGGACAGCCTAATTTGTTGTCTTCATCCTCAACCCCCAGCTGTTCCTCTGTATCCAAGCACTCAAATGTGCAATTAAAGTCTTCTGCCACCACAACTCTAGAGTGGGGCGAGCAGCTGGCAAAGCTTTCTTCCAATGCTGATATAATAAGTGAAGGTCTACCCCCTTTAAGTCCCCCTAACATAGCCGTTAAACAGATCAATTATGTCCCCCCCGGGCCCCCTGATGCTAAGTCTCTGAATATCTCGACTAGAGCTTGGTTGGCGAGTAATTCGACAGCCCAGGGTGATATTCACCCAAATAATCAGTCCCCCTGATGAGCGCCCTCTCCCTACAGATGTTGCTGGAGAGTAAAAACAAGCGTTACCTGATTTATGTAGGGGGGGCAAACTCCAGGTCTCTTGGAAAATGCATATGTCAAAGCCCTCAATTAGTTTGCTACAGTGGGGGATTGACAATTTGCTGATTAGCCCAGCCACGTTCCATGATATTATCTTCATCTGATGATGCGAAACTGAACTAGCTACGATATTTCTACTTGGAGTGTATTGGCTGGGCAGGGCTTGGGCTTGGGGTGATGCCTGAGGATCTAAGAGTGTAAGATATTCTGCACCCTGCACCCTCTGAATGTTAATAAAGGAGCTACTTTGTCCCATATCCCCCGAGATCTGTCTTCCATTGGATCAGGTGCAATACGTGGGACCGGGATGTTGGGGGGGCTAGCCACACAATTTAAAGGAGTGGTGTATGGTTCAGGGTGTAATTGGGGCTCACTTTGTAGTCAGTCAATGGCCTCCAGCGAAGTGCATCCAGCTAAAAGAATAGATAGTTGCGTGGTGGATTATCTGCTCTGGTTGACAGACCGAGATTGCCTAAGCTGTGTAGAAGAGGTTTCAGGGGGCCAGGTATGAAATTCTAGGGTAGGGAGGTTTTCAGCCAGATCGGCCATATTCAAGGTAAGCTCGATGCAATCTAGTGGTTGGGCTGGAAAGGTGCATCTCCGAGCCCTGGTAATATCGTTCAGTATTACTGAGCGGCAGCCCCTAAAATGGTGAATCCAATAAATAGCTTTGTTAGTCAGGGAGTCTTCGCTCTCAAAGCCATTCTTTGAACCAAGTTTGGGGACATTAACCATAAAGATTTTCGGGGCATGGGGCAAATGGGAGGTATCTAGGTGGTTCAACTGATGTTGGGCATTCCATAAGGGACGCTGTACCAGGGATGAAGTGATGGGTCTAATGCAGTTTACAGAGTCCTGTGTGGCTACTGTGCTATAGTGATCATTATGGACATTAATTTTGGGATTATTTGGACGCTTGGCCATAGAATGAAGTGGAGCTTGCTTATAAGTTGAAACAACAGAGGGGTGCAAGATGGAGCCATGGGCAACAGTACCCCTATCATGAATGACTGCTCTGTCTGTCATATGATAATCATGACGAGGTTGATATATAGTCATCGGGCAGGTCCAAAAAGGGTAAGAACCTGTTTGCACAAGGGATGGCAGGTCCGGACTGGTAGGTGTGAAGACCAGAAGGGGTGGTGGGGGAATGACAGGCCCTTGCAGAGTCTAATGATGCCTTCTTGTTGGGTGTGGGGGCCCCCTTTCGGGTTTTTTTAGGCACATTGCTGGGATGGTGGTTGAGCGGGATGGGGTAATGGGTTTAGTGGGGGATTGGCCAGGAGTGTGGTATGTAGTTGGTTCAGCCACTAAGATGCCTTTGCACTCACTAATAAGGGTGTCTATTCGATCCAGGACACTTTTGCTTTCTGCATGTTTGAGTGACTTCCTAGCGTTTTTCCCCTTGTCAGCCCAGCCGTTACCACCACAACCTCCACTTCCCTTCATTGTTTTCCTCTTTCCCATACTTCTGTCCCACACAGAAATGTATCTTTTAACAAGAAGTGGCAATGAACAACTAAGTAACTTGTACTCAAATTGTTGGCAATAGTCAAAATCAATCTCCGGGCAGCAGTCGGACAGTGTTGGTGTACGATCCCAAGATGGTTTCAGTCAATGGGATTTCAGCTAATCTCTGCACGGGGCCTGCTTGTGCGAAAATAAGAAAGTAAGCACACTACCTCAAAGAATAGGTGTCTGTCCACAGCACAATCCGAGGGCCTGATGAAAGAGGGGGGGCCTTGCCCTGCTTCTTCCTGGCAATGACGGGCAAGGACGGGCCCGGGCCTGTCCCCCACAGTGGGTGACAGAGGGCGCTTTTATAGTGCCTTGCTCCCTCCAGGGAGTGAAGGCTTCTGGGGCATGTGGTCCTGTGACCCCCAGCAACAGGACAGACAGCAGACAGCAAATGCAGCGGTAGGTGCTCCTGCACTATATATGTAGACTATATGTAGCATTTACCTACCAGGAAGTCTGAGGCATGGTATAAATCAGAAAAACAAATGTCAGATTGAGTTGAACAGAAAGGACCAAACATGTTAACGTGTCCTTCAATAAAAGAAGGCAAAACATGTTTTATTTTATCACTGGAAGATGTTCAGGTTTTCCTCTGTGCATTGCAAGGATAGTATTCTATGTTATTATTGTGACAGAGCCATGACAAGGGCTATAATTGAAAGACCAATTTTGGGATACTGAGTAAAAGTAAGAATCAGAAGATAATAAATGGTCATAAGAGTTATGGTATAACTGTTATATCATTTCATGTATCTTGTAACGGTTCAAAAAACACTAAACCATTGGTATGGCTCAAAACAAAAGCTTGACTTATTAATATAGTACATAAAATAACATCATTACCAGGGTATGGAATTTTTGAATGTAGACAAAAGATGAACAATTAAATAATTTAAGGTAGCCCTGCCCCCTAATGACTTTATTAAATTGAATATAACATTACTGTGGGTGAGTAGGTATTTGTGGTGTGAGCTTGAAAACGTGACGGTTACATTATTGATGGCAATATTTAGCTAATTATTATATGAGATTCGAGGGAAAGGCATCTATACAAAAACATTATATTATTCTAAGTCATTAAAAATGTATGTCCAGGTGCTTTGGTTACACAATTAAAGTATAATCAAATTGATGTGAGTGAGAAGTATTTACTCTGATGTTGGTGACCATATAGACACTGATACTTGCATGCATTTCTACATGGATATTGTTGGATTGGGTAAATACGATGTCAATAAATACCATGATATTTGGAGGCACGACAACGGCAATATCAATAAATGCGATGTCAACTTATGCCATAACTTGTGCTTTCATAACTTTGTCAATACCCATAAATGCAATGTCAGTGTATGCCATAATCTATGTACAAATGACAATGTTGTGCCCATTAAAAGCAAGGGTGATGTATGCCATGATTTAGGAATGAATAACTATGTTAATATCAGTAAAGAAAATATCAATGTATGTTATGATAACTTTACGCACAAAGATGAGAATGTTGATAAAAGTGATACCAGTGATTGTCATAATATTTTTAAGGAGTTACAGTGAACGCACATCATTGCTGTCGGATTTACCCAAGGTGACCTCCCCATCAACCGCGAGTCAGTGATACGTGGTCAGGCAGGTCAGTTATCCACACCCATGCCTACTGAATAACAGGTCACAGTGGGGTCTCTCTTAACCCAAGACAAACACGCGCCCAGGGAAAACCCTGATTGATCTCACAGAAAGATAGTTGCACCACAAACAGGTCCGAGGCAGATGGCCCCAATTAAACATGTTTGGCCAAAGGCTTCCTTTGCCTAAAAATACCACAATGATAGATACCACATGCTGATAGAAACACTCAAACAATCAGGACACGACGTGAACACCACAACGTAGTGATCAAGCGCTCTTCACACCAGACATCTGAACACATACACCCTGACAAACACCAGATCTCCCAGAGAGTCATCTGTGTCCTTAACTGATGCCTGTTTTTTTATTTTTGACTGATATGCTTTTCAGGAATGCAGAAGTGACTTCATTGTACCTTACAAATGTATATCATACCAGCCAAAACGTTGTACACAGACAGACTTTCCTCAGACGCATTCTGTCAAGACTCACCCAGCCAGAACGTTTAATTAAGCCAACTTGTTCCTGTTTTGCCAAACACCTCTTGTCTGTTAATTTATATAAGGTAATTTCATATCCGAATAACAATATGATAAGATACGAGATTTCAATGAAAGACATATGTATGTAAAAAGATTGTATGAATCTCAATAACTGAAAAGGTTTTCTCAATTGCATCCAACCTAAGAACCCTATCAAACAGAGTGTTATAATAATGATTCATTTAGGAGTATGGTGCTCCTAAGAGTGTGCCTATAGTACTGGACCGCTTATACCCCATTTCGTCCCAAAAATTGAAACAATTAGCCTAAGGGCCTTTTAAAGTTGTTAACCAGCACTCTCACTCTTGACAGGGCTTAGATGTCCTTGCCCTTGACCAGAGAGAAGCCGGATATGAGGTCAGATGATACATTCGTTCTTATAGGCAAATCTTTGGCAATTCTCTGTATTGAAACACCATTAGATTTCGCTTTATAGGGGCTTAGTCAGGGAATCGTTTTTTGTTCCTCAAGGAATGTGCTGAATTGATACATTGGCATAATGTTCCACTTTCTGCACTTGAACTGATGACAGGGACTTTTCTTCTGGGCTTGTCACTAAATAAAGGTAGGTGACGAGGCACCGCTTCTGGAGATGTAAGGAAAGATTTAAAACGTAGTACAAGGTACGTACTTTCATTGAACTGTTGCGGTTTCCACATTACACAGTATTCATAATAAATAAAAATCAGTGAATCATTTTACAAATTATGATACCTTACTTTATTTACTTGAAAAAATATGGATTTATAGAGTGAGGAAACACACTGTAGAAATGCTCAACAAAGAAATGTTATTATAAGTATGAGAACATTGCCCATGTAAGGCAGCTCATTTAAATGTTTCATATTCTATGTGCAGAGAACATCATGTATCATAATGACTAGTTTTTCTTGGAGGCAATGCTGCAATATTGTGCGAAACTATGATAAAAATAAACGTTCACTGTGCCTCAGGCTCAGTATCCGGGAGGAGGGTCAGTGTCTGTCAAACACAGTAAAATATGTTTGTAAATATAACCTCATTTACCTGAAGCATAAATCTCATATGTGTGGCATGTCTGTGAGACTGTATTTTGTGCCTTTCAAACACCATATGTAGGAACATGAATACTCAGCTCAGATTTCCACTGACAGAGTGGAGTGGGGTGGGTCAACTAGTTTGTACAGTGCGCCCAGGAACCTAGGACGCTCCTCATGCTACTCACTATGCATGAGGAGGGCAGAGTGTAGTGCTTTTTTCACTGCACCTGTGATAGTGGCATAAGCACTCTCACAAAGAAAGCAAACTCTGCAAATGAAATGTAGCTCCCATCGAATAAAACAAAACAAAAGACAATTATCTAAAAGACAACTATCCAGAAGATGCCCATATTAAGGGGGTTATCTTCTACTTCGGCACCTCTAAACTGTATTCCTAAATACAGAACCAATGAGAGAACAGACTCATAGGGGGTCAAAATTTAAAATTATCTATAAACTATAGAAACCTGAAAAGACCGTAAAAGGACTTCTGGGCTCTTGTAGTAGATGGTTGAGGATCTATAGCTAGTTCCTTCCCTGTTGCCATTGAAGACTGGAGATGGGTTCATTACATCCAGGGTTTCTATGCGGCAAATCAGAGTGCTGTAAAGAAGCTTATAATAAAGGATGACTCTTCCCTGTATGGTCCACCATCTGAAAAAGAGACAGAACTTGAAATTAGGGTAACACGCACTTCGGCAGCAATGGGGCCCAATGAAATACAAATTACTTTTATATATTAAAATGGGGCCCGTTTGGAGTAAACTTCTGCCTGATTTTTAAATGTTATGAAATAAATAATGCCCCCCCCCCGAAAGGGAGTATCATAGTGTAGCGTCGCGCTACTAAGGAAACCACAGACACTTCTGGATACTATCATGGAGCTTTATTCTTATGTCTTGCACCACCACTGTCCCTATTCTAACTGCCCTCTCTCCCAGTGACTCCTCCTCTTCCCCTGACCCCTTGGTTCCGCCCTCCCCAGCTACTAGACTGCTGGCTATCTTACATCTCCCCTTTTCTTCATAAAATAACAGAGCAACAGTGCTCTAGTCCATCTCTTCGATGAGTCTCTGGGGTGGCCGGATCTCCCGACGTGGCCGCAGTGACATGGTCCCGGTGGACGCACTCGCCACTGGCTCACTTTGCTGACCTCGGTCCCCAGCATTGATAAGGTCATGTTCTTCACCTGCCGGTGAGAGAGTCATGTCTTTCCCTGATCCATTTGTGTCCTGCAGACACTTCTTGAAATGGGAAACATTTCTTGTTATTCTGCGGTGCTCAGATTCCGCGGTCAACATGGTGCCCTTCTGGCGGGTAACTACCAGTGGCTCATCACGGAACCGGGAGTCAGGTTTTTTTCGCTGTTCCTGTTTGACGAGAACAAGATCACCTTCATGCAAGGACGGAGACCTCGCCCTTCGTTTTGCATCAGCGTACGATTTCATTTTGTCTTTGTGGTGCTTGTCCGTCACTACTATTTCCTGATGGAGGAGGCTTGGTGATACAGCTTGCAAAGCGCCCTCCCATGTTGGGATGCGGTTCCTCATTGGTCGCCCTAGCATGAGGGTGGCAGGGCATTGTCCAGTAGTCGAGTGTGGTGTTGTCCGGTATGCTCTGAGAACTTCCGTCAGAGCGACCTGGAGTTCTTTCTTCTCGGCGGACGCCTGCTGAAATGTCCTTTTAATCATGGCCATGAACCTCTCAACGGTGCCATTTGCTTGGGGCCAGAGCGGCGTGACTTTCCGATGTTTGAAGTCCATGTGCTTTGCAAAGGCGCTGAATTCCTGTCCATTGAATGGGGGCCCATTATCTGTTTTGACCTCTCTGGGGACACCCCATGTTGCAAATACATCGTCTAGTACTTTTAGAGTACAAGAGGCGCTAGTAGATGAAATCATTTGAGCTATGGGAAAACGCGAGTATTCATCAATTATGACGATCACATATTGGCCAGACTGCAGTGGCCCATAAAAGTCCATGGCGATCTCTTGCCATACTCCACTGTGTAAAGTGGTCATCTGCAGCGGTGCCGGTGGATTGCATTGGCTGGTTAGCTGACAGAGATGACAGTCCTTTAGCGTGGATTCTACCATCTGATCCAGGAAAGGGAACCAGACACGTTCCCGTAGGGCTCTCTTCGTGGACACCACCCCTCTATGGCCTTCATGAGCCAAGTCGATGACTCCCTGTCGCAGCTGCCTGGGGATGACGAGTCGGTGGCTTCTTAGGATGATTCCTTCCGTGGTGACTGAGAGTTCCTCACATACGTGCCGGAATGCCTGTATCTCTTTCCGGATGGTCGCATCAGCGTCTTCTTCTGGCGTCGTGTGTCTCCATTTATTCATGCGGATCCGGTGTACCACTGATTGTAGAATGGCGTCCTGAGCAGTGGCCTCCCGAATGGCTTCCATGGGGATGGCCGGCGGCAGTGCTCGATCAGTCACGAAGTGAATATATTCCTCGGCAATCGATGGACTCGATTCCACAGATGGTTGAGGGTGACGAGACATATAGTCAGCCGGGTTCTCCGCCTTCCCTGGTTTATGAATAATTGTGAACGTGTACTCCTGAAGCCGGAGACCCCATCTCTCAATTCTCGGCGGCATCTTGGACTTGGGGTTGCCGTATATGGTGAGAAGCGCCTGATGATCCGTAATCAGGGTGAAATGCTTGCCATAAATGAAAACGTGGAAATGTTCGCACGCCCACACTACAGCAAGACTTTCCTTCTCCGGCTGTGAGTACTTCTTCTCAGGATCCGACAGGCTGCGGCTGGCATATGCAACGATCCGCCTCTGGTCAGCGTCGTCATCATATTGGCCCAGAATGGCACCTAAGCCAACGGGGCTGGCATCGACAGTGATCTCTGTTTTCCGTCGTGGATTGAAATAGGACAGGTTGTCGGCCGACTCCACCGCCCGTTTTATCTCCTTGAACGCCCTCTCACACTCAGGTGTCCAGTCAAACGGCTGACCGAGCTTGGTCAGGACTCGAAGTGGGTGACTGATGGTCGCGTAGTCCCGGATGTAGCGGGCACAATAGCTGGCCATCCCTAGAAAGGAACGCAAATCATTGACGTCCTGCGGGCTGTTGGTGTTATTCAATGTCGCAATCTTATCCGGGTCAGGCTTCATGCCCTCATCAGAGAAGATATGACCGAAGAACTTCAGAGTGGCCTTGTGAAATTCACACTTCTCTTTGTTCAGCGTCAGATTTGCGCCCAGCAGGGCATGGCAAACACGATCAAGAGCGATGTCATGCTCGGTCACGTCCGCTCCATAGACCAGGATGTCATCGCTGTAGTTCAGCGTGTTCGGAATGTGTTGGATGACCTGGCGGATAGCTTCCTGAAAAATCTCCGCAGCGGACGAGACACCAAAGCTCAGCCGTTTGTACCGGAACAGCCCTAGGTGCGTAGCGAACGTGGTCATGTAGCGAGACTTGACATTCAGTTCCAACTGGTGATAACCTTTATTCAGGTCCAGCTTTGAAAACACCCTTGCGCCATTTAGAGCAGCGATCATATCGCTCAGGTGTGGTCCGGGGTGTCGCTCGCGTTCAATTGCGGTATTTGGCAATCGCATGTCGACGCACAGTCTCACTTTGTTGGGGGTCCCCTTTTTCGGCACGATGACTACTGGGGATACCCATGGCGTCGGTCCATCAGTGCGCTCGATGATGTCCGCTGCGAGCAGTTCCTGAAGCTCCTCTTCAACCGCCTGTTGTAGATGATAGGGAACCCGTCGCGGGTGCTGCGCAACAGGCTTGACTTGTTCATTGATGTGCAGCCGAACCTGGCAACCTCTCAGCTTGCCCAGACCCTGAAAGAGTTCAGGAAACTTGGTGACATAGTCCTGTGCGTTGTTGATTTTGAAAAGAATCTCCACCAAACGAAGTCGTTCGGCCGTGGGGAGGCTGAGGAGGCAGTCGGCCTCAGGCCCTTCGATGACGTGTATGACCGCCTGTATGGTGATGGTGCCATGCGTGAGCGTTGTGTGAAATTTGCCCAGGCAAGGAAGTGGTTTGTCAGACATCCACGTGAACACGCGGACCGGTGCAAACGTCAGTGGAGGCTTCGGAACCATTTTGTCGTGTTCTGTGACTGGAATGTAGTTCAGTGACGCACCGCTATCCATGACAAATTTAGTGTTGTGATTTCCCACTTTAATGTCTAGTCGCGGATATTTCTTCAGCTGATCGGGATCTGCAATCATGTTCAGGTACTCCACTGTGTATGCGGAGTCTCGGGAGGATGATGAGGAGCTCGAGTCCCGGGATGGAGATCGTCGTTCCCAACATGACCGGCGTGATTCCCGGCTAGAGTGAGATGAGCCTAGGGACCGCACAGTTTCTCCTTGAACAGCCCGTATGTGATGTTTTCGGGTGTCTGATCGGGACGACCTTGTCTGTTCGCTCCGCCTTTTTCGGTGGTAGTCCCCTCACATTGCCTCAAAGTGATTGGACCGCCCACATTTCCTGCACCGTTGACCCATGGCCGGACAGGTGCCCACATGAGGATAGTCACGTCCACACCGGTAACATCGCTTAATCCTTTCAGTCTTCCTGTCTCTTCGCCGGGTGTCCCTTCTTCCATACTCCGGACGCCGTTGGTGAGACGATGTGCTGGACCTCCAGTTGTTCTCCGGGGAGTATTTTCTTCTGTCACTCGGGCGTGCCTGAACACGATGCGCTTGCTCATGGCTGACATTGTGACCTGTTTCAATGGTGGCAGCGTGTTCCTCCGCCTGATCGTAGATGCGAGTCATCTCTTCAATCTCTTCTAAGTCATGAGGCTTCCTCAACAACCGTCGCCGAAGTGTCTCTGAGTGACAACCTGTTATAATTTGCGATTTGATGGCGAGAACCTTTCGAACTCGCAGTATCTCGACAGCCGTCGCAGCCTCGTGATGAACGCACACATCGCCTCCTCCTTTCCTTGGCGTGCTTGATGGAATGCATGGCGCTCATAATCGACATTTCTTTTGTGAAGGAATTTTTTGTTCAGTGCGTCCCGCACATCATCATATGTCCCTGTTTCAGCAGACGGAAGATCCTTTATTATTCTGCTTATTTCTCGGCCTGCGAGATTGCGAAGGGCAATTAGCTTCTCTTCGTCTTCCGTCACCTTGGATCCCTCAATGTAGTCCTCGAAATCCTCTAACCACTCCTGCCACTTGGGGCCCATGCTCCCTCCTGTGGTCACAGTCAGGTATTCCGGGGCTCGCAGGTGTGATCCTCCCACAGCCAGGGGCTTCCGTCGTGGTGATGTTGCCATTTCCTCGATGTCTTTTTCCTACTTCCTTGATGAATCTAGTTTCGTGCTGTGTTCTCGCCAATGCTTGTTTATTTATTCGTGCCAATGCTTGTTTGTTTCGTTTTATCAGTGTTTGTTTGTTTGCATTTACCAGTGCTTACTTGCTCTTGTCAATGCTTGTTTGCCTTTCCCTTGCCAATGCTTGTTTTGTGCCTTTTGCACCAATGCTTGTTTATTTGGTCTTGCCAGTGCTTGCTTCTACTGTGGCGTGCCTGACTTCAAAATGGCCGCTCCCACACGTTTTAGGGGTCTGTCTCGAGAGCCTGCCTGACACCAAGATGGCCGCCGTCCCTGCACACACGAGGCTTCCTCTCAATGCCCACATGCAGCCCTCTTCATTCCGGACTCACCAGCGGTCATCTTTGGCTGGTGGCACACCTCCAGTCCTGCTCAGCATTCACTGCTACCGCTCAGGTGAGATCGGGGTGGGCTCCCGCCTTTTCTTGCCGTTTCCCGCGATCTTCCTCACACTGGCGGGCCGAAACTCACGCATCAAGCGTGAGGTTTGCCGGCATCGAGCCGGCATCGAGCCGGCATCGAGCTTTCTCAGCTCGCTCTTCAACGCGCTCGCCAGCGCTCGCTGCCAGTCTCCTGGGGACAGCGTCTCAGGTGCTGGGGCACTCCTCTCTCAGCTTGGGTGCACGACAGGTTCGGGGTGGGCTCCCGACTTTTGCGCTCACGGCGCCTTCCCAACTACACGCGTCCCGCGTGCAGCGCGCTCCAACGCGATCGGCTCGACTCGCCTCACACAGTCTTGTGGTCAGTGGGGTTGGGTGATCCCACCCTCGTCGCCAGCTGTAGCGTCGCGCTACTAAGGAAACCACAGACACTTCTGGATACTATCATGGAGCTTTATTCTTATGTCTTGCACCACCACTGTCCCTATTCTAACTGCCCTCTCTCCCAGTGACTCCTCCTCTTCCCCTGACCCCTTGGTTCCGCCCTCCCCAGCTACTAGACTGCTGGCTATCTTACACATAGTTCCACTTTTTAAGAAGAGAGACCGCAACCTACCAGAAAATTATCATCAGATTTCCCTCCTTGATGCAGTGGGTAAGGTCTTTGCAAAATGCTTGCTGACCAAGATAAGTGAATGGGTGGAAGATCATAAAGTTATTCCCTTGGAGCAACCGGGTTCAGGAGTAAGCATGGAACAATCGGCAATATAAGGTTATAAACGAAAAATATGTTAAAGTTAGAGGGGGAGGGTATATACAGCTTTTATAGATTTCTCCACAGCATTTGATAAAGTAGATCGTTCATTGCTGTCGAGTAAGCTTTTAGGTTTGGGTATGCCGGATACTTGGTGTAGAGTTCTTCTGGGAGGGGATAGGGGTTTAGCTCAAGCAATCTCTACTCCAAATTGGTTAAAACAAGGGTGTTTGCTCGCCCACATTCTCTTTTCCCTATGTATTTCTGACCTCCCTGATTTTTTGGCCCAGAGCAAGGATAATGCCCTGATAGTTTGAGGAAAGCCTACTGTGTGCCTACTTTCTGCAGACGACATAATCATTTTTGATCTTACCCCAAAAAGACCTAAATATTCGTCTGCAGGCACAATTTGCTGAGGCTCATTATTTAAAGATCAACATATCTAAAAGCAAAGTTATGTGTGTGTGGGAGGAAAAAGATGAAAAATGGTAATTTTGTATGGTCTCTGGATGGTAAAATATTGGAAATTGCTAAATCATATTTTTTGAAGGGGAAGATAGTGTCTAGAAATTCAAGTGAAAAAGATCATATAGAAAATAATAATATAGGGCCACTGGGAGTAGGCATTTTGCACTTTTATTGGAGGTCTTTCGTGCTAATATTCCTGCCTCTTTGTTATATGACATCTCAAAATGTTTTTTTTTAAATACAGTGGATGGTCGATCGCTTAGAAGCTTGGCCTCAGTTAATCCAGCTTTTTCGGTGGTGGCTTTAAGACTAGAACTTGGACTGTGAAGTGCCTTTGTACAGGGCCTTGCAGGGGTAGTTTGTTGGGCCCTGAGCTTAGCAAAGAGCAATAATGGCACACTTAGATTTTGGTTAAGTAAAGAAATCCTAGAGGCTTCAGCAGATTTGCTGCAATTAGATCCTTCTCTGATCCTTACTTTCACGCCAAAACAATTAAAAGTTACCCTTAAACAAGCCAGTTGATCCCTGAGTTTTCGTATGGATAGGGAGGCCTGTATTTTAAAGTGGGGTCAACATCCAGCTATTGATTCCTGTCTGCTAAACAAAGCCCAGGCTAATATTTTTTTTAATCTGCCACATGGAGTACGGTGCTTTTGGATACTTCTGAGACAGGGTATGCTCCCTTTAAATCCTCTCCCGGTTAAATGGTATGGTTCTTTAGTGATCTGTCACTTGTGCAAAAATGGTTTACAAGATCTTAACCATGTTTTATTTGTCTGCTCTTCTCTGTTATTATGCAAGTGTAATTGGTTGAGGTCGATATGCTGGCAGTTGTCTATCCTTTAAGGTTCAGCACTATTACAGTCACTTTATGTAACGCAGAATGAAATGTTTTGTAATATAATTCTTTACTTTTTTAAGTGTTTTTTTAAGTTGCATTAAGGTGTAGTCATAATGAAACTGTGGCATGGAGAGCACGGGACCCACGTCTGGGTATACCCGTCCCACTTGGGGTAACAAATGCAAAAAGAACAATTTATAGACAGAATGCAGAACAATTTCATACATTCACCCCAGTACTGAGATATGGGCCTAAATCCATCGTTTTTTTGCTCACCATGCCATTCCAGTTTGGACCCAGCCAAATGCAAATAAGTTTTGACCCTGCGCCCAATGGAAACAGTTCAGCCCGAATTGCCAGGCCAGGTCCTCCCTCGACTGGAAGCAAGCATCCTAGGACCAGTTTCGGACTTTCAGTCCTCATCAGCCAAGATATCTTGACTCCAGTGGCATGCTTCTCTTGCATCTCATTCCTCTTTTACTATTCACATCTCCCTAACAAGCCATTCTAAACCCTTCCCTCTGACTCTTCCCCCTCCACCTCCCCTTTACTCATCCTAAACCCCCTCCTACTGCTATGAAATAAAAAAAGAAAACTCTCTCGACCCTTCCCTCTTTTATACCTCTACTATTCCATTTAAAAGAAATAACAGACTAACATGTCCACTACTCAAATTAATTTCATATTTCCCTATACTAGGTCGGTTTTCAATACTTTTGTGCTTCAGGACAATTGCCCAACTTAGACCCCTGTCCAGCTCAATAAGATACAACCCATAACGTATGTCAAGTTACTATGTTCACCAGAGTCCGCTACCCCAATCCTTTCTTCTTTCACGGCTCTGACTATTGAACAGACTTACAAAATTATTGGTGCAATTAATCAGACTCTCCTTCAGACCCCTGCCACTGAAAATGTTGCATGTGTCTCCAGAAATCATAGCTATTCCCCTCACAGTGATTTTTAACACCATGCTCACAATAGAGTGCTTTCCAATGGAGTGAAAGACAGCCTTTATATGTCCGCTATTAAAGAAATCTAATCTGGATTCTAATGAGACTCTCAATTATGGACCTATATCGAGACTCACTTTTCAAAAAAGTGATCGAGAAAGTCATGAATATCGAACTATCCTCCTTCATCAATGATAATGATATTCTGGATTCCTCCTAATTTGAATTTCGTGCATACCATAGCAAGCACAGAACTGGCCATTATCACAGCCACTAAGGAGCTCAGGCAGACTTTAGATGGCGGAGGGATTGCGGCCCTGATCCTTTTGGACCTATCAGCAGCTTTTGAAACGATCAATCATGAGTTGCTGGTGGTCCGGCTAGCTTCCATGAGGATCAGGGATAAAGCACTCTCCCTCCTTGGCACCTTCCTGTCCGAATGGTCTCAGGAGGTTGAGTTAGGAACCTTGTTTCACCTTCCTTTTCTCTGCCTTGCAGAGTTCCTCAGGGTTCATCCCTGAGGCCACCGCTTTTTAATCTTTATGTTACACCTCTTGCCAGACTAGTAAAAAACTATGGTTTTGCTAGTGTGGCCGATGCAGATGATACACATTTTATTGTGTCTGTGAGCAGTCAATCCAGCTCCACAGCCATCAGCTTTCATGACTGTATGAGCCATATAGTGAATTGAATGACAGATAATTTCTTGAAGCCGAATTCATCCAAGACTGAGGTTTTGGTGTTAGGGAACAATCCCACATTTTGGACAGATATCTGGTGCCCGGCTCAACTTGGTCTTTTAACTAAGCTATAAGTTAAAAACTTAGGATTCATTTTTGATACTAAGTTGTCCTTTGAAGGGCAACCCAATTTGGTCACCTTGGCTTTCTTTTTTATCCTAAAAATGTTAAGGAAGATTCTTACCGTTATACCTACACACTTAAGGAAGACAGTGCATTCTGTGCTGATAGCCTCAAGATTGGATTATTGCAATGCCCTCTTTACCAGTGCCCCCAAGCGCAATATTCAAAAGCTACAAACTGCCCAGAATGCAGCAGCAAGAGTACTCCTAGGTATCTCTAAATTTGACTTCATCTCCACCGCTCTGCTTCATCTTCATTGGTTGCCAGTAGCCAAGCGGATCCAGTTTAAATCACTTTGCATTGCCTTTAAATCACTCTACAACCTGGGGACTTTGCAGATGGCGAATTTTATTAAACCATATATTCCAGCTAGCTCCCTTAGATCTGCAGAACTTGGAAACCTAATTGTTCCTAGAGTTAGCAGGGCCAGGTGGGGGGGGGGGCAAGAGTTTCACTGCGGAACTCTTTGCTAACCTCGCTTAAAAAAGAGACTAGTCTGCTAAAATTTAGAAAGGGCTTAAAGTTAAAAACCTGTTTTTTAGGGCATAATTTACATGCTCAGTCCAGTTGGATCTGTTTGTGTTGAGGGCAGTGTCTAGACACCCCAGGGTATTTGTCGCGCTTTATAAATTCATCATCATCCTCATTATCATCACTAACTCCCCATTAATCCTGTTTGGGTTCTGTAGTACCGTGCTACCAGACAAAAAGGGCTTCGGCACCTCATCAGGGGCAGCCAGTGCTATATAAATGCAAAGCCTTCCTTCTTCCACTCCTTCACTATCCTTTTCACTCAAATTGATGTTATATTTCCCCAGACTAGCTCACCACTAATCCTTTTTAGCTTCGGAATATCGTGCTACTTAAAAGCACTTCAACACCTCATCGGGGTAGCAAGCGCTTTATAAATGCAAACCTTTTCCCTCTTCTATCCCTCCACTATCCTTCTCAACCCAGATAACAGACTAACATATCCACCGCTCAAATTAATTTCATATATCACTATGCTAAATAGTCACTAATCCTTTATGGGTTCAAGAGTAGCGTGCTACTCCCTGAAAAAGCACTGTGACGCCTTGTAAGGGGTAGTAAGCACTATATAAATGCAATTACAATAAAATACAATGTATTTCTGGTGGTCTGATTGTGACCCGACAGACAGTTTCACACAACCCCCTGGTAAACATTAGCACTCTGCCTCTGTATATCAATGGGCTGCTGACCATTAGAAAGGTGTGAGCAAAGCCTCAAAGATTTGAATCCTTTCCAGGGTGCAACTCTTGCTGTAAACAAGAACTAAACATTGGTGCATGTTAGGAGCTAGCTTTTATTAAAATGTTAATCTGATAAAATTTTGCAACACCTAACGTTTTTTTTTCCAGAAATAATTTTAAGAAAATTGTGAATTACTATCGCAAAACAATTCAAAACCAGCAGGCATTGGCATGCCTATTCACTGGAACTAAGGGTGTGTGAATCCCGAAATGCTCATCTAAAAAAGCAGTGAGTCACAGGGTGAATTGGCGAGGTGACCAAGGTTCAGTCTGAACTCTACTCATGAGGACCAGGGTCAGTGCTGATTTGCATTGGGTGGCCGTCTGGGGCCGATTTATAGTTTGGAGAACAGGTACTCTGTTGTAAACGCAATAACATACTTTGTGCGTCAAACTCATGGTCCACCCACACAATTTTGTGTAGGGTGAATCACAGGCATTATGTCGACAGAGTAAAACTTACTGCATCAGTTTAAGAATTCCTCTGATGGTCTGATGTAGTAGGCACATTAAAGGTAAGCCATCGGACCATCAGCCCTATATAGAGTGGATTGTTGAATGGGTTGTTTTTTACTTTCCATCACCTCTAGATGTTTCCTGGCAGTGGCAGAGACTAAATAAATGACCTCCATGACATGAGAGAAAACTTCTTTGGGTGGGAGTCATTAGATATTATTTATTTGTCAAAAGCAAACTTCCTGAGTGTTTTTTTGAAAAGCCAACAAATTTGTTAAAGTTTGAAGGCAAGTCTTCATGAGACATCAGTCAAACTTTTCCTACATTGACAAGAATTGTCATGACAGCAGTTTTTTGCCAATGTAAAGAGCTGTCCACGGGGCCAGCAGAAATCTTTACATTTCGGGGGCATAGTAAAGGCAGACGTAAAGTCAAAGGGAATGTGGTAAAATCTGAAGTTGGGCAGTTTTATTGTCAGAAGCCTTAGATTACTTTTTGACTTTAAGAATCTTGTTTCCACCACTAAATGATGTGTTGGAAGTTTAATAATTCCATGCCAGTCTATCCTGATCACAATATCCCCTAGAAACACCACTCAATTTGATAGCACATAAATAAAAGTGAAGGTCACCTACCTATTAGGGAGCAGAATAACGAGGAAGCAATAATGTTATTTACGGTTTAACACACTTGCAAGTCCTCCTATAAAAACACCCCCAGGAAAATGGATGATGTTCTACAGATTCCCATTGTAGGACATATAAATGAAGGACATACCGTTACACTTTGTAAGACTTTCCTGGCATCAAAGAGAAACAGGAATTATCATTCTATTTACAGTATTTTCCTAATAGTTGTTAAAGAATGTTAACAACCAGTCTAAATTGGTCAGTAAGCTAAAATAATTAAATAACTTATGACATAATTAAATGCCTTTGCAAAGGGCTTCCAGAGGCAACATTTCAGTTTCAAGCTGCTCTATGGGTTGTAAAGGGACTGTTGTCAGCAACCTGCAATACTACCATATTTGTTGCCTTGGACACAATTAAAGCCTACCATTCAGTTCTAGTGCTACAATGATTTAAGGAGAAGATCGAAAATTACATTTTTATAATGAGGGAGATATTTACTGAAATTCTTGTTTTATTATTCAATTTGAATAATAACAATAAACAATTTAAATTCTTGTTTGAACCTGAACCAATTACTCACATAACATCCTTTGGCCAAACAACATTAAGTGACATCCCCATACCACAAGTAGTCTTGAAAGGAATTACTTGGTGCTTAGATACATGTTATGTATCTTTTATTTCAGCAATGTAGCACATGCAATTGAGAAGTGGAAGTCTATTAATACACAAATTAGGGGGCCGATTAGGATGGCGGGCGGACTTTCATCTGCCCGCCACCCTAGCGTTGCTGGGACAGGCCGCAAGTGGTGCGGCGGTCCTGCACCTGCAATTAGGATGCCACCGCCACCGTGGCGGTGGCATCCTCTATTCCCAGCAATGTGGCAGGCAGTGCTCACAGCACTGCCTGCCACAATGTCTGGAATGCATTGTGTGCATTGTCATGCACAAGGTGATAGGTACCGCGCGGTGCCTGCCACCTTGTCCATGACAATGTAGGGGGTATCATAGGTACCCCCCATGTGCACCTCCCACCCCCCCAGAACCCTGGGGGCCCGCAACGGGCACCCGACAGCAAAATCCGTATGTCTTTCCGTGGCGACGATGCTTCCCGCACCCATGCTAATATGGATGACACCGCCACCATCTCTAGCTCCTTTTCTGCCCGGTTGACTGATCGACCGGCGGAAAAAACGCCAGACGGTCTTTCCGCCCGCCGGGTTTCCCCCGCCATACTAATATGGCGGGGGGGAAATGGGTGGCGGGTGGAGGGAAATGTAGGGCAGATCACCACCGCCATGCGGGCACACATGACACACATAATGAGTGTCAAAAAACATCAATCAGAATTTGAAATCAGTCCACATATATACTACTTGCTCACAGTTTGCTGAATTTTTCCACGCAACTAAGACTGACACATCTATGGTTGTGGGTACTTATACCCCATTCCTACAGTGTCTCCTGTTCCTACTTTTGTCTTTATGATGACAAAAGTAATTGTGCTAAAGGGTTCCAACATCGACAACAACATATGTAGTCTTATTTAAAACCCTGATTGATGATTTTTTGACACTCATTATATGGGTAGCATGTACAACAACATATCATCCCAATCAGTCACATGTGTATGTATATATAAATATTATTTTCATGTGGGTCGCACTCCGCTGGTCTTTAGCAAGAAGCCCCATAGGATTCTGGATGATAGAGTAGCAGCGGCGAGTACACCTATGCTACAAAGTGTAATAATAAATGCCATCCCTGGACACGTGTTTCGAGGTAGTTGCCTCTCGTCAGCAGGGAGCAGGACTGTGTGGGGGGTGCCGTAGACTGCCAGAAAATATGAGGTTTAAGTACCTTTCGTGGCGGCGCGCGGGTGCAGACTCCAGGCTCGTCAGCCAATCGCTCAGGGAGCTTCAAACATTATTTTCACGTGGGTCGCACTCCGCTGGTCTTTAGCAAGTAGCCCCATAGGATTCTGGATGATAGAGTAGCAGCGGCGAGTACAACTATGCTACAAAGTGTAAAAATAAATGCCATCCCTGGACACGTGTTTTGAGGTAGTTGCCTCTCGTCAGCAGGGAGCAGGACTGTGTGGGGGGTGCCGTAGACTGCCAGAAAATATGAGGTTTAAGTACCTTTCGTGGCGGCGCGCGGGTGCAGACTCCAGGCTCGTAAGCCAATCGCTCAGGGAGCTTCAAACATTATTTTCACGTGGGTCGCACTCCGCTGGTCTTTAGCAAGTAGCCCCATAGGATTCTGGATGATAGAGTAGCAGCGGCGAGTACACCTATGCTACAAAGTGTAATAATAAATGCCATCCCTGGACACGTGTTTCGAGGTAGTTGCCTCTCGTCAGCAGGGAGCAGGACTGTGTGGGGGGTGCCGTAGACTGCCAGAAAATATGAGGTATAAGTACCTTTCGTGGCGGCGCGCGGGTGCAGACTCCAGGCTCGTCAGCCAATCGCTCAGGGAGCTTCAAACCTTATTTTCACGTGGGTCGCACTCCGCTGGTCTTTAGCAAGTAGCCCCATAGGATTCTGGATGATAGAGTAGCAGCGGCGAGTACACCTATGCTACAAAGTGTAATAATAAATGCCATCCCTGGACAAGTGTTTCGAGGTAGTTGCCTCTCGTCAGCAGGGAGCAGGACTGTGTGGGGGATGCCGTAGACTGCCAGAAAATATGAGGTTTAAGTACCTTTCGTGGCGGCGCGCGGGTGCAGACTCCAGGCTCGTCAGCCAATCGCTCAGGGAGCTTCAAACATTATTTTCACGTGGGTCGCACTCCGCTGGTCTTTAGCAAGTAGCCCCATAGGATTCTGGATGATAGAGTAGCAGCGGCGAGTACACCTATGCTACAAAGTGTAATAATAAATGCCATCCCTGGACACGTGTTTCGAGGTAGTTGCCTCTCGTCAGCAGGGAGCAGGACTGTGTGGGGGTGCCGTAGACTGCCAGAAAATATGAGGTTTAAGTACCTTTCGTGGCGGCGCGCGGGTGCAGACTCCAGGCTCGTCAGCCAATCGCTCAGGGAGCTTCAAACATTATTTTCACGTGGGTCGCACACCGCTGGTCTTTAGCAAGTAGCCCCATAGGATTCTGGATGATAGAGTAGCAGCGGCGAGTACACCTATGCTACAAAGTGTAATAATAAATGCCATCCCTGGACACGTGTTTCGAGGTAGTTGCCTCTCGTCAGCAGGGAGCAGGACTCTGTGGGGGGTGCCGTAGACTGCCAGAAAATATGAGGTTTAAGTACCTTTCGTGGCGGCGCGCGGGTGCAGACTCCAGGCTCGTAAGCCAATCTCTCAGGGAGCTTCAAACATTATTTTCACGTGGGTCGCACTCCGCTGGTCTTTAGCAAGTAGCCCCATAGGATTCTGGATGATAGAGTAGCAGCGGCGAGTACACCTATGCTACAAAGTGTAATAATAAATGCCATCCCTGGACACGTGTTTCGAGGTAGTTGCCTCTCGTCAGCAGGGAGCAGGACTGTGTGGGGGGCTCCCTTGAGCCACTGGGCTGACGAGCTCATGGGAGGCACCTGTGCGCCAGGGAGAGGTACAGAGACCTGAGAGGATTGTGGCAGCTTTCTCAACAAACCCCAGAAGAATTTCGTTTTATCTCTACTGAAGAAGGATGAAATCCAGAAACACATGTGTCTAGAGATTAACAGCACTAACCTGCACCAACTTTGGTAAGACACTCTGCAAAATTTCAAGTAAGCATTTAAATTGAACTGCATGTACCAGGATGCAAAGGGGCGAACTGTGCTGGGAGGTAGCAGTGTGCTCCCACCCCCCTTCTGTTTCAAAAAGGCTCCCTTGAGCCACTGGGCTGACGAGCTCATGGGAGGCACCTGTGCGCCAGGGAGAGGTACAGAGACCTGAGAGGATTGTGGCAGCTTTCTCAACAAACCCCAGAAGAATTTCGTTTTATCTCTACTGAAGAAGGATGAAATCCAGAAACACATGTGTCTAGAGATTAACAGCACTAACCTGCACCAACTTTGGTAAGACACTCTGCAAAATTTCAAGTAAGCATTTAAATTGAACTGCATGTACCAGGATGCAAAGGGGCGAACTGTGCTGGGAGGTAGCAGTGTGCTCCCACCCCCCTTCTGTTTCAAAAAGGCTCCCTTGAGCCACTGGGCTGACGAGCTCATGGGAGGCACCTGTGCGCCAGGGAGAGGTACAGAGACCTGAGAGGATTGTGGCAGCTTTCTCAACAAACCCCAGAAGAATTTCGTTTTATCTCTACTGAAGAAGGATGAAATCCAGAAACACATGTGTCTAGAGATTAACAGCACTAACCTGCACCAACTTTGGTAAGACACTCTGCAAAATTTCAAGTAAGCATTTAAATTGAACTGCATGTACCAGGATGCAAAGGGGCGAACTGTGCTGGGAGGTAGCAGTGTGCTCCCACCCCCCTTCTGTTTCAAAAAGGCTCCCTTGAGCCACTGGGCTGACGAGCTCATGGGAGGCACCTGTGCGCCAGGGAGAGGTACAGAGACCTGAGAGGATTGTGGCAGCTTTCTCAACAAACCCCAGAAGAATTTCGTTTTATCTCTACTGAAGAAGGATGAAATCCAGAAACACATGTGTCTAGAGATTAACAGCACTAACCTGCACCAACTTTGGTAAGACACTCTGCAAAATTTCAAGTAAGCATTTAAATTGAACTGTATGTACCAGGATGCAAAGGGGCGAACTGTGCTGGGAGGTAGCAGTGTGCTCCCACCCCCCTTCTGTTTCAAAAAGGCTCCCTTGAGCCACTGGGCTGACGAGCTCATGGGAGGCACCTGTGCGCCAGGGAGAGGTACAGAGACCTGAGAGGATTGTGGCAGCTTTCTCAACAAACCCCAGAAGAATTTCGTTTTATCTCTACTGAAGAAGGATGAAATCCAGAAACACATGTGTCTAGAGATTAACAGCACTAACCTGCACCAACTTTGGTAAGACACTCTGCAAAATTTCAAGTAAGCATTTAAATTGAACTGCATGTACCAGGATGCAAAGGGGCGAACTGTGCTGGGAGGTAGCAGTGTGCTCCCACCCCCCTTCTGTTTCAAAAAGGCTCCCTTGAGCCACTGGGCTGACAAGCTCATGGGAGGCACCTGTGCGCCAGGGAGAGGTACAGAGACCTGAGAGGATTGTGGACGCTTTCTCAACAAACCCCAGAAGAATTTCGTTGTATCTCTACTGAAGAAGGATGAAATCCAGAAACACATGTGTCTAGAGATTAACAGCACTAACCTGCACCAACTTTGGTAAGACACTCTGCAAAATTTCAAGTAGGCATTTAAATTGAACTGCATGTACCAGGATGCAAAGGGGCGAACTGTGCTGGGAGGTAGCAGTGTGCTCCCACCCCCCTTCTGTTTCAAAAAGGCTCCCTTGAGCCACTGGGCTGACGAGCTCATGGGAGGCACCTGTGCGCCAGGGAGAGGTACAGAGACCTGAGAGGATTGTGGCAGCTTTCTCAACAAACCCCAGAAGAATTTCGTTTTATCTCTACTGAAGAAGGATGAAATCCAGAAACACATGTGTCTAGAGATTAACAGCACTAACCTGCACCAACTTTGGTAAGACACTCTGCAAAATTTCAAGTAAGCATTTAAATTGAACTGCATGTACCAGGATGCAAAGGGGCGAACTGTGCTGGGAGGTAGCAGTGTGCTCCCACCCCCCTTCTGTTTCAAAAAGGCTCCCTTGAGCCACTGGGCTGACGAGCTCATGGGAGGCACCTGTGCGCCAGGGAGAGGTACAGAGACCTGAGAGGATTGTGGCAGCTTTCTCAACAAACCCCAGAAGAATTTCGTTTTATCTCTACTGAGGAAGGATGAAATCCAGAAACACATGTGTCTAGAGATTAACAGCACTAACCTGCACCAACTTTGGTAAGACACTCTGCAAAATTTCAAGTAAGCATTTAAATTGAACTGCATGTACCAGGATGCAAAGGGGCGAACTGTGCTGGGAGGTAGCAGTGTGCTCCCACCCCCCTTCTGTTTCAAAAAGGCTCCCTTGAGCCACTGGGCTGACGAGCTCATGGGAGGCACCTGTGCGCCAGGGAGAGGTACAGAGACCTGAGAGGATTGTGGCAGCTTTCTCAACAAACCCCAGAAGAATTTCGTTTTATCTCTACTGAAGAAGGATGAAATCCAGAAACACATGTGTCTAGAGATTAACAGCACTAACCTGCACCAACTTTGGTAAGACACTCTGCAAAATTTCAAGTAAGCATTTAAATTGAACTGCATGTACCAGGATGCAAAGGGGCGAACTGTGCTGGGAGGTAGCAGTGTGCTCCCACCCCCCTTCTGTTTCAAAAAGGCTCCCTTGAGCCACTGGGCTGACGAGCTCATGGGAGGCACCTGTGCGCCAGGGAGAGGTACAGAGACCTGAGAGGATTGTGGCAGCTTTCTCAACAAACCCCAGAAGAATTTCGTTTTATCTCTACTGAAGAAGGATGAAATCCAGAAACACATGTGTCTAGAGATTAACAGCACTAACCTGCACCAACTTTGGTAAGACACTCTGCAAAATTTCAAGTAAGCATTTAAATTGAACTGCATGTACCAGGATGCAAAGGGGCGAACTGTGCTGGGAGGTAGCAGTGTGCTCCCACCCCCCTTCTGTTTCAAAAAGGCTCCCTTGAGCAACTGGGCTGACGAGCTCATGAGAGGCACCTGTGCGCCAGGGAGAGGTACAGAGACCTGAGAGGATTGTGGCAGCTTTCTCAACAAACCCCAGAAGAATTTCGTTTTATCTCTACTGAAGAAGGATGAAATCCAGAAACACATGTGTCTAGAGATTAACAGCACTAACCTGCACCAACTTTGGTAAGACACTCTGCAAAATTTCAAGTTGGCATTTAAATTGAACTGCATGTACCAGGATGCAAAGGGGCGAACTGTGCTGGGAGGTAGCAGTGTGCTCCCACCCCCCTTCTGTTTCAAAAAGGCTCCCTTGAGCCACTGGGCTGACGAGCTCATGGGAGGCACCTGTGCGCCAGGGAGAGGTACAGAGACCTGAGAGGATTGTGGCAGCTTTCTCAACAAACCCCAGAAGAATTTCGTTTTATCTCTACTGAAGAAGGATGAAATCCAGAAACACATGTGTCTAGAGATTAACAGCACTAACCTGCACCAACTTTGGTAAGACACTCTGCAAAATTTCAAGTAAGCATTTAAATTGAACTGCATGTACCAGGATGCAAAGGGGCGAACTGTGCTGGGAGGTAGCAGTGTGCTCCCACCCCCCTTCTGTTTCAAAAAGGCTCCCTTGAGCCACTGGGCTGACGAGCTCATGGGAGGCACCTGTGCGCCAGGGAGAGGTACAGAGACCTGAGAGGATTGTGGCAGCTTTCTCAACAAACCCCAGAAGAATTTCGTTTTATCTCTACTGAAGAAGGATGGAATCCAGAAACACATGTGTCTAGAGATTAACAGCACTAACCTGCACCAACTTTGGTAAGACACTCTGCAAAATTTCAAGTAAGCATTTAAATTGAACTGCATGTACCAGGATGCAAAGGGGCGAACTGTGCTGGGAGGTAGCAGTGTGCTCCCACCCCCCTTCTGTTTCAAAAAGGCTCCCTTGAGCCACTGGGCTGACGAGCTCATGGGAGGCACCTGTGCGCCAGGGAGAGGTACAGAGACCTGAGAGGATTGTGGCAGCTTTCTCAACAAACCCCAGAAGAATTTCGTTTTATCTCTACTGAAGAAGGATGAAATCCAGAAACACATGTGTCTAGAGATTAACAGCACTAACCTGCACCAACTTTGGTTAGACACTCTGCAAAATTTCAAGTAAGCATTTAAATTGAACTGCATGTACCAGGATGCAAAGGGGCGAACTGTGCTGGGAGGTAGCAGTGTGCTCCCACCCCCCTTCTGTTTCAAAAAGGCTCCCTTGAGCCACTGGGCTGACGAGCTCATGGGAGGCACCTGTGCGCCAGGGAGAGGTACAGAGACCTGAGAGGATTGTGGCAGCTTTCTCAACAAACCCCAGAAGAATTTCGTTTTATCTCTACTGAAGAAGGATGAAATCCAGAAACACATGTGTCTAGAGATTAACAGCACTAACCTGCACCAACTTTGGTAAGACACTCTGCAAAATTTCAAGTAAGCATTTAAATTGAACTGCATGTACCAGGATGCAAAGGGGCGAACTGTGCTGGGAGGTAGCAGTGTGCTCCCACCCCCCTTCTGTTTCAAAAAGGCTCCCTTAAGCCACTGGGCTGACGAGCTCATGGGAGGCACCTGTGGAAATATGGATTTTTCTGATCAGTTATGTCCCCTATCTTGGACCCCAACGGTTTCATGTATGAATCACAAGTACATGTATGTTCCCTCCAGTTCCAGTTATGAAGACGCAAACACATGTGCGTCCACCGTCAACATGTCCTCTTTCAGATCAGCCATGAATAGGCCGGATATTCCATTCCTAAGTATGAAAGGCCACCGGCTTTATATGGTTCACTTATGCCATTTTACAGTCCAGGCAAGTAGGCCCTGATTCTGTCATCAAGCTTTTCTTGCTTTCTGTCTCTGAAGCTCCAGTCTGAGCCTGCATCTGTAACCATTAACTTTGTCTCATTCCCTGCGCGGCTCACGAAGCCTGACATCAGCTTGTTGCCTGCCAAAAAACTGTATTTCACCTTCGAAATTATCTGCTCCGCTCCCTGCCCAATGCATTCCTGTCTAGTAGTTTAAGTAAACATTCTTCCAGCTACCGAGCAAAGGCCCGGCTTCTCTGTCTTTATGCAAGTAATTCATAGCCTTATTATTATGGAAGACTTCTGCCCTCGCATCTAGTGTAGACACTTAGACGCTTGTACACGCACTAACAGTCAGTATAGGCAGTATAGAATAAGATTCTACTTTAAGAGACCTCTCTTTTGGATAACATAGTTCTTTAAACATAGGATGTTAGATATGATTTGGGATTAGGTTGACTTGACCCTCCAGACATCTGTCGCCACATGTAGAGCTAAATGTCAAGTCCCCTTCACCCCCTAGTTGCACGTCAATCACACGTCATGCTGCTGCGCGCGCATTTCTGCCAAGTATTTCTGCTAACGTTGCGAAATTCTTTCATGGAACCACCCTATTATGACATCACACTTAATGACGTTCTTTAGTCACACCCAGTTACACCTACTTTTGCTACGTATGTATGTTTTATCTACACTATCAATTGTTACGCCTCTTGTATTTGCTTCACTGTAATGCCTATTGTATAAAAGTGATTAATTATCAATAATGTATGTACTTCACTTCCTGAACCTTCGTGGTGATGGAACTTGGAGCAACCGATTCGAATCGTCCATTGGAATAAAGCCCATTCCGAACCTCTAATACCACGGATTCTGCCTCTTATTTATTGAGCTATTTTTATTATGTTTCTGTATCAAATTAAGTCCCGGTAATTAAATTATTTACCACATGAATGGCGCCCGAACAGGGACACTTTCTCATCTCACGCGCCGGCGGTGCGTTGCAGGCCCGGTCTCCTGCCACAGCTGGACGGACAACAACGCGTACCAGCAGGATTTCCTGTATCTCCCTCCGGTCAAGCGGGGGCGACTGAGGCTGCGATCAACACCCAGGCGAGGCGGTGAGAAGTGCGAAGTATCCCGACCAGAGCCTAGCTGAGAGAGCAAGATCCGAGGTATACAGAGGCCCACCAGGTTTCCGAAGCTCAGAAGTGTCCGAAGTTGTCGAGTCGAGTCCAGTCCGGTCCAGTTCAGTTCAGTTCCGTTCCGAGGCCTTCCGTTCCGAGCTACCCGGTGAGTACCATTACTGGGGAGGCGTTCTGACGTGCACATAGGTTGTGCCGGTCAAGACGGGTTTGGGTACACAAATCCGGTCTGCACTGTTTCAGCAGTGTATCTGTACTGTTTAGCAGTATATCTAGTATATCAAGTATATAAATTCAGAATAATTCAGTTAATGCCGAGTATTATGTTTAGTGATTAAGTTTTCCTTAGAATCGTCATCATCATTGTTGCTCATTTAAATGTTAAATGTTAAATGTGTTAATACGTTCTGCATATTGTGGTATGAATGATTGTTCATTATCGTGTTTATTGTATTAAGTTTGTTCAAGATCAAGTATCAGACCAGTTCTCAATATGCCGCTCTTTTCGAAATTAAGACAGTTCACAACTAGAAAAGGGGTACTCGAAGAAGCTGTTCCTATTCCTCCTAGGGACACTCCAGGGTACTTCATGTATCATAAACACGGCTTAGACGCTATATTATTTCTTCATTTATGGGTAGACTACGCCAAGGAATAACCAGAAAGTCAGAGGTGGCCCGCAGCTGGGACCTGGGATGCAGAGTGCATCATGAAAGTAGAGGAAGAGTTATGGAAAAGGAAATCCAGACAGTCACAGAAAGACGCCGTTGAGTTATGGCGCAAAGAATCTCATAGACGTACAGAAAAAGCACTCCGACAGGAAGAGAAAAATAAAGAGAATTCAAATAAAGTCCGAGAAAATCTATTAATTGAAGAAGGTACACGAGTGAAATCAGAACAAGTAGACAGACAAAGAAATGCCCTTATGAAGGGTATGTATGCCCTTCTGGCCGAGGGATTACCTAAGGCTACTCCGGGGATACCAAAAGACTTGCCACCCCCATTATTTCCAATAAAAGTACATCCTAAGGGGCATCCTAGAACCGCAGAAGATGTTTTTCTTTCCTCATATTTAGATGACGCAGCTCCCGAGTATGCTAACCCCGCCCCACATAGACCGTCGGCCGGGGAGGTTCAACGCCAAGATCCTGTATCTGTATCTCTACAACAACAAATCCTGACACAAGTTCCGGCAAGCACATCTGTTTCCACATCTGTTCCTACAGCTACTTCTATAGCTGTGTCCACACCTATAGTTGCTGTATCACGTTCTACGAATCCTTTCACGCCCGATACCCCAGACGGGGCTACCGGAGGTGCAACCAACATTTTTTCTACGCCACCCAGAATAAATAAACTTACTTTTCAAGAGTCAGCACATCCACGTACCCCCAAACTCATAAATGCCCGCACGCTTAAGGAACTTCTTATAGATTGTAGATATGACCCTGTGCCCGGCAAAGAGGACGAAATGATCATGGCATCATTACGTATCAGACGAGCCGCGGTGTATTTAGGGAAGTTACCAGGAATGACTGTGCATCTAGATAATATATATCATTTTGTCCAAACAGGGCGAGATTCTGAATGTATTAACAGAGCTATGGAATACCAGAAAGTGGAGATACAGGGGGAACTGTTACGTTTCCTCATAAATTGTGTGATCAGAAATCAAGACCGACCGGGGGTAGACCCGGAAACAATGGAAACTCTTACCAGATGGAGCCAGAATATATCAGAAGGGAGACATGATAGGCAAAAATGTATAATAGCCATGTGCAGAAAGATCCGTAAAGAAATAGAACGCCTACACGAAGAGAGATTAGCGGTAGACCGGTTTGAACAAAACGAGGAGGAGGAAGGATCAGGACTGTCCACAGGACAGTCAGAAACCATAGCCTATGTAGGTAGAGGAAGATCTTGTAGTAGTACTAGATGTTTTACTGACCCGATACGTCCGATATGTCCAGAAAATAACAGGAATTTCCAAACACCTATAATAAATATAAGGTCCCCCGAGCATTCGTTCCAAGCCGCTGACAAATTACTCCGAGAACGAAGGGGTTACCATTTACTCGATTCTATGGATGAACAAGAATTAGCCAGGTCAGCCGTTCACTGGATTGACAGTCCCGGAAAATATGGTGATGATACAGTAGCACACACATTTTTGAACCTCACCCCAGATGAACAGCGTTTAGCTGGGATTTATATGATTCAACAACTTCTTATACTATATAAAAGCCAACATTCAGATCCTGGTCCCTTACCTGATATATTGACTGAATTACTCACGAATAGATGGAGAGGTTCAGGTACTAAGCTAATTAAAGAAATACTAGAATCAAGAAAGCAGTACATTCTTTTTGTATGCCCAGAACATGTCTCACTGCCCATCAAGGAAAGACCGATGTATTACATGGACAGACAGAATCCCTTACGAGAAGTACACCCAATAAAGGGCGAGGACAATCAGTTTAAACGTGTATTTGTATATACGCCCATATCGAAAATAGAATTGTTAGAAATGAAGAAAGTGGTACCCAGTCATGACAAAGACCCAGCGGGTTTCCACCGAGAAATTAAAGACATGTTACTCATGGGAGAGTATACCTATCCCGACATTATGACAATATTAAAGGTATTAATGCCTGCTGGCATTTATGAAAAACTCAAGGAAAAAGAGTGGGAGGTGGGAGACCAAAAGATAGACTGGACAGCATTAGAAAATGAAGAAAAGGCCCGAGGTCCAGGTTCAGGGCTTGGGGATAAAACTAAAGCACTACCAGGTTTACTAGTGCAGGTACTGCCACGTTTATTAACTACGAAAAAGGAAGACTGGGGTGCAATCTCAGCCTGTAAACAAAAGCAAGATGAAGACACTAGTGATTTCTATGCCCGATTTGAAAAATGTTTTGGTATAAATAGTGGCATAAAAGCAAGTAGCGAATCATACCCACATCTGTTTGTGACAAAATTAGTTGAAAATTCCTTGCCCCAAGTGAAGAATAGAGTATTAAAATTGGCAAGGTAATACCCCATCACAAATGTTACAAATGTTACAGTACCATTACAATAGAATTAGAGAGGAACAAGAACATGAACAAAGACGCATGAAAGACACGAAAATGAAAATGCTAGTCTCCCAGACAGTTCCAGCTGAAGGACATAAAAAGGGTACGACACATTCCGGTGAGTCAGCAGGACCTGTAAAAGGGACATGCAACTATTGTAAACAGCCAGGACATTACATACACGATTGCCCAGTCCTGAAGCGTAATATCGCCACAGGTAAAACACAGGAAAGACCACGGCCACCTAGACAGGATCAGAATGAACAAGGAGCCCCGCAGCATGCACAGTCCATGCCAGCTCCACAACAGTCTATACAGTTTGTGCCAGCTGCACCAGCGCTGCCGGTTGCTGCCACACAAACCACGACACGACAGCTGTACCAGACCGCACAGTACGACTATCCTGATTATCAACGATATGCATGAACCAGCCTAGAGAGGGAAGTTGACTTACCCCTTATCGAGGTCCCTGTAGACCAAGAAGGACCTTATGTACATAGTGAATTATTAGGCCAAGATAGAAAATTTTTACTTGATACAGGGGCAAGTCGAACAACAATAAAACACAGTGAAGTTCCAGGGGCACCCCTCTCAGGCTCACAGAATATTTCCCTTGGTTTTTCAGGAAAACCTATTGTTAATGAAGTATCACAGCCTCTTCCACTTACGATAGGATCCTTGACCAGAACTACAGATTTATTGCTTACTAAATCATGTCCAGAAAACTTGTTAGGTATAAAAACACTGAAAGCTCTAGGAGCTATAATATGTTGTTCTCCGGAAGGAGTAAGATTGTTTTTACGTGATTTCAAAGGTCACTATGTGTCTAGAGACATGGATTCCCGACTGCAGACTTTACCTACACATTTATGGGCACAAGGCCCTACTGATGTTGGTTGCATGAATATTACACCATATCGAGTTACACTAAAGGCAGGAGTGGTACTACCACGAATACGACAATACAAGTTACCACCAGATGCTGTAGTGGCTTTACTACAAATCATTGACGAGCTCATTGCCCAAGGAGTGGTTGTGGAAACAGACTCCAATGTATGTAATTCCCCGATAATTCCGATTCTTAAACGAACAGATCCAAAGGCCCCGCCAGTATATCGATTGGTTATTGATCTGCGCGAATTGAACAAATGCATTGTGCCACAATTCCCTGTGGTCCCAGATATCTCGTCATTACTGACAGCTATTGATTCTGAAGCAACATTCTTTACTGTAATTGATCTCAAGAATGCCTTTTTCAGCGTCCCTATAGATCCGGAAAGCCAATACTTGTTCGGATTTAGTTTAAATGGACGTAGCTTTAAATTCTCACGCGCACCTCAAGGATTTACAGAAAGCCCCAGCATCTATAGCCAAGCACTGAAACGAGAACTCGACAGTATCCACATGCCAGTAAACACTGCCCTGCTTCAATATGTCGATGATCTGCTGATCACCGCTAGAAGCGAACCTGAATGTGAGAAAGCATCACTGACAGTTTTACAATTTCTAGCCGAAAAAGGGCACAAGGTGTCCCCTTCTAAGCTGCAATTCTGTGTCCAGCGAGTTGTTTATCTTGGACACTCGCTGTCCAAGGAGGGAAGGCAGCTTACACCCGACCGCATTCAGTTAATAGCTAACATGCCAATACCCAAGACACAAAAGGAGGTGCGGGCTTTTATAGGCCTCACTTCATATTGTAGGCAGTGGATCCCTCAGTATGCATTTCTAGCAAAACCACTCATTCAATTGACAACACAGGAGGCAGCCACATCGACTGTTCTCCCTTGGACTCAGGAACATACACAAGCTTTTGAAAGCCTAAAGAAAGCCTTATGCCAAGCACCGGTTTTAGCAACACCATGTTACAATAAACAGTTTACACTCTTTGTTACAGAACGCGAAGGTACTGCCTTGTCAGTACTCACACAGGAACAGGCAGGATCCCACAAACCATGTGCTTATTTTTCTAGTACATTAGATCCTGTAGCTCAGGCTTTGCCTGCATGCCTGAAATCAGTGGCAGCAACAGCTTTAGCAATCAGACAAAGCGATGCCATAGTGTTAGGACATCCATTGACAGTTCAAGTACCACATGCAGTAGAGGTTCTTGTGAATCGAACGCAAACACAACATTTGACTATAGCGCGACTTACAGGGTATGAATTAACATTGTTTCAGCCACATATAGAAATCAGACGTTGTAACACATTGAATCCTGCCACACTTTTACCCGTAATCGGAACAGACCCACTAGCTCATGATTGTATTGAAGTTATTACAATCACGACGAAACCCAGACAAGACTTAACAGATGTCCCATTGTCAGACCCAGACCTGACGTTGTATGTAGATGGTTCATGTATGAGAACAAGTACAGGAGAGTTAGTGGCCGCTTACGCAGTCACAACAGACACTGAAATCATTGAAACAAATTGCATAAATACCTTGTCCGCTCAAGCAGCAGAGCTCGTCGCTCTGACACAAGCCTGTATTCAAGCCACAAATAAAAGAGTCAACATATACACTGATTCACGTTATGCATTCGGAGTTGTACATGACTTCGGCGTGCTGTGGCGAGAGAGAGGTTATTTAACTTCTCACGGTGCCCACATTCAGCACGGACCCCTCATTCATGCCTTATTAGATGCAATACATCTACCCACTGCAATATCAATTATGAAATGTAAAGCTCATACGAAAGTTACTGATATCATTTCTCAAGGCAATGATCTAGCTGACAGAACAGCTAAACAGACTGTTCAAACCCAAACATCCGACATGACAAAGACAAAAGTCCCGACGCCAACACATTGTATGACGGTTAAAGATCCCGCTCTTGACGTAATTGACATACAGACGCATGCTACACCAGACGAAATAAAGAAATGGACTGAATTAGGAGGGATCCAAACGGATCAAGGATGGATGACGAAGGAAAAATCTGTGTGGTTCCTTCCTGATTCAATGGTCCAAGTTATTATTAACACTATACATAGTCCAGCACATCTAGGAGAGAAAGCTATGCTAGACAGCATTCAACACATTTGGTTCAACAAACATTTACGAGCAGCAGCCAAACAAAAAGTTTGTACCTGTATGATCTGTTGTCAGTTCAACCCAGGAAAAAGCATTCCCGTAGAACAGGGTGGATTTCAGCCTCCTGATCACCCTTTTGAAGTCCTCCAGATGGATTATATCCAGATGGAACGATGTCGAGGATTCAAATATGTTCTCGTAGTTGTCTGTGCTCTTTCCCGTTGGACAGAGGCATACCCGGTTTCAGATTACACTGCCCCGACTACTGCCAAACAGTTAGTTCGAGAATTCTTCCCACGATACGGTTTACCACGTGTTGTCTACTCAGATAACGGCCAGCCGTTCTCATCCGAACTAATGAAACACGTTTCACTTTTGTTAGGTTATCAGTGGAAGTTTCACTGTGTCCGACACCCCGAGGCAGCAGGTCTCGTGGAAAGACATAATCAGATCCTGAAAATTAGATTGTCCAAAATATGCAGAGAGAAAGGTGTCGACTGGGTAGTAGCATTACCAGTTGCACTCTTTTACATGAGAATGGTAGCACACTCTCGAACAGGGCTATCCCCGTATGAGGTGATCTTTGGCAGACCACCAAATATGTGGGGGACGCCTATACCACGTAAAATAACTGATATTGACTGTAATATGCTGACAGATTATTTGGCTTCCTTGATGTCTGCACTACAATCTTGTCGTTCACAGGTAGCTGCAGCTTTTCCTGACAACACTGAGGTGAAACCCCATGACGTAGTTCCGGGGGACCTGGTCTTGGTGAGGAACTTTGATCGAAAGACTCAGCTGGATCCTAGGTGGAAGTCGCCGCAACTGGTCTTGCTCACCACAAGGACAGCCGTGAAGATCGAAGGCAGGAAAGGCTGGATACATTCAAGTCATATCAAGAAATTTCATGGACTACCATCGGATGTAAATACCACACCTCGTGTGTCTTCACCCATTGACTCAAAGCTTCCTTTTGTTGAAAAGAGTAATCACGAACTATATAAACTAAAACTCAGATCTAACCAGTCGGGAAATTTGATTGTTTAAGTCCTCTCCAAGGTGAAGCGGTTGAATTTGTCTCTGACATGTATCCCTTAGACCTGAATAGAGAAAACACCCGAAAAATGTTGAAACAACATGCATACTGTAAATCACTGCGTAGTCATTGCACAGTGACGTTATTAATTTTGTTTTTCTTAAGTCTTTAAATAATTACTGCAAGTATATTGTTGCACATATATTATCCTATTTCTAGACATGTTTATAATGTTACTGCTGAACATTCTTTTAGTGAATTACCTCCGCATGAGTTGTCTTATAGATTTGCGCTGCGCAATAATACGTTTATTAGTATGTTACATCATTCCCATCAGGTTAGCAATGCTACAAATTGTTGGATATGTGGCCGACTCCCTCCCTATCAGAATTATAAAGGAATTCTACCTCTTTTTCCATACCCATTCACACACAACGGCTCCTGTGGAGCATGGTTTAGTTTAATTAATCCCCTAGATTCAAATTCTGCAGTTTATCAAGACAACTGGGTATGGGGAAATTTAAACTTAGTTTTACTTAAAGTCTGCTACCCTAACAAGGAGGGACTTCCCAAGAGAACAGGAACTGATCTAGAAAATGAAGTATATGGATTAGGTAATTTTACGCTTAATCTTATGATCCTAAATGTCGAATCCGAAGGTACCCCAATTTTGCCCGCCATGTCAGTATTTCCAGTAAAAGGTGAATTATGTGTAAGAAAGAATGGTTCCATACATATGGGCCATAGTAGATGCACCACTGTAATAGAATTCAGTGATCAAGGCAAGTCGACATTTAGAGCTTCCCGCCATTCCTATTTTATATGTGGTCAGACGGCATATGTACGTTTGCCTCTAGATTGGGATGGTACCTGCTACATTGGTTTCCTTTTGCCACCTGTTTTCCTAGCTCCTCCCGATTATCACAGAAATACTCATTTAGTACACAATAGAGAAAGGAGAGATCTCCCAATTGTCGATTACACTGAAACAGCATGGGAAAAATACACAGATTTCAATAAAGGTCTCTTTCCCTATATAGGTACCGTTACTAATAGTAAGCTGATACGTAGATTAACTAGAACCCTTGAAGCAGTAGTGAACGAAACTATTTCCGCCTTAGGCAATTTAACAGAAGAACAGTCTGCTATGCGGATTGTTGTGCTTCAAAATCGTCTTGTCCTTGACGTCATCCTGGCCGATAGGGGCGGAGCCTGTAGGGTCATCGGATCAAGTTGTTGTATTGTCATACCAGAAAATTCGCCATCTGTATATAAAGCCATAACTCGCCTTCATAAGATTGTAAGCTAGATACACCAGAATCCAGGCACCTGGACTTGGTCCGGTTGGTTTTGGAGTGTATTATCTACCTTTGGATGGAAGGTCCTATCCTTCCTAGGTATTGGCTTTCTCATACTATTCAGTTGCTGTCTATGCCTACAATGTGGACCAGCGATTTGTGGTCTGTGTGCCACATCGTGTATTCCATCACCAAGATTTCATTCGTCCCAGAAGAAAAAAGAAGAACAAATGATGCTATATGAACAGATCAATGGATTGATGAAGATTGATATCTCTTGACGGGCAAGTAGGGGACAAGGAGGGAATGTGGAAATATGGATTTTTCTGATCAGTTATGTCCCCTATCTTGGACCCCAACGGTTTCATGTATGAATCACAAGTACATGTATGTTCCCTCCAGTTCCAGTTATGAAGACGCAAACACATGTGCGTCCACCGTCAACATGTCCTCTTTCAGATCAGCCATGAATAGGCCGGATATTCCATTCCTAAGTATGAAAGGCCACCGGCTTTATATGGTTCACTTATGCCATTTTACAGTCCAGGCAAGTAGGCCCTGATTCTGTCATCAAGCTTTTCTTGCTTTCTGTCTCTGAAGCTCCAGTCTGAGCCTGCATCTGTAACCATGAACTTTGTCTCATTCCCTGCGCGGCTCACGAAGCCTGACATCAGCTTGTTGCCTGCCAAAAAACTGTATTTCACCTTCGAAATTATCTGCTCCGCTCCCTGCCCAATGCATTCCTGTCTAGTAGTTTAAGTAAACATTCTTCCAGCTACCGAGCAAAGGCCCGGCTTCTCTGTCTTTATGCAAGTAATTCATAGCCTTATTATTATGGAAGACTTCTGCCCTCGCATCTAGTGTAGACACTTAGACGCTTGTACACGCACTAACAGTCAGTATAGGCAGTATAGAATAAGATTCTACTTTAAGAGACCTCTCTTTTGGATAACATAGTTCTTTAAACATAGGATGTTAGATATGATTTGGGATTAGGTTGACTTGACCCTCCAGACATCTGTCGCCACATGTAGAGCTAAATGTCAAGTCCCCTTCACCCCCTAGTTGCACGTCAATCACACGTCATGCTGCTGCGCGCGCATTTCTGCCAAGTATTTCTGCTAACGTTGCGAAATTCTTTCATGGAACCACCCTATTATGACATCACACTTAATGACGTTCTTTAGTCACACCCAGTTACACCTACTTTTGCTACGTATGTATGTTTTATCTACACTATCAATTGTTACGCCTCTTGTATTTGCTTCACTGTAATGCCTATTGTATAAAAGTGATTAATTATCAATAATGTATGTACTTCACTTCCTGAACCTTCGTGGTGATGGAACTTGGAGCAACCGATTCGAATCGTCCATTGGAATAAAGCCCATTCCGAACCTCTAATACCACGGATTCTGCCTCTTATTTATTGAGCTATTTTTATTATGTTTCTGTATCAAATTAAGTCCCGGTAATTAAATTATTTACCACACACCTGTGAGCCAGGGAGAGGTACAGAGACCTGAGAGGATTGTGGCAGCTTTCTCAACAAACCCCAGAAGAATTTCTTTTTATCTCTACTGAAGAAGGATGAAATCCAGAAACACATGTGTCTAGAGATTAACAGCACTAACCTGCACCAACTTTGGTAAGACACTCTGCAAAATTTCAAGTAAGCATTTAAATTGAACTGCATGTACCAGGATGCAAAGGGGCGAACTGTGCTGGGAGGTAGCAGTGTGCTCCCACCCCCCTTCTGTTTCAAAAAGGCTCCCTTGAGCCACTGGGCTGACGAGCTCATGGGAGGCACCTGTGCGCCAGGGAGAGGTACAGAGACCTGAGAGGATTGTGGCAGCTTTCTCAACAAACCCCAGAAGAATTTCGTTTTATCTCTACTGAAGAAGGATGAAATCCAGAAACACATGTGTCTAGAGATTAACAGCACTAACCTGCACCAACTTTGGTAAGACACTCTGCAAAATTTCAAGTAAGCATTTAAATTGAACTGCATGTACCAGGATGCAAAGGGGCGAACTGTGCTGGGAGGTAGCAGTGTGCTCCCACCCCCCTTCTATTTCAAAAAGGCTCCCTTGAGCCACTGGGCTGACGAGCTCATGGGAGGCACCTGTGCGCCAGGGAGAGGTACAGAGACCTGAGAGGATTGTGGCAGCTTTCTCAACAAACCCCAGAAGAATTTCGTTTTATCTCTACTGAAGAAGGATGAAATCCAGAAACACATGTGTCTAGAGATTAACAGCACTAACCTGCACCAACTTTGGTAAGACACTCTGCAAAATTTCAAGTAAGCATTTAAATTGAACTGCATGTACCAGGATGCAAAGGGGCGAACTGTGCTGGGAGGTAGCAGTGTGCTCCCACCCCCCTTCTGTTTCAAAAAGGCTCCCTTGAGCCACTGGGCTGACGAGCTCATGGGAGGCACCTGTGCGCCAGGGAGAGGTACAGAGACCTGAGAGGATTGTGGCAGCTTTCTCAACAAACCCCAGAAGAATTTCGTTTTATCTCTACTGAAGAAGGATGAAATCCAGAAACACATGTGTCTAGAGATTAACAGCACTAACCTGCACCAACTTTGGTAAGACACTCTGCAAAATTTCAAGTAAGCATTTAAATTGAACTGCATGTACCAGGATGCAAAGGGGCGAACTGTGCTGGGAGGTAGCAGTGTGCTCCCACCCCCCTTCTGTTTCAAAAAGGCTCCCTTGAGCCACTGGGCTGACGAGCTCATGGGAGGCACCTGTGCGCCAGGGAGAGGTACAGAGACCTGAGAGGATTGTGGCAGCTTTCTCAACAAACCCCAGAAGAATTTCGTTTTATCTCTACTGAAGAAGGATGAAATCCAGAAACACATGTGTCTAGAGATTAACAGCACTAACCTGCACCAACTTTGGTAAGACACTCTGCAAAATTTCAAGTAAGCATTTAAATTGAACTGCATGTACCAGGATGCAAAGGGGCGAACTGTGCTGGGAGGTAGCAGTGTGCTCCCACCCCCCTTCTGTTTCAAAAAGGCTCCCTTGAGCCACTGGGCTGACGAGCTCATGGGAGGCACCTGTGCGCCAGGGAGAGGTACAGAGACCTGAGAGGATTGTGGCAGCTTTCTCAACAAACCCCAGAAGAATTTCGTTTTATCTCTACTGAAGAAGGATGAAATCCAGAAACACATGTGTCTAGAGATTAACAGCACTAACCTGCACCAACTTTGGTAAGACACTCTGCAAAATTTCAAGTAAGCATTTAAATTGAACTGCATGTACCAGGATGCAAAGGGGCGAACTGTGCTGGGAGGTAGCAGTGTGCTCCCACCCCCCTTCTGTTTCAAAAAGGCTCCCTTGAGCCACTGGGCTGACGAGCTCATGGGAGGCACCTGTGCGCCAGGGAGAGGTACAGAGACCTGAGAGGATTGTGGCAGCTTTCTCAACAAACCCCAGAAGAATTTCGTTTTATCTCTACTGAAGAAGGATGAAATCCAGAAACACATGTGTCTAGAGATTAACAGCACTAACCTGCACCAACTTTGGTAAGACACTCTGCAAAATTTCAAGTAAGCATTTAAATTGAACTGCATGTACCAGGATGCAAAGGGGCGAACTGTGCTGGGAGGTAGCAGTGTGCTCCCACCCCCCTTCTGTTTCAAAAAGGCTCCCTTGAGCCACTGGGCTGACGAGCTCATGGGAGGCACCTGTGCGCCAGGGAGAGGTACAGAGACCTGAGAGGATTGTGGCAGCTTTCTCAACAAACCCCAGAAGAATTTCGTTTTATCTCTACTGAAGAAGGATGAAATCCAGAAACACATGTGTCTAGAGATTAACAGCACTAACCTGCACCAACTTTGGTAAGACACTCTGCAAAATTTCAAGTAAGCATTTAAATTGAACTGTATGTACCAGGATGCAAAGGGGCGAACTGTGCTGGGAGGTAGCAGTGTGCTCCCACCCCCCTTCTGTTTCAAAAAGGCTCCCTTGAGCCACTGGGCTGACGAGCTCATGGGAGGCACCTGTGCGCCAGGGAGAGGTACAGAGACCTGAGAGGATTGTGGCAGCTTTCTCAACAAACCCCAGAAGAATTTCGTTTTATCTCTACTGAAGAAGGATGAAATCCAGAAACACATGTGTCTAGAGATTAACAGCACTAACCTGCACCAACTTTGGTAAGACACTCTGCAAAATTTCAAGTAAGCATTTAAATTGAACTGCATGTACCAGGATGCAAAGGGGCGAACTGTGCTGGGAGGTAGCAGTGTGCTCCCACCCCCCTTCTGTATATATAAATATATATATATTCACCAAAGTTACCCGGAACATAGAGACGCCACTCCACGAGGATGAAATCAATTCTTTTAATGCTCAACCCACGTTAGCAGCCCCAACTGGTGTGAGTCCCTTACGCGTTTCGTTGCTGCTGCAACTTAATCATAGGGAGAGGGCAACAGGCAAAATCCGGTTCGTACTTCAAAATGCTTTTTTATTTGCTTTTTCACCCAAAGTGCATCTGCTTTCCAGTAAGCTGCATGCTGGGATTTGAAGTCGCATTCATCCCCTTCCAGTAGGGTCCGTTTGTTTTGCCAACACAATTTTTACCCCATTTAGTTTCAATGTTCATAACCCTCCGGTGGGTTTCAGGGCTGCTCTCGTGGTTAATTTTGGCAATCCGATGCGTTGGCAGGTTGTGAATGTTCACAGCCTCACAGACCTGGATTCAACTTCCAGACGGTGCATCTCCCGCGGCTCAGGGCCTGCCGCGTATTTATCCATTCACCAAAGTGCCCCGGAACATAGAGACGCCACTCCACAAGGAGGAAATCAATTCTTTTAATGCTCAACCCATGTTAGCAGCCCCAACTGGTGTGAGTCCCTTACGCGTTTCGTTGCTGCTGCAACTTAATCATAGGGAGAGGGCATATATGTATATGTATATGAATATATATATATATTACCTACTGGCATTCAGCAGTAGGTAGTTATAGTTTCCATAGGACCAAGTTTCCATAGGAAGAACATTTTTTGTTTTGCTTATAAGTTTGGCGTTGTTTGATAAATCTTCATGAAATTTTCTGTTTATATCATCTCCTATGTTGAAAGTTTGGGGGTGATTTGTCAAGGGGGGCCGAGAAAAAAGGGGTGGTTCCAAAACGTGTTTTCTCCATGCAATTTCACCGGAAACTTTAGACAAATCTACAGGTCGAATGGGTGAACGGAATTACCCCAAATTTGGCAGGGAGAAGGGTCTTGGTCTAGAAAGCATGCTTTTGTTCATTTAGTGTAAAACCATTCAGTAGTTTTTGAGAACTATTGAAATTTACAGATATCGATATTTGGGAATTCTGCCATATGATTGGCTGAGGTGTTACAAAGTGTTGGCAGCCATTTTGTGATTCCGTTGAAGTGAGTAAGGGGTAAAAAGGGCAAAAAGAGTAGGAAAGAGGAGGATATGAACGCTGTGAGGTCTGTGGGGTGGTTAGGGTGTGCTACACAGGGAATGTGAAGCTATGTATTCACCCCTACTGGTGTGAAAGTGCTGTTATGCCCAGAGTGAGATGGTGCTGAGGTGAGGTGCTGGTACACTCGGGGATGAAACCGTGAGCTGGTTGCTGTAAACTGATGTGCTCTGGGTGCTGTAGCATACTGGCCGCTGTAGCATAGCTGAGCAAGTGGTGTAAGTATGGGTTTAATCTATAGCAGTAGTTGGAAACAAACTACTCACCCCTACCGGTCTGAAGACTCGAATGGAGAGTTTTAGCAAGCAGGAATAAAGAAATGATCATGAAGAATATAATGAAGAATGTTGCAATGCCACAGAAGACAAATAGTGAAATCAAGTGTGTTTAAGAAAGTGGCTGTGTGGGATAAAGCGATGGAGTCTGCAAGTTATATAAAAAGTGTCTTTATTTAAGTGCCATAAATAGACCCACTTGTGCAAGAGCTAAGCCATCCAGCTGAGGCAAACTCCAACCGGTTCTGCTGTATTCAAACCTAAGCTCCTGCATCAGTCAATTACACATTACATGTTGCAGTTCCATGTGACATAAAAAATACCTATTAGACATGAACGACTAATTTGTAGAATGAAAATAAAGGTAGGATACAATTACCACACTGTGCCAACCAGTTCCTAAACAATGGCGTGTTTTTTTATCTTGATCGCCAGCTCGTGAGCAGAGGCTGAGGAGGAGCTAATTTGTGTGAAGGGGCTTTGTGGATAACTGGCAGGCAGAGAGACGTGTGTACAAAGAATTGACATGGTTTCAAAATGGATGTCGGGTTTAGGCTAATTTAGCAAGTAAATAGCGTATTTGAATAGCCCATACATCATCCATCCCTGGTTAGTCTGGAGGCGTAAGGGCCAATAATAAAAACAGAGTTGAAATGCCTAAGCATACTTAGAAAGTTATTATATGATAATAGTCTAATTGAAGTGTATTAAAAATATTTAGAAGAAAAAATCAAAAAAGTTGGAAAAAATCAATCCTAGAATAAAGTGAATTTCTTACAAGTCTTGGAGATTGCAGTCCGGAAGTTCTTCAACGGCTTGAGATGCGTAATGTTCCAAGAGGCGATTGTTGCAATCGTGTGAGAAAAGCGAAGCGATCCACTTCATATCCTCGAAGGGACAGTAATGTTCCTCAAATGTTGGAGTGGCAATTTGAATTGGCAGGCAATCTGCGATGTTGTCAAAGGTTACAAGTTGCAGGAGATCTTTCGCGGCTGCGCAGAAATCCCATTCTGCCAGGATACCTTTTTACATTGCATCCGCCATTGCTCCACTGCCCGAACATTCAGGTTCATGGCTTTCAAGATACTCCATTACCTGCTGGATATCCGGAGCGTTTGCTGGGATGTTGGCAAGGCATAGATCCATTCGCCAGTCGATTGGGCAAGTTTTGCAATAAAAAGATGGTTGCACGCAGATTGTATATGTGTAAATAAATGTAATGTTGTAGCTGGCTCCGATAATAGACAGAGACAGGCAGCCGAAAAGTTGTTCAATTTTTTCACGGTATTCATGTAGCTTCGCGTAGAGGCGTATTCAGTCAGACATGCTTGCTACCACAGGGAGCGCAGCCATTTTTAACATGCTAAAATAGTAGTAGGATGGCCGCAAACAGAGCGAGAATTATGGGCACGGTTCCTGGTATTCCAGAGATGATCTAATGAATGAAGTCTGTTATTTGACTAAAAACAGTTTGAAAACCTGTGACAAGGCCAGAGGAGACAGTGTTAAAAAAGTGTGCCGGACGTTAAATGTCAGATGTGTTGAAAATTGTGTAACAATTCACAAAGTGTAATGGGAGGTTCGCATTTCAAAGGGAGTGTATTTTACTTGAAGTTCGTGCTATCTGCAGTCGATAAATTACTTTTGGAGAACTGAGGGACACTTCTGTTTGAAACAAAAGCACTTTCAGTTTGCTTGGTTTAATAAAATCTGTTTTCAAAGTAGGTATTGAAGGCCAAGTTGAACTTTGGGAGTTACTTTGTGTGGGTGGTAATAGAGATTGCCAGATGAAGTTATCCGGTTTGAAACAGTAAGGACATACGGTATGCCAGCTCACATTGCGTAGCAGTCTATGTTATTAAGAAGCAGATAACTGTCGTTAGAAAGCTGTGTGAATGTTGGTCTGATTGTGGGAGTTGGTGTGCTTTTAAGAAAGCACGCAAGATTGGGGGCTGTAAGCTTAGAAGTGTCATGCAGTTGGACATTCTTGCATAGTAATGAATGACTGCCATTGTGGTCCCACTTTTCACCTGTGAGAAAAACTTCTGTATCCTCTGTAAGACAGCGATATGTAATGGGAGAAACCACTGCTCGTAAATAAACACGCCACCTTATATAATCACATACAACATGACAAACAACATGTACACCTGGCAGACACAACGACACTACGTACAGTGGGAACCGTGGCTAGCCATGTACACAAACCAAACATAGCACCTCTGCCACACAATGCAGAATGCGGGGAGAGATGGGAGCAAAGTATGTGCAAAGGTGGCAAGTGATTCTCGATTATAAAAGTATACAATGCAAAGTGTTGCGGGGATGTGTTGGACAGACTTGAGTATGCAGAGCACAGACATACATGTGAACATACACTGATGGTCTATTGAGTGAAGTGGACAGTGGACGCAACCATGATAGTACAGTCAAGCAGATTACAGAGGCGGACAACGGCGGCTACACTGACTGCACCTCACCTGTTGTGTTCCCTTAGTCTGATGATCAATAGTCAATTAGGTTTGGTGTGCAAAGGCGACTACAGCACCTGCCATTGTTTGGTGCTAACTGCAACGCAGAGAGATACTGAGCCCAAGAGTGGAGTGGTGCACCACCTTTTTATGTGAAGAAAGTTGTTTTCAATAAGTATCACAGTCTTTTGAGAGTCGTCTTTAGGCAGTCTTTTATTGTAAAAATCCAAATATAGGAAATTGTCCGCCAACGCGTTTCGTTCATAGCAATGAACTTATTCAGGGCATAAGTATATGTGGTGTCTGAGTTGTGGTGATCATTTACAGAGCAGCTGCGAGGGCCTCCTTGATAAGGGCTAGTGTGCTGCAGAATCTGTACGGGCGAGTGAAATGCAGCCGTGAGCTCTGTTGGGTCTTCCAGAGATGATCGAAAGAATGTCTGAATGTAGTCTGGTATTAAAAGAAGAACAGTTTGAAAGCGTGTTAGAAGGCTGTAGGAGACCGTGTAAAAAAAGTGTCCCAGACCTTGAGTGTGACATGTCTTGAAAATTGTGTAACAATTCACAAAGTGTAATTGGCGGTTCGTATTTAAAAGGGGGTGTATTTTGAAGTGTGTGTTATCTGCAGTCGATACATTTATTTTGCAGAAGTGAGGGAGACTTCTGTTCTGAACAAAGGTGCTTTTAGTTTGGTTTGTTTCTTGAAATGTGTTTTCAAACTAAGAGTTGAAGGCCAAGTTGAAGTTTGGGAGTTAGTTTGTATGGGTGGGAATAGATATTGCCACAGGAAGTTACTGTGTTTGAAACAGTAAGGACATGCGGTGTGCCAGCTCATCTCCGTAGGAGTGTATGTTATAGAGAAGCATATAACTGTTGTTAGAAAGCTGTGTGAATGTTGGTGTGATTGTGGAAGTTGGCATCCTTTTAAGAAAGGACGCAAGATTGGTGGCTGTAAGCTTAAAAGCGTCAGGAAGTTGGACATTCTTGGATAGTAATGAATGACTGCCATTGTGGTTGCACTATTCACCTGTGAGAAAAACGTTTGTATACTCTTTAAGACAGCGATTTGTAAATGGAATTAGCCTCTGCTTGTGAATAAATGTGCTACCTTATATAATGACATTTAACATGACAAACAACATGTGCACGTAGCAGACTCCATGACACTACGTACTGTGGGAACAGTGGCTAGCCATGTACACAAACCAAACATGGAATGACACCTCTGCCTCACTATACAGAATGTGGGGAGAGAGGAGAGCAAAGTATGTGTGAAGGTGGCAAGTAATTCTCGATTATAAAAGTATACAATGCAAAGTCTTGAGGGGATGTGCCGGACAGACTTGAGTATGCAGAGCACAGACATCTACATGTCAACATATGCTGATGGTCTATTGAGTGAAGTGGACAGTGGACGCAACCATGATAGTACAGTCAGTAGGGAAGACTACGGAATGGTAGTGCGTACGTGCCTCCTCCCCTCCCCCCAAATGTTTAGGGAAGTGGGCTGGCTCGCCGTACGCAAGGCTAGAGTAGGGGTATGAATAAAAGGCACGTTTCTTTGGGTGTGGCTCTCTTTCAGATTGGCAAACGTATCTGCCAGGTGTGCGCAGCTTACACCGCCACGAGGCTGACGCTGTGAGCAAAGGTGGGTGCGTAAATGATGCTCTCAGCCTGCTGGTACCCAGAAACCGTCATGACCGCTGTGATGCACATATGTCCCACAGTTCACCTTTTGACACCGCTGTATGTGAAAGAGGGCCCACCACTTGCCGGTGGAAGCTTTTGGGCTGACTTCTGTGAGCTGGGAAGGCTCCTAAGATCAACGCTGGCTACCGCGACACAGGCAGACAGCGCCCAGCCTGAGGCCCAGCACTGTGGAGTGCTCTGTATACTACTAACACAGTAGTCCAACAGGTACCAACAGTGGAACGGTGTCTTGATCTCACAAAGGACGATGTTAGAACTGCAACTGAGAGTAAAGATGAAGGTACTCCCTTCAACCAGGTGTAACCAACTCTAGGTCCCAACAGTGGAACGGTGTCTTGATCCCACAATGGACGATGTTAGAACTGCATCTGAGAGTAGAGATGAAGGTACTCCCTTCAATCAGGTGCAAGCAACTCTAGGTTCCAATAGTGGAACGATGTTGTGATCCCAGAATGGACGATGTCCGATATTACCTGCTGCTGGTTGTTTTTTACAGAACTCCCTCCGTTGAGGTGCATCAGACTCTGTGCTTCCATAGCTAACTGCTGCACATGATTATTGGGCTTCGCTGACTGCAGTCGGTGGAGTACACTGCGGTACAGCAGGTCCGAACAGTGAAACAGGGTCTTGATCCCACAATGGTCGATGTTAGAACTGTATCTGAGAGTGGAGATGAAGGTACTCCCTTCGACCAGCTGCAACAAACTCTAGGTCCCAACAGTGGAACGGTGTCTTGATCCCAAAATGGACGATGTCCGATATTACCTGCTGCTTGTTTTTCACAGAACTCCCTCTGTTGAGGTGCATCAGACTCTGTGCTTCCGTAGCTAACTGCTGCACATGATTATTGGGCTTGGCTGACTGCAGTCGGTGGAGTACACCGTGGTACAGCAGGTCGGAACAGTGAAACGGGGTCTTGATTCTGTGATTGAGGACGTCAGAAGTTAAAGTCTGTGATGATTTGTGTGTACTCCCTCCGATCAGGTGCAACCTACTCCATGCTTTTGAAACCAACGGCACGTGGCTGTAAGGCATTAATGGCCACTGCCTCTGGCCTACACTGCGGTCAGCAGGGCTCACAATTCAGATTGAGTGGCGATTGTTTAATTACAGAATCCAGTAGGCAACTAACTACAACGTCTATTGAAATATACACAATAGCCTTTTAGTATACTTGCTTGAAGAACTTTTTTAAGATGACTTATAGGTCTAGTACAATGACCTAATTCTTCTTGGTAGTGGTAAAGAACACTGAATAACAGTCTACACAGTGGACAGCAGAGATCGCAATTCAAATTGTTTTGATTTATTTATTGCAGAGGTTTGTGTAATTTATGTTGTTGTATTTTGTGAAGAGGAAGTGAGAAAAAGTATTCATGGAAGACTGTGCTCACTACTGCCTTCAATTTACCTGAATATTACCTCAGGCCCACCCACTGTATTCTACCGGTCCTGTGTGATACAATCAGCCTCCCCAAGAAGGGTAAGGAACTGAATGAATGACAAAGGATATATGGTATAGATGTGTGAATGGTGGATATACGTGTATTCAATATCACTTTTAATGTACATTGTTGGAGGGATAAGCGCGGTTAACTGTTCAAAGAGACTGTCACATGGTGTAGGCACTCTGGTATGTAGACATACTAACATGCAGATAGTGTTAGCATGCGAATAAAATCGCCACCGCACAAATACCTGTCACATAGAATTATTGTGTTACAGATAAAGAGATGAGTGGCACAAGAGGGGATGAGACCAATGACATGGTCGTGCACATGATTATGGCATGCTAATATGTCCGGTCTCTACCATGCACCTAAATGGTTATAAGCACAACAGCAATACTGTATTGATGTTATTTTAATGTGGTGTGTTGTCTGTCCTTGTCCTTTGTTTATGTTCACAGATGGAGGATCACACATAACAGATAAGTTATCTGTTGTATGCACACGAGGAACAGCTACTCTGCCCTTGCTTCATTGATAGGATAGGGACTCCCATACCTTATAATACTCAGAGGGGGTATCCTTTGCCCTGAAGAAAGTCCAGGACCTACAATGCCACCCAGGACTGAAACATGTCAGCACTAGGGTCTTAGGACCATAATACTCCTACGGACCCGTTTTTTAAGATTTTTTAATAACCCAGACAGATCCAAGAATAAAGGGAAACCAGGGGTCTGCCTGAGGTTTTTTAATCTTTAATCGATCCCCCTGGTCTTCATTTATCCAAAGCGCTCCCAACACTGTGGTCGAGCCCACCCCGACTCCTAAAAGTCCCGATGATGAAGCATGACTCCACTAGGGTGTGTGAGGGTAATTAAACAGTGTTTTCCTTCCTCACATTCATGGTTGAGTTAGGTGCAACCTTTCATTAGAGAGGCCCCCTTCCTTCCTTCCCCTCCCCCATTTTTTGTATAATTAGATAACCAGGACCATTGACCACGAGTTGGTTCATTGGGGTATTTTTGTGATTTAAATTCTGCCTTGGGAGGACATAATCCAACTGAGAAACCTCTCAAATCCTTCAGGTATGGGGAGATTTCCCCAACACCTTATTGTGTATAAATATCACTGATGACATCTCAAATGACATCACCGATGACATCACTGATTACATCATCCACGTCACAACAATCTGATGCACATACTGATTGCCTAATATAACCTTTGATACACGCACTCTAAAATACAGACTACTATTTTTTAAACCATACACACAACAATGCCAGATACTACATACCACCCACTATTTCCTAGGTCTACACTTGCATCCACTCACTTATACATGCAGTTACTCATCAATACAGTACTATAATATGCACCCATACACCTATAAATACAGTCACAGTCCACCACTCATCCATAGAGTTACTCACACACCTAGTCAGTCATGCAAAGAATCAAGCATATACCCATTTACTCATGTATACATTTATACACACCAACTGCGTTATTTATACACACACCACATCACTTATTTATGCAGATGCTAACACATACCTACTGTCTTATACAATCACTGATAAAAGCAGACACTCTTTTATACACCCACTCTTCAAATAAATTACTCTCACGTCTAGTCATTTATACTCACACATACTGCCTTAAAACGTATACAGTTACACACACACACATATACCAGTGAGACGTTCATTCACTCACCAACACACCCATACACACACTAACTCACCCATACAGCACTTCCCAGATATAGTTTTGAATCTATACAACCAGTGAATCACCCACTCAGACATGTATGAACAGAGTCACCCCCCCACCCACCCACACAGACACTCAGGCACTCATACAGATACTCAGACAAAAAATCAATAACCCATATAAACACTCATGTAGCTACTCACCAACCCATGCAGCAGCTTATACACCAACTGTGAGACTAATACAGACTTTCACACAGTTTAGTCACTAACCCATGCATTCAGTAAGATACGTTCAATCACTCATTTATACAGTCAGTCACGCACCTACTAAATAATACATTCAGGCACTTGTAAATCCACTCATTCTTCAATACACCTTGGCATAGATAAATATGAAAAATATTTAAACATTACAGAAACACACATTCACTGGATGATGTCATCAGTGATGTCATCAGTGATGTCATTTGAGATGTCATCAGTGATGTCACTGACCAGGTCATGAGTGATTTAATATGTGATGTCATCACCAGTGCATTGCGGGCGCGCGAGTTATAGTTAGCTCAACTAACTATAACGGGCGAATTTCTCTGGCTTTATATGAGTCAAATGTCCAACTAACTATAACGTCCCTGAAACCTATGTTTTTTTCAGTGAATATATATATGTATGTATATATATATATATATATATATAATCTACTGGCGGTCGCCAGTAGATATTTATAGTTAGGACCGTGTTTCCATAGGAAATCTGAAAATTCTATTTTGAATAACTTTGGCGCTGGTTGACGGATCCTCACGAAATTATCAAAACTAATGGGGCGCTCCGCTCAGCTCCTACCCTGAAAGTCTCGGGGTGATTCGTCAAGCGGGGGCTGAGAAAAAAGGGGGGTCCCAAAACGCGTTTTCCCCATGCATTTTCCCATAGGACCTTTAGTCGAAGGTACAGCCCGAACGGCTGAACAGAATTACTTGAAATTTGGCAAAGAGGTAGTCCTCAGGTCAGGCATGTGCCTTTTGCATATATGGTGTCAATCTGTTCAGTAGTTCCTGAGAAAATTACAGTTAAAAGTACATAAATATCTATAAGCGCGCACCGTGCGCACACGGTGCCGTGCGCGAGCGTAATTCTGATTGGTGGTTACATGTCAGTCAACATTCGAATCGGTCGAAATCAGGAAGTGTCGGCCGCCATTTTGTGTGTTGTGTGTGTGACAGGGAAAAATAAAGGTGGAGAACGTGAAAAGGGGGCAGGGTAGAGAGTTCCTGACCCCCTAGCCTTTGTCAGGGGGTCCCTGAAGGACCCCGAAGGGTGAAAAACATTTTATTTTTTTTCAAAAAATCGCGGGGTGCGCGCACGGTGCGCACACCCCTAGCCGCCATTTAGAGTTTTAGAGGCAGAAGAGAGTTAAAAACACAAGTGGAGAATGTTAAAAGGGGACAGGGTAGAAAGTTCCTGACCCCCTAGGCCTTCTCAGGGGGACCATGAAAGACCCCTTAGGTCCCAAAAAAAACAAAAATTAAAAAAAATATCGAGGGGTGCGCGCACGGTGCACGCACGGTGCGCGCACGGTGGCAATAAATTCATAAAAAAAATAGAATATAAAATCTGATTTAAGGGTTTAGATGTTGGTTGGCTCTAAAAAGAGCCGTTGTGTTCATTGAGTGTTTTTTTGTACCTACAAGTAAGTACCGATGCAGAGTCTAAAGTTCAAGAGGAAGACTCTGTTGCCGTCATCTGTAAAATGTACACCGTCTCCTCTATAAATGCCGTGCATGTTGTAACGCAAGTTGTTGTGGTATATAGAACCCATACCATAGTCTCTGAGGAAAGCAGAAACAGACTTATTGACGTGCTTTCTTGCTTTGTCAATCTGCGGACAATATTGGTTGGACCAGTTCCACTTTTGCCTTTGGCATATATTAGAATATACAAAGGTAGTTTGTGGAAAAAGTGACATCAATTGCACAAAGGTGTCCTTAACAAGCATTTCCAGACCTACCCCAGTTAAAGTGCCTAGGTCATTTCCACCACAGTGTACAATTATAAGGTCAGGCTGTGGGAGATGTAGAAAGGATTTCACCAAAGTCATTAATTGGTGCCACTTTAACCCTCTCTGACCAATCCATTTAATGTCTATATTTGGCAAAGCAAGGTCTTTCACAATACCTATTTTTTCTGCATACTTTTCACTCCAGAAGACATAGCTATGACCTACAATCCACACTGTGAACATCTTTCAAGGAGATCTGGATGCACTCAGAAGGTGTCTTTCAGTAGAATGGCAATATGAAAAGAAAGATAGTTGTAAAATGGAGGCTTTCATACTTTTTTTTAATAAAAAGAAATCATTGGCTGTTTCAGACCATTCAACACTAAAAACTAGGCTGTATGTTTAAATTTTCAAAAGCATGTTTTGTATTGGTTTAGAAAAATGTGTTCCCACAGAACATTACTTTGGATTTGCTGTTAGGTTTGAAAAGTCAAGCACTCTTGCTCTTTGGATTAGAAACATTGTGTGCTGAACTTCTGACCTCTCTGCTCACACCAGTGTTGCATGACCTGTTGCTATGGTAGCAGGCAGAAGTCATGTTGGAGGTAGGGATCATTTGGAAAGGGTTGAAATGTGCAACCAATAGAACTGTGTGTTTCCATTTGAAAAAATGTGGGAAGCACTGTGATTTGAAGTTAACATGTATATGTGTGAAAAAAGAGAGGGAAAGTTTGCCATTTACTGGTTCTGGTGAGAGGTGTACAGCTCAGAGATTCTGGCTCTGATAATCTGTTGTGTGAGTGCCATATTTCTTTCTCAACTAACTACTTTTAAAGGTGAGTTATGAATTTGAGAGGGGATGTATGTGGTGCATTTTGATATAAATAATAGAAATGTGATTCTTCTTTTAAAGTTGTGTTTTACATTTTATGTTTTGGAAGATATTTAACTGCCTTTAACTTGTAAGATATTATGGAGTATGTCTTCACCATGAGTTAAGGTGTACTGGTATCACCCAGGAATACTGTTTTCTGCCTAGAATCACACAATGAGTCTGTGTGCACAAAGAAATTGTTGTCAGAGATTTAATTCGTGTTGGTCTGGTTCTGTAAGACTTGCATTCGTAGGAAAGGGGCAGCTTGTTTTCTTGAACTGTGATGGCTAGCATTCAGCACAAATCAATATCTCACAAATGAGAGGCAAATGCTAACACATTTGAAATCAACATGGTAGATTTTCCTTCCACTCCTGCAATGGGTGAGGTAGTTCCTACATCTTCCAAACTCCAATTAAAACTTACCACACATGTACTCTTACATACATCTGTGCAGTCTTCATGCAGTTGTGCAAGCGTCCATGGAGATCTCACTTGCACCTGACAATTCACAGTCTCCAGAAGTAGGCTCTTAGCACACAGCCAGCTGCTTCTCCTGCACTCTCATGCTTACTATTCAGCACTGTGTGGTATTTCAGATAGCAGTGAGTAACGCTAACACAATCAAAATCACTAAGGCTCATTTCCTTTGCTGTAGTCTAATCACTCACCCAGTTTACACATGCTCATAGTCTCAAGTAGCTGGTAGGACATGTGCTCTTTTCTGCTTCTCTAAACTATAAGGAAAATGTGTCAGGCTGTTACAGTAATTATCACTTGCAAAACCACAGTAGTAAATGTGCTTTCAAATTGCCAATTAAAAATCGTTTTCTGCCTAGAACCATACCATGAGTCAGTGTGCACAAAGGGATTGTTGTCAGAGATTTCATTTGTGTTGGTCTGGTTCTGTAAGACTTGCATTCGTAGGAAAGGGACAGCTTGTTTTCTTGAACTGAAATGGCTAGCATTCAGCACAAATCAATATCTCACAAATGAGAGGCAAATGCTAACACATTTGAAATCAACATGGTAGATTTTCCTTACACTCCTGCAATGGGTGAGGTAGATCCTACATGTTCAAATCTCCAATTAACCCTTACCACACATGTACTCTTACATACATCTCTGCAGTCTTCATGCAGTTGTGCAAGCGTCCATGCAGATCTCTCTTGCACCTAACAATACAGTCTCCAGAAGCACGCTCTTAGCACACAGCCAGCTGCTTCTCCTGCACTCCCATGCTTACTATTCAGCACTGTGTGGTATTTCAGATAGCAGTGAGTAACGCTAACACATTCAACATCACCAAGGCTCATTTCCTTTGCTGTAGTCTAATCACTCACCCAGGTTCCACATGCTCATGGTCTCAAGTAGCTGTTAGGACATGTGCTCTTTTCTGCATCTCTAAACTATAAGGACAATGTGTCAGGCTGTTACAGTAATTATCATTTGCTCTACCACAGTAGTAAATGTGCTTTCAAATTGACAATCAAATATCGTTTTCTGCCTAGAATCACACCATGAGTCTGTGTGCACAAAGGAATTGTTGTCAGAGATTTAATTCATGTTGGTCTGGTTCTGTAAGACTTGCAATCGTAGGGAAGGAGCAGCTTGTTTTCTTGAACTGTGATGGCTAGCATTCAGCAGAAATCAATATCTCACAAATGAGAGGCAAATGCTAACACATTTGAAATCAACATGGTAGATTTTCCTTACACTACTGCAATGGGTGAGGTAGATCCTACATGTTCAAAAGCCCAATTAACCCTTACCACATGTACTCTTACATACATCTATGCAGTCTTCATGCAGTTGTGCAAGCGTCCATGCAGATCTCTCTTGCATCTGACAATACACAGTCTCCAGAAACACACTCTTAGCACACAGGCAGCTGCTTCTCCTCACTCCCATGCTTACTAATTAGCACTGTGTGGTATTTCAGATAGCAGTGTGTAACGCTAACACATTCAACATCACCAAGGATCATTTCCTTTGCTCTAGTCTAATCACTCACCCAGGTTCCACATGCTCATGGTCTCAAGTAGCTGTTAGGACATGTGCTCTTTTCTGCCTCTCTAAACTATAAGGAACATGTGTCAGGCTGTTACAGTAATTATCACTTGCTCTACCATAGTAGTAAATGTGCTTTGAAATTGCCAATCAAATATTGTTTTCGGCCTAGAATCACACCATGAGTCTGTGTGCACACAGGAATTGTTGTCAGAGATTTAGATCGTGTTGCTCTTGTTCTGTAACACTTGTACTCGTAGGAAAGGGGCAGCTCATATAATAGGATTTGAAAAGCTAAAAAAAAATATAGTAATATATTTAAATTACATGAAGGTATTTTTTTTTAGTTTCTTTTAGGTATTGGTGAACAACACTGAAATAAGTACTATGAACCAATATATATGGATGAAGATGAAGAAGTTTTACTAACAGACACAGGAATACCAACTGGGCAAATTGAAAAAGTGGATAAGTCAAAAGAAGAAGAAATTTATGAACATTTCAGCATACATCCTCTTCATTCTAAAGAAGTTATGGGAAACACTATTTATCTGTTTCAGATGAAAAAAGCAAAAGGAACTCCCGTGAGTGTATGGGAGGAGAGCTTGGAAGCTCGTTGTTTTCCCCAGCTGTTTCCTACAGGAAAAGGTGGACGATATGATAAACGTCCGGTACAGATTCCTGCTTCTGAGTATCGGACTACAAGATTATATGCAGAAGATCCAAGATTTCGTCAAAGTATTCCTCATTTGTTCCATCTTTTATTTGAAAGTGACTTGTCTGCACTATCTTATGCAGTAAATCACATTTTCAAAACTGGAGTACGTCTACATAATGTGTCTGCAAAGGATTTTATGAACAAAGTGCAACAGCGAGATAATCATTTGGAATCTCAATTGATTAATCTGATGGCTTGTCAGCGTGGAACTAATGAATATTGGTACCGACGCCATGGAGAATTGAAATGTATTTTACGGAATTTAGGAACTCCTACATGGTTCCTTACCCTAAGCTGTGCTGAGTACGCTTGGGATGATTTACTGGATTTTCTTCAAGAGGCAAATTCAAATATTGAAAACATCCAATACAAGACAGCAGGAGAATTGTGCTAATTGGATCCGGTTAATGTTTGCAGATATTTCAATAATAGATTTGAGGCTATGATGTCCTTCATCTGCAATAAAAAAAATCCACCTCTTGGAGAAGTTGTGGATTTCTTTTGGAGAAAAGAGTACCAAGCAAGAGGTGCTCCTCATATTCATATGCTGTTGTGGATCAAGGATGCCCCAAAATTTGGAACAGATTCTGATGATGCAGTTTTATCTTTCATTGAAGAATATGCAACATGTGCTATACCTAAAAGCACAGAAAAAAACTTGAATAGAGCAAGTTTTACGTTTCCAAAGACATCGGTGTGGAAAATACTGTCTACGAAAGTACAAGAGTAAAGATAAATTCTACACAAAATGTCGATTTGGATTTCCACGACCTGTTCTTTCAAAAGGAAGAGTAAACAGTTTTATGTCAGCTGTGCGACATACCATTACAAGAAAATCTCCGAAAAATACCTACAACCTAAGAAGAAAAGAAGAGTCAAAATATATAAATGACTACAACCCAGTCATTTTATCCATGTGGAATGCTAACATGGATATTCAGTATGTAGCTGACAATTCTATTGCTGTTGCTCGGTATGTCACATCTTACATCACTAAATCTGAGAAAACGGAATTGAAAGAAATGTGGGAAGAGATTTCTCACGAGAAGACTGTCAGTAAAAAGCTATACAGTTTCAGTTTAAAGATGTTGGCTCTTACGAATGCTCAGATAGGTTATCATCTGCAAGTCTGTACTCCAAATCCAGAAGAATAATTTGAGTAAGTTTAGGCCTTGCAGGAATGCGAAATCGGGTACTGAAATCTATTCGAGAAATTGAATATTTAGCAGAGAAAGAAACAGAAAGTACTGACATTTTTAAAACAAATATGTTGGACACATATTACCCAAACAGAAGTCATCACCTTGAGAACATGTGTCTCTATGAAGTGCTGCAGAACTACATTTTTAAACGGAATGCCACAGAAGACATCAACAATGGAAAATATAAAGTCATTGGTGAGGAAGGATGTTTGGTGAAACAAACAAAAGGAAGTTTGATTAATCACAGGAAGCTGAGTTGCGACACTACTGAAAAAAAGGAATTTTACTACTTAGCACTTTTACAGCTGTTTAAACCATGGCGTTCAGAGGATGAATTACTTGGAGATTTTCAGAGCTATGAAGATTCCTTTAATGCATGCAAAGATAACATAGAATGCAGTACTTTCTCAAATTATGTAAAAATGTTAAATGAAGAAATTGAACAAGAAGCTACAATTGCAGCTGAAGTAGCTAGAGACAGTTCTCAAGACAGTCAAAGTTCTGGTACGCTCAGCCAAGATCCCCTAGGACAACCAATTGTAGAAAAGGAAGCTGCAATAGCCATGACTGAAGTGGAAACAGCTATGAATCAAGCTCATGAAGATTTAATCGACTTACCAAATTTGGAACAACAACTGAATGATGAACAACAACAAATTTATGAAGAAGTCACAAAATAAATTGATTATGGATTACTACATGAAAATAAAAAGTGCTCATGCACAGCATTTGAACCAATCAGAATGTATGTGAGTGGACAAGCTGGAACTGGAAAAAGTTTCTTGATTAAAGTAATTAGAAGCTTCCTACAGAAAAAATTGATTCAACTTTGTCTTGTGTTGTTACTGCTCCAACTGGGTTAGCAGCATATAACATAAAAGGAATTACCTTACATCGTTTGCTAATGTTACCAGTAGAGCATGAGAACAAAATAGAATACCACAAGCTAACAGGAGAAGCATGTTTTGAAGTTTCAAGACTGGTTGAAGAAAATGAAAGTTCTCATTATTGATGAGGTAAACATGGTATCAAATTTAATGCTTGCCTTTGTGCATTTAAGAATGCAGCAAATTCTAAAGACAGACTATGACGTGTTATTTGGAGGAAAACATGTTATAGTTTTTGGGGATCTACTGCAGCTCACTCCAGTTAAAGGACAACCAGTATTTAATACTGTTACACATGAAGACACGAAAAAGTCATTAGGAAGTATAGGTAATGTGAATATTTGTACATACTTTGAGTACAAAGAACTCATTACCAATTTGCGGCAAGCAAATGATGATGATTATGCAAGTATTCTCAAAGATATCAGAATTGGACTACTCACAGAACATGGCAGAAAAGCTTTACAGAGTCGATTGCTATGTAATTTGTTTCCAACAGAACAAATAGTTCCAGAGAAAATATACAAGAAAATTGCAGAAAAAAATACTGTAATCTGCTTAATGCCAACACTACATGAATGCTCTATATTTAAGAACTTTTGAAATTGGAAAATCAAGAGATTATGAAAATGGAAGCAGTGGACAAAATACAGCATGAAGGAATAACTATTACATTGACAGGCAAATTGAAAACTAAATTGGATTCTCTAGAGAAAAGCATATTGAAAACAGCTGGTTTAAAAAATAATCTTTATGTATGTATGAACTGTCGAGTAATTTTAAGACGTAATTTGAATGTAGGAAAAGGTTTAGTGAACGGAGCTATGGGTAAAGTTGTGGGTTTTGTTAATTACCAGAAAAAAGATGGAATTGAATTTTTAAAAATAAAATTTGATCAGATTGAAGAGGTTAAAGACATTAGTTGTTGTTCAGTTCGTTTTTTGCTCGTGAAAGACTTATATGTACGGAGGAAGCAGTTTCCGTTTTCACTAGCATATGCTGTAACTATTCACAAATCTCAAGGATTAACTGTAGATAGTGCTTTTGTAAACATTGGATCTAGTGTGTTTAAAGAAGGTATGGCATATGTTGCTTTGTCACAAGTGAAAACATTATCTGGTTTATTCATGATAGACTTTGATGACTCAAAAGTGAGTGCTGATGCAAATTGTGTAAAGGAGTATAATAGATTAAGAAGAAGCTATGCTCCTCATTTAGGTCAGTATCCTGTGTTTGAAAAACGTGTTGTTTGTCGGAAAAGGAGAACTGAGAATATCTGTAATGAGGATGTACAGAACAGAAATCAAAAGAAGAGTGATGTGATTGCAAGCAAAAAGAAAAAGGACAATGTTGAAGAGGTTGTTGGTTGTCATTTTGAAAATAGCTCTGGTGTCAACTGCTACGCTAATGTAGTGCTGATTGTTGTATTTTATCTTGAAAGTTTGCAAGAGCAGATAATACTAAATCATGAAAAAAGATTTTGTTCTCTGCTGAGTTTCCTTTATGAAAAGTTGAGTAATGATAAAACTAAAATAGAAAGTGCTACTGATGTTAGAAATCTTTTAGATGTATTTTCTGGATGTACACAGTTTACACAAAATGTCCAGCAAGATGCACAGGAATTCTTAATGTATATGCTTATGGTACTGGAAGATGAAGGGGTAGAAATAGAAAATTCTGAAAGGTTCATATATTTAACATTACCAGAGAGTAAATCGGTGACTTTTAGTAAATTAGTTAAAGATGCAAATCACAACATGGAATGTTCTCAATGTAAATCAGAAATGTTAGCAACGTTATTTTTAAAGAAATATGGACAGTATATAATTTTAATGATGCAACGTTGTAGAGCTGATGGAACAAAATTGGACACTTTAATAAAGAAGTTTACAGGAAATCAATTATCAATATCAGGAAAGACTTTTGTTGCAGTTGCAATAATTTTCCATGATGGACCTTCTATAACTTCTGGTCATTACACAGTTTATCTAAAATGTGAAAAAGGCTGGACACTGTGTAATGATTCACAATTGATTTTCAAGCAACGTTTGCCTGCAGAATTACCAAATTCCTACTTAATTTTTCTAAAACCAAAATTTTAGATACAAATTGCAGCATCTGAAGAAACCATTATTTCGATTTTATTGGATTCCTATTGGATATTTCAGCAAAAAAGAATTTAAAAATTACCATTTGGCCTTATGGAAAGGTAACTGTTTCTATTGTGGACTTCTTTGACAGATATTATTTTGGTGTATGTGCTTAAGCAACAAGATTTACAGACGTTATTTATTGCAAATAGTTATTGTTCTTAGAAGATATTTTTAATATATATGTTACATTTCTATCAAGGTATGTTTTACTGAGGATAGATTCAGGGCTTTTTTTAAACAATCTTTCAGATTGTTAAGTTTTTTTGCCTGCTGTTAAGTGATGAATGCAATTGATATCACTATTTTCAGTGAAATTCAATATATTCAGAAAACAGCAAAAAAAGGGCAAAAAATTACTTTGTTAAATATGAAAATATGTGTACTGTATTCTAAAATGCATTGATAAATATTATTACTTTTTTTTTTTTTTTTCAGATCGAGAAAGAAAATTTAGGAAATGGAATCTATTTTTCTTGTAATTAAAAAAACCCATTTATTTCTAATTAAGTTATTTTGTTGGTCAGGTAAGTTTAAAATATCTGTATTTCTCACCCCTTCACTTTCATGCTCCCTTTTCTTCACTTCTCCTCACTCTGCCTTTCTCATTCCCCTTCCCTCTCTCTTCTTCCTCTACTGCTCTTTCGTAACTCCCTCACTCCTTCTCTACTACTCCCCTAGGTTTACTGCCTCCATCACTATTTTTTCAACCATGTTTCTCTCCCTGTTTCCATATGTCTCAGTCATTCTAACTGCCTTACTCCTTCTCAGTTCCTTGCTCTCTGTCTCTGTTTCTGTTTCTCTCCCTTTGTCTGTCTTACCCTTAATTTCCTTAACATCTCTGGGGAAGATTTAGAAGCCCCCTGCGCCACCACTACGTCACTTTTCATTCTTCGAAACTAACGCAGCACGGCGCAGCAAAATTACTTGCTACACCGTGCTGCGTTAGTTTGTTATAAATCTGCCCCTCTGTTTCTACCACTTCTCCTCTCTCCATCACTCATTTTCCATCTATGTTAATTTTTTAACCTTCTCCGTCATTCTCATTCCCTCACCTTCCCTAACTGTCACTATCCTTTACTCATAGTCACTCCTATTCTCCTACTTCATTTCCTCCTGTCTGTATCTCACACCTCTTCCCCTTTTCGCATTCTTTCCTTCACTCCCCCTCACTCTGCTTTGCTCATTGAAATCCTGACTCCCTTTCTCTCACTCCAGTTTCCTAAATCCCTCCATTCCCTCACTCTCCATCTCTCACTTTCCCTTACCACCTTTTCTAATCCTCATACCCCTTATCTCACCATCATTCCACTTCTCTTACTTTCAATCCCTTTACCCTGCTGTACTTCATCCACTTCGTCTGTTACTCCCTTTTCCTATCTCCGTCCCTTACTTCCCTTTTCTCACTCCCCCTCCCTCACTCTCCATTATTCACTGCCATTCTCTTACTCATTCACTCTTCTTACCTGTATCCTCTACCCTTTGTCCTTTTGTTGCAGTCAGTCTCTCACTTCCCTTTCATGACTGATCATGCTTTCCTTGTCACTCTCATTCTGTCAGTCCTTTCCTCCTCTTCACTTAGTCATTTCATTCATTTTAATCATTCATGTATACACTACACATTCATTCAATTAATTTACAACACAGTATATATATTAAGAATATAGCTCATCTTGGAGAAGGGAAGTGAATTCTGAAAAGAACTTTTTTCTTTTTTTTTGTACTTTTTTTTATTTTAAACAATTTTGTATTTTTTTGTGGATTTTTTTAGAGCAACAAAATAAAAACTGTTCAACATGAACAAAAATTATAAAAATAAAAATTTAACGGGGGGAGCAAGTGTGCTGCTGGATCTTCTGTTCTATAAGATTGATGCTGGTCTCTCCGTAACAGAGTGTGACATTGCACATGTTGCAATGAATGTGGACGTTTTTGAAGACAGGACGGATGTCCAGAGATCTGGAGCATGGTGATTCTGCAGCCGCAGATGAAGTGCTCGGCTGAGCAGATTCAGGATTCTCCCTCATGGCCCGTGTTGACTCCTTAGTATATGCTATAGGGTGCATTTTTTTAAAGTGTCGAATCATCGAAAAAATACTGAAAGAGTATTTTTTGGTTGGGTCTCCACGTGATAAGACTGTCCCACATACAGTGCAAGTTACTTTTGGTGCATTTACCTTCTTTTGTCTATCAGGAAATGTAAAAAATTTCCAAATGAAGGAGTGTTTCTGTTTCTTTTTTCTTGCTGGTTCAAAAAAGCTCTCTTCCTCACTTTCTGAAGTGGAGGGGTGCTCTGCCATTTTCAATTGAAGTTTTTGCTTGAAAAGGTTGTTTTGCTCCTTCTCCCAGGAAATTAGTAGAAAAAGTGAGGAAAGTGGGTGTGGTGTTTGAAGATTCTGAAACAGAAACTAATATGAACCAATGAAAAGTGTTGTTTCGTAATCACATGACTTGCCGTGCGCGCACGGTGCGCGCACCATACGCGTACCGTGCATGCACGGAGCACGCACGCATGCGCACTCGGAACACGCACGGAGCACGCACGCATGCGCACTCGGAGCGCGCACCGTGCGCGCACGGTGCACGCACGCAAGCGCGTACGGAGCACATGTGCATGCGCGTACGGAGCACGCGCGCACGACGTACACATGCGCACGTGGAGTGCGCACTGTGCACGCACGGTGCGCACACGGTCAAAAACCCTTAAAACATTTATTTTTTAATTTAAAGTGTTTATAAGTTTATAGAAGATATTAACTATGCTGTTCAACTTTATCCAAATTGAAAAAGAAAGAGCTGAGCCATTCAATATTACAGCATACAGTCAATCTATAACTATATACATAGGTAGTTTATTGTAAAATGAATATATAAAAAATATAATAATACATACATAAATTAGCATTTAAAAAACCTTACAAATTCACTAAAAAACCATAGGTTTCACACACGTTATAGTTAGGAATTAGCATTTAAAAAACCTTGCAAATTCACTAAATAAAACATAGGTTTCACAGACGTTATAGTTAGGAATTAGCATTTAAAAAACCTTGCAAATTCACAGAAAAAACCATAGGTTTCACACATGTTATAGTTAGCTGGACATTTCACTAGTACAAAACCATTGAAATTCCCCCGTTATAGTTAGTTCAGCTAACTATAACTCGCGCGCCCGCAATCCACTGCTGAGGACGTCACATATTACATCATTCATGACATGGTCAGTGACATCACTCATGACATCACTGATGACATCTCAAATGACATCACTCATGACATCACTGATGACATCATCCTTGTGTAAGAGTGACAGACCTCCTCTTATCCTAATATAAACTTTGATACACACATTGAAAAATACAAACTAAAGTTTTGAAATCTATAGAGATACAAATACCAGTTAGGACAACCTATTCAGTAATTCGAATATCTACATACGCATCCACTCATTCATCAACACTTCTATATAGTCACTCATACATGTACTCACTCATCATATCTACTCATACACCTATACATCCTGTTACACACCTACACTCATACATAGAGTTACTCACACACATACTCACACATGCAAATAAACATCCATTTACTTGCATATACAGCTATACACACACCACTAAAATTACTTCTAAAGAAACGTACACATACTTACTCTCTTAAACAATCACTTATAGAAACACATACTTATTTATACAGAAACTCTTCCAATCTCTCACTCTCATATATCCTCGCTTATATACATCAATACTCACATATACTAGTTTAAAACATATAGACTTACTCAGAAAGACACTATTGAGACAGTCATTCACTCTCTTACTCACCCATACACACACTCATTCACCCATACTGTCCTGCTCACATACTGTCTTCAAAACACATACAAATAGTGAGTCACTCATTCATGCATCTATACGCTAAGTAACATCCCCCACTGAAACATACAGACACTCATAGTGATACTCTAAAAACGAACTAATAACCCATATATACACTCATGTAGCTACTCACCAACTCATGCAGCCACGTATACACGAAGTGAGACACTGATACAGATATTTAAATATTTAAACATTACTCACTAATACTTGTATTCACTAAGATACTGTTAATAAGTCAGTTATACAATTAATTTTGACAAAAAAGAACATCCATTTAGACACTTATTTACCCATTTATTCTTCCATAAACCTTAAGTTTTACATATTTAAAAAATATTTATTTTTCAGAAAGACACATATTCACTGGATGATATCATCAGTGATGTCATTTGAGATGTCATCAGTGATGTCATGAGTGATGTCTCTGACCATGTCATGAGTGATGTAATATATGACGTCATCAGCAGTGGATTGCGGGCGCGCGAGTTATAGTTAGCTGAACTAACTATAACGGGGGAATTTCAATAGTTTTGTACGAGTGAAATGTTCAGCTAACTATAACATGTGTGAAACCTATGGTTTTTTCAGTGAATATATATATATATATATATATATATATATATATATATATATATATATATATACACATACATATATTATCTACTGGCGGTCGCCAGTAGATAGTTGTAGTTACAACCTAGTTTCCATAGGAAATCTCAAAATTCTATTTGAATAACTTTGGCGCCGGTTGACGAATCCTCGCGAAATTTTCAAAACTAATGGGGCACTCCGTTCAGCTCCTACCCTGAAAGTCTCGGGGTGATTCGTCAAGCAGGGGCCGAGAAAAAAGGGGGGTCCCAAAACGCGTTTTCCCCATGCATTTTTCCATAGGACCTTTAGACACAGCTACAGCCCGAACGGCTGAACAGAATTACTTGAAATTTGGCAGAGAGGTAGCCATAAGTTCAAGGAAGTGCCTTTTGCAGGTCTGGTATAAATCTGTTCAGCATTTCCTGAGAAAATAGCATTTAAAAGCATATATATCTGTGGGTGGAGCCTAACCACACATCTCATCCTGAGATCTGATTGGCTGTCAGCACTTCATCCAAGAAGTGTTGGCAGCCATCTTGGGACCAATATACATGATAGCACCTCATTAAAAAGCATTGCAGTTAATAGAAGGTTTTAAGACTTTAGTTACATTATAAATCATTTGTTGATGGTACCATACTCATTTTAGGAATTGTGGTATGTTCCAAGGTGATTTCACCATGTGAAAAAGCCTTCTGCTGGGATATCATGATTGAGAGAAAAATATTTTCTCATGCTTTTACCACAGAGTTTTGGAAGGTGATCTATAAGCTAAACTGAGGGCTTATTTTCTGTAAATTTACATTATCTTTCTCAGTCATGTGAGAATGAAGTCTGACATTCTCAGTAAAACATGTACATCCAACAAGGGCAGAGACTGTCAGTTGATTCCTTTGTGTTCTACTGCAGCTTCCCAGAGTGTTCCAAAGAACTACTAGAGTGCTAACAGTCCTACTTATGATAAACGTATGGCACACCTGAAGCCATCTTGCTTGGATTAAAGTGGTAACTCTTAAAACATTTAATTTAAAAAGGAACAAAATGAGGGGTTTCATTTTTCCATTAAAAGCATGATTAGTGCTGCAGGACAAAAATTAGGGCACATTTTGAGTGACTTCTCAAATCCTCTTCTATTTCATTAAAAAATTCTGACATGCAGACTGAAACATGCACTTTCAATACCAGCAGCAGTTTTCCCTGGTGAGCAGCAGCTTTACTACAGTGATCTAATGAGCAAAAAGAGTGCTAACATTCTGAATTTATGGCAAATGTGTGACACATCTGAATGCCTTCTTGATGGAATCAAAGTAAAAAACTGAAAGTATTTCCTACTGAGGAGACTGCAGTAAATGAGGAAATTAGGAAACTTCATAACAAATAAGTCTCCCAAGATGGCCACCAGAGACAAAAGAGCCCAAATGTAGCCCAAATATCACCCAGATGTAGCCCAAGTATAGCCCAATGACAGAATGTCCCAGAATGTTCTTAAAAACAACTAGAGCGCTTACTGTCTTCATTATGACAAAAGTATGGCACACCTGAAGCCATCTTGATTGGAATAAACTGGTAACACTTAAAACATTTAATTTAAAAAGGAACACAATGAGGGGGTTCATTTTGCCATAGAAATTATGATTAATGCTGAAGAAAGAAAATGAGGGCACATTTTGAGTGACTTCTCAAATCCCCTTCTATTTCATTAAAAAATGCTGACATGCAGACTGAAACATGCACTTTTAATACCAGGAGCAGACTTCCATGGTGAACAGTAGTTTTACTACAGTGATCTAATGAGCAACTAGAGTGCTAACATTCAGAATTTATGGCAAATGTGTGACATATCTGAATACCTTCATGATGGAATCAAAGTAAAAAACTGAAAGCATTTCCTACTGAGGAGACTGCAGTACATGAGGAAATTAGGAAACTTCACAACAAATAAATCTCCCAAGATGGCCACCGGAGACAAAAGAGCCCAAATGTAGCCCAAAATCACCCAGATGTAGCCCAAATATAGCCCAATGACAGAAGTGTGCAAAACACTTATTATTTTGTGTTTTTGCAGTGTTATATTGTGCAGACTTGTCAGGTATTGGAGTGCTTTACATGAGCATTGGTTACATCACACAAGAACAAATTCATTTTGGTTGTAGACATGGGGAGACTAAGTGATTTGACCAGAATCACAGAATGTCGAGCTGAAGCAGAAACTTCAACCTGGTTCCCCAGTTGCAAAGTCTGCAGTTCTGGAAGTAACACCACATCCTCTCCCCTAAGTGCAACATTTAATCAAGTGGTCAACTGGATAAAAAAACATAAAGATAACAAATAATTTAAAAGTGCTTTGTCGCTATTTGAAAACTCAGAAAATATGTCCTTATTTTAGTCTTTTAGAGCACTAACCATAATTTTGATGCCAATAAGACCCTCTCATATATGTAATTTCTAAAGGAAATGCTCTAGGTATTACAGTTTTGATTACATCAAGATGACATCAGGCGTTCCACACTTTTGTAATAAATATAGAATGTTAGCAATCTAGTTGTTCATTAGGATACTGTTGAGAGGCAGAGGCCAGGGGCACGGACTCTGAAAATTGAAGGCAGGTAGGAGGGTGCAAAGGCAACAATTTAACCACACTGAGCAGGCAGGAAGGGCCGTGGAAGCACAACAGACTATGGAGGGCAGTGGAAAGGGGGGCAGGGGCAACAAACCAACAATACAGGACTTGCAAGAGAGGCTGTGGCAATGTAATAGACCATTGTGGGCAGAAGGAAGTGGCAATGGTAGTACAACCATACATGCCAACAGACCCGATTCAGCCAGGAAACGTCCAATGTTTTTAAGCTCAAATGGGATTTATTTGATCTGTCTCCTGTCTACAATATCCTCTTTTTCAATGTAACTCAAAGGGGAAAATCAATACCCCAGTTTTTTTTCAAAATCTCCCTCTTACCAAGTTCAAAATGTTCGCAAGTATGGTACATTGGATCATGGAAGGAAATGGGATAGGGACATGGACTTGGATAACAGAGGACAGGAGGGACATGGAGAGGTGCACCAAACTGACCCTGCAGGGCAGGCATCAGGGTTTGCAGCAGCACAATACACCACACAGGGCATGCAGGACGGGAGTGCAGCACAACAATCCATAGAAAGCAAGAGGGAGGGGACAGGACCATGCACATGGACAACAGAGAACAGAGGGGCAAGAGGCAATGGTAGCTAGCTGACCATAATGGACAGACAGGAGAGAAAGCTGCAGCATAACAGACCATAAAGGGCAGGAGGGACAGATCAGGGGCATTACAATGGAACAGACAAGCCAGGAGGGCGGGAGTAGGGGCCTGCACATGTAAACAGAGGGCTGGGGGCAAGTGGGCAGGGCAGTAGCAGCAAGATAGCCATGGAGGTCAGGCAGGATGGGCACTAGAAGCAAGACACACCATGAAGAGCAACAGTGAGAATGTGATGGCATACACACAGACCATGGAGGGAAGGTGGGAGGGGGTCAGGGGCAGCTAACTGACCACACAGGGAAGGTGGGAGGGGCCATGGCAGCACAGAAGACCATGCATGGCAAGTGGGAGGGTTAGTGGCAGCACAATGGCTATGATGGGAGGGTGCAGGGGCATGCACAAAGGACGATGGAGGATAGAAGGGAGGGTCAGGACCTGTGCACAGACAAGAAAGTTCAGGGGAAGGGGCCTCACAACGGACCACACGGGGCAGGCAGGAGGAGCAGTTGCAGCACAACAGACCAGGGAGGGCAGAAGGGTGTGGCAGTACAATGGACCATGTAGGACAGGAGGAAGAGGATAGGGGCATGGCATGTGGACAGGCAGGGTAGAGGTGGCAGGGACAGGTTACAGTCATCTGACAATGCTAGGCAGGTGGGAGGGTAGTGGCAGCTCAACAGAACACGCAGAGTAGCTAGGAGTGGCAGGTCCATGGGACATGGTGGGCAAAAAGGATGGAGCAGGGGCATGCACAAAGACATCGGATGGCAGGGGGAAGGAGAATAGTGGCAGCAAGCTAAGCACAGAGTTTAAGCAGGAGGTCAATGATGGGGCATAGAATTGGGCAATGGAGGGCCGGAGGAGTGGACTGGTACATCATACTACATTGAGGGCAGTGGCAGCACATCAGACCATGCATGGCAGGAGGGAGGAGGCTAGTCCATGGATTCACACAACAGAGGATAGGGAGGAGGGGGATGGGGCAGCAAGCTAACTGTTCAGAGAAGGCGGGTATTAGGAACTTTATTGTTTTTAAAACATTGTGTCTGTGCGAACTACTTAAAATATGAACAAGTATGCAGCATAATCACACTTTTATTCAGGAAGAAGAGGACGTTTGTGACTGTGACTCCGGGCTCACTTGGCAGAAACACCCCCTGACCCTCCACCCCCTATCGCAAAATGTAATGCCCGTGAAAAGGGTAGGTAAACACAGTGTTATATAGAACATAGTCCTGAGAGCACGATTGAAAATGAAAACTAGATATAGTGTATGGTATAAACTATGCACCAAAAAGTGTGATATAAGATGAACCGGGCGTGAAATATAATATGCAATACATTGTGCGCAATGACAGATTCATTGGAGAGCGCGAGATAGCACAGGCACTAGCGCGTGCTATGCGATATGCGCCTTGGAGTGTAATATGCACAGGGCAGTGTTGTGTAACCTAACTAGTCTCTAAAGTTGTAATATAAAATATGTGCTGGGGAGTGTAACGTTGCATATGCACTGTGACAAAGATATGGATCCCAGATTGTAATATGTATGGCATAGCACTGTGCGTTATAACATAGGCATCGAGGAAGGCACGTTAGATGGGGCAATATAACCCGTGCGAAGACAAGTGTGGCATGACATATTCACGGGGTGGTGTTACAGTGCACATGGGCTCGAGAGTGTCATAGCATACGCACTAGTTGGTGGAATACAACACAGATGTGTGAGGCACTCGTCAGGCAATGGTGGGTGTAACACAGCATTGGGCTCTGTCAGGAGCGCGCTGTGACTCAAAAAGTGATGTTCGTCCCCTTTCCAGAGAGTAAAATAAAAAGTATTACACATCCAGCAGTGGATGTGTGTTTTATTAACCGTGAGGGGGGTTTCTTGCATAGTTTTGGTCGAATTTTGGTCGAATCCCCTTTGAATGGCTTGGTGTGCATGTGTATTAAATGTGCCCGTCAATAGCTACCCATGTTTGTATAAATAAACGACAAGGGTGTCTACCGGGATTAGGCACGGTAGGGCATCAGACATGTCAGAGCTTCACTAGTGGTGTAAATACATTCCACGTGGATTCATTGCATGCATAGTCGCCTTTTAATGAATATCACGCAAATCGTCATGGTGATAGGTACGTACGGTTTGTCCAGCATGTCCTAGGTGTGTCTATAAATATATATAGTTTAAAAATAATAAAAAACAGTGGCCGGACCTGGGGATTGGGGTCAAAAAAATATAATTAGGAGACAGGCCCTGGGGGATGGGGTCATCAGGGCCAATAAATTAGAATAAGAAGGGGAACCACACAGCACTCCTTCTTAAAAAATTAAAATAAATAAAAGACTGGCATCGTGCCGGAGGCCATGCCCCCTCCGTGCAGCACTCTGCAAACGCGCCCCCAACAGGCATCTCCAGTATGCGCCAGGGAGCTGCGCTGCAGACAGGTGTTCTGAGGCCCTTTTTACACCTCTTTGCAACGCAGCTCTGTAGCGCTTACTGGAGGTACCTAGTGGTCTAGTTTGACCCTAGGGACCCTTAGGATTCAAGGGAACTTAATCTCTCAACTTAGAACAGCCACAGGGTGCGTTTACACAGTGGTGAAGGGAGGGGACGGGGCCTGAGGTGACGTGTGCAAACACACACTATGGCACATTTTAAATTGGGGATATAATTTCCCTTAAATACTGAGGGCCCCTGGGGGCTAACTAGCCCACCAAGTGCTTCCAGTAAGCGCCACTGAGCTGCATTGCAGAGAGGTGGTCCAGGCCGTGCCACTTTTTACACCTCTCTGCAACGCAGCTCTCTGGCACTTACTGGAGGTACCTAGTGGGCTAGTTGGACCCTAGGGACCCTCAGGATTCAAATGAACTTAATCTCCCAACTAAAAACGGACAGAGGGCGTGTTTACACAGTAGTGAAGGGAGGTGACGCGGCCTGAGTTAACGTGTGCAAAAACGCCCTGTGGCCTGTTTTAAGAGGTAGTTTTAATCCCCATGCCCTATTATATACTAGGGGCTTACAGAGGAGGTCATGCTAATCACAGGGGGACCCCAACGCATAATGTTCCCTAGTGTATGTAGGTGTTTTCACTGTATTCTAAGTGTCTTTAACATAGCACTGGCTCTAGGACTGGTTAGTCAGACTCAGTTACCACCAGTATCCGTCTGAAAAAGTTGAGGGTACAGGATGATTTTGCAACAAGGCTTCTTTCTGCTCTTCTTTTTGTTCTTTCTGCACGTTATCCTTCTTCCTGCACTTATCTTCGTATTTGAGGACTTCTGTTGCTTCTTTCTGCACTTCTTTTGTTTCTTTCTGTGCATTTTTTCTTCTTTCTTCACATGTCCTATCTCTGTAGGCATAGTTAGAAATTAGCATTTAAAAAACCTTTGAAAGTCACAGAAAAAAACATAGGTTTCAGGCACGTTATAGTTAGGAATTAGCATTTAAAAAACCTCAGAAATTCACTGAAAAAAACCATAGGTTTCAGGGGTGTTATAGTTAGCTGAACTTTTCACTTGTACAAAACCATTAAAATTCCCCCGTTATAGTTAGTTCAGCTTTGATACACACATTCAAAAATAGAGACTAAAATTTTCAAAACAATGGACATACCAATACCAGTTACAACAACCTCTTCAGTAATTCTAAGATCTAGAAGTAAGTGTGGTGGTGTGTGTATAACTGTATATGCAAGTAAATGTATGTTTGATTCTTTATAGTTAGTGCAGGCAACTATAACTCACGCGACCGCAATCCTCTGCTGATGATGTCAGATATTATATCACTGTATTTAGACACTTATTTACCCATGTCTTCTTCCATTAATTTTTAGCTATACATATATTACAAATATTTTTTTTCAGAAAGACACATATGTCATCAGTGATGTAATATCTGACATCATCAGCAGAGGATTGCGGTCGCGTGAGTTATAGTTGCCTGCACTAACTATAACGGGGGAATTTCAATGGTTTTTCACGAGTGAAATGTCCAGCTAACTATAACATGTGTGAAACCTATGGTTTTTTAAGTGAATTTGAAAGGGTTTTTTAAATGCTAATTCCTAACTATAACGTGTGTGAAACCTATGGTTTTTTCAGTGAATTTGTACGTTTTTTTAAATGCTAAGTTATGTATTTTTCTTTTTTTTTAAGTTTTTTCACCGTGCGCGCGCTGTGGGCTCTTGGTGCACTTCGCGCACCAAGCGCCTACGATGCGTTGTTCGTGCCGTGCGCGATTTTTCGCAAAACAAAATATTTATTTTTTTACCCTAGGGGGTCCTTCAGTGACCCCCTGACAAAGGCTAGGGGGTCAGGACCTGTCCATCCTGCCCCCTTCTCACGTTTCCCCCTTTGTTTTTCATTGCCTCAGACTGCGAGAGACAAAATGGCGGCCGACACTTCCTGATTTCGACCGATTCGAATGTTTACTGACATCTAACAACCAATCAGAATTGCGCTCGCGAACGTCACTGTGCACGTACGGTATGCTTACCGTACACGCACGGTGCGCGCCTATAGACATATATATGCTTTTAACTGCAATTTTCTCAGGAACTAATGAACAGATTTACACCAGACCTGCAAAAGGCACATCCCTGAACTGAGGACTACCTCTCTGCCAAATTTCAAGTAATTCTGTTCAGCCGTTCGGGCTGTAGCTTGGACTAAAGGTCCTATGGAAAAATGCATGGGGAAAACGCGTTTTGGGACCCCCCTTTTTCTCAGCCCCCGCTTGACGAATCCCCTCGAGACTTTCAGGGAAGGAGCGGAGCGGAGAGCCCCACCTATTTTGAAAATTTCGCGAGGATTCGTCAATCGCCGCCAAAGTTATTCCAAATAGAATGTTGCGGATTTCCTATGGAAACACGGTCCTAACTATAACTATCTACTGGCGACCGCCAGTAGATAATATATATATATATATATATATATGGCAGTCGCCAGTAGATAGTTATAGATAGGAACTAGTTACGATAGGAAAACGACAACATTCTATTCCCAATAACTTTGGCGCCGATTGACGAATCTTCACGAAATTTTCAAAACTAATTCTGTGTTGAGATCAGCTCCTGTGTTGAAAGTTTGGGGTGATTTGTGAAGGGGGAGAGAAGAAAGGGGGGTCCCAAAACGTGTTTTTCAATGTTAATTTCCATAGGAAACTTTAGACAAGGCTACAGGTCTAAAGGGTGAGCTGAATTACCCCAAATTTGGCAGGGAGGATGGTCTTGGTCTAGAAAGCACGCTTTTGCTGTAAATCCGTTCAGTAGTATTTGAGGAATATCGAAATTTACAGATATCGATATTTGGGAATTCTGCCATCTGATTGGCTGAGGGGTTACGAGCACGAGCTTGCTGGTGATTGGCTGCGAGCGGTGCGAGCGGTTGCAACTAGAAAGTGTTGGCCGCCATTTTGTGAAGCGAGTAAGGGGAAAAAAGGGAGAAAAAAGTGGGAAAGAGGAGGGTAGGAGCACTGTGAGGTTTGTAGAGTGGGTAGGGTGTGCTATAGAGGGAGTGTGAAGCAAATTATTTATCCCTACTGGTGTGAAAGTGCTGTTTTGCCCTCTGTGAGATGGTGCAGATGTGCAGGTACACTCTGGGATTAAACCGTGCATCTAAACTGTGAGCTGAGTGCTGTAAAGTGATGTCCTCTGGGTGCTGTAGCATAGTGGGCGCTGTAGCATATCTGTGTTGGTGGTGTTAGTATGCGTTTAGAGTATAGCGGGAGTGGGAAGCAAAGTACTTAGTGGTATTGGTATGAAGACTCAGGGATGAAACTGTGAGTGTAAGTTGTGAGTTTATTGCTGTGAAGTGAGGAGATGTGGGCGCTGTAGGATACTGGCCGCTGTAGCATACCTGTGTAAGTAGTGTTAGTGTGTGTTTATTCTATAAAGGGAGTGTGAAACAAACTACTCATCCCTATGGGTCTGAAGAGTTGAATGTATTGTTTTAGGAAGCAGGAATAAAGGAATAATCGTGAAGAATATAATGCAGAATGTTACAATGCCAGAGACGCAAAATGGTAAAATGAGTTGTGTCTAAGAAAGTGGCCGTGTGTATTAAAGTGATGGAGTTTGAAAACTATATAGAAATTGTCTTTATTTCAGTGCCATAATTGGACCCACTGGTGCAAGAGCTAGGGTATCCAGCTGATGCAAAGTTGAACCACTTCTGCTGTATTCAAACGTAAGCTCCGGCATCAGTGAATTGTATATTACATGTTACAGTTGCATGTGAAATAAACAATAGCTATTACACTTGAATGACTATACTATAACCAAACCTGATGTAATTTTTGTGAAAAAGACATTCATGTCTACTAGGTATCTTGCCCGGGAGGAGGGCGAGCTGATGAAAGATAGTGTAAGGAAACACGCCCTACTAAAAACATGTTCTCAAATGGAACCATATCTATCCTGGCCTATGTCCGGGTATGAACGCTATCTCCTGACAAGGTTCCGTTTTGACTTATTTCATCTCCTGTTGGCAACACCAAGAGGAGCCCACCGAGGGCAAGTGTTACCTGCTTGCGGCTGCGACGGGAAGTCTCCGCAAGATTTGGCACACTTCTTATTTGTTTGTCCTTATTATTTAGTACCTCGGAAGTTGTATTTGAAGCCTTGTCTAAAGGATCTACAATTTACCCAGATCAAACCTGCACTTTATTACCTCCAACTCCTGAATTGTGACTGTACTTTGTTTGTATGTAGCTTTTTGAAACTCGCTATTATTTTCAGGAAAAGTATGGAAGGTTAATTATGCTGCTACTATCGTTGTATTTTTATCCCTTTTTAACTTTGTATAACTATTTATATTTTTAACCTGTTGCATTTTATGTGTTATCCTGGCTCTACAAAACTCTTGCACATTATTTTGCGTCTCACAGATGAAATGGATGGTTTCCTTTTATTTTATACCAAAGGAATATGTTATGTCTGTATGTTTTAAAATGTACTTTTATGAATGTAATGTTTTACATTCGAATAAAGATATTTGATTGATTGATTGACTATACATTCTATAAAGAAAATAAAGGTAGGATACGATTACCACATGTATCGTTTAAGAAAAGAAAGAAACAAAAACGAAATTGCAAAATGTAGTCATCAAACTTTTTATGTACCTTGGCAGTGCTTTTTGTAACAGAAAATTAACAACAGTAGAATAGTTAGCAATCTGTTGTACAGTAGATTCAATGTGGTGCGTGTCAGAATTGGTACTAGTTCTACCCACATTGGAACTTTGAGGATGAGGATGAATACAAACATTTAGCTTCTGGGAAGCACATTTGGTACCTTTGTAGTCAAACCGTACATTATTGTCTTCAGCTGTTTCAAAAAAACATTCTTGTGTAGAGAGCTAAGGCATCGAGCTTAGACAAACTCCAATTGCTTCTGCTGTAGTCAAATCGAAGCTCCTGCATCAGTGAATTGCATATTATATGTTACAGTTCTATGTGACCTACAGAATAGATACTAGACATGAAAAAATACATTGTATAATGAAAATAAAGGTAGTTTACGATTACCACACTGTGCCAACCAGTTCCTTAACAAAGTCGTCTTTTTACATTTTTATCGTGATGTTCTGAGCAGGGGCTTACTTTGAGTAAAATTGTGTGAAAGGGCTTTGTGAATAACAGGCAGGCAGAGAAGTGTGTGCACAAAGAATAGACATGGTTTCTAAATGGGTGTCGGGTTTAGGTTAATTTTGGAAGTAAATAGCGTATTTGCATAGGCCATACATCAGTGTTTCCTGGTTAGACTGGAGACGTAAGGGGAATAATGAGGATAGAGTTCAAATGTCTTAGTATACTTAGAAAGTTATTATATCAAAGTAGTAGGAATGAAGTGTATTATTAAAAATTTAAAGGAAAAAGTAAAAAAAGATGGAAAAAAATCCATTCAAGAATAATGTGAGTTTCTTACAAGTCTTGGAGATTACAGTCCAGAAGTTCTTCAGCTGCTTGAGATGCGTAATGTTCCAAGAGGCTATTGTTGCCATCGTGTGAGAAAAGCGAAGTGATCCAATTCATATCCTCGAAGGGACAGTAATGTTCCTTGAATGTTGTAGAGGTAATTTGAATGGGCAGACAATCTGCGATGTTGTGAAAGGTCGCACGTTGCAGGAGATATTTCGCGGCTGCGCAGAAATCCCATTGTGCTGCGTTTCCTTTTTGCATTGCATTCGCCGTTGCTCCGTTGCCAGAACAATCACATTCATGTTTTTCAAGATACTCCATTACCTGCTGGATATCTGGAGTAATTGTTAAGATGTTGGCAATGCATACATCTATTCGCCAGTCGAATGGGCACGTTTTGCAATCAAATGATGGTTGCACGCATATTGCATAAGTTTAGATAAATGTTATGTTGTAGCTAGCTCCGATAATAGAAAGAGGCAGGCAGCCGAAAAGTTTTTCAGTTTTTTTACAGTACTGATGTAGCTTGGCATAGAGGCGTATACTGTCGGACATAGTTGTCACCATAGAGAGCGTAGCCATTGCTAGAAGTAGAATTAGTAGTAGGATGGCCGCAAAGAGGGTGAGAATTATGGGCACTGTTCCAGTTATTCCAGAGAGGATCGAAAGAATGTCTGAATGTAGCCTGGTATTAAAAGAAGAACAGTTTGAAAGCGTGTTAGAAGGCTGTAGGAGACCGTGTTAAAAAAGTGTGCCAGATCTTGAGTGTGACATGTGTTGAAAATTGTGTAACAATTCACAAAGTGTAATTGGCGGTTCGAATTTAAAAGGGAGTGTATTTTATTTGAAGTTCGTGTTATCTGCAGTCGATAAATTTCTTTTGCAGAAGGGAGGGAGACTTCTGTTCTGAACAAAGGTGATTTTAGTTTGGTTTGTTTCTTGAAATGTGTTTTCAAACTAGGAATTGAAGGCCAAGTTGAAGTTTGGGAGTTAGTTTTTTTGGGTGGGAATTGATATTGCCACAGGAAGTTACTGTGTTTGAAACAATAAGGACATGCGGTATGCCAGCTCATATTCCGTCGGAGTGTATGTTATTGAGAAGCAGATAACTGTCGTTAGAAAGCTGTGTGAATGTTGGTGTGATTGTGAGAATTGGTGTCCTTTTAAGAAAGGATGCAAGATTGGTGGCTGTAAGCTTAGAAGCGTCGTGCAGTTGGACATTCTTGGATAGTAATGAATGACTGCCATTGTGGTCGCACTATAAACCTGTGAGAATAACTTTTATATGCTCTTTAAGACAGCAAAATGTAAATGGAATTAGCCTCTGCTCGTGACTAAACGCGCTACCTTATACAATGACATTCAACATGACAAACAACATGTGCACGTAGCAGACTCAATGACACTACATACTGTGGGAACCGGGGCTAGCTATGTGCACAAACCAAACATGGCATGGCACCTCTGCCTCACTATGCAGAATGCGGGGAGAGATGTGAGCAAAGTATGTGCGAAGGTGGAAAGTAATTCTCGATTATAAAAGTATACAATGCAAAGTCTTGAGGGGATGTGGCAGGCAGACGAGTATGCAGAGCACAGACATGTACATGTCAACATACACTGATGGTCTATTGAGTGAAGTGAACAGTGGACGCAAACATGATAGTACAGTCAGTAGGGAAGATTACGGAATGGTAGCGCGTACGTGCCTCCTCCCCTCCCCCCAAATGTTTAGGGAAGTGGGCTGGCTCGCCGTACGCAAGGCTAGAGTAGAGGTATGAATAAAAGGCATGTTTCCTTGGGTGTGGTTCTCTTCCGGATTGGCGAACATATCTGCCAGGTCTGCGCAGCTTACACTGCCACGAGGCGATGCTGTGAGTGAAGGTGGGTGCTTGAATGATGCTCTCAGCCTGCTGGTACTCAGAAACCGTCATGGCCGCTGTGACGCATATATGCCCCACAGTTCACCTTTTGACACCGCTGTATGTGAAAGAGGGTCGACCACATGCCGGCGGAAGGTCCTGGGCCGAGGTCTGCGAGCTCGGAAGGCTCCTGAGATTGACGCTGGCTACCACGACACACCGGGGCTATTTGTTGAGGTGAGGAAATGCCTAGAGAAATGGTCCCTTATAGCCAACAGATGCTCCAGAGACCTAATGATACTCATTATTGAAACAGCTAGAGAGGTAGTAGAAGAACTACTCAAAGAGATTGCCGAAATGGAGGAGAACCTCAAAAAAAACAACCCAATAGAAGAAGCCAAAAAGAAACTAGAAGAAGTGAATGGGGAGATGAGTTAGTTTTGTGAATATCTAATAAAGAAAAAGACCGAAAAACTTAAAAAAGATATTAGATATTTTAGCGAAGAGAGGGTTTATCCTTACTTAGCCTCCGGTTACTATACAAATGAACATAATCAATTCCATCAAAGCGATCGGCAATATTGGTCAAATAAAAAAGTTATCACCTTTTCTGATACCTCTGGATCAGATACTGACAACGGCTCCAACCCCCCAGGTAGCTATGGACAAAGGAGAACTAACTATCAGGGCCCTAGAAGGAATGCCTATTTTTTAGGCAACCGACGTGGCCAAATGAGAGCACGATATCGAAATTCAGAGAGGGGGACATATCAACAATCAGAGAACTCCCCACAATTTTTAGAGACTCGAAGGAACCAATACTGGAGAGAATAGAAGTTATATCTGATTATAATATCATTTCTGATATATCGCCCAGTAAAACCCTTGACTCTATCCCTACTACTTCCAAGGAAAATCTATTAAAGGCAGCAGAGGTATCTCCTGATAAGGTCTCTAAAGACAGTCAAACCATTCCTGTGTTTAATCTCTCCAAAACAGCCTTGGATATGTCCGCCCTCAAATTGCTATCTCGAGGACTCACGTTTATTCCTACTACCCATCTTGACCGGTTCAAATTGATGACCGATATCCAGTCTTTTTTTCGCAAGATCCGCTTGAAGAGATTTTTAGAGGATAAACCTCCTCCCATTAATGACAACAATACAGGATTACGACCCAGATCTATCTTTACCCCTACCCTTGAACAAGTAGGCGCTGAAGTAGATATTTTTGAAAAAGTAGTTAGTACCAAAGTTCAAAAACTCCTCACCTTTGTCCCCAAATCAGAGTATAATCTTGATTACTCTGAATACCAAGCTTTTAAGCAACTGGCCAATAATGACAAAGTGACTATTAAGCCTGCAGACAAGGGAGGAGGAATTGTGGTGCTTGAAAGCTCCACATACAAACAACAAATCATGGCCATGCTTAATATTCCTGATCATTACACCAGATCCAGGTCATACCCGGAGCAAAGAATCAAAACAGAAATCCTTGACATAACCCAAAGAGCTCTTGATAGAGGTTCCATATGTGTACAAGAATTCAACTACTTAAATGTAGAATTCCATCGAATACCCATTTTATATGGGGTCCCCAAAATACACAAGAACCCAACTCTCCCTCCATTTAGACCCATAGTATCCACCATTGGATCACTCACCGAGCCCTTATCCAAATATTTAGATATCTTTCTTCAACCTTTAGTATCTAATCTCCAAGGATATATTAAAAACACAGGACACCTTATCGGTGAAATCGAAGGCACTGGATTTAATAGTCACACGGATTTCCTGGTCTCCATGGACATTGAAGCCATATACACTAACATTCCACAAAGAGGAGCTTTAGAAGCAGTTAAACAAACTTTGAACAACAACAATAGTCCAGGAGACCGGTTATTTCTATTGGAATGCCTGGCCGTTGTGCTAAAGGAAAACTACTTTGAATTTGATGGGGAAGTTTTCAAACAAATTCAAGGAGTTAGCATGGGTGCTTCCTGTGCACCCAATGTGGCTAACATTTACATGGGAGAATTTGAAACCAAGTTCATATTCAATGAGATAGCTCCCTTCAGTGAAAACATCTTAAAATGGCATCGATTTATAGATTACATTTTTTTCATCTGGAGAGGTCCCGAAGAGCAGCTAGAGGAATTTATCCTATGGATAAACCTCTGCGATATACATCTCAAATTCAGTCCCAATATCAATAAGTCCAAAATTGAATTTTTGGACATTTGGATACAAATTGTTGATGATAAGATTGAGGTTAGTCTTTACACCTAGCCCACAGCCAAGAATACTCTTCTCCAATACACAAGTTACCATCCTCGTAGTCAAAAGGATAACATCCCTTTCAGCCAATTCCTATGTCTACGTAGGAACTGTACTACTATGCAGAATTACGATCTTCATGCTGAAGAACTTAAACAAAAATTTGTTAGTAGGGGCTATCCATTCAAATTGATCAAAGAGGCCTACAAAAGAGCAAAGTACTACGATAGAGCGGTATTGCTGCAGAACAATGAGATTAAAACTGAAGACAAATTGGTTTGTGTCACCACTCATTCTAATATAGACCACAAGATTAGACAAATCATCAAAAGTGAGTGGCACATTCTTAATTCCAATCATGGTAAAACTACTCTTCCAAAACCAATTTTTGCGTTTCGACGCAACAAGAACTTGAGAAACTCACTAGTTAAATCTAAAATACCTGCTACTAGGTCCTTTCTCCAGAAATCCATCACGGGTACCAGACCTATCAGCGGTACTCACAAATGTGGTTGTTGCCATGCTTGCCAATTTGCCATTGTAGCTAGTGAACTGCTGTGGGACAAACAAATCTTTTAATTCAAAGATATGACTAACTGTCGCACTTGAAATGTGATCTATCTCATCCTTTGTCCCTGTGACAAAGGTTACGTTGGAGAAACCAGCAGAGAATTTCGCGTTCGATTTAGCGAACATAAATCATCTATTGTAAACAAACATTCTGGGGCTCCGCTTGTCTCTCACTGGATTGAAAAACATCATTCCGTTTCTGATTTACGTTGGCTAATTCTGGAACATGTGCAGCTACCCGACAACGGCAATATTGATGCACTAAGACTCAAAACGGAAGTTTTTTGGATGTATATCCTTCAGTCATATGAAAAAGGCCTGAATGAACATCTCCCCTGGGAGAACGCCATCACTTAAGTCTTGTAATTCAACCTGAATAAATACAGTCACCCAGAGGCCCCTGTAGATTCCCCATTAAGATGTAGCCCACTGTCTATTTTGTCACAAAAATCTTTTGGAGAGACATCTGAGTGATTTTTTGCTCCTTTGTATAATTGGATTACTTTTGAACTGTGGTGGCATTATAACTGTCATCCTTTTCTTTCTGAAAGGTTGATCTACTCACATTTCATTTATAGATAGTCTCTTTCTACGTATTTGGTGTAAAACGTTCTGAGTATTCATAACAGAGCATGACAAACACCTCACTCTCTCTGGCAGTTTCCCAACATAGTTTTTTCCTTTTATTTAGCTAGACTATCTTCTACAACTACGATAACCCTAATAGCAAAATAGCGCGCCGAGGGAATTTTTGTCCTTCTTTTACTTTCGTTATCTATTCACAAACCGGACGGACTTTTGTTGTCCTTTCTTTATGCCTAATATTCTTGAGCACTGCTTCCTGGATCTTCCATATAAGGAAGACGCCACACACATTTTCGTTTATCGCCGAGAGCGGGAGGATACGGACCACGGAAGACACTCGCTAGAACCTCTTGGTAAGGAGACACTCGCTCCGAATATCGACGTCTTTCACTATGCGATTTTGAGTATATACGCCTGAAACTGATGGGTAATTACCTATTGATTTTCATCTTTATAGATATGATGAGGTCCCCGTTTTTAACCACATGAGGCCATATTACCCCTCAGAAAATAAGTCCTGCGAATATCTTAAATCTTTGGATGCCCAGTTATAGGGGTTGTTATCAGTAAGTAAATTTAGGATTATTTGTCTTTCTCCTACTTAACTTCTGTGAGTATTACTATAACTTGGTCCACTTTACTCTTCTAGGGAACCCTGCCAGCGTGATATCGGGTTGGTATACTAAGCAATACCCTTACGGGTCCGTGCAACTCTACACAGGCTCACCGCTCGCCTATTTTAAATTCTTGGCCCAGATACTAATTTGTTCTACTGAGGTTTTCTGTATTAGGTAAGTGTTGGGGTTGGACTATACTTAGTAGTTGCCAATCCTTTCTATGTTATACCTATGGACCCATAAACTATTCTTTAGGAGTCCTCGTTATTCCGATAGATTGTACCTATTTGTAATGTCCTTAGTTGCTCTTTATCGACGTCCCTTAATTATACTAGATGAGAGTATTAGGACCCCTTTCATCTCTGATCTAATGGCGATTCGTTAAGGTTTCAACCATGCTATACCTATATGTGTTTGGAATTCTCCCAGGGAGTTTAGGATCCCAGTTACTATGAATGTAACAATATATGACTTGTTGCTCATCTTGTTATATCATCATCCCTATTTTTTTACTTGTTATTTTACTTTAGTGCCTTGTAAATAAACTCATACTTCGCGTGAAGTCAAGCTCACATCCGTGGCCCTCGATTAAAAACGCTGGTTCCTAGTATGTATACATTTATATTGTTTACTATGTAGGTGATGGGACTCTAAAAGTATTTTCTTTCCATACTTTTGGATTCACACAATTTTCGGTTTATTTATTTCACGTTCCGGTGATCTGTGATCTTTTGGGTGTCACTATGTCTTGCTTTCAACTTCAGCCCCATTCATTTAATCATATTTCAAGTATACTTACTGTGGTTTTTGTACCCACAGACCAACGGTTGTCAATATTGAATGTGTACAAGCACCCTCACCACATGATGTTGGACATGAAGTGATGTTTTGCATTTGTTGCTATCTGAAAGACCTATCGAACACGCCCTGAAGAAGGAGCCTATATTGGATATATAGTCTCTCCGAAACGCGCGTTGGCGCTGGTCTTGTGTAATTTTTATTGTCTTCTTGTCATGTATATTGTTTTCTCTCATAATATCTTTTTTTTGCTGTAATTGTGCAGTTAATTGTTCCAGTTTGGTATTGTGCTCAATGTCAATATGGTGCGGGCTTTTTTAGACAGGATGTAATTGTGTTTTATAATTGAAAAATAATATGTACTACATGTATCGATATACACTGTATATATAAAAAAAACACATGTATATGTTTTTCAAAAAAATGAAAAAAATAATCAAATAAATGAATTGATATATTCTCTGTACACCGTTGGCTGTGGGTTCTATATTATTATATGGACATATTGCCTGATTTCTAAATAGATAAGTGTTGGAAGTTCTGTTGTACTATATACCACGACACAGGCACACAGAGCCCGGCCTGAGGCCCAGGAGCATGGAGTGCTCTGTATAATAGTAACACAGTAGTCAGACAGGTACCGACAATGGAACAGTGTTTTGATACCATTGTGGACGATGTTAAAACTGTAGCTGAGAGTGGAGATGAAGGTACTCCCTTAGAGCAGCTGAAATCAACTCTAGGTCCCAACAGTGGAACGGTGTCTTGATCCCATAATGGACGATGTCCGATATTACCTGCTGCTGAGTTTTCAGAGAACTCCCTCCGTTGAGGTGCATCACAGTCTGTGCTTCCATAGCTAACTTCTGTATAGGATTATTGGGCTTTGTTGACTGTAGTTGCTGGACTATAGCGCGGTACAGCAGGTCCGAACAATGAAATGGGGTCTTGATTCTGTGGTTGAGGATGTCAGAAGTTAAAGTCTGTGATGATTTCTGTGTACCCCCTCTGACCAGGTGAAATCAACTATGGGTCCCAACAGTGGAACGGTGTCTTGATCCCTGAATGGACAATGTCCGATATTACCTGCTACTGAGTTTTAAGGGAACTCCCTCCATTGAGGTGCATCAGACTCTGTGCTTCCCTAGCTAACTGCTGCACATGATTATTGGGGTTGGCTGACTGCAGTCGGTGGAGTACACCGTGGTACAGCAGGTCCGAACAGTGAAACGGTGTCTTAATATCACAATGGACGATGTTAGAACTGCATCTGAGAGTAGAGATGAAGGTACACCCTCCGATCAGGTGCAACCAACTCTAGGTCTGAGCAGTGGAAGGGTGTCTTGATCCCACAATGGACGATGTTAGAATTGCATCTGCAAGTGGAGATGGAGGTACTCCCTTTGACCAGCTGCAACCGACTCTGGGTCCCAACAGTGGAACGGTGTCTTGATGCCATAATGGATGATGTTAGAACTGCATCTGAGAGTGGAGATGAAGGTACTCCCTTTGACCAGGTGGAACCAACTCTAGATTGCAACAGTGGGACGTTGTCTTGATTCCACAATGGAAGATGTCCGATATTACATTCTGCTTAATTTTTACAGAACTCCTTCCATTTAGGTGGAGTAGACTCTGTGCTTCCGTAGTTAACTGCTGCACATGATTATTAGGCATGGTTTATTGCAGTTGCTGGAGTACACAGTGGTACAGCATGTTCGAACAGTGAAACGAGGTCTTAATTCTATGATTGAGGTTGTCCGAAGTTAAGTGTGTGATGATTTTTGTGTATAGCTTCTGATGAGGTGCAACCAAATCTAGGTACCAACAGTGGAATGGTGTCTTGATCACACAGTGGACGATGTCCAATGTTACCTGTTGCTGGTTTTTCACAGAACTCCGTCTGTTGAGGTGCATCAGACTCTGTGCTTCTGTAGTTAAGTGATGCACATGGTTATTGGGCTTAGTTGACTGGTATTTCTGGAACACACTGCGGTAGAGCAGGTCCAAACAGTGAAATGGGGTATTAATTATATGATTGAGGATGTTAGAAGTTACAGTTTGTGATGATTTCTGTGTACCCCCGCCGATGAGGTGCAAGCAACTCTAGGTCCCAACAGTGGAATGGTGTGTTGATCCCACAATGGATGATGTTTGAACTGTGTCTGAGAGTGGAGATGGAGGTATTCCCTTCTACCAGCTGCAACCAACTCTAGGTTCCAAAAGTAGAATGGTGTGTTGACTCCACAATGGACGATATTAGAACTGCATTTGAGAGTGGAGATGAAGGTACTCTCTTCGATCAGGTTCATCCAACTTTAGGTCCCAACTGTGGAACAGTGTCTTGATGCCACAATGGATGATGTCCGATATTACCTGCTGCTTCCTTTTTTCAGACGTTCGTGTGTTGAGGTGCATCACAGTCTGTGACTCCATAGCTAACTGCTGCACATGATTATTGGGCTTGGTTGACAGTAGTCGGTGGAGTATACTGCAGTACAGCAGGTGCAAACAGTGAAATGGAGTCTTGATTCTATGATTGAGGATGTCATAAGTTAAAGTCTGTGATGATTTTTGTGTACCCCCTCTGATCAGGTGCAACCAACTCCGTGCTTCCGAATCCAACGGTATGTGGCTGTGAGTTGTGAATGCCACTGGATTTGGTGTAGACTGCAGTTCGCAGGGTTCACAATTTAGATTGCGTGGTGATTGTTTAATTACAGAATCCAGTAGTTAAGTAATTAGAATGTCTATTGAAACATACACAATATTGTTTTAGTATACTTGCTTCAAGAAGTTTTTTTATATCATTTATAGGTTTAGTGAAATGACCAAATTTATCTTGGAAGTCCAAAGGAACAGTGAATAGTGTAGACTGTGGAGAGATGAAATCCCAATTTGAATTGTTTTTATTTATTCATTGTAGAGTTCTCTGTAATTTATGTTGTTTTATTTTGTAAAGAGGGAGTGAGAAAAAGTATTGATGGTTGTGTGTGTGAGTACTGCTTGTAATTAACAATGCAGACAGTAGTGTTCACAATTCAGATCGAGCTGCTATTGTAGATGATGCAGTCCTGTAAGAGAAGAGATTGCTGTAGTGTGCTCCGTCTGCACTACTCATACATATCATTGTGGACTCTGCACACTTTTTTTTGCTTCGTGTATTGCAAACCGTAGAGCTCAAGTCAATGCCACGTGGCTGAACGCTCTCTCTGGCCTATACTGCAGACTTAAGTGTCCACATTTGACATTGAGTCGGTATTATAGATGATGCAGTCCTGTAGGAAAAGACATTGCTCCAGAGCGCTCTGTCTGCACCACTGATATGCTTCATTGCTGAATCTGCACACGTTTCTAAACCTATGTTTTTTTCTATTAATTTCTAAGGTTTTTTAAATGCTAATTCCTAAGTATAACGTCTGTAAAACCTATGGTTTTTCAGTGAATATATATATATATATATATATATATATATATCTGTGTTTAGCACAAGCACACTTTTGTATTACATTGTTCACCTTCACTTCATAGGAGCACCTTATCTGGAAATACTGTGTCACACTGTCATGAACCATTTCCGGATTATTTTAATAAACATGCATAAATTGCATACTAAGACAACTTTAAAAAGTTTATTAATGATACTATTGATTGCCTTGGAGGAAATCCAAGGCCAAACTTCCCCCATACGGACCATTTTATTGATAATAATTGTCCGACACCCGTCCGTGGGTTACTGGGTTGCCCCATTTTTAAAATACTTTCCCTTTCATGTAGTGCAGCGCAACAAGCTTGCTTGCTGCACTGCGTGAAAGTTTGATTTTATTCCACCTTGTTTAACTGGAAACACTGTTTTCTTTTTTAAAATTCGAGAGATCAAGTTGTGTTTAAAGGATTATGCTGAAGCTAATCATTCTAAAATTCTACAAGTTGGAAACCATCACTGTGAAAAAGTTCATTATTATTTCTGGTTGATTATAGTCACCACAAGTAATAAGGACAATATCCTTTTAGGGCCAGTGAAAGGTTTCATTAATTTAGACCTGACATCAACTCCTGCTAGCTATTGCACAGGGCAGATAGGCTTATCTTAAGAAAATGTGTAAAGAATTTGAAAGTACCTACACAGTTCAGAAGTCAAAAGACAACACAATAGAAATCCCAATAAAATGTCTGAAATAGGGGCGTGGCCTAGCAAGCCATGATGGTGGACATGTGCTAGGCGAGCTCCGTTCAGCCTTAGCAATCATCCTTCAACTATCCTGCTTCTCCAGGCATTCCTGGTAACTTGACCGCGTCCTATGTGTGGCGCGTGTGGGGGCTGCTTTTTAAGCCCCGTCTCAGACCTGGATCGCTGCTTGAAGTGCGAGGGAGGCGGCGGCCCGGATTGCGGCCTGCAGATAGTGGAGCTGAGACGGGCCTCGCTGCCTAATACAGTGGCCGAGAAGACAGAGCGCACCGCGACCGTGGCCTCCAGTTGAGTGTTGGGATGGCGACATAGAGCTTGCACAGGATTCTCACTGCATGGGGTACTTGGTGGAGTGGCTGCTGCCTGGGTCCGAGCTCCTACACCAGGTGAGAGGACGTTTCTTTGGCCCTTCCCCACGAGTTGTGGCCTTGTTGTCGGCAGCCGTATAGGGCCGCAGGTGGAGCTGCGCGGGGGTGCAGCCTTGCTGGAGGGCTCATGGGGGCCTTTCTGATCGCAGTGATTGGTGCCATATCTGAGATCAAGCTCCAGCACCCGGTAGGCCGCCTTTTGTTCCTGGGCTGTCGGCTCAGTGGGGGCCATTGCGGACCTGGGCCGCTGCAGTGATTTGGAGAGACCAGTTGCGGGCCGTTGAGGGGGCGGTGCAGTGTGTGGGGCCCCCCCGGATTCCCGATAGGGAACAACATGAGTGGCAGCACCCGAAGGTGTAAAACAACCCTGGGGGTCAGTATAGTCGGCACTGGAGGGGCATAGTACCGCTGCAGTGGTGTGAAGTTGCCCGTGGGTGCCGAGTGAACGGCATTGGGCTCCTTGCCCCCTCATTGGTTGGCGGTCCTGCGTTCGCCAGCCGTGTCAGGTTGCGCGGTCTGCGAATACATATTCCTGTGGTCTTGAGTGAGGGCCTGGGAGGTGTGCTATATACCCCTTGTTTTCTTGCCATGCTTCGCATAATAGAGTGCCTGTTCTTGCGTTAGGGGTACTGGAGGGTCCGGACTTCGGGACCTGGCCCCTTAGACTTTTTAAGCCATCTGCACTGGGACTGGGTGCTACAACTGGTGGAGTGCTGCTGTGGCTGGAGTCAGGAGGCCTGGAGTGTTGTAGAAGTGGGAGGCCTGCCTCTGTCTGCCTGTTGAAGTGACCACACAAGAGTTGATGGTGTAGGGCACCCATTGGGGGGAACACGCTTGCCTGCTGAGGCGGCGGGCTAGTACCTGGTGCGGCTTGTGAGCGGGTAGTCCTCATCCAGCCCAAACACTCTCTGGCTTATGGAGTTGAAGCGCACTGATTTGCATATTTGTGTGAGCCTCCTCTCTATTTTGAATTGGGGGTCTGCATTGCCCTGTCTGAATTGCACAGTGAGTTGAAGTGGGGCTATCCTGGGAGCCAGGAGGCTCGGAGGCCACCGTGAAGGATAAAACAGGGGGAGGCTTGGCCAAACAGAGCACACATGACATGTTCACTGTCCCTGGGGCCTCTGCAGCTGAGTCTGTAGGGGCACATGGTGGCATACCGGATAATGCCACACTCATTGCTGCCATCACACAATCCAGGGAAGCACTAGATGCTAACATTGGAGCAGTCGGCTCTGACGTCATGCTGCTTCGCCAAGATTTGGTGGCGCATTACGGAGGCTGAGACAATGATATCTGGAGTGGAAGATGTTATGTTATGTTATTTAAATTTATATCTAGGCACAACAGCTACCCAAAAGGGTTACCCGGCACCCGGCGGAAACAACAGAAGATAGGGGAGCATGTGGTCACCACCTTGCAGAAAAAGGTTGCCTCACTGGAGACCACCCAATGTGGTTTGGCGACACAAGTGGAGGATGCTGAGGTTAGGGCCATACGTAACAATATCCATTTTGTTGGCTTCCCGGAGGGCTGCAAGGGGGGAGACGTGGAGCGGTTCCGTACTCAGTGGCTGAAGAGCTGACTCCCCTCAGAGTCCTTGCTTCAGTGTTTTGTGGTGGAACGTGCCCATAGGGCTCTGATGCAAAAGCCTCTGCCCGGGGCCCGCCCGATGCCAGTCATAGCTAAGTATCTAAATTATCATGATCGCAACGTTTTTCTGAAACAGGCCAGGGTCAAGGAACGTTTGCTATATGATAATGCCCGCATCCTGATATTTCCCGCCTATACGAGGCTGGTCCAGCAACGTAGACAATCATTTCTGGCAGCCAAGGCTCGTCTTCGGGATCTGAAGCTTCTGTATGCCTTGCTGTACCCAGCCAGACTGTGGGTAGTCTATCAGTGCCGCACCCATTTTTTCGACTCGCCAGAGGAGGTCTTTCAGTGGACAGACGAGACGGTGAAGGTTCATCCCCAGTCGCCACCCAGGTGGGAATCAGACTTCTCGTCTAGAGAGATGGCTCAGAAGCTGCCCGAATCAAAGCTTAAAGGGAATAGACACTCCAGGTCCAGACATCGATCTCAGTCATGTAGTCAATACTTCTGGCCCGGGTCGGTCCTTCAGCAGCATGCATCGGTCTCCTAGTCGATGGGGGGACCCTGGTCCCGTGCGACTCAGACACTATTGCTTTGACCGGAGAAGCACAAATGAGGGCTGGTATCTCTGCTGGACTTTGTCTGACAGAGAGAGTGTCTGCCGACGATCGGCTGTAAGTTGGGGATCCATTGGCGGGGTGGGGCAGGACCTCCCATTATAGTGTGCTGCAGTTATTGATGTGGGTGCCTTTCCTAATGATGTGCTGCTCTAGGGAAGACTTTAGTGCGACGGGGGGGTTGTTATGTTATGGTTTCTTTGTTGATTTTTTCATCTGTATTGCTTTCCCTTTTTCCTTGATTATGTTTTTGTAAAAGTCAAACTCATGATGATGTAAATGTATTATGCAGAATGTTCTGGGGTACAAAGCTCTGCTTTTTATGTGATATTTGACAAATAAAACCTATTTAAAAAAAAAGTCTGAAATAACAAGTAGAGAATAATGTAATGAAGTAAATTACACTAAAAAACCACAAATTCAATAAGGGGATCCAGAGGTATGATTTTTCATAATTGTAACTAAAAATAGAGCCAAAAAGAACTAAGTTCCAATGCGGGCTAACCTGTCATGGTATGCCAGGAAGGAGATGTGATTTCAGGCCAATGGTAATGGAGCACGTGTCAACTGCATCAAGCAGTTTTTGACTGGTTTGGAGGTTTCACTTTGGGACTAAGGGCCAGGTGTGTAGCCCTAGCATCACACAAGCTGATGCAACAGCAGTGCAATCCTTAATTGAGATTTACCAAGCCACACAAATCCACGTGCATGGCCCTGCATGACCTGGTAAATCTGTAAAATTCAGAAGGCAGCTTAAGTCACTGCATTGCATCATTCTGCAACAGGAAGACGTTACATAGTTGGAGAGTGGGTATTCCCAATTATCCACCCATGCTTTTTGGCCCATTCCCAAATTTATCAAGAATAGTAAACCTGGGAATGTGTCAAAAATGCACGCCTTCCTGACAGAGTCACAACAAAGAGAAATATCTTTATTGCCTTTTGTTGTTTCTTTTTTCTTAGCGCGCTGCAGAAGCCTCTAAAGATTGTTTTTCTGAAGGAAGGTGTCCCTTCTTGCGCAAAAAGAATCCTGCCTGCAAAGTTGGTACCCTTGCACTATAACACAAGGATACCTGCATTGGCAGTAAGCAGTAAATAGTGTGCAGTGCGAGAGCAGGAATGTGCCATTCCTGCCCTCTCCATTTGATGCAGTGCAACAAGTTGTCTTGCTGCGCTGTGCCAAATATTGCTAAATCTATCTCAAAGTCTTTTTCCTGAAAGTAAAATCTTTCTTTGGGGCATACAGCAAGCTGTATTCAAGGAAGACTCCATAACATTGAATAGGCATTGGATGAGGTCCTGGTGAAGCAGTTGGTTTTGTTGAGAAATGCTCAGAACAGGCAAAGTCAGATTTTGTGGCTGGCGAAGTCATCTCGCTCATTGGATACGTTATGTGCCTTGTCAAGATCTTTACCTTTGGGCTTAGTCTCTAGGCTCAGAATCCTCAAATGAGGCAAGGCTGTGGGCTATGTCAAAAGAGGCCTCTACCAGGCTGTATACCTTCTCCGCTAGATCCAGCCGAATTGGATTTGATGCTGCAGAGAAACTCCTAGCTGGGAAAGCCTGTTTCTGCAGTCAAGTGGTAGAGCATCTTGGGCAGATCAAGTTATCACGTTTGTCTTAGTACTCCGGAGATCTTCAAGTCCAAACGTCACAGATTTTCAGAGATGCTAAATGAAGTCCAGGTAGACGCAACCAAGGATCCCAGGACCTCAGGAATAGCACTTGTGGCTCAGTAACTCACATGCTGTTATAAAAGACCAGGATGGCCAGGAAAAAAATGATGATCTCCTTTGGAAAAAGGGATAATGGGCAGTCCCTGATTTATAGCTTTATTATGTTGCTGCAATATAAGGCAATCCATATATGCAAGATATTGCTGCTTCTCCTAAGATGCATCCAGAAAAATACAGGTGTCATGGCTGCACTTGTAAATTTTGAATCCACATAGATTATAAAGGTATCAAGTTTCCTACTCTTAGGTACTACTACTAGGGCTACGTACTTTTAAAAAAGGGACAGGAGAGTAAGGGCCTGTTTATGAGCATCCTAGTAAATTGTGATCTCTAAGTAAACATCTGTATGTGCAGGGATCACAATTATAATTGGTACAAAGTTTATTTCACCCAACAGTTGCCAGGTGTGATCAAATGCACACTCTCCAATCAATTTTATTATGTCCAACATTACAGAATTTAAGAGGAAAAATACCTGTTATTAAAATACATAAGGATTTTGGTGTAGTAAGCACAAAAATCCACATGTTGTTTCTCTCTAAATGGGACAGAATAGACGTAATTTACCACAACCAATACATGTTTAAATCTGGGTGTCAGATTATATACAAGTGCAATAATTAGCCTTCAGGGCCTCATAATCAAACCCTCAGTCACAAGGAATGCCTACCATCTTGGAACAACCAATAGCTCCCCGAAGGCTAGCTGAAGCATAAATGAGTGGGACAAGAAATGCCTACTGGAATTGGATCAGGGATCACAACATTTGAAGAAATTCAACAAAAATGTTAATTTCTGTTTTGGATTAGTTTCAAAAGGTACTTTAAGTTTAGAAGCTACTTTTCTGATATTGAGGAAGAGAGGAGCTGGAAATAAGTGTTGAGAGGAGTCAGGAATATTTGCACTATCTCCCAGCAAAGGCTTTACTGAAACAGTATATGGGAAATTCATAAATCAGAAAACACCAAATCATAAAAAATAAATCGAAAACTGTAATCAGACCTAGAATACCAGTTCAGGGAAGAAGAATGGGAATGTGTTAACAGGCCATTACACTTTGTGCTTGTTACCAACCTCTGCCATGTCCAGTATTTCTCCGTTTATCTGCTGTATTTATTGCACAACGAATGCAAACAATATATCAGTCAACCTCATCAATGAGTTCAAGGTGCTGCTAAGAGCAGGGTTATCAAAACACAAGTGATGGGACTGCTGGTCAAGTGCTTCAGGGATTTAGTATTCAAATGACTGGGGGAGAAGGCAGGACGGATGAAAAATTCAGATCCTTTCATCCAATGCTGGGCAGTGAGCATTACACTCAATCAGCAGTGGTTGTAGTTTAGGATTTTGATTTTTATAGCAAGTGGAATCTGTTAGTAAATCAAAAGGGGCCATGTTCACAAAGTTGATTAAATAATATTTTGATCAAAAATACTACATCTATGCTTGGCTGGAAATCCCTAAACATTCCTGGCAGGCATAAATGCATTACTTGATCAGATTTCGCTGCCAAGACTGCAGACATATTTACAGGAGTAAATAAATCCCATGCAAGGGGTGGAAAGAACAAGGCAGGGGTTGCCTTGTAAGTTTGTGAACATCACAAAGATGTTAATTTGAACAGCATCTCCATTCCCCTTGTCGTACCACATACGCTATGTAAAATTCTGGACAGCAATAATAGGAGCTTGCAGGTGGTGTTGCATGACATCCTCAGTACCATCTCTAGAGACCTGCGCCTGCTGCAGCTTTGCAGGAATATGTATTGACATGTATGTGAATTGAAAAATAAATAAAAGAATGTTCAGGATGTACATTTAACTTTTTTGTGAATTAGGCTCAAAGAGCTGTGACTCATCCGTTAGTGCAAACACCTAGGCAATATATTTTTTTTAATTAAAAACTAAATGTTGCTATTTGTCGAGTAATCCTGAATGAATTAAGGTTGTTTTGCATTTTATCTCTACAAGGTGTGATGGTAAATAATATAACTCCCTGGATTTGTGTAGCTGGGTATATTTTAAATGCTCTGTTATTCATAGCTAATTAATAATGTATTGTTAATATTTCTTTTATTTTCTGACTATAATACTATGCTCCAAATATATTTTGGAGATGATGTTCAGGTAACATTTCTCTTGTGAATAGAGTATGATGTAAATGTGACCATGTTTATTAGATCTGACATACAGAAAGGTTTTCTACAATAAATTCCACTTACATTACCACTTTCCCTAGATGAGCATTTCATTACATTGCAGCCACATGCGAAAGTGAAGTCACTTAAACTGCAACTTTGAATTTCAGCCCTCTGCCTTAGACGGCAAAAGTCAATGATGCTTTTTTTAAAACAAACAAAAAGGAATGTCAAGGATTGACTGGTTTGGCTATCCAACCGCATAACAAGTTAACAGTGTCATATGTTGATTGCCCAGCTTTGCGTAGGTGGGAATACATCACTATAGGAATGCCACATCTAAAAGGATATGTTTAACCAATATAGTGACACCAATAATAGGAAACCAAGTCTGTAGCATACTCCAAAATTAATGCATTCATCATTTTTACACTTTTTATTTAGTCAATTACAAACGCATTATTTATTTACACGTCCATAGAACACATCTAATTCATAAAATATACACTTAAAGCCAACCCCTAATACAGTTTCTTTCATAAATATTATACATATTTCTTGGTGAGGGAAATGTCTTCTCGGACTAGAGGTTTCTTCACTAACATGCTAAACACTTAATGCATAATATGGACTATAATCTCATAGTTTCGGTAGCCTTAACATATTTATCTTCATCAGGATGGAGGGTCATATGACTGGCAGTATAATCTTTTTTTTGTGTCCACAGGTGTTTCTGCAAATTAATCTAAATTTACTAATAGAATTAATTTATTAGTACTCTATTTTCTTTCTGAAGACCTCTATTTAACTTCAAAATGTTTCCTTCTTCTTTCAAAAAATCCCCAGTTCAGTGCTCCACTTAGGCAACTTCAAAGCTCATAGAAACATTTCTACACTCACGTAAAATCAACATAAAATTTCAAATTCCTCTTCATCATATGTTCTCTAGCTTATTCAAGTTTTATATAACAAGAGGTTTCATCTAGTTTTATTTGACCCTCATATCTACTCAAAGTGAATTTAGAATGAGAGTAAGCATTGGCAATGCATTTTTGAGTGCCAGCACACTGTGATTAAACATCTAGTGTAGGAAGAACTGGTTAGTTGCGTTTAGATACTGCAGATATGGCTATTAAGGATATTTGACTTTGATATTAATAGTCAAGTAAAATAATGAGGGATAATGAAGAGCATTATTTGAAAGGTTTTTAAGTTTTAAGTTGTAGATGCTTAATGGGCACCAAAAGAAAAGAGCTAGCATTCTAGTTGTTATTATATGGAACTAGAGCAACCCATTTTCAGATGACTATTGACTTTTAATAAAGTTGTTATTGCTGTGTGTGGAGAGTCCATTGCCAGAAAGAGTAGTGACATCTATCAAATCAAAGCCCAGATGTATCACGCCTTTCTATTGTCCTTTTGAAGTGCAATGTCATGTGCAAGGCAACGCAAGGACAAAGCAAAAGCTTCAGTAATGTTTACAAAGCCACTCAAGAGGCGATTTACACAACCTTTCATGGCTTTGTGAAGAAATATAACGCTATGCAGCTGCTTGCGCTATGTTACATTACATTTCAAGCTGGGAGGCATTCCATTGGTTGAGCAGAGGGAAAGGGGCGTGGTAGCAAGCTGACCATGCAGGCAGTAGTGGCAGCACAGCAGACCATGTAAGGCAGGACGGAGGGGCAACAGCAGCACAATGAATCATGTAGATCACGAAAAAGGAGATAGGGGCATGGATTTGGATGATGGAAGGCAGGGGGAGGGGCAGGGATAGCATGGTGACCATGCTGGGCAGACAGGAGGGACAGTGGCAGCATGCAGACTGCACAGGTCAGACAGGTTGGGAAGTTTCAGGTGCATGGACCATGGTGAGAAGGAGAGAGGGGACAAGGGCATGCACACGGGAAACAGAGGGAAATCAGAGAGGAGGACATGTGCAGCAAGCTTATCATGCAAGGCAAATGGAAGGGGCAGCGACAGCTCAATAGACCACACAGGGCTGGAATGAGGGACAAGAGCATGGCTTCAGGCAATGGAGGGAAGGGGAAGAGGGACAGCAAGTTAACTACACAGGGTAAGTGGGAGGGGCAGAGCCAGCACATCGGATCATTCAGAGCAGGAGGGAAGAACAGTGGTATGGACTTGGATAACAGATGGCATGTACGGCTTGAGTAGGGCAGCAAGCTAAGCACTGAGTCAAGCAAGAGGGACAGTGGCAGCACAAAAGTTCAAAAAGGGTAGAAGACAGGAGAGCATGGACAGACTCAGACAGTGGGGGGGCAGGGATGAGGGATAGGGGCATCAAGCTGACTCACCAGGGATGGCCTGTATGAACAGGGGCAGAACAACCAACCATGGAGGGGAGGAGGGAGTGGGCTGGGCTGGGTCCCACACACAGTGAAAAAAGGATAGGGAGTAGGGGCAACAAGCTGACCATCTAGGGCAGGCTATCAGGGCAGTAAGCTGTTCACAGATGGCAGATTGAGTAGGGTAGGAACAAACAAATGGTGAACAAAGGGAAGGCATGCAGGAGGGTGCATGGGCAGCAATCTGACTACAGCAAACACGTCTGCATGAGCAAGGTCAGCACAATGGACTATGGGTGGCAGGAGGGATGGGCAGGGACATGATTATGGAGAATGGAGGCCAGGTGATGTGGTGCAGAGGTAGCATGATGACCAACAGGGGCAGGTCAGCATAGCCCAGTGGTAGCACACCAGACAAATGAGAGCAGGTGAGAGGGGGCAAGATCATGCACACAGTGAGCAAAGGGCATTGTGAAGAGGGGCAGTAAGCTAACCACAGAGGACAAGAAGAAGAGGCTGGGCATGCAGATGGAGAACAGAGGACCAAATGGAAGGAGGCAGAAGGCTGACCACGAAAGACAGAAGGTGGGGGCAGGTGCATGCAGATGGAGAATGAAGGGCAAGCAGGAGAGAGCTGAGGCAGCAAGCTGACAGTTTGAGTGCAGGCTGCAGTGTGGTGTTCACCAGCAGGAGGTGGGCCTTTGCCAACTGCCAGGTATGAATGACTGAAAACTGTGCGCAGTGGAGGTGTTAGATGAATATGTTTATAAAAAGTAGAGAGTCACTGAAAAAAGAAAAAGTTAACTAGATATTATAGTCAGTTATGGTAATATGATCTTCCCTAGTACTAGAAAATCCTGGAAATTCTCTGTGAAAACAAAGGTTAAAGTAAGGTTACAGTTATATGTTACAATGAGCTGCAGCGCTGGGATGCCTAAGCGGAGCTATGCGCTATATAAGTGCTACATAGAATGAAAAAGAATAGAGTAGAATCGAATAGAATGAGTTAAAATGTATAATAAAACTTGCACCCCACCATGCAATGCTTAGGATCTCACATATTATATCACTCATGATATGTTAAATTACTCTCTAAACAACTTGTACAGTTTAGAACAAAATTAGGAAAGGACCCTCAAACCTTTACAGCAAACGTTGACAGCATGTACATGTGTGCATCTATGAAATATAAATGGTGTACTCCCGGTAATAAGATTTATATGGTGCACAGTTTAACTACTAGCAACATTTTAAGTCATTTTAAGTGCAAACAGTACTTCATTTAAATAAAATATAGACTGAGTGTAACCAGCGTGAGTTTTGCAGACGTATGTTACAAATAGGTTATGGCTGAAATCAAGATTGTATTGCCAAAATATGTGAAAAATCTTAAAGCTGAGGTTTACAATACATGATTCAACTGAGGATTTGTTATTTAGTACTATCAGCAACTTTTATATGGACTGGAGATTTATCAGGTACAGATTTTTATTTCCAGAGGTTCAATTACAATTGTTAACCATTTTACATATTGAAGAATATATTATCAAAGATTGATTCAGAAATAGTTCAAGTAGCAAAATGCAATGGTCGCACTCGTATGATTAAAATGCTATTAGGGGGAGATGTTTTAATGTCGGTTAACCTGTGGCCAAATAATGTGGAATATGCACAAATTAGGGTGATACATTGAAGCTGTTTGTCGCACTGGACCAACTGTCTGGCACATTGTTCTAGTGTGTGCTATGGACAGGAATTGCTGTGAGACATACCTGGCTGGGTGATGGGGTACAGCTGTTGTATCAATCCTGGTTGTGCTCCTATCACGTGTTGGCTGCTACAGCTGGTGCCTGTAAAGAGTACATCCATTTGTGCTGGAAGGAGGAAAAATGTGTAGACCAGCATGTGTATTCCTCACCAGAGGTATGTGGTGGGTTATTCTTGTGTAAGAGATAACCCTCTGTTTAATGTCTAACCTGCTCCATATATCTCCGTATGTAGTAGTCTGTGCATCTTACCGGGCCTGACAATGGTTTTCTTCAGAATAGATAGGCTATGCAGCTAATAGGGATGCATGGTGAAGCAGGAAGGAGCACCTCAACTGGAAGGTAATAAATGGTATTAGTTATTTTCTTTAGCATGTGTTTTTTGCATGGGAAATTCTACTTATGTTTTGGAAATGCTTTTGTTAATATATAGTGCACTTGTTTTATATTAAATCAGAAACAATATTATTTTCTGGAAAGTTCGTCCAATGACAATACCACAATTAAAGGCAAATTGCAGCCACTTAAATGTAAGGTTCCTTTTATACGCAACATGTGTTTTTTATGTATAATACATGCGTTTCTTTACTTCATATTTAAACACTGTTTTTTTTCCTATCTGTTACTAATGCTTTGTTTTGTTTATTATGCCACACGTGGGTTGGTATGATGTCTCTCAGTACCGTAAACACAAAGCACAAGCATTGGCATAGCCAATAGGTCTCGCTTTCGGGACCTTATCAGTATTTAGTTATGCAGCACAATATCCTTAGTGCAAAACATTAACTGTTGCATGGTTAAACACTTATAAGGTCCCAAAGACAAGACATATTGGCTATGCCATTGCTTGTTTTAGATCTTGCCTAGGGACAGCTTTATTGTTTTTACCGACTATTGTTTTGCAAAGTAAGGCACTGCAAAAACATTATTATATTTAGCTGAATGCTTTTGATGGCTTACATCGGCCATATTACTTACGACCTAGGCTGTCCCAATATAAATAATACAAAAATGCAAGCGTCAGTATTTCCCAGGTCGCAGAGGTTGAAAGAGTGTGTTGTCGAATCAAATCGGTCTTCTGTAGCTTCTGCAGATGCATGCATCAAGCGCTGACTCCACATTATCTGAAGTCGTGTGTCTACAGTTTCCTTCAGTCGTCTTAAGAATTGATAAGAGAAACAAGCTCACAATTGGTAATAGGGAGATAGCCTTTATAGTTTGCATCTGAGTAACATGTCAATCATGTTTCATTTATAGCTTCATGCTACCAGGGGTAACAGTAGTACCTTGTCTGCCCGTATTTCCTAAAAGGAAACTTTTGTGGGGAATCCAGTCACCTCACATATGCACCTCTCTAGTTACACCCAGTGGCCGCCTGAAGAACACTTGTACATGTACGCGCAAGATTAGGCATTTGATGTTCCTTAAAATGTGGCACAGCGAATGCAGCAGCCATTTTGGGAAACAACATCGTGCTGTAGGAAAGAACATGGTTCTCAACTCCAGATGATATGAAATTTTAAATTTATTAGTATAGTTTTAATACCGAGTTTCAAAAGAGAGAGTTGCGACATGAAATCAAGACTGCTGGTTTCGTAGGGAGCATTCTCGTCATTAGACTTTACCTTCAGGCAGTATGTGTAGAAATGTATAACATAATAAAAACAAGCGCGCACGCCTCAAGTTAAAAAAAAGCATGCGAGTGGTGTGCGCAAAAGCACTTAATGAGCCATGATGGCTCGAAACTGTAAAAAAAAAAAAAGGAGGCACGTCTGCTGGCGAGTGGTGTGCGATGTGCATGCACCATGATGAGAGAGGAAAGCCAGATGGCACCTCCGCTCGTCATTGGGCGCGTAACCGCACGGTCTATGCCACCCAAAAAGCTGTGGTCGCATTTCTAAAGCCCCCACGTGCACAGGCACGAGCAGAGACGCCATCTGGCTTTCCTCTCTCAACATGGTGCGCTCACATCGCATAGCTTACGGCACCCAAAAAGCTGTGGTTGGGTTTTTTAAAACCCACTCACAGCGCGCGATCACTTTTGTGGCCGCGCGGCCGCTCACTTTCATTTTCTTCCCGCGGCCGCATCACTTTTTCCTATCTGTTCTCTCCCGGTCGCCCCACTTTTGCTGCATATATATACTCTTTCTCCCTAGGCCTCCTCTTTCTGCATCTGTCACCTCTTCCTCGCTTGTTCTGTCTTCCACTTCTTCCCTTGTCATTATTCCGACACGATAGCGGGGGCGAGCACTGAAATACACAGTGCGCGCGCAGCTACCGCCTCCTGCCCCGAGGTCTGGCTCTAACCTCAGGCCGCACTCACAGGAAGGCTGGCGCTGCATCAGCAGTCTCAGATTTCAGAGCGGCATTGATTTGTACAGACACTCGTGTATCATTTGTGCACGTCTAGTAATGATGGACGATTCACTGGTTAGGGTGCACCTACTTCATTTAGAAACAGGCATCTGTATTGTCCTTTGTAAACAGTGTCACATGTTTGCAGCTCTAGCAAATATATATTTTTTAAACGTTTCTGGCACCTCTAATTATAAATGAATAGCTTCCAATGTGTGTCTTTGTCACAACGCATGCACTGTACTGTGACTAGCATGGGTCTAGCCCCGCTTCCTTAGCTGATCACCTGTCTTGGGGGCCCCAACCAATTTGAAAGTTGTGGGAGCCCCGGATGGGCACTGGGGCACCCATTTTTTAAAACAGTGCCGGCTCCTGCATGGCCTCAGTATGGGTGTTGGTGGTGATCTGACAGGTACTGCAGGGTTTTGGGCTCCCCATGTAGCCAACAACAATTGGGCCAGATGTGGGTGTCCAGGTGTGCACCCACTTTTAAATAAAAACTGTCAGCTCCTGCTGCCACCCGGTTTGGGTGCTGGCTGGGGAGTCGGCAGGAGCTGCAGGGGCATTGGGGCTCCCCCTAAAACCCCCAACCATTTCAGTAGTCGTGGTGCCCCAGATGGGCACTGGGTCACCCACTTTTAAAATAAAAACAAGCATTGGCATAGCCAATAGGTCTCGCCTTTAGGACCTTATAAGTGTTTAGCCATGCAACAGTTGATGTAGTTGCACCAAGGATATAGTACTGCATAACTAAATACTTATAAGGCGCAAAAGTATTTTTGAATAATCCTGCCTCCTTGAAAGTAGTTTGGCAAGGGTCAACAAAGTTTTTTGCATCTGAAATAAAGGCTCAAGAGTTTCTTAGCACCCTACTGGACTGGGGGGAAGAGTTATTTGCTGATGGGGGGGATATCGGGATGGGTATCTGTGTATCTGGCATGTTAGGTTTCTGAATTTTATCAGATAGATATCCTTTCCTAACTTCCTTTTCCTTTCGGCCTCTTTGTAAGTTATATCCTCATTGATAGGGTTATCCCTTAGAAGGTTAGCATGGTGTGTATAAGTAATTCACGGTGTTGGCAATCCGCTCTCCATCTTCCAAACAGACCGATGTACGGTCTGGGCACTTCCCGAAGATGGGAGAGAGGTAGGGGGGGGGACAGGGGAGGGTGGTAGAGTTGGGATCAGGGGTGAGGGACGGTCTGGGGGGTCAAGGGGTTTTGGGTGGTGGGGACAAAATGGGGTGAAAAAATGTAGAGAGATAATTGGTAAAAAATGTAAAAAAGAAAATTAAAATGCTAAGAACAATGGCAGAAACGGGAGCAAATTACTTTTACCTAGGTTTGTACCTGGGTCAAAAGGAGGAAAGGGCAAAAAAAACCAAAAAAAGGACAATCTAAATGGGTAAGGTGCCTATCCGGTTGGATAATGTAGGGGGACTAGGGGATAGAAATGAGCGAAATCGGACCATGGAAATGCTTAAATTGAACAACTCCGACATTGTCGCTCTTCAAGAAACACATATACCATGGGAAATGAGGGGGCTAATTATGATAAAGGGATATTCTTTAATGCCCTGTTCTTCGCAAACTTCTAATATTAGAGGGGTGGCCATTCTAGCTAAAAATCGAATAGGATCAGCTAGGCGGACACAGGGTGACGCAGAAGGGAGATGGGCTTTGGTGGAGCTAGAACTTGGAATAACAATAGTAACGGTGTATGGCTCAAACCAAGATGAGCCCAAGCTATTCGAAGATCTGGAAATGGAGCTGGCGACCTGGTCTACCCCTCTAATTATATGCAGGGATCTTAATATACATTTAGGAGCAGGAGGTGTGATGCCTAATAGGTATCAAGGGCGGAAGCCCAAAGTTTATCGAGAGTTAACATCATTAATTAAAAGCCACGGGTTAATAGATGTATGGGAATACAAGTTTCCCTCTGATCCAGGATACACATATTTTCCTCATCCTCACCAGAAATATGTTAGGCTGAATTACTTTTTTATCTCGAAGCAGACTTTAGGAGGGGCAGAGATAGAAATACTGCAAAAATTAATGTACGATCATAACCCCTTGACTCTAGGGCTAAGATTGCCGCAAATTCATATGTCCCAATCACAATGGACGTTTGACCAGAAATTGCTGGTGGAGCAATAATACGTTTGTCATTTTAGAACCTGGATAAAAGATTTTTTTTATATGAATAGATATAGTGCCTCACGCAATACGGTTTGGGATGCGTTTAAGGCAGGAGTAAGGGGGGAGATGGTAAGCTTTGTATCTAATAAAGGACAACAACAAGAGAAGAAGATTAAGCAACTGCATGCTAAGCTTCGAGATTCAGAGAGAGAGCACCTGGGTAAGATAATGCGGGGGATGGAGGCAGCCACAACTCAACTAGACATCACTCTGGCTAAAGCTGAGATAGCGTCTTACTAGTCTCAAAAGGCTGCAGCAGGATATCAGACTCATAGGGCGGAGAGCTATGAGTATGGGGAAACAGTTGGAAAACTACTCGCCTTAAAGACAAGACAGAAAACAGTGAAGAGTCAGATACCCTCAATCACCAGTGGGGGGACCTTATATACAGATACAGGGGATATAGTAGGTGTGTTCCATAAATTCTATCAAGATCTTTATGCGGAGGAGAAACAAGGCCCCCACGGAGATGTATTTGTGAGGGCCAGTAAAGAATACAGGATGCTGGGGGGGATGCAGGCGAGAGGTTGGAGTCTGAATTTACATTTGAGGAGACACAAACAGCGAAACAGCAGTTGGCCTCGGGCAAGGCAGCTGGCCCTGATAAGATTTCATCAGAATTTTATAACATGTTTCAATAGGAGCTAGCTCCCTTGCTCTGGGATTTATTTTTGGGGGCACAATATTCTGTAAACCCCTCCAGACTCTTGGAAGGGTACAAATATCATCATTTTCCCCAAGAAAGATAAACCACCGGATAACCAAACCTCTTACTGGCCCATCTCACTAATAAATGCGGATGCAAAAATCTATTCTAAAACCATGGCGAATCGTTTCCAGAGGGTCATAGCCAGTCTTGTGTCACCTTGGCAACATAGCTTCGTACCCGGTAGAGGCACAACTGACCATGTAAGACGAGCCGTGGCTTACTGGGTAGACTAATGGTTATGTGGCTATGATCCTCGTGGATGCGGAAAAAGCATTCGATCGAGTGTCATGGGAGTACTTGTGGGGTGTTTTGGTAGCAAAGGGGTTTGGCCCCCGGGCCATCACTGCAATTAAAGCAATGTATAGGGCTCCATATGCAAAACTACAGTTAATTGGTAGAGAATCAGACACAATAAGGTTGTTACGGGGAACAAGGCAGGGATGTCCTTGTTCCCCAATCCTATTTGCCCTATATATTGATCCGCTTATCCAATCCATAATTGAGAACCAGGCAATTACACCAGTGATGACCCAGGGGTTCAGCACAAAAGTATTAGCTTACGCGGATGATATTGCGGTACTACCACGTAACCCTGAGGGAGCAATGAGGGAAATTGAAGTTATGGCTACTATATTTGGAAAGGAGTCAGGGTATCTATTGAATAAATCTAAGAGTCAAATAATCTGTACCAAAAATGTCACTTTTCCGGATAGCCGTCGAGTAACTGCAGCCACCTATCTTGGGGTAAGGATTACTTCGGATATCAGTTAAATCGCCCAAATTAATTTAAATCCCTCGATTAGTAAAATAGCCACAGACCTTAGGCGGATGAGCTCACTTCATTTAACCATTATAGGAAGAGTCAATGTTCTTAAAATGGTAATGCTACCCAAGGTATTGTATCTGTTTAGGGCACTTCCGGTTGAAATTGAAGGGTCCATAATCAAAGCTTTAGACTCCATATTCAGTAGATTTATTTGGCAATATGGCAAGGGTAGGAGATCTTACTTTGCCACAAGTGCGGGGAGGGTGGGCTGCTCCTAACCTAACTTTCTATCACTGGGCAGCTTTGCTACAACATATGAATATACTCTTTTTTGAAAATGCTGGTGGAACCAGCGGGGTACAAGCAGAGGGTCTCCCAACAATTTACGGGGAAAGGCCAAAAGCACTGCTACTAAGTGAGCTGGAACCCAGCTATTATAAGAAGGTTTGATTTAAGATTATTATGAATGCATGGAAATTTTAGGGTAGAATACAAAAACATATGAATATCAAGAAGTTTACAAAGTATACACGCACTTGGAGATCATCTTTATTTCCCCCCGTGTTTTATTATGTTATAGGCAAACAATGGGAGCAACTTGGCTTATGGACAGTGGGAGATATTCAACCAACTATATTTATTTAGTGAGTTACAAAGAGAATATGAAATTCCGGATGGGCATTATTTTAAATACCTACAAATTAAGGGTTTTTTTGGTAAAAAAAGACAGGCAATTCCTAGTGCTAAGATTTTATTGCTTGAGATTATGGGGAGATCTACCTGTAAAATTAAACACTTATATGACATGATGATGGAGCAAGTTCCGGATGATATTGAAAAAACTGAAACTAAATGGGCCAGTAGATTGGAGAATGATGATGTAGATATTGATATGTCACTACGGTTAGAAAAGAAAACGCTCCTATCAGCCAATTTAAAGTCGCAACACTATAAAATGATCTACAATTTGTATTTTACCCCAGCCAAATTATTTAAATGGGGGAAAAGGGAGGACGGCAAATGCCCTAGATGTGGGGTTGGACAAGCAGAAGAGATTCACATGTTTTATGGGTGTTCACAGCTTGATTTGCTAAAAATAGAATTGGTAAAGTTCTGGGAGAGGATATTTGGCAAAACTGTGGTAATAACCCCTTCGCTTATGATGATAGGATACAACAGTAGTGCTGAGCTAGATCAAGTTCAGATTAGTATCATATTTATTTCAGTTACTATAATTAGGTTACTCATTGCAACTAGATGAAATGACCCAATGCCCCCGTGCTTTCATGAATACCTTGCCCGTTTTATAGCCGTATATAAACTTGAACAGGCTTTATATGCCTGCAAGGGGACCAGGCTAGAAAAAAGGGTATAAAATGATGGGCTCCAATTGCGAAGTGGTTAAAAGGGGTAGGGCAATGTATATAGATTAAATCTGTGTAAATGTAAATGCTCTAATGTATTATCTCTCTTCTGTTTTTTGTGTTTTGTAATAAGTATTAATTTGGATTAATGAATAACTATTGATAATGTATAACAAATGAATTAATTTTGAATATGATCATACGTATAATGTCTCTCCGAATAAAGTGAAAACAAAAAGAATTGAGAGGCCGCTTGAAAAAACAGCCTTAGGGGATTATTTACTAAGGGCTTCAAAGGCCCTTGCGTGGCACTGTGGCAATTTGTACTGACACTGGAGTCATTTATAACAGTAAGGGGCCGACGCCGATAGCTGGTCAGACAGCTGTCCACAGCCTTACCGTGCGACCGACAAGTACCCGGAGCCGGTCCATCCTGTACAGTAAGTACGATGCGCATAACTGCCAAAAACACGAGCAACACGTAGGCTGTGAATCAAGCTCCATTCTCCGTCCGAGCCGTAACTCCTAACGATGACCCAAGTCGCCCGGAAGCAGTATCCATAGCAGTTTCCGGCATGACAAGTAGGATGCGTACTTCCTTCGCGCCGGACGGGTTGTCACGTATGGCACGTCACAGCTTCCGGAAAACAAGCATATCAGCTACGATTCGCGCCACTACTCAATCCACGGCTAGGAGACGGAGCAGCTTGCAGCGGGTACGAGACGGAGCAACAAGCAGCGTGTACGAGACGAACACATCATGAATCCCATCGCGCAGGTCATACCAGTACTCTACATCTAACACCGTCTCAGGAACCGACGCCGACGGTGCAGGCGGTAAGTCAAACACCTACCACATAATTAAACGACATGTACCCGCAAAATGGCACATACACACAGGGGATCCACATCCTGGCCACTAACAACAGCCCACCATTGGGGTTGCATGGCCAGCACCACTAACACCCCCACCCATAGGGCTCATGTTGCCCATCACCCCTGCCACCCCCACCCATAGGGCTGATGTTGCCCATTACTCCTGACACCCCCACCCATAGGGACTATGTTGCCCATCACCCCGCCACCCACACCCATAGGGCTTATGTTGCCCAACATCCCTGCCACCCCCACCCATATGTCTGATGTTGGCAATCACCCCTGCCACCCCCACTCACAGGGGACCTGTTGCCCATCACCCCTGCCACACCCACCCATAGGGCTTATGTTGCCCACCACTACTGCCACCCACACCCAGAGGGCTGATGTTGCCCATGACCCCTGCCACCCCCACCCATATGGCTGATGTTGCCCAGCACCCCTGGCACCCCCACCCATAGGGACTATGTTGCCCATCACCCCTGCCACGCCCACCCATATGGCTGATGTTGCCCATCACCCCTGCCACCCCCACTCACAGGGGACCTGTTGCCCATCACCCCTGACACCCCCACCCATAGGGCTTATGTTGCCCATAACTACTGCCACCCACACCCATAGGGCTGGTGTTGCCCATCACCTCTGCCAAACCCACCCACATGGCTGATGTTGCCCATCACCCCTGCCACCCCCACACATAGGGATGATGTTGCCCATCACTCCTGACACCCCCACCCATAGGGACTATGTTGCCCATCACCCCGCCACCCACACCCATAGGGCTTATGTTGCCCAACATCCCTGCCACCCCCACCCATATGTCTGATGTTGGCCATCACCCCTGCCACCCCCACTCACAGGGGACCTGTTGCCCATCACCCCTGTCACACCCACCCATAGGGCTTATGTTGCCCACCACTACTGCCACCCACACCCAGAGCCACACCCAGAGGGCTGATGTTGCCCATGACCCCTGCCACCCACACCCATAGGGCTTATGTTGCCCATCACTACTGCCACCCCCACTCATAGGGACTTTGTTGCCCATCACCCCTGCCACCCCCACCCATATGGCTGATGTTGCCCATCACCTCTGCCACCCCCACACATAGGATGGGTGATGCACAACACATCCAGCATACTCCAATATCAGGTATGTCTGCAAAATACATCCCCCTAACATCATGTCAACAGTGTGTAGTATGTGACAAATGCCCACAACAGTGATTATGGCTACGAGCATACAATGTAAGTAACAGCACATGTGTGACCAACACATGAGTGTGACATACACAAGGCAAGCATCACCATAGCACTGTGGCAATGTAAAAAGAACACCCCCTAACTGTGTAGAACAGAAGTTAAGTGGGGGCTTCCAAAATGCAGCAGATGTTGAGCATTGTGGTGATGGGGACTAAACCCCCCTCATCACAGTGACCAAAAGGTAAGTGTCATCATGGTCAAAGCTGCAAATAACAAACAGCATGTATGATCCCTGCTCCCAACACATCAAACACTTCTGGGGCAAACTAGTGGTTGTGTCCCATACACACAGAGATGTGGTGAGGCTAACAGTGCTGTGAAAACATAACACACTCTCAGGCATGTGCAGGCAAGCACCACACATGGGCACAATGACACAACTAAGCCTGGGCAAAGCACTACGCTACGCTCATGTAGTTTGTGAAGTTTGCGCTACTTTGCACTACGCGAATTGCACGTAGCACAGTGCAAACACGCGTAGCGTAGCGTTGCGTAGTGCAGCAGTCATTTTTTGCTCGCTCGCGGTCCTCAACGTCAATTTGGCGACCACAAGCAAGCAAAATGACATCCCGGCGAGACTTTTTCCTCGTTCGCGATCAGCAACATCAAGTTGGCGATCGCGAGCGTGGAAAATAAACCTCCCGGTGAGATTCTCAATGCGGGGAGGTCAGGTTTCTCATTGCGAGTGGTTACGTATGCTCGCGACCGCTCGTGTTGAGAAACTACCAGTCCGCATTGAGAAAGCTGCCGCTCGAGTAAAAATTTACTTGAGCGGCAGAAAACTACAGTTCACACTGTGCAAGATGCCTTTTTCACTGATTGCACAGTGCCGTATGCTTGTCCGCACTGTGCAGTCATTGAAAACGGCATCTTGCACAGTGCAAACAGGGTACTACTCAGTTTGCGAAGTGCTAAGCGTAGCTCGCGTAGTGCGAAGTGCACTTTGCGTAGCTACGCGTAGCGCTACTTCGCGAACTACGCCCAGGGTTAGACACAACAGCAGAAGTGACCATCACCAAGCATGCACACATCTCAAAAATAGACACACCAAAACAACATGTCTAGACTGTAGGTGTCAGATCCCAAACTCACATTCCATGCCAGCAATGGCACCTAACAACCAGGATGAATGTGCACAATGATGTGATATCACTCACAGGGACAGCATGCAAAATCACAGAAACAGCATCCAGACAAAGGCCCACAACAGCAATAGCAATGCACTGGTGCAGATGCACAAACACAAACAGGCAAACTCACACTGCACATCCGACACAGCATGTGTGTGTGTGTGTCACAGTATCCCCAGGCAACTACACAACACATGAGGGGGGCTGAACCACAGTGACACAGATGTGGACACAGTGCCATACAAAAGTAAACCATCATTGGAACACCCTCAGTGGGAAATCAGGCATTGGGAAATGAGAGGGAGCACAACAGACACATGTGACACAAGATGGAATGAACACCAACTAACACAGCAAGAGACTGACACACAACACCACTACCCCCAGGGAACAGACATTGGGGTGACACAAGAATGCATGACACCTCCACTGTGATGACAAAGGCAGATGTCGTACAAACTGGGAAACCCAGACATGTGTCCTGTGCCACAAACATACATCACACATACACATCACAAATCACTCAGCATGGTCCCTCATCCATGGACAAACGGGAGCTAGGGGACCACCCATGCAAACATTCACATCAGTCCACCCTCAACACCACACAACCTGAACTGCAACAATGTGTATCTGTGAAGCTCACATGGACTTCTTATTTTAGAAAACTTAAGTTAGGTAATGCTAGAGTGACTCTAGTCCTTCCTTTGTCCTGTCACTAAGAGATAGGGGTGGATTGATAATTAGGTTTAGTTACTTATTATAAGTTTGTACATTTTTTGTGGTCTGCGATGCCCCCTCTATTACGTCACGTGCTGCTGAGTGCGGGTACTGCTTACTGGGGTGGTGGAGTGAGCTAAAGAATGATGATGAATTAAACCCAGATCAGTTGACTGGGGGTGAGTGTTTGATTTGCTCAAACGCTCCGTCCATCATCCCCTTTGGTATCGCTTTGTTCGCCGTAAGTTGGCAGGGTATGCCCAGACGTGGGTCCCTTGCTCACTTTCCCACTGGATTCAAAATACAGGCATATGTCCTCCATTTATGCATTTTTGAGGACTAAAAGAAGTGGAAATGCTTACTTAATGTACAATTGGTATGCCTGGAATAGGTGGACTCGGACCGGTGGTACGTACTACTTAGGCTTAGTTAGTATTCTGTAATCACAATGGAACACTGGATTAGTGTAGATAAATAATAACTAGTCGGTCGGCGAATCCCGAGATACTACTTGTCGACCAGATTAGATAGGTCAATTTTATTGCAATTGTTGTTTACACAAATGTTTTTTTGACAGTCTTATAAAAATATTGTATTTGTTTCACACCAATCATCAATGTTTGTCTCTTTCTTTCTTATATCTTTCATGATCAGCACCGAGGGGCAAGAAGACAGGGGCAGAGTCGGCGGGGGCAGTTCCAGTCCAGGAGGACCAGAATGAGGGCTCTTCTGCTGGCCCCAGTAATTTTTACTGTTTTTAATATTAATTCTTATTCACTAACTTTTAATGCACCGTATTTTTTTGCCCTAACTATTGCTTCCGTTTCCTAATGCTATTTTTTACCAACCATTACCCTTCGAATCGATCTAGACTATCTGTTTCTAGATTCTTGTTATCCCTGCCTCTAACTGCCTCTGCTTTGACTCTCTGTACTACTACTATTAGTCTGTCTGTAGCTAAGCATGCCCAGTTGGCCACTCTTTATTTAACCAGTAGCTGTAGCCATTGAGGAGTCCAGTCCTTTGGGTTGTCCTCATGTACTCCTTCTATTCTTCGTAATCTTTGAGGCTTTATTAATCTTGATGTTTTTCGACAATTCCCACCAACATAATGCCCAACCAGATTTTACGATTTTGATAGGATAGGACATACTACTACTGTTGTAGGGATTTTCCACATACAGAACATTGCAGTTGCACAAGAAAATAGGATGTTGGTGATGGGAGGTTGGACCTTCCTCACACTCACACCTCAGTCAGAACAGAACCCACCATAATCCCCTGCCCGACTAGTTATAATAGTGTTTTCTTACTATTAGCTCTCCGACCCCCCCCCCAAGATACCCAATGAGTAGACAACCCAGAACATAACACTCCCGACCTCTCAGTCGTGGAAGCAATGCACAAGCACAGTTTGCACACCCTTCCATTCGCTCGCTCACTCGTGTAAGTCCATCTGAGTCTATGTAAGTAAAAAAATTATTTTATTTACAACTGATAAGCTATGTACATTGTTCTATAATCAACAGCAAAATCCATAAGATTAAAACTATAAACATTGTTGCACTTAGTTACACTTACAACAAGTACAAGTCATAGAACGAAGGGAAAAAAAAGTGAAATCAGGATTAGTAAATAAGTGAACAGTTGTAGGAAAAGGAACATAGTTTATATAAAATTATTAATGAAGATCTGAGCAAATTATGCGGACCCCTCACCTTAGAAGAACCTAGTACTGGTTACATCATAAGCTCTGCAAAACTCTGGTTCTTAGAATGGAATTTTCCGTCTGTTGGGAGAAAAATGGTGCGCGTTAGTATATTGCAAGCATTTCTCAGTCGTGGCAAAAAGTGTAGCATTTTGGATAAGCAATATGGACTAACACCAGAACTCCATAACAAAGTGGCTTGTTTTGATTGACCTTGTACGCAGCGCTAAGACAGTAGCAGTATGAGCTCATGTGGGCTCACAGGTGTCACTCTTTATACAACAAGCTGCAAGGTAATGACGCGTGTGCTAAAATAACAGACACAAAGGTAAAATGGTATCATGGCTCGGGCTAACTAAGCAAAGACTAGAATGACTCTAGGGACCATATAACTACTAGTGTCTACTCTACTACTACCTGATTTGTACTAGTGATGCATGTTGTATATGTATGTATTACTACTAACTCATTTTTCAATCTTGCTAGTGAAAAATAGGGGGCGGTGGATAATGACACCTAAAAAATGTTTAATGTTTTTTCAAGGTGCAATACCAACCACCAGTGCCGGGGCCAGCGGCAACGCGGCTGCTGACGGAGGAGAGGAGGAAGAGGCAGTTGCAAGAGGAGCTGCAGGGGGTGAGCCTGCAGCAGTGGCGGGTGGTGGTAAGTTAGATACCTAATCCTTACTTATTGACACTCACTGCAAGGGTGTACTGTATGATACTAGTGTACAGTTGACTTACTATGTAAGAGGTTGTTGTGAACGGTTGAAGACACCCTTTACTTAGCATTAGTAAAAGCATTAGTGGCGGGAGTGTTGTTGAGTAACCAATGGCCTCTTCTATCTGATGATTTCAACTCAGCTGTGAAAATTTTATGGAGAAGACTAAAAGTCAGATCAGATGACCTTGATAAATGGGTTGAACGAAATGGAAAGAAGAGTGGAAGGAAGAAGGACGTGCAAGATTTAAGATTTATGAATGGCAGAGAAGGATTCGTGGGATGCATGCAGCATGTATACTGGTGGCTGATAGGGATCAGATGCATGGTTGGTTGAATGACTGAAACTCCCACAACTGTTGAAGTCCAAGAAAGTTGGAGGATAGTACATACATACCACAAATGTTATGTGCTTGCTAGTGCTACCGTGAGACTATGTGTAGAAATATTTGTCTTACTGCTTTGCTAAGAGTATATTTTACAATAGTCTTGTTTTTTCTTCTTCATATATAGCTACTCCTTCCAAGGGGAAACCTGACCGGAAGGAGTTGGCAGCCAAGGCACGGCGTTGGAAACTGGAGGCAATTCAGAATGAATATCGACGGCTGGTGGTCCTGGAAAAGGAGGAGGAGGAGGCGTCAGCAGCTGCAGCCTCCTCCAATGCCCTGGGCCCCAGCCACCACCCTCCAGTGGTACGGCGCCACCATCTGGCAGCCGCCCGCCGCCGCCCCTCCATCATTGCTGCCCCCCCTGTGGATGCAACTGCCGTGCATTGAAGTGCCATGTTGCCCGTCTGGAGGAGCAAGTTCGTGTCCTCCTGAAAAAAGCCTGCCAAACTTAGACCCCGTTCTTATTGCCCCTTTTTTAATTATTCTTGGGGTGGGTGGGGTCCGGGCATTGGGTGTCTTCTTTTGGACAATGACATTTTCTTTACGGACATTGGTTGGGGTTAGGGAGAGGGGTGGGTCAGGTGTTGTTTTTTTTTTTACATAGTTTATTTTTGTTAGGTACTATTAAATAATATATTTATACTTAAGTTTACATACGATGTTGTTAATGTTTTCTGGGTGGGGTTACTGTTTTACATCACACTGTATCCTTCTTTCCTTTCTGGTGCAGGGCTGCACACAGCCAGTGTTTGATTTTAATAATTGGATGACTTTGTAAGACAGAAACAGATAGATGTGGCACTCCTCACTGAGTGACTTGTCCTACTACTAGTACTGTCAGTCTCTTCTACTCTAGGCACTCTGTAACTGGACTCAAAGGGGTGTGCTGAAATTGAATGAATGAAAACATGTCCATTATTAATTATGCCTTCCCCAAACTTCTCTTACCTTTTTTTGATGTTGAACTTAGGCACATTGATGGCTGCATGGTGATGATGATGGTTTTCTTTCCTAACAAGCCATGGTTGTGGTGGTGGTGGTAGTAGACACTGGCAGCAGCATTTGCCAAAATAGAAAATGAGACAGTCAGTAGCCTGAGAGAGAGTCTTCGAGGAGTAGTAGAATGAAGTACAGTACAGAACAGAACTTACTGCCAAACAATAATATGGCCAAATACAACAAAACATAATGGTGGTGGAGATAGCCCAGTAGTAGTACACAGCAACTCTAGTTGTGTTGAGTCACTTGACTAGGCCTATAGCACACTGACACAAGCGTAACTGTTAGTGCTGTGTAGGAGGATGACAACAAATGAAATCCATTAATCTAATCAATGCCGTGAATTAATGCTGATGTACTATTAGCCGGTTACTTTGGTAAAAAAATTACCTCACAAATATACTGCTCAGGTGGGCAAGCAGAAGAAGATCCCCGCCCTGCCTTGAAATTGAAGTACTGTTGCTTTTGCCACATCCGCCCCAGCAAGCGTGTGATAAATTATTGATGTACATTTAATGTAGTCATACCTCAATAAGTCACACAGCCCGGATGAAGAGGGTTAGGGTTTGTTGAATGGTTGGGAAGGGGGTTTTGGGGTAAGGTTTGAGAAAGAAAAACAGTATGCATGGACAAACATCAAACGACAGAATCTTTGTAGACTACCATAGTCATATCAATATGCTAAGGGAGAAAAATGTAATAAGGCATGTATGATGATTGATGATAAGGAGCGACCCGGATTACATACAGTTTGTGTTCAGTGTTACCGGCCTTACTTTTACAGACAGCAAAGAACATTTTAAAATATCTGTAGGGATGAATTATAGACAGAGAGCAAACCTTATAATAACAGTAACTAATAACAACAAGAACACAATGTTGTAATGATTGTAGACAAAAAAAATTAATCAAATTATTTAAAAGATGAAAATTTATACTGTTACTGTGTTATCCAGGTCAAATGGTGTGTTGAATCTCGGCATTCCTCTTGGTCCTCCCTTTCATGGATGCTCCGTCCAATCTTGTGTGACACCACTGCTTGCCTGGCAGATGTAGATTCATTGGTAAGGTAAGTGTGCATTGTTGTTTTCCCAAGTATAGCACATGGTAAGGCCCGGCCTGTAATTCTAGATGCAAAAACAGAAGGGATATTGAGATTGAAACCAAGTTGAAAAAAATGGACAAGTTAATGTTGTAGTGCAACAAGAACACTTTCCGAGGCGGCATGGATGCATCATCTCTACTCTAGTCTGTTTCCAGCATTAACCTACAATACCAACAGGACAGAGCAGGCCCACGGTGACGGCACCCTTTGCACATCTTCCATTTAGCGTACATTTTTTGATAGAGTTGGACAAAGCAACATAGCATTTTACAATTTACCGCAGTCATACCACCGCTACACTTGACTCCACTGCTACACAGACATTTAGGTCTGCTGTGGTTGTTGTTTACTAGTTTACCTTATATGCCACTCATGAAGTGGCTTGACTTATTCCATCAATCATCTCCGATCCGTGTACTGTGTGAAGAATACTATGTCACTGTGGTCATCATGATGGTGTTGTTCAACTCAGTCTGGGTGTACTGAGTGAGTCCCCTTCCTATATTCAAAATGCAATGTATTGGCCTGCAGTAGAAGTACAAATTTGGTATTAAAAAGACAAGAAGGGAAAAGGGACTTGAGTTACTTTTAGTGTGTAGATTATTACATAAAGTACACAATGAAGTAACTTCATGCACAACAAACAACAACAAAATCACTCAGTTAGGGTCCAATGCATGGCATCGTTCAGTACCTGTTCCTTCTCATCTTCAGTTAATGGGCAGTCTCTCTCGGATCACAAAGGAGGATAGCTATGGTAGTCATCATCAATCATGTTCCACTTATTTTGGAGGGACTTGGAAATATTTTTTCTTTTTTCTTCTATTTTGCATCATCCAATCATCATCATCTGACTTCTTGAGGGCAATGAATTTAGGGAGATTCAGGAGGAAGGAGGAGCAGGGTTTTGAGGAGTGTACTGTGATATGCAGCGCAGCCAGCCAAAACTTGTCTATGGCAATAAAATAATTAGAAGATGGTGGTGATGGATTTGTTGTGATTCAAAGTTTCTAACCAGAAAGACAGATACACCAATAAAAGAAAATAAGTGAAGGAAGGGAGACAGTAAGAACTGGAAGTGCAAGCCTAATTGTCAGGGTAGTATAGCTCGTCCTCAATCTCTGGGGGTTCAACCAAAACTAGGTAATCATCATCTAACACACCAGTTCCGTCACCTGAGCCGCTGTCCTCATCTTCCTCCCTTGATTCATGTATTGTGTAATTCGGTGGTATAAAGTGCTGATTCATTTTGATCATTGTTAACCTATCCACGTGAGAGACTGGTCCTTGTCACTGTTACAATGGAACCAGCAGCACTGAAAACACGTTCTGGAGACACACTTGCGACAGGGCAAGCCAGATAGTTTATCGCCAGCCTGCTGAGCACTGGCCTTTGGGCCCTTTTCCCATACCAATACCTCAATGGGTTTTGATCAATGTACACCTCTGTTGGGTCATCCAGATAGGCCTGAACCATCCGCTCAATGTTCAGAGGTGCAAAACGTTTTTCGGGCTCTTTTCTTGTTGCATCAGCACTGGACTTACCAATGCCTTGCTGTAAATACCAATCCTGTAACGATTTTACTGGGCCTGAAGATACAGCTCTTGCTGTTGTAGTTAGTGTTGGTGAGTGTTCTGAGCCAAACGCACTGCGATCAGGCTCCCAAGTTGAACTTGACACCGGATGCCCTGCTGCAGTACTTGTTGTGGGTTTATCTAGCGGGCTTTTAATTAGCAGCCCTTCATTTTCCACCTTACTCGCTGACTCAGCTATCCACGTTTTGTACCGGGCAACATCCATTTCTGAAGAAGGAATTAATGTCTTCACTGCCAATTTTGTCCGTGGATCCAGAATTGTGGCACAAATGCAATGGTTTTGTGACAAAATCTTATTTTGCACCCTTGTATTGTCAGCTAAGCGACGAGCTAAGCTCTCCACCAACTTGTAGGCTTCTTTTTTTTCCTCTACATCTTTGTATGCTTCTGGAACCTCCTTCAGATGATGCTCTAGCACTTGCAACAATGGGATAGCTTGGCCCATAGTACAGTCCTCCTTGCTGACTTCACGTGTGAAGACTTCGTAAGTAAGAAGCATCTCAGTCAGGCATTTAACTAGGCTCATGCCTTTCACAGTAGCATCCCCTCTTCGCATGACATATTCACTGATTGGCCTGTACTACTCATACAGACGGTCAAGCATGTAATAAGTTGAGTTCCAACGTGTTGCCACCTCCTGGACGAGTGCTTTTACTGGCATTCTATAGTCACGTTGAATGATCCTCAGCTGCTTCAGAGCTTTAAAAGAATGGCTGAAATGAGTGCATATTCTTCTGCAAATGGTCAATAAGTTGCTGACTATGGCTTCTTTTTTCAGAAAGTCTTGAACAATAATGTTAATGCAGTGCACCAAACACGGAACCCTGAAATAGGAACCAAGCTCCATGGCCTTAAGTACATTACTGCCATTATCCGTGGAAACAAAACCAATCTTAAGCCCTCTTGGGCACAGCCATTCAACCTTGCTCTGAAACTCTTCCAATATGTTTACAGCAGTATGAGACTTCTCCATGGCGAACATGGATAGAGTTGCATGTTTCCGAGTAGCTTTAAAAATCTCAGCTGCGTCAACAGCACCTTCAGATAGCTTATCTCTAACCCCCACAAATGAGACCCAGTGTGCAGTGATGCACATGTAATCAGTGGCTTGGCAACTGGTCCACATGTCTGTTGTTAGGTGGATATTGTGAACAGCACTCTGCTGCAAAGCTTGTCCAACCAATTCCAGCACATCATGATGTAGTGCTGGAACAGCAACTCTTGCAAAATAGGACCGGCTGGTAACCTTCCATTTAGGGCAGATGGTTGACACAAATTCAAGGAAACCCACCCCTTCCACAAATGAAAAAGGGAGAAGGTCCAGCGCTAACATTTTAGCCAACTTCGCATTGTAAAACCGTGCCGTTGGGTGGTTGCGTTGGTACTGCCCCTCCAACCTAAGCATACTGTCAATGGTAGTCTGGATTATTTTCCTTTGTGGTGCAGTTTTCTTCAACCCAGTTAGGCTCAACGACGCACTTTGTTTCATAATCATTGCAGTTCTACTTGGTCGCATTGATGTCTCAGCCTGACTCAGACTCTTACTGCGGTGCCACTGAGATGTTGCTAAGGAGGATGTGGGCGGTACTACTACACTACTGGGGACAGGGCTAGAATTGCCTCCCTCTTGTTCACCTTCCACCACGATAATATTGTCCCCTGATTCTTCATGCCCAACAACAATGGGTTGAGTTTTACTTTGTTCTAAGCAAAGTAGGCAAGCCTCCCACACGATAGTGTGGTGTATTTTGAGATGACTTGTTTGGCCTCTGGTACCATAGTTTGTACCAAGCTTACCCCGCTGAACAAATTGAGCATATAGCAATGTTCTCCTCCTTACTGCTAACCGAAAAGAAGTCCCAAACTGGGGAGGAGAAGTTTCTGGTGCTGCTGGATGTGCCACTATCAATACCAGATGAACTGGAGGGTGTGCTTGGAATGTGACTCTGAGCAGCTACATTGCGACTTCTACCACTACCTACTGAGGTGGTGGTTGAGCTGGATGAAGGTCCCTGCTATTCCTTTGCAAATGAAAATATGGAAGCTGGAGGTCGTGGTGGTGTTACCTGTGTTGGTGGTATCCGTGCTACATCCCTTGCAGCCATTTTGGATAGGGTAATAATGTTGGTCTCCATATCCTTTGGGCCGGTAGTGATGTCCGTGATGATTGGCTCGTCATCATCATCATCTCCCTCTTGTACATCTACCTCCATAACTCTAAGGCTTTCTGGAACCTTCCTTTTCACTAGCCTTGTCTTGTGGCGTGCATCACTCTCAGACTGAGCTGTTGGCTTCCAAGTGGCATCAAGATCATCAGAAGCGGGGCTTGAAGAAGACGATGATGGAATAACCCTCCTTTTCCTTGCTGGGGGTCTGGAAGACATTGGATCTTCAGAAATAGTGGCTTGACCCTCTGTGTCTGCAGGAAGCTCGATTTCCTGAAATGCCCCTACTTCAGGAGGAACAACTACTATTGTGGGCTGTTGTTGTGGCAGTTCTTGCGGCTGCTGCGGTTCTTGTGGCTGCTGCGGTTCTTGCGGCTGCTGTGGTTCATGCGGCTGCGCTGGCTGCTGCGGTTCTTGCTGCTGCGCCAGCTGCTGCGGTTTTTCCGGCTGCGCCAGCTGCTGCGGTTCTTGCGGTTGCGACGGCTGCTGCGGTTCTTGCGGCTGCGCCGGCTGCTACGGTTCTTGCAGCTGCGCCTGCTGCTGCAGACTTATCTGCTGAGGTGCCGCATGCGTTGATTGTTTACTACTTTGCGATACTGACATTTCAATATCGCTGCTCGTTAGTAGACTTGCTACCTCTGCGACACTCATGGGCTTGGGCCTAGGTTGGTGGGGTTGGCCCACTGGTGCGGTTGTGCTGCTCCCAGCTTGGCTCCCGCCAGACAACGATGTTGCAGGCGTGTGTTTTTTGGTCCCAAAAAACACATTTGCCAGCACACCAGTCGTGGTTAGTGCCTCTTGCTTTTTCTGTTCCTTCTTCTCACCGGCAACTTTCTTGGTACTGGAGGGCCTGGTACCTTTCTTTGGGCCCATTTTCTTCAGAGGTTAGACAGGACGCAGGTGCACAAGTTGCAGAGATGTCTGTGGTCACAGTTGGACGTGATGTGGTCCGCAGCAGGACTTCTGTCTGGCCGTACAATGGATAATGTTGATAGTTACCTCCTCCTGTGTCTTTTTGTGCACCTAAAAGCAAATAAGCCAGGAGAAGAACATCGGTGAAGTGTTGCATTTGTTGTTGTGGTTCAATTCCTACTAGTACAAACAAAAAAATAGAAGATATAGTGTAGCCATTTGTGAGACTTCGGCAACAAGGGCTATGGTATACTACATACTGTGTACAGTATACACACACACACTACACTCTCAGGAAGGATAAGTATAAGAACAACCACACAAATACAAATGTAATGGAAGGGAGCTGCTGCTGGCAAAGTGGATGGATGGAAGCAGTAAGCCAATAGGAAAACCATGCAGGCCCATATTAACTCCCACCAGAAAAGGCCACAAGCCACATGGACACTCACAAGCAATGAAGCAACAAGCTGGAGGCCTGGCAATCAATGAACTGCCAAAAGACCTATAAAGAAGCCAGGCAAAAGAATGCAGGCTAAACCACACTGCTGTGCCTTTTTAATGCAATAAAATGCAAAATCAAAAATCCACAGGGCAAAACAAGGTCTGCAGGGTACACACCACCACACCAGGCACACACACAACAAAGGCATTTCTTTAACACACCCCCAAAAACAGAAATCCCCCCCAAAAAACCCATTTTCTATATCAAACAATGCAGGCCAAAAGCTGCACACTCATAACTCCGACCAGAAAAGACCCACAGCCACATGCACACTCGCAAATCACAAGCAACAAGCTGGAGGCCCGGCAATCAATGAACTGCCAAAAGGCCTATAAAGAAGCCAGGCAAAAGATGCATGCTAAACCACACTGCTGTGCCTTTTTAATGCAATGAAATGCAAAAACGAAAATCCACAGGGCAAAACAAGGTCTGCAGGGTGCGCACCAGGCACACACACAACAAAGGCATTTCTTTAACACACCCCCAAAAACAGAAATCCCCCCAAAAAACACATTTTCCAACTCAATCCAATGCCATCCATGCCCTAAATGATGTTTGAAAAACATTCAACACACACCAAAGGAACAGTTGCTTCATCATGCACCCACCCATTACTAGCTCTGGGCCTACTGGCTACTCCCAACAATTAAAAAAAAAGAATGATAAGTACCAAAATTGTAGTTGCAGGCAGCAATTGCAATGCCCCCAATCAAAGAGACACAACACCAACTTACTTGTAAAATATCAAATTCAAAAGTGCTCAAATCCAATGATAATGATGCAGCAGACACAAAGAGTGATCCTTCCAGCTGAAATCCAAAGGCAGAATGAACAGGAGATGGACAAAGCACTGGGAGGAGCCTGATGGACAGGAACAGGACGTTGGAGACTCTGTGGCACTTCCTCCCTCTCCCCCCCAAAAGTTTTTTTTTTTAAAAAGGACTCCTTGCACAAAAAAGGACAGCCAAATGTCAATTAGAGGAGTTTTTTCCATCCAAATAATCATTTAGAGAAGGTTTTATGCAGCTAGAGTTAATATTCTTCTCCAAATCAAAAATTTGGCATGTTCGCGATCGCGACCTTCACAACACTTCCGCCAGATGTCGATGGCGCGTCCAAAATGACGTGTTCGCGATCTCATGGTCTTTGTCGCGGTAGAGATTGATGTGTTTGCGACCTCACGCTCTCTCTCACGCTGGAAAATGACGTGTTCGCGATCGCAGACTCTCGCGGTGTCTGATGGCGAGGACAATGACGTGATCGCGACTGCGAACTCTCATGGGATAGCGCGACTGGCTATCAACATCTCGTGGCGCCCGCGAACGGATTGGAAAACTCGTCGGCACACGCAGGGATCCCGGTAAGGCGATCGCGCGTGCGAGAATGCATTTTTAAAGCTCGAACAAGAAAAATACTTCAGTTTTGAGTCAGATTGCAAAGGTTTTGGCATTTTCACGCTCTCCGCGGAATGCGAAAATTTCTAAATATCACAATTCCGTGAGCGGAACGGAGTTTGACGCCCACCCTTAATACATCCTCCTGAGGCACGAAAATTGGAGTCCCCTGCTGCATGGGTTTGTTTGGAATACCCCAGCGACATGTTGCGAGTCAGACCAGCAATTGGTACACATCTCAAGGGCACACACAGATCACATGTCAGATCTCAGGCATTGTGTAAACAATTGACCCACCCATGAAACACACAACAGATTCACGAGAACTGATGCTGACCGGTACCTGAAGCATAGCTGACTGCAGGGACCCAGTGCCCTAGTGACACAAGCAACAGACTGGAGGGGCCACACCTGTGGAACAGATGAGGAGGGTGCATCACACAATTGAGGTACCTGAGTTTTGGACTACAAGACCTACATAATCTGGAAGTGTGACCAGGACAAAAGACTGCTATTTGCATGTCAGACATAGTACACAGATCAGACATGGACTCACCCCCTTCCTGCTGCTGTCTGGCCTTCAGCTGCCTATCCAGGTCCAGGAAGACCACCGCCAGGATACAGAGCATGTGGGGAATCAAGGTCCGGTGTCCACCCCTCCTGCGTGGAGGTGACAGCTCCAGCCCCGAAGGTCCTGCCACCTCTTCTGGCAGTTGGGGATCCGGCGCTTGTAGACCCCCACAGAACGAACAGCCCGGGCAATGGTCAGCCAGATCTCCTGCTTCTGGTGGGCATCAACCTGTGAGGAGGACAAAGTGAAAAGTACATTAACACACAAGCCCCAGATTTGTGCAGCACACATTTGGATATACATGTCATTATCACAAAGGGAAATAAATTACACAGGTAGTGCAACCATGGGGAAGGAACAATCACCTGCAAGTCTGACATGTTAACAATGCCTGGATAGTTTAAGCTTGCAATAATGCACTTTAGCAGCAGGAAAACTATTCATTACATGTACCTACACACTTTGGGGAATGAAAGTAGTCAGTGAGAATGCTTGCCAATGGTGTACACACTTTTAGTACTGCTAGTCAGACAACATGCATAATTAGGAAGGCAGTGAAGTGCACACTCACCTGCTCCCCTAGTTTCCCATAGAGCTTTCTGTACTCTGGAAGGAGCCCGTCCAGCAGGGCCTGGTTCTCCTCCTCAGTGAAGGCTGGGGCCCTCTCCAGAGTATGTGCCATAGCAGGAGCCAGAGGATGCAGAGACAGCAGCAGTGGTAGCAGGGATGTGGTCCAGTAGCATGTAGTGCAGGCAAGTGAGCTCCCTCGGGGCCAGACAGCCTTATATCTGTGCTGCAGAGGCCGACTCTGTGCCATGTGTCCCAAGTGATAGGTCCAACACGGTTGCATTCTATGAATCTGGCCAATCCATTTAAAAGTACGACTCGTACACGCCTTCTGCATCGTTCAAATTTTCACCTTCATGGAACACTTGAAATTGCAACATCGTTGTAGGCATCCAACTGAATTTCCAGTGCACAACTCGTACAAGTTTTGAATCCGCATCCGTCTCCATGACAGTCCTGAGCCAATGGGTGCGGCCGGCTCGTTCAACTGACTGTAAAACACGTATTTTGAATATACACATGCACCCGTCTCCATATGATTCAATGGCCACGGCGTACGCCTGTCTCGGACCATGCCTGTCTGATGCGTATGCATGATGACAAAGCGTACACACGGCTCGGACATGACCCGTGCAATGCGTACGCAGTGTCACCCGCGTCAGACCTCATTGCATTCAATGACAAAGCGTACGCACGTCTCGGATATGACCCGTGCAATGTGTACGCAGTGTCACCCGCGTCAGACCTCATTGCATTCAATGACAAAGCGTATGCATGGCTCGGACTTGACCCGTGCAATGCGTATGCAGTGTCACCCGCGTCGGACCTCATTGCATTCAATGACAAAGCGTGCGCACGGCTCGGACATGACCCGTGCAATGCGTACACAGTGTCACCCACGTTGAACCTCATTGCATTCAATGACAAAGTGTACGCACGGCTCGGAAATCAACCGTGCAATGCGTACGCAGTGTCACCCACGTCGGACCTCATTGCATTCAATGACAAAGCGTACGCACGGCTCGGACATGACTCGTGCAATGCGTATGCAGTGTCACCCGCATCGTACCTCATTGCATTCAATGACAAAGCGTACGCACGGCTCGGACATGACCCGTGCAATGCGTATGCAGTGTCACCCGTGTCAGACCTCATTGCATTCAATGACAAAGCGTACACACGGCTCGGACATGACCCATGCAATGCGTACGCAGTGTCACCCGCCTCGTACCTCATTGCATTCAATGACAAAGCGTATGCACGGCTCTGACATTACCCGTGCAATGCGTACGCAGTGTCACCCATGTCAGACCTCATTGCATTCAATGACAAAGCGTACGCACGGCTCGGACATGACCCGTGCAATGCGTACGCAGTGTCACCCGCTACGGACCTCATTAGTGTGACTATTATACGGATGCAACATACATATACTGGCCAGGGACACCTGTGCACACCTACCACACTACAGCATCCCATGGCATGTAAGGCTGCATTCCCTGGGTGTTTGGGGGGGCCACATCTGTTTTTTTGGCTGGCACTTTGTGCAGCCACTCCCAAGCTGTGCACGTGTAATGGGGGCAGAATCCTTTGTGTATTGTGCACATTACCACTGTGATGTGCAATGGGATAGTAATGGGCATGAGTCACGGCCACAGTGTCAGGTTGGATATGTTTAGAACAGGTCACATACACCCTGAGTCCTTGGGGTGATGGCATGTACGTCACAGTGAGATCTGTATCCACAATACTGATGTGCACCCACAGTCTGTGTGCATATTGTGTCTCAGATGTGTCTGATCAAATGTTCCCAATGGGTGACAGTCTCCACATCCATGTGGTATATGCATCAACCTTGATGGGGTGTGTGTCTAAGAGACATACATGTAGGGCCGGCAGGAACAACAGTGGCCACTACCCGTGGGACTTACGCTTGCCTTGTGGTGTGTACGTGCTACGCCATGTCCATTGCTGTGTTGATGTGGCAATACAGGGAGCCTGGGTTTGTGCATGGCAAAGGTCTTTGATGCCTGGGAGACATGAGGCCTCAATTGTCACTCTGGTGTGTTTTTGGAACGTTGCAGCAGCACATAGGTTGGGTGACACAGCCAGATGATTGACCATTGCACCACATGGGACTCATGTGGACATGTGGAATTGAGATGTGAGGTGGTGGTCTTGTAGGTGACATATGTGTCCATGACCAACAGCACACACCTCAGAACATTGTGTAATGTCATGAACTAGCATGTGATAGTGATCGTGGTCATGGCCACAAGGGTGGATGAACTGACAATCTTCCTTTGTGTATCTCTGTACTGCAGGTCACCAGCTGTCCATCGTCCGTTCCCAGACCTTGCAACCATGCAGGAACGCGACTGCATCAGACGGTACCGCTTCACCAGGCCACTGATTGTGGAGTTGGTGGAGCAGTTGGCACCACCTCTGCTACCTGGCCGGACATACCCTACAGCACTGACCCCAGAGGTGAAGGTGATGGCAGCCCTGCACTTCTTTGCTACTGGTACCTTCCAGTACACTCTGGCTACTGCTGGTGGAATGTCGCAAACGATGTTTAGTCGGGTGGTACACGATGTCTTGGAGGGGAAGTTGCAATTCCTCGACCTGTATATCAAGTTCCCGAGCCCAGCTGAACTCCCTGAAATAAAGGATGCCTTTTATACACTGGGGAGGATGCCGAACGTCCTCGGATCTATTGATGGGACACATGTTGTCCTGATACCACCACAGGCACATGAGTAGGCTTACCAGAACAGGAAGCACTACCATTCTATCAATGCTCTGGTGGTCTGTCTTGCTGACATGTCAATTACACATGTGTGTGCATGGTTCCCTGGTTCGGCGCACAATGCCTACATTATGAGGAGTAGTTGATGATGTTACAGATGCCAGCTCAGCATGCCTGGCTTGTCGGTGTGTACTGACTGTTTCTCATTGTGTGTGTTTGTCAATGTTGTATTCCGCACTCTGACAAAACTCAGTTACTTGTTCACTTTTGTGTGTTTAGGTGACTCCGGATACCCCAACATGCCCTGGTTGCTGACACCCCTCAGGAACCCTGTGACACCAGCCAAGCTGTGCTACAATGAGACACATGGTCGGAGCAGGAGGGTGATTGAGCAGACATTCGGCTTCCTGAAAAGCCGTTTTCGCTGCCTGGACAAGACCAGAGAGGCCCTCCCATATGAGCCTGTAAAGGTGTGCAAAATAATCCTTGTCTGCAGCATGCTACACAACATAGCGGTGCGGAAGGAGGTGCCTCTCATCCAGGATGACGATGACAACGACCAACGTTCGGCACCTGTGGAGGATCCCGGCCTGGGCCAAGATGCCAGTGATGATGAAGATGATGGTGGCGTCCGCTCCCAGCTCATCAACAACTTCTTCACCTGAATGTGAGTTTCCAGGGTTGTTATGTGAATGTATGGAGGTAGCCTGGAATGTGTTGTGCCAGCTCCGTTGCTGTCTGAGTGTGTCAGTGTGCCACTTGACTGGATGCGTGCTGTGATGTGTCCATTCAGGTGGTGTGTACTCCACAATAGGGTAGTACTGCTAACTAGTGTTTGTGTAGGTGTCTTGCAACATGTTTTGTGCATGTGTATTGCATTCCTCTCCTGTTCTTCTGTGCTTTTGACTGTATCTTGTCTGTCCTTCCCAGGGTACTTTGCCTGTTGTGTGGTCAACACTGACCCCCAACACCCAGAAGCCAACACCAGTGTGGAAGTTGACAATTCCCATCAACTGATGTACCACACATCCCTGGACTTCCATTCTCCAACACATTGGGAGCGTGTGTCCACTGTTACATAGAATTACCGTGCAACTAGTGTGGAATAAACGTGTTGCTGATGTGTAATGAACCTGTGCTACACTTTGTTATGTGCGTTGTCTGTCTTCCCACATCTTAGTGACATCTGCTTACCTCACCTGTGGACTTGTTACCACTGACTGGGCTTGGTGTTGTGTCTGTGCATGCCAATGTGTTTCAGGTCAACATCATTGTATGGGATGAGTAACATGGCCATGGTGAGTATGTTTTATGTTGCCATAGTGGTGTGTCTGCCTCACATGTGTCACATCCCCATGACTCACCTTACGTTGGTCACATTGTTGCAGTATTTGGCATGCACTGTCTTGTGTAGCAGATTGACATCTCCCTGAACATGACAAGTTGGAATCACAAAAGAGGCAAGTATGGTGTACTGGTGAGTTTATTTTCAAACATGTGTGTGGGAAGTGCACAGGATGGTGGGTGCTGTACATTGGTTTGGGAATCCAAAATTCACATTGGAGTTGGAAGTGCTGGTAGATGAAATGTCCACAGTAAAGTCCACAGTCATATGATACATTGGCCCAACATGAACCCTCCATGTCATGTGGGCGAGTTGTGCGCGATTGGACAAGGTGAACGGGTTGCGCACAGAAGAACATTGTCCAGAACAGGTTTAGAGGCCCTGGGGGATGTGCTGGGACATCTGCCTCTCACATGTCCTTCTTCGGACGACCCCTCTTCTTCCGGGGGAGGATCCTCATGTGCAGGCCTCTGCGGTGCAGGGGACTCTCTGCCAGAGTCCTCCTCCCTCCCTGTGGCGCTGGCAGATGGTATTGTGACAGATGTTGTGGGCACACAGGGGGGTGTGGACAGGTTGGTGTTGATCTGGAGGAGGCATTGTAGTATGTCCTGATGCACCGCAGTGATGTCATCCCACTTGGCCTCCATGTGGGCATGGTGGGCGACCTGCTCGTGTAGCATGTCCTTGAGGATCCCCACTACCTAGCCAAATCCTCCGGTGCTATACTGGTACGCATCTAAGAAGTGTGCCAGGTGGGGGGCTCCCAGCACCCCTCTCCACACAAGCACGAACAGCGGCGGCATGCACAGGTGACACCCGGACCCCTTGGGTGGTGTTGCTGGTGGTGTTGGCTGTAGCTTCCGGGGGGTCCTGTGTAGGCCTGGGCGGTAAATTCCGTTCCGTTCGCGGAATTTGCGGAATTTGGGTAATTTCGCGTTCTGCGGAGAACGCGAAATTGCCCAAAAATCAGCGTTCCGCAACTTCGCGAAATTTTTTGCTTGTTCGCGTTCTCAATATGCGTGTTCGCGAGATATTTCACCCCGAGCACGCAAACAGCGATCGCGAACAGGAAAAAAGTATCGCGAACAAGCAATTCCGCGGAATTTCTGCATGTTCGCGGAGATTTTTTACCGTTTCGCGGAGATTTGCGTAACGCGATTCCGCGAATTCCGCCCACCCCTAGTCCTGTGTCCCTGTGCTGTGCGTGTTGATTGTCCTTGGTCTGTCCGTGTTGGCAGGGGTGCCCTGTCGGTGTCCAGATGCTGGAGGCGTGGGTACAGGGGGGCAGATGTTGATGCTGCTGGTGCTGCATGATGGCTCACACCGGAGGGGCCAGGTTGGTCGTCGTTATCCGAAGAGGACAGTGAGAGAGTCAGACCAGAGAGCTTAGTGTCCACCAGAGTCTGAGACTGGGTATCCTCATCATTTGGTGCTGGGTGCCCAGCACCACCTGTGTTTGGAAGAAACACGCAATGTGATTTATGTTTCTACATGCATTGTTGGTTCACAAACATGACATTTTCTACTTTTCAAACAGATGCCTGCCTGTACACTGCTTTTTCCCAGCTTGTCACGGACAGAGTTTGATATTGTTGTTGCCCATTTCCCAGCATAGCCTTGTGCTCCCCACAACAGAGCCCAGTGTCAGACATCTTGTCAGTCCCTTCCCACTCCCTGTGAGGTGAGTATGGTTCAGTGTGATCTTTCTGGGCCATGTGGGTGGGTGTAGGTTGTCTGTGACTGCGAGTCCCATCATACTCTTGGCTACACCCCCTTCCCAGCATGCCCATACTTCCTCCCTCTTGACTCTGCTTCCCTGTGAGGGGGTGTGACAGCAATGGCAAGATGGCTGACTGTGAAGTCCTGATGTTTGTTGTTGGCCATTTCTCAACATGGCCTTGTGCTCCCCACAACAAAGCCCAGTGTCAGACATCTTGTCAGTCTCTTCCCACTCCCTGTGAGGCGAGTATTGTTCAGTTTGATCTTTCTGGGCCATGTGGGTGGGTGTAGGTTGTCTGTGACTGCGAGTCCCATCATAGTCTTGGCTACCCACCCCCTTCCCAGCATGCCCATACTTCCTCCCTCTTGACTCTGTCCCTGTGAGGGGGTGTGACAGCAATGGCAAGATGGCTGACTGTGAAGTCCTGATATTTGTTGTTGGCCATTTCCCAGCATGGCCTTGTGCTCCCCACAACAAAGCCCAGTGTCAGACATCTTGTCAGTCTCTTCCCACTCCCTGTGAGGCGAGTATGGTTCAGTTTGATCTTTCTGGGCCATGTGGGTGGGTGTAGGTTGTCTGTGACTGCGAGTCCCATCATACTCTTGGCCACACTCCCCTTCCCAGCATGCCCATACTTCCTCCCTCTTGACTCTGCTGCCCTGTGAGGGGGTGTGACAGCAATGGCAAGATGGCTGACTGTGAAATCCTGGGGTTTGTTTGCCTACAAGTCCCAAGTGAGCCCCTGGGCTTCACACAGCAGCAGTACAGGGTATCTTTTGCTGATATTTCAATGAGGTGTGTATCAATGCACTGTACCCAGTGAGTTGTGTGGAGTTTGTGTTGAGGGGGGGTGTCTCCCCATGCTGATAAGTATGGTCAGGGCTGTCTGTCCTCCTTCCCATCATGAAACGTGCATCCATTGTAGGGCGTGCAAGTTGTCTTTCAGGATGTCAGTCAGTGGTGTCCTGCTTCTGATTTGCACACAAGCCCTAGCAGGGCCTTGTGCTCCCCACAGCAGGACCCAGTGTCAGCCATCTTGTCAGTCATTTCCCACTCCCTGTGATGTGGGCATGTTTCTGAGAGGTCTTGATGGGCCAATCAGGAGGGGGAACATTATCTGTGACTAAGGCCCATCATGCTTTTGGCTACACTCACTTCACCTGCATCCCCACTATTCCTTCCTGACAGTCAGCTGCACTGTGAGGTGGTGTATTTGTGGTGTCAAACTGTCTGGCAGGGTGTATTTGGCTTAGTGCCCCTGGTTTGCTCTATTTGTTTGTAGGTTGGTGCATGTCATGACACAGTTCCCAGTCACTATGAGATGGCAGGTATTGTGTTTGTGTGACTGGCATACACATCTTGGGCTGATTATCTATTGGTTAGTGTAGCTTTGCTTGCGGTGCATGGTTTCACTGTCCCCTTGCCACACAATCTTGGGTATGTTGTTTGTGTACTCACCAGGCTCTGGGATGTCTGTTAGGCCATGGATGCTCTCTGGTGGTAGGATGTCCCACACCTTCTCCTCCCAGGTCCTGAAGTAGACTGGTTTGGCAGGAGGGCCACTGCCGGTGCACTGACTCAGGGTGTGATCTTTTTCGATGAGTTTCTTGACCCTCCTGTGCACGTAATACAACCTGTTCTGGGTGTCGTCCTTTGTGCGCCTTGCTGGTGCTTGTGCATTCACCTTGTCCACAATTCTAGCCCACATCTTGGTTTTCTGTGAGATGGGGGTCCTTTGGACCAATGTACCAAACAAATGTGGCTCTACTCTGATGATCTCGTCTACCAGCACTTCTAACTCACTATCTGTGAACTTTGGATTCTTCTTTGGAGGCATGGTGATGGGTGGTGGTGGTGAGGGATGTGTGTTTGAGGGTGCAAGTGATGGTGGGTTGGTGTTGGTTTTGCTGGGTGTATGTGTGTGTGCTTTTGTATGAGGTGCTGATGGTGTGTGAGTTGTGTGATGGGTGAGTTGTGAGTGTGTCTGGGGTTGCTGTGTACTGGTTTTTGCTGCTGGCTGTGTCTTCTGTTTGCAAGGGATGATGGTAGTGATTGTAGTCCTTTATATAGTTGGAGTGGTGGGTGTGTCTTTGTCCCATTTTTTTTGTTGGTATTTATTGGCTTTGTCATTGCTTGTTTGGTCTTTTTCTTTTCTTTTTTCCTTTGTGTTTTGTAGGCATGAAGGAGACGTTCATGTGATGTAAACGGACGCTGCTGTTGTCTTGTGCGGGCTTATCTGCCACGTTCACGCTGCCTGTCTTCTGTATTTGGTACATGTCGTTCGCGGCGTGTGCCGGGTTGTCTATGCGTGTCGGTCGTGCGGCTTGTTCTCTGTGCGAGTCGGTCTGGTTTTGCACCCATTGCATCGTACTGCGCAAATCGTACATCACGGGTACGGTTTGGTCGGCTTCATTCCGGGTTCGTGTCGGTCGGTGATATTCGCGTCGGTTTTCCGGCCGGATCACTATTTTCCCTACGGATCGGTCGTACGGCTTGTATTCCGTACGTGTCGGTTGTAATTCACACACGTTGCATCGTACTGCACAGGTCGTACGGCGCTGGTCCATGTCGGTCGGTGTTCGGTCCGGATCCGTGTCGGTCGGTTCGTTTTGTGGCCGGAATCTGAATCGGCCCCTAAGTAGATCAATACAAGCTTTGCGTTGTGTTGCACACAAATAATGTTACTGATACTATCATTATGGTAATTTGCTTATATTCAGAATGTAAGGGTAGAAGTAGAAGTTCTATTACCTGCCTATACAGTTCAAACATACATTTACCTTTGTGAATTGGTAAGTAACCTACTTTGGCGTAATAATATTTATCTAGACCATTATTACAGGGAAGGCAGTTAATTTTGAACCAAGTGCAAATGCCTCTTAGCACAGAGGTTTACATACCTCATATTTACCTAGTATGATAAAGTCTGTACCCCATAGTTTTTCCTAGGTACATATACACATGTCTGATTTGCTGATATATACCTGAGAGAATTGCTTGGTAAATAGAGAGGCATTCTGGTTTTGGTGTAAAAAAGCACCAAAATCTACATGGGAAGTCCCCCAAAACTGTAATTGATTATAATCACACCTAATACATTTGGATTAAAAGGGTAACCGATTTTTTCAGCTCTTATCATTATTATCATTGTCTGAGGGGTATTGGAATTAGCACACTAGTGAGGTAATTATGACCTGTTTTCAAGAGAACTTCCTATGAGGGCCTAAACAATAGAAGCCAGCAAAAGAAATCGCACTATGACGGCATGACACCAGAATATGGCGGATAAAATATCCACTGAAGTAAATACCTTGTCATAAATGTTGTTGACAAAAATCTTGTCTCATTGGAATTGTACCAAATGGGACTTTATTCTTGTAACCCATATTAAGGACACAATATTTATGTCACGTAATATTTCTGACTTTCTGACATAACACTTCATGGCACAGCTTTTAAATTTATCATTAAACAAGCATTTGCAATGCAAAAGGTCTCGCATTCACCCGAGTTTAAGCTATTAGCATTGTAAAGGACAATGCCTTTTCTTTATGTTTTGGGTTTTAAAACATAAATAAAAGGCATTGTTAATTATAATACTAAAAGATTAAACTCTCGCATTAATGTAGCACCTAACTCCCACCCCTACTCATCAGTCCGTGGTAGTGGTACACCAGCCTGTGTCAATGACCAAGTATCCTGGTCCCTGCACCGCATCTTAGTTTTAACTTTAAGTCAATACAAAATCTGGAGGGGTAATGCACTGGGATTTGCTTCTGCCTGAAACTTCTTGTCACGCCTGAAAGCTCAAGGATCGTTAATCTATCCTAGTGACGCTCCTTGAAACCACAAAAGCCTAGTATTGGTGCACACTCACTCGACTACCAAGCACTTTCTCTTTGAACATTGAATTTCTGGCAGTAGCAATGTAGAATAGTCAATGCTTATTACTCTTAAAGTCTGAGTGGGGTATAATGACTAGTTCAGCTAACACATCCACGGTAACTAGTCACAATATCGAAAAAAAAATATCGACTGGACAGAATATCAAGTTTTTAATATAGAATGGACAGAATATCGAATTGCTAAAATATAGTGGTGCAGAATATCAAAATTCAGGTAAGAAATATCGATTTTTATAATATCGAAGTTAGTAATATCGACAGTCATAATATAGTTGTTAAAAATATTTTAAAAAATTATAGTGTTTTAAGTGTTAGTATATGTGTTAAAAGTATGTATTATTTTTGTAATGTATGTTTGAATTTTTTTAAAGTAATGAATTTTATGTTATTTAATTGCGGGTTGTGGGTTTATAGGGGAATAGGGTGGAAGTAATTTAACTATAGTAAATTAAATATTAATTTTTAGGAATTTTTAAATATTTTAAATTTTATTTTGCGTTTTAGTTCTGTAGCGGGTTGTGGGGTTTATAGGGGAATAGGGTGGGAAGTAATTTAATTATAAGTAAGTAATTATTTAATTTTATTTATTGGTATTGATAATTCATTTATTGTTAATTATTAATTGGTAATTCATTTTTATTAATTGGTATTTAATTGATTAATTGATAATTATATTAGTTGCATTAATTTATTATTTAGAGAGAGCGGGTTGTGGGTTTATAGGGGAAAAGGATGGGAAGTAATTTAATTGTAATTAAGTAATTATTGAAATTATTTGTGTGTATTGATAATTAATTAACTGCAAAGTAATTATTAATTGGTAATATCTGTTTATTACTTATTAATTTTTGGTATGGAACATTAATTTGTCAATTAATTATTAATAGATAATTAATTTTTAATAATCAATAATTATTGGTATTTATAATTAATTAAGTATTAACAAATGTGTAATTCATAGTTAATTTTTAATACATTTGTATTGATATTGATAATTAATTTATATATATTTAATTTTTAAATCATTACTTTCCCCACTGGTGCACTCACTGGAGGGGGAATAGTAATTTTTACAGCTACGCTATCCAACACTTTCCCTACTGTTGCACTCACTGGAGTGGGAATAGTAATTTAATTTTACCCTCCCGCTATCCAACACTTTCCTTAGTGTTGCACTCTCTGGAGTGGGAATAGTAATTTTTACCCCTACGCTATCCAACACTTTCCCTACTGTTGCACTCACTGGAGTGGGAATAGTAATTTTTACCCCTACGCTATCTAACACTTTCCCTACTGTTGCACTCTCTGGAATGGGAATAGTAATTTTTACCCCTATGTTATTCAACACTTTCCCTACTGTTGCACTCACTGGAGTGAGAATAGTAATTTTTACCCTCCCGCTATCCAACACTTTCTCTACTGTTACATTTGATGGAGTGGGAATAGTAAATTATTCATAGCCGCTATCCAACACTTTCCTTACTGTTGCACTCACTGGAGTGGGAATAGTAATTTTTACCCCTACGCTATCCAACACTTTCCCTACTGTTGCACTCTCTGGAGTGGGAATAGTAATTTTTACCCCTACGCTATCCAAAACGTTCTCTACTGTTGCACTCTCTGGAGTGGGAATAGTAGTTTTTACCACTACGGTATCCAACACTTTCCCTACTGTTGCACGCACTGGAGTGGGAACAGTAATTTTTACCTACCCTCTATCCAAGGCTTTCCCTACTGTTGCACTCACTGGAGTGGGAATAGTAATTTTTACCCTCCCGCTATCCAACTCTTTCCTTACTGTTGCACTCACTGGAGTGGGAATAGTAATTTTTACCCTCCCACTATCCAACGCTTTCCCTACTGTTGCACTCACTGGAGTGGGAATAGTAATTTTTACCCTCCCGCTATCCAACACTTTCCCTACTGTTGCATTCAATGGAGTGGGAATATTACATTTTACCCTCCTGCTATTCAACACTAAAAATATTGAATATTTTTTCATAATATTAAGTTAACATATATATGTATTAAAAACAAAAATGCATGTTTCTTTTTTTAATTTACATTAATTATTTATTAATTTTAAGGTTATTTAAGTATTTTTAAGTATGTTTTACTTAATTATATTCATTACTTCAATATTTTACAATACTTTTAAAACATAAAAAAAATTCGATATTTTAACAACCTATATTATTTACAACGATATTTTGAATTGAATATTTTTGTACTTACCTGTTTGTAGATAGGAAGTCGATATTCTGTCATTCTACATTTTTTCATCGATATTTTGGCAGGTCGATATTTTGCTCCTCGATATTCTGTCAGTGATCCCACATCCACAGACTAAAAAAAAATTATGTACAAGCAACTCTTTTATTTTCTTCATAACAAATATGGCTGTTTTATGACAGTTGTGTTCAGAGAATTATGTTGTTATGAGAATTAATGTGCACTGTTTGTGTTTTTGAAGACAATGCATGTTTATGTTGCTTGTGTGTCCTGTAAATCTGTACAAGTCTCTCTGGATGGCATAGACCCTTGGACCTGGAACGTATGTATACTGCATGTATAGGATGCTGTATAAGATTGTCACATCCTGCACTTTAATGGTCTTGTTAGGCGCTCTGCTACTCGGTCTTCTACTAGTGACTTAAGCTGTAAGTATGCAACCTGCCAGGAACCTTTCGCCAAGCATAGTGTCCCATTTCTACCTGAGCATGAAGCCTGCAATTCAGTTCAGTCTCTTTGAGGTTGGATGGGGGGGGGGGTCTCACTATATGTCTGTCCTTGCTACAGTCAAGGACAGCATGGCTCAGTCAGAAGAGGCATCGGGAGTGATTTCCGTTCGTGACTCTGTGGGAGCTGTTTCAGTTACAGCTTTTGTGTTGAAACTCACAGGCCCTATCTTGTGAGTCTGCAGGGGAAGTTGGCAGTGCGGACGCCGTGCCTCATGCAACTGGCTCAAGACACTAGGGCATTGGATGACAGCATCGTCAGCGGGGTCATGGCTGTTGTGTCAGGAGGGAGGGGGGGTCACAATTCATGCGGACAACTTATGGGACCGGAAGACAGACAACTCGCACACCGGAAAGCGGGCATGTGTTAGGACCAGAAGCAAGGCATCCTGTAGGATTGGAAGCCAGGCACAGGTAATAAACCTGTTCCTCTCCGATGAGCCCTGCTTACTTCCACAGTTCCAAATTCATCTTGAGAGAGTATGGTCGAAATTAAGGGTTGGTGCATGAAAACACGAAACTGCACGCACGCCCTAGCTGTAAACCTTCAAACAAAGCGTGGCAGCGAACACAAACCCCAGCATTCCCCAGATCCGGAAGCTTCCATCTTCCCAATCGCAGGCTAAGCCGCAGGTCCCCATGTGTCTCGTACATAAGTGCCTGGCACCAACTGCTCAGGCAACAACGCCTTAAGTCTCCATGTACACGACCCCATACTCCTGAGGACACAACTGCAAGCTGCCACATCCTCACTCACCACTAATACGTCACCGGAGGAAGAAGGGAAGGGGGAGTGAGAGTGGGGGCGATGGACAAAACAATGAAACAATTAGCAGCGCAGTGCTCATGACGAGCGCCGTGCTGATTATGTATGATTAACAGCACGGCGCTCGTGACGAGCGCTGTGCTGATTGTGTATGTAAGTGAGTGTGTCATGCTGCAACTCAGCATGCTGGGCTGCAAAAAAACCTAAAAAAAAGTTCCCCTCGGAGACACATGAAACACAAAAGCAGACAAAAACTGTAGTTAGGCGGTGCTGCTTCCGGAATAAACGGAAGTGAGGTATCGGATCGACAGCCAACAATAAACCAGCTAAGAAGAGCAATGCCAGAGTTGACCATTGGCAAGTGGCAGGAGAAATTACCCTCCATATTGTGTTTACTACAGGTCTTGCTACAGCGCATGCGCTGTCTAGGCTCGACCTAAAAACAAGAAGTGCTAATAACAGTGGCTAAACTTAAAGGTCTGGAATGCAAACTTGCATGGCATAAGCAAATACTGAGTGAAGTGCAAATATCTCAAAATTATGGCATTTAAAAAATACAGAATCAATAGCGTTTGAGGCAGACAAAAAACCCTTACATTAAAACTATCAATTTCCAGAAATAACCACTTACAACTACTAGCTAAACAATGCATTAGTCTATGTCTAAGGGAGCTTCACTTCACCACCGGATGAACTAGTGAACACTAGCTTTATACCCCCATTCGAAACAGCTCAACAACAAACCAAAATGCTCTGTGTCAGTTTAGATTCTGATTAGTGATACCGTTTGAAAGTTCAAGTTCTAAGTTTATATCTTATTAAGTAGATTGTGTTTCTTCATTTCCCATATTTGATGTAATGCATCAGGTAAAAAAATTGAAAAAGGAAAAGAAAAAGATAAACATGGTATTTAGTTCCAGAGCTAACATCATGGGGCAACTCTTGTTGACATGAAGTGGAAAAGGACTTCCTGCTCAGAAACAGAAGTATTACCCAGCGGGTTATTCTCTTTATAGTGGCTAGGTATCTGTTAGATGTATGGTGGAACACCAGGAGTGATTTTTAGCCCTGCGCCCTGTCACCTATGGCTTTAATGGATGCAATTAGGATCTATTTGCTGTGGACAAAGCAGATACATCAAAAGATTAAGCTGTCTTAGGACACGCATTATCATGAGTTGATGTTCTATTTTCAAACTAATTCAAAGTTGGGCCTGGTTATCTGAGTTTACATCTTTGCCTCTTTTCAAGAAATTGTAGAGGTTGAGCATTTCTTCTGCTTTATCCAATTACTGTACATACATGCACTCCACAATGAGCTTCTGTTCCTCTTAAAACAGACAATCTCCTATTGAGCTCTCCAACATTCTCTAGATTGGGATCTTCTTAAGTATCCATCTTTGCACTGAAAGGACATGCAAACTGCTCCACCCCAAGATGCCACAGAATTCCTGACAAGTTCTCCAGCAAAGACGTGGAAAACGTCTTCCTGATCTCCAAACCCAAACTACCTCTCATGGCCTCTCATGGAAATGTAAGGACTATATTCTATAGAATCCTTTGGCAATAATCTGTGATTCGACAAACAAGTCCTAAGAACAGATCATGAGGAAGTTTCTTCAAGTTCTGCACACTGGTGTCGCTATCAACAGCATGGCTGAGTGCTCATGCAAGAGTCTGTATCCATTAAGGTAGGAGAAAAGGTTTTCATTTCTTTAGGCCCTTAGGTTACAGCAGCAACAGGTTGGTCATGTAGGGGCTTCATTCACCCTCGAACTGTGCCTATCACTTTGCATCCACTGCAGACTGCAGACCGCATACCAACATTCTATTAAGTCACTCACTCAGCATTCTGGATACCAGTTCAGTTGTACAGAGAATGGGGAAATATAGGATACTACAATGGGGATGCCACCCCAAGTAAAGTGGTTGAGTATGCTGGGGATAATTATCTGTCCTGTTCTCTCTGTCCTTTGGCACTTAATGGACGCTATGCAATTATTGTAACACGTATTGCTGTTGTTCTTAGGAACCCAGGAAACAGGTACTAATGGAAGGTGACATAAAAGCCAACTCTCCACTCCTTTAGTCTTTTACTTTTATGTGGTAGTGTGGTAGAATAGCAAAGGCTTACACTTGGAGGGTGGTGCAGAGTGGAACTTTGAGTTCCAGCAGCACATGTACTACCTGCAATAGATGGAATGCTGAGGCAATGTCATTTTCTTGAAAAGAAGTAAGAATTCTAATTCTAATATTATTAAGTCAACATGCTTAGTAACTGAGAGTCTTCATAGCATTCATATGCTTTGCCTAATCATACTCCTTATATACTGCAGCATTTCTTTGCCCAGCAAGGGGAATGTACTTAGGGATGTCAGGGTTACAATCACATTTATATTTAACCTGAGATTTAAACAATTACAGCATCAGGTCCTTGAAAGCAAACGGGAGTGTGTATATCTTACATTAAGCAGTCACATGCCAGTTTTCTCTGTATTATGCTAGTGCCCAAAGTCTCATTCTAGTGTCTAGGTACTCTGGCTCCGATGGATAATGAAAAGGCTGGGGACCACAGTTGGTGCAACAATGGCCACAGCAATGTATGCTATGTAATTGTGATGGCAAATGGTCTTTGGAGGGTTTAAGCCCTTCCAAGGCTTGTACTCGTTGGAAGATAGACTTTTGTTAACATTATCTCCAGAGGTAGTGACATTAGCTTTCTCTTAGAAAAAGGTTGGACTTGCTGGGGAGCCTAAAGGAAGGGAATCTCTTATGTGGACTGGTCATCGTTGTGGCTACACTAGGTTTGGATATCACCGGCTCCTGCTGAACACGCAGGCAAACTGCAAGTAGCTGAACCCTTAAGTGCCTAGGGCACAGAAGCAAGTAAGTGGTCTGCCTTGGAAGACCCCAGATTCAAAGACTACTGAGACTTGGGCAGGAGAGAAGGTCCAAGCTCTTGCAGCCAGCTTCTTCTGAGGAAGCAAGAGTGCGAAAAGGCAACAAGACATCTGAAACCATGTGTGCGCCCACGGGACAGCACTATAACAGTGCTGGTGGCTCGAGAAAATAATTTTGAGCATCACTGCACTATCTTCGCCAAACTTGGCTCGATGGGGCAGCAGTTATTAGAATAAAATATGCTGCTCAAAAGTGGCAAGGGAATCCTCCGTGTGGGTAGGCCTGATGGATTGAGGACACCTAACAGGCAAAATTTGCTAAAATGCAAGTGCATTTTCTCTTCCAGGTGATAGAATGGTTTGGGACCATGAGTGTTGCATTATTTTCACAAATACCACCCCATTAAAGCTTTGGGGTTACCCGAAATCTGCACAGTCTGCTAGAGGAGCCCCTAAAGCCTACTCAATTGTAGCCTAATAAGGAATTAACTTTGCAGACATAAAGGTGCCGATCATGATCCGGTAAAAACCGGGTACGAACCGTCGGACGGAGCATATTCTCCGTCCGACGCGTACCCGGTCGTCAAAATATACAAACATGGAATTACGATTCACACGGAAACCCCATTTCCGTACGAATCGTACAAAACCCCGACCGACGAAAATAAACGTACAAATGCGATCCGGGAAAGCGCCGACGTGACGTCGGGACGCACGCAGCCTGCCACTCACGAACCAGAAATCACGATTCGCACCGACGTCATCCCGCACGGTGAATATTTTCCAGCTGCCAAAAACTGCCGGGAAATCAGGACGACGCGAACAAGAAGTACCTGTACGCGACGGACAGACATGGACCCGAACCTACGTGACATCCCGGCCCTCATAGCAGTCGACCTCCTCTACAGGTTCGGACGCAGACGCCGCAGAAGGTCAGAACAACAAAGGGAGGGGGTAAAGGGGGGGTGGGGTGGCAGGACCAGGGGCAGGCCACAAAACCCCCACCAAAGTCACACAGCACACATGCCCTGGACATACCTGACCCTCAGACCCTGGTCACTACGAGGGGGTGGGGGCGTGTCCAGCAAAGCCAGCGTCCACCACAACGGAAGTGCTTGACAACACGAACCGGCAACACAACAATACAGGTACGTCCCGTACCCACGCCTTAAGAGCGTGGGTACGAGTCGTACCCCACCCACACCTATGTCATCCCAACAATGGCGGGACGGCTGTACCCACGTGGCAAAGGCCTGGGTACGGCCCGCACAAGCATTCCACAGCGTGGGTACGGATATGTACGGACCGTACCCCCACCCCCGTATGCATGGAGCATACCCCCAACCCCAACAGTGTAAGTACAACCCGTACCCCCACCCGCGTACGTATGGAGCGTACCCCCCATGCCAACAGTGTACGTACGGACCGTAACCCCACCCGCGTATGCATGGAGCATACCCCCACCCCAACAGTGTAAGTACGACCCGTACCCTCACCCGCGTACGTATGGAGCGTACCCCCCGCCCCAACAGTGTAAGTATGACCCATACCCTCACCCGCATACGTATGGAGCGTACCCCCACCCCAACAGTGTAAGTACGACCCGTACCCTCACCCGCGTACGTATGGAGCATACCCCCACCCCAACAGTGTAAGTACGACCCGTACCCCCACCCGCGTACGTATGGAGCGTACCCCCATGCCAACAGTGTACGTACGGACCGTAACCCCACCCGCGTATGCATGGAGCGTACCCCCCACCCCAACAGTGTAAGTACGACCCGTACCCTCACCCGCGTACGTATGGAGCGTACCCCCCACCCCAACAGTGTAAGTACGACCCGTACCCTCACCCGCATACGTATGGAGCGTACCCCCCACCCCAACAGTGTAAGTACAACCCGTACCCTCACCCGCGGACGTATGGAGCATACCCCCATGCCAACAGTGTACGTACGGACCGTAACCCCACCCACGTATGCGTGGAGCGTACCCCCACCCCAACAGTGTAAGTACGACCCGTACCCCCACCCGCGTACGTATGGAGCGTACCCCCACCCCAACAGTGTAAGTATGACCCGTACCCTCACCCGCATATGCATGGAGCAAACCCGCACATGTGTATGTTCTAAGCGTACATATCCTGAAATAGGAGGGGTGTGTGCAGAGTCCTCCCAGCAGTGCCCAGATGCAGGAGGGGTGGGTGCCTAACACTCCCAGCAGTGCCCAGAGACAGGAGGGGTGGGTGCAGAGTCCTCCCAGCAGTGCCCAGACACAGGAGGGGTGGGTGCCTAACACTCCCAGCAGTGCCTAGAGACAGGAGGGGTGGGTGCAGAGTCCTCCCAGCAGTGCCCAGACACAGGAGGGTTGTGTGCAGAGTCCTCCCAGCAGTGCCCAGACACAGGAGGGGTGGGTGCAGAGTCCTCCCAGCAGTGCCCAGACACAGGAGGGGTGTGTGCCTATCACTCCCAGCAGTGCCCAGAGACAGGAGGGGTGGGTGCAGAGTCCTCCCAGCAGTGCCCAGAGACAGGAGGGGTGGGTGCAGAGTCCTCCCAGCAGTGCCCAGACACAGGAGGGGTGTGTGCAGAGTCCTCCCAGCAGTGCCCAGACACAGGAGGGGTGTGTGCCTATCACTCCCAGCAGTGCCCAGAGACAGGAGGGGTGGGTGCAGAGTCCTCCCAGCAGTGCCCAGACACAGGAGGGGTGGGTGCCTAACACTCCCAGCAGTGCCCAGCCACAGGAGGGGTGAGTGCCTAACACTCACAGCAGTGCCCTTGCAAAAAAAAGGGTGGAGTACCCACAGATCCAATGCCCACAAATGTCAGTCAGGTGCACAAAGATCCTGCAGTACATGTACCACATGTGTGCGAGGCTGGAAGTATACATATGCATAGCGCCTAAAAGAATACATGTACACATGAAGTCATGGCAACAGTCTACATACACAAGTACAGTGACCACCAAGGACGCCATGAATGATGCAGGTGGAGACATCGCACAGCATGCATGTGCAAAGTTGAAGGAGTCTGTCACACCCCCAGCTGATGTAGACACAGCTCAGCACCACATAGTGGAAACACCCTGCAGGGAAGATGTCAGGTTACACAGAGGAAGGAACACACCTTGGGACCATGTCACCATGCAGTAACTGCTTACATGAACAAAGTTATGTAGCCAACAGCTTGTGATGGCACACAGATACCAGGATCCACCCTATGACCAGCACAAGATGACAATTCCCACACACCCAACACATAATCACCACCCAAAATAATGGGGCAGGTCGACCAAAAGCAATAACAGACAGACAGTAGTGTACTAAGGAAAAATAAATTGCTTTAATCAGCATCCAAAACATATGTTTTTCCCTTCAAAGTTCAAAAAGTACTATGCCCATAGGGCTAACCAAAGTTCCAATCCAGGTGGGGGACACAGTGGGACACGTGTCCCTAGCTTGCCTGCACAGTCAGACTCCATCGTCTTCCAGAGAGGGGAGGGCATCATGTGGGGGGGAAGGACCAGGCACCGCAGGGACATGAGGGCGAAGGGTAGGCGTCGTGGGTGCAGGGATGGAGGACTCCACCACAGGGGGTGGGTCAGGGCCAAAGGCAGAGGCCAGGATGGCGCTGCACACCTTTGCAAGGTCCTCCAGCGTCTCCCCTGCACCCGAAGGAACCACAGGCCCCAAGGAGGGGGGGGGCGGAGGGATGGGTCGCAGCGCCACAGGGGGAGGGTGTGGACAGGGGGGGACTCAACCACCCTGACCGGGGACTCCCTTGACCGCTTGCGGGGTGGTGTCACAGTGGGGCTCAGGGACAGAGCGGCCATGAAGGAGTCCTTGCTGGATATGTGGCCAGGAGAGCTGAGGGGAGGGGATTTGGAGGGAGTGGATTGGGTGGAATGCGGACTCCCACTCTGGCTGCATGACTTACGTTTGCCCCCCGACCCAGTGTGTGTGCCTACTTTACCCTGTGTGTGCGTGCCAGGTGTGCGTATGACCTTCCCTGCTGGTGTGGTGCCTGTGTCTGTTGTGGTGGGTGCATGCTGACGTCTGGGTGTACGTGAGACAGGCATGGGAGTGGGAAGTGTGGATGGGGCAGGGGTAGTGGGTGGGACGTAGTGCCCATCACACTAACATTCATTCTATTACTCTATCCACACTGAATATACGAGAGAAAACCTAAATCAGTCTTGAGTCATGATTTAAACCATAAGAACACATTTGAAAACTCAATAAATGACAAAGAAATAACCACCCGACATTGTGATTCAAACAAAATCATTATTCTCATAGTTACCTATTCTAGCCAAATGTCGTGATTTGGGTCAGGACAGGTCTCTCAGTAAAGTCTCCCGAGTCGCCGTCCTCACAATCAGCGTCGATCCTCTCGAGCATAGGTTCGGGAAGAAGTGGCCTTAGACCCTCCCTAGTCTAACAATATTTATAGGAAAACTAACACATTAAAATTTACAAACAAGCTCCAAGCGTCCGTTGAGCAGAGCAAGCAGGAAAGGATGTTGACTCGCAACATTTAGAAAAAACCTCCGCTCTCGAATATCTCAAAAATAAAAACACGGAAGAAGGAAGCACAAACTAAAAAATGATTAAGATTGTCCATTCTGGCCTGATCAAAGATGGCCGATATTTACAGCCTGCATTTGAGTAGATGAAATACGAAGAGAGGCCTCGCTGAATATGGTTGAAAATCCTGACCACGGCCTCTGTCTGTATTAAAAGTTTCCGTGAGGACAGCAGCTCCGGGCTTGACGCCAGTTGTCACCAGTTATCCTTGGGAGAGAATAAAAGCCACAATGAACTTTGATAAACTTGCGGTGGCTTCACGATTCCGAGGAAGAGCATTCATGGATGTTACATTTTTTAGTTTGTGCTTCCTTCTTCCGTGCAGCTGCTGACGCCTCCTCCTCCTCCTCTTCCAGGACCACCAGCCGTCGATATTCATTCTGAATTTCCTCCAGTTTCCAACGCCGTGCCTTGGCTGCCAACTCCTTCCGGTCAGGTTTCCCCTTGGAAGGAGTAGCTATATATGAAGAAGAAAAAACAAGACTATTGTAAAATATACTCTTAGCAAAGCAGTAAGACAAATATTTTATAGCTAGAATAGGTAACTATGAGAATAATGATTTTGCTATTGATTGACTTTCATTTGAACTAATTTAGATAAAATAACCTTTGTTTGAATCACAGTGTCGGGTGGTTATTTCTTTGTCATTTATTGAGTTTTCAGATGAGTTCTTATGGTTTAAATCATGACTCAAGACTGATCAATTAGGTCGCATTGACCTCAGTTTAGATGCAGATTGTTTAGGTTTTCTCTCGTATATTCAGTGTGGATAGAGTAATAGAATGAATGTTAGTGTGATGGGCCCTAGCGTATGATGAGTGAATGTGCGTATGACTGTGGAATTACTCTGTCCGTGGAAGTAGGGAGAATTTATATGCTCCGATCTGCAGCAGTTTCCTGGTGTGGTGGGTGCATGCTGACGTCTGGGTGTATGTGGGACAGGCATGGGAGTGGGAAGTGTGGATGGGGCAGGGGTAGTGGGTGGGACGTAGCGCTGCAGGAGACCCACTGCTGCAGTCAGTGTCGAGTCTATGGACCTCAGCAACTGGCGTTGGTCAGCCTGCGATGAAAAAATGCCCTCCAAGTATGCCTCCATGTTGTGCAGCACTTGGCTGTGGCCATGGAGGACATTAAGGATCGCAGCCTGACCAATCTGCAACTGCCGCTGGATGTCCACAGACTCGGCATTGGCGGCAGCAGAGGAGACAGGGGCAGGGGGTGCGGTGCCTGGCAGGAAGGAGACATGTGGTGACTGGGCACGCTGGGAAGGGACACGAGCAAGTGGGAGGCGGCTGATGGCAATGGAGGGGGCGGGGTGCGATGTTGTGCCGCTGTCAGCTGGTGGTGCAGCCTCCGCCCACTCGGAGAGATCATCCTCGGACCCGTCAGCTTCATATTCAGTCGTGCCAGTGGACAGGTCCTCGGCCTCACTCTCCTCCGCCTCCGTACCACTCAATGTGCCAGTCACGATGTCAACGCTGGCACTGGTGCTCGGTCCCTCCGCTCCGTCTGTGCTCATATCTCCCTCCGTGTCCCCCGACGATGCTGTGGGCAAGGTGAACAGACAGCAATTAATCACACACCTGTATACATATGTCACATGAGTCCAATCTACATAGGTTACAGTGCATAGCCTGAAATGAAAGATCAGTAACATCTACAAAACAAGGTACAGATGTAGGGCATGCAACACACAGTTGGTAGACCCACCATGCCACTGAAAATCCATGGAGAGCATGACACAATTGCAAATGACATGAAATGGAGTTTGACATAGGAGCCAGGCCCTGGGGACAATCCAGCACTGCATCTGCACCGCACAGCGTTGCCGAAAATAGGGATGAGCAGGGACCATATCCATGAACTTGAGGTGCATGCTGCATAGGTAATACTGAAAACATGGCCAACATGACTGTCTCACTGCACCTTGAGTGTATGTCCAGACAAACATCACACACTGGCCAGACCTAGCAAGGATATTTCAGGTTTTGACATGTAGGCTTTGCCCGCACCAACCACCCCCTACATGAGACATTTTTTTGAGACACAGGAAGCACTTACATCTCTTAGTCTGGGTGAAATACACAGGGGCTGCATAAATGCAAGATTGGACGCCAAATTCCCAAGGTGTGCCTGTCCAAAGAATCATGTACAAATGGCCATCATCAGATGATTGTAACAAGACACACAGGCACTGGCCACTGTGACTATGAACAAGGGAAATCAGGTCAGGCTGTACAGTGGACACTTGTACTACATTTCACTTCAATATACATGGTGCCAGGGGACAATGGCACAGAGCACAACCTATGCTGTAGACACTGAGAGTGTCCACGTTTTGTGATGACACACATGACACCTAGGAAAATATGCCCCAGGGGACAGTAGTGGGCACACAACTCCATGGTCCTGAATGGGAATGACTGCAACACACGCCACCATCCCTGCACTATGCGTATCGCACACTCATGCACATCATGTCACAGGCCACAACATAGGACATGCGCGCTGTAAGGCATGACACTTGAGAGACTAACTCCCATGTCTGGACTCGGCATCAGTGCCAACTGACATGGAACCCACATGTACTGAACTGGACAGGGCACAGGCAAGGTCCCCAAACCTGTTACACACCACCCCCACACATGATGCTACAGGCATAGTTCACGTGGAGAAAGTGCCAGCCTAGATAACCTTGTGAAGGAGTGACTACACACAGACCAGGGAACACATTGCAAGGAGGGGAAGGGAGGCAGGAGAGCACAGCCAATCTGTGGGTAACTGGATCTGCACAGCACCTTTCAACCCTGGCAGTGAATCCATGCAACTGTGCACTTACAAATGCTGGTGACACACAACAAACACACATGTACCTACCCCCTTCCTGCTGCTGCTTCTCCTGTAAGCGCCTCTCCAAGTCTGGAAATACCACCGCCAGCACACGCTTGTGGATGTTGGTCAGATGGCGGCACCCCCGGATCTTATGGGTCTCAGGTGAGTCCCCCAGCAGGACCCGTGCGATCCTCTGCGTCCAGCACCGGATATCCTGCCAGCGTTTCCTCACCTGGGACAGGCGCCGCTTCCGCCCATCCGCACTCCTCACGGCACTGACGGCGGTCAGCCATATCTGCTTCTTGGCAGAGGCGCCCACCTGTGAGGATGAACAAGTGACACTACATCAATACACCAGGCACATGTCACAGAGAGACATATTAGAACAAATGTGCTGTGTACAACAAGGCATAGTATGCATCCAACGCATTGCACCTTTGTCATAGGGACATGATCCTCATGGGAAGGGCAAAAGCAGTACGTGCCATTGAAAGTACACAGGTGGAATGAGGGCAACTACACAATCAATGATCCAGGCTCACACTGTGCATCACAAGGTACACCAGGATAATGTGCAGCACCTCTAAGCAGTCACATGCCACAGGCCACTGACGCTACCGCAGCAGAGTACACAGACACACACAGGCACAGGACATTCACCTTCCATTGCCAAATGCTGCGACAAAACTCACTCTGCACATGTGCCACTAGACGGGGGGGCTCACAGGTGTGGGGCTGGCTCTGCACGTCAGACACACAGCACTGCTCCCTGCTCACATCACATGGGCAGGGTAAATCCATCCCTCATGCAGCCCGGGTGCCACACCCCACATATGCACCCACCCACATGACAGGGGACTTACACACACACCGATGTCCAGGGTACGAACACATCATGTGGACACTCTCAGCACAGGTACACTGAACTAACACACATCTGTGGGTACAGTCACCTGTCACACTGGGCTGACCACATAATCAAATGAGGACTGTAGAGGCTACATTCCCAGGAGGGTAAGACAGGCAGAATATGGCATGCACCATGAAGTGAATGTCACAGTAAACACCATGCAAGTGAGGACGGCAGACATGCACCACAGCATGCTCTGGCTGGGAGACATTAGGCATTCCCCCCCCGGGACCCCCTACAGTACATAGCATGTGTGCCACACCTGGACACAATGCCAGAAGTCACAGTCACAAAAAAGGGACACAGTCTGTGCCAGTGGACTCTGCACTCACCTGATACCCTGGTCGCCCATACAGCATGGGGTACTGTGGGAGGATCACATCCAGCAAAGCCAGGTTCTCCTCCAGGGTGAAAGGCTGTGACCTCTCCACAGACCTTGACATGGTTCCAGGGAATCAGTAGCAGCAGCTGGGTCGTGGAATACAAAGATGTGCAGGCAAGTGCTCCCTCATGGGACCTGGCTGCCTTATATCTGCCTTGCTGGCCTGTTTCATGCACAGCAGTACAGAGTGATTGGTCACTCACATTTGCATCCTATGTTTCCTCCAATCCCTTCAAACCTAGCACAGTCAGTGGGTTCTTATTGTGTTTTTTTCTTCAGCATGATGTCAACTCCACAAACACATTGCAACAAAGTAGATTCATTCCAACTGACTTCTGCTGTGCACCTTCCGGAACAAATTCAAACTTTAAACTTGGTCTCCATGACAACCAGCATGCATGTAGGCCTTTATACTTGTCCCTCATGTGTCCCCTATGTAATTTGGAGCTTCACACACAGGTACGGTGCGTTCCGGGGCCCTAGAGCACCCCAAATGCATATCAACGGCCCGTACAGGCGTGTGTACGCTCCGTACCACTATGGGTGTTCTCGCGTATGCGTACTCATGGTGGTACGGACCGTACACACGCCTGTACGCTCACTTTCACTATGAGTACGCTTACGCGAGAACACCCATAGTGAGACGGGCCGTACACGCGTGCGTACGCTCACTATCACTATGGGTGTTCTCGCGTATGCGTACTCATAGTGATAGTGAGCGTACAGGCGTGTGTACGGTCCGTACCACTATGGGTGTTCTCGCGTATGCGTACTCATAGTGATAGTGAGCGTACAGGCGTGTGTACGGTCCGTACCACCATGAGTACGCATACGCGAGAACACCCATAGTGGTACGGACCGTACACACGCCTGTACGCTCACTATCACTATGAGTACGCATACGCGAGAACACCCATAGTGAGACGGGCCGTACACGCGTGCGTACGCTCACTATCACTATGGGTGTTCTCGCGTATGCGTACTCATAGTGATAGTGAGCGTACAGGTGTGTGTACAGTCCGTACCACTATGGGTGTTCTCGCATATGCGTACTCAGGGTGGTACGGACCGTACACACGCCTGTACGCTCACTATCACTATGGGTACACATACGGCAGCACTCCCATAGTGATACGTGAACGTACACAGGCCCTCTTTGCGAAAGTACGGTGCTTTTCACACATCACAGTGGTGACAGGCAGCACACAGGAAGGAATAGGGCTGAAATACTTGTCCATGGATGGACATCAAGGCATTGTCTGGTCAGTACTACATGTGTGGGGCACAGGTGTGAAATGCTGTGATGTGGCACATTACTCCTGAGTCGAGAAGGCACCAGATGTATGATGAGATGTGTAAACATGTAATGTGTGACGGTGCAATGTGTGCCTGGCATGCCCTTGACTCCTTTGACATGTGTGCATGTCGTACTGCACACTTGGGATGAGCGTCACTGGCATGGCACGGTCAACAACACACGCAAGTGTCCCCTGAGGCCCGGTACAAGGGTTACCACACCAGACATGTCTCTACCCACGGTGCACGATGTGACTATGTCATGTATGTGTGGGGGGTTCCCATTAGGTTGATGTTGGAGCTCCCTCAAAAGCATCAGCTGTTGCAGCAACCAACATGTGTCTGTGTGTAGATTGACATGGCACACTGTTCCGCACACCATGCCACATGTGGTATCGGATGTGAGGTGCGTATGTATGCATGGGACACAGAGTAGCATAACCAGGACATGTCTGCATCCTCTCTATGAATGTGTGGTGAGTCATGACATGTACACCTTCATGGCAAGGTGTGTGGGCTGTCCTAGTGTACTCTCATGTGACCTGTGGCTCTAGTGTTCCGCTACCAGTCTCTGCAATCGACATCCTACTTCTGCTGATGTGTGGATGTATGTCACTCCTGTGTTGCGTCTGGCTGTTAACTTACACTGGGAAACAGCTAATCCCATGCCATGGCATGTGGAGGTTCACAATCTCCGTGTGTAGCTGGGTCTTGGTAGGAGTGTCACCTGGCAGCCATACGTGTCCAGGGCATGTGGCACATACCTGACTCCGTATGTAGCATATGTGTATTGACAGATTAACATGTGCTCAGTACAAATCAATAGTTGTTGTGGTGCACTCACTCTTCCTTTTCACTTCCAAATTACTGCAGAGCGCCGCCTCTTCCCCGACCAATTCCGGACTTGGCTGCCATGCGGGAGAATGACTGTATCCGGTGCTACCGCTTCCCCCAACCGTTGATTCTGGAGTTGACGGCGAGACTGGCACCACACCTGCAACCGCTGCACAGGTATCCTACGGCACTGACACCCAAGCTGAAGGTAATGGCAGCCCTACATTTTCTTGCCACGGGTACCTTTCAAAATACCATAGCTCATGTTGGTGGCATGTCCCAGAGCATGTTCTGCCGTGTGCTGCATGATTTCTTAGAGGCCATGTTGCTTCACCTGGATGACTTCATCCATTTCCCAACCCCTGAAATGTTGACTGGGGTCAAGCGCGGATTCTATGCCCTGGGAGGGATGCCCCATGTCATTGGGTCCATAGATGGGACACATGTGCCTTTGGTACCACCACAGGCACAGGAGGTAGCGTACAGGAATCGCAAGCACTACCACTCCATCAATGCCCTTGTGGTGTGTCTGTCCAACATGGTGATTTCACATGTCTGCGCTCGTTTTCCAGGATCAGCACACGATGCCTACATCATGAGGCGTAGCAGGATGCCTGAAATGATGACGCAGCTGCACAACGAACGAGCATGTGTTGTTGGTGGGTACAGTCTGTCTGTCCTGTATTTTGCGTAGACTTCCTGCACGACCGCTTCTCCTGTCCTACTTATGTCCATGTGCTTTCCATGTAGGGGACGCTGGCTATCCCAACATGCCATGGCTGATCACACCTCTCCACAACCCCATCACGCTGGCCCAGCTCCGCTACAACACCACCCATGGCCGGACAAGGCAAGTGATAGAGAGGACGTTTGGCCTCCTGAAGAGCCGATTCCGATGCCTCCACAAGACCGGCGGCGCGCTCCCATATGCCCCGGCGAAGGTCTGCAAAATCTTCATGGTCTGCTGCATGCTGCACAGCATGGCAGTTGAGAAAGCTGTGCCACTCATCTTGGATCAAGATGATCAGGACCATCCACCCGTGGAGGACGAAGGGCTTGGCAATGGGGCTAGTGATGTGGAGGACGTGGTTCCGCAAGAGGACATCCGGAGTCGGCTCATACGGGACTTCTTTGCTTAGTGGTGAGTACCAGTGTCTGTGTGTGCACGCATTGGTCCCCGTGTGGCATGTGTTGCGATGTGTGTGTCCATCTGCATGTATGCCACGTGAGTCAGAGGTGTGTGTGGATGTGTTACTGGAGTGATGGTGGCAGTGATGTGTATTTCCCCAGTCATAATTGTGACCTGGCATGTTGTCATCCTTACATGTGTCGAGTACATGCACATGCAAGTGGCTGTGCTTTTGTGGCTGACTTCTTGTGTGTCTCTCATCCCCAGGTACTTGCGCATGCCGTCTGCTGGTTGCATTGTTGTGGCACTGCTATTCCTCATGGACACGTTATTGTGTGCTGACTCAGCGTTACACGCACGGACAAGTTTGGAAGTCTCCTTAGGGTAAGGGATGCTTCAGGGGTGTATTGGGTGTGGCAGTTGTTCACGATGTATGCACACTGCCCCTGTCGATGTTTGGTTCCTCTGCAGACATGTCGCATCACCATGGTACACATTACATGCAGCTGGGTACACCTGAATAGATGGTCAGACTTGTTGACAGTCATCAGTGATGGGATTGTGGAATGTGATGATGGCATCAATGTGTGTTACACTGCCCTCGGACACATACGGTTTGCCTTGGCTTGACATGGTGTGGGACTTCCACATCAGTGGTGTATGGCAGTCTCTCCGTGAGCAGCAGGGGGTGTTTAGCTGTTAGCCGACACTTGTGTGCCAGTTCCATGGCTATCACGCATTTGGGCTGCAGAAGGGGGGTGCCAGTGTTGGACCCACATGTTACTCCACATGACCCGTTCATGTGTACTCCGAGTTGCCTCAGCAATCCCGAATACATGACTAATAAAGGTGTCCCTATGCCTCCAAGGTGCCTCTTCTCAGTCAATGCTGGTGTGTTGCCACGGTGCATCCGGCATGTCTGGCATGGTTTTCCGTGATAGTGGCTATGTGTCTATGTGTAGAGTAGCAAGATGCAAGCTGTTTGTGTGGCATTAGTCTCTGTATTGTGCATGATGTCCATGACTCTGTGGGTATTGTGACATGTGCCATCCCCATGCATCCAACATAGGGCAGGCCACCATTCACTGCATCCACCTGACTCAAGCTTGCAGGACATGGTTCTGCCACCTGTCCACACATACCTGGGTGCCCCCCAGGAGACTCCACATGATCCCTGACCTCTGCACATGGCTGTCGCTGTACTCAATATGTCTGTCGGCACGGTTGTGCGGCCACCCCCTCAGCTGGTTGGGCCCATCACGGGTGTGTATGGTGCTCCATGTCTGTCTTGCCTACTACAATGTGACCCATGTGTGTCCTGTGCCAGACTCAGGCCCCAGGGTGTGGATGGTTGAAGTCAAATGAGAACTCAGGCATAGTTAGACTTTACAAGACACATGTAAGGTAATAATGCAAAATGTAGGCATCTACTCTTTATGGTGTGACTTTTTATTTTGGTTGGGGTGGGGGGGGTGTTTGACATGAGGGGCTTTCCGGGTAAGTGGAATCCAAAGTACACTAGGGGAGTTGGTGTCCTTGCCATTTGAAATCCTCAGAGTCCATGCCACAGTCTTTGTCAACATTGGTCAGACAGTGACCAGCAAGTCCATGTGGCAGAGAATGTCTTTTGCTGCTGTGCTGCTGTTGCTCCAGTGGGCCAGGTGCCAGGCCAGGTGTCCTGGGAGATGGTGCTGTTGCGCCGACCCTCACGGTCTTTTCCGTGGATGACCCGCCCTCCTGCGGGGACCCTCAGAAGCAGGCCGTGACGATGTTTGGGATGCTCCGTCGGATGTCTCCTCCTCCTCCTCCTCCCTCCCTGTGGGTGGTGATGTTCTACGCCTGCTGGCACAGGGAGGGTTGCCCATGTTGTCGGCCATCCGACGGAGTGTACTGTGAAGTGAACACAATCACGAGCTCAGCCTGTCTGTCCTCCATCCTCCGTTGGTGTTGCAGTAGACAGGCATGTTGCTCCGCATGTTGCTGGGCCTGCTGGGTCTTGATCCCCTCGAGGATGGACACAACCTGGGCCATGTCCGTGGTGTCCTGCCGGTATGTGTCCAAGATGTTTCGGACATGGGAATATACCGGTTCCCCAGCAAACTGGTCAGGCTGGCACCTCCGCCGTCCTCCACTCCCACCACCCCTGCCCACTTGCACCTGGCCTGCCCTTGTGGGCACATCGGGTCTCCAGGACCCCTGAGGGGTGGCATTTGCGTTGTCGCCTGCCTCCTCCTGGGTGCCCGGGACACCGTGTCCCTCCTGGCCAGCCTGGCTGCATTGTGGTGGTGGGGCAGGGATCCTGGGTTTCTCCTGGGATGTCGCAGGAGTGGGGGTGGTGGTTGGCCCAGTTGTACCTGACGCAGGTGCTGCAGGTCGTTGGACACCAGAGGGGCCAGGTTGGTCGGGGTCTGGTTCGACCACAGAGTGGTGAGAGTCGTCGCTGCCGGTGGCTCCGTCATCCCGCCGAGCCGGGTCCTGTGAGTCTTCCCCCCCAGTGTTGGGGGGTGATCCACGACATTGACCTGTGTGTGAGAGAGACAATGTTAATTTTGTTCCATGCAACATCCATGTTTCATTGTTTTCAAAGTTGGCACGTTTCCTCGGGGAATTTGGATATGTCTTGCATTCCACTGACAGTGCACTTGTGCATGGGTATGTCCCTTGGCCACAGCTTTTGAGACTTTACCTATGTGTGGCACAGTCTTACTTGCTGCGTCAATTGTGACAGCAGTCAGCAGTGGAGTGGGCAGGTGTGGCGAGCCATGCATTGGCGCCTTCCGTGTAGCACTGTACGTGTGCACATGGAGTGGTTCCACACACTTATATAATGCAGGTAGCTGTCGTTGTGCTCGTGCACAGGTTGTGACATGGACCTGTGTTTTGCCATGGAGAAGAGGGGGGTTCTGGCACTGGCCACCCTTGTCTACATGCATGCAGTCCACCTGCTGACGAGCAGACATCCCCACACCCCACAAGGCTGATTTGCTCTCCCTGTGTGTCCCTTTCTTGCTCCCTCTCTGTCCCCCTCTCCCTCCCTCTGTGTGTCAGACTCCTCCCTCTGTCCGACTCCCTGTGTCTCCCTCCCTCTCTGTCCCCCTCTCCCTCCCTCTGTGTGTCAGCCTCCTCCCTCTGTCCGTCTTCTGTGTCTCCCTCCCTCTCTGTCCCCCTCTCCCTCCCTCTGTGTGTCAGCCTCCTCCCTCTGTCCGTCTCCCTGTGTCTCCCTCCCTCTCTGTCCCCCTCTCCCTCCCTCTGTGTGTCAGCCTCCTCCCTCTGTCCGTCTCCCTGTGTCTCCCTCCCTCTCTGTCCCCCTCTCCCTCCCTCTGTGTGTCACCCTCTGTCACCTCAGCCCAGCTTCCTGGGCACACACTGTTAGCAGATCTTTGAATGGCCCTTGGATTGTTGATGTGAGTCTGTTTCTGATCTCCAGGCACCCATTGGGTGTAGTGTGTGTGTCTGCACTGCTGCTGTGGTGGTGTGTGCTGCCACTCTTTCACAGTGTTGGCTGTTCATTAGCTGCTGTCATGTGCAAGAACGTGCCGTCACCCCATGTGTTGATGCAAGGCGTCCGCCATTTGCTGGCGAGTCTTTCCTGTGTGGGGACACACTGTGGGCCCGATTCACAGAACTAGCTTAAGACAAAATCCTAAACTTACTACCATTTTGGTATTCACAGAAGGCACTTACTCATTTTGGTATTCACAGAAGGCACTTACTCATTTCGGTATTCACAGAAGTTAGGAGTCCTAACTTTAGGACTCCTAAATGCCTTCTGTGAATACCGAAAGTCTTAAAATTAGGATTTTTCGCAGTTTAGTAGTAGTATAGTTAGGACTCCTAACTTTAGGACTCCTAAATGCCTTCTGTGAATACCGAAATTCTTAAAATTAGGATTTTTCTCAATTTAGTAGTCCTAAATTTAGGACTCCTAACTTTAGGACTCCTAAATGCCTTCTGTGACTACCGAAAGTCTTAAAATTAGGATTTTTCGCAGTTTAGTAGTAGTATAGTTAGGACTCCTAACTTTAGGACTCCTAAATGCCTTCTGTGAATACCGAAATTCTTAAAATTAGGATTTTTCTCAATTTAGTAGTCCTAAGTCTAAACTTAGGACTACTAAATTGAGAAAAATCCTAATTTTAAGACTTTCGGTATTCACAGAAGGCATTTAGGAGTCCTAAAGTTAGGAGTCCTAACTATACTACTACTAAACTGCGAAAAATCCTAATTTTAAGACTTTCGGTATTCACAGAAGGCATTTAGGAGTCCTAAAGTTAGGACTCCTAACTTCTGTGAATACCGAAATGAGTAAGTGCCTTCTGTGAATACCAAAATGAGTAAGTGCCTTCTGTGAATTCCAAAATGGTAGTAAGTTTAGGATTTTGTCTTAAGTTAGTTCTGTGAATCGGGCCCATCATGTCTGGCTGTGACCTAGGCCATATGGGCAGAGGGCATTGTTGTCTGCTTCTGAGTTGCACTATGTGATTTTTGGGGCCCACACTCCCGCCATCCGGCTTACCGTGTCTTGTGTTGGTGTTTTCTGTGGCCTGTGACTTGACATTGTCCAGCTGGGTGCATGGGGCATGGTGGAGCTAGTGGCATGTGCGTGTTCATGGAGTGTGGTTGAGTCATGCGATAGCTTGGGGTGGTTGCGTGCCTGTTTGTGAGTTTGGTTGTGGATGACGTTCCCCCCATGTGAGGTGGGTTGTTTGTGTACTCACCCGGGTCTCGGAGTCCTTCTAATCCGTCGACTGCCACCACCGGCAGTATGGCCATCACCCTCTCCTCCCAGGGATGGTATTCTATGCGTCTGCGGGGCGGCCCTCCTCCAATGACGTTGGCCTGGTTGTGTTCGTCCGTCATTTTGGCTCGGACCCTCCTCCGCAGATCGTACCACCTGGCTTGGCATTCATGCCTGGTCCTTCTGCTGTCCGCAACAGCATTCACAGCATCGACGATGGTCTGCCACATGGATGTTTTTTCTGAAATGCTGGTCTGTCTGACCAATGTTCCAAAGAGGTGTGGCTCAACTCTGAGGATTTCATCGACAAGGACCTCCAACTCTCGGCTAGTGAACTTTGGATTCTTGTTAGTGGGCATGGTGAGGGGTGTGGGTGTGGATGGTGGGGGGGTGTGTGTGGATGGTTGAGGGTGTGTGGGTGTGGTTGTGCAGGTGTGTGTGTGAATGTGATGTGGGGGTGTTTGTGAAGGTGTGTGTGTGAAGGTGTGCAAGTGTAAGGTGTGGTAAAGGTTCTAGTATGGTGCTGCAGGTTGTCTGTGGGGTCTGGCAGCAGTGAGTCTGTTGCAAAGGCTCATGGTTTGTGTGTGTGGGCCCTTTTTATTGGTCCATTGGTGGGTGTGGCTGTGTTTGAACTTTGGGTGGGTGTGTTATAAGGAGTGGTTTTGTTTTGGGCCTCTGTTTTGGATTTTGGCAGTTGCAGGTCAGTGATTGTGTTGTTTTTGAGCTTGTTGGACATGTTCAGTGGCTTTGTGCCATTCGAATGGTGTATTCTTCTGTTGTTTTGCTTTGTCCTGGTTGTGTACGTGCGTTTTTAGCGTGTGTACGGTGTGTACTTCGGGCATTTTGTTGTACAGTGCTGTCCTTGTGTCTGGCTTGGTACGACTCGTACATGCACGATGTTGTGTGAAGGTGCTGGTGTTGGGGCCTGGGGTACGCTCCATACGTCCGCGGATGAGGGTACGGGTCGTACATACACGGGTGGGGGTACGACTCGAACGTACACGGGTGTACATGCATGGGTGGGGGTACGACTCGTACACGGGTGTACATACACGGGGGTACGACACGTACACGGGTGTACATGCACGGGTGGGGGTACGACTCGTACACGGGTGTACATACACGGGGGGACGACACGTACACGGGTGTACATAAATGGGGGGTGCGACACGTACAGGGGTGTACATACATGGGGGTACGACACGTACACGGGTGTACATACACGGGGGGTACGACACGTACATGGGTGTACATACACAGGGGTGCGACACGTACAGGGGTGTACATACACGGGGGGTACGACACGTACACGGGTGTACATACACGGGGGTACGACACAAACATACACGGGTGTACATACACAGGTGGGGGTACGACTCGAACGTACACGGTTGTACGTGCACGGGGGTATGACTCATACAGGGGTGTACATACACGGGGGGTACGACACGTACACGGGTGTACATACACGGGTGGGGGTACGACTCGAATGTACACGGGTGTACATGCACGGGTGGGGGTACGACTCGTACACGGGTGTACATACATGGGGGTACGACACGTACACGGGTGTACATGCACGGGTGGGGGTACGACTCGTACACGGGTGTACATACATGGGGGGACGACACGTACACGGGTGTACATACACGGGGGGTGCGACACGTACAGGGGTGTACATACATGGGGGGTACGACACGTACACGGGTGTACATACACGGGGGGTACGACACGTACACGGGTGTACATACACGGGGGTGCGACACGTACAGGGGTGTACATACACGGGGGTACGGCACGTACACGGGTGTACATACACGGGGGTACGACACAAACATACACGGGTGTACATACACAGGTGGGGGTACGACTCGAACGTACACGGTTGTACGTGCTCGGGAGTACGACTCATACAGGGGTGTACATACACGGGGGTACGACACGTACACGGGTGTACATACACGGGTGGGGGTACGACTCGAATGTACACGGGTGTACATGCACGGGTGGGGGTACGACTCGTACACGGGTGTACATACACGGGGGTACGACACGTACACGGGTGTACATACACGGGTGGGGGTACGACTCGAACGTACACGGGTGTACATACACGGGGGTGCGACACGTACAGGGGTGTATATACACGGGGGTACGACACGTACACGGGTGTACATACACGGGTGGGGGTACGACTCGAACGTACACGGGTGTACATACACGGGTGGGGGTCCAACTCGAATGTACACGGGTGTACATACAGGGGGGGTGCGACACATACAGGGGTGTACATACACGGGGGTACGACACGTACACGGGTGTACATACACGGGTGGGGGTACGACTCGAACGTATACGGGTGTACATACACGGGGGTACGACACGTACACGGGTGTACATACACGGGGGGTACGACTCGAACGTACGGGAGCTGGGGGGTGTTGGGCACGTATGTGGACACTTGTCTCTATGGTTGCTATGGGAGTTTGGTGCGGACGGTGTTTTTTCCATACGGTGGTAACATCGGACGCACGGGATGGATCGTGATTCCGCGGTCGGACTTCACTTTTCACATTTGTACGGTAAATCGTCCGGGGACGTGTCGGACACATTTTCCGACCCAAGGACGTGTGGGGAATAATTCCCAATGCGATTCGTATGGTATTTTTCCCATGCGAATCGTAATTGGCAGTTTGTACGGCACTTGTACGATTCGTACGGTAAAAAGACCCGATACGAGTCGTACGGGCCATTTTTTTACCGGATCGTAATCGGCACCAAAGAGTGGTGTTTGCCTGCTCTCTCTCCTAACCGAATAACCAGGAAGTAAGGAACATTGAAGACAGGCTGGAAGAAGAGAGGACCAGGTCCACCAACTACACTGAGAGGAGCAGGAGAGGTTTTTGTCCCCTACAAACAGTGCTTAATTTGAGGCCATGGTTTCCAGTGCTCAGCACAGCACTCAATTCCCGGGACAGGCACTGCTTCTTTAAGTTAAACATGAGCATAAAAACAGCTGTTTGTCAATTCAATATACATTAAAAACAACTAAAACCTGCCAGCCAAGCCATTTTTAAAGCTTTGTCGGGCTTGACCAGTCTGAATTGTCACACTCATAGCAGTGGGATGGTTACTTGTTGTGCAAGTACAGTGACAATGTGTGGTGCAAACTGCAGTGACCTTCTGACGAGGGCCCGGCACTTTAAAAAACAAAAAAATAAAAACAATTAAGCACTGTCTACAAGGTCCCCAGATTATGCGCTCAGGTACCTCATGAGGTCAATGACATCCACTTGATGATATCCACACACCAGTAGGCACAGCTAAATGGAAAAATAAAAACCCACACTTTCATCGAAGAAACCACCACACATAAGCAAACACCCATAAGTCGTGTAGAGATCTGAAGACGGTGTGGGCTGGTGCTGAGAGAGGAACTTACATGCAGAGTTACTGTCTTTAACTCTGAGGTGAGGCAAGAGTGGTTCGGGGCATCAGTGTCATTGTTATTGGGACACCTCTGAGTGAAATGAATGTACCTAAGTAGTAATTCTTCTCCTTCTTTTATCCCTCTATCATGTTGTTATTTTCACTTGTTAAATTTTGACCTAGCAACACTGATGGATTGATACATTGCTGTACTTTTACAACTATAAACCCTGCACTTTCCTGTAATACTGAGAAAGAACATAACCAGTATTTCTTTTTTGTGAAAGAGGGGCTGCACATTTAGAGTGCATTCTTCAGTAAGTAAGTGAGAATGAATTTACAAGCAATGAGGATGTTGAAAAGGGGTGCAGACAAAAAGCACATGCTGTGAAATACAAAATGCTTGCGACTGTGGTTATAACTGTGTTTCTAACTAAGCATTGTCATCATCATCAATTTTATTTGACATACCACATAGGAAGAACCAAGCGTGGGACAGAAGTAGCCCCTTCAGTCTGCCAAGAGATGAGGTTTTATACTCTTTCGGAAAGAAATCTAATTTAGGTAAAGATGTAAGTCATTTGGCCGATTATGGAAGATGGATGTTACTCAATTTGGAAACCGTTTTCTCCTTGTCCATTATCTCCTGCTTGCCTGAGAATAGGCTTACATTTGGATCTAGGTTGTTATTCAGCATAGTAAATCAGAATTTGATCTTTAAGATATTCAGGAGCTGAACAGATGAAAAGCTTTGTGTTCTGAGGCGAGAGATTTGAATAGGACTCGCTCATGCACAGCCAGTCACTGTAGCGCTTGAACAGCACTAGAGACATGCTCAGATGCATAAATTCTAGTGACATGGCTGTTGAATTCATTTTAAGGCATTATAATAACAGTGTTAAGCCTTCATTATCACCTCAACAGAAATGGCCCTGTGGTGTTGGCAACAGTGGTTTGAGGCGCTTTCACATTTTCGGGTGATTATTAGTCAAGGAAATCATGGCCCAGATTCACAAACACTTTGCGTTGCTTGCTTTACTCTTTTAAAGAAAATAGCGATGCAAAGTGTAGTGCTGGTATTTACAATCCAATGCAATGCAAAAGTAATACAAAGCTGCACAATGTACTGCCTTGCATTACTTTGTGTCAAGGGAATTTCTATGTGTGGTATATGGTCGTTCCCATGCAACCACTCATTGATATCGACAAAATTGCTATCTACAGAGATTTGTAGACAGGTATTGGCACCAAAATTGCCTGCTTCCTTGAAGCAGGCATAATGAGATGAAATATTTTCATTTCTCCTCGGTTTTCCCTCTTCTCATATGTGTTGCATTCTACAGCTCACATACAAAGCGGGAAACAGATAAAGCATAATTTGTGTACTGGGAGACCTAAACTATGCGTATCATAATGCAGACACTCTATGCACTATGGTGGAAGAATGTCTGAGTTGGCACTTGGGAGCCAAAAGTGCACCAGCGCAGGGAGAGAGCAGAATAGAGCCACATTGCAGTAGACATAGTGTTGTTTTCTTCCTTCTCATTCATGTAACACAGGGCTGCAACTTTACTTGTTGTGAAGTGCTATATGACATTTTAGTAAATCTGGACCCTCATCTTTAATTTACTGTAAGACACATCTTCCTATTGAATGAGATACCTAGGCCCAGATTTAGATTTACCCATTATTTTCACTATGCAGCACAGCACTGGAATATGCCCTACTGCAATGCACAAGGTGGCACATTCTGCACAGTGCCATATCTACAAACATTGGGCTGTTACTAAAGTAATTTCCTAAACTGTCACTCAAACAAGGCTGTCTTGTGCAACACAGAGTCTTGCATCATAGTAGAGAGGCTCATGTGTGTTGTCTAGCATTGTATTTGTGCATTGCCAAACTCAAATAGATCCCAAACATTGCTTGTGTGCTGTGCACTTTAGTATACACACAATGTATTGTTGTTTGAAGAAATTAACTCATTTCCCCATTTGCACCTGCTTTAAATAGGCGTTAGTTTTGGATGCAGTGCCCAACCTCCCTAAGGATGCGATTACAATGGTGGTGGGAACACCACAGACAGCCCGTTGGTGGCGCTCCCACCGCCATTGGAATGAGGATTTCCGCCTGCCTCATAATGATGGCGGGTGGATGGGTGACAGTTAGAGAGACCAACCGCTACGTATACGATGGACTCAAGGAGCCTGTCGGTCCATCAGAGGAGCAGTAATACCTCCAATGGTGGCGGTGCCTGCCAGGCACCGCCATAGGTATAACATTGTTCCTTTCCACCTACCCATTCATGGCGGTTAACCTGCCATGAAAAGGCTGGCGGAAAGGGACATTAGGGGCCCGTAGCGGGCCCCATTCCACACTGGCCCTCAGCTTTGGGTCTTGGGGGCACAATAGGTGTTCATATTCTTGCACCATGTGGCAGGCACCACATTGTACCTGCCACAATACAAAACATAGGCATTGCGATCGCTGTTTTGGCAGTGGCATCCTAATACCTTTGATGAGACTGCTGACAGTCTATGCGGTGGTCTCATTTATGAAAGGATGATGATGGTAAAACGAAAGTCCGACTCCAATCCTAATCAGCCCAGATTGGGTATTGGATCACAAGCCTATATGGGTTTGTGCTGATCCGCCCTTGGAAGACGCTCTTGACAGAAAGGGACACACAGAGACACAAAGCGGTCTTTGCACTGTGAAAATTTCACCTTTGTCCAGGAAGCCTAGGATCACTGTCTGGTCATCAGGTCAGGGTCACCTCCATTTTTCCTCTTTATTTAAACACAATAAAAATGTGATAAAAATGTGATGCTGCTCAGGGTCAGTAGTTTCCATTGTTTCCAAAACTAAATGTATCCTGGTAATAGGACAATAGTACTTAGGGTTTACTTTATCAAGTATTATTATTATTATTATTATTATTATTATTATTATTATTATATATTTATATAGTGTGTGTAGGAATGTGCCCCTTTTTCCATGGTTGCCCCCCTTTTTGCCTAATATTGATGTACTTTGACTGAGTGTGCCCTGGGTTCCTGCCAACCAGGTACCCAGGGCCTATGCTCGTTCCCTAAACTGTAGTGTTGCAACACCCAAATGGCAACTCACTGTCCACATATAAGTCCCTTGTAAAAGGTACCATAGGTACCAAGGGCACTGTGACCAGGGAAGGTCTTTAAGGGCTGCAGCACTTATTGTGCCACCGTTAGAGGCCCTGTACCTTTACACACACACACTGCCTTTGCAGGCTGCGTTGTTTTGGTGCAGAACAAAGTGAAGAGTCGACATGGCACACATCCCTGTGAGCCATTCCTACAAACCACTGCAGTGGCATAGGTAAGTCACTCCTCTAGCTGGGTGCACTATACCAGTGGTGAGGGTACAGGTGCATAAGCCCTGTACCCCTACAGTGTCTAAGCCAATTCTTAGACATTGTAAGTGCAGTATTGCCATAAACAGTATATGGTATGGGAGGCTGTCATTACAAACTCCATAGCACTATAATGGCTTTACTGAAAACTGGGAAGTTTGGTATCAAAAATCTCATAACATTAAACCCACACTGATGCCAGTGTGGGAGTTAATGAAATATGCACTCAGAGGGCATCTTAGAGATACCCCCTGAAAAACGACCTAGCTCTAATGTCCTGGCTGAGTGGCTGCTCTCCAGCTGCCACCACCAGAGAGGTTTCAGGACGCCTGGTTTGAGAGCCTACCACACTCGGGGTTCTGAAACAAAGCACATCCTGGGACGAGGTGCCAAACCTCCTCCTCCAGGATGGGCAGGGTCATCGAAGGGGAAGCTTCAAAGGCCTGCAGCCAAAAGGGGCATGCAGGGGTGGCAAAAGTACTGTTCTTGATCAGAGGATTGCTAGGACAGGTACTGGTTGTCTGTACGAAGGTCCACATTTCTTCTTTTCCGTGATATTTTCTCTGACTAGATCTCCAAGCTTTGGGATCCAGACAGGCCTTGCTGGGATGGCCAGATGTTTCTCAGTGGTGGTTGGCTTCAGGACCACATTGCTTTTTCGCTTTCTTAAGTCATTTAAGTCCTGTAAAATAGCCAAACGATCTTTGATATCAAATTGTTTGTTTTCCACCATTGTGCCTTTCATATCTAAGTCCGGAACCAACGTTCTAGTCCCAAACAGGACCTCATATGGAGTGACACCCCCTCGAGAACTTCTTGGCAAGTTGTTTAGTGCACGCTGGACCCCATATAGATGTTTGACCCACCCATCACCCAAACCTAATACCCTAGCTATTATAGACTGCTTTATGTCCCGGTTTTTTCTTTCCACAACAGAATTTCCCTCAGGATTGAATGGAGAAGAATACCACAATGCTACACCCAGACTGGCCATGGCTTCTTTGTAAGCCCCCAGAGCTAAATGCAGGACCCTGGTCAGAATGTAGTGTGCCTATTGCGTATGTGCTGATAAAGACTCGCAAATCTTTTATAACAGTTTGAGCGTCAGCCGAGCACTGAGTCCATATCCATAGGAACCTAGACTTAGTGTTTCTGGGATTGCATTCATCCACAAGCACGCATGCACATAGTCAGACTAATGTTGTCTAACAATGGTGTCTGTACTGGGCTGACTACGTTGTAGTCAGGTATCTGGTGGCGTTCTGTACTGCAATCTCTTTTGCATGATATACAGTTATTGATGAAGATGTGAATGTGAGTATTCATCCCTGGCCACCAGTGCATCTCTTTTAATTCTAATATTGTTTTAGAGATCCCTTGATGTATCAGACCCTCTCCCAGATGTGCTTCGTAAATCAGAGCTGCTCTATGTTCCCTGTTTGGAATTACTCTATCCCCCACTCCAGGGATTGGAGCAAACGGAACACCATTCGCATCAATTATGTATGAATATTTGAGTGGAAATTTTATAGGTAATGACGTACCGCTGCCTTTGCTTGATGCATTGACAGCCAGCATTATTTTGCTGTCTATTTATTTTTTGAACAAGTGATTGCAGCTAGGGAAGCCATTTGCACAGCCCCTTTCGCGGCTTCATCAGCCAATGAATTCCCTTCAACGTGAATGCCATCACGTTGGTAACTCTGCGTGTGTATCATGTGAGTGTTTTGTAGTCCGTTTCGCAACTGAACTACTTGTTCCCAAAGCAATTTGTGCTTAATTGTGCCACCTTTTGCATCTTTGAAACTATTTTGAATCCAATTCTGTAAATATTCATTGTATGATTGAACACAATAAAAAGAATCTCACACTATCAGTGTGGGGAATTTGCGATCTGTATTTTCAAGTGCCATCTTAAATGCTTGTAGTTCAGCTTTCTGAGCTGTACAATCTCCTACAGATTGGGTTTTTGTGACCATTCATCTCGGAAGCGACCTTTAACGATAGGACACGCTGCACTGTAAGCTTGTTTACTCCCCGTAGCTGGATGTGCAGATCCGTCAGTATAAATTATAAATTTGTACTGGTCAAGAGGGAGAATTTCAGTAGGCAGAGGACATTCGTGTTCATATTGCAGGAATGCTTGTGTTTTTAAATATGGATCAAAAACGTATTCAACATCAATTGCAGCAAGAAAATTAACCCATTGTATCCATCTTGGATGTAAAGCTGTTGCATTTGGAATGCTAGCCTTTGAAACTGCCCATAGGGCTGGTACAGGAGTCACAATCATAATGTGTTTCCCCTGTGCTAGGGCTCTTTCTTTTGCTACAGCAGTTTGAACTGGTGTCAGAATGTTTTCTGTAGAAGTGAATTTCATTTCTGCTTGTGTATACAAGTAGGATTTGTTCGGAAATATTCAGATCACTAAGTTGCGTACGTTTACGCGTGTTTGCAAGTTTTTAGTTGCTAACATGTCTGTTTGGAGTGAACGCAAAATTTCAGTGTGTTTTTTTTGTCCAATGTGTGATTTTAAAATCAGGTTTGATTAATTCGTAGAGAGGCTTAACCCTTTCTGCATAATTTAAAATGTAAGTTCTTCCAAAATTCAGGAAACCTAGAATCAACTGTAAATTCTTCATTGTTTTTGGAGGTTGGAGCAGCGCACACTTTTCTAAAAAGTTGGCTGCCAGGCTTTTACCTTCACTTGATAGTTCATATTCTAGGAAGAGGACATTAAGGTGGGCAATTCTTGACTTTTTGAAGTTGAATTTGTAATCCTCTGAGGCGAAGCCCAATATTATGGTGCTCACCCTGTTCAATTGCCTAACCAGGTCCTTGTCTGTCAGATATATATCATCGACATATGACAATGCCTCGCCATCACAAGTTTGTAGTAACTCTGTTACCCTTGCTGAGAATAACCCTGGGCTGTTTTTGAACCCCTGGGGCAGTCGACAAAATTGACCCTGGGTCCCCATTATTGAGAAAGCGGTCAAATATCTGCTTTCTGGTGCAATATTTTGACAAAAGAAACCATTTGAAATGTCTAATGTGGTTTTATATTTTGTAAGCACAATGTTATTGATTAATGCTGTACTGTGTGCATTTTGCACTGCAAATGTTGTGCAACAAGAATTTAAGTGTCTGTAATCCAAAACTAGATGATATGTATTGTCTGGTTTGGAGACAGGAAACAAAGTATTGTTCATTGATGAGGTGCATGTTTCAATCACCCCCTGATATTCAAGTTGATCTAAAATCTCCCTGACCTGTTTTTTTAGCTTCTTGCTTAACTGGGTACTGCCTTTGTGCAGTTGGTTGATTTTTTATACAGTGCTGGGGCTTGGGCTACTGCCCATTTCCTGCCTAATGTATATTTTAAATGAACTGGAACATGGTTGGAGAAGGCAGGAATAATAATGGCCTCGCCATGTGGGCACTCCCTGACAGTCCTTTTCTGCTAGAAGTATATCATAACCCCTTGAAAGATGCTCCCAAAAGAGTGTGTTCACTTTTCATGGTATGTGTCCTTTCATCCGGAGTGTTATTTCATATAACCTATGTGGAGAACTAACCCTGGTGTCTACAGTCTCAACTTGTATGTCTTCATTCAAGTCCACTGTCTCCAGAAGTCCCTTCAGGTTCTGGCGAGCTATTGTAACTTCTGCTGCACTGTCCAGCATGGTCTGGGCCCATTCTCCGTTCCTGAGTTGGGTTCTCAGTATTCTCAGCACGTCTGATCTTCAGACCTGCTTCCTTTTTCTCGGAGAAGCGAGGTTTTGCGTTATTTTTCTGAACGTGTTGATCGTCTTTGGACTTCACGCGTTCTTCCTTGTTTTCTGACTGTCCTCTTCTTTCGGATGTCTGTGACGATATGTGAAAGGTATGAGCGGAACGTGTATCATTATCTTGAAATCTGTCAGGTTTTCTCAAATTATCCCTATTCCTGAGGTTGTACCTCCTTTCAGATGGCTCCTTCTGTGGAGGAGACCTGCCTCGGGAATGAGAACGCTTCTCTTTGGAATGCTGTTTGCTATTTTCCCACTTCTTTTTAGAAGAGGTAGGAGCGGTTTTAGTAAAGACCTTTTCAGGACTTTCGGACAGTTGTGGTTTAACTGTATATTTATATTAACCTTTGTATGTTATTAAGTAATTTCTCGTCCGACATTGATTCAATTTCAGGGTCAGGTGTTTAGCCGGCTAAAATCGGCCATGTTGAGCCTGGTAATGTGATTGTAATGTTTTAGGGTGCCTTTAAACCAAAGCTCATGCTCCTGGTATGTGAGTGGAATTTCAATATCCTGGAAAGGAGTATATTCCTCAGGTGGATCATCTTCTTTGTAGAAGTGAAACATATGTGTTACTGGATTTGATTCTGGGAATACTGTCCATGAATAGAATACCTCTGTCTGGTGAGATTCATGTGCCTCTATCACAAAAACCGCTCTACCACCTCTTGGTGTCAGACCATGTTTTAAAAGTTTTAGAGTAATGGCTCTCCTTAAATTTGGTGGGATGTGTATAACATCCAACTCGTCTTCATTAAGACTTGCAAGGTCAGCCGAAGCTTGACCGTTGTCGACGACAACATCTCCGGTGTCAGACATTGTTTAATGAAAAATTGCAGAGCAAGTTTCAAGGAAACAAAGATAAGGTGCACAGTATTTTGGAACACTGTATCCTTCAACGTTGAACTAAACCAAACAGCTAATATTTTCATCCTAATCAGCTATGGCGGATAATATCCCTTCCCACTCCAGATGTCTTATGGAGTTTTATGAGTAGAAGGTCTCTAAGAAAAGCACGACTGAGTTACTTCAGTATCTAACATTAAATTAGTGCCTTACCAAACCGTTGGATGTCATGTAGTGTAGTTCCTATATCCCTGAAAAGCTCTGCACATTGGAATAACATACACTATAGATTTGACATAGGACTAAGGTCAGTATGTCTCTATCGAGTATATTAAACTTAATTACTTGTGTGTGCCAGCTAACTCAGAGGTCACTAGAAACTTCTCGAAATTACAAGAAGGGATTAGTCTCTGACAACCACATAAACATGACAACTTTGTTTCCCTTTAGAATCGGAACAGTCTCAGAAATGTGGAAACAATAGATAACAGTTTCACTCAGTCAATCGTGCATGCTTCATTTCTACAGAGTTGCACAGAAATAGAGAGATGGGTGTTTTCAATAAAAAGGGTTTATTGAACAGTCTTATCTCTCGTGCAAGAGATATGAATTGCTACAATCGTAAGACAGACAATGAAGTACAATATGTACAAGGTTAGCAGTAAGATAAAATAATACTGCAATAGCATGGTTTGTAGCTATGACATATATTAATCAAAATACATACATAAATAACACAAGCTAAAATGTGATACTCATCTGATGCTTCTAAATTGTTCTACCCCAGTGTACCTAACCTAAGTGCAGTACAAGGTTTGAAGTAGGTGCTATTTCTAAAGTATAGCAAGATATATTTTAGTTTAGCCAAGAGTTGCCAAAAGTTTCTCTAAGTTCTAGTCAGCTCCATACCTGAGAATGAGAGAGGTTGGAATCTCTTTTCTGAAGTCAGAGAGCACTGGAGCTAGATTCTCTGCGAGGAGGATGACAGCGTCAGGTCAGTGCATCAGGCTGGAACTCGATCTCCTTCCGAACTTGCCGTGGCGAACCGCGTAGTTTGGGTTGGATTGAATTCTCCGGGAATCTCAATTTTCCAGGGCAAGTGCTGGTATATTTATACCTTGAAGGTGTCTAGGACTGCCAGTATTGACGTAAAAGTCAGGTAGAGGAACGTCATGAATGAACCCCTAAGGAATAGATGTTCATGCATACTTAATGAGTTCTTGGAGAAATCAATATTTAAGCTGAGGGAAATTCCTAAATGCTTAAGGGTCTGGTTTTCCAAGAATTCGTTGTGACGTGGATGGACGGATGTAGGTGGCCATGCCTGTATTTGGTTTACATGGACAATGTGTAAATAAGGGCCGGATTTCTATGTCCGAATAAGAGCAATGTGAATTGTACCTATATAAGGGCATAAATTGGGAAACCTATATACTGAATCTAAATCTGCACATAACAGTACCCACCCAATGGGAGGGACCTATTGGGTCCTATGCGGACCATGTCATGAGTGATGTAATATGTGATGTCATCAGCAGTGCATTGCAGGGGCATGAGTTATAATTAGCTCAACTAACTATAACAGCCGAATTTCTCTGGTTTTGTACAGAGTGAAATGTCCAACTATAACATCCCTGACACCTGTGGTGTTTTCAATGAATTTCTAAGGTTTTTTCAAATGCTAATTCCAAACTCTAATGTCTCTGAAACCTATGTTTTTTTCCAGTGAATTTCGAAGGTTTCATAAATGCTAATTCCTAACTATAACGTCCCTGAAACCTCTTTTTTTTATTTCTAAGGTTTTTTTGCCTACATAGTTAGGACAAGTGCAGAAAGAGAAAGAAAGGTGCAGAAAGAATTGAGAAAAATGCAGAAAGAGGCAGCAGAAGCCCAGAAAGAAGAAGAAAGGTGCAGAAAGAAGCAAGAGATGTGCAGAAAGAACCAACAGAGGTGCATAAAGAGGCCTACTTTGACGTTACCTTACAACATACTCATACAAAGTATCCTAATCACTAATCCGTCTCCCAAGATGTCTTAAACCACACTTTTTGCTTGAAGGTTCAATATTCATTGACAGCTCAGAATGTTACACCTTCCAAATATGAAACAGCAATCCAAAGCATATTACTAATTTTTATATGTACAACTTACATTTATATTTTCTTGCACTAATGCTTTTAATACTATGAAAATTGTTTTATTGCATTGTAATTTTTTCTTTTTTTCTTTAAAAAAAAAACCATTTTTACAAAGGAGTCGCACACCCTAAGCGAACCTACTTGATGGGTATGTGGATACAGGGTCCGCGAATCCTGCTGGCACGCATTTGCGTAGTCACGCGGGAGTTGCGACTTCGGCATGAATTTAAAAGTATAAAATAACATTGTAGAAATTATAAATATAAGTTTTGGTTACTTCAGTTTCTTGCGTTAAATTAGTGCCTTATCAAACCGTTGGGCGCCATATAGTGTAGTTCCTATATCCCTGATAGGCTCTGTGCATTAGAATAACATACACTATAGATTTGACATAGGACTAAGGTCAGTATGTCTCTATCGAGTATATTAAACTTAATTACTTGTGTGTGCCAGCTAACTCAGAGGTCACTAGAAACTTCTCGAAATTACAAGAAGGGATTAGTCTCTGACAACCGTATAAACATGACAACTTTGTTTCCCTTTAGAATAGGAACAGTCTCAGAATTGTGGAAATAATAGATAACACTTTCACTCAGTCAATCGTGCATTCTTCGTTTCTACAGAGTTGCACAGAAATAGAGAGATGAGCCTTTTTTTAATAAAAAGGGTTTATTGAACAGTCTTATTTCACGTGCAAGAGATATGAATTGCTACAATCGAAAGGCAGACTATGAAGTACAATATGTATGAGGTTAGCAGTAAGATAAAAATACAGCAATAGCATGGTTTGTAGCTATGACATATATTAATCAAAATACATACATAAATAACACAAGCTAAAATGTGATACTCATCTGATGCTTCTAAATAGTTCTACCCCAGTGTACCTAACATAAGTGCAGTACAAGGTTTGAAGTAGGTGCTATTTCTAAGGTATAGCTAGATGTATTTTAGTTTAGCCAAGAGTTGCCAAAAGTTTCTCTAAGTTCTAGTCAGCTCCATACCTGAGAATGAGAGAGGTTGACATCTCTTTTCTGGACTCAATAGTCTAACCCCCACAAGAGAAGTCAGAGAGCACTGGAGCTGGATCTCTGCGAGGAGGATGACAGCATCAGGTCAGTGCATCAGGATGGAACTCGATCTCCTTCCGAACATGCTGTGGCGAACCGCGTAGTCTGGGTTGCATCAAATCCTCCGGGAACCGCAATTTGCCAGGGCAAGTGCTGGTATTTTTATACCTTGAAGGTGTCCCGGAATGCCAGTATTGCTATAAAAGTCGGGCAGAGGAACGTCATGAATTAACCCTTAAGGAATAGATGTTCATGTATACTTAATGAGTTCTTGGAGAAATCAATATTCAAGCTGAGGGAAATTCCTAAAGGCTTAAGGGTCTGGTTTTCCAAGAATTCGTTGTGACATGGATGGACGGATGTAGGTGGCCATGCCTGTATTTGGTTTGTACGGACAATGTGTAAATAAGGGCCGGATTTCTATGTCCAAATAAGGGCAATGTGAATTGTACCTATATAACGGCATAAATCGGGAAACCTACATACTGAATCTAAATCTGCACATAACAGTACCCACCCCATGGGAGGGACCTATTGGGTCCTATGGGGACCATGTCATGAGTGATGTGATATGTTACGTCATCAGCAGTGCATTGCAGGGGCATGAGTTATAGTGAGATCAACTAACTATAACAGCCGAATTTCTCTGGTTTTGTACGAGTGAAATGTCCATATATAACATCCCTGACACCTGTGGTGTTTTCAATGAATGTCTAAGGTTTTTAAATGCTAATTCCAAACTATAACGTCTCTGAAACCTATGGTTTTTCCAGTGATTTTCGAAGGTTTCATAAATGCTAATTCCTAACTATAACGTCCCTGAAACCTCTAATTTTTTTTTATTTCTAAGGTTTTTTGCCTACATAGTTAGGACATGTGCAGAAAGAGAAAGAAAGGTGCAGAAAGAATTGAGACAAATGCAGAAAGAGGCAACAGAAGTCCATAAAGAAGAAGAAAGGTGCAGAAAAAAGCAAGAGATATGCAGAAAGAACCAATAGAGGTGCAGAAAGAGGCCTACTTTGACGTTACCTTACAACAGACTCATACAAAGTATCCTAATCACTAATCCGTCTCCCAAGATGTCTTGAACCACACTTTTCTCTTGAAGGTTCAATATTCATTGACAGCTCAGAATGTTACACCTACCAAATATAAAACAGTAATCCCAAGCATATCACAAATTTTTATATGTACAACTTACATTTATATTTTCTTGCAATAATGCTTTTAATACTGTGAACGTTGTTTTATGGTATTGTAATGCTTTCTTTTTTCTTTAAAAGAAACATTTTTACAAAGGAGTCGCGCACCCTAAGCGAACCTACTCGATGGGTGTTCGGATACAGGGTTCGCGAACCTTCTGGCGCGCATTTGCAGAGTCACGCGGGAGTTGCGACTTCGGCGTGAATTTAAAAGTATAAAATATCATTGTAGAAATTATAAATATAAGTTTCAGTTACTTCAGTATCTAGCGTTAAATTAAACCGCTGGGCGCCATGTAGTGTAGTTCCTATATCCCTGATAGGCTCTGCGCATTGGAATAACATACGCTATAGATTTGACATAGGACTAAGGTCAGTGTCTCTCTATCGAGTATATTAAACTTAATTACTTGTGTGTGCCAGTTAACTCAGAGGTCACTAGAAACTTCTCGAAATTACAATAAGGGATTAGTCTCTGACAACCGTATAAACATGACAACTTTGTTTCCCTTCAGAATCGGAACAGTCTCAGAATTGTGAAAATAATAGATTACAGTTTCACTCAGTCAATCGTGCATGCTTCAATTCTACAGAGTAGCACAGAAATAGAGAGATGGGCGTTTTCAATAAAAGGGTTTATTGAACAGTCTTATTTCTCGTGCAAGAGTTATGAATTGCTACAATCGTAAGACAGACTATGAAGTACAATATGTACGAGGTGAGCAGTAAGATAAAATAATACTGCAATAGCATGGTTTGTAGCTATGACATATATTAATCAAAATACATACATAAATAAAACAAGCTAAAATGTGATACTCATCTGATGCTTCTAAATTGTTCTACCCCAGTGTACCTAACCTACGTGCAGTGCAAGGTTTGAAGTAGGTGCTATTTCTAAAGTATATCTAGATATATTTTAGTTTAGCCAAGCATTGCCAAAAGTTTCTCTAAGCTCTAGTCAGCTCCATACCTGAGAATGAGAGAGGTTGAAATCTCTTTTCTGGACTCGATAGTCTAACCCCCCACAAGAGTAGTCAGAGAGCACTGGAGCTGGATTCTCTGCGAGGAGGATGACAGCGTCAGGTCAGTGCATCAGGCTGGAACTCGATCTCCTTCCGAACTTGCCGTGGCGAACCGCGTAGTCTGGGTTGCATCGAATCCTCCGGGAACCGCAATTTGCCAGGGCAAGTGCTGGTATAGTTATACCTTGAAGTTGTCCAGGAATGCCAGTATTGATGTAAAAGTCAGGCAGAGGAACGTCATGAATGAACCCCTAAGGAATAGATGTTCATGCATACTTAATGAGTTCTTGGAGAAATCAATATTCAAGCTGAGGGAAATTCCTAAAGGCTTAAGGTTCTGGTGTCCCAAGAATTCGTTGTGACGTGGATGGACGGATGTAGGTGACCATGCCTGTATTTTGTTTGTATGGACAATGTGTAAATAAGGGTCGGATTTCTATGTCCAAATAAGGGGAATGTGAATTGTACCTTTATAAGGGCATAAATCGGGAAACCTATATACTGAATCTAAATCTGCACATAACAGTACCCACCCCATGGGAGGGACCTATTGGGTCCTATGGGGACCATGTCATGAGTGATGTAATATGTGACGTCATCAGCAGTGCATTGCAGGGGCATGAGTTATAGTTAGCTCAACTAACTATAACAGCGGGATTTCTCTGGTTTTGTATGAGTGAAATGTCCAACTATAACATCCCTGACACCTCTGGTGTTTTCAATGAATTTCTAAGGGTTTTCAAATGCTAATTCCAAACTATAACGCCTCTGAAACCTATGGTTGTTTCCAGGGAATTTCGAAGGTTTTATAAATGCTAATTCCTAACTATAATGTCCCTGAAACCTCTGTTCATTTTTATTTCTAAGGTTTTTTTGCCTACATTGTTAGGACATGTGCAGAAAGAGAAAGAAAGCTGCAGAAAGCATTGAGACAAATGCAGAAAGAGACAACAGAAGTCCAGAAAGAAGAAGAAAGGTGCAGAAACAAGCAAGGGATGTGTAGAAAGAACCAACAGAGGTGCAGAAAGAGGCCTACTTTGACGTTACCTTACAACAGACTCATGCAAAGTATCCTAATCACTAATCCGTCTCCCAAGATGTCTTAAACCACACTTTTCTCTTGAAGGTTCAATATTCATTGACAGCGCAGAATGTTACACCTACAAAATATAAAACAGTAATCCCAAGCATATCACTAATTTTTATATGTACAACTTACATTTATATTTTCTTGCAATAATGCTTTTAATACTGTGAAAGTTGTTTTATTGTATTGTAATGCTTTCTTTTTTTCTTTAAAAGAAACATTTTTACAAAGGAGTCGCGCACCCTAAGCGAACCAACTCGATGGGTGTTCGGATACAGGGTTCGCGAACCTTCTGGCGCGCATTTGCAGAGTCACGCGGGAGTTGCGACTTCGGCGTGAATTTAAAAGTATAAAATATCATTGTAGAAATTATAAATATAAGTTTCGGTTACTTCAGTATCTAGCGTTAAATTAAACCGCTGGGCGCCATGTAGTGTAGTTCCTATATCCCTGATAGGCTCTGCGCATTGGAATAACATACACTATAGATTTGACATAGGACTAAGGTCAGTATGTCTCTATCGAGTATATTAAACTTAATTACTTGTGTGTGCCAGCTAACTCAGAGGTCACTAGAAACTTCTCGAAATTACAAGAAGGGATTAGTCTCTGAAAATCGCATAAACATGACAACTTTGTTTCCCTTTAGAATCGGAACAGTCTCAGAATTGTGGAAACAATAGACAACAGTTTCACTCAGTCAATCGTGCATTATTCGTTTCTACAGAGTAGCACAGAAATAGAGAGATGGGCATTTTCAATAAAAAGGGTGTATTGAACAGTCTTATTTCTCGTGCAAGAGTTATGAATTGCTACACTCGTAAGACAGACTATTAAGTACAATATGTACGAGGTTAGCAATAAGATAAAATAATACTGCAATAGCATGGTTTGTAGCTATGACATATATTAATGAAAATACATACATAAATAACACAACCTAAAATGTGATACTCATCTGATGCTTCTAAATTGTTCTACCGCAGTGTACCTAACCTAAGTGCAGTGCAAGGTTTGAAGTAGGTGCTATTTCTAGAGTATAGCTAGATATATTTTAGTTTAGCCAAGAGTTGGCAAAAGTTTCTCTAAGTTCTAGTCAGCTCCATACCTGAGAATGAGAGAGGTTGCAATCTCTTTTCTGGACTCAATAGTCTAAACCCCCACAAGAGAAGTCAGAGAGCACCGGAGCTGGATTCTCTGCGAGCAGGATGACAGCATCAGGTCAGTGCATTAGGCTGGAGCTCGATCTCCTTCCGAACTTGCCGTGGCGAACCGCGTAGTGTGGGTTGCAACGAATCCTCCGGGAACCTCAATTTGCCAGGGCAAGTGCTGGTATAGTTATATCTTGAAGTTGTCAAGGAATGCCAGTATTGACGTAAAAGTTGGGCAGAGGAACGTCATGAATAAACCCCTAAGGAATAGATGTTCATGCATACTTAATGAGTTCTTGGAGAAATCAATATCCAAGCTGAGGGAAAATCTTAAAGGCTTAAGGGTCTGGTTTCCCAAGAATTCGTTGTGACGTGGATGGACGGATGTAGGTGGCCATGCCTGTATTTGGTTTGTACGGACAATGTGTAAATAAGTGCCGGATTTCTATGTCCAAAAAAGGGGAATGTGAATTGCACCTTTATAAGGGCATAAATCGGGAAATCTATATACTGAATCTAAATCTGCACATAACAGTACCCACCCCATGGGAGGGACCTATTGGGTCCTATGGGGACCATGTCATGAGTGATGTAATATGTGACGTCATCTGCAGCGCATTGCAGGGGCATGAGTTATAGTTAGCTCAGCTAACTATAACAGACAAATTTCTCTGGTTTTGTACGAGTGAAATGTCCAACTATAACATCCCTGACACCTGTGGTATTTTCAATGAATTTCTAAGGTTTATCAAATGCTAATTACAAACTATAATGCCTCTGAAACCTATGGTTGTTTCCAGGGAATTTCAAAGGTTTTATAAATGCTAATTCCTAACTATAACGTTCCTGAAACCTCAGGTTTTTTTTATTTCTAAGGTTTTTTTGCCTACATAGTTAGGACATGTGCAGAAAGAGGCAACAGAAGTCCAGAAAGAAGAAGAAAGGTGCAGAAAGAAGCAAGATATGTGCAGAAAGAACCATCAGAGGTGCATAAAGAGGCCTACTTTGACGTTACCTTACAACAGACTCATACAAAGTGTCCTAATCACGAATCCGTCTACCACGATGTCTTAAACCACACTTTTCTCTTGAAGGTTCAATATTCATTGACAGCTCAGAATGTTACACCTACCAAATATAAAACAGTAATCCCAAACATATCACTCATTTTTATATGTACAACTTACATTTATATTTTCTTGCAATAATGCTTTTAATTCTGTGAAAGTTGTTTTATTGTATTGTAATGCTTTATTCTTTTCTTTATAAAAACATTTTTACAAAGGAGTCGCGCACCCTAAGCGAAAGCGAACCTACTCGATGGGTGTGCGGATACAGGGTTCGCGAACCCTGCTTGTGCGCATTTGCGGAGTCATGCGGGAGTTGCGACTTCGGCGTGAATTTAAAAGTATAAAATATCACTGTAGAAATTATGAATATAAGTTTCGGTTACTTCAGCATCTAGCGTTAGATTGGTGCCTTACCAAACCATTGGGCGCTATGTAGTATAGTTCCCATATCCCTGATAGGCTCTGCACATTGGAATAACATACAATATAGATTTGACATAGGACTAAGGTCAGTATGTCTCTATCGAGTATATTAAACGTAATTATTTGTGTGTGCCAGCTAACTCAGAGGTCACTAGAAACTTCTCGAAATTACAAGAAGGGATTAGTCTCTTACAATCGCATACACATGACAACTTTGTTTCCCTTTAGAATCGGAACAGTTTCAGAATTGTGGAAACAATAGATAACCGTTTCACTCAGTCAATTGTGCATGCTTCGTTTCTACAGAGTTGCACAGAAATAGAGAGATGGGCGTTTTCAATAAAAAGGGTTTATTGAACAGTCTTATTTCTCATGCAAGAGTTATGAATTGCTACAATCGTAAGACAGACTATGAAGTACAATATGTACGAGGGTAGCAGTAAGATAAAATATTACTGCAATAGCATGGGTTGTAGCTATGACATATATTAATCAAAATACATACATAAATAACACAAGCTAAAATGTGATTCTCATTTGATGCTTCTAAATTGTTCTACCCCAGTGTACCTAACCTTAGTGCAGTGCAAGATTTGAAGTAGGTGCTATTTCTAAAGTATAGCTAGATATATTTTAGTTTAGCCAAGAGTTGCCAAAAGTTTCTCTAAGTTCTAGTCAGCTCCATACCTGAGAATGAGAGAGGTTGGAATCTCTTTTCTGGACTCGATAGTCTAACCCCCCACAAGAGAAGTCAGAGAGCACTGGAGCTGGATTCTCTGTGAGGAGGATGACAGCGTCAGGTCAGCGCATCATGCTGGAACTCGATCTCCTTCCGAACTTGCCGTGGCGAACCGCGTAGTCTGGGTTGGATCGAATCCTCCGGGAACCGCAATTTGCCAGGGCAAGTGCTGGTATATTTATACCTTGAAGGTGTCCAGGAATGCCAGTATTGATGTAAAAGTCGGGCAGAGGAACGTCATGAATGAACCCCTAAGGAATAGATGCTCATGCATACTTAATGAGTTCTTGGAGAAATCAATTTTCAAGCTGAGGGAAATTCCTAAAGGCTTAAGGGTCTGGTTTTCCAAGAATTCATTGTGACGTGGATGGACGGATGTAGGTGCCCATGCCTGTATTTGGTTTGTACGGACAATGTGTAAAGAAGGGCCGGATTTCTATGACCAAATAAGGGCAATGTGAATTGTACCTATATAAGGGCATAAATCGGGAAACCTCCATACTGAATCTAAATCTGCACATAATGGTACCCATCCCATGGGAGGGACCTATTGGGTCCTATGGGGACCATGTCATGAGTGATGTAATATGTGACTTCATCAGCAGTGCATTGCAGGTGCACGAGTTATAGTTAGCTCAACTAACTATAACAGCCGAATTTCTCTGGTTTGTACGAGTGAAATGCCCAACTATAACATCCCTGACACCTGTGGTGTTTTCAATTGATTTCTAAGGTTTTTCAAATGCTAATTCCAAACTATAACGTCTCTGAAACCTATGGTTTTTTACAGTGAATTTCGAAGGTTTCATAAATGCTAATTCCTAACTATAACGTCCCTGAAACCTCTGATTTCTTTTTCTTTCTAAGGTTTTTTGCCTACATAGTTAGGACATGTGCAGAAAGAGAAAGAAAGGTGCAGAAAGAATTGAGACAAATGCAGAAAGAGGCAACAGAAGTCCAGAAAGAAGAAGAAAGGTGCAGAAAGAAGCAAGAGATGTGCAGAAAGAACCAACAGAGGTGCAGAAAGAGGCCTACTTTGATGATACCTTACAACAGACTCATACAAAGTATCCTAATCACTAATCCATCTCCCAAGATGTCTTAAACCACACTTTTGTCTTGAGGGTTCAATATTCATTGATAGCTCAGAATGTTACACCTACCAAATATAAAACAGTAATCCCAAGCATATCACTAATTTTTATATGTACAACTTACATTTATATTTTCTTGCAATAATGCTTTTAATACTGTGAAAGTTGTTTTATTGTATTGTAATGCTTTATTTTTTTCTGTAAAAAAAAACATTTTTACAAAGGAGTCGCGCACCCTAAGCGAACCTACTCGATGGGTGTGCGGATACAGGGTTCGCAAACGCTGCTGGCGCGCATTTGCAGAGTCACGCGGGAGTTGAGACTTCGGCGTGAATTTAAAAGTATAAAATATCATTGTAGAAATTATAAATATAAGTTTCGGTTAAAGACATTCACTAATATAATTTAGAAAACAATTTATAAACAGTAATTTTTACTTTACTTTGAACTGTACGAAATTTTACGAGTGCGCGGCGTATTCGCGTAGGGTACGTGACCCCTCCCACACGTATTTCCAGGGTCGCTCAGGGGTTACAACTCCGGCATAGTTTTTAAAGTGTAAATATCATTAAACAGTGTTTAAATATCAGTTTTGTTGAAACACTTTCACTAATATACTTTTGAAAATATTTTATAAACACCTATTAATACGGTATGATTATAGATAGGATATTTTAATGGTGCGCAACTTGTGCGTGACGGGTGCGCGCACCTTACACAACTCCATATGACTTGAAAACAAATCTTTTTATTGGTTTAAATCATTTTCATTCTGTAAGAAGGAGGATCCAACACCTGTTTAATCCCACTTATTGTTTGTCTGACTTGCTTACCAGACCTGCTTGTTCTACCTCGCATCATTTTTCCAGTTATTGTGTGTTTGTGAACTTTTATTATTAACTATGGCATCTAGTCATCCAGATATTGACCCACTGGAACTTGAGTATGATGACATAATGGAGCCAGTGAAGAAAAGGAAGGAAAGTGTGGTGTGGCTCTTCTTTAGTGTGCCAGAGAGAAAGGGGGCTGGGCCTCTGACCGGCACTAAGGAATTCTGCTGTGTAGGACTTACAGGAGGTATCAGGAGGGCTTCTTGGCCCCCAAAGTCCCTCAGGAGTAAAGTGGACTTCATCCCCTAACCAGTAGTAAACCTCTTAGCAATCCCACTGTATGGGACTTACTGGAGGTAACAGGAGGGGTAGTTGGCCCCAAGGACATTCTTGGGGGCCAACTACCCCTCCTTTACATACAGTAAGCCCCTCTCAGCAGAATTGCTAACTTCTCATATCAAACCACACCCCCTTTGCCAACCACTCTGCAAACATGCTCCCTGGCGCGCTCTTGGATGGGGATTGAAGTCCCCTTGCTTCCTGAGGTTCCCTGAGTGCCAACTAGCCCTCCTGTTACCTCCAATAAGCCCCAAACAGCTGGATTGCTGTATTTTACACTACTCTGTAAATGCGCCTCCTGGTGCAATGCTGCTTGGGGGATGAAGCCCACTTTAGTCCTGAAGTCCTCAGGACTCAATGGGACCTCATCGCCCCACCAGCAGTGTGCCAAGAGGTGTGTTTGCAGAGTGGTGCAAAAAGAGGCATGGCCTCTGACCCCCTCTCAGCAATCCCACTGTGTGGGGCTTACTGGAGGTGCCTGGTGGGCTAGTTGGCCCCTAAGTACCCTTAGGATCAAAGGAGACTTAATCCCCCAATCCAGAACATGCATTTGCAGAGTGGTGCAGGAAGGGGGCAGTGCCACCCGCGAGTTGCCGGTTTCTTTCTTTTTTTTAATTTTAGGAAGGGGGCAGTGTGGCCCCCCTTCCCTTAACCCTTTTGGGTCTCGGGGATTCCATCCCGAAGGGCCTGAGACAATTTGTTTTTCTAAAAAGGAAGGGGGTGTGTGGCCAAGATGGCGGCTTAGTAGGGAGCAATTCCGAGTCCCTCCGATGCCGCTACGCATTAGCTTTGTTATAGCACCTCTCCACTGCAGTCTGCAACAGCTTGTCGTGTCCAGTCTGTCTCAGTAAATCATCAGCGGGGGCACTACTGGCTCTACGGATCGTTGTGAAATGGTGGAGTGGCAACTGAGGCCTGGATAAGTGCAGAGTCTGTGCACCTACATCGGAGGTGAGCCCCGGTGAGACAGCGGCAGCAACATTTGGTGGCGACGTCCGGCATAGAGCGTGAGTGCTGGTATCTTGGTGGCATTGGCTTGTGGTCTCCTGTCGCTGATTCCAGCTGAGAGCAGTGCGGCAGGGATCTGCGGAGAGTGTTGCTGACGGCCAGCGGCCATTTCGTGGTTCTATGGCTGGAGGATTTTACACCGGCTCATGGCTCCCGCGCCTACCGCGGAAGCAGTGAGGGGGAGTGCCGTGGGGGTGCCTGCTGGGACAAGCCCCTGCGGCAGAAGAAACATAGCCCTCAAGCCTCCCCAGAGTGCAGCTTCCTGGTGCTGTCCACTGGAGCGGGGTGAGTGTTGTTTGCCCGGGCCAGCTCGGCGTTCTGCCATTTTGCAGGGCTCTTAGGCGCGCAAAACGGAGCTACCCTGGATGTCTGTGGATTCAGCGGAGCTCACACGTGGAGTGCGGGGTTGGAGCCTGGTGCGGTGCGAGTCCAGAGATTGGTGAGACGAGGAGCGTTGGCATAGAGTCTGACGGGCACTGCGCATTTTCCGCATTGGGCATATTCATTTATATGCATGAGAGGCTGCATCACCCTGATTGTGCCCTTCTAGTGGTCCCTGCATGGCGCAGGGAATCTGGCTCCCGCTTCTGCCATTAGCATTGTGGGTCGTGATAGATCCTTACTGGCACTGCTGAAACATATCTGCTTGGGGTGTGCCATACTTGTTTGACAGTCAGGACCTTGGGGTCTTCCTAATAGTGACCTCCTTCCTCTTGTGTCCCCCTCCCGGCGGTTGGGTGGAATTTCTACTGGGGCACATCAGCCTGTGAGCTTGGTGAGGGTGGTGGAGCATGGCAGCGGCCCACCACAGGAAAGAGAAATCTCTAAAGGACATGCTCCTAAAACAAACAGCGACAGCCTCCACGGCAGGTGAGAAAACGCAGAGTCTTGGTGAGGGGGACAACGCCCCGGCTACAAAGGTGTGTATGTTGGAGTTGTTTGCGTCAATTAAGGAGAACATAGAAGATCTCAAAGATCAGCTTGCTGCAGATCTACTTAAAGTGCAAAGAGACGTGGATGGCATCGGGGAGCGCGTGGCCACTTTAGAGGAATATGACGTGAACCGTGAAGAGGACCTCCATCAGCTTCAACAAGACATGCTGCAACTGAGGCACCAACATATTGACCTGCAGGCTCACGCCGAGGACCTTGACAACCGTTCTCGATGTAACAACGTGAGGATCCGAGGTGTGCCATGGAATGAAGAAGGAGATGATCTGCGGAGGCACTGCTTCGCAGGTCTTGGAGGAACCGGAAACTATGGACATTCAAATTGACCGTGTGCATAGAGTGGACCTACCACGAGGTGCCAATTCCCAACCGCCAGACATCCTTGTGTGTGTACACAACTTCCTGCTGAAAGAGCATATCGTGCGAAAGGCGAGAGAGGCACAGCCCCTACAGTTTAGAGGTCACTCCCCGGCTATCTTTCAGGACTTGACGACACCAAACCTTGCCAAGTGACGCAAATTCAAGGGGGTGACGAAGCATCTCAGAGAGCAGGGGATCCCCTATGCGTGGGGTCACCCCTTTCGCTTCATCTTCAAGCACAAAGGAATGCTCCTTCAGATCCGCTCTCTGTCTGAGGTCACCTAGATTCTTGGGTTGGGAGACACTACTGCGTCGCCACAAGCTGAACAACCAAGGAATACAAATCGCAGTCACTCGATGGTGTGGCAGAAGGTTGGAAAGGGGCCTGCAACACAGAAGCCTCATCAAGCTACGCAGGACAAGGAACGGGGAGCAGTTTTCACCTCGCTGTTGCAAGTAACTGAGAGACCAGACACACCATGAGGTATTTTAATGCAGACTCTGGGAGGGACACCTTGCTGGGTGTCGGGGAGACTGGAGGGCTGTTCTGATCTGATGTTGACGGCCTCCCTGCTGGTGGGTAGTCAGGGTTTTCACCCTCTTTGGGCTGAGCAGCTGTCTCGTGCCATCTCCTGTCGGGATTCCCTTTGTCTAACGGACATTTGTCAGTCTTCATGTAAGTTCTTAGGACTGCAGCATTTTTTCTTGCCACAGGGGGCCTTATTATGACTCTACATTGCCCGCAGCCTGAGTTCCATACTTGGGATGGTTAGGGATCTTAAAATTGTTAGCCTCAATGTACAGGGCTTGAATAATCAGGTGAAGAGGGCAGCGCTCTTGTCCCTCTTGGATAGTGTTGAAGGTGACATATGTCTCTTATAGGAGACCCATCTCCTCTCGAAAGATGTACCACGGATGCTTGACAGACACTTCCCTCAACAGTTTTGGTCTACTGGGCCATCCAAGCGGAATGGGATAGCTATTTTATTTGGGGCCCGTTTTTTCCGGCAAGGTACTAGCATCTATTGCGGAAATAAAGGGTCACTTACTGGCTATTAGAATACTTTGGGGGGACACCCACCTTACTGTGGCGTCACTTTATGCTCCAAACACACAGCAGGAGTCCTTCCTCCTATTCACTCTTGTGGATGTCCTTACCTCTCCAGACACAGCCCTCTTACTGGGGGGCATTGGAATCTTTTTATGGACTCGCACACACCAAGCAGGGGCACTCTCCGCTAGGAGTTTTGAATGGCTTAGGGACAATGGGTTAATTGATGTATGGCGCGCTCACCACCCCGGAGAACGGGACTATATGTATTTCTCTGCAGCACACAAAACCTATGCACGTCTGGAACATTTCCTCTCCTCTGCTTCCCTATTTCCTCACCTCCACACTACTATGATAGAACGTCGATCTCTCTCAGATCACGCCCTTATTGCTACATACCTCCCAGCGCAGCGCTCACATGACTTTCCCTCTAGCTGGAACCTCCGTTAGTCTTTGCTACATTCGGATGAGACTCTGCAATGCCTCAAGCAGGTAATAAAGGATTATCTAGTTCTTAACGATGTGGGCTCCCCATCCCTGTCTTCTGTCTGGGAACCGCTATAATTAGTGGTCAGGGGGGAACTCATAGCAATCTCGGCGGCCCATAATAATCTTCGCAAAGACAAACATGGGGCGTTAGAAAAAGAGGTCCTAGAGCTTCAGTCAATTCATTAACACACGGGGGCTCCAAGGGTTTGGGGGGAATTGGAAAAGCGCCGTCGCATGCTTAAACAACTAGATTTGGATTGAGCAGAACACGCCCTTTTAAGACTCCGGCATAAGTTCTTCCTCAGCAGTGACAAGTGTGGCAGGATGTTGGCACATAGACTGAGGGCGCAGACACAGTCCTCGCTTATACAGTCCATTCGTGATAAACAGGGGGAGGAGCAGACTTCGGATGCACACATTTTGGATGCCTTCTGTTCATTTTATAGCACGCCATACTCTGAACAGGATGCCCAGCGCTTGATCCGAGTGACAACTTATGCAGTTGCAGGATCATGCCTCTCCCTGAGGCTTCAGCTATGGGGCTTGATAGAGCTATTGGGATTGAGGAGGTGATCTCAGCGATTTCTAAGCTGAAGGCTGCCAAATCCCCGGTACCCAATGGTTTCTTGGCTTCTTTTTATAAGGCCTTCTGTGCGGAGCTGGCTCCTTTTTTAGCAAAATTGTTCAACTGTTTTTAGAGACAGGTTGGGTGACCCCCTCCATGTCCGAGGCTGCGATCTCTGTCATCCTGAAGCCTGGAAAAGACGCGCTAGAGTGTGGTTCCTACAGGCTCATCTCTCTTCTTAGGGGCCGATTCCGATCTTGGTCGGAAGGGCACTGAATCTCTTTCGGCCGGATAAACTACGAGTCATACGCGTGTTTTCCGGCTGACTCGTACAGCTGTACGAGCGAGCAAGTATGATGAGAGCTACATGAAATTCACCGACCGAGTCGTTTCCGGGTCTGAACCGCTCCGTACATCCCGGTCGGAAGCTAACCGTGGCTTGCAATGGATGTGATTTACAACCGAGCCAGTATGATGCACGAGTCGGACAGCCTGTGCGAGCCGGAGTGTCCGGCTCGCAAAAGCTCCCGGAGTCAGACTTTGGGGGTCCGTGTTGGACCCCCTGACACCCGCAGCCCTACGACTTGGACACAGGGGGAGACCTATGGGTCTCCCCAACAGAGGCATGTACGGTGCAGGTGGCACCGACGCATACCCACTGTAGGGGGCGCACTTGTTCGAGACGTACCCATTCAGTTAATGGGAGCCCATGTACGCGTCGTACGACCGGCTCCCATTGACTTCTATGGGAGTCCGACCGAACCGAGACCGACAGCATACGTGCGCATCGTACTCGCTCGGTCGGACTGTAGGGGTCCGGCTAGGTCGGAAAACACTCCGGAGTGCTTTGCGACCCGGATCGGCATCAGCGCCCCAATGTTGATGCAAAAATGTTTGCTGGTGTATTGGCTGCTTGCCTTAGCCCTCTCATGCCTGACCTTGTAGAGACCTATCAATCTGGTTTCATTCCATCTAGGCAGGGGGGTGATAACACTAAACGGCTCTTACACCTTCTCGATAGCACCCAACGATTGCAGAGACAGGCCTACTTGTTAGTGATTGATGCTGAGAAGACTTTTGACAGAGTGTGGTGGGCTTTCCTCTTTGAAACCTTGCGTTGCTTTGGGTTTGGGGAGAATGTTATCAATTGTATTTGCTGCATATATTACGCTCCCACGGCCTTTGTATGAGTCAATGGCACTTGGTCCCACTCATTTCCAATTGCAAGAGGGACCCGGCAGGGCTGCCCCTTATCCCCACTTTTATTTGTGCTCTACATGGAGTCTTTGGCGCAGCGGATTAGGGCAGACAATTGTATACTAGGGATGAAATTTGGCGCGGACATCCATAAAATTAGCCTTTATGCGGATGACGTGATTCTCTCCTTTATGAAGCCGCAAACCACCCTGCCGATTGGAAGAACTTCTTTTAGCGATTTCTCAGGCTTTAAGGTTAATCTGGCTAAGTCGGTTTTCTTAAATCTAGAAATTCCCCCAGATGAGCTGAGGGCGATGCAATTACAATTTCCGTTCCAATGGACACACCAAGACATACTTTACCTTGGCATCCGGCTGGCTCCTACCATTTCCTGTACGGTCTCACTTAACTACGCGGCGATTCTAGAACAGATGACTAAAGCGCTGGATTCTTGGTCTCGTCTGCACCTAGCGTGGTTTGGGTGGATAGCAGCGGTGAAAATGGCCATTCTTCCCCACCCCGAGCGCTCAAGCAATTGCAGGTTCTCATCAATAAGTTTATATGGACTGGGAAGAAGCTGTGTCTTTCGCTTGCCCAGATGGCAATTTTGAAAACCCAGGGTGGAGTGAGCTTACCTTTGATTAGGGGCTACTATCAAGCTTCCAGCCTCTGCTACATAGTGGAGTGGAACAGGTCTATGTCCAGCAAGTACTGGAACTTTATAGACCAGTCGGTTGTAGGAAGTAATATTTGGAGGGAACTATGGTTACCCCGCAAACACATGGCTTGGGGCCTTTACTCATCACCAGTCACGGCGCCGACACTTCGGTCCTGGGACAAAGTGGTGCTTCAGAAGGGCTGGACCTCTTTCCCCTCGCCGATGAAGCCCATTGTTGATAATCCTGATTTCCCTCCGGGTCAGGGCTCGGTGGTCTTTCACCGATGGTGGGAAGCCGGCTGTAAAAGAGTTGGTTCCCTCTTTGACACAGAGGGGCTGATCCCATTTGCGCAGCTTCTACACAATTATGACCTTTTATCTACTGATGAATTCCCCTATCCGCAGCTGACTTAATGGGTTACAATGCCCTCTAACTATTCCCACATGTCCAGGCCTCTCACCACCTTTGAAAGATGGTTGGTCCGTAAAACCGACGACCGTCGCCTCATTTCTGAATTGTATACTATTTTAATGTCCGACCCGACCCCAAAACGCACGAAGGCGCAGGTTCGCTGAGAGATGGAATTGGGTAGGCCACTGACGTTCAAGGAGTGGGAGCACATCCTATACCGCAGTCAACACACAGCGCACAATACAGAGGGGGTGGAATCCACTTTTAAGCTTTTCTCCTACTGGTATTATACACCTGCCCGCATCCAGAGTTGGGATAAGAGTAAGAAAGACCTCTGCTGGAGGAGGTGTGGGATGTCGAGGACTTCAGCACACTTACTGTGGCATTGCCCAAAATTACAACGCTATTGGTCTGAGGTTCTCGATAAGATAGACATGGTTTTCGGCATTGCACTGCCTAGACCTGCAGAGTATACACTCCTTGGTCTTTCACATCCTAAAGTTTTTCCACTAAAGTCCTTACGGGGTAGGCAGATAGCTCTCGCACTATTGGCTGCTCGGCAGGTTATACTAGCTATGTGGGGCACAACCTCAGAACCTGACCTGCTATTCTAGAACAAGGGACGCTAGTCCAGAAACGCATATGGCATTTGGAAGCGGATTGACTGCTGTAACCACTGTGTATGCATCTGCAGTCTGCCAATAAATGAATTTTAACAAGCAGCAAGCAGAGTGTGGCGTTTCCTCTCAGGAGCGTTGCATATGGAATATATATATATATCGGTAACCGAGTCACAAGGAAAGAAAAAAGAATTAATAAAAGGTGAAAAACAAGAAAAAGGGGGAGGGTACAAACACCCTGATCGCCTAGGCCTGCTCAGCGGGTCCCAAAAGGACCCCCTGGGCCAAACAAAGCATTTAAAAAAATAAAAAAATAATCCAAATTCAAATTGCGGTCGCGAATCTGGCTGAGAAAATAAAAAAACGAAGCGCTGACTCCCGTGCTTTGTTATTCTTAAGCCCCAGGGTAAGCCGGGTCCCAGAGGCAATGCCTATTGCAGCCCCGGGTGACCACCACCTCCCCGGGGCTTTGTTTAAAAAAAAGCATGCGGGGGCTCCTGCCCCCCAAGACTATCACCTCCCTGGGGCTTTCTTTACTAATGGGGGGCCTCGTGGGCTCCCCCAAGCACCGGGGACCACCACTTCCCCAGCGCTATTATTAATTAGAGGTGGGGGGCCTCATAGGCCCCCCAAGCTCTGGGGACCACCACCTACCCAGGGCTTTGTACTTGATAGGAGGGGGGCCGCATGGCCCCCCTCCCAGAGCCGTTGATGGCCCTGGGGACCAGCAACCCCCAGGGCCACCTTCTGCAATGTCCCTGGGTGCCCACCCCTGGGACATTGCCTTTTTGCTATGGCAGGGCGGGAGCCGTGCAGCTCCCCCCATGTCATAGCAAACTCTGCTTTGCTTCATTGAAGCGAGAGCAGGAAAACCTGCTCTCACTTCAATGAAGAAAAGCAGAATTGCTTTTGAGCAAGGGGAGCTGCATGTGAGCAGCTCCCCTTGCTCAAAAGCAATGCTGGCTACCGCAGGAGGCGGGGAGCCAGCGGGAACATGGGGGCATTGAGGCTCCCCCCACAGCCCCCAATGCAAAGGGCCGGTCCTGGGGGATGGGGTTCCCGAGGCCAGTAGCCGCCCCCTTTATCTGCCAGCTTGATCACCAAATCTCTGTTTTGTCTAAGTTCACCTAGTGCTCATTGTTCTGACCTCGAGATGTTTATGAAGGGTTTTTTGGTGTGGTCTTTTAAGTTCTCTACTTCTTTCAAAGGTTTGTATTTCAATAGGTACCTGGTGGTTCATAGGGCAGAAGGTGGACTTGCAAAGTAGTGTTGTGTCTCCATCTGTGACATATTTCTCTTGGTTGTTAAAGAGGGCTTTTAGTTTTAATTTTCTGCAAATTTCAGCCATTTCGCATTGTAACCTGAATGTGTCCGGGGGGAATTGGTACATACCCAAGACCTTTGTTGAGGACATTCTCCTATTCTTTGGATAGAGCAATGTCTGTTAGGTTGATTATAAGGATGTTGTGCTGATTCCTTGTTTTCCACCTGTCATGCTCCTGGTGTGGACCTGGCGTTCCTGGTCTGTCCATGTCACCCCTTTCTGTCTGGTCCTCTGGTTGGTCTGGCCTCTCCCTTAAAAAGGCAGCCTTTGTGTGTAGTTCTGGCCCATCGGTGGTGCCACTGGCGGTCCCATTGGTGGTGGTCCTTGGAAGTACGGATTCATCCATCCGTGGAAATTTGGATTAAATTGTTGGAATGTTCCTGGTAGTGGCTGGTTTCCGTAGTATGGTGTGTGCCAGATGTTTGGCCTTCTGCGATTTTGGCGTCTGTTCTGTCCTCTATTTCTTCTTGGTGTTGAGGTCTCTTCGCCACTCCAGTCTGAGCCATCTGTAGATGTCCCTCCACTGGAGTTATTGTCAGACATGGTGTCCGGGGCTCTATAGTCCTCTGCGGTGTACGAGTGCATCTTCTCCACTGGGAATCTTTTTGGATCTTCTCCAAGTTTTTGCATTTTGTTTTGTGTAATGTATTCCTTTTTCTCATTCTTTTCTTTGCTGATCTCCTCTAGGCTTTTCTTGAACACAGTGATGTGTACCATGTTCTTAAGTTTGGCTTCACTCTCAATTGTATTTTGATGGTAAGTGCTTCTGTCAGTCTTGTGGCTGTTTTAATTATGAGTACTAGGTAGTCTATTGTGCACTTCCATGATATCACCGCCCAATCTTTCCGGAAGGCTATATCTTGGAGAAAATGCGTGGAGAATTATTGACCCAAAGTCCTTTGGGGGCCGCATTGGCGCGGAGATACTCCGTCATAATTATGCCATGGATGGCAGTTCTTACTTGTTCTATCTCAGTTTCAGAGAGCTCGTCCCAGTCATCTGTTTGTGCTAAAGTCTGGGTCAGATCTTTTTCCTGTAGTAATGAGTAGTCCTGGGCAAAAATTCCGTTCCGCTCGCGGAAATTGCAATAATTTGACATTTTTGCGTTCCATGGAGAGCGCGAAAATGTCAAAATTTCCGCAATCTGCATCTTACCGGAAATTTTTTTCTTGCTCGCGCTTTAAAAAAATACATTCTCGCTTGCGCGCGATCGCCTTACCTGAATCCCCGCGTTCGCCGACAAGTTTTCCCAATCCGGTCACGTTCTCCACGAGATGTTGGATTGTTGGTAGCCATTTGCGCTGTCTCGCGCCCGCATTGATGTAATTCGTCGCGCGATCACGTCTTTCTTCTAGCGATCATGCACCACGAGACAAGTGAAAACAAGATGGCCGTGCCCGTGAGCAACCGCATGGGTAAGTTGGCGAGCCGCGATCACGCATAAAATACCGCGAACGGGCAGGAAAAAAACTTCTGCGTCTTCGCGATATTTCCGCGTGTTTGCAGAGATTTTTAACATTTTCGCGATAGTTTGCGGAAGTGAATTTTGCTAATTCCGCCCAGGGAAAGAATTGCATTTATTTCTTCACTTGAGTCACTGAGACCTAAATTCTCAGCCATCTTCTATAGTCAGCCTCTCCTTATTTCGGGGCGTGTATAGGAAGAGTGTATGGTTAGGAGGAACTCACACAGCTGTCCACTGCTAAGGCTATATAAAATCAGACAGAGGGAGAAAGAAGGGACTGTAATCCATTCAGCTTACTTGCATTAGTATTCAAAAATCAAAAGAGAATAGATCACTTGACCTGAGTAACCAGGGTTTGCAACGTTTGTGCAATATATCAATAAAAAACCCTCATTCATGTACGCAAGTCGAAGAGGCGGTATATCTTGATTCTCCACCCTGTTTTAATAAACATGACAGCATCATCATTGGGTTTCTTTTTTAGTCCTATGCTTCCTCCATCCGGAGGTGAACCACTGGTTATTGCAGTAGTGATCAACTAAAAAAGAGGTGGGGTGTTCTAGTGAAGTGAATTGTTTAAGTGAATTTTTTAAAAGGCTCGTATACTTAGATTTCTATTTGAATAGGTCTAGGTTTGAGGTTACCTAAAAACGGTGGCGTGCATAGGAGGACCTGTTATTAGTCTACCGCACTGAAAGTGTCCATAAAAAGGTCGACATGTTTCAGCCCTATGGATAGCCCAGATGGGTCAGGGGGGCTTTCTTCTGGACCTAAAAAGTGAGAGGAGGCCGTGTATTGTCACAGTATCCTTGAATCCGTGTAATATTAACCAGGTTCTGAAGCGGTCAATTAGTACCTGTTGGGAACAATAAGTAGGAAAAAAGAAAGAAACCAAACATAAATGTCATCTTGTGCATTTTTCAAGATGTGCATTCAGCATTATGGCTATTCACATTGATTCTCATTGGTGGAATCTCTTCTAGGAAGAAATAAGGTAACTATAAAATGGCAATTGTTTACATTATATTCATTAACAACAAGTGACCCAGTAATGCTCTATGAAGGGTTTAAGTAATTGAAAAATGGCAAGTCTTCAACCCTGTGTAATGTTCAGAAAATGGCAATTCTTATTTGATACGTTTTTTCAGGCTGTATCCTATTTGGTCAATGGTTTGGGTTGATAATTCCCGGTATGGTACTAGATGTGATGAAGGTTGGACATATCATATGAACCTTATGCGATGTGGGTCAGTGCGAGATCGTGTTTCTTGGAGGTCACACTAGGTATATTGCATAAGGCTCCGAAACTGAGTGTTTATCTAGGCGCTGTCTAGTGAAAGACGACAAAATAACAATATCTCAACTGGTATCACTCTGAAGGACAATTAGACATGTATGTATACAACACTACGTGAAAAGAAAATGGGAGACTCTGGAATGATTTTAAAATGTGCACATGGCATCATATAATTGTGGACGAAAATTAAAAAATTAGAAAGATACAGTTGTAGCAGCACTGTAAGCAAATAAATGCGAAAAACAACCCAAATTGGACTTGGTGCTCGAAATGTGTACGTGAAACAGAAGGTGGCGACGCAAGTGACAATTGTGAAGTCAGCGAAAACGGCGCATGGTGCAGATGTGAATAGTTATATACAGTGAAAGTTGAAGCTCTAAGCAATGATTTACAATTTTGAATATGAATGATTGAGAGTAATTTCAGTAGAGCCACAGAAGGAAATGCACCATCACTTGCGCTGAGGGGTCGACGATGTTTCGATCCTATCAATCAGGATCATCTTTAGGACCGGGTTGTGAGTAATTGCGGTGCTGTACAGGGAGGCAAAGGAAATGGGTAAGGGAAGGAAGGGGAAGAGGGGCGCGTATGGACAAGGAGGGCGTGGGAGGAACCAGTATAGTGGTGGGGCGTGAGAGTAACAGGATCCGAGGAAGTTGTGCATGCTGTATTCATTAATGCAGGGCAATAGCAATGTGGCGCTCAAAAAAGCCAGAAGCATAATAGATGCTTTAGTGCATACACGCCCAATGAAGATCAAAACACAGGGCGAACAAACACTTTGTAATGCATGGGGTCTTCCCCAAAAAACGGGACATTACCCGTGCGGTTCATGCAGTGTTTTTCATTTAACTAAAGCGAGCAAAACCTTGAATTTAGAGACAGAAAAAGTCTGGACACAAAGGCAACACACGAATTGTAACACCAATAACGTTGTCTACCTTATTACCTGTCCATGTGGCCTACGGTATATAGGGATGGCAACCAGGAAAATCAAACAACGAGTGTGTGAACACCGGAGTAATATAAGATGTAGGCGTAACACCACCAAACTCACCGAACATTTTCTCCGGTTCAATCATTCGATTGAAGATCTGACGTGGACAATCATTGAACATCTACAAGGAGGCAACAATATAGCCCAAAGACTTTTTGAGAAGGAACAACGATGGGTTTATTGGTTAACCACTCACATCTCTGGTTTAAACGATAATATACCTTGGAATAGTGTAATGCAGTACTGAAACAGCATTTTCCTACGGGTTTTATAATCTTTTATATGAGCCCTCTGTTGTGGTCTTTTGTGATAGTGAAAAAGGCTTTATTTTACTGGCAGCCTCGTTTTTATCAGTCTGGCTTGCCTTTGTACATGCTCTGCCAAATAAAGTTATTTTTGTTTTTTTCAAGAAAGAAGTCAGTGATCCAGTACTTACTGACGTATCGCTAAGACTTTGATTTTTTTAACACGAATTCTGGCATGTATATATAGTCTGTTTCAATAGCTCCCCCCCTTTTTTTTGCTATTCTGTTGTTCTTTTATGATTTCGTTTATCGTATATATTTTAAAGCCCGTAGTGATTGTGAAAACAAAGATGGGGTCAGCGCTCTAGTGCTTCTAAGCCAGTCTTTCTCTTCCATTCCTCCCGATTGGCTATTAAGAGGTCACGTGATGAATGACATCACCCGTTACATCCTTACTTCCGCACCTCACATAAACAGGTGATATGCAATTGTGCGGGCACCCATTGGTTGTTTCCGATACTTAAACCAACAAACCGACCAATACCGGCATCTACGGGATCCAAGATAGAGGGAACTCTAGGTGTTTCGGCGGGTGCAGTGCTTTGATGAAGTAAGTGGATTTGCACGATCCTACAGCTAGCTTTGTTTCGTATTTCGGTTACCTTAAGGTAACGATCAAGACTTACTTTTTTCAGAGTGTGACTACAAGTGCGCGCCCCCCTCCTGGATCTATGATGTGAGGCTGATTATAGCTTTAAGTAAGTTGTCCTTATGTTTCCCCACCATTATCTATCACTAACGATCACTTTGGAGTCTCTGATTTCTCCTGACGACACCTTTGGGGACTTTTAAGTTACGTGACTTTTAAGCTGAGTTCCTTTTCCTTTACTTATGGCATAATTACCATAAAGTACAACCTGGAATAGAAGGTTGTGAGGCAGTTGCGTATGTTTGAACTAATTAAATAAAACGCATGCTGTCTATGATTCAGAGTTTTCTATGTTTCAAGCACTTTGGGCACAACAAAGGTTTGGTAGCCACTCACTGATGCTATATACTTGACCAATGGGCTTTTTAAGTATCATGGTTTTGCTGGATTCAATAGTTGGAATTTAACAACTTTCATCAAATATCAACTCCTGGCATTTTGAATAGTGAAGGGAGTCATTCGCCAATCTCACGTACATGAAATTATGTATTGTGTCTTTTACAAACTGCATATGTATATCGTTTTTTTTGTGTTTCTGTGTATCTTTGCAGCTACATTGTCTTCAGAAATCCTGAAGCTTTCCGGTAACAAAAACCGTGAGTTTTTTAAGTATTACTGCCAACGGTTGGGTGCACCTTAGCGTGTGCATACCACCGGGGCAGTGGGGTCCTGACGAATGCCTGGTGTACACGCTAAAAAGGCAGAAACATGTTGACCACTTTTTATATTTTTTTCACTATAAGGGATAACTAACCAGATCTGGTATTTAGTTATTATGACCCCCTTTTTAATTAATGCCGGGTTTACCCCAATAAAGAATTTTGGTTTAAAACCCTGAAATTTTTTATCTCACTTTGCAAATTTTTCTGCACTTACACATCACATTCAATCGCCAGCTCCGCTGTAAACAGGCGTAGTAGCACACCAGGGAGGTATTAGACCTCGCTGGTGGGAGCCCAATGATGAAGCATGTCACCAACCAGGTTGGTGAGTGAGGGCTCTTTTTACAAATCTGATTGATTTTTTTGTATTGGCTTCACTCCCTTTCTTGTAGTATTTCTCCCATACTCTTTTGTTATTCAATAGTATTTTCCTAGGGGGACCAAGAGTGTGTTTTGTCACTCTCTCTCTTGTAGTTTGATTCTTTCTTAATATTGCTGCAGTTTTGCCTGAGACGCAGGAATTGGCTGTAGGGGAGGTTGTCTCTAAGCGGTCGGGGATGGAAGCTTTTGTAGGAGAGTAAGCTGTATTTCGAGGTTGGTTTGAAGTGCATTTTAGTTTGAATCACATCATGTTCAATGTAGATGGTTATATCCGGGAAATCCAGTTTTTTGTTATCTTCTGTGTAAGTAAACTTTAGACATTCATCCCTGGTGTTAATCCATCTGTGAAAGTCAGTTAGACTTTCTATATCGCCTTCCCAAATTAGGATGATGTCGTCTATATAACACTTCCAAAAATGTATCTTTGGTAGGAATGTTTTGAATGTATGTATCTTCTAAGTTACTTAAACAAAGTCCTGCCACACTTGAGGCAAACATGCTGCCCATTAAAGTGCTGTGGCATTGTTGGTACATGGTGTTGTTGTATTCAAAATAGTTCTTCGTTAGGGCTAACCTGCAGCACTCGAGGACAAAGTGTCTTGGTGTCTTGAAGTACCATTGTTCGTTGAAGAGTATGGTTTCTAAAGTTTTTAGTTGGGGTAAGCTTGTGTAAAGACTTTCTATGTCTAGTCCTACAAGTAGCATCCTTTCTTCTGAGTATGTCTGTTCTTTGAGAAAGTTCAACAGATCTCTGGTATCTTTCAAATATGTTTGTGATTTTTGTACCAGAGGTCTAAGGTATTGGTCAGCGAATTGTGAGAGTGGTTCTAGGATTTAACCAATCCCCGAAACGATGGGACGTCCCGGTGGGGGTCTCCGTTCTTTGTGAATCTTAGGGAGTGAGTAAAAGTAGGGTACTCTTGGTGTTTTTGTTAATAGGAATTCTGCCTCATTCTTCGAGATCCAATCATTCAATTCTGCTTCGTCAACCATTAGTTCAATTGTTCTCTGTAGTTGTTTTGTGGGATCTGTTGTGATTCTTCTGTAAAATTTCTCATCTGAAAGTAGTTCTAGGCACTGTTGGTTGTACCCTTCTTTGTCTAGTAGCACTATGCTGCCCTCTTTATCTGCCGGCTTAATCACCAAGTCTCTGTTTTGTCTATTCAGGAATACAAAAGTCAAGGAAAGGACCTCTGCGAAAAACTAAAGAAACGTGACTACCCAGAAAAAACGATCGATAGATGCCAGAAGAGGGCTAGAAACCAACCGATATCCTGGTACACACAAGACCACCGCCATCAATGCAAAACAAATCCGTCCAAAGGCTATGGGACCTCCCCCCATTTGCGGAGCTTTACCCGTGCAGTTCATGCTCGGTTTGTGTCCTTACAACAGCAACAAAAACTATTCAACTCCTACCAAACCTAAAATGGACCATCATACACCATACGAACTGTAACTCATAATCTATATGATTACATGTGCCCTACGATATATAGGGATGACATGTCGAAAATCAAACAGAGAATATGAGAGCACAGAAGCAATGTTAAGTGTCAAAGGAGCTCAACAAAAATGAGTAACCATTTCATTGAAGCAAAGCACTCCACCAATGAGCTAAAATGGATAATCCTGGAAACTTTGGAAATGAAGAACCACAATGCGGAGCAGATACTCTTTGAGAAGGAACAAAGATGAGTCCACCGCCTTAAGACAAAAACACAAGGCCTCAATGATAATATTCCTTGGCTAAGCATGGGGCACTAACTACATTTAAGAACCATGTGCATTGAACAACTTACAACAATTGTAATCTAATGACTCAGAAAGAAAATACTAATATTCAGTCTAATCTGCATATTCTACACATATAACCGTAAAAAACTAGTTTCCCCTCTACTACTTTTTTCTTTTTCTTTATTTTAATTCCAATTTGAATTCCGAATGATTTAAGAATAAAAATACATTTTTCATGTATTACTTAAAAATCAGTCATTCTGACGACAAGTCTCTCTTTTATATCGACTCTACCTCACATAAGACACTGCAACCCCCAGCCTAGCACATCTGGGTTGCCAGAAGAAGAGCCAGCACAAGTCGTGCTGCACCTCGCAGCAGGTACCATCCAAGGGACACGAGGAAGAAAACTTCAACCGACAAAACCGTATCGTATTTCCCTTTCTTTATTACCCCAGTTTGAATTTCTAACTTGTCATCAGCAGGTGAAAGAGCTCATCTGCAATCTGATGAAGTCCGCTATCTAGTATTAGAGGTACGCTTTTGTATAAATGCACTGTTTGTAATTGACATGCTAAATTGCACCAACGAAGTACTGAATACCGTTTCTTAAATACACACACCGTAGACACACGAAGCCGCTCTAAATGGGACGGCGATATTGATATCTTCAAGTTTTGAACATATGCACAATACCGTGATCTTTGCGCACTCACGCATGCAGCCAAAGAGTACGGGACATTCACTGTGTCCTTATGAATGCATATGCTATGTACATACCTTTCCTGAAACACGCTAAAATTGTATATGCCGAATTACCACATTCTCACGATAAGGAGAAGTGCACAACTAATAGGCGCACTTATTGGCAAATGATACACTCATATTAGCGAGGAGAGTAGGCACCTCGCTACTAACTAACAATACAGGAAAACCTGCCACATACCTTTCTAATGGTTTAACAAATTAGCACACACGCAAGATAAATGCCCAATATAACACATCCATTTTAGTGAGAAGATCAGGCACCTCGCTGTTAAATAACTATACGGAAAACTTTTGATACACATGCATAATTGCCGAATAATAACAATGAGAAATACTCACATCATTGCGGGTAACACAATACACAGGGAAGTCTACCATGTTGTAAAAATATGGTATTCTCTGTAACGTATTTAGAAATATGGCTAAATATGACATGCCGGCTTTCACTAGACAGTGCCTAGATAAACACTCGGTTTTGGCGCCTTATGCAATATACCTAGTCTGATCTCCAAGTAACACGATCTCGCACTGACCGACATCGCGTAAGGTTCATATGATATGTCCAGCCTTTATCACATCTAGTACCATTCCGGGAATTATCAACCCAAACTGTTGACCAAATAGGATACAGCCTGAAAAAACGTATCAAATAAGAATTGCCATTTTCTGAACATTACACAGGGTTGAAGACTTGCCATTTTTTAATTACTTAAACCCTTCATAGAGCATTACTGGGCCACTTGTTGTTAATGAATATAATGTAAAGAATTGCTATTTTAGTTACCTTATTTCTTCCTTGAAGAGATTCCACCAATGAGAATCAATGTGAATAGCCATCATGCTAAATGCACATCTTGAAAAATGAAGAAGATGACATATATGTTTGGTTTCTTTCTTTTTTCCTACTTATTATTCCCAACAGGTACTAATTGAATGCTTCAGAACCGGGTTAATAACACCCGGATTCAAGGATACTGTGACAATACACGACCTCCTCTCACTTTTTAGGTCCTGAATAAAGCCCCCCTGACCCATCTGGGCTATCCATTTGGCTGAAGCATGTCAACCTTTTTATGGACACTTTCAGTGCGGTAGACTAATAACAGGTCCTCCTACACACACCACCGTTTTCAGATAACCTCAAATTTAGACATATTAAAATACAAATCTAGGTATACGAGCCTTTTAAAAAATTCACTTAAACAATTCACTTCACTAGAACACCTCCACCTCTTTTTTTTCATTGATCACTACTGCAATAACAAGTGGTTCACCTCCGGATTGAGGAAGCATATGACTAAATAAGAAACCCAATGATGATGCTGTCACGTTTTTTAAAACAGGTCGGAGAATCAAGATATACCGCGGCTTCGTCTTGTGTACGTGAATGAGGGTTTTTTATTGAAATATTATACAAACGTTGCAAACCCTGGTTACTCAGGCCAAGTAATCCATTCTCTTTTTATTTTTGAATACTAATGCAAGGAAGCTGAATAGATTACAGTCCCTTCTTTCTCTCTCTTTCTGACTTAATATTGGGGTGTTGACAGCCAATTAGAATAAAGCTCGTGGTCGTGTGGGTCCGCGGATCCACCGCGCCTCTATTTATCAAAACTTTTATTTTTTGATTCTCTCAGCAACTACTGAATGGATTTACACAATTTAAAACAAAAGACGCTTTATGAACCAAGCACTACCTTTTTGCCAAATTTGGTGCAATTCCGTTCAGCAGTTCCAGCTGTAGCCGTGTCTAAAGTTTCCTATGGAAATTCATTTATTGACCTCTTTTTTTTTATTTCTGAGGAACTACTTAACGGATTTACACCATTTAACAAGAAGGGCTCTTTCTGAACCAAGGGCTACCTTTTTGCCCATTTTTTTTATAATTTCCGTTCAGCTGTTCAGGCTGTAGCCGTATTTAAAGTTTCCTACGGAAAATAACATGGAGAAAACACGTTTTGGGACCCCCCTTTTTTCTCGGCCCCTGCTTGGCGAATAACCCCGAAACTTTCAGGATAGGAGCTGACCGGAGCGGGCCACAAGTTTTGAAACATTTCTCGACGATTCGTCAACCGGCGCCAAAGTTATTGGGAAAAGGATAAACGCTTTTCCTATGGAAACTAGGTCCTAACTGTAACTATCTACTGGCGACTGCCTGTAGATAATATATATGTATATATATATATATATGTATTTATTTATATATATATGTATATAATACCTACTGGCAGTCGCCAGTAGGTAGTTATAGTTAGGACCTATTTTCCATAGGAAATCCGCAACATTCTATTTGGAATAACGTTGGCGCCGATCGACGAATCTTCACGAAATTCCAAACTTTTGGCCAGCTCCGGTCCGCTCCTATCCTGAAAATTTCACGTTGATTCGTTAAGCGGGGGCCGAGAAAAAAGGGGGGGCCCGAACTGCTGAACAGAATAAACACCAAATTTGGCAAAGAGGTAGTCCTCAGTTCAGACTCGTGCCTTTTGCTTAAATAGTGTAAATCTGTTCAGTAGTTCCTGAGAAAATTTGAGTTAAAAAGATAGATATATCTGGGCGGAGCCTAACCACACATCTCATTGTGAGATCTGATTGGCTGTCAGTACTTCATCCAAGAAGTGTTGGCAGCCATCTTGGGACCAATATACATGATAGCACCTCCTAATAAAGCATTGCAGTTAATAGAAGGTTGTAAGAATTTAGTTACATTATAAATCATTTGTTGATGGTACCATACTCATTTTAGGAATTGTGGTGTGTTCTAAGGTGATTTTACCATGTGAAAAAGCCTTCTGCTGTGATATCATGAATTATGTTTGAGAGAAACTATTTTCTCATGCTTTTCCCACAGAGGTTTGGAAGGTGATCTATAAGCTAAACTGAGAGCATATTTTCTGTAAATTCACATTATCTTTCTCAGTCATGTGAGAATGAAGACTGACATTCTCAGTAAAACATATACATCTAACAAGGGCAGAGACTGTCAGTTGATTTCTTTGTGTTCTACTGCAGCTTTCCAGAGTGTTCTAAAAAACAACTAGAGCGCTAACAGTCCTACTTATGACAAACGTATTGCACACCTGAAGCCATCTTGATTGGAATAAAGTGGTGACTCTTAGAACATTTAATTTAAAAAGGAACAACATGAGTGGGTTCATTTTGCCATAGAAAGTATGATTAGTGCTGCAGAAAGAAAAATTAGGGCACATTTTGAGTGACTTCTCAAATCCTCTTCTATTTCATTAAAAATTTCTGACATGCAGACTGAGACATGCACTTTCAATACTAGCAGCAGACTTCCCTGGTGAGCAGTAGCTTTACTACAGTGATCTAATAAGCAACTAGAGTGCTAACATTCTGAATTTATGGCAAATGTGTGACACATCTGAATGCCTTATTGATGGAATCAAAGTAGAAAACTGAAAGTATTTCCTACTGAGGAGACTGTAGTAAATGAGGAAATTAGGTAACTTCATAACAAATAAGTCTCCCAAAATGGCCACCAGAAACAAAAGAGCCCAAATGTAGCACAAATATCGCCCAGATGTAGCCCAAGTATAGCCCAATGACAGAATGTCCCAGAGTGTTCTAACGAACAACTAGAGCTCTAACAGACTTACTTATGACAAAAGTATGGCACACCTGAAGCCATCTTGATTGGAATAAAGTGGTAACACTTAAAACATTTAATTTACAAAGGAACAAAATGAGGGGGTTCATTTTGCCATAGAAATTATGATTAAGTCCTGCAGAAAGAAAAATTAGGGCACATTTTGACTTCTCAAATCCTATTTTATTTCATAATAAAATTCTGACATGCAGACTGAAACATGCACTTTGAATACCAGCAGCAGACTTCCTTGGTGAGCAGTAGCTTTACTACAGTGATCTAATGAGCAACTACAGTGCAAACATTCAGAATTTATGGCAAATGTGTGACACATCTGAATGCCTTCTTGATGGAACCAAAGTAAAAAACTGAAAGTATTTCCCATTGAGGAGACTGCAGTAAATGAGGAAATTAGGAACCTTCATAACAAATAAGTCTCCCAAAATGGCCACCAGAGACAAAAGAGCCCAAATGTAGCCCAAATATCACCCAGATGTAGCCCAAGTATAGCCCAATGACAGAATGTCTCAGAGTGTTCGAACGAACAACTAGAGCGCTAACAGTCTTACTTATGACAAAACTATGGCACACCTGAAGCCATCTTGATTGGAATAAAGTGGTAACATTTAAAACATTTAATTTACAAAGAAACAAAATGAGGGGGTTCATTTTGCCATAGAAATTACGATTAGTGCTGCAGAAAGAAAAATTAGGGCACATTTTGACTTCTCAAATCCTCTTCTATTTCATAAAAAAATTCTGACATGCAGACTGAAACATGCACTTTTAATTCCAGCAGCAGACTTCCGTGGTGAGCAGTAGCTTTACTACAGTGATCTAATGAGCAACTAGAGTGCTAACATTCAGAATTTATGGCAAATGTGTGACATATCTGAATACCTTCTTGATGGAATCAAAGTAAAAAACTGAAAGCATTTCCTACTGAGGAGACTGCAGTAAATGAGGAAATTAGGAAACTTCATAACAAATAAATCTCCCAAGATGGCCACCAGAGACTAAAGAGCCCAAATGCAGCACACATATCACCCAGATGAAGCCCACATGTAGCCCAATGACAGAAGTGTGCAAAACACATATTTTGTGTGTATTTGCAGTTTTATATAGTGCAGACTTGTCAGGTATTGGAGTGCTTTACATGAGCATTGGTTACATCACACAAGATCAAATTCATTTTGGTTGTAGACATGGGGAGATTAAGTGATTTGACCAGAATCACAGAATGTTGAGCTGAAGCAGAAACTCCAACCTGGTTCCCCAGTTGCAAAGTTTGCAGCTCTGGAAGTAAAACCACATCTTCTCCCCTAGGTGCAACATTTAATCAAGTGGTCAACTGGATAAAATAACATAAAGATTACAAATAATTTAAAAGTTCTTTGTCGCTGTTTGAAATCTTATAAAATATGTCCTCATTTTAGTTTTTTAGAGCACTAACCATAATTTTGATGCAAATAAGACCCTCTCATATATGTAATTTCGAAAGGTATTACAGTTTTGATTACATCAAGATGACGTCAGACGTTCCACACTTTTGTAATAAATATAGAATGTTAGCAATCTAGTTGTTCAGTGGGATACAGTTGAGAGGCAGAGGCCAGGGGCACAGACTCTGAAAATTGAAGGAAGGTAGGAGAGTGCAGAGGCAACAATTTGACCACGCTGGGCAGGCAGGAATGGCAGTGGCAGCACAACAGACTATGGAGGGCAGTGGAAAGGGGGGCAGGGGCAGCAAACCAACAATACAGGACTGGCAAGAGAGGCTGTGGCAATATAATAGACCATTGTGGGCAGAAGGTAGAGGCAGTGGTAATACAACCATACATGCCAACAGACCCGTTTCAGCCAGGAAATGTCCAATGTTTTTAAGCTCAAATGGGCTTTATTTGATCTGTCTCCTGTCTATAATCTCCTCTTTTTCAATGTAACTCAAAGGGGTAAATCAATACCCCAGTTTTCTTTTCAAAATCTCCCTCTTACCAAGTTCAAAATGTTCGAAAGTATGGTACATTGGATCATGGTAGGCAGGAGGAATTGGGGAAGGGACATGGACTCGTACAACAGAGGACAGGAGGGACATGGAGAGGTGCACCAAACTGACCCTACAGGGCAGGCATCAGGGTTTGCAGCAGCACAACACACCACACAGTGCATGAGGGATGGGAGTGCAGCACAACAATCCATAGAAAGCAATAGGGAGGGGACAGGACCATGCACATGAACAAAAATAGAACAGAGGGGAAAGAGGCAATGGTAGCTAGCTGACCATAATGGACAGACAGGAGAGAAAGCTGCAGCATAACAGACCATAAAGGGCAGGAGGGACGGATCAGGGGCAGTACAATGGAACAGACAAGCCAGGAGGGAGGGAATAGGGGTCTGCACATGGAAACAGAGAGATGGGGGCAAGGGGGCAGGGCAGGAGCAGCAAGATGACCATGGAGGTCAGGCAGGATGGGCACTAGAAACAAGACACACCATGGAGAGCAACAGTGAGACTATGATGGCATACACACAGACCATGGAAGGAAGGTGAGAGGGGGTCAGGGGCAGCTAGCTGACCACACAGGGAAGGTGGGAGGGGCCATGGCAGCACAGAAGACCATGCATGGCAAGCAGGAGGGTTAGTGACAGCACAATGGCTATGATGGGTAAGAAGGAGGGTGCAGGGGCATGCACAAAGGACCATGGAGGATAGAAGGGAGGGTCAGGACCTGGGCACAGAAAAGAGAGTTCAGGAGAAGGGGCCTCACAACAGACCCTGCGGGGCAGGCAAGAGGAGCAGTTGCAGTACAACAGACCAGGGAGGGCAGAAGGGTGTGGCAGTAAAATGGACCATGGAGGACAGGAAGAAGGGGATAGGGGAATGGCATGTGGACAGGCAGGGTGGAGGTGGCAGGGACAGGTTACAGTCATCTGACAATGCTAGGCAGGTGGGAGGGGAGTGGCAGCTCAACAGAACACTCAGAGTAGATCGGAGTGGCAGGTCCATGGAACATTGTGGGCAAAAAGGATGAAGCATGGGCATGCACAAATACATCAGAGGCTAAGCAGGAGGTCAATGATGGGCCATAGAATTGGGCAATGGAGGGCAGGAGGAGTGGACTGGTACATCATGCTAAATGGAGGGCAGTGGCAGCACATCAGACCATGCATGGCAGGAGGGAGGAGGCTAGTCCATGGATTCAGACAACAGAGGATAGAGAGGAGGTGGATGGGGCAGCAAGCTAACTGTTCAGAGAAGGTGGGTATTAGGAACTTTATTGTTTTTAAAATGTGTGTCTGTGCGAACTACTTAAAATATGAACAAGTATGCAGCATAATCTCACTTTTATTCAGGAAGAAGAGGACGTTTGTGACTGTGACTCCGGGCTCACTTGTCAGAAACACCCCCTGACCCTCCACCCCATCGCAAAATGTAATGCCTGTGTAAAGGGTAGGTAGATGCAGTGTTATATAGAACATAGTCCTGAGACCACAATTGAAAATGAAAACTAGATATAGTATATAGTATAAACTATGCACCAAAAAGTGTGATATAAGATGAACCGGGGCGTGAAATATAATATGCAATACATTGTGCGCAATGACAGATTCATTGGAGAGCGCGAGATAGCACAGGCACTAGCGCGTGCTATGCGATATGCGCCTTGGAGTGTAATATGCACAGGGCAGTGTTTTGTAACCTAACTAGTCTCTAAAGTTGTAATATAAAATATGTGCTGGGGAGTGTAACATTGCACATGCACTGTGACAAAGATATGGATCCCAGATTGTAATATGTATGGCATAGCGCTGTGCGTTATAACATAGGCATCGAGGAAGGCACGTTAGATGGGTCAATATAACCCGTGCGAAGGCAAGTGTGGCATGACATATTCACGGGGTGGTGTTACAGTGCACATGGGCTAGAGAGTGTCATAGCATACGCACTAGCTGGTGGAATACAACACAGAGGTGTGTGGCACTCGGCGGGCACTGGTGGGTGTAACACAGCATTGGGCTCAGCCAGGAGCACGCTGTGACTCTCAAGTGAGGTTTGTCTCCGTTCCAGAGAGTAAAATAAAAAGTATTACATATCCGGCAGTGGATGTGTGTTTTATGAACCGTGAGGGGGGTTTCTTGCATAGTTTGGTCGAATTTTTGTCGAATCCCCTTTGAATGGCTTGATGTGCGTGTGTATTAAATGTGCCCGTCAATAACTACCCATGTTTGTATAAATAAACAACAAGGGTGTCTACATGGAGCGTACCCACCGGCGGGGACTGTGGGGCGTCAGACACGTCAGAGCTTCACTAGTGGTGTAAATACATTCCACGTGGATTCATTGCATGCATAGTCGCCTTTTCATGAATATCACGCAAATCGTCATGGTGATAGGTACATACGGTTTGTCCAGCATGTCCTAGGTGTTTCTATAAATATATATTTTTAAAAAATATTAAAAAACAAAGGCCGGCCCCGGGGGATGGGGTCCCCGGGGCCATAAGTGGCCTGAGGAGGGGGGCAACGCAGTCCCCTCCTAAAGAATAAAAAAAAAAAAAGGCCATGACCGGGGGGTTGGGGTCCCCGGGGCCGATTAAGGCCTTGGGAGGGCCAAATTTATTCTTTCTCAACAAAAAAAATTAGGGTGCAGGCCCTGGGGGATGGGGTCCCCAGGGCCAATAAATTAGAAAAAGAAGGGGGGGGCCACACAGCCCTCCTTCTTAAAAAAATAAACTCTGCAAATATGCCCCCTGGCCAGTTGTAAGTTGGGGAATTAATTCCCCTTCAATACTGAGGCTTCCTGAGGGCCAACTAGCCCAACAGGTATCTCCAGTGTGCGCCAGAGAGCTGCGTTGCAGACAGGTGTTCTGAGGCCATGCCCCTTTTTTACACTTCTATGCGACGCAGCTCTGTGGTGCTTACTGGAGGTACCTAGTGGGCTAGTTTGACCCTAGGGACCCTTAGGATTCAAGGGGACTTAATCTCTCAACTTAGAACGGCCACAGGGCGTGTTTACACAGTGGTGAAGGAAGGGGACGGGGCCTGAGTTAACATGTGCAAACACGCCCTGTGGCGCGTTTTAAGTTGGGGAAATAATTCCCCTTCAATCCTGAGGGACCCTGGGGGCCAACTAGCCCACCAGGTGCTTCCAGTAAGCGCCACTGCGCTGCGTTGCAGAGAGGTGGTCTAGGCCGTGCCCCTTTTTACATCTCTCTGCAACGCAGCTCTGTGGCACTTACTGGAGGGACCTAGTGGTCTAGTTGGACCCCAGGGACCCTCAGGATTCAAGGGGACTTATTCTCCCAACTTAAAATGGCCACAGGGCGTGGTTACACAGTGGGAAAGGGAGGGGACGGGGCCTGAGGTGACGTGTGCAAACACACCCTGTGGCACGTTTTAAGAGGTACTTTTAATCCCCTGCCCTATTATATACTAGGGGCTTACAGAGGAGGTCAGGCTAATCACAGGGGGACCCCAACGCATAGTGTTCCCTAGTGTATGTAGGTGTTTTCACTGTATTCTGAGTGTCTTTTAACATTGCACAGTTACCACCAGTATCCGTCTGAAAAAGTTGAGGATACAGGATGATTTTGCAACAAGGCTTCTTTCTGCTCTTCTGTTTGTTCTTTCTGCATGTTATCCTTCTTCCTGCACTTTTCTCCGTCTTTGAGGACTTCTGTTGCTTCTTTCTGCATTTCTTTTTTTTTCTTTCTGTGCATTTTTTCTTCTTTCTTCACATGTCCTATCTCTGTAGGCATAGTTAGAAATTAGCATTTAAAAAACCTTTGAAATTCACAGAAAAAAACATAGGTTTCAGGCACGTTATAGTTAGGAATTAGCATTTAAAAAACCTTAGAAATTCACTGAAAAAACCATAGGTTTCAGGGGCATTATAGTTAGCTGGACTTTTCACTCGTACAAAACCATTGAAATTCCCCCGTTATAATTAGTGCAGCTAACTATAACTCGCGCACCCGCAATGCACTGCTGATGACGTCACATATTACATCACTCATGACATGGTCAGTGACATCACTCATGACATCACTGATGGTTTTTTCAGTGAATTTCTAAGGTTTTTTAAATGCTAATTCCTAACTATAACGTGTCTGAAACCTATGTTTTTTTCAGTGAATATATATATACATACATACATATATGTATATTTATTCACTGAAAAAAACATAGGTTTCAGGGACGTTATAGTTAGTTGGGCATTTCACTCATACAAAACCTTAGAAATTCATAGAAATTCCCCCGTTATAGTTAGTTGAGCTAACTATAACTCGCGCCCCCGCAATGCACTGCTGATGACGTCACATATTACATCATTCATGACATGGTCAGGGACATCACTGATGACATCACTGATGACATCTCAAATGACATCATTGATGACATTACTGATGACATCATCCAGTGAATGTGTATTTCTGTAAAGTTCCTATATGTTTTATATATATGCCAAGGTGTATTGAAGAATACCTAGATATATAAGTGTCTGGATGAAGGATTTAGTAGGTGCGTGACTGACTGTATAAGTGAGTGTCTGTCTGTATCACTATGTCTGTTGTCGTGTAAGCTGCTGCTAGTGTTGGTCAGTAGCTACATGAGTGTCTTTATGGGTTATTGATTGGTTGCCTGAGTATTTGTATGGAAGACTGAGTGTGTGTGTGGGTGGGTGGGAGGTGTGTGACTCTGTGCATAGATATGTGAGTGGTTGATTCACTGGGTGTATGAGTTTAAGAGTGCATGTGGAAACATCTGTATGGGCGGGTGAATGTGTGTATGGATGTGTTCATGAAAGGTTGGATGTCTCAGTGATACATGTCTAAGTAACTACATATGTAAAAGGCAGTGTATGTGAGAGTTGGAGTATATAAATGACTATATGTGAGAGTCAGTGATTGTGAGAGTGGCTGTATGAATGAGTGTATACTTGTATTAGTGATTATATAAGAGAGAAAGTATGCATTAGTAAAGATGTGACTCTTCAGGGCTGGGAAGGACACAAAGAACTCCCCGTACCTGATGATATCGATGAGCGTGGACCTTGAAAAGTAAATGAAACTGGCAAGGTGAGGGTGCGGTACGGAAAGACCGGTCACCCGAACTGGTGAGTTAGGCGCCGATGTGTACCAGCCACGTGGGTTATTGGCTGTACATTCTAAGGTACAAAAGGGTAGAATGAGCGACGTGCAGTTTAAGATTTAAAAGTGTGGCTAGCGGGGTGGGGTCTTACCGGGTTTGCTTGTGGATCGCGGGTTGTGGATCCACCGATTCCAGGATGTCGGAATAAAATTCTGTTCTTGAGGCATTGTATCACCCGTGTCACATCAAGAGCATCTCACACCTTGGACCCACGCTCTTTCAGTCTTGCAGTATAATGTTATATTTTTTTGCTTTTTTCACTCATCTTCATTTTCTGTTATTTCTTTGTGTCCTTCCCAGCCCTGAAGAGTCACATCTTTACACAGTGTGACGAAACTCGTGTCGGCTGAATATTTGCGTGCTTTGTATTGGTCAGACATTGACTTACATAAAGTTTTCTTTTCTCAAAATTCTGCTGATGTCGACCTTCTATGTTCAAAATCAATCAAATTCTTATTCTTACTCATTCCTCTGACAGATGCTACTAATAAGCTTTATCCTGATTGTGTGCGCAGGACTTTGTCTTTTGTTCTCTTGAGCGGGTTTTTCCCACTTAATTGCAGGGGTTGCCTTGGGTTGCTACCCCTGACCTGACAGCACCACACCTACTCTTTCAAAGTGAATACTCACAGTGCACACGTCTGAGCGCCATCTTCCTTTATCCCCATCCAACCCTGCCACTTTGTGATTTTCATTCCTCACTTTAGACTAAAGCGCACTGGTGGCGGCAGGTTCTCTCTCTTGGCCCCCATATTTTGGAATTCTCTTCCCCTTGATATTCGCTCCTGCACCAATCTTCTTGGTTTCAGGAGTCTCCTAAAAACTTGGCTCTCCCAACAGGCTTTTTAAACTTTCTTTTTATGACTTGGATCTCAACCAAAACAGCGCCATGAAACCTCCTCGGTGTACGTGCGCTCTATAAATTCATTTTAACATAATATAACATAACTGATCCAAAAGATGGAGCAGGATTGTCTGAAAGAGGTAGAGACACACAAGAGCTGCCCTCATTTATAGATAAGCTTCGCCGCACAATGAATTCCAGAGCGCGCCCGCCAAGGAAAGGAAAATTCAATCGAGGAAACGTAAGAGACAAAGGAGAAGGTATGGAACTCAGATCAGGGGTCAAAATCAGGGATATGCGACAACGCAAATGAATTTGAATGCTGCAACAGTGGTCAACTTATCGGACTTACTTCTGTCAGATGAGGAATTAAGCATTCTGTATTTAGGACATGTGTATTGTACCCATACATATTTCAACTATGGACAGATGCAGATTAATTTTTATAAATTAGTGAGAAAGTTTAAATTAAGAAAGTTTTTACATGATAAAACCAAACCAGAAGTTGTCAATATCCTGAGGACACAGGCAGTTTGAATTTATTACATGATTTGGAACAATTGGAGAGGGACAATGAGGGAAGATGGCTCCCTACATCATACAGAGAAACTGCCTATATTTTGGGTCTAGATAATTACGGCAATATTAAAGCACCTTTTAGACCCAAGTCCACTTTTGTTCCAAAGCATCCAAGGGATTCTTTAGAGATATTCTTAGATCTTGTGATAAATGATTTAAAGGTACAATCTGTGATGTCCAGTGAGAATTTTCTTAAAGTCAATAAATAACAGGAGATAGAATACCAAAAAGTTGTGGATAACATCAAAGTTAGAAAAGATATTGCAGTTTGCCAGTTCGATAAGGGAGTAAACCTCATACTGTGGCCGCTAAATAAGTACCATAAGCTAATCTGGTCGAGATAAAGAGTGGTTTACACAAAGATCTAGCTAACTGGAGGAGGACAGACCTAATTTCTCAAAGTGAATATTTTTATTTGAAGGTCAATCCCCTAATTACACAAATATTTTATCTGATCCCCAAAGTACATAAAAACTGAGAAACACCACCTGGGAGACCGATCATTTCAGTAATAGATCTCTTTCCAGTAGGCGATGGGGGCACAACAATCAAGCGCACTGGTGAACAATTCTAAGTCTTATTTTGTGAATCATAAAGTCCTATATAAATGACGCTTCACTCTCCCAGGTCCCGCCGCCAAAGACCCAGTCCTCAAAAATGAGTTCTACAAATGGAAAGGAGCGTCAATGTATCCTCTATGGTATCCAATCAATTATTGTTTTTCGAGAGTCAAATCCATAGGCAAACTTGTTTCATATTTGTTTTCCATTTAATAATTCAAAGAAAAATCATAGCTCCAAAATATAACAGTATCCAATCGTGAGCCAAATATTACAATATCCAGTCGTCAGCCTACGCATTTCGTCCTCACTTGGATGTCAGCAGGGCTGGAGAAAAGGATAAGTACACAAATCAATATAAATCTATATGTGTTTTTAGAAAATCAATAATTCAATCACATTCCTCAAAATTAAAAACATCATATCAGTTTAATTCTTCAACAGCCCCTTCGTGTCTGCCTATTTACAATCTAATTTCCATATATTATCCCCATAAAGAAAGTTCCATTAATAGTTTTTGGGATGGAAAACATCTTGTGGTATCAGCACCCTCCTTATTGCTACCGCTTCAATGCTCATCAATTTCTCTCACGTACTATACACACTGTAATTGCCATGAACCATGAAATTATATTTAAACTTTTGGCAAAAGTTAATCATATATACATTTCTTAAATTCTTATTCATCATTAACTCCCCAACAGCCATACTGTCTGCTTAATTTCTTTAGTCTCCTTTTGGAACATACCACCAATGTATCTCCTAAGCATTTATCCTTACAGTTCTTCAGCTCTTCATTAGCTCTACACATACAAGTGGAAAAGGTTATCCTGAACATAAAAAAATATATACTTATGCTTAAAACCAATTTATAAAGCCCTATTTGCTTGGGGAAAATATTTTGATAAATCTTATTTTTATATTTAACTTTTTACATGCCCAAAAACAGAGACATAATGAGAAAACGGAATCCTGTACCTTTTTCTAATATATTATCCAATTATGTAATAAGAGAACACAAAATACTTATTATTCTCTTGATTATTAGTCACCAGGCTCTATATATATATTGCTCAAAAGCCCCAGTCATGTAAAGCACCCCCATTTCACCTCCTGGTTCTCACCTCTTGCCAGAGTTTCTTATACTCTGGTCTTCCTTCCACGAGCTGGCCCGATAAATCCCACCATAGAATTGACTATCTAGAATACCTGTATTTCAATGTACCAAATGACCAATAGGAAGTCGCTATTTCAAGCCTCTGAATTAGCACTGCTACAATCTTGGTTCCCTCTCAGGTCCTCACAGTACTTGACCAATCACCTTTCACGAGCCAATGGTACTATTGTTTGAGCCAATTGCCCGTCAGTTTTATTTTTATGACAGTTTTCCCTCTGGTCCCCACTTATTCAGACCAATAATGAGTCAAATATACTCCTTCCCTATCTCCCATGTGTCTATGTGTCAGGACTTCAGCCTGACCTGCCTGACGTTGAGCGGTAATGCTATTCACCGCCAAGCGCGCTCCGGAATTACGATGCTTGACCTGCCTGAGGTGGGCCTTTTTATTACATGACTATCTCTTCCTGTCCCTTATGCATACCATGTAAAGGTTTGCATTGAGTATGGAAAATGTCGATCACCCATAAATATTTTTTTAATAAATGTCTAAGATTTCATTAACTCATTCTAATTATATTTAGATTCCTTAATCCCCAGTAATTGATTTGACACTACCCGACCTAACCAGCTTTGTGGGTGATGACATTGCAAATGGTCACAGTTATACAGGCATCGAAACGATGGCATCTGAGCACTTTTAATATGGTATCTAAATAATCATTCATTTATTGTGATTAAATTTAAATTTGTCTCTTTACAATTATAGTATGATCCTGCCTGACCTGTTTGTGATTTTACATGGTAACATTTCACTTAATCTCAGTCGAGTACAGGTTCTATATTACGGTTTGCAGTAACCAAACTGATATGTTCTAATAATAGCTATTAATGCAAATATCAATGTACCATCTCAAGTAAATAACAAAAAATGTATATACCTCCAACATGTTGTCAAATGACTTGTGCTAGATGCCGACCTATTGCTCACAGTATTATGTTTTCACAAGATGTAAACCTGTTACAAAAAATAGTATAACTAATTATCACTTTATAAACTGTGATCAACCATTCTACATTTACTAATTCATCTAGCTGCCTTATTTTTAGTTCCCAATCACCCCCTGTCACATTTGGAATAATCCCCTTGTATTCCGTGAAATTTGATATTCCTTCTCATAGGGTGGTTGTCTCTAATATGTTGAAAAATTGCCCAACTAATGTCCTCATTCACAATCGCTCTTATATGCTCTTGTATCCTCAACTTTAAAATTATTTTTGTGCTGCCTATATAGATTTTGAAACATTCACATTGCAATACGTAAATCACCCCACAACTGCTGCAATTCATAAATTCATTAATACTATACCACTTGCTGGCATTGTACTTGAACTATTTGATCTAATTGATTCCAATCGTACAGACATTGCATGAACCACATGTAAAAAATCCCTTAGGTTGGTCTGGAAGCCAATTCCCTCCCCTAATATTTTTAGGTTCTATGTAGTTCCTAGTAATTAGATTTCCGATTGTGGGACATCTCCTGTAGGTAACTGCTGGTTTGTCTGCAATGATTCTTGTTAAACCAGGAACCCCCTTTAGTAAGCTCTAGTTTTTGCTCAGTATTTTGTAAATTTTATCATGCAAACAATTGAAAGTCGAGATAAATGTCAAACGTTCAATTGCTGGGCCCTTTTCCTTTTGGATGAGTGTGGCATCCCTTCTCAATGTGCCCACCCTGGCTCTTGCTTTCCTCAGACCCTCTAAAGAATATCCCCTATTTGAGAGTCTCAAATGTAACTCATTAAGTTCCCTATTGAAGTCTTCGTCTAGACTGCAATTTCTCCTGATTCACACCATCTCCCCATATGGTATTCCTTTAATTACCGATGGGGGATGAGCGCTGTCTGCTCTTAGGATCATATTAGTGGTTGTTTTCTTACAAAATAGTTTGCTTTGTATTTGATTATCAACTACAAACAATTGCACATCCAAACATTCAATCTGATGAGTATGATGACTCATGCTGAATGCAACATTAAACTCATTACTGTTCAGAAATGTAAAGTACTCCATTAGTTCTTGTCCTGTGCCCCTCCAAATTAATAAAATGTTGTCAATGAAGCGGCCCCAAAACAAAATCAAGTCAGTCCATTTGTCAGCTCTCTTGCTCAGGGCATGCTCCCTCTCAAACAACCCCATGAAGAGGTTCACGTAAGAGGGAGCAAGCCTGGAACCGATTGCCGTTCCTCTTATTTGGTGGAACCACTCCCCCTCAAATAAGAAAAAATTGTTTTTGAGAATGAGATCACTCATTTCCATGATCATTACTGAGTGTTCTTGTAAACTAGCACTAAGTGATTCAGAGCTCCCACCCCCTTTAACTTCTCTGTGCAGGTGGACAGTCCCACTAAGTCCAATGTTACAAAATTCATTCCCTGTTCCCAAACCATGTCCTCAAATTTGTTAAGAACATCCATAGTGTCCCTTATATACAACGGTAAATTCACTTCTAATGGCTTCAGAAATATGTCAACAAATTCTGAGAGGTGTTCTGTTAAACTCCCTATACTAGAGAAAATAGGTCTGCCTGGCGGGTTTTGTGTAGACTTATGGATTTTTGGTAAAGCATAAATAAAAGGAAAAGTCGGATTCATGACATTCAGATATTTAAATTCCTGTTCGTCCAAAAGGCCTTGTTCCTTCCATGTATAAAGTCTCTCAGTAATGTGTCTGCCTGCTTCTTTAATGGGATTCAACATCAATTTCATGTAACACATGACATCACTCAACTGTCTCCTGATTTCCTGACAATCAGTCCTTCTCATTATCACTATATTTTCGCCTTTGTCGGCTTATCTTATTACTATATCTTTATCCTGTCTCAAATTCATTAATGCTCATCGTTCCTCCTTAGACAAGTTCTCCTTTGACCTGAGATTCACATTTTTCTGGCCTACTTGGTCTTTTAATCTATGTAAATCCATTAAAGTTCTTTTGACAAATAAGTCAATCACAGTATATTGTGGACCTGCGGTATAAATTTAGACAAAGGTTTTAAACCACTGGTGCTCCCATAATTTGTGGGGATATCTAACATAGTGGTAACGTCTTCCACCCCAAACCTCTCCCCTTCAGTTAAAGACATAAGTAATTGTACATTACGCATAAGTTCTATAGTCAACTCCGATTTTTTAATAGTGCTTCTTGCATTCATGGGTTTTTCCACATTCGAAAAAAAGTTTCAAATTTTAATCTCGGTGCAAATTTAAACAAACCAATTTCAGCAATAGGCAGTTTGTTTAAGACTACTTCCAGTTATATTGACCACTTCCTGCAGGAACTTGTAAGTGGTCTTCCATCATACAAACAGGACACAGGGGGTTTCTGTGGAGAATCATTGACATACCATGGGTGATACCTTATGTCTTGATGACATTGGGTGTAACCTCGCTGTACACTAGCATTTCCCATGAGTACAGACTTTGAGCTAGGAAACAATTTTTAGACTCAAGATCAATGGGCTTTAACCAACATTTGGAAATGCTTATTAAGATGGCAAGATGGTGTTTGGAAAATCACATTTTGATGTTTGGTAAGGACACATTGAGACAAGTAACGGATACAGCCATGGACACCTGCTTTGCCCCAAGTTATGCCAACCTTCACATGGGTTGGTGGGAGGAGCAGGTGCTCAGTGTCGAACATGCCGAAGGGTGAGCATTGAGTGTCATTCTTTGGACAAGAGTTATTGATGACTTGTTTATCCTGTGGAAAGGTACTCAAGAATCAATGAGGGTGTTTGTGTCAGAACTAAATACAAACTCTTTAAATTTACAGTTTACTTCCACCATCAGTGAATCAGAGGTTTGCTTTTGGATTTTGAGGTGTTTGTGACATATAACACATTTCACACCAAAATACAAAGGAAACCCACAGTGTCAAGAATTCCCGTCACACAAATCATTGTTTATCCTGCGTTATTTGCAAACACCCGTATGGTGGAACACTTAATCATATTTCAATTCTCCAACAAGATTTGCCTTTATTGAAACCTGTGTCTTTTGTTTTAGTTTTCTATTTATATTGGCCAATGCTTATTGTCTATAGGAATCTTTTGCCAATGTTTGTTGAAGTGAATGTATCAGTGCTTCTTGTGTTTATTAAGCAGTGACACCTGTATTAAAATGAGGGCTGCTCTTGGCAGTTGAGAACATGAGCACACAGCCGGACACCTGTATGAAAATGAGGGCTGCTCTTGGCAGTTAAGAACATGAGCACACACCCGGCAATGCCCAAGATCCTGACTATAAATAGCCCAGGGTTTCTGTCACTCATTGCTTGGCTTTCTGTTTTCCCATCAAAGGATTCCTCTCTGCGCGTCGTCAAGGAGAGTATCATCAAGGATTAGAGCCTTGCCGTGTCAACATCACGTGACCACATCTTCAGGAAAAGCTCTCCATCTTCGAGCCGGCTCAGACGGAGTATAGGACCTTTCAGAAAACCTGATCACGTTTGCAGGGCAAATCGGACATCGCGAGAAGGAGCTAAGTGTTCTTGTCACGCAAATTCATTTGGTTTATTTGTCATGTCTGAAAGAACGTGAAAAGCTTATGTGTTTTAACTCATAGATCTTTGGGTAATTTGTCACTAGTTGATTTGTTTGTTCGAAAAAGCAAAAATTAATATGATGCTGATGTTTTTAGCAGGTACTTGTTGTTCGCGCTTTGAGCAGTAAAAAAGTCATCAGTATTCCTGGAACTTTTAAAACACCAAAAAGTTGAGTGCACGCGTATTTGGCAGCGTGTGGCCAACGCGATCTTGTGTAATGAGAATTGTTTTATATTTTGATGCATATCATGTTGGGTGCTATTGAGCCCTATTGAGAGCATTTAAAAGCACATCAGACTTTATTTGAATTTTGATTTTCCCAGAGTTTGGGGACCTTAAGCACAGTTGAGCAAGGTGTTATGTGGTTGTTTTTGAAGAGACATTGTAACGCAAAATAAGAAAAACTAAAGTTCCATGCCTTTAATGTTTATTAGAGACAACTTATGCAAAGTAACCTAACACCAAGAAAAGGTAATTTGAATGTAAAAATATTATGGTGTAGTATTGCTTTTAACTCTGGGTAGTGAGGGTTTTCTATGCTTATGTATATATATTCTTTGTATGTTTTAGGATACACATAGGTGGTTTGCCGTGTCAACTTTACAGAACCTGGCTAGTACAGACGGTACACCCACTTTTTGGTGATGCGCAAAACGCAGCAGTCTCTTTTCTTCTTTGTTTCTCCTCCCAAACCCCCTCCCGTCTTTGGGCACCTGCCAGGGCTTCTGTTTTGGTCAGCAGAACTGAGAGGTGTTCAGGGAGGGTTGTGGAACAAGCATCGTTCCTGCAGACAGACCTGGTTTTCAGGTGAGTTGCTGGACTCTCATTTAACACACAGGAGGGAATTCTATCTTTCATTCACATAGTTCCCATCCACAGAAATTCAAGCAGAGTATTCCATAAGCATAACATTTTTGGATGGAAAGAAACAGTAGTAATCCAACCTCTTTGAATGAAGCACAGAGGCAATTGACAGAAAGATTAATTGAGAGAGGGTATAGGGCCCAGGTTTTAGACCAAGCCTACATCAAGGTGGAGAGAATCACTAGAGAATTGTTATTGTCATTAATGGCCCAGAAAATCTTGAACAAAAATGTACTTGAAATGCATGGACAGGAAGAAAATATGAAGACAGCCGAACCTAGTTTCTAAGAGGAAAGAGAGTGGAACTTGTTCGTGCCTTGTATGCCTTTTCCTAAATTCAGATCTTTAACAAGAATAATCTTTCAAAAGCAACTTGTCCATGCTACTGCAACTGATTCAAATGATAATAATGTTAAATGGTCAATCTGCCATCTTGAGAAAGGCTGAATACGGTTAGCAAAATTCAAGAAAGGAAGGTGAAATGTGACTGTTTTTCAGACCTAGGAAGGGGAATTGGACCTGCTTCCTTACTCCGTGGACCCCCCAAAAAAGTGCAGATGCTTTTTTAATCACTGTCTGCTTAGCTAGTTACTGCACCGGGCTTACCAATCATAGCTGTGGTCCTGAGCTGGCATGGTTGTAGGGAGAGAGAAGTAGAGAGGTTTTTGGAATGGACATTTTTATTATCTTCCCTCGTCTAAGTGTTTTTGGGAGATGTAAAGAAGGGGTCCAATTGTATATATATTTGGGACCTGCAGTTTTGGACTATATTAAAGCCACCTGAATTTTCCAGTAATGTGTGACAGATCTCTTCACTTATTCCATGCCTGTTCCTTTGACGATATTTGTTGCTTTGGCTCGACATTGCTGTTCTTTTGGCTGTACAGTGCAGGTGATGGACAATATACATAGCAGATATATCTTATGAGAATTTTGAAAGTATAAATTGCAATTTGCTGCTGACTTCTGTGTATTGCAGTCTTTCTACTATTGTGAGCCATAAATGTTTTCTGTACACCAGTACATAACGCCCTTCCAAGTTTATGTGCATACTAAAAACAGTTTACTGGTTGAGATTGTTTCCATTTCCTGTGTTATAACCATAGCATTGTGCTTGAGGGTGTTTTCTGGGCTCTGTTGCTAGGGTGTGCTAAATCCACTGCCAAACACAATTTTACTTACAGAAAACAGATTAAAACATTCTCTACACACGACAACACAATTTTACCCACAGACAGCAGATTGACACTCTCTCCACATACTCATACGAGGGCTTGTATTCAATTAATTTGTCCTTTTTGCTTACTTTGGAGAGTGGGGGTTGACTTGGCCCTTTAGTAACCTCATACAGTGTGTGGAAAAAAGAAATCCAGTAAAACAGGTGCATACTCATAATGTATCGGACACTGCATTTAATTTGTAGGGGTGCATTATAATCTCATCTGTAGAGCACATCCACATGTGATGTTTTTTGTATTAAAATGTAGTATTACGATCGTGAAATGTAATAACGTTAATCGTGACGTGTTTTAGGCTATTGAATGGTACTGAGGAGAGTTAACGTAGAAAGTGAATGTAACTAGCAGAAAACATTAACGTTAAAAATTGTGTTGTGCAACAGACAATTATTCATTTATTAAATGTGTTTATTAATGTGTCATTTTTTATGTAGGTAGGAAAATTAACTGAACATGCCTTACAATCTATGCACATTCATGAAGCTTGTGTGCTATTTTCTTATCTTAGCTGAATCTTAAAGGCCTGAAATGCAATTTCCCTGGAATCTCTTGCTTTAGAATAAACAGTTTGAATTTCCCATGTGCTGTGAATCTTCTTTCTCACATTTTGTGTTGCAGGTATAAGAAGCGCTTTTGTTAGCTTTGCCTTTGTTTTTTTAGTTAGGCAAGGAGAGAAGGAGATATATAGTGGGCTAAAGTCGATAAGAGGAATTGTTGTGTTTCACACCGGCGAAGGCCTGGCAATCAAGGTCAGCATGTTGCAGTCCGGGAACATCACTATCCCATGGAAAGCTATGAGAACCTATTAGAGCGGATGGCGTGACCTGCAAGGACTCTTCGGAAGATAACGTAATATTGGAACGTTGTAAGTAGGGAAAACGTCTCTCTTCTTCTCTGCCTACGGACAAAGAACATCTCAGAATGAGCTCTGCCTCGATAGCTTTATACTATCCGGCCCATCGATGGTGGAGAGACCTCTTAGGGAAACTCCACAGACTGACACCTTTATGCCTCGCCCTGGAAAATGCTTCGGGATGGATGTCATGGTAGTGCTAGTATAGGGATAGATTAATGCTTTATACACATCAACCCTCGATGCATGGAAACTTGGACTCATTCTTTTTGATCTTCTGTATCCTACTTCTTGAACTAATTGTCCTTCTTTTGTTTCAACGCCTCCAACTAATACGCAGATTTGGCCTTATGATAATTCTGATGTATTTTTACACTCTTGTATTGAGGTGTCTTTATGTCCAGCTATTCCTGGCTTTGTAATAAATGAACTAATCTTACGTAGTGGTCTGTGGTTATTATGTGTCTGGAGAAATACGAGTTGAATTGATTGGCGTTTATAAAGAATGTCTTCCCTCTACTCTCATGCTGATAAAAAAGAACCATTGGATCATAATTCTAGAATAGAACCAATGGGCTCTGCCCTTTCAGTTGGTAGCAATACAGGGTAGGTCTCACATTAAGCAAGAGGAGAATCCAGAGTTAGTCTAGAAAAGTCGGAGCCCAGAACCCCATAGCCCCAAAATAGAGCCGATTGACTGAGAACAGAGAGTGATGGGGACTGATGGAGTTTGACGGTGCGGCAAGATATTCGGCGAACGGAGTAGTGATTATCAATAAGGTATGTGTTGTGGGTTAGATTGTGGTAATGAGTTCAATGTGTGATGTCTAGTAGAGTTGGTGCAAGAGTGGAGTGAATGTGGTTTTGGGCCGGACGTGGTCCAAGGATTGCGATTTGAGTTACAGGTCCTGAAGTGGCCTAAGATCCCAGGATATATTATAGGGTGTTGAAGACACCGAGATTGATTGTGATTGTCTGACCGAAGAATTGAGGAGTTGACGTGAGAAGTCAGCGACAGCTCCACCTAATACAGGGAACTTTTTGTGAATGGGATGTATGGGAATCGTTTAGTGGACCTTGTGTACAGAGGTGAACTACTCTGATTCAGGTGACCAGCGCAGGTTGAGGGTTGCCGTGTGTGAATATTCTTAGATGATTGATTTTTTATCAGTCATTTTAGATGGCATACAATTATGCAGTTTAAGGCGAGTGTGTGAGTAAATGGGTATGGAGACATTGGAAAGGGGGTGAGCCACTGTGAGGAGTGAAGGTGACGTCAGATTGAGCCATGCTGCAATAGGTTGGTTGGTGTAACACTACGCTGGGATTGGTTGGCAGTCATCATGAAGTGCTGGTTGGAAAATATTGTTCTGTTGGAATACTCAAGCTACAAACTGCAATTTGATCATGAATTGTTTTAGTGTACTGCAGGGTTTCTTCAGAGGTGATCAAAGGGCTGTTACTCAAGTGGGAAAGAAGCACCACCCAAGAATACTCTAGCACATTATATGGTGACAAAAGTATGGCTCCACACTGTAAATTGGCTTCAAAATTACTGAAAAAGAGGGTGAATTGTCATTTCCAAATTTTAGTTCATTTTGGTTGGATGTGTTGCACCAGTTGAGAGGAGTAATGTTTTTGCTGCAACCTTTGCCTAGACCAAAACACTTTGAGGTATTAGATGCATGGATACAGGCAGCACATGCAAAGAAAAGGGAGATTTATCAAGGGAAGATGAGGAAAGCTTTGACAACATATCAGGAAGCACAATGGGATGCACAGCTTAGGAGATGGAGACTGGATACCATTGAGGGAAAGAGGCTGTACCCAATGCTGGTAGGAGAGGCAGACTCTCAGAAAAGCAATGTAAGGGGACATGGAAATGATGGGAGTAATACGGAATATAGCTTGTTGGATGGATTGTTATCTCAGAGTCCTCCATTCTTCAATCTACACTAGGGGTGGGCGGAATTTGCGGAATTGCGTTACGCAAATCTCCGCGAAACGGTAAAAAATCTCCGCGAACACGCAGAAATTCCGCGAACACGCGGAATTGCTTGTTCGCGATGCTTTTTTCCTGTTCACAATTGCTGTTTGCGTGCTCGGGGAGAAATATCTCGCGAACACGCATTTTGAGATCGCGAACAAGCAAAAATTTCGCGAAATCGCGGAAAGCAGACTTTTTAGCAATTTCGCGTTCTCCGCGGAACGCGAAATTACGCAAATTCCGCAAATTCCGCGAGCGGAACGGAATTTACCGCCCAGGCCTAATCTACACCCATAGGAGGGAAGGTGACGCTTGTGGAATGCAGTGAACATGGAAAGTGTTTTGGCATCTCAAACAGGTCAGAGTTCAGGAGTCGTGGAAAGGATATCTACAGGAGTAGGGGGTAAAGGAGTGCCCACTTTAGAAGGTATAGAACAAAACGGCGTCAGGACTGCTTCATGATTACCAGAAGCTTTAGCAATACCGGTCACCATTGGTCCTGTTGTTCCTGTGACCCAAGCTCAGTGAGAATCCTTAGTCAGCTACAGTCCGTTCAGGTGGAGGGACCTGATTAGGAAGGTTAGTAAACATGCATGGAAATCGTTCATCTCTAATGCCTGTAGAGACTAGTGCCCCACTACCAGCTACTGCCAATCATATGGGAATACTCATTGGTTCCAGTACTGTACAATTCATACCCATGGCAAGCACTTGTTCAGACTTGTGGATGTGCGAAGCACCAGTGAGAAGAGCAATGGGCTTTACTTCAGAAACAAGTGCAAGTCATGGAGTTGCTGGAAACCAACATGTCCTAAATGTTGCAGACTTAGAAACTTGGTTGAGAGATCACAATAGCAGCAGGGAAGGGCACAACAGTACATCGAGTCAGGGAATCATCAAGGCTGCAGTAAGGGTGAGGTAGATGAGATTAGTAGTGGGAATTTGCTTTGAGGAGAATAGAGACCTATGAGCCGGATGACCTGTTGTTGATAGCAAAGGATGTCACATGCAAGGCGAGACAAGCACATCACAATTTGGTACGAAGTAGACCTGTCTCAAACAAAAATGCTACATGGCAATCATATACTTAACTACAGTGACCAGGAACTGGAGAAAAGGGAGTGATTGGACTGAAGATGCATATTCGAGAGATGGTTACAGGAATATGGGCTTGGAGCATGCTGTATAAGTGGAAGTAAAGGTGGTTGAGGCATACCCATTACGGAAGGTGCCTTGTGGAGGCTATGTGCAACCCCTATGGAGTAGGCATGACCTAGCTGAAATTCACAATTGATTTTTCTAGCTTGAGGGAAAAACCTGCTGAATGATACAAGCAAGTCGATTGCTGTGAAAAGTTGGCCTGATATATGCTGTCCACTAGTTATAGTGGGCACCTTGTATCAGTCCAAACAACCCCTTATGGTGATAGCTTAAAGACAAGCTTTATTGAAAGCTATCCTAGTGGTAGCTATGGAGAGCAGCCTTCAGGCTAAGTCCTGAAGAAATGTAAAGCGGCTTGTTTTACCAGTGTATAATCTCTTGAATGACCAAATGAAAGGACAACCACACCAGGTATATATTTAAAATATATGTATTTAAGATAAAACACACTCCTCTAATCCCTTTATGAGACTGGAGTTCGAAGTACTTAAGTTAAAAGTCAGTATTCAACAGTAAAAGCACACATACACGTTTGGGCCCTAGGGGCGTACCAAGCCATATACCAATAAAGTGGTATAAAACCACAACTGAACTAGACACAAGGCCTAGAGCCTGTAGAAGTGCTTGGACCACAAGGAACCACACAAGGTAGTGACACAGGGGAGCCACGGGGGACGCGTGCAGTGTGAGAACACAGCCGCAAATCGCCGTTAACTTCTATGGGGAAAGTTGCGGTTGGAAATTAACAGTTTAAGGACACTTAGAGGATGGCTACGAGCGAACCATTTTTTGCTTAGAGGTGTCTAGGGCCAACACCCACAGGAGCACTGGAGTACTCGAGTTACCTCACCAAGGGAAGCCAGTTGCATAGGTGTCTTTTGGTGTCGGGTCGCGTCACTGTTTTCATTATAAGCTGCTCAAGAAGTGCTGCTGCCGTGAAGAGGAGAAGTGTCCGGAGAGATCCAAGCCCGGATCTAGGATGGAAGGAACCTGAAAGCAGAGGGGACAGAGTCTGGGTCACATACCAGTGACCAGGGGCACGATAGTTGTGTGCTTCAGGTGAGTTGACAGGTGTCTTGACTCTTCAGCCACGAGGTCCAGGAGGTGTCCATGACAACCAGGAGCTGGATTCAAGCTGACCCATGAAGTATGTCGAGTGCTGCGGTGTCGCCGACCAGATTGGACCCAACAAGCCTTGGCAACTGCAAGTCACTTGGAAAGAGAGAAAGGAAGTTGGTGCAGACCAGCAAGGTCTGGGGGACTCACCCAGTGAAGGTAAGTCGGGGCACATCTGGAGCAACCAGGAAAGCCCAATCAGAAGAGGAGTTGCCTTCGTGGGGACCCACTAGCCAATGGGCTAGCGATCGCGAAGGAGCCTTGAGCGGTCACACTTGAAACCGGCCCACGGGTCACTCGTGGAGTGGAGGCCAGAGATCTTCAGTCCAAGAGGTGCTCAAGGCTGGGGCTACTCGGAGCCCAAAGCACAACTTCAAGGAGGACCAGGAAGATGATGGATCAGCAACAGATCACGGTGTTTAGGGGTCACGGTTCTATGTCACCCACGATAGCCACAGGCCTCAGCTTTGCTGCGGACTCAGGGTAGCCTCGGAGAAGTCTGTAAATCTACCTCTGGGGATGCAGAGATTTCGGCGTCTGGCGGGAGCTTCAGAATTGCAGACCAGATAGTCACTTCTTTGGTGCCTGCCAAGCAGGGGAGTCACACCTTGACCCCAAGGGAGATTTCTTCAGTCTTCTAGTTGAAATAGAATGTCGAAGGTCCAGGATATATGTTGCAGAGTTTCGTCCAGGGTGATCTAAAGTCTCAAGGACCGGGTTCCCATACTTATACACAGTTTGGGGGTTGGACATACTCTAGGAACCCACCTATGGGAGGGTTTGGAAAGAGGGGTGGTTACACCCATTTCCTTTGTCCAGTTCCATGCCAGAGCAGGGGCAGGTAGCCCCTGCAACTGGTTTGAACTGGACTATGCACAGGGACACCAAGTGTGCCCCCTGTGCAGGACTTCAAAGCACCAGAGAGTGCTCCCGCCCAGCCCCAATACACATCTGCCTGTCTGGGGAGGTGGTTACACCTCCCTGGGACAGGAAAACTATTGTCCAGGCCTCCCCTGCCGGAGTTTCGGTCAGCAACAGGAGGCCAGACCGGTGTCTGTGGCAGTGGCATCCATTTTGTGATGCCAGGGCTTTAGAAAGTCTTTACCGGGTAAACCAGTGTGAACATGTCTCTCCCCCTAGAAGGGTCAAATGCTACCCCCGCCACCAGAACTGGCGAGGGGGTAGTATTCCAAAGTGTTTGACACCAAACACGACATGTTTCCGTGGAGCCAGTCCAAAGTTAGCATTTACCGCGAGGTTATAATGCACTTAAGAGTATATGGTCAGGCTGCACCACAAACAGCATCAGAGGAGGTACTCCGAATGCTGTATAGGGGCTCTGCTCATGCAGGGGCACCCTGTCACATAAAAACCAAGCACTCTGCCTTCAGGATTGGTAAGTCCTGCCATAGGAGTGACTTATAGGTTTTATATGTGTGTGCAATGGTTGTGATATAGGTAGCCTATACCAAAGTAAGGGGTGCAAGCACCACCTTACCCAGGCTGCAGTAGCAGACCTGTGGTGTCATTTTGGAGTGCTTCCCAGGGGTAGAATAATACATACTTCAGCCCTGGTAGGCCTCTGACGTGCCTATGCCCTAGGTTCATAGTATACCATATACTAGGGGCTTATTACGACTCCAGAATCCAATTAGATATGTACCTAATGTACATGCAAACCATTTTAGAGAGGAAGCAGCTAGGCTGTGGTCCTGATTAGCAGGACCACAGCCATACTGAGGTCGAAAAACAGTGAAACACCAGCAAAAAGTGGGGGTACCCATGTGAAGCAGATCCTACTCTCCTACAATTGCTTTGTTAAAATCTCAACCGCAGTAGTTTGGGGATTAAGCCTACGGTTCAGACCGCAGATGTACAACAGCAAACTAAGATGGGTTCGTCTTTCAAAGATGATTGTCCAGCTTTTCCTAAACAAAGTTGGAGATCTAAGAAACAAGGTAAGCAGCAACAGAAACAGGGGTTTCCACCAGCATCACCTGTACAGCCGACTGGTGAGCGCACATATGATTTGCGCGATCGCACTAGGATTAGGTCTCCTGATAGATTTCAGGTTACTGAACAACGTTCTCCTCGTTTTTCACAGGAAACATCGGTCTCACAGTCCGGTGGAGGAGAACGTGGCAAAGGTCGGGGTGCCCAACAAGGACGTGAGCGACCCCGTCAGCCTAACGGTAAAGGCAAGCAGGAGGAGTTTGCACGTCAACGTCCCCCGCTTCAGAAGAAGAAAGTTGCTGCACTAACAGCGAGGTATGCCACAGATCGTGAGAACGCAGCTTCGGAGCCTGACATGGGCATTAGCGCTGCTCGAAAGCGCAGCGGAGGTTACTGTAGTGCGGTAAGCACTGCGTCCATATCTGGAGGCGACAGCAACTGATACGTTCATTACTGTAGAAACTGCAGATACTAGAGTGGCTCCCCCTGATAGACTATATGACATAGTCCTTTTAATAAAAGGTGACATACAACGTACCATAAAAGGGATTTTTTGGGAAAATCTGACCTCTGCATATGACATTCTGTTAGCAGAGGCAGACTGGCCCCCAGCTTTCGTTTTGGCCACTCCTAGAGGGGAGGAGGTCATCCTCCCATCTTTCGCGCACACTGTTCCGAAGGATCAGGCACAGAACTTTGCAGAAGAGTGGGCTCAGGTACTTGCTCCGGCGTTGTACCGTACTCAGGTTGGGTGGGATAAGCTGTCGCCCAGCCATGAGATTCCATTACGGTCTATGCCCCAGCCGCAACCCCAATATCCCATGCGTCGCGAAGCTAGATTTCACGTCGCAGGAAGCCTTGAACAATTGGAATATCAAGGTGTAATTGAAACGTGTGTCACCCATGAATAATCCTTTATTCACTGTAACTAAACCTGATGGGTCGTACCGCTTAGCTTTGGATTACCGGCATTTGAACTCTCATTTTCGGACCTGTGCCGTACAGAATACCCGCAGTTCTGCCCTCGTTGATAGTCTTGTTAGAAAAAGGTTTAAGACCACCCTTGACATCTCCAATGGCTTTTATAGCATAATCTGTCCTCAATTAGTAGTCAGTGGGCAGCCTTTACTTCGGGCAACAAACAAAAACAGTTTAAAAGATTAGCCATGGGCTATAAAACAGTCCAGGCGTCTTTGCCGCACGTGTATTCTCTCTGTTAGAGAGCATTAACCCTGATGCGTATTTGTATGTTGATGATATCTATCTCACAGACGGCGAATTATGGCCGCATCTGTGTCGCGTTGACCGCATCGTTGTCATGTTTGCGGACTTCGGTTACAAATTCAACTTTGCAAGTCACACATTGCAGAGTACACAGTGTTGTTTTTGGGCTATGATCTCAACAACGAAGGTCGAGGATTAGCCCCTCACTTCCTGGAGAAGTGCGCATGCTTGCGTGCACCGACAACACTGAAAAAACTACAATCTTTGCTGGGTTTTCTAAATTTCGGGTGTACTTATATTCCCGATTATGCCTAGTGTATCAAGCCACTATATGCCTTGGTACAACCTACTTTTTCAAAATCGAGCTGGCTGCCAGAGCATTCAGCTATCTTGCAATCTTTGCAGGCTGATCTTCTTGCTTTGAAATACTTACTGACACGTGATAACCACACTAACCTGGTAATAAGAATTGTTCCTGGTGCAGTGGGTTTCACGTACTTAACGTTCAATGAGAGTGAAACAGTCCCCATTGCTTACAAATCACACTTGTACACTTCGGCTGATATGCGCTTTTCCACAGTCGAGAAAGATTTGACTGCAGTGCAAATGGCGATTCTGAAAGAAAAAGCGCTGTCGCAAGGGAGACGCATGTTGGTTGTCACATCGTATCCTGCTCTTGAGGCAGTGACGAAAGCCAGTGTACCTAATTCTAAAGCTTTACATCCCTGTTCGATACAATGGGCCACTTCCTTGACATCACTGGATGTCACTTACATCTTTGATGCCTCATTGCAGACTCAGGAGTTTTTGCAGTATGAATTAGTTCATCCGACTCCTCTGTCTTTGCACCCGCTTGAGGATTACCATTGTGTCATTTACAATGACAGTTTGGCGCAACCGGCGACGGAATCAAAGCATGCGTATTCAGTAGGGGTGGGCGGAATTTGCAAAAAGTGACTTTCGCAAATTATCGCGAAAATGTTAAAAATCTCCGCAAACACGCGGAAATATCGCGAACATGCGGAAGTTTTTTCTCGCCTGTTCGCGGTATTTTCTGCGTGGTCGCGGCTCGCCAACTTACCCATGCGGTTGCTCGCGGGCGCGGCCATCTTGTTTTCACTCTTCTCGCGGTGCATGATCGCGAGAAGAAAGACGTGATCGCGCGACCAATGACATTACTGCGGGCGCGAACTGTCACGAGACAGCGCAAATGGCTACCAACAATCCAACATCTCGTGGAGAATGCGACCGGATCGGGAAAACTTGTCGGCGAACGCGGGGATTCAGGCAAGGCAATCGCGCGCGCGCGCGCGCGAGAATGTAATATTTTACAGCGCGAGCAAGAAACAAATTTATCTCTAAGCTGCGGAATGCGGAAATTTTGACATTTTCGCGCTCTCCGCGGAACGCGAAAATTTAAAATTATCGCAATTTCCGCGAGCGGAATGGAGATTTAGCCCAGGCCTAGTATTCAGTGGCCTGCGCTATTGTGGCTGGTACTTTCGTGAATGGTGAATTCAAGTCTGATGTCGTGCATACGCAGTCATTGGGTGATTGTACTGCACAGTTGGCAGATCTACGTGCTCTGGTGCTTGCACTGGAGTTTGCTGATCCTCGCGTTATTACTCTAATAGTGAGTTACTCATTTTACTGTGTACAGTCTTTTAACAGCAATTTATTCTTTTGGTCTCAAAATGAATACCGTGATTCCAAGGGTAGCACAATTAAGCATAAAATGCTTTGGGTTCGGTTAGCAGAACTTAGACAGAATCTGCTGCTCGTGAGTGTAATTCACACTCTTGGACACCAACAAGTTGGTGTCCATGCTGTCAGTAACAGCTTAGCTGACGAGGCAGCGAAAACAGCAGTGGCAACATATCTAGTAGCATCAGTTACAAGATCCAAAAGTAGGATTGATGATGACATCTTGGCAGCTATTGCTGCAACTGAGAAGGGAAGTAATTACCCGAGAGGTTTCCCTTCTAAATACTCTTATCATTTAAGTCCTGATAAAGTTCCTTATGTGAGAATTACCGACGTTGGTGACAGATTGATTCCCAACGCTGACTGCAGACTTTCTTTGATAACAGCGGCTCACGAAGGCATGGCTTCTGCGCATGCCGGCGTTTCAGCGACTGTTATTCTCTTACAACAACATTACTGGTGGCGAGGGTTGTATAAACAGACTCGTGCTTATGTTCTTGATTGTGACATCTGCCAGCAGATTAAACCTTCGACTGCTGCGCGTCCACCACAAACACAGTTGTACATATCTAATAAACCACTTGGGTGTGTTTATTTAGATCACTGCGGTCCTTTCTCCTCTGATACTGCATATAAGTGCATCTTAGCTGCAGTGGATTCGTGCACTCGTTTTCTTTGGGTATGGCCGCAACGGAGTGCTGATGCTCGAACTGTCATCAGGGATTTGCGTGACTTTTTATGGGAATTTTCACATGTGGTACCCTTCATTCTGACCAAGGTCCTGCGTTCGCCTCTAAGGCGTACAAAGAAGCCATGAGATCTTTGTGGGTCCAAGTCAAATTTTCGTCCCATACAGGCCTGAGGGCAATAGTGTTGTGGAACGAATTAACCGTGACTTAAAGCAATCCCTGACAGCTAGGGTTTTAGGCACTGGCAGGAACTGGTTAGCCCATCTGTATAACATTCAACGTGCACTTAATAATCTCCCTAGAAGGTCTCTGGGTGGGCGGACCCCATACAAAATGCTCTTTGGCATAAAGATGTTTTTCCGGACCTTGATGGTCTAGACATGGCGGCGACGGCCGCACCTTGTGACGTAGATGATCACTGTGCTGTATTACAGAATCTACAAGAGACCAGAGACAGTCTTGCAGAGGGAACACTTGCCCTCCACAACTGATGCTGCACTTCAGATTCCGGTGGTCGGCTGGCTACCTCGAGTTGGTGACCTGGTCCGTGAGAAGGTGGAGAACAAGAAGGAGTTCGGGCCCTCTTATCGTGCTCCGGTACCAGTGCTTGGCTTGCAGGGTACGAGAAGAGTCATTTTACCTCCACTTCCTGGTCGCAAGGATAACAGGTACATCTCTATGACAATGTCAAACTACAGCAAGTGGCCGATTCTTCTTAGTATGACTCCAGCGGTCTCTTGTCCAGCGATGCTGAGAAATTCCGTTTTGGCTCCGGCAACTACCAACAGGCCTGACATTGCCATCGAGATGCATACAGTCAGAATTGGCTGCAACATTCCACCTTAGCATCTGTTAAAATTCATTTACCAAAATTAAATGACAAAATAGATTTGAATGATTTTGTTAAAGGCCCTGTGGGTGGCAGATCCAAAAGATGGGTGTATGCTATTTATAACGAAGTTTGGAAATTGTCTCAAATTGAGGCTGCTTCCAGATTAAGAGCTGTTGATCAAGCAAACCTGGAAAAAGTGCTAGCCATCATCGATAATAGCATTAACACCCTTTCTTCAAGAATTTACACTTTAGATAATATTGTTTCATCTGTTGTGTATATTGTACAGGATGATGTGTCTGTTTTATACCATGGTCAAAATCAATTGCGTTTTATAAAGCAGTTTGTGTGGACTTTGCAAACATTAAAAGCAGGGAAAGTTCCCTGGGACTACATGAATACATCATCTTTATTTATGCCGTTTAATCTGACTGCAAACAACAATTCATGTCCATGAAAGTTACAACGTATTCATTACTGCATATTGAAAGGTTGGAACCGTTACCTTTCTCTGTGGCCGAATCGAACTCAGCTGTGTGGCTTATCCACGGATTAATCACCTTGCCGTTTCCATTGTTTAAGTTCAGTTCATGTATGAAACATTATGCCCTAGACAGATATGAACCATTGGGTACTGCTTTCCTGCATGAAGTTTGGTCACTCCCATTTACATACAGATGCATGACAGAGGGTAAAGAAGTTTATTTGAAAGGAGAGGAATGCACTTCCACACCTGATCACTCGGTAGTCTGTAGGCATATCCAATTGCATGGCGCGTACAACTTTCAAGCACCAAATTTGGCTTGCGTTCTAAAGGGAAATCCTGTGCCAGCGATTACGCCCCCTTTTTCATTATTAGCTAATGGTAGTTATTTGCTTTTGAATAATGAGGCATGCTGCGGGATGCTAATAGGAATCCCAAGCATTGTAACTGTCTCACAACACGTAGTATGCTGTAAAAATGTCCTTTTTCCACCCCCGCAAGGGAGACTGGGTGTATCCATCTGGCCTCCATCCCAACCTTGAAAGCAGAGTTCAACAAGATGAGCAGAATAAGGGCTCTATTGTCTCAAAAAGAAGTCACACTGACTTCCTCCCGTGAAACATTCGTCCTTCACGTAGCTAACACCCGCACCGAGGTGCATGCGCTTTTAAATACTGATCTCCCCCTTCATTTCGGTGCTCTGATTCACACTATATTCAATGCTTCATCAACAACTGGCTTAGCGCATTTTTTCAAAGTTGTGGGCTCCGGCCTCGTGACCTCCTTCCAGACAATCTTTGATGTGATACCGGCATTTTTAAATTCTATTTTTTCCAGCACCTTCGGCGGGCTCCCGTTGATTCTTGCCCTCACAGCTGGTGTGCTTCTGTTGGTATGTTTGCTGCGCAATGGCTGCACAATTTGTATCACAAGACAGCCTGCCACGGCTAATCCAACTTCGTAACCGGATGCTTGAATATTATGGAACGTTACCACTGGCCACTTTAAGCGTAGCCTATGGATTGTCCTTCCGGTTTTCCTACTTTACTTGCATGCAACCTGTTTTTCATTGCCTAGATTGTCCTTTTGAATGGGCTCTGGATTTGTACCTTTTCGAACTCGGTGTCTCCTGCCCCAGATTATGATTGACTGATGAGTCCCTTAGTGGCTCATGAGTTGGACTGTTCTGGTATCGGGATTATGGCCTGTGGAGCAGCACATGGAGTCCTAGGTAATTGGGATATCTATACGGCAGTGTATGACTTCTTGGCGAGAAGTTATCTTGAAGAACACGCAAGTTGTCCTCTGATTGTGCTAGAGGCTCCAGTTATCGAAGAACATGTATGTTCATTTACTTTGCTAGACTGGATGGCGAAATATTTTACAGAACATTATAATGACTTCCTCTTGGAGGCTGTTGCCACTTTTTGCGCTTACACGTTGATGGATTGAATCGGATGTTGTCCATCTTCCAATAGTCAAAACACAATCATCTGAGTTTTTTCCAGTTTTTTTTTACTCCACATCTAGGCTCTGTTGCGCCTTTGCGAGATGTTCTACATTTTTTTTCTCTGTTTTTTCTGGCAGGTTTTTCCAACTTTCACTACCAATTATATGTACGGACAATACATGAACTTGGTTCTGTCTCTGTCGAACTTGAACTCTGCATTCATAATTTGCATCCCTATTTGTTCGTGGTCCGATCAAGGGAGGGTGTAGTGGAGGCGGAGCTACAGGTACACACATTGCTATGTTAGCATTAGCGTCTTAGACTTAAAACACCATCTTGCCTCTTTTGCTGCCTTTGCACACGTCACTGCAGGTAGATGTTATTATAAGAAAACTGCTTGCTTGCTTTTCCACATGAGAACGGTCTGTTGTTCACATCCCTAGACGTGCACCGCGACCTTGGTCTGTACACTGTGTGCAGAAGCAGTCAGGGCTAAAAACAATATATGCTTTTGAATTCATGTTGATCGGCCCACGCTCAAGCCATAACACGCACACAGCTGCAAATATCTGAAACTTGAGTGATTTATTATAGCATTTTGCATGCATGATTCAGACACTTTGGAGAAGACCTTTTCCAGACACAGAGCAAAGCTGATCCTGTGATGTGATTCACCTAAGCTGATCTTTACGGTATGGGGTTCCCCATTCAAACCTAGAGACCTTCTAATAGTTTAATAATACTAGATTTCTTATGAAGGGAGGGTGTTTGTAATCCACTATCATTTATAACATGATTTCTCCCTTCATTTTATATGGTATTGTAACAATGCTGATGGTTTTATTTTTATTCATTTGTCTGCTTATGTTATCCAAAGTACTGCATCTTAGGGCATGTAGTTAAAAATAAACATTTTAAACTATAATGTGTCTCTGATTACTATTGTTGTGGACTGATATGAGAATAATAACGAACAGGTATTTCTAATTTCCATCATTCCTGAGAGTACTCTAAGTCACTTGTTCTGGGTTGTCTAATCATTGGTAGCTTTGAAACGATATGGAGAATGAATGAGACACTGATGCTAGTTGGATAGGGGTTCTGGATATTGAGGTGAGTTTTTGGTACACCACAATTCACTGAGGTCCTGGTTTCCTGCACATAGTTCTGTGTATGAGCAGAATCCCTGCAACATGGTAGGTCAGTGTTACCAGATTGTTTGCTGAATCCAATAGCAGGACGTGTTGCTAGAGCAGCACACATAGGAAGAGACACAATGGTGAGATTGTTCAGGCAGACTTGGTTTAATCTGAGATTCCGAGTGATTGCAGAAGCAGTGTGTCTTTTGTGTGCAACGTGTCAACAAAGGAATGCTGGGAAGAAAACTGTTGTTGCCTTCAGCCACATTGGAAGGCCAGTTGGCCCTTTCAATTGGATCCAATTGTACTTTCTAAAATGCCTGCTTGTAATGATTGAGATACATTTTGGCTGTTGTGTGTATCTTTTCTCGATGGGTGAAAGCTTATCCAATCAGAAAATGTGACAGACTCACAGTAGCAAAATTTTTGTTGATGGAGCTTATACCTCGTTTCGGATTTTCAACTATATTGGTGTTGGATAGAGAAACACATTTCTACAGCGAGATCATGAAGCTGTTGTGTACTGCCTTGAGTGTGGATCAGAGACTGCACTGTAGTTACAGGCCTGAGGCATCAGGCATTGTGGAGCAGATCAATGGGACATTAAAGGCGAGGCTGGCAAAAGTGTGTTTCAACATCTTTGAAATGGCCCAACGTGTTGCCTTGGTTCTAATGAGCTTGCACAGCAATCCTGATAGGAGAATTGGGCTTTCTCCACACGAGATCCTCATTGGAAGGGCAATGTGCTTACCTGAAGTACCATCTACAGCTTTGATAAACATCAAAGATGACTTGATCCTTGACTACTGCAAAGGTATTGCTAATGTGGTTCATTCTGTGTCACAACAGGTTGGAGCAGTGTTCCCAGAAGTGATTCCAGCTGTGAATGCAAGGTCAGTAGAGAGGACAAGCCAAGCTGTGGGGGTTCCTGAAGAGGCTGGATACTCACTTGGATCTTAAAAAAAGGAACTTGCACCAATAAGTGATTCATCTGAGTCTGACCTGACTGAGTCTGAACACTCCCCAGGAAGTGTAAGGTGCTCAAGGAGAGAAAGAGTGCAGTCTCAGAGATACACTTATTTTGAGAGGACTTACCTTGCTACAAATTCCGGGACAAGCATGATTCGAGACTTTGATACTGATTGTAGAGAACCTGCCGAGAGTTCCTGGAATAGAGGCTAATGCAATCTTGTTATTGACTGTGCCTTATCCACCAAAGTAGAGCAGTATACAGACTCTGATTTTGGGAACAATGATTTTTTGAGCTCTGGAAATTGCAGCATTCAGAGCTGAGCTGTTACAGTGAGTCATCGATGAAACTGGCTCTGATCTCATATGGAATGTACAATGAACTTTTGAACTGTAAATGAGAATGTGCCCAAAAGAAGAAAACCTAGGCATGAGTGGCAGAAGAATAAAACTAGGGACACTTTCCTTTAGAAGAAGAAAGAGGACTAAGCAAGTCTTCCAAGCTGTTTAAATAGTGTGCGAGAGACTGCTATAAGGTTTTCTAAGATCCAAAAAGATGTAGCTCAAAGACTTTGTTGTCAGTACATGGGAGGTGGAGAAAAGAGACCCTGCACTGTCTTACAGCTACAATCCAAGCCACTTTTAAAATAGAGCCTGGAAATTCGTACCATAGGCACAAATGTATTACAGATACACTTGATGTAGGAGTAATCATAGTAATAGCTGTAGTCATTATTGACTCCATTTTAAGAGCACACAAAACAGAGGTACAGGGTGTTGGGGTGCATGGGACAGTCACAACTACCCCTTCTACCTCAAAAGAGGGTACATTAGGGTCTGATAAAGGCTTCATGGAGCAAACTATTTGCTTTCTGCATGTAGATTTGTCTAAAGGTGATTACATGCTGAATGCTTATGCAAAGTTGTTGTATGAGTATGTAAATACTATGGATGTGAGAGTCTGTTACGTGTGCATGCAATAGCCTGCTGCGGTCTAGGAGAGTATCAGCAAGCACCATCTCCCCTTGACGTATTGTATTAGTTGTAGTTTGCTCCTTAGCAGGTTTTATGGAAAGGGTCATTATGATTTGGTACTTTCAGAAGTTCCAGTCTACAAACATCTGAACAAATATGAATATTACAAGCAAGAAGAGAGAATGGGAAAGTATTTGGTACCCACAGTAGCGCTAGACACTGCTAATGTGCACAGACGGAATTAACTCGAACATTAACGGACATAGAAAATAAATTTGTGGATCAAGTAGAGGATGGACCAAGGAGGAGTTAGCTCACAAGGCTAAAGGAAGTTATGGTCCTATAGCCCTAGATTGGGAACAATGAGGCAAGCTTTGCATTCAACAGGTGCAGACTTATTATGACACTATCTTTGTGGGACAGTGTGTGTGATCACATTTTCCTAATTGATGCTTCTTCGAAGACTTTTCTAAAGGAAGCAATAAAAGTGGAGCCAGGGCTATACTTTGTGTGTGAAGAATGCATATGTTCGGCTTACAAACAATTGGTATGGTGCCTGTTTTGTGGATATTCTGTTTCAAAAGATATACCATGTGGAAGATCTGGAGGGTTTGGAAGGAAAGTCAAATTATGGAGAGAGGTGTGGACTGAGTGCTGGTAATATTGTGGGAGACATATTTGGAGCAATGATACCTAGTTTGGGTGTGGTGATGAATGGCATCAATATTAGAAGGTTGTCTTCCATTGTGGATAAGTTGTTGGTTAAAACAGCTCAGTTGTTGTTGCTCATAGATAGAGAAATAGAGAGATGGTTTCGATAAGGGCAATGGTGATACAAAAACCTCTTGCCCTGGATGTGCTATTTACCAAAGAGGTTGGAGTTTGTTGCATGCTGAAGGTCCAACAGTGCTGCACTTACATTCCTGACAAAAGTGAAGATCTAAAGAGGTAAATAAGAAACATCACTGCGATACATCATGGGATAAATGACTTGGCAACCAAGGGAGTTTAGGATAAGATTGGGAAAGGATTTGGAACAGTTGGAAGTTGGTTTGCTAATTTGGTAAAGGGAATCCTTGGACATATCTTGAAGCCAATAATAATTGTTGTGGTCTGTGTTATCATCTTGCTAAGTATGATAGGAGCATACATATGGCATAGGGCGAGACAAGTGGAGAATTCCTTAAGAGAGAGAGAACGAAGAATGGGAATACTACAGGACAGTCACTGTGAGAATCTTAAGCGGTTGGAGGAGTTTAGACAGAGGAGACTAGAAATGACATCTGTTTAGATTGGTCTCCTCTACAGGGATTTAAAGTGGTTTGTGATGACAGAGGTCATCGGGGGGACTGATGTAGCGGAAACTGCATTTAATTTGTAGGGGTGCATTATAATCTCACATGTAGAGTGCATCTATATATAATCTTTTGTTAGGAACACGAAATGTAATAACGTGAATCGTGATGTGTTTTAGCTTATTGAAAGGTACTGTGGAGAGTTAACGAAGAAAGTGAATATAACTAGCAAAAAACATTAATATGAAGAACTCGTGTTGAGCAACTGACAATTATTCATTTGTTAAATATGTTTATTAACATGTCATTTTATATGTAGGAAGGAAAATTAACATAACGTGCCTTATAACCTATGTAATTCTGTGCTCATATGCCATTTTCTTATGTTACCTGAATCTTGTAGGCCTGAAATGCAATTTCCCTGGAATCTCTCGCTTTAGAATTTCATGTGTGCTGTGAATGTTGTTCTTTCTCACATTTTCTGTTGCCGGAGGAAGAAGTGCCTTTTTAGCTACAATAATGGCTGTTTTTTATTAGTTAGGCAAGGAGAGAAGGAGATTCATCGTGGACTAAAGTTGATAAGAAAAATGATGTGTTTCACATCGGAGAAGGCCAGGGAATCAAGGTCAACATATTAAAGTACGGGATCACCACTATCCCTTGGAAAGCTACCTATGAGATTGTGCTCGGAGCAGATGGTGTGTCTCGGAAGGACTCCTGGGAAGATACTTCTAATATTGGAACATTGGAAGTAGGGAAAACTGTCCTCTTCTTCTCTGCCTTCAGAGAAAGAATATCTCAGAATGAGCTCTACCTCAATAGCTTTATGCTATCCAACCCATCAATAGTGGAGGGACGTCTTTGGGAGACTCCACAGACTGACACCTTTATGCCTTGTTCTCGAAAATGCTTAGGTAGGGATATCATGGTAGTGCTAGTGTAGGGATAGATTACTACTTTATACACATCAAGCCTCACTGCAGAGAAACTTGTCCTTATGATTTTTGATCTTCTGTATCCGACTTCTTGAACTAATTGTCCTGCTTTTGTTTCAACGCCTCCGACTGATATGCAGATTTGGCTTTATGCTAATTCCAATATATTTTTACAATCTTGTGATGAGGTGTCTTTATGTCCAGCTATTCTTGGCTTTGTAATAAACCAACTAATCTTAAGTAGTTGTCTGTGGTTATTATGTGTCCAGAGAAATCCCAATTGAATTGATTGGCATTTGTAAAGAATGTCTTCCCTCTACTTTTTCATGCTGATAAAAAGAACCATTGGATCAAAATTCTAGAATAGTTCCAGAACCAAGGGGCTCGGCCCTATCACTCACAAAAACAGCTGATTTAAAGGGAAATTGCACACAGCTCACAATCTCCTTGGTTAAAGACTGACCATAAACATACTTTCTAGTTCCTCTTCAAACTCTGCAGGTATGGCCTACTTCAGAACACAAAATAATGCTGTCAAGCACCTCTAAAACCTGCTCTTTCACCCCAATAACAAGTTGATAAACCCAGTGCCAAACACTATTTTACCTCTAGAAAGAAGATTAAAACACTCTCTACACAATGAAGCTAGGATTTGTATTCAGTTAATTTAACTTTTTTAATTACTTTGGACAGAGGTGGAGTCAAATTTGCCCTTTATTAACCTTAATATAGTATGTAGAAAAAGGAAAGTCAGTTAAACAATCTCACGCTCACAAAAAGAGCTGATTTAAAGAGAAATTGCACAGTAGAAGCTGTCTGCTCTTAACACTTTTAAAATGATCTTTCTATGAGCAGGACTTGCTGTAGCAGGTGGGCTCCAAATAGAGATCAATTTGAGCACTAAAACCACCTACTCACTGTGCATTCTGCACCTTTAGGCCACCATTCTATTTCAATTCAGCATGTTGCTTTCTAAAATATATGTCTTTCTTCCAGTTGTTTTGTTTGAATCCTAGTATACAGGTTTCTAGTGTGTTGCCCTGTTTGCTCACACCTGACACACTGCTGACTGCAGTTTCTGTGCTCAAATAGTCTATTGGATTTTGGGGAAACCTGCAGATCTTTTGAGGCTTTTTGAGCCAATTAGGGATCCTGTCTGATTCTCTATTGGATTCAAGCACATTCAAGATATAGGAGCATATTTCTGAGAGCTTTGCGTCATGCTTCCACCATGCACTGTGGTACATGCACGACGCAAAACTCTAAGTCATATTTATGTAGCCATGCACAGCCTCTTTGCAAGGATCTGAGTGGCTTAAAAAATATGGAGAAATGCAATGCCTTGCAAATCACTGCACTGTATTATTCTGCATAAGCGAGGTGTTCCATGGGCATTGCAGTGGGTGTTCCTATGCAAATCCCATGATTTTTTTACACATTTCCTGAATCACCAAACCGAGGAATGTACGAAAAACATAGGCCTTCCCAGGTGAGGTGTAACAAGGAGAAATATCTTTATTTCTCCTAGTTTTTTCCTCTTTCTATATGCATTCTGCAACACACATAGAAAGAGGAAAATGTCTCTGGGTATTGTTTTTGTGCAGGACAGTGCCCCTTCCTGCACAAAAACAATCCTGTCCACAACACAAGCACCCTTGCACCACGGTGCAAGACTGTCAGCGTTGCTACTAGGCTGCCGGAATGGCACCAGCATGGAGGAAATGACAAGAAAGTGCCAAATTGGATTACAGTACATTCCTGCCCTTTCCCTGTGATATAGGGAGGTGCGCAGCTCTGGTAAATATGCCCATTAGTCTGTTTTTCAGATTTTATTTAATAATTACTTGAACTTTAAATGACTTCATGGCAATTGATTTCTATGCATCATCAGTGAATAATGAGACTGCTGCTCTATTTGCATTTTTTTATATTGCATCACATTTTTTTTAAAGTCATGGTTTTCCAAATTTCTAATCTCAAACTCACTTTTTGAATTGGTCCATTTATTGACTGTATTTGAAATGCTATTTGTCTCTAGTGAACCAGTACCTCATATTTCTTGAGATCCACCTTTCCTGATGCCTCAAATTAGGCACAAAAATCATGCAATTTATCCAAGCGATAGCTCACCTAAGCACGCAATGTTTTTTTTTAAGATTCTTTTTGCAGGGATTCTGCACATACACAGAACTATGCGCAGGAAAACAGGACCTTGGTGTGTATGGGCTAAGCCTTCCTACTGCCTAAGTGCCCAAAATCCCCAAACCGACTAGCTATAGTGTCTCATTTGTTCTTCTACATAATCACAAAGCTATAAATGATTAGACAACTCAGAACACAACACTCCCGACTCTCTCAGGAATCGCGGTAGCAAGACATACCCTTTTGCTCACTCGTACTTGTCCACATTAAGAATTGACAGAGTCACTGCTCTAGTTCAAAATGTTTATTTTAACTATAGTGCACTATAATGCAGTATACAAGCCACTACCAGCAGCAAAACGCATAAACCTAAAACAGTTTAGCATTGTTGCAATTCCAATGATTATAAAGGGGGATGTCATCGTATATAGACAGTGGATAAAGGACTATAGGGCCTAACCACCTTCCCCTTTGTGAGAAGATTTTTTTTTAAATAAAAGAAGATCTGTAGACTTTGTCAGCAGACCCCATACCTTAGTGCCTAAATGGTATTTCTACATCATAGGAACAGCATAGCTCTTCTCCCTGGAAAGGTCCCTCTCCAAGTGTCTGTCAGAACATCATGCATTTCCATGATATCAAAGCACGAGTATTCAGCAGTAGCAGCAGTGTTAGCATGTTTTGTCTAGATGCTAGGGACTGACAAGAAGAGAATAACAAGGGGCGTTGTTTATCGACCTTGCACATCGTGTTCAGACTAAACTCGAGGAACAGACAAGTAAAGCAGATAGCAGACGGTTCTCATGTGAAAGGCACAATCAGAGTTTTGCAAAATAAAGTCATGTAGTAACATGCACAAAAGCAGCATCATGGCAGCAGGGCTCATTCTAACTTAGCAATGTTGACAATGACCCTAATGGCCATGTAACTAGAGAAGGGTATTGTTTAGCACCTCAGCATTTAATAGCTGAAATCTTTTAGTACACTAGCATGTTTTTACTCCATATTCCTTTACCCATGGTTATTTTTTCTAGATGCTCCACTAAAAATATGGCTGTATCTTGAATGGAGGTGCTTTCTGTCCCCTATAGTAACGGAAACAGCATTTGCAATGCTGTTAACACAATGCGCTTCCATTACAACGTGGTCGTTGTAACAACCGTATTGTTTATACGCGCTCTATTACAACACAAGTCGTTTCAACAACTTGCTGTAGAGGTCGCGCTAACCTAAGGAATAGTATAATATACTATTCTAACACCTTCCCTACTGTTGCGCACACCGGATTTGGAATAGTAAATTATTCTATTCTTAAGACCAGCGCGCCCCCTACAGCAAGTTTTTGAACCACTTGCGATGTAATGTATAGCATAGAAACAATGCGGATGTTGTAACCACTGTGTTGTCATGGAATGCATTTTGAAAGTATTCTTTGTAGAGGGCCATATTCCTATAGTAATATATAAAAGGGCCCTATGAGTGCATCAGGTCACACATTGGTGACCCACTTTCAACTTTAGGAAAGTGGTATAGGGCTTGAGTATTCAGCACTGGTATATTGAAACCTGGCATTAAAGTCAGTTGTGATTCATCATTCGGAGGTAAAGTATCATTGAGAGATGCAGAACCTTTGTAGCCTCTCTGCTGTTTTTCTGGAGTGAAGACACAAAGGCTTTTTGGTATTGGAAGACTTCAACAGTAAGACTGGAGTAGGCAGCAGCAATACACAGGTAATACTCAGACTATGTAGGAGTAACCTTCAGTATTTGTATTAGTACTCTTTCTCCTCTTCAAACGTATAACCTCCCTGCCTAGGCTGAGAAACATCACCTTCAAGCCTAGTTGCATTTGGACATCACTTGAAGGCTCCAGGTTCTGGCCCTCCATTTATCATTCAGACTGGGGCGGCAGGACACTGATCACACAAGAACAATTCATGCAAAAACAGGTTTCATATATCAGACTTGACAGTCACTTCAAGAGCAAGGCTTTCTAACCAAAAATCAACTAGAACTCTGATGCAATATAAGACCGACTGACCTTTGCTGGCATATATAAAATGCATTAGCTCATCCAATGAAGGTTAGTTACATTGTTAGTAGTTCAGATTATTCAAATGCACTGTTTCTATTTCAGAGCTCAGCACGAGCTAAAACGTAGCCCCAGGCTTATTTAAGCTAAAGCTATTAGTTCAACAATAGCTGCAGGGTTGGGATTAAGTGGTTTCATATCTAAATCACTGCGTTGAGAAGGGCGAGAGTATTCCAATGAAGATCCGTTTGCAGAACGTGAAATATATATTTAATTAATCACAGCTTGTAGTTAATAGAACAAGTGAGCTGGGTCCTATTTTTCTCCACATCCTCATGCTAAATGTTTTTCATTTCCTAGCTGGGCTTTCCTCAAAAGAAATATTCAAAAGCAAGAAAAAGTAGTATTAGTTTCAATAGAGTCAAAGTGCTAAATCATTAAATTTATGCTTGTATACTGTGTTATTTAATTAATGTAAGTTACACTGTCATGTATGGCGCATTTATGGTTAGGCTCATTCGGTATTGTTAAGTTCTGTGGGAACTGAAAGGGCCGGGCCCATAAGTTCTAGACCTGTTCTAGATTCACAATTCAATGGTTCTTTTTCGCATCGTGAAAGTGTAAAGGGGAGAAAAGTCATTAGATGACCAATTAACAAATTAATAATTCTCTAAGACACATTAACCACGGGCAACTAAGTGAGGATATTTAGTTTACTACAAAGCCAAGAATAACTGAAACTACAGATACCTCAATACGAGGGTGTAGAAATACATCGGAATTAGCATGAAGCCTGTTGGACCTGGCCCTTTTTGCAAGGTTATCCCAGAACTTTTTGCCTTCCTCCTGTATTTTTTCTCTCTGACCTGTTTTTGTTGGGTTTATGACTCTGGGCACTTTAACACTGCTGATCAGTGCTAAAGTACATGTGCTCTCTCTTGTGAACTTGGCAAGATTGGTCTATACCTGTTTAGCAAACTTAATTTACCTGTAAGTCCCTTGTACATTGATTGTAAATTAAATGCTACTAGTGGGCCTGCAGCGCTGCTTGCGCCACCCACCGAAATAACCTTTCAAACCTGTCTCAGGCCTCTGCCGCTGCAGATTTGCAGTTTACTGTTGCAGTGACGTGGTGTGGAAAGTGTTTGCCATGTCTGAAACTCCCCTTTTACTACATATAGCTTACCCCTAAGGTAAGCCCTAGGTATCCCTATGGGCAGGATGCTGTGCAGGTCAATGGCCAGACATGTGCCTTTGTTGTGTGGCATGTCCTGGTAGTGACAAACAGCCAATTTGGTTTCTTACCTGTGTGCAGCTGCCCTCTCATAGGTTTGCATTGGGAATCCCCCAATATGTGTTTCATTGGTAATCTCTGATATGAAAGGGGTAACATGGCCATGTTTAGTATTGCTGGAGTAGTAGCAATAAATCCTGATTATTGGTGAAAGGGGATACGTTATCACTATTTTAGCAAAGGCACGTTTAGAAGTGGGCATTTCTCTGTGCTTATGACTATTTGTGCCCTGCCTGATTGTGTATTCACTGTCTGGTTTTGGAGTGACAAGGGCTGGGATGTGCATTCACTGTGGACAGTCACAAGGGAGGTTGAGGTGTGTCTTGCCTTTCCTGGGTGACTCATAGTTGGCCTGAATAGGTCTGGTTTGCGTTTAGAGTGGTGGGAGAAGTTGACACCGGTACCTGAATAGGGCTGTGCCACCTTTCCCAATGCTGCCCCCCTCTAGTGTGTCAGGAGCCACAACTGAGGACTGAATGAGGGTGTGGTACACTTCTAAAAGTTGTTTGAAGTGCCCCCAGAACAAAGATTTTAGTGTATAAGTATATGGGTTCTGACCCCACATGAGTAGTACACTACTGGACCTGCAAGAAATTTTGCTGGAGTAAAGTCTGCTGCACTAGGAGGATTGCCAGTTTACTGTGACTGTTCCGAGGAACTGCTGCGCGGTTGTGCTGTGCTGCCCTACTGCCTGCTAACCGCTGCCCTGCAAAAGGAAACTTAAATTCCCTCCAGAGTGATTATAAGGGCTTGCCTCTTCTCATCACCTACTTTTTGGGACAACAAAGACCTTGTAAGTGGCGTGGTTGCATCCCCCCAACTCTGATCTACCCCATCAGCATTCCACCTCATGAGAGATCATGCCGGGTTAGAACGGGTGCTGCTAACCTACAAGCGCGGGGGGGTTAATCACTAAGGACTCTTCACACTGTTTACCCCCCACTATCAACAACAGTGACTCAACCGGCCAGCACTGAGCACCGAGTGCCTCCCTGGCCGCAGCTGTCCTCTGTCACTGCCACACCTATGGAACCCCCCTCCAGAGCGGCCCTCATGCGCATGATCTCTGCAGACCGGACTCTCCTGTCTCACTCCAGCCATGTGATTGGAGACCAACACCATGTTTCTGGGCCCGGGAACACCATCGACAGACCCCAGCTAGCATGACGACCCAGCGAGCTGTCTCATTGGCAGCACCACTGAAGAGGTACTGAGAGCATTCCCTGCCTTGCCGCTCCCCAGTGACTGTGGTCGAGAGTGGACCCAGGAGGTTGAGCAACGTTCCTCACCTTGCCGCTGCCCAGTCCTGGTGTTGTTGATCTAAAGTGGTCCAAAGTATCATTTTGGGCCCCACGCAGTCACTGGGGGATATTTCCAAAGAGGTCATGCCATGCTTCACACAGCTGAGTACAATTTTGCTCTACTTTGGCCACTAGGAGGTACCAGGGAACATTCCGGGGGGAGAGCAGGAGGTGAAACGTGTGAGGAAGCGGTCCCGCACTGGGAATTGCGTTTCTGTGGCGTGGATGCAGGCAATTCACCCCCAAGTGCAACCAAGCCACTGGGAGGTTGCACACATTATTCCCTGTGCAGGAGTATTCTTTGGTTGATAGCTGCCCTGCCTTCTCACTGGTAGCTGCACCAGGTCCCCACCTTCTTAACCAAACCTTCCCTGGGAGCACTAGATAGATTCTTCCACACAGAGAGATCCTTGACAGAGGCCCTGGGGAGGTGGTTGTGAGTTATGAAAATTACCATAACATCCCTACTAGAAGGGAATATGATTTTCAGGCCTATAAGATATGAGTTCAAGGTAAACTGTGGATTACCGTATGAAGACTAATAGACATGCAGACATGTTGTGACCTCTATCGCCAGAAGCCTAGATTGTGATTCTTAAGTTTTACTGTAGCCTAATTTACCTGACTTACCCTATTGTGGTAATTCATGTATTTCATAAACTGCTGCATTTTTATGCCCTGATGTTATCACACATGTGGCTTTGCCTTACATTGCCAGGATTTGCATAGTTTGCCAAACAGTTATGAATCCGGTGTCTGTCTATATGTTGTAACCTAACTGCTCCATTTTATGCCCTGATGTCATGATTTAGGTTGTTATATGCATTGCTATAACAGAATAACGAGTATCAATTCAGGATCTGCATAGGATGTTCAGTGATGGTGTTTTTATGACATGTGCAACATGTAAGTCTTTAACTTCTTGCACTAACTTATGTTATGACAACTGACTAGTTGGCAAAGTGATTGTTGATTTACCTAATTTGGTCTAAGGTTATATGCAATACAGATACGTATTTTTATCTCTTTTGTGGTGTATTTATTGTCTCACTGGTCTGAGTGTGTTACACAAATGCTTAACACATTGCCTCTGGGGATAAGCCTGACTGCTCTGTGCCACGCTACCGGGTGTGACAACAGGTTACTTTTGGTGTGCGACTTACTCACCCTGACTAGAGTGGTGGGTTTTGCCTGGCTTGGGTGCATACCCTAGCCAACCAGAAACCCCCAATTACTAACAAAGCCAAATCTCTGTATCCAATTTAAATGATGCAGCATGAATAATATTAATTCAAGAAGCAGAATGCAGAAGATAAGTAAGTACAAGTCCAAGTTTCCCTGCATCGATGGTTGGTGAGTGAAAAGCAATACATTGCTGTCAACCGGCATCCGTTGATTAAACCTCCCCTCTCGAAAACCTTTTAAGTCTGAACAAAGAAGGCTTCACGGCACCACCGTCAAAGGGGATCTGATTGACATTGACCACTTTTTCGGGACACAACCTGAACTTTTCCACTTGGAGATTTTCATTCCTTTAACAACAGCTACATCGAGATCTTGACCTGCAGCTCCCCATAATAAACAAGCCCATCTTCGGTCACAGCCTGCTGCCTGGATGTCCTCATGGCTTTTTTATTCTCTAACCTTTCTATTTCTGAAGGTAACTAACTATTTGACGGGGTGAACCTGGTACCTCTATCTGACCCATGCTCCATCACAGTCGGACTTAACTTTCACCCTACTGTTGGTCAAGTGTACCCAAATGACCACTGTTGGTGCTATTTCTAAGTCAAACTTTAAACATTCATATTTTGGTTCACTTAATTAGATATTTGCCATTTTGGTGTAATTCTATTTATTAAAATATTCTTTTTTAAATTGTTCAGAGATTTTATTTGTGTTGTTTTGACTTTGTTACTGATTGAGTAATGCATAAATACACATTGCCTCTAAAATTAAGCTTGTTTGCTCTGTGGCATAGCTACAAGGGAGTTGAGCTCAGGTTTACTGAGATTGTGATTATTACTTGAGGTGGGTATTTGTCCCCTCAACTAATAACCCAGTTTCTTACAACTTTGACAGTTATCTTTCATAATGCTGGCTTTCATGGTAGCCAGTGTCATTAGTGCAACTATGTCTCTCAGGAGGGCAATGGATGACATTCATGCCATTCCTTAATTTTATGATCTCATATTTCTGTTTTTCATAAATCCTCTTTCTCATTTAACACTTGTCAGACTCAAACTTTACATAATCCCCAATAGCAGCCTCTATAAGCTTTTTCCTTGTATTCATGTTTCTTCCATTAGCACTGCATGGTCTAGTCTAAAAATCATCCCTTGTGCCTTTCAGTTCTTCTTACATGAATTTACCCCAGCAATGGAACCAGATAGTCAATTGTATCCTCTCAAGGCTCTTTTTTTACCATTCCACGGCTATGTTATCTGCATTGCTTGTGTACATATAAGAAGTGTCCCTGTCTGCCTTTCAAATGATAATTTCTGTTTGAAAAATTGTTGTGAGAGTGTGCCCTTATATGTTGTTAAATTGGGGATCTCAACTCTCCAATGAAATGTTTTCAGTTACCTCTCTTCACTCTCTTCTCTCTGCAGTGGTACCCATGTCCTGTATCTTCTTTCCAGCATGCCGTAGGCCACACTGTCACTCCCTCTCTCACCATTTTATCAGCAGCATTCCTTTCGCAAAGTCTTCTTTTGCTGCTACTCCAGGTTTGTGCTTCCTTACTTGCCTGGCATTGGAATAGGACCAATAAGTCTGCTGATCTTTCTATCCGAAAGAGATATCAGTTCTTTGCCATTCCATTCCTAGTTCTGATGCCTTCTGTTGTCAATCCTGGCCCTGTCTCAAGTCAGATGTCCTTTTAAACACAAAGGGGGAGGGAGCACACTGCCTGTCATCTCAGCACACTCCACCCCATTGCATTCTGGTAAATGCAGTACGCTCACTTTCAAAGTTGCTGTAGTTTTTTACCAAAGTTGGTGCAAGTAGTTCCGTTATCTCTAGACACATGTTTCTGGGATTAGTGACTTCATCAGCAGAGAGTAGCAGTAGTTGGGTGCAGGGAAATGTCATCTGGGGTTGCTGAAATGTTGCCCAAGTCTTCGCAGGGCTCAGTACCACTCCAAAGGCACACAGGTGCATCCTAGGTTAGCTCGTATGCTTAATGGAGCTTTTCGGAGCCCTACCAAGTACTACACATCAGGCAGTAGACTAATGCTTTTTAGAGTGATGGTCCGCATCAGCAGACTGAAATGCAAAATCATAGTGTCTCCTTAGCTGTGAGGTAATTCAGTTTTAACTCCATTCTGTATTTTGTCGCCATTTTGTTGCCCTCACTCAGGCAGCTTGGTAAACCGAGTGTTTTTGCCCTTTTGTACTGCCACGTGTCAAATAACCTCCCCTTCCTTGTTGTGAAGCCAATTCCAAAATCTAGCCAGACTGACTAAATCCTTGCCTATACTGACTAACCCTTGTCCCAACTATTTGTTGGCCTTCAGTATTCTTTCTCCGCATTATCCTATTTTGCAAGTTGTCCTTTGAAGCACACAAACATGTCCTGCCGTTACTGATTGACCTATAGGTGCTATCATTGATTGACTTATGGGGTTGGGCAAAAACACGACTCAAGGGGGACGTTCTGGTTACATGATGCCTTGTTTTGAATGTTTTCCTATTGGCTAATATTTGGCAGATGTTGCATGTCCATATTGGCATTTTGCATGCTTGCATGAGCTAGGACTGCCCATTTCTTTTATGCTGAGTATGTAACCCTCACATATATAAGGCCCCAGTGTTCTGCTCTCTTTGGACTGCCTCATTCAGTTGCTGCGACTTCTGGGTGACGTAGTCACACTCATTTTGAGTTTAATAAAGATGTTATTTTATATTTCAGTTTCTGTGCCAACTTCTTTTTTTGTTAGTTTAACCCTGAGAAGGAAGCTTGATTTCTTCAGCTGTCAAGCTAAAACACTGCTTCTGCACCATTCCTGCATTCTGGAATGGCAGCACACATCGCGCTGCTCCTGGCAGGCTTGGCTCAAGCTGCTCGAAGGCAGCTCTGGCTGCTATGGTAACAAAGTAACAGTTTTGTCAGCTACACTCTTTTAAAGAGCACTGGATGTCCAGCCTCCAGCAGCGCGTGCCGAGCGAGAGTCAATCCAAGTTTGTTGGCTGCTGGTAATGCAGCCGCACAGGCAAGTCATCACTAAATTTAAAATGAATGGTATGCCTTGACCAGCCCCACCGACTCGTCATCCCACCGAAGGCAGCCAGCTGAGAGTGACTGAATCGACAGCGGAGCTGCCGTTCGGAGTCGTTCCAGGCTGAATAAGCCACCAGCAAAGCAGCACATCATAGTCCAGTCTGTGCTCAGCTGAGCCTCCCTAAATGCCACCAGCACCGTTCTGCGGTCTGTGAGAGAGAATCCAAGACGTACTGCTAATTGTGGTGGGGCAGACTGCAGAGAGGGCAATCAGTTATGAGGGGGTCTCGGCCTACTGGGGATAATGCACAATAATTAACATCACAGGTTTTGCTTTCTGTGTGCCAACAGCCATGAGCTCTGACGTCACCTTTATTTAGAACCTCCGGTTCTCACCCAGCCCAGAGGGTTGAAGTTGGATACAATGTAGGGATGTGGGCGGGTGGCTAACTACATCCCTCACAACCAATCATTGATTAAAGAAAGAAATTAAAATATTAGAATAACTCAATAAACTAAAATAATAATAATGAATGCAACTGTCTCTGAGTGTTCTTTCTTTCCATTCAGATTCTTTGCACATGAAATCTTTCAGCTTTTGACTCGGCTGTGGATTGTCTCTTAGTTTATCCCCTCTGGGATGATCTGTCCATTCGTCTTGGGGGGTTCGATATCTGTTGCTCTCCGTCTTCTATCCCTCTCTCAGTCTCTCCATCCGTCATTCCTTCTTCCATCCTCGGAGACTCATCGCACCCGTCTTCATTTAGGTTGTTGTGCAGGTTCCCTCGCTACTCACTTCTGCTGGATACACCAGCTTCTTAAACCAGGTACATTTCTCGCTAGTCTCCTTTCACCTCGCAGAACAGTGACCATGGTCCTGTGCACATTGACTACTTCCCATGGCTCCTTCTCTAAAGGAGTTCTAAACTTCCACCCCGGATGTCTGTCTTTCACCACCACTCTTTCTCTGGTGTGTAGTTCCACCATCCGGGCTCCTCTACTCTGGCCGGCTTGATCATTGTTCTTCTTCCTCCTGGACTGTGCAGCCACACTGTACAGCTCTCTGGGGGTCCAGTGTTCACTCATCAGGACCACATCTCGCACCACTCTTTTCATTATTAAGTCACTTGGCGATCATCCTGTTGTGCTGTGGGGCATTTGCCTGTACGCTCTCAGGAATTGGAGTAAGCACCCTTCCAGATCTTTGTGCTGATCGACTTCGATTCTTAGTGCCTTGTTGATCGTACCTCAGTTCGGGCAAAAGGAGGGTCTGAGGAACTTTGATTTTCGATCATGATCGAATCGACCCGCCATTTTGTGGCCCGCCGCCATTTTGTGTTGCCATCACTCAGGCAGCACAGCGAACAAAGTCTATTCTGCTTTTTCTGTAGCCCGGTGTCGAAATACGCCCTCGGCCTCTATTTGCAAAGCTGGTGTTAGAACTAGCTGAGTACACTAATCCCTGTCTGGCTTTTCTAATCCGCGTCTCAACTATCTGTTGGCTCACACTATTCTTTCCTGACTTTATCTTATCGACATGCCTTCACTGTCTCCTGCTAGCATTCTCTCGTTTCACAACTGTCCTCCAACACACACAAACGTATCTCGCCACCTGCAAGTTAGTTATGAATCTGTTAATGTATTAGCTTGAGGGTGGGGTGACAAACACAGTTAGAGGAGAGGTCTCTTCGCGTCATCTGATATTTCTGTTTTCAAACCTTTCCTATTGGTTCCGCCTTGTTTTCCAACTTTCCTTATTGGCTCTTTCTTGTATGCTCTGGGAGTGCATTTTGTCAATGATTGTGTCATTGTATAGTATTTAACATGATGCGCCACAGAGTGAAGTGGCAGTCTCCTGAGAACCTACTTTGTGTACTTCTAGGATAACTGTACTAGCTGCAGCTAAATAAATCCAATCTTCTAACGCCGACAGAGTGTCCCGTGTCTCTGTGTAGCGAAGCAGGAGAACTCCGGAGACTTTGGGCGTACCCTGCGACGCCAGGCCCAAAAGGTTCTGGTTCTTCATAGGCTGGGGTCATGATTAGCAGGGCCACAGCCAGACTAAGGTTGAAAAACAGTGAAACACCAGCAAAAAGTGGGGGTACCCATGTGAAGCAGATTCTACTCTCCTACACCTGGCATCACAAAATGGATGCTGCAGCCACAGACACGGGTCTGGCCTCCTGCTGCTGACAAAAACTCCAGCAGGGGAGGCTTGGACAATAGGTTTCCTGTCACAGGGAGGTGTAACCACCTCCCAGACAGGCTTATGTGTATTGGGGCTGGGTGAAGTCCTGCACTGGGGGCACATTTGGTGTCCCTGTGCATAATCCAGCTCAAACCGGACCAGGGGCTTCCAGCTCCTGCTCTGGCGTGAAACTGGACAAAGGAAATGGGTGTAGCCACCCCTCTTTCTCAACCCTCCAATAGGTGTCTAGTTGGCAATGGCTGGCCACTGTCCATGTAGGGACCCTTCTTCCTAAGTCAGAGTAAGCAGGCTACACCCTTTGATAACCCCTGCTCAACCCTCCTGTGGTAACGTAGCACGAGCAGCTAGGCTTATCTCAGAGGCAGTGTGTGAAGAATTCATGACCATACACAGCAACACAGTGAAAGAACACTACAAAGGGACACCACACAGGTAGTTTAAAAAAATAAGTATCTTCATATATAGACTTAACACAAGACCAATAACAGTAAAAATCCACAATACTAGGAAATTAGGGTTACTCTTAAAATGCTGCAAAAATACTTCAAAGTGTTGCAAAGAGGAGTTCAGTTCAAGGCAGTGGTCTCTGCGACCCTTTTACTCACAAGATACCTGGATTCTGTAGCAAAGCAACCAAAATGTTGCTAAGGAGTTGTAGTGATGATTTTATTACGCTATCCAGCGATGCGTTGAATCCTTGGCGCAAGTGAGGATGATGCGCTGATTTGTGTGCAGGACAAAGCGACAAACTTCTACACGCTAAGCCGGCGATGCGATGAAATCCTTGCCGCGAAGGGAGGATGATGCGCCGAGCCTGTTGCCTGTGCAATCTTGATGCGATGAAAAGAAATGGCGACCCGCGAGGGAGCGACGATCCTGATGTGATGAAAATGGCGAACGCTCGACGTCCGCACTGTGATGTCGTGAAGCGATGAACTCGATGCGATGATCTTTGGATAGCGAGAGCTTTGAGGCCCGCAAACATGCAATGCGATAATCTTCAGGTTATCGTGCTTTTGGCAGCCCGCACACAGGTGATGCGATAATCTTGAAGTCAGCGAGCCTTTGGCAGCCCGAAGACAGGCGATCCGGTGATCTCCGGTAACGAGCACTCAGCAGCAGCAGCGCGATGATTTTCCTTACGCTCCTCAGCTGCGGCGGCTCGCTAACGGGCGTTAGCAACAATTTTCAGTACTCTCTTCTCCACAGTAGAACTAGAGGCCCTGGAACTCACAGGAGCCTCACCTGAAGATAGAAATCCTTGCTGGGAGGAAACAGGAGGCTGGTGGTGGAGTCTGATGTGCCTGAGACTCCAGCAGGAGGCTAGCTCTCTTCTAGCCCTTGGGTGATTGCTGTAGCAAAAATAAAAGTTCCTTCAAAGTCCTTTTCCTCTTCTTCCAAGTCCAGTAGTAACCGCTGCAGGCCAGTCCAAGAAACAGCACACAAGCACAAGGACAGTCCTCTCCTGCAGATTCCTTCAGTTACACGGACAGAGGTTCTTCTTGTTGTCCAGCAGCAATACAATTTGTAGGGGTTTCAGCACAGATATTTATACCCCTAAAGTCTTTGTTCTAAAGAGACAAAAGTCACTGAACCCAGCCAGAACCAGTTCTGCCCAGCCCTGGAGCACTTTGTTTACCAGGCTGCATCCCTCCTTTCAGAAAGAGGGGCTCTGCCATCAGACGCACAGTGGGAGGTGGAGCCAGCATTCACCTTGCCAGGCACAGCCCTATTCAGGTCCAGGAGCTACCCCTCCTCATACTCCAATTCAGATCTCTCTATTCAACCCAGGTCTGACTCAGCCTGCTATGTCCCTCCAAAACCAGACAGCCAATACACATAACTGCAGAGCACACTGGAAGGCTTAGGCAAGAAAATACTTTCTAAATGTGGTATTTTCAAACACAGAATATAAAAATGAACTTCACTAAAAGATGTATTTTAATATTCTGAGCTCAGGCATACTAAATTTGTTTTTCCACCATGTTCTGTGGGTCAGTTAGGACTATAGAATGTAATAGCCAAACCTCCCATTCTGGCCTATGGAGAACAGGTAGCCTTACAGTAGTGAAAAACAAAATTGGGTGTAATTCACTACCAGGACATGCTACACACATCAGAGCATGTCCTACCTTACACATACAATGCACCCTACCATAGGGGTGGCTTACATGATGCCAAGGGAAGGTTCAGGGGCTGGAAAGTGGGTGCACTTCACAGCCAAGATGGCAGTTCTAGACTGCACACAGACACTGCAGTGGCAGGTCTGAGACACTTTACAAGCTGCTTCTGTGGGTGGCGCAAACCAGCGCTGCAGGCCCACCAGCAGCATTTGGTTTACCAGGCCACGCTACAAGAGACTAACAGGTAAACCAAATAAGCCAATCATGGATATACCAATTCACATGTCATCTTTACACAGGGAGAATTCGCGCTGTGGCACTGAATGGCAGTGGCACAGCGCCCAGAGCATCTATTACCAGCAAAAACAGAGGAGACAACAGCGAAAAATGGAAGGGAGACCCATGCCAATCGTGCCAGGTCTAGCAGCTAGTCCAACCCCTTCCTTAGGTATGAGTCAGCAATGAAACTCTGAAGCTGAATCCTGGAACTTCGATGCTCTACTCAAGACTAGAGGACTGAAGAAATCTCCCTTGGGGTCAAGGAGTGACTCCCCTGCTTGGCAGGCACCAACAAAGCAATTTGCCGGTCTGCATTTCCAAAGCTCCCGCCGGACTCCGAGGTATTTGCAGCCCAGGAAGAGAATTTCCAGACATCTCAGAGGCTGACCCGAGTCCCCAGCAAAGCTGAGATCCGCAGCCCTCGTGAGTAGCATGGAACCGGAACTCCTCCTGGTCACCGTGCTCTTTTGGAAGTGCATTGACTTCTCGACATCTCTGGAAGTTGTGCTTGGGCTCACTTGTAGCCCCCACCTTGAGCAAAGAATCCACTGAAGATTGTTGGCCTAGTCACACCGAGTGACCCGTGGGCCGGCATTTTGTGTTTCATCTCAAGGTCCCTTAGCAATCCCTGGTCCGTCGACTGCTGGGTCCCTGAGGGGGTAACTTTGATTTTTCTTGGGCTTTCCTGGTTGATCCATACGTTCCCCGACTCCCTACCAAGTGGTGAGTCCCAAAGACCTTGCTGGTCTGCACCGAAGCATCTTTCTCCTTTCTGCATGGGTTGCTGTTGCTTGGTGAGTCTATTCCGGACCCCCGCAGCACTCGAGATCCTGGTCCTCGTGGCTGAAGAGTCAAGCTTCACCTTCTTCACCTGAAATCACCCGACATCGGTGGGCATCTGCCTATCACCTTCCTGGTCACTGGCTAGTGATCCAGACTCTGTCCCCTCTGCTTTCAGGTTCTTCTCATCTTCGATCAAGGCTTGGGTCTCTTCGGACACTTCGCATCTTCCCGGCAGCAGCACTTCTTTGTCAGCTCCCATTGAAATTGACAATGTGACCTGACACCATTTGACACCTATGCACCCGGCTTCCCTGGGTGAGGTAACACAAGTACTCCGGTGCTCCCGTGGGTGTTGACCCTAGAACGTCCTAAGTCCAAGAGGGTTTGGTCCTGACTCAATTCTAAGTGTCCCTAATCTTTATATATCTAACAGCGACTTTCCCCAGAGAAGCTAACGGGAGATCGCGGTTGTGTTCTCACACTGCACCGGCCCCCTGGGTCCCCTGTGTCACTACCTTAGTTGGTTCCTTGGGGTCCCAGCGATTCTGCAGGCTCTAGACCTTGTGTCTAGTTAAGTCGTGGTTCTTATACCACTATTTTAGTATATGGTTTGGCACGCCCCTAGGGCCTGACGTGTATTTGTGCTTATTACTGTGATATTTGAAGTGTAACTTATGTGTTTGACCTCTAGCCTCATAAAGAGTCTAGGAAGGTGTGTTTATAAATAAATATATATATTTTATATATATGCATGGTGTGGATATCTTTCATTTCAAGAGATTATAGACTGGTAAAACAAGCTGTTTTACATTCCTTCAAGACTTAGCCTGAAGGCTGCTCTCCATTGCTACCACTAGGATAGCTTTCAATAAAGGTTGTCTTTAACCTATAACCAATAAGGGGTTGTTTGGACTGGTACAGGGTGTCCACAATAACTTGTGGACAGCACATACCAGGCCAACTTCTCACATCGTGGCTCTTTCTGCACTTCTCTTGCCTTGTTCTGCACTTCTTTTGCATCGTTTTGCACCTCTCTTGCTTCAATCTGCATCTCCCTTGCCTCTAACCGCACTTCTCTTGCCTTTTTCTGCACTTCTCTTGCTTCTTTCTATACTTCCCTTCCATCCTTCTGCACCATTTTGCTTTTTTCTGGAACTCTCTTGTTTCTTCCAGCACTTCTCTTGCTTCTTTCTGCACCTTTCTTCCACTTTCTGCAATTCCCTTACCTCTTTCTGCACCTCTCTTACTTCTTTCTGCATATTTTTTCCTCTTTGGGGACCTCTCTTGCCTCTTTCTGTACCTCTCTTGCTTCCATCTGCACCTCCCTTGCCTCTAACCGCACTTCTCTTGCCTCTTTCTGTACTTCTCTTGCTTCTTTCTGTACGTCTTGTACCTCTTTCTGTTCTTCTCTTGCCTAATTATGCACCTCTTGTTTCTTTCACCTCTCTTGCTTCTTTCTGCACTTCTCTTGCTTCTCTCTGCACATCTTTCTTCTTTCTGCACCCCTCTTGCCTCTTTCTGTACCTCTCGTGTGTCTTACTGTACTTTTCTTGCATCTTTCTGCATCTCTCTTGCTTCTTTCTGCACATTTCTTCCTATTATTGAATATCCTGCTTCTTTCTGCACTTTTCTTGCTTCTTTCTGCACCATTATTGCCTCTTTCTGCACCTCTTTTGCCTCGTTCTTCACTTCCCTTGCTTCTTTCTGCACCTCTCTTGCCTGTTTCTGTACCTCTCTTACATGAATCTGCACCTCTCCTGCCTCTATCCGCACTTCTCTTGCCTCTGTCTGCCCTTCTCTTGCTTCTTCCTACACTTCCCTTCCATTGTTCAGAACAATATTGCTTCTTTCTGAAACTCTCTTGCTTCTTCCTGCACTTCTCTTGCTTCTTTCTGTACCTTTTTATTCCTCTTCCTGCAGTACCCTTGCCTCTTTATGCACATGTCTTCCTATTATTGCGCATCTTGCTTCACTCTGCACTTTTCTTGCTTCTGCCTGCACCTCTCTTGCCTCTCTCTGCACTTCTCTTGACTCGTTCTGCACTTCTTTTGCATCCTTCTGCACTTCTCTTGATTCTTTCTGCACCTCTCTTATCTCTTTCTGTACCTATCTTGCTTCCATCTGCATCTCCCTTGCCTCTAACCGCACTTCTCTTGCCTCTTTCTGTACTTCTCTTTCCTATTTCTGCACTTCTATTGCTTCTTTCTATACTTCCCTTCCACCCTTCTGCATCATTTTGCTTCTTTCTGGAACTCTCATGTTTCTTCCAGCACTTCTCTTGCTTATTTCTGTACCTTATTTCCACTTTCTGCAATTTCCTTGCCTCTTTCTGCACCTCTTGTACTTCTTTCTGCATTTTTCCTCCTGTTTCTGGACCTCTCTTGCCTCTTTCTACACTTCTCTTGTTTCTTTCTACACTTCCCTGCCATCTTTCTGCACAATTTTGCTTCTTTCTGGAACTCTCTTGATTCTTCCTGCACTTCTCTTGCTTCTTTCTGCACCTCTCTTGCTTCTTTCTGCACCTTTCCTCCTCTTTCTGCATTTCCCTTGCCTCTTTCTGCAACTCTCTTCTATCTTTCTGCACTTCTCTTGCCTCTTTCTGTACATCTTGTACCTCTTTCTGTTCTTCTCTTGCCTAATTATGCCCCTCTTGTTTCTTTCACCTCTCTTGCTTCTTTCTGCTCTTCTCTTGCTTCTTTCTGTATCTCTTTTGCTTCTTTCTGCACATTTCTTCCTATTATTGCATATCCTGCTTCTTTCTGCACTTTTCTTGCTTCTTTCTGCACCTCCATTGCCTCTTTCCGCACTTCTCTTAACTCGTTCTGCACTTCCCTCGCTTCTTTCTGTACCTCTCTTGCCTCTTTCTGCATCTCTCTTGCATCCATCTGCACCTCTCCTGCCTCTATCCGCACTTCTCTTACCTCTGTCTGCACTTCTCTTGCATGTTTCTACACTTCCCTTCCATTGCTCGGCATCATTTTGCTTCCTTCTGGAACTCTCTTGCTTCTTCCTGCACTTCTCTTGCTTCTTTCTGTACAATTTTTCCCTCTTCCTGCAGTCCCCTTGCCTCTTTCTGCACATGTCTTCCTATTATTTTACATCTTGCTTCTTTCTGCACTTTTCTTGCTTCTGTGTGTACCTCTCTTGCCTCTTTCTGCACTTCTCTTGCCTCGTTCTGCACTTCTTTTGCATCATTCTGCACTTCTCTTGATTCTTTCTGCACCTCTCTTACCTCTTTTTGCACCTCTCTTGCTTCCATCTGCATCTCCCTTGCCTCTAACCACACTTCTCTTGCCTTTTTTGTACTTCTCTTGCCTTTTTCTACACTTCTCTTGCTTATTTCTATACTTCCCTTCCATCCTTCTGCATCAGTTTGCTTCTTTCTGGAACTCTCTTGTTTCGTCCAGCACTTCTATTGCTTCTTTCTGCACCTTTCTTCCACTTTCTGCAATTCCCTTGCCTCTTTCTGCAGCTCTCTTGCTTCTTTCTGCACCTTTCTTCCTCTTTCTGCACTTTCCTTGCCTCTTTCTGCAACTCTCTTGCCTCTTTCTGCACTTCTCTTGCCTCTTTCTGTACCTCTTGTACCTCGTTCTGTTCTTCTCTTGCCTAATTATGCCCCTCTTGTTTCTTTCACCTCTCTTGCTTCTTTCTGCACTTCTCTTGCTTCTTTCTGCACATCTCTTGCTTCTTTCTGAACCCCTCTTGCCTCTTTCTGCACCTCTCATGTGTCTTTCAACACTTTTCTTGCATCTTTCTACATCTCTCTTGCTTCTTTCTGCACATTTCTTCCTATTATTGCATATCCTGCTTCTTTCTGCACTTTTCTTGCTTCTGTCTGCACCTCTCTTGCTTCTGTCTGCACCTCTCTTGCCTCTTTCTGTACTTCTCTTGCTTCTTTCTGCACCTTTCTTCCACTTTCTGCAATTCCCTTGCCTCTTTCTGCAGCTCTCTTGCTTCTTTCTGCACCTTTCTTCCTCTTTCTGCACTTTCCTTGCCTCTTTCTGCAACTCTCTTGCCTCTTTCTGCACTTCTCTTGCCTCTTTCTGTACCTCTCGTACCTCGTTCTTTTCTTCTCTTGCCTAATTATGCCACTCCTGTTTCTTTCACCTCTATTGTTTCTTTCCGTATATCTTTTGCTTCTTTCTGCACATCTCTTGCTTCTTTCTATACCCCTCTTGCTTCTTTCTGCACCTCTTGTGTGTCTTTCTGCACTTTCCTTCCTAATATTACATATCCTGCTTCTTTCTGCACTTTTCTTGCTTCTTTTTGCACCTCTATTGCCTCCTTCCGCACTTCTCTTGCCTCGTTCTGCACTTCCCTTGCTTCTTTCTGTACCTCTGTTGCCTCTTTCTGCACCTCTCTTGCATCCATCTGTACCTCTCTGCCTCTATCTGCACTTCTCTTGCCTCTGTCTGCACTTCTCTTGCTTCTTTCTACACTTCGCTTCCATTGTTCAGCACCATTTTGCTTCTTTCTGGAACTCTCTTGCTTCTTCATGCACTTCTCGTGCTTCTTTCTGTACCTTTTTTCATCTTTCTGCAGTTCCCTTGCCTCTTTCTGCACATGTCTTCATATTATTGCACACCTTGCTTCTTTCTGCACTTTTCTTTCTTCTGTCTGCACCTCTGTTGCCTCTTTCTGCACTTCTCTTGCCTCGTTCTGCACTTCTTTTGCATCATTCTGCACTTCTCTTTATTTATTTCTGCACATCTCTTACCTCTTTCTGCACCTCTTTTGCTTCCATCTGTACCTCCCTTGCCTCTAAGCGCACTTCTCTTGCCTCTTTTTGTACTTCTCTTGTCTTTTTCTGCACTTCCCTTGCTTCTTTCTATACTTCCCTTTCATCCTTCTGCACCATTTTGCTTCTTTCTGGAACTCTCTTGTTTCTTCCAGCACTTCTCTTGCTTCTTTCTGCACCTTTCTTCCACTTTCTGCAATTCCCTTGCCTCTTTCTGCATCTCTCTTGTTTCTTTCTGCATATTTCTTCCTCTTTCTGGACCTCTCTTGCCTCTTTCTGCACCTCTCTTGCTTCCATCTGCACCTCCCTTGCCTCTAACCACACTTCTTTTGCCTCTCTCTGCACTTCTCTTGCTTCTGTCTACACTTCCTTTCCATCTTTCTGCACCAGTTTGCTTCTTTCTGGAACTCTCTTGATTTTTCCTGTAATTCTCTTGCTTCTTTCTGCACTTCTCTTGCCTCTGTCTATACTTCTTTTGCCTCTTTTTGCATCTCTCTTGCTTCTTTGTGTACCTTTCTTCCTCTTTCTGTACTTTCCTTGACTCTTTTTGTACCTTTCTTCCCTCTTTTGGCACCTCTCATGCTTCTTTCTGTACCTTTCTTCCTCTTTCTGTACTTTCCTTTACTCTTTTTGCACTTTTCTTTCCTCTTTCTGCACCTCTCATGCTTCTTTCTGTACCTCTCTTGCTTTCATCTGAACCTCTTGCCTCTATTTGCACTTCTCTTTCCTCTTTCTGCACTTCTCTTGCTTCTTTCTACACTTCCCTTTCATTTTTCTGTTCCTCTTTTGCTTCTTTCTGGAACTCTCTTGGTTCTTCAGGCAATTCTCTTGCTTCTGTCTGCACCACTCTTGCCTCTTTCTGCACTTCTCTTACCTCGTTCTGCACTTCTTTTGCATCGTTAAGCACTTTTCTTGATTCTTTCTGCACCTCTCTTAACTCTTTCTGCACCTCTCTTGCTTCTATCTGCACCTTCCTTGCCTCTAACCACACTTCTCTTGCCTCTTTCAGCACTTTTCTTGCCTTTTTCTGCATTTCTCTTGCTTCTGTGTATACTTACCTTCCATCCTTCTGCACCATTTTGCTTCTTTCTAGAACTCTCTTGTTTCTTCCAGCAGTTCTCTTGTTTCTTTCTGCACCTTTCTTCCTCTTTCTGCAATTCCCTTGCCTCTTTCTGCACCTCTCTTGCTTCTTTTTGCATATTTCTTCCTCTTTCTGGACTTCTCTTGCCTCTTTCTGTACCTCTTTTGCTTCCATCTGCCCTTCCTTGCCTCTTTCTGCCCTTACCTTCCATCTCTCTGTACTATTTTGCTTCTGTCTGGAACTCTCTTGAATCTTTCTGCACTTATCTTGCTTCTTTCTGCACTTCTCTTGCCTCTATCTGCATTCTTGTGCCTCTTTCTGCACCTCTCTTACTTCTTTCTGCATATTTATTTCTCTTTCTGGGCATCTCTTGCCTCTTTCTGTACCTCTCTTGCTTCTTTTTGCACCTTATTTCCTCTTTCTGCACTTTCCTTGCCTCTTTCTGCACCTCTCTTCCCTCTTTCTGCACCTCTCTTGCCTAATTATGCCCCTCCTGTTTCTTTCACCTCTCATGTGTCTTTCTTCACTTTTCTTGTATCTTTCTGCATTTCTTTTGCCTCTTTCTGCATCTCTCTCTTTCTTTCTGCACATTTCTTCCTATTATTGCATATCTCTTCCTTCTTTCTGCACTTTTCTTCCTTCTTTCTGCACCTCTCTTGCCTCTGTCTACACCTCTCATGCTTCTTTCTTTAGCTCTCTTGTTTCCATCTGAACGTCTTGCCTCTATCTGTACTTCTCTTGCCTCTTTCTGCACACCTCTTGCTTCTTTCTACTCTTCCCTTTCGTCTTTCTGTACCTCTTTTGCTTATTTCTGGAACTCTCTTGCTTCTTCTTCCAATTCTCTTGCTTCTTTCTGCATCTTTCTATCTCTTTCTGCAGTTCCTTTGCATCTTTCTGCACTTCACTTGCTTCTTTCTGCACCTTTATTGCTTCTTTCTGCACCTCTCCTGCCTCTTTCTGCACCTCTCTTGTCTCTTTCTGCACTTCTCTTGTCTCTTTCTGTACTTCGCTTGCCTCTTTCTGCATCTCTCTTGCCTCTTACTGTATCTCTCTTGCCTCTTTCTATACTTCTCTTGCCTTTTTCTGCACCCTCTTGCCTCTTTCTAGACCTCTCTTGCTTCTTTCTGCACTTCTATTGTCTCTTTCTGCATATTTTTCCTCTTTCTTCACATCTCTTGCATTTTTCTGCACTTCTCAGCATTCTTTCTATACCTCTCTTGCTTCTTTGTGCACCCCTCTTTCCTCTTTCTGCACCTCTTTCACCTCTTTCTGCACTTCTCTTTCCTTTTTCTTCATCTCTCTTTCTTCTTTCTGCAACCCTTTTACCTCTTACTGCACCTCTCCTGCCTCTTTCTACACATTTATTACTCTTTCTGTACATAACTTGCTTCTTTTTGGTCCTCTCTTGCTTCTTTCTACACCTCTCTTGTTTTGTCTGCACCCCTCTTACATCTTTCCGTGGCTCTCTTGCCTCTTGCTGCACCTCTATTGCTTCCTTCTGTACTTCTATTGCCTTTTTCTGCATATTTCTTCCTTTTTCTTCACATCTCTTGCATTTTTCTGCACTTCTCCTACTTCCTTGTGCACCTCTCTTGCTTCTTTGTGCACCCCTCTTTCCTCTTTCTGTACCTCTATTACCTCTTTCTGCACTTCTCTTGCCTCGTTCTGCATCTATCTGGCTTCTTTCTGCACCCCTCTTGCCTCCTTCTGCACCTCTCTTCCTTTTTTCTGCACTTCTCTTTATTCTTTCTGCACACCTATTGCTTCTTTCTGCAACCCTTTTGCCTCTTACTGTACCTTTCCTGCCTCTTTATGTACCTTTTTTGCCTCTTTCTGTATCTCTCTTACCTCTTTCTGCATCTATCTTGCCTCTTTCTGCACCTCTCCTACCTCTTTTTGCACCCTTCATCCCTCTTTCTTCACCTCTCTTGCCTCTTTTTGCACTTTTCTTCCCTCTTTCTGCACCTCTCTTGCCTGTTTTTTACACCTCTCTTCCCTCCTTCTGCACCTCTCTTGCCTCTTTCGGCACGCCTGTGCCTTCCGTCTGCACAACTCTTGCCTGTTTCTGCAACTCTCTAGCCTCTTTCTACAGTTCTCTTTCCTCTTTTTGCACCTCTGTTGCTTCTTTCTGCCCTTCTTTTGCATCTTTTTTCACCCCCCCTGCCTCTTCTGCACCTCTCTTGGATGTTTCTGTACTGCACTTGTTTCTTTCTGCACCTGTCTTGCATATTTCCGCACTCCTCTTGCCTCTTTCTGCACTGCACTTGCTTCTGTCTGCACCCCCTTGCCTCTTTCTGCAACTCTGTACCTCCTTTCTGCATTTCTTTTGCTTCTTTCTGCACCCCTTTTGCCTCTTTCTGCACATATGTTGCTTCTTTCTGCACTTCTTGTGCTTATTTCTGTACCTCTCTTGCCTATTTCTGCTCCTCTTTTGGCTCTTAATGCACCCCTCTTGCCTCTTTCTGCACCTCTGTTGGTTCTTTTCCGCACTTCTCTTGCTTCTGTCTTCTACTCTCGTGCACATTTCTGCACACCTCTTGACTCTTCCTACACCTCTGCTGATTCTTTCTGCACTTCTCTTGCTTCTTTCTACACCTCTCTTGCTTCTTTCTCCATCCCTTGCCTCTTTATGCACCCTTCTTCCCTCTTTATGCACCTATCCTGCCTCTTTCTGCACCCCTCTTGCCTCTTTATGTATCCCTCTTGCCTCTTTCTGCACCTCTTTTGCTTGTTTCTGTACTTCTTTTGCTTCTTTCTGTACCCCTCTTCTGCACCTCTGTTGTTACTTACTGCACTGCTCTTGTTTCTGTCTTCTACTCTCTTGTACATGTCTACACCCCTCTTGCCTCTTTCTACACTTCTGTTGGTTCATTTTGCACCTCTCTTGCCTCTGTCTGCATCCCTTTTCCCTCTTTCTGCACCTCATTTGCCTGTTGCTATAACTCTATCGCCTCTTCCTGCACTCCTCTTGCCTCTTCCTACACCTCTGTCGATTCTTTCTGCAATTCTCTTGCTTCTTTCTATACCTCTCTTGCTTTTTTCTGCACTTCTTGCCTCTTTATGCACCATTCGTCCCACTTTCTGCACCCCTCTTCCCTCTTTCTGCACCTCTCTTGCCTCTGGCTGTACCCCTCTTGCCTCTTTCTGTACCTCTGTTCCTTCTTTCTGCACCTCTCCCACCTCGTTCTACACCCCTCTTGTCTCTTTCTGCACCTCTGTTACTTCTTTCTGCAATTATCTTGCTTCTTTCTGCACTCCTCTTTCCTCTTTCTGCACTGCTGTTGCTTCTTTCTGTACCCCTCTTGCCTCTTTCTGCACCTCTGTTGGTTCTTTCTGCACTGCTCTTGCTTCTGTCTGCTACTCTCTTGCACTTTTCTGCACCCCTTGGGCCTCTTTTTGCACATCTGATAGTTCTTTCTGCACCACACTTTCCTCTGTCTGTACCCCTGTTCCCTCTTCCTGCACCTCTTTTGCCTGTTTCTGCAACTCTCATTCCTCTTTCTGTACTTTCTTGCCTCTTTCTGCACCCCTCTTGCCTCTTTCTGCACCTCTGTTGCTTCCTTCTGCACATCTCTTGTGCCTTTCTACACCTCTCTTGCTTCTTTCTGTACCCCTCTTGCCTCTTTCTGCACCTTTCTTCCCTCTTTGTGCAGCTCTCTTGCCTCTTTCTGCACCTCTTTTGAATCTTTCTGCATCCCTCGTGCCAAGTTCTGCACCTCTTTTGCTTGTTTCTGCACTTCTTTTGCCTCTTTCTGTACCCCTCTTACCTCCTTCTGCACCTCAGTTGGTTCTTTCTGCACTGCTCTTGCTTCTTTCTGTACCTCTGTTGCCTGTTTCTGCATATCTCTTGGCTTTTTGTGCACTTCTCTTGCCTCCTACTGTAGGAGAGTTGGATCTACTTCACATGGGTACCCCCACTTCGTGCTGGTGTTTCACTGTTTTTAGACCTTAGTCTGGCTGTGGCCCTGCTAATCAGGACCCCAGCCTAGCTGCTTCCTCTCTAAAATGGTTTCCATGTACATTAGGTACATTTCTAATTGGATTCTGGAGTGCCTTATAGGCCCCTAGTATACTAGTGGACAGCATATATCCGGCCAACTTCTCACACCTACTGCACCTCTGTTGCTTTTTTCGGCACTTCTCTAGCCTCTTTATGAACCGCTCTTGCCTCTTTCTGCACCTTTCTTCTCTTTTTCTACACCTCTCTTCCCTCTTTCCGCACCTCTCTTATCTATTTCTGCACCCCTCTTGCCTCTTTATACACTGCTTTTGCTTTTTTATGCACTTCTCTTGCCTCTTTCTGCACTCCTCTTGCCTCTTTCTGCACCTCTGTTGGTTCTTTCTGCACCACTCTTGCCTCTGTCTGCACCCCTGTTCCCTCTTTCTGCACCTCTTTTGCCTGTTTCTGCAACTCTGTTGCCTGTTTCTGAACTTTTCTTGCCTCTGTCTGCACCTTTGTTGCTTTCTTCTGCGCTTATCTTACTTCTTTCTGCACCCCTCTTGTTTTTTTCCGCACCTCTGTTGCTTATTTCTGCACTTCTTTTGCATCTTTCTACACCTTTCTTGCTTCTTGCTGTATACTCTTGCCTCTTTCTGCACCCTTCTTCCCTCTTTGTACACCGCTCCTGCCTTTTTCTACACCTCTTTTGCTTATTTCTGTACCCCCTTGCCTCTTTCTACACCTGTTTTCTCTTTTGCTTGTTTCTACACCCCTCTTGATTTTTCCGGCACCTCTGTTGCTTCTTTCTGTACTTCTTTTGCATCTTTCAGCACCTCGCTTGCTTCTTTCTGTACCCTCTTGCCTCTTTATGCACTCTTCTTCCCTCTGCGCATATATCTTGCCTCCTTCTGCACATCTGTTGCATTTTTCTGCACTTCTCTTTTCTCTTTCTGCACCCCTCTTGCCTTCTTCTGCATTTCTGTTGGTTCTTTCTGCACTGCTCTTGCTTCTTTCTTCCCCTCTTTTGCTTGTGTCTGCAAATCTGCCCCTCTTTTGGTTCCTTCTGCACTTCTCTTGCTTATTTATCCATTTCGGGTACCTCTTTCTGCACCCTTCTTCCCTCTTTCTACACTTCTCTTGCCTCTTTATGCACCCCTGTTCCCTTTTTCTGCACCTCTCTTGCCTGTTTCTGCAACTGTCTTGCCTCTTTCTGCAGTTAGCTTCCCTCCTTCTGCACTTCTGTTGCCACTTTCTGCACTTCTTCTGACTCTTTCTGCACCCCTCATGTCTGTTGCTGCACCTTAGTTGGTTCTTTCTGCACTGCTTTTGCCTCTTTCTGAACCTCTTTTGCCTCTTTCTGTACCTCTCTTACCTCTTTCTGCATCTATCTTGGCTCTTTCTGCACCTCTCCTGCCTCTTTTTGCACCTTTTTTCCCTCTTTCTGCACCTCTCTTCCTTCTTTCTTCACCTCTCTTGCCTCTTTTTGCAGTTTTATTCCCTCCTTCTGCACCTCTCTTGCCTGTTTCTACACCTCTCTTCCCTCCTTCTGCACCTCTTTTGCCTCTTTCTGCACCCCTGGGCCTCTTTTCTACAGAACACTTGCCTGTTCCTGCAACTCTCTTGCCTCTTTCTACAGTTCTCTTGTGTAGGAGAGTAGGATCTGCTTCACATTGATACCCCCACTTTTTGGTGGTGTTTCACTGTTTTTCGACCTTAGTCTGGCTGTGGCCCTGCTAATAAGGACCCCAGCCTAGCTGCTTTCTCTCTAAAATGGTTTCCATGTACATTAGGTACATTGCTAATTGAATTCTGGAGTGCCTTATAAGCCCCTAGTATGTGGTATCCTATGTACCTAGGGCACAGGTACCACAGAGGCCTACCAGGGGCTGAAGCTTGTATTATGCCACCCCTAGGAAGCACTCCAAAATGACACCACAAGTCTGCTACTGCAGCCTGGGTAAGGTGGTGCTCACACATCTTACAGTGGTATAGGCTACCTATATCACTACCATTGCACACACATATAAAACCTATAAGTCACTCCTATGGCAGGCCTTTACAGTCCTGAAGGCAGAGTGCTTGGTTTTTATGTGAGAGGGTGCCCTTCATGAGCAAAGCCCCTCTGCAGCGTTCGGAGTACCTCCTCTGATGCTGTTTGTGGTGCAGCCTGACCATATACTCTTAACCCCTTCGGTGCCACGCCCTTTCCCCCTCCTGTGCCGGGCGTTTCACACGCGGGTGGGGTTCATGACGAGATATTCTCGTCATGGGCACAGCGCGACCGTGCTCCATGACGAGACTATCTCGTCATGGGCACAGAAGAGGTTAAGTGCATAATAACCTTGTGGTAAATGCTAACTTTGTGATGGCTGCACGGAAACATGTCATGTTTGGTGTAAAAGGCTTTGGAATACTACCCCCCTCACCAGTTCTGGCAGTGGGGTTAGCATTCCACCCTTCTAGAGGGAGAGACATGTTCACACTGGTAGGACTTTCTACAGCCCTGGCATCACAAAATGGATGCCTCTGCCACAGACGCGGGTCTGGCCTCCTGCTGCGGACCGAAACTCCAGCAGGGGTGGCCTGGACAATAGGTTTCCTACCCCAGGGAGGTGTTACCACCTCCCCAGACAGGCAGATGTGTATTGGGGATGAGAAGGAGCACTCTCTGGTGCTTTGAGGTCCTGCACTGGGGGCACACTTGGTGTCCCTGTGCATAGTCCAGTTCAAACCGGTTGCAGGGGCTACCTGTCACTGCTATGGCATGAAACTGGACAAAGGAAATGGGTGTAACCACCCCTCTTTCCAAACCCTCCAATAGGTGGGTCCCTATAGTATGTCCAACCCACAAACTTAAGTATGGGAACCCAGTCCTTGCGACTTTGGATTACCCTGGACGAAACTTTGCAACATATATCCTGGACCTTCGATGTATTACTTTAACTAGAAGACTGAAGAAATCTCCCTTGGGGTCAAGGAGTGACTCCCCTGCTTGGCAGGCACCAAAGAAGCAACTGACCGGTCTGCATCGCTGAAGCTCCTGCCAGGTGCTGAAGTCTTTACATCACCAGAAGTGGATTTCCAGACTTCCCCGAGGCTACCCTGAGTCCACAGCAAAGCTGAGGCCCGTGGCTATTGTGGGTGACGTTGAGCCATGACCCCTGGACACTGTGAAATTTTGCAGCAACATCATCTTCCTGGTCTTCATCGAAGTTGTGCTTTGGGCTCCAAGTAGCCCCAGCCTTGGGCATCTACTGCACTGAATATTTCTGGCCTCCACTCCACGAGTGACCCATGGTCTAGTTTTGAGTGCGACTGCTTGAGGCTTCTTCGCGATCGCTAGCCTGTTGGCTAGTATGACCCCACAAAGGCAACTCCTCGTCTGATTGGGCTTTCCTGGTTGCTCCAGATGTGCCCCAACTTAACCTTGCTGGGTGAGTCCCACAGACCTTGCTGGTCTGCACTGCTGTCCTTTCTCTGATTCCAAGTGACTTGCCATTGCCAAGGCTTGTTGGGTCCAATCTGGTTGCTGACACAGCAGCACTTGACAGACTTTGTGGGAGAGCTTGAATACAGCTCCTGGTTGTCATCGGCTCCTCTTGGACCTTGTGGCTGAAGAGTCAAGACACCCATCAACTCACCTGAAGCACCCGACATCTGTGGACATTGGTCAATCGTGCCCTTGGTCACTGGTAAGTGACCTAGACTCTGTCCCCTCTGCTTTCAGGTTCCTTCTATCCTAGATCCAGGCTTGGATTGCTTCAGACACTTCTCTTCACGGCAGCAGCACTTCTTCGCCAGCTTGCATTGAAATCGACGACGTGACCCGACACCAAAATACACCTACGCACCCGGCTTCCCTGGGTGAGGTAACACGAGTACTGCAGTGCTCCCGTGGGTGCTAGCCCTAGAACTTCCTAAGTACAAAAGGGTTTGGTCCTGACTCATTTTTAAGTGTCCTTAATCTTTAAATTTCCAACCGCGACATTGCCCATAGAAGCAAACGGGAACCCGCGGCTGTGTTCACACACTGCACACGGCCCACGTGGGTCCCCTGTGTCACTACCTTGGGTGGTTCCTTGGGGTCCCAGCGATTGTACAGGCTCTAGGCCTTGAGTGTAGTTCAGTCGTGGTTCTTGTACCACTTTATTGGTATATGGTTTGCTACGCCCCTAGGGCCCAAACGTGTATTTGTGCTATTACTGTTGATTGCTAACTTGTAAATTAAGTACTTAGAACTACAGTCTCAAAAAGAGACTAGAGGGGAGTGTTTTATCTTAAATAAATATATTTTAAATATATACCTGGTGTGGTTGTCCTTTCATTTGGTAATTCAAGGGATTATAGACTGGAAAAATAAGCTGCTTTACATTCCTTCAAGACTTAGCCTGAAGGCTGCTCTCCATAGCTACCACTAGGATAGCTTTCAATAAAGGTTGTCTTAAACCTATTCACCATAAGGGGTTGTTTCGACTGATACAAGTTGCCCACTATAATTAGTGGACAGCAAATATCAGGCCAACTTCTCACATCTTGCCTCTTTCTGCACCTCTGTTGCTTCTTTCTGCCCTTCTTTTGCATTTTGTTCACCCCTCTTGCCTCTTCTGCACCTCTCTTGGTTGTTTCTGTACTGCTTTTGTTTCTTTCTGCACCTGTCTTGCATATTTCCGCACCCCTCTTGCCTCTTTCTGCACGCTCTTGCTTCTGCCTGCACCCCTCTTGCCTCTTTCTGCAACGCTGTTCCTTCTTTCTGCACTTCTCTTGCTTCTTTCTGCGCCCCTTTTGTCTCTTTCTGCACCTCTGTTGCTTCTTTCTGCACTTCTCTTCCAAATGTCTCCACCCCTTGTGCCTCTGTGTCCACCTCTCTTGCCTATTTCTGCTCCTCTCTTGGCTCTTAATGCACCCCTCTTGCCTCTTTCTGCACCTCTGTTAGTTCTTTTCCGCACTGCTCTTGCTTCTGTCTTCTACTCTCTTGCACATTTCTGCACCCCTCTTGCCTCTTTCTATAACTCTATTGCCTCTTACTGCACCCCTCTTGCCTCTTCCTACATCTCTGTTGATTCTTTCTACACTTCTCTTGCTTCTTTCCGCACCCCTTGTTTCTTTATGCACCCTTCTTCCCTCTTTATGCACCCATCTTGCCTCTTTCTGAACCTCTCTTGCCTCTTTATGTATCCCTCTTGCTTCTTTCCTCACCTCTCTTGCTTGTTTCTGCACTTCTTTTGCTTCTTTCTGTACCCCTCTTCTGCACCTCTGTTGTTACTTACTGCACTGCTCTTGCTTCTGTCTTCTACTCTCTTGCACATGTCTGCACCCCTCTTGCCTCTTTCTACACCTCTGTTGGCTCCTTTTGCACCTCTCTTGCCTCTGTCTGCATCTCTTTTCCCTCTTTCTGTACCTCATTCGCCTGTTGCGGTAACTCTATTGCCTCTTCCTGCACTCCTCTTGCATATTCCTACACCTCTGTCGATTCTTTCTGCATTTCTCTTGCTTCTTTCTACACCTCTCTTGGTTTTTTCTGCACCTCTTGCCTCTTTATGCACTATTCTTCCCTCTTTCTGTACCCCTCTTCACTCTTTCTGAACCTCTCTTGCCTCTGGCTGCACCCCTCCTGCCTCTTTCTGCACATCTGTTCCTTCTTTCTGCACTTATCTTGCTTCTTTCTGCACTGCTGTTGCTTCTTTCTGCACCCCTCTTGCCTCTTTCTGCACCTCTGTTGGTTCTTTCTGCACTGCTCTTGCTTCTGTCTTCTACTCTCTTGCACATTTCTGCACCCCTCTTGCCTCTTTCTGCACATCTGTTGGTTCTTTATGCACCACTCTTACTCTGTCTGCACCCCTGTTCCCTCTTCCTGCACCTCTTTTGCCTGTTTCTGCAACTCTCTTTCCTCTTTCTGTACTTTTCTTGCCTATTTCTGCACCCCTCTTGCCTCTTTCTGCACCTCTGTTGCTTCCTTCTGAATATCTCTTGTGCCTTTCTACACCTCTCTTGCTTCTTTCTGCACCCCTCTTGCCTCTTTCTGTACCCTTCTTCCCTCTTTTGCAGCTCTCTTGCCTCTTTCTGCACCTCTTTTGACTCTTTCTGCACCCCTCTTGCCAATTTCTGCACCTCTTTTGCTTCTTTGTGAACTCCTGTTGCGTCTTTCTGTACTCCTGTCTCTTTCTTCACCCGTCTACCCTCTTTCTGCACCTCCATAGCCTCTTTCTGCACCCTGTTCCCTTTTTCTGCACCTCTCCGGTCCAGTACAGATAGCGTACCAGACGCCGAGATTCCAATCACAGCGTACTCGCTTCAGATTGAATAGCTAATTGGGACCTATTACAAACTTGTGACTTCGGATATAACCGCAACGCACAGGACGAATTACCAGTCCTTGACTTTGAACAATTATTCCTTTAGGTATGCAATATAATCACTGGACACAATCTTTGGATTTTTTTGGATAGAGGATTAATTGACCAGACGGATCAGAATTATAACCTGGAGAGAGGTGACTGAATATACAGCATACAAAGCTAGATAGCCCTGGAGAAGTCGAGGGGTAACCCCCATGTTTCAAAACACGTGTTGGCTGGGCATTGTTGAATAAAGGACAAGGTAAATATTAAAAAAAGATATTACTAACTTTTGTTTTCGTGCTTCAATTATATGATGAACTCTCATTGAAGAATTGGGCGTGTGCATAGGATGGGAATTAATCTCTTGAATGGCCCTTGGGTCCAGCATTTTGGGGGGTCTAGGGTTTTTTCCCCTTACCTGTTGTACCACATAGATAACAAAGAAGCACATACTGATGCTAACTTGGTATGAGCCTATTTTCCCAGTTAATAACACCCCCTTAGCACTGGTAACTACATATGTGAAGGCAGTACATGTAAGTGTTGGAGTATATAAGTGACTAAATGTGACAGTGGGTGATTGTGACAGAGTCTGCATGATAAGTGTGTGCTTCTGTCAGTGATTGTAGTAGAGAGTAAGTATATGGAGCTATCTGTATGAATAAGTGAGGTGGTGTGTGTGTATAACTGTATAGGTGAGAAAAGGCAGTGTGGTTGATTCTTTGGGTGACTGACTAGGTGTTTTGGTAACTCTTTGGGTGAGTGTCTACATTGGTGTATGAGTGGATATATCAGTGTCTGTATTGATGAATGACTGTGTGTATGAGTGACTATGGGTTAGTGAGTGGATGTGTGTGTAGACGTATGATTCAATGAGTGGGTATGTACTAACTGGTATTGGTCTTTCGATGGTTTCGAGATAGGTAGTCTGTATTTTAGAGTGGGTATATTAAAGATTATATTAGGGTGTGATAAGGTGCATCAGATGATCAAGTGGATGATGTCATCAGTGATGGCATTTGAGATGTCATCAGTGATGTCACTGACCTAGTCATGACTGATGTAATATGTCACACACTTATACAATCAGTCACGTACGCACTGAATCATCCATACAAACACTCATACACCCACTCATTCTTCAATAAAGCTTGGCGTATATATATATATATATTGCCACAATGTAGCCCAGGTTTAGACGCCGGCGCTATTCGATGGGGCGGTGCGTTTGATCCGGCAGGGCCACACCGGTAGAAAATGAAAGCTGGCGTTTTGCCTCACGGCAAAGAATAAAACGCACTCACTTGTAGACAGGAATTATAGCGGTTTAATTTCCAAGGTTTTGCCATGCCCATGGCAAAACACAGCTTTTATATATATATATATATATATATATATATATATATATTCAGTGAAAAAACCATAGGTTTCACACATTTTATAGTTAGCTGGAAATTTTACTGATAAAAAACCAATGAAATTCCCAGTTATAGTTAGTGCAGGCAACTATAACTCAAGCGACCGCAATCCTCTGCTGATGACATATGTGACTTTATGAAAAAAAAATATTTGTAATATATGTATAGCTAAAATTTAATGGAAGAAGACATGGGCAAATAAGTGTCTAAATACAGTATTAGCATCAGCAGAAGATTGCGGTCGCGTGAGTTATAGTTGCCTGCACTAACTATAACGGGGGAATTTCATTGGTTTTTTATCAGTAAAATTTCCAGCTAACTATAACATGTGTGAAACCTATGGTTTTTTCACTGAATTTGCAAGGTTTTTTAAATGCTAATTCCTAACTATAACGTGTGTGAAACCTATGGTTTTTTCAGTGAATTTGTACGGTTTTTTAAATGCTAAGTTACTTTACGCCATTCGTGGCGTGCGCGCCCACTTAACGCAGTTCGTTCTGTGCGCGCACGGTGCGCTTCGCGCACCGCGTGCCCACGTTACGCTAGATGGGCCATGTACGCACGATGCGCTTCGCGCACCGTGCGCACATGGAGGACATATGATGCGCTTCGTTGTGAAAGGTAATATTTTAATTTTTCACATGTTTAATATGCAAAGCCCAAATGGTGCCCTTCGGGCACCATTTGCACATGGGGTGGGGAGAGTATGGATATTTTTTTTTTTTTTAGTAATTTTTACCGTACGCGTACGGTAAGCGTAATCGGCGAAATTATCGAAAAAATTTAAATTCCGTTTTTGGCCTTGGGGGATCTTTGAGGACTCCCTCAACATGGCTAGGTGCTTAGGAGCTGTCTAAACAGCCCCTTTACATGTTTTTGGCCTTTGTTTTTTAACCCCCTCTCAGACTGCGAGAGAGAAAATGGCGGCCGCCGCTTCCTGGTTTCGACCGATTCGAATGTTTACTAAGATCTAACAGCCAATCAGAATCGCGCTCGCGCACGGCGGCGTGCGCGTACGGTAAGCGCACCGTAAGCGCACCGTAAGCTGGCTCAGATATATATATTGATTTAAAGGCTATTTTCTCAGAATCTACTGAACAGATTTACACCAAACCTACAAAAGGCACTTCCTTGACCTGTAGACTACCTCTCTGCCAAATTTCAAGGAACTCTGTTCAGCCGTTCGGGCTGTAGCTGTGTCTAAAGGTCCTATGGAAAAATGCATGGGAAAAATGCGTTTTGGGACCCCCCTTTTATCTCAGCCCCCGCTTGACGAATCCCCCCGAGACTTTCAGGGTAGGAGCGGAGCATAGCGCCCCATTAGTTTTGAAAATTTCGCGAGGATTCGTCGACCGGCGCCAAAGTTATTCCAAATAGAATGTTGCGGTTTTCCTATGGAAACAGGGTCCTAACTATAACTACCTACTGGCGACCGCCAGTAGGTAATATATACATATATATATATGTATATATATATATATATAACCGCTCCACTGCACCCTTTGAACTGATCACTCAGTGGCGGGTGCGGCTCGCACGGTAGTGCCACGTGTTTTATATCCTGCTCCAAAAACCCTCTCTCCCATCCGGGAAGAAAGCAGCAACACTCACGGGTTTCGTTTGTTGGCCAGTTTAATATGTAGCGCTTCACAGGCGCGTTTCGGGTTCTCCCTTCATCAGTGTGTTTACAATTTGCATAGCGCGGCGCCATTTTTAAAATATCACATTTCCGGGGAGTGCGAGTGGCGGTTGCCAGTTGGTAGTTATAGTTAGGACCTATTTTCCATAGGAGATTCGCAACATTCTATTCCCAATAACTTTGGCGCCGATTGACAAATCTTCGCAAAATTTTCAAAACTCGTGTGGTGCTCCGGTCCGCTCCTATCTTGAAATATTCGGGGTGATTCGTCCAGCGTGGGCTGAGAAAAAAGGGGGGTCCCAAAACGTATTTTCCCCATGCAATTTCCCTTAGGAAACTTTAGACACGGCTACAGCCCGAACTGCTGAACGAAATTACACCAAATTTGGCAAAGAGGTAGTTCTTGGTGTAAATCCGTTCAGTAGTTGCTGAGAAAATCAAAAGTAAAAACACATATATATCTATGGCCGTGCAGGATCCGGGCACCCTCCCGATCACAAGCTTTATGCTAATTGGCTGTCAACACTCCAAACCAGGAAGTGTTGGCAGCCATCATGTGCCTCGGTTGGCACAAGAAATCAGTGAAACAAGTGCACAAAATGCAAAAAGGGGGCTGGGTAGAAACACCCTGACCCCCTAGGTCTGCTTAGGGGGTCCCACAAGGACCCCCAAGGCCCCTCCAATTTTTTATTTTTTTGTAAATCGTCAAAATCCACACAGGGTGCGTGGATCCAGCCGAGAAAAAAAAAAACTAAGCGCGGATTGAGTAGGAATTAATTCTCCAACTTAAAACGTGCCACTGGGCGTGTTTGCAGACATGTCACCTCAGGCCACGCCCCCTTCCTTCACCATTGTGAAAATGTGCCCCGTGGCGAGTTGTAAGTTGGGGAATTAATTCTCTTTCAATACTGAGGGTCCCTGGGGGCCAACTAGCCCACCAGGTACCTCCAGTATGCGCCAGAGAGCTGTATTGCAGAGAGGTGTTCAGAGGCCATGCCCCTTTTTACAACACTCTGCAACGCAGCTCCGTGGCGCTTACTGGTGGTACTTGGTGGGCTAGTTGGCCCCCAGGGACCCTCAGGATTGAAGAGGAATTAATTCCTCAACTTAAAACGGCCACAGTGAGCGTTTACACAGTGGTGAAGGGAGGGGACGGGGCCTGAGGTGACGTGTGCAAACACGCCCTGTGGCGTGTTTTAAGTTGGGGAAATAATTCCCCTTCAATCCTGAGGGACCCTGGGGGCCAACTAGCCCAGCAGGTTCTTCCAGTAAGTGCCACTGCACTGCGTTGCAGAGAGGTGGTGCAGGCCATGCCCCCTTTTACACCTCTCGCGATAGCGCTTACTGGACATACCTAGTGGGCTAATTTACCCCAAGGGACCCTTAGGATTCAAGGGGACTTAATCTCCCAACTTAAAACGGCCAAAGGGCGTGTTTACACAGCGGGGAAGGGAGGGGACAGGGCCTTAGGTGACGTGGGCAAAAACGCCCTATGGCGCCTTCTAAGTTGGGGAAATAATTCCCCTTCAATCCTGAGGGCCCCTGGGGGCTAACTAACCCACCGGGTGCTTCCAGTAAGTGCCACTGCGCTGCGTTGAAGGGAGGTGGTCCAGGCCGTGCCACTTTTTACACCTCTCTGCAACGCAGCTCTGTGGCACTTACTGGAGGTACCTAGTTGGCTAGTTGGAGCCTAGGGGCCCTCAGGATTCAAATGAATTTAATCTCCCAACTTAAAACGGCACAGGACGTGTTTACACAGTGGTGAAGGGAGGGGACGGGGCCTGAGGTGACGTGTGCAAACACGCCCTGTGGCGTGTTTTAATTTGGGAAAATAATTTCCCTTCAATCCTGAGGGCTCCGGCGGGGCCAACTAGCCCACCAGGTGCTTCCCGTAAGCACCACTGCGCTGCATTGCTGAGAGGTGGTCTAGGCCGTGCCCCTTTTTACACCTCTCTGCAACGCAGCTATGTGGCGCTTACTGGAGGTACCTTGTGGGCTAGTTGGACCCTAGGGACCCTCAGGATTCAAGGTGACTTAATCTCCCAACTTAAAATGGCCACAGGGCGCGTTTACACAGTGGTGAAGGGAGGGGACGGGGCCTGAGGTGACATGTGCAAACACGCCCTGTGGTGCGTTTTAAGTTGGGGAAATAATTCCCCTTTAATCCTGAGGGACCCTGGGGGCCAACTAGCCCACCAGGTGCTTCCAGTAAGTGCCACTGCGCTGCATTGCAGAGAGGTGGTCTAGGCCATGCTCCTTTTTACATCTCTCTGCAACGCAACTCTGTGGCGCCTACTGGAGGTACCTAATGGGCTAGTTGGACCCTAAGGACACTAAGGATTCAAGGGGACATAATCTCTCAACTTAAAACAGCCACAGGGCGTGTTTACACTGTGGGGAAGGGAGGGGACAGGGCCTGAGGTGACGTGTGCAAACACGTCCTGTGCCGCGTTTTAAGTTGGGGAAATAATTCCCCTTCAATCCTGAGGGCTCCGGGGGGAGGGCAACTAGCCCACCAGGTGCTTCCAGTAAGCGCCACTGCGCTGCATTGCAGAGAAGTGGACTAGGCCGTGCCCCTTTTCACACCTCTCTGCAACACAGCTCTGTGGCGCTTATTGGAGGTACCTTGTTGGCTAGTTGGACCCTAGGGACCCTAAGGATTCGAGGGGACTTAATCTCCCAACTTAAAACGGCCACATAGCATGTTTGCACACTGGTGAAGGGAGGGAACGGGGCCTGAGGTGATGTGTGCAAACACGCCCTGTGGCGCGTTTTAAGAGGTAGTTTTAATCCCCCTGCCCTATTATATACTAGGGGCTTACAGAGGAGGTCATGCTAATCACAGGGGGACCCCAATGCATAGTGTTCCCTAGTGTATGTAGGTGTTTTGACCGTATTCTAAGTGTCTTTTAACATAGCACTGGCTCTAGGACTGGTTAGTCAGACTCAGTTACCACCAGTATCTGTCTGAAAAAGTTGAGGGTACAAGATGATTTTGCATCAAGGCTTCTTTCTGCTCTTCTGTTTGTTCTTTCTGCATGTTTTCCTTCTTCCTGCACTTTTCATCGTCTTTGAGGACTTCTGTTGCTTCTTTCTGCATTTCTTATTTTTCTTTCTGTGCGTTTTTTCTTCTTTCTTCATATGTTCTAACTCTGTAGGCATAGTTAGAAATTAGCATTTTAAAAAAACTTTGAAATTCACTGAAAAAACCATAGGTTTCAGGCACGTTATAGTTAGAAATTAGCATTTAAAAACCTTAGAAATTCACTGAAAAAACCATAGGTTTCAGGGGCGTTATAGTTAGTTGGACATTTCACTCGTACAAAACCATTGAAATTCCCCTGTTATAGTTAGTTCAGCTAACTATAACTCGCGCGCCCGCAATGCACTGTTGGTGATGTCACATATTACATCACTCATGACATGGTCAGTGACATCACTCATGACATCACTGATGACATCTCAATTGACATCACTGATGACATCACTGATGACATCATCCTTGTGATAGAGTGGCAGACCTCCTCTCACCCTAATATAACCTTTGATACACACATACAAAAATGGAAACTAAAATTTTCAAAACAATGGACATACCAATACCAGTTGCAACAACCTATTCAGGAATTCTAAGATCTACATACACATCCACTCATTCACCAACAGTCCTATATAGTCACTTATGCATGTACTCACTCATTATATGTACTCATACATCTATACATCCTGTTACACACCGCTACTCATCCATAGAGTTACTCACACACATAGTCACTCATGCTAATAAAGAATGAAACATCCATTTACTTGCATATACAGTTATACACCACACTTACTTCTACAGAAACTTACGCATTCTTACTCTTTTGAACAATCACTTATAGAAACACATACTTATTCATACAGGAACTCTTCCAATCTCTCACTCTCACATATACTCACCTCTATACAGCAATACTCACATATACTAGTTTAAAATATATGTAGTTACTTATAAATACACTATTGAGACAGTCATTCACTCACATACACACACTCATCCACGCATACAGTCCTGCACACATACTGTCTTCAACACATACAAATAGTGACTCACTCATTCATGCATGTATGCACTAAGTAATACCCCCACTGAACCATACAGACACTCAGACACTCATACTGATACTCGAAAATCCAAGTAATAACCTATATAAACACTCATGTAGCTACTCACCAACACATGCAGCCACTTATACACAAAGTGAGAGACTGATACAGATATTCATATATTTAAACACTACTCACTGACCCATGTATTCACTAAGATACACTTAATCTGTCAGTTATACAATCAATTTTTCATTAAAAAAATCATCCATTTAGACACTTATATACCCATTTATTCTTCCATCGACCTTGAGATATAGATATATAAAACATATTTAATTTTCAGAAAAACACACATTCACTGGATGATGTCATCAGTGATTTCATTTGAGATGTCATCAGTGATGTCATGAGTGATGTCACTGACCATGTCATGAGTAATGTAATATGTGACGTCATCAGCAGTGCATTGCGGGTGTGCCGAGAAAAAAGGGGGGTCCCAAAACGCGTTTTCCCCATGCATTTTTCCATAGGACCTTTAGTCGAAGGTACAGCCCGAACGGCTGAACAGAATTACTTGAAATTTGGCAGAAAGTTAGTCCTCAGGTAAGGGAAGTGCCTTTTGCATATATGGAGTCAATCTGTTCAGTATTTCCTGAGAAAATTGCATTTAAAAGCACATACATATCTAGAGCCGCGCACCGTGCGCGCACGGTGCGCGCACCCTTACGTGCGCGAGCGTAATTCTGATTGGTTGTTACATGTCAGTCAACGTTCGAATCGGTCGAAATCAGGAAGTGTCGGCCACCATTTTGTTTGTTTTCAGTGCGAGAGTGGAAAAGGAAGGTGGCGAACGTGAAAAGGGGGCAGGGTAGAGAGTTCCTGACCCCCTAGCCTTGGTCAGGGGGTCCCTGAAGGACCCCGAAGGCAGAAAAAAACATTTAAATTTTTTCTTTTAAAAATCGCGGGGGTGCGCGCACGGTGAAAAACCATAAAAACATTGTAAAAATTTAATACGCAGTTTATTGAAAAAAAAAATAAAAAAATAAGACATACATAACTTAGCATTTAAAAAACCATACAAATTCACTGAAAAAACCATAGGTTTCACACACGTTATAGTTAGGAATTAGCATTTAAAAAACCTTGCAAATTCACTTAAAAACCATAGGTTTCACACATCTTATAGTTAGGTGGATATTTCACTCGTAAAAAACCAATGAAATTCCCCCGTTGTAGTTAGTTGAGATAACTATAACTCGCGCGACGGCCACTCTATCACAAGGATGATGTCATCAGTGATGTCATGAGTGATGCCACTGACCATGTCATGGGTGATGTAATATGTGACGTCATGAGCAGAGGATTGCGGGTGCGCGAGTTATAGTTATCTCAACTAACTATAACGGGGGAATTTCATTGGTTTTTTACGAGAGAAACATCCACCTAACTATAACATTTGTGAAACCTATGGTTTTTTAAGTGAATAAATATATATATATTACCTACTGGCGGTCACCTGTAGATAGTTATAGTTAGGACCAAGTTTCCATAGGAAGAACATTTTTTGTTTTGCTTATAACTTTGGCGTCGTTTGATGAATCTTCATGAAATTTTCTAAACTAATTCTCTGTTCATATCTGCTCCTATGTTGGGGGGTGATTCGTCAAGGGTCGGCCGAGAAAAAATGGGGGTCCCAAAACATGTTTTCTCCATGTTAATTTCCATAGGAAGCTTTAGACAAGGCTACAGGTCGAACGGGTGAATGGAATTACCCCAAATGTGGAAGGGAGAAGGGTCTTGGTATAGAAAGCGCGCTTTTGTTAATTTGGTGTAAATCTGTTCAGTAGTTTTGGAGAAATATCGAAATTTACAGATATCAATATTTGGGAATTCTACCATCTGATTGGCTGAGGCATTACGAGCACGAGCTTGCTGCTTATTGGCTGCGAGCAGTGCAAGTGGTTGCAACTAGGAAGTGTTGGCAGCCATTTTGTGATTCTGTTGAAATGAGTAAGGGTGAAAAAGGGCGAAAAGAGTGGGAAACAGGAGGATAGGAGCACTGTAACCTCTGTGGGGGAGTGCGAAGTGAAGTAGTCACTCCTACCAGACTAAAAGTGCGGTGTTGCTCAGAGTGACATGGTGCTGAGATGAGATGCTGCTACACTCGGGTATGAAACCGAGAGCCTAAACCATGAGGTCATTGCTGTAAAGTGATGTGCTCTGGTGTTTGTAGCATACCTGTGGAAGTAGGGTTAGTAGGTGTGTATACCATACAGGGAGTGGGAAGCAAACTACTGACCTCTACCCTGCGTTTATACTATACCGGAACTGGGAAGCGAAGTACTCATGCCTACCGGTGTGAAGACTCAGGGATCAAAACGAGCTGATTGTTGTAAAGTGATGGGCTGTGGGCGCTGTAGCATACTGGCCGCTGTAGTATAACTGTGTAAGTAGTGTTAGTATACGTTTATACTATACTGGGAGTTGGAAGCGAACCACTCACCCCTACTGGTCTGAAAAATCAGGGATTAAACCGTGGGCTCATTGCTGTAATGTGATATGCTATGGGTGCTGTTGCATACCTGTGGAAGTAGTGTTAGTTTGCCTTTATACAATACAGGGAGTGGGAAGCGAACTACTCACCCCTACCGGTCTCAAGACTCATGGATGAAACCATGAGCTCATTGCTGTAAAGTCATGTGCTCTGTGTAGTATTCCAATGTAAGTCATAGTAGAATGTTAGTATGTAATTCTACTATAATGTAAGTATGTAATGTTAGAATGTATGGCTGTCATGAGGGGAATCTTGGGGAGTTTGTACACGGTGCTAAGGGAAGACGGATGCCTTGCTGTCTGGTCCTGTTGGTGGCTGTTTAAGCTGTCTTTTTTTCCTGCAAAAAATCTACTTAGCAGATCTACTGCTGTCTTCCTCTTCACTACATAAATTTGTCGACGAGCGGGAGAAGGTAAAAAGAAGGCAGCACTCACCAAGATTTTGAGCTTGCTTGCGTTCTGCTGAAGGCCCATTTTCTTGGTGAAGCTGTTTCTACTCATCCCAGGGTCATCTGCTGATTGAACTATATGATCCTAGCTCTGGGAGGATTTATATTTTTGATTCCTCTGCCTCTTCACTACACTCTGGTTGCTGTACTACACGTGTGCAAGTAGTGTTATTATGCGTTTATACTAATTCTGTAGTCATTCATTAACCAATGCATCCTGGCCCTATGGAGCGCCACCTCCCAGGCGCAGGTCATACAATGTCCCGGGGTGTGTATCCACGGGATATTTATGTTTGCTATTAGAGGGCGGGAGCATTGCTTCTACCCTGTGATAGTAAATTCTTGTTTGCCTCGTTGAAGCGAGAGGAGGAAAACCTTGTATCGCTTCAATAAAGCGGATACGGAGGGTAAAAATGGAGAAAGAAAAATGAAGCGGGGTCTCATCCGTTCATTTAAATGAGCCTACTGATGGGTAATGTTCCGGGGCCAATCCTATTATTATATTGAGGGGTCTCTGCAGCACCGGGGACCTTAATCTCACATGTAAATTAGGCATGGGAGGGCACAGAGACGTTTCGAAGACTAGGGGATTGACACCTCCCCGGGTATTGTTTATGAATTGTTCAGGGGGCTTCGCGGCCAACTCAAGACCAGGGATCGGCAACCTCCGGGGCTTTACTTAAATATCCAGGGTGGGCCTCGCCAGTCCTTGAAGACTCAGTGGCCCTAGACAGTGCCTTATTGGTTCTGAAATCACACGGGTAGTACTCATGGTGTTATAAAGTGATACACTCATAGAACCCTTGCCGTTGTAGAATTACCTAGGCTTCATTTATGTAATAGTCTGTTGGTTTGTATTTGGTAGGTGCACCGCAAAATTAAACATTTTGTCCCTCAGAACCTTCTATCAACTGCCGATTTTCACAATAAACTACAGACAAGTGTCGTCAGAAAAAGAAGACCCATACACTCACTTATTTACTGGTAAAAAAAATAACTTTTATTAAAACAACACAAATAAATGGAAACGTAACTTTATTCGAATAACAGTAAAACATGAAAGAAGTGGGTGGGACTCCTCCGGAAACAGCGTACAAACCTGCAACAGAAAAAAGAAACATAAGTATGTGTGCCATGTCCAAGAGAACAAGCATTTGCAATGCAATAGGTCTCGCATTTATGCGAGTTTAAGCTATTGACATTGTAAATGACAATGCCTTTTATTGATGTTTTAAAAATGAAAATAAAAATAAAAGGTATTGTTATTTGCATTGTCAATAGCTCAAACTCGCGTAAATGCGAGACCTATTGCATTGCAAATGCTTGTTAATTGCCGGCAGGTCTACGACCAGGAGCGACCCGGCCCACTTAAAGCCCTGCGCACTGTACGTTTCAAGCAAGCGCCCTCTGCACAAGACTAAAGGCTCCTTGCCCTTTGGCCCAGTGACACTGGCTCCTGTTCACAGTATATGGTTCCTATCCCTAAAACTCACCACCATTGGCTCACCGCATGAGACCAGAGGCAGCCTTAAGCCGCGCTCATGAGATGGCATCAGAAAAGAGGCAATACCAGCACGCGCCCTGAAGTTCTCGTAAACGCGCCACTTAGGCGCTCTAAATACATCAAAATAAATACAATGAAATACCAAGCCCGGGAGTTGTGTGCGCTCGCACGCAAATTTAATTTTTTTGAAAAGCACAAGAGTGGTGCTCAGAGGCGCTTGATTGAGTGCGCTGGCGATCAGCGGGTGCATGATCGTGCATCCTACTCTTTTTCAAAGCACATACTCGTGCTTGTGGCGCGTGGCTGTGCACTACCGCAAGCTGTATGCCGCCACAAGCACGAGTAGGTGCTTAGTAAAAAGAGCTGCACAACGACTAAAGGTCTCCTATGCAGTGCATGCGCACTGCGTAGGTGAGACCTAATAAGAAAGGTAGTTAGAATGAAAGGAAGAAAGTGAGAATGGGGCAGAGAGCAAGTGGGTGGAAGGGAGAAGGGGAGGGAGAGTCAAAAGAACAGAGGGAGGAGCAGACAGGGCGTCAGCGTACTGCACCCATCCCTCACTGTTCACCTCCCGTCACCCGTGTGTCAGGGACGCTGGGGTCCGTGAGAAAGAGTGCGGTCCAGCAAGTCTTTCAAATGAAAGAGATATGAATGAGGCCAGAGATTATATTATTATCTACGGAAACATCGCTTGTCTGCGTGCACCCACGCTGCTGCACCCCAGCCCCTTCCCCCACACTGTGCTCAATTACAGCTCCTGCGCACTGAGGCTTCACTGCTCACCTGTGACAACCGGTGTGTCCAACGACGTGCTGGTGAGAGCTCCAACTCCAGGGTGCCGCTCTCAGGGTGGCACAGCAGGTCTCCGGTCGGGGACGGTGTCTTGATACCACTATGGAAGGCATCAGAAAGGCCAGAGCATCAGCACCGGTTAAGCACCTGCTGCGTGCTTTTTCGTGCAACTAACTCAGTGTCTGAAAAGGGAGAAGTAATATAATGGTAGAAACTTCTCAATGTAAATGAAGGTTTATTCAAGCTTAAGAGAGAACACCAGTTGAGTGCATCCTTCCTTCTTGAAGTACGATCTACCAACTGTTAGTGGTAATCATGGTTCAAAGAGGAGTTGGAGTGCAAGAGAATACACAAGGGTAAATAATAATATATTATGCCAACGTTAACATACAAAGGAACAGAGTGCATGCTAGAAGGATACTGTGCACTTGCAATGCAGTTGGGCAAGCCTGTGTGCATGTACACTTAGTAATCAGCTCACTACAGTGCCCCAAAAGCCAATGCCACGTGTCTGTAGGGCAGCGCTGCCTGCTGGCTCAGGCCTACAGTAAGGTCTAAGGTCCAGCATGTCCTTAAATGAGAGAGAGATGTGGCTGAATGAGGTCAGAGATCACATCATTACGCACAGCAACATCGCTTGTTTGCACCTGTGCACCCAGGCTGAAGCACCCCATCCCTTCCACCGCACTGCACTCAATTGCAGCCCATGTACACGCAGGCCCCACTGCTCACCTGCTGTCATTGGTTTGTGTCCAAACACGACAGCCAGCAGGGTTCACAATTCAGATGTAGTTTTGATTGCCAGGATAATGTACACCTCATGGATCCCTTTTTTTTATTGCGCATTGTGATATGCGAGGTGGATGCTACCATATCACCTGAAGCAGTGTGGAAGAACTGGAACATGTGGCATCGTCGTTATCCTATTTATACATACGCAAAGTGGGCTGGGCTTGAGTACGCCAGGCCAGCATAGGGGTGTGAATAATTATTCCGTGGACCTGGGCGTTGTTCAGTTCCTGCCTGGGCAGGAAGTGTACTTATGTGTATGTCCCTGTTGCAGTTTTGACATCACACAATCTGCAGTTTACATTAATGTAGCATGCACCAGGAGGGCGGCAACTATCGCTAATGAGATGCTGTCCGAAAACATTGAGTGGACAACATCACATGTCGTTGTCAAGCTTGTGGATATGCGCAGACACGCATGTCAATGGTGTGCGGTATTATTGAATGTGTTGCTAAAGCGAAGCGCACACATGTGAATGTGCTCAGATTGAGGGAGGATCAGCAGTGAGGCTACATCATACACAGTGATAACGCTCATTACAGTCAAGCAATGCATATCAAATGTGGATCTTAAAGTCTCACATATGACACACTACTATACTGGTAAAGCCTGACAAGAGAGCATACTGCAAAACAAATCTACACATTACTCTTTACTGTTTGTCACATGTGATCTAGGCTGTGCACTCTGCCCGTGGCTGATGATTCCCCTTCGAGCCACCAATACCCAGGCCGAAAGGCAGCACAATAATGCATGCACACACACACCAGGGGCATCGTGTAACACACATTTGTTTTTTGATATAGTGTTTCAGATGCATGTCTATCACACGTGGACGGTACAGAGCATGATTATTGATCAAGATGATCGTTGTATGTTGTGTGTACTATAAGATATGTGTTCACAGCAAAAAAGTTTTCAAAAAGCTCTGTAAGCATAAGAGGTGTCTCTCATCAAACGGTGTAGAGAGAATGACTAAAATGGGTGGGGTCCTCCAAGTGTTACAATGGGAAATGTTATGAACCAATCAAAAGCTATTTTTTAAGGTCACATGGCGAGTACGCAAGGAGGCCGCACCCGACTCGATTTTGAGAAAATATATTTACCATAATATAAGTTTATTACAGTTAGAAATATATAAATGTGGAAAATATTTTAGATTATCGCTTGCTCTCATATACACTTTAAATTTATTTAGATACGTTTTGAGACATAAAAAAGATAAATGAGGGAATGGCGTACCCGGTGCGATACCATACGTCTATGACGTAACACAGGGCCTGGCAGCGTGCACTCTTTGCATACAGAACGCGCAGCCGGCACGACCCTATATGTAGATGATGGAACGCGCGTATTGGTGCGCGCAGCCGTTGCATACCAAACTAGGAGCTGGCGTGACCTTATACGTAAATGATGTTACGTGGGGCACGGTGCTACGAAGCCGTTGGATACGAAATGTGCATACTTAACGAGTTTCGCAATATCGCGGATAGGATTCGTGTGGTGATGGAGCTTGGTACACTACCGGTACGGGAGTCTAGTTTTGTTAAAAAAAATATATATATACATACTTTTTTTGGAAGATATACAAAATTACATAATTTTTCAAATTTAAAAACATCCAGTGAATTTGGTTTGGTTTGTTATTTAAATATGTACTATATATATATATATTCACTGAAAAAAAACAGAGGTTTCACACACGTTATAGTTAGCTGGACATTTTACTCGTAAAAAAACAATGAAATTCCCCCGTTATAGTTAGTTCAGCTAACTATAACTCGCGCGCCCGCAATCCACTGCTGATGACATCACATATTACATCACTCATGACATGGTCAGTGACATCACTGATGACATCACTGATGACATCTCAAATGACATCACTGATGACATCACGGATGACATCATCTAGTGAGTATGTGTTTTTGAAAAATTTCAATATGTTTAATATATATAGGGAAAGGCCTGTTTAAGAATGAGTGGGTGTACAAGTGTGTAAATGGATGATTTTCTGTGGTGCATAACATGATTCTTTAAGTTAGTCATTAAATGTATCTTACTGCAGACTAGTGAGTAAACTGTGTATATGTATGTATGTGTCTGTATGTTGGTGTATAAGTGGCTGCATGGTTTTGAGAACAGCTATATGAGTGTCTATATGAGTTATTGATTGCTTGTGTGAGTATCTGTATGGGTTCATGAGTGTTTGTGTGGGTAGGGTGTGTGTTACTCTGTGCATAGATGTGTGAGTGGGTGATTCTATGGGTGCATGGTTTTAAGAGTGCATCTGTGAGGGACTGTATGGTTGGATGAGTGTATGTATGGGTGTGTTAGGGATTGAATGTATATCTCAGTGGTACATGTGTGACTAACTACATATGTGAAAGGCAGTATATATGTGTGTAAGAGTATATAAGTGGGTAGATGTGAGAGTGTGTGATTGTGAGAGTGACTGTATGGATGAGTGTATGCTTGTATCAATGAATCTCTAAGAGCGTAAGAATCTGATACTATTTTTATGAGTAAGTGAACTTGAGTGTGTTTCACTGCCTAGGTGAGTAAATGGGAGTGTGATTATTTGCATGATTGAGTAAGTGTGAGAGCACCTCTATGGATGATTGGTAGTGTGTGAGTGTCTATATATGTGTGTGTATAAATTCATATGATACTTTTGTATGAAGTGACTGTAAGTATGAGTGACTGTACAGGTGAGTGTGTGGAGGTGTATGTAGACCTAAGAGTTAATAATTGGGTATGTAGTTATTGGTATTGCAGTATGTATGGTTTTGAGAATGGAACTCTTAAATTTTTAGTCGGTGTATCAAAGGTTATATTAGAGTGTGAGAAGATGTGCTACTCTATCACAAGGATGATGTCATCCGTGATGTCATCAGTGATGTCATTTGAGATGTCATCAGTGATGTCATCAGTGATGTCACTGACCATGTCATGAGTGATGTAATATGTGACGTCATCAGCAGTGGATTGCGGGCGCGCGAGTTATAGTTAGCTGAACTAACTATAACGGGGGAATTTCATTGGTTTTTTAAGAGTAAAATGTCCAGCTAACTATAACGTGTGTGAAACCTCTGGTTTTTTCAGTGAATTTGCAAGGTTTTTTAAATGCTAATTCCTAACTATAACATGTGTGAAACCTATGGTTTTTTCAGTGAATTTGCAAGGTTTTTTAAATGCTAATTCCTAACTATAACGTGTGTGAAACCTTTGGTTTTTTCAGTGAATTTCAAAGGTTTTTTAAATGCTAATTTTTTTATTTTTTTATTATATTTTTTAAATATTTCTTTTTTAAAAACTTCCCTATGTATACATTTATATATTATCTGTATCCTTTAATTTGGTGTGGCTCATTTTTTTTTAAAGTTTTATTTATTTTAAAGTTGAACAGCATAGTTAATATCTTCTATTAAGTTATGTCCACTTTTTTTTTTATATAAATTCTTGGGGTGCGCGCTCAGAGCGCGCACCTAGTACGTTTGGGTACATTTTTCATGAATTCCGGCGTACGTTATTTATGTACGCATACATACGTTTTACTGCGCGCTCGGAGCGCGCACCTAGTACGCACACGCGGTACACTTCCGTATACGCGTAGATTGTGCGTGCTGATGTTTACGCATACGCGCGTGCTGCGTATGCGCGTTACGTACGCGCATAGTACGTAAGCGCATGCGCGCATATGCGTTCGCACATGCGTAATTGTACCGTGCGCGCAGGGAGCTTGCTCGGTGCGCGCACCTCGGTGTATGTGATGAATAAAACAACACTTCTAATTGGTTTTCATTACTTTCAGTTTCAGATTGTTTCAACACCACACCCAATCCCCTCATGGCAATTCATGTGATGAAGAAACATCACTTTTCATTGGTTCAAAGTACTTTCAGTTCCAGATTCTTCCAAAATCACACCCACCCCCCTCATTGTTAGTTCTGATTCCCTAGGAGAAGGAGCTAATCTGTGTGTTGAGATACAATGGCAGAGCAGCAGCCATTTTCTGAGAGTGAGCAGGACACTCTTGAGAGACAGAGGCAGAGGAAGCAGAAAGACTCCTTAATATGGCAGTTTTTCACTTTTCCTGAGGGACAAAAGAAGGTGAATGCACCAAAGGTCACCTGCAAACTGTGTCAGCGCGTCTTGTCACGTGGGAATCCTAACAAGAAGTATTCTTTTAGTATTCATACTATGACGAGGCACGTTGAGGCAATGCATCCAGTGACTTTTCGTCGAGCTTCTGGAGCAAACCCTCCACCTGCTCAGCCGACGACATCTGCAGCAGCTCAGCCGAGCACATCTTCGGCAGCTCAGGCAAGCACTTCTTCTGCAGTGGTGCCTTCACCTTCTTCCACACCTTTGAATATTCGTCCTTGTTTTGGGAGGATGAGTACACGGTGCATGGATTGTGGTACTCTTATTACTATGGGTGAGAGCAGTATTGATCTCATTCAGAGGAAATTTGAGGAGCATCCTTGCACTAGGCCATAGTTTTCTTCTTTTTTTTTTTTTAGTTTTTCTCTTCCTCTGTCCCTACATTAACCCAAGGGCTCTTTTTAGAGCCACCTAAAATCAAAACTCCACAACTTGTTTTTTAGAATCTAATTCTTTTTTTTTTTTTAGAGTGCGCGTACCCAGCGCGCACCCAATGGTTTAAAAAAAAAAAAAAAAAAAACATTTTTTTTTACCTTAAGTAAACCTTCAGGAACTCCCTGAGAAAGAGAGGGGAGTGGCAAAGTAATTAAAAAAGAGATGGTGTACATTTCACAGATGAACGGAAGACAGTCTTCCGATTAAACTTTAAACTCTGCATCAGTATTTATGTATAGGTACCCAAAAAACATAATAGCTCAATTAAGTGCTGTATTTGAATTGGCTGTATTTACAACGAGAGGAAAAGACACACAGAGAGGCTTATCCTCTCCTTGTAAATATGCAGGAGCACCCTGCGCCACTAGTTCATCAAGAAAATTGACGTAGTGGTGGCGCAGGTGGCTTGTAAATGTGCCCCAGAGATGTTAAGGAAATTAAGGGTGAAACAGACAAACCGAGAGTGACAGATACAGACACAGAGAGCAAACAACTGAGAAGGAGTAAGGCAGTTAAAAAGACTAAGACATGTGGATACAGAAAAAGAAACATGGATGACAAATTAGTGATGGAGGTAGTAAAGGTAGGGGAGTAGTATAGAAGGAGTGAGGGAGTTACAAAAGAGTTGTAAAGCAGGAAGAGAGAGTGAGAAGAGAAATGAGAAAAGTAGAGTAAGGAGAGGTGAAGAAAAGGAAGCATGAAACAAAACCAGTGACACATACAGATATGTTAAACTTACCTGACCATCAAAATAAATATTTTAGAATTAAATGTTTTTATTTAATTGCAAAGATAACTGAATAACATCTTCAAAATGTTCTTTCTAGTTCTGAAAAAAAGAAAAAAAGTATTAATATTCAACAACATACTTTATTAAACAGTACATGTTTTTTCATATTTAGCAAAGCAATTTTTTGCCCTTTTTTTGCTGTTTTCAGAATGTTTTGATTTTCACTGAAAATAGTGAAATCAATTGTATTCATCATTTAACAGCGGGCAAAAACATAAAACAATCTGAAAGATTGTTTAAAAAAGCCCCAAATGTATCCTCACTAAAACATACCTTAATAGAAATGTTAAAAATACCTTTTAAGAAGAATAACAATTTCCAAAAAATAACGTCTGTAAACCTTGTTGCAAAAGAACATTTTCCAAAATAATATCTGTCAATGAAGTCCACAATTGTTTGTTTTACCTTTCCTTATGGCCAAATGATAAGTTTAAAATCTCCTTTGAGCGAAATATCCAATTTAAATCCTTTTAAATTTTAATAGTGCTTTCTTCCAATGATGATGTTAGTATTTAAAATTTGGGTTTCAGAAAAATTAGGTAACAATTGGGTAAATCATAAGGCAAACGTTGCTTGAAAATCAATTGAGAATCATTACACAGTGTCCATCCTTTTTCACATTTAAGATAAACTGTGTAATGACCAGAAGTTATAGAAGGCCCATCATGAAAAATTATTGCAACTGCAATAAAAGTTTTTCCAGATATTGATAATTGTTGTCCTGTAAACTTCTTTATTAAAGTGTCCAATTTTGAACCATCAGCTCTACAATGTTGCATCATTAAAATTACATACTGTCCATATTTCTTTAAAAATAACGTTGACAACATGTCTGATTTACATTGAGAACATTCCATGTTGTGATTAGTATCTTTAACTAATTTACTAAAAGTCACTGTTTTACTCTCTGGTAATGGTAAATATATGAACCTTTCAGAATCAACATTACTACTGCTTGTGTTCATACAGTTATCACAACAATGTTCCCATTTATAAGAGACACCAAATACATTTTCTACTTCTACCCCTTCATCTTCCAGTACCATCAGGATATACATCAAGAATTCCTGTGCATCTTGCTGGACATTTTGTGTAAACTGTGTACGTCCAGAACATACATCTAAAAGATTTCTAACATCAGAAGCACTTTCTATTTTAGTTTTATCATTACTCAGCTTCTCATAGAGGAGAATCAGCAAAGAACAGAATCTTTTTTCATGATTTAGTGTTATCTGCTCTTGCAAAAATTCAAGATAAAATACAACATTCAGCACTACATTTGCGTAGCAGTTGACCCCAGAGCTATTTTCAAAACGACAACCAACAATCTCTTCAGCATTGTCATTTTCTTTTTGCTTGCAGTCACATCACTATCTTTTTGTTTTCTCTTCTGTACACCCTCATTACAGATATCCTCAAATCTCCTTTTCCGACAAACAACACGTTTTTCAAACACAGGATACTGACCTAAATGAGGAGCATAGCTTCTTCTTAATCTATTATACTCCTTTACACAGTTTGCATCAGCACTTACTTTTGAGTCATCAAAGTCTATCATGAATAAACCAGATAATTTTTTCACGCGTGACAAAGCAACATATGCCATACCTTCTTTAAACACACTAGATCCAATGTTTACAAAAGCACTATCAACAGTTAATCCTTGAGACTTGTGAATAGTTACAGCATATGCTAGAGAAAACGGAAACTGCTTTCTACGCACATATAAGTCTTTCACAAGCAAGAAACGAACTGAACAACGACAAATGTCTTTAACCTCTTGTATCTGATCAAATTTTATTTTTAAACATTCAATTCCAACTTTTTTCTGGTAATTAATAAAACCCACAACTCTTCCCATAGCTCCATTCACTAAACCTTTCTCTACATCCAAATTCCGTCTTAAAATTACTCTACAGTTCATACACACATAAAGATTATTTTCCAAACCAGCTGTTTTTGAAATGTTTTTCTCCAGAGAATCCAATTTAGTACCCAATTTGCCTGTCAATATAACAGTTATTCGTTCATGTTCTATTTTATCCACAGCTTCCAGTTTTATGATCTCTTCATTTTCCAATTTCAAAAGTTCTTGATTGAATACAGAGCATTCATGTAGTGTTGGCATTAAGCAGATTACAGTATTTTTTTCTGAAATTTCCTTGTATATTTTCTCTGGAACTATTTGTTCTGTTGGAAACAAATTACTCAGCAATCGACTCTGTAATGCTTTTCTGCCATGTTCTGTGAGTAGTCCAATTCTTATATCTTTCAGAATACTTGCATAGTCCTCATCATTGGCTTGCCTCATATTGGTAATGAGTTCCTTATACTCGCGATATGTCCAAATATTCACATTGCCTATACTTCTTAATGACTTTTTTGTGTCTTCATGTGTAAGTGTATGGAATACCGGTTGTCCTTTAACTGGAGTAAGTTGCAAAAGATCTCAAAAAACTATGACGTGTTTTCCTCCAAATAGGACGTCAAAGTCTGTCTTCAGAATTTGCTGCATTCTTAAATGCACAAAGGCAAGCATTAAGTTTGATACCATGCTCACCTCATCAATTATCAGTACTTTCATTTTCTTCAATACTCTTGAAACTTCCAAGCATGCTTCTCCTGCTAGTTTGTGGTACTGTATTTTGTTCTCATGATCTACTGGTAACATTAGCAAACGATGTAAGGTAACTCCTTTGATGTTATACGCTGCTAACCCAGTTGGAGCAGTAACAACACAAGACAAAATGGAATCCATTTTCTTCTGTAGGTAGCTTCTAATTACATTAATTAAGAAACTTTTTCCAGTTCCTGCTTGTACACTTACATACATTCTCATTGGTTCAAAAGATGTGCATGAGCACTCTTTATTTTCATGTAGTAATCCGTGATCAATTTTTTCTCTGACTTCTTCATAAATTTGTTTTTGTTCTTCATTCAGTTGCTCCTCCAAATATGTTAAGTCTACTAAATCTTCTTGAGCTTGATTCATAGCTGTTTCCACTTCGTTCATAGCTATTGCTGCTTCATTTTCGATGATCGGTTGTCCTAGAGGATCTTGACTGAATGTCCCAGAACTTTGACTGTCTTGAGAACTGTCTCTAGCTACTTCAGCTGCAATTGTTGCTTCTTGTTCAATTTCTTCATTTAACATTTGAACATAAGTTGTGAAAGTACTGCATTCAACGCTGTCTTTGCTAACATTGAAGGAATCTTCATAGCTCTGAAATTCTCCAAGTAGTTCCTCCTCTGAACGCCATGGTTTAAACAGCTGCAAAAGTGCCAAGTAGTAAAATTCCTTTTTATCAGGAGTGTCGCAACTCAGCTTCCGGTGATTTATCAAACTTCCTTTTGTTTGCTTCACCAAACATCCTTCCTCCCCAATGACTTTATATTTTCCATTGTTGATATCTTCTGTGACATTCCGTTTAAAAATAAAGTTCTGCAGCACTTCATAGAGACACATGTTCTCAAGGTGATGACTTCTTTGTGGATAATATGTGTCCAACATGTTTGTTCTTAAAATGTCTGTACTTTCTGGTTCGAACTCTGCTAAATATTCAATTTCTCGAATAGATTTCAGTACCCGATTTCGCATTCCTGCAAGGCCTAAACTTGCCCAAATTATTCTTCTGGATTTTGAGTACAGACTTGCAGATGATAACCTATCTGAGCATTCATAGGATCCAATTTCTCGATGCGATAACATCTTTAAACTGAAACTGTATAGCTTCTTACTGACAGTCTTCTTGTGAGAAATCTCTTCCCACATTTCCTTCAATTCCGTTTTCTCAGATTTAGTGATGTAAGATGTGACATACCGAGCAACAGCAATAGAATTGTCAGCTACATACTAAATATCCATGTTAGCATTCCACATGGATAAAATGACTGGGTTGTAGTCATTTATATATTTTGACTCTTCTTTTCTTCTTAGGTTGTAGGTATTTTTAGGCCATTTCTTGTAATGGTATGTCGCACAGCTGACATAAAACTGTTTACTCTTCCTTTTGAAAGAACAGGACGTGGAAATCCAAATCGACATTTTGTGTAGAATTTATCTTTACTCTTGTACTTCCGTCGACAGTATTTTTCACACCGATGACTTTGGAAACGTAAAACTTGCTCTTTTAAATTTTTCTCTTCTGTGCTTTTAGGTATAGCACATGTTGCATATCCTTCGATTAAACTTAAAACTGCATAATCAGAATCTGTTCCAAATTTTGGAGCATCCTTGATCCGCAACAGCATATGAATATGAGGAGCACCTCTGGCTTGGTACTCTTTTCTCCAAAAGAAATGCACAACTTCTCCAAGAGGTGGATTTTTTTTATTGCAGATGAAGGACATCATAGCCTCAAATCTATGATTGAAATATCTGCAAACATTAACCGGATCCAATGAGCACAATTCTCCTGCTGTCTTGTATTGGATGTTTGCCTCTCGAAGAAAATCCAGAAGATCATCCCAGCTTAGGGTAAGGAACCATGTAGGAGTTCCTAAATTCCGTAACATACATTTCAATTCTCCATGGCGTCGGTACCAATATTCATTCGTCCCACGCTGACATCCATCAAATTGATCAATTGAGATTCCAAATGATCATCTCGCTGTTGCACTTTGTTCATAAAATCCTTTGCAGTCACATTACGTAGATGTACTCCAGTTTTCAAAATGTGATTTACTGCATAAGATAGTGCTGACAAGTCACTTTCAAATAAAAGATGGAACAAATAAGGAATACTTTGACGAAATCTCAGATCTTCTGCATATAGTCTTGTAGTCCGATACTCAGAAGCATGAATCTGTACTGGACGTTCATCATATCGTCCTCCTTTTCCTGTAGGAAACAGCTGGGGAAAACAACAAGCTTCCAAGCTCTCCTCCCATACACTCACGGGAGTTCCTTGTGCTTTCTTCATCTGAAACAGATCAATAGCGTTTCCCATAACTTCTTTAGAATGTAGAGGATGTATGCTGAAATGTTCATAAATTTCTTCTTCTTTTGACTTATCAACTTTTTCAATTTGCCCAGTTGGTATTCCTGTGTCTTCTAGTAAAACTTCTTCATCTTCATCCATATAAATGGCTTCATACCATTTATTATTTTTTTTCAAATACAAATTTGCTCTTTGTATTTTGCGCACATCCACCAGCTCCTGCCAAATGTTCTTATTCTTCGTAGGTACACCATTAACCAGAATAACTAATGGTTCAGTTTCCAAAGTATCTGCATCAATTGTTTCCATATTTTTTTTCAAATCCAATGGCAAATACACAAGTCTTCCTTTTAAACCTCTTTGAAAATCCGAAGGAGGTAATTTACCAGTTTTTGGCTCCATACGCACTATGGTCTGAAACGGATGGACACATCGAATGAGTATAGACTCATATGTATTTAAATCAGAAAGTTCTGGAGGAATATCAACCAATTCTAAATTATTATGTACAGCTCTAGCTGGCATTCTATTTTCTTCTAACTTGTTATAACAGTATTTACAAATACGCTGATCTTCACCCAAATCAAAACAATTTTCCAGAAATATATATGTGGCAAAATCTTTCCACTTATAATTATCTTCATTTTCACTTTTTTTATACAGATCAACATTCCTTGTTTGATTTTTATAATGGCTTCTCCGGCAACATATACAAGTAATATTTGGTCTTTCATTAGAGATGATAGCAAATTTTGTCATTTCATCATCAACATTTTTACTAACAGTGAGTTCTACATTCTCTTCCACATTTTCATCAATAACTGTGTCATTTTCTGCACGTTCTTGTTCTGGACCAAAGTAACAAAACTGAATCTCATCAGTAACCTTCACTACATCTGATAAAGATCCACGGAACAGAGCATTATTCAACTCATTTAACTTTAGTGCTGGACTTTTAGCAAAATACAATGTTCTCACAAACTTTCTCATTTCAGTATGATGAACAGCCAGCATCCTAAAATGGTGAAAAACACTTTGACACACTTTCCTAGATAGACAAGCCAGAGAATGTTCTTGCAAACCAGTATTCTCTCTCACTCTGCATGGATCTAGTCTTTAAAGCACCTTAATTTTATGTTTAACACTCTTTTTACTATATTCTCTTAGAAAGTCACGTAATTTATCAATAGATTCCTGACGCACAGTACAAATACTACTACAATTCCAAGTGTACACTGGGGCTTTAGGACGTCTTCCCATAACCTCATCAGCCATCACTTGTTCCTCATTTCTTGGAACCATTTTCTCCTTTTCCATTACACAACCATCCTTAACTTCATAAGCTCTACCATTGGTGTCAACTACATGCAACAAACTATTACTTTGAAAATAATTCTCTTCATTAAAAATGGTTCAGTACTTGAACTATGTTTCCATTCTCCTAAGAACACTTTACAAAAGTTTTTTTTTTTTGACTTCTCTTTTCCTTTTGCTTTGTGACTTCATTGCATTCACTAATTTATCTAATCTACGCATCCTGTTCAAAATTAAAATGAATAGTTTTTTTTTATTTCTAATGCCTTGGTAGCAATACTTTCAATAAATTACTTTTTCTTATAAAATATAGTTTTTTTCTTTTATTTTTTCACATCCTTCAGCAAATTTAACATCACTCTTCTCTGAAACATTTTTCGACGAATGTTTTTAAAATCTATTTTCCGTGTTAAGTCACTCTTCCTAACTTCTGAGTCTATATTAGCATTTTGTTTTTGCTGTCGACTCTGTTGTAGTTTTGTACTTGAAACACTGTTTGAATGTATCTTTCGATCAATTTTTTTTTTTAAGATATTTTTTAAAAATTCTTTAGTTTGCTTACCAGAAGACTTTTTCTGTTTTCGAACACGTGCTTCGCCTCCTATTTTTTTTTTATCAGTCGTCTTCAAATATAGTTGTTGTTTCTTTTCTTTTCTTTTTCTTGACTTTATAGGCATCTTTATATTTTTTCACTGTTGCTCACCAATACCTGCAAAAAACTAAAAAAAAATACCTTTATGTAATTTCAATTCATTACATTTTCTTTTTAAAAACCTTTCAAATCCTATCACATGAGCTGATCCTTTCCTACGAGTCAAACTCTTACAAAATAGAAGAAACATCAATTAAATCTCTGACAACAATTCCTGTGTGCACACAGACTCATGGTCTGATTCTAGGCAGAAAGCGATACTTCTTTTGGCAATTTGAAAGCACATTTACTACTGGGGTAGAGCAAGTGATCATTACTGTAACAGCCTGACACATGTTCCTTCTAGTTTAGACAGGCAGGAAAGAGCGCATGTCCTAACAGCTCCTTGAGACCATGACCATGTGTTAGAGGGTGACTGATTAGACTAGAGCAAAGGAAGTGAGCCCTGGTGATTTAGAATCTGTTTGCGTTACACACTGCTATCTGAAACAGCACACAGAGCTGACTAATACACATGGGAGTGTAGCAGAAGCTGCTGCGTGTGTGCAAAGAGTGTGTTTCTGGAGACTGTGTATTGTCAGCTGCAAGAGACATCTGCATGGAGACTCCCACAACTGCATGAAGAGTACAGACATGTGTGTAAGAGTACATGTGTGATAAGGGTTAATTGGAGTTTTCAACATGTAGGAACCACCTCAGCCATTGCAAGAATTGATGAAAACTCTACCATGCTATTTTCAAATGTATTTGCATTTGCCTCACATTTTTAAGATACTGATTTCTGCTGAGTGCTAGCCAACACATTTGAAGAAAACAAGCTGGGCCTTTCCTGAATGTGCAAGTTTTACAGAACAACAGCAACACAAATTAAAACGCTGACAACAATTCCTGTGTGCACACAGACTCATGGTCTCATTCTACGCAGAAAGCAATATTTCCTTTGGCAATTTGAAAGCACATTTACTACTGGGGTAGAGCAAGTGTTAATTACTGTAACAGACTGACACATGTTCATTCTAGTTTAGACAGGCAGAAAGGAGCACATGTCCTAACAGCTCCTTGAGACCATGACCATGTGTTAGAGGGTGACTGATTAGACTAGAGCAAAGGAAATGAGCCTTGGTGATTTAGAATCTGTTTGCGTTACACACTGCTATCTGAAACAGCACACAGACCTGACTAATACACATGGGAGTGTAGCAGAAGCTGCTGCGTGTGTGCAAAGAGTGTGTTTCTGGAGACTGTGTGTTGTCAGCTGCAAGAGAGATCTGCATGGAGACTCCCACAACTGCATGAAGAGTACAGACATGTGTGTAAGAGTACATGTGTGGTAAGGGTTAATTGGAGTTTTCAACATGTAGGAACCACCTCAGCCATTGCAAGAATTGATGAAAACTCTACCATGCTATTTTCAAATGTGTTTGCATTTGCCTCACATTTTTAAGATACTGATTTCTGCTGAGTGCTAGCCAACACATTTGAAGAAAACAAGCTGGGCCTTTCCTGAATGTGCAAGTTTTACAGAACAACAGCAACACAAATTAAAACGCTGACAACAATTCCTGTGTGCACACAGACTCATGGTCTCATTCTACGCAGAAAGCAATATTTCCTTTGGCAATTTGAAAGCACATTTACTACTGGGGTAGAGCAAGTGTTAATTACTGTAACAGACTGACACATGTTCATTCTAGTTTAGACAGGCAGAAAGGAGCACATGTCCTAACAGCTCCTTGAGACCATGACCATGTGTTAGAGGGTGACTGATTAGACTAGAGCAAAGGAAATGAGCCTTGGTGATTTAGAATCTGTTTGCGTTACACACTGCTATCTGAAACAGCACACAGACCTGACTAATACACATGGGAGTGTAGCAGAAGCTGCTGCGTGTGTGCAAAGAGTGTGTTTCTGGAGACTGTGTGTTGTCAGCTGCAAGAGAGATCTGCATGGAGACTCCCACAACTGCATGAAGAGTACAGACATGTGTGTAAGAGTACATGTGTGGTAAGGGTTAATTGGAGTTTTCAACATGTAGGAACCACCTCAGCCATTGCAAGAATTGATGAAAACTCTACCATGCTATTTTCAAATGTGTTTGCATTTGCATCACATTTTTGAGATACTGATTTCTGCTGATTGCTAACCAACACATTGGAAGAAAACAAGCTGAGCCTTTCCTGAATGTGTAAGTTTTACAGAACAACAGCAACACAAATTAAAACACTAACAACAATTCCTGTATGCACACAGACTCATGGTCTCATTCTAGGCAGAAAGCAATATTTCCTTTGGCAATTTGAAAGCACATTTACTACTGGGGTAGAGCAAGTGATAATTACTGTAACAGACTGACACATGTTCATTCTAGTTTAGACAGGCAGAAAGGAGCACATGTCCTAACAGCTCCTTGAGACCATGACCATGTGTTAGAGGGTGACTGATTAGACTAGAGCAAAGGAAATGAGCCTTGGTGATTTAGAATCTGTTTGCGTTACACACTGCTATCTGAAACAGCACACAGACCTGACTAATACACATGGGAGTGTAGCAGAAGCTGCTGCGTGTGTGCAAAGAGTGTGTTTCTGGAGACTGTGTGTTGTCAGCTGCAAGAGAGATCTGCATGGAGACTCCCACAACTGCATGAAGAGTACAGACATGTGTGTAAGAGTACATGTGTGGTAAGGGTTAATTGGAGTTTTCAACATGTAGGAACCACCTCAGCCATTGCAAGAATTGATGAAAACTCTACCATGCTATTTTCAAATGTGTTTGCATTTGCATCACATTTTTGAGATACTGATTTCTGCTGATTGCTAACCAACACATTGGAAGAAAACAAGCTGAGCCTTTCCTGAATGTGCAAGTTTTACAGAACAACAGCAACACAAATTAAAACACTAACAACAATTCCTGTATGCACACAGACTCATGGTCTCATTCTAGGCAGAAAGCGATATTTCCTTTGGCAATTTGAAAGCACATTTACTACTGGGGTAGAGCAAGTGATAATTACTGTAACAGACTGACACATGTTCATTCTAGTTTAGACAGGCAGAAAGGAGCACATGTCTTAACTGCTCCTTGAGACCATGACCATGTGTTAGAGGGTGACTGATTAGACTAGATCAAAGGAAATGAGCCTTGGTGATTTAGAATCTGTTTGCGTTACACACTGCTATCTGAAACAGCACACAGAGCTGACTAATACACATGGGAGTGTAGCAGAAGCTGCTGCGTGTGTGCACAGAGTGTGTTTCTGGAGACTGTGTATTGTCAGCTGCAAGAGAGATCTGCATGGAGACTCCCACAACTGCATGAAGAGTACAGACATGTGTGTAAGAGTACATGTGTGGTAAGGGTTAATTGGAGTTTTCAACATGTAGGAACCACCTCAGCCATTGCAAGAATTGATGAAAACTCTACCATGCTATTTTCAAATGTGTTTGCATTTGCATCACATTTTTGAGATACTGATTTCTGCTGATTGCTAACCAACACATTGGAAGAAAACAAGCTGAGCCTTTCCTGAATGTGCAAGTTTTACAGAACAACAGCAACACAAATTAAAACGCTAACAACAATTCCTGTATGCACACAGACTCATGGTCTCATTCTAGGCAGAAAGCAATATTTCCTTTGGCAATTTGAAAGCACATTTACTACTGGGGTAGAGCAAGTGATAATTACTGTAACAGACTGACACATGTTCATTCTAGTTTAGACAGGCAGAAAAGAGCACATGTCCTAACAGCTCCTTGAGACCATGACCATGTGTTAGAGGGTGACTGATTAGACTAGAGCAAAGGAAATGAGCCTTGGTGATTTAGAATCTGTTTGCGTTACACACTGCTATCTGAAACAGCACACAGAGCTGACTAATACACATGGGAGTGTAGCAGAAGCTGCTGCGTGTGTGCAAAGAGTGTGTTTCTGGAGACTGTGTATTGTCAGCTGCAAGAGACATCTGCATGGAGACTCCCACAACTGCATGAAGAGTACAGACGTGTGTAAGAGTACATGTGTGGTAAGGGTTAATTGGAGTTTTCAACATGTAGGAACCACCTCAGCCATTGCAAGAATTGATGAAAACTCTACCATGCTATTTTCAAATGTGTTTGCATTTGCATCACATTTTTGAGATACTGATTTCTGCTGATTGCTAACCAACACATTGGAAGAAAACAAGCTGAGCCTTTCCTGAATGTGCAAGTTTTACAGAACAACAGCAACACAAATTAAAACGCTAACAACAATTCCTGTATGCACACAGACTCATGGTCTCATTCTAGGCAGAAAGCAATATTTCCTTTGGCAATTTGAAAGCACATTTACTACTGGGGTAGAGCAAGTGATAATTACTGTAACAGACTGACACATGTTCCTTCTAGTTTAGACAAGGACAAAGAAGCACATGTCCTAACAGCTCCTTGAGTCCATGACCATGTTTTAGAGGGTGACTGATTAGACTAGAGTGTTACAAAAGACAAGCTGCCCCTTTCCTGCGAGTGCAAGGGTAATAGAGCAAGACCAACCAGAATGAAATCTCTCTTTACATTTCCTATGTGCTCACTGTCTCATGGTATGATTCTAGGTAGAAAACAGTATTCCTGAGTGATACCAGTACACATTAACTTATAATGAAGACATACTCCATAATATATAACATGTTCAAGCCACTTAAATATCTTCCTTAACATAAAATGTAAAACACAACTTTTAAAGTGGTAGGAAAATGTACCATACTATTTTCAAATGTGTTTGCATTTGCCTCTCACTGATCAGTAAATGATTTCTGCTGAATGCTAACCATCACACTTTAACATAACAAACTACCCCTTTTCTGCGAGTGCAAGGCTAACAGAACAAAAGCAACACAAATTAAATCTCTGTCAACAAATCCTGTGTGCAGACAGACTCATGATGTAATTCTAGTCACAAAACAATATTCCTCACTAATACCACTACACCTTAACTTACAGTGAAGACATACTCCATAATATCTTACTAGTTCAAGACAGTTAAATTTCTCCTAAATCACAAAATGTAAAACACAACTTTAAAACAAGAATGACAATTCTATTATTTATATCAAAATACACCATATACTTCCCCTCTCAAACTCATAACTCACCTTTAAAATTAATTAGTTGAGAAAGAAATGTGGGACTCAAACAGCAGATTATCAGAGCCAGAATCTCAGAGCTGTACACCTCTCTCCTCTCTCCACAACCAGTAAATGTCAATTTTTCCCTCTCTTTTTTCCCACATATACATGTTAATGTAAAATCACAGTCCTTCCCACATTTTTTCAAATGGAATCACACATTTCTATTGGTTGCAACTTTCAACCCCTTTGCAAATCATCCCTTCTCCCAACATGACTTCTGCCTGCTACCATAGCAACAGCTCATGGAACACAGGTGTGAGCAGAGAGGTCAGAAGTTCAGCAGACATTGTTTCAAATCAAAAGAGCAAGAGTGCTTGACTTTTCAAACCTACCAGCAAATCCAAAGTAATGTTCAGTGGGAACACATTTTCATATTGCCATTCTACTGAAAGACACCTTCTGAGTGCATCCAGATCTCCTTGAAAGATGTTCACAGTGTGGATTGTAGGTCATAGCTATGTCTTCTGGAGTGAAAAATTTGCAGAAAAAAAAGGTATGGTGAGAGACCTTGCTTTGCAAAATGTAGACATTAAATGGATTGGTCAGAGAGGGTTAAAGTGGCACCAATTAATGCCTTTGGTGAAAACCTTTCTACATCTCCCACAGCCTAACCTTATTATTGTGCACTGTGGTGGAAATGACCTAGGCACTTTAACTGGGGTAGGTCTGGAAATGGTTATTAAGGACACCTTTGTGCAATTGATGTCGCTTTTTCCTCAATCTGCCTTTGTATATTCTAACATATGCCAATGGCAAAAGTGGAACTGGTCCAACCAATTTTGTCCACAGATTGACAAAGCAAGAAAGCACGTCAATAAGTCTGTTTCTGCTTTCCTCAGAGACTATGGTATGGGTTCTATATACCACAACAACTTGCGTTACAACATGCAAGACATTTATAGAGGAGACGGTGTACATTTCAATGATGAAAGGAACAGAGTCTTCCTCTTGAACTTTAGACTCTGCATCGGTACTTACTTGTAGGTACCGAAAAACACTCAATGAACAGAAGGGCTCTTTTTAGAGCCACCTAATATCTAAACACTTAAATGTGATTTTTATTTCTATTTTTTTTAATGTTTTTTTTCGGGTGCGCGCTGGGTGCGCGCACGTCATGATGTTTTAAAGGTTTTTTTGGGTACGCGTAGAGTGCGCGCACTTCGTGATGTTTTTTTAAAAAATGTAATCTTTTTTTTGCCCTTCGTGGTCCTACTGTGCCCCCCTGACAATGGCTAGGGGGTCTAGAACTCCCTACCCTGCCCCCTTTTCACGGTCTCCACCTTTCCTTTTTAGTGTGACTGACAAAATGGTGGCCGACACTTCCTGATTTCGACCGATTCGAATGTTTACTAACATGTAACAACCAATCAGAATTACGCTCGCGCACGGCAGGGGGCGCGCACAGGGCTTGCTCAGTGCGCGCATGCTGCGCGCGTATAGATATTGATATGCTTTTAAATGCTATTTTCTCAGGAAATACTGAACAGATTTACACCAGACCTGCAAAAGGCATTTCCTTGGCCTTATGGCTACCTCTCTGCCAAATTTCAAGTAATTCTGTTCAGCCGTTCGGGCTGTAGCTGTGTCTAAAGGTCCTATAGAAAAATGCATGGGGAAAACGAGTTTTGGGACCCCCCTTTTTTCTCGGCCCCCGCTTGACGAATCACCCCGAGACTTTCAGGGTAGGAACTGAACGGAGCGCCCCATTAGTTTTGAAAATTTCGCGAGGATTCGTCAACCGGCGCCAAAGTTATTCAAAATAGAATTTTGAGATTTCCTATGGAAACATGGTCCTAACTATAACTATCTACTGGCGACCGCCAGTAGATAATATATATATATAGCAATTTGCATTGAAGAATGAGTGGATATATAAATATAAATATCTGGATGGAGGATTTAGTAGCAGTGTGATTGACTGTTTACTTGACTAATTTATAGTGTCTCACTAAATATATCGGATAGTGTCTAAATTGTGTGAATATCTGTATCACTTTGTCAGTTGTTGTGTAAACTGCTGCACCAGTTGGTTACTAGCTACATGAAAGTCTATATTAGTTATTGATTAGTTAACTGACTATTTGTATGGGAGAGTGAATGTGTGTGTGGTTCGGCGAGGGGTGTGTGACTGCCCAAAGATGTGTGAATAGTTGATTCAGTAGGTATATGAAGTTAAAACTACATGTTATAACAGTTGTTTGGGTGAGTAAATATTTTTATGGGTGTGACGATCAGCCAATATATGTCTCAATGGTACATGTCCAACAAACTAGAAAAATAGAAGCCAGTGTATGTGTCAGTTGTTGTATAGAAATAAGTATACATAAGAGTCAGTGATTGTATGAGTGACAGTATGGATAACTGTATACTTGTAATAGTGTTTTTATAACACACTAAGTATGAGTTATTATCTATATGAATAGATGAAGTGGTGTTTTTATAAGTGTATAGCTAAGTAAAAGTAAGTATGATCCATTGGTTGCATAAGTGAGTAAGATGACTTCATAAGTGATTAGGATGTGTGCTGGTGTGTAATGTCGCTATAGGTGTATACGTTTATTTGATAATGTTCTATTGATCATTGACAGCATGTATGAGTGAATCTAAAGGTAAGTGATTAGATGTGTGTATAGATCTAGGAATCACTGAGTGGGTGTTTAGAAACTTGTATCGGTTTGTCAATGGTTTTAAATCTGGCACTCTGTATTTTACAGTGAGTGATGAAAGGTTATACTAGTGTATGATGAGGTGTATCTGATTGTCACGTGGATGATGTCATCAGTGATGTCATTTGAGATGTCATCAGTGATGTCACTGACCATGTCATGAATGATGTAATATGTGACATCATCAGCAGTGGATTGCGGGCGCGCATGATGTAGTTAGTACAACTAACTATATCGGAGGAATTTCAATGGTTATGTTCAAGTGAAATGTCCAGCTAACTATAACACCCCTAAAACCTATTGTTTTTTTCAGTGAATTTCTAAGGTTTTTTAAATGCTAATTCCTAACTATATCCTAACTATATCAGGCCTGAAACCTATGGTTTTTTCAGTGAATTTCAAAGGTTTTTTAAATGCTAATTCCTAACTATATCAGGCCTGAAACCTATGGGTTTTTCAGGGAATTTCAAAGGTTTTGTAAATGACAATTTTTAATGTATTAATTGTTATACTGATTTTTTTTATACTGATTTACTACATTTTTTAATCTATTTATCTTTAGATATTTTTTTATTACATTATAATTACATTATACATTACAATACAAAATATACTTTCTCAGAATGAATTACTTTAGTTTAAATACTTGGCAAATAGGCAACAGACTTTTAAGTACAGTAGTTATAGTTGTTGCAATGGGCAACACAATTTCAAACACAATGCAACATTGAGCTCAATGTGAATTTCTAGTCAAATGCAACTAGTTACTTTATGGACTACTTTTCTAACCACAGGACTAGATCCCAGATTCAGTCCTTGGACATCTCCTGTAAACAGTTGAGTAAAAGCAATTTTGTTACAGTAGTGATGTTTAAGGAATATTATTGTATTTTAAAAGTTGACACAGAAATATTTTCACATAGAATGTTATCCTATGGCAGAAAATTCACTTAGCAGGTAAGTAGTGTTATCGTTACTTTTTCTTACTCAGTGTTGGATCCTGGATCCAGCACTGGTGAATCTCCTGTAAACAGTTGAAAGAATGTGTTTAAGTCATACAGACGAATTTTAAAGAATATTTTTAGTTTGTGAAAATAGACAGAACTTTCTGCTGAAAACCACACAATGGATTCCTAAAGAAGGAAATACAAGTTACTGGTAAGTACACTTAGAATTACTTACCAGGGTCAGTGCTGGGCTAAAAGATGCAGCCCTGGGTTCTCTCCTGATAACAGGTGAGTAAATCGGAATTCGTAATTCGGCTGATTTTAGAGGAATATTTGTATGTTTAAAAAATGGACACTTACAAACTTTTCTGGTGAAAACCACACAATGGATTCCTATGGTAGGACATACAAGTTACTGGTAAGTACGCTTAGAATTACTTTCCAGGGTCGATGCTGTGCTAAAAGATGCAGCCCTGGGTTCTCTCCTGATAACAGGTGAGTAAATCAGAAATTCGTAGTTCAGCTGATTTTAGAGGAATATTTGTACGTTTCAAAGAGGGACACTTAGAAACTTTTCTGGTGAAAACCACACAATGGATTCCTATGTAAGGAAATACAAGTTACTAGTAAGTACGCTTATAATTACTTTCCAGGGTCAGTACTGGGCTAAAAGATGCAGCCCTGGGTTCTCTCCTGATAACAGGTGAGTAAATCTTAATTCGTAGTCCGGCTGATTTTAGATGGATATTTGCACAATGGTGAAGGAAGGGGAGGGGCCTGAGGTGATATGTGTGCAAACACACCCTGTGGTGCGTTTTAAGTTGGGGAAATAATTCCTCCTCAATCCTGAGGTCCCCTGGGGGCCAACTAGTCCACCAGGTACCTCCAGTATGCGCCAGGGAGCTGGGTTGCAGAGAGGTGTTCAGAGGCCACGCCCTTTTTACAACACTCTGCAACGCAGCTCCATGGCGCTTACTGGAGGTACCTGGTGGGCTAGTTCACTAACTGACAAAGTTCTCACATACCCCTTTGGGAAGGGCTAAATTTGAACAAAGAGGAAGCAAGGACAACATTTTGTTGTGACAACTTAAGACTATACCAAGCTCAACCCCATAAGGGTAAAAAAACAGAAAAGGAAACATCAGGACACAAGGCCACAAAATTATACAAAGGACACAAAGGTCATAAAGGGATCATTATAGTATAGCACACCATGAGGTCAGGACGTGTGCGAGGAGGACCAACACTAAAAAACAATGCACATAAGCGCAAAAGAAATACCAAAGTATCAGAGTGTTCCATGAATGAACCCAAGGCACAGACTAGGCCTAGTCTACAGCAGGATTTCTCTTTAATCAAAATAAACTCAGAAACAAACAGTCCAAGTCATTCCACTTTTAAAATAGAAATAACTAAATCTCAAAAACATCGCCAGACATTCTTTCAACCAAAGATTGATAGGAAATTTTGTTTCTTAAAAAGCGCGGGTGACACTCTTCTCTAGAGCTCCACAGCACTACCAGGCCTTCAGGCACCAATTCAGCCTATTCATACTCAGGGTAGTGATAAAAGAAACGAAAGCCTAAGCACTGAGATGGACAATTCCAGGCCGGCTTATTAAATATCATCTTCACGACGCCAAATTATACCTGGACCCCGGAGTCTCAAGCTGCAGGGCAATGTCATTGTAGCAGACATAGAGACATTTTGAGAGCACGGGCCCAAGGAAGGGAAGCAAGCCTCTGGGGATGGTCCAGGAGATGGTACTCCCGACTTACTGGCTGCACTAACGGGCGGACCCGCACTCCACAGCAAAAACAAGGGAGTCAACTGTATTGCAACTGAGGCAATAACCATATCCGAGTTGGATAACTGAAAGAAATTCCATGGCCGCGAGATACAATACAAAAATCCACGAAGGAGAGGCAGCATACAAAACCTATATTGGCATTGCCGGAAATAATAGCAAACGATCCGGGGATAGAACATAAAACATCTTTTGAATTATTATCACCAACACAAATCAAGCTGGAAGTATCACTAATTTGTGAGTCGGAAGACCCTGAACAACTCTCATATCTAGGCAAGGAGGAGTGGGAGGGCCTTCTAGCAACCTACTCCCAGGATAAATGCAGGAATGATCCATTTGAGGACGTACCAACTAAGGGCTACCAAGAGCATCAGGCAGCGAGGGAGGCGCTAGCGGGACAAAATTCATCTAGAAACACTGGGCATCCGCAAGGGGAAATGCAACAAACAGACCATGGGAAGGCCTGGGCAAGCTTGTTAAAAACAGTGAAAATCATTGTGGTGGCCCTCCCATATCAATCTGATAAAATGGATACACAATTAACTCATTGAACATTCTGCCAATCTTTGTGGTTGCAACTGATGGTAAGCTAGGCATATTAAACACCTTATTAAAAGACATACAGGTCCCCACACAACCTAGTAACCAAAGCTGTGGATGTGTCCCGGTTGTTGACAAACTAGCTATCCTTCCATCAATGCTGAGTGATTTATTGATGTCAAATTAAAAGGGCCTCACAAGGTGCAAACACGTGGCTCCCAGATGATAAACCTTCAAATAGAACTCAAGAAGCTATGGCTATGCATCTGACTTCAACCTTTAGGGAAGAGAACCCCCCCTGCTAAGACAAGACCAAAAAATAACATTAAAAAAAATGAGGGCAGTCAAATTGCTGCAACATCAAGCCAACTGTCTGAGCCTCTCACGGAAGACAAGCGGGACAATAAAATGAATGCAAGACAAAGACGTGCACAAAGACAGAAATGCCGAAACCAAAAAAAAAATACTAATCAAGATGGGTTCTTGCGAATCTTCAGGGCATCAATACTACAAAAAGAAACAAACCAGGAAAGCAATTCCAAATTAGGAGAAACACAAAAAACCCCATTAAGATGTTAATATAGGTCTGAGACAACTTTCCTCGAGTGAAACATTAGGTGCAAATAAGATTCAGTCACCAGAGAAAGCAGAGAATGAAGGCACAACTCAATCTCATTTAAAAGGAAACATCGCTAACTCTCGAAGTAATAAAGAAGAGGAGTCAGCAGCAATAACCATGAGAATCCAACCGCTTGAACCGAACCAGGAGTTTGCGCAATTAAGCAATCTTTTTACATCACTCATCAACTATCGTGCTATTAAGGGTGATCATACAGACATGAAAGGTCTGGGAAAGCAAAATGAGAAATGCACAGAAAACAGGGAGCCAGAAGGCACAATGATTGGCCAAACCAACCACAAAAGTATAAATAATAAACAACCAATTTCCATCACACAACCAGAGGTCCAAAGGAGACAGGAAGCTCAGGCGTCCACAAACAAAACCGACTCAGCGTGGAATCTCCCCGGCAGGGAAGTATTGGACACTGGCAGGATCAGTACAAAATACACAGTTAAAAAACGATGAAGGAAACATTGAGTACCTTACGCACTTGCCCGAAACATGTCTACTAGGTAATGAGGATAGCATTTAGCCTTTAAGGACTCATGAAGCAGTCCCACACGAGATAACATGGAGGGAAACAAGTGCCTTATGGTTCATACCTGAGTATAGATCGAAAGGAAGACACAACATCATGAATCGCGGTACCATACTGCATCTGCTGTGGCACATACAAACACTATTTGAGGTGCCGACGTCAGACCAGGGTTCAATAGAATTTGTTAAATGCAAAGACTCAGTGGGCGAAAAAAAAAAAAAAACAACATGGACATCGACATCAATTGTACAAAAAATACTTTTAGAAAGGCATATCTTTAAAAACTGGGGGATAACTATCATTCTATACATTAAGCCAGGGTACCCCGATTTGCTAAGTCCTAAAAATATAATGGCTGTTGGAGCAACTTCAAATAGATCAGTAACATCGGTGTTTAGAGGAACTGTGGGGTTCTGTCAAATGAATAAGGAGTCTCAATCAGGAAACCTCAGGAACCATCAGGAGTGGACTCTAAAATGCTGCCAAACTGAAAATCAGACCTAAGATGGATTTCAAGAACAATTAACAACCCAAAAAATTGACAATTTACCAGTCCATCGTGAAGGAATAGCACACACTGGTCTCTACGAATATGTTCATGGAACATAAGCGGACCAGCCAATAAATTAACAGATCAAGATTTGTCACCTATATAAGGGCATTTGACATTGTAGCTCTACAAGAAACTAGGCCCACAGACCCTCCACACCTTCAGGGCTTTCTGTGTTTCTTCACTAGTGCTCTCAGGGGAGCAAACTATGGTCCCCTTCAAGGAGGGCTAGTAATTTACGCTTCAAACACAAGCATATCTAAGGAATTGGTCCAACGTCTTCTGCAATAATGGCAGTAAACGTACTCACGCCATCTTCAACATCAGATACAAGAGGTACTGATATTACAATAATCAATGCTTACATTGAACCGAAACGGAAAACAAAGGCAGCAAAGGAACTGTGTAACTTTTTGGAAACATGTATAAGTGAAGCGCCATTCAACAGATCTTATTCTTACCTGGGGCCTGAACCTCAACTTAATGGGTGTCTCATCATGCGACAAAGTGCTACTTCAAAATTCTATCTGGAATATCCCAGTGCAGCGATAAATGCAATAAGGCAAACAATCTAAGATCGGACAGTGGGTAATGGAGAAACTTGAACATCTAACTCTCAGAGCTATCAATGGAAGATCTGCTGGGGATAACCTTCCCGCAATAACACACTGCTCGACAAAAATCAATAAAATAATAGACTATACCTTCATCTCCTTAGCCATATTTCACCCAAAATCCTTGTTCCAGCAGAGAGACAAAGCTGACTGCAACCATTGGCCACAAGAAATCACGTTTAGAACAAACATTCCTAATTTTGAGCAGTCCTTAGCCCCTTAAGGACCAGCGTATACTATCAATTTAAAAAAATCAAGTTCACACTGGCAGCAGACAGCAGCATGCTGGAAATAGCAAGATAGCATTCTGAGTTAAGAGTCGGAACATGTGAAGTTGGGAAATGGGAGAACTTTTCGATAACTATGCAGCATATGCTACTGCGATCAAACCCACGGCCCAACAGAGTCAAAGCAATATGATGCATATATTCACAAACTGCCAAAAAGGAAATTAAGCTCACCAAAACACAATTTATCGTACGTTAAATACAAAATGATGGCAGTGGTTTCAGAAAAGTAGCCAGCACCTCTTTTGAGTTTGCAAACGTAAACCTCACTATGTCTTCTGGCGTGCTCAATGTAAACCCTGTGCCACCTACAGTGTTATTCAGTACATGGAGAAGACTTACTCCATACACATAAATTATGAAAATTCAAACAAAAGAGCACAGCACAACAAATAGTTCCAACTGACTATCTTAGTCACTAAACAATTTAATTCCAGAAATAAGCAGTAAAAGAAAAAAGCAGTATAACTCAGTCTTGATCATGGGTGGATCAGTTTTCAACATGTTGAAACGTAGATGAAGCATACAAACAGCCGACACTTGTTTCGTCATTATACAACTTTCTCAAGGCTCAAGGCAATGTCAAAAGCAGAAGAAAGTCAGTTAGAGCACCCTTATCTGATCCTGTATAAGGGTTCAGGGATGTTATTCCATTCCAATACCAATCCGTGAGAGAACAGAGTTAGCTTGCAAAAGTGTAACACATAGTCACTCCTAGTAGCAGGTGAGCTAAAACACTGGTTACTATAGACGAGCGGAGGCAGTGTACCATGTCTCTAGGAAGACGGAAGTCTTCCGAAGTAGTCCATGTACGCGTGGCTCCCTGCTCACATTCAATCAAGTTGTCACAATTAGGGCTGTTACAAAAGCAAAAAGCGCTGCTAAAAAAACAAAAAAGGGATGCTAACAGATCGGCTGAGGACGACCTCTGGGTGAAATTACACGCTGATATCAGATAGAATATTAGTGCTAGTTTCGGGAGAACCATAAACAAATTCATCCGTCCTGCCCATGAGGGAATTTCTAACATCTCAGAGGAAGCATGGGCAAACTACCTCAGGTCTCATTTTCATCAAGATACTGCTGTGGAGCAAAGAACTAAATCTCCTCCAAAATGAGTATCAACCAACACTGCTTGTTCAGCAAATATCCACATTCTTGACAGACCAAAGGGACACCTACCAACAAAGGACCAATTACAGAGCAAAATTAGCATCATCAAGTGGCACATCAGGGAAGGGAAGAAGAGAAGGGGGTCCAGCCCCAAACGGAATTCTTCCGGCAATGTATAAACAGAATGCATATGTATGGGCCGGAGCTTTGGAACCACTTTTCACGGAAATAAGGCTGTTGAACATACTCCCATGTTCCTGAAGGGGATCAATTATTTCCCCAATTTTTAAGTCAGGTTAAAAGTTGTTACCACAAAACTATCAGCTGGTGGCCCTCATGGATAATGAGGCAATGTTTTTCGCAGGTACTCTAGTAGAGGAGCTCCAGGCATGGGCCAAAGAGAAATCTCCACTAAATCAGACGGGCTTCGCAAAAACAGGTGGAACAGCCACAAATATTCTAATATGGCAATGCTAATGGATAAGGCGGAAGCTGGAAAAATGGCAATACACTTATTTTTTATAGATTATAAGGCCGCATTTGATCATGTTAATCATAACAGCTTATGGTCTAGATTGAGTGGCTGGGGGATCCCACAGACCCTGTTAAATTTGCTGATCAATCTGCATATGGACACATGGATTCAGATAAAGTTGGGCGATGAGTCACTATTGTCAAGAAGCATACCAAACTGAAAAAGGGCTTAAGCAAGGGTGTGTCTTGGCACCCACGCTGTTTAACTTGTTTTTAGCAGACCTTGCCCTGCTTTTAAATAGCTGTACTTTTCACCCCCCAAGGTTAGGAGGATTAACAATATCATGTCTCCTCTATGCAGATGACATAGTCCTGACCAGCCACACACAAGTAGGTTTACAACATCTTTTGGATGTTACGCAGGACTACTCTAAAGCAAACGGCCTAACCATACATTTTGAGAAAAAAGAACTATGTTGATCAGTAAAAAAAAACAAAAAACCCTCTGCTTTGTTATGGGACAGGACCCAAATAGAGAACTCCCCTGAATACAAATATCTTAGCGTGAAGATAGATAAAGGTGGCCATATTACTGCACAGAAAAACAGCATCAGATTTAAAGGCCTCACCTGGGCAATCTCATTAAAAGCACTAAATATTAAATTGAATGGCCCATCAATTAAGCCCTTGGTACAAGTGGCAAGTGTCACATTTCTGCCAACAATAGCTTATGGCAGCGAAGCACAGAGAGGAAGAGATGTAAAAACACTTTACACCACAGTTACAGCATCATACAGAGTTATATTTTGGTCTACCAAGATATACTTTCTCAGAAATCAGGCTAGAATTTGGTATACAGAAACAGTCTTTGGCAAGACAAGGGGCGTATATTATCACTTGGGACAAAGTGAGGAAATCCATACAAGGATCTCTAAATGAACATCTGTGGAAGGAGTTGCAACAACAAACAGCCACACCTGCCGCTAAATACCTTAATAGTAGCCTGCACAACATGGGGCTGAATCAGCTTTGGGCCACTCCCACAACTATCATCACATTAAAAAAATTGGTCTGGAAGATGGTCAAATATCTTTTGTGGATTGAGGACAAGGCATCTCTCTCTAAAAGGGCACATGGAGGACTCTAAACACCTACATGGCACCAAGAGCCCAAAAGTACTTTGATCTGGGCTATGCTAAAGCCACTAAATCAAGTTCTTGAAGCACAGACTTGGCCTGCTACCTTGTATACAGCATCTTCCGTACTGGCTAAAGGAAAAAAAAACCTCTACTTGCCAATTATGCGGCTCAGCGCAAGAAGATTTGCTGCACCTATTATGTACATGTAAAGAACTTTCAGAAGAATGGAAACAACTGCTAAAATGCCATTTTAATCAGCGAGGGGTACGTACTAATTACCATTGTTCCTGAATAACTGGGAAGAAAGGCAGTGCTAGAATAGTGTTACGATGGGAAGCTTCCAAGTATTTACACCAGTTGTGGCACTCACGCAATTTTGTCCAAAAGCACTTTTTGCACTTTTTTTTCTGAAGTCCGGCATAAGAAGTGAAGGGAAGTGATGGACTGCATAAAGCACCTTTTAACCCCTTCCCTGTGAGGGTAATTCCCCCGTGGTGCGGAGGGTTGGGGGGTGGCGCGGCGCCCCTGTGCTCGTGACGAGCTCAGCTCATCATGACTCACAGTGGAGCTGTGCTCATGACGACCTGAGCTCGTCACGACTCCGCCCACTGATTAATTCTCCTGCACAGGCAGGGAATTAATCGCACGTGGACGGGCCGCGGCCGTTATGACGAGCTCAGCTTGTCATGAGCACAGCTCTACTGTGACTCATGACGAGCTGAGCTCGTCATGAGCACTCAATGAGTTAATACAGGTTAAGAACTTCTATTTTTTGAGTTTTAAATTATTATATAAATACACTATGAAATGTTTGAAACGTAGAATTGTTTTAACTTGACATCATTGTATTGCAACGGTTTTAACTAACTATACAAATAAATAAACTTGAAACTAGTTAGCTCAGCTAACTATAATGGCAACATTTCTCTGGTTTTGTATGAGTGAAATGTCAGCCTAACTATAACATCCCTGAAACCTATGGTTTTTTTCAATTAATATATATATATTTATATGCATATATCACACAAAAACCTCCATCATGTAGGCCCCCCACTATGCAGGGCGGCCTCTGGGACAACGGGAACGGAGAATCCTGTCACATTATTCCACACAAACAAAATGCAGAGGCCCAATTTCGAAGTGTAGCCAAACGTTTATTTCCAAGTCGAAATGACTGCAAGGTCATACCCTGATGCGTTTTGGCTGATAATCCTTGTTCACAGTTGAGTATAATTGCGACTTTGGTGGCAAGTGCTTAAAACTAAAAAGTCATGTGACACTGTATCGCAAACTACATTTCCCAAGGTGCACCATGGTTAGTATTCAAATGTTCACACTGCAGTTTAATGTTAATCCTGCTGCATAGAGTTCCATACTGCAGTTATATAGATCAGTGCAATTCCTTGAAGTATAATGATCACGTGCAAGTCATTTGAATAGCAGCAATGTTATATCAAGCCTGGATTTTGAAGTTCTCTTCTCTTGGACAATTTCAAAACCCAGGCTTGATATAACATTGCTGCGATTACAATGACTTGCATGAAATGTGAGGTTGTTAATTAGTCATACACCTGTAATGTTTAAAATCTGTTCTGTGTCCCACCCCTGGGACCAGGCCGGGGACATAATTAAGAAATAAGGTCTACATCAAAATCTTTTGCAACGGGCTACAATGATTTTGCTCACTACTACAGGGGGGTACTGTAGTCTTCCCTTATGAACAAGACATCTGAAGCTTTAACATGAGAAAGCCAAAGGTGCATTCAATGACAGCTCAAGAATGCATGTGTGTGGGCCGTTGTACCTGTGTTAAAGCTATTCGGTTGGACATCGAAAGCGGTTTGGGAGATGGGGAATGATGACATACCCGCATCACCTGCAACAAAGATATGATATTTATCTCAATATACTTATTTTGAAATTGAATGCTACATACATTTCATTAAAGCATGCAATATTCGTTGGTCACATGAGAGAGCTATTGGAAAATGAAGTTCTCATGCATGCACCCAGGAAAGATAGCATACTCAGCATTGAAGCAGCTATTAGCATCACAGGCAACTTGCACATTTATGAAGTGCCCTGTGGTGTCTGCTGTAGAAATGGTGTTCCTTGTGGCTGGCTGTGCCACATGAGTTCAATCAATGCTGCCACATCAGGGAAGAGGTCTTATAAATCGCTAAAGGGCTGCCCTAGCCCTGACAGTGGCTGCATAGGCTTTATTGTTGAAGTGGAACACACAGGCCCATTCTAGCCAGGTTCACTGGCTCAATAGACTGTGGAATGCACTAGCCATGGATGACACAATATCTAAATCAGTGACAAAAACATACAACACTGATTGGCCCCAATTATCTACCGTTTTGCCCAACCAAATGGAGAGATGGGCCAACCTAGATACGTTAGAGCCTTATGCCTCATTCCAGACTATCGCTCTCAGAAACTTAGTAGAGCTGCAAGGGAGTAAAGGATTTAGCTATACATGTTTTGGGTAGTTTGATTGGAAGGGTTTAACATGTTCAACATCTCCTAAAAAATTGAAGTATAAACAATGTTACCTCCTAGAGTTTCTCTTCTGAAAATCTACCTTGTCTTCTGTGCATAGTGTAAGGAAATGCATCTCTTTACATGATCAACCCAAAGGTTTTAGACTGATGCTGTAGGATGTTTAACTCTGAGAGTGTAATGAGGCCTGCTAAGTAGACCTCAGTGTTCTAACAAATTACAAAATATATGTGGAAATGGCTACCCCTATTTAGCATAAGCAGACTTACTTTTAAATTGTTAGTCTATGGTATCAAGGGTACCTAGGCTATGTAAGTTAGAGTGTCCACTCTGGGCTGCAACATTGATTGTGCCACTTTGCCGAGTACCAAACTGCTACTTTGACTTTCCCTTTTTAACCAATAACAATGCAACTCTGACTTTCCCATTTAAACCAATGACAAAGCCCCTACTTCCCTTAACAAAATATATATATATATAGATTCACGCTCCAAAATTCTCTAGTAGTAAAGAATAAAGCACTCACGGGCAGCGTGTCAACGGGACTTTATTCCCAGAACAGACGCATTTCGGCGATCTGCCTTCCTCGGTGTTCACAGCACACCGTAAAACGCCATTATTTAAACCTCTCAGTGCATCATGCATTAAACATAGAAAGAGGACAGCGTAAATGTACATAGATAATACGGCGCCATCTTGTAATGTGTTCAAGATCTAGTATATGAATAGATAAACATATACATATACATACTGCTGAAGTACAGATTAATAACAATTGTCAAAATTGTCAAAATTAACAAACTTGGTAAAGGCATATTGCCTCGTGTACCAACGCAGTAATATTTTGAACATCAATTCTACGTAAGTATTTGTTTATAGAGCCGTGTATCGGCTTACGCTTTGTGGCACCTACTCTTCTACACAAAATCAAGCCGTGTATCGGCATGGCAATCAATCAAGCCGTATATCGGCCTTACTGTCCAACTATATTCTACAAATGCAGAGAGGTAATTGAAAAAAGGCAATTTTAAAAGCTCACCATAGTGGTCATTGCACTACTACAACCCACATATTTACATTGATTTCATTGTTATCATAACCAGCTATTTACTAAGATCCCAAGTGTACTGATAATTCCTCATTACTATTCAAGCCACGAGGGAACTTAGTTTGCAAGTCTATAATGTAGCGTGATTCTAACCTACGTAGCTTCTTGAGACGATCACCTCCTCTGATGTTATCTGGAATATAGTCAAGGCCAAAGAACTGTAAAAAGTTCTTACTATTGGGATGTTTGTCATCATAGTGCCTTGCTACTGGATATGAGGCGTCACTCTTTACTATTGCTCTCCTGTGCTCCAATATTCGAATCTTTAATGAATGAATGGTGCTGCCTATATACAACAATCCACACGGGCAGACAAGGCAATAGACTGCGTAAGAGGTGCTACAGGTTAGAAACTTAAGGATAGGTTTTTTCAAATTTACATGGGGCACTGTGTATGTTAAAACCCTCTTACTATTTGAGCAGGCCTTGCACTTGCCACAGGGAAAGAAACCCTGCATATGTTTCAAAGTGCCCTGCATAGTAGGTTGTTTTACTAGATGACTGCTGACTAACCTATCCTTAAGTGACCTCGCCTTTTTGAAGGTTATCATGGGGTAGTTTGGAATATCTTCCCCCATGATGGTGTCACTTTTGAGAATATGCCAATTTTTCTTTAGCATTCGTTTCAAAAAATTGGCTTCTGCAGAGTACGTGGTAATAATTCTGAACTTAGCTTCTTGGGAGTCAACTGACCCTGTGCCTTTGCTAGTTCCACTCTTCTCCTCCAGTAGCCGCTGTCTAGGGATCCCCCTGACCTTGGCTAATGTTTTTTCCAGATGTGTCTTTTCATAGCCCCTTACACAAAATCTAGATATACAGTCTTTTGCTGCAGCCTCAAAATCACAAGATCTGGAGCTATTCCGTTTTAATCTCAAAAGCTCTCCATATGGAATGCTCTGGATTAATTTCGGGGGATGATTGCTGGTTGCAAAAAGAATGGAATTGCCCGCTGTACTTTTGCGGTAAAGAGCAGTTTCCAGCTTGCCTGCGGAAACGAACACTTTCAGGTCCAGATAGTCCACTGCCACTGGACTTACTGTACCCGAAAAGTGTAAGTTGAGGTCATTGTTGTTTAAAATTTCTATATAACCTCTGGCTGATTCTACTGTGCCTTCCCAGACAATAAACAGGTCATCGATATATCGATACCATGCTTTGACCTCACCCTTGATGTTTCCTCTCTCATAGGTTCTGGGCACCTGCCCCTCCCACCAGCCTACAAACAAGTTGGCGTAGCTGGGGGCGAAACAGGTGCCCATCGCCGTGCCTGAGACCTGTTTGAAAAATTGATCCTCAAAGACAAAAATATTGTTCGAGAGGCAGAAGTTGGTAAATTCTATTAGCATAGAATTATGCGCTGCAAATCTCAATGATCTTTTGTTAAGGAAGAATTGGACAGCTTTTATACCGTCTTCATGTTTTATACATGTGTATAAACTGGTAATGTCCAATACCATAAGTTTGTAATTGGCATCCCAAATTAAAGTGTTTAGCTTGCTCAGGAAGTCTTTAGTGTCTTTTACATAAGAATCAAGATGTGACACAAATGAAAACAGAAAATAGTCAATAAACATGGACATGTGTTCTGTTAAGCTTCCTTGGGAAGACACGATTGGTCTACCTGGTGGTCTCACATTGTCTTTATGAATTTTTGGTATTTGATAAAAGGTTGCCACCACAGGAGTAGTGTTTCTTAAAAATAGATATTCATCAGTCTCCAACATCTGTCCATCATACCATTTTCTGATCAAAGTCTCATAGCTCTTTACACTTTCTTGATAGATTTCCCGGGTAGATTTTACATAATAGTTGCTAATCAGTTATCGTGATTCTTTCTCCCGCCATAGTACTTCTGGTTGATACTGGTCTTGTCTTGAAATATTTGTGTAGCTTCAATTTCCGTACGAAATTATACAGGAGTGAGATTGACAATAGTTAGGTTGGTTTCTTTTACTGGCGTTTCTGATTCCTCTTCTTGCGTGACATCCATGTGTCACGCAAGAAGAGGAATCAGAAACGCCAGTAAAAGAAACCAACCTAACTATTGTCAATCTCACTCCTAAAATATTAACAAACCATGAAATCAAGGTATTAACTTTAGGGCTAACGTTTTGCCCTACTAGCAAACTGGAGTTTACACAGATGAGGATTGACCTGTATAATTTCGTACGGAAATTGAAGCTACACAAATATTTCAAGACAAGACCAGTATCAACCAGAAGTACTATGGCGGGAGAAAGAATCACGATAACTGACACACTTACCTGCAATGACTTACCAGGAGTTGAACTTCTGCAGAATCTCAACACAGGGGCACCCACCCAATCAAGCATCACTGAAGATATGGCGCAAAGGGCAATAGCTGTGGGTATCGAACAACAATCGGAAGTAAGTCCTTTTAAATCAAAATCTACGTTTGTACCGCAGTTACCGTTTGATGCCATAGATGTATTTTCGGATACAATGGTCAAGGACCTGTTGAAATTTAGGTGTAACAATCGAAGGCGTAAGAATCGTGATAATTTGACCAAAGAGGAGAAGCAAGCTCTCGATGGTCTATTACGCGATACATCTATCATAATAAAGCCTTCTGATAAAGGCGGAAACATAGTGTTACAAACCAGAGACTACTATTGCAATGAAGCCTTGAGACAGTTGTCAGACAGCAAGTATTATGTAAAATCTACCCGGGAAATCTATCAAGAAAGTGTAAAGAGCTATGAGACTTTGATCAGAAAATGGTATGATGGACAGATGTTGGAGACTGATGAATATCTATTTTTAAGAAACACTACTCCTGTGGTGGCAACCTTTTATCAATACCAAAAATTCATAAAGACAATGTGAGACCACCAGGTAGACCAATCGTGTCTTCCCAAGGAAGCTTAACAGAACACATGTCCATATTTATTGACTATTTTCTGTTTTCATTTGTGTCACATCTTGATTCTTATGTAAAAGACACTAAAGACTTCCTGAGCAAGCTAAACACTTTAATTTGGGATGCCAATTACAAACTTATGGTATTGGACATTACCAGTTTATACACATGTATAAAACATGAAGACGGTATAAAAGCTGTCCAATTCTTCCTTAACAAAAGATCATTGAGATTTGCAGCGCATAATTCTATGCTAATAGAATTTACCAACTTCTGCCTCTCGAACAATATTTTTGTCTTTGAGGATCAATTTTTCAAACAGGTCTCAGGCACGGCGATGGGCACCTGTTTCGCCCCCAGCTACGCCAACTTGTTTGTAGGCTGGTGGGAGGGGCTGGTGCCCAGAACCTATGAGAGAGGAAACATCAAGGGTGAGGTCAAAGCATGGTATCGATATATCGATGACCTGTTTATTGTCTGGGAAGGCACAGTAGAATCAGCCAGAGGTTATATAGAAATTTTAAACAACAATGACCTCAACTTGCACTTTTCGGGTACAGTAAGTCCAGTGGCAGTGGACTATCTGGACCTGAAAGTGTTCGTTTCCGCAGGCAAGCTGGAAACTGCTCTTTACCGCAAAAGTACAGCGGGCAATTCCATTCTTTTTGCAACCAGCAATCATCCCCCGAAATTAATCCAGAGCATTCCATATGGAGAGCTTTTGAGATTAAAATGGAATAGCTCCAGATCTTGTGATTTTGAGGCTGCAGCAAAAGACTGTATATCTAGATTTTGTGTAAGGGGCTATGAAAAGACACATCTGGAAAAAACATTAGCCAAGGTCAGGGGGATCCCTAGACAGCGGCTACTGGAGGAGAAGAGTGGAACTAGCAAAGGCACAGGGTCAGTTGACTCCCAAGAAGCTAAGTTCAGAATTATTACCACGTACTCTGCAGAAGCCAATTTTTTGAAACGAATGCTAAAGAAAAATTGGCATATTCTCAAAAGTGACACCATCATGGGGGAAGATATTCCAAACTACCCCATGATAACCTTCAAAAAGGCGAGGTCACTTAAGGATAGGTTAGTCAGCAGTCATCTAGTAAAACAACCTACTATGCAGGGCACTTTGAAACATATGCAGGGTTTCTTTCCCTGTGGCAAGTGCAAGGCCTGCTCAAATAGTAAGAGGGTTTTAACATACACAGTGCCCCATGTAAATTTGAAAAAACCTATCCTTAAGTTTCTAACCTGTAGCACCTCTTACGCAGTCTATTGCCTTGTCTGCCCGTGTGGATTGTTGTATATAGGCAGCACCATTCATTCATTAAAGATTCGAATATTGGAGCACAGGAGAGCAATAGTAAAGAGTGACGCCTCATATCCAGTAGCAAGGCACTATGATGACAAACATCCCAATAGTAAGAACTTTTTACAGTTCTTTGGCCTTGACTATATTCCAGATAACATCAGAGGAGGTGATCGTCTCAAGAAGCTACGTAGGTTAGAATCACGCTACATTATAGACTTGCAAACTAAGTTCCCTCGTGGCTTGAATAGTAATGAGGAATTATCAGTACACTTGGGATCTTAGTAAATAGCTGGTTATGATAACAATGAAATCAATGTAAATATGTGGGTTGTAGTAGTGCAATGACCACTATGGTGAGCTTTTAAAATTGCCTTTTTTCAATTACCTCTCTGCATTTGTAGAATATAGTTGGACAGTAAGGCCGATATACGGCTTGATTGATTGCCATGCCGATACACGGCTTGATTTTGTGTAGTAGAGTAGGTGCCACAAAGCGTAAGCCGATACACGGCTCTATAAACAAATACTTACGTAGAATTGATGTTCAAAATATTACTGCGTTGGTACACGAGGCAATATGCCTTTACCAAGTTTGTTAATTTTGACAATTTTGACAATTGTGATTAATCTGTACTTCAGCAGTATGTATATGTATATGTTTATCTATTCATATACTAGATCTTGAACACATTACAAGATGGCGCCGTATTATCTATGTACATTTATGCTGTCCTCTTTCTATGTTTAATGCATGATGCACTGAGAGGTTTAAATAATGGCGTTTTACGGTGTGCTGTGAACACCGAGGAAGGCAGATCGCCGAAACGCGTCTGTTCTGGGAATAAAGTCCCGTTGACACGCTGCCCGTGAGTGCTTTATTCTTTACTACTAGAGAATTTTGGAGCGTGAATGTTATGCGGCAGGCACCGCCGCACTTACAGCACCCGACCGTGAGTGACTCGGATTGAAGGTGCGAAGGGAGCAGTAATATATATATAGATATATAGATATTCCGATACGTGTGCTCTGCACTTGAAGGTGCACTCTGTGAACTGCAATCTATTCGTTAGGGCAACGCCAGCACTTCAACCTCGAGTGTTCGCCTGACGCGTTTCGGATGGTTCCTTATTCATAGACTCACTCCAATAATTTGCATATCAGCTGACACTCATTTGAATTCTCCAATGAGCTTCTTTCACCTTTTCCCAACGCCTGCTGGGACTTGTAGTGTCAGCCGCCGCCTCTTGCTCAAATGAGATTAGGTAAGTGTATAGTCCTTCGGCGCTGATTGCGCCGTGATGTGCCGCTGGTGTCCATATTAAAATTCAGCTCCCCACAGATGGCGACGACATGTATTGCGCGCCGTGGCCCCCTTTGGCAATCCTGGGATGGTGCTACCTTCCTACGCCTGAGCAGGCGCGACAATATTCCGATATGTGTGCTCTGCACTTGAAGGTGCACTCTGTGAACTGCAATCTATTCATTAGGGCAATGCCAGCACTTCAACCTCGAGTGTTCGCCTGACGCGTTTCGGATGGTTCCTTATTCATAGGCTCACTCCAATAATTTGCATATCAGCTGACACTCATTTGAATTCTCCAATGAGCTTCTTTCACCTTTTCCCAACGCCTGCTGGGACTTGTAGTGTCAGCTGCCGCCTCTTGCTCAAATGAGATTAGGTAAGTGTATAGTCCTTCGGCGCTGATTGCGCCGTGATGTGCCGCTGGTGTCCATTTTAAAATTCAGTTCCCCACAGATGGCGACGACATGTATTGCGCGCCGTGGCCCCCTTTGGCAATCCTGGGGTGGTGCTACCTTCCTACGCCTGAGCAGACGCGACAATATTCCGATACGTGTGCTCTGCACTTGAAGGTGCACTCTGTGAACTGCAATCTATTCGTTAGGGCAACGCCAGCACTTCAACCTCGAGTGTTCGCCTGACGCGTTTCGGATGGCTCCTTATTCATAGGCTCACTCCAATAATTTGCATATCAGCTGACACTCATTTGAATTCTCCAATGAGCTTCTTTCACCTTTTCCCAACGCCTGCTGGGACTTGTAGTGTCAGCCGCCGCCTCTTGCTCAAATGAGATTAGGCAAGTGTATAGTCCTTCGGCGCTGATTGCGCCGTGATGTGCTGCTGGTGTCCATATTAAAATTCAGTTCCCCACAGATGGCGACGACATGTATTGCGCGCCGTGGCCCCCTTTGGCAATCCTGGGGTGGTGCTACCTTCCTACGCCTGAGCAGGCGCGACAATATTCCGATACGTGTGCTCTGCACTTGAAGGTGCACTCTGTGAACTGCAATCTATTCGTTAGGGCAACGCCAGCACTTCAACCTCGAGTGTTCGCCTGACGCGTTTCGGATGGTTCCTTATTCATAGGCTCACTCCAATAATTTGCATATCAGCTGACACTCATTTGAATTCTCCAATGAGCTTCTTTCACCTTTTCCCAACGCCTGCTGGGACTTGTAGTGTCAGCCGCCGCCTCTTGCTCAAATGAGATTAGGTAAGTGTATAGTCCTTCGGCGCTGATTGTGCCGTGATGTGCCGCTGGTGTCCATATTAAAATTCAGTTCCCCACAGATGGCAACGACATGTATTGCGCGCCGTGGCCCCCTTTGGCAATCCTGGGGTGGTGCTACCTTCCTACGCCTGAGCAGGCGCGACAATATTCCGATACGTGTGCTCTGCACTTGAAGGTGCACTCTGTGAACTGCAATCTATTTGTTATGTAGATATATATATATATATATATATATATATATATATTCACTGAAAAAAACATAGGTTTCCCACAAGTTATAGTTAGCTGTACATTTCACTCGTAAAAAACCAATGAAATTCCACGTTATAGTTAGTGCAGGCAACTATAACTCACGCGACCGCAATCCTCTGCTGATGACATATGTGTCTTTATGAAAGAAAAATATTTGTAATATATGTATAGCTAAAATTTAATGGAAGAAGACATGGGCAAATAAGTGTCTAAATACAGTATTAGCATCAGCAGAGGATTGCGGTCGCGTGAGTTATAGTTGCCTGCACTAACTATAACGTGGAATTTCATTGGTTTTTTACGAGTGAAATGAACAGCTAACTATAACTTGTGTGAAACCTATGGTTTATTCAGTGAATTTGCAAGGTTTTTTAAATGCTAATTCCTAACTATAACGTGTGTGAAACCTAGGGTTTTTTCAGTGAATTTGTACGGTTTTTTAAATGCTAAGTTACTTTACGCCGTTCGTGCCGTGCGAACCCACTTCACGCAGTTCGTTCCGTGCGCGCACGGTGCGCTTCGCGCACCGTGCGCGCACAGTGAGCACACGGTGCGCTTTGCGCACCGCGCGCCCACTTTACGCAGTTAGTGCCATGCATGCACGGTGGGCACGCGGTGCGCTACGCGCACCGCGTGCCCACATTACGCTGGATGGGCCATGTACGTACAATGCGCTTCGCGCACCGTCCGCACACGGAGGCCATATTATGCGCTTCGTTGTGAAAGGTTATCTATTAAATGATCAGGTCTTTCATATGCCATGTACAAAATGTGCCCTGCGGGCACCGTTTGCACACGGGGGGGGGGATTTGTTGATTTTTTTTATTTTTAATAATTTTTTGCCGTACGCGTACGGTAAGCGCATTCGGCGTTTTTAAAAAAAAAAAAATATTTAATTTTTGGCCTTGGGGGTCCTTCTGGGACACCCTAACCAAGGCTAGGTGGTTAGGAGCTGTCTAGCCTGCCCCTTTTCATGTTATCCAACTTTGTTTTTCCTCCCCCCCTCAGAGTGCGAGAGAGAAAATGGCGGCCGACACTTCCTGGTTTCGACCGATTCGAATGTTTACTTTGATCTAACAACCAATCAGAAACGCGCTCGCGCACGGCACCGTACGCGTACGGTAAGCTTACCGTAAGCGCACGGTAAGCGCACGGAGTGCTGCCACAGATATATATATTGATTTAAATGCTATTTTCTCAGGAACTACTGAACAGATTTACACCAGACCTACAAAAGGCACTTCCTTGACCTTATGGCTACCTCTCTGCCAAATTACAAGTAATTCTGTTCAGCCGTTCGGGCTGTAGCTGTGTCTAAAGGTCCTATGGAAAAATGCATGGGGAAAACGCGTTTTGGGACTCCCCTTTTTTCTCAGCCCCCGCTTGATGAATCACCCCAAGACTTTCAGGGTACGAGCGGAGCGTAGCGCCCCATTAGTTTTGAAAATTTCGCGAGGATTCGTCAACCGGCGCCAAAGTTATTCAAAATAGAATGTTGCGGATTTCCTATGGAAACAGGGTCCTAACTATAACTACCTACTGGCGACCGCCAGTAGGTAATATATATGTATATATATATATATATATATATATATATATATATTCACTGAAAAAACCATAGGTTTCACACATGTTATAGTTAGCTGGAAATTTTACTGATAAAAAACCAATGAAATTCCCCCGTTAGAGTTACTGTAAGCAACTATAACTCACGCGACCGTAATCCTCTGCTGATGCTAATACTGTATTTAGACACTTATTTGCCCATGTCTTCTTCCATTAAATTTTAGCTATACATATATTACACATTTTTTTTTTTCATAAAGACACATATGTCATCAGCAGAGGATTACGGTCGCGTGAGTTATAGTTGCTTACAGTAACTATAACGGGGGAATTTCATTGGTTTTTTATCAGTAAAATTTCCAGCTAACTATAACATGTGTGAAACCTATGGTTTTTTCAGTGAATTAGCAAGGTTTTTTAAATGCTAATTCCTAACTATAACGTGTGTGAAACCTATGGTTTTTTCAGTGAATTTGTACGGTTTTTTAAATGCTAAGTTACTTTACGCCATTCGTGGCGTGCGCGCCCACTTAACGCAGTTCGTTCCGTGCGCGCACGGTGCGCTTTGCGCACCGTGCGCGCACAGTGAGCACGCGGTGCGCTTCGCGCACCGCGCGTCCACTTTACGCAGTTAGTGCCGTACACACAAGGTGGGCACGCAGTGCGCTACGTGCACCGCGTGCCCACGTAACACACCGTGCGCACATGGAGGACATATTATGCGCTTCCTTGTGATAGGTAATCTGTTGAATTTAATTTGTAAGTGATGACAATAATATGCCATGCACAGAGAGTGCGTTTTTTTTTTTTTATATATTTTTTAGCGTAAGCGCACGGTACGCGTACGGTAAGCGTAATCGGCGAAATTTTCAAAAAATAAAAATTTACCGTTTTTGGCCTTGGGGGATCTTTGAGGACTCAACTAACATGGCTATGTGCATGGGCGCTGTCTAAACAGCCCCTTTATATGTTTTTTCCCTTTGCTTACAGCCCCTCCCTCACAGTGCGAGAGAGAAAATGGCGGCCGCCGCTTCCTGGTTTCGACCGATTCGAATGTTTACTTAGATGTAACAGCCAATCAGAATCGCGCTCGCGCACGCCACCGTACGCGTACGGTAAGCGCACCGTAAGCGCACCGTAAGCTGGCTCAGATATATATATTGATTTAAAGGCTATTTACTCAGAATCTACTGAACAGATTTACACCAAACCAACAAAAGGCACTTCCTTGACCTGAGGACTACCTCTCTGCCAAATTTCAAGTAATTCTGTTCAGCCGTTCGGGCTGTAGCCCTGTCTAAAGGTCCTATGGAAAAATGCATGGGAAAAACGCGTTTTGGGACCCCCCTTTTATCTCAGCCCCCGCTTGACGAATCCCCCCGAGACTTTCAGGGTAGGAGCAGAGCGTAGCGCCCCACCTATTTTGAAAAATTCGCGAGGATTCGTCAACCGGCGCCAAAGTTATTCAAAATAGAATGTTGAGGATTTCCTATGGAAACGTGGTCCTAACTATAACTACCTACTGGCGACCGCCAGTAGGTAATATATATATATATATATATATATTAAGCAAAACTTCCAAATTGCCGCTTTTGCAGTGGAAAGGTTAGTAGCCTCATTGGCTAAAACAGGGTTACCATCTGACTCATCAGTCCGGCTATCTTCTCAATTGGACTACTAAAATGGATTATTTAAGGTATCAAATTATACATGGCGTTAAACTTGACATTATGCCCTAGTCAAATTTAATGTCACATTTAAGGAAAGGCAAATTTTAGAAAGTTGCCATTCTTTTCCCCAGTTTGTCCAGTAGGCTAGCACAGATTCAGCCTACCAGACAGCCTTTACCACTCCTGGGGAGTAGTTTGAATGACTCCCAGGCTAAGGAACAACATAAGCCTTCCCCTTTTAGGAAGGCTCACAGGGTGTTCACCCAAAAGAAGAGATTCAAAGGGGAAAGCTGCCTTTAGTGGCAAAATGGTGATTGCACTCATGTAAGACTGCTCCTTTGTTCAGGTAGACAGGATGGAGGTGGAAACAGCAAGGGTAAATCCATGGGTAAACTGGTTTTCCCATGGACGTGTAGTCTTCAGGTAGCCACACCCCTAGGGTGGACTACCAAGCACCTAAAATCCAAGGAGGGGTTCACACATCTTGAGAGTGGGAAGAATAGTGTACTCTGGAATAGTTAGATGCCACACATAGCTATAAGTAGTCACAAGATGGGAAGGATTCTGGTAGCCCATTGGCTAGTGACTGAATCATCCCCCCAGGACACCTTCTCTGCATAAATATCACACCCCTGATATCCTGAACCACAGAACACTATGGAACTGGAGACCTGACCAAAGAAGGACTTCTGGACCTGGCAAGTGAGGCTCCACCGACTGCTGGACTCCATCTGCTGCACCTTTGGTTAGCAAAGAGAGCACTGTGTCTGTGGCTCCTGGCTCATGAAGAAAGTCTGAAGTAGCCCCTTCGGGAATGCCAGTAGCCACATTCATTGAATCATAGCTGACCGCTGACTGGCAACAGAAGACACCAATCTTCGATGGCCAAAAGGTGCACTGAGTCTATTGGACTAAGCAATATCATCTGAGTCCAGATTGGTCCCCAAATATGAACACTAGCATTCACCATAGGAAACTGCTGGACCCGCTATATATGGAGACCAGAAGCCCAGCTGCAGCTAACCTTGACTGGCTTAAGGAGGATTACGAGGGACACCAATCCCGGTGGCCAAAGTCGTCTCACCTTACAAGTGGATCAATAAATAACTTCAATGACACCCCGGTTGCCCGTTCATCACCCAAAGCATCTTTCAGCATCCTTAGCATCCTGCATTCCCAGCATCAGAGCCACTCCATTGAAGTCTATGGCAATCTTGATTTAGTGTGAATATTAACTTTAGACTGCTTTGTTGACCCGGTAACTGTAACAATACTTGACTTTCTCCCTGTCATAACTGGTCGCACAACTCGGGCTGGTGTAGCAGAACACAACTCTTTCAAACTTTTCAAAAGTTTGTAAACCTTATGGTTGCCAAAGCTTGTTAGTGCTTTGGACTAAATTGCTCAGATTTACATTTTACTTTACAATCTATTTCTCCAGAACCCTCAGGTGAATTGTCTAGAAATTCCTAAAACTATAATCTACTTTTAGAAATTGGTACTGAATATCTTTTGTGTTACATGACTTTCTTGTTTTGTTGTTTGGTGCTTCTCAAAGCTTTATACTAGTTCCTTTGTTTAAGCCTTGATACGCTAAGCCACAGCTACCAAGGGTTGAGTAAAAGGTGTTACAAACAAGCCTGATTGCACCCAAGAAGGTTTCATGAGTGTATTACACAGCAGATTTGCACAATCATACAATACACCACAATCCTCACACATTGCTATATACTGTGATAACAGGTGCCTTAAAAAAACTGGCCAAATAACTCACATGCCTTGTAATTCCTCTATAAAGTATTACTAGAGTTAGGCATTACTTTTCCAAGCACTCATTGGAACTTTAGCAGAGGGTGTTGTGGACATTTTGACAGTGGGTGACGCCTCCGAGGATGAAACTCTGATTCCGTTTTGGAACATTAGTGGAACAATATGGCTTACATATAAGGCAGATCCTGTCTTACAGCAAGCTGGTGAGAGCTTTGGACACTTATTGGGCTAAAACAAACAAATGATCTAGTACAGGCACTCTAAATTAAGTAAACTGTGTAAAAGCTAATAACTTTGCTTAGGAAGGACTTACAGTCTTATGCTTGGGTGACTCTGATAGGCCTTAAAGAAAGTTGAGAGGCGAACATAGGAGGGCTTCTTAATGAGAAGGAATGGAGCAAGATCCTACCATATCCTCACAAAATATCTTATAATGCTCACTTTAAATATATTCAGTTTAATATATAAGACAGAGCAAACTTGACTAGGGCACTCCATAATCTTCCTAGTTCTTACTCACCGATTGCTTTAGATGTCACCTATTGCAGGAGCCCGAAAGGACTCTCCTTGATGGTTCAGACCTTAAGATACACCTACTTACAATGATCACCATGGGGAATCTTACAGACTCCAGGGAGGTCAAATGGACCTTTTACACCATGTTGAGAAAATACAAAATAGGATTATCAAATATCAAACACATTAAGGACTAAATTGAGTCAATGATGAGAGGTTAGGTTTAGTTTTAAAGAATTTATTTATCTACATGGTTAGGATTTCAAGAATCTTTATTCAATTTAGTAAAATACAGTAATATAAAAGAAGGTTAGAAATTAGCAATCAAAATGTGTTCCATAAAGAAGCCCAATAATCTAACTAAAGGACCTATTCCAAATAAGAACCCATGAAGAGTTCTATTGGAAAAAAGCGATAAGGCGTACTTCTCTTGAAGAGTAGTTCTGGGAACTCAGCCGAGTTACCTGAAGCAGCAGTAGCACCTTTCAGAACAATGATTTGTGCAGTAGCATCAATTACAAAATTAAGAAGAGAAGTCACCTCAAGAATCTAAGGACTTAACTTTCCATGAAGAAGAGTCTTGGACAAAGAAATACAGCAGCAAGACTACCGGATGGGTAAGAGGAAAAGTAGAGATGTGGTGTCTTACTTGCTAGAAACACTCATCATTATAACCTTCCAACACATGTATCGGTTCGTAATAATGCTTTCCCTCCTTGTATAATCAGAACAGTTCAAAAGGTGGTGGTGTAAGTCATACAATGCATCTTCTTTCGATTTCCGCAGTCTGCCCTCTCATCATCTGAATTGATACAGTCCTTTGGTACAATTGTTACCAGAAGAAAGGTTCCCATGAGAATCCTCTTACCTAAGATAAAGAAGCACTGAACTTCAGCACAGAAACAAAAGCTAGTCAGAAAATGTGAAAACATATGTCAAGTTAATATTTAAGAAACATTATAAGTTTACATCACCATTTATTCTATTCAGTTTAAATACGTTTATTATTCTCAATGGAAATGATCTAACATGGGGTGAGAGGAATTAAATGAACATAATACTAAAGTCAGCACATTTCCAAGATGACATCAATGTTAGGCTGTTGCACAGAACATTTTATTGTGAGTAAAGTTCGAAAGAAGCTTCTGGCCAAGTCACTGCACAGGTTAATGTAGAGTTGCTTGGTGCAAATTTCAAAATACATGCATATTCAGTGAAGCGATTCTAATAGCATCTTTCACATCTATGTTAGTCACTCTACAATATATTTTGGTTTTATTTTCTTAGCCTACGAAAAGATATTCAAACATTTTGCAAGTCATTTCTAAATATGCAGATTACTTATGTTAAAATATGTTCTAAATTGGATTTTTTAATGTGCTAGATATGTCAATTTCTAAATATGTGGTCATTCCCCTCACTATATAGGGCAGAGATATGGCATTGGCTCTGGGTCTGACCCCACATGACTGCCTATTGGAGGGTGGTGTGTAAAGTTTGTAGCATTGTATGTGCTGTCTCCTCAGACTTTAGAAATGTCCAAGAGGCAGCAAAGCTGGCTTTAAGTTTTTAGACCTTGCCGTACTGGGGTACCAGAGTGCCCCCCAATTAAACAGTTGTACCGGTCTATCTTGAAATGAACTGAAGCAAAAAGTATACATATAGGTATGAAGTTAAAGGCTGAATATTCTACTGTGAGGCAATAGGACAAAACAGTGCTGACCCTTGAAATGCCTTGATATTAGAATACCTTTAGGAATGCCAATCTTATCTGATTATGTAATCATGGTATTGTGAGTATGGGAGAGCTCCAATAATTTGTGTTGCACTCCTCTTGCAGTGAGTTATCTCAATAAGGCTACACTTCTGTACTACCCTCCTGTACATCTATGGCCAGATTACTAAGGCATTTTGAGGTCACAAAGATTCCTATTCACAAAATCAGATCCTTTCCAGCTGAAAAATGGCCTTTTGGTATGTACCACTCCCTAATTGCAAATTACTTTTTGGGTTTGCGTGTACCTACAAAATTGCTCATTGGATGTGGCATATTTATAACATTGCATCCAAATAAAGATTGGCAGTAGTAAATATTCATGTTTTACAAATTAAATCCAGGCAGAAAGCATTAATATTATACCAACTCGTGAAAGGTAGTGGAAACCAATTCACAAGAGACCCCTTTTCTTTAGTAATATAAAAGAAAGCCATGGGACCAATGCTTTCTCATATAAAATATGTTTACAAGTTTTCATTTTTTCCATTTAGGAAAACGGGCTTCCTTAAAAAAAATGTTTTGTTTTTTTAAACCGATCACATGCATTGTGGTAAATATTTAATTACCTGTACTATTTTTTTTATGCGGTAAAGTCTAGTAAGAATAACTCAAGAAATAATACGGCATCTAGGCCATGCTTATGATACATAAAGTACCCTGGAGTGTCCCTAGGTGGAATGGGAACAGCTTCTTCGAGTACCCCTTTTCTGGTTTTGATCTGTCTTAATTTTGAAAAGAGCGGCATTTTTAGACCTTATTACTTAATCTTGAACACACCTAATACAATAAACACAATAATGAACAATCATTCACACCACAATATGTAGAACGTATTAAAACATTTAACATTTAACAGTTAACGAACGATGATAACTAATAGAAAACTAGTTACTGACATAATACTAACACTAGATAATACTGAATTATATGCAAAACATACTAGATATACTGCTAAACAGTACAGATACACTGCTGAAACAGTGCAGACCGGATTTGTGTACCCAAACCCGTCTTGACCGGCACAACCTAATGTGCACGTCTAAATGCCTCCCCGGCAACGGTACTCACCGGGTAGCACGGAACGGAAGGCCTCGGAACTGAACTGGACTGGACCGGACTGGATTCGACTCGACTCGGAACTTCGGAACCTGGTGGGCCTCTGTATACCTCGGATCTTGCTCTCTCAGCTAGGCTCTGGTCGGGATACTTCGCACTTCTCACCGCCTCGTCTGGGTGTTGATCGCAGCCTCAGTCACCCCCGCTTGGCCGGAGGGAGATACAGGAAATCCTGCGGGTACGCGTTGTTGTCCGTCCAGCTGTGGCAGGAGACCGGGCCTGCAACGCACCTCCGGCGCGTGAGATGAGAAAGTGTCCCTATTCGGGCGCCAATTTATGTGGTAAATATTTAATTACCTGTACTATTTTTTTTATGCGGTAAAGTCTAGTAAGAATAACTCAGTAAAAATAAGAGGCAGAATCCGTGGTATTAGAGGTTCTGAAAGGCTTTATTCCTTACAAGGAATTATGGTTCGAACCATAGGCATCAAATTCCATCACCACGAGGGTTCAGGAAGGGAAGGCAATACATTATTGACAAGTAAAGATATTTATATGAAAAGCATTACATTAAGACAGATGCAGGAGGCGTAACAGCTGATAATACAGATAATAATACACATACGTAATGAAAGAAGGCGTAAACATAGGCGTAAACTAAAAACGTCATTAAACATGATGTCACAAGTGGGTGGATCCATAAGAGAATCCTGCAATGTCAGCAGAAATACCTGGCAGAGATGCGCGCGCAGCCGCATGTCGTGTGATTGACGTGCAACTAGAGGGTGAAGGGGACTTGACATTTAGCTCTACATGTGGAGACAGAAGTCTGGGGGGTCATGTCAACCTAATCCCAAATCATATCTAATATCTTATGTTTAAAGAACTGTATTATCCAAAAGGAAAGGTCTCTTGGACGGAATCTATTCTATACTGACTGTGAGTGCGTGTACAAGCGTCTAAGTGTCTACATGAGATGCGAGGGGGCAGGAATCTTCCATAGTAACAGGGGCTATGAATTACTTGCATGAGGACAGTGAGGCCTGGCCCTTTGCTCGGTAGCTGGAAGAATGTTTACCTAAACTACCAGACAGGAATGCATCGGATGAGGAGCGGAGCAGATAATCTTGAAGGTGAAATACAGTTTTTGGCAGGCAACAGGCCGGATCAGGCACCGTTAGCCGCACAGGGAGTAGGACAAAGTTCATGGATACAGATGCGGGCTCAGACTGGAGCTTTCGGAGGCAGAAGGCAGAAAAGGCTTGATGGCAGAATTCAGGGCCTACTCGCCTGAACTGTAAAACGAGGAAAGTGAACCACATAAAGTCGGTGGCCTTTCATACTTAGGAACGGAATATCCGACTCATTCATGGCGGATCTGAAAGAGGACATGTTGACGGTGGACGCACATGTATTTGCGTCTTCATAACTGGAACTGGAGGGAACATACATGTACTTGTAGCATGTACATGGAGCTGTTGGGGTCTAAGATAGGGGACATAACTGATCATAAAATTCATATTTCCTCATTCCCTCCTTGTCCCCTACGGACCCTCAGGAGATATCGATCTTCATCAATCCATCAATCTGTTCATATAGCACCATTTGTTCTTCTTTCTTCTTCCGGGATCTTGAACGAAAACTTGAAGGCGGGATACACGATGTGGCACACAGACCACAAATCGCTGGCCCACATTGTAGACATAAGCAGCAACTGAATAGTATGAGAAAGCCAATACCTAGGAAGGATAGAATCCTCCATCCCCAGGCTGACAACACGCTCCAGAACCAACCGGACCAAGTCCAGGTGCCTGGACTCTGGTGTATCTGGCTTATAATCTTACGAAGGCGAGTTATGGCTTTATATACTGACGGCGAGTTTTCTGGTATGAAAACACAGCAACTTGATCCGATGACCCTACAAGCTCCGCCCCTATCGGCCAGGATGACGTCAAGGACAAGACGATTTTGAAGAACAACAATCCGCATCGCGGACTGCTCCTCTGTTAAACTGCCTAAGGCGGAAGTAGTTTCATTCACTACTGCTTCAAGAGTTCTAGTTAATCTACGTATCAGTTTACTATTAGTGACTGTACCTATATAGGGAAAGAAACCTTTATTGAAATCTGTGTATTGCTCCCATGCCGTTTCAGTGTAATCGACAATCGGGAGATCTCTCTGCTGTCTATTGTGTACTAAATGGGTATTTCTGTGATAATCAGGAGGGGCTAGGAAAACAGGTGGCAGAAGGAATGCTATGTAACAGGTACCATCCCAATCTGGAGGTAAACGTATATATGCAGTCTGGCCACATATGAAGTAGGAATGACGAGAAGCTCTGAATGTAGACTTGCCTTGATCACTGAATTTTACTACAGTGGTACATTTACTATGGCCCATGTGTATGGAACCATTCTTACTTACACATAATTCACCTTTAACTGGAAATACTGACATAGCGGGCAAGATTGGTGTAGCTTCGGATTCAACATTCAGAATCATGAGGTTAAGTGTAAAATTACCTAATCCATATACTTCATTTTCTAGATCAGTTCCTGTTCTTTTGGGAAGTCCCTCCTTGTTAGGGTAGCAGACTTTAAGAAAAACTAGGTTCAAGTTTCCCCATACCCAGTTGTCTTGATAAACTACTGAATTTGAATCTAGGGAATTAATCAAACTAAACCATGCTCCACAGGAGCCATTGTGTGTGAACGGATACGGAAAGAGAGGCAAAACTCCCTTATAGTTCTGATAGGGAGGGAGTCGGCCACATATCCAACAATTGGTAGCATTGTTGGTCTGATGGGAATGATGTAACATACTAATGAATGTGTTGTTGCGCAGAGCAAATCTATAGGACAACTCATGCGGAGGTAATTCGCTAAAAGAATGTTCAGCAGTAGCATTGTAAGCACGCTTAGAAATAGAGTAATACATATGTAACAATACACTAGAAATGATGATCAGAAGACTCAGAAAAAACAAAATTAATAATGTCACTATGCAGTGACTACGAAGCGATTTACAATACGCATGTTTTTTAAGCTGTATCTGTCTATTTCTCTCTCTATTTCGGTCTAGAGGATACATGTCAGAGACAAATTCAACCGATTCACCTTGGAGAGGACTTAAACAATCAAATTGTCTGACTTGCTAGACCTTAGTTTCAGTTTATAGAGTTCGTTCTCCGTCCTTTCAACCAAGGGGAGCTTTGAGTCTGTCTGTGAGGGAATACAGGGCTGAGTGTTCACGTCGGACGGTAGTCCATAAAATTTTTTGATATGGCTCGAGTGCAACCACCCTTTACGTCCCTCAATCTTCACGGCTGTCCTTGTGGTCAGCAAGACGAGCTTGGGCGACTGCCACCTAGGCTCCAGCTGGGTCTTCCGGTCGAAATTCCTCACAAGAACCAGGTCACCTGGAACCACGTCATGGGGCTTCACCTCAGTGTTATCGGGAAAAGCTGCAGCTACCTGTGAACGACAAGATTGTAGTGCAGACATCAAGGAAGCCAGGTAATCTGTCAGCATATTACAGTCAACATCAGTGATTTTACGAGGTATAGGCGTCCCCCACATATTTGGTGGTCTACCGAAGATCACCTCATACGGGGATAGCCCTGTTCGAGAATGTGCTACCATTCTCATGTAAAAGAGCGCAACTGGTAGGGCTACTATCCAATCGACACCTTTTTCTCTACATACTTTGGACAATCTAATTTTCAGAGTTTGATTATGACGTTCCACGAGACCTGCTGCCTCGGGATGTCGGACACAGTGGAATTTCCATTGGTAACCTAACAGAAGTGAAACGTGTTTCATTAGTTCGGATGAGAATGGCTGGCCGTTATCTGAGTATACAACACGTGGTAAACCGTATCGTGGGAAGAATTCTCGAACTAACTGTTTGGCAGTGGTCGGAGCAGTGTAATCTGAAACCGGGTAGGCTTCTGTCCAACGGGAAAGAGCACAGACAACTACGAGAACATATTTGAATCCTCGACATCGTTCCATTTGGATATAATCCATCTGGAGGACTTCAAAAGGGTGATCGGGAGGTTGAAATCCACCCTGCTCTACGGGAATGCTTTTACCTGGATTAAATTGACAACATATCATACAGGTACGTACTTTCTGTTTGGCTGCTGCTCGCAAGTGTTTGTTGAACCAAATGTGTTGAATGCTGTCTAACATAGCTTTTTCTCCTAGGTGCGCTGGACTATGTATTGTGTTAATGATGACTTGAACCATGGAGTCGGGAAGAAACCATATAGATTTTCCCTTCATCATCCATCCTTGATCCGTTTGGATCCCTCCTAATTCAGTCCATTTCTTTATTTCTTCTGGTGTAGCATGTGTCTGTATGTCAATTACATCAAGGGCGGGATCCTTAACTGTCATGCAATGTGTTGGTGTCGGGACTATTGTCTTTGTCGTGTCAGTTGTATGAGTCTGGTTCTGAGCAGTCTGTTTAGCTGTTCTGTCAGCTAGGTCGTTACCCTGGGAAATGATGTCGGTAACTTTTGTATGGGCTTTGCATTTCATAATCGATATTGCAGTAGGTAGATGAATTGCGTCTAATAAAGCTTGAATGAGGGATCCGTGTTTGATGTGGGTACCGTGAGAAGTTAAATAACCTCTCTCTCGCCACAGCACGCCGAAGTCATGGACGACTCCGAATGCATAACGTGAATCTGTGTATATGTTGACTTTCTTATTTTTGGCTTGAATGCAGGCTTGTGTCAGAGCGATGAGCTCTGCTGCTTGAGCTGACAGAGTGTTAATACAATTTGTTTCGATCACTTCAGTGTCTGTTGTAACTGCGTAAGCGGCCACTAACTCTCCTGTACTTGTTCTCATACATGAACCATCTACATACAATGTCAAGTCCGGATCTGATAAAGGGATATCTGTCAAGTCTTGTCTGGGTTTCGTTGTGATAGTAATGACTTCAATACAATCATGTGCTAATGGATCTGTTCCGTTTACTGGCAAAAGTGTAGCAGGATTTAATGTATTACAACGTCTGATTTCTATGTGTGGCTGAAACAATGTTAATTCATAACCGGTGAGTCTTGCTATAGTCAAGTGTTGTGTTTGTGTGCGGTTCAAGAGAACCTCTACTGCGTGTGGTACTTGTACTGTCAATTGATGTCCTAACACTATGGCATCGCTTTGTCTGATTGCTAAAGCTGTTGCTGCCACTGATTTCAGGCACGCAGGAAGAGCCTGAGCTACGGGATCCAATGTACTAGAAAAATAAGCACATGGTTTGTGTGATCCTGCTTGTTCCTGAGTGAGTACTGACAAGGCAGTACCTTCGCGTTCGGTAACAAATAGTGTAAAAGGCTTACTGTAACATGGCGTTGCTAAAACAGGTGCTTGACATAAAGCTTTCTTTAAGCTTTCAAAGGCATGTGTATGTTCTTGAGTCCAAGGGAGGACAGTCGATGTGGCTGCCTCCTGTGTTGTCAACTGAATGAGTGGTTTTGCTAGAAATGCATATTGAGGGATCCACTGCCTACAGTATGAAGTGAGACCTATAAAAGCCCGCACCTCCTTTTGTGTCTTAGGTGGTGGCATGTTAGCAATTAACTGGATGCGATCAGGTGTAAGCTGTCTTCCCTCCTTGGACAGCAAGTGCCCAAGGTAAACAACTTGCTGGAAACAGAATTGCAGCTTAGAAGGGGACACCTTGTGCCCCTTGTCGGCCAGAAATTGTAAAACCGTCAGTGACGCTTCTTCACATTTACGTTCGCTTCGGGCGGTGATCAGCAGATCATCGACATATTGAAGCAGGGCAGTGTTAACTGGCATGTGGATACTGTCAAGTTCTCGTTTCAGTGCTTGGCTATAGATGCTGGGGCTTTCTGTGAATCCTTGAGGAGCGCGTGTGAATTTAAAACTTCATCCATTTAAACTGAATCCGAACAAATATTGACTTTCCGGATCTATTGGGACGCTAAAGAAGGCATTCTTGAGATCGATTACAGTAAAGAACGTTGCTTCTGAATCAATAGCTGTTAGTAATGAAGAGATATCTGGGACCACAGGGTATTGTGGTACAATACATTTATTTAATTCGCGCAGATCAATAACTAATTGATATACTGGTGGTGCTTTTGGATCCGTTCTTTTAAGAATCGGAATTATCGGGGAATTACATACATTGGAGTCGGTTTCCACAACCACTCCTTGTGCAATGAGCTCGTCAATGATTTGCAGTAAAGCCACAACAGCATCTGGTGGTAACTTGTATTGTCGCATTCGTGGTAGTACCACTCCTGTTTTTAGTGTGACTCGATATGGTGTAATGTTCATGCAACCAACATCAGTGGGGCCTTGTGCCCATAAATGTGTAGGTAAATTCTGCAGCCGGTGATCCATGTCTCTGGACCTGTAGTGACCTTTGAAGTCACGTAAAAATAATCGTACTCCTTCCGGAGAACAACATATTATAGCTCCTAGAGCTTTCAATGTTTTTATACCTAACAAGTTTTCTGGACATGATTTAGTAAGCAATAAATCTGTAGTTCGTGTCAATGGACCAACCGTAAGTGGAAGGGGTTGCGATACTTCATTAATGATAGGCTTTCCTGAGAATCCAAGGGAAATATTCTGTGAGCCTGAGAGGGGTGCCCCTGGAACTTCACTGCGTCGTATAGTTGTTCTGCTTGCCCCTGTATCAAGTAAAAACTTTCTGTCTTCCCCTAATAGTTCACTATGTACATAAGGTCCCTCTTGATCTACAGGAACCTCGATAAGGGGTAAGCCAACTTCCCTCTCTAGGCTATTTCATTTGTATCGCTGATAATCGGGATAATCAGTTTGTGCATACTGGTACATCTGTTGTGTCGTTGCTTGTGTTGCAGCAATAGGCTGCGCTTGTGGTGTTGCTACGGTCTGTTGCGGAGCTGCCTGTTGCGGAGCTGGCCTAGATTGTGCATGCTGAGGTATTTGTGGTTGGTTCTGATCCTGTCTAGGTGGACGTGGTCTTTCCTGCGTTTTACCCGTGGCGATATTATGTTTCAGAACTGCACAATCGTGTATATAATGGCCTTGTTGTTTACAATAGTTGCATGTCCCTTTCGCCGGACCTGCGGAATCACCCTTTTTATGACCATCAGCTGGAACTGACTGGGCAACAAGCATTTTCATTTTCGTATCTTTCATACGTCTTTGTTCATGCTCTTGTTCTTCTCTAATTCTATTGTGGTGATATTGTAACATCTGTAACATCTGTGACGGGGTGTTACCTTGCCAGGTACTCTCGAATTTCAATACTCTATTCTTAACTTGCGGTAGGGAATTTTCAACTAATTTTGTCACAAACAGATGTGGATATGACTCGCTACTTGCTTTTATGCCACTGTTAATACCAAAACATTTTTCAAATCGGGAATAGAAATCACTAGTGTCTTCATCTTGCTTTTGTTTACAGGCTGAGATTGCACCCCAGTCCTCCTTTTTCGTAGTTAATAAACGTGGCAGTACCTGCACTAGTAATCCTGGTAGTGCTGTAGTCTTTTCCCCAAGCCCTGATCCTGCAGCTCGGGCCTTTTCTTCGTTTTCTAATGCTGTCCAATCTATCTTTTGGTCTCCCACCTCCCATTCCTTTTCTTTGAGTTTCTCGTAAATACCGGCAGGCATTAATACTTTTAATATTTTCATAATGTCGGGGTAGGTATACTCTCCCATGAGTAACATGTCTTTTATCTCACGGTGGAAACCTGCTGGATCCTTGTCATGGCTGGGTACTACTTTCTTCATTTCTAATAATTCAATTTTAGTTATAGGCGTGTACACAAACACGCGTTTAAAGGTATTATCTTCACCTCTGATTGGGTGTACTTCGCGTAAGGGATTCTGTCTATCTATGTGATACATTTTTCTTCCCATAGTGGGAACTGGAACATGTTCTGGGCATACGAAAACTATATACTGGTTTCGAAATTCTAGAATTTCTTTAATTAAATCAGTACCTGACCCTCTCCATTTATTCGTGAGTAATTCTGTCAATATGTCAGATAGGGGTCCAGGATCGGAGTGTTGGCTTTTATATAATATAAGGAGGTGTTGAATCATGTATATACCAGCTAATCGTTGTTCGTCTGGGGCAAGGTTCAAAAACGTGTGTGCTAGTGCATCATCACTGTATTTGCCGGGACTGTCAGCCCATTGTACTGCTGACCTGGCTAATTCTTGTTCATCCATGGAATCGAGCATACGGTACCCCCTCCGGTCTCGGAGTAATTTATCAGCAGCTTGGAATAGGTGTTCAGGAGACCTTGTATTTAACATAATACAAGGTCCCAGCTGCGGGCCACCTCTGACTTTCTGGTAAATCCTTGGTGTAGTCCACCCATAAATCAAGAAATAATACGGCATCTAGGCCATGCTTATGATACATAAAGTACCCTGGAGTGTCCCTAGGTGGAATGGGAACAGCTTCTTCGAGTACCCCTTTTCTGGTTTTGATCTGTCTTAATTTTGAAAAGAGCGGCATTTTTAGACCTTATTACTTAATCTTGAACACACCTAATACAATAAACACAATAATGAACAATCATTCACACCACAATATGTAGAACGTATTAAAACATTTAACATTTAACAGTTAACGAACGATGATAACTAATAGAAAACTAGTTACTGACATAATACTAACACTAGATAATACTGAATTATATGCAAAACATACTAGATATACTGCTAAATAGTACAGATACACTGCTGAAACAGTGCAGACCGGATTTGTGTACCCAAACCCGTCTTGACCGGCACAACCTAATGTGCACGTCTAAATGCCTCCCCGGCAACGGTACTCACCGGGTAGCACGGAACGGAAGGCCTCGGAACTGAACTGGACTGGACCGGACTGGATTCGACTCGACTCGGAACTTCGGAACCTGGTGGGCCTCTGTATACCTCGGATCTTGCTCTCTCAGCTAGGCTCTGGTCGGGATACTTCGCACTTCTCACCGCCTCGTCTGGGTGTTGATCGCAGCCTCAGTCACCCCCGCTTGGCCGGAGGGAGATACAGGAAATCCTGCGGGTACGCGTTGTTGTCCGTCCAGCTATGGCAGGAGACCGGGCCTGCAACGCACCTCCGGCGCGTGAGATGAGAAAGTGTCCCTATTCGGGCGCCAATTTATGTGGTAAATATTTAATTACCTGTACTATTTTTTTTATGCGGTAAAGTCTAGTAAGAATAACTCAGTAAAAATAAGAGGCAGAATCCGTGGTATTAGAGGTTCTGAAAGGCTTTATTCCTTACAAGGAATTATGGTTCGAACCATAGGCATCAAATTCCATCACCACGAGGGTTCAGGAAGGGAAGGCAATACATTATTGACAAGTAAAGATATTTATATGAAAAGCATTACATTAAGACAGATGCAGGAGGCGTAACAGCTGATAATACAGATAATAATACACATACGTAATGAAAGAAGGCGTAAACATAGGCGTAAACTAAAAACGTCATTAAACATGATGTCACAAGTGGGTGGATCCATAAGAGAATCCTGCAATGTCAGCAGAAATACCTGGCAGAGATGCGCGCGCAGCCGCATGTCGTGTGATTGACGTGCAACTAGAGGGTGAAGGGGACTTGACATTTAGCTCTACATGTGGAGACAGAAGTCTGGGGGGTCATGTCAACCTAATCCCAAATCATATCTAATATCTTATGTTTAAAGAACTGTATTATCCAAAAGGAAAGGTCTCTCGGACGGAATCTATTCTATACTGACTGTGAGTGCGTGTACAAGCGTCTAAGTGTCTACATGAGATGCGAGGGGGCAGGAATCTTCCATAGTAACAGGGGCTATGAATTACTTGCATGAGGACAGTGAGGCCTGGCCCTTTGCTCGGTAGCTGGAAGAATGTTTACCTAAACTACCAGACAGGAATGCATCGGATGAGGAGCGGAGCAGATAATCTTGAAGGTGAAATACAGTTTTTGGCAGGCAACAGGCCGGATCAGGCACCGTTAGCCGCACAGGGAGTAGGACAAAGTTCATGGATACAGATGCGGGCTCAGACTGGAGCTTTCGGAGGCAGAAGGCAGAAAAGGCTTGATGGCAGAATTCAGGGCCTACTCGCCTGAACTGTAAAACGAGGAAAGTGAACCACATAAAGTCGGTGGCCTTTCATACTTAGGAACGGAATATCCGACTCATTCATGGCGGATCTGAAAGAGGACATGTTGACGGTGGACGCACATGTATTTGCGTCTTCATAACTGGAACTGGAGGGAACATACATGTACTTGTAGCATGTACATGGAGCTGTTGGGGTCTAAGATAGGGGACATAACTGATCATAAAATTCATATTTCCTCAGCATGGTCATCTCCTGGACCCAACAGGCCATCATCCCTATGACTGTGTTAAGTCGTAGTGGGTCGCAAAATAAGGTCTGTCAGATTGAGACCCAATTCGAATAATCATTTTGTGAATGGACCTATTACTAAAAATGTATTTGCTAAAAGTGTGTCCACAATTTGTGAGCACTTTCACCAAATCAGTTCTTAGTGCACCTGGCCCCATGTCCTCTAAAGCAAGGTGAGAGTCCTTTCATGTATTGTATCTCTATTGTGTGCTTTAATTTGCATAGGAGTGTTGAAACCTAGCATATTATCTCTACCTGAGTGAATTACTGTTTGTTCCTCCTTTTACTTTTGGTTGTCATTGCATTAGTAGGTGTATAACTGTACTAACCAATGCCAGTGCTTTCTACAGTAAAGAGTATATACAATCATTCTTTTCTGATCCTCTTACTTTAAAGATATTATAGATAATAGCCTACATAACATTATATCAATTGTCAAGATGTATATGCTGGTAATACTATTATAATGTTGCATGAACATGAAATACCTTGAAAAAAAAACAGGAGATGTTTGGCAAAGCAGGAACAGATTTTTTTTAATTAAACAGAGTGGCTGGAGAATAGTTATAGGTTCAGGGTCTGAGGACTGTCTCAATTTACAATCGAGTGTGGCCTCTTTTTATAGAATCATTGTTATATCTGGGATCTTTTGGCGTGTTTCCCCTTTTTGTTTGTGGTACTCTGAATACTCTTGATGCTGGTTTTGTGTTTTTGAGCACTTTTATACTGCTCAACAGTACTAACGTGCAAGTGCTTCTACTGTAAATTGTGTTTATGGATTTGTGTTTCCATGATTGGCTTGTTTGAGCTGGCCCTAAGTCCCTAGTATAGTGCTCTGTGGGTGCTGAGGGCATTTAAACCAAATGCTGCTAGTGGGCCTGCAGCATGGATTGTGCCATCCACACCAGCAGCCTTTAAAGGGTTCTGAACCCTGCCACTGCAGTGTCCATGCACAGTTTCCACTGCCATTTCGACCTGGCAAGTGCACCCACTTGCCAGGCCTTAACCTTCCCTTTTCTTACATGTAAGACCATCCCTCAGGTAGGCCCAAGGTACCCCTGTGGGAAGGGTGCAGTGTATTTGAGATGTAGGCCATGCACTGGTGTGTGTCTGTGACATGTCCTGATAGAGAAATCCTGCCAATTTCATTTTCACTATTGAAAGGATATCTATCCCATAGGCTAACATAGGAGTAGCTTTATAACATTTTACAAGCATACATTTCCATTGGGACAAGATGGAGAAATGGAGTTTAGACTTACTGAATTCAGAATTTAGAAATACATCTTTTAGAAAGGTGATTTTTATGTTGAAAATGCCACTTTTAGAAAGTGAGAATGGTAAAGATACCTACAAGCGATTTATCCGAATAAGAAATAATTTTGAGTAGTTCTATATATATATGTATATATCTATAGAGTGACATCTAATAACACTCAATTGAATAAATCAAAGTGAATTGTACAACATAGATTAATAAATCAATTACAGTAACCGGGGGAACCAAAGTAGAAAAATATATTTCAAATAAAATTAAGAAAATTAAGGGCACAGAAATACCAATGAGAAAACTAAAAAAACATTGAAAACAGAGAACATATATATCAGATATGAAAAGATATCTTGGTTATCAATGCGTAGCTATTCATCTTCATTAAACAGTGCAGTGAATATACATAGGATTCAGCACTCAAGGATAAATTAATTTAACAATCACTAAAATGAAGATTGGATTAGTCATCGACGTTTCGGTCTTCATTGCATCAAGTCAATGAGACCATCTTCAGGACAAAAGCAATTCTTGTGCAATTTCTAGACCCATCTATAACAACACTAATAATAAATATGACTTAACTAATCTATGTTAAAGTAATGTAATAAAGTAATACACTCGGTGGAAGTGGGACAGATTAATTAAAATAATCGTGGAAGAGTGTGGACCCAATCCAAAAAGCTTAATAGAGAATAGAACTTGTTAAATCTGAATAGATCTGTGTATTTATATCTTGATAGATAAAGATGCACTATAAATGCCCAGTGTCAGAATTTCTTGATAACTGACCAAAGAATCGAAGGATAACTGAGATTCCTGAATGGGATATCTCTAGTAACTGATAGTCGCCAAAATCAAATATATTCAGCATGTAATTTTATATATCAAAATATTATTTTAAAGATACAAGGAATTAGATTTACAGATTATATAATACTAACATAGATCTTAAATCGATTAGCCGCTTTGGAAAGGATATATATACACATGGATATGAATCCTCAAACTTAGGGAAGAAGATTATTTTTTTTTAAATAACAATCATACATAAATCTCCAAATTGAGATGTTGTAATAAAGCAGCACATTATATTATTTATGTTGCAGATGTTAATTTATGTTGTTAGACAGTTATAGAAAATGTACTTTCTTCTCTAACTTAAGTAGTAATATCACTTAGTTCAAAATCATGCCATGTTCAAAGATATCCTGTGTCATTAAATGACGGTATGGCTGGAAACAGTTACATATGGGCAAATATATGATACATTTTATTTATCTACAAATTGCTTGGATCTATGGGCATACTAATACCGGATCTTATATCTCAGTTAATAACTCTCCACTACTTGACAGTTACATAGATTGTATATTTGGGAAAAATGAAGGGTCAGCCTGTAAATCCTACACGGCATTTATTAATTTTTGAAAGATGGTTAAGTTAATATTTTCTGTAGATAAATCACTATATCGAATAGCGTTAGTTAGAAAAGATCAATGGCAAACACTAAGGGGTTGATTCCAATCCGGGTCAGACAGGTCTCCGAGAGCTGTCCGTAGCTTTACCGTGCGACCGACACATATCTGTAGCTGGTCCGTCCTGTTGATGAAGTACGATGTGCATAACTGCCAAAAACCCGACCGAAACGTAGGCTGTGATTCAAGCTTCATTCTCCGTCCAAGCCGTAACTCCGAACGCTGAACCGAGTCGCCCGGAAGCAGTATCCATAGCAGTTTCTGCCCTGACAACTACGATGCGTACTTCCAACGAACCGGACGGCTCGCCACGTATGGCACATCACAGCATCCGGAAAAGAAGCATATCAGCTATGATTCGCGCCACAACTCAATCCACGGCTACGAGACGTACCAGCTTGCAACGGGTACGAGACGGAGCAACAAGCAGCGTGTACGAGACAAACACATCATGAATCCCATCGCGCAGATCATACCAGTACTTTACATCTATTATGAAATCTGTTTATTGGCATTTCGTTAATATAGACATGGCACATGGTATAAATGAAGTATCACACAGGCAATGAGTCAGCCACTCTGATTAGTCCCCACCAGTTGTGAGCATGGCGAACAACAGGATCAAATGCCACCCCCATGTGCTAAGCAAGATAAATCTTGTTGGTCTCCAGACCACCGCCCTTATCTAAACAGTTCCATAAAACAACAAAAAGAAAGAGGCAAAACAACAGAAGCCCCAGCACAACAACAGCAGCAGGTTCGGTCTTTTACCATATGATCCCCAAGGTTCCTCTCCCGGCCCGACCCCCCCATCCGCTCCCCACCCGCCGGTACAAACAGTTCCATTAATGGCAATTTTCAGTGTCCGCACACGTCCCCGGTTCAGTAAGGGCCTCCGCATCAGTCCCCGTGTTGGACCCCCGAGGCTCACCTCCATTCCCCCCCTCCTCAGGGAGTGCCTCCACAGTGCTTGTCCCACAAAGCCCCAGGGCGTCCCCATCCAGCTGCATCAGGGTCTGCAAGTGTGTGCCCCACTGGTTCGCTATAGGCGTGCGTCTGAGGCCCAATGTTTCCTCCCGCAAAAGGGCCATACCCTCCGCCCCCGCCCACACCAGCAGGGAACTCCGCCATGCTTGCGCTCGGGGGAGCTCAGCTGCCTTCCAGCGCTTGGTGAGCAACCGCTTTGCCACCACCAAACCCAGGTCGAAGAAGCGAGAGGCAACCTTTGTGGGGGGAGTTCTACGAAACAGGTGCAGCAAGCAGGCCGGCCATTCCCGCGGCGCCAGCGGGCCGGCGCATTTACTTAACGCTCCATGCACCGTCCGCCAATACGATTCTAGCGCCGGACAACTCCACAACATGTGCACCAGCCCAGCATCCAGAGCCTTGCAGCGTGGGCAGTCTGCATCCGCGTGATGGAAATATCGATTTATAGAGTCAGGAGTGAGATATGCCCTGTGTAGTATAAAGTATTGAATGTGGCGAAACCGCAAGTTCCTGGGAACCCGCGTTGGTCCCCGTAGCGCATCCCTCCATTCCTTGTCAGCCATGGGGCGACCCAAGTCCGCTTCCAATTTACCGCGCAAAGGAGACAGGTCGGTTGCCACCTGTGTACGCAGGGAGGCCGCGAACCAGCGGATCATGTGACTGCCCCGTCCCATGACATGGAGGTATTGCATCATGAGGTGCTGCGCCGGCTCCTCCTGAAGAGCCCCCCACCGGCTCGTCAATGTCGTGATCAGCAAGCGGTGACAGAGGAATTGGCCGGCTGGTAACCCCGTCTCCTCCACCAATTGGGCGAATGGGATAAGCGCACCATCTCGGTAGAGGTCCCCCAACGTGCAGATGTCCGCCGCGTGCCATTCTGTAAGTTCCGTCGAGCGCAGTATCCCCTGTCCACTAGGAGAACCCTCAATCAGCATGGCGGGAGCGTAAGGGACATTCAACCGGGTCAAGTAAAGGGCACGCCGATAGCATTTGTAGGCCACTGCCACAAGGAGGGGACCCGGCTTGACCACTCTGGCCGTCGGGTGGAACGACACAATGATATCCGCCAGGGGGAGCGGTGGCTCCGCGGACGCCATATCAACCCACTCCCTATCGGCCAACCACCTGGCTACCCACTGCAGCTGCGCTGCTAGGACCAGTACTTTACATCTATGACCGGATCAGGAACAGACGTGGACGGCGCAGATGGTAAGTCAGACACCTATCACACAAACAAACAACACGTACCCGCAAAATGGCACACACACACAGGGGATCCTCATCCTGGTCCCTAACAGGCCACCATAGGGGTTGTATGGCCAGCACCACTACCCCCACATAGGGGACCTGTTGCCCATCACTACTGCCACCCCCACTAATAGGGCTTATGTTGCCCATCACCCCTGCCACCCCTACTCATTGGTGACCTGTTGCCCATCACCCCTGCCACCCCCACACATAGGGGACCTGTTGCCCATCACCCCTGCCACCCTCACTCATAGGACTTATGTTGCCCATCAGTACTGCCACCCCCACACATAGGGCTTATGTTGCCCATCCCCCCTGCCACCCCCACTCATAGGGGACCTGTTGCCCATCACTACTGCCACCCCCACACATAGGGCTTATGTTGCCCATCACCCCTGCCACCCCCACTCATAGGGGACCTGTTACCCATCACCCCTGCCACCCCCACAAATAGGGGCCCTGTTGCCCATCACCCCTGCCACCCCCACCGATAGGATGGGTGATGCACCACACATCCATCATACTCCAACATTAGGTATGTCAGCAAAATAAACCCCCCCAACATCATGACACCAGTGTGTAGTCTGTGACAAATTCCCACAACAGTGATTATGACTTCGAACATACAATGTAACTAACAGCACATGTGTGACCATGTGTGACCAACAAATGAGTGTGGCCTACACAGGGAGGCATCACTATAGCACTGTGTCAATGTAAAACTAACACCCCCTCACTGTGTAGAACAAAAGTTTAGTGTGGGGTTCCAAACTGCAGCAAATGTCGAGCATTGTGGTGATGGGGTCTAAACCCCCCCTCATCACAGTGACCAAAAGGTAAGTGTCATCATGGTCAAAGCTGCAAATGCCAAACAGCATGTATGAATCCTGCTCCCAACACATGAAACACTTTTGGGGCAAACTAGTGGTTGTGTCCCATACCCACAGAGATGTGGTGAGGCTAACAGTGTAGTGAAAACAAAACATACTCTCGGCCATGTGCAGACAAGCACCACACATGGTGGCTGACAATGCATAAAGTGTACAATGACACAAGAGCAGAAGTGACCATCACAAAGCATACACACATCTCGAACATAGACACACTGATCAAAACAACCTGTGTGGACTGTAAGGGTCAGGTCACAAACTCCCATTCCATGCCAGCAATGGCACCTAACAGCCAGGATAAATGTGCAGAATGATGTGATATGACTCACAGGGACAGCAGGGAAAATCACAGAAACAGCATCCAGACAATGGCCCACAACAGCAATACCAATGCACTGATGCAGATGCACAAACACAAACAGGCAACCTCACACTGCACATCTGACACAACATGTGTGTGTGTGTGTGTATCAGTATCCCCAGGCAACTACACAACACATGAGGGGGGCTGAACCACAGTGACACAGTGCCATACAAAAGTAAACCATCATTGGGACACCCTTAGTGGCAATCAGACTTTGTGAGATGAGAGGGAACACAACACATGTGACACAAGCTGTAATGAATACAAACTAACACAGCAAGAGACTGACACACAACAGCACTAACCCCAGGGACCAGACATTGGGGTGACACATGCATGCATGACACGTCCACTGTGCTGACAAAGGTAGATGTCGTACAAACTGGGAAACCCAGACATGTGTCCTGTGCCACAAACTTACATCGCACCTACACAAACACAAATCACTCACAATGGCCCGTCATCCATGGACAAACGGGAGCTAGGGGCCCATCCATGCAAACATTACATCAATCCACCCTCAACACCACACACCCTGAACTGCACCAATGTGCATCTGTGAAGCCCACATGGACAGGTGACATTGCACATGCACCCATGACAAACACAGGAATGTTGGGAGGAACTAAGGTGCACAGACTCATCACACAAGGACAGTTTACAACCCTGGTGAATGACAGACATACTGCACAGTATGCAGTACATGGCCATGACGTCAAAGCTCACGTAACCTTCTGAATACCTGCCACAGTCCCAGGACAATGCAGAAGCCAAGGAGAACCACAAGGCACACATGCTGATGCCTGCAAACATTGCAGCCCTGAACCGGACAAGAAAGATCAGTCACACACACATACACATGTCTAAATAATTGAAAGGGACCACCTAGGGACAACTACATGATATTGCGAACAAACAAGTGCCTTGGGGAACCCTGCCTGTGTCCCATCTGCGTCTGACCACATCATCACCACTCAGAACAGACAAATCCCAATGGTGAACCACCAATTAACAGTAGTGTGTCATGCACCCACACAACTGGTAGCCCATGGCAAAGTTGTGGGATGAACACAGTACCACTCAGCAAGCATCAACAGCAGGAACATATCATATACTCCCTGTGTATGAAAAGGGATGTGGACACACACACATGCCCACACAACACACAACATGGGCCCAGGCTATGTCACGGAACAACACATCCTTGACATAGCCTGAGGGGACCCAACTCCTGTGGAAGCCCAGCTGTGCCAAACATAGTCACAGCACGTCTCACTCATGTCAGCTTGGTCAGTCAGCCATCAGTTACCACACAATGAAGGCTCTGGTCACAACAGCCTGGGTACGTGAGTCTCCCCTAAGTCATCTGCACATACTCAACACATATGTACAGCAAGTTGCACAGAGGACCCAGTTGCTCCTATACCAATGATGCCCACACCTGCAGGTCCAGTGGAGATGCGCCCAAAGTCAGGGAAATAGACAAATTGGACAATGGGAAGCACATCATATTTGCATGGGTGCAAGCCACAGATGTGACCATGCAAATGAAATGTTCACAGAGATGTCCACAAATTGTTGATCATGACACACCCAGTTAGCTGCAAAGGATGACATGGATACCGACCAGAATAGGATACATATCTCATGGACCACATGGAGTACCCCACATCACCACCTCAGTAATCAACATTGGAAACCAAGGATTACAGGTGCAAGGGCATGTTAAACATCATCAACCTAATGTACAGCTAAATCAAGTTCACAAGGATAAAGAAAAAAGCTTTATTCAGCATATGAAAATTTAAACATCCGTTAAAACAAAAGGCCAATGGCCAGTCCATTATCAAATTACAAGGAGTGATTTTGAGTGACAACTGTCACACGTTGCTTGCCTGCACTGGAAGGACAGGGGACATCACCTCGGAGGGGCATACATGGGGGCAGGCCAGGCACTGCAGGGACAGGATCAGGGCGCAGCAGAAGGAGGCAGTGAAGGGGTGGTGGATGCAGGAGAGTCACTTGCAACTGCAGTGGAGCTGACTGAAGTGGTGGGTGCAGTCACAACTGTGGGGCACAAGTCAGATGGGGTGGGTGCCGGCATGACTGCAGTGGGCAGGTCAGATGGAGTGGATTGGGTCCCCACTGCAGTGCCCAAGTCAGACGGGGTGGTCGTGGACTCCACTGCAGTGCCTAAATCCATGTGAGCGGAATGGGGTGCAGGTGAGATCGGTAGGACAGAGGGGGGGACACGGTCCCCACATCAGTGGCACTAACCGTCTGACCGGGTGTTGAGGAGCAAGTGGTAGGGGGGCAGGGCCTCAGCATTTTGGGGATGGTATATATGTGGGTGGGGGAAACGGGGCAGGGTGTGACAGGGGAGCCTCTGGAGTGGTGGCCTGGGGAATGGAGGACGGAGACTTTGCCTTGGAGCTGCGTGGCGGCGGTGAGGTCTTGCTCTTCCGGCTCTGGGTAGACTTGCGGGTGGGGGTCTCATTCTGACTGCACCTTGGGGAGGGTGTCCGGGTGTGAGGGGCACTCGCCTCTATGTGTGGGGACTTACTCTTCCCCTTGTAATCTGGATCTGCTGGGTCAGTGGGGAAGAGGCCAAGGTCACAGAGGAAGAGCTTCTGTGGAGATGGGCAGGTGAGGCAAGGGAAGGGGGCTGGGAGGGAGAGGTTTCGGAGGACTGAGGAGTGGTTGTGGATGGCTGTGTGTGTGTCTGCACACCAGCCCCTGTGAGTGTGGTATCAGTCCTCTGCACTTGCTTGGGTGCATGTCTAGCCCTTGGTTTGGGTGTTTGTGTGCTGCCCGTGTCTGTGGCTTTGTGAGAATGTGCAAGTGTGTGTGTGCTTGGGACAGGTAGGCTGCTAGGAATCGTGGGTGGTGCAGGGGTAGGAGGGGTGTGGAATTGTTGGAGGAGGGACACTGCTGTCATCAGGTAGGAGGCCACGGACTGATTGGTCCTCTGTAGGGCAGACATGCCCGATGAAATGCCCTCCATGAACGACACCAGTTGCGCCAACAGAGTGGTGTGTGCATGGAGGACACTCAGCATCGATGTCTGCCCTACATGGATCTGTCTAAGTAAGTCCACAGACACCTCACTCAGGCCAGCTGGAGACACAGGGGCAGGGGGTGCAGTGCCTGGCACAAAGGAGACATGCTCCCGAACACAGGAGCCTCCATGGACCTCTGGGATGGGAGCCAATGTGAGGGGGTGCTGGTGGTGGTGGGGGCGGTGGTGGGGACAGCCTCACTAGCTGGGGTTTGGTGGCTGCTGACACCCGCCTCCACAAGGGAGTCATCCTCAGAGCTGCTGTGGCCCTCAGCTGGGGGGGATGGTGCTGACGACTCCTTGGTGTGGCCCCAATCGCCCTTTGTGCCACTGGGTCCCCCTGACTCCTCTCCTTCTGTCCCAGTCAGGCTCTGTGGCTCCTCCTGGTCCATGGAGCTGTCCCCTTTTGTGGCCGTGGATGTATCTGGATAGGAATAGGAAGAAAGAGAACAACATCAGTCACCTGCACTGACTGCACACACCACAGTGAGTACATCACATCACAGGGAAGCCCTGGCATCATCAGCTGAACACTGTTCAAAGTGCCAACACTGTTTAGAATAAGCCAATTGTCATTCTCAACATCAGCCATGGCACACATATCCCTCCTTGACTTGCACCCATATGTCTGTTGCATGTTGGATGCTAATACCCCAATGTCCAGACATGCTCAACCCACACATCAGTTGGACATGCAAGTGAACATATAGGAGTATGTCACTATACACACAGCACATCTCTTGCCACTGACTCAGTACAGGTGTCCGGATGAAGGGATGGGCAGAGATTCATTTCACATGCTTGTGATGCATGCCAACAACACACACTATGATGTTCTCATGTCCTGATAGTCAATGCCACAATGGGGTGCATGGTGCACGCTTGAACACAATGCAGGATCACTCATAGCAAGTTAAATGCCATGGCACTGGCATGCCTGGAAAGTCAGTCAACACTGTCCCCTGTCTCAGGGGCAGATCATCCAGACAACAACAGTATGCACTGTGTCACAATCATAGCTAAGGGGTAAAGCTAACTCTGCAGATGACAAGTGCACTTGCCCATCCCCTGCAAACAACATATCCCTGACCCGGAAGACCCCACATCATGCAAATCAGACATATGAGTCTCTGCAAAGACAACTCCCTCTACATTAGCACATCATAGTCTGCTGTGCATGTAACCCAGCTGCCTGAAGTACACAGTTGCATACACCATTGTGCGCTGTCAGATGATCACACACCTATATGTCACACAGGTCTTGTCTCTCACAGTCACATCTCAGATGTCCTGCTGACCCTCAAAATCATGGACATCCCAGTTGTACGTAACAGGAAGCCACACCATAATGACACAGAGGCAGACACCTGAAGGCACATGTCACTAAGCACAACCTGTAAGTTGATACACAGGAGTGGGATTACAGAGTGTTTCTAAATGCCCTTGAGGAGGCATGACTGCCCAGGTCTACGTGAAACAGTGTTTGGCCCTGGACAGTAGTCAGGTGGCTAAGCAAGTGTGACACACTTGATATACATACTCCTGAGGCCCACAAATTGGAGTCCCCTGCTGCATGGTTTTGTTTGAAATACCCCAGCCACATGTCAATTGGAACACATATCAAGGGCACACACAGATCACATGTCAGATCCCAGGCATTGGATAAACAATTGAACCACCCATGAAACACACAACAGAGTCACGGGAACAGATGTTGTCCGGTAGCTGAAGCATAGCTGACTGCAGGGGCGCAGTTCCCTAGTGACACAAGCAACAGACTGTAGGGGCCACACCTGTGGATCAGATGAGGAGGGTGCATCGCACAATTGAGGGACATGAGTCCTGGACTACAAGACCTACGTAATGTGGAAGTGTGATCATGCCAAAAGACTGCAATTAGCATGTCAGACATAGTACACAGATTGGGCATGGATTTACCCCCTTCTTGCTGCTGTCTGGCCTTCAGCTGCCTATCCAGGTCTGGGAAGACCACTGCCAGGATCCGGAGCATGTGGGGGGTCAGGGCCCGGTGTCTGCCCCTCCTGCATGGAGGTGACAGCTTCAGCTGGACTGTAGCGATCCTCCGGGTCCAGCCCCGAAGGTCCTGCCACCTCTTCTGGCAGTTGCGGATCCGATGCTTGTAGACCCCCAACGAACGAACTGCCCGGGCGATGGTCAGCCATATCTCCTGCTTCTGGTGGGCATCAAGCTGTGGGGATGAAAAAGTTAAAAGTCCATTAACACACATGCCCCATATTTGTGCCGCACACATTTGGATATACATGTCATCATCACAAAGGGAAATGAGTTACACAGGTAGTGCAACCATGGGAAAGGACAAATTAACTGCATGTCTGACATGTTAACAATGCCTGGGAAGTTTAAGCTTGCACTAATGCACCTTAGCAGCAGAACACCTGTTCATTACATGTACCTACACACTTTGGGGGATGAAAGTAGTCAGTGAGAATGCTTGCCACTGCTGTACACACTGCTAGTACTGCTGGTCAGACAGCATGCACAATTAGGAAGGCAGTGGACTGCACACTCACTTGGTCCCCTGGTTTCCCATACAGCTTGCTGAACTGTGGAAGAAGCCCGTCCAGCAGGGCCTGGTTCTCTTCCTCAGTAAAGGCTGGGGCCCTCTCCAGAGTATGTGCCATAGCAGGAGCCAGAGGATGCAGCGACAACAGCAGTGGTAGCAGGGATGTGGTCCAGGAGCATGTAGTGTAGGCAAGTGAGCTCCCTGGGGGCCAGCCAGCCTTATATCTGTGCTGCAGAGGCAGAATCTGTGCCATGTGTCCCAAGTGAACCGTGCAATGCATATGCATTGTAACCCACGTCGAACCTCATTGCAGTCAATGGCAAAGCGTACGCATTGCTCGGTCATGAACCGTGCAATGCGTACGCATTGTCACCCGTGTCAGACCTCATTGCAGTCAATGGCAAAGCATACGCACGGCTCGGTCATGAACCGTGCAATGCGTACGCATTGTCACCCGCGTCGGACCTCATTGCAGTCAATGGCAAAGCGTATGCACGGCTCGGTCATGAACCGTGCAATGCGTATGCATTGTCACCCGCGTCGGACCTCATTGCAGTCAATGGCAAAGCGTACGCACGGCTCGGTCATGAACCGTGCAATGCGTACGCATTGTCACCCGCGTCGAACTTCATTGGTGTGACTTTTCGACAGATTCAACACACAATTACTTGCCGGGGACACCTGTGCACACCTACCACACTACAGCATTGGCCACACAGTGTCCCATGGCATGAAAGGCTGCATTCCCTGTGTGTTGGGGGCCACATTTGGTTTGTTGGGTGGCACTTTTGTTCAGCCACTCCCAGGCTGTGCACGTGTACATGGGGGCAGAATCCTTGGTGTGTTGTGCACATTACCACTGTGATGTGCAAATGTACAGTAATGGACATGAGTCATGGACACAGTTGCAGGTTGGATATGTTTAGGACATGTCACATACACTCTGAGTGCTGGGGGTGATGGCATGTACGTCACAGTGAGACCTGTAGCCAAAATTCAGATGGGCACCCACAGTCTGTGTGCAAGTTGTGTCTCAGATGTGTCTGATCAAATGTGCACAATGGGAGACAGTCTCCACATCCATGTGGTATATGCATCAACCTTGATGGTGTGTGTGTGTCTAAGAGACGTACATGTAGGGCCTGCAGGGACAACAGTGGCCACTACCTGTGGGACTCATGCTTGCCTTGTGGTGTGTATGTGATACGCCATGTCCGTGCCAGTGTCGATGTGGCAAAACAGGGACCCTGGGTATCTGCAAGGCAAAGATCTGTGATACCTGGGAGACATCAGGCCTCACTTGTCACTGTGGTGTGTGTTTGTAATGTCACAGCAGTACATAGGGTGGCACAGTCACATGATTGGCCAATGCGCTACATGGGACTCATGTGGACATGTGGAATTGAGATGTGAGGTGATGGTCATGTAGGTGACATATGTGTCCATCCCCAACAGCACACACCTCAGTACATTGTGTAATGTCATGATGTATCATGTGATATTGAGCCTGGTCATGGCCACATGGTTGGATGAACCGACAATCTTCCTTTGTTCATCTCTGTTCTGCAGGGCACCAGCTGTCCATCGACCGTTCCCAGACCTTCAAACCATGCAGGAACACATCTGCATCTGACGGTACTGCTTCACCAGGCCACTGATTGAGGAGTTGGGGGAGCAGTTGGTGCCACTTCTGTTACCTGGCCAGACATACCCTACAGCACTGACCCCACAGGTGAAGGTGATGGCAGCCCTGCACTTCTTTGCTAGTGTTACCTTCCAGTACACTGTGGCTACAGCAGGTGGTATGTCGCAAACTATGTTTAGTCGTGTGCTACGCAGTGTCTTAGAGGGGATGTTGCATTTAATTGACCTGTACATCAAGTTCCCTAGCCCAGCTGAACTCCCTGAAATAAAGGATGCCTTTTATTAACTGGGGAAGATGCCGAACGTCATTGGATCTATTGATGGTACACATGTGGCCCTGATACCAGCACAGGCACATGAGCAGGCATGCCGTAACAGGAAACATTTCCACTCGATCAATGCTCTGGTGGTATGTCTTGCAGACATGTGTATCACACATGTGTGTGCATGGTTCCCTGGTTCTGCGCAAAATCCCTACATAATGAGGAGTAGTCGCATTGCAACGCTGATGTCACAGATGCCAGCTCAGCGTGCCTGGCTTGTCGGTGTGTACTGACTGTTTATCATTGTGTGTGTTTGTCAATGTGGTATTCCACACTCCTACAAAACACAGCTACTTGTTCATTTTTGTGTGTGTAGGTGACTCCGGATACCCCAACATGCCATGGTTGGTGACACCATTCAGCAACTCTGTGACACCAACCGATATGCGCTACAATGAGGCACATGGTCGGAGCAGGAGGGTGATTGAGCGGACATTCGGCCTCCTGAAAATCCGCTTTCGCTGCCTGGACAAGACCGGAGTGGCCCTCCCATATGAGCCTGCAAAGGTGTGCAAAATAATCCTTGTATGCTGCATGCTACACAACATGGCAGTGCAGAAGAAGGTGCCTCTCATCCAGGATGACGATGACCAACCTCCGGCACTGGTGGAGGATCTTGGCCTGGGCAACGATGCCAACGATGATGAGGATGAGGGTGACGTCCGCTCACTGCTCATCAACAACTTCTTCTCCTGAATGTGAGTTTCCAGGGTTGTTATGTCAAAGTATGGAGTTAGCCTGGAATGTGTTGTGGCTGCTCTGTTGCTGTATGAGTGTGTCTGTGTGCCACTTGAATGGATGCATGCCGTGCTGTGTCCATTCAGATGGTGTGTACTCCACAATAGGGTAGTACTGCTAACCTGTTTTTGTGTAGGTTTCTTGTGACATGTTTTGTTCATGTGTATTGCATTTCTATCCTGTTCTGCTGTGCTTTTGACTGTGTCTTGTGTCTGTCCTTCACAGGGTAATTTGCCTGTTGTTTGGTCAACACTGACCCCCAACACCCAGAATCCGACACTAGTGTGGGAGTAGTCAATTGACATCAAGTGATGTGCCACACACCCATGGACTAAAATTCTCAGACACTCTGTGACCGTGTGTCCACCGTAACGTACAATTGCCTTGCAACTATTTTTGAATAAACATGTTGCTGATGTGTAATGAACCTGTGCTATGCTTTGTTAGTTGTGTTGTCTGTCTTCCCACATCTGAGTGACATTTGCTTACCTCACCTGTGGACTTGTTACCACTGACTGTACCTATGTGTTTCAGGTCAACATCATTGTGTGGGATGAGTAACGTGGCCATGCTGAGTATGTGTTGTGTTGCCATAGTGGTATGTCTCCCTCACATGTGTCACATCACCATGACTCACCTAACGTGGTCACATTGTTGCAGTATTTGCCATGCACTGTGTTGTGTAGCAGATCGACATCTCCATTACATATGACAAGTTGGAATCACAACAGAGGCAAGTATGGTGTACTGGTGAGTTTATTTTCGAACATGTGTGAGGAAAGTGCACAGGATGGTGGGTGCTGTACATTGGTTTTGGAATCCAAAGTTCACATTAGAGTTGGAAGTGCTGGTAGATGAAATGTCCAGAGTAAAGTCCACAGTCATCTGCTATATTGGCACAACATGAACCCTCCATGTCATGTGGGCGAGTTGTGTGCGATTGAACAAGGTGAACGGGTTGCGCACAAAGAACATTGTCCAGAACAGGTTTAGAGGCCCTGGGGGATGTGCTGGGACATCTGCCTCTCACATGTCCTTCTTCGGACGACCCCTCTTCTTCTTGGGGGGGGATCCTCAGGTGCAGGCCTCTGTAGTGCAGGGGACTCTCCGACAGAGTCCTCCTCCCTCCCTGTGGCGCTGGCAGATGGTCTTGCAACAGATGTTTTGGCCATACAGGGAGGTGTGGACAGGTTTGTGCTGATCTGGCGGAGGCATTGGAGTATGTCCCAATGCACCGCAGTAAGGGCATCCCACTTTGCCTCCATGCGGGCATGGTGGGCAGCCTGCTCCTGTTGCATGTCCTTGAGGCTCCCCACTACCTGGCCAAATCCTCCGGTGCTATCCTGGTACGCATCTATGATACGTGCCAGTTGGGGGTCATCTTGCAGTCCAGACCCCTCTGCAAGGCGTGAACTCTTCCTCCCACCCCTCCCAGCACCCCTAGCCACATGAGCAGGACCAGCGGCGGGACGCACAGGTGACACTGGGACCCCTTTGGTGGTATTACTGGTGGTGTTTGCTGTAGCTTCCGGGGGGTCCTGTGTCCCTGTGCTGTGGGTGTTCAGTGGCCTTGGTCTGTCCGTGTTGGCGGGGGTGCCCTGTCAGCTTCCAGATGCTGGAGGCATGGGTAGAGGGGGTGCAGATGTTGATGCTGCTGGTTCTGCATGATGACTCACACCGGAGGGGCCAGGTTGGTCGTCATCATCCGAAGAGGACAGGGACAGAGTCAAACCAGAGAGCTCAGTGTCCACCAGAGTCTGGGACTGGGAATCCTCTTCATTTGGTGCTGGGTCCCCAGCACCACCTGTGTTTGGAAGAGACACACAATGTAAGTTATGTTTCTACAGGCATCAATGGTTCACAAACATGACATTTTCTACTGTACGAACAGATGCCTGCCTGTACACTGCTTTTTTCCAGCTTGTCACGGACAGAGTTTGATATTGTTGTTGCCCATTTCCCAGCAGGGGAGAATTCTCAGTATAACCAACTGTTTGCCTTCAGACACTTCAGTGATTCTGTGGCGAGTATTCTACATAAGTTAATGTTTTGGATTATATTGATAGTGTACTGCCAATTTTGGATGTCTTTCTCTCCGTTTCATTTTTTAACTCATGATTTTGTGCCTATTAAGGGTATTGGTATGTTCTACTTACCCCTTTTTGATTGCGGTTTAGACACAAATTAAGTCATTAAAAGTATTTGTACAGAGTTTGTTTCAGAGCGGTGCCCCTTTCCTGAGCGGTTGCCAGGTAGAGGTGTGCTATCCTACCCAGCAGTTACGGGTATGTGGTTCTTCTTTCTGTTTTATGTATTTTGTGAGACAACACCTGTTTTCTAAATTAATTTATGCCCATTATATTTAAGTTTTTTCTTTTCTGTTTTCTATTCTAGGTAATGTACATTGAAAACAGTTACATCAAAATGCAAGACTAGCGGTTTTGATATCCTTTTTGTGTTATCACATGCACACAATTGTTTGCAGTAGCAGCTTAGGTCCTGATGAAAGCCTTGCCTACTTATAGGTATTATGGCTGAAACATGTCGACTGATTTATTTCACCATCGCGGTTTATATTGTTTAATACAGACCGTTGATGCACTGTCTTTTAATCCTTGAGCTAGTTTTAAATTCATTCTCCTCCCTATTTTGATTTTCTTTGCGCTGCGCCCTCACTCACGCTATTAGCTCTTCTTTTGTGGATTTACACTGTCCACTTCAGTCTAAAACATCCCAGAGCTCCTCCCTCTCAGAGAGGGGGTTGTAGCCCCCAGAGGAACTAGGTTTTTCCTCTGGGAGGAGAATCCCAAATGATGAAGCATGTCACCTCTTGGTGTGTGAGGGATTCCGTCCTTTAAAGGGAAATGCCCACAGTTAGTTCGGTTGGGCGTAGTCTTTGGTTTTGTCTCCATTTACATATATACTTTTTCATTGATTTAAACTTTTTGTAGTGGTCTTATCCACACTTTCTTTAACACTGTTGTAGACCCCAGGATATCCTATTGTTGTTTATCACAAAATGGATGCCTCTGCCACAGACATGGGTCTGGCCTCCTGCTGCTGACTGAAACTCCAGCAGGGGAGGCCTGGACAATAGGTTTCCTGTCGAAGGGAGGTGTAACCACCTCCCCAGACAGGCAGATGTGTATTGGGGCTGGGCGGGAGCAATCTCTGGTGCTTTGAAGTCCAGCACTGGGGGCCCATTTGGTGTCCCTGTGCATAGTCCAGTTCAAACCAGTTGCAGGGGCTACCTGCCCCTGCTCTGGCATGAAACTGGACAAAGGAAATGGGTGTAACCACCCCTCTTTCCAAACCCTCCCATAGGTGGGTCCTAGAGTATTTCCAACACCCAAACTTAGTATAAGTATGGGAACCCAGTCCTTGAGACTTTAGATTACCCTGGACGAAAATCTGCAACATATATCCTGGACCTTCGATGTTCTATCCTAACCTGAAGACTGAAGTAATCTCCCTTGGGGTCAAGTAGTGACTCCCCTGCTTGGCAGGCACCAAAGAAGCAACTGACTGGTCTGCATCGCTGAAGCTCCCGCTAGATGCCAAAGTCTTTGCATCACCCGAGGTGGATTTCCAGAGTTCCCCGAGGCTACCCTGAGTCCACAGCAAAGCTGAGGCCCGTGGCTAACGTGGGTGATGTGGAACCGTGACCCCTGGACTCCGTGAACTTTTGCAGCAACACCATCTTCCTGGTCTTCCTTGAAGTTGTGATTTGGGCTCCACGTAGCCCCAGCCTTGAGTACCTCCTGCACTGAAGATTGCTGGTCTCCACTCCACAAGTGACCCGTGGGCCAGTTTCAAGTGCGACCGCTCAAGGATCCTTCGCGATCGTTAGTCCGTTGGCTAGTAGGTCCCCACGAAGGCAAATCTCCTTCTTATTGGGCTTTTCCGGTTGCTCCAGATGTGCCCTGACTTACCTTTGCTGGGTGAGTCCCTCAGACCTTGCTGGTCTGCACCGCAGCCCTTTCTCTGCTTTCCAGTGACTTGCCATTGCCAAGGCTTGTTGGGTCCAATCTGGTCGCCGACACCGCAACACTCAACAGACTTTGCTAAAGTAGCAGAAGTGCTGATGACAACTGATGATCATGCGCATCCCTCTCCCTCGGTGGAGTGTACAGCCTTAGCCCCAATCAGACAAACCAACCACCCTTGGAGACCACAGCAGCTACCAAATCCACCAAAGACAGAGATGGCGTAATTCCATTAAAACTCAAATATTCATCTATCGTAAAGGCCCGCATGTATAGTTAAAGGGCCAGCTATACTAGTAGCGGAAGCCTCTCAGAAATGAAAAAAACCTCAATAATGGACTTTTTCATAAAAAAGTCCCCTCATTTTACTCAGTCAGCCCAACTGGGCATTACGGATACCTCAGACTTAATTAAGAAAAAAGAACGCAACGGGGGCCAGCAGCAACTCCGGCCCACACTGTGGGTAAAATATCTCTTATAACTCCGTCCCCACAACAAATAGTAAGCACAACCAGGCGCAACCACATTTAAAAAATAGCACAGTTATCGATATTTCCTCTGGAAGCCCCTCGGACAGCCTGCTGGCAGACATTGACCTAACAACCAGCATGACGGAGAAAGACACAGGAACCGACACAGGAGCCGAAAAGGGAACTTGCCTCCCAACTCTCAAGGATAGTCCGGAGAAGGTATTACCCCATCCTAAACTAAATTGTATAATTACGGCTGCACAGATTCACAGCTCCATGGAAATAGGCGCAGGAGTTACAGGACAACAGGCAATCGCAGACTGCAGCCTTTGGCCTACTGATCAAGCAGCCTATGAAACTTTCAAAGGCGGCCAAAGGGGACCTTATACCGGCCTGGACTCGCCTGGGGTTCCCGTTCGAACCATGGGCAAATGTACAATAAAATGTACAGAGTCCAGGTAAGCACTCGAGCAGCATGCGCTCCAACCTCGAGTGGTTTGCAGATCCACACTACGCTCGAGCATTATGGAAAGCCTAATATTATCTGCTTCTAAAAATATTTCAAACAACATGGAACAAGAATCTCTACTGGCTTCTATAAATGAAACACTGGTAAACACAGTTAGGGCCCTGACATGGCAGTCCGATAAACTGGAGTTGCAACTAGACCTAATTCAAACCCTGGCCATCTCAATATCAAAGTTCGAGGAAAAAATCAGCGCCCTGCAAAAGAAGCAAAATGAAGCCGCAGGCAAGGAATCTCCTTGCGCTTCTTGTTCCTGCCATTTGATTGCGGAAAAATGATGCTTCCTGCCAGATGCTTTGAACTTAATGTTAACGGATATAAAGCCGGCTCTACTGCAACAACTAAGCAGTAGCCATAGCAGGCTCGACCAGAAACCAATGGACAAAGAATCTGGCTGCAACACGGAAAGAGAGACTACCATACTGGAGTCAGCTGATGGGGAAACCTCACTACTGGTTGCGATGCTACCAAAGCAAGACCTCGCAAAATTTCCATCATGCACCTTTGAAGTAAATCACAACCAGGGGGCTGATTCACCCCCCACAGAGCATGAATTAGGCCCGGAAGCGAAGGATAAAAAATCGCCAAGTTACCAACATAGAAAATCTCCAACTAATGACAACAAATGACCGGTTGCTCTATCTAAAAGAGCAAAAAAAAGACAAACAAAGGCCAGGAACAAAGCAGTGAGAGATCGTCTCTCAAACCAGCCTCCACTCAAGCTAATAAAGTTAGATAACTCGCCTAAAGTATATCCACTGTTTAAAGGTTGTGGCAATTTGAAGAATCCATTACTATCTGCACAACCACCTGCTCTCTTACCCCAAGCACCCTTGGCTTCGACAATGATACTACCTAACCCAAATACAGCCCCCACCATGGTACAAAGCATAACACCACAGTCCATTACATCAGGAACATACCTGCCGGGCTATGCACCCTCAATCACGCAAAACCAGAAGGAACATCCGCCCAGCAACAGAGGTAATATAACAAAAGATCCAGAAGTAGGACAACGGCTGGCATTCTCATCCGAACGCACTGAGATATTAGTGCATTCCACAACCAAGAAAGACCTAGGTTCCATCGCCGATCAAAGCCCCCCACTTCGAAATTTAGAGCCCTCAACTCACCCACATACCCTTGGTGAGACTTGAATTTGGCCTGGAGGGCATCATATGGTCTAGTATGGGGTCTTTTATATACTACCACAGATGCATCACGGCAATGCCGGGTACCCTGAAATTTATTTTGCAAGATATTTTCAAACATAAAATTAATCCATGGTCTATTTATTTAAGGACAGCAGTAGAAACTCTACAAATCGATCTGATCACTCTAAATACTTCTTCACTTACGTCCACTGCAATTAAACGTATAATGAAAAAACATATTAAACTACTTTCCAAGACCACGGACCTGCAAAAAATTAATACTACATCGCCATAAAGGACCCTGGCAGCGTCCCACAACAATGAAAGTCAAGTCGGACTTAGGGCACAACCTTACCTTAACTGCACTATAGGCGAAGCTTGCCTGACTGAAATCTTGGCAGTAAGGATGCTGGCATTACAAATTAAAGATTTTAATCCTAACTGGCCACTGTTCTCTAAAGAAGTCAAGTGTAGACTCTGCGGCTACTAATCAGAAACTCTTTTAAATCTACTGTGCAGCTGTCCGATGTTGCTCGATTGCCGCCGAACCTTATTAAAGCCACTCTTCTTAATTTATGGTATAAGAACATGCAACCATGCAATGAACTGGATTTTCAGCACCATGGTCACCCTTGAATTGGCAAGAATAGGTAAAAAATTTTAAGCAGTGCAGGACCTCCTTAAAAACTCTAAACATAGCACTGAGATGATCATGAACTGTTAAGTCTTAGCTCTTGATTTACGGACATTGATGCACAGTAGAGTTTGATCATGCTGTAATTGAGTTCTCTTTTTAGTTGAAACTTTTTTATCCATTTTATGGAGGTTTTTTAACTCGCCTTTATTTATTATTTCTATAATAGACAAGGGAAAGGGAAGAAGGTAGAGAGAAAGCCTGTACACCAAGAGTTTCCTTTTTTCGGGCATAACAAGCCATCTACACTATATGGTCTTATCAGGAATCAGTATTCTCTTTTGTCTTTGTATAATTATGTTTCTACTTTATACATGTTTTCTATTGTCATGGTTTTACGTAATCTACACAATAAACTTCGTATTGACTGACTGACGGAATTGCAATTTGAGAAGGTTTTTATCTGAAAATGTGTACCATTGATCGCAGTCGATCTATAAGCAACCCAATTATTACATTTAAAATGCCCCACTACTTGAGTGAGTTGAAACATTTGTTGGATCATGGATTTTGTAAGTTCTTTGCATGCTCTAACCAACCTGTTTTTCAAATTTGAGTCACTTTGAAAACAAACAGTGTTTTTTTATACTGCGATGTTGCTTAAGAGACTCCAATGTTTACACAACGTTTTTTTGATCTTACTAGAAAAAGTTCCAAATGTAGTGGCCCAAACTAAGCATGATTCAGTAGGTTTGTTTCTGATCTGAAATAGGGTTCTCCTATCATTGTACCAAGCTCTCTGAAGGGATCTCTTGAGAAGCCTGGATAGATAGCCTCAGGCTTTAAGTTTTTCTTTCAGTTTTTTGATTTATCTATCACATTAAGTTATCGAAGTAACTCTTCTTTGTATTTTGATTCATGTAATAAAACAATGCCCCCGCCTTTATCAGCAGGTTTTATTATTACATTAGTGAGTGATTGAAGATTTCGAAGGGCTTTCTCCTGATCATTGGTAAAATTATATTTAATTGTGACTTGATTATGAATAAGATTCTCAATTTCAGTAATGATGGCATTTTGAAAAGAGACAATTTCTTTAGATATTATATGATTTGTGGGAAAGAAAATCGAAGTTTTATGTAATCCTGTGATGTCTTGTCTCTGATTGGAGTCTTGCTTTGAGAAAAAGTGTTTAAGTCGTACCATACAAAAGAATTTCTGTAATTCTATCTTGGTTTGAAAAATATCATTTTTATAGGTTGGTACAAATGACAGACCTTTTGCCAAGACCGCAGATTCACATTCATTAAGGGTGTGTTAGGAGAGATTTAAAATTAGAATAGTCAAATTATATTTAGAAAGTGAAATAATCATACTGACATTTACTGCTCATAATATTGATTCCGGGTTTGTTGATGGTCTGGAGTATACTGCTTCTGGAACAAACCTCATCTTGCACCCCACATTCTCCTGCAGGGGCCTGGTCCTCTGTGAGTTAACCTTAAAAAAGACTGGTATGAGGTGGACGGTTGGGTATTGTATTCTGATGAATAAAATCTGCTAGCAGATTGATCACTGCCAAACCCTGTATCTGAAAGAGTAATTTTCTTGATGGTATTGAAATTAGGGCCATATGACTGATAAAAATCTTTTCTCAAATAAGGATATGTGTGCTTGTTATTAAATCTTTGATATCCTTCTTTAATGTATCTGTCTTTTTGCTTATATTGAGATCTTCAAATTCCTTTATGATGTAACTTTATCAAATAGTATCTTGAAATTCGAGATTGATGAATCACAACAAATTTTCTTTTCAAGTTGTTCTATTTCTTTAAGTAGTACCTTGATGGGTGTCAGTGCTTTTTCAATGCTAAGGACCATCCAGGTCCTTGAGCACTTGTTTGCTGAAAAACTGAAGCCTACTTCAAAGTCTTCTTCATCCATGACAATTATCAGATTATTTCTCATTTGAAGCCCTGTTGGGATGATGTTTGCATTCAGGCAGTCAGTTAGAAATTTGGCATGTAATGCAGTTCTAACTCATTTATTTGTTAATCTCCCAAGATGGGAAATGTCTGTCTCACATGGTTGTTTAGGTTGTGGTTCCTTATTCACTAAGAGGAATGGACCTCTGCTTATTTGAAGTCTGAGTAGGACAAAGTTTCAGCCTTGAACATGAAAAAAGCTGAATGTCAAAACAAACAAAGAAAAAAAACACTACTATTTAAGTGGCCCCAAAAGAGACTTAATACAGCACATAAATATAGCAGGTAGTTGGGCAACCCAAGAAACCCCTTTGAGCTTGGGTGTTAAAGTTAGAAAGGTAAAGATACCTACAAAAGCCAATTTCTTGCTTAACTATCCTGTGTGCCTCTGCCATTTGTGTAGTTACTGTCTGGGTTTAGAGTGACAGTAGCATGGATGTGCATTCACACTAGACAGACACAAGGGGGTTGAGGTTTGCCTTGTCTTTCCTGGGTGACTCATGGCCAGGCTAAATAGACCTGCCTGTATTTAGAGTAGTGGGAGGATTTGTCCCTCTGTGCTGGCCTGTAGTGGCTGCTTCTGTCTTGGGCAGTGAAAGGATGGGACTAGACTTTCTGCATCCTAGTTTCCGGAGTTTCTCCAAGGACTTGAGGTAGAGGTTGCCCCCTGTTCAAGAAGTCTTGGGAACAGCAAAGACTTCAAGTTCATCTAGTACCAGCACTGGAAAGTGTGTGTTTTTTGTTGCAACAGAAGAAAAAGCAACCGGAAGCCCGTCAATGACACCCCAGCTGGCTCAGTGACCCTAAGATATTGAAGAGGGCACCCCCGTTTACCGCAACCCTGGTCTCACCGATAACACCATTTGATAGCGTCACCGGCACCACTGCCTGCACAGTGACCTGTGGACACTGCTCATGGAGAACACTGAGCACCATCCTGCTTTGCACCACAGCCCTGGTCTCACCGCCGCCGCTGCTCCAAGCTGACATCTAAGCCACTGCCTGCACTGTGGTTTGAGGGCACCACTTGTAAGTTATACAATGCACTGCCCCGTCCCACACCACAGCCTTGGCCCACTGACATCGGTGATATTGACTCTGGTTCGTCAGCTGACGACAACGCTTCAATGACAATGACGCCACTGTCTGAAGTGTGACCTGCTAACACCGCCACAAGCATCACCCCAATTTGCATTGCACCCCTGGTCTCCCCGACACTGCTGGACACTGTCACCAAGCTGCTCCCTGCACCACAACCTCTGGACAACACAGGCTATAGAGCTAGACTTCACACCACAGTCCAGACACCCACCGACACCAGCATACCCACTTCAACCTCAAGAGTTCGACCTGAAATGCCTGTGACTTCAAGGGCCTGGCCACTCCAGCAATGACCTCTGGAACCAACTCCTGCTGACTCCAGCTCTTCAGAGCTCACTGATGCCCTGCATTTGTAAAGGTCCTTTTTTGCAGGTCTTCCGGACACTATAGCTGGCCCGTGTTGCCATGGTCAGCCAGAACTTTTACACTTGTTCACGACGCAATGATAGCCCCAGACGGAGCTATCAATTTCAAGGAACTGTTTTTGAAGTCTTTTTTTGCATCATGAGTATTTTGAATAATCGTATGTTTGATTCTTATTGTTTTGTTTTTGTTTTACATAGATAAATATTGGCTATTTTTGTAAAACTGGTGTGGTGTCCTTTTGTAGTGCTTTTACTGTATTACTGTTGGTTATATTAAAATGCTTTACACACTGCTTCTGAGATAAGCCTGACTGCTCATGCCAAGCTACTAAGGGGTTGAGCAGGAGTCATTTCAGAAGTGTAACTGCCTCACCCTGACTAGGAAAAGGGTCCCTACTTAGACAGGGTAACAACCTGCCAACTAGAGACCCCGATTTCTAAAATTGGTTGTCAGAAGTGAGGATAGAACTTTGCTTTTGCACTTGACCTACAGTAATTGGTGTACACTGCTACCATATTGCAGACTACTACATAGCACATACTGATTTTTTGGGTCTATTTTTGTGTACCCATCTTTTTTAAGTTAAACTTCCTAATGCATCATGCGTGAGTCAACAGCATCATCAGTTGCATTCCTACAAGTGGCCTTTAAGGAGGAAAGATTGGAAACCTACAACGTAATGGAGTTGACGGCTATTTGTAAAAATCTAAGATTCCAAATCAGGGGCCTCATAAGGAAAGAGGATACTAAAAGACACTGAGGGCCTGGGTAGCAGCCAGGCATGCCAGTGGACAGTCTGGAGACCTTAGTGTGGAGGTGGAGGAGCCTATTCCTAGGGTGGATGTGCTTTTGGGGTGGACCTTCCTGGCTAGGTATCAGTGGTTTGTCTACAGATGAGCTAGTAGCCAGGAGGCATGAAATAGAGCTTGAGAGGCTCAAGATGGAATCATGGAAGATGGTCTTAGACCATGCACGTGGTCTCAAGGAGCTGGAGCTGCAGAGTAAATCCAGCACAAATGGTGACAGCAATTCCTCAGTGCACTCAGAGAGGATTGTGCACATATTTAAGAATGTAGGAAAGGAGTACAAGAAGGGTGATAATTTACAAAGGTGGTTTCCAGGCTATGAGGCATCTATCCACATTAATGGGGTCCCTTAAAAGAATTGGGGAGCTTGATTGTGGCCTAATATCTCAGAAGTTGGCTTTGGGGAGGGGCACAACCATATCTACACTGACTTGAAGAAAGCCCTCCTCACTTGGTATGTTCTCACTCCTGGAACGTACCAGGATCAATTTAAAACCAGTAGGAAACCTGATTCACAGACATGATAGAATGTGTAGCTTATGTTTGCAGGTCACTGAACGCTTGGTTGAAGGGCAGCACAGTTACATATTTTCAGGGGCTGATTGGGTGGGAGCACTTGTCTAGTCTATGTTTTACAGAGCTGTGCCAGCATTTGACAAACAGTAAGCTGACTGACCCCAGGAAGTTTTCTATGGAGGCGGACTGCTGGGTGAGTATCAGGGTCCACAAGAAGGTGTGTGGGGGAGACTCCACCAAAGGAGGGCAGTGTCCCCAGCAGAAGAATGAGGGGCAAGGGTAAAACAAAGGAGTTCGCTAAAGCACCCCAAATTAGTACCCAGGGTAAGGATTCCCACCCCCAAGGAGATATGAAACAATGGGTCTCTTCAGGAAAGCCTGCAGAGATGGGACCTCATAAGTGCTATATATGTGACCAGGTGGGTTACCTGAAGGGAGTTTCCAAATGCCCCCCGGGGGCATAGCCACCCACCGGTGGGCAGTCCAGTGTGATGGCTAGTGTAGTGCTTGGACAGGAGGGGTAACCAGGGAAGGGTTGGGATCCTGCAGAAATTACCCTTGTCTCAGTAGGGGACAGTGAGATGGTCCAAGGAAGCCAGGTGTCTGCAAATACTAAAAAGTACAACACCTGGGCGACCATCAAAGGGAAAAGGGTAGAGGCTCTCAGAGATAATGGAGCCAGTATGACCTCAGTCCGGAGTCACCTGGTCTCTGAGGCGCAAGTAGCCCCTGGTGCATTCCCCCAAATAATTGCTGTATACAATTCAGAGTGCCTGTGTAAGGTGGTGCAGGTTCCCTTTGAGTGGGGAGGGGTCTCAGGTCCCTTGAGGGTGGTTGTGAGGCCTTGCAATTGTGTTGTCCTGCACTCCTAATTTAAAAAATTGCTAAAAGAGGTTTTATTCAAATTAAACTGTGCTTTGTTTGTGTTAGCGTGCTCTCTCACTAAGGGGTAAATCCCTAACCCCTGTGTAAACTAATCATATCTTTCAAGGCCCACTGATCTTACTTGTTTTTCTTTTTTAACTTGTCACATTTCACTTTCCTAACACTGACTAGAAATGTCTGTTAGCCTCGTTCACTTTTATGCTTGCAGTTCTCTTTTCTGCTCGCTACACAGGACTATCACATTGTGTCTTGTATCAGCACGGTGACTAATAAAGTTTAGTATAACTTTTTACACCGGAATGTCGAAAGATAGACTACCCCTTTAAATTCAACACATACACGTCATTAGGTCATTGGCTCCATTGCTGAACTGTTCGGCGTCTCAGTCGCGCGGCTTGGGCTATACGCGATAAGAACTTTCAACTACCCGGAAGTTTCTGAGTTACGGTTCACAGTGTTTCCCATTTGAGGATTTGACATCCGTCTGTTTCCTCGCTTTTTCAGCCACAAGTTTCATCTGGTCCTCTTCTAATGTGTGATGCCGCAGAAGCCTCGTTTGGGTGATACGCAGTGTTTCCCACTTGAGGATTTGACATCCAGTTTGTTTCCTCGCCGTTTCAGCCATAAGTTTCATCTGGTCCTCTTCAAATGTGTGATGCCGCAGAAACCTCGTTTGGATGATACGCGGTAAGAAGCTTTATTCACTGAATGTTGTTCGATTCGGCAATCTCTCAGTCATGCTCCGGCATTGATATGGCTTCACAAGACTTTCTTTTCCCCGTTTTTCAGCCTATAGTCCTGTCTCGTCTTTACTAGGTAAGACACACCTCTCCTCATTTTCACATCGTACGCTCTGTTCCACAGGACCATTTATAGAATTTGATTACATATGATTTATAGGACCCCTGTTCAGCGTTAATGGTCTTGTGGAGTGCGGCTATACTGTTTGGGACCTCCTGTCATTCGTGACTTTATTTCACCATGACCTAAGACAGGTGAGCTTTTACTCGCTCACTCTGCAACTTCAAGTTTTATAGTACCCTCTATATGCTTATCTACTTTGACCGTCTTGGCCACTCACGTTTGGCTCTCAGGGCGCACATCTTACACACCTAATCGCTCGTTGGTCTCATAGTAGCATGTTTCTATTGAACTTGGGCGCACTGTTTTTTCACTCCTAGCCACACAGTTTCACCTTTACTCTATGGGTAACTCACCTCTTGGTTAGGGTTCCCTCTCCCACATTCGCTTTCTAAATCTGTGACACGTGCAAATCCTATCAATAGCTCATTCATTGTATATTCTTCACACCCTTTGCGTAACAACATATGCATTTTTTTGCTTGTTATCCTCCATTGTAGTTCCACACGGAAGAACACCATTTATTCAACTCACCGATTTTGATATTCCCTTGAAGAAGGGTTTTTAACCCGAAATGCATTGGGAGTTGCATTAGCTAAATCTTTAAGCCACATATGATATCAATGTCATTAATTGATTGTCATGTTTTATATGTTGTTTTTGATTGTACAATTTGATTACGGATTGACCTTACTATGAGAATTATAGATAGACATCCGCAGGTTGCATCATATGTATTGTATTCAAGAAACACAATATATTATACTTTTTTTTAAAGCATTCACTTGTGTTAAATGTTTGTATTTCAAATCTCTTTGATTTTCACACAATTTGTAGTACTTATGAAGCTTCAATAATTCTTTTGAATCCCTAGCACACGTAAGTAAGTATTCATAACATTATTTTGAAATTCGGAAGTGTAAACATCTAGCAAGTAATTGCAGAGGACATGAGTCAGATCTTCATTCTTTCTTTATTATAGACGTGTTCTTTAGAAACTCCACAGCCAACACGTGTTTCGTCGTTACGGGAAGAATGGTCCCACGACTTTCTCAAGGCTGTACAAGCAAAGAAACAGCAATGAAGAACAATATAGTCTTTCATATATTCCCAATAAAAGGGTCAATTGATAAAAAAGCAATATTACAGAAATCCAACAGGAAAACAGACCCAGAAATGAAACCACAATGAATTAGGTAGAGCTATGATCCCAAAGGAAGGAGAGAGAAGAGGAAATGAAAAAGTGAGTGAGACGATCCTATAGTATGGGTTCGAAGTCGTGGTCCGCGCCATACGGGTGAAGGAGTCATGTGAGTTATGTGATAACCGAGCAAAAAGCAGAACACGACAAAATAGAAAGCCCATGACTAGCGTACTTCCAAAGTGCCATAAAAATCAAACACAACCGTGAAAACTCGTGTGAAAGCACCCTTCGTGACAGATTGTGTTCAAATACCTATTTTTTCTCGTTTCTTGTTTCTAAAATAATCAGAAATATAAAAAAACCACATCAGAGGGAGTTCTCATGTGGTATGTCCGTGCCCAAACCACATTAAATTCTCATCATATGTACATACTCGAAGCGTGGTACAAATTCCGGACCACACGGGGTTCTGTTCGTGGACGGTGTAAAGATTTAATTTCATGCAGATCCCTCCTTCGTTACGAGGTCTATTGATCGTGCTGTAGACAAAATAAATGAATACCCGCGTCGGTCTATGTGACAACAACCAGTGGCAGCATAAACAGCGTTATTAGACTAGCCGTTAATCAGATGTCCTTCCAAGGTGGGATGAAATGGATCAAGTTCTCTGTCAGTATATATTCAAATAGCTATCCTCTACTAAGTTTCCTTCACACGCCAAACTCCCTACGTCACTTTTAATTACAGTAACAATCCTTTCCTACGCGCCCTCTACAAGTAAAATTCATGTCTCATAGTAGGAGTGCGTGTCTCCACGTTCTATCAGTTCTTACCTTTTAGTACAAATACATTCTCGTTTTCCCAATTACACCGTCCCTTCTACAAATTCCGTAACACGAACGAGCTGAGTGCAGCTACCTCTTCCCGAGTGTTGACGGCAAGTGATTGTGTTCCCGCCAGCCGCAAAAGCCACTCCCTTAAAATTACGTCATGTCCCAGCAGACATAAGCATAAAAGACAGACTACCAGTAATCTCCTCCGACCTGTTAAACGATCTTAGTCTGTCTCGATTTGAGATTTAAGCCGGTTAATAAAACCACGTATTGAATAAAAAACCAGTCATCGTCGAGCACGCGGTGGAAAAGTGCACGTCTGCCGCGATCTCATAGTGGGTGCTATCCGTTGGTGAAATAATTTCATTTTATCGATGTGCTCAGTGCGTTTTCGGTGTCACGTCCTTATTTCTCTCCAACAAATGCGGTCATTACAATAGATACGTTTAAAACAGCAGTGCATCTCGTATCGGCCTGTGAATCATTGGAAACATTGTGCATACTATTCAAGAACATAAACAACAGACATTGGTTCGCAACAGGGTCATTTTGCATAGCACAGATACAAATCTTGGCTGTACTCTACAATTTAAATATTCAATGTCATTACTCCTTGTAGGTAACAGATCTGATAGGCGCTTGATAGATCTATCTATAAAGGGTCAGCGACTCCAGCACAGTTATGATCCTATCTGATCGCAGACATCTCACCAGGGTCCCATTGGTGATGTGTGTGATGTCAAAATCGATTTATTTAAACTTGTCAGACGATTAAAACTGAAAAAGCATTTTGATTCTGTTAATACTGGCAATAAAAGCATAAGTAAACATTTGGGTATGTCATTGTTGAGTGATACTACGATACAAGATATTTTGGATACCAGATTACTTTTATCCATTACTGATTGTGAGGATGAAGTGTTGACTGCAGAGGCAGTAATGAGAGATTTGGACATTACAACTGATTACACTATCTCTAGCAAGTTGAAAGACAAATCTAGATGGACCCCAACACTAGCTGCAGGCAACAACATAGACATATTCCACAAGTTAGTATTAGCTGATTTGGATAGATTTGATGACAAAAACATTGCACACAAGGCAAAATTGGACAACCTCTCTGTGAAAGAACGCGCAGCACTAAAAGAATTGAGCAGTAATAAGGACATCACTATACGTGAGGCTGACAAGGGAGGTAATCTGGTGATCATGCGCAGTACAGATTATAATGACGAGATATTGACCCAACTTGAGGACTTGGAATGTTATGAGCCTTTACAGACAAACCCAATATGGGCCCTTACTGACCATATTAACATGCATCTTAAGAGATGGCATGGTCAAGACCTTATTGATGATAACGAATTAACCTTTTTAACAGTGGACAGGCCAAGATATCCTTGCCTGTACACCTTACCCAAGATCCATAAGACTTCAACTTTTCCCCCTGGGAGACCAATTATATCGGGTATCGGGGGTCCCACAGAAAGGATATCAGAGTACGTTGATACTTTTCTCAAGCCAATGGTGATTAATCTCCCGTCTTACATCAGGGACACTAAGCATATCCTGAGTACACTGGCGGATTTTAAGTGGGACAAAGACATGATGATGGTAACATTAGATGTCACGGCATTGTACACTAGCATAAGGAGGGACATAGGAATGATGGCCATCAGGAGAATGCTTAACAACAGAGCAGCAAACACATGGGCTCACACAGAGATGTTAATGGAAATGGTGGCGTTAATACTAGACAACAATGTTTTCCTTTTTCAAGAAAGATGGTATAGACAAAAACAGGGCGTGGCTATGGGTTCCAGATTTTCTCCCTCCTATGCCAATTTGTTTATGGGTTGGCTGGAGGCGACGAGGATCTGGGGCCCATTGGGAACTGAGTGGAATGACTCCATACTATACTGGGGAAGATATATAGATGATTGCTTCATGATTTGGACAGGATCACAGACTAAGTTGGACACCTTTATTGAACACCTCAACTCAAATGAACACAACATACGCTTCACGTCTGAACAGAGCAATGACAGAATATCGTTTTTAGATGTAGAATTGTACATAGAAGATGGAAGTATTCAGAGTAGACTTTTTAGGAAAAAGACAGCCTGCAACTCTGTACTCCATGCTTCCAGCTCACACCCACGACACCAGATACATGCTATCCCTTTTGGGGAATTGGTGAGAGTGAGACGCAATTGCAGCTTGGACACTGATTTTGAGGTACACAAGAGGGGCACACTGGCTAGGTTCAGGAATAGGGGATACAACCAGGGGACCTTGAAAAGAGCTGAACAGAGGATAGACCAGATAAAGAGAGAAGAGACATTGAAAGATCGAGTGGTAGAGGCGAGGGGTGATGACAAAATTAGACTAGTAACAGGTTATACCAACTGGTCGGGGACACTAAGAAGGAGTCTAAATAAACATTGGCACTTACTCGAAGCAGATAGATCCCTGAGAGAGGCAATCACAGAGAAACCAAATATTACCTACAGACGGGGGCTCTCTCTGAGGAATATTTTGAGCCCCAGTTATCCAACGACTAGAACCAATACCAATTGGCTTAGTCAACATTCATGGGGATTTTATGGTTGTGGTCGCTGTACAGCTTGCAAGTGGTCCTTTGCCAAGATTAAGGATTTCCAGGGACCTGGTGGCAAAACGTACACAATTAGGGCAAACATTACTTGTCTTACTAAGTTTGTGGTATATATCATTGTTTGTAAATGTGGCAAGAAATATGTTGGAAGTACTATCAGACAACTACGGGACAGAATTGGGGAACACATACGGGTAGTAAAGAATGGAGATATGAGATACCCTCTAGCGGCACATATGTCCATTTGCACTGACCAAATCGCAACAAGGAGCTTCACATTTTACGGAATAGACCATATACCTAGACACCCAAGGGGCGGAAATAGAGAGCTGACACTGAGAAAGAGAGAAGCACTCTGGATTTTGAAAATGAGAAGTACAGAGTGCGGCCTGAATATTGACCAGGAGCTACACTATTTCTTGGGCAGATAAATTCACAGGTCTTTATTTAAGAAACATGGGACCCTGGTGAGATGTCTGCGATCAGATAGGATCATAACTGTGCTGGAGTCGCTGACCCTTTATAGATAGATCTATCAAGCGCCTATCAGATCTGTTACCTACAAGGAGTAATGACATTGAATATTTAAAGTGTAGAGTACAGCCAAGATTTGTATCTGTGCTATGCAAAATGACCCTGTTGCGAACCAATGTCTGTTGTTTATGTTCTTGAATAGTATGCACAATGTTTCCAATGATTCACAGGCCGATACGAGATGCACTGCTGTTTTAAACGTATCTATTGTAATGACCGCATTTGTTGGAGAGAAATAAGGACGTGACACCGAAAACGCACTGAGCACATCGATAAAATGAAATTATTTCACCAACGGATAGCACCCACTATGAGATCGCGGCAGACGTGCACTTTTCCACCGCGTGCTCGACGATGACTGGTTTTTTATTCAATACGTGGTTTTATTAACCGGCTTAAATCTCAAATCGAGACAGACTAAGATCGTTTAACAGGTCGGAGGAGATTACTGGTAGTCTGTCTTTTATGCTTATGTCTGCTGGGACATGACGTAATTTTAAGGGAGTGGCTTTTGCGGCTGGCGGGAACACAATCACTTGCCGTCAACACTCGGGAAGAGGTAGCTGCACTCAGCTCGTTCGTGTTACGGAATTTGTAGAAGGGACGGTGTAATTGGGAAAACGAGAATGTATTTGTACTAAAAGGTAAGAACTGATAGAACGTGGAGACACGCACTCCTACTATGAGACATGAATTTTACGTGTAGAGGGCGCGTAGGAAAGGATTGTTACTGTAATTAAAAGTGACGTAGGGAGTTTGGCGTGTGAAGGAAACTTAGTAGAGGATAGCTATTTGAATATATACTGACAGAGAACTTGATCCATTTCATCCCACCTTGGAAGGACATCTGATTAACGGCTAGTCTAATAACGCTGTTTATGCTGCCACTGGTTGTTGTCACATAGACCGACGCGGGTATTCATTTATTTTGTCTACAGCACGATCAATAGACCTCGTAACGAAGGAGGGATCTGCATGAAATTAAATCTTTACACCGTCCACGAACAGAACCCCGTGTGGTCCGGAATTTGTACCACGCTTCGAGTATGTACATATGATGAGAATTTAATGTGGTTTGGGCACGGACATACCACATGAGAACTCCCTCTGATGTGGTTTTTTTATATTTCTGATTATTTTAGAAACAAGAAACGAGAAAAAATAGGTATTTGAACACAATCTGTCACGAAGGGTGCTTTCACACGAGTTTTCATGGTTGTGTTTGATTTTTATGGCACTTTGGAAGTACGCTAGTCATGGGCTTTCTATTTTGTCGTGTTCTGCTTTTTGCTCGGTTATCACATAACTCACATGACTCCTTCACCCGTATGGCGCGGACCACGACTTCGAACCCATACTATAGGATCGTCTCACTCACTTTTTCATTTCCTCTTCTCTCTCCTTCCTTTGGGATCATAGCTCTACCTAATTCATTGTGGTTTCATTTCTGGGTCTGTTTTCCTGTTGGATTTCTGTAATATTGCTTTTTTATCAATTGACCCTTTTATTGGGAATATATGAAAGACTATATTGTTCTTCATTGCTGTTTCTTTGCTTGTACAGCCTTGAGAAAGTCGTGGGACCATTCTTCCCGTAACGACGAAACACGTGTTGGCTGTGGAGTTTCTAAAGAACACGTCTATAATAAAGAAAGAATGAAGATCTGACTCATGTCCTCTGCAATTACTTGCTAGATGTTTACACTTCCGAATTTCAAAATAATGTTATGAATACTTACTTACGTGTGCTAGGGATTCAAAAGAATTATTGTTGGTTTTCCTTGTAGAGTTTGTGGTTCCTCTACACCCAGTAGCACCGTCATAGAATAGCGCACGAAACACAAGTGCAAATTAGATGACGCGCCAGTATACCTATCGCCAATACCACATAGTTACCGACTATACTTATGAAGCTTCACAGGACTTAGGCTGTTCATCTCTCAGACCCGGGAATCCAGGCCTTGAAAGATATGGCTGTGAGACCTACCATGCCTATAGATTGTCCGCTAAGTAGCAACTGGTTTATGGAAGCCAGTGGATTTTTCTGTCAACTTGAAAGGGAAATGTGCAATAAGTTTTGGAGGGCCCTGACTCCAGAACTTGAGAACTCTTTTGGATCAAGAAACCTGCCAAGAAGAAGAGATGAAGAAGCTCTGAGGAGAGACTACCCCTTTGCTGTGTGCTTTGATGTGTTGGCCTTCAGTGGCTTCTTCTACCTTGGGCAGTGAAAGGACTGGACTTTCTGAATCCTATTTGCCTGAGTTTCTCCAAGGGCTTGTCGTAGAGCTTGCCTCCTGAAGAAGATTCAGGAACAGCAAAGACTTCAAGTTCATCTGCTACCAGCACAGGGGGACTGTGTGTTTTGTGCTGCAAAGAATAAAAAACAATCCAACACTGTCAACGACACTGCTGCTGGCTCTGTGACCTGAAGACACCACAGAGGGCACTCCTGCACTTCGCACTGCAACCCTGGTCTCACCGCCGCCGCAGTTCGATGATTCCACCAGGCCGCTGCTTGCACCGTGACCTGTGGGCACTGCTCATGCAGTACACAGAGCACCATCCCGCTTCACACCACAGTCCTGGTCTTACTGATGACGCTGCTCCAGGCTGACATTGACACAGCTGCCTGCAACATGGTTTGTGGGCACTGCTTGTACATTACATGATGCACCACCCCATCCCACACCGCAGCCTTGGCCCACTGACATTGGCACCGTTGACTCTGATTAGTCAGCCGACGACAGCAATTCAACAATGTTGACACCACTTCCTGCACAGTGACCTGCTAGCACTGCCACAAGCACTGCCCCACTTTGCTCCACAGCCCTGGTCTTCCCGACGCCCCTGGATAACTTCACCGAGCCGCTGCCTGCACAACGACCTGAGCGCACAGCACATCGCAATGCTGCACTTTGCACCGCAGACCAGACACCTGTGCTTCCGACTTCAACCGCACCGAGTTCGACCTGTAACGCGTGTAACTTTAAGGGCCCGACGACTCCTGCACCAATCTCGGGAACCCACGCCTGCTGGCCCAGCTCTTCGGAGCTGACCGCAAGGTCCCCTATGCCTTGCCTTTCTAAAGGTGCTGTTTTGTGGGTCTTCCCGACACCGTAGCTGGCCAGCGATGCCGCAGTCAGCCAGAACTGGTGGATTCATACATTCACGACGATGTGATACCCCCAGACAGAGCTATTGACTTCAGAGAATTGTTTTTATAGTCTGTTTTTGCTTCATGAGTATTTTTGAATAACTGTATGTTGGATTCTTATCATTTTGGTCACAGATAAATATTGGCTATTTTTCTAAACCTGTTGTGGTGTTCTTTTGTAGTGTTTTCACTGTATTACTGTTAGCTATATGGAAATGCTTTACAAACTGCCTCTGAGATAAGCTGTGCCAAGCTACCAAGGGAATGGACAGGAGTTATTTCAGAAGTGTAACTCCCTTATCCTAACTAGGAAGAAGGATCTCTACTTGGACAGGGTAATAACCTGCCAACTAGAGATCCCCATTTCTAACAGTCATTGTATCCAATAAAGTATTTCCGGAGATCCATGTAAGGTAAAGAAGGTAGTTGCTGCTTGTTGAGTCATAAATTAATTGTCTGATGGAAAGTACAGGTGGGCTTTAACCATGCATGCCAGTAGGTAGAATGTCCAGATGTCTGGCATGGGGGCGCAATGATTACTGCATGTGTTGTTTCCTGATTGGCTACATTTTCCTAACTCCTGTGGCATCTGACTTTATGGTGTTTTTGGGAGCGTGCATACTCCTCCGGGCATATGTGCTTTAGTGAGGTCAATCACCCTGGACCATTGTGGTGTCACTCCGCATATCTGTGGGATTGATCTGGGATTTCCAGTTCATGCGTTTGTCTGCTGGCTACATGCCATCCCACCTATTACCTATGGTCTCAGAGCCTACCTGACTACGCATTTGCGTAGTTCACAACAGGTGACTTTTTAAATATTTTATATTAACAATGGTAATCACTGACAAACTACTTTGCTAGCAACAAAGTGATGTGTATAGTGGGCATTATGAAATGAATGAAGATCATAAAAAAGTGGGATGGGTAACTTACTCCAACTTGGCAGGATTAAATGTGAGCTTCTTTGGGCTGCAGTACTATTGGAGTAGAGGTGAGAACAACTTTGGTGAGTAGCTACTGGCATGTTACATTGTTGGTGTGTTTTGTATTTGCACATGCCTCCCTGTTCCCTTCCTTGTTTTTTCTTTACTTCTCCCATTTTTTATTAGATAGTTTCTGTTTATTTTAACACTCCCCATTCGCGTCCACTATTTACATATAACTGATAGCACTCAGTGTGTGGAGTTCTCCACGCTTGTGGTGAAGAAATCCACACTTAAGAGGACAAGTGTAGGCAGAGATCTCCACCTGCATGTCTATGAATATAATTTTTACATATGTAAAGTAGTAACACTTACCAAACAGTGCCTCCCAGAATATTTTTTTTGCCAGGACCCCCAAAATCTTCAAGATGATACTGGATCAGCACCATTGAATTCATTTTAAGATTCGACGTCACACCTCTTTTACTGGGTGCAACTATAACTGCATTCAATCTGAAATGATAAAGCAGATTGAGGGGCAGATCTACAAGCCCCTTGCGTCACTTTTGCACCGTCGTTGCATCACTTTTGCGACGCAGCAGCAGCGTAAAAGTTGAGGCCCATTTACAACGTGATGCATCTAGGGAGAAGAGTCACGTTGTGAAGCCCTGAGCCACATTAAAACTGCGTCAGGTTTAATGTATGCAGGGTGGGCGTTCCGTCGCAGGAAGCCCCGTAAAAGGGACGCAGTGAAATCTACAAGATTTCACGGAGTCACATTTACGTCCATGCTGCGTCAAAACCCTGCGCCTGCTTGAAGCAGGCGTAAGGAGTGACGCAGCATGTTAGGCATAGGGAGCTCCTGAGTATTGCTGGAGTTGCATCATGCTTGCAACACGACTCCAACCGTGCGTGACTTTTCCATCAACAGATGCGTCAGAATTTCTGACGCATCTGTCAATCCTTGCGCCATGGTGCGCCGTGTTGTAAATACGGCGCATCCATGGTGACGCAAGGGTTTTGCATGTTGGCGCAGGGAAAGTGACACATCTGTAGAGATGCATCACTTTCTTGTAAATCTGCCCCTCAGAGTCTAATTTAGATCTTGGCAGAGGGAAATACTCCGTCACAAGCATGACAGAGATCCCCTCTACCGTAGTTGGATCCCATTATATCCTATGGAGATCGTAATACGGCAGACTGGAAGGGCCTTAATCTCTTAATAAGTACTCTATTTGTCATTATACATAGCTGAATATATCTATAACTCAAAAAGACTGTGTCATTGTGAAATAGTGTTCAGAATTGTATGTTACCTGTTATAGATGTAACGTGTATCGAATATGAATAGATTCCACTTCCTATCCTGCACTATCACGCAGAAGCACAGATAATCATTTATTTCATATGGCACTGTAATGCTGAGAAAGATTGATCGAATGCATTAAAGCTTAAAATACTTTCATTTTGTGTTCGCCTCGGTTTCTACGATATGTCAAAATGTGCTTTTACATGCTTTTATCTCTGCCACATAAAGGAAAAGTTGAGAAGAATGAGCATGTGCTAATGTGATTGTTGGCTCAAGTCTTTCATGAACTGCAAGTGAGTCAGGGAATTACATTATGACAGCCAGTGATTGACTGATGGTTTTCTAGACTTAGAAAAAGGCTGCTGCTCTTCAAGGACGGGTGTATTTTTTTCATTGAAGTAGGCAATTAGCACAACCCCTGTAAAGAGCAGGTGGCTAGTGCTGCAGTAAACGGATGGTTGGGACTTGAAATGTCAGAGGAAAACCAAGGTTGCTTGTAAAAGTTGTCTTTTTCATAAAATAATTATGGAAGCAGAACAAGGCTGACTTAATCCCTATACATGTATGCTTGATGCATTTCAATAAAATTACACCTTCATTTTAGTATGCTTATGAAATAAGCCACTTCAATTGTTTTGCCTATTTTGTATCACCAGAATCTATACATATTGAGGCCATCTGCTGTCAGGTAATCGGCCCTACTAAAATAAATGTTTTAGCCCATCCGTATGGCCTCAGTTACACCCATTAAACACCTAATTCCCCTTTCTCCAGTGTACAAGCACTGATGTGCTAGTAGTGTTTCAACCAAAACAAAGGGCCTTCTGTTTAGCTTTGTGGATTCAATAAATCTCACATTAACGTGCTGCCAACTTTATGGGCCTGGCAAACAGCTCAAACAACAAGTTCAAAACACAAGGATTACTGTGATTCAGGCCTGATGTTCATCCCACAGTGCATTTAAACACAAAAGTAGTCTTCCATTGCCACTAATGCAACATAATATATTCGAGAATGCCTGTGGATACTCTTAGCAACAAACACAACTATCCTCTCATCTCTAACTAAAAGTACAAAGACGATATCTCCCCAACTACAAAGATTTCGCACTTGCTGCTGTCGCAGCGGAAAGCACTTTTTAAGGCTTTCCCTACACTGCCCCATACAAGTAACTTATTTCACTCAAATTCTATGTGTTACCCTCAGAGGCATTGGTCCTCAGAGAGACCTATTTATGAGGGGTGTGGAATCAGGATGTCCCTCTGTCAGCCATCCACTGAGAACCAATAATTGGTTGGCAACTCACAAATCGGTGATCAGGTTCAAATATATTACTCTCAGAACCATGCTGTAGAAATAAAGTACCCAACCTCCTGAAGAAGTTCAATTGTAAAAAAATCATACAAACCAATAGCTTTCCTGTGTTTACACAGAAAAAGAGCAAAATAACCTGATCTTCTAAGAATAATCTATGACTTTCTCTATCATGCATCTAGAAATCAGACTATTATAAGCACTATTTCTGTAGGAAGAACATTAAGACTTGAATAAAAGACAGATTGGGATAAGGTTGTTATTGTATTAAAGATCCAAGTTCAATGAATATAAGTAACATTTTTAATAAGGTCTGTCATGAGTCTAACAACTCAAAAAATAAAACCACACATTTAGCCAAAGTGAATCTATTTCTAAATAAAGGAATCCATAACATGATGGTTCCAGAGTTAGTGATTCCTACCACCAATAAAGGCAGGAGGATGGTTCACAAGAATTCTGGAGTGGAGAAGTGTGGCTCAATGATTAGAGCGGGACCAGGGTTCAATTCCCCGCCTCGGCGGGTCTTGGGCTCAAAAATTCCATGGACCTGATAATTCTCGCCTCGGTGCCTATTCCAATCATGGAGTCCCACTCTGCAACTCTGGGCAATAGCTTGCTTAATCTCCACAATGGCCCCCACAACGCTAAGGATGCCTGGCCTCCACCTTGGGGGTGCCCAGGAGTGGATGTCTCACAGGGAAAGCCAGGATGGGTTCCACAGCGGTATTCGTACAAGCGCCTTGAGACCCTTGCGGGTGAGTAGTGCACTATACAAGTATCAATTTACATTTACAATTCTCCTAGCATGGGCAAAGGGTTCAAATTAATGTTCACTTGGGAATAGTCCGTGGGCAAGAGAAATGAAGCATTATGTAGGAAGGTTCAAGTCTGGTCTCTCACCAGGCAGCTCCAAATTGTCCTGAAGGCAAGTTCATCAGCATGGGCAAAAAGCAAGGAGCATGTAAATAGAGTCTAGGAGGCAGGGAAAGGGAAGGGGTTGCCTCCCTCCTCCTAGGAAACTCACTTTTTATACTTCAATTTGTTTATTGTGACATCAGCATGCACCATATAATGGTCTGATCATCATGTGACCATTCTTCCATTCACCAGGTACAAATTGATACTCCAGCATACTTTCCCATGCTGGTCATGAGAAACAACTCTCCATTTCGTCTTCACAGGATATTTGCCAAAGAGCTTACTTACTTTGTTGCTCTCCACAGATATAGTCCAATGGTCAGATTGCCATTAATCCATACACAAAGAAATACTAACAAAACTGTCTTTTTGCTCAAAGAATGTGGCATGAACAGAACAAATTAAGCAACATTTGAGGAAACATATGGGAAGTCCCTTACACCAGGCTATGAAATAAGGCAGCCTAAGGAGAAAAGACAATTCAATTGCATTTTAAAGTTAAAATGTTTTACTAAGTAGAAACAACTCCAAATTATGTTCAATCACAACGAAACAAAAACATATATATGTGTACTTGTGATAGTGTATAGTGATATTGTCAGTGATTGTTACACAGAAATGTTCAATTCTAATTGTCACTATTAAAAATTTCAAAAAGTCTCTACATGTAAACTATTTAAATAAATAATTATAATAAAATTGAATCTATGGTTATAAAATCTTTATAATTTTAGGCACTTGAACTGAAAGTTTGAGTCATATGGCACATTGCATACATTAATTGCAACATTTTCTAGTTCGTTATGGCACTCCACAATGAAGTCAATAAAAATGAAGTTTCATTACGAATTTTCATGATGACTTTGTTAAGATTATAATCAGTTACTTAACATTTTAAATTCACTATTTGATTATTCTTACTATTTTCATCTATTCAAGCACACTTTTACCGTGCTGGTACATCAACTTTTCTCAGTTTCAGTGTCGTTTTTCTAGAAATGTTCAAAAAGCACATTTGTTTTTTCAATGTCAAGATTGGTTTATGTTTCGTATAAAGCATCAACAGCTTTTACGCTGCATCAAGTCTCCCTCTGATGGTGATTCAAGCCTTCACAAATTTTCACATCAGATTATGGACAGCTTTGTTGTCTTAAGCGTTTTTTATCTAGACTCTTCCAGAAATTGTATTTTGTCAGAATATTTGCACTGTTCATCTTCTAGTTCAAGATCTTGTTCTTTTCACTCCTCGTGTATTCTTTTTATATTTACAAAATTTGATAGATAATATCACCAGCATTATCCACAAAGAGACCACCACTAATGGTCTCAAGATTGAAATCACTAGTCCATTACCTAAGTTACCCAACCAGTTGCTAACAGTTGACAATCCCTTCCCTAATATTATCAAGGCACCATCAGCTTGTAACCCTCTCAGGTCTTTGTTTAAGTCAGTATTGTATTTAATATAGCTTTCTAAATATCCGGTATGTAGTTCTAGCATTGTTGGATCTCGAACAACCAACAGACTCCTAATTCCTTAAGAATGAAAGATGTCAAGGGCAAGTCAATTTTGCATTACTATTGATCTTATTGAAATCATTTCAATATCTCCAACAGAAAATCCCCCAGCAGTACTGGAAGCTACTTTATAGAATATAGTAGAAATATTAAAAATGTATGTGATTTTAATGCTTTTCCTACAGAAGGTATTAAAGCTCCAAAATATTGCTTATTATTTCACGTACACTCACACCTCTCTTCATTCTCCCATTTGTTTATTTTATTTCTCCTTCAATTTGTCTCACATGATAACATTCCCCATATTACAGCTTCCATACCATCTCTGTGGCAATTTATAAAAAGCTTTGTTTCTTCAAATATAATACACTCCACAAAAGATAGGAACAACTCCTTTCTTCCCCAGTTGTCATAACATAAAATGTATGTTCATATTCACTAAAAACTACAAATATTTGATCTTTTTCTGCATATACAAAGTTTTTCTTTATGTTGCCTGTCTAAAGCTAAAGTAGCCATTACTTCTACTATTGTATTTTCTAATTCTGCTAAATTGCTTAGGAGGTACAGTAGTATTATCTGTCACATTACCTAGTCTACTTTCTGTTAAATCTATGAATTTCTGTTCACCTCTCCCTAAATTATATGTTAGATTATTTCTAAGTGCATGAGCCGTGTCCAAAGGTTGAGTTGATCTATATAGATAACCCATAGTTTCAGCGAGTGAATCTTCAGGATGTAGGTTTAAGCTTTTTAGTACAGGAAGTTCATAAAAAAATCAGATGTTGTTACTAAAAATATTGTAAGCAATCAAACCCCTAAAACAAATTAGTCAATACATCACAAGAGATTCCATATGTTAATGGTAGTCTATGAAAGTTAGCACCTTCAGCAACTGATGCAGGTCATTGCAAACATGCATAGCAATTACTATCATCCATTGTATCAATGCACTCATTTAGTAACCTAGTGTAAACATTTAGTGAATTATCCTTTTTTTGAAAAATCAAGATATAAAGTGTTGTCATTCAAAGCATCAAAATTAGTGCTGTTTGTTTTGGCAGTATTAACCAATCAATCAATTAGCTTTATTCGGCAATTAAGTCATAAAAGCATATTTACAGACATTACATATAAATACACATAAATTACCTAAAAAGTTAAAATTGCAATTAAATTTATAAATGGCCGATGAGCTTGAATTAAAAATATAAAAGTTAAGAAGATAAACATGTCGAATTGTAATATACAGAAGGTAGCTAGACGTTACATTCACACCCCAACTCTCCAGCTCTCGACTTCAAGGTATTTCTCCATGGGAAATTTGCAAGATCAATGCTAGCTCAAAAGAAAGGAGCTGGCAGGTAACCTCAGGGCTTTTGATCTTATACTCCAGGCCCACCCTAGGAATTTGGCCACTGCTATACATGTTGGGGGAGTAGGATCGGTGCACAGAATGCGAAGGGCTATGGCATATCTTCTGGTACCCAAAAGCTTGCAGATTGGTTGTATCCATCTTTTACGAGGTACCACATACATAGGACAGAAAAATAGAACATGTCCGATATTTTCACATAATTCAGCACATCTGTAACACTTATCATTTTTACTGCCTTGCTTCTCCCATCTAGAGGTGAATTCTGCTATGGGTAATGTGCCCACCCGTAACTGGAAATATAACTTACGATCAGAAGTTTTTTCAATAATATCCCAATAATCCTCTAAGTGGGGAAGAACTTTTAGATCAAAAAAACGGGCTGTTAAATGGGTAGAAAGGCCTTGGGTAAATTCCAACTTGTAAACCCATTCCCAATACATATTTTTCAGGTTTTCTTTAGATGGGAAAACAGTGTTTGCAGGGTTTTTCCAAAGATCTAACAGGCCTAAGTTTCCCAGAATGGATTTTATTCCTAACAGCCATGGTATTTTTGGGACCTGTCAGATTCTTTGATGTCCATAAAGCCACTCCTATAATGAGTTAGTTCATCAGTGCACCAGAGACGACGCCAGTATAGTATTGGACGTAACCTCGCCAGGTGCTCCAGGGGTTTCTTGCCCAAGTCCAATAATAGCGGCCGCAGTGGTGTACTGGAAGGAAGGTTTGTGACTTTACGCAAAAAAGCGTTTTCTAGAGCTTTCAGGCTATTCAGGTTGTTAAAGCCCCAGAGCTCAGCCCCATAGAGGCATGAGCCCAGGACCTTAGTTCCATAGATTTCTAAAATTGGGGAGATTGGCTTGGTAAGTGAGGTTTTAAATCTAGCCAGCAATGCCCCTGCTTTTTGTTTATGTTGTAAGCCAGCACGATCTAATTGACAACCCCATTGCATGTCTTTTTGCAATGTTATCCCTAGATATGTGAATGATGACACTTCCTCCAAGGGAAGCTTGTTCATGTATATTTTCCCTCTAAAGGTTTTTGATCCGTTAAAGGACATGAACTTCGTCTTCCCCGTGTTTACCTCCAGGCCCCTCTCAATGCAAAATTCTTCAAAACACCCAACAGCCTTCTGCAGACCGCTAGGGGTCTTAGAGATTATCAGCGTGTCATCCGCAAACATGAGGATAGGGATACGCACTCCTGCCAAAATCGGCGCATCAGTGGGGGTCCGGGAGAGCCAACCGGCCACCCCATTGACGAAGAGCGAGAACAGGGTTGGCGCCAAAACGCACCCCTGCCTCACTCCCCTGTCAACCGGGAAGTCGCCAGTCACCTCACCCGGACCACCCCAGCGCACCCTGGCAACGTTTCCCTCATGCAAGCGGATAATCGCGGTGAGAAGTTCGGGTGCAATTCCCAATTCCTTCAGGACCTGCCAAAGCTTGCTTCTTGGGACCAAATCAAATGCAGCTTTTAGGTCCACAAAGACCGCATAGAGGGCGCCTTTCCCCAAGACCACCGTCTTCCAGTGTAGATTAACAAAACGGAAGACTTGGTCGATTGTACTCGTCCGGGAGCGGAACCCTGCCTGGATTGGACTTAAGATGTCATGGTCATCCATCCAGGTTTGAATTATGTAGAGAAGCATACGGCCTACGATCTTTTGGACCGAATCAATAAAACTGATTGGTCTGGAGTTACTTGGGATTGATTTGTCTCCTTTTTTAAACACAGGGACAATTTCAGCGCCCTTCCATGAGGGCGGAATTTCTGCTCCCTGTGTTGTAAATTGAAACAACGATGTGATTAAGCATTTACTAAAGACATTAATTCTCCTTTTATAGATCGTGTTTTCTCTGTTATGTTGACCGAAGCTTGGACTCCATTTTGTATTGTCATGCTTCCACGTGTTCCCCACGAGAAGAGTCCAACCTCTGTGTTAGTTGCTCTTGTAATCTGCCTAGTAACAGTCTATAAATAGCTCCTTTGTCCATCTGGCGCATGCCCAGACTTGACCACATCTGTTATCAGTTAGCCTTGCTTGACCATGTTTTCGCGGGCTCAAGGAGTATGTCAGCTCCGCCCACATATTGATTCTGTATTGAAAATGACCATAAAAGGTAACATTCTTCGGCTTCATGTTGTATCCACCCACTTATGAGCCCCTCTACTGTGTATAAAAGGGGACCATGTACGAAGGTTCTTTGTGCTACTCTATGCAATACTGAAGAGTGTTGTGTGGATTGTAGGACCACCCTTAAGGGTTAATAAATGCTGTCTTTGTACTTTGCAGTTTCCGTGCCAACTTCCTTATAGATTCTATTACAGGAGAGCGAACCCTTGTGTCCTGCGGGCCTAGCTGGGGCCTGTATTCATCAATTGGCGCCCGTCACGTGGGGCTCATCGGCGACTCGGATGCTCGAAGGATTGGTCGCGACGAAGGTGAGGAATTAGGCCGGGGACGTGATCACTGCCAGCGGCGCCTTAGCCCTGGCATCCCAAGGTTTTTCTTCCTTCCCTTCCGAGCTGACCGTCTGGGTGGCGCCGGTCCTCGACTGAGACCTCTTCTGTCGGTCTTGCCGTGAAAGCCGTTTGGGCGATTGTGGAGCTTGGCAGTTGGAATCTGGACTCTTGATTGGTAAGAACCGGTGTACGGTACTTGCTCCGAGTTTTTGAAGCCTGATCTGGCTATTTGAGTTTGATTTGTGATGACTAGTCATATTTTGAATTTGTCTTTGTGAATATATATGCGTTGCAACACATATAGGCAGGTAATGTGGAGAGATTTCTCCGGAGCTGTGTAACTTTGAACGGCGCAACGATTAAGTGCCATTTTTCTATAATATTGCATATTTTGCATTATTTCTGAGCATGCCTGCTTTCAGCGCACTCCGTAAGTGGTGCTGCTGTTTCGGAAACCGGTTGAACCTCGAGGAATCTGCTCCAGCTCCCCCAGAGGGGACTCCTAATAGGGATATGTATGTGAAGCATGGTCTTTCTTCCATAATGTACAGCACAGTATGGAGGAAATATACAAAAAAAGATTCTGAGTTGCGATGGCCTTTGTATGGATCGTTTGATATACGTAAGATTGAGTATGTGGAACAGTGTATGTGTAAGCGGCGTGCTCGTCAGGATATGTTTGAGTGTGTGCGGTTGTGGGTGAAGGAGGTGCGTGAGCGAGAGAAGCGTGAGAAAGCGCTGTTTGATAGAGAACAACGGAAGAATGATCATGTGCGAGCACAGGAAGCGAAGCGACGGGAGGACAGAGAGCAGACGGACAGGCAAGAGAAGGAGCGTAGGCTACAAGTTTCGGGTCAATACGTTGTTCGGCAGCCACTTTATCCTGTCCTTAATAATCCTGATGATGATTTTTATTTACTAGATCGCTCTCCGCCCCCTTATGTCGGCGCATCTGCTCCAAGGCCGCAAGATTCTGGCCCGGGTCCGGGTAAGGTAGATACGCGGTCTATGTTATCAGCCGACCAAATGGCTGAGCTTCGGCAAATTTCCTTCCGTGCACTTAACGGCAAGATATCCGTAGAGGAATTATTTCATACTTGGGAGGCGTGGCAGGAGAGAGATAAAGTGTATTTTCTGGGTCATTTCGCGGATGAAGTGATTGATGCTTTCCGGAAACGTTCTGGTGTTTTTGAGCCCGACGAAGTATCATCGGATGCTAAAGCATTGCGTAATGGTGTTTTCTCTTTTTCTAAGGCTCCAGATACGGCTCGGCGGCTGTTCGCCTTGCGGGACGAGGTGCTGGTCTATAAAGAGAAAGCGCGCCAGCGAGCAGGGAAGGAGAAGCAGTCGGACTCGTGCACAACAGAGGGCCACTCATCCACCTCCCAGTCAGATAAGGATGACATAGTGCATGTTAAACCAATGCGGGAGGCGGCGCCTTTGTATGTTCCTCCTAAAGGAGCGGGGACTAGCTCGGACATTACCTCCGCCGATGCTAAGGGATATTTCGTGTATAATTGGGTTTACACTCCGTGGCATAGGGCTGATGTTATGGCATTGAAGAATGCGCTGCCCGACCCCCGCAAGAATCCAGCGGCCTTCTATGAAGAAGTCGAGGGGGCCTTGAATTCTTGCGTCATGACTTTAGCAGACATAGATTTGTTCTTTGGGCTTATTCTACCACCAGACATGTGGCGATCTGTGCGGAAGGTAGATGATGTTGCCACTTTTAAGGCTCGATGGTCTGAACTGGAGGATGAGGATAGGGAGAGGAAGCCTGCGCAGAAACCGCCTCAGAATATTTTAGATCTCCCTGCTGCTATTGTGGCTAAGTTGAAGACGATTATTCCCCCTAAAAAAATTGACTGGAATATGTTAGCTGCATGTAAACAGAAAGTTGATGAGTCAGTTGCGGACTTTACGCGCTTTGAGGAGACGTTTCACGATTTTAGTGGACAGTCGCTTACCGACGATACGGGACGCCACCTTTTTGCGGATAAATATGTGGCTAATCTGCTGCCGGCAGTTGCGGCCCGTCTAAAAGCGAGTGAAAGTTCTTGGTCTTCCGCTACACCGACGGCCCTCCTGACTATCGCTCAGTATTATGAGCGTCAGGAGCAAGAAGCGAAGGGCCAGGAGGAAAAGAAATCGAAAGATTTGAAAACGAAGGTGATGCTGGCACAAGTCTATGGCCCGCCTCGACGGGGTAGTAATCGAGGTAGGGGAGGATCTTATGGTCCTCCCTTGGGCCGGTCTGATTTGAATAGGAATCAATGTGCGTATTGTAAGCAATCGGGTCACTGGGTTAGGGACTGCCCGGTGTTGCATGCATCGCGTCAGGGGCATACCCACGGTGGCCCGCGAGGTAGAGGGGGTTTCTCCAACTTACGAGGGAATTCTAATGAACAGGCTCGTTTTGACTCTGCTGGGCAGCACCGAGATAGATCAAATGTTTTCGATCGCCAACATCAGTATCAAGCGTCAGGGATTGACCGGTCGGGGTACCATGACTCTCAGCATGCATAGGAATGCGTTGGATGGGGGTTAGAATCAGTTGAGGTGCCAGTCGATCAGAAGGGCCCTTATGTATCGGCTGAGGTTTTGGGCTCTACTGATCAGTTCCTAGTGGATACTGGAGCGACACGTAGTGCGCTATCTAAGCAATTGGTTCCGGGGGCTCCCCCATCCGGCTTAATGGTCACATCGGTAGGGTTTGATGGTGCACTCTCCCGAAGCCCTCTTTCACAGCCCCTCATGTTTAAGGTTGATTCTTTTTCTGCACCCTGTCCGTTTCTGCTTGCCCCGTACACACCGGACAACATTATGGCTCTTGATATGTTAAAGCATTTTAGGGCTACGATCCGCTGCTCCCCTGCTGGTGTGCGGGTAATATTGAATGACAATTACCCCCGATCTGAACGGATGTGTACGATGTCAGAGGATGCGCTGTTATCTACCCTCCCTCGTGCTTTGTGGGCGACTTCGGATACTGATGTAGGACAAATGGTGATTCCACCGGTCCACATTAGCGTCCAGGAGGGGGCGGTGTTACCACGCCTCCCACAGTACCGTATTTCCCAGGAGGGGGAGGAGGCTCTCACACAGATAGTGCAGGATTTGATAGCGGTAGGGGTAGTGGAGTAAGTCCCCTATAACATTTGTAACAGTCCGATTCTCCCCATACTGAAAAAGGATACGGATGCCAGAGTTTATCGATTCATAATTGATTTGAGAGAAGTGAACAAGATTGTGATACCTCAATACCCAGTGGTTTCTGATATCACGACGTTGCTTACCTTGGTCCCGCCTACGGCGACCATGTTCTCTGTGATTGATTTGAAAAATGCCTTCTTTTCCATTCCCATTCACCCTGATAGCCGATATCTTTTTGGGTTTACATTGAATAATAGATCTTATCGTTTCTGTAGGATTCCCCAGGGCTATACAGAAAGCCCTAGCATTTACAGTCAGGCTTTGAAACGACAATTGGATTCCTTTGTTCTGCTCGAGGGGGTCGCCCTCATTCAATATGTTGATGACATCTTACTGGCGGCTGACACCCTGGAGTTATGTGAAAAAAGTACGTTATCCTTACTTTCCTTTCTAGCGTCCAGCAATCATAAGGTATCTAGGAAGAAATTGCAATTCTGTAGACCAAAGGTGACTTATCTGGGTCACCTTTTGTCTAAGGAGGGACGTGCACTCACACCGGATCGTATCCAAGTAATTTTGGATACACCGAGACCATCCACACAGAAGGATGTGCGTGCATTTTTGGGCCTTGTTTCTTTTTGTAGACAGTGGATATTGGGGTTTTCGCACATAGCTAAGCCATTGTTAGCCCTCTTGACAAAGGACACGCCTACCCCAATCCCTTGGTCAGATGAGTGTGATACTGCTTTTCAGCAACTACGACAGGCCCTTTGTTCAGCACCAGTGTTAGGGACCCCTGATTATGCAAAACCCTTTTCGTTGTATGTACATGAGAAAGATGGATGTGCATTGTCAGTTTTAGTGCAGATGCACGGTGATAAGCAGCGCCCATGTGCATATTTTTCGGCTGTACTTGATCCTGTCGCCCGAGCATTACCAGGGTGTTTTCGCTCGGTTGCGGCGACAGCTGTGTCAATACGCCAAAGCGAGGGAATTGTGTTATCTCATAAGCTGTTGGTATTAGTCCCCCATGCTGTCGATGCCCTGCTTAATCAAACGAAGACGCAGCATTTGACCAGCGCCCGTTTAACGGGATATGAGTTGACGCTTTTGGCTCCTCATATTACGTTGAAAAGGTGCCTAACGTTAAACCCGGCAACATTGTTGCCATACCCCGAAACCCAGCCTGAGGCGCGGAAAGCGCATGATTGTATTCTCGTGACTGAGGAACAAACAAAGGGTCGTATTGATCTCCAGGATACGCCCTTTCCAGATGTAGATGGAGAACTGTGGGTGGATGGATCCTGTCTGAAGCTACCAGATGGTACGACTTCAGCAGCATACGCAATTACCACATTACAAACGATAGTGGAGACAGCACGCATACCACAGAAATCAGCTCAAGCAGCGGAACTGATAGCATTAACACGAGCATGTGAGCTCAGTACAGGATTATGTGTGAATGTTTATACAGATAGCCGCTATGCCTTCGGAGTAGCGCATGACTTCGGCCTACTCTGGAAGGAGAGAGGGTTTTTAACGTCACATGGAGTACAGATAATGCATGGAGAGTTAGTTCATAATCTTTTAACTGCATTGACGTACCCAAAGAAAATTGCCATCGTTAAGTGTAGCGCCCATAGGAAAGTGGTTGATAAAGTTGGAGAAGGGAATGCGTTAGCGGATCGAGTAGCACGGGAGACTGCGATGCAGCCCGGTACTACTGCCATGTATGTAGTGAAGTCACAGGTGGAGAGATGGCATGATGCGAAGGAGGAAGTGCGAGAAATGCAAAGGACCGCTTCTGACAAAGAGCGGGAACAATGGGCTAGTGAGGGAGAACTGGATGATGAGGGTTGCTGGAGAAATAAGCAGATGGATAGATGGAAATTACCCACGGCTTTTGTACAACCTATGGTTCAGATGGCACATGGGCTAGCACATGTTGGAGCTTCCGCAATTGTGAAATTGCTTACCCAAGTCTGGGAGCATCCAGAGATTGCTAGCACAGCAAAGAGGGTGGTGCAGACCTGTATGATCTGCCTGAGGTATAACCCGGGAAAGGGTACTCGAACTCCAGCAGGAGGATTTGTGATACCCACTGCACCCTTTGAGGTTCTGCAGATGGATTACATCCAGCTGGAGCGCTGTAATAATCTGAAGTATGTTCTAGTAGTGGTCTGCGCTTTCAGCAAATGGGTTGAAGCGTACCCTACGAAAGACAATACTGCAATGACTACTGCGAAGTTGCTGCTGAAAGAGTTCTTCCCTCGATATGGCGTCTGTAGACTTCTGTGGAGTGATAACGGCCCTCACTTTGTAGCGGATGTTATAAGGTATGTCCTGAAGGGCCTAGGCATCACTCAGAAGTTCCACGCCGTGTTTCACCCTCAGTCTGCAGGCCTAGTTGAGAAGTATAATGGTACACTGAAGCTTAAGATCGCTAAAATTCAAGCTTCAACGTCTTTGACTTGGCCAGACGCTCTGCCACTGGCGTTATTGTCAATTAGATCGGTACCACACTCTCGAACTGGCCTTACGCCTTATGAAATCGTTTTCGGACGCCCAATGAATATTTGGGGTCCACCAAGACCTAAGGCTGTGTATGATGTACCTTGTGTAATGATGAGCGATTATCTGGCACAGTTAACGGATAACTTGGTTTCTATCCATCAACAGGTCCGAGAGGCGCTCCCTGATCGGTCTACCGGTGAAGGACATGGTCTCCGGCCTGGGGACCACGTGATGGTGAAAGTTTTCGACAGGACGAACAGCTTGGAACCGAGATGGGTGGGCCCTGAGCAGGTCCTCCTCGCAACGAGGACGGCTGTGCGAGTCTCCAACCGAAAGAATTGGATCCACTCTCTGCACTGTAGGAAGGTGCCGCCCGGATTGGTGGAACCTGCCGTGCTGACCGATCAACGAGACATTTTGGCTGCAGAGACAGGCCGTGCTGCGGAGCCAAACGCCACTGAGGAGCTCTTTCTGGACCACACGACTCCTGGAGGAAGGCGATATCATCTTCGACCAAGGAAGTGAGTTTCCCAGTACCGGGACATACTGTCAGAACGGCCCTTGAGTTAGTGAAACGGAGAGCCGATGAGGCAAGGGGGGGGGATCAGCCCTGCATTAGTGTAGCGACACCCGTCTTGGCCCGCTGGTGAAGAAATCAACCGCTGCCCAAGGGGAAGAGTTCTGACAGACTTCTAGTTTCAGGAAGATATTGGGTTTTATTTTTGCTTTGATATGGAGAAAAAGAAAATACTTTGCGCATTAGGGTTCATGTTGACAGTAGCCATTGTTGGGATAACCACATGGTTCGTGGAGGATGTAACTCCCGCTCGGAAGATTCTTGTGTTGACAACTCCGGTGCCTGAGGAGCACTATTTTTATACATTACCGTATCAAGAGTTGAAGCATCGACAATCCTACTTGAATAACACTTTCATCCAGATGCTGCATCAGACCCACGTTGCTACGAATGCTACGAACTGTTGGATATGTGGGATGATGCCAGCTCATCAGAAGAAAGGAGGAACGCCATTTATACCACTTCCTTTCTCCCATAATGGCTCTTGTAGAGCTTGGTATACTTTGCTTTTTGCCACTCGGAAACCGACAGTGGGACGATTGCTTTTTAGACTTAATAAAGAATGCCATCAAGACAAGAATGGGTATCCACAAGTGAATGGGACAATTTGGGAGTGGGAAGAGTACCGACCAGACAATGAATCCATTCCCTACATCTTTACGAACACAAGAGACACTGTGGGAAAAGATAAATTTGTGATTCAAGTAGCACAAGCTCAAGCGGACCTGTGTGTCCAGAGTGTGGGTTTCATCCCTGTTGGTGTCAGTGATTGCATTACTGTTTTGAATATTGATGGGTTGAATAATAGTACCTTCTTGGCCTCCCATAATACGTATTTTGTGTGTGGAAATAAAGGTTATTACCGTCTGCCGGCTGGGTGGTCTGGGGTATGCTATGTATCATTTCTATTACCTCCAGTATTCTTGGCTCCCGCATCTTATCATAAGGATTTGAAATTATTAAATAATGTGACTGTAAATAGGTATAAACGTACTTTATCAATTGATGATGTAGATCAGACTGACACCAGTCTGCAACAATATATTGATTTTAACCTAGGACTGTTTTTCTTTGTTGGAGCTGCCCTGAACAGTAGGAAGATCCGAAGATTAACAAGAGTGGTAGAAGCTGTGACAAATCAGACTGCTGCTGCTCTTGGGAATCTTACGGAGGAATTACAGATTACTAGAATTGTTGCATTGCAGAATCGTATGGTATTAGACGTTATGCTAGCTGACAGAGGAGGAGCATGTAAAATTATTGGAAGTAGCTGTTGTGTGTTTATTCCTGATCATACGCCATCAGTTTATAATGCCATCAATAAACTGCATAAAATTGCAGCTGAGATCCATACAGAAAACGGCACTTGGTCCTTTTCTGGATGGTTTTGGGCATTAATTACTGCCTGGGGATGGAAGGTTCTAACTGGTCTCTGTATTATTGTAGCGGTTCTGTTCTCATGCTGTATTTGTATTCAATGTGGTCCCTTGCTCTGCTCATTATGTGTATCATTTTGTATCCCTGATAAGAAGGCTATTGCCGATGTTGCCCACCAAAAACGTTTAGCTAAAGAAGTTGAAGAAATGATGACAATTGACATATACGATGATTATCCTAACAAACCGGATGTCTTCAGTAAATGCAGAAAGGGTCGTCTGTTGTAAATTGAAACAACGATGTGATTAAGCATTTACTAAAGACATTAATTCTCCTTTTATAGATCGTGTTTTCTCTGTTATGTTGACCGAAGCTTGGACTCCATTTTGTATTGTCATGCTTCCACGTGTTCCCCACGAGAAGAGTCCAACCTCTGTGTTAGTTGCTCTTGTAATCTGCCTAGTAACAGTCTATAAATAGCTCCTTTGTCCATCTGGCGCATGCCCAGACTTGACCACATCTGTTATCAGTTAGCCTTGCTTGACCATGTTTTCGCGGGCTCAAGGAGTATGTCAGCTCCGCCCACATATTGATTCTGTATTGAAAATGACCATAAAAGGTAACATTCTTCGGCTTCATGTTGTATCCACCCACTTATGAGCCCCTCTACTGTGTATAAAAGGGGACCATGTACGAAGGTTCTTTGTGCTACTCTATGCAATACTGAAGAGTGTTGTGTGGATTGTAGGACCACCCTTAAGGGTTAATAAATGCTGTCTTTGTACTTTGCAGTTTCCGTGCCAACTTCCTTATAGATTCTATTACAGGAGAGCGAACCCTTGTGTCCTGCGGGCCTAGCTGGGGCCTGTATTCATCACCTGGGCAATTGCGTTTGCAAGTCGCATGATATAGATGGACCAGAGGCTTCTGTCATCAGTAAACACGTCAGCAGGGATGCCATCCATTCCGGGGGCCTTACCCCGGACAACTCCGTCTAGTGCTCTATTCACATCCTTCAGTGTAAATATGGCCTTTTTGTAAAATACATAAGGAAAGGTGTCAGCAGGGATTTTTTGAGTGGGCGCGGCATATTGGGGTTTAAAGTGCTCTAACCAGGCGTTCTGTGGTACGCTATCTTGTGGTTTCTCTGCTATACCACCCCTATCCCATTTATATGTGTCCCAGAAAACTTTGCTATTCTTGCTTTTTGAGGCCTCAAGGAGATCCTTCCAAAGTTCGTTTTCCCAAGTTACCTTTGCCTCTTTAAGAGATTTCCCATAGATGGATCTGGCAAGTCTTACAGATGTTGGGTCTTTCTGTTTTAGTGCACTACCTAGTTCATCCCGGGCTTTCCTACACTTGTTATTATACCAGCCCACTTTTCTTAGGGGCTTGGAACTCCTTCTAGGGGCAGATTTGAGGAAATATTGCCGCAGGCCCGCAAAAAGCCTTACGTGAATTTCCACTATACATTGGTGGGAGTCCTGACCCTCGGCCAATAATCCCAGTTCTTCTAGTGCAATAGTGACTTCTTCTTTTATCGCTAGTACAACCTCTGGGTCGTCAGCAACCCGTTCCCATTTTAGATGGCGCATATCGTTAGACAGGTGGTGCTCTGGCTCGTGTATAGTTTGTAGCTTTTCAATAGCGCCAAGTAAAGATGAGTTAAATGATGAGACTAGCGGGTGGTGGTCACTCTCAATTCTATGAACTACCTCCATATCTATAAAATAGGGCCAGAGTTTAGCGTGGATCAATAAATAATCAATTCTGCTTGCCCTACGACCGTTATCAAAGGTATTTGAGCCACATTTGTCAGACGGGCTCCTGCCATTGACTGCTCTCAGATGACTCCCTAGACATAATCCGCTTAGCTGAATTGCTGCCCCGGACCACCTTTTTACCGGAGCAATCTCAAGGGGTGGAATTCCCCAGCTTGCGTCCTCTTCAGCAGTAAGCTGGGATATGTCATGGTCCAGGGGCTCAAATGAGGCATTAAAGTCGCCTGCTATGATAGGTAAGTAGTTTGAAGGCAAAGAGTCGATTAATTCTTCCAGTAGTTGTACTACTGGGGACTTTTTCCCCCCCCGGCTGACCTCGTGCATAAACATTAAAAATTTCGAGGTTTACCCCGCCCTTTGAAGCAATCTTTACAGATAAGATGTCTTCGCTAATAATAGAACTTTGGGTGACTCGACATCCTAGGTTTTGTTTGATCCATATAGTTAGTCCTCCTGATGGCCGACCTCTGCCTCTTTTTAAGGCTGGGATATAATAATTGAGAAAACCACTGCAAAACAGGGGATCTGTCAGCCAAGTCTCTTGAAAGAGACACATATCAAATTTTGATATAAAGCCCAGCCATTCAGGATCTACTATTTTTTGGCCTAGGCCTGCTATGTTCCAGGACATTATTAACAATTGCCAATTTGCTGACAGTCCGTCCATATGAGGTCTTGGGATCCCTTGTGATTGGCTAGAGCTTTCCTTTGCTAGAGGAATCAATTTGTTAGTACTACTAGTACTCACATTAGTAGAAATATCGACCTCGACATTACCAGTCGTACCAACTGCCGCTGTAACAGAACTCAATGGGGCTATAAGTCCGATCCCGGGTTGGTAACCGGTATGTTTCCACCAGCTGGCACAGGACCGTTAAAGTTTGATTAATGATGTCTGTGCCAGCATTGTCGTCCTCAGTTGAAATAAGACTGGCTGTCCGTTTTTCTACAAAAGTTACATCTACGATGCATGGGTGTTTCCTTGGCCTAGAAGAGTCAATCACAGTCTTCCAGGCCAGAGGACCTAATACCTTCGGACTGTGCATTTGGGCATCTGTTGTTCCTAGACCATGTGCCAATATCTATGTCGCCAGAATCTACTATGTTGGGCTGTTGTTGGTTGCCATAAAAGAAGGACAAATGCAGGGAGAGAATAGGAGAACAGAGGTTTGGGTTCGGCCAGTGGCAAATATGCTCAACTGCCCTTCGATCTCTAAAGTTGATAATTACACAATCTCCTTCTATATTTTTCTTTTTTGGGCCCACCCAGTTGACTCGGCATACAAAGAGGATTTCTGTTGATACATTCTGGGGTAAGGGGCGATTGCGATTTAACCAATACACACACTTATTCTTCAAATCCCTATGGTCTTCCCTAGTGTGTAAACCCAAGGGTTTAACTCCTGCCAATATTATCACATAGGGACTTGACTCAGGGGGGAGGTGTATGTTTGGGTGTTTCCTTGTTGCTACGAGGCTATGAGCTTCCCTTTCTGCTTCTTTTGTCACCTGGCTACTAGTAGTTATCGCTTGTGGATTCCCCCCGCTCTCCGGGTTACCTACATAGGGGATGTGCATTGTGTTCCCATTTACCTTTTCAGACGGGTTAATTTTAGCAATAGTTGGGTTAAGAATGAGTGCAGTATCAGTAGTTGGGACATTTTTGTTTGGAGGATTCTCAATAGGTTTTTCGCACCCCCGGCAGTTGGTGACATATTTCTGCCGGGACTGCGATGAAGAACACATCAGCTCCAAACAAGTCAGTCTATTTTCTATACTATCCAACCTATCATAAATTGGTTGGCAAGTTTTAAAGAAAATTGTCTCCAATTTCCCCCAAAAATCTTCACCCGGGTTTTGCAGGTCCTTAGGCGGGGTCAAGGAATGCAACATTGGGACACTCTCCTTCCCACTGGCTGAAGTTACTCCTATGGGATCAGGAATGTTCACATGTGTGGCCCCAAGGCTGATTCTTCTGGACTTCGCTATGTGTCCAGCATTTGGCGGTTCGTTCCGCTTTCTCTTGGGTTTCAGAGTTTTCGGGCCTTCTTTACTGAAATGGGTGCTTTAGCCTTTAAGTTCGTGGCAGACCTAGTCTTTACACTTTCCGACACACCAATGGTTTGTGTTAGATTTGAGGAGCCCTTCTTTGATCTGGTATTAAGATTAGCTCCCTCAGAAACTGGGATGCAGTACACTGGTGAATCGTGACAGGGGGAGTTAATTCCAGGGGCATCCAACACAAGGCATACGTCGCCGGTATCAGTTCCTGGTTCCATATTACGAACAGGGGAACGTATTTGTGACAAATAGCCCAGCGAGGAGCGTTTGTTATAAAGAGAACCCAGCGACAATCGCTTCTCAGTGAGATCAATCTCCCTGTCCAAAATGGAGGAAGCTCTTACCAAAAATTGGTCAAGTGTACCGACAAGGGACTTCCGGCCTGTTACTGGAGCAGTAGTCATCATTCAGGGGGGTTAATTAACTCCTTGCATACAGTCACAATTGGCCAACAAGTACTCTGAGCACCAAATCCGTTTTTATGAATTAGTATAGTACATTGGGGGGGCTCAGCCCACTATATTCAAGGAAAATGTCAGCAAACACCTTGCAAATATCAAGCAGTATCTAGCAGTAACAGACCTTGTGATGAAGTTCGACGAGGGAGGGCCCGGCCCGGCCTTACACAGTCTCCAACGGGCACAAACGGGCCCACCCTTGGCCCGGGCTTTGCCCGGGCGCCACCCGCGCGCGTCCCGCGCTGCGGGGGCACCTGTCAGGCTTTATGCCGGTTCTACGGCAGCCGTGTAGCGTCACTAGCGTGCGCGGCCGCCAAGGATGATGGGATTTGTAGGCCGTTCCCCTCACGGCAGCGTTTGGACTACAATGGCCCCGATGGTTTCCTCCTCCGCTGCGAGCACCAACAAGCCGTTCCCCTCACAGCTGGAAAGGAAGCAGATGTTCCGGTCAGGTAGGGCGTCCTGCGCTGCGGGGGCACCTGTCAGGCTTTATGCCGGTTCTACGGCAGCCGCGTAGCGTCACTAGCGTGCGCGGCCGCCAAGGATGATGGGATTTGTAGGCCGTTCCCCTCACGGCAGCGTTTGGACTACAATGGCCCCGATGGTTTCCTCCTCCGCTGCGAGCACCAACAAGCCGTTCCCCTCACGGCTGGAAAGGAAGCAGAAGTTCCGGTCAGGTAGGGCGTCCCACGCTGCGGGGGCACCTGTCAGGCTTTATGCCGGTTCTACGGCAGCCGCGTAGCGTCACTAGCGTGCGCGGCCGCCAAGGATGATGGGATTTGTAGGCCGTTCCCCTCACGGCAGCGTTTGGTGTACAATGGCCCCGATGGTTTCCTCCTCCGCTGCGAGCACCAACAAGCCGTTCCCCTCACGGCTGGAAAGGAAGCAGAAGTTCCGGTCAGGTAGGGCGTCCCGCGCTGCGGGGGCACCTGTCAGGCTTTATGCCGGTTCTACGGCAGCCGCGTAGCGTCACTAGCGTGCGCGGCCGCCAAGGATGATGGGATTTGTAGGCCGTTCCCCTCACGGCAGCGTTTGGACTACAATGGCCCCGATGGTTTCCTCCTCCGCTGCGAGCACCAACAAGCCGTTCCCCTCATGGCTGGAAAGGAAGCAGAAGTTCCGGTCAGGTAGGGCGTCCATTTGGTGCTCATGATGGAACGGTTCCATCATGAGCACTAGGCCTGGGCTAAATTTCCGTTCCGCTCGTGGAAATTGCGATAATTTGACATTTTCGCGTTCCGCGGAGAGCGCGAAAATGTGAAAATTTCCGCATTCCGCAGCTTAGCGATTATTTGTTTCTTGCTCGCACTGTAAAATAATACATTCTCACGTGCGCGCGATCGCCTTACCTGAATCCCCGCGTTCAGCGACAAGTTTTCCCGTTCCGGTCGCGTTCTCCACAAGCTGTAGGATTGTTGGTAGCCATTTGCGCTGTCTTGCAACAGTTCGCGCCCGCAGTAATGCCATTGGTCGCGCGATCACGTCTTTCTTCTCGTGATCATGCACCGCGAGAAGAGTGAAAACAAGATGGCCGCACCCGCAAGCAACCGCATGGGTAAGTTGGCGACCCGCGACCATGCAGAAAATACCGCGAATGGGCGGAAAAAAAACTTCCGCATCTTTGCGATATTTCCGCGTGTTTGCGGAGATTTGTAACATTTTCGCGATAATTTGCGAAAGTCACTTTCGCAAATTCCGCCCACCCCTAATGAGAACCAGTGCTCGTGTGCTCATGATGGTATCATTCCGTCATGTGCACAGTAGCACAAAATCATTCTGCTGTAAACAGCAGAGGGCTCTAACTTTTTTCTTTTTGGACTTGGAAGGTGGAGAAGAGGTTCCCCAACCTCCCAAGGCATTTTGGGGGTTTTCTTTGTAATGACGAGTGCACGCATGGCACACTGACATTGTTACACTGAAAAAAACCCTGAAATTTAGTTTCAGTTTCACTGCTTCAGTGCTCGTCCGGCAAACTTAGCCCACTCAGCGCCGAAACACACTGGAGAGGTACCAATGGAAAGGGGAGATTCTCCCCTTTTCAATGGTACCCCTCCCTAGTAGATCCCTGCTTGGGGATCACTGCAAGCAGGGATCCATCCACTAGACACCAGGGAGGGGGGTATGGCCTTTGCTCCCCCATTTCAAAATGGGTGCATTCAGTCTTTCTGCCCCCCTGGGGTGCAGATTGGGCAGTAGCCTCTAATCTGCTCGCCCGGGGAGCAGAAATCACCCTAGACACCACGGATTATTTGTTTGTAGTTCAGGGGTTAGGGATGACCAGAATGGGCATGCCAATGCCCCCAACCTTGCCCCCCAAAATACCAAAGTCCTTCTGCCTCTCCCAGTAGGTAGATGGGGGCAGTAGTCCCTGATCTGCCCCCAGGGGGGCACAACGTCCATTAGGCACCAGGGATTATTATTTTGTTTTATACTTAGGGATGGGGGCTGCCTAGAATGGGGATGCCAATGCCCCCATTTTCCCCCAAAATGCCACAGACTTCCCCCCCAAAAGGTGGATGGGGTCAATAGTCCCTGCTCTGCCACTTCTGGTGGGCAGAGAGCCCACTAAGCGCCAGGGGTTACGCTGGCTTTTTTATTGGCAGGGGTGGGGCAGAAATGCCCCACCCCCCCAAAAAAATAGCCACAGTAATTCTGCTACCCTTGGGGGCATATTGGAGCAATTGCCCCTAATCTTCCACCCCCAGGGGGTTGAAATCCCATTAGGCACTGACCTTTTTATTCACAATGTGCCTAGCTGTGGATTTAAGGCCTAGCACAGTTGGCACCTAGGGAAACCTGGCAAACTTGTACATGTTTTAAATCAAGACACAAAGGGGAATCCAGGATGCAGTGACTTGTGTGCCTCTCACCAGAATCCCTTGCAAAACTCAAAAGTTACAGGGGCCTAAGCGCAAACTACACCAAATAGCCAAAAAATGGCTTACAATGGGGGGTGGGAAACACCTAGGGGTTAAAAGACATAGTAAGCATAGGATCTTCAACAACAAGTACATAATGCAGCAAGTTAAAAATAATAAGCAATACAACTAATATCAAGACAATAACAGAAATAATTCCTGCCTATACACGCTTGCATGTAAGAGAGATTTCAGTGTTAGGCTTCATGACTTCTCACGATTCAGACTATTTACAAAAAGGATAAAAAATAGAAGCAAGAGGTTTGAACAATTCAGCAAAGTTTGGTACAAAAAATACGAAGGCACAGTTCAATGGTTCTGTTAAGTATGACAAATGCGCAGATCAGCTTAGTCGATGAGTATATTTAGGATACATTGTGTCAGTTTTTCAAGAAATTCACAAAGATTGAAATTCAAGTCCACAACAAAGTTAGTTTCAAGGATGTTCAGGTAGACTTGTAATGTTAAAGCAAAAGGCAGCAAACTCCTGCTCCCACTGATTTGCAGCCAGATAAGTCCATTCAGGAGATGAGTACTTTGGCTGGGTACTCTTGCTCTTTGCTCCCGTGGGCTCTTTAGCGGCTAGCTCATGGCTTAGCCGTCGGGCTTTCCAGATTGCCCTGTGTCAGAAGTACTGACACCACAGAGTCCCGGTGTTCGTTCCCATGGGCTCTGTGATCAGCTCGCTGTTAGCGTCGCCGTGAAGCGTCCTCTTTAGGGCAATCTGGAAAGTCCGACGGCTAAGCCACGAGTTAGCCGCTAAAGAGCCCATGGGAGCAAATTCTGGGAATCAAAGTAGTCAATTGGAAAAGAAACACCATCCTAATATCACTGAATTATCAATTTATAGAGATACCCACGATCCTGTGAAATCAACAAACCCACTGGACATCTTAATAATGTTGATACGCTAATTTCTACATGCACTATGCATAAATAATTCATTGGGCGAGCCCCTCCAGAAGTGATTGATTCACAGACAAAGAGCGACGCAAGAGCTCTTTAATAGAACCATACCTTTGGATTCTTCATGAACCACACGGATAGGGCTACACACCATTTATTTTGTCTTGTCCTGAAGAAGACCCGCATTTGATGCTCAACACTAGCACAGATTAATCAGGGTTGAAACGTTGACGCTCCATTAGAAGTAGTACATTCCACTGTGACCATTCAAAAGTGTTTAAAGAAAAAATCTAGGTCCCTGTGAGAAAATATATATTTGCTTTTCACTTCGTACTTGAATGTTTTATGTAATTTGTTTTTGTATCAAATACATTTGTTGTGATGTATGTACATTATGTACGTTACCTTAATTTTGTCTCACATTCCACACTAGATACTAGTGTGTGTAGCACTTGCTTTTTCATGAATATCGATTTCTTTTGACTAAAATAAATCATTGTATGTCACAATTAACTTGTGCTCTACTTTTAGCTGGCCACATCTAATGTCATTCCCTTTTCTGGCGCTGGAACATTTTCAGAACTTTGTTTATTAATTGGTTTACTAAATCCTTTATGCCAATCATCTGATTCATGTGAAGTAAATCCTGATGTTTCTCTTGTAATATTTCAATGCAAATCTCGATTGGTTAAATCTCTACTTGTTCCAGGTTGCACATTTAATGCGTATGTATCAGGAACTGAAATTCCCATTGGTGCAGTCATTTCAGAAGCATGGTAACTGATTTTAAGAGGCTCACTTGTTCTGGAGATGCAAAAAGGTAGTAACCTCTGAAACAATCTGCTTGTAGGATCAAATGTTGTCTGATTTAAAATATATCCTGTACTCTTAGTACCTGTAGTATCATTTTGAGTCTGAACCATCGGCGTCTGAAGCAAAGATCTAATTTTCAAATCTCGAGGATTGCCAAGTGCAATATTTACTCCTGCAGGTATAGTCAGAGTATGGGCAGTATTTACCTGTGACTCCGATTTATAAAGAGGCACAACAGGACCAATAGTAATAGGAACCGTTAAAGTGTCTGGATCATTCAATTCAAATGTGTTCAATGGTGCTGTTAGTTCTGTTCCTCCCCTTACAGGAAAAATCAGTGTAGCTTCTTTTGTTACTTCAGGAATAACAGGGGCATTTGGAATTTCAGCTGTAGTTATATTTATCATATCTCACTCTGAGATTCTTTATAAGGTGGTGGACGATTGAGCAATTAATCACTTGTTGCCCCTATTTTGACTACTAAATGCTGGTTTTCTAAATGTGCCCTGGGCTGTGCTAACCGGAACCAGGGCATGTGCTCTGATTAAAAATACATGGGAATTAGGTGTAGTTACAATTGGATTTGACATCCTACCTGTAAGTCACTAGTATATGGGCATGTAGGTTTAGGGGCCCAGTAGACTTAGTGTGCTACGTATGCACTACTGTAGTGCCTGCTGTCGATTTAAATGCCAGCCCTGGCTCTGTAGGCTGCATTAAAAGTTACATTATATGCACATTCAACTTTGAAATTAAAGGTGCTTACAAAGTTGTAAATTACCTTATTTGCACATATAACTCACCCCTAAGGTATATCCTAGGTGCCCCGGGATAGGGTGCCATGTAACTATAAGCAGGGACCATATCAAATATGTTTTGTAATCCCTGGTGAGGAAAAACTGCCAAATGTGTTTTTCCCCATTTGAGATTACTAGCTCCATAGGCTAATATTGGAATATTTTATTTAAGTATAAATATTGACATGAGTGAGGTATAAATGTCACTCAAGGACTTGAAAAGATAGTTATGATACATCCAGTAATGTGCCATTGTTAGATTTATAATAACTATCACAGAAAATAATTCATTGAACTTTCTTTTCTGTAAGCCAAAATCGAGCCTTCCAGCTGCACTATCCTGATTGGCTATTCTCTGTCAGGCTGAGCCAAGCTGTCCTAATGAGGTGTGAAATGGCCTACTGTTAGATTTGGGGGTCTCTAGTTGGCATAGGTAGGTACCTGTGACAAATAGGGACCCTTGCGTCTAGTCAGGGTAAGGAGGTACACTCCTAAAATAACCCCGCTTACCCCCTTGGTAGCTTGGCACGAGCAGACAGGCTTATCTCAGAGGCAGTGTGTAAAGCATTTGTGAACACATACAGTAACCAAGTGACAACACTACAGATAGACACCACACAAGTTTTATATCAAAAATAGGTATTCTTTATATAGATTTAACACAAGACCATAAACGCCACAAATCCAAAACACTGTTAGTTAAAAATGGTAGAATTTGGCTTAGTTCTCTTAAGATGGTAAATGCGACACTCAGAGTTCAATGTACCTTAAGATGCGTAACGCAAAACAACAAAAGTGTTGCAAGGACGGTGATGCGTTGAAGATCTGGTGCAAAGAAACAAAGATGGCTCTTTCTTCTTGATGCGACATGCTTCCCGGTGATGCGGCAGAGTCTGCTGCGACGTCGATCCTCTTCTCTGGCGATGCAAGATGTTTCCTCACAATGCGAGCCGCAACAGGCCCTGCGACACGCTTCCCAGTGCTGAAGCGGCGTCTGTTGTGACGTTGATCCTCTTCCCTGGCGATGCGAGTTGCTTCCACAATGATGGGAGCCGTGACATGCCCTGCAATTCTCTTCCCGGTGATGCGGCGGTGTCTGATGCGACGTCGATCCTCTTCTCCAGTGATGAGCCGCGACAGGTCCTGTGACACGCATCTCGGAGATGCGGCGGCACCTGATGCGACGCCGATCCTCTTCTCCGGCGATGAGCTGCGACAGGCCCTGCGACATGCTTCCCCGGAGATGCGGCGGTATCTGTTGCGACGTCGAACCTCTTCTATGGCAATGCGAGGCACTTTGGTGGACCTGCGCTGACTCAACCATTCTTCTGCGACACGCTTCCCTTTTTTTTTTTTCCCCTGTCTTTCCTTTATTCACAGCTCAAATTTGTAATGATGTATGTTGCTTCCAATTGAATGCTTATTATGTCAACACTTGTGTATCAATTGGCTGTCCAATGACAGTACCCCTCTTTTAGATTTTTCATTTGTATTTTTATATGGTACGTAACATTGCAACACAATGTGACTCATTTTACATGGTCAGATGTGGACTTTTGGGGGTGCTTTTTTTTTTTTCTTTTTTTTTTCCCACCCCCCACTCTGTGTAACTACTGAATCAATGGCACTGAAAGAGGGGTAAACATAATTAAATGGCGTTATAAGAATCAGAAGAGAAGAAAAAAAAAGAAAAAGATGATAATAAAAGAGAGGGTACTAAGAGATAATCCAGGCGTCAGAAAGAAGGAAAGTAGAAAAAGGAAAAAAGAATATAACAACGTAGGGAAAAGAAAACAGGCAAGGTAAGAAACACAGGCCGGGTCAACCCGGCTGCTTTAGCCAAGATGTTAGCTTTCCCCACACATCCAGGCCCTTCTTCCGGCTTTTGTGCCCTTTCCTAGCGTAAACTGCTTTTTCTAGATGGTATGTAGCGACTAGTCTGGCCAGCCACTGAGAGAATGGTGGAGGATCAGCATCCAGCCATGCGGAAGCAACACAGATCCTCCAGACTGCCATTGCAATGAATATTAGGCCCCCACTTTTGATCCTGATGGTTTCAGATTGAGTCCCCAGCAGAATGACTGTGGGGGTTAGCACAATAGTCTGGGTGGTGACTTCCCCTAGAAATTCCTGTACTTTAAGGAGGGTTGCGGCAAGTTTAGGACAGGTTGCAAAGATGTGGATTGAGTCGACACCAAACTCAGAACACCGGGGGCATAATGTCCCTTTGCCAGCTCCCCACTTGGCGATCTTATTGGGGGTAATAAACAAAGAAAAAATAGTTTTAAAATGTTGTGCCTGTCGTTTGGCTGAAAGCAAGATATTTTGAGACAATGCTAATGAGTTGAAAAATATACTAGATGAAGATTCGAGTTTGGTGTGCCATTTGTCGGCTATCTGTTTGTAAGTCGTCTGGGGTTTGTCTATTTAGTATGTTGTACAAAAGACCTATCCGAGGGGCCGTGGTGTCACGTAATTTGTTGAGAAGTTCTACTTCCGTGAATCCTGCCTTGCCCCCAACCTTTCTGGAGAGAAAATTAGAGATAGATAGATACTTGAAAACGTCTTGATTTTTCAGACTGTATTTAAGTTGCAGGTTTACGAATGATTTGACTCCCTCGCTGGTAATGAGATCCCCCAGTTTCGTAATACCTGCCCTGTGCCAATCTGAGAAGTAGGACCTGCCAAAAATAGCGGGAAGATTGCAATTTGTCATGATGGGAGAGTAATAGTTAAATCTTCCCAACCCAAATATTCTGCGGATATTACGGAAGACCTTATATGAGTTCATTAAGGTCTTGAATCTCACACGTTTGTAATATCCAAACGAGGTCTCTCGGAGGAGACAGCCCCAGTGGTCTTCACCGAGTAGAAGTCGGAATGGCGAGGAAAGACCAAGTGTGGGTGCGAGGGGGGTTCCCTCACCAGCTCAGAACTATATTGCATAACTGCGGCCCAGTAGTAAAGCATAATGTTAGGGAAGGCCCACCCACCCCGCTCTCTAGGAAGAGATAATTGCCTTAGAGCCCTCCTTGGTTGTGAATAGGCCCAAATAAACTGCGTGAAAATTTGCTGGAATTTCTGCAGATTAGCTTTGCTGAATTCCAGGGGTACGGTACAAAAAAAGTAAAGAAGTTTAGGAAAGTATGTCCTCTTAATCACGTTGCATCTACCAACGAGGGTCAGGTGTAGGTTATCAATCTGTTTAAGGGCCTTCTTGGTTTCTGCAGCGAGAGGAGCTAAGTTATCTGCTACGATTTCATCAATGCTGGCAGATATGAAAACCCCCAAATATTTAGCTTTTGACACTACCCTAGCATCGATCCAGGTGATTTCCTTATTTATAATTATTTGGGTTTTAATTTTGTTCAAGGCATAGCCCGAGATTTTCCCAAATTTTTGTGCCTCTAGCTCCAATGCAGTTATGGCGTTCTCGGGATCAGGGGAAGTTATGGCCAGGTCGTCCGCATAAGACATAATTTTGGTGTTAATGCCCTGGGTGCTGATTGCTAACATGGCGGGATTCCTTTCAATTTGTTTAATGAATGGGTCTAGGTAGAGGGCAAATAATAGCGGGGAACAAGGACAGCCCTGTCTGGTGCCCCGGGAGATGTTAAATTGATCAGTAAGTCGCCCGTTAATGGAGACACAAGCCATCGGTTGTAAATATAGAGCCTGTACCGCCTGCGTGAATCTAGTCCCAAAACCCATCCTGCCCATGACAGCCCACAGGAACCGCCAGGAGACCCGATCAAATGCTTTTTCAGCATCTAGTAGTGTTAATGACATCGGGTCTCCTGCTGCCTGCGCTGCGTCAAACAAGGTAATGGCTTGCCTGACATGTTCCGTGGTGCCTTTTTTAGGAATAAAACCATGTTGCCATTCTGAAACTAAGGACTCGATCACAGAGAATATTCTGGATGCCAGTATTTTAGAGAAGACTTTAGAGTCGCAGTTGATGAGGGTGATGGGTCTGTATGAGCTCATCTCTAGTGGGGACTTACCCTTTTTGGGGAATATAGAGATTCTAGCATTGGACCAGGAAGCAGGAGGGGAAGCCCCATTAAAGATAGATGTTACCACGTCGGTGAAAATAGATTTGATTTGAGGGGCGAAGATCTTATAGAACTCTACAGGAATACCATCCATTCCTGCGGCTTTCCCGTCTGGTAGACTAGATAGAGCTTCCATGATTTCATCCCAAGTTGGAATGAGTTCTAGTAGCTCGGTGTTATCAGAGGTAAGCTGTCTGAGATCTATCTCGCTTAGGTAGCTGGCTATCTCGCTTTCGAGTGGGCCAGCCGCACTGCGGTTCTCTTCAGTGTATAGCTCGGAGTAGAATTCCTGAAATCCCTTCTGTATTGCATTAGGATCATTGGTCTCATTCCCTGTAGTTAATTTGATTGCATGTATTTCACTACTTGTGGATTGTTGCCTGGTTTTGACGGCTAGGTGATGCCCAATGCAATCACTGCACTCGTAATTTTTTTGCCCACTTAGCTGCAGTTTTTTCGGCAAATACTGCTCCTATTTCTGCTTTCTATTCTCTTTTGGGGCATTTTCAGTATCTTGTCCTGACTTAAACAATAGGACCAAGTTTGTTTCTGCTCTCCTTAATTTCTCCTGTAGATCATTAATTACCAACTTCTCCTTCCTGTTTTTCCTTACTGAAAACCTCAAAGTTTCGCCCCTGACCCCCGCCTTTAGTGTGTCCCAGACAGTCATTGTTGAAGAAGTGGTTCTGATGTTTATTTCCAGGAATTCCTGGATCCAACCTTGCATATGTGCCCTATAGCCTGCGTTTTGTAAAAGGGCTTTCTCGAAACTCCATCTAGGTGCCTCCTTCCACTTCCCTAATCCCTTGATATTTACTATAAGAGGGTTGTGATCTGACATAAAGCGAGGTGCAGTGTCTATGGTACAATTGCTAAGGAGTGAAGATGAAACAAAAAAGTAGTCTAATCTAACAAGAGTGTTTTGTGGGGCGGAAAAGAAGGTATAGCCAGGTTGCGTGGGATTTAAACTGGCCCAGATATCACTTAACCCTTGGATCTGAACAAGGTTCACTAGTGCTTGAAATACTCGGGGTTTTCTGCCTTTGTATCTCCATTTGTTGTCTATTTTCCAGTCGGAGGGCAGATGTATATTGAGGTCGCCACATAGGATGATAGGAGTAGGCCAATGGGCCAGCTCCCCTGAGACCATATTAATAATCCCTGGGTCATCTACATTGCTGCCGTACAGTGAGCAGAGGGTAAAAGGAGGGTTAGAGAAAAGGTGGCATTCAGTTATTACCCATCGGCCCAGTGGATCTGATTTAACCCGGGGATTACTAAGAGAAAGTCTTCTATCTGCCAAAATTCCCACCCCTTTTGTCTTGGCGCCCTGCGTGGTAGCCCCCACAACTTTGAACCCTAGTGTATCTAATAGGTGCTTCTGTGAACACTCTATGTGGGTCTCCTGAAGGCAGATTATATTGCCCCCTAGAGAGCGTAGACCTTGAGCAACATTTTGCCTTTTAGAAGTATCATTCAAACCGCAAATGTTAGCAGAGACAAGCCTAAGTGAATCTATCATAGCCATCTAGATGTTGAGAGAAAACATTTCTCCTCGCCCAATATCTTAACAAGTGAGTACAGAAATGTATACGTGCCAAAAAGTGCCCTTGATTCTTCTGTGCCATTTCTAGTGCCCGTCCCTTCCCCCCCGCCCTGCCCACCCCCCCATCTTCTGAGCAATCAGGAATGACGTGAATGATGATAGTCAGTCATGAGGCCCGGCTGTCAACCACGCCTTAAAAAAAACAAATTAAGCTTTCATTCGGCTAGTAGCCCTCTTGTTTTCCTTTAAGAAAAAGTGAAACAAACAGCGGAACAGACAATCAGAAAAAAAAAACAAAAGGGCTGCCCACTATGTCAATTTTAAGATTCACATAAAGCTGCTGTAATGTGATCATGGTCACGGCCCTTGAAGGCTTGCAAATTTATAGAAACTGTAGAACGAGAGTAAGAGTAGAGAGAAAATAGCAGGGGCAAGAGAATGAGCTTTTCATCTAAGACTCTTTCTAGATTTCAGCTCATTCAAGTATTCACCAGCTTTTACTTCAGATAGGAAAACTTTGGTCCCCCGTTGAAAATTACTTAAGTCTAGCAGGGTTAATTAAATATACTTCGGCCCCCAGCTGCTGAAACGGAGAGATCAGTTGTCTCAGGCGCCATCTCCGCTCTACTGTCTGATGGCAAAAGTCAGGTTTAGCGAAAAATATTATGCCATTGGCCCCTTTTTTGGAGTTGGGGCGAGCCTGATCGTAGATTAACTGTCTAAGAAGAAAATTGCCAAAGTAAACCAGGAATACCCTTGGCTGTCCTCCAGTGGTGTTGCCGCGGCCATGTTGCTGTCTCTGGTTGAAGGGAAAGCGGTGCGCCCTCTGCACCTCACGATCCCAGTCCCAGCCCTGTTGGTCAGGGAAGGAGTCCTGCAAAAGTTTCACAATGAAGCGTCTGGGGTCGTCCCCTTCCTTCCCCTCCGGAATACCGAGCAGGCGAAGGTTGTTCCTGTGCTGGCGATTTTCCTGGTCCTCCATCTTAGCCATTAGGTCTACCAGGCAGGCAGTGTTCGATTTGCTCTGTTGCTTGACTGCCACGGCTTCAGTTTCCAAATGCTCAGTACGCGCTTCCACCATGGAAACGCGGTCACTAATGTCAGTGCAGGTTTTATTCAGCCTTCTTATACCTCCCTGAAGTTTCTTAGAAGCACTTTTGGCCACACGGTTGTCGGCCTGGACCTCCTCCTGAAACTCTTAGATGGAAGCTAGAATAGAGGCGAGGGATGGCTCAGCTAGGTCTGCAGGCGGGTTTTTAATAGATCCCCACTGTGTTGTATTGGGATCATCCTCGTCCAGAGGGTAACACATTTGAGAGTCTGAGTAGTCCCATTTCAGCTGGCTACGCCGCTTGCTCTTACTTCTAGGTTTCTTTGGTCGCTGGACCGTGCCAGTGTCCTGAATTGAGGCCTCGCTGTCCCCTTCACTTGTGTTGGACCCTCCCTCACCCGAAGAGGTGGGTGTCCTATCGGAGACGGAGTAGAAATGCTCAGGCCCTGCTTCTGGGGTCCAGGGAGCTTGTGCGCCGGGGGGAGCCTCTAAGTACTGAATAAAGTTGGCTCTACCCGACGTCTGTATTTCAGGCGCTGTGAGAAGGGTACCAACATTGGAGCTGCTGCCAAGTTCCTGCGCTATGAAGAGCAGAGTTGGTAAAGCTTGTTACATGGTTGCCGATTTTGGGGGATTGATAGGAGGTACACAGAGAGAGATACCTAAGTTCGTAGCCGGATCTGATAGTGCCACAAAGGTGCCATTGGTGCTAGTGCCGGCGTCAGTGCATGGTATTTCCCTGGGTCCAGTTTCTGCCAGGACAGTCTCTTGGTTAACCGCTAAGCAAACCTCTTGCTGCGGACCAGGTGCAGATGCTGGTGCAGTCAGCATGGTTAGTGAGGCTGCGGTGATACTCTCAGTGGGGGGCGTGAGGGTCTTGGAAATAGCGCCTGAGGATTGAGTTCTGGCTCCCAGAAACAATTTTGCTAGGGGGGCTGCATAGATGTTAAATCTTTTGTGTCTTTGGTGTCTTTTACGTCTTTAGGCGGCCCGCCCCCCCAGCTCTACCCAACAGTTTTTTGCTGCCACTATCCTCTTGCCTGGATTTAACAGTTCCTTCTGTAGATGCTGTATCCCTGTGATCTCTGGCCTCGAGGATGGCTGCTGTCTTCATTTTGCCACCTTTCCTGGCCCCCCGGGCGCTCATGTTGAGATTGTAGATCTTGCTGAAAGCTGGAGCCAATGGTGCTGCAAGCGGCGAGGTCCAGATCTAGGCCGCGCTAAAGCACCGTTCTAGCAGAGGCAGGGCCAGAGGCAGGGAATCCGATGTGTAGATAGATAAGCGAAAAGTGGCCTTGATTCTTCCCTCGTTAGTAATGCCACGTCCGTGCAATTGCTGCCGAGATTCGTAACCTCTCGGTGGCAGCCTCAGAGTTCTCTGCGTTCTGAGAGCTGGCATCGCATCGCGGGACGCAGGGCGGCTAGCCGATCATCCACGCGTCTGGCGTGAGCAGCCGAGCAGCGCGAGCACTCACGCTGACTTCATCTTGCTCGCTTCCCGGTGTTGCGGTGGCATCTGATGCGATGTTGATCCTCTTCTCCAGTGATGCGAGGCGCTTCATGTTGTGAAGCCGCAGCGGCAGTTCAGCAACACGCTTCTTGTTCGTGAGTCGTGCTTCCAGCTCCTTGCGACATGCAGTCCCTCAGAAAGCCTCACAAGACAGCAGGCACTTCCAAAGAGCTCTGGGGAGCTGGTGCTTGAAGTCTGTTGTCCCTGAGACTTCAGCAGGAGGCAAGCTCTTTTCCAAGCCCTTGGAGATCCTTCACAAGTTTAATAAAGTGCACACAAAGTCCTTTCTCCTTTCTTTGGCAGTCAGGCAACCACTGCAGGCCAATACCCCAACCAGCACTTCAGCTTAGGACTAGTCTCTCCTCAGTTTCTTCTGGTTCCACTCCTCAGCAAAGGTTTCTTCCTGTTTCCCAAAGTGATCTAAAGTTCTTGGGTTTTGGTCCCAATATTTATACCCAGTTTCTCTTTGTTCTCTGAAGGCAGAGATGCCTTTGACTAGTCCAAACCAGTTCTGGTCAGTCCTGAAGCACTTTGTTGACAAGACTCCTTCTTTTCTTTCAGAGTGCAGGGCAGAGACATCAGATGCACCACAGGAGGTGGAGCCAGCCTTGTGGAGGGAAAGCACAGCCCTATTCAGGTCCCAGGTGCAACTCCTCCCACCCATTTACATGAAGATCTCTCTATTCAGCCCTGTGCTGACTCACCCTGTCTCCAGGAATTCCCCAGCCCCCTGGAATTCCCCAGCCCCTGTCACTCAAACTCGAGGCAAGGAATACACAACCTAGCAGAGGCAGGCCTGGATGGTTAGACAAGAAAATACCTACTTTCTAAAAGTGGTATTTTCAAACACAGAATGTTAAAACCAACTTCACTAAAAGATGTATTTTATCATTCTAAGTTCAGGCATACTAAACTCGAATTTCTACCATGTTCCCTGAGTCAGTTAGGATTATAAGATGTAATAATCAAACTGCCCATTCTGGCCTATGGGGAACAGATAGCCTTGCAATAGTGAAAAAAGAAAATGGTTGTAATTCACTATTAGGACATGCCACACACACCAGGGCATGTCCTACCTTATACTTACAATGCACCCTGCCCTTGGGCTTACCATAGAGGTATCTGATATGAAGAAAAGGGAAGGTCTAGGGACTGGCAAGTGGGTGCACTTGCCCAGTCAGCATGGCAGTATCAGACTGGACACATGCTCTACAATGGCAAGCCTTAGACACACTTTTACAGGCTGCTTCTGTGGGTGGCACAACCAGTGCTGTGAGCCCACCAGCAGTATTTGGATTATCAGCCCTGGGCACTCCTGGTGCACTGTACTAGGGTCTGACAGATAAACCAAACCAACCAATCATGGAATCACTAATTCATACATCAATTTACCATATGGAGCATATGCACTTTAGCACTGATCAGCAGTGGTAAAGTGCCCAGAGTCATAAAACAGCCAACAACAGGTCAGAAAAAATACAGGAGGAAGGCAAAAAAGTTCAGGGATGACCCTGCAAAAATGGCCAAGTCCAACACCTACTACTAGAGTGAGAATGGATTTCCTGTGCGTGGAGAACTGCAGGTGTAGAAGCAACAGGCAGGATGAAGGAGTAGTGGCCCAACTGGACTTTAAAGCAAGAATGATACTTTAAAAAGTTCCCATCCTGGAGTGCGTCCAGCAGACTGTTTAGGATTTAGCCAGGTGCATTGTGGGAATTGTAGTCCCAATGTCCCAGGACCATCTCAGAGATTCTAGATCTCTTGATTGGTGTTGTGGATCACTTTGAACCATCAAGGAGACCTTCTGGAAGAAGATCCTGAAGTTTGGAGACGTTTGAAGCACCTTTTGTAAATAACCTCCGTAGGTTGACCAGGTGCATTGTGGGAGTTATAGTCCTAGTCCCCAAGAGGGATACCGGAGTATCTGAATCCTTTGCTGGTGCTATGCTGTGGACCACTTTATTGCATCAAGAAATATTTCTGTAAGTATGTGTAAAGAACACTTGACTTTGCGCTGGTTCACCACAACCTATTTTAACCCTGTGATTACTATTTACTTCTAATCACTAGTTTTACTTTTAATCTTTAAAATTCATATCTCTGGTTCATATCTCTGGTTCACTACATTGCATTTCTATCATTTTCGTGTTGATCTATTCATACAAATATAAGTCACGTTTATAAATTGATGTTGGATTTTTATTGTATTGGTGTTTTTAACTGCTTTGCAAACCTGTCTCTTCAGTTAAGCCTGTCTGCTGTTTGGCAGCTACCAAGGTTTGAGCAAGGGAAACATTTAATTAATTGAGACCCTCACTGAATCTTTGTTTGTGTCTGTGGCCTTATTACTAGGTGTAAGCCACTACTTGTGTGACACTAAAGAGGAGGGACAGGGAGCAATTTAGAAAAGACTATGTCCAGTACTGTTGCTCCCAAGAACTAACATGTAATCACTGTGTGGTAACTGTTCCTAAAGTTCAGATCCATAACCAATTTTGGTAACGTTGGTAGAAGGAAAGGGGGAAAGAAAGGTAAGTCTCTATATATAGTTCTCGAAGGGTGGAGGTGGGGGAATTTCTCCTTTAGAAATTAATGCCCTCACACACCCTTGCAAGCGTCGTGCTTCATAAATGGGCGTTGCTCCTCGTGGGGGTGGCGCTGCTGAGGGCTCTTTGTCAGAGATCTTTTTAGGAGATGCCGCAGTTGTGCATGTGGGTGTGTGGGCCTGAAAGGATTTGTGCTAGTGTATTCAAATTACCCCTTCGCACTGAACGGATACCCTACCTGCCCTGCCCTACGTCCATCCAGCGGCAGGGCAGGTATCAGGCCAGTACGAAGGGGACTAAATAGATTCCCCCTCGAGACCACGGGGACAACTGATGAGACAATGACTGTTCTTTTAAAGGGGTAATAGGTTGGAACACGAGAGAGGTGTTCCTGCAAGCGCGAATAGCGCATACAGACCTGAATAGAGGTATTATAGGAAGATAGGGTGTCTTTTCCCTACTTCTATTCAATTATTTAATTATATCACTCACACACGGTCCTGACGAAGCGCATGGGGATCCATTAGGGACCCATAGACAGTGAGAAACATGTTGACCAGCACGCGCATTCACAGTCACACACGGGCACTAGGAGCGGCAGAGTAATACCCTGACCTCTATGCTATTTGTTAATAGAGGTACCCCCATGCCGCTGTATAATTCTTTTATTCTTACCTCCCGGACCAACTAATAAAATTACCCTCACGGCACCGGTGGGGTAATTTTAATACACTAGCATGAATCCTTTTAGGCCCACACACCCACATGCACAACTGCGGCATCTCCTAAAAAGATATCCAACAAAGAGCCCTCTCGCAGGGCCCGTGGGAGACAGCAGCACCACCCCCACGAGGAGCATTACCCGATGATGAAGCATGACACTCGCAAGGGTGTGTGAGGGCACTAATTTCTAAAGGAGAAATTCCCCCAGGTCCATCTATTGGGAACTATATATTGAGATTTACCTTTCTTTTCCCCTTTCCTTCTACCAACGTAACCAAAATTGGTTATGGATCTGAACTTTAGGAACAGTCACCACACAGTAAGTCACTACTTATCACTACTAATAAACCACTTTCCAACACCTCTTAACACCTCTTAAAATGATTATTGGCCTCTAATTCATCTCATCATTCAGATTTTTTAATTGCAGCATTGTGAGAAATATTATGTTCTATACATATAATTAAATAAATACATGCTTACATACTTACACACATAAATACACTAATGAACTATGTTAATTCAAAATTGATGCTTCATTGTTTTGCTTGCTAGGATCTTCCAAACAGAAAACAAGCCAAAATAAGAAAATACTCTTTCAAAGTTTTTCAGACATTATTAGTGATATAAAAAGAAACAAACAAATTCTGTTAAATGTTCTTGCCCGGTTTTTGGAGGAAAGTTGACAAAAATGCTTTGGCATGGTTTCATGCATGTTTGCATGCATGCATGATGGAGGCAGAAACAAAGCAAACTCTCTTTAAAAGCAATGTGGTTTCACCATTTAATAGCACTGACTATGCTCAAGACAAAGTTAGTTGAGGTGCTTCAGGGTGAAAGCATCAATGGCTCGAATAAACATTATAGGCAAAAAGAAATTGACACATGTAATCCCTAATTAGAACAAAAAGAAGAGATAAATTAAAGGGAAAATGGATTTAACCATTTCAACAGAAAACCTATGGATGTAATTTTTTAGACAGAATCCTCTGGCACTCCATGTAAATCAGTAGGAAAAAGTAAGTAATTTGTAAAAGTAAAGTGTCCCAATTACACTTTTGTCAGCACAAGCCTAGCCTAAGGAGATTAAACTTGTGAAAAGATGATAGGAGAAGTATTGTGTTGAAAACTTGGTGACCAAAGCTACTTGAGAACAGAGTATCTTTTTTAAAAGTTGAGTAAGAGAAGACTTATTCTAGTATGGACTTAATGAGCCTGATAGGCTGACTATGTAGTCATGATTATAAAAAAATGGAACGTTGAAAATATTTCCGGGGTCGAAGATATCTGTTTATTACCAATGCTTGAAGGAAGAATGCATAATGTTTTGGCTTACTGCTCTCAATAGGTTCTGCTTTGGCAGAACGTATAGCACTTTTTGGTAAAGCGAGCATTGACGCTGCATCTTCTTTAGTTCAGTGGAGGCATTTAATTCCCATCCTTCAATGGACTAAAATTGTAGGTGTAGTCTCTCACTGTAATGGTTTCTCAAGAATTAATACATCTATCTTGCCAAACTTCCACTGTGAAAGACTTGGAATACATTGCCAAATTCATTGGAGCAATTTCAACCTCTGAACTAATGTTCACCCTATATTTGTTCAGCTGACTTCATGTATGGTTTCTAAAGCAATAATCAGAAAAACACCACACCGGTTTAGCACACTTTAAGTGTAACTCTCTCTCGCTGGATGAACAGTGCAAGTATTTCCCTAATTAAAATTGTTTTAAATCTTACTTTCTAAACTCTCTTTGTAGTCTTACTTACTCACCCATCTATGAAGATGTCTCATATAGTAATTTGTGCTTTGATTATTGTGATCTATATTAATATCTCATGCAGTCATATGAAATCACAAAAAAGAAGGTCAAATAATCAATTTAGCAGAACTATGTGAACCTACAATAAATATACCAACTCCTTGTTTACCCACATCTGACTGTCAAATAGCCATAGGTAGGATCAATATATGGTAGATGACATAATGTGCATATATATTACTTTTTGGACTGTTGGATATTGCAGGTAAGATAAAGGGGCCTTTCACAAACTGCATTTTGTAGATTTAAAGCAGAAAACAGGGACTAAATGATATGGTTTACTAGCATCAGGGCTAACCTCTGCCACTTACTCTCAATGCAATGGATCTTTGCCATTGGTTTAGAGAATTTGAGGATTCGAGCATTACATCAAATAATAATTATAATAACGTTTCTAATTCTTAGAGACTAATGAGAGTTTGCAGAGGTTTAAAGAGTTTTATTAATAACATCTTTTTGTAGGTCATCTTTATTGCAAATCACAAGCTAAACTCAGATTAATATCAAGAGTCAATAAATGCAAGAAATATAAATTAAATTTGGTCCATCAATCATATAACAAGTGCATTAGACGCGTTCCATAAAATAATGAATCTCTATTCTAAAAATCGGGTTAAAAATGGAGCTAGTCTGAACCCTTAAAGAGTTCTATTTTGAGAGAGTGAGAGAAAAGCATAAAGCTTCATAATTTAAACGAGATCACAAAGATCAAAAATCTCAAAGCAGGACTTCCCATAAAGAGAAGTTCAAGAAACTCATAGTCTCGGAGTAAAAATGACATAAAGTGTGGGTCTGAGTAAAAGGGTATGAAGAGAAGTGAGGTAAAAATGTGGTGGCCTACTCTAGGAACATGAACTATTATAGACTTCAAAGTTTATGACTTTGTAACATGTTGCTCTTCTCGTCTCTCCTCAGTCAATCAGTGTCTGATATTTTAGACAGTGAAAAGGGAAAAAAATACTTTGGGCAAAACTGGATTGCCTAGGCGCGTTACAAAACCAACCTACACCATTACCATTCTAGCTCACTCATTCATACTAGAGAAGATTGAACCATATATAATCAACAGATGAATGAAAATACAATAAAATTCTCTATTAACAAAATTATATATACATTAATTTATTGACAAGATCTAAGATAAAAAAGGACAATACATTCATTGACATTGTACCTTGCAATAATCACATAAATGGTTCATTACTACAGTCCAATGGCAAAAGACAAAAACAATAAAAACTAAAAAGAGAGAGTATAAGACAGACAAATAAGATATGTCTTTAAGATTTACATATCCGTGATGTAACAATGCATATGGCGGGGAACTTGGTACTTTATGGTTTCTACTCGTTCACCACCGCCCGTGTTCACGATTTATGTAGTTAATAGGGCGTTGACGCATTTCGATGGGTGTAAAATATTTCCATCTTTATCAAGACCAAACGATAAACTCTCTTGAACTGTTTAAAAGGCTTATAAAAACAACCAATAAAACATCTAATCATGTAGCACTTCCTAGATGTGCCTCTGTATTCTATCTTCGGGCCGGGAAGTAGTTCCACGACTTACCCCCGGGGGGCCTCTATAGCAGTTATAAATGGCCACGCGGTATTTCTTCAATAATTTAGGACTAGTTGCTTTTGATATGATTCTGAGGGCCAATATGTGTAGTGATGGTCCCATTCGAGATTAAAACTAGTGACTTCTTAAGTAAGGGCAACTGTAGCTTAAATGCGGTCTGCAGAATTTCTAAAGCCGTATCGTAGTTGCTGAGAAGGCTGTTCAAATGATCATAGCCTTCAAGTGCTCCCATACAAATTAGGAAGGGTTTCAATGGATGCATGCTCCTGTGTGTAATCAGTCAGGGAATGGGATATTTTAGGCAGACAGATGTACCCTGGCACTCAACAATACTACTACAACATTGATTTTTTTAAATTGAAACACAAGATCTATGTATTCTATTGATCGCTCAAATCACAGGATATGACAATATTTGGATTTGTACTGGGGTTCTCTCAACTGTAATAATCAGTGTGACATTTAGTCAATACATATTGTACATATATCCATACAAGAAAAATATTTTTTATGAAACATTTCATGTTTAAACAGTTTTTTTTTCAAGGTCCAGGTCTTGTTGCTGGAAGAACAGAATAGCACAGTGAAATAGAGACATGACAGCCAACACGTGTTTTGTTACGTTCGTAACTTCTTCAAGGCTAGGCTACGTAAGGGGGGCGATCCTCAAATGTTCAAAGAGAATCCATCAATGTTGTGTCATCTTTATACCAAAAAAGAACAGCCAAGAAATATGTCCTTATATGTGCTGTTTGAAATCTGTTGATGTCTTTCAAATGTAGTGGAAGATCCACAGGGAGAAACTATTTCAGTAGTTCATGTGGTTTAGACTTATCAAGCATTAAAGTGCTAGGCAGAGAGTGTAGGATATGGGCATGAACTCATCACAATTCATGAGTCAATTCTCCAAATAGGTAGTCCTCCATTCCTAATCTGTGCAAGGTTGTCGTCAAAATACATTGTATGTAAAAATGTAGAGGTACAGACAATGTGCAACTGAAGGGCAGTGATACGTCCTTTTATAAGTCTAATGTTTGTCAACTCTGGGCTGAAGTATGCCCCCATAACAATTCAGATGAGTCTGCTGTCTCATGGCACAGTGGTCCAAGTAAGGATAACATCTTTTAGTAGGTCATCTTTATTGCAAATCACATGCTAAACTCAGATTAATATCAATAGTCAATAAATGTCAGAATCAAAAATTCAATTTTGGTTTGTCAATTGTATAATAAGTGCATTAAGCACGTTCCATAAAAGGATGAATCTCTAATCCCAAAATCGGGTTAAAAATGGAGCTAGTCAGAACTCTTAAAGAGTTCTATTTTGAGAGAGTGAGAGAAAAGCATAAAACTTCATAATTTAAACCAGATCACAAAAATCTAAATTCTCAAAGCAGAACTTCCCATAAGGAGTAGTTTGAGAAACTCATAGTCTCAGAGTAAAAATGACATAAAGTGTGGGTCTTAGTAAAAGGGTATGAAGAGAAGTGAGGAAAAAATGTAGTGGCCTACTCTCGGTACATGAAGTATTATAGCCTTCAAATGTTATGACTTTGTAACATGTTGCCCTTCTCGTTTCCCCTTAGTCAATCAGTGTCTGATATTCTCCTGGGAACAGGATCACTCCTCATCTTCTCACACGAAAAAATAGTCCATGGACTACAATGTAACATTTTCTACTAAATAATGTCTAAAAGGCTTTCATGTGGAGTCCATGTCCTTTAAGCTGGCTTCCCAACATATGTCTAGATAATAAGAAGTCAGTATCATTAGTGCTGCTTTACCGGTTCGCAGCTTGTGATACTGTAGTTCATCATAGGCTACTGCAAAGACTGATGGAAATTGGTGTGGTAGGGCTGGCTCTTCAATGGCTTTCCAGCTTTTTAGAGCAGTGCATACAAACCGTTAATCTGGGTCCCTTTCGATCTGGTGCTAAATCCCTTATGAAGTGGGTTACTCAGGACACACGCCTCAGTCCTACTCTTTTTTATATATATGTGGCCCCCCTTGCAAATATCATGAGAGACCATGGCTTTGTTCCCTTTTCATATGCAGCTGACACACAACTTATTCTTTATGATATGGTGGCAGCAAAAAAGCTCTTTGCAGACGGTATGCAAGCTACTTCTGACTGAATGATGAAGAATTTTCTCCAGTTGAATGCCGATAAGTTCTTCTGTTTGGCAAAGCACAAATTCTGTGGTGCCCCATTTGGTGGACGTCAGAAATAGGCCCTGCCCTCACCCCTAAAACCAAGGCAAAAAATCTGGGAGGGTATCCGGGCCTCTCTTTACCTATGAAAGACCAAGCGGCTGCTGTTTCAGGCACATGTTTTCACATGCTGAAGCTCCTTCAGAGAGTGTTCTACCTTCTCCCTTTATCTGTCCGTAAGACCCTGATCCAAGCTCTGGTAGTCAGTCGACTTGACTACTGCAATGCACTTTTGGGAGCTGCAAATGATGCGGTGTTAAATAAGTTACAAGTAGTCCAAAACACGGCAGCACATCTGGCTCTTAATATGCCTCCCATATCATCATCCTTGCCGTTATTGAAATGCCTTCACTGGCTCCCCATCCGTGATAGAATCAAGTTTAAAATATGCTGCTTGGCCCATAAAGCAATCAATGATAGGGAGCCCAGATATCTGGTGGAAAAACTCGTCCACTACCGTCCTTACAGAACTCTGCGCTCTGGAGAGAAGGCTCTGCTAGTAGTCCCTTGGTTTAATAAACTTCAAACTGGTGGCACATTTTTTGCCTATCTTGCCTCGTGTTTTTGGAAATCACTCCCCATAGTCTTACGAAAGAGCAATAATCTTCTTAAATTCAGGAAACTATTTAAAACCTAAAGTCTCTGCCATATGTGTGTCTACATTTTAGTAGTAAATATGGGAGGGGTGGGGGAACGGTTATAGCATTTGAAATACTTATACCTAAATGGGAGGAGTTAAGGGAGGAGTAAAGTGGGTTTCAGTGAGAAACATGCAAAAGCAAACACCCACCCACAAAACAGTAAGACCATTGTTTTCACAACTTGTACTTCTAAAGTTACTCATGCCAAAATAAGTCCCAATACCCAACGTACTCTAGCCCTGCTTTGGAGTATGTTCAGCATTATTGTTTCCTAAGTAAGGTATCCTGTTGGCCCACTACTACTACAAACTATGTCAATCCAGAATGGTTTTTCTCACTAAAACACCACCCTGTACCTTCAATAATTCACGAACAGTAACAACACTCTCAAAACCTCTCTACCAGAGCAATCCTCCCCAGTCTATCGGTTATTCTGATGATTATTCAAACTTTGAAAGATTTCCCAACAACAGGATATTCCCTTCGTGCAACAATTAGATCAATATTTGGGTTATCAGGCTACATCTCATGACAGCATTTATTTCTCAGCTTAATTTCTTTTTTTTACTACCGCTTGCATTTCAAATTGACCTAAAAGGTCTACAGCGTCTATGCATTTTCTGTGACGGGCACCATGTTTGGCACATTGATCTGCAGTATCATTCCCTGCCTTGACATCTTTCTCTATATTGCCATGTCTTTGTGTCTTCTTCTAACAAATTATGATCCCATTCTCTAATGATTTTCTATCTAACTATTGACTGTGACCAAATTATGGAGGTCAATATATTGTAACTACATAAAATATTGTGGACAAAACAATTGAAGGTAATTATATGATTTTTAAAACTGTTTTACAATAATGCTGAAGTTTAATATGGTGTTTTGAATAAAATTGTTTGTTTATAGGTAGGTTTTTCATTTATATATTTAGGGACTAATTACAATGTTGGTCGGCAGTCGGACAGTGTTTACGCCATCGGTATTATGATGTTTGTTGGACTTGGCCCTTTTTGCAGTGCCATCCCTGAACATTTTGCCTTCCTCCTGTATTTTTTCTTACCTGTTGTTGGCTGTTTTATGACTCGGGCCACTTTACCACTGCTGATCAGTGCTAAAGTGCATATGCTCTCCCTATTGTAAATTGATGGATTAGTGATTCCATGATTGGCTGGTTCGGTTTACCTGTCAGACCCTAGTACAGTGCTCCAGGAGTGCCCAGGGCTGGTAATCCAAATGCTGCTTGTGGGCTTGCAGCACTGGTTGTGCCACCCACAGAAACAGCCCGTAAAAGTGTGTCTAAGGCTTGACATTGCAGAGCCTGTGTGCAGTCTGGTACTGCCATGCTGTCTGGGCAAGTCCAACCACTTGCCAGTCCCTAAACCTTACCTTTCTCCATATCAGACACCTCTATGGTAGGCCCATGGGCAGGGTGCATTGTAAGTATAAGGTAGGACATGCCCTGGTGTGTGTGGCATGTCCTAATAGTGAATTACAGCCATTTCCGTTTTCATTATTGCAATGCTAACTGTTCCCCATTGGCCAGAATGGGCAGTTTGATTATTACATCTTATAATCCTAATTGACTCAGGGAACATGGTAGAAATTCGAATTTAGTATGCCTGAACTCAGAATGATAAAATATATCTTTTAGTGAAGTTGGTTTTAACATTCTGTGTTTGAAAATACCACTTTTAAAAAGTAGTAATTTTCTTGTCTAACCATCCAAACCTGCCTCTGCTAGGCTGTGTATTCCTTGTCTGGAGTTTGAGTGACAGGGGCTGGGGAATTCCAGGGGGCTGGGTAATTCCCGGAGACAGGGTGAGTCAGCACAGGGCTGTATAGAGAGATCTCCATGTAGATGGGTGGGAGGAGTTGCACCTGGGACCTGAATAGGGCTGTGCTCTCCCTCCACAATGCTGGCTCCGCCTCCTGTGGTGCATCTGATGTCCCTGCCCTGCACTGTGAAAGGAAAGAAGGAGTCATGTCAACAAAGTCTCCAGTACTGACCAGAACTGGTTTGGACTAGGCAAAGGCCTCTCTGCCTTCAGAGAACAAAGAGAAACTGGGTATAAATATTGGGACCCAAACCCAAGAACTTTAGATCACTTTGGGAACAAGAAGAAACCTTTGCTGAGGAGTGGAACCAGAAGAAACTGAGGAGAGACTATCCCTAAGCTAAAGTGCTGCTTGAGGATTGGCCTGCAGTGGTTGACGGACTGCCAAAGAAAGGAGAAAGGACTTTGTATGCATTTTCATTCAACTTGTAAAGGATTCCCAAGGTCTTCGAAAAGAGCTTGCCTGCTGCTGAAGTCTCAGGGACAACACACTTCAACCACCAGCTCTCCAAGAGTCATTTGGAAGTGCCTGTAGCTGTATTTGGGCCTTCTGAGGAACTGCGTGTCGCAAGGTGCTGGAAGCGCGACTCAAGAAGAAGCGTGTCGCCGTCACAGCCGCTGCAGTCGCATAACTGAACAAGGGTGTCGCTGCTGCAGCTGTCACATTGCACCACATCACGAGAAGCGTCCCGCAACACCGAAGAAGCGTATTGCCGTCGCAGCCGCTGCCATCGCATCACTGACCAAGGCTGTCGCTGCTGTAGCTGTCGCATTGCCCTGCATCACGAGAAGTGTCTCGCAACACCGAAGAAGTGTGTCACCGTCGCAGCTGCTGCTGTCGCATTTCACTGAACAAGGGTGTCGCTGCTGGAGCTGTCTCATTGCACCGCATCACAAGAAGCACCTCGCATACACGGAGAAGCATGCCGCCGTCGCAGCTGCTGTCGTCGTGTCACTGAACAAGGGTCTTGCCGCTGCAACTGTCGCATTGAGCAGAAGCGTCTCGCATCGTTGGAGAAGAGTATCGCCGCCTAAGCCGCTGTTGTCGCATCACTGGACAAGGGTGTCGCCGCTGCAGCTGACGCATCGAGCCGAGACATAGCGCAACATCGGAGAAGCGTGTCGCATCGACAAGACAACGCCATCTTTGTTTCTTTGCACCATATCTTCAACGCATCACCGCCTTTGTGTGTAAGGACCCACCGCATCACCTTCCCTGCAACACTTTCTTTGCCCTGCGTGTCACATCTTAAGGTACATTGACTCAAAATGTCGCATTAAAGATCTAAAGAGAACTAAGCTCAATTCTACCATTTTAAAGTAACAGTATTGTGGATTTTTGTCGTTTGTGGTCTTGTGTTAAATCTATATAAAGAATACTTAGTTTTAGATATAAAACTTGTGTGGTGTCCATCTGGAGAGTTGTCACTTGATTACTGTATGTGTTCACAAATACTTTACACACTGCCTCTGAGATAAGCCTGTCTGCTAGTGCCAAGCTACCAAGGGGGTGAGCAGGGGTTATTTTTGGAGTGTAGCCCCTTACCCTGACTAGAGGCAAGGGTCCCTATTTGTCACAAGTACCTACCTGTGCCAAGTAGAGACCCCCAAATCTAGCAACAAACTTTTCATATCGGCCTTTCATGTGCCCCCCTGAAAATCCCTGCACCGCGTGGCACAGAGGAGCTTGTTCTGCGGGTGGTTTCTGCCTCTCACACAAGCTTCTATACAGAAATGGGAGTTTGCGAATGCACTGTGTGCTGTCGTATTGTAATACGTTGTGTGGAACTGCTGAACTATGGTCAGGCGGTTCACACACTGAAACGATTTTGGTTGGAGGCAACTCCAACCGACATCAAAATCAGCCCCTAAGTATGCTGATTCATTAAAAAAATGTCATGTGTTATTAATTTGTATACATCGTTCATAAAGTTCTAAGTCGATACATTATTTTTAATTTTGGCCTCTAGCTCTTGTTTAGGGATTGGGTGGCTTGTGGTTTTAGTACATTCTATTTTATTTAGTAATAAATCATAAACATGTTAATCTTTTACATAGATACCTCACCTCATTGATGACATCAACGAACACATCACTGATGTCAGCTGAATTCACATCACGGATTACATTACTGTTGCAAAGTCATCTTGTACCCTGAGCACCTCCATTCTTTGCTGACTGGTACTGGTGGTAACTGACTGTAGCTATACCTGGGCTCTCCTTAGCCAAGCTCAGGGCCAATGCTATGGTGAAAACACAGTAACAACTCCCACATACTCTAGAGTGCACTCTTTGTTAGCGTACTTCTATGATTGGCATGAACTACCCTATGAGCCCCTAGTACATAATAGGGCAGGGGTACTAAAGCTACTTTAAGTCCCTACTATATCTTAGGGCATGGCAGTTTAGAGGCAAGCAGCCCTTTCTGTACTTGCATGTGTGCACTGCTGAGAGCCTGAGGTAATATTAAAAGCAGCACGGTATTGCAGGACTGCTTTTAAATATAAATTGTGTCCAAATTAGACTTTGGGGGTAGGGGCACTTAAAGATTGATAAACTACAATATTTTGGCATATTAGGTATCCCAAGTGCGGTGGAGGGTCATGTAGCTATAAGCAGGGTCCTTATAAAGGATGATTTATAGGGCCTGGTGTTGGAGAAATTGGACGTTCCATTTTTCCCATTGTAGATCCCAAGCCACATAGGTTAGCATTGCGATAACCTATGAACTCATTACTAACGCTAGGAATCAAAGAAATAAATATCACCATATAAGACATAGGAGAATGGTATTGAAAAATCCAACAATATGCTATGGTTGAATTTATCCTAAAGTATATAGAAACAAAGTTATACGACTTTCATGTCTGTAAGCCAAAATGTAGCCTTCTAGTGGTCTCCCCTGCTTGGTCAGAGTTAAGAGGATTAGCCAGGCTGCTTTGATGAAGTGATAAGTGGCACCTAGGGAGAGAGGCTATCTCTTGTAAATGCCCCTGCTCCATATGAATGCCAGAGCAAGGGGGAGGGCTTATAAAGCATCAGCTTCAAAGACATAAGTGGACAGGGAGAGACAGCCAGGTCCATCTACCCCCATCCACTTTGAACCCAGCCAGATGGGAGGCCCAAGGAAGGCATTTGCAGATGCCAGGGGGAAGAGAGCTATTGAAATGAGCCATACTTGAGATTGGTTTAGCTAGTTCTTCCTCCCCTGCTGAGATTTCAGCCATATTTAACTTTGTAAGAATAGTGCTTTCTGGGAGACCATTGTACAACACTTTGGAGGAAGTGGTCATGCTCTGGGTGTTGCCTTGCACATCATTTTACAAGAGTGCCCTCCTGCGTGACCCCAGAGAACACTGAACAAATATTTGAGAAGGGCAGAGCCTCTCATATCTGCTGCTTGAAAGTAAGAGAAGAAGGGTCCCGGCTGGAAGTTTGATTTGCACCAACCAGGCCCTGCACTCTGACTGACGGCGCCTGCTGCACATTCTGGAACTACAGACCTGTGGACCTAACAGGCGTAAAGAGGAATAAAGGACCATCTTGGAGCTTCCAGATGCTTCGATTGTGTTTTGGACACTTTGAGACTCTCAGAGAAACTTCCAGATATTTTGGAGCAACTTTGGAAAAAAGCTCCAAAAGTGGACCAGCTCCACCTGTAGAGCCAAACCGGCCATCGTAAACCGCTAGGTCATCTGCCCTGCTGGTTCATCCCACTGAAAAGCTCCAGGGGTCCATCTTCTAGAGTTTGACCCAGAACTCGTTGAAAGTTAAGCTGGTGAACCCTCACCAAACCCAGCTTGGTGAAGAGCATCAATGGACCCCGGAAGAAAAAGCTCCAGAAAAGTTTATAAGTCTGAAGGTAAAAACGTGACCGGCTTCATAGCGAGACGCAAGCTGCACACATTCAGGCGTGAGCGGGCCTGGATCCCTGGTTCGTCCCATTGAAAAGCTCCAGCGGTCCAGCTTTCAGAGACTGACTGGTAGCTCATCAAAAGTCAAGTCAGCGAACTTCACCCACCATAGACTTGAGGGATCCTGGCAGAAAAAGCTCCAAAAAAGTTTCTAAAACAGAAGGTAAAAACTTTGATCGAGGCCTACCTCGAAGGATAGCCGTGCAGGGCTCCATTGCGGTCACCCTAGAACTTTGACTTTGTCCTACTCTAGCGCAACCAGATGCCCCAATAGGCGCTATAGGTTTCTATGTGCTATATAGTACTAAATCTTTAAACATTTATACGTCTGGTTCCCTATATTGGATTTTTGTTGTTTTGATGTCATTATAAAGATACAAATATTTCCTATTTTTATAAATGGGCGTTGGATTTGTATTGTGTGTGTGTCTTAATTATTTACTGAATTCGTGTTTTTAAATGCTTTACATACCTGTCTCTGAAGTTAAGCCTACCTGCTCCAAGCCAAGCTACCAAGGGTTGAGCATGGGATCATTTTCTGAGACCAATTTTGAGCCCTTATTGTCAGTGGTAGATATATATTTATCACGACTAATAATCCACTTTTCAACAATTACTGTGCATGGTGGGAGCTAGAGTTTTTCAATGGTTTTTAGTTATTTAATTTTCACTTAACTATAATGTCATGAGACATACTCCAACACAAACGTGACATATATACCGTCTGTTGTATTATAATCCCCATAGGATATCATGTGATTGTAATACGGCGGATGGGATATCAGTCATGTTTGTGATGGAGTGTTCCTCTCTGCCGACTTCTAAATCAGGCCCTGAAACATTTTGTTGATTTCAGTGAAAAATATATATTTTAAGAATGCTTTTCAATAGACAACATGTATTTTGGTCTGCTGATAACTTTAGTGCTGTTGAATCATTATGAAACCTTCCAAAAAAACTGAAGATTTGCTTCAGCTACTTCCTAGAAAGTTTTGGGGTGATATGTCTAGTGAGAGGTTTAAGAAAAATGGGGGGTCCCAAAAGCAAATTTCCATATGCATTTTCCTGTGCACAGTGTGGGGTTGGCTGCATCCTGTGGTGGGGGTAATGCATCATAGAAACATCGAAAATGGTTTAAAGTTTGTTTTGAAGAGTAAATCTGTGTGCAGATGACAGTTGATGACATGTGTCCAGTATGTTTCACACATATGATTCTGCAGAACATTTTTCAGCTGTGCAAAGTAGTAGATACCAAGTACTGCAAGCAGCCTAGAGTTTCTAGACAGAATTGTCATAGCATGAACATTCCTACATAACAAAGAAGACAGTGTGCACCAGGTTCTAACCAATGTCAGTGTGCTTTAGCTTCAAAAGATGCACCATCTGTAAAGGTTTCACCAAAGTATGAAGGATGCAGGGGTATGACTTTAGCACCTTCAAACTGTGCATAATTTAATGAATAGAGCTTCTTTGCACAGGTTTTGCATAGAGGGAACACTGACCTTAGTATATACTTTTTAATACTCCATGGTGTATTTATCATGAGAGTTATACTGTCTGCAAACAGTATCCCACAGAGTAAACTCTCTCCATAGAGTAATGTCTGGTTACAATACCCACCTTTCTACTCATACCAATTTAATTTCTCTATGTATGTTTGGTGACTGTGAGTTGTTTCATATAGGTAAAGGCTATCCCTAGCAGGGCATTAGTTGTGAAGCAGGCTTTGAGTATCTTGATGAACTTGGTTTTCTCTGAACAGCTGTTTACAGATTGAATGCCATGTAAAGTAAGGGTTTCCCATACATTCTGAGTTTTATAGTTAACAGAACCAAGGCTGCCCGGTGAGTGCTTGGTGTAGGGTTGATGTTGCACATAACACAAACTTGCTACAAGGACTTGCATCTGTGATGGCATTAATGATGCTTCATATTATTCTGAGCTATTTTGTACTTATATATAGACTTCTAATGCCATATTAGTTTATATAAAACCTCTGCGGAGTTCCGCCAATGGGACGAAAATATGCATGTTGCGCTGAAATTTTGCATGAGTAGCGATAAAAAATCTGCTGCAACATATATACTGAAGAGGCAGCCCTCTGATCATCCAGAGGTGCAGCTTTCAGAGACTGACTGGTAGCTCATCAAAAGTCAAGTCAGTCTGGTGCATTGTGGGAAAAAATTCCGCAATGCAGCAATTGGTAGAATTTTTCTTGTCACCAAATTCTGGAAATTACAAAGACGGAATGAAACATTGCCCCCATCTCTAGTTCCTCCATAGTGTGATATATAAATAAATGTTGAACCTTAATTTCTCAAAAACTAAGGTCTAGGTTTCTACCCAATTTGGTGTAATTTCCTTCAGCCATTTTGCCTGCAACTGTGTCTATGAAAACTTGCATGGGTAAAACATGTTTTGAGCCACCCCCTTTTTTATGGAACCCCGCTAAGAATGGAACTGAGGTGGATGAACTTTTTAAGATAGATAAATAGATAGACAGATAGACAGGCAGATGGATGGATGGATAGATAGATAGATAGATAGATAGATAGATAGATAGATAGATAGATAGATAGATAGATAGATAGATAGATAGATAGATAGATAGATAGATAGATAGATAGATAGATAGATAGATAGATAGATAGATAGATAGATAGATAGATAGATAGATAGATAGAGAGAGAGAGAGAGAGAGAGAGAGAGAGAGAGATAGATAGATAGATAGATAGATAGATAGATAGATAGATAGATAGATAGATAGATAGATAGATAGATAGATAGATAGAGAGAGAGAGAGAGAGAGAGAGATAGATAGATAGATAGATAGATAGATAGATAGATAGATAGATAGATAGATAGACAGACAGACAGACAGACAGACAGACAGACAGACAGACAGACAGACAGACAGACAGACAGACAGACAGACAGACAGACAGACAGACAGACAGACAGATAGATAGATAGATAGATAGATAGATAGATAGATAGATAGATAGATAGATAGATAGATAGATAGATAGATAGATAGATAGATAGATAGATAGATAGATAGATAGATAGATAGATAGATAGATAGATAGCAGTCACCACTGTGAAGTTATAGATATTACCTAGGTTTCTATGTGCTATATAGTACTAAATCTTTAAACATTTATACATCTGGTTCCCTATATTGGATTTTTGTTGTTTTGATGTCATTATAAAGATACAAATATTTCCTATTTTTATAAATGGGCGTTGGATTTGTATTGTGTGTGTGTCTTAATTATTTACTGAATTTGTGTTTTTAAATGCTTTACATACCTGTCTCTGAAGTTAAGCCTACCTGCTCCAAGCCAAGCTACCAAGGGTTGAGCATGGGATCATTTTCTGAGACCAATTTTGAGCCCTTATTGTCAGTGGTAGATATATATTTATCACGACTAATAATCCACTTTTCAACAATTACTGTGCATGGTGGGAGCTAGAGTTTTTCAATGGTTTTTAGTTATTTAATATTCACTTAACTATATTGTCATGAGACATACTCCAACACAAACGTGACATACATACCGTCTGTTGTATTATAATCCCCATAGGATATCATGTGATTGTAATACGGCGGATGGGATATCAGTCATGTTTGTGATGGAGTGTTCCTCTCTGCCGACTTCTAAATCAGGCCCTGAAACATTTTGTTGATTTCAGTGAAAAATATATATTTTAAGAATGCTTTTCAATAGACAACATGTTTTTTGGTCTGCTGATAACTTTAGTGCTGTTGAATCATTATGAAACCTTCCAAAAAAACTGAAGATTTGCTTCAGCTACTTCCTAGAAAGTTTTGGGGTGATATGTCTAGTGGGAGGTTTAAGAAAAATGGGGGGTCCCAAAAGCAAATTTCCATATGCATTTTCCTGTGCACAGTGTGGGGTTGGCTGCATCCTGCGGTGGGGGTAATGCATCATAGAAACATTGAAAATGGTTTAAAGTTTGTTTTGAAGAGTACATCTGTGTGCAGATGACAGTTGATGACATGTGTCCAGTATGTTTCACACATGTGATTCTGCAGAACATTTTCCAACAGTGCAAAGTAGTAGATACCAAGTACTGCAAGCAGCCTAGAGTTTCTAGACAGAATTATCATAGCATGAACATTCCTACATAACAAAGAAGACAGTGTGCACCAGGTTCTAACCAATGTCAATGTGCTTTAGCTTCAAAAGATGCACCATCTGTAAAGGTTTCACCAAAGTATGAAGGATGCAGGGGTATGACTTTAGCACCTTCAAACTGTGCATAATTTAATGAATAGTGCTTCTTTGCACAGGTTTTGAATAGAGGGAACACTGACCTTAGTATATACTTTTTAATACTCCATGGTGTATTTATCATGAGAGTTATACTGTCTGCAAACAGTATGCCACAGAGTAAACTCTCTCCATAGAGTAATCTCTGGTTACAATACCCACCTTTCTACTCATACCAATTTAATTTCTCTATGTAGGTTTGGTGACTGTGAGTTGTTTCATATAGGTAAAGGCTATCCCTAGCAGGGCATTAGTTGTGAAGCAGGCTTTGAGTATCTTGATGAACTTGGTTTTCTCTGAACAGCTGTTTACAGATTGAATGCCATGTAAAGTAAGGTTTTCCCATACATTCTGAGTTTTATAGTTAACAGAACCAAGGCTGCCCGGTGAGTGCTTGGTGTAGGGTTAATGTTGCACATAACACAAAATTGCTACAGGGACTTGCATCTGTGATGGCATTAATGATGCTTCATATTATTCTGAGCTATTTTGTACTTATATTTAGACTTCTAATGCCATATTAGTTTATAGAAAACCTCTGCGGAGTTCCGCCAATGGGACGAAAATATGCATGTTGCGCTGAAATTTTGCACGAGTAGCGATAAAAAATCTGCAGTAACATATATACTGAAGAAGCAGCCCTCTGATCGTCCAGAGGTGCAGCTTTCAGAGACTGACTGGTAGCTCATCAAAAGTCAAGTCAGTCTGGTGCATTGTGGGAAAAAATTCCGCAATGCAGCAATTGGTAGAATTTTTCTTGTCACCAAATTCTGGAAATTACAAAGACGGAATGAAACATTGCCCCCATCTCTAGTTCCTCCATAGTGTGATATATAAATAAATGTTGAACCTTAATTTCTCAAAAACTAAGGTCTAGGTTTCTGCCCAATTTGGTGTAATTTCCTTCAGCCATTTTGCCTGCAACTATGTCTATGAAAACTTGCATGGGTAAAACATGTTTTGAGCCACCCCCTTTTTTATGGAACCCCGCTAAGAATGGAACTGAGGTGGATGAACTTTTTAAGATAGATAGACAGATAGACAGGCAGATGGATGGATGGATGGATAGATAGATAGATAGATAGATAGATAGATAGATAGATAGATAGATAGATAGATAGATAGATAGATAGATAGATAGATAGATAGATAGATAGATAGATAGATAGATAGATAGATAGATAGATAGATAGATAGATAGATAGATAGATAGATAGATAGATAGATAGATAGATAGATAGATAGATAGATAGCAGTCACCACTGTGAAGTTATAGATATTACCTAGGTACCATGGGAAATAGATTTTTTGGTTTGCTAAAAACGTTGGCGCCGTTTGGCTAATCTTCACAAAAGTATCGAAAAATGTCCTCTAGATGATATAAGATTTTGTCTTTTATATACACTTGGCATCAGAACTGTATCACAGCATATTTGAGTTTTTTATTCAGAATTCGGAGCTGTTGTCTTTCATTGTTTTTATCATTTTGTTGCTAAACCCAAGGTATTGTGGGTCTATTGATTGGTTTTGCTGCATGTAACGTTGATGATTTCCTACATTTCCATGTTCCATTTAATCTCCGATGCATTTAATGCCACTATGTTTTGTATTATTTTGCTTTCTTTATGTAACCTTGTCGATAGCCACAGATTACAGCACAATGTTATTTAGATTTTCATTGTCCGACATACTCCGTCTTGCTTGCCATCTGTATTGTCAGAGTGAGATAACCAATGTTGACTTTAAGAGGGATCAAGTTTATAACAACCAAATTGCAAATGTACATGCATTTCTTCATTATTATTGAGTCCATAATGTGCCCTTTTGAGTGGCCTGATGCTATATTTGGAATATATCTGGCATTGGAGATGATTTTTATCCTGTTCTCTGTGATTTTTGTCACCATAGCTATGCCATAGTATTTCATTGATTTCTAGTCATCCATGGAATAGTGATGTCATCAGTGATGTCACTGACCATGTCATGAATGATGTAATATGTGAGGTCATCAGAAGTGCATTGCAGGGGCGTGAGTTATAGTTAGCTGAACTAACTATAACGGCGGAATTTCAATGGTTTTGTACGAGTGAAATGTCCAAATAACTGTAACGTCCCTGATACCTGTGTTTTTTTCAGTGAATTTCTAAGATTTTTTAAATGCTAATTTCTAACTATAACGTGCCTGAAACTTATGTTTTTTTCAGTGAATTTCAAAGGTTTTTTAAAAGCTAATTACTAACTATAACATAGCAGTCTCATTTTCAGAGTGGTGGAGAAATGTGAGCGTGGCATCCAAACACCTTTTAGCTATCCCACAGTGTGGGATTTACTGGAGGTAACAGGAGGGGTAGTTCGCCCCCAACATCAACCTTGGGGGCCAACTACCCCTTTTATTACCTCCAGTAAGTCTTACACAGCAAGATTGCTAACTTGTAATATCATGCCCCCCTCCCTGCACCACTGTGCAAACGCGCCCCCTGGCGCGTTGTAAATTATGGGATTAATTACCCTTGAATCCTGAGGGTCCCTGGGGGCCAATTAGCCCACCAGGTACCTCCAGTAAGCGCCACAGAGCTGCGTTGCAGATAGCTGTTCCGAGGCCACGCCCCTTTTTACACCGGTCTGCAAATGTGGCTTATGGCTATTTGTCACATGTCCAGAATAAGAGCCATTAGCTGTACAGATGATAATATTGTTCACTTTAGACATCAAATACTAAAAATCCACGATCCATCACTAGCTCCTATGGTTAGCCAATGGAATGCCGTCACCAGTTGCACGCATTCAATCTCAGTTTGAAATTTAAAACTGCATCAGTTGAGTTTATACTTATTTATGTACCTTTTGCTGAATGAAATACACGATATTGAGCCTTCTATTTTATACAGCGTTTCAAGCGCTTTGGCAAATTAATTGTTCTTGCCAATGAAACAGTTAAGCTGCTCAACACAGAGGCGAGCCCAGATTCTTGATAGCTTAATGAGGAACTCGGAGCAGGGAGTGGGGATTGTGGGGCCTTTTAAAACTGCGACCCCCTTGGAGCAATAAATAACTTGTACTTTTCCGTGCAGACTTGTTGTCCAAAGTCGCTCGCCTGGTTCATCTTAAAAAATGTCTTAGTGCAATAAATAAATAAATTAATAATCCTGCTTTTTTGTTGGGGGGTGGGTGTTCCACCTGGGACAGCATATGAGCAAAATACCAAGGCGAGCTCTCAAAGGTGTATGTTCTTATTCCCAGCTGGTCTCTCCGAAGCGTGTTTTGTATTTTAAAGGTAAAATTCCTGTGGAAGTGCACGGTCTACCTCAAACGGATGTAAACAGACCGGAGCCCTTTATTTGCACAAATAGTGAAATGGCCTTCTTTTGGGCACAGCTGACATGCCATGCTGTAGCAAGGATGCCTCATTTGCAACCCACATATTTACTGTGCTCTGTCGCCGAAGAGACAGACACCTGACTGTGAATGGTAACACAGCTATTAATGACATGGCCCGCAATTAAACCGGTCAGTAAACCGAGCAGGGGCTGTGTGTTCCAGCAATGAGCGCCTCAGTAATCGTGTGCCTCTTGATAACCGTGTTTGGTTGAAGAAAGGCCAGTTGCCATGTCTGATTTAAGTAATAAAAGTAATACACTTTATTAAAATAGCCGGGATCATGCAGGACTTTGAGAGGAATTTGGGCTTGTTTTGACTTCTCAGTCTCTGTCCAGCTGTTGACAGCGGTGCACTCTGCGCTCCTGGCTGCTTGTGAACATGAAGGGGAGCCATTGCTGGCATGAAGACAGCTTCTCAAATAAATCATGGTTATGCTGCTGCTTGCACTCAAGGGGTGATGTTATTGCTATGCTGTGGCTGCAGCGTTGGGCTGTTCATTATTAATACGTAGGCTGTGGGGTTTTAGGTTTAAACCTATATTAACTGATAAAACCCCACTGAAAGAGAAATAGCCCTCACCAGTGAAAACATATAAACACTGAAAAAACACCTGCACAACCACAAACTAAATGCCATTCAATGAAAGGAAAAAGAGAGTGAAAGAGTCATTTTTTTCTTCCTTAAGGGGTCAATACAGTATAAATTTGTTATACAAGCTAGCAGTAAGAAAGACTGGGCTAATATTATTCTGCTTAAGTTTTGTTGTTTAGGGATGCCACTAAAATATTGTTTCTTCTTCCTTTTGCTTTTTTCAGTTTTGTGGTCTTTGGTCTAAAGATGCAGGGTTTAGAAGCATGTTTTAGGTCTTGTTTAATTATTTTATAAACTGTAGAGGATCAGGAAATAGCAAAATCATATTTTATATTTTGACTGCGTTTGATTCTTTTACTGATAGGTAAAATGGCTGGTTTCATAAGAATCTTTACTAATATGTGTCATCACATTTACCCACAGAGAATGTGTAAAAACCCTTAATACATCAGCCCACAATTTCTAATGGGTCAGTATTGATAGTAGGTGAATTGCCAACACCCCAGGCTTTAAACATTTAATGCAAGGTATAGTGAAAAGTATATGTATAAAGAACGCTATCACCAAGCATCTGGGATAGTGGTGAAAGCATGACACCAAACTTTTGGAAAAAATGGAACGCGGTGTCACTTGGAATGCTCTGCAAAAAAGGTTCTTTCCAAGTTCAACAAAGATTGGAGTGATGTTGTTTGTATTTGCAGTGATTCAGCTACGTATATGAAAAAATTGTGTGATGACCTGTCAAAATTGATACCTGAGCTGGAGTGATTCCCTGTAGGAGATCCTTGCCACTTGTTAGATGGTATGCTGAAAGCATCTTTACAATCTTCAGAGTTAATATGGGATACTATTGACTCTTTAGTCCATTTTGGTGCACTGTTTTCTTATGCACCGGAACTAAAACACAAATATTTATCATTTTGTGCTTTGTGTGGCATCAAAGAAAGAGTCATCCCAAATGTGTCCCTTAGCTGATGGTTCTCAGTCCAAGGGGGTATGAATGCTATATTATCCATGTTGCAACCGTTTACAGAATTTGTGCTGAGTGATGATGCCAAAGGCAAGAAATGTGAGGATCTTTGGTTGCATATTGATAGTGATGTGAAAAAGTACACTCTACTGCATTCTAAGATTTTTACAGGAAAACCTAACTGCTGCAGAGGACATAATAAAAAAACTAGAGTCTGAAAAAACCCTTGTCTTCCAAGTGTTCAGCATAATTGGTGTAGATGAGAAACAGCTCCTTGAGAGTAGGCTGGGTGACACCTTTAGTGACTTTGACACTGCAACATTTTCCATGTTAGAGTGCTTGGTAAGCAAAGCAATGTTAAAGAGCAATTCAGGAACGTTTATTTTACAATGTATGAGAAATGGCTAGCAATGATGTATAGAATTGTCCTTTCACCACCAATGGCATTTGAAGTCAATGAAATCTCACTGTGGTACTCTGTACAAGTTCTAGATCCCTTCAGTAAAGCGGAATTTCCTCTGTAGTTTCAAAAGTGCTGCTTCATTTTTGACCGCTTCAATAACTCTGAGGGCATAAGCGCCCAGCTCAACATAAATGTTGCAGAACCTGCCCTGACAATCGCAATCTTCAAGTGCACCAGTATTGGCATGGAAAGCTATGTCAGTGGCCAGAGTTAAGAAATTGTGTACTGGCTGTTTTGGCATTGCCCGTCTCAAGTGCCAATGTTGAGAGGGCCTTTTCACAGAAGTTTACATGGGAAGGAAAGAGCGAGCGCACATGACCAAAGACTCACTGAAGAAGTATTGTATGGTATATTAAAATAGGTTTCATTTGCAAAAATCTATTTGGAACTCACATACACTATACGAACCACCGCCAAGACCCAGAAGAGACTCCAGCGCATCCAGAACGCCTCAGCCAGACTCATCCTCGACATCCCACGACACAGCCACATCTCCGGACACCTAAGAGACTTGCACTGGCTCCCGGTCAACAAGAGAATCACCTTCCGCCTCCTTACCCACGCACACAAAGCTCTCCACGACCAAGGCCCGAGCTACCTCAACAACCGAATCAACTTCTACGCCCCCAAACGCCACCTCCGATCCGCCAGCCACGCCCTCGCCGCCATCCCACGCATCCGCAGAGCCACTACAGGAGGAAGGTCCTTCTCTTACCTGGCCGCCAAGACCTGGAACTCCCTCCCGGCCGACCTGCACCTGACCCAAGACCACCTCTCCTTCAGGAAGAAGCTCAAGACCTGGCTGTTCGAGCAGTAGCGGCACCCCCCCCCCCCCAAGCGCCTCGAGACCCTACGGGTAGGTAGTGCGCTCTATAAATGTCTTTGATTGATTGATTGATTGATCTATATACCATGTTCAATCAGTGCAGAAAGCAAGCAATAATAAAAGCAAAAAGTTCCATAAACACCGGAAAAACCCTTTTTCTGTTGTTTTTAGTGGTGCAGAAATGTGTAACCACTGACAACAACAGTTTATTTAAGGTATTGAAATCACTTAAAACACTGAAAAAACCCCACCAGAATTTATCAAAAATAGAAACTGAAAACAGGAAAGCCAATTAATACGTAAAGGATAGAAATATGGTCATTTCTGGAATTTGCTTCTTCCAGCTTCCAATGAGTTTGTATTTTGTCCTGCGATGATGGCGAAGTCCTGGTATTGTGTTGGCCTATCCAGACCCAATGACAAGACATGAGGGTCTGTTTTATATTCTAGTTCAGTCAGTGCTTGGAGCCCCGGATTCCGCAGGTTAGCCGCAGGAGTCATTGTGCCTTGCAGGTGATTTCTCCTCATAATATTGTTAATAAATTGTTCATCCAGATCCCGCAAGCTGCCCACTGCCTATATTTGGTTTCTGTGTCATTGATTGTTCGAAAAAATGTAATCATTTAATACTGTCATTCTAACGGAAACCTCCTAGGATGTTTAAGGTCACAGACAATAGAGAATGTCCCAAAGGCAGAACAGGAACCCCATCACCCACCCCATCTCCCCACTTCAACCCACACCTCCTTGGCACAAATAGGCAACTCCACACGGAATCTGAGATTGCACTTTTATCAGACAGACCTGGGCTGCGCGAGTCATGCACTCGATGTAATCTGCATGCCATTTTAAATGCTTAGATATGCAGCAAGATGGCATATTTCACGTTTATCAAATACAAAGCATCGCATTCAGGTTTGAAGCAACAAATTTAATGTTCAGGTTTGTCCTGCATTTTTGGGTATAAGCAGGATGTGCACCTTTCATCACATCGCGTGCTGGTCCTTTCACTTACTCAAAAGTAACTAGGCCGGGCTCGGGTCTGCTCGTCTTGTAAAGGACCAGGCTTAACATATTTTGCCTTGACCTTGTTTTTATAAAGCGCGCTGAGTTCTTTTGGGTTCGCTTGGTGAATAGTATTTCGGACAACGCTGCGGTGTCTTCCTCGATAATTGCATGACACCAGTGCACGCAGCGAGGTGTTTTTCCTCCGTGTCATGGGTTGGTCATCAAAGTTATAGGACACCAGTGTGCATCTGTCCTCTGTACATACCATCAATACAACCAACCAGTTGATTGACAATCTGACTTTTCAATAAGCATCTACAACGAGGATTAATCAGAAAGATTTCATTGCAGCTCAGAGCATGCGACTGCACAAGTATGCATTAATAGCACCTCTACACACGCCCCTGCCGAAAGCTTACCTTATCTCGCTTCAGAAATGCCAATTAAATGCGTGCGAAGTTCCCTTGAAATGCATCATTCTCGCTTCTCTTCTGCAAGCTCGCTGGTACACGATCCGCCGTTGTGGGACATCTGCTGCAAGATTTCACCAGCAGTCTCCTGGACTTCCGGAGTCCGGGCACTGCTGAAGTCTTTGACAGTAGGAACTTGGTGTATTTGAAAAACCCAGAGGTACGATTTGAGCACTAATACAATAGCTGCTTACACCACAAAGTCACCTCACAAACTGCACAAAATCCAGACGGCAATTCGCTGCTGTTTTCATTCCCAAGGAAGGGCACGCCACCTAGTGGTTTTTCTAAAACGGAGCGAACAAACAGTTTATTTTTTCCATGGTTTTGGGAAACGCTCCGTTGAAATGATCATTTGACTCACGAGGGCTCCTGCGATATTGCAATTGCAGGTGGCATAATGAAGTGCATCCTATTTACCTCCAAATTGGGCCTGTACGTCCATAATGCGCACCGTTTCGTGCTGGTATCTGTTTCTGTCAGCATACGCACATTTCCAGTTATTCGCACCCGTGTGGCTGACTAACACAGTTCCACAACCACGAAAGGAAATATTTCTGCTCATGGCAACATACAAGCGTGAATAAATCGGGGATCCAAAATACTATTTTGTATCTTAATCTCAAAAAATGTTCTGTGCTTCACAGGTGCGATCGATGCCTTTGCTGCTCTCGCGCTTCCACAGCAGCCTCCCCAGTCCAGGGTAATGCTGTTAAAATTTCTCCTCCAATTGCCCCCGCACATAATCAGCATAGCCCCTGGGAGGTGGTGGTCCCCGGGGCTGCGGGGGCCCCCACGGACCACTGCTATTATTTATAGACAATGCCCCCGGGACCTGGCCCACCTGGGGGCCTCATTAAAACTAAGCGCGGGAGCCCGCACTTCATTTTTTTCACAATTATCGGTGGGATTCGCTATCCCAATGTGAATTCTGCCAAAATGATTGTGGAAAATGTTTTTTTGGCCCTTGGGTTCCTTGTGGCCTAGGGGGTCAGGGTCTTTCTATCCTACCCCCTTTTCTTGTTTTTTATCTTTGTTTTACTGTTTTCTTGTGACTTCTACCGAGTCGCAAGATGGCTGGCAACACTTCCTGGTTTGGAGTGTTGGCAGCCAATCAGAGTGAAGCTCGTGCCCGGGAGGGTTCACGAACCCACCGCACCCACAGATATCAAAACTTATTCTTTTTCTAATTTCTCAAGAACTACTGAACCAAGAGCTACCTTTTTGCCAAATTCCGTTCAGCGGTTCAGGGTGTAGCTAAAGTTTCCAATGGAAATTAACATGGGGAAAACGCGTTTGGGACTCCCCTTTTTTCTCGGCCCCTGCTTGACAAATCACCCCAAAGCTTTCAAGACAGGAGCTGACCGTAGCGCCCCACTAGCTTTAAAAAGTTTGCAAAGATTCGTTAAACGGCGCCAAAGTTATTGGGAAAAGAAAAAACGCTTTTTTAATAGAAACAAAGTCCTAACTATAACTACCTACCGGCGACCAACAGTAGGTAAGATATATAACGGAAACCACGGAAGCCCCCTGTGATCGCTGAATACAGCCTTGGAAGGTGGACAGTGGGAAGCAGAGCTTGTACGACGGCGGCTGCTTGGAGGAGTGGAGCCATACAAGAAGCTGTGCCGAAGCCTGAGTCCACCGTGAAAAACAAGGTACTGAACATTGCGAATTTCGCTAAACAGGCGGGGAGGTGTGCGCTTGTTGTAATCCCCATAGTCATCAAAACAAGAGGGAACAGGCAACAAGTAATAGTATACAATATTAAGTGCACTCGCTATGTACGCTGCAACACTAAGGGATCGCGAGTCGGCAACCGAGGAGATGTTTTCGGACTCTCCCTCGGAACAGCAGCATGATGATGGTAACACTATTGAAGCATCTTGGGGAGCCAAAAGCTTAAAGGATAATTTTCGCATCCTTGAAAAATACATGCGTCAAGAACAATCCAAGTGGTGGGACGCAAAATCCCTCCAGAAGTATCTGGATGTGGGAAGGATTCCTAGGGGGCTCCGGATCATGCGAGCCCCTAGTTATGAGACACCCAATCCGCGAATGATGACAGATTAGGCCGAATGCAACCTCGAGTCCTCCCGCAGGCTCATCCAGATTCTGGTAAAATATGCGGAGACGGACCGGGTTGATCTTCAGGTCAAAATAGACACTATGAGTGAAGAAATAAAGGTGCAAGGTGAACCACAGCAGAGGCAAAAATTGTATGATGAAATGATCGTTAGATTAAACAAAGAGGAAGAAAAAATTACACAGAAAAAATATATAAATTCAAACGGGATAAGGATGACTACACAAATGCCAAATCTTCACTTTCACCCACAAGTATGACTCATTTAGGAATGTCACAGCAAGAAAGAGAAAGCTCCAAACAGGAAGAAATGCTGATCATCGAGAGACAACAGCAGCATCAGAACTCAGCTCTGCATTAGAGAGTGAATCCGAGACGGAAACGGTAAAAAGCAGACCTGACCAAAGTTCTATCAAGCTATCACAGGGGAAGAGCTGGACTACCTAAGGAGAAGCAGAAGGAAGATGCTAAGGCCAAGAAACAACAAACGGGCAAAAAACAACGGACTGAGAGCAAGCGAGAACGAAGGCAGGCAGTCAGAAAATGAGGGCAACAGTGGCAACTCAAGACCAGCGAGTGGACGGGGCAATGGACACACAAATAGAAACAACAATCAGATCCCTTAAGACCACTTCTAATGACAATACTATTATAATAATTCTGGCTAATGTGAACTTAGATGCAGCAGAACAACAGTTATTCTCTTTGGGTCTATCTTACTGCCCTGAAACTAATTTTGAATATACTAACACACGGGCAGACATATACAAGTTCATTAGGAAATTAAAGCTTAAAAAATTCTATCAGCTCCAAGCCAATCCTAGTGAGCGAGTCATGGGCACCCCTACCTCAGTTTCTACACCTGGTAATCTCAAAACATCAAATCTAACAGTAGCAGACCTGGGCTAACTAAGGGACCTCCACAACTTGGAACAAGATCAAGGAGCTATGTGGGGAGTAGAGAATAGTCAGGAACTTGAAGGAATTTCCCAAAGTCACATGTCACCATCATATGAAACTTGCGCAAAGCCAGAGACGTTGTTCAAGGAACGATCAAAATCTGTTCCCATTATGCCAAGAGACTCACTTGATTTATTTAATGAACAAGTGGTGGCGCAAGTGACGTAATTGTACATTGACACCAACAAACTCAGTAGGAAGAATTGCAATCAAGAAAGAAAGTACCACCAACTGAAAGAAAAACTCAAAAAAGAAAAATAAGTAGTGGTCAGGAGTGCTGATAAGGGGGGCAATATTCTGTTGTGGCCCCTGAGAGACTATATGGAAGAAGCAGCATCTCAATTAAACAATCCTGACTGCTATAAGAAAGGCTCTATGCAACGGTTAAAGCTTACAGGACCTGTTCTTCACAAAATTATTGGCATGGAAGAGTCTGGGCCTTTTGAATTTGGGGGAACATAAGTACTTGAAAAAGGAATATCCGACTGTACCTATAATATATTTTGCTCTAAAAATTCACAAATGCCTAAACAAGCCACCTGGCAGACCTATTATAACTGTGTGTGATGGGCCACTTGAAAATATGTCTATTTATGTTATGTTAGTAACCTTTATAAAGTGCAGTGATTACCAAAGGGTGTCCTGGCGCTATATTATTTATCCTGAAGGCAATGAGCTAGGAGGACAGGAATTATTCAGTAACAAGCCAGGTCTTTAGACCCTTCCTGAAGTCTAAAAGATCAGTGGTGTTTCTTAAGTGAAACGGAAGATCATTCCAGGCTTTCACCGCACAGACCGCAATGCTTCTGCCCCCCTACAAAGCTTTTTTTGTCTTCGGTACGGAGATCAGCTTGGCCCCCAGCGAGCGAAATGTTTTTTCCGGAATGTACCACTGGAACAACTGATTAGGAAGTCTGGGCCTGTACCATGAAGAGCTTTGAAAACCATACAAAGTGATTTCAAACGCACTCGTCTCCTTAACGGGAGCCAATGCAGGTTTTTTATTTCCTTAGAGATGGAGTAAGATTTATATAGATTCTTTTTTATAGGAGCATGTCAAAAATGTTAAATTGTATGTGCAGGATACAAGTGATTTTTTACGAAAAATAGAAACTATACAATGGCAAGTTGGTTATCAATTGATAGCACTAGATGCATCTGCACTTTATACATGTATCAAGAATCAAGATGGCATCAAGGCGGTAGAATACTTCCTGGCCAACATGCAGATGAAATTTGCCCAGCATAACAAAATATTGAATGACATGATTATGTTTTGCTTAGAAAACAATTTGTTCCAGTATAAAAAACAAATGTACCAGCAGATACAGGGTGTGGCCATGGGGGCCAGCTTCTCTCCCAGTTATGCATGTCTTTTCATGGGCTGGTGGGAGGAGCTGGTCCCCATGAAGCAATATGAGCACATTTACAAAGAAGGGGTAATATCATGGCTGAGAGTTATCGATGATTTATTTATTGTGTGGAATGGTTCTACACAAAGTGCTAATGATTTTATCACACAAATCAATGACAACAATGTTAATTTGAGCTTTACTTCAACTATGAGTAGTGAGAGAATAACTTTTTGGGATGTGCAAGCATACATAACTAATAATAGATTGTCAACATCTCTCTTCCGTAAACAAACTGCTGGCAATGCAGTACTGCATGCATCTAGCTCTCACCCCTCTCACCTTATACAAAGCATCCCCTATTGGGAGATGCTTAGGATAAGACTTATCTGCAGTGAAGACAGTGATACACTTGACAAGCAATTTGAATGCAAGACAAGATTTTTGGAGAGGGGTTATAGTACTAGAACTATAGATGTAGTAATCCTGAAATCAAAAAGGCGAGCTAGGCAGGATTTACTCCAGTACAAGTGTAAACCTCAGGGCGTAAAAGATAAAAGATGAGAGGAGCCAACAAGATTGATACTGTCATATTCAAGACAAGAGGGACAGATTAGGTCCATTATAAGATGCAACTGACCTATTAAATTGGGGATCCAATTATAGGAGGACTCCTACCCAAGAAGCCAGCTATAATGTATAGAAAAACTGTGTCAATGGGCAATGTATTGGTAAGGAATAGCCCAGAAGATCAAGAAGCTGGTACGTGGTTGACAGCTAGAAAGGGGTTTTATAAATGTTCTAGCTGTAAGGCTTGTCAGTTTGGCATTAACAAAACTTCATACCAAACGTCCTTCAGCGACCACACACACATGATCACCCAGAACCTCCTGTAAAACTGAATATGCAGTATATGCCCTAAAATGCAGCTGCAATTTGTACTATATAGGCAGCACTAAATTGGCCGTACACGAAAGGATTCTGCAACACACCAGGGCCATTGGTAATAATGATCCTAGCTCCCCTGTTGCCAGGCATTTTAAAGAAATACACAGAACAGCAGTCTTAAACATTTTAACTATTTTGTTTTAGATTCAATACCGCTACAGAAAAGAGGAGGCGACAGGGAAGCAAAACTCAGACGCCTAGAGACCAGATATATACTGGAACTTGATACTAAGCAGCCAGGGGGATTAAATATGAGTGACGACATGTATGCATATCTATAGGTCCTTATGGTTTGAATAACATTGAACATAAATCTCTTAGAACTTTTACCAATCGTGTTTTAGCAAATTTTATCTAATTTTATGCAGTTGGAATGAATTTATAATATATTTATATTATGTATTTATGTATTTATATCCTCATTAGTGGGAATCAACTGTGCAAATTGGTTGAATATTATGTTTTCATACAATTGGTACCTCATTATGTTATTGCTATGAAAATATGGATTTTCCTGAGTATTTCAGCAATGTAATAGAGATCAAAACAATCATGCACAAATCATAATGAACTTTATCCTAAAAACTTTAAGTTGTTGGAATGCACTTTATAAAGAAAGATATATATATTCACTATGTATTATATATTTATATTGATATTTATGTATTTATATATGCATTTGGGAAACCAATTATCAAAACAGGATTTAATAATGTGATGGCACTACACAGGCCCCCATCAAGAAATAAACAGGATAGGTTACCATGGATTCACCTGTAAATTGTAAATATATAATATATAATGCTATAATGTGAATTATTTTTACCATTTGGTGCTTAGAAATATCCTTGGTACATGGCAACTGTGATTTACGGGCACTAGTCCAGTGATGTATATACACTCTTGTGTATCAGCCCCAGATTTTCAGGTAACCAGAGTGATAGGAACATCTGAATAAGTTAGAATTTATCAGTACAAATTGGGAGAATGGTCCTATCAACTTCATACTCTGAGCTTTATAATGATGTGAATGAGTATAACGCAACACTTCAGTAACGCTAACCCTATAAGGTGATATAGGAACAATAAGCATGCGTGACTTATCAATTTCACCACGTATATATCCTTGCGTGAAGATACTGGCACTAAGCCGATTGAAATGAGGTGTTGATCTCACATACGCATTATAACATTTGGGGCCTGTCCGAGCCGTTGGTGATTGTGGGCTCAAGACGGGACAAACTGGACTCTTTGATTGTTTTTATTCAGGGCATCAAACGTACATTATTTTACCTAATGGTGGGTTTTGATTGTTTATCAGGAACTACTGTGACCAGGATGCATTGCGTGATTACTTAATTCTTTGCAACATATTAAAGTGAAGTCACCTGTGAGATGCACAGTAGCCGTTGACTCTGCCATGCCCGTGAACAAGACTTATTGTCGAAACGCGTTGGGAGGCAATTCATGTTTCTTGCCGCTGAAATTATAAAAGGAGATGTTTTCCAGTTTGGGCGTGCCACCTAATGCTTCCCGGGGTTTCGTGGGGAGCACATTTGGAAATATATTACACGGCACAGCCCAGTGCCGGCAGAGGAACGCACCACACGTAAAAGGACTTCGGGCTGCCTACGGAATTCTCAAATGGGTGGTCCGAGTCACCGCGGATTTCCGCGTTTGGGGCCTGTCCGAGCCATTGGTGATTGTGGGCTCAAGACGGGACAAACTGGACTCTTTGATTGTTTTTATTCAGGGCATCAAACGTACATTATTTTACCTAATGGTGGGTTTTGATTGTTTTTCAGGAACTACTGTGACCAGGATGCATTGCGTGATTACTTAATTCTTTGCAACATATTAAAGTGAAGTCACCTGTGAGATGCACAGTAGCCGTTGACTCTGTCATGCCCGTGAACAAGACTTATTGTCGAAACGCGTTGGGAGGCAATTCATGTTTCTTGCCGCTGAAATTATAAAAGGAGATGTTTTCCAGTTTGGGCGTGCCACCTAATGCTTCCCAGGGTTTCGTGGGGAGCACATTTGGAAATATATTACACGGCACAGCCCAGTGCCGGCAGAGGAACGCACCACACGTAAAAGGACTTCGGGCTGCCTACGGAATTCTCAAATGGGTGGTCCGAGTCACCGCGGATTTCCACGTTTGGGGCCTGTCCGAGCCATTGGTGATTGTGGGCTCAAGATGGGACAAACTGGACTCTTTGATTGTTTTTATTCAGGGCATCAAACGTACATTATTTTACCTAATGGTGGGTTTTGATTGTTTTTCAGGAACTACTGTGACCAGGATGCATTGCGTGATTACTTAATTCTTTGCAACATATTAAAGTGAAGTCACCTGTGAGATGCACAGTAGCCGTTGACTCTGCCATGCCCGTGAACAAGACTTATTGTCGAAACGCGTTGGGAGGCAATTCATGTTTCTTGCCGCTGAAATTATAAAAGGAGATGTTTTCCAGTTTGGGCGTGCCACCTAATGCTTCCCGGGGTTTCGTGGGGAGCACATTTGGAAATATATTACACGGCACAGCCCAGTGCCGGCAGAGGAACGCACCACACGTAAAAGGACTTCGGGCTGCCTACGGAATTCTCAAATGGGTGGTCCGAGTCACCGCGGATTTCCGCATTTGGGGCCTGTCCGAGCCATTGGTGATTGTGGGCTCAAGACGGGACAAACTGGACTCTTTGATTGTTTTTATTCAGGGCATCAAACGTACATTATTTTACCTAATGGTGGGTTTTGATTGTTTTTCAGGAACTACTGTGACCAGGATGCATTGCGTGATTACTTAATTCTTTGCAACATATTAAAGTGCAGTCACCTGTGAGATGCACAGTAGCCATTGACTCTGCCATGCCCGTGAACAAGACTTATTGTCGAAACGCGTTGGGAGGCAATTCATGTTTCTTGCTGCTGAAATTATTAAAGGAGATGTTTTCCAGTTTGGGCGTGCCACCTAATGCTTCCCGGGGTTTCGTGGGGAGCACATTTGGAAATATATTACACGGCACAGCCCAGTGCCGGCAGAGGAGCGCACCACCCGTAAAAGGAATTCGGGCTGCCTACGGAATTCTCAAATGGGTGGTCCGAATCACCGCGGATTTCCGCGTTTGGGGCCTGTCCGAGCCATTGGTGATTGTGGGCTCAAGACGGGACAAACTGGACTCTTTGATTGTTTTTATTCAGGGCATCAAACGTACATTATTTTACCTAATGGTGGGTTTTGATTGTTTTTCAGGAACTACTGTGACCAGGATGCATTGCGTGATTACTTAATTCTTTGCAACATATTAAAGTGAAGTCACCTGTGAGATACACAGTAGCCGTTGACTCTGCCATGCCCGTGAACAAGACTTATTGTCGAAACCCGTTGGGAGGATATTCATGTTTCTTGCTGCTGAAATTATTAAAGGAGATGTTTTCCAGTTTGGGCGTGCCACCTAATGCTTCCCGGGGTTTTGTGGGGAGCACATTTGGAAATATATTACACGGCAAAGCCCAGTGCCGGCAGAGGAGCGCACCACCCGTAAAAGGACTTCGGGCTGCCTACGGAATTCTCAAATGGGTGGTCCGAGTCACCGCGGATTTCCACGTTTGGGGCCTGTCCGAGCCATTGGGGATTGTGGGCTCAAGATGGGACAAACTGGACTCTTTGATTGTTTTTATTCAGGGCATCAAACGTACATTATTTTACCTAATGGTGGGTTTTGATTGTTTTTCAGGAACTACTGTGACCAGGATGCATTGCGTGATTACTTAATTCTTTGCAACATATTAAAGTGAAGTCACCTGTGAGATGCACAGTAGCCGTTGACTCTGCCATGCCCGTGAACAAGACTTATTGTCGAAACGCGTTGGGAGGCAATTCATGTTTCTTGCTGCTGAAATTATTAAAGGAGATGTTTTCCAGTTTGGGCGTGCCACCTAATGCTTCCCGGGGTTTCGTGGGGAGCACATTTGGAAATATATTACACGGCACAGCCCAGTTTCGGCAGAGGAGCGCACCACCCGTAAAAGGACTTCGGGCTGCCTACGGAATTCTCAAATGGGTGGTCCGAATCACCGCGGATTTCCGCGTTTGGGGCCTGTCCGAGCCATTGGTGATTGTGGGCTCAAGACGGGATAAACTGGACTCTTTGATTGTTTTTATTCAGGGCATCAAACGTACATTATTTTACCTAATGGTGGGTTTTGATTGTTTTTCAGGAACTACTGTGACCAGGATGCATTGCGTGATTACTTAATTCTTTCCAACATATTAAAGTGAAGTCACCTGTGAGATGCACAGTAGCCGTTGACTCTGCCATGCCCGTGAACAAGACTTATTGTCGAAACGCGTTGGGAGGCAATTCATGTTTCTTGCTGCTGAAATTATTAAAGGAGATGTTTTCCAGTTTGGGCGTGCCACCTAATGCTTCCCGGGGTTTCGTGGGGAGCACATTTGGAAATATATTACACGGCACAGCCCAGTGCCGGCAGAGGAACGCACCACACGTAAAAGGACTTCGGGCTGCCTACGGAATTCTCAAATGGGTGGTCTGAGTCACCGCAGATTTCCGCGTTTGGGGCCTGTCCGAGCCATTGGTGATTGTGGGCTCAAGACGGGACAAACTGGACTCTTTGATTGTTTTTATTCAGGGCATCAAACGTACATTATTTTACCTAATGGTGGGTTTTGATTGTTTTTCAGGAACTACTGTGACCAGGATGCATTGCGTGATTACTTAATTCTTTGCAACATATTAAAGTGAAGTCACCTGTGAGATGCACAGTAGCCGTTGACTCTGCCATGCCCGTGAACAAGACTTATTGTCGAAACGCGTTGGGAGGCAATTCATGTTTCTTGCTGCTGAAATTATTAAAGGAGATGTTTTCCAGTTTGGGCGTGCCACCTAATGCTTCCCGGGGTTTCGTGGGGAGCACATTTGGAAATATATTACACGGCACAGCCCAGTGCCGGCAGAGGAGCGCACCACCCGTAAAAGGACTTCGGGCTGCCTACGGAATTCTCAAATGTGTGGTCCGAATCACCGCGGATTTCCGCGTTTGGGGCCTGTCCGAGCCATTGGTGATTGTGGGCTCAAGACGGGATAAACTGGACTCTTTGATTGTTTTTATTCAGGGCATCAAACGTACATTATTTTACCTAATGGTGGGTTTTGATTGTTTTTCAGGAACTACTGTGACCAGGATGCATTGCGTGATTACTTAATTCTTTGCAACATATTAAAGTGAAGTCACCTGTGAGATACACAGTAGCCGTTGACTCTGCCATGCCCGTGAACAAGACTTATTGTCGAAACGCGTTGGGAGGCAATTCATGTTTCTTGCTGCTGAAATTATTAAAGGAGATGTTTTCCAGTTTGGGCGTGCCACCTAATGCTTCTCGGGGTTTCGTGGGGAGCACATTTGGAAATATATATATATATTATATATATATATATATATATATATATATATATATATATATATATATATATAACCTACTGGCGCTCGCCAGTAGGTAGTTATAGTTAGGACCCTGTTTCCATAGGAAAACCGCAACATTCTATTTTGAATAACTTTGGCGCCGGTTGACGAATCCTCGCGAAATTTTCAAAATAGGTGGGGCGCTACGCTCCGCTCCTACCCTGAAAGTCTCGGCGGGATTCGTCAAGCGGGGGCTGAGATAAAAGGGGGGTCCCAAAACGCGTTTTTCCCATGCATTTTTTCATAGGACCTTTAGACACAGCTACAGCACGAACGGCTGAACAGAGTTCCTTGAAATTTGGCAGAGAGGTAGTCTACAGGTCAAGGAAGTGCCTTTTGTAGGTTTGGTGTAAATCTGTTCAGTAGATTCTGAGAAAATAGCCTTTAAATCAATATATATATCTGAGCCAGCTTACGGTGCGCTTACGGTGCGCTTACCGTACGCGTACGGTGACGTGCGCGAGCGCGATTCTGATTGGCTGTTCGATCTAAGTAAACATTCAAATCGGTCGAAACCAGGAAGCGGCGGCCGCCATTTTCTCTCTCGCACTCTGAGGGGGGCAGCAAAAACAAAGACAAAAACCATCTAAAGGGGCAGTATATTCAGTTCTTAACCACCCAGCATCGATATAGGTGTCCCCAAACAACCCCCAAGGCCAAAAAAACAATTTTAATTTTTTTTCGAAAAATCGCCGATTACGCTTACCGTACGCGTACGGTTAAAATTAATTAAAAAAAAAAATAATTATCCACACTATCCCCACCACGTGTGCAAATGGTGCCCGAAGGGCATCATTTGAGCATGGCATATAATAATAAGGAAACTACAAATGAATACCTTTTCACAACGAAGCGCATAATATGTCCCCCATGTGCGCACGGTGCGTGAAGCGCTTCGTGCGTACATGGCACATCCCGCGTAACGTGGGCACACGGTGCGCGCAGCGCACCGCGTGACCACCGTGCGTGCACGGCACTAACTGCGTAAAGTGCGCGCACGGAACGAACTGCGTTAACTGGGCGCGCACGCCACGAATGGCGTAAAGTAACTTAGCATTTAAAAAAACGTACAAATTCACTGAAAAAACCATAGGTTTCACACACGTTATAGTTAGGAATTAGCATTTAAAAAACCTTGCAAATTCACTGAAAGTTATAGTTAGCTGTACATTTCACTCGTAAAAAAACCAATGAAATTCCCCCGTTATAGTTAGTGCAGGCAACTATAACTCACGCGACCGCAATCCTCTGCTGATGACATATGTGTCTTTATGAAAAAAACAATATTTGTAATATATGTATAGCTAAAATTTAATGGAAGAAGACATGGGCAAATAAGTGTCTAAATACAGTATTAGCATCAGCAGAGGATTGCGCTCGCGTAAGTTATAGTTGCCTGCACTAACTATAATGGGGGAATTTAATTGGTTTTTTACGAGTGAAATGTACAGCTAACTATAACTTGTGTGAAACCTATGGTTTTTTCAGTGATATATATATATATATATATATATATATATATTTGCTTAATATAGATTGATTAGATACATTTAGTGGCTCATTACGATGTTGGGGGAAGAGCCTCCTCCCACTTTCTGCAAGACAGTCTGTCCCGATTCCGAGTCGGTGTCAGGGGGGGGATTTCTGCCCAACATTCGTAATGAGCCTCTTTGTGTTTTGGAATTATTTTACATATCTTTAATTAGATAACATTTACAAATATCTGGGTTTCTGTTTTTAAAAATAAAATGTAAATGTTTTTATTCGGTTATTAGTTAACCATAACTGCTGCGGGTTAATGAAAATTGGCACTTATCATAAAATAAAATATGCAAGATCTGTCACCCCAAGAACACCTCACAGTAAACTATAAATGTTACAACTAGTTAAAAGTTAATACACAACATAAAATAACATGGCAGATCAGTCAACCCAAAAACACCTCACATTACCAGCCGCACTTTAAAAACTGGCAACATTATGAGTCATAAATTCATCATGCAATAATTTTAAGAGCAGTAAAGCAGGACGCACTTGACAAAAGTTTTGACCCTTTGACAGAGGAATAATTCATTTTTTTCCAGGTTTTGCATAAAAGTCTAACTTAGACCAAAAGTCTAACTTTAGTAGTAGTGAAGTTAGACTTTTGGTCTAAACTTAGACAAAAAGTCTAACTTTACTAGTAGTGAAGTTAAACTTTAGGTCTAAACTTAGACTTCAGGTCCAACTTAGAAGTTTGGTTTAAGTTTACATTTGTGAATCAAGCCCTTGGACTTTTGGTCTAAGTTTACTTTTGTGAATCAGGCCCATTATTTCCAATGTTTCTTAGAATGGAACTACAATAGTAAACCAATCCTTTCAAATGTACGCACTGTCCCCAAAATTTGTTGCATTGGGATTTAAGTACTAAATCAGCCTCCACCCGTATGCATTTCCCCCAAAGTTTTTAAGAGTGGAATTATAATAGTAAATCTGAATGTCACCTTCCCTCACCCCAATGTAGGCCTGTGTGTTAGGCTGGGGTTTTCTTAATGAATTACACACTCATTTCCACTCTACAAAGTATGCATTTTCCTCAATTTGTGTAGGATTGTAATTTGGAAAGTTTATTGTAGTAGTTTAAAAAAAAAAAGATTTTCAATTTGTTTTAGCTTACTCTATACTTTTTTATTTTGGAAATATTAAAATATTTAATTATTTTTCTATTGTTTTTTTTTAAAAAGAAACTGTTAGTTTAAATATTTAACATGTATATGTGCATGGTACATAGAGCCTTCTCATTGTTACCTTTGATACAAATATTTACATGCTCAATATATATTACTGAGAATAAATATCACGTGGTGACATGAACTGGGAGCTTGCAAGTTAATACTTATTAAGTCATGCATACATTGTTAGTAACTGGTATCAATCTCACTGCCATGTCTCCCCTAGCTCCCAATCTGTAAGTCCAATAGTGTTCTCTGGACCCTCAGGATCTATCATCATAGACTTTCTTCACTACCAACAGATCATTCTCAGCCTAGGCTTAAGAGGCTGCCCCAACTGTGCTTGCAGCCTGAGTTCGATTTGCACTCATTTGTCCTTCCTCTCTTACAAATTCACCCAGCATAGATTCCTCAGGTTTGCTTCATGTCAGGGTTGGTCAATTTGAACAGGAATATCCCATCCGCTTGCACGCAGACCAGATTTGTTTTGACGTCATAAATCTGTAAGTATCCTTTCTTCATTCTCGGCCCATTGATGTTATATTCTTTAACATTTTGAAAATATCACTTTTAGCTACATATATTTAAGTATCATTTATAACTTTTTCTATATGTTCTAAATTAATATTTACAATATGTTTATGTTGTGTATTATTATTTAATGTACATTACCACTATTTAGGAATTGTTTTCATTTGGATATTACTTTTATTTTAATTTATAAATTAATAATAACATGTACTTCTTATTCATTTATAATTGTTCAGATTTATATGTATTTTCAAAAATCTTTTTATAATATAAAGTAATTGAAAATTCAACTTTCATTTTCCTTCACCACAATTGTAATTATAATTAAATAAACAAACCTAACAATGCAATTGCAATATTTTGAACCACAATATTTTGGTAGTCAATATGTCTTTACTTCACAGTGTATGGATATATAGTTGATATATTTTTGGTCAATATTTTCAACACAATTTTTAGTACTTTGATATTTTTTGGAGATCTTTTGTCACAAAACTGTCTTGCACTAGACCATACTTGATTCAAAAATGTTTTCCATGTTTCGGTTAATTTGAATTTGCCATCACATTAAGTGTTTTGTATTACTGGTGCTGATCTACTCTTCTTCCCCTTTTTATTATTCTAATGAACACCCATCAATGTAAACATTGGGCATTCACATACAATCATCATCTTTATAAACCATGAGGGGAAAGGTTGCAAAGCTCTCATATGTTTGCATTAATATCTTTTGCTGGGTAAGGGCAGCAATGCAATCATGCTAAACTAACTTATTTTTCTAATTTGGCCATATTTTCATTTACTGGCTTACTCCTTCATTGACAGTAGCAGAGAAGTTATTCTAAAGTTTGGCAACTGACCTGATCAAATCCGGTCGCTATGTAGAAACAATAAAGTTTGATGGGCAGTCTATACTATAACATTTTCTCCTTGGACAAATGTTGCAGTGCCTAAACAGTGCCCAATAATAGTTTTCTAACATTCACCAAATGTTTGCTCTAAAATTGACAAGGTTTTGCTGGAATAAGGTATTTATCCTATTACTCTGGACATGTCAAGGGCAAGCAATTAGCTTGAGACAAACTCTTCTTAAGTTGTTTTACAACATCCACCTGTTCTGGACCCCATTCCCTCTTTTCAACTTTCATTAACAATTGGCCAAGTCGCTGAGCAATTTCAGAGTGACTTTTTATGGATTTCCTTGAAAAAAGTAGTTTCGCTCAAACGTATTCTCAGATCTTCACTAGAAGTAGGATCTTTTACATTTTTTATGTATGCCAATTGCTTCTGTCAGATGTTGAATTTAAGTGGAACAAATTTGTCATATATTTTTTCAAAAGATGGGAGGAGAAGCTGGCTATTTTAACAGACATTGAAATGTGGGGCTGGGGCAAGGTAAAGCATCAAGCAACTATCAATACTTTCAATTGCGATCGTACCTCATATTAAGACTGCAGTTTGTTTTAGCTTATATCTTAAACAGTCAGGTAACATATGCTAGGTTTTATGAATAAATCTGTAGTAATGCACTGACCACACACAGCACCAAATATGCTGCCAGTTGCCTTCCAGAGGCCCTGGGTGAAAATGTCTGATAGATACTAGGATAAGGTAGTTGAGAGAGCAATTCTTATCAATTGGTAAGCAGTTCCGATACCTTAACTGGTTATGAGGGCAAAGTGGGAGGATAAGCAGATTTCTTTAGTGGTTAGAATGCCTGCCAGTTTGAACTGCAGTTACTCGATGCTTTGTCCCTAGAAAAACGCTCATAAGAAATTAACCTGATCAGGAACCTGTGATGCCTTATTTATTACTGAAACCGGGACCAATGCCGAGTAAGCAGTAAATCTTGGTAAGGTTTGTCCTGTGGGATTTAAGGGCTTCCACAAACCCAGGCTAAATAATAGGGGGGAGTGGGTATGATTTATAATGAAAGATGGGATTTTTCCCACTTGTCTATTGATGAGGTTGAAAGATGGGAAATGTTTGGATTTCAATTGAAATCTGACAAGGGCAATGTATTTTGGGGGCCTTATGGTATAGACCCCCTAGATCCCCAAATTAAAATCTTCAGCTATTCATAGAAGGGCTATCTAACATAGCTCTTGCCCATTCCAATCTTTTTCTGCTAAATGATTTTAATTTATCGGCAGAGGGGGACTTGTCTCCCCCTTTTTAGAAATTACAGAGTCCATGTAAAATTCTTGGCCTTCAACAACTGATACATGGTCCAACTCACCAAGAGTGCCATATATTAGATCTATTTTTTGCCTCATATAGATTGATCTCTATAAAACTCGACCATCATCAATGCCTCAATAGCAAGCACACCTTTCCATAAAATTGGAAACTCGCAGAGGTCAGCGCCCTACTAAAGAAATCATCTGCCGACCCCAGCAAATTCAGAAACTACCATCCCATCTTATTACTACCTTTTCCGGGCAAATTCATAGGAAAAGCAATCAACCAGCAACTTGACAAACACCAGGAACACAAGTGCTGATTTTCTGAAACAAGTATTTCCCCTGGGACTCCTCCTGCTGGTCCTCATAGTTGTGCTCCACATCAGCCCCCACAGAGCATTCAAGAAGCCTCCAAATCCTCCTCAACAGCAAACTTACAATTGCCTCCCAAGTCAATGCCTTCACAGCCTCCTGCTTCTTCTAGAACTCAAGCACAAAGGAAGTATGATAGGGTCTAAGGGAAAGTTTAATGACCTGCCTCAGTTCTAATCCCCTAATCCTATAATTGAAAAACAAATAAAGGAACTGGGGGTCTAGCAAAATCCTGCAAATTGAGCAGAAATATGAAATAGAGGGCTAGTTAGTCCCACATAGCAGAGGAGGGAGTAAAAGAAAAAGAAAGAGACAACCAAATGCAATCTATGAGGACCTCAGAGCGAAATTTTGGATACCCATCAATTGTCTGTGTGATCAATCTTATCATCTGGTCATCCAATCCAAAATAAGATGCTTCTCTTGATCATAGAGAGCATCTAATTGGGAGTGATTTCACTCAAGGGTGGTCCAAGATTGTCAACGGATTGGAGCGAGAAGACCAACCATTGTCAGATGGTAGAGCAATCGAAAGGAGTGCAGTGCTAACAAAAGAAAATAGAGTGGTGTGTTAAAATAGAATTGTGAGAAAACACTACTAGTTTAATATGTGTCTCACATTCTAAGTAAAACAACATTGCAAAAAGCAGTGTTAAACCAAGAACTGCTATATAGAGAGGTCGACATGTTTCAGCCTAATGAGATCCATTTATCCCTGCGGCTTTCTTCAGGACCCTTGTTGTTAGATTTTCGTTACTGCAAACATGTGAAGAATAAAATGTATAGTGGAGAAAAGGAAAAAAGAAAATTTAAATTTATCTCACTATCATTTAAAGGTGGCACAATGTACAACCTTAAGTAGATCCTCCGCCTCAAAAGGATGCAGCGTGCATCTGTCAAGAGAACAAATGGAGAGTGTCTCAGTCTTTAAAAATAGTACTCCCAATATTGTATTCATACCCAGCCTTGTGTTAGGGGGCTTACCCGTAATGATCGAGGAACGGACCTCACCTCGCCTGGATCCTGGCTCAGGACTAGGAGGCCCCGCTCTGTATGGAAGAAAAATTAAACTCCCAACATCCAGAAAATAATCATAAAAAACTTAATACATCTTCATAGGTGTGCTAGTGTAGTTAACTACTAGCGACTGTGTACCAAGTATTTGTAAATAAAACCACACATATGTCAACCCAAGGGAAGAAACCCTTTGCCCATATACTGTGATAAAGTGCCGTAAAACAAGGGAAGAGGCAGTGTGAAAAACCCATTTTTTCTTTGCTTGCCCATGATGCTAAACGTCAAGTTTACACTATGAAAGTTCCTACAGAGTGTAAAAGTTATCAGGTAATAATACAAATTAATGTTGTCAGAAAAAGGAGGGTGTTCTCTATAGTGTTAAAGACATAGTGGGAATGACAATCTGTATGTGCCAAACATGCTAAGATTTTAAATAAGCTCCTATATAAAGTATCCACCAGAGGGAGCCTAAAACACGAGAGATTGCATATAAAACTACAGGCACAATGACAATGTTACCTATGAAAAACCGCATAAGGGTAGGGAGAGTGCTCACCTATCCGTCGTTGCCTCGTTGTGGCTGCAGAGTCAGGAGAGAGGTAACCCGAGCATTCAGCCAGGCGCGTTTATGAAGCCGAGAAAACCACGTCAATTGCAAACGCGGGAGCCTATGATGTGCGTCATCAACTGTTGCCGGAAAAACATCAAGGACTACAAAGTGACGTCACAATGGAGGCGTCTGTAGTCTGTATATGTAGTTTACGCGCTAAAGATGTAGCTCGCGCGTTGCGGTTTGAGAGGGAATCGCTGTACATGTACACCGTAGCATTAACTGTGTATTGTCTGGTTTTTATTTTAAAGCCACTATTACAGACACCAGATTAAAGCACTCAAAACCTCAGTGTTGAAAAATTGAAGCGGAAACCATGGCAACATAAACACGTGACCGCTAGTGTGTAGTAACTGACTACAAAGGGATGGCATATGTAGTTCTTAAGGAGATGTATAGGTACTGATTATACCTCTTGAATGCTTGTATACAACTCACTCGTTACTGTGTGAGAGAGCCCTGTAAAAGCAGCGTGAGTGCATAATCCCTAATAGGTAGTCACTACTAAAGAGGACTACAGGAAGATGTCAACAAAAATATATATGTTGGCATCTGTAGTTCATAAAGATGCACTGCCTGGCCTAGTATGCGGTATTGAGATGTCATGGGACACTTAGCTATAATGCAACATCCTAAACCTTATGTGCATACCATGGTATCGTGGTGTCAGAACGTACCCAAAGCCAAATGCCATGCCTTGGAACTGTAATGTAACATCATAGACCTCATGAGGGTACCGAAGTGACAGGGCATCCTAAATGAAAGAAACCGAAACCGCATAAGGGAGATATATAGAAAACATGAATTTCACAAACCCTTTTAAAGGGTGGTACAAGGGATGTCATCGTTAAGACCCCTGACATCACTATGTAATCTGAACACCCATTTCTGCTCCTTTGTAAAAAGGTATTTAGTGATGTCACAGATATGGTACGGTATCATAGGCTTTTCAAGCACTGTCCACGAAAAATCTTCTGCCTTGTGATTGTTTTCAATGAAATGCGTGGTTAATCTAGTGGTTGATTTCTTGCATCTGAATGAACTCTTGTGTTCTAACATGCGAGTCCTTACTTTGCGAGTTGTCATACCTACATATTTACATTGGCATGGACAAGTGAGTAGGTAAATGAGATTATCACTATTGCAATTAGTGAACTTCTTTTGCAACCAAGGTCTGTTAGTACCTATATCAATGGAGGTGGTGTGTATCGTTTGTGGGCAAATGGAGCAATTCCCACAGGGAAAATGGCCTGTCTCTGCGGGGAGCTGCCATAAAGTGCCTACCGCTCTCTGAGGAATGGATTTCGGGCGTGTGTGTACTAAACGATCTCGTATATTTCCAGATCTCTTGAAAGAGAACAAAGGAGGTGCCAACGATCCATCACAAGAGGTCAAAATGCGCCAATGTTTTCGGACACTCTTTTGTATCTCATTAGCCATCGTGCTGAAGGTGGTGACAAACGTCATCCGTTCAAGTATAGGTTTCTCAAAAGCGGGTTCCAAAAGCGCTTGACGGTGATTGTTAGTAGCCCGCTTTAATGAACGTTTCAGCCAATTTCCGAGGATATTGTCTAGAGACCAATTGTTCCGTTAGGGCCTCAGCGTGTTTCCTGAAAGTATTATCAGTAGAACAGTTCCTACGGACTCGCAGGAACTGTCCAAAAGGTAAGTTATCCCTTAATGATTTGGGGTGTTGACTGTCATATCGTAGTAGAGAGTTTCGAGACATAGGTTTCCGATAGAGTTCACTCTCTAACCCTGTAGTGGTAACAAAGATCGACAGATCTAGGAAGGCTAACCTTTTATCATCAATTTCAACTGTAAACTTCAGGAACTGGTTTCTGGTATTGAGCCATTGATGGGAAAGATGGATCGACTCACGATCGCCTCTCCACACCACCAACACATCGTCGATGTAGCGTTTCCACAATCGGATAGACTGAAGAAACGGATTAGTTGAATTGAGGATGTGTTGTTGTTCATAGGAATGGACATAGAGGTTGGCCAAACTAGGCGCAAAAATACTGCCCATGCTGGTCCCGGAGACTTGCAAGTAAATCTGGTCTTCAAATTTGAAGAAGTTGTCCTTCATGGCAAGTTTAGCCAATGCCATGATGAAATGAACCGGAGTGATGGAGTTCAGTTCGGTTTCATATAGAATAGCAGAAACTGTATCCAAGGTCTTATCTTGGGGAATAGAGGTATATAATGCCTCCACATCAAAAGAGACTAACAGATCCGTGTTCATATTAAAATCAATGGTGGGCAGCAGACGTAATACATCTTTCGTATCTTGGAGATACGTAGGCATCTTGCTGACAATGGGTCTCAAAAAGAAATCTACAAACGTAGACAGGGGTTCCAGAATCGCTCCTTGTCCTGAGATGATGGGTCTCCCCGTTGGAGGTCTTTGGGCTTTATGTATTTTGGGTAAAATGTAGAAATACGGCATGATGGGGAATTTCGTTTGTAGAAACTGAGACTCTTTAGTGGTGATCCAGCCTTCACAGAGTGCCTCCTCTGACATATTACTAATAATACGCTGCAATCTATTAGTGGGGTCTTCTGCTAGTGGTAGATAAAAGCGGCGGTCTTCCAGTTGTCTGAGGCACTTAGTCCTATAGTCCACTGTGTCGAGAATCACAATGGCCCCACCCTTGTCCGCTGGTTTAATAGTAATCAAAGGGTCTGCAGAAAGGTCTCGAAGGGCTCTTTGTTCAGCCAAGGGCAGATTAATGTATGTAGATTTATGATTACTACATAGCCAGGTGACATCTTTCTGAACTGCTTTTTCAAAAGTTAGGACTGCCGGCGGTACTGCATGAGTTGGAGGATTGAACACCGAGCGTTTCTTAAGACCAGTGTTGATATCAGTTTGATCATCTTCGGCCAGTTCCTTGTCTTTGAAAAAGTAATGTAGTCTGAGTTTCCGAAAAAATTGTGCTAATTCGCACTGTGTCTGGAAAGGATCCCCATCAAAGGTGGTAACAAACCCAAGGCCTCTGTTAAGAACTAATTCCTCATCTTTCATGAGTGTCTTGGAGCTAAGATTTACAATCAGATCTGGTGGGGGCTGTCTGTCGGAGGAGTATTCCTCTGTGTCTGGCTGCGAGTCCCCGTATGTGGTCCCGTTTGCGGGTCCCAATGTACATGGGATCGTTGGTTTCTTCTTCTGCCTCTCGATCTGGGAGGGCCTGATCCTAAAAAGAATGCGAATTGGGATCAGTTGGAAAGCCTTGAAAAGGTGCCATTGGTGGTTGAAAAGGATGTGTGGGGTAGCTCCACGGTGTTGGTGGCCACCACTGTTGGAATTGAGGCATGGAGTGTCCCCTGTAGCTATTAAAGCGATTGAATCTGCCCCTTCCCCTTGGTGGTTGTTTATACGACCCTGGACCCTCTGAATCGCTGTCTTCAGTGCTAGACCCTGAGTAAGTGGATCCATATCTTTTACCATTATTCCTGAATTCGGGAGGGGAGTAATTCTCGTTGGTATATGGGTAAACAATCTCGTGTTTAAATTTGGCCAGGTCTTTCTTAAATTTTTCAATTTTTGAGAGTAAGATGGAATCTTTAAACTCTTTATTGTTCTTATTAGACTCTTCTTGGTTTTTTCGAAAGAGAGTTGCAGTGATGGTTGTTTTTATTTGAGATTCTAAGAGTTGGATTTCAATCAGAATTGAATCGGCGACTTTTTTGGCAGTACTGATAATCAGTATAAGCCAGTCGCGCGTGCAGCGCCAGGCTATCAGAGACCAATCCTTTAAAAATCCCTTGTCTGTGAGAAACAAGCGTGGAACATTGGTGACTATTAAGCCTGGGGGTGCGCAGTTGGCCCGTAAATATTCTGCCATGATGGCCCCATGTACCGAAGAACGGGAATGTGATTTTTTAAGAATTAGAATCTTACCCCACTCGTCAACCCCACTAACAGAGGAGGTGGTAGGTAAATCCAATATGCTGGGAGTATTGTCAAGAATAGACTGTAAAATAGCATCATCGTAGGCTAAGCCACTGTATTAGGACAGCGGGAAACACCCGCAGGACAAACACAAATGTGTGGAAAACTACAAAAAAGAAGAAACCCTAACTATGAGTTAGATGTACACTATCCTATAGGTATAGTGATCAAACATACAGACCCGCAGCTGTAAGCTGCTCAATAACCAAGCACAAAGGAAGTATGATAGGGTCTAAGGGAAAGTTTAATGACCTGCCTCAGTTCTAATCCCCTAATCCTATAATTGAAAAACAAATAAAGGAACTGGGGGTCTAGCAAAATCCTGCAAATTGAGCAGAAATATGAAATAGAGGGCTAGTTAGTCCCACATAGCAGAGGAGGGAGTAAAAGAAAAAGAAAGAGACAACCAAATGCAATCTATGAGGACCTCAGAGCGAAATTTTGGATACCCATCAATTGTCTGTGTGATCAATCTTATCATCTGGTCATCCAATCCAAAATAAGATGCTTCTCTTGATCATAGAGAGCATCTAATTGGGAGTGATTTCACTCAAGGGTGGTCCAAGATTGTCAACGGATTGGAGCGAGAAGACCAACCATTGTCAGATGGTAGAGCAATCGAAAGGAGTGCAGTGCTAACAAAAGAAAATAGAGTGGTGTGTTAAAATAGAATTGTGAGAAAACACTACTAGTTTAATATGTGTCTCACATTCTAAGTAAAACAACATTGCAAAAAGCAGTGTTAAACAAATAACTGCTATATAGAGAGGTCGACATGTTTCAGCCTAATGAGATCCATTTATCCCTGCGGCTTTCTTCAGGACCCTTGTTGTTAGATTTTCGTTACTGCAAACATGTGAAGAATAAAATGTATAGTGGAGAAAAGGAAAAAAGAAAATTTAAATTTATCTCACTATCATTTAAAGGTGGCACAATGTACAACCTTAAGTAGATCCTCCGCCTCAAAAGGATGCAGCGTGCATCTGTCAAGAGAACAAATGGAGAGTGTCTCAGTCTTTAAAAATAGTACTCCCAATATTGTATTCATACCCAGCCTTGTGTTAGGGGGCTTACCCGTAATGATCGAGGAACGGACCTCACCTCGCCTGGATCCTGGCTCAGGACTAGGAGGCCCCGCTCTGTATGGAAGAAAAATTAAACTCCCAACATCCAGAAAATAATCATAAAAAACTTAATACATCTTCATAGGTGTGCTAGTGTAGTTAACTACTAGCGACTGTGTACCAAGTATTTGTAAATAAAACCACACATATGTCAACCCAAGGGAAGAAACCCTTTGCCCATATACTGTGATAAAGTGCCGTAAAACAAGGGAAGAGGCAGTGTGAAAAACCCATTTTTTCTTTGCTTGCCCATGATGCTAAACGTCAAGCTTACACTATGAAAGTTCCTACAGAGTGTAAAAGTTATCAGGTAATAATACAAATTAATGTTGTCAGAAAAAGGAGGGTGTTCTCTATAGTGTTAAAGACATAGTGGGAATGACAATCTGTATGTGCCAAACATGCTAAGATTTTAAATAAGCTCCTATATAAAGTATCCACCAGAGGGAGCCTAAAACACGAGAGATTGCATATAAAACTACAGGCACAATGACAATGTTACCTATGAAAAACCTCATAAGGGTAGGGAGAGTGCTCACCTATCCGTCGTTGCCTCGTTGTGGCTGCAGAGTCAGGAGAGAGGTAACCGGAGCATTCAGCCAGGCGCGTTTATGAAGCCGAGAAAACCACGTCAATTGCAAACGCGGGAGCCTATGATGTGCGTCATCAACTGTTGCCGGAAAAACATCAAGGACTACAAAGTGACGTCACAATGGAGGCGTCTGTAGTCTGTATATGTAGTTTACGCGCTAAAGATGTAGCTCGCGCGTTGCGGTTTGAGAGGGAATCGCTGTAAATGTACACCGTAGCATTAACTGTGTATTGTCTGGTTTTTATTTTAAAGCCACTATTACAGACACCAGATTAAAGCACTCAAAACCTCAGTGTTGAAAAATTGAAGCGGAAACCATGGCAACGTAAAAACGTGACCGCTAGTGTGTAGTAACTGACTACAAAGGGATGGCATATGTAGTTCTTAAGGAGATGTATAGGTACTGATTATACCTCTTGAATGCTTGTATACAACTCACTCGTTACTGTGTGAGAGAGCCATGTAAAAGCAGCGTGAGTGCATAATCCCTAATAGGTAGTCACTACTAAAGAGGACTACAGGAAGATGTCAACAAAAATATATATGTTGGCATCTGTAGTTCATAAAGATGCACTGCCTGGCCTAGTATGCGGTATTGAGATGTCATGGGACACTTAGCTATAATGCAACATCCTAAACCTTATGTGCATACCATGGTATCGTGGTGTCAGAACATACCCAAAGCCAAATGCCATGCCTTGGAACTGTAATGTAACATCATAGACCTCATGAGGGTAGCGAAGTGACAGGGCATCCTAAATGAAAGAAACCGAAACCGCATAAGGGAGATATATAGAAAACATGAATTTCACAAACCCTTTTAAAGGGTGGTACAAGGGATGTCATCGTTAAGACCCCTGACATCACTATGTAATCTGAACACCCATTTCTGCTCCTTTGTAAAAAGGTATTTAGTGATGTCACAGATATGGGACGGTATCATAGGCTTTTCAAGCACTGTCCACGAAAAATCTTCTGCCTTGTGATTGTTTTCAATGAAATGTCTGGTTAATCTAGTGGTTGATTTCTTGCATCTGAATGAACTCTTGTGTTCTAACATGCGAGTCCTTACTTTGCGAGTTGTCATACCTACATGTTTACATTGGCATGGACAAGTGAGTAGGTAAATGAGATTATCACTATTGCAATTAGTGAACTTCTTTTGCAACCAAGGTCTGTTAGTACCTATATCAATGGAGGTGGTGTGTATCGTTTGTGGGCAAATGGAGCAATTCCCACAGGGAAAATGGCCTGTCACTGCGGGGAGCTCCCATAAAGTGCCTACCGCTCTCTGAGGAATGGATTTCGGGCGTGTGTGTACTAAACGATCTCGTATATTTCCAGATCTCTTGAAAGAGAACAAAGGAGGTGCCAACGATCCATCACAAGAGGTCAAAATGCGCCAATGTTTTCGGACACTCTTTTGTATCTCATTAGCCATCATGCTGAAGGTGGTGACAAACGTCATCCGTTCAAGTATAGGTTTCTCAAAAGCGGGTTCCAAAAGCGCCTGACGGTGATTGTTAGTAGCCCGCTTTAATGAACGTTTCACCAATTTCCGAGGATATTGTCTAGAGACCAATTGTTCCGTTAGGGCCTCAGCGTGTTTCCTGAAAGTATTATCAGTAGAACAGTTCCTACGGACTCGCAGGAACTGTCCAAAAGGTAAGTTATCCCTTAATGATTTGGGGTGTTGACTGTCATATCGTAGTAGAGAGTTTCGAGACATAGGTTTCCGATAGAGTTCACTCTCTAACCCTGTAGGGGTAACAAAGATCGACAGATCTAGGAAGGCTAACCTTTTATCATCAATTTCAACTGTAAACTTCAGGAACTGGTTTCTGGTATTGAGCCATTGATGGGAAAGATGGATCGACTCACGATCGCCTCTCCACACCACCAACACATCGTCGATGTAGCGTTTCCACAATCGGATAGACTGAAGAAACGGATTAGTTGAATTGAGGATGTGTTGTTGTTCATAGGAATGGACATAGAGGTTGGCCAAACTAGGCGCAAAAATACTGCCCATGCTGGTCCCGGAGACTTGCAAGTAAATCTGGTCTTCAAATTTGAAGAAGTTGTCCTTCATGGCAAGTTTAGCCAATGCCATGATGAAATGAACCGGAGTGATGGAGTTCAGTTCGGTTTCATATAGAATAGCAGAAACTGTATCCAAGGTCTCATCTTGGGGAATAGAGGTATATAATGCCTCCACATCAAAAGAGACTAACAGATCCGTGTTCATATTAAAATCAATGGTGGGCAGCAGACGTAATACATCTTTCGTATCTTGGAGATACGTAGGCATCTTGCTGACAATGGGTCTCAAAAAGAAATCTACAAACGTAGACAGGGGTTCCAGAATCGCTCCTTGTCCTGAGATGATGGGTCTCCCCGTTGGAGGTCTTTGGGCTTTATGTATTTTGGGTAAAATGTAGAAATACGGCATGATGGGGAATTTCGTTTGTAGAAACTGAGACTCTTTAGTGGTGATCCAGCCTTCACAGAGTGCCTCCTCTGACATATCACTAATAATACGCTGCAATCTATTAGTGGGGTCTTCTGCTAGTGGTAGATAAAAGCGGCGGTCTTCCAGTTGTCTGAGGCACTCAGTCCTATAGTCCACTGTGTCGAGAATCACAATGGCCCCACCCTTGTCCGCTGGTTTAATAGTAATCAAAGGGTCTGCAGAAAGGTCTCGAAGGGCTCCTTGTTCAGCCAAGGGCAGATTAATGTATGTAGATTTATGATTACTACATAGCCAGGTGACATCTTTCTGAACCGCTTTTTCAAAAGTTAGGACTGCCGGCGGTACTGCATGAGTTGGAGGATTGAACACCGAGCGTTTCTTAAGACCAGTGTTGATATCAGTTTGATCATCTTCAGTCAGTTCCTTGTCTTTGAAAAAGTAATGTAGTCTGAGTTTACGAAAAAATTGTGCTAATTCGCACTGTGTCTGGAAAGGATCCCCATCAAAGGTGGTAACAAACCCAAGGCCTCTGTTAAGAACTAATTCCTCATCTTTCATGAGTGTCTTGGAGCTAAGATTTACAATCAGATCTGGTGGGGGCTGTCTGTCGGAGGAGTATTCCTCTGTGTCTGGCTGCGAGTCCCCGTATGTGGTCCCGTTTGCGGGTCCCAATGTACATGGGATCGTTGGTTTCTTCTTCTGCCTCTCGATCTGGGAGGGCCTGATCCTAAAAAGAATGCGAATTGGGATCAGTTGGAAAGCCTTGAAAAGGTGCCATTGGTGGTTGAAAAGGATGTGTGGGGTAGCTCCACGGTGTTGGTGGCCACCACTGTTGGAATTGAGGCATGGAGTGTCCCCTGTAGCTATTAAAGCGATTGAATCTGCCCCTTCCCCTTGGTGGTTGTTTATACGACCCTGGACCCTCTGAATCGCTGTCTTCAGTGCTAGACCCTGAGTAAGTGGATCCATATCTTTTACCATTATTCCTGAATTCGGGAGGGGAGTAATTCTCGTTGGTATATGGGTAAACAATCTCGTGTTTAAATTTGGCCAGGTGTTTCTTAAATTTTTCAATTTTTGAGAGTAAGATGGAATCTTTAAACTCTTTATTGTTCTTATTAGACTCTTCTTGGTTTTTTCGAAAGAGAGTTGCAGTGATGGTTGTTTTTATTTGAGATTCTAAGAGTTGGATTTCAATCAGAATTGAATCGGCGACTTTTTTGGCAGTACTGATAATCAGTATAAGCCATTCGCGCGTGCAGCGCCAGGCTATCAGAGACCAATCCTTTAAAAATCCCTTGTCTGTGAGAAACAAGCGTGGAACATTGGTGACTATTAAGCCTGGGGGTGCGCAGTTGGCCCGTAAATATTCTGCCATGATGGCCCCATGTACCGAAGAACGGGAATGTGATTATTTAAGAATTAGAATCTTACCCCACTCGTCAACCCCACTAACAGAGGAGGTGGTAGGTAAATCCAATATGCTGGGAGTATTGTCAAGAATAGACTGTAAAATAGCATCATCGTAGGCTAAGCCACTGTATTCGGCCATCTTATCACTAGACAACAGGACAGCGGGAAACACCCGCAGGACAAACACAAATGTGTGGAAAACTACAAAAAAGAAGAAACCCTAACTATGAGTTAGATGTACACTATCCTATAGGTATAGTGATCAAACATACAGACCCGCAGCTGTAAGCTGCTCAATAACCAAGCACAAAGGAAGTATGATAGGGTCTAAGGGAAAGTTTAATGACCTGCCTCGGTTCTAATCCCCTAATCCTATAATTGAAAAACAAATAAAGGAACTGGGGGTCTAGCAAAATCCTGCAAATTGAGCAGAAATATGAAATAGAGGGCTAGTTAGTCCCACATAGCAGAGGAGGGAGTAAAAGAAAAAGAAAGAGACAACCAAATGCAATCTATGAGGACCTCAGAGCGAAATTTTGGATACCCATCAATTGTCTGTGTGATCAATCTTATCATCTGGTCATCCAATCCAAAATAAGATGCTTCTCTTCATCATAGAGAGCATCTAATTGGGAGTGATTTCACTCAAGGGTGGTCCAAGATTGTCAACGGATTGGAGCGAGAAGACCAACCATTGTCAGATGGTAGAGCAATCGAAAGGAGTGCAGTGCTAACAAAAGAAAATAGAGTGGTGTGTTAAAATAGAATTGTGAGAAAACACTACTAGTTTAATATGTGTCTCACATTCTAAGTAAAACAACAGTGTAAAAAGCAGTGTTAAACAAATAACTGCTATATAGAGAGGTCGACATGTTTCAGCCTAATGAGATCCATTTATCCCTGCGGCTTTCTTCAGGACCCTTGTTGTTAGATTTTCGCTACTGCAAACATGTGAAGAATAAAATGTATAGTGGAGAAAAGGAAAAAAGAAAATTTACTTTTATCTCACTATCATTTAAAGGTGGCACAATGTACAACCTTAAGTAGATCCTCCGCCTCAAAAGGATGCAGCGTGCATCTGTCAAGAGAACAAATGGAGAGTGTCTCAGTCTTTAAAAATAGTACTCCCAATATTGTATTCATACCCAGCCTTGTGTTAGGGGGCTTACCCGTAATGATCGAGGAACGGACCTCACCTCGCCTGGATCCTGGCTCAGGACTAGGAGGCCCCGCTCTGTATGGAAGAAAAATTAAACTCCCAACATCCTGAAAATAATCATAAAAAACTTAATACATCTTCATAGGTGTGCTAGTGTAGTTAACTACTAGCGACTGTGTACCAAGTATTTGTAAATAAAACCACACATATGTCAACCCAAGGGAAGAAACCCTTTGCCCATATACTGTGATAAAGTGCCGTAAAACAAGGAAAGAGGCAGTGTGAAAAACCCATTTTTTCTTTGCTTGCCCATGATGCTAAACGTCAAGTTTATACTATGAAAGTTCCTACAGAGTGTAAAAGTTATCAGGTAATAATACAAATTAATGTTGTCAGAAAAAGGAGGGTGTTCTCTATAGTGTTAAAGACATAGTGGGAATGACAATCTGTATGTGCCAAACATGCTAAGATTTTAAATAAGCTCCTATATAAGGTATCCACCAGAGGGAGCCTAAAACACGAGAGATTGCATATAAAACTACAGGCACAATGACAATGTTACCTATGAAAAACCTCATAAGGGTAGGGAGAGTGCTCACCTATCTGTCGTTGCCTCGTTGTGGCTGCAGAGTCAGGAGAGAGGTAACCCGAGCATTCAGCCAGGCGCGTTTATGAAGCTGAGAAAACCACGTCAATTGCAAACGCGGGAGCCTATGATGTGCGTCATCAACTGTTGCCGGAAAAACATCAAGGACTACAAAGTGACGTCACAATGGAGGCGTCTGTAGTCTGTATATGTAGTTTACGCGCTAAAGATGTTGCTCGCGCGTTGCGGTTTGAGAGGGAATCGCTGTACATGTACACCGTAGCATTAACTGTGTATTGTCTGGTTTTTATTTTAAAGCCACTATTACAGACACCAGATTAAAGCACTCAAAACCTCAGTGTTGAAAAATTGAAGCGGAAACCATGGCAACGTAAACACGTGACCGCTAGTGTGTAGTAACTGACTACAAAGGGATGGCATATGTAGTTCTTAAGGAGATGTATAGGTACTGATTATACCTCTTGAATGCTTGTATACAACTCACTCGTTACTGTGTGAGAGAGCCATGTAAAAGCAGCGTGAGTGCATAATCCCTAATAGGTAGTCACAACTAAAGAGGAATACAGGAAGATGTCAACAAAAATATATATGTTGGCATCTGTAGTTCATAAAGATGCACTGCCTGGCCTAGTATGCGGTATTGAGATGTCATGGGACACTTAGCTATAATGCAACATCCTAAACCTTATGTGCATACCATGGTATCGTGGTGTCAGAACGTACCCAAAGCCAAATGCCATGCCTTGGAACTGTAATGTAACATCATAGACCTCATGAGGGTACCGAAGTGACAGGGCATCCTAAATGAAAGAAACCGAAACCGCATAAGGGAGATATATAGAAAACATGAATTTCACAAACCCTTTTAAAGGGTGGTCCAAGGGATGTCATCGTTAAGACCCCTGACATCACTATGTAATCTGAACACCCATTTCTGCTCCTTTGTAAAAAGGTATTTAGTGATGTCACAGATATGGGACGGTATCATAGGCTTTTCAAGCACTGTCCACGAAAAATCTTCTGCCTTGTGATTGTTTTCAATGAAATGTCTGGTTAATCTAGTGGTTGATTTCTTGCATCTGAATGAACTCTTGTGTTCTAACATGCGAGTCCTTACTTTGCGAGTTGTCATACCTACATATTTACATTGGCATGGACAAGTGAGTAGGTAAATGAGATTATCACTATTGCAATTAGTGAACTTCTTTTGCAACCAAGGTCTGTTAGTACCTATATCAATGGAGGTGGTGTGTATCGTTTGTGGGCAAATGGAGCAATTCCCACAGGGAAAATGGCCTGTCACTGCGGGGAGCTCCCATCAAGTGCCTACCGCTCTCTGAGGAATGGATTACGGGCGTGTGTGTACTAAACGATCTCGTATATTTCCAGATCTCTTGAAAGAGAACAAAGGAGGTGCCAACGATCCATCACAAGAGGTCAAAATGCGCCAATGTTTTCGGACACTCTTTTGTATCTCATTAGCCATCATGCTGAAGGTGGTGACAAACGTCATCCATTCAAGTATAGGTTTCTCAAAAGCGGGTTCCAAAAGCGCTTGACGGTGATTGTTAGTATCCCGCTTTAATGAAAGTTTCACCAATCTCCGAGGATATTGTCTAGAGACCAATTGTTCCGTTAGGGCCTCAGCGTGTTTCCTGAAAGTATTATCAGTAGAACAGTTCCTACGGACTCGCAGGAACTGTCCAAAAGGTAAGTTATCCCTTAATGATTTGGGGTGTTGACTGTCATATCGTAGTAGAGAGTTTCGAGACATAGGTTTCCGATAGAGTTCACTCTCTAACCCTGTAGGGGTAACAAAGATCGACAGATCGAGGAAGGCTAACCTTTTATCATCAATTTCAACTATAAACTTCAGGAACTGGTTTCTGGTATTGAGCCATTGATGGAAAAGATGGATCGACTCACGATCGCCTCTCCACACCACCAACACATCGTCGATGTAGCGTTTCCACAATCGGATAGACTGAAGAAACGGATTAGTTGAATTGAAGATGTGTTGTTGTTCATAGGAATGGACATAGAGGTTGGCCAAACTAGGCGCAAAAATACTGCCCATGCTGGTCCCGGAGACTTGCAAGTAAATCTGGTCTTCAAATTTGAAGAAGTTGTCCTTCATGGCAAGTTTAGCCAATGCCATGATGAAATGAACCGGAGTGATGGAGTTCAGTTTGGTTTCATATAGAATAGCAGAAACTGTATCCAAGGTCTCATCTTGGGGAATAGAGGTATATAATGCCTCCACATCAAAAGAGACTAACAGATCCGTGTTCATATCAAAATCAATGGTGGGCAGCAGACGTAATACATCTTTCGTATCTTGGAGATACGTAGGCATCTTGCTGACAATGGGTCTCAAAAAGAAATCTACAAACGTAGACAGGGGTTCCAGAATCGCTCCTTGTCCTGAGATGATGGGTCTCCCCGGCGGAGGTCTTTGGGCTTTATGTATTTTGGGTAAAATGTAGAAATACGGTATGATGGGGAATTTCGTTTGTAGAAACTGAGACTCTTTAGTGGTGATCCAGCCTTCACAGAGTGCCTCCTCTGACATATCACTAATAATACTCTGCAATCTATTAGTGGGGTCTTCTGCTAGTGGTAGATAAAAGCGGCGGTCTTCCAGTTGTCTGTGGCACTCAGTCCTATAGTCCACTGTGTCGAGAATCACAATGGCCCCACCCTTGTCCGCTGGTTTAATAGTAATCAAAGGGTCTGCAGAAAGGTCTCGAAGGGCTCTTTGTTCAGCCAAGGGCAGATTAATGTATGTAGATTTATGATTACTACATAGCCAGGTGACATCTTTCTGAACTGCTTTTTCAAAAGTTAGGACTGCCGGCGGTACTGCATGAGTTGGAGGATTGAACACCGAGCGTTTCTTAAGACCGGTGTTGATATCAGTTTGATCATCTTCGGTCAGTTCCTTGTCTTTGAAAAAGTAATGTAGTCTGAGTTTACGAAAAAATTGTGCTAATTCGCACTGTGTCTGGAAAGGATCCCCATCAAAGGTGGTAACAAACCCAAGGCCTCTGTTAAGAACTAATTCCTCATCTTTCGTGAGTGTCTTGGAGCTAAGATTTACAATCAGATCTGGTGGGGGCTGTCTGTCGGAGGAGTATTCCTCTGTGTCTGGCTGCGAGTCCCCGTATGTGGTCCCGTTTGCGGGTCCCAATGTACATGGGATCGTTGGTTTCTTCTTCTGCCTCTCGATCTGGGAGGGCCTGATCCTAAAAAAGAATGCGAATTGGGATCAGTTGGAAAGCCTTGAAAAGGTGCCATTGGTGGTTGAAAAGGATGTGTGGGGTAGCTCCACGGTGTTGGTGGCCACCACTGTTGGAATTGAGGCATGGAGTGTCCCCTGTAGCTATTAAAGCGATTGAATCTGCCCCTTCCCCTTGGTGGTTGTTTATACGACCCTGGACCCTCTGAATCGCTGTCTTCAGTGCTAGACCCTGAGTAAGTGGATCCATATCTTTTACCATTATTCCTGATTTCGGGAGGGGAGTAATTCTCGTTGGTATATGGGTAAACAATTTCGTGTCTAAATTTGGCCAGGTCTTTCTTATATTTTTCAATTTTTGAGAGTAAGATGGAATCTTTAAACTCTTTATTGTTCTTATTAGATTCTTCTTGGTTTTTTCGAAAGAGAGTTGCAGTGATGGTTGTTTTTATTTGAGATTCTAAGAGTTGGATTTCAATCAGAATTGAATCGGCGACTTTTTTGGCAGTACTGATAATCAGTATAAGCCAGTCGCGCGTGCAGCGCCAGGCTATCAGAGACCAATCCTTTAAAAATCCCTTGTCTGTGAGAAACAAGCGTGGAACATTGGTGACTATTGAGCCTGGGGGTGCGCAGTTGGCCCGTAAATATTCTGCCATGATGGCCCCATGTACCGAAGAACGGGAATGTGCTTTTTTAAGAATTAGAATCTTACCCCACTCGTCAACCCCACTAACAGAGGAGGTGGTAGGTAAATCCAATATGCTGGGAGTATTGTCAAGAATAGACTGTAAAATAGCATCATCGTAGGCTAAGCCACTGTATTCGGCCATCTTATCACTAGACAACAGGACAGCGGGAAACACCCGCAGGACAAACACAAATGTGTGGAAAACTACAAAAAAGAAGAAACCCTAACTATGAGTTAGATGTACACTATCCTATAGGTATAGTGATCAAACATACAGACCCGCAGCTGTAAGCTGCTCAATAACCAAGCACAAAGAAAGTATGATAGGGTCTAAGGGAAAGTTTAATGACCTGCCTCAGTTCTAATCCCCTAATCCTATAATTGAAAAACAAATAAAGGAACTGGGGGTCTAGCAAAATCCTGCAAATTGAGCAGAAATATGAAATGGAGGGCATAGCAGAGGAGGGAGTAAAAGAAAAAGAAAGAGACAACCAAATGCAATCTATGAGGACCTCAGAGCGAAATTTTGGATACCCATCAATTGTCTGTGTGATCAATCTTATCATCTGGTCATCCAATCCAAAATAAGATGCTTCTCTTGATCATAGAGAGCATCTAATTGGGAGTGATTTCACTCAAGGGTGGTCCAAGATTGTCAACGGATTGGAGCGAGAAGACCAACCATTGTCAGAGGGTAGAGCAATCGAAAGGAGTGCAGTGCTAACAAAAGAAAATAGAGTGGTGTGTTAAAATAGAATTATGAGAAAACACTACTAGTTTAATATGTGTCTCACATTCTAAGTAAAACAACAGTGCAAAAAGCAGTGTTAAACAAATAACTGCTATATAGAGAGGTCGACATGTTTCAGCCTAATGAGATCCATTTATCCCTGCGGCTTTCTTCAGGACCCTTGTTGTTAGATTTTCGCTACTGCAAACATGTGAAGAATAAAATGTATAGTGGAGAAAAGGAAAAAAGAAAATTTAAATTTATCTCACTATCATTTAAAGGTGGCACAATGTACAACCTTAAGTAGATCCTCCGCCTCAAAAGGATGCAGCGTGCATCTGTCAAGAGAACAAATGGAGAGTGTCACAGTCTTTAAAAATAGTACTCCCAATATTGTATTCATACCCAGCCTTGTGTTAGGGGGCTTACCCATAATGATCGAGGAACGGACCTCACCTCGCCTGGATCCTGGCTCAGGACTAGGAGGCCCCGCTCTGTATGGAAGAATAATTAAACTCCCAACATCCAGAAAATAATCATAAAAAACTTAATACATCTTCATAGGTGTGCTAGTGTAGTTAACTACTAGCGACTGTGTACCAAGTATTTGTAAATAAAACCACACATATGTCAACCCAAGGGAAGAAACCCTTTGCCTACCACCTCCTCTGTTAGTGGGGTTGACGAGTGGGGTAAAATTCTAATTCTTAAAAAATCACATTCCCGTTCTTCGGTACATGGGGCCATCATGGCAGAATATTTACGGGCCAACTGCGCACCTCCAGGCTTAATAGTCACCAATGTTCCACGCTTGTTTCTCACAGACAAGGGATTTTTAAAGGATTGGTCTCTGATAGCCTGGCGCTGCACGCGCGACTGGCTTATACTGATTATCAGTACTGCCAAAAAAGTCGCCGATTCAATTCTGATTGAAATCCAACTCTTAGAATCTCAAATAAAAACAACCATCACTGCAACTCTCTTTCAAAAAAACCAAGAAGAGTCTAATAAGAACAATAAAGAGTTTAAAGATTCCATCTTACTCTCAAAAATTGAAAAATTTAAGAAAGACCTGGCCAAATTTAAACACGAGATTGTTTACTATATACCAACGAGAATTACTCCCCTCCCGAATTCAGGAATAATGGTAAAAGATATGGATCCACTTAATCAGAATCTAGCACTGAAGACAGCGATTCAGAGGGTCCAGGGTCGTATAAACAACCACCAAGGGGAAGGGGCAGATTCAATCGCTTTAATAGCTACAGGGGACACTCCATGCCTCAATTCCAACAGTGGTGGCCACCAACACCGTGGAGCTACCCCACACATCCTTTTCAACCACCAATGGCACCTTTTCAAGGCTTTCCAACTGATCCCAATTCGCATTCTTTTTTAGGATCAGGCCCTCCCAGATCGAGAGGCAGAAGAAGAAACCAACGATCCCATGTACATTGGGACCCGCAAACGCGACCACATACGGGGACTCGCAGCCAGACACAGAGGAATAATCCTCCGACAGACAGCCCCCACCAGATCTGATTGTAAATCTTAGCTCCAAGACACTCACGAAAGATGAGGAATTAGTTCTTAACAGAGGCCTTGGGTTTGTTACCACCTTTGATGGGGATCCTTTCCAGACACAGTGCGAATTAGCACAATTTTTTCGTAAACTCAGACTACATTACTTTTTCAAAGACAAGGAACTGACCGAAGATGATCAAACTGATATCAACACCGGTCTTAAGAAACGCTCGGTGTTCAATCCTCCAACTCATGCAGTACCGCTGGCAGTCCTAACTTTTGAAAAAGCAGTTCAGAAACATGTCACCTGGCTATGTAGTAATCATAAATCTACATACATTAATCTGCCCTTGGCTGAACAAAGAGCCCTTCGAGACCTTTCTGCAGACCCTTTGATTACTATTAAACCAGCGGACAAGGGTGGGGCCATTGTGATTCTCGACACAGTGGACTATAGGACTGAGTGCCTCAGACAACTGGAAGACCGCCGCTTTTATCTACCACTAGCAGAAGACCCCACTAATAGATTGCAGCGTATTATTAGTGATATGTCAGAGGAGGCACTCTGTGAAGGCTGGATCACCACTAAAGAGTCTCAGTTTCTACAAACGAAATTCCCCATCATGCCGTATTTCTACATTTTACCCAAAATACATAAAGCCCAAAGACCTCCGCCGGGGAGACCCATCATCTCAGGACAAGGAGCGATTCTGGAACCCCTTTCTACGTTTGTAGATTTCTTTTTGAGACCCATTGTCAGCAAGATGCCTACGTATCTCCAAGATACGAAAGATGTATTACGTCTGCTGCCCACCATTGATTTTGATATGAACACGGATCTGTTAGTCTCTTTTGATGTGGAGGCATTATATACCTCTATTCCCCAAGATGAGACCTTGGATACAGTTTCTGCTATTCTATATGAAACCGAACTGAACTCCATCACTCCGGTTCATTTCATCATGGCATTGGCTAAACTTGCCATGAAGGACAACTTCTTCAAATTTGAAGACCAGATTTACTTGCAAGTCTCCGGGACCAGCATGGGCAGTATTTTTGCGCCTAATTTGGCCAACCTCTATGTCCATTCCTATGAACAACAACACATCTTCAATTCAACTAATCCGTTTCTTCAGTCTATCCGATTGTGGAAACGCTACATCAACGATGTGTTGGTGGTGTGGAGAGGCGATCGTGAGTCGATCCATCTTTTCCATCAATGGCTCAATACCAGAAACCAGTTCCTGAAGTTTACAGTTGAAATTGATGATAAAAGGTTAGCCTTCCTAGATCTGTCGATCTTTGTTACCCCTACAGGGTTAGAGAGTGAACTCTATCGGAAACCTATGTCTCGAAACTCTCTACTACGATATGACAGTCAACACCCCAAATCATTAAGGGATAACTTACCTTTTGGACAGTTCCTGCGAGTCCGTAGGAACTGTTCTACTGATAATACTTTCAGGAAACACGCTGAGGCCCTAACGGAACAATTGGTCTCTAGACAATATCCTCGGAGATTGGTGAAACGTTCATTAAAGCGGGCTACTAACAATCACCGTCAAGCACTTTTGGAACCCACTTTTGAGAAACCTATACTTGAACGGATGACGTTTGTCACCACCTTCAGCACGATGGCTAATGAGATACAAAAGAGTGTCCGAAAACATTGGCACATTTTGACCTCTTGTGATGGATCGTTGGCACCTCCTTTGTTCTCTTTCAAGAGATCTGGAAATATACGAGATCGTTTAGTACACACACGCCCGAAATCCATTCCTCAGAGAGCGGTAGGCACTTTATGGGAGCTCCCCGCAGTGACAGGCCATTTTCCCTGTGGGAATTGCTCCATTTGCCCACAAACGATACACGCCACCTCCATTGATATAGGTACTAACAGACCTTGGTTGCAAAAGAAGTTCACTAATTGCAATAGTGATAATCTCATTTACCTACTCACTTGTCCATGCCAATGTAAATATGTAGGTATGACAACTCGCAAAGTAAGGACTCGCATGTTAGAACACAAGAGTTCATTCAGATGCAAGAAATCAACCACTAGATTAACCAGACATTTCATTGAAAACAATCACAAGGCAGAAGATTTTTCGTGGACAGTGCTTGAAAAGCCTATGATACCGTCCCATATCTGTGACATCACTAAATACCTTTTTACAAAGGAGCAGAAATGGGTGTTCAGATTACATAGTGATGTCAGGGGTCTTAACGATGACATCCCTTGGACCACCCTTTAAAAGGGTTTGTGAAATTCATGTTTTCTATATATCTCCCTTATGCGGTTTCGGTTTCTTTCATTTAGGATGCCCTGTCACTTCGGTACCCTCATGAGGTCTATGATGTTACATTACAGTTCCAAGGCATGGCATTTGGCTTTGGGTACGTTCTGACACCACGATACCATGGTATGCACATAAGGTTTAGGATGTTGCATTATAGCTAAGTGTCCCATGACATCTCAATACCGCATACTTGGCCAGGCAGTGCATCTTTATGAACTACAGATGCCAACATATATATTTTTGTTGACATCTTCCTGTAGTCCTCTTTAGTAGTGACTACCTATTAGGGATTATGCACTCACGCTGCTTTTACATGGCTCTCTCACACAGTAACGAGTGAGTTGTATACAAGCATTCAAGAGGTATAATCAGTACCTATACATCTCCTTAAGAACTACATATGACATCCCTTTGTAGTCAGTTACTACACACTAGCGGTCACGTGTTTACGCTGCCATGGTTTCCGCTTCAATTTTTCAACACTGAGGTTTTGAGTGCTTTAATCTGGTGTCTGTAATAGTGGCTTTAAAATAAAAACCAGACAATACACAGTTAATGCTACGGTGTACATGTACAGCGATTCCCTCTCAAACCGCAACGCGCGAGCAACATCTTTAGCGCGTAAACTACATATACAGACTACAGACGCCTCCATTGTGACGTCACTTTGTAGTCCTTGATGTTTTTCCGGCAACAGTTGATGACGCACATCATAGGCTTCCGCGTTTGCAATTGACGTGGTTTTCTCGACTTCATAAACGCGCCTGGCTGAATGCTCGGGTTACCTCTCTCCTGACTCTGCAGCCACAACGAGGCAACGACGGATAGGTGAGCACTCTCCCTACCCTTATGAGGTTTTTCATAGGTAACACTGTCATTGTGCCTGTAGTTTCATATGCAATCTCTCGTGTTTTAGGCTCCCTCTGGTGGATACTTTATATAGGAGCTTATTTAAAATCTTAGCATGTTTGGCACATACAGATTGTCATTCCCACTATGTCTTTAACACTATAGAGAACACCCTCCTTTTTCTGACAACATTAATTTGTATTATTACCTGATAACTTTTACACTCTGTAGGAACTTTCATAGTGTAAACTTGACGTTTAGCATCATGGGCAAGCAAAGAAAAAATGGGTTTTTCACACTGCCTCTTCCCTTGTTTTACGGCACTTTATCACAGTATATGGGCAAAGGGTTTCTTCCCTTGGGTTGACATATGTGTGGTTTTATTTACAAATACTTGGTACACAGTCGCTAGTAGTTAACTACACTAGCACACCTATGAAGATGTATTAAGTTTTTTATGATTATTTTCTGGATGTTGGGAGTTTAATTTTTCTTCCATACAGAGCGGGGCCTCCTAGTCCTGAGCCAGGATCCAGGCGAGGTGAGGTCCGTTCCTCGATCATTACGGGTAAGCCCCCTAACACAAGGCTGGGTATGAATACAATATTGGGAGTACTATTTTTAAAGACTGAGACACTCTCCATTTGTTCTCTTGACAGATGCACGCTGCATCCTTTTGAGGCGGAGGATCTACTTAAGGTTGTACATTGTGCCACCTTTAAATGATAGTGAGATAAATTTTAATTTTCTTTTTTCCTTTTCTCCACTATACATTTTATTCTTCACATGTTTGCAGTAGCGAAAATCTAACAACAAGGGTCCTGAAGAAAGCCGCAGGGATAAATGGATCTCATTAGGCTGAAACATGTCGACCTCTCTATATAGCAGTTATTTGTTTAACACTGCTTTTTGCACTGTTGTTTTACTTAGAATGTAAGACACATATTAAACTAGTAGTGTTTTCTCACAATTCTATTTTAACACACCACTCTATTTTCTTTTGTTAGCACTGCACTCCTTTCGATTGCTCTACCATCTGACAATGGTTGGTCTTCTCGCTCCAATCCGTTGACAATCTTGGACCACCCTTGAGTGAAATCACTCCCAATTAGATGCTCTCTATGATCAAGAGAAGCATCTTATTTTGGATTGGATGACCAGATGATAAGATTGATCACACAGACAATTGATGGGTATCCAAAATTTCGCTCTGAGGTCCTCATAGTTGCATTTGGTTGTCTCTTTCTTTTTCTTTTACTCCCTCCTCTGCTATGTGGGACTAACTACTTCTCTTCTAGAACTCAGCCTGGTTCACAAAGGTAAACTTAGATGTGAAGTTTAAGTTTAGACCTGAAGTCTAAGTTTAGACTTTGAGTCTAAAGTTAGGCTTATAGTCTAAAGTTAGACTTCTGGTCTACAGTTAGACTGCTGGTCTAACGTTAGACTTCAGGTCTAAACTTAGACTTCGGTCTAACATCACCTTTGTGAATCGGGCCCTCAGTTTTCACCTAACTGCCCCCTGGAAACCCTCATGAGTGATAAGCTGTGCTCTACAAATCCATTAACATAACACATAACAAAATAAAAAGAAATTCTTAGACTTGGCAAGTGGATTATATCAGGCTGAAACGTGTTGACCATGCTGTGAAGCGGCCTATGTGTTCAAAGCTGCTTCTACAATATTTTTAATGCAGGATTGGCAGAGGTATTTTTTTAAAGGGAGTTTTTCTCTTCCAAATCCTTTTTAATTTCACTCACATGCACTGCACTTATAATTCCATCACCCAAAGCATTTAATATCCATTATAGAGACCTATAATGAGGTGAACAAAGGGTCTCTTTCTTTTCTTCCTTTTTTTGCTTTCACTTCCTCCTGTCGTGATTTCCGTGACCTTGCCAAAATCCGATCCACATGACAGTCCTCTGATATCTAGAGGGCAGTGGTAGGAAGGAAGGATATCCAAATGATGACACTGACCTCTCTTGGTAGTTGATGGAAATCCAACCAGTTCGCTAAGGTCTTTGCCTTTTGCTTTTTGGGTACTCTTGGGTGCTGGCACTCCTGTGTGACCTGACATTTCAGTTCTTGCTCCCTTTTGTAGACCACTAGATTTATTTGTTGTTGTTATTAGTTGTAGTGGGGATTAAGTCTGTTGTTTGGTCGTTAAACTTTCCCTAGGACCCTTTCTCCTTTTGGAATCATTGATAAAGTGGATTATATTGCCAAGTCAAATTGGCAGTTTAAAACTGCATTCAGGCTGCATTAGCAGACCTAGAAATGTATTTAAGGGGCTACTTAAGTGGGTGGCACAATACATGCTGCAGTCCCACTAGTGCAAAAAGCACAGATGATGGACAGAATGCTGATTACATCAAAATGCCACCCCAGTCACGGATCTTGGTTAAATCCATCTTTTTTGCACACCATGCCATTCCAGCTTAGACCCAGGCATATGAAAGTCAGTCTTGACTCTGCTCCCCATTGGGACAGTCAAGCCTGAACTGGCAGGCCAGGTCCTCCCCGGACCAGAAACAAACATCCTGAGACCAGTTTCGGGATATCATCCCTCATCAGCCAGCCTACTCTAAATCTGGTGGTGTAGTAAGCACAGGATCCATGTCTGGCAATAACGTTCCCATTTTGCGTGACAAATGCAAAAATAACAGATGATGGATGTAAGGCACAACAAATCAAACAATTACCCAGTCCCTGATCTGGGTTAAATCCATTATTTTTTTACAAGGCACGCCATTCCAGTTTTGAACCAAGCATATGCAAATCAGTAGTGACCCTTGGGAACAGTCCAGCCCGAACTGCCAGGCCAGGTCCTCCCTGGACCAGAAACAAGCATTCAGAGACCGGTTTTAGGGTATCACCCCTCATCAGCCAGGCTAGCATTAATCTGATGGCGTAGCTAGCTTGGACCCATGTCTGTGCATACCCTTCCAACTTGAAGTGACAAATAGAACAGCTAATGGACAGAGTGCTGAGCAAATCAAACATTAACCCCAGTCACAGATCTGGGTCAAATCCATCGTTTTTTTCCACGTGAAGAAATTCCTGTTTCAACCCAGCCATACGAAAAAAAGTCTTGACCCTGCTCCCCATGGGAACAGTCTAGCCCAAACTACCAGGCCAGGTCCTCCCTGGACCAGAAACAAGCATCCTGCAGGCCCACTAGTAGCATTTAAATTTAAGCCCCTGGTTATATGGTATACCACTTTACTAGGGACTTAAAAGTAAATTAAATATGCCAATCAAGTTTAAGCCTTTTTTACCAGGTGTTAAGGAGTGAGCACAAGCACTTAACACTGGTTAGCTCTGGTAAAGTGCTCATAGGGTAGCATAAAAACAAATTCAGAAAAAATAGGATGGTGAAGGCAAAACATTTGAAGGAATATCACCCAAAAGCTGAACGTTCGAACAGCCGACATAAACTTCCAAGGCACATTTTAATTCACTACAGAGCTCTGAAATGCAAAGGGGCTTGTAAAATCCCTTGAGAAACATGGAAGGAGGGCGAATAGCCTGGCAAATTCCTAGATAAAAACAGAATTCATTCTGAACACCAACCACTTGTCTTTCTTGATATCATGGACCTACTTGGCTTAGAGTCACTCGACTGTCTGGAATGAGTCTTCGGAATAAGTCTACTATTAAAACAAGGAACTTAGCACTGGGAAATTACTAGCTTCTTTAATGAATAACCAATCTAAAATCATGTGGCAATCCTGCTAGCAAGGAGAGGTTTCCATATATCAATAAACTGCACCAAACCTTACTCCTTTGGGTTTGCCATTTGATTCAAAATTTGCTTTATTTGTTCACTGCAGTGTGATGTCCACTCCACAACATTCCATTGATCCAATACATATGCCACTATTCTGCTTCAGTATAAAAAGAATATAATAAAAAAATAAGAATAAGAACAAAAGAAGTATTTTAAAAAACTCAGAATTAACATTCATATCATCAAAAACTGCACCCAGTACAATTTCTATCCATACGCAAAATATGAAAAAAGTGCCATTACAAGGATTTTTTAACAAAGAAACTGAACTCCAGGCAAACACTCTTTACATTTTTTAGTCCATCAGAAAGGGTTTCATAATATACCATGCACCATTAAACCAGCAACTAAAAAGCGACCTCCTAAGGCAGGCTCAAAATTGTTAGAAATCAATTTAGAAAATGCAGCCATAGAACATTACACAGATGGCATCCAACCCTTTCTCTGTGTTAGGAGCCCGTTGATGGTCTGACACCATTCTCTTCTGTGATGCCTTATCCAAGATGCAACAACTTTAAGGTGTTCAAGATATTGTCTTAGTTCAAACCCCTATATTAGTCTGCAATGTACAAACTACTCAAATTCCACCTGTTTTATATACATCACATATATTTTCAGATTAATAATCCTTTAATAAAACCAGTGACATAACCGTATTTATTCAAGTGGATCTTTGCTTCTCCATTGCCTTGTTGATGACAAAAAGTGTATTTTCTACTTCAAATACACTACTAAGGAAGTATACGTCATTATGTGACACAGTAATTAACTAATCGTTATAATAGAAATGCAAGAAAAGTGTAGAGGCAAACAAAATTATGTATTTTATCACACAATTTGACCAAATGTCATAAAATATGTTGTACAACTACATGAATTTACACTTTATGAGAGAAATATGGTTTGCATGACGTTCTCACATGAGCATGAATTTTGAGTAAAAAAGTGTTGTGAGATATATCACCAGGCCGGTTTACGCAGACACTGTCTCTTAGTGAGAGATCTTCTGCATTAACACTTTTCCAAGGTACTAAAATTAAGCAAAATATGTGACCTTTTGAGACATTTCCTTTAATGTGGAATTAAGCACTTACATGGATATAAAATGTCATCTTAGCTTACTAAACATCATTTTGCTCCCTGTTTTGGAAATATAGTGTTAAAGACCCATTTAGGTAATTGAGTTTGCATCAGTGGCTTCATCAGATGTAGAGACTGCATGACTCCATCTCGCTCCTGTTAACCTTTTGAATGCAGAGGACAAGATGTTCACGTTCTTTGTATTACCTCCGCCGTGCAGAGAACATGAACATGTCGTCCTCTGCATATGTTGTGAAAATCCTTCCGGAGCCTCCAGCAGAAAGATGTTTTTTTTTTTAAACAAACTCGGGACACAACAGAAAGCTTCCCACATGTTCCAAGATTATTTTTTACACAATGTGTGGCAAGTAGTGAGTACATTATGCAGACATAAAGCAATGTAAAAGTCAGTTCCTCTGGCAGCTTTCAGTATGATCATTACTGGAAATCACACTACAGCTCACCTAGAATGTATCAAGATGGGAGAGGGACAATGCCCTCTTTTCAACAGTTCCTTTCCTTAGTTTATCGCTGTCTGGTGATTTCCACAGGAGGGCAATCCCCAAGCAAGGACCCACCCCTTGGACACCAGGAAGAGAGGAGTGCCCCTTCAGAAGGGGCAAATGCCCTGGTTTCAAAATCTATGTCTCAGCTTTTATGGAGGAGGTTGACTGTCGTTTACAAACAATCTGCCCGAGGTGGGCAGAAATCCCACTGCAGCTAGAGAATGTGTTTTTTTAAATGCTGTGGGAATACCTGGTCTGACATTGGGCTATGTCCCTATCCCTTAGCAGCCCCAACAGTCTTCATTGAAAGTATACCCTCTATCTGCCCTCCTCAGAGAAGCAGAAAGCCACTAGACTCCCGAAATTATGTTTAAAAACAACAGGCATAGGGTGGGCGAAGCCTGCCCTGGCATCAAATTGGACTCCTATACACCTAAATGCCCTAACAGTATTCTATCCCCTATCTGTCTTCCTCACATGGCAGAAACCCACTAGAAACCAATGTTTATTTATAAAAAGGAAATTAGTTAACTGTCAACCCTCCGAGGCCACCCACCTACTCTTAAAGCCCCAGCAGTCTTTTTGCCCATTCCCATGACAGGCAAGATGAAAATTGATTTTCTTTTCAGTGTAATTTTGACATGTATGCAAGTAGAAAGGATGTTAACCCTACCATTATCCCTCCTCTAGGTGGTAGCAATACTGGTTGTTGCAGGGGTGTAGGAAGCGCATGTAGTGCTAGGATGGGTTAATCCCACACCCTATTCTATTTCTCTGGCCCGGTGAGTTTTTAGAAACACCTGAAATGGGCTGATAGGTGATAAAACCCACAATCTGCCTACCCAGAGGGGAGGGGCTGAAAGCACCAAACAAGTGAGCAAAGGAATGGAGTACTGTGCTGGACCATCTTTGCATCGGTCCCCATACCCCAGGGCAGGACAGTATATCTATTTGCAGGAGAAGCAGGATCTTTCATTTATCACCCCTTTGCCACTCCATATGTCAAAAATATTTTGAAAGCAATCCCAATTTCTTCTCACTTGCCATGGTAAGTGACTGCACTATTCAGGTTCTTTGTCAATTGACAACAAGGGAACACTACCAACCCAAAATTAAAGTATGGGTTAAAAGTGACCATTTTCCCCATATTTGTCCAACAGAATACTTGGTGACTTACAGCCAGTCACCAAAGACTTACTACTGTGATTACTAATCTTCTCCTGATGGAAGTGCTTCCTCCCGTATATTGGTGTACCTAATGTACATCATTGGAAAAGACAAAATCTATAACCATGTGAAAACTTAATTGACACCAAATCAATTTCACACATTCCATGTTATGATTGGTTTCTATTGTAGGCAAAAGGACTAGTCATACAAATGGGGTATTATTGTTATTAGGAGTCATTTGGAAATACTGGGTGGTAGGAAATTTGTGGATACCCAAAGTTTCAGGAACTCACACTCTGAGACATATGAAAAAAATCTTGAATTTTACCAAACTTTGGTATTTGCAAATTTTACTGGCAATTTCTTAGGAGAAATGTGAGAACAGTGAATTGTAGAGCATTTGTTATCATCATTTTAATTTTTCTCAGTTTTCTGCTTCCACATTTAAGGTTGTGTATAAGAAAGAACAAGTTGCAAAATGCGATCAGAATCACATTATAGTAAAATTAATCTCAAATTCTAAGTTCTACAGATAATGACTATTCCTAATCTCATTATCCTGGTCATATTTAAAAAATGCATGGGTTTAAATCATTCCTATTTTTCATTTGATAAATGTTCCATATGAATTAATGTCTTGAAAGTTCACAGCGAAAAATCACTACAAGCTGAATCGCAATAGTTAGTGCTGGGTAACCTTTTATATACCTGCCTCCAGAGGAGTCTTCCAAATGTAATCTTATATTGTCTTTTGTAAATCTTGTCTTTAGGGCCCAGAATTACAGATGTATATGTCACCTATTTCATTTTTTCCTCATTATTTTCATTATTTTTAAAATGCTGCTAATTAGTTTCTTTGGGAAAACCATAAGCGATCCACACACATTTTCAGAAATGTGTGGGTTTGGGCAGTTTTCCCTTGCTTTCCTGTTGCTGGCCATACACCCATCCACACAAGTGTAAGACCACCACTATCAGCAGATGTGTGGAAATTCTGGGTGGGAGGAAATAGTCAATCTCCAGATATTCTGGAACTTTCCCTATTGGAAATATGAGGGAAATGTGATTTTAGCAAAAGTGTGATGTTTGAAGGGCATCCTTCGTAAGAAAAGGCAGTGGTATCCATGCAAGTCACACCACCCTGGACTACCCCAGGGTGTCAAGTTTTTAGAAATGTCTGTGTTTGGTGAATGTTTCTGGGTGTCATAAGAGCCCTGGCACAAATACTGCAGAAAATCTACATTGCAAGAATAGGACAATTCGCAAGGCAAAATCTTGCTGTTCCCTTGTCTTTTGGGCACTTAGCTTTGGTGGACAATAGGACAAGGAGTGCTGACATTTTTAGTGTGAGAAGTGCAGGGAGGCTTGGCATTAGTACTATTGTGGATCTTTGCAGATTTTGAAACTTCTACTTACAGAAATCTGAGGACAATCAGCAAATTTTGCTAATGTTTGATGTTTGTAAGGCATTATGTGTAAGAAATCATAGTGGAATCTATGCATGTTAATCCACCTTGGACTACCCAGGGACTCTAGTTTTCAGAAATGTCTGAGTTTGGTTAATTCCTGTAGGTGGTGCTGAAACCAATCCTAAATATCGCAGCTATACACATCGCTAGAAAGGAGCCATTTGCACAGCCAAATCGTGATTTTTCGTTGGTGCTTCTTTGGTTTTTCCTGTTTCAGGTGATAGGCCCAGTCACAGAAGTGAGGTACTGATTTTATTGGGAGAAGTGTGGAAACAGTGAATAGTGGAACAGTTGTTATCATCATTTGGATTTTTCTCTATTTTCTTCTTCCAAATATAAGGCAGTGTACTAGAAAAAACACACTTTGCAAAATGGATCTGATGTTTATAATAACGCTGTGCATACGACCACATGTATTTCCCCCTTCTATTGCATAGTTGGACAGCTCCCTAGTATGCTCCCTATACGCTACTCTCAAGCACCCACAAAGGTCCCATCTATACAGGAACGCCACACAAGTGTGCAGACGATTCAACAACAGGTCCAGAAGTATTTGGCTCATTTCCAGAACCAAACTAGGACACAGGCAGATACATACAGAAGACCAGCCCCAACCTATCAGATAGAGGACCAGTTATGGCTGCCTTCTAAGAATCTCCATCTAGCTCCGTGCTGCAGAGTTCTACTCTTCTTCCCAGTGGAGTCACCTTCCAACAGAAGCAACAAATAGAACCTTCTCCTAAGAGCTAGGTGGGCGCTCACTTGAGAACTCACAGAGTAGCTGGGCAAACCAATTATTACTCCCCTAAGCTTTCTGACTTGATTTCTTGTACTACACGCTTTGGACATTTGTTGGAGCACAGCATACCTTGTGAGTAACACACTTGCTACGGTATTGTTATAATTCTAGTAAAGGATGGACAAAATGGAAAAGCAAAAGAGAATTGTGAACTATGAGAGACGCGCTTAGCACCCATATTCAGAACATTCTTGAGTGCACATAGAACATTCCAGTTAAGCCTGGGCAAAGCACTACGCTACGCTCGCGTAGTTTGCGAAGTTCGCGCTACTACGCATGACGCGAATTGCACGTAGCACAGTGCGAACACGCGTAGCGTAGTGTTGCATAGTGCCGCGGTCATTTTTTGCTTGCTCGCGGTCCTCAACGTCAAGTTGGCGACAGCGAGCAAGCAAAATGACATCCCGGCGAGACTTTTTCCTTGTTCGCGATCAGCAACATCAAGTTGGCGATTGCGAGCATGGAAAATAAACCTCCCGGCGAGATTCCCAACGCGAGGAGGTCAGGTTTCTCATTGCGAGTGGTCGCGTATGCTCGCGACCGTTCGCGATGAGAAACTACCAGTTCGCGTTGAGAAGCTGCCGCTCGAGTAAAAATCTACTCGAGCAGCAGAAAACTACAGCTCGCACTGTGCCAGATGCCATTTTCAATGATTGCACAGTGCCGTTGCTTGTCCGCACTGTGCAATCATTGAAAACGACATCTGGCACAGTGCGAACAAGGTACTACGCAGTTCGCGAAGTGCTACGCGTAGCTCGCGTAGTGCGAAGTGCACTTTGCGTTGCTTCGCGAAGTGCTACTTCGCGAACTACGCCCAGGGTTAATTCCAGTGCTGCAAACTATTGGGCAATATGTGAATACCGATGTCAGTGAACCCATATGGATGAATGGTAAGGCGCTCAAGAGGGCATATTGCCAGTTATGTTTTTTGTGTTTTGTTTATTCGATATTCATTTTCTTTGCTTTGCGTGAATGTATAACAAAGCTTGGTAACAGAGTGTGGATGTCATTTTCCACACCCACTGAGTCCGTTGCCATTTTGGTACTTCCCCAATGATGATGGCAGTGAAAGCCCAAGATGAGATGAAGAGAGATTATTAGGGAATCACATCCCAGTTGTCAGGTGATTATGTGCACAGTGTAGTTGTAGTCTTGTTCAGTTGTTCTACACTTCTCTTGTCATCCCACACAGAACATACACTGTTACGATACACTGACGACAACCCTTGGGCTCCTGAAGAACAGGGTGCCCGGGTGGACCTGGCGACAAGATGTAGCAGTGTGATTTTCCCTCCACCAATCTCCTTTCTCTTTCAAGACACCTGCTTGGACTCCTGTTACCAACCAGTAGTTTCAAGAGGCGTCTTGCTAGGTAGGGGGGGCATTCATCACCCCTGCAGATGTCCTGCTTTTCAGTAGAGTGACCTTGACATTTATGACAGTTGAGTTTTTGATACAAGTAATGATTTTGCTGTATTTGAAGTAGTAAGGTCGGAGACAGCATACCAAAAATCGTTGTGACTTAATAAAAAATCTTTGATATTGAAGATCAAAGGTCAATTTGATCATAATGCTTCCTTATATCAATACATTGTTTTTATTTTTACAGTGATGTAAAAATTACATATGTACTTTCTGAGCAGAGCTTATGCTGGTGTTTCCATTACTTATTTAATGACACTCTTGTGAAAAAGTGTTGAGTTGGCTCGATTGTAATTCACACTCATTGGTGTGAGCAGCAAGCTCTTAACTTAAAGATGTTGCTAGTTCACCCAAAATCAATAGAGTTACACAAATATAGCAAGATAATCAATTAGTATGTCTTCTATAATATGTCATATAATAATCTACTTATTTTCTCTGGTGCTTCAGTGCTCCCTTATGTAAAAGTAAATTAAACCCACTGATGTATGTACATTGAGCACATTTTAAAGAACTGGGAGATAATTTAGAGAACTCGGGCCAGGTTACAAAATATGTTTTCACTGCATGAATTCATTTAGATTTTTTGTCTACAGGGGAGCAATATTGATACTGCCAAGGGTTTTGTAAAGCTCCTCTAATAATAACAATTGGTCTACAATAGGAACAGATATAGATTCAGCAAAAGAGCAATTCTTAATATTCTTTAAGAATGCATTGGGAAAGATGTAGTAATGGATGCACAGAAAGTGTTTCATAGAAAAGGTTGCATATCTTTGGCATACCACACAAGGTCACCATTTGAGAGGGGGCATTTAGTGTTCTGGGTAATCTCTGCATAATACTTAAGATGAGGGGTAGCACAAACTTGTTCATGGGCAGGACGATCCTTACTTCAAATGCAGGCCAAAAGTGCTCCTGCTCAGAAACTGACAGTGCTTTAGTGGTTGCTTATTTCTGGACAAGGGCACTGTTGGACCCAAATCTTTTGCCTTCGCCTCTACAAGTTTTCTGAATGTGTGGCTTTAGAGCTCTGTGTATTTTATCACTGCTAACCAGTGCTAAAGTGCTTGTGCTTACTCCCTGAAGCCTGGTTGAATTGCCTTACATCAGATTGGCATATTTAATTTACTTGTACATCCCTAGTGAACTGGTATACCATATTCACCCAGAGCCTGTAATTAAAATGCTAACAGGGGGCCTGCAGCACTTATTTTGCCACCCACTTAACTACCTCTTAAAATCATACCCAAGTTCTGCAATTGCAGCCTGCATGCTGTTTTAAACTGCCGATTCGACTTGACAATATAACTCTCTTGCCAAGCATAACACTCACTTTTTATTACATATGTCACCCCTAAGTTAGGCCCTGAATAGCCCATAGAGCAGTGTCCATTGCCATTAAAATGTTAGACATGTATTTTTCATTTTTACATGTCCTGGTAGTGAAAACTCTTAAATTCATTTTTCACTGCTGTGGAGCCACCCTCTTGTGTAGGATAACATTGGGTTACCATGTTTTATTTAATAAGTGTTAATGCTTTATTGGGAACAGGTGGGAAAGTCAAGTTTGGTGACTGATGAATTGTAATAATTAAAATCATCATTAATGGTAAAGTCAGATTTTAAGTCACAGTTCTCAAAATGCCACTTTTTGAAAGTTGGCATTTTTTTGTCTGAACCATTTGGTGCCTGCAGCTTGTTCCTGGGTTACATGATAGGTGTAGTTGTCAGTTGGCCTTTGTGTACTCCTCCCAGACAGCATCACAAGAGAGTGTTTAGTTGTTGGTAGGATGAGCCATCCCTGACCTGATAGGGGGGCGAAGCTGTCACTCACTACACTTGAATTTAAAAGGCACTGTCTCAGCTCACACACAAAGGACTTCACCCTGGCATAATGTGCCCCCAGACAGACTTTGACCAGGACAGGGAGGCAGGAAATTCTGAACAAATGTGTAGGGGGAACTCTAGAATCATCTCTGACTTCAAAGTGGACACCAGGTGTAAATAGTGGGTCCTCAGGCTCAATCCTTCAGATCACTTCTGGAACTTTGGAAGACTCTAAGAAGGATTGCCCTGCTACTTTGCTGCCTTGCTGTCTGAATAAGAAGGATTAAACCTGCACCTTGAATCAAGGCCCACTATAGTGACTCAACGGGCTTGGTGGCTGGCCTCCTGATCAGACCCTCATGGACAGAAGGCTCCAGCCATCCTGAACTCTGTACTGGGATTGTGCCTGCTGTCAGTCCTAGTCCCACAACTGGTGCCCCTCCAGTCCTGGATCCTTGGAAGTGGGACTAAAATCTCTCTGCCAGCCCAGCTGTAACTTTTGCCGGAACCGAGTCAGCATGACTCTAACCTGACACAGTCTCACAGCTCCTTAATGGAACCGATACACTGTGAGGCAGCCTTGATAAAAGCCCGCATCTCAGCTCTTGCAGCTCATCGAAACCGCTGCTGCACATCCTGGATGCAGACCTCGCATTGTTTCCTCAAACCATCGCTGCATGGTGCAATGCTCCGCATCCTAAACTTAAGGTACAATTATCAGTGGGACAAACTTGGTCCTTGTATCCGGACCCCACTCCTTTGCAGTTGGCCCAAACTTCTAGCGTTGTCCCTGTCCGGTGTGACCAGATAACCACAGTTGCCACTTTGTGCTTTTAAACTATTTGAACTAACCCTTTAAAATTACATAAATCTGGTTCTACAAATTGGAATTTTGTTGGTTTGGTATCAAATAATTTATTAAAACATACTCTATTTATCTAAATTGCTCTGGAACTTTTCTTGTTTTAAGTTTTCACATTATTGCTGCTTGAGTAATGCTAATACTTTACAATTTGCCTCTAAATTAAGCCGGATTACTTAACTGGTTTTGTGCCAAGCTACAGGAGAGTGACGGGGTTTGTGTTTGTTGTCTGAGCAGGGTTACCTACCTCAACCAACCACCCAATTTCTCACAGACACTCTAACACGTGGCTCTTAAATTGTGCCCTGGGTTCACAAAAGAATAGAGAAATTCAGCACATGTGATAACTTCATTTGTTAGCACACATGCAGGAAAATGCACCTTTCAATATAGGAGCGAATGGTCTGGGATTGTCGTGGAAGATACGGATCCTAGTATAGGTTTATGACTTTCTTGAAATTGTCCTATATCATGATGTCGAGTGTTCTGGAATTATCCCAGTTATGGTCACTCACCACTGCTACTTCTCAAAATTAGAACTCAGGAAACAGTTCTCCTAGAATTTGTACTGGCGAAACGGAATATAGCACTTCCCTCTGTAAGACAAGCACATTAATGAATGGAATTCCACACAACACAGAATCCCTAGTACTGCCAGAATGTTCTGGTTTGTCAGACCATGCAGTCAATTATAGATACTAATGGGAAAACGAATGCCCTTACCCATAACAATCCTGCTTAAGAAATAAATGTTTCTCTTAATAAATCTTCTTGACCAATGAGATGTAATAAATATAAAGACCAGCAAAGAGTCTGACAACTACTGAAGTTACCTGATATGCACTGCACTTTCAAGTTATGGAAAATAATTTGATTACTGTGTAAATGATGATGCTAAAACAGGAGATCTTTAAAAAATGATAATATATATCGATGCAATCACAGAGTTGTTTTAACAATATCACGTGATTCAACAACAAAGGATCAATTCCATTTACAATGCGCAATATAGACAGTCAACATCACTAATGATATATGATGACCACAGAATCATCTCAGAGTCAGAAGAACACTGCAGGAGTGGTGCCATGTATTGCTAAAAGATATACAAAACTGTGAAATCTCTTCCCTATTATTTAAAAATCTGTGCGATCAGGACTACAATTATTATTTCAGAGACAAAAATGGAGCCTCTTTTACGAGGTACAAAAATACGCAGTATGCAGTCATACAATAAGTAGCATGTTCCTATTATTCAGATAGATTCGGTATGTAGCAGGGTGTTTAGAGGCAAATACATAAAACACAAAAAACGCCAAGCAAGTGCACAACCGAAAAGATTAGAAAGGTAACCTCAAGCCCAAAAACTGGCCCTCTTCGTCCGGAATAATAATAAAATGGCCCAGCAGGGGTGAAATAGTTGCACAAACAAAGGATAATTGAAATCAGAGGATCATCATTTCGTAATCATTCAATTTTATATGAGATTAGGACCACTGCTACTGATTGCCTCAGGCCCAGATAGTGTGAGATGAGTAAGGGCGTATGTAATGTCGTGACTGTGACGCGATACGCCTAGCGGGTACGCGTCAAGTCACGTGGTTAGGATTAATAAAAGACGGTCGCGTACGTACGCACGCCACTAGGGCGACAACGGTGGACCTTACACCACACTACCTGGTCTCCTGGGTCTTTTGTGTCCGATCCTAGGCCGCTAGTCGCGACTACCCGGCGGTCGCTTCCCCGCAGCTTAACTGCGGGAGCCGGAGGACATTACAGGCGTATAGGAAATGTGACACGCAGAAAGTTGAACGATATAAGGATAGAATACAAATTGTGAACTCGTGAACTTTGGCACTTCTTCAACGCAGAAATCAAAAACGTTTTCTGTATTCGAAAGTGCAACCAATATGGCAATCAGTCACGCCTGCTGCAATTCTAATAAAGGCACTAATGTGCAATTGACTACCACGTTTACTGGAGAAACAAATATAAATCTCAAAGAAACAAAGGTAGATGAATCATGCTGCTTAAATGAGGTTCATTTCTCATTTTTAGAAATTTTTGTTTTCTTACTGAAACACTCGTCCTCAGCAGGCTACGTATTTAGTGGTACTCAGATCACTAATTAAAATAGGCTTTGATGGAGTAACCATCACCCATTTTCACTCTTACAATTACAGAAATTGGCTGTATATCGAACGGATCAAATTATATGAACAATTGCCATGTTGAATCCATGTTGCTTTAACTATTGCCATAATATGTCATGTGAAAGGGCGGTAAGTAACATTTCCATTGCATGGACTCGAAAACGTGCGTTGTTCCTGTTAGACTTTTTCCCTAGTCCTAAATCAATCGGATACCTCAAAAACGGCAAAGAGGAGACAATCCAGGACTTTCAACAGTAAACTCCTTCTTGAAAGGAGTTGGCGTGATAGGTGAGACCGGGAGCTCTGTTATCGGAATTACAATAAAGATACAATCAGGGCCGGCTTTACTGCTGTTGGTGCCAGGTGCGACAGTCTTTGGCTGCGCTCCCCAGTAACCTCTTTCCCCTCGGATTCTCCCACAGCCATCTATCTCTCCATAGCACTTCTCTCACATGTATTTCTTTTATAGCGCTACTCATAGTGGTGTATGGCGTCAGGGCGCTTTACATCACACACATTATCCAGAGGCAATGAAACATGCATGTGTATTATCAACGTATAGGAAATGTTCCAAGACAGAGGACTAAAAGGTGTAGGAGTCACATGTCATAAATACTGGTGGGCAGTATCAGGAACATCTTAAGGATTTTGGGGGCCCTGGGCCAAACATATTTTGGGGACCCCTGTTCAGAACAACTTTGAATTTATGTTCCAATTTGAGCCCCTCTTTCCCACGCAGTTTCCGCTTCCTCAGCTGTGCTAGTGATCCAGTTTTCATCATAGGCATTAGCCTATATATTCCCGATGCAAACAGACGCACGCAGCTGACAGTGGTAGGATTTAGTGTTTCCTGCCATGCTACTATGTCTTTAATACTTTTTAAATTGTATATGTGTGGCTGAATTACTCTGTGCTTTTTAACAATTTCTCCTACCTACGCGCACTTGCACTTTACTTGATTCTGATTGCCTACACCTCCTTAGCTGCTTCGATTCGCATCTCGCTTTTCCCCCAGTCCTGGTCCGCCGCGGCTCATACGCCGATTGTGCGAAGGGCTGGGTCTACTATCGGGCTCCACACTACTGCCCACTCAGTTTCCACTTCCTCAGCTGCGTTAGCGATCCAGTTTGCATCATTGGTATTAGCCTACATATTCCCGATGCAAACAGAGGCGCGCAGCAGGCGCGCCGAACGCGCACCAAAGGCAAGTCCATCTGCGCCTGGAGGCGTTCCGGAGGCATCCAGCGCCAGCCTGCCCAGTTCCCCTCCGGTGAGTTTCTTCCACTATATTACAATAGGGAAAAACTGCTTAGCCTTAGGCGGCTACCATTATGTCAGTGTACAGCGGCTGATCCGAGCTTGGAGGTAGACTTGCAACTTGTCTCTCCTCCAGCCCAGGAAACTCACACCAAAGATCCTCCCACGCAACAATAAGTGTAAAAACAATAAGAAAACAGAGGACTTAAAGGCCACCCTTTTAAATTGACGCTCTATGCAAAAGCATGAACGACACATTTATGGCCTACTTTTAGACGAACAGCCTGATTTTTTATTTCTCACTGAGACTTGGCTGTCTGAAGCCTCCAACCCTACTATCACCTTGGGCATACCTACGGGTTATAAAATCCTTAGGAGGGACCTGCCGAGTGGGAAGGGGGTGGTGTCACCATAATTTACAATCACAAACTAGACTGCTCTCCCATCCTAATGGAAAACATTGAGGGCGCAGAGTACTTAGGCTTCCGCTGTACCTTATCCCCCCCATCATAGCTTAGCTGTTTTTCTGATTTACAGACCTCCTTGTGCCATTAGAAATTTTATTAGTACGCTTAATACAGCCACCACCTCCTTGGCCTTAAAATACAGCAACTGCCTTATTCTGGGATATTTCAATATACATATGGACAATGGAAAAGATCCTCAAACAATTTCCTTGTTGGAGACTCTGCAGGCCTGCAACATGTTTCCATCTATTTCTTCGGCCACCCATGAGAAGGGCCATACCCTAGATCAAATCTTTCACAACTTTGACATATCAGTAAGCCTACCGCTTCCCATTATCTGTTCTGACCACCTCCTATTAAAATTCGTCATTCCCAACTCTGCCACAGCCCCTCGGGCTAACTCAGGCCAGAGGGTCCCTAATTACTGGACGTTCCATAAAATATCCATCCCGATGTTTGCAGACGCCCTCGGTCATTCCTCACCAGAGCTGTCTGGCTGCCCCGACTCGGACATCCTCTCAATAGATTCATGGCTCCAAACCAACATTGATGCAGCAGTACTGGTTGTTTCGCGCTCCTCAAAGACTTTGGCCCCACCAGCTCCATGATTTAACGATTCCCTCAGATCTAGCAAAAGAAATTGTAGAAAAATGGAACGGAAATTGCATAAATCCTATCTACCTGAGGACAGGAAGGTGTATAAAGACAACTTAAAAGCTAATTACATTCTCGTGAAGGCAGCCAAGAAAAACTTCTTTCAAACCAAGATAAAAAAATGCCCAAAATAAGAGTAAGGAAATCTTTAGCATAGTGAAAGTCTTTACCGCCCCGAAAGTCGGCACAAAGGAAGGGCCATGCAAGGTAGAGTGGTCTAAGCAAATAGCTCAAATCTTTCACAAAAAGATGTCCGTGATCCAACAAGCCTTCACTAACATCTCAGAGGAAGAACTGACCTTCCACCTTAATTCTAATAGCAAATTTCACCTCTTGGATCCTCCATCTTTACTAGCTTTCCCTGAGTTTCAGCTTGAAGAGTCACTGACCCTTCTCTAAAACATTAAGTCTGGCTCTCCTACCGTCCCATGTCCAGCGAATATCCTAAACCTATTAGCTCCCACCATAAACCCCACGGTAAACCAGCTCTTTATGCTTCCCTCTCCTCAGACAACATGCTGAAATTATGGAAGAACGCTAAGATTCTTCCACTGATAAAAAAGGCTAACGCCAAACCAAAGGACCCTGCCAACTACAGGCCAATCTCCCTTCTTCCGGCCCTCTCCAAAGTATTAGAGAAGCATGTAAACAAGGCCCTCCAAAAACACATTGAAGATGGGAAGCTCCTTCATGAGTCCCAATCAAGTTTTAGGGCTAACTACAGTACGGAATCTTCTCTGCTGGAAGTGACTGAATTTCTCAAGGGTAAGCTGGACCAGGGAGGCAAGGACGTATTGATACTGCTCGATCTGTTGGCTGCCTTCGATACGGTCCCACATGAGAGGCTCCTGGAGAGACTTGCTAACATCGGCCTGGGGGGGACTGCCTGAACATGGATGTCATCCTTCTTGGCAAATAGATCTCAGGACATCTGGCTCTCCCCTTTCTCATCCCCGGTTTCGGACATGAATATAGGTGTCTCTCAGGGCTCCATTCTCAGTCCTACCCTTTTTATTTTATATCTATCCCCCTTGCATTTCTGGTAGAGGAACTGGGCGCCAAAATTGTTTCCTATGCTGATGACACTCAGCTGATTTTTACGTGTGAAAAAGGAACCGACTTTGACAGGGCAATGATTTGGTCTTGCCTCACAAAGGTTTTTAACTGGCTTAAGATCTATCAGCTGAAGTGCAATCCTGACAAAACTGAAGTTGTTTTCTTTGGTAATCCAGAAACACCTGACAGAAGCACTTGGTGGCCAAAAGATCTGCCGCTCTGCCTGCGGAAAAAGAGAAAGTCAAAAACTTAGGAATTGTCATAGACAAGACACTCTCCATGCGCTTTCAAATCCAAAATCTAACTGGCGCTTGCTTTGGCATACTCTGGATGCTAAAAAAATTCCTGCCACTGTTACTGCTTGAGAGCAGAAAGATCGCGGTGCAGGCTCTGGTGGCATCAAAGCTTGACTATGTCAACAGCTTGTACTTCGGTCTTCCCAAATCCTTTATCCAGCGCCTACAAGTAGTACAAAACGCGGCGGCCAGAGCCATCCTGAGACCTAAACCCCGATCTAGTATGACACCTATTCTTAAGTCTCCACACTGGCTCCGCATAAAAGAACGGATTGACTTCAAAGCGATGACCATCTTCTTTAAAGCTTTCCACGGCTTAGAAGCCGGCTACCTAAATAAGCGAGTTAATCCCAACACAACATCTAGACCCCTAAGATCTTCCAATGCCATCCAGGCCATCGTGCCTAAAATATGCCCTGCCCGCACTGGAGGCAGATCCCTCTGCTTTCTAGGCACAAGATTGTGGAATATCCTGCCCAATTATCTGAGACTATCTACAGACCTACTCTCTTTCAGGAAGAACCTTTACACACATATTCCTCCCGCTGTCACATGCCAGGACACTCTAGTCTGAGTAGCTGCGCTCTTTGATAAATACACTATTTCATTTCATTAGGTCCCTGACAGTGCAAAGGAACACTCGTTCAAATTCTAAGGGCCTTTTATGCCGCCGGTGCCATGTTGCGCCCTATTTACAAAGTGATGCATCTAGGCAGATGCAAACCCCTGCCCCACATTATACCTGTGCCAGGTATAATGAATGCAGGGTGGGTGTTGCCCCGCAAAAAGCCTCGCAGAAGTGGTGCATTGAAATCTATGAGAACTCAGTGTGCCACTTCTAGGACGCCATTGTGTCAATATTTTACACCTGCCTCACAGCAGGTGTAAGACTGATGCAGGGCCTTTCACATGGGGCTTGCCCCATGTGAAAGGACACATTACTGGAGCTGCGTCTATTTTCAGACACACCCCAGCAATGCATCACTTGTGCGCCTACAAATACGTCAGAAATGCTGCTGTATCTGTAACTCCTTGCGACATGATGCGTCATACAGTAAATATGATGCATCCATCAGGTCGCAAGGAGGTCGCGCTAAGAAGTGATGCATCCCTGTTTTCACACAGCGATGCATCACTTCTCATAAATAAGGCCCTAAATATGTTTACATCTAATACTCAGGGATAGTTATGTGTGTTTTCAATATTGTAACACAGCAGCAACTCACCAATATTACTGCAAATAATCTCCGTGACGCCCTCCCATTTCTTATATGTTAGTCCTTGTTTTGAACTTAAAGAAAATTCTTTTATGTATATTGCATGAAACATAAACACAACATTTCTCTGCAAAATGGCTGTACTAGACTCTCCCACATCAGGTACATAAAAATAAATTAAAGGAAAGCAGTATTTAATACAATCTGTTTGAGAAATATTCAAGGTCATTAGGGCAAAACTCTGGAGATCAGAGCTCACTCTGTCAGGGGGCCCCCCTGAAAGGCTGGGGCCCTGGGCCAGAGCCCACTTTGCCCATGAATTAAAACGTCTCTGGGCAGTATACTTTAACAGTACTTTATCAGGAGAAACACAAACTCAAGATTTAAACTGTAGCAGAGTGGTTGGGGTCTGGCTTTCAAATAAGAAAGTATTTCTACCCAAAGCAACCCTCTTTAGCAATCTTATGAGAATGAATGACTAAGAAAAAACCATAAGTTTCTAAACTATGTCTTGCAGTTTGCATGTAGCTCTTTGATGCTTGTCCCTAGCTCCTGTGGTATATTGGGATTGGTGACTTATGAACTGCAAGTTACAAAAGAATCTCTGTGACAAAAGTCATGAACCCCTGAGCTATCCACATAAAAACACTTCTCTGATCTGCATGGTATATGTATTTGCAGCAGGCACATATGCCTCGGTGCTACGTCATGGTGAGTTAAAAAAACATGACTAGACAAAACTCAGCACGTACATTAATCAACAGAGTTATTTATCTTGATGTTTTTGTTATTGCCCAAAAAGTGATGGGTGCACAAGAAACTCTGCAGCAGGTGCTTTTAATTCCATCAGACATTTCAAAATACACCACCCATTGAGCTCGGCACCCAGTGCTGTGGCACCTGTCACACCACCCTAAAGTCGCCTTGGAGACAATATCCAACCAGAGGTTTATTCTATATAAACAGATAAGCTCCTCAAATATTTAGATATCTGTACAGTAAAAATTAGGAGCAAGCAATGCTACTAAACCAATAAATAAAGCAAAATGTTGCTTAAAATATATCCTGTTCTCGATTATAAACTATCGGCAAAAGTATGTTATTGGTAATTATGTTAAAAACAGAAAGGTTGGCAATCCTCCTTCTAAAATAGAACTTCCTAGCAAGGTGGTTTGCTATCAATTAGCTGATCACGACCAAAGAAGAAACTGAACTAAACATAAGTTACATGTTATGGCATTTGGTGGTAAAAGCAGGTTTCCAGCAAAGTAAAATGTAATTTCACAACTTTCATAGTAAAGAGTAAGGCGTCCAGGAAACATTCTGCTGACCACCAGTTTAAGAAGACAGCTTATTTGTGGGTACAAAATGCTAGAAATACTGGGTGTATGGCGCCACATCTATGGAGCATACCTCTTAGGTTTGAAGGGGGGCACATGCATGTCAAACACTTTGGGCAAATGAAACTGCTCCACCACTTACACAAATCTATAGCACTATATATTACTCTCTAAAGGATTGCTTAATATATTCTCTGCAATATCTATGGGCAAGGAATACATTTGTTATTGATACCCTAATTTATGTATTTATTTATTTTGAACGTTTTATACAGCGCGAACAAGACCTTTGCGGATATCAGAGCGCTTTACAGGTGAGTGTCTGGGTTACAACGTACCTTTCTTTACACATTGGTTAAATGCAGGTAAGAGCGCATATACATAACATCTTGTAAATACAAAGTAGTAAGGTACACCACATGACTTTCCCGGTGAGTCTAGCTAAAGGTAGAAATACTGTCTAGAATGCATGCATGGTCCGTTGGCATAATAAAGTTCAATAGTGAGGGTACGTTTGTTCTCAAAGTTACTTAATCCATGCTCAGGTGAATTTAGCCATGAAAATCTTTTTTGAAAGATGCAGTAGAGGAATTAAATCTGGTTTCAGGGGGAAGGGCATTCCAGATTCTGGGGGCCAACCCAGAAAAGGTTTGGTTATATGTTTTCTTCTTGTTGAATCTTTGTGGTTTCAGTAACAAGTTTTCTGCACTTCTTGAGGCTCTGATCCCAACAAGAAAGCATCAGTTTCTGTGCCAAATAACTGGGTGCCTTGTGATGCATGGCTTTGTGAGTCATACATACTATTTTCAAATGAATTCTGGTGTCAAAAGGTAGCCAATTCAAGGATTTTAGGTCCGGATAATGTGAGTACTTCTGTTAGAACCATTAATGAGTCTCGCTGCAGTATTGATTGCGACTCTTAGAGGGGCCGTTGTAGCTTTGGGCAGGCCACAGAGAGAGACACTTCCATACTCCACTCTAGATATGATTAGAGCTTGTACTGCCTGCTTGAAGTCGTTTTCTGGCAGGAAAGATTTCAGCTTCCTCAATGTGTTTATCTGAAAGTATGCTCCTTTTGTTGCGTTGCTGATGATATAGTTCAAAGTCTTATGCAACTTAATGTAAATTATTTTCTATAGAAAAACTCTACTACCCCATTCCGTATTCTGTTTTGCATATCTTACTGTGTTGTGGGGGTATGTAGTCCTCAGACAGTGAACATCATCATTTTACATGTTCACTTTTAAAGTTGGAAACAACAATCTCGGGTCTTGGCTAAATTGGCAGCAAGGCCTAGCCTAATAGTATCAAAAAACAAAAAGTCTGCCAATACTGCACTTTAATCCGAACAGCTTCTCACAAAGTGTAATGACTGAAACACTCACACTGGTGACTACTTTTTCTGTCAGATTTAATCATAAATAACTCAAAATCATATCAACATTTTACACGAATTGTACCACAAACCTAAAACCACATCTCATAGTGATGTTCAAAATATTTTTAGAACACATATTTATTTTTGTGTATTTGAAACATTTCTTAACATTTTGACAACAATGACCAAATACAGAACAAATAATCAATCATTCACTCATACCCATTCACCCAACTCATAATATTTAAACACATCTTAGACTAACTTAGATCATTAACATACAAATATAGAGACCATCAACATAAATGATATTAGTAGTTTTCTTAGATAATATGGACTCAGTTTACACTCGTGGCTGATAGACTGGCCTCGAACAGAGGTCTACGCGTTTCAGATCCCTTTTCTTGGTGGGATTCTCATCAGGACCAGTATTGACTGAAAAAACAAAAAGAACTGCATTTTACCAAATGACCTATCCACTTATTTGCCTCAGCATTCTACCAATAGTTTGTAACGCTTACCTGCACCTCAATGCAGTGCCAATCGGGGATGGAAAAACATCCGGAACAAACCTAGAAAGTACAAATTTGAATACAGTCTTATTGCAAATGGCGTTATTTAGAACTATCAACATACCTATTCTCAGGCTGATCAGTTAAAATGTCAGTCCAATCGTCTTACTTGTATGTCCGTGAAAGCTTGTGGACCCGAACTCGGGCGTATTCTCAAGTCTCTATCGAGCAGAGGGGTAGTCGCGGAAAAGCGATCGTGTAGGGGCGCCTTTGATTCGAAAAAATTCCCAGCTTTGGGGCGCCTTGTGATTTTACTTAGTAAGTCGACAAGGTGGTGGCCAGTGTTGCCAATTCAATTTTCCTCGACTGTCTGTAAACACAATGGAAAAAAGCATTGAGGAGATATATCGCCCCATAGTTTTGCGCTCAAAATAATTGAAGAGCAGCATGGCGAGCTGGCTCGCCTCTTTTTAATGCGACATCAAATGTGGACGCCTCAGGACCTCACCTTCGATTGATTTTCATCTCGTGGCTGATAGATTGGCCTCGAACAGAGGTCTACGCATTTCAGATCCCTTTTCTTGGTGGGATCCTCATCAGGACCAGTATTGACTGAAAAAACAAAAAGAACTCCATTTTACCAAATGATCTATCCACTTATTTGCCTCAGCGTTCTACCAATAGTTTGTAACGTGTCAGAACAAATGACAATGCTAGTACTGACTGACGTCCGCGTCCATGTCCGATTTATACTTGTCAGTATATATTAAGTATTTCTGGACAAAGACACAGGACTTTTTGTATTCATGTAGCGATAACACCTCCATGAAAAGACAGTGTGAATTTAATAAAGTTTTCCAGAGCACTTTTTTAAGTGAAGCTCCGCATTTAGACTACAAGCAGGTCTCATTGAACTACAAATCCCAGAAGGATTAATTAGGCGCGTACGATATATGTCACGCACATAGTTAAAACCGGAAAAGACGGATAACATCGGAAAGAAGCGGGGTAGCGGATACATCGGATGAAAATCAATCGAAGGTGAAGTCCTGAGGCGTCCACATTTGATGTCGCATTAAAAAGAGGCGAGCCAGCTCGCCATGCTGCTCTTCAATTATTTTAAAGCAAAAACCAAAGGAAATGACGGACGGAGTGTTGAACATTGCAAGCACTCACCCCCAGTCAACTGATCTGGGTTTAATCCATCACCGTTCTTTAGCTCACTCTGCCACCCCAGTTCAGACATGGCCATATGCAAATCAGTCTGACCCTGTGCCTCATGGGAACAGTCCAGCCCGAACTGCCAAGCCATGTCTTCCCTGGACCGAAAACAAGCTTCCTAGGACCGGTTTCTGGCATTTCAGCCGTCTTCAGCCAGGCTTGCTTGAATCCAGTGGCAAAGTGAGCAAGGGACTCACGTCTGAGCATTCCCTGCCAACTTATGGCGAACAAAGCAAAAACCAAAGGAAATGACGGACGGAGTGTTGAACATTGCAAGCACTCACCCCCAGTCAACTGATCTGGGTTTAATCCATCACCGTTCTTTAGCTCACTCTGCCACCCCAGTTCAGAGATGGCCATATGCAAATCAGTCTGACCCTGTGCCTCATGGGAACAGTCCAGCCCGAACTGCCAAGCCATGTCTTCCCTGGACCGGAAACAAGCTTTCTAGGACCGGTTTCTGGCATTTCAGCCGTCTTCAGCCAGGCTTGCTTGAATCCAGTGGCAAAGTGAACAAGGGACTCACGTCTGAGCATTCCCTGCCAACTTATGGCGAACAAAGCAAAAACCAAAGGAAATGACGGACGGAGTGTTGAACATTGCAAGCACTCACCCCCAGTCAACTGATCTGGGTTTAATCCATCACCGTTCTTTAGCTCACTCTGCCACCCCAGTTAAGACATGGCCATATGCAAATCAGTCTGACCCTGTGCCTCACGTCTGAGCATACCCTGCCAACTTATGGCGAACAAAGCGGTACAAAAGGGTGCTTGCAATGTTCAACACTCCGTCCGTCATTTCCTTTGGTTTTTGCTTTGTTCGCCATAAGTTGGCAGGGAATACTCAGACGTGAGTCCCTTGCTCACTTTGCCACTGGATTCAAGCAAGCCTGGCTGAAGATGGCTGAAATGCCAGAAACCGGTTCTAGGAAGCTTGTTTCTGGTCCAGGGAAGGCATGGCTTGGCAGTAAGGGCTGGGCTGTTCCCATGAGGCACAGGGTCAGACTGATTTGCATATGGCAATGTCTGAACTGCGGTGGCAGAGTGGGCTAAAGAACGGTGATGGATCAAACCCAGATCTGTTGACTGGGTGTGAGTGTTTGATTGGTTCTGATGCTCTGTCCATCACCACCCCCTTTTGTACCGCTTTGTTTGCCATAAGCTGGCAGGGTATGCTCAGACGTGAGTCCCTTGCTCACTTTGCCACTGGATTCAAGCAAGCCTGGCTGAAGACGGCTGAAATGCCAGAAACCGGTTCTAGGAAGCTTGTTTCTGGTCCAGGGAAGGCATGGCTTGGCAGTAAGGGCTGGACTGTTCCCATGAGGCACAGGGTCAGACTGATTTGCATATGGCAATGTCTGAACTGGGGTGGCAGAGTGGGCTAAAGAACGGTGATGGATCAAACCCAGATCTGTTGACTGGGTGTGAGTGTTTGATTGGTTCTGATGCTCTGTCCATCACCAACCCCCTTTTGTACCGCTTCAATTATTTTAAGCGCAAAACTATGGGGCGATATATCTCCTCAATGCTTTTTTCCATTGTGTTTACAGACAGTCGAGGAAAATTGAATTGGCAACACTGGCCACCACCTTGTCGACTTACTAAGTAAAATCACAAGGCGCCCCAAAGCTGGAAATTTTTCGAATCAAAGGCGCCCCTACACGATCGCTTTTCCGCGACTACCCCTCTGCTCGATAGAGACTTGAGAATACGCCCGAGTTCGGGTCCACAAGCTTTCACGGACATACAAGTAAGACGATTGGATTGACATTTTAACTGATCAGCCTGAGAATAGGTATGTTGATAGTTCTAAATAACGCCATTTGCAATAAGACTGTATTCCAATTTGTACTTTCTAGGTTTGTTCCGGATGTTTTTCCATCCCCGATTGGCACTGCATTGAGGTGCAGGTAAGCGTTACAAACTATTGGTAGAAAGCTGAGGCAAATAAGTGGATAGGTCATTTGGTAAAATGGAGTTCTTTTTGTTTTTTCAGTTAATACTGGTCCTGATGAGGATCCCACCAAGAAAAGGGATCTGAAACGCGTAGACCTCTGTTCGAGGCCAGTCTATCAGCCACTAGTGTAAACTGAGTCCATATTATCTAAGAAAACTACTAATATCATTTATGTTGATGGTCTCTATATTTGTATGTTAATGATCTATGTTAGTCTAAGATGTGTTTATATATTATGAGTTGGGTGAATGGGTATGAGTGAATGATTTATTATTTGTTCTGTATTTGGTCATTGTTGTCAAAATGTTAAGAAATGTTTCAAATACACAAAAATAAATATGTGTTCTAAAAATATTTTGAACATCACTATGAGATGTGGTTTTAGGTTTGTGGTACAATTCGTGTAAAATGTTGATATGATTTTGAGTTATTTATGATTAAATCTGACAGAAAAAGTAGTCACCAGTGTGAGTGTTTCAGTCATTACACTTTGTGAGAAGCTGTTCGGATTAAAGTGCAGTATTGGCAGACTTTTCACTTTTAAAGTTGGCATCTTTCTTTAACTTTGACTCTTGCCACACATTTGCATGTGCTGACATATACAATAATATTCTCTGAAATAAATTTGCTTAAATGTACACTTTTCCGTTGTCATATTATCAGGGCCTTGAACATTCTGCACCAGGCTTTAGTTCACTTCACAAAATGTTGATGTTTCTTGCTGTCCACTTGGTGACAGCCCTGCAGGGTAAAATCAATAATGACTCCAGAGTGGAGCTCCGGCATGGCAACATGGGTTAAGTTTATTATATAAACAACACCAATTCTTTGTTTAGACAGATGAGCATTTTACTATCACTGTCAAGACTCCCCTATGCCTGAATGCCAGTCCAGATGAGTCCTGCTTACCTTCCTGAGATGGACGATGACCTGCTCTGCACAAGAACAGGCCACAGATGAAACACACCTAAAGTTAACTGGGGAATTAGATCACCCTATGGTATTTTGGCAGACTGGCAACCCCTAAACCCACCAGGTTAGGCAATGCTCAGTAGGAGTATAGATATGATTATAAATGTATGCATATAATCAACATAACAGCACAATGGTTGAGCTCTTTATCTTCTTTACCATTCTAGTAATGCTGAATACTCTGTTATGTTTCCTTTTCTTAATCATTGCGGCTCATGTATTTTACACAAGAACTTTATTGCTCCAATAAGTATTTGAAAAACCAATTCAATCATTTTGTGTATCTCCCTTTGGGCATGCATGTGTTACTAATGATAGCGATTTGACGATTTGGCCTTCAATTGCAATCTTGAATGTGAACTTTGATGCTTTAGGCAGACTAAAAGCATTATTGTTTCAGAAGGAAGTTGCTTTAACATCTGCAATAGAGATGTTTGATCTTCACACTGCAAGATCTTCTACTGAGATACAGTTATTGTTATGCACTAACCTCCCAGTCTTTCTTCTGAGTAATTCCATATTTTATACATTCCATGCTTGAAAGCATTTTTGGAAGCTTTCTACTTGTCCTGTTTCTCATGGTTGGGATATGGATTTTATTTTATTAGTTCCATAATGGATGTTCTGTCAAGTGACAAAATCCGGATGGCACTGTCACATTTACTCCTGTGTCATGAAATGATGAAACAGTATTTTGCATCATACCTAAATGATTAATGGTTCTTGCTCTTACGGCACATCTGGTTATATTGCATGCAGCCTGTATTCCACTGTCTAGTATGCACTTGCAAGTGTGCCCTGGATTTATGCCTTGGAATGCAACTGGTTCCATCTACGGACATACAACTGCTGGTGGGCCTGTTGAAAGTTTACTTGCGAATTTGCATTGCAAGATTACCGTTGCTAGAAAATGCATATTAAGAGCCCTCTTGGTATGCTTCGGCTCCTGGATTTCTATATCTTGGATCGTCCTCTGCAGATGCACTACTGGTGTCACACCGTCAGCGGCTGCTGAAGGGGGGGGGATTTGATCATGTTTGTTCATTGAAACCTGTGAAAGGGGTGCCAAAAGAAACATGGTCTGCGACCACTGGTAACAGTATTGTTTCATCTGCTTCTCAGAACATTAAAACAAACAAGGAATTTTGAGCAGTAAAGATTTTATTTTTACTTGAAAATTGCTTTTAATGCATTCTTTGAACTTAGATTTTGGGACATGTTTTAGGAAGCTTACGTACAAGGAGTGGGTGTCATGTGGTTATGTAGGCCTCAGCGAGGGAATACCACCATTTTACATGTTCACATTTGAAGTTGACATCTTTCTTAAACGTTCATCAGGTTAGGAAGCGCTAGGTAGTGAGGTTCTGTAGCGATCCGAACCCGTGAAATCGGTATCGTAGTACTGACACGATTTTGGTACCAATGAACCGCAAATGATCCATTACATACATGACAGTGTTTTCGCTACGCAACTAGCATGAATTCACTGAGAAATAGGGCATTCTGTTGTAAAATCATGGCATCCATTTTAGTTACGGCATCCATTTTGTTTCTTGCCCTCACATAGTCAATGAACGGGCAATGACCCCGACAGAGTCACCTTGTTAAGGACACGTAAGCTCAAGCCCCGAGAAAGGCTGACGCTGCATGACTAGGCAGAATCAAGCTGCCTCCCTTGCCTGAGGCCAGTCCTGCTATACTGGTTCTCGTGTCCATTGTCCTGACTGAAAGGCCGAAGACGGTAGCCATGCCCGTTTATGATCCATAAACACCTCTTATCCTACTTTCCAATCCTTTGCACCTGGCTCTGCTCCTCTCCTTCTGGGCTTTTACAATGGGGAGGTTACGATTTTTATGATGGGGAGGATCGGGTAAAGAATGGAAAACTGACAAGGGGGCCTGATCGAATACCGAAAACCTACGACTAATCATTGTTTGATGTCTATTTACTGTTTATTTGGGATACCGGGTTGGGCATGAGAAATATTCGTGTAATGTTGCCTAAAGACATTTTCCGTGTATTTAAGGAACAACCCACTTAATACAATTCGAACAGTCTCGTAGATTCTGCCTCTGTGTGGTTCCTATGACTTCTGTGTCCCTGCAGTAAATAAACCTTGGTCTTTGATGCCACCATCGAGAAGCCCGTGTCTCTGTTTATTTGTGCACCGAGACAGGAGGAACTCAGGGGTCTTTGGGTGTTGTTTCCCTGACACCTCTGGACTCTTAAAAGTCCAGAACCTCAAATTGGCGCCCAACATGGGGCGACGTCATCCGGTACCGGTCCAAAGCCTGAAAAGTTTGAGAAGTTTCGTGTGAAGATTCCGGAGGGAGGTACCCCGCTTCATCGATCCCTGCATGTCGTAAAAGTGGCCCGACGATCTCTTCCGCGAGGGTTCCCGTTCCCAGATGGCTACAGAGGACCGTTGCCCTGACTGTCGCCCTGTCTTGGACCTGAGGTGCAGACCTTAGTACGGCGAGACGTAGACGGGTTCTCCTCGGTGACGTCTTCCACATTTCAGTTAAGTATTAAGTGGGTTACGCTCAGTTTGGTTGTTCTTTGTTGCTCTGGTTTAATTCGTAGATTATCATTGGTTGCTCTTGTTAAGATAATTTTTGTTTTGGTATTGGTTCATTTCGGTAGGCCTAAGTTCTCTGCGCATTTGGTTGGAATTCGTCTTTGTTTGTCATGACTACCAGTAGTAATTGTTTCCTGTCCTGGTTACGTTGCAACGGGGATTCCCGGTTGGAGGATTCGTGTTCGGTTCCTCCGATTGGAACTCCTACATATGAGCTCTATTGTAAACATGGTGTGGGTCCTATTACGTATAATGAAGTATGGGTCCGTTACACCAGAAAAGATGGTGTCCTTAGTTGGCCACCGCATGGTAGCTTCGAAACCGAAATACTAGACAATCTAGAAATGAAGTTGTTTAAGAGAAATGCCCGGCCGGCAATGTTTGATTCTTTTCGCGTATGGCGCAAAGAAGCCAAACAGAGAGAAATTAGGAAGACGAAGAAAGAACAGAAAGAGAAAGGGTTGACTTTAATGGAGTCTGCTAGGCAGCTGCAGGTCAACGAAACAGAGAAAGCAATGGAGATGGCAAATAGAAAATATAATTTGGCAATTGATAAATGTTACCCTGTATTGCCATCTTGTCCTACTAAGCCGATGGAGGATCATGAAAAGGATCCTCTGTTGTCTTACTTGTTGAATTCACCTCCACCGTATGCACAGGGTATTACAGTACCACAGTTACTACCTGCTGTACAACCAGCTGCTGGTCAGCCTGGAATAGTTGCTCCACTTCCTTTGATTCCAGCTCCTGTCCTTTCCGTAGTTAATGTTCCTTTGGCAGCCCCTCTTCCTTGGTCGCCTGCTCCGCCTTTGCCTGTCGTTACGCAAACTGCTTTACCTGCTACTCCCACCCTTACTATTTCATCTGCTCCAGCTGCCCTATCCCCGAACCCTATGAACATTCTGACTCCGTTTTCCGTTCGTCGGAAAATAACCGACTCTGTAACTAATATCTTAACTCCTCTCTACAGGTCTTTAATTGGGACCCCCGTTTCTGACTCTATACAGAGACGTAGCCAGCTTCCTGGCCCTCAGGATCGAGACATGTTAGATTCGACAGCTCTTAGGTGGATGTCGAAAGCTGTGAAGTATGATGCACAAAGAGTGTTAGATACCTTTATGCAATGGAATGAACCAACTCAACGTTATGTTTTTGATGTAATGTGTTCTCTTGTGCGTGAAGAATGGGAAGATGATGACTTAGATTCTGTCCCCTCTGATCTGATAAATATTCAACAGAAATTCGCCACAGGAATGGTGATTGGTTCAGAAGTAAGGGGAGCGATAGAACTGATTTTAGCCTATAGGGATGATTCCCCTATTCGAGCGACAAGGGACCCTGATGGCTCACCGATTACTACTAGGAAAAAACGAGGTCAATATCCGATGAGGGAAGTTCCACCGATATGGCGTGATGCAGTTCAAGCTGATGGGGCTAATGGTATTGCAGCTGCCCCGGCTCAATTCCAGAGAGTGTGGATACACATCCCTTGGAAACGGGCTGAAATATTAGCAGTAAAACAAGCTTTGCCAGACCCACGTAAAAATCCTGCTGGTTATTACAAAGAGTTAACGCAGACAGTTCAGGCGTGCGTCATGAATTTGGCAGACATTGAAATGTTATTTGGTAATGTAGTGCCACAGCCTATATGGGCCAAGATTCGGCAAGAGAACCACCCAGTCGCCTTAGGAGGTGATTGGCCAGCTATTGTAGCAGCAGATGCGCAACAAGTTGGCGGTGCTAAACCTGAACCTCTGATTGCTGCCCTACCTGGCAGAATAATTAATCTGATGAAAACGCTGATGCCAGCGTTACGAGTTAATTGGGATAAACTATCGGCATGCAAGCAAAAGAAGGACGAAAGCGTCTCTGACTTTTTCACTAGATTTGAAGAGACTTTCGTAGACCACAGTGGACAAGATATGAGTACTGAGGGAGGCCAGAGATTGTTTGTCGACAAGTTCGTGTTTAATTTATTACCTGAACTTAGTAACAAGTTAAAGGATTCTGAAAGTGCATGGGCAGTGTCGACAACAGCACAGATACTTGCAACTGCTCAGTATTACGAGAATAGAGAGAAGGAAGAGAAGGAAAAGTCAGAAAAGAAAACAAAAGATTTAAAGACTAAAGTCCTTTTGCAACAGGCGTATCCGCCTCGCTCGAATCAGTCAGATTCACAGCAGCGACCCCAGTTTCAGCAGCAGCCACAATTCCAGCAAGGGACGCCCCAAAGATTTAATTATGGTTTTTCCCGACAACAGTTAGCATGGAATCAGTGTGCCTATTGTAAAAAGGAGGGTCATTATAAGAATGAGTGTCCGGTACTGCACGCACAGACTAGTGGTGTCCCAGCTCAGAGAGGTAATGTTGGGTTTATGCAAACCCCTAGGGGTAGAGGACGTGGTACAATGACACCACAGGCTGATCGCCAATCGAATTATTTCGATCAGCGAAATGCACAATCTGCGCAAGCAGGTAGATCTCCACAGTATCATGTTGAAGATTATTATGATCATAATGAAGAGATTCAGAGAAGCGAGTACTAGGACAGCCACAGGCAAAGAGAGGGAGTAGTATCAGTTCCAGTTGATCAGAGTGGACCTTATGTCGCAGTAGTTACATCAGGCGTGGTCGAACCGTTTCTGTTGGATACTGGTGCGGCAAAAAGTTCAATTATGCATGCGAAACTCCCTGGCGCACCTTTGTCTGGCTTAACGAACACTTCAGTAGGTTTCTCAGGCGCCCCTGTTCACAATCCTGTTTCTAGTCCTTTATCAATATCTGTTGGGTCATGTGAACTAGAAGCACCCCTTATTCTAACAACCGGTTGCAATGAGAATTTGCTTGGTTTAGATCTGTTGAAACGTCTACATGCGACACTGTACTGTTCTCCTTCGGGAGTACAGCTCACATTAGGCAAAAGAGTAATCTCTCCAATGTATATGTCGATGGATAAGCTCCCACCGGAGCTGCGTTCTCTCCCTGATACTCTTTGGGCAACTGGACCTAACGATGTAGGCCTCTTGGAAATTCCCCCTTATGTGGTAAGTCTAAAGGCGAATGTTAAATTCCCACGAATCCCACAGTATCGGATTTCGAATGAAGGGGAACGTGCGCTCTTGCTGATTGTGAAAGACTTGATACAGAAAGATGTGATTGAGGAAACTAGAGGAAATGTTTGCAATAGTCCTGTTCTACCGATTTTGAAACGTACTGACCCTTCCAAGCCTCCAATCTACCGGTTTGTGATTGACCTCAGAGAAGTTAACAAAATAGTGATTCCACAGTTTCCTGTGGTACCAGATATCACTGCATTATTAACGTTGATTCCTGCCTCAGCCTCATGGTTTACAGTGATCGATTTGAAAAATGCATTTTTCAGCATTCCAATAGCCGAGGAAAGTAGAGACATCTTTGGTTTCTCCTTAGGAGGTCGCAGTTTCAGATTCAAACGCGCTCCACAAGGTTATTGTGAGAGCCCTTCAATTTACAGCCAAGCATTGAAGAGTCAATTAGATACTCTTGTACTTCCTCCTGGTGTTGCTCTGATCCAATACGTAGATGATCTTTTACTGGCTGCTGATGACAAGGAAACTTGCAAAGCAGCTACAATTACTCTATTACGTCTTTTGTCAGACTTACATCACAAGGTTTCACCTTCTAAACTGCAATATTGTTGCCAAGAAGTGACCTACTTAGGTAATCTTTTGTCAAAGGAGGGAAGAAGGTTGACCCCAGAGAGAATCAAAGCAATTTCGCAGATGACTGTACCAAGCACACAGAGAGAAGTGCGCGCGTTTTTGGGTATTACGTCATACTGTAGGCAATGGATCCCAAATTTTTCTCTCATGGCAAAACCATTGGTAGCCCTGACTGGAAAAGGTGTTCCGAGCCCTTTGCCATGGTCTGACGAATGTCAACAGAGCTTCTCTAACTTACGTGATGCGCTGTGTTCAGCTCCTGTGTTGGGTACTCCTGACTACAGTAAGCCGTTTACACTATATGTCCATGAAAGAGAAGGTTGTGCTTTGAGTGTTTTAACGCAACAATTTGGTGACAAACAGCGGCCTTGTGCATATTTCTCATCTACATTAGATCCGGTAGCCAGAGCATTGCCAAGTTGTTTGAGAGCTACAGCAGCAGCTGCAGTGTCTATTCGACAGTCTGCTGGACTAGTCATGAACAACATGTTACTAGTTATGGTTCCACATGCTGTGGATACACTCATGAATCGAATGAAAACTCAGCACCTCACCAGTGCTAGACTATCAGGCTATGAGCTGACGCTTTTGGCAAACCACATTCAGATTAAGCGATGCAACATATTGAATCCAGCAACGCTGTTGCCGACTACTCTAGAGTCGAGTGATTCAGAGCCCCATGATTGCTGTTTTAGAACTGAGGAAGAGACAAAAGGTCGGATTGATTTGAAAGATACTCCGTTACTAGATCCAGACGGTACTTTATATGTCGATGGGTCGTGTTTTAAACTACAGAATGGTGATGTGACGGCCGCGTATGCAGTTACGACTTTGAGTACGATTGTTGAGACTGCAAGAGTAAGTCAGAATTCTGCCCAAGCTGCAGAATTAATTGCATTAACAAGAGCGTGTGTTTTAGCTGAGGGAAAGAGAGTGAATGTGTTTACTGATATCCAATACGCCTTTGGCGGAGCACATAGTTTCGGACGTCTCTGGAGAGAAAGAGGTTTTCTCACGTCCCATGGAACTAAGATCCAACATGGACAGTTAGTCAGCGATCTATTGGAATCCCTGACCCTACCGAATGAAGTTGCGATTGTGAAGTGCAGTGCACATCGAAAGATTACGGATGATGTTGGCCGTGGGAATGCGTTTGCTGATGAGATCGCTAGAGAAACGGCCAAGAACATGACGAGCCGAATGTACGTTGCAACGTCTGCAAGATGGATTGCTGAATCAGGAATGTGTGAGAATACGATTGAAAGTGTGAAGGCAATCCAGAATGAAGCAACTGAAAATGAGAAGAATGAATGGAAGGAGAAAACGGGTAAAATGGATTCAAGTGGATGTTGGGTTGATTTGTCTGAACAGCAGCGTTGGATGTTGCCTGATGCGTATGTGCTCGCAGTAGTCACGATGGCGCATGGAGCGGCGCACATCAGTTCGAAAGGGATCTGTAAAATGTTAGCTCCAGTATGGAAGAACGATGGAATTACTAAATGTGCGGAAAGAGTGGTGAAGAACTGCATGATATGCCTGATGCATAATCCTGGCAAGGGAACCCCAACCCCAACTGGTCATTTTGCTCCCCCTTCTTGTCCCTTTGAAGTGATTCAGTTGGATTTTATCCACATGGATAGGTGTAATAATCTTAAATATGTCCTAGTGGTAGTCTGTGCCTTTTCAAGATGGATTGAGGCATATCCGTTAAAGGACAACACTGCTATGTCCACTGCCAAAATCCTCCTTAAAGAGTGCTTCCCCAGGTATGGTATGCCACGGATTGTTTGGTCGGACAATGGAAGTGAGTTTGTAGGGAAAGTTATGAAGAGTGTGTGTACGGGTTTGGATATTACCCAAAAATTTCACAGTGCAAATCACCCACAGTCAGCGGGTTTGGTTGAAGGGTACAATGGCACCCTGAAACTGAAACTTGCTAAAATTCAAGCTTCCACTGGTCTACCTTGGCCAGATGCACTGCCTTTAGCTCTATTGTCCACCAGAGCGACTGTACACTCTCGAGTAGGGCTTAGCCCATATGAGATTGTGTTCGGTCGTCCTGCTAATGTGTGGGGAGTCCCTAGGCCAAAGGAATTCAAACAGATTGAATACCCAATGTTGATTGATTATCTTTATGACCTGACTGCTAAATTAAGCCTTATTCATCAACAGGTATTCGAATCCTTGCCTAAACTGCCAGAGAGTCCAGGCCACACGTTGAAACCAGGCGACCAAGTGGTAGTACGGAACTTTGAACGAACTCGGAACCTGCAGCCAAGATTCGTGGGTCCGTTCCAGGTACTCCTCACAACAAGAACTGCTGTACGCCGAGCTGGAAGGAAGAATTGGGTGCACGCTAGCCATACGAAGCGTGTCCCTCTCCCACTCCCCTATGATAACTGGGTTAGACAGGGAATTGGCGTATCCGAGACAGAACCTGTTCCTAGGCACATCCCTTTCAGTGATGCAGAGTATATAACGGACCACTCACGAACTGAAACACAGAACTCTGACACCTCAGCAGGAACCGCTCCTTTGAATCTTGGACCGAGTATTGTACAAAGTGAACATTTGTCACCTGTGGAGTCGAACATTTCCGCACCTGTAGACCGGCTATTTCAAGATCAGACAAGACCCGGAAAGTACAGATATAATCTACGTTCTCATGTTATGAACTAATGACATTGCATAATTACCTTTCTGTTTGAAAACTGTTTTGATCTTACTGCATTCCATTCAGTCAGGAAGTTTGCTCAAATTTTTTATCTTTTTGTTTTTATTGTTTCTCTCACCTTGCCATCTGGGTTACCGTAGGGTCGTAACGTGTGCCTTGTTTTAATTTGCAGGGAATCAGACATAAGGTCGGTTTCTTCTGTCTATCTTGGGAACTCCCAGGGTAAACAGAGGCAAGTTTTTAACAGGTACAAACCATCCGTTGCGAACGGTTGTAGAAGATGGAGCTTCCTGAACTGCGACGGGTTAATGTCATAAATGTGCACAAGACAAAGCTATATGATATATTATATAGCAAATGCTTTCTAATGCAATGTACTTTGACACTTCTAATTGTTTTAATAACTTTGGTAGGCGGAATTATTTTTGGTATTCAGTTGATCTTTACACCTGTTACATCTACAGTATCTCCCCATGTTCCTGTTTCTCCGACTGTTGTTTCTCTTCATTCTTTCCATCCTTTTCCTGCCCACGAGCAAGCTCGACGCTCTGAGTTTATAAATAACACTTTCATTCAGCTCTTGCACCAACATCAACTAGTAGTTAACACAACAAACTGCTGGGTGTGTGGCTTGATACCACATACCATGGACAAGGGCATCCCTTATCTGGTTCTGCCCTTTAGTTATAATGGATCATTCTGGGCATTTCAGACCATGTTCGCTTATGCCCTAGAGACCTATCCTCCACGACCTCCGCGTTCCACTCGGTATAACTCTGCTAATAGAGCCTTGGTAAAAGGAATCACTGACATGGTTAGAGATGTCAATAACACTCCGTTCATTCCCAAGGATGAATTGCGAGTTTACATGGGTTGGAATGTTACGGAATATGGCATTACTCTGGGTGAGAACAAACGTAAAAGCTCGACTCCGATCTGGGTCGTACCCCACCAAGGTCAGGTCTGTTTGCAAGGAAATGGGAGGAATCCGAAAGCTCGACTAGGAAAGAGTGACTGTATCGAAACATATGTTTTCCCGTCACAGTCTTCCCCTGCATTCTTAGCTGCTAAGGGTACCTATTTTGTTTGCCAAGACAGAGCATACACATGGCTGCCTGCTGACTTCTCAGGCTCATGTTATATCGCTCAACTGCTACCTCCGACATACACTGCTGCACCGGACTATCACAAAACTAGAGTTGTGAGAGGTGTTTTCAGTAAAGAGGATACTGCTGGCCAAGAAGCAGGAGACTTCTTCAAAGGTTTCCTTCCGTTTTGGGGGCCTATGGTTAACAGTAGAAACTTACGTCAACTAACACGGGTAGTTGAATCCACTATCACCGAAACTGCGGGTGCCCTTAGTAACCTGACAGCTGAGCTTCAAGCGGATCGTCTCATGACGTTACAGAACCGTATGGTTCTTGATGTGTTACTTGCAGATCGAGGTGGAGTATGTAAAATGATCCAATCGAGTTGTTGTGTTTTTATCCCAGATAATGCGCCAACGGTATACAAGGCCATCTCTAAGTTACACAAAATCTCTGACTCTATTCATGTAGAGGAAGGTGACTGCTCATTAATGGGATGGTTCTGGAGCCTGTTGTCTGCGTGGGGATGGAAGGTTCTGATAGTCATTGGTGTTGCGCTGGTATTTTTATTTTCGTGCTGTCTCATTGTTCAGTGTGGTCCTGCCTTATGTTATCTCTGCATTTCAACATGCGTAAGAAGACCACCTGTTTTTAGAGATACGCCACGGGATAGAGTAATGCTTCAACAACATATCAGTGACCTGATGAACATAGAAATGGACTCTGACAAAGAGTAAGTTATTGCCTATGTAAGGCAGTAACGGGGGTGGTGGTTGGCACAGATGTACCTGAAGCAGGTGCTGCAGGGGCTTGGACACCAGATGGGCCAGGTGGGTTGGGGTCATCTGCGGAGTGTTGTGAGGTGTCGCTGCCGGTGGGATCAGGTTCCTCCAGAGCCTGGGACTGTGGTACTTCCCCCCCATTATTGGGGGAGATCCATGACGTTGCCCTGTGTGTGAGAGAGAGACAATGTTAATGCGACATCCATGTTTCATACATATTCTAGTTGCCACAGTTCCTCCAGGTAGTTGTATGTGCCTAGCATTCACATCAATTTTCACTTGTGGATGGGGATGTTGCAGGGGACTGATTGAAATGTTCTGCAGGGTGTTTGACATGCCAAATTTGGGCTTGGATGCTTCTTTGGCTGTGGCTTGATCTTGTTGTGTCACATGTCCATTGTGAGAGTGGGTAACTCCATTGGCTGCCCCGGGGGTGTGTGCTTGTGTAAGGGGTGAGTGATCATCCCTCAGCCCGACGCTGTTCAACATCCACATGGCCCCCCTCACACAAGTGGCCCGCCACCACAACCTCAAAAACATCTCCTACGCCGATGACACCCAGCTCATCCTCTCCCTCACCAAGGACCCTCACACCACCAAAACAAACATCCACGAGGGTCTGAGGGCCATCGCCGACTGGATGAGGAGCAGCCATCTGAAACTGAACTCGGACAAGACGGAGGTCCTCATCCTCGGACCCACACCCTCAGCCTGGGACGACTTCTGGTGGCCGATCGCTCAGGGGACAGCACCGACACCCACCGACCACGCACGCAACCTAGGATTGATCCTCGCATCCTCCCTCTCCATGTCCAAGCAGGTCAACGCCGTCTCCTCCTCCTGCTACGACACCCTACGCACGCTCCGCCGGATCAACAGGTGGATCCCGACCGAAACAATTAGAACAGTGACACAGGCCCTCGCCAGCAGCAGACTGGACTACGGCAACACACTCTACGCAGAACTCCCATCCAAACACCAACGGCGGCTACAACGCTTCCAAAACGCCTCCGCACGACTGATTGTCAACGCCCCCGCCACAGCCACACCATCCCCCTCCTGAGTGACCTGCACTGGCTCCACATTGAGGTTCTGTAGCGATCCGAACCCGTGAATTCGGTATCGTAGTACTGACACGGTTTTGGTACCAATGAACCGCAAATGATCCATTACATGCATGACAGTGTTTTCGCTACGCAACTAGCATGAATTTACTGAGAAATAGGGCATTCTGTTGTAAAATCATGGCATCCATTTTAGTTACGGCATCCATTTTGTTTCTTGCCCTCACATAGTCAATGAACGGGCAATGACCCCGACAGAGTCACCTTGTTAAGGACACGTAAGCTCAAGCCCCGAGAAAGGCTGACGCTGCATGACTAGGCAGAATCAAGCTGCCTCCCTTGCCTGAGGCCAGTCCTGCTATACTGGTTCTCGTGTCCATTGTCCTGACTGAAAGGCCGAAGACGGTAGCCATGCCCGTTTATGATCCATAAACACCTCTTATCCTACTTTCCAATCCTTTGCACCTGGCTCTGCTCCTCTCCTTCTGGGCTTTTACAATGGGGAGGTTACGATTTTTATGATGGGGAGGATCGGGTAAAGAATGGAAAACTGACAAGGGGGCCTGATCGAATACCGAAAACCTACGACTAATCATTGTTTGATGTCTATTTACTGTTTATTTGGGATACCGGGTTGGGCATGAGAAATATTCGTGTAATGTTGCCTAAAGACATTTTCCGTGTATTTAAGGAACAACCCACTTAATACAATTCGAACAGTCTCGTAGATTCTGCCTCTGTGTGGTTCCTATGACTTCTGTGTCCCTGCAGTAAATAAACCTTGGTCTTTGACGCCACCATCGAGAAGCCCGTGTCTCTGTTTATTTGTGCACCGAGACAGGAGGAACTCAGGGGTCTTTGGGTGTTGTTTCCCTGACACCTCTGGACTCTTAAAAGTCCAGAACCTCAGTAGGAGTATAGATATGATTATAATTGTATGAATTTAATTAATGTAACAACACAATTGTTGAATTGTTTATCTTATTTACCATTCTAGTAATGCTGATTACTCTGTTCTGTTATCTTCTATTAATAATTGCAGCACAAGTATTTTACACAATCATATTGCTTTAATAAATGTTTGAAATGCCGATTTGAGTATTTCTTGTGTCGCCCTTTTAGCATGCATAAGTTATCATTGAAAGGGACTAATCTAATTCCACAATTCTCTTGAGGGGTGCGAGTTGTCATGTTCTGGGGTTGCAAATATTATCTGGTACCATGTAAGGTTAGAGGTCCAGGTGGTGCACTTTGAGCCAGCCAGGACTAAGGCCAACATATTCTGATGCCGTGCGTGAACTCAGTTTTGCACAATTTTGACGTTTATGTTGTCCAAACGCACAGTCTTACTGATACAGTAAGAACCATATGATAACTGTACACAGCACAATTCGTTTATCAGTTACTACTACTTTTATGACTTAACACACTTTTTATATATCCTAACGTTCAAAAATTCCCTTATCCTTGAGTTGCAAGGATCCATGTAAGATGTATGCTTCTGAACGCAAGCAAAAGTTCAAATATGAGAGCCTGCTGCAATGTATTTTTTGTGCAATCAATTTTATTGGTCAGATTTTGCTCATCTGTATTCCGTTGCGAAAAATCCTGAATTTTTACCATGTATTCGAACAAATAGGCTTCCTCGGCTGTTGACGTGTTTTGGCCTCTTGTTTTATTTCTCAGGCCTCCTCAAGACTTTCTCAAGGACCTACAATAAAAAATCGTGAAATGGGTCTATGTGTAACATGGGTCATATTCATACTTGCCACATGGAGTGTACATAGGCATTTGTCTTGTACATTGATCGAGCTCTGTTACTGCCTTATGTTGGATATTGTGTGGTATTTTAAGGAGGATTGCTCGCACCAAAGTTATCATCCTTCGAGGCTAGCATGCACTATTATGGCCTCTCGGCATATGTCCACACATTGTATTCATGCAGGAACTTCTAAAAGCGCCAGACATCCTGGGTCAAGCTACCATGCATCATTGTACCTGGTGGAGAAATAGTGCTAAAATGTCTTGTTCCTTCTCTATGTGAATGAGTATGCTCATGACTAGACATGCATGTACTGTATGAACTTGTGCCACCACATACCACCGAGCCTAGCATGTTTTCGGTCTTTTAACATCTGTCTGAATTAGTGAATCTGATAAATCTTGCGAGAGGATCATGAACTAAAAGCTATGGATCAAGCCCAATTTAAATAGAGAAACACTAAACCTCAAATCAAAAACATATGATAAAACCAGCAAACAAATAGTTTGAGATAGTTATACTGAAAACTACAGATTATAAGACAGAGGTACTGAGGCAATTTACAAATGTAGAACATAACAGAAAGTTACCAGTTGATTAAAGTGTAGAAATCGTGAAACAAATATAGAAATTAGTGAGAGAGGATCCCAAGCTAGAAAAGAAAGGAACAAGAGTAACAGTGTTTAATATGCTTTTGAAGGAACACAAAATCACAGAAAATTCACTGTGGAGACGGATAGTCTTGAGACATAAATCTTTATTGTAATCACTCAAACAATATATAGATGTTTTTTCCTGAAACCTATTGTAAAACTATCAAATCATATGTGAATGATTCAAGGGCACTTTATTAATATTATAGAAAAGATTCACGTCAACTCCAAGACTGACCTGTTGGTCAACTTGCTGTTTAATCACTTTACACAAATATCCCACAAGATTAGGTGCTAGAAATTATTAAATAAATTATGGACACTTAATCTTTGACAAATAATATCCCCATAGACTTGATTATAGGATTAGCCCAAAATGTTCTCAAATAGTTTGTTTTCTGGTTGATTAAGATTCATTTGCAAATTATTGGTAGCAATAGGCTGTGCCTTTGCCCCAGAACTAGCTAATATCTACAGGAGAAATGTATCTATAGTGAACAAAACCCATATAAGGAACACATACCCACATGGTATTGATATCCAAATCTAAGCATGGCCCTGAGGAAGAACTAAGGGTCAGTTGCACTAAGCCTGCTTGCATTTGCAAATGTTCTGATTCACAAAATTTGGGCACTTTGCATGCATGAAAGTCATTTGCTTTGCTATTTTAGTGAACCTATTCAATATAGAATCTGTGTTTTGTGATGTTATATTTCCAAATCACTATTTTAATGTACGAAGCATTCCCACAGTGCTTGTTTTCATGAACAATTGACCATCAACTTGAAAAACGCTGGTAACTAGGAGCACTGTATATAAATATCCCCAGCATGCCTCGGTGTTTCTACAGTTGCTGCATTGTACATGATGGTGGGAAGGATAAGAATACTGGCTAGTTTTCAGACTCAAAATTGCTTCAATGAGGTCTTCTAGAGGTATAAACTGTGGCTGGGCTGAGAAACACCCTCCTGTTCCGTGTGCCTCAACAAGTCTTGTAGGAACCCTGTCCTTAGTACACAAACACGGATCGTACCACCACTTTCTCATCTCCTCGATGATATACTGAATACATTTGTACGCTTATGCATTTGTAGGTTTTGGAAAAGATTAACGATTACATTATATAATTACATTTCTTGGATAACAAATGAATCTCATGTTTGAAATATATATATATATATATATTCACTGAAAAAAAACACGTTTCAGGGACATTACAGTTATAAATTAGCATTTATAAAAAACCTTAGATATTCACTGAAAAAAACACATGTTTCACGGACATTATAGTTAGGCTGACATTGCACTAGTACAAAACAGAGTGAAATTCATCCGTTATAGTTAGCTGAGCTAACTATAACTCGCACCCCCACAATGCACTGCTGATGGCGTCATATATTACATCACTCATGACATGGTCAGTGACATCACTGATGAAACCCTCCGAGGTCGATTATGGCCCCAAGGATCCCATCCACTGGGGCTGGGCCTTTTTATTTTTAAAAGGGAGGGGGCTGAGTGGCCCCCCTCCCCAGACCAATTTCGGCCCAAGGGATCCCAATCTTCCGGGGCCCAGCAAAACCTTTTTTTAATGGAAGGGGGGCAATGCCTCTTTTGGCCCCAGGGTACCCATCCCTTGGGGCCGGCCCTTCCTTTTTTGTTTTAAATTTTGGAGGGGGGGCACGTGGCCCTCCTCCTGAGGCCAATTTTGACCCATGGGACCCCATCTCCCGGGGCCAGCCTTATGTTTAAAAAAACAAAAAAGGTGGGTGTCTGCGTGGCCCCCTTCCGGGCCATTTTTGGCCATGGGAAACCATCCCCTGGGGCATTGCCATAATGTTGGGGATCACGGGGGGAGCCACAATGCCCCCGCAGTCCCTGCCAGCTCACTGCCTTCTGTGGGATCCACCACTGCTTTTGGACTAAAAGAGCTGCAAACATGCACCTCCTTTTGCCCAAAAGCAAATCTGTTTTGCTTCATGGAAGCGAGATCAGTTAGCAAACTGCAATGTCCTGGGCGTGGGCATCCCGGGACATTGCTGGAGCCGGCCCTGGGGGCTGGCTATCCCCAGGGCCATTGAAGGAGCCATGCAACCCCCCTCTTATCTTTTGTGCAGCCCCGGGGAGGTGGTGGTCTCCTTGGTGTGAGTCCTCAACAGACCCCCATATTTTAATTAATTAATGCCCCAGGAAGTGGTGGTCCCAATTTCAAAATTGAAGCCCCCACCCATACTTAATGAATTCCCTGGGGAGTTGATGGTCCCCAGGGCAGTGTGGGGGGAAGAAGCACACCAACACTTTTTTTTATTAAAAAGGTCTAGAGAGATGGTGGTCCCCGGGGCTGTGGGGGGCTGTGTGCCCCCCACATATCATCGAAATTGCCCAGGAGGTGGCCATCCATGAGGCTGCAGGGGCTCCACAGGGCCCCCACAATAAATTTTGGCAATGCCCCCGGGACTGGAAACACCTGGTCCCGGGGGCACCATATATTTAATGAAAAAGCCATAGGTTTCAGGCACGTTATAGTTAGTACAAAACCAGAAATTCTGCCGTTATTGTTAGTTCAGCTAACTATAACTCGCGCCCCCACAATGCACTGCTGATGACATCACATATTACATCATTCATGACATGGTCAGTGACGTCACTGATGACATCACTGATGACATCTCAAATGACATCACTGATGACATCATCCAGTGACTGTGTGTTTCTGTAAAGTTTTAATATGTTTTATATATATATATATATATATATATTCAATGAAAAAAACATTGGTTTCAGGGGCGTTATAGTTAGCTGGACTTTTCACTCATACAAAACCATTGAAATTCCCCTGTTATAGTTAGTTCAGCTAACTATAACTCGCGCGCCCGCAATGCACTGCTGATGACGTCACATATTACATCACTCATGGCATCACTGATGACATCTCAAATGACATCACTGATGACATCACTGATGACATCATCCAGTGAATGTGTGTTTTTCAGAAAATTAAAAATGTTTTATATATGTATATCTCAAGGTTGATGGAAGAATAAATGGGTATATAAGTGTCTAAATGGATGATTTGTTTTGAAAAATTGATTGTATAACGGACTGATTAAGTGTATCTTAGTGAATACATGGCTTAGTGAGTAATGTTTAAATATGTAAATATCTGTATCAGTCTCTCACTTTGTGTATAAGTGGCTGCATGGGTTGGTGAGTAGCTACATGAGTGTCTATATAGCTTATTAGTTGGTTTTTGAGTATCAGTATGAGTGTCTGTATGGTTCGGTGAGGGGTATTACATAGTGCATAGGTGCATGAATGAGTGACTCACTGTTTGTATGTGTTGAAGACAGCATGTGTGTCACTGTTTGTATGTGTTGAAGACAGCATGTGTGCGGGACTGTATGGGTGGATGAGTATGTGCATGGGTGTGTTAGTGAGTGAATGACTGTCTCAATAGTGTCTTTACGACTAAATATATATGTTTTAAACTACTATATGTGACTATTGGTGTATATAAGTGAGTATATGTGAGAGTGAGAGATTGGAAGAGTTCCTGTATGAATAAGTATGTGTTTCTATAAGTGATTGTTTAAAAGACTAAGTATGTGTAAGTTTCTGTAGAAGTAAGTGTGGTGGTATGTGTATAACTGTATATGCAAGTAAATGGATGTTTGATTCTTTATTAGCATGAGTGACTATGTGTGTGAGTAACTCTATGGATGAGTGGCGTTGTGTAACAGGATGTATAGGCGTATGAGTACATATGATGAGTGACTGTATAGGACTGTTGGTGAATGAGTGGATGTGTATGTAGATCTTAGAATTACTGAATAGGTTATTGTAACTGGTATTGGTATGTCCATTGTTTTGAAAATTTTAGTTTCTATTTTTGAAGTTTGTGTATCAAAGGTTATATTAGGGTGAGAGGAGGTCTGCCACTCTATCACAAGGATGATGTCATCAGTGATATCATCAGTGATGTCATTTGAGATGTCATCAGTGTTGTCTTGAGTGATGTCACTGACCATGTCATGAGTGATGTAATATGTGACGTCATCAGCAGTGCATTGCGGGCGCGCGAGTTATAGTTAGCTGAACTAACTATAACGGGGGAATTTCATTGGTTTTGTACGAGTGAAAAGTCCAGCTAACTATAACGCCCCTGAAACCTATAGTTTTTTCAGTGAATTTCTTAGGTTTTTTAAATGCTAATTCCTAACTATAACGCCCCTGAAACCTATAGTTTTTTCAGTGAATTTCAAAGGTTTTTTAAATGCTAATTTCTAACTATGCCTACAGAGATAGGACATGTGAAGAAAGAAGAAAATATGCACAGACAGAAAAAAAAGAAATGCAAAAAGAAGCAACAGAAGTCCTCAAAGACGAAGAAAAGTGCAGGAAGAAGGATAACGTGCAGGAAGCACAAACAGAAGAGCAGAAAGAAGACTTGTTGTAAAATGATCCTGTACCCTCAACTTTTTCAGAAGGATACTGGTGGTAATTGAGTCTGACTAACCAGTCCTAGAGCCAGTGCTATGTTAAAAGACACTCAGAATACAGTGAAAACAACTACATACACTAGGGAACACTATGCGTTGGGGTCCCCCTGTGATTAGCAGACCTCCTCTGTAAGCCCCTAGTATATAATAGGGCAGGGGGATTAAAACTACCTCTTAAAATGCGTCACAGGGTGTGTTTGCACACGTCACCTCAGGCCCAGTCCCCTCCCTTCCTCAATGTGTAAACATGCCCTGTGGCCGTTTTAAGTTGGGAGATTAAGTCCCCTTTAATCCTGAGGGTCCCTAGGGTCCAACTAGAAAACTAGGTACCTCCAGTAAGCACCATAGAGCTGCGATGCAGAGAGATGTAAAAAGGGGCACGGCCTACACCACCTCTCTGCAACGCAGTGCAGTGGCGCTTACTGGAAGCACCTGGTGGGCTAGTTGGCCCCAGGGTCCCTCAGGATTGAAGGTGAATTATTTCCCCAACTTAAAAGGCGCCACAGGGCGTGTTTGCACACGTTAACTCAAGCCACGTCCCCTCCCTTCACCACTGTGTAAACACGCCCTGTGGCCATTTTTAGTTGAAGGATTTGTTCATTTGAATCCTCAGGGTCCCTAGGGTCCAACTAGCCCACTAGGTACCTCCAGTAAGCGCCACAGAGCTGTGTTGCAGAGAGGTGTAAAAAGTGTTACGGCCTAGACCACCTCTCTGCAACGCAGCTCAGTGGCGCTTACTGGAAGCACCTGGTGGGCTAGTTAGCCCCCAGGGGCCCTCAGGATTGAAGCGGAATTATTTCCCCAACTTAAAACGTGCCATAGGGTGTGTTTGCACACGTCACCTCAGGCCCCGTCCCCTCCCTTCCCCACTGTGTAAACCGCCCTGTGGCTGTTTTAAGTTGGGAGATTAAGTCCCCTTGAATCCTGAGAGTCCCTAGGGGCAAAATAGCCCACTAGGTACGTCCAGTAAGCGCCATTGCAGAGAGGTGTAAAAAGGGGCACGGCCTGCACCATCTCTCTGTAACGCAGCGCAGTGGCGCTTACTGGAAGCCCCTGGTGGGCTAGTTGGCCACCAGGGTCCCTCAGGATTGAAAGTGAATTATTTCCCCAACTTAAAAGGCGCCACAGGGCGTGTTTGCACACGTTAACTCAAGCCACGTCCCCTCCTTTCACCACTGTGTAAACACGCCCTGTGGCCATTTTTAGTTGAAGGATTTGTTCATTTGAATCCTCAGGGTCCCTAGGGTCCAACTAGCCCACTAGGTACCTCCAGTAAGCGCCACAGAACTGTGTTGCAGAGAGGTATAAAAAGTGGCACGGCCTGGACCACCTCTCTGCAACGCAGCTCAGTGGCGCTTACTGGAAGCACCTGGTGGGCTAGTTAGCCCCCAGGGCCCCTCAGGATTGAAGCGGAATTATTTCCCCAACTTAAAACGCGCCATAGGGTGTGTTTGCACACGTCACCTCGGGCCCCGTCCCCTCCCTTCCCCACTGTGTAAACACACCCTGTGGCCGTTTTAAGTTGGGAGATTAAGTCCCCTTGAATCCTGAGAGTCCCTAGGGGCAAAATAGCCCACTAGGTACGTCCAGTAAGCGCCATTGCAGAGAGGTGTAAAAAGGGGCACGGCCTGCACCATCTCTTTGCAACGCAGCGCAGTGGCGCTTACTGGAAGCCCCTGGTGGGCTAGTTAGCCACCAGGGTCCCTCAGGATTGAAAGGGAAATATTTCCACAACTTAAAATGCGCCACAGGGCACGTTTGCACACGTCACCTCAGGCCCCGTCCCCTCCTATCACCACTGTGTAAACGTGCCCTGTGGCCGTTCTAAGTTGAGAGATTAAGTCCCCTTGAATCCTAAGGGTCCCTAGGGTCAAACTAGCCCACTAGGTACCTCTAGTAAGCGCCACAGAGCTGCGTTACAGAGAGGTGTAAAAAGGGGCGTGGCCTTTGAACACCTGTCTGCAACGCAGCTCCCTGGCGCATACTGGGACCCTCAGTATTGAAGGGGAATTAATTCCACAACTTACAACTCGCCAGGGGATGCGTTTGCAGAGTGCTACAAGGAGGGGAGTGGCCTCCAGCGCGATGCCGGTCTTTTATTTATTTAATTTTTTTTTAAGAAGGAGGGCTGTGTGGCCCCATTCTTTTTCTAATTTATTGGTCCTGGTGACCCCATACCCCAGGGCCAGCCCCCTAAAAATTTTTGGGAAAAAAAACATTTGGAAGGGGGCCACGTGGCCCCCCCTCCCAAGGCCTTAATCGGCCCTGCGGCATGGGCTTTTTAAAAAAAAAAATCTTTAGGAGGGAGGCTGCCTTAATTTTTTATTAATTTAAAAAAAATATATTTGTAGAAACACCTAGGACATGCTGGACAAACCGTATGTACCTATCACCATGACAATTTGCGTGATATTCATTAAAAGGCGACTATGCATACAATGAATCCACGTGGAATGTATTTACACCGCTAGTGAAGCTCTGACGTGTCTGATGCCCTACCATGCCTAATCCCGGCGCACCCACCGGTGAGTTCTCTCCAAGTAGACACCCTTGTCATTTATTTATACAAACATAGGTAGCTATTGACGGGTACATTTAATACACACGCACACCAAGCCATTCAAAGGGGATTCGACAAAAACTATGCAAGAAACCCCCCTATGGTTAATAAAACACACATCCACTGCCGGATGTGTAAAACTTTTTATTTTACTCTCTGGAAAGGAGACGAACCTCACTTGAGAGTCACAGCATGCTCCTGGCTGAGTCCAATGCTGTGTTACACCCACCAGTGCCCGCCGAGTGCCACACACCTCTGTGTTGTATTCCACCAGCTAGTGCATATGGTATGACACTCTCTAGCCCATGTGTACTGTAACACCAACCCGTGAATATGTCATGCCACACTTGCCTTCGCACGGGTTATATTGCTCCATCTAACCAGCCTTCCTTGATGCCTATGTTATGACGCACAGCGCTATGCCATACATATCACAATCTGGGATCCATATCTTTGTCACAATGCATATGCAACGTTACACTCCCAGCACATATTTTATATTACAACTTTAGAGACTAGTTAGGTTACACAACACTGCCCTGTACATATTACACTCCAAGGCGCATATCGCATAGCCCACGCTAGTGCCTGTGCTATCTTGTGCTCTCCAATGAATCTGTCATTGCACACAATGTATTGCATATTATATTTCACGCCCCAGTTCATCTTATATCACCCTTTTTGGTGCATAGTTTATACCATACTCTATATCTAGTTTTCATTTTCAATCCTGCTCTCAGGACTATGTTCTATATACCACTGCGTTCACCTACCCTTTTCACGGGCATTACATTTTGCGATGGGGTGGAGGGTCAGGGGGTGTTTCTGCCAAGTGAGCCCAGAGTCATAGTCACAAACGTCCTCTTCTTCCTGAATAAAAGTGAGATTATGCTGCATACTTGTTCATATTTTAAGTAGTTCGCACAGACACACATTTTAAAAACAATAAAGTTCCTAATACCCACCTTCTCTGAACAGTTAGCTTGCTGCCCCATCCACCTCCTCCCTATCCTTTGTTGTTTGAATCCATGGACTAGCCTCCTCCCTCCTGCAATGCATTGTCTGATGTGCTGCCACTGCCCTCCATTTAGCATGATGTACCAGTCCACTTCTCCTGCCCTCCATTGCCCAATTCTATGCCCCATCATTGACCTCCTGCTTAGCCTCTGTGCTTAGCTTGCTGCCCCTAATCTCCTTCCCCTGCCTTCCGATGTCTTTGTGCATGGCCCTGCTCCATCATTTTTGCCCACCATGTTCCATGGACCTGCCACTCCTATCTACTCTGAGTGTTCTGTTGAGCTGCCACTCCTCTCCTACCTGCCTAGCATTGTCAGATGACTGTAACCTGTCCCTGCCACCTCCACCCTGCCTATCCACATGCAATGCCCCTATCCCCTTCCTCCTGTCCTCCATGGTCCATTTTACTGCCACACCCTTCTGCCCTCCCTGGTCTGTTGTGCTGCATCTGCTCCTCCTGCCTGCCCCGCGTGGTGTGTTGTGAGGCCCCTTCCCCTGAACTCTCTTGTCTGTGCCCAGGTCCTGACCCTCCCTTCTATCCTCCATGGTCCTTTGTGCATGCCCCTGCACCCTCCTTCTTGCCCATTATAGCCATTGTGCTGCCACTAACCCCCCGCTTGCCATGCATGGTCTTCTGTGCTGCCATGGCCCCTCACACCTTCCCTGTGTGGTCAGCTAGCTGCCCCTGATCCCCTCCCACCTTCCCTCCATGGTCTGTGTGTATGCCATCATAGTCTTGTTTCTAGTGCCCATCCTGCCTGACCTCCATGGTCATCTTGCTGCCCCTGCCCTGCCCCCTTGCCCCCATCCCTCTGTTTCCATGTGCAGACCCCTATTCCCTCCCTCCTGGCTTGTCTGTTCCATTGTAATGCCCCTGGTCCATCCCTCCTGCCCTTTATGGTCTGTTATGCTGCTGCTTTCTCTCCTGTTTGTCCATTATGGTCAGGTAGCTACCATTGCCGCTTCCCCCTCTGTTCTCTGTTGTCCATGTGCATGGTCCTGTCCCCTCCCTATTGCTTTCTATGGATTATTGTGCTGCACTCCCGTCCTGCATGCCCTGTGTGGTGTATTGTACTGCTGCAAACTCTGATGCCTGCTCTGTAGGGCAGTATGTGAGTGTCTGTATAGATATGTGAGTGCATATAATAGTGCTGTATTGATGGATGACTGCATGTATGAGTGACTGTATGGGTGAATGAGTGGATGTGTGTGTAAATCTTGGAATTATTGAGTGGGTATGTACTAACTGGTATTGGTGGGTCTACTGTTTCAAAAATGGTAGTCTGTATTTGAGAGTGGGTGTATCAAATGTTGAATTAGGGTATGAGGAGGTGCATCAGATTATCACGTGGATGATGTCATCAGTGATGTCATCAGTGATGTCATTTGAGATGTCATCAGTGATTTTATCAGTGATGTTACTGACCATTTTGTGAATGATGTAATATGTGACGTCATCAGCAGTGCATTGCGGGGGCGTGAGTTATAGTTAGCTGAACTAACTATAACGGCTGAATTTCTCTGGTTTTGTAGGAGTAAAATGTCCAACGAACGATAATAACCCTGAAATCTGTGTTTTTTTTCAGTGAATTTCTAAGGTTTTGTAAATTCTAATTTCTAACTATAACGTCCCTGAAACCTATGTTTTTTTCAGTGAATTTCAAAGGTTTTTTAAATGCTAATTTCTAACTATAACGTCCCTGAAACCTGTGTTTTTTTCAGTGAATTTCAAAGGTTTTTTAAATGCTAATTTCAAACTATGCCTACAAAGGTAGGACATGTGCAGAAAGAGGAAGAAAGGCGCAGAAAGAAGCAAGAGAAATGCAGAAAGAGGAAACAGAAGTCCAGAAAGATGAAGAAAGCAACAGAAAGAAGCAAGAGATGTGCACAAAGAACCAACAGAGGAGCAGAAAGAGGCCGTGTTGCAAAGTCATCCTGTGCCCCTAACTTTTTACTGATGGGTACTGGTGATAACTGACTGACTAACCAGGTCCGGAGCCAGTGCTATGCTGAAAGACACTTAGAATACAGTGAAAACACCTACATACATTAGGGTACACTATGGGTTGGGGTTCCCCTGTGATTGGCATGGCCTTCTCTGTATGGCCCTAGTACATAATAGGGCAAGGGGATTAAAACTCCCTCTAACTAAGAGGTACAGAAGGAGGCAAGAGAATTGCTGAAAGAAGCAACAGAGGTGTAGAAAGAAGCAAGAAAAGTGCAGAAAGAGGCAAGTGAGATGCAAAAACAGGCATGAAAGGTACAGAAAGAGGGAATACGAGTGCTGAAAGAGACAACAGGAGTGCACAAAGAAGCAAAGAATGTGCAGAAAAGGGCAACAGACATGCAGAAAGAGGGAAGAAAAGTGCAGAAAGAAGCAGAAGAGGTACATAAAGAGACAACAGGGGTGCAAAAAGAAGCAAGAGAGGTACAGAAAGAAGCATGCAAAGTGCAGAATGAAGCAACAGGGGTGCAGAAAGAGGCAGGAGAAGAGTAGAAAAGAGCAAGTGGGTCACTACTTGAGTACTTGGGTACTGATTGAATGATTAGAGTACTGCAAGGAGAGTGTCTGGGTGAATTTATAAGTGGTTGGGTTTTGGCGCAGTGTTTGGATTAGTACATGGTGCTTGATAGCCGACTGGTAGATTGCATGGGGAGTGACAGGGTGTTTGCTGGAGTGTATAGGTACTGCCTGGGTAATTGAAGGTGTGAAAGAGAAGTGTATAGTTAGTTAGGGGACTGCATACGTAGTGGGCAGGGGTTTGTAGCAGTGCATGTGTTAAGGCCTGGGTCACTGCATGACTACTTGGGCACTGACTGAATGATTAGAGAACTGCAAGGAGAGTGCCTGGGTGAATTTATAAGTGTTTGGGTTTTGGCGCAGTGTTTGGATTAGTACATGCTGCTGGATGGCTGACTGGAGGAGTGCATGGGGAGTGACAGGGTGACTTATGCAGTGTATAGGTACTGCCTGGGTAATTGAAGGTGTGAAAGACAAGTGTGTAGGTGGTTAGAGGACTGCATGCGTAGTGGACAGGTGTTTGCAGCAGTGCATGTGTTAAGGCCTGGGTCATTGTGTGAGCACTTGGGTAATGACTGTATGATTAGAGTACTGCAATGAGAGTGTCTGGGTAAATTTATAAGTGTTTGGGTTTTGACACAATGAATGGATTAGTACATGGTGCTGGATGGCTGATTGGAGGAGTGCATGGGGAGTGACAGGGTGATTGCTGGAGTGTATAGGTACTGCCTGGGTAATTGAAGGTGTGAAAGACAAGTGTGTAGGTGGTTAGAGGACTGCATATATAGTGGACAGGGGTTTGTAGCAGTGTATGAGTTATGACCTGGGTCATTGGAGGAGTACTTGGGTAGTGACTGAATGATTAGAGTACTTACTGTAAGGAGAGTGCCTGGGTGAATTTATAAGTGTTTTGGTTTTGGTGCAGTGTTTGGATTAGTACATGGTGCTGGATGGCTGAGTGGAGGAGTGCATGGGGAGTAACAGGGTGTTTGCTGGAGTGTATGGGTACTAACTGAGTAATTGAAAGTGTGAAAGACAAGTGTGTTGGTGGTTAGAGGACTGCATTCGTAGTGGACAGGTTTTTTTAGCAATGCATGTGTTAAAGACTGGGTCATTGCGTGAGTACTTGGGCACTGACTGAATGATTAGAGTACTGCAAGGAGGGTGCCTGGGTGAATTTATAAGTGTTTTGGTTTTGGTGCAGTGTTTGCATTAGTACATGGTGCTGGATGGCTGAGTGGAGAAGTAACAGGGTGTTTGCTGGAGTGTATGGGTACGACCTGAGTAATTGAAAGTGTGAAAGACAAGTGTGTAGGTGGCTAGAGGACTGCATGCGTAGTGGACAAGGGTTTGTATCAGTGCATGTGTTAAGGCCTGGGTCAGTTCATGAGCACTTGGGTACTGAGTGAATGATTAGAGTACCGCAAGGAACGTGCCTGGATGAATTTATAAGTGTTTGGGTTTTTGCGCAGTGTTTAGATTAGTACATGGTGCAGAATGGCTGACTGGAGGAGTGCATAGCGAGTGACAGGGTGATTGCTGAAGTGTGTAGGTACTGCCTGGGTAATTGACGGTGTGAAAGACAAGTGTAGGTGGTCAGAGGACTGCATGCGTAGTGGACAAGGGTTTGTATCAGTGCATGTGTTAAGACCTGGGTCATTGCATGAGTACTTGGGTACTGACTGAATGATTAGGGTACTGCATGGAGAGTGCCTGGGTGAATTTATATGTGGTTGGGTTTTGGCACAGTGAATAGATTAGTACATGGTGCTGAATGGGTCAATGGAGGAGTGGAAGGGGAGTGACAGGGTGTTTGCTGGAGTGTATGTATACTGCCTGGGGAACTGAAGGTGTGAAAAACAAGTGTGTTGGTGGTTAGAGGACTGCATGCATAGTGGACAGGGGATTGTAGCAGTGCATGTGTTAAGGCCTGGGTCACTGGGTCTCTGCATGACTACTTGGGTACTGACTGAATGATTAATGTACTGCAAGGAGAGTGCCTGGGTGAATTTGTAAGTGTTTGGGTTTTGGCACAGTGAATGGATTAGTAAATGGTGCTGGATGGCTAACTGGAGGAGTGTATGGGGAGTGACAGGGTGTTTGGTGGACTGTATAGGTACTGCCTGGGTAATTAAAAGTGTATAAGCCTACGGTGGTGCTAAGCTCCAGGCTTTTCATCACAAAGGGAAAGAAATGTACACATTCTATTGCAGATCTCAGCTAAGGCGGAAATCTCCAATTGGGAAACAGAAGTCTTGCTCTATTGGCGCCAATAGAAGTTAACATTATGAGCAAGGCGTGACCACTACACAAGGTAGAACTACGCAAAGTCTCTGTTCAAGGGTGTATTACTGATGACAGTTCAATGCCTTTAAAAATTATCCCACCACCCGCTCAGGCCCTTAACTCTAGTTAACAAGCACATATTGCTTGAAGCACCCGCTACAGCAGTTAGATTGAATATCACCAACTTTCCTCCCACATGCCTTCAGGATCGCTTGAAATAAAATACTCAGAGCTGCTGAGCTCCCAGATGTGGCTGTAGAGCTTTTCACCAAGACCTCCGAAGAGTGTGAGAAAGTACTCGTGGCTCAGCTGGCACAGCAGGTCCCATCCATGTTGCAGCAGGTGAAGTCAATGGTGCTGGCATCCCACTCGCTCTTCTCCATGTGATAACCCATCAATTCCAGCATGTGCCGCCTGGTCCACAGCATCGGTAGCTCACTCAACCAACTAGACTTGTCTACTGGGCCAACAAAGCTCTGATTAGTGTAATAGTTCACTTGCATGATTCTTACTTTTTATACTGAGTATTTGGAATAGTTCAGGCATAGGGGCAAGAATAGGAGTGGGCGGAATTTGCGAAATCCACTTTTGCAAATTATCACGAAAATGTAAAAATTTACGCAAACACGCGGATTATCGCGATGATGCGGAAGTTTTTTTCCCGCATGTTCGCGAGATTTTCTGCATGGTTGCGGCTCGCCAACTTACCCATGTGGTTGCTCGCGGGCGCGGCCATCTTGTTTTCAGTTGTCTTGCGGTGCATAATCGCGAGAAGAAAGACGTGATCGCGCGACGCATGACATCACTGCGGGCGCGAACTGTCGCGAGACAGCGCAAATGGCTTAAAACAATACAACATCTCATGGAGAACGCGACCGGTTCAAGAAAACTTGTCGGCGAACGCAGGGATTCAGGTAAGGCGATCGCACGCGCGCAAGAATGTATTATTTTACAGCGCGAGCAAGAAACAAATTATCGCCAAGCTGCGGAATGCGGAAATTTTGACATTTTCGAGCTTTCCGCGGAACGCAAAAATGTCAAATTATCACAATTTCTGCGAACGGAACGAAATTTTAGCCCAGGCCTAGGCAAGAAGGAGTAGAGCTCTTAACAGAGATTATTTTTTGTTTTTACTGAAGAGGGAGTGGATGCAGTACTTCAAAACAAGCACTGGTTGAGACCAGATTACAGAAGCCACGGATGGGTGCATGCAATTAGGGTAGTGCAGTTGCTTTTCATATATGTTCACTAAACACGGTTGCATCCTGACATCCGGCACCTACCTGTCAGTTCAAAGGGTAGATCTGCGATGGACAGTGAGAGGACGTTCTCTGCCTTGTAGGGCACCTGCTCCAGCATGTACAAAGTGTTTGCATAGTTAGTTACGATATGGCTCATCTCACGGGTGGTGGACATTGAAGGGGCTATCAGAGAGATAAGGACACACATTAGTACGTGAAGTAAATGACCAATGCTGCATCTTTATTCCAGATTGTCACTAGCTCTCTAATTATGTATTGAACAAAAAGCGCAATGTAGATCGGTTTCTACATCGACCAACAAAAACATGTAATCCCAAAAATCGACTACCATGGTATCATTAAGGTAAATACATAGTCGAGATTCAATATTTTTACAGATTGACAAAAAGGACTTAACAGAAGCAACAATGTTTGTTTCTCTCAATCCCTACAGGTATGGATAAAATGAAGTCTGACCTTTTGATTTTCCCCAAAATGACTGTCCTTTTAGTGGGGCTAACTTTGGCAGAGACACCTTCCATTGGAAATGCCTGCATTTTAAAAGCGGTATCTCTACTGGCTGAGGGTGTTGGACTAGGAGCCTTTGAAGTCTCCGCGAATAGGTTGGCGATTCCGTCCAAGGGCAGTTAAAGTCCAAGGATTGGTTTTAGCTGTGACCTGGTGGCTCAGACTTGTATTATAAAGTTGCTGGCGCCATGGGCTTTAACATATGATAATGGACCGAAGTGCTCTTGCGCCCTGCAGAGTTTCCTTTAGTGAGGAGAGAGTTGGGTGTTTTTCCGCCGGTTCCGGGTCTCTTTGTGCTGGAGACGTTTCTCTGGGATAGTTTCTGCCTGTTATGGGATATCCTGGTGTGTGAGGGTGTCTCCGAGTTCTGATCCCTGCTCAGCTGCTGGCTGGACTCCTGAGCTCATGAGTATCTCCAGCTGTCTGTGTGCCTGTATCGGCTCCTCCTCGGCCACACACTGCGCTCCTTGGCTCACATGGGCCCTCCCTGGCCAGCTCCGGTGTTTGTGAGCTGTCTCAGGCGCCTGCTGCTGCTGGGCTCAGCTAGGCTTGTTGGCCTCCTTCTTGGCCTCCTTGTTCTCCAGCCGCAGCTTTTGACTTGCTGCTGCTTGTATTTGTGGCCGGACTTGCTTCTCTACAAGTCCAGCCCCAAATACAAGCAGCAGAAAGTCAAAAGCTGGGAGAAGCTGCGGCAAGGGTCTACGGGCTGCCCACGGTCCCCGCCACTGGGAGAGCGCTGCCTGTCATCGATGCCTCGGCAGCTCAGCTCGGGTGGAAGGTGCTTATGGTCAAAGGCAGTGGAGATGGAGCCGGGGTCCCTGTACAGCCGCGGGCACAGGCTATAGCTCAGTCCCATGCTGGCCGGGCGGCCCTCCTTAGCTCGCTCTGAGGTGCGGGAGTGCACTGCGGGGATGGGATTGATGGGCGCCGGCGGCGAAACTCAGCACTCCATGGTGGCCCAGTGGCGGCGGGGCTCTAGTTCTGGGAGGTGCCGGAGGCTACCAGGCTCGTTAGGTCTCGGGAGTGCCATACTTACATCCCTTATTAATAAATCTACGCACCTGTGGCTCGCGAGACACTGTGAGTAAACGGCTAGCCACACAGTGCCGCAGGAGCTCTAAAAGTGCAACATGGATGTGCACATGAGCAGTACAATCAATTTACCGTTTTCTTTCTCCCTCAGTCCGAGCACAAGATGGCTGCCAACACTTCCTGGTTTGAAGTGTTGGCAGCCAATTAGAGCCAAGCTCGTGCTCGGGGGTTTAGGCTCCGCCCAGATATCGAAACTTTTTATGAACGGCACCGAAGGGAGGGGCACCGGTTACCCTTGAGTGGGGAGGGAAATGGTACAGCAGTGAGGGGGCCAGCGGCTCAAGCAGTGTGCAGTGTTGCAGGCAGGAGTTATAGGTGTGTTCTCCGAGGGGGTGACCCATGCTGTGCAGGAGAGCAGCGTCATTTTGGTTGGGACTTGGATGGGCCTGGGGGCTGCACAGGTGAGGTGGTCAGTACCTTCCTCTTCAGGCAGGGGCATCTGGTGAGTCGTTTACAGGGGTGAGTGGCAACGTGTTTTAAAAGCAGGGGGGAATTGGGATCTATCATCCGATGCCTTGTACAGTCACAAGTGCCTGTGGCCTCTCTCTCCAACCCCAGGTGCCCAAAATATGTTCTCACAGCAACCCCTTGATGCGGGAAGCTGAACATTGACAGCCACCTCACATGAAGCCCTATAGAACACCCTTTACACCACTGCTCCACTGGTCAGGGGTCTTAAAAAGTGTGGCAGAATTCCCTCCATCAGAGTACCACCACACCTACACTCCTCAATGATGGGCATTATGCATGAAGCGGTAAAACCGAGCACTCTCACACACGTTTTGGAAGATTTCAGGGAACTAAATGCCACTCACAGGAGTAACATCAAGAAGCTGAATGTCAACAAATGCAGGGAAAAGACATGACACCACGTGTGCTCTTCTTACACTGGGATGAGTAACTCTATCTTCACCCACACCCGGCAAGCTCCCTCCCTGATTGTTGCCCCTCAAAAGCAATGAAGATACTGCCCTCTTCAAACAACACCTTACCCACACCCAACCCTCTGGTGATGGAGCCCAGCGGGTAACCCGCTTTTCCAGCCTGGAAAGCTACCCTACCCACTCGTGCTTTTTAGCCCTGCTCTTGAAGACCCACTCACATGCAGGCAAGCATGCATACACACACAAACTCGCACACAACACACACACTCTAAAGACGCCACACTTTCTAATCCGAAGTTGGGGGCATTTTTCTCACATTGGACAGACGGAAAACATACAATTTGATAGATGTGGGCATATTGCATACCCTAATGTCTGATACACGTGGTTCATATTGAAGTTATTAAATGTACGACAGAGGTGGGCGTAATACAAGCCTCATAGGTTGTATTACAGACATCACACTGAACGATCGGTGGAGGCTATATTGCAGACATCGCACTGTGTCACGGACGAAACAGTGGAGACGAGCTGGTCTGATAGTCGGCCTCCGTGTCACAGCCCCTCCATACACACTCCCGTGTCACGCTCCCCGAGCACGTCATATTCCTGCCCACGAGTCGTCGCTGAGGGCACTGGCTTTTGATTGAGGAAGATGTCCCACTATTCCCTCGGTATTCTGCCCCCTCGGTATACACTTAACCAGTATACCATCCTCCGTATACCACCTTTAGTGTTCCGCCCCCCTTGCTGAATGACCCTCTCTATAAATCATACTCCTTATATTCCATTCCGCCGAGCTCACCCTCGAAGCAGAGCACATTGCACACCCTGGCCCCCTCTCGGTATACCGCCCACCTCAGGATGGAACCCGTCATTATACTGCCACTGTCACTTTCCCACCCTCAGTACCCCGTGCCCCCTCACCTTCCATCCTGCCGAGCACAGTTTAAAGGAGATTTGCAACAACGCCCGCCCCGAACCCTTGGGGGAGGAATATAAGACTGCCCATACTACACACTAGGAACTGCCTTGGTATCTGCACGTGACAATGGAAGGCAGACGGGTTCATTCTGTTGAGATATAGAGTGAGTGGTACTGACAACAAGCATGAGACTATTTACACCAGGGCGTGGGACTATTCACAGTACAGACAGAATGCACACCATGCACACAGACACCCATGCAATCGCAAACCCTCCTTTGCCCACCATACCCAATGTCACTAGACCCTTATCTGCGAGCATGAGAAGTAATAGCGTGGCGCCGAAGAGCGGGTGCGGGAGCCCCGGGTTGGAACACATCATCCGGCACCTCTGGAGCAACTCGCCCGGTCATTGCTAGTTCATAGAGATGCCCTCATTGTCGCCTCTCAATGGGAATGCCCCGGGTCTGTACATGTCCATGCATTCTCTCGTAGCACTAACGTCGCCTATATCACCCGCCACTAACGTCGCCCATCCCACCCGGAAACTCTACGCTGCCTCTGTGTGCCCTCGAGCGAAGCCGTCACCGAACCTCTCACCATGTGATGAGCCTTGGGCCATAGAGAGCTGTTGAGATGAAGATGTTCCTTCCCCTTTCTGTCACGAGTTTTGTTTTCACTTTTGCTTTCATACAATAACACTTGCATTCCATGCTTTCTCGATCGTCCTGGAGACAATGTAATAGAAATCAACAAGAGCGTTGCTACGAAGCAAAATGACCTGGAATCTGGGCAGATGTGGATTCGTCAATCGGCGGCAAAGTTATTGGGAATAGAATGTTGCGAATTTCCTAAGGAAAATAGGTCCTAACTATAACTACCTACTGGCGACTGCCGGTAGGTAATATATATAGATATATATATATATTACCTACTGCCGGTCGCCAGTAGGTAGTTATAGTTACAACCTAGTTTCCATAGGAAAAGCATTTTTTGACTTACCAATAACTTTGGCATCGTTTGACGAATCTTTGTGAAATTCTCCCAAAGCAAAGTCTATCCAGGTCAGCTCCTATCCTGAAAGTTTTTGGGGGTGATTTGTCAAGCAGGGGCTGAGGAAAAAGGGGGTTCCCAAAACACATTTTCCCCATGTCAATTTCCATAGGAAATTTGGTGACGAGCTACAGCCCAAACTGCTGAACGGAATTACCCCAAATTTGGCAAAAAGGTAGAGCTTGGTTCAGAAGCGTCCTGTTTTTTTTTAAATGGTGCAAATCCTTCAGTAGTTTTTGAGAAATTCAAAAAATAAGAGTCAGAAAATCAATTTCCCATAGGAAACTTTGTGCAAGGCTACAGCCAAAACTACTGAACGAATTACCCCAAATTTGGCATAAAGGTAGTGCTTGGATCAGAAAGCAACCTTTTTTTAAATGGTGTAAATCCGTTCAGTAGTTGCTGTGAAATTAGAAAAATAGAATTTTTGCTATCTGGGCGGGGCCTAAGTCCCGTGCACGAGCTTCACTGTCATTGGCTGCCAACATTCCAAACCAGGAAGTGTTGGCAGCCATCTTGTGGCTCGGAAGAAGTGAGTCACTGGAAAACAGAGAAACAAAGGTATAAAACAAGAGAAGGGGGCAGGGTAGAAACACCCTCACCCCCTAGGATTGCTCAGGGGGTCCCAGAAGGACCGTAGGGCCAAAAAAAGCATTAAAAAAAAAATACATCGGCGCAATTCGCGCTAGGGTCGCGGGTTCAGGCATTTTTTATTTTAATGAGGCTCCCGGGTAGGCTAGGTCCCGGGAGCATTTCTTAAAAAATAATAGTGGGGGTTCGCTGGGGCTGCGAAGGTCCGCTGGGGTCCCTGCAGCCCCGGGGCTTCACTCATGTTGGGAGGGGGGTTGCTCGGCCCCTCTCCTGGAGCCCCTCATGTGCTAAGAAATTTTCAGAAGTTTCTCTTTTTCAATCAGCTCCTACCTTGAAAGTTTGGGGGTTATTGGTCAAGGGGGGGCTGAGTCCCAAAATGTGTTTTCTCAATGCATTTTCCATAGGAAACTTTAGAGAACGCTACAGGTCAAACTGCTGAACGGAATTACGCCAAATTTGGCAGGGAAAAGGGTTGTGGTACAGAAAGCGTGCTTTTGTTGAAATTGTGACATCTGTTCAGTAGTTTTTGAGAAATATCACATTTTACAGATATCGATATTTGAGAATTCTGACATCTGATTGGTAGAGCGGTTACGAGCACGAGCTCGTGGCTCATTAGCTGTGAACGGTTAAACTAGGAAGTGTTGGCAGGCATTTTGTGACTTAGTCCATCAGCTCGCATCTCTCCGTTTAGAAGCCATCGGGTGTGTAGTTTTACCTCTGCGAGGCAACACTGGTATCTGTGTCTGTGTAAGATACCCATTTCATGCTGCCTCTACCGACATCATCAGGTCGCGGCTATGCTTTTAGAAGCCAGTCAGTTGGCTCGGAGCTCTGTGAGTCAGTTTGTCGGCACAACCCTCTACATTACCCAAACAAAACACCACTGCACTACCTAACTTAACACTAAACCACTACTGCTAGCACGACCCCCTAACCTACAGAAACACCACTGCACTGCCTTAAATCTTAAAATACTAACCCCAGCACAACCCCCTACACTACCCAAACACCACTGCACTACCCTAAACCCTAAAATACTACTCCAGCACAACCTCCTACACTACCGAAACACGACTGCACTACCCTAATCCCTAAATCACTACATCCAGCACAACCCCCTACAGTACACAAACACCATTGCACTACCCTAAACCCTAAAACACTACCCCCAGCATGAGCCCCTTCACTACACAATCACCACTGCACTACCCTAAACCCTAAATCTACCACTAACTAACATGACTCCCTACACTACCCAAAAATCACTACACTATCGTAACCCTAAATCTATCACCAGCATGACCCCTATACTGTCCAAACACCACTGCACTACCCTAGACCCTAAAACACTACCACCAGCACGACTCCCTACACTACCCAAACACCCATGCACTACCCTAAGCCCTAAAACACTACCCCAGCACGACCCCCACACAACCCAAACACCACTGCACTACCTTAAACCCTACAACACTACCTCCAGCATGGCCTCCTACACTACCCAAACACCACTGCACTACCCTAAACCCTAAAACACAACCCCCTACACTACACAAACACCACTGCACTACCCTAAAATCTAAAACACTACCCGAGCATGACCCCCACACTACCCAAACACCACTGCACTACCTTAAACCCTACAACACTACCCCAGCACGACCCCCTACACTACCCAAACACCACTGCACTACCCTAAACCCTAAAACACCACCCCCTACACTACACAAACACCACTGCACTACCTCTAAATCCTAAATCTACCCCCAGCATGACTCCCTACACTACACAAACATCACTACACTATTGTAAACCCTAAATCTACCCCAGCACAACCCCCTATACTATCCAAACACCACTACACTACCCTACACCCTAAAACACTACCGCCAGCATGACTCCCTACAGTACCCAAACACCACTGCACTACCCTAAAACACTACCCCAGCACAACCCCCTACAATACCCAAACACCACTGCACTACCCTAAACTGGAAAACGCTACCCTAGCACGACCCCCTACACTACCCAAACAGCTCCATACTGCCCTAAACCATAAAACACTACCTGTCCATTGGCTCACAGGTCTGAGTTTGCGAGCCGACGGCCCGTAGCTCTCTCTGTGCGAGACGAGCTCATGGGTCGCAGCTCTCCCTCTGCGAGGCTGCTCGACGTCCCGCAGGTCTCCCTGTGCTGGCCAGCTCGCAACAGTTACTCTGCGAACCGATATTGGGAATATAAGGTGGCTCTAGAAAGAGCCTTTGTGTTTATTAGTTGGAGTTACATATAAGTGTGGATGCACAGCTTCAGGTTACACAGAAAAACTTGATTTCCCTGATCTGTGAAGTGTACTCCATCACTTCTGTAGATATCAAAACGGATGTTGTTGTAGATCAACCCCATTCTATGGTCTCTGAGATATGCAGACACAGCTTTGTTGACATTTTTCCTAGATTTTTCAATCTGAGGACAAAATTGGTTTGGCCATTTCCACTTCCGTCTTTGGCATATATTGGAATATACAAAGACAGTTTGAAAGCAACATCAATTGTCTAAAGGTGTCCTTCATTAGCATTTCCAAACCTACCCAAGTTAATGTGCCTAGGTCGTTACCACCACAGTGCACAATCATAAGGTCAGGGTGTTGGAGATGCAAACAGGTTTTAACAAAAGGGAGCAATTGGTGCCACTTCAATCCTCTCTGTCCAAACCATTTAATGTCCACATTTTGTAAACCTAGGTCTAAGTCAATACGTCTGTGTTCTGCATACCTCTTGCACCAAGAAACATAGCTATGTCCTGCGATCCACACTAGCATTTTGAAGGAATAGCTGGAACATATGGATAATTGTCTGTAGCTCATGCAGTCCATTCGTAGAATAAGAGATATGTTTAAAGATGGGGAACTACTTTTTTCTCATACAAAACGATAACTGATTGGGAGATGAAAAGCATTGTTTACTTAAAAGTAGGGTGCATATTAGTTTGTCGAAAAGCATCTTTGTCATTGGTTCATAAAGAGCAGTTTGAACATGGAGTACATATGATAGGATAAAATGTGCTCAGTTCAACCACACCTGCTACCTGCATTTGGGAGGCACTGTTCAAACTTAAAACAATGATAGACTTTTAACCTGCAGGTGTGTTAAATGTTCGAGAAAATGTCGCAAAAAAATATCATTAGGTTTTTAAAAAAATATAAACTTTTAACCTGCACGTGTCGTAGAATGTTCTAGAAAGTGTGTTGATAGAATATGTTGAACTTTTCACCTGTATGTGTTCTTACATTTTTAAAAAACTGTTTGTATGGAAAGTTAAAAAATAACCAATAGAGAGTTTGGCAATTTGAAAAAATCAAGCAACTGTTCTGATTTGTTCTTTACATGTATTTATGTGTGAAGCAACAGGGAAATGGTGCCATTACTGGTTCCATTCTTGATGAGAGCGGTGCATTACATGTACTGTGTGACAAAGAAAGAATTGCATGCGTTTGTGACATTTGGAATCTGCATACCAACTATGAACGTAAGTTAAGTTATGCTTAGTGTAGAAATAGTGGGGAAGGGGTAAGAGTAGAAAATTCATGGGTTATTAACTTAACAGAGATGGAACAAAAACCAGAAATGTTATGTGGACAATTTGTGGTATTTTTTAAAGTGAGAGGTAGATTTCAATATCAGTTAAGACTGGTGTGTTACTGGGAGGCTTTGGATTTTGGTGTCTTTATCAAATGGAAATTGTTGGAGAGCATTTCTTCAGAAGACATTTTTTATAAATATGTGAGAGCTAAAGAATAAATGAAAATATTCTGTGTATGTTTTCTGTACGATTTTTTTCACAGTGCTAAAAGAAATGTGATTATTAGTAAAGGTAATTGTCAGAGTTTGTTTGTTTGCCTGCTGTATATATGCAGGCCTTTAAGTGGTCCGGGTCTTGTTGGTACTGAGCTACGCTACCCGTTTAAGACAGTTGCCAAATTTTTCATTCCACTTAAAGCTGTTAATATATGTATAGTAAAGGGACGATACATAAAAAGTTTGGGAAATACACCTTTATTTACTCTGTGCAGCTCTCACCACCATTTTGTGCCCCCAGTGGTACTGTTTATAAAAAATAATCTAATACAGCTCTTTGCATTATAAAAATAGCACTTCTAAGTTTATTGCCATCTTGGTAGAGTATGTACTATGTAGAGAATGGTGCAATCAGTTTAATTGGTATAAAACTGCACTGTGTTATGTTGGAAATATTACAAATGCATTGGTTGTGATGTTATATTTTACACTGTGAGGTATATTTGAATATAAGTGAAGACAGGTGTTATACTGCGAACCTGTTGAAAATGTGCACAGATTACATGGAGAGTAAATGGACAGAGTAAACGTACATGTTGCTTTCTCTATGTATGCATGGTTAGAATCATTTGATGATGTTTGAAGATATAATCTAAATAGTATTTGTGCTTTACAATTGATTATACTGCACCGTGTTAATAGTTAGTGACTAGATGCTTCTAAAGGGATTATGTATTGCTTGTTCTTAAAAAATAAAGGTGGAGAAGGGTGTTTCTTTACAAAAGATATTTTATCAATGTGTGTGAGAGAAAAAAGAAAAAAAATGTTTTAGTACATTTTCTGTACGATTTTTTCACACTACTAAAGTAACTGTTATAATAAGTGAGGAAAATTGTTAGGTTGTGTCTCTGTGCTGAATATACACAGGCCTTTAAGTGGGCCGGAGCTTACCGGTGCTGAACACTGCTACCGCTTTTACACAACTGTAATGTTTTTAGCCCACTGAAACCCTTGAATATACATATATTAAAGTAATGGTATAATTAAAGTTTAGGAATTACACCTCCGTTTACTCTCCTCATCTCATATTCTTTATTTTGTGCACCCTATAGTAGTGTTTATAAATATTAAGTAATAGAGCTTTATCTAGTATAAAAATAGCACTTATACCTTTTTGGGGTATGTTCGTGGGATCTGTAGTGCATAGAGAAGCTGGTTATCAGTTTCAATGGAAGAAAACGGACGTCACATATGTTTGAAAGATTACATGGTTTTAGGAATAAGCTCTCGCTCTGCGAGTTTTCGGGCCCTCAGTTTTACCTCTGCAATCCAACACTAGAAATATACCGCAGCTCTCTCTCTGTGAGATACCCCCTTCACGCTCCTTCTCCCTACATAACCGTCCCGCAGCTATCCCTTTGTAAGACGACGGCCTGCAGCTCTCCCTATACTACTCGGCCCGCTGCTGTTTCTCTGTGAGTCGGGCTACAGCTCTCCCTCTACAAGCCAGCCACTCAGCTGGCAGGTCATCCTCTACGAGCCAGCCCGCTGGCCCGCAACTGTTCCTCTGTGAGGTGGCCCGTAGCTCTCTCTCTGCAAACCACTGGTGGGCTCGCAGCTCTTTGTCTGTGAGGCAGATAGTAGTTGTATCTCTGCAAACCAACACTGGAAATATATCGCAGATGTCTCTGTACGAGATACCCCCTTCATGCTCCCTCTCTTCACATCATTGTCCCGCACCTATGAGTTGCAAGCCGACGGCCCTCACCTTTCCCTATGGCAGTTGACCCGCAACGAGCCCTTCGGCCGCAGCTGTTCCTCTACAAGGCAGTCAGTCGGCTTACAATACTTCCTCTATGAGCCAGCCTGCCAGCCCGCACCTCTTCCTCTGCAAAATATCATTTGGCTCGCAGGTCTTCCTCTGCTTCCTAGCTCGCAGCTGTTATTCTGCAAGCCACACTGGAAATATACCGCAGTTGTCTCTGTACGAAATACCCCCTTCCCTCTCCCTCTCCTCACATCACCGTCCCGCACCTATACCTTTGCAAGCCGACGGCCTGCACCTTTCCCTATTACAGTCGTCACAAAGCTATTACTGTGCGAGCCGACCCGCAGCTCTCAATCTTTGAGCCAACAGGCAGCAGCTGTTCCTCTACAAGTCAGCCAGTCGGCTCGCAGGTCTTCCTCTACGAGCTAGTCCACTGGCCCATAGTTCTCCCTCTGACAACCACTGGTGGGCTCGCAGCTCTTTCTCTGTGAGGCAGTCTGCAGTTGTACATCTGCAAGACAACACTGGAAATATACCTCAGCTGTCACTCTACGAGATAGCCCCTTCACGTTCCCTCTCTCCACATTAGTGTCCCGCACGTATGCCTTTGCAAGCCGATGGCCCGCATCTTTTCTTTTAGCAGTCAGCATGCAGCTGTTCCTGTGCGAGCGGGCCTCAGCTCTTCCTCTTTGAGCCGACGGGCCACAACTGTTCCTCTACGTGCCAGTCAGTCGTCTCCCAGGTGTTCCTCTAGGAGCCAGCCCGCCAGCTCTCCCACTGCAAACCATCGTTCGGCTCGCAGCTCTTCATCTGCGAGCCGTCGGGCCCGCAGTTGTACCTCTGCAAGCCAACACTGGAAATATACCGCAGTTCTCTCTACGAGATATCCCCTTCATGCTCTATCTTCCGACATTACCGGTCGTAGCTATCTCTTTGCAAGGCAACGGCCCATACTTTTTACTATAGTATTTGGCCCGCAGCAGATCCTCTGCTAGCCGACCCACAGGTGTCCCTCTGCGTGCCATGTAGTTTAGCAATCCTGCTGTCAGTGTCATGCACTTCTCCAATCATCCATCCAGCACTATCTACTTACCCTATTACTCTGCCAATAACTAGGCACTTACAAATTCACCATGCGCTCTGTTTGCAGGACTGTAATCATTCCAGTTACTAGTTATGTACTTATAGAATGGCCTAGCCACTAACACAAGTAGAACTACAATATTATGTGCACTATCCATGCAGACCTTTAACTAGCTACACAGGCTCCCGTGTTTACATGGGATTGTAGTAGTATTTGTAGTATACGTCAACAATCTATTGATATTTTACTAAAGTTCTTAAGAGAATATGGAAGAAAAACTGTGAAACAGAAGATTAAGATATTACAAGGACTGGATCCTTGCAAACTGATAAAAAATACAGGGTTGCAAGGTCATTCTCTGGCTTGTCTTTCTAGGAAAGTGTGTCAAAGTCGTTTTCATCATTTAAGAATCTTAGCAGTACATCATTCTGAAATGCGAAAGTTAGTTAGAAGAGTATACTACGTGAAAAGTCCTGGATTATGTCTAAATGAACTTAATACAGCTCTTTTGCATGGTTCAGTGTTGGATATAAAAAAAAATGTGATGATATAGAGTTATGTTTCTTTTCTGGTCAAGAGGACTGTAGAGAAAGTGAGAGTTTGATAAGTGTAGGTGTTGAACAAGAAAGGGAAGATAGTACTGATGTGAAGTTTGAAATAGAAATAACAAACTTTAAAGTAGTTTCTGGTAAAAATCCCAACTATATTTGTATTTGTTGTTGAAGTACTCATTATAAAATTCAAACTAGGAATGTAGATGTGTTTTCAAAAAGTGAAAACTAAAACAATGATAAATGGAAAGAATTTGCTGCTTATCTGTTTATGGAAGGTCGTTTAGAGTTAGGTACTGTACAATGTATTTGTAAATATTGTTACAGTAAATTAGAAGAAAACAAAATGCCAGCTAGAGCTGTCTATAATGACTTAGAATTAGTAGCTATACCTCCTGAACTTAAAGATTTAAGTACATATGCGGCCATCCTTATACAATCTGTGCACCCTTTTCAGGCTATAATTTGTATGGAGCATAAAACAGGTAAGCTGCCTCCATCAGATCTGCAAAGAGGTTTAAAAGGAGGAGTTGTGTATTTACCTTTAGATTTTAAGACAAATGTTGAAACTGTTGGTGTACAAAGAGAGCATATTGAACCTGTAGTCATTCTTGTTAATGGTGTACCCACAAGGAGTCAGAAAATATGGCAAGAGTTAGTAGATGTCACGAAAGTCCAAAAGGCTACATTATATCTGGTGCAAAACAATATTTACTATAAAAGTGTAAATGTAGGAGAAGAAGAAGAAATGACTTTAGAGGATGAAACGCATATTTCAAGTGGACAAATAGAAAAAGTGGGGAATTTCAGAAAAGAAGAAATTCATGAACATTGTACTGTACACCCTTTACATTCAAAAGAACTGATAGGAGATACTATTGAATTGTTCCAGATGAAAAAAGCAAAAGGAACTCCCATGAGTGTGTGGGAAAAAACTCTGGAAGCTTATTGTTTTCCACAGCTGTTCCCTACTGGAAAAGGTGGACGATATGATGAACGATCAGTTCAGATTCCAGCTTAAAATTTCGTACTTTACAACTGTACTCAGAAGAACCAAGATTTCGTCAGTGTATTCCATATTTGTTTAATCTTTTATTTGAGAGTGATCTGTCTGCGCTTTCATATGCAGTCAACCATATATTTAAAAAAACAGGAACGCATCTTTCACATGTTTCTGCGAAGGAATTTATGGACAAAGTTGAAGAAAGAGAGGAACATTTAGAATCACAGTTAACTAATTTGATGGCATGTCAACGTGGCACTAATGAATATTGATATCAACGTCATGGGGAAATAAAATGTATGTTAAGAAACTTAGGAATCCCTACGTGGTTTGTGCTAAGTACGCATGGGATGATTTACTGGATTTTCTACGAGAAGCAAATTCAAATATAGAAAATATTGAATTGAAGACACTTGGAGAACTGTGTTCCCTAGATCCTGTAAATGTCTGCAGATATTTTAATCATAGATTTGATCTGTAATAAAAAAAAATCCACCTATTGGCGAAGTTATTTATTTTTTGGGAGAAAAGAATACCAAGCTCCTCATATACATATGCTTTTATGGATCAAAAATGCACCCAAATTTGGAACTGGTTCGGATGAGACTGTTTCATCTTTTATTGAAGAGTATGTTACCTGTGCAATTCCGAGAACAGGAGTGATGTCACTGACCATGTCATAAGTGAAGTAATATGTGACATCATCAGCAGTGCATTTCGGAGGCACGAGTTATAGTTAGCTCAACTAACTATAACGGGGGAATTGCAATGGTTTGGTATGAGTAAAATGTCCAACTAACTATAACGCCCCTGAATCCTATGGTTTTTTCAGTGAATTTCTAAGGTTTTTTAAATACTAACTAATTTCTAACTATAATGTGCCTGGAACCTTTGGTTTTTTCAGTGAATTTCAAAGGTTTTTCAAATGCTAGTTTCTAACTATGCCTACAGAGGTAGGACATGTGAAGAAAGAAGAAAAAACACACAGAAAGAAGCAAAAGAAATGCAGAAAGAGGCAACAGAAGTCCACAAAGACAAAGAAAATTGCAGGAAGAAGCAAGACATGTGCAGAAAGAACCAACAGAGGAGCAGAAAGAGGCCTTGTTGAAAAATCATCCTGTGCCCACAATTTTTTCAGAGGGGTGCTGGTTGCAACTGACTCTGACTAACCAGGCCTAGAGCCAGTGCTATGCTAAAAGACACTTAGAATACAGTGAAAACACCTACATACACTAGGGAACACTATGCGTTGGGGTAACCCTGTGATTAGCATGACCTCCTCTGTAAGACCCTAGTACATAATAGGGCATGGGGATTAAAACTACCTCTTAAAATGTGCCAGAGGCACGTTTACACACTGGTGAAGGGAGGGGGGCACCTGAGGTGACATGTTTGCAAACACGCCCTGTGGCCGTTTTAATTTGGGGGATAAAGTCCCCTTGAATCCTGAGTGTCCCTTGGGTCCATCTAGCCCACCAGGTATCTCCAGTAAGTGCCACATAGCTGCATTGCAGAGAGGTGTAAAAAGGGGCACGGCCTGGACCACCTCTCTGCAACGCAGTGCAGTGGCTCTTACTGGAAGCACCTGGTGGTCTTGTTGGCCCCCAGGGGCCCTCATGATTGAAGGGGAATTATTTACCCAACTTAAAAAGCGCCACAGGGCGTGTTTGCACACATCACCGCAGGCCCCGTCCCCTCCCTTCACCACCATGTAAACACGCCCTGTGGCCGTTTTAAGTTGGTAGATCAACTTCCATTGAATCCTGAGGGTCCCTAGAGTCCAATTAGCCCACTAGGTACCGCCAGTGAGCGCCACAGAGCTGCGTGGCAGAGAGGTGTAAAAGGGGGCACAGCCTGGACCACTTCTCTGCAAAGCAGCACAGTGGCACTTACTGGAAGCACCTGGTGGTCTAGTTGGCCCCCAGGAGCCCTCAGGATTGAAGGGCAATTATTTCCCCAACTTAAAAAGCGCAACAGGGCGTGTTTGCACACGTCATCTCTGGCCCCGTCCCCTCCCTTCACCACCATGTAAACACACCCTGTGGCTGTTTTAAGTTGGGAGATTAACTCCCCTTGAATCCTGAGGGTCCCTAGAGTCCAAGTAGCCCACTAGGTACCTCCAGTGAGTGCCACAGAGCTGCGTGGCAGAGAGGTGTAAAAAGGGGCACAGCCTGGGCCACCTCTCTGCAACGCAGTGCAGTGGCACTTACTGGAAGCAACTGGTGGGTTAGTTGGCCTCCAGGGGCCCTCAGGATTGAAGAGGAATTATTTCCCCAACTTAAAACGCGCTACAGGGTGTGTTTGCACACGTCACCTTAGGCCCCGTCCCCCTCCCTTCACCACTGTGTAAACATGCCCTGTGGCCGTTTTAAGTTGGGAGATTAAGTCCCCTTGAATCCTGAGGGTCCCTAGGGTCCAACTAGCCCACTAGGTACCTCCACTAAGTGCCACAGAGCTGCGTTGCAGAGATGTGTAAAAAGGGGCGTGGCCTCTGAACACCTCTCTGCAACGCAGCTCCCTGGCGCATACTGGAAGAACCCGGTGGGCTAGTTGGCCCTCTGGGACCCTCAGTATTGAAGGGGAATTAATTCCCCAACTTACAACTCACCAGGGGGCGCGTTTGTACAATCGTGAAGGAAGAGGGCGGGGCCTGAGGTAACATGTGTGCAAACACGCCCTGCGGCATGTTTTAAATTGGGGAATTAATTTCTCTTCAATCCTGAGGGTCCCGCCGGCTCCCCGCCTCCTGCGGGAGCCAGCATTTCTTTTCCACATGGGGAGCTGCTAAGATGCAGCTCCCCATGTGGAAAAGCAATCGGCATTGGTTTTTGGAAGAGAGAGCAGGTTTCCCTGCTCTCTCTTCCAGAAACCAAAGCAGAGTTTGGTACGAACGAGCGGGAGCCGCGAGACTCCCGCCCTGCATGGCAAACAGCAGTGTCCTGGGGTGGGCACACCGGGACACTGCAGTAGCCGGCCCTGGGGGGTGGCGGGCCCCAGGGCCATCAAAGGCAACAGAAGGGGGGCTACGCAGCCCCCCTCCACCATTTGCAAAGCCCCAGGGGTGGTGGTCCCCAGGGCTTCGGGGTCCGTCACGGACCCCCGAATTTTTATATTGAGAGCCCCGGGGGATGGCAGTCCCCGGGGCTTGGGGGGCTTGGATGCCCCTCAGGAAAAAAATCAAAGCCCCGGGGGCTGGCGGTCCCCGGGACTGCGGCGGGCCGTGAGCCCCCCGCAAATCTTTCTGCAAAACCCTGGGGGTGTCGGTCCCCGGGACAGTGTGGGGGGGATTGGGGCCCCCCACACTTTTATTTCTGCCCCAGGACCTGGCCCACCCGGAGGCTCTATTTAAGCGAAGCGCGGGAGCCAGCGCTTTATTTTTTTTATTTTCGTGGCCGGATCCGCGGATCCTCCATGCATCTCGTGATTTAAATTTTTTTATTTTTTTCGGGGGCCCTGGGGGTCCTTGTGGGGCCCCCTGAGCAGGCCTAGGGGGTCAGGGTGTTTCTACCCTGCCCCCTTTTCGTGTTTTGCGCTTTTGTTTTTAGCTTTACTTGTGCCTCAGTTCTACCGAGGCACAAGATGGCTGCCAACACTTCCTGGATTGAAGTGTTGACAGCCAATTAGCATGACGCTCGGGATCGGGAGGGTGCGCGAATCCTCCTTGCCTCTAGATATCACTATCTTTATTTCTTAACTTCTCAAAAACTACCCAACGGATTTACACCATTTTTAGAAAGGTCACTTTCTGAGCCAGGCAGTACCTTTTTGTCAAATTTGGTGTACATCTGTTAAGCAGTTTTTGCTATAACAGTGTCTAAAGATTCCTATTGGAAAATGATTTTTTCACCACTATTTTCTGAATTTCTCAGGAACTACTGAACGGATTTACATCATTTAAAAAAAAAGGGCGCTTTCTGAACCAAGGGCTACCCTTTTGCAAAATTTTGTGTAATTCCATTCAGCAATTCGGGCTGTAGCCGTGTCTAAAATTTCCTATGGGAAATAACATGGGGAAAACGCGTTTTGGGACACCCCTTTTTTCTCTGCCCCTGCTTGACGAATTACTTTCAGGATAGGAGCTGACCAGAACGGGCCATTAGTTTTGAAAATTTTGCGAATATTCATCAACTGGCGCCAAAGTTATTGGGAATAGAATGTTATGATTTTCCTATGGATAATTGGTCCTAACTATAACTACCTACTGGCGACCAACAGTAGGTTATATATATATATATATGTAAATATATATATATATTATCTACTCACCAGTAGATAGTTATAGTTAGGACTGTGTTTCCATAGGAAATCCGCAACATTCTATTTGGAATAACTTTGGCGCCGGTTGACGAATCCTCGCGAAATTTTCAAAATAGGTGGGGCGCTCCGCTCCACTCCTACCCTGAAAGTCTCGGGGGGATTCGTCAAGCGGGGGCTAAGAAAAAGGGGGGTCCCAAAACGTGTTTTCCCCATGCAATTTTCCATAGGGACCTTTAGTCCAAGGTACAGCCCGAACGGCAGAACAGAATTACTTTAAATTTGGCAGAGAGGTAGTCCTCAGCTCAGGGATGTGCCTTTTGCATATATGGAGTCAATCTGTTCAGTAGTTCCTGAGAAAATCAAAAATAAAATCATATATATGTGGGCGGAGCCTAACCACACATCTCATCCTGAGATCTGATTGGCTGTCAGCACTTCATCCAAGAAGTGTTGGCAGCCATCTTGGGACCAATATACATGATAGCACCTTATTAAAAAGCATTGCAGTTAATAGAAGGTTTTAAGACTTAAGTTACATTATAAATCATTTGTTGATGGTACCATACTCATTTTAGGAATTGTGGTATGTTCTAAGGTGATATCACCATGTGAAAAAGCCTTCTGCTGGGATATCATGATTGAGAGAAAAATATTTTCTCATGCTTTTCCCACAGAGGTTTGGAAGGTGATCTATAAGCTAAACTGAGAGCTTATTTTCTGTAAATTCACATTATCTTTCTCAGTCATGTGAGAATGAAGTCTGACATTCTCAGTAAAACATGTACATCCAACAAGGGCAGAGACTGTCAGTTGATTCCTTTGTGTTCCACTGCAGCTTCCCAGAGTGTTCCAAAGAACAACTAGAGCGCTAACAGTCCTACTTATGATAAACGTATGGCACACCTGAAGCCATCTTGCTTGGATTAAAGTGGTAACTCTTAAAACATTTAATTTAAAAAGAAACAAAATGAGGGTTTCATTTTTCCATAAAAAGTATGATTAGTGCTGCAGAAAGTAAAATTAGGGCACATTTTGAGTGACTTCTCAAATCCTCTTCTATTTCATTAAAATATTCTGACATGCAGAATGAAATATGCACTTTCAATACCAGCAGCAGTTTTCCCTGGTGAGCAGTAGCTTTACTACAGTGATCTAATGAGCAAAAAGAGTGCTAACATTCTGAATTTATGGCAAATGTGTGACACATCTGAATGCCTTCTTGATGGAATCAAAGTAAAAAACTGAAAGTATTTCCTACTGAGGAGACTGCAGTAAATGAGGAAATTAGGAAACTTCATAACAAATAAGTCTCCCAAGATGGCCACTAGAGACAAAAGAGCCCAAATGTAGCCCAAATATCACCCAGATGTAGCCCAAGAATAGCCCAATGACAGAATGTCCCAGAGTGTTCTTAAAAACAACTAGAGCGCTTACTGTCTTCATTATGACAAAAAGTATGGGACACCTGAAGCCATCTTGATTGGAATAAACTGGTAACACTTAAAACATTTAATTTAAAAAGGAACACAATGAGGGGGTTCATTTTGCCATAGAAATTATGATTAATGCTGAAGAAAGAAAAGGAGGGCACATTTTGAGTGACGTCTCAAATCCTCTTCTATTTCATTAAAAAATTCTGACATGCAGACTGAAACATGCACTTTTAATACCAGGAGCAGACTTCCATGGTGGACAGTAGTTTTACTACAGTGATCTAATGTGCAACTAGAGTGCTAACATTCAGAATTTATGGCAAATGTGTGACATATCTGAATACCTTCATGATGGAATCAAAGTAAAAAACTGAAAGCATTTCCTACTGAGGAGAGTGCAGTACATGAGGAAATTAGGAAACTTCATAACAAATAAATCTCCCAAGATGGCCACCGGAGACAAAAGAGCCCAAATGTAGCCCAAAATCACCCAGATGTAGCCCAAATATAGCCCAATGACAGGAGTGTGCAAAACACTTATTATTTTGTGTTTTTGCAGTGTTATATAGAGCAGACTTGTCAGGTATTGGGGTGCTTTACATGAGCATTGGTTACATCACACAAGAACAAATTCATTTTGGTTGTAGACATGGGGAGACTAAGTGATTTGACCAGAATCACAGAATGTCGAGCTGAAGCAGAAACTCCAACCTGGTTCCCCAGTTGCAAAGTCTGCAGTTCTGGAAGTAACACCACATCCTCTCCCCTAAGTGCAACATTTAATAAAGTGGTCAACTGTATAAAAAAACATAAAGGTAACAAATAATTTAAAAGTGCTTTGTCGCTATTTGAAAACTCAGAAAATATGTCCTTATTTTAGTCTTTTAGAGCACTAACCATCATTTTGATGCCAATAAGACCCTCTCATACATGTAATTTCTAAAGGAAATGCTCTAGGTATTACAGTTTTGATTACATCAAGATGACGTCAGGCGTTCCACACTTTTGTAATAAATATAGAATGTTAGCAATCTAGTTGTTCATTAGGATACTGTTGACAGGCAGAGGCCAGGGGCACGGACTCTGAAAATTGAAGACAGGTAGGAGGGTGCAAAGGCAACAATTTAACCACACTGAGCAGGCAGGAAGGGCCGTGGCAGCACAACAGACTATGGAGGGCAGTGGAAAGGGGGACAGGGGCAATAAACCAACAATACATGACTTGCAAGAGAGGCTGTGGCAATGTAATAGACCATTGTGGGCAGAAGGAAGAGGCAATGGTAGTACAACCATACATGCCAACAGACCCGATTCAGCCAGGAAACGTCCAATGTTTTTAAGCTCAAATGGGCTTTATTTGATCTGTCTCCTGTCTAGAATCTCCTCTTTTTCAATGTAACTCAAAGGAGAAAATCAATACCCCAGTTATTTTTCAAAATCTCCCTCTTACCAAGTTCAAAATGTTCGCAAGTATGGTACATTGGATCATGGAAGGAAATGGAGTAGGGACATGGACTTGGATAACAGAGGACAGGAGGGACATGGAGAGGTGCACCAAACTGACCCTGCAGGGCAGGCATCAGGGTTTGCAGCAGCACAATACACCACACAGGGCATGCGGGATGGGAGTGCAGCACAACAATCCATAGAAAGCAAGAGGGAGGGGACAGGACCATGTACATGGACAACAGAGAACAGAGGGGCAAGAGGCAATGGTAGCTAGCTGACCATAATGGACAGACAGGAGAGAAAGCTGCAGCACATCAGACCATGCATGGCAGGAGGGAGGAGGCTAGTCCATGGATTCACACAACAGAGGATAGGGAGAAGGGGGATGGGGCAGCAAGCTAACTGTTCAGAGAAGGCGGCTATTAGGAACTTTATTGTTTTTAAAACGTGTGTCTGTGCGAACTACTTAAAATATGAACAAGTATGCAGCATAATCTCACTTTTATTAAGGAAGAAGAGGACGTTTGTGACTGTGACTCCGGGCTCACTTGGCAGAAACACTCCCTGACCCTCCACCCCCTATCGCAAAATGTAATGCCCGTGAAAAGGGAAGGTGAACACAGTGTTATATGGAACATAGTCCTTAGAGCACGATTGAAAATGAAAACTAGATATAGTGTATGGTATAAACTATGCACCAAAAAGGGTGATATAAGATGAACCGGGCGTGAAATATAATATGCAATACATTGTGCGCAATGACAGATTCATTGGAGAGAGTGAGATAACACAGGCACTAGCGCGTGCTATGCGATATGCGCCTTGGAGTGTAATATGCACAGGGCAGTGTTGTGTAACCTAACTAGTCTCTAAAGTTGTAATATAAAATATGTGCTGGGGAGTGTAACGTTGCATATGCACTGTGACAAAGATATGGATCCCAGATTGTAATATGTATGGCATAGCACTGTACGTTATAACATAGGCATCGAGGAAGGCACGTTAGATGAGGCAATATAACCTGTGCGAAGACAAGTGTGGCATGACATATTCACGGGGTGGTGTTACAGTGCACATGGGCTAGAGAGTGTCAAAGCATATGCACTAGCTAGTGGAATACAACACAGAGGTGTGTGGCACTCAGCAGGCAATGGTGGGTGTAACACAGCATTGGGCTCTGCCAGGAGTGCGCTGTGACTCTCAAGTGATGTTCGTCCCCTTTCCAGAGAGTAAAATAAAAAGTTTTACACATCCGGCAGTGGATGTGTGTTTTATTAACCGTGAGGGGGGTTTCTTGCATAGTTTTGGTTGAATTTTTGTCGAATCCCATTTGAATGGCTTGGTGAGCATGTGTATTAAATGTGCCCGTCAATAGCTACCCATGTTTGTATAAATAAACGACAAGGGAGTCTACCGGGATTAGGCACGGTAGGGCATCAGACATGTCAGAGCTTCACTAGCGGTGTAAATACATTCCACGTGGATTCATTGTATGCATAGTCGCCTTTTAATGAATATCACGCAAATCGTCATGGTGATAGGTACGTACGGTTTGTCCAGCATGACCTAGGTGTGTCTATAAATATATAATTTTTAAAAATAATAAAAAACAGTGGCCGGCCCTGGGGATTGGGGTCAAAAAAATATAATTAGGAGACAGGCCCTGGGGGATGGGGTCATCAGGGCCAATAAATTAGAATAAGAAGGGGAACCACACAGCCCCCCTTCTTAAAAAATTAAAATAAATAAAAGACTGGCATCGTGCCGGAGGCCACGCCCCCTCCTTGCAGCACTCTGCAAACGCGCCCCCTGGCGAGTTGTAAGTTGGGGAATTAATTCCTCTTCAGTACTGAGGGTCCCTGAGGGCCAACTAGCCCAACAGGCATCTCCAGTATGCGCCAGGGAGCTGCGCTGCAGACAGGTGTTCTGAGGCCAAGCCCCTTTTTACACCTCTCTGCAACGCAGCTCTGTGGTGCTTACTGGAGGTACCTAGTGGTCTAGTTTGACCCTAGGGACCCTTAGGATTCAAGGGGACTTAATCTCTCAACTTAGAACAGCCACAGGGCGCTTTTACACAGTGGTGAAGGGAGGGGACGGGGCCTGAGGTGACGTGTGCAAACACACACTATGGCACGTTTTAAATTGGGGATATAATTTTCCTTCAATACTGAGGGCCCCTGGGGGCTAACTAGCCCACCAAGTGCTTCCAGTAAGCGCCACTGAGCTGCATTGCAGAGAGGTGGTCCAGGCCGTGCCACTTCTTACACCTCTCTGCAACGCAGCTCTGTGGCACTTACTGGAGGTACCTAGTGGGCTATTTGGACCCTAGGGACCCTCAGGATTCAAATGAACTTAATCTCCCAACTAAAAACGGACACAGGGCGTGTTTACACAGCGGTGAAGGGAGGGGACAGGGCCTGAGTTAACGTGTGCAAAAACGCCCTGTGGCCTGTTTTAAGAGGTAGTTTTAATCCCCCTGCCCTATTATATACTAGGGGCTTACAGAGGAGGTCATGCTAATCACAGGGGGACCCCAACGCATAATGTTCCCTAGTGTATGTAGGTGTTTTCACTGTATTCTAAGTGTCTTTTAACATAGCACTGGCTCTAGGACTGGTTAGTCAGACTCAGTTACCACCAGTATCCGTCTGAAAAAGTTGAGGGTACAGGATGATTTTGCAACAAGGCTTCTTTCTGCTCTTCTGTTTGTTCTTTCTGCACGTTATCCTTCTTCCTGCACTTTTCTTCGTCTTTGAGGACTTCTGTTGCTTCTTTCTGCACTTCTTTTTTTTCTTTCTGTGCATTTTTTCTTCTTTCTTCACATGTCCTATCTCTGTAGGCATAGTTAGAAATTAGCTTTTAAAAAACCTTTGAAATTCACAGAAAAAACCATAGGTTTCAGGAGTGTTATAGTTAGCTGGACTTTTCACTTGTACAAAAGCATTGAAATTCCCCCGTTATAGTTAGTTCAGCTAACTATAACTCGCGCGCCCGCAATGCACTGCCGATGACGTCACATATTACATCACTCATGACACTCACAACCACCTCTTATAACAGACCCACCAAAATTTCAGACCCAGCCACACTGACCAATGGACCAATAAAAAGGGCCCACACTCACAAACCATGAGCCTTTGCAACAGACCCACTGCTGACAGACACCACACACAAACAACTGCACCCATACACCTTAACTTACACACCTTCACACAACCTCCTTCACAGATACCCCCTCTACACATTCACACACACACCTACACATTCACACCCACACACCCACAACCATCCACACCCACACCCCACACCATGCCCACAGACAAGAATCCAAAGTTCACAAGGGATTAGCTGGACATCCTTGTCAACAAAGTCATCAGAGTCGAGCCCCAGCTCTTTGGAACATTGGTCAGACAGACCAACATAGCCAAAAAATCACGCCTGTGGTAGAGGATCGTCGATCGGGTGAATGCTGTTGCGCCCATCAGAAGGACCAGGAATGAATGCCAAGCCAGGTGGTACGATCTGCAGAGGGCAGCCAAGCGCAAAATAAACGAGGACTACGCCCAGAGTAACATCACTGGAGGTGGGCTGCCCCGCAGACCGCTACATTACCATCCCTGGGAGGAGAAGGTGATGGCCCTGCTTCCACCGGTGGGAGTACACGGAGTCGAAGGAGTTGCCAAGCCTGGTGAGTACACAAACAACTTACGTAACATGGGGGTAATGGCATCCACACCCCAACTACAACAAATGTACTCACCTACCCCCAAGCCCTCACCGGACACAACCACACTCAAAATTAACGCTCATGCCACTAACATGTGTATGCCCCATTCACAAAGCAAGGCCATGCCATGTCCCAGCCTACACAAACCACAAACCCAAGACTGGATGTCCGGGATGCTGGGAGGGTGGGGATCACTAAACATATTGTACAACTCAGAAACAGACACCATTGCCCTCAGCCCATATTGCCCAGGTACATACCCATGCACCATGCTCAATGCACAGGGACTGGCAAAGTACTGACAAGGTAGCTGACACTTGGCCCTGCTGTAGGCAGCACAAGGCCCTCCTGTGACCACTGCAAACTCGAACACAAACACAACAAGCTCAGATATCTAGGACAGGAACTCTCACTCACTGACATGGCAGCATGCTCCATGGGGGGACAGATACATCACCTGGGAGACCCACTGCCAAATCACACTACACCCACCAGCAGGCACCGTCAATCAATCAACAATCGATCAGGGTACTTGTAAGATGCGCTACTTACCTGTGAGGGTCTTAAGGCGCTGAGGGGGGGGTTCCACTACTGCTCGAAGTGCCAGGTCTTGAGGAGTATTCTGAAGGCAAGTAGGTCTTGGGTCAGTCGTAGGTGGGTTGGGAGGGTGTTCCAGGTCTTGGCGGTGAGGTAGGAGAAGGATCTGCCGCAGGGGGTCGTACGTTGGATGCGGGGGACAGCTGCGAGGGCGAGGCTGTCGGAGCAGAGCTGGCGGGTGGGGGTGTAGAAGCTGAGTCTGATGTTCAGGTAAGCTTGTCCGGCGTTGTGGAGTGCCTTGTGTGCGTGGGTGAGGAGCTTGAAGGTGATCCTCTTGTTGATGTTGAGGTTCTGGACTTTTAAGAGTCCAGAGGTGTCAGGGAAACAACACCCAAAGACCCCTGAGTTCCTCCTGTCTCGGTGCACAAATAAACAGAGACACGGGCTTCTCGATGGTGGCGTCAAAGACCAAGGTTTATTTACTGCAGGGACACAGAAGTCATAGGAACCACACAGAGGCAGAATCTACGAGACTGTTCAAATTGCGTTAAGTGGGTTACTCTTTAAATACACGCAAAATGTCTTTAGGCTACATTACACGAATATTTCTCATGCCCAACCCGGTATCCCAAACAAACAGTAAATAGACATCAAACAATAATTTGTAGGATTTCGGTATTCGATCAGATCCCCTTGTCAGTTTTCCATTCTTTACCCGATCCTCCCCATCATAAAAATTGTAACCTCCCCATTGTAAAAGCCCAGAAGGAGAGGAGCAGAGCCAGGTGCAAAGGATTGAAAAGGAGGATAAGACGTGTTTATGGATCATAAACGGGCATGGCTACCGTCTTCAGCCTTTCAGTCAGGACAACGGACACGAGAACCAGTATGGCAGGGCTGGCCTCAGGCAGGGGAGGCAGCTTGATTCTGCCTAGTCATGTAGTGTCAGCCTTTCTCGGGGCTCGGCTTACGTGTCCTTTACAAGGTGACTCTGCCGGGGTCATCGCCCGTTCATTGACTATGTGAGGGCAAGAAACAAAATGGATGCCGTAACTAAAATGGATGCCATGACTTTACAACAGAATGCCCTATTTCTCAGTGAATTCATGCTAGTTGCGTAGCGAAAACACTGTCATGCATGTAATGGATCATTTGCGGTTCATTGGTACCAAAACCGTGTCAGTACTACGATACCGAATTCACGGGTTCGGATCGCTACAGAACCTCAGACCGTCCTTTTGCCCTTACATAGGCAATAACTCACTCTATGTCAGAATCCATTTCTATGTTCATCAGGTCACTGATATGTTGTTGGAGCATTACTCTATCCCGTGGCGTATCTCTAAAAACAGGTGGTCTTCTTACGCATGTTGAAATGCAGACGTTACATAAGGCAGGACCACACTGAACAATGAGACAGCACGAAAATAAAAACTACCCGTGTTAGTTGACGTAAGTTTCTACTGTTGGCCATAGGCCCCCAGAACGGAAGGAAACCTTTGAAGAAGTCTCCTGCTTCTTGGCCAGTAGTATCTTCTTTACTGAAAACACCTTTCACAGCTCTAGTTTTATGATAGTCCGGTGTAGCAGTGTATGTCGGAGGTAGCAGTTGAGCGATATAACATGAGCCTGAGAAGTCAGCAGGCAGCCATGTGTATGCTCTGTCTTGGCAAACAAAATAAGTACCCTTAGCAGCTAAGAATGCAGGGGAAGACTGTGACGGGAAAACATATGTTTCGATACAGTCACTCTTCCCTAGTCGAGCTTTCGGATTCCTCCCATTTCCTTGCAAACAGACCTGACCTTGGTGGGGTACGACCCAGATCGGAGTCGAGCTTTTACGTTTGTTCTCACCCAGAGTAATGCCATATTCCGTAACATTCCAACCCATGTAAACTCGCAATTCATCCTTGGGAATGAACGGAGTGTTATTGACATCTCTAACCATGTCAGTGATTCCTTTTACCAAGGCTCTATTAGCAGAGTTATACCGAGTGGAACGCGGAGGTCGTGGAGGATAGGTCTCTAGGGCATAAGCGAACATGGTCTGAAATGCCCAGAATGATCCATTATAACTAAAGGGCAGGACCAGATAAGGGATGCCCTTGTCCATGGTATGTGGTATCAAGCCACACACCCAGCAGTTTGTTGTATTAACCACTAGTTGATGTTGGTGCAAGAGTTGAATGAAAGTGTTATTTATAAACTCAGAGCGTCGAGCTTGCTCGTGGGCAGGAAAAGGGTGGAAAGAATGAAGAGAAACAACAGTCGGAGAAACAGGAACATGGGGGGATACTGTAGATGTAACAGGTGTAAAGATCAACTGAATACCAAAAATAATTCCTCCTACCAAAGTTATCAAAACAATTAGAAGTGTCAGAGTACATTGCATTAGAAAACATTTGCTATACAATATGTCATATAGCTTTGTCTTGTGCACATTTATGACATTAACCCGTCGCAGTTCAGGAAGCTCCATCTTCTACAACCGTTCGCAACGGATGGTTTGTACCTGTTAAAAACTTGCCTCTGTTTACCCCGGGGATTCCCAAGATAGACAGAAGAAACCGACCTTATGTCTGATTCCCTGCAAATTAAAACAAGGCACACGTTACGACCCTACGGTAACCCAGACGGCAAGGTGAGAGAAACAATAAAAACAAAAAGATAAAAATTTAGAGCAAACTTCCTGACTGAATGGAATGCAGTAAGATCAAAACAATTTTCAAACGGAAAGGCAATTATGCAATGTCATTGGTTCATAACATGAGAACGTAGATTATATCTGTACTTTCCGGGTCTTGTCTGATCTTGAAATAGCTGGTCTACAGGTGCGGAAATGTTCGACTCCACAGGTGGCAAATGTTCACTTTGTGCAATACTCGGTCCAGGATTCAAAGGAGCGGTTCCTGCTGAGGTGTCAAAGTTCTGTGTTTCAGTTCGTGGGTGGTCCGTTATGTACTCTGCATCACTGAAAGGGATGTGCCTAGGAACAGGTTCTGTCTCGGATACACCAAGTCCCTGTCTAACCCAATTGTCATAGGGGAGTGGGAGAGGGACACGCTTCGTATGGCTAGCGTGTACCCAGTTTTTCCTTCCAGCTAGGCGGACTGCAGTTCTTATTGTGAGGAGTACCTGGAACGGACCCACGAATCTTGGCTGGAGGTTTCGAGTTCGTTCAAAGTTCCGAACTACAACTTGGTCGCCTGGTTTCAACGTGTGGCCTGGACTCTCTGGCAGTTTAGGCAAGGATTCGAATACCTGTTGATGAATAAGGCTTAATTTAGCAGTCAGATCATAAAGATAATCAATCAACATTGGGTATTCAATCTGTTTGAATTCCTTTGGCCTAGGGACTCCCCAGACATTAGCAGGACGACCGAACACAATCTCATATGGGCTAAGCCCTACTCGAGAGTGTACAGTCGCTCTGGTGGACAGTAGAGCTAAAGGCAGTGCGTCTGGCCAAGAGAGACCAGTGGAAGCTTGAATTTTAGCAAGTTTCAGCTTCAGGGTGCCATTGTACCCTTCAACCAAACCCGCTGACTGTGGGTGATTCGCACTGTGGAATTTTTGATTAATACCCAGACCCGCACACACACTCTTCATAACTTTCCCTACAAACTCACTTCCATTGTCCGACCAAACAATCCGTGGCATACCATACCTGGGGAAGTATTCTTTGAGGAGGATTTTGGCAGTGGACATAGCAGTGTTATCCTTCAACGGATATGCCTCAATCCATCTTGAAAAGGCACAGACAACCACTAGGACGTATTTAAGATTGTTACACCTATCCATGTGGATATAATTAAGGGTGGGCGTGCTACTTCGCGAAGCTACGCAAAGTGAAGTTCGCACTACGCGAGCTACGCGTAGCACTTCGCGAACTGCGAAGTAACATGTTCGCACTGTGCAAGATGTTGTTTTCAATGATTGCACAGTGCGGACAAGCAACCGGCACTGTGCAATCATTGAAAATGGCATCTTGCACAGTGCGAGCTGTAGTTTTCTGCTGCTCGAGTAGATTTTTCCTCGAGCTGCAGCTTTCTCAACGCGAACTGGTAGTTTCTCATCGCGAGCGGTCGCGAGCATACGCGACCCCTCGCAATGAGAAACCTGACCTTCTCGCGTTGGGAATCTCGCCGGGAGGTTTATTTTCCATGCTCGCGATCGCGAACAAGGAAAAAGTCTCGCCAGGATGTCATTTTGCTTGCTCGCGGTCGCCAACTTGACGTTGAGGACCGCGAGCAAGCAAAAAATGACCGCAGCACTACGCAACACTACGCTACGCGTGTTCGCACTGTGCTACGTGCAGTTCGCGTAGTGCGAAGTAGCGCGAACTTTGCAAACTACGCGAGCGTAGCGTAGTGCTTCGCCCAGGCCTAGATATAATCCAACTGAATCACTTCAAAGGGACAAGAAGGGGGAGCAAAATGACCAGTTGGGGTTGGGGTTCCCTTGCCAGGATTATGCATCAGGCATATCATGCAGTTTTTCACCACTCTTTCCGCACACTTAGTAATTCCATCGTTCTTCCATACTGGAGCTAACATTTTACAGATCCCTTTCGAACTGATGTGCGCCGCTCCATGCGCCATCGTGACTACCGCAAGTACATACGCATCAGGTAACATCCAACGTTGCTGTTCGGACAAATCAACCCAACATTCACTTGAATCCATTTTACCCGTTTTCTCCTTCCATTCATTCTTCTCATTCTCAGTTGCTTCATTCTGGATTGCCTTCACACTTTCAATCGTATTCTCACACATCCCTTATTCAGCAATCCATCTTGCAGACGTTGCAACATACATTCGGCTCGTCATGTTCTTGGCCGTCTCTTTGGCGACCTCATCAGCAAACGCATTTCCACGGCCAACATCATCCGTAATCTTCCGATGTGCACTGCATTTCACAATCGCAACTTCATTCTTTAGGGTCAGAGATTCCAATAGATCACTGACTAACTGTCCATGTTGGATTTTAGTCCCATGGGATGTGAGAAAACCTCTTTCTCTCCAGAGACGTCCAAAGTTATGTGATACGCCGAAGGCGTATTGGCTGTCAGTAAACACATTCACTCTCTTTCCCTCAGCTAAAACACACGCTCTTGTTAGTGCAATTAATTCTGCAGCTTGGGCAGAATTCTGACTTACTCTTGCAGTCTCAACAATCGTACTCAAAGTCGTAACTGCATACGCGGCCGTCACATCACCATTCTGTAACTTAAAACAAGACCCATCGACATATAAAGTGCCGTCTGGATCTGGCAACGGAGTGTCTTTTAAATCAATCCGACCTTTTGTCTCTTCCTCAGTTCTGAAACAACAATCATGGGGCTCTGAATCACTCGACTTCTGAGTAGTCGGCAACAACGTTGCTGGATTCAGTATGTTGCATCGCTTGATCTGAATGTGACTTGCCAAAAGTGTCAGCTCGTAGCCTGATAGTCTAGCACTGGTGAGGTGCTGAGTTTTCGTTCGATTCATGAGTGTATCCACGGCATGTGGAACCATGACTATTAACATGTTGTTCATGACTAGTCCAGCAGACTGTCTAATAGACACTGCAGCTGCTGCTGTAGCTCTCAAACAACTCGGCAATGCTCTGGCTACCGGATCTAATGTGGATGAGAAATATGCACAAGGCCGCTGTTTGTCACCAAACTGTTGCGTTAAAACACTCAACGCACAATCTTCTCTTTCATGGACATATAGTGTAAACGGCTTACTGTAGTCAGGAGTACCTAACACAGGAGCTGAGCATAACGCATCACGCAATTCCGAGAAGCTTTGTTGACATTCATCAGACCATGGCAAAGGACTCGGAACACCTTTTCCAGTCAGAGCCACCAATGGTTTTGCCATGAGAGAAAAATTTGAGATCCATTGCCTACAGAATGACGTAATACCCAAAAACGCACGCACTTCTCTCTGTGTGCTTGGTACAGTCATCTGCGAGATTGCTTTGATTCTCTCTGGGGTCAACCTTCTTCCCTCCTTTGACAAAAGATGACCTAAGTAGGTCACTTCTTGGCAACAATATTGCAGTTTAGAAGGTGACACCTTGTGATGTAAGTCTGACAAATGACGTAATAAAGAAATTGTAGCTGTTTTGCAAGTTTCCTTGTTATCAGCAGCCAGTAAAAGATAATCTACGTATTGGATCAGGGCAACACCAGGAGGAAGTACAAGAGCATCTAATTGACTCTTTAATGCTTGGCTGTAAATTGAAGGGCTCTCACAATAACCTTGTGGAGCGCGCTTGAATCTGAAACTGCGATCTCCTAAGGAGAAACCAAAAATGTCTCTACTTTCCTCGGCTATGGGAATGCTGAAAAATGCATTTTTCAAGTCGATAACTGTAAACCATGAGGCTGAGGCAGGAATCAACGTCAATAATGCAGTGATATCTGGTACCACAGGAAACTGTGGAATCACTATTTTATTAACTTCTCTGAGGTCAATCACAAATCTGTAGATTGGAGGTTTGGATGGGTCAGTACGTTTCAAAATCGGCAAAACAGGACTATTGCAGACATTTCCTTTAGTTTCCTCAACCACATCTTTCTGTATTAAGTCTTTCACAATCAGTAAGAGTGCTCGTTCCCCTTCATTCGAAATCCGATACTGTGGGATTCGTGGGAATTTAACATTCGCTTTCAAACTTACCACATAAGGGGGAATTTCCAAGAGGCCTACATCGTTAGGACCAGTTGCCCAAAGAGTATCAGGGAGAGAACGCAGCTCCGGTGGGAGCTTATCCATCGACATATACATTGGAGAGATGACTCTCTTGCTTAATGTGAGCTGCACTCCCGAAGGAGAACAGTACAGTGTCGCATGTAGGCGTTTCAACAGATCTAAACCAAGCAGATTCTCATTACAACCGGTTGTTAGAATAAGGGGTGCTTCTAGTTCGCATGGCCCAACAGATATTGATAAAGGACTAGAAACAGGATTGTGAACAGGGGTGCCTGAGAAACCTACTGAAGTGTTCGTTAAGCCAGACAAAGGTGCGCCAGGGAGTTTCGCATGCATAATTGAACTTTTTGCCGCACCAGTATCCAACAGAAACGGTTCGACCACGCCTGATGTAACTACTGCGACATAAGGTCCACTCTGATCAACTGGAACTGATACTACTCCCTTTCTTTGCCTGTGGCTGTCCTAGTACTCGCTTCTCTGAATCTCCTCATTATGATCATAGTAATCTTCAACATGATACTGTGGAGATCTACCTGTTTGCGCAGATTGTGCATTTCGCTGATCGAAATAATTCGATTGGCGATCGGCCTGTGGTGTCATAGTACCACGTCCTCTACCTCTAGGAGCTTGCGTAAATCCAACAGTACTTCTCTGAGCTGGGACACCACTAGTCTGTGCGTGCAGTACCGGACACTCATTCTTATAATGACCCTCCTTCTTACAATAGGCACACTGATTCCATGCTAACTGTTGTCGGGAAAAACCATAAATAGATCTTTGGGACGTCCCTTGCTGGAATTGTGGCTGTTGCTGAAACTGGGGTCGCTGCTGTGAATCTGACTGATTCGAGCGAGGCGGATACGCCTGTTGCAAAAGAACTTTAGTCTTTAAATCTTTTGTTTTCTTTTCTGACTTTTCCTTCTCTTCTTTCTCTCTATTCTCGTAATACTGAGCAGTTGCAAGTATCTGTGCTGTCGTCGACACTGCCCATGCACTTTCAGAATCCTTTAACTTGTTACTAAGCTCAGGTAGTAAATTAAATACGAACTTGTCGACAAACAACCTTTGGCCTCCCTCAGTACTCATATCTTGCCCACTGTGGTCTACGAAGGTCTCTTCAAATCTAGTGAAGAAGTCAGAGACGCTTTCATCCTTCTTTTGTTTGCATGCCGATAGTTTATCCCAATTGACACGTAATGCTGGCATCAGCGTTTTCATCAGATTAATTATTCTGCCAGGTAGGGCAGCAATCAGAGGTTCAGGTTTAGCACCGCCAACTTGTTGCGCATCTGCTGCTACAATAGCTGGCCAATCACCTCCTTAGGCGACTGGGTGGTTCTCTTGCCGAATTTTGGCCCATATAGGCTGTGGCACTACATTACCAAATAACATTTCAATGTCTGCCAAATTCATGATGCACGCTTGAACTGTCTGCGTTAACTCTTTGTAATAACCAGCAGGATTTTTACGTGGGTCTGGTAACGCTTGTTTTACTGCTAACACTTCGGCCCGTTTCCAAGGGATGTGTATCCACACTCTCTGGAAATGTGCCGGGGCAGCTACAATATTATTAGCCCCATCAGCTTGAACTGCATCACGCCATATCGGCGGAACTTCCCTCATCGGATATTGACCTCGTTTTTTCCTAGTAGTAATCGGTGAACCATCAGGGTCTCTTGTCGCTCGAAGAGGGGAATCATCCCTATGAGCTAAAATCAGTTCTATCGCTCCCCTTACTTCTGAACATATCACCATTCCTGCGGCGAACTTCTGTTGAATATTTATCAAATCAGAGGGGACGGAATCTAAGTCATCATCTTCCCATTCTTCACGCACAAGAGAACACATCACGTCAAAAACATAACGTTGAGTAGGTTCATTCCATTGCATAAAAGTATCTAACACTCTTCGTGCATCATACTTCGCAGCTTTCGACATCCACCTAAGAGCTGTCGAATCTAACATTTCTCGTTCCTGAGGACCAGGAAGCTGGCTACGTCTCTGTATAGAGTCAGAAACGGGGGCCCCAATTAAAGACCTGTTGAGAGGAGTTAAAATGTTAGTTACAGAGTCGGTTATTTTCCGACGAACGGAAAGCGGAGTCAGAATGTTCACAGGGTTCGGGAACAGGGCAGCTGGAGCAGATGAAATAGTAAGGGTAGGAGTAGCAGGTAAAGCAGTTTGTGAAACGACAGAAAAAGGCGGAGCAGGCGACCCAGGAAGAGGGGGTGCCGAAGGAACATTAACCACGGGAAGGACAGGAGCTGGAATCAAAGGAAGTGGAGCAACTATTCCAGGCTGACCAGCAGCTGGCTGTACAACAGGTGGTAACTGTGGTACTGTAATACCCTGTGCATACGGTGGAGGTGAATTCAACAGGTAAGACAACAGAGGATCCTTCTCATGATCCTCCATCAGCTTAGTAGGACAAGATGGCAATACAGGGTAACATTTATCAATTGCCAAATTATATTTTCTATTCGCCATCTCCATTGCTTTCTCAGTCTCGTTGACATGCAGCTGCCTAGCAGACTCCATTAAAGTCAACCCTTTCTCTTTCTGTTCTTTCTTCGTCTTCCTAATTTCTCTCTGTTTGGCTTCTTTACGCCATACGCGAAAAGAATCAAACATTGCCGGCCGGGCTTTTCTCTTAAACAACTTCTTTTCTAGATTGTCTAGAATTTCGGTTTCGAACCTACCATGCGGTGGCCAACTAAGGACACCATCTTTTCTGGTATAACGGACCCATACCTCATTATACGTAATAGGACCAACACCATGTTTACAATAGAGCTCATATGTAGGAGTTCCAATCGGAGGAACCGAACACGAATCCTCTAACCGGGAATCCTCGTTGCAACATAACCAGGACAGGAAACAATTACTACTGGTAGTCATGACAAACAAAGACAAATTGCAACCAAAATGCGCAAAGAACTTAGGCCTACCAAAATGAACTAATACCAAAACAAAGATTATCTAGACAAGAGCAACCAATGATAATCTACAAATTAAACCAGAGCAACAAGGAACAAACAAACTGAGCGTAACCCACTTAATACTTAACTGAAATGTGGAAGACGTCACCAAGGAGAACCCGTCTACGTCTCGCCGTACTAAGGTCTGCACCTCGGGTCCAAGACAGGGCGACAGTCAGGGCAGCGGTCCTCTGTAGCCGTCTGGGAACGGGAACCCTCGTGGAAGAGATCGTCGGGCCACTTTTACGACATGCAGGGATCGATGAAGCGGGGTACCTCCCTCCGGAATCTTCACACGAAACTTCTCGAACTTTTCAGGCTTTGGACCGGTACCGGATGACGTCGCCCCACGTTGGGCGCCAATTTGAGGTTCTGGACTTTTAAGAGTCCAGAGGTGTCAGGGAAGCAACACCCAAAGACCCCTGAGTTCCTCCTGTCTCGGTGCACAAATAAACAGAGACACGGGCTTCTCGATGGTGGCGTCAAAGACCAAGGTTTATTTACTGCAGGGACACAGAAGTCATAGGAACCACACAGAGGCAGAATCTACGAGACTGTTCAAATTGCGTTAAGTGGGTTACTCTTTAAATACACGCAAAATGTCTTTAGGCTACATTACACGAATATTTCTCATGCCCAACCCGGTATCCCAAACAAACAGTAAATAGACATCAAACAATAATTTGTAGGATTTCGGTATTCGATCAGATCCCCTTGTCAGTTTTCCATTCTTTACCCGATCCTCCCCATCATAAAAATCGTAACCTCCCCATTGTAAAAGCCCAGAAGGAGAGGAGTAGAGCCAGGTGCAAAGGATTGAAAAGGAGGATAAGAGGTGTTTATGGATCATAAACGGGCATGGCTACCGTCTTCGGCCTTTCAGTCAGGACAACGGACACGAGAACCAGTATGGCAGGGCTGGCCTCAGGCAGGGGAGGCAGCTTGATTCTGCCTAGTCAAGTAGTGTCAGCCTTTCTCGGGGCTCGGCTTACGTGTCCTTAACAAGGTGACTCTGCCGGGGTCATCGCCCGTTCATTGACTATGTGAGGGCAAGAAACAAAATGGATGCCGTAACTAAAATGGATGCCATGACTTTACAACAGAATGCCCTATTTCTCAGTGAATTCATGCTAGTTGCGTAGCGAAAACACTGTCATGCATGTAATGGATCATTTGCGGTTCATTGGTACCAAAACCGTGTCAGTACTACGATACCGAATTCACGGGTTCGGATCGCTACAGAACCTCAATGTGGAGCCAGTGCAGGTCACTCAGGAGGGGGATGGTGTGGCTGTGGCGGGGGCGTTGACAATCAGTCGTGCGGAGGCGTTTTGGAAGCGTTGTAGCCGCCGTTGGTGTTTGGATGGGAGTTCTGCGTAGAGTGTGTTGCCGTAGTCCAGTCTGCTGCTGGCGAGGGCCTGTGTCACTGTTCTAATTGTTTCGGTCGGGATCCACCTGTTGATCCGGCGGAGCGTGCGTAGGGTGTCGTAGCAGGAGGAGGAGACGGCGTTGACCTGCTTGGACATGGAGAGGGAGGATGCGAGGATCAATCCTAGGTTGCGTGCGTGGTCGGTGGGTGTCGGTGCTGTCCCCTGAGCGATCGGCCACCAGAAGTCGTCCCAGGCTGAGGGTGTGGGTCCGAGGATGAGGACCTCCGTCTTGTCCGAGTTCAGTTTCAGATGGCTGCTCCTCATCCAGTCGGCGATGGCCCTCAGACCCTCGTGGATGTTTGTTTTGGTGGTGTGAGGGTCCTTGGTGAGGGAGAGGATGAGCTGGGTGTCATCGGCGTAGGAGATGTTTTTGAGGTTGTGGTGGCGGGCCACTTGTGTGAGGGGGGCCATGTGGATGTTGAACAGCGTCGGGCTGAGGGATGATCACTCACCCCTTACACAAGCACACACCCCCGGGGCAGCCAATGGAGTTACCCACTCTCACAATGGACATGTGACACAACAAGATCAAGCCACAGCCAAAGAAGCATCCAAGCCCAAATTTGGCATGTCAAACACCCTGCAGAACATTTCAATCAGTCCCCTGCAACATCCCCATCCACAAGTGAAAATTGATGTGAATGCTAGGCACATACAACTACCTGGAGGAACTGTGGCAACTAGAATATGTATGAAACATGGATGTCGCATTAACATTGTCTCTCTCTCACACACAGGGCAACGTCATGGATCTCCCCCAATAATGGGGGGGAAGTACCACAGTCCCAGGCTCTGGAGGAACCTGATCCCACCGGCAGCGACACCTCACAACACTCCGCAGATGACCCCAACCCACCTGGCCCATCTGGTGTCCAAGCCCCTGCAGCACCTGCTTCAGGTACATCTGTGCCAACCACCACCCCCGTTACTGCCACATCCCAGGAGACACCCAGGAGCCCTGCCCACACTGAACAACTGAGCCAGTCTGACCTGGAGGGACAAGATTCGCCGGGCACCCAGGAGGAGGCAGCCAACACAGACACTGCCATCCCTCAGGGGTCCCGTAGACCCGATGTGCCACAACGGCAGGCCAGGCTCATGTGGGCAGAGGTGGTGGGAGAGGAGTCAGGCGGAGGCGAGAACCTGACCAGACAGCTGAAGGGACCGGTATGTCACACGTACGCAACATCATGGAGGCATACTGGCGTGACACCAGGGCCATCAGTCAGGTAGTGGCGACCCTCACAGACATTAAGAATCAACAGGCTGAGCAACATGCCAGTCAACAACAACACCAAGGACGGATGGAGGCAAGACTGGCTGAGCTCCTGGCGGTGCAAAGGGACATAAGCCATTCACTCCGTCGGATCACTGACAACATGGGCAACCCTCCCTGTGACACCAGGAGCAGACCAGCACCAGCCACAGGGAGGGAGGAGGAGGAGGAGGATTCGTCCGACGGAGCGTCCCAAGCATCGTCAAGGCCTGCATCTGAGGGTCCCCGGAGGAAGGTGGGTCGTCCACGGAAAAGACCGTGAGAGGCAGCGGACCATCCACATCTCCCAGATCACCTGGCCTGGCCTTCATGCGCAACAGCAGCACATCATTCACTGACATTCTCTGCCACATGGACTTGCTGGTCACAGTCTGACCAATGATGACCAACACTGTGGTCTGGACTCTGATGGCTTCAAATGCCAAGGATCCCATCTCCCCCTGTGAACTTTGGATTCTATGCACCTGGTAGAGCACCTTATTTTTTCTAACAAAACACGCACCCCACCGAGAATAAAACTATTTATTTGTCATTAGATGTTGCAGTCATTTTGCATTAGTCTACAACATACGTGTGGGTAAATGTCAAATTATGCCGGAGTGTTGAACTAACTCCATACCCTGGGATCTTAGTCCGGTACAGGACACACATGGGTCACAATGTATCATCCGATACAGCCTGGGAGCCCAATACTCACCCGTGATGGCCTCAAGCTGCTGAGGGGGGGCTTAAAATACTGTGCGGACACACCAATCAGGAAGAGGATCATGAAGGCCTAGAGGTCATGGCTCATGTGGAGGTTCCCGGGGAAGGAGTTCCAGGTATGTTTGTCCAGGTGGGAGAACCATCGCCTTCATGCTGGAGTGTTGTGGATGTGAAGAATGGTGGCCAGGCCAAGTTCGGATGCATAGAGTTGGGCCAACGGGGTCTTGGATGACAGACGTACAAGGTTGATTTTGGGGCCTGGGGTTGTTGATTGCCTCCTGAGTGTGTGTGAGGAGTGTGAAGGTCATCCTGCAGCACACAGTGATCCCTTGCAGCTATCTCAGGTGGACGGTGATGTGGATGGGGTGCGGGATGTTGAAGCTGAGTTGTGCAGAGGCACCCTGGATGTGGACAAGTTTCCCGTGAGTTTGGATGTACTTGCTCCGTAGAGGGCGGGGCAGTAGTTTTCACGGCTGGTGTCGTGGACCTGGGGGATGGTCTGTCTTTCCTTGTAGTGGATCTATCTGTGGATCATGTGCATCATGCAGAGGGTGTTGCAGCATGAGGTACAGATGCTGGTGATTTGCATGGCAAATGTGAGTGACAAATCCATAATGCACACCATCTTGTGTGCGTGGCCACTGGGTGCTTGTGTAGGGCCCCTGCGGGTGGGACACCAGGAGTAGAGCCAGCTGTAAGGGGACAATCCTCAGATGATTACCTCAGTCCGGTACAAGTCCAGCCTCAGGTGGCTGATGTTCAGCCATTCATCCACGGACCTCATGCCTTCTTGAATGTTGGAACTGGCAATGGCTGCGTCTTTGGTGAGGGTAAGGAGCACCTGGATGTCAATGGCATACGACATGATGATGAGGTTGTGTGTGCATGTGATGGTGGAGAGGGGGGTCCTGGACACATTGAAGATTGACACGCTGAGAGATGATCCCTGGGCCATGTGCCAGATGACGCCACTATACTACATGCTGAAGGCTTGAGTCCCACTCCCATTGCCTTGCTGGTGGACGGAGCCGGTGTGGAGCAGGAGGGACATGATCTGGTTGGTGTGACAGGGCCTGGAAGGCGGGACAGCGCGGTGTAGGCAGGTGGAGTTGCACACTCAACATGCAAAGGTGTTGTGTGTGCGCTTAGGGTATGCCTGAGAGCAGGCGGTTGATTTTCGGATAGACATTGCTTGGAGGGTGGCTGCAAGATCAGACTGTAGTGTGATGTGGGTCATGCAAGGACATGAGGGTCGTGCAATGTGCACGTTGCATGTGCTGACAGTCCTGCCTTTGGCACCACGTGGCCGCAACAGTGGCACAGACAAGATGATGACAGCCAAATGAATGGGTGGAGGGAGGCAGGAAGGAGCATCTTTGAGGCGTGTGTGTTGCCGAATCCCGCTACTTTGTGTGCCCTTGCTGCAGGGGCCGCAGCAGCAGGTGGCATGTCCTGGAAACTATTCCAAAAGTGGCACACAAAGACAAGGATGTCAGAAAGGAAAACTGTAACAGGCGTATGTAAAGGAAGGAGTGTCCGGTTAACCATGGCACACCCAGAGAAAATGGATGCACAATCACCAAAGATGACTGACACAGGATCAGGAAACAGAAGGCCGAGCTGCGCACAGGAGACACACCCTCAGCAGGCGTTGACGGCCCGTCGTGGGGACCAACATGCCCAAATACATACACAACCATGGACTTCATGCACAATCGAGATTTTAACCCATGAAGGACTGCATGTATGTAGCCAAACTATTCATAGACTCATATGCACAATCTTTGACAACTATGCCAGAGATGCCGCATGCAAAGTGGCAAGAGACCTGCATTGACAGAGATGAGGCACCTTGCTCAGGCTCACACTAAGGGAAATGCATCAATATGAACAGATTCAGAGGTCATTTGGCTGAACATGTGAGACCTACACTGGGCACCGCTTCACAACACAGATGTAGTAAATCCAAATGGCCTGGCACACAAGTTAAGGGGATAAGCCAAACACCCCCTGCTGCACACGGAGAGGCTGCAATTCCCCATTGAGCCTCTTATGGGGATGTCCCAACCTATGTCCACCTGTAGCATCCCGTATGTTTCTGAGGAAAGTTTTACACACATTGATGCCTTCATCAGAATCCACAAACCATTACAGATGACTGTCACGAAGGTTGACTATCAATTCATGGGAGTCATGCTACATGTCATGTGCCCCATGGTGAGTCGACATGTATGCATGGTAACCCAACATGCACAGGAGCAGTCCCCACACATTCCAAACACATAACACCCCCAAAATGCCTTGCTGCAATCCTCACCCAAAATGACTTATCCCCATGTCCGTGCATGGAATGCTGATTCAGCACACGTTGCAATATTCATGAGGAATAGCAGGAGGCCAACGATGACACGACCAGACAACATGCGCAAGAACCTGTGGATGACAGACACACAAGAAGTCAGCTAAAAGATTGTTTTCCGCATACATGGTCATTTACTCTACAGGAATAATGTTGTCACCATGCGATCAGAAAATGTAGTGTCTCAGCTAAAATGAGTGGAATGACATCATCACTCGAGTGACACATCAGAACACACATCTAAGTCACTTAGCTTGCAGTCAGCTGGACACACACATTGCAACACATGCCACACAAGGCTCCAAGCGTGCACACTCAGACCCAGTGACTCACCATTATGAAAGAAGTTGCGTATGAGCTGACTCCGGATATCCTCCTCCTCCTCCTCCTCCTCCTCACTTGCCTCATGACCAAGCCCTTCATCCTCCACGGGTGGATGTTCCTGCTCATGCTGCTCCGGGATGAGTGGCACTGCCTTCTCCACTGCAATGTTGTGCAGCATGCAGCACACGAGGAAGATTTTGCAGACCTTTTCCAGTGCATATGGGAGGGACCCGCCTGTCTTGTGAAGGCACCGGAATCGGCTCTTCAGGAGGCCAAACGTCCTCTCAATCACTCGCCTGGTCTGCCCATGTGCATTGTTGTAACGGTGATCTGCAGCTGATCTTGGGTTGCGGAGAGGCGTCATCAGCCATGGCATGTTGGGATAGCCAGAGTCCCCTACATGGAAACATCATGTAAATAAGTGGGTCAGGTGATGCTGTAAGATACAAAGATACCGCAAAACACAGGACAAACAGAGTATACCCACCAACAAGACATGCTCATTTGTTGTGCAGCCGCAGCATCATTTGTGGCACCCTGCTACGCCTCATGATGTAGGCATCGTGTGCTGACCCTGGAAAACGTGCACAGACATGGTAAATCAGCATGTTAGCAAGACACACCACAAGGGCATTTATAGAGTGGTAATGTTTACGGTTGCGATAGGCGACCTCCTGTGCCTGTGGTGGTACCAAAGCCACATGTGTCCCATCAATGGACCCAATGACATGGGGCATCCCTCCCAGGGCATAGAAATCACCCTTGACACCTGTCAACTCCTCAGGAGTCGGAAAATGGATGAATTCATCCAGGTGCTCCAACATGGCTGCCAAAACATCATGCAGGACACAGCTGAACATCGTCTGTGACATGCCACCAACATCAGCTATGGTGAATTGAAACGTACCTGTGGCAAAAAAATGTAGGGCTGCCATCACCTTCATCTTGGGGGCCAGCGCAGTAGGATACCTGTGTCGTGGTTGGAGGTGTGGTGCCAGCTTGGCGGTCAAGTCCTCAATCAACTGTTGGGTGAATCTGTAATGGCGTATGCAGTCACGTTCCCTCATGGCACCCAAGTCTGGCATTGGTCTGGGGACAGGCGATGCCCTGCAGAAAATTGGAATGAATAATGAACAGTGAGAACATAACAACATCAATATCAATGAACTGAGCACATGCTCAACTGCTAATACACATCTGCTAAATACAGAGTTTGGTCTGTGCAATACATCCAGGACACGTATGCCAGCCAGGTGATACTCCTACGAGAAGCCAGCTACACCCGTTGATTGTCAAGTCTACATGACATGCCCTGAAACGAGCTGTGGGCCAGTGTCAGTGAACAGCCAGAGACATCACAAGAGTGACATACATCCACATATCAGCATTTGAAGGATGTCATCTCATACAGAGAGCTGACGGCAAGCTAGACGCACAGATCACATGGAATGTCAAATGTACAGATCACGCACATTGCGATGAAGGGGTACACGTGAAAACAGAAAACACAGACATTGAGACGACGCAGATATGTCCTCATGTCAAAATATCATGTTTGATGCATACAGACACACGTTACTTGGAAATCCACATGTGGCCTGGTGTGTGTAGATGTGTGCCATGCCCATCTACACACAGACACATGTTGGATGCAGCAACATCAGATGCAGTTGACGGAACACCAACAGCAAGCTCATGGGAACACATGACACAGTCACATCGGTCGTTAAATGTCGGTTGTTAGTGTCCATGTCCCTGGCATCAGGGGACAGTTGCGGATGGTGGTGACTGTGCCATACCAGTGATGCTGTGCTTGACACGTTTGTACTACATGCACACATGTGCAAAGTGTGAAGGGGAAGTGTGCCACATAGTGCCCCATCACACATGACATGTGTACACAGGTCATCACACATCAATTGTGCAAATACATGAGGAGACATGTGCAATATCACTGCCTGACACACCTAGGCCCTGCACATGTAGGACAGCAATGACAATGACTTGATGTACATCCTTGTGCGAGTCTGAGACCTCCATTCCTTTCGTGTGCGCATCCTATCAACAGTGTAAGTGTGTGAAATGCACCGTACACATGCTCTGAGAGCATGTGTACGGGCCGTATCACTAGAGTTGTGTGACCATAGGAATACGCGTGGAACGGACCGTGCAAGTACGGTCCGTATCACTATAGTAGTGGTGCCGTAGGAGCACGCGTGGTACGGACCGTACACACATGCGTGTACTACCAGTGCCTAAACGTACGTGTACTACCAGTGCGTACCCGTATGTGTAGGCACTGGTAGTACATGTACGTGTAGGCACTGGTAGTACACGTACGGGTACGTGTACTACCAGTGCATACACGTACGTGTATGCACTGATAGTACACGTACGTGTGGGCACTGGTAGTACACGTACCCGTACGTGTACTACCTGAGTGTACCCGTACGTGTAGGCACTGGTAGTACACATACCCGTACGTGTCCTACCAGTGCCTACCCGTACATGTAGGCACTGGTAGAACACGTACAGGTACGTGTACTACCAGTGCCTACATGTACGGGTACGCACTGGTAGTACACATATGGGTATGTGTACTACCAGTGTGTACACGTACGTGTACTACCAGTGCCTACACGTACGTGTACACACTGGTAGTACACGTAGCCATACGTGTACTACCAGTGCCTACACGTAAGTGTAGGCACAGGTAGTACACATACGGGTATGTGTACTACCAGTGCCTACACGTAGGTGTACGCACAGGTAGTACACGTACCCATACGTGTACTACCAATGCCTACACGTACGTGTACTACCAGTGCGTACACGTACGTGTAGGCACTGGTAGTACACGTACCCATACGTGTACTACCAGTGCCTACCCGTACGTGTAGGCACTGGTAGTACCCGTATGTGTAGGCACTGGTAGTACACGTACCCGTACATGTACTACCAGTGCGTACCCATACGTGTAGGCACTGGTAGTACACGTACGGGTACGTGTACTACCAGTGCGTACACGTACATGTAGGCACTGGTAGTACATGTACGTGTAGGCACTGGTAGTACACATACGGGTACGTGTACTACCGGTACGTACACGTACGGGTAGGCCCTGGTAGTACACGTACGGGTACGTGTACTACCGGTGCGAACACGTACGTGTAGGCACTGGTAGTACACGTACGTGTAGGCACTGGTAGTACACATACGGGTAGGCACTGTTAGTACACGTACCCGTACGTGTACTACCAGTGCCTACACGTACGTGTCAAACGCACTGTGCAACTGGTGCCGTAGGGGTACGTGTGAAACGCAGCGTACCTGTGTGTGGATTTGAAAATTACATAGGGGACACATAAGGGACAAGTATTAGGCACTAATTGCATGCTGGTTGTCATGGATACAGATTATTCAGTTCAAATGTTTCCATCAGGTGTCCTGGAAAAGTCAGTTGGCCACAAAATACAATGTTGCAAAGTGGTTGTTGACTTGACATGATGCTCTAAATTTGAACAATGCAAATGCTTTCACTGGTGTATGTGGAAAGGGATTGGAGTAAACGTAAGATGCGAATGAATCTGACCAATCACTATGTACTCCTCCAAATGAATGCCCTCAGCAAGACAGATATAAGTCAGCCAGAACCCATGAGAGGGCACTTGCCTGCACAACTTTCCTGTTGACAACACTGCTGCTGTCTGTGCTTCCTCTGGCACCATGTCAAGGTCTGTGGAGAGGGCCCAGCCATTCACCCAGGAGGAGAATGAGGCATTGCTGGATGTCATCCTCCCACAGTACACCAGCCTGTATGGGAGACCAGGGGAGCAGGTGAGTGCTGACTTCACTACCTTTGACTGTGCACCTTTTTTGTGACTGGCACTTCTGGCATTGTGTCCAGGTGTGACAGACATGCAATGTTGTTTAGAGTGGGTCCCAGGGGGGGGAATGGCTTATGTCTCCCATGCAGAGCATGATGTAGTTCATGTGTGCACTCCTCACTTGCATTGTGCTTACTGTGACATTCACTGCATAGTGCATGACACATTCAGCCTGGCTAATGCTTGTGGCATTTTTGTCTATAGTCCTGAGGTGATTCATTGGTCCCCCCGGTGTGACAGGTGACTGTACCCACAGATGTGTGTGAGTTGAGTGGAGCTGTGGTGAGAGTGTCCAAGTGATGTGTACGCCCCCTGGACATTGATGTGTGTGAATGTCCCTTGTCATGTGGGTGAGTGTCTATGTGAAGTGTTGCACCACAGCTGCATGGAGGAGGCAACAGCTCTACCCATCTGATGTGAGAAGTAAGCCATGCTGTGTGTCTGACTTGCTGAGCTCGCCCCACACCTGTGACACCCCACAGGCAAGTGGCACATGTGCAGAGTGAGGTTTGTATCCGCTGTTGCCAACGGCATGTGATTGATCTGTGCCTGTGTGTGTCTGTGTACCCTGCTGAGGTTGCGTCAGTGGCCTGGGGCATGTAACTGCTTGGAGGTGCTGTCCATTAGCCTGGTGTTGCTTGTGATGCACAGTGTGTGCCATGATCATGGAGTGTGTCGCACCCCTCATGCCACCTGTGTACTTTCAATGCCATGTAGTGCACTGGGGCTTCCACAGAGGCCAGTGTCCACATGACAAAGATGCTATTCCTTGGCAGCATCCTATGCCCTGTTCAACATATCAAAGATGTTCAAATGTGTGTCTCTCTGACATGGAGCAGGTTTAGTGATGTTGTCTCACTTTGTCATCCTCATAACTGCCTACGAGAAGGGGGAGATCTGGAAGCGGGCCGTCAGGGCAGTGAGATCGGTGGAGGGTCGCAGTCGGCGTCTAGCCCAAGTCAGAAAACGGTGGCAGGACATCCGGTGCTGTACCCGGAGGATCGTCCGGGTCCTGCTGGGGGTCTCACCTCCACGCCCCCATGGCAGGCGCCGATGCCTGACCCACCAAATGAAGCGTGTCCTGGCGGTGGTCTTCCCTGACATGGATAGGCAGCTACAGGAGAGACAGCAGCAAGGAGGGGGTAGGTACATGTGTGTTTGTTGTGTGTCACCAGCTTTTGGAAGTGCTCAGTCGCCTGGATACACTTTCAGGGTTTACATGTGCAGTGCATATCCTGTTCCCCCAAGTCAACCGGTGCTGTTCTTCCTCCCTTCCCCTCCTTGACATGTGTTCCCTGGTCTGTGTAATTACTATTGCACATGGTCATCTAGGCTGCCAGTTAATCCAAGTGCACATTGCTTTCTGCATCATGTGTGGGGGTGGTCTGTGACATGTGTTGGTACCTTGCCTGTGCCCTGTCCTGTTCAGTCATTTGAGGGTCCGTATTTGTTGCCACTGATGCTGAGTCTCAACATAGGAGTGTGAGTTTTCAAATTAACAGACTTGCAGCATGCATGACCGATGTTGTGGCCTCAGACATGATGTGCATGAGTGGTAGATATGCAGAGTGCCGGGACGGTTGCTCATGTTACAGTCAGATCATTCCAGGGCCATGGAGCAGTGTGCCCACTACAGTCCCCTGAGACAACTGTGCCTCGGAATCATGTGTGTCATTCAACACTGTGCCCATTCTCTGTGTGTTCAGCATAGGTTGGCCTCTGGGGCATTGTTCTCTGGCCTCATTTGTATTTATCTAAAGTGTGCTACATGTGTCCACTGGACAGGGTGACCCCATTTGGCTTGTGCATACTCACACTGGGCAGTGCCTGTGTGTCTATTTACAACTATCTGTTGATCGTTGTTTGTCACGAATATGTGTTGACAGCCTCACGAGGTGATGTGGAGTACATTTTGGAATTCTTTCTGCACATTTTTGTAAACCCTGATTAAGAGGTGTCACTTCTTGATCTGTCTCACTCACATTGTCTCAGGTATGGGGGGTTTGTGCGGGCGAGGCCTACATGTCCCAACCTTATGTCTCCTTGCCAGGTCTGACCTGTGTATGATAATTGTCTGGACAGACACTGTTGTGCAGGCTTTAATGTTTGTGCTTTGCAGCATGTGTCAAAAGTTTAAATACATGATTCCTGCTCATCCATTGTTGGCACCAGTGTGTGGTCCAGATGCTACGTAGTTTTGTCTTTGTGTGCTGACATCTGTGTGGACATTCTTGCTTGCCATGAGGGTGTCTCCTCAGTGCAGGTGTGCCTTATTCAGACACACTTGCAGGCCCATTAGCTTATGCATTGTCCTGTGTTTGGACATGTGTGCCACTCCACATGACAGGCAGTGGGTCAGATGTGTTGCCATCTGTGTCATCATGGTACGGATGGCCATGTGACAGGTGGCATGATTCAAGTTGTTAGTCAAGAAGTCTTGTACCTTGGCACTCACTACACTTGTCAACATGCCTTCATGTTTTCAATGCTTGACTTTGATGTTTTGTTGTGAAGGACAATAATGTGCCTGCATGACAGATGTCTCCCAAGGAAGTGCACAAGAAACCACCTTTACACTTTCAGGGGACACACTGGCACATTTTAAAGAAATGCACAGTTCGAATAAGACTGTTTTTCATATTATACATATCCATGTTCCCACAGTGTGGTGGCATTTGGGTAAGTCCTTGCTTGTTGCTGATACCAACTTACGAGTGTCAAGTCATCCAGACCACCGTGGTGCCATGTATATGTAATTACTGAAACCCCATTTCTTTCTAACAGTGGCTTCTTTGAATAAGGCTGGCAGCTCATACAATGACTGTGTAAATGTAGTTTTGTGTGCACCTCCTTGTGTGACTTCTTTTATACAGGCACATGTGTGTTCTGTTCACACATTCTAAACATGTAGATTGTGTAAAGTGGTGTTATACCCAAGGGATCACAATGTATTTCATTTGGGTTTCCAAAGTACTTACAGGTCTCTGAGTGTGGGGACACCTTCAGCATTGAGGCCTGTTATTTAGCCTTGGGTGCACCAATGCTGGTTCTTTAACATTAAACAAGAGGTGGCATGCCTTCATAGTATTGCTGTGCTCAACTGTTCCCAGACACTAGCTTCTCAGTATATTTCTAAATCAAGTTTTTGGCTGTTGTGTCCTATTTTTCCTTGTTTCCAAGTGGCATGGTGGGTCAACCAACTGGGGAGTACAGGGTTAAATATGTGCGGAGTAATCTAGATGTTACTCATGATGCATTGCCTGATATGCACTGTGACCTATTTTGTTTGGACTCATGTGTCAGATGTATACAGGTGACTGATTATTTTCTATATCTTCACCTTGCCCACAGCATCATCGTAGGAAACTGAGGGAGACACCTGCACGGACCTGGAGGAGGGATCCAGCACTGGTTACACCAGTGCTGGCGAGTCTGCGGGAGCAAGTGGCACGGAGGGCGAGGGGAGTTAGGCGGAGGACCTGTCTGGTGGCGACACCGACTACGACGCTGACGGGTCCGAGGCTGAACTCATCGAGGGTCCGGAGGCTGCTACAACACCTGGCAGCAGCACAACATCTGTCCCCACCTCTTCCATTCCCATCACCGCCCTCCCAGTTGCTCCGGTCCCTTCTGTCCGTGCAGGGCACCACCATGTCTCCTTCGTGCCAGGCACCGCACCCCCTGCCCCTGTCACCCATGCTGCCCTCACTGCAGAGTCTGTGGACATTCAGCGGCAGTTGCAGGTTGGCCAGACATCGATGCTGAACGTCCTTCATGGCCACACCAGACTGCTGACACAGATGGTGTCGTTCATGGAGGGTATGTCAGCAGCGATGTCTGACCAACGGATGTTGCTGAGGTCCATGGACTCTTCACCGACGGCAGCAGTGAGTCTCCTGCAGCGCTTCGTCCCCCCCTACCCCAGACCCATCCACACTTCCCACTCCCATGCCTGTCCCATGCACACCCACACTTTCCCAAGCACGCATCCCACCAGACACAGGCAGCACACCAACACGTAAGGGCAAGCACACACCTCCTGGAACGCTCACTCAGGGGGATAAAGGCACACCCACTGGGTCTGGGGCACACAGACATACACACAGCCACAGTCTGAGTCCGCATGCCTCACTACCCAGTCCCTGCAAAAGCACTCCCCTTGGCTCCCCTGACACACAGTCAGACAAGGAGAGCTACATGTCTGTGCCGGGCCTCAGCCCCACTGGGTCATCAGCCCGCAAACGGGCAAGGCACTCCCCGGGTAGGGGAGTTGAGTCCCCCCCATGTCCACCCCCTCCCCCAGTAGCGCTGCACCCCATCCCTCTGACCCCCCCCTCCTTTGTGCCTGTGGTTTCTTCCGGTGCAGGGGATACTCTGGACGCGCTGGCAGAAGTGTGCAGCGCCAAGCTCACCTCCACCTTTGACGCTGCCCCACCCCCTGTGATGGAGGCGTCTGGCCCTGAACCCACCACACCTACCCTTACACCTCCTGTCCCTGCGGTGCCTGGTCCTTCCCCACATGATGCCCCCCCCCAGTCGAAGAACCTGAGGGTTCAAATGTGCAGGCAAGCTAGGGGAGATGCGTGCCCATGTGTCCCCCCAAGGACTTCTATTCTGGACTGGCCATTGGCCTTTGTATATAGTGTTCTTGAAAAAAAAAAATTATGCTGATTAAAGCATTTTCTTTTTACTTTGAAAACTATTGGATTTCAGGTATTGATGTTGGTGCTGATGCTCCAGGAGTTGGGGTTGTGGTAATGTGTTATGTTTCTGGCAAAGGTTCGAGTCTGATGGTCATGAGGTGGACCATGGGATCTGCGTGCCATCACAAGGTCTCTGCAAAGGATCTTTGGTTGTGTGTGTTATTTGTTTTTTGATACCTTGTACCAAGGAGTGTCCCTTCCTCCGTGGCACCTGACATCTTCCCTGCAGAGAGTTGCACAATTGTTGTGCTGAGCTGTGTATACATTCCCTTTGTTGGTGACGGATCCCTTCAACTATGGCCATGCCTGCTCAGCAATGTCTCCGGCTGCATCGTCTGTGCCATCCTTGCTAGTCACTATACTTGTGTATTGAGTATGTTGCCATGCCTTCATGGAGCAATTCTCCCTTTTTCGCACTATGCATGTGTGTAATCCCAGCCTAGCACACATATGGTACTTGTTCTGCAGGGTATTTGGGCACCTGACTCACAATTGTGGGCATTGTATCTGTGGGAACTCCACCCTATTCCTTCCATGAGAGACAACATCTTGGTGGCTGTCCCAGCACCTGTACATTCCTATCAGTCCTGGGATGTGCGTGACAGTGTGTGTTCCCTTTGGCTCTCTTAGTTTAGTAGGCATTGACATGACTATTCAGTCTTGTTGCATGATCTCTGTGTGTGTATTGTGCTGCATCCGCCAGGGGTGGGTATGCATGTGTCATTTGTTCTCACACCCACATGTGGTGTGTCATGCAGTGGGGGAAAGACATCCATCCTCATGGGTGTGGGACACTGCTGTCAGTGATGTGTTGTTATGGCACTATCAACATAGTCGAAAATTAGGGATGCGTACATACACCCATGGAGTTGTGGTCATCTGATAATGATGTACACACCCCCATGTCTCTGTCCACTGCTGGTATTCCTCTGTACCCACCCCTCACATGTCTCTGTCCACTGCTGGGAGTGATAGGCACCCACCCCCATGTTTCTGTCCACTGCTGGGAGTGATAGGCACCCACCCCTCACATGTCTTTGTCCACTGCTGGGAATCCTAGGCAGCCACCCGCCCACCCACCCGCACCCTTGGTGCAGTACACTGCTGTCCTGGGCATACACACACCCCAATATACTGGTTATATGCTGCACCAGGCCCTAAGCCAACATTTGTGGCGTGTGTACACCTTGTATCACAAATGTACTGGTGCCCTAGGGGTATGGGTGATGCAGTCCGTACCACCGCATTCATAGGGTGGGTACGGTCCGTACCACGCGTACCCCTACGTCACTACTACAATGGTGGTACGGACCATACCCATGCCCTCAGAGCGTGGGTATGGTCCGTACCACCATTGTAGTGGTGATGTAGGGGTACGTGTGGTACGGACCGTACCCACGCTCTGAGGGTGTGGGTACAGTCCGTACCACGCGTACCCCTACATCACCACTACAATGGTGGTACGGACCGTACCCACGCCCTCAGAGCGTGGGTATGGTCCGTACCACGCGTACCCCTATGTAACCACTACGATGGTGGTACGGACCATACACACGCTCTGAGGGCGTGGGTATGGTCTGTACCACGCATACCCCTACATCACCACTACAATGGTGGTACGGACCGTACCCACGCCTTCAGAGCGTGGGTACGGTCCGTACCACACGTACCCCTACGTCACCACTACAATGGTGGTACGGACCGTACCCAAGCTCTGAGGGTGTGGGTACAGTCCGTACCACGCGTACCCCTAAATCACCACTACAATGGTGGTACAGACCGTACCCACGCCTTCAGAGCGTGGGTACGGTCCGTACCACGCGTACCCCTACGTCACCACTACAATGGTGGTACGGACCGTACCCAAGCTCTGAGGGTGTGGTACAGTCCGTCACACCATTGTTGTGGTGACGGGTACGCGTACACGTCCACTTCCGTTGTTGCGGTGCGCAGGGATTGGTGGACACGCCCCCCGAAGTGACCAGACCCTGGAGATAATGTATGTCCTCCATATAGTGTTTTTTTAAATTTGTGTAGGTGGTATGTTTCATGCCCTTCACCCCCCCTTGACCCATGGGTGTTGTTCTCACCTTCTGCGGCGTTTGCGTCGGGTTCGGTGCACCAGGTCGTAGGCTAGGAGGGCCGGGATGACACGTAGGATGGGGTCCATTGCTGTCCATTGCGTACCGGTGCTCCTTAATCGCGTCGTACTCAATTTCCCGGGAGTTTTTCGCTGCCGTAAAAAATTAGCTGTGCGGAGTGACGTAGGCACGAATCGTACTTGCTGGTCCGTAAAACGCTGCCATACGTAGTTTTTTACTAATCGTACGGAAATGGTATTTCTGTACGAATCGTACTTGCTGGTTTGTAAGGTGGATTTCCCGGGTACGAGTTGTATGGAGAATACGCTCCGTACGACCATTCGTACCCGGGTTTTACAGGATTGGAATCGGCACCTAGGTGCTGCCTTACTTGTCTCCAGTGCATGGAGGAGCCTTAAGTATCAGGATTTACATGTGTAAAGTTGTTACTTATAACGTTGTACATGCCGGTTTACAGCCACAAACAGCCAGAGAATCCTGGATAGGCCACATTGCCCTTTGACCACTGGAGGCCCTGCCTTCCACTCTATTCTAAGGCATTGGTCCCAGATGCGAATACATGGGTCTAACAACTGACAGAAAGACACCTTTGGTTTATATGGGCTTGGCAGGTTTCCACACTAAGTCACATTCCCATAAATTCACCCAGTGACAAGATCCTAAAACATTTGACAACGTTTATTAAAGGTTTTGCGTCTGCTCGTCAGACTGCTAATTACATTTTAAATTCATGATATTATTCTGCTTATAATGCTGGGAAGTGAATATTAATTTTTTTACAACATCCTTAGTAAGGCTGATCAGCTAATGTCCTAAAGGCTGTTCATTGTCTTCGGGACTCTGGCACTACAGAGCAGACTTCCAACTGCAGGCGAGTTATGTTTAATCATCCAGTTAAAAATCAGTATTAACTGTTGGTTTTGCATATGCTTGGGATGATTGGGCTTGAGTTCTACTCCAATAAATGGCAAGCCATTACAGGAGGCCCAAAAAGCTAGTGTGAACTCAGTCATCACTACTGTCTTCCAATTCTGATAATAAACCTATTTTAGTGGGCGCAAATAATCTCCTTACTAGCCTCTATGGAGGACGTGTTGGACGATACAATATTGAGTGTTGATTGTTGGTTCGAATGGCATTTGCCAGAACTAATTGACACAATTAAGAACTCTGAGATCAATATCTAACATTTATGTGTAATGAATCCTAATCCATGTCTTTAATACCTTATTCATTGAAAAGTGCAATAATTCAGCTGATTTAAAAAGGGTAAAAAAGAGCTGAATGTTGACAACCAGGGGTTTGCCTCCTAGCAGTTACAAGATCTACAGATCTGGATGTATGCAAAAAATATGATTTCATGGGTTCAAAATGGTTTCAGAGCATTGATTAACTTTGGCCATATTAATGAATCGAAAGAACAATAATTAATTTATACAACTTGTTCCCAGTTTAATTAGTTTTAAATCTTTATTTGATGTGTAAACAGTGGACATCTTGGGCTAAAATTAAATGATTGGGGCATTCTCACTCTTGAAAATGATGCAGTCACTATATGCAACACATAAGTGCAGGTAAAGTTAAATGGGAATTCTGCTATTTCAAGGAAAATAAACACAAATACAGGTCTCAAACAAGTGTGTGTCCTTGCTCCAATTCTTTTCAAACTTTATGAGATGAACATAGGTCACTCTAGTTTAACTCAAAGACTCTGTTGGATTGGGTGAATATGATGTCAATGAATACCATAATATGTGCAGGCCCGACAATGGCAATACAAATAAATGCAATGTCAACGTATGCCATAACCTGTGCCCACATAACAATGTCAATAGTCATTAGACATAAATGCAATGTCAATGTATGCCATAATCTGTGCCCGCACAAGAGTGTTGATACCGGCAGTAACAATGTCATTGTATGCTATAATGCACGCATAACAATGCTGTTACCAAATGAAATAATGACGATGTATGCCATGATCTAGACACGCATAACTTTGTCAATATCAGGAAAGACAATGTCGATGTACACAAAGACAACTGTACGCACAATTTGAGGACATTGATAAGAAGGATATCAATGACTGTCATATTATTTATAGAAGTTCTAATGAATTTGCATTATTGCTGTCCAATTCACCCAAGGTGACCTCCCTAGAGTCAGTGATACATGGTCAGACAGGTCCTGCGACCACAACCCATGCCTATCAAGTGACAGGTCACGGGGGTTCTTACTTAGCCCAAAGATGAATGCGCACCCAGGGAAAACCCTGAACTATCCCACAAATAGACAGTTGACCCACAGACAGACCCGAGGAAATTGGCCTCAATAAAACATGTTTGGCCAAAGGCTTGCATTCCCAAAAATACCACAAAGCTAGATACCACATATGGATAAGAACACTCAGCCAATCAGGACACAACATTCCCACCACACATAGTGATCATGCGCTCCCCACACCAGACATCTGGACACATACACACTGGCCCACACTAGCTCTCTCGGAGGTCGCGAGCCATCTGTGATCTATCAGATGCCCAAACTTGTTAATTTATGACTGAGATGCATTTTCAAAAATGCAGAAATTGTTTTATTGGATCCCACAAGATATATATAATGTCAGCCGAACTTTGTACAACAAGAAACTTTCCTCAGACGCATTCTGTTTAGACTCTCCCCGCCACTGCGTTTAATTAAACCAATGTGTTCCTTTTTTGCCAAACACCTCTTGTCTTTTCATTTCTTTAAGGTAAATTTATATTGAAGCAACAACTCTTTCTTGCAAAGATCGACAATGGGGCTTATTATGATGTCAATTGGAAAGCCTCCGCGGGCTTGTCGGAGTCGGTTGGTCCACCTGATGTCACGTAGGAGGCAGTCGCTTCAACCACAGTATTATTATGCACTAAAATGCATGGCTTACTGACCAACACAGTTCTTCCAACTCCGACAGAAAATTCCAACTTCAATGGTTTCAGAAAGGTCCAATAGAGCAGATCGGAGCGCTGTCTGGCCCTAAAATGACCTGCACTATGACAATGCGTATTTCCAATGTGCCGTCTGTGTCCGTCCATTCACCTCATCTGAGCTGGCGGAAGGGCAGGCTCACTAGGCTGAAACTCACCACAACAAGTTTCCACATTTCCTGTGCAGTTATGGAACCCATTGGACACATAATACCACTACTGTACCAACTCAATGATCAGCAAAATCTGAACGATGGCCGACATCGCCGTTGGTAAGTGACACACCTATCCCTACGGGCCCCCCTCAATTTATTCACAATTATACTGCTAAATTGGCAATGTTTAAATGTGTCAAAATATATCTAAATAATGTAGTCAAGCTCTGTTACCCCTTTTTACACATACTCCCAGGTAGGAAAAAATTACAAAATTTGTTAGTGATGGCCCGTTACAAGGTGGCTTACTGCTGCTCATGTTTTAACACTGAAAACAAAACAGACAAGCACCACCCCTGAGATCACTTAATACCCCCCCACGGAGGCCCGCCCCCCAGTTTGTATACCTCTGCCCTACACATTGATACGACCACAAAACGAAGGCACAGTAAATTGAAAGTGTCCTGTTCCATGTTGAGCATGCAGAATGAGGGAATGTCAGCATTGGGTATCCACAGTGGGAACTGGAAATATAGGGACAGACCCAATATAAAGGTAGGAATCGAGATGGGCATAGGCACTCAGATATATGTACAGGATTATGGATGGATGAGCTCACCACTGCTCTATGTGCCAAATGTTATTGCAATATTACATCAATGCACACATAAAAGTATGTGCCACAGAAACCCATATACTGGCACACAACATCCTCCCTGAACCCACTACCCTCATCACCACTGCTGGGAGCAAAGACTGAAGGTCCAGCTGATCTCCTAAACTGCACTGTGAAGGAGGGTGTCACAGTGCAGTGTCACGCTGAAAAGGTATATCATAAGATGTACCAGAGGAGGGGGCTTGAAGATGCATTGGAGGATCATGCACTGACAAATGTATATCAGGCCTTGAATAGTAATTGGACATGATAGTGCATAGCATTACCATAATGGCAATTGCATGCACAGAAAGCTACCATCCAAAATACATTGAGTGCAGCAACATCTTGAAAAAACAGAAAGCATATTTTGCAGCTGCATCACCTACCAGTGCCCCAGAACTATTAGCTGAGATAACTGTAGTACTACAAGCACAATCTCCTACTGTCTTCATTGGGCTGACTACAAATCCCTATGCATTGTAGTCACATTTGTGGCACCAAAGTGAATTGTCAATAACAGCATTTCCCAATGTCAAACACTCAGGCATCTTATGTACAATGTAAGGTGTGCATTCACCCATCAAGATCTTGTCATATGCCAGAAGTATTGACATATCATATGTTCAGTAATACGTGAAAAGCACATTCATGTGGCTCATTTGTCTGAAAAAGGTGGCCACATAGACAGAATACACATCTCTATGAGTCCCCACCCCAATTTCCTTGGTAAACAAAGCTACTCAAACTCATCTTGTGACAAACAAAATAAAGCAGTCACAATTCAAAGATCAATAGACTGATCCACTCTACCACAAGCTGTAAATCCTAAAGCTTGTGGCTGTGCCACTGTTTGCACGTGACACATCATGCCTGGACATATACACACAGTCAACATCACTTGACACTCAAGCACTCTTTGACAACCCTGACGCACACTTAACAACAAAAATGTCCTTTAATAGAAAATACATCCACTATCATTTACTCGGTTACCTGATTGTTGGAACTTGAACTCATTCGTAGGTCCCCTTCGAGCGCTGCCATTCCTACTGTTCCTGCCGCCTCCTCCCTCCCGCCGCCGCGTTAATAACCTCGTGGCCGCAGTGAGGAGGGAGGGAGAGACTACAATACCCAGGCTCCTCAGCTGATACCATCCCGGAAGCAGTGTTACCACCCCCGCGCCCGGAGGCGCTTTAAAGCCGGACACACTCCCCGCATCGCGGGCTCGCGCGCGGGCTAAGCCCGGGCAAAGGGCGGGCCGTCTGTGGCCATCCGGGGCAGGGAGAGGCTGGGCTGGGCCACCCCCTATGATCTCCTGATTACATGGACTTGTAATATAGGTAAGACCGTGTGAAATAATTTGTTGCTATTGTGTTCGTGTCTTCCGAGTTTACTAGGAAGATGGGGAAAACTGTGCCTATTAGTGGACCCACTCGGCCTAATACCAGACAGAATATATCTACTAATACTCCACTCCCAAGTCTAACAGCCATAGACCGCATGCTTCAAAAAACCATTGGGGTTGTTGCATCAGCAATAGAGAACACAGAAAGACGCCTCTCACTCCCTATTGGCTGTGCCCTTCATGTACTGTCGGTTGATTCATCTATTACTATGGCTAATTCTTGCGATTCCATGCTGTTGACCTCCTATGTCGGATTACCAGGCCCTGATAAAATCTCTGAGCCATCAACACTGACTCACATTGTACAATCTGATTTGTCGCCCAGGGTAAGCAGACTTTCGACCACACCTGTTCTCCAGGGGCAGGACTCAAGCACAGGATTTCAACTATCCAATGATATTATTGATCTAGATGGCAATAATATTAATCTGCTGCCTAATGTTCCACAGCTGGCCACGACTCATATTGTTATTTCACCGGTCAGAACAAGAGGGCAAAAGGCCAAAAGCAAGTTAAAGCATATTGAGAAGGAGCAGTCTGTATATATCGCAGGTCTTGGGAATAAATTAGGTACTCCCTTTTGGCAAGATTTCATTACCCGCGGAAGTGACATAATTTGTTTACAAGAAACATGGAGTACAGATTATGTCGCTGTGGAAGGTTATACCTCATATTGTGTTAATGCGATACCCTCCTTAATGGGTAGAGCCAAGGGTGGATTATTGTTGCTTATTTCTACTAAATTGATTGGTTGTAAAATTATTTCTTATTCTTTCATTGACATCCATAGTCAAGTTTTGCGACTATCATTTCCTGTCGGAAAGGATTTGGTACTAATTAACTTTTACAATAATAATTTTCGCAAGGATAGGGGAGCTTTTCTAGTTTCACTGGAAAAAGAGTTGGACAGGGTACTAAATATTTCACTTAAGCTGGCGGTTGTTGTGTGGGCGGGTGATTTTAATATTCAAGCTTGTCCCACCACATTTACTAACTCTTGTGGTTATTTGAAGTCTTACTTGACCACTGCAGGGACTAAGGATGATATGTTACATTTCCCACATTGTGATTATGGCATGACCCTTAATGCTTTAATGGCCAAATTCGATCTTGAGCTATTAGATTGCACCGAGAGAAAGGGCCATATCAAATGTCCATCATTCACTGGTAGGGAAGCAAATAGTAATATTGATCACATCTTACTAACAAGGAATAGTCCATATATGGACCTTTGGATAACCGAACAGGTGGTTAGTGACCACAACAGTATCTCCATAGACCTGTTGGCATGGGGTAACAAACTGACTAATATTGATTATACAATTACAGATATTCTCCCTATCAGGCCGAACGGTATGAGAATTAAATGGGATGGTGTAGACCCATATAAGATCCAATCGGCTGTGGTTAGTAACTGTAGAGACAGTATTAATTACTGTTTAAGGGATGAGGTTACCCCTGGCAAATTATGTATGTAATTTTCTAATATAAATAATGTGGTTAGGGATATATTAACTCGGAAATCCAAAGGTCCAAGACAAGCCGGAAAGAAGTGGTTCAATTCCGAATGTACGGAGATACTAACTAATCTAAAGTCAGCCTTAAGGTCCAAGCCCCGTGACCAAATCTTAGTCCGTAAATTGCGATATGCCTATAAACAAGCTGTCCTTGCCCATAAAAAGGCGATGAGAATAGATGCCTGGGATAAGTTAGGCTTTGCAAGTGATACTAAAAATGTTAAACTTTTTTGGTAAATTATAAATAGTCCCTTTTTAAAGGATGATCATATCCCTGAGCTGACGTCCTATGTCAACTGCACGGAGTGGATAAAACACTTTTCTAACATTTTTAACCCAGATAAGGTTTTCTTAGATCCGTTTTTATCAAATGATCCTATTTGGCCTTTTATGCCATTAATGATTTGCGTTGATGAGGTGCGAGAAGGGATGTTAAACAGCAAAGGGGGCAAGGCACCAGGCCCGGATGGTGTCCCGATTGATTTATATAAAGACGAAATGGATCTCTGGGCACCAATCCTGACAAGAATTTTTAATGCTGCCTCTGAGGGGAACTTTCCAAAATCATGGGCTGAATCATTGATTGTCCCCCTACATAAGAAGGGATCACGATCTGAAGCATGTAACTACCGTCCAATTTCATTGTTAGATTCTTCAATTAAAGTATTAAGTAGGGTACTTTTAAAAAGATTGGAAGATTGGGCTGCAGATTCAAATGTATTGACCCCAGTTCAATATGGGTTCAGGAAAGGCATCGGGACTATCGAACAATGCCTAAATTTGGATTTGCTTATTAATAAATATACTATAGTGAAAGGAGGTAATTTGTTTTTATGCTTCGCTGACTTGAGCAGCGCATTTGATCTAGTGGACCATTCGCTCCTTTGGTCAGTACTGCTCGACTTAGGAGCACCGGAGGAGATTGTATTTTTTCTAGCAAGGCTATACGAAAAACTTTCTTGCAGTGTACGCTATGGGCCCACTGGCGAGCGAACTCCCTTCTTTACTGTGCGTAGAGGCATAAGGCAAGGATGTGTTATGGCACCCTTTTTATTCTCTCTTTTTATTAATCAAATTGCTTCAATTTTAAACAATATTTCTGCCGATGCCCCCAAAATTGACAATACGGTCGTTTCGGTATTGTTATACGCGGACGACGCCGTCATAATTTCCCGCACCCCTTTGGGACTACAACGTCTCATCGACGCTTTTACTCTTTTTATAAATGGTAGGAAATTGCTAATTAATAAATCAAAGACTTTCACCATGACATGCGGCAAAAAATTGAAGTCACCACGGTCCTTTTTCTAGAAGGTTCAAAGATCCAAGCTGTTAAGACATTCTGCTACTTAGGTATCAATTTCGATGGTAACGGCAAATGGACCAACGAGCAAGTAAATATTGGACATAAAGTGAATAGGAATTCCAATGGTATTTTTTGTTTTGCAACGAAAATAGGGGACCATAGAATAAAGGACATGGTCACCATATATAATGCGAGATGTGTCTCTTCAGCTTTATATGGAGCTGGATTATGGGGTTATTCCTCCACTGCCCAACTCCAGATAAATGAAAACAATTTCCTTAAACGACTGCTATGTGTCTTGGCTGCAGCTTCTACAGACTTGATTCATCAGGAAACTGGCCTTAAATATATATCCGATCTGGCTGCAGAGCGCCCCCTATTACTATGGCGTGCAATATGGCATAAAAAGGAAACTGCGTTTACGCAGTCTGTAATTAAAGACTGCCTTAAGTTAGATCTCTGTCATCGTATTCCGTGGTTAAATTATATCATCTTTTGGTATAATACATTGTTTGGAATTAATATTCATTCAGAGTATATAATACCTCTTTCAAAGAAGGAAATTAAAGACACATTTATATTATATAAGATGGAAGAAAGAAGTCAACAACTTCGGACCCAAAAAACTTTTGTATTTTATAGGCAGCTTAGCCTTAAGAGTGGGCTTCAGTCGTACTTGGTGGAAGTGACTAATAAATCGCACCGATTTGTATTAGTACGTTTAAGATTGGGCATTGTACATCACCTTGTATCCTTCCCTGTAATAGGGGCAGGTTCCAATTTAAATTGCCCTTGTGATAACGTCTCTAAACAAAGCTGTAGCCATTTCCTGCTATTCTGCAAGTTTTATGTTTTCTTAAGGAAGTTTTATTTGAAACCTATCCTTTTAAAATATAATATCCGTTTAACAGCAGACGCTATGAACTTATTATGTTCCCTTCAAAGCCCAGACGTCTGCTTCTATGTTGCATCTTTTATTTTGAAGTGTAGAGCTGCCAGGAAATCCATAATTTTATGATTATGAGAAATGCGTTCTGTAATGGCCATTATGCAGATGTGTACAAGTTTACTATGATTGTATGGCGGTGTTCTAGACAGTTTTATGTTTTTATATGCTATCTTTTACATTGTTGTAATAACATGTGTAAGGTTATCCTGCTACGTTTTGAATTTGTGCATTAGTTTTTACTATGGCATGGTGGAGTCTTCTACCATGTCATGGATTTTGTACTTAGGCACACGTCACTTTATTTCTGGTATGTGATGATTCCTAAATTACGGAATTCTTGTTCCTTGAGTAATAATATACTGATGTAAATATGAATGCCAAAATTTTGTACTATGCACATATCACTTTATCAGCAAGGTGGAGTTTATAATTCCGTTTGATTCCAAGTTTACCTTGCACCATCTATTTACTTATTAGCGACATCTGACGGATTTTATTTTATTGATGTGTATTTATGTATGGTGCTTTATCACTCCGTGCGAGATACTGGTCTCGGTTCAGTGATTTGTCATTAGATTGTAATTAAGTCAAATATGTGTCACAAATTTTTATTGTATATTATTATGTGTGTTCAGCTTATATGGTTGTATTCATACTAACCGAATAAAAGCTTTTTGACTTGACTTGACTTGACCTCTAATAGAACATACATCCCCTATCATGCAGGTAACCATGGTCAATTATAGTGCATTATATATTTGGCTAGCAGATCAAATGTGGGGCCATGTGTGCACCAAGACAGAATATAAAGGCACATCACGTCAGCATGATGTGGTCTATGTTCAGATAATTTATGTGCACATACTAACACACTAACCATTGTTGTGGACCCACATACACCATCCACATGAAATAGGCAACTAATGTGAATGGCATTACAACCATCCACATCTTGCTACACAGGAGGCTGTAGTGCATAGACATCTTGCATAAAATGGATCACTAATTTAAGCGGAGTCCTGGAAGATATCAGGGACAGGACACCATCTGATTTGTACCTACCTCACACTCACCATGTGGACAGGATATTGAGAATCAGTCTCAACTGGGACTAATGGGTATTGGCACAAAGTGGCATCCACATGTGTCAAATTTGTCATTGGAAGTACTTTTCAAGATCCACTGAAGGAACAGCAATCCCATTTCTATTAAGTCACAATTTTCAGTTTACTCAATACTCTGTGTACATGTGTGGCTAAAGTAACTACCATGTATGTAGAGTCAAAATGCCTCCAAGTGTATTGACAAGAAGAATCACTTGCACACATCAAATACATATGCAACACACACTCATTGTCCATTGACACACTTGCACATTGGACTTAGAAATCTGCCTAAACTATAAATGCATACAATATCCAATGCAAGGTTTGGCCCTTTACACCACACTCCTACACAAACCTCATGCGGATATTGACACCCAGCCAATGTAGGTACACAAATCCACACAGCATCCCAATAGATTTACCTACTCCATGAACCATATGCTATGATTGGAATACTAACGAAACTGTACTCACACATCACAAAATACTAACGAATGATAGTTAACAGCAAGAGCGGTGTTTGGACTAAGGAATACCAAAGCCAAAAAAAAGCTTTATTGAGCTCCATAGTGACGTGAAGAAATCAAAGCCCAATGGGCAGTCGAAATGTCAATGTTGCGGGACAGCAAAGTGTTGCCCATCCAAACTTGCCTTCAGTAATCCTGCCAACGGATACCTCCCCTGGAAGGGGCATCTAGGGGGCAGGCTTGGCACAAATATAAAAAAACGAGGGTGGGCTGTGTTGGTCCTTGGGAGGGCAGAGCTCAGGATTGGTGGGGTTGGCTAGGTCAGTGGGACAAAAGGATGTAGGGGAGAAGGGCTGGGTTTCAACATGTTTGGGATTTTATATTCCTGAAGGGTGGTGAAGTAAATAGGGAGGGGGAAACTTTTGTTTCCCTTTAGTTTTCCTTCCCCGTGCAAGTACTGGGGTAGGATGGGGAAGATGATCTTCTGGTTTCAGGAGGGGGTGGGGTGTTGGCATGACAGGGTGATTTCCTCTTCCAGGTTTCTTTATGTTTAGGTTGGGTTTCCTTTGGGGGCTGGGTAGGTATTTTAGGGTTGGATGTGGAAGGGTATGGCAGCAGTGGCATGGTCATCATTTTTAGGTATGGGAGGGGGTTGGTCAGTTTGGGAAAACAAGAGGTTAGGGGCAATGAGGTGGAGTTTCTGGGCTGAGTGAGTATGAGGAGAGGCAATGTAGGTATGGAGTCAGAGGATACTAAAGTATGTGGCATGTCTGTGTGTGCTGGTGTGGTGTCTGTGGTGGCTGTTTGTGATTTTGTTCTGTCTGCCCGCTTGTCTGTGTGTGAGCCATGTTGTGCAGTGGGTTTTGTGTCTGCCTTCTTATCAGTGGATGTGGAAGAGAGGGTGTCTTGTGTCTGTTGAGTACATGTATGTCTGTCTTTGGCCTTATGTCTGTGTGCTTGTATGCTGTGTGTGGATGTTGATGTGGCTACGTGGTCAGGTTTATTTGTGCTTTGGTCAGGTATGGAAATAGGGACTGTGGATGGGGAAGAAGTATAAAGGGTTGAAAAGCTGAATTTGGGACAATGCTGCTGTGAGTGTGGAGGCTAGAGCCTGAATGGATCTCTGTAGGGAAGATATGTCAGAGTGAATTCCCTCCAGGTATGATAACATCTAGGTCTGCTGATTGGCATGTACCTGGAGGACATTCAGCACTGCTGTCTGAACCACAGAGATCTGCTTCAGGAGGTCAATGGCCTCCGAATTCAGGGCAGTAGGGGAGACAGAGGCAGGGGGTGGGGTGCCTGGTAAGATACGAGACTCCTCCCCTTTTAGGGGATGTGGCCACAGACAGAAGCCTGGAGAGGAGCTGTGAGGACGGTGATGGTAGGGGGGGTGGTAGACTCAGATGGAGTGGACACAGTTCCAGGGAGATCCACCACCACCAGGGAGGCCTCACTGAAACTGGACTCTGATGAAGATGTTACAGCTGTCACGCCGGTCAGCTCCTTTGTTGCACTCCTATCACCCATGGTGCCACTAGTTCCCTCTGTGGTTCCGTGAATTCTGAACCCATTCAATGAAGGTTGTCGTATCGTGATGGTTTTGGTATCAGCGAACCGCGACTGACAAGTGCGGTATGCATAAGCGTTTCCGTCATGCTACACCGATGGATTCACTGTGTATTTGACGATCTAGTCTGCACCCTTGGGTTCCATTTTGCGCATAACCACCATTTTGTGGTTGCCCTCACATAGGCTAATGACTACAGGATGACTGTGGCCAAGCGAGCCTCTAGGGACGCATACACCTTAGCTTGAGTTCGTGTTGACTCCTGTTTGACCTGAGTCAACTGACCCTGTTGCCCGAGGCTAAACTTGTTGAGCCAGTGCCTTGTTGAGCAGCTGGTCAGATAGAGATCAAAGAGGAAGACACTATTGATTCTATGGCACACGCACACACCCCTCTATCTTGCTTCTCATCTGTTTCTGCTCCTTACTTTTATGGCCCTATGGCCTAATTATTGATTTGGGTTGAGGACTTTTATGATGGGCCCGTCCGGCCTGTTCGAGCAAGAATGCTGGATTTTTGCCTTGTCATTGGCGATGGGTTGGATAACTGAAAGTGGGTTTGTCGTTATGTGATGCCTCTGTAAATATCATCCTCTGATTGGTCAAATTTGTGAGTAATTGATGCTAGCCAGGAACGTGGTTTTTGGCATAAAAGACGATGCTCCGCTCTATTATGTTGAGCAGTCTCCTGAGAACATACACCGTGTTGTACTTCTGTTACTGGCTGCAGCTAATAAATTTGATCTTTGATGTCAACAGAAGAATCCCGTGTCTCTGTACTCCAAGACAGGTGAACCCGAAGACTTTGGGCGTGTACCCTGCGCCACTGGGTTTAAATCCCAGTTCTTCAGTTGGCGCCCAACGCAGGGCGACTTCAGCGGTACTGGTCCAAGCCTGAAGATCGTGAGGAGCTTCGTGTGAAAATTCTGGAGGGAGGCCTACCACTTCATCGACCCCTGAATGTCGTTGTGGTCCGTAAGTCTTTGCTGCGAAGTTCCCCGCATTCCGACGGCTAGAAAGGACTGCTGCCCTGACTGTCGCCCTGTTTTGGAGCCCTTTGATGACTTGTAAAGCGAGACGATAGACAGGTCTTCTGGCGACGTCATCGATATTTCAGTTAAGTATGAGTGGAGCGTCTCCCAGTCCTTAGTTTGTTTTGGTATCCTTCGGGATTGCTTTGATTTGGTACCTGCAGGCCCCAAAGCCGAGGGACTCGTGTATTCACGAGACTATCGTTTTGATATTCCCTTGAAGTTTGAAGCTAGACTAGTGAGCGAAGATGCCTGGTCTTTGCAGACTTGGAAAGATATTCTGTTAAGGTTGTAATAGGGATTCCCGATTGGAGGACTCGTGTCCGGTGCCTCCGATTGGAACTCCGACCTATGAGCTCTATTTAAAACACGGCGTGGGCCCCATCACGTATAATGATGTATGGATTAGGAATACTAGGAAGGATGGTGTCCTAAAATGGCCCCAATATGGTAGTTATGACACGGAGATTTTAGATAATTTAGAAGTTAGACTCTTCAAAAAGAAAGCCCGGCCGGCAATGTTTGACTCTTTCCGCCTTTGGCGAAAAGAAGCCAAACAGAAGGAAATTAAGTTAGCGAAACGAAATAAGCGTGCACAAGGTATGTCGATGTTGCAGGCTGCTATACAGTTTAAGGATAATGAGGAAGAGCAAGAAAGCGAACAGATGTTTAGGCAACGTCAATTAGCGGTAGACAAATGTTATCCAGCTTTGCCGCCTCAACAGCAAGAAGAAAAGAAAGATCTTGTGAAAGATCCTTTAATGTCGCATCTATTAAGTTCACCACCCCCTTATGCTCAGAGTGCTACCGCACCTCCGCCACTTGTAGTTGCGCAACCCCCGGTTGTTTTACCTCCAGTGGTTCCTCAACAGCCAGCTCTCCCTCTACTGGCTACTACTGCTTCGGCGCAGTCTTCTCAAGGGCTGCCGTCTTTGCTACCCCCTTTGTCTGCTACTCCTATACCTGTGTTGTCTGTTCCTTCTGTTACTGTTCCGACTTTGGTTCCTTCTCATTCTGCTTTGTCTCCTGTTCTTTTTTCACCTTCTCCTTCTGCTCGATGGAGAATGACTGATGCGGTTGCTAGTCTTTTTTCTCCTCTAATGGGTTCATTGGGTATGTCTCCTGTTGTAGAGCGTAAGCAATTGTGTAGTCAATTGCCTGGTCCTGATGAACGGACAGTGTTGGATCACTTGGCACCTAAATGGGTTACCTTTCCTTCGCACTATGATCTTGAGGGTGTTATGGATGTTTTCCATCAATGGGAAGCACCGAAACAGAGATACGTATTTGATATGATGTGTTCTTTCCTTCATGAACAGTGGGAAGATAGTGAGGTAGGGCAGACTCCGCATGAGTTGTTCCATGTGCGGTCCGAATTTGCGAAAGGAACTATAGTGGGTCCTGATGTTGAAAGAGCAGTTGCGACATTGTTGTCATTTAGGAGTGAGTTTCCTTCTAAGTCATTATTTGAGCCTGATTCTTTAGTTAGGAGAAAGGCACGTCAATACCCGATGCGTGAGGTTCCTCCCGTTTGGAGACCTGGTGATGCGAATGCTAATCCACCTGTTCTGGCACATTTCCAGCGCGTTTGGGTACATGTTCCATGGAAGCGTGCCGAAGTCCTAGCTCTAAAGCAGACTCTGCCTGATCCACGTAAAAATCCTGCGGGGTTTTATAAAGAGCTATCTCAAACTGCGGGTTCATGTATTATGAATTTGGCTGATATAGATATGTTATTTGGGAATGTTGTTCCACAGCCTATATGGAGTAAGATTCGTCATACGGATCATGCGCAGGAATTAGGTGATACATGGAATAACCTTAGAACTGCAGATGAAAGGCAAATAGGTGGTGCTAAACCGGAGAATGTGATTGCTGATCTCCCTGGTAGAATTATTGATTATATGAAGACTTTGATGCCTGCAATGCGTGTCAATTGGGACAAGTTGTCTGCATGCAAGCAGAAGAAAGACGAAACTGTGTCCAACTTTTTCACTCGATTTGAAGAGACATTTGCAGACCACAGTGGTCAAGACATGAGTACAGAAGGTGGTCAAGGGTTGTTCGTTGACAAGTTTGTGCATAATTTGCTTCCCGAGTTGTGCAATAGGTTGAAGGATTCTGAAAGTGCCTGGGCTGTTTCTTCGTCAGCACAGATATTGGCTACTGCCCAGTACTATGAGAATAGAAATAAGGATGAGATAGAGAAAGCGGATAAAAAGACTAAAGAATTGAAGACTAAGGTTCTTTTGCAGCAAGCATACCCACCTCGCAATACCCAGCGTGATTATCAGCAACCCCAACAATATCAGAGAAACTCGCAAAGGTTCGAGTCTTCTCAACAGCGTTTTTCTGTAGGCCCTAATCAGTGTGCGTATTGCAAAGAAGAGGGTCACTTCAAGAATAGTTGCCCGATTTTATTACAGCGCATGAATGGTGTTTCTGGTATGAGAGGTCGAGGTGTTCAACAAACTCCGCGAGCTCGAGGACGTGGTATGTCTCAGATTGCGCGTTCCTTGCCTCCGCAGAATTCGAAGAATTTTTTGATCAACAGAATGGTGCGTCTGGAGAATATGGAAGGTAATGATTGCTAGGACAGCCACAGACAAAGAGAGGGAGTCGTTTCAGTTCCAGTAGATCAGAGTGGACCTTATGTTGAAGTGATTGCATCAGGTGTGTCAGAGCCTTTTCTGTTGGATACTGGCGCTGCGAAGAGTTCTATCATGCACTCTAAACTCCCTGGCGCACCTTTGTCTGGCTCAACGAATGTTTCAGTAGGTTTTTCTGGCGCCCCGGTTAGAAATCCGATTTCTAGTCCTTTGTCTCTTTCTGTTGGACCGTGTGACTTCGAAGCACCCCTCATTCTGACGACAGGTTGTGGTGAGAACTTGTTGGGATTGGACTTGTTGAAGAGATTGTATGCGACACTTTATTGTTCTCCTTCAGGAGTGCAGCTTACATTGGGAAAGACAGTGTTCTCTCCGATGTATTTGGCTAAAGACCAACTTCCAGCTGAATTGTCTTCTCTTCCTGATTCCCTTTGGGCTACTGGTCCTAATGATGTGGGTCTCTTGGAGATTCCGCCATATGTTGTGACATTGAAGGCGAATGCTAGATTGCCACGCATTCCACAGTATCGGATCTCAAGTGATGGTGAAAGAGCACTTTTGGCGATCATCTCTGATCTAATTGAGAAAGGTGTGATTGAGGAAACGAGAGGTAATGTGTGCAATAGTCCGGTGTTGCCTGTTCTGAAAAGAACCGATTCTTCACAACCTCCTGTATATAGGTTTGTGATCGATCTTCGCGAGGTGAATAAGATCGTTGTTCCACAATTCCCTGTTGTGCCTGATATCACCGCTTTACTGATTTTGATTCCGGCTACAGCCACATGGTTTTCGGTGATTGATTTGAAGAATGCTTTCTTCAGCATCCCAATTGCCATGGAGAGTAGAGATATCTTTGGCATCTCTTTAGGAGGCCGAAGTTTCCGGTTTAAACGCGCTCCTCAAGGCTATTGTGAGAGTCCATCGATCTATAGTCAAGCTTTGAAGACGCAACTTGATTTGTTGGTTTTACCTGATGGTGCCGCCCTTATTCAGTATGTTGACGATCTATTAGTCGCTGCTGACAATGAAGAGACTTGTAGAGAGGCTACTCTGTCGTTGTTACGTCACTTGTCTGATTTCCATCATAAGGTTTCTCTTTTGAAGTTGCAGTATTGCCGACAAGAAGTTACCTACTTAGGACACCTCTTATCGAAGGAGGGAAGAAGATTGACCCCAGAAAGAATTCAAGCGATTGCGAAAATGAGTGTGCCTACGACACAGAGAGAAGTGCGTGCATTTCTAGGTGTTACATCGTACTGTAGACAGTGGATTGCTATTTTTTCGTTGCTTGCAAAACCTTTGATAGCTCCTACTGTTAAGGATACTCCGAATCCTATTCCTTGGACTGACGAATGTCAGAAGAGTTTTTCAGAATTGCGTGATGCCCTGTGTTCGGCTCCTGTGTTGGGTACCCCCGATTACAGTAAACCTTTCACATTGTATGTCCACAAGAGAGAGGGATGTGCATTGTCAGTTTTGACTCAACAGTTTGGCGATAAGCAACGTCCATGTGCTTATTTTTCATCGACTTTGGATCCGGTAGCTAGAGCGTTGCGGAGTTGTTTGAGAGCTACAGCGGCAGCGGCTGTTTCAATCCGACAGTCTGCTGGTTTGGTGATGGACAATACACTGACTGTGATGGTTCCACATGCAGTGGATACCTTGCTGAACCGTACCAAGACACAGCACTTACCTAGTGCTCGGTTGTCAGGTTACGAATTGACCTTGTTAGCAAGTCATGTACATATAAAAAGATACAACACGTTGAATCCAGCCACGTTGTTGCCGATCTCAACTGAGACAGATGATACCGAACAGCATGATTGTTTTCTTAGGACTGAGGAAGAAACAAAAGGGAGGATAGACCTTAGGGACACTCCTCTTGCAGAATGTGATGGTACTTTATGGGTTGATGGCTCATGCTTCAAGCCTCCGAATGGTGATACGACTGCGGCATATGCGGTTACGACTTTGCATACGATCGTTGAAGCTGCTCGTATCCCACATAATTCAGCACACGCGTTGATTGCATTGACAAGAGCGTGTGTGTTGTCGAAAGGGAAAAGAGTGACTGTGTACACTGACAGCCAGTATGCGTTCAGTGTTGCTCTTAGTTTTGGACGATTGTGGAGAGAACGTGGGTTTCTGACTTCGCATGGGACCAAGATCCAACATGGTCAATTGGTGACTGAACTTCTTGAATCTCTTACTCTGCCGTTGCAAGTTGCGATCCTGAAATGCAGTGCGCATAAGAAAGTCACGGATGATGTTGGTCGTGGTAATGCGTTTGCAGATGAGGTCGCAAAAGAGACTGCGAGAGATGTGATGAGTCGCATGTATGTTGCGGGTTCGGCGAGATGGGTTCCAGATAGAAGTATGTGTGAAGATACGATTGAGAGTGTGAAATCCATCCAAGCTGAAGCTACAGAGAAAGAGTTGAATGAATGGAGAGAAAGCAAGGGTAAATTGGACTCGAATGGTTGTTGGGTTGAGTTGTCAGAGCATCAGCGATGGTTGTTGCCTGATGCGTATGTACTTCCAGTGGTTACGATGGCACATGGAATGGCCCATATTAGTGTGAAAGGGATTTGTAAGTTGTTGGTCCCAGTATGGCAAAATGCTGGAATTCCTAAGTGTGCAGAGAATTTGGTCAAGAACTGTATGGTTTGTTTGATGTACAATCCTGGTAAGGGAACTCCAACTCCAGCTGGTCATTTTGCTCCTCCCACGTATCCGTTTGAGGATTTGCAGCTAGATTTCATCCACATGGAGAGGTGCAACAACCTGAAGTATGTCTTAGTGGTTGTTTGCTCTTTTTCTAGATGGGTGGAAGCCTACCCTTTGAAGGACAATACTGCCTTGTCCACAGCTAAAGCCCTTATTAAGGAATTTTTCCCTAGGTATGGGTTGCCGAGAATGGTCTGGAGTGACAATGGGAGTGAATTTGTGGGTCAAGTGATGAAGAGAGTGTGTGATGGGTTAGGAATCAGGCAGAAGTTCCACGCTGCCAATCATCCCCAGTCAGCTGGTCTAGTTGAGTGCTACAATGGCACGTTAAAATTGAAATTGGCCAAAATTCAAGCGAGCTCTGGTCTACAATGGCCTGATGCTTTGCCGTTAGCCCTTCTGTCCACAAGAATGACTGTGCATTCGCGAATGGGTCTGAGTCCTTATGCGGTTGTGTTTGGGGAGTGCCGCGGCCGACAAAATTTAGTGAGATACAACACCCTGTATTGCTTGACTACCTGTACGAATTGACGGCTAAATTGCGTGTTCTGCATCAACAGGTTCATGATACTTTGCCACAGGTCTCTGAAGATCCAGGGCACACCATTGAACCTGGCACGTGGGTGCTCGTGAAGAATTTTCAGCGAACCAAGAACGAGCAGCCCCGCTGGACAGGACCTTACCTGGTGTTATTATCCACCCGTTCTGCGGTACGAGTGCACGGTAAAAAGAACTGGATTCACGGCGTACATTGTAAGAGGGCCCCGTTGCCTCTGCCGTACGACCGGTGGGTCCAAAAAGGACTTCCTGATTCCGAGACTGAGACCGTGCCTCGTTTTCTGCCTTTCAGCGATGCCCATTTGATTGGAACAAACACTGAGCCAGAAAGCGATAATCTTCTTCAAGAAGATGTGCCTCCATCGAACCGTTTGAACACTATTAAACCTGAGCTACTTTTCCGAGAACAGACATTGACTGGCAAAGAGCGTTATAATTTGCGACCAAGAGTCGCGGGACAAATAACAAATTAAGTTCCTTCTTTGCTTTTTTTAAGGTTAGCTCCCCTCCGAGAAACTATTTTGATTTTTGTTTTTCTAACCACCATCCGGGTTCAGCTGTAGGGTCGCGGTGCCAAGTCCTTGGAGTGCAAGCCGAAGACGTTAGATCGACGGTTCTGGTTGGTCTAAGGGCGTTCCCTGGACCGACAGGCGCATTCCTTAGCACGGAACACCCATCCGCCGCGAGCAGCACGATTAGAGGATGGAGTTTTTCGGGATGGAGAGACCTACTAAAAGAATGAGCTTCAAGAACGAAATGTGTATAATAATGAGTAGAAAACGTTTTTTGATATTATGTCTGTTTATACTGTTTAGTTTAATGATGTTTTTAATTGGATATGTGACATTCTCTATTCAAGTAACATTCATGCCCATTGCACAACCCATGCCTCCTCCTACTGTTTCTTCGCATTCTTTTCACCCTCTGCCCGAACATGAGTCCATTAGGAGAATGGAATTCGCTAATAATTCCTTTGTTCAGCTTCTGTACCAACACCAGCTAGTAGTGAACACAACTAATTGTTGGGTGTGTGGCCTTATGCCCCATACTACCGATAAAGGTATTCCTTACCTGGTCCTGCCATTTAGCTACAATGGTTCTGTGTGGGCATACAGAACAATGCTCATTTATGCCCGTGAAGTTAACCCCCTACGTTCTGTGAAGGATAATCCGAAGAATAGTGCTCTGGTCAAGGGAATAGTCGACATGATTAGAGGAATAGGTTCTTATGAGACTATCCCGAGAGATGAGACGCTAGCGTATATTGGATGGAACGTTACTAGATATGGAGCTAGTCTGAGTGGGAACCAGCGAGCGAAGAGATCCTCTCCGATTTGGATAGTACCCCATCAGGGTCATTACTGTCTGCAAGGTAATGGCAAGAATCCTAGAGCTCAGCTAGGGAAGAGTTTTTGCATTGAGACATATGTTTTTGCATCCCAGACTTCCCCACCGTTTCTAGCAGCTAAGGGTACCTACTTCATTTGCCATGACAGAGCGTACACATGGTTGCCCCCTGATTTCTCTGGCACATGTTTTGTCTCGTTCTTGTTACCTCCTACATTTACAGCTGCGGCAGATTACCACAAGATGAGAGTCATTAGAGGTGTCTTCAGAAAGGAAGATACCGCAGGACAAGAATTGGGAGATTTCTTGAAGGGTTTTCTGCCGTTTTGGGGACCTATGGTTAACAGCAGGAACATACGGCAATTGACGAGAGTAGTTGAGTCCACCATAGTCGAGACTGCCGGCGCCCTTAGTAATTTGACTGCTGAGCTCCAGTCGGATCGCCTTATGACTCTTCAGAACAGAGTTGCGTTAGATGTCATACTTGCAGATAGAGGAGGGGTCTGTAAATTGATCCAATCAAGCTGTTGTGTTTTCATTCCAGACAACGCTCCGACAGTTTTCCAAGCCATCTCCAAGCTACATAAGCTCTCCGAGTCCGTACATATGGACGAAGGAGATTGGTCATTAATGGGATGGTTCTGGGGATTGTTATCCACCTGGGGATGGAAGATTCTGATGGTCATTGGGATGGTATTATCTATCCTTTTCCTGTTCTGTCTTTGTATACAGTGTGCTCCTGCTATCTGTGGCCTTTTTGTTACCTCGTGCTCGAGGAGACCTGTCCAGAGAGAGTAACTAAGTACCAGGATGATGCTACAGCAACATCTCAATGATCTGATGAATATAGACCTGCATTCAGATTGACGTGAGTTTAGGTTATTGCCTATGTAAGGGCAAAAGGAGGGTCTGTGGTTCCGTGAATTCTGAACCCATTCAATGAAGGTTGTCGTATCGTGATGGTTTTGGTATCAGCGAACCGCGACTGACAAGTGCGGTATGCGTAAGCGTTTCAGTCATGCTACACCGATGGATTCACTGTGTATTTGACGATCTAGTCTGCACCCTTGGGTTCCATTTTGCGCATAACCGCCATTTTGTGGTTGCCCTCACATAGGCTAATGACTACAGGATGACTGTGGCCAAGCGAGCCTCTAGGGACGCATACACCTTAGCTTGAGTTTGTGTTGACTCCTGTTTGACCTGAGTCAACTGACCCTGTTGCCCGAGGCTAAACTTGTTGAGCCAGTACCTTGTTGAGCAGCTGGTCAGATAAAGAGCAGGACACTATTGATTCTAAGGCACACGCACACACCCCTCTATCTTGCTTCTCATCTGTTTCTGCTCCTTACTTTTATGGCCCTATGGCCTAATTATTGATTTGGGTTGAGGACTTTTATGATGGGCCCGTCCGGCCTGTTCGAGCAAGAATGCTGGATTTTTGCCTTGTCATTGGCGATGGGTTGGATAACTGAAAGTGGGTTTGTCGTTATGTGATGCCTCTGTAAATATCATCCTCTGATTGGTCAAATTTGTTAATAATTGATGCTAGCCAGGAACGTTGTTTTTGGCATAAAAGACGATGCTCCGCCCTATTATGTTGAGCAGTCTCCTGAGAACATACACTGTGTTGTACTTCTAGGACCTCTGTTACTGGCTGCAGCTAATAAATTTGATCTTTGATGTCAACAGAAGAATCCCGTGTCTCTGTACTCCAAGACAGGTGAACCCGAAGACTTCGGGCGTGTCCCCTGCGCCGCTGGGTTTAAATCCCGGTTCTTCACCTCTTGCTCACTGGCAGCACGAGAACCACTGTAGCCTGCTGCTTCCCCAACATTTATGATACTGTCTCCTTCGATGCCTTGGTCTGATGCTAAAAAATAGATTAAAAAAAATATTTGAGATGTTGATATGTACTTGGTACATAGGTGTAATAACAATTCTACCCAGATTGGCCAACATCATAATTTGTACTTGGATTTCAACATTTGTTTACATTAAGTCAATGGCACATTAGTGAAAGCTACAAGACCTGTGCACAATCTCATATAATGGTGTCAGGAACCTAGTTTGATGCAATTTCATGTTTCACTTTCTCAATATCTTACAGACATTCATAAACCAGCTGCTGTTTTGTCTCTCACTCCTGATACCCTTGTAGTATATCATACTTACTCCATGTGGTCCAAAGGAGAATAAATCTTTCATTAAGAAATGGAATAGCACTGCAGCCTTTACATGCATCACATAGTGAGCTATCACTAATCCAGAGCTTGAGGAACACCAGGTCCCCTGCTTCAGTTAACATATTTTGATGAGTCACCATCAAGATGTAGGAGTCATGGAACAGGCTATTTCACACAGATCACATTCCAGTTCCACATCTGTCCATTAGTAGATGAAACAATTTTAAGTGTCACATGTGTAACTCATTAGAAGTCACACATAGGATTTAGGCATAGCAATGTAAACATTTATGTCAACAAGTAATGTGTCATGTCAGCACAGTGAAATTTTCTAATTTACTCTATGAGAGTTGCAAAACTTTTAACAGTTTGGAATGTAAACACAGCTTATCACACTGCCAATGACAATTAATGCATATTACTTTAGGGACATTTGGCCTACTATACCACCATGCCAGTTAGAATCATTGTGTTCCCACAATAGAAGTGAAGAACATTTAACTTGATAACTTTTGACAACACTACTTACTATCGTGTAAATCCTGCTGATGTCCACATCGCACAGGGACAAGTCAGCATATCCCTCCCTGATAAATATCATCATTCACATATTCTACAGCTTAGAGGCCGTTCTGTCCTACACCTGAATATATCTGCCCTTCTCAGATGTCAGTTAAGCCACATATCCGATTTATAGTGCTAAACCATGGATTTAGTTTTCTGAAATTATTAATGGCCCTGGTAACAACCATCAATTCCATTAGGAATGTGTAACTTTCACATATATGTACTTACCCCCTGTTACATGCTATTACCTACTTTGTCAGCCACTCACAGACATCTGTTGTCACCTACACATAGTCCAAAACATTCAATCTAGTCAAAATCAGATAGGATGTATCCTGTCACTCACTCATGGTAAGTTCCAGTCTGACATGCGATATCAGTACACATATGTCCAAATTTGCCACCAGTGCTGTTTGCAAACATTTTCACAAAGATCAATCGCTACTTACCAATGCTTGCATTTCACATTGCCTGCTACCTTGATGTATTGCATGGCATGTCACAGTCAAGTTCACAAGCATCAAATGACAAAAAAGTGTTGTTGTCTCAGTACAGAGACCAGGGCAAACAATGGTATTTTTGATTAACTATGTTGAGCATTACAGAAATACACAAAGGGTATTTTTCTTGCACATTGTGTTGTCATGTGCCCATTATACAATGGAATAGCTCTAATGGCAATACCCAACCTATTTATCCTTACATGCCCCAGAATCAAGGGACCTAACCATGCACCTACATCTATTGTTGTATACGCTACATTATACACATTACATGTATCTCGATCGTCTCAAAACATAAAAGTTGGAACAGTGGCTGCAATACATGAAGAGGCATGGTATTGTACAAGATTCATCAGGGAACACACTCCCCTTCTCCTTGCTGCTATCTTTATGCCTCAATTTCAAATAGAAATATATTAAAACCAGCTTGCAAGGTTCCATGGGATGCCACCAGCTTGCATGTCTGCTATCACTCCTGGCCTCAGACATGGAGGTTTCCTGGAGAAAATTACAATCAGAAATTCATTTAGCCATTCGGCTGTCTGTATACTCTTGACACCATCACCTGAAGCTATGCCTGACTATACAAAGTATTAAGGCTTATTAGGTAACCAGTCCAGTGCTGATTAATTCTACTGCTGTAGCAGAGCAGCAGAATTTATTAGTAATTCTGTGTTAAAAGACTTGGAAGATATTGAATAGTCTAATAAATGATGTGTTTGGTATGTAGTTTCTAGTATGTAATGTATGTATGTATGTGGTATTTGTATTTGTATATCACAAACCTAACCACAGGCAGCACAGTGGTGTACATTGTCAAAAGCAGACACATGAAGGGCCATCACATGGAAGGAAGAGTGCACATTATACTACAAGTCCCAATGCTTTCTAGGGTACATTCCCCTTCAGCCAAATTTACTTATATACTTCTAAATGCAAAGAAACCTGAACGTGACCTCTTATGAATAATGAGGCAGCGTACCAGGACATAACACTAGATGGTGCAAAAATTTAGATTTTTCCCTCTGCCTGGACTACATGTACTTTATAGCTTTGAAACAGGAGTTGATTCCAAAATGGACGAAGCATCAAGAGAGTCACACATGGGCCCTGATTAGGTTCTGGTCCAGGCCGCGAAAAGCCTGAGTAAAGGAATGGTTGGATAGAATTTTGGGACTAGTGTTAGACTGGCATTTAGTTAGGATGTAGCGTTCTTTAAAGAGGTGTGCATTTAGTTTGTAGTAGGTTTAGGGTGGTTGTGATGGATACAATATACTGGGGGACATATTTATTAAGGTTTTGCATCACCTTGCACCATGAAAGGGGATGCAAGGGTGATGCAAGGCGGTCAAGACATGCAAGGCTAGCTTGCGTGGCCCTGAGAGGCTTGATAACCTTGGAGTAACGCAAATTGCTGCCTTGTGTGACTCTGTGGCAGACAGGTGTTCCATGGGTGGAACATGGGTGTCCCCTCAAATCCACCCATGGATTCGGACACATTTCCAGATTTACCAACATTGGTAGACCTGAGTGGCATCTGAATTCTACGCCTCCCCACCAGAGGCACAATGAGAAGAAATATCTTTATTCTTCCTCGTTCCTTTCACTTTCTAAGTTTGCTGAATTCTGTAGCACACTCAGTGGCATAACAAAACCGAAGAGGCCCTCCTGCATAGTACATGCAGGGTGCCCCTAGGTTCCGGAACCAGTCCGGTGCTCTCAGACCAGGGACCTGCCAGTGCAGGAGGGGGCCTCTGGAGCTCACCCCCCCCCCCAGCACCATGGGGGCTGTGGCGGCTTTTGTTATGACACTGAGCATACTTAGAAGGAGGAAAATGCCTCTGAGCACTGTTTTTGTGCAGGAACATGTCCCTTCCTGCACAAAACAATCCTGCCTACAATGCAAGCACCCTTTCTACAATGTTCCGCATAATGGTAAATGTGGTGCATTCCAGTCCTTTCCTTTTCACGCAGCACAGCGCAGCAAGGTGGTTGCTGTGATACGCTGCGTGAAAGAATTATAAATCTGCCCCTATGAGTTTAACATTAGTTTGCAGAATTCTAGAACTGCGGGCCTGATTCACAGAACTAACTTAAGACAAAATCCTAAACTTACTACTTTTGGTATTCACAGAAGTTAGGATTTTGTCTTAAGTTTGTCTTAAGACAAGCTTAAGTCAGACTTAAGACAGACCTAAGACAGACTTAAGACAGACTTAAGACAAACTTAAGACAGACTTAAGACAGACTTAAGACAAACTTAAGACAAAATCCTAACTTAAGTCTGTCTTAAGTCTGTCTTAAGTTTGTCTTAAGACAAACTTAAGACAAAATCCTAACTTCTGTGAATACCAAAAGTAGTAAGTTTAGGATTTTGTCTTAAGTTAATTCTGTGAATCGGCCCCTGTGTCTCTATATCAATTACCCACTAGATGCTTTAGGATGAGGCATGATGGCTACTAGAAACTGAACTTGCCTAAAGTAAATCATTTCTTTTACTAAAAGGTACAGTCGTGCAATGACACTATTCCCTGACCTGCCCCTTTGATTAAAAGTGCTGTAGAGGAAATACTCCACAACTCTAGTAGCAATGAAAGAGAATTCTTATTAATAACTCAGAATTGTAATGATCTTGTGAAAAATGTATAAAATATAAATCTTGGCATGTGTTTGTATTTGATAGTGTGCTTGCTTGGTTCACGTACTTGCTACTGATGAATTCACAAATTAAATGTTAACAAATCTCTGACTAAGAATCATTAAATAGTGGTGCAATTGCATAATTGAACTCATTAGCCAAAATAAATGGTTCTTTTCATGCCCTGCACATTGACGAAAAGCTGTTCCTCTGCAAAAATGCATGAGTTTGCATTTACAGTACAATTGGTGTTAGTCATCTGTTTATGTTGCTCCTTCATTTAGATAGGATACTTAACGGTTATTGCACAAAAACATAATTTACTTCCACCCCTGTTGCAATATTTCCACCAGAATGCCAACCGACATTTATGGGAATTTGTTTAAAAGAGTCAATTAATTAGCTGTTCAAAAGTGCTTAAAGGAAAGCAAGTCAGCTACCAAAGTACAGAGTGCAAATGGCAACATATCATTTGGCAGGAAATTAAAGTATATATCATAGCGTTTTGCTTCATCTGTGAGAAATGATTCTTGAATACACTCCAAATCTATGTTGTACTTAATTGGAAATGTTGAAAAACAATCATCAATCCCAAAAGTTCACTTAAGGTGAGGTCCTCAAAAAACTACAAGTAATATCTGCGGGCTTACTGCATTCTTGACATGTGCATTTTAGAACGTTCTGGATATTAATGGGCTGTATTTCTAACAGTTATCCAAGGGATTTTGATGAAGGTCGATAGGATGGTTTCCCACTACTATGTTATGAAGCACTGGTTGCAATTAACTAGAATATGTTCACACGACATGATAACTGAAGATTAAGACCCTCATTTATGGGAATTTGGCATAGGGCAGCACAGCAAGTCACCTTTCAGCGCAGCCCTACCCCAAAGTGAAAGAGCTGGAATGCATTGTATTTATCCAATACAGTGCATTCCTAACCTCCCCCCCTCTGCTGGAGTCGTTTTAGCAGCCTAGCACAACGCAGGTCACCCTTTCTCCATTGTGTAATGGCATCCGTGTTGTAGGCACGATTGTTTTTGTGCAGGAAGGGGCACCATCCTTCACAAAATCAATCCAGAGGGGCAGTTTCCTCTTTCCATATGTGCTGCAGAATGCAGCACATATGGAAAGAGAAAAACAAGAAGAAACAAACGTATTCCTCCTCGTTACACCTCACCTCAGGAGGCGTAATGTTTTGGTGCATCTCTAGGTTTACATACTTATGAAAATCTGGGAAACATCAAAATCCATGGGTGTGGCATGGGACCACCCACTGCAAAGTCCATGGAGCACCTCCGAAGCACAGAGTTAGGCAACACAGCGATTTTCACTGCCTTACCTTACTCCATATTTATGAGGCCATACAAAGCCACACATATTGGCTTTGCATGGCCTCATAGATATGATTTCAAGTTTTGGGATGCCATGCTCTGGTGGCGCAAGGGGCTCATAATTATGCCCCTAAGTTCACACTTTGTATATTACAAATATTTGCTCTTTACCAATGCCCTCATTTGGTATTTGGTATAGGGCAGTGCAGCAAGTTGTCTAGCTGTGCTGCCCTACACCAAAGTGAAAGGGCAGGAATTTACTGCTTTTATGCAATACTATGCATTCCATGGTGCAAGGGTGTCTGTGTTGTCAGCAGGATTGTTTGTATGCAGAAAGGGGCACCTTGCTGCACCGATACCCTTAAGAGTCGTATCCCTCTTTCCATGTGTGCTGCAGAATGCAGAACACATTGAAAGAGGAAAAACAAGAAGAAATAAAGTTATTTCTCCTCCTTACACCGCACTTCAGAGGGCATTAGGATTTGGTTCTTCCCTGGGTTTCATGCTCTTGTAAATCTGTGGCAGCATCAAACTCCATGGGTGTTGCATGGGAAAACCAACAGCAAAGCCAATGGAATGCCTCCCGAGTGAAAGTAAGTCAACACAGAAATTTGTTCTGCCTTGCTTTACTCAATATCTATGAGCCCATTCAATCCCACGAATATTCGTGGCCTCATAGATATAAATTTGTAATTTGTGCACCGGAGCGTCAGAAAAAGTGATGCTCTGGCAGTACAAGGCACTCAAAAATATGCCCCTAAACATCTGTGCAAAGTTCCATAATTATTAGGAGAGTCAGGTTATGTCAGGTGTTTTAACCCTATAACCCAATGCTGGCTATTTTGTCTGCCTGCAAAAGAATATCATCTCATGCATTCTCCTAAATTTGAATCTTCAACTAGCAAAATATCAGAATTTTTGGGGGTGATAATCCCAAGTATCATCTTTGCAAAAATTTACAAATTATCATTGCAAAAATAATAAAATAATAAAAAAATAAATCCCTACAAATAGAAAAACATTTATTGTTAGGACACCTTTGTCCCAACTGTCCCAGCGAGGTGGAATTATCCACTTGGTTGTGGTACTTCAACCTATTCTTCAAAGTATTGTTCTGTTAATAAGATCTAGGAGCCCAAACGCGATTTAGAATAACACGTCCATCTAAAGCTACTCTGCACTATGCAGAAATGCATCATTAGGACCAATGTGCTACCTATGAAGGTATAGCTATATTCCAACTAAAATCAGCATTGTGCTTTCCACTGCTGAGTCTCGGAATGTAACTTACGAGCCGGGATCGAGCATGCCATGCTGTCGGATATAAGAAATTGACTGCTGGTGATGCTGATGAATGGTGATTTTTATGCCCCCAAATTAAAGGATCTTATCAATGATAATGTGGCCCTATTAAAATTTGGGTTCCCTCCCTGACCAGTGGGACTACACCAGGGGGCTGTGTTATCTTTTATCACAAAGGAGTGACTTGTGCCTTTTGTACCAGACAGAACACAGTGTGCTTGAACTCTCCTATAGGCACTTTGTGAACCCACCTCCATTTGATGGTCGCTCACAGGTGAAAATTCTCCCACTTTGAAAATACTCCTTCAACGTACAGAGGAGAGTTTTTGTCTTTGGCCATTTGGACTCCTGGGGCTGTCATTTGGTCTTTTGTGCTGAGGAAGACCCTACTGGATGTATCTACGCACACATATCTTATAGAGTCGAAACATTGACACTTAACAATTTCATGTCCAGGTCCACTATAGCTATACACTTGATGGACATTGCAAGTTATAGTTGGAACCCAGGAAAGGACGGTGAACTCTATGTTATTGTTCTTTTTGGTTTGAATCTGGCATGTTACTTTTTGTTTCACTACTTGTCATTGTAACCACTTTTTTTTTTAATGTTATTGTTACTTTTGTGTTTGTTTGACAGCCTATTCAAATTTGTTTCTTTGGAAGAACAAACGTGATATTAATTAAATTGAATATTTATTCATCGTAAATCTTCTGGGGCGTATTACTTTAGCTTTTGAGCAAATATGGACAATAATTGATTGCACTAATTACTGTGTCTTTAAATATTTTGATGAGTCAAAAAAGTAATTTCCTTTGGCTTCACCCAATGTAACCACTTGTAGCTTCTTATGAGTTCTGGAATGTTGGGGCAAGGCACAAAGCTGTAGTACTTGGATATGGCGTTGTTATTGCAGGTGAGCCAAAAGCAGGAAACATAATCTCAGCCCGGACCACAACGCATGCATCCTGATAAAGGAACTAGGCACTCATGAGTATGGCAAGGAAAGCTTGGATATATTTCCTCCAGCTTCATCTGCCTGCCTTGCGACTGCTCCCTGCCTCCTCTATTTACTACAACTGCAGATGCAGTTTTGATAGGAATTTGTTTCACGTGTCATCTGTATACATATCCTTCTCTAGTGCCTACTTTCTCTAATTTATGTAGTGCTGTCAATGAGTCTGAGTGGCAATGATGTGCTAGTGCCATTAGGAGACATTGTGTTGCGTGGCTTTCATCTGCAAAATCAGCTGTTTCCATGACTAATTAATAGGTCTATTCAAGACAGATTTGCAGCAGTTGTGGCCATCTTAGAATGGTGTGAAGTCCAAAATGGCCTGAGATCTCACAAGCAAGACTAAGAAATATTAAGTGCTTATGCTCAGAGTTTTAAACACTTGAATATGTGATGTAGTTGCTGCTGTCACGATTGTATGCACACATTATACTTTTTTATATGACATCACCTTGCTAAATTAAAAGTTTTAGAACATCTGCTTTCCTTTGTGATGCTCACTGACCAGTGTGCCACTTGCTGGATCCAACAGAGGATATTGCATTCAAGCACTTTTCAAACACAATGCTGCTTGGTTATTATATGGATGGTAAATTGTGGTGTGATTAGTAGACCACTTTGTGCACAAAAGTCCGCAAGATCCTCATTTTAGAGCCCTTCTAATATATTTCCACATATTTTTTGTAATGGGCATGGGATTGGTTTTGTGTAGGATAATAATAAAACATCTAGTAAAAAAACACTCTTAGAAATAAGTCCAGAAGATATCAAAATACAGTACAGATTACTGGAACCACTGATGGTGTGAATCAACCACAAAGGTGTTTAGTTGACCCCGAGTGCCTGCAAACAGTAAGAAATGAGTGTCACTTGATAACCGACCATGTGACAAGGGTGATCTTTGCATTGTTGTTATATTTATCTTAACATTGAGTTACATGTCTTACTATTAATAAGATTATACTTAATTCCTACTGTGAAGTAAAATATATATACTAATTGCCAGTCTTGATATAATATTCAGATTCTCATATGTACAGTTATTATGGAATATGATGAGTTTGCTAGTCCTATATCCAGTGTACTTTTTTGTTGTTTTTGCTAGGTATCATTTTGTGTTACCACGTGAAAGTTTGGGTAAGTGAGAAGAATTCTGTATGCTGAAAGCTAAGTGAGGAAAGACATGAAACACAGCTGTCCCAAGAACTCTGCTGTCTAACAAGGCAACACACCTACTTGGAATTACACATACACTTTAAGTCTGTGAACTTGGGTTTCCAAACCCGACAGGCACTCCTCAATAAACTACACACATCTCACACTCTGAGAGTAATCATGATAGGGCCCATTCATGACAGAATCCAAGGTTTCACCTGGGAGGGCTAATAGACAACCTCCCCAAGTTGGGAAGTCATGAGTCCTGGATCTACACCAGATTTTCAGGAGATCCGTGTAACATAAAAGTGTATGCAATTAGTATAAAAGGAACACGTTAACATAGTCAATGATGTTTCTAAAACTCTGGCACGCATCTGGTCCATCGGGGCCTAATTTGAAGATCCCTGATTTAGAGGCAAAACCGACTTGAGTAAGCATTGTTTAATACCCTGAATGGGGAAATCTGAAAAGGTTGTTGATTGGAGGTTGATATAACAAGGTAGTGTTCCATTTTGAGCTCACATTTGAAGAAGCTAGAATTGTTGGCACTTCTGGCGCAGTTTCTGTAATTACTTTGGGAGAGAAACTTTATCTGAATGCTGCGTTAAGGAGTGTTTTTGGAAATGGTTTAGACCGCAGCGGGACTAATATACCTGACCCAAAAATGCCTTAGATTGGAGTAGCAATAAAATATCTGACTTTTTTAATGTTCAATTTCTTCTCCAGAATGGCTTGGATTGGCATGCGAATAGTAAACCTGACCCTTTCAGTGTTCTACATCTTACCTAACATTCCTTTGATTGGCGTGGGAACAATAAACCTGACCCTTTTAGTGCCCAAACCCTTCCCCAAGATGCATTGAATTAGAGTAGGACTAGTGTATCTGACCCCCTTAGCAATTCCTTTTCCAAAATGGCTTAGATTGGAGTGGGGATAGTAAACCTGAATGATTTACTGTCCAACAACTTCCCCACAATGGCATATAAGGAAGTAGAAATAGGATATCTAACCCCTTCGGTGTAAAACATTTTCCACAAAATGGCTTAGAATGGAGTAGGAATTGTATATCACAACTGTTTGGTATCCTACACCTTCCCCAAAATGACACAGATTGGAGTAGGAATGTATCATCCAATCCCTTTAGTGTCCTCTGCCTTCCCCAAACTGGCTTTTGTTGGAGTTAAAATTGTAAATCTGATCCCTTTGGTGTCCAACACCATCCCCAAATGCCTTTTATTGGAGTGGGTATGGCTTATCAGATTTCGTTAGTGTATAACAGCTTTGAAAAAATACATTGGGGTGTAAAGTATATTGCATTATTTTAATGTTTCCTTCCTGGGATTTTAGAGCATGTATGTCTGTGATTTACCAAGAAAACAATTATTTTATTTTATTATTTACAGTTGATTAAGATGTGGTGTTGTTTTTAAATTTAAAAAGGGCAATTTGAATGTTTAACATACATTTTATTCGCAAAATTGTAATATTTGCTGCTTGTCTATTTTGATACTTTATTTGTAATATTTACAGTTTTAACATAAAAATGTATTATGTTTAACATTTTTGTGTTTTCGTGTATATTCATAATTGTTTTAATAATTAGAAACATAGGGTTCTATTACGATGCCAGTCAGGTCTACTGTCCGACCACCGTGGACTGAGTTTGATTCTGACCACCGAGTTTACGATTTCTTCCCCACTGAATTATGCTGTATCCAAGCCGAATTGCCGACCCTGGCGATCCGAGTTGACTCCACATGGATCGCAGCAGTCACAAAGGATGCTGATAGGAATTCTGATGCAGTCATGACTGTAGTTCCACCACCAAGCAGATTATGATATGTCCGATACCTTGGCGGTTCCATGTCGGTTGTTACACTTCATCTCAAGACCGCCGCAGTACTGCTGCCGCTAAGCCACACAACACTACCCATTGTATACCTAGAAAAAACTACACGGCTGATGCCAATTGGCAACGTGGCCACACCTACTATTCAAACTCTAAAACACACCCCGTCCCAGACCGTAATCCTTTGCCACCACCCTTCAGCACAGCAGGACTGACTGCTTCTTTTGTTTCAGAGCAGCCAACCCTTTTCACACATTCATACTCCACACATCTTCATTGCACCATTCACTGGTTATACTTGGTTACGTTTTTCCCTGTAAACCCCTTTTCTTTCTATGTCACTCTCAATCACTGCAAATCACACAATGTCAAAGAAAAAAATTCAAGTTTTTCGGACACCGAGTTCTCAGTGATGGTGGGGGAAATCATTGGAGTAGAACCACTGATTATTGGAGCCCAAGTCCAACAAACTCATGTCATTATGAAGAATCAGATGTGGAACAGGATAGTCAAAAAAGTGACCTCTGTAGGTACCACCCTGCACACAAAAAAGGACATCAGGAAGAGGTGGCACAATCTGAAGGCCAAGGTCAAAGCCCGGTACAACAGGCACCACCTGGCTGTCCTGAAGACTGGTGGTGGTCGTCCCGGCCCACCATTACAACATTCGGAGGGCGTGACAGGAATACCTGTGGAAGTGGAGTCTGGTAAGTAACACCTCAACAACTGTCGCAATATATCATTGTTCCCTTAGCACAACTTCAAAGTTCTTGCCAAAGTGTTGCACATCTATTGCTCAAATATGTTGTGGGCAAAGTTTATGAGATGTATTAACAATAGTGACAATCAGTAACCGTGCAGATAAGATCACAAGTGCCAATGCTTATGTGGGGGGCATGTCTGAAATGACTACAACTACCATCAGGCACTCTACCTCGAACACTGAACAGGAGGACACAGTGTTTTTTCTCCATACTCATTTGTCAGCCATCTCACTATTGAGGTTCACCTCACAGTTAACCATTGCTCATCTGGGGGGGGAGGGGAAATGTTTGAAATGACTACAACAATCATCAGGCACAATACCTTGACCTCTGAACAACCTCATTTTAAATAGCTTGGCTCAGAGAGACGTTTACAGAAGGATACACACTGGTGCTGAATTTTTATAGACAGGTGGTTCAAATGGGAGGCACGTCTTGAAAAATTGGTTGCATTTGAACCAACTTCGACTTTCTGGGTTAGTGAGGTCAACTAAGGTGCGAGAGACTGGTTCTCCCGGACGCCAGTCTTTTTTACCGTCACAATAATGATAATGGGGTTTTGAATTAAGCATACACACAATTCACTGATTTTAGTTATGGGAGGAGAATAGGTCTTTTTAAAGGTTGCCCGATGGTTACGAGAAACCGTGTGAGCACATTAAGTCAGAATATTAATGTTCACTTTTGTGTCAATGCATTTGTGTTATATAAGTTCTCTGATGTGTAATGTGAAAGTACCTGTAAACATTTATCAAAATGTTTGTATTGCAGTTACCCCTGATAAAGGAAAGATTTCCCAAAATGCATTGTGTTTTATGACTATCGAACAAACCAGCATTGCAATCATTTTAATGGAATCATCAAACTGATAATAAACCCGTGGAAGAAGACTTGAACATTACTGGCTTATTTTTGGATTACTTGAGTACTTTTGAAAAAATATGGATTGAAAATGGATAAAAATGGAGATAAATGAGACTGTACGCAATACTATGGCCCTAGGGCCGATTTCTGGCTGTGCATCCTGTACTGGTGCAGAAGTTCATGTACTGGGTGTTTGTAAAATTGTTGGAATGCTTGGGCAGAGCATGCGTAACAGGAGGTGAACGCCAAAAAAAACCCGCCTTGAGACCGTCACATAAAATAAATAGTAACATTTGATAAAAATGGATTAACTAGGGTGTGCATTTAAACTATTATGAGTACATATGAGGGATACCAGGCAGCGATGGGCCAGGTGCCTAAGGAACTCTGGGACATTAATCAACTGCAGAGGTCCTTAGACCATGGAACGGATAGGCATAATGACTAAATGGACCAGGTGATTGGGGTGCTGAGGGACAGTAATACCACCCTCTGTGTTAGTGACACCTACCACTCCCAGTGGCACAACTACATCTATCCCTTCAACATCTGTGACAGCCACAGGGAGGGAAGCCCTGTCAGTCTGAGACTCCTCAGACACTCAGGACCCTGCAGTTGTGGATCCCACACCCTACCTAGGGTGGGACATCCCAGGAAATTTTCAGGAGGGTCAGATGGTAAGAAACACACCACTGCCAGTAAGAAACTGTACTCCTGATTTCCTCCTTTGTGTTTCAATCTGTTCACTTTGTTGACTATTCCTGTACACATACCAACTTCTGATGGGAGAAGTGTGTTGGACTTTGGACTCCGGGCAATGTGGCTCTCATATCAATGGATTAATCCACCAACATTGGCAACTGTTCTCCATTCTGTTCATTTTATGTCTAATTTTGTTTTCATTTCTTGTTCTCACCATATGCTCTGCAAAATTCACTTTTCACAACAATGAAAGCTCATGTCATATCACTTACATATAGCAAATTGTGTTGTAATTAACATGTGATCCCTCAGATGAAGAGGTAAGCTACTTAAGTAAGCATGCACATGTGTATTATCAACAATGTGCTACACACTCACTCAACAATGCCACCCCAAGACAGACATACAGGTGTACAGTTCCAGGACAACTTCATTCCATAGCCCCAAACATTAGGCGGTCATAATATCAAAAAAGAGCAAAACAACACATTCCAAAAAATCTGTTAGTGACTATAAATGTCATCTGCATAATTCAAAAACATGATAGGTGAAGACACATCTGGCAATGCCAAATAGGATAGGCAGCAGATAATTGGTTCATGTCATCAGCTGGGGCCACATCCACAAGCTCACAAAATGTATTCCACATCATTAGAAAAAATAAACCAAAACATTGCAGTACTTCAGTTTCTCAGCACAAGTGCATTATAATCCAGTCTTGCTGCATCAGGTGGAATGTCACCAACCTATGTCAGTGGATTGCCACAAGCACTGTGACATACAATGATGAGACACTTCAACTGCTACATCCAGTTCATATACATTGGGGACTTAGCCAATATGAAGGAAGACTAGCATGTTTTGGCCCAATAACCACATTGTGTTGGAGCACATGACGGCACATATATTGCCAGAGGACCACCATATGACACTACTGGATTGTCATCTTTGTCTGAGTCGAGCTACAGTGAACACTCCCAGGTGGTGGGGGAGTCCCCTCAACCTGAGTCTATAACATCCATGTCCAATATCCCGTTCCACCTCCACACTCCCTGCTGCTCCTCAGTTAGTTGTCTGGGCCCACTCTCTTAAGATAGGATGAGTCTACTTTGTGCCAGGCACCTCACCTCCTGCCTCTGTCTCCCCTGCTGCCCTAAGTGTGGAGGAAATTAACAATAACATCCTGAGGCATATCTCTGTGGAGCAGACAGCAGCGCTAAATGCCTTCCAGGTGAAAAGCCCCTCGTTGATACATATGGTGTTGTACCTGGAGGGCATTCACTCTGACATGTCTTCCCTACAGAGATCGTTTCAGACTTTAGCTTCAACAATCATTGCAGGCTTCCACCAATTCCAGCTTTTGACTCCTCTCCTGCCTCTTCCCTATCCACAGTTCCTATTCCTGTACTAACCCAAAGCAGACGGAAACATCAGCATGAATCTACCTCAACATCTACACGCAGTGCACAAAAACAAAAACAAAAGCCAAAAGACAGGCACCCACTCACTCACCAGGCACTCCACAGCCTCACTACCAAATCTATTGAAATACAGGCAGACACCACACCCACTGTGCCACATATCTCCACTACAGATATACAGGCAGATACCACACCCACTGCACCACATACACCCACAACAGACGAACAGGCAAACACCACACCAGCATACACAGCCACTACAGAAACCAAACTCACAGACACAGCCCCAACAGCCATAGACACATCACAGACATCACATCCCTCTACCTACAAAACCCCAGCACTTGTCTCACCTTCTCTCAAGTCTGCTCAAAATCTTCACATGATTGCCCTTTACCTCTTCGCTAAGCTGCCTGGCCCACCTCTCCCCAACCACAAAAGGACTACTTTCCCACCCCTACCTGCTCTTCCATGTCCAACCCAAAACAAACAGCCCCCTCATACTAAAGTGCTACACAAACAAATGATGGACGGAATGCTGAATGAATCATACATTCACCCCCAGTCAAGAGATCTGTGTTAAATCCATTGTTCTTTTGCTCACCATGCCACCCCAGTTTAGACCCAGCCATGTGCAAATCAGTCTTGACCCTGTGCTTCATGGGAACAGTCCAAAACAAACTGCCAAGCCAGGTCCTCCCTGGACCAGAAACAAGCATCCTGGGACCGGTTTCAGGGTATGTCACCCTTCTTCAGCTAGGCTAGCTTGAATCCAGTGGCACAGTGAGCAAGGGACCCACGTCTGGGCATACCCATTCCACATAGGGTGAAACGTGCTACACAAACAAATGATGGACGGAATGCTGAATGAATCATACATTCACCCGAGTCAAGAGATCTGGATTAAAACCGTCATTCTTTTGCTCATCATGCCACCCCAGTTTAGACCCAGCCATATGCAAATCAGTCTTGACCCTGTGCCTCATGGGAACAGTCCAGAACAAACTGCCAAGCCAGGTCCTCCCTGGACCAGAAACAAGCATCCTGGGACCGGTTTCAGGGTATATCACCCTTCTTCAGCTAGGCTAGCTTGAATCCAGTGGCACAGTGAGCAAGGGACCCATGTCTGGGCATACCCATTCCACATAGGGCGAAACGTGCCACACAAACAAATCATGGACGGAATGCTGAATGAATCATACATTCACCCCCAGTCAAGAGATCTGGGTTAAAACCATCATTCTTTTGCTCACTATGCCACCCCAGTTTAGACCCAGCCATATGCAAATCAGTCTTGACCCTGTGCCTTATGGGAACAGTCCAGACCGAACTGCCAAACCAGGTCGTCCCTGGACCGGAAGCAAGCATCCTGGGACCGGTTTCAGGGTATGTCACCCTTCTTCAGCCAGGCTAGCTTTAATCCAGTGGCACAGTGAGCAAGGGACCCACGTCTGGGCATACCCATCCCACATAGGGCGAAAAGTGCCTCACAATCAAATGATGGGCGCAATACTGAAAGAATCATACATTCACCCCCAGTCAAGAGATCTGGGTTAAATCCATCGTTCTTTTGCTCAGCATGCCATCCCAGTTTAGACCCAGCCATATGCAAATCAGTATTGAACCTGTGCCTCATGGGAACAGTCCAGACCAAACTGCCGAGCCAGGTCCTCCCTGGATCGGAAATAAGCATCCTGAGACTGGTTTCAGGGTATGTCACCCTTCTTCAGCCAGGCTCGCTTGAATCCAGTGGCACAGTGAGCAAGGAGCCCACATCTGGGCATACCCATCCCACATAGGGCGAAAAGTGCTGCACAAACAAATGATGGACGGAATGCTGTATGAATCATACATTCAGCCCCAGTCAAGAGATCTGGGTTAAATCCATCGTTCATTTGCTCACCAAGCCACCCCAGTTTAGACCCAGCCATATGCAAATCAGTCTTGACCCTGTGCCGCATGGGAACAGTCCAGACCGAACTGCCAAGCCAGGTCCTCCCTGGACCAGAAACAAGCATCCTGGGACCAGTTTCAGGGTACGACATCCTTCTTCTGCCAGGCTAACTTGAATCCAGTGGCACAGTGAGCAAGGGACCCACGTCTGGGCATACCCATCCCACTTGGGCGAGAAGTGCTACACAAACAAATGATGGACAGAATGCTGTCTGAATCAAACATTCACCCCCAGTCAAGAGATCTGGGTTAAATCCATTGTTCTTTTGCTCACCATGCAACCCCAGTTTAGACCCAGCCATATGCAAATCAGTCTTGACCCTGTGCCTCTTGGGAACAGTCCAGATCAAAGTTCCAAGCCAGGTCCTCCCTGGACGGAAACAAGCATTCTGGGACCGGTTTCAGGGTATGTCACATTTCTTTATCCAGGCTAGCTTGAATCCAGTGGCACAGTGAGCAAGGGACCCATGTCTGGGCATACCCATCCCAAATAGGACGAAAAGTGCTACACAAACAAATGATGGACGGAATGCTGAATGAATCATACATTCACCCCCAGTCAAGAGATCTGGGTTAAAACCATTGTTCTTTTGCTCACCATGCCACCCCTGTTTAGACCCAGCCATATGCAAATCAGTCTTGACCCTGTGCCTCAAGGGAACAGTCCAGACCGAACTGCCAAGCCAGGTCCTCCCTGGACCGGAAACAAGCATCCTGGGACCGGTTTCAGGGTATGTCACCCTTCTTCAGCCAGGCTAGCTTGAATCCAGTGGCACAGTGAGCAAGGGACCCACGTTTGGGCATACCCATCCCACATAGGGCGAAAAGTGCTACACAAACAAATGATGGACGGAATGCTGAATGAATCATACATACACCCCCAGTCAAGAGATCTGGATTAAATCCATCCTTCTTTTGCTCACCATGCCACCCCATTTTAGACGCAGCCATATGTAAATCAGTATTAATCCTGTGCCTCATTGGAACAGTCCAGACTGAACTGCCAAGCCAGGTCCTCCCTGGACCGGAAACAAGCATCCTGGGACCAGTTTCAGGGTATGTCACCCTTCTTCAGCCAGGCTAGCTTGAATCCAGTGGCACAGTGAGCAAGGGACCCACGTCTGGGCATACCCATCCCACATAGGGCGAAAAGAGCTACATAAACAAACGAGGGACGGAATGCTGAATGAATCATACATTCACCCCCAATCAAGCGATCTGGGATAAATCCATCGTTGTTTTGCTCACCATGCCACCCCAGTTTAGACCCAGCCATATGCAAATCAGTCTTGAACCTTTGCCTCATGGGAACAGTCCAGACCGAACTGCCAAGCCAGGTCCTCCCTGGACCAGAAACAAGCATCCTGGGACAGGTTTCAGGGTATGTCACCCTTCTTCAGCCAGGCTAGCTTGAATCTAGTGGCACAGTGAGCAAGGGACCCACGTCTGGGCATACCCATCCCACATAGGGCGAAAAGTGCTGCACAAACAAATGATGGAAGAATGCTGAATGAATCACACATTCACCCCAGACAAGAGATCTGGGTTAAATCCATCGTTCCTTTGCTCACCATGCCACCCCATTTTATACCCAGACATATGCAAATCAGTATTAACCCTGTGCCTCATGGGAACAGTCCAGACCAAACTGCCAAGACAGGTCCTCCCTGGACTGGAAACAAGCATCCTGGGACTGGTTTCAGGGTATGTCACCCTTCTTCAGCCAGGCTAGCTTGAATCCAGTGGCAAAGTGAACAAGGGACCCACGTCTGGGCATACCCATCCCACATAGGGCGAAAAGTGCTACAGAAACAAATGATGCATGGAATGCTGAATGAATCATACATTCACCCCCAGTCAGGTGATCTGGGTTAAATCCATCATTCTTTTGCTCACCATGCCACCCCAGTTTAGATTAGGCCTGGGCGGAAAATTCCGTTCCGTTCGCGGAATTTGCGGAATTTGGGTAATTTCGCGTTCCGCGGAGAACGCGAAATTGCCCAAAAATCTGCGTTCCGCGACTTCGCGAAATTTTTTGCTTGTTCGCGTTCTCAATATGCGTGTTCGCGAGATATTTCACCCCGAGCACGCAAACAGCGATCGCGAACAGGAAAAAAGTATCGCGAACAAGCAATTCCGCGTGTTCGCGGAATTTCTGCGTGTTCGCGGAGATTTTTTACCGTTTCGCGGAGATTTGCGTAACGCGATTACGCAAATTCCGCCCACCCCTAGTTTAGATCCAGCCATATGCAAATCAGTCTTGACCCTGTGCTTTATGGGAACAGTCCTGACCAAACTGCCAAGCCAGATCCTCCATGGACCGGAAACAAGCATCCTTGGACCGGTTTCACGGTATGTCATCCTTCTTCAGCCAGGCCAGCTTGAATTCAGTGGCACAGTGAGCAAGGGACCCACGTCTGGGCATACCCATCCCACATAGGGCGAAAAGTGCTGCACAAACAAATGATGGAAGAATGCTGAATGAATCATACGTTCACCCCCAAACAAGAGATCTGGGTTAAATCCATTGTTCTTTTGCTCACAATGCCACCCCATTTTAGACCCAGCCATATGCAAATCAGTATTAACCCTGTGCCTTATGGGAACAGTCCAGACCGAACTGCGAAACCAGGTCGTCCCTGGACCGGAAGCAAGCATCCTGGGACCGGTTTCAGGGTATGTCACCCTTCTTCAGCCAGGCTAGCTTTAATCCAGTGGCACAGTGAGCAAGGGACCCACGTCTGGGCATACCCATCCCACATAGGGCGAAAAGTGCCTCACAATCAAATGATGGGCGCAATACTGAAAGAATCATACATTCAACCCCAGTCAAGAGATCTGGGTAAATCCATCGTTCTTTTGCTCAGCATGCCATCCCAGTTTAGACCCAGCCATATGCAAATCAGTATTGAACCTGTGCCTCATGGGAACAGTCCAGACCAAACTGCCGAGCCAGGTCCTCCCTGGATCGGAAATAAGCATCCTGAGACTGGTTTCAGGGTATGTCACCCTTCTTCAGCCAGGCTCGCTTGAATCCAGTGGCACAGTGAGCAAGGAGCCCACATCTGGGCATACCCATCCCACATAGGGCGAAAAGTGCTGCACAAACAAATGATGGACGGAATGCTGTATGAATCATACATTCAGCCCCAGTCAAGAGATCTGGGTTAAATCCATCGTTCATTTGCTCACCAAGCCACCCCAGTTTAGACCCAGCCATATGCAAATCAGTCTTGACCCTGTGCCGCATGGGAACAGTCCAGACCGAACTGCCAAGCCAGGTCCTCCCTGGACCGGAAACAAGCATCCTGGGACCAGTTTCAGGGTACGACATCCTTCTTCTGCCAGGCTAACTTGAATCCAGTGGCACAGTGAGCAAGGGACCCACGTCTGGGCATACCCATCCCACTTGGGCGAGAAGTGCTACACAAACAAATGATGGACAGAATGCTGTCTGAATCATACATTCACCCCCAGTCAAGAGATCTGGGTTAAATCCATTGTTCTTTTGCTCACCATGCAACCCCAGTTTAGACCCAGCCATATGCAAATGAGTCTTGACCCTGTGCCTCTTGGGAACAGTCCAGATCAAAGTTCCAAGCCAGGTCCTCCCTGGACCGAAACAAGCATTCTGGGACTGGTTTCAGGGTATGTCACATTTCTTTATCCAGGCTAGCTTGAATCCAGTGGCACAGTGAGCAAGGGACCCACGTCTGGGCATACCCATCCCAAATAGGGCGAAAAGTGCTACACAAACAAATGATGGACGGAATGCTGAATGAATCATACATTCACCCCCAGTCAAGAGATCTGGGTTAAAACCATTGTTCTTTTGCTCACCATGCCACCCCTGTTTAGACCCAGCCATATGCAAATCAGTCTTGACCCTGTGCCTCAAGGGAACAGTCCAGACCGAACTGCCAAGCCAGGTCCTCCCTGGACCGGAAACAAGCATCCTGGGACCGGTTTCAGGGTATGTCACCCTTCTTCAGCCAGGCTAGCTTGAATCCAGTGGCACAGTGAGCAAGGGACCCACGTTTGGGCATACCCATCCCACATAGGGCGAAAAGTGCTACACAAACAAATGATGGACGGAATGCTGAATGAATCATACATACACCCCCAGTCAAGAGATCTGGGTTAAATCCATCCTTCTTTTGCTCACCATGCCACCCCATTTTAGACGCAGCCATATGTAAATCAGTATTAATCCTGTGCCTCATTGGAACAGTCCAGACTGAACTGCCAAGCCAGGTCCTCCCTGGACCGGAAACAAGCATCCTGGGACCAGTTTCAGGGTATGTCACCCTTCTTCAGCCAGGCTAGCTTGAATTCAGTGGCACAGTGAGCAAGGGACCCACGTCTGGGCATACCCATCCCACATAGGGCGAAAAGTGCTACATAAACAAACGAGGGACGGAATGCTGAATGAATCATACATTCACCCCCAGTCAAGCGATCTGGGATAAATCCATCGTTGTTTTGCTCACCATGCCACCCCAGTTTAGACCCAGCCATATGCAAATCAGTCTTGAACCTGTGCCTCATGGGAACAGTCCAGACCGAACTGCCAAGCCAGGTCCTCCCTGGACCAGAAACAAGCATCCTGGGACAGGTTTCAGGGTATGTCACCCTTCTTCAGCCAGGCTAGCTTGAATCTAGTGGCACAGTGAGCAAGGGACCCACGTCTGGGCATACCCATCCCACATAGGGCGAAAAGTGCTGCACAAACAAATGATGGAAGAATGCTGAATGAATCATACATTCACCCCAGACAAGAGATCTGGGTTAAATCCATCGTTCCTTTGCTCACCATGCCACCCCATTTTATATCCAGACATATGCAAATCAGTATTAACCCTGTGCCTCATGGGAACAGTCCAGACCAAACTGCCAAGACAGGTCCTCCCTGGACTGGAAACAAGCATCCTGGGACTAGTTTCAGGGTATGTCACCCTTCTTCAGCCAGGCTAGCTTGAATCCAGTGGCAAAGTGAACAAGGGACCCACGTCTGGGCATACCCATCCCACATAGGGCGAAAAGTGCTACAGAAACAAATGATGCATGGAATGCTGAATGAATCATACATTCACCCCCAGTCAGGTGATCTGGGTTAAATCCATCATTCTTTTGCTCACCATGCCACCCCAGTTTAGATCCAGCCATATGCAAATCAGTCTTGACCCTGTGCTTTATGGGAACAGTCCTGACCAAACTGCCAAGCCAGATCCTCCCTGGACCGGAAACAAGCATCCTTGGACCGGTTTCACGGTATGTCATCCTTCTTCAGCCAGGCCAGCTTGAATTCAGTGGCACAGTGAGCAAGGGACCCACGTCTGGGCATACCCATCCCACATAGGGTGAAAAGTGCTGCACAAACAAATGATGGAAGAATGCTGAATGAATCATACATTCACCCCCAAACAAGAGATCTGGGTTAAATCCATTGTTCTTTTGCTCACAATGCCACCCCATTTTAGACCCAGCCATATGCAAATCAGTATTAACCCTGTGCCTCATGGGAACTGTCCAGACCGAACTGCCAAGCCATGTCCTCCCTGGACTGGAAACAAGCATCCTGGGACTGGTTTCAGGGTATGTCACCCTTCTTCAGCCAGGCTAGCTTGAATCCAGTGGCACAGTGAGCAAGGGACCCACGTCTGGGCATACCCATCCCACATAGGGCGAGAAGCGCTACACAAACAAATGATGGACGGAATGCTGTATGAATCATACATTCACCCCCAGTCAAGAGATCTGGGTTAAATCCATTGTTCTTTTGCTCACCATGCCACCCCAGTTTAGACCCAGCCTTATGCAAATCAATCTTGACCCTGTGCCTCTTGGGAACAGTCCAGATCAAAGTTCCAAGGCAGGTCCTCCCTGGACTGGAAACAAGCATCCTGGGACTGGTTTCAGGGTATGTCACCCTTCTTCAGCCAGACTAGCTTGAATCCAGTGGCACAGTGAGCAAGGGACCCACGTCTGGGCATACCCATACCACATAGGGCGAAAAGTGCTACAAAAACAAATGATGGACGGAATGCTGAAGGAAGCATACATTTACCCCCAGTCATGAGATCTGGTTTAAATCCATCGTTCTGTTGCTCACCATGCCACCCCAGTTTAGACCCAGCCATATGCAAATCAGTCTTGACCCTGTGCCTCATGGGAACAGTCCTGACCAAACTGCCAAGCCAGGTCCTCCCTGGACCGGAAACAAGCATCCTAGGACTGGTTTCAGGGTATGTGATCCTTCTTCAGCCAGGCCAGCTTGAATTCAGTGGCACAGCGAGCAAGGGACAGATGTCTGGGCATACCCATCCCACATAGGGCGAAAAGTGCTGCACAAAAAAATTATGGAAGAATGCTGAATGAATCATACATTCACCCCCAGACAAGAGATCTGGGTTAAATCCATCATTCTTTTGCTCACCATGCCACCCCATTTTAGACCCAGCGGTATGCAAATCAGTATTAACCCTTTGCCTCATGGGAACAGTCCAGACCGAACTGCCAAGCCAGGTCCTCTCTGGACCCAAAACAAGCATTCTGGGACCAGTTTCAGGGTATGTCATTCTTCTTCAGCCAGTCTAGCTTGAATCCAGTGGTACAGTGAACAAGGAACCCACGTCTGGGCATACCCATCCCACATAGGGCGAAAAGTGCTACACAAACAAATGATGGACAGAATGCTGTCTGAATCATACATTCACCCCCAGTCAAGAGATCTGGGTTAAATCCATTGTTCTTTTGCTCACCATGCAACCCCAGTTTAGACCCAGCCATATGCAAATGAGTCTTGACCCTGTGCCTCTTGGGAACAGTCCAGATCAAAGTTCCAAGCCAGGTCCTCCCTGGACCGAAACAAGCATTCTGGGACCGGTTTCAGGGTATGTCACATTTCTTTATCCAGGCTAGCTTGAATCCAGTGGCACAGTGAGCAAGGGACCCACGTCTGGGCATACCCATCCCAAATAGGGCGAAAAGTGCTACACAAACAAATGATGGACGGAATGCTGAATGAATCATACATTCACCCCCAGTCAAGAGATCTGGGTTAAAACCATTGTTCTTTTGCTCACCATGCCACCCCTGTTTAGACCCAGCCATATGCAAATCAGTCTTGACCCTGTGCCTCAAGGGAACAGTCCAGACCGAACTGCCAAGCCAGGTCCTCCCTGGACCGGAAACAAGCATCCTGGGACCGGTTTCAGGGTATGTCACCCTTCTTCAGCCAGGCTAGCTTGAATCCAGTGGCACAGTGAGCAAGGGACCCACGTTTGGGCATACCCATCCCACATAGGGCGAAAAGTGCTACACAAACAAATGATGGACGGAATGCTGAATGAATCATACATACACCCCCAGTCAAGAGATCTGGGTTAAATCCATCCTTCTTTTGCTCACCATGCCACCCCATTTTAGACGCAGCCATATGTAAATCAGTATTAATCCTGTGCCTCATTGGAACAGTCCAGACTGAACTGCCAAGCCAGGTCCTCCCTGGACCGGAAACAAGCATCCTGGGACCAGTTTCAGGGTATGTCACCCTTCTTCAGCCAGGCTAGCTTGAATCCAGTGGCACAGTGAGCAAGGGACCCACGTCTGGGCATACCCATCCCACATAGGGCGAAAAGTGCTACATAAACAAACGAGGGACGGAATGCTGAATGAATCATACATTCACCCCCAGTCAAGCGATCTGGGATAAATCCATCGTTGTTTTGCTCACCATGCCACCCCAGTTTAGACCCAGCCATATGCAAATCAGTCTTGAACCTGTGCCTCATGGGAACAGTCCAGACCGAACTGCCAAGCCAGGTCCTCCCTGGACCAGAAACAAGCATCCTGGGACAGGTTTCAGTGTATGTCACCCTTCTTCCGCCAGGCTAGCTTGAATCTAGTGGCACAGTGAGCAAGGGACCCACGTCTGGGCATACCCATCCCACATAGGGCGAAAAGTGCTGCACAAACAAATGATGGAAGAATGCTGAATGAATCATACATTCACCCCAGACAAGAGATCTGGGTTAAATCCATCGTTCCTTTGCTCACCATGCCACCCCATTTTATATCCAGACATATGCAAATCAGTATTAACCCTGTGCCTCATGGGAACAGTCCAGACCAAACTGCCAAGACAGGTCCTCCCTGGACTGGAAACAAGCATCCTGGGACTAGTTTCAGGGTATGTCACCCTTCTTCAGCCAGGCTAGCTTGAATCCAGTGGCAAAGTGAACAAGGGACCCACGTCTGGGCATACCCATCCCACATAGGGCGAAAAGTGCTACAGAAACAAATGATGCATGGAATGCTGAATGAATCATACATTCACCCCCAGTCAGGTGATCTGGGTTAAATCCATCATTCTTTTGCTCACCATGCCACCCCAGTTTAGATCCAGCCATATGCAAATCAGTCTTGACCCTGTGCTTTATGGGAACAGTCCTGACCAAACTGCCAAGCCAGATCCTCCCTGGACCGGAAACAAGCATCCTTGGACCGGTTTCACGGTATGTCATCCTTCTTCAGCCAGGCCAGCTTGAATTCAGTGGCACAGTGAGCAAGGGACCCACGTCTGGGCATACCCATCCCACATAGGGTGAAAAGTGCTGCACAAACAAATGATGGAAGAATGCTGAATGAATCATACATTCACCCCCAAACAAGAGATCTGGGTTAAATCCATTGTTCTTTTGCTCACAATGCCACCCCATTTTAGACCCAGCCATATGCAAATCAGTATTAACCCTGTGCCTCATGGGAACTGTCCAGACCGAACTGCCAAGCCATGTCCTCCCTGGACTGGAAACAAGCATCCTGGGACTGGTTTCAGGGTATGTCACCCTTCTTCAGCCAGGCTAGCTTGAATCCAGTGGCACAGTGAGCAAGGGACCCACGTCTGGGCATACCCATCCCACATAGGGCGAGAAGCGCTACACAAACAAATGATGGACGGAATGCTGTATGAATCATACATTCACCCCCAGTCAAGAGATCTGGGTTAAATCCATTGTTCTTTTGCTCACCATGCCACCCCAGTTTAGACCCAGCCTTATGCAAATCAATCTTGACCCTGTGCCTCTTGGGAACAGTCCAGATCAAAGTTCCAAGGCAGGTCCTCCCTGGACTGGAAACAAGCATCCTGGGACTGGTTTCAGGGTATGTCACCCTTCTTCAGCCAGACTAGCTTGAATCCAGTGGCACAGTGAGCAAGGGACCCACGTCTGGGCATACCCATACCACATAGGGCGAAAAGTGCTACAAAAACAAATGATGGACGGAATGCTGAAGGAAGCATACATTTACCCCCAGTCATGAGATCTGGTTTAAATCCATCGTTCTGTTGCTCACCATGCCACCCCAGTTTAGACCCAGCCATATGCAAATCAGTCTTGACCCTGTGCCTCATGGGAACAGTCCTGACCAAACTGCCAAGCCAGGTCCTCCCTGGACCGGAAACAAGCATCCTAGGACTGGTTTCAGGGTATGTGATCCTTCTTCAGCCAGGCCAGCTTGAATTCAGTGGCACAGCGAGCAAGGGACAGATGTCTGGGCATACCCATCCCACATAGGGCGAAAAGTGCTGCACAAAAAAATTATGGAAGAATGCTGAATGAATCATACATTCACCCCCAGACAAGAGATCTGGGTTAAATCCATCGTTCTTTTGCTCACCATGCCACCCCATTTTAGACCCAGCGATATGCAAATCAGTATTAACCCTTTGCCTCATGGGAACAGTCCAGACCGAACTGCCAAGCCAGGTCCTCTCTGGACCCAAAACAAGCATTCTGGGACCAGTTTCAGGGTATGTCATTCTTCTTCAGCCAGTCTAGCTTGAATCCAGTGGTACAGTGAACAAGGAACCCACGTCTGGGCATACCCATCCCACATAGGGCGAAAAGTGCTACACAAACATATGATGGATGGAATGCTGAATGAATCATACATTCACCCCCAGTCAAGAGATCTGGGTTAAATCCATCGTTCTATTGCTCACCATGCCACCCCAGTTTAGACCCAGCCATATGCAAATCAGTCTTGACCCTGTGCCTCATGGGAACAGTCCAGACCAAACTGCCAAGACAGGTCCTCCCTGGACCAGAAACAAGCATCCTTGGACCGGTTTCAGGGCGGGTCACCCTTCTTCAGCCAGGCTAGCTTGAATCCAGTGGCACAGTGAGCAAAGGACCCACATCTGTGCATACCCATACCACATAGGGCGAAAAGTGCTACACAAACAAATGATGGACAGAATGCTGACGGAATCATACATTCACCCCCAGTCAAGAGATCTGGGTTAAATCCATTGTTCTTTTGCTCACCATGCCACCCCAGTTTGGACCCAGCCATATGCAAATCAGTCTTGAACCTGTGCCTCATGGGAACAGTCCAGACCAAACTGCCAAGCCAGGTCCTCCCTGGACCAGAAACAAGCATCCTGGGACCGGTTTCAGGATATTTCACCCTTCTTCAGCTAGGCTAGCTTGAATCCAGTGGAACAGTGAGCAAGGGACCCACGTCTGGGCTTACCAATCCGACATAGGGTGAAAAGTGCCTCACAAACAAATGATGGACGGAATTCTAAATGAATCATACATTCACCCCCAGTCAAGAGATCTGGCTTAAATCCATTGTTGTTTTGCTCACAATGCCAACCCAGTTTAGACCCAGCCATATGCAAATCAGTATTGACCATGTGCCTCATGGTAACAGTCCAGACCGAACTGCCAAAGGCAGGTCCTCCCTGGACTGGAAACAAGCATCCTTGGACCGGTTTCAGGGTGGGTCACTCTTCTTCAGCCAGGCTAGCTTGAATCCAGTGGCACAGTGAGCAAGGGACCCACGTCTGGGCATACCCATCCCACATAGGGCGAAAAGTGCTACATAAACAAATGAGGGATGGAATGCTGAATGAATCATACATTCACCCCCAGTCAAGAGATCTGGGTTAAATCCATCATTGTTTTGCTCACCATGCCACCCCAGTTTAGACTGAGCCATATGCATATCAGTCTTGACCATGTGCCTCATGGGAACAGTCCTGACCAAACTGCCAAGCCAGATCCTCCCTGGACCGGAAACAAGCATCTTAGGACTGGTTTCAGGGTATGTAATCCTTCTTCAGCCAGGCCAGGCAAGGCCAGCTTAAATTCAGTGGCACAGTGAGCAAGGGTCCCACGTCTGGGCATACCCATCCCACATAGGGCGAAAAGTGCTGCACAAACAAATGATGGAAGAAGGCTGAATGAATCATACATTCACTCCAGACAAGAGATCTGAGTTAAATCCATCATTCTTTTGTTCACCATGCCACCCCATTTTAGACCCAGCCATATGCAAATCAGTATTAACCCTGTGCCTCATGGGAACAGTCCAGACCGAACTGCCAAGCCAGGTCCTCTCTGGACCCAAAACAAGCATCCTGGGACCAGTTTCAGGGTATGTTATCCTTCTTCAGCCAGTCTAGCTTGAATCCAGTGGCACAGTGAACAAGGGACCCACGTCTGGGCATACCCATCCCACATAGGGCGAAAAGTGCTACACAAACAAATGATGGACGGAATGCTGACTGAATCATACATTCACCCCCAGTCAAGAGATCTGGGTTAAATCCATTGTTGTTTTGCTCACAATGCCACCCCAGTTTGGACCCAGCCATATGCAAATCCGTCTTTACCCTGTGCCTCATGGGAACAGTCCAGACCATACTGCCAAGACAAGTCCTCCCTGGACCGGAAACAAGCATCCTGGGACTGGTTTCATGGTATGTCACCCTTCTTCAGCCAGGATTGCTTGAAACCAGTGGCACAGTGAGCAAGGGACCCACGTCTGGGCATACCCATCCCACATAGGGCGAAAAGTGCTGCACAAACAAATGATGGAAGAATGCTGAATGAATCATACATTCACCCCCAGACAAGAGATCTGGGTTAAATCCATCGTTCTTTTGCTCACCATGCCACCCCATTTTAGACCCAGCCATATGCAAATCAGTTTTAACCCTGTGCCTCATGGCAACAGACCAGACTGAACTGCCAAGCCAGGTCCTCTCTGGACCCAAAACAAGCATCCTGGGACCAGTTTCAGGGTATGTCATCCTTCTTCAGCCAGTCTAGCTTGAATCCAGTGGCACAGTGAACAAGGGACCCATGTCTGGGCATACCCATCCCACATAGGGCGAAAAGTGCTACACAAACATATGATGGATGGAATGCTGAATGAATCATACATTCACCCCCAGTCAAACGATCTGGGTTAAATCAATCGATCTTTTGCTCACCATGCCCCCCCAGTTTAGACCCAGCCATATGCAAATTAGTCTTGACCCTGTGCCTCAAGGGAACAGTCCAGACCGAACTGCCAAGCCAGGTCCTCCCTGGACCGGAAACAAGCATCGTGGGACCGGTTTGAGGGTATGTCACCCTTCTTCAGCCAGGCTAGCTTGAATCCAGTGGCACAGTGAGCAAGGGACCCACGTCTGGGCATACCTATCCCACATAGGGCGAAAAGTGCTACACACACAAATCATGGACGGAATGCTGAATGAATCATACATACACCCCCAGTCAAGAGATCTGGGTTATATCCATCGTTCTTTTGCTCACCATGCCACCCCATTTTAGACCCAGCCATATGCAAATCAGTCTTGACCCTGTGCCTCATGGGAACAGTCCAGACCATACTGCCAAGCCAGGTCCTGCCTGGACAAGTAACAAGCATCCTGGGACCAGTTTCAGGGTATGTCACCCTTCTTCAGCAAGGCTAGCTTGAATCCAGTGGCACAGTGAGCAAGGGACCCACATCTGGGCATACCCATCCCAAATAGGGCGAAAGTGCTACACACACAAATGATGGACGGAACGCTGAATGAATCAAACATTCACCCCCAGTCAAGAGATCTGGGTTAAAACCATCGTTCTTTTGCTCACCATGCCACCCCTGTTTAGACCCAGCCATATGCAAATCAGTCTTGACCCTGTGCCTCAAGGGAACAGTCCAGACCGAACTGCCAAGCCAGGTCCTCCCTGGACCGGAAACAAGCATCGTGGGACCGGTTTCAGGGTATGTCACCCTTCTTCAGCCAGGCTAGCTTGAATCCAGTGGCACAGTGAGCAAGGGACCCACGTCTGGGCATACCCATCCCACTTGGGCGAGAAGTGCTACACAAACAAATGATGGACAGAATGCTGTCTGAATCATACATTCACCCCCAGTCAAGAGATCTGGGTTAAATCCATCGTTCATTTGCTCACCAAGCCACCCCAGTTTAGACCCAGCCATATGCAAATCAGTCTTGACCCTGTGCCGCATGGGAACAGTCCAGACCGAACTGCCAAGCCAGGTCCTCCCTGGACCGGAAACAAGCATCCTGGGACCAGTTTCAGGGTACGACATCCTTCTTCTGCCAGGCTAACTTGAATCCAGTGGCACAATGAGCAAGGGACCCACGTCTGGGCATACCCATCCCACTTGGGCGAGAAGTGCTACACAAACAAATGATGGACAGAATGCTGTCTGAATCATACATTCACCCCCAGTCAAGAGATCTGGGTTATATCCATCGTTCTTTTGCTCACCATGCCACCCCATTTTAGACACAGCCATATGCAAATCAGTCTTGACCCTGTGCCTCATGGGAACAGTCCAGACCATACTGCCAAGCCAGGTCCTGCCTGGACAAGTAACAAGCATCCTGGGACCAGTTTCAGGGTATGTCACCCTTCTTCAGCAAGGCTAGCTTGAATCCAGTGGCACAGTGAGCAAGGGACCCACATCTGGGCATACCCATCCCAAATAGGGCGAAAGTGCTACACACACAAATGATGGACGGAACGCTGAATGAATCAAACATTCACCCCCAGTCAAGAGATCTGGGTTAAAACCATCGTTCTTTTGCTCACCATGCCACCCCTGTTTAGACCCAGACATATGCAAATCAGTCTTGACCCTGTGCCTCAAGGGAACAGTCCAGACCGAACTGCCAAGCCAGGTCCTCCCTGGACCGGAAACAAGCATCCTGGGACCGGTTTCATTGTATGTCACCCTTCTTCAGCCAGGCTAGCTTGAATCCAGTGGCACAGTGAGCAAGGGACCCACGTTTGGGCATACCCATCCCACATAGGGAGAAAAGTGCTACACAAACAAATGATGGACGGAATGCTGAATGAATCATACATACACCCCCAGTCAAGAGATCTGGGTTAAATCCATCCTTCTTTTGCTCACCATGCCACCCCATTTTAGACGCAGCCATATGTAAATCAGTATTAATCCTGTGCCTCATTGGAACAGTCCAGACTGAACTGCCAAGCCAGGTCCTCCCTGGACCGGAAACAAGTATCCTGGGACCAGTTTCAGGGTATGTCACCCTTCTTCAGCCAGGCTAGCTTGAATCCAGTGGCACAGTGAGCAAGGGACCCACGTCTGGGCATACCCATCCCACATAGGGCGAAAAGTGCTACATAAACAAACGAGGGACGGAATGCTGAATGAATCATACATTCACCCCCAGTCAAGCGATCTGGGATAAATCCATCGTTGTTTTGCTCACCATGCCACCCCAGTTTAGACCTAGCCATATGCAAATCAGTCTTGAACCTGTGCCTCATGGGAACAGTCCAGACCGAACTGCCAAGCCAGGTCCTCCCTGGACCAGAAACAAGCATCCTGGGACAGGTTTCAGGGTATGTCACCCTTCTTCAGCCAGGCTAGCTTGAATCTAGTGGCACAGTGAGCAAGGGACCCACGTCTGGGCATACCCATCCCACATAGGGCAAAAAGTGCTGCACAAACAAATGATGGAAGAATGCTGAATGAATCATACATTCACCCCAGACAAGAGATCTGGGTTAAATCCATCGTTCCTTTGCTCACCATGCCACCCCATTTTATACCCAGACATATGCAAATCAGTATTAACCCTGTGCCTCATGGGAACAGTCCAGACCAAACTGCCAAGACAGGTCCTCCCTGGACTGGAAACAAGCATCCTGGGACTAGTTTCAGGGTATGTCACCCTTCTTCAGCCAGGCTAGCTTGAATCCAGTGGCAAAGTGAACAAGGGACCCACGTCTGGGCATACCCATCCCACATAAGGCGAAAAGTGCTACAGAAACAAATGATGCATGGAATGCTGAATGAATCATACATTCACCCCCAGACAGGTGATCTGGGTTAAATCCATCATTCTTTTGCTCACCATGCCACCCCAGTTTAGATCCAGCCATATGCAAATCAGTCTTGACCCTGTGCTTTATGGGAACAGTCCTGACCAAACTGCCAAGCCAGATCCTCCCTGGACCGGAAACAAGCATCCTTGGACCGGTTTCACGGTATGTCATCCTTCTTCAGCCAGGCCAGCTTGAATTCAGTGGCACAGTGAGCAAGGGACCCACGTCTGGGCATACCCATCCCACATAGGGCGAAAAGTGCTGCACAAACAAATGATGGAAGAATGCTGAATGAATCATACATTCACCCCCAAACAAGAGATCTGGGTTAAATCCATTGTTCTTTTGCTCACAATGCCACCCCATTTTAGACCCAGCCATATGCAAATCAGTATTAACCCTGTGCCTCAGGGAACTGTCCAGACCGAACTGCCAAGCCATGTCCTCCCTGGACTGGAAACAAGCATCCTGGGACTGGTTTCAGGGTATGTCACCCTTCTTCAGCCAGGCTAGCTTGAATCCAGTGGCACAGTGAGCAAGGGACCCACGTCTGGGCATACCCATCCCACATAGGGCGAGAAGCGCTACACAAACAAATGATGGACGGAATGCTGTATGAATCATACATTCACCCCCAGTCAAGAGATCTGGGTTAAATCCATTGTTCTTTTGCTCACCATGCCACCCCAGTTTAGACCCAGCCTTATGCAAATCAATCTTGACCCTGTGCCTCTTGGGAACAGTCCAGATCAAAGTTCCAAGGCAGGTCCTCCCTGGACTGGAAACAAGCATCCTGGGTCTGGTTTCAGGGTATGTCACCCTTCTTCAGCCAGGCTAGCTTGAATCCAGTGGCACAGTGAGCAAGGGACCCACGTCTGGGCATACCCATACCACATAGGGCGAAAAGTGCTACAAAAACAAATGATGGACGGAATGCTGGAGGAAGCATACATTTACCCCCAGTCATGAGATCTGGTTTAAATCCATTGTTCTATTGCTCACCATGCCACCCCAGTTTAGACCCAGCCATATGCAAATCAGTCTTGACCCTGTGCCTCATGGGAACAGTCCTGACCAAACTGCCAAGCCAGGTCCTCCCTGGACCGGAAACAAGCATCCTAGGACTGGTTTCAGGGTATGTGATCCTTCTTCAGCCAGGCCAGCTTGAATTCAGTGGCACAGCGAGCAAGGGACAGATGTCTGGGCATACCCATCCCACATAGGGCGAAAAGTGCTGCACAAAAAAATTATGGAAGAATGCTGAATGAAGCATACATTCACCCCCAGACAAGAGATCTGGGTTAAATCCATCGTTCTTTTGCTCACCATGCCACCCCATTTTAGACCCAGCGATATGCAAATCAGTATTAACCCTTTGCCTCATGGGAACAGTCCAGACCGAACTGCCAAGCCAGGTCCTCTCTGGACCCAAAACAAGCATTCTGGGACCAGTTTCAGGGTATGTCATTCTTCTTCAGCCAGTCTAGATTGAATCCAGTGGTACAGTGAACAAGGAACCCACGTCTGGGCATACCCATCCCACATAGGGCGAAAAGTGCTACACAAACATATGATGGATGGAATGCTGAATGAATCATACATTCACCCCCAGTCAAGAGATCTGGGTTAAATCCATCGTTCTTTTGCTCACCATGCCACCCCAGTTTAGACCCAGCCATATGCAAATCAGTCTTGACCCTGTGCCTCATGGGAACAGTCCAGACCAAACTGCCAAGACAGGTCCTCCCTGGACCAGAAACAAGCATCCTTGGACCGGTTTCAGGGCGGGTCACCCTTCTTCAGCCAGGCTAGCTTGAATCCAGTGGCACAGTGAGCAAAGGACCCACATCTGTGCATACCCATACTACATAGGGCGAAAAGTGCTACACAAACAAATGATGGACAGAATGCTGACGGAATCATACATTCACCCCCAGTCAAGAGATCTGGGTTAAATCCATTGTTCTTTTGCTCACCATGCCACCCCAGTTTGGACCCAGCCATATGCAAATCAGTCTTGAACCTGTGCCTCATGGGAACAGTCCAGACCAAACTGCCAAGCCAGGTCCTCCCTGGACCAGAAACAAGCATCCTGGGACCGGTTTCAGGATATTTCATCCTTCTTCAGCTAGGCTAGCTTGAATCCAGTGGAACAGTGAGCAAGGGACCCACGTCTGGGCTTACCAATCCGACATAGGGTGAAAAGTGCCTCACAAACAAATGATGGACGGAATTCTAAATGAATCATACATTCACCCCCAGTCAAGAGATCTGGCTTAAATCCATTGTTGTTTTGCTCACAATGCCAACCCAGTTTAGACCCAGCCATATGCAAATCAGTATTGACCATGTGCCTCATGGTAACAGTCCAGACCGAACTGCCAAAGGCAGGTCCTCCCTGGACTGGAAACAAGCATCCTTGGACCGGTTTCAGGGTGGGTCACTCTTCTTCAGCCAGGCTAGCTTGAATCCAGTGGCACAGTGAGCAAGGGACCCACGTCTGGGCATACCCATCCCACATAGGGCGAAAAGTGCTACATAAACAAATGAGGGATGGAATGCTGAATGAATCATACATTCACCCCCAGTCAAGAGATCTGGGTTAAATCCATCATTGTTTTGCTCACCATGCCACCCCAGTTTAGACTGAGCCATATGCATATCAGTATTGACCCTGTGCCTCATGGGAACAGTCCTGACCAAACTGCCAAGCCAGATCCTCCCTGGACCGGAAACAAGCATCTTAGGACTGGTTTCAGGGTATGTAATCCTTCTTCAGCCAGGCCAGGCCAGGCAAGCTTGAATTCAGTGGCACAGTGAGCAAGGGTCCCACGTCTGGGCATACCCATCCCACATAGGGCGAAAAGTGCTGCACAAACAAATGATGGAAGAAGGCTGAATGAATCATACATTCACTCCAGACAAGAGATCTGAGTTAAATCCATCATTCTTTTGTTCACCATGCCACCCCATTTTAGACCCAGCCATATGCAAATCAGTATTAACCCTGTGCCTCATGGGAACAGTCCAGACCGAACTGCCAAGCCAGGTCCTCTCTGGACCCAAAACAAGCATCCTGGGACCAGTTTCAGGGTATGTTATCCTTCTTCAGCCAGTCTAGCTTGAATCCAGTGGCACAGTGAACAAGGGACCCACGTCTGGGCATACCCATCCCACATAGGGCGAAAAGTGCTACACAAACAAATGATGGACGGAATGCTGACTGAATCATACATTCACCCCAGTCAAGAGATCTGGGTTAAATCCATTGTTGTTTTGCTCACAATGCCACCCCAGTTTGTACCCAGCCATATGCAAATCCGTCTTGACCCTGTGCCTCATGGGAACAGTCCAGACCATACTGCCAAGACAAGTCCTCCCTGGACCGGAAACAAGCATCCTGGGACTGGTTTCATGGTATGTCACCCTTCTTCAGCCAGGATTGCTTGAAACCAGTGGCACAGTGAGCAAGGGACCCACGTCTGGGCATACCCATCCCACATAGGGCGAAAAGTGCTGCACAAACAAATGATGGAAGAATGCTGAATGAATCATACATTCACCCCCAGACAAGAGATCTGGGTTAAATCCATCGTTCTTTTGCTCACCATGCCACCCCATTTTAGACCCAGCCATATGCAAATCAGTTTTAACCCTGTGCCTCATGGCAACAGACCAGACTGAACTGCCAAGCCAGGTCCTCTCTGGACCCAAAACAAGCATCCTGGGACCAGTTTCAGGGTATGTCATCCTTCTTCAGCCAGTCTAGCTTGAATCCAGTGGCACAGTGAACAAGGGACCCATGTCTGGGCATACCCATCCCACATAGGGCGAAAAGTGCTACACAAACATATGATGGATGGAATGCTGAATGAATCATACATTCACCCCCAGTCAAACGATCTGGGTTAAATCAATCGATCTTTTGCTCACCATGCCCCCCCAGTTTAGACCCAGCCATATGCAAATCAGTCTTGACCCTGTGCCTCATCGGAACAATCCAGACCAAACTGCCAAGCCAGGTCCTGCCTGGACTGGAAACAAGCGTCCTGGGTCCAGTTTCAGGGTATGTCACCCTTCTTCAGCCAGACTAGCTTGAATCCAGTGGCACAGTGAGCAAGGGACCCACGTCTGGGCATACCCATCCCAAATAGGGCGAAAGTGCTACACACACAAATGATGGACGGAACTCTGAATGAATCAAACATTCACCCCCAGTCAAGAGATCTGGGTTAAAACCATCGTTCTTTTGCTCACCATGCCACCCCTGTTTAGACCCAGCCATATGCAAATCAGTCTTGACCCTGTGCCTCAAGGGAACAGTCCAGACCGAACTGCCAAGCCAGGTCCTCCCTGGACCGGAAACAAGCATCGTGGGACCGGTTTCAGGGTATGTCACCCTTCTTCAGCCAGGCTAGCTTGAATCCAGTGGCACAGTGAGCAAGGGACCCACGTCTGGGCATACCTATCCCACATAGGGCGAAAAGTGCTACACACACAAATCATGGACGGAATGCTGAATGAATCATACATACACCCCCAGTCAAGAGATCTGGGTTATATCCATCGTTCTTTTGCTCACCATGCCACCCCATTTTAGACCCAGCCATATGCAAATCAGTATTAATCCTGTGCCTCATGGGAACAGTCCAGACCAACCTGCCAAGCCAGGTCCTCCCTGGACCGGAAACAAGCATCCTGGGACCAGTTTCAGGGTATGTCACCCTTCTTCAGCCAGGCTAGCTTGAATCCAGTGGCACAGTGAGCAAGGGACCCACGTCTGGGCATACCCATCCCACATAGGGCGAAAAGTGCTACATAAACAAACGAGGGACAGAATGCTGAATGAATCATACATTCACCCGCAGTCAAGAGATCTGGGTTAAACCCATCGTTGTTTTGCTCACCATGCCACCCCAGTTTAGACCCAGCCATATGCAAATTGGTCTTGAACCTGTGCCTCATGGGAACAGTCCAGACCGAACTGCCAAGCCAGGTCCTCCCTGGACCAAAAACAAGCATCTTTGGACCGGTTTCAGGGTGGATCAACCTTCTTCAGCCAGGCTAGCTTGAATCCAGTGGCACAGTGAGCAAAGGACCCACATCAGTGCATACCCATACCACATAGGGCGAAAAGTGCTACACAAACAAATGATGGACAGAATGCTGAAGGAATCATACATTCACCCCCAGTCAAGAGATCTGGGTTAAATCCATTGTTCTTTTGCTCACAATGCCACCCCAGTTTGGACCCAGCCATATGCAAATCAGTCTTGACCCTGTGCCTCATGGGAACAGTCCTGACCAAACTGCCAAGCCAGGTCCTCCCTGGACCGGAAACAACCATCCTGGGACCGGTTTCAGGGTATGTCATCCTTCTTCAGCCAGGCCAGCTTGAATTCAGTGGCACAGTGAGCAACGGACCCACGTCTGGGCATACCCATCCCACATAGGGCGAAAAGTGCTGCACAAACAAATGATGGAAGAATGCAGAATGAATCGTACATTCACCCCAGACAAGAGATCTGGGTTAAATCCATCTTTCTTTTGCTCACCATGCCACCCCATTTTAGACCCAGCCATATGCAAATCAGTTTTAACCCTGTGCCTCATGGGAACAGTCCAGACCGAACTGCCAAGCCAGATCCTCTCTGGACCCAAAACAAGCATCCTGGGACCAGTTTCAGGGTATGTCATCCTTCTTCAGCCAGTCTAGCTTAAATCCAGTGGCACAGTGAACAAGGGACCCACATCTGGGCATACCCATCCCACATAGGGCGAAAAGTGCTACACAAACATATGATGGATGGAATGCTGAATGAATCATACATTCACCCCCAGTCAAGAGATCTGGGTTAAATCCATCGTTCTTTTGCTCACCATGCCACCCCAGTTTAGACCCAGTCATAGGCAAATCAGTCTTGACCCTCTGCCTCATGAGAACAGTCCAGACCAAACTGCCAAGCCAGGTCCTGCCTGGACCAGAAACAAGCATCCTGGGACCAATTTCAGGGTATGTCACCCTTCTTCAGCCAGGCTAGCTTGAATCCAGTGGCACAGTGAGCAAGGGACCCACATCTGGGCATACCCATCCCAAATAGGGCGAAAAGTGCTACACAAACATACGATGGACGGAATGCTGAATGAATCATACATTCACCCCCAGTCAAGAGATCTGGGTTAAAACCATCATTCTTTTGCTCACCATGCTACCCCAGTTTAGACCCAGCCATATGAAAATCAGTCTTGACCCTGTGCCTCATGGTAACAGTCCAGACCGAACTGCCAAGCCAGGTCCTCCCTGGACCGGAAAAAAGCATCCTTGGACCGGTTTCAGGGTGGGTCACCCTTCATCAGCCAGGCTAGCTTGAATCCAGTGGCACAGTGAGCAAGGGACCCACGTCTAGGCATACCCATACCACATAGGGCAAAAAGTGCTACACAAACAAATGATGGAGGGAATGCTGATGGAATCATAAATTCACCCCCAGTCATGAGATCTGGGTTAAATCCATTGTTCTTTTACAAACAATGCCACCCCAGTTTAGACCCAGCCATATGCAAATCAGTCTTGACCCTGTGCTTCATGGGAACAGTCCTGACCAACTGCCAAGCGAGGTCCTCCCTGGACCAGAAACTAGCATCCTGGGACCGGTTTCAGGGTATGTCATCCTTCTTCAGCCAGGCCAGCTTGAATTCAGTGGCACAGTGTGCAACGGACCCACGTCTGGGCATACCCATCCCACATAGGGCGAAAAGTGCTGCACAAACAAATGATGGAAGAATGCTGAATGAATCATACATTCACCCCAGACAAGAGATCTGGGTTAAATCCATCGTTCTTTTGCTCACCATGCCACCCCATTTTAGACCCAGCCATATGCAAATCAGTTTTAACCCTGTGCCTCATGGCAACAGACCAGACAGAACTGCCAAGCCAGGTCATCTCTGGACCAAAAACAAGCACCCTGGGACCAGTTTCAGGGTATGTCATCCTTCTTCAGCCAGTCTAGCTTGAATCCAGTGGCACAGTGAACAAGGGACCCACGTCTGGGCATACCCATCCCACATAGGGCGAAAAGTGCTACACAAACATATGATGGATGGAATGCTGAATGAATCATACATTCACCCCCAGTCAAACGATCTGGGTTAAATCCATCGTTATTTTGCTCACCATACCACCCCAGTTTAGACCCAGCCATATGCAAATCAGTCTTGACCATGTGCCTCATGGTAACAGTCCAGACGGAACTGCCAAAGGCAGGTCCTCCCTGGACCGGAAACAAGCATCCTTGGACCGGTTGCAGGGTGGGTCACTCTTCTTCAGCCAGGCTAGCTTGAATCCAGTGGCACAGTGAGCAAGGGACCCATGTCTGGGCATACCCATCCCACATAGGGCGAAAAGTGCTACATAAACAAATGAGGGATGGAATGCTGAATTAATCATACATTCACCCCTAGTTAAATCCATCATTGTTTTGCTTACCATGCTACCCCAGTTTAGACCCAGCCATATGCAAATCAGTCTTGACCCTGTGCCTCATGGGAACAGTCCTGACCAAACTGCCAAGCCAGGTCCTCCCTGGACCGGAAACAAGCATCCTAGGACTGGTTTCAGGGTATGTCATCCTTCTTCAGCCAGGCCAGCTTGAATTAAGTGGCACAGTGAGCAAGGGACCCACGTCTGGGCATACCCATCCCACATAGGGCGAAAAGTGCTGCACAAACAAATGATGGAAGAATGCTGAATGAATCATACATTCACACCCAGACAAGAGATCTGAGTTAAATCCATCATTCTTTTGTTCACCATGCCACCCCATTTTAGACCCTGCCATATGCAAATCAGTATTAACCCTGTGACTCATGGGAACAGTCCAGACCGAACTGCCAAGCCAGGTCCTCTCTGGACCCAAAACAAGCATCCTGGGACCAGTTTCAGGGTATGTCAACCTTCTTCAGCCAGTCTAGCTTGCATCCAGTGGCACAGTGAACAAGGGACCCACGTCTAGGCATACCCATCCCACATAGGGCAAAAAGTGCTACACAAACAAATGATGGATGGAATGCTGAATGAATCCTACATTTACCCTCAGTCAAGAGATCTGGGTTAAATCCATCGTTCTTTTGCTCACCATGCCACCCCAGTTTAGACCCAGCCATATGCAAATCAGTCTTGACCCTGTGCCTCATCGGAACAATCCAGACCAAACTGCCAAGCCAGGTCCTGCCTGGACTGGAAACAAGCGTCCTGGGTCCAGTTTCAGGGTATGTCACCCTTCTTCAGCCAGACTAGCTTGAATCCAGTGGCACAGTGAGCAAGGGACCCACGTCTGGGCATACCCATCCCAAATAGGGCGAAAAGTGCTACACAAACAAACGATGGACGGAATGCTGAATGAATCATACAGTCACCCCCAGTCAAGAGATCTGGGTTAAATCCATTGTTGTTTTGCTCACAATGCCACCCCAGTTTAGACCCAGCCATATGCAAATCAGTCTTGACCCTGTGCCTCATGGGAACAGTATAGACCGAACTGCCAATCCAGATCCTCCCTGGACCGAAAACAAGCATCCCGGGACTGGCCTCAGGGTATGTCACCCTTCTTAAGTCAGGCTAGCTTGAATCCAGTGGCACAGTGAGCAAGGGACCCACGTCTGGGCATACCAATCCCACATAGGGTGAAAAGCGCCTCACAAACAAATGATGGACGGAATGCTGAATGAATCATATATTCACCCCTAGTCAAGAGATCTGGGTTAAATCCATCGTTCTTTTGCTCACCATGCCACCCCAGTTTAGACCCAGCCATATACAAATCAGTCCTGACCCATGTGCCTCATGGGAACAGTCCAGACAGAACTGCCAAGAAAGGTCCTCCCTGGACCGTAAACAGGAATTCTGGGACTGGTTTCAGGGTATGTCACCTTTCTTCAGCCAGGCTAGCTTGAATCTAGTGGCAAAGTGAGCAAGGGACCCACGTCTGGGCATACCCATACCACATAGGGCGAAAAGTGCTACACAAACAAATGATGGACGGAATGTTGAAGGAATCATACATTCACCCCCAGTCATGAGATCTGGGTTAAATCCGTCGTTCTTTTACTCACCATGCCACCCCAGTTTAGACCCAGCCATATGCAAATCAGTCTTGACCCTGTGCCTCATGGGAACAGTCTAGACCAACCTGCCAATCCAGGTCCTGCCTGGACCGGAAACAACCATCCTGGGACCGGTTTCAGGGTATGTCATCCTTCTTCAGCCAGGCCAGCTTGAATTCAGTGGCACAGTGAGTAACGGACCCATGTCTGGGCATACCCATCCCACATAGGGCGAAAAGTGCTGCACAAACAAATGATGGAAGAATGCAGAATGAATCATACATTCACCCCAGACAAGAGATCTGGGTTAAATCCATCTTTCTTTTGCTCACCATGCCACCCCATTTTAGACCCAGCCATATGGAAATCAGTCTTGACCCTGTGCCTCATGGGAACAGTCCTGACCAAACTGCCAAGCCAGGTCCTCCCTGGACCGGAAACAACCATCCTTGGACCGGTTTTAGGGTATTTCATCCATCTTCAGCCAGGCCAGCTTGAATTCAGTGGCACAGTGAGCAAGGGTCCCACGTCTGGGCATACCCATCCCACATAGGGCGAAAAGTGCTGCACAAACAAATGATGGAAGAATGCTGAATGAATCATACATTCACCCCCAGACAAGAGATCTGAGTTAAATCCATCATTCTTTTGTTCACCATGCCACCCCATTTTAGACCCAGCCATATGCAAATCAGTATTAACCCTGTGCCTCATGGGAACAGTCCAGACCGAACTGCCAAGCAAGGTCCTCTCTGGACCCAAAACAAGCATCCTGGGACCAGTTTCAGGGTATGTCATCCTTCTTTAGCCAGTCTAGCTTGAATCCAGTGGCACAGTGAACAAGGGACCCACGTCTGGACATACCCATACCACATAGGGCAAAAAGTGCTACACAAACAAATGATGGATGGAATGCTGAATGAATCCTACATTCACCCTCAGTCAAGAGATCTGGGTTAAATCCATTGTTCTTTTGCTCACCATGCCACCCCAGTTTAGACCCAGCCATATGCAAATCAGTCTTGACCCTGTGCCTCATCGGAACAATCCAGACCAAACTGCCAAGCCAGGTCCTGCCTGGACTGGAAACAAGCGTCCTGGGTCCAGTTTCAGGGTATGTCACCCTTCTTCAGCCAGACTAGTTTGAATCCAGTGGCACAGTGAGCAAGGGACCCACGTCTGGGCATATCTATCCCAAATAGGGCGAAAAGTGCTACACAAACAAATGATGGACGGAATGCTGCATGAATCATACAGTCACCCCCAGTCACGAGATCTGGGTTAAATCCATTGTTGTTTTGCTCACAATGCCACCCCAGTTTAGACCCAGCCATATGTAAATCAGTCTTGACCCTGTGCCTCATGGGAACAGTCTAGACCGAACTGCCAAACCAGACCCTCCCTGGACCGAAAACAAACATCCTGGGACTGGTTTCAGGGTATGTCACCCTTCTTAAGTCAGGCTCGCTTGAATCCAGTGGCACAGTGAGCAAGGGACCCACGTCTGGGCATACCAATCCCACATAGGGTGAAAAGTGCCTCACAAACAAATGATGGAAGGAATGCTGAATGAATCATACATTCACCCCTATTCAAGAGATCTGGGTTAAATCCATCATTCTTTTGCTCACCATGCCACCCCAGTTTAGACCCAGCCATATACAAATCAGTCCTGACCCATGTGTCTCATGGGAACAGTCCAGACAGAACTGCCAAGAAAGGTCCTCCCTGGACCGAAAACAAGAATTCTGGGACCAGTTTCAGGGTATGTCACCTTTCTTCAGCCAGGCTAGCTTGAATCTAGTGGCAAAGTGAGCAAGGGACCCACGTCTGGGCATACCCATCCCACATAGGGTGAAAAGTGCTGCACAAACAAATGATGGAAGAATGCTGAATTAATCATACATTCACCCCCAGACAAGAGATCTGTGTTAAATCCATCGTTCTTTTGCTCACCATGCCACCCCAGTTTAGACCCAGCCATATGCAAATCAATCTTGACCCTGTGCCTCATGGGAACAGTCCAGACCAAACTGCCAAGCCAGGTCCTGCCTTGACAAGAATCAAGCATCCTGGGACTGGTTTCAAGGTATGTCACCCTTCTTCAGCCAGGCTAGCTTGAATCCAGTGGCACAGTGAACAAGGGACCCACGTCTGGGCATACCCATCCCACATAGGGCGAAAAGTGCTACACAAACAAATGATGGACAGAATGCTGAAGGAATCATATATTCACCCCCAGTCATGAGATCTGGGTTTAATCTATCGTTCTTTTACTCACCATGCCACCCCAGTTTAGACCCAGCCATATGCAAATCAGTCTTGACCCTGTGCCTCATGGGAACAGTCCAGACCAAACTGCCAAGACAGGTCCTCCCTGGACTGGAAACAAGCATCCTGGGACTGGTTTCAGGGTATGTCACCCTTCTTCAGCCAGGATTGCTTGAATCAAGTGGCACAGTGAGCATGGGACCCACATCTGGGCATACCCATCCCACATAGGGCGAAAAGTGCTACACAAACGAATGATGGATGGAATGCTGAATGAATCATACATTCACCCCCAGTCAAGAGATCTGGGTTAAATCCATCGTTCTTTTGCTCACCATGCCACCCCAGTTTAGACCCAGCCATATGGAAATCAGTCTTGACCCTGTGCCTCATGGGAACAGTCCTGACCAAACTGCCAAGCCAGGTCCTCCCTGGACCGGAAACAACCATCCTGGGACCGGTTTCAGGGTATTTCATCCTTCTTCAGCCAGGCCAGCTTGAATTCAGTGGCAGAGTGAGCAACGGACCCACGTCTGGGCATACCCATCCCACATAGGGCGAAAAGTGCTGCACAAACAAATGATGGACGGAATGCTGAATGAATCATACATTCATCCCAGACAAGAGATCTGGGTTAAATCCATCGTTCTTTTGCTCACCATGCCACCCCATTTTAGACCCAGCCATATGCAAATCAGTTTTAACCCTGTGCCTCATGGGAACAGTCCAGACCGAACTGCCAAGCCAGGTCCTCTCTGGACCCAAAACAAGCATCCTGGGACCAGTTTCAGGGTATGTCATCCTTCTTCAGCCAGTCTAGCTTGAATCCAGTGGCACAGTGAACAAGGGACCCACTTCTGGGCATACCCTTCCCACATAGGGCGAAAAGTGCTACACAAACATATGATGGATGGAATGCTGAATGAATGATACATTCACACCCAGTCAAATGATCTGGTTTAAATCCATCGTTCTTTTGCTCACCATGCCACCCCAGTTTAGACCCAGCCATATGCAAATCAGTCCTGACCCTGTGCCTCATGGGAACAGTCCAGACTAAACTGCCAAGCCAGGTCCTCCCTGGACCGGAAACAAGCATCCTGGGACCGGTTTCAGGGTATGTCACCCTTCTTCAGCCAGGCTAGCTTGAATCCAGTGGCACAGTGAGCAAGTGACCCACGTTTGGGCATACCCATCCCGCATAGGGCGAAAAGTGCTACACAAACAAATGATGGATGGAATTCTGAATGAATCATACATTCACCCCTAGTCAAGAGATATGGGTTAAATCCATCATTGTTTTGCTCACCAGGCCACCCCAGTTTAGACCCAGCCATATGCAAATCGGTCTTGAACCTGTGCCTCATGGGAACCGTCCAGACCTAACAACCAAGTCAGGTCCTCCCTGGACAAGAAGCAAGCATCCTGGGACCGGTTTCAGGGTATGTCACCCTTCTTCAGCCAGGCTGGCTTGAATCCTCTGGCAGAGTGAGCACGGGACCCACGTCTGGGCATACCCATCCCACATAGGGCAAAAAGTGCTATACAAACAAATGATGGAAGGAATGCTGAATGAATCATACATACACACCCAGTCAAGAGATCTGGGTTAAATCCATCGTTCTTTTGCTCACCATGCCACCCCATTTTAGACCCAGCCATATGCAAATCAGTATTAATCCTGTGCCTCATGGGAACAGTCTAGACCGAACTGCCAAGCCAGGTCCTCCCTGGACCGGAAACAAGTATCCTGGGACCGGTTTCAGGGTATGTCACCCTTCTTCAGCCAGGCTACCTTGAATCCAGTGGCACAGTGAGTAAGGGACCCACGTCTGGGCATACCCATCCCACATAGGACGATAAGTGCTACATAAACAAATGAGGGACGGAATGCTGAATGAATCATACATTCACCCCCAGTCAAGAGATCTGGGTTAAATACATTGTTGTTTTGCTCACCATGCCACCCCAGTTTAGACCCAGCCATATGCAAATCAGTCTTTAACCTGTGCCTCATGGGAACAGTCCAGACCGAACTGCCAAGCCAGGTCCTGCCTGGACCAGAAACAAGCATCCTGGGACCGGTTTCAGGGTATGTCACCCTTCTTCAGCCAGGCTAGCTTGAATCCAGTGGCACTGTGAGCAAGAGACCCACGTCTGGGCATACCCTGAGGAAATTCGATTTTCGATCACGATCGTATTGAGCCTCCATTTTGTGCGCCGCCGCCATTTTGTGTTGCCCGCACTCAGGCAGCGCGACAAACAAAGTCTTTTCTGCTTTTCCTGCAGTATCGTTTCAAAATAGCCTTCTGCCTCTGTTTACAAAGCTGGTGTTAGAGACTGGCCGAGTACACTAATCCCTGTCTGCTTTTTCTAATCCCTGTCTTAACTATCTGTTGGTTCACACTATTCTCTCCTGACTTCATCTTATCTTCTGGCCTTCGCGGTCCTCTGCTCGTATTCTCTCGTATTCTCTCGTTTCACAACTGTCCTCCAAAACACACGAACGTATCTCGCCACCTGCATGTCAGTTACAGACGCGTTAATACCTTAACCTGTGGGAGGGGTGGCAAACACAGTTGGAGGAGAGACTTCTTCGGGTTACTCGATACTTTTGTTTTCCAATTCTTTCTATTGGCTTTGACTTACTTTCAGACTATTCCTATTGGTCTTTCATATGTGTCCTTCGTTAACGTATATGTCACCTATGTACTATAAAAGATTGTGCGCCACGGAGTAAAGTGGCAGTCTCTTGAGAACATACCGCGTGTACTTCTAGGACAACTGTACTAGCTGCAGCTAATAAAATCTGATCTTTTACGCCGACAGAGTGTTCCCGTGTCTCTGTTAGCTGAAGCAGGAGAACCCAGGAGATTAAGGCGTACCCTGCGCCGCCAGGCCCATAAGGTTTCTGGTTCTTCAACTGGCGCCCAATGTTGGCCGGCTTCAGAGGTAGTGGTTCTGCCTGAAGGTTGTGAGGATCCCCGCAAGAAAATTCTGGAGGAATGGCGAACCACGTCAAGCGACCCCTGTATGTCGAAAGTGGTCCGAAGGTCTTTTGCAGCGTGGTTACTCCTTCCTTACGGCTACTGACGACTGCTGCCCTGACTGCCGCCCTGCTTTGGCCCTCTTTTTGGTGATGTATGGTAAAGCGAGACGATAGACGGGCCTCTGTTGGTGTAAGAAGACATCTTAGTTAAGTATTGGTGGGTCGCTCCCACATTTGGTTCTTTGGTTCTTTGGTTCTTTGGTTCTTAGGTTCTTAGGGTCTTTGATTCGGGTATTGCAATAACCGAAGCCAAGGGGTAAGTACATTTGTGCTGTGTTAATTGAGTTAACCCCTTGATGTTTGTGAACAGTCCAGTGAAATAACGATGCCTGGTCTGACTAAGTTTAAGAAACTTTGTTGCTTTGGTTGTAATAGGGATTCCCGGCTGGAGGACTCTTGTCCGATTCCTTCAGTTGGAACTCCCACTTATGAGCTCTATTCTAAACATGGTGTTGGCCCCATTGCCTTTAATGAGACATGGATCCGATACACGAAGAATGATGGTGTTTTAAAATGGCCAGAAAATGGTAGTTTTGAGCCTGACATATTAGATAATTTGGAAACTATTTTATTTAAAAGAAAAGCCCGGCCGGCAATGTTTGACTCTTTCCGCCTTTGGCGTAAGGAAGCCAAATAGAGAAAAATTAAGCAAGAAAAACGAGATAGGAAAGCACAGGGTATGACAATTATACAGGCTGCTCAGCAACTTAAAAATAATGAAGTTGATAATGCGATGGAAATTTCAGAAAGACAGCATCGTATGGCGATAGATAAATGCTATCCGATGTTGCCAGCTTCCCCTTCTGATAAAAGAAAGGATTTAGAGGAAGATCCCTTGATGTCTCATCTATTGAGATTGCCTCCGCCCTATGTACAAGGTGCTAATGCATCCCCGTTGTTACAACCTGATCAGCCGCCAGTTGCGCCTCCGCCTGCTCCGGCTCTTCCACATTTGCCCCCTCAAGTATTGCCGCCTCTGCCAGCTTTGTCTTCGACTCCTTTACCTTCATCTTCTTTGCCATCTGCTTCCTCGGTAATTACTGATTTCTTTTCAGTTAGTTCGCCTAATACCTTGTCCCCTATCCTTATGTCCAATTCTCCGTCTATGCGTAAACGACTTACAGATACGGTCTCTGGTCTTTTATTGCCTTTCTTTGAGGCGTTAAATGTGTCTCCGGCATTTTCTCGAAGACAGTCTCGTAGTCAGTTCCCAGCTTCCGAAGAACGAGAAAGGTTGGACTCTCTCGCTCGCAAATGGATTGAGAAGGGTCCTCGGTATAGTGTACCCGACATTATGCCTACCTTCTCACAGTGGAATGCGCCTACGCAGAGATATGTCTTCAATGTTATGTGTGATACTCTTGTTAAAGGTTGGGAGGATATGGACTTGGGTTCGGTTCCTCAGGGTCTGTTAGATATTCAGGCAAATTTTGATAAGGGACTCATTGTGGGTTCTAAGGTTGAGGACGCTGTAAAGACACTTGTTACCTTTAGAACCTTATTTACCTCACAGACTTTTCCTGACTCCGATCCCTCAGTTAGGTTGACACTGAAAAATTACCCAATGAGAGAGGTTCCTCCAGTATAGAGAAAGGAGGTTGCAGCAGCAGGTGCTAATCAAGCTATTCCTGCTCACTTCCAGCGAATATGGGTACATGTCCCCTGGAAAAGATCTGAAGTTTTGGCTCTTAAACAGTCTCTACCGGATCCTCGTAAGAACCCTGCAGGTTTTTATAAAGAGTTGTCACAGACTGTTGATGCCTGCATCATGAATTTAGCAGATATCGATATGTTGATGGGGAATATAGTCCCACAAGCGTTATGGGCTAGGATTCGTAAAGAGAATCATGCCCAAGAATTAGGTGGAGACTGGGATGCTATAATTGCCGCAGATAGAGACCAAGTGGGTGGTGCGAAGCCCGATGCTTTGATTTCAGAACTCCCATGTAGGAATATTACATTAATGAAAACAATGATGCCTGCCTTGAGAGTTAACTGGGATAAACTAGCCGCGTGTAAACAGAAGAAAGATGAGAGTGTCTCCGATTTCTTCACTCGTTTCGAGGAGACATTCATTGATCACAGTGGTCAGGACATGACTACGGAGGGTGGACAGTGATTATTTGTAGATATTACGTTCGTATTTAATTTGCTTCACGAGCTATCGCATAAGCTGAAAGACTCAGAGAGTTCATGGGCTGTTTCCTCTTCAGCCCAGATATTGGCTACTGCTCAATATTATGAAAATAGAGATAAAGAAGAAAAGGATAAGCAAGAGAAAAAGACTAAAGAATTGAAAACTAAGGTTCTCTTACAACAGGCTTATCCACCTCGTTATGCTCAGCTCCAGTTTCAACAGCCTCCACAGTTTCAGAGGGTGTATCAAAAGCCTGAACCATATATTCCGCGACCTTTGTTAGGTCCCAATCAATGTGCCTATTGTAGAGAGGAAGGTCATTTTAAGAATAGTTGTCCGGTTTTATTGCAGCGTAATGGCACACTATCTGCTCCACGAGGTTGTGGTGGCCTCCAGTCAGCAAACAGAGGTAGAGGGCGAGGTATGTTGACCCAAGAACAGCGTTCCCTTCCTCCTTCTAATTCCGTGAACTACTTTGATCAGCAAAACGCTCGGTCTACACAGCATTACAATGAGGATTGTGATGTTGAAGGCGAGAATGAAAGTCTTCATGCTAACTAGGACAGCCATGGACAAAGTAAGGGAGTTGTGTTGATTCCAGTAGATCAGAATGGACCTTATGTTAATGTCACTGCAATGGGTGTTTCAGAGCCATTTCTTTTAGATACTGGTGCGATGAGAAGTTCTATTATTCATTCAAAACTCCCTGGGGCACCTTTGTCTGGCTTAACAAATGTATCTGTAGGTTTTTCTGGCGCCCCAGTTCGTAATCCGGTTTCTTGCCCTTTGCCTATTTCAATTGGTCCTTATGATTTAGAAGTTCCGCTTCTCTTAACGAATGGTTGCGGCGAGAATCTATTGGTTTTGGATCTATTGAAAAGATTGCATGCAACGATATCTTGCTCTCCCTCTGGTGTATATCTTACTTTAGGACAGAAACTGACTTCCCCAATGTATTTGTCTAAAGATCAATTCCCATCTGAATTGCTCTCTCTTCCTACAACGCTTTGGGCCACGGGTCCAAATGATGTTGGTTGTCTTGAAATTCAACCTTATGTTGTTACTCTCAAGCCCAATGCTGAATTGCCACGTGTTCCTCAATATAGAATTTCCACTGAAGGTGAAAGAGCGCTTTTGGAAATCATTAAATGATTTGATTCAGAAAGATGTGGTTGAGGAAACGAGAGGTAACATATGTAATAGCCCTATTCTTCCTGTTCCTAAACGCACTGATCCTTCTCAGCCTCCTGTTTATCGCTTTGTAATTGATCTTCGGGAGGTAAACAAAATTGTTGTACCACAGTTTCCTGTTGTCCCAGATATCACTGCGCTATTGACGATGATACCTTCTACAGCAATTTGGTTTTCTGTTATCGATCTGAAAAATGCTTTCTTTAGTATTCCCATTGCCGAAGAGAGTAGGGATATTTTTGGCTTCTCTCTTGGAGGCCGAAGCTTCCAGTTCAAACGCGCACCTCAAGGCTATTGTGAAAGTCCCTCTATTTAGAGTCAAGCTTTGAAATGTCATCTTGATGCCTTTTCCTTGCCGTCTGGTGCTGCTCTCATTCAGTACATGGACGATTTGTTAATCACTGCTGATTCAGAGGATATATGTAAGAATGTGACGGTTGCATTGTTGCGACAATTATCCAATCTTAATCATAAGGTCTCACCTTCTAAGCTACAATATGTTCGTCGAGAGGTTACCTACTTGGGTCATCTCTTATCAAAGGAGGGAAGACGATTAACCCCAGAACGTATCCACGCGATTGCGCAAATGTCTGTGCCATCCACACAAAGAGAGGTATGTGCCTTTCTGGGCATTACTTCCTATTGTAGGCGGTGGATCCCTAACTTCTCTCTGTTGGCCAAACCTTTGTTGGCACTCACTTTGAAAGATACGCCTCAGCCCCTTCCATGGACTGATGAATGTCAGAGGAGTTTTACTGACTTACATGCTGCTCTGTGTTCTGCTCCTGTACTAGGTACTCCTGATTACAGTAAACCTTTTATGCTCTATGTTCATGAAAGAGAAGGTTGTGCGTTGTCAGTCTTAACACAGCGATTTGGAGATAAACAGCGACCATGTGCCTATTTTTCGGCTACGTTAGATCCAGTAGCTAAAGCATTGCCTAGTTGTCTTAAAGCGACAGCAGTAACAGCAATTTCTATTCGACAGTCGGCTGGAGTGGTGCTAGATAATACTCTCATTGTTATGGTGCCACATGCAGTGGATATTTTGCTAAACAGAACAAAAACACAGCATCTTACGAGTGCTAGTTTGTCTGGATATGAGCTGACGCTTTTGGCTAGCCACGTGCAAATCAAACGATGCAATACTTTGAAACCAGCTACTTTGTTGCCTCTGCCAGAAGAGAAAGGTGTTCAAGAACAACATGATTGTTTCTTCCGTACTGAGGAAGAGACAAAAGGTAGAATTGACTTAACAGATACGCCATTAGTGTATCCGGATGGAACGCTATGGGTAGATGGTTCCTGTTTTAAGCTTCCTAATGGAGAAACAACTTCCGCCTATGCTGTTACTACCTTGCATACAGTCGTGGAAACAGCGCGCATCAGACATAATTCAGCTCAGGCAGCTGAACTAATAGCTTTGACCAGAGCGTGTGTGTTATCCAAAGGAAAAAGAGTGAACGTGTACACCGATAGTCAGTACGCTTTGAAGGACTGGGTTATTCTTAAGACCCAGCGGTGCCAGGGAACAACACCTGAAACCTTCGTGGGTTACCTGTTCTGGCGTACCAAACACAGAGACACGGGACACTTCCAGCGACGTCAGAGATCAGCGTTTATTACTGCAGGGATACAGAAGTCACAAGAAGTACACAACGTGTAGGTTCTCGGAGACTGCTTCAAATTCGTAGAAGTGGATCGCTCCTTTTATACAGGTTTTGGCCATAGCACAGTATGGTGAACAAAGGTTACAACTCAGTTCCCACAATAAACTTCAAAAGGGTCGCGTTCATGTTTCAGGAGGCCGGAACATAATTACAACAGTCTTGCCGGTTCCCAACTGTAAAAACATATCCCCTCCGCAATAAACACATTCCATCCTAACCATAAACACATTAAGAGGAAGGACGAAAAACAGATGCGAGGAAAAGACAAGGATGCACAACAGGTTAGAAAAGAGTGTGAGGGCAATAGAGGAAACTCGATAGAGGGGTCAAAGACCTCGTGTCTAATGTATGCGTGGCTGAAACAATAGACCGGAGCGGCAAGATGGGCCTTGAGCGGGGCCATCTGCCTCACTCGTGTCATTCCCCTCATCATAAAAGTCACCTCAAAGGAACACGTGTCCTTCGTACTAGCTTGAGAGTCGCAGGGTCACGAAGCGGACAAGAAGCCCGTTCGCTGGCTACCTGAGGGCAAGAAACAAAATGGATGCTGTATCTAAAATGGAACCCGAGGGTTCGGATGAACAAACCCAAAAATGAGACGAACCATACGTGGCTGCATAGCGAAACTTCGTACACCCACTATACTCGTCATTTGCGGTTCGCAGATACCAAACTCAGCCATATTCGTCACCACTCAAAAAGTGCCGTCCCGTCTCACACGGAACCTCAGACGCTCCTTTTGCCCTCATGTAGGCAAGCACTAGTCAAGATCGGAATCTATATCAATATTCATCAGATCGTTCAGCTGCTGCTGGAACATCATTCTATTCATCAATGTCTCCTTAGTAACAGATGGCCGCCTTATACACGTCGCAGCACATAAGCCACATAAGGCAGGACCACACTGTACACAAAGACAACACGTAAACAGAAACGCTACAACAGCCCCTACGATCATTAGAATCTTCCAACCCCAGGTTGACATCAGGCCCCAAAACCATCCTAGGAGCGTCCAATTACCTTCGTCCACGTGTATGGACTCGGAAATCTTGTGCAACTTCGAGATGGCTTGGTAAACAGTTGGAGCATTGTCAGGAATAAAAATGCAACAACTCGAATGGATAATTTTACACACACCCCCTCTATCTGCAAGAACAACGTCTAGAACCATACGGTTCTGCAACGTCATGAGTCTATCCGCCTGTAGTTCAGCTGTTAGATTACCAAGGGCATTTGCAGTAATATTAGCAGTCGACTCTACCACACGGGTCAACTGTCTTAGGTTCCTACTATTAACCATAGGTCCCCAAAACGGCAAGAAACCCTTAAAGAAGTCTCCTGCTTCTTGACCAGCAGTATCCTCTTTGCTAATGACGCCTCTCACGACTCTAGTTTTGTGGTAGTCCGAAGCAACTGTGAAGGTCGGAGGTAAAAGATTCGCAATATAACAGGTACCCGAAAAGTCGCGGGGTAACCATGTATATGCGCGTTCATAACACACAAAATAGGTGCCCTTAGCAGTCAGAAAAACAGGGGAGGAGAGCATCGGTAGGACATACGTTTCAGTGCAAGCACTGTTCCCAAGTTGTGCTCTCGGATTACGACCCAAACCCTGCAAGCAGAAATTTCCAAGGTGCGGTACAATCCATATTGGGGACGAGCTCTTAAGCTGTCTATCACCCACTGATGTACTATACTCAGTCTCACTCAGGTCCTTATAGGCCTGTACTTCTTCATCTGGAATGAGTGATGCATCAAAAACATCTCTATCCAGATCTGCTATGGCTATCGCCAAAGGCTTGTGGTACGGCCCAGGACCAAAGTTGACAGACCGTGGCTCTCGACTGGGGTAGGAATCTAGTGCACTGCGGAACATAGTTTGGAATGCTCGAGCTGAACCCTGGGAACTGTATGGAAGGACCAAATACGGAATACCCCTATCCATGGTGTGTGGCATTAACCCACATACCCAACAATTGGTAGTATTCACCACCAACTGATGCTGATGTAGGAGTTGAACAAAGGAATTATTCATGAATTCCGCACGTCTAACCTGCTCATGTTGAGGCAAAGGATGAAAGGAATGTGGGGAGACAGTGGTGAGGGAACTTAGGTTAAGAGAAGAGGTAGGTGAAACAGAAGGCAAGAACAACGATATTCCGAAATACACTCCACCCACCCATAACATAGATACAGTTAGGAACAATAGAAACACCTGAAACAGAAAACATTTTGTTCGTACAACCCTCCATAACTCTGATCTCTGTGCTGACACCCTTTCTTCGTCCACTAGCTTAGAGAATGCCATCCTCTACAAACCGTCCGTGACGTACTTGACGCACTTCGTTCTGAGTAGCGATTATCAATCCCCAGGAGTTCCCAGAGATCGACAAAAGTAACCAACCTAGCGTCAGAAACCTGCTAAACAGAAAGAAGTACCCGCACGGCCCTACGGTGACCCGGATGGCGAGGTTTCCTCGAAACGTTCAATTTTATTACAAGTCTCTTAGCAGTGGAAAGCACAAAAACTCAGAAAGAAAGGATGTAATTGTCCATAATATTCGTAACATAAAAAAAACCACTATACTGTTAATTTTTATTAGTCCTTGAACGAAGAAAGTATCGACTTCTTCCAGGTCGAGTTTGCTCTACGAACAATTGTTCAGCTGGCGCAACAGTGTTCAATGAAGTGGATGACGAGTCGGACCTTGGGTTCTCTGCTACTGATGACTCCACTTGTGGATCTGGAAATGACAAATCCTCCTCCACAAGTTGAGCATCGCTAAATGGCACAAAGCGCAAAGGAGTCTCAGTTTCTGCGGCCGAAATCCCAGTTCTCACCCAACCGTCGGTTGGTAAGGGGATCGGTACCTTCTTTGTGTGGCTGGCATGCACCCAATTTTTCCGGCCCTCCAGTCGAACCGCTGTCCTCGTCGTCAACAAGACTTGGTGGGGTCCGACGAATCTTGGCTCCAAATTACGCTTTCGACCAAAGTTTCGGGTAACCACCCAGTCTCCTGGCCGGAGCTGGTGTCCAGGACCCTCTGTCTGCGCTGGTAGAGCTTCAAAGACCTGTTGATGAATTAACCGTAGTTTAGTGGTCAAATCATGCAAGTAATCGATCAACATTGGATATTCAAGACTATCAAAAGCCCTAGGCCTCGGGACTACCCAAATATTCGCAGGGCGACCGAACACAATCTCATATGGGCTGAGCCCTACTCGAGAGTGTACGGTTGCTCTGGTCGATAGGAGAGCCAGAGGCAAGGCATCAGGCCATGACAGACTAGTCGTAGCTTGAATCTTAGCGAGTTTCAGCTTCAGGGTACCATTGTACCCTTCAACCAGACCCGCTGCCTGAGGATGATTAGCACCGTGGAATTTCTGACGAATTCCAAGGCCCTTACACACACTCTTCATTACACTTCCCACAAACTCACTTCCATTATCCGACCACACAATCCGCGGCATTCCATACCTAGGAAAGTATTCCTTCAGCAGGATTTTTGCTGTGGACAGGGCAGTATTATCTTTAAGAGGATAGGCCTCAATCCATCTGGAGAACGCGCAAACCACAACCAAAACATACTTCAGATTATTGCATCTCTCCATATGGATGAAGTCCAGCTGGATAACCTCAAAGGGACAGGCAGGAGGAGCGAAATGACCAGGTGGAGTGGGGGTGCCTTTTCCGGGATTGTGCATCAAACACACCATACAATTCTTAACCACTCTTTCGGCACACTTAGCGATACCATCATTCCTCCATACAGGAGACAAGAACTTACATATTCCTTTCGCACTAATATGTGACAACCCATGAGCCATCGTCACAACAGCTAATACATACGCGTCTGGTAACATCCACCTCTGACATTCCGTCAGGTCAACCCAACATCCATGCATATCCAATTTCCCTGTACTTTCTTTCCACTTGGTCTTTTCGGCTTCAGTAGCTTCGTTCTGAATTGCTTTCACACTCTCAATAGTATTTTCACACATACCAGTCTCCGTCGGCCACCTTACTGAACTCGTAACATACATTCGAGTCGCAATATTCTTAGCCGTTTCCTTAGCGATTTCATCCGCAAATGCATTACCACGACCAACATCATCCGTCACTTTTCGATGTGCACTGCATTTAACAATCGCCACTTGTTTAGGCAACGTAAGTGCATCCAAAAGATCATTCACGAGATGCCCGTGTTGGATCTTCGTACCATGCGATGTCATATATCCTCTTTCTCTCCACAATCTTCCAAAGTTATGCGCAACACCAAATGCATATTGACTGTCAGTGAACACATTCACTCGCTTTCCCTTCGACAGAACACACGCTCTTGTCAATGCAATTAACTCTGCCGCTTGCGCAGAATTCTGGTTCAATCTCGCAGTTTCCACCACCGTGCTCAACGTCACCACAGCATACGCAGTCGTCACATCGCCATTCGGCAATTTGAAGCAAGAGCCATCCACATACAAAGTACCATCGGGATCTGACAAGGGAGTGTTTTTCAGGTCCACACGACCTTTTGTTTCTTCCTCAGTCCGTAAATAACAATCATGGGGCAGCACATCATCTGATTCCATATTAATCGGCAACAATGTCGCCGGATTTAGTACATTACAACGCTTGATCTGTATATGACTTGCCAAGAGGGTCAGCTCGTAACCAGACAACCTTGCACTCGTCAGATGTTGAGTCTTTGTCCGATTCAAGAGCGTATCAACTGCATGCGGAACCATTACTATGAGCATATTGTCCATGACCAGACCTGCGGACTGCCGAATAGACGCCGCAGCTGCCGCTGTCGCCCTCAAGCAACTTGGCAACGCTCTAGCCACCGGGTCTAAGGTCGAGGAAAAATATGCACACGGACGCTGCTTATCACCAAATTGTTGCGTTAGAACACTCAACGCACAACCGTCCCTCTCATGGACGTATAATGTGAAAGGCTTGCTGTAATCAGGAGTACCTAACACAGGAGCCGAACACAGCGCATCACGTAGTTCAGAAAAACTTTTCTGACATTCCTCCGTCCAAGGCAAAGGAGTCGAAACGTCCTTGCACGTGAGAGCTACCAATGGCTTCGCTAACAGTGAAAAGTTCGGGATCCACTGTCTGCAGTATGATGTGATACCTAAAAAGGCACGCACATCTCTCTGAGTTGCTGGCACAGTCATTCGAGCAATTGCTGCAATTCGTTCAGGGGTCAACCTTCTTCCCGCCTTTGACAATAAGTGACCGAGATAGGTAACTTCTTGACAACAATATTGTAATTTGGAAGGGGACACTTTATGATGCAAAGCGCAGAGATGCTGTAACAAGGACACTGTAGCGGCTCTACAGAGCTGTTCAGTGTCAGCAGCAACCAACAGATCATCAACGTACTGAATCAAGGCTGCACCAGCCGGTAACACAAATGCATCAAGTTGACTCTTAAGAGCTTGGCTGTAGATTGATGGACTCTCACAGTAGCCCTGTGGAGCGCGTTTGAATCTGAAGCTGCGACCACCTAATGAGAAACCGAACAAGTCTCTGCTTTCCTCAGCAATCGGAATGCTAAAGAACGCATTCTTCAGATCGATCACCGAGAACCATGATGCAGTGGCTGGAATCAGAGTCAGTAAAGCTGTAATGTCTGGCACCACAGGAAACTGCGGAACAACGACTTTATTTACCTCCCGTAAGTCGATAACTAGACGATACACGGGAGGCTTGGAGGGATCCGTTCGTTTCAGAATAGGCAACACGGGACTATTGCACACATTACCTCGTGTCTCCTCAATAACATCTTTGCCGATCAGATCGTAAATGATCGCTAACAGTGCCCTTTCACCATCAAGGGAAATACGATACTGAGGTATACGTGGCAAACGCGCACCAACTTTTAGTTGGACAACATAAGGTGGTATATCCAACAGGCCCACGTCATTGGGACCTGTCGCCCACAAGGAGTCTGGAAGAGATCTCAATTCCGATGGGAGCTTGTCGATCGATAAATACATAGGGGAAATCACGCTCTTACCCAACGTAAGCTCCACACCCGTAGGAGAACAGTACAAAGTCGCATGTAACCTTTTCAACAAATCTAAACCCAAAAGATTCTCACCACAACCAGTAGTCAAAATCAAAGGAGCTTCCAGCTCATGAGACCCAATTGTAAGGGGCAAAGGGCTAGAAACTGGATTGCTATCGGGGGCGCCAGAAAATCCAACGGAAACATTCGTTAAGCCAGACAAAGGCGCGCCAGGGAGTTTTGAATGCATGATGGAACTTTTTGCTGCACCAGTGTCCAACAGAAAAGGCTCAACAACGCCCAAAGTGGCTACTGCAACATAAGGCCCTCTCTGATCAACCGGAACTGATACTTCTCCCTTCCTTTGTCTATGGCTGTCCTAGTAGATACCATCCGCATCAACATCACACCCAACATAGCAGTCATCCACATGATACTGTGCAGACCGACCGGACGGCAGGTCGCGCCGATCGAAACAATTTTGCGAGTCCGCAGACGTTGAAAAACGGTCAGCCTGATTCTGAGTAACTCCACGACCTCTACCACGAGAAACCTGTTGAGGACCACTACGTCCTCCTCGAGCCGACACACCATTGGTCCTATCACGGAGAACCGGACAGTCAAACTTCAGATGGCCTTCCCCACGACAATATGCGCATTGATTATATCCCAACACAAAGCGAGGTGCGGGAGAAGCATTTCGCGTCTGCGATCTGGAAAACTGTGATTGCGATCTGTTTGGCTGCTGTGTATCACTGAAATTCGAACGCGGTGGATAGGCTTGCTGCAACAAGACCTTAGTTTTGAGATCCTTCGTTTTCTTTTCTGCACGCTCACTTTCCTCTTTTTCTCTATTTTCGTAATATTGGGCCGTAGCCAATATTTGGGCAGTGGTAGAAACAGCCCACGCACTCTCAGAATTCTTCAACTTGTTGCTAAGGTCAGGCAACAAATTTGATACAAACTTATCAACGAACAGCCGCTGACCACCCTCGGAACCCATGTCCTGACCACTATGATCAATGAACGCTTCCTCAAATCTCGTAAAGAAATCGGAAACACTTTCATCCCTCTTTTGCTTGCACGCTGATAATTTGTCCCAATTGACGCGCATCGCTGGCATAAGCGTTTTCATGAGGGTAATTATCCTCTGGGGCAAAGCCACAATAATCTGTTCAGGTTTAGCCCCACCGACCTGTCGGGCATCTGCCGCTGTAAGGGCAGCCCAGTCACCGCCTAACTCGGCTACGTGATTCTCGTGACGAATTTTCGCCCAAATCGGCTGAGGCACCACATTGCCGAACAACATATCAATATCGGCTAGGTTCATAACAGTAGCATCCACCAATTGGGACAGCTCCTTATAATAACCCGCAGGATTCTTACGGGGATCAGGTAGGGATTGTTTCACTTGCAAAACTTCCGATCGCTTCCAAGGGAGGTGTATCCACACTCTCTGGAAATGGCCTGGGACAGGAGGGTTAGCAGCAGCATCACCTGGCATCCATACCGGGGGAACTTCCCGCATAGGATATTGACCAGGTTGTGCCATCCATTCCGCGGTCGTGTCCTTAAACAGTGCACGTGGTTGCACTGTACATCAAAAGGATAACAAGCGTTCCAGAGCCTCTCGAACTTTGTCACCTACGATTATACCCGTGGCAAACCGAAGCTGTAGCTCGGAAACCTCAGGTGGTATATCATCAGCTATATCATCGTCCCACTCCTCTTTCAATGACTTACACAATTCTTCGAACACAAATCGTTGCGTGGGCACATTAAACTGAGAAAACGTTTCAAACACTACACGTGGGGTGTATTTAACAGGGTTACGAATCCATCTACGTGCCGTTTTCACCAACGATTCACGTTCCCTACCATCAGGAAGCTGGCTGCGTCTTTGAGCAACATCTGAAAGAGTCGAACCAAGTATCGGCCCAAAGAGCGGAGAATAAAGAGAAGCAACAGCAGTCAAGAGACGACTACGAACAGAAGGAGAAGAGGAAGAAGATGCAGGCGTAGCAGCCATAGGGGTGGAAACAGTAGAAGTAGACGCAGCAGCAGGAGTAGCGGGAACGACAGGCTGAGGAGGGACTTGGAAAGGCGCAGTGGGGAGAGAAGCCGGAACAAGAGGATGTACGATCTGTGGCCCAAGGGGATTCGGGAGTACGGGAGGAACGGCGGGCTGACCAGCAGCCGCCAAAACAGCGGGTTGAGGAAGGGGTGGACGAACGGGACCCATAACATCGGGAGCATAGGGAGGTGGCGATTTCATCAGATAAGACAAAAGCGAATCCTCCATCGATTCTTCTCCTGTCTTATCGATCGTAGAAGGTAGCGCCGGATAACATTTGTCCACTGCCATGTGGTGGAGCCGAGCACTAACTTCCTGCTCTTTCTCATCTTTGTCTAACTGATACTGTTCAGCATTCCGCATCACCGTAATAACACCTTCTCGTTTATTTTTCTTATTCTGTTTGATTTCTTTCTGTTTGGCCTCTTTCCGCCATAACCGGAAGGAATCAAACATGGCCGGCCTAGCTTTCCTTTTAAATAATTTAGCTTCCAAGTTATCTAAAATGGCAGTCTCGAAACTACCATGAGGTGGCCAACTAAGGACGCCATCCTTTTTAGTGTAACGAACCCAATATTCATTATATACGATAGGACCCACGCCATGACGACTATAGAGCTCGTAAAGCGGAGTTCCAGCCGGAGGTATCGGACATGAATCCTCCAGCCGGGAATCCATGCTGCAACATTTGAGAAACCCAAACAAAGTACTACGGCCAGGCATCGTGCACACTAACCGAGTATACAAACTTCAAGGGCTATCGAATTACGATGTCCTCGCAAAAATGCAAGACCCTCGGTTTTTGGCAATTGCAATCGTCAAATAAAACCCAACAACTAAGAACCACGAATGCTATGGAACCATGCAAACAACAAAGCAACACTGGGAGCGACCCACAAATACTTAACTGAGAGAACAATGGCGTCACCAGGAAGGCCCGTTGATCGTCTCGCCGTACAAAGGACTACGCCAGGCGCCAAAACAGGTCGACAGTCAGGGCATCGGTCCGTCGCAGCCGTCAGGAGGCGGGGATCTTCGCGGGAAAAGACGTCGGGCCACTTATTTCGACAACTGGATCGATGAAGCGGGGTGCACCTTCCCTCGGAGATTTCACACGAAGTTCCTCACGATCGTCGGGCTTTGGACCGGTACCGTTGATGTCGCCCTACGTTGGGCGCCAACTGAAGGACTGGGTTATTCTTAAGACCCAGCGGTGCCAGGGAACAACACCTGAAACCTTCGCGGGTTACCTGTTCTGGCGTACCAAACACAGAGACACGGGACACTTCCAGCGACGTCAGAGATCAGCGTTTATTACTGCAGGGATACAGAAGTCACAAGAAGTACACAACGTGTAGGTTCTCGGAGACTGCTTCAAATTCGTAGAAGTGGATCGCTCCTTTTATACAGGTTTTGGCCATAGCACAGTATGGTGAACAAAGGTTACAACTCAGTTCCCACAATAAACTTCAAAAGGGTCGCGTTCATGTTTCAGGAGGCCGGAACATAATTACAACAGTCTTGCCGGTTCCCAACTGTAAAAACATATCCCCTCCGCAATAAACACATTCCATCCTAACCATAAACACATTAAGAGGAAGGACGAAAAACAGATGCGAGGAAAAGACAAGGATGCACAACAGGTTAGAAAAGAGTGTGAGGGCAATAGAGGAAACTTGATAGAGGGGTCAAAGACCTTGTGTCTAATGTATGCGTGGCTGAAACAATAGACCGGAGCGGCAAGATGGGCCTTGAGCGGGGCCATCTGCCTCACTCGTGTCATTCCCCTCATCATAAAAGTCACCTCAAAGGAACACGTGTCCTTCGTACTAGCTTGAGAGTCCCAGGGTCACAAAGCGGACAAGAAGCCCGTTCGCTGGCTACCTGAGGGCAAGAAACAAAATGGATGCTGTATCTAAAATGGAACCCGAGGGTTCGGATGAACAAACCCAAAAATGAGACGAACCATACGTGGCTGCATAGCGAAACTTCGTACACCCACTATACTCGTCATTTGCGGTTCGCAGATACCAAACTCAGCCATATTCGTCACCACTCAAAAAGTGCCGTCCCGTCTCACACGGAACCTCAGCTTTTGGTGTGGCATTCAATTTTGGATGTTTGAGGAAAGAAAGGGGATTCCTTACTTCCCACGGCACTAAGATACAACATGGTCAGTTGGTGACTGACCTCCTTGAGTCACTTGCTTTGCCTCGCCAGATAGCAATTGTGAAGTGTAGTGCGCATAAGAAGATTACTGACGATGTTGGTCGTGGGAATGCATTTGCGGATGAGGTAGCGAAAAAGACAGCCAGAGATGCTACAAGTCGCATGTATGTTACGGGCCCTGCAAATTGGGTCAGGGAAAGAGGAATGTATGAGGACACAGTAGAAAGTGTGAAATCAATTCAAGAAGAGGCTACAAAGAAAGAATTGAGAAAGTGGAAAGAAAGTACAGGAATGTTAGATGAGATGGGATGTTGGGTGGAATTGTCCGAGCACCAACGTTGGCTGTTACCAGATGCCTATGTACTACCTGTAGTTACTATGGCGCATGGTCCAGCCCACCTAAGTGCGAAGGGAATATGCAAGCTTCTGGCTCCAGTGTGGCAAAACGAAGGAATCCCGAAGTGCGCAGACAATGTAGTGAAACATTGCATTATTTGCTTAATGTACAATCCAGGAAAGGGAACCCCAACTCCAGCAGGTCATTTTGCTCCTCCGACCTATCCATTTGAGGTGTTGCAAATCGATTACATTTACATGGAACGATGCAACAATCTCAAATATGTTCTAGTGGTGGTATGTGCCTTTTCCAGATGGATAGAGGCTTACCCCCTGAAACACAATACTGCTTTATCTACAGCCAAAGTACTTCTAAAAAAGTTTTTCCCTAGATTTGGTTTGCCGCGCATTGTCTGGAGTGACATTGGGAGCGAATTTGTGGGCCAAGTCATGCAAAAAGTTTGTGCAGGTCTTGGTATAAAACAGAAGTTCCATGCGGCAAACCATCCACAGTCAGCGGGTCTGGTGGAGTGCTATAATGGCACTCTAAAACTCAAACTTGCTAAAATACAAGCTAGTACAAACCTTAGTTGGCCCGATGCCCTACCTTTGGCTCTTCTATCCACCAGAACGGCTGTGCATTCTCGTTTGGGACTTAGCCCTTATGAGATAGTTTTCGGACGCCCAGCTAATATATGGGGAGTCCCTCGCCCTAAAAAGTATTCAGACTTGCCATATCCAATGTTGATTGATTATTTGCATGACCTTACAACTAAATTGCGTGTTCTCGATCAACAGGTTCAGAGCACTTTGCCAGAGGCCTCCACAGACTCAGGTCATTCCATCCAACCAGGTGACTGGGTTTGTGTGAAGAATTTCCAAAGGACGAAAAATTTGGAGCCTCGCTGGAGAGAACCCCGTCAGGTTCTCCTGACTACTCGTACAGCAGTAAAAGTTGAAGGAAAGAAAAACTGGATTCACGGCGTGCACTGCAAGAAGGTTCCTTTGCCTTTGCCCTTTGATCAGTGGGTCCGCAAGGGTATAAATGACTCTGAAAGCGAGAAAGTTGCACGATTTATACCTTTTAGTGATGCACGCTTGAATGAAACATTGTCGGAAAAAGAAAACGACGACATTCTCCAAGAAGCTGTACCACCACACTTTCGTCTGAACACCACAAATCCACGAACATTGTTTCAGGATCAGACTATACCTGATAAGGCTCATTACGATTTAAGACCCAGACTGAAGAAGTAAACTTGAGATTCTCTCTTCTATGTAGTTTCTATCCCGGTTGCAGGGTCACGGTATGAGTCTTGGTTGTGATCTGAGTAGTGGCAATAGGTCTGCAGGACTTGCAGTGTCATAGGACAGCAGACAATCGTGACCAAGTGATTAAGGAAGATTGCCGTGAGCATCCATTTAGAAGATGGAAACTACATTAGGCGAAAGAGAGAGAAGGAGCAAAATGAAAAACAATCATTGTAAAATAATATACAGTTGTTGTGGTATAACTTTATGTGTTTTTATATTATTATGTATTTTATTGGCGTGTATAGGTTGGATTGTTTATGCTATACAGCAAAAAGTTGTCCCTTCTTCTATTACTGTGCCTTCTTATTCTACTATCTCTCCGCATCTATTTCATACACTTCCTCTGCATGAACTCGTTAGAAGAACCGAATATTACAATAATTCATTTATCCAGTTATTGCACCAACACCAATTAGTAATTAATACAACCGATTGTTGGGTGTGTGGACTAATGCCTCATACCACAGAAAAAGGGATGCCATATTTAGTCCTCCCATTCTCTTATGAAGGTTCTGCTTGGGCTTATTTTGTAATTTTCTCTAACGACTATCAAAGCTGATTTAAACGACCTGTCAGTTCTTATATTGGTGGACCAGATTTCAGTCATAGTTCATTGATAAAGGGAATGGTAGCTATGGCTAAAATCATGGAAAATAGTAAAATTTCTGTTGATGAGAGAAAAGCATATACTATTTGGAACGTCACTCATTATATCACTAGCCTTAGTGATAAGGTTAAACAGGGAAAATCTCCACCAATTTGTACTGTACCTCATCAAGGCAATTTCTGTTTGCAAATAAATGGGCAAACTACTTACACCAAACAGAGAAAAAGTTTTTGTTCCCATACATACATCCACTCATCTCAGTATTCCCCGCCGTTAGTGCCATCTCAGGGCACGTATTTCATCTGTCACGATAGAGCCTATACGTGGTTGCCGACTAGTTTTTCTGGAACTTGCTATATAGCTTTTCTTCTTCCCCCTACATACACTGCTTCTTCAAATTTTCATAAAAACAGATACGGCAGAGGAATTATTGATTCCAAAGACACAGCAGGACAAGAGGGAGGAGATTTCCTGAAAGGATTTCTTCCTTTTTGGGGTCCTATGGCAAACAGCAGGAATTTGAGACAACTGGTTTGTGTTGTAGAGACTACCATAGACATCCCTGTAGAAGCTTTGAGTAATAGTATAGCGGAACTACAGGCGGATCGTCTTATGACTTTACAGAACCGAGTTGCCTTCGATGTTATTCTTGCAGATCGTGGTGGAGTCTGTAAATTGATCAAATCAAGTTGCTGTATTAATATACCTGATGATGCTTCGACAGTATACCAGGCCATCTCTAAATTACATATAATCTCCGAGTCAATTCATCAAGACGAAGGAGATTGGTCGTTATTGGGATGGTTTTGGGGACTACTGTCCAAATGGGGTTGGAAAGTGCTAACATTCCTTGGTATGGTTTTAGCCATCGTTTTCTCTTGTTGTCTTTGTATGCCCTCTGTGACCTTTGTGCTACTGTGTGCATCCCAAAACCTAAGACAAAAAGAACAGAGAATATTAGAATGATGTTACAGCAACAACTCTATGACATCATGGCCATCGACATCGACTCAGATTAACGTGAGTCTGTGTATCTTGCCTGAGTTCTGGCAAAAGGAGGGTCTGAGGAAATTCGATTTTCGATCACGATTGTATTGAGCCTCCATTTTGTGCTCCGCCGCCATTTTGTGTTGCCCACACTCAGGCAGCGTGACGAACAAAGTCTTTTCTGCTTTTCCTGCAGTATCGTGTCAAAATAGCCTTCTGCCTCTGTTTACAAAGCTGGTGTTAGAGACTGGCCGAGTACACTAATCCCTGTCTGGTTTTTCTAATCCCTGTCTTAACTATCTGTTGGTTCACACTAATCTCTCCTGACTTTATCTTATCTTCTGGCCTTCGCTGTCCTCTGCTCGTATTCTCTCATTTCACAACTGTCCTCCAAAACACACAAACGTATCTTGCCACCTGCAAGTCAGTTACAGACACGTTAATACCTTAACCTGTGGGAGGGGTGGCAAACACAGTTGGAGGAGAGACTTCTTCGGGTTACTCGATACTTTTGTTTTCCAATTCTTTCTAGAGGCTTTGACTTACTTTCAGACTATTCCTATTGGTCTTTCATGTATGTTTTAGGTGTATCCTTCGTTAACGTATATGTCACCTATGTACTATAAAAGATTGTGCACCACGGAGTGAAGTGGCAGTCTCCTGAGAACATACGCGTGTACTTCTAGGACAACTGTACTAGCTGCAGCTAATAAAATCTGATCTTTTACACCGACAGAGTGTCCCCGTGTCTCTGTTAGCTGAAGCAGGAGAACCCAGGAGATTAAGGCGTACCCAGCGCCGCCAGGCCCATAAGGTTTCTGGTTCTTCAACCCATCCCACATAGGGCGAAAAGTGCTACACAAACAAATGATGGATGGAATGCTGAATGAATCATACATTCACCCCCAGTCAAAAGATCTGGGTTAAATGCATCGTTCTTTTGCTCACCATGCCACCCCAGTTTAGACCCAGCCATATGCAAATCAGTTCTGACCCTGTGGCTCATGGGAACAGTCCAGACCAAACTGCCAAGCCAGGTCCTCCCTCGACCGGAAACAAGCATCCTGGGACCGGTTTCAGGGTATGTCACCCTTCTTCAGCCAGGCTAGCTTGAATCCAGTGGCACAGTGAGCAAGGGACCCACGTCTGGGCATACCCATTCCACATAGGGCGAAAAGTGCTACACAAACAAATGATGGAGGGAATGCTGAATGAATCATACATTCACCCCCAGTCAAGAGATCTGGGATAAATCCATGGTTGTTTTGCTCACCATGCCACCCCATTTTAGACCCAGCCATATGCAAATCAGTCTTGACCCTGTGCCTCATGGGAACAGTCCAGACCGAACTGTCAAGCCAGGTCCTCCCTGGACCGGAAACAAGCATCCTGGGACAGGTTTCAGGGTATGTCACCCTTATTCAGCCAGGCTAGCTTGAATCCAGTGGCACAGTGAGCAAGGGACCCACGTCTGGGCATACCTATCGCACTTATGGCGAAAAGTACTACATAATGATATGATGGATGGAATGCTTAATGAATCATACATTCACCCCCCGTCAACCGGTCCGAGGATGCTTGTTTCCAGTACAGGGAGGACCTGGCTTGGCAGTTTGGGCTGGACTGTTCCCATGAGGCACAGGGTCAAGACTGATTTGCATATGGCTGGGTTCAAACTGGAACCGCATGGTGAGCAAAAAAACGAATGGATTTAGGCCCAGATCTCTGTACTGTGGTGAATGTATGACATTTTTCTGCATTCTGTCCATCAACTGTTTTTTTGCATTTGTAACCCTCATACTAAATCCCCACCTACCCTGCAAGGCCATGCAAATATTAAAACTACCCATCCTGACACCACCCCACCCCCTCCTAAAACCCAAAGGACCTCTTCCCCACCCCACCGCAGCTCGTCTAATGGGAAGAAAATCAAAAAGTTAAACCAGTGTCCCCCTTTCCATACCCTTGCTTACAAAATCCCCAGAATGGTGAAATTCAGTGTTCCCAAACCCAACCCTCCCACAGACCTACCTGCCTCTCCCAATCCAGAGTCTAGCCCTCCCAAGGTCCAACACTGCCCATTGTAGTTACTTACATCATTGAGTGCCCTTTGAGTGCCTGGCCTGCCCACTAGATGCCCCTTCCAGGGGAGGTATCAGTTATAAGGTCTTTGTCTTATGTACATCCTTGCTCCATGTTCCACCTTCCCTTTTCCCCTCATTCCCATCTCCCATGGATTCTTCTTACGTGGCGCCCGGGTGCTGGCCTTGCAATTGTTCAATGTTCTAATTGCCAGTTAAGATGGTTGCTTGTCCTTGTTGCGGTCGTGGTGGTTGAGGCTGTGTGAGAATAAACAAGGATCAAACTTGCCTTTTCCGCCTCGTGTCACATCTTAACATTGGCAATGATAAGCTGGTCAGGGACAGCATTTCCAGCTTCCTCCCCGAGACTATCTTTGTCAGGTCCAACATTGTTCTCCTCATGGTTGCCTTATTCTTTGTTCCAGTGCGTGGAGGAGTGTCCACACCATCGCCGCAGTGCTGGTTTGTGGTGGAAGCGGTGAGGAAGTAGTCTTGACCTTTGTAAGGTGAGGAGCAGTGGTGGGAACGCTCTCGGGAAGCACTGCGTCATACCCAAACATCTTCCTGACTAAATATGGTGCACGTCCCGCTCAACTATGGCATTGCCTGTTACCCTCCTGAGCCTTTGCAGGGACCTCCCGCTTCACAGTTGGATATCTGTAACCTGTCACGCTGACGGGCACAGCTTCTATTAAAAATGTAGCCTGGTCTTTGGGATTTCAAGAACTCAGCACGTTGTCAGGCACTTTGTCTCTACTACATATGACACATTGATAGGCACTGCAAGTAGTAGTTATGTCATTTATGTGGCCACAGGCTACTTTTTTAACACAAGTTTTGCCTGTTTTGCTGACGAGTACAGTCTAAAGGAGTCCTTGAAGGTGCATACCTAGACTTTGTTGTTGGGCTTGCCCTCGTAAGCTCTCGTGGAGTCAACCGCCCTGTGTTCTGTGTTTCCCATGCTGATGTGCACAGCAGTTAACAGCACTTCAGCTTCATTCCGTATAATTTAGTCGGTGTGAAACATTCTTCTGCTTTTTTCTTTAAATTGGGATACGCCTTGCAACAGCATAGTTTTACCTTCTTTTCCATCCACCATGGCCCCGCCCAACATGAATCAACCTCCACCTTTCATAGATGATGTGGGGAAACCTACCATAGCCTGGAAAGACTGGGAAAAAGTTTTTGTGTCTTATCTCAGTACAATTGGGGGAGAAGAATTCTCTCCTTCAAGAAAGCAATATATCCTCTTACACAACATTGGTATTCGGGGCAGGAAAGTCTATGAGAATTTATTGGATTCCGATAGTGATTCAAAAGGAGAAGGCTCTTGTGATGTTTACACTGCAACTCTGAGGAAATTATAGAGACACTTTGGACGAAAAGTGAATGTGGTATTAAAAAGACGTACATTTTTTTGCAGAATGCAAGGAAAAACAGAAAAAGTCACGTCTTACATAACTGTTTTGAGAGGTCTTGCCAACTTATGTGACTTTGGTACTCTGGGTGACTCCCCAATTAGGCATCAGCTCGTTCGCTGCACAAATAATCCAAAAATTCAAGAAAAGTTCCTAACAGGGAGTCCTGACTTTAAGGTTGCAGTGGAAATTGCTAAGAGCATATACCTGAAAGTATTAGAGAGAATAAACAAAGTATTGGGGGTGAGACTATGCATGTGATGAAAAGCAAACCTGATCCTGATTTGGTTGGAAGGGAGTGTGGCTCAAACAAGAAAGGAGATGAACCTCAAGGTAATACATTTTTAGAGGCTAGACGGTCAATAGATTAATGTGTTTCCGTTGTGGAAACGGCAATCACCTAGCCAACAACATAAGTTGTCCCGCTCGGTCCATAGTATGTGGGAAGTGCAACAAGAGAGGGCATTTTGCCAGATTTTGCAAAAATATAAATGTGGAAAAGAAAAATGTTCATGCAATAGATGAGGTTGCTGATAGAGTTAACAACATGGACGTCTTTCATATTAATAAGGGCACTTTGAGCAACGGTAATGATAATCCTAAATGCAACATTTCTCTTGATGGAGTAGAATTCAATGTGTTTGTTGATTCTTGCTCTCCATATATCCTAATTGATTATGACATCTTTAAGGATACGTTTCATGGTTAGAGTTACATATTGATGTTCCCCGATATAAAACCACTGGGTTACTACAAGGATCCCATTCCTCTGGAAGGCATGTTATCTATGCAAAATAAATTCAAAGATCGGTCAACACAAGGAAAGGTTTATCTGACTAAAAAGGGGTCCTGTTTGTTGGGGTGGGCTCATCAGAAAGAGCTGGGTATCAGATTAGACCCCAACAAAGCTGAGCCTGTATTTGCATTGGAAGAGGGCAAGCAGGAGCTCAAAGCTATTTGTGATGATTTTCCAATTTTTCAGAAGTGTTCAGTGAAGAACGGGGCCACTTAAAAGGATTCCAGCATAAAATTACGCTGAAAAATAATGCTGTACCTGTATTTCATAAAGTTTGGCATATTCCCAACCTCATGCAAGCACTGTTAAGGGAAGAGTTGGACAAGTTAGTGTTGCAAGGCATTATTGAGCATATTGAAAGTTCCCAATGGCTTGCTCTGATCATTGTTGCTCAGAAATCAGGAGGTAGAGTTTTGCGTCTCTCTGTAGACCTTGGAGATCTGAATGCAAACATTTGGGTAGACAGGTTTCTCCCCCCTGCCATCAACAACATGATCAGCATGATTGGTAAAGAGGAGATTTTTAGTGTTATTGATCTATCATACACATTTCACCGCATTCCCTTTGGCCTGGCAAAACTGCTGCTGCTGTTTTTCAGCATGTGATGCAGAGCATCTTGGGGAAAATTGCCATTATCCTTGGCTTTCAGGACGAGATTTTGATTTATGGATCATCTGAACAACATCATGCTACAATCTTGCTCAATCAGAAGATCAAGCCAGTATCGGTCAGGGGATATAGCACTAAGGTATTAGCATATGCCGACGACAGCTATTATTACCTCTGACCCACAGGTGGCAATTACACAGGTAGAACTATTGGCCAAGGAATTCGGCAGACACTCGGAATACCTTCTAAATACTGATAAAACCAAGATCATCTGCACTAAGAATATTACCCTTCAGGATCCTGGTAGAACCAAATCAGCCACTTATCTTGAGATTGATATAACTCCGAATGTGGGTTCTATTTGGGCAAGAAACATCATTCCTTTGATAGATACAATCAATAGAGATCTATAAAGAATCGACAAGCTACACCGCTCAATAATCGGCAGGTCCAATGTCCTCAAAAGGACAATGTTCCCCAAAATACTCCATTCATTCCGGTGTATTCCGCTTGAACCTGAACCTGTCTTCTTTAAAAAACTTGAGGGACTATTCTCAAATTTTATTTGGCACTATCAGATAGTTAGATGCTCACTTACATTCCTAAACCACCCCCAAGAGCAAGGGGGATGGGCGGTTCCAAATCAACTTTACTACTAGGCTACAATGCTAAAACATATGGGCATTCTGTTTTTGGCAGATAAAGGCGACGAGAGGCATATGGGAACGCATGAAGCTGAAGTCCCCCCAACTATATATGAACTGCAGCATGTGGGATATTGCTACGGCAGCTGGAAGCCAGCTACTACAGGAAGACACGAGTTAAGCCCCTTAGAGCCGCATGAAATGTATGGCATAAGGCTAGCAGATTGTTGAAGATACCTAGGCTTCATAATGATGTACTCTTTTGGCGCTCACCAATCATTTTGACCCCTTGCTATGATGGGATAGGGAAACTCTGTGAGCAAGTGGGTATTAATAGTATAGGGGATATTGTGGGTACGGACGGCACGATCTCCTTTGCCGAGCTACAGGAGCACTATGATATCGATCCACAGTCCCACTTTAAGCATGTTCAAATTAAAGAAACCTCAGATTTGCTATGACTGGAATAACATCAATAGACAAGATTCCTCTGCTGGAAGTCATCCTGTATAAAGACTATAGAATAAAGAATATATATAATATTTTTATAAAAGCTGCTTCGGACAACTTAGCAAAAACAGAAACTAACTGGGCTAACAAGCTAGGCGATGAAGACACAGATCTGTGTATGTCACTCGCTCTTTCCAAAAAGATATTTCTCTTGGCCAACTTGAAGGCCCAACTCTACAAAATGGTATTCAATCTGTACTTCACTCTGGCCAAGCTTTTTGGGTGGGGAAAACGACCAGTGTCCGAGATGTGGGCAAGATCCCGCAGATCTGATCCATATGTTCTTTGACTGTGGCTAACTAGACCCCTTAAAAAGGGGGATAGAAATATTTCTGCAAAAAACATTAGGAAGAGGGGTGACCATTACGTCAACTATGATGATATTAGGCTACTATGAGAAGGAACAGTTAGAACAGACAAATATTTTTGCTTTATCTCGGTGGCAGTAGCCCGATTGTTGATTGTGTCAAGGTGGAAGGACTCGGACCCCCCTTCTTAATCTGGTTGGAATACCCAGATGCTTCACATCTGTAATCTGAAGGTCGCTATATACAATTGTAAGGAGCGGAGATCTAAGAAACGTGGCGGTAAGATCTGGGGTCCTATGCTTACCTAACACCTCTTTAAAAAAACTAGGACCATCAGGTTCCCCTTAACTGTTTTCTCGCTTAGTCAGGTACGTAAAGGAGCTAATTCCATTAATAAACAAGTTAATCTTTGCATATTGTAAAAATGTAATCACTGGATGACTCTATTTTTTAGTATGGACTTGTATTAGCTATGTATAATAATGTATATAAATGGAATAAGCTTAGGTGCTTTGCGTTATCTATCTAGCTATCTTTTTTTTTTCTTCTCTTGAAATTTGGAGATGGATGCTCCTCTTTTCTCTTAAATGTATACTCTATGCCCCCTATATGAGCGAATCATCCTATTTTATATACACCATTTCATACATTGTTATGTTTTACCCTTTGCATTGGTCCGTCTTTCTTAGCTTTTGTATGATCTTAGCTACACTGTGCTTTCTTGTTATTTTTTTTTTTACATGTACCGTAAACCGCTGCGTTATCTGGGATAAATAATAAATATATTTTAAAAAAAAGATAAACATCATGCTATCACTTTAAGGGTGGTGTTGAAGGCACTAAAAGAAGCTGGGTTCACTGTGAGTAAGGATAAATGTAGGATTGGGGTTGATTCTGTAGACTACTTGGGGCATACCATTTCTAGGCATAGTTTCCAATCCAAACTAAATCTTGTCAAAGCTGTGAGAGAAGCTCCCCCTCCAAGGAAAAAGGATGAGTTGAGGTCCTTTTTGGCATTGGCAGAATATATGACTAAGTATGTCAGGAATTTGCGGACGTAACAGCTTCCTTAAGGAATCTTTTAAAAGAGGGGGTTCCTTTTCTCTGGTAACAGGATTGTCTGCACTCATTTGAGGATATTAAGGATGCTATAGCTAGTGCTCCTTTTTTTAGGCTGTTGTGATACCCACGTAAGACAATTTTGACCACGGATGTGAGTGGAATTGGTGTTGGGGCAGCATTTACGCAAATTGTTGTGGGTGAGGAAGTGGTTGTGACTTATGCGTCTAGGGCTTTGAGGGAAGCTGAACGTAACTACACAATGGTTGGGAGGGAAGCTATTGATAATTTAAAAAATAAATTTGTGGGGACATTCTGTTGCAGTGCGCACAGACAACAAGCCTTTGATATTCATGTTCTCAATCCAAGGAAGGGTCACCACGACAACCAGGGATGCCAAGTGACCTCTAAGCCGAGAAGGGTATAAATTTACCATGGAAAATGTGCCTGGCAACAGGAATTGGGTAGAAGATTGTCTCTCACATTTACCTTGCAAAAAAAGTGTTGATCCTGCCAATTCTGAGGATGGTGAGATTGTGACTTTGATGGAAGTCCCAGGAATTGTCGAGTAGGAGTGGGAATCGGGATGAAAGAAGATGAGATCCTCAAATAAGTCAAGAGTAAGATCATTCAGGGATGGCCCATCAAACCTGGTACTTTAAGCAACGGCCTCAAGGATTATTGGATCGTGCAACATGAATTAAGAATTTTTAACAATAAGGTCATGAGAGGAGACAGGTTGGTTCCTCCTGAGAAACAGTGGGCTAGGATTGCAGTGATCGCCTGTGAGCGGCATTCAGGCAGAAGCATGACCAAGACTGGGGTAAAAGTCACCTATTGGTTCCCCAGAATGGATTCTATAGTGGAGGAGACGGTCAGAAATTGTTTGTCATATGTCCTCAGTGACAATTCGCGGTCCACTCGGAAAACACCTCTATTTCCTGTTGTTGTCCCTTCTAAACCATGAGATAAGTTTGTTTAGACATAATTAGGCCTCTCAAGGTACCCATGTGGGAAGGGAGGTTTATGCTAGTGTTGGTGGATTATCACTCCCATTGGATAATGAGAAAGGTGGTGAATTGAATTAACACGTGGTCCCTTACTAATTTTCTCAAGGAAGGGTTCATGTTGGAAGGGGTTCCCAGCACTCTCATAAATGACAATGGGGTACAGTTCATGTTCGAGGAGTTGCGTGAGTTCCTGAAGAATAGGTCCATTTGCCATTTCAAAACAGCTTTATACTGCCCCAGGACAAACAGATTGGTTTTAAGGGTTAATCATATGAGTAAGTAGTGCTTACAATTGTCTCTGGTATCTGATAATCCTGCAGTTTGTGCTCTTCAAAGCATGTTGTGGTCCTATCATACAACACCTAATTTGGTTACCAATATCTCTCTGTTCCTGGTTTTGAAAGGGAGATTACCAGGTACAAGGTTGTCACCTAACTGGTTGGGTGAAGGAGAGCTCAAGTGGGTGGAAAGGGAGGAAATTATTCGGTTTAGAGAACTTCACCAAAATAGATACAAAAGGAAATAGTACGCAAAGCAGGGTGTTGCGAAGTGCAGATTAATGGTGGGCAACACTGTTCTTGTCAAATTTATCAGTATCCCATCATGGTGGTGGGAGCCAGTTTTCAAAACCCATGAATGTGGTTGAGGAGGGCAGGAATGTGATTACCCTGAATGATGGATGCACTTGGAGCATGGATAGATTGACTGCGTGTCACCCTTCCCTGTTAAGGGACGAACAGGAAGGAGGTCCTATGGTTGACTCCAAGTCTAGTTGTGACCGTAGGAGTTCGAGACCACACAGAGCTCCGGGGTGGCACAGTGATTATGTTCCACATTAATGCTGTTCCTGTTCTGGTAAACTCCTTATTATAACCTTCCTCATGTTCGTTTCAGATCAACACAACCATCTTCTAGAAGTTTTGTGCGCTCAGGGGTTGGGGGAAAGTTTTCTCAAGGTGTATTGTTTTGCTATATTGCATTGTATGTGCTATTGCTATTACTTGATTATTGCTGTCAAACAATGCATATACCATTATTTTGACTGTTGAATTCTTGCATCTCACGACTCTGTAATTTAAGCTCATTTTGTCTTGTTTTTATAGGAGGGAGATGTGTTATATGGTATTTGTCTTATGCACATCCTTGCTCCATGTTCCACCTTTCCTTTTCTCCTCTTTCCCACCTTCCATGGATTCTTTCTGCACCCCAGCCGCTTGCTGGCCATGCGATTGTTCAACGTTCTAAGTTCCAGTTTTCTATGACAGTTGCTGGTCCTTGTAGCAGTCATGGTGGTGAATGCTGCGTGAGAATAAACGAGGATTGAACATACCTTTTCTGCCGTGTGTCTCATCTTAACAGCATCCCTGCCAGTGTTTTGGAAGGCAAGTTTGGATGGCACATCAGTATGCTGGCCCACATGCTGATACTTAGACTGGCCAAAGGCCTTTGTTTTGGGTAACCAATCTGTTCTCTGTAATAAAGCACCTGCTTGGTTTTGAACTCCTTTGTCCTGCCATTGCTAATGATGCTAATTGTTGTTATTGTGTAATTTGGGATGTGTAACTAAAGTTGTGTTTGTTTCAGTATGATAGCTGATCCTTTTCAGTAGGTAAGTATTGTCAGACATTGGGGCACGTTATGGAGTTACAGAGGCTGAGGGTCAATGTTCAGTTGATGTATATGTGGGATGAGTTTCAACTGGAGCAGACATTGCATTGGATGGTCTATGCTACGGTAAGTATTGAAACTTGCCTTGGCCAATGCCCACATCTTTCAACTTGCAGTACTCCTTGAGATGTTGGGTGGATATGTGTCTAATGTGTGTAAAGTAGGTATTTGTTTTTGTATAAATGTAGGTTGTTGTGTAGTCATACCTAATGGGTCCTTTGGATGCACATGTACCCTTTTTCATGTGTGTTTTTTCCACATACGTATACTAAATGCATGACAACTGCTGTTGCTGCTGTGTTCATTGTTATGAACTTAAAAATTACAAATTAGCCACATGCTCATGCCAGTGTGTGACATATTCCATTGGTCCCAACTAATTCCACAGGCCCTTTCCAATTGGGGACTTGGAGGCAGTTGCAATATGGACTGTGGCCTGGACAGTTAGGCTTTCAGGAGTCTCTCTTTACACAGTGGACTTCTATTGTTTTACAGCTTGGTTTGTGGAAATCCCATTTACCTGACTTGCCATTTTCATGTGGGTGATTTGTGAGGACCCATTACAGTGCTTTAGCAGTGAAGTTGTGTTTTCTTACATGAAACGTTCATACTGATGTACGTTGGGTGTCAAAACAGGACCTAGTTTATGAGCAATGTGTGGGTGTCACTGGAGATGATTGCTATGTCAATCATGTGGAGGTGTTGTTCTGTGGCACTTAATTGCACACATTAGTACAGCAGCTTCTGAGATGTGCTCACAATTAGAGTTTTTGAGAGTGTGCCTGTACATTGTCAGTGACTTGGAAATAGAGGGAATCATGCAGATGTGATGGGAACATACATTGTGTTATGTTGCATACATGGGCCTACAAGATATATTTGTAACACTGATAGGATGCCCCCTAGCGTTATCCACAGTCTCCTGCCTCCACAAGGGGTGTATGTAGTCACAGGCCCATGGTTTATGTAACATGTGGGACATTGTGGCCCAGGTGTTTGTTCAATCAGGTGACCTTGACTGTGTGTATATGTTCAGCTGGGATGTATTACCTACCAACACTGACACATATACATGCTCTCTGTTATCTGTGTTTAAATGGCGGATCATCGACTTGTTGTTGATTTAATGTCTAAGGGTGGGTGTTGTAACTTACCAGCCATTGCGACCACAACAGTTTCACATTTGGAGGAAATTGAGTTAGTAGAGCAGTGTCAGGATGTGCGCAATACGCTGAATGTTTGCACCAGATGTGAGTAGCTGTGAAGAGGTATATCCCTCCCTTAATGCCAGCTCTGTTGAGATGGTTGGACCACCACAGACAGGTCTTCAGAAAGGCGCATCGTAATTGGGCAGGCATTTCGTAAGGCGGTCCACACTCCAACTGGCACCAGGGTCCATTCTGATACCATCGCGGTCAAAATTTCCTATTGGGGTCGGCAGGACTGCGGCGGTCATAAATCTATGCATTCAAATGTATTTTAATATGGCGGTCTGGGCCGACCGCTTCCGACAACACCGCAGAAGCCGACCCGGCCGGGATCGTAATGAGGCTCATAGTGTACTGTTATTTGCAAAATACACATACTTATGTCATACGCATATTTCTCTATTATTTGCAACATGTTACATAACTGTCATTTATATATATACATTTTTATGATATATATTTCACATGTACATTGGTGTTGGTTTCTTACATTTTTATATTATGATATATTTTATACACTTCTATAAACATATATATATATATATATATATATATATATATATATATTTTATATTTTACACCAATATTGCCCGCAAGCTAATGGAAGCGCACACTCAGCAAACTAAACCATCCAGGTTCTTCATTCAAGGCAGGAGCTTGGAACTGCTTCCATTGGATTGTATCTCGTAGACCTGACGCGTTTCAAGGCTTGTGCCTATCTTCAGAGGTCGCTTTTAAAATGACTCGTGCAGTCAATTCTGGTTGATTTACTTCAGCTGGATTCATGCCACGCCCATAGTGGGACTTGCTCAGTGCTCGCAGTGCATGATGGATTAAGTAGTTCAGTCCAGAACAGTGTATCACCTATAGTAGGTACTGCCACGATGTCACAGTTTTAAAAAAGCATTGTTCACCCACAGTGGGCTCCAGAAAGCAGTGCAAGCTGTTTTTCGCCTTAGTTCGCTGAACCGTATTCAAGTCCGGGTCCAGTACCGAACGTGGCATGAATCCAGCTGAAGTAAATCAACCAGAATTGACTGCACGAGTCATTTTAAAAGTGACCTCTGAAGATAGGCACAAGCCTTGAAACGCGTCAGGTCTACGAGATACAATCCAATGGAAGCAGTTCCAGCTCCTGCCTTGAATGAAGAACCTGGATGGTTTAGTTTGCTGAGTGTGCGCTTCCAACAGCTTGCGGGCAATATTGGTGTAAAATATATATATATATATATATATATATATATATATATATATATATATATATATATATATATATATATATATATATATTATCTACTGGCGGTCGCCAGTAGATAGTTATAGTTAGGACCGTGTTTCCATAGGAAATCCGCAACATTCTATTTTGAATAACTTTGGCACCGATTGACGAATCCTCGCAATTTTTTTTAAAATAGGTGGGGCGCTCCGCTCAGCTCCTACCCTGAAAGTCTCGGGGGGATTCGTCAAGCGGGGGCTGAGAAAAAGGGGGGGTCCCAAAACGCGTTTTCCCCATGCATTTTTCCATAGGACCTTTAGTCCAAGCTACAGCCCGAACGGCTGAACAGAATTGCTTGAAATGTGGCAGAGAGGTAGTCCTCAGGTCAGGGATGTGCCTTTTGCAGGTCTGGTGTAAATCTGTTCAGTATTTCCTAAGAAAATAGCATTTAAATCAATATAAATATATCTATAAGCGCGCTCCGAGCGCGTACGGTAAGCTTACCGTACGCGCACGCTGCCGTGCGCGTGCTTAATTCTGATTGGTGGTTACATGACTGTAAACATTCGAATCGGTCGAAATCAGGAAGTGTCGGCCGCCATTTTGTGTGTCTCACACTGATAAGCAAAGGTGGAGAACGTGAGAAGGGGGCAACGAAAAGAGTTGCTGATCCCCTAGCGTTTGTCAGGGGGTCCAAGAAGGTCCCAAAAGTATGAAAAATACATTTTAAATTTTATTAAAAAAATCACGGGGTGCGCGTACGGTAAGCTTACCGTATGCGCACGGCAGAATTTTTTTTTTTTTTTAAAATAGAAGTAAAAATCAAATTTAAGTGTTTAGATATCAGGGGGCTCTAAAAAGAGCCGTTGTGTTAATGAAGTGGTTTTTTGTGGTACCTACAAGTAAGTACCGATGCAGAGTCTAAAGTTCAAGAGGAAGACTCTGTTGCCTTCATCAGTGAAATGTACACCGTCTCCTCTATAAATGCCTTGCATGTTGTAATGCAAGTTGTTGTGGTATATAGAACCCATACCATAGTCTCTGAGGAAAGCAGAAATAGATTTGTTGACGTGCTTTCTTGCTTTGTCAATCTGTGGACAAAATTGGTTGGACCAGTTCCACTTTTACCTTTGGCATATATTAGAATATACAAAGGCAGATTGAGGAAAAAGCGACATTAATTGCACAAAGGTGTCCTTAACAAGCATTTCCAGACCTACCCCAGTTAAAGTGCCTAGGTCATTTCCACCACAGTGCACAATAATAAGGTTAGGCTGTTGGAGGTGTAGAAAAGATTTCACCAAAGGCATTAATTGGTGCCACTTTAACCCTCTCTGACCAATCCATTTAATGTCTACATTTGGCAAAGCAAGGTCTCTCACCATACCTCTTTTTTCTGCATACTTTTCACTCCAGAAGACATAGCTGTGACCTACAATCCACACTGTGAACATCTTTCAAGGAGATCTGGATGCACTCAGGAGGTGTCTTGTAGTAGAATGGCAATATGAAATGAAAGACAGTTGTAAAATGGAGGCATACATATTTTTTTTAAATAAAAAGAACCTATTGGCTGATTCAAACCATTTTACAGTTCAAACTAGGCTGTATGTGTACATTTTTAGAAGCATGTTTTGTATTGGTTCAGAAAATTGTGTTCCCACAGAAGATTAATTTGGATTTGCTGTTAGGTTTGAAAGGTGAAGCACTCTTGCTCTTTGGAATAGAAACATTGTGTGCTGAACTTCTGACCTCTCTGCTCACACCAGTGTTCCATGAGCTGTTGCTATGGTAGCAGGCAGAAGTCAAGTTGGGGGAAGGGTTCATTTGGAAAAGGGTTGAAGTTTTCAACCAATAGAAATGTGTGATTTCATTTGAAAAAATGTGGGAAGCACTGAGATTTGTAAGTAACATGTATATGTGTGAAAAAAGAGAGGGAAACATTGCCATTTACTGGTTCTGGTGAGAGGAGAGAGGTGTACAGCTCTGAGATTCTGACTTTGATAATCTGCTGTGTTCTCCTCTCTCTGCTTTTCTCATTTCCGTTGTACTCCCTCAAGGACCTTGTAGGGTGAAAATTAAGGGTGCACGGTAAAAAAAGCATAAAAAAAATTAATTAAAAAAGTTGTGAGGTAAGGGTGGCTCTTAAAAGAGCCGTTGTGTTAATACAGGGACAGAGGAAAGAAAGAATGGGAATATTAACAAGGACCACAGATGTACTGGTCTATCTTATTGTTTATTAGGGAAATACTGGTCTCCCCATGAACAATTAGACCATAACATCTGGTGCACCTCATTTTTACCCTCTGAAATCGAGGGTTCCTTTCCACAGGAGCAGAAGAGGGTGATGCTCCCACCGCAGAGGAAGTGCTCGGCTGAGCTGCTGAAGATGTACTCGGCTGAGCTTCTGCGGATGTGCTTGGGTGACTTACTGAAGGGTTTGCTTCAGTATGTCGAGCAAAAGTCCTTGGATGAACATCCCTAAGGTGTCTCAACATATTGTGATTACCAAAGGAATACTTCTTCCTTGGATTACCTCTAGATAACACACGCTCACAAAGTGAGCAGGTAACTAAAGGAGCATTTACCTTTTTCTGCCCCTCAGGAAATGTAAAATACTCCCAAATAAAAGAACTCTTCTGTTTCCTCCTTCTCTGTCTGATGATGCTGCTGCCCTGCTCACTCTCAGAAGAGGACTGCTGCTCTGCCATTGTATCCCAAAGACAATTCAGCTCCTTCTCCTAAGAAATCACAAGCAGTAATGAGGGGAATGGGTGTGGTGTAGGAAGATTCTGGAACTGAAAGCAGTTTAAACCAATCAAAACTGTTGTTTCTTGATCACATGACCAACCGTACGCGCACGTTAAGCTTACCGAGTGCGTACTGTAAATGTACGCATACGCGTACGAAAGACACACGCACGCGCGCATGCGCATTACAGGCACACTCGTACACTTCCGCGTAACGTGCGCGCGTGCGCGTATAAAGCATGCGCTTACGCGTCACGTAGGAAGTACGGACACGTCCGCAAATTGCGTAAGCATGCGCACACGGAGTATAAATATTACGTACGCTCACCGTACATAAAGCGAAGCGTGTGCTTACAGTAAGCTTACCGTACGCGCACGGTAAAAATTTAAAAAAAAAAAAAAAAAAAAAAAAAAAAAAAAAAAGGTTTGTTGATAATATTAACTATGTTATACAACTATATCTAACCATTTATTTAAAAAAGGTGAATCATACTATATTGAAGAATGCATTAAATCCATGAATATATACATAGGTAGCATAGTGTTTAAAGGAAAAAAATAAAAAGAAAATAAATCATGTAAAAAACCAAGCAAATTCAATGAAAAAACCGTAGGTTTCACACGCATTATAGTTAGGAATTAGAATTTAAAAAACCATGGAAATTCACAGAAAAAAAACATAGGTTTCACACACATTATATTTAGGAATTAGCATTTAAAAAACCTTGCAAATTCACTGAAAAAAACCATAGGTTTCACACACGTTATAGTTAGGAATTAGAATTTAAAAAACCATGGAAATTCACAGAAAAAACATAGGTTTCACACACATTATATTTAGGAATTAGCATTTAAAAAACTTTGCAAATTCACTGAAAAAACCATAGGTTTCACACATGTTATAGTTAGGAATTAGCATTTAAAAAACCTTGCAAATTCACTGAAAAAACCATAGGTTTCACACACGTTATAGTTAGCTGGACATTTCTCTCGTAAAAAAACATTGAAATTCCCCCGTTATAGATAGTTTAGCTAACTATAACTCGCGCACCCGCAATCCACTGCTGATGACGTCACATATTACATCACTCATGACATGGTCAGTGACATCACTTATGACATCACTGATGACATCTCAAATGACATCACTGATGACATCACTGATGGCGTCATCAATGTGATAAATTACCACATCTTCTCACACCCTTATAAAACCTTTGATATACTACCTCAAAATTACAGATTGTCATTCTCATATTCATAAATAATGCAATACCAATAACTGCATACAAACATATTAACTTTTAGGTCTTCATACACCTCCACACACTCACCTGTAAAGTCACTCATAGTTACAGTCACTCCATAAAAAAGTATCATATGAATTTATACACACACCTATATAGACACTCACACACTACCAATCATCCATAGAGGTACTCTCACACCAAGTCATTCATACAAATAATCACACTGCCATTTACTCACCTATGCAGTTATACACACTCAAGTTCCCTTGCTCACAAAAATAGTATCACATTTTTATGCTCTATTAGAATCATTGACAAAAGCACAGACTCATCCATACAGTCACTGTCACAATCACACATTCTCAGATCTAGCCACTTATATACTCTTACACACATATATACTGCCTTTCACATATGTAGTTAGTCACAAATGTACCACTGAGATATACATTCAATCCATAACACAGCCATACATACACTCACTCAACCATACAGTCCATCACAGATGCACTTTTAAAAACATCCACTCATAGAATCACCCACTAACTCATCTATGCACAGAGTCACACACACCTTACCCTCACAAACACTCAGGAACTCATACAGATACTGAGACAAGCAATCAATAACTCATATAGACACTTATATAGCTATTCACAAAACCATGCCGCCACTTATACACCAACACACAGACACATACAAACATTTATACAGTTTAGTCACGTTAAAATAGAAAAAGTAGACAGATCTGCATGAGACATACTGTGGGGGGTGCAACAACTAGATGTCACCTCATATGTACGTGCCAATATATGCTCGGGGAGAATATCTACATTCTTAGTTGACAACTGGAGTGTACACCCAGGACACGTCAGGCTTAGCCTCTATATCTGGCCACATCTTATTTTTACTCCAACATGGAAGTACTGAGACTAGTTCTCCATGACATCATAGTGCCACTGGCTCGCATTTGATTTCACCTATATGACTTAACAAGCCACTTTACTAATACGCAGTTTATTACTCATATAGCCTACACTGTATTCTAACCAGTTTTGGGTTTATCAATAAACTACAATCTTTATAACCTGGGCTATGGACCCAAACAAACAAATAGTCAAATTGTATGAAATACAGATCGTATGGTCTGACCCATACCAACATGGCGCTTACGTTTTTCGACTAAAATAACATTACGTTCGCCTTGGGGGTTGCTAAACAAACAGTAATGAAAGGTTCTGACTAGGTAATCCTAGTACAGATATACTACGGTTAACAGCACTCCTAATACGAGTAGTATTCGGCACAGATACTTGTAACTATGTTAACCAATCATTTTACGACTAATAACATATGTCTGGTATCCACCTCATCTATCGTGTTGACCTAGTTTCGAGGCAAACAAATAGTCAAACCTGTATGAAATACAGATCACAAGGACTGACCCATACCAACATGGCGCTTACGTTTTTCGATGAAAATAACACAACGTTCGCCTTGGGGGTTGCCGTGAATAACAATAACTAACATTAGGCCTAGATAAAGCAATGGATATAACTCCACGTTACAGGTTCCACAGCGGAACGTGGATACTAATCGGATGAGAGTGAGCATAGTTGTATTAGGGCACCATTCATCGTAAACCATTCCAAGATGGAGGACACGTTAACAGAAAAAGTCCATGCAGAGGGAAAGCATCGGGAAATTATGTACAGCCTGCCGTTAGCGAGCCACAAGTGTCTTGAATTAACCAATTACCGGATAATCAGTTCCGCGCAGAAAGTATATAAAAAGCAACAGTGTTGCTCAGGACTCATAAGGAGCAGGACTACGCCAGGATTTCCCGGAAAACACCATATACCAGTGACTGAAAGGTGAGTAATCCTCAGATGAACTCGTCCGTACTGGGTTTCTAACGGTATTCTAGGGAATGGATAATTTGTTTTTACTTTAGAACTAACTGCGTAGTAAACAAAAAACTAGTTTTGTGGTCCAAAATAAGGCGTAATGATAAAACAAGGTAACTATGCCTCGGTGATTATCTCGGGGAAGGAGGGAACGAACTTATTCCAAATCTTACGAGCACTGCGTCCCTACATAGGCAAAATACCACTATTAAGATATATAGCCTAAAATGTCGGGGACGATACCCATAAAAACAAGGTAAATGAGAGTACATCATAGTCGAGAAACTTATGCGCGCATATTGGCTTTGGGGAAAATAGCAATAAATATAGCTGTTTTTTACCCCTTCTTTCACTTCGATTTCCTTACCAGCGTTGGCTAAAGCACTGAGATACAAATGCTGACCTTCAATGAAGACAGCCATATCCATCAAGACAAATAAAGGAAAAAGTGAATAATAACCGAGAATACCGGAAAAGACGAAACTGTGAACAGTCTTGAATAAGTAGGTCTCATTCGAAGAGTATCAAAAAAGTTTTTTTTGATAATAAGCACAATCCACCTAACTCTCCCTTTTTTGAGACATCTCAGAGATAATAACCCCCAGTCTTCATAATTTAATACAGGTTCCCCGAAGATATTGGTATCCTGGTTGTAATAAGCCTTCCTAAACTACAAGACACCAGAAATTGATTACGTGGCGTACCTACGGCCTCACTTCACAGTTTGAGAGTGACTCAGATTAATATGAGGTATGTTGGGTAGAGATATAATGGATCACTATGTGGCCTAGCAATGAGAGACCCATTAGAAAGAGACAAGCTAATTACCATTATTTTTCACAGTAACAGCCAGTAAGGTGAATTTCCTGTGATATCCAGAAAACTATACATCTCTATATTATTACCAGTGAGCCAACTCGATTGGTACAAGGTAGATTTATACTTTTTCCTTTTAAAATCTACCAAATGTAACTTGTGAATAAACTTTTCAGAACGAAAATTGGGCAGACGGAGAAAAAGCTGGACTATACACTCCATTTAACCTTTCACATATCCTGGCTTTTTTCTTACTTGTTTCTTATTTTTGCTTACTTTTTCTCACTTTCTCTTCTCTCTATACCCCAGAAAATTAATAATACCATTTAGAGAGCAATGAATTCAGTAGCGCTATTGCTAACCCGACAGTGTTATAGGGGTTTTTTAATGATGTGTTGGAGACAAATTGCATATTCTCCTGTGGGATTGATAGATGGTATTTCCAAATCATGTCCAGTGACATTATTTTCATTGAATTTCAGATTATTCAGGTCCCCACCCTTGCCCGTGATTAACTCATGTAGCAACAGGTCCTGATGAAGGTGGCAACTGAAGAATATTAGGCCACCGAAACGTGCGTCGACCAGACAGTATGAGACACCCCAATGCTTAGCAATCTGTCAGAAGACTCAACGGCTTGCCCTGTCTTGGACAAGCTCTACCATTGCTGTTCTTCTCCGCTTGGGGTGCTGTATGCAAGTTGTTGTATGAATGTGATATGTATGTAGATTTTTTAGAGGTGTGATCGGTGTGGGGATATTCTCATTTGTTGCGAATTATTGATGACACTCACATGGTTTGACAACCAAAAAAAATGTTTGTTGACACTTTGTATTGTATAAAAAGAAATAACTATTTATTTAAATAGAGATGAATTGCACAGTATGAGAAATCATTGTGAAGAAGTATAAATTATGAAGAAAAAATAAATACAAACAATAAAAAAAAGCTGTAAAAATGAAAACATTGTTGTGATATCTATTCCCATCTGTACCCACTTTAAGTAAAGCAAGATAGGTCTAGAGGGATACTTCTCAGTATAGTTACAGTTTAGTCACTAGTCTGAAGTAAGATGCAGGTAAACGACTCACTTATCGAGTCAGTTACGCAACACAGAAAATCATCCCTTTACACACTTGTACACCCACTCATTCTTTAACAGGCCTTTCCCTATATATATAAAAGATATTGAAAATTTTAAGAAAATCACATATTCACTGGATGATGTCATCAGTGATGTCATTTGAGATGTCATCAGTGATGTCATGAGTGATGTCACTGACCATGTCATGAGTGATGTAATATGTGACATCATCAGCAGTGGATTGCGGGTGCGGGAGTTATATTTAGCTGAACTAACTATAACGGGGGAATTTCAATGGTTTTTTACGAGAGAAATGTCCAGCTAACTATAACGTGTGTGAAACCTATGGTTTTTTCAGTGTATATATATATATATATATATATATATATATATATACATATATATATTATATACTGGCGGTCCCCAGTAGATAGTTATAGTTAGGACCTATTTTCCATAGGAAATCCGCAACATTCTATTTGAAATAACGTTGGCGCCGGTTGATGAATCCTCGCAAAATTTTCCAAACTTTTGCCCAGCTCCGCTCCGCTCCTACCCTGAAAGTTTTGCAGTGATCCGTCAAACGGGGGCCGAGAAAAAAGGGGGGTACCAAAACGCGATTTCCCCATGCAATTTCCCATAGGATCTGTTGTGGCAGCTACAGACCGAACCACTGAACGGAATGACACCAAATGTGGCAAAGAGGTAGTCCTCAGTTCGGACTCGTGCCTTTTGCATATATGGTGTGAATCTGTTCAGTAGTTCCTGAGAAAATTAGGGTAAAAACGTTAGTGATATCTATGGCCGCGGAGGATCCGCGGACCGTACACGCACCCTCCTCGAACCGAGCGCGCACCCTCCCGATCGCGCGCTGAATACTAAATGGCTGTCGAGTGTCTCTCTACATTTGAAACCAGGAACTGTTGGCGGCCATTTTCTGCCTCGGTAGAAGCGAGGCTGAAGAAGCAAGGGGAATAAGTGTGTAAAACATATAAAGGGGGCAGAGTGGAAATACTCTGACCCTCTAGAGGTGCTTAGGGGGTCCCAGAAGGACCCCCTGGGGCCCCCCTTTTAAAAAAAATTATTAAAGAAGTGCGCGCATGGTGCGCGCATCCTATCGCGTTGGATGCACGGATCCTCTCGCGGTGGGTTCGCGGATCCAAGGGAAAAAAATGAAATTGTTGGGAGATAAAGATTAAGCTTAAGTGTTTTGTTCTTGAGTGGCTCTAAAACGAGCTGTTGTGTTCATTGAGAGTTTTTGGTACTTATAAGTAAGTACCTATACAGAGTCTAAAGTTGTTGAGGAAGACTCTGTTTCCTTCATCAGTAAAGTGTACTCCATCTCTCCAATACATCTCTTGCATATGAAAGCGCAGATTGTTATTGTAAATGGACCCCATTCTGTAGTCTCGGAGAAAAGCAGAAACAGATGTATTCACATGTTTCCTTGCTTTCTCAATCCGTGGACAAAAATGATCAGACCAGTTCCATTTCTGCCTTTGGCATATGTTAGAGTACACAAAGGCAGTTTTAGGGAAAAGTGAAATCAGTTCTGCAAAGGTGTCCTTCATAAGCATTTCCAGACATACCCCAGTCAAAGTGCCTAGGTCATTGCCACAACAGTGCACTATTATGAGGTCAGGGTGTTGGATTTGCATGAATGATTTCACCAATGGCATCAATTGGTGCCACTTTAACCCTCTCTGTCCAATCCATTTAATGTCTACATTTGGCAAACCTAGGTCTTTGTGAATGCCTTTGTTTTCTGCATACCTTTGGCTCCAGAAAATTTAGCTGTGTCCCACAATCCACACTGTAAGCATCTTGTAAGAAGGTCTAGATGCACTCAGATGGTCTCTGTAAATGAAATGGCAGTTTGGAAAGTAAGATGTTTCTAAAATGGTGGCCAAGATGCAATTTTGAAAAAAGACAAGAAATCATTGGTTGTTTAACAACCTTCTACACTGAATGGTAGGGTGCATATTTCTGTTTTTAAAACGCATGATTCTTATTGGTTAACAAAAACTGATTGTAAGGAACATTATATATGATTAGCTGATACTTTGAGAAGTCAAGCACACTTGCTGTTTTGATTAGCAACATTGTGTGTGCTGAACTTGTGACCTGTGTGCTCAGTACAGTGTTCCATGACCTGTTTCTATGGTGACGGGCAGAAGGCAGATTGTGGGAAGGGTTGAAGTTTATGTCATTTGGAAAGGGTTGAAATGTTTAACCAATAGAAATGTGTGTTTGCTTTTGAATTTATGTGGGAAGGAATGTGATTTGATGTTTACATGTATATGTGTGGAAAATTAGAGGGAAACTTTGCCATTCTTTGGTTCTGCTGACAGGTGCACAGTGCAGAGATTCTGTATAAGAAAATCTGGTGTGTGACTGATATCTGGTGTGTGACTGATATACTTCTTAATCTACAAAACATCTTGAAAGGTGAGTTATTTAATTGTGAGGGGATGTATGTAGACTATTTTTATTTTAATCAAACTAATTTATTTCTTCTGCTAAATTGTAGGGAGTACTTTTTTTTCTCTACAATCTTATTGACAGTGTGTGTGCATGTAGAAACCATTTTGTGATAAGGATTAGTTTTTTTCATGTGTTTGTATACAGATAACTGTGCAGTTTTTATATTTTGGTAGAATTAGAAACCAGTAATTGTTTATGACGTAGAAATGAGTTATGTTTCTGCAGTAAAATGTAGTACTCCTTGTAGATGAAGAAATGTGTTTTGGTATAGTGCAAGGGATAGTGTTGTTTGTCTAGAATCACACAGAGAGCCTGTGTGCATTTGGGAACCACTGTGAGAGAAGCATTTAGTAATATCTTGTATTTGCTGACAGATAACTCTTTTAAAACCTGTCATGTTGTCAAGTTTTAGTAGCATTAGAAGCCAGTCTTTGCTTATGCGTTGATTAAATGAGTCAGGCAATGATACAAAAGTGCACTTTTGAAATATGCACATTGTGTGCAGTTCTCTTACCACTTCCATAGTATCAATCAATCAATTATAAACTTTATTCGATATGTAAAAAACAATATCACAAAAGTACACATATATTAAAAAAATGAAGTAGAATAATATAATACCGTGAAGGCACATATACAAACATTAAAAACATATTCAGAAGAGTACAAATAGGCATAATTACAATAATTTAACAACCATCATGCAGTCATTTAAGTAAGAAATACACAACAAGCGTTGAATCTTGTGTCATCTAAGGTTGCATTGAAGCCCTCACTCTCACGATCACTTTTAGGTAAGAGGAAACAACAGCAATGGCTAAGGGATTCTCCAATGTTTTTAATTTATAATAGGCCGCTCTACAAGATTGTAATCCCCATGATTTAAGTAAGGGTTTCAGGTAAATTGCCCTCTGCAATTGATAAAACCTACAAAACAAAATGCAATGGATGTTAGATTGTGTTGAGAGACCATCGCAAGGGCATTTCTCCAGGTTGCTGGACCAACAGTTTTGATTAGGGAATGTTAATTGTCTGAAGAAAGTGTCAGTGCGAAAACGAGTTACAAGCATGCGAATAAAAGGAGATGGTATTAAAAATAAATACTGCTGGGTCCCTTGTGTAATGGTAGAATGTTGGTGATCAACTACCATGCTCTTATGTTTTTCCGAGGACCATCGTCGGCTAATCAGGTGGCTTAGGACTAGTTGTTTTAGTGTAACTCTAGATTTGTTATTCAAAGTTGATGGATCAGAAAAACATTCAGGATGCCCTAAGTCAAATGACAGGTTTCTTTCATATTTCAACCACTTGATATTATCAGCCTCGTTCAGGCTAAGGCAATCTGTGATGATTTCCCTATTTAGATTGGTCTCCTGGTTGGTCCAGACTTTATGCCATAGGATGATAGGGGAAGAATGTAAGACCAAGTTCATCATGTACCACGTATGTAGATGTACCGCGTGGGACAGCCAGGAGGTAATGTAAAAAAGAATTCTCAGAGCGTTGAATATAGTCGGCATGCTCAATTCCCCAAATCCCAGATCCATAAATGTCAGTCAAAATGCACTTGGCCTTGTAGATCTGTAATAAGGGATTAATCGGACGTCCCCCTAGCTTTTTTGAGAAGTTAGTCAACGCACCTATAGCTTTAGAAAACGCAATTCTCCTAGCTTGGGCGCCAGCCAGCCAGGAGCCCCTCTTATCGAAGATAGTGCCCAGATAGGGGAACCTATCAGGGCTTTCCAACTTTCTGCCGTTTAAAAAAATTGAGCGTTCTTTCTTTCTGATCCCTGAGCCACATGACATGGTAAAGGTTTTGGAGGCGTAAACGTTTAACCCTCTTTGTGACATAAAGTCGGTGAATTCTCCTACGGCCCTTTGTAGCCCCATACAAGTCTGTGACATGATTGCTGCATTGTCCGCGTAGAGGAGTATCGGTATCGATTTCCCGTTTATGGTGGGGTAGTCATGGTAAGTTTTATTAAGATGGTGACCAACAGAGTTTATATAGAGTGTAAAAAGTAAAGGGGCTAGTATACAGCCCTGTCTTACACCTCTCTGAATATAAAACTTATCAGAGCATTCTCAGCATCTAGTTTAGTAGCATTAGAAGACAGTTATGGCTTATGCTTCCATTAAATGAGTATTGACAGTAAAGTGTAGTCGTGAAATATGTAGATTGTGTGCAGTTCCCTTACCACTTCCAGTGTAGTGAATGAGTTTTGGTAAACTCCTAGGGATAGTGGTGCTTGTCTAGAATCACACTGTGAGTCTGTGTGCATTTGGGAACCACTGTGAGAGAAGCGTTTGGTAACATTGTGTATTTGCTGACAGATAACTGTTATACAACTTGTCATGTTGTCAAGTTTTAGTAGCATTAGAAGCCAGTGTTTGCTTATGCATTGATAAAATGAGTCATGCTTTGACACTAAAGTGCAGTACCATGTAGTATTCACTGCACCATAACTGAAAATTTAAAATTTTTACCCAGGCACTGTCCTAGAAGTAGTCTGATGATTTAGTCAGTTTCTAAGTACTTATGTTGTGAACCATTCATTACCAAATAGACTGCTTCAAATGTCTATGCAGTATGCATGTAGTTCTCTGACCACCTACACAGTTGTTTTCACACCTTCAATTCCCTAGTCAGTATCCATACACTTCTAGGAAACACCATGTCAGTCCCTTTGCAGTCTTCTAGTGACCCATTCAGCACCATGTAGTAATCCATTCACTGTGCCAAAACCCAAACACATAAATTCACTAAGACACTCTCTTTACAGTACTCTAATGATTCAGTCAATGTGTAAGTATTCATGCACTGAGCCAGGCCTTAGCACATGCACTGCTTCAAACTCCTATGCACTATGCATGCAGTCTTCTAACCACCTACAGACTTGTCTTTTACACTTTCAATTCCCTAGTCAGTATCCATATAGTCCAGCAAACATCCTGTCACTCCCTTTGCACTCTTCTAGTGACCCATTCAGTACCAAGTACTAATCCATTCCCTGTGCGAAAAGCCTACCACTTATAAATTCATCCAGGCAGTCTTCTTGCTGTAGTCTAATCATTCAGTCAGTACCCAAGTACTCATGCAGTGAGCCGGGCCTTAGCACATGGACTGCTTTAAATGCCTATCCAGTATGCATTCAGTTCTCTAGTCAGCTACACAGTTGTCTTTTGCACCTTCAATTCCCCAGTTAGTATTCATATACTTCTAGCAAACACCCTGCTACTCACCCAGTGTGTCTTCTTTTAGTACTGTAATCATTCAGTCCCTTAGCATGTAGTCTTTTAGTGAGGTAGGTTTTAGGGCATGAACTGCTTCAAAGTAGTATGCACTATGTATGTAGTGTTTTAATCATCGTCACACTTGTGGTTCAGGGCTATAGTTTCTTAGTCTGTTTTTATATAAAATGTGTTTGTACACTAATGGAATACTGTAAATTTGAAAGCTATTAATATACATTTATTTGTGATTCTTTTTTGCAGATACTGTTTTTCAACGTTAGAATCGAGAAATTATGCCAGAAAAAGAAAAGAAGAGAGACAGGAGGATTATTTGAAGAAACATCAACCACAAGTATTGAATGAACAAGATAATGTGGCTAAAACGAAAAAGAATTCTGGTAAGATCACAAAGCAATGTATTAAAAATGTTTGTAGGAGCAAACAGAATGTAGAGAATGCTGCAACTTCAGGACATTTTTTAAGTAAGAAAAAAATCTAAATAAGAGGAAAAGTAAAAAAGCAAATGTTCAGTCAAAGGAGATAAAGTATGGTAACAGAAGAAAAAATCAGTATAAGGAATTACGCAAAAAAATATTTTACAAGAGAGTAGTGCATAATTTGCTGAAAGATGTGAAGAAATATAAAAAGAGAGCTTTATTTTATAGAAAGAAGAAGTATATTGAAAGCATTGTGGAAAAGGCTTTTGAAGTAAAAATGAAACTGTTTATTTTACTGTTAAACAGAATTCGATCACTAGATAAACCAATATATGTAATGAAGGCCAAAAGTAGGAGGAAAAGAGTCATTAATAAAAAAAAAAAGTGGTGATGTTTTTTTGGGAGAATGGAAACACAGTTCTAGTTCAGAGCCTTTTTTTAATGTAGAGAGTTATTCACTAAGTGAAAAATTATTGTATGCAGTTGACACCAGTGGTAGAGGTTATGATGTTAGTGATGGTTGTCCAATGGAGAAAGAGAAAATGGTTGAAAGAAATGCAGAAGAAGTGATAGCTGATGAAGTTTTAGGGAGACGTGCTAAAAACCCTGTGTACACTTGGGATTGCAGTAGTGTTTGTAGTGTACGACAGGAATCTATTGAAAAATTAAGTAGTTTTTTACGAGTCTATACTAAAAAAAGTGTAAAACAAAAGATTAAGCTGTTGCAAGGACTAGACCCTTGCAGAGTGAGAAAACATACTGGTTTGCAAGGTCATTCTCTGGTTGTCTTTCTAGGAAAGTTTGTGAAAGTGTTTTTCACCATTTCAGAATGCTGGCAGTACATCATACTCAAATGCGGAAGTTAGTGAGAAGGTTGTATTATGCAAAAAGTCCAGCACTAAAGTTAAGTGAGTTGAACAGTGCTCTTTTACGTGGGTCAGTTTCAGATGTGAAGCAGGTCTGTGAGGATAGTGAGTTTTGTTACTTTGGGCCTCAGCAAGAGAGTGAAGAAACTGACACATTAGTAGAACAAAATGTTGAAGACAATATAGTACCTGTAATTACAGAACAATTTGAGGATGAAATCACAAAGTTTAAGGTAATTTTAGGTGAAAGACCAAATGTTTCTTGTATTTGTTGTCGGCGAAGTCACTATAAAAATCAGACTAGGGGTGTCAATCTGTATTTAAAAAGTGAAATAGAAGATAATGATAAGTAAAAGGAATTTGCAACGTATTTGTTGGTAGAGGATTGTTTTGATTTGGGATGTGAGCAGCGTATTTGCAAATATTGTTAGAATAAATTAGATGAGAATAAAATGCCTGCTAGAGCTGTTGATAATAATCTAGAGTTGGTTGCTATTCCTCCAGAGCTGATAGATTTAAATACGTATGAGTCTAATCTGATACAATGTGTTCACCCGTTTCAGGCTATTGTTTGTATGGAGCCCAAAACAAGTAAATTACCTCCATCAGAGTTGCAAAGAGAATTGAAAGGAAGAGTTGTGTATTTACCATTGGATTTAAGGAAAAATGTTGAAACTATTGGTGTAGATCATGCAGAAAATGAGCCACTAGTCATTCTAGTTAATGGTGTTCCTACTAAGAATAAGACAATCTGGCAAGAGTTAGTGGATGTTAGAAAAGTGCAAAAGGCATCATTGTATCTGTTAAATAATAATGAGTACTATAGAAATGTGTTTGTTGGAGAAGAAGAAATAGATTTAGCAGAAGATAGTGAAACATTAAGTGGACAAATTGAAAAAGTGGGCATGTCCAGATGTGAAGAGATCTATGAACATTACAGTGTACATCCACTTCATTCCAAAGAGGTGATGGGGAATACAATTGAGTTGTTTCAAATGAAAAAAGGTGGACGATATGATGAACATCCTGTGCAGATTCCTGCATCTGAAATTAATATTGGACAACAAGATTATATGCAGAAGATCCAAGATTTCGACAATGTATCCCTTATATGTTTCATCTTCTGTTTGAAAGTGACTTGTATGGACTTTCATATGCAGTAAATCACATTTTAAAAACTGTAATGCATCTTCAAAATGTAACTGCAAAGGATTTTATGGATAAAGTGCATCAGAGAGATGATCATTTAGAATCTCAGTTGATTAATCTGATGGCATGTCAGCGTGGGACTAATGAATATTGGTACCGTCGACATGGAGAACTGAAATGCATGCTACGGAACTTGGGAACTCCTACATGGTTTGTTACACTAAGCTGTGCTGAGTATGCTTGGGATGATTTACTGGAATTTTTTCGTGAGGCAAATTCCAATATAAAAAATATTGAATACAAGACACCTGGAGAATTGTGCTCTTTGGATCCTGTCAATGTATGCAGATATTTCAGTCATAGATTTGAAGCTATGATGTCTTTCATCTGCAATAAAAAGAATCCTCCTCTTGGAGAAGTTGTGGATTTCTTTTGGAGAAAGGAGTATCAAGCAAGAGGTGCTCCTCACATACATATGTTGTTATGGGTCAAGGTCGCCCCCAAATTTGGAACAGATTCAGATGAAACTGTTTTGTCTTTCATTGAAGATTATGCTACATGTGCTCTTCCAAATAGCAGAGAAGAGAAAAACTTAAAACAACAAGTCTTACTATTTCAAAGCCATAGGTGTGGAAAATGCTGTCTACGAAAGTACAAATCAAAGGATAAGTTCTATACCAAATGTCGTTTTGGATTTCCACGTCCTCTATTAGCCAAAGGAAGAGTGAACAGTTTTATGTCAGCTGTACGACATACCATCACAAGAAAGTCTCCGAAAAACACCTACAACTTAAGAAGAAGAGAAGAATCAAAATACATAAATGACTACAATCCAGTTATTTTATCCATGTGGAACGCTAACATGGATATTCAGTATGTTGCAGACAATTCCATTGCTGTTGCTCGATATGTAACGTCTTACATTACTAAATCAGAAAAGACTGATTTGAAAGAAATGTGGGAAGAGATTTCTCACGAGAAGACTCTAAGTAAGAAATTATACAGTTTCAGTTTGAAAATGTTATCACATCGTGAAATTGGAGCATATGAATGTTCAGATCGGTTATCATCTGCAAGTCTATATTCCAAAAGTAGAAGAATCATTTGGGTGAGTCTAGGTCTTGCAGGAATGCGAAATCTGTTCAAGAAATTGAATATTTAGCGGAAAATGACCCTGAAAGTACAGATATTTTGAAAACCAATATGTTGGACACATATCCAAAGAGAAGTCATCATCTTGAGAACATGTGTCTCTATGAAGAGCTGCAAAACTACACTTTTAAACTGAATATTACAGACAACATCAACGATGGAAAATATGGAGTGATTGGTTCTGAAGGATGTCTGGTGAAACAAAGGAAAGGAAATTTAATTAATCACAGAAAACTGAGTTGCGACACTGCTGCCAAAAGGGAATTTTACTATTTAGCCCTTTTGCAAATATTCAAACCATGGCGTTCTGAACTGGAATTACTTGGAGATTTTCCCAGCTATGAAGATTCATTTAATGCGTGTAAAGATAGCATACAATGCAGTGCTTTCGCAAACTATGTGAAAATGTTGAATGATGAAATTGATCAAGAATCTACAATTGCAGCTGAGATTGCTAGAGACAGTTCTCAGGACAGTCAAAGTCCTGCTGCACTGAGTCAAGATCCACTAAGACAACCAATTGTTGAAAATGAAGCAGCGATTGCAATGAATGAGGTGGAAACAGCAATGTATCAAGCACAAGAAGATGCAACACAGTTAGGAAACTTGGAAGAGCAACTAAATGTTGAACAGAAACAAATATATCAGCAAGTGAAAGAGCAGATTGACCATGGATTACTTCATGAAAAGAGAGTGTGCTCATGTACATCATTTCAACCTATCCAAATGTATGTGAGTGTTCAAGCTGGAACAGGAAAGATTTTCTTAATTAAAGTAATTACAAGTTATCTGCAAAAAACGACTGAGTCGCATTTGTCTTGTGTTGTCACTGCTCCAACTGGGTTGGCAGCACATAACATTAAGGGAATTACTTTACATCGTTTACTAATGCTGCCAGTAGAGCATGAGAACAAATCGGAATACCACAAGCTATCTGGAGAAGCTTGTTGTGAAGTTTCAAGAGTGCTGAAGAAAATGAAACTTCTCATTATTGATGAGGTGAGCATGGTTTCAAACTTGATGCTCGCCTTTGTGCATTTAAGAATGCAGCAAATTCTTAAAACAGAGTATGATGTGTTATTTGGAGGAAAACACGTCATAGTTTTTGGAGATCTAATGCAACTGACACAGGTAAAAGGACAACCGGTAGTTAAAACACTTGCCCATGAAGATACCAGAAAGTCTCTTGGCATTGTTGGTAATGTGATCATTTGGAGTAATTTTGAATACAAAGAACTGACAACAAATATGCGACAGGCAAATGATGCTGAATATGGAAGTATTCTTCAAGATATAAGAATTGGAATTGTTTCAAAAAAAGGGAAAGAAGCTTTGGAGAGTCGATTACTTTGCAATGTCTTTCCAAATGAAAATGCAGTTGCTGCAAAAGTGTATGTGGAAATTGCTAAAAATAAGTCAGTGATTTGCTTAATGCCGACACTGCGTGAGTGTTCAATATTCAACGAAGAATTATTAAAATTGGAAAATGAAGAAATTGTAAAAATGGAAGCCATTGATAAAATTCTACATGATGGAATCACTATTATTTTGACGGGTAAGTTGAGATCAAAACTAGATTGTTGAGAAAAAAAATATCTAAAACTGCTGGTTTGGAAAAGACACTGTATGTGTGTGTAAACTGTCGGGTAATTTTAAGGCGTAATTTGGATGTAGAGAAAGGTTTAGTTAATGGTGCAATGGGTAAAGGGGTGGATTTTGTGAATTATCAGAAAAAAGAAGGAATTGAATATTTAAAAATTAAATTTGATCAGATTGATGAAGTTAAAGAAATTGGTCGTTGTTCAGTTTGTTTTTTGCTTGTTAAAGATTTATATGTCCGTAAGAAACAATTTCCATTTTCTCTGGCATATGCAGTGACTATTCATAAAGATGTCAAGAAGGGAAAAGAACAAGATAATATTGTGATTGCAGGTAAAAAGAAATTGGACACTGTTGAAGAGATTGTTGGTTATCAGTTTGAAAATAGTTCTGGTGTCAACTGCTATGTTAATGTAGTGGTCAATGTTGTTTTTTATCTGGAAGGTTTGCAAGCACAAATTATGCAGAATCGGGAAAAAAGATTTTGTTCTCTGTTGCATTCTGTTTATGAAAAATTCACAACAGATAGAAGTAAAATACAATCTGTTTCAGATGTTCGTAATCTTTTGGATGTGTGTTCTGGTACTACACAGTTTACACAAAATATCCAACAAGATGCTCAGGAAGTTTTAATGTATATGCTTACAACTTTTGAAAATGAAGCTGTAGAAATAGAAAATATTTTTGGCCTTTCTTACAAATGGGAACATTATTGTGAAAATTGCATGTATACATGTAGCACCAATGTAGACACTGAGAGATTTCTGTATTTAACATTACCAGACTGTAAATCAGTGTCTTTCAATAAATTAGTGAAAGGTGCAATTCAAAACATGGAGTGTAGCCAATGTAAATGAGAAATGTTATCCACATTATTCTTAACAAAATATGGAAAATACATAATTTTAATGATGCAATGTTGTACAGCTGACGGAAGAAAATTGGATACTTTAAAAAAACAATTTGTTGCAGCTCAACTATTAATATCAGGAAGGACTTTTGTAACAATTGCAATAATTTTCCATGATGGTCCTTCCACCACATCTGGACATTACACTGCCTATCTAAAATGTGACAAAGGCTGGACACTTTGTAATGATGCCCAGTTGGTTTTCAAACAACGTTTGCCTAGGGAATTACAAAATTCCTACCATTGGACAATTTACATAAAGAAGAAGTGCAAAAATACCATTTGGCATCAAGGAAAGGTATATTTTTGAATTATGGACTTTTTGGTGGTCATTTATTCGGTGATTTTTTTAATGCGGCAACATTTACAGTTTTTATAAGTTAAAGTTATAAAATGTTGTAATCTGTAAGCATTTCATATATGTATGATTTGTATTTTCTGGTATTTTACTGAGAATAGTATGTTGTTTTTTTTTTAACAATCTTTCTGATTGTTTTTTTTTTTGCCCGCTGTTAAGAGATGAGTACCATTGAAATCACTATTTCGAGCGAAATTCAATATATTCTGAGAACAGAAAAAAAGGGAAACAAATTACTTTGTGGAAATTATGTTGTGTTGTAAAAAATGTATTATTATATGTTAAAATATTTTTTTTCTTTTCTTTCACAGATCCAAATTTTAAAATAAGCAATTTTTAAGAATTTATATTTGAATGAAAAACAGCAAAAAATGAATACCATGTTTTATTCCTATTGCTGTGAAGGTAAGTTTAACTACGTCTCAATATGCAGAATGAAGAGGCCTGCAAGAAGCTACAAAGTTGAAACACATTTCTAAGAACACTCTGTTTATGTAGTTTTGAAATCTGACCATAATCAGATATCATGTGACCTGCAAAAAAAGAGATTTGAGGGGTTCATAATATTTCACCTTTTTAGCTGTTGAAGGACCGCAATCATTTCAATCATTCTTCTTTGAACATCTTTGCAGACAAAACTCTGTGCTTACCTTCTATCATTCGCAAGGAAATTTAAAAACGGAAATATGTCACTTTTTGTAACATAGTTATTGTGCAAGATACTCTTTTATATTTAAAAAGAGAGGAAAAGGCACTCTGTGCACTTTTTATACTCCATGTAAATACAACCTCATCATTTAGACCACTTTGTGTTGAAAGGGTGTTCTATAAGTGTTGTTGTGCATGATTGCACTTAATACTCATAGAACAAGACACATGTCTAGATTTATCAGAAATCATGAATCTCGATATGTGTGTGAATGGTGCACCATTCTACAATTGGTGTAGGAAAGCACAACAAAGAGAATTGTTTTAATTTCTCCACATTTTTATATCTTCAATGCATGCTGAAATGTTTAGCATACATTGAAGGAGAAAAATGCATTTTCTCATTGTTTTTGTGCAGGAAGGTGTGTCTTCCTGCAGAAAAATAAACAGCACATGACACATATATCCTTGCACTATGGTGCAAGGGTGCCTGTGTCACCACATGGCTGCAATTTAAGCAGCCGTGCAGACAGAAGCATAGATTTGCAACATATTTAAGTACATATGTTGCATCCCTGTGCTTCGGAAGTACTACAGCACACTGCAGTTAAAGAGGTCACTGTGTGATGCTGCAGCACTTCCTTATAATTCTGCACTTATACATTCACCATAGGCTACTAATGCATTCATTCAGTCAATTACGTACTACACATACATTCATCTAAACTTTCACACACTAACAAAGAAATTTAGCTCTTTTTTTAACCCAGGAAAGTTAGTTATTACAGGAACTTTTTTTTTCTTCTTTCTTCTTTTATATTTTTTTTTGGTTTTTCTAACAATTTTGTGATTTTTTTGGTTTTTCTGAAAAAAAACCACCAAAAAACAAAACAGGAGAAACCAAAGAATGAACTTCAGGGAACAATAAAAATAAATAAAAAAACTAGCAAATATTACTTTCTTGGTTGCAGCAGATCAGATCGATCGACTGCTCGCCATAGCACAAAGTCTTATTGCACTTAGTGCAGAGCACTTTTAAAAATTGAAAATGAGGACGGATGTCCAAGGTTTGGTCTGATGGATGCACTCTTGATGTGCTCGGCTGCGATAAGGTGGATGGCGCAGGAGCAGGAGTGTTTCTCATCCGTCGGCACTCTTCTTTTGCAAGATTGTTTGGATGAAGGGTCCTCATGTGCTTCATCATACTTGCCATGCCGCAAGAGTATTTCTTGTTAGGATCCCCTCTCGATAGGACTCTTTTGCAAATCTTGCATGTGACCAAGGTGGCATTGGTTTTATTTTTTATTATGCCCCTCGGGAAAAGTAAAAAATGTCCACACCACAGAAGAGAAACGTTCTTTGCGTGGTAACTCCGGCAAACATTCATCCTCAGAAGTATGAGGTGATGCAGGTGATGCCTGCTGCCCTGAAGCCATTTTTGGTTGAAAAAAGTTAGAGCTAAGTGTAAACATAGTCTAAAAAATCTTCTTCTCTCCAAAGAGGTGGTTCTCCAAAGAAGCTCAAAGAAGAATGATTGAAATGGGTGGGGTCTTTCAGTAGTTAGAACAGGAAGTGTAATGAACCAATCAAATCTCTTTTTTTGCTGGTCACATGGGATCCGCGCACCCTGCGCGTACGCAGCACGCACCCAGCGCGCATCCGCAAAATTGAATTAAAAAGAAATATAGGATTAGATGTCAAAATATAATACTTTTAAGACTAGTTTAGAGTTTGTCTTCAATTAATATTCACATGAAATACATAAATATGTTTTTTTAAATGTTAAATACTTTGCCGGATCCACGCACCCACTGCGTCATAGACGCAGATGACGCATCGCGGAAGCGCGTAAACGTCGCGTTACGTACATCGAACGTGTCGCGTATAGGCTGGGTGTCGTGTACCGGTCGCATTGAAATCGCGCACTAACCACGTACCCAACGCATACCATGCGCAGATGCTATCGCGTAGGGATCGAGAATGGTGGCTTAGGGTGCGCAGATCCAAAAACATGGAAAAAATATATATAAAATAAAGTTTTGCACATATATTAAAAAAAATATTTTGAAAAATATAAAAATATATGTTTGAAAAACCCATTAAGTTCAAATAATAATTTTTAATTTTTAAAAGATTTAATTGAAAAAATACATTTAAAAATGGTGAGAAAAAGTATTTTAAATAAAATGTAATAAATGAAATGAAACACTGAATTTGAAAAATATAGAAATCCAATCAAAATCATTAAACATGATATCTTCAGAGATAAGTTTTAGATAGGAATTAGCATTTAATAAACCTTGGAAATTCACAGAAAAAAACATAGGTTTCATGCACCTTATAGTTAGGAATTGGCATTTAAAAAACCTTTGAAATTCACTGAAAAAACCATAGGTTTCAGGCACGTTATAGTTAGGAATTGGCATTTTAGAAATTCACTGAAAAAACCATAGGTTTCAGGGGTGTTATAATTAGCTGGACATTTCCCTCGTACAAAACCCTAGAAATTGCCCTGTTATAGTTAGCGCAGCTAACTATAACTCGCGCCCCCGCAATGCACTGCCGATGACGTCACATATTACATCACTCATGAAATGGTCAGTGACATCACTGATGACATCACTGATGACATCTTAAATGACATCACTGATGACATCACTGATGACTTCATCCATGTGATAAATTAGTCCATCTTCTCACACCCTAATATGACCTTTGATACACTGACTCAAAATTTCAGACGGCCATTTTGACAACCATAGATACTCCAATACCAATAACTTGCTGTCTCCCGGGCTAGGAGTCATCTTTCAGCCACCGAGGGAGCGGAAGACTCAAACCCCCAGCCTTCCTTGCGGCAGACTCATGCCACCATCATCACTAGCACCCCAGGAGGTGCTTATCTGTAGCTCGTGGCTTCCGCAGCATAGGAGCCTTTCACAGCCACCAGGGAGCAGAGGACTCAAACCCCCAGCCTCTCCTGCAGCAGAAGCAGGCCGTCCCTGTCACCTGCCCACCAGGAGGTGCTTCATCTGTAGCTCGGGCGGGAGCCCTTCACAGCCACCGGGGAGTGGAGGACTCAAACCCCCAGGCTTCCTTGTGGCAGATGCACTCCACCACCATCACCAGTGTGCCAGCGTGCCAGGAGGTGCATCATCTGTGGCTCGGGGCTCGCGCTGTGAGGGAGCCTTTCACAGCCACCGGGGGAGGGGAAGACTAAACCCCCCAGCCTTACTTGCGGCAGACGCACACCGACACTGTCACCAGCGCACCAGGAGGAGCTTCATCTGTAGCTGGGTTACGCACGAGGATGGGCCCCTCTGCACCCGTCAGCACCAGGAAGAGGTGGGGTGGAGCCACCCCCCTTGGTTGTTGCTGGTTCTGGCTGATTTTTCTGCTTGCCAGCTGCTCTAAAGTGCTCCAGACTGCCTCTTGTTGGAATAAGGTACTAAAACAGCCACTTTGAAATTGGCTTGTTTGACATTGTCTTTAATCTTTTCTAGCTACAATCAAGTCACAGACTTATGCGTAATTGGTGTGTGGGTCCTGAGTGGTGGATGTGTGCTTCTCTTTTGTCCCTCAATTTGTTTGTCTTGTTCAGCCCATTCACAGGGCTAAACCTTTATTAGGGTTTTACAGAGGATACATTGAGAAATGGGTAAAAGAAAAGTTCAGGACATGGCCCAGGGTACACACCACTCTAAAAAGAAGGCCTCAGTGCTGTTTTTCACGAGACGATGGATAGGATAGAGTCGATATTGAATGAATGCCATGAGATAGTCCACTCCTGGGTATCGCTCTCGTGCTCCCAACCAGATATCCCCTAAAGTTCCGGTAATAATTGTGGAGTCCTGAGGGACATTTCTGCCGTACCTCCACCAGCAAATTAATCTGTTAGGCAAATCCTTCAGATGTTTAAAAATTATACTAAAGGATGGAGTAAATGTTTCAGAAGCAGGCCCATCGATCTTGAGCCTGAGCCAGCCACCCCTCCACCCTTTAGTGAGACACAGGATCTCCCTGGTGAGGTGTATGTTACACAAGTAGAATGTCACAAAAGATTTGAGGTCTTTGCTGATGAGGAGGTTGGTGTGTCGGGGGGGGTTGGATGGCATTGAAAAGAATTGTAAAATCCTTGCAAGTTAAATACAGGCCTTAAGAACTATCATCAAATCCCTGAGAGATGAGGTTGCATCCCGAGACTAGAGGTTGTTGATTTAAAAGGGAGGGTGAACTGCAAGAAGGCTGTTCCAACAGAGGCCTCCACAGCATCATTGTCCATCACTCTAGGCCCACCCCCATTCCCATCAGCTCAAGAGGTCACTGTCTTAGTGACCCATATACTAATATATCAGCAGATCTATTAGGTGCCGGCCAAGGTAGGGAAGGGGGTTTGGTGATAGATAGAGGAGAGGTTACATTAGAAGAAGGGTGTTCTTCCAAGTCTGACTACGGGGGTTTGGAAAAGGGGGTAGTGAGGGACGGTGTCTACACTAGATCCAATGTTCAGGGTAATAAAGCAGTGGTATACCTCTCAGAGGTACCCAAACTTTCCAAGGAAGGGTACGAAGACCAGGACTCACTGAAGAATAAGGTTACTCACTGGTTTAGGACTACTCGTCACTGATATCAAAAATGTTGAAAGATTGGCACTTCTGGGGACATCATTGGATGTGATCCATGTTAGTTTTTTTTATATGAACACAGTTGTTTGTTTATTGTCTATCGACTTCCGCACTAGTCCCACTGTTAACTCCTCTATTACCATTAGATATAGAGCCCCAGAAGGGCCAGATATAGTGCTACTCAGGCTTGTCCCAGAAAGGTATTCCACAAATAACATGGGTGACACAAGAGGGCAACAATGACTACAAACAGAAGGTTGATACTGTTGGACAAAAATCTAGGGTCCCTTGGGCCATCCCCAACCACGCACGAGTCGGAAGTCCTTTTCCACCCAGGGCTGGCCACCAATCTCAAGGCCTATTGTGAGCCACTTGATGAGTGCTCAATGAGGGAAAGGGTTCCTCCCCGTCCCAAAATTGAGGAAAGGGGGGAATTCATGGATCCCTGTAGTTACCCCAGCAACCCCAAAGTATGTGATCATTTTATAAGGGTCCTGGTATGGAATGTGGCAGGGATATCAAAGTTACTAGTTGACCCAGACTGGTGTACCTTTGTGGACTCACACAATGTGATTTTCTTTCAAGAAACCTTTAGTTTGTGCACTCCCCATAGAAGTGGTCTTTCCGCATCTGGTATAAATGCCACCAGGAAAGAGATGGGTAGACCATCAGGAGGCTTAACAATCTGGGTTAAAACTGCACTAGGGTCCAAAGTCGAGTTGGTCCACGTCAAATCCCAAGCTATATTAGCACAAGAGCTGCCATTCTATGGTGGCTGCAAAATTAGGATTTTTAATGAATATAATAGAGTTGTGTGGGGCTCTGAGGAAACAGGCACGATTCGTATCCTAGATTATGCCCTGTCCAAATCCCCAGATAATGTTCCAGCGTTAGTACCGAATGATTTTATTTGCACCTTTAAACCTTTTCCCCTTACCCCATCAGATTTGACTGAGGAGTGGTATTATAAGTGGTAAATCCCACAGTTAGACGTTCCCACAGTCAGGTGGTCAAAGAGAGGAGGCCAGGTGCTGGCCATTACACTGGCTCATGACCTGAGAGCCACAAACGGGAGAACAAAATCTTACCCAAATGGCCATGTTAGCAAAATCGTTAATTGCTTGGTTGCCTTCAAACTGTGGCCTCCATTAAATGATATGACAGTGCCCAAAAGAACTGACAGTGATCACAATGCCCTTATCCTCTCTCCAATGAAGCAGGGTGATTATGTACCTGATGTAGTGGGTTGACCTGATTTGGGTGCTGCGTCCATCATGAATAACCAGAGATCAAGTAGATGGGACTGGGTGAAGGAACACCTGGGGTTTTGGAAAACAGTCAAATACAAAGTTCGCCTGGAGTTTGAAGAGCTGGCCAAACACCCCAAAAATGAAGTAGCCACAAAATTGGGCATCCGCCACAAATTACTGTACAATGAGATCAGGGACCTGCTGGGTAAACCACGCAAGGTGCAAAAAATGGAGGTAAACAACAAACAATTGAGACGCAAACCCCAGGTAGCATGGTACAATCAGTACTGCAGGAAATCAAAGGGGGTTCTGGTATGTGCAGTAAAATCAAATCCATGCCCAGCTGTGGTGGCATGTAGAGCAAAGTACAGGCAAGCATTGGGAATTGCCTTGTTAACTGATTATTTTCCCCCATCTAACTTGGGCTGTGTTTGATGAGTGCAATCAAATAAAAATATTAAAAGATCACCGGGTAGGCCCATCTGTTTTAAAACTCTCCTGAGTCTGGCTCGGTGCACTCGGTTGAACGCAGACCGCAAATGAACAAAAGCCACATATAGCTTTGCACCCTTAATGTCCATTTCCTTCCAGTAAATACAGAAGAGGCATAAGGCCTGATCCAGAGTGCTAATTGTAGGAGAGTAGGATCTGCTTCACATGTTTACCCCCACTTTTTGCTGGTGTTTCACTGTTTTTCGACTTTAGTCTGGCTGGGACCCTGCTATTCAGGGCCCCAGCCTAGCTGCTTCCTCTCTAAAATGATTCCATGAACTTTAGGTACATTACAGATTGGATCTGAGGTGCCCTTATAAGTCCCTAGTATATGGTATACTATATACCCAGGGCATAGGTACCCCAGAGGCCTACCAGGGGCTGAAGCATGTATTATGCCACCCCCGGAATGCCACCCAAAATGACACCACAGGTCTGCTACTGCAGCCCGGGTAAGGTGGTGCATGCACCCCTTACTGTGATATAGGTTACCTATATCACTATATATATATACACACATATAAACCTAAAAGTCACTCCTATGGCAGGCCTTATCAATCCTGAAGGCAGAATGCTTGGTTCTTATGTGAGCGGGTGCCCCTGCATGAGCAGAGCCCCTCTGCAGTGTTTGGAGACCCTTCTCTGATGCTGTTTGTAGTGCAGCCTGACCATGTACTCATAAGTGCATTATAACCAAACGGTAAATGCTAACTTTGGACTGGCTGCACGGAAACATGTTGTGTTTGGTGTCAAACACCTTGGAATCATACCCCCACACCAGTAACTGTGAGTGGGTGTCTCATTTTAGGTGCCTCTATGAGTTAGGCACCACAGGGACAGAGGAAGCTAGTGATAGGAGGGTGGAGGATCAAACCAGAGTAGGTAAAGCTCTGGTATTCTCCTCAGAAGAAACCCAAGCAGTGATTTATTTTTGTGTTCTAGCCCTAGCCCCTGGTCCTGATAAAATCCCAAATGACCAGTATAGAGAGGACATAACTCTTTGAGTCTCTCACATCAACATGCTCACTAACTCCATCGCCTCTGGTGTGAATCTTCCCCTATCGTGGAAAATAGCGGAAATTATCCCTTTTTAAAAGAAGGATGAAATATCTAACCTATCTAGTTATAGGCCCATAATCCTTAGTGATTCCCTGAAGAAAATCTTCTGTAAGTAGATACGAGCAAGGATCCAGGATTGGACACTAGATCCCCGAGTTTTGAGTGATTATCAGGCAGGATTTTGTGCTAATACTAGCACTCTGGATCAGGCCTTACACCTCTTCTGCATATACTGGAAGTAAATGGCCATTACGAGTGGGAAGCTATATGTGGCTTTTGTTGATTTACGGTCTGCGGTCGACCTAGTGCATCGAGCCAGACGCAGGAGAGTTTTAAAAGAGATGGGCCTACACGGTAAGCGTTTAATATTTTAATTTGATTGCACTCATCAAACACAGCCCAAGTTAGGTGGTGGGAAAATAATTAACAGGGCAATTCCCAATCCAACGTGGAGTGAGACAGGGATATGTGCTAGCGCCCACACTTTTTACCCTTTTTAGCAATGGGGTAGATTTTTTAGATCGAGATGGGTGTGATGCCCCCAAAATAGGAGTAAAAAGCTCTTACCCTTCTTTTTGCCGATGATACCCTACTTATCAACAAATCCCCGCAAGGTCTCCAACAACTTCTGAATTACTTTACTCGGTTCTGCAATATGCGGGGCCTAGTACTAAATGAAGTGTTCAAGCGAAACATCAAAGTCACAGCCAGTCACAGCCTACACATGTTTCGTCGTATCGGGAATGTAGTCCCACGACTTCCTCAAGGCTATCTTCTTAATGGACAGTTTTCAAATGTGGTTATAATTCCGGCCCACATGGGGGTCTGAAGTCTGGACGGGGAACGGGGAGTATCACATTCCTGTTAAAGCGGTGCGCGTGTGTGACACAGCTCTAGGTATCACCGAGTATCTAGGTATTCGCCGAGTGCAGCAGCCCGTGGTTCGAACCACGGGCTGCTGCACTCGGCGAACCCACACCTTTCTTTTGATACGAGGACGAGGGCACGGAACACTGAGTGATACCTAGAGCTGTGTCACACACGCGCACCGCTTTAACAGGAATGTGATACTCCCCGTTCCCCGTCCAGACTTCAGACCCCCATGTGGGCCGGAATTATAACCACATTTGAAAACTTTGTCCATTAAGAAGATAGCCTTGAGGAAGTCATGGGACTACATTCCCGATACGACGAAACACGTGTTGGCTGTGACTGGCTGTGACTTTGATGGTTCGCTTGAACACTTCTTAAAATAAAGAAGACAAGAAGAAGATTGTGTATTTGATTCATGGTTTTGTTCTCTGTGTACTTATGTTCTTTCACACACTGCAGACTACAAGATTTATATTATTAACGTGTGCTGAGGATTCAGAAAGAAGTTATGCCAAGCTTTTGCTTACCCTTGTAGAGTGTGTGGTTTCTCTACACCTTTAGCACCGTCATATAAGTGATTTATAAGATCCTATGTGTATTTTCTCTGAGGCGCCATTGTACCTATGACACAGACCACAGACCTACCTAGTACTAAATGAGGCCAAAACAAAATATATCATTTTCACAAGAGGGACTGCTAAACCATCTAAAATACGTCTGCATGTAGGTAGTAGTCACCTGGAGAAAGTAGATGTTTTTGATTAACTGGGTATGCGCCGTACCTCTAACCTACACTGGGCTCCTCCCATTGAGAAAGTGAAACTGTTGCTAATTCAGCAGACCGCCCACATTAACAAATTCATAAAAATATGTTGTCTAGGAAAGTGGCCCCTCTGACTCCTCTTTATCTGGACCTTGCCCACAGACAGCAGGCCCATACGTTAGACTACAAATTATTTATGTTTTGGTATCGCCTGTGGTTTGTCGAAGACTTCACCTCCTACTGAGAGACTATGACTGGTCTCTTGAAACTGGTCCAGGTAACCTCAATCCAATGGGTTAGCTCCTTGAGAGTTCTACTTAGGAGGTATGAGATAAAGGTGTTCTGGTTAATTCTGGTTAATTCTGGAAAATCTGTCTCATATACCAAGGGCCAGGGTCAAAGTGATGTTCTGGAAAACAATAGCTGAGAAGGAGATGGCAAAATCGGAGGGTAGTCTGACCCACGATTTTTTAAATTTTAAATTTGACTCCTGTTATGGTGGTACCGTTGATGAAATTGTTCCCCCCGGCACGTAAACTTTTTGTACAATTCCAATATAAGACTCTACCCACTAAATTGTTTTGTATCAAGTGGCACTGTAATGCTTTTACCAATGATTTCTGTCCATCGTGCAAAGCCAGTCCATAATCCATTGTGCATTTACCATTTTTTGTCTGAATTACATAACCTTGAGGAAAAAGTGTATAATTCCATTATGTAGATTATTTGTCCCTCGCCATTACCTCGAGGTGTTGAGAATTTTGCTTACTCACACATGCAGGGTAATAGTATTCATCTTGACCAAATACTGCCATACACTATCCATTAAGTGTTCTAGATGTAAGGTATGAATTAACATATTCCCCATTTTTACATTTTTTTTTTAAACTCTATTTATGGCAGTCATGTGTTTTTAAAACAATGCATTTTATATATTGTTCTTAACTTGTCTTGTGCTGTGTGCTTTTTAAGAACTTTGTGATCGGAATAAAGTTATATGAGAATAATGATGAGTTGATTGAGTTGTAGAAATTAGAGGCCTTGATTGAAGTACAAAAAGGAGGGGTTAATATGGTGTGATGCATTAGGCCTTAACAAAGCTTGTGTGGCATAGTTAGTTATAATAGTGGCTGCGATTATGTTAATACTGCTGTAATTCATTTTTTAAATGTTTGTATTGTGTCTGGGGTGTGAGTTATATGAGAGTGTCTTTGTTATTCTCTATTGGTTTTTCAGTCAGACTGGAAGTTTTTCCTATTTTTGGATGTATTTATTGGTAAAGGAATTTGTTGGTTATATTTTAAGCCATATTGCTTTCCAAATTCCTAGTATTTTTTTGTTTTCTTGCTGCGGTCCCAATTGTACTTTTTAAGTTTTTATGGTTTCCTAGGATTATGTACTATTTGGGTTTAATTTGAGCTATATTGGTGGACAGTAAGGGAAAATATAATTTTTTTTGTATCTAATGTAAAAATGTGTTTGCAGTTTGATTCTTTATGATTTTATGTTACTGCTTTTTGAGATAAATTTAAAAAAAGTTTTTTTTTAATTTACAACAAATAATTTTTCTTTTCAAGGCTGATGGTATAATATGCAAATCAAATTTATTATAGACTGATGAATAGAGGCCTTTTATGTACTATTTATTAATACATATTTGATGTTTTTAATTGTTTGTATTGAGTTTTATTGTTAGTTTTGTTGGGGTTTTTCGTACTGTTTTTGTTATCATTTCAAAGTAGCGTATTCTTTTGTAATGTATAAAGAGTTGTAATATTGTAGCATTTCATATATTTCTTTGTTATTTTTCGGTACTTTAGGTTTGATTTGTGTTATTGATTGATCTATTCTAAGTTGTAGAGTGTTTCTCTTTGGAGAATTTCAATGAATTTGTAAAGGGCAGGGTGGATTTGACCTAATGCGCCTTGGAAGGCATCCTTCCACTACATTGTTGGTTTCGGATTGTTGAGCTCTGGTGCTGATGTTTACATTCCACCATACTATTTGAAGCTTGGGTTGGTGTCCAGAATGGTGCAGGCAAATCCAGGTGTCTTCAAAATATGTAATTAGGGGACTTTCTATCAGGATGTTGTTATGTTAGCTACTTCTGTGAATGATGTGTACGCTGGTGATATCAGTTTTATGTACTACTTCATAGTACATGGCATTTTGCTTATTAGGAGGCAGAGGAGAAAGTTGGGGTATAATATTACTATAATATTCTCAATGTATGGTGAATAGCTGAGTGAATAGTGGTGGGCATGTTTTGAAGGTGCCATCCATCATTCATGTTTGTCCATTGCTTAGTCTAAGTAGATTATTTTGTGTCGCAAATTTGATTATTCTCCATTTGTTCTTTTTATTGTTGTGCTGGAGGAAGGGTTCCTCACTATGTGTAGCCGTTAGCTGTTCTGGAATGTGCATGCTTTCATAGTTGCTAGTAGGCAAAGGGATTTGTGTTGTAGTTTGTCTTGTGTGTGTTTTTAATCATTTTAAAAGGGGGATTGGTGGCAGTCCTGTAATGTGCTTAGGAACTTGAGGCAGTATATTTCTTTAAAAAGTTTCTATCACTTCCTTCGAGATAGTGCTTCCTTCTTCTGTGAGGGTGGGTGTGTTCTCAAACATTAGTATCAATGTCATTTTTAGTTGTGGCCCTACCATAACAAGCACTAGTAAAATATTTTGACCATATGCAATTTAAATTTTTGCTCCTTGTGCTTTCTTTGCTGTATATGTATACCATGTGAGATACCAATTGTTTGCTTTCTGAGGGGTGATGTAAGTGGCTCTTTCTGAAATGTTGTCTGAAGATTATGACGGTAGACAAAGTCTGCCTTAGGCAAATCAGTGCTGACCCTGTTTCTCATGTGAGCTGTCCATTCCCGCAGCACCAGGCGAGCCACCCCCCTGAAGGAACCACAATGAACCACAGACCTGTTTTGGCCTACTTCATTCCCATCAGTCTGATATAGCTGAAGTTCTATTACACAGTGAGCACAGGACCCATCTGGGCATCCCCGTTGTACTTAGGGTGCAAACTGAACAACAACAAAATGAATGAAATGCTTGAATTCATCACAGCCACTTGCAATCACCCTGGGCCTCATTCCAGTCTATTTTCTTTTTTTTCACCCACCATGCCACTGTAGACAAAGGCTAGTTGCTAATTCAAAAAAGATCTTTTAGAGACTCACAAATTGATCACAAACTGTTATGGAAATAGAAAAATAGTTTTTTGCGATGTGTTGAAGCCATTCGCAAACAAACAATTCAATGCAACTGTTTTGCAACTCGGTATTTCTTGCGACCATAAATAGTGAATCACAAAAACAAACCCCAAATTGCGCTTTGCAAATGATATGTTAGAGGCTGTCTCAAATAGTGGCTAGTTGCTAAAAGGCCTGTTTGCACATGCAATTTGACACCAATTTAACCAGATGGTAACTTGGTGGAAAGTAAAAAAGCAGGTCCAGAATTACATAGGTGTTACCACAATGGCTGTTCTGTACATGAAACCAAGAGAGATGAGAATGTTGGCTGCTCAGCAGAGGAGGAGGTGGAGACACGAAAGGATTTTCAGAGAAAGGCTGTCCATTCTTCAACAAACAGAGGAAGAAATATATGACAAATACAGGCTAAGTAGCAGTGTCATATTGGACATTTTTGCCCTTGTAAAGCCACATCTAGAGACAAGTATTCTGTGCAGCAATTCTATCCCCACTCATTTTCAGGTGTTGTGTTCATTACATCTATTGGTCTCTGGCAGTTACCAGGGTGTGATTGCTGTTGCAGTAAGGGGTGTCTCAAAGTGCACTTTCAGGTTTCTTCCATTCATCCCTAGAGACCATGCTTCTCTGTATCCACTGCTACATATAGCTACCCAGACATATTCATGAAATGCAAAGTACCAAAATGCAATATATACAGGATTGCCAAAGTTCTCCATATCATAGGGTATATAGATTGGACAAATGTGCATAGATGTCCTTCGTCCCATCTTGCATATCTTTAAAGGAACAGGCAATATGCACATTCCTTCAATATTCAAGTGGTTTACAGTGCCCACCAGACAGTGACAGATATTGTGTCACAATATCCAGGAAGCACCCATGACCCCTTAATGTTTAGCCACAGCAGAATGTACAAACAACTGGAAAGAGGGGAGTTTGATATTTATTAAAAACTAACAACAAATGTAAAAACAGATATTCTTGTATTGAATCCTTGCAAAATGTTTATAAGTACACACTAATATAAGGTTTTCAGGTGATAGTACGGATGCCCTATGTCCCTGGATTCTCACGTCATACCTTTCCCCCACCTCCAGAAATGAACAGCGATACAAAAATGCACATCTTCACACCAGGACTGTGATTGAGCAGACATTTGACCAACTGAAAACTGATTTCCATTACCTACATAAGTGTGGGGGTGCCTTAAAATCTATACCAGTAATTGTATGTAATATAGTGGCAGCATGTTCCATCATACACAATATTGCCAGCAGGAGAGACCTACAAATCACAGTTTCTGACTCAGATTCAGAGGATGAAGATCTTGGGCCACCTGTTCAGCAGCCTACAGATGAGATCAGAGCAGTGGAGGGGAGAAGGCGCATGTACCACATTGACACACACTACTTCACAAAGGAAGTAATATATCATTCCACAAAATGTTAAAAAATGGTCCACACTTCTCTGATGTTTCAGAAACAATCCACAACTTTGACAAGAAAATGCAACATGATGTTGTGGGTTTCAACTGGGCCTGTGCATAACAACTTCCATTTTACAAGTTCACATTTAAACTTGACATCTTTGTTAAATGGTGACTTTTAACTAACTTTGCACACACATGATAACATACTCAGAAAGTGTTCTGCTCGCAATGCACATTTCTTCCTAAGCATTTTATCACGACATTGTACATCCTGTTCAAGGACAAATTACACTGAGCATGCTGCCCTTGCATTTTGTTGTCTGTTTGAAGGCAGCTCTGAATCAGTAACAAAAATAATAACACTGGCAAAGGACCTCAGACACAGGTGAACGGAACCGGTTTTGACTATATAAATGCTTCTGAGTGTAGGCTCATCAGAGGAGCATTTCCATGGATTATCCTGGACATTCTCTTGGGACTGATTGCCAGCACTGCTGACTTCCATCACTATCCTGAAAATGACAACGGCCTGTTCTGCACCAGACTATCTTCCTGATATATAACACATACAGACAATGGGGAGTTAGGCAGCTCCAAGAGATCTGGCAGAACGCACTTCTTACTATGTTCTATAAAGTATGGTGAGTGTTAGGGCGGGTTATCATTATGATCTATGTTCATATAATCACTGCAATGTTATAATGGTTGAATTATTAATTTTCTTCACCAATCTTGTAATGCTGGTAACAATGTTTTATTTCCTTCTACTGATAATTGCAGCTCGTGTATTTTAAACAAGAATTCAATTGCTTCAATAAATGTTTGACATGCCGATTTGCATATTCCTTTTGTAATCCCTTGTGTCTCTATTTTCATGATTTCCTTGGGAGAGTCAGAGTGGTCATGCTCTAAGATCCTAAGGTTGCAGACACCATCCGGTATCCTGTCAGTTTTAGGGGTCCACATTGAGGTTCTGTAGCGATCCGAACCCGTGTATTCGGTATCGTAGTACTGACACGATTTTGGTACCAATGAACCGTAAATGATCCATTATATGCATGACAGTGTTTTCGCTGCGCAACTAGCATGAATTCACTGAGAAATAGGGCATTTTGTTGTTAAGTCATGGCATCCATTTTAGTTACGGCATCCATTTTGTTTCTTGCCCTCACATAGTCAATTAACGGGCGATGACCCCGGCAGAATCACCTTGTTAAGGATACGTAAGCTCGAGCCCCGAGAAAGGCTGACGCTGCATGACTAGGCAGAATCAAGCTGCCTCCCTTGCCTGAGGCCAGTCCTGCTATACTGGTTCTCGTGTCCATTGTCCTGACTGAAAGGCCGAAGACGGTAGCCATGCCCGTTTATGATCCATAAACACCTCTTATCCTACTTTTCAATCCTTTGCACCTGGCTCTGCTCCTCTCCTTCTGGGCTTTTACAATGGGGAGGTTACGATTTTTATGATGGGGAGGATCGGGCAAAGAATGGAAAACTGACAAGGGGACCTGATCGAATACCTAAAACCTACGACTAGTTATTGTTTGATGTCTATTTACTGTTTGTTTGGGATACCGGGTTGGGCATGAGAAATATTCGTGTAATGTTGCCTAAAGACATTTTTCGTGTATTTAAGGAACAACCCACTTAATGCAATTTGAACAGTCTCGTAGATTCTGCCTCTGTGTGGTTCCTATGACTTCTGTGTCCCTGCAGTGAATAAATCTTGGTCTCTGACGCCACCATCGAGAAACCCGCGTCTCTGTTTATTTGTGCACCGAGACAGGAAGGAACTCAGGGGTCTTCGGGTGTTGTTTCCCTGACACCTCTGGACTCTTAGAAGTCCAGAACCTCAAATTGGCGCCCAACGTGGGGCGACGTCATCCGGTACCGGTCCAAAGCCTGAAAAGTTCGAGGAGTTTCGTGTGAAGATTCCGGAGGGAGGTACCCCGCTTCATCGATCCCTGCATGTCGTAAAAGTGGCCTGACGATCTCTTCCACGAGGGTTCCCGTTCCCAGACGGCTACAGAGGACCGCTGCCCTGACTGTCGCCCTGTCTTGGACCCGAGGTGCAGACCTTAGTACGGCGAGACGTAGACGGGTTCTCCTTGGTGACGTCTTCCACATTTCAGTTAAGTATTAAGTGGGTTACGCTCAGTTTGGTTGTTCTTTGTTGCTCTGGTTTAATTCGTAGATTATCATTGGTTGCTCTTGTTTAGATAATCTTTGTTTTGGTATTGGTTCATTTTGGTAGGCCTAAGTTCCCTGCGCATTTTGGTTAGAATTTGTCTTTGTTTGTCATGACTAACAGTAGTAATTGTTTCCTGTCCTGGTTACGTTGCAACGGGGATTCCCGGTTGGAGGATTCGTGTTCGGTTCCTCCGATTGGAACTCCTACATATGAGCTCTATTGTAAACACGGTGTAGGTCCTATTGCGTATAATGAAGTATGGGTCCGTTATACCAGAAAAGATGATGTCCTTAGTTGGCCACCGCATGGTAGCTTCGAAAGCGAAATTCTAGACAATCTAGAAATTAAGTTGTTTAAAAGAAAAGCCCGGCCGGCAATGTTTGATTCTTTTCGCGTATGGTGTAAAGAAGCCAAACAGAGAGAAATTAGGAAGACGAAGAAAGAACAGAAAGAGAAAGGGTTGACTTTAATGGAGTCTGCTAGGCAGCTGCATGTCAACGAGACTGAGAAAGCAATGGAGATGGCGAATAGAAAATATGATTTGGCAATTGATAAATGTTACCCTGTATTGCTATCTTGTTCTACTAAGCCGATAGAGGACCATGAAAAGGATCCTCTGTTGTCTTACCTGTTGAATTCACCTCCACCGTATGCACAGGGTATTACAGCACCACAGTTACTACCTGTTGTAGAGCCAGCTGCTGGTCAGCCTGGAATAGTTGCTCCACTTCCTTTGATTCCAGCTCCTGTCCTTCCCGTGGTTAATGTTCCTTCGGCACCCCCTCTTCCTGGGTCGCCTGTTCCGCCTTTGCCTGTCGTTTCGCAAACTGCTTTACCTGCTACTCCCACAGTTACTATTTCATCTGCTCCAGCTGCCCTGTTCTCGAACCCTGTGAACATTCTGACTCCGCTTTCCGTTCGTCGGAAAATAACCGACTCTGTAACTAATATCTTAACTCCTCTCTACAGGTCTTTAATTGGGACCCCCGTTTCTGACTCTATACAGAGACGTAGCCAGCTTCCTGGTCCCCAGGAACGAGAAATGTTAGATTCGACAGCTCTTAGGTGGATGTCGAAAGCTGCGAAGTATGATGCACGAAGAGTGTTAGATACCTTTATGCAATGGAATGAACCAACTCAACGTTATGTTTTTGACGTGATGTGTTCTCTTGTGCGTGAGGAATGGGAAGATGATGACTTAGATTCCGTCCCCTCTGATCTGATAAATGTTCAGCAGAAATTTGCCGCAGGAATGGTGATAGGTTCAGAAGTAAGGGAAGCGATAGAACTGATTTTAGCTTATAGGGATGATTCCCCTCTTCGAGCGCCAAGGGACCCTGATGGTTCACCGATTACTAGGAAAAGACGAGGTCAATATCCGATGAGGGAAGTTCCACCGATATGGCGTGATGCAGTTCAAGCTGATGGGGCTAATGGTATTGCAGCTGCTCCGGCACAATTCCAGAGAGTGTGGATACACATCCCTTGGAAGCGGGCCGAAGTATTAGCAGTAAAACAAGTGCTGCCGGACCCGCGTAAAAACCCTGCTGGTTATTATAAAGAGTTAACACAGACAGTTCAAGCGTGTGTCATGAATTTGGCAGACATTGAAATGCTATTTGGCAATGTAGTGCCACAGCCTATTTGGGCCAAGATTCGGCAAGAGAACCACCCAGTCGCCCTAGGAGGTGATTGGCCAGCTATTGTAGCAGCAGATGCGCAACAAGTTGGCGGTGCTAAACCTGAACCTCTGATTGCTGCCTTACCTGGCAGAATAATTAATCTGATGAAAACGCTGATGCCAGCGTTACGAGTTAATTGGGATAAACTATCGGCATGCAAGCAAAAGAAGGACGAAAGCGTCTCTGACTTTTTCACTAGATTTGAAGAGACCTTCGTAGACCACAGTGGGCAAGATATGAGTACTGAGGGAGGCCAGAGGTTGTTTGTCGACAAGTTCGTGTTTAATTTACTACCTGAGCTTAGTAACAAGTTAAAGGATTCTGAAAGTGCATGGGCAGTGTCGACGACAGCACAGATACTTGCAACTGCTCAGTATTACGAGAATAGAGAGAAAGAAGAGAAGGAAAAGTCAGAAAAGAAGACAAAAGATTTGAAGACTAAAGTACTATTGCAACAGGCGTATCCGCCTCGCTCGAATCAGTCAGATTCACAGCAGCGACCCCAGTTTCAGCAACAGCCACAATTCCAGCAAGGGACATCCCAAAGATTTAATTATGGTTTTTCCCGACAACAGTTAGCATGGAATCAGTGTGCCTATTGTAAAAAGGAGGGTCATTATAAGAATGAGTGTCCGGTACTGCACGCACAGACTAGTGGTGTCCCAGCTCAGAGAGGTAATGTTGGGTTTATGCAAGCTCCTAGAGGTAGAGGACGTGGTACAATGACACCACAGGCCGATCGCCCATCAAATTATTTCGATCAGCGAAATGTACAACCTGCGCAACTAGGTAGATCTCCACAGTATCATGTTGAAGATTACTATGATCATAATGAAGAGATTCAGAGAAGCGAGTTGTGGAAATATGGATTTTTCTGATCAGTTATGTCCCCTATCTTGGACCCCAACGGTTCCATGTATGAATCACAAGTACATGTATGTTCCCTCCAGTTCCAGTTATGAAGACGCAAACACATGTGCGTCCACCGTCAACATGTCCTCTGTCAGATCCGCCATGAATAGGCCGGATATTCCATTCCTAAGTATGAAAGGCCACCGGTTTTATATGGTTCACTTATGCCATTTTTACAGTCCAGGCAAGTAGGCCCTGATTCTGTCATCGAACTCTTCTTGCCTTCTGCCTCTGAAAGCTCCAGTCTGAGCCTGCATCTGTGACCATGAACTTTGTCTCATTCTCTGCGCGGCTCACGAAGCCTGACATCAGCCTGCTGCTTGCCAAAAACTGTATTTCACCTTCAAAATTATCTGCTCCGTTCCCTGCCCGATGCATTCCTGTCTAGCAGTTTAAGTAAACATTCTTCCAGCTACCGAGCAAAGGCTCGGCTTCTCTGTTTTTATGCAAGTAATTCATAGCCCTATTGCTATGGAAGATTTCCGCCCTCGCATCTAGTGTAGACACTTAGACGCTTGTACACGCACTAATGGTCAGTATAGTCAGTATAGAATAAGATTCTACTCGAAGAGACCTCTCTTTTGGATAACTTAGTTCTTCAAACATAGGATGTTAGATATGATTTGGGATTAGGTTGACTTGACCCTCCAGACTTCTGTCGCCACATGTAGAGCTAAATGTCAAGTCCCCTTCACCCCCTAGTTGCACGTCAATCACACGTCATGCTGCTGCGCGCGCATCTATGCCAAGTATAATCTTATAGATCCACCTATATATGATGTCATAACCAATTATGTTCCTTTTTACTCCTCATTACGCCCATTTCCGGTTACGCATGTGAATTGTTATCTTTGCTATCAATTGTTACGCCTCTTGTATTTGCTTCACTGTAATGTCCATTGTATAAAAGTAATTGATTGTCAATAATGTATGTACTTCACTTCCTGAACCTTCGTGGTGATGGAACTTGGAGCAACCGATTATAATCGACCATTGGAATAAAGCCCATTCCGAACCTCTAATACCACGGATTCTGCCTCTTATTTACTGAGCTGTTTTATTATGTTTCTGTATCAAATTAAGTCCCGGTAATTAAATTATTTACCACATGAATGGCGCCCGAACAGGGACACTTTCTCATCTCACGCGCCGGCGGTGAGTTGCAGGCCCGGTCTCCTGCCACAGCTGGACGGACAATAACGCGTACCAGCAGGATTTCCTGTATCTCCCTCCGGTCAAGCGGGGGCAACTGAGGCTGCGATCAACACCCAGACGAGGCGGTGAGAAGTGCGAAGTATCCCGACCAGAGCCTAGCTGAGAGAGCAAGATCCGAGGTATACAGAGGCCCACCAGTTTCCGAAGTCGAGTCCAGTCTCCGCAGTGTTCGAGTCGAGTCCAGTCCGGTCCAAGTTCAGTTCAGTTTCCGAGGCCTTCCGTTTCCGAGCTACCCGGTGAGTACCATTACTGGGGAGGCTTTCTGACGTGCACATAGTTTGTGCCGGTCAAGACGGGTTTGGGTACACAAATCCGGTCTGCACTGTTTCAGCAGTGTATCTGTACTGTTTAGCAGTATATCTAGTATATCAAGTATATAATTCAGAATGATTCAGTTAATGTCGAGTATTATGTTTAGTGATTAAGTTTTCCTTAGATCGTCATCATTATTGATTATTCAGGTAAATGTTAAATGTTAAATGTTTTAAGTACGTTCTGCATATTGTGGTGTGAATGACTGTTCATTATCGTGTTTACTGTATTAAGTTTGTTTAAAACCAAGTATCAGATCAGTTCTCAATATGCCGCTCTTCTCGAAATTAAGACAGATCACAACAAGAAAAGGGGTACTCGAAGAAGCCGTTCCTATTCCTCCTAGGGACACTCCAGGGTACTTCATGTATCATAAACATGGCTTAGACGCTATATTATTTCTTGATTTATGGGTAGACTACACCAAGGAATTACCAGAAAGTCAGAGGTGGCCCACAGCGGGGACCTGGGATGCAGAGTGCATCATGAAAGTCGAGGAAGAGTTATGGAAAAGGAAAGTCAGACAGTCACAGAAAGACGCCGTTGAGTTATGGCGTAAAGAATCTCATAGACGTACAGAAAAAGCACTCCGACAGGAAGAGAAGAATAAAGAGAGTTCAAATAAAGTTCGAGAAAACCTATTAATTGAAGAAGGTATCCGAGTGAAATCAGAACAAGTAGACAGACAAAGAAATGCCCTTATGAATGGTATGTATCCCCTTCTGGCCGAAGGATTACCTAAGGCTACTCCGGAGATACCAAAAGACTTGCCAACCCCATTGTTTCCAATAAAGGTACATCCTAAGGGGCATCCTAGAACCGCAGAAGATGTTTTTCTTTCCTCATATTTAGATGACGCAGCTCCCGAGTATGCTAATTCCGCCCCACATAGACCGCCTGCCAGGGAGGTTCAACGCCAAGATCCAGTACCCGTATCTCTACAGCAACAAATTCCGGCAAGCACATCTGTTTCTGCATCTGTTCCTACTGCTACTTCTATAGCTGTGTCCACACCTATAGTTGCTGTGTCGCGTTCAACGAATCCTTTCACGCCCGATACCCCAGACGGGGCTACGGGAGGTACTAGCAACATTTTTTCTACGCCACCCAGAATAAATAAACTTACCTTTCAAGAGTCAGCACATTCACGTACCCCCAAACTCATAAATGCCCGTACGCTTAAGGAACTTCTTGTAGATTGTACATATGACCCTGTGCCCGGCAAAGAGGACGAAATGATCATGGCATCATTACGTATCAGACGAGCCGCAGTGTATTTAGGGAAGTTACCAGGAATGACTGCGCATCTAGATAATATATACCATTTTGTCCAAACAGGGCGAGATTCTGAATGTATTAACAGAGCTATGGAATACCAGAAAGTGGAGATACAGGGGGAACTGTTACGTTTCCTCATAAATTGTGTGATCAGAAATCAAGACCGACCGGGGGTAGACCCGGAAGCAATGCAAATTCTTACCAGATGGAGCCAGAATATATCAGAAGGTAGACATGATAAGCAAAATTGTATAGTAGCCATGTGCCGAAAGATCCGTAAAGAAATAGAACGCCTACACGAAGAAAGATTAGCGGTAGACCAGTTCGAACAAAACGAGGAAGAAGGATCAGGACTGTCCACAGGACAGTCAGACACCATAGCCTATGTGGGTAGAGGAAGATCTTGTAATAGTAATAGATGTCTTATTGACCCGACACGTCCGATATGTCCAGATAATAACAAGAATTTCCAAACACCTATAATTAATATAAGGTCTAACGAGCATTCATTCCAAGCAGCTGACAAATTACTCCGAGAACGAAGGGGTTATCATTTTCTCGATTCTATGGATGAACAAGATTTAGCCAGGTCAGCTGTCCATTGGGTTGACAGTCCCGGAAAGTACAGTGATGATACAGTAGCACGCACATTTTTGAATCTCACCCCAGATGAACAGCGTTTAGCTGGGATTTATATGATTCAACAACTCCTTATACTATATCAGAGTCAGCATTCGGACCCTGGTCCCTTACCTGACATATTGACTGAATTGCTCATGAATAGATGGAGAGGTTCAGGTACTAAATTAATTAAAGAAATTCTAGAATCAAGAAAGCAGTATATTCTTTTTGTATGTTCAGAACATGTCTCATTGCCCATCAAGGAAAGAACCACGTATTACATGGATAGACAGAATCCCTTACGAGAAGTGCACCCAATAAAAGGCGAGGACAATGAGTTTAAACGCGTATTTGTATATACGCCCATATCGAAAATAGAATTGTTAGAAATGAAGAAAGTAGTACCCAGTCATGACAAAGATCCAGCGGGTTTTCACCGAGAAATTAAAGACATGTTACTCATGGGAGAGTATACCTATCCCGACATTATGACAATATTAAAGGTATTAATGCCTGCTGGCATTTATGAGAAACTCAGGGAAAAAGAGTGGGAGGTAGGAGACCAAAAGATAGAATGGTCAGTATTAGAAGCAGAAGAAAAGGCCCGAACTGCAGGAGCAGGACTTGGGGATAAAACTAAAGCACTACCAGGTTTATTAGTACAGGTACTGCCACGTTTATTAACTACGAAAAAGGAAGACTGGGGTACAATTTCAGCCTGTAAACAGAAGCAAGATGAAGACACTAGTGATTACTATGCCCGATTTGAAAAATGTTTTGGTATAAATAGTGGCATAAAAGCAAGTAGCGAATCATACCCACATCTGTTTGTAACAAAATTAGTAGAAAATGCCCTGCCTCAAGTGAAGAACAGAGTATTAAAATTCGAGAGTACCTGGCAAGGTAACACCCCATCACAAATGTTACAAATGTTACAGTACCATCACAATAGAATTAGAGAGGAACAAGAACATGAACATAGACGCATGAAAGACACGAAAATGAAAATGCTAGTTTCCCAGACAGTTCCAGCTGAAGGACATAAAAAGGGTACGACACATTCCAGTGATTCAACAGGACCTGTAAAAGGGACATGCAATTATTGTAAAAAGCCAGGCCATTACGTACACGATTGTCCAGTTTTGAAACATAATATCGCCATAGGTAATACTAAAGAAAGACCACGGCCACCTAGACAGGATCAGAATGAACAAGGAGCCCCGCAGCATGCACAGTCCATGCCAGCTCCACCACAGTCTATACAGTTTGTGCCAGCTGCACCAGCGCTGCCCGTTGCTGCCACACAAACCACGACACGACAACTGTACCAGACCACACAGTACGACTATCCTGATTACCAACGATACGCATGAACCAGCCTAGAGAGGGAAGTTGACTTACCCCTTATCGAGATCCCTGTAGATCAAGAAGGACCTTATGTACATAGTGAATTATTAGGCCAAGACAGAAAATTTTTACTCGATACAGGGGCAAGTCGAACAACCATAAAACGTAGTGAAGTTCCAGGGGCACCCCTCTCAGGCTCACAGAATATTTCCCTTGGTTTTTCAGGAAAACCTATTGTTAATGAAGTGTCACAGCCTCTTCCACTTACGATAGGACCTTTGACCCGAACTACAGATTTATTGCTTACTAAATCATGTCCTGAAAACTTGTTAGGAATAAAAACACTGAAAGCTCTAGGAGCTATAATATGTTGCTCTCCGGAAGGAGTAAGATTGTTTTGACGTGATTTTAAGGGTCACTATGTGTCTAGAGACATGGATCCCCGACTGCAGACTTTACATACACATCTATGGGCACAAGGCCCTACGGATGTTGGGTGCATGAATATTACACCATATCGAGTCACACTAAAGGCAGGAGTGGTACTACCACGAATGCGACAATACAAGTTACCACCAGATGCTGTAGTGGCTTTACTACAAATCATTGACGAGCTCATTGCCCAAGGAGTGGTTGTGGAAACAGACTCCAATGTATGTAATTCACCGATAATCCCGATTCTTAAACGAACAGATCCAAAGGCCCCGCCAGTATATCGACTGGTTATTGATCTGCGCGAATTAAACAAATGCATTGTGCCACAATTCCCTGTGGTCCCAGATATCTCGTCATTACTGACAGCTATTGATCCCGAAGCAACATTCTTTACTGTAATTGATCTCAAGAATGCCTTTTTCAGCATCCCAATAGATCCGGAAAGCCAATATTTGTTCGGATTTAGTTTAAATGGACGTAGCTTTAAATTCTCACGCGCACCTCAAGGATTCACAGAAAGCCCCAGCATCTATAGCCAAGCACTGAAACGAGAACTCGACAGTATCCACATGCCAGTTAACACTGCTCTGCTTCAATATGTCGATGATCTGCTGATCACCGCGAGAAGCGAACCCGAATGTGAGAAAGCATCACTGACAGTTTTACAATTTCTAGCCGAAAAGGGGCACAAGGTGTCCCCTTCTAAGCTGCAATTCTGTGTCCAGCGAGTTGTTTATCTTGGACACTCGCTGTCCAAGGAGGGAAGGCAGCTTACACCCGACCGCATTCAGTTAATAGCTAACATGCCAATACCCAAGACACAAAAGGAGGTACGGGCTTTCATAGGCCTCACTTCATATTGTAGGCAGTGGATCCCTCAGTATGCATTTATAGCAAAACCACTAATTCAGTTGACAACACAGGAGGCAGCCACATCGACTGTTCTCCCCTGGACTCAGGAACATACACAAGCTTTTGAAAGCTTAAAGAAAGCTTTATGTCAAGCACCTGTTTTAGCAACACCATGTTACAGTAAACAGTTTACACTTTTCGTTACAGAACGCGAAGGTACTGCCTTGTCAGTACTCACACAGGAACAAGCAGGAGCACACAAACCATGTGCTTATTTTTCTAGTACATTAGATCCCGTAGCTCAGGCTTTGCCTGCGTGCCTGAAATCAGTGGCAGCAACAGCTTTAGCAATCAGACAAAGCGATGCCATGGTATTAGGACATCCATTGACAGTTCAAGTACCACATGCAGTAGAGGTTCTTGTGAATAGAACACAAACACAACACTTGACTATAGCGCGACTTACAGGGTACGAACTTACATTGTTCCAGCCACATATAGAAATCAGACGCTGTAACACATTGAATCCTGCCACACTTTTGCCAGTAATCGGAACAGACCCACTAGCCCATGACTGTATTGAAGTTATTACAATAACGACGAAACCTAGACAAGACTTAACCGATGTCCCATTGTCAGACCCAGACCTGACGTTGTATGTAGATGGTTCATGTATGAGAACAAGTACAGGAGAGTTAGTGGCCGCTTACGCAGTCACAACAGATACTGAAGTCATTGAAACTAACCGCATAAATACATTGTCAGCTCAAGCCGCAGAGCTCATCGCTCTGACACAAGCCTGTATTCAAGCCACAAATAAAAAAGTCAACATATACACTGATTCACGTTATGCATTCGGAGTTGTACATGACTTCGGCGTGCTGTGGCGAGAGAGTGGTTATTTAACTTCTCACGGTGCCCACATTCAGCACGGACCCCTCATTCATGCCTTATTAGATGCAATACATCTACCCACTGCAATATCAATTATGAAATGTAAGGCTCATACGAAAGTTACTGATGCCATTTCTCAAGGCAATGATCTAGCCGACAGAACAGCTAAACAGAACGCTCAAACTCAAACATCCGACATGACAAAGACAATAGTCCCGACGCCGACACATTGTATGACGGTTAAAGATCCTACTCTTGACGTAACTGACATACAGACACATGCTACACCAGATGAAATAAAGAAATGGACCGAATTAGGAGGGATCCAAACGGACCAAGGATGGATGATGAAGGAAAAGTCTGTGTGGTTCCTTCCTGATTCAATGGTCCAAGTTATAATTAACACTATACATAGTCCAGCACATCTAGGAGAAAAAGCTATGCTAGACAGCATTCAACACATTTGGTTCAATAAACATTTACGAGCAGCAGCCAAACAAAAAGTTCGTACCTGTATGATCTGTTGCCAGTTCAACCCAGGAAAAAGCGTTCCCGTAGAACAGGGTGGATTTCATCCTCCTGATCTCCCTTTTGAAGTCCTCCAGATGGATTATATCCAGATGGAACGATGTCGAGGATTCAAATATGTTCTCGTAGTTGTTTGTGCTCTTTCCCGTTGGACGGAGGCATACCCGGTTTCAGATTACACTGCCCCGACTACTGCCAAACAGTTGGTTCGAGAATTCTTCCCACGATACGGTTTACCACGTGTTGTTCACTCAGATAACGGCCAGCCGTTCTCATCCGAATTAATGAAACATGTTTCACTTTTGTTAGGCTATCAGTGGAAGTTCCACTGTGTCCGACACCCCGAGGCAGCAGGTCTCGTAGAAAGACGTAATCAGATACTGAAAATCAGATTGTCCAAAATATGCAGGGAAAAAGGTGTCGACTGGGTAGTAGCATTACCAGTTGCACTCTTTTACGTGAGAATGGTAGCACACTCTCGAACAGGGCTATCCCCGTATGAAGTGATCTTCGGCAGACCACCAAATATGTGGGGGACGCCTATACCACGCAAAATAACTGATATTGACTGTAATATGCTGACAGATTACTTGGCTTCCTTGATGTCTGCACTACAATCTTGTCGTTCACAGGTAGCTGCAGCTTTTCCTGACAACACTGAGGTGAAACCCCATGACGTAGTTCCGGGAGACTTGGTCCTCGTGAGGAACTTTGATCGAAAGACTCAGCTGGAACCTAGGTGGAGGTCGCCCCAGTTGGTGTTGCTCACCACAAGAACAGCCGTGAAGATCGAGGGCAGGAAAGGCTGGATTCATTCAAGTCATATCAAGAAATTTCATGGACCACAATCAGAAGTGAAGACCACACCTCGTGTGACTTCACCCATTGACTCAAAACTTCCTTTTGTTGAACAAAGTAATTCCGAACACTATAAACTAAAGCTTAGGCCCAACCAGTCAAGCAATTTGATTGTTTAAGTCCTCTCCAAGGTGAAGCGGTTGAATTGTCTCTGACATGTATCCCTTGGACCTGAGTAGAGAAAACACCCGGAAAATGTTGAAACGACAGGAGTACTGTAAATCACTGCGTAGTCATTGCATAGTGACATTATTAATCTTGTTTTTCTTAAGTCTTTTAATAATTACTACAAGTATATTGTTGCACATATATTACCCTATTTCTAGACATGTTTACAATGTTACTGCTGAACATTCTTTTAGTGAATTACCTCCGCTTGAGTTGTCTTATAGATTTGCGCTGCGCAATAACACGTTTATAAGTATGTTACATCATTCCCATCAGGTTAGCAATGCTACAAATTGTTGGATATGTGGCCGACTCCCTCCCTATCAGAATTATAAAGGAATTTTACCTCTCTTTCCATACCCGTTCACACACAACGGCTCCTGTGGAGCATGGTTTAGTTTAATTAATTCTCTAGATTCGAATTCTGCAGTTTATCAAGATAACTGGGTATGGGGAAATTTGAACCTAGTTTTGCTTAAGGTCTGCTACCCTAACAAGGAGGGACTTCCCCAGAGAACAGGAACGGATCTAGAAAATGAAGTGTATGGATTAGGTAATTTTACACTTAATCTTATGATCCTAAATGTCGAGTCCGAAGCTACTCCAATCTTGCCCGCCATGTCCGTATTCCCAGTAAAAGGGGAATTATGTATAAGAAAGAATGGTTCCATATATATGGGCCATAGTAGATGCACCACTGTAGTAGAATTTAGTGATCAAGGCAAGTCTACATTTAGAGCTTCTCGCCATTCTTATTTCATATGTGGTCAGACGGCATATGTACGTTTGCCTCTAGATTGGGATGGTACTTGCTATATTGGATTCCTTTTGCCACCTGTTTTTCTAGCTCCTCCTGATTATCACAGAAACACTCATTTAGTATATAATAGAGTAAGGAGAGATCTCCCAATAGTCGATTACACTGAAACAGCATGGGAAAAACACACAGATTTCAATAAAGGTCTCTTTCCCTATATAGGTACCGTTACTAATAGTAAGCTGATACGTAGATTAACTAGAACCCTTGAAGCAGTAGTGAACGAAACTATTTCCGCCTTAGGCAATTTAACAGAAGAGCAGTCTGCTATGCGGATTGTTGTGCTTCAAAATCGTCTTGTCCTTGACGTCATCCTGGCCGATAGGGGCGGAGCTTGTAGGGTCATCGGATCAAGCTGTTGCATTTTCATACCAGAAAATTCGCCATCTGTATATAAAGCCATAACTCGCCTTCATAAGATTGTAAGCCAGATACACCAGAATCCAGGCACCTGGACTTGGTCCGGTTGGTTTTGGAGTGTATTATCTACCTTTGGATGGAAGGTCCTATCTTTCCTAGGTATTGGCCTTCTCATATTATTCAGTTGCTGTCTATGTCTACAATGTGGACCAGCGATCTGTGGTCTGTGTGCCACATCGTGTATTCCACCACCAAGACTTCATTCGTCACGGAAGAAGAAAGAAGAACAAATGATGTTATATGAACAGATCAATGGATTGATGAAGATTGATATCTCTTAACGGGCAAGTAGGGGACAAGGAGGGAATGTGGAAATATGGATTTTTCTGATCAGTTATGTCCCCTATCTTGGACCCCAACGGTTCCATGTATGAATCACAAGTACATGTATGTTCCCTCCAGTTCCAGTTATGAAGACGCAAACACATGTGCGTCCACCGTCAACATGTCCTCTGTCAGATCCGCCATGAATAGGCCGGATATTCCATTCCTAAGTATGAAAGGCCACCGGTTTTATATGGTTCACTTATGCCATTTTTACAGTCCAGGCAAGTAGGCCCTGATTCTGTCATCGAACTCTTCTTGCCTTCTGCCTCTGAAAGCTCCAGTCTGAGCCTGCATCTGTGACCATGAACTTTGTCTCATTCTCTGCGCGGCTCACGAAGCCTGACATCAGCCTGCTGCTTGCCAAAAACTGTATTTCACCTTCAAAATTATCTGCTCCGTTCCCTGCCCGATGCATTCCTGTCTAGCAGTTTAAGTAAACATTCTTCCAGCTACCGAGCAAAGGCTCGGCTTCTCTGTTTTTATGCAAGTAATTCATAGCCCTATTGCTATGGAAGATTTCCGCCCTCGCATCTAGTGTAGACACTTAGACGCTTGTACACGCACTAATGGTCAGTATAGTCAGTATAGAATAAGATTCTACTCGACGAGACCTCTCTTTTGGATAACTTAGTTCTTCAAACATAGGATGTTAGATATGATTTGGGATTAGGTTGACTTGACCCTCCAGACTTCTGTCGCCACATGTAGAGCTAAATGTCAAGTCCCCTTCACCCCCTAGTTGCACGTCAATCACACGTCATGCTGCTGCGCGCGCATCTATGCCAAGTATAATCTTATAGATCCACCTATATATGATGTCATAACCAATTATGTTCCTTTTTACTCCTCATTACGCCCATTTCCGGTTACGCATGTGAATTGTTATCTTTGCTATCAATTGTTACGCCTCTTGTATTTGCTTCACTGTAATGTCCATTGTATAAAAGTAATTGATTGTCAATAATGTATGTACTTCACTTCCTGAACCTTCGTGGTGATGGAACTTGGAGCAACCGATTATAATCGACCATTGGAATAAAGCCCATTCCGAACCTCTAATACCACGGATTCTGCCTCTTATTTACTGAGCTGTTTTATTATGTTTCTGTATCAAATTAAGTCCCGGTAATTAAATTATTTACCACAGAGTACTAGGACAGCCACAGGCAAAGAGAGGGAGTAGTATCAGTTCCAGTTGATCAGAGTGGACCTTATGTCGCAGTAGTTACATCAGGCGTGGTCGAACCGTTTCTGTTGGATACTGGTGCGGCAAAAAGTTCAATTATGCATGCGAAACTCCCTGGCGCACCTTTGTCTGGCTTAACGAACACTTCAGTAGGTTTCTCAGGCGCCCCTGTTCACAATCCTGTTTCTAGTCCGTTATCAATTTCTGTTGGGCCATGCGAACTAGAAGCACCCCTTATCCTAACAACCGGTTGTAATGAGAATCTGCTTGGTTTAGATCTGTTGAAACGCCTGCATGCGACACTGTACTGTTCTCCTTCAGGAGTACAGCTCACATTAGGCAAAAGAGTCATCTCTCCAATGTATATGTCGATGGATAAGCTCCCACCGGAGCTGCGTTCTCTCCCTGATACTCTTTGGGCGACTGGTCCTAACGATGTAGGCCTCTTGGAAATCCCCCCTTATGTGGTAAGTCTGAAAGCGAATGTTAGATTCCCACGAATCCCACAGTATCGGATTTCGAATGAAGGTGAACGTGCACTCTTGCTGATTGTGAAAGACTTAATACAGAAAGATGTGATAGAGGAAACTAGAGGAAATGTCTGCAATAGTCCTGTTCTGCCGATTTTAAAACGCACTGACCCGTCTAAACCTCCAATCTACAGATTTGTGATTGACCTCAGAGAAGTTAACAAAATAGTGATTCCGCAGTTTCCTGTGGTACCAGATATCACTGCATTATTGACGTTGATTCCTGCCTCAGCCTCATGGTTTACAGTGATCGACTTGAAGAATGCCTTCTTCAGCATTCCAATAGCCGAGGAAAGTAGAGACATTTTTGGTTTCTCCTTAGGAGGTCGCGGTTTCAGATTCAAACGCGCTCCACAAGGTTATTGTGAGAGCCCTTCAATTTACAGCCAAGCATTGAAGAGTCAATTAGATGCTCTTGTACTTCCTCCTGGTGTTGCTCTGATCCAATATGGAGATGATCTTTTACTGGCTGCTGATGACAAGGAAACTTGCAAAATAGCTACAATTTCTTTATTACGTCATTTGTCAGACTTACATCACAAGGTTTCACCTTCTAAACTGCAATATTGTTGCCAAGAAGTGACCTACTTAGGTCATCTTTTGTCAAAGGAGGGAAGAAGGTTGACCCCAGAGAGAATCAAAGCAATTTCGCAGATGACTGTACCAAGCACACAGAGAGAAGTACGTGCGTTTTTGGGTATTACGTCATACTGCAGGCAATGGATCCCAAATTTTTCTCTCATGGCGAAACCATTGGTGGCCCTGACTGGAAAAGGTGTTCCGAGCCCTTTGCCATGGTCTGATGAATGTCAACAGAGCTTCTCCGACTTACGTGATGCGCTGTGTTCAGCTCCTGTTTTGGGTACTCCTGACTACAGTAAGCCGTTTACTTTATATGTCCATTAAAGAGAAGGTTGTGCGTTGAGTGTATTAACGCAACAATTTGGTGACAAACAGCGGCCTTGTGCATATTTCTCATTCACATTAGACCCGGTAGCCAGAGCATTGCCAAGTTGTTTGAGAGCTACAGCAGCAGCTGCAGTGTCTATTCGACAGTCTGCTGGACTAGTCATGAACAACATGTTAGTAGTCATGGTTCCACATGCTGTGGATACACTCATGAATCGAACAAAAACTCAGCACCTCACCAGTGCTAGACTATCAGGCTATGAGCTGACGCTTTTGGCAAGTCACATTCAGATCAAGCGATGCAGCATATTGAATCCAGCAACGCTGTTGCCGACTACTCAGGAGTCGAGTGATTCAGAGCCCCATGATTGTTGTTTCAGAACTGAGGAAGAGACAAAAGGTAGGATTGATTTAAAAGACACTCCGTTACTAGATCCAGATGGCACTTTGTACGTCGATGGGTCATGTTTTAAACTACAGAATGGTGATGTGACGGCCGCGTATGCAGTTACGACTTTGAGTACGATTGTTGAGACCGCAAGAGTAAGTCAGAATTCTGCCCAAGCTGCAGAATTAATTGCATTAACAAGAGCTTGTGTTTTAGCTGAGGGAAAGAGAGTGAATGTGTTTACTGATAGCCAATACGCCTTCGGCGTAGCACATAGTTTTGGACGTCTGTGGAAAGAAAGAGGTTTTCTCACGTCCCATGGGACTAAGATCCAACATGGACAGTTAGTCAGCGATCTATTGGAATCTCTGACCCTACCGAATGAAGTTGCGATTGTGAAGTGCAGTGCACATCGAAAGATTATGGATGATGTTGGCCGTGGGAATGCGTTCGCTGATGAGGTCGCCAAAGAAACGGCCAAGAACATGACGAGCCGAATGTACGTTGCAACGTCTGCAAGATGGATTGCTGAATCAGGGATGTGTGAGAATACGATTGAAAGTGTAAAGGCAATCCAGAATGAAGCAACTGAAAATGAGAAGAATGAATGGAAGGAGAAAACGGGTAAAATGGATTCAAGTGGATGTTGGGTTGATTTGTCTGAACAGCAGCGTTGGATGTTACCTGATGCGTATGTGCTCGCAGTAGTCACGATGGCGCATGGAGCGGCGCACATCAGTTCGAAAGGGATCTGTAAAATGTTAGCTCCAGTATGGAAGAATGATGGAATTACTAAGTGTGCGGAAAGAGTGGTGAAAAACTGCATGATATGCCTGATGCATAATCCTGGCAAGGGAACCCCAACTGGTCATTTTGCTCCCCCTTCTTGTCCCTTTGAAGTGATTCAGTTGGATTTTATCCACATGGACAGGTGTAACATTCTTAAATATGTCCTAGTGGTAGTCTGTGCCTTTTCAAGATGGATTGAGGCATATCCATTAAAGGATAACACTGCTATGTCCACTGCCAAAATCCTCCTCAAAAAATACTTCCCCAGGTATGGTATGCCACGGATTGTTTGGTCGGACAATGGAAGTGAGTTTGTAGGGAAAGTCATGAAGAGTGTGTGTACGGGTCTGGGTATCACCCAGAAATTCCACAGTGCAAATCACCCACAGTCAGCAGGTTTGGTTGAAGGGTACAATGGTACCCTGAAGCTGAAACTTGCTAAAATTCAAGCTTCCACTGGTCTATCTTGGCCAGATGCACTGCCTTTAGCTCTACTGTCCACCAGAGCGACTGTACACTCTCGAGTAGGGCTTAGCCCATATGAGATTGTGTTCGGTCGTCCTGCTAATGTTTGGGGAGTCCCTAGGCCAAAGGAATTCAAACAGATCAAATATCCAATGTTGATTGATTATCTTTATGACCTGACTGCTAAACTAAGTCTTATTCATCAACAGGTATTCGAATCCTTGCCTAAACTGCCAGAGAGTCCAGGCCACACGTTGAAACCAGGTGACCAAGTGGTGGTGCGGAATTTTGAGCGAACCAGGAACCTCCAGCCAAGATTCGTGGGCCCGTTCCAAGTGCTCCTAACAACGAGAACTGCTGTACGCCTAGCTGGAAGGAAGAATTGGGTGCACGCTAGCCATACGAAGCGTGTCCCTCTCCCACTCCCCTATGACAACTGGGTTAGACAGGGATTTGGTGTATCCGAGACAGAACCTGTTCCTAGGCTCATCCCTTTCAGTGATGCAGAGTACATAACGGACCCACGAACTGAAACGCAGAACTCTGACACCTCAGCAGGAACCGCTCCTTTGAACTTTGGACAGAGTGTTGTACAAAGTGAACATTTGTCACCTGTGGAGTCGAACATTTCTGCACCTGTAGACCAGCTATTCCAAGATCAGACAAGACCCGGGAAGTACAGATATAATCTACGTTCTCATGCTATGAACTAATGACATTGCATAATTACCTTTCTGTTTGAAAACTGTTTTGATCTTATCGCATTCCATTCAGTCAGGAAGTTTGCTCTAAATTTTTATCTTTTTGTTTTTGTTGTTCTCTCACCTTGCCGTCTGGGTTACCGTAGGGTCGTAACGTGTGCCTTGTTTTAATTTGCAGGGAACCAGACACAAGGTCGGTTTCTTCTGTTTACTTTGGGAACTCCCAGGGTAGACAGAGGCAATTTTTTAACAGGTACAAACCATCCGTTGCGAACGGTTGTAGAAGATGGAGCTTCCTGAACTGCGACGGGTTAACGTCATAAATGTGCACAAGACAAAACTATATGACATATTGTATAGCAAATGTTTTCTAATGCAATGTGCTCTGACACTTCTGATTGTTTTAATAACTTTGGTAGGCGGAATTATTTTTGGTATTCAGTTGATCTTTACACCTGTTACATCTACAGTATCTCCCCATGTTCCCGTTTCTCCGACTGTTGTTTCTCTTCATTCTTTCCATCCTTTTCCTGCCCACGAGCAAGCTCGACGATCTGAGTTTATAAATAACACTTTCATTCAGCTCTTGCACCAACATCAACTAGTGGTTAACACAACGAACTGCTGGGTGTGTGGCTTGATACCACATACCATGGACAAGGGCATCCCTTATCTGGTTCTGCCCTTTAGTTATAATGGATCATTCTGGGCATTTCAGACCATGTTCGCTTATGCCCTAGAGACCTATCCTCCACGACCTCCGCGTTCCACTAGGTATAACTCCGCTAATAGAGCCTTGGTAAAAGGAATCACTGACATGGTTAGAGACGTCAATAACACTCCGTTCATTCCCAAGGATGAATTGCGAGTTTACATGGGTTGGAATGTTACGGAATATGGCATTACTTTGGGTGAGAACAAACGTAAAAGCTCGACTCCGATCTGGGTCGTACCCCACCAAGGTCAGGTCTGTTTGCAAGGAAATGGGAGGAATCCGAAAGCTCGACTAGGGAAGAGTGACTGTATCGAAACATACATTTTCCCGTCACAGTCTTTCCCTGCATTTTTAGCTGCTAAGGGCACCTATTTTGTTTGCAAAGACAGAGCATACACATGGCTGCCTGCTGACTTCTCAGGCTCATGTTATATCACTCAACTGTTACCTCCGACATACACTGCTGCACCGGACTATCACAAAACTAGAGTTGTGAGAGGTGTTTTCAGTAAAGAAGATACTGCTGGCCAAGAAGCAGGAGACTTCTTCAAAGGTTTCCTTCCATTCTGGGGGCCTATGGCCAACAGTAGAAACTTACGTCAACTAACACGGGTAGTTGAATCCACTATCACCGAAACTGCGGGTGCCCTTAGTAACCTGACAGCTGAGCTTCAAGCGGATCACCTCATGATGTTACAGAACCGTATGGTCCTTGATGTGTTACTTGCAGATCGAGGTGGGGTATGTAAGATGATCCAGTCGAGTTGCTGTGTTTTTATCCCAGATAATGCGCCAACGGTATATAAGGCCATCTCTAAGTTACACAAAATCTCTGACTCTATTCATGTAGAGGAAGGTGACTAGTCATTAATGGGATGGTTCTGGAGTCTGTTATCTGCGTGGGGATGGAAGGTTCTGATAGTCACTGGTGTTGCGTTGGTATTTTTATTTTCGTGCTGTCTCATTGTTCAGTGTGGTCCTGCCTTCTGTAGCCTTTGTGTTTCGACATGCGTAAGAAGACCACCTGTTTTTAGAGATACGCCACGGGATAGAGTAATGCTTCAGCAACATATCAGTGACCTGATGAACATAGAAATGGACTCTGACATAGAGTAAGTTATTGCCTATGTAAGGGCAAAAGGACGGTCTGAGGTTCTGTAGCGATCCGAACCCGTGTATTCTGTATCGTAGTACTGACACGATTTTGGTACCAATGAACCGTAAATGATCCATTATATGCATGACAGTGTTTTCGCTGCGCAACTAGCATGAATTCACTGAGAAATAGGGCATTCTGTTGTTAAGTCATGGCATCCATTTTAGTTACGGCATCCATTTTGTTTCTTGCCCTCATATAGTCAATGAACGGGCGATGACCCCGGCAGAATCACCTTTTTAAGGATACGTAAGCTCGAGCCCCGAGAAAGGCTGACGCTGCATGACTAGGCAGAATCAAGCTGCCTCCCTTGCCTGAGGCCAGTCCTGCTATACTGGTTCTCGTGTCCATTGTCCTGACTGAAAGGCCGAAGACGGTAGCCATGCTCGTTTATGATCCATAAACACCTCTTATCCTACTTTTCAATCCTTTGCACCTGGCTCTGCTCCTCTCCTTCTGGGCTTTTACAATGGGGAGGTTACGATTTTTATGATGGGGAGGATCGGGCAAAGAATGGAAAACTGACAAGGGGACCTGATCGAATACCGAAAACCTACGACTAGTTATTGTTTGATGTCTATTTACTGTTTGTTTGGGATACCGGGTTGGGCATGAGAAATATTCGTGTAATGTTGCCTAAAGACATTTTTCGTGTATTTAAGGAACAACCCACTTAATGCAATTTGAACAGTCTCGTAGATTCTGCCTCTGTGTGGTTCCTATGACTTCTGTGTCCCTGCAGTGAATAAATCTTGGTCTCTGACGCCACCATCGAGAAACCCGCGTCTCTGTTTATTTGTGCACCGAGACAGGAAGGAACTCAGGGGTCTTCGGGTGTTGTTTCCCTGACACCTCTGGACTCTTAGAAGTCCAGAACCTCAACATCATGCACTTTGAGCTAGCCAGAAGTTGGGCAAACATATTCTGATGATATGTGTGGACTCAGTCCTGATATTTTGACACATATGTTGTCCAAAGGCACAGTCTTACTCTATTAGTAGGAACTGTACGACAATTTCATCATGAAAGTCATTTACAGCACCAACATGAAAATAAAACAAAAACAATGCATACACTCCCTGCTCTGTGCCCCGTAACGCTTTTGTGACTGCGTCCAGAACGGGATGTTCCACCATCTTGAGGTGCAGTAGTACAGCTGCTACTGCGTTGCAGCACACAAGCATCTGTGGCACATTATCAATATGTTCTGCACCTACCCCACTTCCAGTTTGGGAAGTTTGTATGGCTTCAACTGCAGTAGCTATCAGCCCAAGTTCCCTCAATATATCCCCACTGAAGTGGCCCATTTCTACCTGTAGCGTCACAGTCGCCTTGATAAGGTAGAGCTTGTATGTGCTGGCCTTCCAATGCAAATTATTCAGGCATCCATATGCACAGCACTGCTCTTCTCTCTTTGCCTTTGATTGGAATTGTCTTCTGCCATCTGTAGAAATAATATTTCGAGGGCACTTGTTAATTTGTCCCTTGTAGTGTCCATCCTAAACTGATTGTCCTCCAACTGATTGGCCACTGTATTGAAACTCACAAAAAAAAAATTCTGCATGGTCTGCATAGTGGAAGCCTCAATCCCACCAAACAACACTTGAGCTGAAACCCAGAAGGCTAGTTTCCATGAGAAGTATCACATCACCTATGAGCTTGCACTGTGAGATGTTGTTTTTGGGGTCTAACAACTAAGAGCAGGATTGGAGTAGGTGGCTGGATGGCATCCTCATCCTCAACTGATGGTGGCTGTGGGGAGAAACACACACTGCTGGAGTGGATATGAGGTGTAGTGGGCTGACTCTCCAACAAGATCAGATATTTCTCCATCATTTGTGCCTGTTCTTCTCCCTCAACATTTGTACAAATATTGCCTTCAAAAGGTGTATCTTTTTGAATAATGGATATACTATTCATGCAATTACATGGGGAACACATTTCTCTTTAGTCGATTTAATTTCTTTACTAAATGTCTGACAATAAATACAGTGTATTTCTTCTTGACTACTGGTCCCATAATGTTTTATAAAGGATACTTTTGCCATATGAAATCATCCCGTTTTTAATATTTCTATAGTAGTTTAAATTTTACATGAATGTAAAATAGTTTTAAGCTAAGAAATGTTACTATTACAAAGAATGTACTCTTACTTTGTGATGGTGCAAATACGGAAATTTCAATGTTAGCAAAACAAACAACAGCCTCTAGCTCCAGGGTTGTCTCCATTCTTGCCTCCATCGTAGTGGGTGGGATTATAGGAGAGGGTCCACCTCCTGCTGCTGGGTACTCACTCAGGTGCATTGTGACCTTATATTTAGTGCAGGACTGGAAGTCGTACCATCTCTTCCATATCTCTTCAGCAGAGTGCTGTGCCACACCTACAACATCTATTTTCTGAGCCAGGATTTGTGCTTTTTTGCCTCTAACATAGTTATAGATGACCTCACAAACAGGAGATCATGATTGTTGCAGCACTCCTCTGTAAATGTTTCAAGTTTTTTTCTGAGAACTTCAGTTTTAGCTTTCTTCCCCCTGTCTTGACTGGCAATTCCTGTTGTAGAGAGTTGTTGTTTGGTGGTCCCCGGGTCACTTTCAGCATTTTTCCACCCTCACTCTGGATTAGGGGTGGGGGGAATTTGCGAAATTAACTTTTGCAAATTATCGCGAAAATGCTAAAAATCTCCGCAAACAAGCCGAAAATATCGCGAAGACGGGAAGTTTTTTTCCCGCATGTTTGCGGTATTTTTTGCGTGATCGTGGGTCGCCAACTTACCCATGCGGTTGCTCATGGGCGCGGCCATCTTGTTTTCACTTGTCCCGCCCTCTCGCGATGCTTACATCCTGTTCCGGGTCGCGCAATGCATGTTCGCGCCCGTTCGCGGTAGATATTTCCTGTTTGCGACCATTTTTACTTGATCGCATTGCTTTTTGCTTGCTCGGGGAGAAAATATCGCGTGAACTTGCGCACGTGGTCGCAATGGGCGCAATCTTGTTTTTCACTCTATTGCATGGTTCTGGGGCCTGATTTTCAATCCTCTCCATATCTTTTCAATCCTTTGTTTCAACCCACTTTTTTTTATTTCTCTTACTAGTTTCCAGCTTCTATATTTTTGGTTTTTCTCTCCTTTTTTTGTTTTTAGCTACTTTTTCTCTTTCTATTGCCTGCTATTATTTATTTCCTTTACTTCTTAAATTTTCTTACCTTTTCTTACCCCAGAACCATGTCTAAGGGTAGGGCTGGTCGCCGTCGCAGCCAGAGCCGCCCACAACGGGTGCAGGCACGGGCCTTATTTGGGGAGGTGGAGTTGGCTGCACTAGTTTTCTTTGTTCAGCGCCACCTCCCCTCAACCCTGGCAGCAGGTGGCAGGCCTGGGTCCGGGTACGGCCTCCGGGAGCGTCGGCAGCGGTGGGGGAAGGTGCGCCGGGTAGTGTCACGCTTCTCTGGGGTCCGGCGCACCCAGGCGCAGATGATGCACCGATGGCCTGACATCCTGGACCGTGAGCAGGACCTGCTGGACCTGCTAGGAGTGGAGGACCCGGGGCTTGGTGAGTACCTATTTAATTATTACTACTTTGTGTCTGTTCTTCTGCTCTGTGTCATATATTGCGAATATCTTTTTTTTCTTCCAACCAGCTAGAATGTTGCTGCTTACATTCCAGGTTAATTACGTTTAAAAGTCTTCTGTGATTTTTTATGACACAGGTGCTCTTCTGCGCTACTACTAATCTTACTTGTTTGCAACTTTGCGTTTGCGCTCGCTTAGCGTGATTCTGTACGAGTTTATTTTAGAGAAATTAAGTTACGTAATGCTACAGTGACTCTAGTCCACTCCTTACTTTGTCCTGTCACTAATAGATAGGGGCGGATTGATACTGAGGTTTAGGTACTTTGTAAGTATGAGTTTCTAATTTGTTAGTGGTATGCGTGATGCCCCCTCAGTTACATGACGTGCTGCTAGTACGGCAGTCTTTATTAGAACCTTTTCTAGTTTGTTCAATGGGTGGTGGTAATTGGCTTAGCACTAGCAGAACATCAGCATCAATCAATCAACCCAAAATTTGGTGTATACAAAAAATGTAGTCATGTGTCCTCCATTTGACCATATGCATTGTTGAGGAATAAAAGAAGTGGAAATGCATACTTAATGTACAATTGGCATGCCTGGAATAGGTGGGCTAGGTTGGGTGGTACGTCGTACTTAGGCTTAGTTGTAACTTAGTATTCTGGAATCAGAATGGAAGACTGGATTACTGTTGATAAATAGTAACTTAAGTAGTCGATCCGCGAATCACCCAATACTACTTGTTGGCCAGATGAGATCGGTCAATTTAGTTATTGCAATTGTTGTTTACATAAGTGTTTTTTGACCGTTGTTAAAAAATGTTGTATTTGTTTGACACCATCCATCAATGTTTGTCTCTTTCTTATATCTTTCCTCTTCATCAGCACCCAGGGGCAGACAGACAGGGAGTGGGGGTTTGGCGGGACAACAGTCCGAACAGCACCAGGAGGACACCAATGAGGGCTCCTCTGCTGGCCCCAGTAAGTCTTCTTGTTTTTAATAATATATCTTATTCCATAACTTTTACTGCACCATATTTTTCACGAACTATTGTTTCAGTTTCCAAATGCCAATTTTTTACCAACAATTATCCTTCGATCTGTACGGTTTCAAAAATCTTATCCCTGCCTCTGCTATGATGACTCTCAGCACTACTACTACTAATACTATCAGTCTGTCTGTACTGTAGTAGCTAGTCTTGCCCAGTTGGCCAGTGCCACTCTTTATGTGAAAGGTTGTAATATAAAACTCATTTTCACCAGTAGCTCTAGCCATTGAGTCCAATCCTTTGGGTCGTCGTCTTGTACTACTTCTAGTCTTATTGATCTTGAGTCTTTGTTAATCTTGAGGCTTTGAAAACTCACAGCAACAAAAGCCCAACCAGATTTATTACTATTTTGATATGATAGCCTATAGGACATACTACTACTGTTGTAGGGATCTTGCACATACACAGACCTTTGCACAAGAAAATAAAATGTTGGTGATGGTAGGTTGGACCTTCCTCACACACCTCAATCAGAAATTCAGCACCCACCACAATTCCACTGCTCGACTATAGTACTGTCTTGTCATAACTATTAGGTCTCCGAACCCTCCCCCCAAGATACCCACCAAGTAGACAACCCAGAACATAACACACCCAACCTCTCAGTCGTGGAAGCAATGCACATGCACACCCTTACTTTAATTTGCTCACTTGTGTAAGTTAGTCCACACCAAATACCACCAAGTCTATGTAAGTTCAAAATATTTATTTTGAATTGAGAAGCTCTGTACATTGTTTAATTATAAGATGCAGCACCAACCAGAAAATCAATAACATTAAAACAATAAACATTGTTACACTTATACAGTTGGGAATTAAATCATGATAACGGAACAGTGGTGGAAGGCAGCACCACCATCCCCTAGGAATTTAGTTTATATAATTTTATAAATGAAGATGTGAGTGAAGGGACCCCTCACCTTAGGAGAACCTAGTACTGGTAGTTGTTGCATCATTCAGAAGCTCTGCAAAGCTCTGGTTCGTAGAAGGGAATGTTCCGTCTGTAATGCGAAAAATGAAATGGTGTGCGTTAGTATATTGCAACTTGCAAGCATTTCTCAGCCGTGCCAAAAAGTGTAGCATTTATGGATAAGCAATATGGACTAACAGTACACCAGTACTTCCTAAAAAAGTGGCTTGTTAATGTTTTTGTTGACCGCTTGTACGCAGCGCGTAGACTAGACAGTAGCAGTGTGAGGCAGGTCATGTGGGCTCAAAGGTGTCTTATACAAGAAGCTGCAAGGTAACGTCACATGTGCAAAAATAAAAGACACAAAGGTAAAATGGTAGCATGGCTCGGGCTAATTAAGCAAAGGCTACAATGACCATATATACCTATTAGTGTCTACTCTACTACTACCTGATTTGTACTAGTGATGTATGTTAGTATTAACTCATTTTTCAACCTTGCTACTGATCAATAGGGGGGAGGTGTATATGACGCCTAATAAATGTGTAATGTTTTCTAGGTGCACTACCGACCACCATTGCCGGGGCCAACGAAGGCGACGCGGAGGGCGAGAATGCGGCAGTTGCTGCAGATAGCAACGGAGCGGTAGGGGGAGCGGCAGCACCAGTGGCGGGTGGTGGTAAGTTAGATTCATAATCCTTAACTATTGTTGAACTTGACAGTACACTCACTGCAAGGGTGTACTGTATGTATATGTATACTGTACTGTTGAGACTTAGGGCCCCATTACGATGGCGGGCATATTGCCCCCGCCGGGCCGGCGGTATTCACTGCCGACACCACAGGGGCAAACCTCCCACCATCCCTGTAGAAAAGAGTCAGACCCCCATATGTCGACCAGGCGGAAAAGGGTTCAATATGGCGGTGGTGTCTCTCTGAACACACCGCCAGCCATATAATCTGCATTTTGGAATGCCTTTGCGTGGCGGCATTGCCGTCCGCCACGGAAAGGCATGCAGACATTGCAGAGTATGCTTGGGGGCCCCCATGGAGGGTACCTACCTATGCTATGGTACGCCCCCTGCCTTTCAAAGCAAAACGTGACAGGCTCTGTGCGGGGCCCATCATGTTGTGCTTGGAAAAGCAGCACAATATGTATTTTTAGCATTTCTTTCGGCACCGCCAACCAGAATGTAAAAAAACAGGATGCGCCCGCCACTGTGCCGGGCGCATCATCCTAATTAATTGTCCCCACGGGACCCCCACCCTTTTTAGCATGGCGGGCGGACAAAGTCCGCCTGCCATCTGATGTCGTAAGTAAGTATGAGTTGTTGGGGACGTTAGAAGAGTGAACTAGAAGACTAGAATACCTTTAATTTGCATAGGAGCGGGAGTATTGAGTAACCAATGGCCTCATCTATCTGATTTGAACTCCGCTTTGAAAGTTTTATGGAGAAGAGCATGAAGTACTGGGAATTTTAAGCCCAGCAGTGCAGGGAACACACCCTCTGACTTCGGGTTCTTCCTGTTTCAGACCTACAGAAACAAAGAGTCTTCTGGGTGAAGTCAAAGATCAGTTTATTGGCTGCAGACCAATTACAGGCATCCTAGAAGTACAACAGCGTGTATGTTCTCATGAGACTGCTTAAAATTACAGAAACGGGCTTCTCCTTAAATACAAAATATCATGCTTCAGGCACACATTCCTTGGTTTACGATATGGCCATATAAATGTATACATTACAAACGAAAAGGCAGAGTCATGATGACCATCCCACATTCCAGTTAAGCCAGCCCACAATTATTTACCCAGCAAGGCTCAGATCCCACATCAGATATCAACAGGCCCCAATAAACACGAGCATCTCCTGTTTGGAAAACAAGCCATAAAACAGGAACAGTCAGGTGTGAAAGAGATTAGCTGGAGGCTCGTGTGGGATGAAAAAGACTTTATGGTGTGTCAAGCCCTGATGCTAATCACAGGTGGCCGAAGGACGGGGAGCTCGTGAGACTGGACTGACCTGGGGCAGCGGAGCCAAGCTGCCCAGGTCACAGAGAAGTCAAAGGAAGGCACATGTGCTCTAAAGGCCCGTATTTGCTCGTAATATGTAGCCTATGTGAGGGCAACCATAAGATGGCCACCGCTCTAAGATGGAACCCACGGAGTGATGTATAATATCGTATACACAGTGCTTTCATAGCTAGAACGTTATACAAAGCACTTGTACATACCGCATTGACCATTCGCGGTTCGCTAATACCGGGATAGACAGGGGTAGGACCCTGTATCCCACGCGGTCCCAAATTTCAAAGTACAACAGACCCTCCTTTTGCCCTTACATAGGCAATAACTTCACTCATTTCAATCCGAGTCTAGGTCAATATTCACGAAGTCATGGAGATGTTGCTGTAGCATCATCCTATTACTTAGCTCGTCCCTCGATACAGGTTTCCTTACACATAATGTAGCACAGAGGCCACATATCGCAGGAGCACACTGTATGCACAGACAGAACAGGAAAAGGATGGCTAAGATCATTCCAATGACCATCAGAATTTTCCAACCCCAGGCAGATATCAGTTCCCAGAACCACCCCACCAGTGACCCATCTCCTTTATCCACGTGTATGGATTCAGATATTTTATGCAGTTTGGAGATGGCTTGATAAACTGTTGGAGCGTTATCTGGTATGAAAATGCAACAACTAGATTGGATGACCTTACATACCCCACCGCGGTCTGCAAGTATGACGTCTAGAACCATGCGGTTCTGCAAAGTCATGAGGCGATCCGCTTGGAGCTCAGCTGTTAAATTACCAAGGGCACCAGCCGTAACATTAACAGTGGATTCAACCACACGAGTCAGTTGTCTCAGGTTCCTACTATTGACCATAGGTCCCCAAAACGGCAGGAAACCCAAAAAGAAGTCTCCCGCTTCCTGACTGGCAGTATCCTCCTTACTAATCACGCCTCTCACAACTCTGGTCTTGTGATAGTCGGAGGCAGCAGTGAATGTTGGCGGTAGCAAATTTGCAATATAACATGCGCCCGAGAAATCAGGGGGCAACCATGTATATGCTCGGTCACTGCAGACAAAATATGTACCCTTGGCAGCCAAAAACGCAGCGGAAAACTGCGATGGAAAAGTGTACGTTTCAGTACAGTCACTTCTCCCCAGTTGAGCTCTAGGATTCTGACCATTACCTTGTAAGCAGAACCGACCTATGTGGGGTACGACCCAAATTGGGGATGAGATTTTTCGCTGTCTTTCACCCAGACTAATACTATACCCCGTCGCGTTCCACCCTACATAAGCTCTCAATTCATCCTTGGGAATAGATGAGTATGCGTCGATATCTCTGCTCATATCGGCAACTCCTTTCATTAAAGCTTTATTATTGGTGCTAGGTCTGATGGAACACGGTTGTCGCGGGGAGTAGGCATCTAGTGCAAAGAGAAACATGGTCTGGAATGCCCATGACGATCCATTGTAACTAAATGGCAACACTAGATAAGGAATACCCTTATTAATGGTATGTGGCATTAAACCACACACCCAGCAATTGGTTGTATTCATGACTAGTTGGTGCTGGTGCAGGAGCTGAATAAACGAGTTGTTTACAAACTCTGATCGTCTAGCTTGTTCGTGTTCAGGCAGAGGGTGAAAAGAGTGTGAGGAGACAGTACATAATATAAACAGACATAATAATACAAAACGTTTGCTCTTCATTATTTTACATATTCTTGCTTTAAAGTTCATTTCCTCAGCGAGTCTCTCCATCTTGAAAAACTCCATCCTCTAATCGTGCCGCTCACGGCGGGTGAGTATCTTCTGCTAAGGAGTACGCCTGTCAGTCCAGGGAACGCCCTAGACCAACCAGAACCGTTGACCTAACGTCTTCGGCCTGTACTCCAAAGTCTTGGCACCGCGACCCTGCGGCTGAACCCGGATGGTGGTTCGAAAGACAAAAATCAAGAAAGTCCTTCAGATGGGAGAGCTATGGTTATCAAAAACCAAAAAGGTAAGGAAAAGAATATTTATTTGTTCATAGGCCTTGGTCTTAAGTTATAGTGGAGACGGCCAGGTACTGTCTGATCTTGAAACAAGAGTTCAGGCTCTGTAGTGTCCAATCGAATTGACGGTGGCACAGCTTCTTGCAAAATATCGTCACTCTGTTGTGCTGAAGTTGTGCCTCTCACGCGTGCATCACTGAACGGCACAAAATGAGGTACAGTGTCTGTTTCAGAGTCAGCGACACCCTCCTGGACCCACTGGTCATACGGCAGAGGCAAAGGGATCCTTTTGATGTGGGCGCCGTGGATCCAGTTCTTTTTCCCCTTTACTCGAACAGCTGATCTTGTAGACAGAAGTACGAGATGAGGGCCAATCCAACGGGGCTCATCGTTGCTTTTGCGCTGGAAATTCTTGATGAGCACCCATGTGCCAGGGTCGATAGGGTGTCCTGGAGCTTCAGAGGCCTGGAAAAGAGTATAGTGCACCTGTTGGTGTAAAACACGCAATTTAGCCGTCAATTCATACAAGTAATCAACTCTTTCTCTGTGGCTTCAGCTTGAAGGGACTTCACACTCTCTATTGTGTTTTCACACATTCCAACATCACCAACCCATCTTGCAGGGCCTGCAACATACATTCGAGTCTTCACATCTTTCGCTGTTTCTTTCGCGATTTCATCAGCAAACGCATTACCACGGCCAACATCATCAGTGATTTTCTTGTGCGCACTGCATTTCATAATCGCAACTTGTAACGGTAGGGTCAGCGACTCAAGGAGATCATTCACCAACTTGCCATTCTGAATTTTAGCTCCATGCGAAGTCAGGAACCCACGTTCTTTCCACAATCGCCCAAAACTGTGCGCTACGCCAAAGGCGTACTGGCTATCCGTATATATGTTCACTTTCATTCCTTCAGACAACACGCATGCTCTCGTAAGGTCAATCAGTTCTGCTGCTTGAGCCGAATTTTGTGGCACACGTGCAGTTTCAACAATCGTGTGCAAAGTCGTGATAGCATATGCAGCAGTCGTATCACCATTTGGAAGCTTGAAACACGAACCATCCACCCATAAAGTACCATCACACTCAGTCAGGGGAGTATCTTTAAGATCTACTCTCCCTTTCGTCTCTTCTTCTGTTCTGAACAGACAATCATGTTGCTCAATCTCATCTAGGTCTGCTGGAATTGGTAATAGTGTAGCTGGATTCAACGTGTTGCATCTCTTTATGTGTATATGATTTGCTAACAGTGTCAACTCATATCCGGATAGTCGCGCACTAGTTAAGTGTTGTGTCTTGGTCCTGTTTAACAATGTGTCCACAGCATGTGGAACCATAACAATCAATGTATTATCCATCACTAGGCCAGCAGACTGTCGAATAGACATAGCTGCGGCGGCTGTGGCTCTCAGACAACTTGGCAATGCCCTCGCTACCTGGTCCAAGGTTGACGAAAAATATGCGCATGGACGCGGTCTATCGCCAAAAGGCTGTGTTAACACTGATAATGCGCAACCATCTTTCTCATGAACATACAATGTAAAAGGCTTGCTGTAGTCAGGGGTACCCAACACAGGAGCTGAACATAATGCATTACGCAATTCCCCCAAAAATTTCTGACACTCTTCAGACCATGGGATAGGATTCGGTGTGTCTTTACATGTTAATGCTAACAAAGGTTTTGCCAGCAAGGAAAAATTTGGTATCCAGTGCCTACAGTATGAAGTAATGCCCAAGAAAGCACGTACTTCTCTCTGTGTTCTTGGCACACTCAATTGTGCAATGGCTTGAATTCTTTCTGGGGTCAGTTTCCTTCCCTCCTTCGATAAGAGATGACCTAAGTAGGTCACCTCTTGTCGACAATATTGCAGCTTTGAGAGAGACACTTTGTGATGGAAGGCAGACAAATGACACAACAATGACAATGTAGCTTCTTTGCAAATCTTTTCAGTATCCGCGGCGATTAGTAAATCGTCAACGTACTGAATAAGGATAGCGCCACTGGGTAAAACCAGTGCATCAAGCTGCGCTTTTAAAGCCTGACTGTATATTGATGGACTTTCACAGTAGCCCTGTGGAGCGCGTTTAAAGCGGCAGCTGCAACCTCCTAAACTGAAGCCAAAAATGTCCCTGCTCTCCTCTGCAATTGGGATGCTAAAGAAAGCATTCTTCAGATCGATCACTGAGAACCATGCAGCGGAGGCTGGAATCATAGTTAACAAGGCAGTTATATCAGGGACAACTGGAAACTGTGGCACAACAATCTTATTAACCTCTCTAAGATCAATCACAAATCTGTAAACAGGTGGCTGTGAAGGGTCCGTTCGTTTTAAGACAGGTAAAACAGGACTATTGCAAACGTTGCCTCTTGTCTCTTCAATTACACCCTTTTTAATCAAATCACTGACAATTGCTAACAATGCTTTCTGACCTTCATTGGAGATCTTGTACTGGGGAATACGTGGCAATCTGACATTGGCTTTTATAGTGACCATGTATGGCGGTATTTCCAGAAGACCCACATCATTGGGACCAGTAGCCCAAAGGACATCCGGGAGGGATGACAACTCAGGTGGCATTGCATTCTTAGACAAATACATCGGGGAAATCACTTTCTTACCTAATGTAAGTTGTACTCCCGAGGGAGAACAATATAGCGTTGCATACAATCTTTTTAGCAAATCTAATCCTAGCAAATTTTCACCACAACCTGTCGTTAGGATGAGGGGTGCTTTTAGCTCACAAGGTCCAACAGAAAGTGACATAGGACTAGAAATCGGGTTCCTAACTGGGGCGCCAGAAAAACCTACTGAAACATTAATTTCGCCAGACAAAGGCGCGCCAGGGAGTTTTGAATGCATGATTGAACTCTTTGCAGCACCAGTATCCAGCAGAAAGGGCTCCGTTACATTTGCTGTAGTTACTTTAACATAAGGTCCGCTCTGATCCACTGGCACTGAAACAACTCCCTCTCTCTGTCTACGGCTGTCCTAGTAATCATCATCTTCTACATTGTCGTCTTCTGTATAATAATCATTATTATAGTACTGAGCTGTATTACCAGTTGCATTGGCTTGCTGATCAAAGCTATTTATGGTATTTTGAGGCGGAAGAGGACGTGCGTTCTGGGGAACATTTCCACGCCCTCTGCCTCTAGGAGCTTGCTGACCACCTCTACCTCTTGCGCCATACGCGTTACTGTTACTCTGCATTACTTTAGGGCAACTATATTTAAAATGACCTTCCTCTTTGCAATATGAACATTGGTTGGGACCTACAGGGATTCGTGGTTGATAATACCCATTCATTTGCTGATTATTCTGAAACTGTTGGGGTTGCTGATAGATACCTTGGGTTTGCCTATAATTATTCTGTCCTCCACGTGGCGGATAAGCCTGCTGTAAGAGGACCTTTGTTTTCAGTTCTTTCGTTTTCTTATCTGTTCTATCCTTCTCATCTTTGTCTCTATTTTCATAATACTGTGCAGTTGCCAGTATTTGCGCTGAAGAGGAAACAGCCCAGGAACTTTCTGAGTCTTTTAATTTTTTACACATCTCGGGAAGTAGATTCTGCACAAATTTATCAACAAACAACCGTTGGCCACCTTCAGTGCTCATGTCTTGACCACTGTGGTCGATAAACGTTTCTTCAAACCTGGTAAAGAAATCGGACACTGTCTCATCTTTCTTCTGCTTGCATGCGGACAGTTTATCCCAATTTACTCGCATCGCGGGCATTATAATTTTCATGTATGTAATAATTCTACCAGGGAGTTCTGCTACTAAAGGGTCAGGTTTCGCACCACCAACTTGGCCAGCATCTGCAGCAATGATATTAGCCCATGTTTTACCCAATTCTGCAGCGTGATCTACATTACGAATGGATCCCCATAAAGGCTGTGGAACCACATTCCCAAACAGCATATCTATGTCAGCCAGATTCATTACACATGATTCTGCAGTTTGTGATAACTCCTTATAATATCCTGTAGGGTTTTTACGGGGGTCAGGCAATGGCTGCTTAAGCGCTAACACTTCAGAACGCTTCCATGGAACATGTACCCAAACACGCTGAAAATGTGCTAAGACAGGCGGAACAGCATTTGGCTCAGCAGGTCTCCAAACTGGGGGAACCTCTCGCATCGGATATTGGCGCGCTTTTACCTTTTTCCCCACCGGGAGTTCCTGTTCGAACAATGATTGCTGACAATCGCCATTTCTGAAGGACAGTAAAGTCTCAACTGCTTTATCTACATTGGGACCCACAATTGTACCTTTTTCAAAATCAAATGGCACTCGACACAATTCCTGTGGGTTTGGGTTTGAACCATTATCCTCCAATTCCTCACAGAGGAATTCACACATTTTGTCAAAGACATACCTCTGTGTTGGAGCATCCCATTGGTGAAAATCGTTAACAACTGATTCCACATCATAGAGTGAAGGGAAACCAATCCACCTACGTACCAGATGATCTAACACCTCTTTCTTGTCAGAACCAGGCAGCTGACTACGCAATTGCTTACGCTGTAAGCCAGGAGTCGCACTAGATGACCCAAAGAGAGGCTACATTGAACTAGTAACTACATTAGCCAGTCGTTGTCGTGCTGAAGGAGAAGTTGAGGTGAAAACGGGGGGATAGACATAGGGAAGAAAAACGGAGTCAGATACAGGTACCGGGGTAGTGCAGGAAGGAGCGCCAGGGGAGGCAGCTGATGTGCTAGGCAAAGTCGCAGGAAGCGCGGGGGTAACAGGTAACAAAACTGGCGGCCCTTGAGAGGGCTGCACTGCAGGGATAGGAGCCAGCTGAAGAGGAGCTGGCGGCTGCGGGAAGGCTTGCGGCATATTTACTGGAGGCTACGCATTTACAAGCTGTGGAGGTGCGGTGGCATTTTGCGCATACGGGGGTGGCGAACTTAGCAAATGGGACATTAGGGAATCTTTCTCTTTCTCTTTTGTCTCATCTTGCACAAGGGGTGACAAAACAGGGTAACATTTATCAATCCCTAGTTTGTGCTGTCTGTGCAATTGCTCATTCATTTGTTCCTCCTCATTATCTTTAAATTGCACAGCTGCTTGCATCACTGACATACCTCTTTCTCTCTTATTCCTTTTCACTAGCTTAATTTCCTTCTGTTTAGCTTCCTTTCGCCATAGGCGGAAAGAATCAAACATCGCCGGCCGGGCTTTCTTTTTAAACAATTTCACTTCCAAATTATCTAAGATATCTGTATCGAAACTACCATTTTGGGGCCATTTTAAAACACCGTCCTTTCTGGTGTATCGGATCCATACTTCATTATATGCAATGGGGCCCACGCCATGTTTTAAATAAAGCTCATAAATTGGAGTTCCAATTGGAGGAACCGGACATGAATCCTCTAACTGGAAATCCCTTCCACAACCCAAACAAAACCAATTACCAAATACACTAGAGCCAGGCATCTCCGCTCACTAGTCTAGTTCCAAACTTCAAAGGATTATCGATTACGATAGTTTTGTGAATACACGAGTCCTCTGGCTTTGGCGTTTGCAAACTCCAAATCAAAATAATCCCGAAGGATACCAAAAATCCCAAAGGATACCAAACAAACTGGGAGACGCTCCACTTATACTTAACTGAATATCGATGATCAATGGCGTCACCAGAAGACTCTCTCGATTGTTTCGCTCTACCAAAATCGTCAAGGGTCCAAAACAGGGCGATTAATCAGGGCAGCAGTCCTTCGTAGCCGTCGAGACGCGGAGAACCTCGCAGAAAAGACTTTCGGACCACGTCGACATGCAGGGGTCGATGAAGTGGCGGCCTTCCTCCAGAATTTCCACACGAAGCTCCTCACGAACCTCTGGCTTGGACCGGTACCCCTGAAATCATCCCGAGTTGGGCGCCAACTGAAGTACTGGGAATTTTAAGCCCAGCGGTGCAGGGGAACACACCCTATGACTTCGGGTTCTTCTTGCTGTTTCAGACCTACAGAAACACAGAGTCTTCTGGGTGAAGTCAAAGATCAGTTTATTGGCTGCAGACCAATTACAGGCATCCTAGAAGTACAACAGCGTGTATGTTCTCAGGAGACTGCTTAAAATTACAGAAACCGGCTTCTCCTTAAATACAAAATATCATGCTTCAGGCACACATTCCTTGGTTTACGATATGGCCATATAAATGTATACATTACAAACGAAAAGGCAGAGTAATGATGACCATCCCACATTCCAGTTAAGCCAGCCCACAATTATTTACCCAGCAAGGCTCAGATCCCACATCAGATATCAACAGGCCCCAATAAACACGAGCATCTCCTGTTTGGAAAACAAGCCATAAAACAGGAACAGTCAGGTGTGAAAGAGATTAGCTGGAGGCTCGTGTGGGATGAAAAAGACTTTATGGTGTGTCAAGCCCTGATGCTAATCACAGGTGGCCGAAGGACGGGGAGCTCGTGAAACCGGACTGACCTGGGGCAGCGGAGCCAAGCTGCCCAGGTCCCAGAGAAGTCAAAGGAAGGCACATGTGCTCTAAAGGCCCGTATTTGCTCATAATATGTAGCCTATGGGAGGGCAACCATAAGATGGCCACCGCTCTAAGATGGAACCCACGGAGTGATGTATAATATCGTATACACAGTGCTTTCATAGCTAGAACGTTGTACAAAGCACTTGTACATACCGCATTGACCATTCGCGGTTCGCTAATACCGGGATAGACAGGGGTAGGACCCTGTCTCCCACGCGGTCCCAAATTTCAAATTACCACAAGCACCTGGTGCACTGTTCAACTAAAAAGTGAAAGACGGGTGGAAGTAAGAAGGACGGGCGAGATTTAAAATGTTATGTACTACTGTGCTTTATAGTGCCACTCTACCATGCCACTATGTGTATAAATAATTAACTTGTCTTACTGTTTTTCTAAGAGTATATTTTACAATTGTCTTGTTTTTTTATTTTTGATACACAGCTACTCCTAAACTAAACCGCAAGGAGTTGGCCGCCAAGGCACGGCGCCGGAAGCTGGAGGCAATCCAGCGGAAATACCGGCGGCTGGTGGTCTTAGCCGAGGAGGAGGAGGAGACTGCGGCAGCAATTCAAGCCTCCTCCAGTGCACCGGGCCCTAGCCAGCGCCCTCCAGCGGTACGGCACCACCGTCTGGCAGCTGCCCGCCGCCACCATAGTGCCATCTCCGGTGCCCCCCACTGTGGCTGCAACTGCCGCGCCCTCAGACGCCGCGTCGCCCATCTAGAGCACCAGATGCATATCCGCCTTGAGTCCCGCCCCACACCTTAGTCCCTGTCATTAAGTTCTGCCCCTTTTTTAATTCTTGTTTGGGTGGATGGGAACTTGTTTGGGCGTTGGGTTTGGGATTTTTTCTTTACGGACTTTTTGTCCTATGTACAATTGGACATTGGTTGGGGTTAGGGAGGGGAGTGGGTCAGCTTTTGTGGGTTTAGTTTATTTTTGTTAGGGAAAATTCAATATATTTTTCTATGTTACATGCAATGTTGTTAATGTTTTGTAGGTGGGGTAACTGTTTTACATCACACTGTTTCCTTGCTGGTGCATGACCGCCCATAGCCTGTGTTTGATTGAAATAATTGGCTGACTGTGTAAGACACAAACAGATAGATGTGACACACCTCACTGATTGACTTGTCCTTCTAGTACTTTCAGGCTGTCCTCTAGTCTATGCATTCTTTATCTGGACTGGTGTGTGAAAATGAAATCATTGACAACATGTCCATTATTAATTCTGCCTCCCCCAAACTTCTCTCTTACCTGTGCTTGATGTTTATGTCCAACTGTGGCACAGCAATGGCTGCATGGTGAAGATGGTTTCCTTTTTCTAACATGCCATGATTGGGGTGGTGGTGGTGGTAGTATAGTAGTAGTAGTAGACACTGGCAGGGCGGCAGCATTTGCAAAAAAAGAAAAGGAGACAGTCAATCGCCTTTGAGAGACTGTTAGAGGAGTAGTAGAATGAAGTACAGTACAGAACTTACAGAGCAACAATAATGTGCTCAAATATTAGACAACAAAACATAATGGTGGTTGGGATAGCCTACTAGACAGAGTTACAAACTATAGTTGTGTCGAGTCACTTGACTAGGCCTACAGCCTAACAGTTAGTGCTGTATATGAGGAATGACAACAAACAAATCCAATCAATGCCGGCAATTCATTCTGAGGTATATGTTCCTTTGTTAAATAAAAGAACCTAAAATATCCTACTCATGGGTGGGCAAGCAGAAGAAGATCATCGCTCTGCCTTGAAATTGAAGTACTGTTGCTTTCGCCACATCCGCCCCAGCAAGTGTGTGATTAAGTATTGGTGTACATTTAATTTAGTCACACCTCGACAATAAGTCACACAGCCCGGGTGAAGAGAGTTAGGGTTTGTTGAATTGATGGGAAGGGGTTTTTGGGAAAGGTTTGACATAGAAAAACAGTATGCATGGACAAACAAACGACAATCATTGAAGACTACCATATCCATATGTTAAGGGAGAAAAAGGAAATGCATGCATGATGATGAGAGACCCGGATTACATACACTTCTTTTTCTTGTTCTGTTGTTCCGGCCTTAATACTTTTACAGATAGCAAATAGAAATTTTAAATATTGGTAGGGAAGAATCGTAAACAGAGAGCAAACCTAATGATGATAATAACAACTCCAAGAACACACTGTTGTAAAGATTGTATACAAAATATTAATCAAATTACTTAAGAGAAGATAAAAGTGTATACTGTTATTGTGTTATCCTGGTAAAAAATGTGGACTGGATTTGCATCTCGGCATTCCTCTTGGTCCTCCTCTCGTCCATCAATCTTGGGTGTGTCGCCTCGCCACTCGCCACTGCCCGGCTGGAAACAAAAATGTTGATTTATTGGTAAGGTAAGTGTGCAATGTAATGTTTTCCAAAGTATAGGGCAAGGCCCGGCCTGTAATTGTAGATGGAAAACCAAAGGGGATATTGGGAAACAAAGTTGAAACAAATGCACAAGTTATGGTGTAGTGCAACAAGAACACTTTCCGAGGTGGCATGTATGCATCATCTCTACTCTAGTCTGTTTCCAGCATTGACCTTCAACAAGAACAGGAGAGAGCAGGCCCACAGTGCTTAGCAGTAGCACATCCTACTTTAAGACTTTAGAGTACTTTTTTTTTTTTTAAGGAGTTGGACAAAGGCAAAGCACGTTATCCATTCCAAACATAGCATTTTACAGTTTAAGTTAGTAAATAAATGCACAGCAGTCATCCCACCGCTACACTCTATTCCACTTCTACAGACATTTGGGTCTGCTGTGGTTGTTGTTGACGTGTTTACCTTTAGGCTTTTAAGTTTATGCCACTCATGAAACATCCTCCTGACTTCATCATCATCTCTGATTCTTTTACTGACTGACTGTGAAGATTGGCCTGCAGTAGAAGTAAAATTGTTATTACACAACAAGAGTAGAAATATTATTGACTTGAGTCAGTCTTTAGTGTGTACAGAAAGATAAATTACTAGTACACTTTGACTTCACTTTGTGCACAACAAACAAACAACGAAAACTAGGGGTGGGCGGAATTTGCGTAATTGCGTTACGCAAATCTCCGTGAAACGGTAAAAAATCTCCGCGAACACGCAGAAATTCCGCGAACATGCGTAATTGCTTGTTTGCGATGCTTTTTTCCTGTTCACAATTGCTGTTTGCGTGCTCGGGGAGAAATATCTCGCGAATACGCATTTTGAGAACGCGAACAAGCAAAAATTTTGCGAAATCGCGGAAAGCAGACTTTTTAGCAATTTCGAGTTCTCCGCAAATTACGCAAATTTCGCAAGCGGAACGGAATTTACCGCCCAGGCCTAACGAAAACACAAAGACCAATCGCTCAGAGTCAGGTGTCCAATGCATGCCATAAATTGTCATTACCTGTTCCTTCTCATCTTAAGTTAAAGGGCCGTCTATTTCGCCATCCTCATGATGGGCGGTGCTGTTGTGTCATCATACTCATTGCGCAGATATAGTGAGTCCCCTTCCTGTATTGAAATAAAAGCAATTTCTTATTTGCAAGAAGGGGAAAATTGAATTCACCTTGAGTTAAGTTTAGTGTGTTCTGTAGAAAGTTGATTAGTGGCAGTGCACAATTACATAAATTCATGCACAACAAACACAACAAAATCAGTCAGTCTGCGACTCTGCGTCCAATGCATGGCATCAATCATTACCCGTACCATCTTATTTTCAGTTAATGGCCAGTCTCTCTCGGCTCTTAAAAGGAGGATAGCTATAGTAGTCATCTGATTCATGCTCCACTTCTTTTGGCAGGACTAGGAAAGTTTGATTTTTTTCTTGTAGTATTTTACCATCATCCAATCATAATTCATGAGGGCAATGGATTTGGGCGGGAGATTCAGTATGATGGAGCGGAGGAGCTGGATTCGGAGGATTGTACTGTCAAATTACAGACACCTGAGAATTGTATATTAAATAAGAAGAGTAGAAGACGGTGGTAATGGATTTGTTGTCATTCACAAGTTTGTAACTGGAACGACAGACACACAAATAACGGTGGGAAAAAAGGGAGGAAGACAGTAAGTGCAAGCCTAATTGTCAGAGAAGTATAGCTCGTCCTCAAACTCTGGGGGGGTCAGCCAGTAGTAGGTAATCATCATGTGACACACTACTTCTGTCACCTGAGCCGCTGTCCTCATCTTCCTCCATTGCTTCATGTATTGTGTAATTCGGTGGTATGAAGTGCTGATTAATTTTGATCATTGTTAACCTCTCCACGTTTTTGGGCAAGAGACTGGTCCTTCTCAATGTTACAATGGAACCAGCAGCACTGAAAACACGTTCAGAGGAGACACTTGCGACAGGGCAAGCCAGATAGCTTATCACCAGCCTGCTGAGGTGTGGCCATTCAGACCTTTTCCTATACCAATACTGCAATAGGTTTTGATCAATGTACACCTCTGTTGGGTCATCCAGACAGGCCTGGACCATCCGCTCAATGTTCAGGGTTGCTGCTGGTAAGCTTTCATGCTGTTTTTTCTGTGCATCAGCACTGTGCTTATTAATGCCTAACTTTACATACCAATTGTGTAATGATGGTACTCGGCCTAATGATCCAGTTATTGTTTCTGTGGTCGATAGTGATGGTGAGTGTTGTGATCCAAACGCACTGCCCTCAGCCGACGAAGTTGCACTTGATCCTGCATGGCCTGCTTCAGTAAATCTTGTGGGTTGATCTTGCGGGCTTTTAATTAGCAGCCGTTCGTTTTCCAACTTACTGGCTGCTTCAGCTATACAACTTTTGTAGCGGGCAACATCAATCTCGGAAAAAGCAAAGAATGTCTTCAGTCTAAATTTTGCACGTGGATCCAGAATTGTGGCACAAATGTAATGTTCTTGTGACAAAATTTTATTTTGTATCCTTACATTTTCAGCTAAGCGCCGGCATAAGCTCTCCACCAAGTCATGGGCTTGCCTTTTGTCCTCTACACCTTTGTATGATTCAGACACATTATTCAGCTGATGCTCTAGCATTTGCAATAATGGGATAGCTTGGCCCATTGTACAGTCCTCCTTGCTGACTTCACGTGTGAAGGCCTCAAAAGGACACAGCATCTCAGTCAGGCATTTAATTAGGCTCCATTACTCCATCTCAAGGTTCAGGTAGTAGCACCCCCTCTTCTGTTCCAGACATATTCATGGAGTGACCTGTACTGCTCATACAGACGATCAAGCATGTAATACGTTGAGTTCCAACGTGTTGCCACCTCCTGGATGAGTGCGTTGACTGGCATCCTATGTTCACATTGGATGATCCTCAGCTGCTTCCGAGCTTTAAATGAATGGCTGAAATGAGTGCATATTCTTCGGCAGATGGCCAGTAAATTGCTGACTATGGGTTCTTTTTTCAGAAAGTCTTGAACTATAATGCTTATACAGTGCGCCAAACATGGAACCCTGAAATAGGAACCAAGTTCCATGGCCTTAAGTACATTTTTGCCATTGTCTGTGGCAACAAAACCAATACCAAGCCCTCTTGGCCGCAGCCATTCCAAAACCTTGCTGCGAAACTCGTGTAAAATGTTTTCAGACGTATGAGATTTCTCCAATGCGAACATGGCTACAGTTGCATGTTTCCGAGTACCTTAAAAAATCGCAGTTATGTCAACAGCACCTCGTTCAGATAGCTTATCTCTAACCCCCACAAAAGAGACCCAGTGTGCAGTGATGCACATGTAATCTGTGGTTTGGCAACTGGTCCACATGTTTGTTGTCAGGTGGATATTGTGCACAGCACTCAGCTGCAAAGCTTGTCCAACCAATTCCAGCACATCATGATGTAGTGCCGGAACAGCAATTCTTGCTAAATAGGACCGGCTGGGAACCTTCCATTTAGGGCAGATGGCAGACACAAATTCAAGGAAACCCACCCCTTCCACAAATGAAAAAGGAAGAAGGTCCAGTGCTAACATTTTAGCCAGCTTCGCATTGTACAATCGTGCCGTTGGGGGGTTGCGTTGGAACTGCCCCTCCAACCTAAACATGCTCTCAATGGTTGGCTGGATTACTTTCCTTTGTGGTGCTGTTATCATTAACCCACTAAGGCTCAACGACACAGATTGTCTCATTGCGGTACTCGGTCGCCTTGGTGTCTCACTCTCAGCCTGACTCAGAGTATGGCTCTTACTGCGGTGCCACTCTGATGTTACTGAGGAGGATGTGGGCGTTACCACTGCACTACTGGGGACAGGGCTAGAAATGCCTCCCTCTTCTTCACCTGCCACCGCAATAATATGGCTCCCTGATTCATCCTGATCAACTTCAATGGGTTGAGTTTTTCTACTTTCTTTTAACTTAAGTAGGTGATCCTCCCACACGATAGTGTGGTGTATTCTGAGATGACTTGCTTGTCCTCCAGGACCATAGTTTGTACCAAGCTTACCACGCCGAACACCTTGCCGACAAATTGAGCATATAGCAATGTTCTCCTCCTTGGCACTAACAGAAAAGTAGTCCCAAACTGGGGAGGAGAACTTTCTGGCACTGCTGGATGTGCCACTTTTAATGCCAGATGAACTGGAGAGTGTGCTTGAAATGTGACCCTGTGCACCTACACTGTGACTTTTACTACCACTACCTACTGAGATGGTTGAGCTGGATGTAGGTCCCTGACGAGCCTTGGAAAATATGGTAGCTGGAGGTAGTGGTGGTGTAACCTGTGTTGGTGATATCCGTGCTACATCCCGCTCAGTAGCAGCCTTTCTGGATTGGGGCGGGAGTAATGTGCGTGATGACTGGCTCGTCTTCATCAACATCATCACCCCCCTCTTCTACATCTACCTCCATAACTCTAAGTTTATCTGGGACCTTCCTTTTCAGAAGCATTGTCTTGTGGCGTATATCACTCTCAGACTGAGCTGGTGGGAGCCAAGTGTCATCACGATCATCAGAAGCGGGGCTTGAAGAAGAAGATGATGGACTAAGCCTCCTTTTCCTTGCTGGTGGTCTGGAAGACAATAGATCTTCTGAAACAGTGGTTTGACTTTGCTCCACTTTGTCTGCAGGAAGCTCGATTTCCTGAAATTTCCCTACGTCAGGAGCAACAACTACTATGGTGGGCTGTTGCGGCCGCTGCTGTTCTTGTTGCGGCCGCTGCTGTTCTTGTTGCGGATGCTGCTTTTCTTGTTGTGGCTGCTGCTGTTCTTGTTGCGGCTGCTGCTGTTCTTGTTGCAGCTGCACACTGATCTGCTGAGTTTGCGCCTGTGTTGAACTTGATTGTGTACTACTTTGCGGTAATGATATTTCTTCAACATCGCTGCTCGTTAGTAGACTGGCTACCTCTGCGACACTAAAGCCCTTGGGCCTAGGTTGGTGGGGTTGGACCGCTGTGCTGCTCCCAGCTTGGTTCCAGGACAACGCTGCTGCAGGCGTAACTTTTTTGGTGCCAAAATAAACATTGGCCGGCACACCACCAGTCGTGGTTAATGGCACTTCCTTTTTCTGTTCCTTCTTCTCACCGGCAACTTTCTTGCTACTGGACCTGGTACCTTTATTTGTGGCCATCTTCTTCAGATGTCAGGCAGGATGCAGATGCACAACAAGTTCTGGTCACACGTGGACGTGATGCGCAGCAGGACTTCTGTCTGGCTGTCAGTACAACGGGTAGCCGGGTGATGCTGATGACACCTCCTCCTCTGTCTTTTGTGCACCTAAAAGCAAATAAGCCAGGAGAAGAACATCAGTGAAATGTTGCATTTGTTGTTGTGGTTCAGTTACTTAGTACTGTACTAGTGCAAACAAAAGATAGTCTAGACATTTATGACTTTTTTTTAACAAGGGCTATGTTATACTACTGTGTACAGTCACACACTACACTCTCAGGAAGGATAGGAAAGTTAATAATAACCACCAAAATAAAAATGTAATGGAAGTGGGGTGGACCCTATTTGCCATTAAATTATTTGAGCATCTCAGCATCCATGGAGCTGCTGCTGGCAAAGGGGGTGGATGGATGGAAACAGTAAGCCAAATAGCCAATAGGAAAACCATGCAGGCCTATGGCAAACGCAGGACACTAATAACTCCCAGTCCAAACACAAAAAAAGGCCACCACCCACATGGACACTCACAAATCACAAACAAGCCGGGGGCCTGGGAAACACCAGGAGCTGACAAAAGGCCTATAAAAGCCAGGTAAAGGATGCATGCTAAAGCACACTGCTCTGCCTTTTTAATGCAACAAAATGGAAATACGAACATTCACAGGCCCCAAAAAGGTCTGCAGGGTGCATGCATTGCACACCAACACACCAGACACATACAACCAAACATGTCTTTAAGACAACCAACATCAGAAAGGCCACCCCAAAAAAACACACTTCCCCAACTTAATCCAATGCCATCCATGCCCTAAATGATGTCTAAAAATTCAACAGACCACACAGAAAACACTTGAGTAATAAAGCTGTGGCTATCTGCTCTGATCCTAGTGGATGAAAAAGCAGGCCTGTTGGCAGACAAGGCCAGGCAAGCTTGCAGGCCTAGGCTTCAAAATGGCCACCAGCCACATGGCCAGGCCCAACAACATCAGAAAGACCACCCCAAAAAAACACACTTCCCCAACTCAATCCAATGCCATCCATGCCCTAAATGATGTCTAAATTCAACAGACCACACAGAAAACACTTGATTAATAAAGCTGTGGCTACCTGCTCTGATCCTAGTGGATGAAAAAGCAGGCCTGTTGGCAGACAAGGCCAGGCAAGCTTGCAGGCCTAGGCTTCAAAAGGGCCACCAGCCACATGGCCAGGCCCAACAACATCAGAAAGGCCACCCCAAAAAAACACACTTACCCAACTCAATCCAATGCCATTCATGCCCTAAATGATGTCTAAATTCAACAGACCACACAGAAAACACTTGATTAATAAAGCTGTGGCTACCTGCTCTGATCCTAGTGGATGAAAAAGCAGGCCTGTTGGCAGACAAGGCCAGGCAAGCTTGCAGGCCTAGGCTTCAAAATGGCCACCAGCCATATGGCCAGGCCCAACAACATCAGAAAGCCCACCCCAAAAAAACACATTTCCACAACTCAATCTAATACCATCCATGCACTAAATGATGTCTAAATTCAACAGACCACACAGAAAACACTTGATTAATAAAGCTGTGGCTACCTGCTCTGATCCTAGTGGATGAAAGCAGGCCTGTTGGCAGACAAGGCCAGGCAAGCTTGCAGGCCTAGGCTTCAAAATGGCCACCAGCCACATGGCCAGGCCCAACAACATCAGAAAGGCCACCCCCCAAAAAAACACTTCCCTAACTCAATCCAATGCCATCCATGCCCTAAATGATGTCTAAATTCAACAGATCACACAGAAAACACTTGATTAATAAAGCTGTGGCTACCTGCTCTGATCCTAGTGGATGAAAGCAGGACTGTTGGCAGACAAGGCCGGGCAAGCTTGCAGGCCTAGGCTTCAAAATGGCCACCAGCCACATGGCCAGGCCCAACAACATCAGAAAGGCCACCCCAAAAAAACACACTTCCCCAACTCAATCCAATGCCATCCATGCCCTAAATGATGTCTAAATTCAACAGACCACACAGAAAACAATTGATTAATAAAGCTGTGGCTACCTGCTCTGATCCTAGTGGATGAAAAAGCAGGCCTGTTGGCAGACAAGGCCAGGCAAGCTTGCAGGCCTAGGCTTCAAAATGGCCACCAGCCACATGGCCAGGCCCAACAACATCAGAAAGGCCAATACAAAAAACACACTTCCCCAACTCAATCCAATGCCATCCATGCCCTAAAAGATGTCGAAATTCAACAGATCACACAGAAAACACTTGATTACTAAAGCTGTGGCTACCTGCTCTGATCCTAGTGGATGAAAGCAGGACTGTTGGCAGACAAGGCCAGGCAAGCTTGCAGGCCTAGGCTTCAAAATGGCCACCAGCCACATGGCCAGGCCCAACAACATCAGAAAGGCCACCCCAAAAAAGCACACTTCCCCAACTCAATCCAATGCCATCCATGCCCTAAATGATGCCTAAATTCAACAGACCACACAGAAAACACTTGATTAATAAAGCTGTGGCTACCTGCTCTGATCCTAGTGGATGAAAAATCAGGCCTGTTGGCAGACAAGGCCAGGCAAGCTTGCAGGCCTAAGCTTCAAAATGGCCACCAGCCACATGGACAGGCCAAACAACATCAGAAAGCCCACGCCAAAAAGACACACTTCCCCAACTCAATCCAATGCCATCCATGCCCTAAATGATGCTTGAAAATTAAATGCATTCTAAAAACACCAAAGGAACAGTTGCTTCATCATGCACACACCCATGAGGCCATGCCCATGACTAGCTCGGGCCTACTACTGACTACTACTACCCACAAAATTTTTAAAACAAGGAATGATGATAGTTACCAAAAATAAATTGTAGTTACAACAACTGCAAGGCCCACAATCCAACAGACACAACAACCACTTACTTGTAAAATATCCTATTCAAAAAATCCTCAAATCCAATTGCAATGATGCAGCAGACAAAAAGAGTGATCTTTCCAGCTCAAAATCCAAAGGCAGAATGAGCAGGAGATGGACAAAGCACTGGGAGGAGCCTGCTGGACAGGAATAATGCCCTAAATGATGTCTAAATTCAACAGACTAGATAGAAAACACTTGATTAATAAAGTTGTGGCTACCTGCTCTGATCCTAGTGGATGAAAAAGCAGGCCTGTTGGCAGACAAGGCCAGGCAAGCTTGCAGGCTTAAGCTTCAAAATGGCCACCAGCCACATGGACAGGCCAAACAACATCAGAAAGCCCACGCCAAAAAGACACACTTCCCCAACTCAATCCAATGCCATCCATGCCCTAAATGATGCTTGAAAATTAAATGCATTCTAAAAACACCAAAGGAACAGTTGCTTCATCATGCACACACCCATGAGGCCATGCCCATGACTAGCTCGGGCCTACTACTGACTACTACTACCCACAAAATTTTTAAAACAAGGAATGATGATAGTTACCAAAAATAAATTGTAGTTACAACAACTGCAAGGCCCACAATCCAACAGACACAACAACCACTTACTTGTAAAATATCCTATTCAAAAAATCCTCAAATCCAATTGCAATGATGCAGCAGACAAAAAGAGTGATCTTTCCAGCTCAAAATCCAAATGCAGAATGAGCAGGAGATGGACAAAGCACTGGGAGGAGCCTGCTGGACAGGAACAGGAAGTTGGAGATTCTGTGTCACTTCCTCCCTCTCCCCACCTTTTTAAAAAAGGACTCCTTGCACAAAAAAGGACAGCCTAGTGTCCATCTGAGGAATTGTTTTCATCCAAAATCATCATTTGCAGAAGGTTTCATGCTGCTAGAGCTGATATTCTTCTCCAAATTGAATATTTTACATGTTCGAGTTCTTGAGCTTCGCATTACTTCCTCCGGATGTCGATGGCATGTCGAAAATGACATGATTGCGTTCTCTCGCTCCCTGTCGCGTTGGATATGACATGTTCGGGGTCTCTTTCTCCTTTTCGCGTTCAATTAGACGTGCCCGCGTCCTCACGCTCTCGCTCGCGGTGTAGAATGACATGTTCGAGATCTCAATCTTCTCATACATACGGTGCATGATCGCGAGAAGAATGACATGATCGCGCGACAAATGACGTGATCGCGCGACAATGCGAGCGCGAACTGTTGCGAGACAGCGCAAAATGGATACCAACAATCCAATATCTCGTAGAGAACGCGACCGGGTCGGGAAAACTTGTCAGCGAACACGGGGATTCAGGTAAGGCGATGGCGCGCACGCGAGAATGTATTTTTTTACAGCGCGAGCAAGAAACAAATTGTCGCTAAGCTGCGGAATGCGGAAATTTTGACATTTTCGTGCTTTCCGCGGAACGCGAAAATCCCAAATTATCGCAATTCCCGCGAACGGAACGGAATTTTGGCCCAGGCCTACTCTGGATGCTTTCCTTACTTCAGATGTGCACCACTTCCTGATTGTGGGGTCATCCCCCTGAACCAGGAAGCAATTTTAAACGTTTGCGAATTTGTTTGCCAATTGCAACTGCGTTCCCAATTTAGGAAATTGCTCAATTCAATTTCTAAATTAAGAAAGCAACTCCTTTGAGAGTTGCTAATATTCACTGGCCATTGTACATGCTTTCTGATTTGCGATTTTCGAGTTGCAATATACAAAAAGTCACAAATTGTTAATCACAATTTGGAAGCTTCATACATCCAGCCCTTATTCACATTTTGAGTTCATAATTCTCTCCACATGGGTCAAAGCTGAAACTGTAGCTGCTGTCATGGAGCACCAGGTCTGAAAGCAGACTCTGGAGCAGACGTTTATCAAAGTATCCAAACATTCTATGGTGCCGAAACAGCCTCAGGAGTACACTTCTAAGGCCCCCATGACTGCAGGGGACGGTAAACAATAGCATCCTCCCACATCTAACAATAAAATCCGGTTTAAAGCAGGCTCTGTCCTCACAATAAACTCAATCAACCAATCAATCAATCAGGGATTTATATAGCACACTACTCACCTGTGAGGGTCTCAAGGCTCTGGGGGGAGGCGAGATCGTGCAGCACCGATTCAGCCGAAGAGCCAGGTCTTGAGGTTCTTCCTGAAAGTGTACCGAGTGGGAGAACATCTGATGTTGAGCAGGAGTTTGTTCCAGGTCTTTGCTGCGATGTAGAAGTACACTCTTGCACCCTTTTTGGCTGTGCGTAAGTGTGGGGCGAGGTCGGTGGAGGTTTCTCTTGGGTACGAAGGACACTCTTTTGTCCGGTGTTGCGGAGGAATTTGTACACGTGAGTGAGTAACTTGAAGGTTACTCTTTTGTTGATGGAGAGCCAGTGGAGGTGTCATAGGTACTGGGTGATGTGTTTATGTCGTGGGATGCTGCGGACGAGCCCGGTAGCAGTGTTCGGGATGGTCTGGTGTATCCAGAGCAGGGATTTGATGATTCTGGTGTAGAGGGTGTTTCCATAGTCCAGTCTGCTGGTTATAAGAGCATGGGTGACGGTCTTTCTGGATTCGGCGGGGATTCACTTGAAGGTCTTGTGAAGGATGTGGAGGGTGTTGTATCACGAGAAGGAGACACCGTTGATCTGTTGGGTCATGGTGAGAGAGGAGTCAAGTATGATGCAGAGGTTGCCAGCGTGGTCCATAGGAGTAGGGGGACTGCTGAGGGAGGAGGGCCTCCAGGTTTTTTCCCATGCTGAGGGGGTGGGTCTGAGGATGAGGACTTCTGTCTTCTCTGAGTTGAGCTTCAGATAGCTGCTGCTCACGCAGGATGCAACATCTTTAATTCCTTCCAGGAAACTGAGTCTGGTGATGTCGGGTTGCCTCATGAGGCAGAGGATGAGCTGGGTGTCGTCAGCATAGGATACTATGCTGAGCCCATGTTTTCTGATAATAGTGGCAAGGGGGCCATGTAAAGGTTGAAGAGCATGGGGATGAGTGATGAACCTTGCGGTACTCCGCAGTTGATCTATGTGGGTTTGGAGAGGAAAGGCGGGAGTCTGATATTTTGGGTTCAGCTGTTGAGAAAAGAGCGGATCCCGCTGAGGGCAACGTAGGAGATTGAAGTCTATTGGGCCCTACAGCATTCTGGCATTCTGTTTTCTTCCTTTTAAGTGTGTCAGCATATCACATGTGGCACAAACAGACATGTAAGGAAGGATTTGGCATGAGGATGTCAACATGAGACCCACAGACCCTGCCATAATGATTCTGCAGTACTCAGAATAGTCAATCCTGTCCATTCAGGTCAACCTACTGTGTAGCCCATAGTAGGTATTTCACACCCCATTCAAGGCTGAAAACAGGCTGGGAGATGGCAAAGTTCTATTGTGAATTTGTTTTCTGAAAGCACAGGAAGGTTAAGAGTAAATTTTCCATCATGTTTATTAAAAATAAAACTTCCCTTTTGAATTGGATTTTCAATACCCAGCAATGCTCCCTCTAATTTTCCTTCTCTGTGTGCAGCAGTGTTAGGCCTCTGAACTCTGCATGCAAGCCCAGCTATCAAAATCTGTGGCGTTTGCCACTGTAAACTTTTCTTTACAACCCAAGCATAAAAAGGAGTATTTGTACAAATGTTACACCATGTGATAGGTTCTCAAAATAATTCTGTGCTAAGGAGACACACCCCTCTGACCTGAACCAATAAGTAGTGCCTATACCTGAGGTATAGAAAACAACAGGATTCACAATGTTAACTGTGAGAAGCTGACCTGGTATACAATGTCTACTAATGTAAATGGGTTCATTGCACTAGTCTAGAAAACCCTTATGGTGATTTCAAAGGTCTTAGGCAACCTTAGAAAGCTATCCAAGTGGTAGATGTGGAGAGCATCCTTCAGGTTTACCTTTGAAGGAGTGTAAAGCAGCTTGTTTTACCAGAACGCAATCTTATAGTATAGATTAAGTGTAAGAATCACACCAAGTATTTATAAAAATATGAATTTATTATATAATACTCTGTAGTATGTTCAAATATCCCCAGCACGGAGATAAACACAATGCACACAATACGTTAGCAAAGAAACACAGTAAATAGCATGAAATACACAGTGGCCCCGGGGGGACCAAACCATATACTAAAAAAGTGGTATAAGAACCTTGACTCGAGTCTAGACAGTGTCGAGAGGACGTAGAAGTGCTGAGACTCCAAGGAACCACCCAAAGTGAGTAGATACAGACCCCACGGAGAACGTGTGCAGTGTAAAAACACGTCTGCATGCTCCGTACAACTCTATGTGCAAATCACAGTTGGATTTCTAAAGGTTAAGGACCCCTTCCCAGTGGACCCTGAAGAAACCCTGTGGAAGACAGAAGGTTCAGCAGCCACCCCACCAGTGGATACCCTAGAACCTACGTTACCTACACCAGGGTGGCCGGTGCATACATGTGAAGCGGTGTCAGAAACAGCAGTCAAACCCAATGGAGGACGTCAGGAAAGTGGCGCTGCTGGAAGAGGAGAAAGCATCCGTGGGAATCCAAAGGTGGATTCTTGAAGAGGAGTACCTGAAAGCAGAGGGGACAGAGTCTATGTTACTCAGGGGTGACCAGGAGACTTGGAAGACGAATGCCCTCTGATGTCAAGCGCTTCAGGATGGATGATGAGGAACTTGACTCTGCAGCTGTGAGGGCCATGCGATGCTGAGGGAGACCAGGAGCCACGCAAGAGCTGTTGCATGAAGGATGTTGGATGCTGTGGGATCGGTGTCCAGGGGAGCACTAACAAGCCTTGGTAAAAACAAGCCACACAGGAATCAAAAAAGGAGCAATGTTAGGACCAGCAAGGTCCAGTGGCTCAGCAAAGGTAGGGATGTCAGGGCAGGCCCCAAGCAATCAGTGGATCCCAAAAGTAACAAGTTTGACCCTCAAGTGGACCCAAAGGCCTGAGGCACTGGAGTCGTGAGAGGACCTCAACCAGCTCACCAAAAGATGCAGGCCACAATGCAAATGATGTGGTGTGGCTGAAGATTCTGGTCACCGGAGGGGCTCAAGGTTGGGGCTACTTGGAGCCCGAAGATCTTTTTGCAAAGAAGCTAACAAGCTGGACATAGTACCCAAGGGTTTGGTTATTGCAACCCCAACAAGGGATGCTGGCCTCTAACTTGGTGAGAGGATAGAGCAGGGCTCGGGAGCTGTGAAAAACCACCACCTGTGTTTCAGGGCCCATGGAGTCTGGAGGAGCTCAGGATCTGCAGACTGGTCAAATTAGTTGCGGTGCCTACAAATGCAGGGGAGTAACTTCTTCACTCCAAGGGAGATTACTTCGGTTGTCTTTGATGCTTCACAGGCCTTGGAGGTTCATGTATAATGAACAGGCACAGACGATGCAGTAGACTGGAAGGGGGGGCGAAGTCAGGCCCAAAAGAAGTCCAGCAAAGTTCATAGTGCCCAGATGGCAGAAGTGCAGTGGTGTCTAATCTGAATCTTATCCCACGACAAACCTAGGGACCTACACCCAAGTAAGCCCTTAAGTACCCTAGGGAAAGGGTTGGGAAGATTCAGGGGACCCATCCAGGGGAGGGTCTGGACTGGGGGGGAGGTTACTCCCATGTCCTTTGACCAGTTTTGCGCCAGAGCGGGAGCTGTTGCAGGGATTCTGCTCATGCACAGAACTATGCGCAGGAATCCAGGACCTCAATGAATTGTGGTGTACCAAAAACTCACCTCAGTACCCAGAACCCCTATCCGACTAGCATCAGTGTCTCATTCATTCTCCGTATCATCTCCAAGCTACCAATGATTAGACAACCCAGAACAAGCGACTTAGAGTACACTAAGGAATGGTGGGAATCAGAAACACCTTTTCGTTATTATTCTCATATCAGTCCACAACAAGAGTAATCAAAGACACTGTAAAGTTTAAAAAGTTAATTTTTAACTACGTGCCCTAAGGTGCAGTACTTTGGCTAACATAAGCAGACAAATGATTAAAAACAAAACCATCAGCGTTGTTACAATACCATAGAAAATGAAGGGAGAAATCATATTACAAATGATAGTGGAATATAGCCACCCTCCCTTCGCTAGTAAACTAGTTTCATGAAACTAATAGAAGGTCTCTAGGCTTGAATGGGAAACCCCATACCGTAAATATCAGCTTAGGTGAATCACATCACGGGATCAGCTCTGCTCTGTGCCTGGAAAATATTTTCTCCAAAAGTGTCTGAATCATGCATGCAAATGCAAAATTAAAGGCACCAGAGTTTCAGATATTTGCAGCTGTATGCGTGTTATGGCTAGAGTGCGGGCCGATCAACCTGAATTCAAAAGCATACATTGTTATTGGACCTTGACGGCTTCTGCACACAGTGTTCAGACTAAGGTCGCGGTGCACGTCTAGGGATGTGAACAACAGACCGTTCTCATGTGAAGAAAAAGCAAGCAAGCAGTTTTTCTTGTAATAACAGCTACCTGCAGTGTCGTGTGGAAAAGCAGCAAAGTGGCAAGATGGCGTTTTACTTCTAAAGCACTTATGCTAACCTAACAATGTGTGTACACGGTACTCCATCTCCACTACAGCTTCTCTTGATCGGACCATGAACAAAATAGGGAAGCAAAGTAGGAACGCAGAGTTCAAGTTCAATTGAGACAGGACCAAGGCTGTACATTGCCAATTCATATAATTGGTAGTGACAGTTCGAAAACGGGTTAGAAGAAACAAATGAGTTAAAACGTCTCACAGAGGCTTGACAGAGCCTAATATGGAGTAAAAAAGAAAAAAAAGTTAAAAAAAATACTTGGGTATGGACCTGCGGTAGAAGGACAACTCCCAAGTTAATCCATCAACATGTAAGCACAATAAGTATCAACTGCCTCCAATAATGTTCTGTAAAATTTTCCGCCATCCAGTCTAGTAAAGTAAACGAACATACATGGTCTTCGATAACCGGAGCCTCTAGCACAATCAGAGGACAACTTGCGTGTTCTTCAAGATAACTTCTTGCCAAGAAGTCATAAGCTGCCGCATATATATCCCAATTCCCTAGGACTCCATGTGCCGCTCCACAGGCCATAATCCCGATGCCAGAACAGTCCAACTCATGATCCACTAAGGGACTCATTAGTCGATCATAATCCGGGGCAGGAGACACCGAGTTCGACAGGCACAAATCCAGAGCCTATTCGAATGGACAATCTAGGCAATGAAAAACAGGTTGCACGCAAGTAAAGTAGGAGAACTGGAAGGATAAACGATAGGCTACGCTTAAAGTGGCCAGTGGTAATGTTCCAGAGTATTCTAGCATCCGGTTACGCAGTTGAAGCAGCCTGGGCAGGCTGTTGTGTGATACATATCATGCAGCCATTGCACAGCAAGCAGACCAACAGAAGCCCACCAGCAGTCAAGGCAAGAATCAACGGAAGCCCGCCGAAGACGCTGGAAAAATAGAATGAAAAAACACCGGTATCACACAAAATATTGTTTGGAAGGAGTTCATGAGGCCGGAGCCCACAATTTTGAAAAAATGCACTAAGCCAGTTGTTGACAAGGCATTGAATATAGTATGAATCAGAGCACCGAAAAGAAGGGGGAGATCAGTATTTAAAAGCGCATGCACCTCGGTGCGGGTGTTTGCCACGTGAAGGACAAATGTTTCCCGGGAGGAAGTCAGAGCGACTTCTTTTTGAGACAATAGAGCCCTTATTCTGCTCATCTTGTTGAACTCTGCTTTCAAGGTTGGGATGGAAGGCCAGTTGGATACATCTAGTCTCCCATGCGGGGGCGGTAAAAGGACAATTTTACAGCAGACTACGCGTTGTGAGACAGTTACAATGTACGGAATTCCCACTAGCATCCTGCAGCATGCCTCATTATTTAAAAGCAAATAGCTAAAGTTAGCTAACAATGTAAAAGTGGGTGTAATAGCTGGTACAAGATTTCCCTTCAGAATGCAAGCTAAATTCGGTGCCAGAATGTTACAGGCACCATGCAATTGGATGTGCCTACAGATTACTGAGTGATCAGGTGTGGAAATGTATTACTCTCCTTTTAAATAAACTTCTTTACCCTCTGTCATACACCTGTATGTAAATGGGATTGACCAAACTTCATGTAGGAAAGCAGTACCCAATGGTTCATATCTGCCAAGGGCATAATGTTTGATACACAAACTGAACTAAAACAATGGAAACGGCAAGGTGATTAAACCGTGGATAAGCCACACAGCTGAGTTTGATTCGGCCACAGAGAAAGGTGAAGGTTCCAACTTTTCAAACTGCAGTAATGAGTATGTTGCATCTTTCATGGACATGAACTGTTGTTTTACAGTCAGATTAAATGGCAGGAATAAAGATGATGATTTCATGTAGTCCCAGGGAACTTTCCCAGCCTTCAATGTTTGCAAAGTCCACGCAAACTGCATTATAGAATGCAATTGATTTTGACGATGGTATAAAACAGACATATCGTCCTGTATAATATCCACAACAGATGAAACAATATTATCTAATATGTAAATTCTGGAAGAAAGGGTGTTAATGCTATTATCGATGACAGCTAGCACTTTTTCCAAGTTTGCTTGATCAATAGCTCTTAATCTGGAAGCAGCTTCAATTTGAGATACTTTTCAAACTTCGTTATAAATAGCATACACCCATCTTTTGTACCTGCCACCCACAGGACCCTTAACAAAATCATTCAAATCTACTTTGTCATTTAATTTTAATAAATTAAGTTTAACAGACACTAAGGTAGAATGTTGCAGCCAGTTCTGTCATAACTTCCCGACAGAATAGGTATTAACAGAATGGGAAGATTCAAATTGGGGGTACACTCTAACCTGTGTATAGCCAGGGTATAGACCCAGAAAACAATGTTGACAGCTGTCTGAGCTCTTCTGCGATATTAACCACACTGCAGGGTCTAGGTTAGAAATGTTGAAGGATGTATTAGTAATAAATTACTGCAACACATCAAGGGACAGATCTGTGTAATTATCCCATTTTGGATAAACACCCAGATCGGGAATAGAGGGGAAATGCATCTTTTTAGTAGTAGCCAATCCAAAGCAGGTGGTTTGAAAAATGGTAGAATACAAAAACAATATATGATTTGGCGAGCACGATCAGAGCTTCTGTACCTTGTACCTGCCATACTTTAGAATCCCAAACTGATTTAAGATCAATGGTATCTTTCCACAGCTCATAGCCCCCTATAGCTAATTTAGACATAAAGGACTTTGAATACAATAATTGTGTGTGGGTCAGTCTAACTTTCGAAGCCGGCTCAGCAGCCACTTTAAAATAAAAGGGTTCAGGTTCAGATACACTGAAATCAGTAAAATATGTAAATTTGTTCACTAGAGTTTTGGAGCAGCCTTCAATGGGCGCTGGGCAATGTTCCTATTGCGTATAATTTACAAAAGTTCTAAATGTATTTGCTTCATGCAGGAAATGATTGCCATAGTGTTGGTAGCAAAACAACTCCCAATAATTGTCCGTCTCTAAATACAAATCTTCAGCATCAAAAGCAGCATAATATTTCAAATCAGAAAAAAGAGCCTTTACGACTTGGACATCCCAATCATCAGAGCGGATGTTTTTTTTATCAACATCCCCCATAGAAACACGAAGTACATTGGGGACATTAATCACCTCTGTGGGACCATGAATTTGAAATTTAACAGCATCCCATACAATCCCATCCAACACAGGCCAGGCAGTAATATTCACAAAAGTCTGGTCCCTTTTCATGAGGTGCGATGAGGAGTGGGGAGCCAAAGATCCATCAATTAATCTAATTGTAGATCTTTCAGTGAGATAGTGTCCATTCACTAGACGAAAAAATACAACCACAAATCCAATGGACATAAACAAAAAAATAGTTATGAGCACCAGTCAAATGTAAGTCCAAGGGGGAATTAAAAAATGTCTTTTAAACCAAGCAGCAAAAATAGAAATTTTCGATGGGGCATTGGAAGTAGGGGTGGGCGGAATTTGCTAAATTACCTTTCGCAAATTATCGCGAAAATGTTTAAAATTATCGCAAACAAGCGGAAATATCGCGAAGATGCGGAAGTTTTTTTCCGGCATGTTGTGAGATTTTCTGCATGGTTGCGGGTCGCCAACTTACCCATGTGGTTGCTTGCGGGCGCAGCCATCTTGTTTTGAGTTGTCTCGCGGTGCATGATCGCGAGAAGAAAGACGTGATCGCGTGACGCATGACGTCACTGCGGGCGCGAACTGTCGCGAGACAACGCAAATGGCTAAAAACAATACAACATCTCATGGAGAACGCGACCGGATCAAGAAAACTTGTCGGCGAACGCAGGGATTCAGGTAAGGCGATCGCGCGCGCGCGAGAATGTATTATCTTACAGCGCGAGCAAGAAACAAATTATCGCCAAGCTGCGGAAACCGGAATTTTTGACATTTTCACGCTCTCCGCGGAACGTGAAAATGTCAAATTATCGCAATTTCCGCGAACGGAACGAAATTTTCGCCCAGGCTTAATTGGAAGTCATAGAGTTAGTGTCAAATGAAAAACGAGACTGGTCAACCACACTTGAACGTAAACCAGGCAACGACATGTCTGTGGGATAAGTATACTCAGTATCTTCAGTTGCACCACCAGCCGGTGGAGGCAATAAAGGATTAGTAACTGTATGCATCTCGATGACAATGTCAGGCCTGTTGGTAGTTGCCGGAGCCAAAACAGAATTTCTCAGCATTGCTGGACAAGAGACCGCTGGAGTCATACTAAGAAGAATCGGCCACTTGCTGTAGTTTGACATTGTCAATGGAGATGTACCTGTTATCCTTGCGACCAGGAAGTGGAGGTAAAATGACTCTTCTTGTACCCTGCATGCCAAGCACTTGTACCGGAGAACGATAAGAGGGGCCGAACTCCTTCTTGTTCTCCACCTTCTCACGGACCAGGTCACCAACTCGAGGCAGACAGCCAACTGCCGGAATCTGAAGCGCTGCATCAGTTGCGGAGGGCAAGTGTTCCTTTGAAAGACTGTCTCTGGTCTCTTGTAGATTCTGTAATACAGCACAGTGATCATCTAGGTCAAAGGGTGCGGCCGCCATGTCATCCCATCGAGGTCTGGGACAAACATCTTTATGCCAAAGAGCATTTCGTATGGGGTCCCCCCACCCAGAGGCCTTCTAGGGAGATTAACAAGTGCACGCTGAACGCTATACAGATGGGCCAACCAATTCCTGCCAGTACCTAAAACCCTAGCTGTCAAGGACTGCTTTAAGTCACGGTTCATTCGCTCCACAACACGATTGCCTTCAGGCCGGTATGGAGACGAAAATTTGACTTGGACCCCCAAACATGTCATGGCGTCTTTGTACGCCTTAGAGGCGAATGCAGGACCTTGGTCAGAATGAAGGGTACCACATGTGAAAATTCCCACAAAGACGAGCAAATCCCTCATGACAGTTCGAGCATCAGCACTCCGTTGTGGCCAGACCCAAAGAAAACACGTGCATAAATCCACTGCAACTAAAATGTACTTATACGCAGTATCAGAGGAGAAAGGACAGCAGTGATCTAAATAAACACACCCAAGTGGTTTATTAGATATGTACAACTGTGCTTGTGGTGGGTGCGCAGCAGTCGAAGGCTTTATCTGCTGGCAGATGTCACTATTAAGACCGCTTTGTACCGCTTTGTTTGCCATAAGTTGGCAGGGTATGCTCAGACGTGAGTCCCTTGCTCACTTTGCCACTGGATTCAAGCAAGCCTGGCTGAAGACGGCTGAAATGCCAGAAACCGGTCCTAGGAAGCTTGTTTCTGGTCCAGGGAAGGCATGGCTTGGCAGTTCGGGCTGGACTGTTCCCATGAGGCACAGGGTCAGACTGATTTGCATATGGCCATGTCTGAACTGGGGTGGCAGAGTGGGCTAAAGAATGGTGATGGATTAAACCCAGATCTGTTGACTGGGTGTGAGTGTTTGATTGGTTCTGATGCTCCGTCCATCACCACCTCCTTTTGTACCGCTTTGTTCGCCATAAGTTGGCAGGGTATGCTCAGACGTGAGTCCCTTGCTCACTTTGCCACTGGATTCAGGCAAGCCTGGCTGAAGACGGCTGAAATGCCAGAAACCGGTCCTAGGAAGCTTGTTTCCGGTCCAGGGAAGGCATGGCTTGGCAGTTCGGGCTGGACTGTTCCCATGAGGCACAGGGTCAGACTGATTTGCATATGGCCATGTCTGAACTGGGGTGGCAGAGTGGGCTAAAGAATGGTGATGGATTAAACCCAGATCTGTTGACTGGATGTGAGTGTTTGATTGGTTCTGATGCTCCGTCCATCACCACCCCCTTTTGTACCGCTTTGTTCGCCATAAGTTGGCAGGGTATGCTCAGACGTGAGTCCCTTGCTCACTTTGCCACTGGATTCAAGCAAGCCTGGCTGAAGACGGCTGAAATGCCAGAAACAGGTCCTAGGAAACTTGTTTCCGGTCCAGGGAAGGCATGGCTTGGCAGTTCGGGCTGGACTGTTCCCATGAGGCACAGGGTCAGACTGATTTGCATATGGCCATGTCTGAACTGGGGTGGCAGAGTGGCTAAAGAATGGTGATGGATTAAACCCAGATCTGTTGACTGGGTGTGAGTGTTTGATTGGTTCTGATGCTCCGTCCATCACCACCCCCTTTTGTACCGCTTTGTTCGCCATAAGTTGGCAGGGTATGCTCAGACGTGAGTCCCTTGCTCACTTTGCCACTGGATTCAAGCAAGCCTGGCTGAAGACGGCTGAAATGCCAGAAACAGGTCCTAGGAAACTTGTTTCCGGTCCAGGGAAGGCATGGCTTGGCAGTTCGGGCTGGACTGTTCCCATGAGGCACAGGGTCAGACTGATTTGCATATGGCCATGTCTGAACTGGGGTGGCAGAGTGGCTAAAGAATGGTGATGGATTAAACCCAGATCTGTTGACTGGGTGTGAGTGTTTGATTGGTTCTGATGCTCCGTCCATCACCACCCCCTTTTGTACCGCTTTGTTCGCCATAAGTTGGCAGGGTATGCTCAGACGTGAGTCCCTTGCTCACTTTGCCACTGGATTCAAGCAAGCCTGGCTGAAGACGGCTGAAATGCCAGAAACCGGTCCTAGGAAGCTTGTTTCCGGTCCAGGGAAGGCATGGCTTGGCAGTTCGGGCTGGACTGTTCCCATGAGGCACAGGGTCAGACTGATTTGCATATGGCCATGTCTGAACTGGGGTGGCAGAGTGGGCTAAAGAATGGTGATGGATTAAACCCAGATCTGTTGACTGGGTGTGAGTGTTTGATTGGTTCTGATGCTCCGTCCATCACCACCCCCTTTTGTACCACAATTAAGAACATAAGCACAAGTCTGTTTATACAATCTGCGCCACCAGTAACGTTGTTGAAAGAGAGTAACAGTCGCTGAAACGCCGGCATGGGCAGATGCCATTCCTTCGTGAGCTGCTGTTATCAAGGAAAGTCTGCAGTCCGCGTTGGGAATCAATCTGTCACCAACGTCGTTAATTCTCACATAGGGAACTTTATCATGACTTAATTGAGTATTTAGAAGGGAAACATCTAGGGTAATCACTTCCCTTCTCTCTTGCATCAATAGCTGCCAAGATGTCATCATCAATCTTACTTTTGGATCTTGTAACTGCTGCTACTAGATATGTTGCCACTGCTGATTTTGCTGCTTTGTCAGCTAAGCTGTTTCCGACAGCGTGGACACCTACTCGCTGGTGCCCAAGAGTATGAATTACATTCACGAGCGGCAGACGTTGTTTAAAGTCTGCGACTCAAACCCAAAGCATTTTATGCTTGATTGTGATACCTTTGGAATCATGATACTCATTTTGAGACCAAAAGAAAAAATTGTCGTTGAAAGACTGAACACAGTAAAAAGAGTCACTCACTATAAGAGTAGTAACTCAAGGATCAGCAAACTCCAGTGCAAGCACCAGAGCACATAGCTCTGCCAACTGGGCAGTACAATCACCCAGTGTCTGCGTATGCACAACATCAGATTTGAATTCAACATTCACGAAAGTACCAGCCACTATTGCTAAGGCTGCTGAATAAGCATGCTTAGATTCCGTCGCCGGTTGCGCCGAACCGTCAGTGTAAATAACACAATGGTAATCCTCAAGCAGGCGCAAGGACAGAGGAACTGGATGAACAAATTCATACTGCAAATACTCCTGAGTCTGCAATGAGGCATCAAAGATGTAAGTGACATCTGGCGATGTAAAGGAAGTGGCCCATTGTGTCCAACGTGGATATAAAGCTTTAAAATTAGGTACACTGGCTTTCATCACCGCCTTTAGGGCAAGATACGGTGTGACAACCAACCTGCGTTTCCCCTGTGACAGCGCTCTCTCTTTCAGAATCGCCATCTGCACTGCAGTCAGCACTTTCTCGACTGTGGAAAGCGCATTTCAGCTGAAGTGTACAAGTGAGATTTGTAAGCAATGGGGACTGTGTCACCCTCATTGAACGTTAAGTACGTGAAACCCACTGCGCCTGGCACAATTCTTATTACCAGGTTAGTGTGGTTATCACACATCAGTAAGTATTTCGAAGCAAGAAGATCAGCCTGCAAAGATTGCAAGATGGCTGAATGTTCAGGCAGCCAGCTCGATTTGGAAAAAGTAGGTTGTACCAAGGCATATAGTGGCTTGATACGCTGGCCATAATCGGGAATGTAAGTACGCCCGAAATTTTAAAAACCCAGCAAAGATTGTAGTTTTTTCAGTGTCATCAGAGCATGCAAACATGCGCACATCTCCAGGAAGTCAGGGGCTAATCCTTGACCTTCATTGTTGAGTTCATAGCCCAAAAACAACACTGTATACTCTGCAATGTGGGACTTAGCAAAGTTGAATTTGTAACCGAAGTCCGCAAACATGACAGTGATGCGGTCAACGCGAAACAGATTCTGCCATAATTTGTCGTCTGTGAGATAGATATCATCAACATACGAGTACGCATCAGGGTCAATGCTCTCTAGCAGAGAGACAACACGAGCGGCAAAGACGCCCGGACTGTTTTTGTAGCCCAAGGCTAATCTTTTAAACTGGTATTGTTTGCCGCCGGAAGAAAAGGCTGTCCATTGACTACTAATTGAGGACAGAGTATGGCTATAAAAGCCATTGGAGATGTCAAGTGTGGTCTTGAACCTTTTTCTCATGAGACTATCAACGAGGGCAGAACTGTGGGTATTCTGTACGGCACAGGTCCGACAATGAGAATTCAAATGCCGGTAATTCAAAACTAGGCGGTACGACCCATCGGGTTTAGTTACAGTTAATAAAGGATTCTTCATGGGTGACACACATGTTTCAACAACACCTTGATATTCTAATTGGCCAAGGATTTCTGTGACGTGAGATCTAGCTACGCGGCGCATGGGATATTCGGGTTGTGGCTGGGGCAAAGACCGTAATGGAATCTCATGGCTAGGCAACAACTTGTCCCACCCAACCTGAGTAGGGTACAACGCCGGAGCAAGTAACTGAGCCCACTCTTCTGCAAAGCTCTGAGCCTGATCCTTCGGCACAGTGTGCGCCAAAGATGGGAGGATTACCTCCTCCCCTCTAGGAGCGGCCAAAACTAAACCTGGGGGCCAGTCTGCCTCTGCTAACAGAATGTCATATGTAGAGGTCAGATTTTCCCAAAAACTCCATTTTATGGTACGTTGTATGTCACCTTCTATTAAAAGGACTATGTCATATAGTCTGTCAGGGGGAGCCACTCTAGTATCAGCAGTTTCTACAGTAATAAATGTGTCAGTTGCTGTCGCCTTCAGATATGGACGCAGTACTTGTCGCACCACTGTAACCTCCGCTGCGCTGTTGAGCAGCGTTAGTGCCCATGTTATGTTCCGAAGCTGCGTTCTCACTATCTGTGGCATACCTCGCTGTTAGTGCAGCAACTTTCTTCTTTTGAAACGGGGGTCGTTGTCGAGCAAATTTGTCCTGCTTGCCTTTACCGTCAGTCTTGCGGGGTTGCTCACGTACTTGTTGGGCACCCCGACCTTTGCCATGCCCTCCTCCACCGGACTGTGAGACCGATGTTTCCTGTGAAGAATGAGGAGAACATTGTTGAGGTGTGGAAATATGGATTTTTCTGATCAGTTATGTTCCCTATCTTGGACCCCAACGGTTTCATGTATGAATCACAAATACATGTATGTTCCCTCCAGTTCCAGTTATGAAGACGCAAACACATGTGCGTCCACCGTCAACATGTCCTCTGTCAGATCCGCCATGAATAGGCCGGATATTCCATTCCTAAGTATGAAAGGCCACCGGTTTTATATGGTTCACTTATGCCATTTTTACAGTCCAGGCAAGTAGGCCCTGATTCTGTCATCGAACTCTTCTTGCCTTCTGCCTCTGAAAGCTCCAGTCTGAGCCTGCATCTGTGACCATGAACTTTGTCTCATTCTCTGCGCGGCTCACGAAGCCTGCTGCTTGCCAAAAACTGTATTTCACCTCCGAAATTATCTGCTCCGTTCCCTGCCCGATGCATTCCTGTCTAGCAGTTTAAGTAAACATTCTTCCAACTACCGAGCAAAGGCTCGGCTTCTCTGTCTTTATGCAAGTAATTCATAGCCCTGTTACCATGGAATATTCCTACCCCCTCGCATCCAGTGTAGACACTTAGACGCTTGTACACGCACTAATGGTCAGTATAGTCAGTATAGAATAAGATTCTACTCGAAGAGACCTCTCTTTTGGATAACTTAGTTCTTTAAACACAGGATGTTAGGTATGATTTGGATTAGGTTGACTTGACCCTCCAGACTTCTGTCGCCACATGTAGAGCTAAAAGTCAAGTCCCCTTCACCCCCTAGTTGCACGTCAATCACACGTCATGCTGCTGCGCGCGCATTTCTGTCAAGTATTTTTGCTGACATTGCGAAATTCTTTCATAGAACCACCCTCTTATGACATCACATCTGATGACGTTCTTTAAATCACTCCCAGTTACGCCTATTTTTGCTACGCACGAACATATTATCACCACTATCAATTGTTACGCCTCTTGTATTTGCTTCACTGTAATGCCTATTGTATAAAAGTAATTGATTGTCAATAATGTATGTACTTCACTTCCTGAACCTTCGTGGTGATGGAACTTGGAGCAACCGATTATAATCGACCATTGGAATAAAGCCCATTCCGAACCTCTAATACCACGGATTCTGCCTCTTATTTACTGAGCTATTTTATTATGTTTCTGTATCAAATTAAGTCCCGGTAATTAAATTATTTACCACATGAATGGCGCCCGAACAGGGACACTTTCTCATCTCACGCGCCGGCGGTGAGTTGCAGGCCCGGTCTCCTGCCACAGCTGGACGGACAATAACGCGTACCAGCAGGATTTCCTGTATCTCCCTCCGGTCAAGCGGGGGCGACTGAGGCTGCGATCAACACCCAGACGAGGCGGTGAGAAGTGCGAAGTATCCCGACCAGAGCCTAGCTGAGAGAGCAAGATCCGAGGTATACAGAGGCCCACCAGTTTCCGAAGTCCCAAGTCGAGTCCAGTCTCCGCAGTGTTCGAGTCGAGTCCAGTCCGGTTCAAGTTCAGTTCAGTTTCCGAGGCCTTCCGTTTCCGAGCTACCCGGTGAGTACCATTACTGGGGAGGCATTCTGACGTGCACATAGGTTGTGCCGGTCAAGACGGGTTTGGGTACACAAATCCGGTCTGCACTGTTTCAGCAGTGTATCTGTACTGTTTAGCAGTATATCTAGTATATCAAGTATATAATTCAGAATGATTCAGTTAATGTCGAGTATTATGTTTAGTGATTAAGTTTTCCTTAGATCGTCATCATTATTGATTGTTCAGGTAAATGTTAAATGTTAAATGTTTTAAGTACGTTCTGCATATTGTGGTATGAATGACTGTTCATTATCGTGTTTACTGTATTAAGTTTGTTTAGAATCAAGTATCAGATCAGTTTTCAATATGCCGCTCTTTTCAAAATTAAGACAGATCACAACAAGAAAAGGGGTACTCGAAGAAGCCGTTCCTATCCCTCCTAGGGAAACTCCAGGGTACTTCATGTATCATAAACATGGCTTAGACGCTATATTATTTCTTGATTTATGGGTAGACTACACCAAGGAATTACCAGAAAGTCAGAGGTGGCCCACAGCGGGGACCTGGGATGCAGAGTGCATCATGAAAGTAGAGGAAGAGTTATGGAAAAGGAAAGTCAGACAGTCACAGAAAGACGCCGTTGAGTTATGGCGTAAAGAATCTCATAGACGTACAGAAAAAGCCCTCCGACAGGAAGAGAGAAATAGAGAGAATTCAAATAAAGTTCGAGAAAATCTATTAATTGAAGAAGGTATCCGAGTGAAATCAGAACAAGTAGACCGACAAAGAAATACCCTTATGAATGGTATGTATCCCCTTCTGGCCGAAGGATTACCTAAGGCTACTCCAGAGATACCAAAAGACTTGCCAACCCCATTATTTCCAATAAAGGTATATCCTAAGGGGCATCCTAGAACCGCAGAAGATGTTTTTCTTTCCTCATATTTAGATGACGCAGCTCCCGAGTATGCTAATTCCGCCCCACATAGACCGCCTGCCAGGGAGGTTCAACGCCAAGATCCAGTACCCGTATCTCTACAGCAACAAATTCCGGCAAGCACATCTGTTTCTGCATCTGTTCCTACAGCTACTTCTATAGCCGTGTCCACACCTATAGTTGCTGTGTCGCGTTCAACGAATCCTTTCACGCCCGATACCCCAGACGGGGCTACGGGAGGTACTAGCAACATTTTTTCTACGCCACCTAGAATAAATAAACTTACCTTTCAAGAGTCAGCACATTCACGTACACCCAAACTCATAAATGCCCGTACGCTTAAGGAACTTCTTGTAGATTGTAGTTATGACCCTGTGCCCGGCAAAGAGGACGAAATGATCATGGCATCATTACGTATCAGACGAGCCGCAGTGTATTTAGGGAAGTTACCAGGAATGACTGCGCATCTAGATAATATATACCATTTTGTCCAAACAGGGCGAGATTCTGAATGTATTAACAGAGCTATGGAATACCAGAAAGTGGAGATACAGGGGGAACTGTTACGTTTCCTCATAAATTGTGTAATCAGAAATCAAGACCGACCGGGGGTAGACCCGGAAGCAATGCAAATTCTTACTAGATGGAGCCAGAATATATCAGAAGGTAGACATGATAAGCAAAATTGTATAGTAGTCATGTGCCGAAAGATCCGTAAAGAAATAGAACGTTCACATGAAGAGAGATTAGCGATAGACCAGTCCGAACAAAACGAGGAAGAAGGATCAGGACTGTCCACAGGACAGTCAGACACCATAGCCTATGTGGGTAGAGGAAGATCTCGTAATAGTAATAGATGTCTTATTGACCCGATACGTCCGAAAGGTCCAGATAATAACAGGAATTTCCAAACACCTATAATTAATATAAGGTCTAACGAGCATTCATTCCAAGCAGCTGACAAATTACTCCGAGAACGAAGGGGTTATCATTTTCTCGATTCTATGGATGAACAAGAATTAGCCAGGTCAGCTGTCCATTGGGTTGACAGTCCCGGAAAGTATAGTGACGATACAGTAGCACGCACATTTTTGAATCTCACCCCAGATGAACAGCGTTTAGCTGGGATTTATATGATTCAACAACTCCTTATACTATATCAGAGTCAGCATTCGGACCCTGGTCCCTTACCTGACACATTGACTGAATTGCTCATGAATAGATGGAGAGGTTCAGGTACTAAATTAATTAAAGAAATTCTAGAATCAAGAAAGCAGTATATTCTTTTTGTATGTTCAGAACATGTCTCATTGCCCATCAAGGAAAGGACCACGTATTACATGGATAGACAGAATCCCTTACGAGAAGTGCACCCAATAAAAGGCGAGGACAATGAGTTTAAACGCGTATTTGTATATACGCCCATATCGAAAATAGAATTGTTAGAAATGAAGAAAGTGGTACCCAGTCATGACAAAGATCCAGCGGGTTTTCACCGAGAAATTAAAGACATGTTACTCATGGGAGAGTATACCTATCCCGACATCATGACAATATTAAAGGTATTAATGCCTGCTGGCATTTATGAGAAACTCAGGGAAAAAGAGTGGGAGGTAGGAGACCAAAAGATAGAATGGTCAGTATTAGAAGCAGAAGAAAAGGCCCGGACTGCAGGAGCAGGACTTGGGGATAAAACTAAAGCACTACCAGGTTTATTAGTACAGGTACTGCCACGTTTATTAACTACGAAAAAGGAAGACTGGGGTACAATTTCAGCCTGTAAACAGAAGCAAGATGAAGACACTAGCGATTACTATGCCCGATTTGAAAAATGTTTTGGTATAAATAGTGGCATAAAAGCAAGTAGCGAATCATACCCACATCTGTTTGTAACAAAATTAGTAGAAAATGCCCTGCCTCAAGTGAAGAACAGAGTATTAAAATTCGAGAGTACCTGGCAAGGTAACACCCCATCACAAATGTTACAAATGTTACAGTACCATCACAATAGAATTAGAGAGGAACAAGAACATGAACATAGACGTATGAAAGACACGAAAATGAAAATGCTAGTTTCCCAGACAGTTCCAGCTGAGGGACATAAAAAGGGTACGACACATTCCACTGATCCAACAGGACCTGTAAAAGGGACATGCAATTATTGTAAAAAGCCAGGTCATTACGTACACGATTGTCCAGTTTTGAAACATAATATCGCCATAGGTAATACAAAAGAAAGACCACGGCCACCTAGACAGGATCAGAATGAACAAGGAGCCCCGCAGCATGCACAGTCCATGCCAGCTCCACCACAGTCTATACAGTTTGTGCCAGCTGCACCAGCGCTGCCCGTTGCTGCCACACAAACCACGACACGACAACTGTACCAGACCGCACAGTACGACTATCCTGATTACCAGCGATACGCATGAACCAGCCTAGAGAGGGAAGTTGACTTACCCCTTATCGAGATCCCTGTAGATCAAGAAGGACCTTATGTACATAGTGAATTATTAGGCCAAGACAGAAAATTTTTACTCGATACAGGGGCAAGTCGAACAACCATAAAACGTAGTGAAGTTCCAGGGGCACCCCTCTCAGGCTCTCAGAATATTTCCCTTGGTTTTTCAGGAAAACCTATTGTTAATGAAGTATCACAGCCTCTTCCACTTACGATAGGACCTTTGACCCGAACTACAGATTTATTGCTTACTAAATCATGTCCAGAAAACTTGTTAGGAATAAAAACACTGAAAGCTCTAGGAGCTATAATATGTTGCTCTCCGGAAGGAGTAAGATTGTTTTTACGTGATTTTAAAGGTCACTATGTGTCTAGAGACATGGATCCCCGACTGCAGACTTTACCTACACATCTATGGGCACAAGGCCCTACGGATGTTGGTCGCATGAATATTACACCATATCGAGTCACACTAAAGGCAGGATTGGTACTACCACGAATGCGACAATACAAGTTACCACCAGATGCTGTAGTGGCCTTACTGCAAATCATTGACGAGCTTATTGCCCAAGGAGTGGTTGTGGAAACAGACTCCAATGTATGTAATTCACCGATAATTCCGATTCTTAAACGAACAGATCCAAAGGCCCCGCCAGTATATCGACTGGTTATTGATCTGCGCGAATTAAACAAATGCATTTTGCCACAATTCCCTGTGGTCCCAGATATCTCGTCATTACTGACAGCTATTGATTCCGAAGCAACATTCTTTACTGTAATTGATCTCAAGAATGCCTTTTTCAGCGTCCCAATAGATCCGGAAAGCCAATATTTGTTCGGATTTAGTTTAAATGGACGTAGCTTTAAATTCTCACGCGCACCTCAAGGATTTACAGAAAGCCCCAGCATCTATAGCCAAGCACTGAAACGAGAACTCGACAGTATCCACATGCCAGTTAACACTGCTCTGCTTCAATATGTCGATGATCTGCTGATCACCGCGAGAAGCGAACCCGAATGTGAGAAAGCATCACTGACAGTTTTACAATTTCTAGCCGAAAAGGGGCACAAGGTGTCCCCTTCTAAGCTGCAATTCTGTGTCCAGCGAGTTGTTTATCTTGGACACTCGCTGTCCAAGGAGGGAAGGCAGCTTACACCTGACCGCATTCAGTTAATAGCTAACATGCCAATACCCAAGACACAAAAGGAGGTACGGGCTTTCATAGGCCTCACTTCATATTGTAGGCAGTGGATCCCTCAGTATGCATTTCTAGCAAAACCACTAATTCAGTTGACAACACAGGAGGCAGCCACATCGACTGTTCTCCCTTGGACTCAGGAACATACACAAGCTTTTGAAAGCTTAAAGAAAGCTTTATGTCAAGCACCTGTTTTAGCAACGCCATGTTACAATAAACAGTTTACACTCTTTGTTACAGAACGCGAAGGTACTGCCTTGTCAGTACTCACACAGGAACAAGCAGGAGCACACAAACCATGTGCTTATTTTCTAGTACATTAGATCCCGTAGCTCAGGCTTTGCCTGCGTGTCTGAAATCAGTGGCAGCGACAGCTTTAGCAATCAGACAAAGCGATGCCATAGTGTTAGGACATCCATTGACAGCTCAAGTACCACATGCAGTAGAGGTTCTTGTGAATAGAACACAAACACAACACTTAACTATTGCGCGACTCACTGGGTACGAACTGACATTGTTTCAGCCACATATAGAAATCAGACGTTGTAACACATTGAATCCTGCCACACTTTTACCTGTGATTGGAACAGACCCACTAGCACATGACTGTATTGAAGTTATTACAATAACGACGAAACCTAGACAAGACTTAACCGATGTCCCATTGTCAGACCCAGACCTGACGTTGTATGTAGATGGTTCATGTATGAGAACTAGTACAGGAGAGTTAGTGGCCGCTTACGCAGTCACAACAGATACTGAAGTCATTGAAACTAATCGCATAAATACCTTGTCAGCTCAAGCCGCAGAGCTCATCGCTCTGACACAGGCCTGTATTCAAGCCACAAATAAAAAAGTCAACATATACACTGATTCACGTTATGCATTCGGAGTGGTACATGACTTCGGCGTGCTGTGGCGAGAGAGAGGTTATTTAACTTCCCACGGTGCCCACATTCAGCACGGACCCCTTATCCATGCCTTATTAGATGCAATACATCTACCCACTGCAATATCAATTATGAAATGTAAGGCTCATACGAAAGTTACTGATGTCATTTCTCAAGGCAATGATCTAGCCGACAGAACAGCTAAACAGACCGCTCAAACTCAAACATCCGACATGACAAAGACAATAGTTCCGACGCTGACACATTGTATGACAGTTAAAGATCCTACTCTTGACGTAATTGACATACAGACACATGCTACACCAGATGAAATAAAGAAATGGACCGAATTAGGAGGGATCCAAACGGACCAAGGATGGATGATGAAGGAAAAGTCTGTGTGGTTCCTTCCTGATTCAATGGTCCAAGTTATAATTAACACTATACATAGTCCAGCACATCTAGGAGAAAAAGCTATGCTAGACAGCATTCAACACATTTGGTTCAATAAACATTTGCGAGCAGCAGCCAAACAAAAAGTTCGCACCTGTATGATCTGTTGCCAGTTCAACCCAGGAAAAAGCGTTCCCGTAGAACAGGGTGGATTTCATCCTCCTGACCACCCTTTTGAAGTCCTCCAGATGGATTATATCCAGATGGAACGATGTCGAGGATTCAAATATGTTCTCGTAGTTGTTTGTGCTCTTTCCCGTTGGACGGAGGCATACCCGGTTTCAGATTACACTGCCCCGACTACTGCCAAACAGTTGGTTCGAGAATTCTTCCCACGATACGGTTTACCACGTGTTGTTCACTCAGATAACGGCCAGCCGTTCTCATCCGAATTAATGAAACATGTTTCACTTTTGTTAGGCTATCAGTGGAAATTCCACTGTGTCCGACACCCCGAGGCAGCAGGTCTCGTAGAAAGACATAATCAGATACTGAAAATCAGATTGTCCAAAATATGCAGAGAGAAAGGTGTCGACTGGGTAGTAGCGTTACCCGTTGCACTCTTTTACATGAGAATGGTAGCACATTCTCGAACAGGGCTATCCCCGTAGGAAGTGATCTTCGGCAGACCACCAAATATGTGGGGGACGCCTATACCACGCAAAATAACTGATGTTGACTGTAATATGCTGACAGATTACTTGGCTTCCTTGATGTCTGCACTACAATCTTGTCGTTCACAGGTAGCTGCAGCTTTTCCTGACAACACTGAGGTGAAACCCCATGACGTAGTTCCGGGAGACTTGGTCCTCGTGAGGAACTTTGATCGAAAGACTCAGCTGGAACCTAGGTGGAAGTCGCCCCAGTTGGTGTTGCTCACCACAAGGACAGCCGTGAAGATCGAGGGCAGGAAAGGCTGGATTCATTCAAGTCATATCAAGAAATTTCATGGACCACAATCAGAAGTGAATACCACACCTTGTGTGACTTCACCCATTGACTCAAAACTTCCTTTTGTTGAAAAAAGTAATTCCGAACATTATAAACTAAAGCTTAGGTCCAATCAGTCTAGCAATTTGATTGTTTAAGTCCTCTCCAAGGTGAAGCGGTTGAATTGTCTCTGACATGTATCCCTTGGACCTGAGTGGAGAAAACACCCGAAGAATGTTGAAACGACAGGCGTACCGTAAATCACTGCGTAGTCATTGCATAGTGACATTATTAATCTTGTTTTTCTTAAGTCTTTTTATAATTACTGCAAGTATATTGCTGCACATATATTATCCTATTTCTAGACATGTTTATAATGTTACTGCTGAACATTCTTTTAGTGAATTACCTCCGCTTGAGTTGTCTTATAGATTTGCGCTGCGCAATAACACGTTTATCAGTATGTTACATCATTCCCATCAGGTTAGCAATGCTACAAATTGTTGGATATGTGGCCGACTCCCTCCCTATCAGAATTATAAAGGAATTCTACCTCTCTTTCCATACCCGTTCACACACAACGGCTCCTGTGGAGCATGGTTTAGTTTAATTAATTCTCTAGATTCGAATTCTGCAGTTTACCAAGATAACTGGGTATGGGGAAATTTGAACCTAGTTTTGCTTAAGGTCTGCTACCCTAACAAGGAGGGACTTCCCCAGAGAACAGGAACGGATCTAGAAAATGAAGTGTATGGATTAGGTAATTTTACACTTAATCTTATGATCCTAAATGTCGAGTCCGAAGCTACTCCAATCTTGCCCGCCATGTCCGTATTCCCAGTAAAAGGGGAATTATGTATAAGAAAGAATGGTTCCATACATATGGGCCATAGTAGATGCACCACTGTAGTAGAATTTAGTGATCAAGGCAAGTCTACATTTAGAGCTTCTTGCCATTCCTATTTCATATGTGGTCAGACGGCATATGTATGTTTGCCTCTAGATTGGGATGGTACTTGCTATATTGGATTCCTTTTGCCACCTGTTTTTCTAGCTCCTCCTGATTATCACAGAAACACTCATTTAGTAAATAATAGAGTAAGGAGAGATCTCCCAATAGTCGATTACACTGAAACAGCATGGGAAAAATACACAGATTTCAATAAAGGTCTTTTTCCCTATATAGGTACCGTTACTAATAGTAAACTGATACGTAGATTAACTAGAACCCTTGAAGCAGTAGTGAATGAAACTATTTCCGCCTTAGGCAATTTAACAGAAGAGCAGTCTGCTATGCGGATTGTTGTGCTTCAAAATCGTCTTGTCCTTGACGTCATCCTAGCCGATAGGGGCGGAGCTTGTAGGGTCATCGGATCAAGCTGTTGCATTTTCATACCAGAAAATTCGCCATCTGTATATAAAGCCATAACTCGCCTTCATAAGATTGTAAGCCAGATACACCAGAACCCAGGCACCTGGACTTGGTCCGGTTGGTTTTGGAGTGTATTATCTACCTTTGGATGGAAGGTCCTATCTTTCCTGGGTATTGGCCTTCTCATACTATTCAGTTGCTGTCTATGTCTTCAATGTGGACCAGCGATCTGTGGTCTGTGTGCCACATCGTGTATTCCACCACCAAGATTTCATTCGTCACGGAAGAAGAAAGAAGAACAAATGATGTTATATGAACAGATCAATGGATTGATGAAGATTGATATCTCTTAACGGGCAAGTAGGGGACAAGGAGGGAATGTGGAAATATGGATTTTTCTGATCAGTTATGTCCCCTATCTTGGACCCCAACGGTTTCATGTATGAATCACAAATACATGTATGTTCCCTCCAGTTCCAGTTATGAAGACGCAAACACATGTGCGTCCACCGTCAACATGTCCTCTGTCAGATCCGCCATGAATAGGCCGGATATTCCATTCCTAAGTATGAAAGGCCACCGGTTTTATATGGTTCACTTATGCCATTTTTACAGTCCAGGCAAGTAGGCCCTGATTCTGTCATCGAACTCTTCTTGCCTTCTGCCTCTGAAAGCTCCAGTCTGAGCCTGCATCTGTGACCATGAACTTTGTCTCATTCTCTGCGCGGCTCACGAAGCCTGCTGCTTGCCAAAAACTGTATTTCACCTCCGAAATTATTTGCTCCGTTCCCTGCCCGATGCATTCCTGTCTAGCAGTTTAAGTAAACATTCTTCCAACTACCGAGCAAAGGCTCGGCTTCTCTGTCTTTATGCAAGTAATTCATAGCCCTGTTACCATGGAATATTCCTACCCCCTCGCATCCAGTGTAGACACTTAGACGCTTGTACACGCACTAATGGTCAGTATAGTCAGTATAGAATAAGATTCTACTCGAAGAGACCTCTCTTTTGGATAACTTAGTTCTTTAAACACAGGATGTTAGATATGATTTGGATTAGGTTGACTTGACCCTCCAGACTTCTGTCGCCACATGTAGAGCTAAAAGTCAAGTCCCCTTCACCCCCTAGTTGCACGTCAATCACACGTCATGCTGCTGCGCGCGCATTTCTGTCAAGTATTTTTGCTGACATTGCGAAATTCTTTCATAGAACCACCCTCTTATGACATCACATCTGATGACGTTCTTTAAATCACTCCCAGTTACGCCTATTTTTGCTACGCACGAACATATTATCACCACTATCAATTGTTACGCCTCTTGTATTTGCTTCACTGTAATGCCTATTGTATAAAAGTAATTGATTGTCAATAATGTATGTACTTCACTTCCTGAACCTTCGTGGTGATGGAACTTGGAGCAACCGATTATAATCGACCATTGGAATAAAGCCCATTCCGAACCTCTAATACCACGGATTCTGCCTCTTATTTACTGAGCTATTTTATTATGTTTCTGTATCAAATTAAGTCCCGGTAATTAAATTATTTACCACAGAGGAACCTGAAATCTATCAGGAGACCTAAACCGATCACGCAAATCATATGTGCGTTCAGTAGTTGTTTGGACTAGCGATGCAGGACGAGACCCCTGTTTCTGTTGCTGCTTCCACTGTTTTTTAGCTTTCCAATTTTGTTTAGGAAAAGCTGGATGGTCGTCTTTAGAAGACGTCCCTGTTTTAGTTTGCAGTTGTGTAGTTGTTGTCTGAACAAAAGGCTTAACTCCTAAACTATTGCGGCCAATGGTCTTATACGCCTCCGCAATAATCTTTGGTAACTGTCAGGGTTTATCGTCGTCGGCGACGAGGCGCAGCTCATTCGACACTTGAAAGTTAACCACATCTCTTGACGTTAGCAAGGATGAGCGTGGCCTTTACGTCGACCTAAGTACTGAACTGACCAATTTAGGGAGAAAGCAGATAGAATAGAGTCCTGATTAGCAGCATCCCAGTCAGACTAGTCAAAAACAGCATCACAAGCAAAAAAGTGGGGATAACTATAAAAGTAGATCCTACTTTTCTGCTTGAACAATTAGGAAATGTTACTGTATACTCTCAACTAGAGTGTTGTGGATGAGGATGGTCATATATACAGACCACACCTCTGTTTCTATAGTACATTTGATGATAGGACTACAAAATGACATCAGACTTAGACATCACTTTAAGGAATGGACATGATATTGTCAAAGCCATAAAACATGACACTATATTACTCTAGGATACTGACACTAATGTGACACCCCTTAGAAAATCCAATATCACTGTGTGACATAGTGAGAAATTATAAGATCAACAGTACAGAAAAAGAAAACAGATTGTAAGTTACTTGCTAATAGCAATTAAAGTCAAGCTATTATATTGTGAAACAAACCTGACTTAAGAATTTCATATCAGTAAATGAAAGCTACCCCAGTAACATGTAAGCTACGTGTATGGCTCTTTGCTGAACAGACTGCATTAGTAGAGTTAAGGAGTATCCTTAAGGAAGACAAGCCATAAACAAACAATTAAGATGTTGTACAGGCCCAGAGATTTTGCTAGGACCCTGCTACCAGTGCAGCCTAATGCCGGCGTTGCTGAATACCAGGGCTGCCTTTCTCATGATTCCACCTAGTTCTTCTTTTCTCCACCACCCTATATTTCCTTTCCCGTTAGCTTATTTTTGCAGGCTTTTTCCATGATTTCTCTCTTTTCCGCTTTGCCATTGTTTTCCTACCTTTCTCTTTATCTGCCTTTCCCTCTTGGCCAGATCACAAAACTCAACTAAACGGAGGTTAAGATCTGACACTCTCACCCTTCATGGATCACACACATAATGCATACCACTGCTCATGTAACAAACTTTCTACCAGACAAAAATACACTTTCTCTTCAAACTAACGAAGCTGTGAAAACAAAGCTCTGCAGAAGCAAGGCTTCCTTTCCTGTGTCAGCTGAATGTGTGCTTCCCCTCAAGACTTACCAGTCTGCATTCCTTCATAGTTCTATTACATGTGAATAGCTATCTACATTTGACCTCACCGCTCCACCAAGGCAGGAAATATTTGTATTTGAAAAGCACAAGTTCACATTAAAGAGAGTGTTTCTATGAATCATCCTCTCCACCTGTCCCTCACAGGGTTCACCTCACAGTGCCTACAATGTTTCCATCTTAAATCTTACAACAATGAGAGTTGTAAAGGGCTAGCAAATTAATTCTTATGCCACACTTCAATGAGGTCTGAGCTCTTAATGTTTTAAAGTTCACCTCACCAAGATAGTCTGAAACTGGAGATTATTCTATATAGATAGTTCTGGTGTCTTAAGACTCTTCAACTAGCATGTTATTCGAGGGACAGCTCTGCTGCGGGGTCGTGTGTGTGCCTGAGTAACCTGAAACAATTGTTTAGTCTTCTCAGTGGAAGGCTACAATCATATGGGGGTCCCTCTGCAGGCAGAAATCGGAGTCAATGTAACCTGCATAACCTTTGCAGTCTTATTTCGTGCTGGATTACATTACACTTTTTTATGTACATGAAGATTAAGTGATTTGCCAGAATCATAAAATGTTGAGCCGATGCTAGAACATGAGCCTTGTCCCCTTTTCACAAAGTGAGCCACCATTAGGACACCTCACATTCCAATTAGGTTGAACATTTCTATATGTGTGGCCCTGCAATCGGAAAGAAGGCAAAAAACAGTTACAAGAACAAACATTGGCATAGCTAATAGGTCTTGTCTACAAAATAGCCACTGGCTTTGTCAACATGGCTGAAAGTAAAGTGAAAAAACGCAAAGAGCCATAGGGTGCAGATCGCTTCGTAGTTTGTGGCCACAGCTTGGCTTTATAGCTGCAGTGGGGCTCTGCGTACATAATGCATCGATACTCAGTTTGAAGGTGACGCTTTTTGTCAGAAGATAACTTCTGAATTGCATCTGGCTTCTTTGATGCTTTAATGCTCGTATTGTTGGGCCTTTACTGCATGTTTTAACTGCTCTCTCATGATGGTTTCAGCCAGTTGCCTTTACTGCATGCTTTAACTGCTCTCTCTTGATGGTTTCAGCCAATTGCCTTTACTCTGTGCTTTAATTGCTCTCTCATGATGGTTTGATCCAGTTTCTGCGCAGTACAGCCCAGAGTACATGGGTTTTTCATACCTAGGCATTTAGCTCTACAGGCTGACTACATGATATTCTAGGTCTTTGTACAAGGGTTCTGAGATTCGGCATTAAGTCCATGTAAGGAGCAACAGATGGACTCGGCTGAGACCCGTAGAGAGTTTTCACAAGGCTCCAGGAGATAATTCAGAGGTGCCCTCATCCACTTAATTGCTATGTCCTGCACTCCTGCTGTCCCAAGTGAGAAGAATCCTCCTAACCAATTGTATAGAGAGCCTGTGACACCTACACAGTGCAGAGAAGGCCCACAGACCCAGAAGATGGGATCGCTCCAGCACATGTTTTTGTCCAGGAAAAACACCATTAAATATTCAAACAACTGATTTTTAGAGGGGCCTCATATGCCCTTCGTTAAGGGTTACGTAATATGGTGTCCAGAGACGTGGTAAAATTGAACAAGCATTGGCATAGCCAATAGGTCTCGCTTTTGGGACCTGCGGCTTTCTCCCTGAGACACTTGAAAATATATTCTGCGGAGAGATATGGGAAGGTACATGATAAATTAAGCTCCTCGTAAAAATTGTTAAGAGTCTTCATTTTAATGTTGGTCATTATTCAACAAATGTTTCTAAGAAAATGCCAGATAGGCAGGAACGAGTAATTAGGGGAGAAAAGTGAAAGTGTCTTTAATGGGTTGCAGTACTGTTTCACCTTATCATTCATAAAGGAAGACCTGGGGAGCAGATAACTCTCTGGGGTAGGACGTGCGTGTGTGTCTGCGTGTGTGTGTGTATTTGTGTATGTGTGTGTGCATGCGTGCGTGCATCTGTGTGTGTGTGTGTATGCTTGTGTGTGTGTGCAGAGGCAAAATGTTGAAGATACAGAGTGGAAAAAGAAAAAGAGACAGAAAGAAGAAGAGAAAGAGATAGAATTAGGAAGAGAACAAGAGAGAGTGAGAAATCGGGAGAGAAAATGAGCGAGAGAGAATGAGAGAAAAAGACTAAGAGTAAGAGAGAGAGAGAAACAGACATATAGCAGGACTGAGTGAGGGCAAAAGAGCAGAATGACCTATAGCAGGAGAGAGGGAGACAGAGAGAGGAGAAAGAGAGAGAGAGAGTTAGAGATATATAGCAGGACTGAGTAAGAGCAAAAGAGCAGAATGTGAGATAGCAGGAGAGAGGGAGACAGAGGATGAAAGAGAGGGAAAGAAAGAGAGAGATAGAAAGGGAGAAAGAGAGACTTAGAGACATATAGCAGGACTAAGTGAGGGCAAGAGGCTAGTTCATAATGGTAATGTGTAAAGCAAGTCTCCTGACTGCATGTGTGAATGAAAAATGTATCATGTCTGCTCATTACTCGTTGCAATAATTACACAGGCATCTGGTTGCTACGCACACAGGTCCATAATGTACAAGATTATTATGGGCACTCAGATGACAAGTTCTCTGTTCGTAATGAAAGCTGCACTGCTGAATACCAAACCAACACCCTGCCCATAATTAACAATAACAAATGATGCTACGCATTGTGTTGGGACACATCTGGACTGGCTTTCCAGACTTTCAAGTACCACTTTCATTCACACGGAATCTAGAAGGTTCTGTACGTGCAGAGGATTTGGCAATTGAAAGCCGCAGTTCTATCTAGCATCTATGCAGCATACTTCTGTAGGCTGTAGCGCATACCTAGGCATGCAACTTTAGAGCATTATACTGCGCTATAAATGGTCACTGGGATACAGGGAGAGGGGTCGCTCCTCAAACGCCTCTCATGTTGGAAGTGGAAGGAAAGCGTCACTCATTGCGGGCAGCCTTTTTCCAGGAGTCTAGATTATTGGTACTTATAAATAGCAATAGTTAATGTATTTGTTTTTAAAATAAAATGCATGGGAAATTATGAGCTTGCATGAATCGGAATTCTGAGCAGGGAAATTATACAGCTTCCAGTGGTGTGCTTCTTTGTACATATATACCTGTTACAATAAATTGTAAAGTTACCGCTTTGTAAAAATATTTAAAACAAGCATTGATTATCCAGATGAATGTTCTCAGTGCTGGTTTCCCATAGCCCGGCATCGCGGCACCGGCGCTTTACTTTTAACGTTAAAAGTAAAGCGCCTGTGCCGCGATTATAGCAAAAGTAAAGAAATAGATGCTTTTTCTATTTCTTTACTTTTGCTATAATCACTGCACCCGCACTTTACTTTTAATGTTAGATGTAAACCGCCGGTGTCGCGATTATAGCAAAAGTAAAGAAATAGAAAAAAAATCTATTTCCTTTCTTTTGCTATAATCGCGGCAACCACGCTTTGCGTGAAAGTGAAAGAAAACAAGGGATGCGCGCGCAGCAGAGGCGGAGCATGGCGTGCACCCTTGTGCGCGTGACCGCAAGCTGGTGGCCGCTTTGGTAGCACTTTTTAAAGCAGCTACTAAATGTCTCGCCAGTGCAGCGCATGCGCTGGCTCAGGCAAGACCTAAAAATCGAAGTAATGAAAAACTGTAAAGCTGATGGACGTCAATGGGACCAACCTTCCACTGGCATCTGACCTGCAGTTCTATAGCAGCAGCTACTGTTTCAGCTTCGACCCAGGATGAGAGGATTTTCAACTGAAAAATTAACAAAGTCCTTTTTTAGAATTAGGACTTGAAAATGTTTTCGAACTTAGACTCCCATACTTTTTGGTGGGGCCAGTCCAATGTGTAGAAGTGTGGCTCACTGGTTAGAGGAGGTAGACCTGGAAGCAGAGGTCAGCCTGGGACCAGGGTTCAATTCCCGGCTCGGCTGGGTCTTGAGCCCATAAATGGACTTGATAATTCTCGCTCCAGTGCATACTCGATTCATGGGTTCACACTCTGCGACTCTGGGCAATAGCTTGCTTAATCTCCACATGGGCCCCTCGTGGCGGGATGCCTGGCTTTCACCTTGCGGATGCCCTGCCGGGTTATCTCACAGGGGAATACCAGGACGGGTTCCCTAAGCAAGCGCTTAGAGACCGCTTGGTGATTTGCGCTATATAAATTAATTTACATTTACTTATTGTATCGAACCAGTGCTCAGGGCCCGGTTTACCGCTAACATTCACCATCATTGACACTTTGAAATTTTTGGTACTATTTCTAATTACAACTTTAAAAATAAAACATTTATGTTTCTGCTTATTGGATTTTTGCGGTTTTGGTGTAATTTGTTAATTACATTTTAATCTATGTTTCTAATTGAGTTAGGATTTTTTCTGCTTGGCATTTTGAGTAGGCGTTTTGACTTCATTAGTGCTTTGGTACTGCATAATATTGTTTGCAAATGACAATGATACAGTTATTCAGAAGTGCCTAGGAAAGGTAAACAAAGAGTCCACATCCTAAAAGACCTGGGTCCAGATTCACTAATGCTTTTGCGCTAGCTTTGCTGTACTTTTGCAACACAGACCCGATGCAAAGTGTTATGCTGGGATTAAGTATGTAATGCAAATCAGGATTTGCATTGGATAGTTTCCAAAAGTAGCGCAAAGTTGTGCTATGAGCTACTTTTTATTACTTTTTATTCCATAGGCGGTACATCAACATTCCCATGCAACCGCCTATTGGTTTTGATTAAAATCCTTATCTACAAACATTCCCGGACAGATATTTGCTCCAAGATTTTATGCCCCCTAAGAGTCCCAATCCAGTACAAAAACTATAATTTAACTTTAATTCTAATTTATTCGAACTGCCATATTCCTGATGTTGAGCAATATTGTGCAACTTACTATTATTGAATGTTACGATTTTCAAAAGACATTTTAAAGGTAAATATATAACCCTCATTTGTTAATTTAGCTCCTTAATTAAAAAAAAACACTTGGATACTTCTATTGTTTATCTCACCTATGTGGACATTTTTAAGAATTGTTTATTTATTTACAGATGTTTCCTTTGAAATAGACTTTTTCTAGGTGGGTGTCTGAGCACTACAAATGAGGTAAGATTCATCTTAAATGCTAGATAGATAGATATCCCAGAGATAGAAATGTGTCTGATTTTTTCTCGCTAATAAATGTGTGCCTCTTTGATGATTCATCAAAAATATTGCAGACCTATTCTTTGCACATTGGCAAATGATGCAAAGTTTTGCAGTGATTCATCAAGGCGAAGCAAAGCAAAATAGTGGGGGGGGGGGGGGAGTCCAAAAATGCATTTTGGCACAATATATTTTCCATTGACTTTGTACTCACATATAGCGCAAACACGGCTGAACGGATTTGAATGAAATTTGGTAGGAATATAGATTATGGTGTGTAGATCTTTTTTGGGCCAGCACAGCTAAATAGGGTAAGTATTCTAAAGCTCTAATGTATTTTAATGTAGTGATATCTGTTGTCACAGTAATTTCGGAAAAGATTTTGGTATTCCTTGTAATTACTATTGTACATAGCAATGACAAGGCATTATGTGATTGGATATTGAGTTTATTTAGAAAAGTTAAATGTAGCCATGTTGTTTTAAGTACACCTTTGCTGTGATCTGCATATTGCCATTGGATATATGCACTTATTAGGTTTTATATTTTTCCCTACATATTACCACTTTGTTAAGGTGGTAATAGGTAGGGAAAATCATATGTAAGTTTCTATATCTATTAACAAAAATGTATGAAGTACTGTGATACTTTCCAAGAAGTATTGCAGTGCATAGAAAATATAGATATACATTAAACAATGAAAAATAAATGTTAATGTTAGGGCCCGATTCACGAAGGCATTTTGAGACAAAAGTCTAACTTTACAACTTTCGGTATTCACAGAGGTTATTTACGAGTCGTATCTTTACGTCTGCAGTAGGGGTGGAATCTCCGCAGTTGGGTCAGAATCTCCGGTTCAGGCCGCATGAAGTGTAATCACCTACACTTCCAGTCAATTAACACCACCTGCTAGACCTGCACTACAAACCATATAAAAACATCACACAAACATGGCCCACAATTAGCCATACAGATTTCCTACATTTCTGCTCTGCGCTTTGCCTCAAAAAATGCTGCCCAGAGAAGGAAGAAAACTATACTGAGGAGCAGACCACCATGATACTGGAGATCATTGTTAGACACCACAAAAGGCTCCATGGTTTCCCCCTTATAGCACCAGTGGCACACAGGAGGTTGCCCTATGGGAGCATTTAGCCACTGCAGTCACAGCGTTGGGGAAGGATGTCCGTACTGTAATTTACATTAAGAAGAAGTGACAGGACTAGAATAGGCTGGGAAAGGAGAAGTATGCCAAGATAGACGAGGACAGAGTTCTCCCCGGTGTACAATCTGGAACCTACCATCATGTCACCCCACTAGAGGAGGATGTCCTAAAACCATGCACCCCATCATGCTCCATGGGCTACCTGTGAGTGATGTCCTCAATGGGGTGCCAGGTAAATGTGATTACAAAAGACAATCATATGGAATGTCTGTCTGCGTTGCCCCACAATTTTGACTATGGAAGTTGCCCCATATATGTGTAAAAAGCATGGTGAGTCAGAGCCTCATGTGTCTCATTTCATACAATGCACTATAAGTCCCAGATTCCTTAGTGATGAAAATGGCAAATCACATTGCTTCAGTCCCAAATAGGGGCCCAGCTCTGCTGGTGTATTTACCTGACACTGGCAATTGGTAATAGACAAAGTGCCTCTTCCACTTAGTATTACTGTTAGCATGTTGATGCAGAGATGAAATTTGTAACAAGTTGCACATGTAAGATTTTAATTGCTGACTTTTCTCTGTTCTCCTCTATTGCCACATGCGGTCAGAGTACAGTCATTCACTGTAGCAGAGCTCTTTGTATCTGCTGGGAGGCAACAACATGAGCCACAGCAATCCATACCACTATCACAAACTGTTTTGCAAAATTGTCCGGGAGAGTGTCCAAAAGACTACATTGTTAGCAGAGAACCCATCTACGTATTACATTTATTCCATCAACAATGCCAGACCTGTGAACTGAACTCAGAAATCTATTGTATCACATGTGGCAACTGGAATATTAAATGACAAACAGACATATGTGTGTAGGCCCAATAATGATGTCCAGGTATCCAGTTCCCAATAATATGCCTGCACATGGCACATTACATCATACCATATCACCCCATGTTGGCTAGTCAAAGGACATCTCTAAATAAATGGCAACTGAGTGCAGTACATACATAATAGACTATATTATGTCATATGAAGTGGAGTAGCCACAAATGTATTGTAAACGTATGGCATGAAAAGTTGAAAGCAAAATCCGAGGGCCCAAAATGTATGGAAATTGATGTGGATGAGGGTTGCACTGATGCCAGTTGTGTTGTGCTTGGGAAGGGATTCAGGGGCTGCTAAGATGAACCTAGAGGAAGTGAAATATACACATTTGGTGGCTGAACTGCACAACGTAAATCCAGTGTAGGGAGCAACCTTCAAAGCTGCTACATCTTATCACACTGCATGATGCTAGCCAAATGTTGAATGTTATCTTGCCTCCTCTTCTTCCGTATCTACATATACGAGGCAGGATGTGTGCTGTACAAGACCTCATACAGTGACAGCAAAAATCTACTATGATGTCATATATGTATTTTGGGAACACAGGTTCCAAAAATATTGCACAGAACAAATGTGTGACCTCTCAGTCCTAAATGGGCATTGTGACTACGGGGGGAGGGAAGCATTAAGGTTACCCAAAATGTACCTGACTATTGGACGTCTTGCATTTTAACTCTGCAGTGCAGTGATATGATCTGATTTGCAAAAGAGAGAATGGTCTGCATGTTAAGGTACCCTCATTTAGATTTGTCAACAGACCACATCATACTCATGATGTATGATGGTCTAACAATGAAGGTGTATCCAAAGATAGGTGGAGCCATTCACCCTATTTACCTCCTTCCTTCAAATATCAGTAACCTTCTAATAGATGTTTGTCTGTTAAGGTGATATCTCGTTGATGTCAGTGCTGTGTGGAGGTGACTATTGGCAACTGCTGCTGGTGACCAGGGGCCCGCATGTAAAGATCAGGAGGAAAACATGCGGCTCACTGGATATATATTGCATATCACTGGTCTATACCAATGACAGACACAAGTAAGCTCATTGCTATCATCCTATGTACCTGAATATGGACATGTATGTCTCATTACAGCTGATGAGGAGTCAGATGCCCTGACCATACTGTTAGGTCCACTGGGCAAAAACATCTACGGTCATCCTCGCTCAGCCCAGCAAAGTGCCTCATAATCCAAACCTCAGGATGGTTGTTCTCAGCAATGCACTTACCAGGCACCGCTCTCACATACCCTAACACAGCCATCACTCCCTTACAGCCCTCACATCCAGCACAGATGTTGTGGTTCCCTTATACCCTCCTTCCAATACACAGCATCTTAGGCATTCTGTCCCCCATCTGAGGGACCTGCCACCCCTGGTGCGGTGCAGGAATCCCCTTAGAAGCCATCTCTTGCCCTCAGCCTCCCACCTGCCCCTGCCTTCATGGTGGACCGGAAGGTTATATCCACTGCCATCCTATGTGGAGGGGGCTAGCAAATGGTCATGTACACCCCCACCTGTACAAGTCAATGCACCACACCGACCTGCACCTCGGCAACAAAATAACAAATGCACTTGCAACAATCATCACCTCCAAGTTTGCAAAGTCGCAAGCATGATCCCTCATGACCACAGGAAAACATGTTATCCACAATATGTGTAAAGAAAAGATAAATCTCCTCACAAGTCAAGACTAAGTTGTGTATAATGTATTTATGGTCAATTGTTTATCCTTATGGTGGCCTAGAGATGTGATGATGAATGTGTGGGAGTGAGACATGTAAAAGTGTTATACCATCAGTGAAACAAGCTATCATGTGCAAAGCAATTAACTACTTCCAAGGTAAATGTCCATAATTTGAACACAAAATTTACAGTGAAGCAAAAAATATAGAGATAGTTTGTCAAACTGTATGTATCACAGAATGGGTGAAAATAAATAAGCAAAAAACCATCAGTTTGGAAGGGAGAAAGGAAATCAAATAATGTTCTTCGCACAGAATGGACAAGGGGACTTGGAGGGTGTTGGGCAACATAATTAAAACACATCAGGAAGCGTCACGGCAAACAGTCTATATACAAGGGCTAAAGTAAATGTTCAAAAGCAAGTCATAGGTAAGTCACTCAACTGTCTTCCTGGTTATCCTCGATTTGTACAATGTTCAGATCCTCTAAATCAGTACCAGGCTCCTGGCAGGCCAGTGCAGGACCTGACCCCACACGGTGTTGGGGCACATAAGGGGTAGGGGGAAAACAGTGTTGGGCAATGTACAGGGTGACACATTAAGGGTGGTATGGGAGGGACGTTGTGCAAGGGCAGACATGACAGCACCCAAGGAAGTGATAGAGGCAATGAGGGTGGCCATGGATCTTGCATACTTATCTCAGAACATACAGAGATCATCACAGAGCTGCAGTAGGTTTGGAGAAGACATGTCTGGCTGCCCCATGCATGGCCCCATAACTTCCTGGGATGCAGCCACAGGAATGACAAAACAGGAAGGGGTTTAGGTCTGACATGAGGAGTGTGGTGTGTAGGGGTCAGAGCCTTCGCTTGGGTCTTCCTGGCAGTTACTTGAACAGGGACTAGTGATAGGGGATGCAGCTGGAGCGCCTGATGGAATGGGGGCCTCTTGAATCAGGGAGGGGCTTGTGGCAGGCCCAGGCAGTGGTGTGACCTGCACTGGGAACAACTTGGCAAATGTAAGATGTTGATTGTCGGGGGGAGAGTTGATCTTCTCCTCCCCCGGCTTACTTTGAGCAACTCTCTGTTCGCGTTGAGAAAACTGCAGCTTGAGTAAAAATCTACTCGAGCGGCAGAAAGAAAGCAGCGCCCGCTTGTGCTGTGCATGGTGCCATTTGCGATGATCGCACAGTGCAGACAAGCACCTGGCACATGAAAATCACTGCGTATAGCATTTATCCAATGTACTCTGCTGCTTGCGGAGCTCCGCGTAGAGCGGCAGAGGTTTTTTTGCCCTTCGTGGAGTCTCGTGTAGCAGAAGTCTGTGAACTCCTCCAAGGCTTAGTCGCTAGGCTCCCATCTTATAGGTCTGTCAGTGCTACGTCCATGCTATGTGTCCCTTTATGCATGGACTGAGTCTGCATACCCTGTGATGAAATGCATGGGGTTGCTTGCTCATGTCTGTTTAGTATCAAAGGATCTGGATAGCTCAGCTTTTGATAATGGTGTATTTTAATTCTACAGGCCTTTAATTGGACCTCTTCTTTCAGTATTCTCCTCACTTTTTCATCTGAGGACCAAGTCGCCTTTCTTACTTCTCGACTTGAGAGTTCCTTGACGTTTTTAAACTCAATTTTTTCCAGGTCGTGAGGGCTAATGTCTGCCAAGCTACTGATAGAGTGAAGTAATCACAGAATATTCCCTCTATTTAGGATATCCCCTCTTGAAAGAGGAGGTTTGGGGAGTCAGCTTAGGGTAAGTAATTTTCCCTAACTGTGGGGTTATTTTTGCTGTAGAAACTAGGTGTGCATGCTTATTGTTAGTTGAAGTGACCAAAATGCTACTCCTTGCGGTCTTTATATTATCATATAGCGTTTTAAGAGTGGGTTCGGGCAAGTGTTCTTCGACCCCTTTCTGCTCAGATTCCATGCTCCCTGTGGTCGATGTAACCAATTGGGTCAATTTATAATCCACAACAGGAGACGGTAGTTCAGATGTTTCACTGTGGTCTGGACATTTTGTGCTGTGTCTTGCACTGCCTGTTTGAAAATAGTCCATTATGTTCTTCTTTCTTTGCTCCTCTGTCTGCAACTGTATTTAGGGTTCCCTTTTCCTACATCGTTGATCGACTCTGATAAGTCTATTTCATGTTTTGTTGGTTGCGCTTCCACAAGTTGCAGCAGGCGATCTATGTGCTCCGAGTCTCTTATATGTTTGTTTTCTTCATGATGTTCATTACATCCTAATCCCCCTTCAGCGCTGGCATTTTCACTTTTATGGTCAGTTGTTCTGTTAGCTGAGCTTGTCGTTCTCTGGTTTGAATGACAGGGTGAACCTATTTTGGTGGGGGGATCATTTAAGGGCCCTTTCCCTCGACACTTGTTGGTCATCACCTCTGTGCTGTTAGTTGGTCCCTCTGTGGAGCCATTTTCTTGGTCCTCTTGAGCCGATGTACTTGCTATATTCGTTACTTTCTTGATGTCTGCTAAGAGGTCCCCCATTGCAGCTCGGAGGGTTGAGAGTTTATCTACTATGGCGACACAGGTGCAGTGTGTTTGTATTAGTTGTGTTTCTGCCTGAGCCCTTTTAATCAAATTCTTCATGTCTGATAGTCTGTTGTTGATGTTAAAGACATGAGTGGCCACAGATTTAAGGATTGATAATTGGATGTCAATCTTGTCAGAGTGATACTGCATTTATTTTACAGAATGTTGCATGGTATTTAGTGCAGATGACCAGAGATTTTCTGTGCCCATTTGATTTGCTTCTTTAATGTAAGTTTGTTGAACATTGATAGCATCCTCCTGAGCAGGGTCTAAGGTATGTGGAGCTTCCTGCCGTTCCTGTTCAAGTGTGGTACAGACGGAAGTATTGGCTGCTTTGCCATTGGGCTCCTCTATGCTTCCCATTTCTAGAACCCTTTTGTTTGCTACTAGGCACTTTGGGGATAGATGTAGTGCTAAGCCTAGAGAACTAAAGTAGGAGCAATTAGTTGTGGCTGACTTGTTGCACTTAGATTCCCTGTTGTTATTGCTCCATGAGTTCTTAGGTCCACTGGGGCGGATTAAAGTGTACACTGCTTCGTGGTCTGTTACCGGGCTTGTGTGACATAAATCCTTTGGCTCCTGTGTCTCCTGTAGCTGAGGAGCCTTGCCTGTCACCAGAGCCGCATGCATGAGGCAGCCATCCGGTCACTGCTGACTAGTTGGTTTGCACTTCTTCTGGGTTGTGGCGGCCAAAAACCCCCAATCACGTCTGCTGTTATAGACTGGTGGTGACAGTAGTCTTTACTTTCTGGCCTGCCTTCCCGGCTCCCCTGCCTCTCTGCCTTCCAACTTCCGGCGGTCTTCCCCGTTAGCTTGGTAGCCCAGTACCGTAATTTAGTAATTTAGTAATTTGGTGAAGATTTTGCCCTGCGCGCTTTAGGAGAAGCGAGACGAGCTCCTCCACCGGTGACCCTGTTAACCCGTTACCTGTGCAGAAAAAATCTAGGTGGTCCAGCACCCTCCAATTCACCAGCAGCTCCTCAGTGGCCCTGAGTGTCCCTTGTGTTCTGCCCAGAGGAGAGAAGAGGGAGCAGCTCGATGTGGCATCCGGCGGATCTGCACCAGGCCTCGGGTGGGAGGTCAGGTCAGGGAGGTCAGGACATCAGGCACGGGTAAGGCATGGGTGAGACACAGGTGAGTTGGGGAACAACAGGATGAACTGCAGGATGCACCCGGTCCTAGCCGGGCTGACTCCACAGATCACCAGGGCTCACGCTCTGCGAGAGCCGAGTTCAACTCTTGCACTCACAGTGCTCATGCTGCTCTTGGTGCTCAGCAAGGATGCCATGAATCCTCGCAGCACTGTAGCACACCACTCCACTCACAGTATGTTGCAGGACACTGGGCTGGACGCAGCACTGCTATTGTCTAGCAGTGCCACTGCTGCTGCTGCTAACCCCCACCTAGTCTCAGTGTCTCAGGTGCCTAGTGCCCAGAACAGAGCAACGAGTGTCGGGAAATTGAGTATCTGGAATCAGGCTGGAGAAACCTGAATCAGCTTATAGGCGGGCTGCTGCCTCCCAATGCTCCGCTCTCCGCCGATTTGCTGATCTCCATTTAGCCAGACACTATATCACATCCCCAAAAAATGTGCTCCTTTGCATCATGGTACATACAATCCACAATTTGCGTTCCCTTCAGTGTTGACTGAAGGGATACACCAAAGTTGGGGGAAACAGTGCTGTGTCTACCCAGCACAATCAATTGTACCCAGCACACGAGGGAAGCAGGAGATGAGGTAGAAATCCCTAGGTACCCTTTGTCTCCTGTCCAGTGTATGGAGCATTCATGTGTGAGTGGCACTCTCGTATTGATGCAGCTCAGTACCTGATGCAGGAATCAGGACTGGCTTTTCTGTGAGATACCCACAAGGTCACTGGAGACCCTTTGGAATGACCTTGTAGCAAAAAAGTGGACAGCTGCAAGGATCTTGACATAGGCTGGGTTGGCAATGGAGTGACAGGTCACAGAGTCAAGCAACTGCTCCCACTCTCACACCATCTCCAAGATGACATCAGGGTGGAAAGGGTATCTGTCTCTGACATCTTGGCTGGACATCCCAATAAGTTTATCCTTTGTCTGAAAATCTTCACTACTCTTTTCCTCTTCCTCCTTCTCCTCAAATCGTCTTAGTGCATGCGAGGGGAAGAGCAACACACGCATTCAGCAACATATTGAAAGATCTGGAATAGTTTGTATGGGTAGCACTGCTTTTATGTTTGCTCTAGGGCTAGGATTGGCTGTTGGGCTGCAGTGTTTCAGCTGAAGCAGAAGTGGTGATAAGCACTTAGGTGTTTAGGATTAAATGTAATGTCAATCTGGCCCGAGCCAAATATTCTGCCCTGACTGTGGAGATTCTGCCCCGACTGTGGAGATTCCAACTCAGGTGCGGAGATTTAGCCCCGAGTGTAGAGATTCCGCCCCAACTGTAGATATAAAGATATGACTCGTGAATGACCTGTGTGAATATCAAAAGTCATAAAGTTAGACTTTTGTCTCAGATTGCCTTTGTGAATCAGGCCCATAGTGTACTACAGTTTATTTTCAATTTACATATTTAATTTTTTACAAAAACGTCTATGGAATACTGCAGTAATAGCTACAAATTATCGCACTACATACATGTTTTTTGAAAAAACGCAGTTCTCAAAAAAATGCTGTAAAAATATTTAGAAAAATATAAATACAGTTCTTTACCCACGTATTTCCACTTTAAAGTGGTAATAGGTAGGGAACAACAATAAAACTTACTACTTACCTATATTTAAGGTCCTAACCAAAAACACAGCAAAGGTGATCAGAAAACGACCTTGCTATCTTTAACATTTTGTAAAGGCAGCAAATAGCGAATGAGATACAGGTCTTTTCAATAGGCAAGTACGACAGCATACCGTAAAGTGACAGTGGTATAATATATAACTAAGTATTTTAACACTTATAACTTTAGCAACACATAAACTATTTACATCTACTACCATAAATCATTGTATACATCTCTATTTTCTTGCCACATTACACGCTTAAAGTGAATGGTGAGAGCGAGAACGAGAGTGCCTGCTTTTACGTTAGAGGAGCGCCTGGCAAAGGGCCCCTCTGTGTCATTGAACAATTTGATAGCTTGGAGCGCCTGGTAAAGGGCTCCCAACATCGCCGTTAGTAAGATTCACTTAAAGTTTTAACATTGTTTTAACATTGTGTAAAATTGTGTATCTTTTAAAAAATTACATTTTAACTAAACAAATATCAGTACCGCATTCTTACCGCCTTGAGAAGCACATAATCCCCGGTCCACCACCGATTTTTCCGATTGTGTGGAGGGAGTCACGTGCAACAGGAAGGGGCCGGCACTTCCGGTCCAACCCTCCAATCAGCTAAGGGCAAAACAAGTTAAAACCCGATGACCAGCGCAACGCGCAGCGGACGCGCTTAAAGTGAATGGTGAGAGCGAGAACGAGAGTGCCTGCTTTTACGTTAGAGGAGCGCCTGGCAAAGGGCCCCTCTGTGTCATTGAACAATTTGATAGCTTGGAGCGCCTGGTAAAGGGCTCCCAACATCGCCGTTAGTAAGATTCACTTAAAGTTTTAACATTGTTTTAACATTGTGTAAAATTGTGTATCTTTTAAAAAATTACATTTTAACTAAACAAATATCAGTACCGCATTCTTACCGCCTTGAGAAGCACATAATCCCCGGTCCACCACCGATTTTTCGGATTGTGTGGAGGGAGTCACGTGCAACAGGAAGGGGCCGGCACTTCCGGTCCAACCCTCCAATCAGCTAAGGGCAAAACAAGTTAAAACCCGATGAGCAGCGCAACGCGCAGCGGACGCGCGCAGCGGGCGCGCCGCCGGCACGCCGAAGGCAAGCCCGTCTGCGCCCGTCCGCGACTGGCCGGGACCAGGGGCCACATCCCCTGCACAAATGGGCAGCCCCTGCCCAGGTAGAACGAACTACCGCACTTACTACTCTAGTGATGAGCTCAAGAGCCTCAACAATATAACAACTAGTAATCCAGCACTATGTGCACGAATGGGACCTGTAAATACCACAGGCCCCTTCTGTTGCATTAATTGTAGATGGGAGAGTGTCAGCTGGCTCGAGCCCACGTCAACAAATACCCCAAATCTTATCCTTAAATGCATTTATATCAATGCCAGATCCCTACCCAGACATGCTATGGAAATATGGGACATCTTGACTGAAATTAATCCTGATTTAGCCTTTATAACAGAAACTTGGCTTGATCATCATAGCACCCCCGACATTGCAACTGCCCTCCCAAATGAGTATAAAATACTTCATTTAAATCGGACAGAGAAAAGAGGCGGAGGGGTAGCCCTACTATTCAAAGATTCCCTGTCTTGTAGACAGGAGGTAATCACACAGACCAACAGTCATGAAGCCATGGCCTTCTCGGTGTCCATAAACACCAACATTCTACTTGGTGGAGCGATAATTTACAATCCCCAGGCAGTACGATGGATTTTTGTGCCCAGCTCCTTGCACAAATTATGCCAGTCTGTCTTAAAAATAAAAACATCCTGCTGATAGGGGACTTCAACGTACACCATGACAATGGTAACAATGCCCTTACTAAACAACTACTAGAGGATATGGAAATTCTACAGCTTACTCAGAGAATCAACCAGCCCAGATATATAGCAGGACACACTTTAGACTTAATCTTTTCTAACATAGAAACTATCGAAATTAATACAATAAAACCAATGACCTGGACAGACCATTTTCTAATTGGGTTTTCGATCAAACTATTTTCTAAAAACTTCAAGCCACAAACCTGGGCATCAGCCAAAACCAAGAGCTGGAAAAGATTCTCGGTTGAAAAATTTCAGCAACATTTTTCACACATAAATACATCTACCATCGACCCGAATGATGAAATAGAGTTACTCCAGAATAACATTAGTAAGGCTCTAGACCACTGTTCTGTCACACAATCCCAACACAAAAACAAATCCACTAGATCTGAGAAATGGTACGGATCAGAACTAAAGTTAATGAAAAGGAAATGCACACTATACGAACATAAATGGAGACTCAATAAAACTGATGAAGCTAGAGCCACCTACAAAAAAGAACATACTCTTTACAATAAAGCTATTAGGAAAGCAAAGAAGGAATATTTTTCGCATAGAATAACAGAAAACAAAAACTCCTCAAAAGAACTTTTTAAAATAGTCAAAGAACTATGCAGTCCTACGAATCTTTCAACAAACCTCCCTCCTTCTCAAGAAAACTGCAATAAAATTAATGATTATTTCGGTGACAAAATAGACACAATCTATACTTCATTCTCCAGCACCGAGCTGAAACATATAGAACCTCATGGGCCACCCTCTACTCAGGCGAACTGTCTCAAGTTCGGCCCCTTCTCAGAGGAAGAGGTGAGCAAAGTCATGCTAGAAGTAAAATCAGGCTCCTCTTCAGATCCATGCCCTCATTTCATTTTTTCACAATTAACCCCGATAATATGTCCGGCTGTTACAAAAGCTTTGAACTCCTCTCTAAATTCCGCCGAATTTCCCAAAACCTGGAAAAATGCCATAGTCACCCCTCTACTAAAAAAAGTGGGTACTGATGTTAACAACCCGGCAAACTACCGGCCCATATCTCAACTACCCTACTTATCTAAAGTGTTGGAAAAACTAGTCAACAGACAGTTGTCCAACTTCCTGGAAACCAATGATTTATTGAATATATCTCAGACAGGGTTCCGAACTAACAACAGTACGGAGACAACTCTCCTAGCAGTAATGGATAACATCAGAACCAAGGTAGATCAGGGGAAAACAGTCGCCCTGATACTATTGGACCTCTCGGCGGCATTCGATACCGTACCCCACAATCGTCTACTGGAAATCCTTGCAGCAAAGGGAATTCGGGAAAAAGCCCTAGGGTGGCTACAGTCCTTCATCCAAGACAGGACACAATCAGTACAGATGGGTGATTTCCTATCTCCTCCCCGGAACATCAAGTATGGGGTCCCACAGGGGGCTTCATTGAGCCCGACTCTGTTCAATGTATTTGTGTCCTCACTGGCCAAAATAGGACGAAAATGGGGTGTCGGTATCTGTTCTTACGCAGACGACACCCAACTGATGATTGCACTGGATGAGGAGAATGACCCTAAAGACAGATTACTCAACTGCCTTACGGAATTAGCCACTTGGATGCATAGTCATTGTCTTAAACTTAATGCAGACACATCTGAAATAATGCTATTCGGCAGACATTCCCAGCTATGGGACAACAGCTGGTGGCCCACAACATTAGCCACCCCCCCTGGCCCGACTGCAACGGCCAAGAATCTAGGGGTGTCATTGGACACCACCTTAAGCATGAAAAGCCACGTATCTACAATATGTGGTAAAGGCTTCGCATTACTGAAAATGCTTAGAAGAGTCTTTCCATGGATACCATTGGAATGCAGAAAGATCTTGGTCCAATCTCTACTAATGAGCAGGCTGGACTATGGAAACTCTTTGTTTGTTGGAATGAGTGATTATCTCTTCTCTAAACTACAAACCGTACAAAATGCCGCAGCCAAGGCAATATGCAATAAAAGAATATACGACTCAGCCAAGAGCTGTATGAGAGATTTGCACTGGCTGCCGATGAGACAAAGAGCTATTTTTAAGCTACTATGCATAACGCATAAAACACTGCATAATACAGGCCCGTGCATTCTAAAAAACAAAGTTACACTCTATACCCCATCTAGAAATCTACGCTCCCAAACCACTGCAAGAGCCAGAACCACACGCGTGAAAACTGCAAAGATGGGGGGGCGAGCATTCTCCCATTTGGCGGCAAATAGTTGGAACAATCTGCCAGTGAACCTTAGATTAATAACTAACTACCTGTCCTTCAGGAAGCTGTGGTAAATATTTCATTACCGGTACTATTTTTTATGCGGTAAAATCTAGTAAGAATAACTCAGTAAATATAAGAGGCAGAATCCGTGGTATTAGAGGTTCTAAAAGGCTTTATTCCTTTACAAAGGAAATACAATTCGAATTGCAGGCTTCTAATTCCATCACCACGAAAGTTCAGGAAGGAAGGGGATACATTATTGACAGATAATCAGTTTTATAGGAAATGCATTACAGTGAAACAGATGCAGGAGGCGTAACAGCTGATTAATACAGATAAAATGTGCATACGTAACTAATAGAGGCGGACATATAGGCGTAACTTAGATAACGTCATTATACATGATGTCACAAGTGGGTGGATCCATAAGAGAATCCTGCAATGTCAGCAGAAATGTTTGGCAGAGATGCGCGCGCAGCCGCATGACGTGTGAATGACGTGCAACTAGAGGGTGAAGGGGACTTGACATTTAGCTCTACATGTGGAGACAGAAGTCTGGGGGGTCATGTCAACCTAATCCCAAATCATATCTAATATCCTATGTTTAAAGAACTGTGTTATCCAAAAGGAAAGGTCTCTAGGATAGAATCTATTCTATACTGACTGTTAGTGCGTGTACAAGCGTCTAAGTGTCTACATGAGATGCGAGGGGGTAGGAATATTCCATGGTAACGGGGGCTATGAATTACTTGCATGTGGACAGCGAGGCCTGGCCCTTTGCACGGTAGCTGGAGGAATGTTTACCTAAACTACTAGACAGGAATGCATCGGATGGGGAGCGGAGCAGATAATCTTGAAGGTGAAATACAGTTTTTGGCAGGCAACAGGCTGGATCAGGCACCGTTAGCCGCGCAGGGAGTAGGACAAAGTTCATGGATACAGATGCAGGCTCAGACTGGAGCTTTCAGAGGCAGAAGGCAGGAAAAGGTTTGATGACAGAATTCTGGGCCTACTCGCCTGAATCTGTAAAATGTGGAAAGTGAACCACATAAAGTCGGTGGCCTTTCATACTTAGGAATGGAATATCTGACCCATTCATGGCGGATCTGAAAGAGGACATATTGACGGTGGACGCACATATATTTGCGTCTTCAAAACTGGAACTGGAGGGAACATACATGTACTTATAGCATGCACATGGAGCCGTTGGGGTCTACGATAGGGGACATAACTGATCACAAAATTCATATTTCCTCAAAGCAGCTAAGAACATTTCTCTTTCCTAAACCCGACTAAAACCTAACCATTTTGCACTCACCCCTCACTACCTATTCACTTTTTCACTGCAACTATAGCGCCGTGATATCCTATCTGGGATGATTGTTTGCGCTTTACAAGTACCCCCTAACATTAACATTAACATTAACAATATCCCTTCGTCTACTTGCATGCTACGTCAGTTTGAAGTAGCACACTCCACTCTACTCCACTCTATACCACTCCATTCTGTGCCACTCTACTGGATTGTATTACACTCTATATCATTCCACTCTACACCCTTCCATTATGCCCACTCCTCTCTACGCTAATACACCGTATGCCATTCCATTGTACTCCAATCAATTATACACCACTCTTCTCTGCACCATTCCAATGTATGTTATTACATTATACACCACTTCATTCTATTACACTCCAATCTATGCCATTTGACAGTACTCTGTATGCAACTCCACTCAATGACAATACACTCTACGCTGTTCCACTTTATGTCACACCACTCGACTCTATACTACTCTAGTGTACTCCACTCCACTGTATGCTATTCCATTGCACACAACTCAAATCTACCCCACTCTGATGTATATCACTCCAATGCATGCCACTCCACTCTATGCTACTATTCTCTTTGCTATTCCACTGCATGTGACTCCGCTCTATCCCACCACACTCTTTGTCATTTCACTGTACGGAACTCCTTTCTACACCACTGCACTTTACACCACAACAATATATGCTTTTCCACTCAATGTCAAGTCACTCTGCTCCACTCCAGCATATGCCACTTCACAGTACACCAATCCACTGTAGGCTACTCCATTCAACGCACCTCCATGTATGCCACTCTACTGTCTGCCACTCCACTCTACATCATTCTACCCTATGCTATTCCACTCTACGCTACTCCCCTCTACTCCAAGTGACTCAACGCCACTCTATTGTACGCCACTCCAATCCATGTCACTCCACTCTACACTATCCCACTGCACAGCACTCTGCTACACTCTACTATATTCCACTCCACTGTTTGCCACTGTACTGTATGCCATTCCACTATACGCAATCTCAGTCTACAGCACTTGACTCTATACCATTAAATGCCACTGCACTCTTTGCCACTACAGTCTTTGTAACTCCGCTCTATGCCACTCGAATCTACGTCATTCAACTTTATGCTGTTTGACTCTATGACCCTCCACTGTACGCCACTGCACTGTATACTGGTCCACTGTATGACACTACTCTATGACACTGTACTCCACTGCAGTTTATGCTATTCCAGTCTACGCCACTGCACTGTATGCCACTACACTGTTCACCACTATATTATATTACATTCTATAACACTCAACTCTAGCCCCTCCACTATACTCCACTCCACTTTACAATATTCAACACTATGCCATTAGACTGTAAGCAACTTTATGCTCATCCACTCTATGATATTCCGCTCAATGCCATTCCATTCCACTCCAAAGAGTGCAGTGGTGTTTAATGGCATACAGTTTAACTGCGTAGAATGGAGCTGCATACCGTGGAGTGGCATAGGGTGCAGTAGCATACAATGGAGTGGCATACAGTAGAGTGGCATATGGGGGAGTGCTGTAGAGTGGAATACCATAAAAGTGGAGTGGCTTAGAATGAGTGATGTAGAGTAGAGTGGGGTAGAGTGGACTGTCATAGATTGGGAATTACATAGAGTGGAGGGGCATACAGTATAGTGGTATAAAGGAAGAACTGAGTACATTACTGTGACTTCCAGTGGTGTGCCATAAACTCTAGGGGGAACAACCTTTACAACGCAACTTTTACAACGCACTACCATTAAAACGAAACTGTTACAACGCGAGTGCATTGACAACGCAGGACATTACAACGCAAGTCTTTACATCGACTTGCACTAGATGGCGTGCTAACATTAAAAATAGTGTAGTTTACTATCCCAACACCTTCCCTACTGTTACGTGGACTGGAGTTGGAATAGTAAATTACACTTTTTTAATGTTAGCACGCCATCTAGTGCAAGTCGATGTAAAGACTTGCGTTGTAATGTCCTGCGTTGTCAATGCACTCGCGTTGTAAAACTTTCGTTGTAACAGCATGCGTTGTAACAGCATGCGTTGTAACGTCATACATCCAAACTCTAGCATAGAGAAGATTAGCATACAGTGGAATAGTGTAGACTGGAGTGGCCGGCAGTGGAGTGGCTTAGAGTGGAATTGCATGGAGTTATGTGGTGAAGAGTGGCGTACAGATAAGTGGCATACATTGGAATAGCATGGTGTGGCCTTGGGATGAGTGGCATACAGTGGAGCGTGCACAGTACAATGGGGTATAGTGGAGCGGCTTAAAGTGGAGTGGCATAGAGTAGACTAGTGTAGAATGAAGTGGTCACTACACTCTACACCACTCTACTTTACACCACTCTGCTCTATTCCACTGAACTCTACAGCACTCCATTCTATGCTAAATGAATCTACGCCCCTCCACTGTATGTGACTCTACTGTACACCTCTCTTTTGTACTCCACTGTACTATATATGCAACTCCGCTGTATGCCACTCCACTGTATGCCACTTCACTTTACATTATTCCACTCTATGCCACTAGACTGCAAACAACTTTAAACTACTCCACTCGACACTATTCTGCTCAATGCCACTCCACTCCACTCCATAGAGTACAGTGGAATTTAATGGCATAAAGTTTAGTTGCAAAGAATGGAGCTGCATATAGTAGAGTGGCGTAGAGTGCAGGAGCATACAGCGGAGTGGGATACAGTAAAGTGCAGTGCTATAGACTCAGTGGTGTAGAGTAGAGTTGGGTAGGGTGGATTGTCATAGAATGGAATAGCATATAGTGGAAGAGCATACAGTGTAGTGGTGCACAGTAGAACTGAGTACATTACTGTGTCATACAGTAGAGTGCCGTAAAGTGGAATAGCACAGAGAAGATTAGCATACAGTGGAATAGTGCAGAGTGGAGTAGTGCGCATTGGAGTGACTTAGAGTGGAATTGCATGGAGTTGAGTGGTGTAGAGTGGCGTACAGATAAGTGGCATACATTGGAATAGCATGGAGTGGCATAGAGAGGAGTGTCATACAGTAGAGTGCGCACAGTGGCCAGGGGTATAGTGAAGTGGCTTAGAGTGGAGAGACATAGGGTGGACTAGCGTAGGACTTAGTGACCACTACACTTTATGCCACTACACTTTACACCATTCTGCTCTATGCCAATCCACTCTACACCACTTCACTCTAAGCTAAACGACTCTATGCCCCTCCACTGTACTCCACTCTACTGTACGCCTCTTTATTATACTTCACTGCACTATATGCAACTTTACTCTATGCCACTCCACTGCATGCCACTCCACTCTATACCACTCCACTGTATGCCAATCCACTCTATGCTATGTCACTGTATACCACCTCAATGTAGGTTACTCCAATGTACGATATTACACTTTACACCACTCCACTCTATGTCATTTCATTCTATGTCACTACACTCTACATTATTCCACGCTACACCACTCCACTCTATGGCACACTACTCTACTATGCTGTTCAACTGTTTGCCACTCCACTCTATGCTAGTGCACTCTATTAGATTCCATTCTATGCTACTCCACTCTACGCCATTGTACTGTGAGCATTTCACTGTATGCCACCCTACTGTATGCCTCTCTATTGTACTCCACTGCACTATATGCAACTCTACTGTATGCCACTCTCCTGTATGCCACTCCACTATATGCCACTCCACTCTGTGCCACTCCACTGTATGCCGCTACACTGTAGGCCACTCTAGTGTATACTATTCCATAGTATGCCACTCCACTATACCCCACTCTGATCTATGCCAATCCTATGCCACTCTACTCTACTACACTCCATGCTATTCTACTGTACGATACTCCATTGTATGCCACTAGGCTGTTGGCCACTCCACTGCATGATATTACACTCTATACCACACCACTCTATACTATTCCACTGTATGCCACTACACTCTACTCGCTTCCACTCTACGCCACTCCACTTTATGACACTCTACTTTATGCTACTCCACTCTATGCCTTTCCACTCTATGCTTTTCCACTGTATGCGACTCCACTCTATTCCACTTTATTGGACTCCATTCTAAGCCACTCTACTCTACGCCATTGTACTGTGAACACTCCACTGTATGCCACTCCACTGTGTGCAACTCCACTAGATGACACTACACTCTATTCTGTTTCACTCTATGCCACTCCTCTGGACTCTATGCTTCTCCAGTGCATGCCTCTCCACTGTATGCTATTCCATAGTATGCCACTCCAGTGTACCCCACTCTGGTCTATGCCACTACTATGCCACTCCACTCTACGCTACTACACTCCATGCTATTCCACTGTGCGATTCTCCAATCTACACTAATCTACTTTATGCCACTCCACTCTATGCTATACCACTGTACGGCACTCTCTACGCCACTGTACTGTAAACAATGAAACTTTACGATATTCCACTCAACGTCACTCCACTTTCCACCACTCCACTGTAAGCTACTCCACAATATGCCAATCCACTGTACACTACTCTACTCTACACCCCTCTGTTGTACGCCACTCCACTTTATGACACTCCATTCTACACTATTCAAATCTACACTTCTCTACTCTATGGCACTGGACTCAACACCATTGTACTGTATGCCACTCCACTCTATGCTATTCTACTGTATGGCACTCTACTGCATACTACTATATGGCACTCCACTGTAAGTCACTGCACTCAATGCCACTCCAATGCAAGCAATTCCACTCTATGACGCTTGACTCAGCGCCATTAAATGCAACTGCACTCTATGTTGCTACGCTCTACACTAGTCCGCTCTACTTCACTTTACTCTACGCCGCTCCACTCTATGCTGTTTGACTCTGAGACCCTCCAATGTGCACCAATCTACTGTACGCAATACACTACATGGAAATCCACTTTATGCACTCCACTGTATGCTATTTCACTGTACACCACTCAACTTTATGCCACTGGACTCCTCTGCACTCTATGCTTTTCCACTTTATGCTACTGCACCCTACACCCCTCCACGATATTCCACTCTTTCTATCTTATTTTTTCCAAACACACCTTAAACTACACAACCATATCCATACCAAATTCAAAACTTATACTATCTGTTGAAATTATCATTTACGCACTGCCTTCACATTACTGTAAGTCATGCTTTTTACTACTGCCAGGCTTAACTATTCCCTAGTTTAACATTGGAATTACCTTCTCACATTTTATGAGTGTAATTTCAAGTTGGAAGAAGATAGAAATTTGGAGTTTGGTGTCTCTGGACTCACAATTTAGAATCACTACTTATGGGGAGGTTGGAATTTGTTTTCTGAACATGCCACATTTAGAAAGGCATTTTCCTACGTTAACCATTCTGTGCCTCTACCTGTCTCTGAATACACATCTGTGGTGAGGGACATGCAGATGTGTGCATTCATACACAAAGGTAGCTGTGTTGTGACATTCACATCCTGACGGCCATCACTAGACTGGGAGGGAGAAGCTGACACTTGCACCTGAATAGGACTGTGCCTGTCTCCAAACAATAAGCTGCAAAGACCCCTGTAGTAAGTCTGGGTCGTTGGCGGAAAGGCAGGGACCTTGTGTACTTCAAAGGCCTCTGTGAAGTCTCCCCCACATCAGAGGCACAACTTGGTATAAGTACTGGACCCCTGACACCAACAACTCAGCACACTTTTGGATCCGAGGACATTCTGCCAGGAAGAAGGACTGCTGTGCTGCCAGGAGGCACTTCCACTCTGCTAAACTGGTGTGATGTGTTGGCCTGCTGCCTGGTGTTTCTTGTCTGGGAGTGAGAAGGTCTGGACCTGCATATCTACATCCTCCAATAACTTAAGTGACTTCAAGAGTTTGCTGGCTAGTTTGCGTCTTGTTTTGAAAGCTCAGGGCCATTGAAGACTTCCTTCAACTCTGCTTCAGCTGCTGGACTCTGCCAATCGTGACTCCTTCCCTTCCAAGTGTGCTAATCCAGTCCCTGGGTCATGAAAGTGTGTTCTGCAGCTGTTATTCTGCAAAAATATTGCAGTGATGATTTTGCGCTAATCTAATGGACCCAGTGCCATTTGACGCCGACTCAGCACCACTTTGAAGACATCATTGCTTGACGGCAATGCAGGACCTGAATGTAAGGCTCAATGATAACACAGCACCTACATCATGAGGGCTTTGACGACAACATGAGACCCAACTGTCAGGCTCCATGACGACACATCTACCCAACTGCGTGGATCGTAACCAATGCATCGAATCTTCAACGCTGATGCTTGCTCCATTCAAGGTACTCTTTCAGAGGGACCTGCATGAGTCCTCTATCTGACTAACATCCCATTGTAATGTGCCTGAAATTTGGAGTTTCCCCAGTCCAGCTCGACCTCTAGTAACTCCTATGCACTATTTGCTTCTAAGCACTAATTTTAGTTTTATTCTTTAACAATTAAGGGGCAGATTTATGAGCCCCTTGCGCCACTTTTGCGTCACTTTTCCCATGTTAAAAGTGACGCAAAAGTGGCGCAAGGGGCTCATAAATCTGCCCCTAAGATCTTAAGTTCTAGGTATTGGATTTTTGTCATTTTGATCACCTCGTCACCTTACTCTGTGCCTGGGAGGTAATCCATGGTCATTGTGATGGATTTTCCCACACAACACCCATGGAATTTGATGCTGCCCCAAAGTTACAAAGTCATGTAAACCTGGGGAAGTGCCATATTCATACATCGCCCAAGGTGAGGCGTAGCAATGAGAAATATGTTTCTTTCTGCTCGATGTTTTCCTCTTTCTATGTACGCTACATTCTGCAGCACACACAGAAAGAAGAAAACAATGCCTCTTAGGATTGTGTTTGTTCAGGAAGGTGCCCCTTCCTTTACAAAAACAATCCTCCATGCAACATAGGCACACTTGCACCATGGTGCAATGTTGCCTACATTGGTGCTGGTGCCAGCGCAGAGAAAAAGAACAGGAATGCAACAGTGCATTCCAACCCTTTCACTTTGGCAAGGTGCTTTGCTGTGCCATCCAATGCCAAAATCCTATAAATAAGCCCCCTCAAGTTCTAACACTAACCATAATGGTGCTGTAACCTTGGTACTTTTTATGCTTAGGTCAGATTTTCTATGTAAAGGGCATTTTATTTGTTTTGCTCTATGTTTTACAGCATTCCAAGAAAATGTACAAGTAAAATCTAACCTCTTTAGATTCTTCTTGGAATGTGTCACGCAAAACTATCAAGAAAGGGCCAAAAAAGGAGATTACAAAAGTGACATTTCCCATTTAAACTCCCATAGGATTATTTTCTCCCCAATACATAAAAATTGCTGAATGGATATACACCAGACTGGACATGTAGGGAGAACATAAATCAAGTAAATATATATTCTTTATTTCATGTAAATATTTTACTGGTTCTTGAAATGTGTGCCAATCTGGGCATGAAAGTTTACATTTCAGAGATACCTGGACCATTAATCCACAGAACCCTCTGTAGCTTTTTAAATCCATCAAGGTATTTGTCTGCAAAGTGTTCTCTCTGCCTATGTTGTTCTCACATGATGTGGCGTCTCTTTCTTACCCTGGACTAGCTGTTTCCTCCAAGTGTTGTTTGAAGGCTTGTGCCTGTTGACTATCCATTCTGAGTCTCAATCTGTGTCCTCATCTTACAGCCTGCATTCTTGTTCTTTGACATCAAAGGGCCATATGTTCTCTTACCTTGTTTCCTAGAAACTGGTCACTACTTAGTGCCTCTTTAAGATGTTGGTCGGAAAGCATCCCAACCGACACCATCTCAGAATGGTTTCCAACCTAATCGGATTCGGGGAGTCAGACCGACCGACTACGATGTTTCTGAACACCGTTCGGTCGGACTCCCATTGACTTCAATGAGAGCCTGTGTTCCGTCAGACAACACAGGCTCTTATTGAAAAAAGGGGCGGTCGCGGAAAACCTTGCACCCTGAAGCATTCACCCCATGGTGCCTACCACACTGTACATGGTTGGAAAGAGGGGACCCATGGGTACCCCCACGGGCCCCAACTGGAGGCCTCCAGGTGAAATGAGGCCTGGTACAGCCCCCAAAATTCAGATTCTGACAGCCGATCTGTGTCGGACAAACCGATTCAGAACGGCTTTCTGAATCCAACATCGTAATTGCTTGGTTGGAAACAAGGTTCATAGAGCTGTACCAGTTGGCTCCGACCGACTCGGTTTCTCCAAATGCTGGTCGGAACCGAGTCAGAAGGACCTAACATCGTAATCGGTCGGTCGGAAATGTGTCTTAGTCGGTCGGAAAAGCGGGTTCCAAATCGGATTCAAACAAACCGAATGCCATTCGGAGCCTTACCGACTGACATCGTACTCGCCCACAGAAACTTCTGTACCCAAGGTACGTGGCCTCTTTCCTTGTGAATCCACCCTGCTCCCTTTCAGATGCTTGTGATGTCAATTTTGCAACTGAGGCTTGTGACTTCCAGTTGGGACTCAATCTCCTTCCTTCCCCCAATATTGTGGAGCACCCCTCTAGTCAGGGCAAGCCCTAGATCTATTGACTGGGACAGCACTCTGGGTTAAAAGAAAATGTGGTGCTTGTTGTGGAAGTGGGATGGACATTGCGGTGTGACGGCAGGAGGTGTGAGGAAGATGGAAGGACTGCAGGGGGCTGATGGGGTGCCAACAATTATGCTGAGGTTCATTAGGTGCTGATTACAAAGTCTTTAACAAGACCCGTTTGAGACCAAGTGGGATGGACCAGCTGCTGTTTGCTTAAAATCAAGTCAGGCTTCTCCGTGCTGTGCCACTCAGAATATTGGTGTTCAGGCCTGGGCCCACCTCACCCATGCGAAAGGCTGACCCTGCCTCTGGGGCTGTGGGCAGCACCTGCTCCTCTTCCTTTGCAAGGGAGACACACGCCATTATCACTGTTGTAACCCTTTCAATGGTGCACTGCTCCGCTGCTTGCAATATCACTCTACACAGTCTTTACAGTATCTATAGCTTACCTGGAGCGAGCACCTCTCTGGCCTGTTCATCTCCGCATGATGGATCCGTTGGATTAAATAATCCCTTCAGATATCAGGCAGGTTAGCTTAGACGTCACTGCTCACCTGCTGCTCACATCTTACACTTCTGAGTCATCCCGTAGCCACGTTCAAAGTTCCCACTCAAAGAGAGTGGTTCCCTCCCCTTTGGTGAGGCCCACCTACTCAGAGGGATTTCAATGGGAAAAATAGAGCACTGTTTGAAGGATTTAAGAGATAGAAACAATTGTGAGGAAGTATGGTTGTGAACATATTGCAAGAAGACATGCCAGAAGACTTGATCAGGTATTTGTCCATGAAAATGTATATTTTTTAAAGTTTGGAATGAAGAGTAGTACTATATTGAACCAATATTTAAAGCAGTTTTACTTTCTTCTGAAAATATAAAACAGGCAATCACTCTTAATACACCAAAATCGTGTCAATGTTTTCATTTGTGTATCTTACTGCTGCACTAACTTAAAAGCGTGCTCAGTCAGCTTTTCGAAGTAACTCATGAGAGACTTACACGTCCCCTGTTTCTGGAATACAATTTTGTGTATTGGCAGCAGTTTGATAAAGCATGAGAACCACAAATGTTTACCACAATCCATTTTGTGAACCATTACTGAGCTGGGAAGAGAGCCAGATGAATTAACAATGTCTCTCAAGCTGAAAATAGAGATACCACGTTAGAACTCAATCCAGTAAGAGCGGACCCATTCCCTTAAGTATGTTCCTTGGCTGGAAAGGTTCATATGCAAAACAAATTGCAAGGCTTCCTATTTTTTTTTTAAAAGAAAATCAGGGTGGAAATGCGGGACAAGTATCATTTTTAGATATTATTTCCCCAAGTCTAAAAAAGATTAAACTCTGTCTGATTATGAGTGGTGATTTTGAGATAATTAATTGTTCAATAATATTGATAACAAACAGTTGAAGTAGATAAGAAGAGAATTTGTATGTGGACTTCTGTGATGTACAGTTTAGTAAACAGTAGCTGAAAAACATTGTCAACATTTTGCATTATGAGAGGGGGCAGTCATTGGAATTTTGAAGAGAATAATTATTTGAAAATTTGTAACTGGATTTAAAATGATGATGTTTAGCATTTCCATGTAGAATTTTCTAATAAATGCAACACACGGAAATCCAGTTAATAAAAACTAGAAACTAATGGGCATATTATCAATCACTGCGTTAAAATTTTCGCCGCTCTGGCGGCAGAAAACTGCCACTAAAGCGGCGATAATGGGTTTGATAATATGCCGCAGAGAATTCCAATAGAAGCCAATGTTGACACCACATATATTTACAAATTGATCAGAGCAGCTGGTAAAGGTGTGCATTCAAACCCTATGGAATGGCGAATTATGTGTGTTTTTATGGTGCCACGCAGTAATCACCCAGCGCATGCTGTTTAACATGTATTTGGACTATTTTACCGGATGGTAACATGAAAATAACGTGATTTTACCATGGCCCCCAATGTCGTGCAACTCATACTTATGGCCAATGTGTTGTAGTTGTTTAGATAGTCGCAGTCACAAAAAAAAGGAACTACATGCAGGCATAGGTTTATATCTACATTGTGAACTGATTCTTACACCAGTGAAATATATCCATGTTCCACCTCAATGTATACCTGTGGGAATCCACAGACGCAGGACTAGAGAAAATGTATATTCGTACATTTTTCTTCACATTGTACTGATTCCAGTGTGCTGTTCAGAAACATCATCAATCAATTTATACCAATTAAAATTCAAAATTAGGATTGTTTTTTTTTTTAAATGAGTTGTGCTCTTTTTTTCTTCCCACATTTCTCCTCACAATCACATCTGTATATTGCAGAGAGCTGTCAATTTCTCTCTGTGGTTAATGATTAACAATCATTTTTAAGTGTTATCTTCAGCGTGAGAGAGAATCATTTTTTCACCTAATGTAAAGCATAAACACCTCCAAACACATTAAAAACAAGGTCAGAATAAAAATCTACATGTAAAACTGTACCAATGGTCATGATAAAAAAACTACATTTCTGACTACAAGAAAAGTGCTAACTTCAAGATATTGTATACAGGAAGAAACATTTCTGCGCTTCAGCTGCAATTATCATAACTTGCTGCGCTGCTTGAAAAGTTTAAGCTATGTAAAGATCTGCGATGATGCATATTGTGTCATACTTTATATTAAGTTCATGTTTTCATTTCTCTTCAATGTGAACAGCTCAGAGCTGTGAAATATGTTCTAGACTGTTATTTCTGTCACGTATAATAATCAGCTCCATATCTGTGCAATGGAGAACATTTCCATTTCAACATACTCCTTATCTGGTCGGTAATAGCCTCCCCAAAAGAACAGCCTCCTGAGAAGACAGCCTTATTATCTTTATTAAAAGTCCAATCGAGGACAGAAAGATTGTTGTTCAAAAGGGATTTCTGGTTGGCTGAGGTATGCACCTAGGCCAGTCAGGAACCACCACTCTAGTCAGGGTAAACTAGATGCACACTAAAAGGTAACCTATGCTCACCCTCTTGTAGCTTTTGCACAGATCAGTCTGGCTTATCTAAAGAGACAATGTGTAAAGTATTTGTGCAGTACAACTACACAGTAACCCTATGCATACACCACAAAAAGACTCCGCACAGGGTTAGAAAGGTAGATTATTATGTTCTGAAAAAAAGCAAGCCCAACATGACAAAATTCCAAGGTATAGAAGTTGAGATATTGAATTTTAAATAAATAAATGCAGTAAATAACTTAAAAGTAAGTAGCGCTAAAAAGGTTACTTTAGGTCATGATGGACCGGGGCAAAGTCAAAGTTCGGGCAGATGGTGATAGAACGCTGGATGGCTACAGGACCCATGAGGTCCCAGTGAACAAAGTAACGCTAACAGCGAGATATGTTGATGTTGAGGCCTGCAGGAGTGTCGATATTCTCCATGCAGTGAAGGTGATGCATCAGTTACTAAAGATGGATGCCAGAGTCAAGAGGCATCGATCGATTGCCAGATTCTGTCATGCAGTCGAGGGGATACGTCAATCTCACCAAACTGAAGCGGCAGCAATATGCCATCTGATGCATCAAACTCAGGAGGCAAAGCACTGGTTCCAATGCTTCACACAGACAGGAGATCCATCAAAATCTGTGTTGCAAGTATCTGGGTCCCTTCCAGTGAACCAGGCACAGGAGCAGGGGTAGAGACTTTGACATCTGTGAGTCTTAAGCAACAGGAGGCAAGCCAACAAGCCCTTGGAGATCACTTGTAGTGAAGGCAGAGTCCAGCTCTCCTTCAGTAGAGTCAGAGAGCAGCAGGCAACAGGCAGCAGGGTAACAAATGGAAAAGCAGGCCTTCCAGATCAGCAGTCCAGTTGAGTTTCATAAGCAGCACATCAGTTCTTCTGGCAGAGCTTCAAATACAAGTCAAATAGTGTCTGTTTTAGAGGGTCAGAGACCCAGTAATTATACCCAAAATTGCCCATGAAGTGGGGGTGACTTCATTGCAACTCTCTGAAGTGCACAATTATCCCTTTCAACCCAGTTCCAATTTCTTGGTGGCACAGGCTCAATTTGCCTATCACTGGTTTCACCCTGATGCCGGTATACTGTACACAAAACCTGAAGCGACTTGGCTGCACCCACGCCATTGGAAGCTCTATTACCACTTAGTACACCACTATATCCTCATGACATTCAACCCATCTGGACTGCATGCTGGGCTCAGAGTAAACTTAACAAAATATTGGGCAATGGCCCCCTGTGTTCCTCTGCTATTCCTCTGCACAATAACTCGTTTTTGCTGCTAACGTCTGAGAAACTGGTACAACATACCCTCACTAAACTTGAATTATGTAACCTTGGCTCACTATTTGCAGATCGTCAGGCACTCACTATGTCGGATATATCCTCATACTCCTAACTGACATACATGGATAAATTTATAGCTGCCAGACTGCTTGGGACACTCCGCTCATCGGTTTCTTCCTTCCCCTACCCGCCTACGGATTTCGCACCACTTACACTGCTTATTACTGATATGGAAGGAACACACATGGTTATTAAGTTGTACCGGGCATGCATGGCACACAGACATGTCGAAGACAGGGTAATGAGGAGGCACTGGGAGGAGGACCTGGGATACCCGCTGACTGACAAAGAATGGACTTATTGTCTGGATCAAGTACAGGGGGTGTACCCCAATCACAGACATAAACTTATTCATTTCAAATTCGAAACATGGTATACATTACTCCACGCCAGTTGGCCAAATATGACCCTACTAAACCATCCCACTGCCCCAAATGTGAAAGCGCCAGATGCCAACTTTGCCCACATGACCTGGACGTGCCCCTAAATAAATACATACTGGGTAGAGGTATTCGAGACACTAGCCAATATAATTGCAATACCCCTATTCCCCTTTCTGAAATTAGCTTTGTTAGGAATGGTCAGCAACATTAAACTGTGCCTCCGTAGATTTGTCACCATAGCACTGATGCTGGCAAAGAGGGAAATAGCAATACACTGTGGAGCCAAACATTACCCCTCAAAAGCAGCTTGGATGTGCAGCATGTCATATTGCGATCTGCAGATCGAGATATACGCCACGCTCCAACCGCCGACCTCATGACCTAAGGACATATGGCATGTCTATTGCTGCAACTTGCGACAGTTACAGCACTCCTCCCTGACCCCATCTCCCAAACATCAAAGGGCTTCCAAAGGTTCCACACCCAGCTCATCCCCAGTACCAGTCGATATTCAGATGCCATAGCGCCTTTCAGGTTTCCACCTTTGTCGATTGTGATGCACATTGACCTTGTATTATACAGTCTCTCACGGCCCTCAATATAGCAGACATGCACACCGGTATCCTAGCTTAACAGACATAGTATAATGTTACATACGCGCCTATAAGGCCCTCCACCCTAACCCCCCTCATCACCCCTCCCCCTTAGTGAGTACTCATTATTCATTTGGTGTATTTTGTGTCTCTATATTGGATATTTCCAGTGCTAAAGTCCTTGTGCTCTCACCTTAAAACATGGTAGAACTGGTGTATACTCAATTGGCATATTCAAATAATTTCAACATCCCTAATAAAGTGGTACTACATGTGCCCAAGGCCTGTAAATTAAAAACTAGTGGGTCTGCAGCAGTGATTGTGCCACACACTTAAGTAGCCCTTTAAACATGTACAGGTTTGTCATTTCAGAGCCTGTGTGTGCAGTTTAACCAGTCATTAACCAGTCATTTCAGCCTGGCAAACTACACCTTTTGCCAGGCCTAAACGTCTATTTTTAATACATATATGTTACCCCTGGGATCGGCCCTGTACAGCCCATAGGGCACAGTGCAATCTATTTAAAAAGTATGAAATGTAGTTTAAAATGATAGGTATCCTGGTAGTGAAAAACTCTTAAATTCATTTTTCAATACAGCAAGGCATGGGATTACCTTATTACATTTTATAAATGTAAATTCCAAATAGGGGGATATGATTGATTCAAGTTTGGTGCCTCCGGAATACTAATTGTAAATCCTAATGTATGATGAAGTCGCGTTTTTAAATTACAATTCTGAAAATGCCACTTTTTATAAGGTATTTTCTTGCCTTAGCCAGTTGGTGCTTGTAGTCTGTCTCTGATCACATGACTGGGTGTAGTTGGCAGTTTGGCTTTGTTTATTCTTCCTATAAAGCAACAGACAATGTGAGCTTAGGTGTGCCTCAATGGGCCATCTCTGGCAAGAAGGGAGGCAGGAGGCAGGCACAAAATCAGTTACTCTTGAATAGACTGTGTCCTGTTCACACATAAAGAGCTGCATACCCCCTGTAGAGAGTCTGGAGCCAAGGCAAGAAGGGAGGACATCTGAGCACTTCAAAGGCATGTCTTTGAAGCCTCACCCTTTTCAAAGGCATCACTGGGCATGAATATTGGACCTCAGACACCACTGCATCAGCAGACTTCTGGACCTGTGGATCCTATGCCAGGAAGAAGGACTGATGTGTTGGTGAAAAAACTGAAACTCTGCTGGACTCCTGCTTTGATGTGCTGACCTGCTGCCCTCTTGCCTGGGTGAGAAAGACTGGACCTTCATCTCTTTCACCCAGACCCTAGAGTGACTCCATGGGCTAGTTTACTGGCCTCCCTTCTGATCTACAGCCTTAGGGGCATAACAGGTGTTCAACAACCTTGCATTTGCACCTGAGCCATCTGTGAGTCTACCCAGCCAAGCGGTGCCACCCCATCCCCTTGGAAGTGGGCCTAAGGTGCTTACAAGCGGAACCTCTGTATTTTCTCTGCTGAGCAGCGCATTCCGGAGCCGAATCTATGCATTTTCTCAGCTGGTATGTGCATTCTCAAGCGGAACTGATGCATCCGTGCTGCTGCTCCTTGAATTGGACCCGGTGCAGAAGGCACTCATTGCCCTCACAATCCTTGGAACCGATCCATCACCAAAGACGTGGTTCATCTCTGGCCCAGGTCCTCTCATCCCTCATCAATGGAAGCCTCGATGATGACACCGGATCCTGCATCGGTGCGTTGCAGCTCTTTGGAACTGTAGTGGGGATATGAACACACCTGCGGACATTGCTAAGTTAGCATAAGTTAGTATATGCTTGGCCACCATTTTGCCTCTTTTGCTCACGTTACAACATGCCACATTTCTCGTAAACACTTTGCTTGCTCGCTTTCACATGAGAACTGTCTGCATTTCACATAATTAGTTGAACACTCTGCTCCTCGTCTGTACAGCGTGTTCAAAGTAAAAAAACAATGAGCTCTGTTGATTTGCTTTGGTCTACTCACGTCCAAAGCCATAACATAGAACACAGCTGCAAACCTGGAAATCTGGTGCTTTTAATATTGCCTTGCATGCATGTTAACACACTTGGAGAAACGCTTTCCAGGATAGAAGAGCTGTGCTCGTTCAGTGATGTAAATTCCTGCATCTGAACTCGGAGGTATGGGTTCCCCCTGACAAAGCCTGGAGGTCTTCTATAATTATAATAAACTAGCTTCTAGCATGGGGAGGTTGACAATGCGCTATAGTCCTGTTTCCACTATCATTCTAATATGATTTCCCCTTTTGTTCTATATGGAATTGTAACAATGCTGATTTGTTTGATCTTATACATATTGCTGCTAACATTGGCTAGCGTACTGCATTATAGAGCACCTTAGTTAAAATAAACATTTTAAACTATTCCTTGACTCTATTTACTCATGTTGTGGACAAGTACGAGAGTTTGAACAAAAGAGTGTTCTTGTTCCCACGTATCCTGAGAGAGACAGAGTAGCCTGTTCTAGGAGGTCTAATCATTGGTAGCTTCGCTGTAGCACGGAGAACGAATGAGACACTATAGCTAGTCGGATTGGGGTTCGGGGCACCGAGGTGGGTATTTTGGTACACCACTACACACTGAGGTCCTGGTTTCCTGCGCATAGTTCTGTGTATGTGCAGAATCCCTGCAACAGAACCACGGCATAGCCAGCTGTGCGCCGCATCACCAACATGAGGACTACATATTGCAAGCTCCATCAATGGGATCCTCAACGATGATGCAACAGGACCACGTGCCCCAGCCTCACCTCATCTCAGAACCAAAGCACTGGCCTCAGCTGTGTGGTGTTTCTTCAACTCTGATCCATAAAACGTTCCAAACCAGGATTTAAGGTATTTGTTAAGCAGCCCCAACTGGGTGTGTGTATACCGCACATGCTCCATCGTAGCCAGAATGAACTTGTGGCTTTGTCCCGGTCCAGAGCTACCAGCTATATGTATTGTTGGTGCCTTGTGCTTTTAGGTGCTATTTCAAATTAAAATTTTACAATTCAATATCTCTGGTTTTACAGACTGGATTTTTTTGTTTTGGTCTTGTTCTATTGATGAAACAAAGCTTTATTTTTCTGAAACTGATTTGGGATCTTTTTTTTGTGATGTTTTCACTGTTTTACTGTTTAAAGTGTTGCACAAATAATTTTCAAATTGCCTTCAAGTTAAGTCTGACTGCTGTGTGCCAAGCTAACAGAGGGTGAGTACAGGTTAATTTGAGGTTTGCTAGGGCCTTTCCCTGACTGGGATTGGGGTTGCTGCTTGACCAGGGCTCACACCCCAGTCCACCAGAAACATAATTTCTATCACAGCTCTACTAAAAAAGACTATAGAAAGAGTCCTACAGTATCTTGAGCAGCTGCTCTGTCTGAGTGCACAGCTGAGCGCCTTTAATTTAAAATTTTCGGTGTCATAAATGTAAGTTGGAACTGTTAAACAAAATGGGCGTGATTCACAAATTTTACTTTGCAGTACGTCCTGTAGTACTACAGTACAAAGTGTTATTCCCAAACTGTGCTTTTCTCATAACTTACTCTTTTGAGTAAGTTTACTACATTTCAGTATTCACAAACTGCACTTTAAGTAGTACTTTTTGTACATTGGTCTCTACTTTCATTTTTTTCAATGAAAGGTTGTTGTATTTCCAGTGATTGGCCATGAGTAGTGCTAGACACTGTGAAAAGTGCAAGTTACTACAAAAATGCAGTGTTAAAGACAAAAAGTAGTAAGCTTACTTATAAGTGTAAACTTAACCAAAAGTCTAAGTTACCTTTCTGAATCAGTTCCAAGAAGTCAGAAACGGAGAGATGTGACATCTGCTTACTATTTCGGACTTGCGCTGGTTGCATTTCATGCAGTATTGCAGAGACATTTCGAGTTATGTGTGTGAACTTTAGACACCTCAAACGCGAAAAAAAGGGGGTCTGCTCATCCCTCAGGAAGCGCAACTCTTCGTCATACAGCCCCTGAGAGTGCTGAGACAAGGACCATTCCTCACTAAACGTTTGTTGCTTTAAGGGACTCAAATTCACGTCTCGCCTTTGCAGAGTTGCTATTAGTTTCTAAAACTTAGTTTGATAGTACTACATTTCAAAAGAAGCGGTCAGGTCACCAAGAAAATGGAAAAAATGTACTCGCAGCTCCAATATTTTGTACAGAAACAATTGACGATGAATGAATTAATTTATTTTGGACCTAACCTAGCTTGAACGATATTGATTTTATTTCGTGATGGCACTTTATATCTGTGCCCTTCAACAACAGAGTGATCAGTCCATTCCGTCAGTTTTTATTTGCTAAACTACTGTCTGCAATTTGTGAGTTTGAAAGATGCGGCTATAGCCTTCCCTGATATCCTCTGTTTTTTGGCAGAAAAAATATAGAGATATTAAACTGGATTTTCTGACAGTTCAAATGCAGACCGATCTATAGCACTGTACGCCATTGGCAAATAAATTCAGACACACTGAGAATCAATTTATTCTGTGTGGATCCAGGTATTATGAAGAAGATGATCAAGAGACTTTGAGATCGCCCTTGGTATTCATTCAATAAGTCAAATTAAGTGCATCGGTTTATGGATTTGTTTTATTTTATTGTGCTTTGAAGGCAACAGTTTATGAACTGACGAACAATCAACAATATCTCCAATCAGCTAAGTTTTAGGTCTGACAAAAACCTTTATGCTGTTATATTAAAAGCAACTCAAGCACTCAAACCGCGGCCTGTAATTATGCCTAACTACATTAATGTAGCAAACTGATGTTTAAAGAAATAATTAGTTAAAATAACTAAACCCCACTCTCCCCAATTTAACAAAATGTTCAACAAAGGACGCTATAAGGTAGCCCCTGAGAAAAAAATATATCTATGGACTAAAATCATGCAATGTTATCGAATTTAGAATAATGCAAGTGCTAGCAAAGAGTTTTATCTGGTTACCATGAATTACGTTATTCCTAACATTCACTCTAAAAGAAGTACTGTTCAGCTGCAATTCCACAAGCCACATAAGGCAACTTGAGTGCAGCTTCCGCAAATTTCGTATGGATGAACCAATTAACCACCCTGCCACATGGAAGGAAGAGGAGGAGGAACAGCCAAAGTCTACAGAGAGCAATGCCAAACTATTGCAGGAGGAAGTGGCCCATTGTATAAAATACCATGAACAGTGAGTATATACAGCATATTCTATATAGGGCGATTTCACAAAAATTGAACACAGTGCTTAAATTAGACAATTGGCTGAATCAGATAACATTTTGGATTGCAGCTTTGTAGAAGTGGCAATGTATGACAAGAATGTTTATGCATGTGTGCTGTGTTGCATTTAATTGTGGTGTTGGCATGCTGTGGTGGTTTTTGTCACCTCATAAGACACCTAGGAGCATATTCCCAACAAACGATCGCAGAGTCAACGGCACTTTATCGCAGCCAAAGTTGCGATAAATCCATCGCCCCATTCACAAGCTGGTGTTAACAGCCCACAGCACCAGTTTACACGTGATTGCAGCCGCAAAAAACATCGCCACAGAGGAACCGCGAAACTATCGCTAATGAGATGCAGAGTGGGCGTTCCAGTGCCGAAATCCATGACAACAGCACACCACAACATTCTCAACGACCAGCCACATCGGTGATAAAAACATAAAGCAGGTGATAATGCGCGTTAGCACCAGAAAGTCTACACCTGCTCTGACCTGGTGTAAAGTCGGACGGCAGCCTGCACCACAAAATGGAGACCAGCCCAGGGCCACACCTGAAGGGCAACAAAAGCCATGGAGCCACCCATAATGCGGCCCGGACACCCAAGAGGGCCACAACACCCACCAACACCACCCCCAGAACCACCCCTCCCTGGCACCTCCCTCGACCAAAGACATGCCACATCAGCTACACCTAAACATGCACAAAATAATCCGCCTGACGTCGTACAATCACAACTGGTGACATGCATGTGTCGACACAGAGAAAAGCAGCACACATTTACTTTTGAAGCAACAAATTAAACTTTATTAAAATGAATACTGAAATAAAATGAAGACACATGGCCGCTCCCCTCGGGACAATCCGTAGGTCCCAGACTGCAAGACAAAAATCATGATGGGAAGGTGTGTCCTCCGCACATCAAAGGACAGAGAGAGAGCAAAGGGGAGAGAGAGGAAGTGAGGGAGAGAGAGAGAGAGAGAGAGAGAGAGAGTGAGAGAGAGAAGAAGAGGGAGGAGAGAAAGAGAGAGATGAAGAGAGGGGGAGAGATCGAGAGAGAGCGAGAGAGAAGAAGAGAGGGGGAGAGAGAGACAGTGCTCTCCTGCGCACCCAGGCCACACTGCTCACCGGCTGCCACCTGTGTGTCTCCAACCACGTGCAGGTATGTATCGCAGTTCACCAGGTCACACATCTGAGTCAGAGCTACCAGCTAAAACAGAGTCCAGATACATGACTGGCACAGTACTCACACCTGCACAAGACAACATCGCCTACCTGCCCATGCACACCCAGGCAGAGGCACCCCAACCCCTCCCGCCACCCATCGTAGCATACCTGCCCATGCACACCCAGGCCTCACTGCTACCCTTCCACCACCACTGCAAGCCACAAGCCACAGGCCAACAGGTCTTACGTTTGGTGCTGGGTCTTGATTACTCCATGGCAGAGGACATAGCAGTGCACATGGCAACATCGCAGGCTGCACACCTGCTCAGCCCAATGAGTGCCACTAACTCTGGGATCCTGGAAGCGACGCCACGTGGCGGTAGGCCTGTGCTGCCCGCTGGCTCTGGGCTATACTGCGGTCCAGCAGGGCACACAATACCTGAGCTGTCTGGACTGCCGGGACAGGGCATCATTGCAGGCTGCACACCCGCTCTACAGCTTAAGGTGCCACTGACTCAGTGCACCCAAAGTCACCGTCCCGTGGCAGGGTGCCTGTGCCAGTCGCAATACTCCGAGTGGCACTAACCCTGTGCAACCCCAGTCAGTGCCACGTGGTGGCAGGCTCATGACAGCCACAAGGCCTCGGGTGCCACTAACCCTGTGCAAATCCAGTCAGCACCACGTGGCGGTAGTCCCATTTCATGCGCCAGGCCTCATATGCCACCAACCCTGTGCGCATAAACTCATGGGCCCTTTATGAATGAGAAGTGTATAGCAGCCGTCATCTAGTCACCACCGAAAGAGGGAATGTGACTCGTCGGCCTCTTATATTGGCGGAGTCACATGGCCAGCAACGCCGGTGCCGGATGGGTGTGGTGTGTGTGCAAATCTGCCCTCAGGGAGTGGCTGTGACATGCTGATGACTAGACCAGTGACCTGCACACCACCAGCGAGTACGCCTGTGATGGTGCATCATCAGAGTGGTCTGGCCTGCCGTACGCCAGACCAGCACAGGGCTTGCCACAATGACTCATGGGCTTGGGGCGTGGGGCGTGGTCCAGTCCATGTCCGGACAAGGAAGTGACTGATGCATGTGTCCCTGTTGTAGTGTTCACAGGACCAGGTACACAAAATGCAATGTCGCACCCTCCGACTCGCATCCCACAGGACAAACATCATTGACGCAAGGGAAGGCACTGTCCCCACATTCATCCACACATCAATACCTGAATGATGTAAGACATGACACAGCAGTGCGTCACTGGATGTTTATTTGCATATGCAGTGCAGTTATGCAGCTGGAGCGGCACAGGGCAATGCCAAGCACACTACACAATATGGGCCTGTGGAAGGCCAGTCAGAGTCCATCCGGGGATGACATGTACTGTAGAAGAGGAAGGGTACAGTCCGCGGTCTGTCCGCCGTGTCATTGGTCATCGAACAGGATGTGGCAGTCCATGTCGCTGTCCAAGGTGAGTGCATCAGAGTGTACCCGGGGTCAGTGGAAGGTCATGAGGCCATGTGTGGTACCAAGCAGAAACAGGCCAGGTGGCAGAAATGAGTGCCAGTGCCTCCTGATCACAAACCCATACACATCCTCGTCCCCAGATGTGTGCCCTGCCCCCCCCTGTGTGTGTTGCAGTCCTGGCTGCGGCACTGTGTGTCACTGACACAACAGGGGCCTGGGTGGATACGTCTGCTGCACTGTGAGGCATTGACACACCAGGGGGCAGGATGTGGATGGTTGGGGGTCAGCAGCATTCATCAGTGCCACGCCTTGTGGTGGCAATGTCATGATGGGGGTCAGCAGGGCATGATAGATCCCAGCTACATTCCGAAGATGTGCAGCGGTGGCTGCCATCCTTTCTGCCTCCATACGCACGGATGGTATCGCTGGAGCCACTGTGAGCGGACAGCTGTTCTACTCTCCGAGTCATGACTCCAGCAATGTCAGTCAGGGCTCATTGGAGACCAGGGGGAGGACATAGACACCAAAGAATGGCGTCCAGTTTGGCAGCCATGAGTTCGAAGCCCACCCGCACCTGCTTAGCCATCTCCCTCTGGCCCTCCAACACACGGCGTTGGAAGGCCATTTGTTGTTCCTGGGGGACTTGGGAGGGTGCCGGGCTGTGGGTGCCTCCTGCTGGGTGGTTTGTGTGGTGGGTGGGGTTTCCTGGCTGCCCTGATCCTGGAGGTGAGTCGCGGATGATGTCAATGAGGTCTAGGAGGGCTTGTGCGTCGATGCTGGTGTTGTCCTCCTCGTCACTAGTGAAGAGTGGCTGGAACTGCTCTGCAGGAGGTGTTGACGATGCACCTGCAATGTGAAGGGGAGATGGTGTATTACAACAGACCGGTCTGCATTGCTGCCTTCTGGTTGGTGGAGAGTTTCTTCTTGGTCTTCCACTTGATGTCATTCCATCGCCTCTTCCATTGTCCGCTTGTGCTCTCCGACGGCATTCACCTTGTCGACGATGTCCCGCCATATTCCAGTTTTGGTGCCCAATGACACGTTGGAGTTGATGAAGAGTTGTTGGTGGTGTTCCATCACTTCTGTGACTATGATCCTGTTCGCCTGTGGACTGAACTTCGTCTTCCTCGTCTTCTTGTCCTTGTCCTTCCCTGTCCCCGATGTCCCAGGCTGGTCGTCCAGGGTGCTTGTGGGGTTGCGCTTGTCCTCTGCACCTCCTTGGTGCTTGGGTGTAGGTCAGTTTGGGTGTGGGTTCTTCATCTACTTTTATGGTGATTTTTTCTGCCTGCCAGGTGTGTGTTGCAGGCCTGGCGCTGCTGATCGCTGATTTCCTCATCGCGCTTTGGCCCATCGCGTGTTTTTTGGTGTTGTGGTTTCTGTTTTTATCTCCGTCATGGTGGTTGTATAGCGGACATTGTCCACGGTGTCGGCGGACTATTGGCATGGTACTGCCTTGTTGTGAATTCCACGTTGACACAGGGTTATTTTCCCAGCGATGGGCTGCGATATTGGAAGTTGTGTTACACTACTCTTGCGGTAGTTATCACACGTTCTTGTGAATATCCCCCCTAGGCCCTTACTTATTTCAATACATGCAATCACAGCCCTACAACTTAACTGTAGTATATCTCATCTCCATGTTGCTCAATGCTTACCTTAAGTTGCAATATCTATGCAGTCTTGAATTTCTCTTTAGGATTTCCGATCCAATTACTTGTGTGATGATAAGGTTTGACATGCAGTTAGAACAACAGCACATACTTAGCATACATTTGAATGAAAAGGGTAGATAGATTAGGGGATTGAATTTGGAACATATGGAAGAATATTAATTGGTGCTTGAATTGAGATCCATCTTTTGATGTCCCTCATTCCCCATCTTTCAAAACTTTGACAGCCACTAGGGTTGATGTTTTCTATTACATTACAGTTTGCATCTGTGGACGGGTTGGAGCTAACCTCCCTGTTCATGGGTAATTTTCTTGGATAAGTAAAGATATCCCAAATGGATAATTTAATGGTGGAAGCAGAGTCCAGAGGACCAATCGTAGAGTGACTGGGAAGGTGTATAATTTACATGTGCTGTGCCAATATCAAGCAAAACGTTCCGAATGTGTCACAATAACAAAGGTATCACAAAGAGTTGAGTAGCTTCCATCCAGCTATTCTGCTGCGAGTAGTATGTACTGAAATCCATCTGTTTGCTGTCATCCTCCCCATTTATTTGCTCTGAAAAGTTGATTACTAACTTTTAGTAGGAAGGGGCATCCATCCCTAATAGCGAGTTACCATGCCATGTACTTTTGTTTTGCTACCGCATTTGCAGCCGCAAAACACTCGCAGATTGCCATCTACGTCAAGTAGGTGGTAAATCACTCGCAAACGGGAAGGGGTCCCAAGGGGACCCCTTCCCCTTTGTGATTATGTGGGAAAATATTTTTTAGAGCAGGCAGTGGTCCCAGGGACCACTGCCTGCCCTTAAAAAAATGAAACGGAAAAGTTTCATTTTTCTTTTTTAAATGTAACCCGTTTTCCTTTAAGGAAAACGGGCTGCATTTAAAAAACAAAACTGCTTTATTAAAAAACAGTCACAGAAAAGGTGGTCTGCTGACCCCAGCATGCCACTATCCCTGCGAGTGGTAGCCATTCCTAATGGGGTCGCAAATTGCGCCTGCCTCATTAATATTAATGAGGCATGCAATTTGCGACCCCCATTAGAAATCGCAAACAGTGTCTGAGACACTGTTGTGCATCCCTATTTGTGAGTAGAAATATGCGAGTCGCAATTGCGACGCAATTTGCGAGTTGCATATTGGTGGGTCGTACATCTGGCCCTTGAACTAATGAAGATGTTTCTCCAACTTGGCACCTGCCTGAAGATGGCATTATTGTCTGACACCAAGCCTAGTCTAACAATTTTAGTAGCTGAGGATGTGCGTCATAACACATGGGTGCTTTCGCTAGAACACCCAAGTCCCACCCAGGAAATGCTCCCTTGATGGTAAGTGGTGTAAAGCAGCGAAAAGCAGCATAAAATGCTATTTCTGCAACAAAAAAAAGGGCACTTTTCCAGGGAAAAAAGAGTTTGCACTTGAAAGCACATATCCTTTTCGGATTTTCCACCAGGTTGCCTGATTTTCAATGCCACAAAATCTTAATATATCTGCCCCTTGGTATTTTGCCTCTTGTTTAGCCTGCTAAATGGTCAGACACAAATGCTCTCTTCAAACGAACAACCATTTTTATTTTCAGTGTGTCACAACAAGATAGCCATCAATATGGAGGTGAGAGTGAAGGATACATTTTCCCACTTACTACCAGTAGCGGCTCCTCCATTTGAGCAGAGTAGCATCACTCCCCAAGCCCCAGGGCTGAAAAATAAAATGGTAATACGTTTATTTATTATCATTTTATATTAAAGCTACCCGTCCTGAACTAAGTGTCAGGACAGAGCAGGGCCAGCTCTGCCAGTGGCAGCAGCAGGCAGCTGTGTGCTTTAAAATGCTCTTGTCTCTTTGGCCAGCCTCCTTGGGGCGGCCAGCAAGACATGTATATCTTAAAGTTCTCTACCCTAGCTGCCTCAGACAACTAGGTTGGGAAAGCACAGGCTTCCAGTGCTCCAAGGAGCACTGGGAGAGCCTAATCTATCCAATACTGGTGCTGATTTCATGCTGTGAGAGCAGGACCAGCATTGGGTAGTGCAAGAAACCTGAGGGAGGAGGACTGTTAGACTTGGCATCTTTTGTGTGTGGTTTCTGACCTCCTGGTTTTTACTCTGCTTTTGCTGGCTTGGTGTCTCTGCTCACTTCCTCACTGCTGATCAGTGTTAAAGTGCAAGTGCTCCTGTTGTAAATTGTGTTACGGATTGGTGTTTCCATGATTGGCGTACTTGATTTACTGTGTCAGTCCCAAGTAAAGTGCACAGAGTGTGTCAGGGTCTGTAAATCAAATGCTGTTATTGGGCTGAAGCTCTGGATTGTGCCACCCACAGCAACAGCCTGTAAATGTAACTCTGGCCTGCCATTGCAGAGCCTGTTTTCAGTCGGGGACTGCCATGTCGGCTTGGCAAGTGTACCCGCTGGCCAGGCACTACCGTTCCCTTTTCTTACATGTCAGTCACCCCTAAGGTAGGCCCAAGGTACCACTGTGGGCAGGGTGCAGTGTCTGTGAAAGGTAGGACATGTCCTGGTGTGTGTGGCATGTCCTGATAGTGAATTGCTGCCAATTTCGTTTTTCACTATTGCTACCTGTTCCCATAGGACAGAATGTGGAGTTTGTTTATAACATCTTATAAACATACCTGGCCCTGGGAACTAGGTAGAAAAATAAAGTTTAGCATGCCTGAATCTACAGATGCATGTTTTAGTGAAGGTGATTTTTACATTCTGTGTTTGAAAATACCACTTTTAGAAAGTAGGTATTTTCTTGCCCAGCCATTCAGCAGGCCTCTGCTGGGGTTATGGATTGACTATCTGGGTTTTGGATGACAGGGGCTGGGGAGGAGCCGTGGCTCCAGATAGTCTAGGTGGGTCAGGAAAGGGCTGAATAGACCTGGGCTGCATTCTAGAGTAGGGGGTGGAGATTTCCTTTCACCTAAATGGGCCTGGCCTGCCTCTGACAATGCTGTCTCCACCTCCTACCAGGAAGCAACACCGGAGAGGGCACAACTGGTTCTGGCCAGGCACGGACACTCTGCCGGAGAGGACAAAGGATTTTGGGCTATAAAAAGTGGGGCCCAAACCCCTGATCTTTAGAACTCTTTTGGACCAAGAAGACTGCCAAGAAGAAGAGCTGGAGAAGCTGTGGGGAGAAACTACCACTTTGCTGAGTGCTTTGCTGTATTTGCCTGCAGTGGCTGCTTTTGTCTTGGGCAGTGAAAGGACTGGACTGACATTTTTGCAATCTATTTTTGTGAATTTCTCCAAGGGCTTGAGGTAGAGCATAGCCCCAGTTCAAGAAGTCTCAGGAACAGTAAAGACTTCAAGTTCTTCTGCCCTCAGAACTGGGGACTGTGTGTTTTGTGCTGCAACCGAAGAAAAAGCAACCTGACACCATCTACGATGCCGCTGCCGACTCTGTGTCCTGAAAGCACCATAGAGGGCACCGCCACAACACCGCAGCACCGCAACCCTGGTCTCACGGACGTTGCCTGCTGACACCCCTACCGAGCCGCTGCTCACACCGCTACCTGTGGGAACCACACTCCACATTGCCTCACTTCACGCCGCCGCCTTGGTATGCCCGACGATGACGCTCCACGCCGAAATCGATTATACTGCCTGCACCGTAGTTTAATGGCACTTCTCGTAAAGTTACACGACGCACTGCCCTCATCTCACACCGTAGCCTTGGCCTAACAATGCTGGTCGCTTTTGACTCTAGTTCGTCAGCCGATGACAGTGCTTCAGCAACGACAACACTGCTGCTTGCACCATGACCTGCCAGCACTGCGATGAGCACCTCATCACTTCGCACCGCGACCCTGGTCTCATCGACACCGCCACCGAGCTGCTGTTCACACTGCGACCTGAGGGCATCACACGCTGCACCGCTGCACTTCGCACTGCAGCACCCGACACCTGCCACCACCAGCTCTCCTGACTACAATCGCGAGGAGTTCGGTCTGCAACGCGTGTGACTTCGAGGGCCCGATGACTCGTACACCGACCTCTGCAAATAACGTCTGCAGATGCCTTGCTTTTGGAAGCTCAACGAGAGGTCGCCAACACCCTGCATTTCTAAAGGTACTGTTTTGTGCGTCTTCTCGACACCGTAGCTGGACCGGGATGCCGCGGTCAGCCAGAACTGTTTGGATTTGTTTGTTCAAGACACTGTGATAGCCCAAGAGGGAGCTATCCACATCAAGGAACTGTTTTTCAAGGTTATTTTGATAACTGAAGATTTCTAAGTACTGTATTGTGGATTTTTATCCTTTTTGGTCTTGCCTTAAGTATATAAAAATATTGGATATTTTTCTAAATTGGTGTGGTGTCTTTTTGTAGTGCTTGCACTGTATTACTGTTGGTTATGTGCAAATGCTTTACACACTACCTCTGAGAAAAGCCTGACTGCTCATGCCATGCTACCAAGGGGGTGAGCAGGGGTCATTTTAGGAGTGTAACTCCCTGATCCTGTCTAGAAGGAAGGGTCTCTTCTTGTACAAAGGTGAAAACCCTTGTCAATTAGAGACCCTCATTTCTAACAAGGATGTTGCGCTGCAAAGATAAGTGCTTTTTCTTTTGTGCATCACCACCCTTGGTACATGCCAGCTGCCACTGCTTACTACAAAACCATAGCATGGGATTGTAGAATACAAGTTCTGTCTAGTTGGAAGTTACAGGCCATATTCCTACTGTAAATTCAACACATCTCATAGAAAAGTGCATTCAAATCCAAATGTGCAGCGTTCGGGTAAAATGGGCTGAAAAGACTACCCCTCATCGGTTCTACAATATAAAATATATTGCAATAACCTCATTTGAAGGGGCTTGGCTTATAGATTCCTATTTGCCCCACACGTCATTCACACCTGTATGTTATCTTCCTGCCAGCTGCTATTTCAAATACCATCCACACAATGCTCTGTAAGGGAGAATGCTAGCTCATGGGGGATTCTAAGTGTAATAGCTGTGTTGGTTTAGGCCTTTTATTAATATTTACTATTTAAGAAAGGGTCACTTCAGGATCAGTGAAACCAGGCAATACTCAAGACCTGGAGCAAGTAGTGACTCCATGGGCTGATTTGGAGTGCCTACCAGATATGGAACTCTGGAAAGAGCTCCGCAGTGTGAAGTCATGCGTGCCCTATTCGGATTTTGGAACATTGGGTTCGTTTTCTTGTCACAAAGTATTTCGCCAAGAAAGGAAGTGCTTTACTTTGATGCAGAATGCGGAGTTTTATTAGGGCCGTTTACGGTCTACCACTTAAGAATGACTGCTTAAAGCAAAGAGTGGGAGGAGATATTGGGAAGGTGATTGATGCACACGTTTGTTAGTGTTCACAAAACCGTGAAATTGTTCTTACACTTGTTTTTGCACATGCTCCTGTAGCCATAAATGGCCAAAGTAAATGCACATAATGGGAGTAATAGTTTCTGAGTATGTAACTTTGGTTTACAAGCACTGCACTGTTGATACACGCATTGCACCATACAATTTATGGATCTTATTGATATTAAAATATTCATAGGAACATGCCACGGATACATCCCAAGTTTACTTACTGTGTTTTACAAAAAATCATATTTATCTTACCACTTCAGAAAAAGTAATTAGCAAATATATGCAATATTTTCCTTGTGAATGACGACACAATTAATCAGAGCAATGCTTACGTAAAAGAAATACAAATGCTCATTTGGTATAATACGTTGACTAATACAAGATGTAATGAATACCATTTACTTGGATAGAATATATGTTTGTTTCAAGGCACATTATAATGGCCTATTATCTTTAATTGCACAATACATACATTGTCGTATATTGCCATTTGTCTGATTTAGTATGGAAAAATATGCTACTTAAGATTCCTCAGTATAAGAGAAATGCATTTTGTATTATGGAGATTACGTATGTAAACAGAAATGCATATGTCGGACTGCTTACCTTAAGCAAGTCAAAAGGATGTTCAGAGGCAAATGGACAGCTATTCCTTCACCACGTGGATTCATCCATTTGATTCTTTAACATCACCTGAACACTTTGCTGTAGTCCTATTAGGTCTAACTTTAAGAATTTGTCCCTGTCAGAAATTTGCACTGTTCAACTAGGAAGACTCTGAAATAAACATGCAAATCAGTGGGAAACGGTGCTGTTCTAGAGCTCCTATGGAGATATACGTGCACACTGGAAAGAGAGAATGTACGTGTATACATCTAGCTATGGTTCAAACGTGCCTTAGATCCTACTGCTAAGAAGAACTTGGGGAACACTAACCCATTACAGTGCCCTGCACCCTAGCTGGATGAATCCTGACATTATTCTTTACTAGCAGGGTACTAACACACTACACTACACTGCATCATGAGGGCACTTCATATACATGACACTAACCCAGCGAAGTGCATTACATCCCACGGGCATTATCCCACCATACATTGATATTGATATTAAATAATTTTACATAGCGCATAAATGCCCTAGGGCGTCTTGGCACTGGTATCTTCTACAGGAGCATATAACAGAATATATCACAGGGACCAGAAAATAGTGTCTTACGGTTTTTCCTAAAACCGGGCAAATTAGATTGACCTTTGAGGTGTGCTTGTAGATTTTTCCAAGGTGCGCACATGGTGTAGACATAATTACTGCCACCCCAAGTTCTGGAGGTAACAGAGTGCACAGTCTTTCAGTGAATATACCAAGAGAATTTCCTCTGCAGGTAATTCAGATCTCAACCGTGCAGAGCTTTGTGTGCCAAGCAGAGTGTCTTAAAAGCAATTCTATTCTTAACATGGAGCCAATGAAGCTCCACTAGTACCTTTCAAAATGACTTGAACTTGGGGATTTTCCTAAGGTGTCAGGTCACTGCATTCTGCAGAGACTGATCATTGATGAATGCCTGTGTAAAAGGACTTGCAATAATCCAGTCTAGACAAGACCAGCGCACTGACCATTAAAATCTGTATCATCATCAGGACACTATCAGAGCAAATAAAAACATCCTTGAGACATTAGTAAACTGTGGAATCCTGGAGTGTTCACTCAACTTTACTCTCATGCACTCCATTATCACTAACCACAGCTTACTCAGTTTTGATAGGAATAAGACACCCAATGCAGAGCTTTCTATAGACACTGACCAAACTAACTACACTGTACACTAGGTACACCAACACACCAAGTCATACATCACAAAGACACAAGCAGACACAATTTAGTGCATCTTATAGGAACTAACTCACTATACTACAATGTAGAACAGGAAAACAGAGATTCGGCGTTATGGAGCTGTGCCGAAGACGCTGACTTACTGGCAGCATAGAGCCAGCCAAAGAGGAATATACCGAACATCTTCACGGCTACCTCTGCCTTTCGTGTGTATCAAAGAAAACAAGTGCATTTCATCAATACCCCTCTGATTAGAGATGGAGTAATAATATTTATCATATGCCAATTGGGCATGCCAAATTGGAAAATAACCATATATATGAGCGTTTTAACCTGTAAAGTGGATGCTAGCCAGACTATGGATGAAAGAGAAAGAGAATTATCACAGTAATAATGAAAGTGGACAAACAGCATCTGATACTAGATGGTGGCAACACATCAATAATTGTAGAAGAAGTAGTTGCTGATATACATAGAGCACAACAGTAGATTTTTTCCCCCCCTTCATCCTGCCCGCTACAAATCTTCAAAGTAACATGTCCTGAAGAAGATGGCGAGAAAAGGAAAATAGGCCATCGAAACGCGCGTTGACCAGGTTGTGTGTAACGCCCCATCACACAGCACAGCATTTGAGGGTTGAGTCTCTCACCCCGATGGTTTCATCTGTGTATGTAGTCTGGTTTTGGCGTGTATTGTATGTGTGTTTAGAGTGTAAGTGATGTATATATGGTATGAGAAGAGGTGTGTATGAATATGGGGGATGGTGAACTTGTATTTCTCCATTTATTGTGAATATTTCTTTGTTGTACCTTACTGACACATCTTTTGAGTAATATTTTTGCATATATTTTGTCTTTCCAAAAAAAGATTTGTATATTTTTGTACAGTTGGTCTATTTTTTATGACTTTGTATGTAATCATTTACAAATGTTAAAAATGAAATAATTTGTAAAAAAGAAATATATTAGATGAATGATTGAAAAATTATATAAATTAAATAAAAATGAAAAAAACAGAAAAGATTAGTTCTGTGTATAGTAGAGTGTCTTCTTGTGCCCCATGTTTGAGCCTATTATAAGCCTTATGTAAAGAAATTGAGGTCTAGAGGGATATTACCCACTTGATGAACAGGAAAATTAACCCACTCCTTTCCCTTTCTGTGTCATCTCTTGCGGCCTCTCTCTCTGGCCAAGTGCACATTGCACACTGAAGGTTGAATCATGTTTTTGGACTAATATTAACTTCACTAACATGCTCTGCTGTCCGATGGTCATTCAGTAAAGAAAGGTGAGAGTTTGAGATACATGATATGTGGCTTAGCAGATGTGCAAGTCTTCTCAATCATGCAAATTGTTTCTCTTCCCTAGTATTCCTGTCCTCTCTCATTGTCAGATATCAGCAAGCTTTCTAGTGTCCCATTTCCTCACTTTCATAGCCCCTGCTATGAAATATCTTGTGACTGGCCCTTTGAATTTGGTGGCTCTGAGGCATTCAGGTACATTCTAGGTACAGCTCATGAAGCAGCAGAATATGCCAGTCAAACGACTATCCAAGCTCGAGGTGAGCATGCCAAATTTAAAGGTTGGCTTAGAAAAGCCAAACATGTGAGATGTATTGCTTGATTTAATCTCAGCCACTGGAAATTACTGAGCGGTGCATCATTTTAAGTTTCAAAAGAGAAGTTTATTGAAATTTAAGCACAACAGAATTATAATAAAACAGCATGGATAAAATCAACTAAAATGGAGTTTTGTCATACTGGAGGGGAGGAAATAAAGAAATAAGGGAAGGGAATAAAAAGGAAAAGGAGATTGTCAGTGAGTAGAGCAAAATATATACGCAAATAGCATAATTATTACTGTATAAAACGTATGCAGAGAAAGTATACAGATACATTGGGTATATAAAGACTTCTCCAATAACAATGTATAAAATACTTAGAGATACAAAACATTTTATATGTATAGATGCATAAAATCAACAGAAATATGTTCAGGGAGGATTGGGAACTTCTTCTATATGAGGATTGTGTAAGTGTAGAGAACGTTCAACTTCATTTAAAAAGTTTGTGATTGGTACCCATAAAATATCACTTTTAATAGCAAGTGTAATGGGATATACATAGGCCCTATCTAATCTATGGTGATAACAAACCCCATACCACCAAGCTTGAAAAGAAACATTTGAGGCATCCTTCCAAGACTTAGTGATTTGTTGAAACGTCACAGCTATAAGTAGATCAATAATGGAAGTATTTGTAGTGGAAGAGGACCATATGTCGGAGAGACTGCCTAAGAAAATATGTGAAAGGGTAAAGGGGAAATGTGTTGAAAAGATTTTGTAGATCTGTCGCCACACGTCATTCCAAAATTTGTAAATCACTGGGCATGTAAATAACATATGCTTAAGGTCTGCCAGTGAGGCTGAACAAGTCCAACAGGTAGATGGCACAGAAGGATCAATCATATTCAGTTTAGCATGAGTGATTAAAAGTCTATTGTAGATAAAAAAATAACGTTTGAGTTGTATTAGCTGCTCTAGACGACTTCCTTATTTTGATCCAAATTTTCTGCCATACGGAAGCAGAAAAAGAGTCCTCTAAATCTGACTCCCAATCGGACTCTACTTTAGATTTATCTTGAGTAGTAGGAAACTCTCTCAACTTTTTGTAGATTTGGGAAGCAGAAGAAGAAGCAAGTAAGTAAGGGAGAGGAAGAGGAGAAGGGTGGATGTGAGTGGTAGAGGGAGAGAGGGAATCATAGCTATTCTGTGCAGCCACACGTAGTAGATTATATTTAGGTTCAAAGGAAACTGGTAGAGAAAAACGGGATTGAAGAGTATTGAAGGAGACACAAGTACCGTCCTGAAAAAGCTGGTGAGTCCAGTTAAGACCAAGATCTCTCCAGTCCTTCCAAAAAAGCATCCTATTTGTTAGTTTAATAAGGGGATTATACCATAAGGAGGAATGCAAGAAACGTGAGCGATCATCAGAGCCGTCCAGAAACAGAGGAGAAAATATTTTCCGAGAATTTTTAAGAATGGGAAGGGAAAAGGTCTTGGGAATGCGGGACAATGACACAAATTCTTCAAAAGTGAAAGGATGAAAGAAAGAGGACTCAATGTCTACCCACAGAGGTTGAGAAAGGATATCAGATGTATGATCAGATAAAAGGGAAACAGAGTGCTGAAGAAAAAATGAAGTATGATAAGTAGCAAAATCCGGGAAATTAACTCCACCCAATTGCTTAGGACATTTAAGTCTGGCAAAAGACATCCTAGGCTTCTTATGATGCCATAGGAATTTTGATAAGATGGAGTAAATATTTTTATAGCAGGATTTAGGTATATTAATTGGAAAATTAGAAAGATAGAACAGAATTATTGGAACTAACATCATTTTAATAGAATCTAATCTACCCCACCAGGATAAAAACAGGGGATGCCACCGAGCTGTAGAATCCTTTAAAGTTGCTAGTAGGTTTTTAAGGTTGAGCGTGACAGTGTCCTTAATAGAGGGTTTAAACCACAAACCTAAGTACTTTATCTGAGTCGGGCTCCAGTGAAAGGATGAGGCTAAAAAATCTATGTGGAAACAAAATTTATTAAGAGGAAGGATTTCACATTTGTCTACATTTAATTTATAACCCGATACCTTCGCAAACCCAGAAACTTCAGATAAAAAGGATGGGATAGAGGATTTGGGATTAGAAATGAATAAAAGTATGTCGTCCGCATAGGCCGAAAGTTTCAAATACTTATCCCCATATGGAAAACCGGTGATACCATTATTTTCTCGGAGTTTTGTCAAAAAAGGTTCTAATGTCAAAATAAAAAGAAGAGGAGAAAGGGGACAACCTTGTCGGACACCTCTAAAGAGGGAAACGAAGAAGAGACAAGGCCATTAGCTAATATAAAAGACCTTGGAAAGGAGTATAATAAAGAGATGTATGCAAGAAATTTTGGACCAAAACCAAACCAAACAAGAACTGAGAACATAAATTGCCAATTAACCCTATCAAAAGCTTTTTCGGCGTCTAATGCAATAGCAGCTAAAGAGTGTGGGTAGGAATGAGACTTACTTAATACGTTAAAAAATAGTCGAGTATTGTCAGAGAGGTGACGGCCCTTAACGAAACCACATTGTTCCTTACCAATCAAGTGAGGTAAAATTTTATCGAGACGAAGCGCTAGAATTTTTGCAAAGATTTTGTAATCCAGGTTAATTAGAGAAATGGGTCTATAATTTTTACATAAGGTATGGTCCTTATTCTCTTTAGGAAGGAGGCAAATTAAGGCTTCCTGAAAGGAGCCTTCAGATTTTTTGGAAGATATAAAGAATGAGAACAGTTGATGAAGCTTAGGAACAAGCAACTTGGAAAAATGTAAATAGAATTCGATCGTAAAACCATCTGGCCCAGGAGCTTTGCCTTTTTTAAGCACTTGAATGGAATCCTGAATGTCTTTAGGGCTTATATCAGCTTCCAAGGGGGCAAAGTCAATTTCTGGAAAGGAAGGGGAGGGAATAGAGGATAAATATTGGTCAATATCAGTTGACAAGGGAGGGGATTCCGGAGTATAAAGCTTTTGATAAAAATGAGTGAATTCCATCAGAATATCCTCATCTTTATGGAGTGTGACGTTAGATGAGGAAATAATAGATTCAATTCTTGTGCGCTCTCTTTTAACTTTAAGATATTTGGCAAGAAGATTGCCAGCCTTATTCTGAGCAGTATAATATTTGGCACTAGATTTAAGTAAACATAAATTTGCAGATTCCGTGGAGATTTTATTAAACGAGAATTTAGCCTTGAGAAGCTTATCCATGTCAGGGGGGGATTTAGTCAAGTAATAGGAATGTTTCAATTGTTTGATTTGTAAGTTAATCAATTGTAAATATTGGGAAGCGACACACCTTTTACGAGAGACAAAAGAAATAATGAAATCCCTAGAAGCAGCTTTAAAAGTGTCCCAAAATACTTGAGAAGAGATCATAGGAGATTCATTTTCCGTAAAAAATAGGGATGAGAACTCAAAAAAAGCTGGGGTAAATTTAGGATCTAATAAAAGAGAGTTATTAAACCGCCATCTCCTAGTACCTTTTGCGGGCGGGAGTAAATCTAGGTGCAAGGAAACTGGAGCGTGATCAGAGATTAAAATAGAACCTATTTCAGAATGAGTAATATGTTGAGTCAAGGCTTTAGAGATAAAAATGTAGTCGATCCGGGATTGGGAAGAATAGGCTGGTGAGTAATATGTGTATTCCCTAAGTGTAGGATGGCAGAGTCTCTAGGAATCAACAAGAGACCGTTGGGAAATAGTGGAAGTAAATTGAGTGTGCATCAGAGAGGGTGAGAAATGGCAGTTGGAGCGTCGATCAATAAGAGGGTCCACAATTGTGTTACAATCCCCCCCCAAAATGAGGTAGTCATCAGAAGATTGCATCAATGAGGTGAGCATCTGTGGCCAAAATAACTTGTCCTGTGTGGTAGGAGCATACACATTAAAAATAGTTATAGGGATGTTATCAATTAACAAAGATACATTCACCCATCTACCATCAGAGTCATTGGCTTGGTGTATAACTTTGATATTTAAGCGCTTATGACAAAGAATAGCAACACCATTACGTTTCCCTGAACCAGGAGATGCAAAAACATGACCTTCCCAATTACGACGTAGTTTGGCAATTTCAACCTCTTTTATATGAATTTCCTGTAATAACACAATATCCCCTCTCAAACTTGCTAAATGGGATAAAACACGTTGCCGTTTAATGGGAGAACCCAATCCTTTAACATTCCATGTAAGTATATTTATCGACATTTAAAAATACAATTTATACCAAAAAAGTTGTGTGAAAGTCAAATACATACAAAAGTGATAAAATACAAAGCATCTTGTAAAAACTGGAGAAAAAATGGCATTGCATCTAGAGGAGTAGCTAAAGAATAAGGAGAAAAATATGAAATAAGAGAAAGACTTGGAGAAGAAAGATTAAACGCAGAAAGGTATGAAACGAAAAGATTGAGGATCAAATATAAACAAGAGGAAAAACAACCGGAGGAGCGATATGACCAGAGAGAAAAGCAAAGAGAATAAAAAGTAAAGGAAAAAGAGGAGAAAAAACAGTTATTACAAAAAACAAAAGTACAAAACGACAGACAAGAGTAATGAAAAAATAGAAGAACAAATAGACATACCACCAAAAATAATGAAGAGCGGGGTTGGTGAAGCCATATGAGGAAGATGGGACACTGAGTCGGGAGACTCTAGGACGACGATAAGGAAGGGACATCCGCTAGGCAAGCTGAGGAGCACAAGGAACGATGAGGAACCACAAAATCGCTACCTGAGAGGGAGAAGAAAAGGGAAACAAATTAGCGCAACATAACGATACAAAACACAAGAGGGGAGAATTAAATATCATTAATGGTGAGACAAACAGACACCGCTAAAATGAATAAATCCATCATGACTGAGGCACTTCCATGGATTCCGTTCTGCAGCTGTTTAGGAATTGTTGGAGCAGCGCAGGATCTTCATAACTGGTAGTCTTGTTGTTATAAGTTACTTTAAAGAGGCATGGATGGAATAAACCATAGCGTGCGTTTATGCTGCGTAGCGCAGGTCTCATGTCTAGGAATTTTTTCCGACGGTCAGCAGTTAGTTTAGCATAGTCCTGGGCAAAGAAAAGAGCAGAACCATTCCAGGTAATTTTCCCTCGTTGCTTGGCAGCCTGCAGGACTCTGAGTAGATCCGTATACTCCAGAAAGTATAAGATGACTCCTCTCGGTTTAGTAGACGATGATGAAGGAGAGCGAGCTAAGGGACCTAAACGATGCGCCCTTTGAATATTTAATGAAGGGTTTTCTGGAAGACCCAAAAGAGTTGGCAAAAAGGATTTGAAAAAAGAAATTGGGTTAGCACCTTCAAGACCTTCAACTAATCCGTAAATGCGCAGATTATTGCGCCTATTACGATTTTCTAACATTTCAACCTGTTGTTTAAGTTGAGCCACCTCCTGAGATATAAGAGGAACTTGAGTTGTGAGGTTTTGGATAGAGTCAACACGTAATTCCAGGTCTCCAACTCTCTTTTCAGTGAGAGACCAGTTAGCTTCCAGGTTCTGAAGTCTGGCGTTAGTTTCCTCCATATGTGGTTTGAGGGCACGAATTTCATCAAGAAGGAGTTCCATAGAAATCGGGGACGATGAACTAGTGGGAGAAGGCGGGTTAGCTTTCACCCTTTTGCCAGAAGTAGACGGTGACGCAGAAGGTATCTTGGTATTTTGTTTAGCGCTTAAACGAGGAGTAGGCGGAGTAATAGACTTGGCGCCAACATAGTCTTTGGTATTATCGTCAGTATGCTCTTGTAAAACATCAAAAGGATTAAAGACCTCTAAATTGCCCTCGGTGGAGAAACGGGCGGCGTCACAATTGCCGCGAGGCATGATGTTATGAGAAAAGATACTGAGAATCCTTCAAAAGAAAGCAGAGTCAAAATTGGAAGATAGTAGCCCAGCAAAAATGAAGAAATAATGTTGAGCAGTAACTGCAGGCACACCAGAGATCAAGTAATATAGGTGCTGCCTAAAAAGGACGAAAGAAACGTGGTACTAACAAAGAAGGCAGCCAAATGTTGATCAGCACCGTCATACAGCCGCAGGCGGGGAGCAAAGGATCGCTGAAAAAAACAAAATGGCGGCCGCGACGGTGAGGTAACAGAAAAAACATTAAAATAAACTTTCCAGCCTCACCCTATGAAAAAATAAAGGTATCATTCTGGAGAGTGGCAGTTCCGATTGTCGAAACGAACAATTTCGGCGATTTCGATGAAGAAATGCTGCCTGCAGAGGTCGCGCTCCCTCACGGCTCGCCGGAGCTCCCGGGAATAGCGGCCATCTTCTAAGGCTCCGAAGCCACGCCCCCTTTGAGCGGTGCATCATAATTGTCTGTTTTTTGCTATGTCACTAAGGAGAGAGACCATCCATATGGACATCAGATGTGGTCCTGCTCAAGTAGGAGAAGTCCTGCTCAAACTCCCATGCAAGGTCCACTCCAGAAAGGAATACAATCAAACCCCCAGGGATTTCAGGATTGTTAGGCCTTATCAATGAGGTACAGCTTAAGACCAATGGCACAGATTCAAGCATGAAGCAATGGATACCTGACTAAATGCTGCATTTCTTTTCCTATTTTGCTGGGGTCATCTATTTCTGACAACTGATTATTCTAACCTCAGCCTGCACATCATTAAGTTGTGTTAGCAAGTGGTTTTGCACAGGCACAAGGTTAGGAGAGAAGGGAATTGAGAGGAAGAAATGGCCAGCACTGTACCTTTGGGTAGCCTCGAGGACCTTTCCAGGTCTGCCTTATCAGAGGACTCTGTCTGAGCAATAAAAAGTTATCAGAGCTGTTCCTAGAAGTCAGGCAGCCTTGTGTATCTGTTTGAGTTGAGCAGGGAAGTTAAGATAATTGTTGTTTAGTTATAAACATGGTTAGGAGATTTCGCCCATTGTTCTCAGGCATGTATTTTGGATTAGCCTATCCAGTTAAGCAGCCATAGAAAACCAAGCAGATTAGCTTGTGGAGGAATGCAGGTCTAAACGCATTGCAGGTGTAAATTAGAAGATGTTGCTGAATAGCTCTTGCCTTGGTGGAGATAGAAAACATAAATGAAGTGCACGGTCTTTAATCCATTGTGTGACCTTTGAGTTTAGGCATACAAATCATAACTAAATTGATAAGCTAGATTGATCTGTGCAGACCTAATTCAGATTAGGAATACTCTTAAAATAAGTAGATAACAAAATGAAAGAAGAGAAACATAAAATCGAGAGCTTAACTCATCTGATAAGAGTAATCAGCTACCACTCTATTCACCTCACCCACGGCCATCAACTCTTCAACTATTACTTTCCCCACTCTATGTTCCACATTCCAGAATGTAGAGAAGATGACAAACATAGTGGGAGCCACATGATTAAAACACATGTGAGCAGGATACTACACATATTGCCTTTTACAATAAACAATTAGAGAGCATACTTTGTGTATAAGCAAACACAGAAATAGGTCCTAACCTATACTAGATATAATTAAAAACTTAAAGACATATAGGTGCCAATTCCGATCCGGTAAAAAAATTCCCCGTCCGACTCGTATCCGGATTTTTTTCCGTCCGAATCGTCAAAGTAGCGTACAAACTGCCAAGTACGATTCGAACGGAAAAAAGTCCATACGAATCGCATTGGGAAGATTTCCCCACACGTCCTCGGGTCGGGAAAAGTCACCGACACGTCCCCGGGCGAGAAACCCACCGTGCGGAAAAATAAAGTCCGACTGCGCAAGTACGATCCCTCCCGTCCTCCCCATTTCACAACCGTACGCAAAAAACACCGTCCGAACCGAACTCCCATAGCAACCATGGAGACATGTGCCCGCATACGCGCCGAACACCCCACCACCCCCCGCCCGCGTATGTACGCCCCGAACCCCCACCCGTGTATGTACGCACCAAACACCCACCCGTGTATGTACGCCCCCGAACCCCCCCCAGCCGTGTATGTACGCACCGAACCACCAGCCGTGTATGTACGCCCCCGAACCCCCCCCAGCCGTGTATGTACGCACCGAACCACCAGCCGTGTATGTACGCACCTAACACCCACCCCAGCCGTGTATGTACGCACCGAACCACCAGCCGTGTATGTACGCACCAAACACCCACCCGTGTATGTACGCCCCCGAACCCCCCCCCAGCCGTGTATGTACGCACCGAACCACCAGCCGTGTATGTACGCCCCCGAACCCCCCCCAGCCGTGTATGTACGGACCGAACCACCAGCCGTGTATGTACGCACCAAACACCCACCCGTGTATGTACGCCCCCGAACCCCCCCCAGCCGTGTATGTACGCACCGAACCACCAGCCGTGTATGTACGCACCAAACACCCACCCGTGTATGTACGCCCCCGAACCCCCCCCCAGCCGTGTATGTACGCACCGAACCACCAGCCGTGTATGTACGCCCCCGAACCCCCCCCCAGCCGTGTATGTACGCACCGAACCACCAGCCGTGTATGTACGCACCAAACCCCCACCCCAGCCGTGTATGTACGCACCGAACCACCAGCCGTGTATGTACGCACCAAACACCCACCCGTGTATGTACGCCCCCGAATCCCCCCCCCAGCCGTGTATGTACGCACCGAACCACCAGCCGTGTATGTACGCACCAAACACCCACCCGTGTATGTACGCCCCCGAACCCCCCCCAGCCGTGTATGTACGCACCGAACCACCAGCCGTGTATGTACGCCCCCGAACCCCCCCCCAGCCGTGTATGTACGCACCGAACCACCAGCCGTGTATGTACGCACCAAACACCCACCCGTGTATGTACGCCCCCGAACCCCCCCCCAGCCGTGTATGTACGCACCGAACCACCAGCCGTGTATGTACGCCCCCGAACCCCCCCCAGCCGTGTATGTACGGACCGAACCACCAGCCGTGTATGTACGCACCAAACACCCACCCGTGTATGTACGCCCCCGAACCCCCCCCAGCCGTGTATGTACGCACCGAACCACCAGCCGTGTATGTACGCACCAAACACCCACCCGTGTATGTACGCCCCCGAACCCCCCCCCAGCCGTGTATGTACGCACCGAACCACCAGCCGTGTATGTACGCCCCCGAACCCCCCCCCAGCCGTGTATGTACGCACCGAACCACCAGCCGTGTATGTACGCACCAAACCCCCACCCCAGCCGTGTATGTACGCACCGAACCACCAGCCGTGTATGTACGCACCAAACACCCACCCGTGTATGTACGCCCCCGAATCCCCCCCCCAGCCGTGTATGTACGCACCGAACCACCAGCCGTGTATGTACGCACCAAACACCCACCCGTGTATGTACGCCCCCGAACCCCCCCCAGCCGTGTATGTACGCACCGAACCACCAGCCGTGTATGTACGCCCCCGAACCCCCCCCCAGCCGTGTATGTACGCACCGAACCACCAGCCGTGTATGTACGCACCAAACCCCCACCCCAGCCGTGTATGTACGCACCGAACCACCAGCCGTGTATGTACGCACCAAACACCCACCCGTGTATGTACGCCCCCGAATCCCCCCCCCAGCCGTGTATGTACGCACCGAACCACCAGCCGTGTATGTACGCCCCCGAACCCCCCCCCAGCCGTGTATGTACGCACCGAACCACCAGCCGTGTATGTACGCACCAAACCCCCACCCCAGCCGTGTATGTACGCACCGAACCACCAGCCGTGTATGTACGCACCAAACACCCACCCGTGTATGTACGCCCCCGAACCCCCCCCAGCCGTGTATGTACGCACCGAACCACCAGCCGTGTATGTACGCACCAAACCCCCACCCCAGCCGTGTATGTACGCACCGAACCACCAGCCGTGTATGTACGCACCAAACACCCACCCGTGTATGTACGCCCCCGAACCCCCCCCCAGCCGTGTATGTACGCACCGAACCACCAGCCGTGTATGTACGCACCGAACCACCAGCCGTGTATGTACGCCCCCGAACCCCCCCCAGCCGTGTATGTACGCACCGAACCACCAGCCGTGTATGTACGCACCAAACCCCCACCCCAGCCGTGTATTTACGCACCTAACCACCACCCCACCAGGGAATGTACGGACCGCACCCCCACCAGTGCATGTACGGACCGTACTGACGCCAAAAAAACACGTACTGAACCCGGACAAACCATATTTACACAAGGAGAGTCAAGTAGAGTTTCCCCACACCACCAAACAGGCCCAACAACCCCACAAACATCACATACACTCACCTGCAACTGCCAAACTGCCAAACAGAGGCCCAAAACTCAATCACTCCTCATAACACACCCACACAAATTTCAAACACAGCCACACCCACAAATGGACCAATAAAAATGGACCACACACACAAACCATGAGCCTTTGCAACAGACCCACTGCTGCCAGAGCCCACAGACGACCCACACCACCATACTTGAACCTCACACTTGCATACCTTCACACAACCACCTACACAAACACCCCCTCATCACATTCACACACACACCTCCACTACCACACCCACACACCCACAGCCATCCACACCCACACCCCCACAACCACACCCCACGCCATGTCCACCACCAAGAATCCAAAGTTCACAAAGGAGGAGCTGGAGATCCTTGTCGACGAAATCCTCAGAGTCGAGCCACAGCTCTTTGGGACATTGGTCAGACAGACCAGCATATCCGAAAAAACCGCCATGTGGCAGAGGATCGTCGATTCTGTGAATGCTGTTGGGACAACCAGAAGGACCAGGCACGAGTGCCAATCCAGGTGGTACGATCTGCGGAGGACGGTCAAGAGGAAGATGACTGACAATCACAACCAGGGGAACATCACTGGAGGAGGGCCGCCCCCCAGACCGGTACTATACCATCCCTGGGAGGAGAAGGTGATGTCCACGCTGGCGGTGGAGGGACTACACGGACTGCCAGGACTCCCAGACCCTGGTGAGTACACAAACAACTCACCTCACATGGGGGGGATGCCATACACAATCAATCATGCATGCCACCCCCCCCAAGCCACCACCGGACACAACAACACTCCACAAACACACACATGCCACTGGCACCTCCATGCCCCATGCAACAATCAGGGCCATGCCAAGTCACAGGCCACACAAAACACCAACACAACACAGGATGTGGTCGATGCTGGGAGTGGGGGCAGCAAAACTAACATTGAGCAACTCACAAGCACACAACAATGCCCTCAGCCCATATGGCCCAGGGCACAGCCATACAAACTGTGTGTACCCACACAGTACTGTCTTGCCTGCAAATGATGGCTGCCATGCAGGATGCCATGGGTCTGAAGGCACAATTTGCACATAACAGCAGACAATGAAGATGCATCGCTCTGATAGAGTCTCAGCACACACCGCCACAGCAGCAGCCTACACTCAGACACACTGCCCAATGGGTGCCCGGAGAACAGGGACTAACTCACATGAACAAGCCAATGGCCATTCAAAGACCGGCTAACTGTGTGTGCCCAGGAAGCTGGCCTGAGGTGACAGAGAGTGACAAAGAGAGGGAGGGAGAGGGGGAATGAGAGGGAAGGAGACAGAGGGGGGACACAGGGAGACAGACAGAGGGAGGGAGTAGGGTGACAGAGGGAGACCGACAGAGGGAGGGAGGAGGGTGACAGAGGGAGGGAGGAAGGGAGACACAGGGAGACTAAATCACCCTTGGGTGGTGTGGCCATGTCCACTCGTCAGCCGGTGGACTGTGTGCATGCAGACCAGGTCTGGCAGTGCCTCAACCCCCCCTTCCGTAGATGAAGACCGGTCCATGTGTCAATCTGTGCACGAGTCCATCCGTGCTGCAGGCACAGACCTAACCACACACCCAGTATACCCACCCACCGTGTCGGTAAGAACCCTGTCACAAATGCTTCAGTCCCCTACCTGCAACATCAAATTGCCTTGCCAAAACACCATTTGGCCACGTACAGTGCAACACGTAAGGCGCCTCTGCATGGCTCGCTACGCCCGCACACCACACTGCTGACTGTGTACCCAAATAGATGCATCAACTAAGATTGTGTCTCACACATGCGTAAAGCCCTGACAGCTGTGGCCAAGGGACATAGCCATGCACAAGTGCACTGTGAGAGGAATGCAGGACAGATCCAACTACCCAGAGGAAGAGTGCCAAATCAGAAATGCATGCAACATGGATGCCACATGTGACACTGTTAACATTGTCTCTCTCACACACAGGTCAACGTCGACGAACACCCCCCAACACTGGGGGGGAAGTCACACAGGACCAGGCTCCGCGGGATGATGACCCCACCGCCAGCGATGACTCTCACCACTCCGTGGATGACCCAGACCAACCTGGCCCCTCTGGTGTCCAACCACCTGCAGCACCTGCGTCAGGTACAACTGTGCCAACCACCACCCCCATTCCTGCCACATCCCAGGAGACGTCCAGGAGCCCTGCCCGCACACGACCACCCAGCCAGTCTGCCCAGGAGGGACACGGTCCTCCGGGCACCCAGGAGGAGGCAGGCGGCAACGCAGATGCCATCCCTCAGGGGTCCCGGAGACCCGATGCACCCACAACGGCAGGCCAGGTGCACGTGGGCAGGGGTGGCGGGAGTGGAGGACGGCGGAGGCGCGAACCTGACCAGGCAGCTCAGGACCCGGTAGTGTCCCAGGTCAGCAACATCCTGGATACATACCGGCGTGACACCAGGGGCATGGACCAGATTGCGTCCACCCTCAATGACATCAAGGGGACCCTCCAGGAGATGAAGACCCTGCAGTCCCAGCAACATGCCTGTCAACTGCAACACCAAGGAAGGATGGAGGATAGACAGGCTGAGCTCGTGGCGGTGCAAACCCAAATGACCGGTGTACTCCGTCGGATTGCCGACAACATGGGCAACCCTCCCTGTGGCACCAGGCGAAGGCCATTACCAGACACAGGGAGGGATCAGGAGGAGGAGGATTCATCCGACGGAGCGTCACAGACATCGTCACGGACTGCTTCCGAGGGTCCCCGCAGGAAGGTGGGTCGTCCACGAAAAAGACTGTGAGAGTCAGCAGAACATCACCATCTCCCAGGTCACCTGGCCTGGCACCTGGCCCTCTGGCCCAATAGCAGCACATGACATTCTCTGCCACATGGACTTGCTGGTCACTGTCTGACCTATGTTGACGAAGACTGTGGCATGGACTCTGACATTTTGCTACGACAAGGATACCAACTCCCCCAGTGAACTCTGGATTCTACACTCCCGCTGTGCACCTCTTGTCATCCCCACAAACCCGTACCCCACCACAAATAAATGAATCACACTTACAAGATGATGCCGTGATTCTACATTATTACAATACATGTGTGTGTCGTACAGTCAAAGCATGCCTGATCTCAGAATTAACTCCAACCATCCAAACCGTGGGGTCGCAGTCTTGCCCAGGACACACATGGGTCCCAATGTCTCATCTGATACAGACATGGAGTACCAAACTCACCTGTGCTGGGCCCAACCAGCTGAGTGGTTCCCGCACAACTGTGGCAACAGACACATTCAGGGGAGCAACAGTCATGCGCAGAGGTCAGGGATCATGTGGAGTGACCTGGCTTGCCGCTCCCAGGTATGTCTAGACATGTGTCCCTACAATGTGCAGCATGCTTGCGTCAGGCGGATGTTGAGAATGGTGGCTAGGCCAAGGTTGGATGCATGGAGATGCCAGAATGCAGTTTAGGATCACTGTGCCACATGGTTGTGTTGGGGTTGTGGGCTGCATCATGAGTGTGGGCGTGGATCTAGAAGGTCATCCTGCAGCTGGCTGTGAAACATTCCCCCCATCCCGTTAGGACGTTGATGTGGCCTGGTTGCCCGACGCAGTAGCAGAGCTGTGCAGATGCACTCCGGATATGGACAAGTACCATGGGAGTCGTGAGGCACATGTCCGTAGACTGCAGGGTAGGATTCTACACAGATGTTGTAGTTTCCCTGGGGGATGGTCTCTCTTGCCTTGAGGTGGATGGAACTGTGCATCTTGTGCATAATACAGTTCCCACTCCCTGACAAACCCCTAGCATCTTGTCACTCTACACATAGACACATATGCACCACCTATGAAAACTATGCCAGACCTGCGGCACGCACAGTGGCAACAGGGCACCATTGACAGGGAAGAGGCACCTTGGAGACAGAGGGACAAATTTATTAGTCATGTGTGTTGGAATGACAATGATACTCTGTCAACACATACACAGGTCATGTGGATGTACATGTGGGAGCAACACTGGCACCCCCCATTGCAACACAGATGCTGGCATCCCATTGACCTGGCACACAAGTGACGGATAACAGCTAAACACCCCCTGCTGCCACGGAGAGGCCGCTATACACCATTGAGGCCCTGATGGGGCAATCACACACCATGTCAACCCGGTGCAACCTGTATGTTTCCGAGGCCAGTGTTACACACAATGATGGCCTCATCACAATCCCCAATCCCCTGCCACATGACAGTCACCAAGTCTGACCATGGCTCCAGGTGAAGCCTGCCCCATGTCATGTTCCCCATGTAGGATCACCATGTATGCAAATGGAACACACATGAACCGGAGAAGTGCACACAGACTACAAACAATTCACACACCCAAAACGACGTGAGGCATCCCTTACCCTGAGGAGATTTCAACACTTGCCCGTGCATGTGACGCTGAATCAGCACATGTCGCTGTGTTCATGAGGAGTAGCAGGAGCACAACAATGCCACCAGCAGACAGCATGCACATGGACCTGTGGAAGAGAGACACACAAGGATTCAGCACAAAGGAGCACATCCGCAAGCATGTACTTAACACGTATCATGTTGTTAACATGACAGGTGACAATGATGACCCTCAGACAACATCCTTCCATTGCGCCATCACTTGAGTGACACTTCAATACACACCACTGACTCACTTGGCAGACATGCAGATGGACACACACATTGCAACACATGCCACACACGGCCCAATGCGTGCACACTCAGACACTGGAACTCACCACTAAGCAAAGAAGTTGCGTATGAGCCGACTCCGCATGTCCTCCACAGCCTCCTCCTCCTCCACATCACTTGCCCCGTCACCAAGCCCTTCATCCTCCACGGGTGGATGGTCCTGGTCATCTTGATCCAGTATGAGTGGAACAGCTTCCTCCACTGCCATGTTGTGCAGCATGCAGCAGACGATGATGATCTTGCACACCTTCACCGGGGCATATGGGAGTGCTCCGCCGGTCTTGTGGAGGCACCGGAATCGGCTCTTCAGAAGTCCAAACGTCCTCTCAATGACTCTCCTGGTCCGCCCATGTGCGTTGTTGTAGAGGTGCTCGGCAGCCGTGCTGGGGTTGCGGACAGGCGTCATCAGCCATGGCATGTTGGGATAGCCAGCGTCCCCTACAAGGAAACATCATGGACAGAAGTGTGTCAGCACAGGCAGTGAGATTGGAAGATGACGCCAAACACTGCACTGCCAGAGTCTACCCACCAACAATACATGCTCGCTCGTTCCGCAGCTGCAGCATCATTTCTGGCACCCTGCTACGCCTCATGATGAAGGCATCGTGTGCTGATCCTGGAAAGCGAACACAGACATGTGAAATCACCATGTTGGACAGACACACCACAAGGGCATTAATGGAGTGATAATGTTTGCGATTCCTATACACCACCTCCTGTGCCTGTGGTGGTACCAACGCAACATGTGTCCCATCTATGGACCCAATGACATGGGGCATCCCTCCCAGGGCATAGAACTCACGCTTGACATCTGTCAACTGCTCACGATTTGGGAATTTAATGTACTCATCCAGGTGAAACAACATGGCCTCTAAGAAATCATGCAGAACACGGCTGAACATCGTCTGGGACATGCCCCCGACATCAGCAATGGTATGTTGGAACGTACCCGTGGCAAGGAAATGTAGGGCTGCCATCACCTTCAACTTGGGTGTCAGTGCACTTGGATACCTGTGGCGCGGGAGGAGTTGTGCTTCCAGCCGGCCAGTCAACTCATCAATCAACCGTTGGCTGAATCTGTAGCGGCGTATACAGTCCCGTTCATGCAGGGCAGCAATGTCTGGCATACGTCGAGGGAGAGGCGGAGCCCTGCAGTGAAATGGAAGGAACACCTAAGAGTGAGCACTGTACAACAACATCGTCAATGCACTGAGCACATGTTACACAGCCAATACACATATGCCACGTTGTGAGTCAGGTCTGTGCCACAGTTCCTGGACACGAACGCCAGTCAGGTTACACTCCTACCAAGGGACAGCCACTAACGGAGGGGGGCAAGATCACGATGACATGGCATGAGACTAGCTGTGGGCCAGTGTAAGTGAACATGCACACGCATCACAGGATTCACAGACATCCACACATGTGCAGAAGTAGTATGCGTATGGTACAGACAGGTAGTTGGATGCGATATGCACTGGTCACATGTCATAGGAATAGGACAGGCCACACACATTGCCTTTGAGGAGTACATGTCGAGACAGAACATACATAGGGAGCATGTGGATATGTACTTGTGTTGATACTCCGTGTAGTTGGATACATACACACCTCATGGCAAATCACATATGTGGGCTGGTGTGCGGAACAGTGTGCCATGCCCATCGACACACAGACACATGTTGGCAGCAGCAACTGCTGACACATTGAATCACACACCTACAGCAAAATCATGGAAAGACATGCCACACACATGACATGGTTGCAGCATGCAACGCAGCCATACACGTGTCATATGTAATATTCCGTGTACCTGGCATCAGGGGACAGGTGCGGGTGTCCGTGACTGGGACATGCAAGTGACTCATGGCTCCACTAGTGTGTACGACATGCACACATGTCAAAGGAGTGCAGGGGATGTGTGGTACAATGCGCACCATCACACACGACATGTGTACACAGCTCATCGTACATGTGCTTTGCCCACACCTCAGGGGTAAAGTGCCACATCACATCCTGACACACCTGTGTCACACACAGGTGGTATTGCACAGACAATGCATTGGTGTCCACCCTTGGCAATACCTGTCCGCTCCATTCCTGTCTGTGTGCCGCCTGTCACCACTGACAGTTGTAATACGCACCGTACATACGCTCGGAGCGCGTGTATAGGGTCCCTGGGCCAATATTGCCGCTGGCGTATGCGTACGCCACAGTAGTACGGACTGTACACGCGCTTGTACGGTCCGGATCACAATATGGGCGCTGGCGTATGCGTACGCCACAGTAGTACGGACTGTACACGCGCTTGTACGGTCCGGATCACAATATGGGCGCTGGCGTATGCGTACGCCACAGTAGTACGGACTGTACACGCGCTTGTACGGTCCGGATCACAATATGGGCGCTGGCGTATGCGTACGCCACAGTAGTACGGACTGTACACGCGCTTGTACGGTCCGGATCACAATATGGGCGCTGGCGTATGCGTACGCCACAGTAGTACGGACTGTACACGCGCTTGTACGGTCCGTACTACTGTGGCGTACGCATACGCCAGCGCCCTTATTGTGATCCGGACCGTACAAGCGCGTGTACAGTCCGTACTACTGTGGCGTACGCATACGCCAGCGCCCATATTGTGATCCGGACCGTACAAGCGCGTGTACAGTCCGTACTACTGTGGCGTACGCATACGCCAGCGCCCATATTGTGATCCGGACCGTACAAGCGCGTGTACAGTCCGTACTACTGTGGCGTACGCATACGCCAGCGCCCATATTGTGATCCGGACCGTACAAGCGCATGTACGGTCGGTATCACTGCTTGTGGGGTGCCCTAGGGCGTGGAACGCACCGTACCTGTGTGTAAATGTATGAAAACACATAGGGGACACATGAGGGACAAGTATAAGGGCCTAAATGCCTGATGGTTGCCATGGAGACTGAGTTAAATTTTTGATTTTGAGCACCAGGTGCACAGCAGAAGTCAGTTTGAAAGAATCTACATTGTTGCAATGTGGATGTTGACTTGACATCATTATCAAAACTGAAACCATGCAAAGCCACACACTGGGGTAGGTTTGAAGGGATTGGATGAAACGTAGGATGCTAATGTGACTGACCAATCAATCTGTACTCCTATACATGAACAGGCCAGCCAGGCATATATAAGGCAGCCAGGTCCCATGAGAGAGCACTTGCCTGCACATCCATTCATCCATTACCACTGCTGCTGATAGTGATTCCTCTGGCACCATGTCCAGGACTGTGGAGAGGTCACAGCCATTCACCCAGGAGGAGAACCTTGCCCTGATAGATGTGATCCTCCCACAGTTCCAGAGCCTGTATGGTCGACCAGGGGTTCAGGTGAGTGCAGACTCCACTAGCTTAGACTGTGCCCCTTTTGTGTGACAGTGACTTCTGGCATTGTGTCCATGTGTGACAGACATGCACTGTTGTTTGGAGTGGGTCCCAGGGTGTGGAAGGCCTCATGTCACCCATGCAGAGCATGCTGTGTTTCCTGTGTGCACTCCTCACTTGCATAGTGCCTACTGTGACAATGAATGCAAGGTGCATGCCACATTCTGCCTGCATACTCCTCCTGGGGATGTTGTTTCCACAGTCCTGATGTGATCCTGTGTTCCCCCCAGTGTGACAGGTGTCAGTACCCATGGATGTGTGTTTGTTCAGTGTACCTGTGCTGTGAGTGTCCAAAGGCCGTGTTCGTCCCCTGCACATTGGTGTGTGTGTTAGTCCCCTGTCATGTGGGTGAGTGCATATGGGGAGTGTTGCACACAAGCAGCATGAGGGATGGATATGGCCTGGCCATCGGATGTGAGCAGGGAGCAGTGCTGTGTGCATGCCGTGCTGAGCCAGCCCCACACCTGTGACACCCCCGTCTACTGGCACATGGGCAGAGTGAGGTGTGTACCCGCAGTTGGCAATGCCATGTGATTGTCCTGTACCTGTGTGTGTCTGTGTACTCTGCTGAGGTAGCATCAGTGTGCTGGGGCAGGTGACTGCTGTGAGGTGCTGTACATAATCCTGGTGTAGCCTGTGAGGCACAGTGTGATCCCTGGTCAGTGAGTGTGTGGTACCCCTCATGCCACCCGTGTGCTTCCACTGGCACGTAGTGCATTTGGCCTTCCACAGTGGATAATGTCCCTATGACAAAGGTGCAATTAGTTGCATGCATACCATGGCCTGTTCATAATGAGGATTGTTCTATATGTGTGTCTCTGTGTCTTTGCTCATGTGGATTAATGTATTCTCTCTTTTGCATCCTCACAGGTAGGCGCCATTGCCAAGGGGGAGATCTGGAGGGAAGCCGTCAGTGCCGTGAGGGGTACAGAGGGTCGGAGGCGGAGCCTGTCTCAGGTGAGGAAACGCTGGCAGGACATCCGGTGCTGGACGAGGAGGATTGCACGGCTCCTGCTGGGGGACTCACCTGAGAGCCGTAAGAACCGTGGCCGCCGTCGTCTGACCCACATCCAGAAGCGTGTGCTGGCGGTGGTCTTCCCCGATATGGACAGGCGCCTACAGGAGAGGCAGCAGCAGGAAGGGGGTAGGTACATGTGTGTCAGTTGTGTGTCCCCAGCCAATGTAAGTGTGCAGTTGCATGGATACACTGCCAGGGTTTGATTGTGCAGTGCGTCAACTTCTCCACAAAGTAGCACAGTGCTGTTCTCACTCCCTCCCTTCCCCTCCTTGCAATGTGTTCCCTGGTCTGTCGCCACTCTTGCACAAGGTTATTTATGCAGGCAGTTCATGCAGGTGCCCTATGCTATCAGCATCATGTGTGGGGGTGATGTGCCACAGGTATGGGGACCTTGCGTGTGCCATGGCCAATTTCAGTCATTGTGGTGTCCATGTCACTTGGCACTGATTGTGAATCACGACATAGGGGTGTGTCTCCAAAATGTACAGCCTTCCAGCATGCATGTCCAATTGTGTGCCCTCTGACATGATGTGCCTGAGTGGGAGGCCTGCTAAGTGCAGGGACGGTTGCTTAATTTGCAGTCATGTCCATCCTGGACCATGGAGGAGTGTGGGCACTACTGTGCCCTGGGGCACCTCTTCCTAGGTATCATGTGCGTCATCCAACAATATGGCCATTCACTGTGTCTTTGCCATGGGTTGCGTAGGGTGGCATTGTACCCTGGGCTCAACTGTTAGGACCTACAGGTTGCTACATGTGTCCACTGTACAGGGGGACCCATTTTGCTTGTGCATACTCACAGTGGGCATTACCTGTGTGTGTTGTTGAGACAATCTGATGATGTTTGCCTGTCAATGATGTGTGGACATGGCCACCAGGGGCTGTGTGTTTACAGTCATGAATTAGTGGAGGCCATGTGTTTCCATCCCAGAGTAAGAGGTGTACATACTTTCTCCGTCTCAATGAGATTGTCTCAGGTGTGGGTGGTTTGTGCGTACAAGGCCTACATGTCAGAAGCTTCATCCTCCTTGCTGGGTTTAGCCTGTGTGTGATGTTTGACTGGACATACGCTCAAGGTGCAGTGACCCTGTCATGTGTGGCCTGGTTTCATGTATTGCCTTTGCAGCATGCGGCAAGAGTAAATGGATATGATTCATGCTCATCCCTTTTTGACGACGCAGTGTGGTGCAGGTGCTGTGCACATTTGTCCCCAGAGGCTGACTCCTCTCTAAAATTTCAGGTGCAGTGATTTGCTGTTGTGTCATGATCTCCATTGTGTCTCAGTGGCATGGTGGGTAGAAAAACTGTGTGTTCCATGGCCTACATGTGTACATTGTTTTGTAGGTGTTACTCCTGTTGCTTTTCAGGCTATGCAATGTGACCTATGTATATTTGACTCATGTGACATATGTGTACAGGTGTCTGATTTTCTCCTGTCTCTTCACCTTGCCCACAGCATCGCCGGGGGACACGGAAGGAGACACTAGCACGGACCGGGAGGAGAGATTGAGCACCAGTACCAGCAGTGCTGTCCTGTCTGGCACATGGAGTGGCACGGAGGCCGAAGGGAGTGAGGCGGAGGACCTGTTGACTGCCAACACAGACTATGACGCAGACGGGTCCGAGGCTGAGCTCCCAGAGGTGGCGGAGTCTGCCCCCCCAGCTGATGGCAGCCCTCCACATCCCCCCGCCACCTCAGGTTCCATCACCGGCCTCCCACATGCTCGTGGCCCTTCCCTCCGTGCTCGGTCCCCACATGTCTCCTTCCTGCCAGGCACCGCACCCCCTGCCCCTGTCACCACTGCTGCGGTGAGTGCGGAGTCTGTGGACATCCTGAGGCAGTTGCAGGTTGGTCAGACTGCGATGCTAAATGTCCTCCATGCCCACACCCAGGTGCTGACCCAGATGGAGGCATACATGGAGGGCATGTCGGCTGCGCAGTCTGACCAACGGCAGTTGCTGAGGTCCATAGACTCCACACTGACTGCAGCACTGGATCTCCTGCAGCGCTGCGTAACACCCCCTACCCCTGCCCCATCCCCAATTCCCACTCCCGTGCCTGTCCCACGCACATCCAGACGTCAGCGTGCACGCACCCCAACAGACACAGGCACCACACCACCAGGGAAGTCGAAGCGCACACCTCCTGTCACGCACACACAGGGTGAGGAAGGCACACCCACTGGGTCGGGGGGGAAACGTAGAACACGCAGCCACAGTGGGAGTCCGCATTCCACACAACCCACTCCCTCCAAATCCACTCCCCTTAGCTCTCCTGGCCAACAGTCAGTGACAGCATCATCCACTGCGAGTGTGCCCCCCAGCCCCAGGATGACACCACCCCGCAAGCGGTGGAGGCGGGACCCGGCCAGGGGAGTTGAGTCCCCCACCCTGTCCACACCCTCCCCCAGTGGCGCTGCGACCCATCCCTTTGCCCCCCCCCCCTCCTTGGGGCCTGTGGTTGGATTGGGTACGGGGGAGTCGCTGGGGGAACTTGCCGACGTGTGCAGCGCCATTCTGTCCTCCACCTTTGGCGCTGGCACCCCCCCTGTGGCAGATTCATCCCTCCCTGCACCCACAACACCTACCCTTTCCCCTCCTGTCCCTGCGGTGCCTGTTTCCACCCTCCCCCCTGATGCCCCCTCTTCTGTGGATGAAATGGACTTGTGAACTGTGCAGCCAAGCTAGGGGACACACGTCCCGATGTGTACCCCCCCCCCGGACATTGCTGCTGGGCTGGCCCATGGCCCTTGTACATAGTGGACATTTTCTCTGATATATTTTCCTGCTGAATAAAGCCTTTTCTTTTTGTTTTGCACACTGATGCTTTCCTGGACTTGCTGTTGGTGCTGGTGCTCCCTGCGTTGGGGTGGTGATAATGTGTTAGGGGTCTGTGAAATGTTGGAGTGTGCTGCTCATGGGGTGTACCCTGCCATCTGCGTGCCATCACAAAGGTCTCTGCAAATGGTATTTGGTCATGTTTGCTCTCACTGTATGGTGACATTGTCCCAAGGTGTGTTCCGTCCTCTGTGGCCCAGCCCATTTTTCCTGCAGGGTGTCTCCCAAATGCTGTGCTGTGCTGTGTCTACATTTCCTGGATGTGTGAGGGTTGCCTTTCAATATAGCCATGCTGGCTCAGCGATGTCTCCGCCTGCATCTGGGGTATCACCCTTGTAGGTCACTGAACTTGTTGATGGGGTATATTGTCCGATGTCTGGGCACTGCTGGGAGTGATAGGTACACACCCCTCCTGTGTCTGGGCACTGCTGGGAGTGATAGGCACACACCCCTCCTGTGTCTGGGCACTGCTGGGAGGACCCTGCACCCACCCCTCCTGTGTCTGGGCACTGCTGGGGGTGTTTTGCACACCCCATTCTTATAGCAGGTTCGGTGCGTACATGCACGGGTGGGGTGGGGGTTTGGTGCGTACATACACGGCTGGTGTGGTGGTTTGGTGCGTACATACACGGGTGGGCGTTTGGTGCGTACATACACGGGTGGTGGTTTGGTGCGTACATACACGGCTGGGGTGGTGGTTTGGTGCGTACATACACGGGTGGTGGTTCGGTGCGTACATACACGGCTGGGGGGGGTTCGGGGGCGTACATACACGGGTGGGTGTTTGGTGCGTACATACACGGGTGGGCGTTTGGTGCGTACATACACGGGTGGTGGTTTGGTGCGTACATACACGGCTGGGGTGGTGGTTTGGTGCGTACATACACGGGTGGTGGTTCGGTGCGTACATACACGGCTGGGGGGGGGTTCGGTGCGTACATACACGGCTGGGGTGGGGGTTTGGTGCGTACATACACGGGTGGGCGTTTGGTGCGTACATACACGGGTGGTGGTTTGGTGCGTACATACACGGCTGGGGTGGTGGTTTGGTGCGTACATACACGGGTGGTGGTTCGGTGCGTACATACACGGCTGGGGGGGGGTTTGGTGCGTACATACACGGGTGGTGGTTTGGTGCGTACATACACGGCTGGGGTGGTGGTTTGGTGCGTACATACACGTGTGGTGGTTCGGTGCGTACATACACGGCTGGGGGGGGGTTCGGTGCGTACATACACGGGTGGTGGTTCGGTGCGTACATACACGGCTGGGGTGGGGGTTTGGTGCGTACATACACGGCTGGTGTGGTGGTTTGGTGCGTACATACACGGGTGGTGGTTTGGTGCGTACATACACGGCTGGGGTGGGGGTTCGGTCCGTACATACACGGGTGGGGGTTCGGGGCGTACATACTCTGCTGGTGTGGTGGTTTGGTGCGTACATACACGGGTGGGCGTTTGGTGCGTACATACACGGGTGGTGGTTCGGTGCGTACATACACGGCTGGGGGGGGGTTTGGTGCGTACATACACGGGTGGTGGTTTGGTGCGTACATACACGGCTGGGGTGGTGGTTTGGTGCGTACATACACGTGTGGTGGTTCGGTGCGTACATACACGGCTGGGGGGGGGTTCGGTGCGTACATACACGGGTGGTGGTTCGGTGCGTACATACACGGCTGGGGTGGGGGTTTGGTGCGTACATACACGGCTGGTGTGGTGGTTTGGTGCGTACATACACGGGTGGTGGTTTGGTGCGTACATACACGGCTGGGGTGGGGGTTCGGTCCGTACATACACGGGTGGGGGTTCGGGGCGTACATACTCTGCTGGTGTGGTGGTTTGGTGCGTACATACACGGGTGGGCGTTTGGTGCGTACATACACGGGTGGTGGTTCGGTGCGTACATACACGGCTGGGGTGGGTGTTAGGTGCGTACATACACGGGTGGGGGTTCGGGGCGTACATACACGGCTGGGGGGGGTTCGGGGGCGTACATACACGGGTGGTGGTTCGGTGCGTACATACACGGCTGGGGTGGGTGTTAGGTGCGTACATACACGGGTGGGGGTTTGGTGCGTACATACACGGCTGGGGGGGGTTCGGGGGCGTACATACACGGGTGGTGGTTCGGTGCGTACATACACGGGTGGTGGTTCGGTGCGTACATACACGGCTGGGGTGGGGGTTTGGTGCGTACATACACGGCTGGGGTGGGGGTTTGGTGCGTACATACACGGGTGGGCGTTTGGTGCGTACATACACGGGTGGTGGTTTGGTGCGTACATACACGGCTGGGGTGGGTGTTAGGTGCGTACATACACGGGTGGGGGTTTGGTGCGTACATACACGGCTGGGGGGGGTTCGGGGGCGTACATACACGGGTGGTGGTTCGGTGCGTACATACACGGGTGGTGGTTCGGTGCGTACATACACGGCTGGGGTGGGGGTTTGGTGCGTACATACACGGCTGGTGGTTCGGTGCGTACATACACGGCTGGGGGGGGGTTCGGGGGCGTACATACACGGGTGGGCGTTTGGTGCGTACATACACGGGTGGTGGTTCGGTGCGTACATACACGGCTGGGGTGGGTGTTAGGTGCGTACATACACGGGTGGGGGTTTGGTGCGTACATACACGGCTGGGGGGGGGTTCGGGGGCGTACATACACGGCTGGTGGTTCGGTGCGTACATACACGGCTGGGGGGGGTTAGGGGGCGTACATACACGGGTGGTGGTTCGGTGCGTACATACACGGCTGGGGTGGGGGTTTGGTGCGTACATACACGGCTGGTGTGGTGGTTTGGTGCGTACATACACGGGTGGGGGTTTGGTGCGTACATACACGGCTGGGGGTTCGGGGCGTACATACCAGGGTGGGGTGGGGGTTCGGGGCGTACATGCACGGGTGGCGCTTGGGTGCGTACATACACGGGTGGGGGTTCGGGGCGTACATACCAGGGTGGGGTGGGGGTTCGGGGCGTACATACACGGGTGGCGCTTGGGTGCGTACATACACGGGTGGCGGTTCGGGGCGTACATACACGGGTGGGGGTTCGGGGCGTACATACACGAGTGGGGGTTCGGGGCGTACATGCACGGGTGGGGGTACGGGCCGTACTTCCACGGGTGGGGGTACGGTCCGTACATACCCCTGCCCACGCTCTGCGTGCCTGGGTACGGGCCGTACCCATGCCTTTGGTGTGTGGGTACGGTGCGTCCCACCATTGTTGCGGGCCGTGGGGTCCGCACCGTACACAGGCCTTGGGGGCGTGGCTACGGGTCGTACCACGCGTACCCCTACATGACCCCAGCAATGCTGGTACGAGCTGTACCAAGGCCTTTCTGACGTGGGTACGGGCCGTACCGCTATTGTTGGAGTGACGTAGGGGGACGCGTGGTACGTTCCGTACCCACGCTCTTGCGGCCTGGGTAGGGTACGTACCGGTTCGCGTGACCATCCACTTCCGTTGTGGCGGACGCTTGCGTTGCTGGCCTTGCCCCCACCCCCTGGAAGTGACCAGGCCCTGATGGTCAGGTATGTCCAGGCCATGTGTGATTTGGTACCATGTGTTGGTGTTGTGTGTCCTGCCCCTGCCCCCCCCTTTGCCCCTGGTTGTTGTGCTGACCTTCTGCGGCGTCTGCGTCGGTTCCTGTACGCCAGGTGGACTGCTAGGAGGGCAGGGATGGCACGTAGGTTCGGGTCCATGTCTGTTCGTCGCGTCCAGCTGCTCCTTGCGTGTGTCGTCCTGATTTCCCGGCAGTTTTTGGCAGCCGGTAAATATTTTCCGTGCGGGATGACGTCGGTTCGAATCGTACTTCCTGGTTCGTGAAACGTAGGCTGGATGCGTACCGACGTCACGTCGGCTCCTTTCAGGATCGGAATTGTGTTTAGTTTCTGTTCGGTCGGTGTTTTGTTCGAATCGTACGGAAATGGTGTTTCCGTATGATTCGTACTTGCATTTTCGGATGGATTTCGCACCGGGTACGAGTCGGACGGAGAAAAGGCTCCGTCCGACGGTTCGTACCCGGTTTTTACCGGATCGGAATTGGCACCACTGTGCTATACATTCAGATCCTGGTTAAATAAATCTATTACAAAAACATTAGATTCAGAACTACAACAAAACTATACAATGTAGTCTTTCAAGTATTACTGTTTCTGCACACTCTTTTCAAATGCTGACCAGTGTGAGTCTGAACATCTTCCTCTAATGACCCCTTTCTATCTCACTCCTCACCTCATGATTGGGTAGATAAGAGACCCGATGACATTTGACAACTCTAATCAGATTACATATTCTAATATCCTTTGTTTTTACAGCATTTCTGAAAAGTGTTATCACCTTTCCCAGTTTGGTACACTTAAAATGACACTCAGCACCCACTGGAGCATGAACCTTCATTCATTCTCTTACTCTCCCATTCACATTACCACAGCATGCCCAACACCAAAATCCCCTTATTCCAAGCCATTTAAACCAGAACCAATTTGGAATTAGGTTTACTACCTCTAAAGACTTGGTAAGGTGGTACACATGTCATGCTATGGAGTTTCAGGCTGTATGCAACCAATATTTTCTTCAATTCTTTCTTCCAATCTAAACCTCTATTTTTGGCCAATCTATAACCTTCTTTAAGGGTCTTGCTGAATCTTTCCACCATTGGTTTTGAGATGGTACAGAGTTGTCCTCTTATGCTTCACATCATAAACAATAAAACAGTTCACAAACTCCCTCAAGCATAAATTGCACCAAGGTATTAATCATTATGCTCTTAGCCACTCCCTCCCTTCATAATAAACCTCAAGACTGTTGCTGAGGTGGTGTCTCTAATACAAGCAATCTCAGGCCATCTTGAGAACAAATCCATCCCCACAAATATGTTTGGAGTACCACTGAAAGGTAGTCTGATGTTATAAAATATATTGTTGCCATCTCCCACTACAATAGAGGAGCCAAGTGGGCAAGTGGTGAATATAGGAGTGATAGTGAAGGGGAAAATATCACCAAGTATAAGTAGCCTGAAAATTGAGGACAATCATATAATGATAGGTATAAGTACTGGACCTCTGACAACAACAGCTCAGTACACTTCTGGACCTGTGGATGATCTGCCAGCAAGAAAAACTGATGTTGTGCTGAAGCAACTGTCACTCTGTGGGACTCCTGATTTGCTTTGCTGACTTGCTCCCCTCTTGCCTCAGAGTGAGCAAGGCTGGACCTGTAGCTTTACAACCCAGAACCAAAGTGACTCAAAGAGTTTACTGGATTGTCTCCTGTTTGAAGTTTCAGGGACATCAAATACTTCTAACCCATCTACCTACAATGACTGGAGTCTGCCATCTGAGAGTTTTGCCCTGCCAAGTGGTGCCAATCTAGTAATGAGCCCTTCTATGTGGGTATAAGGTTCAGCAAATTGTGACATTCACACATCACCAATCATGAAGGAAAACAGGCTAAGGGTGATATGAGTAAATTTATCACTACATTTCTCATTAAACATGACACTGTAAGATCCATATTGAATAATTATTGGCACCTACTCCGGAGTGACCCTCTAATTGGTACTGAAATATTTAGAAGATCTTGCCAAACAGGTGTAAGAGAGCAATATCCATGAGGGTTCATTTGGTTAGAAGTTATGTGAAAACCGAAAACAATCCTGGTTATCTCCCAAAGATTCACTCACTAGATGCAGCAAGTGTAAAGCTTATAAAAATGTTGAGAATGTAATGCAGATAAAGATTCAATGGAAGGACATCAAAAAGATCAGAGGACACATCACTTGCAGAAGTGATCATGAGATTACATTTTAAAATTACCATGTTTGAAAACCAATGTAGGTAGTACCACCTTGCCTGTTCAAAGGAGAATCCTCCAGGGTTATAAAGAATAAGGATTAATCTTATCCAGTAGCCAGACGTTTTCACAAAACACACAAAGGTGATGAAAGAGTATTCAGATACAGTGTGATAAATGGGATAACTAAAGAATTTCAGGGGGGAATAGGGTAAAAAAAATTAAGAATTCTAGCTTTTGATACCTCAGAATAAAGGGCACTCAATTATGATGAGGAACTGTATGTCCAATTGTGATGTAGGGGTTCTCCTCCATTAGGGATGAGATATAAAAGGATAATTTGTAGATAAATTGTAACATTGCTTCTGAACCTAAGAATATATATTTTTGATGAAAGTTTTTAGAGCTCAATGTTGCCAGCGAAGTGCAGGCCAACTACAGTACCCATGCAGGCCTTGGTGAACAAAGTACCTTCATTGGTCGCAAGCAACGAGGTGTGTTGATCTTCTCTATGTAGTGAAGGAGATGCCTCAGCTCAGAAGACAGGTGCTGGCGTCGAGAGGTGGCAAGCGATGCACCTGATTCTGCGATGCGGTTAAGGGTCTGCATTGATCTGACCAAGCTGTAGTGGTGATGATAAGATCTTCAGTGCGTCGCTCTCTGGAGGCAAAGAGCTGGATAAACCGTAATGTGACAATTTTACTACTACAACCGGGTTGATGCACCGGTTCTGTTAAACACAGACAGGAGATGTGTTGTTTTTGCATCAAAAGTGATGTCACTTGAGATGTCATTAGTGATGTCATCAGTAATGTCACTGACCATGTTGTGAGGGATGTAATATGTGAGGTCATAAGCAGTGCATTGCGGGGGCATAATTTATAGTTAGCTCAGGTAACTATAACTGCTGAATTTCACTGGTTTCGTACGAGTAAGATAAGACCCTTCCTATAAGATCACTGTAACCTTTTGTTTTTTCAGTGAATTTCTGAGGTTTTTCAAATTCTATTTCCCAACTATAATGGCACTGTAACTTTAATTTTTTTAAGTGAATTTCTACTTTTTTTTTAACTAGTTGTTACGTCTGCAGAATGGGGTGGGCCTCCAACCAGCTCTCAGGAATCCTGCTTTGTCGGAGTAAGCTAACAGGAGGGCTTCTTGGCCCCAAAGGACCCTCAGCATCCAAAGGGACTTCATACCCTAACCAATAGTGCACCAAGAGGTGGATTAACAGAGTAGCCCAGAAAGGGGGCAGGGCTTCTGACCAGCTCTCAGCAATCCTGCTGTTTGTGACTTACTGGAGGTAACAGGATGATGTGTCGGCCCCCCAAGGACCCTCAGCAGCCAAACGAACTTCATTCCCCAACGAGTAATGGACCAGGAGGTGGGTTTGCAGAGTGGTGGAATAAGGGGGCATGGCCTCTGAAGCCCTCTCAGCAGTCCCACTGTGTGGAACTTAGTGGAGGTAACAGAAGGAGTTCCTTGCCCACGAGGACCCTCAGGAGCTAAGAGGACTGCATACTCCAACCAGTAGTTCACCAGAAGGTATGTTTGCAGAGTGGTGGAGAAAGGGGGCGGGCCTTTGATGTCTTATCAGCAATCCTGCTGTGAGGAACTTACTGGAGGTAATAGGAGTGGTAGTTGACCCTCAAGGACTCTCAGGAGTCAAGAGGACTTGGTCCCCCAATTAATAGTACACCAGGAGGTGTGTTTGCAGAGTGATGGAGAAATGGGGCCACCCAGCAAACCCACTCTGTGGGACTTATTGGAGGTAGCAGGAGTGCTAGTCGGCCCAAAGGACCCTCAGACTTCATCCTCAACTAATAGTGCACCAGGAGGTGCATTTGCAGAGTGGTGGAGAAAGGAGATGGGGCCTCAATTGACCACTCAGTAATCCCGCTAGGTGGGACTTACTGGAGGTAACTAGAGGTGTAGTTGGCCACCAAGGACCCTCAGGAGTAATGGGGACCTCATCCCACAATTAGTAGTGTGCCAGGAGGGCTGTTTGCAGAGTAGTGGTGAAAGGGGGCAGGTCTGCGGCGACTAGCTGACTGCTTTTTCTTTGTATTTTATATGTTTTATTAGGTGATTTCAGCTCTGCGGCCCCATCCACAAGGGCCCAGACTCTATTCTGGGTTACCTGGACCCATCCAGGGGACTCATTCACTTTTGTTGGGGACTGCAGGGTCCCTGCCAGCTCACAGCCTCCTGAAGTCGTCGGCATTATGTTCAGACATAGAGAGTTGCTGGAAAGGTAGCCCCCTGTGTCTAAAAGCAATTCTGCTTTGCTTCCACCTAGAGAGAGCATTTTTAATGCTCTTGCGTGCTAGAATAGGAGCATTTGCTATGACTTGGCAGTATCGGTAAAGCTCCTGACAAACAGCTATGTCCCGGGGTGGGCACCCCGGGACATAGAAATAGCTTGCCCTCCGGGGTGGTCATCCTAAGATCCCTAATTGGCCCGGGGAGTTACACAGCCCCTCTCCTTTCTTGATGATGGGCCTGCCTCAGGAAGGTGGTGGTCCCTGGGGGCCAGGGGGGTCCCTGAGTCCCCCACCAGAAATGAATCATGACCCCATGGAGCTGGTAGTCTTCAGGCCAGGGGTGTCTCAGAGACCCCCTATAATAAAAAACTAGCCCTGGGGTGATGGTGGTTCCTAGGTCATGGGGGATCCAAGAGGGCCTACATTTTGTTTATAACATGTTGTCCCAAGGGAATTATTAGGCCCCAGGAGGGGACCCGTGTTCCCCCTACCCTTGTTATCAAAATGCCCCCAGGACCTGGCCCACCTGTAGGCTCATTACTAAAGAAGCGCAGGAACTTGTGCGTCCATTTTTTTAAAACAAAATGCCTATTTTGCCCTGCTTGGTCCCGGTGGGACACCCCCACTAGGCCTAAGGGTTCATGGTATTTCTACCCTGTCCCCTTTTCTTTTTATTAATGTTTTTTTCTGGGACCCTGCTTAAGCCGAGTCCCAAGTTTGCTACCAACACTTCCTGGTTTGAAGTGCTGGCAGCCAATCAGAACTCAGCACGAGATCAGGAACGGTCATGGATCCTCTGCGTCCCTCTATATACAATTGGAAATTTATTTTATTAAGTCACAACTACTGAACAGATTTACACCAATTCACAAAAAGGTTGCTTTCTGAACCAAAAGCTACCTTCCTGCCAAATTTGATGTAATTCTGTACAGCAATTCTGGCTGTATCCATGTCTAAAGTTCCTTTTGGAATTAAAATGTGGAAAATGCGTATTGGGATTCCCTTTTTTCTCGGCATCCGTTTGGCGGATCACCCAGAAACCTTCAAGACAGCAGCTAAAGTGAGTGGCAAACTAGTTTTGAAACTATGGAAACTACAGAGGTTACAAAGATGTTATAGTTAGACTGACATTTCACTCATAAAAAACCAGAGCAATTCAGAAGTTATAGTTAGCAGAGCTAACTATAACGTATGCACTGCTTATGACTGCACATATTACATCACCCACGACATCCTCAGTGACATCAATGATGACATCTTAAATCACATCACTGATGACATCATCTACATAACCACCCACATACTCTTGTATACCCCATACAACATATCATGCATGCATACCCACACAATCACTAACATACCAATTCACATACCGATACAAACACTCACACACCTACTCACTGATTCATAGAGCCTCTCACACATCAAATCACCCATACAGCACCTAATGCCATCACTAACTCACAGATAGAGCCATTCATGCGGCTGCTCACTTGACAATATAGCAACTCATACATCCAGCCTTACAGACAACAATACCCATGGATACCCACTCATACACCCATACAGTCATTCTCATATTGAATTAGTCACCCATACAAATAATTATATACCTACTCACTCACCCACACAGGCACTCACACAGCTACTCACTGAAGTACTGGGTTTTTCAGAACCCAGTACTTCAGTTGGCTCCCAACGTGGGGTGCCAAGTGAAGTACTGGGTTTTTCAGAACCCAGCGGTGCCAGGGAACACACCCTAAGACTTCGAGTCCTTCCTGTTTCAGACTACAGAAACACAGAGTCTTCTTGGTGAAGTCTAAGATCGTATTTATTGGCTGCAACCAGTAACAGGGATCCTAGAAGTACAACACGGTGTATATTCTCAGGAGACTGCTCAACCTTACAAAGCCAGCCTTCTCTTTTTATACAAAATATTATGCTTTAGGCAAACATTCCTTATTTTACAGTTGACTATTCACATATTTTCACTACAAAGAAAAAGCAGAGTCATGATGACAAGCCCATATTTCAGTTTGTCCAGCCCTCAATCAATTACCCGGCAAGGCTCAGTACTTTCATCAGATATCGACGGACCCCCAATAAAAGCGGGCACCTCCTCCTCGTAAAGCAAGTCATAAGAAAAGAAACAGGGACAGGTGTGTGTGTAAGATTAGGCATGGTTTGTGTGTGATGAAAGGTTTTATGATATGTTGTGCCTTGATACTAATCTCATTCGGCCACTGGGAAAGGAACTGGCCGAACAGGTTTGGCTTCAGGCAGTGGAGTCAGCTTGCCCAGGTCACAGGGGAGTCAGCAAAGGTGCATGTGTCCTTCAGACTCGTTTTTGCCCTTAGTCATTGGCCTATGTGAGGGCAATCACAAAATGGCTGCCATTCAAATGGAAACCGAGGGTTCAGGACGGAAACTCTGATTTCAGGGTGATTTCGTCACTCGAATATGACGAAAATGCTTGTGCATAGTATTCTAATCATTCTCAGTCTGCTGATACCAAAATCATCATGATACGACGATGTTTATAACACGGGTCCAGAATTTGCAGTACCACATCACTCACTCATATAGTTACTCAGATATCCACTCACTTATTTATAGATAAAGTAAAAAATTTACTCACTCACCTCTACAGCCACTGAGAAAATCACATACAATCTCTTTCACACTCTCTCACTCATACAGTCTCTCACACACTCATTCACTCACCCATACAGCCACTCATACACTCACTCACCCATACAGTCTCTCACACACCCATACATTCATTCATGTACCCTATTACTGACACACACAGTCACTTATGTACCTGCTCAGTCACCCATTCAGTCACTCCAGCACCCACTCATTCACCATTTACAGCCACAAACACACCCACTCACTCACCCATAATCACTGGATAATGTCATCAGTGATGTCATTTAAGATGTCATCAGTGATGTCACTGACCATGTTCTGAGTGATGTAATATATGAGGTCAGTCAGTCAAAATACTTTATTTCAATCACACAGATTAACAAAGTAGAAAATAGACACAGTTTACAGAGTACTAAATAGATACAAAAGGACAGTCCAGCTATTCTCATAAAATTAATATAATTATTAAAACAGAATAAAACAATTCGTAGGCTAAACACATTTACAGTTTACAAAACACTCCACTGTATTCATTTCTATTATAGCTGTTCGGGAGGTGACTTGCACATCTTATAGGCACTTGGAACACCTTATCCAGGTTGCCATAAAAAAAATTGGCCACCCCGAAGACATGGGGCCTAGATGTACTGGTACTTAAAATTCTAAAAGCAACCTGATGTTTCCTAGTACCAAGATTCTTACAGAGGAACAATAAGTGTTGCAGTGTTTCTCCACCCCACATGCTGGGCATTTATCATCACAACCCTTGTTTTCTGTGGACCATTTAAAAATAAAGGATTTGACCAGAAGGATGCCATATCTTAACTGCAAACAAGAGAGGGTTCGATTTCATAGATTGAAATTTGAAAACACAGATGGTTTAAAATCAATAACAGATAAAGTGAGACTACCTGTGCTATTTATCACTATGTCCATAACTGCTGCTTCCAAATACAGATTTTTAATCTTTTATCCAGATAACTGGCACAATTGCTCCGGGAAAAGCCAATAATCGTCTTGACTCAAACTCTGTAAGAGACTTTTAATAACATGGAAACGGGATTTTGACTACGCCCGGATGGGTCAACAAATCTTGGATACCTTCTTGGTACCAAAACAATAACATTGACATTCAATTTTCTACAATGTCTTTCTCTAGGCAAGATCTAGATCTAGATACAGGGGGACAAGATTTGCACTCATTGGGAATGAAAGTATAGACTTCATAAACCTATGCTCAGCCATCACAAGGCTATTATGGTGTGATGAACCCCATACTTAAGCACCATACAATACAAACCCAATAACTTTGACATTTTGAATCTACAAGACAGGAGCCACTCGCCTGGAAGAAGTTCTGCAGTGAACCTTCCCCAGGTTTTCTGACTGTTTGGTAAGCATCGATTGGGCCTTTTCAATCTGCAGGGCGCAGCTCAAGTTAGGTGTCAACTGAATGCCTAAATAATCGAAGGAGTACACATGATTGATAGGCATGTTTTCCACTAAAATATATCTACTACAACAATTAGCCCTAGAGAAAAACATGCATTTGGTTTTTGTCAGGCCTGGGCGTAGTTTGCGGAGTTTACGTGCAACTTCGCAAAGTGACAAAAAACTCCTCGGAGTTCCTCATGTAGTGGAGTGCAGTGCGAACTGCCATTTGCACTGATCTTCCTGCCGCTCAGGTAGAAATTCTACCTGAGTGGCAGCTCGCGCTCGCGAAGTCACCGCTCGCGAGCGTGAGTGGGGAAAAAACTCCGCTGCACAAGGCGGAGCAGAGTTTTCTGCACTCCGCGAGCTTCACATAGCATGGAGTGCAGAAAACTCTGCAAACTCCGTGAACGGAGAGGAGTTCACCGCTCAGGCCTAGTTTTGGTCCACTTTAGCTCAAGGCCCCTCTCAGCACAGCATGAAGAAAACTGGTTCAAGAGCAGTTGTAGGCCTTGAGATGTCTTAGAAATTATTAAGGTATAATCAACGAAAAGAAAGGCCGGAACCCTCCCTCCACTGAGGCTTGGTGCATCACACCCCTCCTTACTAAGTTGGACAATCCCCTCATTAATATACAAAGAAAAGAGGGTAGAGGCTAAAACACAGCCCTATCTGGCTCCTTTGACCACCCTAAATGGATCAGTAAGCAGTACATCTGTTCCCCATAGAATCTAAGCTTAATTTCCCACATGGAGTCTCACTAAAATGTTCTATAGGGATTGGGTAATAGCCAGGTTTTCCATTACACTGCACATACTTGCTTGGGCAACAAGGTTGAGTTCTGTGCGCAGGTGTTCAAAGAGACATACAGCTTACCCCAGTGGAGTGTTATGTTATGTTATGTTATTTTATGTTAGAATACCCTCCTCAACAATCCTGCTCTGCAGGTGAAACAGTACTTTTTTGCAAAAAAAATGTTTTGCAATAAATCAATCAAACTGATGGGACAATAGTTTGTCAGGCTTGCTCAATCCCCCTTCTTGTAGATGGGCAGGATCTCTGCAAAATTCCATGAGTGTGGACTCACAAGAACTGACAATATAGAATTAGACAGAATATTTATATACTGTCCCCAAACTTCCGTGTTTGCTTCAAATGAATCATTGGGGATCCTGTCCGGACCCGCGGCATGGGCAGGAATGCATGAATTAATGGTATTTAGAGTCTCTGATAAGGTAAAGATGAGAGAGTCATTAGATTCCTGAGGATAGACACAGTCACTCAGTTTATCATCCACATCTATTGCTCCAATTCTAGAATATAACTTGATGAATGGTTTCATATTTGATTTTTCATGGGTGACCACCTGGTTAATGGATACATGTGCAACCATCTTTTCCTGTGACAGTATTACAGAAACAATAGATCTATTTCTCAACTTCTCCTTCTCCTAAAGGCTTGCTACCATCTTCATAAAATACATTTGTTCATTTCTTAAATCCCCTATCACACCCATCAAACAACAAAGCATAAAATAGTAATCCTGTGAAGGAGTTCCAGAAATATCTACTGGAGTATTTGCTTGTATCAACATCAGGGCAGAGGATTGAAAAGTGTTTTGACATTCAATTACCGCTTCATTAATATCTGCCAGAGGAGTTTTAGACGTTGAAGGTATGTGGGGGCAGCTTGTGATATGTCTGACAATAAACCCTGACCCCTTTTAAGTGTATGAAACATCTTAGGAATCTGCTTGGAAGCTCCAATTGAAGGGGAATTACAACGAGCAGCTAGGGCAGGGTTTACAATAGCCACACACTCAGTGATGAGGTTAACAATATGATCCAGCACACCGTTCCCAGCAGCTGATGTCAGAGTTTTCTTTTTAGCTTTTGATGATAGACTTGCCACCTTCCACTGCTTTCCTCTTCCCCATTGTAATATTACGGAGGAAACTTGATCAAAAGTTCCACTGTACCACAACAGAAATCCTAAAACACCTCAGAGATATCAAACAATATAAAAACAGTACCTGAAATGCGGAACCCCTGCATCAACAGCTAAGGAGGGTGGCCCAGATGGGTGCAGACAGGCTTACCCTTGGCAGTGGCTTGAGGTTCTGTGTGCGCATCGGCAGTAGCGAGAGTTGGCTGGTAAAAAAACCCTCCTTTCCTGGCAATGGGTGCTGGAATATGGAGTCCAAAAGTTACAGCAGCAGTCTACCTCTGCACATGGCGTGAGATCATAAGCAGTGAATTGCAGGGGCATACTGCTGAATTTCTCTGTTTTTGTACTAGGGAAATGTCAGCCTAACTATAACATCTCTGTAACTATGTGTAAGTTTTTTTTAAAACCTTGGAAATTGTCATTGAATATATATATCTATATCTATATCTATATATATATTCACTGAAAAAAAACATAGGTATCAGAGACATTATAGTTAGAAATTAGCATTTAAAAAACCTTAGAAATTCACAGAAAAAACATAGGTTTCAGGGGTGTTATAGTTAGCTGCCAATTTCACTCATACAAAACCATAGAAATTCCTCCGTTATAGTTAGTTCTGCTAACTATAACTCAGGTGCCCGCAATGCACTGCTGATGATGTCACATATTGCATCATTCATGACATGGTCAATGACATCACTGATGACATCACTGATGACATCTCAAATGATATCACTGATGACATCACTGATGACATCATCCACTGAATGTGGTTTAGGTTGAAATTTAAATATGTATTATATATATACCAATCTGTATTGAAGATTGAGTGGATATATAACTGTCTGGATAGAGGATTTAGTAGCTGTCTGACTGTCTTTTTAAGTGAGTAATTAAAAGTGTCTCACTTAATTCATGGATTAGTAAGTAAACTATGTGAATGTGTGCAGCACTGTCTCTGTAGTTGTATAACATGCTGCATCAGTTGGTCACAAACTACATGAAGGTGTATATTAGTTATTGATTAGTTGGGTGAGTATTTGTATGGGACACTGAGTTTGTGTGTGGTTGGATGGGCTGTGTGTAACTCTATGCATAGATGAGTGAATGGTTGATTGACTAGGTGTATGGGTTTAAGAGTGCATGTGGAAACAGTTGTTTGGGTGACTAAGTGTCTTTATTTGTGTGTTGGTGAGCGAATATATGTTTTAGTTGTACATCTTCAACAAAGTAAAAAAATAAAAGGCATTGTATGTGAGAGTTGGTGTATATAAATAAGTATGTGTAAGAGTCAGTGATTGTGAGAGTAACTATATGAATGAGTGTATAATTGTAGTGGTGCTTTTTAACATATTAACGATGAGTTACTAGGTGTTTGAATAAATGAGGTGTTGTTGGATAATTGTGTAAGTGACTAAATTTAAGTGCGATACATTTTTTTCATGAGTGACTAGGATGACTGCAGAACCGACTAAGATGACTGCTGATGTGTCAATGTCTATATATGTGTATAAGTGCATTTGACAGTGTTCTATTAATTAATGACTGCATGTATAGATGATTCTGTTGTTGAATGGGTATTTGTGTGTGTAGACTTAGGAATCAGTGAGTGGGTATGTAGTAACTGGTATTGGTGTGTCAATGGTTTCCAATATGGTACTCTGTATTTTACAGTGAGTGATGAAAGGTTATACTAGTGTATGATGAGGTGTATCAGATTGTCAAGTGGATGATGTCATCAGTGATGTCATTTGAGATGTCATCAGTGATGTCACTGACCATGTCATGAACGATGCAATATGTGACATCATCAGCAGTGCATTGCAGGCGCGTGAGTTATAGTTAGCAGAACTAACTATAACGGAGGAATTTCTATGGTTTTGTATGAGTGAAATGGGTAGCTAACTATAACACCCCTGAAACTTATGGTTTTTTCTGTGAATTTCTAAGGTTTTTTAAATGCTAATTTCTAACTATAACGTCTCTGAAACCTATGTTTTTTTTCAGTTAATTTCAAAGGTTTTTTAAATGCTAACTTTTAAGTGTGATAGTAGTTAATTTTTTTTTTATTAAAACTGAAATATTGATTAATTTTCTTGTTTTCATTTTTTATTTTAATATATTTATATTATTTTCTTTAAAAAAAAGTTGCACACTCAAAGTGTACACATCACGGTGGGTGCGCGCATTCTAGCTGTCATTTTAGAAAAGTCATGAAGGATCCGCGTATGGTGTGCGACGGCTGCGCGTTTTTCAGTTACATCATATACATTTAATATCACGTGATATGCGCAATTGGTATGCGACCATTCTGCGACTCCTGCTCCCGCGCATTTGCGACACATGCGCATTACGGCACAAGATGTCGGCGCGGTTGCGGGTCCCGCGCGACATCATATACGTGCTGGGGTGCGCTGGGTGCGCAACTCCAGCAAAAAAAAATTATGTTCCAAAATTATATGTATGTGTCTTTAATATACATATTAAGGCAAGAGATTATGTAAGATATTCATCAAAACAATATATTTGCACTTATAATAAACTTATATTATTTTTAAATATATTTTCGCGAAGTCGGGTGCGTGCATCGTGACAAGCCCATATTTCAGTTTGTCCAGCCCTCAATCAATTACCCGGCAAGGCTCAGTACTTTCATCAGATATCGATGGACCCCCAATAAAAGCGGGCACCTCCTCCTCGTAAAGCAAGTCATAAGAAAAGAAACAGGGACAGGTGTGTGTGTAAGATTAGGCATGGTTTGTGTGTGATGAAAGGTTTTATGATATGTTGTGCCTTGATACTAATCTCATTCGGCCACTGGGAAAGGAACTGGCCGAACAGGTTTGGCTTCAGGCAGTGGAGTCAGCTTGCCCAGGTCACAGGGGAGTCAGCAAAGGTGCATGTGTCCTTCAGACTCGTTTTTGCCCTTAGTCATTGGCCTATGTGAGGGCAATCACAAAATGGCTGCCATTCAAATGGAAACCGAGGGTTCAGGACGGAAACTCTGATTTCAGGGTGATTTCGTCACTCGAATATGACGAAAATGCTTGTGCATAGTATTCTAATCATTCTCAGTCTGCTGATACCAAAATCATCATGATACGACGATGTTTATAACACGGGTCCAGAATTTGCAGTACCACATCACTCACTCATATAGTTACTCAGATATCCACTCACTTATTTATAGATAAAGTAAAAAATTTACTCACTCACCTCTACAGCCACTGAGAAAATCACATACAATCTCTTTCACACTCTCTCACTCATACAGTCTCTCACACACTCATTCACTCACCCATACAGCCACTCATACACTCACTCACCCATACAGTCTCTCACACACCCATACATTCATTCATGTACCCTATTACTGACACACACAGTCACTTATGTACCTGCTCAGTCACCCATTCAGTCACTCCAGCACCCACTCATTCACCATTTACAGCCACAAACACACCCACTCACTCACCCATAATCACTGGATAATGTCATCAGTGATGTCATTTAAGATGTCATCAGTGATGTCACTGACCATGTTCTGAGTGATGTAATATATGAGGTCAGTCAGTCAAAATACTTTATTTCAATCACACAGATTAACAAAGTAGAAAATAGACACAGTTTACAGAGTACTAAATAGATACAAAAGGACAGTCCAGCTATTCTCATAAAATTAATATAATTATTAAAACAGAATAAAACAATTCGTAGGCTAAACACATTTACAGTTTACAAAACACTCCACTGTATTCATTTCTATTATAGCTGTTCGGGAGGTGACTTGCACATCTTATAGGCACTTGGAACACCTTATCCAGGTTGCCATAAAAAAATTGGCCACCCCGAAGACATGGGGCCTAGATGTACTGGTACTTAAAATTCTAAAAGCAACCTGATGTTTCCTAGTACCAAGATTCTTACAGAGGAACAATAAGTGTTGCAGTGTTTCTCCACCCCACATGCTGGGCATTTATCATCACAACCCTTGTTTTCTGTGGACCATTTAAAAATAAAGGATTTGACCAGAAGGATGCCATATCTTAACTGCAAACAAGAGAGGGTTCGATTTCATAGATTGAAATTTGAAAACACAGATGGTTTAAAATCAATAACAGATAAAGTGAGACTACCTGTGCTATTTATCACTATGTCCATAACTGCTGCTTCCAAATACAGATTTTTAATCTTTTATCCAGATAACTGGCACAATTGCTCCGGGAAAAGCCAATAATCGTCTTGACTCAAACTCTGTAAGAGACTTTTAATAACATGGAAACGGGATTTTGACTACGCCCGGATGGGTCAACAAATCTTGGATACCTTCTTGGTACCAAAACAATAACATTGACATTCAATTTTCTACAATGTCTTTCTCTAGGCAAGATCTAGATCTAGATACAGGGGGACAAGATTTGCACTCATTGGGAATGAAAGTATAGACTTCATAAACCTATGCTCAGCCATCACAAGGCTATTATGGTGTGATGAACCCCATACTTAAGCACCATACAATACAAACCCAATAACTTTGACATTTTGAATCTACAAGACAGGAGCCACTCGCCTGGAAGAAGTTCTGCAGTGAACCTTCCCCAGGTTTTCTGACTGTTTGGTAAGCATCGATTGGGCCTTTTCAATCTGCAGGGCGCAGCTCAAGTTAGGTGTCAACTGAATGCCTAAATAATCGAAGGAGTACACATGATTGATAGGCATGTTTTCCACTAAAATATATCTACTACAACAATTAGCCCTAGAGAAAAACATGCATTTGGTTTTTGTCAGGCCTGGGCGTAGTTTGCGGAGTTTACGTGCAACTTCGCAAAGTGACAAAAAACTCCTCGGAGTTCCTCATGTAGTGGAGTGCAGTGCGAACTGCCATTTGCACTGATCTTCCTGCCGCTCAGGTAGAAATTCTACCTGAGTGGCAGCTCGCGCTCGCGAAGTCACCGCTCGCGAGCGTGAGTGGGGAAAAAACTCCGCTGCACAAGGCGGAGCAGAGTTTTCTGCACTCCGCGAGCTTCACATAGCATGGAGTGCAGAAAACTCTGCAAACTCCGTGAACGGAGAGGAGTTCACCGCTCAGGCCTAGTTTTGGTCCACTTTAGCTCAAGGCCCCTCTCAGCACAGCATGAAGAAAACTGGTTCAAGAGCAGTTGTAGGCCTTGAGATGTCTTAGAAATTATTAAGGTATAATCAACGAAAAGAAAGGCCGGAACCCTCCCTCCACTGAGGCTTGGTGCATCACACCCCTCCTTACTAAGTTGGACAATCCCCTCATTAATATACAAAGAAAAGAGGGTAGAGGCTAAAACACAGCCCTATCTGGCTCCTTTGACCACCCTAAATGGATCAGTAAGCAGTACATCTGTTCCCCATAGAATCTAAGCTTAATTTCCCACATGGAGTCTCACTAAAATGTTCTATAGGGATTGGGTAATAGCCAGGTTTTCCATTACACTGCACATACTTGCTTGGGCAACAAGGTTGAGTTCTGTGCGCAGGTGTTCAAAGAGACATACAGCTTACCCCAGTGGAGTGTTATGTTATGTTATGTTATTTTATGTTAGAATACCCTCCTCAACAATCCTGCTCTGCAGGTGAAACAGTACTTTTTTGCAAAAAAAATGTTTTGCAATAAATCAATCAAACTGATGGGACAATAGTTTGTCAGGCTTGCTCAATCCCCCTTCTTGTAGATGGGCAGGATCTCTGCAAAATTCCATGAGTGTGGACTCACAAGAACTGACAATATAGAATTAGACAGAATATTTATATACTGTCCCCAAACTTCCGTGTTTGCTTCAAATGAATCATTGGGGATCCTGTCCGGACCCGTGGCATGGGCAGGAATGCATGAATTAATGGTATTTAGAGTCTCTGATAAGGTAAAGATGAGAGAGTCATTAGATTCCTGAGGATAGACACAGTCACTCAGTTTATCATCCACATCTATTGCTCCAATTCTAGAATATAACTTGATGAATGGTTTCATATTTGATTTTTCATGGGTGACCACCTGGTTAATGGATACATGTGCATCCATCTTTTCCTGTGACAGTATTACAGAAACAATAGATCTATTTCTCAACTTCTCCTTCTCCTAAAGGCTTGCTACCATCTTCATAAAATACATTTGTTCATTTCTTAAATCCCCTATCACACCCATCAAACAACAAAGCATAAAATAGTAATCCTGTGAAGGAGTTCCAGAAATATCTACTGGAGTATTTGCTTGTATCAACATCAGGGCAGAGGATTGAAAAGTGTTTTGACATTCAATTACCGCTTCATTAATATCTGCCAGAGGAGTTTTAGACGTTGAAGGTATGTGGGGGCAGCTTGTGATATGTCTGACAATAAACCCTGACCCCTTTTAAGTGTATGAAACATCTTAGGAATCTGCTTGGAAGCTCCAATTGAAGGGGAATTACAACGAGCAGCTAGGGCAGGGTTTACAATAGCCACACACTCAGTGATGAGGTTAACAATATGATCCAGCACACCGTTCCCAGCAGCTGATGTCAGAGTTTTCTTTTTAGCTTTTGATGATAGACTTGCCACCTTCCACTGCTTTCCTCTTCCCCATTGTAATATTACGGAGGAAACTTGATCAAAAGTTCCACTGTACCACAACAGAAATCCTAAAACACCTCAGAGATATCAAACAATATAAAAACAGTACCTGAAATGCGGAACCCCTGCATCAACAGCTAAGGAGGGTGGCCCAGATGGGTGCAGACAGGCTTACCCTTGGCAGTGGCTTGAGGTTCTGTGTGCGCATCGGCAGTAGCGAGAGTTGGCTGGTAAAAAAACCCTCCTTTCCTGGCAATGGGTGCTGGAATATGGAGTCCAAAAGTTACAGCAGCAGTCTACCTCTGCACATGGCGTGAGATCATAAGCAGTGAATTGCAGGGGCATACTGCTGAATTTCTCTGTTTTTGTACTAGGGAAATGTCAGCCTAACTATAACATCTCTGTAACTATGTGTAAGTTTTTTTTAAAACCTTGGAAATTGTCATTGAATATATATATCTATATCTATATCTATATATATATTCACTGAAAAAAAACATAGGTATCAGAGACATTATAGTTAGAAATTAGCATTTAAAAAACCTTAGAAATTCACAGAAAAAACATAGGTTTCAGGGGTGTTATAGTTAGCTGCCAATTTCACTCATACAAAACCATAGAAATTCCTCCGTTATAGTTAGTTCTGCTAACTATAACTCAGGTGCCCGCAATGCACTGCTGATGATGTCACATATTGCATCATTCATGACATGGTCAATGACATCACTGATGACATCACTGATGACATCTCAAATGATATCACTGATGACATCACTGATGACATCATCCACTGAATGTGGTTTAGGTTGAAATTTAAATATGTATTATATATATACCAATCTGTATTGAAGATTGAGTGGATATATAACTGTCTGGATAGAGGATTTAGTAGCTGTCTGACTGTCTTTTTAAGTGAGTAATTAAAAGTGTCTCACTTAATTCATGGATTAGTAAGTAAACTATGTGAATGTGTGCAGCACTGTCTCTGTAGTTGTATAACATGCTGCATCAGTTGGTCACAAACTACATGAAGGTGTATATTAGTTATTGATTAGTTGGGTGAGTATTTGTATGGGACACTGAGTTTGTGTGTGGTTGGATGGGCTGTGTGTAACTCTATGCATAGATGAGTGAATGGTTGATTGACTAGGTGTATGGGTTTAAGAGTGCATGTGGAAACAGTTGTTTGGGTGACTAAGTGTCTTTATTTGTGTGTTGGTGAGCGAATATATGTTTTAGTTGTACATCTTCAACAAAGTAAAAAAATAAAAGGCATTGTATGTGAGAGTTGGTGTATATAAATAAGTATGTGTAAGAGTCAGTGATTGTGAGAGTAACTATATGAATGAGTGTATAATTGTAGTGGTGCTTTTTAACATATTAACGATGAGTTACTAGGTGTTTGAATAAATGAGGTGTTGTTGGATAATTGTGTAAGTGACTAAATTTAAGTGCGATACATTTTTTTCATGAGTGACTAGGATGACTGCAGAACCGACTAAGATGACTGCTGATGTGTCAATGTCTATATATGTGTATAAGTGCATTTGACAGTGTTCTATTAATTAATGACTGCATGTATAGATGATTCTGTTGTTGAATGGGTATTTGTGTGTGTAGACTTAGGAATCAGTGAGTGGGTATGTAGTAACTGGTATTGGTGTGTCAATGGTTTCCAATATGGTACTCTGTATTTTACAGTGAGTGATGAAAGGTTATACTAGTGTATGATGAGGTGTATCAGATTGTCAAGTGGATGATGTCATCAGTGATGTCATTTGAGATGTCATCAGTGATGTCACTGACCATGTCATGAACGATGCAATATGTGACATCATCAGCAGTGCATTGCAGGCGCGTGAGTTATAGTTAGCAGAACTAACTATAACGGAGGAATTTCTATGGTTTTGTATGAGTGAAATGGGTAGCTAACTATAACACCCCTGAAACTTATGGTTTTTTCTGTGAATTTCTAAGGTTTTTTAAATGCTAATTTCTAACTATAACGTCTCTGAAACCTATGTTTTTTTTCAGTTAATTTCAAAGGTTTTTTAAATGCTAACTTTTAAGTGTGATAGTAGTTAATTTTTTTTTTATTAAAACTGAAATATTGATTAATTTTCTTGTTTTCATTTTTTATTTTAATATATTTATATTATTTTCTTTAAAAAAAAGTTGCACACTCAAAGTGTACACATCACGGTGGGTGCGCGCATTCTAGCTGTCATTTTAGAAAAGTCATGAAGGATCCGCGTATGGTGTGCGACGGCTGCGCGTTTTTCAGTTACATCATATACATTTAATATCACGTGATATGCGCAATTGGTATGCGACCATTCTGCGACTCCTGCTCCCGCGCATTTGCGACACATGCGCATTACGGTACAAGATGTCGGCGCGGTTGCGGGTCCCGCGCGACATCATATACGTGCTGGGGTGCGCTGGGTGCGCAACTCCAGCAAAAAAAAATTATGTTCCAAAATTATATGTATGTGTCTTTAATATACATATTAAGGCAAGAGATTATGTAAGATATTCATCAAAACAATATATTTGCACTTATAATAAACTTATATTATTTTTAAATATATTTTCGCGAAGTCGGGTGCGTGCATCGTGACAAGCCCATATTTCAGTTTGTCCAGCCCTCAATCAATTACCCGGCAAGGCTCAGTACTTTCATCAGATATCGATGGACCCCCAATAAAAGCGGGCACCTCCTCCTCGTAAAGCAAGTCATAAGAAAAGAAACAGGGACAGGTGTGTGTGTAAGATTAGGCATGGTTTGTGTGTGATGAAAGGTTTTATGATATGTTGTGCCTTGATACTAATCTCATTCGGCCACTGGGAAAGGAACTGGCCGAACAGGTTTGGCTTCAGGCAGTGGAGTCAGCTTGCCCAGGTCACAGGGGAGTCAGCAAAGGTGCATGTGTCCTTCAGACTCGTTTTTGCCCTTAGTCATTGGCCTATGTGAGGGCAATCACAAAATGGCTGCCATTCAAATGGAAACCGAGGGTTCAGGACGGAAACTCTGATTTCAGGGTGATTTCGTCACTCGAATATGACGAAAATGCTTGTGCATAGTATTCTAATCATTCTCAGTCTGCTGATACCAAAATCATCATGATACGACGATGTTTATAACACGGGTCCAGAATTTGCAGTACCACATCACTCACTCATATAGTTACTCAGATATCCACTCACTTATTTATAGATAAAGTAAAAAATTTACTCACTCACCTCTACAGCCACTGAGAAAATCACATACAATCTCTTTCACACTCTCTCACTCATACAGTCTCTCACACACTCATTCACTCACCCATACAGCCACTCATACACTCACTCACCCATACAGTCTCTCACACACCCATACATTCATTCATGTACCCTATTACTGACACACACAGTCACTTATGTACCTGCTCAGTCACCCATTCAGTCACTCCAGCACCCACTCATTCACCATTTACAGCCACAAACACACCCACTCACTCACCCATAATCACTGGATAATGTCATCAGTGATGTCATTTAAGATGTCATCAGTGATGTCACTGACCATGTTCTGAGTGATGTAATATATGAGGTCAGTCAGTCAAAATACTTTATTTCAATCACACAGATTAACAAAGTAGAAAATAGACACAGTTTACAGAGTACTAAATAGATACAAAAGGACAGTCCAGCTATTCTCATAAAATTAATATAATTATTAAAACAGAATAAAACAATTCGTAGGCTAAACACATTTACAGTTTACAAAACACTCCACTGTATTCATTTCTATTATAGCTGTTCGGGAGGTGACTTGCACATCTTATAGGCACTTGGAACACCTTATCCAGGTTGCCATAAAAAAATTGGCCACCCCGAAGACATGGGGCCTAGATGTACTGGTACTTAAAATTCTAAAAGCAACCTGATGTTTCCTAGTACCAAGATTCTTACAGAGGAACAATAAGTGTTGCAGTGTTTCTCCACCCCACATGCTGGGCATTTATCATCACAACCCTTGTTTTCTGTGGACCATTTAAAAATAAAGGATTTGACCAGAAGGATGCCATATCTTAACTGCAAACAAGAGAGGGTTCGATTTCATAGATTGAAATTTGAAAATACAGATGGTTTAAAATCAATAACAGATAAAGTGAGACTACCTGTGCTATTTATCACTATGTCCATAACTGCTGCTTCCAAATACAGATTTTTAATCTTTTATCCAGATAACTGGCACAATTGCTCCGGGAAAAGCCAATAATCGTCTTGACTCAAACTCTGTAAGAGACTTTTAATAACATGGAAACGGGATTTTGACTACGCCCGGATGGGTCAACAAATCTTGGATACCTTCTTGGTACCAAAACAATAACATTGACATTCAATTTTCTACAATGTCTTTCTCTAGGCAAGATCTAGATCTAGATACAGGGGGACAAGATTTGCACTCATTGGGAATGAAAGTATAGACTTCATAATCCTATGCTCAGCCATCACAAGGCTATTATGGTGTGATGAACCCCATACTTAAGCACCATACAATACAAACCCAATAACTTTGACATTTTGAATCTACAAGACAGGAGCCACTCGCCTGGAAGAAGTTCTGCAGTGAACCTTCCCCAGGTTTTCTGACTGTTTGGTAAGCATCGATTGGGCCTTTTCAATCTGCAGGGCGCAGCTCAAGTTAGGTGTCAACTGAATGCCTAAATAATCGAAGGAGTACACATGATTGATAGGCATGTTTTCCACTAAAATATATCTACTACAACAATTAGCCCTAGAGAAAAACATGCATTTGGTTTTTGTCAGGCCTGGGCGTAGTTTGCGGAGTTTACGTGCAACTTCGCAAAGTGACAAAAAACTCCTCGGAGTTCCTCATGTAGTGGAGTGCAGTGCGAACTGCCATTTGCACTGATCTTCCTGCCGCTCAGGTAGAAATTCTACCTGAGTGGCAGCTCGCGCTCGCGAAGTCACCGCTCGCGAGCGTGAGTGGGGAAAAAACTCCGCTGCACAAGGCGGAGCAGAGTTTTCTGCACTCCGCGAGCTTCACATAGCATGGAGTGCAGAAAACTCTGCAAACTCCGTGAACGGAGAGGAGTTCACCGCTCAGGCCTAGTTTTGGTCCACTTTAGCTCAAGGCCCCTCTCAGCACAGCATGAAGAAAACTGGTTCAAGAGCAGTTGTAGGCCTTGAGATGTCTTAGAAATTATTAAGGTATAATCAACGAAAACAAAGGCCGGAACCCTCCCTCCACTGAGGCTTGGTGCATCACACCCCTCCTTACTAAGTTGGACAATCCCCTCATTAATATACAAAGAAAAGAGGGTAGAGGCTAAAACACAGCCCTATCTGGCTCCTTTGACCACCCTAAATGGATCAGTAAGCAGTCCATCTGTTCCCCATAGAATCTAAGCTTAATTTCCCACATGGAGTCTCACTAAAATGTTCTATAGGGATTGGGTAATAGCCAGGTTTTCCATTACACTGCACATACTTGCTTGGGCAACAAGGTTGAGTTCTGTGCGCAGGTGTTCAAAGAGACATACAGCTTACCCCAGTGGAGTGTTATGTTATGTTATGTTATTTTATGTTAGAATACCCTCCTCAACAATCCTGCTCTGCAGGTGAAACAGTACTTTTTTGCAAAAAAAATGTTTTGCAATAAATCAATCAAACTGATGGGACAATAGTTTGTCAGGCTTGCTCAATCCCCCTTCGTGTAGATGGGCAGGATCTCTGCAAAATTCCATGAGTGTGGACTCACAAGAACTGACAATATAGAATTAGACAGAATATTTATATACTGTCCCCAAACTTCCGTGTTTGCTTCAAATGAATCATTGGGGATCCTGTCCGGACCCGCGGCATGGGCAGGAATGCATGAATTAATGGTATTTAGAGTCTCTGATAAGGTAAAGATGAGAGAGTCATTAGATTCCTGAGGATAGACACAGTCACTCAGTTTATCATCCACATCTATTGCTCCAATTCTAGAATATAACTTGATGAATGGTTTCATATTTGATTTTTCATGGGTGACCACCTGGTTAATGGATACATGTGCATCCATCTTTTCCTGTGACAGGATTACAGAAACAATAGATCTATTTCTCAACTTCTCCTTCTCCTAAAGGCTTGCTACCATCTTCATAAAATACATTTGTTCATTTCTTAAATCCCCTATCACACCCATCAAACAACAAAGCATAAAATAGTAATCCTGTGAAGGAGTTCCAGAAATATCTACTGGAGTATTTGCTTGTATCAACATCAGGGCAGAGGATTGAAAAGTGTTTTGACATTCAATTACCGCTTCATTAATATCTGCCAGAGGAGTTTTAGACGTTGAAGGTATGTGGGGGCAGCTTGTGATATGTCTGACAATAAACCCTGACCCCTTTTAAGTGTATGAAACATCTTAGGAATCTGCTTGGAAGCTCCAATTGAAGGGGAATTACAACGAGCAGCTAGGGCAGGGTTTACAATAGCCACACACTCAGTGATGAGGTTAACAATATGATCCAGCACACCGTTCCCAGCAGCTGATGTCAGAGTTTTCTTTTTAGCTTTTGATGATAGACTTGCCACCTTCCACTGCTTTCCTCTTCCCCATTGTAATATTACGGAGGAAACTTGATCAAAAGTTCCACTGTACCACAACAGAAATCCTAAAACACCTCAGAGATATCAAACAATATAAAAACAGTACCTGAAATGCGGAACCCCTGCATCAACAGCTAAGGAGGGTGGCCCAGATGGGTGCAGACAGGCTTACCCTTGGCAGTGGCTTGAGGTTCTGTGTGCGCATCGGCAGTAGCGAGAGTTGGCTGGTAAAAAAACCCTCCTTTCCTGGCAATGGGTGCTGGAATATGGAGTCCAAAAGTTACAGCAGCAGTCTACCTCTGCACATGGCGTGAGATCATAAGCAGTGAATTGCAGGGGCATACTGCTGAATTTCTCTGTTTTTGTACTAGGGAAATGTCAGCCTAACTATAACATCTCTGTAACTATGTGTAAGTTTTTTTTAAAACCTTGGAAATTGTCATTGAATATATATATCTATATCTATATCTATATATATATTCACTGAAAAAAAACATAGGTATCAGAGACATTATAGTTAGAAATTAGCATTTAAAAAACCTTAGAAATTCACAGAAAAAACATAGGTTTCAGGGGTGTTATAGTTAGCTGCCAATTTCACTCATACAAAACCATAGAAATTCCTCCGTTATAGTTAGTTCTGCTAACTATAACTCAGGTGCCCGCAATGCACTGCTGATGATGTCACATATTGCATCATTCATGACATGGTCAATGACATCACTGATGACATCACTGATGACATCTCAAATGATATCACTGATGACATCACTGATGACATCATCCACTGAATGTGGTTTAGGTTGAAATTTAAATATGTATTATATATATACCAATCTGTATTGAAGATTGAGTGGATATATAACTGTCTGGATAGAGGATTTAGTAGCTGTCTGACTGTCTTTTTAAGTGAGTAATTAAAAGTGTCTCACTTAATTCATGGATTAGTAAGTAAACTATGTGAATGTGTGCAGCACTGTCTCTGTAGTTGTATAACATGCTGCATCAGTTGGTCACTAACTACATGAAGGTGTATATTAGTTATTGATTAGTTGGGTGAGTATTTGTATGGGACACTGAGTTTGTGTGTGGTTGGATGGGCTGTGTGTAACTCTATGCATAGATGAGTGAATGGTTGATTGACTAGGTGTATGGGTTTAAGAGTGCATGTGGAAACAGTTGTTTGGGTGACTAAGTGTCTTTATTTGTGTGTTGGTGAGCGAATATATGTTTTAGTTGTACATCTTCAACAAAGTAAAAAAATAAAAGGCATTGTATGTGAGAGTTGGTGTATATAAATAAGTATGTGTAAGAGTCAGTGATTGTGAGAGTAACTATATGAATGAGTGTATAATTGTAGTGGTGCTTTTTAACATATTAACGATGAGTTACTAGGTGTTTGAATAAATGAGGTGTTGTTGGATAATTGTGTAAGTGACTAAATTTAAGTGCGATACATTTTTTTCATGAGTGACTAGGATGACTGCAGAACCGACTAAGATGACTGCTGATGTGTCAATGTCTATATATGTGTATAAGTGCATTTGACAGTGTTCTATTAATTAATGACTGCATGTATAGATGATTCTGTTGTTGAATGGGTATTTGTGTGTGTAGACTTAGGAATCAGTGAGTGGGTATGTAGTAACTGGTATTGGTGTGTCAATGGTTTCAAATATGGTACTCTGATTTTACAGTGAGTGATGAAAGGTTATACTAGTGTATGATGAGGTGTATCAGATTGTCAAGTGGATGATGTCATCAGTGATGTCATTTGAGATGTCATCAGTGATGTCACTGACCATGTCATGAACGATGCAATATGTGACATCATCAGCAGTGCATTGCAGGCGCGTGAGTTATAGTTAGCAGAACTAACTATAACGGAGGAATTTCTATGGTTTTGTATGAGTGAAATGGGTAGCTAACTATAACACCCCTGAAACTTATGGTTTTTTCTGTGAATTTCTAAGGTTTTTTAAATGCTAATTTCTAACTATAACGTCTCTGAAACCTATGTTTTTTTTCAGTTAATTTCAAAGGTTTTTTAAATGCTAACTTTTAAGTGTGATAGTAGTTAATTTTTTTTTTTATTAAAACTGAAATATTGATTAATTTTCTTGTTTTCATTTTTTATTTTAATATATTTATATTATTTTCTTTAAAAAAAAGTTGCACACTCAAAGTGTACACATCACGGTGGGTGCGCGCATTCTAGCTGTCATTTTAGAAAAGTCATGAAGGATCCGCGTATGGTGTGCGACGGCTGCGCGTTTTTCAGTTACATCATATACATTTAATATCACGTGATATGCGCAATTGGTATGCGACCATTCTGCGACTCCTGCTCCCGCGCATTTGCGACACATGCGCATTACGGTACAAGATGTCGGCGCGGTTGCGGGTCCCGCGCGACATCATATACGTGCTGGGGTGCGCTGGGTGCGCAACTCCAGCAAAAAAAAATTATGTTCCAAAATTATATGTATGTGTCTTTAATATACATATTAAGGCAAGAGATTATGTAAGATATTCATCAAAACAATATATTTGCACTTATAATAAACTTATATTATTTTTAAATATATTTTCGCGAAGTCGGGTGCGTGCATCGTGAGTGCAGAAAAGCAGGTCAGCAGAGCTGCTGTAGAGCCAGAGAACCAGGTTAGAAGAGCTGCTGTAGAGCCTAAGAACTAGGTCAGCAGAGCTGCTCTAGAGCCAGAGAACCAGGTCAGCAGAACTGCTGTAGAGCCAGAGAAACCAGGTCAGCAGAGCTGCTTTAGAGGGAGAGAACCAGGTCAGCAGAGCTGCTTTAGAGGGAGAGAAGCAGGTCAGCAGAGCTGCTTTAGATCCAAAGAACCAGGTCAGAAGAGCTGCTCTAGAGCCTAAGAACCAGGTAAACAGAGCTGCTCTAGAGCCAGAGAACAAAATCAGCAGATCTGCTTTAGAGCCATAGAACCAGGTCAGCAGAGCTGCTTTAGAGCCAAAGAACCAGGTCAGTAGAGCTGCTCTGGAGCCTAAGAACCAGGTCAACAGAGCTGCTCTAGAGCCAGAGAACCAGGTCTGCAGAGCTGCTGCAGAGCCAGAGAACCAGGTCAGCAGAGCTATTGTAGAGCCAGAGAACTAGATCAGCAGAGCTGCTCTGTAGCATGAGAACTAGGTCAGCAGAGCTGCTCTAGAGCCAGAGAACCAGGTCAGCAGACCTGCTGTAGAGCCAGAGAAACCATGTCAGCAGAGCTGCTTTAGAGAGAGAGAACCAGGTCAGCAGAGCTGCTTTAGAGCCGGAGAACCAGGTCAGCAGAGCTGATCTAGCTGACCCTGACTGACTGACACTGACTGACTGACACAGACTGATTGACACTGACTGACACAGATTGACTGACACTGACACTGACTGTCACTGATTGACTGACACTGACTGACTGACTGCCTGACACTGACTGACACTGATTGACACTGACTGACACTGATTGACTGACACTGACTGACACTGATTGACTGACACTGACTGACTGACTGACACTGACTGACTGACACTGACTGACACTGACTGACTACTCTCTACTACTCTACTACTGACTCTCTACTACTCACTCATTACAACTCAATGTCTACTAGTCTCTACTACTCTACTACTCTCCACTACTCACTCTCTACTACTCACTCTCAACTACTCACTCTCTACTACTCTACTACTCACTCTCTAATACTCACTCGCTACTACTCTCTACTACTCACTCTATACTACTCACGCTCTACTACTCTCTACTACTCACTGTCTACTACTACTCTCTCTACTGCTCACTCTCTACTACTCTCTACTATTCACTCTCTATTACTCACTCTCTACTACTCACTCTACTACTTTCTACTACTCTCTACCACTCACTCCCTACTACTCTACTACTCACTCTCTACTAATCTCTACTACTCACTTGCTACTGCTCTCTACTACTCACTCTCTACTACACTCTCTACTACTCTCTCTCTACTACTCTCTACTACTACTCTCTACTATTCACTCTCTACTACTCACTCTCTACTACTCTCTACTACTCACTCTACTACTCTCTGCCGCTCTCTACCACTCACTCTCTACTACTCTACTACTCTCTCTCTACTACTCACTCTCTACTACACTCTCTCTACTACTCATGCTCTACTACTCACTCTACTACTCTCTACTGCTCACTCTCTACTACTCTCTCTCTACTACTCACTCTCTACTATTCACTCTCTACTACTCACTCTCTACTACTCGCTCTCTACTACTTGCTCTCCACTACTCACTCTCTGCTACTCGCTCTCTACTACTCTCTACTACTCACTCTCTACTACTCTCTCTGCTACTCACTCTCTACTACTCACTCTCTAATACTATACTACTCTCTACTACTCGCTGTACTACTCACTCTCTACTATTCTCTACTACTCACTCTACTACTCTATCCTACTCTCTACCACTGACTCTCTACTACTCTACTACTCAATCTCTACTACTCTCTCTCTACTACTCACTCTCTACTACTCACTCTACTACTCTCTACTGCTCACTCTCTACTACTCTCTACTACTCACTCTCTACTACTCACTCTCTACTACTCACTCTCTACTACTCTCTACTGCTCACTCTCCACTACTCATTCTACTACTCACTCTCAACTACTCTCTACTACTCACTCTACTACTCACTCTCTATTACTCTACTGCTCTCTCTACTTCTCACTCTCTACTACTCTCTCTCTACTACTCACTCTCTACTACTCTCTACTACTCACTCTCTATTACACACTCTCTACTACTTGCTCTCTGCTTCTCGCTCTCTACTACTCTCTAGTACTCACTCTACTACTCACTCTCTACTACTCTCTACTACCCACTCTCTACTACTCCACTACTCTCTACTACCCGCTCTCTACTACTCACTCTCTACTACTCTACTACTCTCTACTACTCTCTACTACTCACTCTCTACTACTCTCTACTACTCCCTCTCTACTACTCTCTACTACTCACTCTCTACTACTTTCTCTCTACTACTCTCTACTACTCTCTACTACTCTCTCTTTGCTACTCACTCTCTACTACTCTCTACTACTCACTCTCTACTACTCACTCTCTACTACTCTCTACTACTCACTCTCTACTACTCTCTACTACTCACTCTCTAATACTCACTCTTTACTACTCACTCTCTACTACTCACTCTACTACTCTCTACTACTCACTAATTGATACTTTCTCTACTACTCACTCTATACTCTCTATTACTCGCTCTCTACTCTCTACCTCTCTACCTCTCTCTACCTCTCTCTCTACTAATCTCTACCTCTCTACCTCTACCTCTCTACCTCTACGCCTCTACCTATACACCTCTACCTCTCTACCTCTCTGTACATGCACCCATATGCACATATATATATGCATAAATATGCATATGCATTTATATATATGTATGTGTATATATATATACATACATAAACATATAAATATAATCTGCATATCTATATAAATATAAATGCATGCAAACATATACATATATGCATACATATGCATGGTATGTACATGAAAGTTTCAAAAACTCTAATACAAGCAAAGGTAAAAAGCCACCTGATTACAAACAGAATTGCTTTAACTTAAACGAGGGCGAGACCTATTGCATTTTCAATGCTTGTTTACTTTGATTCCATCAAGAAGGCATTCAGATGTGTCACACATTTTCCATAAATTCTGAATGGTAGCACTCTAGTTGCTCATTAGATCACTGTAGTAAAGCTACAGCTCACTAGGGAAGTCTGCTGCTGGTATTCAAAGTGCATGTTTCAGTCTGCATGTCAGAATTTTTTAATGAAATGGAAGAGGATTTGAGAAGTCAAAATGTGCCCTAATCTTTCTTTCTGCAGCACTAATCATAATTTCTATGGCAAAATGAACCTCCTCATTTTGTTCCTTTGCAAATTAAATGTTTTAAGTGTTACCACTTTATTCCAATCAAGATGGCATCAGGTGTGCCATTCTTTTTTCATAAGTAAGACTGTTAGCGCTCTAGTTGTTCTTTAAAACACTCTGGGACATTCTGCAATTGGGCTATAATCGGGCTACATCTCGGTGATATGTGTGCTACATTTGGGCTCTTTTGTCTCTGGTGACCATCTTGGGAGACTTATTTGTTTTGAAGTTTACTAATTTCCGCATTTACAAAAGTCTCCTCAGTAGGAAATACTTTCAGGTTTTTTACTTCCATTCCATCAAGAAGGCATTCAGTTGTGTCACACATTTGCCATAAATTCGGAATGTTAGCACTCTAGTTGCTTATTAGATCACTGTAGTAAAGCTACTGCTCACCAGGGAAGTCTGCAGCTGGTATTGAAAGTGAATGTTTCAGTCTGCATGTCAGAATTTTTTAATGAAATAGAAGAGGATTTGAGAAATCACTCAAAATGTGCCCTAATTTTCTTTTTTCCGCACTAATCATAATTTCTATGGCAAAATGAACCTCCTCATTGTGTTCCTTTTAAATTAAACTGTCCACTCTCTACTACTCACCCGCTACTACTTTCTACTACTCACTCTCTACTACTCTCTCTCTACTACTCTCTACTTCTCTCTCTCTACTACTCTCTACTACTCTCTACTACTACTCTCTACTACTCACGCTCTACTACTCACTCTCTACTACTCTCTACTACTCACTCTACTGCTCTCTACTACTCTCTACCACTCACTCTCTACTACTCTACTACTCTCTACTACTCACTCGACTACTCACTCTCAACTACTCACTCTCTACTACTCTCTCTACTACTCACTCTCTACTACTCTCTACTACTCACTCTACTACTTTCTACTACTCTCTACCACTCACTCTCTACTACTCTACTACTCACTCTCTACTACTCTCTACTACTCTCTCTCTACTACTCACTCTCTACTACTCACTCTTCTACTCTCTGCTATTCTCTCTCTACTACCCACTCTCTACTACTCACTCTCTACTACTCTACTGCTCACTCTCCACTACTCACTCTCTACTACTCACTCTACTACTCTCTACTACTCACTAATTGATACTTTCTCTACTACTCACTCTCTACTCTCTAATACTCGCTCTCTACTCTCTACCTCTCTACCTCTCTCTACCTCTCTCTCTACTAATCTCTACCTCTCTACCTCTACCTCCCTACCTCTACGCCTCTACCTATACACCTCTACCTCTCTACCTCTCTGTACATGCACCCATATGCACATATATATATGCATATATATGCATATGCATTTATATATATGTATTTTTCATGAGTGACTAGGATGACTGCAGAACCGACTAAGATGACTGCTGATGTGTCAATGTCTATATATGTGTATAAGTGCATTTGACAGAGTTCTATTAATTAATGACTGCATGTATAGATGATTCTGTTGTTGAATGGGTATTTGTGTGTGTAGACTTAGGAATCAGTGAGTGGGTATGTAGTAACTGGTATTGGTGTGTCAATGGTTTCAAATATGGTACTCTGTATTTTACAGTGAGTGATGAAAGGTTATACTAGTGTATGATGAGGTGTATCAGATTGTCAAGTGGATGATGTCATCAGTGATGTCATTTGAGATGTCATCAGTGATGTCATCAGTGATGTCACTGACCATGTCATGAACGATGCAATATGTGACATCATCAGCAGTGCATTGCAGGCGCGTGAGTTATAGTTAGCAGAACTAACTATAACGGAGGAATTTCTATGGTTTTGTATGAGTGAAATGGGTAGCTAACTATAACACCCCTGAAACTTATGTTTTTTTCTGTGAATTTCTAAGGTTTTTTAAATGCTAATTTCTAACTATAACGTCTCTGAAACCTATGTTTTTTTCAGTTAATTTCAAAGGTTTTTTAAATGCTAACTTTTAAGTGTGATAGTAGTTAATTTTTTTTTTTTATTAAAACTGAAATATTGATTAATTTTCTTGTTTTCATTTTTTATTTTAATATATTTATATTATTTTCTTTAAAAAAAAGTTGCACACTCAAAGTGTACACATCACGGTGGGTGCGCGCATTCTAGCTGTCATTTTAGAAAAGTCATGAAGGATCCGCGTATGGTTTGCGACGGCTGCGCGTTTTTCAGTTACATCATATACATTTAATATCACGTGATATGCGCAATTGGTATGCGACCATTCTGCGACTCCTGCTCCCGCGCATTTGCGACACATGCGCATTAAGGTACAAGATGTCGGCGCGGTTGCGGGTCCCGCGCGACATCATATACGTGCTGGGGTGCGCTGGGTGCGCAACTCCAGCAAAAAAAATTTATGTTCCAAAATTATATGTATGTGTCTTTAATATACATATTAAGGCAAGAGATTATGTAAGATATTCATCAAAACAATATATTTGCACTTATAATAAACTTATATTATTTTTAAATATATTTTCGCGAAGTCAGGTGCGTGCATCGTGAGTGCAGAAAAGCAGGTCAGCAGAGCTGCTGTAGAGCCAGAGAACCAGGTTAGAAGAGCTGCTGTAGAGCCTAAGAACTAGGTCAGCAGAGCTGCTCTAGAGCCAGAGAACCAGGTCAGCAGAACTGCTGTAGAGCCAGAGAAACCAGGTCAGCAGAGCTGCTTTAGAGGGAGAGAACCAGGTCAGCAGAGCTGCTTTAGATCCAAAGAACCAGGTCAGAAGAGCTGCTCTAGAGCCTAAGAACCAGGTAAACAGAGCTGCTCTAGAGCCAGAGAACAAAATCAGCAGATCTGCTTTAGAGCCATAGAACCAGGTCAGCAGAGCTGCTTTAGAGCCAAAGAACCAGGTCAGTAGAGCTGCTCTGGAGCCTAAGAACCAGGTCAACAGAGCTGCTCTAGAGCCAGAGAACCAGGTCTGCAGAGCTGCTGCAGAGCCAGAGAACCAGGTCAGCAGAGCTATTGTAGAGCCAGAGAACTAGATCAGCAGAGCTGCTCTGTAGCATGAGAACTAGGTCAGCAGAGCTGCTCTAGAGCCAGAGAACCAGGTCAGCAGACCTGCTGTAGAGCCAGAGAAACCATGTCAGCAGAGCTGCTTTAGAGAGAGAGAACCAGGTCAGCAGAGCTGCTTTAGAGCCGGAGAACCAGGTCAGCAGAGCTGATCTAGCTGACACTGACTGACTGACACTGACTGACTGACACAGACTGATTGACACTGACTGACACAGATTGACTGACACCGACACTGACTGTCACTGATTGACTGACACTGACTGACTGACTGCCTGACACTGACTGACACTGATTGACACTGACTGACACTGATTGACTGACACTGACTGACACTGATTGACTGACACTGACTGACTGACTGACACTGACTGACTGACACTGACTGACACTGACTGACTACTCTCTACTACTCTACTACTGACTCTCTACTACTCACTCATTACAACTCAATGTCTACTAGTCTCTACTACTCTACTACTCTCTACTACTCACTCTCTACTACTCACTCTCAACTACTCACTCTCTACTACTCTACTACTCACTCTCTAATACTCACTTGCTACTACTCTCTACTACTCACTCTATACTACTCATGCTCTACTACTCTCTACTACTCACTGTCTACTACTACTCTCTCTACTGCTCACTCTCTACTACTCTCTACTATTCACTCTCTATTACTCACTCTCTACTACTCACTCTACTACTTTCTACTACTCTCTACCACTCACTCCCTACTACTCTACTACTCACTCTCTACTAATCTCTACTACTCACTTGCTACTGCTCTCTACTACTCACTCTCTACTACACTCTCTGCTACTCTCTCTCTACTACTCTCTACTACTACTCTCTACTATTCACTCTCTACTACTCACTCTCTACTACTCTCTACTACTCACTCTACTACTCTCTGCCGCTCTCTACCACTCACTCTCTACTACTCTACTACTCTCTCTCTACTACTCACTCTCTACTACACTCTCTCTACTACTCATGCTCTACTACTCACTCTACTACTCTCTACTGCTCACTCTCTACTACTCTCTCTCTACTACTCACTCTCTACTATTCACTCTCTACTACTCACTCTCTACTACTCGCTCTCTACTACTTGCTCTCCACTACTCACTCTCTGCTACTCGCTCTCTACTACTCTCTACTACTCACTCTCTACTACTCTCTCTGCTACTCACTCTCTACTACTCACTCTCTAATACTATACTACTCTCTACTACTCGCTGTACTACTCACTCTCTACTATTCTCTACTACTCACTCTACTACTCTATCCTACTCTCTACCACTGACTCTCTACTACTCTACTACTCAATCTCTACTACTCTCTCTCTACTACTCACTCTCTACTACTCACTCTACTACTCTCTACTGCTCACTCTCTACTACTCTCTACTACTCACTCTCTACTACTCACTCTCCACTACTCACTCTCTACTACTCTCTACTGCTCACTCTCCACTACTCATTCTACTACTCACTCTCAACTACTCTCTACTACTCACTCTACTACTCACTCTCTATTACTCTACTGCTCTCTCTACTTCTCACTCTCTACTACTCTCTCTCTACTACTCACTCTCTACTACTCTCTACTACTCACTCTCTATTACACACTCTCTACTACTTGCTCTCTGCTTCTCGCTCTCTACTACTCTCTAGTACTCACTCTACTACTCACTCTCTACTACTCTCTACTACCCACTCTCTACTACTCCACTACTCTCTACTACCCGCTCTCTACTACTCACTCTCTACTACTCTACTACTCTCTACTACTCTCTACTACTCACTCTCTACTACTCTCTACTACTCCCTCTCTACTACTCTCTACTACTCTCTACTACCCACTCTCTACTACTCTCTACTACTCACTCTCTACTACTTTCTCTCTACTACTCTCTACTACTCACTCTGCTACTCATTCTCTACTACTCTCTAATACTCTCTCTTTGCTACTCACTCTCTACTACTCTCTACTACTCACTCTCTACTACTCACTCTCTACTACTCTCTACTACTCACTCTCTACTACTCTCTACTACTCACTCTCTAATACTCACTCTTTACTACTCACTCTCTACTACTCACTCTACTACTCTCTACTACTCACTAATTGATACTTTCTCTACTACTCACTCTCTACTCTCTATTACTCGCTCTCTACTCTCTACCTCTCTACCTCTCTCTACCTCTCTCTCTACTAATCTCTACCTCTCTACCTCTACCTCTCTACCTCTACGCCTCTACCTATACACCTCTACCTCTCTACCTCTCTGTACATGCACCCATATGCACATATATATATGCATATATATGCATATGCATTTATATATATGTATGTGTATATATATATACATATATAAACATATAAATATAATCTGCATATCTATATAAATATAAATGCATGCAAACATATACATATATGCATACATATGCGTGGTATGTACATGAAAGTTTCAAAAACTCTAATACAAGCAAAGGTAAAAAGCCACCTAATTACAAACAGAATTGCTTTAACTTAAACGAGGGCGAGACCTATTGCATTTTCAATGCTTGTTTACTTTGATTCCATCAAGAAGGCATTCAGATGTGTCACACATTTTCCATAAATTCTGAATGGTAGCACTCTAGTTGCTCATTAGATCACTGTAGTAAAGCTACAGCTCACCAGGGAAGTCTGCTGCTGGTATTCAAAGTGCATGTTTCAGTCTGCATGTCAGAATTTTTTTATGAAATGGAAGAGGATTTGAGAAGTCAAAATGTGCCCTAATCTTTCTTTCTGCAGCACTAATCATAATTTCTATGGCAAAATGAACCTCCTCATTTTGTTCCTTTGCAAATTAAATGTTTTAAGTGTTACCACTTTATTCCAATCAAGATGGCATCAGGTGTGCCATTCTTTTTTCATAAGTAAGACTGCTAGCGCTCTAGTTGTTCTTTAAAACACTCTGGGACATTCTGCAATTGGGCTATAATCGGGCTACATCTCGGTGATATGTGTGCTACATATGGGCTCTTTTGTCTCTGGTGACCATCTTGGGAGACTTATTTGTTTTGAAGTTTACTAATTTCCGCATTTACAAAAGTCTCCTCAGTAGGAAATACTTTCAGGTTTTTTACTTTCATTCCATCAAGAAGGCATTCAGATGTGTCACACATTTGCCATAAATTCGGAATGTTAGCACTCTAGTTGCTTATTAGATCACTGTAGTAAAGCTACTGCTCACCAGGGAAGTCTGCAGCTGGTATTGAAAGTGAATGTTTCAGTCTGCATGTCAGAATTTTTTAATGAAATAGAAGAGGATTTGAGAAATCACTCAAAATGTGCCCTAATTTTCTTTTTTCCGCACTAATCATAATTTCTATGGCAAAATTAACCTCCTCATTGTGTTCCTTTTAAATTAAACTGCCCACTCTCTACTACTCACTCGCTACTACTTTCTACTACTCACTCTCTACTACTCTCTCTCTACTACTCTCTACTACTCTCTCTCTACTACTCTCTACTACTCTCTACTACTACTCTCTACTACTCACGCTCTACTACTCACTCTCTACTACTCTCTACTACTCACTCTACTGCTCTCTACTACTCTCTACCACTTACTCTCTACTACTCTACTACTCTCTACTACTCACTCTACTACTCACTCTCAACTACTCACTCTCTACTACTCTCTATACTACTCACTCTCTACTACTCTCTACTACTCACTCTACTACTTTCTACTACTCTCTGCCACTCACTCTCTACTACTCTACTACTCACTCTCTACTACTCTCTACTACTCTCTACTACTCACTCTCTACTACTCACTCTTCTACTCTCTGCTATTCTCTCTCTACTACTCACTCTCTACTACTCACTCTCTACTACTCTACTGCTCACTCTCCACTACTCACTCTCTACTACTCACTCTACTACTCTCTACTACTCACTAATTGATACTTTCTCTACTACTCACTCTCTACTCTCTATTACTCGCTCTCTACTCTCTACCTCTCTACCTCTCTCTACCTCTCTCTCTACTAATCTCTACCTCTCTACCTCTCTACCTCTACACCTCTACCTATACACCTCTACCTCTCTACCTCTCTGTACATGCACCCATATGCACATATATATATGCATATATATGCATATGCATTTATATATATGTATGTGTATATATATATACATATATAAACATATAAATATAATCTGCATATCTATATAAATATAAATGCATGCAAACATATACATATATGCATACATATGCATGGTATGTACATGAAAGTTTCAAAAACTCTAATACAAGCAAAGGTAAAAAGCCACCTGATTACAAACAGAATTGCTTTAACTTAAACGAGGGCGAGACCTATTGCATTTTCAATGCTTGTTTACTTTGATTCCATCAAGAAGGCATTCAGATGTGTCACACATTTTCCATAAATTCTGAATGGTAGCACTCTAGTTGCTCATTAGATCACTGTAGTAAAGCTACAGCTCACCAGGGAAGTCTGCTGCTGGTATTCAAAGTGCATGTTTCAGTCTGCATGTCAGAATTTTTTAATGAAATGGAAGAGGATTTGAGAAGTCAAAATGTGCCCTAATCTTTCTTTCTGCAGCACTAATCATAATTTCTATGGCAAAATGAACCTCCTCATTTTGTTCCTTTGCAAATTAAATGTTTTAAGTGTTACCACTTTATTCCAATCAAGATGGCATCAGGTGTGCCATTCTTTTTTCATAAGTAAGACTGTTAGCGCTCTAGTTGTTCTTTAAAACACTCTGGGACATTCTGCAATTGGGCTATAATCGGGCTACATCTCGGTGATATGTGTGCTACATTTGGGCTCTTTTGTCTCTGGTGACCATCTTGGGAGACTTATTTGTTTTGAAGTTTACTAATTTCCGCATTTACAAAAGTCTCCTCAGTAGGAAATACTTTCAGGTTTTTTACTTTCATTCCATCAAGAAGGCATTCAGTTGTGTCACACATTTGCCATAAATTCGGAATGTTAGCACTCTAGTTGCTTATTAGATCACTGTAGTAAAGCTACTGCTCACCAGGGAAGTCTGCAGCTGGTATTGAAAGTGAATGTTTCAGTCTGCATGTCAGAATTTTTTAATGAAATAGAAGAGGATTTGAGAAATCACTCAAAATGTGCCCTAATTTTCTTTTTTCCGCACTAATCATAATTTCTATGGCAAAATGAACCTCCTCATTGTGTTCCTTTTAAATTAAACTGCCCACTCTCTACTACTCACCCGCTACTACTTTCTACTACTCACTCTCTACTACTCTCTCTCTACTACTCTCTACTACTCTCTCTCTACTACTCTCTACTACTCTCTACTACTACTCTCTACTACTCACGCTCTACTACTCACTCTCTACTACTCTCTACTACTCACTCTACTGCTCTCTACTACTCTCTACCACTCACTCTCTACTACTCTACTACTCTCTACTACTCACTCTACTACTCACTCTCAACTACTCACTCTCTACTACTCTCTCTACTACTCACTCTCTACTACTCTCTACTACTCACTCTACTACTTTCTACTACTCTCTACCACTCACTCTCTACTACTCTACTACTCACTCTCTACTACTCTCTACTACTCTCTCTCTACTACTCACTCTCTACTACTCACTCTTCTACTCTCTGCTATTCTCTCTCTACTACTCACTCTCTACTACTCACTCTCTACTACTCTACTGCTCACTCTCCACTACTCACTCTCTACTACTCGCTCTCTACTACTCTCTACTACTCACTCTACTACTCACTCTCTACTACTCTACTACTCTTTACTACTCTCTCTGCTACTCACTCTCTACTACTCTCTACTACTCACTCTCTACTACTCACTCTCTACTACTCTACTACTCTCTACTACTCTCTCTACTACTCACTCTCTACTACTCACTCTCTACTACTATCTACTACTCTCTCTCTACTACACACTCTCTACTACTTTCTCTCTACCACTCACTCTACTACTCACTCTACTAGTCACTTTCTACTACTCCCTACTACTCACTCTACTACTCACTCTCTACTACTCTCTACTACTCACTTTCTACTACTCCACTACTCTCTACAAATCACTCTCTACTACTCACTCTGTACTACTCTCTACTACTCACTCTCTACTACTCTCTACTACTCACTCTCTGCTACTCTCTCTCTACTACTCACTCTCTACTACTCACTCTCTACTACTCTCTACTACTCACTCTCTACTACTCTCTCCACTGCTCTCTACTACTCTCTACTACTCACTCTCTACTACTCACTCTCTACTACTCTCTCTCTACTACTCTCTACTACTCACTCTACTACTCATTCTCTAATACTCTCTCTCTGCTACTCAGTCTCCAATACTCACTCTCTACTTCTCTCTACTACTCACTCTCTACTACTCACTCTCTACTACTCTCTACTACTCACTCTCTACTACTCTCTACTACTCACTCTACTACTCACTCTTTACTACTCTCTACTACTCTCTACTTCTCACTCTCTACTTCTCACTCTCTACTACTCTCTACTACTCACTCTCTACTACTCACTCTACTACTCTCTCCTACTCACTCTCTGCTACTCTCTCTACTACTCTCTGTACTCTCTTCTCTCTATTACTCATCCTCTACTCTCTACCTCTCTACCTCTCTCTCTACTACTCTCTACCTCTCTACCTCTACCTCTCTACCTCTACGTCTCTACCTCTACACCTCTACCTCTCTACCTCTCTCTACACGCACACATATGCACATATATGCATTTATATATATGTATGTGTATAAATATATACATACATATATAAACATATATATAATCTGCATATCTATATAAATACAAATATAAATGCATGCATACATATACATATATGCATGTTATGTACATGAAATTTTGAAAAACACTAATAAAAGCAAAGCTAAAAAGCCACCCAATTACAAACAGAATTCTTTAACTTAAACGAGGGCGAGACCTATTGCATTTTCAATGCTTGTTTACTTTGGTTCCATCAAGAAGGCATTCAGATGTGACACAATCGCCATAAATTTTGATTGGTAGCACTCTAGTTCCTCATTAGATCACTGTAGTAAAGCTACTGCTCACCAGGGAAGTCTGCTGCTGGTATTCAAAGTGCATGTTTCAATCTGCATGTCAGAACTTTTCAATGAAATAGAAGATGATTTGTCAAAATGTGCCCTAATTTTTCTTTTATGCAGCACTAATCATAATTTCTATGGCAAAATGAACCCCCTCATTTTGTTCCTTTGCATATTAAATGTTTTAAGTGTTACCACTTTATTCCAATCAAGATGGCTTCAGGTGTGCCATACTTTTGTCATAAGTAGGACTGTTAGCGCTCTAGTTGTTCTTTAAAACACTCTGGGATTTCTGTCATTGGGCTATACTTGGGCTACATCTCGGTGATATTTGGGCTACATTTGGGCTCTTTTGTCTCTGGTGGCCATTTTGGGAGACTTGTTATGAAGTTTCCTAATTTCCTCATTTACTACAGTCTCCTCAGTGAGAATACTGTCAGTTTTTTAATTTTATATATATATATATATATATATATATATATATATATATATATATATTACCTACTGGCGGTTGCCAGTAGGTAGTTATAGTTAGGACCACGTTTCCATAGGAAAACCTCAACATTCTATTTTGAATAACTTTGGCGCCGGTCGACGAATCCTCGCGAATTTCTCAAAATAGGTGGGGCGCTACGCTCCGCTCCTACCCTGAAAGTCTCGGGGGGATCCGTCAAGCGGGGGCTGAGATAAAAGGGGGGTCCCAAAACGCGTTTTTCCCATGCATTTTTCCATAGGACCTTTAGAACGAGCTACAGCCCGAACGGCTGAACAGAATTACTCAAAATTTGGCAGAGAGGTAGTCCCTAGGTCAAGGAAGTGCCGTACGCCACCGTACGCTTACGGTAAGCGTACGGTGGCGTGCGCGAGCGCGATTCTGATTGGCTCTTAGATCTTAGTAAACATTCGAATCGGCCGAAACCAGGAAGCGGCGGCCGCCATTTTGTGTATTTCACTCTGAAAAAAAAGAGTGAAAACAAGGAAAGGGGGCAATGAGGAGAGTTACAGACCCCCTAACAATTGTAAGGGGGTCAAAGAAGGACAGAAAAGTACAAAAAAAACATTTATTGATTTTAAAAAAAATCACGGGGTACGCGTACGGTGAGCTTACGGTAAGCGTACGGTAAAAAAAATAAATAAATAAATAAATGAAAAGCAGATTTAAGAGTTTAGAAATTAGGGAGCTCTAAAAAGAGCTGTTGTGTTTATGGAGTCATTTTTTTAGTGGTACCTACAAGTAAGTACCGATGCAGAGTCTAAGGTTCAAGAGGAAGACTCTGTTCCCTTCATCATTGAAGTGCACACCATCTCCTCTATAAATGTCTTGCATGTCGTAACGCAAGTTGTTGTGGTAAATGGCACCCATACCATAGTCACGGAGGAAAGCAGAAACAGATTTGTTGACGTGCTTTCTTGCTTTGTCAATCTGAGGACAGAAATGATTGGACCAGTTCCATTTTTGCCTTTGGCATATGTTGGAAAACACAAAGGCAGTTTTAGGGAAAAGTGTAAACAGTTGTGCAAAGGTGTCCTTCATAAGCATTTCCAGACCTACCCCAGTCAAAGTGCCTAGGTCATTGCCACCACAGTGCACTATTATGAGGTCAGGGTGTTGGATTTGAATGAAGGATTTCACCAATGGCATCAATTGGTGCCACTTTAACCCTCTCTGACCAATCCATTTAATGTCTACATTTGGCAAAGCAAGGTCTCTCACCATATCTGTTTTCTCTGCAAACTTTTCACTCCAGAAGACATAGCTGTGCCCTACAATCCACACTGTGAACATCTTCAAAGGAGAACTGGATGCACTCAGGAGGTGTCTTTCAGTAGAATGGCAATATGAAAAGAAAGACAGTTTGGAAATGGAGGCATACATATTTTTTACAAAACAAAAAGAACTGATTGGCTGTTTCATACCATTCTAGAAAAAAAACTAGGCTGTATGTGAAAATTAAAAGAAGCATGTTTTGTATTGGTACAAAAAAATGTGTAACCAAAGAACAGTACTATGGATTTGCTGTTAGGTTTGAAAAGTCAAGCACTCTTGCTCTGTGGAATTGAAACATTGTGTGTCGAACTTCTGACCTAACTGCACACAGCAGTGTTCCATGAGCTGTTGCTATGGTAGCAGGCAGAAGTCAAGTTGGGGGAAGGGTACTAGGCAGAAGTCAAGTTGGGGGCAGGGTACTTTTGGAAAAGGGTTGGTTTTCAACCAATAGAAATGTGTCATTACATTTGAAAAAAAGGGGGAAGCACTGAGATTTGAAACTTACATGTATATGTGTGGAAAAATAGAGGGAAAGTTTGCCATTATCTGGTTCTGCTGAGAGGAGAGAGGTGTAGAGAACAGAGATCCTGGCTCTGATAATCTGCTGTTTGAGTGTCACATTTCTTTCACAACTAACTAATTTTAAAGGTGAGTTTACAGTTTGAGAGGGGATGTATGTGGTAACTTAAGAAATGAATAATAGAAATGGGAATTGTTTTTGTTGTAGTTACACATGGTGGTTTCATAATGTGTCAGTCTGTAAAAGTGATTTTCACTTGGCCCGAAAAAAAAAAGAGCAGTAAGTGTGCTTTCAAATTGGCAAAGAAATTTCGTTTTGGCACTAATGTGAAAACATGACTCTGTGTGCATAGAAGAATTATAGGCAGAGATTTATTGCGTCTTGCTCTGGTGATTTCACAGTTGCAGTAGATGGAAAGGGGGAGCGAATTTTGGGGGGAAGAAGCAGAGGCTTAGCACACACCCATGTGCTTGCCATGTATAGTCATGCACAGTAATTAGAAGCGAGTGGGGTTTTCAGGTTTAAGTCTGTAATGCAAATACATTCAGCATCACTAAGGCTGGTTGCCCCTGCTGGAGTGTAGGCAGTCACAGAGAATACACACGGTGGTGGTCTGAAAAAAAAACAGCTTGGACATGTGCATTTAAATACATTTAAAAAAAAGGTTTCAGAATGTGTCAGTCTGTAAAAGTGATTTCAAATTGTAAAAAGAGATTTTCACTTGGCCCGAAAAAAAAAGAGCAGTAAGTGTGCTTTCAAATTGGCAAAGAAATTTCGTTTTGGCACTAATGTGAAAACATGACTCTGTGTGCATAGAAGAATTATAGGCAGAGATTTATTGCGTCTTGCTCTGGTGATTTCACATTTGCAGTAGATGGAAAGGGGGAGCGAATTTTTGGGGTAAGAAGCAGAGGCTTAGCACACACCCATGTGCTTGCCATGTATAGTCATGCACAGTAATTAGAAGCGAGTGGGGTTTTCAGGTTTAAGTCTGTAATGCAAATACATTCAGCATCACTAAGGCTGGTTGCCCCTGCTGGAGTGTAGGCAGTCACAGAGAATACACACGGTGGTGGTCTGAAAAAAAAACAGCTTGGACATGTGCATTTAAATAAATTTAAAAAAAAGGTTTCAGAATGTGTCAGTCTGTAAAAGTGATTTCAAATTGTAAAAAGAGATTTTCACTTGGCCCGAAAAAAAAAGAGCAGTAAGTGTGCTTTCAAATTGGCAAAGAAATTTCGTTTTGGCACTAATGTGAAAACATGACTCTGTGTGCATAGAAGAATTATAGGCAGAGATTTATTGCGTCTTGCTCTGGTGATTTCACAGTTGCAGTAGATGGAAAGGGGGAGCGAATTTTTGGGGGAAGAAGCAGAGGCTTAGCACACACCCATGTGCTTGCCATGTATAGTCATGCACAGTAATTAGAAGCGAGTGGGGTTTTCAGGTTTAAGTCTGTAATGCAAATACATTCAGCATCACTAAGGCTGGTTGCCCCTGCTGGAGTGTAGGCAGTCACAGAGAATACACACGGTGGTGGTCTGAAAAAAAAACAGCTTGGACATGTGCATTTAAATAAATTTAAAAAAAAGGTTTCAGAATGTGTCAGTCTGTAAAAGTGATTTCAAATTGTAAAAAGAGATTTTCACTTGGCCCGAAAAAAAAAGAGCAGTAAGTGTGCTTTCAAATTGGCAAAGAAATTTCGTTTTGGCACTAATGTGAAAACATGACTCTGTGTGCATAGAAGAATTATAGGCAGAGATTTATTGCGTCTTGCTCTGGTGATTTCACATTTGCAGTAGATGGAAAGGGGGAGCGAATTTTTGGGGGAAGAAGCAGAGGCTTAGCACACACCCATGTGCTTGCCATGTATAGTCATGCACAGTAATTAGAAGCGAGTGGGGTTTTCAGGTTTAAGTCTGTAATGCAAATACATTCAGCATCACTAAGGCTGGTTGCCCCTGCTGGAGTGTAGGCAGTCACAGAGAATACACACGGTGGTGGTCTGAAAAAAAAAACAGCTTGGACATGTGCATTTAAATAAATTTAAAAAAAAGGTTTCAGAATGTGTCAGTCTGTAAAAGTGATTTCAAATTGTAAAAAGAGATTTTCACTTGGCCCGAAAAAAAAAGAGCAGTAAGTGTGCTTTCAAATTGGCAAAGAAATTTCGTTTTGGCACTAATGTGAAAACATGACTCTGTGTGCATAGAAGAATTATAGGCAGAGATTTATTGCGTCTTGCTCTGGTGATTTCACAGTTGCAGTAGATGGAAAAGAGGAGCGAATTTTTGGGGGAAGAAGCAGAGGCTTAGCACACACCCATGTGCTTGCCATGTATAGTCATGCACAGTAATTAGAAGCGAGTGGGGTTTTCAGGTTTAAGTCTGTAATGCAAATACATTCAGCATCACTAAGGCTGGTTGCCCCTGCTGGAGTGTAGGCAGTCACAGAGAATACACACGGTGGTGGTCTGAAAAAAAAAACAGCTTGGACATGTGCATTTAAATAAATTTAAAAAAAAGGTTTCAGAATGTGTCAGTCTGTAAAAGTGATTTCAAATTGTAAAAAGAGATTTTCACTTGGCCCGAAAAAAAAAGAGCAGTAAGTGTGCTTTCAAATTGGCAAAGAAATTTCGTTTTGGCACTAATGTGAAAACATGACTCTGTGTGCATAGAAGAATTATAGGCAGAGATTTATTGCGTCTTGCTCTGGTGATTTCACAGTTGCAGTAGATGGAAAGGGGGAGCGAATTTTTGGGGGAAGAAGCAGAGGCTTAGCACACACCCATGTGCTTGCCATGTATAGTCATGCACAGTAATTAGAAGCGAGTGGGGTTTTCAGGTTTAAGTCTGTAATGCAAATACATTCAGCATCACTAAGGCTGGTTGCCCCTGCTGGAGTGTAGGCAGTCACAGAGAATACACACGGTGGTGGTCTGAAAAAAAAACAGCTTGGACATGTGCATTTAAATAAATTTAAAAAAAAGGTTTCAGAATGTGTCAGTCTGTAAAAGTGATTTCAAATTGTAAAAAGAGATTTTCACTTGGCCCGAAAAAAAAAGAGCAGTAAGTGTGCTTTCAAATTGGCAAAGAAATTTCGTTTTGGCACTAATGTGAAAACATGACTCTGTGTGCATAGAAGAATTATAGGCAGAGATTTATTGCGTCTTGCTCTGGTGATTTCACAGTTGCAGTAGATGGAAAGGGGGAGCGAATTTTTGGGGGAAGAAGCAGAGGCTTAGCACACACCCATGTGCTTGCCATGTATAGTCATGCACAGTAATTAGAAGCGAGTGGGGTTTTCAGGTTTAAGTCTGTAATGCAAATACATTCAGCATCACTAAGGCTGGTTGCCCCTGCTGGAGTGTAGGCAGTCACAGAGAATACACACGGTGGTGGTCTGAAAAAAAAACAGCTTGGACATGTGCATTTAAATAAATTTAAAAAAAAGGTTTCAGAATGTGTCAGTCTGTAAAAGTGATTTCAAATTGTAAAAAGAGATTTTCACTTGGCCCGAAAAAAAAAGAGCAGTAAGTGTGCTTTCAAATTGGCAAAGAAATTTCGTTTTGGCACTAATGTGAAAACATGACTCTGTGTGCATAGAAGAATTATAGGCAGAGATTTATTGCGTCTTGCTCTGGTGATTTCACAGTTGCAGTAGATGGAAAGGGGGAGCGAATTTTTGGGGGAAGAAGCAGAGGCTTAGCACACACCCATGTGCTTGCCATGTATAGTCATGCACAGTAATTAGAAGCGAGTGGGGTTTTCAGGTTTAAGTCTGTAATGCAAATACATTCAGCATCACTAAGGCTGGTTGCCCCTGCTGGAGTGTAGGCAGTCACAGAGAATACACACGGCGGTGGTCTGAAAAAAAAACAGCTTGGACATGTGCATTTAAATAAATTTAAAAAAAAGGTTTCAGAATGTGTCAGTCTGTAAAAGTGATTTCAAATTGTAAAAAGAGATTTTCACTTGGCCCGAAAAAAAAAGAGCAGTAAGTGTGCTTTCAAATTGGCAAAGAAATTTCGTTTTGGCACTAATGTGAAAACATGACTCTGTGTGCATAGAAGAATTATAGGCAGAGATTTATTGCGTCTTGCTCTGGTGATTTCACATTTGCAGTAGATGGAAAGGGGGAGCGAATTTTTGGGGGAAGAAGCAGAGGCTTAGCACACACCCATGTGCTTGCCATGTATAGTCATGCACAGTAATTAGAAGCGAGTGGGGTTTTAAGTTTTAAGTCTGTTATGCAAATACATTCAGCATCACTAAGGCTGGTTGCCCCTGCTGGAGTGTAGGCAGTCACAGAGAATACACACGGTGGTGGTCTGAAAAAAAAACAGCTTGGACATGTGCATTTAAATAAATTTAAAAAAAAGGTTTCAGAATGTGTCAGTCTGTAAAAGTGATTTCAAATTGTAAAAAGAGATTTTCACTTGGCCCGAAAAAAAAAGAGCAGTAAGTGTGCTTTCAAATTGGCAAAGAAATTTCGTTTTGGCACTAATGTGAAAACATGACTCTGTGTGCATAGAAGAATTATAGGCAGAGATTTATTGCGTCTTGCTCTGGTGATTTCACAGTTGCAGTAGATGGAAAAGAGGAGCGAATTTTTGGGGGAAGAAGCAGAGGCTTAGCACACACCCATGTGCTTGCCATGTATAGTCATGCACAGTAATTAGAAGCGAGTGGGGTTTTCAGGTTTAAGTCTGTAATGCAAATACATTCAGCATCACTAAGGCTGGTTGCCCCTGCTGGAGTGTAGGCAGTCACAGAGAATACACACGGTGGTGGTCTGAAAAAAAAACAGCTTGGACATGTGCATTTAAATAAATTTTAAAAAAAGGTTTCAGAATGTGTCAGTCTGTAAAAGTGATTTCAAATTGTAAAAAGAGATTTTCACTTGGCCCGAAAAAAAAAGAGCAGTAAGTGTGCTTTCAAATTGGCAAAGAAATTTCGTTTTGGCACTAATGTGAAAACATGACTCTGTGTGCATAGAAGAATTATAGGCAGAGATTTATTGCGTCTTGCTCTGGTGATTTCACAGTTGCAGTAGATGGAAAGGGGGAGCGAATTTTTGGGGGAAGAAGCAGAGGCTTAGCACACACCCATGTGCTTGCCATGTATAGTCATGCACAGTAATTAGAAGCGAGTGGGGTTTTCAGGTTTAAGTCTGTAATGCAAATACATTCAGCATCACTAAGGCTGGTTGCCCCTGCTGGAGTGTAGGCAGTCACAGAGAATACACACGGTGGTGGTCTGAAAAAAAAACAGCTTGGACATGTGCATTTAAATAAATTTAAAAAAAAGGTTTCAGAATGTGTCAGTCTGTAAAAGTGATTTCAAATTGTAAAAAGAGATTTTCACTTGGCCCGAAAAAAAAAGAGCAGTAAGTGTGCTTTCAAATTGGCAAAGAAATTTCGTTTTGGCACTAATGTGAAAACATGACTCTGTGTGCATAGAAGAATTATAGGCAGAGATTTATTGCGTCTTGCTCTGGTGATTTCACATTTGCAGTAGATGGAAAGGGGGAGCGAATTTTTGGGGGAAGAAGCAGAGGCTTAGCACACACCCATGTGCTTGCCATGTATAGTCATGCACAGTAATTAGAAGCGAGTGGGGTTTTCAGGTTTAAGTCTGTAATGCAAATACATTCAGCATCACTAAGGCTGGTTGCCCCTGCTGGAGTGTAGGCAGTCACAGAGAATACACACGGTGGTGGTCTGAAAAAAAAACAGCTTGGACATGTGCATTTAAATAAATTTAAAAAAAAGGTTTCAGAATGTGTCAGTCTGTAAAAGTGATTTCAAATTGTAAAAAGAGATTTTCACTTGGCCCGAAAAAAAAAGAGCAGTAAGTGTGCTTTCAAATTGGCAAAGAAATTTCGTTTTGGCACTAATGTGAAAACATGACTCTGTGTGCATAGAAGAATTATAGGCAGAGATTTATTGCGTCTTGCTCTGGTGATTTCACAGTTGCAGTAGATGGAAAGGGGGAGCAAATTTTTGGGGGAAGAAGCAGAGGCTTAGCACACACCCATGTGCTTGCCATGTATAGTCATGCACAGTAATTAGAAGCGAGTGGGGTTTTCAGGTTTAAGTCTGTAATGCAAATACATTCAGCATCACTAAGGCTGGTTGCCCCTGCTGGAGTGTAGGCAGTCACAGAGAATACACACGGTGGTGGTCTGAAAAAAAAACAGCTTGGACATGTGCATTTAAATAAATTTAAAAAAAAGGTTTCAGAATGTGTCAGTCTGTAAAAGTGATTTCAAATTGTAAAAAGAGATTTTCACTTGGCCCGAAAAAAAAAGAGCAGTAAGTGTGCTTTCAAATTGGCAAAGAAATTTCGTTTTGGCACTAATGTGAAAACATGACTCTGTGTGCATAGAAGAATTATAGGCAGAGATTTATTGCGTCTTGCTCTGGTGATTTCACATTTGCAGTAGATGGAAAGGGGGAGCGAATTTTTGGGGGAAGAAGCAGAGGCTTAGCACACACCCATGTGCTTGCCATGTATAGTCATGCACAGTAATTAGAAGCGAGTGGGGTTTTCAGGTTTAAGTCTGTAATGCAAATACATTCAGCATCACTAAGGCTGGTTGCCCCTGCTGGAGTGTAGGCAGTCACAGAGAATACACACGGTGGTGGTCTGAAAAAAAAACAGCTTGGACATGTGCATTTAAATAAATTTAAAAAAAAGGTTTCAGAATGTGTCAGTCTGTAAAAGTGATTTCAAATTGTAAAAAGAGATTTTCACTTGGCCCGAAAAAAAAAGAGCAGTAAGTGTGCTTTCAAATTGGCAAAGAAATTTCGTTTTGGCACTAATGTGAAAACATGACTCTGTGTGCATAGAAGAATTATAGGCAGAGATTTATTGCGTCTTGCTCTGGTGATTTCACAGTTGCAGTAGATGGAAAGGGGGAGCGAATTTTTGGGGGAAGAAGCAGAGGCTTAGCACACACCCATGTGCTTGCCATGTATAGTCATGCACAGTAATTAGAAGCGAGTGGGGTTTTCAGGTTTAAGTCTGTAATGCAAATACATTCAGCATCACTAAGGCTGGTTGCCCCTGCTGGAGTGTAGGCAGTCACAGAGAATACACACGGTGGTGGTCTGAAAAAAAAACAGCTTGGACATGTGCATTTAAATAAATTTAAAAAAAAAGTTTCAAAATGTGTCAGTCTGTAAAAGTGATTTCAAATTGTAAAAAGAGATTTTCACTTGGCCCGAAAAAAAAAGAGCAGTAAGTGTGCTTTCAAATTGGCAAAGAAATTTCGTTTTGGCACTAATGTGAAAACATGACTCTGTGTGCATAGAAGAATTATAGGCAGAGATTTATTGCGTCTTGCTCTGGTGATTTCACAGTTGCAGTAGATGGAAAGGGGGAGCGAATTTTTGGGGGAAGAAGCAGAGGCTTAGCACACACCCATGTGCTTGCCATGTATAGTCATGCACAGTAATTAGAAGCGAGTGGGGTTTTCAGGTTTAAGTCTGTAATGCAAATACATTCAGCATCACTAAGGCTGGTTGCCCCTGCTGGAGTGTAGGCAGTCACAGAGAATACACACGGCGGTGGTCTGAAAAAAAAACAGCTTGGACATGTGCATTTAAATAAATTTAAAAAAAAGGTTTCAGAATGTGTCAGTCTGTAAAAGTGATTTCAAATTGTAAAAAGAGATTTTCACTTGGCCCGAAAAAAAAAGAGCAGTAAGTGTGCTTTCAAATTGGCAAAGAAATTTCGTTTTGGCACTAATGTGAAAACATGACTCTGTGTGCATAGAAGAATTATAGGCAGAGATTTATTGCGTCTTGCTCTGGTGATTTCACATTTGCAGTAGATGGAAAGGGGGAGCGAATTTTTGGGGGAAGAAGCAGAGGCTTAGCACACACCCATGTGCTTGCCATGTATAGTCATGCACAGTAATTAGAAGCGAGTGAGGTTTTCAGGTTTAAGTCTGTAATGCAAATACATTCAGCATCACTAAGGCTGGTTGCCCCTGCTGGAGTGTAGGCAGTCACAGAGAATACACACGGTGGTGGTCTGAAAAAAAAACAGCTTGGACATGTGCATTTAAATAAATTTAAAAAAAAGGTTTCAGAATGTGTCAGTCTGTAAAAGTGATTTCAAATTGTAAAAAGAGATTTTCACTTGGCCCGAAAAAAAAAGAGCAGTAAGTGTGCTTTCAAATTGGCAAAGAAATTTCGTTTTGGCACTAATGTGAAAACATGACTCTGTGTGCATAGAAGAATTATAGGCAGAGATTTATTGCGTCTTGCTCTGGTGATTTCACAGTTGCAGTAGATGGAAAAGAGGAGCGAATTTTTGGGGGAAGAAGCAGAGGCTTAGCACACACCCATGTGCTTGCCATGTATAGTCATGCACAGTAATTAGAAGCGAGTGGGGTTTTCAGGTTTAAGTCTGTAATGCAAATACATTCAGCATCACTAAGGCTGGTTGCCCCTGCTGGAGTGTAGGCAGTCACAGAGAATACACACGGTGGTGGTCTGAAAAAAAAACAGCTTGGACATGTGCATTTAAATAAATTTTAAAAAAAGGTTTCAGAATGTGTCAGTCTGTAAAAGTGATTTCAAATTGTAAAAAGAGATTTTCACTTGGCCCGAAAAAAAAAGAGCAGTAAGTGTGCTTTCAAATTGGCAAAGAAATTTCGTTTTGGCACTAATGTGAAAACATGACTCTGTGTGCATAGAAGAATTATAGGCAGAGATTTATTGCGTCTTGCTCTGGTGATTTCACAGTTGCAGTAGATGGAAAGGGGGAGCGAATTTTTGGGGGAAGAAGCAGAGGCTTAGCACACACCCATGTGCTTGCCATGTATAGTCATGCACAGTAATTAGAAGCGAGTGGGGTTTTCAGGTTTAAGTCTGTAATGCAAATACATTCAGCATCACTAAGGCTGGTTGCCCCTGCTGGAGTGTAGGCAGTCACAGAGAATACACACGGTGGTGGTCTGAAAAAAAAACAGCTTGGACATGTGCATTTAAATAAATTTAAAAAAAAGGTTTCAGAATGTGTCAGTCTGTAAAAGTGATTTCAAATTGTAAAAAGAGATTTTCACTTGGCCCGAAAAAAAAAGAGCAGTAAGTGTGCTTTCAAATTGGCAAAGAAATTTCGTTTTGGCACTAATGTGAAAACATGACTCTGTGTGCATAGAAGAATTATAGGCAGAGATTTATTGCGTCTTGCTCTGGTGATTTCACATTTGCAGTAGATGGAAAGGGGGAGCGAATTTTTGGGGGAAGAAGCAGAGGCTTAGCACACACCCATGTGCTTGCCATGTATAGTCATGCACAGTAATTAGAAGCGAGTGGGGTTTTCAGGTTTAAGTCTGTAATGCAAATACATTCAGCATCACTAAGGCTGGTTGCCCCTGCTGGAGTGTAGGCAGTCACAGAGAATACACACGGTGGTGGTCTGAAAAAAAAACAGCTTGGACATGTGCATTTAAATAAATTTAAAAAAAAGGTTTCAGAATGTGTCAGTCTGTAAAAGTGATTTCAAATTGTAAAAAGAGATTTTCACTTGGCCCGAAAAAAAAAGAGCAGTAAGTGTGCTTTCAAATTGGCAAAGAAATTTCGTTTTGGCACTAATGTGAAAACATGACTCTGTGTGCATAGAAGAATTATAGGCAGAGATTTATTGCGTCTTGCTCTGGTGATTTCACAGTTGCAGTAGATGGAAAGGGGGAGCAAATTTTTGGGGGAAGAAGCAGAGGCTTAGCACACACCCATGTGCTTGCCATGTATAGTCATGCACAGTAATTAGAAGCGAGTGGGGTTTTCAGGTTTAAGTCTGTAATGCAAATACATTCAGCATCACTAAGGCTGGTTGCCCCTGCTGGAGTGTAGGCAGTCACAGAGAATACACACGGTGGTGGTCTGAAAAAAAAACAGCTTGGACATGTGCATTTAAATAAATTTAAAAAAAAGGTTTCAGAATGTGTCAGTCTGTAAAAGTGATTTCAAATTGTAAAAAGAGATTTTCACTTGGCCCGAAAAAAAAAGAGCAGTAAGTGTGCTTTCAAATTGGCAAAGAAATTTCGTTTTGGCACTAATGTGAAAACATGACTCTGTGTGCATAGAAGAATTATAGGCAGAGATTTATTGCGTCTTGCTCTGGTGATTTCACATTTGCAGTAGATGGAAAGGGGGAGCGAATTTTTGGGGGAAGAAGCAGAGGCTTAGCACACACCCATGTGCTTGCCATGTATAGTCATGCACAGTAATTAGAAGCGAGTGGGGTTTTCAGGTTTAAGTCTGTAATGCAAATACATTCAGCATCACTAAGGCTGGTTGCCCCTGCTGGAGTGTAGGCAGTCACAGAGAATACACACGGTGGTGGTCTGAAAAAAAAACAGCTTGGACATGTGCATTTAAATAAATTTAAAAAAAAGGTTTCAGAATGTGTCAGTCTGTAAAAGTGATTTCAAATTGTAAAAAGAGATTTTCACTTGGCCCGAAAAAAAAAGAGCAGTAAGTGTGCTTTCAAATTGGCAAAGAAATTTCGTTTTGGCACTAATGTGAAAACATGACTCTGTGTGCATAGAAGAATTATAGGCAGAGATTTATTGCGTCTTGCTCTGGTGATTTCACAGTTGCAGTAGATGGAAAGGGGGAGCGAATTTTTGGGGGAAGAAGCAGAGGCTTAGCACACACCCATGTGCTTGCCATGTATAGTCATGCACAGTAATTAGAAGCGAGTGGGGTTTTCAGGTTTAAGTCTGTAATGCAAATACATTCAGCATCACTAAGGCTGGTTGCCCCTGCTGGAGTGTAGGCAGTCACAGAGAATACACACGGTGGTGGTCTGAAAAAAAAACAGCTTGGACATGTGCATTTAAATAAATTTAAAAAAAAGGTTTCAGAATGTGTCAGTCTGTAAAAGTGATTTCAAATTGTAAAAAGAGATTTTCACTTGGCCCGAAAAAAAAAGAGCAGTAAGTGTGCTTTCAAATTGGCAAAGAAATTTCGTTTTGGCACTAATGTGAAAACATGACTCTGTGTGCATAGAAGAATTATAGGCAGAGATTTATTGCGTCTTGCTCTGGTGATTTCACATTTGCAGTAGATGGAAAGGGGGAGCGAATTTTTGGGGGAAGAAGCAGAGGCTTAGCACACACCCATGTGCTTGCCATGTATAGTCATGCACAGTAATTAGAAGCGAGTGGGGTTTTCAGGTTTAAGTCTGTAATGCAAATACATTCAGCATCACTAAGGCTGGTTGCCCCTGCTGGAGTGTAGGCAGTCACAGAGAATACACATGGTGGTGGTCTGAAAAAACAGCTTGGTTTCATAATGTGACAGTTTGTAAAAGAGATTTTCACTTGCCCAAAAAAAAGAGCAGTTTGTGTGCATTCAAATTGGCAAAGAAATTTCGTTTTGTGACTATTGTGAAAAGAAATGTAGTAATATATTTAAATACAATAAAGGATTTTTTTTTTAGTTTTTTTCAGGTATTACTGAAGAACAGTGAACAAAATTTAAGATGCCTACAAAATCTCGAGTTCAAAAAACGGTTAAAAAAAAACTATATTTGAAGACAACTGGAGGACCAAAGTTAGTAGAAGATGCTGATGTTGGGAAAAAGAAAAAATCTTCTGGTAAGCAAAAAAAACAATTTCTAAACAAAATATTCAAAACAAAGAAAAATGTACAAAATGTCTGTTCTCGGAAAAATGTAATAAAAAATAGAGAACAGCAAAAAATTGAGAATTTAGTTAATGCAAATATACCTTCTGCAATTGAAAAGTTTAACATAAACAGAAAAACAGCATTTAAAGAGATACGTAGAAAAATGTTTCAGAGAAGAGTTATGTCCAATTTGATAAAGGATATAAAGAAATATAAGCAAAAGGCTAAATATTACAAGAGAAAAAAAGAAATTGAAGCCATTGCAGCAAAAGCATTAGAATTAAAAAGGAAACTATTCATATTAATTTTGAATAGGATGCGTACATTAGATAAAATGGTTAATGTACTGAAATCACAAAGCAAAAGCAAAAGAGTAGTGAACAGAACAAACTTTTGTAAAGTGTTTTTAGGAAAGTGGATGCATAGTTCAAGTAGTGAACCTTTTTTTAATGAAGAGAGCTATTTTCAAAGTAATAGTTTGCTGCATGCAGTTGACACCAGAGGTCGTTCATACGAAGTAAAAAATGGTTGCATAATGGAGAAGGAGATAATGGTTCCAAGAGATGAGGTACAAGTGATGGCAGATGAGGCAATGGGGAGACGTCCTAAAGCCCCAGTGTACACTTGGAATTGTAGTAGTATTTGCACTGTGCGTCAGGAATCTATTGACAGATTTCGAGAGTTTCTAAGAGAATATAGTAAAAAAAGTGTAAAACAAAAGATTAAGGTGCTTCAAAGTCTGGATCCATGCAGAGTGAGAGAGAATACTGGTTTGCAGGGTCATTCTCTTGCTTGTCTATCTAGAAAAGTGTGCAATAGTGTTTTCCATCATTTTAGGATGCTGGCTGTTCATCATACTGAAATGAGAAAGTTTGTGAGACGGTTGTATTTTGCCAAAAGTCCAGCAATAAAGTTAAATGAATTGAATAGGGCTCTGTTCCGAGGAACGGTATCAGATGTAGAGAAGGTTGTTGATGAAATTCAGTTTTGTTACTTTGGTCCTGAACAAAACAGTGCAGAGAAGGACACAGTAAATGAGGCAGAAGTGGAAGAGAATGTAGAACCTTGTGTAAGTAAGACATTTAATGATCACATAACAAAATTTGCAATAATCTCTAATGAAAGACCAAATGTTACTTGTATTTGTTGCCGCAGAACTCATTATAGAAAACAAACTAGGAATGTTGATCTCTACAGAAAGAGTGAAAATGAAGATAATTATAAGTGGATGGATTTTGCCACATATATATTTCTTGAAAATTGTTTTGAATTGGGTGAAGATCAGCGTATTTGTAAATACTGCTACAACAAGTTAGAGGAAAATAGAATGCCGACCAGAGCTGTACATAATAATTTAGAATTGGATGCTATTCCTGCTGAACTTTCTGAATTAAATACATATGAGTCTATACTCATTCAATGTGTTCATCCGTTCCAGACCATAGTACGTATGGAGCCCAAAACTGGTAAATTACCTCCTTCAGATTTACTGAGAGGTTTAAAAGGTAGAGTGGTGTATTTGCCCTTGGATTTGAAAAAAAATATGGAAACTATTGATGCGGATACTTTGGAAACTGAACCATTAATTATTCTGGTTAATGGTGTACCTACAAAGAATAAGAAGATTTGGCAGGAGCTGGTAGATGTGCGGAAAGTACAAAGAGCAAATTTGTATTTGAAAAAAAATAACAAATGGTATGAATCAATTTATATAGAAGAAGAAGAAGAAGAAGAAGATTTACAAGGAGACACAGAAACACCAACTGGACAAATTGAAAAAGTGGACAAGTCAAAGGAAGAAGAAATTTATGAACATTTTAGCATACATCCTCTCCATTCGAAAGAAGTTATGGGAGACAATATTGATCTCTTTCAGATGAAGAAAGCAAAAGGAAATCCCGTGAGTGTATGGGAGGAGAGCTTGGAAGCTCGATGTTTTCCCCAGCTGTTTCCTAAAGGAAAAGGAGGACGATACGATGAACGTCCAGAACAGATTCCAGCTTCAGAGTATCGAACTACAAGACTATATGCTGAAGATCCCAGATTTCGACAAAGTATTCCTTATTTGTTCCATCTTTTATTTGAAAGCGACTTGTCTGCACTGTCTTATGCAGTAAATCACATTTTAAAAAGTGGAGTACATTTACAAAATGTGTCTGCTAAGGATTTTATGGAGAAAGTGCAGCACCGAGATGATCATTTGGAAACACAACTGATCAATCTGATGGCTTGTCAGCGTGGGACAAATGAATATTGGTACCGACGCCATGGTGAACTAAAATGCATGTTACGCAATTTAGGAACACCAACATGGTTCCTTACCCTAAGCTGTGCCGAGTACGCTTGGGATGATTTACTGGATTTTCTACGAGAGGCTAATTCAAACATTAAAAACATCGAATACAAGACAGCAGGAGAACTGTGCTCATTGGATCCGGTTAATGTTTGCAGATATTTCAATCATAGATTTGAGGCTATGATGTCCTTCATCTGCAATAAAAAAAATCCACCCCTTGGAGAAGTAGTGGATTTCTTTTGGAGAAAAGAGTACCAGGCAAGAGGTGCTCCTCATATTCATATGCTGCTGTGGATCAAGGATGCCCTAAAGTTTGGAACAGATACTGATGAAGCAGTGTTATCTTACATTGAAGAATATGCAACATGTGCTATACCTAAAAGCACAGAAGAGAACAAGTTAAAGGAGCAAGTTCTACGTTTCCAAAGTCATCGGTGTGGAAAATACTGTCGACGGAAATACAAGAGCAAAGAAAAATACTACACTAAATGTCGATTTGGATTTCCTAGACCTGTTCTTACAAATGGAAGAGTCAACAGTTTTATGTCAGCTGTGAGACATACTATCACAAGAAAATCACCTAAGAATACCTACAACCTTAAAAGAAAAGAAGAATCAAAAAATATAAATGACTACAACCCAGTCATTTTATCCATGTGGAACGCTAACATGGATATACAGTATGTTGCTGACAATTCCATTGCTGTTGCTCGATATGTAACGTCTTACATTACGAAATCAGAAAAAACAGAATTGAAGGAAATGTGGGAAGAGATTTCTCACGAGAAGACTGTCAGTAAGAAGCTGTACAGTTTCAGTTTGAAGATGTTATCGCATCGAGAAATTGGATCCTACGAATGTTCAGATAGGTTATCTTCTGCAAGTCTCTACTCGAAGTCAAGAAGAATAATTTGGGCAAGTTTAGGCCTTGCAGCAATGAGAAATCGGGTACTGAAATCTGTTGGAGAAATTGAATATTTGGCTGAGAATGACCCAGAAAGTACAGACATATTGAAAACAAACATGTTGGACACATATTATCCCAAGAGAAGTCATCATCTGGAGAACATGTGTCTCTATGAAGTGTTACAGAACTACATTTATTCACGGAAAGCTGCAGAAGACATCAACAGTGGAAAATATAAAGTTGTTGGTGAAGAAGGATGTTTGGTGAAGCAAACCAAAGGAAGTTTGATAAATCACCGGAAGCTGAGTTGCGACACTACCGACAAGAAAGAATTTTACTACTTGGCTCTTTTACAGTTGTTTAAACCATGGCGTACAGAGGATGAACTACTGGGAGAATTCCAGAGCTATGAAGATTCTTTTAATGCTTGCAAAGACAGCATACAATGCAGTACATTCTCAACTTATCTGCAAATGTTAAATGAAGAAATTGAACAGGAAACTACAATTGCAGCAGAAATAGCTAGAGACAGTTCTCAGGACAGCCAAAGTTCAGGAACACACAGTCAAGATCCCCTAGGACAACCAATCGTTGAAAATGAAGCATCAATAGCCATGAATGAAGTGGAAACGGCTATGAATCAAGCTCAAGAAGAATTTATAGACTTAGAAAATTTGGAAAGACAACTGAATCAAGAGCAGCAACAAATTTATGAAGAGATCAAAAACAAAATTGATCACGGATTTCTACATATCAAAAAAGAGTGCTCATGCACATCATTTCATCCAATCAGGATGTATGTAAGCGGACAAGCTGGCACTGGAAAAAGTTTCCTAATTAAAGTCATCAGAAGCTACCTAAAGCAAAAAACGGATTCTACTTTGTCTTGTGTGGTTACTGCTCCAACTGGGTTAGCAGCATATAACATAAAAGGAATCACCTTACATCGTTTGCTAATGTTACCAGTGGAGCATGAGAACAAAATACAATTCAACAAGCTAACTGGAGAAGCATCCTTGGAAGTTTCACGAGTATTGAAGAAGATGCAAGTTCTCATTATTGATGAGGTGAGCATGGTATCAAACTTAATGCTTGCCTTTGTGCATTTAAGAATGCAGCAAATTTTGAAGACAGACTATGACGTGTTATTTGGTGGAAAACACGTCATAGTTTTTGGGGATCTTTTGCAACTTACTCCAGTTAAAGGACAACCAGTGTTTAATACTGTGACACATGAAGACACAAAGAAGTCATTGGGAAGCATTGGAAATACAAATATTTGGTCCTTCTTTGAGTACAAGGAACTTACAACTAATATGAGGCAAGCAAACGATGAAGAATATGGAAGTATTCTGAAAGATATCAGGATTGGACTACTCACAGATGTTGGGAAAAAAGCATTACAGAGTCGGCTGCTACATAATTTATTTCCAAAGGAAGAAATAGTTGCAGAGAAAGTATACAAGAATATTGCAGAAAACAAAAGTGTCATCTGCTTAATGCCAACTCTACGTGAATGCTCAATATTTAATGAGGAGCTTTTGAAATTGGAAAAGGAAGACATCAGGAAATTGGAAGCAGTGGACAAAATTGAGGATGGAAGAATTACAGTCACAGTAACAGGCAAACTGAAAAATAAATTGGACTCACTAGAGAAGAACATCTCCAAAACAGCAGGATTAGAAAAAAATCTTTATGTTTGCATGAACTGTAGAGTGTTTTTAAGGAGAAATTTGGATGTTGAGAAAGGCTTAGTGAATGGAGCGATGGGAAGAGTTGTGGGTTTTATTAATTATCAGAAAAAAGAAGGAATTGAATGTTTACAGATAAAATTTGATCAGATAGAGGAAGTTAAAGACATTTGTCGTTGTTCAGTTCGTTTCATGCTTGTGAAAGACTTATATGTACGTAGGAAGCAGTTTCCGTTTTCACTAGCATATGCTGTAACTATCCACAAGTCTCAAGGATTGACTGTAGATTGTGCATTTGTGAACATTGGTTCAACTGTGTTCAAAGAAGGTATGGCATATGTAGCTTTGTCACGAGTCAAAACATTATCAGGTTTATTCATGATAGACTTTGATGACTCAAAAGTTAGTGCTGATACAAACTGTGTAAAGGAGTATAATAGATTAAGAAGAAGCTATGCTCCTCATTTAGGTCAGTATCCTGTGTTGGAGAAACGTGTAGTTTCTCGTAAAAGGAGAAATGAGAATATCTGTAATGAAGATGTAGAGAAGAGGAAAAAAAAGAGGAGTGATGTAATTGCAAGCAAAAAGAATAAGGAAAATGAAGAACAGGTTGTAGGATGTCATTTTGAAAATAGCTCTGGTGTCAACTGCTACGCTAATGTAGTGCTGAATGTTGCATTTTATCTGGAAAGTTTGCAAGAGCAGATAATAGTAAATCAGGGAAAAAGATTCTGTTCAGAGCTCAGTCTCCTTTTTCAAAAGCTGAGTAAAGATAAAACTCAAATAGAAAGTGCTACTGAAATTAGAAAACTTTTAGATGTATGTTCAGGACGAACACAGTTTTCTCAAAATGAACAGCAAGATGCACACGAATTTTTGATGTATTTTCTTCAGGTAGTGGAAGAAGAAGGAGTTCCCATTGACATTTTTTTTGGTCTCTCTTATAAATGGGAACATAGTTGTGATAATTGTTATAATATATGTGGCTCTATTGTTGATAATGAAAGGTTTATTTATTTGACATTGCCAGAGAGTAAAACAGTCACTTTTGCAAAATTAGTGAAAGATGCTAATCATAGCATGAAATGTGGTGAGTGTAATTCTGACATGTTTTCAACATTAATTTTAAGGGAATACGGACAGTATGTAATTTTAATGATGCAACGATGTAGAGCTGATGGATCAAAATTGGATACTTTAATAAAGAAGTTTACAGGACAGCAATTATCAATTTCAGGAAAAACTTTTGTAACTGTTGCAATAATTTTCCATGATGGACCTACTGTTACTTCTGGACATTACACAGTTTATCTAAAATGTGAAAAAGGCTGGACACTGTGTAATGATTCCCAATTGATTTTCAAACAACGTTTGCCTTTTGATTTAGCAAATTCCTATCTAATCTTCCTGAAACCTAAATTTTAGAGAGATTTGGCAAGATCTGGACAAAATAATTTTACCATTTTACTGGATTACCATTGCAATTTTGTAGAAAAAAGATTTTTAAAATTATCATTTGGCCTAAAGGAAAGATAACCAATTGTAATGTGGACTTTTTTAAATTTTAATGCAATTTTCAAAAAACAATAATTTAGAGATAATCGGTAACTTCTGCACATTTTAAATTATGGAATGCTATTGGACTGCCATTGGAAATTTTTTCAAAAATGATTTAAAAAATTACTATTTGGCCATGTGGAAAAGTAAGCAATTCTATTGTGGACTAAATAAATTATTCAAAAAATTTTCGTGAACCAAAATGTTACAGAGAATTGGTGAGATCTGGACAGATTAAACTTTAGAATTTTAATGGTTTTCCCTTGGAAATTTATTCCAGGAAAAAAAAAAAAATACTATTTGGCCTAAAGGAAATAAAATCAGATGTATTTTGGAGTTATTTGAGATATAATATTGTGATTATACTTCTGAAACAAACATATCAGACGGTATTTTAAAGAAAAAAGTATTGTTTTTAGATGATATTTTTTTAGAATAATATGCATTTCTGTAATGATAAGTTTAAGTGAGAAGACATTCTGGGCTTTTTTAATACAATCTTTGTGATTGTTAATTTTTTTTGCCCGCTGTAAAATGATGAATGCAATTGCTTTCACAATTAATAGTGAAATGCAATATATTCTGAAAACAGCAAAAATAAGGCAAAAATATTTTTTTGTAAAAAATGTAAATATGTGTATTGTATTATAAAATGGATAAAAAATATTAATACTTTTTTCTTTATTTTCAGATCGATATAGAAAATTTTCGGAAACTACAACCATTTTAAAAACTATTTTTTAAAAAAACAAATAAATAAATATTTTTTTGAGTGAGTATGGTAAGTTAAAAATAAAAATTGTAGTCTCTCAAGGACTTTGTAATGAGATAAATGATTTTTAGTGTTTTTTTTTAAAAAATAAAAAAAAGGTACGCTTACCGTACGCGTACGGTAAAAAAAAAAAAAAAAAGTTTAAAAAAAAAAAAAAAAAAAAAGATGAAAGATAAGGTTGGCTCTTAAAAGAACCGTTGTGTTCATGCAGGGACAGAGGAAAGAAAGATTGGGAATATTAGACGGTACGACAAGTGTGCTGATCTATTTTACTGTTCACCAGGGAAACACTGGTCTCCCTATAAGTAATTAGATCGTGACAAGTGGCGCACCGTACTTCAACCCTCGCAAACCGAGGGTTAATTTCCAGAGGGCCAGCAAAAGGAGATTCTCCCCCCACAGATGAAGGGCTCACCTGACCTGCAGAAGAAGGAGTCTGCCCTGCAGATGATGGTCCAGGCTGAGCTGCTGTGGATGTACTGGCTCGTCTTTCTGAAGAGTTACCTCCAAAAAGATGACCATGTGTCCTTCTGTGTACTTCCTGGAGGTGTCTCTTCATGGTGTGATTCCCAAAGGAATACTTCCTGTTAGGATTACCTCTAGAAAGTACACGCTTACACAGCTTGCAAGTAACTAAGGGTGCATTCACCTTTTGCTGGCCTTCTGGAAAAGTAAAATAATCCCAAACATAAGAAGGCTTTACTTTCCTCGCTCTCTGCCTCAAGACAGTGCTGCTGGTGCTAGCCTCACTCTCAGAAGAGCTCTGCTGTTCTGCCATCGTATCCCAAAGACAAACCAGCTCCTTCTCCCAAGGGATCACAAGCAGAAATGAGGGGAATGGGTGTGGTGTAGGAGAGTTCTAGAACTGAAAGTAGTTTCAACCAATCAAAAGTTGTGTTTCAAGATCACATGACCTACCGTACGCTTACGGTACGCTTACGGTACGCTTACGGCAAAAAGTACGCGTGCGCGTAAAAAAGACACGCGCTTGCGCGCATGCGCATAACAGTCACTCCCCGGCACTTCCGCGTAACGTACGCGTGTTGCGTAAGCGCGCACGCGTCCCACGCGCAGTACGCGCGGCTACGCAAAGTACGTAACTATACGCAAGCAGCGTAGATAGATTACGGGCGTTGCGTAAACCGTACGCTTACCGTGAGCTTACGGTACGCGTACTATAAAAAAAAATAAAAAAAAAAAAAAAAAAACTGGAAATAAATTTTACATGTTTATTTTAAAAAATATATATAAAAAAAATATTTAACGATTTTAAAAATTTAAGCATAGTCTTTATAAAAGATAAGAAAATTAAATTAAAAATATGTTTGAAAAAAATGAAGAATAAAAAAAAAAATAGCATTTAAAAAACCTTGCAAATTCACTGAAAAAACCATGGGTTTCACACACGTTATAGTTAGGAATTAGCATTTAAAAAACCTTGCAAATTCACTGAAAAAACCATGGGTTTCACACACGTTATAGTTAGGAATTAGCATTTAAAAAACCTTAGAAATTCACTGAAAAAACCATAGGTTTCACACACGTTATAGTTAGGAATTAGCATTTAAAAAACCTTAGAAATTCAGTGAAAAAACCATAGGTTTCACACATGTTATAGTTAGCTGGACATTTTACTCGTAAAAAACCAATGAAATTGCCCCGTTATAGTTAGTTCAGCTAACTATAACTCGCGCGCCCGCAATGAACTGCTGATGACGTCACATATTACATCACTCATGACATGGTCAGTGACATCACTCATGACATCACTGATGACATCTCAAATGACATCACTGATGACATCACTGATGACATCATCCTTGTGATAGAGTGGCAGACCTCCTCTCACCTTAATATAAGCTTTGATACATACATTCAAAAATAGAGACTAAAAATTTCAAAACAATGGACATACCAATACCAGTTACAACAACCTCTTCAGTAATTCTAAGATCCACATACACATCCACTCATTCACCAACAGTCCTATACAGTCACTCATACATGTACTCACTCATCATATGTACTCATACATCTATACATCCTGTTACACAATGCCACTCATCCATAGAGTTACTCACACACATAGTCACTCATGCTAATAAAGAATAAAACATACATTTACTTGCATATACAGTAATACACACACCACCATACTTACTTCTACGGAAACTTACACATACTTAGTCTTTTAAACAATCACTTATAGAAACACATACTTATTCATACAGGAACTCTTTCAATCTCTCCCTCTCACATATACTCACATATATACACCAATAGTCACATATACTAGTTAAAAATATATGTAGTTACTCCTGAAGACACTATTGAGACAGTCATTCACTCACTAACACACCCATACACACACTCATCCACCCATACAGTCCTGCACACATGCTGTCTTCAACACATACAAACAGTGAGTCACTCATTCATGCATCTATGCACTACGTAATACCCCCCACCGTACCATACAGACACTCAGACTGATACTCAAAAAAACAACTAATAACCTATATAGACACCCATGTAGCTACTCACCAACCCATGCAGCCACTTATACACAAAGTGAGAGATACACTTAATCAGTCAGTAACACAATCAATTTTTCAAAAACAAATCATCCATTTAGACACTTATATACCCATTTATTCTTCCATCGACCTTGAGATACACATATATAAAACATATTTAATTTTCAGAAAAACACACATTCACTGGATGATGTCATCAGTGATGTCATCAGTGATGTCATTTGAGATGTCATCAGTGATGTCATGAGTGATGTCACTGACCATGTCATGAGTGATGTAATATGTGACGTCATCAGCAGTTCATTGCGGGCGCGCGAGTTATAGTTAGCTGAACTAACTATAACGGGGCAATTTCATTGTTTTTTTACGAGTAAAATGTCCAGCTAAGTATAACATGTGTGAAACCTATGGTTTTTTCACTGAATTTCTAAGGTTTTTTAAATGCTAATTCCTAACTATAACGTGTGTGAAACCTATGGTTTTTTCAGTGAATATATATATATATATATATGTATATATATATATATATATATATATATATATAAATATATATATATATCCAAAGAAAATCCTAAAGCTGGTCCAGTAACACCAGCGCAACACCAAGGCACAGACTCCTCAAGCGATGATGAATCAAGTGTCTTTATTCCAACATCAAGATATCCAAAAGTGACGCGTTTCGTCCACCAGACATGCGGCCTTGTTCACCAATCTGCATGAAATCTTCCAAACACAGTGTCAAAGTAGGTTCTGTGTGTCATGGTAAGTTTGGGAGTGATCTGTGCAGTGGGGGCTGAAAAATTAGGTGAGAAATAAGGGTTCCTTTGTAATGTTAATTTATTCCAAATTTGGTAGAAAGGTAGATGTTGGTATTCAGATTGTGCGCTTTGTTATTTCATGCACATTCGTTCAGTAGTTCCTGAGAATTTAAATCCAAACTGTATAGTGATATCTCTGGTAGCAGATATTTTGCGACGGTTTTGCATAATTTGGGGTTAAATTGTGAGTAGTTTGCAGTAAATCGAGAAAGCAGGTGCCAACTGGGATGCTCTGTTTGGCTGGATGCAACCTTAACAGAAAGTTGCGGCAGTTTTGTGGCTGTCGCGGTTATATCACGACGAATCACTAAAGCGCACCAAAAGGAATGCTGTAAGTGGCTGGACGTAATCTGAACAGAAAGTTGCCACCACCCTTTTATGTATCGGGGATGGTTACTGGGCTGAAATTATTTGGGGAAAGTGACATAAGGGGTCAGGTTAGAGGTACTCTGACCCATATTTGACAAATGGGGGTATTAGTGACATGAGTTATGTGTCCAAAATAGATTTTTTTATTCGCTTGTGATATTCGTAACGTCTCTGCAACCACCAGCAACACCTGTGTATCATTGCTGGTATCAACTTTTTCGCAAATTCCGGCGTCACTGCAAAAACAGAGGACCTGAGGTAATCTGAGCCAAAAGTCTAACTTTATGAGTTTAGGTGTTCACAGAAGTCATTTACAACTTTTGGTATTCACAAAAGTCATTTACGACTCGTATCCTTAACCGGGCTAGAATCTCCGCCATCGGGCCATATGATCATTGTCTTTAATGCTAAACACCTGTGTAAGTGCTTACCATCTCCCAGCTTGGAACAGATGCAATCAATTGACTCCACCTGCAAGACCTGCACTACAAACCATATAAAAGCAGCATACTAACAAGGACCAGGTTTGTCCACACTTAGTTCCTGCTTGACTGCTCTGCGCATTACTTCAGGAAAGACAATGGAGGAAGAACATTTTTACAGAGGAGGAGACATCCATAATCTTGGAGTTCATTGTGAGGCACCACAAACGGCTCCATGGTTTCACCCCTTACAGCACCAGCAGCACACAAAAGGCATCCCTATGGCAACATTTAGCCACTGCAGTAACAACATTGGGGGAGGATGTCCGCAATGTCAATCACATCAAGAAGAAGTGGCAGGACGAGAAGGGGTGAGTGAAGGAGAAGTAAAGGATTGGGGTGGCCAGAATTCTCCCTGGTGTACAATCCGGACCCCACCTAAATCTCACCCCACTAGAAGAGGATATCCTCAACACCATACACACCCACATGCTCCATGGGCTGCCTGTGAGTGATGTCCGCAATGTGGTACCAGATAAATGTGATGACCAAAACGTGGATATAAAATGTCTGTCTGCTTTGCACCACAATTGTGACTAAGGAAGTTATGCATAAAAAGTATAGTGAGTCAGAGCCTCAAGTGCCTCCTTCTGTATGTTGGACCACAGGTCCCAGAATCCCTAGAGATGGAAAAGGCAAATCCCATTCCCTCTATCACAGACATGGGCCCAGACTGCTGGCTTATATACCTAATTCAAAAAAGACAATTGATGGACAGAATGCAGAACAATGTCATGCATTCACCCCAGTACAAAGATCTTGGCCTAAATCCATTAGGTTTTTTTTGCTCCCCATGGCATTCCAGTTTGAACCCAGCCGTATGCAAATCAGACTTGACCCTGTGCCCAATGGGACCAGTTGTCATGATTCCACTAGCACACACTCACTACCAATGTGAGGCTTGCTCTTGACAACTCTTAATTTGCCCTTCATAAAAAACCCACCCCTATCCTGTGCACCAGCACGCCAAGTGTAATATGTGTGTTTATGTAGGGACAAACTATGCAATGTGTTAAACTTCATGTTCGGTATAGTAATGGTCTTGTTGAGCCATGGCGGAGATGAAAGATTAAGTTAGTTGTGCGATCTATGTATTATTGTAATGCTGTGTTTGGATCTTTGTATCATTGTAATGCTGTATTTTTATTGGTCAAGCGAAGAAAGCCCACGAGGACTCCAAAATAGTTTTGGAACATCGAGATCATCCTGACTGTGACCGTCTTTTTAAGATTTGGCTTGTTCCTGGTCCTCATAGATCGATTTTCAGAGATCTATACACCAGGAAAATAAGTAGCTGTTGATGAGTCCTTGGTCCTTTTCAAGGGCTGTTTGGTTTTTAGACAGTACATTCCTAGCAAGAGTGCACGTTATGGTATTAGATGTATATGTTGTCTGAGAGAAGGACAGCATATGTCTATAATTTCTGGGTGTACACTGGTAGGGGTTCCACTTTTGTCCTCCCTGGTTGTCCGTCCACTATAGGAGTTTTAGAGAAAATTGTGTGCGAACTTGTTAGATGGCTTTTTCACAAAGATTACCATTTGTACGTAGATAACTTCTAGACTGCAGTGATGATTGTTTAAGGAATTGTTCAAAGAGGACACTCTTGCTTGTGGCCCAATCTGCTCTAACCGTAAAGGTTACCCAAAAAAGCTTGTTTGCGAAAAGCTTCAGAGGGAACAGTGCAGTGTTTTGCGTACTGATTAACTGCCTGCTGTTAAATCTGTGAACAGGCGGGATGTGTACATGCTGACTACCATCCATGATGAAAGTACTTCACCTGTGGCTGTTTTGGGTCAGGTTGCTGAAATGCACAAATCTGTGTGCATTGTAGACTACAATAAGCATATGGGTGGTGTCAATAGAGTAGATCAGAGGTTGGAACCTTAAACTGCTATTCATAAGGCTCACGTTTGGTATAAGAAGTTGGCCATCCATCTTTTCAATTTAGCAACTTTTAATGCTTTTGTTGTTTTCAAGGAGTGTTCTCCAGCATCAAAGATGACTTTTGTTCAGTTTCAGGAGTCTTTGATAGGCAGCCTTGTTGTAGTGTTCCTAGAGTTGGAGTGGTGGAGGATGTGGCTAGATTGAAAGTCACTTTCCCGATGTAATTACTCCCACACCCCAAATATACGATCCCTGTAAGAGATGTATAGTAGGTTTGCAAAGAGGTATTCAGAAGGAGAGTCAAATGCACTGTGCTGATTGTCCTTCTAATCCTGGGCTGTGTGTGCCCACATGTTTCAGATTGTATCACACTAAAAAGTGATTTTGGGAGCAACCATGAGTCCAATAGTGTACTGCTTAGTCTGTATGTTTTTTTTATTTGTTGTTCAGTTTCAAGGTTGGCAGTAGAATGATGTCTTTAGTTACCGCTGTTGTGTTTGTAGTTATAGTGTTTTCTTCCTTGTTAAAATGTATTTTTTACAGTGTGCATGGACTGGCGCTTGGCTGGTGGTGTGCATGGACTGGCACTTGGCTGGCGGTGTGCGTGGACTGGTGCTTCATACAAGTGAGGTATCATGTTACTCTGGAGACTGAGGGGAACGCTGTGTGGTAGGGCATTTGTGCCGGCACAGTGATCCCACGCAAAAATATGTGGAAAAGTAGATTTTTTCAGCTAAATTTGAGGTTTGGAGGGGATTCTGGGTAGAAACACTTTGGGATTCCACGCAAGCCATACCTCGCTGGAATCCCTCGGGTGTCTAGTTTTTAGAAATGTGTGGGTTTGGTAGTTTCCCAGGATGGCGGTCGAGCCCGGGGCCAAAAGCCCAGGTGACCCCACCTTGCAAAACCAGGTTGTTTTGTGATAGGTAATTTGGATGTCCCCTCAATACGTTTTGGGTCCTTGCCTGTTGTGGGTACTTGGTTCACCCACACGAGTGAGTTACCATTTTTATTGGAAGACTTTGGGGAATGTGTGGAATTTTGTGGATCCACACAGATTCCAGAACATGCCATCACAGAAATGTGAGGAAATTGTGGTTTATTTGACAAAGTTTGAGGTTTGCAGGGGATTATGGGTAACAGAACCTGGTGAGAGCCGCACAAGTCACCCCCTCGTGGATTCCCCTGAATTTCTACTTTTAAACAATTTATAGAATTGCTAAGTTTCCTTAGGTGCCGGCTGAGCTAGGGTTCAAAATCCACTGCTAGGCACTGTGCAATAAAAGGATCTGTTTGCATTGTAAAAATGTGGTGTGTCCACATTGCGTTTTTGGCCGTTTCCTGTCGCAGGCATTAGGCCTACCCACACAAGTGAGGTACCATTTTTATTGGGAGACTTTTTTGTTTAAATTTGTTTATTGGGTTTTAGCATTCCATATAACAAATTAACATAGTACAGGTATAGTATATCACCATGTGTACGCACCAAAAGAAAGATAGCGACAGATATTTGAATTTACAAAAGCTTTTCGTACAATGCCTAATTAACATTTCTCAATGGTACATTCTGGGTGCTACCTTCTTGGTAGGTCTGATTACCTTGTTAATACATGTACAAGAGCATGGCTGAGTTAACATTCCCGTGGTCATGGAGGTATGTCTATCCCCACATGAGCTTATGGGTGCTATGTAGTGTAATATGCTGTGAATGCTTTCCCTTTTAACGTTCACCGGCTTTGGAAATGCCGATGGAGAGCAATAACTACAAACTGTGGGGGTGAAATGGGGAAGTTATTAGGGGATGGCGGAAATGCGTATTGCTGAGATCTACTGTGCGGTAGGTCATAGTGTGACTTCACAATATGATTGCGTGTGTGTGGAGGGGGCCACTTTGGGCAGTCCCGGTTTGGTGTATGGGTTAACTGGCATGATTTTTACGGGGCGTCCTCTCTACATACTTGGGTCTAGCCTATTATGTACTACTGCCGGTCCAATTGGGGAAATATGTGGTTTCTGGGGCTGAGAGGCCTTGGGTAATTCCGCTTGTGCAGTTTCGTGTTTGAATTGATGCAATAGCTGTGCCCTTTCCAGAGATATGGGGTGTTTGCACATTCCTTTCACTTCCACATCCCTCAACACCTCTGCTTCTGCTGCACCCCATTTTTTTCTGTGCCCACCCAGGCTTCTTCCGGGGGTCCCCCCGGGGCCCGCCAATACATGGCCAGTCCCCTCTTTGCCAAGAGAATAGTCAGGGATGCTTAGCGGCACTGTACTTTTTTGGACTTTCGCCTGCGGAATATCCTGAGGGCATATGCTTACCATGTGGAGATGTTTGTGATGTTGGTCGTCACTGGAAGTGTCTGGTGTATTTTATTCCAGTATTGCTGGATAGTGGGACAATCCCAAAACATATGTTTGAAGCCTACCTCAGGAGTCTGACAACGGGGACATGCGAAGTGGGTGTCTGGATAAAAATGATGGCGACGTTGTGGCGTGAGATATGCTCTATGTAGAATGTTGAATTGTATGTTTTTGAATCACGCGTTTCTGGAAACCTTTTTGGGAATTCCAGAGCCTTTTCCCATTCCTTATCCTTAAATGCCCTTCCCACTTCATTTTCTCATGTTTGCCTCAATGAGTGCAGTGGCTTAAGAATCAGTTCCCGGATAGCCTTATAGAGCCAGGTAATTAGGTGTCTACCCGCCCCCATAAGCAGAATTGTGTGTAGCACCGGATGTGTCGGAGGTTCCCCCTCGGTCATATCCCAGCATTGACGGCTCCTATCTAAGAGTTGCCTATAGAGTAGGAACTGGCCTGCAGGGAGATCGTATCCTTCCACTAATTGGCCATAGATCTGTAGCCGTCCATCTTCAAAGATTGATTCCACCTCGGTGACTGAGTGCTCAGTCCATACCTGAAGGGCTCGAGTAGTGTAATATTTGTCCTTTCGGGGGAGCCCTGCTAGTGGGAGTGGGGGGTATAGGGGTTTATCCCTTGACATGCGGTGTACCCTCAGCATTCACATGCGGGCTATTGACACCTGCAGGGGGTAAGTGTGCATCGGTTTGGTACCAGGCATTAGCATTCTTCTTATTTCCAGGAGAGGTATCCGTCCCTCGTCAGTGATTGTTTCTCCTATATGGCGCTCAGCCATCCAGTGTGATAACCATTGCAGCTGCGCCACCAGAAAGTACGCTTCAAAGGATGGTGCTACCAGACGCCCCTGGTCTGTGGGCAGGTACAGAGTAGTTAGGACCACCTTATGGCGACCGTTTCCCCAGATCAGGGAGGCAAGCAGCACTTCAAGTTCTCGGAAGAAGGGGCACGGTGGTATCACTGGGAGGTTAGCAAAGTGATAGAGTACTCTGGGGACTATGATCATTTTAGCGAGGGCTACTCGCCCAATGGGGGCTAGTGGTAATGTTTTCCAAAAACCCACCGCCATTCTAATGCCCCCTAGTGCCCTGTGGTGATCCAGGTAATTATCTGATCCCCAACGGTTATGTCAAGAGGGGCTAATTGTGAGTTCAGCGGATAAATTGTGGATTTGTCCCAATTTACTAAGAGACCAGAGGCCTCCGCAAAGTCTCGCAACCTCGTCCAGATTGGAGTGAGATCGCTAGTAATGTCACGGACATATAGCAGAAGGTCATCTGCTTACAATGACACGCAGTGTACCGTGTCAGCTTTTGGAATACCCCATATCTCGCCATCCCGGCACAAACGTATTGGCAGGGGTTCCACTGCCGGAGCAAACAGTAGAGGGGACAGGAGGCATCCCTGTCTCGTGCCCCTTTCTATCGGGAATGAAGCAGAAATGTATTTACCCATTCTGACCCGCGAGGTTAGGCCTTTCTATAAAAGTCATGTGTACGACATTAGGGAAGGCCCTAGATTAATTCTGCGAAGGACCTCAAACAGGTATGGGCACGTAAGAGTATCGAAGGCCTTTTACGAGGTCTAGAATCAGACATGCTGCATTGAGGAAATGAGCACTTGACCTATCTTGTACATAAAACAGCCTGTGTAAATTCTGAGAGGTATTTCATCCCGGGACAAACCCACATTGGTCTGGGTGAATTAGTGGCGGGAGGATTTGGGCATAGCGGTCTGCTAGTATTTTGCCCCATATTTTGCAGTCAGCGTTAAGCAGTGTTATGGGTCTATACGTGGCCGGGAGCTTCGGTTCTCTGTCGGGTATGGGAAGGTTACTAGGATAGATTCCCAGAGTGATCCTGGGAGCTCGCCTATTTCTAGTGCATCTTCGTAAATGGTCACTATGCGGGGTCTCAATAGGGTTGAAAAAGTGCTGTAATATTCTATCAGGAAGCTGTTGATACCTGGAGCTTTATTACGCGCTAATGCTCGGATTGCGTGGGTGACCTCTGGGGACACGATCTTCATCTCCAAGGCTTTCTTGTCTGCCGACAAGATGTGGGGTATGAGCAACAGGCGGAGGAAGCGAGACACGGCTTGGTGATCCCTCTGAACCAGGGCCTGATATATACTTGAATAATAGTCGTGAAAGGTGCACAAGATATCTACCTGCGAATATTGGGGGATCCCGGTCTTATCTATGATTTCCGTAACCGGTTTCATATCTGTGTCTTGCTTGGCTAACAACGCTAGGAGCGTCCCCGCTCTATTGCCCTCTCTATGCACCTTGGTAGCATACATCCTGAAATTGTATTTACGTAAATCCCTTATTGCCTTTGCGTGTGATGTCTTGGCTGTCGCCACTTGGGCTGGGGTGACTTCACCCACGTCCGCCTTTTTCATTAATGTCGCTAGTGTTACTTCCATTTGCTGTAGTGACTGTTTGAGTGTTTTACGTATCCCCACTATCTGTTGTATGCAATGTCCCCTGGTGGCAATTTTGAAAGCGTCCCATTCGATTAGTCGGGACATCGCCGTGAAGGCGTTCATTGTAAAATACGTTTGGATGTTGTCTCGGTGGTCGTGACAAAACACCTAATCTGTGTGACAATCCCGTGGCAGCTTCCATGTGGGTACGGGGGTGTGGTGGCCTCTATCTGAGGGTTAGTATGAGTGCATCGTGGTCTGACAAAACCCTGCCTAGGTAATCAGTGTGCTGGACTCTCGGGAGTATTGTTGTGGAACGGAGAAATCTGTCAAGCCTCACTCGCAGGTTATGTGGGCTGGAAGGGAAGGAATATAGCTTGGTGTCTGGGTTCCATGTCAGCCCTGCGTCCGCCAGTGCCCAGTGTCCTACCTATAGCTGGTATTGTTCCATCTACTTACGCGCAGGTGACTGTGCTGGTAGTGGGTGGGATCTTTCAAGGTAAAGGTCCAGAGCATAGTTGTAATTGCCTCCCAGGAGCCATGGGATTGATGTTTGTTGAGTTAAGACTCCATGAGGTGACTCCAGAATGTATCCTGCTCTACATTAGGAGCATATATGCTCCCTAACAGTATCGATTGGCCCTCCAACAACCCCGCCAGCAAGGCATATCGACCATCCTGTCTACTATGCGCTTGTGCTCCTAGAAGGGAGTACCCGGTCTTATCCAGATCAGGGCGCCTCTAGCGAATGTTGAGTATGTTGTGGCACATATAATACCTCACCATTTCTTACGTAGGTGATCTACCTCTGCAGTCCTTAAGTGTGTCTCCTGTAGGAGAGCTATCTGTGCCTGCTGTCTCTTTATATATGCGTATACAGCATATCGCTTGCTCGTGGTATGCATGTCCCTGGTGTTTAGTGTAAAAATTGCTATATCTGTGTTAGGAGTCTTGTTGATCATACTGTTGAGTGTTTAAGTGTAGGCTTTCTAGTCGTGGTGCCGGGCCCGACCCCTCTGGCTCTCCCCCCTTCGGTCAACCACCGTATGCATATCGTCATCCCGCCTGTATGTATTGGGGAACATGTGAGAGGAGAAAGGGTGTAACTAAATAACAGGAAATATTCCCAACTTGAAGGACTTATTTCGCAAGGCGATACGTCCAAATTAGACATTATGCACAATCCTTAATGCGTTACTTGAGGGGGGTTGCCTTTCAACTCTGCTAGCCGCCCGCAATTAGACTATATATGTTGAATGCCAGAGGGAGTCCCTTCCCCGCCCCCAACCTGAGGTACCTGAGTCCGATGTGCAGTCCAACAACAGACAGAGTGCCGCGCCCCAGAGTCGCTCATGTATGACAGTGTCTTCTTGCTGAGTACTTAAGCCGTGGTGGAAACATCCCCTCGATTCTGCCCTGTGCCACCTCAGCCCTCAGACTAGCATGTCCGCTGTTTGAGGAGTCACCAAGGGAGGAGTGACTGAGCAATCTTGGGAGGTGTTTGTGTCGCTAACTTCCTCTTCTGAGGTGAAGATATGCATACCCTTTTCTCCATCCGAACTCTCTAGCGACGGCCCCAACTCCGCAGCCACCTCCAGTGCTTTCCTGCGTTCCGCCATAATATTTTCTAGATCTGGGGAGTTCTTTGCACAGGGTCTGGGTCGTGGGCACAGTTGCTTTAGGGTGACCCATTTATATTGCCACCGTTGATGTCTAGATGGTCGAGGGCTGTGTGTCGGTCCATGGCTGTTGAGCCCCGCTACCCGTTGCTCCACCCAGTCACTCGCCTCCTTGGGATCTGTAAAGAAGTGTGCAGTGTTATCGTGGATGATTTTAAGGTAGGCTGGGAAGAGGAGCGCATATTGTATGTTTTTTTAGCATAGGTGACGCTTGACTTCCAAGAAAGTTGCCCTTTGTCGTTGGACTGCTCGGGAGTAATCTGGGAATAACATAACTTGTTTGTCCTCAACTCTGAGCGGCCCTTGTTGCCTAGTGGCCTGAAGGACAGTGTCTCTGTCTTGGTAGTGTAATAGTTTCAGGAGGAACGGTCTGGGTGGTGATCCCTGGGATGGTCTGGGGGCCGGGACCCGGTGCGCTCTCTCCACGAAAAATGAAAGGGGACAAGTCTCATGCCTGGGTGAACGTTTTGAGCCATGTTTCAATGTATTGAATGGGGTCGGACCCTTCTGCTCCTTCCTGTAAGTTGAGAATTCGGATATTGTTACTGCTAGAGCCCCCTTCCAAGTCATCGGCTTAGCTTTCCAGGATCTTCACCCTAGATTGCAGGTCTTTCAGGGTTTCTTGCTGTGACTGCACTTGAGGCTCCATGGCTTGGAGCGTTTTCCCCCCGCTTTACGTTGTCTGCTAATTTCCTGTGATCATCTCTGAGCAGGTTAAGGTCCGAGGACATTGCCCCAAATCTGTCCTCCATGGTTACTCTCGAGTGTTCAATCGCCGCCAGCACCTTATCCAGTTTGTTGGACATGGATACTGTATGGGAAGGCTCCCCTCCTGACTTGGGGAGGACTGACTCGTGTGAGCCGGTGTCTGTGAGGCTCCTGTGTTGTGTTGGCGCCCCATGTTGTCCGCCTGCTTTATAGCCTTTGGTGGGATAGTCTCGAAAGCTGGGTGTAGGTATGTGCAGTTGGGCAGTGGAGAGTTCCTATATGTCCCCTGTTGTATTTATATTATCGTTCTGTCCCCTCTGTTGGGGTTCGATGGTAATTGTAGGTGCCTATGGTGCAGGACGTACTCCTCGAAACCTTTGTGCCCCTCTGACATTATGGTTGAATTATGTACCACAGTCAGTACCTGGATAGCCACCGCTGTTGAATTGCAGGAGACAGGAAGTTAGCCGTCATATACTTACTGCAGTCTCTGGAATTATTGTGCCACCATCCGTTCACACCTGTGGCCACCTCTACTCAATATACCTGCGATTGCCCCCTATTCCTGAGTCACAGCTGCTGTGAAGGGGATTTTAGTGTTTGTCCAGTTTTATGGGCTGGTAGACTCCGGTGTGTGCGGGCCCCTGGGTTATGCCGGTCTGTCCTGGGGTATAGTCAGAGTTATGCCTGCGCCTCATGTGGTTATATGTCTTGAGATTCCCCAGCTCTTGTGACCTTTGTCCCACATCTGCAGGCGCTGTCGGCGTCCACTCGCTTCCGTGTCCTGGGTTGTCCTTCAGGAGTGGCTAGTTACCTGGAGAAGCCCCCCGGTTTGGTGGCTGGGGCGTGTTCATCCAACGGGCAAAGAGCTCTCCTGCCCCTTACTTCAGGGAGTGATGTCATGTAGGCAAGGCCTGTGTTTCCTCGTGAGCGTGGGGGGGAGGAGGCCACCTGACACCACCTAAGCCACTTGTGGAGACCGTCCTGGAGGGGCTCTGGTTTGAGTAGAGGGCCTTCTTTATCAGCTAGTTTCACCAGGCCTGTTTTCTATGGTTTCTACTGGGCTGTGTCTTCCGGTGGTCTCCCGCTAATGATCCCCGTCGCCTCCTCACCTCCAATCACTTCAGAGCAGGTCCCAAGTGGTACTGAGGATGCTATGACGCTTCCGATCATCGGCCTCCCCACAGTGGGTGTCTCCGTAGCAATCCCCTCACTGCACGCCTCACAGCCTGGCGCTGTGAAGACCGGGCCTAGTAACCCGCTGAAAGGGGAAGGAATTACCAAGCATGACCGACTGTCTGTTCCAGCTCGGATGGGGAACCTAGTTTCATGCAGGTAGGAGGAGGTCATGTCCATGTCTGGGAGGTAGGCCGTTGGGACCCCCCCATCAGGAGAGACAGCGGATCACCGCGATACGCTGGTGTGATGAAGATTTTGCAGTGCCACCACCGCTGGTCATGTCTCCTGTGGGGCCGCACTGAGCCGCGCTCTCCTGCCAGTGGTGCCAGTCAGCCTTGTTTTTCTTGCTGGCGGCGACAAAGCTGGGCCGGGCGCTTGGGGGGGGCTACTGTTCCCGATGTGACGTCCATTCCCCAGGCCTTCCCGCTGCGTGCCTCGGAGCCCAGCACCGTGCGGGGGAGAGGGGTGTGGTGCCATGGCATGGTGGAGTGTGCAAAGAAGCAGCGCTAGTCCGGGCTGTTTACATCCCCGGGGCAAATATAGCAAAACAACCTTTCGGTGGTGTCAGGCAATGTTCCCATTGATGGTAAATGTTCAGAGTGCATGGAACACTAGCTCTGTGCAAAAAGTGATGACCATAATATTGGTAAAAACATGCTATCTTAGTCAGGTGTATCTTCATATAATTCCCTGTAAGAATATACAGCAGATTATTCTAAATCTGAAAGCATAGCAGTTACAGTCTCAATGTTCCAATCATCAGAGAGTGTATTCGGGGTAATGAAGTAATTCATTGAAATTTTGAACACATGTAGAATTTTCAAATGTTCAGTAGGACCAAATGCATCATATGAAACTCTATCCCATGCTATACAATTCGGTACTGGTATTGCAGAAATGTTCACCAGGGACAAGTCTTTTTGTTCTCGGTGTGATGACACATGATGTTTCAGGACCAAGTTCACTGGTTGTACTGCAGAGCTTTGTGGGAGGTAATGTCCATTTAGTAGTTGGAAAAAGACAGTTACTATGCTAAACCAGATTAACAGGAACAGGATCCCTAATGTAAACCAAATATGCAGCCAAGGGGGCACTAAGTAAGTCTTTTTCAGCCAGAGATAGAACTTTCGAAATTGTTCTTTCTTAGATATTGGTGGCGTTTGCTCAGGTTCAGTTGGATCTGAAGAAAAGTCATTGAAGTTGATGAGGTAGCCAGACGCAGTTCGATCTTTTCTTGGGAGCTCTGCAGTGTTTGTAGAACTGGTAGTTGCTTCTTGTGAAGACACGTTGATTTAAAGTTCACTATTTGGCCGAATTGTAATTTGTGTTTCAGTTTCATTTGGATGTTGTTCAATTTCGACAGATGTAATTCATACTCTGAAATTGGCTACTCGAGCATCTTGTGTAGAAGAGTCTTGGAACGTTGTTAGTCTATCCATCTGAACTTCCTGTATAGTAGCAAGAGGAGATATGCAGCTACTTAATACTCCACGTGGACTGCTGTTAAGAATCAGCCACATAGTGTGGTTTGATCAGATTAATGGAGACAAATCTTTTTAATCTTCGGTCGGCAAGATGCGGAGGAAATACTGTTCTTGTTCCTTGAACCACCTGGACAGGTACAGGTGTTCTGTGGAATGGCCCAAACTCTTTCTTGATCTTTTTTCTGAACAGGTCCCTAATCTTTGGGACTCAGACAGGTCTTGCTGGAACAGGTTTCACTTCCCCAGTGGTGGTGCATTTTACTTGGATTTTGCTTTTGAATGCCCGGATTTCATTGAGTTTCTGTAAAACAGCCAAGCGATCAACTGGTTTTACATCCGCCACTGTGCTGTCACAGTTGAGGTCAGGTACCCACATTCTTTTCCCAAACAGGATTGTAGGGGGTACATCCTCTCACAGATTTTCTTGGCATATTATTGAGTACAGTCTGGACTCCGTATAGGTGATTGACCCAACTACCGCCCGCACCTAATACCTTTGCTGTTAAGAACTGATTTAGGTCCTGGTTTTTCCTCTCCACCACTGAATTTTCCATGGGATGGTATGGGGAGGAGTACCACAAGGCCACACCGATACTTTCCATGTCCTCCTTGTGAGCCTGAGAACACACTGGCACATGCATCAAAGCTTTTTGAGATCGCAAACGGTGCGATTCGCAAAAATCGGCCGTTTGCGATCGCAAAATTAGCTTTTGCGATGCATCAAGGGTCAAGGCCCTCTCAATCTGAGAATTCACAATTAATTGCGAGTTCTCAAATTGCGATTGCATTTAAGGAATCGCATTGTGCAATTCCTTTAATGCAATGCAAGAACCACTTTGAAGTAGCGATTTCGCTAGTAGGGGGCGCAAATTACCATGACGTTGAACTTCATGGTAATTTGCAAAAACTTTGAAAAGTGCATTAAAGTGCATTTTTCAAAGTTGTAGGTTACACACACACATTTCCTTGGGACATGTGTGTGCGCAACATTTGTGCACAGATCAATTTCAGGGGTGCAACAGGGTGTCCTTTTGACACCCTTGCACCCTTAAAATTGCATGAGCAATTTGCGAGTACCAATTGGTATTTGCAAATTGCGCTTGCAATTGCCCATTCATTCCTATGGGCCTACAGGCCCATAGGAAAGAATGAAGCTATTCCTTATTTGCAACTCGCTATTTGCGAGTCGCAAATAAGGAATGGGTAGCAATCACTATTATTATAGCGATTCCTACATGCATAGGATTTGGCAAGTCCTTAATTGCGAATTCTTAATATTCTCAATTAAGGACTCTCAAAATCCTAGCATGATGCATGTGCCCGCAAATGCAGGGCCACAGTTGGAATGTAACATGCCAATTGTGTATGTCCCGATGAAGACTCGCAAATCCGTTATAACAGTTTGAGTGTCAATCGAGTGCTGAGGCCAAACCCATAGAAATATAGAGCATGAATCTACTGCCACAAAGATGTACTTGTAAGCCCCTTCTGCATTTAAGGGGTCGCAGTGATGCAAATAGACACATGCGAGAGGTCTGTCTGAAATAGGTAACAGTGTTTGTGGTGGCCTTGCTATGGTGGAACCTTTCATCTGCTGGCAGATGTCGCACTTTGAGACATAAGCCTTTGTTTGTTTAGACAAAACAAACTTGGCCAACAGATTTGCTGCTTCAGCAACAAAACTGTAGTGGTGACTCCTGCATGTGCAGAGTCCAGACCCTCATGCGCAGCTAGTATTAAATCTAATCTGCGGTCAGTGTTTGGTGATACTCTATACCCCACTCCTGGAATTTGAGAATACATTGTGTTTTGCGCTCCCAATTTATAGGAATGTTTGAGTGGAAAGCCTTTTAGAAAGGCAGAGCCATTCTTTGAGGCGTTGACAGCTATCAGAATGTCTTTGTCTATCCTCGTGCTAGAACAAGTGTTTGCAGCAACTGCAGCAGTTCGCACTGTCTCCTTGGCGGCTTCATCAGTCAGTGAATTCCCTTCAAAGTGTATGTCAACACGCTGGTGACTCAATGTGTGAATAACTTGAGCCTGTGACAGGCATGCTTTCAGCTTTGCCACTTGTTCCCATAAGAACTAATGCTTAATTGTGTCACCCTTGGAATATCTAACTCCATCTAAAACAAATCACACACTATCAGTGCCAATATCAGGGCTTTCAGCTCTGCCAACAGGGCTGTACAATCTCCTAGACAGTGTATAGTCGTATTGCTCAGATGCAACTTATCGTCCCGCATACATCCCTATATTGCTGTTTACTTCCTATGGCAGGCTGAGCAGATCCATCAGTGTAATTGATGTATTAATATTTTTCTAGAGACAAGATTTAATTTGTATTGTATTGTATTGTATATTCACTTATATAGCGCAGACTGTCACCCTACGGGTATCCTGGCGCTCTGACAAAACAATCAACTACTCATGCTACAGGAGAGAAGCAGCAATCAGGCTTTTGGGAAGATCCAGGTCTTGAGGCTCTTCCTGAATTCCAACAAGGAGTCTAGTTGTCTGATGTTCCAAGGGAGCTCATTCCATAAACGAGCTCCTGCCACACTAAAGGCCCTCCCACCCATCCTGGCACGTTTGAACCTAGGTTGTGTCAGTAGATTGGCGTTAGAGGAGCGCAGCTTTCTTGGAGGGGAATAGCGTGAGAATCTGTCCTGCAGAGGGGTCGGACCCTCCCCATGCACAGCTTTGTGGACAAGGCATAGGGACTTAAAATGAATTCTTTCTTTGATCGGTAGCCAGTGGAGCTCACGCAGCGCCTGGGTGAAGGAAGAATCGCGACTGCGGTTAAGCGCCAGCTTCGCTGCAGCAGACTGGACTCTCTGTTATCCCTGCAAGATATATTGGGGGGCTCCTAAGTATAGGGCATTGCAGTAGTCCAGTCTGCTGAGCACTGTGCTCCTTACAATCAGAGCACGTGAGTTGTCTGGCAAGAACGGAAGGATTCGGCGGAGTACTCGCAGCAGCCCAAAACACACACTGGCGGTCTTGTTTGCTTGCGAATCTAATTGAAGGTTGCTGTCAAACATGACGCCGAGGTTCCGGATGGAGTCTGCCAGAACCAGTGGAGCCTCCTCCGGGGTAACCCTGAACTCAGTCGCCAGGTGATGACTCTGCCCTGGTGGCGAGTAGAACATCACTTCGGTTTTTGCTGCATTAAACTGCAGGGAGTTATTCCTCAGCCAATCTGTGGTTAGGCGCATGCAGTTTTGAAACTGTTCTAAAGGCATCGCCTGTTTACCTTCCAGCGAAAATAACAGCTGTGTATCGTCTGCATAATTTACTAGTTCAACCCCAAATGCTTTAATAGCCGCAAATAGTGGTTGCAGATATATATTAAAAAGAATGGGGCTGATACTGGAGCCCTGTGGAACTCCATAGGCCACGGGAGATTTTTCTGAAGAGAAAGGTCCCAGCGTTACCGCCTGCTGTCTTTCCGCAAGATAGGAGCGGAGCCACTGTAACGCTCGGCCTTTTATTCCTATCTCCTCCAGTCGCTCCAGTAAGATAGGGTGGCTCACTGTGTCGAATGCGACTGACATATCCAGGAGCACGAGCACCGCGGTGCTCCCGGTGTCAGCCCGCATACGCAGATTATCTAGCACGGTGACCAGAGCAGACTCCGTCCCATGACCAGGGCGAAAACCAAACTGGTCCACGTCTAACAGATGATGCTCCTCAAGAAATTCCGAGATAGATCTGCTCATGACCCTTTCCAGGATCTTAATAGGGAAAGGGAGCAAGGAGATAGGTCGGAAATTGACTGGATTAGTGGGATCCAGGGAGGGTTTTTTAATAAGAGGAGAAACCACAGCCTGCTTCCATGTGGCCGGCACTTGTCCGGCTTCCAGTGATTGGTTACAGATCTGGCACAGCCACGGGAAGGTTAGATGGCCGTATGTTTTCCACATCTTCTGGGGCAAGGGGTCAAGGGGTGAGCCGGAGGAGATGCTCCTGACCAAGGAGTCAAAAATAGGGGCCGACATAGTAGGAAAGGCAGTCAAAGGGTTATGTTGAGCCAAGCTCCCATTTGTTACTGGGTTTTCTCTGGGGCTGAGGGCGGTCGCCTCGTTGTCCTTAAAACGGTCGACAATTTTAGCCACTTTATCTTGAAAGTGGGTGGCGATCTCATCACAGAGCTTTTGTGAGGGGACTACTCTGTTCTCCAGGCAAGTTGGGGCTGAGATGGTTTTTGCTATTCTGAAAAGCTCCGTAATCCCATTTGGGGCCTGCAGAATAGATTGAGCAAAGAATTGGGCTTTACTTTCCAGAATAAGTAATTTATATCTGCCTAGTATTGACCTCAGAGTAGCCTTATCTCTGTCCGCATACCCCTTCCTCCAAGCCCTTTCAGCTTTTTTGCATTGTGATCTTAATTGTCTTAGATCATCAGTGTACCAGGGCGCTGAGATTTTCTTTCTTATTTTCACTTTTTTCATGGGGATCAGATTATCCAGTGCAGACATGATGTACTCCTGGTATATGTTATAGTTATCCTCCACAGTATTAGAGCTCTGGAAAGGGCTCTTCGAGGGCGGTGTGAGGAGTGCGCCAGTCCTTGTTAATTTAGCCAAGTTTCTCCCTTTTCGAAATAGCCCGGCCATGTTGGCTTGGGAAGGAGATACATCTGCCCGTACTGAGAAATGTATCAAGTAATGGTCCGTCCAGGTTTGGGGGAAAATGTCTAAGAGTTCCACCTCTGACTCGTTAGCAAATAAGAGGTCGAGTATATGCCCTCCCTGATGTGTCGGGGAGTTAACTAGTTGTTGAAGACCTAGATTATGGCATGTATACTTCAAATCTCTCAATTGATTTCGCAGGCTAACATTCTCCCACCAGTTAAAATCTCCCAGGATGATCATGTTAGAATGCGATAGGGATAGGTTAACAATGGTGTCCAGAAGGGGTTGCTGTGAGGTTTTACTCCCCGGAGGGCGGTAGCATAGTAGGCCTGATAGAAGGTTACCCCTGGCTTCCTGTAGCGAGAAGCCCATCAGTTCAAACCCCTCTAGCTTGTCCACTTGTAGCAGGGTGAAATTTAATTCCTCCCTGAAAATCAGCCCTACCCCTCCTCCCATTCCCACGTCTCTGGGTTTGTGTACAATTTTAAATCCTTCCGGGCAAGCAAGTCCAATTTCGACTGCGGAGTCCGCTGTAATCCAAGTTTCTGTAATTTGGGAGAGGGTATAGTTGTTCATACTGCAGGAACGCTTGTGTTTTTAATGTAGAATCGTATCTGTGATCTACATATGTTGCAGTGAGAGAATTAGTCCATTGATTCCATCACAAATGCAGTGCTTTTGCATTTGGAATGCTCGCTTTGGTAACAGTTTCTAAAGTTGGTAGCAGGGTTTCGACCATTGGGTGTTTCCCTTGTGCTAGTGCTTTTTCTATCACTACAGCAGTCTGTACTGCGGTCAGTATATTTTCTGTTGCCGCAAATCACATTTTAGCATTGGTATATAAATGTGATTTGTATGCGATTGGAACTGTCTCACCCTCATTGAATGTGATGTAGGTATATCCTGTTAAACCAGGGATGGCCCGGATCACCAAATTTGTAGAATTTACAAGAGTGTGAAAATGTTTAGATGCTATCATGTGACCCTGGACTGAACAGAGAGTATCTGTGTGTTGTTATGTCTACTGATGTGGTGTGAAATCAGGACTGATTAAGTCATAGAACGGTTTTACTTTTTCTGCGTAATCTAGAATGTATGTTCTGCTAAAGTTGGAAATCCTAAAATGGATTGCAAACCGTTTAGATTATTTGGAGGTTGGAGCAGCGCACACTTTTCCAGAAAGCACGTTGCCAGGCTCTTGCTTTCACTTGATAGCTCATATCCCAAAATCCAGACATTGAGATGGGCAATTTTAGATTTCTTGAAATTAAATTTGTAGCCCAAATTGGTGAATCCCACAACTATGCTGTTCACCCTGCTCAAGTGTTCAAGTAATTCATAGTCCGTTAGGTAGATGTCATCTACATAGGACACAGCCTCCTCATTGCAAGTTTTTATTATTTCTGACACTTTCAGAGAATAGCTAAGAGAAGTTCTTATACCCTTGAGGCAAATGACAAAAATTTCGCTGAGTGCCAAGTGCAGAAAATGTTGTCAAATATCTGCTTTCTGGAGCTAAGTTCTGGCAGAAGAATCAATTCAAGATATCTAATGTTTGTATTTTTTCCGCACAATATTATTCATCAAGGCAGTGCATTTTGAACTGCAAATGTTTGTGTGCATGTGTTTAAATGTCGGTAATATAAAACTAGACAATATGAATTGTCAGGTCTAATTACCGGAAACTAAGGATTATTCATCAGGGAGGTTCAATTCTCAATCACTCCTTGATATTCTAGTTGGTCTAAGATTTCTTTGACCTGTCTTTCTGCATTGTTTTTTATAGGGCACTGTCTCAGTGGATTTGGAATACATTTTAATGGGATTTCGTGGTGGGTAGACTCCAGGTCCAACCTTAGATGATTGCAGTATAATGCCGGAGCTAGCACTAGCACCCTAATCCTGCACGTATGAGTGTTTTAAAGATTCCTGAACGAGGTCAGAGAAAGCAGGCAAAATTATGATTTCCCTCTTTGGGCGATCCATCACAAACTCAGGCGGCCAATCACTTTCTGCTAGCGGTATGTCATGTCCAAAGGTCAAATTCTCCAAAAAGAAACCTTTTACCTTCCTTGAGATGTTCCCCTCTATTTGAAGTGTAATTTGATACAGTCTATGTGGGGAAACTAACTCTGGTATTAGTTGTTTCCACTGTGATATGTTCATTTAATACTGTTGTCACCAGAAAATCCTTCAGGTTCTGGCGAGCTATTGTTACTTCTGCCGCACTGTCAAGCATTGGCAGAGCCCATTTCCCATTCAGAAGCTGAGTCCTCAGTAACCTGGGCATGTCTGATTTTGAAGCCAGCTACTTTCTCCTTTTTGAATTGAGGTTCTGCTTTAGGTTGCTCTTACTGTTTGATAATTTGATCTGAAGTGTGATGGGTTTCCCTTTTTGTCTTTGGTCGATGTTCAGTCTTTTGTTCTGATCACCTGTCCCTCTCCAAGTTTTTTGATGAACCCTAGAAGGAACAAAAGGAACGTGTATCAGTGTCCTGATACCTATCAAGTTTTTTATTGTTATAACGATTCCTAAGGTTGAACCTCTTTTCAGAGGACTCCCGTTGGGAGACCCACCCCAAGATCGTGAATTATTTTCTGAAATGTTATGTTTAGATTTTTTTTCCATTTCTTTTTAGAAGAAGTGGGTGCTTGCTTTGAGTTGTCCTTGTCAGGACCACCAGTCATTTGTGGCTTCTCTGCTATTGTTCCCAAATGATTTCTACCTAATTCAGCATTGGTTTCTTCAATAATTTTTGGTAAGTCTTGACCCCCATTTCTAGGTGCTATTTCCATTATGGTCACTGCTGCTGCCTCCCCTTTATGTTATTCAGCATTATTGCAGAGACTTGGGCAAAATTACCTCTCAGTTTAATTCCCAAGTCCAGGGCAGGTCCTACCCCATACTCATTCTGTATTTGTTTCAATACTTCTGGAACAACTGCTAAGGAAGGAGTACCATGTATTCTGACCTAAACGGCAGCAAAGATTGTTCCCCAAGTGGTACAATCCTCAATCGAGGTAACCATCCCCGTTGGCAAGCAAATAGTTAGCATTCTTTGTTTTTCCTGCAGAGCAGTGTGGGGAAATACTGCTTCCAGCTGCGAAATTGTTTGTGTTATCCAGAACAGGATTTCCAGTCCGGAAGGAATTGTCCCTATTACTAATTTCAGTGTCTGTGGGTTAATTGTAGGTGTGGTCTGATGTGGACCAGCTGGTGCATTTCTCGCAAGTTGGACTGTTAATTTTTGCATGACAAACTGGACAATGTGTGTGTATAGCCTGACTATGTCTTTGTATATTGTACGGAGTTCATCCACTGGTAGTGTATCAATCTGTGAATATGGTGTATATGTCGCTAAGACCGGCCAGGTCACTCCTTCTATGCTGAACTGACCGAGTCTCACTACAGATGTTGTGTGTGGGAGGACACCTTTAAACTGCTTTTATGCCGCTGGTAAGTTAACAGGACTTCAATGTCTTCATATGGAATGTATTCATCTGGTGGTTCAACTACAATGTATGTGTGGAACTATTTAGTCACCAGATCTGCAGGTAGGAACTGAACCCAGCAATAGAATACCTCTGATCTTAACACCACATGTTCCCTCAATGACAAAGGTAAAACAGCAACCTGTCACCGTTACGCTGTGTTGTAACAATTTTATAGTTACTGCATGTCTCCAGTTCTCTGTGATGTTAGGAGTGTTTGCAACTTCATCTTCCCCCGAACTATTCACGGGCTCAGTCATTCTAGAAGAAAAGATTACATTTAAGAGCTAGGGTTTTGGACAAAGTGGGGAACGGTTAATCCTTACAAGCTTGCTAAACCTTCAGCCAATATACAGAGTATATTTGCTCAGCTGAGGCAGATTTTCCCTTCCCACTTTAGAAGTCTCTGAAAAGGTGTGAACTCATACACCCACTCATTCTTTGAATACACCTTGGCTTATATATATAACATTCCTTAACTTTTAGAAGCACTCACACTCACAGGATTATGGCATCAGTGATGTCACTGACCATGTCATGAGTGATGTAATATCTGATGTCATCAGCAGTGCATTGCGAGGGTGAGAGCTATAGTTAGCTCAGCTAACTTGAACAGCTGAATTTCTCTGCTTCTGTACGAGTGAAATGTCAGCCTAACTACAACATCCATGAAACCTGTTTTTTTAGTGAATATATATATATATATACAGACAAAAGCATTAAAGTAATGAATGACAGAATTAAAATCAAGAGGATATCATAAAAGCCAGAAAAGTCTTCAAATTTACTTGAGACAAGAATGATTACGAGCAGGGACAAGTATTCACGTTTGTACGTAAATACAATTTCGTAAAAAAACAGAAAGTGCTCACACAGTCCCATAATCAACAAAAGGTTAACGTGAATACATTTGACAATGCCACTGCCTCAACATCAGATTTGAGAATGATACCCAGCGACACGGAATCTGATCTCAGTAGTAAAGCGGAGGGCAATTCAAGGACAAGATGGGGCCCTTTAACATACGTGGAGGAAATGGATTTTATCTGGGAACAAGGGAAACAATCTTTACGACTGAGAAACACTTCTGTGCAACAAAGAAAGAAAGAAATCGCCGAATGTGCGAAAGGCGCAAATGTTCCAAATGCAAGAGGCAGGGGCCAGCAGAAGTAGAAAAACTGACACCAATGACATCAGTAAATAAAACCATTGTCAATTTAACAGACATCCAATTAAATGATGCCGAAAAACAACTATTGGCTCTAGGATTAACCTTTTGTCCTGAAAGTAATTTCAATTATTTACAGACAAGAGTCGATGTATATAAATTCATCCGCAAACTCAAACTGACTAAATTTTTCAGGATTAAAAACCACGGTAAAACGAAACAAGTCTTACACACCTGAGCACCAAGTATTGGGCGGACAGCTGGAGAAATTCCTTTATTGTCTACATTACATGCTCTGCGAAATGATCCCACAGAAGCCAATGGATGCGAGCCCAGTACACAAGACATGGCCTTAGCAGAGGATATCAACATTTCGGCACCAAGTCATAGCCCCTTCAAGGTGTCATCATCCTTTGTGCATATTATGCCTCGAGACGCTCTCGACATTTTTCACGATCGAATCACTGACAAATTAAGAACATTGTATCGAAAATCTACCAGCTACAGAAAAAACTCTAACCACAAAACTACTGAATAGTTCAACTGATGGCTAAGCTTAAAAACAATTCCACTGTGGTTATAAATAATTCAGACAAGGGAGGCAACATTGTCTTGTGGGACAAACAACTATATAGAGCAGAAGCATGTTGACATATCAATGACACTGAATGTTATGAACAAACTAATGTTTCCATTGTAAGAAAAATGAACAGGGAATTTAAAGATGAGCTCACTGCATGGCAGAGGGAAGGTCTCATTACTACAGATGATTTCAAATATCAGCATAATGAATTTTCAAACTTATCCACGTTTCATTTAATTCCTAAGGTTCACAAGGTCACAGATCCCGTGCCAGGAAGACCTATAATTTCTGCAAAAAACAGCACTTTTGAATGTACCTCGAGTTATGTAGACTTTTATCTCCAAGACCATGTGATCAAATTGCCCTCATATTTGTGTGACTCAACTGATTTTTTATCCAGGCTCAATACAATACAGTGGTCTAACAAATATTACCGTCTTATATACGAGCATCAGACACAGCGATGGCTTGAATACAATTGGTCATTATTTGAAACAAAGATGTATTTCTATGTACAAGCATAATGTGATGTTGTTGAAAATTATTCACTGGTGTCTCTATAATAAAATCTTTATGTTTGATGGGAAGATATTCAAGAAAAAACAAGGCGTGGCTATGGGGGCATGCTTCTCCCCCAACTATGCATGTTTGCACATAGGCTGGTGGTAGGAGCATGTCCTCAAGGTTAAACACAGAGCTTTATTTGATAACCATGTTGTTGACATGTGGAGATATATTGACGATGTTTTTATTATCAGGAAGGGAACATATGTTCAGGCCTGTAGCTTTGTTGATGAAATTAACCGAAACGATTACAACCTAAACTTTACGGCACACATTGATTCTACATCTATCAATTTTGTAGACATCACAGTGTTCATTGAAAAGGGAGCCATTGAAACTTGTTTATATAGGAAACCTACAGCTGGCAATACAGTATTGCATGCCTCAAGCTTTCATCCACAACACACTATTTCCAGTCTCCCCTATGGCGAGTTTTTGTGTATTCGCAGAACTTGCAGCACCAATGCAACACTGGTCACAGCACAGCAGTCCACAAAAGAAAGGTTGATAGAGAGAGGTTATGATTCCAACAAATTGGAAATAGCCATGAAAAAAGCCAACAGCAAGGATAGACAGCTGTTCCTGAAACCTGCCAACAAGCCCACTACTACAGCCATCTCTCCACATACAGCCATAGATGAAGTTGAGTCCATGACCAATTCAGGAGATGTCTCCTGTAGGTTCATATCAACTTACAGCAAACAGGCCAATGCAATCAGGAACATCATCAATACCCAGTGGCTTATAGTGCTTACCGATGTCACACTCCAACAGATACTGCCCAACAAACCCAATTTTACATATCGCAAGGCTTATGCCATGTGTAATGACTTGGTTAAAACTAGTCCAGAGTTAGACAGTAAAAGCAGTTGGCTCACCCCCAAAAAGGGTTTTTATAAGTGCAGCTCATGTCGTGCTTGCAAATTTAGGGTGAATACCACTTCTTATTCCACTGATTTTTCTGATACCTCCATCAAACTCCAGGGACATTACATATGTTGCAGGGAATTCGCTGTATTTGTTTTAAAATGTATTTGTGGGTTACGCTACGTCGGTAGCACAAAACTACAGGTGTTTACACGAACATTTTCAACACCTACGTGCAACTGTCAACTCTGATCCCACGTATCCTGTAGTGAGACATATCAAAATGGAGCACAATAACAATCTCAATGTGCTCCAATATTTTGTCATCGACAGTGTACCTATTAACAAATGAGGAGGGAACCGAGAAAAAAGGCTTAGGCAGTTGGAAACCTAGTACATTATTGATCTCAACACCAAAGGCCCCCGGGGATTAAATATTTTTGAGGATTTGCACCACTACCTGTAGCCATACTGTTATTAAACATGTTTATCTGACCTGCATTTCTTAATTAATTTTTTAACTTTAAACCAATTTTTTAACTTTATATGGATTTTGGTTTTAGTTATTTATTGATATTATTGTATTGTCAGAAAATGGGCATTGTATGACCTCTCCTTACTAATTTATTACATATGACATCGAGTCAGGGACCGTACAAGTAAAACCGATAAGTTTGCTTGTAATTTTCTACTGCATGATCTAGGTTACACCAGGGGGATCCCTGGAGATTATTCTTTATGGCATCGGTTCAGGATAACATGTATCAGACCATCCATTCTGGTTCATGTTAATGTTAATGTTAAGTTTATTTGTAGAGCGCAACGGTTACCCAAGGGTGTCCTGGTGCTAGTTACCTGTCCTTTCAGCTATCACCAACAGAAAGAGTTAGTTATTAAACAGCCATGTTTTCAAGGCCCTTCTGAAAGCCAACAGATCTGTGGCATTTCTGATATGGGCCGGGAGGTCATTTCAGGCCATGGCCGCTCCGAAGACAAATCTTCGTCCTCCCCATGATACCTTTTTTGTGGGCGGGACTATGACCATTTTGGCTCCTGCTGCGCGTAGATTTCTTATGGGTATGTACCGAATAAACTGTTTCTGTAAGTACTCCGGTCCAATACCTTGGAGTGCTTTAAATACAGTGCACAAAGATTTGAAAAGCACTTGCTTTCTCACTGGGAGCCAATGTTGTTTTTTAATTTCGTTGGAGATCGCTGCAAATTTGGGCATCGTAGTGAGTAATCTGGCGGCCATGTTTTGTATCCTTTGGAGTTTATTTATAAAACGTTCTTGAATGTTTAGGTAAAGGCTATTGCAGTAATCAAGCATCGACAAAACAAGTGCGGTGACCACTTTTTGCCGGCTCCCCGCTGGCAAGAATGGCAGTATTTTTTTCACTGTTTGGAAATAAAGGTTTGTCATCTACTAATACTCCAAGGTTTTTTACTTTCTTCATGGGAACAGGAAGTGATCCCATTGTTGATGGCCACCAGCTTGGGTTCCAGAAGTTGGGACCATTTTCGAATAGTATAACTTCTGTTTTGCCTGAATTAAGCTTTAGGCAGTTTTTCGCCATCCAACCGCCCACTGCTTCCATGCACTTGTGAAAACGATTGTCCATACCCACCTCCTGTCCTGGCAGCAGAGACACCACAATTTGGGTGTCATCCACATAGGAGGTGAGATCAAAGCCAAAGGAGTTAATAATCGGGCCAGGGATGAAAGATAGGCATTGAACAACGTAGGGCTCAATGACGACCCCTGCGGAACACCGCAGGGCAGAATAAAGGGTTTTGACTGATATTCACCCAGGGATACCACTTGTAGTCTGTCCGTAAGGAAGGACTGCAAGAGTTCCCAAGCCTTGTCCTGGAGTCCGCATGACCTTAATCGGTCCATCAAAAGGCCGCGGATAAATCCAATAGGATCAAGGCGGCCTTTTCGCCTTGGTCAACTACTTTCCTAATCTCATCTGTTGTTTTTATGACCACCTACTCCGTACTATGACCACCGCTGAAGCCATATTGAGTTGGGTACAGAGCTTGGGTCTGTTGAAGAAAGGCACTAAGTTGTGTGTTTGATGCCTTTTCTATCAGATTTGCTGGTAAAGGGAGCCGTGAAATAGTGCGGAAACTATTGGGTCATTCGGGTCCAGATTGGGCTTTTTCAGTGGGGGTAAAATCGATGCCACCTTCCAAAGCTTAGGAAAGAGCCCAGTATTGGATATTTCATTGAAAATGGATGTGAGTGCCTGGGCGATGGGTTCCACCGCTAATTTGGCCACAGCCACTTGACAAGGGCCATACGGTAACCCTGATCTAGCCGCTTCAATAAGGCTGCGCGTTTGGTCCGTGGACAAGGCCTCAAATCTGTCAAGGATGCTGGGGTAAACCTTGGGGAACTTATGGTCCTCCTTCTCTATGATACTTCCTACTGCACTAAAGCTATTTAGCGCCAAGAAGCTAACTTCCACTTTGTCCAAGAAGAATTTGGCAATATTTTCACAAAGTTCCTGATTGGACTGAACTGTAGCTGGGTGTGGAGACGCCAGATCTGATATTGTTCTGAATAGTTCTTTGGCTGAGTTTTTGGCCAAATCAATTATTTTATATCTATTATCCATGCTGCTTTTTCCATTAGTTTTTTAACCCTCACCAGCTGTACCTTTGCATTTTTTTACACATTTGCAGAATTACTTCAAATGTCAGCACACAGCACTTTAGACTGGATAGCGTTTGGCCGTTTATGCACTATGATGAATTCAGGTTTCTTAATGGGATCCTGCGTTCTTAACTTATTTGAGTATTTGTACTCTCTATCTATGCACAATTGTACTCAATACCATTACAGGGAAATTTTAGAACTTTTAAACATATTCTGTTTTTAAATTCCTGTCTATCTTTTATATGTTCTTGATTTTACACACGCTGATTCTAGCGCCTATGGAGACAGCCAGTGCTAGGGATACTTTATCCAGGACATTTTGGAGGACACCGGTCCCAGGGGAGCCCTTGTTGCTTGTGAATACTGCAGGTGGGACTGCGAGGACCAGCCTGCACAGCGCCATCACCACAGGTGCAGCTGGGGACTCTTCCCGCCCACTCCCGCCTGATCCACCACTCTACTTAAACGGCAGGAGTAACCGCGTTAGCGGGACGCGCGCGGGACGAAGCGCGGGGCGAAGACTGGGCAAAGAGCGGGCCGCTTGAGGCCGTTCGAGAACGGGCGAGATAGGGATTGGGCCCTCTCTCTTGGTCTACGACCCCTCTTCTTCATATTTCCTGTATCTACCCTTGGATTATGGCCGCAAGAGAGACGAGGAGCAAGACCACATTGGCTGCTGGGATGCCAAAAGGTACTTTGGACACATATTTTGCAAAAGCGGGCTCTCTTCTTATTGACGAAATTACTATTTTAGAAAGACGTATTTTGCAAGACATTGAGTGGGTAAGGAGATCCTCTTTGGGACCCCTTGCACATGTAACTACCCCTGAGCAAAGATTGGAATGTATATTACCAGATGCTGGGGATAGGGGGACAAATGGCACGCTTGAGATAGTCGATCTGAGCGGTTCCTCTACTCCCAATACTGATTGTGATTTATCTGCCCCAGTCGACCTTAGTATATCACCTTTACCATTACCCAAGCCCCCCCCACCCCAGACGGTAGCTAACATGACCCCGTCTAACACGGACGGAAATATTGCCATGGTTCACCATTCTACGCAACTAAAGCAGGGGGTGAAGGAGGGAGCCATCCCAAAATGGAAAAGAAGGGTACAAAACTGTGGGGGGAGAAAGTCCAAATTTGCAAAGAATACTCCCGTGTGTGAGGGCAACAAAAATGGCATAGCTAGCAAGGGGCTAAATTCGCCACCAAAAAAACGGGTACTACCCTCCCATACATCGGGGCAGATATCCCTTAGCACAAATGCAATTTCTGGGGAGGAGGACATTACCCGCGCTGATATTCGCACTCTTATGAGGATAATGCTTAATCCTTTGGAAGTGCGACTAGCAAAGATAGAAAATTGTCTAGTGAACATCGAAAAGGAAATTGCTCATTTAGCAGATGCCCCCAAAAAAGACAGCCAATCTGTAGGCGGAGGGCCGACCCATAGTGACAAGAACACCACAATAGTGCCCCCAGTCAAGGAAAGGGGTCCTGTACCCAAGCCTATACAAATTCAACATCCAATACCACAGGCTAACCCACTAGCTCCAAATTGCTCAGTAAATGTAAGCCCCCAGGAGAAGTCAGATGCATCTGTAAACGGGGAACTGGGCTATGGTAACAAACATAGGTTAGTTAACCTGCCACCGGAGGCAAGCCCGTACACAGTCATTCTAACAGGTATTCCCGAATTAAAGCCATCCTCTCGGGAACCTGTTGAAGCCCTAAAAAACAAAGTAATTAATTGGCTCTCTATTAATAGGCCCCTCCCTGAAGGAATACAAAGTGAGGTCCTTATGGTGAGAAGAGTCCCATGGCTGGGTGGTACCAAGAAATCCATCCACGGTGATTGTGTCCTGGTTAATTTCATTGTCCCCATGACTGTCTCATATATATGTAGCTGGCCATATTGTGACAAGGGGACCTCCATTCAAGTGTTACCCTTATCATTCTTCTACCCACCCTTAAGACACGTACAGGAAGAGGAGGGTTGGGAACTAGTACAGAGAAGAGGAGGTAGAGGGGGTGCTAGAGTAAGAGGGAGCCCCCTTCTTCCCAGACTACAGCGATACGATCATTTGCCTACCTATAATAGGTTCAGCAACCTAGATATGGTAGATTGACTGAGTGAGACGGGGAGAGGGGAGGATAGAGGTCTTGGTGGGGCTCATGCTACTAAAATATGCCTAGCTACTCCCAGGGATAAGGCCAACCTCGAGGAGAAATACACCAATGGAGAGGTAGATATAAGATCTGTTTGCTCTCCATACACTGTAAGGGAGGTGACACCGGCCCGAGACGGCAACATAGACACCAATACCCCACTGGGGATCCACTCTAGTATGGATATGCTCCCAAACCCACCAATTGAGAGTACCATCAGCCCCTCTTTGAAGATAGTATCTTGGAATGTGGCGGGCCTGGGCAATAAATTGAATTGCCCGGACTGGAGCTCTTATATTGAGGGCAAAGACATATGCCTCTTCCAAGAAATCTGGGCGTGAGAAGAAGTCAATCGTACCGGTTTTGTCACATTTTCTATAAGCGCAAAATGGGGGGGTAAGGGGCGTCCTTCGGGAGGTCTTGCAACCTGGGTGGCTAGTGATTTGGGATGCAGTGCTGCCGTTCTCCCACTGAGCAAGGAGGACATTCTTGTTGTATTATTGGAATGGCCAAACTCACATAGTCTTTTACTGGTAAATGTGTACTCCAGACCAGTAAGTATCACGCAAGAGTCGCGTACCATAGAGGAGCTTGCGGATGTCCTAAGTGAAATCCCTGAGGGTATTCCTTTCTTAATAGGAGGTGACTTAAATTGCCATTTTGAGCCGCTCTCTGGCTTACTGGATGGTCTAGCCCTAGATGAGGACGCGGTGTGGTCTGTACCCCCATTGGAAGCGCCGGGCCCAAGAGCTTGGACGCCCCTGGCTGTACAAATCACATCCTTATCCTTGAAATATGGTGTCCGGGCCTGTAATGGACGGATACAATCTGATATCCCCCCAATACCCACATATAATAGAGTGGGTAGGGAATCCAGACTAGATTATATCCTAGTTCCACTGGCCTCGTGGTCACTTATCAGAGACTTCCAGGTGATCCCAAGGGATGATAGTGACCACAACGCACTGGAACTGGAATATGACCATCCTGGTCTTGAGGCTAGGAGGGAACAAACGGCGGCATCTGAGGTGGGATTAGGCCTTACGAATAACAGACGAAGAGTGAAGTGGGAGAAATTAGCTTCTAACCCAGGGAAGATATCCAGGCTCTATGCCCGGGTTATCCCCACACTCGAAAAGGCCCATGCATTAATGGAGCAAACCAGCACCCAGGGCACACATATACTGCGGGGGCTGTTGCATGAGGACCTCATTAAATCGGTGTCTGAAATCCTCTTCTCCACCCCAAAAAGGGTTAACGGACACGCTGCTTGTCCCCTCTGGTACAACACCACATGCCGTAAGGCAAAAACTGATCTCCTGGCCTCGATAAAGGAGGGGAAGGGGAATGTGGAGATCAGGGCCAGGAGAACGGCCTATAAGCGCCTGATTAGTCATGCAAAAAGCGAATGGGAGCATGAAAAATGGGAAAAGCTTACCATTTCCCTGGCACGTGGGGATTCGTGTAAATTTTGGCGTTATGCGAACACTGGGTCTGCGGAGTTGACCTCCGCAATAGAGCATAACATTTCAGCCAAGGCTTGGCAAAACCACTTCCAGTCCGTATATAGTTTAGCTGATAGAGCACGGATAAATCCTACCCAGCTTGTCAGTGATTCTTTGAAAGGGGTCCCATTCACACTAATGGAGGTCCGAGAGGCCATTAGACGGTTGGCATCAGGCAAGGCACCCGGTTTAGATGGCCTACCGGGCGATCTATTCAAACACGAACCGGACGTCTGGGCACCCTATTTATTGACATTGTTTAATTCCGTTTTGGAGGGCATGGAGGTGCCGGATACTTGGCTGGGCGCAGAGATTGTCCCAATATTTAAAAAGGGATCGCCCCTGCTCCCAGCCAACTATAGACCTATCAGTCTTATCGATGTTCCACAAAAGATTTTCGGCAGACTGATACTAAACCGCCTCCAGAATTGGATTGAAAAATACGCTATTATGAGCCCGTATCAAGAAGGGTTCAGAGAGGGTGTTTCAACCACAGACCAGATTTTTCGTCTGAATCTCTTATACTGGAAGACCGTGCTAATTGAGGGCGGCACTTTGTACATGGTCTTTGTGGACTTGAGAGCAGCCTTTGATCTAGTGTCAAGGGATAAACTATGGACTGTTCTAATGGACTTAGGAGTTCCCGCTGATATTCTATTAATCCTGATGAGATTACATCAGGGGAATTTTGCTAAGGTCAGGTGCGGCAGAGGGGGAGTTCTTTCGGATAGTTTCCCCGTTGACGCGGGGGTCAGACAGGGTTGTGTGCTTGCACCGACCCTGTTCTGCCTCTTTGTCAACGGGGTTATTAACCATCTCATTGGGCTGAGCAACATTGATGCCCCCAAGCTAAATGGTAGCAGGGTGCCTGCTATCATGTTTGCAGATGACACCCTGCTGCTCTCTAAATCCCCCATGAGCATAGAACGGGTGCTGGATGGGTTTTCAAATTTTTGTGTGAAGCGCGGATCGGAAATCAACGCTTCCAAAACTAAGTATATGATCCTTAACCCGCCCTCTTCAACTCGTCCTAATCCTATGTAAGGGTCCGCTAGATTAGAGAGGGTCACTATGTTTGATTATTTGGGGGTAACAATCAACCAAACTATGACATGGGATTTGCACCGAACCAAGGCAAATCTGAAACTGGTTCAGTTAACGGGAGGCATATGCAGGATGATAAGCAGGTCGAGTTACAAGCCATTTGGTCCCCCCCTTCAAATTCATAAAATACAGGCTAGAGGGGCAGTGACCTACGGGGGTGAAATATGGGGGCATAAATCTGCCCAGAAATTGCAGATTACGGAGAACAACTTTATAAGGCAACTGGCAGCATTATCGCCTAGTACCCCACTTCTCCCATTGAGATTAGACCTGGGCCTAAAACCTATTTCGGAGGAGTTGGGACTTAAACCCCTTACCCTATGGTGCAAAATCTGGAGCACGCCTGAACTATCCAACTACAGGGCTGAGCTCGTCGAGATCTTGGGCCTACCTAAAGCGGCACAAATCCCATGGTTAAAATACATTAAGCAAACATTTGAAATGCTAGGAAGACCAGATTTGTGGTTAAATCCAGGAAATGCATGTTGCAGGTCCTCACGTAAATCTATCTCAAAGGTTTATTATGAGCACAAGTTACGTGCCTCAATTGAGAGTACACGCGAGGGGTCCTTATCTAACTACTTCCTTGGATTTAAAGACTCATACCACCTAGAGTCCGTCTTTGATGATGTAGGCCCTCCAATTACAAGGAAGTTATACATGCAGTGGCGCTATGGTACTCTTCCCCTTAGGGCATACACTGATCGCTGGACTAAACCCCAGCCCGCAGTGCAATGCCCAGCATGCCCATACCCGCGAGAGACTGATCTGCACATTATATTTTTCTGTCCAGCTTACCAGAGAGCTAGGAATTATTGGCTTGTCCCTCTCCTTAAAAACCTTGGGTTTAGGCATTATCCTCCAGCATATAGAATTTTAAAGACAGACTTATCCGCCCTAACTGTATTTGCAGTTGCAAAATTCCTAACTGCAATGTGGTTCATCCGCAATCGTTGTATCAAGTCTAACATGGCTATATGAACATTTCTGATGATTTCAACTAAACTGTTTTATGATTGTTTTTAACTTAACCAAATGCAATCTTTTTATTGTGTAATTTATAATTGTATAATTGTCGTATTCTTTTATGGTCCAAAGTGACCGAAATAAAGATCATGATGATGATGATGATGATAAATGCATTTGTGCACTTTAATTCTTATGTTATATTGGCAGGCTTTGCTTAGATGAGCACTCATGAACATTCATGAATTTATGTCATGCAAATATCTCAAAAACCACAAGAACATATCTTTGAATTTCCATGTACATTCATATGTATTCTGCTTTGTCATTGTGCTTTTGTAAACACAATTCTTAGTGCACAAAGTATTTTTTCCAAGTCTACTCTGGCAGAATGACTGAATATCACGTGGTATGGGGGTATCCAATAAATGTTTCACTAACCCGTCATGCGCTCATGTGATCAAGGCTACTGCGTTCGCCGAAACACGTAATGACCATACTGCACCGCTATAACTAAAAAAATAAACGCTACACTGGCAAGCTGAATCAGCTTACTGAAGTTGGACGTTTCTCTTCTTGGTGCCTGGAAGCACCTTTGAGTGATAATTGAATATATATATATATGTGATCAAGGCCTCCCGAAGGCTGAAACGCGTCATGCTGGCATTGCTGTGAGATAAATAAAATCTCTATTACTCACTTGCATCCTGAGTCAGTGTTCGTCTATTCCTGCTCTCTTCGTGATTGCTGGTTTGCAGGAGAGTTTCTGGCGAAGTCTTTCGATATATATATATATATATATATATATATATATATATATATATATATATATATTATCTACTGGCGGTCGCCAGTAGATAGTTATAGTTAGGACCGAGTTCCCATAGGAAATCTGAAAATTCTATTTTGAATAACTTTGGTGCCGGTTGACGAATCCTCGCGAAATTTTCAAAACTAATGGGGCGCTCCGCTCAGCTCCTACCCTGAAAGTCTCGGGGTGATTCGTCAAGCGGGGGCTGAGAAAAAAGGGGGGTCCCAAAACGCGTTTTCCCCATGCATTTTCCCATAGGACCTTTAGTCGAAGGTACAGCCCGAACGGCTTAACAGAATTACTTGAAATTTGGCAAAGAGGTAGTCCTCAGGTCAGGCATGTGTAAATCCGTTCAGTAGTTCCTGAGAAAATCAAAAGTAAAATCACATATATATCTGGGCAGAGCCTAACCACACATCTCATCGTGAGATCAGATTGGCTGTCAGCACTTCATCCAAGAAGTGTTGGCAGCCATCTTGGGACCAATAAACATGATAGCACCTCATTAAAAAGCATTGCAGTTAATAGAAGGTTTTAAGACTTTAGTTACATTATAAATCATTTGTTGATGGTACCATACTCATTTTAGGGATTGTGGTGTGTTCTAAGGTGATTTTACCATGTGAAAAAGCCTTCTGCTGTGATATCATGAATCATGTTTGAGAGAAAACTATTTTCTCATGCTTTTCCCACAGAGGTCTGGAAGGTGATCTATAAGCTAACTGAGAGCATATTTTCTGTAAATTCACATTATCTTTCTCAGTCATGTGAGAATGAAGTCTTACATTCTCAGTAAAACATGTACATCCAACAAGGGCAGAGACTGTCAGTTGATTCCTTTGTGTTCTACTGCAGCTTCCCAGAGTGTTCTAAAGAACAACTAGAGCGCTAACAGTTCTACTTATGAAAAACGTATGGCACACCTGAAGCCATCTTGGTTGGAATAAAGTGGTAATTCTTAAAACATTTAATTTAAAAAGGAACAAAATGAGGGGGTTCATTTTGCCATAGAAAGTATGATTAGTGCTGCAGAAAGAAAACTTAGGGCACATTTTGAGTGACTTCTCAAATCCTCTTCTATTTCATTAAAAAATTCTGACATGCAGACTGAAACATGCACTTTCAATACCAGCAGCCGACTTCCCTGATGAGCAGTAGCTTTACTACAGTGATCTAATAAGCAACTAGAGTGCTAACATTCTGAATTTATGGCACATGTGTGACACATCTGAATGCCTTCTTGATGGAATCAAAGTAAAAAACTGAAAGTATTTCCTACTGAGGAGACTGTAGTAAATGAGGAAATTAGGAAACATCATAACAAATAAGTCTCCCAAAATGGCCACCAGAGACAAAAGAGCCCAAATGTAGCCCAAATATCACCCAGATGTAGCCCAAGAATAGCCCAATGACAGAATGTCCCAGAGTGTTCTAACGAACAACTAGAGCACTAACAGTCTTACTTATGACAAAAGTATGGCACACCTGAAGCCATCTTGATTGGAATAAAGTGGTAACACTTAAAACATTTAATTTATAAAGGAACACAATTAGGGGATTCATTTTGCCATAGAAATTATGATTAGTGCTGCAGAAAGAAAAATTAGGGCACATTTTGACTTCTTAAATCCTCTTCTATGTCATAAAAAAATTCTGACATGCAGACTGAAACATGCACTTTGAATACCAGCAGCAGACTTCCCTGGTGAGCAGTAGCTTTACTACAGTGATCTAATGAGCAACTAGAGTGCTAACATTCAGAATTTATGGCACATGTGTGACACATCTGAATGTCTTCTTGATGGAACCAAGTAAAAAACTGAAAGTAATTCCTACTGAGAAGACTGCAGTAAATGAGGAAATTAGGAAACTTCATAACAAATAAATCTCCCAAGATGGCCACCAGAGACAAAAGAGCCCAAATGTAGCCCAAATATCACCCAGATGTAGGCCAAGTATAGCCCAATGACAGAATGTCCCAGAGTGTTCTAACGAACAGCTAGAGCGCTAACAGTCTTACTTATGACAAAAGTATGGCACACCTGAAGCCATCTTGATTGGAATAAAGTGGTAACACTTAAAACATTTAATTTACAAAGGAACAAAATGAGGGGGTTCATTTTACCATAGAAATTATGATTAGTTCTGCAGAAAGAAAAATTAGGGCAAATTTTGACTTCTCAAATCCTCTTCTATTTCATAAACAAATTCTGACATGCAGACTGAAACATGCACTTTGAATACCAGCAGCAGACTTCCCTGGTGAGCAGTAGTTTTACTACAGTGATCTAATGAGCAACTAAAGTGCTAACATTCAGAATTTATGGCAAATGTGTGACACATCTGAATGCCTTCTTGATGGAACCAAAATAAAAAACTGAAAGTATTCCCACTGAGGAGACTGCAGTAAATGAGGAAATTAGGAAACTTCATAACAAATAAATCTCCCAAGATGGCCACCAGAGACAAAAGAGCCCAAATGTAGCCCAAATATCACCCAGATGTAGCCCAAGTATAGCCTAATGACAGAATGTCCCAGAGTGTTCTTAAGAACAACTAGAGCGCTTACTGTCTTACTCATGACAAAAGTATGGCACACCGGAAGCCATCTTGATTGGAATAAACTGGTAACACTTAAAACATTTAATTTAAAAAGGAACACAATGAGGGGGTTCATTTTGCCATAGAAATTATGATTAGTGCTGAAGAAAGAGAAATTAGGGCACATTTTGAGTGACTTCTCAAATCCTCTTCTATTTCATTAAAAACTTCTGATATGCAGACTGAAACATGCACTTTTAATACCAGCAGCAGACTTCCGTGGTGAGCAGTAGCTTTACTACAGTGATCTAATGAGCAACTAGAGTGCTAACATTCAGAATTTATGGCAAATGTGTGACATATCTGAATACCTTCTTGATGGAATCAAAGTAAAAAACTGAAAGCATTTCCTACTGAGGAGACTGCAGTAAATGAGGAAATTAAGAAACTTCATAACAAATAAATCTCCCAAGATGGCCACTAGACACAAAAGAGCCTAAATGCAGCACAAATATCACCCAGATGTAGCCCACATGTAGCCCAATGACAGAGGTATGCAAAACACTTATTTTTTGTGTATTTGCAGTTTTATATAGTGCAGACTTGTCAGGTATTGGAATGCTTTACATGAGCATTGGTTACATCACACAAGATCAAATTCATTTTGGTTGTAGACATGGGGAGATTAAGTGATTTGACCACAATCACAGAATGTTGAGCTGAAGCAGAAACTCCAACCTGGTTCCCCAGTTGCAAAGTCTGCAGCTCTGGAAGTAAAACCACATCCTCTCGCCAAGGTGCAACATTTAATCAAGTGGTCAACTGGATAAAAAAACATAAAGATTACAAATAATTTAAAAGTTCTTTGTCGCTATTTGAAAACTCAGAAAATATGTCCTCATTTTAGTTTTTTAGAGCACTAACCATAATTTTGATGCAAATAAGACCCTCTCATATATATAATTTCTAAAGGAAATACTCTAGGTATTACAGTTTTGATTACATCAAGATGACGTCAGGCCTTCCACACTTTTGTAATAAATATAGAATGTTAGCAATCTAGGGCCACATGCATCAACGAGAAACCTGCTCGCAACCGGGCAGATTAGCAGAATCTGCCCCTTTGTAACCGGTATTTTTGCATTTGGGATGCATCATCCCAAATGCAAAAATCGCTATTTAAGGACTCTCTAAATAGCGATTCCTTAAATTGCGATTGCATTTAAGGAATCCCAAATTGGGATTCCTTAAATGCAATGCATGAAAGTTTAAAAATTAGCGATTTCGCTAATAGGGGGAGTAAATTACCATGAAGTTGAACTTCATGGTAATTTGCAAAAACTTTGAAAAATGCACTAAAGTGCATTTTTCAAAGTTCCATTTTACACACACACATGCCCTTGGGGCATGTGTGTGTGCAAGATGTATTCATATGCAGATTTCAGGGGTGCAACAGGGTGTCCTTTTTGACGCCCTGGCACCCTTGAAATAGCATGAGCAATTTGCGATTCTCTAATTGAGATTAGCAAATTGAGAAAGTCCTCCCATTCATTCCTATGGGCCTCTAGGCCCATAGGAATCAATGGGGAGGTATTCCTTAATTGCGACTCGCAATTTGCGAGTAGCAATTAAGGAATGTTTAGAAATCGCTATTTTGTAAGGGATTTCTACATGCATAGCCTTTTGCTATTCCTTATTAGCGAATCCTTATTTTTCGCTATTAAGGAATCGCAAATGGCATTGTTGATGCATGTGCCAGCTAGTTGTTCATTGGGATACTGTTGAGAGGCAGAGGCCAGGGGCACGGACTCTGAAAATTGAAGGCAGGTAGGAGAGTGCAGAGGCAAAAATTGACCACACTGGGCAGGCAGGAAGGGCAGTGGCAGCACAACAGACTATGGAGGGCAGTGGAAATGGGGGCAGGGGCAACAAACCAACAATACAGGACTGGCAAGTGAGGCTGTGGCAATATAATAGACCATTGTGGGCAGAAGGAAGAGGCAGTGGTAGTACAACCATACATGCGAACAGACCCGTTTCAGCCAGGAAACGTCCAATGTTTTTAAGCTCAAATGGGCTTTATTTGATCTGTCTCCTGTCTACAATCTCCTCTTTTTCAATGGAACTCAAAGGGGAAAATCAATACCCCATTTTTTTTTCAAAATCTCCCTCTTACCAAGTTCAAAATGTTCGCAAGTATGGTACATTGAATCATGGTAGGCAGGAGGAAATGGGGTAGGGACATGGACTCGGAGGACAGGAGGGACATGGAGAGGTGCACCAAACTGACCCTACAGGGCAGGCATCAGGGTTTGCAGCAGCACAATACACCACACAGCGCATGCGGGACGGGAGTGCAGCACAACAATCCATAGAAAGCAATAGGGAGGGGACAGGACCATGCACATGGACAACAGAGAACAGATGGGAAAGAGGCAATGGTAGCTAGCTGACCATAATGGACAGACAGGAGGGAAAGCTGCAGCATAACAGACCATAAAGAGCAGGAGGGACGGATCAGGGGCATTACAATGGAACAGGCAAGCCAGGATGGAGGGAATAGGGGGTCTGCACATGGAAACAGAGGGCTGGGGGCAAGGTGGCAGGGCAGGAGCAGCAAGATGACCATGGAGGTCAGGCAGTATGGGCACTAGAAACAAGACACACCATGGAGAGGAACAATGAGACTATGGTGGCATACACACAGACCATGGAGGGAAGGTGGGAGGGGTTCAGGAGCAGCTAGCTGACCACACAGGGAAGGTGGGAGGGGCCATGGCAGCACAGAAGACCATGCATGGCAAGTGGGAGGGTTAGTGGCAGCATAATGGCTATGATGGGCAAGAAGGAGGGTGCAGGGGCATGCACAAAGGACCATGGAGGATAGAAGGGAGGGTCAGGACCTTAGCACAGACAAGAGAGTTCAGGGGAAGGGGCCTCACAACAGACCGCGTGGGGCAGGCAGGAGGAGCAGTTGCAGCACAACAGATCAGGGAGGGCAGAAAGGTGTGGGAGTAAAATGGACCATGGAGGACAGGAGGAAGGGGATAGGGGCATGGCATGTGGACAGGCAGGGTGGAGGTGGCAGGGACAGGTTACAGTCATCTGACAATGCTAGGCAGGTGGGAGGGGAATGGCAGCTCAACAGAACACTCAGGGTAGATAGGAGTGGCAGGTCCATGGAACATAGTGGGCAAAAAGGATGGAGCAGGGGCATGCACAAAGATATCGGAGGGCAGGGGGAAGGAGAATAGGGGCACCAAGCTAAGCACAGATGCTAAGCAGGAGTTCAATGATGGGCCATAGAATTGGGCAATGGAGGGCAGGAGGAGTGGACTGGTACATCATGCTAAATGGAGGTCAGTGGCAGCACATCAGACCATGCATGGCAGGAGGGAGGAGGCTAGTCCATGGATTCAGACAGCAGAGGATAAGGAGGAGGTGGATGGGGCAGCAAGCTAACTGTTCACAGAAGGTGGGTATTAGGAACTGTATTGTTTTTAAAATGTGTGTCTGTGCGAACTACTTAAAATATGAACAAGTATGCAGCATAATCTCACTTTTATTCAGGAAGAAGAGGACGTTTGTGACTGTGACTCCGGGATCACTTGGCAGAAACACCCCCTGACCCTCCACTCCCATCGCAAAAGTGAAAAGGGTAGGTGGATGCAGTGTTATATAGAACATAGTCCTGAGAGCACGATTGAAAATAAAAACTAGATGTAGTATATGGCATAAACTATGCACCAAAAAGTGTGATATAAGATGAACCGGGGCGTGAAATATAATATGCAATACATTGTGCGCAATGACAGATTCATTGGAGAGCGCGAGATAGCACAGGCACTAGCGCGTGCTATGCAATATGCGCCTTGGAGTGTAATATGCACAGGGCAGTGTTGTGTAACATAACTAGTCTCTAAAGTTGTAATATAAAATATGTGTAACGTTGCATATGCACTGTGACAAAGATATGGATCCCAGATTGTAATATGTATGGCATAGCGCTGTACGTTATAATATACACATCGAGGAAGGCACGTTAGATGGGGCAATATAACCCGTGCGAAGGCAAGTGTAGCATGACATATTCACGGGGTGGTGTTACAGTGCACATGGGCAAAGTGTCATAGCATACGCACTAGCTGGTGGAATACAACACAGAGGTGTGAGGCAATCGGCGGGCACTGGTGGGTGTAACACAGCATTGGGCTCAGCCAGGAGCACACTGTGACTCTCAAGTGAGGTTCGTCTCCTTTCCAGAGAGTAATATAAAAAGTATTACACATCCGGCGGTGGATTTTTTTTTTATTAACCGTGAGGGGGGTATCTTGCATGGTTTGGTCGAATTTTTGTCGAATCCCCTTTGAATGGCTTGGTGTGCGTGTACATTAAATGTGCCCGTCAACAGCTACCCATGTTTGTATAAATAAACGACAAGGGTGTCTACTTGGAGAGTACCCACCGGCGGGGGCGCCGGGATTAGGCACGGTAGGGCGTCAGACACGTCAGAGCTTCACTAGCGGTGTAAATACATTCCATGTGGATTCATTCTATGCATAGTCGCCTTTGAATGAATGTCACGCAAATCGTCATGGTGATAGGTACGTACAGTTTGTCCAGCATGTCCTAGGTGTTTCTATAAATATATATATTTTTAAAATAATAAAAAACAAAGGCCGGCCCCAGGGGATGGGGTCCCCGGAGCCATAAGTGGCCTGAGGAGGGGGGCAACACAGCCCCCTCCTAAAGATTTAAAAAAAAAAAATAATAATTACCCGGGGGTTGGGGTCCCTGGGGCCGATTAAGGCCTTGGGAGGGCCAAATTTATTTTTTTCAACAAAAAAATTAGGGTACAGGTCCTGGGGGATGGGGTCCTCAGGGCCAGTAAATTAGAAAAAGAAGGGGGGCCACACAGCCCTCCTTCTTAAAAAAATAAAATAAATAAAAGACCGGCATCGCGCTGGAGGCCACGCCCCCTCCTTGCAGCACTCTTCAAACGCGCCCCCTGGCCAGTTGTAAGTTGGGGAATTAATTCCCCTTCAATACTGAGGGTCCCTGAGGGCCAACTAGCCCAACAGGTATCTCCAGTGTGCGTCAGGGAGCTGCGTTGCAGACAGGTGTTCTGAGGCCATGCCCCTTTTTACACCTCTTTGCAACACAGCTCTGTGGCACTTACTGGAGGTACCTAGTGGGCTAGTTTGACCCTAGGGACCCTTAGGATTCAAGGGGATTTAATCTCTCAACTTAGAACGGCCACAGGGCGCGTTTACACAGTGGTGAAGGGAGGGGACGGGGCCGGAGGTGACGTGTGCAAACACGCCCTGTGGCGCGTTTTAAGTTGGGGAAATAATTCCCTTTCAATCCTGAGGGACCCTGGGGGCCAACTAGCCCACCAGGTGCTTCCAGTAAGTGCCACTGCTCTGCGTTGCAGAGAGGTGGTGCAGGCCGTGCCCCTTTTTACACCTCTCTGCAATGGCGCTTACTGGACGTACCTAGTGAGCTATTTTGCCCCTAGGGATCTTCAGGATTCAAGGGGACTTAATCTCCCAACTTAAAAAACAGCCACAGGGCATGTTTACACAGTGGGGAAGGAAGGGGACGGGGCCTGAGGTGATGTGTGCAAACACGCCCTATGGCGCATTTTAAGTTGGTGAAATAATTCCCCTTCAATCCTGAGGGCCCCTGGGGGCTAACTAGCCCACCAGGTGCTTCCAGTAAGCGCCACTGAGCTGCGTTGCAGAGAGGTGGTCCAGGCCGTGCCACTTTTTACACCTCTCTGCAACGCAGCTCTGTGGCGCATACTGGAGGTACCTAGTGGGCTAGTTGGACCCTAGGGACCCTCAGGATTCAAATTAACTTAATCTCCCAACTAAAAATGGCCACGTGGCTTGTTTACACAGTGGTGAAGGGAGGGGACGGGGCCTGAGTTAACGTGTACAAACAACCCCTGTGGCGCGTTTTAAGTTGGGGAAAGAATTCCCTTTCAATCCTGAGTGCCCTTGGGGGCTAACTAGCCCACCAGGTGCTTCCAGTAAGCGCCACTGAGCTGCGTTCCAGAGAGGTGGTCCAGGCCGTGCCACTTTTTACACCTCTCTGCAACGCAGCTCTGTGGCGCATACTGGAGGTACCTAGTGGGCTAGTTGGACCCTAGGGACCCTCAGGATTCAAATGAACTTAATCTCCCAACTAAAAACGGCTACAGGGCGTGTTTACACAGTGGTGAAGAGAAGGGACGGGGCCTGAGTTAACGTGTGCAAACAAGCCCTGTGGCGCATTTTAAGTTGGGGAAATAATTCCCCTTCAATCCCGAGGAACCCTGGGGGCAAACTAGCCCACCAGGTGCTTCCAGTAAGCACCAATCCGCCGCGTTGCAGAGAGGTGGTCTAGGCCGTGCCCCTTTTTACATCTCTCTGCAACGCAAATCTGTGGCGCTTACTGGAGGTGACGGAGCAGGGTTTTTACTTTAAAACCAAATACCTGTTTCATTTTCGCATGTTATAATTAAAAGTACTACTGATTAATTAATAACTACTAAAGATCTGTCGAGTCTGTTCTAATCAACCTTATTAACAGAAGAATTACACGTGGGAATGCTATTGCATGGCTAAAATAATAAGTGAACTAAGTTGGTAAGCAAATTGACAGAAATAGATGTTGCTTATGTGATGTTATTGTGTTTTGCGCTTATAATTAATATGCATTAATGGCTTTTGATGTCACAAATGGCTAGATAAATGCATACACATAAGGGTATTAGCAGGGGAATAACACTGTATAATCATTTCCGTGCAGTAATTTTGTTTTGTGTTTCATTTTACTTAATTTGACCAATGTGGCCTACTAAAATATGGCTACCACCCGCAGCCTGCATTCGAGTTGATGGAAATTTTGCAAGGAGGCTTCGCGCTGCCTGTGACCTTGCCCTCCTGACGAACTGAAAAGCCATGATCATGACGACAAATCCAGGAAAGATGCCAAATGCCCCTGAACATGAAATTTGTTGCTAAACAAATACTGACTTTATGAACTTGTAATGATCCCACGAATGGGATACAATTTATCCAAAAGAGACATGCGTAGAAGTAACAAATTAGTTGTGGACCCCTTATTTCCTATTCATTATTTGAGACGATCGATGTGTGTGAAAATGTACTGATGTATCCCAATGTACCAAGACGACATTATTTCCGCCATTCATCCGTTTTGTACGATATGATTGCAACATTTTGGAATGTAATTTTAGTATAAATATTAGTAGACTAGAGAGGTCTAGTGCCACTTCTTCCCAAACTGATGATCCGAGGTCCCGATGCTGACGGAGAGGACGGTGACTCTACATGACGGCTAGAAACTTTGATTATTTGCTGAGGACCGGTTCTGACTTAGGATCTGACTGTTAGCCAGAATAGGTAAATATGAGAGAAATGAATTTGCATTTAATTGGCTTTTCATACAATTTTAGATAAACAAATATTCTGTTTGAATCACTGTGTCGGGTGGTTATTTTATTGTCATGTTATTGAATTTATTTGCCTATCTGAAATGTTTTCACCAGATCTATAGCAACTAGTTGAGGCCATTGACCTCAGAGTACATGCAGATTGGTTAGGTATCAGAAAGTGTTTCCCCTTATACATGGCACGAATAGAGTGGTAGGATGAATGTTGGTGTAATGGGCCCCACCAGCGTGTGATGTGTGTGTGCGTATGTGACTGTGAAATCACTCCGTCCGTGGAAGTAGAGGGGATTCGGAAGCTCCGATCTGCAACAGAGGTACCTAGTGGTCTAGTTGCACCCTAGGGACCCTCAGGATTCAAGGGGACTTAATCTCCCAACTTAAAACAGCCACAGGGCGTGTTTACACAGTGGGGAAGTGAGGGGACGGGGCCTGAGGTGATGTGTGCAAACACGCCCTGTGGCGCGTTTTAAGAGGTAGTTTTAATCCCCTGCCCTATTATATACTAGGGGCTTACAGAGGAGGTCATGCTGATCACAGGGGGACCCCAACGCATAGTGTTCCCTAGTGTATGTAGGTGTTTTCACTGTATTCTGAGTGTCTTTTAACATAGCACTGGCTCTAGGACTGGTTAGTCAGACTCAGTTACCACCAGTATCCATCTGAAAAAGTTGAGGGTACAGGATGATTTTGCAACAAGGCTTCTTTCTGCTCTTCTGTTTTTTCTTTCTGCACGTTATCCTTCTTCCTGCACTTTTCTTCGTCTTTGAGGACTTCTGTTGCTTCTTTCTGCATTTCTTTTTTTTCTTTCTGTGCGTTTTTTCTTCTTTCCTCACATGTCCTATCTCTGTAGGCATAGTTAGAAATTAGCATTTAAAAAACCTTTGAAATTCACTGAAAAAACCATAGGTTTCAGGCATGTTATAGTTAGGAATTAGCATTCAAAAAACCTTAGAAATTCACAGAAAAAAAACATAGGTTTCAGGGGCGTTATAGTTAGCTGGACTTTTCACTCATACAAAACCATTGAAATTCCCCCGTTATAGTTAGTTCAGCTAACTATAACTCGCGCGCCCGCAATGCACTGCTGATGACGGCACATATTACATCACTCATGACATGGTCACTGATATCACTCATGACATCAGTGATGACATCTCAAATGACATCACTAATGACATCACTAATGACATCACTGATGACATCATCCTTGTGATAGAGTGGCAGACCTCCTCTTCCCCTAATATAACCTTTGATACACACATTCAAAAATAGAAACTATAATGTTCAAAACAATGGACATACCAATACCAGTTACAACCTATTCAGTAATTCTAAGATCCACATACACATCCACTCATTCACCAACAGTCCTATACAGTCACTCATACATGTACTCACTCATCATATGTACTCACACACCTATACATATTGTTACACAAAGCCACTCATCCATAGAGTTACTCACACACATAGTCACTCATGCTAATAAAGAATCAATCATCCATTTACTTGCATATACAGTTATACACACACCACCACACTTACTTCTACAGAAACTTACACATACTTAGTCTTTTAAACAATCACTTATAGAAACACATACTTATTCATACAGGAACTCTTTCAAACTCTCACATATACTCACTTATATACACCAATAGTCACATATACTAGTTTAAAACATATGTAGTTACTCATAAAGACACTATTGAGACAGTCTATCACTCACTAACACACCCATGCACACAGTCATCCACCCATACAGTCCTGCACACATGCTGTCTTCAACACATACAAACAGTGAGTCACTCGTTCATGCACCTATGCACTATGTAATACCCCCCACCGAACCATACAGACACTCAGACACTCATACTGATACTCAAAAAACCAACTAATAACCTATATAGACACTCATGTAGCTACTCACCAACCCATGCAGCCACTTATACACAAAGTGAGAGACTAATACAGCTATTTACACATTTAAACATTACTCACTAAGCCATGTTTTCACTAAGATACACTTAATCAGTCAGTTATACAATCAATTTTTCAAAAACAAATCATCCATTTAGACACTTATATACCCAGTTATTCTTCCATTGACCTTGAGATATACATATATAAAACATATGTAATTTTCAGAAAAACGCACGTTCACTGGATGATGTCATCAGTGATGTAATTTGAGGACGGTGTAGATGTTAGAATGTTAGAATGAATAGAAGTAGCATGCACATCACAACCGCCATATTATTAACGCGTCAATTCGTTAATTATCTATGTTTTTTTTTTTTATTGGGTCTGAGTGTCCAAAAACTAACCAATAATAATTCTGGGTTAAAACTAGCACCTATAATACACAGTTAGGGAAAGCCCACCGGAAGGCGAATTAACATAATTGTATTTGGGCTCATAATTGGTGAAAGTGTATTTACACTATCACTTGAAACCATATAAGGTGGAGGCCACATAAAAATCGGAGCTCCGATTCCATCCTTCATGGAGCGGACTAATTAAAATATGGATCACTGACCTTATGAATAAAAGCTAAATCTCCATCATAAATAATAAACAGAACCTAACAATGCCTTACAAAATATGGGTAACAGTTTTCAGGGATTAATATGTACACATGCATAAATCTGACCATTGACAGAAACACGTATTGGAGGGAGACGAGTAGAAATTTCTCGCTAACTAAAGTATAATGTTTTTGTATGTCGACAAGACGTTGTGTCCTAAATATGAATGTTCGGATGTTTTCCATATAAAGGTTTGATAGCAAATGAATCAGGACAGAAAGATGGTATTTGCAAAATACAGGGAATTGGCGACAAATAATTTGGATGTGCAAACTACGAGGACCATAAGTCCATGGGTAACAGAGATGTGACATCATTAATCACGTGACTATGCATCACTTTGTTTTTATTGGGTGAATTGAATCAGGTACACTGACCGTAACCAAGCTATCAGCTGATAGCGAAATACGTTGGTTTATCCCTTAATTTTGGATGCTTATGGCTGAATAAAGAAAAATTGGGATATCAAATACAGAAACTGTGAGTGCGTTCCAATTAATTTCCAAGGAGGAAATTGTGTGATGGATTTTTTGACGGCGTGGCTCTGCTGGGTTTCGCACCGGATAATAGAAGCGCCAGGGGTGCACAACATGGAGCCAGTTTTGTGAAAAAAGAATATATAGTGTGAAGCCATGCGGACTCCTGGGACGCTCTCATGTGGCATGGTGAAGGCGCTTTGTTTCATCGACCGTATCATGGGTATTAATTAATTTGGATAATATTAAGCAGCAATTCAGAGTGATTGTGATATCGGACTGTATTGACCAGCATGCACTGCTTGACACGTGATATTCACTTGAACGTTATTAAAGAGGATTCAAAAGGAGTGCTAATACAGTCTTGCTTGATTTTAGAATTTGCTGCTGCCCGTGAACAAGGAAGTCAATTCTGAAACGCGTTGGGCACTTGAACATTTATGAGGAAACTTGCTTACCTTTTCCATGCTGAGCTTTATTTTGCCCCGGTGAGGAGTGCACTTTTGTGGACAAAATGTGGAACGTTATATATATATATATATATATATATATATATATATATATATATATATATATATATATATATATATATTCTGTCCACAAAGCTGCCTTTGAGGATTCGCCACACAAGCAGGGGTTACTGCACTCGATGCCACAGGAGGAAATGTATCAGCATGCCTCCAAGCCTCTAGACTCTGCCATACGCGTTTCAAGCTGTATTGAAGCTCTTGTTCACTGGCTCAAAAGAATAACGAAAACAGGTGAGTTTGGAGCACTTGATTTATTCAATTTCAAGTCCCGCCCAAATGGGCGTTTCGTTAGGCATTCTGGATAATATAGTCCGAAGGTATGCCTGTTGACTATGAACACGTTCCTTTCTGCATGTGCACTGTTTCCGCCAACTTTGTTCAAATGTATAACCCGGTTGGGTAAGAGGCATCAGAAGCACCACCGATTACTTCTCCAAATATGAACTGTGGCTCAGGCCCCCTGCCTTCCTGAAAGGTGCCCATAAACTTACGAGCACTCCGGATCCGCTAAAACCGCGGCGGGGCAAATCCGCGACCAGGCTGGCCGCAATATTTTCTGTCCACAAAGCTGCCTTTGAGGATTCGCCACACAAGCAGGGGTTACTGCACTCGATGCCACAGGAGGAAATGTATCAGCATGCCTCCAAGCCTCTAGACTCTGCCATACGCGTTTCAAGCTGTATTGAAGCTCTTGTTCACTGGCTCAAAAGAATAACGAAAACAGGTGAGTTTGGAGCACTTGATTTGTTCAATTTCAAGTCCCGCCCAAATGGGCGTTTCGTTAGGCATTCTGGATAATATAGTCCGAAGGTATGCCTGTTGACTATGAACACGTTCCTTTCTGCATGTGCACTGTTTCCGCCAACTTTGTTCAAATGTATAACCCGGTTGGGTAAGAGGCATCAGAAGCACCACCGATTACTTCTCCAAATATGAACTGTGGCTCAGGCCCCCTGCCTTCCTGAAAGGTGCCCATAAACTTACGAGCACTCCGGATCCGCTAAAACCGCGGCGGGGCAAATCCGCGACCAGGCTGGCCGCAATATTTTCTGTCCACAAAGCTGCCTTTGAGGATTCGCCACACAAGCAGGGGTTACTGCACTCGATGCCACAGGAGGAAATGTATCAGCATGCCTCCAAGCCTCTAGACTCTGCCATACGCGTTTCAAGCTGTATTGAAGCTCTTGTTCACTGGCTCAAAAGAATAACGAAAACAGGTGAGTTTGGAGCACTTGATTTATTCAATTTCAAGTCCCGCCCAAATGGGCGTTTCGTTAGGCATTCTGGATAATATAGTCCGAAGGTATGCCTGTTGACTATGAACACGTTCCTTTCTGCATGTGCACTGTTTCCGCCAACTTTGTTCAAATGTATAACCCGGTTGGGTAAGAGGCATCAGAAGCACCACCGATTACTTCTCCAAATATGAACTGTGGCTCAGGCCCCCTGCCTTCCTGAAAGGTACCCATAAACTTACGAGCACTCCGGATCCGCTAAAACCGCGGCGGGGCAAATCCGCGACCAGGCTGGCCGCAATATTTTCTGTCCACAAAGCTGCCTTTGAGGATTCGCCACACAAGCAGGGGTTACTGCACTCGATGCCACAGGAGGAAATGTATCAGCATGCCTCCAAGCCTCTAGACTCTGCCATATGCGTTTCAAGCTGTATTGAAGCTCTTGTTCACTGGCTCAAAAGAATAACGAAAACAGGTGAGTTTGGAGCACTTGATTTATTCAATTTCAAGTCCCGCCCAAATGGGCGTTTCGTTAGGCATTCTGGATAATATAGTCCGAAGGTATGCCTGTTGACTATGAACACGTTCCTTTCTGCATGTGCACTGTTTCCGCCAACTTTGTTCAAATGTATAACCCGGTTGAGTAAGAGGCATCAGAAGCACCGGTTTTAGCGGATCCGGAGTGCTCGTAAGTTTATGGGCACCTTTCAGGAAGGCAGGGGGCCTGAGCCACAGTTCATATTTGGAGAAGTAATCAGTGGTGCTTCTGATGCCTCTTACCCAACCGGGTTATACATTTGAACAAAGTTGGCGGAAACAGTGCACATGCAGAAAGGAACGTGTTCATAGTCAACAGGCATACCTTCGGACTATATTATCCAGAATGCCTAACGAAACGCCCATTTGGGCGGGACTTGAAATTGAATAAATCAAGAGCTCCAAACTCACCTGTTTTCGTTATTCTTTTGAGCCAGTGAACAAGAGCTTCAATACAGCTTGAAACGCGTATGGCAGAGTCTAGAGGCTTGGAGGCATGCTGATACATTTCCTCCTGTGGCATCGAGTGCAGTAACCCCTGCTTGTGTGGCGAATCCTTAAAGGCAGCTTTGTGGACAGAAAATATTGCGGCCAGCCTGGTCGCGGATTTGCCCCGCCGCGGTTTTAGCGGATCCGGAGTGCTCGTAAGTTTATGGGCACCTTTCAGGAAGGCAGGGGGCCTGAGCCACAGTTCATATTTGGAGAAGTAATCGGTGGTGCTTCTGATGCCTCTTACCCAACCGGGTTATACATTTGAACAAAGTTGGCGGAAACAGTGCACATGCAGAAAGGAACGTGTTCATAGTCAACAGGCACACCTTCGGACTATATTATCCAGAATGCCTAACGAAACGCCCATTTGGGCGGGACTTGAAATTGAATAAATCAAGTGCTCCAAACTCACCTGTTTTCGTTATTCTTTTGAGCCAGTGAACAAGAGCTTCAATACAGCTTGAAACGCGTATGGCAGAGTCTAGAGGCTTGGAGGCATGCTGATACATTTCCTACTGTGGCATCGAGTGCAGTAACCCCTGCTTGTGTGGCGAATCCTTAAAGGCAGCTTTGTGGACAGAATATATATATATATATATATATATATATATATATATATATATATATATATATATATATATAGAGCTGCATGGCGAATTGGTAATCGCAGCTCCAGAATGGTAAAGTAGCGCACACAAGTGAGATTTGGCTTCCCCTGGCATGATTCCTGGTCACTAGGGGGACATTCTGCAAGATTTTTCTAACACTAATGGTCGCGCTCGTTCTCGGCCAAAAGGCTGCCTTTCAAGTTGAAAATCTACAAGAGTGCCTTCTGGTGCACCGTGTGGTGCAGTTCATGCTGATTTTTCAGCGTAGAATGTGCTACTGGTGCTAAATCACAGCTCAATCAACACCGCTAGCCTATTTTTGCCCATTAGCAGAATTCTGTGGAATCTCGCATACTTTTTATGTATCTCTGCGTAATTCCATTGATTCAATTTCTGTGAGTTCCATCCACCCCTTACATATATACTGGGTAGCTCGTTACGCTTCTTTTTAAATTCCAGTCGTTCATTCATATACTTATCACAAATATTTTGGGTTGACAACTGTGTAGTTCTAGGGCAGCAACATGAACAGGTATCAGTAGTTAATAAGTCCAGTGTTTAATTCGTAGGTAGTAGGTGTAAGCACAGTTCTATGTTACAATATCGGTGACACAAATATCATTTGATAGCAATATTGTGGCCAGCATATCGATTAGACAAATATTGTTCCATTGAGCGTAGATTTATCTAATATTTATTCCAGTGAATTGATATTTTTCGATACTATATTTTTGACAGAGGATATTTGGGTCATACTATTCTGTTAAATACCCTTGGCAAAGGCCTAATAAAGAAAACCAACCCAATGTCTTTGATTTGTGCTTGTGCGGACAATCGCGATGTCAATATGAGTGAGGTAATATTAACAAGAAAAATATCTCTTATGCCTTTAATGAAGAAGTCCTCTTCCAAGTTGTTGCCCCTAAACTAAATGTAGCCGGAGTGAGATACCAAGGATGAGTACTTTAGATTAGAGAAGCCAGTAATGAACTGCAATGTTTTTTGTTGTCAGGAAGACGATTGAATAGATAAAATGTGGCAGAAAAGGTGAGACTGAATGCGATACTGAAAGACAGGAGGCCAAAGAGGAGAGGGCGGATGAAGAGAAAGTCAGTACAAACACGGAGAGCTTGTGCATGATGGCAAAACCATGCCCAATTTTGTGAGGGTGAAATTTGAGATGATATTGGAAAGATGTAACAGTGATTGACTGTGAATCAGGCTGCATCAGGAGCAACATGCTGGTTTTAAATGAAGGTTGCAGAAAAAAGATGTTATTTTCTGTAGTGACCCATGGGACCATTGTTGTTTAGGGTAGCAACTTCTGGATATTTCCTAAAGGTCCCATAGAAAAGCAAACATTGTGGACGGTATTTCCAATGAACAGGGATGCTAAGTTATAGAGTGTGTTGGTGAAATTGTCCAAAAGCCGCAGGTGGAGAGACAATGAGGCACTGGTTTATGAAATGCTCTCTGTAGAATATGAGCGGTATAGTTGTTCTGTAGGCGGAGTCAGGAGGGAACAGGAAGAGGAGGGGAGACACGAGGGAAGGGCAGTTAGAGTAGGGATGGGGACCGGGCATGAAGCAAGTAATAAAGCTCTTCATGAAAGAATAGTTTGTGTCGTAGTATCTTTGACCAAAGACACGACAACTGGCGACGAAGGATTGGGATGCTGCAGCCCAGGAACTTGAATCCTCAGGAGTAGTGTCCCCGTCCCGCTCCGGCGTCAAGGAAATCATGCGCGTTTGAATGAGAGCGCTAGTTCGTGCCGAATCGTGAGTCACCCCGGATGCGTGAGCATTGACTCGTGAGTGACGAGGAGAGATCGGGAGCCCACCCCGACTCTACAAGCTGTGCTGGTGTTTGGAAGGCGTCTGAGGTTGGAGTGAAGCCTCGCTGAAGTGCTCGAAAGGAGGAGCGCTGGTGCGCGCCCAAAACGAAAGCTCAAACGAAAAGCTCACCCCCGATGCGTGGGAAACGGCACGCACGCGAAGGAGAAGTCGGGAGCTTGCTCGGAGCTTGTCTGGTCAGATGAAATACCCATAAGAAATACACAGAAGTGGGCGTGAAGCACTGCTAACGTGCTGATACCCGTGGAAGTGACTGCGGGAGTGCTGAGTGACGTGTGGAGAGCCTGGTAAGGACTGCAGCCACGACCTCATGGGAGTGAGAGTGCCTGTGGAGCGGCCATTTTAAAGTCAGGCGGGTTTTGGAAGACATCCCCATGAAGGTACTGGGACGGCCATCTTAAAGTCAGGCAAGGCCCAGCAAACAAGCTTTGAAAAAGAAAAAAAAAAAGTGGGGAAGAAAGACAGGGTGAAAAGACTTAAAACGATAAACAAACACCAGTTCAGGCAAATAAGAAACAAACAAGCACGTGCAAAGACAAGAAGGAAATAGGAGTGTTCTGCCAAAATGTCGAACCATAATTCTCCGCAGAGAAATGAAGTCAAACCAATTATGACAGGTGTATCGCATCTGCGCCCACCGAAACCTTTAACGCTGACGACTGGAGGGAGCATGGGCCCCAGATGGCAGGAATGGCTCGAGGACTTTGAGGATTACATCAAGGGATCAAAGGTGACAGAGGATGATGACAAAGTAATCGCACTGCGTAATCTGGTGGGCAAAGAAATTAGCAAGTTGATTAAAGAATTGCCACCGGCAGACACAGGGACATATGATAAAGTGAGAGATGCTCTAAACAAGAAGTTTCTACATAAAAGAAATGTGGATTATGAACGATACGTTTTTCATCAAGCCCGTCAAGGGAAAGAAGAAGTAATGAGCACATTCATCACGAGACTACGTCGATTGTCCCGGTATTGTGAATTTGATGCGTTCTCAACGGATGATGCCATCAGATCACAAATAATCGATGGCTGTCAGTCCGAGACATTGAGAAGGAGACTATTAAGGAAGAGTCACAACTTGGAGGAGATTGAGGAAATGACCCGAGTTTATGATCAGGCGGAGGAGCAAGCTAAGAGCCTGGAGACTGGGCGCCCTGAGCGATGGGAGCTGGTATGCCGAGTGCAAACCAGTCGCAGTCGCAGATATTCGAAGGACCGACGGCACTCATCCCGACCGTCCTCTCGCCAGCAATGCACAGAGCATAGAAGACATGAGTCAGGCAGGAGAGATAAGAAACAAGACAGCGGACGGAAATGTTATCGGTGCGGGTATGATTTCCCACACAGAGAGGCCTGTCCAGCCATGGGCCAAAATTGTCGCAAATGTGGACGAACAAATCATTTTGTAGTAATGTGTGGAGACTATCGCAAGGAGAGAAGGAATGAAGGAACAAGGGCAACTCGCTCTGACACTAGACGACATCACGTGAAAGCTGTACAAGATCGACCACACTCATCATCTAGTTCCTCACACTCTAGCAGAGAGTCAAGGAGGTCTCAATGGTCGAGGAGGTCACCATCCCGGGACTCTCGATCAGAGTCAAGTGGATCGGCATACTCTATTGAATATGCGAGTATGGTCGCAGATCCGGACCAACTCAAAAAGTACCCGAGACTGAACATAAGTGTAGGAAATCACGCCACGAAGTTTGTTCTGGACAGTGGAGCGTCACTGAATTACATCCCGGTAACAGAGTACAAAAAAATGAAGCCCCAGTCGTCTTTGGTTCCAGCGTACGTCAAGGTATTTACATGGATGTCCAAGAAGTCACTTCCCTGTCTAGGAAAATTTTCAACCACTCTTCGACACCGGAACATGTCTGTGGCGGCAGTCATACATGTGATTGATGGCCCGGAAGCTGATTGCCTTCTCAGCTTGTGGAAATATGGATTTTTCTGGTCAGTTATGTCCCCTATCTTGGACCCCAGCGGTTCTATGTGCATGTTACAAGTACATGTATGTTCCCTCCAGTTCCAGTTATGAAGACGCAAATACATGTGCGTCCACCGTCAACATGTCCTCTGTCAGATCCGCCATGAATAGGCCGGATATTCCATTCCTAAATATGAAAGGCCACCGACTTTATATGGTTCACTTATGCCATTTTACAGTCTAGGCAAGTAGGCCCTGATTCTGTCATCAAACTCTTCTTGCCTTCTGCCTCTGAAAACTCCAGTCTGAGCCTGCATCTGTGACCATGAACTTTGTCTCATTCTCTGCGCGGCTCACGAAGCCTGACATCAGCCTATTCTCTGCCAAGAACTGTATTCCACCTTCGAATTATCTGCTTCACTCCTTAGCCGATGCATTCCTGTCTAGCAGCTTAAGTAAACATTCTTCCAGCTACTGAGCAAAGGCTCGGCTTCTCTGTCCTCATGCAAGTAATTCATAGCCCTGTTACCATGGAATATTCCTACCCCCTCGCATTCAGTGTAGACACTTAGACGCTTGTACACGCACGCACAGTCAGTATAGAATAGATTCTGTCCGAGAGTCCTTCTTTTGTGGATAACATAGTTCTTTAAACATAGGATGTTAGATATGATTTGGGATTAGGTTGACTTGACCCCCCAGACTTTTTGTCTCCACATGTAGAGCTAAATGTCAAGTCCCCTTCACCCCCTAGTTACACGTCAATTACACGTCATGCTGCTGCGCGCGCATCTATGCCAAGTATTATCTTATAGATCCACCTATATGTGACATCATAACCAATTATGTTCCTTTTTACTCCTTATTACACCCATTTTTGGTTACGCAGATAAATCGTCATTTTCCTTATCAATTGTTACGCCTACTGCATTCGCTTCATTGTAATGTATGTACTATAAAAGTCATTTCTTGTCAATAATGTATGTACTTCACTTCCTGAACCTCCGTGGTGATGGAACTTGGAGCAACCGATTATAATCGATCACTGGAATAAAGCCCATTCCAAACCTCTAATATCACGGATTCTGCCTCTCATTTTACTGAGCTATTTTATTATGTTTCTGCATCAAATTAAGTCCAGGTAAAGGAATTTTATTTACCACATGAATGGCCGAACAGGGACACTTTCTCATCTCACGTGCCGGCGGTGAGTTGCAGGCCCGGTCTCCTGCCACAGCTGGACGGACAATAACGCGTACCAGCAGGATTTCCTGTATCTCCCTCCGGTCAAGCGGGGGCGACTGAGACTGCGATCAACACCCAGACGAGGCGGTGAGAAGTGCGAAGTATCCCGACCAGAGCCTAGCTGAGAGAGCAAGATCCGAGGTATACAGAGACCCACCAGTTCGAAGTCAAGCCCAGTTTCCGACGAGTCGAGTCCAGTCCGGTTCAAGTTCAAGTTACCGAGGCCTTCCGTTTCCGAAGCTACCCGGTGAGTACCATTACTGGGGAGGCATTTCTGACGTGCACATAGGTTGTGCCGGTCAAGACGGGTTTGGGTACACAAATCCGGTCTGCACTGTTTTAGCAGTGTATCTGTACTGTTTAGCAGTATATCAAGTATTCCGAAGTATCTAGTTATTGTTAAGAATTATCTTGGTGATTAGTTATGCAGACGATCATCATTGTTGGTTATTTTAAAGGGTAGAAAAATGTTTAATGTTTAATGTTTAATGTGTTAAACGTCCTGCATATTGTGGTATGAATGGTTGTTCATTATTGTGCTTTTGTATTAAGTGTGTTCAAGATTAAGTATCGGATCAGTTGCCAATATGCCGCTCTTTTCGAAATTAAGACAGATCACTACTAGAAAAGGGGTTCTCGAAGAAGCCGTCCCTATTCCTCCTAGGGATACTCCAGGGCACTTCATGTATCACAAACATGGCTTAGACGCTATATTATTTCTTGATTTATGGGTAGACTACACCAAGGGATTACCAGAAAGTCAGAGGTGGCCCGCAGCGGGGACCTGGGATGCAGAGTGCATCATGAAAGTCGAGGAAGAGTTATGGAAAAGGAAAGTCAGACAGTCACAGAAAGACGCCGTTGAGTTATGGCGTAAAGAATCTCATAGACGTACAGAAAAAGCACGTAGACAGGAAGAGAAGAGTAAAGAGAGTTCAAACAAAGTTCGAGAAAATCTATTAATTGAGGAAGGTATCCGAGTGAAATCAGAACAAGTAGATAGGCAAAGACATGCCCTTATGAATGGTATGTATCCCCTTCTGGCCGAAGGATTACCTAAGGCTACTCCAGAAATACCGAAAGACTTGCCACCCCCATTATTCCCAATAAAGGTACATCCTAAGGGGCATCCTAGAACCGCAGAAGATGTTTTTCTTTCCTCATATTTAGATGACGCAGCTCCCGAGTATGCTAATTCCGCCCCACATAGACCGCATACCAGGGAAGTCCAACGCCAAGATCCAGTATCCGTATCCCTACAGCAACAGATCGAGTCACAAGTTCCGGCAAGCACATCTGTTTCTGCATCCGCTTCTACAGCTACTTCTATAGCTGTGTCCACACCTGTAGTTGCTGTGTCACGTTCGACGAATCCTTTCACACCCGACACCCCAGATGGGGCCACGGGAGGTGCTACCAATATTTTTTCTACGCCACCCAGAATGAATAAACTTACTTTTCAAGAGTCAGCACATTCACGTACACCCAAACTCATAAGTGCCCGTACGCTTAAGGAACTTCTTATAGATTGCAGATATGACCCTGTGCCCGGTAAAGAGGACGAAATGACCCTGGCATCATTGCGTATCAGACGAGCCGCAGTGTATTTAGGGAAGTTACCAGGAATGACTGCGCATCTAGATAAAATATATCATTTTGTCCAAACAGGGCGAGATCCAGAATGTATTAACAGAGCTATGGAATACCAGAAAGTAGAGATACAGGGGGAACTGTTACGTTTCCTCATAAATTGCGTGATCAGAAATCAAGACCGACCGGGGGTAGACCCGGAAGCAATGCAAATTCTTACCAGATGGAGCCAGAATATATCAGAAGGGAGACATGATAAGCAAAATTGTATAATAGCCATGTGCCGAAAGATCCGTAAAGAAATAGAACGCCTACACGAAGAAAGATTAGAGGCAGACGAGTTCGAACAAAGCGAGGAAGAAGGGTCAGGACTGCCCGCGGGACAGTCGGACACCATAGCCTATGTAGGTAGAGGAAGATCTTGTAATAGAAATCAGACTAGATGTCATACTGACTCGATACGTCCGATATGTCCAGATAATAACAGGAATTTCCAAATACCTATAATTAATATAAGGTCTAACGAGCATTCGTTCCAAACCGCCGACAAACTACTCCGAGAACGAAGGGGTTATCATTTTCTCGATTCTATGGATGAACAAGATTTAGCCAGGGCAGCTGTCCATTGGGTGGACAGTCCCGGAAAATATAGTGATGATACAGTAGCACGCACATTTTTGAATCTCACCCCAGATGAACAGAGGTTAGCTGGGATTTATATGATTCAACAACTCATTATACTATATCGGAGTCAGCATTCGGACCCTGGTCCCTTACCTGACATATTGACTGAATTGCTTATGAATAAATGGAGAGGTGCAGGTACTAAATTAATTAAAGAGATTCTAGAATCAAGAAAGCAGTATATTCTTTTTGTATGCGCAGAGCATGTCTCATTGCCCGTCAAGGAAAGAACCACGTATCACATGGATAGACAGAATCCCTTACGAGAAGTGCACCCAATAAAAGGCGAGGACAACGAGTTTAAGCGCGTATTTGTATATACGCCCATATCAAAAATAGAATTGTTACAAATGAAGAAAGTGGTACCCAGTCATGACAAAGATCCAGCGGGTTTTCACCGAGAAATTAAAGACATGTTACTCATGGGAGAGTATACCTATCCCGACATTATGACAATATTAAAGGTATTGATGCCTGCTGGTATTTATGAGAAACTCAAGGAAAAAGAGTGGGAGGTAGGAGACCAAAAGATAGAATGGTCAGTGTTAGAAGCGGAAGAAAAGGCCCGAACTGCAGGAGCAGGACTTGGGGATAAAACTAAAGCACTACCAGGTTTACTAGTACAGGTACTGCCACGTTTATTAACTACGAAAAAGGAAGATTGGGGTACTATTTCAGCCTGTAAGCAGAAGCAAGATGAAGACACTAGTGATTACTATGCCCGATTTGAAAAATGTTTTGGTATAAATAGTGGCATAAAAGCAAGTAGCGAATCATACCCACATCTGTTTGTGACAAAATTAGTGGAAAATGCCCTGCCCCCAGTAAAGAATAGAGTATTAAAATTCGAGAGTACCTGGCAAGGTAACACTCCATCACAAATGTTACAAATGTTACAGTACCATCACAATAGAATTAGAGAAGAACAAGAACATGAACACAGACGCATGAAAGACACGAAAATGAAAATGCTAGTTTCCCAGACAGTTCCAGCTGAAGGACATAAAAAGGGTATGACACATTCCGATTCAACAGGACCTGTAAAAGGGACATGCAATTATTGTAAAAAGCCAGGTCATTACGTACACGATTGCCCAGTTTTAAAACATAATATCGCCATAGGTAAAACACAAGAAAGACCACGGCCATTTAGACAAGAGCAGAATGAACAAGGAGCTCCGCAGCATGCACAGGCCATGCCAGCCGTACAACAGCCAATACAGTTTGTGCCAGCTGCACCACCGTTGCCTGTTGCTGCCACACAGACAACAACACGACAAATGTATCAGACCGCACAGTATGAATATCCTGAGTATCAGCGTTACGCATGAACTAGCCTAGAGAGGGAAGTTGACTTACCCCTTATCGAGATTCCTGTAGATCAAGAAGGACCTTATGTACATAGTGAATTATTAGGCCAAGATAGGAAATTTTTACTCGATACAGGGGCAAGTCGAACAACTATAAAACGTAGTGAAGTTCCAGGGGCACCCCTCTCAGGCTCACAGAATATTTCCCTTGGCTTTTCAGGAAAACCTATTGTTAATGAAGTATCACAGCCTCTTCCACTTACGATAGGACCTCTGACCCGAACTACAGATTTATTGCTTACAAAATCATGTCCAGAAAACTTGTTAGGAATAAAAACCCTGAAAGCTCTAGGAGCCATAATATGTTGTTCTCCGGAAGGAGTAAGGTTGTTTTTACGTGATTTTAAAGGTCACTATGTGTCTAGAGAAATGGACCCCCGACTGCAGACTTTACCTACACATCTATGGGCACAAGGCCCTACTGATGTTGGTTGCATGAATATTACACCATATCGAGTCACATTAAAGGCAGGAGTGGTGCTACCACGAATGCGACAATACAAGTTACCACCAGATGCTGTAGTGGCTTTACTACAAATCATTGACGAGCTCATTGCCCAAGGAGTAGTTGTGGAAACAGACTCCAATGTATGTAATTCACCGATAATTCCGATTCTTAAACGAACAGATCCTAAGGCCCCGCCAGTATATCGATTGGTTATTGATCTGCGCGAGTTAAACAAATGCATTGTGCCACAATTTCCTGTGGTCCCAGATATCTCGTCATTACTGACAGCTATTGATTCCGAAGCGACATTCTTTACTGTAATCGATCTCAAGAATGCCTTTTTCAGCGTCCCAATAGATCCGGAAAGCCAATATTTGTTCGGATTTAGTTTAAATGGGCGTAGCTTTAAATTTTCACGCGCACCTCAAGGATTTACAGAAAGTCCCAGCATCTATAGCCAAGCACTGAAACGAGAACTTGACAGTATCCACATGCCAGTTAACACTGCTCTGATTCAATATGTCGATGATCTGCTGATCACCGCGAGAAGCGAACCCGAATGTGAAAAAGCATCACTGACAGTTTTACAATTTCTAGCCGAAAAGGGGCACAAGGTGTCCCCTTCTAAGGTGCAATTCTGTGTCCAGCGAGTTGTTTATCTTGGACACTCGCTGTCCAAGGAGGGAAGGCAGCTTACACCCGACCGTATTCAGTTAATAGCTAACATGCCAATACCCAAGACACAAAAGGAAGTACGAGCTTTCATAGGCCTCACTTCATATTGTAGGCAGTGGATCCCTCAGTATGCATTTCTAGCAAAACCACTCATTCAGTTAACCACACAGGAGGCAGCCACATCGACTGTTCTCCCTTGGACCCAGGAACATACACAAGCTTTTGAAAGCCTAAAGAAAGCTTTATGTCAAGCACCTGTTTTAGCAACGCCATGTTACAGAAAACAGTTTACACTCTTTGTTACAGAACGCGAAGGTACTGCCTTATCAGTACTCACACAGGAACAAGCAGGAGCACACAAACCATGTGCTTATTTTTCTAGTACACTAGATCCCGTAGCTCAGGCTTTGCCTGCATGCCTGAAATCAGTAGCAGCGACAGCTTTAGCAATCAGACAAAGCGATGCCATAGTGTTAGGACATCCATTGACAGTTCAAGTACCACACGCAGTAGAGGTTCTTGTAAATAGAACGCAAACACAACATTTGACTATAGCGCGACTTACAGGGTACGAACTTACATTGTTTCAGCCACATATAGAAATCAGACGCTGTAACACATTGAATCCTGCCACACTTTTGCCAGTAACCGGAACAGACCCACTAGCTCATGACTGTATTGAAGTTATTACTATAACGACAAAACCCAGACAAGACTTAACCGATGTCCCATTGTCAGATCCAGACCTGACATTGTATGTAGATGGTTCATGTATGAGAACAAGCACAGGAGAGTTAGTGGCCGCTTACGCAGTCACCACAGATACTGAAGTCATTGAAACTAATCGTATAAATACTTTGTCAGCTCAAGCCGCAGAGCTCATCGCTCTGACACAAGCCTGTATTCAAGCCACGAATAAAAAAGTCAACATATACACTGATTCACGTTATGCATTCGGAGTTGTACATGACTTCGGCGTGCTGTGGCGAGAGAGAGGTTATTTAACTTCCCACGGTGCCCACATTCAGCACGGACCCCTCATTCATGCCTTATTAGATGCAATACATCTACCCACTGCAATATCAATTATGAAATGTAAGGCTCATACGAAGGTTACTGATATCATTTCCCAAGGCAATGATCTAGCCGACAGAACAGCTAAACAGACTGCTCAAACTCAAACCCCCGACATGACAAAGACAATAGTCCCGACACCGACACATTGTATGACAGTTAAAGATCCTACTCTTGACGTAATTGACATACAGACACATGCTACACCAGACGAAATAAAGAAATGGACTGAATTAGGAGGGATTCAAACGGACCAAGGATGGATGATGAAGGAAAAGTCTGTATGGTTCCTTCCTGATTCAATGGTCCAAGTTATAATTAACACTATACATAGTCCAGCACATCTAGGAGAAAAAGCTATGCTAGACAGCATTCAACACATTTGGTTCAATAAACATTTACGAGCAGCAGCCAAACAAAAGGTCCGTACCTGTATGATCTGTTGTCAGTTTAACCCAGGAAAAAGCGTTCCCGTAGAACAGGGTGGATTTCATCCTCCTAATCATCCTTTTGAAGTACTCCAGATGGACTATATCCAGATGGAACGATGTCGAGGATTCAAATATGTTCTCGTAGTTGTCTGCGCTCTGTCCCGTTGGACAGAGGCATACCCGGTTTCAGATTACACTGCCCCGACTACTGCCAAACAGTTGGTTCGAGAATTCTTCCCACGATACGGTTTACCACGTGTTGTTCACTCAGATAACGGCCAGCCGTTCTCATCCGAATTAATGAAACATGTTTCACTTCTGTTAGGATATCAATGGAAATTCCACTGTGTCCGACACCCCGAGGCAGCAGGTCTCGTAGAAAGACATAATCAGATACTGAAAATCAGATTGTCCAAAATATGCAGAGAGAAAGGTGTCGACTGGGTAGTAGCGTTACCAGTTGCACTCTTTTACATGAGAATGGTAGCACACTCTCGAACAGGGCTATCCCCGTATGAGGTGATCTTCGGCAGACCACCAAATATGTGGGGGACGCCTATACCACGCAAAATAACTGATGTTGACTGTAATATGCTGACAGATTACTTGGCTTCCTTGATGTCTGCACTACAATCTTGTCGTTCACAGGTAGCTGCAGCCTTTCCCGACAACACTGAGGTGAAACCCCATGACGTAGTTCCGGGTGATCTCGTATTTGTGAGAAATTTCGACCGAAAGACCCAGCTGGAGCCCAGGTGGAAGACACCCAAGTTGGTTCTGCTCACTACAAGGACAGCCGTGAAGATCGAGGGCCGCAAGGGCTGGATTCATTCAAGTCATATCAAGAAATTTCATGGACTATCCTCGGATATAGACATTGTGCCCTGCACTCCCTCACAGACTGATTCAAAACTTCCTTTTGTTGAACAGAATAACTCTGAACACTACAAACTAAAGCTTAGGCCCAACAAGTCGAGCAATTTGATTGTTTAAGTCCTCTCCAAGGTGAAGCGGTTGAATTGTCTCTGACATGTATCCCTTGGACCTGAGTAGAGAAAATACCCGGAAAATGTTGAAACGACAGGCGTATTGTAAATCACTGCGTAGCCACTGCATAGTGACATTATTAATTTTGTTTTTCTCGAGTCTTTTAATAATTACTGCAAGTATATTGTTGCACATATATTACCCTATTTCTAGACATGTTTATAATGTTACTGCTGAACATTCTTTTAGTAACTTACCTCCGCATGAATTGTCTTATAGACTTGCGCTGCGCAATAACACTTTCATTAGTATGTTACATCATTCCCATCAGACTAGTAATGCCACTAATTGTTGGGTGTGTGGTCGGCTCCCTCCCTATCAGAATTATGAAGGAGTCCTGCCATTCTTTCCACACCCATTTACACATAATGGCTCCTGTGGAGCATGGTTTAGTTTAATCAATTCCATAGACTCAGACACAGCAGTTTACCAAGATCATTGGGTATGGGGAAACCTGAACCTAGTTTTACTCAAGGTCTGCTACCCTGACAAGGAGGGTCGCCCCAAGAGAACAGGAACTGATCTAGAAAATGAAGTATATGGTTTAGGTAATTTCATACCTAATCTCATGATTCTAAATGTCGAATCCGAAGTTGAACTAGTTTTGCCCACCATGTCAGTATTCCCAGCGAAGGGTGAATTGTGTGTAAGAAAGGTTGGTTCCATACATATGGGCCATAGTAAATGCACTACTATAGTAGAATTCAGTGATCAAGGCAAATCTTCATTTAGAGCTTATCGCCACTCCTACTTTATATGTGGTCAGACTGCATATATGCGTCTACCTCTAGACTGGGATGGTACCTGCTACATTGCATTTCTTTTGCCACCTGTTTTCCTAGCTCCTCCTGATTATTACAGAAATATCCATTTAGTACACAACAGAGAGCGGAGAGATCTCCCAATTGTCGATTATACTGAGACGGCATGGGACAAGTATGTAGATTTTAATAAAGGCATCTTTCCCTATATAGGTACTGTTACAAATAGTAAGCTGATACGTAGATTAACTAGAACCCTTGAAGCAGTAGTGAATGAGACTATTTCCGCCCTAGGCAATTTAACAGAAGAGCAGTCTGCTATGCGGATTGTTGTGCTCCAAAATCGTCTTGTCCTTGACGTCATCCTGGCTGATAGGGGCGGAGCTTGTAGGGTCATCGGATCAAGCTGCTGCGTATTCATACCAGAAAATTCGCCATCTGTATATAAAGCCATCACTCGCCTTCATAAGATTGTAAACCAGATACACCAGAACCCAGGCACTTGGACTTGGTCCAGTTGGTTTTGGAATATGATATCAGCCTGGGGATGGAGAGTTTTATCCTTCCTAGGTATTGGCCTTCTCATACTATTCAGTTGCTGTCTATGTCTACAATGTGGACCAGCGATCTGTGGTCTGTGTGCCACATCGTGTATTCCACCACCAAGATTTCATTCGTCACGGAAGAAGAAAGAAGAACAAATGATGCTATATGAACAGATCAATGGATTGATGAAGATTGATATCTCTTAACGGGCAAGTAGGGGACAAGGAGGGAATGTGGAAATATGGATTTTTCTGGTCAGTTATGTCCCCTATCTTGGACCCCAGCGGTTCTATGTGCATGTTACAAGTACATGTATGTTCCCTCCAGTTCCAGTTATGAAGACGCAAATACATGTGCGTCCACCGTCAACATGTCCTCTGTCAGATCCGCCATGAATAGGCCGGATATTCCATTCCTAAATATGAAAGGCCACCGACTTTATATGGTTCACTTATGCCATTTTACAGTCTAGGCAAGTAGGCCCTGATTCTGTCATCAAACTCTTCTTGCCTTCTGCCTCTGAAAACTCCAGTCTGAGCCTGCATCTGTGACCATGAACTTTGTCTCATTCTCTGCGCGGCTCACGAAGCCTGACATCAGCCTATTCTCTGCCAAGAACTGTATTCCACCTTCGAATTATCTGCTTCACTCCTTAGCCGATGCATTCCTGTCTAGCAGCTTAAGTAAACATTCTTCCAGCTACTGAGCAAAGGCTCGGCTTCTCTGTCCTCATGCAAGTAATTCATAGCCCTGTTACCATGGAATATTCCTACCCCCTCGCATTCAGTGTAGACACTTAGACGCTTGTACACGCACGCACAGTCAGTATAGAATAGATTCTGTCCGAGAGTCCTTCTTTTGTGGATAACATAGTTCTTTAAACATAGGATGTTAGATATGATTTGGGATTAGGTTGACTTGACCCCCCAGACTTTTTGTCTCCACATGTAGAGCTAAATGTCAAGTCCCCTTCACCCCCTAGTTACACGTCAATTACACGTCATGCTGCTGCGCGCGCATCTATGCCAAGTATTATCTTATAGATCCACCTATATGTGACATCATAACCAATTATGTTCCTTTTTACTCCTTATTACACCCATTTTTGGTTACGCAGATAAATCGTCATTTTCCTTATCAATTGTTACGCCTACTGCATTCGCTTCATTGTAATGTATGTACTATAAAAGTCATTTCTTGTCAATAATGTATGTACTTCACTTCCTGAACCTCCGTGGTGATGGAACTTGGAGCAACCGATTATAATCGATCACTGGAATAAAGCCCATTCCGAACCTCTAATATCACGGATTCTGCCTCTCATTTTACTGAGCTATTTTATTATGTTTCTGCATCAAATTAAGTCCAGGTAAAGGAATTTTATTTACCACAAGCTTACCAACAGCGGAGCGCCTTCGTTTGGTCGAGATTCTATGCCGGGTTAGTGATGACCAGGACATTCTTCACAAATTCCCCAAACTGTTCACCGGGCTGGGAAAGATGAACAAACGTCAAGTTTGGCTCCACATCAATGACCAAATAAGGCCTGTAGCACAACATCCCAGGCGAGTGCCTTTCCACCTTCAACAAGCGGTGGAGGATGAACTCCAAGAACTCTTACCAGCTGACATTATTGAGCGGACTGACGGCCCCACTCCATGGGTGTCACCAGTGGTCATTGTAGCCAAGAGAGGCACTTCTGGGAAGGTGCGTTTATGTGTTGACATACGACTTCCTAACACGGCGATTGAAAGAGAACTTCATCCTGGGCCTCACTTGAGCAATATGATCTCTGCGTTAAATGGTGCCAGGGTATTTTCGAAACTTGACCTAAACAAGGGATACCATCAGCTGGAGTTGCATGAAAAATCAAGGTACATAACAACGTTTGCAACTCACCTAGGTTTGTTTCGATACAAACGATTAAGTTTTGGTATTTCCTCGGCGGCAGAGATTTTCCAAGAGGCCATCCGTCAGACCATACATCACATACCCAACACCCTGAATTATAGCGACGATATTCTTGTGTATGGGTCGAGTGTGCAGGAACATGATAAGGCCCTAGATCGGGTGTGTCACGCCCTCCTGGAAACTAATTTGACTCTAAACAAGGACAAGTGCGAATTCCATCAATCCACTCTCAAATTCTTTGGCCATGTGTTCTCTGGAGTGGGAATGAAGCCTGACCCTGAAAAAGTGGTGGCCCTAAATGGCACCAAGAGTCCCCAAGATGTTAGTGACATTCGATCATTTCTGGGTATGGCCAGTTATTGCGCCAGATACATCAAAGACTATGCCACACTTAGTCATCCCCTCAGAACGCCTACAAAGCAAGGACAACCGTTTAACTGGACCCCTCAGTGTGAGCGGGCGTTTCAAGACATCAAACGTGCCGTTGAGTCGGCCGACAACTTAGGATATTTCAACCCCAAAAGGAAGACGGAAATAACTGTGGATGCTAGCCCGGTGGGCCTGGGTGCGATTTTGGCTCAGTATGACAATGACGGGGATCAGCGCCATATCGTAGCTTATGCGAGTCGCAGCCTGTCAGACACGGAGAAGGCTTATTCTCAACCAGAGAAAGAGAGTCTGGCGGTTGTGTGGGCCTGCGAGCACTTCCATGTTTTCATCTATGGCAAACATTTTACGATGGTGAGTTATCATCAGGCGCTTGTTACAATCTTCGGAAATCCCAGATCAAATATGCCGCCTCGGATTGAGCGATGGGGCTTGCGTCTACAGGAGTATACATACACAATATTGCACAAGCCGGGAAAATCAGCAAATCCGGCTGACTATATGTCCCGACACCCTCAATCATCGATGGCAGCAGGATCGTCGATGGCCGAAGAATACATCCACTTTGTGGTGGGTCATGCTCAACCACCAGCGGTTCCCCTGGAAGCCATTCAAGAGGCTACTGCGCAAGATGCCGTTCGGCAAAAAGTACTCCGTCGACTGCAGACCAATAGGTGGAGGCACGACAGTGAGGAAGAATGGAATGATCCTGCCGTAAGACAAGAAATGCAAGCCTTCAGGCATGTAAGTGAAGAGCTCTCTGCCACCTCGGAAGGTCTGTTGCTGAGGGATCATAGGATTGTCATTCAGACGCAACTACGACAGGGCATCATCAACCTCGCTCATGAAGGTCATCGAGGAGTGGTTGCAACTAAGAGAGCTCTTAGGGAGCGGGTGTGGTTCCCGCTGTTGGATCAGATGGTGGAACTCACTCTAAAAGACTGTCCCCAATGCCAACTTGTTAGTCAAGGGGCCTCCCCAGCTCCTCTGCAAATGACAAGATTGCCCAGTGGCGTGTGGCAAGAACTGGCCATGGACTTTTATGGACCTCTCCCATCAGGAAAGTATGTCCTGGCAATTATGGATGAATATTGAAGGTTTCCACTCGCCCAATTTGTATCATCCACCAGTGCCTTGAGCACCATCGCGGTGCTAGATGAAGTATTTGCGGCGTGGGGCATCCCCAAAGAACTTAAGACAGACAATGGCCCTCCTTTTAATGGACATGAGTTTGGTGAATTCACGAGGCACCTGAACTTCAAGCATCGGAAAGTCACGCCCTTATGGCCGCAGGCCAATGGGACAATTGAAAGGTTCATGGCCACTCTTAAAATACTTTTCAACAGGCGACAGTTGAAAGAAAGGATCTTCAAGTGGCTCTTAACGAAGTCCTAAGGGCCTATAGAACAACACCGCATGCCACCACAGGAAAGTGATCTGTCACGTTGATGCTAGGTCGGCCAATCAGGACCCGGATACCCACCTGGGAAGGCGCTCTGAGAGCGGTCTCACCTGCTCGTATTCATCAAGAAGTCATATCAGCAGACCGTAGTGGGAAGGACAAAATGAAGCCATGTGCAGATGCCTGAAGGAGAGCAAGATCACCACCCATTCATGAAGGGGACTGCGTAATAGTCAAGCAGGAACATCGCAGGAAAACGGACTGTAATTTTAGAGCGGAGCCTCTGACAATTACTCAGAAAAAGGGTACCATGGTGACTGCTGAGTCCGACAGCCGGAGGGTCACCGGGAACGTATTCTATTTCCAAAAGTGCACTCCAGTCATGAGAGAGTTGCTCCAGAAGATATTGGGGCAACCTGGAAGTGAAGGGAGAGAACAACAGGCAGTGGCGAGCGAGGGTCAACATCATGATACTCTGGGAGAACCTGAGTCTGGAGCAGGGACCATGTCTCTCCGACCTCGACGGGATCTGCACAGACCGAAAAGACTAATTGAAGAACTATAAACAAGTCAGTCATTTCATTTTGTTAAAAAAGGGGAAGATGTAGAATATGAGCGGTATAGTTGTTCTGTGGGCGGAGTCAGGAGGGAACAGGAAGAGGAGGGGAGACACGAGGAAAGGGCAGTTAGAGTAGGGACGGGGACCGGGCATGAAGCAAGTAATAAAGCTCTTCATGAAAGAATAGTTTGTGTCGTAGTATATTTGACCAAAGACACAACACTCTCTATACCCAAGTATGACTGTATTTCATTACCTAGATGGTGGTATTGCTGCCCATTACCCATGCCCTGATTAGGACACATGACACCTTTCTTGTCCCAATGCAAATGTCGTGATTCTTCTTGTTCACAAGTATTCATCGTTGTCTAAAAACACTTCGTGCCCAAACTGAATATCTTTATAAATGAGCAAGTCAACATTAAAGTGATTAGGGAAATGTACAATTCTTATCTTTATCAAATACATGATTCCAATACTTAAAAGACGTCGATTAAAAAATCTTAATTTAATGGAATATTGTGAAGTGTTCATACCGGTAGAAATCTGTAAAGAAAAAATCCATGATCTGATTGTATTTCCGTCTAGTTTATTGCTTGTTCCAACCATCTGTATGAAAAGGCCATGATCCTATTGGATTTCCATCTAGTTAATTGGTGCAACCATTTGCATAAATAAGTCATGATCCGATTGAATTCCCGTCTAGTTATTGCTTAATGCTACTAAAGCACTTTCAATCAAAGTATCCTTTAAAGATGCACATGATGGAATTGTTAGATTGCACCGCCCCTCGCTTCTGAGCTCTGACGTGCCATCTTCATTCGATTTACCAGTTAAACAAAAAACACATTTGAACACACCACAATATTTTTAATGACATGCGGTGACTACTGGTGTTCAGTTATGCTGTCATGAAAATGGTCTTATAATAACACAAACTCTGTAAATATGCGTGTTTCTGCTCTTGCCCTGTTGAGTATTATTACTTGCAATAAATGGTGGCATTTTCACCCAGCACGTGGGTGCATAAACATAGGCAAGCAATATGTTTTCTTTTATTTAAAAATCAAATAAATAAAACGACACTGTCTGTAATCAATCTCCAAATAGGCTGACAACCAAATTTCATGTCATTAGGTACACTGTATAAAGTCCTGAACTTTTCACCTGCAAAACATTGATATGAGGTGTACTAGTGCAATTACTTCAATAAGAGTCAACCAAGAACTGCTAGAATAAATTAGGCTATCACACAAAAGACAAGGGATGGAGACTGTGTTCAGAATGACTTGGAGGGAGGTGCAAACTGGCCAATTGTTATGCAGACTTGCCAAAACGTTCTTTCACTGGCACCTGCACCTCTCAGTTGCTGTAATTACATTTCAAGTGCAACCGTTATATGTGAAAATATTAATAACACAAATATCTAGACAAAAATATAGTATTATGTGTATTTGTTCCCAAAAATATCGCTCCATTGAGCATAGATTTTCTATTATTAACTCCAAAAGGGTCATATGTTCGTAAATAACATTAATGATACTATGGTGTGAATCTACTAATTTGTCACGCAAATGCCGCGCAGCAAAGAATATTGCTGCGCTGTGTTGCACATGAGTGAAAACTGAGTGCAAAGCGCTATTTACTAAGACTAACCTGCTGCTGTCTCTCCCTGTGCTGGTGCACTAACATATGTGACGCACAGCCTTACATCATGCACCACAAGTGAGTGTGCACTCTCTAGCAGTGGACTTCAATCAATCAATAATTTGTAAAGCGCACTACGTACCCGCAAGGGTTTCAAGGCGCTGAGGATGGGGAGAGGGGGGTGCCCTTGCTACTGGTCAAACAGCCAGGTCTTGAGTTGTTTCCTGAAGGTTGGAAGGTCTTCGGTTTGTCGTAGGATGAGGGGGAGGGTGTTCCAGGTCTTGGCGGTGCGGTGGGAGAGGATTTGCCTCCGGCTGTGGATCTACGGATGCGTGGGACGGTAGCCAGGGAGAGGTCTGCGGAGCAGAGTTTCCTGTTGGGTACGTAGAAGGAGAGTCAACTGTTGAGATAGGCTGAGCCGGTCTTGTGGAGTGCCTTGTGTGCGTGGATCAGGACAGTGAGCCAGTGCATATTCCTCAGGTGGGGGGTGATGTGGTCGCGGCACCGGGACTTCGAGGATCAGGCCTGCAGAGACATTCTGGATTCTTTGCAGTCTGTTGATGAGCTTGGTCGGGGCTCCGGCGTAGAGGGCATTCCCGGAGTCGAGTCTGCTGCTGACTAGGGTCTGGGTAACTGTTTTTCTTGTGTCAGTCGGGATCCATCTATAGATCTTGCAGAGCATACGGAGGGTGTTGAAGCAGTCGGAGGAGGCAGCGCTGACTTGTTTGGTCATGGTGAGTTTCGATTCGAGGATGACTCCCAGGTTGCGTGCGTGGTTCGTGGGTGTGGGGGGTGTTCCCTGTGACGCGGGCCACCAGGAGTCGTCCCATGCTGCGGGGTTGGGCCCGAGGATGAGGATCTCCATCTTGTCTGTGTTCAGCTTAAGGCGGCTATCCTCCATCCAGTCGGCGACGGCCTTCATTCCCTGGTGGAGGTTGGATTTGGCGGTGAGGGGGTCCTTGGTGAGGGAGAGGATCAGTTGCGTGTCATCAGCGTAGGAGATTATGTTGAGGTCATGATGTCGGGCGATGCGTGCGTGGGGCGCCATGTAGACGTTGAATAGCGTTGGGCTGGGGGAGAATCCCTGCGGGACGCCGCAGATGATCTTGGAGGCTTTGGATCGGAACGGGGGAGGGGGACTCTTTGGGTTCTGCCGGAGAGGAAAGAGGAGGTCCAGTCCAGGGCCTTGTCCCGGATCCCTGTGTCGTGGAGTCGTGTGCGTAGTGTGCGGTGGCAGACGGTGTCGAAGGCGGCGGAGAGGTCCAGAAGGATGAGGGCCGCCGTCTCGCCTTTGTCCAGTAGGATCCTGATGTCGTCTGTGGCTGCGATGAGGGCGGTCTCGGTGCTGTGGTTGCTGCTGAATCCTGACTGGGAGGGGTCCAGGATGCCATAGTCTTCTAGGTAGTGGGTGAGCTGGATGTTGACTATCTTCTCGATGACCTTAGCTGGGAACGGGAGCAGGGAGATGGGCCGGATGTTTTTGAGTTTGCTCGGGTCCGCCTTGGGTTTCTTTAGTAGGGCGTTGATCTCAGCGTGATTCCAGCTTTCAGGGAAGGTCGCGGTCTCGAAGGAGAGGTTGATGATGCTGCATAGGTGGGGTGCAATGGAGCTGCCGGCTTTGTTGAAGATGTGGTGTGGAAAAGGGTCAGATGGCGAGACGGAGTGGATTGTGCCCATAGTCTTCATTGTGTCTTCGATGCTCACGTTGGCCCAGGTTGTCAGGGGTTCGTGGTCGGTGGGGTGTGTGGGTACTGGCATGTTGGGGCCTGTTAGGGTCATCCGGACGTTGAAGCTATCGTGGATGTCGGCGATCTTCCGGTGGAAGAAGGTGGCGAGGGAGTCGCACAGGGCTTGCGACGGCGAGATGTCATTGGCGTTGGAGCTGAGGTTGGAGAGTTCCTTCACGATGTTGAAGAGCTCCTTGCTGTTGTGTGCATTGTTGTCAAGGCGGTCTTTGTAGGAAGTCCTCTTGGCGGTCCTGATGAGGTGGTGGTGGTTGTGTATGGCGTCTTTGTGGGCTGCGCGGCTGTCTGACGATTTCTCACTGTGCCATATGTCCTCCAATTTCCGGCAGGTGCGCTTTGATGCTAGGAGTTCCAGGGTGAACCAGTTGGCTCTCTTGCTGGTGTCTTTGAGGGTTTATTTTTTCAGCTGGGCTAAGGTGTTGGCGCAGTCGTCCAACCATCGTCTGAGGGTGCGTGCACCAGCGTCGGGGTTGGAGGGGTTGGTCGGTGGGTTGAGTGCGAGGTTTGCCTGTAGTTGTACTTCTGTGATTTTGCCCCAGCAGCGGCAGGGCATCTGTAGTGTGCGGTGATGTGCGACGGGTTTCCGGAAGGTGAAGTGGATGCAGTGGTGTTCGGTCCAGGTGGGTGCAGAGACGTGGCTGAAGGAGACGTGGGGGCTTGAGGAGAAGATGGCGTCGCGCGTGTGACCGGCGATGTGGGTCGGCATCGTGACGAGCTGTTCCAGTCCGAGGTTGGTGAAGTTGTCTATCAGGGAGGACGAGTTGCTGTTGTTGTTGTTCTCCAGATGGAAGTTCAGGTCTCCGAGGAGGATGTAGTCGGTGGCGGTCAGTGCATGCGTGCTGATGAAGTCGGCGATGGCGTCGCAGAATTGTGGCCGGAGTCTGTGTGGTCTGTATATGAGGGTGCCTCTTAGGGTGGTCTTGGGGTCCGTGTGATTCTGGAAGTGCATGTGTTCGACGGAGCTGAGTGTGTCGTTGGTGTTTGTTGAGACCTTGATGGTTTTCTTGTGGACGATTGCGATTTCTCCTCCGACTCCGTTGGTGCGGTCTCTGCGGGCGATCTTGTATCCGTCAGGGATGGCAATGACAATGTCTGGAGAGGAGGCTACATTCATCCAGGTCTCGGTTAGGAAGGCGACGTCTGGTTATGCGGTGTCGAGTAGGTCCCAGAGCTCTACGGCATGTTTGCGTAAGGAGCGGATGTTGATCAGGATGCATCGGAGCAGGTTATGTTCTGTCGTGGCGTGTGTCTCTTCGTCTTTGATGCAGGAGAAGCTGCAGTTCTGTCAGGCGAAGGGACCGTGGGTGCGCTTCGGGGTGGCCCTGTAGCAGGTGGCGGTCCGTCATGTATTGAGAGCGATGAGAGTGCTGGCGTCGAATTGGAGTCTGTCATCATGGCTGGGCTGGGGGCCAGGGGTTCTGGCGCTGTGCGCGGTCCATGCGCGGACTGGCGCAGACGGGCTTGCCTTTGGCGCATCTTTTTATGGGGAGGTGGGAGGGAGGAGCAGCTGGGAGGTGGGTGGCAGGGGGCAGCGAATGCACGTGGGGGCGGGCCGTGGGGGAAGCAGCGGCGGAAATGGGAGCTGCAAGGGGGGCACAACAGGAGGTACACTAGGCAGCGGGGCACGGGGGCACCCAGGAACGGACACAGAAACGCAAACTGGGCAGCAGGGCATGGGAGCACACAGGAAGGGACACAGAAAAGCAAACTGGGCACCGGGGCATGGGGGCACACAGGAAGGGACACAGAAAAGCAAACTGGGCAGCAGGGCACGGGGGCACACAGGAAGGGACACAGAGAAGCGAACTGGGCAGCGGGGCATGGGGCAAACAGGTGAGGGGACACAAAAGGCAACTGGGCAGCAGGGCACAGAGGAGCGAAGGGCACGAGGTACTTGACGAGCGCAGATGGAGCTGCAGCGGTGGGGAGCGACCTAGTTGGCAAGGACTTACAGTGGAAGTGTTTCCTTTCAGTATACATGCTTATGTGTACGATTTGGGCACCAAAGGGCATGCTCATGGTCATGAGGCTAAACCAAGGGTCCCAGACCTGGGGGCACTTGCGGATCAGGAAATTGCTCCTGCTTGATCTGGGTGCTGGTGCAGGCAGTTGTGAGCCAGTTATGTCCTTGTGGCTCTCAACATGAGACCATCAAACTAGCCCTTTGAGTCAGTCTGGGAGTCCTGGGTTCAGATAAAGGTCAATCCCTCTGATGCAGGCAGGAGGGCAGCTGGGCAGCTGGGCAGCAGGGCAGCAATACAGCAAGGAAGCAATTCAGCAAGGCCATAGGGCAGTAGTCCAGCAGCATGGCAATATTTCTACCAGGTGCCTCCTTTGAAGTGGGAGATGCCTTAGAGGTTTCCCTCTGAAGTCCAGATGTTACCTGCCTCTCCTGCACTGGCTCTAGGCTAATTATAGGAGGTATGCAGCCCTTTGTGTGGAGGCAGGACACAGCCTATTCACACGTCTGGAAGAGCATGAGATCCTTGATACTTCACAGTCCGGATTCTGTCCATTTCGCAGTACTGAGACCATGCTGGTTGCACTGACAGTTACTATCAGGCTGTCCCTTGACACTGGCAATCCAGCTATGCTGGTGATGTTAAATATTTCAGTAGCTTTTGACACTGTTACTCATGACCTACTTATTTGCAGACTTTATTATATAGGCATCTGTGGCAAAGGGCTACAATGGTTTATGGATATTCAGGAAAACCAGACACAGACAATATTTTAGACTCTTTAAAGTTGCGTACAATGCTTGTCAATAAGGGGGCTGCTCAGTCCTCTTCTTTGAGTCCCACATTATTTAACATCTATGTAGCACCTCTTGTCCAAATTGTCAAAGCATGTGGCTTCGAGATGACATCTTACGTAGATGACACTCAGTTAGTTGTCTCCTTCGGTCATGATCTGGACGGGGTGACATCTCAATTTACACAGTGTATGAGAAGCCTGAATGATAAAACCGAAATACTTCTGTAAGATAGTCTCTGTAAGTGAGCTCTTGCACAGCACCTATATCCTAATTTGTGCCATGCAGTAATATATTACAACTAAAGCATCTGCAAAACTCCTCTTATTTTTTTATTTTATGACTTTTAAATGCACTTTAATCTCACTTTTAGCATGGCCTCATGCCTCTACTAAGGCATCTACAGTCCTCTCAATGGGCACTTCTGCCCTGATTTGTAGAATGAGTTTATATCCCACATTTGCAGCGTAGCAAAGACTCTCAACGTGCACAACTAGCTTTACCTGTCCAGTTCATCACTATCCTGAAGAACCAGAACCTTTTGGACCTGGAGGCGCAGGGTACGCCTTAATCTCCTGGGTTCTCCTGCTTAGCTACACAGAGACACGGGGACACTCTGTCGGCGTAAAAGATTAAATTTATTAGCTGCAGCTAGTACAGTTGTCCCAGAAGTACACAAAGTAGGTTCTCAGGAGACTGCCACTTCACTCCGTGGCGCACAATCTTTTATAGCACATATGTAAAGTATACATTAACCAAATACACACCCAGAACATATAAGAAAGAGCCAATAGGAACAGTTGGAAAACAGGACAACACCAATAGGAAAGGTTTGAAAACAAAGTATCAGATGACTCGAAGAAGCCTTTCCTCCAACTGTGTTTGTCAACCTCCCCACGAGCTAATTCATTAACTGATCTGCAACTAACTTGCAGGTGGCGAGATACGTTTGTGTGTGTTGGAGGACAGTTGTGAAACGAGAGAATGCTGGCAGAGGACAGCGAAGGCCAGACGATAAGATAAAGTCAGAGGAGAATAGTGTGAACCAACAGATAGTTGAGACGGGGATTAGAAAAACCAGACAGGGATTAGTGTACTCGGCCAATCCTAACACCAGCTTTGCAAATAGAGGCAGAAGGTTTATTTTGACACGAAGCTGCAGAAAAAGCAGAAAAAGACTTCGATCGTCGTGCTGCCTGAGTGAGGGCAACACAAAATGGCGGCGGAGCACAAAATGGCGGGTCGATACGATCACAATCGAAAATCGAAGTTCCTCAGACCCTCCTTTTGACAGAACTCAGGCAAGATACTCAGACTCACATTAATCTGAGTCAATGTCGATGGCCATAAGGTAATCGAGCTGTTGCTGTAGCATCATTCTGATATTCTCTGTTCTTTGAGGCTTTGGTTTAGGGATGCACATAGTAGCACAAAGGTCGCAGATGGCGGGGCCACAGTGCATACAAAGGCAACAAGAGAATACGATGGCTAAAACTACTCCAAGGAATGTCAATACCTTCCAACCCCATTTGGACAATAGTCCCCAAAACCACTCCAATAATGACCAATCTCCTTCGTCTTGATGAATCGACTCAGAGATTATATGTAACTTAGAGATAGCTTGGTATACTGTCGGAGCGTCATTAGGTATGAAAATACAGCAACTTGACCCGATCAATTTGCATACTCGACCACCGTCTGCAAGAACAAAGTCTAAAGCAACTCGGTTTTGTAAAGTCATAAGACGATCTGCCTGTAGTTCTGCCGTGATATTAATTACGGCTCCTACAGTGATGTCTATGGTGGTTTCTACAACACGAACCAGTTGCCTTATATTTCTGCTGTTGGCCATTGGACCCCAAAAAGGAAGAAATCCTTTGAGGAAATCTCCTCCCTCTTGTCCTGCTGTGTCCTTGGAATTAATAATTCCTCTGCCATACCTGTTTCGATGATGATTTGCAGAAGCAGTGTATGTAGGAGGAAGAAGGAAAGCCATATAGCAGGTACCAGAAAAACCCGTTGGCAACCACGTGTAAGCATAACAGATGAAATATGTACCTTGAGATGGTACTAGAGGCGGTGAATTTTGAGAGGAGTAGACGTATGTGTGGGAACAGCTATTTCTTTGTACAGTGTCAGCAGACTGACCATTTATCTGTAGACAGAAATTGCCCTGATGTGGTATAGTCCAAATCGGTGAAGATTTTCCTTTTTTAACTTTATCACTAAGGCTAGTGACGTAATGGGTGACGTTCCAGTTAGTGTACCCTTTTCTTTCGTCAACGGAGATTTTACTATTTTCCATGATTTTAGCCATAGCTACCATTCCCTTTATCAACGAACTATGACTAAAATACGGACCACTAATACGTGAACTAACGGATCGTCTGAATTTGCTTTGATAGGCATTGGAGAAGATAACAAAATAAGCCCAAGCAGAACCTTCATAGGAGAACGGAAGGACTAAATACGGCAATCCTTTTTCTACGGTATGTGGCATGAGTCCACACACCCAACAGTCAGTTGTATTGATCACTAATTGATGTTGATGTAACAACTGGACAAACAAGTTATTATAATATTCAGTTCTCATAGTGAGTTCTTGTTGAGGAAGTGTATGAAACAGATGTGGAGAGACAGTAGAAGAAGACGAATAGGGCGAAGGAGAGACAACTTTTTGCTGCAGAGCAATAACAATCCAATTTATACACACCAAAAGAATACACAATAATATAATAATACATAAAGCAATACTACAATGACTATACATTTCTTTACAATGATTCTTTTTATCTTTACTTTCTCTTTTGCCTAATGTAGTCTCCATCTTTCTAAGTGGATGCTCACGGCAATCTTCCTCAATCACTTAATCACGATTGTCTGCCGTCCTATGACACTGCAAGTCCTGCAGGCCTATTGCCACTACTCAGGTCGCAACTAAGACTCCTACCGTGACCTTGCAACCGGGACAGAATACTACATAGGAGAGAGAAATCTTAAGAGTTCTTTAGTCTAGGCCTTAGGTTATAGTGTTCTTTACCAGGTGCAGTTTGGTCTTGGAACAATGTTCGCGAATTGGTTATATTCAAGCGACAATGTGGTGGTATTGCTTCCTGGAGAATGTCGTCGTCCTCTTTCTCAGACAATGTTCCATTCAGGCGTGCATCACTAAAAGGTATGAATCGTGGAACTTTTTCACTTTCAGAGTCACCAATACCCCTATGCACCCATTGATCGAAGGGTAGAGGCAAAGGCACTTTCTTACAATGCACACCGTGAATCCAATTCTTCTTTCCTTCGACTTTGACTGCTGTTCTCCTTTTTAAAAGTACTAAGCGAGGCTCCCTCCACCTGGGCTCCAAATTTTTTGTCCTTTGGAAATTCTTTGTACAGACCCAGTCACCTGGTCGGATGGAATGACCTGGGTCTGTGGAAACCTCCGGTAAAGCACTCTGAACCTGTTGATGGAGAACACGCAATTTAGTTGTAAGTTCATGCAAGTAGTCAATCAATATTGGATATTACAAGTCTGAGTATTTCTTAGGGCGAGGGACTCCCTATACATTAGCCGGGCGTCCAAAAACCACTTCGTAAGGGCTAAGTCCCAAACGAGAGTGTACTGCAGTTCTGGTGGACAGAAGAGCCAATGGTAAAGCATCGGGCCAATTGAGTCCTGTACTAGCCTGAACGTTCGCTAGTTTAAACTTTAGTGTACCGTTGTAGCATTCTACTAAACCCGCTGACTGTGGATGAGTTGCCGCATGGAACTTTTGCTTGAAACCAAGACCCGCACAAACTTTTTGCATGACTTGGCCCACAAATTCGCTCCCATTGTCACTCCAGACAACGCGTGGCAAACCAAACCTGGGAAAAATTCTTTTAATAGAGCTTTAGCTGTAGATAAGGCTGTGTTGTCTTTTAGAGGGCATGCTTTTATCCATCTTGAAAAGGCGCATACTACCACCAGAACGTATTTGAGGTTGTTGCATCGCTCCATATGAATATAATCGATCTGCAACACCTCAAATGGATATGTCGGAGGAGCAAAGTGACCTGCTGGAGTTGGGGTTCCATTTCCCGGATTGTACATTAAACAAATAATACAATGTTTCACTACATTGTCTGCGCATTTTGGGATTCCTTCATTTTGCCACACTAGAGCCAGAAGCTTGCATATACCTTTTGCACTTAGGTGGGCTGGACCATGCGCCATAGTGACTACTGGCAGCACATAGGCGTCTGGTAACAGCCAACGTTGGTGCTCAGACAATTCCACCCAACATCCCATCTCATCCAACATTCCTGTACTTTCTTTCCACTTGCTCAACTCTTTCTCTGTAGCCTCTTTCTGAATCGCTCTTAAACTTTCCACTGCATCTTCATACATTCCTCTCTCTCTAACCCAATTTGCAGGACCCGCCACATACATTCGACTTGTAGCGTCTCTCGCTGTCTTTTTCGCTCCTTCATCTGCAAATCAAATGCATTTCCTCGACCAACATCATCTGTAATCTTTTTGTGTGCACTACTGGCGGTCAGTGCATGCGTGCTGATGAAGTCGGCGATGGCGTCGCAGAATTGTGGCCGGGGTCCGTGTGGTCTGTATATGAGGGTGCCTCTTAGGGTGGTCTTGGGGTCCGTGTGATTCTGGAAGTGCATGTGTTCGACGGAGCTGAGTGTGTCGTTGGTGTTTGTTGAGACCTTGATGGTTTTCTTGTGGACGATTGCGATTTCTCCTCCGACTCCGTTGGTGCGGTGTCTGCGGGCGATCTTGTATCCGTCAGGGATGGCAATGACAATGTCTGGAGAGGAGGCTACATTCATCCAGGTCTCGGTTAGGAAGGCGACGTCTGGTGATGCGGTGTCGAGTAGGTCCCAGAGCTCTACGGCATGTTTGCGTAAGGAGCGGATGTTGATCAGGATGCATCGGAGCAGGTTATGTTCTGTCGTGGCGTGTGTCTCTTCGTCTTTGATGCAGGAGAAGCTGCAGTTCTGTCAGGCGAAGGGACCGTGGGTGCGCTTCGGGGTGGCCCTGTAGCAGGTGGCAGTCCGTCATGTATTGAGAGCTATGAGAGTGCTGGCGTCGAATCGGAGTCTGTCATCATGGCTGGGCTGGGGGCCAGGGGTTCTGGCGCTGTGCGCGGTCCATGCGCGGACTGGCGCAGACGGGCTTGCCTTTGGCGCATCTTTTTATGGGGAGGTGGGAGGGAGGAGCAGCTGGGAGGTGGGTGGCAGGGGGCAGCGAATGCACGTGGGGGCGGGGCCGTGGGGGAAGCAGCGGCGGAAATGGGAGCTGCAAGGGGGGCACAACAGGGGGTACACTAGGCAGCGGGGCACGGGGGCACCCAGGAACGGACACAGAAACGCAAACTGGGCAGCAGGGCATGGGAGCACACAGGAAGGGACACAGAAAAGCAAACTGGGCACCGGGGCATGGGGGCACACAGGAAGGGACACAGAAAAGCAAACTGGGCAGCAGGGCACGGGGGCACACAGGAAGGGACATAGAGAAGCGAACTGGGCAGCGGGGCATGGGGCAAACAGGTGAGGGGACACAAAAGGCAACTGGGCAGCAGGGCACAGAGGAGCGAAGGGCACGAGGTACTTGACGAGCGCAGATGGAGCTGCAGCGGTGGGGAGCGACCTAGCTGGCAAGGACTTACAGTGGAAGTGTTTCCTTTCAGTATACATGCTTATGTGTAAGATTTGGGCACCAAAGGGCATGCTCATGGTCATGAGGCTAAAACAAGGGTCCCAGACCTGGGGGCACTTGCGGATCAGGAAATTGCTCCTGCTTGATCTGGGTGCTGGTGCAGGCAGTTGTGAGCCAGTTATGTCCTTGTGGCTCTCAACATGAGACCATCAAACTAGCCCTTTGAGTCAGTCTGGGAGTCCTGGGTTCAGATAAAGGTCAATCCCTCTGATGCAGGCAGGAGGGCAGCTGGGCAGCTGGGCAGCAGGGCAGCAATACAGCAAGGAAGCAATTCAGCAAGGCCATAGGGCAGTAGTCCAGCAGCATGGCTATATTTCTACCAGGTGCCTCCTTTGAAGTGGGAGATGCCTTAGAGGTTTCCCTCTGAAGTCCAGATGTTACCTGCCTCTCCTGCACTGGCTCTAGGCTAATTATAGGAGGTATGCAGCCCTTTGTGTGGAGGCAGGACACAGCCTATTCACACGTCTGGAAGAGCATGAGATCCTTGATACTTCACAGTCCGGATTCTGTCCATTTCGCAGTACTGAGACCATGCTGGTTGCACTGACAGTTACTATCAGGCTGTCCCTTGACACTGGCAATCCAGCTATGCTGGTGATGTTAAATATTTCAGTAGCTTTTGACACTGTTACTCATGACCTACTTATTTGCAGACTTTATTATATAGGCATCTGTGGCAAAGGGCTACAATGGTTTATGGATATTCAGGAAAACCAGACACAGACAATATTTTAGACTCTTTTAAGTTGCGTACAATGCTTGTCAATAAGGGGGCTGCTCAGTCCTCTTCTTTGAGTCCCACATTATTTAACATGTATGTAGCACCTCTTGTCCAAATTGTCAAAGCATGTGGCTTCGAGATGACATCTTACGTAGATGACACTCAGTTAGTTGTCTCCTTCGGTCATGATCTGGACGGGGTGACATCTCAATTTACACAGTGTATGAGAAGCCTGAATGATAAAACCGAAATACTTCTGTAAGATAGTCTCTGTAAGTGAGCTCTTGCACAGCACCTATATCCTAATTTGTGCCATGCAGTAATATATTACAACTAAAGCATCTGCAAAACTCCTATTATTTTTTTATTTTATGACTTTTAAATGCACTTTAATCTCACTTTTAGCATGGCCTCATGCCTCTACTAAGGCATCTACAGTCCTCTCAATGGGCACTTCTGCCCTGATTTGTAGAATGAGTTTATATCCCACATTTGCAACGTAGCAAAGACTCTCAACGTGCACAACTAGCTTTACCTGTCCAGTTCATCACTATCCTGAAGAACCAGAACCTTTTGGACCTGGAGGCGCAGGGTACACCTTAATCTCCTGGGTTCTCCTGCTTAGCTACACAGAGACACGGGGACACTCTGTCGGCGTAAAAGATTAAATTTATTAGCTGCAGCTAGTACAGTTGTCCCAGAAGTACACGAAGTAGGTTCTCAGGAGACTGCCACTTCACTCCGTGGCGCACAATCTTTTATAGCACATATGTAAAGTATACATTAACCAAATACACACCCAGAACATATAAGAAAGAGCCAATAGGAACAGTTGGAAAACAGGACAACACCAATAGGAAAGGTTTGAAAACAAAGTATCAGATGACTCGAAGAAGCCTTTCCTCCAACTGTGTTTGTCAACCTCCCCACGAGCTAATTCATTAACTGATCTGCAACTAACTTGCAGGTGGCGAGATACGTTTGTGTGTGTTGGAGGACAGTTGTGAAACGAGAGAATGCTGGCAGAGGACAGCGAAGGCCAGACGATAAGATAAAGTCAGAGGAGAATAGTGTGAACCAACAGATAGTTGAGACGGGGATTAGAAAAACCAGACAGGGATTAGTGTACTCGGCCAATCCTAACACCAGCTTTGCAAATAGAGGCAGAAGGTTTATTTTGACACGAAGCTGCAGAAAAAGCAGAAAAAGACTTCGATCGTCGTGCTGCCTGAGTGAGGGCAACACAAAATGGCGGCGGAGCACAAAATGGCGGGTCGATACGATCACAATCGAAAATCGAAGTTCCTCAGACCCTCCTTTTGACAGAACTCAGGCAAGATACTCAGACTCACATTAATCTGAGTCAATGTCGATGGCCATAAGGTAATCGAGCTGTTGCTGTAGCATCATTCTGATATTCTCTGTTCTTTGAGGCTTGGGTTTAGGGATGCACATAGTAGCACAAAGGTCGCAGATGGCGGGGCCACAGTGCATACAAAGGCAACAAGAGAATACGATGGCTAAAACTACTCCAAGGAATGTCAATACCTTCCAACCCCATTTGGACAATAGTCCCCAAAACCACTCCAATAATGACCAATCTCCTTCGTCTTGATGAATCGACTCAGAGATTATATGTAACTTAGAGATAGCTTGGTATACTGTCGGAGCGTCATTAGGTATGAAAATACAGCAACTTGACCCGATCAATTTGCATACTCGACCACGGTCTGCAAGAACAAAGTCTAAGGCAACTCGGTTTTGTAAAGTCATAAGACGATCTGCCTGTAGTTCTGCCGTGATATTACTTACGGCTCCTACAGTGATGTCTATGGTGGTTTCTACAACACAAACCAGTTGCCTTATATTTCTGCTGTTGGCCATTGGACCTCAAAAAGGAAGAAATCCTTTGAGGAAATCTCCTCCCTCTTGTCCTGCTGTGTCCTTGGAATTAATAATTCCTCTGCCATACCTGTTTCGATGATGATTTGCAGAAGCAGTGTATGTAGGAGGAAGAAGGAAAGCCATATAGCAGGTACCAGAAAAACCCGTTGGCAACCACGTGTAAGCATAACAGATGAAATATGTACCTTGAGATGGTACTAGAGGCGGTGAATTTTGAGAGGAGTAGACGTATGTGTGGGAACAGCTATTTCTTTGTACAGTGTCAGCAGACTGACCATTTATCTGTAGACAGAAATTGCCCTGATGTGGTATAGTCCAAATCGGTGAAGATTTTCCTTTTTTAACTTTATCACTAAGGCTAGTGACGTAATGGGTGACGTTCCAGTTAGTGTACCCTTTTCTTTCGTCAACGGAGATTTTACTATTTTCCATGATTTTAGCCATAGCTACCATTCCCTTTATCAACGAACTATGACTAAAATACGGACCACTAATACGTGAACTAACGGATCGTCTGAATTTGCTTTGATAGGCATTGGAGAAGATAACAAAATAAGCCCAAGCAGAACCTTCATAGGAGAACGGAAGGACTAAATACGGCAATCCTTTTTCTACGGTATGTGGCATGAGTCCACACACCCAACAGTCAGTTGTATTGATCACTAATTGATGTTGATGTAACAACTGGACAAACAAGTTATTATAATATTCAGTTCTCATAGTGAGTTCTTGTTGAGGAAGTGTATGAAACAGATGTGGAGAGACAGTAGAAGAAGACGAATAGGGCGAAGGAGAGACAACTTTTTGCTGCAGAGCAATAACAATCCAATTTATACACACCAAAAGAATACACAATAATATAATAATACATAAAGCAATACTACAATGACTATACATTTCTTTACAATGATTCTTTTTATATTTACTTTCTCTTTTGCCTAATGTAGTCTCCATCTTTCTAAGTGGATGCTCACGGCAATCTTCCTCAATCACTTAATCACGATTGTCTGCCGTCCTATGACACTGCAAGTCCTGCAGGCCTATTGCCACTACTCAGGTCGCAACTAAGACTCCTACCGTGACCTTGCAACCGGGACAGAATACTACATAGGAGAGAGAAATCTTAAGAGTTCTTTAGTCTAGGCCTTAGGTTATAGTGTTCTTTACCAGGTACAGTTTGGTCTTGGAACAATGTTCGCGAATTGGTTATATTCAAGCGACAATGTGGTGGTATTGCTTCCTGGAGAATGTCGTCGTCCTCTTTCTCAGACAATGTTCCATTCAGGCGTGCATCACTAAAAGGTATGAATCGTGGAACTTTTTCACTTTCAGAGTCACCAATACCCCTACGCACCCATTGATCGAAGGGTAGAGGCAAAGGCACTTTCTTACAATGCACACCGTGAATCCAATTCTTCTTTCCTTCGACTTTGACTGCTGTTCTCCTTTTTAAAAGTACTAAGCGAGGCTCCCTCCACCTGGGCTCCAAATTTTTCGTCCTTTGGAAATTCTTTGTACAGACCCAGTCACCTGGTCGGATGGAATGACCTGGGTCTGTGGAAACCTCCGGTAAAGCACTCTGAACCTGTTGATGGAGAACACGCAATTTAGTTGTAAGTTCATGCAAGTAGTCAATCAACATTGGATATGACAAGTCTGAGTATTTCTTAGGGCGAGGGACTCCCTATACATTAGCCGGGCGTCCAAAAACCCCTTCGTAAGGGCTAAGTCCCAAACGAGAGTGTACTGCAGTTCTGGTGGACAGAAGAGCCAATGGTAAAGCATCGGGCCAATTGAGTCCTGTACTAGCCTGAACGTTCGCTAGTTTAAACTTTAGTGTACCGTTGTAGCATTCTACTAAACCCGCTGACTGTGGATGAGTTGCCGCATGGAACTTTTGCTTGAAACCAAGACCCGCACAAACTTTTTGCATGACTTGGCCCACAAATTCGCTCCCATTGTCACTCCAGACAACGCGTGGCAAACCAAACCTGGGAAAAATTATTTTAATAGAGCTTTAGCTGTAGATAAGGCTGTGTTGTCTTTTAGAGGGCATGCTTTTATCCATCCTTAAAAGGCGCATACTACCACCAGAACGTATTTGAGGTTGTTGCATCGCTCCATATGAATATAATCGATCTGCAACACCTCAAATGGATATGTCGGAGGAGCAAAGTGACCTGCTGGAGTTGGGGTTCCCTTTCCCGGATTGTACATTAAACAAACAATACAATGTTTCACTACATTGTCTGCGCATTTTGGGATTCCTTCATTTTGCCACACTAGAGCCAGAAGCTTGCATATACCTTTTGCACTTAGGTGGGCTGGACCATGCGCCATAGTGACTACTGGCAGCACATAGGCGTCTGGTAACAGCCAACGTTGGTGCTCAGACAATTCCACCCAACATCCCATCTCATCCAACATTCCTGTACTTTCTTTCCACTTGCTCAACTCTTTCTCTGTAGCCTCTTTCTGAATCGCTCTTAAACTTTCCACTGCATCCTCATACATTCCTCTCTCTCTAACCCAATTTGCAGGACCCGCCACATACATTCGACTTGTAGCGTCTCTCGCTGTCTTTTTCGCTCCTTCATCTGCAAATCAAATGCATTTCCTCGACCAACATCATCTGTAATCTTTTTGTGTGCACTACACTTCACAATTGCTATTTGGGCAGGCAAAGAAAGTGACTCAAGAAGAACAGTCACTAATTGACCATGTTGTATTTTAGTGCCATGAGAAGTAAAGAAACCCCTCTCTTTCCAAAGACGTCCAAAATTAAACGCTACACCAAAGGCGTATTGACTGTCGGTGAACACGTTCACTCTTTTTCCTTTTGACAACACACATGCTCTCGTTAAGGCTATCAATTCTGCTGCTTGGGCTGAATTGTGTCTGATACGTGTGGTTTCCACAACTGTATGTAAAGTAGTAACAGCATAGGCTGAAACTGTATCTCCTTTAGGAAGCTTGAAACAAGAACCATCCACCCATAAAATTCCATCCGGATTTTCTAGCGGCGTATCTTTCAGATCAATTCTTCCTTTCGTCTCTTCCTCGGTACGGAGGAAACAATCATGTTGTTCTTGGTCATCTTTGTCTACTGGAAGAGGCAACAAAGTAGCTGGATTTAAAGTATTACATCGTTTGATGTGCACGTGACTAGCCAAAAGCGTCAACTCATATCCAGACAAACGAGCACTCGTAAGATGCTGCGTTTTTGTTCGGTTTAGTAAGGTATCCACTGCATGCGGCACCATAACAATAAGTGTGTTATCTAACACTATTCCAGCAGACCGTCGAATAGAAATCGCTGCTGCTGCTGTTGCTTTGAGACAACTAGGCAATGCTTTAGCTACCGGGTCTAACGTAGCCCAAAAATATTCACATGGCCGCTGTTTGTCTCCAAACCCCTGCGTTAAAACTGACAACGCACACCCTTCTCTCTCATGAACATAGAGCGTAAAAGGCTTACTGTAATCAGGAGTACCTAGTACAGGAGCGGAACACAGAGCAGTTCGTAAGTCAGTAAAACTCTTCTGACATTCATCAGTCCATGGAAGGGGCTGAGGCGTATCTTTAAAAGTGAGTGCCAATAAAGGCTTGGCCAACAGAGAGAAGTTAGGGATCCACTGCCTACAATAAGAAGTAATACCCATAAATGCACATACCTCCCTTTGTGTGGATGGCACAGACATTTGCGCAATCGCCTGAATTCGTTCTGGGGTTAATCGTCGTCCCTCCTTTGATAGGAGATGACCCAAATAGGTAACCTCTCGACGAACATATTGTAGTTTTGAAGGTGAAACCTTATGATTCAGATCAAACAGATGGCGTAACAATGCAACAGTCACATCTTTGCAAATATCTTCTGAATCAGCAGCAATCAACAAGTCATCCATGTATTGAATAAGAGCAGCACCAGACGGCAAGGAAAAAGCATCAAGATGACATTTTAAAGCTTGACTGTAAATAGAAGGACTTTCACAATAGCCCTGAGGTGCGCGCTTAAACCGGAAGCTTCGGCCTCCAAGAGAGAAGCCAAAAATATCCCTACTCTCTTCAGCAATGGGAATACTAAAGAAGGCATTCTTTAGATCGATAACAGAAAACCAAGTCGCTGTGGAAGGTATCATCATCAACAAAGCAGTGATATCTGGGACTATGGGAAATTGTGGTACAACAATTTTGTTTACCTCCCGGAAATCAATTACGAAACGATATACAGGAGGCTGAGATGGATCAGTGCGTTTAAGAACAGGAAGAATAGGACTGTTGCATATGTTACCTGTCGTTTCCTCAACCACACCCTTCTGAATCAAATCATGAATGATTTCCAAAAGCGCTTTTTCACCTTCAGTAGAAATGCTATACTGCGGAATATGTGGCAATTCAACATTAGGCTTAAGAGTGACAACATAAGGTGGAATTTCAAGACACCCCACATCGTTCGGACCCGTGGCCCAATGCGTCGCCGGAAGAGAAAGCAATTGAGGTGGAAACTGATCTTTGGACAAATACATTGGAGAGATCAGTTTTTGTCCTAAAGTAAGATGTACACCAGAAGGAGAGCAATATATCTTAGCATGCATCCTTTTCAACAAGTCCAAACCCAACAGATTCTCACCACAACCATTCGTCAAAAGAAGTGGAGCTTCCAAATCATAAGGGCCAATTGAGATAGGCAAAGGGCAAGAAACCGGATTGCGAACAGGGGCACCAGAAAATCCTACAGATACATTCGTTAAGCCAGACAAAGGTGCCCCAGGGAGTTTAGAATGAATGATAGAACTTCTCATCGCCCCAGTATCTAGAAGAAATGGCTCTGAAACACCCATTGTAGTGACATTAACATAGGATCCATTCTGATCTACTGGAATCGACACAACTCCCTTACTTTGTCCATGGCTGTCCTAGTTAGTATGAAGACTTTCATTCTCACCTTCTACATAACAATCCACATTGTAATACTGTGTAGACCTAACATTTTGCTGATCAAAATAATTCACAGAATTGGGAAGAGGAAGGGAACGTTGTTCTTGAGTTGACATACCTCGACCTCTACCTCTGTTTGCGGACTGGAGGCCAACACGACCTCGTGGAGCAGATAATGCTCCATTGCGCTGCAATAAAACCGGACAACTACTTTTAAAATGACCCTCTTCTCTACAATAGGCACATTGATTAGGTCCTAACAAAGGTCGCGGAATATATGGTTCAGGTTTTTGATACAACCTCTGAAACTGCGGAGGCTGTTGAAACTGAGGCTGAACATAGCGAGGAGGATAAGCTTGTTGCAAGAGAACCTTCGTTTTTAATTCTTTCGTATTTTTCTTTTGCTTTTCTTTTTCTTCTTTATCTCTATTTTCATAATATTGTGCAGTAGCCGATATCTGGGCAGAAGAAGAAACAGCCCATGAACTTTCAGAATCTTTCAATTTGTGTGATAACTCAGGAAGCAAATTAAATACAAATTTGTCCACAAATAATCGCTGACCACCCTCTGTAGCCATATCTTGACAACTGTGATCAATAAATGTCCCTTCAAAACGAGTAAAGAAATCAGAAACACTCTCATCTTTCTTTTGTTTACATGCTGCTAATTTATCCCAATTAACTCTCAATGCAGGCATCATCGTTTTCATTACTGTAATAATCCTACCAGGGAGTTCCGAAATCAAAGCGTCAAGGCTTTGCACCACCCACTTGGTCTCTATCTGTGGCAGTTATAACATCCCAATTAGCACCTAATTCCTGTGCGTGATTCTCTTTACGAATCCTAGCTCATATTGTCTGTGGGACTACATTTCCCATCAACATATCGATATCAGCTAGGTTCATGATGCAAGCGTCAACTGTCTGTGATAATTCTTTATAATAACCTGCAGGGTTTTTACGAGGATCCGGTAGAGTCTGTGTAAGGGCCAAAACTTCAGATCTCTTCCAGGGGACATGTACCCATATACGTTGAAAATGAGCGGGAATAGCTGGATTACCACCTACTGCTGCGACCTCTTCCTTCCATACTGGAGGTACCTCTCTCTTGGGGTAATTTTTCAGTGTCAGTCTAACCGACGGATCGGAATCAAGGAAAGTCTGAGAGGATAATACATTTCTAAAGGAAATAAGTGTCCTTACAGCGTTTTCAACTTTGGAACCTACAATAAGTCCTTTATCAAAGTCAGCCTGAACATCTAACAGACCCTGTGGAACCGAATTCAAATTCACATCCTCCCATTCTTTAATGAGAGTATCACACATTACATTAAAAACATATCTTTGCGTAGGCGCATTCCATTGTGAGAAAGTAGACATAATATCAGGCACACTATACTGAGGACCCTTCTTGATCCATTTATGTGCGAGAGAGTCCAACCTTTCTCATTCTTCAGAATCTGGGAACTGACTACGAGATTGTCTTCGAGCAAAAGCCGGAGACACATTTAAAGCTTAAAAGAAAGGAGATAGAATACCAGTGACGGTGTCCGTGAGCCGCTTACGCACAGACGGAGAATTGGACATAAGAATAGGGGACAAGGTATTAGGCAAACTAGTGGAAGGAGAACCGGTAATTGCAGGAGGAGCAGAAGGCAAAGGAGAACGAAGATCAGGAGATGAGGGCAAAGAAGTTGAAGTTAAAGGCAAAACTGGTAGAGGCGGAGATACTAAAAGGGGCAAAGGCGGAAGAGCCGGAACAGGCGGAGGTACTGCTGGCAGCTGAACAGGCTGTAACAACTGGGGTGCATTAATACCTTGTGCATAGGGCAGAGGCAACCTCAATAAATGGGACATTAGGGGATCTTCTTCTAAATCTTTCTTGTTACCGGAAGGGGAAACAGGCAACACCGGATAACATTTATCTATCGCCATACGATGCTGTCTTTCTGAAATTTCCATCGCATTATTAATTTCATCATCTTTGAATTGTTGGGCAGCCTGTATAATTGTCATACCCTGTGTTTTCCTATCTCGTTTTGCTTGCTTAATTTCTCTCTGTTTGGCTTCCTTACGCCAAAGGCGGAAAGAGTCAAACATTGCTGGCCGGGCTTTTCTTTTGAATAGAACTGCTTCCAAATTATCTATCACATCAGAATCGAAACTAACATTTTCTGGCCATTTTAAAACACCATCTTTCTTTGTGTATCGGGTCCATGCCTCGTTAAAGGCAATGGGGCCAATACCATGTTTTGAATAGAGCTCATATGTGGGAGTTCCAACCGAAGGAATCGGACAAGAGTCCTCAAGCCGGGAATCCCTATTACAACCAAAGCAACAAAGTTTTCCAAACTTAGTCAGACCAGGCATCTCGTGATTTCACCTGACTGTTCACAAACTTCAAGGAGGTAAAACTCAGTTTATGCAGCACAAATACCCTTACCCCTCGGCTTCGGCTATTGCAATAGTCGAATCTAAGAACCAAAGGAGCTAAGAAACAAAGGACAAAAATTGTGGGCGCGACCCACGAAATACTTAATTAAGGACGTCTTCTTACACCAACAGAGGCCCGTCTATCGTCTCGCCTTACCATACATCATCAAAGGAAGGGCCAAGGAAGGGCGGCAGTCAGGGCAGCAGTCGTTAGTAGCCGCCAGGAAGGAGTAACCGCGCTGCAAAAGACCTTCGGATCACTTTCGACATACAGGGGTCGCTTGACGTGGCTCGCGATTCCTCCAGAATTTTCTTGCGGTGTTCCTCACGACCTTCGGGCAGAACCGGTACCACTGAAGCCGCCCCACATTGGGCGCCAGTTGAAGAAACAGAACCTTTTGGACCTGGCGGCACAGGGTACGCCTTAATCTCCTGGGTTCTCCTGCTTAGCTACACAGAGACACGGGGACACTCTGACGGCGTAAAAGATTACATTTATTAGCTGCAGCTAGTACAGTTGTCCCAGAAGTACACGAAGTAGGTTCTCCGGAGACTGCCACTTCACTCCGTGGCGCACAATCTTTTATAGCACATATGTAAAGTATACATTAACCAAATACACACCCAAAACATATAAGAAAGAGCCAATCAGAAAAGTTGGGAAACAGGACAGCACCAATAGGAAAGGTTTGAAAACAAAGTATCAGATGACTCGAAGAAGCCTTTCCTCCAACTGTGTTTGTCAACCTCCCCACGAGCTAATTCATTAACTGATGTGCAACTAACTTGCAGGTGGCGAGATACGTTTGTGTGTGTTGGAGGACAGTTGTGAAACGAGAGAATGCTGGCAGAGGACAGCGAAGGCCAGACGATAAGATAAAGTCAGAGGAGAATAGTGTGAACCAACAGATAGTTGAGATGGAGATTAGAAAAACCAGACAGGGATTAGTGTAGTCGGCCAATCCTAACACCAGCTTTGCAAATAGAGGCAGAAGGTTTATTTTGACACAAAGCTGCAGAAAAAGCAGAAAAAGACTTCGATCGTCGTGCTGCCTGAGTGAGGGCAACACAAAATGTCGGTGGAGCACAAAATGGCGGGTCGATACGATCACAATCGAAAATCGAAGTTCCTCAATCCAATTACCTATCTACAAAGCTTTTGCAATCCACCTCTCCAGAGTTAAAGCACTTGGTGCTGACATCTTCTAGTCACAAGTTTAAATCTAGAATATGTCAAGTTAGCCTTTCTCCTTTCCATATTTGATACCTCGAATACCAAACTAATGTGCAACAAACATGAACATCTGTTTATAATGATGATGATGATAATTATTATTATTCTTATTTTTAGTATTGTTATTGTTAATATTATTGTTGCTCTTGATGTTGCTGTTGTATTAGTAAACTTTGTAGTAATTGTAGTAGTACTAATAGTAGTAGTATTCCTATTATTTCAATATTAAAAACAGGAATATAATAGCTACAGCCATAATAATAGAGATACTTTGCAAACTAATTCTAATGATACTGATCACAATCATAGCAATAATACTCATCATTAAAATCATAGCAATAATACTCATAATTAAAATCATAGCAATAATAAAACCGACATTAACCCTCCCATTTTTTTTAATTATTACTAACTTATACAGTCAAATACAGACAGAAAACCAACTATTTCCAACGGAAAAAAATGAACTTTGTTTTGAGGGATTCCCAAAGATGCTGTCAGGAATTTTAGGCATATTCCAGCACTGTTTAAGAAGGAAAAGAACGATTTAAAAGGGGTGTTCCAGTTTAGAGAAAGAAATTAAGCAATTCTCTATGTCGCGTCCAGCATCCCTATGGCCTCTTTTAGTAACTGCAGATGTGCATATATGTTTACACTACACTGCTAACTGTAGAAGATTTCATAAGTGTGTATCGTTTGATAATATATTGCTACTGAAAGTGCTAAAATCGATTGGGAATTCGAGCGTGATTATGAATAAATAAATGTGGAAAAGTGCCATTTGCACCTTCATTCACAAAATGAAACCAAAATATGATGGCGTGCAGGTGGAAAGCGCAAAAAATAAATCATATAAATACAGATGAAATTGCCAAAGAAAGGCAATGCGTAGTGCGCCTGAATAATATTTACAAGGATATGTTGAAAATTCGAGGAATTATCAATTGAAATTGACACTAAAGTTGAGGATATACTGCATTGTGATGTTAACAAAACATAAATGAACATACATATCACTAATTTTACATCCGTTAACTAAGCTAATGAAGAAATTGTTTGCAAACAAATTTTCTCTAGAGATGATACCGTTCTACAAGCCACCTGCACCAATCTTCTCATAGATTACTATGCATCATGGTTTCTAATGGATATGGGGATGTTGTTAAAGATCCGAAAGATCTGAAAGATGTGCGAAAGCAGTATCTCTTTCAAATGAAGTATTCACTGTTAATAAGATTAGTGACAATAGAAAGAATACAACTCCTACTTACAAACAGCCAAGATCTTACCAAAATACCAATTGTAAATCATAACATAACTCTAATTTAAAAAAAGAAGAAAACACTTCTCAGTCTGGTTTCGTGTGGTACAGATGTGGAAGTACATCTCACACAGCAAGATTTGATAAATGTCCTGCCAAATCGACAAAATATTTGGTGTGTGGGATTGTTGGACATTTCTCTAAGGTCTGTAGAAAAAAATGTTTTAAAAAGTCATGTGTAACCTGTATTACAAGCAGCAATTCAGACTTGTCAGATAATAATGAAGATGAAGATTCCTTTGAGTACTTTAACATTTCCAATAACGTCACTAGACATGTTGTGGTTAATATTACAAGTACTGACAGCAGCAAACCTTTATGTATGGTTTCTTTTGGTGGTATAACTCTACAGGTTGCAGCTGATTCTGGATCTCCGTTTACCATCATAACCAAGTCAATTTGGGATAGCTAGTTTGCTAATACTATTGGCCCACATTTACAACCGACTGATGTAAATCCAGAAAGTTTTACTGGACAAAATATTGAAATGTTTGGTTTTAGATCTCTAATGTTTGAATTTAAAAGTAGAAGATCATTATGCAAGTTGTATGTAGCAATAGATGGACCGTCGGTTTTAGATTGGAAAGATCAACGTTCTCTAGATATTATTTTGAATCCCAACAGTCCTGAACAAGTTTTAGTAATGTGTGAAGCTGAAAATACAAAAAAATTCCTAAGGTTGTTGGTAGTGGTATTGGAAATCTTGATGGTTTTGCACACAAGATAATAGTTAAACCTAATGATGTTTCCAAAATTCACAAAGTGCATCATATTCCACTAATTGTATGAGATGAAGTAAAAACAGAACTTAAAAAATTACAAGATGCCGAAATAATCTAACCAATTGAGGCATCCGATTGGATTTCTCGGATTGTGATTGCCAGACGTGCTAATGGGTAAATTTGCGTGTGTATTGATTTACGGTATTTAAATGACAATATAATCATTGATCAATTTCCTCTTCCGAGGATTGATGAGATGCTTTCTTTAACTAAAGGTACTAAATCGTTTTCAACAATTGACTTGTCCTGTTCATATCACCAGATTTCTCTACATCCTATGATTAAACATCTTACAGCTTTTTGTACCCCTTTCAGGTGTTTTCAGTTTCGCCGCATGCCATTAGCTTCCGCAGCTGCGGTATTCCAAAGGCTCATGTATGAATTTTTTGGCAATATGCAAGGAGCAGTATTTTTCCAAGATGACATCCTGATAATGGGACCTAATAAGAAAGTCCGTGAGGAACGTTTAAGAAAGGTAATGAGTATTTTACAAGATAAGGGAGTCACTGCTGAACTCTCAAAATACAAATTCGCAGAAAAAAATGTTACCTGTCTAGAACATGAAGTTAGTTCTTTAGGTATAAGACCCATAGCCAGCCTGGTAAGTGCTATGAGGGATGCTCCTGCACCCAAGTCCAAAGAAGACCTTAGATCCTTCTTAGGACTCGCATAATTTTATTCAAAGTTTGTTGATAAATTTTCAGAAAAAACTCATGACATGAGATCTTTGCTTAAAAACAAAACACAATTTAATTGGTGTGTTTCTTGCCAAAGATCTTTTGAAGAGATTAAAAAAGCTATTGCTCAAGCGCCGAATCTTCAAGGTTTTGATCTGCTTGCAAAAACTATTGTCACCACCGATGCCAGCAGCAAAGGCTTAGGAAGTGTATTGACCCAACTTAATGATAATAATAGAGAAGTCATCATCGCTTTTGCATCACGTTCTCTCACTCCTAGTGAAGAATGTTATTCTGTTGTTGAACGTGAGACCTTAGCCTGTGTTTGGGCTCTAGAGCATTTTAGGAAATTTTTTTGGGGGCAGGAAATTTGGTATACGTTGTGACCATAAACCATTAACTAAATTACTAACTACTGATGGTTTATCCAACGCTACAGCTAGAATCGCTAGATTGTTTATGAGATTACAAAACTTCATGTATGACATACAATTTGTCTTTACTATTAATTGAACTTGACAAGAACTCTTGGAATTACTTTTCGGTCGCTCACATTTCAATGGATACAACTCAGAGTAGTTTTAGTAAAGAAGAGTGGCTTGAAGCAGAGAATTCTGACCAACCCTTACTTGTTCTTAAACAGTTGATTATGAAAGGTTGGAATGGTATGGACAAATAGTTTGTCAATGATGAATTGAGAGGTTTTTGGGAAGTTCGTGATGAGCTCAGCCTTTGGGATACGCTTGTCTTATGAGGTGACAAAATTGTGCCCCTGAAAAATGTAAGAATGAAAATACTTGCTTTATGTCATTTTAAAAGAGCTATATTGGTGGCCCAGGATGGATTTAGATGTTGAGAGGTGTGTATGGTCATGTGTTAAATGTGAAGTTTCTGATAAAACACTTAAAATGTTTAATCCACCTTTAGCTTCTCCCCATTGTCCAAAGTTTCCTTGGGAAGTTGTTGCCATTGATTTATGGGACCAGTCAATTGGCAAGATGGATCACAAAAGTAAATTTTAGTGCTTATTGGCACTTTTTCGAGATGGTTATAAATTTGTGTAGTGAATGTTATCAATACTAAAAATGTAATTACATTCTTAGATGATATTTTCTTGAGAGAAGGTTTCCCTAAGTTTATTTTATCTGATAATGGTGTACAATTCAAATCTCTTGAAATGAAGAACTATTTGGCTGCATCTGGTATTCAACAAAGATTTACAGCTTTATATCATCCTAGTAGAAATGGCATTGTTGAGAGAAGCAACCGTAGTATTCAAGGGGTTCTTCAACTTGCCAATAAGAGTAATTTATCTTGGGAAGAAGAGCTAAACAAGTTACTTTGGGCGTATAGAAGTACTATCCATGGTACCACATGCAAAATACTTTTTTCCTTAATGAGAGGCAGAATTCCTCATTCAAAAATTAATCCTGGTTGGTTAAACAAAAGTGGAATGATCCAGTGTGATATACTTATGGTGAGAGAGTACATTAAAGATTCTCAAATATAAAACAAAACCTACTATGACCTAAAACACAGCACTAAACAAGTGAATCTATGTAAAGGTCAATGGATTTGTGTTAAAAATGCTAAAAGAGCTTCCAAAGGTGAAAGTAGGTTTAGTGAACCTAAACTAGTTGTTAAAGTCATGAACAACACGGCCTTGCTACAAAATGGTGAAGTTTGGTATTTCAGTCGTCTTGCACCAGTGACATTTAGGTGCTGATTCCGATCATGGAGAAACCGGGTACGAATCGTCGTACGGAGCGTTTTCTCCATACGACTCGTACCCGGTAAATAAACCGTACGAACTAGCAAGTACGATTCGTACAGGAATCCTATTTCCATACGATTCGTACAAAAGACCGTATGGCTAAAAGACACTTACAAGTCTGATCCGGGACAGCGCAAACGCGACGTCCGTACGGATTTAGGCAGCGTTGTACGGACCAGCAAGTACGATTCGTACCTACAGCACTCCGCACGGCTATTTTTTTACGGGAGCCAAAAAGTGCCGGAAAAGCTAAGTACACTGTGATGCACGACGAAAAGGGGGCCTGGTACGCGATGTACACGCCATCAACCACATCGTACGTGTCATCATGTACGGTGCGTACCCCAACATTGCATATGTACGGTGCGTACATACGCGCTATTGGGGTACGCACCCTACATAGGCCAACAGTGCGTATGTACGGTGCGTATGTCCGCACCGTACCCCCCACCCGCGTATGTCCACACCGTACCCCCCACCCGCGTATGTCTGCACCATACCCCACCTGTACCCCATTCCTTGCGTATGTACGGTCCGTACATACGCGGGGATTGGGGTACGCCTGGGATACGGTGGGAACATACACGGGTGGGGGGTACGGTGCGGACATACGCGGGTGGGGGGTACAGTGTGGACATACGCAGGTGGGGGGGTACGGTGCGGACATACGCGGGGGGAGGCTGGTGGGGCCGTACAACTCGTACCCTGGGCACAAGTGTACCCGGGGAAGGGGTCGTTCAAAGTTCGCTCCGTACGGGACGTTTTCCATACGCTTGTGTGTTCGGAACGCCGGTACGGATCGGACTTGTGCGCTCGGACTTCAGTTTTACAACTCGTACGTAAAACTGTCCGGGGACGTCTCGTGGACCTTTTCCCTATATGATTCGTATGTTTGTTTTTTATGTACAAATCGTACTTCACCGGTTGGACGGGACTTGTACGAATCGTACGTAAAAAAATACGGAAACGAGTCGTATGGGAAAATATTTTCCCGGACCAGAATCGGCCCCATAATAGTGGAACTGAAAATTTGTGTAAAAACAACAATTTCTGGTGGTTGGATACATTTGATTTCACACAAAATACTGATGATTCTAATTTGATGGATGATAGATGTACAGTTGCTCCTGATTGTATAACCTTGCCATATGTCTCATCTAATTCCAATCCAGTGTTGGATGAAAATTCACATGGATGTAATGTTACTCCTGAATGTGTTCCCTTGCCGGAAATTTCATCTGGTGTCAATCCTTTTGTGGAAGAAAATTCACAGGTGTTTCCTGATTCTGTTACACCATGTCCTTCTTGTGATAAAAATGTGATTAAAACGTCTAGTGGAAGGATTGTTAAGAAACTAAATGTCTAGAAATGTTTGATTGTAGTTAGCAATTTATTTTTTAGTTTTTTTGTTTTTTGTTCCATTTCTTTTAGAGGGGGGATTGTGTAGTATGTTGCTTTAAGGTAGGCTGTATTTCATTGCATTAGAACCTTATTTAGAATCTAGAATTATGGAATGTATTGTGTATGACATTCCTTTCTATGGCAGTTCTGCTGAGGAGGTTGTTCACACTGGATGTGCTGTGCCTTCATGCGGGGGGCTGTAATAAAGAAACCTACCTATTCATTTACTTTCGAGTGGATTTATTCAAGGATGCTACAACAACCCATGGTAATTAGAGATCATCCGATCAAACCATGGCAAGAGGTGGCCCGATACATATGGGTGGTGGTGAGACTTATGTGATGGTGCTCATAAAAATGTATTTAAGGTGACCGGAGATGAACATTTCCACTGGAATTGAAACCAAGCATGATTTTGTTAACAGACAGTGGAGTGCAGTTAGAGTCGGGCGAAATGGAGCAATTTTCAAAACGATGTGGGGTGAGGACCAGCAATGCTTTTATATCACCCAGAAACGATTGGCATGATGGCAAGGTTTAACCGGGTTTCAAAAGAAAAGGTTGCCATGGTTAATGCAGCTGGCTTGAATTGGAAAGAGGAGGTTAATGAGAAAATTGAGGCATACTGTCAGGCCTCTGGAGTATGAAGTAACAGCTGTGGGGGCAACACTGTGTAAGGCGTGTAGTCCAAGAACGAAAAGACTGGTGAAAAAGAATCTTTGGACCGAGTAAATTCGGCAGCGAAATTCCAAGATGGCCGCCGCTGCAGAAGAAGCGAAGGCGGTCTAGTCTTTCTATCTACAGGTGTTCAGAATCCAGGTGAAGTACGCGCTCCGGAAGAACGCGCACTTCACTGAAGTAATTCTCGAGTGCGTTGCTAGAATTAGAGTTCCAGAGCATCACGTCGGGTTATCGTCCGGTATTCGTTTCGCATCCCATCGGAAGTAGTACAGAATAGAGTCTATTACCAGGTTAGTTTAGTAGAGGAAATATCGTAAAATCTGAAGAAGACAATTTTCTCGTCATTACTAACCTGTACCAGTTTCAGAAAAACAGTCAGCAGCTTCGTTCGAAGTAGAGAGACTTCAGCGCCACCTAAGTATAGAAGAACAGAAGACCGCAGCTAAGTATAATTGTTATAGAAAAGACGTGAATAAAAACCAAGAAAATTTAAGAGTGTAAATATATAGTAATGAGTACCACTTACCAGTGTAAGAGTTGAGACAGAACCTATGAGAAAGAAACAAAATACGAGGTTATTTTCCAGAGAAAACTTAGTAGGCATCAATTTAACACTAGAAAGAGAAAGAATAATACTTACCAGAGAGCAGTTGGAGTGAGACAGTCCAGTGCATATCAGAGAGTAGTAAATTCGTACCTGGTAGGAAGGAAAACAGAACTCTCAAGCTAATTAATCTAAGTATAAGGCAAAGACAAAACACTAGTTAGGAATGTAGAGAATTGGAAGAAACTAGAGTGACATTCTACAAAAGACAGAAGCTACCTCAAAAGTAAGTGAAAAAGCGGAAGGTGAATCACTATATATACAGTTTTAAAAGGTTAACTCGACAGTAGTTAGTGACACCAAACGTATTTATAGGTGAGAAGACTGAGAGGCGGCATAAAGAAAGAAAGAAGGAATTGTGTTAGATAAAAACACTTACAGAGGAGAGGCGCAGCACTTGAAAACTTAGGGTAGGTAAGACAAGAGAAAATATAGAAAAGATAGAATTAGAGTAGAGTAAACATTAAAATTGATGTGTTATGTGTTGAAGGTTCTCTTAGAAGAAGTCTGCATAAACGAAGACGAAGTAGACAAGCAAGAGTGAACCACAGTTTTCAAGACCAGTCTCTTCTTGATTTGTTATTTTATCCACTCCCCCTTCCCCCTTGAAGGTAATATCGGAGTCAAGGTACAATTCATTGACCTCCATCTTTGAGCAGGAGTTGGGAATCAGCGTCTCTGTTCCTGTGCAAGCTCTAGATGGTTAATTATTGAACCTTGACAGAGTGAAGTGCCCAAGTGGTATACTTGCACCCGGACACAAATGACTGAAGGAATCAATTTACAGACCTTGGGAACGGTCTTAGAGACCATTCAGAAAAAGTTAGTGGCTGTAAGAGAGGAAAACCAAAACCTTAGACAGGAAGTGTTAAACTAAAGAAAGGAGACAGCAGAATTAGCCTTAAGATTAAGACATCCAGTGGGCTCTGGAAGAGACACATTAAATCAGTCTGTTGAAGAGCCAAATAGAGTAACCACACAAGTAATCCATTCCTTGTCCCCAGTTATCCCGTTGGCCCATCCGGAACAATTTAGTGGGGATCAACAAAAGGCACAGATATTCATCACATAGTGTTCCTTACACTTCATGTGTCGCCCTTCCATTTTCCCAGATGCGCAGTCTAAGGTGGCTTTTGTCTTATCATACTTGAGTGGTGACGTTGCGTCCTGGTCCATGCCCTTGGTTTCCCGTGACGATTCCCTATTGCAAAATTATGAAAATTTCAAGCAAGAATTTCTCCGAATATTTGACAGACAAAGAATCTCCCAAACGGTTGATAATTAATTACTCGACTTAAGGCAAGGAAACCGAGATTTAGTGGCGTATTTAGCACAGTTTAACAAACTAGTCGTCGAGACTGACTGGCCAGAGAGCAAAAGAGTTGCGGTATTTTATAGAGAACTAATAGATGAACTCAAGGATGTGCTGACACAGATACCAAATCGACCCACGGAAATCGCGGAGCTAGTAGACCTGGTCTTAGAGATAGATTTCCGTCAAGGGGAGAGAAGAGGAGAAAAAAGAAGAGAGTTTAGACCAATAGTTCCAAGGTTTGACCGGGCCCGATCAGACAGAGCTAAAATTGCTGAAGGACAGATTAGTTCGGAACCCATGCAGATAGGAACTATAAGGGGTCCCTTGACAAAGGAAGAAAAAGAGAAAAGAAGAACAGGAAATCTATGCATGTACTGTGGTTCCAGTGGACATTTCGTTAGAGGATGCCCCAAGAAACCAAAAACTTCTTTGAGACCGAAGGAAAACTCGCAGCACCACCTGTGGGTTTAGCGACCTCCAGTACTTGTTGGACTCGACTCTCCTGGGCATGTGTTAAAAATGGTTGGGACTCGGACTCTGATTTTGCTGTTACGTTATTTGAGTCACCTAATTCTTCAATTGTTTTTTTAGATTGATTTGCACATGTCTCTCGCACAGCGTTATTTTTGGGGGAGTTTATATGGAGATTGTTGGAGTAGGATAGTTTTACTGCCCCTAGGATATCTTGTAACATTTCCGGAAGAGTTGCCAGTTTCTCATTGATTGGGCTGCACCAGCAGATAGGCTTGTTTTTGTTTATAAGCATTTGTTGCTCCGGGTGTTCCCTTTCTGAAAGAAGAGTGGTAATTAGATCTATTTTGCTGTTTATGCCTGAAATATGGGTGGCGATAAGGTTTACAAGATCTATTTGAACGTCCATTTTATCCGACTGAAAATGTAGGACCTTTATGGCTTGTTCAAGGGTCTGGATCAAGGTTTGTGCCCATTGCGAGTGTAGATGTTCTTCAGGATGCTGCGCCGGGGCCTCGGGCCCGAGATGAAAACTACTTTCGGACGGAATTGTTATGGGTAAGGAAAAATTTGGATCTTTTAGTTGTTGTTTAATCGATGATGAGCAATGACTGATCTCCACTATATCAGATGCCTGAGAGTTTATTGTGCCTGAAGGGCTTAGCGGTGTAGATGAAGTAAGCTTAGTTCTCCATTGTGTTCTTTTTTCTTTACTAAAGCCTGGGCTAGAGCAAACATTGACCCGACGGTTGGATTCTAACAGTTCCAAAAATTCCGTCGTTTGGGTCGGAAGAAAATTTGTTGCTCGCTGGGCCCAAGAGCACAATATTTCCTGCGGGATCAATTGGGTTTATTTTTTCCTTTGAGGACCGTATTGTTTTAAGTTGGACTGGTTCTTTGGGACTGCGACATTGTTTGCCGACCGTTAAGGTCGAAGCAATGGAAACTCCATTCAGAGCCGTTTTGGAAAGAGAGCAGCTAAGGTTAGGGTTTACACGCTCGAAACTTCCCCCAACAGTGGGCTCTGGGGAAACCATTGAATCTGCGACTATGATTGTCTTTGTAACCCTCTCAGTAAGGTTGTTAGTAGATGTTTTGTGTTTAGTTGTTAAAGCTGAAGGAGAAGGTATAGTGGCAACCTGATGTACCTGAACTGATGTTGTCGCTGGTTTCCAAGAATCTAAGTTGCCCTTCTTTGCGCCCGCCAGTGATTCCTTTGATAGTGCGGTGATGGCGGTTTCGCTGCTCCACGGGGCAATGGTTTCTAGTTTGTCCGGCTGAATTGGGCTTGGTAACTGAGACAATTCTTTTGAGGGAGTGTAAATTGCCACCATCGGGTCTTTAAAAAGAAAAATTTCCGAATCCCTGTTTGGTTAATCCAGATTGATGATTGTGATGTTGTTGGTGAAGCCACCGAGATCAACCTCTCACTTTGACCTACTCCGTTTTCTAATTCTTTGTGTGATAAGTCCTCCTCTATTTCAGAGTTGTTTTTCATAACTTTAGCCTTTTGTTTTATTTTTTTTCCTTGTTTCTTGCCGAACACCACTTGTCGGACTGTCCCAGATCTCATTTGGGCAACCTTGCCTTTGGCCCGAAAAGGGCTCTATGGCAAGAGACACTCACTAGTGGATACTGGCCGCTGGCCCCAAACGCAGGGAGAAGGGTACTGTTAAGCTTGCACAGTTGCTGGCAGGCTGTTGAACCGATGCGCAGGTGAAAAGAAGACACAAGCGTAAAGTTTATGGGGGGGAGTGGCAAGCTGGGAGCAGGTGCAGGAAACAGAGAGAGAGAGAGAAAGTGGGCCCTGAAGCCTGAAACCTGCCCCCTCCGTGCCCCCCCGTTGCTCACCTCAGGTCGGGATGTGGAGTGGGTTGGAAGGCAGGGGGCTGAGATGAATATTGGCGCTAAAACTCCCACTGGGTCTCTCGCCGCACTCACTGCTGCCGCTACTGAGAGCGCCAGGGGCTCCGGGTTCCGTGTCTCCCGCCGCCGCTGTGGCCGTTGAAAGATAGTTTTGGGAACTGCGGCGATTTATTATCTTTATCCTTGGCACGCTGACCAAAAACGCCGACACAACAAGACACGGCCCCCGTGTTCCGTCTCCCGAAGCTATTTGCCGATATTTGCCTCTGCTGGCGCTCCGGTGCTCCAGGGTCTGCCGGGTCCGTCGCGGCTGAGCAGTGCAAGGGGCGTACGAGGAGCGGGGAGCAGGGGAGCAGGGGGCAGAGACTAGATGACTGCCACACAAACCCGCTCAACCCAGCTCAACCCAGCTCAACTTGTCTCTTCACCTCACTTGCCTCTTGCCTCTTTGCCGGTTCAAACCCGGTTCAAGCCTGGCGATGTTTTTTTGCGGCTCTGTTCGCTCTGCTCGCTCCGGCGGCTCAGCTCAGGAGAACGATGAATCAGCTGCCTCCAGTTGCCTCCCCTCGACGCCAGAATCAGAGAGTTGTTTTCCCCCAGGAGGGGGGAGTTTCGGTCCTCCGCTCCCTGCCGCGGCCACTGCAGCCGGGACGCAACTGCCAGCCCCTCCACTGAGCCAGCCACCTTAGGGCAACCACAGAGGGTCCGGGACAGGGGTCCGGGGGCTGGAGGCTTAGATGAGCGAGCCGGACCAAGCTCAGCACGGACCTCAGGCAAACGGTAGTGGCGGCGGCAACAACGAAGTCACGGACCGGACTGCTTCTCAGGAATCAGGAATCAATCTCTCGGCTGGTGTAATCCTTCTGCTCCCAATGGCTTACCCAAAATGTGTAAAGAACAGGAATCAACCCATTTCTCCTTGTTCAAACTGCCAAGGTCCATGCAGACCCTGAGATTGTCATTTTTCTGGGGGCCACAACCAATGAAGAGAACAAAACATAACACGTGTATTTGGTAAGCACACATATGAACCATGGGTCTCAAGGCGCTGAATAACAGATGTTTATTGTTACCCAACTCAATGGTACTCATTTTATCAACCTCAGATGGATAAAAGGCTGAGTGGACCCACCGGGATTTGAACCTGTGACCATAAGGTCGCACAGAGGCCTCTGCAGTGAATGCATTAGTCCACTAAGCCAATAGACCCAGCATAAGGATGACTCCACAGGTTCAAGGACCCCTGACTCACACATCCTCTGGAGCTCCTTAGCTAAATCATCTCTGACACTAAAAAGTACATTGCACAACTTGTATTTTACAGGAACAGCTTGATCCTTCACCTTGATGAGAGGTTTGAAACCCTTAATGTGCCCTAAATTGTCAGCAAGCACACTTCCAAACTTAAGAGCCCAATGAGGAAGGCCATTACCTTGCACACCATCATCAACAACAGACACCGGTACCTTTGTCCCAGGCCTAAGTGTCATACCAAACGACACCTGGTGATACCACCCCGAAATGTTCAAACCTTTTTTGCAATGTACACCTTACCACTGATACATCTCTCCTTGAACACTAACTTAGTTGCAAATAAACTTTTCAATTAATTCGTCCTGCCCTCATATGAAAGATTATTCCTGTCAGGAGGTTCCAGTAGCTTATCAGTCCAATTGTAATCAAACAAGTCTTCGGCAATCATGGTCATACGAGCACCTGAATCTACTAGTAACCAAATGGATTTCCCATCCAATTTCCCATCAACAATCACATTCACAATAGGATCAACACAGTCCTCACAATCATCCTTGACCACTAACGTTAAATCACTCATGGAACTAACACCATCCACTGACATGTCACACTTATCCTCATCAACATAGGCCGCATTGACATTCCCTCTGGAATTACACACTTTGGCAAAATGTCCTTGTCTGCCACACTTTCGACAAGAAGCATTCCCTGCAGGACACAAACGAGAGTTAGGAAAATATGATGGGAAACCATCTTCTTCTCAGGTCTTTTGATAGGAAATGTTTCCCTCTTTTGCTCACTGAGTTGTTATTCTCCATGGTCTTTCCCCTCCTATATTGCACCAACAGCAGCTTTATCAGGTTTCAACTCTCTAGACGCTTAATGTGATGATTCTATACTTTTAACAATAGAAATAGTTTCTTGTAATGAAGGATTTTTCAATGTGAGAAACTTCTTATCCCGGCAACGTAGCACAACTTGATCTATGATCAACTGAAAGGTGAAATACTCAAATTCACACTCGGACGCCAAAATGTGTAGCGCAGCTACATAAGACACAATACATTTGTCTGCTTCTTGCTCTCTAGTAAAGAATTTGTGCATAGCCACAACTAAACTCCCCTCAACATCAAATTGCTTTTCTAGCATAGCAACAGCTCGTTCAAACTCATTGAGAGGTTCTTCACCATCCATCACTTTGAGAGGTGGTAAATGTTCCAAAACGCCTTGCCCTTCAAGCCCAAGATTGTGCTCCAAAATATTTTTTCTACATTCCACTATGAACCTGATCCCTCCCATGGCCCCCAACTACATTGTAAAGGCCCTATACCACCTGTCATACTTTCCACCTGACAGGTGGGTCTCCTGGAAGCTGCAAGAAAGGAGGAGGAGCTTGAACACTTTGCATGTTGGATTAAAATAAGGTACAAAAGTATGTGCACAAGATTAATACCAGCACACTAAGAAAAAAACAGTTCAATGGTAAAATACACCAACATCAACCTGGTGGATGAACTTACTGCCATGTCTTGTTAAAAAAAAAACATGAAACTGTTGCGAAAACAAAAACGCTGATTTAAATAAGCAATACCAATGTCAAACACACTTTGGTATTTGAAAAACAATTTACAGAACAGAAAATTGTCCCACGTACACAGAACCAAACGTTTTTGTTCCAGCACATATTCAGATTATGTCTTCCAGGTGCTGTTGAAGGATTTTGAAATGTTTGACTGTTTTCTAGAAAAAGGTGATCATACTCTATGGTTGGCACGGATGAAGAGTCAGGCTCAATTGTCTGATGTAACTTTGTTGTGGGTATTTGCTTCAGCTTCTGGTGCTATGATGGCTGGCCACTTCACTCTCTGGATGAAATCTTGGAAAATTGAAGCTAATCAGAAGCTGTCAGTCCATAAGCTTCTGTTTCTGGGTCCTAAAATCTTTCATCAAGAGCTGAACAAGATGGTTCAATGTTCAGCAGAGGAAAAGAAGCTGCTAAGAACCTTCAGATTGTTTTATTGAAAACATTATTTCTTTCATAAACAGAATGCTCAGGGACAAGACATTACTTGTCCCTTTCATAGCTGGGCTCCAAGTAGGGGAGCCGCATTTGCTGCCAAATCCTGACCACAGAGACAAGGTGCTCAGGAATAAAGTCAGAAATGACTATCCAGAGGTGGGAGCCAGACTTTTTTTCAGTGGAGAGAATTAATTTTGGACCAGTGGGTCATATCTTTTATTTATTTCAACTATCAGATTTCATTTCAAAGTCAACCACCCTTGATTTTTCTTCAATTATACACCATTTTCAAGATCCAGAAAAAAGAGATGCAATGCTCGGTGAGGTCTAGAAATTTCTTCAGAAAAAGGCAGTGGTGCCAATTCCATTGAATCGGGAAGATGTGGGTTGTATTTTATTCATTTTTTAGTAAGGAAACCAGATGGCTCTTTTTGCCACATTCTGGATTTGAAACACCTCAAAGTTAAAACCTTTTCAAATGGTGACTTTTCAGTACGGGTGGGCGACAATTTCCGTTCTGCTCACGGAAATTGCAAAATTTCGACATTTTCACGTTCCACGCGGAACGTGAAAATGTCGAAACTTCCACGATCTGCGGCGGAACGGAAATATGCAAGGCAGGATTCTTTCTGGCACGATGCTCCTGTCATTAAACCTCAACAGGAAGCACTTACAGATTTAAATAAAGCAGGTGCCTGAGTTGAAGGTCAAATTCAGTAACACATTAATCAGCACAAAAGATTCGTGTGAGCACGGTTGAGGCTAGGCAGGTGTGCTTTCTCCCCATATCTACCATCAACAATTTACTGTAATCTTTGATGGAGGTCTGTGCATCCATGAGTTTCTCGAGCGCAATCCCTGTATAGTTCCTGACACCAGGAGGTTCTGTCTCCTCATCTGCTGCTCTGGTCGGTGTCTGACCCTTTATAAACAAGAGGCATGTGAACTGCATAGAGGCCCCGCCCGTTTGGCCCCAGCCCACACACCAGCGGTGTGCAACGTCTCCCCTCCCTTTCCCCACTATGATGGACAGCTCACTCGAGGGACCTCAGCGCCCATCGGCACGGTGGCAAATGTTACAGACACACATGGTCGCTGGAGACAACTCTTCTGGTCCTTTACACAGCTGTAGTGTAGGAAAAGCACTATACATTTACCCACCGAGGTAGCACTTACTGATTAGCCAGTAGAAAGTACTCCAGTTGAGTAGAGGTATTGCACAAAACGGTGGCACCTTCTTGGATAAATATGCAGGGCAGGATTCCTTCTGGCACGATGCTCCTGTCACAAAAATTAAACCTCAACAGGAAGCACTTACAGATATAAATAAAGCAGGTGCCCGAATTGAAGGCCAAATTCAGTAACGCATTAATCAGCCCAAAATCTCCACGAGCATGCGAAATGCCATCTGCATTAATTGTTGCTCAAACTAAATCTGCAGAAATATCATCTCGACCCAGTCCAGCAGCAGCAGTTTATCGGTGCAATATTCGACACACAGAAAGGAGCTGTATTTCTCAATCACGACAGGATTGACCTATTGCAGTCCAATCTTCAGACTCTACTATCCCTTCTGCCAGCATCAGCAAGCACTGGCTGAAGATTCAGAGCTTACAGGCTGCCACGACTTCCGTAGTGCCATGGGCATATCCCCATCTCACATCTCTGATAAACTATCTCCTGGATCATTTGGATCAGACCTTGGCCAACTATGATGTTCAAGTCCCTTTGTCCCCAACCATTGTTTAAGAGAGGGATTGGTGGCTTCACACTCCCAATTTGGTAAAAGTTATCCCATTTCGGTTACCTCCCCCTGTGTTGTTGACAACAGATGCAAGCCTGTGGGGTTGAGGAGTGACCCTAGGAGACAGGGAGACAAAGGTGCAGTAGTCAGAATCAGAGAGTCTCTGGTACACCATTTATAAGGAGTTGGCTGCGGTTTGGAAAGCTGTTAAGATTTTTCACGCTTTTCTGTTGGGTTAATATCTGGTTGTCCGAATAAGACAATCAGATGATGAGGTTTTACTTGAGTCCTCAAGGGGGCATGACGTGTCTTCATTTGAACTCCCTGGCTCAGATGATTTGCTCTGGGGTGATTCATATCTTGTGACTTTGCAGGTCAATTATCCCCAAGGAAAACTCAGTTTTCATGTAGACAGCCTCAGTACAATTTTCCCTCATCAGTTCTTTTGCATCTCTCTCTACCAGTGTTTCAACAGATGTGTCACCTGTCCGGGGTTCTGTGAATAGATCTTTTTGCTTCCATCAGAATTCCTTTCTCCTGTTTTTTTGCATGGAGATGAGTTGCCATCAAGTGTGGGTGGTAGGTGCTCTCTTGATTCCTTGGCCCCAGGGTCTTTAGTATGCCTTTCCTCTGATTCCTCTACTCCCGGGAGTGCTGCAGAGGATTTGGAAGGAGAAGGCAGAGGTGATAGTCATTGTTCCCTTCTGGCCTCTTCAGTTTCCCTTCCTTCCTCTGCATCAGATTCAACAACTAAAGTTGAAGGCTTGGCACTGGAGAGGTTAGCCTTGGAGGATATGGGTTGTTCTAGCTGGAATGCTGAGGAGATACATCAAATCTGGTAAACCTTCTATTCTCTTTTCTTATAAGAAGAGCTGGAGTTGTTTTGTAAAATTGTTGGAGTTTTCTAAAGAGGGGTTTGACAAAGAACTGATCCCAGACAACTTGGCTGCTTAATGTGAAGTGATTCTTGCATTTAGGAGTTCAAGAGGGGAGCTGGATCTCCTTGCTCCTTTGGTTGTATGCCTGATGAAAAGTTTTTATTTCCAGAAAACTATTTCTCAGGTCCCTTTTCCAAGTTGGAGCTTACCTACTGTACTGAAAGTGTTTCTGCTTTCCCCATTCGAATGTCTTGATAGGCAGACATGATGCGGGTTTTGCCGTGGTGGATTTTTATATTGGCCATTACCTTAGCTAGGAGATTGGGTGAACCGGGGGTTCTGGACATTTGTTTCCCTATTTACAGATCCTTCCTGACTGTTAGAATGTGTATCCTGATCCCAAATTCATGTTTAACATTAAGTCTAAATTTTACATACAGCAGGCAATTGTCCTTTCTGTCTTACTAAAAAAAGAGGAATACTTGGGGGCTGATTACGATGTTAGGCGGATCGCCTCTGCTCACCACCCATTTACCCCGCCATATTAGTATGGCGGGGGGGACCCCGGCGGACGGAAAGATCGTCCGCCGGTTTTCCGCCGGTTGACCAGTCGACCGGGCGGAAAAGGGGCTAGATATGGTGGCGGTGTCTGCTAGATACCGCCATCCATATTAGCATGCGTTTAGGAAGCAGCCTTTCCGTGGCTGCGTTGCGCTATGGAAAGGCATGCAGATTTTTCTGTCGGGGGCCCGTTGTGGGTCCCCAGGGTATTGGGGGGGTGAGGGGTGCACATGGGGGTACCTATGGTACCCCCTGCATTGTAATGGACAAGGTGGCAGGCACCGCGCGGTCCCAGTCACCTTGTGCATTACAATGCACACAGTGTATTTCCAGCATTGTGGCGGTCAGTGCTGTGAGCACCGCCCGCCACAATGCTGTGAATAGAGGATGCCACCACCACGGTGGCATCCTAATTGCAGGTGCGGAACTACCACACTACTGGTAGCCAGTCCCAGCACCGTTAGGGTGACTTTCGTCCGCTATCCTAATCAGCCCCATGGTCCCTTTGGCATTAGGATGTAATCTGGATGTTTCTCATTTATCAGCAGTACACAGAAAATTTCTGAATTCAAGATCCCTTTTTGTATCCTTTGAAAGTGACAATAAGGGAAAGAAAGTAACTACAGATACTAAGTAGATGGTGGTGCTGGATCACTGACAGAATATCGAGAGTCAGAATATCGACCTACAGAAAAATCAACGCAACAATATCGATGTCCAGAATATCGAAGTCATATCTACATAATGGTAAGTACTAAAATATCGATAAAATAATTGATGTTAAAAATATCGTTGTAAAAAAATATCGTTTTTTTATGTATAAAAAATAATGTTAAATAAAGTAAATAACACATATAACTAAAATAAATATAGTTAAAAATATTACAAAATGTTTAAAATTGTAGGTAATACATATAATAAAAAAACAATTAAACATATATATCTATAAAATATAAAATATATATACGTACTTAATAATATTTTAAATAATTATATTAATAACCTATAAAACAAATTAAAAAATATAACACATTATAAATACATATAAATATACACATACACCACTAATATAAATTACATATATAACTAATTAAATTATTACAATATTTTTAAACTTTTTCAAGTACATTTTACACCACATTAACTAAAACAGTAGAGAAAATATTGGATAGCGGAGGGGATAAAATGACTATTCCTACTCCAGAGAGGGCAACAGAAGGGAAAGAGTTGGATAGCGTAAGGGATAAAATGACTATTCCTACTCCAGAGAGGGCAACAGAAGGGAAAGAGTTGGATAGCGTAAGGGTAAAAATTACTATTCCCACTCCAGTGAGTGCAACCGTAGGGAAAGTGTTGGATAGCGTAGGAGTAAAAATTACTATTCCCACTCCAGTGAGTGCAACAGTAGAGAAAGTGTTGGATAGCGGAGGGGTAAAAAATACTATTCCCACTCCAGTGAGTGCAACAGTAGGGAAAGTGTTGGATAGCAGAGGGGTAAAAATTACTATTCCCACTCCAGTGAGTGCAACAGTAGGGAAAGTGTTGGAGAGCGTGGGAGTAACAATTACTATTTCCACTCCAGTGAGTGCAACAGTAGGGAAAGTGTTGGATAGTGGAGGGGTAAAAATTACTATTCCCACTCCATTGTTATTGTTATTGTTATTGTTAATTAAGTAGCCTACAGTTATGCCCAAGCTTCTGTGAATTGAAGGGGCTTCAGTTTTTTTCTGAAAGGGAGATATTAAATTACTTCCCACCCTATTCCCCTATAAACCCACAACCCGCTCCTAAAAAACTACACAATTCATATAATTGTCTATTAATGAATTAATATTAATTAATAACTAATTATTAATTCATTAATAATACATCAATTATAGATACTAATAAATAAACATTGTTAATTAATTTATTATAATGTAATTACTTCCCACCCTATTCCCCTATAAACCCACAACCCGCTACAGAACTAAATTACGCAATAATTATTTTACATAAAAATATTTACAGCAAAAAATGTAACACATACATTAAAAAAACATAAACTACACTTATACCAAAAAATTACCTCACATACTTTTAACACACATATTAAAATACAGAACACTAATATAAACATCAATATTTTTAACAACAATATTTTTACAAACGATATTGCTTTCTTTTTTTTTTTTTAAAGACCTTTATTGTTATGTTTACAATACACAGCTTTGGCCTACAACCCCTCGGGCCAGCCGCATATTTGCATACATGCACTTTGTCTTATCTAACACAGCCCATTGCCGTCAACCCGGGGGTACGGCGGCGCTAGAAGGTGCATTCGTATCACCAGTTAGAGAGGGATAATGCAGGCCTCATTTTCTCTATGTACAGCCATAAACAAGCGGAGAACCCCCAACGGCGCCGGCGCCTAACGAGCAACTAATCCCCCCCCTCCCCCCAAACTTCCCTAAAACCAGTCACCACTCGAACCGTAGAAACACTCCGTACCCATGGGCGACCGCGGCACCCAATTTCAGCCCCAGGAGCCACTAAAACGTGGGAGTCCTATATAGCCCCTGCGTCATCCTGCTCGACGGCAGGCGGCTCACAAATGCCACCCCTAAAGTCATTCCATTTGGACCATACTTCCCCCCATTTCCTGGGGCACCCTCTTGCAATATATACAGTCTTTTCTCGCAGCATGCACCAGTCCATGTCGCCGTGCCAGTCCGAGAGTTTTGGTGGAGTAGGGCTTCCCCAGAGTCTGGCAATGTTCCGTTTAGCCACCATTTGACCAAGCGTCACCCAGAGCCTTCCCTTCGGTGGCAGGTCCGTTGGCTCCCATATGTTAAGGAGACACCTCTTGGCCTCCGGGCGAATTTCCACCTCCCATACCTCCTCCATACACTTTACCACCCTTCTCCAATACCGTTGAATCTGGGGGCAGTCCCACAACACGTGGAAGAAGGTACCCGTACCCCCACATCCCCTCCTACAAAGAACTGTGTCCGCCCTATAATACAATATTTCTTGACTTACTGTTGATATTCTGTACCACGATATTCTAGATGTCGATATTCTTGACCTATGATATTTAAAACTCGATATTATGGTAGGTAAAAATAAAAAACTCGATATTCTGTCTATGTACTGGTTCTGCTATGTTATTTGTCACAACAAACAAATGATGGACGGAATGCTGACAATGCAAACATTCTCCCCCAGTTAAGAGATCTGGGTTAAATCCATCGTTCTTTTGCCCACTACGCCACCCCAGTTCAGACATGGCCATATGCAAATCAGTCTTGACCCTGTGCCTCATGGGAACAGTCCAGCCCGAACTGCCAAGCCATGTCTTCCCTGGACCGGAATCAAGCATCCTAGGACCGGTTTCTGGCTATCAGCCGTCATCAGCCAGGATAGCTTGACTCCAGTGGCGTAGTGAGCACGGGTCCCACGTCTGGGAATACCCATCCCACTTAGGGCGAAAAGCGTTACAACAAACAAATGATGGACGGAATGCTGACAATGCAAACATTCTCCCCCAGTCAAGAGATCTGGGTTAAATCCATCGTTCTTTTGCCCACTACGCCACCCCAGTTCAGACATGGCCATATGCAAATCAGTCTTGACCCTGTGCCTCATGGGAACAGTCCAGCCCGAACTGCCAAGCCATGTCTTCCCTGGACCGGAATCAAGCATCCTAGGACCGGTTTCTGGCTATCAGCCGTCATCAGCCAGGATAGCTTGACTCCAGTGGCGTAGTGAGCACGGGTCCCACGTCTGGGAATACCCATCCCACTTAGGGCGAAAAGCGTTACAACAAACAAATGATGGACGGAATGCTGACAATGCAAACATTCTCCCCTAGTCAAGAGATCTGGGTTAAATCCATCGTTCTTTTGCCCACTACGCCACCCCAGTTCAGACATGGCCAATGCAAATCAGTCTTGACCCTGTGCCTCATGGGAACAGTCCAGCCCGAACTGCCAAGCCATGTCTTCCCTGGACCGGAATCAAGCATCCTAGGACCGGTTTCTGGCTATCAGCCGTCATCAGCCAGGATGTTATTTGTCAGGCTTACCAGTCTTTGGGGATGGATCCTCTGTCTCACATGCTGGGTCACTCTATTAGAGGTGTTTCATCTTCCTTGGCAGAGACACGAGGGTTTCTATCTTTGAAATGTATAGGGCTGCTACATGAAAGTCCCGTCTTACCTCTTTTAAACATTATTGTTTGCCTATGGATAATATCGCTATTGGTAATCTCAATGCAGTAATGAAGTAATTGTTGTATTTGATGAGGAGAATGCATGAGAGGGTTTATGAATTCATTACTTACTGGTCAACTTCATTGCACCAATTAGAGTCCTCCGTGTTTGATTCATCTGCCCCCCCTTATGATTTTACACCACTGTTTTTGACTTGTCACTTACAGGAATGGTGGAGGGTGGGAAGAGCCTTTAGACTTCTATAAAATAGGAGAAGGACTAGTGTGTGGATGGCCTGTCTAGGGTTGGGGCACCCTCACTGTATAAAGACTGGGACGGGGAGGAGTCTATTCAGGGTATTGAGCTTTACCACCAAGTAATGTATTCATTATCCTGCACACTGACCACTATGCAACATATGATTCCTCCTTGATGAATGGTACTTTAAATGTCAGGGAACCTAGAGGGTAGGTCACTGGGAAAACAAAAAAGTGAGGCATAGTTTACAGGATCTATTTAGAAAGCACAATGCATCAATTATGGGTGGGGATCTTACAGTTTGTGACTTTAAAACCTTACCATCATTTAAGAGACAATATTGTTTTTAAAAGGCTAAGCTATGCCAACTCGCATTCAAACATTTTCTAGATGCCTACCTTACATTTGATCAACTTTTGCACTATGAGACCAAGAGGGTCATTAGCATGGTGGCCGGACTTTGTCCGCCCGCCATACCCCCGGGAAATGGGACCACCCGCAATGCTTGTGGCGGTCCCGAACATCCCATTAGGATGCGCCCGCCACACTGGCGGGCGCAACCCACATTTCTAACATTGCGGTGGGCGGTGCTGAAAGTAATGGTAATGTGGCAAGGGGAAATGTGCATGCGGGCGGGGGATTATGTCGGGCGAATCACCACCGCCATGTGGATGCTGGCGATCCTCCTGACATACTAATGGTCCCCCAAGTATCACAAAGCCCAATAAAAACAGCCTTGTTGCTTTGGTGTAAGCAGATCTGATATTTGAAGGAATTAAAGAGTAGCTTGCTCATTAAGGAAGGTCTTGTGGTGACTTCAGAAGACACGAAGTCTAAAGCCATTGCCTAGAAGAAATATACTCGGCTTGCGAAGAATTTGTGGGTCCAAAATTACTAAGATATACAAAAGTGTTAAGCCTTTGAAGACCCCTGGACAACATTTTTAAACACTTAAATCTCAAAAACGAATGAACGGATTAACATTAAACCAGCAAAAGCAAGCTTTCTGTGAAAATCCGTTTTCATGCTATAAATCCGTTCAGTGGTTTAGGCCTTATAATTTAGCATAATTCCTTCTGGCAACTAGAATGAGAAAGCCCAGTTTTATTTGTATCCCTCCACCCCTTTTCCCCCTGCCCAAATCTGCACACACATTGGCATACGAGATCTTAGCTGACTATGACAAGAGATTCCCAAATTTCTGCAGATCCTTCAGGGGCCAATGTTATATGCAAATCAAAAAATGCCTTTACGATTTGCATTTTATAGTGGCATATTTGTATAACGTATATGTGCATAAACAGATATACACCTGTCTGGCCAATTGCTGAAAATTCCTTCTACATGGTGTTTGCTTGTACTTTCCATAGCTGCAATGTGAGTAAAATGTTTAGCTTGGCTCTTGTTAGGTTCTTACTAGGGTACAGAAGAATATGAAAGGAAATCCTACAGTATGTAAAAGGTTTAATTTCACACACATAAATCAACACATTTGCTTAGTTTAAATACTGGCCTTTAACAATTATTAAAAAATATATTAGAAGCATGAGAAATGCTATTAGGACACACTGGGGCATATATACTAAAAAAGGCTAGTGCAACCTGTGAAACCAAAACTCAGGCTTAGAGACACAAAGAGCCTAGATCTCGAGAAGCTAGCTGCATGTTGCATGAATGACCTCCACCCCATATCTATCAAAGGTCAAAGACCTTACAGAGCACTACAACTAGACTATGTCTGACATAATTGATGATCTTACCCCACTAAAGCTAAAAATCAACTCAAAGACAAAAAACCCTGGCTCAACGGATCCTTCAACAACAAAAGGAGAACTCTCTGGCTAATAGAAGGAAACTGGAGACAGCACCCCAACTAAAACTTCTCAGACAGACCAGAAATGCATACAACAGGAACATCCTCAATCTAAAAAAGTGTTCTTTAGATCGTAACTGGAAAACGCTAAGAACAGACCTCGCAAGCTCTTTGAAATGGTCGAACACCAATCAATCAAACTGGCTTAAACCTCCAAAGAAACTACAAAATCCCTAATAACCTGTGAGGAGTTCTCCTCAGTCTTAACAGCTAAAGCTAACTCCCTAGGAAGCTAACCTAATTACTCCCCCAATATCCTACCTCCTCCTGGCGGGACTCAACTCTCTTCTCATCCCCCCAGGCAACACTCAAACACCAAGCAAACTGGTCCATCTTCAAGTTATATGATGACCATTCCATCTCGAAAATTCTATTCTTATAAAAACCGAAGAACCACTTTAATGACCAACTCTCTTCCAACTGCTTGGCTACAACCTCCCAATTTCTCATTCCCAATTGGACTACAATATTCAAAGCTTCCCTACTACAAGAGTCCATACCTGACTTTCTAAAAAGTGGTCAGGTCATCCCCATCTTTAAAAAGCCCAGTTTGAACCCTGCTATTCCAGACAGTTTCAGACCAATAGCCCATATTCCTCTTCTAGCGAACGTTCCGGAGAAATATGTGCAACTTCAACTGAGCCAACACATCACCAATTTCAACCTGCTAGACGACTTCTCAACTGAGTTCAGACCTGGATGCAGCATGGTAACTGCTATTCTCCATATTGTAGATGATGCTCTTCAAGCCCTTGACCTAGGCAAAACATGTCTCCTAATTCTATTGATTTATCGTCGGCATTCGACACAGTCAACCATGAAAAACTAATTGAATGCCTCGAACACAGGGTGGGAGTAGGAGGATCCATTCTTGAATAGTTCAGATCCTTCCTCCAGAACCACTCCCAGAGATTCTTATTCAACTGTAACGATCGGAGTCCCCCAAGCCTCAACTCTACCTCAACCCTCTTCAATCTCTACCTAGAACCGTTAGCTAAAATACCACGTATCGCCAACATCTCCTTCCACATGTCTGCTGATGATACGCAGATCTACATCAAAATCTCATCACTTGAGGAGATCAACTCTTTGAATGAGGCTCTAAAGCCTACAGTTCAATAGCAACCAACTCAAACTAAATGCTCAGAAAATGGAGTTCCTTCTAATCTCCCCCCTAAAAGTGCCACTGACATTCTGGAATGGACCAAGTCAAACACAGCACTAAACTGCTCACCGACCATAGTGAAATCTGCCAAATCTCTTGGAATAACCCTGGGCAGTAACCTGATATGCAAGACCACATCAACTCGATGGCCAAAATTGCCAGATTTCACCTGAGCAACTTGAGGAAACTAAAACTTTTTCTTGATGCTTTTGACTAAAAATGGCAGTTCAGGCATTAGTTACCTCCAGAATTGGATGCGGATGAATAACCCTATCTGGCCTATCCAAGATCTCCATGGCCCCCCTTAAAGCTTGCCTCAACACTGCCGCCAGACTCTTCACAGGCTCGAAAAAATTCGACCACATCTCACCGCACCTGAGGGCACTGAACTGGCCTCCTCTTTAAGGCAGAATCCATCTCAAACTGGCATGCATCATGCACAGAGCGCTACACGTGAAACCCCCTGTAATCCTCGACCAGAAAATCATTGTTTCTGGATGAACCAGAAACTCCCGGTCCGCCAGAGACTTTGTGCTCCAACCATCCCGCTTTCCAAAGGGAAAATCTAACAATCAGGCCTTCTCTGGGATGCACAAAGGAATCTGGAACTTGCTGCCATTTTCATCAGAAGAATACCCTCTCTATCATTATTTAAAAAGGAAGCTAAAACCTTCCTAATGGGCAAGTTCCTCCCATAAATCTCTTTCATTGCGCACACCGCTCAGCGGCATTGCTTTATGTTTTATGCTAGATTTTTTACTGCTTGGTTGCTCTTTGCTTTTGTAGTGACCTGTTACTCCCACAAATGTAACTGCTAGATATCTTGGCATAATTCTCCCATGTTTGTTCCTCTAAATATTGTAAACACCCTGTTATTCACTTTGTAGTCACTTCCTTCTATCCCTATGTCTATTTCAAACGTGTATAAAACGTGTAACCACCGTAAAGCGCTCTGATACCCTAACGGGTCACGTTCCTGCGCTATAAAACTCCAAATAATTAAATAAAAATGTGGCGGAGCATGGCATTAGCCTCCTTTGCTTAACACTGCGCTCCGTCACTTCTGAAATGCAGGGCTGCACCATATTTTGAAAAATATGGTGCAGCCCTGCATTTTCCCCTGCGCTGGTGCCAAATTTAGCAGCCTAGAGCCAACGCAGGCACCCTTGCACCATAGTTCAAGGGTGTCTGCTTTGCAGGGGAAGATTGTTTATGTGCTGGAAGGTCTCCCTTCCGGCACATAAACAATCTTTAAACGGCGTTTTGTAACTTCAAAGGCACATATTTAGAGTGAGCAGACAGAGTGAGGCATCAGCCTTTCTGGCTTAACGCCGCACTTTGCTACTTCAGAAACGCAGGGCTGCACCATATTTACAATAATATGGTGCAACCCTCCGTTTCCCCCTGCGCTGGCGCTAACTTAGCAGCCTAGCACCAACACAGGCTCTGCGTTGAGGGGAAGGTTTGTTTATATGCAGGAAGGACTCCCTTCTTCCTCACAGGCAAGCTTTAAATTACGTTTTATAACTTTTTTGTGTGCTGCTTAATGCAGCACACATAGAATTTGCAAAATGTCATTTCTTTTTTTTGATTGTTTATGTGCAGGAAGGTTACCCTTCCTGCACACAAACAATCAATGGCAATTTCTATGTGTGCTGCACAAAGCCAAACACATGGAAACATAAAGCATTTCTCCTCATTTCACCTGTTTAAGGCCAGATTTTTATGGTCCTAATTTTGGCACTGCCTCCTATTTACGCCACCCTTGTAAATAGGGGGCAGCGTAAAAATCAATAGGTGTTGTGGTGGAATTGCCACCGCAATACTCATTGCCTTCCCCTTTCACGTTAAGGGGCCTATTCTGATTCCGGCCACAAAACGAACTGACCGACACGGACCCGGACCAGATACCGACCGACACGGACCAGCGCCGTACAACCCGTGCAGTACGATGCAACGCGTGTGAATTACAATCGACACGTACGGAATACAAGCCGTATGACGAGCCATAGTGAAAATAGTGAACCGGCCGGAAAACCGACCGACACGAACCCGTAATGAACCCGACCGACCCGTACCCACGATGTCCGATCCACACAGTACGATGCAATGCATGGAAACTCAGACCGACTCGCACGGAGACCAAGCCGCATGACCGACAAGCACAGAAAACCGGGCGTTTTTCTTTGGGCCTGTAATTCCCGCCCTTGAGACTCTCCATACAGCTTGATTTCTAGCTCACTGTTACCATCTTGTCCCATTGCTAGACTTCCCTGTGATCACCTATCTGGGAATGGGCCCTTTAATGGCTGTTTGGCCTATGTTGAATGATTTTTTGGAATGATGTTTGAATGTGTGCTGTTTGAAGTTGAGTGTTTGTCTTCTGATTGAAAATCGTCCTCCCTCTTTCATAATTTCCCTTTTTCCCCCCCCTGCCTGGGAATCTGTTTTCTGTGGCTTATTTTTGCATTATATTGTTTTGTTTTGTGAATAACTTTGTGTATGTCCTATGTATTATTGATTTTGATATAAAAAATACATAAGCAAGCAATCTAATGCTTATGATAATATGTTTCTAAATAAAAAGGAAACTTTTTTCTACTTATTGTGATCATCTTTATATTTTGCTGCACTTGTATTGTTTCTTTATCCTTCTTTTGTTATTTCGTCACAACACCCTTTTTCTTTTCCTTGAGTGCCATACCCTTTGGGGATTTAATAAAAATATGATACGTAGTACTTTTTAAGCATAGGGGTAGAGTTACTTGTGTTCTTTGCTTGGCCAGAAGCAAAAGAGACCTTGGCGACTGACGCATACGAAACACGGAAGATAGGCAGCGTGAATGAGGCGGAGAAGCCCGCAGGAGACAACATCAGCGTCCGTATCCGTCAGATGAACGTCTCCTTCATGCCTACAAAACCCAAAGGAAAAAAGACAAAAAAAAGACCAAACAAGCAATGACAAAGCCAATAAATACCAAATAAAAAAAACCTGGGACAAAGACACACTCACAACTCCAAATATATAAAGGACTATAATCACTACCATCATCCCTTGCAAACAGGAGACACACCCAGCAGCAAACACCACTACACAGCAACCACAGACACTCTCACAACTCACCCATCACGCAACTCACACATCATCAGCACCTCATCCAACATCACGCACACATACAGCCAGCAAAACCAACACCAACACCAACTCACCCTCACCAACTCACCCTCACTTGCACCCTCACACACACATCCCTCACCACCACCACCACCCATCACCATGCTCCCAAAGAAGAATCTAAAGTTCACAGATAGTGAATTAGAAGTGCTGGTAGACGAGATCATCAGAGTAGAGCCACATTTGTTTGGTACATTGGTCCAAAGGACCCCCATGTCACAGAAAACAAAGATGTGGGTGAGGATTGTGGACAAGGTGAACGCACAAGCCCCAGCAAGGCGCACAAAGGACGATATCCAGAATAGGTGGTATTATGTGCGCAGGAGGGTCAAGAAACTCATCGAAAAAGACCACGCCCTGAGTCAGTGCACCGGCGGTGGCCCTCCTGCCAAACCAGTCTACTTCAGGACCTGGGAGGAGAAGGTACGAGACATCCTACCACCAGAGAGTGTCAGACATACCAGAGCCTGGTGAGTACACAAACAACATACCCAAGATTGTGTGGCAAGGGGACAGTGAAACCATGCACCGCAAGCAAAGCTACAGTAACCAATAGACAATCAACCCAAGATGTGTATGCCAGTCAGACAAACACAATACCTGCCATCTCATAGTGACTTGGAACTGTGTCATGACATGTACCAACCTACAAACAAATAGAGCAAGGCAGTGGCACAATGCTAAATAGACACTGCCAGACAGTTTGCCACCACAAACACACTTACCTCACAGTGCAGCTGACTGACAGGAAGGAATTGTGGGGATGCACGTGAAGTGAGTGTATCCAAAAGCATGATGGGGTTTGTAGTCCCAGATAATGCTCCCCCTCAAAATTGGCCCATCAAGACCTCTCTGAAACATGCCACATCACAGGGAGTGGACAATGACTGACAAGATGGCTGACACTGGGTCCTGCTGTGGGGAGCACAAATCAGAAGCAGGACACCACTGACTGACATCCTGAAGGACAACATGCATGCCCTACAATGGAAGCACGTTTCATGGTGGGATGTCTGGCCCGGTGGGAAGGAGGACTGACATCTCTGACCATACTTACCAGCATGTGGAGACACATACCCCCTCAACACAAACTCCACACAGCTCACCGGGTAGAATGCATTGACCCACACCTCTGTGAAACATCATCAAAAGACACCCCGTACTGGGTGCAGCTGTGTGAAGCACAGGGGCTCTCTTTGGACTTGTAGCCAAACAAACACCAGGATTTCACAGTCAGCCATCTTACCATTGCTGTCACACCCCCGCACATGGAAGCAGAGTCAAGAGGGAGGAAGTATGTGCATGCTGGGTGTAGCCAAGAGTATGATGGGAGTCGCAGTCACAGACAATCTACACCCACCCACATGGCCCAGCAGCATACACTGAACCATGCTCGCCTCACAGGGAGTGGGAAGGGACTGACAAGATGTCTGACACTGGGCTCTGGTGTGGGGAGCAGAAGGCCCTGCTGGGAACTAGGCTAGAACAAACACCAGGATTTCACAGTCAGCCATCTTACCATTGCTGTCACACCCCCTCACATGGAAGCAGAGTCAAGAGGGAGGAAGTATGGGCATGCTGGGTGTAGCCAAGAGTATGATGGGAGTCGCAGTCACAGACAATCTACACCCACCCATATGGCCCAGCAGCATACACTGAACCATTCTCGCCTCACAGGGAGTGGGAAGGGACTGACAAGATGTCTGACACTGGGCACTGTTGTGGGGAGCACAAGGCCCTGCTGGGAACTGGGCTACAACAAACACCAGGACTTCACAGTCAGCCATCTTGCCATTGCTGTCACACCCCCTCACAGGGAAGCAAAGTCAAGAGGGAGGAAGTATGGGCATGCTGGGAAGGGGGTGTAGCTAAGAGTATGATGGGAACCGCAGTCACAGACAATCTACACCCACCCACATGGCCTGCAAGAATACACTGAACCATGCTCGCCTCACAGGGAGTGGGAAGGGACTGACAAGATGTCTGACACTGGGCACTGTTGTGGGGGCACAAGGCCCTGCTGGGAACTGGGCTACAACAAACACCAGGACTTCACAGTCAGCCATCTTGCCATTGCTGTCACACCCCCTCACAGGGAAGCAAAGTCAAGAGGGAGGAAGTATGGGCATGCTGGGAAGGGGGGTGTAGCCAAGAGTATGGTGGGATTTGCAGTCACCGACAATCCACACCCACCCACATGGCCCAGTAAGCATACACTGAACCATGCTCACCTCACTGGGAGTGGGAAGGGACTGACAAGATGTCTGACACTGGGCTCTGTTGTGGGGAGCTTAAGGTCCTGCTGGGAACTGGGCTACAACAAACACCAGGTCTTCACAGTCAGCCATCTTTCCATTGCTGTCACACCCCCTCACAGGGAAGCAGAGTCAAGAGGGAGGAAGTATGGGCATGCTGGGAATGAGGGTGTAGCTAAGAGTATGATGGGAGTCACAGACAATCTACACCCACCCACATGGCCCAGCAAGCATACACTGAACCATGCTCGCCTCACAGGGAGTCGGAAGGGACTGACAAGATGTTTGCCACTGGGCACTGTTGTGGGGAGCACAAGGCCATGCTGGGACATGGGCAACAACAATATCAAACTCAGTGTCAATCTGGGAAAAAGCAGTGTACAGGCAGGCATCCGTTCATACAGTAGAAAATGTCATGTTTGTGAACCATCAATGCATGTAGAAAAATAACTAAGCCTGGGCAAAGCACTACGCTACGCTCGCGTAGTTTGCGAAGTTCGCGCTACTTCGCACTACGCGAATTGCACGTAGCACAGTGCGAACACGCGTAGCATAGTGTTGCGTAGTGCTGCGGTCATTTTTTGCTTGCTCGCGGTCCTCAACGTCAAGTTGGCGAACGCGAGCAAGCAAAATGACATCCCGGCGAGACTTTTTCCTTGTTCGCGATGAGCAACATCAAGTTGCCGATCGCAAGCATGGAAAATAAACATCCCGGCGAGATTCCCAACACGAGGAGGTCAGGTTTCTCATTGCGAGTGGTCGCGTATGCTCGCGACCGCTCGCGATGAGAAACTAACAGTTCGCGTTGAGAAAGCTGCCACTTGAGTAAAAATCTACTCGAGCAGCAGAAAACTACAGCTCGCACTGTGCAAGATGCCATTTTCAATGATTGCACAGTGCCGGTTGCTTGTCCGCACTAGGGGTGGGCGGAATTTGCGAAATTAACTTTCACAAATTATCGCGAAAATGTTTAAAATTATCGCAAACAAGCGGAAATATCGCGAAAATGCGGAAGTTTTTTTCCCGCATGTTCGCGAGATTTTCTGCATGGTTGCGGGTCGCCAACTTACCCATGTGGTTGCTAGCGGGCGCGGCCATCTTGTTTTGAGTTGTCTTGCGGTGCATGATCGCGAGAAGAAAGACGTGATCGTGCGACGCATGACGTCACTGCGGGCGCGAACTGTCGCGAGACAGCGCAAATCGCTAAAAACAATACAACATCTCATGGAGAACGCGACCGGATCAAGAAAACTTGTCGGCGAACGCAGGGATTCAGGTAAGGCGATCGCGCACGCGCGAGAATGTATTATTTTACAGCGCGAGCAAGAAACAAATTATCGCCAAGCTGCGGAAACCGGAAATTTTGACATTTTCGCACTCTCCGCGGAACGCGAAAATGTCAAATTATCGCAATTTCCGCGAACGGAACAAAATTTTCGCCCAGGCCTAGTCCGCACTGTGCAATCATTAAAAACGGCATCTGGCACAGTGCGAACAAGGTACTACGCAGTTCGCGAAGTGCTACGCGCAGCTCGCTTAGTGCGAAGTGCACTTTGCGTAGCTTCGCGAAGTGCTACTTCGCGAACTACGCCCAGGGTTAAAAATAACTCACATCGTGTGTCTCTTCCAAACACAGGTGGTGCTGGGGACCCAGCACCAAATGAAGAGGATTCCCAGGCCCAGACTCTGGTGGACACTGAGCTCTCTGGTTTGACTATGTCTCAGTCCTCTTCGGATGACGACGGCCAACCTGGCCCCTCCGGTGTGAGTCATCATGCAGCACCAGCAGCATCAACATCTGCACCCCCTGTACCCACGCCTCCAGCATCTGGAAACTGTCAGTGCACCCCCACCAACACGAACAGACCAAGGCCACTGAACACCCACAGCACAGGGACACAGGACCCCCCGGAAACTATAGCAAACACCACCAGCAACACCACTCAAGGGGTCCCAGTGTCACCTGTGCATCCTGCCGCTGGTCCTGCCCGTGTGGATAGTAGTGCTGGGAGGGGTGGGAGGCAGAGGGCGCGCCTTGCAAAGGTGTCTGGACTGCATGATGACCCCCAACTGGCACGCATCATAGATGCGTACAAGGATAGCACCGGAGGATTTGGCCAGGTAGTGGGAATCCTCAAGGACATGCAACAGGAGCAGGCTGCCCACCATGCCCCCATGGAGGCCAAGTGGGATGCCCTTACAGCGGTGCATCGGGACGTACTCCAATGCCAGCACCAGATCAACACAAACCTGTCCACACCTCCCTGTGTGGCCACAGCATCTGTTGTAACACCATCTGCCAGTGCCACAGGGAGGGAGGAGGACTCTGGCGAAGAGTCCCCTGCACCGCAGAGGCTTGCACCTGAGGATCCCCCCCGGAAGAAGAGGGGTTATCCGAAGAAGGACATGTGAGAGGCAGATGTCCCAGCACATCTCCCAGGGCCTCTAAACCTGTTTTGGACAATGTTCTTTGTGGGCAACTCGTTCACCTTGTTCAATCACACACAACTCGCCCACATGACATGGAGGGTTCATGTTGGGCCAATGTAGCAGATGACTGTGGACTTTACTCTGGACATTTCATCTACCAGCACTCCCAACTCTAATGTGAACTTTGGATTCCAAAACCAATGTACAGCACCCACCTTCCTGTGCACTTTCCTCACACATGTTCGAAAATAAACTCACCAGTACACCATACTTGCCTCTGTTGTGATTCCAAATTGTCATGTGTCATGGAGATGTCGATCTGCTACACAACACAGTGCATGTCAAATACTGCAACAATGTGACCAACGTTAGGTGAGTCATGGTGATGTGACACATGTGAGGGAGACACACCACTATGGCAACACAACACATACTCACCATGGCCATGTTACTCATCCCACACAATGATGTTGACTTGAAACACATAGGTATGCACAACAACAACACCTATCCACAGTCAGTGGTAACAAGTCCACAGGTGAGGTAAGCAAATGTCAGTCAGATGTGGGAAGACAGACAACATACCTAACAAAGCATAGCACAGGTTCATTACACATCAGCAACATGTTTATTGCAAGGCAATTGTACGTTACGGTGGACACACGGTCACAGAGTGTCTGAGAATTATAGTCCAGGGGTGTGTGGCACATCACTTGATGTCAATTGACTACTCCCACACTGGTGTCGGATTCTGGGTGTTGGGGGTCAGTGCTGAACATACAAAAGGAAAATTACCCTGTGAAGGACAGACACAAGACACATTCAAAAGCACAGCAGAACATGAGAGAAATGCAATACACATGCACAAATCATTTTGCAAGAAAACTACACAAAAACAAGTTAGCAGTACTACCCTATTGTGGAGTACACACCACCTGAATGGACCCATCACTGCATGCATCCAGTCAAGTGGCACACAGACACACTCAGACAGCAACAGAGCAGCTACAACACATTCCAGGCTAACTCCCTACATTGACATAACAACCCTGGAAACTCACATTCAGGTGAAGGAGTTGTTGAGGTCACCCTCATCCTCACCATCACTGGCATCTTGGCCCAGGCCGGCATCCTCCATAGGTGCCAGTGGTTGGTCATCGTCATCCTGGATGAGAGGCACCTTCTTCCGCACTGCCATGTTGTGTAGCATGCAGCATACAAGGATTATTTTGCACACCTTTGCAGGTTTATATGGGAGGGCCCCTCCGGTCTTGTCCAGGCAGCGAAAGCGGCTTTACAGGAGGCCGAATGTCTGCTCAATCACCCTCCTGCTCCGACCATGTGCCTCATTGTAGCGCATCTCGGCTGGTGTCACAGGGTTCCTGAGGGGTGCCAGCAAACACGGCATGTTGGGGTATCCGGAGTCACCTACACACACAAAAATTAACAAGTAGCTGAGTTTTGTAGGAGTGCGCAATACAACACTGACAAACACACACAATGCTAAACAGTCAGTACACACCGACAAGCCAGGCATGCTGAGCTGGCATATGTGACATCAGCGTTGCAATGCGACTACTCCTCATTATGTAGGCATCGTGCGCAGAACCAGGGAACCGTGCACACACATGTGTGATACACATGTCTGCAAGACATACCACCAGAGCATTGATCGAGTGGAAATGTTTCCTGTTACGGTATGCCTGCTCATGTGCTTGTGGTGGTATGAGGGCCACATTTGTCCCATCAATAGATCCGATGACATTCGGCATCCTCCCCAGTGTATAAAAGGCATCCTTTATTTCAGGGAGTTCAGCTGGGCTCGGGAACTTGATGTACAGGTCTAGGAAATGCAACATCCCCTCCAAGACATCGCGTAGCACCCGAATAAACATAGTTTGCGACATACCACCAGCAGTAGCCACAGTGTACTGGAAGGTACCAGTAGCAAAGAAGAGCAGGGCTGCCATCACCTTCACCTCTGGGTTCAGTGCTGTAGGGTATGTCAGGCCAGGTAGCAGATGTGGCGCCAACTGCTCTATCAACTCCTCAATCAGTGGCCTGGTGAAGCGGTACCGTCGGATGCAGAACAGTTCTGCATGGTTGCAAGGTCTGGGAATGGTCGATGGACAGCTGGTGCCCTGCAGAACAGAGATGAACAAAGGAAGATTGTTGGTTCATCCACCCATGTGGCCATTACCAGGCCAAATATCACATGATAGATCATGACATTACACAATGTACTGAGGTGGGTGCTTTTGGGCATGGACACATATGTCACCTACATGACCATCGCCTCACATCTCAATTCCACATGTCCACATGAGTCCCATGTAGTGCAATGGCCAATCATCTGGCTGTGTCACCCGACCTATGTACTGCTGCGACAATACAAACACACACCACAGTGACAAGTGAGGCCTGATGTCTCCCAGGCATCACAGATCTTTGCCATGCAGAAACCCATCGTCCCTGTATTGCCCCATCGACACTGCCGTGGACATAGCGTATCACGTACACACCACAAGGCAAGCGTGAGTCCCACAGGTAGTGGCCACTGTTGTCCCTGCAGGCCCTACATGTACGTCTCTTAGACACACACACCCCATCAAGGTTGATGCATATACCACATGGATGTGGAGACTGTCACCCATTGGGCACATTTGATCAGACACGTCTGAGACACAACATGCACACAGACTGTGTGTGCACATCAGTATTGTGGCTACAGGTCTCACTGTGACGTACATGCCATCACCCCCAGTACTCAGGGTGTATGTGACATGTCTTAAACATATCCAACCTGACACCTGACACTGTGGCCTTCACTCATGCCCATTACTGTCAAATTGCACATCACAGTGGTAATGTGCACAACACACAAAGGACCCCGTGTACAAGATCACAGCCTGGGATTGGCTGCACAAAGTGCCAGACAAAAAAACAGCTGTGGCCCCCTCAAACACCCAGGGAATGCAGCCTCACATGCCATGGGACGTATCCAACAGGAAACTGTGTCCGTGACTCATGCCCATTACTGTACATTTGCACATCACAGTGGTAATGTGCATCACACAGAAAGGATTCTGCCCCCATGTACAAATGCACAGCCGGGGAGTGGCTGCACAAAAGTGCCACCCAGCAAACCAAATGTAACCCCCCCAAATACCTAGGGAATGCAGCCTTACATGCCATGGGACACTGTGTGGCCAATGCTGTAGTGTGGTAGGTGTGCACAGGTGTCCCTGGCAAGTAATTGTCTGTTGAATCCGTCGAATAGTCACACCAATGAGGTTCAACGTGGGTGACAATGCGTACGCATTGCACGGTTCATGACCGAGCCGTGCGTACACTTTGCCATTGACTGCAATGAGGTCCGACGCGGGTGACAAAGCGTATGCATTGCATGGTTCATGACCGAGCCGTGCGTACGCTTTGCCATTGACTGCAATGAGGTCCGACGCAGTTGACAATGCGTACGCGTCAGGCAGGCATGGTACGAGACAGGCGTACGCCTTGGCCATTGAATCGTATGGAGACGGGTGCATGTGTATTTTCAAAATACGCATTGTACAGTCAGTTGACCGAGCCGGGCGCACCCATTGGCTCTGGACTGTCATGGAGACGGATGCGGATTCAAAACTTGTACGAGTTGTGCGCTGGAAATTCAGTTGGATGCCTAAAACAACAATGTTACAATTACTAGTGTTTCAAGAAGGTGAAGATTTGAATGATGCGGATTGGCCAGATTCATAGAATGCAACCGTGTGGGACACATGGCACAGATTCTGCCTCTGCAGCACAGCTATAAGGCTGGCTGGCCCCCAGGGAGCTCACTTGCCTGCACTACATGCTACTGGACCACATCCGTGCTACCACTGCTGCTGTCTCTGAATCCTCTGGCTCCTGCTATGGCACGTACTCTGGAGAGGGCCCCAGCCTTCACTGAGGATGAGAACCAGGCCCTGCTGGATGGGCTCCTTCCACAGTACAGCAAGCTCTATGGGAAACGGGAGGCGTGGCTTGGCGCGTGGCGAAATGGCAGCACAGTAGTGCGGCTCCGCCGGTCACCACACTAAGCCTTCGATCTATTGTGTGCTGTTGAAGCCCTTCCGTAAGCCCGACACTGTGAAATTAACTGTGCGCGCCCAGAGACCACACCGGTCACTAGCTGGATGCGGCGGTCCCATCGCTTTGAGCTGAGCCGACCTCCGGCAACTGCGTGCAGGGAACATGGCGGCAGACTGTGGAGGAGGGCGGCTGTGAAGGAGCGCCGTGGTACGCTGGATGACTGCTGAGCTGTATTGCCTGCGCTTTGGGGCCGTCGGTGAGCTGTTTGGCCTCCGTAGAGATAGCCGGAACTGTGTATCTCCTTTACTGCGCCGTTGCTGGAGCGCGGTATCGAGTGTGGGCGCTGGAGGATACGACTGACTTCACCGCTGGAGATAGATTGCACCCGAGCACCCGGCTCGTGAGGGCGCACCGGGCTGCGCAGTGGAGATGGCCGGAGCTCAGCGTAAGAACATCGGGAGAGCCCCGCTGGTGGCGCTGTCACGGTGAGGGGCAAAGAAAATTCAGCGACCTGCTTCCCCCCACCATTATTATTTTGAATATAAAGGCCTGGGAGCTGCATTGCCTACCTGGGGCCTCGTGGGAGGCCCAGAGCCAGCTATCATTGGTCTCCAGTGCCTGCTGCCTCCCCGTACTTTGTCAAATATAATGGGCCAGGTGCTGTTGGCGGCGCAGTCTTCGCAGAGGGCTGGGTGCTCCTCGAGAGACGGAAACACGGAGGATGGTTCTGCTGGTGCCAGTTGGAGCTGCTGGGAGTACTGCGCAGTGCTCCCCGATGGGAGTGTAGCCGGCTGCAGAGAGCATCGGTGGACGCGGGCCTCGAAACCAGTGAGAGTGCATTTCTTGCAGAGGTGATTGTGGGAGCGAGCGCACTTTATCTGGCAGCCGACCGCACATGATCACGAGTCCTGGGTGCGCTGCGGCGTTTTCTATTCTTGCAGACTAACTGTGGCCACGCTGGGATGGCAGACTGCTTCTAGTGAATGGATTGCAGGCGCGGACTCTTGCTCCATAAATCTGCGGTCAATCTATGGGCTCGTTGTATGTGTGGACTACCAGGCTGCACACCACAACAAAAACAACTGTAAAAAGAGACAAAGCTTGCTAATTTACAACAACAACATGGGGAAACCTGATAAACATCAACCTCGCCTAAACTTTGAGTCTCGCAAGTCTGGCAAGGTGGCGCAGAATGCACCATCGGACTCGGAAATGGACGCGACTGAGCAGGTCCCCACAGCGTTGGAGAAGACATTGGCGGCGATTCAGACGAGCTTACAATCTATAGAGGGTAAAATTGAGGCGCTCAATGGCCGCATGGACAGCATATCAGCTAAATTGGGTGGGCAGGTGGCGCGGATGGAGGCGGCAGAGCAGAGGATTTCGGATGCAGAGGATGGTTTACAAAATGTGGCTGCTAAAACAATGGACATTCAAAAAAATACTGGCGCTCATTAAAGATAAGAATGAGGATATTGATACGCGATCGAGGCGTAACAACATACGCATCCTAGGCTTGCCGGAGTCCACAAATGTGGGGCGGCTAGACAAATACATTGAAACTCTTCTGCAGGAAGTATGTGGGCCAGAGACCCTCTCCAACATGCTGGTGGTGGAGCGCGCGCACAGATCTCTTGCGGCGCGACCGCCTCCAGGCACTCCGCCGCGACCCATTATTGCGTGGCTTCTCAACTTCAGGGACAGAGATACGGTGCTACGAGTGGCCCGCCAAAAAGGGAAAATACGCTATCAAGGAAATGAACTCTCGTTCTATCCAGACTTTACAGCCTCAGTCCAAGCCGCGAGAAAAGAGTTCCAAGGTGTAAAGAAACTGCTGCTGCAGGAGCAAGTGCCGTACGCTATGTTGTACCCTGCGCGTTTGCGAATTGGAGAAGATAGCGAAGCGAAGATCTTTAGTAACCCAAAACTAGCTATGGATGACGTGCGGACTCTGCGGCGCCGGAAGCACACACCAGGACATACCTCTGATGTAGAGTAGTATTGTTGTATTATGTGTTCTGCTGGGTATCTCTTTTTTCCCTGGTATCCTGATGTACGGAATGGTGGATGTATGAGCATGAGCATGTTTATTTATCGGGAGCTAGGGAGCCCCTAATTGTTCAATATTCACGGGACGATAGGGAAAATGACGATGTTTGCGAAACAGAATAGGGGGATTATCCTCAATTTGTGGCTGCAGGCGAATGATTGGCCTCTGCCGGGGAAACATGGGGAGTTACCGAAGTAGCTTTCACTGTGGTACACTATGCGATACTGTACAGGAGCAGATTCTGTCGATCCAGTTTGTTGATGCTGAGTGACGAATGGGTGGGAACTCTGGGTATTTGCATAGTGTCAAGATCAATATGTTCTATGAGGGCTCAGGAGGGTGTACTAACGGCGGTATAATTGTGGGCGGCCCTCTCCCTTTAGTAAGGGAGAGAGAAGTGCGCCACTACGATCCCCCCCATGGGAATACCCCATCTTGATTTGGGTGTGCAAAGTTTTTTGTTGGACGGGGAAGTTATAGAACGGACTGTCTTTGGTGTATTGGGGTTGCCAAAGTGGGTGGGGAGAGGGGAAGGGTACTTCCTTCTTGTTGGGGTTGTTGAATTTTTGTATGTAATGGACATAGACACAGATCCACCCAGGTTGTTGGGATGTTTGTCAATGCCAGATATTCAGTGCAGGTATATGCGGGGCAGCAGGGGCAATGGGTGAGAGATACAATTGTATAACATGGAATATTCGAGGGCTCAACACTCCGAAAAAAGTTAGACAAGTATTAGCGTACCTCGATAGGCATAACGTTCATATTGCTTTGTTGCAGGAAACGCACTTATCCACGCAAAGAGAGACTAATATTGCACGAAAGTTGGCATATTGTCATGTAAATGCCTGATGTATCTCCCGCTGTGAATATAATAAGTCGCCTTGCGTGGAACAGAGAGATGTGACAGGGGTTTCAGCATCGTCTTGCCTAATGAGCCACGCAAGCAGCCTGCTAGCTCTGTCTTATGCACTGTGGCTGCGTGCTGAGTGTGCTTCGATGTTGAGGCAGCATAATCTTTCCAACAGGCCAGCATGTTCTGTTCTACTCTCTTGCAATGTATTGCTATGTGAAGGGTCAACTGATGCTTTAGTCTCTAGATGAGCTAATCTATTTTCTAGCTGGTTAGATCTGACTCCAGCAGTCGGCGCATGCAAGCCTGCATACTTGTGGTGAGCATCCATGTTAAAGTTTACTGATATCAGTCCAATATCAGCAGCTGCACTTTATTTGAGCAAACAGGCATGTGACGCAGAGCCTTGAAGTGCATGAATGCTTTCTTGTGTTTCATCGTTGCTTCAAACAAACCTTGACTTTTTAAGCGTGTCAATTTAGCCCATGTATATACTTTAGTTTTCAGTGGTTGAAGTTGTGGCAGTGCTGATAGTTCACTGTATTTCTCTTCAGGCATTATATTTATTGAAGCACCACTGTCAATAATAAAAGCTATTAAGCAACCGTTTAAGTTTAATATAATCTTTGGACAATGTTTTAATGACTTTGGTGCTTTTTCAAGTCGACTTTCCTTTGACCTGTATTTTTCTTCACAAGCAGCCAGTCCGACATGCGCAAATTATTCTGAGGTAAACATCGCCATTGCACAACCATCGTCTTCACTTTCACTTGATGCAGATATTGAAGAACTCTTTGACAGTGATTTAGATGATGATCAACTTTGTTTGTTGTCAATTTGCCTCAATTGGTGTGGTCGCATGGCCCTGTGTGCCTTCATTATACATTGCTTTTGATCTGTTCGGGTGGCTATTTTGTCTTTGTGCAGTGACTCACATACTTTTTCCTTTCCCTTGCAAACTGTCTTAAAATGGTTATCCCTATAGAGCCTTTGCAGACCTATCCAATGGTGGGACATTTATCTTTGTGTGGAAATGAAAATCCACACCTGAACACAACTTTTTCTTCCATGGAGACATCGCTCTGTGCCCCTCTGCCTTGTGCTTTGGCTTACTTTTGACATTCTTGACGGACTCACTCTGGGCACCTTCGGCCTCAATATTAGTAGCTCGTCAATTGGTGCGCTCTTAAGCTCCAGCAGTTATAAGAACTCACTTCAGACTAACAGTTTCTCTCAACCTTCGTCTCCTGAATGAATCTGACATGCATCCATCAGTAACTCTCTGATGTATAGCTTCCTTATCATTAAACTCATTGAACTTACAGCATTTGATGAGCATGTCCAGTATCTCAACAAATGTATCGATGACTTCACCATCTTTCTGTCATTCTTGACTGAAAATTTACCATTCGGCATTGAATTGAACTTGAGAATTAGGGCTTCTTTGATATGATGATATGTAACTTGGTCAACTCATGGTATTTTTGTATTACTTCTTTTACACCTTCACCAGCCATTTTCGTAAGGTATTGGATAATTGTCTTTCTATTTGTTTCTTCAAGCCCATCAATGAAATCATCAAATGTCCCTATCCAAGCAGTCAATCGTATGGTTGTGGTGGTTTCAGGAAGTTGACAGCAGTATAACCATTTGTGTGATTGACGACACCGAGAGTAGAGGTCTGTAGTGCCAGAGGCACTCCTATATATTGGGACCACATGATGACCTTTGACTACAATTGTTTTAATTGACTTTAAGTGTTTTAGTTTACTCTATCTTGAATGTATGACATCATTTTTTATGCATGTGCATTTTGCCTTAAGATTCTATTTCGTGTCTCTTCGTAGCTTCAGAGGGGGAGTGTTTCACAGAGTAGAACAACCTCGCCAGGAACAGAATATGTGGGATGCATGTTTGAAAGCATGGGAGAGAGGAATGTGTAAAATGTACTTCTCTGTCTCAGAGTGTAGTGTTATAGGCAGTGGTGCCCAAATGTGCATTATGATGTAGGTTGGGAAATGAAGTGTGTGGTGCTATAGGCAGTGGTGCGCAAATGTGCATTATGTTGTACATTGGGAAATGAAGTGTGTGGTGCTATAGGCAGTGGTGCACAAATGCGCATTGTGTTGTCCATTTCGAATATTTATGAGGTTTTTACTGTTGGCTTTGGCATGCCCTAAACTCCACCTTGAATTCTGACTCTCTAGCTTGAGCTTTGCCCACACACGCATGCCCCCAAGTTACTCATGTTATTTAGGTTATTCACATTCAAGATTGTTTTCTATACTTTTGGAGATGTTTTCTACTTTTGCAAGCTTCACTAAGATTAGGGGCTGGAACATGTGGGAGAAAAGAAGAATATGAGAAATCTCCTTTGCCTTTGAAATGCATGTGGGCAATTGGCTAACTCCAGTGAGTTTCCTTGACACAAAAGAGGTTTTCTCGGAAACTTTTAGTGCATTGACAATACAATAAAACTGGAGTCTTTTGACTTGGAAGGTGGGATTTAGACCTGAAGGACACCCACCTCCTATTCAGTGTGGCAGTTTCCGACTTGCAGAGTCACTTGACCCCAGGGCTGTGAATCCCCCAGTCTGGTGTGGGCTAAGATGAGGTATTTTCTCTGATAATTCTTTTTAAGAGTTTTATATAGTGTGATGTGTGAATGTGTCTATGTGCACATTCAAGTCTCTAGTGGTCATAATCATCTGATGTGCTCTGTATATATATCGTTATATCTTTTCATGCTTTCCTTTGATACCTTGTGTTTGATTACTTGCATGTAAGTATTTATGTCCAGCAACGGGCGTCCAGCATTATTATCATTATTCTATGCTTGTATTTCATCCCATGCATTTAACAGTTGCATTTCCTTACTTATAAGTGTGTTATACACACACACACACACATATATATATTCACTGGAAAAAAACACAGGTTTCAGGGACGTTATAGTTAGTCAGATATTTCACTCATACAAAACCAGAGAAATTTGGCTGTTATAGTTTGCTGAGCTAACTATGACTCGTGACCCTGCAATGTACTGCTGATAACGTCACATATTACATCACTCATTACATGGTCAGTGACATCACTGATGACATCTCAAAGTAAGACCTCCGACCCTCGGTCTAGGTCCACTCTCTCCCTGCAGCTCCGCTGTGCCGTCTCTTGCCTCCAGACCCCGACCTCCTCCTTGGGAGTTTCAAGGCTGCTGTCCACTCCTGCGCCTGCTGGCCGCTCCAACTGGGACCAGACTACCTGCAACCACCGTAACCTTTCTCAGCCATTTTTTTCCTGCATTTTTTCCCTGTTGTGCCATCTTTATTGTGCCCATCTGTGTCTTCCTCTAATTCCATCACTGTATTTATTTTCTCGTGCCTGCCTGTTCTTTTCCCCTTTCGCCGATGCTGCCCCTGCAGCCCATCCCCCCCAGAATTCCCCCGCTTCTGCCTCCCAGCCTCTGCTCCCTCCCTTCTCCCCTACTTAATGGCAGCAGCATGCAGCGGGTGCACTACCGGCATGCCAAAGGCCACCCCATCTGCACCCGTCCGTGACCTGACCACGGCCAGCGCCAGGAACACATCAGCCAACACCTATGAAGTCTCCACTGGTCCCAGTGGAGATAAGAGTCACTTTCAAAATCCTCACTCATGCTTACAAATGCCTACACATCATTCGACCCAAATACCTCAATGACAGAATCAACTACCACGTACCCAAAAGAAACCTCTGCTCTTCCAACCTCGCACTGGCCAAAACCCCACGCATCCATAGAGCCAGAGCAGGCAAAAGATTCTTCTCTCACATTGCAGCCAAGACCTGGAACGAGCTACCAGCAGACATCAGACTCGGCCCCTCCCTGAACACCTTCCGGAAGACCCTCAATCAAGACCTGGCTCTTCGGCTAAACAGATCTGCAGACCCCCCCCCCTCAGCACCTTGAGACCTTCACGGGTGAGTAGCGCTCTTACAATTCCCTGATTGATTTATTGAATGACATCACTGATGACATCATCCAGTCACTGAGTGTTCCTGAAAAGTTTGAATATGTTTTATATATATATAAATATATATATACATATGCATATATATGAAAAACGATCTGCCTGTCTGTGCACCATTGCATGAATTGCCTGCCAGTGACCAAGGGTTTGATAAACTCGAAACGCGTTTGGCTTCGAATGAGGAAGCGCGGCAGAAGCGCTGTGTTGCGACCGCCTGTGGCAGCAGTATGGATATGCCCCCTCGTGTGTGACTGCTTCAGTGGGGCAACTCTTGGTGTTTATATATAAATATATATATATATATATTACCTACTGGCAGTCACCAGTAGGTAGTTATAGTTAGGACCTAGTTACCATAGGAAAATGGCAACATTCTATTCCCAATAACTTTGGCGCCGATTGACGAATCTTCAGGAAATTTTCAAAACTAATTCTTTGTTGAGATCAGCTCATATGTTGAAAGTATGGGGGTGATTCGTGAAGGGGGGCCGAGCAAAAATGGGGGTCCCAAAACGTGTTTTTTCAATGTTAATTTCCATAGGAAACTTTAGAAAAGGCTACAGGTCGAACGGTTGAACGGAATTACCTCAAATTTGGCAGGGAGAAGGGTTGTGGTCTAGAAAGCACGCTTTTGTTTATTTGGTGTAAATGCGTTCAGCAGTTTTTGAGAAATATCGAAATTTACAGATAACGATATTTGGGAATTCTTCCATCTGATTGGCTGAGGCGTTACGAGCACAAGCTTGTTGATGATTGGCTGCAAGTGGTGCAAGCGGTTGCAACTAGGAAGTGTTGGCCGCCATTTTGTGGTACCGTTGAAGCGAGTAAGGTGATAAAAGTGGGAAAAAAGGGAGAATAAAGGGGGACATAGGAGGGTAGGAGGACTGTAACCTCTGTGGGGTGTTTAGGGTGTGCTATAGAGGGGGTGAGAAGCAAAGTATTTACCTCTACCTGTGTGTAAGTGGCTATGGAAATTAAGGGCCATATGTAGGTAGCCTAATACCGGTCGGTAACGGCCGATTTTCGGTAAAAATCCCGTTACCGACCGGTATTCAGGCTTTTGGTATGTAGGGGGGACATTTCAGGATTCGGTAATTTACCGAATCGGTAAAATTACCGAATCGGTAATTTTACCGATTCGGTAAATACCGAATCCTGCAATGAGATGTAGGGGGAGTATGTGGGTGTTGTGTGGATTCGTTATTTACCACCAACTAAAAGTTGGTGGTAAATGACAAATGGCTTAGAAAAAGCATGTTTTGGCACTTAGAAGTGTGCAATGTGGCAGACATACATGCCCTTAGGGCATGTATGTGTGCCACATGTGCACACATGCAGGAATCAGGGGTGCAACAGTGTGTCACTGTGACACCCTGCCACCCTTGATTGTGCTCCCCCATTACCAAATTGGCATTTACCGATTCAGTAATGGTAACTGGCTTCCCATTGATTCCTATGGGCCTCCTGGCCCATAGGAATCAATGGGAAGCCAGTTACCATTACCGAATCGGTAAATACCGATTCTAAATTACCGACCAATTCCGATTCGGTAATTTTTACCGACCGATTACCTACATAGCATTTACCACTTCATAAATACCAAATCGGTAAAATTCGGTATTTATGAAGTGGTAAATGTTAGGCTACCTACATAAGGCCCCTAGTGAGGTATTGGGTAAGGTAAGGTGCTGGTAGGGTGAGCTGGTGCGGGACTCTGTGATTAAAGCGTGAGCCCAAATTGTGTGTCTTGTGCTGTGAAGTCATGTGCCGTGGCCTCTGCACTACAGTTGCGGAAGTAGTGTCCAGATGTGTTTATAACTAATAGGACAACCTACTGACCCGTACTGGTATGAAAGTACTGGGGTCCGGAATATATGTGAGGTATTGTCTAGAGTCTCATGTTGCTAAGCTGAGCTGCTGCCGGAGTCGGGGATTAAAGTGTGAGCCAAACTTTGTGTCATATGCTGTAAAGTCATGTGCTCTGGCTGCTGTGCCACATCTGTGCAAGTAGTGTCAGCATGTAGTTATAGGTACTTGGATGAAGTTTTGTTTAGAACATTATAGCTTGTGTATGGTGCTTAGGTGGTGTTGTATAGGGAGTGCAAAGGTAAATCAATGTGGTATTTGTAGAGCGCAAACTACTCAACCCTATGGGTGAATAGAGCTGGGGATCAAAGCGGGAGATCTGTGCTGCAAAGTGAGATGGTCTGGCCGCTGCACCACAGCTGTGTGGAGAATACATTTTGTCGAGGGTGCGGGAGTTGGCGTAAGGTGGCCCTAAAATAGGAGGCCTAAGGTGTAAGTTATAGGGTGGCTCTAAAAAGAGCCCTTGTGTTCATTAGTTGGAGCTACATATAAGTGCAGATGCACAGGTTCCAGTTATTCAGGCGAACTCGTTTTCCCTGATATGTGAAGTGTACTCCATCACTTCTGTATATATGCGCCATATCAAAACATATGTTGTTATTGTATATGGATCCCATTTTGTGGTCTCTGAGGTATGCAGAGACAGCTTTGTTGACTTGTTTCTGAGATTTTTATCTGAGGACAAAATTGTTTGGACCATTTCCACTTCTGTCTTTGGCATATATTGGAATATACAAAGACAGTTTAAGGCAAAACTAGTTGTCCATAAGCATTTCCAAATCTACCCCAGTCAATGTGCCTAGGTCGTTTCCACCACAGTGCACTATCATGAGGTCAGGGTTATGGAGATGCAAACAGGTTTTAACCCAAGGCAACAATTGGTGCCACTTCAATCCTCTCTGTCCAAACCATTTAATGTCCACATTTTGTAAACCTAGGTCTAAGTCAATACGTCTCTGTTCTGCATACCTCTTGCACCAGAAAATATAGCTATGTCCTACGATCCACACTAGCATTTTGAAGGTATGGCTGGAAGGTATGGAAAGATGTCTGTAGCTCATGCAGTTCCTCCGTAGAATAAGAGATATGTTTAAAGATGGGGAACTAGTTTCTTTTCGCATACAAAACGGTACCTGATTGGGAGATGAAAAACATTGTTTTTTAAAGTAGGGTGCACATTCGTCTTGTGGAAAAGTGTCTTTGTGATTGGTTAAGAAAAAGCAGTTTGCCCGTACATATTATAGTACATATTATGGGATAAAATTTGCTCAACTCAACCACACCTGGTACTTGCATTTGGGAGGCACTGTTCAAACTTAAAACAATCGTGAACTTTTAACCTGCATGTGCCGTTAAATGTTCAAGAAAATGTTGCAAAAAAATATTGTAAGGTTTAAAAAAATTGATGAACTTTTAACTTGGACGTGTTGAAGAATGTGCTAGAAAGTGTGTTGATAGAATATGTTGCATTTCTGACTTCTATGTGTATTGGAATATTTAAAAAACTATTTATATGGAAAAGTAGAAAGAGAGTAATAGAGAGAATTTTTGAAAGCTAAAAGAATCAAGGAACTATTGTAATTTGTTCTTGATTACCTACTGGTGGTCGCCAGTAGGTAGTTATCCCTGTTAACGGTCTGAAAGTGCGGTGTTGCTCAGAGTGGCATGGTGGTGATCTGATATGGTGCTACACTCGGGTATGAAACTGAGTCTAAACCGTGAGGTCATTGCTGTAAAGTGATGTGGTCTGGTGTTTGTAGCATATGTGTGCGAGTAGTGTTAGTAGGTGTTTATACCATACAGGGAGTGGGAAGCAAACTACTGACTGCTACTGTGTGTTGACAGTATACTGGAAGTGGGAAGCGAAGTAGTTACGCCTACCGGTGTGAAGACTTGGGGATGAAACCGAGCTGATTGCTGTAAAGTGATGGGCTCTGGGCGGTGTAGGATACTAGCCGCTATAGTATAAGTGGGTAAGTAGTGTTAGTATGCGTTTATAGTATATAGGGAGAGGGAAGCAAACTACTCATTCCTACTGGTGTGAAGACTCAGGGATTAAACCGTGAGTGTAAATTGTGAACTCATTCCTGTAAAGTGATGTGCTCTGGGGGCTGTAGCATATTTGTGGAAGAAGTGTTAGTTTACGTTTATACAATATAGGGAGTGGGAAGCGAAAGTCTTACCCCTACCGGTGTCAAGACTCATGGATGAAACTATAAGCTCATTGCCGTAAAGTCATGTGCTCTGTGTATTATTCCATTGTAAGTCATAGTAGAATGTTAGTATGTAATTCTACTAGACTCTAAGGGGCAGATTATCAAGGAACGGCGTTAAAATTATCACCACTTTAGTGGCATGAAACTGCCGCTAAAACATTGATAATGGGCTTGATAATATGCCATACAGAATTCCAATAGAAGCCTATGTTAACACGAGAACATGGGCTTTTGTTGGATTTCTCTACGGCATATTATCAAGCCCATTATCGTAGTTTTAGCGGCTGTTTCCTGTCGCTAAAGCGGCGATAATTTTAACGCCGTTCTTTGATAATAGGGCCCTCAGTATGTAATGTTAGAATGTAGGGCTGTCATGAGGGGAACCTTGCGTAGTTTGTACATGGTGCTGGATTAGACGGTTGCTTTGCTGTCTGCTCCTGTTGGTGGTTGTTTCAGGTGTCTTGTTTTCTTGTAATAAATCTACTTATTGGATTCACTGCTGTCTGCCTCTTCACTACATAAATTTGGCGACGAGTGGGAGAAGGCAAAAAGAAGGCACCACTCAGCAATATTTCAAAATTGCTTGCGTTGTGCTGAAGACCCGTTTTGTTCGTGTAGCTGTTTCTACTCATGCCAGGATCGTCGGCTCATTGAACTGTCATCCGACTTCAGGTAGGATTTATATTTTTAGATTTTGCGCTTCCTCTGCTTCTTCACTACATTCTGGTTGCTGTACTACACATGTGTAAGTAGTGTTAGTATGCATTTATACTAACAAATGCATCATGGTAGTAGAAAGGGCGACCTCTCAGGCGCAGCTCATACAATGTCCCGGGGTGTGCATTCGCTGGTCATTTGTGTTTGCTATTAGAGGGTGGTGCATAGCTTCCACCCTGTGATAGCAAATACTTGTTCGACTACTTGAAGCCAGAGGAGGAAATCCCTGTATTGCTGTAATAGAGGGGATGCGGATGGTAAAAATGGAGAGAAAAAAACAAAATAAAAAAGCGGGGTCTTATCCGTTCTTTTAAATGAGGCCCCTGGTGGGTGGGTAAAGTTCCGTGGCCAATCCAATTATTATATTGCGGGGTCTCTGTAGGGCTGGGGATTATAATGTCACATGTAAATTAGGCACCGAAGGACACAGAGACGTTTTGCAGCCTAGGGGAGCACTATCTTCCCGGGTATTGTTTACTAATTGTTCGGGGGGTTCGAGGCCAAGTGAAGTCCGGGGATCACCATACTCTGGGTCTTTATTTAAATACACAGGGTGGGCCTCGGCAGTCCCTGAATCCTCGGTGGTCCTAGGCAGTGCCTTATTTGTTCTGTAATCACACGGGCAGTACTTATGGTGTCATAAAGTGATACACTCATAGAACTCTTGCAGTTGTACAATTACCCAGGCTTCATTTGTCTAATAGTCAGTTAGATAATGTTTGGTAGGTACACTCTAATAATAAATAATGTTGTCCTCAAAATCTTGTATAAACAGATGATTTTCACAATAAACAATAGACAAGTGTCTTCAGAAAAAGGAGACCTATGCATTCAGTTATTGATTTGAATAAGTAACCTTTATTAAAACAGAAATACATAGAAAGGTAACTTTAATAGAACAGTATAATAAAAAAAAACGTGGGTTGGACGCCAGTGGAAGCAGCGTAGGAAACCTGTAAGACAAAAATGAAACAAAAGTATGTGTGCTATGTGGAAGAGTTAAAGAAAGGTAGTCCGAATGAAAGGACCATAGTGAGAATGAAAGGGAGGGGTAGTGGGTGGAAGGGAGAAGGTGAGTGAGAGTCAAAAGAAGAGAGGGAGGAGGAGACAGAGCGTCGGCCTATTGCACCCAGCCCTTAGTGTTTAGCCTCCGTCACCCATTTGTCTAGGACGCTGGGGTCTGCGAGAAAGAGTGTGGTTCAGCAAATCCTTAAAATTAAATACATGAGGCCAGAGATTATGGGCCATATTATGAAGGAAGGGCGATAACATATTGCCGCTTTAGCGGCTGGAAACTGCCGCTAAAGCGGCGATAAGGGGTTGATAACATGGCCTTGTGAATTCCCTTAGAAGTACAGGTTCTAGTGTGAACATGGGCTTCTATGGGAATTTACAAAGGCATATTATCAACCCCTTATTGTCGCTTTAGCTGCAGTTTCCTGTTGCTAAAGTGGTGATAATGTTATCACCGTTGTTTGATAATATAGTCCTACATTATTAGCTATGGGAAAATCGCTTGCATGCATCTGTGCACCCAGGGTGCTGTACCCAAACCCCTTTCCCCGCACTGTGCACAATTGTAGGTCTTGCACACCGAGGCTTCACTGCTCACCTGACACCACTGGTGTGTTCCACGACGTGTTGGTGCAAGCTCCTAGTCCGGGGTATGTTTGTACGATAGATCAGTTCGGGGACGGTGTCGTGATACCACAATGGAAGGTGTCAGAATGCCAGGGCATCATTGCGGGGTCAGCTCCCGCTCCACCCTTCTTGTGGCAATCAATGGAATGTCTGAAAAGGGAGAAATAATTTAATGGTGCAAACGTCTGGAGGTAAATGAAGGTTTATTTCAAGCTTGATAGAAAATAGGAGTTGAGTGCATCCTTCATTTTTGAAGTACTATCTACCAACTGTTAGTGTTAATCGTGGTTCAAAGAGGAGTGCGTGAGAATACACTAGGTTAAATAATAATATGTTATGCCAACGTTCCCATACAAAGGAAAAGAGCGCATGCTAGAAGCATAACATGCGTGTGTAATGCAGTGGCGGGAGGCCTGTGTGCATGTACACTTAGTAAGGAGCTCACTACAGTGTCCTAAAAGCCAACGCCATGTGTCTTTTGGGGTAGCGCTGCCCGCTGGCTCAGGCCTACAGTACAGTCCAGCAGGTCCTTAAAATTAGACCAATGTGAATGAATGAGGTCAGAGATCACATCATTACGTACGGCAACATCGCTTTTTCACACGTGCGCACTCAGGGTGATGCACCCCACCCCACCTGCAGAACCGCCCTCAACAGGTGTCTGTAGGGCAACGCTGCCCATAGTTTCAGGCCTACCTTATGGTATAGCAGGTCTTTAAAATGAGACAGAAAAGTGACTGAATGAGGTGAAAGATCACATCATAACACATAGCAATATTGCTTATTTGCACGTGCGCAGTCTGGCTGATGCATCCCATCCCTCCCGCAGCACCGTGCTGAAGAGTTGTCTGTAGGGCAGCGCTGCCCGCTGGCTCAGGCCTACAGTACAGTCCAGCAGATCTTTAAAATGAGACAGAGATGTGACTGAATGAGGTCAAAGATCACATCATAACACATGGCAATATCATTTGTTCGGACCTGCGCAGCTAGGCTGAAGCACCCCACCCCTCTCACGGCAGCATGCTCAATTGAAGGCCCTGTGCACCCAGGCCCCTCTGCTTACCTGCTGCAATTGTTGTGTGAGCAAACACTACGGGCAGCAGTGCTCACAATCCAGATGGAGTGTTGATTGCAGGAGAGTGTACACCTCATGGATCCCTTTCATAGACAACGGGCAGTAGGGGCTCGCAATTTTGAACCCGTGTTGATTGCCACGATGGAGTATACCTCATGGATCCATTTCTTTTCTTTTTTGCGCATTGTGATATGCGAGGTGGATGCAGCAAATCATTTGAAGTAGTGTGGAAGAAGAGGGATGAGTGGCGTCGTGGTTATCCTACTTATACGTACGCAAAGTGGGCTGGGCTTGCGTACGCCAGGCCAGTGTAGGGGTGTGAATAATTATTCCGGGGACTTGGGCATTGTTCAGTTTCCTGCCTGGCCAGGAAGTGTACTTATGTGTGTTTCTTTTGTACTTTTGATCTCGCATAGTGTGCAATTTAGATTAGTGTAGCACGTGTCGGGAGGGCGGAAACTATCGTTAATGAGATGGCATGTGATCTAGGATGTGCAGTCTGCCCATGGCTGATGATGCTCCTTAGAGCCAGCAGTACCCAGGCCGAAAGGCAGCACAATAATGTGCAGACACATACACCAGGGGCATCATGTAACACATATTTGTTTTTTGATGGAACGTTTGAGATGCAAGGCAATCACACGTGGAAGGCTAATGTACAGAGCATGAATATTGATCAAGATGATCGTTGCATGTTGTGTGTAGTATAAGATATGTGTATACAGGAAAACACTTTTCAAAAAAGCTTTCTAAGCAGAAGAGGTGTCTCATCAAACGCTGTAGAGAGAATGAGCAAAATGGGTGGGGTCGTACAACTGTTACATTGTGAAATGTTATGAACCAATCAAATGCTTTTTTGTAAGGTCACATGGCAATCGCGCACCGAGCGTGCAAGGAGGCCGCACCGACGCGATTTTGACAAAATATATTTATCATAATATAAGTTTATTACAGTTAGAAACATATAAATGTTTAAAATAATTTAGATTTTTGTGTGCTCTCATATACTGTTTAAAGTAATTTAGATATACTTTTGAGACAAAAAAAAAGGGAATGGTGTACCCGGTGCGATACTATGCGTCTGTGACGTAACACAGGGCCTGGCAGCGTATACTTGTTGAAAACGCAATGCGCAGCAGGCACGACCCCATACGTACATGACGTAACGCGTGGCTTGGTTCTGCGTACCCGTCGGATACCAAAGTAGTACCTGGGGTGACTTCATGCATATATGATGTTACGCGAGATGCGGTGCCACGAACTCGTTGGATACGAAATGCGCATTATTTACGAGTTTAGCAGTATGGTGGATAGGATTCATGTGGTGATGGAGCTTGGTACGCTACCGGTATGGGTGTGCAGTTTTCTCCCCAAAAAAAAACAAACATATTTTTGGGGGAAGATATAAAACATTACATGATTTTTAAAGTTATAAACAAGAAGTATAATAGACTTCCAAAATATTTAAAAATATAATAGAAAAAATATAGGTCTTATAAACATTAAAATATGAAATTAACATTTAAAAAACCTTTGTAATTCACTGAAAAAACCATAGGTTTTACAGACATTATAGTTAGGAATTAGCATTTTAAAAACCTTAGAAATTCACTGAAAAAACCATAGGTTTCAGGGCTGTTATAGTTAGCTGGACACTTCACCCGTACAAAACCATTGAAATTCCTCCATTATAGTTAGTTCTGCTAACGATAACTCGCGCGCCCGCAATGCACTGCTGATGATGTCACATATTACATCACTCATGACATGGTCAGTGACATCACTGATGACATCACTCATGACATCATCCACTTGACAATCTGATGCACATACTGATTCTCTAATATAAACTTTGATACACCCATTCTAAAATGCTGACTACTATTTTTGAAACCATACATAGAAGAATGCCATATACTACATAGCACTCACTATTTCCTAGGTCTACACACACATCCAATCACTTATACATGTAGTTACTCATCAATAGAGGACTACAATATGCACTCATACATCTATATGATTTTTTGACAAAGACAGTGCTGTTGAAACGCGTCAAGTCAAAAAATACTAACTCTTTTACTTGCAAATCCTGAGTGCGACTATTCTTGCGTTCTGGCAGCACGAGGCGATTGAAATATATATATAAACGAGTGGTCTTTTTCGTGGATATTTTCCGCGTTTGTCAGTAGCGCGATGAGAGGACCCGTCCATCAAGTGTCCTGGGGGTTTGCTGACACTGTGCCTCTTTCTTCAAGATATTGAATCACCCCTGGACCGCCTCGAGACCAGACCTGGCATGAGGCCACTGCTACACAGCAGCTCGTGACTTCACAGAGAGGCTTGGTGATTACACGCAAGCTTCATGGCCTGGTTTGTGTTTGTTATTTGAGCTGGACGTTGGAGACTTGAGGTAGCGCCGGCTACAGTCATATGGGGGTCTACCAGCTTCTACAGAGCCCCCCATTTACTTGGCAGTATCAGCATTGAGTAACAATTACCCTGCTTCCAGTACTTACGTGAACTTGGTACAGACTGGGAGTTGCAGTCCGATACAGAGACTGCCACTATATCCAATGGAGCAGGGTCAGCTGACTCCCTACCAATGGGAGTGCCGTGGCAATTTTAAAGGAGGGGGGAGGTTTGACCCTCAGCTTGTGGCATCTGAAGAAGGCTTGTATGCCGAAATGCATTATGCCTGTCAACCTGTGAATAAATGGATTACCTCGAATGTCCCGCTGTGTCCTCTCTGATTACTTTAAACAAGTGGTCTTTTTTGTGGATATATATATATATATATATAAATATATTCACTGAAAAAACCATGGGTTTCACACACGTTATAGTTAGGAATTAGCATTTAAAAAACCTTAGAAATTCACTGAAAAAACCATAGGTTTCACACACGTTATAGTTAGGAATTAGCATTTAAAAAACCTTAGAAATTCAGTGAAAAAACCATAGGTTTCACACATGTTATAGTTAGCTGGACATTTTACTCGTAAAAAACCAATGAAATTGCCCCGTTATAGTTAGTTCAGCTAACTATAACTCACGCGCCCGCAATGCACTGCTGATGACGTCACATATTACATCACTCATGACATGGTCAGTGACATCACTCATGACATCACTGATGACATCTCAAATGACATCACTGATGACCTCACTGATGACATCATCCAGTGAATGTGTGTTTTTCTGAAAATTAAATATGTTTTATATATGTATATCTCAAGGTCGATGGAAGAATAAATGGGTATATAAGTGTCTAAATGGATGATTTGTTTTTAAAAAATTGATTGTGTAACTGACTGATTAAGTGTATCTCTCACTTTGTGTATAAGTGGCTGCATGGGTTGGTGAGTAGCTACATGGGTGTCTATATAGGTTAGTAGTTGTTTTTTTGAGTATCAGTCTGAGTGTCTGTATGGTTCGGTGGGGGGTATTACGTAGTGCATAGGTGCATGAATGAGTGACTCACTGTTTGTATGTGTTGAAGACAGCATGTGTGCAGGACTGTATGGGTGGATGAGTGTGTGTATGGGTGTGTTAGTGAGTGAATGACTGTCCCAATAGTGTCTTCAGGAGTAACTACATATGTTTTAATCTAGTATATGTGACTATTGGTGTATATATGTGAGTATATGTGAGAGGGAGAGATTGAAAGAGTTCCTGTATGAATAAGTATGTGTTTCTATAAGTGATTGTTTAAAAGACTAAGTATGTGTAAGTTTCCGTAGAAGTAAGTGTGGTGGTGTGTGTATAACTGTATATGCAGGTGAATGTATGTTTGATTCTTTATTAGCATGAGTGACTATGTGTGTGAGTAACTCTATGGATGAGTGGCATTATGTAACAGGATGTATAGGTGTATGAGTACATATGATGAGTGAGTACATGTATGAGTGACTGTATAGGACTGTTGGTGAATGAGTGGATGTGTATGTGAATCTTAGAATTACTGAAGAGGTAGTTGTAACTGGTATTGGTATGTCCATTGTTTTGAAAATTTTAGTCTCTATTTTTGAATGTGTGTATCAAAGCTTATATTAAGGTGAGAGGAGGTCTGCCACTCTATCACAAGGATGATGTCATCAGTGAGGTCATCAGTGATGTCATTTGAGATGTCATCAGTGATGTCATGAGTGATGTCACTGACCATGTCATGAGTGATGTAATATGTGACGTCATCAGCAGTGCATTTCGGGCGCGTGAGTTATAGTTAGCTGAACTAACTATAACGGGGCAATTTCATTGGTTTTTTACGAGTAAAATGTCCAGCTAACTATAACATGTGTGAAACCTATGGTTTTTTCACTGAATTTCTAAGGTTTTTTAAATGCTAATTCCTAACTATAACGTGTGTGAAACCTATGGTTTTTTCAGTGAATTTCTAAGGTTTTTTAAATGCTAATTCCTAACTATAACGTGTGTGAAACCCATGGTTTTTTCAGTGAATTTGCAAGGTTTTTTAAATACTAATTCCTAACTATAACGTGTGTGTAACCCATGGTTTTTTCAGTGAATTTGCAAGGTTTTTTAAATGCTAATTTTTTTTTTTATTCTTCATTTTTTTCAAACATATTTTTAATTTAATTTTCTTTCATTTTATAAAGACTATGCTTAAATTTTTAAAATCCTTAAATATTTTTTTTTAATATATTTTTTAAAATAAACATGTAAAATTTATTACCAGATTTTTTTTTTTTTTTTTTTTTTATAGTACGCGTACCGTAAGCTCACGGTAAGCGTACGGTTTACGCAACGTCCGTAATTTATCTACGCTGCTTGCGTATAGTTACGCGCTTTGCGTAGCCGCGCGTACTGCGCGTGGGACGCGTGCGCGCTTACGCCACACGCGCACGTTACGCGGAAGTGCCGGGGAGTGACTGTTATGCGCATGCGCGCAAGCGCGTGTCTTTTTTACGCGCACGCGTACTTTTTGCCGTAAGCGTACCGTAAGCGTACCGTAAGCGTACGGTAGGTCATGTGATCTTGAAACACAACTTTTGATTGGTTGAAACTACTTTCAGTTCTAGAACTCTCCTACACCACACCCATTCCCCTCATTTCTGCTTGTGATCCCTTGGGAGAAGGAGCTGGTTTGTCTTTGGGATACGATGGCAGAACAGCAGAGCTCTTCTGAGAGTGAGGCTAGCACCAGCAGCACTGTCTTGAGGCAGAGATCGAGGAAACAAAAGCCTTCTTATGTTTGGGATTATTTTACTTTTCCAGAAGGCCAGCAAAAGGTGAATGCACCCTTAGTTACTTGCAAGCTGTGTAAGCGTGTACTTTCTAGAGGTAATCCTAACAGGAAGTATTCCTTTGGGAATCACACCATGAAGAGACACCTCCAGGATGTACACAGAAGGACACATGGTCATCTTTTTGGAGGTAACTCTTCAGAAAGACGAGCCAGTACATCCACAGCAGCTCAGCCTGGACCATCATCTGCAGGGCTTACTCCTTCTTCTGCAGGTCAGGTGAGCCCTTCATCTGTGGGGGGAGAATCTCCTTTTGCTGGCCCTCTGGAAGTGAACCCTCGATTTCGGAAGGTTGATATTCATTGCACATTTTGTAAAGATCTAATTTGCCATAGGGAGACCAGTGCTTCCCTAGTGAACAACAAAATAGATCAGCACATTTGTAGCTTTGAATGATTTTCCCATGCTTCCTTTCCTCTGTCCCTGCATGAACACAACGGTTCTTTTAAGAGCCAACCTTATCTTTCATCTTTTTTTTACATATGTTTTTTAAAACCTTTTTTTTTTTTTTTTTTACCGTACGCGTACGGTGCGCGTACCTTTTTTTTATTTTTTAAAAAAAACACTAAAAATCAATTATCAAATTACAAGGTCCTTGAGAGACTACAATTATTATTATTGACTTACCATACTCACTCAAAAAAATATTTATTCATTTGTTTTTTTAAAAAATAGTTTTAAAAATGGTTGTAGTTTTCGAAAATTTTCTATATCGATCTGAAAAAAAAGAAAAAAGTATTAATATTTTTTTAACAATTTATAATACAGTATACATATTTACATTTTTTTCAAAAAAATATTTTTGCCTTATTTTTGCTGTTTTCAGAATATATTGCATTTCACTATAAATTGTGAAAGCAATTGCATTCATCATTTTACAGCGGGCAAAAAAAAATAACAATCTCAAAGATTGTATTAAAAAAGCCCAGAATCTCTTCTCACTTAAACTTATCATTACAGAAATGCATATTATTCTAAAAAAATTTCATCTAAAAACAATACTTATTTCTTTAAAATACCGTCTGATATGTTTGTTTCAGAAGTATAATCACAATATTATATCTCAAATAACTCCAAAATACATCTGATTTCATTTCCTTTAGGCCAAATAGTATTTTTTTTTTTTTTTTTGGAATAAATTTCCAAGGGAAATCCATTAAAATTCTAAAGTTTAATCTGTCCAGATCTCACCGATTCTCTGTAACATTTTGGTTCACGAAAATTTTTTGAATAATTTATTTAGTCCACAATAGAATTGCTTACTTTTCCACATGGCCAAATATAATTTTTTAAATCATTTTTGAAAAAATTTCCAATGGCAGTCCAATAGCATTCCAAAATTTAAAATGTGCAGAAGTTACCGATTATCTATAAATTATTGGTTTTTCAAAATTGCATTAAAAATTAAAAAAGTCCACATTACAATTGGTTATCTTTCCTTTAGGCCAAATGATAATTTTAAAAATATTTTTTCTACAAAATTGCAATGGTAATCCAGTAAAATGGTAAAATTATTTTGTCCAGATCTTGCCAAGTCTCTCTAAAATTTAGGTTTCAGGAAGATTAGATAGGAATTTGCTAAATCAAAAGGCAAACGTTGTTTGAAAATCAATTGGGAATCATTACACAGTGTCCAGCCTTTTTCACATTTTAGATAAACTGTGTAATGTCCAGAAGTAACAGTAGGTCCATCATGGAAAATTATTGCAACAGTTACAAAAGTTTTTCCTGAAATTGATAATTGCTGTCCTGTAAACTTCTTTATTAAAGTATCCAATTTTGAACCATCAGCTCTACATCGTTGCATCATTAAAATTACATACTGTCCGTATTCCCTTAAAATTAATGTTGAAAACATGTCAGAATTACACTCACCACATTTCATGCTATGATTAGCATCTTTAACTAATTTTGCAAAAGTGACTGTTTTACTCTCTGGCAATGTCAAATAAATAAACCTTTCATTATCAACAATAGAGCCACATATATTATAACAATTATCACAACTATGTTCCCATTTATAAGAGAGACCAAAAAAAATGTCAATGGGAACTCCTTCTTCTTCCACTACCTGAAGAAAATACATCAAAAATTCGTGTGCATCTTGCTGTTCATTTTGAGAAAACTGTGTTCGTCCTGAACATACATCTAAAAGTTTTCTAATATCAGTAGCACTTTCTATTTGAGTTTTATCTTTACTCAGCTTTTGAAAAAGGAGACTCAGCTCTGAACAGAATCTTTTTCCCTGATTTACTATTATCTGCTCTTGCAAACTTTCCAGATAAAATGCAACATTCAGCACTACATTAGCGTAGCAGTTGACACCAGAGCTATTTTCAAAATGACATCCTACAACCTGTTCTTCATTGTCCTTTTTCTTTTTGCTTGCAATTACATCACTCCTCTTTTTTTTCCTCTTCTCTATATCTTCATTACAGATATTCTCATTTCTCCTTTTACGAGAAACTACACGTTTCTCCAACACAGGATACTGACCTAAATGAGGAGCATAGCTTCTTCTTAATCTATTATACTCCTTTACACAGTTTGTATCAGCACTAACTTTTGAGTCATCAAAGTCTATCATGAATAGACCTGATAATGTTTTGACTCGTGACAAAGCTACATATGCCATACCTTCTTTGAACACAGTTGAACCAATGTTCACAAATGCACAATCTACAGTCAATCCTTGAGACTTGTGGATAGTTACAGCATATGCTAGAGAAAACGGAAACTGCTTCCTACGTACATATAAGTCTTTCACAAGCATAAAACGAACTGTACAACGACAAATATCTTTAACTTCATCTATCTGATCAAATTTTATCTGTAAACATTCAATTCCTTCTTTTTTCTGATAATTAATAAAACCCACAACTCTTCCCATCGCTCCATTCACTAAGCCTTTCTCAACATCCAAATTTCGCCTTAAAAATACTCTACAGTTCATGCAAACATATAGATTTTTTTCTAATCCTGCTGTTTTGGAGATGTTCTTCTCTAGTGAGTCCAATTTATTTTTCAGTTTGCCTGTTACTGTGACAGTAATTCTTCCATCCTCAATTTTGTCCACTGCTTCCAATTTCCTGATCTCTTCCTTTTCCAATTTCAAAAGCTCCTCATTAAATATTGAGCATTCACGTAGAGTTGGCATTAAGCAGATGACACTTTTGTTTTCTGCAATATTCTTGTATATTTTCTCTGCAACTATTTCTTCCTTTGGAAATAAATTATGTAGCAGCCGACTCTGTAATGCTTTTTTCCCAACTTCTGTGAGTAGTCCAATTCTGATATCTTTCAGAATACTTCCATATTCTTCATCGTTTGCTTGCCTCATATTAGTTGTAAGTTCCTTGTACTCAAAGAAGGACCAAATATTTGTATTTCCAATGCTTCCCAATGACTTCTTCGTGTCTTCATGTGTCACAGTATTAAACACTGGTTGTCCTTTAACTGGAGTAAGTTGCAAAAGATCCCCAAAAACTATGACGTGTTTTCCACCAAATAACACGTCATAGTCTGTCTTCAAAATTTGCTGCATTCTTAAATGCACAAAGGCAAGCATTAAGTTTGATACCATGCTCACCTCATCAATAATGAGAACTTGCATCTTCTTCAATACTCTTGAAACTTCCAAGGATGCTTCTCCAGTTAGCTTGTTGAATTGTATTTTGTTCTCATGCTCCACTGGTAACATTAGCAAACGATGTAAGGTGATTCCTTTTATGTTATATGCTGCTAACCCAGTTGGAGCAGTAACCACACAAGACAAAGTAGAATCCGTTTTTTGCTTTAGGTAGCTTCTGATGACTTTAATTAGGAAACTTTTTCCAGTGCCAGCTTGTCCGCTTACATACATCCTGATTGGATGAAATGATGTGCATGAGCACTCTTTTTTTATATGTAGAAATCCGTGATCAATTTTGTTTTTGATCTCTTCATAAATGTGTTGCTGCTCTTGATTCAGTTGTCTTTCCAAATTTTGTAAGTCTATAAATTCTTCTTGAGCTTGATTCATAGCCGTTTCCACTTCATTCATGGCTATTGATGCTTCATTTTCAACGATTGGTTGTCCTAGGGGATCTTGACTGTATGTTCCTGAACTTTGGCTGTCCTGAGAACTGTCTCTAGCTATTTCTGCTGCAATTGTAGTTTCCTGTTCAATTTCTTCATTTAACATTTGCAGATAAGTTGAGAATGTACTGCATTGTATGCTGTCTTTGCAAGCATTAAAAGAATCTTCATAGCTCTGGAATTCTCCCAGTAGTTCATCCTCTGTACGCCATGGTTTAAACAACTGTAAAAGAGCCAAGTAGTAAAATTCTTTCTTGTCGGTTGTGTCGCAACTCAGCTTCCGGTGATTTATCAAACTTCCTTTGGTTTGCTTCACCAAACATCCTTCTTCACCAACAACTTTATATTTTCCACTGTTGATGTCTTCTGCAGCTTTCCGTGAATAAATGTAGTTCTGCAGCACTTCATAGAGACACATGTTCTCCAGATGATGACTTCTCTTGGGATAATATGTGTCCAACATGTTTGTTTTCAATATATCTGTACTTTCTGGGTCATTCTCGGCCAAATATTCAATTTCTCCAACAGATTTCAGTACCCGATTTCTCATTGCTGCAAGGCCTAAACTTGCCCAAATTATTCTTCTTGACTTCGAGTAGAGACTTGCAGAAGATAACCTATCTGAACATTCGTAGGATCCAATTTCTCGATGCGATAACATCTTCAAACTGAAACTGTACAGCTTCTTACTGACAGTCTTCTCGTGAGAAATCTCTTCCCACATTTCCTTCAATTCTGTTTTTTCTGATTTCGTAATGTAAGACGTTACATATCGTGCAACAGCAATGGAATTGTCAGCTACATACTGTATATCCATGTTAGCGTTCCACATGGATAAAATGACTGGGTTGTAGTCATTTATATTTTTTGATTCTTCTTTTCTTTTAAGGTTGTAGGTATTCTTAGGTGATTTTCTTGTGATAGTATGTCTCACAGCTGACATAAAACTGTTGACTCTTCCATTTGAAAGAACAGGTCTAGGAAATCCAAATCGACATTTAGTGTAGTATTTTTCTTTGCTCTTGTATTTCCGTCGACAGTATTTTCCACACCGATGACTTTGGAAACGTAGAACTTGCTCCTTTAACTTGTTCTCTTCTTTGCTTTTTGGTATACCACATGTTGCATATTCTTCAATGTAAGATAACACTGCTTCATCAGTATCTGTTCCAAACTTTGGGGCATCCTTGATCCACAGCAGCATATGAATATGAGGAGCACCTCTTGCCTGGTACTCTTTTCTCCAAAAGAAATCCACTACTTCTCCAAGGGGTGGATTTTTTTTATTGCAGATGAAGGACATCATAGCCTCAAATCTATGATTGAAATATCTGCAAACATTAACCGGATCCAATGAGCACAGTTCTCCTGCTGTCTTGTATTCGATGTTTTTAATGTTTGAATTGGCCTCTCGTAGAAAATCCAGTAAATCATCCCAAGCGTACTCGGCACAGCTTAGGGTAAGGAACCATGTTGGTGTTCCTAAATTGCGTAACATGCATTTTAGTTCACCATGGCGTCGGTACCAATATTCATTTGTCCCACGCTGACAAGCCATCAGATTGATCAGTTGTGTTTCCAAATGATCATCTCGGTGCTGCACTTTCTCCATAAAATCCTTAGCAGACACATTTTGTAAATGTACTCCACTTTTTAAAATGTGATTTACTGCATAAGACAGTGCAGACAAGTCGCTTTCAAATAAAAGATGGAACAAATAAGGAATACTTTGTCGAAATCTGGGATCTTCAGCATATAGTCTTGTAGTCCGATACTCTGAAGCTGGAATCTGTTCTGGACGTTCATCGTATCGTCCTCCTTTTCCTTTAGGAAACAGCTGGGGAAAACATCGAGCTTCCAAGCTCTCCTCCCATACACTCACGGGATTTCCTTTTGCTTTCTTCATCTGAAAGAGATCAATATTGTCTCCCATAACTTCTTTCGAATGGAGAGGATGTATGCTAAAATGTTCATAAATTTCTTCTTCCTTTGACTTGTCCACTTTTTCAATTTGTCCAGTTGGTGTTTCTGTGTGTTCTTGAAAATCTTCTTCTTCTTCTTCTTCTTCTATATAAATTGATTCATACCATTTGTTATTTTTTTTCAAATACAAATTTGCTCTTTGTACTTTCCGCACATCTACCAGCTCCTGCCAAATCTTCTTATTCTTTGTAGGTACACCATTAACCAGAATAATTAATGGTTCAGTTTCCAAAGTATCCGCATCAATAGTTTCCATATTTTTTTTCAAATCCAAGGGCAAATACACCACTCTACCTTTTAAACCTCTCAGTAAATCTGAAGGAGGTAATTTACCAGTTTTGGGCTCCATACGTACTATGGTCTGGAACGGATGAACACATTGAATGAGTATAGACTCATATGTATTTAATTCAGAAAGTTCAGCAGGAATAGCATCCAATTCTAAATTATTATGTACAGCTCTGGTCGGCATTCTATTTTCCTCTAACTTGTTGTAACAGTATTTACAAATACGCTGATCTTCACCCAATTCAAAACAATTTTCAAGAAATATATATGTGGCAAAATCCATCCACTTATAATTATCTTCATTTTCACTCTTTCTGTAGAGATCAACATTCCTAGTTTGTTTTCTATAATGAGTTCTGCGGCAACAAATACAAGTAACATTTGGTCTTTCATTAGAGACTATTGCAAATTTTGTTATGTGATCATTAAATGTGTTAATTACAGAGGGTTCTACATTCTCTTCCACTTCTGCCTCATTTACTGTGTCCTTCTCTGCACTGTTTTGTTCAGGACCAAAGTAACAAAACTGAATTTCATCAACAACCTTCTCTACATCTGATACCGTTCCTCGGAACAGAGCCCTATTCAATTCATTTAACTTTATTGCTGGACTTTTGGCAAAATACAACCGTCTCACAAACTTTCTCATTTCAGTATGATGAACAGCCAGCATCCTAAAATGATGGAAAACACTATTGCACACTTTTCTAGATAGACAAGCAAGAGAATGACCCTGCAAACCAGTATTCTCTCTCACTCTGCATGGATCCAGACTTTGAAGCACCTTAATCTTTTGTTTTACACTTTTTTTACTATATTCTCTTAGAAACTCTCGAAATCTGTCAATAGATTCCTGACGCACAGTGCAAATACTACTACAATTCCAAGTGTACACTGGGGCTTTAGGACGTCTCCCCATTGCCTCATCTGCCATCACTTGTACCTCATCTCTTGGAACCATTATCTCCTTCTCCATTATGCAACCATTTTTTACTTCGTATGAACGACCTCTGGTGTCAACTGCATGCAGCAAACTATTACTTTGAAAATAGCTCTCTTCATTAAAAAAAGGTTCACTACTTGAACTATGCATCCACTTTCCTAAAAACACTTTACAAAAGTTTGTTCTGTTCACTACTCTTTTGCTTTTGCTTTGTGATTTCAGTACATTAACCATTTTATCTAATGTACGCATCCTATTCAAAATTAATATGAATAGTTTCCTTTTTAATTCTAATGCTTTTGCTGCAATGGCTTCAATTTCTTTTTTTCTCTTGTAATATTTTGCCTTTTGCTTATATTTCTTTACATCCTTTATCAAATTGGACATAACTCTTCTCTGAAACATTTTTCTACGTATCTCTTTAAACGCTGTTTTTCTGTTTATGTTAAACTTTTCAATTGCAGAAGGTATATTTGCATTAACTAAATTCTCAATTTTTTGCTGTTCTCTATGTTTTGTTACATTTTTCCGAGGACAGACATTTTGTACATTTTTCTTTGTTTTGAATATTTTGTTAAGAAATTGTTTTTTCTGCTTACCAGAAGATTTTTTCTTTTTCCCAACATGAGCATCTTCTACTAACTTTGGTCCTCCAGTTGTCTTCAAATATAGTTTTTTTTTTAGCGTTTTTTGAGCTCGAGATTTTGTAGGCATCTTAAATTTTGTTCACTGTTCTTCAGCAATACCTGAAAAAAACTAAAAAAAAAATCCTTTATTGTATTTAAATATATTACTACATTTGTTTTCACAATAGTCATAAAACAAAATTTCTTTGCCAATTTGAATGCACACAAACTGCTCTTTTTTTGGGCAAGTGAAAATCTCTTTTACAAACTGTCACATTATGAAACCACTTTTCAGATTTTTTAAAAAGCCCATGTCCACAGTGCTACACTCCAGCAAGGGCAACCAGCCTTAGTGAAGCTCAATGTATTTGCATTACAGACTGAAACCTGAAAACCCCACTCGCTTGTAAATACTTTGCATGACTATACACGGCAAGCACATGGGTGTGTGCTAAGACTCTGCTTCTTCCCCCAAAAATTCGCTCCCCCTTTCCATCTAATGCAACTGTGAAATCACCAGAGCAAGACGCAATAAATCTCTGCCTATAATTCCTCTATGCACACAGAGTCATGTTTTCACATTAGTCCCAAAACGAAATTTCTTTGCCATTTTGAAAGCACACTTACTGCTCTTTTTTTTTCGGGCCGAGTGAAAATCACTTTTACAGACTGACACATTATGAAACCTTTTTTAAAAATGTATTTAATTGCACATGTCCAAGCTGTTTTTTTTTCAGACCACCACCATGTGTATTCTCTGTGTCTGCCTACACTCCAGCAAGGGCAACCAGCCTTAGTGATGCTGAATGTATTTGCATTACAGACTTAAACCTGAAAACCTCACTGGCTTCTAAATACTGTGCATGACTATACATGGCAAGCACATGGGTGTGTGCTAAGCCTCTGCTTCTTCCCCAAAAAATTCGCTCCCCCTTTCCATCTAATGCAACTGTGAAATCACCAGAGCAAGACGCAATAAATCTCTGCCTATAATTCCTCTATGCACACAGAGTCATGTTTTCACATTAGTCCCAAAACGAAATTTCTTTGCCATTTTGAAAGCACACTTACTGCTCTTTTTTTTTCGGGCCGAGTGAAAATCACTTTTACAGACTGACACATTATGAAACCTTTTTTAAAAATTTATTTAATTGCACATGTCCAAGCTGTTTTTTTTTCAGACCACCACCATGTGTATTCTCTGTGTCTGCCTACACTCCAGCAAGGGCAACCAGCCTTAGTGATGCTGAATGTATTTGCATTACAGACTTAAACCTGAAAACCCCACTGGCTTCTAAATACTGTGCATGACTATACACGGCAAGCACATGGGTGTGTGCTAAGCCTCTGCTTCTTCCCCCAAAAATTCGCTCCCCCTTTCCATCTAATGCAACTGTGAAATCACCAGAGCAAGACGCAATAAATCTCTGCCTATAATTCCTCTATGCACACAGAGTCATGTTTTCACATTAGTCCCAAAACGAAATTTCTTTGCCAATTTGAAAGCACACTTACTGCTCTTTTTTTTTCGGGCCAAGTGAAAATCTCTTTTTACAATTTGAAATCACTTTTACAGACTGACACATTATGAAACCACTTTTTTTTCTTTTATTTAAATGCACATGTCCAAGCTGTTTTTTCAGACCACCACCATGTGCATTCTCTGTGACTGCCTACACTCCACCAAGGGCAACCAGCCTTAGTGATGCTGAATGTATTTGCATTACAGACTTAAACCTGAAAACCCCACTGGCTTCTAAATACTGTGCATGACTATACATGGCAAGCACATGGGTGTGTGCTAAGCCTCTGCTTCTTCCCCCAAAAATTCGCTCCCCCTTTCCATCTAATGCAACTGTGAAATCACCAGAGCAAGACGCAATAAATCTCTGCCTATAATTCCTCTATGCACACAGAGTCATGTTTTCACATTAGTCCTAAAACGAAATTTCTTTGCCAATTTGAAAGCACACTTACTGCTCTTTTTTTTTTAGGGCCAAGTGAAAATCTCTTTTTACAATTTGAAATCACTTTTACAGACTGACACATTATGAAACCACTATTTTTGATTTATTTAATTGCACGTGTACAAACTGTTTTTTTTTCAGACCACCACCATGTGCATTCTCTGTGACTGCCTACACTCCACCAAGGGCAACCAGCCTTAGTGATGCTGAATGTATTTGCATTACAGACTTAAACCTGAAAACCCCACTGGCTTCTAAATACTGTGCATGACTATACATGGCAAGCACATGGGTGTGTGCTAAGCCTCTGCTTCTTCCCCAAAAAATTCGCTCCCCCTTTCCATCTAATGCAACTGTGAAATCACCAGAGCAAGACGCAATAAATCTCTGCCTATAATTCCTCTATGCACACAGAGTCATGTTTTCACATTAGTCCTAAAACGAAATTTCTTTGCCAATTTGAAAGCACACTTACTGCTCTTTTTTTTTAGGGCCAAGTGAAAATCTCTTTTTACAATTTGAAATCACTTTTACAGACTGACACATTATGGAACCACTATTTTTGATTTATTTAATTGCACGTGTCCAAGCTGTTTTTTTTTCAGACCAACACCATGTGTATTCTCTGTGTCTGCCTACACTCCAGCAAGGGCAACCAGTCTTAGTGATGCTGAATGTATTTGCATTACAGACTTAAACCTGAAAACCCCAGTGGCTTCTAAATACTGTGCATGACTATACATGGCAAGCACATGGGTGTGTGCTAAGCCTCTGCTTCTTCCCCAAAAAATTCGCTCCCCCTTTCCATCTAATGCAACTGTGAAATCACCAGAGCAAGACGCAATAAATCTCTGCCTATAATTCCTCTATGCACACAGAGTCATGTTTTCACATTAGTCCCAAAACGAAATTTCTTTGCCATTTTGAAAGCACACTTACTGCTCTTTTTTTTTCGGGCCGAGTGAAAATCACTTTTACAGACTGACACATTATGAAACCTTTTTTAAAAATTTATTTAATTGCACATGTCCAAGCTGTTTTTTTTTCAGACCACCACCATGTGTATTCTCTGTGTCTGCCTACACTCCAGCAAGGGCAACCAGCCTTAGTGATGCTGAATGTATTTGCATTACAGACTTAAACCTGAAAACCTCACTGGCTTCTAAATACTGTGCATGACTATACATGGCAAGCACATGGGTGTGTGCTAAGCCTCTGCTTCTTCCCCAAAAAATTCGCTCCCCCTTTCCATCTAATGCAACTGTGAAATCACCAGAGCAAGACGCAATAAATCTCTGCCTATAATTCCTCTATGCACACAGAGTCATGTTTTCACATTAGTCCCAAAACGAAATTTCTTTGCCATTTTGAAAGCACACTTACTGCTCTTTTTTTTTCGGGCCGAGTGAAAATCACTTTTACAGACTGACACATTATGAAACCTTTTTTAAAAATTTATTTAATTGCACATGTCCAAGCTGTTTTTTTTTCAGACCACCACCATGTGCATTCTCTGTGACTGCCTACACTCCACCAAGGGCAACCAGCCTTAGTGATGCTGAATGTATTTGCATTACAGACTTAAACCTGAAAACCCCACTGGCTTCTAAATACTGTGCATGACTATACATGGCAAGCACATGGGTGTGTGCTAAGCCTCTGCTTCTTCCCCAAAAAATTCGCTCCCCCTTTCCATCTAATGCAACTGTGAAATCACCAGAGCAAGACGCAATAAATCTCTGCCTATAATTCCTCTATGCACACAGAGTCATGTTTTCACATTAGTCCTAAAACGAAATTTCTTTGCCAATTTGAAAGCACACTTACTGCTCTTTTTTTTTAGGGCCAAGTGAAAATCTCTTTTTACAATTTGAAATCACTTTTACAGACTGACACATTATGAAACCACTATTTTTGATTTATTTAATTGCACGTGTCCAAGCTGTTTTTTTTTCAGACCAACACCATGTGTATTCTCTGTGTCTGCCTACACTCCAGCAAGGGCAACCAGTCTTAGTGATGCTGAATGTATTTGCATTACAGACTTAAACCTGAAAACCCCAGTGGCTTCTAAATACTGTGCATGACTATACATGGCAAGCACATGGGTGTGTGCTAAGCCTCTGCTTCTTCCCCAAAAAATTCGCTCCCCCTTTCCATCTAATGCAACTGTGAAATCACCAGAGCAAGACGCAATAAATCTCTGCCTATAATTCCTCTATGCACACAGAGTCATGTTTTCACATTAGTCCCAAAACGAAATTTCTTTGCCATTTTGAAAGCACACTTACTGCTCTTTTTTTTTCGGGCCGAGTGAAAATCACTTTTACAGACTGACACATTATGAAACCTTTTTTAAAAATGTATTTAATTGCACATGTCCAAGCTGTTTTTTTTTCAGACCACCACCATGTGTATTCTCTGTGTCTGCCTACACTCCAGCAAGGGCAACCAGCCTTAGTGATGCTGAATGTATTTGCATTACAGACTTAAACCTGAAAACCTCACTGGCTTCTAAATACTGTGCATGACTATACATGGCAAGCACATGGGTGTGTGCTAAGCCTCTGCTTCTTCCCCAAAAAATTCGCTCCCCCTTTCCATCTAATGCAACTGTGAAATCACCAGAGCAAGACGCAATAAATCTCTGCCTATAATTCCTCTATGCACACAGAGTCATGTTTTCACATTAGTCCCAAAACGAAATTTCTTTGCCATTTTGAAAGCACACTTACTGCTCTTTTTTTTTCGGGCCGAGTGAAAATCACTTTTACAGACTGACACATTATGAAACCTTTTTTAAAAATTTATTTAATTGCACATGTCCAAGCTGTTTTTTTTTCAGACCACCACCATGTGTATTCTCTGTGTCTGCCTACACTCCAGCAAGGGCAACCAGCCTTAGTGATGCTGAATGTATTTGCATTACAGGCTTAAACCTGAAAACCCCACTGGCTTCTAAATACTGTGCATGACTATACACGGCAAGCACATGGGTGTGTGCTAAGCCTCTGCTTCTTCCCCCAAAAATTCGCTCCCCCTTTCCATCTAATGCAACTGTGAGATCACCAGAGCAAGACGCAATAAATCTCTGCCTATAATTCCTCTATGCACACAGAGTCATGTTTTCACATTAGTCCTAAAACGAAATTTCTTTGCCAATTTGAAAGCACACTTACTGCTCTTTTTTTTTCGGGCCAAGTGAAAATCTCTTTTTACAATTTGAAATCACTTTTACAGACTGACACATTATGAAACCACTTTTTTTTCTTTTATTTAAATGCACATGTCCAAGCTGTTTTTTCAGACCACCACCATGTGCATTCTCTGTGACTGCCTACACTCCACCAAGGGCAACCAGCCTTAGTGATGCTGAATGTATTTGCATTACAGACTTAAACCTGAAAACCCCACTGGCTTCTAAATACTGTGCATGACTATACATGGCAAGCACATGGGTGTGTGCTAAGCCTCTGCTTCTTCCCCCAAAAATTCGCTCCCCCTTTCCATCTAATGCAACTGTGAAATCACCAGAGCAAGACGCAATAAATCTCTGCCTATAATTCCTCTATGCACACAGAGTCATGTTTTCACATTAGTCCCAAAACGAAATTTCTTTGCCAATTTGAAAGCACACTTACTGCTCTTTTTTTTTAGGGCCAAGTGAAAATCTCTTTTTACAATTTGAAATCACTTTTACAGACTGACACATTATGAAACCACTATTTTTGATTTATTTAATTGCACGTGTACAAACTGTTTTTTTTTCAGACCACCACCATGTGCATTCTCTGTGACTGCCTACACTCCACCAAGGGCAACCAGCCTTAGTGATGCTGAATGTATTTGCATTACAGACTTAAACCTGAAAACCCCACTGGCTTCTAAATACTGTGCATGACTATACATGGCAAGCACATGGGTGTGTGCTAAGCCTCTGCTTCTTCCCCAAAAAATTCGCTCCCCCTTTCCATCTAATGCAACTGTGAAATCACCAGAGCAAGACGCAATAAATCTCTGCCTATAATTCCTCTATGCACACAGAGTCATGTTTTCACATTAGTCCTAAAACGAAATTTCTTTGCCAATTTGAAAGCACACTTACTGCTCTTTTTTTTTACGGCCAAGTGAAAATCTCTTTTTACAATTTGAAATCACTTTTACAGACTGACACATTATGAAACCACTATTTTTGATTTATTTAATTGCACGTGTCCAAGCTGTTTTTTTTTCAGACCAACACCATGTGTATTCTCTGTGTCTGCCTACACTCCAGCAAGGGCAACCAGCCTTAGTGATGCTGAATGTATTTGCATTACAGACTTAAACCTGAAAACCCCAGTGGCTTCTAAATACTGTGCATGACTATACATGGCAAGCACATGGGTGTGTGCTAAGCCTCTGCTTCTTCCCCAAAAAATTCGCTCCCCCTTTCCATCTAATGCAACTGTGAAATCACCAGAGCAAGACGCAATAAATCTCTGCCTATAATTCTTCTATGCACACAGAGTCATGTTTTCACATTAGTCCCAAAACGAAATTTCTTTGCCAATTTGAAAGCACACTTACTGCTCTTTTTTTTTCGGGCCAAGTGAAAATCTCTTTTTACAATTTGAAATCACTTTTACAGACTGACACATTATGAAACCACTATTTTTGATTTATTTAATTGCACGTGTCCAAGCTGTTTTTTTTTCAGACCACCACCATGTGCATTCTCTGTGACTGCCTACACTCCACCAAGGGCAACCAGCCTTAGTGATGCTGAATGTATTTGCATTACAGACTTAAACCTGAAAACCCCACTGGCTTCTAAATTCTGTGCATGACTATACATGGCAAGCACATGGGTGTGTGCTAAGCCTCTGCTTCTTCCCCAAAAAATTCGCTCCCCCTTTCCATCTAATGCAACTGTGAAATCACCAGAGCAAGACGCAATAAATCTCTGCCTATAATTCTTCTATGCACACAGAGTCATGTTTTCACATTAGTCCCAAAACGAAATTTCTTTGCCAATTTGAAAGCACACTTACTGCTCTTTTTTTTTTCGGGGCAAGTGTAAATCACTTTTACACACTGTCACATTATGAAACCACCATGTGTAACTACAACAAAAACAATTCCCATTTCTATTATTCATTTCTTAAGTTACCACATACATCCCCTCTCAAACTCTAAACTCACCTTTAAAATTAGTTAGTTGTGAAAGAAATGTGACACTCAAACAGCAGATTATCAGAGCCAGGATCTCTGTTGTGTTCACCTCTCTCCTCTCAGCAGAACCAGATAATGGCAAACTTTCCCTCTATTTTTCCACACATATACATGTAAGTTTCAAATCTCAGTGCTTCCCCCTTTTTTTCAAATGTAATCACACATTTCTATTGGTTGAAAACCAACCCTTTTCCAAAAGTACCCTGCCCCCAACTTGACTTCTGCCTAGTACCCTTCCCCCAACTTGACTTCTGCCTGCTACCATAGCAACAGCTCATGGAACACTGCTGTGTGCAGTTAGGTCAGAAGTTCGACACACAATGTTTCAATTCCACAGAGCAAGAGTGCTTGACTTTTCAAACCTTACAGCAAATCCATAGTACTGTTCTTTGGTTACACATTTTTTTGTACCAATACAAAACATGCTTCTATTAATTTTCACATACAGCCTAGTTTTTATTCTAGAATGGTATGAAACAGCCAATCAGTTCTTTTTGTTTTAAAAAAATATGTATGCCTCCATTTCCAAACTGTCTTTCTTTTCATATTGCCATTCTACTGAAAGACACCTCCTGAGTGCATCCAGTTCTCCTTTGAAGATGTTCACAGTGTGGATTGTAGGGCACAGCTATGTCTTCTGGAGTGAAAAGTTTGCAGAGAAAACAGATATGGTGAGAGACCTTGCTTTGCCAAATGTAGACATTAAATGGATTGGTCAGAGAGGGTTAAAGTGGCACCAATTGATGCCATTGGTGAAATCCTTCATTCAAATCCAACACCCTGACCTCATAATAGTGCACTGTGGTGGCAATGACCTAGGCACTTTGACTGGGGTAGGTCTGGAAATGCTTATGAAGGACACCTTTGCACAACTGTTTACACTTTTCCCTAAAACTGCCTTTGTGTTTTCCAACATATGCCAAAGGCAAAAATGGAACTGGTCCAATCATTTCTGTCCACAGATTGACAAAGCAAGAAAGCACGTCAACAAATCTGTTTCTGCTTTCCTCCGTGACTATGGTATGGGTGCCATTTACCACAACAACTTGCGTTATGACATGCAAGACATTTATAGAGGAGATGGTGTGCACTTCAATGATGAAGGGAACAGAGTCTTCCTCTTGAACCTTAGACTCTGCATCGGTACTTACTTGTAGGTACCACTAAAAAAATGACTTCATAAACACAACAGCTCTTTTTAGAGCTCCCTAATTTCTAAACTCTTAAATCTGCTTTTCATTTATCTATTTTTTTTTTTTTACCGTACGCTTACCGTAAGCTTACCGTACGCGTACCCCGTGATTTTTTTTTAAATCAATAAATGTTTTTTTTGTACTTTTCTGTCCTTCTTTGACCCCCTTACAAATGTTAGGGGGTCTGTAACTCTCCTCATTGCCCCCTTTCCTTGTTTTCACTCTTTTTTTTCAGAGTGAAATACACAAAATGGCGGCCGCCGCTTCCTGGTTTCGACCGATTCGAATGTTTACTAAGATCTAACAGCCAATCAGAATCGCGCTCGCGCACGCCGCCGTACGCTTACCGTAAGCGTACGGTAAGCGTACCGTAAGCGGGCTCAGATATATATATTGATTTAAAGGCTATTTTCTCAGAATCTACTGAACAGATTTACACCAAACCTACAAAAGGCACTTCCTTGACCTAGGGACTACCTCTCTGCCAAATTTTGAGTAATTCTGTTCAGCCGTTCGGGCTGTAGCTCGTTCTAAAGGTCCTATGGAAAAAGGCATGGGAAAAACGCGTTTTGGGACCCCCCTTTTATCTCAGCCCCCGCTTGACGGATCCCCCCGAGACTTTCAGGGTAGGAGCAGAGCGTAGCGCCCCACCTATTTTGAGAAATTCGCGAGGATTCGTCGACCGGCGCCAAAGTTATTCAAAATAGAATGTTGAGGTTTTCCTATGGAAACGTGGTCCTAACTATAACTACCTACTGGCGACCGCCAGTAGGTAATATATACATATATATATATATATATATTTTTATATATATGTATATATATATATATATTTATATTTATATATATATATATATATATATATATATATATATATATATATATATATATATATATATATATATATATATATATATATATATATATATATATTGACTGGAAAAACCCATAGGTTTTTAAGGTTTTACGGACGTTATAGTTAGGAATTAGCATTTATAAAACCTTTGAAATTCACTAAAAAACCATGAGTGATGTAATATGTGACGTCATCACCAGTATATGAGAACAAGCGATAATCTAAAATATTTTAAACATTGATATATTTCTAACTGTAATAAACTTATATTATAGTAAATATATTTTTTCAAAATCGCATTGGGGGTGGCCTCCTTGCGTGCTCGGTGCGCGATTGCCATGTGAGGTTAAAGAAAAGCATTTGATTGGTACATAACATTTCCCATTCTCTCTACAGCGCTTGATGAGAGACTCCTCTTCGGCTTAGAGACCTTTTTTGAAAATCTTTTGCTATGTACACATATCTGACACTACACACAACATGCAACCATCATCCTCATCAATATTCATGCTCTGTAAAGTAGCCTTCCCCCTGTGATAGCAAGGCACCTAAAAGTTACATACCCGAAGTTTTCCCCACTGCCAGAGGTAACATGATTGCATAAGCTGTCCACAGCACAAGGTAATGTGGTACAGCCCAGGGACAGTATCATGCATAGCCAATGAACACACGTACACAGATAGATATTGGAAGTGGGTACGGGCACATGCGCTCAACTCCTCTTTATTACCAGGGTCACATATCCAGTGACATCTGTGCTGGATGCGTGTGGGGTGAGTGTAAACCAGCCATCAGGAAATGGTTGTGGCTACCATCAACTACAACAGTAATCATTGGATCACACACAGAGATTCAATAACAAAAGGGTCAATAGTTTGTGCTGCAGTAAGGTAGAAACACTAGATGTGAAATAATACACAAAAGAAGCATAACTTGTGGTATACTGAGATACAGGCAGTAGATCTGAAATAATACACAAAAAGATTGTATAATAAAGGGTCCATCAGTTCTAGTGCACTCAGAGAGCCACATCAAAAGCATTCAGCATGTGCACAGCCAGCAATGATCCGTGCTGCGAGCAGACCGTACTAGGAGCAATGTCTGTTGCCTACAGAACTGCTTCATCTGCAATAGCGACCCGATCTGAATTGTAAACACTGCTGTCTGCAGTGTAGGCCAGAGAGCGGTCAGCAAGGGCCCACAGCCACGTGGCGTTGACTTGAGCTGTCCTGTTTGCAGTACGCGAAGCAACAAAAACCGTGTGCGGACCCTGCGATGATACATATGTTAGTGCGGACAGATCAAACTGGAGCAATGTCTTTTGCCTACAGGACTGCGTCATCTACAATAGTGACTCAATCTGAATTGTGAACACTGCTGTCTGCAGTGTAAATTGAAGGCAGTAGTCAGCACAGTCATCCATGAATACATTTTCTCACTTCCTCTTCACAAAATACAAAAACATAAATTACAAAAAACTCTACAATAAATAAATCAAAACAATTTGAATTGTGATTTCTGCTCTCCACAGTGTGGACTGTTATTCAGTGTTCTTTTCCACTACCAAGAAGAACTTGGTCATTGTACTAAACCTATAACTCATCTAAAAAACTTCTTCAAGCAAGTATACTAAAAGGATATTGTTTATATTTCAATAGACGTTGTAGTTAGTTGCCCACTGGATTCTGTAATTAAACAATAACCACTCGATCTGAATTGTGAGCCCTGCTGTCCACAGTGTAGGCCAGAGGCAATGGTCATTAATGCCTCACAGCCATGTGCTGTTGGATTCAAAAGCACGAAGTTGGTTGCACCTGATTGGAGGGGGTACACACAAATCATCACAGACTTTGACTTCTGACATCCTCAATCACAGAATCAAGACCCCGTTTCACTGTTCGGACCTGCTGTACCACGGTGTACTCCAGCGACTGCAGTCAGCCAAGCCCAATGATCATGTGCAGCAATTAGCTATGGAAGCACAGAGTCTGAAGCACCTCAACGGAGGGAGTTCTGTAAAAAACAACAAGCAGCAGATAATATCGGACATTGTCCATTCTGGGATCAAGACACCGTTCCACTGTTGGGACCTAGAGTTGCTTGCACCTGGTCGAAGGGAGTACCTTCATCTCCACTCTCAGATGCAGTTCTAACATCGTCCATTGTGGGATCAAGACACCGTTCCACTGTTGGGACCTAGAGTTGGTTACACCTGGTCGAAGGGAGTGCCTTCATCTCCACTCTCAGATGCAGTTCTAACATCGCCCATTGTGGGATCAAGACACCGTTCCACTGTTGGTACCTGTTGGAGTGCTATAGTAGTATACATAGCACTTCACGGTGCTGGGCCTCAGGCTGGGCGCTGTCTGCCTGTGTCGCCGTAGCCAGCGTTGATCTCAGGAGCCTTCCCAGCTCGCAGACCTTGGCCCAAAAGGACGTGGTGGGCCCTTTTTCACATACGGCGGTGTCGAAAAGTGAACTGTGGGGCATATGTGAGTCGCAGAGGCCATGACGGTTTCGGGCTACCAGCAGGCTGAGAGCATTATTCACGCAGCCACCTTCACTCACGGTGTCAGCCTCATGGCAGTGTAAGCTGTGCAGACCTGGCAGACATGTTCGCCATTCCGGAAGAGAACCACACACAGAGAAATGTGCCTTTTATTCATACCCCTACGCTAGCCTTGCGTATGCTGAGCCTGTCCTCTACGCTTAAGATTTGGGGGGAGGGGGTACATACGTGCTATGTTTTTGTAATCTTCCCTACTGACTGTACTATCATGGTTGCGTCCACTGTCCACTTCACTCAATAGACCATCAGTGTATGTTGACATGTACATGTCTGTGCTCTGCATACTCAAGTCTGTCCGACACATCCCCTCAACACTTTGCATTGTATAGTTTTATAATCGAGAATCACTTGCCACCTTCGCACATACTTTGCTCCCACCTCTCCCCGCATTCTGCATTGTGTGTCAGAGGTGCTATGTCATGTTTGGTTTGTGTACATGGCTAGCCATGGTTCCCAAGGTACGTAGTGTTGTTGTGTCTGCCAGGTGTACATGTTGTTTGTCATGTTGTATGTGATTATATAAGGTAGCACGTTTATTTACGAGCAGTGATTTCTCCCATTTACATATCGCTGTCTTAAAGAGGATACAGAAGTTTTTCTCACAGGTGAAAAGTGCGACCACAATGGCAGCCATTCATTCCTATTCAAGAATGTCCAACTGCACAATGCTTCTAAGCTTACAGCCCCCAATCTTGCGTGCTTTCTTAGAAGCACGCCAACTCCCAAAATCAGACCAACATTCACACAGCTTTCGAACGGCAGTTATCTGCTTCTTAATAACATGGACTGCTACGGAATGTGAGCTGGCATACCGTATGTCTTTACTGTTTCAAACTGTGTAACTTCCTGTGGCAATCTCTATTACCACCCACACAAAGTAACTCCCAAAGTTCAACTTGGCCTTCAGTACCTACTTTGAAAACAGATTTTATTAAACTGAGCAAACTGAAAGCGCTTTTGTTTCAAACAGAAGTGTCCCTCACTTCTCCAAAAGTAATTTATCGACTGCAGATAGCACGAACTTCAGGTAAAATACACTCCCTCTTAAATACGAACCTCCCATTACACTTTGTGAATTGTTACACAATTTTCATCACATCTGACATATAAGCTCTGGCACACTTTTTTAACACTGTCTCGTCCGGCCTTATCACAGGCTTTCAAACTGTTTTTGGTATAATAACAGACTTCATTCATTCGATCATCTCTCGAATAACAGGAACAGTGCCCATAATTCTTGCTTTGTTTGCGGCCATCCTACTACTATTTTTGCTTGTAAAAAATGGCTGCGCTCCCTGTAGTAACAATCATGTCCGACAGTATACACCTCTACGCGAAGCTACATCAATACCGTGAAAAAATGGAACAACTTTTTGACTGCCTGCCTCTATCTATTATCGGAGCCAGCTATAACATGACATTAAGTTACACATATGCAATCTGCGTGCAATCATCTTTTTATTGCAAAACTTGCCCATTCGATTGGCGAATGGATCTATGCCTTGCCAACATCCCAACAAATTCTCATGATATCCAGCAGGTAATGGAGTATCTTGAAAACGATTAACTTGATTGTTCTAGCAGTGGAGCAATGGCGGATGCAACGCAAAAAGGTATCCTGGCAGAATGGGATTTCTGCACAGCTGCGAAAGATCTCCAGCAACGTGCGACCTATGACAACATCGCAGATTGCCTGCCTATTCAAATTGCCTCTCCAACATTCGAGGAACATTACTGTCCCTTCGAGGATATGAATTGGATCGCTTCGCTTTTCTCACATGATGGCAACAATGGCCTCTTGGAACATTACGCATCTCAAGCCGCTGAAGAACTTCTGGACTGCAATCTCCAAGACTTGTAAGAAATTCACTTTATTCTTGGATTCATTTTTTCCAACTTTTATTACTTTTTCCTACACATTTTTTTTATATACTTCAATTGAACTATTTTCATATAATAACTTTCTAAGTATGCTTAGGCATTTGAACTCTGTTTTCATTATTGCCCATTACCTCTCCAGACTAACCAGGGATGGGTGATGTATGGCCTATGCAAATACACTATTTACTTGCTAAATTAGCCTAAACCCGACATCCATTTTGAAACCATGTCTATTCTCTGTGCACACGTTCTCTGCCTGCTTGTTATCCACGAAGCCTTTTCACACAAATTAGCTCATCCTCAGCCTCTGCTCACGAGCTGGCGATCAAGATAAAAAAACACGGCATTGTTTAGGAACTGGTTGGCACAGTGTGGTAATCGTATCCTACCTTTATTTTCATTATACAATTTACAGTCATTCATGTCTAATAGGTATTGTTTATGTCACATGGAACTGTAACATTTAATGTGGAATTGACTGATGCAGGAGCTTAGGTTTGAATACAGCAGAAGCGGTTGGAGTTTGCCTCAGCTGGATGCCTTAGCTCTTGCACCAGTGGGTCCATTTATGGCACTTAAATAAAGACTATTTTTATATAACTTGCAGACTCCATTGCTTTATTACACACAGCCACTTTCTTAAACACACCTGATTTCACCATTTGTCTTCTGTGGCATTGCAACATTTTGCATTATATTCTTCACGATTATTTCTTTATGCCTGCTTGCTAAAACACTCCATTCGAGTCTTCAGACCGGTAGGGGTGAGTAGTTTGCTTCTCACTCCCGCTATAGTCTAAACCCAAACCAACACCACTTGCACAGCTATGCTACATCGGCCGGTATGCTACAGCGCCCAGAACACATCAGTTTACAGAAATCAGCTCACGGTTTCATCCCCGAGTGTACTGGCACCTCACCTCAGCACCATATCACTCTGGGCAAAACAGCACTTTCACATCGGTAGGGGTAAATACTTTGGTTCACACTCCCTGCATAGCACACCCTAACCACCCCACAGAGCTCACAGCGCTATAGTCTAAACGCATACTAACACCACTTGCACAGCTATGCTACAGCGGCCAGTATGCTACAGCGCCCAGAGCACATCAGTTTATAGTAATCAGCTCACAGTATCATACCAGAGTGTACCGGCACCTCACCTCAGCACCATCTCACTCTGGGCAAAACAGCACTTTCACACCGGTAAGGATGAATACTTAACCACCCCAAAGAGCTCACAGCACTCCTACCCTCCACTTTCGTACCTTTTTCCCCTTTTTCCCCTTACTCGCTTCAACAGAATCACAAAATGGCTGCCAACACTTCCTAGTTGCAACCGTTAGCAGCCAATAACCAGCAAGCTCGTGCTCGTAACGCCTCAGCCAATCAGATGGCAGAATTCCCAAATATCGATATCAGTAAATTTCGATATTTCTCCAAAACTACTGAACGGATTCACACCAAATAAACAAAAGCATACTTTCTAGACCAAGACCCTTCTCCCTGTCAAATGTGGGGTAATTCCGTTCACCCGTTCGACCTGTAGCCTTGTCTAAAGTTTCCTATGGAAATTGCATGGAGAAAACATGTTTTGGGACCCGCCTTTTTTCTCCGCCCCCCCTTACGACGCCAAAGTTATAAGTCAAAACAAAAAATGCTGTTCCTATGGAAACTTGGTCCTAACTATAACGGTAAAATATATATATATATATATTCACTGAAAAAACCATAGGTTTCAGGGGTGTTATAGTTAGCTGGACTTTTCACTTGTACAAAACCATTGAAATTCCCCCGTTATAGTTAGTTCAGCTAACTATAACTCGCGCGCCCGCAATGCACTGCTGATGACGTCACATATTACATCACTCATGACATGGTCAGTGACATCACTCATGACATCACTGATGACATCTCAAATGACATCACTGATGACATCACTGATGACATCATCCAGTGAATGTGTGTTTTTCTGAAAATTAAATATGTTTTATATATGTATATCTCAAGGTCGATGGAATAATAAATGGGTATATAAGTGTCTAAATGGATGATTTGTTTTTGAAAAATTGATTGTGTAACTGACTGATTAAGTGTATCATAGTGAATACATGGCTTAGTGAGTAATGTTTAAATATGTAAATATCTGTATCAGTCTCTCACTTTGTGTATAAGTGGCTGCATGGGTTGGTGAGTAGCTACATGGGTGTCTATATAGGTTATTAGTTGGTTTTTGGAGTATCAGTCTGAGTGTCTGCATGGTTCGGTGGGGGGTATTACGTAGTGCATAGGTGCATGAATGAGTGACTCACTGTTTGTATGTGTTGAACACAGCATGTGTGCAGGACTGTATGGGTGGATGAGTGTGTGTATGGGTGTGTTAGTGAGTGAATGACTGTCTCAATAGTGTCTTTATGAGTAACTACATATGTTTTAAACTAGTATATGTGACTATTGTTGTATATAAGTGAGTATATGTGAGAGTGAGAGATTGAAAGAGTTCCTGTATGAATAAGTATGTGTTTCTATAAGTGATTGTTTAAAAGACTAAGTATGTGTAAGTTTCTGTAGAAGTAAGTGTGGTGGTGTGTGTATAACTGTATATGCAAGTAAATGGATGTTTGATTCTTTATTAGCATGAGTGACTATGTGTGTGAGTAACTCTATGGATGAGTGGCATTGTGTAACAGGATGTATAGGTGTATGAGTACATATGATGAGTGAGTACATGTATGAGTGACTGTATAGGACTGTTGGTGAATGAGTGGATGTGTATGTGGATCTTAGAATTACTGAAGAGGTTGTTGTAACTGGTATTGGTATGTCCATTGTTTTGAAAATTTTAGTCTCTATTTTTGAATGTGTGTATCAAAGGTTATATTAGGGTGAGAGGAGGTCTGCCACTCTATCACAAGGATGATGTCATCAGTGATGTCATCAGTGATGTCATTTGAGATGTCATCAGTGATGTCATGAGTGATGTCACTGACCATGTCATGAGTGATGTAATATGTGACGTCATCAGCAGTGCATTGCGGGCGCGCGAGTTATAGTTAGCTGAACTAACTATAACGGGGGAATTTCAATGGTTTTGTACAAGTGAAAAGTCCAGCTAACTATAACACCCCTGAAACCTATGTTTTTTTCAGTGAATTTCTGAGGTTTTTTAAATGCTAATTCCTAACTATAACGTGCCTGAAACCTATGGTTTTTTCTGTGAATTTCAAAGGTTTTTTAAATGCTAATTTCTAACTATGCCTACAGAGATAGGACATGTGAAGAAAGTAGAAAAAATGCACAGAAAGAAACAAAAGGAGTGCAGAAAGAAGCAACAGAAGTCCTCAAATACGAAGATAAGTGCAGGAAGAAGGATAACGTGCAGAAAGAACAAAAAGAAGAGCAGAAAGAAGCCTTGTTGCAAAATCATCCTGTACCCTCAACTTTTTCAGACAGATACTGGTGGTAACTGAGTCTGACTAACCAGTCCTAGAGCCAGTGCTATGTTAAAAGACACTTAGAATACAGTGAAAACACCTACATACACTAGGGAACATTATGCGTTGGGGTCCCCCTGTGATTAGCATGACCTCCTCTGTAAGCCCCTAGTATATAATAGGGCATGGGGATTAAAACTACCTCTTAAAAACAGGCCACAGGGTGTTTTTGCACACGTTAACTCAGGCCCCGTCCCCTCCATTCACCACTGTGTAAACACGCCCTGTGTCCATTTTTAGTTGAGAGATTAAGTTCATTTGAATCCTGAGGGTCCCTAGGGCCCAACTAGCCCACTAGGTACCTCCAGTAAGTGCCACAGAGCTGCGTTGCAGAGAGGTGTAAAAAGTGGCACGGCCTGGACCACCTCTCTGCAATGCAGCTCAGTGGCGCTTACTGGAAGCACTTGGTGGGCTAGTTAGCCCCCAGGGGCCCTCAGTATTGAAGGGAAATTATATCCCCAATTTAAAACATGCCATAGTGCGTGTTTGCACACGTCACCTCAGGCCCCGTCCCCTCCCTTCACCACTGTGTAAACGCGCCCTGTGGCTGTTCTAAGTTGAGAGATTAAGTCCCCTTGAATCCTAAGGGTCCCTAGAGTCAAACTAGACCACTAGGTACCTCCAGTAAGGGCCACAGAGCTGCGTTGCAGAGAGGTGTAAAAAGGGGCTTGGCCTCAGAACACCTGGCTGCAGCGCAGCTCCCTGGCGCATACTGGAGATGCCTGTTGGGGGCGCGTTTGCAGAGTGCTGCACGGAGGGGGCATGGCCTCCGGCACAATGCCAGTCTTTTATTTATTTTAGTTTTTTAAGAAGGGGGGCTGTTTGGTTCCCCTTCTTATTCTAATTTATTGGCCCTGATGACCCCATCCCCCAGGGCCAGTCTCCTAATTATATTTTTTTGACCCCAATCCCCAGGGCCGGCCACTGTTTTTTATTATTTTAAAAAAATATATATTTATAGACACACCTAGGACATGCTGGACAAACCGTACGCACCTATCACCATGACGATTTGCGTGATATTCATTAAAAGGCGACTATGCATGCAATGAATTCACGTGGAATGTATTTACACCACTAGTGAAGCTCTGACATGTCTGATGCCCTACCGTGCCTAATTCTGGTAGACACCCTTGTCGTTTATTTATACAAACATGGGTAGCTATTGACGGGCACATTTAATACACATGCACACCAAGCCATTCAAAGGGGATTCGACAAAAATTCGACCAAAACTATGCAAGAAACCCCCCTCACGGTTAATAAAACACACATCCACTGCCGGATGTATAATACTTTTTATTTTACTCTCTGGAAAGGGGACGAACATCACTTGAGATTCACGGCGTGCTCCTGACAGAGCCCAATGCTGTGTTACACCCACCATTGCCTGCCGAGTGCCACACACCTCTGTGTTGTATTCCACTAGCTAGTGCATATGCTATGACACTCTCTAGCCCATGTGCACTGTAACACCACCCCGTGAATATGTCATGCCACACTTGTCTTCGCACGGGTTATATTGCCCCATCTAACGTGCCTTTCTCGATGCCTATGTTATAACGCACAGTACTATGCCATACATATTACAATCTGGGATCCATATCTTTGTCACAGTGCATATGCAACGTTACACTCCCCAGCACATATTTTATATTACAACTTTAGAGACTAGTTAGGTTACACAACACTGCCCTGTGCATATTACACTCCAAGGCGCATATCGCATAGCACGCGCTAGTGCCTGTGCTATCTCGCGCTCTCCAATGAATCTGTCATTGCGCACAATGTATTGCATATTATATTTCACGCCCGGTTCATCTTATATCACACTTTTTGGTGCATAGTTTATACCATACACTATATCTAGTTTTCATTTTCAATCGTGCTCTCAGGACTATGTTCTATATAACACTGTGTTCACCTACCCTTTTCACGGGCATTACATTTTGCGATAGGGGGTGGAGGGTCAGGGGGTGTTTCTGCCAAGTGAGCCCGGAGTCACAGTCACAAACGTCCTCTTCTTCCTGAATAAAAGTGAGATTATGCTGCATACTTGTTCATATTTTAAGTAGTTCGCACAGACACAATGTTTTAAAAACAATAAAGTTCCTATTACCCGCCTTCTCTGAACAGTTAGCTTGCTGCCCCATCCCCTTCCTCCCTATCCTCTGTTGTGTGAATCCATGGACTAGCCTCCTCCCTCCTGCCATGCATGGTCTGATGTGCTGCCACTGCCCTCAATTTAGTATGATGTACCAGTCCACTCCTCCTGCCCTCCATTGCCCAATTCTATGCCCCATCATTGACCTCCTGCTTAAACTCTGTGCTTAGCTTGCTGCCCCTATGCTCCTTCCCCCTGCCCTCCGATGTCTTTGTGCATGCCCCTGCTCCATCCTTTTTGCCCACCATGTCCCATGGACCTGCCACTCCTATCTACTCTGAGTGTTCTGTTGAGCTGCCACTCCCCTCCCACCTGCCTAGCATTGTCAGATGACTGTAACCTGTCCCTGCCACCTCCACCCTGCCTGTCCACATGCCAAGCCCCTATTCTCTTCCTCCTGTCCTACATGGTCCATTGTACTGCCACACCCTTCTGCCCTCCCTGGTCTGTTGTGCTGCAACTGCTCCTCCTGCCTGCCCCATGTGGTCTGTTGTGAGGTCCCTTCCCCTGAACTTTCTTGTCTGTGCACAGGTCCTGACCCTCCCTTCTATCCTCCATCGTCCTTTGTGCATGCCCCTCCACCCTCCTTCTTGCCCATCATAGCCATTGTGCTGCCACTAACCCTCCCACTTGCCATGCATGGTCTTCTGTGCTGCCATGGCCCCTCCCACCTTCCCTGTGTGGTCAGTTAGCTGCCCCTGACCCCCTCCCACCTTCCCTCCATGGTCTGTGTGTATGCCATCACAGTCTCACTGTTGCTCTTCATGGTGTGTCTTGCTTCTAGTTCCCATCCTGCCTGACCTCCATGGCTATCTTGCTGCTCCTGCCCTGCCCCCTTGCCCCCAGCCCTACTCCCTCCCTCCTGGCTTGTCTGTTCCATTGTAATGCCCCTGATCCGTCCCTCCTGCCCTTTCTGGTCTGTTATGCTGCAGCTTTCTCTCCTGTCTGTCCATTATGGTCAGCTAGCTACCATTGCCTCTTGCCCCTCTGTTCTCTGTTGTCCATGTGCATGGTCCTGTCCCCTCCCTCTTGCTTTCTATGGATTGTTGTGCTGCACTCCCGTCCTGCATGCCCTGTGTGGTGTATTGTGCTGCTGCAAACCCTGATGCCTGCCCTGCAGGGTCAGTTTGGTGCACCTCTCCATGTCCCTCCTGTCCTCTGTTATCCAAGTCCATGTCCCTATCCCATTTCCTTCCATGATCCAATGTACCATACTTGCGAACATTTTGAACTTGGTAAGAGGGAGATTTTGAAAAAAACTGGGGTATTGATTTTCCCCTTTGAGTTACATTGAAAAAGAGGATATTGTAGACAGGAGACAGATCAAATAAAGCCCATTTGAGCTTAAAAATATTGGACGTTTCCTAGCTGAATCGGGTCTGTTGGCATGTATGGTTGTACTACCATTGCCTCTTCCTTCTGCCCACAATGGTCTATTACATTGCCACAGCCTTGAAGGAGGGTAGATTTTGTATCACAGGGGGCCCCTGGCCCGTTCTGTCCACACCTGAAGTATGAGACCCTTGTCCTTGCCCTGCCAGCTGCATTTGTAGGCCGTATTAAATTGACCAGCGGGTCCTGTGTTGCTATATAATTATCCTGAGACATCCTTACCACTCAGCCAGCATAAAACCCCTGTGTAGGCCCTTCTGTTCAATATGTAGGCCTCTTTGTTAAATTGACCATAGCTCTGCAATTTTAGTGTATAGCAGTCTGAAGGCAGGTCTGCGAGGCCTTCTTATCCAAACTAGTAGCCCCCACCCTACCCGAGTGCTCCGTGCTCGGTATCAAAGTTCAACATCCCCCTGAAGCTGTCGACATACAGTAGGCTGCATCCTGGACTGGTACTTGCTTCCTGGGCAGGTTTCCCGCTTTTAAGGAAGAGGCAACCGCAGAGCGTCAAGTTAGGAGAACTGAGGAGATTTTATACATGAATATATTGAATTCCCGTACAATACCCATTATTTTCTGCTTGCTCTATGGAACTTACGATAAGCGATTGGCCTGAGAGACTGACCTTTTCACCCAGTCCATTGTCAGCATTAAGTGGGTAAATGACGAAATGTCTGGTAAAATCTGCAGACGAAGCTTTTGGGTAGCATACGTAGGTAGATGTAGCGTGCAAAGGAGCCCACAAAATGATATAAAAAGGGAGCACCCACAGATATCGACGGACTACCTCGCCGTCTGTATGTAGGTTAACAGGCAGTGCAGGTTTTCCCCAAGAGCTGGGAGCTCTTGTCTTCCTTTGCTTAAAATGTCTTGCTCTGCTTTGCTTGAAGTATCTTATTCTATTTTACCTATATGAAATGTCATGTTATGTTTAACCATTGTTCTCTTTACTTTTGCATTTAAAAGATTTTGTATTGTAATTGCAGGAATGCTTGCTCTAAGAGTAAACGTGAGTGTTCCTAGGTAACATTTTCCTTGGTGTAACTTGTTTCTCATGATGCATTTATAGATGTGTTTTCTCTCTCTCTCTGTCAGTACATTAATTGAGATACAGAGAATATTATGACAGCTGTATGATTATCTGGATTCTGTATTTTGTACTTTATGTCTCTATTCTGCGGTTTCTTTGAAGTTGCATCTTCTCATTAAACTGCCATTGTATTCTGCCTCCAATTCCATGTCTCATATGTCTGTTTTCTTCATTTTTGGAGCAAGCGTTCCTAGGCACCCCGGCTCAAATTAAGGTGCCCCTTTTGTCCCTGACTCACTCTCCTGCTCAGTTCTGTGGTGGCTCCCGGGGATCTGGGGACCGCCCCTAGCTTCCTTGACCCGTAATAGATCTTCCCTCCAACAGCCTCTCTTGCAAGTCCTGTATTGTTGGTTTGTTGCCCCTGCCCCCCTTTCCACTGCCCTCCATAGTCTGTTGTGCTTCCACGGCCCTTCCTGCCTGCTCAGTGTGGTTAAATTGTTGCCTTTGCACCCTCCTACCTGCCTTCAATTTTCAGAGTCCGTGCCCCTGGCCTCTGCCTCTCAACAGTATCCTAATGAACAACTAGATTGCTAACATTCTATATTTATTACAAAAGTGTGGAACGCCTGACATCATCTTGATGTAAACAAAACTGTAATACCTAGAGCATTTCCTTTAGAAATTACATATATGAGAGGGTCTTATTGGCATCAAAATTATGGTTAGTGCTCTAAAAGACTAAAATAAGGACATATTTTCTGAGTTTTCAAATAGCGACAAAGCACTTTTAAATTATTTGTTATCTTTATGTTTTTTTATCCAGTTGACCACTTGATTAAATGTTGCACTTAGGGGAGAGGATGTGGTGTTACTTCCAGAACTGCAGACTTTGCAACTGGGGAACCAGGTTGAAGTTTCTGCTTCAGCTCGACATTCTGTGATTCTGGTCAAATCACTTAGTCTCCCCATGTCTACAACCAAAATGAATTTGTTCTTGTGTGATGTAACCAATGCTCATGTAAAGCACTCCAATACCTGACAAGTCTGCACTATATAACACTGCAAAAACACAAAATAATAAGTGTTTTGCACACTTCTGTCATTGGGCTATATTTGGGCTACATCTGGGTGATTTTGGGCTACATTTGGGCTCTTTTGTCTCCGGTGGCCATCTTGGGAGATTTATTTGTTATGAAGTTTCCTAATTTCCTCATGTACTGCAGTCTCCTCAGTAGGAAATGCTTTCAGTTTTTTACTTTGATTCCATCATGAAGGTATTCAGATATGTCACACATTTGCCATAAATTCTGAATGTTAGCACTCTAGTTGCTCATTAGATCACTGTAGTAAAACTACTGCACCATGGAAGTCTGCTCCTGGTATTAAAAGTGCATGTTTCAGTCTGCATGTCAGAATTTTTTAATGAAATAGAAGAGGATTTGAGAAGTCACTCAAAATGTGCCCTCATTTTCTTTCTTCAGCATTAATCATAATTTCTATGGCAAAATGAACCTCCTCATTGTGTTCCTTTTTAAATTAAATGTTTTAAGTGTTACCAGTTTATTCCAATCAAGATGGCTTCAGGTGTGCCATACTTTTGTCATAATGAAGACAGTAAGCGCTCTAGTTGTTTTTAAGAACATTCTGGGACATTCTGTCATTGGGCTATACTTGGGCTACATCTGGGTGATATTTGGGCTACATTTGGGCTCTTTTGTCTCTGGTGGCCATCTTGGGAGACTTATTTGTTATGAAGTTTCCTAATTTCCTCATTTACTGCAGTCTCCTCAGTAGGAAATACTTTCTGTTTTTTACTTTGATTCCATCAAGAAGGCATTCAGATGTGTCACACATTTGCCATAAATTCAGAATGTTAGCACTCTTTTTGCTCATTAGATCACTGTAGTAAAGCTACTGCTCACCAGGGAAAACTGCTGCTGGTATTGAAAGTGCATGTTTCAGTCTGCATGTCAGAATTTTTTAATGAAATAGAAGAGGATTTGAGAAGTCACTCAAAATGTGCCCTAATTTTTCTTTCTGCAGCACTATTCATACTTTTTATGGAAAAATGAACCCCCTCATTTTGTTCCTTTTTAAATTAAATGTTTTAAGAGTTACCACTTTAATCCAAGCAAGATGGCTTCAGGTGTTCCATACGTTTATCATAAGTAGGACTGTTAGCGCTCTAGTAGTTCTTTGGAACACTCTGGGAAGCTGCAGTAGAACACAAAGGAATCAACTGACAGTCTCTGCCCTTGTTGGATGTACATGTTTTACTGAGAATGTCAGACTTCATTCTCACATGACTGAGAAAGATAATGTGAATTTACAGAAAATAAGCTCTCAGTTTAGCCTATAGATCACCTTCCAAACCTCTGTGGTAAAAGCATGAGAAAATATTTTTCTCTCAATCATGATATCCCAGCAGAAGGCTTTTTCACATGGTGAAATCACCTTAGAACATACCACAATTCCTAAAATGAGCATGGTACCATCAACAAATGATTTATAATGTAACTAAAGTCTTAAAACCTTCTATTAACTGCAATGCTTTTTAATGAGGTGCTATCATGTATATTGGTCCCAAGATGGCTGCCAACACTTCTTGGATGAAGTGCTGACAGCCAATCAGATCTCAGGATGAGATGTGTGGTTAGGCTCCGCCCACATATATATATGCTTTTAAATGCTATTTTCTCAGGAAATACTGAACAGATTTACACCAGACCTGCAAAAGGCACTTCCTTGACCTTATGGCTACCTCTCTGCCAAATTTCAAGTAATTCTGTTCAGCCGTTCGGGCTGTAGCTGTGTCTAAAGGTCCTATGGAAAAATGCATGGGGAAAACGCGTTTTGGGACCCCCCTTTTTTCTCGGCCCCTGCTTGACGAATCCCCCCGAGACTTTCAGGGTAGGAGCGGAGCGTAGCGCCCCACCTATTTTGAAAAGTTTGCGAGGATTCGTCGACCGGCGCCAAAGTTATTCCAAATAGAATGTTGCGGATTTCCTATGGAAACAGGGTCCTAACTATAACTACCTACTGGCGACCGCCAGTAGGTAATATATATATAAACACTCCCAACTGAACACAGATAGAACGCACTCTCAGGAGATATAGCCAAGTGCAGTTTATTCGGTTACGTGTTTCGACAGTGTGGCTGTCTTGCTCACACAATGTACAATAAGGTTCAGAAAACTTTAGCAGCCCAAGTATTGACATAAAAGAAGGACTAATGTCAGCAGTGTAGTAGTCTGATACTGTCAAATATGGGGGCCATATTGGAACTATAAAAAAGGTCTTTATACACAATTCATTCAGTGATCACAATAAACGATATGTATGCATTGTGAGTTCAAAGAACTGCAATAAAGATTACATTTTTTCAAGTGACATGAAATATTGCAGTACAGTTCTATATACCCAAGAGTTACCGCGATATCGATAACGTGGTATATCCACAAAACACGCTTACAATTATGGGTTGATAACGTCATGTTACTGATGTATGTACCCAATAGTAGTAATTGGAACTTCAATAAAAATGACAGTATATCAACACGAAATACTTGAAATTATAGTTTCGTAATGCAGGTGTATATAACTAATGGTGATAATACTAAAAAACAAAGCATTCATGAAATTTATATACCAAAATGGTTAGCCATATTAATATCGATACCTTTGTTAACCAAACTGTTACTAAGTGTCACATCATAAAAAGATTTTTTCAAAACCAAAAATGGTTGTGACATCTACTACGTTGAATAACATGCATACATATCTAAGTTCCTAATAATCATGTGTAAACAACCACAATTGTATTAAATCCATAGAACCCATATTTGACAAGGTTTCTATACAACAAATAGTGGAACAAATTTAAAAAGGTGTCAAACACAAAAAAGTCTTATCTTAATAAAGTGTGTACCCAAAATAAGGAAGAAAAGGGTAGGGAACCCATATCAGAAATAGCCATCCCTGGATACCTGGGGTCCCTTCCTTCCTTCCTATGATAAAAAAGAAGAAAATATATTTTAGAAATTATTAAAATTCACCTAGATTTCCATTATACAACACATATTCATATTAATAGAAAAATTATAAAAATTAACTTCAATTATGGATGATACAGAATATAGAGAGGACTATTATTTATAACATATATATAATCTCAATCTTCATGCAAATGGTTGCTCAGTTCCTCATCCAAATTGTGACCCCCCTGGATATTTTGTTTCGAGCTCTAATATCCATTTGGATTCGTGTTTGCGCAATTTAAGCACTCTATTACCTCCTCTAGAATTATTGTGTACTTGTTCTATAATGAAATAGCTAAGTAAGGAGCTGTGAGAAAGGTGGAATTCTTGGAAATGTCGCGCTATGGGGTAATGGACATCTTTTTTATTTATGGCACGTAGATGTTCACGTATCCGTTTTTTTGCCATAAATGTAGTACTTCCCACATATTTCAGCTTACATGAGAATTCTAGGACATATATAATGAATGGAGTACTGCATGTGAGGAATTGATTGATACGTCTAGGTCTTTCTTTTCCGAGTATATTGAACCCTTGTACCATATGACTATTATGGCATGCCCTGCAATGTCCACAGGGAAAGAAATCTTGGAGATTATGTTCTCCTCTGGATGGTATTTGTGTGATATCATTATTTACAAGTATGTCTCAAAGGCTTCGACTTATTCTGTATGTAATACTGGGTCTTTTTTTCATATGCTGTCCAATGATAGGATCACTTGTCAAAATATCCCATTTGTCAGCTGTCATTAAAGGTCATGATGACTCTAGTCTCTTGACATGTAGAGTTATCCCCATCTACTACATTTTCTTCTCTTGTCTCCGGTGTGGATAACCTATCAACTTGACTGATTTTGTTTAGTGCTTTGTTAAGCACCCACATAGGGTAACCTCTGTTAAGGAATCTTTCAATCATGATGTTTTGTTCAATAATAAATTCAGAATCAGTACTGCAATTTCTTCTCGCTCTCAGCAGTTCACCATATAGAATGCTCCATTTTAGGTTATCTGGGTGACTGCTGAGAGCGTGAAGAAGAGTGTTGCCTGCAGTGGTTTTCCGAAAAAGACTTGTATGTAGAGTACCATCTTGTGCTGTAATCATGAGATCTAGAAATTCTATCTGGTGGCGGTTCATGTTCAATGTCAGGCGTATATTATAGTTGTTTCTATTAAGTCTCTCTACAAATCTTGTGGCTGTTTCTTCAGTACCTGACCAGATTATAAAAAGGTCATCAATATACCTTAACCAGACCATGACTTTAGAAAATTCTGGAATAAAATCAACATCAGACCGAATTTCCTCCTCCCATTTTCCTAGAAACAAGTTGGCGAAACTTGGGGCAAAACATGTACCCATCGTGGTACCATGTATCTGTCTAAAAATGGTACCATTGAACATAAAAATGTTTCTTTCTAGACATTGTCTCATCATTTGGATGAGGAACTGAGCACCCATTTGCATGAAGATTGAGATTATATCTATGTTATAAATAATAGTCCTCTCTATATTCTGTATCATCCATAACTGAAGTTAATTTTAATAATGTTTCTATTAATATGAATATGTGTTGTATAATAGAAATCTAGGTGAATTTTAATAATTTCTAAAATATATTTTCTTCTTTTTTATCATAGGAAGGAAGGAAGAAAGGAAGCAAGGGACCCCCGGTATCCAGGGATGGCTATTTCTGATATGGGTTCCCTACCCTTTTCTTCCTTATTTTGGGTCCACACTTTATTAAGATAAGACTTTTTTGTCTTTGACACCTTTTTCATTTTTTTCCACTATTTGTTGTATAGAAACCTTGTCAAATATGGGCTCTATGAATTTAATACAATTGTATGTATGTATGTTATTCAACGTTGTAGATGTCACAACCACTTTTGGTTTTGAAAAAATCTTTTTAGGATGTGACACTTAGTAACAGTTTGGTTAAGAATCGTATAGATATTAATATGGCTAACAATTTTGGTATATACATTTCATGAATGCTTTGTTTTTTAGTATTACCACTATTAGGTATATACACCTGCATTACGAAACTATAATTTCAAGTATTTCGTGTTGAATATACTGTCATTTTTACTTAAGTTCTAATTACCACTATTAGGTACATACATCTGTAACATGACGTTATTAACCCATAATTGTAATCGTGTTGTGTGGATATGCCACGTTATCGATATCGCGGCAACTCTTGGGTATATAGAACTGTACTGCAATATTTTATGTCACTTGAAAAAATATAATCTTTATTGCAGTTCTTTGAACTCACAATGCATACATATTGTTTATTGTGATCACTGAATGAATTGTGTATAAAAAACTTTTTTATAGTTCCAATATGGCCCCCATATTTGACAGTATCAGACTAGTACACTGCTGACATTGGTCCTTCTTTTATGTCAATACTTGGGCTACTAAAGGTTTCTGAACTTTATTGTACATTGTGTGAGCAAGACAGCCACGCTGTCGAAACGCGTAACCGAATAAACTGCAATTTGCTATATCTCCTGAGAGTGTGTTTTATCTGTTTTCAGTTGGGAGTGAATATTACGGCCGGGAGGCTTCGCCGGAATAACGCACCAATTGCTTTGTCTAATAACATATATGGCCTAAAGCCCATACAAGGCAGGATTGGTGTTCTGACATATATCCAACCTGAGCAAAATCGATTAATAAAATGATAATTAATTGACACGCTTGGTAGAGCATTGCCTGCATTTATATCAATGCTCAACTGATAACATATTCTTCACAGTAGAATGATGAATTAATTATATATTATCCTTATTTGCACTGTGTTCTAGTCCATGAGAATGAATAAATTGAAGCATTCCATCATGGCCCCCATAGGAACTGAAAGATTAACCAGATTTGGCCCTTCTTTATGTTAATGACCGATGACCTGCAAGTCTCTCTTATTTTCTATGATTTAATTTATGTTTTAAAATGGAAATGTTTGGAATTGCAATGTGACATTGAGGAAGGCGTGCAGCCAAAACGCGTCTATCCATTAGTATACGTGTGACTTTTAAATTTTCAAACTTACTTTGCCAGTGTATGCCTCGTTTCGTGACTGTGGGAGAAAGGAAGGTCACATGCTGTGATTGAATCGCGTTTCACCAACGCGGAGGCATGCACCCATGCCAAGTGGAGTGGCAGTAGGTGAACATACAGGAATCGAATATTACTGCCAGCCCCGCCGTGCGCTAATCCGAAGAAGCAGTGGTTTCCATTTGGAAGAAGAATCATGGCAAGGAAGGTAGAAGGGGCGTGCGAGCAGTAGGAGAACGCCGGGAGCTATGGGTCAGAGCACGCGGAGCAGTCGTCAGTTTCCCGCCAGTGAGTACAACCTTCTGTATTACATCCGTACATGAAAGCGCATTTAGCAGCAGACACATAGGCAAGACATCGACATTAAGCTACAAGTCACACGTTTTTGAGCCAAACAGCAATGTTTACAGACCGGTAGAGAGAGGAGGCAGTGGAAGGGCTTTTTGCTAAAAGTAAGCACAATTGCAATCCTGAACCGAAAGGAGGACCGGGTGGTTCGACCCAGAGCAGCAATCTCAAAACCCTTTTCAATAAATTGGAAAAGACTTACGAGAAAGAGACAAGAAAATGGTGGGAGGCAACCTCGCTGCAGAGGTACTTGGACTGTGATCTCATTCCTAGAGGCTTACGCATTTATACAACACCATCCTATGAACATCCTGTCCCATTGCTATTGCAGGAATGGGCAGAATATACGACTGAATCAGCAAAAGGCATGGTAAAAATCTTAATAAAATATGCCTGGAGTGATAGGCAGAAGCTATTAGAAGAAATAAAAGAAATTGAAGCACTAATAGCATTGGATAAAGATACAAAATCAAGAGACGAACTGCAACAGCGAATGAAAAAATGACTAACAGACAATGAGAGCGTGGTAAGACATCAGAATCAAACCAAATTTTTAAGAGATGAAGCAGATTATGAGTCCGGAAAGATTCTAACTTTTGCTGGAAAGTACGATGCCCCTAGGAAGCAAGTTATGCAACAGAAAACAAGCGAGGCATCATCACGTGAAACATACGAATCGGAAGTGGAAGCATCTGAAGGGAAACAAACAGTGAGAAGGAAGGAGAAAAACACTGGAGTAACCAAGACAACGACTTTCTTTCACAAGTATCAGCTGCTGAGGGAAGCAAGACAACGCCCGGCAGCAAGAACACATCCCCCGGAAAAAAGAAATGGAAAACCCGATGGGGAAGGAAGGAGAAAAGACGCCTCACCTGTTGGACGGAGAATAAGGAGAAAACGAGGGGCAAAACGGAATTAGATCAAACACCAGAAAAGAAAACAGTGATCAACCGTTCTAGTAGACCCATCACACCAGATGAAATCAAAGTCTTGGAGTTGGGCCTTACTTTTTACCCTACAACGCAATTCGACTATACCAATGTATCTATAGACCTATATAAGTTCATACGCAAATTAATGCTTTTAAAAATACATACACTACACCTGAAGAAACAAGCAAGTGAGAATACCAATGTCTCAGAATAGGATGACTCATTAACAGGAATGGAATTGAATGCCCTGCGTGCAATGAGAGAATTGGAACTTGAACTGAGCAGTAGCCAGGGCAATCAGATCAAGACAGTGGATTTCCTAGAAGAGATGGGGATTACAGAAAAGGGAGCAGCAAGCACTCTGAGAAAGAAATCACGGTACATCCCACTAATGGCACATGATGCCATAGATACATTCCATTACCTGGTGATAGAGGACCTGAAAAGATTGCAGACAAGAGGTCCTAAGTTGACAAAAGAGAACCTAACAGTACATCAAAGAAAGTTGATAATGGGTTTGAGTGAGGATGATAATCTAATAATAAAATTCTCTGATAAGGGAGAAAATATCGTAATAATGGACAACTTAACTTACCTGAATGAAGCCAGAAGACAATTTGCGGACACAACCTGTTACACAGTGACAACTCGTTCAAACTATGAAAAGAGCATACAAGACTTTCAGGAACTTGCAAATAATTGGAGGGAAAAAGGAATATTGGGTGAAGAAGATTTTAAATGTATTTACTGTGAGACACCAGAGTTACCAACCTTTTATCATCTCCCCAAAGTTCATAAAAGTGCAACAAATCCCCTTGGCAGGCCTATTGTGTCCTCGAAAAACAGCTTATTAGAGAACACTTCATTTTATATTGACTGTTTTTTTGAAACCATTAGTTGTGAATCTTAGCTCTTATGTGAAAGATACGAAGGACTTCTTGAGAATAATTGCCAACATTGAATGGGAGCCTGATATGCTGCTGCTGACTTTAGATATAACTAGCCTGTACACGAGTATACAACATCAGAGAGGGCTGGAAGCAATAGATTTCTTTTTGAAAAAGAAACACTCGAAATATTTTCAAAACAATGTCATGTTAATGGAATTAATTGCATATTGCCTCCACAACAACATCTTTCTGTTTGCAGAAGAACTGTTTCATCAACAGCAGGGAACTGCAATGGGCACGTGCTTCGCCCCCAGCTATGCAAACGTGTTCGTTGGCTGGTGGGAGAAGCACGTGGCCAGGGCAGGGAAAAATTTAACCTGGCTCCAAAAAGTGGTACTATGCTCTCGTTACATTGATGACCTCTTCATTGTGTGGAGAGGGTCAATGGATGAGGCCAAATTATATGTAGATGAGCTCAATGACAATGATGTAAATTTAAGATTCACAGAACATATGAGCAAGACCAATGTGCGCTACCTAGACCTAATGGTATAAGTGAGAAACAATAAAATTGAAACAACACTATATAGGAAGCCGACAGCGGGAAAGAGCGTATTACACGCGAATAGTTTCCATCCTAAAAGCGTTATCCATGGAGTCCCTTATGGAGAACTAATAAGGCTGAGGCGTAACTGGAAGAAAGCAGGAAGGCCCTCAGTAGATTTTCCAAGAGGGAATACAGAAAAGAAACGCTAACTAATGCCAGTAATAAGATGTAGCAGGTAGAAAGGAAAAATCTTCTATTTGATACTGATGAAAAAGAAGTCACTGATCTTGAACCCCAGGGGCGAATGAGAATGATAACAGAGTATACAACAGGATCCACTGAACTTTTTCAAACATTTAGATGCAATTGAAGATTTTGAAATCAGATCACATCATAGGATCCCGCATTCTACAAAGTCCCCTTTATCACTTACAGGAGAGGTCCAGCACTCAAAGATCAGTTGGTAAGGAGCCATTTTTCGAGGACCCCAAAGTAAAAAGATCTGATCACAGGATTCTATCCCTGCATGAACTGTAAGGCATGCAGGAATAGTAAAAAGGTCAAGGAATTCACAATACCAGGGAGGAAGACGATGCGCAAGATACGTAAACTGATGAATTGCAATTCTGACTACGCAGTTTACTGTCTTGTGTATCCAGGCAACAGGAGATATGTGGGAAGCAAATGTGTGCAATCAGGAACCACGATGCAGTATATCCAGTTGCACATCATTTCAAAGAGAAACACAACTCGAATGCTAATCTGTTGAAATTTTTCTGTCTAGACCAGGTCTCCAAAAATGAGAGAGGGGGAGATAGAACTAGAGAATTGAGGAAACTTGAATCACACTACATTATTGAGTTGCAAACAAAGGCCCCACAGGGACTGAACAATGAGGAAGAACTCTGGGTCCATATAGAATAACAAGATCATAATAAAAGTATATTAAAACCTTTCTGGCAAAGGGTAGCAATGAATTGTCATAGCCCATTTAGGGCAAATTGTTTTAAAGAATTGTTCCTTGGATTGAGACTGTAATGAGCTCTAGGGCAAAGTTTTGGCCTAAAGCCCATACAGGGCAGGATTGGTGTTCTAACAGATATCCAACCTGATTGAAATCGATTAATAAAATGATAATTAATTGACACGCTTGGTAGAGCATTGCATGCATTTATATGAACGCTCAACTAATAACATATTCTTCACTGTAGAATGATGAATTAATTATATATTATCCTTATTTGCACTGTGTTCTAGTCCATGAGAATGAATGAATTGAGGCATTCCATCATGGCCGCCATAGGAAATGAAAGATTAACCGGATTTGGCCCTTCTTTATGTTAATGACAGATGAACTGAAAGTCGTCTCTCGTTTTCTATGATTTAATTTATGTTTTAAAATGGAAATGTTTGGAATTATAATGTGACATTGAGGAAGGCGTGCAGCCGAAACGCGTCTGTCCATTAGTATACGTGTGACTATTACATTTTCAAACTTACTTTGCCAGTGTGTGCCTCGTTTCGTGACTGTGGGAGAAAGGAAGCTCACATGCTGGGACTGAATCGCGTTAGACCAACGCTGAGGCAAGCACCCGTGCCAAGTGGAGCGGCAGTAGGTGAACGTACAGGAATCAAATAATACTGCCAGCCCTGCTGAGCGCTAATCCGAAGAAGCAGTGGTTTCCATTTGGAAGAAGAATCATGGCAAGGAAGGTAGAAAGGGCATGCGAGCGGTAGGAGAACGCCGGGAGCTACGGGTCGGAGGACGCGGAGCAGTCGTCAGTTTCCCACCTGTGAGTACAACCTTCTGTATTACCTCTGTACATGAGAGCGTATTTAGTGGCAGACACGTAGGCAAGACATCGACATTAAGCTACAAGTCACACGTTTTTGAGCCAAATAATTATGTTTATGGACCGGAAGAGAGAGGAGGCAGCGGAAGGGATTTTTGCTAAATATATATTACCTACTGGCGGTCGCCAGTAGGTAGTTATAGTTAGGACCCTGTTTCCATAGGAAAACCGCAACATTCTATTTTGAATAACTTTGGCGCCGGTCGACGAATCCTCGCGAAATTTTCAAAATAGGTGGGGCGCTACGCTCCGCTCCTACCCTGAAAGTCTCGGGGGGATTCGTCAAGCAGGGGCTGAGATAAAAGGGGGGTCCCAAAACGCGTTTTTCCCATGCATTTTTCCATAGGACCTTTAGACACAGCTACAGCCCAAACGGCTGAACAGAGTTCCTTGAAATTTGGCAGAGAGGTAGTCTACAGGTCAAGGAAGTGCCTTTTGTAGGTTTGGTGTAAATCTGTTCAGTAGATTCTGAGAAAATAGCCTTTAAATCAATATATATATCTGAGCCAGCTTACGGTGCGCTTACGGTGCGCTTACCGTACGCGTACGGTGACGTGCGCGAGCGCGATTCTGATTGGCTGTTAGATCTTAGTAAACATTCGAATCGGTCGAAACCAGGAAGCGGCGGCCGCCATTTTCTCTCTCGCACTCTGAGTGGGGATTAAAAAACAAAGGACAAAAACATGTAATGGGGCTGTTTAGACAGCTCCTAAGCACCTAGCCATGTTGGGGGAGTCCCCAAAGATCCCCCAAGGCCAAAAACGGAATTTTAATTTTTTCGATAATTTCGCCGATTACGCTTACCGTACGCGTACGGTAAAACGTTTTTTTAAAAAAAAATTATCCATACTATCCCCACCCCCTGTGCAAATGGTGCCCGAAGGGCACCATTTGTGCATGGCATATCACCTATGTGAAAAATTAAAATATTACCTTTCACAACGAAGCGCATCATATGTCCTCCATGTGCGCACGGTGCGCGAAGCACATCGTGCGTACATGGCCCATCTAGTGTAACGTGGGCACGCGGTGCGCGTAGCGCACCGCGTGCCCACCGTGCGTGCACGGCACTAACTGCGTAAAGTGGGCGCGCGGTGCGCGAAGCGCACCGCGTGCTCACTGTGCGCGCACGGTGCGCACTGCGTTAAGTGGGCGCGCACGCCACGAATGGCGTAAAGTAAATTAGCATTTATTTGAACATTTCGCGAGGATTCGTCGACCGGCGCCAAAGTTATTCAAAATAGAATGTTGCGGTTTTCCTATGGAAACAGGGTCCTAACTATAACTACCTACTGGCGACCGCCAGTAGGTAATATGTATTTATATATATATATATATTTTTAAACCGGCAGTGATAGCGCCTGTATCATGATATATAGTTAGGTCACACTTTCCATTGAAAAGACATTTTTGGCTTTGCTAATCACGTTTGTGCCATTCAACCAATCAGCATGAAACTTTAAGGAAAAAAGTGAATCCATCGTAGGTTATTCAAGTCATGTCTTGTACAGATCTGCGGGGCGATCAGCAGGGCCAAAAATACGGGGGTCCCAAAAGTGGCATTTCTCATTTTAGCTCCCATTGGATTCTATGCGCCTCAATTCAGAAAACATGCCTAAATAGAATTACACCAACCGTATAGTTAGGAATTAGCATTTAAAAAACCTTGCAAATTCACTGAAAAAACCATAGGGTTTCACACATGTTATAGTTAGCGGAAATTTTACTGATAAAAAACCAATGAAATTCCCCCGTTATAGTTAGTGCAGGCAACTATAACTCACGCGACCGCAATCTTCTGCTGATGACATATGTGTCTTTATGAAAAAAAAATATTTGTAATATATGTATAGCTAAAAATTTATGGAAGAAGACATGGGCAAATAAGTGTCTAAATACAGTATTAGCATCAGCAGAGGATTGCGGTCGCGTGAGTTATAGTTGCCTGCACTAACTATAACGGGGGAATTTCATTGGTTTTTTATCAGTAAAATTTCCGCTAACTATAACATGTGTGAAACCTATGGTTTTTTCAGTGAATATGTATATATATACATATATATTCACTGAAAAAAACATAGGTTTCAGGGGCGTTATAGTCAGCTGGACTTTTCACTCGTACAAAACCATTGAAATTCCCCCGTTATAATTAGTTCAGCTAACTATAACTTGCGCGCTGATGACGTCACATATTACATCACTTGGGCCATGGTCAGTGATATCACTCATGACATCACTGATGACATCTCAAATGACATCACTGATGACATCATCCAGTGAATGTGTGTTTCACTGAAAATTACATATGTTTTATATATGTATATCTCAAGGTCGATGGAAGAATACATGGGTATATAAGTGTCTAAATGGATGATTTGTTTTTGAAAAATGTTTAGTATAACTGACTGATTAAGTGTATCTTAGTGAGTACATGGGTTAGTGAGCAATGTTTAAATATGTAAATATCTGTATCAGTCTCTCACTTTGTGTATAAGTGGCTGCATGGGTTGGTGAGTAGCTACATGAGTGTCTATATAGGTTATTAGTTGGTTTTTTGAGTATCAGTATGAGTGTCTGAGTGTCTGTATTGTTCGGTGGGGGGTATTACGTAGTGCTTAGGTGCATGAATGAGTGACTCACTGTTTGTATGTGTTGAAATCAGCATGTGTGAAGGACTGTATGGGTGGATGAGTGTGTGCATGGGTGTGTTAGTGAGTGAATGACTGTCTCAATAGTGTCTTTATGAGTAACTACATATGTTTTAAACTAGTATATGTGACTATTGGTATATATAAGTGAGTATATGTGAGAGTGAGAGATTGAAAGAGTTCCTGTATGAATAAGTATGTGTTCTATAAGTGATTGTTTAAAAGACTAAGTATGTGTAAGTTTCTGTAGAAGTAAGTGTGGTGGTGTGTTATGTTATGTTATGTTATGTTATTAAATCATTTGTTAAGCACGCTAACACTGATTAGTTTCTTGGCGCTAAACTTGACAGTAACACAATCAGAGGTGGAAGAGATGGATTAAAAAGCTTGTCTAAAGAGCCATGTCTTCAGTGTTTTCCGGAAGGGTAAGAGATTTTGGCAGGACCGGATTTCCAGGGGAAAGGTGTTCCATAGGCAGGGGGCCAGTGTGGCAAATCTACGTCCACCAGAGCGTTTAAGTTTAAAGGGAGGGGTCTGGAGAAGGCCTAAGTGGAGTGAGCGAAGATTACGGGAGGGAACATATCTGGAGATTAGTTGATTAATAAATTTAGGGCTTTTACCATGTAGTGACTTAAAGATCATACAGCCTGCTTTGAAGGAACAACGTTGTATGACCGGAAGCCAGTGCAGCTTAATGAGAAGAGGAGTGGCCGCCTGCCACCTAGGCTGCTTCAGGATCAGCCTAGCAGCATAGTTCTGCACCATCTGGAGACGCTTGAGTAAATAGTTTGGGAGACCCAAGTAGATGGCATTCGCGTAATCCAGATGGGACAGAACAGTGGCGATCATAACCTGGGTAATAGCTTCTGGCGTTAATAATCGCCTGACCTTCCTGATTTTTTTTAGCTGATAAAAGCACTTGGAGACCACTTGTCCCACTTGTGCTTTTAGTGAAAGGTCACTGTCCACAATGACTCCAAGCGTTTTGGCCGATGGTGAGGGTTGCGGAGCTTGACCCAGATATAAAGGCCAATAGTGAGGGCCCCAGTACTTAGCACTGTCCCCAGTCAGTACCAATTCGGTTTTACCTGGATTTAGTTTCAACTGATTTTGATCCATCCAGGATTTAATAAACCTCATGGTTGACTGGAAATGACTCACAGATTTTTCAGAGTTATCAATGGTAAAGAGTAACTGCAGGTCGTCTGCATAATTAAAAACTCTCACCTGTTTGTCACTCAAGGTTTGTATAAGGGGGAGTATGTATATGTTAAAAAGATGGGGTGACAGGGAAGAACCATGTGGCACTCCACATGAGATGGACTGTTTAACACCAATCAAGTCCCCCAGACGCACCGCTTGGGAGCGATCCTCCAAGAAGAACCTCACCCAGCAGGCCGCCACGCCCTGTATGCCGGCCTGTCTGACACGCTCGACCAGGATATTATGGTCGACCGTGTCAAAGGCGGCCGACAAGTCCAAAAGCACCAGGGCCTGGGGAGAATGTCTATCTGCACAGTCTCGAAGTGTGTCCAAAACTGCAGTGACCACTGCCTCCGTAGAGTGTGCAGGCCGGAATCTAGCCTGATGAGGGTCAAAGCAGGAGGACTCCTCCAAAAAATTAGAAAGAGTTTTCGCCACGTGTGCTTCCAGGATTTTTGCCAAGTAAGGCAATAGGGAGATGGGCCTGCAGTTTGCCTTACAACCAGGATCCACCCCGGTTTTTTTTAATAGTGGTATGACCGTGGCTTCTTTGAAAGCGGACGGGACTATGCCCGACAAGAGGGAATCATTTAGAAGGGCAAGGACAGGGGATGGATAGGTGGAAAAGCATTCTTTCGGGATACGAGGGGGACAGATATCCAGTGGGGAGCCAGATTTGACTCTCATCATTAATTCCAAGAGCTGGTCATGAGTTATGGGTTGAAAATTAATAAGGGTGGCAGAGCCAGTCTTTATTGCCATGCCGGTTGTGATTGAGGTCTTAGATTGGGGAATGCTAGTTTTTATGTCTGTGATTTTGTCACTAAAGTAAGAATTCAGTGAGTCGCACAGACACTGAGTGGGGATTACTTTAGGACGAACATTCTCCAGGTTGGTCAGTTCATTAAAGACAGACAAGATGTCTTTAGATTTGTTTGATGAGTCAAGAATGCGAGAAGAGAAATACTCCACCTTAGCTGCAGAGATGGCATTCATATATTCCTTCCTCGCCCTAGTATATTTAATTTTTCCCTCAGCGTCATAATCACGGCGCCACAAGCGCTCAAGCTGACGTAAAGTCAGTTTCCTACTTTTCAAGTCGGCGGAAAACCATCTATTGGCATCCGTGCGCCGTGCAAGTTTAATTCTTTTGTACGGGGCATGGAGATTGCTGGCCGCTTGTAGCCAGTCAGTTAGAGAGGAAACTGACAGATTTATGTCACTGTCCAGGAAGGGGACATCATTAGCTAGTGACTGTAAAAAAGCAGTCTTATCCATAGCGTTCCAATTTCTGGCTAATCTGCCAGCAATTGGCACAGTGGTCCTGGTGTGAGTGACACAAATTTTAAATTTAAGGATAAGATGATCTGACCATAGGCAAGGCAAAGTTAGCGGAGAGGTCACACAAGTGGTATTAGACCACACTTGATCCAGTATGTGTCCTTTATCGTGAGTGGGGGAAAGCACCAGTTGCTTAAAATTGAGGTTAGACAGAAGGTCGGTCAGTTCCGCCGATTGAGAGCCCTCTGATGGATCTTTGTACCAGTAATTGAAATCACCTACTAACATGACCCTGGCGTGATCCAAAGCTAGATTAGCAACTTGCTAACTAAAGTCCAAGGGAAACCATGCCATTGAGATCGGCGGTCTATACAAAAGGACACATGCTATAGTCATGTGAGGAGTGGCAATTTTTAATACAAGATTATCTATGTTGGCTAGTGTCAGACAAGTGAGAGTAGTGACATCCAGGCTAGAGCGAATAATCGCCGCAACTCCACCTCCTCCTTTCCCGCTAGCGCGGTCTGCCTGGATAATATAGTAGTCAGGTGGTAGAGCTGCTATGATATCGGGTGCTGAGGTGGAAGATAGCCACGTTTCTGCCAGCAGAAGGATGTCAGGTTTCTCCGTGTCAAGTAACAGAAAGATGTCCATCTGATGCTTGACAAGGGAACGAGTGTTGAGGTAAAGGATAACGAGCGAATTGAGGGGTGGGTTGGGTGGAGCCAAACGTGCTGCACGAATGGAAAGGTGACAGCCTTGTCTCAAGATACCATGCTTACAGAGCTGGAAGAGTGTGTCCTTCGGTAGCAGTAAATGATCATTGTTTTTATTGCACTCCAATAAATCGACCCTGGAGTAATGGAATGTTTGGGTATTATGAGATGCCCCTAGTCCCGGTCGGTCGCGGACGGGCGCAGACGGGCTTACCTTTGGCGCGCCTTCGGCGCGCATTCGTCGCGCCCGCTGCGCTTGTCCGCTGTGCTTCCGGGGAAAGCACATGATTTATAGAAGAATGGACTGACGATCGGTGGGCGTGGCCTCTGCAGGGGGCGTGGCCTGCGGGCTGAACGAGGCGCTGGAGAGCGTTCCACGTCTAATTACAGGAAGCGCTGAGTCCGCTTTTCAAGCGTGCAAAGTGAGGGTGAGTGAGTTTTTAAAACAAGAAATATAACAACAGCAATTTTTAAAATGAGCAGTCTCCCGGCTTTCCGCCTCAGGAGTGTGTCACGACAAATGGGAGCGCTCGTAATCAGCGTCCCCTTTATAGTGACGATCGGTGGGCGTGGCCTCTGCAGGGGGCGTGGCCTGCGGGCTGAACGAGGCGCTGGAGAGCGTTCCACGTCTAATTACAGGAAGCGCTGAGTCCGCTTTTCAAGCGTGCAAAGTGAGGGTGAGTGTGTGTATAACTATATATGCAAGTAAATGGATGTTTGGTTCTTTATTAGCATGAGTGACTGTGTGTGAGTAACTCTATGGATGAGTGGCGTTGTGTAACAGGATGTAGAGGTGTATGAGTACATATGATGAGTGAGACAATGTATGAGTGACTGTATAGGACTGTTGGTGAATGAGTGGATGTGTATGTGGATCTTAGAATTACTGAATAGGGTGTTGTAACTGGTATTGGTATGTCCATTGTTTTGAAAATTTTAGTTTCTATTTTTGAATGTGTGTATCAAAGGTTATATTAGGGGGAGAGGAGGTCTGCCACTCTATCACAAGGATGATGTAATCAGTGATGTCATTTGAGATGTCATCAGTGATGTCATGAGTGATGTCCCTGACCATGTCATGAGTGATGTAATATGTGACATCATCAGCAGTGCATTGCGGGCGCGCGAGTTATAGTTAGCTGAACTAACTATAACGGGGGAATTTCAATGGTTTTGTATGAGTGAAAAGTCCAGCTGACTATAACGCCCCTGAAACCTATGGTTTTTTCAGTAAATTTCTAAGGTTTTTTAAATGCTCATTCCTAACTATAAGGTGCATAAAACCTATGGTTTTTTCAGTGAATTTCAAAGGTTTTTTTAAATGCTAATTTCTAACTATGCCTACAGAGATAGGACATGTGAAGAAAGAAGAAAAAACGCACAGAAAGAAAAAAAAGAAATGCAGAAAGAAGCAACAGAAGTTCTCAAAGACGAAGAAAAGTGCAGGAAGAAGGATAACGTGCAGAAAGAACAAACAGAAGAGCAGAAAGAAGCCTTGTTGCAAAATCATCCTGTACCCTTAACTTTTTCAGATGGATACTGGTGGTAACTGAGTCTGACTAACCAGTTCTAGAGCCAGAGCTATGTTAAAAGACACTCAGAATACAGTGAAAACACCTACATACACTAGGGAACACTATGCGTTGGGGTCCCCCTGTGATTAGCATGACCTCCTCTGTAAGCCCCTAATATATAATAGGGCAGGGGATTAAAACTACCTCCTAAAACGCGCAACAGGCCCCGTCCCCTTCATTCCCCACTGTGTAAACACGCCCTGTAGCCGTTTTAAGTTGGGAGATTAAGTCCCCTTGAATCCTGAGGGTCCCCAGGGTCCAACTAGACCACTAGGTACCTCCAGTAAGCGCCACAGAGCTGCGTTGCAGAGAGATGTAAAAAGGGGCACAGCCTAGACCACCTCTCCGCAACGCAGCACAGTGGCGCTTACTGGAAGCACCTGGTGGGCTAGTTGGCCCCAGGGTCCCTCAGGATTGAAGGGGAATTATTTCTCCAACTTAAAACACGCTACAGGGCTTGTTTGCACACATTAACTCTGGCCCCGTCCCCTCCCTTCACCACTGTGTAAACACGCCCTGTGACCATTTTTAAATGGGAGATTAAAATTATTTGAATCCTGAGGGTCCCTAGGGTTCCAACTAGCCCACTAGGTACCTCTAGTAAGCGCCACAGAGCTGCGTTGCAGAGAGGTGGAAAAAGTGGCACGGCCTGGACCACCTCTCTGCAACACAGCTCAGTGGTGCGTACTGGAAGCACCTGGTGGGCTAGTTAGCCCCCAGGGGGCCTCAGGATTGAAGGGGAATTATTTCCCCAACTTAAAACGCGCCATAGGGCGTGTTTGCACACGTCACCTCAGGCCCCGTCCCCTCCCTTCCCCACTGTGTAAACACGCCCTGTGGCTGTTTTTTAAGTTGGGAGATTAAGTCCCCTTGAATCCTGAGGGTAGCCCACTAGGTACGTCCAGTAAGCGCCATTGCAGAGAGGTGTAAAAAGGGGCACGGCCTGCACCACCTTTCTGCAACGCAGAGCAGTGGCGCTTACTGGAAGCACCTGGTGGGCTAGTTGGCCCCCAGGGTCCCTCAGGATTGAAATGGAATTATTTCCCCAACTTATAACACGCCACAGGGCGTGTTTGCACACGTCACCTCAGGCCCCGTCCCCTCTCTTCACCACTGTGTAAACGCGCCCTGTGGCCGTTCTAAGTTGAGAGATTAAGTCCCTTTGAATCCTAAGGGTCCCTAGGGTCAAACTAGCCCACTAGGTACCTCCAGTAAGCGCCACAGAGCTGCGTTGCATAGAGGTGTAAAAAGGGGCGTGGCCTCAGAACACCTGTCTGCAACACAGCTCCCTGGCGCATACTGGAGATACCTGTTGGACTAGTTGGCCCTCAGGGACCCTCAGTATTGAAGGGGAATTAATTCCCCAACTTACAACTGGCCAGGGGGCGCGTTTGCAGAGTGCTGCAAGGAGGGGGCGTGGCCTCCGGCGCAATGCCGGTCTTTTATTTATTTATTTTTTTAAGAAGGATGGCTGTGTGGCCCCCCTTCTTTTTCCAATTGATTGGCCCTGGGGACCCCATCCCCCAGGGCCTGCACCCTAATGTTTTTTGTTGAAAAAAATAAATGTGGCCCTCCCAAGGCCTTAATCGGCCCCAGGTACCCCAACCCCGGGTCATGGCATTTTTTTTTTATTCTTTAGGAGGGAAGCTGCGTTGCCCCCCTCCTCAGGCCACTTATGGCCCCGGGGACCCCATCCCCTAGGGCCGGCATTTGTTTTTTATTATTTTTAAAAAATATATATTTTTAGAAACACCTCGGTCATGCTGGACAAACCGTATGTACCTATCACCATGACGATTTGCTTGATATTCATTAAAAGGTGACTATGCATACAATAAATCCACGTGGAATGTATGTACACCGCTAGTGAAGCTCTGACGTGTCTGAAGCCCTACCGTGCCTAATCCCGGCGCCCCCGCCAGTGGGTACTCTCCAAGTAGACACCCTTGTTGTTTATTTATACAAACATGGGTAGCTATTGACGGGCACATTTAATACACACGCACACCAAGCCATTCAAAGGGGATTCAACAAAAATTTGACCAAATTATGCAAGAAACCCCCCTCAAGGTTAATAAAACACACATCCACTGCCGGATGTGTAATACTTTTTATTTTACTCTCTGGAAAGGAGATGAACCTCACTTGAGAGTCACAGCGTGCTCCTGGCTGAGCCCAATGCTGTGTTACACCCACCAGTGCCCGCCGAGTGCCACACACCTCTGTGTTGTATTCCACCATCTAGTGCGTATGCTATAACACTCTCTAGCCCATGTGCACTGTAACAACACCCCGTGAATATGTCATGCCACAATTACCTTCGCACAGGTTATATTGCCCCATCTAACTTGCCTTCCTCGATGCCTATGTTATAATGCACAGCGCTATGCCATACATATTACAATCTGGGATCCATATCTTTGCACAGTTCATATGCAACATTACATTCCCCAGCACATATTTTATATTACAACTTTAGAGACTAGTTAGGTTACACAACACTGCGCTGTGCATATTACACTCCAAGGTGCATATCGCATAGCACACGCTAGTGCCTGTGCTATCTCGGGCTCTCCAATGAATCTGTCATTGCGCCCAATGTATTGCATATTATATTTCACGCCCCGGTTCATCTTATATCACACTTTTTGGTGCATAGTTTATACCATATACTATATCTAGTTTTCATTTTCAATCGTGCTCTCAGGACTATGTTCTATATAACACTGCGTCCACCTACCCTTTTCACTGGCATTACATTTTGCGATGGGGGTGGAGGGTCTAGGGGTGTTTCTGCCAAGTGAGCCCGGAGTCACAGTCACAAATGTCCTCTTCTTCCTGAATAAAAGTGAGATTATGCTGCATACTTGTTCATATTTTAAGTAGTTCGCACAGACACACATTTTAAAAACAATAAAGTTCCTAATACCCACCTTCTCTGAACAGTTAGCTTGCTGCCCCATCCACCTCCTCCCTATCCTCTGTTGTCTGAATCCATGGACTAGCCTCCTCCCTCCTGCCATGCATGGTCTGATGTGCTGCCACTGCCCTCCATTTAGCATGGTATACCAGTCCACTCCTCCTGCCCTCCATTGCCCAATTCTATGGCCCATCATTGACCTCCTGCTTAGCCTCTGTGCTTAGCTTGCTGCCCCTATTCTCCTCCCCCCTGCCCTCCGATGTCTTTGTGCATACCCCTACTCCATACTTTTTGCCCACCATGTTCCATGGACCTGCCACTCCTATCTACTCTGAGTGTTCTGTTGAGCTGCCACTTCCCTCCCACCTGCCTAGCATTGTCAGATGACTGTAACCTGTCCCTGCCACCTCCACCCTGCCTGTCCACATGCCATGTCCCTATCCCCTTCCTCCTGTCCTCCATGGTCCATTTTACTGCCACACACTTCTGCTCTCCCTAGTCTGTTGTGCTGCAACTGCTCCTCCTGCCTGCTCCGCACAATCTGTTGTGAGGCCCCTTCCCCTGAACTCTCTTGTCTGTGCCCAGGTCCTGACCCTCCCTCCTTTGTGCATGCCCCTGCACCCTCCTTCTTACCCATCATAGCCATTGTGCTGCCACTAACCCTCCGGCTTGCCATGCATGGTCTTCTGTGCTGCCATGGCCCCTCCTACCTTCCCTCCATGGTCTGTGTGTATGCATCATAGTCTCATTGTTGCTCTCCATGGTGTGTCTTGTTTCTAGTGCCCATCCTGCCTGACCTCCATGGTCATCTTGCTGCTCCTGCCCTGCCCCCTTGCCCCCAGCCCTCTGTTTCCATGTGCAGACCCCTATTCCCTCCCTCCTGGCTTGTCTGTTCCATTGTACTGCCCCTGATCTGTCCCTCCTGCCCTTTATTGTTTGTTATGCTGCAGCTTTCTCTCCTGTCTGTCCATTATGGTCAGCTAGCTACCATTGCCTCTTTCCCCTCTGTTCTCTGTTGCCCATGTGCATGGTCCTGTCCCCTCCCTACTGCTTTCTATGGATTGTTGTGCTGCACTCCCGTCCTGCATGCCCTGTGTGGTGTATTGTGCTGCTGCAAACCCTGATCCCTGCCCTGTAGGCTCAGTTTGGTGCACCTCTCCATGTCCCTTCTGTCCTCTGTTATCCAAGTCCATGTCCCTACCCCAATTCCTCCTGCCTACCATGATCCAATGTACCATACTTGCGAGCACTTTGAACTTGGTAAGAGGGAGATTTTGAAAAAAAACTGGGGTATTTATTTTCCCCTCTGAGTTACATTGAAAAAGAAGAGATTGTAGACAGGAGACAGATCAAATAAAGCCCATTTGAGCTTAAAAACATTGGATGTTTCCTGGCTGAAACGGGTCTGTTGGCATGTATGGTTGTACTACCACTGCCTCTGACTTCTGCCCACAATGGTCTAATATATTGCCACAGCCTCTCTTCCCAGTCCTGTATTGTTGGTTTGTTGCCCCTGCCCCCCTTTCCACTGCCCTCCATAGTCTGTTGTGCTCCCACTGCCCTTCCTGCCTGCCCAGTGTGGTCAAATTGTTGCCTCTGCACTCTCCTACCAGCCTTCAATTTTCAGAGTCCGTGCCCCTAAGCTCTGCCTCTCAACAGTATCCCAATGAACAACTAGATTGCTAACATTCTATATTTATTACAAAAGTGTGGAACGCCTGACGTCATATTGATGTACTCAAAACTGTAATACCTAGGGCATTTCCTTTAAAAATTACATATATGAGGGGGTCTTATTTGCATCAAAATTATGGTTAGTGCTCTAAAAAACTAAAATGAGGACATACTTTCTGAGTTTTCAAATAGCGACAAAGAACTTTTAAATTATTTGTAATCTTTATGTTTTTTTATCCAGTTGACCACTTGATTAAATGTTGCACCTGGGGGAGAGGATGTGGTGTTACTTCCAGAGCTGCAAACTTTGCAACTGGGGAACCAGGTTGGAGTTTCTGCTTCAGCTCAACATTCTGTGATTCTGGTCAAATCACTTAATCTCCCCATGTCTACAACCAAAATGAATGTGATCTTGTGTGATGTAACCAATGCTCATGTAAAGCACTCCAATACCTGACAAGTCTGCACTATATAAAACTTCAAATACACAAAAAATAAGTGTTTTGCACAATTCTGTCATTGAGCTACATGTGGGCTACATCTGGGTGATATTTGTGCTGCATTTGGGCTCTTTTGTCTCTGGTGGCCATCTTGGGAGATTTATTTGTTATGCAGTTTCCTAATTTCCTCATTTACTGCAGTCTCCTCAGTAGGAAATGCTTTCAGTTTTTTACTTTGATTCCATCAAGAAGGTATTCAGATATGTCACACATTTGCCATAAATTCGGAAAGTTAGCACTCTAGTTGCTCATTAGATCACTGTAGTAAAGCTACTGCTCACCACGGAAGTCTGCTGCTGGTATTAAAAGTGCATGTTTCAGTCTGCATATCAGAATTTTTTAATGAAATAGAAGAGGATTTGAGAAGTCACTCAAAATGTGCCCTAATTTTTCTTTCTGCAGCACTAATCATAATTTCTATGGCAAAATGAACCCCCTCATTTTGTTCCTTTGTAAAATAAATGTTTTAAGTGTTACCAGTTTATTCCAATCAAGATGGCTTCAGGTGTGCCATACTTTTGTCATAAGTAAGACAGTAAGCGCTCTAGTTGTTCTTAAGAACACTCTGGGACATTCTGTCATTGGGCTATACTTGGGCTACATCTGGGTGATATTTGGGCTACATTTGGGATCTTTTGTCTCTGGTGGCCATTTTGGGAGACTTATTTGATATGAAGTTTCCTAATTTCCTCGTTTACTAAAGTATCCTCAGTAGGAAATGCTTTCAGTTTTTTACTTTGTTTCCATCAAGAAGGCATTCAGATGTGTCACACATTTACCATAAAGTCTGAATGTTAGCACTCTAGTTGCTCATTAGATCACTGTAGTAAAGCTACTGCTCACCAGGGAAGTCTGCTGCTGGTATTCAAAGTGCATGTTTCAGTCTGCATGTCAGAATGTTTTTATGAAATAGAAGAGGATTTGAGAAGTCAAAATGTGCCCTAGTTTTTCTTTCTGCAGCACTAATCATAATTTCTATGGCAAAATGAACACCCTCATTTTGTTCCTTTGTAAAATAAATGTTTTAAGTGTTACCACTTTATTCCAATCAAGATGACTTCAGGTGTGCCATACTTTTGTCATAAGTAAGACTGTTAGCACTCTAGTTGTTCATTAGAACACTCTGGGACATTCTGTCATTGGGCTATACTTGGGCTACATCTGGGTGATATTTGGGCTACATTTGGGCTCTTTTGTCTCTGGTGGCCATCTTGGGAGAATTATTTGTTATGAAGTTTCCTAATTTCCTCATTTACTGCAGTCTCCTCAGTAGGAAATACTTTCAGTTTTTTACTTTGGTTCCATCAAGAAGGCATTCAGATGTGACACACATTTGCCATAAATTCTGAATGTTAGCACTCTAGTTGCTCATTAGATCACTGTAGTAAAGCTACTGCTCACCAGGGAAGTCTGCTGCTGGTATTCAAAGTACACGTTTCAGTCTGCATGTCAGAATTTGTTGAAATAGAAGAGGATTTGAGAAGTCAAAATGTGCCCTAATTTTTCTTTCTGCAGCCCTAATCATAATTTCTATGGCAAAATGAACACCCTCATTTTGTTCCTTTGTAAACTAAATGTTTTAAGTGTTACCACTTTATTAAAATCAAGATGGCTTCAGGTGTGCCATACTTTTGTCACAAGTAAGACTGTTAGCACTCTAGTTGTTCATTAGAACACTCTGCGACATTCTGTCATTGGGCTATACTTGGGCTACATCTGGGTGATATTTGGGCTACATTTGGGATCTTTTGTCTCTGGTGGCCATTTTGGGAGACTTATTTGATATGAAGTTTCCTAATTTCCTCGTTTACTAAAGTATCCTCAGTAGGAAATACTTTCAGTTTTTTACTTTGTTTCCATCAAGAAGGCATTCAGATGTGTCACACATTTGCCATAAATTCTGAATGTTAGCACTCTAGTTGCTCATTAGATCACTGTAGTAAAGCTACTGCTCACCAGGGAAGTCTGCTGCTGGTATTCAAAGTACATGTTTCAGTCTGCATGTCAGAATTTGTTGAAATAGAAGAGGATTTGAGAAGTCAAAATGTGCCCTAATTTTTCTTTCTGCAGCACTAATCATAATTTCTATGGCATATTGAACACCCTCATTTTGTTCCTTTGTAAACTAAATGTTTTAAGTGTTACCACTTTATTACAATCAAGATGGCTTCAGGTGTGCCATACTTTTGTCACAAGTAAGACTGTCAGCACTCTAGTTGTTCATTAGAACACTCTGGGACATTCTGTCATTGGGCTATACTTGGGCTACATCTGGGTGATATTTGGGATACATTTGGGATCTTTTGTCTCTGGTGGCCATTTTGGGAGACTTATTTGATATGAAGTTTCCTAATTTCCTCGTTTACTAAAGTATCCTCAGTAGGAAATACTTTCAGTTTTTTACTTTGTTTCCATCAAGAAGGCATTCAGATGTGTCACACATTTGCCATAAATTCTGAATGTTAGCACTCTAGTTGCTCATTAGATCACTGTAGTAAAGCTACTGCTCACCAGGGAAGTCTGCTGCTGGTATTCAAAGTACATGTTTCAGTCTGCATGTCAGAATTTGTTGAAATAGAAGAGGATTTGAGAAGTCAAAATGTGCCCTAATTTTTCTTTCTGCAGCACTAATCATAATTTCTATGGCATATTGAACACCCTCATTTTGTTCCTTTGTAAACTAAATGTTTTAAGTGTTACCACTTTATTACAATCAAGATGGCTTCAGGTGTGCCATACTTTTGTCACAAGTAAGACTGTCAGCACTCTAGTTGTTCATTAGAACACTCTGGGACATTCTGTCATTGGGCTATACTTGGGCTACATCTGGGTGATATTTGGGATACATTTGGGATCTTTTGTCTCTGGTGGCCATTTTGGGAGACTTATTTGATATGAAGTTTCCTAATTTCCTCGTTTACTAAAGTATCCTCAGTAGGAAATACTTTCAGTTTTTTACTTTGTTTCCATCAAGAAGGCATTCAGATGTGTCACACATTTGCCATAAATTCAGAATGTTAGCACTCTAGTTGCTTATTAGATCACTGTAGTAAAGCTACTGCTCACCAGGGAAGTCTGCTGCTGGTATTGAAAGTGCATGTTTCAGTCTGCATGTCAGAATTTTTTATGAAATAGAAGAGGATTTGAGAAGTCACTCAAAATGTGCCCTAATTTTTCTGTCTGCAGCACTAATCATACTTTCTATGGCAAAATGAACCCCCTCATGTTGTTCCTTTTTAAATTAAATGTTTTAAGAGTTACCACTTTATTCCAATCAAGATGGCTTCAGGTGTGCAATACGTTTGTCATAAGTAGGACTGTTAGCGCTCTAGTTGTTCTTTAGAACACTCTGGGAAGCTGCAGTAGAACACAAAGGAATCAACTGACAGTCTCTGCCCTTTTTGGATGTACATGTTTTACTAAGAATGTCAGACTTCATTCTCACATGACTGAGAAATATAATGTGAATTTACAGAAAATATGCTCTCAGTTTAGCTTATAGATCACCTTCCAAACCTCTGTGGGAAAAGCATGAGAAAATAGTTTTCTCTCAAACATGATTCATGATATCACAGCAGAAGGCTTTTTCACATGGTAAAATCACCTTAGAACACACAACAATTCCTAAAATGAGTATGGAACCATCAACAAATGATTTATAATGTAACTAAAGTCTTTAATCCTTCTATTAACTGCAATGCTTTTTAATGAGGTGCTATCATGTTTATTGGTCCCAAGATGGCTGCCAACACTTTTGGATGAAGTACTGACAGCCAATCAGATCTCACGATGAGATGTGTGGTTAGGCTCCGCCCAGATATATCTATCTTTTTAACTCACTTTTTCTCAGGAACTACTGAATGGATTTACACCATTTAAGCAAAAGGCACGAGTCTGAACTAAGGACTACCTCTTTGCCAAATTTGGTGTAATTCCGTTCAGCAGTTCGGGCTGTAGCTGCGTCAACAGGTCCTATGGGAAAAAGCATGGGAAAAAACGTGTTTTGGGACCCCCATCTTTTCTCAGGCCCCCACTTGACGAATCACCATGAAATTTTCAGGATAGGAGCGGACCGGAGCTGGCCAAAAGTTTGGAAAATTTCGCAAAGATTCATCAATCGGCGCCAACGTTATTTCAAATAGAATTTTGTGGATTTCCTCTGGAAAATCGGTCCTAACTATAACTACCTGCCGGCGACTGCCAGTAGGTAATATATATATATATATATATATATATATATATATATATATCAACGCTCATGCTTGTGTCACACGACTCGAGAGGCACTCGAAAAGACAACACAGAGCTCCAAGCTTGAACTCTCATTTAATAGGTATGGAGGACGCCGGACAGCCGATTTCTTTCGCAGCCGATGCACCGCTGCCTGACGCGTTTCGAAAATAATTTCTTCCTCAGAGGCTGACGGTGAAAGGAGTAAAACACAGTCCGGTCCCCGCCTCTTAAGTACATGTAATTGCGCGCCCTCCAATGGGCTGTTCATAATGATGCTGCGCAAGTACTTATGGGAGTTGGAGTCCTGGTGGGAAATGCGTTCCCTTAGAAGTGCTTAGAATGTTCTACTGACACATTTCAAACCCGCAGATGGGTCTCAGCAGGCGGGCTCCTCCTAAATCCAGTGTTGCCACTCCACATGGTGGGAGATAGTGAATACAATCCCTCGTGGCCCCCTTTGTTTCTGGGGTGGTGCTCTCTCAGAGGCTGGACTGCCACCATAGATCAACGCTCCTGCTTGTGTCACACGACTCGAGAGGCACTCGAAAAGACAACACAGAGCTCCAAGCTTGAACTCTCATTTAATAGGTATGGAGGACACCGGACAGCCGATTTCTTTCGCAGCCGATGCACCGCTGCCTGACGCGTTTCGAAAATCAATTTCTTCCTCAGAGGCTGACGGTGAAAGGAGTAAAACACAGTCCGGTCCCCGCCTCTTAAGTAGATGTAATAGCGCGCCCTCCAATGGGCTGTTCATAATGATACTGCGCAAGTACTTATGGGAGTTGGAGTCCTTGTGGGAAATGCGTTCCCTTAGAAGTGCTTAGAATGTTCTGCTGACACATTTCAAACCCGCAGATGGGTCTCAGCAGGCAGGCTCCTCCTAAATCCAGTGTTGCCGCTCCACATGGTGGGAGATAGTGAATACAATCCCTAGTGGCCCCCTTTGTTTCTGGGGTGGTGCTCTCTCAGTGGCTGGACTGCCACCATAGATCAACGCTCCTGCTTGTGTCACACGACTCGAGAGGCACTCGAAAAGACAACACAGAGCTCCAAGCTTGAACTCTCATTTAATAGGTATGGAGGACGCCGGACAGCCGATTTCTTTCGCAGCCGATGCACCGCTGCCTGACGCGTTTCGAAAATCAATTTCTTCCTCAGAGGCTGACGGTGAAAGGAGTAAAACACAGTCCGGTCCCCGCCTCTTAAGTACATGTAATTGTGCGCCCTCCAATGGGCTGTTCATAATGATGCTGCGCAAGTACTTATGGGAGTTGGAGTCCTGGTGGGAAATGCGTTCCCTTAGAAGTGCTTAGAATGTTCTGCTGACACATTTCAAACCCGCAGATGGGTCTCAGCAGGCGGGCTCCTCCTAAATCCAGTGTTGCCGCTCCACATGGTGGGAGATAGTGAATACAATCCCTCGTGGCCCCCTTTGTTTCTGGGGTGGTGCTCTCTCAGTGGCTGGACTGCCACCATAGATCAACGCTCCTGCTTGTGTCACACGACTCGAGAGGCACTCGAAAAGACAACACAGAGCTCCAAGCTTGAACTCTCATTTAATAGGTATGGAGGACGCCGGACAGCCGATTTCTTTCGCAGCCGATGCACCGCTGCCTGACGCGTTTCGAAAATCAATTTCTTCCTCAGAGGCTGATGGTGAAAGGAGTAAAACACAGTCCGGTCCCCGCCTCTTAAGTACATGTAATAGCGCGCCCTCCAATGGGCTGTTCATAATGATACTGCGCAAGTACTTATGGGAGTTGGAGTCCTGGTGGGAAATGCGTTCCCTTAGAAGTGCTTAGAATGTTCTGCTGACACATTTCAAACCCGCAGATGGGTCTCAGCAGGCAGGCTCCTCCTAAATCCAGTGTTGCCGCTCCACATGGTGGGAGATAGTGAATACAATCCCTAGTGGCCCCCTTTGTTTCTGGGGTGGTGCTCTCTCAGTGGCTGGACTGCCACCATAGATCAACGCTCCTGCTTGTGTCACACGACTCGAGAGGCACTCGAAAAGACAACACAGAGCTCCAAGCTTGAACTCTCATTTAATAGGTATGGAGGACGCCGGACAGCCGATTTCTTTCGCAGCCGATGCACCGCTGCCTGACGCGTTTCGAAAATCAATTTCTTCCTCAGAGGCTGACGGTGAAAGGAGTAAAACACAGTCCGGTCCCCGCCTCTTAAGTACATGTAATTGTGCGCCCTCCAATGGGCTGTTCATAATGATGCTGCGCAAGTACTTATGGGAGTTGGAGTCCTGGTGGGAAATGCGTTCCCTTAGAAGTGCTTAGAATGTTCTGCTGACACATTTCAAACCCGCAGATGGGTCTCAGCAGGCGGGCTCCTCCTAAATCCAGTGTTGCCGCTCCACATGGTGGGAGATAGTGAATACAATCCCTCGTGGCCCCCTTTGTTTCTGGGGTGGTGCTCTCTCAGTGGCTGGACTGCCACCATAGATCAACGCTCCTGCTTGTGTCACACGACTCGAGAGGCACTCGAAAAGACAACACAGAGCTCCAAGCTTGAACTCTCATTTAATAGGTATGGAGGACGCCGGACAGCCGATTTCTTTCGCAGCCGATGCACCGCTGCCTGACGCGTTTCGAAAATCAATTTCTTCCTCAGAGGCTGATGGTGAAAGGAGTAAAACACAGTCCGGTCCCCGCCTCTTAAGTACATGTAATTGCGCGCCCTCCAATGGGCTGTTCATAATGATGCTGCGCAAGTACTTATGGGAGTTGGAGTCCTGGTGGGAAATGCGTTCCCTTAGAAGTGCTTAGAATGTTATGCTGACACATTTCAAACCCGCAGATGGGTCTCAGCAGGCGGGCTCCTCCTAAATCCAGTGTTGCCGCTCCACATGGTGGGAGATAGTGAATACAATCCCTTGTGGCCCCCTTTGTTTCTGGGGTGGTGCTCTCTCAGTGGCTGGACTGCCACCATAGATCAACGCTCCTGCTTGTGTCACACGACTCGAGAGGCACTCGAAAAGACAACACAGAGCTCCAAGCTTGAACTCTCATTTAATAGGTATGGAGGACGCCGGACAGCCGATTTCTTTCGCAACCGATGCACCGCTGCCTGACGCGTTTCGAAAATCAATTTCTTCCTCAGAGGCTGACAGTGAAAGGAGTAAAACACAGTCCGGTCCCCGCCTCTTAAGTACATGTAATTGCGCGCCCTCCAATGGGCTGTTCATAATGATGCTGCGCAAGTACTTATGGGAGTTGGAGTCCTGGTGGGAAATGCGTTCCCTTAGAAGTGCTTAGAATGTTCTTCTGACACATTTCAAACCCGCAGATGGGTCTCAGCAGGCGGGCTCCTCCTAAATCCAGTGTTGCTGCTCCACATGGTGGGAGATAGTGAATACAATCCCTCGTGGCCCCCTTTGTTTCTGGGGTGGTGCTCTCTCAGTGGCTGGACTGCCACCATAGATCAACGCTCCTGCTTGTGTCACACGACTCGACAGGAGAGTTGTAGCAATATTTGAATGCGGGTACACCCCCGCACGAAGAAGCACCCGCCTGCGAGTGCACCTGACTGGTGTTTCGAAGCAGCAAATGTATATATATATATATTCACTGAAAAAGCACAGGTTTCAGGGCTGTTATAGTTAGCTGGACATTTCACTCATACAAAACCATTGAAATTCCTCAGTTATAGTTAGTTCTGCTAACTATAACTTGCGCACCCGAAATCCACTGCTGATGATGTCACATATTACATCATTCCTGACATGGTCAGTGACATCACTGATGACATCACTGATTACATCTCAAATGACATCACTGATGACATCACTGATGACATCATCCAGTGAATGTGGTTTGGTTCGATATTTAAATATGTATTATATATATAGCAATCTGCATTGAAGAATGAGTGAATATATAAATATAAATATCTGGATGGAGGATTTAGTAGCGGTGTGATTGACTGTTTACTTGACTAATTTATAGGGGCTCACTAAATATATTGGATAGTGACTAAATTGTGTGAATATCTGCATCACTTTGTTAGTCGTTGTGTAAACTGCTGCACCAGTTGGTTACTAGCTATGTGAAAGTCTATATTAGTTATTGATTAGTTAACTGAGTATTTGTATGGGAGAAAAAATGTGTGTGTTGTTCGGTGGGGGGTGTGTGACTGCCCAAAGATGTGTGAATAGTTGATTCAGTAGGTATATGAGGTTAAGACTACATGTTATAACAGTTGTTTGGGTGAGTGAATATCTTTATGGGTGTGGTGATGAGCAAATGTATCTCTCAATGGTACATGTCCAACAAACTAGAAAAATAAAAGGCAGTGTATATATAACACTCAGTGATTGTATGAGTGACTGTATGGATAACTGTATACTTTTAATCGTGATTTTATAACACACTAAGTAGGAGTTACTATCTATATGAATAATGAAGTGGTGTTTGTATAAGTGTGTAGCTGAGTAAATGTAAGTATGATCCATTGTTTGCATAAGTGAGTAGGATGACTGCATAAGTGAATAGGATGTGTGCTGGTATGTAATGTCGATATAGGTGTATAAGTATATTTGATAGTGTTCTATTGATCATTGATAGCATGTATGATTGAATCTATAGGTAAGTGATTAGATGTGTGTGTAGATCTAGGAATCACTGAGTGGGTTTTTAGAAACTTGTATTGGTGTGTCAATGGATTCAAATATGGTACTCTGTATTTTACAGTGAGTGATGAAAGGTTATACTACTGTATGATTAGGTGTATCTGATTGTCACGTGGATGATGTCATCAGTGATGTCATCAGTGATGTCATCAGTGATTTCAGTGACTATGTCATGAATGATGTAATATGTGACATCATCAGCAATGGATTGCGGGCACGCGAGTTATAGTTAGCAGAACTAACTATAACGGAGGAATATCAATGGTTTTGTACGAGTGAAATGTCCAGCTAACTATAACAGCCCTGAAACATATGGTTTTTTCATTGAATTTCTAAGGTTATTTAAATGCTAATTCCTAACTATTACATGTCTGAAACCTATGGTTTTTTCAGTGAATTTCAAAGGTTTTGTAAATGACAATTTTTAAATGTATTAATTGTTATATTTTTTTTTTTAACTGATTTACTACATTTTTTTAAACCATTTATTTTTAGATATTTTATTTTTTAAATTGCAATATAATTACATTATACATTACATTACAAAACATACTTTCTCAGAATGAATTACTTTATTTTAAAGACTTTGCAAATAGGCAATAGACTTTTAAGTACAGTAGTTACAGTTGTTGCAATGGGCAACACAATTTCAAACACAATGCAACATTGAACTCACTGGGAATTTCTAGTTAAAACCAATTAGTTACTTTTTGGATTACCTTTCTAACCACAGGACTGGGTCCTAGATTCAGTCCTGGGACATCTCCTGTAAACAGTTGAGTAAAAGCGCTTTGGTTACACTAGTGATTTTTAAGGAATATTATTGTATTTTAAAAGTTGACACAGAAACTTTTTCACATGGAATCACCAATGTTATCCTATGGGAGAAAATTCACTTAGCAGGTAAGTAGTGTTATCGTTACTTTTTCTTACTCAATGGTGGATCCTGGATCCAGCACTGGTGCATCTCCTGTAAACAGTTGAAAGAACGCATTTAAGTCATACAGGCGATTTTTAAGGAATATTTGTAGTTTGTGAAAATCGACATTTAGAAATTTTTCTGGTGAAAACCAGACAATGGATTCCTATGGAAGGAAATACAAGTTACTGGTAAGTACGGTTAGAATGACTTTTCAGGGTCAGTGCTGGGCTAAAAGATGCAGCACTGGGTTGTCTCCTGATAACAGGTGAGTAAATTGGAATTAGTTTTTCGGATGATTTTAGGTGAATATTTTAAAGTTCCAAAACTCCACACTTAGAAGAATTTCCAAGTGAAACTAGCCAATGTTAGCCTATGGAAGGAAATTCAAGGTACTGGCAAGTACGGTTAGAATTACTTTTCAGGATCAGTACTGGGCTCAAAGATGCAGCACTGATAACAGGTCAGTAAATCTGAATTTGTAGCTCAGATGATTTTAATTTGGTCAACTATATATAGAGCCATTTTCGTACCCCATTTCCTCCCTTCACCACTGTGTAAACGTGCCCTGTGTCCGTTTTAATTTGGGAGATTAAGTCCTCTTGAATCCTGAGGGTCCCTGGGATCCAAGTAGCCCACTGGGTACCTCCAGTAAGCGCCACAGAGCTGCGTTGCAGAGAGGTGTAAAAAGGGGCACGGCCTGGGCCACCTCTCTGCAACGCAGCGGCACTTACTGGAAGCACCTGGTGGGCTAGTTAGGCCCTCAGGATTGAAGGGGAATTATTTCCCCAACTTAAAACACGCCACAGGGCGTGTTTGCACATGACACCTCAGGCCCCGTCCCCTCCCTTTGCCCCTGTGTAAACACGCTGTGTCCGTTTTAAGTTGGGAGATTAAGTCCCCTTGAATCCTGAGGGTCCCTAGGGTCCAACTAGTCCACTAGGTACCGCCAGTAAGCACCACAGAGCTGCATTGCAGAGAGGTGTAAAAAGGGGCGTGGCCTCTGAACACCTCTCTGCAATGCAGCTCCCTGGCGCATACTGGAGGTACCTGGTGGGCTAGTTGTCCCCCAGGTGCCCTCGGATTGAAGAGGGCGCGTAATGGTGAAGGAAGGAGGCGGGCCTGAGGTGACATGTCTGCAAACACGCCCTGTGCCGCGCTTTAAGTTGGGGAATTAATTCATCTTCAATACTGAGGTTTCATGCGGGCCAACTAGCCCACCAGGTACCTCCAGTATGTGCCAGGGAGCTGCATTGCAGAGAGGTGTTCACAGGCCACGCCCCTTTTTACAAAACTCAGCAACGCAGCTCCGTGGTGCTTACTGGAGGTACCTGGTGGGCTAGTTGGCCCCCAGGGGACCTCAGGATTGACGGGGTAATTAATTCCCCAACTTAAAACATGCCACAAGGCGTGTTTGCACACATATCCCCTCAGGCCCCTCCCCCTACCTTCACCAATGTGTAAACACGCCCCAAGGTGTGTTTTATGTTGGGGGATTAAGTCCCCTTGATCCTGAGGTCCCCTGGGGGCCAACTAGCCCACCAGGTACCTCCAGTAAGTACCACGGAGGTGCGTTGCAGAAAGGTGTAAAAAGGGGCATGGCCTCAGAACACCTCTTTGCAACGCAGCTAACTGGCGCATACTTGAGGCTCCAGGTGGGCTAGTTGGCCCCCAGGGACCCCCAGTATTCAAGGGGAATTCATTCCCCAACTGCAAACGCACCAGGGGGCGCGTTTGCAGAGTGGTGCGAGGAAGGGGCGTGGCCACTGGCGCGATCCCGTTTAGAAAAAAAGAAAAAAAATAACATTTAAGAAGGGGGGCTTTGTTTTTCTAATTTATTGGCCCTGGGGACCCCATCCCAATTTTTTTTTTTTTAAGTAGAAATCGGAAAGAGGGCTGCGTGGCCCCCCTCCCGAGGCCATAATTTGCTCCAGGGACCCCATCCCACGGGGCATGGCCCTTTTAAAAATTATTATTATTTTGGAGGGGGGCTGCCTTGCCCCCCTCCTGTGGCCACTTATGGCCCCGGGCACCCCATCCCCCGGGGGCAGCCTTTGATTTTTTAAATATATATATTTTTTTCAATTTGAGGAGGGGGGCTGCGTGGCCCCACTCCTGGGCCACTAATAGCCCCGTGGACCCCATCCCCCGGGGCTGGCCCTCTCCGTTGGGGGCCATGGGGGGGTCCCCAATCCCGCCACGGTCCCAGCCGGATCCCCGCATCATGCAGGAGCCGTCATTGCTTTTCCACATGGGAAGCAGCTAACATGCTGCTCCCCCTGTGGAAAAGCAATCTGCTTTGCTATTTGGAAGAGAGAGCAGGTTTCCTGCTCTCTCTTCCAAATAGCAAAGCAGTTTGCAATGACAGGGTGGGAGCCTTGAGGCTCCATCCCTGCCATAGCAAACTACAGTGTTCCGGGGTGGGCCCCCCGAGACACTGCAGGAGCCAGCCCTTGGGGGTGGCGGTCCCCAGAACCTTGACAAGGCTCCAGAAGCGGGGCTGTGCGGCCACCCTCCCATATTTTACAAAGCCCCGGGGGGTGGTGGGCCCTGGGGCTGGGAGGTCCGTCACGGACCCCCCAAATTGAATCTTTAGTACCCCGGGGAGGTGGCAGTCCCGCGGGGTGTGTGGGGGGCTTGAGGCCCCCCACACATGGTATGTTTTTTTTAAATAAAGCCCAGGGGGTTGGTTGTCCCTGGGGCCACAGGGGGGCGTGAGCCCCCCCCGCAATTCATGTTTTAAAGCCCCGGGGGTGGTGGTCTCCGGGGTTGGGGGGGCCTGAGAACCCCCTGCAACAAATTTTAAGAAGGCCCAGGGGGTGGCGGTCCCTGGGGCTGGGGGGGCCTGAGAGCCCCCCACCTAATTTTAAGAAGCCCCGGGGGTGGCGATCCCCAGGGCTGGGGGGGCCTGAGAGGCCCACCACACTGAATTTTAAAAAGCCCCAAGGGGTGGCAGTCTCAAGGGTTGGGGGGCTTGAGAGCCCCTCAAACCTAAGTTAAAGAAGCCCCGGGGGTGGCAGTCCCTGGGGCAGTGTGGGGGGGATTGGGCACCCCCACACTTTTTTGATCATGCCCTCTGGACTTTGCCCCCAGGGGGCCAATTAACAGAGAAGCGCGGGAGACCGTGCTTCATATTTTTTTTCCATCGGCAGGATCCGCGCACCCAGCACGGATTTTGCCAATGTGGAACCCTCTGAGCAGGCCTAGGTGGTCAGGGTGTTTCTACCCTGCCCCCTTTTTGCGTTCTGCGTGTTTTTTCTTCTGTTTTCTTGTGCCTCGGTTCTACCAAGGCACAAGATGGCTGCCAACACTTCCTGGTTTGACAGCCAATTAGCATACAGCTCATGCTCGGCAGGGTGTGCGGATCCACCCCGCCCATAGATATATATCTATGATTTTACTTTTGATTTTCTCAGGAACTACTGAATGGATGTACACCATTTAACGAAAGGCACAACTCTGAACCAAGGGCTACCTTTTTGCCAAATTTGGTGTAATTCCGTTCAGCAGTTCGGGCTGTAGCTGCAATTAACAGTTTCCATGGAAAATTGCATGGGGAAAACACGTTTTGGGACCCCCTTTTTTCTTGGCCCCCGCTTGATGAATCACCCCAACACTTTCAGGATAGGAGCGGACCGGAGCGCCTCAGCAGTTTTGAAAATTTCGCAAAGATTCGCTAACCGGTGCCAAAGTTATTCCAAATAGAATGTGGCGGATTTCCAATGGATAATAGGTCCTAACTATAACTACCTACTGGCAACTGCCAGTAGGTAATATAAATATATGTGCGGCTCGTTTCCTTTTTCTGGAAAAGGGTTTGATGATATTTATGCGGCGTGGTTCAGCCGCGAGGAACGCACCGCCAGCTAGAGCGCCATTGCTGCCTGCAAAAGAACCAATTTTGGAGACTCGTGAAAACGAAAAGGGTTCAGCAGGTGACACCGAAGACTTGCTTCGGTATGGTTTCCAGCAGCCTTTTAAGAAGAGGAATGCAACGGAGCCAACAGTGAGCGCTAAAGGATTTTATTTTAATAATTGAACTGAGCAAATATTGTGGCATCACCCACTGGAGGGTTTTATTGTCATGGAACAGCAAACCACAAGTCCAGGAAACATTGCAAAGACTCACCGGAGGGCGCCCACCAGGGGGCAGTAACTATAAAAAGGACCTAAAGGTGTTTGGGGATGCTGTCTCATGCGATGCCAAGGCTCACCCTTTGAAAAAAGTCAAAGATGACTGAAACGTGTCAGCAATGCCTACTGAATTTATTTTATCCCTCACTGTCGGGAGTGCGGCTCGTTTCCTTTTCCTGGAAAAGGGTTTGATGATATATATATATATATATATATATATATATATATATATATATATATATATATATATATATATATATATATATATATACGTGACTGACTGTATAATTGAGTGATTAAATGTGTCTTACTGAATGCATGGGTTAGTGACTAAACTGTGTGAATGTCTCTATCAGTCTGTCAGTTGGTGTGTAAGCAGCTGCATGGGTTGGTGAGTAGCTACATGAGTGTCTATCTGGTTTATTGATTGGGTGCCTGAGTGTCTGTGTGAGTGGGTGAGGGTATATGACTCTGTGAATAGATGTGTGAGTGGGTGATTCACTAGGTGTATGGGTTCAAGAGTGCATCTGTGAAGGGCTTTCTGGGTGGGTGAGTATATGTATGGGTGTGTTGGTGAGTCAATGGATGTCTCAGAGGTACAAGTGTGAATAACTACATATGTGAAAGGCAGTATATGTGAGTGTTGGAATATATAAATGACTATATGTGAGAGTGAGTGATTGTGAGAGTGGCTGTATGGATGAGTGATTGTATAAGAGTAAGTATTTGTTAGTATATGAATGAATAAGTGAGGTGGGATGTGTATAACTGTATAGGTGAGTAAATGGATGTGTGATTGATTCTTTGCATGACTGACTAGTTGTGTGAGTAGCTCTAAGGGTGAGTGGCTGTGTGTGATTGTCTGTATAGGTGTATGAGTACATATGATAGTATTGTATTGTATTGATGAGTGACTGTATGGGTGAATGAGTGGATGCGTGTGTTGTTCAGGGAATCAGTGAGTGGGTATATAGTAACTGGTATTGGTATGTCTATGGTTTCCAAAATAGTAGTCTATATTTTAGAGTGGGTGTATGAAAGGTTATATTAGGGTTTGAGGAGGTGCATCAGATTATCACGTGGATAATGTCATCAGTGATGTCATCAGTGATGTCATTTGAGATGTCCTCAGTGATGTCGCTGACCATTTTATGAGTGATGTAATGTGTGATATTGTAAGCAGTGCATTGCGGGGGCACGTGTTATAGTTAGCTCAACTAACTATAATGGCCGAGTTTCTTTGATTTTGTGTGACTGAAATGTCCGACTAACTATAATGTCCCTGAAACCTGTGTTTTTTTCAGTGAATTTCTAAGGTTTTTAAATGCTAATTCATAACTATATCGTCCCTGAAATCTCTGTTTTTTTCAGTGAATTTCTAAGGTTTTTTAAATGCTAATCCCTAACTATAATGTCCCTGAAACCTGTGTTTTTTTCAATGAATTTCTAATGTGTTTTAATTGCTTATTTCTAACTATACCCACACAGGTAGAACATGTACAGAAAGACTAAGAGAGGCACAGAACGAAGCTAGAGATGTGGAGAAAGAGGAAGAGAGGTGCAGAAAGAGGAAGAAAGGTACAGAAAGAAGCATGAAAAATACAGAAAGAGGCCAGAGAAGTCCAGAAAGAGGAAGAAAGGTGGAGAAAGAAGCAAGAGAAGTGCTGAAGGAAGCAACAGAGGTGCAGAAAAAGGCCTACTTCGACTGTACCTTACCACAGACTCATACAAAATATCCTAATGACTAATCCTTCCCCCAAGATGTCTTAAGCCTCACTTTTTTCTTGAAGGTACACTATTAATCGAGTGCTCAGAATGTTACGCCTACCAAATATAAAACTGCAATCCTAAGCATATCACTGTTGTAAGTCTGACCAAATTTGTGAAGGTATGCATGCATATGTCTCTGCTTTTACCTAGTGACATGTTACATAAAAATAAGCATACAAATACTTGAATACCTGTGTTTCAAACAGCATACTCTGCAAATGTGTGTACAAAAAGGTAAAAGCAAGAGAAGTGCAGAAAGAAGCAACAGAGGTGCAGGAAGTGGGGTGCAGAAAGAGGGAAGAGAAGAGCATAAAGAAGCAACAGATGTGCTGAAAGAGGCAACAGAGGTGTAGAAACAGGCATGAGAGGTGCAGAAAGAGGGAACTGGGGCACAGAAAGAGGCAAGAGAAGTACATAAAGAGGCAAGAGAGGTACAGAAAGAGGTAAGACCGGTGCAGAAACAGGCAAGAGAAGTGCAGAAAGAAGCAACTGAGGTGTAGAAAGAAGCAAGATAAGTGATGAAACAGACAAGTAAGTGACAGAAAGAAACAAGAGAGGTGCATAGAAAGGCAAGAGAAGTGCAGAAAGAGGCAAGTGATGTGCAGAAAGAGGCAAGAGAACTGCAGAAAGAGGCAAGAGAGGTGCAAACAAAAGGCAGGAGAGGTGCAGAAAGAAGCACAAAAGTACAGCAAGAAGGTTAGAGAAGTGCAGAAAGAGGGAGTAAGGTACAGAGAGAAGCAACAGAGGTACTGAAAGAGGCACGAAGGGTACAGAAAGAGGAAAGAGTAGTGCAGAAAGAAGAAGCAAAGGTGGTACAGAATAAGCAGGAGAGATGCAGAAAGAGGGAACAGTGGTACAGAAAGAGGCAAGAGGGATACAGGAATTTGCAAGAGAGGTGCAAAAAGAAGAAACAGCAGTGTAGAAGGAACGAACAGTGGTGCAGAAAGAGGTGAAAGGGTGCAAAAAGAGATAGGAGAGGTGCACAAAGAGGCAAGAGGGGCACAGCAACAGGCACAAGGGTTGTAGAAAGAAGGGAGAGAAGTACAGAAAGATGCAACTGAGGTGCTGAAAGAGACAAGAAGGGAACAGAAAGAGGCAAGAGAAGTGCAGAGAGAAGCAAGAGAGGTGTAGAAAGAAGCAAGAGAGGTATAGAAAGAGGCAATAAAGGTGCAGAAAGAGGCAAGAGAGGTGCAGAAGGAGGGAAGATGGGTGCAAACAGAGGCAAGAGAAGCAAGATAGGTGTAGAAAGAGGCAAGAGATGTGCACAAAAAGGGAAGAATGGTACAGAAAGAAGCAATAGAGGTGCAGAAAGAGGAAAGACGAGTGCAGGATGAGGCAACAGGCATGCAGAAAGAAGCAAGAGAGGTAAAGAAAGAAGCAAAAGAAGTGCAGAAAGAAGAATCAGAGGTGTAGAAAGGGGCAAGAGAAGTGCAGAAAGAGGCACACGAGGTACAGAAAGAGGCTAGAGAGGTGCAGACAAAGGGAGGAGGGGTGCAGAAAGAGGCAAGGTGGATGCAGAAAGAAGCAAGAGTGGTACTTAAAGAAACAAGAGAAGTGCAGAAAGAAGCAACAGGGGTGCAGAAAGGGGCTAGAGGGGTGATGAAACCGGGCAAAGGAAGTGCAGAAAGAAGCAACAGAGGTGCAGAAGGAGGCAAACGAACAGCAGAAAGAGGGAAGAGAGTTGCAGAAACAGGTAAAAGGGGTGCAGAAAGAGGGAACGGATGTGCAGATAGAGGCAAGAGAGGTGCAGAAATACAGAAGAGGGGTGCAGAAAGAGGCAAAAGGGATGCATACATTTGCAACAGAGGTGCAGAAAGAGGCAAGAGGGGTGTAGAAAGAGGCAAGAGAAGTGCAGAAATAATCAAAAGAGTTGCAGAAAGAGGCAAGAAAATGGCAGAAAAAGGCAAGAGAGGTGCAGAAAGAGGAAGGAGAGGTGCAGAAAGAGGCAAGAGCAGTGCAGAAAGAGGCAAGAGAAGTGCAGAAAGAAGCAACAGGGGTGCAGAAAGCGGCAAGAGGGATACCGCAATTTGCAAAGGAGGTGCAGAAAGAAGCAAGAGCAGTGCAGATAGAACCAACAGAGGTGCAGAAAGAGGCAAGAGGGGTACAGAAAGAGGTAGGGAAGGTGCACAAAGAGTCAAGAGGGGTACAGAATGAGGCAAGAGGGGTACAGAAAGAAGCATCAGAGGTGCTGAAAGAGACAAGAAGGGTGCAGAAAGAGGCAAGAGAAGTGTAGAAAGAAGCAACAGATTTGCAGAAAGAGGCAATAGAGGTGCAGAAAGAGGCAAGAGAGATGCAGAAAGAATCAAGTAAGGTGCATAAAGAGGCATGTGAGGTGCAGAAAGTGGCATGAGATCTGCAGATAAAAGCAACAGAGGTGCTGAAAGAGGCAAGTGAGGTGCAGAAAGGGACAAGAGAAGTACATAAACAGGCATGTGACACACAGAAAGAAGAGAGTGAGGTGCAGGAAGAGGAAGAAAGAGGCAGGAAGAAGCAAGAGAAATGCAGAAAGAGGCAAGCGAGGCACAGGAAGAAGTAAGAGAGGTTTTTGCACCATTAGTGCCAATTTAACACCCACATTTAACAATAAGTAACACATCACAATTCCAGCTTTGCAAAGTGCCTTCCAACACACTGTAACACCTGACTCTGCATTTTTCGGGAACATTTGAACCGTTTGAGCTAGAAACAATGTTTTTTTTGTTCAAATCTGCAGATTATGTGGCAGATGATGGAATATTTGGCAAATGTGGAAGATGTTTAAATATGTGAAAATTGGTGCAGCCTAACAGTCACCTAATTCCAGGGGTCCTGCTCATATCTCTTACTAGGTCCAGAAGTGTTCCTCGGTTGTTCCTTTTTTTTTTTAGTCTCATTGAGTTTATAGTTTAGCTTCTATGGAAATGAAGAAGACTACATCTGAGGTTACCACTCCATAACACAGACTACAATACCACATAATTACTCTCTATAATACATAATTGCACTCCACATAATTCCTATACACCAAATACCACATACTTTCTATCCACATAATTTCACTGCACAAGGTACCACATAATTCTACTACATACAACATACATCCACTCTACTCCAAAAAACATTAGTAAAAATCTTTTACATTTACAACGCCAATAGCGCTAACTATCGCAAAGGCAAGACCTATTGCAATGCAAATCCTTATTTAACTAGGATTCGCGCTTGCAGAGTGGTGGAGAATGGGGGCTGGGCCTCCCACCAGTGCTCAGGAATTCCACTGCGTAGGACTTACAGGAGGTACCAGCAGGGCTTCTTGGCCCCCAAAGTCTCTCAGGAGTAAAATGGACTTCATTCCCCAACCAGTAGTGTGCCAGGAGGCACCTTTGCTGTGTGGCGGACTAAAGGGGGCATGGCCTCCAAAAACCTCTTAGTAATTCCACTGTATGGGACTTACTGGAGGTAAAAAGAGAGGTAGTTGGCCCCCAAGGACATCCTTGCGGGCCAACTACCCCTCCTATCACCTAAAGTAAGTCCCACACAGCAGGATTGTGATGTTCTCATAGGAGGCCACTCCCCTTTGCCCACCACTCTGGTTGGCTCTTGGATGGGGATTGATGTCCCCTTCGCTGCTGAGGGACTTCGGGGGACAACTAGCCTACCTGTCACCTCCAGTTAGCCCCACACAGTGGAAATGCTGAGAGGTGCACAAGCCATGCCCCCTTTTTCCACCACACTGCAAGAGGATGAAGTCCCCTTGCCGTCTGAGAGTCCCTGGGGGCCAATTAGTCCTCCTGTTACCTCATGTAAGCCACCACGCCAGCTGGATTTGCTGAAAGTGGTCAGAGGCCACGCCCCCTTTTTACCCCACTCTGCAAATGTGCCTCCTGGCACACTGCTGCTTGGGGATGAAGCCCACTTTAGCCCTGAAGTCCCCAGGACTTAAGGGGACCTCTTTGCCCCACCAGCAGTTTGCATAGTGGCATGTTTGCAGAGTGGTACAAAGAGGGTCATGGCCTCAGACCACCTCTCAGCAATCCCACAGTGCGGGGCTTACTGGAGGTACCTGGTGGGCTAGTTGGCACCAAAGGACCCTTAGGATGGACGGGGACTAAATCCCCCAACCCAGAACGCACCAGGAGGCATGTTTTCAGGATGGTGCAGGGAGGGGGCGGCGCCTCTGATGAGTTGCCATTTTTTTTCTTTTTTTAATTTCAGGAAGGGGGCTGTGTGGTCCCCCTTCCCCTAACCCCGTTCTCCCAGGGCCTGAGCCATTCTTTTTTAATGAGAAGGAAGGGGGCTATGCGCACCCCTCCTGAGGCCAGTTATGGCCCCAGGGACCCCCGGGACTAGGCCTTTCTTTTTCAGTTTTTAAAGGGGAGGGGGGCCCTGCGGCCCCTCTACCCAGGCCAATTTCGCCCGGGGAGCTCATCCCCCAGGCCCAGGCTTTTGGGCAAGGGGAGCTGCTGACATGCAGCTCCCCATGTCCAAAGGCAATCTGATTTGCTTCATGGAAGTGAGAGCAGGTTTCCTGCTCTTGCTTCCATGAACCCAAGCAGTTTTTTCCTATGGCAGGGTGGGAGCTTTGCTCCCGCCCTGCCAAAGCAAACTGCAATGTCCCAGGGGTAGGCACCCTGGGACATTGTTGGAGACAGCCCCGGAGGGTGGTGGTCCCCAGGGCCAAGGAGGGCCCCAGGAGAGGGGCTGTGTGGCCCCCTCCCAGCAACTGTGAAACCCCAGGAAGTGGTGGTCCACGGGGCTCCACTACAGACCCCCGTATTTACATATTCAATGCCCCAAGGAGGTGGTGGTCCGAAGGGCTTGGGGGCCTGTGAGGCCCCCACATTTATTAACTCAATGCCCCAGGGAGGTGGTGGTCCCGGGGCTGCAGGGGGTGGTGCTTGGACCCCCCACACTTCATGATGAATGTACCGGAGAGACAGTTGTCCCCGGGACAGTGTGGGGAGGGGCAGGATCCCCCCACACACTTTATAATTAAAATTTAGGTCCCGGAGTGGTGGTGGTCACCGGGGCTAGGGGGGCCCGCGAGGTCCCCCCGCCCATAATGAGAAATGCCACGGGGAGGTGGCTGTCCGAGGGGAAGCCCCCACATATTTTTTTGTCAAGCCCCTGGGAGGTGGCAGTCCTAGGGGCTGCAGGGGGCCGTGTGCCCCCTACATACATATATATATATATATATATATATATATATATATATATATATATATATATATATATATATATATATATATATATATATATATATATATATATATATATATATATATATATAAAATAAAGCCCCAGGGAGGTTGGGCTCCTGCACCCTAATTAAACATTGCCCTGGGACCTGGCCCACGTGAGCCTGTGCTTCATTTTTTTTTCAGATGGATTCACACATCCAGCACGAATACGGCCTAAAATATTAAAAAATGCTTTTATTGGCTCTAGGGGTCTCTGTGGGACCTCCTGAGCAGGCCTAGGAGGTCAGGGTGTTTCTACCCTGTCCCTTTTTCTTGTCTTTTATCCCTTTTTTCTTGTGACTCGTTTGGAAATTAACACAGAGAAAATGCAATTTGGTACCCCCCTTTTTTCTCGGCCCCCACTCGACGAATCACCCCAAAACTTTGAAGACAGGAGTGAGTGAACCATTAGTTTTGAAAATTTCACAAAGATTTGTCAAACTGCACCAAAGAAATTGGCAAAAGAAAAAATGCTATTTGAATAGAAACAAGGTCCTAACTATAACTACCTACTGGCAAGCGCCAGTAGGTAATATATATATGTATACATATATATATATATATTCACTTAAAAAACCATAGGTTTCACACATGTTATAGTTAGGTAGATATTTCACTCGTAAAAAACCAATGAAATTCCCCCGTTATAGTTACTTCAGATAACTATAACTCGCGCGCCCGCAATCCTCTGCTCATGACGTCACATATTACATCACTCATGACATGGTCAGTGGCATCACTCTTGACATCACTGATGACATCATCCTCGCGCGAGTTATAGTTATCTGAAGTAACTATAACGGGGGAATTTCATTGGTTTTTTACGAGTGAAATATCCACCTAACTATAACATGTGTGAAACCTATGGTTTTTTAAGTGAATTTGCAAGGTTTTTTAAATGCTAATTCCTAACTATAACGTGTATGAAACCTATGGTTTTTTTCAGTGAATTTGTACGGTTTTTTAAATGCTAAGTTATGTATGTATTATTTTTTTTATATATATTTATTTTACAATTAACTACGTATTAAAAAATGTTTTAATTTTTTTAATGGTTTTTCAGCATGCGCGCATGGTGCGCGCACCCCCGGGATTTAAAAAAAAAAAATGTTATGTTTTTTTCTGCCTTCGGGGTCCTTCAGGGATCCCCTGACAAAGGCTAGGGGGTCAGGAACTCTCTACCCTGCCCCCTTTTCACGTTCGCCACCTTCCTTTTCCACTCTCGCACTGAAAACAAACAAAATGGCGGCCGACACTTCCTGATTTTGACCGATTCGAACGTTGACTGACATGTAACAACCAATCAGAATTACGCTTGCGCACGTTAAGGTGTGCGCACGGTGCGCGGCTATAGATATGTCTGTGCTTTTAACTGCAATTTTCTCAGGAAATACTGAACAGATTGACTCCATATATGCAAAAGGCACTTCCCTGACCTGAGGACTACCTCTCTGCCAAATTTCAAGTAATTCTGTTCAGCCGTTCAGGCTGTACCTTCGACTAAAGGTCCTATGGGAAAGTGCATGGGGAAAACACGTTTTGGAACCCCCCCTTTTTCTCGGCCCCCGCTTGACGAATCCCCCCGAGACTTTCAGGGTAGGAGCTGAGCGGAGCGCCCCATTAGTTTTGAAAATTTCGCGAAGATTCGTCATCCGGCGCCAAAGTTATTCAAAATAGAATTTTGAGATTTCCTATGGAAACTCGGTCCTAACTATAACTATCTACTGGCGACCGCCAGTAGATAATATATATATATATATATATATATATATTATCTACTGGCGGTCGCCAGTAGATAGTTATAGTTAGGACCGTGTTTCCTTAGGAAATCTCAAAATTCTATTTTGAATAACTTTGGCGCCGATTGACGAATCTTCGCGAAATTTTCAAAACTAATGGGGCGCTCCGGTCCGCTCCTACCCTGAAAGTCTCGGGGTGATTCCTCAAGTGGGGGCCAAGAAAAAGGGGGGTCCCAAAACACGTTTTCCCCATGGATTTTTCCATAGGGACTTTAGTCGCAGCTACAGCCCGAACGACTGAACAGAATTACGTGAAATTTGGCAGAGAGGTAGCCATAAGGTCCGTTTGGTGCCTTTTGCAGGTTTGGTGTAAATCTGTTCAGTATTTTCTGAGAAAATAGCATTTAAATCAATATATATATCTATACGTGCACAGCGTGCGCACAGGGTGCGCGCACTCGGCCGCCCGCGAGCGTACTTCTGATTGGTTGTTACATCTTAGTAAACATTCGAATCGGTCGAAACCAGGAAGTGTCGGCCGCCATTTTGTCTCTCGCACTGAGAGGGGGGTGAAACACAAAGGAGAAAAACATGTAAAGGGGGCACGCTGGACAGTTCCTGACCCCCTAGCAGGGGTCAAGGGGTCCCAGGAGGTCCCCCAAGGGCAATTAAAAAAATTAAAAAAAAATCGGTAAAATCGCCGAGTGCGCGAAGCGTGCGCGCACTGTAGGAATGAAATAAATTCCGCGTGGTTCGCGCAGCGTGCGTGCACGGTGTAAATGCTTTTTTAAAAAATACCAATGACAGTCCCCCCATGTGCGTACGCTGCGCGCAGCGCAGTGTGCGTGCATGGATTTTCTTTTTCGAACAGTTTATGCCTAAACCCTTAACTACAAAGCGTATCATGTGTCCTCCTTGTGCGGACGATGCGCGAAGTGCACCGTGCGTACATGGCCCATTAAGCGTAACGTGGGCGCGCGGTGCACGTAGCGCACTGCGTGCCCACCGTGCGTGCACGGTGCGCAAAGTGCACCGTGCGTGCACGACACTAACTGCGTAAAGTGGGCGCGCGGTGCGCAAAGCGCACCACGTGCTCACCGTGCGCGCACGGAACGAACTGCGTGAAGTGGGCGCACGGTGCGCAAAGCGCACCGCGTGCCCACCGTGCGCGCACCGTGCGCGAAGCGCACCGTGCGCGCACGGCACGAACGGCGTAAAGTAACTTAGCATTTAAAAAACCGTACAAATTCACTGAAAAAAACATAGGTTTCACACACGTTATAGTTAGGAATTAGCATTTAAAAAACCTTGCAAATTCACTTAAAAAACTATAGGTTTTACACATGTTATAGTTAGCTGGGCATTTTCCTCGTGAAAAACCAATGAAATTCCCCCGTTATAGTTAGTGCAGGCAACTATAACTCACGCGACCGTAATCCGCTGCTGATGACGTCAGATATTACATCACTGATGACATATGTGTCTTTCTGAAAAAAAAAATATATATATATGTATAGCTAAAAAAAAAAGGAAGAAGACATGGGTATATAAATGTGTAAATACAGTGATGTAATATCTGACGTCATCAGCAGCGGATTACGGTCGCGTGAGTTATAGTTGCCTGCACTAACTATAACGGGGGAATTTCATTTTTTTTTCACGAGGAAAATGCCCAGCTAACTATAACATGTGTGAAACCTATGGTTTTTGAAGTGAATATATATATATACACACACACACACACACACACACATACTGTTTCATTTGGAATCTGGGAAAGCCTTTCTGTTAGAGAGTTTCACAAATAAAACCTCACGCTTTATTCTGAAAACTGGCTTTTAATGTGCCTCATTTTGTGAGAATGAAACCTCATTTCAGGTATTTTTTTGCTGTGTGTGGGCCTGCTTGTGGGAGTGCTCTATTGCTTTTATTTGGGACTACGAAGCAGGACAAAGCCTGTTGGATACTGTCTACTGTCCACTAGGACCTGCTTCATTCATACTATCTCAATGGCCCTGTGCTGTTCTGGCTCTGAGCCATCTTGGCACGTTGGTAGAAATGTGACCTCTTTCTTCTTCTCCATGAGAGCCCTTCACTTTTCTTGAGTTGTTCTGAGCACCACCCAGCAGCATTGATGGTGTGCCGCTTTTGGGTATGGACAGCTTTGTAAACACAATTCTGGGTACTTCTTCTGGGGCTACTCTGCTCAACACTTTGGTATGATGACTCTCTTCACTCAGTTGTCGGAAGCAGATGTCTACTTTTTTGTATGTGAATTGCTTTGCTTGTGAGCGTGTTTGTACTGCCTGACACCTGGTGGATCTCTGCCTCGCAGCGCTTCTATTATCAGCATTATCCTGCAATTTGCTGTTGCTATTCGCTGCTCTATCAAAACCTAGTTGCATCCGCATTCAGCCTTATCCCTCTGTATGATGTATGGATTTAAAAGGTGCAAAGCACCTCTCTTTGCGGCCTTCCCAGCTGGTACTTGGTCAGTGAAGCTTTTTTTAGTGTCAAATGCTTCTCTTTGGTTGAAGATCCACTTTAACATTTTGATTGAGGCACATGTGCGATGCACAAGTAGTTGGTGGACCATGTCAAAATCTCTGGGAGAACACTGTTGTTGCATGGTATAGTGTCCTCCCCAACCTGGGTACCTGCTAGTGACTGCACCACACACAGAGCTTTGTATAACATGCCTTTGTTCTACAGCCTGTAGCCACAAATTCAACATTCTAAACCTGCAATCACTTCACTATGCTGTAACGCTTATGTCACAGTTATACAGATTCTATCAGGAGCCACAAGGGTTCAGTCATTGTTAACTCACACAAAACTACAATTAGGACTATTACTTTTCTTTCAGGCCATATTGTCTATGCATGCATCTAATTTCACTGTCATGCAGTCACAACTCCATGTGCTCATTTCCTAAACGCATTATACTGGTTCAATCAGGACCGTGCCATAGCTAAAAGAAATGTATATACAATAATGCACTCTTCATCTGAAGCTCTCCTTAATACCCTAGGGAAAAGAGTACAGACAAGGCTTGAATGTATAATCCTAACACTGCAAAAAAGCAGCAGTTTTTAATGTATGGTAGTGCTTGAAATTGTCAATGAGCTAAAGCTACAATAGACAATGTTATTGCTGGGTTCCACCAAGGATGAAATATTATTACCTCCCCTAATGTGGTTAAACCTGGAGTCTGTTGGATGTCATATTTTTCTCATTTTCTCAGCCCACCAGAGAGGAAACTAGGCCAGGCTCTTCCACGAGTAGCTCATGAGTAACTGGTAGCTCCCCAGCAACCTGCAAGTATGTCTCCTATGTGCATTCCAGTCTTCTAAATTAGGAATTTCTTTCTTGGTTTAATTGTTGTATGTATCTAATTATTAATAATAGTGTATTTTAGCTTTGCATAAGTTTAGAGCTCGTAAGCCAATGCCCGAAAAAAAAAAATTTAATTTCCAAAATATATATAAAGCTTATATTTGAGTGAGAAATCTTGCGACATTGGGGAGACCGATTACTAATGATTTTACCTTGTAGTCATGACTGTTAATATTACCTATGTAGAGGTATTGCAAATTGATAAATATTTTTTACATCATTGCTGGCAACACTACAAGATGTACTGAGGTGATCATTGCTGATAATCTTGCATATTGTGGCAAATGATGTAATCTTGCTTGATGTGGACACTATTCCAATAATAACTCAGTAAGCATAAATAGCTCATACTACAGAAAGGTTTTGCAGTCTCCCAGACTAGGCGTTGTGTTATATGTGGTGCTCTGTTAGCACTGAGTATGTAACAATCATAATTCATGCATTTTATTGTTTTACATATAGTGTATTGCACAATTAACCAATGTTTACTTTAGCTATTGAGCTTCTTTTAGTATTTTACTGTTTTTATATGAATGTATCTGTTTTAATATGGTTAGTGTAAAGGTTTTCACGCACTGAAATAAATATATTTGAAGAATCGAAAGTTCTCATTTATGTAATTTTTTTTAACTGTTTATGATTTTACTGTATGTAATGAAGTCTACTGGTGATGTATTATTATTAGGGGTGGGCGGAATTTGCGGAATTAACCTCCGCAAATTATCGCGAGATTGCAGAAAATCTCCGCAAACACGCCGGAAATATCGCGAAGATGCGGAAGTTTTTTGCCGCCTGTTCGCGGTATTTTTTGCGTGTTCGCGGGTCGCCAACTTACCCATGCGGTCGCTCATGGGCGCGGCCATCTTGTTTTCACTTGTCCCGCCCTCTGGCGTTGTTTACTTCCTGTTCCGGGTCGCGCAATGCATGTTCGCGGTCGATATTTCCTGTTCGCGATCGCTTTTACTTGATCGCGTTGCTTTTTGCTTGCTCAGGGAGAAAATATCGCGCGAACTTGCCCACGTGGTCGCAACGGGCGCGGCCATCTTGTTTTCCACTCTATTGCATGGTTCTGGGGCCTGATTTTCAATCCTCCCTAAATCTTTTCAATCCTTTGTTTATAGCCACTTTTTTCGGATCTTTATTACTTATTATTTCTCTAACTATTTTCCTGCCTCTATATTTTTGGTTTTTGTGTACCTTTTTTTTTGTTTTTTAGCTACTTTTTCTCTTTGTATTGCCTGCTATTTATTTCCTTTACTCCTTTATTTATTTTACCTTTTCTTTCCCGCCCCGTCCCCAGAACCATGTCCAAGGGCAGGGCTGTTCGCCGGCGCAGCCAGAGCCGCGACCGCCTTCCTTGCGGAAGGCGGCGCCCACAAGGGGTGCATGCACGGGCCTTATTTGGGGAGGCGGAGTTGGCTGCACTAATTTTCTTTGTGCAGCGCCACCTCCCCTCAACCCTGGCAGCAGGTGGCAGGCCTGGGTCCGGGTACGGCCTCCGGGAGCGTCGGCAGCGGTGGGGGAAGGTGCGCCGGGCAGTGTCTCACATCTCTGGGGTCCGGCGCACCCAGGCACAGCTGACGCACCGGTGGTCCGACATCCTGGACCGTGAGCAGGACCTGCTGGACCTGCTAGGAGTGGAGGTCCCGGGGCTTGGTGAGTAACTATTTAATTATTACAACTTTGTGTCTGTTCTTCTGCTCTATGTTATATATTGCGAATATCTTTTTTTCCTTCCAACCAGATAGAATGTTGCTGCTTGCAATACATTCCAGGTTAATAATGTTTAAAAGTCTTCTGTGATTATGACACAGGTGCTCTTCTGCGCTACTACTAATCTTACTTGTTTGCAGCTTTGCGTTTGCGCTTGCTTAGCGTGATTCTTTACGAGTTTATTTTAGAGAAATTAAGTTACGTAATGCTACAGTGACTCATGTCCACTCCTTACTTTGTCCTGTCACTAATAGATAGGGGCGGATTGATACATAGGTTTAGGTACTTTGTATGAGCTTCTAATTGGTTAGTGGTATGCGTGATGCCCCCTCACTCAGTTACGTGACGTGCTGCTAGTACGCCAGTCTTTAGAACCTTTCTAGTTTGTTCAATGAGTGGAGGTAGGCTTTGCAGTTACTTAGCAGTAGCAGATGAGCATCAATCAAACCAAAATTGTGTATATACAAAAAATGTAGTCATGTTAATGTGTCCTCCATGATTGGATCATACACATTGTTGAGGAATACAGTCGAAATGCATACTTAATGTACAATTGGCATGCCTGGAATAGGTGGGCTAGGTTGGGTGGTAGGTTGTACTAATACTTAGGCTTACTTGTAACTTAGTTTTCTGGAATCAGAATGGAAGAATGGATTACTGTTGATAAATAGTAACTTAAGTAGTCGAACTGCGAATCCCCCGATATTACATGTTGACCAGATGAGATCGGTCAATGTAGTTATTGCAATTGTTTAGATAAGTGTTTTTTGACCGTTGTTGAAAAAAATTGTATTTGCTTAAGTTGACACCATCCATCAATGTTTGTCTTTCTTATATCTTTCCTGTTCATCAGCACCCAGGGGCAGACGGGCAGGGACTGGGCAGTCGGCGGGACAGGAACACCACGAGGAGGACACCGCTGAGGGCTCCTCTGCTGGCCCCAGTAAGTCTTCTTGTTTTTAATAATATTTCTTATTCCATAACTTTTACTGCCCCATTTCTCCCGAACTATAGTGTGTTTCCAAATGCTATTTTTTTACCACCAATTATCCTTCGATCTGTACGGTTTCAAAAAGCTTATCCCTGCCTCCGCTACGATGACTGAGTACTACTACATACTATCAGTCTGTCTGTCTGTACTGTAGTAGCTAGTCTTGCCCAGTGGCACTCTTTGTGAAAGGTTGTAATATAAAACTCATATTCACCAGTAGCTCGTACAATCCGTTGGGTCGTTGTCTTGTACTACTTTTTACTCTTGTTGATGTTTAGGCTTTGAAAATTCACAGCAACAGCCCTACCAGATTTCTTAATATTTTGATATGATACCCTATAGGACATACAACTGTTGTAGGGATCTTGCACATACATTTGCACCAGAAAATAGGATGTTGGTGATGGTAGGTTGGACCTTCCTTGCACACCTCAATCAGAAATTCCGCACCCACCACAATTCCACTGCTTGACTATAGTACTGTCTTGTCATACCTATTAGGTCTCGGAACCCTCCCCCCAAGACAACCAACAAGTAGACAACCCAGAACATTAACACACCCAACCTCTGTCGTGGAAGCAATTCACATGCACACCCTTACTTTAATTTGCTCAATCGTGTAAGTTAGTCCACTCCACACCAAATACCACGAAGTCTATGTAAGTTTAAAATTTTTATTTCAATTTGAGAAGGTCTGTACACTGTTATCTTAGCAGCACCAACCGGCAAATCAATAACATTAAAACAAAATACATTGTTACACTAATACAGTTGGGAATTAAATCATGATAACTGAAGTGGTGGAAGGCAGCACCACCATCCCATAGCAATTTAGTTTATATACATTTATAAATGAAGATGTGAGTGAAGGGACCCCTCACCTCAGAAGAACCTAGTACTGGTAGTTGGTGCATCGTTCAGAAGCTCTGGTTCGTAGAAGCGAATCTTGCGTCTGTAATGCGAAAAAAGAAATGGTGTGCGTTAGTATATTGCAACTTGCAAGCATTTCTCAGCCGTGCCAAAAAGTGTAGCATCTATGGATAAGCAATATGGACTAACAGTAACAGTAGTACACCAGTTCTTCCTAAAAAAGTGGCTGGTTAATGTTTGTTGACCGCCTGTACGCAGCGCGTAGACTAGACAGTAGCAGTGTGAGGCAGGTCATGTGGGCTCAAAGGTGTCTTAAGAAGCTGCAAGGTAAAGGTAACGTCACATGTGCATGGCTAGGGCTAATCAAGCAAATGCTACAATGATCATATAACTTAGTGTCTACTCTACTACTACCTGATTTGTACTAGTGATTTATGTTAGTATTAACTCATTTTTCAACCTTGCTACTGATCAATAGGGGGGAGGTGTATATGTTGCCTAATAAATGTGTAATGTTTTCTAGGCGCACTACCGACCACCATTGCTGGGGCCAGCGAAGGCGACGCCGAGGGCGAGGATGCGGCAGTTGCAGATAGCAACGGAGGGGGAGTGGCAGCACCAGTGGCAGGCGGTGGTAAGTTAGATTCATAATCTTTAACTATTGTTGAACTTGACAGCACACTCACTGCAAAGGTGTACTGTATGTCTATGTATACTGTAAAGTTGTGAATTAGGGCCCCATTAGGATGGTGGGCGTATTGCCCCCGCCGGGCTGGCTGGAATTCACTGCCGTCACAGCAGGGGCAAACCTCCCGCCATCCCTGTAGAAAATATTCAGACATGTCTAGGCGGAAAAGGGTTCAATATGGCGGTGGTGTCTCTCTCACCACACCGGCAGCCATATAATCTGCATTTTGGAATGCCTTTGCGTGGCGGCATTACCGTCCGCCACGGAAAGGCATGCACACATTGCAGAGTATGCTTGGGGGCCCCCATGGAGGGTACCTACCGATGCTATGGTACCCCCCGACTTTCAAAGCAAAACGTGACAGGCTCCGTGCGAGGCCCGTCATGTTGTGCTTGGAAAAGCAGCACAACATTTTAGCATTGCTTTCAGCAAAGCCAACCAGAATTTAAAATTAAAATAACAGGGTGCGCCCGCCACTGTGCCGGGCGCATCATCCTAATTAATTGTCCCCACGGGACCCCCACCCTTTTTAGCAGTCGGATGGCGGGCGGACAAAGTCCGCCCGCTATCCGATGTCGTAAGTAAGTATGAGTTCTTGGGGACGTTTGAAGAGTGAACTAGAAGACTAGAATTCCCTTTAATTGGTATAGGACTAGGAGCCAGAGTATTGAGTAACCAATGGCCTCATCTATCTGATTTCAACTCCGCTTTGAAAGTTTTATGGAGAAGAGCACCTGGTGCACTGTTCAACTAAAAAGTGTAAGACAGGTGGAAGGAAGAAGGACGGGCGACATTTAAAATGTTATGTACTACTGTGCTTTATTTTATAGTGCTACTCTACCATGCCACTATGTGTATAAATAATTACCTTGTCCTACTGTTTTATTAAGACTATATTTTACAATTGTCGTGTTTTTTTCTTTTTGATACACAGCTACTCCGAAAATCAACCGCAAGGAGTTGGCCGCCAAGGCACGGCGCCGGAAGCTGGAGGCAATCCAGCAGGAATACCGGCGGCTGGTGGTCCTAGCCGAGGAGGAGGAGGAGAGTGCAGCAGCAATTGAAGCCTCCTCCAGTGCCCCGGGCCCCAGCCACCGCCCTCCAGCGGTACGGCGCCACCGTCTGGCGGCTGCCCGCCGCCACCGTGCCATCTCCGGTGCCCCCCCCACTGTGGTTGCAACTGCCGCGGCCTTAGACGCCGCGTCGCCCATTTAGAGGACCAGATTCGTGTCCTCCTCCAGTCCCGCCCCACCAGTTAGTCCCTGTCACTGCCCCTTTTTTAATTCCTGTTTGTTTCCTCACTCGTTTGGGCGTTCTCTATTTCTATGGACAGTCGTTGGGGTTAGGGAGGGGGGTGGGTCAGCTTTTGTGGGTTTAGTTTATTTGTTAGGGTCAATTAAATATATTTTTCTATGTTACATGCAATGTTGTTAATGTTTTGTAGGTGGGGTAACTGTTTTACATCACACTGTTTCTTTGCTGGTGCATGGCCGCCCATAGCGTGTGTTTGATTTCAATAATTTGCTGACTGTATAAGACACAAACAGATAGATGCGACACACCTCACTCATTGACTGGTCCTACTATGCATTCTTTGGAGTGGTGTTTGAAACTGACATCATTGACATGTCCATTATTGATTCTGCCTCCCCCAAACTTCTCTCTTACCGGTGCTTGATGTTTATGTCCAACTGTGGCACAGCACTGGCTGCATGGTGAAGATGGTTTCCTTTTTCATACATGCCATGATTGGGGTGGTGGTGGTAGTATAGTAGTAGTATACACTGGCAGGGTAGCAGCATTTCCAAAAAAAGAAAAGGAGATAGTCAATCGCCTTTGAGAGACTGTTAGAGGAGTAGTTGAATGAAGTACATCACAGAATTTACCGAGCAACAATTATATGTTCAAATATTTGACAAAAAAAATGAATGCTGGATATTATGAGGATAGCCTACTAGACAGAGTTACAAACTATAGTTTTGTCGACTTGGCTATGCCTACAGTCTAACAGTTAGTGCTGTATATGAGGAATGACAACAAACAAATCAAATCAATGCCGGCAATTCATGCTGAGGTATATGTTCCTTTGTTAAATAAAATAACCTGTGAAATATCCTACTCATGGGTGGGCAAGCAGAAGAAGATCATCGCTCTGCATTGAAATTGAAGTAGTGTTGCTTTCACCACATCCGCCCCAGCAAGTGTGTGATTAAGTATTGGTGTACTTTTAATTTAGTTACACCTCGACAATAAGTCACACAGCCCGGGGGAAGAGGGTTAGGGTCCGTTGATTGGATGGGAAGGGGGATTTTGGGAAAGGTTTGACATAGAAAAACAGTATGCATACATAGACAAACAAACGACAATCATTGAAGACTACCATACCATATCCATTCCATATGTTAAGGTATAAAAAAGGAAATGCATGCATGATGAGACCCGGATTACATACACTTCTATTTCTTGTTCTGTTCCGGCCTTAAAACTTTAACAGATAGCAAATAGAAATTTTAAATATTGGTAGTGAAGAATCGTAAACACAGAGAAAACGTAATGATGATTGATAATAACAACTCCAAGAACACACTGTTGTAAAGAATGTATACAAGATATTAATCAAATTTTTTAAAAGAAGTGAAAAGTGGATACTGTTACTGTCTTATCCTGATCAAAAATGTGGACTGGTTTTTTGCATCTCGGCATTCCTCTTGCTCCTCTCGTCCATCAATCTAGGGTGTGTCGCCTCACCACTCGCCACTGCCCGGCTGGAATAAAAAGGTGATTGATTGGTAAGGTAATTAATATGCATTGTAATGTTTTACAAAGTTTTGGACAAGGCCCGGCCTGTAATTTTAGATTGAAAACCAAAGGGGATATTCAGAAAGAAAGTGAAAACAAATGCACAAGTGATGGTGTAGTGCAACAAGAACACTTTCCGAGGTGGCATGTATGCATATGCATCATCTCTACTGTAGTCTGTTTCCAGCATAGACCTTCAACAGTAACAGGAGAGATCAGGCCCACAGTGCTTACCATTAGCACATCCTACGTTACCACTTTAGAGTCCTTTTTTTTTTCTCTCAAAGAGTTGGACAAACGCAAAGCACATTATCCATTCCAGACATAGCATTTTACAGTTAAAGTTAGTAAAATCAATGCACTGCAGTCATCCCACCGCTACACTCTATTCAACTTCTACACAGACATTTGGGTGTGCTGTGGTTGTGGTTCACGTGTTTACCTTTAGGCTTTTCCGTTTTATGCCACTCATGAAACATCCTCCTGACTTCATCATCAGCTCTGATACTTCTACTGACTGAAGATCGGCCTGCAGTACAAGTGTAATTTTTAGAACACAACAAGAGTAGAAATATAAATATTACTGACTTGAGTCATTCTTTATTGTGTACAGAAAGATAGATTAACACTAGTACACTTTGACATCATTCACTTTGTGCACAACAAACAACGCCAACACAAAGATCAATAGCTCAGAGTCAGGTGTCCAATGCATGCCATTAATTATCATCATTTATTACCTGTTACTTCTCATCTTAAGTTAACGGGCCGTCTCTTTCGCCATCATCATGACGGACGGTGCTGTTTAAGTCACAGTCATTTGCATTGCGCAGCAGATTGAGTGAGTGCCCTTCCTGTATTGAATTAAAAGCAATGTATCACCAAGATGCAGGAGAGAAGTACACATTTCTTGTTTGCCAGAAGAGGAAAATTAGTAATTACTAGTGTGTTCTGTAGAAAGTTGATTAGTGGCAGTGCACAATTACATCAATTCATGCGAAACACACCACAAAATCTACATCATTCAGTCTGCTATTCTGCGGCCAATGCATGGCATCAATCATTACCTGTTGCATCTCATCTCGTTAACGCTGCAGGCCGTCTCTTTCGCCATCATCATGATGGACGGTGCTGTTAAGTCACAGTCATTTGCATTGCGCAGCAGATTGAGTGAGTGCCCTTCCTGTATTGAATTAAAAGCAATGTATCACCAAGATGCAGGAGAGAAGTACACATTTCTTGTTTGCCAGAAGAGGAAAATTAGTAATTACTAGTGTGTTCTGTAGAAAGTTGATTAGTGGCAGTGCACAATTACATCAATTCATGCGAAACACACCACAAAATCTACATCATTCAGTCTGCTATTCTGCGGCCAATGCATGGCATCAATCATTACCTGTTGCATCTCATCTCGTTAACGCTGCAGGCCGTCTCTTTCGCCATCATCATGATGGACGGTGCTGTTAAGTCACAGTCATTTGCATTGCGCAGCAGATTGAGTGAGTGCCCTTCCTGTATTGAATTAAAAGCAATGTATCACCAAGATGCAGGAGAGAAGTACACATTTCTTGTTTGCCAGAAGAGGAAAATTAGTAATTACTAGTGTGTTCTGTAGAAAGTTGATTAGTGGCAGTGCACAATTACATCAATTCATTCATGCGCAACACACACAACAAAATCTACATCACTCAGTCTGCTTTTCTGCGGACAATGCATGGCATCAATCATTACCTGTTGCATCTTATTTTCAGTTAATGGCCAGTCTCTCTCGGCTCTGAAGGAGGATAGCTATAGAAGTCATCAGATTCATGGTCCACTTGTTTTGGAAGGACGAGGAAAGTTTGAATTTGTTGTTACCATCATCCAATCATCATTCATGAGGGAAATGGAATTGACCAGGAGATGCAGTATGATCGAGCGGAGGAGCTGGATTCTGAGGACTGTAGTGTCAAATGGCAGACACCTGAAACTTGTATCTTAAATTAGAAGATTAGAAGACGGTGATAATGCATTGGTTGCGATTCACAAGTTTATAACCGGAACAACAGACACAAACAAAGGGGGAAAAAAGGGAGGAAGACAGTAAGTGCGAGCCTAATTGTCAGGGAAGTATAGCTCGTCCTCAAACTCTGGGGGATCTTCCAGTAGTAGGTAATCATCTGACACAATACTACCGTCACCTGAGCCGCTGTCCTCATCTTCCTCTGTTGATTCATGCATTGTGTAATTCGGTGGTATGAAGTGCTGATTCATTTTGATCATTGTTAACCTCTCCACGTTTTTGGGAGATAGACTGGTCCTTCTCAAGGTTACAATGGAACCAGCAGCACTGAAAACACGTTCGGAAGAGACACTTGCGACAGGGCAAGCCAGATAGCTTATCGCCAGCCTGCTGAGCTGTGGCCATTCAGACCTTTTCCTATACCAATACTGCACTGGGTTTTGATCAACGTACACCTCTGTTGGATCGTCCAGATAGGCCTGGACCATCCGCTCAATGTTCAGGGTTGCTGCTGGTAAGCTTTTGTGCTGTTTTTTCTGTGCATCAGCACTGTGCTTACGGCCCATCTTTACATACCAATCTGATAATGATTGTACTCGGCCGAATGATCCAGTTATTGTTTTTGTAGTCGATGGTGATGGTGAGTGTTGCGATTGTGAGCCAACCGCACTGCCCTCAGCCGACGAAGTTGCACTTGATTCTGCATGGCCTGCTTCAGTATCAGTACTTGTTGTGGGTTGATGTGGCGGGCTTTTAATTAGCAGCCCTTCGTTTTCAAACTTGATGGCTGCTTCAGCTATACAACTTTTGTAGCGGGCAACATCAGTGTCGGAAAAAGAACGGAATAGTCCTAATTTTGCACGTGGATCCAGAATTGTGGCACAAATGTAATGGTCTTGTGACAAAATTTTATTTTGTATCCTTACATTTTCTGATAAGCGCCTGGATAAGCTCTCCACCAAGTCATGGGCTTGCCTTCTGTCCTCTACACCTTTGTAGGATTCAGACACATTATTCAGCTCATGCTCTAGCATTTGCAACAATGGGATCGCTTGGCCCATTGTACAGTCCTCCTTGCTGACTTCACGTGTGAAGACCTCAAAAGGAGACAGCATCTCAGTCAGGCATTGAATTAGGGTCCATTGCTCCCTCTGAAGGGTCATGCCTTTAACACTAGCATCACTGCCTTTGTACCAGACATAATCATTGAGTGACCTGTGCTGTTCGTACAGACGATCAAGCATGTAATACGTTGAGTTCCTTTTTTTTTTTAAATATTTTTATTGGTTGCAGTAAGTGTACATAAAAAAAAAAAAAAAAAAAAAAAACTAACATCACTTCGACATTAAATATCAGTGCAAAGATTCAGCTTTCCAATTCATCACATACAAAAATAAGACCATCTCCCAATCTGGTCCAGAAAAAGTCAGATCAAATCTAATTCCCCTCAAGACTAGCCTCTCTCCACTTTGTGATAGGAGCCCAGATGCCTTCCCCGAAATCCCGTGCTTTCTTCCCTTTCAGTGCATACAAAGAAATCTCAATATTATGCATACCTAATAATCTGGAAAGCCACATTTGAAAAGAGGGGGGTACTGAATCTTTCCAGCCTGCAGAGATTAATAACCGAAACACAGCCACAGAAATAAACACCAGGGCTGCCTCCGTTCTCCCTACTTTTAATCTGTTGTCCGTGCCTAAAACCATTAGAGTTGAGGACAGAGGTATTTTTTTCCCTAACAACATCTCCCAAAATTTTTCGATCTCCCTCCGTATTCCTAGCAGAGACTCACATTCAAAAAACATATGAAGTTGGTCTGCCTTGCCTCGCTTACATCTGGGACACATATCATCCTCCCTTATACCCCAAGCAAATAACTTTGCAGGTGTGTAATATAAATTAAACAACGTTTTATAGTGCTGTGCCCTCAAATTGGTTGATCGGAATATTTTCTTATTTAGTAGGAGGGCTAGGTCTAAATCTATATCGGAATTTCCCAATTTTAAAGCCAGAGCTGCTTCTGTTTTTTCTAAATCATCCTGTATTTCCCCACATAATAAATTATAGAATACCCTGATCTTCTCACTCCCTTTAACCAGCTGGTCGATAATAGGGAATTCAGCTGATATTAAGGTCCTTGGTCTTACAGCCTTCAACCAGCTAATGACTTTATTATACAGTAGCCAATGACTTAAAGAAATACCAAATCTAGTTTGTAGCGCCACAAATCCAAGAATCTGATCTCCCCTCGTTATGTCTCCCAGCGTCTTAACTCCTAATTCTTCCCAATCTTGCAGATTCCTGTCTGCTACCATCTGCGGGAATAGTCTAGAATTATATAAATGTAAATAACGATGTATCTTTGGGATTCGGCAAAACTTTGAGATGGCTCTCCAAACCCCCCAAACAGCTCCCAATACCTTAAATCGTGCCTTCCTATAATATCTACGGTCAATTTCCCGCATTAAAAGACCGATAGCTTTTCTCCCGACTAATAACTCATATATTGTGGGCAGAGTTTGGCTGCCATGAAATTCCTGAGTGATTTGTGACTCTGTCCGAAAAAGAATAGACATATGAATCAATAAACAAGACCAATGGTACAGCCTCAAATTCGGTAATACCAAGCCGCCCCTATCCCTAGGAAGAGATAAAAGGTTAGTAGAGCGCCTGACTCTTCCGTACTGCCATACAAATTTTATAAAAATAGATTCCAGGCCTTTAATTATTTTTTCTTCTATAAAGAGGGGTATAGCTCGAAATAAATAAAGAACTTTGGGGAACATTGTCATTTTCAAGACATTAACCCTTCCTATCAACGAAAGATGTAAAGCATCAATTCTTTTTAAGTCTTTTTCTATAGATTGACTTAGTGGACCAAAATTCTCATCGATAATCTTAACTATTGATGCGTTAATTCTAACCCCTAGATATACAGCCGATTCTACAAATCTTGCATCTGTTCTTGTAATATTTTTGGAGCATATTATTTGCGTTTTAGATTCGTTTAATAGATAGCCTGAGTATTCACCAAAATCCTTTGCCATTCGTATCAGCTCAGGGAATGCCTGGTGCGGATCAATCGTGATGATGGCCAGGTCATCAGCATACGCCAGGATCTTCGTTTCGTGCCCCTCCCGTATCACAGGTCTAATTCTTGGACAACCTAATATCCTTTGAATAAGCGGATCTATATATAAAGCAAAGAGAATTGGGGAACATGGGCAACCTTGCCGCGTACCACGACTTATTGTTATAGTATCAGAACTCAGACCCATAACCACGACTCGAGCGACTGGGTTAACATACATTGCCTTAAGCGCCCTTATAGCTTTCTCTCCGAATCCTCTTCCTGCTAGGATCCCCCAGAGAAAATTCCAGACCACCCGGTCGAAGGCCTTCTCTGCATCGAGCAGGATCATGGCCATCTCATCTCCCCCAACAGACTGAGCATCAAACAAAGTAATTGCCCTCCTAATATGATCCGTGGTACCACGCCCTGGTACAAACCCATGTTGCCACGGGGAGACCAGGCGACCTATGACCCTGCCCAACCTCTTTGCCAAAATTTTTGAATATAGTTTAGTGTCTGCGTTGATTAAAGATATAGGGCGATATGAGCCCGGTTTCTCCCTGGGTTTACCCTTTTTGTGGAAAACCACTATATTCGTTTCCCTCCATGAGTCAGGAACCACCCCTGTCGATACCACACCATTAAATAAGTCGATTAAAAGTGGAATAATCTCTGCCGCCAAGCATTTATAGATCTCCAGTGGGATCCCGTCAGGGCCCGAAGCCTTACCAATGGGTAGTTCCTGCAGAGCTGTTGCTACCTCATTCTCATTAATATCCTGTTCCAACTCTTCTCTGGCAGCATTACCAAGCCTAGGACCGTTATCGACATACTCTTGAGCTCGTTGAGCAACTGGATTTTCTTCAGTATATAGGACTTGATAAAAGTTCTGAAAGACCTGAAGAATATCCTTAGCTTCAGTGAATTCCATCCCATTATCTTCAATTTTGATGATATTATTTCTAACTCTTTCTTGCTTAATTTGTAATGCCAAAATTCTGCCGGCTTGCTCGCCAGTTTCATACCGTTGAAGCCTCACAGTTTGATATGCACTTACTGCCCTAAGTGTTACCAACCTCTGCAGATCAGCTCTTACTACTAGCAATTTCCTTTGGCTCTCATTGGTCTCTCTGCCTTGTGTTATATCAGAGGTATGTTGTTCCTCAGCTCCTGCTAATTCTCTTATTAACCTTTCGACCTCACTCCGATCTTCTCTTCTGAATCTTGCAGCACAGCTTATTAGTTCGCCTCTTAAGGCCGCCTTGAATGCCTCCCACACCGAATTTCGTGAGGCGCTAAATCTGTTAGCAGAGAAAAATTCTCCAGCCCATTTCCTTATATGATCTACAAATCTTTTATCTTGTAGAAGTTTCCTTTCAAAAGTCCACCTGGTAGGGACTCCTTCTAATCTCTCCACTTCGTATACTAACACCAAAGGGTTATGGTCCGATAGTAGCTTTGGTAATTTAGATATTGTAACTCTATTTCTTTCTGAATCCGATACCAAAAAATAATCCAACTTAGTATATTTCTGGTGTGGGTTTGAAAAATACGTATATCCTGGATCTTTAGGCTCCTTCATCCGCCATACGTCTGACAGACCATGTGATCTTATGAGAGATGAGAGAGCCCTAAAAATCCTGGGTTTTCGTCCAGAATAGACTTTATTCGAATCCCAGTCAGCTGTGATATTTAGGTCACCACAAAGAATTATAGGGGTTACCCAGGTGGCTAGCTCTACTTCCAAAAAATCGAACATCTCTGGATCATCATTATTAGGCCCATACACTACGCATAATGAAAAGCCTTTTTCCAACTCGACTAAAACCCATCTCCCATTACTGTCGGCTTTAGTCCGTCCCACTCCTCCCAAAGAAGATCTTAACAAAACTGCTACTCCCCTATTTGACGAGGATTGTGATGAACAGACCCCTAATTCATAACCATTCATATGCATCAAATTCCTTTTAGCCCATGGAAGGTGTGTTTCTTGGAGACATAACACATCAATTTTATTAAATTTCACAAAGTGAGCTAGGTTTTGACGCTTCCTGTGATCATTCAGCCCACCAATATTTATAGTACAAATCCTAATATTCATCATCCTGTTGAATCTATTTGAAAAACTAGGGAAACAAGCACAACATGGAGCCTTAACTGATCCCTACTAACAAAGCATCTGCACTGATAGTCAAACCTATTATATACCCAACTGCAACTCTTTCTCCTTTTTCCTGTTTTCAACCCCCCCCCCCAGCCACCCACCACCCCCTCCAAGCCCTGACATCCACCCACCCCCACCACCCAACCCTGACCTACCCCTAGCTGTGAAGCGCACAGACCTTGTCTGTGCACGTGATGATCTGCGGTGCATGCGGTGAAGGAGAGAAAAGTAAATCATTACTAATTAGCCTCTAAGATCAACAACCTACAAAAAACATATGCCGCATGTGCAGAAAAGGTGATAGACAGTATAGTATAGGACATTTAAGCCATATTACATGACATTCCCTTTTTTTTTGCAACTCCTTAACCCGACAAATAGTTGAAGTCTATTTCCCGGTATAATTGATAGAGTCCAAATACTCCTTAGCTTTGATTTCAGAGCTAAAGAATAGAGTTTTACCCTCCGATAGCACCTTAAGCTGTGCCGGGTTAATCAGAAAGGCTTGCATTTTCTTATCTTGAAAAGGCTTAATCAACTCCCTTAATCTCCATCTTCGCTCGACTGTTGAATGACAATAATCCGGGCGAACAAAGAACGAAATACCCTCGCCGGATCTTCTCGCGTCCGGCCTTGCTTTTTCGGCAATAGACTGTCTCAGAATATAATTTCCAAAGTACACCAGTATCGCTCTGGGTTTGTCACCCCCTCTAAAATTTTTGCGTACTTTAAAAGGTGTACGATGGACACGCTGAATCTCGGTAACCCAGTTCCAACTGGAGAGTTCTGGAAAAGCCTGCTCGAAGAGCTTGATGATATAGGCCTTTATATCAAGACCCTCCACCCCCTCCGGAACCCCCAGGACCCTCAGATTGCTTTGACGGAGCCTATTTTCCAACTGTTCTGTTTTCCACTGGAGGTCCACCACCTGGGCACATTGAGCATTAACCTTCGACACCGAATCAGCTGCTTCGGCCTCCATTGATACTATTCTCTCTTCCAGGTTTGAAACTCTATCCCCGGTGTTAGCACAAGACTTAGATAATTTCCTCACAACGCCCTGCATCTTCCTCATTGCTGCCTGGGCCTTGCGATTGTCCTGGCGTGTCTCCTCTCTATGTGCGATAATTTCTTTATGGATCGTCTCCAGCAACGAGAGATTGGTATGATTGGCGCCGGGATCTTCCTGAGGTAGAGTAGAAGGTTGATTAAGGCTGATATCACTGCGGCTCTGAGTTTTAAGCCTTATATCCAGAGGAGGTCTGGTTGCCGTTACTGGGGCATCCATTTCCAAATTGCTATCTGAGCCATCTTCAAACTCTGGATCAGAGCTATCTTCGCCCTCTTCTGACCAACCGGCCCCCTCCGAAGTCGAGAAGAAACATTCACTTGAAGCTTTCTCCTTTTCAATGCAAGGGCCCCCCATTTCAGAATCCAACTCGATTCCAAGAAGACCCATATCAGGGGCGTCCTCTAATCGTGTAGTTAGTATCTCCCCACTGTCAGCCGTAATGTCAGCTGTATTGTCCGTATTGGCTTCCAACCTCGGTTTGGTTAAATCTAACCTCATTGAGTTCTGAGGCAGCTGAACCGCTTCTACCTCTGCCTCTGCCTGAGAGACAGTTTTTAAAGACGCTTTCTCTGCTGTCTCTGCTGTCTTGGTCTGGGGGTACATTTCAGCAGGCATACCGTCGCCCTCCTGACTTATTACTGGCTCCTTACTAGAGTCAACTTTCGACCCCCCCGTTGGTCCGCTAGCCTTCAGTATGGTCGAATTACCCCCGATCAGCTCGGCCGTAAGTGCTGTGGCCTTGAGTTCCAACGTGTTGCCACCTCCTGGATGAGTGCCTTGACTGGCACCCTACGCTCACGTTGGAAGATCCTCAGCTGCTTCCGAGCTTTAAAAGAATGGCTGAAATGAGTGCATATTCTTCGGCAGATGGACAGTAAATTGCTTACTATGGGTTCTTTTTTCAGAAAGTCTTGCACTATAATGTTTATGCAGTGTGCCAAACACGGAACCCTGAAATAGGAACCAAGTTCCATGGCCTTAAGTACATTACTGCCATTGTCTGTGGCAACAAAACCAATACCAAGCCCTCTGGGCTGCAGCCATTCCAAAACCTTGGTGCGAAACTCTTCTAAAATGTTTTCAGCCGTATGAGATTTCTCCATGGCGAACATGGCTACAGTTGCATGTTTCCGAGTACCTTCAAAAATCGCAGCTGTGTCAACAACACCTCGTGCAGATAGTAGATCTTTAACCCCCACAAAAGAGATCCAGTGTGCAGTGATACACATGTAATCTGTGGCTTGGCAACTGGTCCACATGTCTGTTGTCAGGTGGATATTGTGCACAGCACTCTTCTGCAAAGCTTGTCCAACCAATTCCAGCACATCATGATGTAGTGCCGGAACAGCAATTCTTGCGAAATAGGACCGGCTTGGAACTTTCCATTTCGGGCAGATGGCAGACACAAATTCAAGGAAACCCACCCCTTCCACAAATGAAAAAGGAAGAAGGTCCAGCGCTAACATTTTAGCCAGCTTCGCATTGTACAATCGTGCCGTTGGGTGGTTGCGTTGGAACTGCCCCTCCAACCTAAACATGCTGTCAATGGTAGGCTGGCTTACTTTCCTTAGTGGTGCCATTAACCCACTAAGGCTCAACGACACAGATTGTCTCATTGAGGTACTCGCCGCCGGTCGCCTTGGTGTCTCACCCACACTCTGAGTATGGCTCTTACTGCGGTGCCACTCTGATGTTACTGAGGAGGATGTGGGCGTTACCACTGCAGTGACTGCACTACTGGAGACAGGGCTAGAAATGCCTCCCTGTTCTTCACCTGCCACCACAATAATATCGCTCCCTGATTCCTGACCAACTTCAAAGGGTTTAGTTTTCCTACTTTCTTTTAACTTAAGTAGGTGATCCTCCCACACAATAGTGTGGTGTGTTCTGAGATGACTTGCTTGTCCTCCGGTACCATAGTTTGTACCAAGCTTACCACGCCGAACACCTTGCCGACAAATTGCGCATATAGCAACGTTCTCCTCCTTGGCGCTAACAGAAAAGAAGTCCCAAACTGGGGAGGAGAACTTTCTGGCACTGCTGGATGTGCCACTTTCAACACCAGATGAACTTGAGGGGGTCCTTGAAAATATGTGACCCTGTCCACCTACACTGTGACTTTTACTACCACTTCCTACTGAGGTGGTTGAGCTGGATGTAGGTCCCTGCCGGGCCTTGGAAAATATGGCAGCTGGAGGTAGTGGTGGTGTAACCTGTGTTGGTGAGATCCGTGCTGCATCCCGCTCAGTAGCAGCCTTTCTGGATAGGGTTAGAATGTCGGTCTCCAATCCCTTTGGGGCGGGAGTAATGTGCGTGATGACTGGCTCGTCTTCATCAACATCATCACCCCCCTCTTCTACATCTACCTCCATAACTCTAAGTTTTTCTGGGACCTTCCTTTTCAGAAGCAATGTCTTGTGGCGTACTTCACTCTCAGACCGAGCTGGTGGGACCCAAGTGTCATCACGATCATCAGAAGCGGGGCTTGAAGAAGAAGATGATGGACTAAGCCTCCTTTTCCTTGCTGGTGGTCTGGAAGACAATAGATGTTCTGGAACAGTGGTTTGACTTCGCTCCGCTTTGTCTGCAGGAAGCTCGATTTCCTGAAATGCCCCTACGTCAGGAGCAACAACTACTATGGTGGGCTGTTGTGGCGGCTGCTGCTGTTCTGGTTGCGGCGGCTGCTGCTGCTGGTCTGGTTGCGGCGGCTGCTGCTGCTGGTCTGGTTGCGGCGGCTGCTGCTGCTGGTCTGGTTGCGGCGGCTGCTGCTGCTGTTCTGGTTGCGCCGGCTGCTGCTGCTGTTCTGGTTGCGCCGGCTGCTGCTGCTGTTCTGGTTGCGCCGGCTGCTGCTGCTGTTCTGGTTGCGCCGGCTGCTGCTGCTGTTCTGGTTGCGCCGGCTGCTGCTGCTGTTCTGGTTGCGCCGGCTGCTGCTGCTGTTCTGGTTGCGCCGGCTGCACACTGATCTGCTGAGTTTGCGCCTGCGTTGAACTTGATTGTGTACTACTTTGCGGTAATGACATTTCTTCAACACCGCTGCCCGTTAGTAGACTGGCTACCTCTGCGACAGTAAAGCCCTTGGGCCTAGGTTGGTGGGGTTGCTGGACCGCTGTGCTGCTCCCAGCTTGGTTCCCGGACAACGCTTTGGTGCCAAAAAAAACCTTGGCCGGCACACCACCAGTCGTGGTTAATGGCACTTCCTTTTTCTGTTCCTTCTTCTCACCAGCAACTTTCTTGGTACTGGACCTGGTACCTTTCTTTGGGGCCATCTTATTCCGACGTCAGGCAGGAGGCAGATGCACAACAAGTTCTGGTCACACGTGGGCGTGATGCGCAGCAGGACTTCTGTCTGGCTGGCAGTACAACGGGTAGCCAGGTGATGCCGATGACACCTCCTACTCTGTCTTTTGTGCACCTAAAAGCAAAGAAGACAGGAGAAGAACATCAGTGAAATGTTGCATTTGTTTTTGTGGTTCAGTTACTTAGTACTGTACTAGTGCAAACAAAAGATAGTCTAGCCATTTATGAATTTTTTTTAACTAGAGCTATGTTATACTACTAGTACTGTGTACAGCCACACTACACTCTCAGGAAGGTGATGTCTAAAAATTCAACAGATCACATAGAAAACACTTGATCAATAAAGCTGTGGCTACCTGCTCTGGTAGCAGTGGATGAAAGCAGGCCTGCTGGCAGACAAGGCCAGGCAAGCTTGCAGGCCTAGGCCTCAAAATGGCCACCAGCCACATGTCCAGGCCCAACAACATCAGCAAGGCCACCCCAAAAAACACACTTCCCCAACTCAATCCAATGCCATCCATGCCCAAAATGATGTCTAAAATCAACAGAACACACAGAAAACAGTAGATTACTAAAGCTGTGGCTACCTGCTCTGGTAGCAGTGGATGAAAGCAGGCCTGTTGGCAGACAAGGCCAGGCAAGCTTGCAGGCCTAGGCCTCAAAATGGCCACCAGCCACATGGCGAGCCCCAACAGCATCAGCAAGGCCACCCCAAAAAACACACTTCCCCAACTCAATCCAATGCCATCCATGCCCAAAATGATGTCTAAAATCAACAGAACACACAGAAAACAGTAGATTACTAAAGCTGTGGCTACCTGCTCTGGTAGCAGTGGATGAAAGCAGGCCTGTTGGCAGACAAGGCCAGGCAAGCTTGCAGGCCTAGGCCTCAAAATGGCCACCAGCCACATGGAGAGCCCCAACAGCATCAGCAAGGCCACCCCAAAATACACACTTCCCCAACTCAATCCAATGCCATCCATGCCCAAAATGATGTCTAAAATCAACAGAACACACAGAAAACAGTAGATTACTAAAGCTGTGGCTACCTGCTCTGGTAGTAGTGGATGAAAGCAGGCCTGCTGGCAGACAAGGCCAGGCAAGCTTGCAGGCCTAGGCCTCAAAATGGCCACCAGCCACATGGCGAGCCCCAACAGCATCAGCAAGGCCACCCCAAAATACACACTTCCCCAACTCAATCCAATGGCATCCATGCCCAAAATGATGTCTAAAATCAACAGAACACACAGAAAACAGTAGATTACTAAAGCTGTGGCTACCTGCTCTGGTAGCAGTGGATGAAAGCAGGCCTGCTGGCAGACAAGGGCAGGCAAGCTTGCAGGCCTAGGCCTCAAAATGGCCACCAGCCACATGGAGAGCCCCAACAACATCAGCAAGGCCACCCCAAAATACACACTTCCCCAACTCAATCCAATGGCATCCATGCCCAAAATGATGTCTAAAATCAACAGAACACACAGAAAACAGTAGATTACTAAAGCTGTGGCTACCTGCTCTGGTAGCAGTGGATGAAAGCAGGCCTGCTGGCAGACAAGGCCAGGCAAGCTTGCAGGCCTAGGCCTCAAAATGGCCACCAGCCACATGGCGAGCCCCAACAACATCAGCAAGGCCACCCCAAAATACACACTTCCCCAACTCAATCCAATGCCATCCATGCCCAAAATGATGTCTAAAATCAACAGAACACACAGAAAACAGTAGATTACTAAAGCTGTGGCTACCTGCTCTGGTAGCAGTGGATGAAAGCAGGCCTGCTGGCAGACAAGGCCAGGCAAGCTTGCAGGCCTAGGCCTCAAAATGGCCACCAGCCACATGGCGAGCCCCAACAACATCAGCAAGGCCACCCCAAAATACACACTTCCCCAACTCAATCCAATGGCATCCATGCCCAAAATGATGTCTAAAATCAACAGAACACACAGAAAACAGTAGATTACTAAAGCTGTGGCTACCTGCTCTGGTAGCAGTGGATGAAAGCAGGCCTGCTGGCAGACAAGGCCAGGCAAGCTTGCAGGCCTAGGCCTCAAAATGGCCACCAGCCACATGGCGAGCCCCAACAACATCAGCAAGGCCACCCCAAAATACACACTTCCCCAACTCAATCCAATGCCATCCATGCCCAAAATGATGTCTAAAATCAACAGAACACACAGAAAACAGTAGATTACTAAAGCTGTGGCTACCTGCTCTGGTAGCAGTGGATGAAAGCAGGCCTGCTGGCAGACAAGGCCAGGCAAGCTTGCAGGCCTAGGCCTCAAAATGGCCACCAGCCACATGGCGAGCCCCAACAACATCAGCAAGGCCACCCCAAAATACACACTTCCCCAACTCAATCCAATGGCATCCATGCCCAAAATGATGTCTAAAATCAACAGAACACACAGAAAACAGTAGATTACTAAAGCTGTGGCTACCTGCTCTGGTAGCAGTGGATGAAAGCAGGCCTGCTGGCAGACAAGGCCAGGCAAGCTTGCAGGCCTAGGCCTCAAAATGGCCACCAGCCACATGGCGAGCCCCAACAACATCAGCAAGGCCACCCCAAAATACACACTTCCCCAACTCAATCCAATGCCATCCATGCCCAAAATGATGTCTAAAATCAACAGAACACACAGAAAACAGTAGATTACTAAAGCTGTGGCTACCTGCTCTGGTAGCAGTGGATGAAAGCAGGCCTGCTGGCAGACAAGGCCAGGCAAGCTTGCAGGCCTAGGCCTCAAAATGGCCACCAGCCACATGGAGAGCCCCAACAACATCAGCAAGGCCACCCCAAAATACACACTTCCCCAACTCAATCCAATGCCATCCATGCCCTAAATGTGATTGAAAATGAAATATATTCAAAAAACAAAAGGAACAGTTGCTTCATCATGCACACACACACCCATGAGGCCATGCCCATGGCTAGCTCGGGCCTACTACTACAACCCACAAAATTAAAATAAATTAAAAAAAAAAAAAAGGAATGATGATAATTAATTATCAAAAATAAATTGTAGTTACACAACAACTGCAATGCCCACAATCAAACACAACAACCACTTACTTGTAAAATATCCTATTCCAAAAATCCTGAAATCCAATTGCAATGATGCAGCAGACAAAAAGAGAGATCTTTCCAGCTCCAAATCCAAAGGCAGAATGAGCAGGAGATGGACAAAGCACTGGGAGGAGCCTGCTGGACAGGAACAGGAAGTTGGAGAATCTGTGTCACTTCCTCCCTCTCTCCACTTTGTAAAAAAAAAATGAATCCTGGAGTCCTTGCACAAAAAAGGAAAGCCAAATGTGAATGTAAGGAGTTCTTTTCATCCAAAATCAGTATTTGCAGATGGTTTCATGCTGCTAGAGCCGATATTCCTCTCCAAATTGTAAATTTTACATTGTTGAGTTCTCCAGCTTCACATTACTTCCGCCGGCGTGTCGAAAACGATATGATCGCGTTCTCTTCTTTGTCCCTGTCGCGTTGGATATGACGTGTTCGCGGTCTCTTTCTCCTGTTCGCGTTCGATTTCATGTGCCCGCGTCCTCATTCTCTGGCTCGCGATGTAGAATGACATGTTCGAGATCTCAATCTTCTCATACTCGCGCGGTGCATGATCGCGAGAAGAAATACCTGATCGCGCGACAAATGACGTGATCGCGTGAAAAATGACTTGAATGCGGCCGCGAACTCTCGCGAGACAGCGCAAAATGGCTACCAAAATCCAACATCTCGTGGAGAACGCGACCGGGTCAAGAAAACTTGTCGGAGAACGCAGGGATTCAGGTAAGGCGATCGCGCGCGCGCGAGAATGTATTGTTTTACAGCGCGAGCAAGAAAAAAATTATCGCTAAGCTGCGGAATGCGGAAATTTTGACATTTTCGCGCTTTCCGCGGAACGCGAGAATGCCAAAATATCGCAACTTCCGCGAACGGAACGGAATTTTGGCCCAGGCCTAATTATTATCACCCACACCTGTTTCCCTATTTACTGTCTGTAAAGTGGAATAGGTATTATTATGTTAGAAACTATACAATGTCCCCTAATGCTGGTTGTCTCCCAACGGATTTCAAAAGGTTAGACCTCTGTTTATGGGTCTGGATATAAGTTATTATCTAGAATAGAATATTCACAATGTGAGGATTAATGACACGTGGAGGAGTGTGGGTGCAAATTACCATACAGAAAACGTGAATGGTTAATTACTTCCAGCCAAGCAACTAGAGGTGTACCTCATCAAGTGAATCCTTATTGAAAATATTTTGTAAACTTGTTTTCCTGATCCTCCAGGGTGGGTAAATATTAGTAAGTCGCTCCTATGTAAACCTTATAGCCCACTAGGCAGAGAACATAGGGCCTATTAGGATGGCGGGCAGACTTTAGTCAGCCCCCCACCCTAGCAGTGCTGGGACCAGCCGCCAGTGGTGCGGTGGTCCCGCACCTGCAATTAGGATTCCACCACGGTGGTGGCATCCTCTATTCCCAGCATTGTGGCGGCACCGCCCGCCACAATGCTAGGAATGCACGTTGTGTGTTGTCATGCACAAGGTGATAGGCACTGCATGGTGCCTGCCACCTTGTCTGTGACAATGTGGTACCCCCATGTGCACCCCCCAATACCCTGGGGGCTGCAACGGGCCCCGAAAGCAAAATCCACATGCCTTTCCTTGCCGCCACGAAAGGCTGCTTTCCGCAACCATGCTAATATGGATTTCGGTGTCTAGCAGACACGGCCACCATATCCAGACCCTTTTTCGCCCGGTCGACTGGTAGAAAACTGGCGGACGGTCGTTCTGTACGCCTTGGTCCCCCCGCCATACTAATATGGCGGGGGGAAGAGGGTGGCAGGTGGGGTATGATGTACGGCGGATCGCCACCGCCATGCAGGCGGTGGCGATCCGCCCTGCATTATAATAGACCCCATAGTATTTAAAAGTGTGCATGTAGAAAAATGATCTTACCAGGTCCCTACAGTGACAAGGCCCTAATAACAATTTTCACTGTGGCAGACTTTAGTTTCCCTAGTAGAAAAGCAGAATTCAGATTAAAATACTAATACTCTCTCTCACAAATGGGACAAGCTAGAAATATAATGAAACCATAATCTTTAACAGTTTTTAAAAATCCAATTCAGTGGTGAAGTCAAATTGTAATACATTTTAAGGAAAAGTAACTTTTAGAAAATTACCTTTTCCCTGTCGGAAATTCTTAGAGGCTAAATTGCACTGGTACAAAGTGTGAAAGAGCTGCCAAATTCCTCCTAAAAGCAGAACATTAGTTAAACTGAATGGTCCGAGATGACTTCTGTTAGCTCCTTAGAATATGCAGGGTAGGCTTTGGACAATATGTTGACACTACATTGTCACATTCTGCATGGCAGGTCTGTCTGAAGGTGTTCAGAACTCACAGAATACTCTTGATGGAAGACCATCTATTGGTAATACAAGGTGTGGAAACTGTAATGTCTGTACCTTATGTATTGAATCTAAAAGCCTGGAACATAATGGATGCCAGGTTGCATCTAGAACGCTCAACAACTGTAGGAGCAGGAATATAGTGTATTTTCTACGTTGCCCCTGTGGCAAGGGTTACGTAGGGGAAACCAGTAGGGAGTCCCATTAACTTTCCAATGTTTGGGTGGCCATATGTAAGCTTGTTGGACTTCTGTGTATGTTGTTTGTGAGGTTTGTGTTTGGCTATTGTTTTGGGGGCAGCATTGGTTCAAGCATCCCTGAGTGTGTGTGTGTGATGTTTATGGATGTACCCCAGGGAGTGTGATTGGTTGTCAGTGAACTCACAGTACATCATTTGCACCATTCTGTGTGTTGAACACTGGTGTTGAGTGTTGCAGGTGTGAGGTGGGTGGAGGAGGGGTATGTGTGAAGGTCCTACTTGTTGTTGACAGTCATGGAGTGTGACATTGAGCCATGTGTGTTGTGCAGATTACATACACTTGTCAAGTAAGTTGAGACAGATGTGTGGCTAGTCACTATTTGACTTCAGACACTTGCTCTCATCACTCTGCCTATGCATGGCTTGCCTTGATGTACCCCAAAGTTGTTGCTCAGAGGTCATTTTGGTTTAATTCCACTCACTGTGCCACCCATGTATGATTTGTTGTCCTAAGGTTGGTTTGCAAGCCCAGTTATTGTCCTCCATTGCTGCTGACATCTGGTATGTGTATGTGGCTGTGTGTCAGTGTGAGGTGTGTCTGAGTGACTTGACAGGCAGTGTGACAATTCAGTGGATGTTCATATGCAGTATGGGTCTTCATTTTGTGATTAGACTCAATTTGTTAGACATGAGTGGAAGGTAGGTGTGTGGTTGAGGGAGGCCCATCTCCTGAGCTTCTGTGCAGGGTGTTCCTCTTCACCCCCACCTTCTAAGACAGGCTCCCTGGTTGTTTGGTGTGTGAGGTGCAGGGTCTGGCTACACCTGGAAGATGAATAGTGCAGGGAGGGCACCGGAGGAGCACAAAGCATGTCTCCAAATGGGTGTGGGAAACATAGTTTGTGAAGGGTGGAGGTAGGGTCCGGTAAATCTTTGTGGACTGCCCATTCCTGGCGTTGGCCCTGCCTACTACATTGTGCGCAGTTTTTCCCACGTCTGCACCGCTGCGGTGATGTGACCGGGAGATTGCAGTGATTTCGTAATTGATGGGTGACCGAAAGCGGAGGGGTGATTTTCTTAAAGGTAGGACATGTGTGGGCACACTTGGGGATGTGTTCCTGTCCCCACAAGGAGTGTCTGTTGTAGACAGGAACCGTATGCCAGCACAGGAGTTGTTAGTTATGGTTGTGTGCGGAGTTGTTTTTTTGCGTACCTGCGGCGTTGTCCGCGACGGTGCATTACTTGATGGTAGTGAGGAGATACAGCACCAGAAATGCTTGTAGAGCTGGATCCATTGCATTCATGACCGGGTGGAGGGGACCGGGAGTCTGGTTTCATGCTCCGCTGTCGTGCTTCCACCTTCTCTGGTTGGGAGTTTCTCCGCTGCAGTGTGACAGGCTGTTTGGGGCATCCTGATTTCTACGGCGGACGGGACGTCATTCTGCACGGTGGTGGGTCTCTATTGGCTCCCACGGTCATGGTGGCAGGTGCATATTTATGGCGGTCCATGTCGCACCGCGGCGGACGGGAAATGGGCTATGTTTGCCCATTGTGATATGGCGGGCATGAAGTCCGCTGCTGGAGTGCGTAAAAAGACATTTTCCACCACCGCCAGCACCACGGTTGTGCCTTCACCCGCCATCCTAATGAGCCCATAAGTCTTCATAGCATAATGCCCATTTGTGTTGTGATTTTTTTTCTCATGTCTACCTTTAATGTACACCACGGTTAATTTGAAAAGTGATTACGCCCCACTCTTCCCAAATTAAAACTAAACATCTGTTTCTATGGAAAATGTGGCATCTGCGAGTGATGTCACTTCTTCCATTCCTTTATTGTCATACAAAGAGATTGCTTTCTAATTTGACTGTATATTCTGGTTTATAAGCTTTGGGAAAGAGGACAAACATGCAGATTGTGTCTCATACTCATGACTCCTAACTCTACTACTACTAAATGCCTTTTGTGAATACCGAAAGTCGTAAAGTTAGGGTTTTGTCCCAGTTTAGTAGTAGTAAAGTTAGGAGTCCTAACTTTACTACTACTAAATGCTTTTCTGTGAATGCCAAAAGTAGGAAGTTTAGGATTTTATCGCAGATTAGTTCTGTGAATCGGCCCCAGTTTGAGGAAACGATGGGAAGAAGGAGGTATTTGACGACACATTGGTATGGATGTTTTAGTGACACATGGCTGGGTACCTAAGGCAAATATTGTGTCCATGCTAAATGCAAATATCTACCCAAGCAAATGTTGGTAGGCTTGTAAGGTTCAGATGGGGGTACTTTAAAGGTTTGCTCGATATGAAATGATGTGCATCAGTCCATTACATTTGTGAAAAGTGCCTTTGTTAGTGATCAATTAAAATGATGCAAAAGGTAAAATAATGATCCATACTAAGAAACAGTAAATGGGTTATGGTGGATGAAATCGGTGTTGGAGTCCAATGTCTAACACACGCCAAGCATCAGGAAGGGAAATGGGTCTAGGGACAGTTCACAAAGTAAATGGTAGGCAGACACAGGGAGACATTAGGGGTGGTTTTCCTTCAGGACAAGTATGTTACTTTTTGTGTTTTTTAAAGTGTTTCTAAGAGAGGGGGATGAAATATAGTTGGCTAAAAGACATGTGTAGGTATAAATATGTCTTCTTTGTATTTTATAGCATTTTTTATTGTGTGTTTTATCATGTTTTTCTTCATGGAAAGTTTATGATTGTTTAACTTATGCTTAATGTATTTATTTGGGAATGTAGTGTACTGGATGGTGTTTTACTTATCTATTAGATATCTATTACAGGTCTGTGTTTCCAAGCGGTTTCTATGGAAAGTTGGACATTCCGTTTTTTTTTTTAAGGAAATATTTTTCGGTTTACTACAAAGCAATTATTTAAATATAGATTTTGTTCTTTTTTTGTATTTCCAGGAGCAGTTCTTTTTTAAAATGATTACTATGTTTTTTTAAATTAAATCTTCTGACTGTGGATTGCTTCAATGGATTTCCTGTATATTTTCTTAATTGTTGCATTTCTGGGGGGAATTTGGTCATTGCTTTAAATATTTTTTGGTGGATTATTTCTTTTTACTATTTGGATTTGCATCTTTACTGTGGGTAGAGAATGTGATATGCTTTATTAATTTATGTTGATGTATTTAATATGTTGTTTTGTTCATAATATATGTTGTATTTATTCAATATAATATATTTTGCTACTTTGGTTGTTTAATAGTGTTATATATTATTTTTTTAAATGCTAATACTAATATTTTTTATTATATTAGTGACTAATACATTACATTTTTTTTATTTTTTAGTCAATGATTTACCAACATTAAGATATTAGTATTACAAACATGCAATGTTTGTGGTGCACTATATTGTTGTTTCTGATTTTTATGCTAAATGTATATCCTTTTTACAAGATAGATTAGGCTATTCCTTTGTTATTTATAAATAGTTGTACTTTACATTATTTTAGTTTGTTTATATGGTTTAGGGCTGATTTCGAAAACAGATTGCTCCATTCTAAATTCTTGGTAGCTTTGTTCTTTTTGTAAGGCTTCTTGCAATTTGTGTAGTGTAGGATGAGTGTTGCCTAGTGTGGATTGGAAGGCATTAAACCATCCTTCCACTGTGTTGTTTGCTTTAGCTTCCTTTGCCAAGGTGCCAAGGTGCTGTCATAGGCATTCCACTATGGTATCTAGAATTTAGGTTGGCGTCTATGTCCTGACTTATACAGTCTGCAAACCAAGGTATTCCATTGGGGGAGTAAGTTTGTCTTCATTTCTTTGATAACATGGGCTTGCTATTAGGATGTTGTAGGATGTTGTAGTGGTTGGCTACTTCTGTAACAGGCACGTAGGCTAGTGTGATCATTTTTAAACCTCAAACCCCTCAAATGCAATTTGGCTGTTGGTGGCGTATTCCACAATTAGGGCCTAATTGTAATCTTGGCGGTCTTAGTGTCGTCCCACGGCAGTTGCAGGACTGAGTAGTGCACCAAGCTGAAGGCCTTCCCACCCACCATATTTAGATGCTGTATCTGAAAACAGAAGCCTGCCGCCGCTGTGGTCTTCTCTGCTGGCCGACAGTACTCTACTACCGTCAGGCTGGCGCATACTGCTGAGCACATTTAGATGTTCCCGATGGGCTGACGGTCTTGTGGCAGCGGATTATTGATGGAGTGACATTTTGCTGCTGTTAAGACAGTTAACTACTACCTGCTGATACCAGAAAATATAAATATATGTTGTGTATGTGTCGTAATATATATGTAGGTCATGTGTACTGTCTGTTTGTTGCATGTAGAATAGTAACTGTTACCATACACTACATAGGAGAAGTGACAGTGCAGCCTACCTTCGATTTGGGCAACAATGAGGTTGCTAAACATCGTGTGCTGGGGCAGCAGCACAGAAAGGACTTGGACAATGGCGTCTAACAAGCATTCTGAAGCGGGATCCCAAAGAAGGTGAGTTTGCACCTAATTTCCTATCTTTCTGATGACTCACAAATGGCAGTGTCCCTGCCAGAAAAAGCTTGACGGAAAGGCAAATCATAATCTGGATGACGGGTGCTTGGCAGGACTCCCTCTTAGACCCCTCTCTTGCTCTCCCACTGCTGATGTGGAAGCATTAGTCTCAGCACAGGCAGCAAGACTGTGATGGTCTTGTTGCTGAGTTCCTGCCAAGAACTTATTTGAGCGGTCGGACTGCCAAGGCAGTGGCCTGTAAAAGAGACAGCGGGACCCATTCTGCCAAGATCGAAATTAGGCCTGCAGTGCACATTTTTGTAGGTGAGGCAATATACTTTAGTTAAAATTGTAATAACAGCCTTGTATGGCTGTGTGGGGGTAAACGTTTAGGATGGTTTGAGTCATAGCTTGTTTAAAGTCTTTGATTATTTTGGGGGGATAATAGTTGCTTGTTTGTTGTTTTACCTGGGTTAGTAGTTCCATGTTGGTACTGCCTTTTTTATTAGGAAGGAAAGCATAGATAAAAGGGATATTGCTGTTCAACATGTGTAGTGTATAATTGATGGAATGGTTTGGGGCACATTCTCAATGTTCCGTCAATCATCCTGGTTTGGCAATGGGATAGTTTGAGTAAACTATTTGCAGTGGAGCATATTAATATTCTAGTATCATTGTTATTATTGTCATATGGGAGGAAAGGTTACTTTCTATGTATTATTGTTAGATGTCCTGGTATGTCTATGCCCCTGTATGTTCTTGGAGGAGTGTGTGTTACTAGGCATTTTAAGGTGGGTATTGATGGGAATTGGTCTGTTATGTTTGCTTGGACTTTGGGTAGCATATCCTTTAGTATTTGGGATGTGGGTTGGTGAGAACTTGTGTTTGCTTCTCTTATGTCTTGTATAACATCTCTAACTTCTATCTCTGTAGCATTTGGAAGTAGTTATTCTCCCTTACATTAATTACAACATTTTCTTTTGCAGTTGCTCCCCCAGAACGCGTATTGGAATAATATTTTGAATATTTGCCGTTTAAATTTTCAGTTGAAACATTTTCTTGACTGTAGGTGTCCCCCATGTAACTTAGTAACTTTTTTTCCATTTTTGTGAAGTGATGAATTTTATGCCCTCTGTCTTTATATTTGTAATTACTGTAAATATATGAATGTGAGATATTGTTATATTCTACCTTTTATTTATTTATATACAGTTAAACATGCATTTACTCTTTATTTAATTACTTACTCGTATGTGATTTACAGAAGTTTTATGCCCTTTGGAGTACTTTGTTAGAGTGAACTTGATCTTGAAACTTGTTTTACTTTTCTGCTGTAAGAGACAAAAATTTCTATTAATTACATTTGGTATATTTTTTTTCACGATGTTTGGGGGTTACTCATTTTTAGTGTTGCTGTTTAAATGAGTTTACAATTATTTCTTACATTGACGTATTTTATTTTGTAATGTTTGAAGTGTTGTTGTAGATGGTATTTAATACCAATTTGGATAATCTGTGTAAAACAAGAAAAGTTAAGCATTGTGTTAGCCATTGTTTGTTAATTTATTGTTTTACAGTTTATCAATATTCAACTGTTTTGTTTAAAGCTAATTGTTACTTACTTGAATGTGAGATTCTAGAGTTATATATTTTGCAGTCTTCTGTTTTGTAAGGAATAACCAGCAGAATTTCTTCCTCTACAAATGTTTGTTATTTTGTGAGCTATTATTTACTTTAATTAGTGGTCTTTTATAATGCTTGGTTAATTGTTTACAACATTTTATTGGTTAAAGTTGTTTATAATTGTATTTTATTGGTTGCTTTAGTATAATTACATTTATTTTTTGCTTTAGATACTTTTTTGGTAAATGCTAATTTATGTATATTTGTATTATATATTATTTTATTTATTTAATATTGGTTTTCTTTGTGTTGATAATAGTGTTAATATTGTTTATTTTATTTAAAATCTTATGGTAATTAAGTTATTTTTAAATATGTTTAGTGTATATTTATAGGTGTATTTTAATAGTGTTCATGTTCAATAATTTAGTGAAGTAAAAATGTTTTTAATTATACATTGTTGTTATAATTTTAGGATATATTTATTGTTGTTTGTGTAAATACCTGGTTTTTGGTATGTTTTAAACATAATAACTACTTTTTCTTTTTTTTCATAACATATTTTGATGAAGTTTGATACTATACAGACCGGATAAATCCCAGCATGGTGAGACATTTAATGCCATTTTGAGGTACATCCACAACATTTGTGTGGCCACTGTCTATGATTGCAGTCTGTGTAGGAACTCGTAATCCTGAAGAAAACCATAATGTAACAAAACTATAAAAGAGACCAATTTGCATCCGTACTCCAAATTATCTATCCTGTTCCCTCCCAACAACAACTTTAGGTAGAGGTTGTTATCTGTGCTGTATCTTTCTGATCTTGTCTATGTGATCTTATCTCATTGTCTAAGTGTTGGTGGGATATAGTGTGTGATTACAGTGAAAAGCCTCTGAGGTCGCCCCAACTTTTCCATATTTTGGTATGGTTCTGGGGGCATCCCCGTGCCGTGAATACTGGGAGTTCCAGTCCCATATTGAAGTCCATGCCATTTTTTCAGGTTCCAATACGGGGTGGAGTACCTGCTTTCCATTGTCTGGCAATGTCCAGTTTGGTCAAAAAGAGCCCCAGAAAAAGCAAATGTTGCTTATATCTATTCCCATAATGCAGTGTAGTAGTAGGAGTTTTGCCAATACCTCTGCTAGGCAATTCATCACGCCATGCCAGAAGCAATCTAATGTGGTGCATGACCAAATCATATTTAGAAATGCACCTTTGTCTTGTTTGCAACATGGGCATTGTGGGAATGCAATTAGCCCCTCTTGGTGATTCTGATGCTTCTCTCCAGTCATCGTCATTGGTGGAACCCACTTTGCCCGCAGGGTATCTAGGGTGCTGGGGTTGTTAGTAATAAGAGATTGGTATATTTTTGTTATTTTGTATTCACCTAGGTCGCCCATCAGTTGTTTACCCTCCAAAAGGCTAAATTCAGGAATTGTGATGAGGTCACGAATATATGGGTATAATGCATGTCTTAGGTATAGAATTGATTGTGGTGCATAAAGAATTCTGAGCAAAGGTCTTGAAATGATTTGATTACGGGTCCTTTCATTACATCGCCTACAGACGAGATCCCTATTTGGTCCCAGTGTGTGAAACCTTGAAGGTGTGCCACTTGTGGGAGCAGTTGGTTTTGCCATAAAGGGGTTTCTCTAGCGATGTGACCCCAGCATCTCATCCTGCGGAGATATTGTCGCCGGCCTAAAATGACAACCCCTGTCAAGGGTGGAAGATCCTTCGGGTCAATTCTAATGTAAAGGTATGTATAGCGGGAGGGGTTCTCCCATGATACATTGCTCTTCTCTATATGCTGGATCATGCTTGGAGCCATACCATCATTCAATCAGGATCTGTAGTTGAGCTGCTGCATGATCTAATTGAATATCTGCAGCAGCAATGCCTCCGCAATATGTAGATTGAAAACAGGTACGTAATGCAACTCAAGCAGTACTTCCTCCCTTATACAAATTGGTTGAGGGTTGTATTAATTTGTCGGAACCACTGCTGTAGAATTGGATATGGATAGGATTGAAGTTGGTACAATAGGCGTTTGATGGATACAATCTTAAAAATGGCAGATCTTCCGTATAGTAATAAGGGAAGAATGGACCACGCCTTTCACATGTTCTGTTAGTGTGCCTATGTTCTGGTCCCATGAGACTGATTGGGCATGCTGAGATAGTTTAGGCCATTGGTGACCAGTGTGAGTTCCTCAGTCCATCATCTGTTACCCAGGGTCCCCCTAAGTGGCCACACTAATGATTTCTGTTTATTAATGTGTAGGCCGGATATCTCACCAAAGATATGCAATGTTTGTAGGATTCTGGGACTAGACCTATGTGGGTCGGTGAAGAAAAAGAGGACATCATCTGCAAATAGGGCTAGGCGATCTGATATTTCTGGCACCTACTCAAATCCCCACAGCAAGGCATTGCGTCAAACCCATGCGGCCAAGGGTTCTATAACAAAGGCGAAATGGAACATCCATGTCTGGTGCCTTGGCCAATTGGGAATTGATGGGATATGCAGCCCGCTATCCGAATGGATGTTGTAAGGTCTGTGTATAATAACTTTACATATGCTATGAATTTGGGGCCCAAGCTTAGATGTTTTAGAAATATGAACATGTATGTCGTTCTGACCAATTCAAACACCTTGTCAGTATCTGCAACGAGTAAGGCTGCTGGTCGATCTAAGCGATCCACTGCGACTATTGCGTTATGGACTCGGTGTATATTGTGGCATGAATCCAGCTTGATCTGGACGGACTAAGAAAGGCATGTGGGATATAAGTCTGTCCACTAGAACTTTAGCTATTAGCTCGGCTTCTACATTTAGAAGTGAGATCGGCTGGTATGATGAGCAGAGTTTGGGCAGGTGCCCAGGTTTCAGGAAGACCACAATTTCTGCATGTCTCCAATCTGGTGGCAAGCATTTATTTTTAGGGCGTTATGAACAGTGGCAAATTATCAGGCTCCTAAGGTAGATATGAATGTTTTAAAGAATTCACATGGAAACCCATGCGGTCCCAATACTTTCCCCGGTGTCAATTCCAAAGTAGCTGTGGCCCATTCTTCAAGTGTGATGGGACTTCTAGGGATTCACATGTAGCTATGGAGTTGTTGTCAGTGGAATGTCTCTGAAGAAGTCCTCTATCTGGGAATGTGTTAAGGATTCCTGTTTTGTATATTGCGTTTGATAGAATTTGGCGCAGCAATGTGCTAGATCAGCTCGATCTGTGAGAATCACGTCTGCTTGCAAATTAATCGTGGGTATTTGAACTGGTCTCAGGATGTATTGACGTAAACTGTACAGGAGTTTCCCTGATATATCCTGCTTTGTGTGGCCTGCAATGCACATTTGGCCTCTTCTAACATCTCCCATTTGTGTTGCTTAATTGTTGCATTGATCATGTCTCTCTCCCTACCCCGGCTTTCAAGTTTGATAAGATGTGCCTCTATTTGTAACAGCTTTTGCTTTTTAAGTCGTCATCCTGCTGTGCAATAACTGATATCAAAGCCTCGTATAGTTGGTTTCATTGCCTTTCATAGTGTTATGGTGGAAAAAGTCATCCCTTTGTTGAATGAGAAGTAATCTAGTAGAGCTTTGTGTAGGTGAGTTTTACATATTGGGTTATGTAGGTGCCATAGGGAGAGGTGCCGATGGAAGGGAGGTATTTTGGGGCCTATGATTAGTTGTAGTCGTACTGGGGAATTATCTGACTGACCCCTGGGCATAATCTCAACTTCTGGTATTCTGTGGGTGTGTTCGTGGGTCATGAACAGATAGTCTAATCTAGAGAATGATCCATGGACAGTGGAGAGTATGTGTATCCTGCGATTGTGGGATGTAGGGCTCTCCATACCTTTGTCAACCCCAACATCTCTGCAATGGGACTCAGTTTAGATTCCCTTTATGGACCCTGTGGGGCTGAGAGTCTCCATCTATCTTGTTCTGGGTGAATCACGTCATTAAAATCTCCCCTAACTAAGGCAAGGCTTTCTGGTATGGACCTCCATATATCTACAATGTGTTTGAAGAATGTATAGTTTAGTGATGTGGGGGAATATACACTTCCCAACACCATAGATTTGTCACACAATTTTCCGTGTATGAAAATGTATCTGCCTTGGGTATCAGCCCATGTACGAATGTGTACAAAGGGGATTTTTTGGTGGATCAGTATGGCGGTCCCTCGTGCCCCTTTTGTTGACCACAAGTGGAATATGTGTTTGAAAGCATAACAGGTCAAACAAGGGGCCTTAGTCCCCATGAGGTGGGTCTATTCTAAGAGAAGAATAACGGCTCCCATCCATTTACCCTTTTTTAATACTGCTCCACGTTTGACCTTATCGATTAGACCTCTAACATTCCAAGTGAGCTTACCTCCTGGATTCTGATCGTTCGGCTTTGTCATTCAGATGTGTAATGTATGTTATAAGGGGTTATATCGTAGTTAAGAATGTCTAAGTCAATGTACTGGATACAATGGGACAAAAGTTATGTTAAACAAAACTTGGAACTGGCAATCCTTTCCCAACGACCCCCCACCCACACCCACCTCAATACCTCAATAATTTTTGAAGCATCTGTCGCGGAGGGAATACTGCGTCCACCTCAATGGGCGATGAGTGCAGGATCCGTCCAAGGGTTCCCCAAATGTCCCATCAACGCAAACGACCTGAAGAGTTCTGGATTGTTCACTCGGGTATTTTAGCCTTCTGTTCATACCACGATATGTAGCATTATTTCTAAGATACTATTGGTGTATTTGGTGGATTTATGCGTAGATTGTCTTTAATGTATGCTACATCTAGTTTTTTTATGGTCTCTGTTTGTTTGGCACTCTGTGACCTGGAGCACCACGATGATGTTGATCTGTGTCTTTGCTTGCCTTTCTTGGCATTCAGACTGTTTTATGGGTCTCCTGATGATCAGTATGAGTCTCGTGATGGCAGTGTTAGTGGCTTCACAGGTCTGATCTCATCTGTCCACTCGAATACCTCCTCCGGTGTATCAAAGAACACAGTGTGATTTTTGTAGCAGATTCTTAAGTGTGCAGAGAAGAGTAGCATATATGGGATTTGTAATTCCGAGAGCTGTGTTTTCGCTGGGGTGAAGGACTGATGTTGTTTTTGTACCATCCTAGTATAATCCAGTAATATCATTATAAAGTGGAAATCATAGATGAGGGATTTTTGTGCTGTAGCTTGATGAAGGATAGTATCTCTATCATGAAAATTGAGGATCTGCCCTATAATGGGGTGCAATCTGACCCCTGGGGGAGGTTTCGCAGTTAGGGGTCTGTGGGTGTGTTCTATTATGAGGCAGGTGTACAGCGATTCCTCCATAATCCAAGTTTTGAGCCATTGGGCCAGATATGCACCCCTATCTGTGCCCTCACACCCCTCAGGGAATCCCAAAAAACGAAGGTTATTCCTAGGGGCTATTCCTTTGGCATCTTCTAAACAGATAGCAAGGCCCTGTGTGAGTTTCTCGAGTGTATTCACCTTCCCTTGAAGCGTGGAGACTGCATCTTCCATGCTAGAGACTCTAGTTTGAGCTTGGGTAAGGCGTTCCACTGCATTACGTAGATCTTGGTGCAATAGCATTGCATCCCACCCAACCACACCGATATTGGCATCCAATATGTCTCTAGATTGGGTGATCTCAGCTAGTAGTGCAGGTTATCTTGAATGTTGTTCTGGCCCCCAGTGGCCATTGTTGATGCTGTCCCCATGTTTGTAACTGTGAATTTATCCATGGTGCATTGTTTAGTGGCCAGGGTTTCAGATTTATCTTTGAACATGGCTCTCGAGGATCCCATGTTGGTGTCTGCTGTATTTGGGGATCTGGGTTATGTGAATGAAGGTCGCCCAGTGTTGCACCTAGTGGAATGGTTAGTCGGGGGCATTCGCGCCCCAGTGGTGGATCTTCTATCGGGATCGTTGTCTCAATGTTTTGCTGTTATGCGCTAAGGGAGGCCCTCCCCAACCACAAACTGCAACAAAACATGGATTGGTCACTTCCGCAAGCGAGGTTACACACCCCCTCCTCTAATGGGCGTTAGCTTCTTGCCCCTGTGTCAGTTATAGTCTATTTTACATTGATTCCTTTTGGTGCTGTTGTGTATACCTGATCTCCCAAACTGCTGTATGGGCCAAGTTTGCTAAATGTTCAATGCACCTCGCCTTATGGATTCCAATCTATGCGGAGGAGTGTCTATGTCTCAGGGCTTCAGACACGCAGCTATTATGAGCTATGCAAGTTGTTTTACCTCTTTTGTGGGGGGCACCAATCACTTCTGCTGAAGGTTTGGATTAGGTGCACTGCGTTCAGGCAGCATTTCCCTGCGGTGTCATCCGGGGATTGCATGTTGTGCAGTCCAATTGGTGTTGTGCAGGCCCTTAACGTATGAAGCCCTCAATTAATTATTTCAGGTTGGCGGTGGTGCTGCACATGTGTCTTGGGGACGCCTGGCCTCTACTCTGGTGTCTAATGTAGTCCCCAGGGCCTGGCAGGGTCCCAAGGGCCTTTAAAGTGTCCCAGAGTCTGCCTCTCACTCACCAGGCCTCAGGGACTCCACGAATAGCCACTGCAGATTGGCGACTACACTGCACATTCCTCATGTAGCTCCCAGGATGAGTGCCCACCTCAGTGCTGGTTTCGCGGACCCAACTCGCCAGTTTGTGCACGCAGGCCATGCATCTCAGTGAGGGATTCACACTCTCCCCAGAGGCAGCTGAAGTCGACCCCTGGCCCCAATGGAGATCTCCTAAATCGGCGCTTCTCTGTCCAGGCTCCAAGGTCCCCTCTAAGCAACTGCAAGTTGGAAGCAGCAGTGCTGCAAACATGCAGTGGAATTTCTGGGGTAGGTGCTCGCCATGGGGTAGATAACACAGCGGTCTGCTGCTTTCTGGTGTGTGGTTCGTCAGAGGTCTTATGGGCAGCATCAAGGGTCTTCGCTCACTGGAGTGACCCCAGGAGAACCTACAAATTGTAAGGTGTCAGTACAGAGGCATCAGGATCCGTTGATGGTATGATGCTGGTAGGATTTATGTCAGATTTTGGAAAGGGCTATGGGAGCCACTCTATCGCACATCTGCCATGTCAGACTGCTTGGCCACGCCATTTACTACTTGTTTGATTATAGTGTTGTAGTCGATTTTGTTGTGATCAATATTTTTGACATAGTAGATGCTTATTGATAATTCACACTATTTGTATTTGTGATATTTTTGTACTCAATAATGTAAACATCGATATTTTTGTTAGCGATTTTTATGTCTTTGATATAAGTGACCTTTATAGTTACATATAGGGTCTCTATATTTTTGTCCTAAATATTTATTTTTCATAATTGTGTGAGACTACATTTGCTGACTCAATATTATGTAATTGATCCAATTTTGCAAAAGTAAACTTTAATAATTCAGCCCAATCCAAGATTGCCAACAACATGGATTATTTAGGAAAATGCCTTTATCAAAGATGGCTCTCTTGCCATGTGGCTCACTGTTTCTCACTGTATTATCCTATAAAAGAAGACCTCTGCCATCTGTTGCTATTACCCAATGCAGCCCTATTATTTTTAGGTGGATTCTTCACCCCTAAAGCTCACAATGTTCCACCTTTTTGCGGGCTTCAGCATAATTCCTGTGGGTAGCTCTGCTTTACCTCACAGTGCTGTCTTGTAATTGCTCTGCCTCAACTGCAACTTAGAGTATGGATTCTCATTTCTTATCTGTCCTGCCTGCTGAAAGGTTTGATCACTTTTGGGGGATTATTATGTCAGGGGAGCTTTCCTCCAGTACTGTGGCCATTTTTGCAGACTCTGTCCCTTACACCTTCGTATGATAGCAATTTGGTCATTTCTGTGGCAAATTAAGCCTGGCCCTTGGGACAAGACCTAAAATCTGCTGTTCCATGAGAAACAGAGCGTGATTGAGCGTGAGTTTGTGAAACTGTTTTCTACAGTTCACAAGAAGATTGAGAAACGTTAAATCAGAAGAGGAAAATATGAGGCTAGTTCCAACAGGGTCGTAAATCCCATTTGTTACTGCTAAAATGATTTATGAGAACGAAGGATGAGTCTGTCTTCATATTTGAGCCATATAAAGGGCATAGATTTATCATGTGTTCCCTGCAACCTAACCTGCAGAAATATATCTCTGGCATAAAGTTGAGTTCATATTTGTATTTAGATGGGAAGTGAAGAAGTCCGATGATAATAGATTGCTGTGGTCTAGGAGGTTGCTGGAGAGACAGCCTGCTCTTGTAATCAGGTGGCCTGGGAGATATTTTGGTAGGACAGAGGTTTTGCTTTGGAGGCTAAACTTTCAGAAGTATGGCTCTTGATTTTTATTGAGTAGAGTTCGAGGATTACATGACATGATAATTATGACACGACATGTATATTAATGGTTAAAAAAAACGCTGCAAAAGATTATTGTCCATCTCCCATTCACTCAGAGCCCTCAAATGTCTGTCAGCTGAAGCTAGGATCCAATTGAAGATTGCTTGCATAACCTACAAGGCTTTACACATTTCTAGTTCAAATATATGGCGAATAGGATACAACTATCAGGAGGAGGAAGGGCTTCTAGAAGTGCCAAATCCCTCGCACTAAAACCAGCCCAATTAAAAAAAAAGGAAAACACATATTTGCACTTTCACCAGATCTGCTCCAAAAATGTGTAGCTCCCTACCACCATCAATGAGAGCAATTACCTCAATCAGGCTCTTCAAGAAAAAAGTAAATGCCCTACAGCTAGAAAAACATGTGCCATAAAAGTACTAATTTGAAACTGTCATTCTTCACCCTGTTGCTTTTATTGACATTAATATTCCTTATTTTATCCTATTTTGAACCATTCTCTTTGACTGCCATTAGTAACCTATCATTAGAAATAGGTGATTGACTGTACTGCAAACCTCATCAGCTCTCTATGTAAATCCCTCTGATACTTTGATGGTCATAAAAAATGTACTTGGCCTCAGTTGAGCGATGGCACATCACCATAGGTGCCAAAACTAAGGGAGTGGGGGTATTGCAGCACCCCCAAAATACCCATTTTGGAGTTCAGAAGGTGAATGAGCAATAAAGAGGCCTTTGAATTCTGTTTTTAGCTTGCCAACTTTGCTCTGCATTCAGAGACAGAGGTCACATATCAGTCTATATCTTCTGACAAAGCGCTGTGTATTCTTTTGCCATACAGATTGGTATTTACTTTTCTTTGACTGCAATATGAGAGGACTTTGTTAAGCAAGCTATGTGACAATCTTCATGAAGTACAAGGGATGTGGAAAGAAAGGCTATAGGATGTCCATTTTATTCTAACACACAAAAACATTTAAATACCTTTAATTGAAATGCACAAATATTTCAAAATATATCAGCCATTAGGAAAGCACATGAGGCAAAAAAAATGTACTTCGCAAGTGTGATGGAAACAAAGATTTTAGAAAGAATCATAACAAATTGAAACACTTCTCTTTGTGATATACAAGTGATAAATATTCACAGAAACCCTATTTCCATTGTTTGTGCAGTATATAGTTTTATCACTAAAACCGCATGTCTATGCAAAGTTCATGATCATTTCAATGGAAAATGTCCTGTCTGCAAATGACAATATGCTACCACACCATATCTTAGTACTTTATTTGTGACAGTGTCCTCCAAATTGCACCACTGGTTACATACTACACTCTTAACACTCTCCTGCTGAATGGACATGGCTCATTTGCTACACTTGGTCTTTGTGTGACATTTGGATTTTTCACAATCCCTATGACTTCAGTGATATTACATTGATGGCAGCCATTGATCCAGTGACACTGGACAGCACATTAAATGCATACACCATAAAGTGACTTTGCGACAAACCTCAAAATGCTGCAGGTAGTAAATGCCAGGTAGTAACTGTCTGTCTAACAAGAAGGTGGACAAAGGGCCTTCTTGTGACTTTTTAAGTCCTATAGAAGTAGAGGACAAATGGATTGGACCCTACATTGTTATCGAAATTTCCAGTTAGGTCAAATATTTTCAAGTGGTTTATGCTTCTATAAACCCTATTATATGTATCACATGAGCAATCTGACACCTTATCACCATGGAGGTGATATGGCTTGTATCTAGGGTTAATATTTAGTGTGACAGTGAACCCCTCTCAGAGTGACTAATGATTCAGAAGTCATGCAGTTGAATTTTGCCAGTACTCTAGCAGTGTGCTACCAAATACCACAGCAGGTATGATGTCACAAAGAAATATGACCATCCTATACAAAAATCAGATCCATTTGTAGGCAGGAATGCACTTCAGTCTTCCAGTAGTTGTTTAATGACATTGCATATGGCTTGGGCAGCTTCTGTGTCTTCTACCAATAATCACGATTATACCAGTCTTTTCTTCCACCACGAAGAGCAACTAAGCCACCTGAAGATTGCTCTGCAGGTTATACAGAAAGTAATAACAAAGCAGGCAAGTAAGTGCTCGATTCTTTGGAGTTATGTAGTCAATGTTGGACACAAGGTAGGCTGAAGGAAGATTTGACCTCTGTAAACTAAAATTTAGTCTGTATTGGAATGGGTGGTTCACAAATTCTGAACCCAAGCAACAGCTTTTCTTGGATTCAAAGGTTACTGTTGCTAACCTCTGGAGAATTGTAGGAACATAGGGGCAGATTCTGAGAATCTGCCTGCCTGCGACCAGTTTTTTTCTTGATGCATGTGGCCCAAACTTCCTCCACTGACCGTGCCTACATGCAGAACCCTATGGGCGGTAAATTAAATAGTGGGATATCAAAAGGTATTTGACATGCCTAGGAAATATTTGAACAAAACCCATGTAGATGCCTGACTGTGGGCCTATCGCTATACAAATGGATGTCCTGGAGAGGGCTATTGGTGCTGTCTTTGCCCAGCAGAATGAGAATGATTGACTATTGTTTTTTGTTGTATTCCATTTTTAAGTCAGAACTGTGCAAAAACTGATAAAGAGGCATAAAGGGTAATTTGGGTATTTAAGAGGAACCATTCCTATTTCTTGAACAACATTCACTGAATAGAAAGACCACAAACTCTTGAAATGGATGATGGCAATGGAAGACGGCAACCAAAAGTTGTTTATGCATTGCATTTTTCTGCAAGGTCTATAATAGTTTGTTGAACATAACGTCAGTCTGTCACATGAACAGTTGGTTGCCCCATAACCTGTAATATATTTTCCTGGGGAGCAGCACTCTCTTCGCTGGATTCAGACACGTTAAGCTGCAGGAAAGACATGCAATGATGCAATGGCTAGGTTCTATCCTGCTTCTGCTTTTTCATTGTCAAACAATTACTTCGGATGCTTGCTATGCACTGACCCATCACCACCAGTAAACACCATCCATTGCTTACCCCTCATATCCTCTAAACACCATAATTCCCTGACCCTATAACACCTCACCACAAAGAAACTATACTCATATCTGAAGCGTAACAGCCCTTTCTGCTGCAAAAATCTACCATCCCAAAACCATAAAATCACTTACTACCCCCTAACTCCACACATTTCTGGAACCTAAAATTCTATATATATGCCTAAACCCCACCCATCCCAAACCCTTAAAACACCTCAGCACATCCAAACTCCACCCATCCCTGAACCGTAAGAAACCTTCAGTGTCCCTAAACACCAGCCATCCATGTGAACTCCTCACCACCCTAAATTACTCAACCCTGAACCCAAAAACCCCTTTCTACATCTAAACTCTACCCATCCCTGAATCCTTAAAACCCCCTGCCACTCTAAACTTCACCCCATCTTGTACCCTAAAAAGTCTTTACCACCATCGCAGCTACCCATATTTGACCTTAAAAAACCCTCACCAGCCAAAAACTTCACATATCCATGATCCCAAAAGCCTATTAACAAGCTTATTCTACACCCTTCCTTGAAACCTAAAAACACCTCTCACACCTAAATACCACACATCCATAAACCCTAAAAAACCATGTCCATCCCTACATCACACTCATCTCTGTATTACATTATTACATTTAATGCAATTATTAATGTTAATTTTGGTTAAGAAACAGTTAGGAATATAATTCAAAGACTCCTTTAAATAGTTTTTTTAAGTCCACTTTTATGATTCAATTGAATTTGTGATAACTATTGAGGAAAAGGCACCTTTAGAGTTTTAAACTACAAATGCCATCTGTCAAAGTAACCCATTTTGACAGGCCTTAACTTTAATTTTAAATATTTGTAGGTTGTCCTCAGGTAGACTAACTGTCCATAATACAGTTTACAGATCCCTACTTTGAAAAAGTTATTTTCATTGTAGCAAGTCTGGCTGTTCCATAGGAAAGCATTTGATTACAATATTACATTTAATATTTGTCATTTCAATTAGGAAACAGCTAGAAATCTTGTTAATATCGATAGAATCAATGACAATGCTTATAATGATACATTTGCACACAAGAACGAAATTGCATCACTATTATCCAATTCCCACATCATGAACTCTCCATCAACCCAGACTCCGAAATACCTGTTCAGGCAGGCTCTGTAACCTAGACCTGAGGTTACTGGTTGACAGGTAACAGGTGGGGTGGCATCAAGCTGGCAGACAAACTCATGAATCGCAAACTCAGACCCATCCCCCAGATAACACCACAATGGCCCAGGGAAATTGGCCCCAATAAAACACACATGGCCAGAGGGACGGCACACATTCCCGAAACACCCTTAAGTCTGATGCCACATGAAGTTAGGGACACACAGCCAATCAGGACCTAGCACACACAGTGATCATGTGCCTGCATTCTTTTACCAAACAAGGATGCCAGAAGTACTTTATGATGCCCAAATAAATATACAAATCCTTTTCATATTGATTGTACTTTGAGATAATCCTCAGACAAATTTCTGTAACTGTGTTCCTGGCCAAAGTGTTTAAATAAACCAATTGTTCCTGTTTTGCCAACTGCCTCTTGCCTTTTGTTTTTTTAAGGTAAATTCATGTTCGAGCAACAATAAATAAAATACTATTGTTAATAAATATTTAAAGTCCATTTCAATTGTAAAATTGAATATTTTTAACTATTAAAGAAAAGGTACTTTTACAAAGTTAGCTTTTCCCTGCCTAGAACTTCTAGAGGCCTGTATGCATGAGTTCCAACTGTCACCAGGCAGCTGAACAGACCCCTTAATGAGGATTGAAACTACTTCCAGAGCAGCAAAAATGTCTTGGAAATGGGGAGGTGTTTCTTTTCCTCTGGCAGGATGACCATCTGCTCCTGAGGTCCTGAGACCCTTGCCTATATCAAAGTGTACTACTCCTAACATCCTGAAAAACCTGGGACTCAAAAGGTTTTAAAGGAAATAAAGGACCTTGATTTTTATCCAGTTGAATCACTTCTCTGGCTTGTTGGTGTTGTAGGAAACAGGCAATCACCTTTTGAGGGGCTTCCAAACTTCTGTAATTCCTCAATTTGATCCAATGCACTCTCTGCAGCTCCAGCAGTGATTAAAATATTAGCTGGCTAGTGATGCAATTAAATGGAGCATAAAGGTCATCATTCTAATGCCCTACATGTTCTCTGGGATACTGGAAAAGCTCAGATTGTCTTCCCTGTTTCTGTCCTCCAGCTCAGTCATCTTTGCCTGCATAAACTAATGGTCCTGGTCCCAATCAGTTGCCCTAGTGACTGCTTGCTCCACTGCTATTATTCCTGACTCTGAGGCAGTGAGTTGCATGGTAAATGCCTTGAGATCTGCCTGAACTAAAGAGAGATCCTGAGATGTTTTGGAGGTGTTATTCTCAAAAACAGCAAACAAGCTTCGTAATACTGTAAGTTCTTTAAGGATCTATCTAATGCCGAGTCCTGTGTCATCTTGCAGTGCTTTTTTGGAGGTTTTGATATTTTCCCTGTGACTGTCCCACAAAATGGAGCTGCCAGCCTGTCACAGCGCTTAAGCTCATACACACTCCTCACCTCTCCTCTGTCCGGTAAGAAACTCACGGCGTAGAGACCTCTAAGGGTACTTTCTATCTGTGAGGAGTTGGATGGCTTCCAGTAATGTCTAGATAACAGAGATACCTTAGCCACCCACTGTTAACTAGGCCTGAGAGGATGAAGTCTGGAGGAGAGTGCTAAGGCAGGAAGCAGTCGTTCTGTGATTTCAGAGATTCCCTTCCGTGATGGTGGTGTCATGCCAGGAGCGCTTGTCAGAAGACTCTGTGGTGTGGCCTCTGTGCACCTCCAACATTGAGGCCTATTGAGCAAAGATGCTGTATCTCCACTCCTTTTTGTGGGGATGAAAAGGGAGTGTCCAGAGGTCAGGGCTCTGCAATAGTTCCCATGGCTAGTTCAGGGAACATAAACACTCAAGGCAATCGTTGTAGCACTTACCATGAATTTCCAGTACTCATGAAGTACCACCATAAAGGTCTGGCTAGGTGGTACGACAGTAGCCTCCCTTACAAGATAGCCAATGTTGTTAGGGGCAGCAGTCCTCTTTCGATGGTCAGAGTCCGAAGGCCCCCATTGCTTCTGCAAAGAATTAGAAGCTGGAACCATTATTTAACCCAGGCATTTCTTTGCTGCCAGTAGTTGGGATGACAGTTACAGACCCTTCTGCTGCAGTGTCTCAGATGTAGCCAGTCGCTCCAGTCAGCTCTTGCAGTGCCGGTCAGCCGGAGGTTCGCTCATTGCCTAGGGATAGCACCTGCTGATAACTGCACTTTCTCATCCCCATTCTGGTGCCATTCACATCTCTGACCACCGGTACTTGATTGCCACAATTACAGTGGGTCACAGCCCCCATAATATGCAGAATAGGCCATTGATCAGGTGGCCCAAAATGGTACTCAAATGATAACAATCCAATAAGGGAAAGTGGAGTTGTGAATTTTGAACATTTTTATGACAATAGAATCTAAAAGAATCACCTCAGCCATCTGCTTCACTTGAATCATACCTAGGTGAAATTTAAGGTCGAGCAGGATGGAGAGTGTGTTGGACACAGGAACCAGGTTGGACCTGGCCAGACGTGTTACCTTCAACCATTATCTGTGAAATCGAGCAAAAAAATCCTCAGCTGGGCAAGACAGAAGGGTGTGGCTGAAAAGGGATCCACGTGGCCAGGAACTGCTGGATGAGGTTCTGGTGAAGCCATTGGCTTTTGGTGAGAAAGTTGAGAGATGGAGAAATCCAAAATTCATGTCCAAAGACGGCTACTCACTGGCTGCATACTTTTGTCGCCTTTGCCCACCAAAGATTTCTACTTTCAGACATAGTCACTTTCTTTGAGCTAAGATACCTCTAGCTGTAAGCTGTATCAAACAGGGCTCAACAAGGCAGGTTACCCTCTCTGCGATGTGTCACTGAAACAGATTTGCTGTTGCCAAAAAGCTTTGAGCGTGAGCAACTTTAATTTTTAGCACAGCTGCAATGCACCTTCGTCAGATTAATTTGGAAGTTTCATCCAGGTGCTCTAGAAGTCTTTGGAGCTAAAATGTTTTTAATTCCCAGGTTTCTCACAATGTTAGGAGGAGTGCCCTATGTCACAGCTAAGGTTCTAAGAACCCCAGGAACAGCACATGGTGGGCACAACTCACTCGATCAGAAGCCAACAGCAGGGTCCAGGGCATGTCCAGTTGGAAATTATCAACTGGGCTCTTCAGGAAAAATGGCTTCTTGCAGCTTGTTGTGTCCCAGTAGCTTAACAGAAGGTCAGCCAACTGACCCATGGAGTCCACTTCTTTGTCCTGTGTACAAAAGGGAAGACGTTTAGCATCTCAGATCCCCTCACAAGTCTCAACAACAGGGTGCTCTATCTTTTGTCTTCCACAGATCCAGTAGTGTTCTGAAGAGTATGCCAGGGTTGTCACATTTAAGCCGGGCACTAGCCTGTGAGTAGGAGTGGCTCACGATCCCCCTAACCAATAGGTAAAAAGTTACCAGAGGTCCCTTAACCTACTTTTGCAGCAGTTCCTGTGTGCCATTTTGAAAATAATTCAACAAGATCCCTCTCTACCCAAATCCAGAAACATTTTTCTCCTGTACAGAGCTTCTGTGCCTAACCCAGCTGTGTGGCAAGAGACATAAACAACCCCTCTTTTGTGGTTCCCTCAAAATTGGTAATTGGGGCAGCTCCTCTCCCACTGGGATTGGAACCTGGCTGGCTAGAGAAACAAAGGAGAAAGGTGTTAGCTACATCTGCCTGTGACAGAGTAGGCCCCTTTGATGCTAATTACATTACTGGGCACTGCCTAGATGGTTCTACTTCTAGAAGAGCAGAACCCCTCCCCACACCCAAGGCCGTTTCTCATGAAAGGGCTATTACACTCTCGGGCGACAAGTTGGAAATTTATGCAAATGGGTTCTAGAGGATTTAGACAGGTAAAAGGTGACTTTTTGAATGCACCTGTTATGAAACATTTAGTATAGATCTGGCTTAACCAGTGAATTGGGTTTGTAATAAATATTTGAAAAAGTCAAAAAATTACCTTTGTAGCTGTTCCCTAAGCAGAGATTACATTATTTAATTTTAAAAGTAAATAACTGGAAGGTGCACCCAAAGAAAAGTCAACAGTTCTTTGCTGTAAGTATGTTTTCTTCTTTATTACCAATTTCTTTATTTCTTTTCCCAAAAAAAGCCAAGGATTACAGCCAACGCGTTTTCATTCAAACCTTGCTGAACTTCATCAGGGCTGTGAATAACATATATACGACATACAACATTTACCAATTATTATCTGTGCTTAAATACAATAACACAAAATATAAGACATGTTTACAACAATCATGACCAATTGATTGGTCATTTAACAACAACACCCTGAAGGACGGGGCCCACTAGGGCCACACGGGTTATATACAACCACCTAATATGCCTTCCCAAATGAAGAGTCGGTCAGACAGTAGAGAATGTAACTTACATGTTTATTTCCAATACTCTGCAGAGGAGTCCGATCAGACCTTCACCCTAAGATGTCTGTCGAGAGACTGACTACCAAACGTTTGCTAATACATGATAAACAATTTGGACACTTCGGCCATGCCTCAAGTGGAAAACTACCGTCCGGAGCCGGACACGAACAAAAAAGGCACAGAAACGAGATAACACCTGCCAGATGGGTACATTTTATCGACAATTCAAGGCCACTGTGCTGAGTCTCAGGGTCTCCTAACATGGGAGCAGAGTTACACATTGAGAATGGTATGCAGAAGAAAATAATTGTTTATTAGTAAGTCGGGTAGCAACCTTGAACAGAAGAGAAAATAATAACGAAAAAAGTGCTCTGCTGAGGCAAGCAATTCTGAATACTGAGGCCTAGTGCAAGCACAGCCCAATCAGTCTAATATGGGTTACGAAATACAAAATGGAGTTACACAGGCTAACAAAATCTTGCATGTTGCATGGGACAACGCAGTGGGTTATATAACGTGAACACATATGGCATCTATTTAGCCACATAATGCTAATATAACATGGCATAGACAAGTGCATGGCATTGGGAGGGGAATTTAAAACAGACACTCCTTTTAGCATATGTAGCTAAAAGCTTTATTGCTATCCAGCAGGGTCTTTACAATTCTAAGTGGAAGAAGATGAATTGCAGACTCATTTATATTGCAAAGCGAAAATAGAGTATAATACGAACATCAAAATACAGTCACTTAATATTCAAAGATACCTTCATCAATGAGCATGATTGACTGAATTTCTTGCATCAATATAGGAGATATTTTATTATTCTGCTTTGGCAGTGTAACATTAGGGGTAAGTTTAGTTTACTCACACAATAGGTGCAACAAGCTGGTAGGCGGTGAATACAGAGGCAACAGGTAAAGATGACAACTGCAATACCTATTAAGTTGAGTAGTATGTTCCAACCCCATGACGCCAATAGACCCCAGAGCCTTCCTGTGAGGAACCATTAGCCATTGTCTTCTTGAATTTCTGAGGCAAGTCTGTGTAATTTCTGTATTGTGGAGTACACGTGGAAGCACTGTCTGGGATATAGAAGCAGCAGCTGCTGCCGATGACGCGACAGGCTCCACCCCTGTCGGCTAAGATAACATCTAAAACCATCCGGTTCGTAAGCGAGACAAGCCTCGTAGCCTGGAGCTCTACTGTAATATTAGTCAGTATACCTGCAGTAGTATTAATGACTCCCTCGACTACTCTGGCCAGACGTTGAATATTGCGGCTATTGAACATGGGACCCCAGAACAGTATAAAGCCCTTCATTATGTCAGTAAACTGCTGTAAGGAAGTATATGTCTGGTCAATATCGTGTGGATCAACAACTCTCTTAACACGGAGAACTGGGACAGCCCTTCACTGCAATGAGCTTTATGGTAGTTTGAAGGAGCTATATAAACTGGGGGAAGGAGGTAAGAAAGGTAACATCACCCAGACCATCCCTCAGGGAGCCACACATATCCACAAGCACCCCAAGCAAAATGAACATTGGGTGGCGGGATCACTGACTCTTGAGCATTCTCAATATGAAAGTGGTGTTACTGTCCCCCTCCTCTATATCCGCTATCCCTTGGACATAAAAGGGTGCCGGTACATCTACCACTGCGAGGTGTATGGGCTTATCTTCAGTGACATTACGGACTTGGAAGGATTTGTATTATTCAGATATTTTGAACTGCGAGAACCTATCTCTATCCACCCCTGTTCTGTTTGCCTTCCTACCTCTATTTATGGCTCTGAGGCAAGAACTCAAGAATACTTATGCAAATCACCCATCTCCAGGGGAAATACCAGGTGGGAACCTATGCTGGGAATACACATTCATTGTCAGAGAACGGGAACTGGTGCTCCTGTGTTCCAAAGGGTCAGGCTGGGAGAGGGAGTGGATCAAACTAATTAAGGTAAACCAACCCTCAGAGCTATTAATATAGAACAAAGGCATAGGCAGCAAGTTCTCACTTTGATGTGTGACAGAAGGTAACAACCCACACACCCAACAATTCGTTGTGTTATAAACAGCATGTGTTTGGTGCAGCGTCTGAATGAAAATATTATCTTTATAAGACTTCCAATGCTCTTCTTTGTGAGGTGCTTAGGTACCAATGATATGTTCAGGGAATTCTGGTGTAGTACTTATCCAAGCATGCACAGGATATTTCTCCTCCAGGAAGAACAGCCCCCCGAATACAAATAGTAGAGAAAGTAAAATTATTATCACAAATACTATTATAGTCTTGGGGGACCAAGAGGACCAAACAGGACCATGTGGAGCGGGAGCCGCAAAATGCTGCTCCTCATCAGGGATAGGACAACCAAAGGTATACGTTATAGAACTCAGATATCAAGAGAAGGGGGAAAGTAACAAGCTTGAGCCACTTTTGCAACAACAGCACCAGGGGGCCACACTTTTCCCAGCGTACGTCTAGAGCCTCGATGGTAGGCTCCTATCGTTCATAAGCACTCCCACAGAAGTGCTGCGCGATCGCAGCCCTTGCAGAAAAAACAATTGCGGCCCTTAATGAGAAACAAATCCTTCTTCTTTCAGGATAGGGCAACCTCCCTCCAGGGCAAATACCCTCAGCGATCCTGTACAGTGTCCAGGGTAGTACACCTGTGATCTTCTTTCTAATCTAAAGCAGACACCATTGACATAGTGCCTAAACCCTAAGCTCAAGTCCTTCCCTAACTCCTAAATTGGCCTGCTGGTGCACTGTCCTTCCGTTGGGGCCGCAAATTGTACCTGGCACACCCATGCTCCTCTTCATTGACAAACAAAGGCAAGAACTCAGGTACAGCTGGGGAATAGGGCTCAGGTTGTTGTACTCAAGGAGCCTGAGCATCCAGGGAGGCCCTTATCTCGGGGGGAGGGGCTGCCTTGAATAAGGCCACGTCGCTCTCCTTGTCTGTCTGCGCCCATCTTAGCCGGGCATCAGAAAAGGGGACAAAGCGGGGGACCAACTCACCTTCCTGATCGGGGATCCCGTCTTTCGCCCAACTGTCGTGCGGGAGAGGCACCCTCTTCACATGGGATCCATACACCCAGTGCTTCCTGCCGTCCACTCTCACAGCTGTGCGGGTGGCCAAAAGGACAAGGTGAAAGCCCTTCCACCTCGTCTCCAAACTGCTTTTTTGTTGAAAGTTCTGGATGAGAACAAAGTCTCCAGGCTGTATGCAGTGCCTGGGGCCCTCTGGTACTGGCTGCAATGCGGCTTGGATCTGTTGGTGAACAGAACGAAGATCTTTAGATAATTCATACAGGTAATAAATCATAAAAGCGTATTCTATCTCAGAAAAATGCTTGGGCCTTGGGCACCCAAAGACCACCTCGTAGGGTGATAATCCTGTTCTAGAATGTGCAGTCACTCTCTTTCATGGATTTTCGCTAGCTTCAGCTTGAGAATACCATTGTACTTCTCAACAAGGCCTGCTGATTGGGGGTGGTTCGCTGTTTGGAATTTCTGCGCAATTTGTAAGCCCTTACACACCAGATCAATAACCTTTGCATTGAAGTGACTTCCATTGTCACACCAAATCACCCGTGGCAATCCATAGCGTGGGAAGAACTCCATTAAGAGGGCCTTCACCGTTGCCAAGGCTGTGTTTTCCTTAGTAGAGTATGCCTCGATCCATTTACTGAATGCACAAACTACCACCAATACACATTTCAAGTTATTAACTCATTCCATTTAGTTTAAGTCCATCTGGAGAAACTCGAAAGGGAAGGAAGGCGGTGCAAAGTTACCAGCAGGTGTAGGAGTACCCTTTCCAGGATTGTGTTTTAGACAGATGATACAGTGCTTCACCAAATGTGCGGCAACCTTAGGGATATTGTCATTCTGCCATACTGGGTCTAGCAATTTACATATTCCTTTGGCACTAATGGGCACCGGGCCATGGGCCATGGTGACTACAGGAAGAACGACAGCATTAGGCAACAGCCATCTCTGCTTTCTGACAGGTCAGTCCAACACCCATCCTCATCCAAGCGTCCTGTCTTCTCCTCCCACATTTCCAATTCATCTACCATTGCCTCTCTCTGTATTTCCTTCCCACTTCCCACTGTGCTCTCAAACATCCAGTTGTCTGGGACCCATCGAGCAGGACCTGCCACAAACATTTTATTCATCTTTGCTCTAGCTGTCTCCTTAGCTGTTTGGTCTGCAAAGGCATTACCCCTCCCAACATTATCTGTAATGGCTCTATGGGCGCTGCATTTTACTATAGCCAACTTATCAGGAAGTGTCAATGCTGACAACAATCTAAGTATTAATGGACCATGCTGTATCTTTTTCCTATGCGATTTTAGGAACCCTCTCTCTGCCCAAGACACCCGAAGTTATAGGCCACCCTGAAGGTGTACTGACTGTCAGTGTAGACATTAACCCCCTTCGCTGCTAGGCCTTTTCCTCCCATGCTAAGCCTTTTTTGGCTATTTGGGGCAGTTTGCACTTAGGCCCCTGTAACATTTTGACCACATAAGATATCCACGCCAAATTGGTGTCCTTTTCTTCCAGCATCATGGGGATTCTAAAGGTACCAAGGGTTTGTGGATTCCCCTGGAGGAGACCCAGAAATGAGCCAAAATATAGCTAAATTATTTTTTGGGGGGGAACAATTGAAAAAAAGGGCTACAGATGAAAGTGTCTGTTTTTTTCCCTGCAAATGGTATCAACAAAGGGGTTGTGGTGCTGAAATCACCATTTTCCCAGCTTTCAGGGACTAGCAGTCTTTTGTCAGAAAACCAAAATATTTTACACAGTTTTGTCATTTTTCTGGGACATAGCATATTTTTGCTATTTTTTGCGCTTTCAACCTCCTTCCAGTTAATGGTAGAAATAGGTATAAAAGCAACAATGGATCCTGGAAAGCTTAACATTTTAGATAAGTAGACAAAATTTTGAATTTAGCAAGGGGTCATTTGTATAGATCCTTCGAGGTTTCTTCATAGAAACTAACGGTTGAATATAGGAAAAATTGAAAATTAGTTGAAAGAAACAGACATTTGTGTCCACGTTTAAACCTGTAACTTCTTCTAATTATGACAGCTGTTTGAAAGCAATATACCGTTACATCTGCTGGACCTTTTTGGTTGTGGGGATATACAGGACTTGTAGGTTCACCAAGAACCCGACGAACCCAGAGCCAATAACTGAGCAGTGTCTTGCAATGGTTTTTAACTATGTACCCGGTATATAGCAATTCATTTGGGAAAATATATACATGGAAAAATCGGTATGAAAGACACCTACGCATTTCTGAAATTGGAACAAAATATAGAGTTTAGAAAGAGTAGATATTTCCACATTTCCGAAATTGTTAGTACCCATACCAGCATGAGAATTATAGGTCATTTTTCAAAATGACTTCTTTTTATACATTGTCTTTCATTTGGAAAGCAGAAATGCATCAAAAGTCAATAGGTAATAACAGTTGCTCTACAATTCTGTATTACCCTAAGTCTCCAAATAAAAATGGTACCTCACTTGTGTGGGTAGGCCTAGTGCCCGTGACAGGAAACGGCTCAAAACGCAACGTGGACACACTTTATTTTCACAGTGAAAATTGACCCTTTTTTGCAAAGTGCCTAGCTGTAGATTTTGAACCCTAGCTCTGTCGGCACCTAGGGAAAACTAGCAAACCTTTACATTCTTTAAAACTAGACACCCAGAGGAATCCAGGATGGGGTGACTTGACTGGCTTTCACCAGGTTCTATTACCCAGAATCCCTTGCAAACCTACAAATTTGTTTAAAAAAACCACATTTTCCTCACATTTCTGTGGTGGAAAGTTCTGGAGTCCGTGTGGATCCACAAATTTCCCCCCACCCCTCAAAGTCTTACGAGAAAAACTTGTACCTCACTTCTGTGGGTAGGCCTAGTGCCCGCGACAGAAAACGGCCCAAAACGCAACGTGAACACACCACATTTTCACAGTGAAAACGGACCCTTTTTTTGCAAAGTGCCTAGCTGTAGATTTTGAACCCTAACTCTGCCAGCACCTAGGGAAACCTAGCTATACATTTTTGAAAACTAGACAACCAGGAGAATCCAGCATGGGGTGACTTGTCTGGCTCTCACCAGGTTCTGTTACCCAGAATCCCTTGCAAATCTCAAAATGTATTAAAAAAAAAAAAATCCTCACATTTCTGGGGGAGAAAGTTCTGGAATCTGCATGGATCCACAAAATTCCACCCACCCCACATTCCCCAAAGTCTTCTGAGAAAAATGGTACCTCACTTCTTTGGGTAGGTCTATTGCCGGTGACAGGAAATGGCTCAAAACACAACGTGGACAAAGCACATTTTCACACTGAAAACGGACCCTCTTTTTACAAAGTGCCTAGCTGTAGATTTTGAACCCTAGCTCTGCCGGCACCTACGGAAACCTAGCAAACCTATACATTCTTGAAAACTAGACACCCAGGGGAATCCAGGATGGGGTGATTTGTCTGGCTCTCACCAGCTTCTGCTACCCAGAATCTCTTGCAAACCTCAAAATCTGTAAAAGAAAACACATTTTCCTCAGATTACTGTGGTAGAAAGTTCTGGAATCTGTGGATCCACAAAATTCCACCCACCCCGCATTCCCGAAAGTCTTCCAAGAAAAATTGTACCTCACTTGTGTGGGTAGGCCTAGTGCCCACAACAGGAAATGGCCCAAAACGCAACGTGGACAAACCACATTTTCACAGTGAAAACTGACCCTTTTTTGCAAAGTGCAGAGCTGTAGACTTTGAACCCTAGCTCTGCCGGCACCTAGGGAAACCTAGCAAACCAATACATATTTGAAAACTAGACACCCAGGGGAATCCAAGATGGGGTGCCTTGTCTGGCTCTCACCAGGTTCTGTTTCCCAGAATCCCTTGAAAACACCATAATTTGTTAAAAAAACCACACGTTCCTCACATTTTTGTGGTGGAAAGGTCTGGAATCTGTGTGGATCCACAAAATTCCACCCAACCCGCATTCCCCAAAGTCTTCCGAGAAAAATGGTACCTCACTTGTGTGGGTGGGTCAAGTACCCGGGCCAGCAAACCCACACATTTCTGAAAACTAGACACCCAGGGGAGTCAGCTAAATTTGAAGTTTGCAGGGCATTCTGGGTAGGGAAACATTGGGGGATCCACGCAAGCTATACCTCGGTGGACTCCCCTCCCTACCCTCCCACACAAAAAATAGTATACAAATTATGGAGGAGTGAGGTGAACAAACAAAGTTCTAAAAAGTGATTCTTAAAAGAAAAATGATACTGTATTGCCAAATTGGGTGCTTGGCTGAAGCGGTCCGGTAAGGTAAGCAGGAATGTTAGGGAGCTTTTGCCTTTTGTGCATGAGAAGAGAAGGCCTGCAGATTGTAAAACAATATTGTAGAGTCAAGAAGAAGGACAGAACAGAAGGTAAGTGTTCCAAGAAGACTCAGAGAGGGAGAGCAAGAGCGTAGCCTAGTGCAATCAATAATTTTATGACTCATGTGTGATTGATTAACTGAGAACTGAGAGTAAATTACAACCAATCACAGACAAGTGGCTGCATGTACTGGGCTGAACAATCTCACAACTGTCATCATAGCATTTAGCCAAGTGGTTGCATAATGTGATGACATAACATGTCTGTTTTCAGTTATTTACAACAGCCCCCCCGACCACATAATAGAGCAGTTTTAAATTTGACCCAGCACACACTCTCAGCAGCATTGCGTTTCCCAAATCAGCGCATCTCTCACTAGTCCACAGAGCTGAGTAGGACTCTTTGAGTCATCATCATATTGTTTTTCCTGAAGTCAATACCATCCTTCTTCTGTCTGTTGTTGAGGTGGTCCCACTCTGAGTCCTTCTATTATCCTCCTGACTCTGAGTGACAAATCTTTCCAACTTCGTTCCAGCTCCCGACCCAAATAGAGATCAACCTGTAGTGCACTACTGCTGATGAACAAGAAGAGAAACACTGAGTAATTTTTTTGTAGGTTTCACTCAGTGTGAAAGAGGAAGGTCCAATCAGGAAAAATGTTCACCCATTATGCCACAAACATTAGAAATCAACACAAACCACCTGCAAATTATAGTTGGACACCCTAACTCACTGGCTGCCACCACATGAATCATCACTCACAATCACTCACTGGTGCAATATATTATTTACTTGTTCCAAACCAAGCACGGCGGTACACAATTTTTAATCATCTTTGATGCATGCAACACACATTGGGGCAGTCCTTGTGAACCAAATGTTCTGGGGCAGTCCTGCAGGGGACGAAAAAAAGGATAGGCAGGGGATGGATGCAGGCATTCCCTCTCCAATATCTTTCAAGGGAGTGAGGGCGAGACTTCTTCACTGCACACTGGTCTAACTTTAATCCGGCCATACATGTGCTGAAATGGTGGGGTTGCATAAGTCAGCCACACACACACCAACAAACAAAATAAATATTATAATGTTCCCCTTGCTATATCAATTTTGTTTTTGGAAAGCAATTCAGTAATAAAATTGTTGTGATGACCTATTAAGTCAGGAAAGTACAGTCTGTCCTCAAACTCAAGTGGCTTGCCCAGAAGTTGGTCAGCTAACACACTCTTATCTGAGTCTGACCAATCACCCTCATCCCTCTCCTGTGGTGTTTCAGGAACTGTTGAATTCGGTGGTATAAAATGTTGGTTCATTTTAATCATGATCAATCTCTCCACGTGTTAAGGCGAGAGACTGGTCCTTCTCACTATGATGACTGCACCAGCTGCACTGAGCACACACTCAGCAGACGCACTGGCTACTGGACAGGCCAGATACTTTATTGCCAGCCTGCTGAGCTGTGGTCATTGGTTCATCTTTGCATACCAATAAACTAATGGGTTTTGATCTAGATAGACCTCTCTTGGGTCATCCAGATACTGATCGAACATCTTCTCAGGGGTTGTTGGTGCTGCCACTTGCTTGACCTGCTTTGCCTTCACCTATGCACTGGTATTAAGCACTGCTATTTGATACCAAGTCAATGCAGAGGTTGTGGACAATTCTTGTGTTCCTGTTGTTTTTGTTGCCACTGGTGTTCTTGCTGTTGGTATTGGCTGCTGTGAGACAACAGGACAGCCGTGTCTGGAAGTTGAAGGTGGTACCCTAGAGCTTCTTTCCGTGAGCGAGATTCTATGTTCCTGTGGTTTTTCTTTCAGGACTCTAGCTCATTTAACAACCCACTCCTTGTATTCTGAAACATTCCCTTTGAAAAAGAAATGAAAGTGATCTGTATTTTTTTGTAATGTGGAACCAGTATTGTGTCACAGATGTACTCATTGGATGATACAATGTCTCTTTGCAGCCTTGTATTCTTAGTCAAGTGAAGGATTAAGCTCTGAATCAAGGCATACACATCTTTGCATTCATCTCCCACAGCTGTGAACTTGTCAGACATGTTTTTAAACTACTCCTTTAGCAGATACAACAACAGGATTACATGACCCATGGTAGTGTCCTTCTTGCTGACTTCCCATGTGAAAATCTTAAAAGGAAATAGTGTCTCTGTCAGCCATTTGACTAATTTCCATTTGTTGATCTTAGTAGTCATGCTTTTAGTTACATCTCCTCCTCTTTGCATTTCATACTCATTGGTCAGTATGTACTGCTCAAATAGACATTGCAAAATATAATAGGGAAGCCTGGGTGGAGTTCGCGCGGAGGCACTATGCAGAACTCCACGAAGTTGCAAAACAACTCTGCCACACTACATGGAGTTCCACGAGTGGGCAGAGTTGCTTGTCCCGCCCGTTTGCGTGATGTTTTCCGCCATATGTTAACGGCCATTGCTTGCTCAGGTCGAAATATCGCACAAACTGCACCACACAGTCGCACATGGGCGCGGCCATCTTGTTTCTTACTTACTGTTTATGGTGCTGGGCCCTGCTTTTTCATTCTTCCTTCACCTCTGTAATCCTTTTCTTTTAAAACTTTTTTCCCATCTTTTTTATATATTATCTTACCCTTTGTCTTTCTAAGTGTGTATTTGTGATTTTTTTCTAGCTTTACTTTGTGTTTTTGGTGAGTTTTGTACATTATGTTTTTGCTTTCCTTATTACTACCCAGTCCTTCCTTCTTTTTCCTTGTTTCTTTATTTTCTCTCTTCCCCCCAGCCCCTTGGCAGATAAGGGTGCACAAAGGCATGGGCGCCTTCCTTGCAGGAGGGGGCACCAGGCAGGGGTGCAGCCCCGTGCCCCGTTTTCCGAGGTGGAGGTGCCAGAGCTGGATTTTTATATCCAGCACTACCTCCCTTCCACCCTGGCAGCAGGTGACAGGCCTGGGTCCGGGTACAGGAAGTGGAAGCGCCAGCAGCTCTGGGTGAGGGTGCGCCGGGCAGTTTACCACTGCTCTGGTGTCCGGCGCACCCATCCGCAGTTAGCGCACCGCTGTTCCGACATCCTGAACGGAGAGCAGGACATGCTGGACCTGCTAGGAGTAGAGATTGCAGGGCTAAGTGAGTAAATATTAAAATTATACATTTTTATTATTACTTGTGTGTTCTATGCTATAGCTAATTTTTTTTCCCAAAGAAAAGCAAGCATGCTGCTTACATTCAGGGAAGTTACGTTTTCAAATATTATGTAATAATCTGTTATTCTAGACAGGTGAGTAGCTTACTTGCCACTTGCCATTTGCCACCTAACCTAGCTCTTGAATCATACTTGTTGCCACTCGCTTGGGCTGATGTAATTAGTGATGATTGTGTAAGACATTCTGTATTTAGTTATTTGTAATTTTGTAACTGCATGGTGCGTGCCAATTCCACACGGATGGTGCAGGGATGTTTGTGAACAACAACATCCATTTTTTCAATGTAAGTTTGTGCTGCAGGCTTTTTTCGCCTGCCACACAAGCTTCCAATGACAAATGGAGGTTTGCGACGGCCCTATGGCCTATGGGCGATCTCATCAATTCATAGTAGACTAGTGCAGTCGTCATGGCCCCGGCACCGACCTAAGGTCGGTTGGTTCCAGAACTGCAATGGCTTCCGCCCAACATCATTGTTAGGGGTGGGCGGAATTTGCGTAATCGCGTTAGGCAAATCTCCGCGAAACGGTAAAAAATCTCCGCGAACACGCAGAAATTCCGCGAACACATGGATTTGCTTGTTTGCGATGCTTTTTTCCTGTTCGCAATTGCTGTTTGCGTGCTCGGGGGAAAGATCTCGCGAACACGCATTTTGAGAACCCGAACAAGCAAAAAATTTCGCGAAGTAGCGGAACGCAGATTTTTAGGCAATTTCGCGTTCTCCGCGGAACGCGAAATTACCCAAATTCCGCAAATTCCGCGAGCGGAACGGAATTTACCACCCAGGCCTAATCATTGTAATCATTATAATAAGGCCCTTAATGATTAGTGCATTGGCCTTTCAAAGGGGGTTGAATTGAGACTGATAGAATGCAAATGAGATTTGAGAAGAAGCAAACATCATGATATGCTGCAATTTATTATCAGTAATTTCAAAATGCAGTTTACTAAATTTGAAATAGGAGTGTTATTTCAATTGCCTTTGCCTGTGAAATATATTTTGAGGCAATATTATTTATTACCACTAATCTTTTTTTGTCTTTATGTTTTACATCAGCATCCAGGGGCAACAAGAGGGTTGAGTTGGGTGAGAGTCCAGGAGCTGGAGCTGGAGGTGCCTCTCAGAGTTCCTCGGCCAATGGCTATGCTGGCCCTCCTGGTATTAACATTAATATTTTTATTCCCCTCATTTTTCTGCTTCTTTTTGAATAATGTGAACCCTTCCCATTTATATATTATTTTTCCAAATCTTCTTCGATTTATCCATTTCTTGTTATCCCTACATTAAACTATTTACTTATTTTTTATATTTCAAGTTTCTCTACTTTACGCCAAACTGTCTCTAGTTATTAGTCTGTCTATAGCTTCTTTTCTTCTGCTTTTTCAGTCAGCCTTTCCTCTACCCTTTTGTGGACTGCCTAGGTGGTACTTTTAGACTCGGAGAACCCATTGGTCACATAGTACTACTACTACTACTCTTCTGACGTGTAGATTGTATGCCCATTGCCCAAGAAAGGTATTCAACGCATGTACTAGATAAGAAGGCTTAATCATTAAAACAAGAGAGTGGTAATGGTCACGTTGGACACCCCAAAGTTGTGTCTTCTTATTAGCTAGTCCTAGTACTATTAGAAGTAGTTGGAAAACTGATGACTGTACCATGCTTTTAAAAAAATGTATTTTGTCCTCATACTACAAAACATGCTCTTAATTCGGGAAGATTGAGCTTCTTAGACCATATTATAGCCCAAAGAGAAGGAACATCTACCCCCGGTCTCTTCTCGTTGAAGGATGGGTGAATTTGACCCCGGGGGAGGTGTCTTCAGTAAGGGCTTATCCAACATGACCAAAACTCCTCCTCGTTCAAGGGCATTTACTCCTAGCTATAGCTAGATTCCCATCATCTCGGCCCTGAGAGCAAGTACATAATCATTGGACTAAAAAGTATATAAATTGTATTTCTTTACCTAAATAAGTCCAATAATAGATGATAAACAGCCAAATCTGTACAGATCAGAAAATAGTGGAGAAAAAAAAACGATACACATTAAATTAAAAACTATGGGTTGTAAATAAAAGTTGTAAACTAGTTATCCCATAAATCCCAGAATTTGGTCTTTTTAGCCCTTTTACTTGCTCGGTCTAGAGTTGAAATACGCTGGACTGAGCTTATCCATTCAGATTTAGTTTTTGGAATAGGTAAGATCCACTTTATACAAATTTCCCTACGTGCCAGAAGGATCAAAACAAAAAGAAGTGCCTTCTGATTTCTTGATAGAACCAAATTGTCTATCCCCCCTGGAGTTATCCCAAAAATGACAATAGGTACTGTTAATCTGACCTCTTTTCCCATAATTTCAAAAATGGTTTTACTCACGTAATCCCAGAAGAGCTCCAACGAAGGACACTGCCAGAACATATGTACCACGTTTACGTTGATTTCGTCACACTTCGGTCACTTCTTTGTCACTCTATTCCCCAATTTAGATAGTTTCAGTGGTGTCCAGTAGGCCTTGTGGACAGTAAAGAGATGATTTCTTTTTAGGGGGGCAGCTTTCACGTATGACCAAAGAGAAGACATAGATACTTGCCCGAGAGTTTCGAGGTCCTCGCCCGGCATGTCCTTATTCCAGCTCTCTGTAAAATGAATGTTTTTTTCCTCTCCAGTCTCAATCATTAGCCAGTACCATGCTGCTACCTCCTTTCGTGTTGGTCTTGCGCTGATTCCTTTAACCAGATCTCCATTCCCAGCCTTTTCTTTGCTAATTGATTTTGTCCAACTTAGAATTTGCAGATACTTAAATCGGGAAACCGAGTTGTTAGTTAAAATAGAAAAGCACTGCCAAGGGATTAGCTCATTGTCCACTATTAGCTCTCCCCATCTTAGTATCCCGGTTCTATGTAGGGGAAGTGTGAGGGCATCTTGTAAGCATGGCGGAGTACCCGGGCTATCCCATATCGGTGTTTCTTCATTATAGTAGGGAATATCTAATAGTGCTCTCACTTGAACCCATACTCTAATAGCTGCTTTGAGGATCTTCAGTATAACCTTTTTGAAAAATTTTGGATGTCCAAATTTTAAAAGAAATGAGTCAGCTTGTGTTTTATAAGCAAGTGTTAAGGCAGTAAAAAGGGGTGAGTAGGTCTGACTATCGTTTAGAAGTTGGCGTGAATTCTTAAGATGAAAAGCGCAGTAGTAAAGGTATAGATCAGGAGTGGCTATTCCACCCTTAGATTTTTTCCTCCTGAGTTTCTTTTTGGAAATTCTAGGATTTTTTCTACCCCATATGAAGGAGGAGAATAAGCCTTGTACCTTTTTAAACCAACTTTTAGAGAATTCTAAGGGAATAGTATCAAATAAGAAAGCGAATCTGGGTAGAATTTACATTTTCAGCAGATTAGATCTGCCTACGATGGAAAGAGAGAGAAGGTCCCATATCTGTAACTGCTGTCTTACACTTGCGACCGTTTTATCAAAGTTTAACTGAGCTATCTTATCCATGTTCTTAATAATTTGAAGCCCAAGATATCTTATTTGATGTTTTTCCAGATCACTTTTATAAGAGGAATTCCATATCATAAGCTCAGTTTTCTGCTGATTTACAGAATATCTCAAAACTTTCCCAAAACTCTCCAACTGATCCCAGATCTCAGGAAGTGCTTGTTCTAGATCTCCTGTTAGGACCATAAGATCGTCCGCATATAGACCTATTTTCCTTTCCCAACCCATACAACCAAAGGGGGAAATATTATGACAAGATCTTAATTTGCATGCCAGTGGTTCGATGTACATATTGAAAAGAAGGGGAGAGAGGGGGCAACCCTGTCTAGTCTCACGAGAGATTTTAAATTGTTTAGTTAAAGTCCCATTGACGAGAATCCTGGCAGAAGGATTATTGTGAAGAGCCTTTATTGCTGCTACAAATATTTTACCTAGATTGAAGCGTTGGATTGCTTCTATTAGAAAGGGCCAACTGACCCTATCAAAAGCTTTAGCAGCGTCAAATGTTAGAACTACCAATGGAATCTCATATAAATTTGCTAGATCTATTGCTCCGATAAGATCGTGTGTTAATCCATGCAATTGTCTCCCCTTCATAAAACCCCTTTGGTCGGGGTGTATTATGGAACCAGCGACCTTATCTAGCCTCTTAGTGAGGAGTTTGGTATAAAGTTTATGGTTGCTATTTAAAAGGGAAATAGGTCTGTATGATTAAGATAATTGTAATTGTGGCCTCATTCCAGGATGCTGGCAACTCCTGAGCCAGGGAAAACACAGAATTAAAAAGTTGGAGTAGAAAGGGTGTTAGCTCTTCTTTCAAAATGATATAAACTTCATTCGGGATGGCATCTGGGCCAGCTGCTTTCCCTTTTTTTTTAGATTTTTGATTGCGATACTTCTTCTAACCCAATTTGATTATTTAAACTGTTACTATCAGCAGTTGAAAGAATAGGGAGTTGAAGATCTTGGAAGAAGGCTTCCAGACTTTTCTTACTCGGGATTGAGTCTTCAGAATATAGATCTAAGAAGAAGCGGACGAAGGCCTCCTCAATCTCGGAATCCTCTTCATAATTGTCCCAGTACTTGAGCATTTGAGGCTCTTCACCATGTTTCGGGCGTAGTCTGATTTAGTTTTCCATGCTAGGAATCTACCACAACCCTCTCCGTACTCATGGTGGGCAAGTTTACTTGCCTCCCATTTTTTTTATTTATTGCCTCTAGATGGTCTATTAGCTCATTCTTGGCTAGAGACAATTGTTGTCTTCTATTTGGGTCATTTGGCGCTCGTTGTAATGCTATTGTTTTTTGAGTAATTTTAGCTTCCATTACCTCAATATCCTCCCTTGCTTTCTTACTGTGTGTTATAGAGAGAGCGGTCAATAAACCTCTTAAAAAGGTTTATATGAATCCCAGACGATATGATGGGCAGCTGAGTTTACATTGAATATGAGAAATTCCTTTGTGGCTATTTTCAGCCTATCAATAATAAACGGATCAAGGAGTATTGCGCGATTCAGAGTCCACCTTCTTGGTAGAGAGCGCTTTGGTAGGGCAACTTCTAGGAGTATCGCTGAGTGGTCGGACAGATGTTCTGGCAGATGTGTGACTTTGAATGTATCTTTACTGGTGGTATGATCCACCAGGAAGAAGTCGATCCTTGAAGAGTGGCCACATTTCTTATTATGAAAGGTGAATTTTCCCCCTGCAGTCCTTGATGTAAATCTCCTTTCGCCCCATATATCCGAAAGTCCTCCCTCAGTCATTAATTGTTGTAGGGCATTACGGGTTTTTGATGTGGCCCCTACGGCTCTTTTAGACGTAGAATCATAATTGGGATTAAAAACTACGTTAAAGTCTCCTCCCATAATAATTCGATCATTTACATCTCCCAGGTGGAGGAACAGAGATTGAAGATGAGTTGGATCATCAGTATTGGGGCCATAGTAACTGGCAAACGTAAACCAAGTTGCATTAATTTTTGCCCTAACGGTTACCCACCTACCATGAGTGTCTGCTGTTACATTGCCGATAGCTACTCGAATATTTTTCTTAAAAATGATAGCTACACCTTTTGTCTGCGTTTTTTGTGTTGAATAGAAACAGTGTTCTATCCATTGATGGTCTTTAAGTATTTCCGCCCACTCTTCCTTGATAAGATGGGATTCCTGAATAAATATAATGTTGTGATTAGTAATAAGCAAATATTCCAAAACGTTCTTCCTTCTAGCGAAAAACCTAAGCCCATTCACATTCCAAGATAGCATTTTTAAGTTTTGTACTCTATCCATGCTTATTCATACTTTATCATGAGATCCATTAAGAGTATCTTCTTACTTACGATATTGTGGCTTCTAGGGCAGTATTTTGTGCATGAGGACGTTTTTTTTTCTTTTTTTTCTCCCATATGCTCCCCCACCCTGACTGTACCATGCTTGGGAGGAAGTACGAGGAGGCCCAGCCCCATTGCATTTGCCAAACAAGAACATGTGCTATTTTTTTCTCAAAACATCAGATTCATCAATCAATAGCTCCAGCCACTCCTTAACAGCTTGTCTCTTGTCTTGACTTCAGGCTTTTTAAAAGCTTTCCAACAGCAAAATGCCCATCCCGATATTTTTCATAGAAGATACTGTCTGTAATGTATCAAAATTGTCGTGAATGATGTGTGTGGTGTTTTTTTTATTTTGATATAAAACAATTAATAGAGAGAGGTGTATCTGGCATCCAAGAAATGGGTAATATTTTTTTTCGAGCTGCACCAACTACCAGTGCCGGGGCCAGCACAGACAGCGCCAGCCAGTCTGCAGATGCAGCAGCAGAAGAGGGTGAGCCAGCGGGAGTGGTGGGTGGTGGTAAGTCATATTGCTTGCTTATTATTGACAATTAATTATAATTATAAGCTCATAGTAGAGGTGTAGTCTTGTTGACTTATGAACAACAGGTTAACACAGCAAGAGGTGAAGTGGAGCTGAGTAACTAATGGACGCTCCTATCTTCAAATCAGCAGAAAACTTTTTATGAACAAGACCTTTAACTATGGGTTGTTGGAAAAGGGAAGTATGGAAGGGGAAAGGTTTGATGAAATTTATTATATATGACTGAAAGTGAAGGATGCGAGGGTGAAAGTGTTGGATGCATAAACAGTACTATAGATGGCTGATAGCTGGGATGCATGGGTGGGTGAAGGATGGATGAAAGGTTGGTAAAAGTATACCGGTAGGAAGCTTGCCAGGGTGGGTGAAAGTGTGTGTGTGAAAGGATGCCTGCCTGGGTGGGTGATTGGAATCCTGTGGTGGTTTCTTTTGATTGACATAAACTTAAGGACACATGGGTGGGTAAATGTCAAATGACAAATTTATGTTGCTGAAAGGTTTGTACTTGAAACCATGAGACTAGAGTGAGACAGAAAGCCATGTTTGAAACTTTAGAAGGATGGCTATATGGATCAATGGGTAGTTTCAATGGTGAAGAGTGGATTGTGAGAATGTAAAAACCCTTAAATGGTGGTGAGTAACAACGCCATGGGTGAAGATTAAAAAATGAAATACTTCAAGATCAATGAAATGATGAATGTAAACATCCTTGGGAAGGAGAATAAGGAACTATGGTGCTCCTCTGTGGTGGTGTTCGTCTCACCTTTACTTGCCTAGAATACATTTTTCAAGCTTTTTTTATTCAAATGGTTGAGGAGGTGGTATTTCAGACTCCTCCCCAGACTCACAGAGGTTTTCACACGCAACATTATGTTTCCTTCCTACCCATCTATCAGCAATCACCTCCCTCCATAACCATGGTATAATTTTGTATGTGTTTACAATTTGACTTTTTTCTTTCTTGATATGTAGCTACTCCTGCTGCTCCACCGACCAGGCAGGAGATTGCAGCCCAGACCCGCCAGCCGAAAATAGAGGCTATCTGGGTCCTGGGATGCTTGTTTCCAGTCCAGGGAGGACCTGGCTTGGCAGTTCAGGCTGGATTGTTCCCATGAGGCACAGGGTCAAGACTGATTTGCATATGGCTGGATTCAAACTGGAATGGCATGGTGAGCAAAAAAACGATGGATTTAGGCCCAGATCTCTGTACTGGGGTGAATGTATGACATTGTTCTGCATTCTGTCCATAAACTGCTGTTTTTGCATTTGTCACCCTGAGTGGTATGGGTATGCCCAGACATGGGTCCGTTCGCGGAAATTGCGATAATTTGACATTTTCGCGTTGCGCGGAGAGCGCGAAAATGTCAAAATTTCTGCTTTCCGCAGCTTGGCGATAATTTGTTTCTTGCTCGCGCTGTAAAATAATACATTCTTGCGCGCGCGCGATCGCCTTACCTGAATCCCTGCGTTCGCTGACAAGTTTTCTTGATCCGGTAGCGTTCTCCATGAGATGTTGGATTGTTGTTAGCCATTTGCGCTGTCTCGCGACAGTTCGCGCCCGCAGTGACGTCATGCGTCGCGTGATCACGTCTTTCTCCTCGCGATCATGCACCGCGAGACAACTCAAAAGAAGATGGCCGCGCCCACTAGCAACCACATGGGTAAGTTAGCGACCCGGAACCATGCAGAAAATCTCGCGAACATGCGGGAAAAGAAATTCCGCATCTTCGCGATATTTCCGCTTGTTTGCGATAATTTTAAAAATGTTCGCGATAATTTGCGAAAGTGGATTTCGCAAATTCCGCCCACCCCTAGTCAAGACTGATGTGCACATGGCTGGGTTCAAACTGGAATGGCATGGTGAGCAAAAAAACGATGGATTTAGGCCCAGATCTCTGTACTGAGGTGATGGTATGACATTGTTCTGCATTCTGTCCATCAACTGTGGTTTTTGTACAGAGGTTTTCAAGCGCAACATTATGTTTCTTTCCTATCTGTTGGACTTGGCCCTTTTTGCAGGGTCATCCCTAAACTTTTTGCCTTCCTCCTGTATTTTTTCTGACCTGTTGTTGGCTGTTTTATGACTCTGGGCACCGTACCACTGCTGACCAGTGCTAAGGTGCATATGCTCTCCCTATGGTAAAATGTATACATTGATTGGTGTCCATGTTTGGCTTATTGGATTTACTGTCAGTCCCCAGTAAAGTGCACCAGGAGTGCCAGGGCTTGTGAATGCCAATGCTGCTAGTGGGCCTGCAGCGCTGGTTGCGCCACCCACAGAAAGCAGCCTTGTAAAATGTGTCTAGGGTCTGCCACCGCAGACCCTGTGCGCGGTCTGGGACCGTAGCGCTGACTGCGCAAGTGCCCCCACTTGCCAGTCCCTAAACCTTCCCTTACCTACATATTAGCCACCCCTCTGGTAGGCCCAAGGGCAGGGTGCATTGTAGGCATAAGGTAAGACATGCCCTGGTGTGTGTGGCATGTCTTAGTAGTGAATTACAGCCCTTTCCGTTCTTCACTATTGAAGGCTACCTGCTCTCCATAGGCCAGAATGGGCTGCTGGGATCACGCCAACGCCGTGACCCCAGTGGACTCAGAGAGCATGGTAGAGTGTCAAGTTTAGTATGCCTGAACTCAGAATAATAAAATACTTCTTGTAGTCAAGTTTATTTTAATATCCTGGGTTTGTAAATACTACTTTTAGAAAGTTAGTATTTACTGACCTGACCATCTCAGTCCGCCTCTGCTGTGTGTGTGTGTGTTCTGCCTGGCAACAGTAGGAGCAGGGTGGGGGGGATCCCCAGAGACAGGTTGGCTGCCAGGTGGTGGGGAGAGAGATTACACCTGGATGGGTGGGAGGAGTACACCTTGACTCTTGAATAGACCTGTGCTCTGCCACCACAAAGCCGGCGCCACCCCCTGTGGGGCGGCTGATGTCTCTGCCCTGCTGCTGAAAGGAAAGAGCAGAGTCACCATAACAGAGTACTCCAGAACTGGACTGAGCCAGGCCTAGGCCCCCTGGCGCTAAAGAACAAAAGAATTGGTGTATAAAAGTAGGAGCCTGGCTCCTAAGAAATCAGAATCCTGTTTACCACAAAGAACCTCTGCCCGACTAGAAGGAGAAGAAGACGCCGGAGGAGCTGGCCTGCTGCTTGCCTTGCTGAGAGAGGAGAGGAAGAGACTTACTGAAAAGACTTTGCTACTTTGGGCTTGAACATTCTCCAAGGGCTTGATCTGAGCTTGCCCCCTGAACTGAACCCCAGGAACAGTGGGTTCTCTGTGCTTCTTGCTCGTCCTCCAATTCGAGCCGTGTGTGCATCCCGCTGGAAAAGAGACTGCGCCCCTCATCGCCCCTCCTAGGGCCGTGACACTCAGAAGCTCGCCTGCCTCCAACCCGTGAGAGCCCCGCTCCGTCCCGAGCCGCTCTCTGTCCCCGGGCCAGGCCGCCTGCATCCCTGTCACCGCCTGCTACTGGAGCGCGCTGACCGCGCTATCACCCCTCCTGCCGGAAGCCGTCCGACGACTGTGATCTACGCCGGGTCACCCAGCTGCACTGACTGTGCCCTGTGGCCCCGCTTCGCTATCCTCGGACATCTCAGGCCGCGCCGCCCCCGCTGTGGAGACCCTCCTGCACCGCCGTGCTAAAGGGTCGCGGGCCGCGCCTGCCTACTTGCCCACACCTGCTGATTGAGGACCCAAGAACACTTCCCAAGCTGAGAGTCGCACCGACCTGTGCCGACTCTCCACATCACGAAAGAAGTTCCAGTATCGGGCTCGGGGCCCGCAACGCCTTATTTCCCCGTTCGCAGGAACCGATCTCTGTGAGTACTGGAACTACAAGTAAAGAGACTACGAACTATCCATTTGAAACTACGAACCCAGAACATTTGCCTGCTGTATAACCTGGTGGCCTAGCGAAAACGTTATTGGTCTTGTGATAAGTCTGTTGAGATATATATACCGTATTTTTACATAAAGAATCGTATTTTTATATATATCCAAGTCTGGTGTCCGTTTCTGGGGGGATTGATGTATTTACTGTGTGTGTGATTGTAAGTGCTTAACCAACAACGCCTGAGGAATCGCCTTGGCTGCTCACGCCACGCACCTAGAGGGTGAGCAAGGGTCATTCGCGAGGGGTTATCCTGCGCCCTGACGTGGAGGAGAGGGTTCCTGCTTGACACAAGGGCAACCTTGCGCCAACCAGAGATCCCCGACTCTAACACTATCCATCTATCAGCAATCACCTCCCTCCATACCCATGGCATAATTTTGAATGTGTTTACAATTTGACTTTTTTATTTCTTGATATGTAGCTACTCCTGCTGCTCCACCGACCAGGCAAGAGATTGCAGCCCAGACCCGGCGGCAGAAATTAGAGGCTATCTGGGCCAAGTACCAGTAGCTGGTGGCCTAGGAGGATAAGGCAGAAGCTGCTGCAGATGCCCCAGGTCCAGGCCAGGCCCCAACAACCACCCCACCACCTCACCATCGCCACAGTCCAATGGGTGCCCGACTCACCGTCACCATTCCACCAGCACTGCTGCTCCCCTTTATTTCCACCACTATGAGCGCTGCATCATGCAAAGGCTGGCAGAAATTGAAGCCAGGCAGGAACAGGTCAAGAGGCACCTCCAGAAGCTCCTAACACCACAGCCCCTTTTTTAATCTGTTTTTGGGGGGTGGGTGGGTGGGAGTTGGGTGATTGTTGGGTTTTTCTTTATTTATGGGCATTTCTTAGACACTACTTGGACATTGTTTGGGGTTAGGCAGAGGGGTTGGCCAGTTGTGTGTTTAGTATTTTGCTCAGGAAATAATAAACTTTTCATACTTTTACATTTTATGAATGATTAAAAAAAATGTTGGGGGAGTTATTCATTGTTTTACTTCTCAGTGCTGCCTTTGCCGCAGCCAGTTTTAAAAGTCTGCCGATAGTGTAAACAAAATAGTGATTCAGTACCCTCTCTTGTCCTACTACTCTCTCCTCCTTGTCTCTGCAGTCTACTCCTATACTACTATATAATATTATTAACCCCTAAGGACTCAGAGGGGGTGGGGGGTGAATTACCACGGTATAGAATGATTTTCGTTCAACAATGACCAATCAACCACAGTTCACTTCTCTTACCTGATTAGATGAAGCGGGGGCTCCGTGGGTTCTCAAGGTGCCTTCATGGTGGTGGTAGTAGTAGCAGCATGCATTGCTAGCATTTATTTTGATATTGAAGGCAAACTCATCAGAACTGAAGCGAGGTTCCACTCCCTCCAAGGCGAACTAGAACTGTAGGATAAGGACTCGGAGAGTGGGGACTATTCGTCGAAAGGGAAGTTAACAAACTGAAATAAAAAACTAGGTTAATGCTGTTATTATATACAAGCTTGATCACAGTCACCAGACACTAGACTACTAGTACAGACTCAGACACAAGAAGAGAGTATGATAAGCAATGAAAAATGTAATTAATCAGAACAATGTTGAGCTACTACGAACTGTACGAAGTGGACAAGCTTAACCAGCTTAGATGCAAATTAATACAAGGCCTGAATGATGATGCTCCTCTGAAAAAAATATCATACACTGTGCTGGCTGAGGTGGATATTGTATAATATATATTGCCAGTGTGGGCTACATGAGCTTAGTTAAGAATAAGATCCTCCTCACCCTGCACTGAGTTGTTGTGTTGCTTTCACCACATCCGCCCCACCAGGTGTGTTATAAATTAATGGTGTAAAAATTTTTAAGTCACACCTCCATACATCACACAGCCTGGGGTAAGAGGGTTAGGGGTTTGATGAATGGTTGGGAAGGGGGAGTGAGGAAAAGGTTTGACAAAGACAAACACTACACATGGACAACACACAATCTTGGCAGCTGACCATCAAACATCTGTTAAGCGAGAAAAAGGAAATGCATGCATGATGATGACTTGATGGGTAGTACTAGGCTTGTAGTACAGGGCAGCAGTATATTATTAATTGTTATTATGCAATTGCCTTGCCTGTCTGCCCCCAGACAGACCCAAGTTACATACATTTTATGTTCTGTTGTTCCGAACTTTCTGTTAAAGCTACAAAGAAAATTAAAAATATATGTAGGAGTCAAATATAAGCAAACATAATAAACAACAACACACACAGTCGGAATGATTGAAGAGAAAAAAATAATCAAATGAAAAGATGATACTATATCTATGGTCAATTTGGGAGTTGCATCTCAGAAGTTGGCATTCCTCTTGGTCCTTCCTTCCATGAACACTCCATCTGTTGATCTTATTGGGTGCCTGTCAGCGGATGTGGGTTGGTAAGATAAGTGTGAGATGTTTTTCGCAGTATAGCAGAGGGTAAAGTCCGGCCTGTAAGTGTAGATAGAAAAACAAAAGGGATATTGAAACATCAAGGAGAAAAGTAAAGTTAACATGAAAAGTAAAGTTAAATTGCATAAATTAAGGAGGAGTGCAACAAGAAAACTTTCAGAGGCTGCAAGGCTAAATCATGTCTACTCTGTTTCCAGCATTAACCTACAACAGCAACAGGGGTAGGCCCGCGGCGCCCACCCAACCTTCACTTAACTTAGATTTTTTTGAGCCAGCCAGCACTGAGCACACATACACAGCAACATAGCATTTTCCAAATTAACTAAATCAATACACCACTTTCAGTCATACCACTGCACTCACCTCCACCACTACACAGACTCGTAGGGCTAGTGTTGTTCTTGACTTGTTTACCTTTTAGGCCACTTCATTAAACTCCTGAGTTATTCCATCAATCATCTCCAATCCTACTGACTGACTGTAAGTACGGTATGGATAGCATGGTGTCCAACTCTGTAGTGTAATGAGTGAGTTCAGAAACAAAAATTCAATGGATCAGCCTGCAGTAGTACAATTTTGTTATTGAACAACAAGAAGCAAAAAATTGATTTGAGTCACTTTTTTGTGTGTAGATTAAATACTTGTAGACATCATGCACAACAACAACACAATCACCAATCACTCAGCGTAAGCATCAAATGCATGCCATCATTGACCTGTTCTTATGGGGCAGTCACTCTAGGCTCGGAAAAGAGGATAGCTATAGTCAGGTTCTTTGGAGTGACTCTACGAGGCAGGCACACATTTCACATTTCTTGTACTATTCTCCATCCAATGTCTGGCTTGAGGGAAATGGATTTAGGGCAAGTCAGGAACGGACTCGAGCAGGACATAGGGCAATTCGACAATAAAAGAGTAAGACGGTGGTGATTGATTTGTTGTTATTTGAACCAGAAAGATGGTGACACACACATAATAATAAAAGTAAATAATATTCCTTAGCTGTATCTTTTTGGGGGGCTTTTTTGGGGCGTCAAAGCAAGAAAGAAAGTAACAAGTCAAAAGCCTGGTTTTTGTCAGGGAAGTAGAGCTTATCCTCAAACTCTGGTGGTTCACCCAGACGTTGGTCATCTAACAGACTACTTCCATGACCTAAGTCGCCGTCATCTTCATCTTCCTGCTGTGCTAGTTCAGGTATGGTGTAATCCGATGGTATAAAGTGCTGATTCATTTTGATCAAGGTTAACCTCTCCATGTTTTGGAGTGAGAGTCTAGTCCTTCTTACTGTCCGAAAGGCACCAGCAGCACTGAAAACACGCTCAGAAGAGTTACTTGCGACAGGGCAAGCCAGAGAGTTTATCGCCAGCTTGCTTAGCACTGGCCATTGGCGCCTTTTCCCATACCGATACAGCAATGGGTTTTGATCAATGTCGGCCTCTGTTGGGTCATCCAGAAAGACCTGGACCATCCGCCCAATGCTCAGGGGTGCTCCGCCTTGCACGGCCTCTGTAATTCCTGGACGTTCTTTTTCTAAGCGTCTGGCTTCCACAGCTATCCAAGTTTTGTATTTGACAACATCCCATTCTGAAAAAGGAATCAATATGTTCAGTATTGCTTTGTACCATGGATCCAGAATTGTGGCACAAATGTGATGGTTGCATGACACAATGCCTCTTTGCACCCTTGTATTTATTTTCAGGTAAGCAAAGAGTTAAGCTCTCCACCAACTCAAATGCTTCTTTTTTTTCCCCACACATGCCTACATTGCAGACACCGCCTTCAGCGGTGCCTGTAGCATGTAAAACAATAGGATAGCTTGGCCCATAGTACAGTCCTCCTTGCTGACTTCACATCTGAAGAGCTCAAAAGGAAGTAGCATCTCTGACAGGCATTTATCTAGGCCCCATTGGTCCATCTCAATGATCATGCCTTTCACCGTAGCATCCCCTCTTTGCATGACATATTCATTGATTGCTCTGTACTGCTCAAACAGACGTTCATATATATAACAACAGGAGTATAACCCATAAACCACGTTGAGATGTGGGTAGGTATGAGAGATAAAGGACAACAGTTCTCAACTGGTATGATTATACAGGGCAATTTTAAATGCCCACTGAACGGACCAACTTTCTGGCTCTACAATCTAACCTATTACTATTTTTCAGAAGAATTACACTCAAACAATTGTTTTCTGACAAACCACTGCACCACGGTTTCATCCCCCCTCCACTTTCAATCCCCCTTCCTCCTGTATGCCTCCAGAGATCCTCTCCTTTGAATGGGCAGTTCTTCGAGAGGTTAAACATCTGCAACTGGAATTCGAATTTGTTCCTTACAACTTACCCTTCTCAGAAAAACAAGCTTTGATCGACATTAAGAAAAAAAACAACCTCATAATTAAACCAGCGGACAAGGGTGGTGGTATCGTGGTCATGAACACTGACAAATATGACCTGGAAATCAAGCGTCTACTTTCCAACACTCTTCATTACCGACCACTCACTAAGGACCCCCTACCAGACCTCCTAACCAAAATCCAACTTATTACAGGACAAGCCAAATCACAGAATATCATTGCCCAGAAAGAATACACCTTCCTCAATAACCCTAACCCACGTACACCGGTCCTATACATCCTTCCAAAGATTCACAAAGACAAGATAAACCCACCAGGCCGCTCCATCATCTCTGGATGTGGCTCCATCTTTGAACCCCTTGGTAAATATATCGACGTCATCATAAAATAATTCGTCCCATCTACATAAACATTCATCAAAGACACCATGGACTTTATCTGTACCATTAAAGACAGACCCTATGACACCAAAACTGATCTGATGATTGGTTTAGACATCGAATCACTATACACTAACATTCCCCACAATGAAGGACTTCAAGTCATTAAATCCTTCCTTGAAACCAGACCTAGACCTTCCTTAATACCTACCGAATTCATCATGGATCTACTCCAAGTTGCATTAGAAAATAACTACTTTCTTTATCGCGACACTTTCTGCCTCCAAATCAAGGGCGTCTCCATGGGGGCTTGTTTCACTCCCAATTTTGCCATCCTTTTCGTCTACTACCTGGAAATGACTCATATTCTCAGCACCCAAAACCCTTTCATTAATCACATCTCTCTCTGGCGACGCTACATGGATGACTTACTCCTCCTTTGGAAAGGCCCTGCCCAAATCCTTGAAGACTTCATCCAATGGATTAATCAATCTCAGACCCATCTCACATTCACCCATGAGTCTAGGCCTAATGATCTGCCTTTCCTGGATGTCATAATACACGCAGAAGATGACAAAATTGGCACATGTCTATACTGGAAACCCACTGAAAGGAATACTCTGCTCCAATACTCAAGCTATCACCCACGCGGCCTCCGAGATGGCTTTCCCTACGGCCAATTCCTATGCATCCGCAGGAACTGTAAATGGTGCAAAGACTACTTCAGAGATTCAGACATCTTAATCTAAAAACTCCTCGACAGAGGTTATCCCAAAAGTTTCGTGACCAAAGCCCGCAAAAGAGCCTGGTATTGCCATCAAGAACATCTTCTAACGCCACAACCAAAAAAAAATCATGACTAGAATCCCGTTTGTCTCCAAATTTAGTCCTTGCAGCAACAAAGTTAGTAAAATCATTATTACACAATTGGAAGCTACTACGATCTTTCAAAACATTTGAGGAGACCCCACTCTTTTCTTTCCAACAAGGCAGTAATCTATCCACTCATTTGGTGCATGCCATCACATGGCCTACTGGAGACCCCCAAAAAACACCATCACGTCCGCTTGGGGCCTACCTCCTGCTATCGGACACTACAAATGCCATGCCTGTGTTGTTTGTGCCCTTACAGTCAATACCAAAGAGTTCAACACCAACAGCCAAACTTACAAACTCAAGACGCTCACCAACTGCAGGTCTGAAAACGTCATTTATGCCATCCGCTGTCCGTGCGACCTCATTTACATTGGACAAACCACCCAAATGGTCAAACAAAGGATAATCCAACACAAAAGTAGAATCCATTGCAAGGTCATTACAGCACCCCTGGTTGCACATCACATCCAAAAAAAACACTGAAATAAACATCACTTGGCAAGTGATAGAGCAACCCACACTGCCAATGAGAGGGGGTGATATGAAACCACTCCTCAACAAGTGTGAATGCAAATGGATTGCTGCTTGTAACTCCATCCACACAGGCCTTAACACTATTGATTAATGATATAGCACCATTCTACTCTGAATCTCCTATTCCACTTCTCTGCCTTACCTAGACTGTATCTCTCCCTCTATTTGCATCTGTGTTCTGCGTTCACTCTGAGATTCCTCTGGACTACCGTTTCGATACTTATTCTCTTTTCCTTAGAACCCTCCCCACTTTCCTTTCCCTTTTTTCCCGTTCCCGCTCGACCCCCACCCCATGCATCACAGCATTCTCCAGCCACACACATTTACCCTCCTGAATTCACAACCCCCCCTTTTCCTCCTACCCCACCTGCCGCCTTCACGTTACCCGGTATGAGACATGCTTCCTCTCATATATTTTCATAATTATTAGTGATATTCTCATTCATTAATTTGATTTTCTCTCGACCTTACTCTGCAGTTCCTGTTCCTTTCCATTACCTGGTATTTCTACCCTTCACTCTCCCCCGCGGTCTAGTCTCTTTTTTCCACTATCCGCGCTACGTCACCTATCCCCGCCCCTTTCTCCGTGCTCATGTGATCTCCGACGTGACGGCCCCACTTCCTTTTTCTACTCCCCTGTGGTGGCCACTTGTCTACCGATTCACACACCCGAGGAGCAGCTTCCCCCATGCCCTCGCTGCCACCCGGATTCAGTCCCTTCATGCTACCAAGTAAGTCCTTTGATACTGCCACTCTCTTCGCCCTTTCGTCCTGCGCACGGACTCCCGCTGACCCTCCGTGTCTTCTTCTCTAAAGGGATTCTCTTCCGGTAAGCACTGCGGACCCCCGAAGATCTTTCAACCTCCATTCCCGCCGATGTGCAACCCCTGACACGGCCGGTTTCTCAGACCACACGATCATTGATGAGATCGTTCTTCTAATTGGGTCCACCGATGCTTCCTTCTCCCCTCCTCCCAGGTATCCCCAGCGTTGCACTTCCCCCGAACCCTTGCCCTTTGCTTCCCCGCCCATATATTGATTCTCCTTCTCTCTCCCCCCTTCCAGATTTGTTTCCTGTGATGTGATCCGCCCCATCCTGACCCTTCCGGATCTCGTTCTGTGCCCACACAGGTAAATATTTCCACCTCCTTCTCGTCCTACCTTTCCCCCTCTTCTTTTTCATCCATGGCCCACAGCCATATTCGTGACACAAGCTCTTCCGCCTTTTCACTACTTCATGTTTCACCTCACATGCTCCCCACCCTCCGTGCTCTTTGGGCCCTGCGCTTCTTCCATCCCCAGCACTTCCTTTTTCCACCACTCCTTCTCCCCTGTACTCACATGCCTCTTGCATCTATACTGTGGTCCTGCACCTCTCTGATCCTGGCGCCCACTTTCTTCCCTTCCCAGTACCCTTGTTATTCTTCTCTCCCCTGTATCCTCCTCCAGATCCAGCGCCACCTCGGCTACCTGCCGCTGCTTTTTCCCACGTCGCACGTGCTTCCCCCTTACCCCTACCCTCTCCTTTTTGCCCCCTTGTATAGCACTGTCTTTTAACTTAACAACCCGGTCCTGAAGATGATCCTGAATCAGAGGATCGAAACGCAGTCGACCGTTCAGCGCAAATAATAGCGCACTTTCTCTTTTGTGGTTCTTCCTAAATGATTGTCTTTATTGCAAATACTTATTCATACATAACTTGAACCACAATATACTCACTGTATATATATTCTGTCACTAATGTGTTGTTGCACCATTTTCCGCTGATTCCACATTGTCACTTGCGTCGCCACTTTGTGTGTCACTTACACATTAAGCACCAAGTCCAATTCGGGTTGTGTTCACTTGCAATTGTTGCCTACAGTGCTGTTACAACTATATTTTGCCTTAATTTATCCTGATGATTTTAAACATTTGATGCCTAGTGCATTTCTCAAAAAGATTTTTTGCCTGAGTCTCCCTTTCTCCTCCCTGCTAATGTCATGTACATGCATTTATAATTGCCCTGTATAATCAAACAGACGTTCAACCATGTAATAGGTTTAGTTCCAACGTGTTGTCACCTCCTGGATGAGTGCTTTAACTGGCATTCTATGCTCATGTTGAATGATCTTCAGCTGCTCCCGGGCTTTAAAAGAACGGCTTAAATGTGTGCAGATTCTTCTGCAGGTGGTCAGTAAGTTGCTGACAATAATGTTAATGCAGTGCGCCAAACAGAGGACCGTGAAATAGCTATCATCGCCCATGGCCTTAACTATATTACTGCCATTGTCCGTGGCAACACAACCAATGTTAAGCCCTCTTGGTGAGCAGCCATTCAAAGACCTTGCTGACAAAGTCTTCCAAAATGTTTGCAGCAGTATGAGATTTCTCCATGGTGAACAAGGCTACAGTTGCATGTTTCCGAGTGGCATTACAAATTTCAGCAGTGTCAACAACACCTGCTGCAGATATCTGTTTGCTAACTCCCACAAAAGAGATCCAGTGTGCAATAATGCACATGCAATCAGTGGCTTGGCAACTGGTATACATGTCTGTTGTCAGGTGAATAGTCAAAACAGCACTCTGTTGCAAAGCTTTTCCAACCAATTCAATAAGATCGTGAAGGAGCCCTGAACAGCCACTCTAGCAAAGCAGGTCCTGCTGGCTACCTTCCATTTTGGGCAAATGGCTGCCACAAACTCTAAAAAACCCACTCCTTCCACTAAATAAAAAGGGAGCAGCTTCAGTGCTTACATTTAAGCCAGCTTGCTATTGTATAAACGTGCCATTGGGTGGCTGCGGTCATTGATCCACTCCTGCCTAAACATGCTTGTAATAGTAGCCTGAATTTTTTTGTTGGTAGTGCCACTGATGCATGCGACTTCAAGAGAGGACCAGGAGGTGACAGACTCAATGTGCATCTTGTGGCAGTCCGTACTATATGGTGTTTTGTCTCTGATGAGGCAGGTGATACTGGTTCACTGCTGGGGACAGGGCTGCTTTGAATAAAGATATCACCCTGTTCTTCCTCATTACCACCTACAACTTCTACTCTGATGGGAGGCTCTGAAGCCAATACCCCTCCAACATCACCTTGTCCAACACCACATGCAGAACGTTTATTAAGATGTGCCACCCTGCAGAGTGTAGGAATGGGTCACTTGACCTATAGCACCATAGTTTGTAACAAGCTAACCTCAACGAGCACTAGCATTGCAAATGAAGCATATTGCAATATTGTCCTCCTGCTTGCTAACCTTAAAGAAGTCCCAAACTGGGGAGGAGTATTTTTTTTGTGACCCTCTGCCAATGCCCAAAGAACTGGAGGCAGGCAGGTGTGTCAACAATTGGCTCTCTGCAGTGTGCACTTCTATGGAGCTAGTGATTGATTCACATCTCAGTGTGGGCCTTGCAAATATGTGAGCTGGTGCAGGCAGAGGTGGTGGTGCCACATCCTTGGAGTAGGTTGAATAGGAGGGGTAATGTCAGTCTTTTCTCTGCCAGCTTCAACAATGATTGGCTCATTGCCATCCTCCCCCCTTCCATAATTGTAAGGCTTTCAGGAACTTTACTTTCCCTAAACCTCTCCTGTCATGCCTCAGACTCAACCGGGGTCCAACCCATAGCCAGATCATCAGAAGGGGTGCTTGGGGAAGATGGTGGAGTACCTTTCCTTTTTCTTGTAGAAGATCTGTAAGCCAATGGTTGTAAAATATGAGGTTCATGCTTCACTGTAAGATTTTATTCCATTGGTTATACAGATTGGGCACAGTAGTCGTCGGCGTCCGTCGATGACATTGGGGCAACAGCATGAGAGATTCAGCCACGATTCCTTCTTGTAGGGGCACAGTCTACAGTTTGTAGCTTCCCCCCTTCTGGCCCATGTAGGGTTGAAATCCACAATTCCGAAGGTGATTAATCTCATAGACAGAATTTTACTATGGGCCACTGGGGTGAGAGCTTCACTTAGAAAAGTCTGAGCTTTGCCTGCCATATAGAAGCTATTCAGCAGATCTATGTGTGAACGTGAACGAAGAGTTTTGCGGTCAAGATCAAATGAAATTTCACACATTCATGGGGATTTCTGACCGCAATATCGTCAATGTTTCTATCGTTTTGTCAAGGCTGGTGTGCTTGGCTCTCTGAATATAGATCTCAGTTGATGTTTTAGTGTGTTGGGTGGAGTCCTTAAGATCCTGAGATAGAGCTTTATAATGTCCCCTTGGCACATCAAGTCTGGCCTTGCCACACCTAGTTCCAGCCTTAACCTTGTTTTCCTTGCTGACCTCGGAATATGGAGCACTGTTTTGTATGCTTTAGATTGTGCTGAATTAAGCCAGGCATGTTGTGAGCCGGGGAAGGTCAGGAGGCCATAGCTTACTGCTGGTAAAAGTTTAGCTTGTAAAACTTTCAATATTGGGCCGGCAGTCGGCTGATCAGGTGGTGGCTTAATTGCTTAAGTAGATGTATGACCTTGTTAGCCTTGATGCTCTGAAGTTTCAAGTGGGCGTTCGCCTTAGCCCGTTCCGTCAGCCAGACCCCTAGGTAATTGTATAACGCCGCCGTCATACATATTTTGCAGGTTGCCCATTTGCCATTGTGCTTTCTTTTTCTGGTGGTAGGTCCCAAAAACAACGACCTTGGTCTTTCCTTGATTTACTGACAATTTGTTGATGTTGTTGAAGCGATTTAGTGCAATTAGGGCTCTTTGTAGGCCCACCTTCGTATGGTCCATTATGGCTGTGTCATCGCCGTATTGGAGCACCGGCAGCCTTCTGTTTCCTAGTCTTGGTGCTACTAGACAAGCTCCTTTTTGGGCCTCCCCCAGATCCCCCGTGTATAGGTTAAAGAGGATGAGTGCCAGCACACAGCCTTGCTTCAACCCGTTCTCCGTTGTTATTTTTGAGGACACTGTGCTGGCGCTGGTTTTGACCCTTACCCAGGTGTCTTCATAAAGCGATTTTATTGCCTTCAGTAGGTTTGGTGGAATGCCCCAGTATTCTAGCTTCCACCATAAACTACTTCAAAAAACTTTGTTGAAGGCTGTGCTATAATCCACGAAGCAGCAGAAAAGTGGACGGTTGTTCAGGGTTGCCTGGGCTGATAAGTGTGCTAGCGCCAATATGTTGTCCATGGTCGATGCCTGTGACCTGAAGCCAGTCTGGTAAAAGGGTATGATACTATTCTCTACCACCCACATCTCCAAGTCCTTTAGTAGTAGGCAGGCATAGGCCTACGCTTCAAGGTCAAGTAGGGCGATGAGCCTGTAGTTTGATGGCTTTGAACAGTCTCCTTTTTTGAAAATAGGGACCAGGATAGAGCCCCTCCAAGAGTCGGGAGTTATGGCTGTCTGGAAAGTGTGATTGTATTAAGGGGTTAGCATTGCTGCCCAGAAATCGGGGTCCCCATCGTTCCTTATGTTCCTGATGGCCTTAATGACCATTTAGAGATTTAGCTGGACTGGTGATGTACAGTGTGTTTCACCCGGAGTTCTGTTACCCACAGACCAGTTACATTGACTGGCAATCAATTCTCCTGTCTTGATATTTAGTTGCCAGTCTCGGCCCGCCCCGCAATTGGCCCCTTCTGTACTATCTTTGTGTGATAGGTCTATTGCGTAGAGCTGCTTAACATGAATCAGCCAGTCCTTTTCTGCTACTCCGTTCTCTCTTGGGATTCCTCTACTGCTCAGCTGGTTTATGTGTCTCCACAGATGCGCTGGATTCTTCTGCTTAATCAGGGAGAAGACGTTGAGCCATTCCCTTTCCATGGTGGCATTTTTATGTTCCCATATTTTCTTCCTTAATGCTGCCCTCAATGAAGCAACCGAAGGTCCCTCAGTTGTTCCGCACCCTCTTTTCTTTTTTGCGAGGGCCTTACGCAGGAGCCATTTACAATCTTGTATGACTTTGTTTGGCCTTGTGCTGCCACATCTTGGTTGCCCTTTGGGCCTGGGGTGTTGTGGCTGGGGGTTCCCGAGCTTTGCTTGAAGGTCCTCCAAGGTGTCTTCCCAGTCCTTTATGGGTGAGAGCGACAACAACAGGCTGCCTTCCCCTTTCTCATCCAGCCACGTTTGTAGCGTGTTGCCTATCTTGTCTGACCATTTGATCCTCCTCAAGACACTGTGTTTTTCATCCCCTCTTGACACACCGATGGTTTGGTGGTAGAGAGCTGACAGGACTGTCATCTGGAAGGCTGCTCTCAAAGGCCTACGATCACTTTCCTTCCTATCTTCAACTTCGAAGTCATCCAGTCTAGCCGCTAGCACTTCACTGGCCATGATGTAATAAATTCTTGAGATGTTTCTGAAGGTAAGGGGAGGATCCCATGAGTTCGAATGAGCTTTTTTGTGTGTGTGAGTTGAGATCAGCTTGTGGTTATTAATGAAGTTGGTCAAAGATGCTGCCCTGCCAGGTCCGGGGGGGTTGGTTGAATCCAGATCCTTCATGTTGTAATCCCCCGCTAGGATAACCTGGTGAGATTTGTATTTACTCAAGAGGTCTTCTAGTTTCCCCAGCAATCCCTCCAACTTCTCTTTCATAGTGGACTGCACTGGATTGATGTAGCAGTTGGTTTTTAGAAGGGGCATTGGATGTGAGTTAAGGTTCAGGCCTCTGATGTGTAGAGCTTGCAATCCGGGTGAGTTTAAATTGATAACTGTAGCTTCAAGGGCACTTTCGTGCTTTATAAAGACTGATAGATCCCCGGACGGCCAAATAGATTCTTTTTTGTAGCTGGAATAAAGTGTTTGTAGTACCCTGCCAGTGGAGTGCTAGACAAGGCCCAGGTCTCTGGGAGGCAGTGTATATCGCCGGTTTCCAGAAACTGCTTCAGATTTTCATTTCCACTGATTTTACTAATCCCTGCTATATTCCAGGAGATTAAGGTTAGTTGCTGTTTGTGGAACTTTCTTCGCCTGGCCAGTCCCCTGGCTAACTGGAATTCTCTGCAGTTAGGAATACTGATGCCCCCCCCACTTGTGAATCTGGGTGGGTTGGAAAGAAAGGGGCCTGCACAAATGTCCCGCTGGTTGTTTTGGCATGAGATCCTGATATCCATTGAGACCCTGGGGGCTACCCAAGTTTTGCCCGGGGAGCCCAAACTATCTGTCCCATGCAGGATCGACCAAGGGGCCTTTCCCCTGTTAACTGGTGTCAGAACATGTAGGTATTTTGGGTACGGCACCATCTGGAAATCGATGCCCCACTCGGCAAGTTGTATAGAGTTGTTCATAATGGCTTGTTGTATTTTTGTGTGATTTAAACCTACCACTGTTTATTCGCCGTGTGTGTCCCCCTTCGTGCTCTGGAATTTCACCCATCCCATGTCACCCATTTCTATTTGTTCTAGGGTGGCCAGATGTTTGAGGAGGCAGAGTATATTACTCCTGTTCAAGATGACGTGCTGTCCCGTGCTGTGATACCTTGGGGTGAGGATTACCTCTTGGACCACTATTGGTGAGCCCGGGGTTGGGGCTACTTTGCCCCTGTTTGGGGAGGGCAGTGTCGGACTTGATCCTGAGCCTTGGCTTCCTTGTTCGGTCATAGAGTGACCTGCTTGGGGCCGCTTATTGTTGCCTTGAGTGCTCCCAGCACCAGACTCTTGACCAAGTTCTAGTTGAAGTGGAGATAGATCCAGTGGTTGCAGTGCTATTGTGGCCGTCGCTGTTTGGGGACTTTCCTCACGTAATGCCAAGCTTAATCTAGCTGTTGAAACATTGCCAATAGGCTGGTCTGGCCTTGCTGAAGGTTTTAGATCTGTCGCAAATGGAGTACTCAGTGAGATTGATTGAATTTGCTCTTCTACTAGAAGATGAACAGTCTGGGGGACTTTTTGCCCCAGTTTTTGGCAATGAAAATTGGGTAGGGCTGAGGTGGATTAGTAACCCTTTGTGGGGGTGGGAGGTTGCTCTTTGTCAGCTGTAGTTGTCTCCCTCTTGTCTTTGTTTTTTTTCAGTTGTTTCCTCAACTTCTTTTTTGCTCGCCTTGATAAAGTAGAATCTTGTGCGTCCGTTGTGCTGAGGGTGTGTTCCTGCGGGTCTAGTGCCGGGGCATCGCTCCCCCAGCTGTGTTCCTTGTTCATGCTGGATGTCCCTTTGGCCCTTTTAGAGGTGCCATGTTTGGCTGGAGACTTTGATACCCAACCCAGTCGAGGTCCTGCCTCCTGACGATTGAGGTTGGCCAATGACCTGTCATCTGTAGTGATAGTACTTGGTTTCTCCCTACCTCATTTGGCTATTTCTACTATGTCCATTAGGACCTCAGGGAGGGAGGCCCATTTCTCCATGAGGATTGAACAGCAGCAGGAACAGTCCCCCGGGTTGGAGGCCAGGTACTGGGAAATCCTGTTGTCTAATTCGTCCACCCTGGAGCTTATATTAACTAGACGGACTGCAAGGACTGTAGGAGGTCTATTTGGACTTCCATTTTGGATGACTGCCACAAAAGAGCTTTGTTTGTGATACAATGTCTCGATCGGGGGAGATTTCTCTGCATCCGCATCTGTGCTGACGTTGCAGAGTTTGTGGTCTGCTTTTGAGTTGGTGCCCCATGGCGGTGTTGATGGGAGCAACAGGTTTGGGGTTAATTCTAGAGTTCTTTCAATCTTTTGGCAAAGATTATTAAGGAATGAAGCTGTGAGGTCTCCTCCTGTAGGGGAGTCTGGTCCCTCGGTGGCTGAGTGGGACCATGGGCTTTTGGATTTTACAACAGATTCCGTGCACTGGGTGTCTAAACCGTGTGCATTAACTTGATGAATTTGCGCCTTTGTCACTATAGTTGGTGCGTCCTTGGATAGAGCTGTTTCGTGCAACTTAGTGAGAGTGACATTCTGCCCTGTGTCTAAGATTTGAAGAGGGGTTTGACACGTGGCTGGACCATTGGTCTGCGTTGGGTGGGATTGCCCATGGGCTGTACCCTCCTTTTTCTTCTGTTTCCTGGATTCCTTACTCGGGAGTAGAACCTCCCCGCATCTGCGGATGTGCTCAGTGGGTGATCTGCCCAGCCCTTTGGGACTACTGTCTTGGGTCAGACTCAAGCATTGAGATAGAACGCCGTCGGTTGACCCATGGTCAATGTTTTTCCTAAGGAAGTGCCTTATCGAGCTCCTTTGTGCTTCATCTTGCGATGTTTCCTTTCGGTTATCAGTGAGTGATTTACTCCTTGTAGTCCTTGTAATCCGTTTTTTGGGGAGTGAGTATTGAGAGTTTCCTCTGGGGTCATGTGCACTTGGCCTTTTCTTTTGGGACCCATTGCTAGATGGAGCACTAGGGGTGTTCCTCCTGCTGTTTGCACTAAGTAGTTTGCTTACAGCTCTCACCGGACTGCGCACCCACAAATGCTGGGGGAGGTGATTGCTCCTTTCGTTGGTGCTGGAGAATTGCAAAAGTGCTGGGAGTGAGGGATCTTTAAAAGTGTCTTGGCATAGCCGTGGTTATGCACAATGATCCCCCGGTAAAACGTTGTCCTCTCCCAGGCGATATGTGGTGAGTGAAAAGGTGGGGCAGGGTGGCAAGGAGGCTGGAAGCAAACGCGTCAGTGGGGTGGCTGGGCCAAGGAACACTGGGGCTAATAGTGGCAGGCAGTGCTTGCAGTGTTCGCAGGGTGGATCAAAGCTGCCCCTGGCTCCGTGGGCCACCAGGGTACCCCTCACTATTGCCTTGTAACGACCTCACTCACCTGTGCCTTGCTGTGCCCCTTGCCAAGCATTCCCTGTGGGTGAAGTTGAAATTGGGGCAGCACAGATCTCCGGGACTCCTCCACGCTCCTCTGCCTCTTGGCTGCACTCTCTGTGCTCTCAGCTGTTTGTTCGTCTGTGGGCCACCGGCGCCGTGCAAGACCCCCCTTGGCCCCCCTTGACCCAGGGCTCAGTGTTGGGCCTGTTCGTCCCGCCTCTCGATGTCAAGGGGGTCCGGTAGTCCACTCAGCGACTCAACAAGCCACTCAACAAGCCAGCCTTAACAAGGCTTACAGGGAGCCGCGGGAGGCCGAGTGGCCGGGAAGCCTCGGGAGAACTTGGGAGGCGGCAGGCTGGTAAGCAGCGATGCAGGCAGGCTGCTGTGCGGCATCCTCGCGTCCTCCTCGCGCTTCAAAATTTTGCCTTGATTGGGAAGCCACGGGAGGCAGCAAGCAACGAGCCGGGAAACAGCGTGGCAGCTTTGCAGTTATGCGGCGTCCTCTGCGCGTCCTCCTCGCACTGAAGCTGGGATTCGGCGTTTGGCGTCTAGTGGTCAAGCGTGAAGCCTGGACTGGACCTCACTTGCTTAAGTTATCATAAGTATCTTAAATAATTAACAACAACAGTGCATTTCAAAAATAAACCACACAACAAGCAAAAAGCATGTCATTTAAAACTGTTAATAAATATTTAAATATAATATTACACAATGATCCTAAAGCAAAATATTAAACTGATATCAGGGTAAAGTAAAAAACTAAACAAATACAAAAAGGCCTAGCCCTCTCCTTTCAATCTCTATTTGAAAACTGGAAAGAAAGTGTGGCTGCACAAATGGCTGCAGATCACATGGTCAAATAACAACCATCAGCAAGGAGGCTTGGCCACAGCAAAAAACACATGTAGGCTTATGACAAAAGCACACTGGAGGCCTACACAAAATGGCTGCTGACCACATGGCCAAACAGCAACCATCAGCAAGGGGGCATAGCCACAACAAAGAACACATGCAGGCCTAAGTCAAAAGCAAACTAGTTTGCTACACAAAATGGCCGTTGAATACATGGTCAAACAGCAACAACCAGCAAGGAGGCATGGCCACAACAAAGAACACATGCATGCCAACTGCAAAAGCACACTTGCTGGCTATGCAAAATGGCCGCCAACTGCATGTCCAAACAACAACAAGCAGCAAAGGGGGCATGGTCACAACGAAGAAAAAATGCAGGGCAATGGCAAAAGCACACCAGCTGGCTACACAAAATGACTGCCGGCAAGGAGATATGGAAAACAAAGAACACATGCAGGCCTATGGACACTAACTATATAAAAATGGCCCCTGGTCACATGACATTGGGAACAAAGATGAATGTTGGCCTGGTAACACAATCGATAATCTAAAAACAAAAATGAACTGAACTTTAAAATTTCAAAACAACTCACATCCTCCAAAGACATCACATATATATATTTCCCCACCTATACATGTTTTGCCAAAAAAAAGCGAACTACCCAAATATAACATAATTATTTTAATTAAATACAATACCATTAAAGGCCTACATTACTTTTCAATTCAGCAGACACCACAGAATCAGTTAGTTCATACACCCATGACTAATTCTTGGCCTAGTGGCTGGGTGCCCATTGGCAGACTAGGCCACATAGTAAAATAAATGAATATTGCAAATGTGTTTCAAACATGGAGAAAATGTACTCGAACTGTGCAAAATGTTTCTTTTACAAAAGAAGAAAAATTAAATGCAAAACAATTACTAGGCCCCTACTAACTCAGCAGGCCATCAACTACAGTACACTTTAAAAATCAAATAAAAATACAAAGGGGCCGATTCACTGAACTAATCTGGTATTCACAGAAGGCATTTTGTAGTAGTAAAGTTAGGACCCCTAACTTTACTACTACTAAACTGAGATAAAATTCTAAACTTACTACTTTTGGTATTCACAGAAGGCATTTAGTAGTGGTAAAGTTAGGACTCCTAACTTTACTATACTAAACTGAGACAAAATCCTAACTTTACGACGTTCGGTATACACAAAAGTCATTTAGTAGTAGTAGTAAAGCTAGGAGTCCTAACTTTACTACTACTAAATGCCTTCTTTGAATACCAAAAGTAGTAAGTTTAGGATTTTATCTCAGTTTAGTAGTAGTAAAGTTAGGAGTCCTAACTTTACTACTACTAAATGCCTTCTGTGAATACCAAAAGTAGTACGTTTAGGATTTTATCAAAGATTAGTTCTGTGAATCGGCCCCAAAGAGAGGGATCCTTCCAGCTCTAAATCCAAAGGAAAATTGATCAGAAGATGGGCTAAGCACTGGGAGAAGCCTGCTGGACAAGAACAGGACATTGAAGTCTATGGGGCACTTCCTCCTTGTTGAAAAAAAGTAAACTAAAAAGAAATCTTGCAAAAAAAACAACTTGAATGGTCCATTGGAGAAGAATATTAACTCAAAAATGTTTTTGGGAGTAGATTTCGCAGCTTCTCAAGGAAAATAATCTGTTTGAGGATGCAGCCATGGTTGGTGGCACTCTCTCACACTCGATGTACCCAGAAAAAAAGGTGCCACATGTCGCCAGCATTGCCTAAAGCCATGCCAGCTGCCGGCAAGACTTGTGAGCGGTAGGAAAATCTCACCTGTGCTCAGACGCACTTGCCAATATTTGGCGCACTCACTAGCGCATGCAAAACCCAACTCAAGTGCTGCAACCGAAAAAATTCAGCTACGAGGTGGAGTGCAGAGTTTATCGGGAACTCTGCATTTTCTGCAGTATGCAGAATTCTGGAACTACGCGACCAGCGCGAAATTGTACTCCCAGACTTTAATATAAGGTAATTATTCAGCTGGATTTAACATAATTATCAGACTAAGTAAAGGTTCTAAGATCTGTGGCTGTATTTCCAAGAAAAACCCAAATGATGGTAAAAAAAAAATGAAGAGATGGAAAAAGAAGTCTTACCCAACTTTGAATGGTGCCCCCGAAATCTGACCTATAAAACATTGTGAAGCCACTATGGAGCCTACACTATAGTATGTGCATTTGAAGTCTCTCTAGCTCCTACTCCAGAAGAGAACGCCCTGCTGATCCAGAAGGCATTGCTAAGGCACACACGAACCAATACTTCAGGTTGTTTCCACTAAGTTGTCGAGGCAGCTGCATTAGAAGCTTCTATCCCATGATGCAACTGGTGACTCTGGGCTGCCTGTGATCTGGCATAACCTATGTTTAAAATGCTTAGTGAAATAGGGCACAGGTAGAAAAAGCAGACTGCACAAGATCGATTGATTTAGTCAAGTGAGGAGACCTGAATTAGAAGAATGGGTCGTCTACTTCCTCAGTAAGCAGCTTGGCTACTAGACTTCCTATCCTATTCATAGCCGCTCAGAAGACATGTCCTGTTAACCACAGCTAAAGCTGCACATATCAATTGCTCACTTGAGATTTGATTAACGTAATGATTCAATTTACGTTGACTATAATACTGTTTTTCATTCATTTTTTAGAGGTATTCTAAAGACAACTCTTATTAAGTTTCTGGATTTTTCCTTAGATAATGTGTTTGTGGAAATTCAAGGTTTTATCTTGATGAGGATGGTGCTGTATAATTGTTTTACATTAGTTTACTAACTTGGGGGCCTATTTACAAGGGCCTTCCATCATACTAGCGCCATTCAATGTGGTACATGCATGATGCAAAGCCTCGAGTCAGATTTCTGGAGCCACGCAAAGACACTTTACATTGTTTTGAATATGGAGAAATGCAACGCAGTGCAAATCGCTGTGTTGCCTTACTCTGCACATGGGAGGTGTTTGACGAGCGTCGCAGTGGCTGTTCTCATGCATCTCCCATGGATTGACACATTCTCAGATCTGCAAGGAATTGTAAACCTGGGAATGCGTCAACATCTTCCGCCTCCACAGGTGAGGCGTTAGTAGGAGAAATATGTTTGTTTCTCCTCCTTGTTTCCGCTTTCTATGTGTGCTGTATTCTTCAGCACACATAGAAAGAGGTAAATGCCTTTCTGGATTGTTTTTGTACAGGAAGGTGCCCCTTCCTGCAAAAAAACAATCCTGCCTGTAATGCAGGCAGCCTTGCACCATGATGTAAGGGGTCCTGGGTTGGCGCTAGACTGCCAAAATGGCATGAGCGCAGGCAGAACGGGTAGGAATGCACAGTATTGCTTGTGATGCAGGGCAGCCGAGCAATGCAACTTGATGCTCTGCCCAGCCCCACCATTCTACTATTTATGCCCCTAATCTCAAAGGCAAGCAATTCAAATAGCCTTTGCATGACACGGCGCTGAGCCTGGGGCGGTAGAGTTTGACATGTTCTCCATGTAGGCTTTAATCCAGCCTGCATGGAGAACAGGGGAGTGTGCATGACAGTTTGGGTTGCCTGAGAGGGCCGACCAAACAGTCATTGCGCACAGGAGTGTTCTATCCCTCCTCCCCTGCACCTCCGACCCGCCCCCTCACGCACTGTCGCAATGGGAGAAACAAATTAAATGATAATACCATTCCGTTATTATCATTTTATTTTGTCCTTTCTTTGCTGCTCCTGGCAGTGGGGCGACTCTTCTCCACCTTAGCGGAGGAGCGGCCACTGCTTTTGCAGCCTAAATATGAAATATGGTTCGCACAGTGCTCATATCTCTATTCACAGATGAGACTTGAGTATTTGGGGAGTGCAAGACAGGAACTTAAGGACAAAGGGCAATATTATCAAGAACGGGCGTAACATTATCGCCGCTTTAGCGGCAGGAAACTGAGGCTAAAGCGGCGATAAGTGACTTGATAATATGCCCTGGGGAATTCCAATAGAAGCCCAGGTTTGATGTCCTTCCCACCAGAACCTGGTCTTCTATTGCTAAAGCGGCGATAATGTTACGCCCGTTCTTGATAATATGGCCCATAGTGTTTTAATTATTTTGGATTGAGTCATAGCCTAGGTCCTCCAATTATAGTGGGCCCATTCCTCCACTGCCCTTTGCTCAATCCTTGCACCCACTCATTTATCTATGCACTCTGTCACTCAGTCATTCATCCATCAGTGAAGTTATCTATCCATTAATCTATCCTTTGACCGATTTCCCCATTCAGCAGCACACTTAGGTGCCGATTCCGATCCTGGAAAAACCGGGTACGAACCGTCGGTCGGAGCGTTTTCTCCATCTGACACCATACCCGGTAAAACCCCATACAAACTTGCAAGTACGATTCGTACGGAAACACCATTTCCGTACGAGTCGGAAAAAACACCGACCGACAGCAAAATATATACGAATGTGATCCGGGACACCGCGGACGTGACGTCCGGACGGAGCTTGGCATGTTTTTACAACCCAGCAAGTACGATTCGTACCGACAGCAGTCCGGATGGCAATATTTTTACGGCACCCAAAAAGTGCCAGAAAATCAAAGTACGCCGCGATGCGAGTGGAATAGGGGGCCCGGTACGTGCCATCCCCCTCCAGCCCCCCGTATGTACGCGCCGTCCCCCCCCAGCCCCGCGGATGTATGTGCCGTCCCCCCCCAGCCCCGCGGATGTATGTGCCGTCCCCCCCAGCCCCCCGTATGTACGCGCCATCCCCTCCCCCAGCCACGCGGAAGTACGCGCCGTACCCCCAGCCCCCCCGCGGATGGACGCACCGTACCCCCCAGCCCCATGGATGTACGCGCCGTCCCCCCAGCCCCCGTATGTATGCGCCATCCCCCCCTGCCCCGCAGATGTACGCACCGTCCCCCCCCAGCCCCCCCGCGGATGTACGCGCTGGGGGTCCGCACCGTACCTACGGGGGTGGGGGTATGCGCTGTACATACACGGGTGGGGGTCCGCGCCGTACATACACGGGTGGGGGTCCGCACCGTACATACACGGGTGGGGGTCCGCACCGTACATACACGGGTGGGGGTCCACACCGTACATACACGGGAGGGGGTCCGCACCGTATCTACGGGGGTGGAGGTACGCGCCGTACATACACAGGTGGGGGTCCGCGCCGTACAGACACGGGTGGGGGTCCGCACCGTACATACACGGGTGGGGGTCCGCATTGTACATACACGGGTGGGTGTTCGCGCCGTACATACACGGGTGGGGGTCCGCACCGTACATACACGGGTGGGAGTCCGCACCGTACATACACGGGTGGGGGTCCGCACCGTACATACATGGGTGGGGGTCCGCACCATACACACCGGGGTGGGGGTACGGCACGTCCATCTTCGGGGGGCTGGGGGTATGGCGCGTACATCCGCGGGGGGGCAGGGGGGGACGGCGCATACATCCGCGGGGCTGGGGGGGGGCGGCGCGTACATCTGCAGGGCTGGGGGGGACAGCGCGTACATCCGCGGGGCTGGGGGTGGGGCGGCGCGCACATACGGGGCGCTGGGGGGGTGTTCGTCGCGTTCCGGGCACCTGTTTGGACGTCGCCATGGTTGCTATAGGAGTTCGCTCCGGACGGTCTTTTTACCATACGGTTGTACAATCGGACGGACGGTACGAATCGTACTTGCGCGCTCGGACTTCAGTTTTCAGATTTGTACATAAAAATGTCCGGGGACGTGTCGGACACCTTTTCCGACCCGAGGACGTGTCGGGGAATTTACCCAATGCGATTCGTATGGACTTTTTCACATACGAATCATACTTGCCAGTTTGTACGGGACTTGTACGATTCGTACGGTAAAAAATCCAGATACGATTCGTACGGGGAATATTTTTCCAGGATCGGAATCGGCCCCTAAGTTGTAAACTCGCAGACAAACTTGCCATGAAAGAAGAAGTACTGTCAGAAAAATAGCAAGACCTATAGGCTTCGTGACTGCGTGTTCTGAACTGTGTTAATACCCTTTACATAAGCACATGCAAACTTTACTTACTTTACTAAACGTCGGCTGTTTGATGTAAATGTTTAACTATCTTATCATATTTGATTAATTCGCGGAACACGCACAATTTAAGTTTTCTTCTGTTGGTGAATGTTGGCAAGGAATGTCAAAATATTTTTCTCCTTTGTATAAGCGTCACACGTATTTTTAGTTATAGTCAGGGAGTCTGAGAATGAAAATGAAATACAAATATAATTATACAAATTACTGCTTGACATTGAAATCAGTTTCATGCATCTTGGTTATAAGAGAAACAAATCACATTTCAATTGCTTGAGATTAGACAAGCGAGACCAAGTATTAATGAAAAACGTCTTGATGAAAGTTCCAAACTTGATTTGTGCACAAACTCTGTACATTCATGTACATTTATAGATATGAATGTAACTGAGGTTTATTTAAGCTAAGCAAAAAATTTGCCCGTGTACATTTTTGTAACCAAATAAAATGGCAGGCATGTTTTTATTCAATTTAACACATTTTACTTAAAATTATTACTATGATTTCTGCTTTAAGTAATACATGCGGAAAAATTAAATAAGTTAATTGCATCAATCTTCCAAATTGGTTTTCGTTCAGGAAATGCAAATGATGTCAAACAAACCTAAAACGAAACAACTGAAATATATGAATCAGTATTCTTCTGTTAACGCAAAAATACATTTTGTGGAATGAGAAAACATGTAAACGTGTACCTTTGTTTCAAAGTGCACAGTTACAAAATCACAAACGTATTCATTGCAAACATTATTTTTTAATTAGTGACTTGACCTGGTCTTAAACATCAAAGGGCACATTTATCAAGAAATCACGCACTGCCGCATTCCACCTTGCTGCACTGTGCTGTGTGATAGGGAAAGGGCAGGAATGAATTACACTATACTGTATAGTCCTACCATTTCATAGCACTGGTACACAATGTGCTGCCTAGTGCCAACACTGGTATCCTTGCACCTTGGTGCAAAGGTGCCTTCGGTGTAAGAAGTATTTTTTTCTGCAGGAAGGGAGACCTTCCTGCACAAAAACAATCCTCTGGGGCATTTTCTCTTGTTATGTGTTCTGCAAAATGCAACACGCATAGAAAGATGAAAAAAGAGAAGAAATAAATATATTACTCCTCGTTACATCTCACCTGGGAGGCGTTGCATTTTGTACCTTCCCATGTCTACCAGCAATGGTAAATGTGGGAACACCTATGCTCCAGCCATGGAATACCTCCCTCTGGCAGAGTAACTCAATGCAGACATTTCTGCTGTCTTGCATTACTCTAGATGTATTAAGCCACGCGGGGCCATGTAAGAAGGACTTATGTGGCTTGATAAATCTTACTAATAATTGTATCACCCTTGCGCCCCATTGCGTGATGCAAGGGTGACACTACTTATTGATAATTATGTGCCCAAATATGTTGTTGACCCAATTAACTAATGGATAGCTCTTCTATCCTTATTTTTCTGAACATGTTGATGGATGATTTCCATTTACATGAGCAACAAGGAAAGGTCAATGGAAACTACCAAAAATATGATTCTTCTGCTAAGATATCTCCGGGTATTAACAAAATCACTAATAAATAGTTGAGATTTAGTTTACAATTGCCAGAAAGAGCAATGAAATTGAGCTGACTCCCGCCGACACTCGGGATAGATGCTGGCTTGGCAGTCAACAGGGGCCACGGTGGCCTTGTCACTCCCCCTGCGCCCCCCAATGATGGGGTGTTGTGCTATGCCCTGGCTGGGCACCAAGGCACCCACAGTGCACTTATGATGTGTGTCAGCTGGGGTGCTCCCATGGCTCCCAACGTTTGACAACTTGTGGGTGCACCAGGTGAGCACGAGGCACTCACGGTAAAACAATCACCTGCTCTAGCTAGTAGAGCTGGGGAGCTGACAGGGGCAGAGGAAATCTTGGGGCCCCCATGTGGACTATAACATTAAAAAAAGATGCACCAGAGCACTCCCCTAAGAAAATAGAAGAAATAATAAAAGAGTGGCAGGAGGTGCTCATATAGTCTTTACTTGTTCAGACAAAGAGATCCCCATAATGCCCTGTAGGGCTTTTTGCTTGTAATTTTGGATCACGCTGGTGCCCTTAGAAGGGGTAGGCGCACCACCAACCATGTTTCTAATGTTTTGAGAGGCTTCGGGGAGTGCAGTCGACCCCTACAAACATTAAAAAAAAGACAGTAGGTCTCCTGAGTAATTGAATCCATTATTCCATGAGAGCTTACCATATTTTTTTTAAGTACTGCAAGCTGGAGCTGTATAGTTTTAAGCTAGAGTACGGAGACTACTTGTGGTTTGGTCTAGGGTTGCATTTTTGTGGTCTGAATTTTGTTTTAAAAGTACCCGAAGAGATGTTAATTTTCTTTTTGTTAAAGGGCTCACATTTGTCCCATTTGAGTTGTTCTTGATCTGGTTTCAGATTTCTTGTGGAACCTCTACACACAAATGGAAAGTAAAAGGAATAAAAAAACACAATAATCTGTGGTGGAGGTAACCTGCACTTGATGTTACTTTCTTGAGCCAGCCTTCATCTAGTCTATTGAGAGGAACAAGAGGGAATATAGTCACTGTCATGTTGCGACTTGCAAGACCCTTAGAAAATAGCCAAAGAACAAAGGGTAATGGGTGTGGATGTTACAGCCTTTCAAATGTTTGGTGACTTTAACCCCATAAGCTCCATCTACGTAACAATACATAGAGAATCCACATATCCCCATTGAGCGGTCTCTTGGCAAGGTAGCCCATACTCGAAATTCACTCGGCTCACATACTCCTTAAAAGTTCTGATCGCAAAATAATATTTTCAAAGATTTTTTTAATTTGGCTAATGTTTGATCATTGCTCAAAGCCATGAGAATAGTATTTGATAGAAGAACTTAAGAGTTTTTTCCCATGAAACTAATTAAATAATAATGCTTTCTGCAAAAACAAAGATTGAAACCGATGTGTGGGATGTAATGGATATTAGAAACACTTTCTATTTTAAAATGTCGTGTGCATAAGTATGTGTGCACATGTCTAAATGTGTATGTTTGTGTACGAGCCATGTATATCCATTGAGGGGTTTGTTGTGGAAGTTGCATTTATTAATCTTGCATTCAGTATTTATAGCATGCAAATGGCTCACTGCTCTTGATTAGAAGTTTGGTTTTATTTAATAAATAAGATCATTATCAGATGCTTTAAATAATCCAACATTCATTACATTTCGGCAGGTCAAACCTACAAGGGGAAACCAACAGTAGTTACAATTTCATGCAGATGTTGGCACTTTAAACACCAAAATCCACATTATTCCAATAAACTCATGATTGATGATATTTATCACAGCTGATAATTAATGTACCCCATGATATCATTATTTATCAGGTTAAAAAAATAATACCTCAATGTGTAATTAGGCACTAAGGGGCTGATTACAAGATCTGACCCATGGGTAAACTCCTGTTTACGCATGGTTCGAAATAAGTCAAAATTTGTTAACATTCAGCAGGTCAAACCTGCTGAAATTTAACAGGGGGAAACATTAAGGGCATCATTAGGATGAAAATCCGCCCGCCATCCTGATGGAAAATGGGACCGCCCGCCATATGTGCGGCGGTCCCGTGGGGGAGATTAGGATGCGCCCGGCACACTGGTGGGCGCATCACGCCTTTTTATCATTGCGGCGGGTGGTGCTTTTAGCAGCACCCACCACAATGGTAAAAATGCATGTTGTGCATTTGCATGCACAAAGTGGCAGGCACCGGGCGGTGCCTGCTGCATTGTGCATGCAAATGCAGGGGGGTAGCATAGGTACCCCCCATGTGCACCCCCACCCCCCCAACTTCCTGGGGGCCCGCAACAGGCCCCCAACTGTGAACTTCGCATTCCTTTCTGCCACGGAAAGGCTGCTCTCTGCCTGCATACTAATATGGATGGCGGTGTCTAGCAGACACCGCCACCATATTAAACCCTTTTCCGCCCGGTCGACTTGATATGGCGGGGGGTAATTGGCATGCAGGCGGTGTAGTATGGCAGGTGGATCACCACCGCCATTTGGGCGGTGGCGATCCGCCCGCCATACTAATCGCCCCCTAAGTATTTACCATATCATGCACAATTTTGGTAATTTAACTTGTGCAGATGTTGGTATTTTAAACACCAAAATTCACATGATATTTCCCATACACTCATATTAGGTTTTATTTATTTCACCCTATAAATAACGTACACAGTGATATTGTTATTTATCAAGGGCAATAAATATGGCGTTAACCCCTTGTGTGCCCATGATGGAACCACCCCGTCATGAGCCACGGGCGCTGTGTGCTCATGACGGAGTGGTTCCGTCATGCTGCGGCCATTGCGGCCGCTCCGCCCACGTGGCGCTGATTCCCCGCCTGTGCGGGCGAATAATGTGAGTGGGCGGAGACGTGACGGAACCACTCCGTCATGAGCACAGCGCGCCCGTGGCTCATGACGGAGTGGTTCCGTCATGAGCATGGCAGTGCCGCGCAGACCCCGAACCCCACCAGCGCCGCGGTGGAATTTGTGCCGCGGCGAAGGGGTTAACTTGTAATCAGGCCCTAAATGGCACCAAATGTCTAAAATGATTGTCCTTACTGACATGTGTATTCCACCAGTCTCTGTTGCTTAAAAGTGTGTAAATATTCTGCCATGTGGACCATGGCACTGTTTAAAAGTAGATAGCCGCAAATCAGGATTCCTTTTTTGTGTATGCACAATTTATACTGAACAGAGTGGGTAGCTTTGCTTTTTCACAACAATTATCATCCATCGCTAGCTTATGCTGAATAATCATGATTCATATCATTCACTTGAAAAAACTAAAGAAATGTGACATGAAATAAAATATAGCTTCATCATTTTGTCCATGGGAGGAAACATACGATGAGGAAACAATATTAACCTATTAGCTTAAACCCTGATTTTTATGCATCAATATAATATAGGTGAACATTAAGACACACTTCAAAGAAGTGATTGGAAGAAATTCTAAGGTGATCATTTAGAATTTGAACGGATGTAATAACTACCATAAACTGGTGTTTGAAGGTCTACATTGTCAGTGACATAAGTAAAGGTGGATGACTGGCTGTCAACAATAAGGCTCTCTCTTTTCATGTATCGTGGGATCGATCCTAGTTGGGGAGTACCTCTAGAATAACATTTCCCTGCTTGGGAATGGAAAAGGATAATTTTAGCTCCATCATTTATTTTCTGACCATGACATGTGTACCTACACATTGTCTCATGTATGTGTGTGATCTAATATCATTAACGTAATATAGTGCACTTGAACATATACAGAAAGGGCCCGATTCACAGAACTGACTTAAGACAAAATCCTAAACTTACTACCATTTACTCATTTTGGTATTCTCAGAAGGCACTTACTCATCAATGAGTAAGTGCCTTCTGTGAATACCAAGATGAGTAAGTGCTTTCTGTGGATACCAAAAGGAGTACGTGCCTTCTATGAATACCAAAATGGCAGTAAGTTTAGGATTTTGTCTTAAGTTAGTTCTGTGAATCAGGCCCACAGTGTATTTAATGTGTAATCTCAACATTTATATGAGTGTGCATACTATTGTTTCTCCTACAGTGCCATCAGATTACAGTTCTCATTTATTTCTGGACTTGTGTGGTTTGAATAATATTGTTAATTCTTATATATTGAAGCTCTCATTTGAATAATATTCTGCATTTATTTGATAGCCGAATTGTATCCATGACTATGCATTTAAATGTGTATTGAGATGTTTGCAATGTTACCTGACCAAAGGCCTAACCATTTAAATTTATGTTTAATCTTCAACATGAATGTTTACTTGGAATGCAATGTTTTCTCTCCTCTGCAGGTGCAGATTTCATGAATAGAGAAAGCCACATTGTGTATGGGAGATAGTGAGGGTCTGGAAGAGTACTTTTGGCAAGGACGAGAATCCTTAACAAACAAGGGAGGACCACTGTCTGTGCAGAGTTGGGAGACGTGAGGAATCCCAGGATATTCTTATGAGTGCACCAAAAGAAAGAAGTTTCAAGTGTAGTGGCCATGTTTTACTGCGTGAAGTTGAAAGTAATGAGACACGTGATATGGGATTCTCAAATGTTCTTTTGTGGATTTTAATCACACTTAAGCTTCAGTCAGATTTACCTTAGACTCAGAAGGGGTACAGACTTCTTTGCTTTTTGTCTGTTGTGTGGCTTTATACCGAGCAATGCTACTGATTTCTGAGAACTTTTACAGGAGTCTCTGTAATGCTGACACGTTCCTGCTTCACTGGATCAAATTAGGGTTTCCCCAATCAGTGCTACCTAGAGTAGGCTCTGTTTAGGTAACTTAGATGTGCTCGTGCCTAAGCAAGAGGAACATAAATTATATTCTGATCATCAGATCCTGTTTCTGATTATCTGTATTGCCACTACTGAGTTTCACTTGTGTTTTCCGCTGCTGAAACATAACTTTTTTAGACAATTTGGTCTGCCAGTAGTGATTCTGTATTTCTACAATGTATTTTTGAGATTAGTGGCTTTGAATTTGTAATAAATCCATACTTAATCTTATCTACCGACTTTGGTTCGTCACTGTGTGTCCAAATTGTTTACACTGTAAACTGAACTTGTGGATGATGTTAAATCGATTTTATTCATTAGGCTCCTAAATAAGTCAGTTGCTGGGAAATTTGAGCGAAGGGCTCAGTGCTCTAGCAGATGGTATTTAAGAGAGACTGGCAAATTAGGTCCTGGAATAGGAGGAGTTAAGATAATTTGCTAGAGTAGGTCAGACCTAATCTCAGCCCTAGAGCCCGTGGCTTGACTTGGAGGATTGGTGCAGTTCCAGCAGTTCGTGAAAGAGCTGTAACAGCAGACGTCTGAATATTAATACAGTAGTGGGTTCATGGTGATTGTGTGATATTTGGTGGAAATATTTTGCATGTCATGTGAATGTAGCACTTAATGTGGTGAAGTTGAAGTTGTTATAGGATCCAACAAGGCCTAAGATCCTGTTATGATGTTAAAAAGTGTAGAAGATAATTGTCTGCTAAGGTTTTGTGGTATCAGTTGTGAGACGTCATCAACAGTACAATTAAGATAGAGTCAACTTCTTACTCACATTTCCGTAGGAAAGCAATGCAAGGATGAGAGGTCCCGACTTCCCCAGGTTACTGATATACCCAGCTGAGTCAAAGCAACAAAAGTAAACCAGGGGAAGAAGGGAAAACAGGGAATGCAGAACAATATGTCCCACAACGTTCTCCACTCATGGACAGGACCAGGTCATCAGGAGAAACCCCTACCAAAAAAGAGATAGACTATGTAAGTATAAAAAGAAATGCTAAAAGTATCTAATAATATTGAGGAACATATGTAATTTTACACTACCTAAATAATTACCTTCTTCCACTAGTTGACGGCAGAGTTGTTTAAGTGGTGTTATAGTACTTGTCTGCAGATAGTGAAAGTGGGTCTAAATAAAGTTATACAAATGTGTTGACAAAAGATATAAAAAAAGGAAAGCACACTAACACCCACCTAAGGCTTCTAGTAGTGACACCTAGAAACAGGAATCTTGAATTCCTTAATGTCTGGTTATCTTAAGTAAACACAAACTCTATACTAGAGCAATACTGAAATCCTCCTTAGCGTCAGGAAGAAATGACAGAGACTTCCTTATGTTTTTCAGAAATACTCTGGTGCAAAAAATAAAATAAAATGAAAAAAAACGAATGTCCAGGGAGAAGGTTTTCAAACAGATAAGTATATCATGCAAAACATTCATGAGCAGCGCAAAAGCACTGTTACTATATGCAGAATCTAATGGTGGAGTCTTTTTCTTCTTCCAGGAGAGAAGAAGTCAAGGCCAAGGTGCCGCAGGAGCCGACGGACCAGAACGCCAGGGTACCACCGAGAGATCCAAGAAAGACACCAGGGGCAGCGAGAAGCAAACACGACGAACACTGGAACAGGAGTGCTGACAGCCAGCGGCGACCCGGAAGAACAGCAGGAAAGTGACCTGTAAGTGAGGCACAGTCCTGACCACTAGAACACGAAACATTTTAGTGCAGGATCAGAGGATCTTTATACTCCTCTGCCGGGACCCGCGATTCATCGTGGCAGGACCGGCATTCATGACAGATAGATACATTTATCTTTGTGTGTGAAAATGAGGTATGATTAGTGTAGTGGTCCTTTTCCACAGGAGGCAGCTATACTAATCCGGGTGAGTCTCTGATGGTCTCATTTAAGCATGTTTGAGTAAGTCAGAAAGTTTTATTCTGAACCATTTCTTGGATGATTGAGTACTGTTGATTTCTTTGGTGGAGCAGGCAAACTTATTTCTTGTTATTGCTTTGCATTTGTTTGCATGCGTATTACTGAGGAGAGTGTGTTCTTGACATTTTTAAGGGAGGGTGAGCTGTAGCAGTGAGTGGGATTGACATCACGGGTGCCCCAAGATTGGTCAGTTGGTGTAAAGCTGTGCTGTTATTGGCTGTCTACGTCACAGAGAGCCGTGCTGGTTTTGTTTTTTGAGTAAGCTATTTTTTCCCTGCTCTGAAATAAAAACTTTAATTGTAATTATTGACACTCTTACCGGAAAATGAAGTGTTTTAAAGTTACACTAGATTTGATTAAGGGAGATGTGACGATACTCTTTAGAGAAGGAGAAGAGGCACCGCCCGAGTATACTGCTGGTCAATATATGGCGATAAACGTAGAACACTTGTATTATGCTCAAACAATGGCATAATATCACTGAAAAAAATGGTTTAAAGGTACCATGCTGTATCCAGTGATGGCATCGAACCAAGACCAGGTTTGTTTGATCCATCAATAATGCAGTGGCTACCGTGGCTAAAGAAACTCTAAGGTCATTTTTGGGTTTATTGAGTTTTATGCCAGATTCATTCCAGATTATGCCTTGCACGTTATATCTTTGACTGGATTAATTAAAAAAAATGTTTTGTTTGTGTTCCATATCAACTGTCAGGAAGAGTTTGCATGGATTAAAAGACAGATAGCAAGTTCTAAAGTTCTTAAACCTTTTAACCCCAAACTGTCTTGCTCTATAACTGTTGATGCCAGCAACAATGGTTTGGGGCTGTAGATATTCAGAGTGAGGCAGGTGTAGAAAATACCATCGGATATGCATCCAGGACACTCAGCGAGCCCGAGATACATTTCTTGGGGAATGCCTTTTGGCGTGCTGCTGGGCTATTAAAAAATGTAAACCCTATGTGTGGGTAACCAAGTTCACTGTAAAGACTGATCACAATCCTTTGGTGACAATATCAGGTGGAGATAAGGTAAAAGATGAAACCCCTTCCATAGCTAGGTTCTAAAAAAAAGCTTTTTTTTATTGTCCTCATTCACCTCAGGTTCTAATGACCTATACCCTTACCTTTCAATGCGGGAGAGAGACTAAACATCAAGAGGGGAGGCATTGGCATTAGACATTTCCACCATCTGGTACGTCTCTCTCAGATAGTCCGATATTTCAACAGATCAAGCCGATATGGAGTGGGGGTCCTTGCAGCAGAAACAGAAAGTTATGCATGTGTAATCATTGGACAGGGGTTTCCATCTCTCATCTTTTTGATAACCCTTAGTTTCAATTAGCCCCTGCCCACTTCTGTAACATAGCCCAAAACCTTTTTTTCTTGGATTCATTTCCCAATAAATCCATTTTAGACATATAGAACATGGACTATAGCCACTCTGAATGCTGAGGTGGGGTTTCTCCCATTCAGTTATGACAGATTTCTCTTCTAGCCAGTAAGATTGCATAAAACAACAGATCTCTAACAATTCCTGCCACTCCTTCCATCACACCAAAAGTGATTAGTGAAAGGCTTACCTTTCTTTGTACCCCTAACATACCTGAGAACTTTGATTCTACTTCCTCCCAAAATCTCTTAATCTCTGTGCATTGATGAAATATGTGGACATCCGTCGCCTTTTCAAAACCACACTTTGCACATGATGTCAATCTTCCTTTCCCCATTTCTGACAACTTCTCAGGTGTGACATATGCCCTAGAAAGAGAAAAGAGGTGGTTTATTTTTTAAAAAGCAATGGAATGTAGTGTGAGCATCGATACTTGCCACATAAATTGTTAGGCGCCCCCCCCCCCCGGATAGCATCTTCCCCCTACATCTTCTGCCAGGGTGAAGTCTCTATCCTTAGTGTCTTGTAATGCCCACATCTGAGCCATCCGGTGTATTAAAAAGCATTCTAGAATTTGCAATCTGAAAGGGCCAAGCATAATATCGGATGTCTGGTAGAGATAATCCCGCTTTCTTCCTTCCTGTTTGCAACTTTTTCCAAGAGATCTGAATTCCCTTATATGCCACTTTCTCGAAATGCAAGGGGATAGTATTAAATAGAGATGTAATTTTTAGCAGTATCACCATTTTAATTTTTAGGCCCAGATACATCTTCTCCTTCTCCTTCTTAATCAATGGGTTATCCTTTCTCTGATTCCAAACCATAATCTCTGTTTTCACCTCATTAACCAGATGTCCCGATATTTTACTAAAGTCCAAAGCCATCTGTATAGTGCCGCCTCCAGGTCAGAGGAAAAGATCACCAAATTGTCCACATATAAAGCCATTTTCTTTATCCGGCCCCCCCAGGAAAAAGGGGGAATGTTAGTTGCCATCCTGAGTTTCTGTGCAAAGGGCTCTAGATAGAAATTAACTAGGAGGGGGGACAAGGGACACGCTTGCCCTATGCCCCTAAAAATTTTAAAGGGTGGGGATACATTTCCATTCACTGAGACTTTTGCTGAGGGATCCTGATATATCAATTGGAATGCTCTACAAAGTTTATCTCCAAGCTTGAGCAGTTTCAAAACCGCAAGCAGGTAAGACCACCTGACCCTATCAAAAGCTTTGGAAGTATCTAGCATTATAGCTGCGAGTGGGGTAGAATAAGCGGTTGCCTCATCAATCGTTCCTATGTTAAGTTAACTCATGTATGTGTCTCCCTTTGATAAATCCCTTCTGATCCCTATGAATCACCTCTGCAGCTACCTTACTTAATTTCCCAGCCAGGATTTTTGTGAAACTTTTATAGTCTGTGTTCAGAAGGGCTATTGGTCTGTACGCTTCACAGCCAGTAGAATCCTTGCCTGGCTTCAAAATAAGCGTCATTATTGATTAATTCCACGATTTTGGTAGTTGCATCCCTTGATCTACAGTTTCCCTAATAATTGCTATCAGAAAGGGGGTTAACACCTCCCCTATGATCTTATATAATTCTGCTGGTATTCCATCTGGTCCTGCAGCTTTACCTCTCTTAATTGCCTGTAGGACCATCTTTTCTTCTTCTGTAATATCCTAGTTAAGAATATCTTTCTGTCTTAGATTGAGAGGTTTGATGGAATCTGCTAACCAGATATGCATGTCATCTTCTGAAACCCTCCCTTCTTCTGAATAGATATCCCAAAAGTAGTCTTTGAATGCCTCCTCCAAATCCATCTCACTAGTCAGCATGGCACCGGACTGCCCTACCTTAATCCCATTAATCAGGTTTCTGTTTTGTTCTGTCTTGAAAGCTTAAAGCTTTCCTGGTCCCAGCCCAAACTCAAAATGAGCAAGTTTACTTGCATCCCACCTTTTTTCATTTCGGCTTTGGATGATTTCTTCCGTTTGGTTTTTCAATAGACACATTCTCTCTTCTGGCAAAATCCAACTATCATTGGCTGTATTTGTATTTTTGTTTACTCTAGATTTTTCATTTCGTTCTCTAGCCCGGCTATTTCATGCTATTTTTATTTCTGTGGCTAAGTGTACTTGTACTGACAGTACACCTGCCTTCCTGCTGGACTTCAGTTCGCGTTTACCGACTTGCTGTGGACCGCGCTGCAAGGAGCAGAGCAGAGAGCAGCAAGCAGCTGGGAGACGCGGAAAGATACCACGTGAGAGACCGTCAGAAAGCTGCCTAGTTGTGGACCGGATTGAGCCCCAACTTTCATCTCCACTTAAGCTGCAGCACAAGCACAGCACATACAGAAGTCTCAGCGATGCCCGTGGAACCTGGGGGAGCTACCAACAGAGGTCAGGTGAGCAGGGAGCAGAGAGCATGGCCGTTTTTACCAGCGGCTGCTGAGTGTGGTGTCCAGCAAGACTGAGGAAGCGACCCAACTAGGTTGGGTGCAGCTTGCAGTCTGCCAGTGTGCCCTGCTCTCTGCCCCTTCTCTGTCCCCAACCCTCTTCTCCCTCCCCCCGTAGCCTGATGCTTGGTGCTTGGTCCATAGCACCTGGTGCTTGGCGCCCTACCATCCACTCGGCCTTACTCAACTGTACAGTTCTTCACTGCTCCAATTGTCCAGCAAATTCAAGCCCTGTGTTTACAGTGCTCTTCACTTACACCTGGATCTTCACCTAGACTTGTGCCCCACTCGTCCCACCACCAAAAAACAAAAAAGCCATTGCCTCGGAGTCTCCTACCACCTATTGCCATGCTGCCACACTATTTTGCTGCCTTGCTAGCAGTTCCCGGAGCGTCAGCAGCAGCAACCGTAGCAGCAGACACAAAGGAGTCCCAGCAGTCAATCTTGTCCCGGGGGTTAGAGTGGACACCAGCCCCCTAGCTGAAACGCCCTGACCCCCTAGCCCTGGTCTCCCGGTCCTCCACCTGTTCCAAAGTTCTAACAGCTAACAGCCTTCACCTCTCCCTCAGGGGGGAATCTGTCAGGGGGGCCAAGACTTGTCCAGCTAGCAGCAGGCATTCAGAGGGGAGCCCTCTAATTGTGGTTGGAGAATTTAAACAGCATCTCCAGCATCTAGTAAGTAACTGCGCCGACACCTATAAAACAGACACTCCGGGTAGACAACCGGTAAAAAAAGAGGGGCTTCAGGCATTAGAAATTAGCAGCCAAGTCCAAGACCAAAGATCAAACAAGTATGGTCAAAAAGAGGTATCCAGGCAGAAGTATGGCCAGGAAGAAGCACATAGACCACGTGAGTGAGTGCTTAGTCAAAGAAAGGGGGCAAGACAGTCCCTCACCTGAACACACGGATATCAGCAATGCTCAGCCACAAATTCAACCAACAATGAAAACTACAACAGAATCCAAAATGGAAACCGACAATTACCTGAAGAAGAGCCCACCCAAGACCAAGATAGTTCACCAGTTATGCCTCCGCACCATCCTCCACGGGGGAAAATCCAAAGTTATTTTCAAAAAATCATTCACCTTTCACACACCATCGTTAACCTCAAATGCCACCACACCCTTGAAAAGGGTATGAAGGAATTAACCAGGTGCTCCCAACTTTCAAACAGGGCAGTCTCATTGAGCCCAGAGCCAGCCCAGACTAAAGGGGGTGACCTAAGGAGATCAAATTCCCACCTTACACTCCATCAAGTCTGTGAGTCTAACAGAATGGCAGATGAAAACACGCACTCCATAATAGCCCAAGTCCATGGAGGACCTTTAACACAGGCGCAGGTCCTGGCTTGGCAGTTCGAGCTGGACTGTTCCCATGGGGCACAGGGTCAAGACTGATTTGCTTATGGCCAGGTCTAAACTGGGGTGGCATGGTGAGCAAAAGAATGATGGATTTAACCCAGATCTCTTGACTAGGGTGAATGTTTTGAATTGTTCTGCATTCCGTCCATCAATTGTGTCTCTTTTGCTTTTTCGCCCTAAGTGCACCAGCTATGCCCAGACGTGGGACCTGGGCTCACTGTGCCACTGGAATCAAGCTATCCTGGCTGAAGAGAGGTGAAACCCTGAAACTGGTTCTAGGATGCTTGTTTCCGGTCCAGGGAGGACCTGGCTTGGCAGTTCGGGCTGGACTGTTCCTCTGAGGCACAGGATCGAGACTGATTTGTATATGGCCAGGACTAAACTGGGGTGGCATGTTGAGCAAAAGAATGATGGATTTAACACAGATCTCTTGAATGGGGGTGAATGTTTTGATTTGTTCTGCATTCCGTCCTTCAATTGTGTGCCTCTTGCTTTCTCGCCCTAAGTGCGCCAGGTATGCCCAGATGTGGGTCCTGGGCTCACTGTGCCACTGGAATCAAGCTATCCTGGCTGAAGAGAGGTGAAACCCCGAAACCGGTCCTAGGATGCTTGTTTCCGGTCCAGGGAGGACCTGGCTTGGAAGTTTGGGCTGGAATGTTCCCAAGAGGCACAGGGTCAAGACTGATTTGCATATGGCCGGTCTTAACTGGGGTGGCATGGTGAGCAAAAGAATCATGGATTTAACCCAGATCTCTTGACTGCGGGTGAATGTTTTGATTTGTTCTGCATTCCGTCCTTCAATTGTGTGCCTCTTGCTTTCTCGCCCTAAGTGCGCCAGGTATGCCCAGACGTGGGTCCTGGGCTCACTGTGCCACTAGAATCAAGCTATCCTGGCTGAAGTGGGGTGAAACCCCGAAACCGGTCCTAGGATACTTGTTTCCGGTCCAGGGAGGACCTGGCTCGGCAGTTCTGGCTGGACTGTTCCCATGAAGCACAGGGTCAAGACTGATTTGCATATGGCCAGGTCTAAACTGGGGTGGCATGGTGCGCAAAAGAATGATGGATTTAACCCAGATCTCTTGACTGCGGGTGAATGTTTTGATTTGTTCTGCATTAAGTCCATCAATTGTGTGTCTTTTGCTTGCTCGCCCTAAGTACACCAGATATGCCCAAACGTGGGTCCTGTGCTCACTGTGCCACTGGAATCAAGCTATCCTGGCTGAAGAGGGGTGAAACACCAAAACCAGTCCTAGGATGCTTGTTTCCAGTCCAGGGAGGACCTGGCTTGGCAGTTCGGGCTGGACTGTTCCCATAAGACACAGGGTCAAGACTGATTTGCATATGGCAAGGTCTAAACTGGGGTGGCATGGTGAGCAAAAGAATGATGGATTTAACCCAGATCTCTTGACTGGGGGTGAATGTTTTGATGTGTTCTGCTTCCATCCATCAATTGTGTGTCTTTTGCTTGCTCGCCCTAAGTACACCAGAAATGCCCAAACGTGGGTCCTGTGCTCACTGTGCCACTGGAATCAAGCTATCCTGGCTGAAGAGGGGTGAATCCCCGAAACCGGTCCTAGGAGGCTTGTTTCCGGTCCAGGGAGCACCTGGCTTGGCAGTTCGGGCTGGACTGTTCCCATGAGGCACAGGGTCAAGACTGATTTGTAAATGGCCAGGTCTAAACTGGGGTGGCATGGTGAGCAAAAGAATGATGGATTTGACCCAGATGTCTTGACTGGGGGTAAATGTTTTGAATTGTTCCGCATTCCATCCATCAATTTTGCGTCTTTTGCTTTCTCACCCTAAGTGCGTCCGGTATGCCCAGACGTGGGTCCTGGGCACACTGTGCCTCTGGAATCAAGCTATCCTGGCTGAAGAGGGGTGAAACCCTGAAACCGGTCCTAGGATGCTTGTTTCCGGTCCAGGGAGGACCTGGCTTGGCAGTTCGGGCTGGACTGTTCCCATGAGGTACAGGGTCAAGACTGATTGACATATGGCCAGGTCTAAACTGGGGTGGCATGGTGAGCAAAAGAATGATGGATTTAACCCAGATCTCTTGACTGGGGGTTAATGTTTTGATTTGTTCTGCATTCCGTCCATCAATTGTTTGTCTTTTGCTTTCTCGCCCTAAGTGCGCCAGGTATGCCCAGACGTGGGTCCTGGGCTCACTGTGCCACTGGATTCAAGCTATCCTGGCTTAAGAGGGGTGAAACCCCTAAACTGGTCCAAGGATGCTTGTTTCCGGTCCAGGGAGGACCTGGCTTGGAAGTTCTGGCTGGACGGTTCCCATGAAGCACAGGGTCAAGACTGATTTGCATATGTCCAGGTCTAAACTGGGGTGGCATGGTGCGCAAAAGAATGATGGATTTAACCCAGATCTCTTGACTGCGGGTGAATGTTTTGATGTGTTCTGCCTTCCATCCATCAATTGTGTGTCTTTTGCTTCCTCGCCCTAAGTGCACCAGGTATGCCCAGACGAGGGTCCTAGGCTCACTCTGCCACTGGAATCAAGCTATCCTGGCTGAAGAGGGGTGAAACACCAAAACCGGTCCTAGGATGCTTGTTTCCGGTCCAGGGAGGACCTGGCTTGGCAGTTCGGGCTGGACTGTTGCCATAAGGACCAGAGTCAAGACTGATTTGCATATGGCCAGGTCTTAACTGGGGTGGCATGGTGAGCAAAAGAATCATGGATTTAACCCAGATCTCTTGACTGGGGGTGAATGTATTGATTTGTTCTGCATACCGTCCATCAATTGTGTGTCTTTTGCTTTCTCGCCCTAAGTGTGCCAGCTATGCCCAGACGTGGGTCCTGGGCTCACTGTGCCACTGGAATCAAGCTATGCTGGCTTAAGAGGGGTGAAACCCCGAATCCGGTCCGAGGATGCTTGTTTCCGGTCCAGGGAGGACCTGGCTTGGCAGTTCGGGCTGGACTGTTCCCCTAAGGCACAGGGTCAAGACTGATTTGCATATGGCTAGGTCTAAACTGGGGTGGCATGGTGAGCAAAAGAATGATGGATTTAACCCAGATCTCTTGACTGGGGGTGAATGTTTTGATGTGTTATGCTTCCATCCATCAATTGTGTGTCTTTTGCTAGCTCGTCCTAAGTACACCAGATATGCCCAAACGTGGGTCCTGTGCTCACTGTGCCACTGGAATCAAGCTATCCTGGCTGAAGAGGGGTGAATCCCCGAAACCGGTCCTAGGATGCTTGTTTCTGGTCCAGGGAGGACCTGGCTTGGCAGTTCGGGCTGGACTGTTCCCATGAGGCACAGGGTCAAGACTGATTTGAAAATGGCCAGGTCTAAACTGGGGTGGCATGGTGAGCAAAAGAATGATGGATTTGACCCAGATCTCTTGACTGGGTGTGAATGTTTTGATTTGTTCTGCATTCCGTCCATCAATTGTGTGTCTTTTGCTTTCTCGCCCTAAGTGTGCCAGGTATGCCCAGATGTGGGTCCTGGGCTTACTGTGACGCTGGAATCAAGCTATCCTGGCTTAAGAGGGGTGAAACCCCGAAATCGGTCCTAGGATGCTTGTTTCCGGTCCAGGGAGGACCTGGCTTGGCAGTTCGGGTTGGACTGTTCCCATGAGGCACAGGGTCAAGACTGATTGGCATATGGCCAGGTCTAAACTGGGGTGGCATGGTGAACAAAAGAATGATGGATTTAAAATAGATCTCTTGACTGGGGGTGAATGTTTTGATGTGTTCTGCATTCCGTCCATCAATTGTGTGTCTTTAGCTTTCTCACCCTAAGTGCGCCAGGTATGCCCAGACACGAGTCCTGGGCTCACTGTGCCACTGGAATCAAGCTATCCTGGCTGAAGAGGGGTGAAACCCCGAAACCGGCCCTAGGATGCATGTTTCCGGTCCAGGGAGGACCTGGCTTCGCAGTTCGGGCTGGACTGTTCCCATGAGGGACAGGGTCAAGACTGATTTGAAAGTGGCCAGGTCTAAACTGGGGTGGCATGGTGAGCAAAAGAATGATGGATTTGACCCAGATCTCTTGACTGGGGGTAAATGTTTTGAATTGTTCCGCATTCCATCCATCAATTTTGCGTCTTTTGCTTTCTCACCCTAAGTGCGTCCGGTATGCCCAGACGTGGGTCCTGGGCTCACTGTGCCACTGGAATCAAGCTATCCTGGCTGAAGAGGGGTGAAACCCTGAAACCGGTCCTAGGATGCTTGTTTCCGGTCCAGGGATGACCTGGCTTGGCAGTTCGGGCTGGACTGTTCCCATGAGGTACAGGGTCAAGACTGATTGACATATGGCCAGGTCTAAACTGGGGTGGAGTGGTGCGCAAAAGAATGATGGATTTAACCCAGATCTCTTGACTGCGGGTGAATGTTTTGATGTGTTCTGCATTCCATCCATCAATTTTGTGTCTTCTGCTTTCTCGCCCTACGTGCGCCAGGTATGCCCAGACGAGGGTCCTGGGCTCACTCTGCCACTGGAATCAAGCTATCCTGGCTGAAGAGGGGTGAAACCCCGAAACCGGCCCTAGGATGCATGTTTCCGGTCCAGGGAGGACCTGGCTTGGCAGTTCGGGCTGGACTGTTCCCATGAGGCACAGGGTCAAGACTGATTTGCATATGGCCAGGTCTAAACTGGGGTGGCATGGTGCGCAAAAGAATGATGGATTTAACCCAGATCTCTTGACTGCGGGTGAATGTTTTGATGTGTTCTGCATTCCATCCATCAATTGTGTGTCTTTTGCTTTTTCGCCCTAAGTGCACCAGCTATGCCCAGACGTGGGACCTGGGCTCACTGTGCCACTGGAATCAAGCTATCCTGGCTGAAGAGAGGTGAAACCCTGAAACTGGTTCTAGGATGCTTGTTTCCGGTCCAGGGAGGACCTGGCTTGGCAGTTCGGGCTGGACTGTTCCTCTGAGGCACAGGATCGAGACTGATTTGTATATGGCCAGGACTAAACTGGGGTGGCATGTTGAGCAAAAGAATGATGGATTTAACACAGATCTCTTGAATGGGGGTGAATGTTTTGATTTGTTCTGCATTCCGTCCTTCAATTGTGTGCCTCTTGCTTTCTCGCCCTAAGTGCGCCAGGTATGCCCAGATGTGGGTCCTGGGCTCACTGTGCCACTGGAATCAAGCTATCCTGGCTGAAGAGAGGTGAAACCCCGAAACCGGTCCTAGGATGCTTGTTTCCGGTCCAGGGAGGACCTGGCTTGGAAGTTTGGGCTGGAATGTTCCCAAGAGGCACAGGGTCAAGACTGATTTGCATATGGCCGGTCTTAACTGGGGTGGCATGGTGAGCAAAAGAATCATGGATTTAACCCAGATCTCTTGACTGCGGGTGAATGTTTTGATTTGTTCTGCATTCCGTCCTTCAATTGTGTGCCTCTTGCTTTCTCGCCCTAAGTGCGCCAGGTATGCCCAGACGTGGGTCCTGGGCTCACTGTGCCACTAGAATCAAGCTATCCTGGCTGAAGTGGGGTGAAACCCCGAAACCGGTCCTAGGATACTTGTTTCCGGTCCAGGGAGGACCTGGCTCGGCAGTTCTGGCTAGACTGTTCCCATGAAGCACAGGGTCAAGACTGATTTGCATATGGCCAGGTCTAAACTGGGGTGGCATGGTGCGCAAAAGAATGATGGATTTAACCCAGATCTCTTGACTGCGGGTGAATGTTTTGATTTGTTCTGCATTAAGTCCATCAATTGTGTGTCTTTTGCTTACTCGCCCTAAGTACACCAGATATGCCCAAACGTGGGTCCTGTGCTCACTGTGCCACTGGAATCAAGCTATCCTGGCTGAAGAGGGGTGAAACACCAAAACCAGTCCTAGGATGCTTGTTTCCAGTCCAGGGAGGACCTGGCTTGGCAGTTCGGGCTGGACTGTTCCCATAAGACACAGGGTCAAGACTGATTTGCATATGGCAAGGTCTAAACTGGGGTGGCATGGTGAGCAAAAGAATGATGGATTTAACCCAGATCTCTTGACTGGGGGTGAATGTTTTGATGTGTTCTGCTTCCATCCATCAATTGTGTGTCTTTTGCTTGCTCGCCCAAAGTACACCAGAAATGCCCAAACGTGGGTCCTGTGCTCACTGTGCCACTGGAATCAAGCTATCCTGGCTGAAGAGGGGTGAATCCCCGAAACCGGTCCTAGGAGGCTTGTTTCCGGTCCAGGGAGCACCTGGCTTGGCAGTTCGGGCTGGACTGTTCCCATGAGGCACAGGGTCAAGACTGATTTGTAAATGGCCAGGTCTAAACTGGGGTGGCATGGTGAGCAAAAGAATGATGGATTTGACCCAGATCTCTTGACTGGGGGTAAATGTTTTGAATTGTTCCGCATTCCATCCATCAATTTTGCGTCTTTTGCTTTCTCACCCTAAGTGCGTCCGGTATGCCCAGACGTGGGTCCTGGGCACACTGTGCCTCTGGAATCAAGCTATCCTGGCTGAAGAGGGGTGAAACCCTGAAACCGGTCCTAGGATGCTTGTTTCCGGTCCAGGGAGGACCTGGCTTGGCAGTTCGGGCTGGACTGTTCCCATGAGGTACAGGGTCAAGACTGATTGACATATGGCCAGGTCTAAACTGGGGTGGCATGGTGAGCAAAAGAATGATGGATTTAACCCAGATCTCTTGACTGGGGGTTAATGTTTTGATTTGTTCTGCATTCCGTCCATCAATTGTTTGTCTTTTGCTTTCTCGCCCTAAGTGCGCCAGGTATGCCCAGACGTGGGTCCTGGGCTCACTGTGCCACTGGATTCAAGCTGTGCTGGCTTAAGAGGGGTGAAACCCCTAAACTGGTCCAAGGATGCTTGTTTCCGGTCCAGGGAGGACCTGGCTTGGAAGTTCTGGCTGGACGGTTCCCATGAAGCACAGGGTCAAGACTGATTTGCATATGTCCAGGTCTAAACTGGGGTGGCATGGTGCGCAAAAGAATGATGGATTTAACCCAGATCTCTTGACTGCGGGTGAATGTTTTGATGTGTTCTGCCTTCCATCCATCAATTGTGTGTCTTCTGCTTCCTCGCCCTAAGTGCACCAGGTATGCCCAGACGAGGGTCCTAGGCTCACTCTGCCACTGGAATCAAGCTATCCTGGCTGAAGAGGGGTGAAACACCAAAACCGGTCCTAGGATGCTTGTTTCCGGTCCAGGGAGGACCTGGCTTGGCAGTTCGGGCTGGACTGTTGCCATAAGGACCAGAGTCAAGACTGATTTGCATATGGCCAGGTCTTAACTGGGGTGGCATGGTGAGCAAAAGAATCATGGATTTAACCCAGATCTCTTGACTGGGGGTGAATGTATTGATTTGTTCTGCATACCGTCCATCAATTGTGTGTCTTTTGCTTTCTCGCCCTAAGTGTGCCAGCTATGCCCAGACGTGGGTCCTGGGCTCACTGTGCCACTGGAATCAAGCTATGCTGGCTTAAGAGGGGTGAAACCCCGAATCCGGTCCGAGGATGCTTGTTTCCGGTCCAGGGAGGACCTGGCTTGGCAGTTCGGGCTGGACTGTTCCCCTAAGGCACAGGGTCAAGACTGATTTGCATATGGCTAGGTCTAAACTGGGGTGGCATGGTGAGCAAAAGAATGATGGATTTAACCCAGATCTCTTGACTGGGGGTGAATGTTTTGATGTGTTATGCTTCCATCCATCAATTGTGTGTCTTTTGCTAGCTCGTCCTAAGTACACCAGATATGCCCAAACGTGGGTCCTGTGCTCACTGTGCCACTGGAATCAAGCTATCCTGGCTGAAGAGGGGTGAATCCCCGAAACCGGTCCTAGGATGCTTGTTTCTGGTCCAGGGAGGACCTGGCTTGGCAGTTCGGGCTGGACTGTTCCCATGAGGCACAGGGTCAAGACTGATTTGAAAATGGCCAGGTCTAAACTGGGGTGGCATGGTGAGCAAAAGAATGATGGATTTGACCCAGATCTCTTGACTGGGTGTGAATGTTTTGATTTGTTCTGCATTCCGTCCATCAATTGTGTGTCTTTTGCTTTCTCGCCCTAAGTGTGCCAGGTATGCCCAGATGTGGGTCCTGGGCTTACTGTGACGCTGGAATCAAGCTATCCTGGCTTAAGAGGGGTGAAACCCCGAAATCGGTCCTAGGATGCTTGTTTCCGGTCCAGGGAGGACCTGGCTTGGCAGTTCGGGTTGGACTGTTCCCATGAGGCACAGGGTCAAGACTGATTGGCATATGGCCAGGTCTAAACTGGGGTGGCATGGTGAACAAAAGAATGATGGATTTAAAATAGATCTCTTGACTGGGGGTGAATGTTTTGATGTGTTCTGCATTCCGTCCATCAATTGTGTGTCTTTAGCTTTCTCACCCTAAGTGCGCCAGGTATGCCCAGACACGAGTCCTGGGCTCACTGTGCCACTGGAATCAAGCTATCCTGGCTGAAGAGGGGTGAAACCCCGAAACCGGCCCTAGGATGCATGTTTCCGGTCCAGGGAGGACCTGGCTTCGCAGTTCGGGCTGGACTGTTCCCATGAGGGACAGGGTCAAGACTGATTTGAAAGTGGCCAGGTCTAAACTGGGGTGGCATGGTGAGCAAAAGAATGATGGATTTGACCCAGATCTCTTGACTGGGGGTAAATGTTTTGAATTGTTCCGCATTCCATCCATCAATTTTGCGTCTTTTGCTTTCTCACCCTAAGTGCGTCCGGTATGCCCAGACGTGGGTCCTGGGCTCACTGTGCCACTGGAATCAAGCTATCCTGGCTGAAGAGGGGTGAAACCCTGAAACCGGTCCTAGGATGCTTGTTTCCGGTCCAGGGATGACCTGGCTTGGCAGTTCGGGCTGGACTGTTCCCATGAGGTACAGGGTCAAGACTGATTGACATATGGCCAGGTCTAAACTGGGGTGGAGTGGTGCGCAAAAGAATGATGGATTTAACCCAGATCTCTTGACTGCGGGTGAATGTTTTGATGTGTTCTGCATTCCATCCATCAATTTTGTGTCTTCTGCTTTCTCGCCCTACGTGCGCCAGGTATGCCCAGACGAGGGTCCTGGGCTCACTCTGCCACTGGAATCAAGCTATCCTGGCTGAAGAGGGGTGAAACCCCGAAACCGGCCCTAGGATGCATGTTTCCGGTCCAGGGAGGACCTGGCTTGGCAGTTCGGGCTGGACTGTTCCCATGAGGCACAGGGTCAAGACTGATTTGCATATGGCCAGGTCTAAACTGGGGTGGCATGGTGCGCAAAAGAATGATGGATTTAACCCAGATCTCTTGACTGCGGGTGAATGTTTTGATGTGTTCTGCATTCCATCCATCAATTGTGTGTCTTTTGCTTTTTCGCCCTAAGTGCACCAGCTATGCCCAGACGTGGGACCTGGGCTCACTGTGCCACTGGAATCAAGCTATCCTGGCTGAAGAGAGGTGAAACCCTGAAACTGGTTCTAGGATGCTTGTTTCCGGTCCAGGGAGGACCTGGCTTGGCAGTTCGGGCTGGACTGTTCCTCTGAGGCACAGGATCGAGACTGATTTGTATATGGCCAGGACTAAACTGGGGTGGCATGTTGAGCAAAAGAATGATGGATTTAACACAGATCTCTTGAATGGGGGTGAATGTTTTGATTTGTTCTGCATTCCGTCCTTCAATTGTGTGCCTCTTGCTTTCTCGCCCTAAGTGCGCCAGGTATGCCCAGATGTGGGTCCTGGGCTCACTGTGCCACTGGAATCAAGCTATCCTGGCTGAAGAGAGGTGAAACCCCGAAACCGGTCCTAGGATGCTTGTTTCCGGTCCAGGGAGGACCTGGCTTGGAAGTTTGGGCTGGAATGTTCCCAAGAGGCACAGGGTCAAGACTGATTTGCATATGGCCGGTCTTAACTGGGGTGGCATGGTGAGCAAAAGAATCATGGATTTAACCCAGATCTCTTGACTGCGGGTGAATGTTTTGATTTGTTCTGCATTCCGTCCTTCAATTGTGTGCCTCTTGCTTTCTCGCCCTAAGTGCGCCAGGTATGCCCAGACGTGGGTCCTGGGCTCACTGTGCCACTAGAATCAAGCTATCCTGGCTGAAGTGGGGTGAAACCCCGAAACCGGTCCTAGGATACTTGTTTCCGGTCCAGGGAGGACCTGGCTCGGCAGTTCTGGCTGGACTGTTCCCATGAAGCACAGGGTCAAGACTGATTTGCATATGGCCAGGTCTAAACTGGGGTGGCATGGTGCGCAAAAGAATGATGGATTTAACCCAGATCTCTTGACTGCGGGTGAATGTTTTGATTTGTTCTGCATTAAGTCCATCAATTGTGTGTCTTTTGCTTACTCGCCCTAAGTACACCAGATATGCCCAAACGTGGGTCCTGTGCTCACTGTGCCACTGGAATCAAGCTATCCTGGCTGAAGAGGGGTGAAACACCAAAACCAGTCCTAGGATGCTTGTTTCCAGTCCAGGGAGGACCTGGCTTGGCAGTTCGGGCTGGACTGTTCCCATAAGACACAGGGTCAAGACTGATTTGCATATGGCAAGGTCTAAACTGGGGTGGCATGGTGAGCAAAAGAATGATGGATTTAACCCAGATCTCTTGACTGGGGGTGAATGTTTTGATGTGTTCTGCTTCCATCCATCAATTGTGTGTCTTTTGCTTGCTCGCCCTAAGTACACCAGAAATGCCCAAACGTGGGTCCTGTGCTCACTGTGCCACTGGAATCAAGCTATCCTGGCTGAAGAGGGGTGAATCCCCGAAACCGGTCCTAGGAGGCTTGTTTCCGGTCCAGGGAGCACCTGGCTTGGCAGTTCGGGCTGGACTGTTCCCATGAGGCACAGGGTCAAGACTGATTTGTAAATGGCCAGGTCTAAACTGGGGTGGCATGGTGAGCAAAAGAATGATGGATTTGACCCAGATCTCTTGACTGGGGGTAAATGTTTTGAATTGTTCCGCATTCCATCCATCAATTTTGCGTCTTTTGCTTTCTCACCCTAAGTGCGTCCGGTATGCCCAGACGTGGGTCCTGGGCACACTGTGCCTCTGGAATCAAGCTATCCTGGCTGAAGAGGGGTGAAACCCTGAAACCGGTCCTAGGATGCTTGTTTCCGGTCCAGGGAGGACCTGGCTTGGCAGTTCGGGCTGGACTGTTCCCATGAGGTACAGGGTCAAGACTGATTGACATATGGCCAGGTCTAAACTGGGGTGGCATGGTGAGCAAAAGAATGATGGATTTAACCCAGATCTCTTGACTGGGGGTTAATGTTTTGATTTGTTCTGCATTCCGTCCATCAATTGTTTGTCTTTTGCTTTCTCGCCCTAAGTGCGCCAGGTATGCCCAGACGTGGGTCCTGGGCTCACTGTGCCACTGGATTCAAGCTATGCTGGCTTAAGAGGGGTGAAACCCCTAAACTGGTCCAAGGATGCTTGTTTCCGGTCCAGGGAGGACCTGGCTTGGAAGTTCTGGCTGGACGGTTCCCATGAAGCACAGGGTCAAGACTGATTTGCATATGTCCAGGTCTAAACTGGGGTGGCATGGTGCGCAAAAGAATGATGGATTTAACCCAGATCTCTTGACTGCGGGTGAATGTTTTGATGTGTTCTGCCTTCCATCCATCAATTGTGTGTCTTTTGCTTCCTCGCCCTAAGTGCACCAGGTATGCCCAGACGAGGGTCCTAGGCTCACTCTGCCACTGGAATCAAGCTATCCTGGCTGAAGAGGGGTGAAACACAAAAACCGGTCCTAGGATGCTTGTTTCCGGTCCAGGGAGGACCTGGCTTGGCAGTTCGGGCTGGACTGTTGCCATAAGGACCAGAGTCAAGACTGATTTGCATATGGCCAGGTCTTAACTGGGGTGGCATGGTGAGCAAAAGAATCATGGATTTAACCCAGATCTCTTGACTGGGGGTGAATGTATTGATTTGTTCTGCATACCGTCCATCAATTGTGTGTCTTTTGCTTTCTCGCCCTAAGTGTGCCAGCTATGCACAGACGTGGGTCCTGGGCTCACTGTGCCACTGGAATCAAGCTATGCTGGTTTAAGAGGGGTGAAACCCCGAATCCGGTCCGAGGATGCTTGTTTCCGGTCCAGGGAGGACCTGGCTTGGCAGTTCGGGCTGGACTGTTCCCATAAGGCACAGGGTCAAGACTGATTTGCATATGGCTAGGTCTAAACTGGGGTGGCATGGTGAGCAAAAGAATGATGGATTTAACCCAGATCTCTTGACTGGGGGTGAATGTTTTGATGTGTTATGCTTCCATCCATCAATTGTGTGTCTTTTGCTAGCTCGTCCTAAGTACACCAGATATGCCCAAACGTGGGTCCTGTGCTCACTGTGCCACTGGAATCAAGCTATCCTGGCTGAAGAGGGGTGAATCCCCGAAACCGGTCCTAGGATGCTTGTTTCTGGTCCAGGGAGGACCTGGCTTGGCAGTTCGGGCTGGACTGTTCCCATGAGGCACAGGGTCAAGACTGATTTGAAAATGGCCAGGTCTAAACTGGGGTGGCATGGTGAGCAAAAGAATGATGGATTTGACCCAGATCTCTTGACTGGGTGTGAATGTTTTGATTTGTTCTGCATTCCGTCCATCAATTGTGTGTCTTTTGCTTTCTCGCCCTAAGTGTGCCAGGTATGCCCAGATGTGGGTCCTGGGCTTACTGTGACGCTGGAATCAAGCTATCCTGGCTTAAGAGGGGTGAAACCCCGAAATCGGTCCTAGGATGCTTGTTTCCGGTCCAGGGAGGACCTGGCTTGGCAGTTCGGGTTGGACTGTTCCCATGAGGCACAGGGTCAAGACTGATTGGCATATGGCCAGGTCTAAACTGGGGTGGCATGGTGAACAAAAGAATGATGGATTTAAAATAGATCTCTTGACTGGGGGTGAATGTTTTGATGTGTTCTGCATTCCGTCCATCAATTGTGTGTCTTTAGCTTTCTCACCCTAAGTGTGCCAGGTATGCCCAGACACGAGTCCTGGGCTCACTGTGCCACTGGAATCAAGCTATCCTGGCTGAAGAGGGGTGAAACCCCGAAACCGGCCCTAGGATGCATGTTTCCGGTCCAGGGAGGACCTGGCTTCGCAGTTCGGGCTGGACTGTTCCCATGAGGGACAGGGTCAAGACTGATTTGAAAGTGGCCAGGTCTAAACTGGGGTGGCATGGTGAGCAAAAGAATGATGGATTTGACCCAGATCTCTTGACTGGGGGTAAATGTTTTGAATTGTTCCGCATTCCATCCATCAATTTTGCGTCTTTTGCTTTCTCACCCTAAGTGCGTCCGGTATGCCCAGACGTGGGTCCTGGGCTCACTGTGCCACTGGAATCAAGCTATCCTGGCTGAAGAGGGGTGAAACCCTGAAACCGGTCCTAGGATGCTTGTTTCCGGTCCAGGGATGACCTGGCTTGGCAGTTCGGGCTGGACTGTTCCCATGAGGTACAGGGTCAAGACTGATTGACATATGGCCAGGTCTAAACTGGGGTGGAGTGGTGCGCAAAAGAATGATGGATTTAACCCAGATCTCTTGACTGCGGGTGAATGTTTTGATGTGTTCTGCATTCCATCCATCAATTTTGTGTCTTCTGCTTTCTCGCCCTACGTGCGCCAGGTATGCCCAGACGAGGGTCCTGGGCTCACTCTGCCACTGGAATCAAGCTATCCTGGCTGAAGAGGGGTGAAACCCCGAAACCGGCCCTAGGATGCATGTTTCCGGTCCAGGGAGGACCTGGCTTGGCAGTTCGGGCTGGACTGTTCCCATGAGGCACAGGGTCAAGACTGATTTGCATATGGCCAGGTCTAAACTGGGGTGGCATGGTGCGCAAAAGAATAATGGATTTAACCCAGATCTCTTGACTGCGGGTGAATGTTTTGATGTGTTCTGCATTCCATCCATCAATTGTGTGTCTTTTGCTTTCTCGCCCTAAGTGCGCCAGGTATGCCCAGACGAGGGTCCTGGGCTCACTCTGCCACTGGAATCAAGCTATCCTGGCTGAAGAAGGGTGAAACACCAAAACCGGTCCTAGGATGCTTGTTTCCGGTCCAGGGAGGACCTGGCTTGGCAGTTCGGGCTGGACTGTTCCCATAAGGACCAGGGTCAAGACTGATTTGCATATGGCCAGGTCTAAACTGGGGTGGCATGGTGAGCAAAAGAATGATGGATTTAACCCATATCTCTTGACTGGGGGTGAACGTTTTGATTTGTTCTGCATGCCGTCCATCAATTGTGTGTCTTTTGCTTTCTCGCCCTTAGTGCGCCAGGTATGCCCAGACGTGGGTCCTGGGCTTACTGTGCCGCTGGAATCAAGTTATGCTGGCTTAAGAGGGGTGAAACCCCAAAACCGGTCCTAGGATGCTTGTTTCCGGTCCAGGGAGGACCTGGCTTGGCAGTTGGGCTGGACTGTTCCCATGAGGCACAGGGTCAAGACTGATTGGCATATGGCCAGGTCTAAACTGGGGTGGCATGGTGAGCAAAAGAATGATGGATTTAACCCAGATCTCTTGACTGGGGGTTAATGTTTTGATTTGTTCTGCAGTCCGTCCATCAATTGTTTGTCTTTTGCTTTCTTGCCCTAAGTGCGCCAGGTATGCCAGACGTGGGTCCTGGGCTCACTCTGCCACTTGATTCAAGCTATGCTGGCTGAAGAGGGGTGAAACACCAAAACCGGTCTTAGGATGCTTGTTTCCGGTCCAGGGAGGACCTGGCTTGGCAGTTCGGGCTGGACTGTTCCCATAAGGACCAGGGTCAAGACTGATTTGCATATGGCCAGGTCTAAACTGGGGTGGCATGGTGAGCAAAAGAATGATGGATTTAACCCATATCTCTTGACTGGGGGTGAATGTTTTGATTTGTTCTGCATTCCGTCCATCAATTGTGTGTCTTTTGCTTTCTCGCCCTTAGTGCGCCAGGTATGCCCAGACGTGGGTCCTGGGCTTACTGTGCCGCTGGAATCAAGTTATCCTGGCTTAAGAGGGGTGAAACCCCAAAACCGGTCCTAGGATGCTTGTTTCCGGTCCAGGGAGGACCTGGCTTGGCAGTTGGGCTGGACTGTTCCCATGAGGCACAGGGTCAAGACTGATTGGCATATGGCCAGGTCTAAACTGGGGTGGCATGGTGAGCAAAAGAATGATGGATTTAACCCAGATCTCTTGACTGGGGGTTAATGTTTTGATTTGTTCTGCATTCCGTCCATCAATTGTTTGTCTTTTGCTTTCTTGCCCTAAGTGCGCCAGGTATGCCAGACGTGGGTCCTGGGCTCACTGTGCCACTTGATTCAAGCTATGCTGGCTTAAGAGGGGTGAAACCCCGAAACCGGTCCAAGGATGCTTGTTTCTGGTCCAGGGAGGACCTGGCTTGGCAGTTCTGGCTGGACTGCTCCCATGAAGCACAGGGTCAAGACTGATTTGCATATGGCCAGGACTAAACTGGGGTGGCATGGTGCGCAAAAGAATGATGGATTTAACCCAGATCTCTTGACTGGGGGTGATTGTTTTGAATTGTTCTGCATTCCATCCATCAATTGTGTGTCTTTTGCTTTCTCGCCCTAAGTTCACCAGGAATGCCCAGACGTGGGTCCTGGGCTCACTGTGCCACTGGAATCAAGGTATCCTGGCTGAAGAGGGGTGAAACCTTGAAACCGGTCCTAGGATGCTTGTTTCCGGTCCAGGGAGGACCTGGCTTGGAAGTTTGGGCTGGACTGTTCCCAAGAGGCACAGGGTCAAGACTGATTTGCATATGGCCTGGTCTTAACTGGGGTGGCATGGTGAGCAAAAGAATCATGGATTTAACCCAGATCTCTTGACTGGGGGTGAATGTATTGATTTGTTCTGCATACCGTCCATCAATTGTGTGTCTTTTGCTTTCTCGCCCTAAGGGTGCCAGCTATGCCCAGACGTGGGTCCTGGGCTCACTGTGCCACTGGAATCAAGCTATGCTGGCTTAAGAGGGGTGAAACCCCGAAACCGGTCCGAGGATGCTTGTTTCCGGTCCAGGGAGGACCTGGCTTGGCAGTTCTGGCTGGACTGTTCCCATGAAGCACAGGGTCAAGACTGATTTGCATATGGCCAGGTCTAAACTGGGGTGGCATGGTGCGCAAAAGAATGATGGATTTAACCCAGATCTCTTGACTGGGGGTGATTGTTTTGAATTGTTCTGCATTCCATCCATCAATTGTGTGTCTTTTGCTTTCTCGCCCTAAGTTCACCAGGAATGCCCAGACGTGGGTCCTGGGCTCACTGTGCCACTGGAATCAAGGTATCCTGGCTGAAGAGGGGCGAAACCCTGAAACCGGTCCTAGGATGCTTGTTTCCGGTCCAGGGAGGACCTGGCTTGGAAGTTTGGGCTGGACTGTTCCCAAGAGGCACAGGGTCAAGACTGATTTGCATATGGCCAGGTCTTAACTGGGGTGGCATGGTGAGCAAAAGAATCATGGATTTAACCCAGATCTCTTGACTGGGGGTGAATGTATTGATTTGTTCTGCATACCGTCCATCAATTGTGTGTCTTTTGCTTGCTCACCCTAAGTTCACCAGGTATGCCCAGACGTGGGTCCTGGGCTTACTGTGCCGCTGGAATCAAGTTATGCTGGCTTAAGAGGGGTGAAACCCCAAAACCGGTCCTAGGATGCTTGTTTCCGGTCCAGGGAGGACCTGGCTTGGCAGTTGGGCTGGACTGTTCCCATGAGGCACAGGGTCAAGACTGATTGGCATATGGCCAGGTCTAAACTGGGGTGGCATGGTGAGCAAAAGAATGATGGATTTAACCCAGATCTCTTGACTGGGGGTTAATGTTTTGATTTGTTCTGCAGTCCGTCCATCAATTGTTTGTCTTTTGCTTTCTTGCCCTAAGTGCGCCAGGTATGCCAGACGTGGGTCCTGGGCTCACTGTGCCACTTGATTCAAGCTATGCTGGCTGAAGAGGGGTGAAACACCAAAACCGGTCCTAGGATGCTTGTTTCCGGTCCAGGGAGGACCTGGCTTGGCAGTTCGGGCTGGACTGTTCCCATAAGGACCAGGGTCAAGACTGATTTGCATATGGCCAGGTCTAAACTGGGGTGGCATGGTGAGCAAAAGAATGATGGATTTAACCCATATCTCTTGACTGGGGGTGAATGTTTTGATTTGTTCTGCATTCCGTCCATCAATTGTGTGTCTTTTGCTTTCTCGCCCTTAGTGCGCCAGGTATGCCCAGACGTGGGTCCTGGGCTTACTGTGCCGCTGGAATCAAGTTATCCTGGCTTAAGAGGGGTGAAACCCCAAAACCGGTCCTAGGATGCTTGTTTCCGGTCCAGGGAGGACCTGGCTTGGCAGTTGGGCTGGACTGTTCCCATGAGGCACAGGGTCTAGACTGATTGGCATATGGCCAGGTCTAAACTGGGGTGGCATGGTGAGCAAAAGAATGATGGATTTAACCCAGATCTCTTGACTGGGGGTTAATGTTTTGATTTGTTCTGCATTCCGTCCATCAATTGTTTGTCTTTTGCTTTCTTGCCCTAAGTGCGCCAGGTATGCCAGACGTGGGTCCTGGGCTCACTGTGCCACTTGATTCAAGCTATGCTGGCTTAAGAGGGGTGAAACCCCGAAACCAGTCCAAGGATGCTTGTTTCTGGTCCAGGGAGGACCTGGCTTGGCAGTTCTGGCTGGACTGCTCCCATGAAGCACAGGGTCAAGACTGATTTGCATATGGCCAGGTCTAAACTGGGGTGGCATGGGGCGCAAAAGAATGATGGATTTAACCCAGATCTCTTGACTGGGTGTGATTGTTTTGAATTGTTCTGCATTCCATCCATCAATTGTGTGTCTTTTGCTTTCTCGCCCTAAGTTCACCAGGAATGCCCAGACGTGGGTCCTGGGCTCACTGTGCCACTGGAATCAAGGTATCCTGGCTGAAGAGGGGTGAAACCCTGAAACCGGTCCTAGGATGCTTGTTTCCGGTCCAGGGAGGACCTGGCTTGGAAGTTTGGGCTGGACTGTTCCCAAGAGGCACAGGGTCAAGACTGATTTGCATATGGCCAGGTCTTAACTGGGGTGGCATGGTGAGCAAAAGAATCATGGATTTAACCCAGATCTCTTGACTGGGGGTGAATGTATTGATTTGTTCTGCATACCGTCCATCAATTGTGTGTCTTTTGCTTTCTCGCCCTAAGGGTGCCAGCTATGCCCAGACGTGGGTCCTGGGCTCACTGTGCCACTGGAATCAAGCTATGCTGGCTTAAGAGGGGTGAAACCCCGAAACCGGTCCGAGGATGCTTGTTTCCGGTCCAGGGAGGACCTGGCTTGGCAGTTCTGGCTGGACTGTTCCCATGAAGCACAGGGTCAAGACTGATTTGCATATGGCCAGGTCTAAACTGGGGTGGCATGGTGCGCAAAAGAATGATGGATTTAACCCAGATCTCTTGACTGGGGGTGATTGTTTTGAATTGTTCTGCATTCCATCCATCAATTGTGTGTCTTTTGCTTTCTCGCCCTAAGTTCACCAGGAATGCCCAGACGTGGGTCCTGGGCTCACTGTGCCACTGGAATCAAGGTATCCTGGCTGAAGAGGGGTGAAACCCTGAAACCGGTCCTAGGATGCTTGTTTCCGGTCCAGGGAGGACCTGGCTTGGAAGTTTGGGCTGGACTGTTCCCAAGAGGCACAGGGTCAAGACTGATTTGCATATGGCCAGGTCTTAACTGGGGTGGCATGGTGAGCAAAAGAATCATGGATTTAACCCAGATCTCTTGACTGGGGGTGAATGTATTGATTTGTTCTGCATACCGTCCATCAATTGTGTGTCTTTTGCTTGCTCGCCCTAAGTACACCAGATATGCCCAAACGTGGGTCCTGTGCTCACTGTGCCACTGGAATCAAGCTATCCTGGCTGAAGAGGGGTGAAACACCAAAACCGGTCTGAGGATGCTTGTTTCCGGTCCAGGGAGGACCTGGCTTGGCAGTTCTGGCTGGACTGTTCCCATGAAGCACAGGGTCAAGACTGATTTGCATATGGCCAGGTCTAAACTGGGGTGGCATGGTGCGCAAAAGAATGATGGATTTAACCAAGATCTCTTGACTGCGGGTGAATGTTTTGATTTGTTCTGCATTCCGTCCATCAATTGTGTGTCTTTTGCTTGCTCGCCCTAAGTACACCAGATATGCCCAAACGTGGGTCCTGTGCTCACTGTGCCACTGGAATCAAGCTATCCTGGCTGAAGAGGGGTGAAACACCAAAACCGGTTCTAGGATGCTTGTTTCCAGTCCAGGGAGGACCTGGCTTGGCAGTTCGGGCTGGACTGTTCCCATAAGGCACAGGGTCAAGACTGATTTGCATATGGCTAGGTCTAAACTGGGGTGGCATGGTGAGCAAAAGAATGATGGATTTAACCCAGATCTCTTGACTGGGGGTGAATATTTTGATGTGTTCTGCTTCCATCCATCAATTGTGTGTCTTTTGCTTTCTCACCCTAAGTGCGCCAGGTATGCCCAGACACGAGTCCTGTGCTCACTGTGCCACTGGAATCAAGCTATCCTGGCTGAAGAGGGGTGAAACACCAAAACCGGTTCTAGGATGCTTGTTTCCAGTCCAGGGAGGACCTGGCTTGGCAGTTCGGGCTGGACTGTTCCCATGAGGCACAGGGTCAAGACTGATTTGAAAATGGGCAGTTCTAAACTGGGGTGGCATGGTGAGCAAAAGAATGATGGATTTGACCCAGATCTCTTGACTGGGTGTGAATGTTTTTATTTGTTCTACATTCCGTCCATCAATTGTGTGTCTTTTGCTTTCTCGCCCTTAGTGCGCCAGGTATGCCCAGACGTGGGTCCTGGGCTTACTGTGCCGCTGGAATCAAGTTATCCTGGCTTAAGAGGGGTGAAACCCCAAAACCGGTCCTAGGATGCCTGTTTCCGGTCCAGGGAGGACCTGGCTTGGCAGTTCTGGCTGGACTGCTCCCATGAAGCACAGGGTCAAGACTGATTTGCATATGGCCAGGTCTAAACTGGGGTGGCATGGTGAGCAAAAGAATGATGGATTTAACCCAGATCTCTTGACTGGGGGTGATTGTTTTGAATTGTTCTGCATTCCATCCATCAATTGTGTGTCTTTTGCTTTCTCGCCCTAAGTTCACCAGGAATGCCAAGACGTGGGTCCTGGGCTCACTGTGCCACTGGAATCAAGCTATCCTGGCTGAAGAGGGGTGAAACACCAAAACCGGTCCTAGGATGCTTGTTTCCGGTCCAGGGAGGACCTGGCTTGGCAGTTCGGGCTGGACTGTTCCCATAAGGACCAGGGTCAAGACTGATTTGCATATGGCCAGGTCTAAACTGGGGTGGCATGGTGAGCAAAAGAATGATGGATTTAACCCATATCTCTTGACTGGGGGTGAATGTTTTGATGTGTTCTGCATTTCATCCATCAATTGTGTGTCTTTTGCTTTCTCGCCTTAAGTACACCAGATATGCCCAAACGTGGGTCCTGTGCTCACTGTGCAACTGGAATCAAGCTATCCTGGCTGAAGAGGGTTGAAACTCCGAAACCGGTCCTAGGATGCTTGTGTCCGGTCCAGGGAGGACCTGGCTTGGCAGTTCGGGCTGGACTGTTCCCATGAGGCACAGACTCAAGACTGATTTGAAAATGGCCAGGTCTAAACTGGGGTGGCATGGTGAGCAAAAGAATGATGGATTTGACCCAGATCTCTTGACTGGGTGTGAATGTTTTGATTTGTTCTGCATTCCGTCCATCAATTGTGTGTCTTTTGCTTTCTCGCCCTTAGTGCGCCAGGTATGCCCAGACGTGGGTCCTGGGCTTACTGTGCCGCTGGAATCAAGTTATCCTGGCTTAAGAGGGGTGAAACCCCAAAACCGGTCCTAGGATGCTTGTTTCCGGTCCAGGGAGGACCTGGCTTGGCAGTTGGGCTGGACTGTTCCCATGAGGCACAGGGTCAAGACTGATTGGCATATGGCCAGGTCTAAACTGGGGTGGCATGGTGAGCAAAAGAATGATGGATTTAACCCTGATCTCTTGACTGGGGGTTAATGTTTTGATTTGTTCTGCATTCCGTCCATCAATTGTTTGTCTTTTGCTTTCTTGTCCTAAGTGCGCCAGGTATGCCAGACGTGGGTCCTGGGCTCACTGTGCCACTGGATTCAAGCTATGCTGGCTTAAGAGGGGTGAAACCCCGAAACCGGTCCAAGGATGCTTGTTTCTGGTCCAGGGAGGACCTGGCTTGGCAGTTCTGGCTGGACTGCTCCCATGAAGCACAGGGTCAAGACTGATTTGCATATGGCCAGGTCTAAACTGGGGTGGCATGGTGCGCAAAAGAATGATGGATTTAACCCAGATCTCTTGACTGGGGGTGATTGTTTTGAATTGTTCTGCATTCCATCCATCAATTGTGTGTCTTTTGCTTTCTCGCCCTAAGTTCACCAGGAATGCCCAGACGTGGGTCCTGGGCTCACTGTGCCACTGGAATCAAGGTATCCTGGCTGAAGAGGGGTGAAACCCTGAAACCGGTCCTAGGATGCTTGTTTCCGGTCCAGGGAGGACCTGGCTTGGAAGTTTGGGCTGGAATGTTCCCAAGAGGCACAGGGTCAAGACTGATTTGCATATGGCCAGGTCTTAACTGGGGTGGCATGGTGAGCAAAAGAATCATGGATTTAACCCAGATCTCTTGACTGGGGGTGAATGTATTGATTTGTTCTGCATACCGTCCATGAATTGTGTGTCTTTTGCTTTCTCGCCCTAAGGGTGCCAGCTATGCCCAGACGTGGGTCCTGGGCTCACTGTGCCACAGGAATCAAGCTATGCTGGCTGAAGAGGGGTGAAACACCAAAACCGGTCCTAGGATGCTTGTTTCCGGTCCAGGGAGGACCTGGCTTGGCAGTTCGGGCTGGACTGTTCCCATAAGGACCAGGGTCAAGACTGATTTGCATATGGCCAGGTCTAAACTGGGGTGGCATGGTGAGCAATAGAATGATGGATTTAACCCATATCTCTTGACTGGGGGTGAATGTTTTGATGTGTTCTGCATTTCATCCATCAATTGTGTGTCTTTTGCTTTCTCGCCCTAAGTACACCAGATATGCCCAAACGTGGGTCCTGTGCTCACTGTGCAACTGGAATCAAGCTATCCTGGCTGAAGAGGGTTGAAACTCCGAAACCGGTCCTAGGATGCTTGTGTCCGGTCCAGGGAGGACCTGGCTTGGCAGTTCGGGCTGGACTGTTCCCATGAGGCACAGAGTCAAGACTGATTTGAAAATGGCCAGGTCTAAACTGGGGTGGCATGGTGAGCAAAAGAATGATGGATTTGACCCAGATCTCTTGACTGGGTGTGAATGTTTTGATTTGTTCTGCATTCCGTCCATCAATTGTGTGTCTTTTGCTTTCTCGCCCTTAGTGCGCCAGGTATGCCCAGACGTGGGTCCTGGGCTTACTGTGCCGCTGGAATCAAGTTATCCTGGCTTAAGAGGGGTGAAACCCCAAAACCGGTCCTAGGATGCTTGTTTCCGGTCCAGGGAGGACCTGGCTTGGCAGTTGGGCTGGACTGTTCCCATGAGGCACAGGGTCAAGACTGATTGGCATATGGCCAGGTCTAAACTGGGGTGGCATGGTGAGCAAAAGAATGATGGATTTAACCCAGATCTCTTGACTGGGGGTTAATGTTTTGATTTGTTCTGCATTCCGTCCATCAATTGTTTGTCTTTTGCTTTCTTGCCCTAAGTGCGCCAGGTATGCCAGACGTGGGTCCTGGGCTCACTGTGCCACTGGATTCAAGCTATGCTGGCTTAAGAGGGGTGAAACCCCGAAACCGGTCCAAGGATGCTTGTTTCTGGTCCAGGGAGGACCTGGCTTGGCAGTTCTGGCTGGACTGCTCCCATGAAGCACAGGGTCAAGACTGATTTGCATATGGCCAGGTCTAAACTGGGGTGGCATGGTGCGCAAAAGAATGATGGATTTAACCCAGATCTCTTGACTGGGGGTGATTGTTTTGAATTGTTCTGCATTCCATCCATCAATTGTGTGTCTTTTGCTTTCTCGCCCTAAGTTCACCAGGAATGCCCAGACGTGGGTCCTGGGCTCACTGTGCCACTGGAATCAAGGTATCCTGGCTGAAGAGGGGTGAAACCCTGAAACCGGTCCTAGGATGCTTGTTTCCGGTCCAGGGAGGACCTGGCTTGGAAGTTTGGGCTGGAATGTTCCCAAGAGGCACAGGGTCAAGACTGATTTGCATATGGCCAGGTCTTAACTGGGGTGGCATGGTGAGCAAAAGAATCATGGATTTAACCCAGATCTCTTGACTGGGGGTGAATGTATTGATTTGTTCTGCATACCGTCCATGAATTGTGTGTCTTTTTCTTTCTCGCCCTAAGGGTGCCATCTATGCCCAGACGTGGGTCCTGGGCTCACTGTGCCACAGGAATCAAGCTATGCTGGCTTAAGAGGGGTGAAACCTCGAAACCGGTCCGAGGATGCTTGTTTCCGGTCCAGGGAGGACCTGGCTTGGCAGTTCTGGCTGGACTGTTCCCATGAAGCACAGGGTCAAGACTGATTTGCATATGGCCAGGTCTAAACTGGGGTGGCATGGTGTGCAAAAGAATGATGGATTTAACCCAGATCTCTTGACTGGGGGTGATTGTTTTGAATTGTTCTGCATTCCATCCATCAATTGTGTGTCTTTTGCTTTCTCGCCCTAAGTTCACCAGGAATGCCAAGACGTGGGTCCTGGGCTCACTGTGCCACTGGAATCAAGCTATCCTGGCTGAAGAGGGGTGAAACACCAAAACCGGTCCTAGGATGCTTGTTTCCGGTCCAGGGAGGACCTGGCTTGGCAGTTCGGGCTGGACTGTTCCCATAAGGACCAGGGTCAAGACTGATTTGCATATGGCCAGGTCTAAACTGGGGTGGCATGGTGAGCAAAAGAATGATGGATTTAACCCATATCTCTTGACTGGGGGTGAATGTTTTGATGTGTTCTGCATTTCATCCATCAATTGTGTGTCTTTTGCTTTCTCGCCCTAAGTACACCAGATATGCCCAAACGTGGGTCCTGTGCTCACTGTGCAACTGGAATCAAGCTATCCTGGCTGAAGAGGGTTGAAACTCCGAAACCGGTCCTAGGATGCTTGTGTCCGGTCCAGGGAGGACCTGGCTTGGCAGTTCGGGCTGGACTGTTCCCATGAGGCACAGAGTCAAGACTGATTTGAAAATGGCCAGGTCTAAACTGGGGTGGCATGGTGAGCAAAAGAATGATGGATTTGACCCAGATCTCTTGACTGGGTGTGAATGTTTTGATTTGTTCTGCATTCCGTCCATCAATTGTGTGTCTTTTGCTTTCTCGCCCTTAGTGCGCCAGGTATGCCCAGACGTGGGTCCTGGGCTTACTGTGCCGCTGGAATCAAGTTATCCTGGCTTAAGAGGGGTGAAACCCCAAAACCGGTCCTAGGATGCTTGTTTCCGGTCCAGGGAGGACCTGGCTTGGCAGTTGGGCTGGACTGTTCCCATGAGGCACAGGGTCAAGACTGATTGGCATATGGCCAGGTCTAAACTGGGGTGGCATGGTGAGCAAAAGAATGATGGATTTAACCCAGATCTCTTGACTGGGGGTTAATGTTTTGATTTGTTCTGCATTCCGTCCATCAATTGTTTGTCTTTTGCTTTCTTGCCCTAAGTGCGCCAGGTATGCCAGACGTGGGTCCTGGGCTCACTGTGCCACTGGATTCAAGCTATGCTGGCTTAAGAGGGGTGAAACCCCGAAACCGGTCCAAGGATGCTTGTTTCTGGTCCAGGAAGGACCTGGCTTGGCAGTTCTGGCTGGACTGCTCCCATGAAGCACAGGGTCAAGACTGATTTGCATATGGCCAGGTCTAAACTGGGGTGGCATGGTGCGCAAAAGAATGATGGATTTAACCCAGATCTCTTGACTGGGGGTGATTGTTTTGAATTGTTCTGCATTCCATCCATCAATTGTGTGTCTTTTGCTTTCTCGCCCTAAGTTCACCAGGAATGCCCAGACGTGGGTCCTGGGCTCACTGTGCCACTGGAATCAAGGTATCCTGGCTGAAGAGGGGTGAAACCCTGAAACCGGTCCTAGGATGCTTGTTTCCGGTCCAGGGAGGACCTGGCTTGGAAGTTTGGGCTGGAATGTTCCCAAGAGGCACAGGGTCAAGACTGATTTGCATATGGCCAGGTCTTAACTGGGGTGGCATGGTGAGCAAAAGAATCATGGATTTAACCCAGATCTCTTGACTGGGGGTGAATGTATTGATTTGTTCTGCATACCGTCCATGAATTGTGTGTCTTTTGCTTTCTCGCCCTAAGGGTGCCAGCTATGCCCAGACGTGGGTCCTGGGCTCACTGTGCCACAGGAATCAAGCTATGCTGGCTTAAGAGGGGTGAAACCTCGAAACCGGTCCGAGGATGCTTGTTTCCGGTCCAGGGAGGACCTGGCTTGGCAGTTCTGGCTGGACTGTTCCCATGAAGCACAGGGTCAAGACTGATTTGCATATGGCCAGGTCTAAACTGGGGTGGCATGGTGTGCAAAAGAATGATGGATTTAACCCAGATCTCTTGACTGGGGGTGATTGTTTTGAATTGTTCTGCATTCCATCCATCAATTGTGTGTCTTTTGCTTTCTCGCCCTAAGTTCACCAGGAATGCCAAGACGTGGGTCCTGGGCTCACTGTGCCACTGGAATCAAGCTATCCTGGCTGAAGAGGGGTGAAACACCAAAACCGGTCCTAGGATGCTTGTTTCCGGTCCAGGGAGGACCTGGCTTGGCAGTTCGGGCTGGACTGTTCCCATAAGGACCAGGGTCAAGACTGATTTGCATATGGCCAGGTCTAAACTGGGGTGGCATGGTGAGCAAAAGAATGATGGATTTAACCCATATCTCTTGACTGGGGGTGAATGTTTTGATGTGTTCTGCATTTCATCCATCAATTGTGTGTCTTTTGCTTTCTCGCCCTAAGTACACCAGATATGCCCAAACGTGGGTCCTGTGCTCACTGTGCAACTGGAATCAAGCTATCCTGGCTGAAGAGGGTTGAAACTCCGAAACCGGTCCTAGGATGCTTGTGTCCGGTCCAGGGAGGACCTGGCTTGGCAGTTCGGGCTGGACTGTTCCCATGAGGCACAGAGTCAAGACTGATTTGAAAATGGCCAGGTCTAAACTGGGGTGGCATGGTGAGCAAAAGAATGATGGATTTGACCCAGATCTCTTGACTGGGTGTGAATGTTTTGATTTGTTCTGCATTCCGTCCATCAATTGTGTGTCTTTTGCTTTCTCGCCCTTAGTGCACCAGGTATGCCCAGACGTGGGTCCTGGGCTTACTGTGCCGCTGGAATCAAGTTATCCTGGCTTAAGAGGGGTGAAACCCCAAAACCGGTCCTAGGATGCTTGTTTCCGGTCCAGGGAGGACCTGGCTTGGCAGTTGGGCTGGACTGTTCCCATGAGGCACAGGGTCAAGACTGATTGGCATATGGCCAGGTCTAAACTGGGGTGGCATGGTGAGCAAAAGAATGATGGATTTAACCCAGATCTCTTGACCGGGGGTTAATGTTTTGATTTGTTCTGCATTCCGTCCATCAATTGTTTGTCTTTTGCTTTCTTGCCCTAAGTGCGCCAGGTATGCCAGACGTGGGTCCTGGGCTCACTGTGCCACTGGATTCAAGCTATGCTGGCTTAAGAGGGGTGAAACCCCGAAACCGGTCCAAGGATGCTTGTTTCTAGTCCAGGGAGGACCTGGCTTGGCAGTTCTGGCTGGACTGCTCCCATGAAGCACAGGGTCAAGACTGATTTGCATATGGCCAGGTCTAAACTGGGGTGGCATGGTGCGCAAAAGAATGATGGATTTAACCCAGATCTCTTGACTGGGGGTGATTGTTTTGAATTGTTCTGCATTCCATCCATCAATTGTGTGTCTTTTGCTTTCTCGCCCTAAGTTCACCAGGAATGCCCAGACGTGGGTCCTGGGCTCACTGTGCCACTGGAATCAAGGTATCCTGGCTGAAGAGGGGTGAAACCCTGAAACCGGTCCTAGGATGCTTGTTTCCGGTCCAGGGAGGACCTGGCTTGGAAGTTTGGGCTGGAATGTTCCCAAGAGGCACAGGGTCAAGACTGATTTGCATATGGCCAGGTCTTAACTGGGGTGGCATGGTGAGCAAAAGAATCATGGATTTAACCCAGATCTCTTGACTGGGGGTGAATGTATTGATTTGTTCTGCATACCGTCCATGAATTGTGTGTCTTTTGCTTTCTCGCCCTAAGGGTGCCAGCTATGCCCAGACGTGGGTCCTGGGCTCACTGTGCCACAGGAATCAAGCTATGCTGGCTTAAGAGGGGTGAAACCTCGAAACCGGTCCGAGGATGCTTGTTTCCGGTCCAGGGAGGACCTGGCTTGGCAGTTCTGGCTGGACTGTTCCCATGAAGCACAGGGTCAAGACTGATTTGCATATGGCCAGGTCTAAACTGGGGTGGCATGGTGCGCAAAAGAATGATGGATTTAACCCAGATCTCTTGACTGGGGGTGATTGTTTTGAATTGTTCTGCATTCCATCCATCAATTGTGTGTCTTTTGCTTTCTCGCCCTAAGTTCACCAGGAATGCCAAGACGTGGGTCCTGGGCTCACTGTGCCACTGGAATCAAGCTATCCTGGCTGAAGAGGGGTGAAACACCAAACCGGTCCTAGGATGCTTGTTTCCGGTCCAGGGAGGACCTGGCTTGGCAGTTCGGGCTGGACTGTTCCCATAAGGACCAGGGTCAAGACTGATTTGCATATGGCCAGGTCTAAACTGGGGTGGCATGGTGAGCAAAAGAATGATGGATTTAACCCATATCTCTTGACTGGGGGTGAATGTTTTGATGTGTTCTGCATTTCATCCATCAATTGTGTGTCTTTTGCTTTCTCGCCCTAAGTACACCAGATATGCCCAAACGTGGGTCCTGTGCTCACTGTGCAACTGGAATCAAGCTATCCTGGCTGAAGAGGGTTGAAACCCCGAAACCGGTCCTAGGATGCTTGTGTCCGGTCCAGGGAGGACCTGGCTTGGCAGTTCGGGCTGGACTGTTCCCATGAGGCACAGAGTCAAGACTGATTTGAAAATGGCCAGGTCTAAACTGGGGTGGCATGGTGAGCAAAAGAATGATGGATTTGACCCAGATCTCTTGACTGGGTGTGAATGTTTTGATTTGTTCTGCATTCCGTCCATCAATTGTGTGTCTTTTGCTTTCTCGCCCTTAGTGCGCCAGGTATGCCCAGACGTGGGTCCTGGGCTTACTGTGCCGCTGGAATCAAGTTATCCTGGCTTAAGAGGGGTGAAACCCCAAAACCGGTCCTAGGATGCTTGTTTCCGGTCCAGGGAGGACCTGGCTTGGCAGTTGGGCTGGACTGTTCCCATGAGGCACAGGGTCAAGACTGATTGGCATATGGCCAGGTCTAAACTGGGGTGGCATGGTGAGCAAAAGAATGATGGATTTAACCCAGATCTCTTGACTGGGGGTTAATGTTTTGATTTGTTCTGCATTCCGTCCATCAATTGTTTGTCTTTTGCTTTCTTGCCCTAAGTGCGCCAGGTATGCCAGACGTTGGTCCTGGGCTCACTGTGCCACTGGATTCAAGCTATGCTGGCTTAAGAGGGGTGAAACCCCGAAACCGGTCCAAGGATGCTTGTTTCTGGTCCAGGGAGGACCTGGCTTTGCAGTTCTGGCTGGACTGCTCCCATGAAGCACAGGGTCAAGACTGATTTGCATATGGCCAGGTCTAAACTGGGGTGGCATGGTGAGCAAAAGAATGATGGATTTAACCCAGATCTCTTGACTGGGGGTGATTGTTTTGAATTGTTCTGCATTCCATCCATCAATTGTGTGTCTTTTGCTTTCTCGCCCTAAGTTCACCAGGAATGCCCAGACGTGGGTCCTGGGCTCACTGTGCCACTGGAATCAAGGTATCCTGGCTGAAGAGGGGTGAAACCCTGAAACCGGTCCTTTGTTGCTTGTTTCCGGTCCAGGGAGGACCTGGCTTGGAAGTTTGGGCTGGAATGTTCCCAAGAGGCACAGGGTCAAGACTGATTTGCATATGGCCAGGTCTTAACTGGGGTGGCATGGTGAGCAAAAGAATCATGGATTTAACCCAGATCTCTTGACTGGGGGTGAATGTATTGATTTGTTCTGCATACCGTCCATGAATTGTGTGTCTTTTGCTTTCTCGCCCTAAGGGTGCCAGCTATGCCCAGACGTGGGTCCTGGGCTCACTGTGCCACAGGAATCAAGCTATGCTGGCTTAAGAGGGGTGAAACCCCGAAACCGGTCCGAGGATGCTTGTTTCCGGTCCAGGGAGGACCTGCCTTGGCAGTTCTGGCTGGACTGTTCCCATGAAGCACAGGGTCAAGACTGATTTGCATATGGCCAGGTCTAAACTGGGGAGGCATGGTGCGCAAAAGAATGATGGATTTAACCCAGATCTCTTGACTGCGGGTGAATGTTTTGATTTGTTCTGCATTCCGTCCATCAATTGTGTGTCTTTTGCTTGCTCGCCCTAAGTACACCAGATATGCCCAAACGTGGGTCCTGTGCTCACTGTGCCACTGGAATCAAGCTATCCTGGCTGAAGAGGGGTGAAACACCAAAACCGGTCCTAGGATGCTTGTTTCCAGTCCAGGGAGGACCTGGCTTGGCAGTTCGGGCTGGACTGTTCCCATAAGGCACAGGGTCAAGACTGATTTGCATATGGCTAGGTCTAAACTGGGGTGGCATGGTGAGCAAAAGAATGATGGATATAACCCAGATCTCTTGACTGGGGGTGAATGTTTTGATGTGTTCTGCTTCCATCCATCAATTGTGTGTCTTTTGCTTTCTCACCCTAAGTGCGCCAGGTATGCCCAGACACGAGTCCTGGGCTCACTGTGCCACTGGAATCAAGCTATCCTGACTGAAGAGGGGTGAAACCCCGAAACCGGCCCTAGGATGCATGTTTCCGGTCCAGGGAGGACCTGGCTTGGCAGTTCAGGCTGGACTGTTCCCATGAGGCACAGGGTCAAGACTGATTTGAAAATGGCCAGGTCTAAACTGGGGTGGCATGGTGAGCAAAAGAATGATGGATTTGACCCAGATCTCTTGAGTGGGGGTAAATGTTTTGAATTGTTCCGCATTCCATCCATCAATTTTGCGTCTTTTGCTTTCTCACCCTAAGTGCGTCCGGTATGCCCAGACGTGGGTCCTGGGCTCACTGTGCCACTGGAATCAAGCTATCCTGGCTGAAGAGGGGTGAAACCCCGAAACTGGTCCAAGGATGCTTGTTTCCGGTCCAGGGAGGACCTGGCTTGGCAGTTCTGGCTGGACTGTTCCCATGAAGCACAGGGTCAAGACTGATTTGCATATGGCCAGGTCTAAACTGGGGTGGCATGGTGCGCAAAAGAATGATGGATTTAACCCAGATCTCTTGACTGCGGGTGAATGGTTTGATGTGTTCTGCATTCCATCCATCAATTGTGTGTCTTTTGCTTTCTCGCCCTAAGTGCGCCAGGTATGCCCAGACGAGGGTCCTGGACTCACTCTGCCACTGGAATCAAGCTATCCTGGCTGAAGAGGGGTGAAACACCAAAACCGGTCCTAGGATGCTTGTTTCCGGTCCAGGGAGGACCTGGCTTGGCAGTTCGGGCTGGACTGTTCCCATAAGGACCAGGGTCAAGACTGATTTGCATATGGCCAGGTCTAAACTGGGGTGGCATGGTGAGCAAAAGAATGATGGATTTGACCCAGATCTCTTGACTGGGTGTGAATGTTTTGATTTGTTCTGCATTCCGTCCATCAATTGTGTGTCTTTTGCTTTCTCGCCTTTAGTGCGCCAGGTATGCCCAGATGTGGGTCCTGGGCTTACTGTGCCGCTGGAATCAAGTTATCCTGGCTTAAGAGGGGTGAAACTCCAAAACCAGTCCTAGGATGCTTGTTTCCGGTCCAGGGAGGACCTGGCTTGGCAGTTGGGCTGGACTGTTCCCATGAGGCACAGGGTCAAGACTGATTGGCATATGGCCAGGTCTAAACTGGGGTGGCATGGTGAGCAAAAGAATCATGGATTTAACCCAGATCTCTTGACTGGGGGTTAATGTTTTGATTTGTTCTGCATTCCGTCCATCAATTGTTTGTCTTTTGCTTTCTTGCCCTAAGTGCGCCAGGTATGCCAGACGTGGGTCCTGGGCTCACTGTGCCACTGGATTCAAGCAATGCTGGCTTAAGAGGGGTGAAATAACGAAACCGGTCCAATTATGCTTGTTTCCGGTCCAGGGAGGACCTGGCTTGGCAGTTCTGGCTGGACTGCTCCCATGAAGCACAGGGTCAAGACTGATTTGCATATGGCCAGGTCTAAACTGGGGTGGCATGGTGCGCAAAAGAATGATGGATTTAACCCAGATCTCTTGACTGGGGGTGATTGTTTTGAATTGTTCTGCATTCCATCCATCAATTGTGTGTCTTTTGCTTTCTCGCCCTAAGTTCACCAGGAATGCCCAGACGTGGGTCCTGGGCTCACTGTGCCACTGGAATCAAGGTATCCTGGCTGAAGAGGGGTGAAACCCCGAAACCGATCCTAGGATGCTTGTTTCCTGTCCAGGGAGGACCTGGCTTGGCAGTTCGGGCTGGACTGTTCCCATGAGGCAAACGGTCAAGACTGATTTGCAAATGGCCAGGTCTAAACTGGGGTGGCATGGTGAGCAAAAGAATGATGGATTTGACCCAGATCTCTAGACTGGGTGTGAATGTTTTGATTTGTTCTGCATTCCGTCCTTCAATTGTGTGTCTTTTGCTTTCTCGCCCTAAGTGCGCCAGGTATGCCTAGACGTGGGTCCTAGGCTCACTGTACCACTGGAATGAAGCTATCCTGTCTTAAGAGGGGTGAAACCCCGAAACCGGTCCTAGGATGCTTGTTTCCGGTCCAGGGAGGACCTGGCTTGGAAGTTCAGGCGGGACTATTCCCATAAGGCACAGGGTCAAGACTGATTGGAATATGGCCAGGTCTAAACTGGGTTGGCATGTGGAGCAATAGAATGATGGATTTAACCAAGATCTCTTGACTGGGGGTGAATGTTTTGAATTGTTCTGCATTCCGTTCATCACATGTGTGTCTTTTGCTTTCTCGCCCTAAGTGCGTCAGGTATGCCCAGACGTGGGCCCTGAGCTCACTGTGCCACTGGAATCAACCTATCCTGGCTGAAGAGGGGTGAAACCCCGAAACCAGTCCTAGGATGCTTGTTTCCCGTCCAGGGAGGACCTGGCTTGGCAGTTTGGGCTGGACTGTTCCCATGAGGCACAGGGTCAAGACTGTTTGGCATATGGCCAGGTCTAAACAGGGGTGGCATGGTGAGCAAAAGAATGATGGATTTAACCCAGATCTCTTGACTGGGGGTGAATGTTTTGAATTGTTCGGCATTACGTCCATCAATTTTGCATCTTTTGCTTTCTCGTCCTAAGTGCGTCAGGTATGCCCAGACGTGTGTCCTGGTCTCACTGTGCCACTGGAATCAAGCTATTCTGGCTGAAGATAGGTGAAACCCTGAAACCGGTCCTAGGATGCTTGCTTCCGGTCCAGGGAGGATCTGGGTTGGCAGTTCGGGCTGGACTGCTCCCATGAGGCACGAGGTCAAGACTGATTTGCATATGGCCAGGTCTAAACTGGGGTGGCATGGTGAGCAAAAGAATCATGGATTTAACCCAGATCTCTTGACTGGGGGTAAACGTTTTGATTTGTTCTGCATTACGTCCATCAATTGTGTGTCTTTTGCTTTCTCGCCCTAAGTGCGCCAGGTATGCCCAGACGCGGGTCCTGGGCTAACTGTGCCACTAGAATCAAGCTATCCTGGCTGAAGTGGGGTGAAACCCCGAAAACAGTCCTAGGATGCTTGTTTCCGGTCCAGGGAGGACCTGGCTTGGCAGTTTGGGCTGGACTGTTCCCATGAGGTACAGGGTCAAGACTGAATTGCATATGGCCAGGTCTAAACTGGGGTGGCATGGTGAGCAAAAGAATGATGGATTTAACCCAGATCTCTTGACTGGGGGTGAATGTTTTGAACAGTTCCACATTCCATCCATCAATTTTGCATCTTTTGCTGTCTCACTCTAAGTGCGTAAGGTATGCCCAGACGTGGGCCCTAGGCTCACTGTGCCACTGGAATCCAGCTATCCTGGCTGAAGAGGGGTGAAACCCCGAAACCGGTCCTAGAATGCTTGCTTCCGGTCCAGGGAGGATCTGGCTTGGCAGTTCGGGCTGGACTGTTTCCATGAGACACAGGGTCAAGACTGATTTGAAAATGGCCAGGTCTAAACTGGGGTGGCATGGTGAGCAAAAGAATGATGGATTTGACCCAGATCTCTTGAGTGGGGGTAAATGTTTTGAATTGTTCCGCATTCCATCCATCAATTTTGCGTCTTTTGCTTTCTCACCCTAAGTGCGTCCGGTATGCCCAGACGTGGGTCCTGGGCTCACTGTGCCACTGGAATCAAGCTATCCTGGCTGAAGAGGGGTGAAACCCCGAAACTGGTCCAAGGATGCTTGTTTCCGGTCCAGGGAGGACCTGGCTTGGCAGTTCTGGCTGGACTGTTCCCATGAAGCATAGGGTCAAGACTGATTTGCATATGGCCAGGTCTAAACTGGGGTGGCATGGTGCGCAAAAGAATGATGGATTTAACCCAGATCTCTTGACTGCGGGTGAATGGTTTGATGTGTTCTGCATTCCATCCATCAATTGTGTGTCTTTTGCTTTCTCGCCCTAAGTGCGCCAGGTATGCCCAGACGAGGGTCCTGGACTCACTCTGCCACTGGAATCAAGCTATCCTGGCTGAAGAGGGGTGAAACACCAAAACCGGTCCTAGGATGCTTGTTTCCGGTCCAGGGAGGACCTGGCTTGGCAGTTCGGGCTGGACTGTTCCCATAAGGACCAGGGTCAAGACTGATTTGCATATGGCCAGGTCTAAACTGGGGTGGCATGGTGAGCAAAAGAATGATGGATTTGACCCAGATCTCTTGACTGGGTGTGAATGTTTTGATTTGTTCTGCATTCCGTCCATCAATTGTGTGTCTTTTGCTTTCTCGCCTTTAGTGCGCCAGGTATGCCCAGATGTGGGTCCTGGGCTTACTGTGCCGCTGGAATCAAGTTATCCTGGCTTAAGAGGGGTGAAACCCCAAAACCAGTCCTAGGATGCTTGTTTCCGGTCCAGGGAGGACCTGGCTTGGCAGTTGGGCTGGACTGTTCCCATGAGGCACAGGGTCAAGACTGATTGGCATATGGCCAGGTCTAAACTGGGGTGGCATGGTGAGCAAAAGAATCATGGATTTAACCCAGATCTCTTGACTGGGGGTTAATGTTTTGATTTGTTCTGCATACCGTCCATCAATTGTGTGTCTTTTGCTTTCTTGCCCTAAGTGCGCCAGGTATGCCAGACGTGGGTCCTGGGCTCACTGTGCCACTGGATTCAAGCAATGCTGGCTTAAGAGGGGTGAAATAACGAAACCGGTCCAATTATGCTTGTTTCCGGTCCAGGGAGGACCTGGCTTGGCAGTTCTGGCTGGACTGCTCCCATGAAGCACAGGGTCAAGACTGATTTGCATATGGCCAGGTCTAAACTGGGGTGGCATGGTGCGCAAAAGAATGATGGATTTAACCCAGATCTCTTGACTGGGGGTGATTGTTTTGAATTGTTCTGCATTCCATCCATCAATTGTGTGTCTTTTGCTTTCTCGCCCTAAGTTCACCAGGAATGCCCAGACGTGGGTCCTGGGCTCACTGTGCCACTGGAATCAAGGTATCCTGGCTGAAGAGGGGTGAAACCCAGAAACCGATCCTAGGATGCTTGTTTCCTGTCCAGGGAGGACCTGGCTTGGCAGTTCGGGCTGGACTGTTCCCATGAGGCAAACGGTCAAGACTGATTTGCAAATGGCCAGGTCTAAACTGGGGTGGCATGGTGAGCAAAAGAATGATGGATTTGACCCAGATCTCTAGACTGGGTGTGAATGTTTTGATTTGTTCTGCATTCCGTCCTTCAATTGTGTGTCTTTTGCTTTCTCGCCCTAAGTGCGCCAGGTATGCCTAGACGTGGGTCCTAGGCTCACTGTACCACTGGAATGAAGCTATCCTGTCTTAAGAGGGGTGAAACCCCGAAACCGGTCCTAGGATGCTTGTTTCCGGTCCAGGAAGGACCTGGCTTGGAAGTTCAGGCGGGACTATTCCCATAAGGCACAGGGTCAAGACTGATTGGAATATGGCCAGGTCTAAACTGGGTTGGCATGTGGAGCAATAGAATGATGGATTTAACCAAGATCTCTTGACTGGGGGTGAATGTTTTGAATTGTTCTGCATTCCGTTCATCACATGTGTGTCTTTTGCTTTCTCGCCCTAAGTGCGTCAGGTATGCCCAGACGTGGGCCCTGAGCTCACTGTGCCACTGGAATCAACCTATCCTGGCTGAAGAGGGGTGAAACCCCGAAACCAGTCCTAGGATGCTTGTTTCCCGTCCAGGGAGGACCTGGCTTGGCAGTTTGGGCTGGACTGTTCCCATGAGGCACAGGGTCAAGACTGTTTGGCATATGGCCAGGTCTAAACTGGGGTGGCATGGTGAGCAAAAGAATGATGGATTTAACCCAGATCTCTTGACTGGGGGTGAATGTTTTGAATTGCTCGGCATTCCGTCCATCAATTTTGCATCTTTTGCTTTCTCGTCCTAAGTGCGTCAGGTATGCCCAGATGTGTGTCCTGGTCTCACTGTGCCACTGGAATCAAGCTATCCTGGCTGAAGATAGGTGAAACCCTGAAACCGGTCCTAGGATGCTTGCTTCCGGTCCAGGGAGGATCTGGGTTGGCAGTTCGGGCTGGACTGCTCCCATGAGGCACGAGGTCAAGACTGATTTGCATATGGCCAGGTCTAAACTGGGGTGGCATGGTGAGCAAAAGAATGATGGATTTAACCCAGATCTCTTGACTGGGGGTGAACGTTTTGATTTGTTCTGCATTTCGTCCATCAATTGTGTGTCTTTTGCTTTCTCGCCCTAAGTGCGCCAGGTATGCCCAGACGCGGGTCCTGGGCTAACTGTGCCACTAGAATCAAGCTATCCTGGCTGAAGTGGGGTGAAACCCCGAAAACAGTCCTAGGATGCTTGTTTCTGGTCCAGGGAGGACCTGGCTTGGCAGTTTGGGCTGGACTGTTCCCATGAGGTACAGGGTCAAGACTGAATTGCATATGGCCAGGTCTAAACTGGGGTGGCATGGTGAGCAAAAGAATGATGGATTTAACCCAGATCTCTTGACTGGGGGTGAATGTTTTGAATAGTTCCACATTCCATCCATCAATTTTGCATCTTTTGCTTTCTCACTCTAAGTGCGTAAGGTATGCCCAGACGTGGGCCCTGGGCTCACTGTGCCACTGGAATCCAGCTATCCTGGCTGAAGAGGGGTGAAACCCCGAAACCGGTCCTAGAATGCTTGCTTCCGGTCCAGGGAGGATCTGGCTTGGCAGTTCGGGCTGGACTGTTTCCATGAGACACAGGGTCAAGACTGATTTGCATATGGCCAGGTCTAAACTGGGGTGGCATGGTGAGCAAAAGAATGATGGATTTAACCCAGATCTCTTGAGTGGGGGTGAACCTTTTGATTTGTTCTGCATTGCGTCCATCAATTGTGTGTCTTTTGCTTTCTCGCCCTAAGTACGCCAGGTATGCCCAGACGTGGGTCCTGGGCTCACTGTGCCACTAGAATCAAGCTATCCTGGCTGAAGTGGGGTGAAACCCCGAAACCAGTCCTAGGATGCTTGTTTCCGGTCCAGGGAGGACCTGGCTTGGCAGTTTGGGCTGGACTGTTCCCATGAGGCACAGGGTCAAGACTGTTTGGCATATGGCCAGGTCTAAACTGGGGTGGCATGGTGAGCAAAAGAATGATGGATTTAACCCAGATCTCTTGACTGGGGGTGAATGTTTTGAATTGTTCTGCATTCCGTCCATCAATTTTGCATCTTTTGCTTTCTCACCCTAAGTGCGTCAGGTATGCCCAGACGTGGGTCCTGGGCTCACTGTGCCACTAGAATCCAGCTATCCTGGCTGAAGTGGGGTGAAACCCCGAAACCAGTCCTAGGATGCTTGTTGCCGTTCCAGGGAGGACCTGGCTTGGCAGTTCGGGCTGGACTGTTCCCATGAGGTACAGGGTCAAGACTAAATTGCATATGGCCAGGTCTAAACAGGGGTGGCATGGAGAGCAAAATAATGATGGATTTAACCCAGATCTCTTGACTTGAGGTGAATATTTTGATTTGTTCTGCATGCCGTCCATCAATTGTGTGTCTTTTGCTTTCTCGCCCCAGGTGCCAGAACAGGCGCAATCTTACAACAAGGAAAGCTGGTTACATTTGTTTCCCATTTTCAACAAGAGATTCCAACTATGCACCAGCTCGAACTTCATCAACTCTGACGTCAAGGATACAGTGGTCAGTACTCAGAAAAAGGAACAGACTTCCAGATTGGAATACCTTCAGCGAACCCACAGATCTCCAATTACAGATGAGACAACTCACGGAATACAAAGCGACTTGCTACTGACTCCAACACAAACAATGGCCACGCTCGGATCCCTGGCTGATACTCTACCAACACACCAGGCCTGCCCAGAAAAACTACAAAAAAACAGAGTACACACCACCAGTTGAGCAGAAATGCAGTCCAAACCAGAGCCCCTGGCCTTCTGTCTAGAGTAGAAACATCAGTAGCACATAATGTAGCACACATAATTTCCACCTTGCCCCACTCTTCTGCTAGCAAAACATCGACCGCATATCAAACCGACCCTCCTCAAGGAATCTTCACACATATGATGGTCGAATCCACAAGGGACAATGATCAGGCACAGGAAAACCTGCTGAGGGAGACTTCTAACAATTGGGACCTCACAAGAAATTATAGCATATCCCAACACATGAAACCAACTGTGGAAAAAAAGGTAACATGGGGGCACAGCTGTAGCACCCCACTTTACACACAAGGGAGTACCAGCCAAAATCAACTGCCCAGGACCCCAGAGTTACGGGAACATAAGGAATCTGGGCACCCAGAAGAACCCTCACATTTCAGTGTTAAAGGGGTCGGGCAAACAAAGGCAGAAAACCCCGCAGTCAGCTTAATTTTCACCCCTCACTACGTCTGCAGAGGGCCGGTGGACATTTTGAACAGAGGGAACCTGTTAAATCTATTTCAATACATATCATCCCTCAAGCATCTAACCTCAGCGGAACTGCACTCAGTAGAATTCACCCTTATACCTGGGACAAGAGCTCCTGAATCCACAATCACAAACTGGGACTCAACAGCCACTAGAGACACAATTCTTAAAGAGGCCTCCACTTTCGACGAATGGAGCTTGGAACTCCAGCCTACTTGGCCAAGGAAATATCCTCATGTCCTTATAGAGGACCACAGCTCAGCCCCCAGAAGATGCATACTGAAGGGAGCTTGGGGCGCTACCCAAGAGTGGCTAGTTAGTACATCACTGATCATCAACCCATTAAAGATCCTCTGTGGAGAAAATAATCAGATTATTAGCTGGAAATCTGCAGCCCAGAACTACGAGGGGACAACCATGTACTCAGCTACCGGGGTCAGCAACTCCTTACACGCTACCTAGCACAAGGGAACCCTCTCCCAGGCCAATCACAGCATCCATCGAGGCCGAGAAATTGGCATCAAAAGATCAACTCTCCATTATCTCCTGGAAAGTGGCGGGGCAGGCTTCAACACTCCACTCCAAACAGGGGCTCGACTTTTTAAACAGCAAAGACATCATATGTTTCCAGGAAACCTGGTCACTGATCGCCACAACAATCTACGGGTTTTATGAAATCTTTCAACCGGCAATACAAACAAGTGTATTCTGGCGGCCTCCAGGGGACCGTTTGATATTTTTAAAACAATCGGTCACAGTTTCGATCTCCTCACCCAGGCAGGCCCACAAGAACGTCCAAGCCCTAGCCATCAAAGGCCTACAAAGCAGGAAGAAGATTTTTTCTCTCATAGTCATGAATTGCTATCTGAACCCCCGCAAAACATCAAAAGCACCCGCCATGGGGTCCCTGTGTTCAACCATCAAGACAATTCTTGAATCGCATCCCACACATGAAATAGTATTAGCAGGTGACTTCAACACTAAATTCCTGGGACACCGTCACAATGTCGGACAGAGGAATAGCAAACATGACCAATTTAACAGCCTACTTACCACTTTTGGTTTAAAATCTGCAGATCGGCCTCCGACGGACGCCCGCCCTACGTTTAAGAAAATCTCCACAATCGACTACATCTTCGTGTCCAGTGGCATAATTAATCAACTTCATAGTTTCGATGTCATAAACCATTTAGAAAGCGACCACAACCCGCTGGCAATAAACCTGAATTTAAACCACCAGATAGCTGACACAGGTCATGAGCTAGGCTATCCCACAGAAGATGAACCATTGTACTTGGCAAAGCGAATCAAGTGGCAAGCTTTCCAATCGCCTCTGGTGGCTAAATGGCTTGACGAAATAAACTATTGACTAGAAGGATCATCCAGGGAATCCCCTCCTATTATACTGGGATTGGATGGCCAAAGAATTGGGAGCATCCCTTCTCGACCATAGGGGTCTCCCAAAGCAACTCCAACAACTCCCAAAATACACAAACAAACTTTTGCCTGGAATGGACCATTAACCCCACGTAAAAGAACTTGAGGAAGAAATCCCGCCTGCTCAACCTCAATCCAACATAGGAAACCTATTGGCAGTTAAGGAAGCACGGAACGGCCACAAAAAAAACATCTGGGCCTTGAAATTTGGTCAGCAAGAGGAGGAAAGGAAAAAGATCTTCTTAATGCTCGAAGAAGGATCCTTAGCTCGATTTTGGCAGTATGTGAACACCTTAAAATCTCCCGGACCTCCAAGATCAAACGCGGTTCCGGGACCTGTGTGGGAGAATCACGTGAGATCCCAGTTTCTGGCACAGAATCACTCAGCTACCACGATCACAGTCTCACTGAACGTAGAAGAACACCAAATCCAGAACCAACCGAAGGAAATTATTAAACTAATAAAATCAATAAAGCCCATTGGGGCGCCGGGCCCAAATGAGCTCCTTGCGGGGCTCTTCCAATCTGACACAGAGGGCTGGGCAGCGCTACTTACTCCATTATTTAACAGTGCATACATCCTTGGTAAAACACCTGAAAACTGGAGGGGCTCAATACTCTGCCAGATCTACAAAAAAGGGGACCGTTTAAATCCAAGCAACTATCATCTAATAAATTTGTTAGATCTGGAAGCCAAAGCATATGCACGTATCCTTCTTGAAAAACTGGAAAATTGGGCGGAAGAAAATGAGTTGCTCCCCTTCTTTCAGTCAGGCTTTAGAGGTAGAGCTGCAACGACTGACAACATAATCGCTCTATCGACCCTTTGTCACCAAGCCACCCAGCCGAACCAACCCTCCTCTCTTTTGCTGCTTTGTCAACCTAACAGCAGCCTTTGACAAGGTCAACATACAACTGCTGTGAAAGAAACTAGCAAATTGGGGCATTCCATTTCACTTCTTACAGTAATAATGTCTCTATACTCGGAAACCTGGGTACAGGTGAAAATAGGCCCCACATTTATCTCAGCCTAAAACTGTACAACCGGAGGTCTGAAACAATGCTGCGTACTGGCTCCCCTCCTTTTCAATCTGTACACAGCACATCTGGGAAAAGCTCTCGTCAACAGCAGCCTGGCCCCCCGACTAGGCAGTCCATCTCTACACATTCTTTAGTACGCAGATGGCATAGTCATCATGGATCACACCAAAGTGGGCCTCCAACGAGCCCTGACCAGCTTACATGATTACAGCATATTGAACTACCTTACTATCAACTCAGAAAAGACCAAGATTATAATAATAGGCAGGTAAAAACACAAAAAACATATTACATGTACCACAGGCCCCAGGACAATTAATTCAATGCAGAAATATAAGTACTTGGGGGTCTGGTTTACAGAAACCGCAAGACCAACAAATCGACTGCCATAACATACTGTCTGATAAAACTGAAATACAAGTTAAAAAGTCCCTCAGCTGTGGGCATCAGAAAGGTCACTCAAGCTTCTCTTCTCCCAGCACTCTGGTACGGACACCAAGTGTTTCCTGGACCATGTACAGAAATTCTATAGCAGGTGCAATGTGTGGCCTATAAAAAACTGTTCTCACTCCCAAAGCACCCTTCTAAGGCACGACTTAGGCTGGAGCTCAGGCTGGTCAAACAATCATTAACTCTCGAGGCCGACTTTCTAAAATATTATATCCGAATTCTAAAATCTCTGAGGGAATCCTTAAAGAGCTGCCTCAGAGACATATTAAAAAAAACTGGCTCGCCACGGCACAAACAGCTCAGGAGAGCCATGGCCTCCACTGAAATAAACAAACCAGGACTTGCTCTTCCCTGCATCTCATATGCCACCTGGAAATCATGAATCAATAAACGAGTACTAAATTGAGAAAAATCCTAATTTTAAGGCTTTCGGTATTCACAGAAGGCATTTAGGAGTCCTAAAGTTAGGAGTCCTAACTATACTACTACTAAACTGAGAAAAATCCTAATTTTAAGACTTTCGGTATTCACAGAAGGCATTTAGGAGTCCTAAAGTTAGGACTCCTAACTTCTGTGAATACCGAAATGAGTAAGTGCCTTCTGTGAATACCAAAATGAGTAAGTGCCTCCTGTGAATACCAAAATGGTAGTAAGTTTAGGATTTTGTCTTAAGTTAGTTCTGTGAATCGGGCCCTATGTTTTCCTTGCTCTCTGGGGACAACAGAAAGGGCTTTGCAGTATTGGAGCCGAATCAGTGTGAAATAAGCAATTTTTGGGAAGGCACTAGAGAGAAAATTTGATTCTCTGACAGCACAAATATTAGAGACTAATGTTGTGGACCTGAACAAAAGAGCAAAATGATAGTAAAAAGGATATTCAAGCATTGCATCAGGGAGAGCAAGAACTGCAGGAGAAAATGGAACAGCTTGAAGATAATTTGAGGAAAAATAACCTGAGAATATTGAATGTCCCGGAGGGGAAGGGAGGAAAGGTGATGATTTGAAATCATTTGTGTTCTCCCTAATAAAAGAAGTGCTTCAGATTGATGAGAGTGAGGTAATCATCAAAAGATATCCAACGGGCACATAGAGATCCATTTAGAAAACCCCCCAATATCCACGGAAGATTATTCTTAATCTTCAGACACACGCCCTGAAAGAAAAAGTACTTTTAAGTGCACTAACGTTGAAGACTTTAAGGGGGAAGGATTTCTCATTTGAGATTAAATTAGACTTAGCCCGGGTTACCTTGGATAGACAATGGGAATTTTGAAAGTGCTTAGATTAATTTAAAAAAGCTGGGGCAGCAGCATAACTCAAATTCCCGACATCACTGAGAATTATGCACAAGAAAGGCTGATGACCTTTTGGAGGCTATCAAAAAGAGGAGAGAGTAATCTAGAGATTGATGTATGAAAGAATCAGGGAGAGATGAAATAAGGGAGGACGTGGGGGTAACATAACTTTCATTTGGGTATATGGGTTCGGTGGTGGTGTGTGCCAGGGGCCTGGGAAGAAAATTGGACTAACATCAGATCCAAAAGGAAGTGTGGGTGGTTTATCTAAAGGGATGTGGGGCGGTAAAGGGGGATGCACCCAGGTAGGGAGCTGGTGGAAAGAAAATTAGAAAATGTTCCTCGAACACCTCAGAGAGACAAAAGGCAGCAATTAGATACAGTGATGCTCAATTGAAGGGTTGGGAGAGTATAGCAGGATAAAGATGACTCAGATGTTAACATGGAATGTTAATGGATTATGTACGAAGCATAGAAGAGATAAGCTACTACAGTATCTTGGAGACTCTCCAGCACAAATTTAGATTTTACAAGAAACACATTTGGTAAACGAGTGTACAAAACTGTTTAGAAAGCAAAGATGGGTGCAACAGATGGTATGCACAGAGCAGACTGCCAACATAAGAGGGGTAGCAATAGTGGTGAAATCTCAACAAAGCTTTTGCAATTTCATTTAGACATTGTTCACATTCATGGTGCAAAAAATGCAAGAGCTGATTTCTTGTCTCAATGCTCCTCAAAAGAAAATGGTGAAATAGCTAATGAAGGATGAAAGATGTTTGATTTCTGCAACATACTTGGAGGATATGAGTATTATATCTGAAGCAGAATGAAGGACAGAAATTGTAGCTGATGAGGTCATCAAACAAACCATCAAGTTTGTCACAAAAGAATGGCCTAATGAGAAATCTGATGAGGTGGCGTGCCATTCTTTTTGGAAAGTTGCAGATGATCTGTCAGTGGAGGATGGTTTGTTGTTCAGAGCTGAGAAATTGGTTCCTCCAGCAGGGTTGAGGTACGCGCTTATTCAGATGGCTCTTAAAGGACACTTAGGGGGTCCGCATCTAGGGAAAACGTTTTGGTGGCCTTCAACGTATATAGTGGTTGATGAATTTGTCAGTAGGTGTGCCATTTGCACCACTTCAGACAAACATTTGTTAAAAGAAAAACCCCTTTCTCACTGATTGAGGGCCCGATTCACAGAACAAACTTAAGACAAAATCCTAAACTTACTACCATTTTGGTATTCACAGAATGCACTTACTACTTCTGGTATTCACAGAATGCACTTACTACTTCTGGCATTCACAGAATGAACTTACTACTTTTGCTATTCACAGAATGGATTTACGACTACTAGTCCGCACTCGGGCCGGAATTTCCGCCTCTGAAGTGGAAGTTCTGCACCCGGAGCGGAAAGTCGGCTAGCGGGCCGGAAGTTCCAATATCGGGCCGGAAGTTCCGCTTTCGGGCCGGAAAGTCCGCTCTCGGCCCGGAAGCTCATATTTGGGGCCAGACTACATTAACTGTGGCCATTGATCATTTGAGCCAAGGGTAAACACCTGTCCAAGTCCCTACCATCCCCCACCATGCATCAGCTGACACATTCCAGCTAATCCTAGCTCTGCAGCATGTATAACTGCAGAGCAGACACACACAAACCCTTTCAACATGTCACTGAATGTGTTTGTTGCACTGCCCCTTGCCATGCGGCAAAACTACTTGAGGAGACGGAGGAGAGCAGAGAGGATCTTCAGACAGAGGATCAACCTATTTGGAATTTCCAGACAAGATGTAAGGGCCAGGTACCGTTTCCCTCCAGAAGTCATCTTGGATATGGTATGTGAGTGGGAGCAGGAACTTGACTCTATGACCTGCTGCTCACATGCAATCCCAGCATATCTCAAGATCCTTTCTGCGCTCCATTTCTTTGCCACTGGGTCTTTCCAAAGGGTCTCCAGTGACCATGTCCCATATCCCAGGCGAGCCAGTCGCGGTGCCTAGATCAGGTACTGAGATGCATCACTGCAAGATCCCACAACCACATACAAATGCCACATACACTGGCCCTGAGACAAATTGCAGCACGAGATTTCTATCTCATTGCACAATTCCCACGTGTGCTGGGTGCAATTGATTGTACCCTTATGGCCCTTCAGCCACCCCGCCACATTGCACACATCTTCTGCAACAGACACCAATGGCATTCCATCAACGTGCAAGCTGTCTGTGATGCCAGTGGGAGGTTCATTAATGTGCATGCAGTGTTCCCAGGCAGTATCCATGACAGCTTCATATTCCGCATGTCACCTCTTGCCCGGCGGATGGCTGTGGGAGAATTTGGCAACATGTGGCTGCTGGGTAAGTACCAAGCATTAGAAATTAGGTAAATGTGTGGCTGAAATGTCTGAATGCCCCCCAACATTAACCATTTTACAATAAGAATCATAAAGCTACATACATGGCTCAACAGATACTGCATGTAATACAGTATAGATCATGTCCTGTGCAATTCAAAGAGGGAAATGTAACCAACTGCCCTTTCTCCACTCCTCAGGTGACGCTGGGTATGCACTCACCCCACATCTCCTCACCCCTTACAGGCGTGCAAACACTGTACCACAGCGTAGGTACAATAGGGCACACATATGGACTCGAGCCATCATAGAGCGCACTTTTGGTCTGTTGAAGTCGCGATTCAGATGTCTCGACCGTACAGGGGGTGTGCTGCTGTACTCCCCAGAAGTCATGTGCAAGATCATATTAGCCTGTTGTGTCTTGCACAACATTGCCTTAACGCATGTCTTACACACACCACTGGAACCTTGGCTAGCTCTGAATCTGGGAAACCGGGCCATTGCACATATCCGAGGTCAGGGCATGCAAGTCCGTGAGCAGCTCGTTGCCACGTTTTTCACATGAGCAACCTATAGTGGAATGGACAAAATGTGGTTTGCTGTCTGTTGCTAATGATGAAACTTGGCTATACACGACTGTGTCAATAAATTCCTTCCTGAGACAACTTTGCAAGCCACACTAACTGCATGTAAATCACAGCTGTTGACAGTAGTCAAAAGGTTGAGCATGCTTCAGCTCATGTGCCCATGTCAGCGATCAGTGCAGTGGATGTCTCTAAAGAATTTATTGATGCAGATGGAAAATGATACATGTACTGAGAGACCTAGCCGGACCTCATGAGGATGGGTCGCTTAATCAGAAAAGGCCATAACCATAGCATTGTTGGGCGTGTGCCCTCAACAGATGTGACTCCCCAACAAATGATACGCCCACAACGTGAGTGATGTCATGGGTGAATCAGACACCATGTGTCTGTGATAAATCCACACTGCTCCCCCCCAATGTTACGTAACACATCACACAACTCTGGTAATGAGCACCCAATATGGACTACATGTACCATAATGCAAAGTAGGAGAACTGAAACAGGGGTTTGATGTTGTGTCAGCCCCCCCACACACCCATCCGTAAAGAAATGTCATTAAATGGTCTCTACCCCCTTTTGTTACATATTTATACTTCTCACATGCACTCTCATTTAATTTTTATCCACAACAGAATAGCAGGATGGCAGTGGATTTGATTACTGATTGTGGATGGATCTGGATGAATACAAAATGTCTGCCAACTATTTCCTGTGATGTATTTCCTGCCTCCCAATCCCTGTAAAACATATCCTGTATGAAATAATGTGTTCCGGGTCATTTTCGGAGTTTACGGCCCAAAAGTGGAAGTCCGATCACGGAGCGTAATGCGCGTGTGTGGACTCTCCGCTCCGGAACCGGAAACTGCGCTTACGGGCCGTAAACTCCGAAAATAACCCGGAACACATTATTTCATACAGGAAATGTTTTACAGGAAGTGGGAGGCAGGAAATACATCACAGGAAATAGTTGGCAGCCATTTTGTGTTCATTCTGAGTCATCCTCCATCAGACAACAGATCCTCTGACATCCTGCTGCTCTCATCATCCTTATTTTCCCCATAATGGCTGAGGGTTACGAAGAGAAGGCACCCCCTTTCACTGAAAGGGAGTTAGACATCTTGGCTGAGGGGGAGCTGGCCTAATATCCTCAGCTATATGGGGACCCTGACCACCAGCTGAGCAATGCAGCCCGGGCCAGGCTGTGGGCCAACATCGGTGAGCGCTGCAGTGCAGTGGGAGTCCACACCAGGAGTGCGAGGGCATGCCGCAAGTGCTGGGAGGACCTAAAACGGTGGTCCCGGCACAAGGCTGAGGAGCTGGTGGGCCAGTCTTCCCAGCACCATGTGCACCGTCCTCGCCTCTGCCCACTGTACAGGAGGGTCCTGTGAGCAGCTTGGCCGAACCTCCATGGAGCTGGTGGAGCATGAGCAGCAGGGACATGGTAAGTGCATCATATGCTAAATGTGTCTGGGAGTATGATGTGAGTGAAACAGTGCTGTACCATTGTGTGTCCGATGCCTCCATTCACAGATTCCGTGTCCATGCAGTAGTCACCAAGCTTAAAAAGGCACACTGTGGCATATGGACTGTACAGGGCAGAGTGCATTTTGGGAGTTGTAGTTTTGTCATGACAACTGGCTAAATGAGCCACAATTGTGCATTCATACTGAAATCTGCTCTTCTTGCACCACTACATTTGGCACTAGGAAATCATAACTGATGTGTGCATTGGATGAGCAATGGTACAGACACTGTCCAGTGTGTGCATGGCAGGCCAAAGGGTATTGGATGCTGTGACATGCATTGCATTTGTAGAATTTGGGTTCCAATTGAGACAAATCATCATGTGCCATTGAGTCAAGACAGACTTTGACATCCTTGCATCACTCTTAAGCGCTTCTAAATTTGCAAGGTGTGTCCACTGACAGACGTCTCACCCTCAGTGGCCTGTATGACATTTCACATTTACAGGTAGCTGTCACAACAACCCCCCACTGTTCAGCGGTGTACTGCACTACCTTATCAGTCACCAAAGCCAATATGTGCCACTGGATTGTCAGATCATGTGTGGGGACAGCAAAAGGCTAGACTCACAATGTAGCTGCAGAAATAGCCCAGACCCTCTGTGGATGTGTGACCCACATTCGCCACTTGTCTTGTCCCATACAATGCTGCAAAGCAGATGGCACTTGTCCAGACGTTAAATAGCTGTGACTCCCTATCAATGGCCAAAATCTAAGAAATCAGTTCACCAGAATCCCAGGTTGAGGGTTGGCCAATACAGTTGTGTAAGCCACAAACATCCACGTGAGATGTCCATGTCAGACTCAATCCAGTAAATGACAGTGAACATACACGTAATGTGAGCTCATAGACACTGAAAACTGTAGAGTGTGATCAGAGGAAAATAAAGTCTGACCTTGGCTCATCTATGTATGTGTCTCGTCCTGCATGACACAACCATAACATTAGGATTTTGCTTACATTTCAGCAGGCACAGCTGGCGATATGGAAGGGCAGCAGGACCAGGTCCGGAGCGCGAGGCCACCAGTGCAGCGGCGGCTACACCCTCTTTCCACCAGCGAGGAAGAGGAGGATGAGGAGGGACCCTCAACATCAAGAGGCAAGGGGATTGCACCTACCCGGACTGACAAGGGACACCCTGATGCTGGTGCTACATCCCGGGTGGAGGCTGCGGACATTGAAGGGGGGGGTGAACACGACACCTCGGCCCATGATGTGGTGGAGGGCTACTCTCAACAAGACTCTCACCTGTGGGCCCTGAAGAGGTGTCCTCGGGGCAGGCCAACACACAATCTGGGCCTGCCATCAGCCCCTCCCTACCTCCAGAGTCCCCCATTCCATAGGGGGCTCCAGCTGCATCCCCTGCAACCATTCCCCCTCATCGTAGCTGCCAGCTCGACTACATCATTGGCTCTGGACCTGAGGCACCACATCCCTCCTGTCCCCCCCCAGGCCCCTCCCGGTGTTGTTCCTCCTGTGGCTGTGCCAGTGGACTTGATGTGGATGTGTGAGGGTCAGCCAGACATGTCCGCTCGTATCATGCTACAAGTGTGTCTGGAGGTACGCATGATGCGAGAGGACATTCTCCGATCTCTGGCCACCCTCACCACCAGCATCAATTCAATGGCCACAGCCATGTCGTCTCTTGTCTCCCAAATCCCTTCCCATACCACCGTCAATGTCTCCCTCTGTCCGTTGCCCCACACTGTTTCCCCCGTACTCCTCATGTGTCACGAACACAAGTGGTGCCTGTTCCTGCACCCCCTAGCCGTGTGCCTGCATTGGACTCAGAGGATCTGGACATTGTGGTCCTAGAGGATGACCAGAAGGACACTTGACTTTTGACGGAGACGTTGTCGAGAACTATTATTTCCATTTCCCCTTGTAAATAGACTGTTTTTCCTGATGCTCCCTGACGTGTTATTTTTGCCCCACCCCAATCCAGGTTCCCTTCTCCCTCTGCATCAAGATCATCATTTGTTTTCCTTTCTCCCTTCCAAACGGACGGTTGTTCTTCTGTACCTTCATAAATTTCAATGAGGAATTCTAATTACTTCAACTTGTTTGACTTCATTTTGAATGTCTGGTTCAGAATATGGACACATATTTGGTGAGTCATCTGCTATGCACATAATGGCTTGTTGCAATGATGGGTTACACTTGTAACTGTGTCACACACACACATACCTTCTCACATCTCTAGGCCACCTACATCTTTACACAGGACATGATACACAACAGAATCTTTTTTTTGTAGGTCTTTATTTGTTCAACACACATTCACGTGGTTAAATTGTCTTGGGGTTCACTGACGATGGTGCTTGCGACATCGCAATTTGGGGGGTGATGACCGCTCGGAAGGGTCAGGTCTGGCTCGTCGCCTACGTGGAGGTGGGTATTGTCCTTGGGACTGTCCAGGGTCATCTACATGTGCTGGGGCAGATGGTGTATGCACATTGGATGTTTGTGCCTGGGCACGGGTTGGTTGTGCACGTGGTGGGAGTGCCTGTACAGGGGTTGGTGTTGGTTGGGCAGGTGGTGGCAGTGCCTGTACAGGGATTGGTGGTGGCAGTGCCTGTACAGGGGTTGGTGGTGGTTTTGCAGGTTGTGGCATTGCCTGTACAGGGGTTAGTGGGGGTTGTGCAGGTGGTGGCAGTACCTGTACAGGGGTTGGTGGTGGTTGTGCAGGTGGTGGCAGTGCCTGAACAGGGATTGGTGGTGGCTGTGCAGGTGGTGGTAGTGCCTGTACAGGGATTGGTGGTGGTTGTGCAGGTGGTGGGAGTGCCTGTACAGGGGTTGGTGGGAGTGCCAGTTCAGCCCGCTGGTGTGGATGTGTACCTTTGCTTTGTTGCTGTGCAGTTGGTGGAACAGGTGTGGGTATGTGCTGTCCTGTGGGCAGATATGATGGCTCCCCTCCCTGCGTTGACCGTGAAGGGAGACTTTGGATCACTTTCAACATGCCCTCCATCATCTTCATGGCCTAGGCATGGTGTCTTGCACTCTCTTCCCTTTGGATGGATATCATGTCTCGCATATTTCTGGACATATCCTGCCAAGTCCTATCCATCCTATCCAAAACTTGGCTCAGCCTGTCCACCACCTGAGGGAAGTGGACCATTTCCTGCAGGTACTCCGACATGTCGGACAGGGTAGCCCCTATGGCATAAATGTCCTGTCTCACATCTGTCTGCTGTTGGAAGAAGTCCTGCTCCCACTGGCCATCATAGCCAGGTGCAGGCCCTCTCTGCAGCTGTCTGTCATGGATGGGACGAGCAGGTCCAACAGCAGGGGAGGGGGTGGCAAGTGGGAGCCTGTGGGCAGTAGAATGGTGCCCAGGGGATACCGGCACCACAACAGGGCTGGTACTTCCCTCAGATGGTGGAGAGGATGGCAGAGATACACTGTCTAGGGAAGAGAGGGTAGGGGAAGCACCATGTTGGTCCTGGATGTGAGGGCTGTGAGGGAGTGATGTCTGTGTTGTGATGCGTGGGAGCTGTGGCTGGTTTGCTCAATGCAGGGGAAAGGCCATACTTTGCTTGGGAGGAGGCTGATGAACGTTGCTTTGCAGAGGATGTGATGCCCTGACCGATTTTGCCAATCTGGCATGATAGCTCTCATTGGCATCTGTATCGTCATCAGACATGTTGTCCTCATCATCCACCAAGTCGACGTCCTCAGGAAATTCATCCTCCTCCTCTTGAGCAGTACTTGCTGCCGACATCACTGCTTGGAGGATCAGGGGATTCTCCCCTCTGATTCCCTGTCGGCCCGCACTGGTCATAGCCCTGTCATCCTCATCCTCAGCATCCCCTGGAAGAGAGGTTGCAACCGTATTAGGGATTGACCTGGTATAACACGTGGTGCAACACAAGGGTTTGTATTAACTGTACTTTGCATCAACAGATGAGGATCATGTGACCTGTGTAGGGTACCACCACAAATGACAGCTCACACCATAGCACTGAGGTGTTACACAGAGATGTACATGATACAAGCAAACTCACCAGCTCCAGCCACAACTTTCTGTCCCTTGCTGTTCCCCCCTAGTGTCACCTGCTGGACCTGTCTCCTCATAGCTTTTGTAGACATAGCTGTCCCTGATCCAGCAGCTGTAGAGGGAAGTGACAACATTCTCAATGATCTGCATTACTAATTGACAGACAGGCACATGACACTCCTGATTTGTATTTAACTCTGATTCCATGCAGAAGGGGATCTTGATCTCTCTTATGGCATAGGAATCTAAGCTAGTGACACACATCATGCCAGAATTACCTGAAGGACAGGTGCGCGATGGTTTCACTGCTGCAGCCAGGCTGTCATGCAGTCCCCGGGATAGTGTCCGCTGCTGTGGTGTCATCCTGCCAGCAGCTGTGATGAGACATACAGGTCTATATTTTTTAACAACAGATGGTAGCTCTGAGCCAACATGTCATTCTCAATGACCATTTGTGTGTAATCCAGGACAATGTGCAGCATGTTTAGCTCTTGAACTTTACATGTGGGCACCTGCTCACATGCAGCAGTTGCCAGCCGTTACCTCCACGCAGCACTGACATCAATAAGATGAAACTTCAACAGACACACCTCATGCCAGAATTACCTGAAGGACAGGTGCGCGAGGGTTGCTGCAGCCAGGCTGTCATGCAGTTCCCGGGATGGTGTCTGCTGCTGTGGTGTCATCCTGTCAGCAGCTGTGATGAGACATACAGGTCTATATTTTTTAACAACAGATGGTAGCTCAGAGCCAACATGTCATTCTCAATGACCATTTGTGGGTAATCCAGGACAATGTGCAGCATGTTTACCTCATGAACTTTACATGTGGGCACCTGCTCACATGCAGCAGTTGCCAGCCGTTACCTCCACACAGCACTGACATCAATAAGATGACACTTCAACAGACACACTTGTATGAGAAGGTTACTGATAGGAAGGGATAAATGACCTGGAATCCTCCACATTACACTACTTTCACCTATGCCATTAAGACTTACATATTTCCAGAGCCTGTTGACAAGTCAGAAATGGGTTCATGTGTGAGATGTTGCTCATTTGTGCTTCCCTACGCATGAAGTCACACAGCTAATTTTTGTATGTGAGAAAACAGATTTCTTATGCCCATCCTTTGAGTGTTCGCTCTTTGCATACTCTATTTCTAATATCATGGTACTACTTAGCTGACGACGATTGGTGTCTTGTACAGCAGACATCCAAACCTCATATGTCAAACACTCACCTATACATGTGAATACGGTAGGAGAGGAGGCAAGCAGAATGTAACATTTGGTTATGCTCACACATTGCGGATAGGCTGAGAAGCTTTGATGCCTTCCACCTGCACTGGATTAGAGTGTTGCTCTTCAGCCAAGTCATTTTGCAGGTGTAACTGCATGAAAATTCACCTTAGCAGCCCCTAAATCCATATCAAAGGTACACTACTGGCATCAGTGTTGGCCTCAGCCATGCTATTTTCATCATGGTTTTTCCGATCATTGAATTGCAAGCCGGTTGTGTTCTGGTCACTTCATATGACTCATTGTACTATTGTATGTCCATTCTGCACTCACTTGGCATACATTTTGTGTCATCCTTTCATTAGCCACCAGGGTCTGAACTTGCATGTGTTCAAATGCCATATGTGAGCATATTGTGATGCAGGACAACAGTGTTGTGTAACACATACAACATACGGTGGAGGTGAAAGGCACATTTAATGAGCATTCAGCCTGATTTATTCTGGGGTTTACTTCCCTTGGCCCAGCACCAGAACAGTGTGTGGGCCCTGAACAGATGTCACAGCCAACCTTGTAGCAGAAGTCAGTGTGTGTCTTAGATTATGGGAGGACCTCGTTGTTCCTACAATGATAAGTGTGTTTTGCAACTTTACATTTCTGCAGCCACATGTGATGCACTAGATTTCTGGCACAAAGGATGAGTACAAGCAGTTGTGGGCACCAGCGTAGTTGAAGTGTGTCATACTTAATATCATGATTGCTCCCACATATAACTTTGAATGGGCCCACTACCTGGATGCAACCTATATCACAATGACATGTCTACGGATCATGATGTGAGGTCCACTACAGTGTTTTGTTGATGGACAACACAAAAGCCAGCCAATGTAAATGGTACATGACCAGCTGTGTGGACTGGGCATTTGATCTATATTGGAAACATTAAAAGTTGGACAGTGTATGCATTGTCAATACTACTGACCCTGGTATCTCACTTCTTGTTCATCATTGCCATATTTGTGTAAATTAGATTTATTGATTAGGTCTAGAGACACCATTACAACATAGTGGGGACACCCTTTTGACTAGTTGTGGCACTTGATTACAGGATTGGATTCCCAGGTCTTGGGCTGTTGCTGAAAAATATGTCATGTTCCACAATTACAAAGGTATGATGAGTCAAGACATTGAATATTTTGTCTTTCGCTGTTCACAATTATCATTTGCTAAAGGTGGATGTCCATTGACAACTCCAATAGTAATGCACCTATTTTTTCATCTCTGGTTGACTTTCATATGTGGGCACTATATGTCCCTCTGTCACTCCAGACAATTTATGCTTTTTGACCATCTCCTGGCCACTTTGACTTACCAGTCAGTGAGGGTGTTATGCCTATCTCTGTACGATGGTGATTCCTCCCAGTAGATGCAGGGACCTCTGCTACTGCAATTGTCTGTGCTCTGGCTGAATGTGTCAATGGGTGAGAAGAGAGAAGAGTAAACAAATGGGAAATGTGCTTGTGGAACTTTTCTGTGATTTCCCCATTTCTTCTGCATGCTAACAGTGTAGTGCAGTACTGCCGCAGATTGGGCAGGTAGGAGCAGTGGTGGGTTGGGGATGTAATGGGGTGGCAGGGTGGAAAATGTACAACATAATAGGTGTATGACTATTTTGATCTGATGATTCTCTCACCTTCTGCTTTGTGCTTTAAGCTGGCACAGGGTGATTTACTTCTTGGATAATTTTTGGCAGGTTTACACGCCCCTTGGAATACATTTACACCGCCGTTGCGTCACTTCTGTGACACAGCGGTGGGGTAATACAGGTGACACATTTAGACTTATTCACAACGTAATGCATCTATGGGGATGCGTCACATTGTGCAGCCCTGAGCAACATAAAAAATGTGATGTAGGCAGGGTGTGCGTTTCTTTGGTTATGCCTCATACAAGTGATGCAGTGTAATCGACGAGATTTCACGGAGTCACTTTTCATAGTGTGGTGCTATGCAAACTTACGCCTGTTTGAGGCACATGTAATGAGTGGCACAGAATGTTAGGTGTAGGCGGTCCATGGACATTGTTGGAGTTGCGTCACACTTGCGACACTACTCCACCAAAGCACCCCCCTAATGCCATCAGATGCGACACACATCTGTCTATCCCTGCGCCACAGTGTACCGCATTTTTATTGTGAGGCATCCGCGGTTGCACAAGAGTTGGATTGTGTGTTGCATTGTTACTGGCGCATCTTTGCTGATATTTGTCAATTGCTACATAGCAGGCTTGTGTATTACTGCAACAGTACAGTGCCCATGTTTTCTAAAGTGGGGGAGGGATTTTCCATTTCCATTGCTAAGGATTGTGGGACTTGTGGTGCTACATACAGAGGGTGACACATGAGTCTCTGACTGACTATCATCTTTATATACACTTTGGACTACTTCCTTATTCACAATGACAGTGCAACACAGACAATCTTTTCATGCACTTTTTCTTTTCATCCCACTTACCTGGTACCACGTAGCGGACATCACTAACAGGCAGCCCATGGACCAAGTGGGGGTGTATTGTGGTCAGGATATCCTCCTCCAGTGGGGTGAGGCGGATGCAGGGTCCAGAGTATACAGCAGGGAGGATCCAATTTAATTCAATTCAGGAGTATTTCTCCTTCACCCTCTGTCTCTCATCCGGCCACTTTTTTTTCATGTCCTGAACTGTGCGCCTCTCCTCCCCCAAGGCTGTGGCAGCAGTGGCTAATTGCTGCCACAGGGCTGCCTTCTGTGTCCCACTGGTGCAGTAGGGTGGAAGTCCATAGAGGCGTTTGTGGTGCCTCACTATAAACTCCACAAGCATGGTGGTCTCTTCTGCAGTGAAATTCCTCTTCCTTCTCAATAGCTCTGTTGTTCTCAGCCAGTGTCAGCTTGCGAACACAAACTCTCTGTGGCCAAACCTGTTCCTTCACTGTGTGCTGCTTTTAAATGTTTTTTGCTGCTGGTCAATTAGTGTTAATTGGCTTCAGCTGGAGCATGCTGGGGGATGGTAGGCACTTGCAACATCATGGATGGCAAACTGGAGCTGTTGGCTGGGATTGGCTGGAGTGTGTCAGCTGACGCATGGTGGGGGATGGTAGGGACTTGGACAGGTGTTTACCCTTGGCTCAAATGATCAATGGCCACAGTTAATGTAGTCTGGCCCCAAATATGAGCTTCTGGCCCGAGAGCGGACTTTCCAGCCCGAAAGCGGAACTTCCGGCCCAATATCGGAACTTACGGCCCGCAAGCAGACTTTCTGCTTCGGGTGAGGAACTTCCGCTTCGCAGGTGGAAATTCCGGCCCGAGTGCGGACGTAAAGTTAGGAGTCGTAAATCCATTCTGTGAATAGTAAAAGTAGTAAGTTCATTCTGTGAATGTCAGAAGTAGTAAGTGCATTCTGCGAATACCAGAAGTAGTAAGTGCATTCTGTGAAAACCAACATGGTAGTAAGTTAAGGATGTTGTCTTAAGTTTGTTCTGTGAATCGGGCCCTGAGTGCCCATCCTGTGCATGTGGAAAAGTTAGAATTGACCATGTTGGCCCATTTTATGCCCTCCCTTGCTAGTCTCGCTATGCATTGGTTTTGGTTCATTTGTATTTTAAATGTAATTGATTTTTGAAGAATAATTTTACGTGAGAAGATTTCCCACAATTTTCATTGTCTGACAATGGTGTCCAATTTCTAAATGAAGAAATGAAGAGTTTTTTTTATGGTCAGGAGTTGTAAAGCACTGGAGAACATCACTTTAGCATCCTCAAATCAGTGGTCAAGCGGAACGCATAAATATGGTGGTGGTACAGTGTGTTTGGTGTGTAATCTTGAAAAAGTATGTTGCTATGAATGGGGTCTCTTTGAATCGTTGAGAGGAAGGAAACCATTCACCAAGATATGTCGTAGTCGGATGGGAAATTGGATAAACTTTGGAGTGTTGTTTGAGGAATACGATGTGACAGTCAAGAAGAACACTGCTGTGCCAAAGGCCAAGCGAAAATAGGTCTGTAACAGTCGGCCTAGGGTGAATGAAATTAAGTTATAAAATAGGTGATGTTATTCATATCAGGATAGGAGTGCATATCAGAAAAGTAGAAGAAAAGTTCAGTGGTTCTGTCGTGACAGACAAGGTCTGCGGTAATACCGCCACAGTTAATAGAAGCAATTGCTGGAATGTGTGGAGAGTGGTGAAGTGTAGAAGTGATCAGAATTAGTTCGTGCCCCAGAGTGAGGTGATGATGAAGCCAAAGGATGGTGGTGGAATTAGTTACATTATTTCATGGGCTGAAAATGTTGGGGTTCGCAGAAGCAATCGGGTAATAAGGTTACCTAGCAGGTTTAGATAACTATGTTATAAAAGGTGTGCATGACATCTTGTGCTTCAACTCGTGCTGCCACTATTGCTTGTGCTGCTTTTATTATTTTTAATTATTGTATTTTTCACGTGTTTCCCATTTTGAATGTACTTGTATTTATTTCATCTTATTCTTTTTTTTTTTTAGTCCTCATTACACCATGGTTGCTGCACTCTGGGCCGTTTGTAAACACCATCGAACCATCTGTGGTCCAAGCACTTTCAGACTCGTACCTTTCACGGCACTGGTCTTTGTATAGGGGGAGGGGCAGTAAACTCCCACCCCCTGACCCATGGCTTGGTGTAATCATTAGACCAAATGTCGAGGTTTATGACCAACCTGTAGCCTTATCTTGGAGCCCTAACCTGACCACTTCAAAAAATCCTCCCAAATGTATGCAGCCCGTCGTTGGTTACATTTAATATATAAATTACATGTCCATTTAACTACACTTAACCAGGCTGTAGGGTTCGGGTGGTGGGGGTCCAACCAATGTTAACAGATCTTCCGCCTGTCCAAGACAGCAAGCTGAATACTAAACCCCTTTGCTTACTGTTTAAAATATGCTGAGTGGCGTTATCTACCCCGAGAAGCACCAATGTTTCAGTTAAGACTATATTTTCTGCTAAAATGGCCCTTATGGTAGCTTCTACAGAATTCCAAAATTATTTTATCTCTGGACATGTATAGAAAACGTGAACATCATTGGCCCTTAAGTAATTGCCTCTCTCTTTGCGGGGTCCAATACAACCTGTGGATGACAAAAAATTATGTCATTTAAAATTAGCTGGTGTTACTGTGGCATAAAGTAATTTCACAGAGTCTATCCACAGAGATTGTATGCTGCCCTCCTGCAATATGTCTGTCCAGAACTCAGAGAGGTCCTTCATTTTCTCTTCCTCTGCCTCCAAGAATTGTCTGTACCATTTTACCACTTCTTTGGCTTTCGGACTGGTGTCCTGGAGGGAGGTTTCGAAGTCCTAATTACTTCCGACTTCCTCTACATCAGTCAAAGACCATGAAGTGAGCTGCAAGTACTTAAACCCGGAGTGCCTGTTTTCAGTCCTAATGATTAATACCTCCCAGGGAATCAATCCTCCTTTTGTTATCAAAATTCCCCATTTCGTTATCCCCGCCTGCTTTAAAGGTAAACTTAAAGCGTCTTCCAGGCATTTCGGCGTCCCCGGGGATTCCCAAATTGGGGCAAATTCTGAGAAATAACCGATCTTTAGTGACCGTCTCGCTACAAGCCACAGACTTAAAGCTGATCTTAAAACTTTTAACCTTACTTTTTTGAAGAATTTTCGAGCTCCAAATTTATATAAAAAAGCTTCTGAGCCCACATCTTTGGTCATTTCTCTCAATATTAGGCCCCAGGTAGTATTAAATGGCTCCTCTGCCAACATATGAATATTTTTAAATTGGAAGGCCATACAGTAAAGTCTGAGATCTGGCAATTCTAACCCCCCTTCTTGAGTCTACTTCTTAGTTTTTTCCATGAGAGACGAACCCCCTGGCATGCCCAGATGAAACTCGATATTTTCCCTTGTATTTTATTGATTTCGTCCTTAGGGAAACTAAGCGGTATGCAGTTAAAGAGGTATGTTAGCTTTGGGAGAACAGACATTTTTACCAAGTTAACCCTCCTATAAATGGACAAGAGTAAGTTCTTCCACCTGGCTAGTTGTCTATCTACCTCCTTCATCACTCTCTTCAGATTACGGGAAGGAATTTTGTCAATTTTATCTGCAATTACTATCCCCAAGTATGTCATCTCTCAACAGACTCTACCACCCCACTCTTCCATGTTCCAACACATTACTTCTGTTTTTGATAAATTTACTGAATACCCAGAAAGCACTCTCAATTCAGTTGTCAGTTGTTCTATCTTAATTAGTGTTTTAGCTGGGTCAGAAGTGTAAATTATCAGATCGTCAGCATATAATGCAATTTTACTGTGTGCAGGAAGCTGGTGTATGTAATCAGATCATCTCTTCCTAAAATGTGTACCAAGGGTTCGATATATATATCGAAGAGGAGAGGGGACAAGGGTCAACCCTGTATCGTCCCTCTCTGAATTTTGAGACTCCTTGTCAAGGAGCCGTTTAGAAGGATTTTGGCCATGGGGTGCTCGTATCATTTTTGTATTGCCCTAATTAAGTCAGTGTTAAAACCCATTATGCCTAAAACGGCCCAGAGAAATGCCCATCTAACACGATCAAAAGCCTTGGCAGTGTCTATAGTGATCACCGCCAACGGGATCGATCGAGCAACTGCTAAGTCTATAATCCCTATAAATGACAGCGTAAGTTCTTGTATTTGTCTCTTTGGGACAAAACCTTTCTGGTCTGTATGTATCAGCTAGTGGGCCATCTTGGCCAGTCTCCCGGCCAAATACCAATATAAAGTTTATGGTCCACATTTAGTAAGGAGATTGGTCGATAGGAATCTGCCCTCTTTGGGTCTAATATCCCGATCTCCTCCTCCAACTTCCTTAACTCAGCCCACTCCACCTTGTTCTTAAAACAGACCTGGCTTTGTAAGACCCCCCCCCGAAGATAGGCTGTAAAAGTGTCCCAGTTGACACCAATTGGAGCCGAGTGGACATTCATCTGTAAGAACTCTAAAGATGTTTTTTTCAAGAGGACAGCCACATCTGAATCAGATAGAATGGATCTTTTCAACGTCCATCTTGTGGTGTTCCTCATATTAACTTCCTTCAATGTAATACTGACCATGGCGTGATCAGAGATATGTCCTGGGAGTATATGGACCGCTTTTATTTTCCCGGCACACTCTCTATCTACTAGCAGGTAATCCAGTCGTGAGAAGTGATGATACTTCTTGCTATGAAAAGTGTAGCCTCTCTTCCCTTGCATTAGATGCTGCCGACATCACTGCTTGGAGGATCAGGGGATTCTCCCCTCTGATTCCCTGTCGGCCCGCACTGGTCATAGCCCTGTCATCCTCATCCTCAGCATCCCCTGGAAGAGAGGTTGCAACCGTATTAGGGATTGACCTGGTATAACACGGGGTGCAACACAAGGGTTTGTATTAACTGTACTTTGCATCAACAGATGAGGATCATGTGACCTGTGTAGGGTACCACCACAAATGACAGCTCACACCATAGCACTGAGGTGTTACACAGAGATGTACATGATACAAGCAAACTCACCAGCTCCAGCCACAACTTTCTGTCCCTTGCTGTTCCCCCCTAGTGTCACCTGCTGGACCTGTCTCCTCATAGCTTTTGTAGACATAGCTGTCCCTGATCCAGCAGCTGTAGAGGGAAGTGACAACATTCTCAATGATCTGCATTACTAATTGACAGACAGGCACATGACACTCCTGATTTGTATTTAACTCTGATTCCATGCAGAAGGGGATCTTGATCTCTCTTATGGCATAGGAATCTAAGCTAGTGACACACATCATGCCAGAATTACCTGAAGGACAGGTGCGCGATGGTTTCACTGCTGCAGCCAGGCTGTCATGCAGTCCCCGGGATAGTGTCCGCTGCTGTGGTGTCATCCTGCCAGCAGCTGTGATGAGACATACAGGTCTATATTTTTTAACAACAGATGGTAGCTCTGAGCCAACATGTCATTCTCAATGACCATTTGTGTGTAATCCAGGACAATGTGCAGCATGTTTAGCTCTTGAACTTTACATGTGGGCACCTGCTCACATGCAGCAGTTGCCAGCCGTTACCTCCACGCAGCACTGACATCAATAAGATGAAACTTCAACAGACACACCTCATGCCAGAATTACCTGAAGGACAGGTGCGCGAGGGTTGCTGCAGCCAGGCTGTCATGCAGTTCCCGGGATGGTGTCTGCTGCTGTGGTGTCATCCTGTCAGCAGCTGTGATGAGACATACAGGTCTATATTTTTTAACAACAGATGGTAGCTCAGAGCCAACATGTCATTCTCAATGACCATTTGTGGGTAATCCAGGACAATGTGCAGCATGTTTACCTCATGAACTTTACATGTGGGCACCTGCTCACATGCAGCAGTTGTCAGCCGTTACCTCCACACAGCACTGACATCAATAAGATGACACTTCAACAGACACACTTGTATGAGAAGGTTACTGATAGGAAGGGATAAATGACCTGGAATCCTCCACATTACACTACTTTCACCTATGCCATTAAGACTTACATATTTCCAGAGCCTGTTGACAAGTCAGAAATAGGTTCATGTGTGAGATGTTGCTCATTTGTGCTTCCCTACGCATGAAGTCACACAGCTAATTTTTGTATGTGAGAAAACAGATTTCTTATGCCCATCCTTTGAGTGTCCGCTCTTTGCATACTCTATTTCCAATATCATGGTACTACTTAGCTGACGACGATTGGTGTCTTGTACAGCAGACATCCAAACCTCATATGTCAAACACTCACCTAAACATGTGAATACGGTAGGAGAGGAGGCAAGCAGAATGTAACATTTGGTTATGCTCACACATTGCGGATAGGCTGAGAAGCTTTGATGCCTTCTACCTGCACTGGATTAGAGTGTTGCTCTTCAGCCAAGTCATTTTGCAGGTGTAACTGCATGAAAATTCACCTTAGCAGCCCCTAAATCCATCTCAAAGGTACACTACTGGCATCAGTGTTGGCCTCAGCCATGCTATTTTCATCATGGTTTTTCCGATCATTGAATTGCAAGCCGGTTGTGTTCTGGTCACTTCATATGACTCATTGTACTATTGTATGTCCATTCTGCACTCACTTGGCATACATTTTGTGTCATCCTTTCATTAGCCACCAGGGTCTGAACTTGCATGTGTTCAAATGCCATATGTGAGCATATTGTGATGCAGGACAACAGTGTTGTGTAACACATACAACATACGGTGGAGGTGAAAGGCACATTTAATGAGCATTCAGCCTGATTTATTCTGGGGTTTACTTCCCTTGGCCCAGCACCAGAACAGTGTGTGGGCCCTGAACAGATGTCACAGCCAACCTTGTAGCAGAAGTCAGTGTGTGTCTTAGATTATGGGAGGACCTCGTTGTTCCTACAATGATAAGTGTGTTTTGCAACTTTACATTTCTGCAGCCACATGTGATGCACTAGATTTCTGGCACAAAGGATGAGTACAAGCAGTTGTGGGCACCAGCGTAGTTGAAGTGTGTCATACTTAATATCATGATTGCTCCCACATATAACTTTGAATGGGCCCACTACCTGGATGCAACCTATATCACAATGACATGTCTACGGATCATGATGTGAGGTCCACTACAGTGTTTTGTTGATGGACAACACAAAAGCCAGCCAATGTAAATGGTACATGACCAGCTGTGTGGACTGGGCATTTGATCTATATTGGAAACATTAAAAGTTGGACAGTGTATGCATTGTCAATACTACTGACCCTGGTATCTCACTTCTTGTTCATCATTGCCATATTTGTGTAAATTAGATTTATTGATTAGGTCTAGAGACACCATTACAACATAGTGGGGACACCCTTTTGACTAGTTGTGGCACTTGATTACAGGATTGGATTCCCAGGTCTTGGGCTGTTGCTGAAAAATATGTCATGTTCCACAATTACAAAGGTATGATGAGTCAAGACATTGAATATTTTGTCTTTCGCTGTTCACAATTATCATTTGCTAAAGGTGGATGTCCATTGACAACTCCAATAGTAATGCACCTATTTTTTCATCTCTGGTTGACTTTCATATGTGGGCACTATATGTCCCTCTGTCACTCCAGACAATTTATGCTTTTTGACCATCTCCTGGCCACTTTGACTTACCAGTCAGTGAGGGTGTTATGCCTATCTCTGTACGATGGTGATTCCTCCCAGTAGATGCAGGGACCTCTGCTACTGCAATTGTCTGTGCTCTGGCTGAATGTGTCAATGGGTGAGAAGAGAGAAGAGTAAACAAATGGGAAATGTGCTTGTGGAACTTTTCTGTGATTTCCCCATTTCTTCTGCATGCTAACAGTGTAGTGCAGTACTGCCGCAGATTGGGCAGGTAGGAGCAGTGGTGCGTTGGGGATGTAATGGCGTGGCAGGGTGGAAAATGTACAACATAATAGGTGTATGACTATTTTGATCTGATGATTCTCTCACCTTCTGCTTTGTGCTTTAAGCTGGCACAGGGTGATTTACTTCTTGGATAATTTTTGGCAGGTTTACACGCCCCTTGGAATACATTTACACCGCCGTTGCGTCACTTCTGTGACACAGCGGTGGGGTAATACAGGTGACACATTTAGACTTATTCACAACGTAATGCATCTATGGGGATGCGTCACATTGTGCAGCCCTGAGCAACATAAAAAATGTGATGTAGGCAGGGTGTGCGTTTCTTTGGTTATGCCTCATACAAGTGATGCAGTGTAATCGACGAGATTTCACGGAGTCACTTTTCATAGTGTGGTGCTATGCAAACTTACGCCTGTTTGAAGCACATGTAATGAGTGGCACAGAATGTTAGGTGTAGGCGGTCCATGGACATTGTTGGAGTTGCGTCACACTTGCGACACTACTCCACCAAAGCACCCCCCTAATGCCATCAGATGCGACACACATCTGTCTATCCCTGCGCCACAGTGTACCGCATTTTAATTGTGAGGCATCCGCGGTTGCACAAGAGTTGGATTGTGTGTTGCATTGTTACTGGCGCATCTCTGCTGATATTTGTCAATTGCTACATAGCAGGCTTGTGTATTACTGCAACAGTACAGTGCCCATGTTTTCTAAAGTGGGGGAGGGATTTGCCATTTCCATTGCTAAGGATTGTGGGATTTGTGGTGCTACATACAGAGGGTGACACATGAGTCTCTGACTGACTATCATTTTTATATACACTTTGGACTACTTCCTTATTCACAATGACAGTGCAACACAGACAATCTTTTCATGCACTTTTTCTTTTCATCCCACTTACCTGGTACCACGTAGCGGACATCACTAACAGGCAGCCCATGGACCAAGTGGGGGTGTATTGTGGTCAGGATATCCTCCTCCAGTGGGGTGAGGCGGATGCAGGGTCCAGAGTATACAGCAGGGAGGATCCAATTTAATTCAATTCAGGAGTATTTCTCCTTCACCCTCTGTCTCTCATCCGGCCATTTTTTTTTCATGTCCTGAACTGTGCGCCTCTCCTCCCCCAAGGCTGTGGCAGCAGTGGCTAATTGCTGCCACAGGGCTGCCTTCTGTGTCCCACTGGTGCAGTAGGGTGGAAGTCCATAGAGGCGTTTGTGGTGCCTCACTATAAACTCCACAAGCATGGTGGTCTCTTCTGCAGTGAAATTCCTCTTCCTTCTCAATAGCTCTGTTGTTCTCAGCCAGTGTCAGCTTGCGAACACAAACTCTCTGTGGCCAAACCTGTTCCTTCACTGTGTGCTGCTTTTAAATGTTTTTTGCTGCTGGTCAATTAGTGTTAATTGGCTTCAGCTGGAGCATGCTGGGGGATGGTAGGCACTTGCAACATCATGGATGGCAAACTGGAGCTGTTGGCTGGGATTGGCTGGAGTGTGTCAGCTGACGCATGGTGGGGGATGGTAGGGACTTGGACAGGTGTTTACCCTTGGCTCAAATGATCAATGGCCACAGTTAATGTAGTCTGGCCCCAAATATGAGCTTCTGGCCCGAGAGCGGACTTTCCAGCCCGAAAGCGGAACTTCCGGCCCAATATCGGAACTTACGGCCCGCAAGCAGACTTTCTGCTTCGGGTGAGGAACTTCCGCTTCGCAGGTGGAAATTCCGGCCCGAGTGCGGACGTAAAGTTAGGAGTCGTAAATCCATTCTGTGAATAGTAAAAGTAGTAAGTTCATTCTGTGAATGTCAGAAGTAGTAAGTGCATTCTGCGAATACCAGAAGTAGTAAGTGCATTCTGTGAAAACCAACATGGTAGTAAGTTAAGGATTTTGTCTTAAGTTTGTTCTGTGAATCGGGCCCTGAGTGCCCATCCTGTGCATGTGGAAAAGTTAGAATTGACCATGTTGGCCCATTTTATGCCCTCCCTTGCTAGTCTCGCTATGCATTGGTTTTGGTTCATTTGTATTTTAAATGTAATTGATTTTTGAAGAATAATTTTACGTGAGAAGATTTCCCACAATTTTCATTGTCTGACAATGGTGTCCAATTTCTAAATGAAGAAATGAAGAGTTTTTTTTATGGTCAGGAGTTGTAAAGCACTGGAGAACATCACTTTAGCATCCTCAAATCAGTGGTCAAGCGGAACGCATAAATATGGTGGTGGTACAGTGTGTTTGGTGTGTAATCTTGAAAAAGTATGTTGCCATGAATGGGGTCTCTTTGAATTGTTGAGAGGAAGGAAACCATTCACCAAGATATGTCGTAGTAGGATGGGAAATTGGATAAACTTTGGAGTGTTGTTGGAGGAATACGATGTGACAGTCAAGAAGAACACTGCTGTGCCAAAGGCCAAGCGAAAATAGGTCTGTAACAGTCGGCCTAGGGTGAATGAAATTAAGTTATAAAATAGGTGATGTTATTCATATCAGGATAGGAGTGCATATCAGAAAAGTAGAAGAAAAGTTCAGTGGTTCTGTCGTGACAGACAAGGTCTGCGGTAATACCGCCACAGTTAATAGAAGCAATTGCTGGAATGTGTGGAGAGTGGTGAAGTGTAGAAGTGATCAGAATTAGTTCGTGCCCCAGAGTGAGGTGATGATGAAGCCAAAGGATGGTGGTGGAATTAGTTACATTATTTCATGGGCTGAAAATGTTGGGGTTCGCAGAAGCAATCGGGTAATAAGGTTACCTAGCAGGTTTAGATAACTATGTTATAAAAGGTGTGCATGACATCTTGTGCTTCAACTCGTGCTGCCACTATTGCTTGTGCTGCTTTTATTATTTGTAATTATTGTTTTTTTCACGTGTTTCCCATTTTGAATGTACTTGTATTTATTTCATCTTATTCTTTTTTTTTTTTAGTCCTCATTACACCATGGTTGCTGCACTCTGGGCCGTTTGTAAACACCATCGAACCATCTGTGGTCCAAGCACTTTCAGACTCGTACCTTTCACGGCACTGGTCTTTGTATAGGGGGAGGGGCAGTAAACTCCCACCGCCTGACCCATGGCTTGGTGTAATCATTAGACCAAATGTCGAGGTTTATGACCAACCTGTAGCCTTATCTTGGAGCCCTAACCTGACCACTTCAAAAAATCCTCCCAAATGTATGCAGCCCGTCGTTGGTTACATTTAATATATAAATTACATGTCCATTTAACTACACTTAACCAGGCTGTAGGGTTCGGGGGGGTGGGGGTCCAACCAATGTTAACAGATCTTCCGCCTGTCCAAGACAGCAAGCTGAATACTAAACCCGTTTGCTTACTGTTTAAAATATGCTGAGTGGCGTTATCTACCCCGAGAAGCACCAATGTTTCAGTTAAGACTATATTTTCTGCTAAAATGGCCCTTATGGTAGCTTCTACAGAATTCCAAAATTATTTTATCTCTGGACATGTATAGAAAACGTGAACATCATTGGCCCTTAAGTAATTGCCTCTCTCTTTGCGGGGTCCAATACAACCTGTGGATGACAAAAAATTATGTCATTTAAAATTAGCTGGTGTTACTGTGGCATAAAGTAATTTCACAGAGTCTATCCACAGAGATTGTATGCTGCCCTCCTGCAATATGTCTGTCCAGAACTCAGAGAGGTCCTTCATTTTCTCTTCCTCTGCCTCCAAGAATTGTCTGTACCATTTTACCACTTCTTTGGCTTTCGGACTGGTGTCCTGGAGGGAGGTTTCGAAGTCCTAATTACTTCCGACTTCCTCTACATCAGTCAAAGACCATGAAGTGAGCTGCAAGTACTTAAACCCGGAGTGCCTGTTTTCAGTCCTAATGATTAATACCTCCCAGGGAATCAATCCTCCTTTTGTTATCAAAATTCCCCATTTCGTTATCCCCGCCTGCTTTAAAGGTAAACTTAAAGCGTCTTCCAGGCATTTCGGCGTCCCCGGGGATTCCCAAATTGGGGCAAATTCTGAGAAATAACCGATCTTTAGTGACCGTCTCGCTACAAGCCACAGACTTAAAGCTGATCTTAAAACTTTTAACCTTACTTTTTTGAAGAATTTTCGAGCTCCAAATTTATATAAAAAAGCTTCTGAGCCCACATCTTTGGTCATTTCTCTCAATATTAGGCCCCAGGTAGTATTAAATGGCTCCTCTGCCAACATATGAATATTTTTAAATTGGAAGGCCATACAGTAAAGTCTGAGATCTGGCAATTCTAACCCCCCTTCTTGAGTCTACTTCTTAGTTTTTTCCATGAGAGACGAACCCCCTGGCATGCCCAGATGAAACTCGATATTTTCCCTTGTATTTTATTGATTTCGTCCTTAGGGAAACTAAGCGGTATGCAGTTAAAGAGGTATGTTAGCTTTGGGAGAACAGACCTTTTTACCAAGTTACCCCTCCTATAAATGGACAAGAGTAAGTTCTTCCACCTGGCTAGTTGTCTATCTACCTCCTTCATCACTCTCTTCAGATTACGGGAAGGAATTTTGTCAATTTTATCTGCAATTACTATCCCCAAGTATGTCATCTCTCAACAGACTCTACCACCCCACTCTTCCATGTTCCAACACATTACTTCTGTTTTTGATAAATTTACTGAATACCCAGAAAGCACTCTCAATTCAGTTGTCAGTTGTTCTATCTTAATTAGTGTTTTAGCTGGGTCAGAAGTGTAAATTATCAGATCGTCAGCATATAATGCAATTTTACTGTGTGCAGGAAGCTGGTGTATGTAATCAGATCATCTCTTCCTAAAATGTGTACCAAGGGTTCGATATATATATCGAAGAGGAGAGGGGACAAGGGTCAACCCTGTATCGTCCCTCTCTGAATTTTGAGACTCCTTGTCAAGGAGCCGTTTAGAAGGATTTTGGCCATGGGGTGCTCGTATCATTTTTGTATTGCCCTAATTAAGTCAGTGTTAAAACCCATTATGCCTAAAACGGCCCAGAGAAATGCCCATCTAACACGATCAAAAGCCTTGGCAGTGTCTATAGTGATCACCGCCAACGGGATCGATCGAGCAACTGCTAAGTCTATAATCCCTATAAATGACAGCGTAAGTTCTTGTATTTGTCTCTTTGGGACAAAACCTTTCTGGTCTGTATGTATCAGCTAGTGGGCCATCTTGGCCAGTCTCCCGGCCAAATACCAATATAAAGTTTATGGTCCACATTTAGTAAGGAGATTGGTCGATAGGAATCTGCCCTCTTTGGGTCTAATATCCCGATCTCCTCCTCCAACTTCCTTAACTCAGCCCACTCCACCTTGTTCTTAAAACAGACCTGGCTTTGTAAGACCCCCCCCGAAGATAGGCTGTAAAAGTGTCCCAGTTGACACCAATTGGAGCCGAGTGGACATTCATCTGTAAGAACTCTAAAGATGTTTTTTTCAAGAGGACAGCCACATCTGAATCAGATAGAATGGATCTTTTCAACGTCCATCTTGTGGTGTTCCTCATATTAACTTCCTTCAATGTAATACTGACCATGGCGTGATCAGAGATATGTCCTGGGAGTATATGGACCGCTTTTATTTTCCCGGCACACTCTCTATCTACTAGCAGGTAATCCAGTCGTGAGAAGTGATGATACTTCTTGCTATGAAAAGTATAGCCTCTCTTCCCTTGCATTAGATGCCTCCAGGAGTCAACCAAACCCAACTCATATATCATATGCTTGAGGGCCTGTCTCGTCTTTGGCGCTTGGGCTTGGGCCCCGCTCCTACTCATGGATCTATCTAATATTGGATGTAGAAGGCTGTTAAAGTCACCCTCTTTAATTATTGGTGCCGTTGCCCCAGCTAGCCTTAATAGCAGATCTACTATGTACTGGAGGTCATCCATATTCGGACCGTAAAATCCAGCACAAACAATATCAGAGCACAAACTTTTAAGAGTGGCCATGACCCATCTACCTGAACTATCAGTATTAGATGAGGTCATCGCAACAACTGACCCTTTCCTAATGATTATTGCAACTCCCTTTGAGTATTTTGATTGATCTGAAGCAACATAACTCCATACCCATCTTTGTTTTAGGTATAACCCCTGCTCTCACTCGCCGTTAGGTGGGTTTCTTGTATAATAATTATGTGGGCTTTGGATTCTTCTAAGTACCTCTTTACCAACCTCCGTCTATTTTTTAATCTTAAGCTATTTACGTTCCAGGTTGCAATTTGTACCTTATTGTCCCTCCCTGTCATTTGTCTTAAAGTACACCAGTTTCATTGGACCTGAGGATCACTGATTATCTATGTTAGGAGTGGACTCTGATAATATATCTGATGTGTCTAAAGAGGACTGATTTTTATTTTCTCCCACTGTTCCCCACCCTGTGCACCCTTTATTCCCCATAGGAACCCTCCCCAAACTATCAGGCATAAAGCCTATTGAACCACCGGAGGAAGGGGACTTATCTTTAATTAAAGCCTGAGCCTCACCCATCCCACCCCTAGTGTACATGACTATATGACTATATATCTGTATTACGTTTATTGTATTTATATGCTTTTCTTTTTTCCTTTTATATATATATGTAATTTTTGTTTTCTTTTTTTTACATTTTGTTTTCACTCTTTTGGCTCACCCTTGAACTAAATTAAAGTCTGGTTTTCTCATGAGCTCCCCCCCTTTCCTTGTGGTATCTATTAGGCTGTCTGCTTCTTCTATGGACCGTATGTTGCACATTTGGTTGTTCCACATAACCGGAGGATAGCTGGGAATTTTAGTTGGGCCTTAGCCAAAAGATTGTTAAGCTCCCCCATTCTTTTGCCCAATTCCCATTGTTTCTGGTCCGTTGCATGACATACATCCGATCTAATGGTAAACGTGAGGTTCTGGATTGGGTAGGAACCATTCCTCAGTGCAGCCAGCAAAATGACCTGTTTAGGAATGAACAGATAGTGTGGGCTCTGTATCTCCAAATTCTTTTTAATGCTATTTTCAGAGGCATGGCTCTCCCTCCCACATGGGTTGGAGCAGAGATAATTCCGATCCATAAAAAGGGCTCTCCAAATGATCCAGCGACTTATAGGCCGATCAGCCTTATTGACGTGGCCCAGAAAATCTTTGCCCGCATTTTGCTGAGCAGACTGCAAGAGTGGATAGAAGACTCTAATATTTTAACCCCACTGCAGGCGGGCTTTAGACCCAAGACCTCGACAATGGATGAGCTGTTTAGATTACAGCTGATCCATTGGAAAACCGTAACTCTGGGAGGAGAAAGTCTTTATCTCACTTTTGTAGTTTTAAAATCTGAATTTGACATGGTTGATCGCCAGCAGTTGTGGAACTTGCTAACCGATATGGGAGTCCCAGACTATTTGTGCCATCTTCTGAAACGTTTACATCTTGATACATTTGCCAGAGTAAGATTTAACAAAAATGGAGAGTTAACTGATCCCTTTCCGGTCGAGAAGGGAGTGAGACTGGGGTGCGTTTTTGCGCCAACCCTTTTTTCCCTCTTCATAAATGGCCTCATTAGGGATCTTCTGGCAGTCAAAGACATTGACTCTCCAAGGTTGGCTAATCGTAGAATTCCCGCCCGAATGTTCGCGGATGACACGTTGCTCCTATCTAAAACATCAATGGGAATGCAACGTGTCTTAGAGGGATTTAGCCTCTTCTGTAAGAAGAGGAACTTGGTGATTAACATACAGAAAACCAAGTATATGGTATTCCACGCGGACACAACCAATCGCCCTCACCCTAAAATGGATCACATGTTTCTCGAACGGGTACCCATCTTTGATTACCTGGATCTTACATTAAATGACAGGATGGAGTGGGGCCCGCAAATTCATAAAGTAAACTTGAAATTGATTCAGATGGCTGGGGGAATATTGAGAGTCTATAGGAAATGTGCTGCCAAGGTTATTGGACCCACGGTAGAAGTATATAAGGTCCAAGCAAGGGGGGCAGTTGTCTATGGAGTAGAACTTTGGTGCCACTGTTCATCTAAAATTTTAACGCTCACTGAGAATAACTTCATGAGACAACTCTTGGCACTCCCTAAAAACACTCCACTCATCCCACTAAGGTTGGACCTAGGTATAGTCCCGATTGCTGATCTGGTTGCTGTCCGTCCAGTCTTATACTGGAGACGACTGTGGAGCACTCCAGAGTTAAACTGCTATAAGTAGGAATTGAAATCGGTTATTTCAATATTGGGATCAGGGAATATTCCCTGGTTGTCCTTTGTTAGAAATTCCCTACAAGCAATAGGCAAAGATGATTTATGGTCAACAGCGGATGTAACATGCCCGGTAACGTAAAAAAAAACTTTATTGTATGCCTTGAAAGAACATCAATTGCTTCGAATCCACCAGACGGCAGATTTCACCACTTTAACAACTAAGTTTGTGGAAGTCAAATCCCAATACAATTTAGAGCCAGCACTGGACTGGATCCAGTCCTTAATGGCAAAAAAGCTCTACATCCAGTTTCGAATGTAGAGCTTTACCAACAAGTGGGTAGGCGCCACAACAGCAGCCATGTCCAGCCTGTTTAGTGACGGAAGAAACTGAAGTCCATGTAATTTTTTTCTGTCCAGCCTATGTTAGGCCTAGAAAGAAATGGATTATACAACTTTGTAAAAACCTAGGCATAAGTAACCATAGTGATAAGTGAAGCCTATAGGATGTTTATATGCTTTTCTTTTTTCCTTTTATGTATATATGTAATTTTTGTTTTCTTTTTTTTACATTTTATTTTCACTCTTTTGGCTCACCCTTGAATTAAATTAATGTCTGGTTTTCTCAGGAGCTCCCCCCCCCCTTTCCTTATGGTATCTATTAGGCTGTCTGCTTCTTCTATGGACCGTATGTTGCACATTTGGTTGTTCCACATAACAGGAGGATAGCTGGGAATTTTAGTTGGGCCTTAGCCACAAGATTGTTAAACTCCCCCATTCTTTTGCCCAATTCCCATTGTTTCTGGTCCGTTGCATGACATACATCCGATCTAATGGTAAACGTGAGGTTCTGGATTGTGTAGGAACCATTCCTCAGTTCAGCCAGCAAAATGATTTCTTTAACTGAATTTTAAAGAAAATGTATCTAATCCTTGGCTTCTGCCGCTGTGGATTCCTCTTGAAGGAATCCCTATGTACCCGCTGTATCTCATGATCCAGGTTGCTGTCTGGTGTGTCCTTCAGGGCCTTCTCCGTTAGCAGACTAATCACTAATGCTTTAAGGTTTGTCACCTCATCTGCTTCTGGAATATTTAAAATCCACAGATTGATTCTCCAAGACTGATTTTCCATTCTTTCCAGATCCTTCCGGAGGCTAGAGTTTTCTTTAACCAATGCCTCAACGCCTTTAGTGTTATTTGAGATGTCCTTCCGCATTTAACTTACTTCCTCCTCAAGCTTCCCTGTTCGAGCGGTAACATCATCTAGTTTTTGCACAAGTGCCATGCAGGAGGCTTGGATATCTGCTTGGTTCGCCTCTGATGTCTTAAACTGATCTCTAAGCTCTTCCTTAAGATCAAGAAGAATAGAGGCCAGTGGGACATCTGAGTTTTCTGGGGGAGACTGTGACACCACTGAAGGTTCAGATTGTACCAACAGACTTGAAGGGAATAACAGATTTTTTGATTGTACATTGGGGTCCCTTCCACCATTAGCCTGCTGCAGCCTCTCCTCAATAATTTCTTCGTCTTGGAGGGCCAGGACACTGAACCTATTCTTCGTTTTAACTTGAAAGCGGGTCAAGAAATGGTCTATTTTAACAACAAACGTTTGAAAAACCAATGTTCTCCTTCAAGAGAAATAGGAGTCTCAGGGATTCCTTGGTTCACACAGATACATATAAACCTAAAAATACCATGCAATAGACACTGTGGAACCAAACCCCCTGTCCTGGGCAACTATCCATGTGGCACGTGCGTCATGTGCCCATTCACCGAGCACACAAAACACATTAACCTAGGTTTAGGTTACCCATGGGAGCAAAGGTCACACACGAATTGTAATTCAGACAATGTGGTGTACGTAATTATGTACCCCTGCCAGCTTATGTATGTCGGCATCACCAGTGGGAAGGTGAAGGTACGCATAAGCGAACACCGCAGTACAATTAGGCGGTCTGTTACAGCAACCAAGTTGACATCCCGCTACTTGGAAAAAAATCATAGTGACCAAGACTTAAAGTGGATAGTGAATGAAAAGATAAAGGGAGGTGGCAATCTGGCCAAAAGACTCCTGAAACGTGAACAACGTTGGGTCTACCGAATGAGGACTCACGAAAGGAGTTTGAAGGATTCCATTCCATGGAATCAACTGAATCAAAAATAAACAAGTAAACAAGACATCTAGATTTGTCTTACAGTCAAACCATGAGCACGTTCCAAATAGACTGAGAGAGATATATATAGCTGCCACATGGCGCAAAAAATATATATATAATATATATGCACACTCTGTATGGGAATATAACATGGCCTCCAGGGAGACTTACAGTTGCAAATATTTTACACAGAGACTACATACAGTAACAACATGGCAACACCTAATAGAAACTCTTAACGGTTTCTTTCCAATTGGAATTGGTAAATATACCGCAATTTTTAGGAAAACACTGGATGCGCTAGCGTACAGTGGCTCCCGGTTTTCACATCAATATCATACGATAAACACAAAAACTTGAAGCACTCATAGAAGAGTAACACACATGGTAGTTTATACATGGCAGGCACTATCAACAAAGTTTTTCTATGTGATGAACTGCAAGCACACTTAGCTAGGCCTTTGGGACATACTGATAATTAATTGCACATCGGCCAAAGTCTAAAAAATAGTGGTAATACTCATAGATATATGTGGAAAACAGTGGTGATATTCACACTAGAATCACACACATAAAAGAGTCATGAACATGGTATTATGTTTATGACAGGCCTTGTCTACAAAGTTTTCTATATTGGACACCTTCAAGTGTACTGAGTTTTGTCGGGACAAACTGGCAATTAATTACTTCCCAATTAATTACACACCGGTCTTTCATTTGCATAAGCTGCGATATATGAACTTTAATACAGAAGTAAATATGGAAAACATTAGTAAATGGTAATAACGGAGTCTCCATCCAAGCAAGGCAATCAGGCACTACATTCCCAAGAGCACAGAGGGTGCACCACGCCGCATGTACTGCAATTACCTTCCGTGCAAGCGTGCCTCGACGTAGAGACACGCCGCCCGCCGTGTAGATCAGCGCGCCCATGCCTGCTTTAAATACGACCTGCAGATTACCAACAGGGCCAAAGCCCCAGTGCGCCGAACCAGGTAGGTTACCACACGGGGCAGGACCCTTGACGAAGTGAGTATAGCGCTTTGCCCTCTGCGGGATACCCCTACACACAGGTATGCAGGGGCAATGATAATCAACACAGATTTACTGAGGGCATAGCTGTGCCTGTTTTCCTATTTATTTCTCCTTTTAACGTTGCAACTAGCTACCAGCAATTTCCTTATGACGCTCAGAGTTGACTAGAGGGCTTCCCTTCATACTGTGATTCCCTGTGATGATTTACCTCTCCCAAAACGGGGTAAGGGAGAGAAGGATGTGTAAAGAGTACGAATGAATTTAGGGCGAATGATTGTATAACTGTATGGTTTGATGAGAGTGTCACGTTGGTGATTCTAGAGTGACTATACTAACACCAGTATTTGAATAGAATCAGAATGCGATGTATATCGCCACTACACGATATACAACACAATATAAATAGTGGCTGAAGATAGCCCTGGTAAAAAGTGTACCAGACAGATCACAATGAAAGGTGGCTTGCACTTACCCATCCTGTTGGATGAGCTGGGTGAAATTTATAAGCACATCACCTATGGGAAGCAACGGGCACCAAAATAATGTTGTTACGTTATGTTCTATTTCTTTCTTGTTCTCTTTTTATCTACAGATGGAGTAAAAAGAAAAACCACAAAGCACAAGATAAGTCTATCTTATGTTTAAATTAAGGAGCAGCTACCTGCCCTTTTTTTCAAGAAATAGGAGTAGTTTGATATTGATCCTCTGTTCTTACCAAGGAGGGAAGTACTTTTGATGCCCTGAAGAAAGCCTAGGACCATTTGTGGCCAATTGTTGGGCTGAAACAAGTCAGCACTAGAGTCATAGGACCACCATTATCCAATTGACCCTTTACATGCTTTTATCTTTTAATATCCCCGACAGTTCCAAGAATAAAGGGATACTGAGAATGTCTGAGGATTTTTCATCTTTAAGACCCCCTGGCCACAGCTTGTAAGAGCTCCCTGAAAAACGGTTGAGCCCACCCTGACCTTTGTGAGTCAGGGTGACCTGATGATGAAGGTGAGGGTAATATAAACAAAATGAATCATATCCTTTCCCACAACCCAGTGGGTAATAAATAGGATGCCTCATAGATAACCTTCCCATACCTAACCAGGGTTAGTTCATGTTATTTCTGTAACTGTGGGGTAATCACTAGCTTCACCATGTAAATCTTTGGCAAGTTATGTTACGATTAGGAAGCTGGTGAAATTACCCTAGATTTCTAACTTCCCCAGCTGAGGTTGTTTAAAAAAAATCCTATTGTACATACAAGTAGGCCAGATACAGCTGAATACTATAGAGGGGAGCCTGCCTCACAAAAGTATTTGGATTATAAACCTTCCCCTTCTCTTGAGATATTTGTAGATGAGATTTACCTACCTCTAGCAAAAACGTTGTTCATGAGGTTTTGGTATGGTATTCTCTGTAATAAAGGTTTTACATTAAGTTGCTCCACTTCACAACCCTCCAATGTGTCCTGTTCAATCGAGAATATAGAAAATATTTTATTCTTCTGCCAGTGAGGAGGAAGAGAATTCATCTTATTTGTCTCAATTTGGGGTCCCAACAGTGTTTCTTTGATTTAAGGATTTTACAATTCGATATCTCCTGGCCACTTATATTTGCTTTTAAGCAGATACTTGCATTGTTGTGGCTTATTATGAAATGTTCAGGCCAGTTGATATAGAGTTCCCCACTTCATTTCAGGTTTAAATATAGCAGCTGCAGGATCCATCAAGGTAGATAAATTGACTGTACAGGTGAAGTGTCTGTAAATTGTACCTGTTTGTGAATATTTACTCTATGTATATCCTAATAACAATATGCATTTAATGGTACACATACTTTTAGTACTGTCAACTAATTTGTAATAACTTCACAATGTATCTTATATAGTTTTTATTGTATTTTCAGAGTTTTTAAGTGGTCTTGTCTGCTAAATAACTTGATTGAGTGATTTAACCTGTTGTTGGCTTTTGTGCACTTTGCCACTTCTAACCACTGCTAGGGTGATTGTGCCCTGTCACTTAAACATGGTAGAGTTGGATTACACCCAATTAGCACAATTAGTTTACTTGTATGTGCCTAGTAAAGTGGTACTATGTGTTTGCTGCACCTATAAGTTAAATGCTACTAGTGGGCCTGCAGCATTGATGGTGCCACCTAATTAAGTAGCCTTTTTTTTTTAAGTTTTAGGCCTGCCATTACAACAAGTTTATGCAGTTATAAACTGCCATTTTGACCTGGCAAAAAAAACCTTTTGCCAGAACTAAACCTTCCTTTTTATGAATGAATGAATGAAAAAAGTATTTAATAAAGCGCACTGTGGCCAAGCGGCTTCCTGGCGCTGAGAGCTCTGGCCATCAGTCACAGAAGAAGCCCAGGGATTTAGCAGGAGTACGCCTGAGAGAACAGAAGGGTTTTCAGCGCTTTACGGAAATGGGAATAGATAGGGATAGAACGCATAGACAGGGGAAGGCTGTTCCAGAAACGGGGGGCCAGGACAGAAAATCTGGTACCTCCCGTTCTGGACTTGCGGAATCGGGGGACATTGAGGAGGGCCAAAGTGGAGGAGCGAAGAGTGCGGGTGGGGGTGTGAGAGGAAATGAGAGAACTGATAAAAGCCGGGGCAGAGCGGGCATGAGCCCGGAAGACTAAACAACCCAATTTAAAGAGGGATCTCTGATGAACGGGGAGCCAGTGAAGGGACTTGAGTACAGGGGTGATATGATGAGTTTTGGGGAGGTGAAGGATGAGACGGGCAGCCTGGTTCTGGATCGCTTGTAGGCGACGTATTTCATAGGCTGGTATGCCCACATACAGGCTGTTCCCGTAATCAAGACGGGAAGTGATCAGGGCCGTGATGATGATTTTGAGGGCGTCAAAAGAAAAAAAGCGAGAAATTTTTCGGATAAGCCGAAGAGATAGAAAGCAAGAAGATACGACAGAGCTAACTTGGGCGTGCATAGAAAGGTCCCCCTAATACCCAAGGTCCTAACAGAAGAGACAGGTGCAGGAGAGGGACCAAAGGTAGGGGGCCAGAAGGCAGAGGACCAAGGGCTAGATGAACCACCCGTCAAGACCAGCTCAGTCTTGTTCGGGTTGAGTTTAAGATGATTTAAACTCATCCACTCAGAAATGAAGACCAGAGTGGAGCGAAACTTTGAAAGGGACAAAGAAGAGGAGGAGAGATCAAAGACGAGCTGGAGGTCATCTGCGTAATTATACACAGAGACCCCCAGATCGAGAAGAGAAGTGATGAGAGGATAGATATAAAGATTGAAGAGAAGAGGGGAGAGAGAAGAACCTTGAGGGACCCCACAGGAAACCAAACGGGTTGGGGCAGAGAAACCGGACAGATGAACCGCTTGAGAACGTCCCTCAAGAAAGGACGCGAGCCAGGAGAAAGCGGAGCCTCGGATGCCCGCTGCGCTGACACGGTCGAGAAGGATGGAATGGTCAACCGTGTCAAATGCAGCGGACAGATCGAGGAGAACCAAAGCTTGAGGAAGGGTGGAATCGGCTTTCGATTTCAGCTCATCAAGAACTGCGAGGACCACCGAATCCGTAGAGTGGCCCGGGCGAAAGCCCGCTTGATGGGAAGCCAAAAGGTGGTTCTCCTCGATGTAGGTGGAAAGGCAGGAGGTAACGTGACTTTCCAGGATCTTGCCCAGGTAAGGGAGGAGGGAGATAGGCCTGAAGTTGGAAGGAAGGGAGGAATCTAAACCAGGCTTTTTAAGGATGGGCAAAACAATAGCGGATTTAAAGGATGAAGGAACTGAGCCCAGGGAGAGGGAGGCATTGAGAAGAGAAAGGGGGGGAGTAGGGCAATTAGTGAATAACGCTCTCAGAATACATGCCGGGGCACAGTCGGCCGGAGAGCCGGACTTAATATTAGTGAGCAGGGCAAGAAATGAGTCCAAAGAGATAGGCGAGAAAAGGTCAAGAAAAGAAGAGGGCGCAGAAAGAGCAGGAGAAAAGGAAGGAGGGGGTACAGAAGGAATGTTGGATTTAATCTTAACGATCTCCTCAATTAAGTAATCGTTAAGTAAGGAACATAGGGCCTGAGAGGGGATGAAATTAGGACTGGCGCGATCTGAGATCGCCAAGTTATGAACCAAAGAGAAAATCTCTTTGGATTTATTAGCAGAAAGAGCAACTTTCTCAGAGAAGTACTTAGTTTTGGCCGAGAGAACGGCTCTCTTATATTCATTTAAGAGGAGTCTGTATTTGGCCCGGAGGACAGGGCAGTAATTGCGTCTCCAGTGACGCTCAGAGCATCTGAGGTCCAATTTAAGAGCTTTAAGCTCGGTATTGAACCATTTATGAGCATCATGAGGACGGACAACCTTAATTTTCCTGAGGGAAACAACCCGATCGCAAGAAGAGGACAACCAGGTGCTAACCGCGTCAGCTTGGGAATCAAGAGAAAGCTCAGAAAAGTCAGGGATAGAAGAAGCAAGGGAGAGGGAAAGGGAATTCAAATCAGCCCGGTTCCAACTACGTGCAACAATGTTTTTAGGTAAGGGAGGTTTATCAGGGACACCAAGGTTGATAGAGAAGGATATGAGAGAGTGATCGGACCAGGTGCAAGGGAGGATGCTGGGAGAAAAAACCATGCAGCGTGATGACCAAATTTGGTCAAGTATATGACCCTGGTCGTGGGTGGGGGCAGTAACATGGGCCGAGAAGTTAAGACACTGAAGGGTGGCCGAAAAATCTTTGGAAGACATATCTTCCTTAGGATCGCCCGGCCAAAAATTGAAGTCTCCCAACAGGAGAACCGAGGAGTTATTTACCACGAGCGTGGCAAGAAGTTCCCGCTGGGTGGCTACGAACAGGGGCATATTCTGAGGGGGTCGGTACATAAGGACAACCGTGAGGGGAGCTAAAAGGTTAACTGAGCGGGCCACCAGAAAGTCCACGCTGGGTATGGAGGAATGGGGAAGAAGCTGAAACTGCAAGCTGGAGCGGACAATCATGGCCACACCCCCACCAACCTTGCCATCAGGGCGATCCGCCCGGAGGGGGTAATAGGAATCGGGGAGAATGGCCAGGACGTCAGGCAGTGAATCGGTCGAAAACCAAGTTTCAGTAAGAATCAAAAAATCAGGGGACTCGGTGTTCAAGAGATTAAATAATTCCAGTTGATGCTTTCCGGTCGAGCGGGTATTGAGGAGACAGGCAGAGGCAATATAAGGAGAGGAAGAGGGATGAGTGGCAGGAAGGGAACCCAAAGAAGGAGGGGGGAAGGTAGACGAGGCAGGGGACATGGAAAAAGGACAGGGTGCGGAAATGCCAAGAGAGTCAAGGCGCTGTAACAGGGGAAGGGGAAGTGGTAGGTTGACTGAGTGAGAAAGCAATTGAGCAGAGGAGTAGACCACTAAAGGAACAGGGTCTGTGGCCCCTGGTCCCTGCCCGTCGCGGACGGGCACAGACGGGCTTAACTTAGGCGCAACTAATATATATAACTCACCTCTAAGATTGGTCCTGAACAACCCGAAGGGTGGGGTGCATTGTACTTAAAAGGCCGGACATGTACTTTTAGGGTTTACATGTCCTGGTAGAGAAAAACTCTCAAATGTGTTTTTCATTATTTCCATGCCTACCTGTCCCGCAGAATAACATTGGTTTACCTTATTGATAAGTGCTAACTTTGGGATGGGAGCAGGTAGTACTGTAATATTTGAAGTCTGGGGAATTGTATTTTAGAACCCTCTTTAATGATAAAGTCAGATTTTAAGTCACAATTATGAAAACACAATATTTAGAAAGTTAGAGGGAATAAACAGCCAATTTTCACTCAAATTTGCACAAAAGTAACAACCGATTCTATCGTTAACACAATACACAATGCGGTGTGCATCCAGAGAGGAGGTTCAGCCCATCCCCTTACTGAAAGTATAGAGAAAACAAGGATGTGAGTCTTAGAGCTCTGCATGCACTACCTAAAGGCACTCAAAGGAGTGTTTAACAATATAACATAATGGTAATCATTTTGCCATCAATCAAATACAATTGAACCCTTCATCCCAGGCTTAAGTAACTCTAGAGGTCAGCTGAGAGACCTGTTCTGAGCCACAGCGACACAACAAGATCCAGGAGCCTCCCTTCAACGGCCCAGCTGGATCATACTGCACTGGACCTCTCTGGGCTTGCAATTGGAGATGCTTGAGTCTTAAGGCCTCTGCTTGTGTGAGATCCTGATCTCAAAGAGGTGACTTCCAGGTATTGGGCTCTTTGTGGCATCAGTTGAAACTCCTCCTTAAAGAAAAAGAGAAATCCTGAAGTTTTGGGCTGTGCACGGCTGTGAAAGGGCCCATTTGCACCAATATCTTGTAGCTCACGCCGACTTCCAACATGAAGCTCCAGTAAACCCAACTCTTCACTCTACAGCAACCACCAGCGATGACTGGCAATGTGAGATTTGCACTTTGTGCTACAGCATCGAGACCCAGTGGTGAACGCCGACATGAATCTCCAGCAATGACTGTCCACAACGTTATACAGGATCTTTGCACTACAGCGACGACCATCCACAATGCTCTCCCTGCTCCTTGCAGTCTCCTTCACCGGAACTGGAACTCTTCGCGCTGAACTTTAGAAGGTAGCGTTTTCATCTGGACAAACTTGTTCCTTGTATCCAGCCCACACTCCATTGTGATTGGCCTCAACAAGTGACTTTTACCTGGTCTCACACCACCAGATAGCCGTGAGCGGCACTTTGCGCTTTTGGGCGCCATACTTACCTGAAATCTTTGAAATTGCATATCTCCGGTTCTACTGATTAGTTTTCTGTTGCTTTTGTGTCAAATAATTTATTACATTTTACTCTTCTTTTTTGAAATGGTGTGTTGTGTTTTCACTTTTATCACCATTTGTGTGCTGCATAAATACTTTACAAATTGGCACTGAGTTAAGGCTGACTTATTTTCTGGCAAGTTACCAGAGGGTTAAGCACAGGTTAATTTAGTGACTTTTGTGGTTCACATTGACAAGGTCTGTGGTTGTTGCTTGAGAAAGGTTCACAAGCACTTCACCCAACAACCCAATTTTATTAGCTGGTCATTAAGCATTACTTGCCTATGACAGTATTGAGGTGGATGGCTAACATTTTTTCTTTTGCTTTTCCCCACCAGGGAGGTTGGAAACCAGGTGATACTTTGGTGTTAGATCATAATCTAGCTTTGCCTTTTTTGTAGCCTGTGTGGGATGTGACTGATTTTTAGAGGGGGAATGAATTTGCCTTGGTGGAGGAAGGCTTTATCATGTGGCACCAGGTTTCTTGGAACAAAGTCAATCAGTATGGGAGTGATATAATCATATGTTCTTGCTCTATGACATCACTGCTGAATTGCGGACAGATTTGAGAAGTGCAATGGCTGTGAGTGGGATCATTGGATTGCATACAGAACATTTTCTTGAGTAGTTTGGCTGCAATGAATAACAGGAGTAGTTTGTGTGTTTGAGATGTTTAATGATGGTAGACAGCTTATCGGAAGTGATGGAGAAAAAAGTGTTCCATGTGTCAGACTATCTTTTTAATAAAAACAATTGTATTGAATTGAACATGCCACAAGTACAGCATGCAATTTATGCATATTGTATAAATGCTATCTAGTGTCCATCCTGCATGTATGCCATGGACCGTCACATATGCAAAATGAAGCAGCCAACCCTGACATCAGGCTATTAGATTTACGATAATGCCATTGATATTCAATAATCTGGCAAGTACCCAAATGTCCATCCTATCCCCTAAATGTTTTTATGCTTCTTCTGACAGCTTGTGATTGGTAGACTGGGATCTCAAGTGTCATGCATTGGTCCATTGCCTGTGCCCAGCTCTCAAAGGCGGGGGGTTCCATGTGCTGCCATTTTTGCATGATATAATGCTTTACATATACTAGACCAACATGTATAAGCACAGTATATTGCAGTTCACATAAAGGATTAAAAGTATATGAAGGAGTAGCAGTTTTGGGTCATTTGCTACCCGCCAGTTAGTGACTGCTGTTAGAGTGTCCAGCATCCCATGTTAAACTGGCTGTATTCTAGGGCACCCTACTATAGTGGGAACCAGGTCACCCAACTCCCACATGTAACACAGTGAGGGGAGTCTATTCTTCCAAACTACCACAATCTCCAATGGGTCAATTTTTTGTAGGAGCTTTGCCTAGATTATCTGGTACTAGGTAGCAATTTCCATCATGTGTGTCACCTTCCTGGCTGTAACTCAGTGCCCAAGTCAACATATAGAAATTGGTGAATCCCTGATTGGTGTATTTAACTTTCTTATAATCCCCAAGTATGTGGTGTAGAACATACAACTGTGGCCTAGAAAGATAATATGTCACTTTTAGACTGTAGCACTTATTGTGCCATCACCAATGTGAGAAAGGAAAATATGGCTAAAGGCCTACTATTATAGCAGGACTGCTGTAGTATAAAACTTGCAGTGCAACCTCCTAAAATAACCCTGTTTAACAGGCAAAAACATCCCCTTTAGATATTAGTAATTTATCTCCAAGCAAGCCTTGTAACCCACAATGAAGAGTGCATGATAAATTTACCTCCCCATTCACAAGCTGGTGCTAACAGCCCACAGCACCAGTAAATCCGCGATAGCAGCCACAAAAAACATCGCGACAGACGACCCGCGCAACTATCGCTAATGAGATGCAGAGTGGCCGTTCCTGTGCCAGAAGCCGCGACAACATCACACCTCAACATTCTTAACAACAAGCCAGATCTGCGATAAAAACACAAAACAGGCGATAGGGCGCGTTAGCACCAGGAAATCTACACCTGCTCTGACCTGGTGTAAAGTCAGATGGCAGCCTGCACCACAAAAGGGAGCACAGCCCAGGGCCTCATCGGAAGGGCAACAGATGCCATGGAGCCACCCATCATGTGGCCCAGACACCCAAGAGGGCCAGAACACCCACCGACACCACCCCAGGTCCACAACCCACACCCGGACCACCACAGACGCAGTGCAGACAAAGACAGTGGACCCCCAGGAAGCGTACCAGCCACACAGACCCAACATCTGACAATGTCACCGTCCACCACAGGCAGAAAGGGACAACCATCCCAAGCATCCGGACCATCATCGCCTAACAAGCCTACAGCACCAACACAGCCGACAACCAACATCCCACCCCACACCAAGCTGCTGGCTTGGCAGCACCTGTTGGCCCCTGCACCCCCCAAACCAACACCCGCCAGAGTCGGAGTAGTCTCACAGCCAGCCACATCCAAGTCCCTCACACCTGTCCTAGATATCACCATCACCCTGGTACCCCAGTCCCCATAAGTCCAACACAATGAGCAGGTCAGGCTGAAGACCAAGCAAGGACCATACGCCATAGCAGTATGCACGCACGTGTTGGGGGCAACCCACAGCACACATGTCCTACCTGTGCATCCTGGTGACACAGCACACAATCACCGCAACATAAAGCACACGTCCCACCCCAATGTTCAGGCAACAACAGAACACCGTGGAACCTCCAACAATGTCACCTTCAAATGCACAGCCAGTGTGCATGATTCCTTCATACTCCGACTGTCCATCATCAACCAGCGTACCCAGGATGGCAACAAGGGAAATGCACAGCCCCTTGGCAAGTTCCAAATGAATACCCCACTCACCTCAACTCCACAACCATGCAAATCACAACTCTGGCAAAGCACACGTCATAAAATCACAACCAACATGCACAACAACATGCCCACCCGCCAGACACCACAGAACAATTCACAATGGTTACCTGGCCAAGCCGTGAACATGAGCCATCAATGGATTGGCACGTCAGCCAAACAACGGCCGAATGTGGAGAGAGGTGGCAAACAGGCATGTGTGAAGGATGCAGCAGTATCATTATTGTTAGAGTACACAATGCCAAGAGTGGTGGAGATGTGCTGGACAGACCGCAGTATGCAGCACACACCCATATCCATGGCGAAATACACCTCTGGTGTATGGAGTGTAGTAGACAGTGGACTCAATTGCAAAAAGAACTATTGATGGACAGAATGCAGAACAATGTCATACATTCACCCAAGTACAGAGATCTGGGCCTAAATCCATCGTTTTTTTGCTCACCATGCCATTCCAGTTTGGACCCAGCCATATGCAAATCAGTCTTGACCCTGTGCCCAATGGGAACAGTCCAGCCCGAACTGCCAGGCCAGATCCTCCCTGGACTGGAAACAAGCATCCTAGGACCGGTTTCGGGGTTTCACCCCTCTTCAGCCAGGATAGCTTGATTCCAGTGGCATGGAGAGCACGGGACTCGCGTCTGAGCATACCCGTCCCACTCGGGGTGACAATTGCAAAAAGCACTATTGATGGACAGAATGCCGAACAATGTCATACATTCACCCCAGTACAGAGATCTGGGCCTAAATCCATCGTAGACAGTGGACGCAACCATGTCACCACAGCCAGTGGGGGACCTCGTGGAAATCTTGCCTGTTACGCCCCCCCAAGCGTGACCAGAGTGGCAATACGTGGATAAGAGACTGTTGCAGGGATTCTGCTCATGCACAGAACTATGCGAAGGAAACCAGGACCTCAGTGAATTGTGGTGTACCAAAAACTCACCTCAGTACCCAGAACTCCAATCCGACTAGCATCAGTGTCCCATTCGTTATCCGTATTCTCTCGGGGGTCCCAATGTATAGACAACCCAGAACAAGCGACTTAGAGTACTTCTCAGGAATGGTGGGAGACACCGTAAAGTTTAAAATGTTTATTTTATAAACTACGTGTCCTAAGATGCAGTACTTTGGCTAACATAAGCAGACAAATGATTAAAATTAAAACCATCAGCATTGTTACAATACCATAGAAAATGAAGGTAGAAATCATGTTATGAATGACAGTGGAATACAACCACCTTCCCTTCGCTAGTAGACTAGTATTATTATACTAATAGAAGGTCTCTAGGTTTGAATGGGGAACCCTATACCGTAAAGATCAGCTTTGGTGAATCACATCACAGGATCAGCTTTTCTCTGCGCCTGGAAAAGTTCTTCTCCAGAATGTGTGTCTAATGCATGCAAACTGCAATATTAAAGACTTTCAGGTATTTGCAGCTGTGTGCGTGTTATGGCTAGAGAGTGGGCCGATCAACCTGAACCCAAAACATACATTGTTTGGTGTCTCAGACTGTTATTGCACACAATGTTCAGACCAAGGTCGCAGTACACGTCTAGGGATGTGAACAACAGACAGTTCTCATGCGAAGAAAAGGCAACCAAGCAGGTTTCAAATAATAACATGTATCTGCAGTGTCGTGTGCAAAAGCAGCAAAAAGTGGCAAGAGTGGCAAGATGGCGTTTCTACGTCTATCGCGCTTATGCTCACATAGCAATGTATGTATCTAAATCGCTGCCTTCACTACAAGACCAGGACTACCCTGCGGACCAGTAGGTCCCACATCCAGCACCTGGGTGCAAATCACAAATGGCAGAGACCAGTGGTCTCACGGAGAAGAGGAAGATGTGGCTCAGTCTGGACGAAACCCAGGTCACATCCACGGAGGTGTCCTAACACGTGGTGCCACTGAACCTGAACTACGCAGGCCGGTGGGGCCATTCAACCTATGCCGGCGACACTCGGTGAATGGGCCGTGCTGACCGCTGCCTCAGGCCTACACCACGGTCAGGTAGGTCACACATCTGGAACTGAGTCTTGATTACACCATGGCAGTAAACACCATTTAAGGCATAGGACAAGTCACTATACCCCCTTCAATGTGGTGCCAACAAGTCTGTGCATGGCATCACAACCACACGTGGCTGTGGGCCTACGTGGACTACTGCCCTCGGCCTACGCTGCGCATGAGTGGGTCAGAGTCTTGGAACTGAACATCGGCTATTCAAATGCAGAATACATGTCAGCGCACGCAAGGAGAGGTGTAAGAGGATGATGCGTTGCAGTCTGGAGGGAAACAGGATCATCGTTACGGAGGTGATCGAACACTACAGACAATGGCCCTGGTGTCACTAACTCTGTGCCTCACCAGCCAACGACACGTGGCTGTGGGCCACTGCTGACTGCTGCCTCTGGCCTACACTGTGGTCCAATAGGTCATAGTCTTGATTTGGCGATGGTGGAGTTCTTTTTTTAGTGTATCGGACCTGACAGACCTACGGAGTTGCTCAAACCTGTCGTGGATGCCATCATCGGCCTGATACCCAGCACAGCACTTCAGGTGCCAGTGACTCAGTGCACCGCAAGCCATTGTCTGTTAGTGATTGAGTTTTGTGCTGTGGAGATGTTGCGCAGCTATGTCACCTCATGCAGTGGGAAAGACCTGGGACTATGATGGTGAAGATGTGTCAAGTGTGCGTACGGGAGATGGCATAGACAATGAGAGGGCAGGAGGCAACATCCCCAAGGCAGGAATGCAGACTGGAGGTGGTAGTCAAGCTACACACCCGGAACCATTACTGGGTATTGTGCTGTGGACTGCGGACCCAACTGTCAGCTCAGGCAGTGTGGGAGACCTGGGACGTTGATTAGGAAGTTGATGCAGGTGTAACACACCCCACAGGATGTACATCGGGACGAACCCAAAAGGACACAATCCTAGCAATTTCTTCACATGAGCGTGCTCATCTCTAGTGCCCCTACCTCAGTGCACTGCAACTCACGGAACCTCCTGACTGAATATTGGGTGACCCCTGTCCTTACTCCAGCTCCCTCCATGTTGCTGTGCAGTTGACTCTGTTATACATGTGTTTAATGTTTCCGTTGCACTGGTGTCCAATGTTCAAGTTGTTGCCAGCACCAAGCATTCCGTGCGGACTGGCTTACACTCACCCCACACACATCCAGCACAGGTGTCACTGTACATGTGGCCCTGCCAATAAAGGGGCCATGCGCACGTGCCCATAGCCAGTTCCACATGATATCTACGTGTGTCCCTGTGGTCTTGTTGTATGCATGAGGGCCCTGGGCCCAAGGACATTACAGTGTGCTGTGTACATCGGATGCAGACATGTCACCGCAGGCAGCGGGTTGGAGCTTGGACATGTAGCTTTGTCATCACCCACTCCATTCGTAAGGGGAGTGGCCAGGGCCGTCATATGCCATGCCAACGTGGGTGTGTGACTGCTATTTGCGCTCCCGAGGGCGTGGTTCTGTATTGTGAATGTACATATGCATGCATCTATGTGGCAGTGTGGGTCTCCTTTGTGGGGTGTGGGTGGATCCTGAGGGTGATAGATACCAAGGTATGTGTTCTAGCTCGCTTTCCATGGGTTCGGCACCCACCCCCACCTGTTGCGCCACCTCCTTTTGGCGTGATGACACACAGCATTGGGGTGCAATGTGTGGGTGGGTGAAGTATTGTGTGCCAGCTGTGCTTGCGTGAGCTTCCTGCTGTGTGGTCTGTTTCAGGGCCTGTGTTCTCCTCTGAGTAGCTTGTCTGCCCTGGTCCTGGTGGTGATTTGCGTGGGATAACCTTGGGCTGTTGTAGGGCGTCGGTGTCGACAGTGTGGTGGTCTTCTCCGGCATCACAGATGTGTTGTCTTATGTGCTCTGCTGGAGGAGTTGTGCGCCACTCTGCAATGTGAAGGGGAGCTGCATGTTGACATTGTGTAGACATGTATGTTGGCGCATTGTTCTGGTTTACATGCGGACTGTTTGGCAATGTACATTGTGACTGTTTGTGAGGTGCTGGATTCTTCTGCGGGACAGTGTAGATTTGGACTACATGACAGATGTGAGGTTGTACACCTACATTTCCGTTTCACAGTTTCCTGCTCTGTCAGATGTGGTAGGCATGTTTCTGTGCATGTGCGGAGCCAGTTGTGTCCTCTGTTCTGCAGTGTCGGCTATGCGCATTGTACCACATTGTGGTTGATGTGGGCGTGCTGTTCTTGCTATATGTGTGTGCTGCAGTGTGCCAAGGGGATGTGGGACATGATCCTGGGTAATTGTGGTTGTGAAGTGTTCTACACCTTGTAAGAATCCGGGTTCTCTGGTTGGCACAGGTAGGTACTTGTGACAAGCAGGGAACCTTTCCTCTAGTCAGGGAAAGGGGTTACACTACTAAAACAACCCCTGCTCACCCTCTAGGTAGCTTGGCGCAAGCAGACAAGGCTTATCTCAGAGCGTTATAGGTTAAGCATTTGTGACCACATACAGTAACCAAGTGACAACACTACAAATGGACACCACACAGGTATTTATATTAAAAATAAGGATTCTTTATATAGGATTATCACAAGACCATTAAACTATTAAAAATACACAATATGGTTGCTTGGTTGGTAGAAGATTGCTTAGTTTCTCTTAAGTTCTTAAATGCGACACTTTAAGTCAATGTACCTTAGATGCGACACGCAGGGCAACAAAAGTGTTGCAGCGATGCAGATGCGTTGAAGTTCTTGGTGCAAAAGAAATAAAGACGGGATCTTCCAGATGAGTTACGCTTCTCTGATGTTGCAAGAAGGCTCGACTCGATGCGTCAGCTACAGCGGCGTCACCTTTGGCGAGATGCGACGACAGCGGCCTTGGCAGCGGCACTCTTCTCTGACGTTGCGAGACGCTTCCGCTCGATGCGATGCTGCCGCGGCAACACCCCTTCTGCGAGATGCGACGACAGCGGCTCCGACGTCGGCACGCTTCTCCGTGGATGCGAGGCACTTTTCTGGGTGCGGTGCAATGCGACAACTACGATGGCTGCGATGGCGACACGCTTCCTCCTCGATGCGAGACTCTTCTCTCGATGCGGTGCAATGCGACAGCTACGATGGCTGCGATGGCGACATGCTTCTTCGGCATTGCGAGACACTTCCAGAATGATGCGAGACGCTTCCGCTCGATGCGATGCTGCAGCGGCGACACTCTCTGCGAGATGCGACGGCAACAGCTCAGACGGCGGCACACTTCTCTTCCTTGCGTCGCACTTCCAGCTCCTTGCGACACGCAGTCCCTCAGAAGGCCCAACAACAGCAGCAGGCACTTCCAAAAGACTCTGGGGAGCTGGGGGGGGGAAGTCCACTGGTCCTGGGACTTCGTTCAGGGGGCAAGCTCAGCTCAAGCCCTTGGAGATCTTTTTAAAGCACAAGTTGAAGCAAAGACTTTAGTAGTCTTTCTCCTCTCCTTCAGCAGCAAGGCAACCACTGCAGGCCAATCCCCCAGGTCAGGGACAGTACTCCTCCTACAGCTTTCCCAGTTCCTTCTCCTCTTGCAGAGGTTCTTCTTGTTTCAGCAGGATCTGATTTCTTGGGAGCAGGGTCCCAATACGTATACCCCTAATTCCTTTGTTCCTCTGGGGTAGAGGGGCCTTTGCCCAGTCCAAACCAGTTCTTGAGCACTCTGTTGACATGACTCTGCCTTTCTATTCAGGGTGCAGGGCAGAGACATCAGCTGCTCCGCAGGAGGTGGAGCCAGCATTGTGGTAGCAGAGCACAACCCTATTCAGAGCCCAGGTGAACTCCTCCCACCCATCTGACTGCCAATCTTCCTATTCACCACCAGGCTACCTAGCCCTGCCCCTCTGTGTTTCCCCAGCCCTGTCACTCACACAACCAGACAGGCAGATACACATCATAGCAGAGGTGGGCTGAAATGGTCAGGCAAGCAAATACTAACTTTCTAAAAGTGGTATTTGCAAACACAGAATATTAAAATAAACTTTACTAAAAGATGTATTTTATTATTCTGAGTTCAGGCATACTAAACTCGAATTTCTACCATGTTCCCTGGGTCTGTTAGGATCATAGGATGTAACAATTCTAACAGCCCATTCTGGCCTATGGAGCACAGGTATCCTTACAATAGTGAAAAACGAAAATGGCTGTAATTCACTATTAGGACATGCCACACACATCAGGGCTTGTCCTACCTTATGCTTACAATGCACCCTGCCCTTGGGCCTACCATAGGGGTGACTAATATGAAGTTAAGGGAAGGTTTAGGGACTGACAAGTGCGTGCACTTGCCCAGTCAGCATGACAGTACCAGACTGCACGCAGGTTCTGCAATGGCAGACCTTAGATACATTTTACCAGGCTGCTTCTGTGGGTGGCACAACCAGTGCTGCAAGCCCACCAGCAGCATTTGTATTTACAAGCCCTGGCACTCCTGGTGCACTTTACTGGGGTCTGACAGTAAACCACATAATCCCATCATGGAATCCAACCAACATATACATTTTACATAGGGAGAGCATATGCACTTTAGCACTGAACAGAAGTGGTAAAGTGCCCAGAGTCATAGAATAGCCAACAACAGATCAGAAAAAGTACAGGTGGAAGGCGAAAAGTTTAGGGACCATCCGGCCAAAAGGGTAAGGTCCAACACACCTCATTCTGCATGTGTGTCATTGTGCCCATCTCCCCCCGTCCATCCAGTCCCTGTCTGTTACTTTCCCTATTGATGTTGTCAGGTCCTCTCGAGCTGTGTCCGTACTCCCTACTCCTTGTACCATCTCCACACTGATGACTGTGGCCTGGGTTTCCTCCAGCTCCTCCTGTGGCGCTGAACTGCCATCACCTGTCACCGTTGCTGCCTTCCTGTTGGCAGCAGATTTGTACCTGGTTTAGGTTGTCACGTCCTGCCGGCACCTCATGGCCTCCCCCGTTGGCCTCCTTGACACTCCGGTTGCATTCACGGTAGTCCACTTGTGGGTCAGTTGCTGCTAGTGTTCTGTCACCTCCGTGACGCTGGTTTTGTTTTCCTGCGGTCTGCACCCCGTCTTCCTCTCCCTTTTCTCCTCGGCCTTACCCGAGCACGTTGTTCCTTGCTGGTGGTCTGTGGGGGTTGTGGGGTTCGAGTTGTCCTCTGCGCTGGGTCAGGGTGCATCCATGTTGCTCCGTGCTTATGCTTGTTTCAGGTGTGTTGTTTCTTTGGTTTCTATGGTGCATTTTCCCGCAAGACGTGTGGGATTTGCAGGCCTGTGGCTGGTTTTTGATACTTTTTGTACCGCGATTGGCCTCATCGCATGAATTTTTGCGTTCGCGTTTCGTATTTATGTGGCTAGGCGTTGATTTTGACGCTGACATTTGACGCGTTTTCTGGTGTCTATCGCATGCTACCGCCTTGTTGTGAATTCCACGTTGTGACAGGGTTATTTTTCCGCAATGGGCTGCGATATTGAAAGTTGCGTTATGCTACTCTTGCGGCAGTTATCACACATTCTTGTGAATATACCCCGTAGTGTTGCAATGTCCAGATCAAGGCCCTAAACATTATTTTTACCGTGGCAGGCCTAGCTGTCCTCTGTAGAAACCCAGAATGCAAGTTACAAATCTAAAATACCATATCTCAGGAATGGAACTAGCTAGAAAAATAATTCAACCACTATGAAAAAGGAGTAAATTCCACCCCAGAGCAGACAATGCTGACCTGAATGGGCAGAGATGAATCCTTTGAGTTCAATAGAATATGCAGGGTGGGGGGGGTGTCCCTCCTGTTAACACCACAATGTCAAATCCTGTATGACAGGTCTGTCTGAAGTGCATGTAAAAGATTTTCACCCTTCAAAGCAAGCAAACAGGATTCCAGGACTATTCTTGTGTATCCCTGTCTCAGTGCTGAAGGACCATTCTTTTGTCCTCCCAGACCTCTATCTCCAGGTTTGCTTAGGGGATAGTGCCTGCTTCAAACTAGATCTTAATGTTAGATGTGGGTGGACTCCAGGTTTACCACAGTACACTCGCCACTCACACCACCAGCCCCAGAGCTCAAGTATAGGGTAGCCAAAGACCTTCTTCATCTTGGGTTTGCCTTGAAATATTGCAATGTGACCCTGTTTACAGTAAATCAAACTGGAACTACTGTAATAGTAGGTAGGTCAGGGCCTATAAACCTTTACTCCATTCATCAGAGGGTAAATAGGAGTGTCTTATGGTGTCCCCCAATGCAGGCTGGTGAACCTACTAAGATTGGCCTTTACCCGGTTTTCCTCAGAACACTCCTAGACTTGTGAAAGAATAACCGGCAGACTGAACCTGCTGCATTTAGCATCTATGATCTGTGAGAGGGGCCTGAGGAGGTTGGACCCTTTTCCACTTGCAATCCATGGATAGAAAGATTCCTAGGGATCATAAGACGTATACCCTGAGTGGCTCCAGGGACATAAAAAAGTTGAAAAAGACATTCGTATAGAGAATTCCAGCTGACCAGTGGCAAGTTAACCAAGCCTGACTTTGCTGTTGCCCTCTGCCTTACACCCTGAGAGTCTTTAAGTGCTTCCAATAAGGTCCCGTGGGCCTAAGAAGTGTACTCTTGTAGTTGTTTCAGGCTTCAAAATGAATTTGGAGACTTTTTCAAAACATTTGCTCCAGAGCTTCAAGGGGAGCGACCACGATGAATATCTAACCGCCAGTTCTACAGCATCTGACAGAATTTCAGGTTGGTTCCATATTTAGAATAGTTTTTCTTCAGAAAATTACATTCTCTTAAGAATGGAACTTTTTTTGAAATTCCCTGCTTGCAGGACCTAACAGGGCCAAACTACATGGTGTATCCAACACAGCCTCAAATTCTGCCTAAGTCCCTGCCGCCAGTGATTACCATTGGCACTTTGCACATTTTGGTGCTATTTTGCAATACATCTATAAACACTCATATCTCTGGTTCCCTTTATTGGATTTTTGTAATTTTGGTGTAATTTTGCTTATTATTTTATTCTCCGTTTTAATACATTTGAATGGGATTTTTATTGTGTTTTTATAACATTTAATTTTTTTACACATTTTCTCCAACTTACCCTGTCTTCTCTATGCAACAGCTACCAGGGGTTGAACTCAGGTTTAAACTACTAATACCTTTCACTAAACCTAACAAGATAGTAACTGTATTACTTGTGGCAGACACCAATCCACCCCAACTAATGAACTACTTTCTCACATCCACCCACAGAAAGAATTAGACCATTGTGTCAATACTAATAAGGAAATTACTCCACACATCATATTGGTAGTTCTGCAGCTGATAAAGTATTCTAGGCAGCAAGATATTTTTAAAAATGACTACACATCTATTAATCATAATAGGAGAGGGTACCAAAAGGTAGGTTTACTGAGCATCCACTTTAAAAGGATTGTCAAATTACTTTCCTATGCACAGTACTTTTATTCAGAGATATACTGAGATATTGAAATCCCTCTGAGGACATCTACAAGCTGGCTGCCCACGAGATATCGGATGACTCCAGGCACATGGAGTACACCGCAGTCTTCATCAAGTTTGGGCCTAAACCTATGCATTTCCAAACACTTTGGGGCACCTGCAATAATTAGGTCATGACTCCTCTATCTGCTCAAGAACAGCAAGTCATCTGGACATATAGAAACTCAGTCTACCTTTCGGGGAACAGATTATAATCCCTGTATAAAGGCATTGTTATTGACCTATTTTGGCAATGGTTAAATCGCAATAGCCAAGAACAGCAGGGACAGAGTACACCCCTACTAATACCTCTCGCGATTGAGAAGGGATCAAAGACCACATGATCGAATTGGACCCTTGTTGTTAAGTCTGTGCATAAAAGGGGAACATAACCCAAGGAACTGGTCCCAAAATGTAGCTCTTCGATGATCTTGGTAGATGATCAGCAAGTTGAACACCTTCTCTATATCTACCAACAGCAAAGCCAGAGAGCCCTCCAGAGCCAAACTGGACTTTGCGGGCATCAGGTGTTTTCCCCAGAGGTTGGAAGGGTGACGGACGATTTTGCAGCTGTGAGGGTCATGGTTGTTACTGGGGGTTGGTTTTGCAGCGGTGCTGGTATATCGGCCCCTACTAACAAAAGAAGCAGGTGGGGCAGGTCTGTCAAAATTGTCAGGGCTGGTTTGGCTTTCTAGTCCTACCCTGGTCAGGAAAGAAAATCAGTAGAATTTTGATGACCTGTGTAGGAAGCTTGGTAATGATGTTCCTCCTAATTGGTATTCTTGCTTCTATATAAGCCTTTAATGTTCCTCTTCCATTATCCATTCTGCTGCTATATTTAATATGCATGCTTGAGCTGTGGATATCTGTTAGCCTGTGTCATGATCTGTGGCTTGAACTCAGCTCATCGTGCTTCACTGGCATTCAAGTGAAACACTCTGAACTGGTAGGCCAGGTGCTCAATCAGAGGAAGTTAAGATGGGCAGTGCACACTGAATGCCACTTGGGAGGAGACTGCATATTCAAAGGAAGCATTTATTTCTTTCAATCCCTTATCAACACCAGGTACATAAATAGTATCTCTCTTGGACCGGATCCATGAGTAACTCACATTTGAAATATTTTATCTGGATACTTTGGGCTATCATACCATTAAAATGCAACATCTTTTCTGGGGTAATCGTAGGACTTTAAAAAAAAAATAGCAAACAACTTTAGACTGACCCATGCTCCTTTTTTATTAACTAGAAAGCAAAATGAGCAAACATATTTTTCTATTGGAAAAGAATTGTCTATATAAAAAATATGTATTATTTGCTCCTCTTACCCAAACAAAGGTTTGGGTGCATTTTTGGAATATCAATTTTTTACAAATTTCATGCCGGATAAGTAACACATAATAACAGTTTTCACTTCTTCTATCAGCATACATATCTTCAAACACTCTTGGATATAGTGGAGGCAGAGAACTTGTCACATAGAAAGACAAGAAATGCCTATCTTTTTATGTGTTCTCCACACTAATAGCAAACCCTCTGCAGTTGTAAACGTAGATTAAGATGCAGTTTTGTGAATACCAAAAAAGTGTAAACTTACACAAACATGTACGTTTACCTTTTTATTAATTGTGTCGTCAGTGGAAACAATACTTGCATACAACAGGTAACCCTGGAACTTACTGTGATAAGATATGGAATCCCTGGAAGCATCCCACAACAACCTTGATCATTCAGCAATAACACCCTTTCGAGAGCAGCCTGAACACTAGATTAACCACGGCAGCTGGGGATCCTTGTAAATGACATGATCAGTTTGCAACTCAACCATTACAGGCCCTGTGAAGCATAATATCCCAGCAAATTAGAGACCCGCCTAACGAAATCTCGCGAACTTCTGTGCAAATGTTTGAGAACTACCTTTCGGTGGTGTTGGGCAATGTTCCCATTGGTGGTATGTGAAAACATTACATGGGGTACTTGTTTTATGCAAAAAATGATGACCATAATGTTGGTAAAAATACATGGTGTCAAACTGAAACATATCATCATACATTTCTGTTAGACCTAGCACCTTGGCGTGGGTCTCCCTTCCATTTTTTGCTGTTGCCTCATGTGTTTTTGCTGGTGTTAGATGCTTTGGGCACTGTGCCACTGCTATCCAGTGCCACAGTGCAAATGCTCCCTATTGTAAATTGATGTATGGATTAGTGATTCCATGATTGGCTGATTTGGTTTACTTGTCAGAACCTAGTACAGTGCACCAGGAGTGCCCAGGGCTGGTAATCCAAATGCTGCTAGTGGGTTTGCAGCACTGGCTGTGCCACCCACAGAATCAGCCTGTTATGGTGTGTCTAAGGCTTGCCATGCAGAGCCTGTGTGCAGTTCGGTTCTGCCATTCTGACTGGGCAAGTGCACCCACTTGCCAGTCCCTAAACCTTACCTTCTCTTCATATCAGACACCCCTATGGTAAGCCCAAGGGTGTAAGAAGGTGGCCTGATATATGCTGTCCACTAGTTCTAGTGGGCACCCTGTATCAGTCCAAACAACCCCCTATGCTGAATAGGTTAAAGACAACCTTCATTGAAAGCTATCCTAGTGGTAGCTATGGAGAACAGCCTTCAGGCTAAGTCTTGAAGGAATGTAAAGCAGCTTGTTTTACCAGTCTATAATCTCTTGAATGATCAAATAAAAGGACAACCACACCAGGTATATATTTAAAATATATGTATTTAAGATAAAACACACCCCTCTGGTCTCTTTATGAGACTAGAGTTCGAAGTACTTAATTTACAAGTTAGCAATTAACAGTAATAGCACAAATACATGTTTGGGCCCTAGGGGCGTACCAAACCATATACCAATAAAGTGGTATAAGAACCACGACTGAACTAGACATAAGGCCTAGAGACAGTAGAATCGCTGAGACCCCAAGGAACCACCCAAGGTAGTGACACAGGGGACCCACGGGGAATGTGTGCAGTGTGTAAACACAACCGCGGGTTCCCATTAGCTTCTATGGGCAATGTCGCGGTTGGAAATGTAAAGATTAGGGACACTTAGAATCGAGTCAGGACCAAACCCTTTTGGACTTAAGAAGTTTTAGGGCTAGCACCCACGGGAGCACCGGAGTACTCATGTTACTTCACCCTGGGAAGTCGGGTGCATAGGTGTCTTTTGGTGTCGGGTCACGTCATCGTTTACAATGGAAGCTGGCGAAGAACTGCTGCTGCCGTGAAGAGAAGTGTCCGAAGAGATCCAAGCCTGGATCTAGGATGGAAGGAGCCTGAAAGCAGAGGGGACAGAGTCCGGGTCACTTACCAGTGACCGAGGGCAGGATGGACCAATGCCTACAGATGTTGGATGCTTCTTTTGAGTTGATGGGTGTCTTGACTCTTCAGTCATGAGGTCCAGGAGGCATCAACGAAATCCATGAGCCAGATTCGAGCTGTCCCATGAAGTATGTCGAGTGCTGCGGTGTTGGCGACCAGATTGGACCCAACAAGCTTTGGCAATGACAAGTCTTGTGGAAAGAGAAGAAGGACGTCGGTGCAGACCAGCAAGGTCTGAGGGACTCACCCAGCAAGGGTAAGTCAGGGCACGTCTGGAGCAACCAGTGAAGCCCAAACAGAAGAGGAGTTGCCTTCATGGGGACCCACTAGCCAATGGGCTAGCGATCGCGAAGGAGCCTTGAGCGGTCGCACTGGAACCCGGCCCACGGGTCACTCATGGAGTGGAGGCCAGAGATGGTCGGTGCAGTCAATGCTCAGGGCTGGGGCTTTTGAGAGCTCAAAGCAGAACTTCAAGGATTAACAGGAAGTCGATGTACGCAGTATCCAGGGGTCACGGTTCCTCGTCACCCACGATAGCCATGGTCCTCAGCTTTGCTGTGGACTCAGGGTAGCCTCAGGGAAGTGAGGAAATCCACCTCTGGTGATTCAGAGACTTCAGCATCAAGCGGGAGCTTCGGAATTGCAGACCAGACAGTTGCTTCTTTGGTGCCTGCCAAGCAGGGGAGACACTCCTTTACTCCAAGGGAGATTTCTTTAGTCTTCTAGTCAGGATAGAACGTCGAAGGTCCAGGATATATATTGCAGAGTTTTGTCCAGGGTAATCTAAAGTCACAAGGACTGGGTTCCCATACTTATACTAAGTTTGGGGGTTGGACATACTCTAGGGACCCACCTATGGGAGGGTTTGGAAAGAGGGGTGGTTACACCCATTTCCTTTGTCCAGTTTCATGCCAGAGCAGGGGCAGGTAGCCCCTGCAACCGATTTGAACTGGACTATGCACAGGGACACCAAGTGTGCCCCCGGTGCAGGACTTCAAAGCACCAGAGAGTGCTCTTGTCCAGCCCCAATACACATCTGCCTGTCTGGGGAGGTGGTTACACCTCCCTGGGACAGGAAACCTATTGTCCAGGCCTCCCCTGACAGAGTTTCGGTCAACAGCAGGAGGCCAGACCCGTGTCTGTGGCAGAGGCATCCATTTTGTGATGCCATGGCTGTACAAAGTCCTACCGGGTTAGACCAGTGTGAACATGTCTCTCCATTTAGAAGGGTGGAATGCTACCCCCGTTGCCAGAACTGGTGGGGGGGTAGTATTTCAAAGCATGTGACACCAAACATGACATGTTTCCGTGCAGCCATCCCAAAGTTAGCATTTACCGCAAGGTTGATGGTCAGGCTGCACCACAAACAGCATCAGAGGAGGTACTCTGAATGCTGCAGAGGTGCTCTGCTCATGCAGGGGCACCCCCTCACATAAAAACCAAGCACTCTGCCTTCAGGATTGTTAAGGCCTACCATAGGAGTGACTTATAGGTGTTATATGTGTGTGCAATGGTAGTGATATAGGTAGCCTATGCCACTGTAAGGGGTGGAAGCACACCCTTACCCAGGCTGCTATAGCAGACCTGTGGGGCCATTTTGGACTGCTTCTCAGGGGTGGCATAATACATGCTCAGTCCCTGGTAGGCCTCTGAGGTACCTATGCCCTAGGTACATAGTATACCATATACTAGGGGCTTATAAGGCACTCCAGAATCCAATTAGATATGTACCTAATGTACATGCAAACCATGTTAGAGAGGAAGCAGCTAGGCTGTGAACCTGATTAGCAGGACCACAGCCAGACTAAGGTCGAAAAACAGTGAAACACCAACAAAAAGTGGGGGTACCCATGTGAAGCAGATCCTACTCTCCTACAAAGGGCAGGGTACATTGTAAGTATAAGGTAGGACATGCCCTGGTGTGTGTGGCATGTCCTAATAGTGAATTACAGCCATTTTTGTTTTTCACTATTGCAAGGCTACCTGTTTCCCATAGGACAGAATGGGCAGTTTGATTATTACATCCTATAATCCTAACTGACTCAGGGAACATGGTAGAAATTTGAGTTTAGTATGCCTGAACTCAGAATGATAACATACATCTTTTAGTGTAGTTGGTTTTAACATTCTGTGTTTGAAAATACCACTTTCAGAAAGTAGGTATTTTCTTGCCTAACTATCCAAGCCTGCCTCTGCTAGGTTGTGTATTCCTTGTCTGGAGTTTGAGTGACAGGGGCTGGGGGATTCCAGGAGACAGGGTGAGTCAGCACAGGGCTGAATAGAGAGATCTGCATGCAGATGGGTGGGAGGAGTTGCACCTGGGACCTGAATAGGACTGTGCCTTCCCTCCACAATAATGGCTCCACCTCCTGTGGTGCGTCTGATGTCTGCCCTGCACTGTGAAAGGAAAGAAGGAGTCATGTAAACAGAGTGCACCAGGACTGACCAGAACTGGTTTGGACAAGACAATGGCCTCTCTGCCTTCAGAGAACAAAGAGAAACTGAGTATAAATATTGGGACCCAAACCCAAGAACTTTAGATCACTTTTGGGAAACAAGAAGAAACCTTTGCTGAGGAGAGGAACCAGAGAGACTGAGTAGAGACTATCCCTAAGCTTGAGGGATTGGCCTGCAGTGGTTGCCTGATTGCCAAAGAGAGGAGAAAGGAACTTTGTGTGTACTTTATTCAACTTGTCAAGGATCTCCAAGGGCTTGAGAAAGAGCTTGCCTCCTGCTGAAGTCTCATGGACAACAGACTTCAACCACCAGCTCCCCAAGAGTTCTTTGGAAGTGCCTGCAGTTGTGTTGGGCTTTCTGAGGGACTGCATGTCGCCAGGAGCAGGAAGCGTGACTCACAAAGAAGAAGCGCGTCGCCGCCGCAGCCGCTGTCATCGCATCACTGAACAAGGGTGTTGCCGCTGTAGCTGCCGCATTGCATTGCAGAAGCGTCTCGCATCACTGGAGAACAGTGTCGCCGCCGCAGCAGCTGTCGTCGCATCACTGAACAAGGGTGTCGCCGCTGCAGTTGTCGCATCGCCGAAGCGTCTCGCATCGCCGGAGAAGTGTGTCGTAGGGCCTGTCGCGGCTCAGAAGAATCGTTGAGTCGCTGCACGGCCATCGGGCGTGCACGCATCGTGACACAACAAGAAGAAGACGCCATCTTTGTTTCATTGCCCGGATCTTCATGGCATCACGGCGCTGCGGGCTGCATTGCCACAGAAGCGCAGAAAGAAACTGACACATCACCGTTCCTGCGTGTAAGGAAGTGACGCATCACCTTCCCTGCAACACTTCCCTTGTATAGCGTTATGCAACCAAAGGTACCTTGAACTCAAAAGTGTCGCATTTTTACATCTAAAGAGAACTAAGCTAATTCTACAATTTTAAGTACAGTATTGCGGATTTTTATTGTTTGTTGTCTTATGTTAAGTCTATATAAAATATACTTATTTTTAATATACAACTTGTGTGGTGTCCATCTGTAGTGTTGTCACTGGGTTACTGTATGTGTTCACAAATGCTTTACACACTGACTCTGAGATAAGTATGTCTGCTTGTGCCAAGCTACCAAGGGGATGCGCAGGGGTTATTTTGGGAGAGTACCCCCTTACCCTGACTAGATTTAAGGGTCCCTATTTGTCAAAGGTACCCACCTCTGCCAACTAGAGACCCCCAAATCTAACAATTTTATTTTTGGAGAATGCATCAGACTGTTCTATATCAGACAGCATACTATTTACAGTTTAAAAGTCCCAATCATCAGAGCATGTACTGGAGGTGATGATTTTATTCAAATAGATTTTAAATAAATGTGGGATTATTAGAACTTCAGTGGGACCATATGCATCATATGAAACCCCATCCCAAACTATTCCTTCAGGAACGGTAACTGCTGTAATGTTCATAAAGGACAGGTCTCTTTGCTCACGATGAGCTGATGTATGTGATTTCTGTACCAAGTTCACATGTGATACTGCAGAGTGTTCTGGGAGATAATGTTCTTTCAGCAGTAGGAAAAAGACAGTCACTAAACCTATCCAGAGGACTAGGAATGGTAGTCCAAGTGATATCCAAAGCTGTAGCCAGGGTGATACAAGATAAGTCTTTTTAAGCCAATGGCGGAAATCATGAAGTTTTTTTGGGGCGGTAAACTGGAGCTAGCGGTAACCCAGGTTCACTTGGATCCAGAGAGAAGGTGCCAAAATCGATGAAATAGCCAGATGCAGTTCAGTCTATCTTTGGTAGCACAGCAGGTTTGGCACATGTCTTCTGTAGAGAAATATTGTTTTAGATATCGGTGTTAGGCCGAATTGAGATCTATGTTTAATTTCTATTTTACTGCTGTTTAAGTTCCACAGGCACAAGTGCCATTTAATTGTTGGTAACTCCACTACTTTGTGTAGAATGTATGGTAGTGAGAGTATATCCATGGCCTGCTATTCAGTATCGGCCACATAGTGTGGTTTGATCAGATCAATGCAGACAAATCTCTTTTTACCGGCAAGAGGTAGAAGAAGTACTGTTCTTGTTCCTTCGACAGCCAGGACCAGTACAGGCATTCTGTAAGATTGCTCAAATTCTTTCTTGTCCACAATCTTTTCTCTGAGAAAGTCCAGAACTTTTGGGACCCAGGCAGGGCTTGCTGGAACAGCTTTAACTTCGCCAGTGGTGGTATATTTTGCTTTATAGGGCCCGGAATTCATTGAATTTGTGTAAAACAGTCAAATGACCATTGATCTCAAATGTCTTGTCATACGCCACTGTACTGCCACAAATGAGGTTGGGTTCCCACATTCTCGTCCCAAATAGGATCTCATAAGGAGTACAGCCTCCTAGGGAACTTATTGGCATGTTATTAAGTGGCCTCTGGACCCCGTATAGGTGATTGACCCAACTACCACCGAGTCAAATAGTCTTGCGGTTAAGGATTGCTTTAAGTCCCGGTTTTTCCTTGCCACAATCAAATTTCCCTCTGGATGATATGGAGATGAGTACTGCAATGCAACACCCAAATTATCAATAGCTTCCTTGTAAGCCAGAGAGCTAAATGGAGGGCCACGGTCAGAATTTAATATGCCAATTGCTTATGCCCCTATAAAGACTCACAACTCCTTATAACAGTTCGGGTGTCAGCCGAGTGCTGGGGCCAAACCCACAGGAATCTAGAGCATGAATCTACTGCCACCAAGATGTACTTGTAAGCCCAATCAGATTGTAAGGGACCGCAGTGGTCCAAATAGGCACATGTGAGTGGTCTGTCTGATATCAGTAGTGATGTTTGTGGTGGGCGTGCTACAGTGGAACCCTTCATCTGTCTCACTTAAGGACAAATGCTTTTGTCTGTTTGTTAAGACCTGGTCTCCAATAATGTTGTTTCAGTAATAAAACTGTTGCAGTAATACCTGCATGTGCTGAACCCAGACCCTTGTGTGCAGCTAGAATTAAACCTAAACTGCGATCCATGTTTGGTAATACTCTATCCCCCACTCCTGGAATTTGAGCATATAGAATATTTTGCACATCTAACTTGCAGGAGTACTTAAGTGGAAAGCCATTTGGCAAGGTTGTTCTGTTTTTGCGTGAAGTGATGACAGCTACCATTATGTTTCCGTCTACTCTGGAGCGAGAACCAGTGATTGCAGATACGGCAGCAGTTTGCACTGTCGCCTTGGTGGCTTCATCAGCCAATGAATTCACTTTAACATGCATGCCAACACTTTGATTTTTGACTCAGCGTATGAATCACGTCAGCCTGAGGCAAGCCCATTTTTAGCTCTGCCACTTGTTCACAAAGCAACTTATGCTTTATTGTGCAACCTTCTTTAAAACCATTCTGACCCCATTCGGAAAGATATTCATTGTATGACTGGACACAATAAAATTAATAGTGCACAAAAAGTGTGAGGAATTCTCGGTTCATATTTATTAGTGCCAGCATCAGGGCTTTTAGCTCTGCCAGCTGAGCGGTGCAATCTCATAGACTGTGTCTGCATATTGCTAGGACTGAACTTGCCATCCCGCATACGTCCTTTTACAATCGCACGCGCTGTATTGCTGTTTATTTCCTACAGCAAGCGGAGCAGATCCGTCAGCATAAATAATGTGTGCATACTGGTCTAGAGGCATTATTTCATTCAGGAGAGGATACTCTTGTTCGTACTGCAGAAATGCTTGGATTTTTTTAACGTAGAATCAAATTTGTACTCTACATCTGTTGCAGTGAGTGAATTAGCCCATTTTATCCATCGTGGATGCAGTGCTTTTGAAATGCCACCTAAGGGTGGTACTGGAGTCATGCCAATTATTTGTTTCCCCTGTGCCAAGTGATCTTTTTCTCACTACAGCAGACTGTACTGCTGTCAAAAAAATTCTGTGGATGCAAAGCACATCTCAGCATTTGTGTATAGATGAGATTTGTATGCAATGAGTACAGTTTTGCCTTCATTGAAGGTCAGGTATTTGTACCTGGATTGACCACGACTACACGGATCTCCAAATTTGTAGTGTTAACACGTGTGTGTAAGTGTTAGGAAGCTATCATGTCAGCTTGTAAGGAGAAAAGAATTTCTGTATGTCCCTATGTCCAAAGTTGATGATCAATGATCATTTGACTGTTTTACACAAACGCAATGAATTCCAGGCTTATGAGTGTTTTCGTGATTCTGGAATGAGGTCGGAGAAAGCTGGTAAAATTACTGTTTCTCCTTTCAGGCAATCCAGAACGAACACAGGTCGCCAATCTTTTTCAGGCAAAAGGGTGTCATATCCAAAACTTAGGTTCTCCTAAAAGAGACCTTTAACTGGGTTTGTCCCCCTCCATTTGGAGTGTTATTTTGTATAACGGATGTGGGACACCTACCCTAGTATCAGGTGTCTCCACCGTGATATATTAATTCAACGCAGCTGTCAGCAGAAATTCTATCAGGTTCTGCAAGCTATTGTAACTTCTGCTGTGCTGTCTAGCATTGTCATAGCCTGTTCCCAGTTCAGAAGCTAAGTCCTCAGCAGCCTGGGCATTTCTTAATTTCTTATCTTAAGGCCAACTACTTTCTTCTTTTAAATTGAGGTTTTGATTTGGGTTTATCTTTTTTTTTTGATATTATAGCACAAAGTACGATGTGTATCTTTGGACTTTGTTCAATCTTCTGATCTGTGTTCTGACCGTCCTTCCCTCTCAGAGTTTTTTGGAGGACCCGGAAAGCAATGAGGGGAACTTGTACCAGTATCCTGATAACTGTCAGGCTTTCTAATGTTGTCACGGTTTCTATGTTTATACCTCCTTTTGGAGGGCTCCTGTTGAGGAGACCCACCTCTTGATTGTGATCTATTTTTTCAATTTTGTTGTTGTTTATTATCCCATTTCTAAATTAAAGAATCAGGTGTTTGCTTGGTGTTATCCTTTTCAGGACTATCCATTACTTGTGGCTTTATAGCTTTGGCTCCAAAATGATCTCTGCCTAATTCGGCAGATGTGTCTATAATCTTTTTTTGTAATTCTTGCTCCTAATGTGCAGGAGTAACTTCCCTCAGGCTTTGGCGTATAGCCACCGCTGCTGCCTCCCCTCTTATGTTTGCTAACATAAATGTAAATACCAGGGAAGAATTGCCTAATAATTTCATCCTTATATTCAGAACAGGTTCTGCTCCATACTCATTCTGTATTTGTCTTAATTCTTCTGGTTTTAACAGCTATTGAAGGGATACCACGAGTTCTTATATAGATGGCAGCGAAAAACTGTACCCGAAGAGATGCATGCCTCTAACCGGGGGAGCTTCTCCATTGGTAAGCAACTCATCAGTATTTTGTGTTTTTATTGCGGTCTTGTGTGTGGAAACGCTACCTCTAACTGTGCTATTTTCTGTGCTATCCAGAATGGCATTTGCTCACATTTAGTGGGCATTTTTCCCATAACCGCGTTCAGTATTTGTGGGGTGAGTTCAGTAGCAGTGCCTTGTTGACCTGCTGGAATAACTTTGGTTGGTTGAAGTGTGAGTGTTCTCATAATGAACTGTGTCAGATTTCCCTAAAGTTGTATTATTTCTTTGTGAAGTGGACATAAGTCTGATAGTGGCAATGTGTCAACGTCTGGATGCGGTATGTAAGCATCCAGAACCGACCAAGTCACTCCTTGTCTGCTGAGTGGACAGAGTCTCACGTTATCTGTGATGTGTGGTAGGGTGCCTTTAAACCAGTTTATATGCTCCTGTCAACTGAGCGGAACTTCAATGTCCTTGTATGGACAGTATTCGTCCGGTGTTTCCTCTGGGGTGTAAGAATGAAATGTATTTGTGCGTGCATCTGCAGGTGGGAATTTAACCCATGTATAGATTACCTCTGTCCTGAATGACAAAGGTGCCTCAATCACGAATGTTAGAGTCCCACCTAGTGCGCAGGCTCCAATGTCTGCTAGTTTTAAAGTAAGTGCATTTCTGACATTTTCTGAAATCTTTATAGCATCTTCCTGCTCCCCTTCCCCCGCTGCATTTGCATGTAATGGTGGTACAGCGTTCTCTTCGACAGATATTGTAGAAAGATTTTCAAGGAAAATGAGATAAGGTTTTATAGGGAACTACAATCCTACAATCCTTCAAGTTTGAATAAACCTACAGCTAATACATAGGATATGCCTACTCAGCTGTGGTGGATTTTTCCCTTCCCACTCCGGACGTCTCTGGGTAAATGTGAAATGGAATCTCAGAGAAAGCACAACTGAACTACTCAGATTCGATCATTAAATAAGAACCAAGCCCCATGCTGGGCGCATCATGTGTAGATCCTATAAATCTATACATGATCTGCTCTTTTAGACAACATAAACTGTGGGATTGGTGTCCAGACTGATTCCAGACACCCCCATCGGATATGTTCATCTGTATACCAGCTAGCTCACAGTCCCACTATGAACCCTTCTTACCAAGGAGCAAATAGTTTCTGGCAACTATCAAACATGACAACCCAGTCCCCTCAGGGATCGTGAAAACAGTACAATACTTTTCGCTTAGTCACTCATGCTCACTTAGTCTCAGAGGGATTACAGAATAAACGATGGGGACGTTTTCAATCAGCATTTATTGAACCAGTGTCATTCTAGTGTAAAATACGTGTACTGCAACAGCCATAAGACAGAAACAGATAAATACTGTTATGAGCACCAACAGAGTAAATAGATGGTAGAATTCTACCATAGTGCTAAAACAGTTTATATATGCAGGTATATAAATATATAACAGTAATGATGCATACTCCTACAATGCTAACCCGCAAGGGATGTCAGGCCACTGAGTGCTGGAATATCTGCATGCAGGGACCTCAGCATCTCATGTCAGGGTGTCAGCATGAAAGTCTTTTTTTCCTCTCCTGGCTCAGTGAAGATGTGGTGCTTATATACCCAAAAGGTACCCTCATGGGTTCTACCTTGTTGTACCATGTCGGCCGGGGATGACGATAGTGATGAACCTTATACACAGTTATTATGTAGGAGATGGTAATCCTTCTGTGACTCTGAGAATCCTCAACCATAATAAATTAGGCTAGTTTTCTGGGAAAACCACACAACAATTATCAAACAAGGTAAAAGGTCATCACCAAAACTGTTATGTAGTACAATGGCAGGGTAAATGTATGTGAAAGGTTAGGAGACTACCCAGGCCTATATTGAGGTACATTAGGAATCATAACCCCATTCCCTGCTGTACTGAAGGATGCTTTCATTGCTCAGTTTGGTGGAGCAGCAGTGTGAATCTGACTTGTGGCACAGTTCAGAAAGTGGTTCTGATCTTGCAGTACAGAGCCACTGCAGCCGAATAGCGTGGTGTCCACTATAACAGTAATCACACGAAGGAGAGACTTGTGGGCGCTACAAATAACTTCCTTCCCACCAAAGCTGCATTTCTGATTCTCAAGGTACTAGATATCCAGTGTCCTATCCTGTCCTGCCCTCATCTGACCTGCCAGAGAACCATGAAGAAAACTATAGTTGGGCTGCTGAATAGCCTCTAGAGTAGTGACTAGAGCAGCGTAATTTCGGCTCCACCCTTTCACATCTTGACTATGACATTTATATGTCCATGTAGTACCATATATTTGTGTGCCTTAATATCATTAAAATAAAGTGGTGCATTCGACTGGAATACCAAATTCAAACACTATAGACATACTAATGTTTTCCTTATAGTGATACCAAATTGCAGTTTCCATAAATATATTAACTGTATATACACTCACGTATTTATTTGAATGGTTTTCTGCATTTATATTATAAATGTGTATGTATCTATAACCATGTATTTGAATCTGTATTGAAGTCTTTTGCTATGTTAACTTGACAAAAGGCCATAAGCATTTGGACTCCAATGTGTAACCTACAACGTGAAAGTTTGCTTGGGTTGCAATGTTTTCAAGTTCTTTGCAGATGCCTTCATATGATCTCATAGTTAATTAAATGAACATTGTATATGAGACATAGTGAGACTCGGGGGAAGAAATTTTGACAACGATGAGAGGCGTTAACAAACAAAGGGAGGACTTCTATTCCTGTTATATCTAGAAACAAGAGGAATCCAAGGATTTCCTGATGTTCTGACCAAGACATGGGGGTATCGAATAAGGTTCCCATCCAGGTACTAACCAGGCCCAACCCAGCTTAACTTCTGAGACCAGACAAGATCAAATTAATGCTTTCATGGTGGTATAGACATAGGTGAGTATCGAATAGGTTTGTTAAGGTCTAGTGTGAGAAGGTGGAAAAGTACTAGGACACATGATGTGGGATTCTCAAAGGTTCTGTTGAGTTTTAATTGGTGGTCACACGTTAGCTTTAGACAGATTCCTATAGACTCATAGAGGTACAGACCTCTTTTCTATGTTCCTGTTGTGTGGATTTGTGCTTTGCAATACTATTGATTTTGGAGAACTCCTACAGACGTCTCTACAATGCTAACACCAATTAGTTCAGACTTAGTTTAGGTACTTTAAATGTACTCATGTATAGACAAGAGGAGCATAAATCATATACTGATCACCAGATTCTGTTCTTTATTTTCTGCATTGCTGTTACTGAATTACTTGTATGCTTTATGCTGTTGAAAGCAAACGTCGTCAAATGATTTGGACTGCCAATAGTGATTCTGTATTTTGAAAATATATTTTTGAGACTTGTGAACATCAGTTTGGCTTTGAATTTGTAATAAATCTACTCTTAATCCCATTTATCAACTTTTGGGTCCTCATTAGGGGTGGGCGGAATTTGCGTAATCGCGTTACGCAAATCTCCGCGAAACGGTAAAAAATCTCCGCGAACACGCAGAAATTCTGCGAACACGCGGAATTGCTTGTTCGCGATACTTTTTTCCTGTTCGCGATCGCTGTTTGCGTGCTCGGGGTGAAATATCTCGCGAACACGCATATTAAGAACGCGAACAAGCAAAAAATTTCGCGAAGTCGCGGAACGCAGATTTTTGGGCAATTTCGCGTTCTCCGCGGAACGCAAAATTACCCAAATTCCGCAAATTCCGCGAACGGAATGGAATTTGCTGCCCAGGCCTAGTCCTCATTGTGTAGCTAAATGGGTTACACAGTAAATTGTACTTTTGGGTGATGTTAACTCCTCTTTATTTCCCAGGCATCTAAAAAGGTCTATCACAATAAAATTTGGATTATAAGCCCAGTGCTCTGTCTAGACTAACACCTAGGTACATGTGGCAGTGCATCATTTGATATCCAATAGCTGGATTGGGGCATGGGGCAGAAGTAGGCTTTACTACAGAGCTCTGCTGCCTGACAGTCTAGGCACTAGGATCATCAATAGGACAGTACCTGCACAATCAGGCTCTTAGCTTTGCATAGCTATTACTGCACCCTCTTTCTTATGGTCAGCTGGGGTTCTGGCAGATGCACCCTGTAAGGGGCCTGTGCCCAGTGTTTTTATCTGTCCTCTAGTGTGCTGGCGTTCGTTATTTTTTCCAGATCTTACCTATGTGGCAGGGACTATGATACTGGCAAGGGGCTGGTGGCTTAGTACTGCTATTTTGAGTTTGCTCCTTCAATACACTGTTGTTCCCTAGGGAAGAGAAGGCACTCCCACCTCAGCTCCTTGAGACCCTCTAGGGTGAGTGACGCGCTTATAATTCCCTGATTAATTGATTGGAATACATGCCAAAGTCTCCCTCAATATACAACGCCAAACCATTGTTTTTCCTTTTCTTACTCCTTTCCTTGCAAAAGGTTCTGCTCAGATTTTAGTATCCGCAGTTCTGTTCCTTAGAGCCTAGTGCTTATGCACTTCGACACAGGCTACAACTCCTTTTATCAGGAAAGCTACAATTATTAGAAAAAGTATTCCTGACATATACTTCCTGGGCAGGTTTTTCCCACTTTCTTTTGACCCCCTGTCAAGTGAGATATAATGTTGAAACCTCTATTGATAATTATTATGAATGTTAATGAGAAGTCACATTTTGTTAAACTGAACAATATATTACATTACTTACAGATGAAAATCTGACATTACCCCTTTTCAGGAAACACATCTGCCCCTAGTAGAATTATGGCAACTTAAGAGGGAATGAGGTATAACAGTGGTCAGCAGTAGTAGAATGATTGATGTCCAAGGAAACTAATCATTTTCTCTTGGTTGTGTTAAGAAATGGGAGTGGCAATCCTTATAATTAAGAGACTCCCTCATACGATCCTTAAAACTTGGATGGATGAAGAGACTGATGGCTGAATTTGGGAATACGAACATTTTCCTTGGACTGGGCTGGAATTAAGTACTCCTCCCGGCCCCAGATAGGTAAGGATGGTCAAACCTCTATAAAAAGGCAGGTAGGGTTCTGCTACAGACTTTCTTGAGTGATTATGACTTTTTGGATACATGGAGCCTACTGCACACTATCAATATAGAGCATACTTCCTTCTCCTGTCAGCGCAGCACCCAATCATATACCGATTATTATATGGTAGAGAGGAGAAGGTTATCCTTACCAATCATGCTCCTGTATGCTTAGGAGCAGATCATTGACCCATAGCACCTACCTCAGCCAGATGGTGCATGATGGCAATGTCTTACAAATACTGCTAGAATAAGGAAAATCTAGGCACCAAGTACTCTCCTATTTTGACAGGAATGAAGGTTCTGTAATATCTGACAGAGTACCTTAGACTGCTAGCAAAGCATTTCTGAGGGGAAGACTAATGCATGATTCAGCCATGGTGAAGTGTCTGTTTCACTCAGATCAACAGCTATTAGAAGCAAGAATCTGATACTTTGAAATGCCCAGATAAGTATAAAGCAAACACAAGGAGATGATGGATGGAGCGCTGAAACTTTTAGACACTCACCCCCAGTCACAGATCTGGGTTGAATCCATCAAGTCTTGACCCTGTGCCTCATGGGAACAGTCCAACCCGAACTGCCAAGACAGGTCTTCCTGGACCAGAAACAAGCATCATGGGAGGCTAGACTGGCTGATGAGTGTCATTACCCTATAACCAGTTCCAGGATGATCCTCTCTTTATGTTTGTTTTAGAGAAGCAGATGCAAAAAGAACAATTGATGGGCAGCATGCAGAACAAAGTCATACATTCACCCCAGTACAGAGCTCTGGGCCTAAATCCATTGTTTTTTTGTTCATCATGCCATTCCAGTTTGGACTCAGCCATATGCAAATCAGTCTTGACCCTGCGCCCAATGGGAACAGTCCAGCCCAAACTGCCAGGCCAGGTCCTCCTGGACTGGAAACAAGCATCCTACGACCAGTTTCAGGGTTTCACCCCTCATTAGCCAGGATAGTTTGACTCCAGTGGCATGGAGAGCACAGGACCCACGTCTAGGCATACCCGTCCCACTCTATGTTCGACCTAATTTGGCAGGGTATGCCCAGACGTGGCTCCCTTGCTCACTTTCCCACTGGATTCAACCTAGCCTGGCTTATGAGCGGTGTTGCCCCAAAAGCAGCCCCAGGATGCTTGTTTCTGGTCCAGGAAAGCCCTGGTTTGGCAGTTCAGTCTGGACTGATCCCATGGGGCACAGGGTCAAGACTGATTTGCATATGGCTAGGTCCAAACTGGGTTGGCTTAGTGGGCAAAAGAACAATGGATTTAACCCAGATCTTTTGACTGTGGGAGAATGTTTGCATTGTCAGCATTCCGACCTTCATTTGTTGCTATAACAGACTTCTTGATGGAGACATTACTAAAGAGGAGATAGCTGAGCCAATTTTTCTGTTTTATTGATGTGCAAATCACTGGGGAAAGCTGGGTTCCCTGCAAGACTGTTAGTGCCACTGTTACACTGGGTGATCAGGGAAGCAAAGACTTCTGGTTCATTGGAGCCTCACCCAATGAGGCCACTATTAGCCTTTTACTTAAGGACAATAAAAGATCTTATGGAGTGTTCCAGGTATTGGCATATCTCTTTGTTTAACGCGGACCTTACCATTTTGACAAACACATTAGCAACAAACTTACAGATGGTGATACCCCAACTATCACATACATTTCAGGTTGGTTTTGTGCTAGGTCATTCATCTCATAAAAATGTGATGACTTTAGCACCTCATTTGTCCTACAAATGACCACCAGGACATAATCTTGGCCCTATCGCTGGGCTCAGAGTAGGCATTTGACCAGGATGAGTGGAAATACCTTTTCTATGTTCTGACCAGATTGGCATTGAGCAAGGATATTCTAGGTAAGGTATACTTCTCTAAAATTCCCCTACAGCAGACATTGGTTTAAAGGTTTCATCGCCAGAGAAAATTCTGAAATGGCAGGGCATCCGACCTATTCTATCTAGCACCCCGGTGGTGTTCTGGGTATTTCACCTGAGGTAGTGGATGTAAAGGCATTATTGTACACAAACAATATTATTTTTCACTAGTTAAAATAAGGACTTCTCTGCCTGCAGCTATGTTGTAGAGTTGTTATAGTCAAGGTTGCCAGAGATAGGATTTTTGACCATAAATAACGTTGTGCCCAATTCAACAAATCTCCACAAAACTTTGCAGACCTATTCCTTTTTCTCTATTGATGGATGATGCAAAGTTTTGCTGTGATTGGTCCAGGAGGTGCACAGAAAAAGTGGGATCCCAAAATGCATTATGCCACCAATGCATTTTCCATAGACGTTGTACTCCTGTGTAGCAGATAAATGCTGAGTTGGATTTCTATTGCATTTGGCAGGAATGCAGATTATGGTGTGCAGATGGTCCTTTTTAGTACTACAAGTAAGTAGGGTAAGAATTTTTAATGTTATAAGGCATTTAAACTTAGGGGCATATTATCAAGGACGGCGTTTAAATTATTGCCCGTTTAGCGGCAGAAAACGGCCCCTAAAGCGGCGATAATGGGCTTGATAATATGCCCAGGATAATTCCAATAGAAGCCCATGTTCACACCAGAACATGGACTTCTATTGGAACTCACAAGGGCATATTATGAAACCCATTATCGCCGCTTTATCTGCAGTTTTTTGCCACTAAACCGGCAATAATTTTTAATGCCGTTCTTGATAATATGCCCCTCCGTGTTATCTGTAACTGCTGTGGTTTCGCAAACATTCATGAAACTACAGCAGTCATGGCAATGACAAGTCATAATGTGATTGGCTAATGACTGACTTTACAAAACCTAACGACATTCATGTTGTTTTAGGTCCAAATTCTCTGGGTTTTGGGTTATGGGCTTAGATATAGGTAAGTATTAGGTTTTATATTTTTTTCTACCTACTACCTCTTAATTAAATTGGTAATAGGTAGGGAAATTTATATGGCCTTTATCCTTATTTGAAAAGCTTCACAGAGTACCTCAATACTACCTAAAAAAGTATAGCAGTAATAAAAAAATAAAAATATGTAAAAAATTGAAAAGAAAAACTGGAACGCACTATGTTTCACAAATATAGTGCACTACAGTGTATTTGTAATTCTATTACATAATTCACTAAAAAGTGTAGAGAGTACAGCGGAAAAACCGAAAAATTACTGCACTACTTAAAAAATTGAAAGAAAGTTACAAGGTGCTTCTTAGGCATCATCACTGTTTTCCATAACTTTTAATAATACTATATAGAGGAACATAAGCACATTTCCTTACCAATTAAGGATTTAATAAAGTGGGAATAGATAGGGAACAACAATATAACCTACTACGTAACCTATATTTAAGGCCCTAATAGAGAACACAGCCATAGTGTACTAAAAAAACATGACTTGGCATGTACCATGGTATACCGCGAAGTTACTGTGATGGAACACATTCATCATTGTATTGTGTAACCCTTGCGTCAATCATGGTGTTGCAAGGGCAACACAATACTTATGACAGACTTGCCAACTATTGGAAGGTCACCATCTGTCACCATCTGTCACCCTGTGTTGCTTGGTGAATCTTACTGATGAATCCTACTTCACACACTGTATGCTACATTCATGAAGTTTTTTAAGTACATCTACATTTTCACAATACCTCCCTTTACTCTAGACTCTATGACACAACATGTGACTCCACTCCTCTGTACTGCACAACACCCCACTGTTTGACACACCACTTCTCTGTGCAGCATAACAATTGATTCTATGACAAGTCACTCCACTCTATGATGTGTCACTTCACTTTACGACAGTTCACTAGACTCTATGACACTTCACTGTATGCCACTCCACTGTGCACCACCCAACTGTACTTGCATTCCACTGTATGATACTTCTCTCAATGCCAATTCACCCTACGCTATTTCACTTAATGGCACTCTACGCTTCTCCACTCTATACCTCTCCAGTGTATGGCACTCCACTTCATAACACCCCACTCTACACTATTGTATTCTACAACACTCCACTGTATGCCGCTTCACTGTACGCTATTCCAGTGTACACACTCTATGGCACTCTGTTGTACTCTATAATACGCTACTTGACTCTATGACACTCCAATCTAACCCACTCAACTGTATGCCACTACACTCCACTCTGCACTACACCTCTGTATACCACATTCCACTGTATGCAACTTCAGTTTGTTCCACTGTATGCATCGCCACTATACGTCTCTCCACTATACACCACTCCACTCTACACTATTTTACTACACGCCAGGCCACTCTATGCAACTCCACTCTACTCCTCTCCAGTCTATACTATTCCAGTTTAAGACACTGTACCCCCAATACTTTATGCCACAACACCCCATGACACGCAACACAATGATACTCTATGATATGACACTCTACGACACAACACTGTGTGACACTGCACTCTATGCCTCTCCAGTCTATGGCACGGATGTCTACACTGTTCTACAACTCTATACTATGCTACTCCATTCAACTACACTGTATGACACTATTTGCACCATGCTCTAACCTATACAACTCCACTATAGAACACTGTACTAAAGTCTATGCCACTATACAACACTACTACACTCTGTGCCCCTACAATCCATTGTATAACACTGTATTCCACTCTATGCCACTATATGACACTGCACTCCATTGTGTGCCGTTCTATGACACTCTAGTCTACTCTAGAACACACTACACAACTCTCTCCAAGCCACTCAACCCCACTTTCCTAAACATTACTCTATGACACACTACTCCACTCTGCGCTACTGCACTCCACTCCACTCTACACCACTCTATGCAACTGAACTCTATGATATTATATATCACTCCATTCTGCAATACTCTACTCCACTCTATGCCACTCTACACTTCCCCACTCTACGACACTTTCCAACACTCTACAGAATAACACTCAACTGTACAGCACTCCACTCTATGGCACTCCACTCTACGGTATTTCACTGTACACCACTCCACGCCATTTTACTCTGCGCACCTCTACTCTATATCACACTAGTCTATGTTATTTCACTGAATGCTGCTCCACTCTATTTCACTCCACTCTTCAACAAGACACTGTATGCCACAACATTATATGCCACAACACTGTAAACCACTCCAATTTACACCACAACATTGTGCACCACAAGACTTTTCCCCATGACACTTCACAATAGTCTACCATGAGACACTCTACGACACACTGTACAACAATGCACTGTATGCCAATGCATTCTACTCTCCTCTAAAACACTGTAATCCACTATACCACACTCTATGTCCCTTCAGTGAAACAAACTCTACTCAGCTTTCTGCCACTCCACTGTACAAAACTATACTCCAGTGCATGTCACTGTGTACTCCTCTCTATGACACTCCATCCCAATTTACTGTAGCCTACTCTGTGACACTGTACTCCAATGTATTCCACTGTATTCAATTAACCAATCTATGCCACTGCAATCAATGCTATTCTATAGCACTCAACTTGATGACACTTAATGTCACTCCCCTCTACATTGCACTTCACTCTCTGCCACCCCACTGTACTGAACTGCATGACAGTGTTCGATTCTCCACAACATGCCACATCACTCCGTTCCACTCTATGACACTTTATTACACTCTACGCGATACCAATCTAATCAACTCTACTCCAATTCAGTGCACTCTACTGAACGACATGGCCCTCCACTCTATTACACTTTACCCCACTGTACACCAATCTACCACACTCCATTCTTTGAATGCAACATGGTACTCAACTGTATACTCCAATCTATAAACACTCTGGGGCAGATTTACAAGAAAGTGACACATCTGTAGAGATGCGACAGTTTCCCTGCACCAGCCTGCGATACCCTTGCACCACCATGGATGTGCCGTATTTACAATACGGCGTACCATGGCGCAAGGATTGACAGATGCATCTGAAATTCGGACGCATCTGTTGGCCCAAAAGTCACGCATTGCTGGAGTTGTGGCGCAAGTACGATGAACTCCAGCAATTCATGATGAGGCCTATCCTTATTGTACTGCCTCACTCCTTACGCCTGCTTGAAGACGGTGTAAGGTTTTGACACAGTGGCGTCCTAGAAGTGACGCAGTGAAATCTGTAGCTATCACTGCGTCACTTTTACGAGGCTTTCTTGAGTGGGAATGCCCACCCTGCATACATTATACCTGACGCAAGTATAACATGAGGCATGGCTTTCCAATGGTAAGCATTTTCCTAGATGCATCATGTTTAAAATTGGCCGTATTGTTTATGTAGGACATACTACTCCACTCCATCTATGTCTCTATACTCCACTTTAATTCACTCTACATGGATCAGATCAAAGAGATATCTGACACCCGTGAATATATAGTGTATTATTCGATTAAAACTATAAACAAGATCATACAGTTCATAAAAATGTGAAAAGCATACAAAATAAATTTTAAAAAGTTTGTCACACATCTAATTTGACCGCTAAGCATCTTGTCATTAGTCCTTTGGTTTCCTTAACTTTCTTTCCTAAGTATGTTAGTAGGGGTGCCAGATTAAAATGGACAGAAATGGCTAATCAGGGACTGGTCATTTCCCTAATGTGCAAAATGCTAAATGGCTATACTAGTTACTTAGATTTACATACGTAGGTTGCTATAGATTATTAATGCATTGTGCAGGGCTGGGGTGGGTATTTATGTGGTACTAGATGGTCCATGGTTTTTACCCCTATAAAAGTGCAGGTATACAGAACTATGTATCATTAAAATGCCAGGTTTAAACAAATCGATTACTTGAGCCAGGCGGGCTAGGTAACCAGCTAGTTACAATGGTTCCTAGAAGCCCGCCCATTCATAAAACATTATATATTCATGCGACGTTTACCTTAAAGGCTATGAATTTATCATGTTCTATAGTTAGGATTGGGAACCCCATATCTGACACCCTGCAGATGACCAACTCTGCTCATGATGAAAGGGCATGAACATCTATAATTAGATTCCTACTACTAGGACAGGTCACATCCACTCAGAGTAGACACACAGTGGTACTGATCACAATGCTGAGGTCCTGTCATTTGAAATGAAGATACAGTGCTATCTACCTTCCACAGCCTAGTGTAAAAGCTGTCCTACGTATCAATTGAGAACAGAAAGTGTCATGTCATGCACTTTTTTTTCAAGTGCTTTAAACCATGTCAACATGTAAAAGACAACACCAATAGCATTTCCCCAGTTCATTGCAGAGGAAGAACCCTTAATTCTTGGCCAGCACCCTGTCCCAGACATCACCAATGATGGCAATGATCACAATGTACCAACCATTGACCATGACACCCTCCAAGAGCTCCTGTAGTTCATTGGGACACCATCTCCAAACATGGGGAGGGACAGCAGCTTATGGTATCGCCACATACCATGCCTAAAAACCAACAGGAACCTCCCACCACCACAACCACGCCCCTAGATTCCGAGGCCCCACAGATCACCTTCTAACTGACAGCAGTATGAGTCCAAAGAGAGTTGTCAGAGCAGGTGCTGGTAGGGAAAGAGACCATGGCAGCCTTGCTAGAGTGGGTCTGTAGGTGCCTGAGTCCAAATAGGGACAGCTATGCCGCCATTAAAAGCAGCTACTCACCCCTCTGTGGCCACCAGCATTCCCTGGCTGCATCACTGGTGTCATGAAGCAGAGGCATCAACAACTGCCCAGCCAAAATAGCACCAGTGATGTGACCAAAGAGCTGGGGGCTATCCGAACCATCTTGGAGACCACCGGGCAGAAGCAGGACTCCCACATGGCTGTCTACCACTGTGGCGTTGCAGCTAAGAAACACACTCACACATGATGTGAGAAACTGCCAGCTAAGACTAGTGCAAGTACAAAACCTCACCTCAAAATATTAGATCACTCGCACACAGTAAATTATGACCTACACCTGTATGTATCAAACGAGTAGATTTTATGGAAATAGAAAGATAAAAATAGCTATACTTCTCTACCCTATGCTAAAAACCTATCCTACCCTATCCTACACTACCTTAGCCTATCTAAACCTAAAATTACCTTAACTTAGCTTAGCTTAACCTACATACTTAGCACAATATCGTAAACATCAACCCCCATCCTCCTTACGGACACAGGACAAGAGAAACATCACCCGAACATCAGCTACCTACATATGAAACCTAAACAAATATCTATTTTGGGGGGAATTTTTACATTTTTTGAATATTTGTTTTTACATAAAACACACATCCACCCCCACCTCCTAACCAGCTCAAAGTAGCCCTATCCAACAACAAACAAATCCACCCCTAAGAAACTCATAATAATACTATCATTACACTACACTAACATTACTACTACCTAACCTACCCTTTACACTACCCATCAAATATGTTTTCCTGTCAAGCAGGCTAAATTGCAGGCTAATTTGAAGGAGATGCCTTTGTGTGTTTGCTATTACATGCCCTGTCCAACTGCCTGCTTGATATACTGGAGTAGGGTTAAGGCTTGGTTCGCCTTATTTTTAACAACAGCTATTAGACCTTGCACCATTGGCTTGAGTCTCCCTTCCATTTTTGCTGATTGCCTCCTCTGTTTTTGATATGTTCTGCTGGTTTAGATACTTTGGGCACTGTGCCACTGCTATTCCGTGCCACAGTGCAAGTGCTCCCTATGTTAGATTGGTGTATTGATTAGTGACTCCATGATTGGGTTATTTGATTTACTTGTACAGTGCACCATGTGTGCCCAGGGCTCGTAAATCAAATGCTGCTGGTGGGCGTGCAGCACTGGTTGTGCCACCCACAGACGCAGCTAGTAAAGTGTGTCTCAGGCCTGCCATTGCAGAGCCTATGTGCAGCCTGGTACTGCCATGTTGACTGACCAAGTGCACCCACATTCCAGTCCCTAAACCTTCTCTTATCTTCATATCAGACACCCCTATGTTAGGCCCAAGGGCAGGGTGCATTGTAAGTATAAGGAAGGACATGCCCTGGTGTGTGTGGCATGTCCTAATAGTGAATTATAGCCATTTTCGTTTTTCACTATTGCAAGGCTAACTGTTCCCCATAGGCTAGAATGGGCAGTTTGATTATTACATCTTATAATCCTAACTGACTCAGGGAACATGGTAGAAATTCGAATTTAGTATGCCTGAACCCAGAATGATAAAATACATCTTTTAGTAAAGTTGGTTTTAACATTCTGTGTTTGTAAATACCACTTTTAGAAATTAGGTATTTTCTTGCTTAACTGTCCAAGCCTGCCTCTGCTAGGTTGTATATTGTGTGTCTGGTTCTGTGAGTGACAGGGGCTGGGGATTCCTGGGGAGAGGGTGAGTTAGCACAGGGCTGAATAGGAAGATCTGCATGTAGATGGGTGGGAGGAGTTGCACCTGGGACCTGAATAGGGCTGTGCCTTCCCTCCAAAATGCTGACTCCACCTCCTGTGGTGTGTCTGATTTCTCTGCCCTGCACTCTGAAAAGAAAGAAGGAGTCAGGTAAACAAAGTGCTCCAGGACTGACCAGAACTGGTTTGGACTAGGCAAAGGCCTCTCTGCCTTCAGAGAAAAAAGAGAAATGTAGTATAAATATGGGGACCCAAACCCCAAGACTTTAGATCACTTCTGGAACAACAACAAGAAACCTCTGCCAAGGAGAAGAACCTGTAGGAGTGGACTGTCCCCTGCCAGTGTGCTGTGTTGCTGGGTTGGCGTACAGTGCTGTCTTCAGTGCCAAGGAGAGGAGAAGGAACTTTGTGTGTACTTCATCATCTTGCAGAATATTTCTCCAAGAGCTTAAACGTGTGCTTGCCTCCCGCTGAAGTCTCAGGGTCAACAGACTTCACCACCAGCTCCCCTCTGAATTTCCTTGCTGGGAATTCTATCTGCAGAACCCTGGGTGTCGTTGGGAGCTGGAAGCGCGACGCAACGAGAAGAAGCGTGTCGCCGCCACATCTCCCAGAAGCGTGTCTTCGTCACAGCTGTCTGCTGTCGCATCACCGGAGAAGGGTGTCGCAACCGCGAGGGTTGCCGTCGCATCATCGGAGAAGCGTGTCACAAGGCCTGTCGCGGCTCCAAAAGACAGAGTCGCCGCAAGGCTGCCAGGGCATGTCGCCCCATCTCAACGTCGTCGCATCAAGGGCGCCATCTTATCGCATCGCACCATATTGTTGCATCGCATCGATGCACCCTCTTTCCGCATCGCAACCGGGCTGCAGCACGAGAATCTACGCATCACCTCCTCTCCGGTAAGGATCAAGACGCATCCCCACTCTGCGCAAGCATTGAGGCGCGACGCATTGTCTCCCCTGAAGCAAGGAACCGACGCATCTCCAATGCTGCGAGCCTTTTGTTTATTTTGTGTTACGCATCCAGGTACTTTTGTGAGAACTGTGTTGCATTTACCAACAACTTAAACTAAGCTAATTCTACCATCTTTAAGTCAATTTTGAGTACAGTATTGTGGATTTTTGTCGTTTGTGGTCTTGTGTTAAGTCCATCTGTAGTGTTTTCACTGTATTACTGTATGTGTTCACAAATGCTTATGACACGGCCTCTGAGATAAGCCTGTCTGCTCATGCCAAGGTACCAAGGGGGTGAGCAGGGGTTATCCAGTAGTGTAATCCCCTTTCCCTGACTTAGAAGCAAGGGTCCCTATTTGCTTAAAGGTACATCTGCCAACTAGAGACCCCCAGTTCTAACATCAACCGTAAACAGTTTAATGTCAGACATGTCCTCCCTCATGTGAGCTTCAAACTTTGAGGGCTCCCCTCTGGGCTGATGTCCAGGTGTCTGTGAGGGTCCACTGGTTGAGGTGCTAGTTGTTGCTACTTGTGAGGTTCCTGCAGTTGGTTGTCCATGTCTGGCTGAGCTTCCAGTGGTGGTGGTTGGTGGGCCCCTGGGAAATACAGACCACTGCCCTATGGCATTTTATCACCCGGTATCGTAGCTTCATGGCCCTGTATGATTTAGCAACCCACATTATGTGGTAGTAGCACACCTTATGCTTATTAAAATTGCGAAGGTCATCAGGGGTCATGTTGTCTGTTGAAACAATTAAAATATATGTCACTCATAGGCTCACTAGGAACAGGTATGAACTCTCATAATTAAAATACACCTAAGGTAGTTGCCCCTACACCCTAAATACAGTTTGCTGCTTTGAGTTACTATATAAATTCCGAGATCCAAACATTACCCTTTCAGTACAGAGTATGTTTGGAAACATACATTTTTGGTACCAATGGAATGGCATACATTTTCACATTCACTGTGTATGTTTGGAATAGTTATTGCTTTGGCATGTGCTTAAGTCGAGCTCATGTTGATGCCCACTTGGAAAGCATAAAAGATATTTTATTGTACAAGCTTTAAGACTAAACAATAAAAACTCTGTCCTGGTCGTTTGTGTGTCACAAATATTCCAAGCTGGACTCCCCTACATTAAAAAATGCAGATAATATGATACAGTCCTTTTCTTACACTCCACCTGAAATCTATCTGTCATAGCTTTCTCCAATAGTAAGTGCTTCACTTGTTGCCTACATGCAGCAGTCTGTGGCCCTCTAACAAAAAATGTTCAATTTTGGCCCACACTTTTTCAGAATTGTTTTTACATCGGCAAACCAGGGGATAGAAAGGCCCTTATCAAAGGCCATACAATCATTAATTATACTCTTTATTAGTGTGGAACCCTCTGAGCTCCAAACAGATAGCCACATGATGGCAGGGCAACACTGAATATCGTCGTTTCAGATAACCTATGTCCAACTCACTGCGGCAAATGAAGTGGCAGAAAGATGCCAGGGCTGATACTAACATTCTACAAAAGTGATTCTCCTCCCTCTAGGGGTTTATAGAGGCACCCAGACCCCATACACCAGCACCATAAGTTGCAATGGGACTACATTGTGTTGAATATATTTTAAGTAAAGGTTTCTGGGGCCTTCCTCTATTTAATGATGGTAGACTCAGCAATGACCCAATTGCTCTTGAGAAATTTACTCAGCACTGTGCTATGTGCTGAGACCATGAACCCGAGGAACTAAAGTTAATTCTCAAGTAGGAAAATGTTCTGGTGCTAGATAAAATGCTCGTGGCTACAATGATGGAGTATGATTTTCAGTGCTTTGGACCACATGACATTAAAAATGACTTAGTGACAAAGGGATACCCTATGCTTGGGGTCATCCCTTCCGCCTGATTTTCAAATGGAATGGGGAGTTGCACCACTTGAAGTCCTTTAGGGAGGCATGCACTCTGTTGGGTCTTGAACATAAAGATGCGGAGGCCTCCCCTATGCATTCGCCACAATCCAAGGGAGATGATTGGCACCGAGTGGGTCGCAGACGCCAACCCATTGCAGCATTGAAGCCGGGACCCACGACAATGTCACAAGAACGGGCTGCGGCCCTTCATGCGGTGCTTAGAGATACCTCCCCTACTGAGTAGTTACTGAACATTGGGGATACATGCGCATGATCTATTTGCTGGCTGGGGGGGTGGGCGGGGGGCTGGGGTCGTTGGAGTACCGCGCCTGATTCGGTAATGTTACCACCAGCCTGCGTAGTTTGGAGGCAGGTTTGGACTATGACACTACATGGGGATTGTTCTGTTGGGGCTAGGGTGGGGGGAGTCGGGGTCTTGGTTCAAAGTTCAGTGCGCGGAGATTGGGTGGGGGAGGTGGGTGTGGGGGAAGGGAGGGTTGGGAATGATAGGGGAGGGTGGAAACCGGTGTGCCACAGGGGAGCGACTCTGGTCAAGAACTCTTTCTCAAAGACGCTCTGTCTGAAATCTTACAGTCTCAAAACCGATACGCGCTGGTGGGAGGTGACATCAATTTAGTCATGGATGGGGAGTCTGATAGATCAGGCCACCGTTTCGGTTCCACCGGGGCGCTCTCCCCGGAGGGGAAAGAGTGGATGGCCCAAAGGAGACTGGTGGATTTGTGGAGGGAGGTGCATCCTCACAGCACCCACTACATGTTCTACTCACATGTGCACCACACATATGCTAGGCTAGACCACTTCATAGGATCCTTGGAGGTCCAATCGCTCATAAGGGACATTGGTATTATCCCTGCCGCTGTATCGGACCACGACGCAGTGGTGGCGTCGCTTGCTGCCCCCCCGGACTACAACGGCGGGGGGGTAGATGGCGGCTGTTGGAGACCCTCCTACCGCGGACTGGGGTGGCCCAACAGCTGCACCAACGCATCACGGATTACCTGGTACTTAACAATACACCGGACACACCCTTGACGGCAGTTTGGGGGTCGTTGAAGGCGGTCATAAGAGGGAAATAGATAGCCATTTCGGCAGCAGAAGCCAAAGAAGCGTGCCTCCTTGACAGCTCAGGTAGTGGAACTCGCACGGGTGCATAGTCGTACCGGGGCTCCCAGGGTGTGGAGGCAATTGAAGACGGCCAGGGCACAGCTCGCTGGGCTCGATCTTGATTGAGCAGAATATGCCGCCCTGTGACTGCGTCATTCGTAATATGTGGGGAGCGACAAGGCAGGACGCCTCCTTGCCAGCGCGCTGCGAGCTCAGGTACAGCGGTCGAAGATCACGATCCTCTATGGCGCCCATGGAGAGATGCTGGTCAGTGATGACCGAATTGCTGAAGCCTTTAGGGACTTTTATGCCTCACTGTATAGCGCAGATCTTTCCCTTGATACAGATGGGGAGGCGTACATGAAGGGGGTGGCAATGACTGCGCTTAACGAGGCCGGGGTCGCTGCGCTGGTTGCGCCCATTAGAGTGGAGGAGGTGGTGGGGGCGATTTCTCGCCTCAAGCCTTTGAAGTCGCCGGGGCCAGATGGCTTCTCCGCGGGCTTCTATAAAACTTTTTGTCCGGTGCTCGCACCTCTTCTGACGCGACTTTTTAATTCCTTCCAGGGGCCTGGCTCAATCCCTCCTGAGATGTTGGAGGCTGACATCATTGTATTACCCAAACCGGGTAAAGATGTTACCCGATGCGCCTCTTATAGGCCTATTTCCCTTCTAAATCTGGACCTTAAAATATTCACGGGAGTGTTGGCTTCCAGACTTGGCCCACGTCTACCTGGTATTATCGAGCCAGACTAGTCTGGCTTCATCCCCGGCAGGCAAAGCAGTGACAATACTAAACGCCTGTTACATCTAATAGACAAAGCTCATTTTAAGGGGTTGGATGCCATGCTTTTGTCTATAGATGCCGAGAAGGCGTTTGACAGGGTGGACTGGGGCTTTTTAGATAAAACGCTGGCCCACTTTGGAATCGGGAGCCGCTTCCGGGCATGGGTTGCTAGCTGCTATGACATGCCTAGAGCGACGATCCGTGTCAATGGTACCGCCTCTCAGCCCATTGACATCCGGAGGGGCACTCGTCAGGGGTGCTCGCTTTCGCCCCTCCTTTTTGCGCTCTATGTCGAACCCCTGGCGCAGCGGATCCGCGACAGCCCTGACATCACCGGCGTCACCTTCGGGGGGGAACTGCATACCCTAAGTTTAAACGCGGATGATGTCCTGGCTGCGCTGGAAAATCCGGCGAGGTCTGTACCTGCCTTTTTGAGGGAACTGGAGAACTTTGGGAGGGTATCTGGGTTTAAGATGAACAGGGCAAAGCCCGAGCTACTTCCCCTGGGCAGTTGCATGCGCGCAGCCCACGAGGCGGTTCCCGTCTTTGGGGGTTTGCAGCTTCAGGATTCCATCCCGTACTTGGGGATCGTCTCACCCCTTCCACCGAGCGGACAGTCAGTCTGAATTACACGAATATTACTTCCCAGATTCAGGGTGATCTCAGGTGCTGGCGGAAGCAGCCACTCTCCTTGCTCGGGCGTGTCGCCGCTATGAAGATGTCTATCCTACCCAAACTTCTATACATCTTTCAGACCATTCCGGTATGTCCACCCCGAGGCACCATACAAAAGTTACAAGACGCAGTGCAACACTTTATATGGGCAGGGAAACGGGCACGTCTGCGCATCGACCTCTCCTACAGGCCTCTGGATGAGGGTGGCCTGGGAATTCTGAACCTAACATACTATTACAAGGAAGCGCAGTTGCGGTACCTGGTGGAGTGGAGCCGACTGGAGTCGGAGAAGAGATGGTTATTTCAGGACAGGGCAATGGCGCAAACATCGATTTGGAAGTTACCCTTCCTAAGGCGCCCCGATAGGCCGGCCTATCTCCAGAAGTCCCCCATCACCCGTACAGTACTTCGAGTGTGGTATACAATCGCGGCTCGGAGGGGGCTCACCACCTTTCCTTCACCACTAATGCCTCTGTTCGACAATCCTGAGTTCGCCCCGGGGTTAGAGAGGGGGGCTTTTCAGCAGTGGCGGTCGTCCTCATGCCGTTCAGCAGGCCATCTGTTTGACCTTGAAGGATTCATTCAGTTTAGTGACCTGTTACGGTATCACGACATCCCAGCTCCACTCCGCCATCAATACTTTCAAATTCGGCATTGGTTGACCCAGCCCGCAATTCGCCCTCTAGTAGGTAGGAAACTGACTGATTTTGAGAAGTGGCTTCTTACTAGAGACTCGGACCGGAAGTTGATCGCTGACTTGTACAAGATGATCTGCCCGACAGTTGCTTCACGGCCCTCAGCAGGTCAACAACGGTGGGAACGGGAGCTGGGGAGAAGCCTTTCCGTAAAAGATTGGCAGGCAATATATTATAGGGCTCACCACACAGCCAGGAACACTGCCAGCAAAGAAACCGCAGTCAAGGTGGCTACATATTTGTATTTAACCCCGGTCAGGTTACACAAGGGCAACCCTAGCCGTGCTGGAGGGGATGTGGGGAGGAGGGTACCTTGACCCATTTATTATAGGAATGTAGGGAGGTGACGGGATATTAGACAGTAGTCCTCAATGACATTGATACACATTTTGAAACCGAGATTCCCCGTTTCCCGGCCTATACACTTCTAGGGCTGCCCAATGCACTTGCTTTTCCTTTGAAGTTGCTCCGGGGGCACCAAGTAGGCCTGGCCGTGGGCGCGGCTGTACAACACATTATTTCCCTCTGGGGAACGCGAACCCGCCCTACTCACACGGGCTGGTTGCATAGATTGTGGTATACAATGGGCATGGAACGAATACAAGCTACCCTCACACAGTCCACGGCATCCTTTCACACAGTCTGGCAACCTATCCTATCACTACTATTATCGGAATGTCATGAAGTCACCTGTCCCAAATATCTTCGTCTGTTGCGCCTTACCGATACTCCGACCTCCGGAGAGACGCCTAGCAACCGTTAGATGGTGGTGCTCTCAAGGGACGGTCCCAAGAGACAGGACTCGGCACACCGGTTGGGTGGGGGGTTCCGGGGAGAAGGGGAATGGCTGTTCTGGTTGTTGGTTGGGGGGAATAGGGGTTTGGGTGGTAGAACGTCGACACCGCTTGCCCCATAGATCTTCGAGACATTATTGATTTATTGCTATGACTAGCGGTGGTGGAGGGTGGGGGGGATTCGGGGTGTGTCCGCATCGTAATAGCAGAGTAACAGCTGTGTTTTGCAATGTACTTGTTGTGACGTCAAATTTAATAAAACAAAGTTAAACCAAAAAATGACTTAGTGAAATTTGTCGACATTAAGATTATCCATAAAATTCACAAAAGAACAAGTTAAAAGTTGCAAAGCTTTGGGAGTTCGGGCGATTAAAACTACATCATCAATGGAAAGTTAGGCAGGAAGGGAGGTGGCACACACTAGGGGTATGTCAGGGGTGCTTTTAATAAGTTCTACACTGAGCTCCTTCATATACAAAATAAACAATAATGGTACACATCCTTGACGGATCCCCCGATCAGTACTAAACTCATCAGAAACTTACTCTTTACATACAAACCTTATGCGAGCCTTAGTGCCTGTGTGTAAAGATATCACTAGAAACACTTTTGATGGATCCATTTTTAGGTTAATAAGTAACTGCCTTAATTTTGCCCATTTTACACAATCGAATGCCATCCATAGGTCCACAAAGGCAAGATACAGGTTTGACTGTTTGGTCATTGTGTACTTTCCTATAAATAAACATAAAGTTACGCACTGTCCTACAGTTCCTATGCTACCTCCACAACCATACTGACAGTCATTTAATACATCATTCTCCGAGACCAATTCTAGTATTCTGTTACACAGCACTCTCCCCAGAATGTTGCCAGAATATCAATTAGGGAGATGGGGCAGTAACATCTAGGCTCCGCACTATTACTTTTTTTTAAAATTGGAACAATGGTCAAAGAGATCCAGGAAGGAAGGACCACAGAATAATTTAGACTGTTATAAACATTCGTCAATAAGGGGGCCCACACATTCACATTACATTTAAAGGTGTCAATATGGACACCATCCAGCATGACCCTTCCCACCGGCACTTTCTATAATAGCGATCTCTACGTCCTGGACTGAGAAGACTAAACTAGGTGGTTCTACCACTTGCTAGCCTTCAGGGGGACACATCATGATCTATGTAAATTTCTTTAAAATGTGATACGCACTCCTCCCCGTTTATATGACATCCAAATTTCATTCCTCTATAATCAAGGGAGCGCATAGAGGACACAGTGTTCCAAAATGTTTTGCTATCCTGTGTATTTGCAGTAATGGTCAGCGTTCCCCACTGTTATTTAATAACTTCAGCCTTTCTTTTATATGTGACCGCTTTATAGGCCTTCCATGAAGTCAACACTAATAAGCGATTCCGGGGTTCTGCATTCAAAGCCGCTATAGGTCAAACCAATGGGGGCTCTGAGTATTTTATTTGATGGGTACTAACAAAGACAATCTAATCTTGCTGCAAATGGCAACAAACGAGAGGACTATTAATTCACTGTTAATATCTTCAGATAGACAATCCATCACTAACTGTACATTCTCTGCTACCAACCTATTAGCAAATTTTAAGGGATCAGGCAACCTCCCTTAAAACCCAAGCTTGTCAATAGTTGGTATTAAATTAGCTAGGCCAGGAGCTTCGTAGTGTGACCCTCTGTAGGGTATTACCAGGGTGACCCCAATGGGATTATGGGCCCCATAATCGAACCAATAATTGAACCATCAATCAAAATATTCCTTAACTTATTAGAGATAAAAACACGATCAATAATGGAAGCACTATTCCTTCATCTAAAAGTAGGCATGCCCTTTGGTTCAATCATGTTCGTCTCCAATGTACGGAGTAATACAAGGGACGCAACAAAACCTTGTAACTCCCTACCCCGTTTTTCCACTCTACCAGTGCCTGTTTCCTCTTCTCCTACACTTTGACCTAGCATTAAAATCACCCAGTAGTCAAAGATACAATTGCTGGCCTCATTGTGATTTCTTCTGTACCTGTGTTGCAATAAATAAAAAAAAAACAGTGGATGTCTAAAGTGAACGCACATCCCCAACCCCTGTCACTCCAAAACCAGACAGTCAATACACAAACCGGCAGAGGCACACAGGTTGGTTAAACAAGAAAAAAACTTTCTAAAAGTGGCATTTTTAAACACACAATTTAAAAACCATCTTTACTAAAAGATGTGTTATTAAATTCTGAGTTCAGAGAGCCTAAAATGTATTCCTCTATGTTGTCCCAATGGGAAGTTGTTCTTGTAAGATGTTACAAAGTATTTCCCATTGTATCATATGGGACAGATAGCCTTTCAATGGTGAAAACTACATTTGCAATATTTCACCCTCAAGACATGTCACACACACCAGCACATGTCCTACCTCTCACATACACTGTACCCTTCCCATGCGGGTCTTTTGGGCCTCCCATAGGGGTGTCTTACATGTAAGAAAAGGAAGGTTAGGGCCTGGCAAGTGGGTGCACTTGCCAAGTCAACATGGCAGTTAACAGACTGTGCACAGATACTGTAGTGGCAGGTCTGAGATACCTTTTCAGGGCGACTCATGTTGGTGGCACGATCAGTGCTGCAGGCCCAATAGTAGCATTGGATTTACAGGCCATGGCACACTCAGTGCACTTTCCTAGGGACCTAAAAGGAAATCAAATATGCCAATCAGGAAGAACCAATTGTAAACACAATTTACACAGGGAGCACTTGCACTGGGACACTGATCAGCAGTGGCAAAGAGCCCAAAGCATCTAAGCTGGCAAAAACGAAATCAGCACAACTTCAAAAATACAGGAGGTAGAGGCAAAAATTCTGTGGAAACCATGCCAAATATGCCAAGTCTAAAACCCATATTACCCCCAGCCTGAATAGAATCAACTCACTTTCCCTGTCGGTGGCTGGTTTTAACGTTTCCTGTCTCCTGTGCCCCAACAACATACTCTTACCAAACTAAGGTGGGGCTGCAGAGGCTAATTAGTGAAACTGCACAGTACACCTTAAATCATGGGTTAAAAGTTAATTTAAATAAAACAAAAATCATGCCTCACTCCTGAACACCCTAAGAGACTTCAACCACAAACTATAAACTATGGCAGCTATACATCCCCATCTCTGATGTATGGCATTAAGATCCTGAGAGGAAAAGACGATAATTTAATAGATAAGTTCATGGTAGGGACCTATTGCCGCTTATTTATTCTCCCACAATAGGCCTTGCCTGCACAAGTTTGACTAGAGTTTGGCCTCGGGAGACAAAATTTATATAGTCTTGGGGCATTTTTGAAATGTTGTTACAAACTAAAAAAAGATAACAACTCCACTCTAATGACAACTGTATGGCAGGCTATAGGCAATCCCAGCAATATGGTAGCCCCATTGAATATTTTATTCTGGCTATGACCACTTTTAGCGCAGAACAATTATGAGTTTTGCCCCGCTTACATGTTGCTTTTAATAGAGTGATTAACAGGACCAGCAAAAAAATGTCAATGCTGTTGGACAGAGAGGCCCTAGCAGAAAGATCCCATGCTTGGGTGGTAATTGCATCATACGGACAACTAAAACCCCATAATTATCTGAGGGGGGGGCTCTGTATGGCCTAAAACCAAAGCTAAAGCTTATGACAGTCCGATTAGGCAATTTCCAATTTTGAGGCAATTTTCCCATTTGGAAAATGCTGGGTAACAATGTGATGTCATCACTGTAACTACCACAGAGAAGACACCAGTCATATAGTTTGTAGTTATCCAGCATTAATAGGAAAACGTAGAAGCCTGCTAAAGGAAGAGTTTAATATCAAGCCATTCATACACGTCAGCAAGCAGTATTAGTTGGCTTGCTGGGAGAAGATTTACCATTTACTGGTAAATTTGTAAAGTTTATTGGGGAGGAGTAGGAGGATAAATTAGCTAAATGCGGATAAGAAATATTTTTGATTTTTTTATGGTATTGCTCCACGCTTATAGTGAGAGTAATGATACACTCCGATAGTAGGGTTCCCTGCCATAAAATTACTCAAGGGGTCTGCTTTCTGTGGAAAAAAAAAACTCATTGGGTCGTATAATTTGTTACGTTTATTTTTATAGAATTTTAATGATATTTATAAAATTGCCACATAGCACTTCAAAAACCTTAAAAAAGAAAGTGGGCGAAACGGATATAGGCCTGGTACTCAACGGAATAATCTCTGCATTTTTGATTGCAATTATTAATAAGGTTGGTCTAATCTGTGTCTATTATTTAATATTAGGCTAATAGAGGATTTCAGCAAGGCACGTTCCACTTTGTAGATTGTTACGCACCAGCTTAATTGTGGAATATTCTATAACTGTGTAAATAGGAAACCTAAGGAGTAATTGTCCTGGTAATTGTAATAAGACCATATAAAATGTTACATCTACAGATTAGTACTGCTAAAACCAGTTTTAATGTAATATATGAAGGTTTTAACTGTATTTTAAGTCTGTTTTCTTAAAATGATATTTATTTATGATGTGTTTTATGGTAACAAAATAGATTGTCAAATTGAAAGTTTTAATTAACTGAATATTAAAGCATCATTCATTCATTCTGATTTTCTTCTAATGGAGGCACCCCTGCCATGATTAGAACATATAGCTAGCATTCAGGCAGCAGATTTATAATTATGGGATTTGAGACTCCATCCACTTCCTGAGAGGTTTCAATTATTTTGATCATAAACTCCATTTAATCTAGGGGGTATATTTTTATTATGAACAGCTCTACTTTTTTGGCTATCTAAGCCAGTCTTACTTCCCTCATTCCTAGGGATTTGCGTTGTTGGTACAAAAACTTTGCAGGGGGACAGTGTGGGCTGGGCATGATTTAAGTCCTGATTTTTGGGCAGCTTCGAGCCTGTGGATGGTGCAGACTTATTACTTAGAGACACCCTGGGTTCTAGGTCCCCTGACATAATGCGGGCATTAAGGAGAGTAGCCAACTGAATCTCAATTGCATCCAAGCATCTGATTATCGGTTGGATCTTCTCCTCCAGTAGCTTTCTGATGCATTTTTGATACTCTTCATTACTAAAAATCTGCTGAGAATTTAAACCGTTCTGCTATCTTTCCAGAATCAGCTTAGGTTTAGTCCGTGAGGTGTGAATAGCGTTTTTTTCGGTTTGGTTGTTTGCTCAGCTGTGGATGTACTGATGCTGTCCAATATGGGGTTGGTCAAAAGTAATGAAGGTGGTTCTGATTCTGAAATATTAATGCTGGCCATCACCGAAGGGTCAGGGCAACAAATTGGTGTAACTATTCCCTCAATAGAGGTGCAAGCTGTACCTGGCCCATCAAGTGCCACGGCCACCGCATCGCTTCTTTGATCTACCACGCATGATCCCTGCCCCAGTGACATCCTCCATTTTGTGAGGTCTATTTTATTGTTAACAACTGCAACCACAAGCTCCAGCATAGTATCAACACTGGTTGGCTTACATGAAGGGTCATAGTTTCCAATAATCATACGCTTCCCCATGCTCAACGGGGACAAAAATAAAGATTATTATGTGCACAAACACCTCACCTCATTATTCCAAATGTCCAGGGAGCAGGTGGCCCATAACACTTTTTAGGGAGGTGGCCCAGCCTAGCCTCCTCTGGGCTCTGCTGAGCTCAGACGGGCCTGCTTTTGACCCCATATTTGCCTGGGCCATGCGATACCATGCCTCCAACAAACTTAAGGTGCTCTGGCACCTAGGGACTGTGTTACTGGGCAAGGGTTTGCAGGGGAGTGTGGCCCTCCTTCCCCAGCACAGTAAGCAGCAGGTAAAATGAGGTTCCCACACTGAGGGATGCCTACAACAAACTTTTGGTGCTCTGGTGCCTAAGGGCAGTGTCACTGGGCAAGGGATTGCTAGGGAGTGTTGTCCTCCTCCCCCAGCACAGTAGGCAGCAGGTAAGATGAGGATCCCTTATTACACATATATGATACGCAACAACAGCACAGTACACATGTAAGGCTATTGACCATGTAGCCTTTCAGGTTGTAAGTGTTCAGATGACAACGTTGACATGTCTGGATGCTACACATTGGTAAGGCTGGCTGTGTCAAACATATATGTGAATGTCTTACACATGCACCTGTTGGACATTTAGCACAACCACATGCTGAGTGGCATCACCAACTAACAACACGAAGGTAGCTGACTTGAATAATGCTGTGCACCTACACAATTCACATACTATACTCAGTAAACCAAAAAACAGTAAATAAATATGCTACATACATCTCAATCCATGAGTACTGGTTCACTAAGAAACTTATGTACTCTACTGTCAGTGCTGCTGAGTGCATGTCATTGTGCACTTCTATTCTATGCATCCCTAAGCTGATTGCAACGGATAACAATTAGAGATAAGCTAAACAGTGTAAGCCATGGCAAACATCGTAGATGCTGGCCAACTCAGGGGAGGTATGCCAAGGAGTATCAATGGCACATCACTAAGGAACTCCTTCACAACGCTCTAGGGCAGCAACAGCATATATTATTACGTTGTCGGAAGGGAAATGACAGCTGTGCAAGGGACTCGTAAATAATCCCTTTAATGTATTACATTGGCACTGTAATACACCATCAGAACTGGGCATGACAATTGCCTACAGAGGAAATAGCAGCTTTGGAGTGCATCTGCACTACCAGCCATGTAATCACATGAATTTTTGGGACAGGCTATAGCAATGTACATCAGCTTCATGCTTCCCTGAAACTCATTTCTCTCTCTTACGGTACTAGTGATAATAGTATGGGCCCCACTGTGTACCAGAAGGCACTAGTGCACAGATTGTTCCTGCACCATAGGCATGGGATTTACCCATTTTGCATGGATGCAAGACAAATTAGCACATAACATTGTGAGCCACACTTAAGTGGCCCTAAAAGAAATAATGGTCACATGAGAAATGTAAGATAGTAGAAAAAATATGTGTACTTACATGGTCCTACACCAACTTCAATGCCCACATACTGCAGGAGGTCAGACTACCTGCCAACCACATCTGCCCAGCGATTCCTGGGTTGTGGAGACTCATGATCCTTGTAATGGATTTGAATAATTGGTTGGCTGATGCTCTCTCACCTCTGCTTCCGGATCTTGACACGGTAGCCCTGTATCACATGGCCCCGACATTCCACCATTTTCAGTAGGTAATGGCAGATCAGCCAGAGGAAAATACGCAGCTCCTTTAAATTCATAGACCAAGTGTGCCACTGCCCCAGCATAATCCTACCCACTAACAATTATCCTAACTATAACAAAACCCCAAAAAACACCCTAACACCCCAATTAAATAAGTACCACAAAAGACAAACACCCAACACTTTACAGGACAATTAGCGACAATATGCACCAAATGCACACAAATTCAGACTATAGGAACACATCAGGGACAGCAGACACAACACACATACTCCTCAAACACCAAAAACACTCTCCAGTACAATCCACATACCACCACTCCCAAGCACAGACAATACAACTGTTAGTGATAGTGAAAGTGAAAGTAAATATTTCAGTTCCTGGTTTGCAGCATGCAGGACCCATTACATCACTTCCTTTACTCCACTGCTTAATTTCCTGGGTGGATGACGGACGTTTTCAGCCTTTACATACATTTTTTTAATGCTAGTTCACTCGAGGCCTTCCAATGGTTAACAATGTAGATATTGCGCATAATTTGTGATGTAAACATCGGTAAAATATTTTCCCGCTTAATAGTGTAGCGTGATTACTTTTGATGTGAGAGCTAAAAAAAATCATTTTATTTTTGGGCTTTGCAGTTCATGTCCAAATTGACAGTGTATGCTGTTTTTGGTGTGATGGGTGTTGTTGGGCTGTTGCCATTGTTTGCACATGTCATATCTCTGCAATAGAGTAGACACATGTGTGGGATCATCTGGATTATGGTTTAAACTATGCATAATGTGCAAACAGACTGGTAGCACATTGACGCTCTTTCCCATGGGTACTATGTGTGCTAAGTTATTGATGTCTACCAATTACATTGTGTGTGCTTCCACCTGGGATGCAAGAGACTACCTATGCAATGGGGTCAGTGGACCACATCTGCGACTACTCAGTGCAAGAGCAATTAGTGCCATGTGGCATAGTGGAGGCATCAGGTTGTAATCCTAATGTGAAACTGTGCAACTATTGCCTGCGCACACATGCAATAGGGAGTGTGGATGGGACAAATGCATTGTTAGCATGAGTGAAATTTGAATCCAAGGAACATATCCCACAGGACAGTGACGCTGTCATCATGTGTGGCCCCAATGACCCTTATTCGTAGTGATTGTGGTATGGTAGGTCACCATGCATGCATTGGTGTGTCCTCCAGCATATAGCTGACAGTACGGCTACATAAATAACTCCAAATCTACACTATGCAACAAGATAGTACTGCTTGTGCATTGCAGTGGGTGTACACATGCAACACTGTGGCACTAGCAAAAGTATCAGGCCTACATTATATATATGTTAGTTGAGGTAACATTCTGGATGTTACATTTGGGTATGTTTTGTTTTGCAACATATGTAGAGTGTAGTTTTGGGAATGTGTTCCCATGTACATCTTTTGTGCGACACTGCAAAGTCATCATACAAATAGTGGCCTCTACTGTTAGCCAGAAATCTGAGGCCTAACACATGGCTTGCATCAGCAGAGACACACACACACAGTTGTTAGCCACCATCTACATTACCTCCCCATGATCATTATGGCTGGCAGTCGAGAACTATCTGCTATGCATAGTTGGCATGCACAATATTTCACTTGTAGCAGATGATGTTCTACGGTGTTTCGTACACTTTGCTAGATAACTAGTCTGTGTGATAGACATCAGTGGTACAAATGTTGCATGTCAGTTGTTTAGTGTGAGTATGGTAAACATGCTTACACAGTGTTCGTTCTCTGTAATGTTATTCATAGACAGATGTACAATGTGCAATTTATTTCATTTGACCTATGAAAATCATTCTTCTGTAAAAAAAATTGCTTATGATATTGTCTCTCCACCTTATTGCTGGCCACGGCACATTAATCCTGACGCATATATCATCCAAGATACTGCATACCAAGATCATCTTACTGACCATAGGTAGGTAGTAGAGCAATCTGCCCCCAGATACATCAAGGCCATGGAATCGTGATTTGAGGACTCCAAATATTTTCTCAACGATGGACCTGGTGTTGTATAGGACTTAATTGTACATCTGCTAGGCTTCGTTTTGCGGAATCTTTACAGGTATCATGACCCACTGCATCAGTGGGTAACCCTGGTCTGCTGCAAAGAAAGAAGGTGTTGTATTAGTCAAGACTCATCGTGAGGGTTGATCCAACATTCATATCTGTGATGGCCTGTGCCTAGCTTGATGCATTCACCTTGGAAGCTGTCATGGACATTATATGGCAATGTGTGGCTGACACAGAACTACAAATACAAATGTTATGTCCTCTGTGATACTCTAGTATTTGTTATTCAGCTGAGTGGAAATGGCATGCAGGTGATAATTTGTCACCAATGATGTTAGTTTCTTTAAGATTGACTAAGCAAATGTCTAACAATCATCTATTGTGTCAGTTTCTGGATACTATGTCAAATCCTGAGCTGATACCTTTCTGATTGGATAACAAGTGACAGTAGCTGGTGATGTGTCTTCCTTCAGGCACACATATTTTGTATTGACATTTGAAGTCAACAATTTTCTTTGTGTCAGCCATGGGAAAGATAGTGGGTGTATGAGAATATGTGACGTTGTAGTATACACATGGCAGTGCAAAGAGTTCACTATGGTGACAGCACATAAGTGTTAGTAGATGTGTGGTAATATTGCACTGTGCAGTGCAACAGGAAGACTGAGCACACTACAGGGACATACATCTTGGAGAAAGTGTAAGCCATATCTTCCACCTAATGCAGTGTCCATTTGTTGCGTGTCTGTGCAGGCAGATGGAGTGCAGCATACCTCCATGACAGTCACAATGTTTCCCTGAAAGCGGTATTGTTGACTGTCATGGGTGATGTAGTTTGTGCATTTGGGGGCCCTTTGCTGCACAGTTTGGTACCTTGGATGACTCCTGTAGTGGTTCTTGCAACACATTTGTATACTGTTGTGCACATTGGATGTAATGTGTGTATATAATTTGTGATGTGATGCAGCGTTGTTGAGGGTAACCAGTGCTGTTCATAAATGGCCATACTTTTCAATTTCACAGGTGTGTGAAATATCTTCATACCTCTTGCCTATAGGATTGATTTGTGATGCACAGACTTCAGACACGGATTGACTTGCTTCAGCTATGTTTTTTTGCTGCCTCATTGTACTTATTTCTTCATATGTGAGGGTATTTGCACAATTAGCTGTGCACATATGTACTGATGTTTTTTATACCACTGGATATAAATGAATGTGGAAAGGCTGAGCTAACCTGCATCCAAAGTGAAGTTGTGGAATGGGAATTTCATTTTACACACAGCACATCCATGTTTTTCTACATTCAGCAACTCACAAAATGGTGTCTAATGGCAATACCACCCATCTCTCTTACACTATGGTGCACTTGGGTCTGCTAAGTGTCCTGACATGATGTAATGTTTTAAGTAACACATTCCAGCTCCTTTAATGTGTAATGCGGAATGCTGGACACATCTTAATTGGACATGATAACGAGACATGTGATTATGTGCCTCTTGGGAGGCACACTACTTGCACACTTCCACAGAGTCCCTGTACATAAATTTGGCTTGTCCATGTGGGCCACAGTGGCTTAGGCAGTGTCGACATGTGTGACTTGTAGGTCAAGTGTTTGCAAATTTGCCATGTAGTATGGGGCAAGTATATGGGGCCACACCAAAAACGTATGCACAGTCTATTTCAACCTAAGACCAATATGTCAATGTATTTTCAACATGATCGAATGCCTTGTGGTCTGTCATGTGCTTGAGGTTTACTTACCGACTAGTAGTCCATTCCCATAAGTCTCATTCTGGAAACGCTCATTGATGGCAAAATGCCAGAAGATGAAATAGTCATGAACACTGCCCGGGTACTTGTCAAGGACGCTGATGAAAAGTACGAGGTAGTCCACAATTGCCTGCAAGTTCATGGAATAGGTGTGCTTCCTGTTGCAGTAGATATAGGATGTAGCTGCAGGAGGCACAATTTGCACATGTGTGCAGTCCATTTGCCCTAACACATGTGGGAATCCTGCAATGGTATTAAAGCTTGTTTTCGTGTTGTTGCTGCGCTGTGTTGGGCAAATAGAGATATTGGGGCTTGAGGCTTCTGATGGCATCCAGGATTCTGGGTAGGAACCTTGAGAAGGATGCCTGGAATACTCCTTCCACTGTGGTAGGTTAGAAAGTTCTAGACTACAGCATGTGCAGAACAGAGAGTAGCTTGGCCTGTGGAGAGATGTTGGTGACACGCTGCAATGGTGGCTGCAACCTTGGCACAATCTGGTGCAGGAGGCGAACAATTGACTCCCTCTTGAGCCTGTAATGGGCAATGACCTCTTCGTCCCTGAGGTCAATGAGGGTTATCCTCTGGTGGTATGTACATTCCAATCTCCTGCGCTGCCTCTGTAGTAGTGGTCTCCTTGGTGCTCCTAGCAACAATAGCAGTAAACCGATGGGATAGTTGAGCTTTCCAAAGTGATTTTGGTCTATCCTGCATTTATACAAGTGTGCTAACATAATTTTTAAGACCAACTTTTCTCTAGAGGTAAAAGTCTGCTGCTAATTGGACCTGGCGGCAGTTTAAAAAAATTAGCAGCATTTTGGAAAATCCTTTGACATATGGCGGCATCAGTCTTGTGGGTGTTTTTCCAAGGCAACACCTACCTTGCATATAATTTTCGGTAAATTCCGCTTGCCAAACTGATGCTGATAAAAATAGTTGCTAGCAGTGGAAAAGTGACACTAGATGGCTCTAGTGTCACTTTGTAAATATGGTGTTAAACAAATCGCTGCAGCTACAAAAAAACTGATGCTGCAGCGGCTATAAATCCTTGTAAATATGCCCCTTCATGTCATAAATTTAGTCTTCTTTTCATTAAGTTGATATCTGGAAAAATTTCCATATTACTGGAATAATTTCTCCACATATATAATGGCTATATTAGGTTCAGGAGTATATATGGCTACATCATTTGCATAGAGGGCCTTTTTCCTTTCAAAACCATGAAATTGAAAAGGCTGTATAATAGTCTCCTTCCAGGTTAATTGTGCTAAAGGCTGTATATACAGGTCAAAACTCAATGGTGGCAGTAAACATCCCTGCCTTGTACCTCTCTTAATACATATTTGTTTCTATTAAGATCCCATTAACCATTGGTTTTTACACTAAGGGCTCTAGAGAGAGTTTGCAGAGATGAATTCTGCACTAATCACAAACATTCTCCTAGATAAGATCAGTTGACTTAGTGAAATGCTTTTGCTGCATCTCATATTCTCACAGTCAAGTGTTTTTGTAAAATCTCTGAAAGGGCAGCTGAGCCAGTCAACAATTGTGTAAGATCATTTATTTGCCTTCCCCAAATGAAACCTTTTTGATCATGTTGATTAGTTTGTCTTTTACCCCTGGTAGGTAATTAGCCATAATTACAGCAAATAATTTATAATCAGTGTTTAGTAGGGAGATAGGATTTTAGGACTCACGTTACAAATGATTCTCCTTTGGTATGTTGATTAGTGTATAAATTGCATCTTCCCACAGTACCGGTACAAGTGCTTTATTTAATTAAATTTGAATAAATAGTTGTTTCCATATTAGAATGTCTCAGAATGCCATCAATACCTGTTTTGTTCCTGTTTATAAGCTTCAATAGGGCACTCTCCATTTCCTCTGTTGACATTTTTGAGTCTGCTTTGATTTGTCATCTTTACATAATCTAGGAGCTGTTTATTTAATAATAACTCCTTGAAGAGTAAGGATTCTTTTGTTATCTCCTCCTGATATAGCTCCTCGAAGAATCTATGGATTGCATGTTACTGTCCACATTATTCATGATGCTTTCAACTCTAGTTTTCCAAGCTAACATCTTGCTAAATGTTTGTCATATTCAAAATATTGTAGCTTATGCATAATCCATTTCATTCTACACTTATGGCCAATTGTCATCATAAAATAATTCCTGATGTGCTTCAATTTGTTCATTAGTGCTGATATGTCCATGGATAAATTTCATGAGCAGTGTTGTGGCAACTCTTCTTTTCAATCTCTACTGGCTGCTCTTCTTGACATTTAGTAATCACCCCTCTTAAATATGCCTTATATGTATTACAAACAATATTGATGTCACTACATTCATATTGAAACTGAAATATTCCTTCAAGTTAACTTTTAACATCTGTGTCAAGTGCTCATCAGCTAATCAACCATCCATTGTCCCTCTACGTCTCATTGCCTGGGTAGAACATATTAGCTCCATGCAAACTGCCGAGTGGTCTGATCGGTATGCTGGTGTAACTTTTATACCAAGGAACTAAATCCATCAATGAGCGATTTCAAAACCAGTAGTCAATCCTAGAGTAATGACCATCGCACTTGGTTTTAAATTTATAATTCTGATTTTTTCATACATTCTCCATCTATCAAACAGTAGAAGGCCCTATATCATGCTTGTAAACACCTTGGCCGTGATTACGAGCATATGTGCTATTTACATCACCTGATAAATAACAATACAAAGGGGTATAATAAATGGCACCTATTACGTGTTGTGGGAATAACATGAGGATTTTGGTTTTTAACACACTAAAACCTGCATGATGTGGTAAATACTGTATGCTTTTCAGGTTTGACCTGACGAAATTTAAGGAAGGTTGAGATATTTATTGTATCTGATATTTATCAGATATGTTAAGTACTTTCCAACTGGTATTTCTGACCTGTGCGTAAACACGAGTTTATCCACGAGTCGGAATACACATAGTGACTCGTAATCCCTAAGACACGTTAGGAGAGCTCATAAAGGAGCATTGTTGAAATCTACATAGATTGTTATCCAAAAGCGATTTAGAGTATTAAAGTGACCACTGGTGTCCTACATTAATCCAGTTCTGAAAAAAGGCATTCACAGCGTTCCAGATCATCTGTGTTTGGCTCATACTCTCCAGCACAGAACAAGAAAATGTTATAAATATTGATCTTTACCAGGCCCATCTACCCATGTTATTTTCCTCCATTTAAAACACCTCTATATTATCTTTGTTATTTATCACAAGTGTGCCATCTTTAATTGAACAAGTCTTCTCCATGCACATCACCTATTGAACTCATCTCTCATCTCTCCTTTCGGCATAGAGGATTACATTGTAGACTCATTATTTGAGTTTTTGTAATAAATGCTATCACATGGGCTTGACTATGTTGTACATACTCTGTAACAGTTCTTAGCATCCCTTTCAGAAAATGTCCATTCACATTTGAAGTCACACATTTTAGTCCTCTATTCTTCAAAATGATCATTTAATGCTACAACACTTATGGCCTTAACCCTACTTGATCTGACATAGATTGATTGAGGGATTTTATTGTTTTCCTCAATCATGTCATTGTTTCTTCACTTCCACACATTCCTACTACTTGTGCATCTCTGAATATCAATTAGGAGCTCACTACTTACATAATCATAAAAATGAGTTACAATTACTATGTTTACCACCAGAACCTGGCACATTTTTCTTTATATTTCAATTTGTTCATCAACTTCCTCTTTTGTTTGTTATGCCACACATTTTATTGTTCCAGGTCATCATCAACATGGCAGTCAATCTCAGCTGGACCTTTACGCCCAGCTTCTTTAATTAATCCATTGTTTTTTCCTTAAGGCCCACTGTCTTTCATCTGTGAGGTGGCAAATGTCTGATCTTACAGTGAAAGTTAATATTATACATCACTGTTGTACACTTGGTGCTCTTGCTAAAATTTCTTCTTTAAATGAATCTGTTAAATGCATATATTAAAAGATGCAAGTATTTTCTTGGGCTTATTATTCTGATTCAACTTGAAGGATTCTTGTATTTCCTATATGAATTTTCCCTTTGATTCTTTTGTTACAAAGCCACATCAAATCTCCTTTAAACACCACATCCTTTCGAAAATGTATCACAAAGGATTTTGGGGCTGGTTTAAATCTTGGCAGTAAGGATATTCCATTTCAATGGTGAAGGAGTACCACCAAGATGATGATCATCCAACTGAACTTTGATGCGCATGGACCGTAGGCGTAATCATGACAAAGAATACTCAAGGCTAACCTCTATGTCCATCGATCTCAATTTGATGGGCAGACATAGAGGTCAGTTTTCATTGCCTGCACTGTCATGAAAACCCTAAAGATAAAGGGCAAAGAAAAGTTTTCTAATGCCCCCTTTACCATGGAAAAAAACTCCTATTATAAGGCGTAATTTTTTTTTTTTTTAATCTCACTTCAGGATTTTCTTTATGAAAAAAATATAAAAATGTTTGATGTCCCACTACGTCTTGCCGATGGAGCCATGTGCCAAACTTTAAAAAGCAGCATTTCTAAATTTGGCGCACGGAGTACAAACAACTTACATTTGTCGCAGAATGTTACATTCAAAGTTATTATTCAACACCCCCTCTTTCTCTTTTAGGGTACCTCCTAATCTTTCATTTTAGTCACAAGTAACTGTTCGACCAGTTATAGAATCCATCTTACAACTTTACAGCTATTGTGACTTCTGTGGCTCTCCACCTGCACTCATATCTGCTTTTATTCTGGTGACTCTTACTTCATAGCAGGTTGTTTCACACTGATAAGGTACCACTTTGAAACATATTTTCTTGACTTCTCTCTTCTGTTATAATCTTAAACTACAACTTCAGGAAGGGCCAATGTGTAATGATATTATTTGACATTTGCTGTTCTAGTCACTTTAGGGCTTCTTATTTGTTATCTTGATGTCTATTTTTTTGAATTTGCACCACTGTTACTGTTATTGGTCATTGCTAAATTATTTTGACTAATTCTTCTTGCACATAAAAAGCATCTGTTAGTTTTAACTTTGATCTCTCCTATTGTGTTTTTAATCCTTTACAGTACAGTTGCCACTGCCCCTCTACTTCAGTTTTTCTGCTTCTGAGAGATCGAGAAAAGTCACCTACTTTTGATGTCAGTAACCTCAAACATCACTGTTCTCTTATGTTTTCCTTCTTTATAGTAATCTGGAATAAGTCAGCTGTTAATTCTTCCTCCTCGTGCTGACATTCGATACTTCACCTTTCTAATAATCAAGTGAGCCACCTATTACTTCCACTCCACTGCTCTGACTGTGCTGACTCTACCCTGCTTTCGCTATGCAAAGGGGGGAGGTTGTTAGAAAAGGGGGTCTCTAGTTGGCAATGGCTTGTACCTTTGTCCAAATAGGGACCCTTGCTTCTAGTCAGGGTAAGGGGCTACACTTCTAAACTAACCCCTGCTCACCCCCTTGCTAGCTTGGCACGAGCAGACAGCCTCATCTCAGAAGCAGTGTGTAAAGCATTTGTGAACACATAAATTAATACAGTGAAAACACTACAAATGGACACAACACCAGTTTAGAAAAATAAGTTGTCTTTACTAGACTTAACACAAGACCAAATGACAAAAATCCACAATACTGTAATCAAAACAAGTCTTTAAAATGGTAGAAATAGCTGAGTTCAATGTAGATGGTAAAAGCGACACTTTACTCTCAAAGTACCTTGGATGCGTCATGCAAAAAAACAAAAGGGTTGCAGGGAAGGTGATGCGTAGGTTCCTTGCTTCGGGGGAGGTGATGCGTTGGTTCCTTACCGGAGAGGAGGTGATGCATCGGTTTCCTACTGCGTTCCGGTTAAGATGTGACAAGATGGCGCCTTGATGCGATGCGACGATCCGGTGCGATGCGACGATCCGGTGCGGTGCGACAAAACGGCGTCTTTGATATCAATGAACTTTAGATCCGAGACAAGCCCTGCGAAACGCTTCTCCGGTGATGCAACACGCTTCGTCTACGATGTGACAACAAACAGCTGCGGCGGCGGCGCGGTTCTTCGGTGATGCGGTGGCAACTGCTGCAGCGGCGCGACACGCTTCTCCTCATTGCATCGTGCTTCCAGCTCCCAGGGACACACAGTCTCTCAGAGGGCCCAAACAACAGCAGGCACCTCACTGCAGGTAGAATTCTCAGCAAGGGAATTCAGGGGGAGCTGGTAGTGAAGACTTTGTGTCCCTGAGACTTCAGAACAGGAGGCAAGGTCAGTCACAAAGCCCTTGGAGATCTTCCTCAAGATAGTAAAAAGTTCTCACAAAGTTCCTTTTCTCGTTTCCTTGGCAATACAGTAACCACTGCAGGACAACCCCAACAGCAACAGCACAGGGGCAGTAATCTTCCTTCAGCTTCTCCAGTTCTTCTCCTTGGCAAAGGGTTCTTCTTGATTCCCAGAAGTGATCTAGAGTTCTGTGGTTTGGGCCCCAATATTTATACTGCAAAATAGTTTGTCCTCTTAAGGCAAAGGGTGTCTGTGCCCAGTCAAAACCAGTTATGTTCTCCCTGGTGCAGCTTCCTGGCAGGAGGTGGAGACAGCATTGTTGAAAGCAGACCTGGCCCAGGTAACTGAACCGTAAACTCCTCCCCCTACTCTCTATTCTATGAAGGCTCAAGTCAGTGAATAGAAATATCCTCTCCCTACTCTCTATTCAATGCAGGTCCTATTCAGCCCAGTCCTGACCCATCAGACTGCTGGAGCCAAGGCCCTCTCCAGCCCCTTGTCACTCACAAACCAGACATGGAATACACAAACCTAGCAGAGGCATGCTGGATGGTTAGGCACGAAAATACCTACTTTCTAAAAGTGATATTTTCAAACACAGAATGTAAAAGTCACCCACACTAAAAGATGTATTTTAACATTCTGAGTTCAGGCATACTAAACTTTATTTTCCCAACTTGTTCCCTGCGTCAGTTATGATTATAAGATGTTATAATCAAACTGCCCATTCTGGCCAATGGGAACAGATATCCTTGCACTAGGGAAAAACGAAATTGGCTGTAATTCACTATCAGGACATACCACACACATCAGGGCATATCCTTCCTTTCACATACAATGCACCCTGCCCTTGGGCGTACCTTAGGGGTGACTAACATGTAGAAAAGGGAAGGTTTAGGGACTGGCAAGTGGATGCACTTGCCAAGTCGACATGGCAGTCCCAGACTGCACACAAGCTCTGCAATGGCAGCCCTGAGCCATACTTTGCAATTATGGGTGGCACAATTAGTGCTACAAGCCCACCAGCAGCATTTGATTTACAGGCCCTGGGCACACCTGCTGCACTGTACTAGGGTCTGACAAGTAAATCAAATAAGCCAATCATGGATTCACTAATCCAGTACAACAATTTACAGAAGATAGCTTATGCACTTTAGTACTGATCAGCAGTGGTAAAGTGCCTAGAGTCATAAACCAACAAAAACAGGTCAGAAAAAGTCTAGGAAGTCTAGGAGGAAGGCAAAAAGTTCAGGGATGACCCTGCAAAAACAGCCAAGACCAACAGGGGTTGAGGGGAAAAAAAACCTTGAAGGTGGGAAGACCTTCTGAACAATTAGGACAGACAAGGGTATGCTCTCCCGGAAGGTGAACAGCAAAACAAATAAAATATCCATCTGCCTACGCTGAGAGAGACTCATAGGCAAAATTACTGCCTAGAGTATTTTGAGATGCAAGGGCTGAGAACCCCTTTTTTATATACAACCCTCACTCACTCTAGTATTGACATGCTTCGTCAGCGGTTCACCATAGCTGCTAAAAGCCAGGATGGGCTGCGACAAACTGAGTGTCATAGGGCCATTGCACTCCTTAATTGCATCTCCCCAAAATTATTAAGCTAAGTATGTTTATTTTTCCCACGAATATAGGGATACTTGGGCATGGATGAGTCATTTTTAAGTTATATTGTTAACACCCAGTCATTAAAAAAGTATGGGGCCGATTCACAGAACTAACTTAAGACAAAATCCTAAACTTACTACTTTTGGTATTCACAGAAGTTAGGATTTTGTCTTAAGTTTGTCTTAAGATAAACTTAAGACAGACTTAAGACAGTCTTAAGACAGACTTAAGACAAACTTAAAACAAAATCCTAACTTAAGTTTGTCTTAAGTCTGTCTTAGGTTTGTCTTAAGTCTGTCTTAAGACTGTCTTAAGTTTGTCTTAAGTTAAATAAATGAATATATTTATTCACTTATGGAAAGCCATTTGTCTCAGGTGTCTTTGTATCATGGTGATAAGTATCATGTGTAAGTAGCCTTCAGAGTGTTGTTTTACTTGTACATTAACTAATGCAATGTAGGTATTTCAAAAACCATTGCCAATATAAAAAAGCATTGGATAATCTAATAGGTCTGGACAATGTTTTGCTTGTTTTCTCATAGTTTTTGTAAAAGGTCATTGTTGGCATATTCCTGGACTGTCGACAATCTAGAAAAGGTCAAAACTGGCTAAAAGCTAAAAAATGTTTAGGACTCTAACAGCACAGATTGCAGTAGTAGTCCCTTTTGTTGATTGAACCTACTGTGTGAACGAATGTTTTCTTTGTAAAAGAAAAGAATGCAATTACTTATAGTGACATAGTAAAGTTAAACAATAATTAAAGTGAGCTGATCCCCTGCTCCTTGCTGTATGCTGTAGCGGGTGGAAGAAAAATGTGAATTACACAGCAATAGACAAATGGATGAAGAGGGATTTTTACAATCCCCTTATGGAAGCATATTTTGTATATTATTTTAGTAAAATCAAAAGGTCTTGGTTGACTCTAGACAAACAAATTATCTGGAAAAAAATTGTTTACGTAGCTAAGGATATGTTTTATTTTTAAATTTAAAATCCTGCAAACACACCTCAACCTAAACATTTTTTGGGAAATCTGTGTAAATGCTGTATTCATTACAGTTTTTTTTTCTTCTATGTAATGCCTAGTGTTTACATCAGAGACCGGGTTATTAAATAGTACAGAGATTATATTCGTAGTACAAGAAGAAGAATCAGCAGCATCCGTTCTCCCTTAGACAATATTCTTAAATATCTCAGAAATCTCATTTGGCTCAGTACATTCTGTGACAGAGTGAGCTTTGTTGAGACCCATTTAATGCATTTTTTATTAAGAACTTCCCAATCTGCTTTAGATTTACACACTGTGCTCTTTATTAAACTCAAGGGCGAAATTCAAAGACATACGCACTATTATTGCTTGCAAATGACTGTGCTCAATTCTTTCTTTTGCTATAAAATGTGTAAGTTAGACCGTAATGATATACACACATTTACAATATGATCAGATCAATAATCCTGCTTTTATATATAACTTGAAGTGATTGGAATGGTTGTTGCATACATTTCTACTTTATTAGAAATCAGTATTTTTATGGTGAATTTATTATAAATTAAGAAGGGGATGTAGTCTAAAAGCAACATCGTTTTTTCCAAATTTCACATCACTTTTCATTATTGCAATAAGCAGTATTAGTTTTGCTTGCCTTCTAATGTAGTATTAGCATTACGATATATCGTTCGTGGGAACAAGGTTTAAATAAATACATCTTGCCCGATACTGCGGGGTCTGTGTCTCCTTCATCGCCGCCTGGAGGTTGCGGCAGTTCGAGTCTTTTTGATATATATATATATATATATATATATATATATATATATATATATATGTGCGCTAATTGGGGAAATCGGAATTTCTTCTGCTGGCCCACTGGAGGGCAATAATTGAGTCCTAAAATAGCATGCCAAATGCGGAACCCACCGGGGGGTTACATTTTGTGAAAATGAACTACATGTCCCAGAGTGCAACAGAGACAAAAACCATCGTGGGAGCCACACTGGAAGCCTATAAAGCAAGGAGCATGCAGGGGACTGTGTTCATCATTCCTTGCTGCACTTTCACGTATTGCTCTCGAAGAAGAAGCGTGAGGCTTCGAAATGTGTAGGCATAAGGACTGATGACAACGAGGTGAAATTCTGCTTTCTGTTGCTAATAAAGGTTGTAACCTGGCTGCTTTGGAGTGCGTCCTTACAAAGGGGCAAAAACTTGGAAACAAAATATGTGTGTGTATATATATATATATTTTGAGTAAGGGATTGCTCCGAAATGCATTGTGCCACTTTCCAATAAATCTGCTGGTCAGTACATTCCTGTGTGTGTGTCCAGTTCTTCCTGTCGTGTGAGGGGTCTTGGATGTGATGGTTTGGTGCGTGGCCACTATGCACCTGGGCGCCCTACCCTACAAGTAGTGAGGCAGCGAATAGTGGCATTTGTGGTGTATTTAAAGGACTTGAAATACTGCCTCGCCGCCGCTTTGTTACCTGCTGACTCCATTTCGGGACTTCCTTAGGAGCCACGAAGCAGCAGGGTGATGGACTGTGGGTCCAGCAGAGAGATGCCTGTGACTAAGGTGTGAGTGGTGGATAGGAGAGCACCACCCACATGGGGGATGTACTTACCTGGATGCTCGAATCTCCGCCATGCACACCGTGTTCTTCAGCCTATCATAGCGAAGCAGGCATTTTAAATCATTGGATTCCGGCGGCACTGTTTGGTTGGAAAGGCATTTGAGAAAGGGATTGCTCCGAAATGCATTGTGCCACTTTCCAATAAATCTGCTGGTCAGTACATTCCTGCGTTTGTGCCCTGTTCTTCCTGTCGTAAGAGGGGCCTTGGACGTGATATATATATATATATATATATATATATATATATATATATATATATATATATATATATATATATATATATATATATATATATATTATTATTTTTTTCTTTTTTGGGGGGAGGGGGTTGTTTTTTTGTTTATTTGTTTTATTCACTGAAAAAAACAAAGGTTTTATTTGACGACATAGTTAGGTGAGAATGTCATTTAAAACATACTGTTTCAAATGAACAAAACCATTGAAGTTCAGGAGTTATAGTTATCTCAAATAACTATAGCTCGTGACCTAGAATAACATTAACTTGTGCCCTGCTGTGCACTACAGAGGTCGAGAGGATAAGAATGAGCTGTCTTTCACACTAAAGTCTTTAAAGAAAAAATCTGATTATTGTTCTATAACACAAACTCTATGATTTACAAATACTTTCATTTAATGTAAACATTTATCAGATATCTTACAACCACATGTTCGGAGACCTCACCATAACTTCATTGTAAACTTTATATATATATATATTTTATTTTTCACATTGAATTGTGTTTTGCACCTCACTCTCTGTTTAGAATAAACATTGAATATGCATTGACCTTTCTGTGCAGAGTAGAGAAGGGCGACTGGCTGTATACAGATCCCATAATATGCAGCTGTACCCTTAAAGCACATGGCCTTTAGCCATGTGAAGCAAAAGCTTACTGCAGATCATGATCTATGGTAGGCCACTGTAACCTACCTTTACTTGCAATTGCATAGGCAACCCATGTTTTCAAGCCATTGTGGATAGCTATACTGCAGTATCCACAGACATTGGCTAAACATGGCAGGATTTGGGTGCAGGGCCTGAACTCCAGCCAGGCCCTGTGCCCAAGCAATATGGGTGTCTCGACTATGCGGTACACAGCAATTGATGATGGACATTGGCCTTGTGTGTCGGTGTTGCCCACAGAGCAGGGTCTCCAATTAGTCCTTATGCACCATTATCCACGGGCAGCTAGCAACCCTGTGCATAGCCTTCATCCATGAACAGTTGTAGTGGGCCGCCAACTCAACACCAAGAGCAGCCAACTGACACTGCAGCTTGACTGATTTAACCTGGTTCAAAGCAATGCAAAGAGATATTTGTGCAGACAGAAGGGTGTCTTTTCAGTGCAAAATACCATTTGCAGTGCAAACTAAATACCCTGAAGCACTTTACAACACTTTATGTTACTTTCATGACTTTACACTGCTGCAAACCCCTTGTAAATCTGGCACTATGTGTGTGAAATGTCATTACCATGGTGAATGCACCTGTAACAGATTAACACAGCATTTAGTTGTAAAGCATTATAAATTAATTTCGATTAAGCTTCACATCCCAAATCTTTCCTGATATCCATTTTGAAATATGTAGTTTTATTTTTAAGATACCTGCTGCTGTATTTCGAACGACTACAGTTTAACAATGATCAATACTACAATTTGAGCTATAAAAATACGGCACTCAGTTTAACTTTAAATATTTGTCCTCCTTCAGTATCTTATTAGCTTTTCACTTAAATATCTTTACACTTAGCAATACATCATATATGCCTAACAATAATGTAATAAAATAAATCACTTACACCAAAAACTACCCATTCTTTAACAGGTTGTAGAAAGACTTGGAACTATTCTCATGAAATCTGGTTAAGCACATTCAGCCATACACAATCCCACATCTATTTTGTGAATTTATTTCAAGTTTTATTTTTTAAATATGTCTCTATTAGTACGATTAACAGGAACAAGAACGATGCCAAGTGGTATATGATTAGATTGATACTGCAACTTGCCACACAGAAGCGTTCATGTATGTTGAAACAAACAAAGATGTTTAACACAGAGCATAACATGCAGCCGATCCCCAGGCCTGCGTATAAACCTTATTACTCGCATTGTAAACACTGCATACATAAATTCACATTAATACAATGAGCTACTATAAGAGAACAAAACCTAGGCAAGCGATTATCCACACTCTGCTGGGTGGAAGGAAGGGGAAGGGAAAGGGAAGGGAGCAGGTGGATGAAGAGGATTCCTACGCGGTTGCTGGTGTGGGGATACTGCTAAGGTGGACATACAGGTGTGTCACTGTGTCTGCCAAAACACAGGCAATGACTTAGGCTTTCGTATCGAAGGGAGTGGGTATGGGTCCAATGTCGTTTGGGCCTGGAGTAGCTCAGCATGTGGTCAGGGTGGCCAGTCATCCGTTTTAGATTTTGCCTTTTCCAAGTACCCTTCTCAGTAGGGAGACGTGATCTGCATCAGATGCCCAATTCCACCACTACAAAAGGATTTTTGTTCTGCTAGAATACTTGTGCGCAAATCTGTAAGCTAAAGTCGGATGGGGGGGGGGGGGGGCAAGTGTAGATTTCCAACTCATAGCTATCCAGCGTTTGGCCAAGACCAAAGCTAAGACAATTAATTTGTTAATAGGCTTACATGATGCAGAATGGGAGGTGATACCCAATAAGCAATGCAATCCCACTCTCGAAGCAGGGAGCCCGAGGCCTCCCAGAGAAAGCCAAGGATCTCACACCAAAAAGAATTGTGGGCATATCTAGATCATGTGTATGAAATCTGTAGCAGTTGCCTGGCATCATGGGAAGGTTTCAGTGCCCCCCAGTACATATGTGCCAACAGCTCCAGTGTGAGGTAGGCATGTTGGAGATAATTAAATTGTGTATACTTTAGTATGGCATTTTTGGAGATGAGCTTGGGTACCACTACACACTGTGACCATTGTGCATCTGTGTGTGCAGTGCCAAGGGCGGCATCCCTTTAAACACAAAGGAGAGTGGAGGGACACCTCGCTCTCAGTGTACAGAAAACTATAAAGGTATGTGACAGCCCAGCGACCATCCCATGTGTCAACAATACCTGGAAAAGCAATGAGGTCCTTGGCTCATCGTTCATTTTATGCCATACTCTATGTAAGTGTGTATGAAAGGCTGGCCTGGTATATGGTGCACACTTTGTTAAGTGGTCACCCTGCACCAATCCAGACAACCCTTATGATGATTTTAGTGGTTTTAGACAACATTACAAAGCTCTATAAATGGTAGCTGTGGAGAGCAGCCTTCAGGCTTAGTCCAGAAGAAGTGTAAAGCAGTTTGTTCTATCCAGAACATAATCTTTATTATAAGACGCACACTAACACATACAGATATCTCCTAGCCGGAGATATACACAATGCACACAATACTTTTCAAATGAAACAGGTATGTAGCACTAAATGCGCAGTGGTCACCAGGGGGAGACCAAACCATATACTAAGATAGTGGTATGCGAACCACAACTCGAGTCAAGACTGAAACCAGAAGACGTAGAAGTGATGAGGACCCAAGGAACACCCAATGTAAATTACCAGGAGCCCCACAGAAGCCGTGTACAGAGTGGGAACACATCCACGGGATCAATGCAAGTCAACGGGTGAGTCGTGGTTGCAATTTTCGAGAAGAAGGACCCTTCCCAGTGGCTTCTGAAGAAACCCTGTGGATGACAGAAGGTTAGAGAGCCACCCCACACATGCATACCGTAGGAACCAGGATACCTACACCAGGGAAGCCAGGTGCATAGGTGTGAAGTGGTGTCAGAAACCGCCTTCAAACTCAATGGGAGACTTCGGGAAGATGCTGCTGCTTTAGAAGGTGAAAGTGTCCGGTGGAACCCAAAGGTGGATTCAAGGTGAGAAGTACCTGCAAGCAGAGGGGACAGAGTCTATGCCACTCAAGAGTGGCCAGGAGGCATGGAAGACAAATGCCCCCGAAGTCGGGTGCTGCAGGAAAGAGGACGGTGACCTAGGAGCTGCAGCTGTGAGGACCAGGTGATGCTGTGGAAGACCAGGAGCTGTTCATGAGCTGTCCCACTTTGGATGTGGAGGGTTGAGGGGCCGGTGTCCATCGGAAGCAACTGCAAACAACGTGGAAAACAAAGAATGTGCATTATCAGGACCAGCAAGGTCCAGGTGACTCACCACAAGCAGGGGTGTCAGGGTAGGCCCCGAGCAATCAGGGGAGCCCACAGAAATCAACAGAGATCCTCAACAGGATGCACAGGCCGGAGGCACTGGAGTTGCAAGAGGACCTCGAGCAGCTCACCAAAGATGCAGGCCCACGGTGCAAGTGACGTGGTGGGGACAAAGATCTTGGTCACAGGAGATGCTTGAGGTGGGGGCTACTTGGATCCCAAAGATCTTGGATAAAGGAGGCCAACAAGCCTTTGAAACAGCAAGTCAATGCTGTGCACAAGGATTCATTTCCTGCGGCTCCGACTAGAGATACTGCCCTCAAGATTGGTGAGAGGACAGGGCAGGCCTCACAGGATGTGCAGAACCACCACCTGTGTTGTTGAGCTTTTCAGAGTACGTGGGAGCCCAGGCCCAGCAGACCGGTCACCTTAGTTGTGGTGCATGTAAATGCAGGGAAGTAAATCCTTCACTTTAAGGGAGATCCCTTCAGTTGTCTTCGATGCCCAAAGGCCTTGGAATGTTCCTCTATGGAGCACAGGCATGGACATTGCAACAGGCGAGCAGGGTGATGAGCTCAGGAGCAGCAGTAGTCTTCGCAGTTGCAGCCTTGATGCCCAGAGCAAAGTCCCACGAAGTCCAGAGTGCCCAGACGGTCGAAGAAGAAGGTGTGTCTTGAAATGAATCTTATCCCCCAACTAATCTAAAGACCCACCGTCAGGTAATCTCTTAAGTATCCTAAAGAAAGGGTTTGGATGATTCAGGGTTCCCTCCCAGAGGAGGGGTCGGACAGTGGGGAGGATACTCCCATGTCCTTTGTCCAGTTTCATGCCAGAGCGGGAGCCAACGGCTCCCTGAGCTGGTTTGAACTGGACTACGCAAGGAGGACACCAAATGTGACCTTTAAGCAGACTGAGTGGTGCTGGAAAACGCTCCCACCCGGCCCCAATACACTAAACCCTGTCTGGGAGGTGGTCACACCTCCCTGTGACAGGATACCTATTGTTATGCCTTCCCCTGCTCGAGCTTGGCTCCGCAGCAGGAGGGCAGAATAGTGTCTCTGGTCGGCAGCATCTATGTTGTGCTGTCCGGGTCTAGACGACTGGTACCGGGAGCACTGAGGTCCTGCCGGAAGAGCTTTACAGTGCATAGAATGGGAGGTATGATTTCAGCATGTTTGATACCAAACTCGATAGGGTTCCAGCCAGTTTCGAGATGGTCATAGCATATTGACACAGTTCCCCTCTAGATGTTATATGGCTGTCACACTTACATCCCAGGAAAATGGACTCCGTAGGCTGTAGGGGTGTCCTGCTCATGCAGGTGTACCCTCACACTTCAAACCAAGCACCCTGCCTTCAGGATTGAAAGGCCTGGTTTAGGGGTGACTTATAGGTTTTAAGTGCAGTGACCTTAGATATAGGAAAACCTATAGCTTCCATAAGTGGTGTAAGCACCAGCTTACACAGGCTGCAATGGCAGGCCTGTTGAGTGGTCCCTCATGGGTGGCAAATTCCATGCTTCAGCCCATGGAGGACCCTTGGTGCACCTATGTCCTAAGTACCTCGGTACCATATACTAGGGACTGATAAGGGTACACCAGTGTCCAATCTGGGGTGTACCTAAGTACTTACTCTACCGATTTAGGGGAGAAATCATGGGGACTGGGGTCCTGGTAAGCAGGATCCCAGTCAGACTAGTCAAAAACAGCATAGCACCAGGTGAAAAGTGAAGGTAACCATAAAAGCAGATCCTACTTTCCTACAGTGAGACGTACATAAAGGAGTTTGGGTAATGTCTTAATTGCCCAGAAAGCTTTTGAATGTGTTGAGAATCAAATCTGAGAAAATATTGCCTATGTTCTAAGACTAGCCTCCACCCAAGAACTGCATTCAGGTTCAATCATAGCTCCGGGAAGCCTGGCAGTGCCCAAAGCGGTAGATCTGGTGCAATCGGAGGATCAGGGTGATTTTTGATAATGTAGGCTGTCCAGTATGCCTTAGCCATGCACATAAGAACATTCCTGCCTCATGAATTTATTTAAACATAATTATGGAATGATTCCTTCATATGAATCTCCAGGGTTAGGGTATACTATCTAATTTTAAGTAAGGCTTTGGAATAATTGTTGGGGAAAAAGGCATTGGTTAAACTTGGCAAACCTTAGCATCGTTGCTCAATAACAAAAAGTCCCCTTCAATTTGAGCAGTTTTTATGCTTACAAGATCAGAGCATTTTCCCAGTTTCCAGTTTGGTGAAACATTCTCCACACTTAGGGCCATATGTAGGAAGCCCAATACCGGTCGGTAACGGCCGATTTTCGGTAAAAATCCCGTTACCGACCGGTATTCAGGCTTTTGGTATGTAGGAGGCACATTTCAGGATTCGGTAATTTACCGAATCGGTAAAATTACCGAATCGGTAATTTTACCGATTCGGTAAATACCGAATCCTGAAATGAGATGTAGGGGGAGTGTGTGGGTGTTGTGGGGATTCGTTATTTACCACCAACTAAGAGTTGGTGGTAAATGACGAATGGCTTTGAAAAAGCATTTTTTTGCACTTAGAAGTGTGCAATGTGGCAGACATACATGCCCTTAGGGCATGTATGTGTGCCACATGTGCACACATGCAGGAATCAGGGGTGCAACAGGGTGTCACTGTGACACCCTGCCACCCTTCCCATTGATTCCTAAGGGCCTCCTGGCCCATAGGAATCAATGGGAAGCCAGTTGCCATTACCGAATCGGTAAATACCGATTCTAAAATACCGACCCATTCCGAATCGGTAAATATTACCAATGGATTACCTACATAGCATTTACCACTTCATAAATACCGAATCGGTAAAATTCGGTATTTATGAAGTGGTAAATGTTAGGCCACCTACATATGGCCCATAGTCTGTTCTTTAGGAGACTGCAACTTTAAAATCATTGGCTGTCCTTGGTATCCTATAAGTTTAAAGCCATTACTGCAAAAAAAATGTTTTGCAATGCACAGTGTCCACTTGCAGAGCTGAGAAGGTGAATGGTTTTTTTATTATTCTGCAAGGCACAGCCCCAATATTTCGTTCTCAGCACCCACAGCCAGGAAACCATCAGCTTGTAGACTAAGAAGTGTAAAATCGAAAAAACAAGACTGAAGATCTCTTCTATATATGTACCCAGGATCTGGGGCAACATCCATGTGTACATTTGGATAAAAACTGCTTAAATTTAGGAAAGGGACACATCTTATTAAAGAACACTACATCACAATACAATAGTAGTCCACAAAACAACTACCTCTCCAATCACGTATTGACTGTATACTTGTCTTTGACCCTACACAGCACTCTGCTGCCTTTTGGCTAGGTTAATGCTACAGAAATACCACACACTTACATACCTATATATTGCTTACCTCTCATTCTACCTTTATATTTAACTTAACAGTTTGTTCTACTTCACAGACAGCAGCTAATCACAATGTAATTACCTAAACTGTTTGTTTTTTTTCTATTTAAGACACTGCTTTGTTATGAGGATTTCTCATTCTACAGCTATACCTCTCCAGTTTACAAGGTGTCCGGTTTAATGGTTAATGAGTGGCTATTTTGCCACTTCTTTGTCTACTGGGCTAGTGAGAAAGCAAGGTCTTTTGGTGTTGGAAGCAATATGGAATTTCTTAATGTTGACATCATATTGATTGGCTACCAAGGAATGAAATGGCATCAACGTCTTCCTTTGTATTGGGGGTGTGGCCAAGCAACAATGCCAGCTAGACGTGCCTGCCGAGTACTCATGCTCCCTGGGTTGCTTTCTGACATGTATTCTTATTAACCCAGACTATTGGATCCAGTCTTGTGTATCATTTGCTCCTAATGAATACAGGGGCTACATACAGGGTATCACAAATAGTCACCTAGACTCCGGTGTGAGGGCTGGTAGACCCTGGAACTATTGCTGACGGAGTGAGGAGACTACTGAAACGGGGCCTGGCTTGGAAGTCCATAGCCCCCATTTGTGGCAATCTGCCGGGGGGACTCAGGGTTTTTCTGTCTTGCAGAAGAGCAAATACCGGGTCACGAGCGCCCAGCTCAGTGAAAGTCACTTACTCTATATGGCGGTCGGAGCCCGCCTACCCTTCCTGTCTCTAGAACTAAGGTGTGGCCCTTGCAAGATCCTGCTGGACGGTACTTTATTCAAAGACCCGAGAGCCACATGGTGAAGCAGAATGCCAGTGCCTAGAACATCCCTGGAGAAGAGCTGTGAGCTGATCCTCTGCATGTATTTGGTTCTTTTCCCCCAGTTTTGGTGACTGGACGTACTGGGGATAGGCTGCATACCCCTGTCAAATGCAGTGCATGGACCATAAAACAGCAATCATTTGCCCTACATAAGGGCTGCCATCATATCACAAATGTGCTACCTGTTGAGTGGTCCAATGGGCGAGGTATGCTTGGATCCTCCTTGTCATTGGATGTTGGAGGGCTGAAGTTGTGGGCCTGGTACCTCTGGTCCCAGGGCAACAATCAGATCAATACAAGGGGTGTCTGACCAATGGACCTGGGCAATGGGCAGTGGAGCAGAGACCCTCACAATGGATATGAACTGCTGGTGAGGAATCAGGAGGTTGGCCCTTGATTTTGAAAATCTGGTGTGTACCTCATACTGACTGATAGATATTGAGAGCCACGCCACTGGATTGCAGACCCTGGATTATACTTACTGATGTCCAGCAGTATCCACATAGCTGCCATCCAGTAGGGGTGATCCTTCTTTTTGCCCAAAAGCAATAGCTCCAGTGGTTGTTATAACAACCTCTATTTTGCCCAGAATGCAGGCTAGATTTAAAGACCAGCTGAAGTAGTTGATTAGATCTTCCATTAAGAATATGCAAACACCATTTTTGCATATACTCACCCAAGGTGGGGGCCATGTAATTGGAAAAGATAGAATGCTCCACCCAGCCAAGACCTACAAGATAATAAACTATACCATTGTCATAGAAATCAACAATTAAGAGAGGCCTCTTCAGCATCAGGAGGAACAGGGGCAATGACAAGAGCACTTCCAGACAGACATAATGGTGGAGAAGTGTGGCTCAATGGTGTGGAGAAGTGTGGCTCAATGGTGTGGAGAAGTGTGGCTCAATGGTTAGAGTGGCAGACCTCGATGCAGAGCACTGGTCCGGGACCAGGGTTCGATTCCCGACGCGGCAGGGTCTCGGGCTATAAATTCCTCGGACCTGATATTCTCGCCTCAGTGCCTATTCTAATCATGGGTCCCACGCTGCAACTCTGGGCAATAGCTTGCTTAGTCTCCACAATGGCCCCAACAGTGCTGGGATGCCTGGCTTCACCATGGGGGTGCCCAGGAGTGGACACTTCACACGGATAGCCAGGAAGGGTTCCTACAGCGGTATGAGTACAGTGCTGAGATACCCCTAGGGGTGATTCGGCGCTATATAAGCACATACACATTTACATTTACGTAGCAATACAGGGGTCCAGGTTGTTCCTTGAAGGCTTAATAGATACTGTCACTATTGAAGTTTACTTGTTGCAAATTAACTTCTACAAGACGATAGAAAGAGTTAAGGAAGCAGAAGAAAGGGTATATACCCTAAAATGGAAAGTTGGACAGTTGAAGGCTGAAGTTGCCTCCTTAACAGCTCACTCAGGAAGGATGGAGGAGAGGACTGAAGATGCAGAGGAGTGCTCAAGGTGCAACACTTTAAGATTGATTGACTTCCCAAAGAGGGATGAGGGCCCCTCAGCTGAATTATTTTAAGAGGACTGGATTACACATCAACTAAAGCCTAAACATCTTTGAAATGTTTTCACGATGTAGAGAGAACATAAATCACTAATGGCACAAACCCCTCATGGGACCCCCCACCGCTGTTAACTGCAAGACCATTTGATCACCACAACAGTGATGCTATCAGTAAAGAGCCCACCACAATTTGAGAACTGGCCTTTCTTCTTCTTTCCTGAGTATACAAAAGTGCATTGCATGCACAAAGACTTTCAAGTGGTCAATACAAACCTCACAATTTTCGATCCACACCACTGGTAAAAGGCACTCAATAATCTGCCAGCAAATATGTCATCACTCAGACTGGTTGGATAAAAGAACAGCTGCACAGAACCTTTCTGGAGGTTAATTCTGCACCTGGAACTGAGGAGAATTTAACAGTTTGTAGAGACTTAGTGCAACAAATGTGTAAATACTCTAATGAGAGCAGAGACGTTTGAATGTTACGAGCGCTGTTGCTGTTGTCTGACTGATTTGCAATATATGAATGTGCTGAGTAATCCTGGTGCTCTCCCCAAAATATCCTACTCACATCCGCTTGATGAGTTCTCAAATGTCTGTAGTATATGTGTTGTTTACTGGGGTGTTGCTCACCTGTATGGATTCTGCTGTGCAACAAGCATCTCATAATTTTTGACGCCTACCCTAGTTTTGAGAGTGGCATTGAGTGTGAGTGAGGTGCTCCACAGTGGATTCACTGAACAACTGTTTGATTTGTTTGTATGGGAGTTAGATAGCAACACAGGGTTTGAGAGACTGCAATGTTGCAGTTTGTGTGAACTTGGGCATGCTGCGATGAGCAAGGTGGGGTGAGTTGGATAGTTGGATTATTGTTGTACAATCATATGTTTGTGTTCCAGCATACATGCCACAACATGCCTGCACATTTTGGGTGGAAGTGGGTGCTTGCTGTTGTGCACCATGGGATATTTGCTTCTGTTGATGTGGGATGGCAGTTGTAAGTTGTTTACCTGGAATGTCTAGGGACTGAATAAACATGTTAAGTCTTATAGGTTACAACTATTTTTACAGCATTCTGGGGTTGGGTTGGGGTTGCATTGCTACGGGAAATGCACATTTGTGGTGACATTATTGGAAAACCTCATAAAAAGGAAGCGGGCAGTTGTATGTTACCTCTTAGTCTGCCTTCTCTAGATGGGCCCTAACATAGATAGCACCTGGGGTGCCTTTTCAGCACAAACACACATTGGTGGAATTTAATTCGAGGGCAGATATCTGCTGGCTTTGGGAGTCATTGATGCTTCTGACATTTGCTGAGTTCATTTATATGCTTCAAATATGGATGATGGGGAGTTCTTTGCATCCCTCCAGAGGGTATTGTATTAGCTCCACATTTGCAATCAGAGACTTTTTTAGGCTGGTAACCTAAACGCTGTGCTGCATGGGCACTTGACTAGCATCTCCTGAAAGAAAACACTACACTAGCATGATGGATAATCTTAAGAAATCAACAGAGAGACTGAAACTTGTGGCTGTCTGGCATCTGCTACACCCTATGAAAAAACAGTACTCCTGTTACACGCCAGCAGCTGGGACATATAGCAGGCTGGATTACTTGCTTGTTCAATCATATCTGGAATGATATATGTGGCCAATTCTCCACTACTAGCCATCTATAACACTAAGGGTCAAATCTATGAGAGCCTTGCATCACGTTTGCACCACGCAAAGTGGTACATGCTTGACACAAGACTCTGAGTCAGATATATGAAGCCACGCAAATCCACAAAGCATGACTTTAAGCGGACCCATAAATCCTGAGTAACGCAGTGCAAATCACTGCGTCGCCTTACTCTTTTCAAGGGAGATGTTCCATGGGCATTGCAGTGGGTGTTCCCAAGCAACTCCCATTGTTTTTTACGCATTCCCAGATTTACACAGAATTATAAATCTGGGAATGCTTCAAAATCTTATCTCTATTTCTCCTAGTTTGTCCTCTTTCTATTTCTGCACCACACTAAAAAAGAGGAAAATCATCTCAGGCTTGTTTTTGTGCAGGAAGGTGCCCCTTCACAATGCCCCAACGGTACTGGAGCGAGTTGTGCTAGAAATTAGGCACAGTGGATGTGATGGAGGTATCTCAAAAATAACAATTAGGAAATCTGAAAATCTGTCGTAACATTACAGTGTGGCAGCCATTGAGTCAAAACACCCATTTAACTATAGCTCTTTATTATTTTTTTCTAAACAAGGAGCGGGACTGGAGGGAGAGACGTAAACCTTGCTAGGCATCTGGCAAGAGTAAGGAAGGTAGGGTTTTCCAGGGGAGGGGGGAGGGGTGTGGGGGGGGGTACAGGGGGAAGTGGGGAAAAGCAATAAAAGTTCTCAAGAATTAGACCTCATAAAGGATAGGATCTTTGTTACTTTTATAAGCCTTCCATCATTAGAGAAATGGTCTATCCTAGCTTGTGACATTATATGGGATATCTTAGTTTCTATGGTAGCAGAAAGCAACGCTGGCGGTTGTTCCAAAAGCAGTAAAAAGGAAAAAAAAAATCCTTATAGAGGATGATCTCTATTAGGTTTTTATCCTGGAACGTCAATGGCCTGCGAGTAAAAAGTCGTAGACATAAAATTTTACAGTAGTTGAGAGATTCTTCTGTGCAGGTAATCGTCATCTAGGAAACCCATTTATTAAAGCTAGAGGTCTCTGAGATATTAAAAAAACAGAGTTGGGTAGAGACGTTCCTATGCACGGACCAAGCGGTTAATATTAGAGGGATACTAATTATCTTTAAAAAACCAGTTAAGGTTCAGATTTCAGAATGCAAGGAGGATCATAGCGGGAGATGGTTAATTTCGAGGATATTATTGGAGGGTATCCCGTTAACATTGATAGGAAACTATGGACCGAATCAAGATGACCCTTCTCACTTGAAAATAATTCAGGAACACCTCATACTTATACAGGATCCAGTTATATGGGTTGGTGATTTTAATATTGTGCTTAATCCTTTGCTAGATAAATCCTCTAGTTCAAGAGCACTGGTCCCATCTAAATCAAGACTGGTTCTTTTAGACATAATGGAAAACTTCGGTTTAGCAGATGTATGGAGGGAAAGGTCAGGCAACAAGCTGGGGGTCTCTTTTCAAAACCTTAAATATAAACACAAATCAAGAATTGATTATGCCCTTTTCAGCTATATCTTAAAAGACTCGTTAACTGGGCTTAAATACCTTCCCTCACATATGTCAGATCATATAGCCATCATCTTTGATCTTCAAGGGGCCACCCACAAGAAAGAATCCTCCTGGTATTTCGACCGTACGATATTACTGGAAGAGGAAGAGACACATTTTTTGTCCGCGGAAGTGAAGTCCTTCTTAGATATAAATTTAGGATCGGCAGACATTAATGTAGTTTGGGACGCCATGAAGGCTTTTATTAGGGGCTGCGTAACTAACAGAGCTACTTATAGAAGGAAAGTTTATTGGCAGAAAATACAAAATATCAAGATGGAGTTAGCTAGAATAGAGCAGCAGTTGGGTTCCAATATTGCTTCCTTGCGGGTGGCAGAAGAACAGGCTAATTTGAGGTGTCAGCTCGAAACCATATTACAAGAAAGATTAACTAAAAGATGGGAAGCGAGCAAGATCTCCAATTTTGAATTTGGGGAGGCTGCAGGAAAGGTTCTGGCATGGAAGGTTAAGACAGAACAGGCTAGAAAGTATATCAAAGAGATCAAAAGAGATGGAGAGACCACTATTAGGACTTCTGATAGGGAAATAGGATCTGCTTTTCAAGAATTTTTCCAAGAAATATACAAGGAAGAGGTCTGGGACGACCTGGAAGCTAGGGAGAGTTGGTTAAATAATATTGATTTACCATTCCTGCAAACATCACAACGGGCTTACTTAGAGAAGGAGATTTCAGAAGAGGAGGTGGGAAAAGCGATTGGTCATTTAAAGAAGGGGAAAGCGGCGGGTCCCGATGGCTTACCTGGAGAATTATATCGAGTGATGAGTCCCGTTATTACCCCAATATTGTCAAGTCTTTTTAATGGGATTCTTTTGAGAGGGGAGAATTCCCCTGAATCATGGGAGGAGGCCACGATTGTTCTTATTCCAAAGTCTGGGAAAAAGCTTTCTGAATGTGGGTCTTATAGGCCGATTTCCCTCCTAACTAACGATTACAAAATCTTTACATCTATCTTGGCAAAAAGATTGGGGGAGTTAATCGGATCGATAATCCATCAAGATCAAAGGGGTTTTATAAGAGGACGTCAGTTGGCTGACCATACTCGAGACTTGGTAGGGGCGATTGACATCGTAACTACCTTTTCTCTTCCATTGGCCATCCTGACCCTAGATGCCACAAAAGCCTTTGCTAGGGTTAATTGGCCCTATCTGGTGGAGGTTATGAGAAGATTTGGGTTGGGGGACGCCTTTTGTCGGGTAATTGAGATATTGTATAGGGCCCCTACAGCCAGATTATTAGTTAATGGCACTTTAACAGACCCGATAAATATTACTAGAGGCACTAGACAGGGCTGCCCGCTATCTCCGCTTTTATTTAACCTCTACATAGAGCCGTTTGCCTATGTTCTGAGAGAGGAAGTGGATATCCCTCTCTTTGTATTTGGTGATTGGGAGAAGCGGACAGCGCTTTATGCGGACGATATTCTGGTGTATACGTCAGACCCGTGGAGAGCTTTCCCGATGGTAATTAAAAAGGCAGGAGGATTCGGGCAAATTTCTGGATACGACATCAATGCCAGTAAAACAGAGATCATGTGTTGGAACGTTCCAAATATACAGTCTACAGTTGTACCATCAATGAGATATCTGGGAATACGTATCACTCAGCATATAGGAAGCTTGGCACAGATCAATCGGGTTGCTACGGACTGTAGGAAACTTCTGAGACTGTGGACGTTCCTGCCACTCTCGATTTTTGGGAGAATAAATCTAGTTAAAATGTCCATTTTACCAAAATGTACTTTTATTTTTAACTCAATTCCCCTGTCCTTCGAACGGAAATAAGTGGAAAAAAGCCAGCGAGAAATAAATTAGTTCATCTGGAATTACAGAACAGCAAGGCTGACCTGGAAGAAGTTGAGAAGAAGGAGGGAAAAGGGAGGGCTGGCTTTGCCAGATCTGTTATACTACGCCTGGGCATTTCAGCTAACTCATTCTAGGATGCTTTTGAAAATCCCCGCAACATCATCTCTGGGGGTTATGTTCAGGGCCATGTTAAGGAGAGTAGACATCCCATTGGATGGTTTTTTATTTAAGTTTGGAGACATGAAATATTTCAAAAATGTAAGATTAAAGATTCTGCAGTCAGCCATATTAAATTGGGTTCAGATCAGAAAAAATGTCAGGCTACATTACTACTCCAATTTTGCTCCGGTCTGGGACTCTCCCGGGCTTCCACCCTGTATGCAGGACACTTTAGCAATTCCGTTAAAAGAGGCTGGGATTCAAAGATGGGGAGAAATATTTGCTGATCGCAGGGTACAAGATTGGGAGGTGTTGAGGGTCAAGGTGGGTATGGCTTTTTCTAGGTTTAAATATTTACAGTTTGATAGTTGGGTACGTGCTGAAAATAGGAAGGGTCTTCTAGTGGGGAAATATAGTCAGTTTGAACAACAATTGGTAGAAAAGCAAGAAGGGGGCAAAGATGTGGCAATATGGTACTGGGGTATGGTAGAGGAGGCGGATGGAGATTTTGTCCTGCCAGACAAGTTATGGGGAAATGAGTTTGCCCTCAAGTGTGAGGATTTATGGATCAGATCCTTTTCTTTTCTTTATAAAATAGTGAAACCAGCCTGGCTAAGACGTAACCACTTGTTTACCCTGCACCGGGCCTATTTTTCAACCCTAAGGCTCTCCAATTTCCTTCCAGGGAAGAAATGTAATAAGTGTAATTTGGTGGCAGCCTCAGATATACATATGTTTATGGAATGGCCGCCTATTAGGTTGTTCTGGGAGGAAGTAACAGCTACTCTGGATTCTATTTTAAGTACATCATTGAAAGTTACTCTCCCGTTAATAATTTTTGGACTGGAGGAAAACATAAATGGACAGGCAAAGTCTTTTCTTTTCTACTCCATTATTCTTGCAAGACGACAAATATGTAAATTTCGGGTGGAAGCCAAAGCCCCATCACACACAGCTTGGCTGACATCACTGTATGATACTTCTAAGACTGACTTGGCTAGATCATGCTCCAAAAAGAATTTGTCTTTTTGGGATTTGTTAATAAACTGGAGCTAGGATACGAGGGTCTTTTTTTTTTTCCCCCGGGTCCGATGATTATGTCAACTAGGCTCCAGAAGACCCTGGGAATCGGTCTCCCCCGCATGTAGGCCCTGGGTCTGTCATTACTGACTGGTGCTTCTCCGCTTTTCTGCTTAATGAGGTAGTCTCCCGCCTTATAAATAAATCCTGCCCAGAATATGACACGGTGGATAGATGGACAAAAATATTCTAAGGCAGACGTGTGGTGGTTGGCTCTCTTGGTGGATGGAGGTAATGGCAAATGAGGACAAAAAAAAAAAAAACACCCATTCAAATATAGCTCTTGTGGAATACCAGCAGAAGGATAATTTGTATGCTAACTTCCTACATGTAAGTAATGACAAACATTCAATGAATTTTGGAGGATCATAAATGAGCTAGAAAAAAGGCAACATCTCAGCGAATAGCACTCATATAACAGAATCAACATGGATTACTTTGTTACAAAATCAATACACTGTAAATAGCACACCTTTACAGCTCTCTGGAAAGCAGAAGGGTATTTTATCATCAAATACACTTGTTTTGGGAACCAATTACCAGGAACTTAGTTCCAGATAAACCCCTGTGAGGATTTGGGTGTACTAAATGATATGGCTGTGGGGCCTTATTGCAGAGTACACTTGCAAATACCATCTTGGGTTCAGTCAGTATCATTTACTTAACCTTAGATCAACCCTAGGTAGATCTGGCTGTGTGTCAGAGGCCCAAATCAATCCTTTATAGCACAGGAACAGAATGCCGCTATTTCCCAATGCCACCCTTGTATCTTCTCAGCACCACGTACTTATCAGCATGTATGCTTATGAAGACCAAAGGCGGAAAGGGGATGGGACAGAGAAGAGACAGTCGCACCACGCCTGATTCTTCGTTCAGCTTCAGACGTTTTCTTCTTCCTTCTTCTACTCTTAGCACGGGATATGTTTTCTTCTGTAAGGGAATTACATTAATTAACCTTTTCTATCACGTGTAATTATTCCCTCTATGTATTCTCTCTCCCTTGTTCACCTACCCCGACTTGGTGTGACCATTGCCTCTCTTCTATATGATGTTCTACAGTTCTGGCTTCATGTGCTGAAACTACAATAGTGAATGATTACTTCTTATTCTTTCTTCTCCTTATGCTCTCTTATATTTCTTTATCTCCTACTAAGTCTACCTGTTCTTTAACTCTGCTTGCAGTACACTGGGGGTCTGTTGTGTAGTAGTAGGTACTTATATATAAATATATATTGATTTGCTCCTTCTTCACCTACTGAAGGCAAGGTTGCTATTTCTGACTAACTATGTACAATGTAAGTGTATATTCACATTCTAATATGTATATATATATATATATATTGCAGCGTTGTCAGCTATTCAGTATATACACACAGACTTTCTGTCTATTTCTTCCTCCACTATTTTCTTCATGTGCTGACTCGATTTTTAGATAATGATGTAGAGACTTGTCAGAACTCACCCGCGCATATAACTACACGTACTGGTGCTGACTCTTTCTTTCAATAATGTAAGTTCACTGGTTGCGCCTTTTTCTCTTAAGCGCGTTTTGAATAACTGAACTTCTTCCTCACAGGAATGCTCCCATTTAATCCCAAAACACGGAACAGTCTTACTGTATTTTCTTCTTTCTGCAACTACGGACTGGAACTCCTCCTTACGCCAAGCTAAGGTCGCGACGAACTATATCTTTCCCTGACTAGTACGCGACGCTCAGATTCCTAACCTCCCTCGCGGTGAATTCTGGTGATGTGCGCCACAGCTCAGGCGCTGCACCTGGAGCTTCTTTATTTTCACCTAAACACTAGAGCGCTACCTGTCGCCTCAGTGTGTGACTCTTGGCGGCCATTTTAGGGATGAAATTGCTCTGCACCACCATACTGATTCTTAGTCTTTTTCCATGGTAGGGGTTGGCAATCCTGACACTGTGAGTAGTATGGCTTGGGTTCCAGAGATACAGATTTTTGAACTTTTTATCACTTTTAAATGTAACCACAAAAAAGCATTAGTCAACAAAAAGTGTGCACATTTTTCAAAGGTTTGAAAGAGATAGTGTGGGTGCTCTGGCCCAAGTTAGGGGACCAATCTGGCAGGAAAAAGGTCTAGGAGGCAAGTGTGCATACTTTGGACAATTAGCCTTTTTGAAGCAAGCTCCAAACTTTTGAGGATGACCTCCAACATGGACATCATTTGGGAGTAGTCAGGGGTCACATCCGTGAGCTCTAGCATTGAGTCAAAACTGTCAGAAGGCACCTGATCTTCACAGAAGCAGAATAGACGCTAAATCCCAATGGCCACCCACCAGTGTCACTGCACTAAGTCTGACCAAGGCGGTTTCACCAGTGTGGGGAAAAGGGGAATGGGACAGAGAAGAGACACACCTTCAGACTGCTTCCTTCTGCTGCTCCTAGGCTATCTTCGCTTGTTGTTCCCAGGAGGGAGAAAGGGTACCTAATGCACAGAGGGACAAAGAGATCAACACACAACCTCTCTACAGTTCTGCACTACTTAACTGTTGTTGTATAAAGTCTTCCTACCAGTCTTGAAAGGAGTATATGCTTCTCTTTTATATGTTTAGTTTCTGTGGGTACATATAACTTTCTGTGCCTGAAACTGAAAAAGGGATATTAAGCTGGAGCGATCAAAATTAACTGAGTTTCTATAAATACTCTACTAACTTCTCAATACCTTGCTTCTGACTATTCTCTTGCATTTAACATTTCTGGCAGTTAAATATCTTGCACATTGGTGATTGTCCATATATTGACTGAAGAGGATATTCCAGTTTCTGTTCCATTACAAGGGGAAATAACGCGCAAAAGGGGACTAGGCAGGAAAGATAGAGTGGAAAGAAAAGGATAAGCGCAAGGAAGGTGCAGGAAACTCCTGAAATGATGCTGCGCAATAGCAGGAAGATTTAGTTTTGTAGTTGACATAAGCAGTGTGCATGTAGATATACGCCTTACTGTAAAGTTCTTGGTCAGAATGATCTTTCTCCTGACGCCTCTCCAAACAGCCCGAGAGAGTTCTTGACTCTGGCTCTGCTGACGGTAATACCCTCGGCAACTGCTGACTCCGCTCCACGAAATAGGCTCTCAGGAAACTTCAAAAGCGGCCTTTCTCTAAATGCGAGATAACCTCTCTCGCCAAACTCAGAACTTCTTTTCTGACTCTGAAACGCGGAAAATCCTCTTTCCGCTGCCTACTCTAGCAACTAAAAGAGTCCCAAACTCTCCCTCACAAGGTTGTGAGGAGAAACGGGCCAAACATACTTTCCCTGAAAAAACTACAGTTGAAGTGCGCCGCAGAAGGCGCGCGTACACCTGTTACTAATTACCATCTCAAAGGAAGTTCTAAATATGGCTGACAAACGTTTCCAATGAGGCGGCCATCTTATAGTGGTGTGAAATACTAAATTAAGTCCCTCCACAAGTTTACCATGCAGGGTTTAACAATGACCCTAACCTTTTTTCCGTGAAGGGGAGTTACCTGATCAATGACTGTGGTTCCTACGATATTACTGACACATTGCTACTCCTGGCACTTGCTTTACAACCCCTGGCCTCAGAGTGGGCAAAACCTTTGCCTCCTCTGAGGCCAGGTGTCACAAAGGAAGTGTCAGGAGTCGCAGGGAGCAAGCTAGAAGTCACAGCTACAACCCCTGACTACTCCCACATTACGCTTATGACCTCCATAGACATCAGTGGAGTGGTCCTGCTGCTGAGGATAATAGTGAAAGATGCTCAAATGATGGTCTGATTGTGGTGCGGTTGACAGTGGAGCCTCTGTGGTGGTCCATCAGTCCAAGGGGGAGGAGGGCCAACTTTAGCCACAGAGATCAGGGTCACACGAAGTCCTCTATGTTGAAGTAGTCGGCTAGCCAATGCGGCGCTATTGGTCACTTTGCACCGCAGCTGGGGTGAAATCCTAAGGTGGGGCCTGGTGTCTCTTCAGTAAAATGAATCCAGATTTTGATAGCACTCTTTGGTCCAGCATACAGGGGTGCAACTTTTGGCTATCTCGGATTTGTCTTTTTGCTTGTTCCTCGAGTGGTAGCGGCAAACTGTCTGTGGTGGCTACCAACATGTCAGTTTGGGCTCTTTCAGGTCTTGTGTCCCTGAAGCTGGTTACAAAGGATCAGCTGACTGATCCTTGGAGTCACTGCTGTGGGTGAAGGTGGGAAATCAACATTTCCCCTTGTCAGAAGCCACAGCCACAGGCACAGTCTCAATCTCACAAGACCAAGAGTGCAGTAGATGCAGTCCTAGTGATGATGCAGCCACTCTTTGTGCGGGTTAAGGGAAGCAAGACAGTCTCTCTTTGGTCCTTTCTTCAATTCCAGTGTGATATGTGGGGCAGGGTGCCAGATTCACCTCAGGAAAGAGACCTGAGGGGACATGGCGGTCACGAGGCAATGGGATAGTGGGTCACCTGCTACCTAGTGAGGTGTTTGCTATAACATGTGGCATCTAGCTATCCCACAGTGCCCCATTCTGGCCCCTTTGAAAATGACACAACCCTTCCTTGGTAATCTGGAGCACGATAGCTCACCCTAGAGATGTGACTACCAGTGGGCTATACGCCAATGGGAAAACCAGTTTGGGGACGGGTTTTCTCTCTCTGGCTCTGTCTCCTAAGTGTCTGCAGGAACAAAAGGCATCCTGCCCAGTGGTGTTGTCACAGTTGACCCTTCAAATGTGGCTTCTCCTTTGAAGCTCCCCTTTTGGGCTAACACCCTGAGTGGCCATCATGGGAGAGGAGGTATCACCTCGCTCTGTTGCAACTGCCTTTTTCATGGGCCTGGGCATCATTTGCACATCTCCCTATGCGGTCAGAACATTGTCTGTATGTTAGGGCCTTTGCGAGGCCACTGAATTTGCTGGAGTGTAGAGTGATAACGTTCTAAAAGTTACTAACTTTAATAGTGACTTTAAATCTGGCCTGGGCATCAAGTCGGATTTAATGACAAAATTAATTTGAACCTTACTTGACTTTGCTAGGTAGCCCCATTCAGAGGTTAGCGAGGCTGAGAATTATGCTAATAGGTGACCCTGTGCTAGCCAATGCGACTACTTACCTTTCCACAGCAAAACAATAACTTGGAAGTATTGTTGTTTAGACATATTAAAAATCATATGTCCTACTTAATAATACACAGCTCCCTGTCATAGGGCTCCATAGGCCTTCCTTAGGGGAGACTTAGATATCCTTAACGGAAGTGGTGGCTTTGCCATTAGGAATAATGGCAAAATTGAACTAGCAGTGTAAATACTGCCCTTTCAGTCTTTAGTGGCATGCCGGGGTACATTTTGTCCTTATGATGTGCCTGGTGGCACAAACAGTGCTGCTGTCCTGGGTAAACACACTGTCTGACATGCCCTGGGTACCCTATTCTAGGGACTTACAAGTAAGTCAGCACTTGACAGTTAGGTGTATCCAATTCAACATATCTTTTGTATAGGAAAGTGCCCTTTTAGTATAGTCACCCCTCCCCACATTTTGCTCCAATGCTAATTGATGCTTATGAATGTATGTGCACCATAGTCTGCTGGCCAGGCCTCCATTCTAGGGCTCACACCCTAAAAAAGATAAGTTTAAACTGACAACCCCAAAAGGCATGGACTCTACCGCCCTTCTAAGTTCCTAATATATGTTACAGGTGGTACCCAGGGCATGGTTGGTGAATGGGGTCCCTGGGGCTTGCAGCACTCATTGTGCCACCCTGAGTGACCCAAGTAAACTACTGACAGCAGACCTGCCATTGCAGTATTGAATTGCTGTTATTTATGTTTTCTTTTAAAATCCATGATTCCGGTTATATGTAGCTATCGCATTCTATTTGATGTATTAAATTAAGATAAAAATACACGTTATTTTTTATAAATTGATGTTGGATTTCTATTGAGTTGTGTCAATTACTTACTGTCAATGTGGGTACTCTGAAAAGCCTAATACATGTTCCTCTATTAAAGGCTGACTGTTCTTTACCACTCTGCCAGGACTGAGCTAAATATTTATTATTGTAAATTTGGCGACCATCTTCGGGTCTGTGACAATATTGCATGGTGAAGGCTACCCAGCATCACCATAGAATACTCTACCTTCCTACAATTTGTATAGAGTTAGAACACCAGCACTGAGGTCTGGTTAGCAGGCCTCTGTGTGTTCCCAGAGTCGAAAAACCAGCAGCATCAGTCCAAAAATGTAGGGGTGAACAAGCAAAAAGAAACATTTCATACATGGCCCCCTTCCAGACAAAAGGTGATGAGCAGCCTAACCCTCATCCTGGTGATTCTCATTATCTAAATGGAAGAATCTATGAAGGCCATCAGCATTGGCATAGTGAGTCCTAGGTATATGTTCCACTGTAAAGTCCATACCTTGTAGGGAAACGGACCACCTCAGTAGTTTTGGGTTCGCTTCTTTGATCTGCGTCAGCCATCTGAGAGGCTTGAATTGTGAAGCGGGTCTTAGCTTCTTTAGGGACCAAACCTCAGCAAAGTTTCCCTCTCAATGGCACTCCAATGTTGCTCTCTAGGGAGGAGTCGCCTATTAATAAAGACAACTGGTTGATCTTGACCCTGGTCATTCAGCTGTGACAGTACTGCCCCAATCCCATGCTCTGAAGCATCAGTTTGGACAACAAACTCTTTACTTAAGTCAGACACTTTTAGGACAGTTGCTGAGCGCATAGCTTCCTTAAGATGTCAAAGTCCTTTTGATATAAGTCAATCCAGATGAATTTCTTTGTTTGTTTCTAGGAGGTTAACTCTTTTAAAGGTGCCATAATGGCTATGTATCCTTTTATTAACCTCCTATAATACCCGGTCAGGCATAAAAAGGCTCCGACTTGGGTCTGAGTCATTGTAGATTCCCAGGCAAGAATTGTCTGGATTTTGGGTTGGAGAGGTTATATCTGGCCTCCATTTACTTTGTGGTTCGAGTACCCTACAGACCCTTGCCCTATCTCACACTTAGTTGCCTTCATAGTCAGCCATGCCCTTTAGAGGGTGTAAAACACTTCCTTGAGCTGTAACAGGTGATCTTCCCAGGTGGAACTAAAAACAGCAATATCATTTAGATATTCTGCATGTTAGACCTGACATCCTTGCCATCATTTTCCCTGACTTTTCTTGCTTTCAGACCTCCTGTTTGCTGACTTCTTTGCTGGTTTTGCGATTCTGGGCACTTTACCACTGCTGACCAGTGCTAAAGAAAAGGTGATCTTTCCTTAAAACAAAGTTACATTGACCTATCTACAATTGGCATATTTTATTTACTTATAAGTCCCCAATAGAGTGTACAAAATGTGGCCAGAGTCTGTAAATTAAATGCTACTAGTGGACCTGCAGCACTGATTGTGCCACATGCTTCAGTAGCCCTTTAAACATTTCTCAGGCCTGGACATTCAGAGCCTATGTGTGCAGTTTTAAACTACTGTCATGTCCACCTGGCAAGGTAACCCACTTGCCAGGCCCAACCTTTCCTTTTTAATACATTTGTCACCCCTAAGGCAGGCACTGAAGAGCCCCAAGGGCAGGGCACAATGTATTAAAAAAGTTGGACAAATACTTCTAAGTTTTAAATGTTCAGGTAGTGCAAAAATCTTAAATTTGTTTTTCACTACTCTTGCCCATACGTTAACATTGGGATTGCTTTACTGCATCTTATAAGTGCAATTCCCAGTTGGGATAAGATAGAAATTTAGAGTTTGTTGCCTCTGGACTCACAATATAAAATCATAACTTATGGTGAAGTAGGATTTTAAATTGTAAATCTGAAAATGCCACATTTGGAAAGCTGTCATTTTCTTATTTTAACACTTCTGTGCCTCTTCCCTGTCTCTGAATACATGTCTGGGGTGGGTGACAGCTGGACTTTGTGTATTCCCTCTAGACAGTCACACACAATGGGTGCTGAGGTGTGCCATTCACTTCCTGATGGTCCATCACCAGGCTGATGGGCCTTCCTGAACTAGATAGGTGGGAGGATCTGACACTGGCACCTGGATAGGGCTGTGCCTGTCCCCACAAAAAGAACTACATGCCCTCCATAGTGAGTCTGGAGCCAGGGAAGATAGGGAAGTGACCTTGTGGACATCAAATGACTCTCTTTGAAGTCTACCCCACTTCAAAGGCACAACTCTGTATAAGTACTGGACCCTGACACCACCAACTCGGGACACTTTGCCAGGAAGAAGGACTGCTGTACTTCTGAAAGAACTGACCCTCTGCTGGATTTGCTGGACACCTGCTCTGCTCTGCATGCCCTCCTACCTGTGGCCCCTTATCTGGTGGTGAGTAGGACTGGATCAATCTGTACTTACAAAGGAACCAAGGGACTCCAAGTGTTTGCAGGCTTGCCTCCTGTTCTGAAGTCTCAGAGACATCAAAGATGTATTCCAACTCTGTTGAGCTGATGTACTCTCCATACTGCAAGTTCTGTCCTAACAAGAGGTGCCAATCCAGTCCTGGGCCTTCAAAGGGGGTTCTGCAGCAGTTTTCTATAAACATCCACACATTGCCTGCTTTGCACCGGTCATAATCAATGCATTTGCCTTTGACGCAGACCCAACACCACTTCGGAGACTTCACAGTGCTGACAGCATGGCTCGACGATGATGCAGCACAATCATCATAAGGGGTTTGGTGGGACCAGACTGAGAGGCATGACAACGATGCAGTGTATTCATCATAAGGAGTTTGACAACGATGTGGGACCCAACAGCAAGGCTCAACAATGACACAGTGTTTTCATAGTAAAAGGTTCAACACCCAGGACCCAATTGTGTGACTCGGATGCGACGCAGCTGCTCCTCGGGGTCCATGCTTGTTCTCCAAGAAGGGACTTTTTTAGCCGGGCCTGCATGGCTTCTGTACCCTACATGTGCTCTATTGGGCAGGCTTGACTTTTCAGATTTGACCTAGTCCAGCACAACTAAATGCCCCCATTTGGCGCTATATGCTTTTAAGCACTATATTGCAAATTATTCTCTATTAACTCATAACTGTGTTTCTACTTATTGTTTTTTTTTTTATCCTTTTGGTCTTGTTTTTTTAATGAAATTAAGCTCTGTTTTTCTAACCTGGTATGGATTATTTGTTGTTGTGGTGTCCCTCACTGTTTTACTGTATTAAGTGGTGCACAAATACTTTACACATTGCATGACTGCTCTGTGCCAAGCTACCAGAGGATGAGCACAGGTTAATTTAAGGTGTGTATCTGACTTACCCTGACTAGAGTGGTGATCCGTACTTGGACAGGGTGCATACCTCTGTCAACTAGAGACCCCAGTTCTAACATTGGTGAGCAGTGGTGGGAATAGGGCTTGTGTTTCTCCAGTGCCTTACAGTAATTTGGTGTACACTCCCGTCCAAATATGAGACCAATTCAACTTATTTGTCCCTGATCCACTTCCGCAAATTTTTTGCCTATGCTCTCTGATTGGGATTTTTAATTTATTCAATTCTCCCTGATTGCCATTTTTGCTTTTTCTGAATCATGTCTTTTACTGAAGTTCCTGCATCTGCACCTTCAACCATGGAGTGTAAGCTTGCCATTTTGGAGAGTTACACAGCAACCCAGCTCAAAACCTTCTAAAAGGGGTTTGGGGTTTCAATGAAGGGCTTTATTAAGAATTTGGAAGATGGAAGAAGTTGTGAGTGCCTGGTTGGAAGCAGAGTATGCAGCTGTGAACCCAGAAGAGGAGAATGTGGTATTTGAGGAGGATGACATGGAGCTAGATTTGCTGTATAATCTGGATCTGACTGTGAGGCAGGGAGCCAATGGAGTAGAGGTTACCCCTAGGGCAGGTAACAACATTTCATCTGAAGGCCTATCCCCAGAGGAGCTAGAGGACAGGATGGAGGAGAGAAAGTCCAGATTTGAGCTGGATAAGCTCAAATTTGATGAAACGCAAAATAAAGTGGCCATGAGAAGATGGCAAAGAAAACAAGGTGGCCTTAGAGGAAAAGAAAATTATTTTCGCTCAAGAACTGGGCTTGAGCGAGCTGGACATCAAAGCCAGGAGGGCTGAGTGCAGCCAAGATGGTGGCAGCATTTCTCCAGTGTCCTCTGACAGGAGGGTCCACATTCCCAAGCATTTGGTGTTTGATTTTATGTTGGGAGAGGACATAGATGGATGGTTTGAGGGCTATGAGATTGCTCTGAAGATGCACATGGTCTGTGAGGAGAATTTGGGAGCTAGTCTGTAGAACACATCCCTTGTGAGAGGAGGGGCACCCTACTGGCCATTGGGGGGGGTGATAGTATGAGGTATCCCCTCATGAAGGAGGCCCAAATCAGGAAGTTTGGTCTGACTCCAGAGAAATACAGACAGAAATTCAGGGCTAGTCAGACGCTTTCCAAACAGACTGTTGATTCCTTCTGCAAGGCACTTGATTGTTTGGTGATGTACTTTACGACTTAAGCAAACTTAACCATGATAATACTAGTCAGAACAACGTCAATGTATGGGGGAACTACCACTACAACGCATGCATCACAACGTAATGCTATTACAATGACTCCATTACAACGGATGCGTTTACAAAGCAGGTGCCATTACAATGCATGACTGCACATTGCAACTATTGCTAAGGTAAGTGTTCAGGTGAGTTTAAATGTATTTATTTCTTTTTTTGTATTTTTAATAATTATTGTAATATTAAAAGGTGGGTAAATAATTAGGGATTTCAATTTTTTTTTACATTTATGGGAAAAAAAAGTAACCCTTTAGGCACGGGATGTGAGGGATTAGGAGGTTATGGGTGGGGACGTGTATTAATACTCAGATATTAATTCATACCTGTGTATAAATTTACATAAAGAATTAATGCATACAATTTAACCTTTAAAAAAAATCATTTATAAAAACAAAAAGGGTTTGTAACATGAAACCTTTAGGCACGGGATGTGAGGGATTTAGGGGTTATGGTTGGAGAATTGTAGGAATAATCAAGTATTAATTTTAATACCTGAGTATTAATTTATTTAGAGGATTAATACATATAAGGTAATATTTTTAAAACATATGTAATAAGAGAAGTGTTTGTAACATAATCCTTTATGCACAGGCTGTGAGGCATTTAGGGGCTATGTGTGTGGGGAAGCGTATTAAAACTCATGTATTAATTTTAATACCTGTGTATTAATGTATTTAGATAAATATTACATACAATTACGCATTTAAAAATCATTTATAAAAACCCTTTAGTCACAGGATGTAAGGTATTTAGGGGGCATGGGTGGGGAAGTGTATTAATACTCAGGTATTGATTTCAATACTTGTGTATTAATTTATTTAAACAATTAATACATGTTGGACTTGGCCCTTTTTGCAGGGTCATCCCTAAACTTTTTGCCTTCCTCCTGTATTTTTTCTGACCTGGTGTTGGCTGTTTTATGACTCTGGGCACCTTACCACTGCTGATCAGTGCTAAGGTGCATATGCTCTCCCTATGGTAACATGTATACATTGATTGGTGTCCATGTTTGGCCTATTTGGTTTACTATCAGCCCCTAGTAAAGTGCACCAGGAGTGCCAGGGCTCGTAAATACAAATGCTGCTAGTGGGCTTGCAGCACTGGTTGTGCCACCCACAGAAGCGGCCTAGTAAAATGTGTCTAGGGTCTGCCACTGCAGAACCTGCGCGCAGTCTGGTACTGTCGCGCTGACTGCGCAAGAGCATCCACTTGCCAGTCCCTAAACCTTCCCTTAACTACATATTAGTCACCCCTCTGGTAGGCCCAAGGGCAGGGTGCATTGTAGGTATAAGGTAGGACATGCCCTGATGTGTGTGGCATGTCCTAATAGTGAATTACAGCCATTTTCGTTTTTCACAATTGAAGGCTACCTGCTCTCCATAGGCCAGAATGGACTGCTGGAATTACTACACGCTGTAATCCCACTGGACTCAGAGAGCATGGTAGAAAGTCAAGTTTAGTATGCCTGAACTCAGAATAATAAAATACTTCTTTTGGTAAAGTTTATTTTAATATCCTGTGTTTGTAAATACTACTTTTAGAAAGTTAGTATTTACTGACCTGGCCATTTCAGTCCGCCTCTGCTGTGTGTGTGCGTTCTGCCTAGTAACAGTAAAGGAGCAGGGCTGGGGAATTCCAGGAGACAGGCTGGCTGCCAAGTGGTGGGTAGAGAGATTACATCAGGATGGGTGGGAGGAGTACACCTTTGACTCTGAATAGACCTGTGCTCTGCCTCCACAATGCCGGCTCCGCCCCCTGTGGAGCGGCTGATGTCTCTGCCCTGTTGCTGAAAGGAAAGAGCAGAGTCACCACAACAAAGTGCTCCAAAACTGGACTAAGCCAGGCCCATGCCCCCTGCCGACAAAGAACAAAAGAACTGTGCTATAAAAGGAGGTGCCCTGCTCCTAAGGAATCAGATCCTGTTTGCGCCAAGACGAACCTCTGCCTGAAGGAGAAGGACCTGGAGAAGCTGAAGGAGGAATACTGTCTCTCTGCCTAAGAGACTGGCCTGCAGTGGGTGCCTGTCTGCTGGAAGGAGAGGAAAAGACTAAAGAAAAAGACTTTGATTCAACTTGTGCTTTTCAAACAATCTCCAAGGGCTTGCTTGTGAACTTGCCCCCTGATCTGCGCCCTAGGAACAGTGGGCGCTACTTTTCCCCCAGAAGAGGAGAAGCTGCTGGACGCAATCCCGTGTCGCTGACCCCCAGAGAACCTGTGTGCCTTTCACTTTCCAAGCACCGCGACATCTGCCACCTGGGGCTACCACGAGCACCGCAAGGACCTGTCCACCTGGTCCCAGCACCGCAAGTGACTGCCCCTCCGAGCCGTAGCTCGCAACGCAAAGAAAAGAACCTGAGTGTCCAACCACCGAGCCTCTGCGACCCTGCGCCGCCGAGATCACCGCGAGGACCTTTAACACACTGGTGATCCCCTGGAAAGCCGATCACGCTGCAACGCGCTAAGAATTGCCCCGGAGCTGCTCTCCCCTCCTCTGACCCCTGTCGTGTGGCTGGGACCATCCTCGAGTGTATCACGAAGCACCGCCGCCCTCTGACTGTGAGGACGACACCGCGACGTGGGACACCTCTCCGTGGACCCCCGAGGCCGCAGTGACCATCCCCGTTCAAGAACTAAGGTATTTGTGACAATCGCGCTGAGGTACGGCCCGTCTCTGCCTTGTACGGCGCGTCCCTGCATTGAAAGTATTGGTGACTGGGGCGCTGTGGTACGGCCCGTACTTGCCTTGGTGCGGTGCGTCCCTGCCTTCGAAGTATCCTGTAACTTGTGCCCTGGTACAGCCCGTACTCGTCTCTGTTTGAGCCGTACCTGTGTTGCCGTCCGTGTACGGCGCGTCCCTGCAACTATACGGACCGTTCAGTGTGAACTTCATTGCCGGTGCTCACGCGGGAAGCGTGAGATTTGGCAGGAGAAGCCTTGAACGTATTCGACGCGTACCTACGAAGGTACGGCGGGTCTGGTTCACGGACGGCATACGCGTACTCACGCGAGAAGCGTGAGGAACGGCACGACGTACCCAGATAGCGGTACGAAGTGTACCTGAGGCGCTACGAAGCGCAGAACACCCCAAAGAAGCTTATTTTTAACAGAACTGTGCCATTTGATCATCTGTGGACTGCATTTAAGCCATTAAGAGTAACTGGATCAGCATTTAACCAAGAGACTGTATTTTATCAACCTGCCTGAAAGAAATCTTTTATATAAAAACCTATATTTTTACAGAAATACAGCCTTGTGTATTTGTGTGGTGGGGAGGTAATTATTGTGTGGGACAACTTGCAACGCTTAACCTAATGCCCTCTGGAAATCTAGCCTGACTGCTCGTGCCACGTTACCTAGAGGGTGAGCAGGGGTTATTTTTGAAGAGGTAATCCTACGCCCTGACTTAGATGAAAAGGGTCCCTGCTTGTCGCAAGTGCATACCTGCGCCAACTAGAGACCCCGGATTCTAACATTGGTGGCAGCGGTGAGGATTCACGGATTTGCATTCTTGGTGTCTGCGCAGTGATTACTAGCCATTGCACAGTGAGGACAGTCAAGTAGCTTGAGCCACAGAACTTTTTATTTTTGCTTGCCAAGAAAGAAGATCCCTTGTGTTTGGAGTCGTGCCTGGCCCAAACAGCATTGAGAAATCAATCTCTGAAACCTCTGAAATTCTAGGAATGGAATGGGAGGCGTCAAAACTGGACAGCTACAAGAGAACTGAACTCAAGTACTTCTGCAGTAAGCTCAAGGTTCCACGTGCAGGATGCAAGAACAAATCAGATCTCTACAAGGCACTGAAAGCCTGGAGTGAATCAAGGGGTGCAACTAAGGAAGTTACACCATTGAAACCAGCGGAAAGCGTTCGCAGTTTTGGCAGAGGCCTGTCGCCAGAGGAGCTGGCAGACAGACAGGCCGCTAGGGAAGGGATCATGAAGTGAAGTTGGCAGAGCTGGAAGTAAAAAGCCAATTGGAGCTAGAGAGCAAGAAGCTGGCTCTGGAAGAAAAGAAAATGCAAATGGAGCATGACTTGAAAATGAGGAAACTTGATATGGAGCTCGAGAGGCTTGAGGCCATGAGTGTCTCAGCCCAGCAACAAGAAAGGTGCGTAGCTCAGAGATTGAGCTTTTCTGAGTGGGAGGATGAATCCAGCTCAGATGGTGGCAGCAATATTGAATTTTATAGTGCTGAGAGAGTAGTACGCACACCCAGAGATATGGCGCCTGACTTGAAGGAGGGGGTTAGCATACACCAGGAGGTTCAAGGGCATGAGGTAGCTCCAGTAGTGTGCAGTATCCCTACAGGGAATAGGGTAACTGGCTCAGGGGTTCATGGTCCTAGTGGCGGGAGGGACACTCTACTGACTCCTGGTATGTGAGTGTGAAGACCGCCCAGAAGAGTGTGGGTTGTGTGACAGAGACAGTCAGATACTGTCTTGCCAGTCTCAGGAGAGTGGTGTGGAGTACGTGTGTGAGGCACTGGATGGTAAGGTGAAGGATAGTTTGGTTAACCCTGCTAGGGGGCTGTGTGATCCAATTGTGGGAGAGCATATTGTAAGTCCCTGTTTTCCAGAGCTATGCCAACACCTGTGTGAGGGTGAGTTCTCTGACCGCAGAGAGCTCACATTGGAGGCAGACCTTTTGTTGGAGTCCAGAGGGTCTGGAAAGGCATTGCGGAGTGATCCCGAGAGGAATGGTTCAGGAATCTTCAAACCCAGTGTGGTGGAAGTGGCTCAGAGTAGCCCAGCTAGGTCCGGTAGTAGTGAGAGGGGTGTAGGGCCTCACGTCCTGTCTTTAAGGGGAAGGAGTGAGAATGGATATGTCCCGGTAGTGCCCAACCTCAGACTCAGAGCCTGGATGGTTCTTTAAGGGAACACTAGGTGGGGAGCCTAGTCTGTCCTGAGGGGCTGCCCGTTGTGCGGGATCCCCTAGTGTCTGGTGAACGGGGAGTATCTGTAATCAGCCCTCCATCAGTTCTGGTGTCTGGCAGTACCGCTCCAGTTGGGAGGGTGCAGAAGTCCAGATTGAGGGGTGAGAGGGGGAAGAGTCCCCAGTGGAAAACCCAGTGGGTCAGGGGCCAGCCAGAAGGGCTGCGTCACCAGTGAATGACCATGGTGACACCACTTCTGTCCTGGGGGATCTTCAGGCACTGTCAGATGGACATGGGTCGGGAGATCAGCGCCAGGCAGACTATCACACGACACATGAGTTATGTGTCACCCTCAGGGGGGGTATGCGTGCTCCACTGGAATTCCTGGTGCGCCAGGCGAGCGTGCAACCGCATGGGTTGGTCCCAGGGTTGGGAAGCCAGGTTCAGGTGTTGTCTGACCTGGAGGGTGGGACAACTGTAATCAGTGTCCTGACCCATGTTGCTTCTGAGGGTACCACTACAGTGGGGAGTGTGTAGTACTCTGAAAGGGGGTGCAGAGGGAGGGAGTCCTCGCCTCTGACCCCGGTGCAGCCTGAGGGTTTAGACCCTAGGCTGGAGAGCCAGGTTCAGGTGTTGTCTGACCTGGAGGGAGGGACATCTGTAATCAGTGTCCCTACCGGTCTGTCTTCCTGGTGTACCACTCCAGGTGGGAGGGTACAGCCATCTGGAAGGGGGTGCAGAGGGAGGGAGTCCTCGCCTCTGACCCCGGCTCAACTGAAGGGTTTAGACCCTAGGTTGGAGGGCCAGGTTCAGGGAGTCCCCCCTGACCTGGACGCCCAGTTGCAGGATAGAACCCCTGAACTGGTGGGCAAATTGCGCAGGACAACTGCCCCAGGTGCCCTGGCAATTCTAGAAGGGGGTGCCACTCCAGGTGGGAGGGTACAGAGCCCCAAGGAGGTGGACCGGGTGTGGGAGAGGCCACCCCAGTCTTTGGTCCAGCCGCCGGGTACAGGCCTGGGGCTGGTGGATCAGTGCCAGGATGTCATACCTGACCTGACAAGGGGGAGAATGGACAAAGGGTGCCAAGCACCTGGGGCTACTGCCCCCCGCTCCCTGGCGCCACAGAGGTTTGAGAGCCCTGAGAGGCATACGGCCTGGGTCTCATCCCTGACTACTGTCAGTGGCCACTGTAGCATTTTACTGTCTGTCTGTTGGGACACACCTGGGGGCCAGTTATGGTTAGGTGCAGCCCAGGTGGTGTCCACAGGTGAGGAGAAGGGTTCCCCATGGATTGGCTTGGTGGGCCCTGAGAGTATGGACAGAGGGAGTCCGATAGGTTCAGATTGGCGTAGAAATGGAGTCTGCCCCTGCAGTTGCGGGCCAGGTCCTTGTTCTATCGCCCCAAGTAGGGAAGACCATCACGGTGGTGATTGTTCTACCCTGCGTTTTGGCTGGAAGGGGGTTGTGTTGGACTTGGCCCTTTTTGCAGGGTCATCCCTAAACTTTTTGCCTTCCTCCTGTATTTTTTCTGACCTGGTGTTGGCTGTTTTATGACTCTGGGCACCATACCACTGCTGATCAGTGCTAAGGTGCATATGCTCTCCCTATGGTAAAATGTATACATTGATTGGTGTCCATGTTTGGCTTATTTGGTTTACTATCAGCCCCTAGTAAAGTGCACCAGGAGTGCCAGGGCTTGTAAATACAAATGCTGCTGGTGGGCTTGCAGCACTGGTTGTGCCACCCACAGAAGCGGCCTAGTAAAATGTGTCTAGGGTCTGCCACTGCAGAACCTGAGCGCAGTCTGGTACTGTAGCGCTGACTGCGCAAGTGCACCCACTTGCCAGTCCCTAAACCTTCCCTTAACTACATATTTTTCACCCCTCTGGTAGGCCCAAGGGCAGGGTGCATTGTAGGTATAAGGTAGGACATGCCCTGATGTGTGTGGCATGTCCTAATAGTGAATTACAGCCATTTTTGTTTTTCACTATTGAAGGCTACCTGCTCTCCATAGGCCAGAATGGGCTGTTGGAATTACTACACGCTGTAATCCCAGTGGACTCAGAGAGCATGGTAAAGTTTATTTTAATATCCTGTGTTTGTAAATACTACTTTTAGAAAGTTAGTATTTACGGACCTGGCCATTTCAGTCCGCCTCTGCTGTGTGTGTGTGTTCTGCCTAGTAATAGTAAAGGAGCAGGGCTGGGGAATTCCAGGAGACAGGCTGGCTGCCAGGTGGTGGGTAGAGAGATTACACCAGGATGGGTGGGAGGAGTACACCTTTGACTCTGAATAGACCTGTGCTCTGCCTCCACAATGCCGGCTCCACCCCCTGTGGAGCGGCTGATGTCTCTGCCCTGCTGCTGAAAGGAAAGAGCAGAGTCACCACAACAAAGTGCTCCAAAACTGGACTGAGCCAGGCCCAGGCCCCCTGGCGACAAAGAACAAAAGAATTGTGCTATAAAAGGAGGAGCCCTGCTCCTAAGAAATCAGATCCTGTTTGTGCCAAGACGAACCTCTGCCTGAAGGAGAAGGACCTGGAGAAGCTGAAGGAGGAATACTGTCTCTCTGCCTAAGAGACTGGCCTGCAAAGGGTGCCTGTCTGCTGGAAGGAGAGGAAAAGACTAAAGAAAAAGACTTTGATTCAACTTGTGCTTTTCAAACAATCTCCGAGGGCTTGCTTGTGAACTTGCCCCCTGATCTGCGCCCCAGGAACAGTGGGCGCTACCTTTCCCCCAGAAGAGGAGAAGCTGCTCGACACAATCCCGTGTCGCTGACCCCCAGAGAACCTGTGTGCCTTTCACTTTCCAAGCACCACGACATCTGCCACCTGGGGCTACCACGAGCACCGCAAGGACCTGTCCCCCTGGTCCCAGCACCGCAAGAGACTGCCCCTCCGAGCCGTAGCTCGCAACGCGAAGAAAAGAACCTGAGTGTCCAACCACCGAGCCTCCGCGACCCTGCACCGCCGAGATCACCGCGAGGACCTCTAACACACTGGTGATCCCCTGGAAAGCCGATCGCGCTGCAACGCGCTAAGAATTGCCCCGGAGCTGCTCTCCCCTCCTCTGACCCCTGTTGTGTGGCTGGGACCCTCCTCGAGTGTATCACGAAGCACCGCCGCCCTCTGACTGTGAGGACGACACCGCGACGTGGGACACCTCTCCGTGGACCCCCGAGGCCGCAGTGACCATCCCCCTTCAAGAACTAAGGTATTTGTGACAATCGCGCTGAGGTACGGCCCGTCCCTGCCTTGTACGGCACGTCCCTGCATTGAAAGTATTGGTGACTGGGGAGCTGTGGTACGGCCCGTACTTGCCTTGGTGCGGCGCGTCCCTGCCTTCGAAGTATCCTGTGACTTGTGCCCTGGTACGGCCTGTACTCGTCTCTGTTTGAGCCGTACCTGTGTTGCCGTCCGTGTACGGCGCGTCCCTGCAACTGTACGGACCGTACAGTGTGAACTTCATTGTCGGCGCTCACGCGGGAAGCGTGAGATTTGGCAGGAGAAGCCTTGAACGTATTCGACGCGTACCTACGAAGGTACAGCCCGTCTGGTTCACGGCTGGTATACGCGTACTCACGCGAGAAACGTGAGGAACGGCACGACATACCCAGATAGCGGTACGAAGCGTACCTGAGGCGCTACGAAGCGCAGAACACCCCAAAGAAGCTTATTTTTAACAGAACTGTGCCATTTGATCATCTGTGGACTGCATTTAAGCCATTAAGAGTAACTGGATCGCATTTAACCAAGAGACTGTATTTTATCAACCTGCCTGAAAGAAATCTTTTATATAAAAACCTATATTTTTACAGAAATACAGCCTTGTGTCTTTGTGTGGTGGGGAGGTAATTATTGTGTGGGACAACTTGCAACGCTTAACCTAATGCCCTCTGGAAATCTAGCCTGACTGCTCGCGCCACGTTACCTAGAGGGTGAGCAGGGGTTATTTTTGAAGAGGTAATCCTACGCCCTGACTTAGATGAAAAGGGTCCCTGCTTGTCGCAAGTGCATACCTGCGCCAACCAGAGACCCCGGATTCTAACAATACATATAATTGAATCTTATAAAAAAATACATAAACAAAAGGCTTTGTAACATTACCCTTTAGGCACGGGATGTGAGGAATTTCGGGGTTATGGTGGGGAGTGTATTAATACTTAGGTATTAATTAAAAAACATGAGCACTCATTTATAAAGATCATTTTTTAATTTGAAATAATATTAAAAAAAGAGCACAAAAACCTATTTATAATTTAAAATAATATGTAAAAACAGAGGAAAATAATACATGAAGCCTAACACAAAACCTAATAGTTTTTTAAAGTATTAGGTATATGTTATTAATGAATACAAATAAATATTAGCTTTACATATTTTTCCCATGCTTTTCTATTATATTCAATGGTAATAATTGTCCTTTTTCCTTTTTACTTTAAGCCTTGGTGTACACAGTTGAATGTCTGTTTCTACAGTCAGTGGAGTGTTGTGGTCAAGATCGGATGGAAGGGAGAGCTGCGGTCAGGTGAAAACCTTGTAAGGAGAGAGAAGGGAGGTAGTTGGAAGGTGTTTAGTGTAAAATTTGAATGTTTTGTATCTTCTAACCTATTTTTCATCCTACGCATGTAGCTCTTGTAGGCCTACAACGGGACGACTGCGGTTATTGCAATATAAGGTTAAAAAAGTATTTCTTAAAAACTACTGAATATTTTTTGCATCTTATTTGTAATAATAGCAATATTTTTTTTGCAGCCTGTTTTTTTAGTACTGTTTTGAGGTTTTTTTCACAATGCACTTCATGTCTTTGAAAGAAAGAAAAGGATTTGTGGGGTTAGATGCAGGCCTGTCAAACGGGCTGAGAAAGTTTTTTAAGAAACAGATTTTTTATTGGATAACTGCGTTTTGGAAGTGGGTGAACAAGGATGGACTTGGACAATTTTTATTCAATATTGAACCTGGATCTAGTTATAGATTAGATTTGCCATTTTCTTTTTAACTTTATGTTTTTCGGGTTTTTGATATTTTGTTTTAGATTTGCATTTTTTAATTAGAAATAGATCTTGAAAACAACTAATACGTTGTTGGTACTGGTGCTTACTGCACACTGTGTTTCAAATTTTTGATCGGGACATTTGGAAATTCATGGATTTGTGGTTAAACCCTGTGAATTATTTGATTAAAGAAGACTTTTGGTGACAGGATGAATTGAAGCATCACCAACATTTGAAGATTTCTGCAGGTAGGATTTCTGACATTCCTAGTCATTTAAAAAAAATAATTTCAATTTTTTTTTTTATTAAACTGGCAAGTAAGTTAGAAGAAGGGTTTCGTTTGTATTAGAAATGTAGATTGCTTGCAATATTTTCCAGGCAGTCGGAAGCCACTGACAACGTAAACTGTTGCATTTGTGCCAATAATCGTTCTGACATTTCTTTTTTTTGGGAGATTCATGGATTCAGACTGCCTGTTAAAGACTGCGCTATTCTAATTTCTTGGTAAATTTGCTCCTTCATGAAGGTTTCCAAAAAATTATAGAAATGTGGGTGAGTTTTTCCGATAGCTTTGATGAAGGAGTTGTGACATCCCTCAGTGGCATTATTAGCCTTTGCACCACCCTCTAAGTAGGTTGTATAGCAGTTACACCAGTCAATTGGGAACCTTGGCTTCCTCCTGCAACCTGACCTATTTAGATGGCAATTCCATGGGGCATATGTACAAGTCCCTATTGCCAACAAAACATCACTTTTACCAACATTGTGGTGGCGATAGGGGTTGTGCCTTATGTACATGGCTTAACACTGCCTTGTACATAAGGCCCCCTTTCACGTTTTGGTTACCATGGAAGGGGTAGGCAGTGGGCGTTGCGTTGGGTGTTCCACCACAACACCCATTCATTTTGACGCTGCCCCTATGTACAAGGGTGGCATACATAGGAGGCAGCACGAAAATTGAGACCAGGTAAATCCTGGCCTTAACTTGGCAAAACAAGGAGAAATGCATTATATGTCCTCGTTTTTGCTTTTTCCAAGTATGCTGCCTTGTGCAGCACACATGGCAAAAGCAAAATGCCATGGTTTGTTTATGTACAGGAAGGTGTCCCTTCCTGTACATAAACAAACCTTAAAAAAAATGCCATTTTGACACTTTCATGTGTGCTACATGAAGCAGCACACATGAAAGTGACAGAATGGCATTTTAGTATTGTTTATGTGCAGGAAGGGACGCCTTCCTACACCATATACAATACTCCCCTGCACGCAGACACCCTTGCACTATGTTGCAAGTGTGCCTGCATTAGGGCTAAGTTGCTAAATGTAGCGACATCGCAGGGGGAAACATAAGGCTGCACCACATTCTTGTAAATATGGTGCAGCCTTGCTTTTCAGAAGTGATGGAGCACTGCATTAAGCCAATGAGGCTAACACCGCACTCAACCACTTTCTTGTACATATCCCCCCATGTGTCTTCAAAATAATTCAGTAAAAGGCCCAATTTTTCATCATTTTGTGTAAAGTAGTCAGATTCTGTAATTGATGTGTAGTATTCATCTGCACTGATAGATTGCACGAAACATAAGGCTGTTTCTTTAATTGATTGTGTAGTTCACTGTCTGATACGTAGTCTTCAACCAAGGATGTTTTCTGGATTTCTCACCAATATGCCTGTGAAAGTGGAAAAATCATTCTTGAATTTGGGTTGATGGGTATAATTTAGTAATGGTATTAATAATTGATAATTCAAAATCAATGATCACTTTTCTAGGACTTTCATTTACAGTTTTAGTTTTTATGACTGACGACAATTCAGTATAGGTTGAAGCTTGCTCATCAGGCAGTAAACTGTACACTAAAGGAACAGTGGTGTTATTAATGTTGGCGTGAAGTGTGTATATTTGGCTGAATGGATGGAGGGTGGACTTAAAGGTACCATCCATCCTCCAAATATCACTATTCTTCAGTTTAGCAAGGCTACGGGGGTGCTACAAATTAGAGGGTTTTTGTTGTCATGCAAAAGGAAAGATTTGTTAGTAAAGGTTACTGTCAATTTTTCAGGTATGTTGATATCTGAGTAGGTTTGGGGTGTTACACGTTGAGGGTTACTCACCAGTTTTTGTCTATGTATAATACGACGTAGATTAGGAATAGTAGGCATAGAACTAGCTACATGAATAGGTAGGTTTTGGGAAACCTCAATCAGAACTGAGCCACAAGGTTCATTGGAGGTGGATGTAAGGGTTTTCATTTGTTCAATATTTTTACAAACTTCAGTTTCCATTGAAGAGGCAGAGTGATTATGCTCTGTTGTTTTCTCAACAGTGTCACCAAGAGTAACTGCTCTGTCTGTGCACTTGGATGCATAATGCCGCAACCACCTTCAATGACTCCTGGGCTCAGTTAATCTCTCCTTACAATAAAGGTAGCCACAGTAGCTCAGTAGTCTGTTTCCCCTGCTTGATTTAATATAGTTTGCTTGTTTTCTTGCTGTCATTCTTTATCTGCATGTAGAAAAACAGATGAAAAATGTTTTAGTGATTTGGTTGCTGAATGTGTTTTTGTAAGATGTTACCTGGAAGGGAAACATGTTTTATAATTACTTTTTTCACAATCTAATATATTTTTTTATAGCAATGGTTATTTATCTTAGGTTTTGCTATGTATGCTTTAACTTTAATTTGATTTTTGGGTTGACCCCTGTGAAAAGAAAGTTATTTTGGGTGATAATTGAGTTTTTGTTGTATGTGACCTTAAATGGGTTTCTCTGTTCTGTGAAAAAGACCTTTCAAAGACGATGGTGTGGATTTTATTTTTTTGACTGGTGGAGATTGTTTTCTTCCAGATAGGTGGTGTGATATGGGATGCTCTTTTAGAAAGGAAAATAAAGCAAAATGTGTTCATGATTTGGTTTACAAATGTTCCTTTAATATTATACTGCAAGGGAAAATGTTTAGACATTATTTATTTGAAATTCTACTTTTATTTTTTATTATAAAGGTCATATTCATTAGGCTGTGCCATATTTACAATCAAAAGGTTTTTTCTCTAAAGCTGTGAAAAGAAAGTTAACATTGGTGGTAACTGTGATTTAAATCAGTTTTACCTTCTATAGTTTGTTTGGCCTGTTGAGTGGTCAGCAACTTCTGACCTCAGGACACCCCCCCAAGCCGCACGGCTCGCCAGCGGTGCCCCCTCGCTGCTGCTCGTTGTCCCTGCTCCGTTTTTGGCCTGTTTTTCATGCTCACTGCTTCTTTCTCTGTACTTGCTCCCTTTTAGCCCGATTTTTCGTGCCCACTGCATCTTTGTTCCTGTACTTGTGTTTTTAACTCCTGCGTTTTATTCACTTGTGCTTTTGTTTTGTTTAGCATGCCTCGCTAATCCCTCTGGTGCCCCCACCCGCTCCCCGCTTTCCGCCGCTGCTCCATCGCGGCCCCACCCCCTTTTTCCTTCTGTACCCGATTGGCCGCCCCACTCCCGCCTCCCAGCGGCTCCGCCCTCCCATTTGGCCTCATATGGAGCCCACGCGGCGCAGGTAAGTGTGACCTGACCTCAGGACACCCCCCCAAGCCGCACGGCTCACCAGCGGTGCCCCCTCGCTGCTGCTCGTTGTCCCTGCTCCGTTTTTTGCCCGTTTTTCATGCTCACTGCTTCTTTTTCTGTACTCGCTCCCTTTTAGCCCGATTTTTCGTGCCCACTGTATCTTTGTTCCTGTACTTGTGTTTTTAACTCCTGCATTGTATTCACTTGTGCTTTTGTTTTGTTTAGCGTGCCTCGCTAATCCCTCTGGTGCCCCCACCTGCTCCCCACTTCCCGCCGCTGCTCCATCGCAGCCCCGCCCCCTTTTTCCTTCAGTACCCGATTGGCCGCCCCGCTCCCGCCTCCCAGCTGCTCCGCCCTCCGACTTCGCCTCATATGTAGCCCGCGCGTATGCGCAGCGGTCACGCGCAGCGGGCGCTCCGATTGTGTGCCGAAGGCGCGCCGAAGGCAAGCCCGTCTACGCCCGTCCGCGCCTGGACCGCACCCAGCGCCAGGACCCCTGGCCCCCGGAGATGCCAGCCCACACGACGGACTTACGACGCCGCCACCCTCAACGCACTCAACGCCGGACGGAACCCCGCCTGCTACCGAGCCACCCCGAAACGCGCCCACGGACCCTTCACCTGCCAAACCTGCAAGTTCACTTGCCTCCGGACCTGCACCACACCCGCCAAGCCGGACACCAGCAACAACCACCTCAAGTGCATCCTGCTCAACACCTGCTCCGTCCACAGACACAACGTCGAACTCTGGAACCTCCTCGATACAACATCGCCAGACGTCGCCTTCCTCACAGAAACCTGGATGAACGCCTCCTCAGCGCCCGACATCGCCACAGCCATCCCGGACGGATACAAGATCACCCGGAGGGACCGCGTCAACCAGACCGGAGGAGGCATCACCATCGTACACAAGAACACCATCCGCATCACGACCAACTCCGACAACACCTTCACCGCCGCCGAACACCTCCACTTTCAGATACACACCGACTCCAAGACGACCCTCAGAGTCACCCTCATCTAAAGACCCCCGGGACCACGCACACAATTCAGCGAAGCCATCGCAGACTTCATCAGCCCGCACGCCCTCCCCTCCACTGACTACATCCTCCTAGGGGACCTCAACTTCCACCTGGAGAGCAACAAGGACTGCAACACCACCACCCTGCTGGACAACCTCGGACTCAAGCAACTGGTGAACACCCCCACCCACTATGCCGGCCACACGCTTGACCCCGTCTTCTCTTCCAGCAAGCACATCTCCTTCAGCCACTCCACCAGACTTCATTGGACTGACCACAGCTGCGTCCACTTCAGCTTCAGAAGAACCACGACCCACCACCACCCGCAACAGGTTCCTCGCCGGAGCTGGCGCAAGATCACCACCGAGCAGCTCACCACCTCCCTCAGCCAGAACCCTCCTGCCAGCACAACGGACCCAAACAAAGCAGCCAGCAACCTCACACAGTGGCTGACCGCCTGCGCCGACGACCTCGCACCACTGAAGAACCCTCCCAGCAGACCCGGCAGCAATAAAGCCCCCTGGTTCACCGACAAACTCAAGGACTGAACTGCTGCACCCTCGAGAAAGCCTGGTGCCACGACCAGACCACAGACAACATGACCACCCTCAAGCACGCCACCCGCAAGCACCACCAGCTGATCCGCACCACCAAGAAGACAGCATTCAAAGCAAGACTGGACAACAACGCCCACAACAGCAAGGAACTCTTCAGCATCGTCAAAGAGCTCTCCAACCCCAGCGCCGGAAACAACGACATCACTCCTTCACAAGACCTCTGCGACTAACTCGCCTCGTTCTTCCACCGCAAGATCGCCGACATACACAACAGCTTCGGCGCACCAACCACGCACCCAACTGCCGAACCAACGCCCCCCACCACCACCCTCTGTGCCTGGACCCCGGTCAGCACCGAAGACACCACCTGCACGATGAACAACATCCACTCCGGATCTCCAACCGACCCCTGCCCCACCACGTCTTCAACAAGGCCGACTCCATCATCGCACCCCAACTCCGGGACATCATCAACACCTCCTTCCACACCGCCACCTTCCCAGAGAGCTGGAAGCACGCCGAGCTCAGCACCCTCCTGAAGAAACCAACAGCGGACCCCACCGACCTCAAGAACTTCCGCCCCATCTTGCTCCTCCCTTTTCCTGCCAAAGTCACTGAGAAGACCGTCAACAGACAGCTCGCCGCATTCCTCGAGACGAACGGATCCCTCGACCCCTCGCAGTCCGGTTTTCAAGCAAACCACAGCACCGAGACCGCACTGATCGCAGCCACCGATGACATCAGATCTCTGCTCGACAACGGAGAAACAGCAGCCCTCATCATCCTGGACCTCTCTGCAGCGTTCAACACTGTCTGCCACCGCACCCTAGTACAGCGCCTCAGCAACATCGGGATCCAAGAGAAGGCACTGAAGTGGATCATCTCATTCCTCGCCGGAAGAACTCAGAGAGTCCGCCTCCCCCCGTTCAGATCCGACGCCACCGAAGTCATCTGCGGCGCACCACAAGGATCATCACTCAGCCCAACCCTCTTCAACATCTACATGAGCCCCCTCGCAGCCTTCGCACGCCAACACAACCTCAACATCATCTCCTACACCAATGACACCCAGCTGATCCTCTCCCTCACCAACGACCCCGCCACCGCCAGAACCAGCCTCCGGGAAGGGATGAAAGACGTCGTCGAATGGATGAAGAACAGCCACCTGAAACTGAACTCAGACAAGACGGAAGTCCTCATCCTGGGATCATCGCCCTCCGCTTGGGACGACTCCTGGTGGCCCCCTGCCCTGGGCACCACTCCCAAGCCAACGGACCATGCACGCAACCTGGGCTTCATCCTGGACTCCTCCCTCTCGATGACCAGACAAGTCAACGCCGTCTCATCATCATGCTTCAACATCCTGCGCATGCTCCGTAAGATCTTCCAATGGACCCCCACCGAAACCAGGAGGACGGTCACCCAGGCACTTGTCACCAGCCGACTGGACTACGAGAACACCCTCTACGCCGGAACCACAGCCAAACTTCAGAAAAGACTCCAACGCATCCAGAACGCCTCCGCACGACGCGTCCTGGACATCCTCCTACACAGCCACATCTCCGGCCACCTGAGAGACCTGCACTGGCTCCCCGTCAGCAAGAGGATCACGTTCAGGCTCCTCACCCACGCACACAAGGCTCTCCATGACCTGGGCCCCATGTACCTCAACAACCGCCTGACCTTCTACACGCCCACCCGCCAGCTACGATCGACCAGCCTCGCCCTCGCCACCGTACCACGCATCCGCAGAGCCACCGCCGGAGGAAGATCCTTCTCCTACCTGGCAGCCAAGACTTGGAACTCCTTCACCATCCACCTTCGGCTGACCCAGGGCCATCTCTCCTTCAGGAAGCAACTCAAGACCTGGCTCTTCGAGCAGTAACGGACCCCTCTCCCCCAGCGCCTTGAGACCCTTCTGGGTGAGTAGCGCGCTACACAAATGCTATGATTGATTGATTGATTGATAGTAATGCTTTTTTTGGGGGGGGCTGTGTTCTTCCACACTGGTGGTGTGATATGGGTTGATCTGTAGAGAAATGTAAAGAAGATATGGCTGTATATAATTTTTTTCATTTTCATTTTCCAGCGGATGGGTGGTTTTTATTAGACCTGTAAAAGAGGCAATGTATTTTTCTCAGATTCGTTTTTGCATACTTCATTTATATATATATATGTTTTAAATGTATTTAGTGAGATTGAGTTAGGAGTGATTTTATATTTTCCTTCTTATATTGTGGCAGATTTTAAAACTTTATGGAATGAGTTTCTTGTATAAAATGTTTACCTGTTGAGCTATTTCAATGTTCATAAACTCTTTGGATCGTCTGTATTATGTTGTGCAGTGTTTTTACAACCTTTAATTTCAAAGGTAAAAAAGTGCAGTTCTGATCAAGAAAAGAAAATGTGAGTATTACTTTCTGTTCATGCTTTCATTTTTTTACAATTAAGTACAGTTGAAAACTTTCTTTCAGGGCCCCCCACCACCATACAGCACCTTGCCTGAGGCAGACATCTGTCAGAGTAGGAATAGTAATTTTGCCCCTCCACTATCCAGCACTTTCCCTGAGGCAAACACCTGTCGGAGGAGGAATATTAATTTTGCCCCTTACCACCACCCAGCAACTTTCCTAAAGCAAACACCTGTTGGGATAGGAACAGTCATTTTGTCCCCCACCACCATCCTCCACCTTCCATGAGGCAAACACCTTTCCGAGTAGGAATATCAATTTTAGCTCCTCACCACTATCCTGCAACAGCCATGAGGTAAACTGTTGTCAGAGTTGGATTAGTAATTATGCTTGCCTTTACTTTCCAGCATCTGCCCTGAGGTAAATTTTGAGCACTCATTTTCTAAATGCCATTCCCTGGCATACTACTCTTAGCAATTTTAAAAAGCACCACAGTAATTTAGTTTACATATTTAAAAATGTTATTCCAATTGATTTCTATAACATTCACTTACTTTTGTGAGTGTCCAGTTGAGAGTCATATAAAAGTCTGTGAATTTATGTTATGTTATGTTATGTTATGTTATTGTAACTTATAAAGCGCACAATTAACTTGCGGTGTCCTGGCGCTAAGCACTGCCAACTAACCATAACAAGAAACTAGAACTGTGAGAAAAACCAAGTCTTGAGATGTTTTCTGAAAAAGCAGAACTCAGTGGAGCTTCTTAACATAAATGGGAGTTCATTCCAGATCTTGGAAGCGTTATGTACAAAGCTTCTGCCTCCCCAATTGGCTTTTTTAAACCGGGGTGTTTGTACTAGTTTAGCCTCGGTGGATCTGAGAGTTCTACTGGGAGCGTACCAGAAAAACTTTTGTCTTAAGAACTCTGGACCGATCCCGTTCAGAGCCCTAAACACAATACACGCAGCCTTGAAACGCGCTCTCAGACGAATAGGGAGCCAGTGCAGCTTCTGTAATTCACCCTTGACTGAAACAGTCCTAGGGGTCCGAGTCAGCAATCTGGCAGCAGCATTTTGAATAATCTGTAAGCGATTAAGATGTTGTATCTGCATATTAACGTACAGGCTGTTGCAATAATCAAGACGTGATAGTATAAGAGCTGTCACCACTCTTCTGAGGCATCCCTCCAAAAGCTATGGTCTAATTTTTCTAATCATTCTGAGGACCAAGGAGCATCCAGATGTCACCTTGCTCACCTGGTCCCCCAACATAAGTTTGTCATCCATCATCACACCCAAGTTTTTAACTTTTTTGCAGGGAGTGGGACATGTGCCAAGCGTGTCCGGCCACCAGTCGGGTGTCCACATCCGAGGGTTATTACCAAATCTCATAACCTCTGTTTTGGCTGAGTTTAATTTGAGGCAGTTAGCCGACATCCACCTGGAGATGGATCCCATACAGTCCGAAAAACGAACCCCTGTTTCTTTTTCGGTTCCTTCCATCACAGACAGCACAATTTGAGTGTCGTCAGCGTAGGAAGTAAGCTGGAACCCATGTGATCTGATGATACCCGCCAGAGGTGCCACATAAACATTAAATAATGTGGGGCTAAGGGATGAACCCTGCGGAACCCCGCAAGGAAGGGAAAAAGGTTCGGAGATATCTCCGTTGAATTCGACAGTTTGAGATCTGTCCTTCAGAAAAGAGTGCAGCAGATTCCATGCCTGACCACCTATCCCTATCTCAGAAAGCATGTTCATCAATACCCTATGGTGAACGGTATTGAAGGCTGCAGACAAATCTAATAGAATCAGCATCGCACTTCCTCCCTTGTCCATCACCTCTCTAATCTCCTCTGTGGATTTAAGAAGAGCCAGTTCCGTGCTGTGATGGGCTCTAAAACCAAATTGGGAGTGATCCAGGGAGTTGTTATCCAGGAGGAAGTCGCTAAGTTGCCTATTCATGGCTTTTTCTACTATCTTAGCAGGGAGAGGAAGTCTGGAGATAGGGCGATAGTTAGTTGGATCTGTAGGGTCCATGGACTGTTTTTTTAGAAGTGGAAGTACTGATGCTTTTTTCCAAGAGTTGGGAAAAGTTCCAGTACGGAACATATCATTAAACAGGGGGGTCAGGACACTACAGATAGTGCCCGCGATCTGCTTGATAATCCAGGTGGGGCAAGGATCAGAGGGAGCGCCTGATTTGATATTGGTCATAAATTTATTGGTGTCATCAAAATTCAGAGGTAGGAAATGATCAAAGGTACTATCTGAAGGGTGCGAGATTTTGGAACTAGGGTTGTCATAAGTTTTATCTATCTGTTCTGAAAGTGAAAGAAAAATAGTTTCCACTTTTGACTTAAAAAAAGTGGCTACGATTTTGCAGAAATCTAGGGCAACAGGACCGTTAGGCGTCCTGGGGTTGGACAGTTTAATTACTGTTTTAAAAAGCTCCTTAGTGTCTGACTCAGCTTTCATGATCTGCGACGAAAAATATTCCTTCTTGGCTAACAGGAGGGATTGTTTGTATCTGGAAATGGTAAGTTTAAATTCTACTCTGTCAGCCAAATCGTAGTTCTTCCGCCATATTTTTTCGGCCCGCTTGCATAACAATTAAAAAAAATATATATTATTACCAAATGTTGCGGGGTTTTAGTGTATTATCGGTTTGTTCATTGTAACTGTTTAACTTACTTGATCTGTAGGTTGCAGTGTTCAAAAGCATCTGTGCTCCGATGCGTGTGGATACTAGGGAAGTCAGTGTTCTACTGAGCACACAATGGTGGATGGCTCGGTTTAAATGTTTTTGTGTGGTGAATGGTAATTAAAAACAAAATATGATTTTGATTGCATTTTTAATTGTGAACCTAGTTCTGACAGAAACTACATTTAATACTTAGGGGCCGATTACCATGTCGTCAGGAAAGCATACCCACTGAATCGGGTAAGGAATGCTTCACAAAAGATCCGTATTCAATTTCGATGTGTCAGGATGGTTATAAACCCTGCGGCGGACTCCCCATGGTGCCTGCCACACTGTGCATGATTGGGAAGGTGGGTCCATAGAGTAGCCCCACGGGCCCCATCTGACGGCCTACAGGTGAAGGCGGACCTTCTATAGGCCCCCAAAGTCCAATTCCCAGAGTTGTTTTGTCTCGGTGAAACCAATTTGAAACAGCTGTCTGAATCGTTCATCGTACACACTCGTTCAGAAACCGTCTGCATCGGGCTGTATGATTTGGCTCTGAACGACTCGGGCTACCTGAATCATATTTGGAACCGCTTCGGACAGCCTGTACGGTTTCCTTGCATCGTAATTGGTCATCCGGAAAGGTGACTGATTCGGTCGGGAACATAGGTCCCGAATCGGATTTGCAGAATCTGAATCCCATTCGGAACCTTTCTCTTTCATGGTTAGTTAAGCAGCCATTTTGATAGGTCACTGAATACAGGTATTTAGCAAAAATAGAGAAAGCACACCTGTAAAATTATTTTTGTAATACACCTGCTTCTTTTTCTATCAGTGTTACATTGATTAGGTTTTTTTTAACCTTGTTGAGTACATTTAATGTTCATTCTCACATTTGTTTTGTTATTGCTATGTCAAATTGAAGTGTCATTGTTTTTTTAAATTGAGAAGCTAATACAGTATATTTTATGTTTACTATAATTGCATTGTAATGGTATGCGTTTTAATAGTATATGTTGTAATGGTGTGCGTGGTAATGGTACTTATAATGTTACTCTTTGAGACTGCATTGTAATGGTATTAGTTGTAAAATCATGCGTTGTAGTGGTGCTTACTCTGTAATGCCTATGTTGTACACATGTATTGTAATGGTATGCGTTGTAACATCATACAGCCCAATGTATGATATGACAACCTTATGCCCATAAAAACTATACCAATTACTGCCATATTATTTTCAGGAGTTCCAATGAACTCATATCATTGCTGTCAGATTCACCCAAGGGGACCTCTATATCAACCCAGAGTTAAAGAAACGTAGTTAGACAAGTTCTACAACCCACACCCATGCCTATCGGGTCACAGTTGGGGTCTCACTTAACCTAAAGATGAAGGTGCACCCAGGGAAAACCCTGATCTTCCCCGGACCGGAAACAAGCATACTGGGACCGATTTCGACACTCCGCCCATCATCTCCTTGTGTTTGCTTTGTTTGCCCTAAATTGGCAGGGTATGCACAGACTTGGGTCCCTTGCTCACTTTGCCACTGGATTCAAGCTAGCCAGGCTGATAAGGGGAGTTACCCCAAATCCAGTCCCAGGATGCTTGTTTCCAGTCCAGGGAATACCTGGCATGGCAGTTTGGGCTGGACTGTTCACATGAGGCACAGGGTCAAGACTGATTTGCATATGGGTGGGTCTGAACTGGGGTGGCGAAGTGAGTTAAAGAACAATGAATGATAGATTCAACCCAGATCTGCTACTGGGGTTGAGGGTCTGAAAAGTTTCAGCGCTCCGTCCATCATCTCCTTGTTTGCTTTGTGATATAAAGTTAACATCTCCAACATATTTTTTTGTCTCAACTGTTTTCTTAGTTCTATCAATTCCACACTGGTAGCATCTAAAAGAAATGAGAGGTGTTCCCATTTTTGTCTCTGCTTGGATTGCTGGTCATTAGGCAGTGATACACAAAACCCCTGGGGGTGATATAAGGTGTAATTCTGAAATTAGGAAAAATTCAGACCTTGGTGATTCAGGTGTAGCTTGTGTCAGGCCATAGGGGGCCTTTTGTTTTCAGGTTATTCCCTTTTCTCGCTTAAATCATTGCTAAAGTTTGTCTGCCTAGCTAATAGTGGCAGAGTATCAGCCTCCCCTAGCACCACATACTAGGCAGAGCATCCCCTCTCCACCGCTGTAGACACTAGGAGAGGGCCCATTTTTTGGACAAAATAAAAAAAAATTCTGCCAAACCTTTTAGTCTCTATAAGATTATTTTCATTATTATGCAGTTATTGATGTTGTGTTGCTGTTGAAATTGTGCAAATCATGCTGCATGTTTCAATACTACATATTAACCAGTTTTTCAATTCAAAGGTTCATGATTGCTAGTTTACTGCTACAAACCAACTCATACTGCTCCGAACTAACAGTTACACTTTTGTTATAGGTTGGCATTATTTCATTGCATTTTTTTTCTAATTAATGTTAATCAATTCTTTTGATGCATCTGTATTATTCAACCTCATGACTGCAAAGATAGGTTATTCGGTACCACCCCATATAGACAAATCCCCAAAATTAGAGTAGAACTTTTAAAAACTCTCAAGATTTTGCAGACCTTAGATAAAACAAGTTTACTAATCCATCATGGAGACTCCAGTAGACCACATGCTAGCAAAGTTCCCCAACCTGGCTTGGAGACTAGAGAACCACTGTTGTAGGTGGCTCACCCATACCAAAACCTGTGCATTTTCCTGGCCTGAAGGGGGGACATTAGATAACAGCACCATAGAACTCACAAAGACGCACATAAAGACCAGGTATACAGGACATAAGAAGGCTAAACGTGAGGCCCTTCTAGAACTATAGGCCATATTTGAGGTGGCCCCAACCTACAAGACTATCTCTGAACCCATACGCAAGGCATCTGCACCTTCCCACCATAGACCGGCAGGGATGTACTTTCACTAATGCAAGCCATCCCAGTTCCCGTCGCATTGGGTTACAGGCTGCAGAACCCCTCCTGGTGCAGCAAGCTTCAGGACGGGGAAGAGGGTCCTAGGTTCCTCTAGCCCAGACACCATCAGCTCTGGCACAGACTGGTACCAAGCCCCATCAGGGTCTACCGCTCAATCATCACCAGTAACCCAGCAGGTCTGAACCGAACAAGAATTGCATATTCCTGTGCGCCCTGCCAGGTGCCATAAGGTCAGATGTAGGTTTTTGGCTCCCCTAGAAGGTGATTCCACCACTAGAGGAGAAAAAAGAAGTGCCAGTCCCGCAAGAGCTTACTCTGAAGGGGGAGCCGTGGGCTAACTTTCAGCTAGACAGGCCTATGGCACAAAAGAAGCATCAGGGAGTGAGATAATGCCTAGAAGAACAGCAAATAGCACAGAGAGAAGGAGCCAACCCAGGTGGAAGTTAGAGGAAAGAAGAGAGTTAAGGATGGAGGGAGAAAGAGCTTTCGCCTGGGATCCTAGTAAAGAGGGAAAACAACTCCCCCTCCCCCACAGGGAACAAGGGCTCAGTCTAATGCCCAGAATAGGAATGAACCCCAGGATGAGTCAGGAGGAAAGGCCCTAACTACGGCCAACACATCAACGGGCCGTCGACGTAGGAGAGAGACTGACCAGGAGAAGACAGGAAAGCCTGACTGAGACCCAATTGAGATGCAGAAGAAGCAACGTTGCAGCTTTACGTGTGCATGAGGAGAGAAACAACAAGGACGTCCTCTGATCCCCTGTAATACACTGGTCAGAAAGGCCAACCCCTAGAGAGATAATATCCAGAGAGGAGGGTGAAAACTTCACATGGCAATTTTGTCACCTACTGGCCTACTGAACTGAAAGAAAGGGCCATCAGTATGATCATTTTTGGCCAGAGGAGAGATCCCTCGAACCTGAGGACATGGCCATTGTAGAAGACTGCCTCCGGCATGAAGGGGGAGATCCACAATGGAACTACTGCCTGATCCAGAATTTGTCCGCTACTATAGAAAGGTACAGCAGGAACCATCTATGAGCCTTGGGCACTGATGATCAAGAAGGGGCTATGGAACTAACTGCCCCCATTGATGGACAGGGCAGGAAAATGGCTCTCCTGCTTTGAAAAGAACACTAAGGGTATAAACCTATCTATAGATCACATCAAAAGTCTGCTCAGCTGCCTCATTGGGGAGCAGAACAACACAGTGTTCCCCTGAGCCCACATCGCCACCGTCACACTCATCAACACCAAGCACGACGGGGCTTCATTTAATTCATTCAGACACCCGATCTAGATGGCAGTGGGAATTTGTTCCCTGACCACTCAGATGTAGGTGGATTAATGGTAGAGAGCATAACACCTGGGGAGACTATGACTGAATTCTTAGAGAGAATGAGAGAATGGTGGGGAGCAGGAAGCAGGAAACCCCTGGACTGACATGGGTCTCCAGGTTGCATTCTTCTACATAATCCTAAAGACAGGATTACCCATGGAGACTCAGACCGGATTAGATGGCGTAGTACGGCTAGACACCAAACCCTGTCAGGGAATCCAGGCCTATTACTGAAAAGACAGGAGAAGGACAGAAAAAAGCAGGAGCAGGCCCAGAGAGACACCGCCAAACTGGTCCAACAGAAGTTGAAAAAGATCGCCCTTGAGGGGGCCACGTTAGCCATAATCAATCAATCAATGAGTGTACTTATAAAGTGCGCTACTTACCCATGAGGGTCTCAAGGCGCTGAGGGGGGGGGGGGGGTGCCGCTACTGCTCGAAGAGCCAGGTCTTGAGTAGTCTTCTGAAGGTGAGCAGGTCTTGGGTCTGTCGTAGGTGGGTAGGGAGGGTGTTCCAAGTTTTGGCGGCGAGGAAGGAGAAGGATCTGCCACCAGAGGTCGTTCGTTGGATGCAGGGGATGGCGGCGAGGGCGAGGCTGGCGCAGCGGAGCTGATGGGTGGGGGTGTGGAAGCTGATTCTGCTGTTGAAGTAGGCTGGTCCGGTGTTGTGGAGTGCTTTGTGAGCATGGGTGAGCATCTTGAAGGTGATCCTCTTGTCGACGGGGAGCCAGTGTAGGTCTCTCAGGTGGGGGGTGATGCGGCTGTGGCGGGGGTCGTTGAGGCACTCGTCTCAAGGGGAGCTCTGCATATGGACCCCAGAGTGTATCAGCCCAGTCCTAGTGGCCGAGGTCAGGGATGCTGGGCTCTGGCCGGTCTTATAGAGTGCCACTACTGTCCCAGAATGGGCCATATGGCTAACAGGTGCCGCCTAAATATAAAGCATGATCAGAACAGAAATGTACAGGGACAGCCCCCACAAAAAAGTCACCCCTCAAAGCCAAGCTCAGAACGCTGCACCTGCATCACCCAATTAACCTCAAGAAAACCAGGCTGCACCCATCCCACTGTGTGGGTGGCCGAGCACACAGCAATCGCTTAGACAAATGGGGAGTTCAGTCCAGTAGGAGCCAGATCCCCAGTTCCGGCAAGATGGGGTGGCTGTGTGATGTGGCAATGCCCTAGCACAATCAGAGGGTACCAATGCACCATAAATCTAAAACCATTGCCCTAAAATGACCTACAGCCCTTCATATCACTCCCAGCCACACTTCCTTACATGTCTCCATAGCTGGCCTTCAGGACAGCAATGTTATGTCAATCGGGACTCCATGCTAGAGTTTGCCATCAGGGGGAGGACAGTCTGACGAGGAAGCAGAGCAGGCCCCCAATGGTTCATAAAAACAGGCACCCAGGACCACTCACCCAAGTCCAATTTCGGGTGGGCTGTTTAAGTCTCAACCGCCTCAGGGTTTACTCCTATAGGAACTTCTTTAGTTCCAAAACAAGGCAGATGCTCTAGTGGCAGAAGCCAGGCTTACAGGACATCTGGGGGAAAGAGTTTTTAGGAAGGCAAGAGATTCCATCAGCCATGTACAAATCTGGAACCAAGTCAGTGAGAAAATCCACCCAGGCAGGTAGCCGATTTGGTTCACTTACTAACAGCACAACAAGCCCCACTGCCCTCCTGACTCCCACCATGGGCAGAACATTCAGCCTCCTCTCCCCTAAAAGTCTCTAAAACAACCAGGATCTGCCCATTGGAAGACAGGGTTGGAAGACTGGGTAGGAAGCCTTTGTTTTATGCCAAGTACGGCAAAACCGGAACATCCTGGATCCAAGGGAAAGGGGATTGATGGGAAGGAAAGGGTCCTCACAATAGACTTTCACAGCCCATACCCGGGGTGCAGGGAAAGGCTCACCAACTGTGCCCAGCTGCCCAAAATGACATTCACAGGACCTCATGATTGTCTGAACCCATCCGTGGCCACATCCAAGTCATAGAGACCATAGTCCGGCGATGGCCACAAAACCGTATTGGACAATTCATCGTAGTCAGTAGAATCACCATCAGGGTGAACACATAAAAGTCCCAACAAGACCCCTGACTCTTGCTGAGAAAACACAGCAAACCAACATAGTGCCAAGCATTTATCTTGCTGGTTCCAACAGGGGTCCAATCACAAATTCCAGTATCCTTTTTTATAGTTAGCAGTGCCTAAAACTACAGGTAACCGCCCCCGGGACCTGCACAAAACAGCCTGATAATAGCCCAAAGATTCTCAACCCTTCCAGAAGAAGTGCGTTACCCCTTAACTCAGCACAGTTAGAAAGAAACCTTGACCCATGCGATGTGCCGGGACCCAAGGGATGCACATGAGTCAACATAAACATTACCTAAAACTAAACATCTGCCTTTTCACACAATTGTACGCTGCTCATGCAGGAAAAAAGGACACCAACTCACTGGTTAAAAGAACTCCTCTAAGCAAAGTAGCCCACAGGACGGAGTACTGTTCCACTATGACAAGGAGAGGGGAGAAAAAACCCATAACACAAATAGCCATGAAGAAGTTTGAAGGTCACCATTTTCCTAAAAATTCCTGCACTGACTAAAATAAAGTTAAACCCCCCCATTCCACAAAAATCACCTTCATCCTGCTTGAGAAACATGTGCAACTGAGTAAAGTCATAAGAACTTACTATTTACAGATAAACTGCGGAATGTTTCAAAATGGCCTTATAATGTGTTTTTCCCAGGTAACCTACAACCGCAGCTCTTATCCTACAGGTCTGCAATCAAAACTTCAAGTGCACCAACATGGCCGCAGTCAACCATTTCTTAGACCAAAGCTTTCAAAGACTGTTTTACAAGGCCAATCACTCAACTAACGCAAATTCTGAACAAACTTCTGTAACCTCATACTAAAAGACATTTTTCTGCACTGCACCAAGACAAGACTTCTCTGGGCACCTAGGCACTTGACAACAAACAACAGACAAAAAATAACAGATAACAGGCACGGACGACTGACATCTCCCTTGAAAAGGTATGTGTCTTAATATTTTTGTATAAACTTTCTCTAGCCTGGGTACTCGTGAGTCCCTCTGGAGCCCTTAGCAAGTCTAATCTCATGTGTTCTACTTCTGTATTCCAGCAACGCATGCGCATAGATCTCACTCACCTCACATACACCTACACTAAACCAAACACTAGTATTCTTTACACTCTACACAGTCCACTCATACACAACACGTGGCAGCAACACATAACCAATGTCGGCACTCAAACTACGAACAGGTCATGCTACATCTGTTAACTGATACCTTATGCCACAGGCACAGACATGCTTTACTCATCACAGGAGATAGCCCCCGATATTGCCTTATCTATCTGTACCTATGTTGGATCAGGACAGGAATCCAACCAATAAAGTAGAATCCTATAGGACCCTAGTAAACATCACCCGGTATGAGACCAACCCCACTGCATTGTACCTCTTCCCCGAACCAAAATGTCATCCAATCTGAGGTAGACAGAATGCTTAGGAAAGGCAACATAGGGGAGGACACTCTTTGGCCCTGGAACTTTGTAGAAAAGAGGTTCCTGGAGGTAGCAAGACCCCCGCACCAATGCACAAACACGCTCAGTCCCTCCTCTGTGTGTGATCCCAGGGCAGCCCTTAACATTTTTGGGGTCACCTTCTTTAATGACAAATGGACCCTGGACATGGACTTCCAGTACAGGCCCACTCACCTCAATCACACAAGGGTAAATGAATCCCATGGGAGGGGGGGTCAAATGCCAGAATAGACACTCTGGGCCAGGAAATCTGGGATAACGAGATCAATAGGTACACATGGTTGGAAAGGAAAGGGCATCTCCTCATTGTACAGAAACATATTTTGTACTCTTTATGTTTCAGAGGCAAAGGAACTATACCGTTGGGCAACAATGAGAATTGTGGGATGAAAATGCACATACCAGACCTGCAATGGGGCACCTCCAGATTGAAGGATATGTACAGGCAGGGTATGTTCCTGGATGGCAGGGATTTTGCACCCTCGTGACCATACTTACTCCAACCCTGTTTATCCCTGACGAAAATATGTATGAGTTGTCTTAACCTCCTTTGCAGAAGAAAACAACTCTGTTGCATCAGGCTTGAAGGAAAAGAACTGTTGAGTATTTTGGCTGGGCTCAGTACAAGGACATTTTATAAGAATTCAGACTGTTCACAGAGGCTCAAGCAAACGCTGGAGGATTAATACCTTTTTTCACCAAGCAAACAAAAGAGAATGCCTGATGGTTACAAATAACCAGATTGGATATCAGCGGTGGCTGGCACAGGTAAGCGCGGTGAGGCGCTGTTGGGCGGTGCAGGGCGTGGTGGGGGGAAGTCAACAGATGACGGAATAGGTCTCATTTGTTTATTTAATTATACCTATTCCGTCATCTGTCGACTTCCCCTGACCCCACCCTGCCCCACTGAGCTGACCTGTGCCAGCCGCTGCTGTGGGAGATGATGAAGATGATCAATAGTACTGTGCTCGGCCAAAACGCTATCAAGGAGTAATTGAAACCCATCCACCTCATGGTGATGCAACATCAGTATGTGTTGGACTTGATGACCGCTATGGAGGGTGGGGTGAGTGCCAAGATTGGTGCTTCCTGTTGTACTTTTATTCCCAGAACTGCATTGTCTGCAAGCCAACATGTAGAAGGAGGGAGGCATCATGGAGCAGGACTGGTTGCATAGTATCTTTTCGTGGATCCCCTTATGGCTATCCAAACTATTCAAGTCATTGATGCTAACTCTCTTTCTTATACTTCTGCTATGTGGTTTCCTACAAGTGGGGGTTTCATGCTGAAAAAAAAAGCCTTCCTCAAAGTAGGTAGTATGCACATAACTAGGAAAAAAGTAACAGACACTACACACACACACTTTCTAATTTAAATAACTGTCATGACATATAAGGAGTATAAAGTAGTTGACAAATCAACTAGAGGGGGGAATGTTGGAATGGGCAAATACAATGTCAATTAAAACTATCATGTGTGCAGGCCCGACAATTGCAATACCAATAAATACAGTATCAACATTTGCCCACAAGACCAAGTTAGTACCCGTCAATGCAATGCTAGCTAATGTATGTGTGTCCACACAGTAGCCCTGACACCAGCAACGATGAGAACAATGTATGGCACAATCATGCTCAAATGATGATACTGTTACCAGGAATAACAATGCCGATGTGTGTTATGACTTAAGCAAACTTAACCATGTCAATCCCAGTAAGAACAATGTCAATGTATGCTATGACAACCATTTGCACAATGATAAGGATGCCAATGAAAATGATAGCAGTGACTGCCAATTAATTTCAGGAGTCACAATGAACTTTTATCATTGCTGTTGAATTCACTCAAGGTGACCTCCCAATTGACCCCCGAGTCAGAGATACGTAGTTAGACAAGCTCTACAACCCACATCCATGCCTATCGAATACCAGGACACAAGTGGAGACAAATGTGCATCCAGGGAAAACCCTGATCGACCACACAGATAGATAGCTGCACCACAAACTTGTCCAAGGAATTTGGCCCCATTCAAACATGCTTGGCCAAGGGCTCGTCAGCCGCGGTCGGTAGTAGGAGCAACTGCAGGGCGGTGACGTGGGGAGGGGGAGGGGCAGGGTGGGGGGTAGTAAACTATGGATTCGGGAGGTTTACAGGTAAGTTAACCTATAAATTAATAAAACGAATTTCGTTGCGTGCACAGCATCGCATTTGGGGATGCAGTGCACGCAACGAAATTCGTTTTATATATTTATATGTTAACTTACCTGTAAACCTCCGGAATCCATAATTTACTATCCCCCACCCTGCCCCTCCTCCTCCCCACGTCACTGCCCTGCAGCTACTCCTACTACCGACCACGGCTGGGGCTCGTGTTCCCCAAAATACAACAAAGCTATATACCGCATGTAGATAGAAACACTCAACCAATCAGGACACAACATGCGCACCACACATAGTGATCACGCGCTCCTCATGCTGGACATCTGGACACATACAACACACTGGCCCACACTGGCCCTCCCCGAGGTCGAGAGCCACCTGTGTTCTTATCAGATGCTCTCATTTCTTGACTTATGACTGAGGTGCTTTTTTGGACTGTAGATTGCTTTATTGTAGCTCATGAAGTGAATATAACAGCGGCCAAAACTTTGTACATCAAGAGACTTTGAGCAAACCCATTCTGCAGAAGCTCTCTCAGTCACAGCCTTTAGATAAACCAACTTGTTCCTGATTTGCCAAATGCCTCTTGTTTTTTCATTTATTTAAGGAAAACTCATATCCGAGGAACACATGCCTGTGCATTATCTTCTGGGTAATGACCTAGAGCATACCACCTGGAAGGAGGTGGAGCTCAGGTACTGTTGTGTTTCGATTTAGATGTCCGTATATTGGTTTTCCTAAATCATGTCCTTATATAGGCACAATTCGTATTGCTCTTATTAGGCATAGAATCCCAGTCCTTATTTAGGCATTAGCCATGCTATCCAAATACAGGCATGGTCTCCTATAACCCTGGGCGTTATACTACGCTTCGCCCACGTAGTGTACGTAGCACTGCCTGCTTCGCAGTTTTCGAAGAAGGTGAAGCAGGCAGCGCTACGCACACGCCAGGGTGAAGCGTAGCTGCCTTCCACCCGCCACCCGCCTCCCGCCCGCCCTCCTTTTAAAATAATATCATGCATGATAAAATAATTAAATGTAAAGACTTACCTGCAGCGCGGCGTTTCCGGGGCTCGCTCTTCCTCGTTTCCAACTTCTTGTGACAAATGCGCATGCACGGACGCCCGCGCATGCGCATTTCTCGCAAGACATGCGCATGCGCGGGTGTCCGCGCATGCGCATTTGTCACAGAAGTTGGAAACGAGGAAGAGGGAGCCCCGGAGACGCCGCGCTGCAGGTAAGTCTTTACATTTAATTATTTTATCATGCATGATATTATTTTAAAAGGAGGGTGGGCGGGAGGCGGACGGCGCGTAGTAGGGCTATGCGAAGCGCGCGAGTGTGCGTAGATTTGGGCACACTACGCGCTGCTCCATGTAGCCCCACTACGCCCACTACGCCCAGGCTTAGTCACCTACATCCGTCCATCCCAACGTTACAACGAGTTCTTAGAAACCAGACCCTTAAGCCTTTGGGACTTTCCCTAGCTAGGATTATTGATTTCTTCAAGAACTCATCTATTATGCATGAACTACTATTCCTTAGGGGTTCATTAATGACATCTTCCTCTGCCCAACTTTACGTCAATGCTAACATTCCTAAGCACTTTCCAGGTATAAATATACCTTCCCTTACCATGGCAAACCACGTCTCGTAAGCACAGCTCAATACGGCTCGCCACGGCATGTTCGGAAGGAATTCGAGTCCCCGCCTGATGCACTGACCAGATGCTGTCATCCCTGCTCGCAGAGATTCCAGCTTCCAGTGTTCTGACTCCCTTCATGGGGTGTTAGAGTTTGAGACCCGGAAAGAGATTCCCACCTCTCTCATTCTAAGGTATGGAGCTGACTAGAACCTAGAGGGACTCTTGGCATATGCAAAACTATAGCATAACATACTATAGAATACAGCACCTACTTCTTACCTTGTACTACAGTTAGGTTAGGTACACTGGGGTAGAACTATTTAGAAAAATCTAACGAGTATCTACTTTTTAGTCTATGCTATTTATGTATGTGTATATATGTCATAGCTAGAAGACAATGCTGTTGCAGTATTATTTCTTCTTACTGCTTACGCTGTACGTATTATATCTTGCATACTGTCTTGCGATTGTAACAGCTCATATCTCTTACACGAGAAACAAGACTGTTCAATAAATCCTTTTTATTGAAATGCCCGTCTATCTATTTCTGTGTACCTCTCAAGAAACTAACCATGCACGATTGACTGAGTGAAACTGTTGTTTCCACGATTCTGAGACATGTTCCGATTCTAAGGGAATCAAAGTTGTCATGTTTATGCGGTTGCCAGAATCTACTCCCTTCTTGTTTATTCAAGGAGTTTCTAGTGGCCTCTGAGTTAGCTGGCAGACAAAGTAATTAAGTTTAATGTACTCGATAGAGACATACTGACCTCAGTCCCATGCCACAACTATAGTATATATTATTCCATTCCAATGCGCAGAGTCTATAAGGGAAACAGGAACTACACTACATAGCGCCCAACGTGTTTGGTAAGGCACTAATTTAATGCTAGATACTGAAGTAACTCAGTCGTTCTTTTCTCAGAGACCCCTACTCATAATACTATATCCGCCATAGCAGAGTAGGACGAAAATCCTATCTATTAGCAGTTTGGTTTGTTCAACGTCGAAGGATACAGTGTTGCAAAATATTGTGCACCTTCTCTTTGTTTACCTTGAAACTTGTTCTACATTTTTCAAAAACAATGTCCCAAAACGAGGATAATAATACCGTGACCGGTGAGGCTACAACTGACCAAGTCGTAACAGCTTTTAATCTTACAGGTTTAAATGAAACCGATGAGGGTGTTATAAACATCCATCCAAATTTAAGGAGAGCCATCACTCTAAAACTTATAAAACACTGCCTAACACCAAGAGGTGGTAGAGCAGCTTTTGTGATAGAGGCACATGAATCTTTTCAGACAGAGGTATTCTATTCGTGGATAGTATTCCCAGAATCAAATCCAGTAGCAAAAGTGCTTCACTTCTATAAAGAAGATGAACCACCTGAGGAATATATTCTTTTCGAGGATGTTGAAATTCCACTCACATACCAGGAGCATAATCTTTGGTTTAAAGACGCCCTAAAACATTACAATCACATTACCAGGCTCGGTCCACTAGGTAGACCAGGAGCAACATGGCCCATTTTAGCCAGCTACACACCTCATCCTGACATCGAAGACATGTCAGACAATGAATTACTCACTCAACTTAAAGAGTTAATAAAAATGTACAGACAGTTAGTACAATATGTCATGCGGACTTTCACAGTCCAACCACCATTAACCATTTCAAATCAAACCCCTCACCAGGGGAATACACAAAAAATGAATCTTCAGACTTTACACGCAGTCATGGGTAAAATGCCCACAAAACGTGAATAAATTCCATTCTGGATAGCACATAAAATTACTCAAATCGAAGCAGTATTTCCTAATACTAGCCCTTATGAGAAACACAGAATCCTAAAAATGTGTTTACCAATGGGGATCACACTAAATCTGGAAGACTGCACCACTTGGGGAAAAGTCTTTGCTGCCATCTATACTAATGTGGAAGAGAACAATGGTTCGGGATGGCCTGAGAAGGTCCAGTGAAATGAAAAGCCCTTAGGAGGGCGAGATGATTTAGTATAGGTTCAAGGACTCATATTGGAGAGTGATACTTAATATAGAGAAACAAGGGACAGGAGAGGTCAATGTATGACACTTATTTATTGAACAAAGATTGAATTCAAGTGCTCACATATTTAGTGACAAGAAAGCGTGACATGCAGGTGAGGGTGGAGTCTTTAAAAGAGAACATCGCATTGGCAACAATAGAGAACCATTTTTTAAATAAGATTAGTACAAAATAGGTTCGAGTTGCATAGGGTCGACGGCGTTTCGAACTCAGTTATTTGAGTTCATCATCAGGACAAAATGTGAGCATATGAACTTGAGCATATGAGCGGTAGAGTGACGGGATAGTCGTCAGTAAAAACGTGTTCGTCGCGGTAGTGAACGTCTTGATTTGAATCAATAGCTGAAGTAATAAACTGGGTACGGACTTCTCAATAAATGGAAGCGCGGTGTCTGTGCCGAAATTTAATTCAAGCAGGTATCAGGAGGAAGTTGCCATCTATACTAAAGCACATGGCGTTCCGTCTATTGCGGTAATACCTGATGTCCTGAACCAAATTCAAAATGAATATGAGGCAGAGCCTGCTCTGAATTTACGTAGGAAATTACTAAAAACTTTGACCAGGTCTAAACAATAATATTATCTAATATTAAAGGGGAGGCAGCATCAGTGGCGATCCACCAACGCTTAAGGGAATTTGATGTAACAGTACATCAACAAGAACTACCCAGAGTAATAGAAAAATCCTATGGAGAATTAGGCAGAGATAGTTTGGGTGGAAAACCAGTTAAATCACAACTGTCTGAAGGTCCTGAGAAGGACTCTATTAAACACAATCATACATCTTCTAAAAAGAAGTGGGAACATAACAAACAACATTCAAAAGAGAAACATTCTCAATCCCGAGGTAGGTCTCCTCAAAAGGAGCCCTCTGAAAGGAGGTATAGCCTCAGGAATAGGGATCATTTGAGAAAACCTGACAGGTATCAAGATACTGATACACGTTCCTCTCGTACCTTTCAGATATCGTTACAGACATCCGAAAGAAGAGGACGGTTAGATCACAAAGAAGAAAGCGTGAAGTCCAAAGACGATCAACACGTTCAGAAACACAAACCAAAACCTCAATTCACTAAGAAGAAGGTAGCATGTCTGAAGATCAGACATGCAGAGAATTCTGAGAACACAACTCAAGAACGGAGAATTGGCTCAGACAATCCTGGACAGTGCAGCAGAAGTAACAATAGCTCACCAGAACCTGAAGGAACTTCTGGAGATAGTGGACTTAAATGAGTACATCACAGTTGAAACTGTAGACACCAGGGTTAGTACTCCGCAAAGGTTATATGAAATAACACTCCGGATGGAGGGAGACATACCAAGAAAAGTGAGATCACTCTTTTTTGGAGAAACTTTCAAGGGGTTATGATATACTTCTGTCAGAACAGGACTGGCAACGATAATTTGTCAGGGAGTGCCCACATGGCGAAGACATCATTATGCCAGCCTTCTCCAACCATGTTCCAATACACCTAAAATATACATATGCCAGGAAATGGGCAGTTGCCCAGGCCCCAGCCTTATACAAAAATCATGTAGGATGGGATGAGGACTCACCTCACGACAAGATACAGTTAAAAAATCAACCTACTGCACAAAGGCAGTACCCAATTAAGCAAGAAGCTAAAAAACAGGTCAGGGAGATCTTAGATCACTTGAATACCAAGGGGTGATTGAAACATGCACCTCATCAATGAACAATCCTTTGTTTCCTGTCTCCAAACCAGACAATACATATCGTCTAGTTTTGGATTACCGACACCTGAACACTTGTTCTAAGACATTTGCAGTGCAAAATGCACACAGTACAGCATTAATAAATAACATTGTGCATAAAAAATATAAAACCACATTAGACATTAAAAATTATTTCTTTTGTCAAAACATAGCACCTGAAAGTAGGTACTTGACAGCTTTCTCAATAATGGGGACCCAGGATCACTTTTGTCGACTCCCTCAAGGGTTCAAGAACAGCCCGGGGTTATTCTCAGCAAGAATAACAGAGATATTACAAATTTATGATGATGAGGCATCGTCATATGTCGATGACATCTATCTGACAGACGATGACCTGGATAGGCACTTGAACAGGGTGAATACCATTATACTGGGCTTCGCCTCTGAGGGCTGTAAATTCAACTTTAAAAAAAATCCAGAATTGCCCATCTCAATGTCCTTTTCCTAGGGTATGAGCTTTCAAGTGAAGACAAAAGCCTGGCAGCTAACTTTTAAGAAAAGTGTGCACTGCTCCAACCTCCAATTCTAGGTTTCCTGAATTTTGGAAGAACTTGCATTCTAAATTATGCAGAAAGGGTTAAACCTCTCTACGAACTAATCATACCTGATTTCAAAATCAAAAATTGGACACAGGAACACACATATATCCTGCGTTCCCTTCAAGCTGACATGTCAGCAACAAATCACTTAAAAACACGTGTAAATAAATGCAATTTAGTGATCTGAATAATTTCGGGTCAATGCGGATTCACCTACTCAACTTTTAATGAAAGTGAAAAAAATACCAATTGCATATAAATCACATATGTATACACAAGCGGAAATGCGCTTCACTTTGACAGAAAAAAATTCTGAATCGCAGTAGCAAAAGAAAGAGCTCTAGCTCAGGGGAAACGCAATATTGCCGTGACTCTGGTACCAGCCTTAGAGGCAATTACAAAAGCGGGCATTCCAAATGCAAAAGCTTTACATCCAAGATGGATACAATGGATTAATTCTCTTGCTGCAAAGGATGTTGAATATGTTTTTGATCCTTTTTTAAAAACATAAGCATTCCTGCAATATGAACATGAATGTCCTCTGCCTATTGAGACACTCCCTCTTGATCAGTACGAATTTATAATTTATACTGACGGATCAGCACAACCCGCTACGGAAAGTAAGTAAGCTTACAGTGCAGTGTGCACAATCGTTAAAGGTCGCATGCGCGATGGTAAATTCCAACCAATGGTCACTAAAACACAATCTCTAGGAGATTGCACAGCTCAGCGAGCTGAACTACAGATCGCGAATTCCCCACACTTATAGTGTGCGATTCTTTTTACTGTGTTCATTCATGCACTGAATAATTATAGAATTGGCTTCAAAATGGTTTTAAAGATGCAAAAGGTGGCACAATCAAGCATAAAACGCTTTGGGAACAAGTAGTTCAGTTGCGAAATGGACTACAAAACACTCATGTGATACACACGCTGAGTCATCAACGTGATGTTGTTCACGTTGCAGGAAATTTATTGGATGACGAAGCCCCGAAGGGGGCTGTGCATACGGCTTCCTTAGCTGCGATCACTCATTCAAAAACGAGAATAGACAGTGAGACATTATTGGCTGTCAATGCTTCAAGCAAAGGCAGTGGTGCAGCGTTAACTAAAACATTTCCACTCGTATATAATTGATGAGAACAACGTTCCGTTTGCTCGAATTCCTGGTTGGGGGATAGGGTAATTCCATGGAACGTTGATTAGGACTAATCCTAGAAGCACATGAAGGGATAGCCTCTGCCCATGCAGGTGTTTCTGCCACAGTATCGTTATTAAAACAGAGATATTGGTGGCCCGGCATTACGAAACAGACCAAAACCTATGTTTTGGAATGTGAAATATGCCAACAGATGAAAGTCTCTACAGTGAAACGTCCTGCGCAGACGCCCCTGTTAATTTCAGATAAACCATTAGCTTGTGTTTACCTGGATCACTGCGGTCCCTTGCAAAGGGATGGTAACTATAAATGTATCATGGTCGCAGTGGATTTGTGTTCAAGGTTCCTATGGATGTGGCCTCAACGCTCGACTGACCCTCGAACTGTTATAAAAGATTAACGAGGCTTTATCGGCACATACACAATTGGCACACTACATTCTGACCAGGGCCCTGCGTTTAGCTCCTGAGCTTACAAAGAAGCCATGGCCAGTTTGGGCGTTGCATTGCGGTACTCCTCTCCATTCCAACCTGAGGAAGTTCCGTTGAAAGGAAAAACCGGGAAATAAAGCCGTCTATAACAGCTAGGGTATTAGGTCCGGGCGATGGGTGGGTCAAACATCTTTTTGGAGTCCAACACTCATAAAACAATTTGCCAAGAAGTTATCTAGGGGGTTTCACTCCATGTGAGGTTCTATTTGGGACAAGAATGTGGGATCCAGATCTCAAATGTAAAGACACAGTGGTGGAAAATAAACCATTTTATATCAAAGATCGTTTGGCTGTTTTACAGGACTCAAATGAACTAAGATCAAAACAAAGTAACGTATTCCTGAACCAACCACCACTGGGGAAATTCCAACCGTCCCAGCAAGGCCTGTCTGGATCCCAAAGAAGGAATTTGGGCCTTCTTACAGACAACCAGTATCTGTCCTAGCCATTCACGGAACAAGAACAGTACTTGTGCCGCCCCTTGCTGGAAAAAAGGAGAAAAGATTTGTGTCAATTGACCTCAGCAAACCACATGTGGCCAGTACTAAGCAGTATGCCTTGTGGAACAAGTAACAGACGCACTCCTCTAGCCACCATCCAAGAGTATCAGACTGAAAGACTCATCACCATTGAGAATTCAGCAGTATGAAATGAAGGACTAAGCAACAATGCTATGGAACTCATTTCTCTTGAAACCCAACTAACAGTTCGTCCTGATACACCTGTCTACACCAACGTAACACGTGATCAACTGGTGCCATCGATTTCAATGAATTCTGATGCAATTTCAACCATTGACAGAACTGCCTCTGGCTATTTCATTAACTTTGATACGTTTTCTGAGGATCCAAGCGAACCGGAAACGATGCCAGCCAAACAAACTTTCAAAGAACGAGCACAAGATTTTTTTCATCTCCTGGAAAAGACTTATCTGGTTTCACAATGGATTGAACTATGGATTATTTCACTTGGACACAGAAAGTAAAAATATGAACTTACTTTTGAAACCACACAAATCATCCCATCGTGAAGCAAGAGACTTGTCAGCAGTGAACATCACAGCCGTTCCTATACAAGATGGTATAGTTTGGGACAAAACGGATTATGATATATTCGTCCCGTCTGAACCTTTGAAGATTCCACACTTATTTAAAATTTCATTAAGTGACTTTATTACCTCCAGTACCTATTCTGATGATTGGGACTTTGAGACTGTTAATAACATGATGTCTGATCTAGAAAGGCCTGCTGCATTCTCTAATCATGAATACTTAGAGGGTTCAACAGACTATGAACAGCTCTATTGTAACAACCACTATGGTCATCATTTCCTGCATAGATCTGCAACACCTAGAAATATATTTTGTATAACCAATGGGAACATTGCCCTACACCACCAAGGGGTAGCTCAAAAACATTTGCAATGAAGTTTCCATTTTTTTCGGGGTACAATACATCCAATCCGGAAACGATTTACTTTAAAAATGTGAACAGAACAGGAACAAAAAATATGTTAACTAATACAAAACAGATTTATTTTGCAGCCTTTATTGCCCAACTGTCTAGACAGGGTTTCGACTTTTGGAAAGACACAATTGTCACAAAATCTGTCTGGGGTACAAAAGATTGGCAAGTGCAGGGGATAGAAGCTTTGTTTCAGACCTGCATCATCCCACAGCAAATAATGTTTTTGAATGACACTGTCCAACAAATGTCTTGCCTTGGGTTAGCCAAGATCAAAGACATGAACACTATGTCCATACCTACATCTGCAAATAATAGCACTACACAGGGGGAGGTCGACGTACATACTATTTTACAAAACAACAGAGCAGATCCTGAATGGGAAAAATGGTTGCTCTGGCCCACAGTCACAAACATCTGTCAAGAAAGATTCCTGAACAGAATACAGGGTTTTACAATCAATAGGCCTGACCCACGTTATGTTCAAATACAGCATCCAGGGGTAGTACCAACATACAGTGTAGGAAAATTATGCCTTGATTGGCTACAAAGATCTACACTAGAGGATGTGAAACAACACTTATCTTTACTTAAAGAAGGCGCAGACCTTAGGGATGTCTTGCTAGGTCCAAGAAAGCCGCATCAAAAATGTTTGATATATGTCGGCATTTATGCTGCTTATAATGAAATATGGAAGGTTACCCAAGCAGACGCCGCAGAAAGAATACGAAAAATTGATCTTATTAATTTAGAGGAATCTCTTGCTGTGGTCGACAATGGGTTAACAACTCTGTCATCCAGGATATATTCACTGGGCAACATTGTATCCTCTGCTATAAACATTGTGGAACAAGATTTGGTCCTGCTGCGACAAGGCCAGTCTCAATTACGTTCTATTCTGTTATTAGGCTGGATGCTACAAAACCTGCATGCAGGCTATGTGCCTTGGCATTTCATCAACACGTCGTCTCTGTTTTCAGAATACAATCTCACTGATAAACAGATCAAACTGGCACAAAGGGGAGCAAAGTATACAGTGCTGAGCATTGAAAAACTGGAAAAATTGCCATTTACAGTAGCAGAAAAAACAGCTACAGAATGGGTCATTCATAGCAAAATAACTCTGCCTGTTACAACTTTCCATTTTCAGTATTGCCTCAAACGAATGCAAGCAGGTAAATATGAAAGGTTGGGTAAAGAATGCATCAAGACATCCTGGGATTTACCTTACACACACATATTTTGGAGTGGGGGCGTGAAGTGTTTATTAGCAGTACACACTGTGAAAATGCAGAGCGGTTCACTCATAAGTTGGGATATTAGTTTACACGGGCCTGTAGCGGTTCTACTGCAAATTTATCTTGCCACCTTCAAGGATCACCAGCCGCTGTGATTAATCCAACGTTTGGCCAACTTTCAAATGGGAGTTACCTCATGTTGAATGATCAGAAGTGTTGTAGCATGTTGCCAGGTATCCCATATCTAGTAACGGTTGGCTCCATTGTCACTAGCTGTATGCAAATTTTGTTCCCTCAAATAGACACAGTCAGGGAGTCGCCTTTGTGGCCTTCACTGAACATCTCTTCTATACGAATTGATACTTTAAGCAGAATGAAAGCCATTCTTTTACAACAAACCGTGCCTTTGACCTCGGCCAAAGAAACCTATGATCTACAAATTGCAAGGACTTCGGCTGAGATACAGGCTCTGTTACGTACAAACTGCCCGACATATTTCACAGAAATGTTGGGACGTATCTTAAACATGTCTGATACGAGCGGTGTCATGAGCGCATAGTACAACTTTTGGCCTTACCTCGTCTACGAGAATTAAATACCACATGGTTTCTGTCATTCAGACCAATCTGGCAAGATTGCATCTTACCTGTTCTACGATGCCTGCTTAGCGGTGAAGAATGCGTGCTAGACATCTGTCTAACACTCCCATCAGTCATGCCAATGGAAATCGATACTCTGCTGGACCTGATAACGGCCCATGCTCTGTGTTGTCCCCAGAGGCTACCAATCCTGATGACGGCATTCGTTGAGATCTCACAGACGTAACATGCTATTGCTGAGGTACGAGATGGATCAACAGGCACACAGGTAACATCGGAAACGAACATTGCTACTGGCAATGCTTCACATCTATGTGCAGTTAATCTTCTAAACAAGGTATTCCAACTATCACCAACATCGGTAGATGATCTTTTGTCTACAGGAATAGAGGATTTCGTGTTTTCACCAGCCCCTTACACAGACTTTTGATTCGGCTCACAGTGTACCGGGAAAGCTAAACATTTGGCCTTCATTTTTCAAAACAAAGACAAAACCATGGAACTTTTTCATACAATGTATTTTTTCTACATTTGAATTTTTCTTTTTATGGCAAAGTAATATGCTTAAAGTAGAACTATTCATAGAGAACAGACTTCTTTGAACACTTCCAGAGACACATTATCACCTTTTATTCACAACAATTTCATTTATGTAACATGACATGAAATGGTTTTGGTCTTTTCTTCTGTAATTGTAGACCATTTCATCATATGTGTATATATTTCTGTTCATTCATTCACCATCCACTGTAAATATATGCTTAGAATGAAACAATGCTTTCATATGTACAGCACCTTTGCATTTCATGTCTAGCAATCGTTTTTTAACATATAAACTTCTTTTAGTATGCTTTCACAAATGTTTTTAGCAAACATGTAGGACTCAGTTTTAGATGTTTAGCATTTCATGTTTAGCATTTAGTATTATCGTTCATTCAAAAGTGGAGTGGGTGTTGTGTTTCAATTTAGTTGTCCGTATATAGGTTTTCCTAAAACATGTCCTTATATAGGCACAATTCGTATTGCCCTTATTTAGGTATAGAATTCCAGTCCTTATTTAGGCATTAGCCATGCTATCCAAATACAGGCATGGTCACCTACATCCGTCCATCCCAACGTCACAACGAGTTCTTAGAAACCAGACCCTTAAGCCTTTGGGACTTGCCCTAGCTAGGATTATTGATTTCTTCAAGAACTCATCTATTATGCATGATCTATTATTCCTTAGGGGTTCATTCATGATGTCTTCCTCTGCCTAACTTTACGTAAATGCTAACATTCCGAAGCACTTTCCAGGTATAAATGTACCTTCCCTTACCATGACAAACCACGGCTCTGCTGCACAGCTCGATACGGCTCACCAAGGCAAGTTTGGAAGGAATTCAAGTCCCCACCTGATGCACTGACCAGACGTTGTCATCCCTGCTCGCAGAGAATCCAGCTTCTAGTGTTCTGACTCCCTTTGCGGGGTGTTAGAGTTTGAGACCCGGAAATAGATTCCCACCTCTCTCATTTTAAGGTATGGAGCTGACTAGAACCTATAGGGACTCTTGGCATATGCAAAACTATAGAATATCACACTATAGAATACATCACCTACTTCTTAACCTGTACTACACTTAGGTTAGGTACATTGCGGTAGAACTATTTACAAATATCAAACGAGTATCCACTTTTTAGTCTATGTTATCTATGTATGAGTATATGAATATATGTCATAGTTAGAAGACAATGCAATGTATTATTTCTTCTTACTGCTTACGCTGTATCACATACTGTCTTGCGATTGTAACAGCTTGTATCTCTTACACAAGAAACAAGACTGCTCAATGAATCCTTTTTATTGAAACGCCCATCTATCTATTTCTGTGTAACTCTGAAGAAACTACGCATGCAAAAAAGTTGTTTCCACGATTCTGAGACGTGATCCGATTTCTAAGGGAAACAAAGTTGTCATGTTTATGCGGTTGCCAGAAACTACTCCCTTCTTGTTCATTCAAGGAGTTTCTAGTGGCCTCTGAGTTAGCTGGCACACAAAGTAATTAAGTTTAATGTACTCGATAGAGGCATACTGACATCAGTCCTATGTCACAACTATAGTGTATATTATTCCAATGCGTAGAGCCTATAAGGGAAATAGGAACTACACTACAGTCCCATGTGGAGATATTGGGGATTAATAGGTGTGCCTGACCACACGGACATGGCAGCCCATTAGGCAGTCAAGGGGACCTGGAGCCTGGAAGAATGGCCCAGGCACCATCTAAAAAAAGAAAAGGCAAGGGGCGTGGGGTGTGGGAACCCTGCTCCTAAAATTCTCATGTTCGGGGAGCAGGTTGAACCTGAGGCGGAAGCCCTGATGCTTACAGGTGAGGAAGTGGCCAAACTAGTTAACCTGCCTGAGCTGGCCAATCAGCAATAGGAAGGGGGTCCCACCAGGGAGAAATTTTGTAGGGTACAGAAGGAAAGCCCTTCTTGTGAGGGTATGTGGTAGCATGCTGAAATGCAGGCAGCTGGTGACACCTCTGGCAAGTACCTGATATACTAGGAGATTTGTCTCCTGTACAGTGAGCATACGGTTCTTGAGCCTGGTGCAACACATATGTTGGTGGTCCCCCAGTGCTGCAGGATCTTCCTACTGGGTCTGGTTTATCATGTGCCATTGACAGGTCATTTGAGGCAGGGCAAGACAAGGCAGGCTGCTGATCTCGATCCCGCTAAGGTGGTGAAGCTACCAGAGCGTCCTCACTCAGTCCATTGGGTCAGGTCAGTTGCAGGTCTTGTTGCTCTAACCTACTGATCACCGCTGCTCACATTTCAAAGGCTCAATCCACACAGCACAAATATTCTGGGCAGTCCATCCTGGCATACAGGGTTGCATACAGGTTGCCACAGTGCTGCCATGCAAGGCTTTGGCCCTTATCACATGGCATGCTTTACCACAGCATTCCCTCTTGGCATGCAGGGTCACCACTACAGTGTCAAGGGCTTCGGCCCTCAAGCCAAGTCTGTTGCACTGCTTCCCCCCTGACTCACTGGGTCACCACAACAATGCACACAGGCTACTGGCCTTACTGCACAGCAATCTTTTTATATGGCTACCTTCACGGTAGCCCTCTTCTGGAGTACTGGGGTTGCCGACTCAGTCCTGCACATGGGCTATGACCTGATCGGTGCAGCTGCCATGTACTTACATCTCGCACCGGAAGTCCACTCGACAGGGCTCACCACTAAACCTCGCTCCCTCCAATGTTCTCCACCTCCTCACAGGGCACACTGGTCTTAGTAAGGAGGCCGATGCTGATACTCCAGGCACCAGAGCAGGGCTTCTTGGTTTCCTTGGGTGGTAGGCAACCACCCATCAGGGAGTCTAGCAGGCCTTGCCCCCAATCCTGGTCACAGGCAAAAGTCTTGCATAGTGTCCCCTACTCACACTGCCTAACTGGCTCCTTGGCAGATGATATTTTTGGGGTATCAAGGTCCCCTTCTTATAGTTCATTTCTGCACACCAAACGTGTTTTTCGAGTAAGGTGGCGTAAACAAATCTCTATAATAATGAACAGATGGTGAAACGGTTTGATAAGTGAGACAATAAATGAGTCAATAATAAATGTGTCTCAAAATCAGTTTAGAGAGTGGTCACATATTATGCAATAATCAACAGATATATATTTGGAATCAACTGAAAACATTAGCTGCCTGTATTTAATTTTGAGGCAACAGGGAACTTAGTCCAACCAACATGTGTCTTGCCCCTCAATGGTGCAAAGGCCTGAGGCTTTCTCTAGGTTAAGGTGGTTTTCATCATGGTTAGCAGCATTATAGTTGGGCCCCAGGAGATGCAGATAGCTGGTTTGGCCTCTCCTTGTGGTTCTAAGCGGTTTAGTCATCGGTAGGTATTATCAATTGCAGAATAGGGAAGTGTACATGAGCGTTCACAGCATTGACACTACAATGTTGTTCGTGCTGTAAATACCTTTTGTTGGTGACAGCTTAATCAGATTTATCAGTCTCGGCAGTCCAGCCGATAGTGTGTGGAAGAACCAATGAAAGGTACTTATCACATGGAAAATATTGTAGAAGTCACTGCTGTGGAAGATTACATACACTTACCTATTATGCAATTAAAAACACTAACCTGAAAAAGAATTTGAATTCTAACAACCCTGACACAAAAAGGGAATTCATGTTAGAAAATCTTAAACAGGAGAGAACAACACACACTTTTCAATCTTATTTGCAATCACAATGAAAAAAACATCAAAATAAGGAAGTGAAAAACATTAAAGAAAAAGAATTTGAGAACAAAAAAGGTTTATGAATTTGTTGAGATATCTCTTAGTTAGTTTCAAAAGATTCTATAAGTTTTTGAAATGTCTCTTATCATCTAGTTTATTGGTTTCTATAGATGGGCACTCATCTTCTCATCTGTATTCAAGCCATATGGGTGACAGACTTGTAAAGAGATTATGCATTCAGTTCAAACTCCGAGGGTTTCAAAGTTGCTTCCATGTTGTTTGAGATAATCAATCCTATAAAATTTCAAATGATCACTGATGTGGATTGCTGCAAGATTATGTACTATTGAATAAATCAGATCAATTGTGCCGATTCCTCTTTGACCCCCTAGAACTCTTTTCTTTAATTGTAATTAGAAATGTCCTATATATTTCATAGGACAAGTACAATCTAACAAATATACTACAAACTGAGTGTTGCAAGTGATCATTGTTTTAATCTGTTGTTACTTCTTGCTGTTTGATACAGCATAACTCTTTCAGACTGTTTCTGCAGACTTTACATTTATATCGCTTTCAAAACCTTATTTTCCATCAAGTCAGTAATAGGCTTCCTCGTTAACAATAAAATAATGTTTTAATTAGGGATGGGTGGAATGTTCCGTTCCGCTCACATAATCAGCAGACTTTTGGACACTCTGTTCTCTCCAAATTCCCCCAACCATTGCATGGCAGAATCTTTCTCCCGTGAGGCTCCAGAATATGTGAGCTGGCAAGGATGAATGAGATTTGGCATCCCCTTGCACGATTTTCTAAAGTGGGCAGTCACCGGCGTTTCTGAGCGGTCATGGGCAGAGGTTTTCGGTTCTAGTAGATTTGCTGCTGCTCCAGTAGTTTTTCTACTCGAATGGCAGCAAAATCAACTTTAATGGCCGTGTCCTCTTTTGTAATGCATGGTGCTGTTCACACTGATTTTCAGCACTGCTTGCAGTACTGGCGCTAAATTGCAGCGCAAGTTGCATATTTTTCACCCGTTGGCAGAACTCCACTGAATCTTGCAGGGTTTTTCTGTAACTGTGCAGAATTCCGGGGAGTTAAACTCTGTGAGTTTCGCCCAACCCTAAACATTTTGGGCCTGATTAACAAAGGCAAACTGAGATTAAAGTCTAAGTTTAGGATTTTTCTCAGTTTAGGAGCCCTAATTTAGGACTCCTAAACTGCGAAAAATCCTAATTTTAAGACTTTCGGTATTCACAGAAGGTATTTAGGAGTCCTAAAGTTAGGAGTCCTAACTTTAGTACTCCTAAACTGAGAAAAATCCTAACTTTAAGACTTTCGGTATTCACAGAAGGCATTTAGGAGTCCTAAAATTAGGACTCCGAACTTTACTACTCCTACACTGAGAAAAATCCTAACTTTAAGACTTTCGGTATTCACAGAAGGCATTTAGGAGTCCTAAAGTTAGGAGTCCTAACTGTCCTAACTTTACTACTCCAAAACTGAGAAAAACCCTAACTTTAAGACTTTTGGTATTCACAGAAGGCATTTAGAAGTCCTAAAGTTAGGACTTCTAACTTCTGTGAGTACTGAAATGAGTAAGTGCCTTCTGTGAATACCAAAATGAGTAAGTGCCTTCTGTGAATACCAAAATGGTAGTAAGTTTAGGATTTTGTCTTAAGCAGACCCTCCAGGATTTCGCGATTTGCAAAAAAATCTCGAAATCTGCAGTTCTGTAAAAATGCCGTGATTTTTACAAAACTGCTCGTGAAATTTGAAAAATGCAGAAGTGTGTACTTATTGCGCTTGGGTTGACTACCACACAAGCTCAGGAGGTCATTTATATCTACTGAAAGCATTGAAGCACGCTCCATATTAAGGTTCTGATCCTCAGTTCTGAGTTTGCTGTTCCAATATTTTGCACATTTGAAAAAGATTCAGTTTTCTATTATCCATTCTAGTGAAAATTGGGATGTCCTTTCGTGACTGTGGTACGTGCGTAATGTTTTTCAGGTCGTGAGAGGTATCTAAAATGTATGCGCTGTTAAATATATGGTTGTGAAACTGCAATTTGCAAATTGGTCTACCCACACGTTTTTCTTCAAGGGTAGTAAAATATGTAACTAAATATGTAGTAGTTTTTTTTGCTGAGGCTGTGAAAACAACGGATATTTTCACCTCTCAAATCCCAACTTTTGGGAAACGAGGACCTATTGTGGTCCTTTTATGATGTCCATAATTATGACTAAGCTTATATTAATCAACAAAGTAAAACACACATTGACATAATCAAATATCATGGTGCTTTGGGGCTGGCATGTCAACTGCTGACCACTTTAGATTACTTGTGTCCAGGGAAGGACATAGAACATTCTAGATGTAAAATCACATGAAAAGAAATGGTATTCATCATAGTATACATTTACCATTCCTAACTCAGAAACTATGTAGCATGATGATATGTAACTGTGGAGTTAAAAATAGTAAATATACTTATATATTTACCTATATATGTTTATCTTGACGACTTGTAAATCATCAATTTAACATAGATGTGGATTTAAAAATAATAAATCTATACATGCTTTGATGATAAGGTGGTATTTGATATTCTGGAGTTTATATTTTCATGGGTTAATATTTGTGATCTCAATATTCTGACGTACAATCTCTGTCCCCATTTTTCGTTTTGCTTAACATATCTTAATCTGCACTGCATATACAAAATATAATGTGTGATTTTCACGTTAAGAGAGGCCATAGCTAATATGTGTTCATGGAATCTTGCCAGAGAAGTGGGGGCACTGGAAATGTTCTGGGGTTGGAGTACTACACGTCTCATCGAGTGGCTATGCTAGGAAAGCACACGTATTTCCGTACATGTGATGGAGGTCCATGAAACTCTGGACACAATTCATCAAGTAGCAGATGGTTTCACTCCTCACCTTTTTCTACCATTACTCATGTCCGAACAGTGAGTAGGCAGGAGGTGACCTCCCTATGCAGTCTGTCTCACTTATTTGAATCAGCCACTACGATCCTGCGCCCTAGGATGCCTGAGGAAGATGTCCTTTCTTACGGATCCGGGAGGCAGAGGTGCTCCGTCAGGGGTGCATCCCAGGGAGAAATACAGCACCCTCCCATGAGGTTATGACATGGAGCTGTGCTTCCATAGAGCTGCAGACACTTTAAACATGCCTATTGCAAATTGGAATACTCTGCTAAAAAAGTTTCCATTGATTTCAGCCTGAAAATTAATGTTTAAGAGTAAAATAAAGTGCCGCAAAAATGCCGCTAAATTTCCATAGTTGTGCCGTTAAATTTCCATATTTGTGCCGCAAAATTTGCTAATCCATGCCGCAATATCCTGGGGGTCTGCTTAAGTTAGTTCTGTGAATCGGGCCCAATATTTACAACTTCTTTATTCACAAAGGGCATTTACAAGTAGTAAAGTTAGACTTTTGTCTCAGATAAACTTAATTTTTGGTCTTAGGTTTAACTAAGACCAAACTGAGACAAAAGTCTTACTTTACTACCCGTAAATGCCCTTTGTGAATACCGAAAGTCGCAAAGTTAGACTTTCGTCTCAGTTTACCTTTGTGATCGGGTCGTGTATCTGTAATTAGGATAATACAGTTTTCCCATGAGATACCTCGCATTAGATGTGATTATTTGTTGTATCTAATATTAAAGTGAATCTTTCCATTTTCTTTCTTTTCTTTATTGGTTCTTTTCTTTTAATTTTTCTTGTTTGAGTGCTTGAACTGCTTGATTCAACAAAAACTCTGTGTACAGTGTTTCCTTAAAGTGCTCAATCATCATACTTGCATGGGAGTACCCACATGTAGCTATCTACTGGACTGCCATCAACAGAGACATAGCACCGATCAATGGTCACTCGCGCCAACAGACCCCACTGGTTGAACTCACAACCAACTTCTTCATAGGCATAACCTGGTATACAGACCACCAAGACCCATCACCAAATTTGCCGGTGACATAATGGACTTTGTTGCACTTCTCACCCTCAACACCAGCCCTTTCATCCTCCTAGGAGTACCTAACATTCACCTAGAAGACCAGCATGACCAAAACACGTTTTCCCTTCTAGATAACCTCCGAAAACTTAACCTCAACCACCATGTTACCAAACCCACCCACACCTCCAGACACCTTTTAGACCCATTTTTCACCCCAATCAGCAACATCACAGTCAACAAGCCAGCAACTATGACCTGGATAGACCAAGCCCTCATCTGTTTCAGCATAGGCATGCCACACCACCAAGGACCTACCACCACTGGACCCACCCACTGCAGCTAGAAAAACATCAAAGAATAGGACTGGCTTTTGCTCTTTCCTTGCACCGGCACTAGTACACCGGCAACTTACCTCACTTCTAGATCTCTGCCTACACATGGCTTCCCTCAAGTGCAACCCAATGGCAAGAGCCTGCCCTCAGTCCAGCAGGTACACTGAGGATCTCACCCTGATGAACCTCCATTGCAACCAACTGGACAGCAAATAGAGAGCAAGTGAAGTCAGTTTAGATAAAAAACCTCTGCAAATTCTCCCTAAGACTCTACCACCGCCAGGTACGAAACACCAAGCACTCAGCACTTAAAAATGGCATCAACGGCACAAACAGCACCAAGGAGATCGTCACCATCATCAAAGATTTAAATACCCTTCCTGTTACCTCCAGCAACATCACCCCCTCACATGATCTCTGCAAGAAGCTCTTTGGAGTCTTCTGCAACAAAACCACCTGCACATATGGCAACTTGGACCCTCAACCCGACCCCATCACCATCGCAAATCAACTTTCCATTATAACCACAGAATGAATCCTGACGTTATGGACTGCCATCACCACCCAATGAAAATACAGCTACCATAATGAAATGAAATGAAAAATGTTTTTTTGTAGAGCGCGTGTTTGGTGTCCTTCATAAGCATTTCCAAACCTATCTCAGTCAATCTGCCTGGGTCGTTTCCACCACAGTGCACAATCATGAGGTCAGGGTGTTGGAGATGCAAACAGGTTTTTACCAAAGGCAACAATTGGTGCCACTTCAATCCTCTCTGTGCAAGCCATTTAATGTCCACATTTTGTAAACCCAGGTCTAAGTCAATACGTCTCTGTTCTGCATACCTCTTGCACCAGAAAATATAGCTATATCCTACGATCCACACTTGCATTTTGAAGGTATGGTTGGAAGGTTGTATAGAAGGTTTGCCCTTCAACATTCTAACCTCCCCGTCTTCCTCCTGTTCGGGAATTCTCATCTACCGTCCCCCCCACTCTAACACCGTTCACTTACCGGCTTTGGCGGATTATATTATTCAGCTTAGTACACGTTACGCTAATTTCACCGCTCTAGGTGATTTCAACCTCCATGCTGACAATCTACTTTGTTCACATAGCAATCTCTTTATTTCCACGTTAGCGGACGGTAACCTAGCCCAATCCATAACCCTGCCAACACACAAAGCAGGGCATATATTGGATCTGATCTGCTCCAACCTACCTTCTATTCAGGTGGCCCCCCCTACCCCGGTCATTTGGTCTGACCATTTCCTCATTTCTTTTGAGATTGGCATTCTTTGCCACTTTAGACCCGTTATCACACCTAAAATATCTGGCAGGAATTGGAGTCGGATTACCCCCGACTCACTCCGGGAACATTTAAAATACACTCAACCAGGAACGTCATCTGACCTCGATCTACAGATTGACCACCTGGATGCATGGATAGGTCAGGCCCTTGACGCTCTGGCTCCTCTCAAACTTATCAAAACCCATAGGGCTGCACCCTCTGCACCCTGGTACTCCAATGAGCTCCATCAGAAAAAGGCTTCGTGTAAATGTCTTGAACGCCATTGGAGACAGAATTACACCCTGGACAGCAAAATCACCTACAAAACTGCCCTCAAGGAATATCGTCGAATGATTGAGGAGCACAAGCGGGACTATTTGGCCTCCAGAATCAAACTTGCCAACAATGGCGCTAGGGAGATCTTCAACATAGTTAGATCTTTTACAGACCCTAACGCGTTGACTCGCACTCAATCTGCCTCACAGTTGTTTTGTGATAAACTTTCTCAATTTTTCGAGGACAAAATCGAAACCATCTATTCCACCTTTCCCACCTCTACAGCTGAAGAACGGGAAGAGAAACCCATATTTTTTCTGCCATCTTTGCCCACATTCCTCGAATTTGCAGATGTCTCCGAGGCAGAGTCCTTGGCGGAATTACTTAATTGTAAATCAGGCTCCCCAAATGACCCTTGGCCAGCTAAGCAATACAAAAAACTTGCATCTTTCCTTAATTCTCACCTGAATCTCATTTGGAATGATTCCCTCAGAACAGGCTACTTCCCTGCCAAATGGAAACTTGCCTCTCTGATTCCCATCATCAAAAAGCCTAATTTGGATCCGGATCTTCCCTGCAACTACAGGCCTATCTCTCTTTTGCCTGCCCCAGCTAAGATCCTGGAGAGACTGGTGCATTCCCAGCTGGCTAACTATATTGAATCCAATGGGCTCCTCCACGAGTCCCAACATGGTTTCAGGTCGGGCCACAGCACAGAGTCGGCCCTCATTGAAATGGCTGACTCGGTGAGGTGGACGCTTGACCAAGGGTCGAGGGCGGTGTTAGTGCTGCTGGATCTTTCAGCGGCATTCGACACCGTCTCTCACAGGACATTGCTGGGGAGGCTGGAGGACCTTGGCCTGGGCGGTGTAGTTTTGAAATGGTTTTCATCTTACCTCTCAGACCGCTCTCAGCAGGTATACACCCCTCCCTTTACATCCCCCTCTAGACCACTCAAATGGGGAGTACCACAGGGCTCCTCCTTGAGCCCGCTCCTCTTCAATGTCTATTTCACCCCCTTGGCCAAACTGATCGCACAGACTGGGATTAAATCCACCTCCTATGCTGATGATATTCAGCTACTTTTTACCTTCAACACCCCTTCCGCCTCTGTGTTTGACCCACTGAAATCATGCCTTCGAGACATCTCCAATTGGATGGATGCTAATTCCCTCCGACTCAATGCAGGTAAAACGGAGATTTTGTTTTTCAAATCTCCTTCTCCCCTGGACTCCAGCCTATGGTGGCCTGTCGATCTGAGCCAAGCCCCCATCCCTAAAGACTCGGTCAGAAACCTAGGAGTACGTTGGGACAGCCACCTCAGCTTCAACACCCAGGTCCAAACAGTAGCAGCTTCCTGCTTCGCAAAAATCAGGACCATTAAACGGCTCATTAATTATTTACCAATGGACTGCCGTAAGACAGTGATCCAGGCACTGATTACATCTCATCTCGATTACGCTAATGCCCTCTATCTTGGCATTACAGCAGGTCTCTGCCATAAACTTCAGACGGTTCAAAACGCCGCTGCACGGCTGGTGGAGAAAGTTCCTGCTAGACATCATATGTCCCCACTCCTTTGTAAACTACACTGGCTCCCCATAGCCAAAAGATGTGTTTTTAAAGCTATGACACTGGCCTTTCGAGCGTCCAAGGGTAATGGGTCGGTCCATCTGAAAAACACCTTGCTGCCGTATGTCAACCCCAGGACATTACGCTCCAATTCCTTATCCTTTCTGGTTTCCCCTCGATTTAAACGAGCTCGAGCAGGTGGAAAATCCTTTGAGGTTCTCGCCACTCAGTATTGGAACAAGCTTCCGCTTGCCTTACGCACCTGCCAAACCGAATCAGGATTTCGCAAATCCCTGAAGACACATCTTTTCTCTTCTTAACCCTGGCTTGCTATTTCCTCTGCTCTCTGTTTCCTGAATTGTTAGCGCCGGGACGCCCCGTCGGGGCAGCTGTGCGCTTTATAAAATACACAAATAAAATAAAATAAATAAGGTATGGAAAGATGTCTGTAGCTCATGCAGTTCCCTGGTAGAATAAGAGATATGTTTAAAGATGGGGAACTACTTTTTATTGCCATACAAAACGATACGTGATTGGGAGATGAAAAGCATTCTTTTTTAAAATTAGGGTGCACATTCGTTTTGTGGAAAAGCATCTTTGTGATTGGTTAAGAAAAAGCAGTTTCAACGTGGAGTACATATCATAGGATAAAAGTTGTCAACTCAACCTCACCAGCTACTTACATTTGGAAGGCACTGTTCGAACTTAAAACAATCGCGAACTTTTAACCTGCACGTGCCGTTAAATGTTCGAGAAAATGGTGCAAAAAATATGGTTAAGTTTAAAAAGATTGAGGAACTTTTAAACCTGCATGTGTTGTAGAAAGTTCTAGAAACTGTGTTGATAGAATACATTGCACTTCTGACTTCTATGTGTCGTTGAACATTAAAAAAATCTGTTTATATGGAAAATTAAAAAGAAACCAAGAGAGAGATGTTTTGAAACCTAAAAGAATCAAGGAACTATTCTAATTTGTTCTTTACATGTATTTATGTGTGGAGCAACACAATTATAGACAGAACAGCACCAGGAAGAGGAAGAAGCAGGGAGTGGGGGGACGCGGGGAGATGGGCAGAATGGCAGACATGCACAATTAAGTATAGCACAAGTATAGACAAACAATGGCCAAAATGAAACACACCAACAAGGAGCACAAGTCACACAACTCGCCAACATCACACCAGTGAACGAGCATAGAAGTGAAAACCATGCTGCATTCATAGAGGATTTGTACAAAGGTGGGTCGTTGGTGTTGAGGGATGTCTGCGACCTTGGTCATCATGGATGAGATGCCCAGCACATGGCAAATGGGCGAGTTTACTGTCTGTTACGTTGCAAACAGCTGCTCCTCCCTCCCACGAGCTCCCACACTTTAGTACGGTGCGCTGTTGTATCTCATGCACTCGAACGGCACACCATAGTAATGCCTATTTGCACATATGCTGCTGCATTCCAACTACACCGTCACAGTGCCGTTTGAAGGTGGTGCATGCTCCTTTACAACATCGACTGCTGCTGCCCTTGTGGCAGGCCACACCAGAACACAGAGACACACTTACCGTACTTCCTGTACACGGAGATGTCGAGACACCCCGTTGACCTGTGTACTCCGGACCAGCACACTCCGGTTGTGCATGCAGGAGGATGCGTGCGTAGCTACATGTCCAGGCTCACTGCCAACTCTGAGGTGATAGCACACTGTGATGTTGCAGGGCTGCTGCCTATCATGCTAACACAATGACCAGAGCGACACACATGCTCAGATGTGGGTTTGGGGGGCGTTGGTGGTCCCGGAGTTGATCCAAAGAGTCTTGTGGCCCTCATAGGTATCCCTGTATCATGTGTGCAAAGAAGGAACGAGGTTCCTATGAAGTAAAAGACAAGGAGAGGAGATACTGTAAGGTGAGGGTGGTCAAAGGTAACCACACACCTGATCAAGTGAAGAGGGGGGAATACCCTTTACAGAACTAGGGCTCTCACACACCCAGCAAGCTAGGTGTTATGCTTCATCATATGAGCCTGCCCCTCATCAGGTTGGCGCTGCAATACCTGATGGGCTTTCAAACCAGGGCTCTTTAGCGGGGATCTTTTATTCCTGCCAGTGGGTGCAGTGGGGGTGAGGGGCCTAGTGTGTGTAGATGTCAGGAAAGGTGAATTAAAACAGGTCAGTTAGTCCTAACCATCATTTATTCATAAGGTAAACCGCCTGATTAAAAAGTAGAGAGTGACAGTGCACTGGATGCAATGTGTCTAGTTATATGTGCCCTACTCTCAGTTGATCAACATGTTTTGTGCCTCTAATGTTAGGGGGATCTGGGCACTTCCTCAGGATCAAAGTGAACACTATCTACACTACGCGGTCAAGTGAAACTTACGTACCACGTTCTCAGGTCAATGACCTGAAATACAACCAAAAGATGAAAATAAGTTAACCAACAGTGTCTCTAATGCACTCGCATCGTATCTCATCAACCTTAATAAAAAAGCAAGAGCAATTATGTAGGGTATCCCGGTAGTCATGCATTGCTATCACCACCACGGGCAGATATGAATGATTCAATGGTAATCATACATTCGTCTCACCATATAGTTCTCGAAAAAATGTGCTTAAAAGAAACTCATATTCAGGGAAGTCTATACATTGGAAGGCTCATGGGAGGGCCTAGTAAACTCATCAGCAGAAGAGACAGTTCAAGGACTCACCTATACTGTTGTCTAGTATTACTTGCAACAGTTGCCGGCGGTTAAAATTAGACACCGATGTGGGTCCTGTAAGTAAAAGCCAACTTGGTTAAAGCGTTATGGCTACCAATCGGTAAAATAAAAAGCACAGGAAGTAAATGTACCAGCCAGAGTGTAAAAGCCATGAAGATGCGGCGAGGAAATCAAGACCAATCCTGTGAGGTCAGCCGTAGTCCCGAGCTAACGGAAATACCCCGGGCAACACACTTCCAAGTGATTACGAGGGGCACAGAAAAAATTGCAATGCCCAACCGCGTATCCCAACAGCAGTGGGTGTGCCGGTATGTAAACTGAAAACCAGCAGCTTGGAACCACACGGGGCAGCTGAATTCTGAGTCTGCAACTCAATGTGCCATACTGAGAAGGCTTACCTCTGTAGTAGTCCAGTCAGATACCCGTGTCGGAAAAACAGGTGACAAGGAGTCAATACTCAACCACATCTGAGCGCGCCAAGCCTGCGACCTACCCTGCCGCCGGAACCGGGATGGTGCCTGGTCTCCGGACTGTCATACAGATAAGCAGTCACTCGCTCGCTCGATCGTGGGCAAAGTCGCGCGATGATGTATGATCTCGCGTGACTAAAGTCAGTGTAGGCTACTCAGAGGGAAAAAGTAGGGAATATCGCGGCCATATTGGAACGGACCATAATCCTAGTGGACCGGCATATGAACACCGGGCCGAGTAGCGGGGTACATTCAATAGGCCCTGCATACTCAAAGAATGTGTCCAAACTGTCCCAGTTAGGGCCAGCATACAACAATTGAGTAGTGCCGGTATTGTGGGGGTGCAAAAGCAACAATTGGTTCTGTCTCAGGGGCTCAGGCATACGTCCTGTCTCCCCAAGGCCTTGGGGAGACAGGACGTATGCCTGAGCCCCTCTCTCACTAATTTACAATCGTGTAATTACACCCAGAACCCTCCTGACGAGTGACTAATGCGCTCAGAGGGATCCGGACGCAAGCCTGCTTCCAACTAATGCGAAACCCGACTGCGAGACACTGTTACTGGAACCCACCAGACGTGCGATTTATGCGCACAGAGAAGTCAGGACGTATGCCTGCGCTTGGCTTTTGATTAATGTGAAACCCGATTACAAGACCCAAATCAGATACTGGTGTGACTCAGGAGATCATTGAACACCTGCCAGTCCAAGATTTCAAACCAAGTCCGTTAAGAAATATCGGACCACACTAGGCTGTCAACCCAACCTCCCCCCTTTCACCATGTCCTGATGAAGACCCGCATTGACTAACCAGTTGTGCACCTTCAGGGTTGAAACGTCGATGAATACTGGATCAGTTGAAAGACTCTGCTAAAAAACTGACTCAAACCTGTTTGCAGACCTATTCAATTACCTGTTTCTCTGGCCTCTTTAAATTGTCGGAATTTTAAGAATCACTTTGTATATAGCACGCACTATCACTAGTTCACTGAGCACCACATGTCACCTTGTCACCAATAATTCTTTAATTGTTCTCGTTCTTTGACAGCCATATAACTCAATTCAAATATTTATAAATGACGGAATTTATAAAATCATTCATATTTTCTATGGTCTCATTGTGTGTATATATATTTTTATAAATTGCCGTTTTGTTCTGAATAACTAAAAGTGACTCAATATCTAAAGAAATTATTCTTACCCGACAGAACCAATTGTTGCTTTTGCATAACTGCCCAGGTTCTGAGGGATACTGGGTTACCCCATTGCTATTCGAGTTGGTATTGTGGGGGTGGACAATCAATTGAAGAGAGGGAGAGGAATTCAACTACGACTTCAAAGATTAATCTGGTAAGCCATTCCTCCGGTGTCAGGCGCACGGGGCTCCATATGCCCTCATACTCTGTATCCTGTTGCTCTGATTTAAAAAGGGAACATTTATTGTCAAGTTTCAAAAGGCGATTATTGAGCCTTTGAAGTCAATAGAAGGGCCGGGTGAGGAGGCGGAAGGCCCCTTGCAGTCACCTTCTCATTCTTGCAAAGAGATCCACATGGAGCCTCATGCGCCTGACACCGGAGGAATGGCTTACCAGATTAATCTTTGAAGTGACCAGATAACTAACAGCACGTGATTAGGACTACAGTGCCATAAATAGATGACAGGGTGGAAGCCCCACAAAGGCTACACACAGATTTTCCAGTTGTCAGGGGTCGAAACGTCGCCGCTTTATTGTCAAGTGTTGATGATCACCCAGGATACCAAACCAATAATTTGATTAATCATTTACTGGGCTGATATTTCTTTTTTCTTCTTTCAAAAATTTAGCACTTTGTTTAAATATAATTTTTCCATGTAGTATGTCAATGTATTTTGTGGAATGTTTTGTGACATGTAAATATTTCAATCTTTGTGCACTTCTAAGTCTTAAATGTTAGTTCAGAAGATCTATTCTGTGTGTATGTAAATATATGTATTGCAATAAGTTTACACTGATTTTTCAAAAAACAGATACAAAATATATAGTGAAATATAAGACAAGAGTTTTGCGCTTCTTGGTTTGGACATAAGGTACATCGCGTGGCAGAACCACTTTTTCACATATAGTAACACCATCAGAAAGCAGGTGTAATGTCCCTGGTGCTAACGTGTCTTATCGCCGGAATTTGTTTCGCATTGCAGTTGGTGTGAAAGTTGTGATGTGATTTTTTGCGTGTGCAGGACAATATACAAACTGGGCAGTGTATTTCGTCAAGATACAGCACCCGGCGCCCGATTCCCAATCAATACAAATACAATGAGGTTTTGTAAATGATTTTGAGTGTACACTGTGAGTGCAGCCACTATGTCAGTGCAGAAAATACAGGATTTTAGTATTTAGAATAAATCGCAAAGGTGCACCTTGTGTCTTTTTGCACGGGAACGGCTAGTCTGCATTGCATTATCAGCACTTTAATGGAAGTAAAGTTGAGATAAAGCTAACACACTATTCATAAGTTGGTGGAAACTGCAGACATCACCAGTATTCCCGCGATAAGTCCTCCAAAATTTAAGACCATGGTGGACTTCATCAAATAACAGTAATAAGAAAAAGAAAGAGTTACACTGCAATTAAGAAAACAACCAGAAAGATTATTTAAAAAAATCAAACTTTATTTTTTTATTAACATATATCAACGATAAGGTAATAAACTAAATTTATCAAAAAATACAAAATAAAAAGGTGGAACACTGCTGTGGGGACCATGGATGTGGATGGCAGAGCCTGGAAAATAAAGCACAAAATAAGGACGTGTGCAATGCGTATATCAAAGGAGAGAGACAGAGAGAAAAAGAGAAGGAAAAAAAAAGCCAGAGAGAAAAAGAGAGGGAAGGAAAGAAAGGGAGTGAGAAAGGGAGAAGGAAGAGAGAGAGTTAGTGAGACAGAAGGAAAAGAAGGAAGAAAGAGAGGGAGTGAGAGAGAGAGAGAGAGGGAGAGAGAGAGAGAGCGAGAGAGAGAGAGAGAGAGAGAGAGAGACACACTGCCACCCCTGCACATCCATGAGCAAATAATTACCTGGTGTCACCGGAGTGTGCAGCAGTGGGCACTCCACGTGCCCGTCAAAACTCATCCCAGATATGTCTCTGAGTCCTGAGTAATGAATGGCAGAGACCACATCAGGTGCTTGGCGGATTGCACAGATGTCGCTGAGTCCTGAGTCACGAATGGTAAAGATCACATCATCTTCTCCATGGCCCGGCAGATCTCATACATGTCGCTGAGTCCTGAGTCATCAATGGTGGAGACCACATCAGCTTTTGGGTCCGCTAAGCCTGTGGAAGTTAAGTTTGTGCCACGTGGTGGTAGGCCCCTGATGTCCATATGAGCTTCGGGTGGCACTAACCCTGTGCATCTGAAGTCCACGCCAAGGGGGTGGTAGGCCCCTGAGGGCTATACAGATTAGGGTGCGAGTAACCTTCTGCACAAGTTTTGAAATACTCTTTATGGTTGAGACACGTGGAGCGTCCGGCATCTAGTCAGCACCGACAATAAAGGATGTGACGTTGTCGATCTATTATATTTGAGTGGTCACATGGCCTGTGACACTTGTGCCATTTGGGTGTGGTGTGTGGGTAAAGCTGCCCTCAGGGAGTGGGCGGGAGATGTGGAGAACCAGACCACTGACCTGCACAGGAACAGCGAGTACGCCTGCGACAGGTAGGTATGTGGGGCCATCGTCGGAACATAATCTGGGTGGCGTGGCATGGCATAAAACGGGACAGGGCAGGGATAGCTACAAGGGCATGGATGGCTCACAGTACTGCGTCTGTGAGTGGAGTGGACGGGCCGCAGCTGTCCCTCTGTGACCCTGGGTGCGAACTGTTCATAACACACTGCATGAGTATTGAAAAATCATTTTGTGATTCAGTCCGTCAGCTGGCATTTGTCTGAGGTATTTGTGAAAACGTATCGGAGTTGTTTCTGTGATAGATACCCCTTTGACGCTGCCTCCCCCCACATCAGCAGGTAACGCAACCTCTTCCCACATTATCATCATACCACGAACAACCTTCTTGGGCCCGGAAGTGTCCCTGTGTGGTTGGACAAAGAAGACTCTTAGACATGTATAGATTTACATATAAAAAAATGTATTTAAAGAAAAGAACAACAAATAAGACTGAAGGGAGTCTGGTGCTGTGGTCACTGCCACGAAGTTGGGGTGATTGCCATTCAGGATTCAGGACACAGTTACACATGTGGGATCGGTTTGTGTTAAAGAGGTTTAGTGGGACTACGTGTCGCCGGCCTTGCATATCTAGATATGCCTCACAAATCGAAGGGAGTATGTTGTGTGGTTGCTGCCTCGGACTTGGAGTCACTGCCATTCAGGACTCAGGACACAGTTACACATGCGGGATCAGCTTCTGTTAAAGAGGGTTAATGGCACCAGACGTATTGAGAGTGTATGAGCCTGTGATGATGCTTGGTGTGAACGGGCCGCACTGGGAGCAATGTGTCTTGCAATAGGACTGCGTCATGTGGAATCACGACTCTATCTGAATTGTGAGGCCTGCTGATCGTACTGTAGGCCAGAGATAGCAGTGAGCAAGGGCCCACAGCCATGTGCATACGTTGGTTGCCTTACCGGCCTGCATAGTGCAGGTTCAGTGGCACCACTTGTCGCAAGCCTTCAATATGAAAATACTCCTCACTAATCGAAGGGTGTGTTGTGGTGTGGTCGCTGCCATGACATTTTGGGTCACTGCATATGGAAATATGTCTAACTGATCAAAGAGAGTTTGTTGCTGTGGTGGCTGCCATGGACTTGGGGTCACTGCCATTCAGGACTCAGGACACAGTTACACATGTGGGATCAGCTTGTGTTGAACAGGGTTAGTGGCACCACATGCTGTTGGCCTTGCATATGGAAATATGCCTTACTGATCAGAGGGAGTCTGGTGCTGTGGTCGCTGCCACAGGCTTGGGGTCACTGCCATTCAAGACTCAGGATACAGTTACATATGTGGGATCGGCTTGTGTTGGACAGTGTTAGTTGGCACCACGTGTCCAAAATTCAAATTGTGAGGTCTGTGTGTTCATTTGTACTTGAAAATGAATTTGGTGATTGTACTAAAGGTATAACTGATATAAAAAATGTTCAAGAAGAAAGGATACTAAAATGATATTATATAGATTTGAGGCCTGTAATAGTTACTTGCCTAGTGGACTCTGTAGTTAATGAATGAAGAAATAATTTCCATTGGGAGCCCTAGTGAGTGCAGTGTAGGCGTATGATGAAAAGATTAAATAAGTTTAGAATACACTGACGAAGTGTTGTATTTTCTGAGCACAATCTTGTTGTTAGAAATTAGCATTTAAAAGTGGAATTGTGAGCTGTACTGCTTGCAGTGTAGACTGCTATTCCATTTTAGTTTTCATTTGAAGATTAATTTGGTCATTGTAGTAAAGCTATAACTGATATAAAAATATGGAAATACCCCATACTGATCAAAAGGAGTGTGGTGGTACGGAGTTGGGGTCACTGCCATTCAGGACTCAGGACACAGTTACACATGTGAGATTGGCTTGTGTTGAACAAAGTTATTGGCACCATGTGTCGCCGCCATTGCATATGGAAATATGTCTAACTGATCAAAGAGAGTATGCTGCTGCGGTTGCTGCCACGGACTTGGGGTCACTGCCATTCAGGACACAGTTACACATGTGGGATCGGCTTGTGTTAAAGCAGATTAGTGGGATACGTGTCGCTGGCCTTGCATATCGGAATATGCCTCAGTGATCAAAGGGAGTGTGGTGGTGTGGTTGCTGCCACGGACTTGGGGTGACTGCCATTCAGGACTCAGGACATAGTTACACATGTGGGATCGACTTGTGTTGAACAGGGTTAGTGGTAGTACATCTACATTCCTAGTTTGAATTTTATAATGAGTGCGTCGGCAATAAATATAAACATAGTTGGGATGTTCACCAGAAACTACTTTAAACTTTGTTATTTCTTTTTCAAACTTCACAACAGTATTATCTTCCATTTGTAGATCAACACCTAGACATATCCAACTGTTATTTTCTGTACAGTTCTCTTGACTAGCAAAGAAACGTAAGTCTATATCATCACAAATTTGTTTTAGAACATTTACATTAAAACTCGATTTCATGCCACAGGAAAACCTAGACTTATCCAGATGGTTCCTGTTGACTTTGAATATAAACTTGCAGATGTCTACCAATCCGAACATTGGTAGGATCCAATTTCTCGATGTGAAAGTATCTTCAAACTGAACATGTACCTTTTTTTCCTAAATGTCTTCTCCTGTGAAATTTCTTCCCACATTTCTTTCAATTCTATCTTCTCATAGTTGGTAATATATGACGTGACATAGTGAGAAACAGCAATTGAGTTATGGGCATCATATTGTATGTTCATATTTGCATTTCACATCTTCAAAATCTCCGTATTGTAATCATTATTGTACTTTGATGCTTCTGTTCTTTTTAAATTATAAGTTTTTTTGGGTGACCCTTTCGAGTGATGGTATGTCTCATTGCTGACATAAAACTGTTCGCTGTTCCTTTGGAAATTACTGGACGTGGAAAGGGAAATCGACAGTTTGTGTAAAATGTATCTTTTGCGTTATCTTTTCGTCGGCAATACTTTCCACATTGATGACTTCGATATGCAAATACGCCACACTAATCGAAGGGAGTCTGGTGCTGTGGTCGCTGACAAAATGGGGTTACTGCCATTCAGGACTCAGGACACAGCTCCACATGTGGTATTGGCTTGTGTTGAAGATGGTTAGTGGTACCATTTGTCGCCGGTCGCCCACAGTGTCGGGCAGAGGTAGCGGTGAGCTAGGGTCCACAGCAACGTGCATACGTTAGTGACTCAAGCAAACCTTGCATAGTAGAGGTTCAGTGACACCACGTGTTGCCGGTCTTCCATGTGGAAATACCCCTCGGTGATCGAAGGGAGTCTGGTGCTGTGGTCGCTGCCATTGAGGACTCAGGACACAGTTACACATGTGGGATTGGCTTGTGTTGAACAGGGTTATTTGGCACCACGTGTCGCCGGTCTTCCACTGTGTAGGCCGGAGGCAGCGGTCAGCAAAGGCCCACAGGCAGGTAACTTTGAGTTGAGCTGCACAGATTGGGAGCATTTGGTCTTATTAACCCATTATAGTCTCTTACACAATTTGCGTCGCTACTAATGTTGAATTGTGAACCATGTAACTCCAGTGTAGGGCGGAGGCAGCGGTCAGGATGGGTGCATAGCCACATGGCATTGAGTTGAGCTGCACAGTTAGTGGCACCTGGAGTACTCAGCGTGTGTGCACCCTGTGATGAGACGTGGTCCCGGCAGCCGCAATGGGATCAATGTGTTTTGTCTAATGAGATCTGCGTTGATAAGGCCACGTGGCAATGACTTATGGTGCAGTGAGCTAATAGTACCTGAAGCACACAGCTTGTGCGCACTCTGCGATGATGCGTGGTCTGGGTGGGCTGCACTGGGAGCAACGTGTCTTGTGAACTGGACTGCGATATCTGCAATCACCCCAACATCTGAATAGTGAGCCGTGCTGTCCGTAGTGTAGATCGAAGGCAGTAGTCGGTACAGACATACGTCTGTGGTGCTGTGCCGCTGGGTTCGCAGGGGCCCTGTGTCGAGTAGGCCCGCGGTTATATCGGCTGCCACATGCCAGGGTGAGGGCTGCTGTTCTGACAGACTCGTTGGTCTTCCCACAAGTGAACCATGCCTAGGGCCTGGTCTATTTATTCATACTCCTACGCTGGAGTGGCGTAGGTTGGAGCAGCCAACTCCGCTTCCGCTCCCAGGGGGGGAAAACACAGCTACATGACCGAGATCTTTCCCACTGCCTGAGGTACATGGTTGCGTCCACTGTGCACTACACTACAAGTATCAATAGTATATCTCCACATGGAGAGGTTTGTGCTTTGCATAGTGAGGTCTGTGCAGCACATGAACGTTACACTTGGCATTGTGTGCTTTATCAGTGATGGGTGACTTGCCTCCTTCATATATAGTTGGTTGCTCATCTCTCAACATTCAGATATTGTGTGGCTGAGGGGCATGGCATTTTGGGAAGGTCCGTTGTTCTGTTTTGTGCTGCAGTGGTGGTAGTAGGGGGGTGGTACGGGGGGAGGTTCTGGTGGTGGTGGGACTGGGTGTTGTGGCATTGTTGGGTGTCGGAGCTGCATGATCAGTAGCTATATCACGTATTGGTCATTAAATGTGGCTGTGAGTTGGGTCAAAATAACGGAGTAAATAGTCGACCTCCTTACACCAGTTAAAGGTTGATATTAATTTGTTACTGCTAACTCGGCTTATCGCCTGCTTTTTGGATCGCATTGCAGATTTGGCTGGTCATTGAAAATATGGGGAAGTGGTGTTTTCGTGTTTTCTTTGCACGGGAACGCCGACTGCATTTCATTAGCAATACATGTGGCTCTTGTTTGTGGAGATTTTGTTGGTGTAAGGTATTGATGGAAGAGTGGTGAGATCTGCAGTTTTCACCAAGTTGAGAATGGGATGATAGTTTAAAAACACAGAAAAAAAGATAGGTTTAATGAACATTATAAATAGAAATTAGCATTTAAAAAACCCATGAAATTCACTGAAAAAACCATAAGTTTCAGGGACGTTATAGTTAGGAATAAGCATTTAAAAACCCTTAGAAATTCACTGAAAAAAACATAGGTTTCAGGGACGTTATAGTTAGTTGGACATTTGACTTATATAAAACCAGAGAAATTTGCCTGTTATAGTTAGTTGCGCTAACTATAACTCGCGCCCCCGCAATGCACTGCTGATGACGCACATATTACCTCACTCATGACATGGTCAGTGTCATCACTGATGACATGTCAAATGACATCACTGATGACATCACTGATGTCATCATCCAGTGAATGTGTGTTTCTGTAAAGTTTAAACATGTTTAATAAATATATATATGCCAAGGTGTTTTGAAGAATGAATGAGTGTATAAGACTCTGGATAGACGATTAAGTAGGTGTGTGACTAACTGTATAAGTGACTAATTAATTGTGTCTTGCTTAATGCATGTGTTAGCGACTGATATAGACATTCACCCAATTTAGGTTGTTAGTTGGTGTGTAAGCAGTTCCATGGTTTGGTTAGCAACTAAATGAGGATCTATATGAGCTATTCATTGCTTGTCTGAGTACCTGTATGAGTACCTAAGTGTCTGCGTGCGTGGGTGGGGGGGTGTGACTCTCTGCATAGATGTGTGAATGGCTAATTCACTAGGTATATGTGTTCAAATCTGTATCTGTGAAGGTCTGTATGGCTGAGTGAGTGTGTGTATGAGTGTCTCGGTGAGTGAACGGATGCCTCAGTGGTACATGTGAGTAACTCCATATGTGAAAGGCAGTATATATGACTGTTGCTACAAAATGTTGGAAGGGATTCTTTGCAGTGTATTCATCGTCTGCCTCTGAAGAAATGCGGTTGCAAATGAAACGCGTCAGGCAGCTTGAACTTTGGCAAAGAATCCCTTCCAACATTTTGCAGCTTCCTTGAATAAACGAGATATTTTACCTACCTGTGTGAGGTTCTTCTAAAATGGGAAACTCTTTTTGATGGATTATAGACGGCTGGTCCCGGTCGTTTGAAGAACCCTGCCACGAGAGAAGTGGACCAGTGCAGCAGCAAACGCTAGCAGCATAATTTGGGCAGGATGGTCGTTTTGGACTTTGGACCCGCCAGGGAACAGCAGTGCCATGGGCATCAGTTCTGCCCCTCTCTTGAAGGCCTGAGGCAGCAAGCTGCTGCACAGGAGCAATGTGATGTCAGTGACGACCAAAAGGTCAATTGGGAGGAAGAACTCCTGTAAACTGAGACCAGAGACCCCACACCTGGTGCCACTAGGAGAGTGGTAGTGCCTCAGTTTTATAGGGAGTTTCTTCTCACTTTAGCTCATGACATCTCCCTAGCTGGGCATCTGGGGCAGACCAAATCTTGGGAAAGATTGATCACCCACTTTTATTGGCCCGTGATATCTGAAAAAGTGAATGAGTTTGTAGGATCCTGTATTACCTGTCAAGCCAGTGGTAAGATGGGAGGACACCCAAAGGCCCCCATAATTCCATTACCAGTGGTTGGGGTACACTTTGAGAGGGTAGGATTGGATATAGTGGATCCACTTGAACCTCCCACAGCCTCAGGAAACAAGTTCATTCTAGTAGTAGTGGATCATGCTACTAGGTATCCTGAAGGCATTCTCCTTAGGACTACTACATCTCCTTTGGCAGCCTATGCCCTTATTAGTGTCTTCACCAGGAGAGGGTTTCCTAAAGAGGTAGTATCAGACCGAGGTACCAACTGCATGTCTGCATACTAAAACATGTGGGATGAGTATGGATCGATCTACAAGTTCACAATACCTTACCACCCACAAACCATTGGCCTTGTTGAAAGATGTAACAAGACATTGAAAGGCATGGGGTGTTCTGTTGCCTTGCCTACTTTTTGCATACAGAGAGGTACCTCAGAAGGGAGTAGGGTTTTCACCCTTTGAACTTCTGTTTGCCCACCCTCTAAGGGCACCTCTCTCGTGAGGGAAGGATAGGAGAGACCCCATCATGTACCAAAACAATATGTGTTCGACTATGTAATAGGCCTTCGTTCCAGGATGGCAGAGTACATGCAGAAAGCATTCAAACATTTTGAGGCCGGCCGGAGCTCCAGAAGCTCTGGTATGACCAAAAAGCTGCACTGTTAGAAATATAACCAGGGCAACGAGTGTGGGTTTTGGAGCGAGTGGCACCAAGGGCACTCCAGGACAAATGGAGTGGCCCTTACCCTATCCTAGAGAAAAAGGGCAAGGTCACCTACTTGACCTGGGCATAGCAGGTCCCCCAAAAGGGTGATACATGTGAACCGCTTCAAATTATATTGTGATAGGGCTAATGCAACCATGCTGATGGTTACTGATGAGGATCAGGAGACAGATATGGAACCTCTCCCTGACCTCCTCTCTTACAGCCCCCAAGATGGGTCAGTAGATGGAGTTGTCTACAGATGGGCCCTGGAACATTATGAACAGCTATTTTCCTTGACCCCTGGTCAGACACCCTGGTGTACCCATGATGTGGACACTGGAAACAGTGTGCCTGTCAAAACAAAAATGTATTGTCAGTCTGAACAAGTCAAGGTAAGCATCATGGCTGAAGTCTGCAAGATGCTGGAGTTGGGGTTCACTGAGCCTTCAGGGAATCCCTGGGCCAGCCCAGAGGTCCTAGTCTCCAAACCTCGTCCACAGGGTGGAAAGAGAGAAATTACTTTTTGTGTGGACTAGAGCGGCCTCAATGCTGTCACCAAGACAGATGCAAACCCCATCCCCAGTGCTGATGAACTGATAGGTAAGTTGGGGGCTGCCAAATACCTAAGTACCTTTGACTTAACTGCAGGGTACTGGTAGATTGGCATGGCCCCTGGTGCAAAATAAAAGACAGCATTTTCCACACCTGATGGGCACTTCCTGTTCACCGTAATGCCCTTTGGTCTAACAAATGCCCCTGCCACCTTCCAAATGTTGGTGAATCAAGTCCTTGCTGGGTTGGAATGCTTTAGTGCAGCTTATCTTGAGAATATTGCTGTATTTAGCTCTTCCTGGCATGATCACCTGGTTCACCTTGAGATGGTTTTACAGGCCCTGCAAGCTGCAGGCCATTCTATCAATGCATTCAAGTGCCATATAGGGCAGGTAACTGTTGTGTACTTGGGCTACCTTGTAGGCGGAGGCCAGCTCCAACCCATTCAACCCAAAATCCAGACCATTCTAAATTGGGAAGCTCCAACAACCCAGACCAAAGTCAGGGCATACCTTGGCTTGAGTGGGTACTATAGAAGGTTTGTGAAGGGTTATAGGTCCATTGTGACTCCCCTCACAGAGCTCAGGGATAAACGGGACCAACTCTCACAACAGATCCAGGAGCTGGAGCATATCCATAAACGGACAGGCGCCCCCGATCTCAGCTGTCCGGCATTGCCCTGGACAGGGCAGAATACTCAGCGCTCCGGTTACGCCACACTTTCTATGCTGAGGGCGACATGTGTGGGTGGCTGCTGGCCAGTAGGCAGTGGGCCCAACAACAGGCACCCGGGGTCCTGTTGGTGGTAGGTGTGTCTGGGGTGGAACAGACTAAGGACCAGCATATACCTGTCATTCTAGGACTTCCACTCACAACAGGGCATCCTTGAATCAAAACGATATTGATATCACCAGATCAGACACTGGGTGATGCATCCCAAGATCCGTCCCCATGCCCAACGCCATCTCACCCCTTTTGGGAGGTGGCTGCTTTCCAAAACTTCGGACTCTCACCTCATATGTGAACTATACAGTCTTCCTCGCCTCCGCTGCCTGTTCTTTAATCCCTGGGCCCGAGGAGGTGGGAGTCTGAACTGGGCCACTCCTTTACACAAAAGAATGGAAGGAAATGTATCACTATGCACGCCACACTGCTCACAATGTGGCAAGCATAGAGACAACAACCAAAATCACTACTTATTGGTATCTCAGCCCCCCTACACTGGGGGAAACTCACCTGCAAACCCCTGTGATGGAGCAAATGTGGTTCTCTAGGTTTCCTGACACATTTGTTGTGGGATTTCTCCAAAATCGCTGCCTACCAGGTGCATGTGCTGAATGACATAGATAGCCATCTGAACACACAGCTACCTCGCTTACCTGCCTACTCCATCTTGGGTTTGCCTAACGCTCTTATATTTACCCACAAGTCTTGTAGGGGCGACAGATCGGCTTAGCATTGGGAGTAGCCCTTCAGAATGTCCTCTCACACTGGAGGTTGGGATGAGTCCCGACTCATGTGGGTAGGTTACACCGCATCTGATACATCTTGGGATTGGAAAATCTCTCCCTTCCCTTGTCACACCAAAGGGCCTCATTCCCAGACTTCTGGCACCTGTTTTTATCATTGCTCAACACGGAATTTCGGGAAATTTCAGTCCCCAAATATTTACTGCTTATGTGACTCACTGAGCTCCTACCTGCCAGACCTTAGACGTGACCGTAGCGCCCACACTCACGACCTGAGATTGGAGGGAAGGGCGGATGGAATGCATTCTTGGGGGGATGGAGACAGGTTCAGGGGAGGAGGGAGTTTATCGGGCTTCCGATTAGGAGATACGTGTTCTAGGATTGTCTCCTGCTTTGTCTTGATTTGTGTCCCTTTTGAGAAACCAATAAAGAAATGTAAATCTAAAAAAGGAGGGATTCACTGGCAGCAATCTCCCTTGATGCTAAAACAGCATTTGATCAAGTTAATTGGTATTGTATACTCAAATCTCTTCAATGGCATGGTCTTGGTCCTAATATGTTAAGGTATATCTCACTATTATTATCCTCTCCTATGACCAGTGTTGCAATAAAATGCACTATTTCTTCTTGCTTCCAGTTACCTAGAGGTACAATACAGGGTTGCCCATTATCTTTCTTGCTATATGCACTAGCTTTAAAACCATTTTATTGAACATATTAGGCAGAATAATTCAATTTCTGGATTTATGTACAGTTTTAACCACATCAAATTTACAACCCATACTGCTTATATTTTATCATATACATCTCTAAACTGTCTAAATTCTCAACTGTGTCTGACTATAAACTGAATGTTGCTAAATCTGAGCTTTTACCATTTAACAAGGTTTGTGTCAGTCACCCATTTCAACAAGTAGGTTTAAGCTGGAATTTGAACAAAATGAAGTGCCTTGGTATGTGGTATTCACATTTTGTGTGTATTACCCTCAAATTTACTTTGCAACATTAAAGACATAGACTATATGGTGTCCACTTTTTAGATGGGGTAGATGGATACAATAAAGGTGATGTTCTTTCCTATTATGAATTTTGTTTTGTTCAAATAGCTAGTTTATTGTCTCACTTTTTATGCAACAATAAGAAGGCAAGGATTTCTTTACAATCTCGTTAAAAACCTAAGCTAAACATGGGAGAAAATGTTCTGAACTTTATTAAATATCATCAAACAGTTAGCTTAAAACAGGTGTGGAATATTCAGTTTGTGACTTCTGCTCTCCAAGATAAGATCTGTGTTTTGATGGAATAGACTATGTCACAACACTTCACTTATAAAGAAATGCTTTTTATTTCTAAACCCCAGAAACAGTTTATGGGATATACCACGTCAATGATCCTAACCTTGCTTAGCCCTGTTCTGGTTAATTGCAACTCTCCCACAGAAAATGTTTTGTTCAGAACAGTGTGGTACAAGAAAGAGCTTAAACACAATTGAAAAAAAACAATTCTGGAAGGTTTGGAAAGTCTGTGGTGTTAATACTGTCTCTCACCTTTTTCAAGACTCCACTTTAACACCTTACTCTCAATTAGCTAACGTTTATATGCTATCCAAGTTCGGCCATAAACAATATAATATTTTAGCCAACATTCTCTAAGAAGGTCTTCAGCACTCTTTTGTACTTCCTGATGAGTCTCCAAATACTTTGCTTTAAAATATGAAAAAGTCAGATGGTAAGAATGCCTCCGTTTTATATAAAACTCTTATTACATCCATTTGTCCCAGTGAACAACCTGTCACAGAAACTAAGTGGGAGGTGGACTTCAAAACTTGAGTTCCCATTGAGTAATAGGACAACATCTGGGCCAAACGCCATCTACCTCTCGCTCTGCTCATAATACTCAAGCAATTCTTCTTAATGCAAGATTGTTTTGCACTCTTATAAATCTTTTTTAAATAAAAAGGCCTTTCACAGGACACCTATTGGCCATGTCATACTCAAATTGAATCTTATATGCATGTGTTTTTTTTAATGCCTAGTTATCCGACAACTTTGGGTTCAGGTCTGTCATGAGATATCTACTGTATGTGGTTGGGTGTTCCTTTTTCTTATAGCAGTGTATTCCTAGGAGGGTGTCATGATCCTCACCATCATAACATACCTGTCACCATGTTAATTGACATGTTGATTGCAATTGCTAGTTAAGTTTTCACCTCACAATGGAAGGATTCGTAAAATATTTATCTAAAAGGTTGGTGGAACATTGTCCACAAAAACATAGATTGCACGCATATAATATTACCTCTGTTTAATGGCTGTAAAAGGGTAAACTTTGGCAACCTTTTATGCAGTTTTTGGATCTCTCTTCTAGTCAATGCTAGCAGCCTTATGCCAATTGGAAATCACAATAAAACATGTTATTCTGTTTCTACAGTTTTTATTCTTCTGATTAGTTTTATTTCTAACCACATGTTACATATATTGATTGTTGTATCTTTGTTTTTTACCTAAGGACTGGAACAATTCAACAAACCTTTTATGAAAAACTGGTATTGTTCCAATGCAACACAAACGTTACACAGGAAAAGGGATTGCTATTTGTGAAAAGCTAGGCATACCTCCTAGAAACCCTTTTACCTAATAGAAGTCAAATTGTTTGGTTTTGTGAGCGCTCAGACACACCTCATACCAAGATGACAGGTTCCCTTTCCCATCACTTAACGTTCTGTATCCTACAATGGACACAACGTGTCACAGGCATGGTCAAATAACATCATGTAAAAATGTCTGACATGCAGTGATCAGAAGAACAATGCAATTAATGTCAGTATTAGAGACAATACCCACACTTTCAACAATATAAAATAATAGGAAGACTTGATGGTAACATACACTGGAGAGAGCAAATTGAACAAGTCATTCGGGATGACACAGATAAGCGATCTGAGAACAAAAAAAAAGGGAAAACTCTGTTTACTTCCATGTCTAGTGTAGGAGGGTTTAGGGCATGTGGATGAATAGGGCAAAAATATAAACAGGCCCTGCTACAGACCACACCAGAACCCTTTGCCAACTTCACAGTGTGGGAGTGTGGGGTCCATTGTAGGTGAGGTCTTGTGGAAATACGTTGCATTAAAAATACACGTTGTAAGACAGTTGAAGGAGGCACAGGTTGCTTTTATCTTTGTGAATAGATTTGCGGAACTCCCAGGTTGTGGGTGACATGGAGGCGGCAGTGAGAATACAGTTGGAGTATGGGCATTGCTTCTGTGTGGGCTGGTATTCTGAAATTCAAAATAGAGACTGTGAATTAGCAATGTTCAAAAATCCTCTTTCCTAACCAACCTCACAGGATATGTGTTCTAGTTGGAGGGTATGGTATTCACACAAGAATCAGGAACAACCCAGGTAGGAAGTATGTTCTTCATTTCATTTAGGCCCTTGTGGTACATTCACAGCATGATAAGTCTTGGTAGGGCTGCATTCTTCCTCAAGCTGTAATCAACTCACAGTCTTCATGCAGCATAGAGACACCAACATTCCATGCTTCATGACATTCCGACAGTATACAACCACAACATTCTACAGCATGCACACTCAGCCCACTCAGACACATCACATCATGCCATCATCACCTGTCCTTACACATAGAACAAACCAGACATGCCACGTTTCTACATCATGCAAGATTTGTAGTTGCTTTAATTTTTTTTAGGTACCAAATATGGCCTTATGAAGGTGCAATTACTGTACAAAAAGGTCAGCATCCATCTGCTTTTTGGGCTACATAATAATCATTGTACATGGTGTGGGATCAATGTTTTTGTTCCATAGTCCACGGATATAAGTGGCATCATTTTGTGGCACAGAATTGCAATAGCCTATGGGTATCCATTATTTCTTAGTACCAAATATTTTGAAACAAATATTCCTATTATGTTTTTGTTACCGGAGCACATCATTCTTGCTGAGCGTTATGTCTTTGGGACATTATTACTGCTGTGGGTTAATGCTTCAGTAAACACATTTTTCATAGTGCTGCATACATTTTTGAGTAGCGAGTGTAGTGTTCCAAAGGCGTGCAAGGTAATTCTGATGAACATTTAAATTATTTTTGGTCTCCAGAGGAATAATGAAATTAGGGTGCTTTGTAAATGCACCAACAATTTAATACATTCACGATGTCAATATCACATTTGTCTTTAAAGCAGACTAAGGGCCAAAAACAGAAGACAGGGTAACCTTGAGTAACAAAAGAAAAATTACAGGGGTGGCACATTAGCACAGTACACAGATTGTCGGCAACCTCTGTTCTTATAATTAGAATGCAAAGCCCAGACTTTATAGGGATCCTGATCCTTTTTTTCACTCACACATATGTGTTAAACTTGTCTGTGTTAGTTTTAAACAGTGTTATTCTCATGATTATTTTGTGTGGTCCTTTTCTGGTACATTCTCACATCTTCTAGGCCAAAAATTGGGTTTTCACCTTTGATGCCCCTCCCGAAAGCCAGTTTTTCACATTGTTTCAAATCTGTCTTGGTTTTACCTCTGCTAAAAATTAATGTGGACATTTCTTCTCCATAATATTATAATACATTATCACGCATGCCTCTCTTTGGTGTGATACTGGAGTGCCTAATCTTATCCCAATCTGGTATACATCTCTCATCCAACAACCTGCTCAACCCCATTCAATTTGGCTTCAGTTTCATTCATACAACAGAGAAGCACTCCCCAACATCTCTTTCGTCATTTCTTGTACTCACCACAATCACCTATGTTCTATAATCGTAGTAGCTGACCTATCTGTACCATTCAACACGGTAAATCATACTTTGCCTGCTCTAAACCATTTTTGTCAGCAATAAAGCTCTTCAACGGATTTCCGTATACCTATCAGACTGCTCGTAAAGGGTAGAATGAAGTTTCTAAAGATTGCCCCAAAACCTCTTCTGTTGGTACCGACTAACGGTCATTTCTAGGGCCTTTCTTTTTCTCTCTCTACATTATGGCACAAGAAAGTATAATGAGAATAGAGATAGCTTATGCACAGCCTCTATGTTGATATTGATTCCAAAAAGTTATTATGTTGTTAGACGTGCTCCTGGGGTATCGCTCTCAGACCTGGAGCGTAATTGGTAGTGAATAATTTTGTTCAATCCCTAAGCCATGGGATGAATCCTCCTAGGCACAGTCAAAAAGCCCTTATCAGGTGTAGTAGGTTAAACCAGGTAATGAAAACAAGTAGACCTCGAGTGGTTTTCAATCTTTATATTTTTAGCTTTTCTTTCAATTCATTTTTGTTATAAGACAAATCGATATATGGTGTGTATATACTTTGTCAATCTGTTTCTCATGACCTAATCCATAAATCAATCCAATGCATTTTGAGCATTACGCCCTTCATCAGGCATATATCTATAAGAAAATTAAACATATATTGTGAGGAAACCATCCTGTGTATTTCATAACATTAAGTTTTTGCAACAGTTAAAACATTAAAAAAACACTAATCAATCAATACATTCCCATATTAGCATGATAAGGAAACCATGATATTTGATGAATACAAACAAAAACAGTAAGTGGTAAAAACCATAATTTGATAAGTGCAATCGGTCAATTGACTCTAATGTGTTTCTCCGCGGGGCGTCAATCTACATTTATTTGTAGCCTCCTGTGTGTAGCTCTTTTACACAGTAATGTGAATGTCAACGCTATATATCAGCATACGTTAAATCGGAATTAACCATGGACCAGATTAGCAGGTTGCCTTAAATGAAAGTTGCTCGTGCTCACATCTTTACTATCGCCATGGATAGCACGCAGTCCGCTGCTTTTTTTTTAAATTTGTGAGCGCATTACATCCTTTGGTTCGTGAGTAACGGTCTCTAATGGGTCTCTGTGGGTTAACTGGTCACGATCGGTGAAGAGTGCTCATGCACACGTTTCTGCTGTTGTCGTGTATTACACGCCGCTAGCTATATAGTGTAAATGTTACACTGTAAATTAGCAAATCGCTATGGTTTCAAAGTGCTCTTTAGCGCTTTAATACCTTCTTTCCCGATGCTCTATGGTTGTTCCTCTAGGTTGCACTGGTGAATGTGGGCTGATGTCTTGTGGGCATAAAATGTGCCGCCATTGTGTTTTGTGGTTAAATGTATCTTGATGACGGTGTAATCAACAATGTTGTAGGACTAATGTAGTAATGTAGTATGCTTGAAACGGCAGCGGCCATTTTATAATGGTGCTGTATGCATGGTTGTTAGAATTGGGGGTCTCTAGTTGGCACAGGTAGGTACTTGTGACAAATAGGGGTCTTCTCCTCTAGTCAGGGTAAGGGGGTACACTCCTCAAATAACATGCTCACCCCCTTGGTAGATTGGCATGAGCAGACAGGCTTATCTCAGAGGCAGTGTGTAAAGCATTTGTGAACACATACAGTAATCAAATGACAACACTACAAATGGACACCACACAGGTTGTATATTTATAATAATAAGTATCTTTTATACAGAGTTACCACAAGACCATAAACAACAGAAATAATCCACAATACTATTAGAAATCAAGAGTTCTTGTTAAAAAGGCTTAAATCAAAGTTCTTTCCGAGTCGGTAGCCCTGTCTGGCTACAGCGTTGTTGAAATAACACCGGTGGAATAAGTGCGCGACCTCCACGGAAGCCTGCAGACTCAGCTGTTCCAGATTGAAGCTCAACCTTTTCCCCCGAGGATTTTTCGTGTCCACTTACACGCCCCCGTCAGGTATTTAGGTTGATACGAGTACTTTTTACAACGAACCTTGCCGTGGCAGTGAAAACGCTAAACTGTCTCGGACATACCTTTTTAATTGTTTTGGAATACGTGTGTGCCATAATCCAGGACATTGATAGTGACTATAACTATCGCTAGGGAGAGGTACTAGTACCTATCAGGAAACACTGTACTGGATGCTCGCTTCAGGAAAACAAGAACCTTACTAACCTGTGTTAATGCAGCGTGCTCGTGGCTGTGCTTATACAGCTTCAGCGGTTGTGGGGCTCCAGAGTCAGGAACTCTTTCTTCTTTTAAGTGTCACCCCTTTTTTGGTAAGTGTTGGGCCCAGGGGGATGAGAAGGGTGAGAGGGTAGGTCACCTGTTAGTCTTTAACATGCCCTCTGTTTGTCTCCCCCTTACTGCAGCTAACCCAGGGAGTCACGACCATAGTCTCTCCCAGTGATTGATGATAGATGACACCGCAGTACCTCCAAGAGTCCGTTTAATTTCCTTCCTTTCCCCCGTAGTACTTCCTCCACGTACGGATGTTTGTTATATACATTTGTGTGGGGTCGTACTCGGGTGAAGTAAGGGCTTGACTACAGATCCTCGCTCCCGCTGGCCGAAGTCCAAGGTTAGTGGCATCCATAGCCTTCAGCTACTGACAGCCTGACAGATTGTAAAGCCCAAGTAATTAGCCAGGCCTGAGCGATGGACACCAATGTGGTTGTGTCCTCCCTGTTGGAGAGCCTCACGGCCTTACAACAGGAGGTACAAACTTCCCGTCTGGAGAATCAGGAATTGAGAAAAGAGATGAGCACCTTATGCAGGGAGGTCGCAGGCATTGCACGACAAGGCCCTGGGAAGAGCTCATACATAAAAGACTGGACCCTTCCCCCTCCTGCGCCACACACGCCCCCGGTAATGGGGGGTGGCTCCACTGGTGCGGGGTTCTTCTCACCTCCCGTAGCGTCTCAATCTTCCCATGATTCTACACCTGCACCTACGGTACACGTCATTCAGACCCATGGGATACCATTAGCACCTCCTGAACGTTTTTACGGAGACCCCAAAAAATTTGAGACGTTCCTAAATCAATGTAGACTACATTTCCTCTGCAAGCCAACGGTGTTCCAGGAACACACAGCGAAAACCTCCTTCATGATGTCCTACATGGGGGTCAACGCGGCTAGCTGGACCATCACGTTAATGGAAAGAAATGACCCGGTGCTACACAACTTCCAAGACTTTTGTGCAGAACTAAGAAACCTGTTCGATCGCAAGTCGCACATGATGTCGCTAGACCGAGAACTGCTTACCCTGCGACAGGGTTCACAGGATTTATTATCGTACATTACGACGTTTAATCGGCTGGTAGTGGAAACCGATTGGCCCAACGAAAAACGTTCCACGCTGTTTTATCAAGGACTAAGAGGAGACCTAAAGGCTGTGTTATCACAAGTGGTACAACTACCTCCGACCTGTGAGGAGTTAATAGATCTCACCGTGCAGTTGGAACCTCGTTTGCAAGAACGAAAAGGAGATAGGGCTCGAGGTGAGACACGCTTGCCTGTCCCTAGAATGAAAAACCTCCCTGAAGACCGTACAAAGACCTCCGACGGCAGCGAGCCAATGCAGATCGGAAGGATAAGGGGTCCGCTCACCACCGAAGAACGGGAAAAACGAAGGCAGCAGAAGCTCTGTCTCTATTGCGGGAAGAGTCGACATTTTATTCGGGAACGTCGTGCTAGAACAAAGTCAACCGAACGACCAAGCACCTCACAGATACAAGCCGTTTCCTTTTCACAGGACTCGGAAAACTAGAAAACCCACGACAGGTAGGGATCACTGCCTTGGGTTCTGATGTATCAAGGATCCCTCTAGCACTTGCTAATACCATTCAACCCTCCGTTGCCCACATCAATGTTTCCGTTACTTTATGGGTCACTGACAACAGTTCTCTCGGTATGCATGCCCTGATGGACTCTGGCGCAACTGGGAATTTCATGGATTTACAATATGCCAGGCGGATTGGGGTACCGCAAGAAGACAAGATAACACCAGAAATCGTGAAGGCTGTGGATGGAAAGACCTTGACCTCTGGACCCGTCAGGCATCACACCATTCCCCTCAAGATGTGGGTGGGTGAAGACCACTACGAATTCATACGGTTCGACCTAATCGACGCCCCGCATTTCCGCCTGATATTAGGCATGCCGTGGCTGTCCCTGCATGATTCTGTAGTCCAATGGGCTGATCACACAGTGTCCTTGACCTCCGAGTATTGCAAAGATCACTGCACTTGCCAAACATTTCAGTGGGGCAACAGTTCCGGAATGCAAGCAAGTCTTCGCGCCGAAGGCAGGGAAGAATCCGAATATTGCTGTTCCACGACTCTACCCGATGTGTATCTGGAGTACCAACCCGTGTTTGATAAACAAACGGCGACACAATTACCTCCCCACCGATCTTTCGATTGCCGGATCAACCTCCAACCCAGAGCAGACATCCCCTGCACCCGGTTGTATGCCCTCACTGAGCCTGAGACCCGATACCTAAAGAAATACCTAGAGGATAATTTAGAGTCAGGATTCATTCGTCATTCTTCTTCACCTGCCTCTTCTCCTCTCTTCTTTATCACTAAAAAAGATTGTGACGAATTGAGGGCATGCATAGACTACAGAGCCATCAACAGGATAACTATTAAGAACCGGTATCCACTGCCCTTGATCCCCGTGTTACTGGACCAACTAAAGGGCGCTCGAAACTTCACCAAACTGGATTTGCGGGGTGCATATCATTTGGTTCGAGTAAAATCGGGCGATGAATGGAAAACAGCTTTTCGAACTAATTTCGGACTCTACGAGTACCAAGTCATGCCCTTTGGTCTGTGCAATGCCCCGGCGGCTTTCCAGTTTTTCATGGATGAGGTTCTTCGGGGGCTACTGGACGTCTGCTGCATCGTGTATATAGACGACATACTCATTTATTCGTCATCTTACCCAGAACACATTGCCCACGTCCAAGCTGTGTTGGACCGCCTTCAACAACATTCTTTGTATGTTAAGCTGGAAAAGTGCTTATTCCACGTGAGTGAGGTGGCATTTCTGGGGTACGTCATCAACGCCCAAGGGTTTCGAATGGACACCTCCAAGGTGGAAGCGATCACTTCATGGAAGGCTCCACATAATGTCAAGATGGTACAACGATTTCTTGGATTCTCCAATTACTACTGACGTTTCATAAAAGACTTCTCCAAGGTGGTACATCCCATATCTTGTCTATTATGAAAAGATAAGCCATTTGACTGGGACCAAGAAGCAGAACACTCCTTTCAAGAACTGAAAAGACGCTTCACACAAGCTCCTATCCTACTCCATCCAAATCCTGTCCTCCCCTTCGTGGTGGAAACTGATGCATCACAATACGCCATCGGAGGAGTGTTGTCCCAAAGACACCCCAGAACGGGACAACTCCATCCAGTGGCATATTATTCTAAGAAGCTTGCTCCAAGTGAGGTGAACTACTCTATCACAGATAAGGAACTCTTAGCCATTAAAAGAGCTTGTGAGGAGTGGAGGCACTATCTGTTGGGGGCCCGTCACACTGTGGAAGTGTACACTGATCACAGGAATCTCCTCTTCTTGAAATCGGCCAGGGCGCTCACACCACGTCAAATGCGCTGGTCCCTGTTCTTCTCCGATTACGATTTCCTCATAAAATACAGACCTGGACCCCAGAACGGCAAAGCCGATGACTTATCCCGGATGGAGGAACCTCCAGAAAACGAGACGAGCATTCCACCAGAGCCGCCCCCCATTCTCCCTGAAAAAGCCTTCTCCCATCGATCGCTTGCACTAACCTCATCGGAAGGATTTCTTGGCGAAATAAAGACATCTTTATCCACGATCAACGAACAAGCCTGGATTCAAGCAGACCCAGAACATAGAAACAAACAAGGGGAATTTCTATTTCAGAGAAACGCCCTGTTTATTCCCTTGCCGCCTGAGCAACTTCAAGCCATAACCTGGATACATGATTCAGCGTTGGGAGGCCATTTAGGAGAAAACAAAACCATTGCGGGATTGGAAAGGACTTTCTGGTGGCCCTCCTTACATAAAGATGCCAAGGAGTATCTCAAGAACTGTGCTGTGTGTGCACAAAGCAAGACCAGTCATTCTAAACTAGTGGGGCTGTAACGTCCAATTCCCATCCCACCATCTCCGTGGCATACGGTATCCATGGACTTTATAGTCGAAATGCCCCCATGTGAAGGATATACCACCATCCTCGTAATTGTCGACCATCTAACGAAAATGGGACATTTCGTTCCTCTCCGACGTCTTCCCTCATCCGGAGAATTGGCTCTGACCTTCCTGCAACATGTTGTGCGAGCACACGGATTACCTAGGGTGTTCATAACAGACCAAGGAACCCAATTCACCTCACGTTTTTGGAAGTCGTTGTGTGAAGCCATGGGAATCGAGGCCCGCTTATCCTCGAGTTATCATCCTCAAACCGATGGTAAAACAGAACGTCTCAATCAATCTCTAGAACAATATCTACGATGTTTTACCCTTCAAAACCCCATAGACTGGTACCCTTTAATATGGTTAGTGGAATTCTCATACAATAACGCAGACCATGTCACTTTAGGGTGCTCCCCTTTCTTTTGTCTTTATGGGTTCCACCCTAACATGCTCCCGTTCGAATGGCCTGTTACAGCCAAACATCCCACCATTCAAGAGCACCACAGCCACCTAAGAACCATTCTAAAAGAAGCACGGCTCCATTTGGAAGCAGCACAGAAACATCAAAAACTATATGCCGATAAAAAGAGAGCACCAGAACCCGAATATCAGGTAGGGGACAAAGTGTGGTTATCCACAAAAAACCTGCATTTAAAAGGGGTGGGTAAGCTAGCTCCCAAGTATGTAGGTCCTTACAGTGTAGAGCGAGTCCTGAACCCTGTAGCTGTGCAGTTGTGTCTACCCTCATCCTGGACCATACATCCTGTTTTTCATGTTTACCTACTTAAGCCCTGTCCCACTACTATGAGACTGCCCCAAACTCCCCTCCCTGTAGAAGTTGATGGCGAAGACGAATACGAAGTTCAAGCCTTATTAGACTCCCGTTTGGTAAGGGGACGAGAGCAATACTTAGTGGAGTGGAAAGGGTACAGGGTGGAGGAAAGGACTTGGGAACCAGCGTCCAACCTTCACTGCCCTGAACTACAAAAGCAATTCCATACCAGGTTCCCCGGTAAACCAGGACAACCGCCGGGACGGCGGTCCTCAAGAGGGGGTTCTGTCACGATCCTGGCCAAACAGAGAGGTGCAAGACGGAAGACCGGGGCTCCTAACCATGCCTCAGCAGGAAGCACGGTAACCCGAAACCAGCGCTGCACTACAAATCCCAGAAACCCCCGGGGCATCGAGTGCCGGAATACCGGAAGCGGTGTCACGCACGTGACAGCCGCTATAAGGCCCTCCTCCTCAGAGTGAACGGGGCTTTACAATCCGATTCTAATGACCCGCAGCGGCGCTTAGCGGATGGTGTTCCCCACTGGAATAAGTGCGCGCTGACAACCACCACGGAAGCCTGCAGACTCAGCTGTTCCAGATTGAAGCTCAACCTTTTCCCCCGAGGATTTTTCGTGTCGACTTAGACGCCCCCGTCAGGTATTTAGGTTGATACGAGTACTTTTTACAACGAACCTTGCCGTGGCAGTGAAAATGCTAAACTGTCTCGGACATACCTTTTTAATTCTTTTGGAATACGTGTGTGCCATAATCCAGGACATTGATAGTGACTATAACTATCGCTACGGAGAGGTACTAGTACCTATCAGGAAACATTGTACTGGACGCTCGCTTCAGGAAAACAAGAACCTTACTAACCTGTGTTAATGCAGCGTGCTCGTGGCTGTGCTTATACAGCTTCAGCGGTTGTGGGGCTCCAGAGTCAGGAACTCTTTCTTCTTCTAAGTGTCACCCCTTTTTTGGTAAGTGTTGGGCCCAGGGGGATGAGAAGGTGAGAGGGTAGGTCACCTGTTAGTCTTTAACACGCCCTCTGTGTGTTTCCCCCTTACTGCAGCTAACCCAGGGAGTCACGACCATAGTCTCTCCCAGTGATTGATGATAGATGACACCGCAGTACCTCCAAGAGTCCATTTAATTTCCTTCCTTTCCCCCGTAGTACTTCCTCCACGTACGGATGTTTGTTATATACATTCGTGTGGGGTTGTACTCGGGTGAAGTAAGGGCTTGACTACAGATCCTCGCTCCCGCTGGCCGATGTCCAAGGTTAGTGGCATCCATAGCCTTAAGCTACTGACGGCCTGACACTGCCTCTGTAGCCACTGAAACAGCGTTCCCAGCAGCAATCCACAAAGGCTGGTGAAGTCTACTGGTCCTGAGACTTCGGTCAGTGGGCAAGCTCTTTTCCAAGCCCTTGGAGATCCTTCACAAGTTGAAATAAAGAACACAAAGTTCCTTTCTCCTTCCTTTGGTAGTCAGGCACCCACTGCAGGCCAATCCCCCAAGCAGCACTTCAGCTTAGGAATAGTCTCCCCTCAGTTTCTTCAGGTTCCTCCCCTCAGCAAAGGTTTCTTCTTGTAGTCCAAAAGTGATCTAATTTCTTGGGATCAGGGTCCCAATATTTATACCCCCAAATCCTTTGTCCTCTGACGGGAGAGGGGCCTTTGCCCAGTCCAAACCAGTTCTGGAGCACTCTGTTTACATGACTCCTTCTTTCCTTTCACAGTGCAGGGCAGAAACATCAGACGCCCCACAGGAGGGGGAGCCAGCATTGTGGAGGGAAAGCACAGCCCTGGAGCACTTTGTTGACATAATTCCTTCTCTCCTTTCACAGTGCAGGGCAGAGACACCAGACGCACCACAGGGGATGGAGCCAGCACTGTGGGGGGCAGGCACTGTCCTATTCAGGTCCCAGGTGCAACTCCTCCCTCCCATCTAGATGCAGATCTCTCCATCCACCACTGGGCTGACTCACTCTGTCTCCTGGAATCCCCCAGCCCTGTCACTCAAACTCCAGACAAGGAATACAAAACCTAGCAGATGCAGGCCTGGATAGTTGGACAAGAAAATACCTACTTTCTAAAAGTGGTATTTTCAAACACAGAATGTTAAAACCAACTTCACTAAAAGAGGTTTTTTATCATTCTGAGTTCAGGCATACTAAACTCGAATTACTACCATGTTCCCTGAGTCAGTTAGGATTATAAGATGTAATAATCTAACTGCCCATTCTGGCCTAAGGAGTACAGGTAGCCTTGCAATAGTGAAAAATTAAAATGGCTGTAATTCACTATTAGGACATGCCACACACACCAGGGTATGTCCTACCTTATACTTACAATGCACACTGCCCTTGGGCCTACCATTGGGGTGTCTGATATGAAGAAAGGGGAAGGTTTAGGGACTGGCAAGTAGGTTCACTTGCCTAGTCAGCATGGCAGTACCAGACTGCACACAGGCTCTGTAATGGCAGGCATTAAACACATTTTACAAGGCTGCTTCTGTGGGTGGCACAACCAATGCTGCAAGCCCAACAGCAGCATTTGGATTTACAAGCCCTGGGCACACTCAGTGCACTGTACTAGGGTCTGACAAGTAAACCAAACAAGCCAATCATGGAATCACTAATCCATACATCCATTTACAATAGGGAGCACTTGCACTGTGGCAATGGACAGCAGTGGCACAGTGCCCAAAGCATCTAACACCAGCAAAAACACATGAGGCAACAGCAAAAATGGAAGGGAGACCCACACCAATGGTGCCAGGTCTAACACATGTCCCCTCCAGCTGAAATGTGGGGAGAACTACCCTACCTTCTTGGAGTTCTCATCACTAAGGCAGAAAAATCTGGACAGACCTTCAGCGTTGGCGTGTTCTGTACCAGGGCGGTGTTCCACCATAAAGTCCATACCCTGTAGGCAAATGGACTACCTCAACAGCTTTGGATTCTCACCCCTCATCTGCATTAACCATCTGAGGGACCTGTGGTCTGTCTGAACCCGGAAGTGAGTCCCAAACAGGTATGGTCTCAGCTTCTTCAGTGCCCAGACCACAGCAAATGCCTCACGTTCAATAGCACTCCACCTCTGTTCCTGTGGAAGTAACCTCCTACTGATGAAGGCTGCAGGTTGATCTAGGCCCTCCTCATTCATCTGTGACAAAACGGCCCCCACACCATGCTCTGAAGCGTCTGTCTGAACGATAAATTCTCTGGAGAAGTTGGGTGCCAGGAGCACGGGCGCCGTGCACATGGCAGCTTTCAGGGCCTAAAAAGCGTTCTGACAGGTGTCAGTCCAAATCACTTTCTTGGGCAGCTTCCTGGAAGTCAGGTCTGTCAAGGGTGCAACAATGTTGTCACACCCCTTGACAAACCTCCTGTAGTACCCTGTGAGTCCTAAACAGGCTCTCACCTCTGTCTGGGTTTTGGGGGGCTCCCAAGCCAGGATGGTTGCAATCTTGGGTTCTAGGGGCGCCATCTGGACACTCCCCACCTGGTGTCCCAAGTACACCACGGAACCCTGCCTGATCTGGCACTTACTCGCCTTGATTATGAGGCCTGCCTTTCGCAGTGCCAACAACACTTCCCAGAGGTGGCGCAGGTGTTCTTCCCAACTGGTTCTGAACACTGCGATGTCATCCAGGTAGGCAGCACTGAACTCATCCAGTCCAACCAACACGTGGTTGACCAATCTCTGAAAGGTGGCAGGGGCATTCTTCATCCCAAAGGGCATAACCCGGAACTGGGAATGCCCATCTGGTGAGGAAAATGCTGATCCCTCCTTTGCCCCATCAGTTAAGGCGATCTGTCAGTACCCAGACGTCAAGTCAAACATGCTGCGGTACCGTACAGCCCCTAGCCGATCAATGAGCTCCTCAGCTCTGGGGATGGGGTGCGCGTCAGCCTTCGTGACCGAATTGAGCCCACGGTAGTCCACACAGAACAGGAGTTCGGGTGTGGCACCTGGCGCTGCAGCCTGTGGGACCAAGACCACTGGGCTGGCCCAAGAACTGCTAGAAGACTCAATCACCCCTAGCGCAAGCATCTTTGAGACCTCCTCTTTGATGCAAGCCCTCACCCTGTCAGTTACCCTGTAAGTTGAGTGCTTCACAGGTAAGCTGTCTCCTGTGTCCACATCACGGACGCACCAATCTGTGATACCAGGAACCTGGGAAGAACAGATCAGAAAACTGTCCCAGCAACTGGCGGCAGTCATTCTGTTGCTCAGGGGTCAGGGTGGAAGAGAGGTTTACACCATCCACTGACCCATCTTGCTCTGTTGCAGACAGGAGGTCAGGAAGAGGCTTGGTCTTCTCCTCCATTCTAGCATCTGTCGCTAGGAGCATGCCCACTTCGGACCTCTCCAAGTGGGGCTTAATGCGGTTGACATGCAGGACCCGCAAGGGGTTTCTGGGAGACCGAAAGTCCACCAAGTAGGTAACTGGACTCTTGCGCTCCACAACCTCAAACGGTCCGGTCCACTTATCTTGGAGCGCGCAGGTCTCCACTGGGGCCATGACCCACACTTTCTGACCAGGCTGAAGCTCTACCAGAGTGGCATTCTGGTCATACCATTGCTTCATCTCCTCCTGGCTGGCTTCCAGATTCGCCTCAGCGAGTTGTCTGAAACACCGAGTCTGGTTCCTGAAGGCCAACATGTAGCTATATACATCCTGGGGAGGTTTCCTGGGAGATTGCTCCCAGCCTTCCTTGACCAGACTCAGAGGTCCTCTGACTCGGTGTCCACAGAGAAGCTCAAAGGGACTGAACCCTTGAGATTTCTGTGGCACCTCACGGTATGCAAACAACAGGCATGGTAAGAGGACGTCCCACTTACGCCTCATAGGTACTTCAAGACCCATAATCATGCCCTTTAGGGTTCAGTTGAATATTTCAATCAACCCATTTCCTTGGGGGTGGTAAGGAGTGGTGAACTTGTAAGTTACCCCACACTCCTGCCACAGGGACTTCATATACTGGAAATGAAGTTTGTCCCCCCGTCGGACACTACCTCGCGAGGCCGTCACTGTCCTCAGAGGTATGGCTTCCGGGTACCGGGTGGCATGGTCCACCAAGACCAGGATGAACCTGTTGCCCATGGGTGTCTTGGGGTCCAGTGGCCCCACAATGTCAATCCCCACCCGCTCAAAGGGGGTACTGACCACAGGGAATGGCTGGAGAGGAGCCTTCTGCTTCCTCCCACTCTTTCCACTTGCCTGGCAAGTCTGACATGTCCTGCAATGAGTGTCTGAACTCTTACACATTTGGGACCAATGAAAGTGGGTGACAAGCCTCTCAAAGGTCTTGTCCTGCCCCAATGTTCTGCCAATGGCACATCATGAGCCAGCCCCAGTAGGAAGGCTCTGAAGCTCTGGGGTACCACCAGCACCCGGGCTGACCCAGGCTCAGCAACCTTTGGCTCACTATACAGGAGACCGTTCTCCCAGTAGATCCAATGTGATCCAGACGGATCACCTGCTGCCTGGCTTGCAGCCTGTTGCTGCAAGCCTTCAAGAGAAGGGCATTATCTCTGCTCCTGGCCTCCTTCCTGCTGCCAATGGGTCAGCTCAGGCAGGTCCCCCAGTTCAGCTACCTGTTCCCCGGTAGGCTCCAGGGCATCCCCTCCAGGGTCTACCTCCTCCTGGGCTGTGGGAACTTTGGGGGCCGGTCTCCCGCATCCCCTGCCTCTCCTCTCTAAGGCAGGTTCCTGGGCCTCCCTCTCAGGCTCCAGGTCCTCTTGAGCACCCCTACGGGCTGCCATTGACTGGGTGGTCACACACGCCCAGTCAGGCAGACCCACCATCTCCAAGTGAGTACTCTTCTCCACCTTTCCCCAAGGTGACCTCTCCAAATCGTTACCCAACAAACAGTCAACAGGCATGGCGGGCCTCACAGCTACCTGTAGAGTACTAGAGACCCCTCCCACTCAAAGGGAACCTGAGCCATTGGACAATGGCTCTCTGTATTGTCTGCGGCAACAACTCGGCAAAATGCATGAGGGACAATCTGCTCTTGAGACACCAGGTGACACTTGACAGCTGTCACACTGGCTCCTGTATCTCTAAGAGCCTCCACCTTATGGCCATTGATGGTCACCCACTGCCCATATTTCTTAGTGTTATTGGGCAGCTGGGTCCCTGGGACCACCTCACAGTCTCCCAAAGAGACAAGGGACATCTCTGCTGGACCCCACCCACCTTGGACACCAATCTCCTCCCCCAGGGCTACACTCGCCATCTGCCGGGGTGGAGCACCAGGGGGTGCTGCTTTTCCAAATAGGCAGCACCGGGGGTCATTCGCCCTATGACCCAGGTCCCCACATTTGTAACATTTCAGGGGTCCCTGTTGAAAAGGATTACCTGTCGGGACCCCTTGCTTTCTCTCAGGGGGAGGCTGGGAAACTTTCCCTTGGTTCCCTTGGGAATTACTTTCGGGCCCCTTACGGAACTCCTTCTGTTTACCCTTGTCCCCCCCACTCTTCTGCTGGGGACCCTGCCCACCTTTGGCTGAGTCTCCCATGTGACCCTTGTGGACCCAGGTGCTCACCCAGCGGTCTGCCTCCTCAGCAAGCTTCCTAGAGTTAGTCAGCTTGTTATCAATCAGGTGCTGGCGCAGCTCTGGAAAAACATTATTGGACAAGTGCTCCCATGCAATCAAATCAAAGACACCTTGAAAATGATTAACTTTGCTGCCCTTCACCCAACCATCCAATGCTCTGCAAAAGAAAGTGACATATTCTACCCAGGTACTGTTTTCTATCTTCTTGCAATTCCTGAACCTCTGCCTATAGAGGTTAGAGGTCAAACCATACCTAGTCATTAATGCAACCTTCATGTGGTTATAAGAATTATGGACTTCAGAAGGCAAGACTAACAGTGTGTCCTGCCCCCCACAACCCCGCTCGCCAATCTCTCTCAGGGACCCGGTGGGAAGACATGGCTACCTCATAGGCTCTGACCCACTGCCCAATATCATCATTCTTACAAAATTCCTTTACCACATCCTTGGGGGATATACACTGAAGCTTCCACAGGCACTGACGGTGTGCTGCCACCAGAGGGAGTAATTTCTAAGCTCCTGGCTTTTAAATCCAACTCCCTCAAAATCTTGTCATGTTCAAACTGCAATCTCTTTTCCTCTAGAGCCAATTTCTTACTTTCTAACTCCAGTTGCCCATTCAATTTGAGCTTGGCCATTTTCATTTCATGCATCCTGTTTTCTTTCCTGTCTGCAAACTCTTCTGGGGACAGGCATCGGGCAGAAACGCTGCTACCCAATGGGGAGGTTGCACCCCTCCCTTCTGGGCCCAGTGGTCCTTCAAGCTGCCGCTCTGCATCCTCATTCTCATTTCCAGGGGTATTCCTTGCCTCGACACAGGTCCTCAGCGCCTTTTGGAACTGCTCCTTTCTGGAGAGTCCGGTCATGGAAATTTTAAACTTTTTGCAGAAGCTCCTGAGCTGCTTGTTGGTGTAGCTTTCTATTTTCTCTTCCTCCCAATCACAGTCAACAGATGCAATGGATGCTGCCGTTTCCATGGTGGTTGAACCAGGCATTACTTTGCAAAAATAGAGATCTCTGGCAAAAACAAGTATCAGAAGTACGTGGTTGTGTTATTGATCTGCACTCTCTAAGTAGTGTTCACCAATCACTATATATGAGTCACAAATGCAAGTCCAGAATACTCACCGCTGACCACCAATGTTAGAATTGGGGGTCTCTAGTTGGCACAGGTAGGTACTTGTGACAAATAGGGGCCCTCTCCTCTAGTCAGGGTAAGGGGGTACACTCCTAAAATAACCCCAGCTCACCCCCTTGGTAGCCTGGCACGAGCTGACAGGCTTATCTCAGAGACAGCGTGTAAATCTTTTGTGAACAGATCTAGTAATCAAGTGACAACACTACAAATGGACACCACACGGGTTGTATATTTATAAAAATAAGTATCTTTTATATAGAGTTACCACAAGACTATAAATGACAAAAAGAGTCCGCAATACTATTAGAAATCAAGAGTTCTTGTTAAAAAGGCTTAAATCAAAGTTCTGTGCAAGTCGGTAGCCCTGTCCGGCTACAGCTTTGCTGAAATAACACAGAGTCTAACAAATCCAGTGGACCGCGTCGGTCCGGGCCCACTCAAATGTCGACAGACTCAGTCACAGTACCTTTTACTTGAGGCGTTTGTCGCGGTGTAGAAAAGAAAGTGTTGCAGGATGCGTTTGCCCTCGACAATGGTGCCAGGTCTAACAATGGTGCTCGCTTTACTGTTATGGTTTCTAACCTGTTTGATCTAGGATGACAATTTCACAGGTGTTATAAGTCACAGCGCAATGTTGAATCTTATGTGAATATATTGACCAAAAGGTGATAACCTGGAAATTAGAATGTTAAATTATATAAATATTCATCTCTATCAATGATAATAACTGAAAGGGTGTACATGCTCGTTGCTTTTATCATGAATGTTAGAATTAACATAAAATTTCCATTCTTTCATCAAGTCTTTCATTAAGTCCATTAGGTTTGAGGGATTCAAGATGTTTTATCAAAAAGTTCTCTCTTTGTAACAAAAAGATACTGTTATTTCTTCCTTCTGTCTTGGTGATAGTTTCCAAGACTAAAAATGTTATTTGACTGATGTTATGTCTTTCTTTTATAAAGTGACATGCTACGATAAACTTGGTGTTTTTAATTCGTATACTGCTTTTATGTTCATTCATTCTCGTTTTTGTTTTAATTTCTGTCTTCCCGACGTAAACTTTGCCACACGGGCATTTCAAAAGGTAGATTAAATTCATAAAGTCACACATTGCTGTTACTTTCAATTTGATGTTAGTGCCCTTTCTGGGATGTGTAATCACTGTACCTGGGATGATGATGTGGCAGTTGTTGTAGTTGTAACATGAAAGCGTATCTTTGGCTGTGCTGGTTTGAGTGTTATCTGCTTTAGTTTTGAGGATTTCTCCTATGTTTTTGCCTCTCTTGTAAGCAAAAATAGGTTCCTGGACAAATAAGTTCTTAGAGTCTGGTTCCATCCTGAGAATTGACCAATGTTTTTTCACAACCTTTTTATAGGCTTGACTCAAGGTTGAAAATTTAGTGACTACCGTTATTCGATTCTGAGGTTGTTTAGGTGTGTTTATCATCAGTTATTCTCTAGATTAACTTTGGCTTCGGGTTTCGGCTTGATCCAGAATGTTCTTAGGGTAACCTTTCCATGTGAATTGAAGCAACATTTCTTTGTTTTGAACAGTGTATCTTTTGGGGTTTGAAACTATTCATTTGATACGGAGCAATTGTGAGTATGGTAAATATTGCTTTAAAGGTTGTTGATGAAAGCTGCTGTAGTGTAAGATGTTATTTCTGTCTGTTTTCTTGCTGAAGATATCTGTTTCCAAATCATGTGGGGTTTTCTTGAATAGCACATCCAAAATGGTGATTTTTTCAGTCTGTATCTCCGATGTGAATTGAATTCTTTCATCTATTTGATTGAGTTCAGTCAGTGCTGTTCGGAGTATTGTGTGAGATCCAATCCACAATATGTAGATATCGTCAATGAACCTTACGAACAACTTTGTGTGTGTTTTCCAATTTTTTTTAGATAGGATGTTGTCCTCTTCTAAGTGATTCATAAAAATATTTGCATAGGATGGTGTGGCACAATTTCCCATGGATGTTCCAGTGAGTTGAAGAAACCATTGATCGTTCCATTTAAAATAACTCTGATAGAGTGTAATATATACCAATTCCATCGGGAATAGTTGAAACTCTTTGTCCATATCAGATCGCTACAAGGTTTGCTCAATTGCTTCTATCCCCAGTTGGTGGGGGATCGATGTGTACAATGATTTAACACCAACTGTACAAAGTGTTATAAATGACCAATCCGTGAGAGAAATTTGATTGAGGTTGATTAAAAAATCTGTAGTGTCCCTGATATATGTTTGCATTTTCGCTACACTTGGTTGTAAGTATTGGTCCGGGAATTGACCCACCGGTTCATATATGCTGCTTCTTGTTGATACTATGGGTCAAAATGGATGGTTACTGGGGTCCTTGGGGGTTTTAGGAACCATATACATTAACGAACTTCTGGGGTTACTTTGAGTGAGGAATCTCTTGACCTTCTCGTTGATTGCTCCTTTTTGTGTTGCGTTTGTTTGAGTATTTTGTAAGATCTTGGAAAACTGTTCTGTTGGATTAGTGTCTAATTTGACATAAGTGTGTACATCTGATATGTGTTTCTCTACTTCTCTGATGTAATGTGTGGTGTTCGTGACGACCAGTGCGCCACCCTAGTGTATTTTATTGAGGATTCTGAATTCTTTGTTGGTTAGGGTTCTAGTTTTTGATTTTTTTGAAAAGTTGAATTTGGATATTTCTTGTTTAACCATATTTTCAAAAATGTTGAAACTGTTATGGCCAACTGGTGCCATATATGAACTTCTTGGCCTTAATCCTCAAAGTAAATATTCTTCTTGACTTGGTTGAGGTTCAATCACGTTTTCAAAAAAGTGTTTTAATTTTAAGTTTCACATCAGCTTGAATAGGCTTATTTCTAATTCAATTCCAGACAGTTGGTGTGTCTTGCCAATGTTAGTCGTATTTCTGTATTTGAGAAATAAACAGAAGAACTTAATTGTAGTAAGTGTATTTCCTCAATAGCGACGAGGATGAGATGTTGCACTATCAGGCCAAACTCTAACTGATATCAAATTGGGCCAGCGGCAGGGGTCTTTGTTTACAGAGCAGCGTCTTCACGTGAGCAGTGACAGGACTGGAGGAGTTGCTACTGCTGTATACGGAGGGAGGTAGCTGTGCTGTGCGGTGTATCACCACAGTGATGATATTTTGGGGAACACTAAGGATTTCAAATGATGGTGAGAGCGCGCGCACTGAGGCGAGAGCACGAGCGATTGAGCGCGTGTCTTCACACCGTTCTGGTTAGCACGTTTTACTAGCATGTGCGGCCTCATTAATTCAGGCTGATTAATGGAATGCACTTAGCCAGCTCCCACTGTCGATGTCAGGGCGTTGAAACAGCGCGTTCAGCCAAAAGATATCAATTTCAAGGACATGCTGAGCCAGAATGTACAGTTGAAGTTAGTGTATTACCCCCTCATGGGTCCTCCTCGTCCCAGTCCTTACAAAGTGAGGCAGCCCTGCCTCCAACCAGCCAATCAAAACACTAGAAATACAAAAACCAAAGGTAAATAAACCCCTCCCACCCACCGCAATGCCTGTTTTTTTCTTTCTCTGACGGCGGTCGGAACTCTGGTGCTACGTGTTGGTGTTTCCGGTTGTTGCAGGATGTGTTGCGGTGCCGTGAGTTTTTGAAATCTGTTTTTTTAAAGCTCTTGAAATGTACTGTTTCTTCTGACTTTGTTATTTGTCTCAGTGCAGCCGTACTGGTGCTCCGGTCAGCCACCCTCCTGCACCTGGGTCAGGAAGCTCCCCGCGCCTGTGCTGGGCTGGGGTGGGGAGCTGTCCTGAAGTCCTGGCCCTGGGTCATTTGGCACTGTGGGTTTCAGGCAGCGTCCAGCCCCCGCGGCCATGTTGTGTGTATGTGGCTGTGGGTGGAGACTGCAGGGCTGCCCTTTTGCTGATTTTCAAGTCTCACGTCACAGGACTTGGTTAATTGGGAGCAGTATTTCATGGGAGTTGCTGGGCACTTCCTTTTTGTGTGTTTGGAGTTTCCTGTGTGGTTTACTCCTTTTTGCTCTGACTATGAGTGAAAGGGCTTCCTCTCCGGTGCCTGTGAAGGCAGTGTACAAGCAGCATAATGTCCAGGGCCTGCAAGAGGATGATGTTTTGAAGATTTCTAGGGCTGATTTGCAGGAGTTGATCAATTCTGCTGTCCAGTCTGCGCTTCTGGAGCCTGCGGCGAAAAAGTCTACGGATGATGAGGAGGACATGTACAATTCACCTAAGGGAAAGTACGTCCAGGGTAAGTTTTTTTCAGACATGTTGGTCCATATTAGGGAGGTGCTTGGTTTTCACCCTAAATCATTATCGGATGATGCGTTTTGCTCCCAGAATAGTTCCTCTGTGGTGGATGACCTTCCCTTCCATGCTGTCCTGAAGGATATACTGACTAAGGAATGGCTTGAGGTTGATAAGCAGGGTATTTCTCGCTTTCTGGGGAAGTGGTATCGCCTGGCAGACTTTGACACCCAGTTTCCTCCAGGACCCAATGTCAATTCTCTTTTGTCCTCTATGGCTTCTTCGTCTTCCTCTTTGTCATCGGAGGAGGCTTCCCTGGCGGACTCAGTGGAGCGGAAGGTGAAGTCTGCTCTCAAGCGTTCTTTTACGTCCTCTCATTTTGAGGTGCGTGCAAGCACTTATGCGACCTATGTTTCACAGATCCTTCTGAAGGATTTTGAGAAGTTGTTTGACTGTTTGCATGAATCAGGGGGACCCTACTCCTGTGTTGGCTCAGATGGAGGTCTTGGCACAATTCCTCTCGGATGTGACTTTCGATTGCTTGTGGGTGGCAGTGGTTGGTAGGAGGTCTCTCTGGACCAAGCTTTGGCGTCTTGAAGCTGCTCAGAAAGCATTAGTCCATTAGCCACCTTTTGAGGGCCCCTGTCTTTTTGGGGACTAATTGAATGCGATGTGCAGCATTCTGCGGAGAAGATGTGTAGTGGAGACGGGTTTTATATGCACACATTGTTATGTTAGCATAAGCTTTTCAGAAGCTAAACACCATCTTGCCACTTTGCTGCTTTTGCACACGACACTACAGGTAGCTGTTATTACAAGTAAAACTGCTTGCTTGCTTTTTCTTCACATGAGAATGGTCTGTTGTTCACATCCCTAGACGTGCACCGCGACCTTAGTCAGAACACTGTGTGCAGAAGCTGTCAAGGTCAAATAACAATGTATGCTGTTGAATTCAGGTTGATCGGCCCACGCACACAGTTGCAAATATCTGAAACACGGGTGCCTTTAATATTGCATTTTGCATGCATGACTCAGACACTTGGAGAAAACCTTTCCAGACACAGAGAGCAGAGCTGATCCTGTGATGTGATTCACCTAAACAGATCTTTGAGGTATGGGGTTCCCCATTCAAACGTCTATTAGTTTATAAAACTAGTTTACTAGCCAAGGGAGGGTGGTTCACAAAATATTATAGGACTTGTTTTCCACTATCATTTTTAATATTATTTCTCACTTCATTTTCTATGGTATTGTAACAATGCTGATGGTTTTATTTTTAATCATTTGCCAGCTTGTATTAGCCGAAGTACTGAACCTTAGAGCACGTAGTTAAAAATGAACATTTTAACCTTTTCTGTGTCTCTGATTACCCTTGTTGTGGACTGATATGAGAATAATAACGAAAAGGTGTTTCTGATTCCCACCATTCCTGAGAGTACTCTAAGTCCCTTGTTCTGGGTTGTCTTGTCTAATCATTGGTAGCTTCGAGATGATACGGAGAACAAATGAAACACTGATGCTACTCGGATAGGGCTTATGGGTACTGAGGTGAGTTTTTTGGTATACCACAATTCACTGAGATCCTGGTTTCCTGTGCATAGTTCTGTGCATGAGCAGAATCCCCGCAACATGGCGCACCTAACGTTTTGGTCTTATGCTTATATTTGTCCACAACACCCTCACTCTTGTTTCCGGTTAACGGGAGTGACGGTTTAAACCTACCTAAATAGTTAATATATAGGTTCTCTCAAGCTTGACAATTAAAAATGTTTCATTTTATCTTATACCCTTTTTGTGCTACGATTTAAAATAGATTGTTTTTCTTCTCTGTATCCTTATGGCTGAAGTCGCTATTGCAGAGCATAGTCGCGCACCGCTCAGGCGTCATTTGACGCAGTTCGGGTTGCCTGACGATGGGATGTCTATTATCTTTGTAGTGAGTGCCGATATGTTGTTTCCCTATGAGCTGTTTTACTCTTGGGTTACTTTGGTGGAGGTGAATGCGGATGAAAAGACGTTTCACACATACACTCCTACAGCAGTCCCTGCTAATTACACGCCATATAGGACGCAGGAAATTCCCATTTCTGCTTGGCAGCATCGTATTTGGTTCAATGGCTCCCTCCCCCACACTGTTACACTGGTTCGTTTGGGTCCCTTGTCCATTCCAGGGGCCACTTGGCCAGTCTTGGCCGGGTTTACACCACATTCACTTTATTTTCAAGCCCCGCTGGATGACTTACATCAACTCCATACCGCCTTGATTACGGTACATAGGGCTTTAGTGCAATACGTCTCTCGCAATGTCCAGGTGGGGGCATCTGGGGTTGCGCCTCAACTAGCTGGTCCGGCTGGGATTACTATTAGCCCTGTCATGGTTAATTCGGTAATGGACAAGTGCCCCCAGTATATGGACGATATGCCTTATTGGCTTGCTGAGAAATTTGACCAGCTAGAAGCGGTTTTTCAGAATTCTACTCCTGTGGAAAAACACAGGATCCTTACCATTAGTTTGCAGAAAGACTTGGTCCCAGAGGTAAATGATTGTCAGAACTGGGGTAAAGTGTTTGCAGCAGTCTGGTTGAAGTGCTTCGGCACACCGTCTATGACTGTACTGCCCTCCGTGATCAAACGTGTTCAGAATCAACACAGTCCGGAGGCGGTGGTCGAGTTAGGAATGAGGCTTGTCGGTGTGTTCGACGTAGTTGCTGATCTCATCATGGCTAATGTCAAGGGAGATGCGGTTAACTTTCAAGTGTCGAATGCCCTGCGCCTCGTCGACGACGTCGATAAACCCAGGCAATTGGTCGCAATAGTTTGGACGTTAAGCCTTTTGCTAAAACAACAGCGCAACCACAAACTCAGACGGTTACGTCTACTAAAGACGACCGTCCAGCTTTTCCTAAACAAAATTGGAAAACTAAGAAACAGGGGAAGCAGCAACAGAAACAGGGGTCTCGGCCCGCGTCACCAGTACAAGTGACTACAGAACGCACATATGAATTGCGCGATCGCACTAGAATTAGGTCTCCAGGTTCCTGAACAACTTTGTCCTCATTCTTCACAGGAAACATCGGTCTCACAGTCTGGTGGAGGAGAACGTGGCAAATGTCAGGGTGCCCGACAAGGACGTGAGCGGTCCCGCCCAGCTGATGGTAAAGGCAATCAGGAAGAGTTTGCACGTCAACGACCCCTGTATCAGAAAAAGAAGGTTGCTGCATTAACAGTGAGGTATGCCACAGATAGTGAGAACGCAGCTTCGGAACCTGACATGGGCACTAACACTGCTAGACAGCGCGGCGGAAGTTACAATAGTGTGGCAAGCACTGCGTCCATATCTGAAGGCGACAGCAACTGATACATTCATTACTGTAGAAACTGCTGACACTAGCGTGGCTCCGCCTGGCAGACTATATGACACAGTCCTTTGAATAGAAGGTGACATACAACATACCATGAAAGGGATTTTTGGGGAAAATCTGACCTCTACATATGACATTCTGTTTGCGGAGGCGGACTGGCCCCCAGCTTTTGTTTTGGCAGCTCCCAGAGGGGAGGAGGTAATCCTCCTGTCTTTTGCATAAACTGTGCTGAAGGAGCAAGCTCAGAACTTTGCAGATGAGTGGGCACAGGTGCTTGCACCGGCGTTGTCCCGACTCAGGTTGGATGGGATAAATTGTCACCTAGCCATGAGATTCCATTACGGTCTATGCCACAGCCACAACCCCAATATCCCATGCGCCGCGAAGCTAGATCTCACATTGAGAAATCCTTGAACAACTGGAATATCAAGGTGTAATTGAAACATGTGTGTCACCCATGAATAATCCTCTTTTCACTGTGACCAAACCTGATGGGTCATACCGCCTAGTTTTGGATTACCGGCATTTGAACTCTCATTGTCGAACCTGTGCGGTACAGAATACCCACAGTTCTGCCCTCGTTGATAGTCTCGTGAGAAAAAGGTTTAAGACCACACTTGACATCTCCAATGGCTTTTATAGCCATAACCTGTCCTCTATTAGTAGTCAATGGACAGCCTTTACTTCCGGCGGCAAACAGAAACAGTTTAAAAGATTAGCCATGGGCTACAAAAACAGTCCAGGTGTCTTTGCCGCATGTGTAGTCTCTCTGTTAGAAAGCATTGACCCTGATGCGTACTCGTATGATGATGATATCTATCTCACAGATGACGAATTATGGCCGCATCTGTGTCGCGTTGACCGAATCATTGTTATGTTTGCGGTCTTCGGTTACAAATTTAACTTTGCAAAATCACACATTGCAGTTTACAGTGTGTTTTTTTGGGCTATGAACTAAACAACGAAGATCAAGGTTTAGCACCTCACTTCCTGGAGAAATGCGCATGTTTGCGCGCTCCCACAACCTTGAAAAAACTACAATCTTAGCTGGGTTTTTTGAATTTCGGGCGTACTTACAATCCCAATTATGCCCAGTGTATCAAGCCGCTATATGCCTTGGTCTAACCAACTTTTTCCAAATCGAGCTGGCTGCCAGAACATTCAGCTATCCTGCAATCTTTGCAGGCTGATCTTCTTGCTTCTTTTTTCTTTTTTTTTTTTTTTATTAACATTTTTAGAATGCTTACAACGAACAATTAGGCCATGTTACAACAGCTCACACTCTCCAGAGTAGCATCAGTATTCAGCGTTCAATGATACATTAAGACAAATAATAAAGAGAGAAAACCAACAAAACTGACTGCATAGAAAAGTTACACTTATGCAATTACTCAATCGGGTACACTCATAAATAGTCAATTAAGTACTTCCAATAATCTCTAGGTCTCGACCCCCTAGGAAGTTCCTCCTCATACGTTGTCAGAGTGTCTTTGCAAAACGTTAAATCATGAATCCATTGTTTAACCGTAGGACCCTGCCTACTGTTCCAACATAACGATATTCTTCTTTTGGCCAATAACATTGCAATTACATAGAATTTACGCTTTATAGATCTCAATGCAGGCATAATCCCCAACAGGCAGGTTCTAACTGAACATATAATTTCCATACCCACCATGGCACCCACCATCTTTGCTACCCGTTCCCAGAACTCCACCACTGCAGCACAGGACCACGCCAGGTGAAGGAAATCCGCCCCCTCTGCTCTACAGCGGCAGCAGCGAGAGTCTTTCCTTAGGCCGTACTTATGGAGTCTGTCCGGTGTGTAATAGGTCGGATGCAAATATTTATAATGCAACATTCGTAAATTGCTATTTGGTCTTAATAACCCTGTCAACGAGCAGGTCAATTCTCATTATTCAAACGTTATCGGGTCAGCCAACGCTCTGTTTCATTTTTCTAGTGACTTATACGTGTTTCCCGCTATGTCCTCTTGCAATTTACCGTATAGTGTTGATACTAATATTACGGCAGTAGGTGTGGTGATCAGGAACTGTAAAGCAAGAAGTTGTGATGGTTCTTCCGGAAAGGAGGGGTACAGCTTCTTTAGGGCACCTTGTAATCTGTGGTATGTAAACTTAAATAATAACGTTTGATTACTAATAAAGGTAAGGTCCTCCAGTGTCTGAAATGTCCCGTTTTGAAACAAATCCCCCATTTTAGTTACGCCCACCTGTCTCAGCAGCCCCATCCCCACTTTTTCATGTGTTACCGACAGGTCCGAATGATATTGTAGTGGCAACGCTGGTCCGTATAACGGCAGCTTGTTCGCCTTTTTGGCCATTACTCGCCACGCTCTGTTCGTTGTGTCTATTGTGTTTATGTCTTGGTTGTGCAACGGATCCCTGACATGTGTAACAATTGCCTGCAGGGGGATTGGTGCTGCATCTCCCTCCTCTATGGCAGAATGTGTCAGGAAAGGTATGGGTAGATACCAGCAATGGGCAAACTGCGCCTGCGCTCACAAATAATATAACAAAAAATCCGGCACTTTGAATCCTCCCCGGGCTGATCTTCTTGCTTCTAAATACTTACTGACGCATGAAAACCACACAAACCTGGTAAAACGAGGCCAAGCAATAACATGTGAAAGGATCCGGTAACAACTATAAAAAGTAGAGAGCTGAGCAACATCATCTAAAATTAAAACTGGGCATAAGTGGGAGGATATATATTTTCCTTTCCTCGTTATACAGACTACAAAAGAATAGGAGATGAAGTTCCCCTTGTGCGGACCGTGCATCACATGGGCAAACTGAAAGGGCATCTGCAGAATAAGAATTAGAAGGAAAGCCTAACATAAAGGGAATATACTTCAAACAAAACCTCAGCAATATATATCTGTGTTGTGTGTTCGTAAAAAAAGATAAATATGTAGTACCAAGTTTTTTTTATTCTAGATGCTAATTTGTATTGTATGGCCCTAGAATTGGTTCAGTTGTTGTCCCGGCTATCTCTCTGTAGTTTCCTGTTAACTCCTTCAGTTCAGCCTTAGAAACAACTAAACATGTGGACATGTTGTCAAAAATTTCCCCAAACCAATGGAGTATAGGCTGCTCCATAGATATTGGTGCCACTTTAGCCTACCTATACCATCTAGTTTTAGGCAGTCCAGTAGGATTTCTTGAGTTAGCATTAATAATTCTCTTCTCCTATCTGAATGCCATAAAAGAGTCGGAGCAGAACTAAGCTTATCCGGGAAGTAAGATGCATCCAGTTCAGAGTTACAATTATAGGTGGAGCACGATTGCGGGACCCCTACTAATCTTTTTAGAAAGCTGCCCTTGATTCATTGCAAATCGGATGTATTAGTTATTCCCTACAAGGCTGCCCCATATGTGGCAACAGATATCGATTTTACCTCATTAATCTTTTTAATTGTATCTATGGGTTTGGATCCAAGCTTTTTCATGAATCTGAAAAAAGCCCTATACTTCTTTCCATTAGAAGCCCTCTGTTCACCATCATGTTTTGCCATGTATTTTTTTAGTTAAATAGTACCCCCAAATAAGAAAAGGTTTCTACCACCTCCAGTTTTCTCCTTTCTATGGTTAGTCTTGGCTCTTTTTTAAGTCTCGCTCCTGCCACAAGCACATAAGGCTTATATTCATTTACCATGAGGTCTAGATTTTTCATACATTTAGTATATGTTTCTGTAAGGCTCTGCAGTGCGTTGCCAGTCCGTGCCAATAATACAGCGTCATCTGCATATAAAAGTAACAGGACTGGGAATGAGCTAATAAGAGGGACATCTGAGGTAGACCCAACCAGTGCAGCTTCTATGCCTTTAGTGTATAAAGAATGTAAAAAAGGGGGCATGTAAACACCCCTATATCACGCCACAAGAAATTCCAAAGTGTGGTATACATTCACCCTGTCTCCCGTAACTGACGCACGCCAAGGTAGAAGAGTACATCTTGCGAATGTAATTGATTATGAACTTCTCTATACCCATCCATCCAATTATTGTCCATAGTTTATTGTGGGACTTGCAATCAAACACGGCTGATAAATCCATAAATACCACATATAGAGATGGCCTTCCTTAGTCACAGTGTACTTGGCAATTAACAAATTTAGGTTAAGGTACTGGTCAATTGTCCCCTTTCCCTTTCTAAAACCATACTGAGCAAGAGATAGTTCATTCCTTTCCTGAGCCCAAGCCTCTAGCCTGTTCAGAAGTAAACAACCCATTAATGTTGCTGTTTTATCAAAGCGTTATATAGGTCTATAGCTTTTAGTGATAGCCTTGTCCCTCTTTTTATACATTGGAATGGTAACTGTCGTTTTCCGTGAAGGGAGATCTACTGTTTGGGTAAGTAATGGAGCTCATAACGCCTGATTGGGTAGGAAGAAATCATTGGGGTCAGATGCACTCAAATTACTGCACTGGTTCAGGGCAATTCTCATTTCAGCCAAGCTAAAGGAAATTGTGTCCTCAGGAGCGGACGCAGAGAAACCAGGTTACACTTAGGATTCTTCCCCTGGCTTCCCAAAAACCTTTCTTAAATATGCCATCCATGCCTCCTCAATAACGTGCAGATCCAAAGTAATCTTTTTTTCATTCTTAAGGAACTGGGAATTGATTGCACTCCAGAAATCGCCACTATTCTTTGATCTTGCTGCTTGTTGTAACCTTTCCCAGGCTTCTTCCTTTAGGACCCTCATTCTATTAGCTCTAGCTTCTTTATAAGAGAGGCGTAACATTTTTATTAAGGCCACATCTCTAGGTTTCGATCTCAGAGCAAAGTGAAGGTTCTTTAATGCCTTAGTACAGGCAACATCTTACCAGCCAAATGCTCTAGGCACCTGCTGAACGCTCAGTCGAAGGAGGTTACTATGAATTTCGACGAGGATCAGTTCAAAGGCTAATGGGATGTCCTTAATAGTCGGATTTGGATCTAAGAACATAGAAATTTAATGGTGCATCTTAGTGACAGTAGTACTTATAAGCATTGCGGTATCAATCTTTCCCAATTTCAAGACAACACCATTTTTCCTTGCAATGAATGGTTTTGGCAATGGATTTCTAGTGAAATAGATTCAGAGACCAAATTTAATCAATCATAGTACTATAGGACCCAGAAGAAAACATGTGATCTAATTGTCCCGTTTTAGTGTCAACTGAATTTATTATCTTAAGATTATTAGTTATTAATAGTCTATAAGTGCATTACCATAATCGTTGTGCCTAAAATGGGTAACAGGATCCCCAAGGCCATCACTCAGGCCGCAAACTGAGGACTCAGCCATGCTACAACTATGGGCGTTAAAATCACCCACCCATATTATGTCAAGGATTTTATGATAAGATTGTATAAGATGGCCAATATCCTTCTCCATTAGTTCTAAAACTGATGCCATGTTACCTTCAAAATTGTTGTTATAAAAATTAATCAGGATCCAATCCCTCCCATTACGACCTTTGCACAAGAGAATATGATAACTAGGTGGAACATTTAGAAAATGAATTATCTTAATCCTAGCTGTGTTGGCTAATAAGGTAACTATGCCTCCACTTGAACGACCAGCTCTAGAGGGGACTGCATCTGCCTGAAAGGTGCAGTACCCATCTAAGGTGATCTAACTTAGTCCCCGTGCCTCTTGGAGACATAGAATGTCGAAATTCGACACAAAAGATAGCCAATAAGAGTTGTTGTTTTTTTGGGATATAACCCACTATGTTCCAATGAAAATATTTCTAGGGCTTATGTAGGCACTCTCAACAGAACAGTTTTCTCCTGACTGGGGGATATATTATGGATACCCTGGAGCTCATTAGGAAGTTCAGATGATACAGGTAGTCAGTCGCATACTTCAAGATCACTCAAATCTGCAAATCTGTTTCTGGTAGGCAGAGATGAGTTCATTTCATCGCAAAGGGGATTGGAATGATGGGGTGAGTTGAACATGAACTTAGTGGAGAAGTGTGGCTCAATGATTAGAGCGGCAGACCCTGATGCAGAGGTCTAGCCCGGGACCAGGGTTCAATTCCCCGCCTCGGCGGGTCTTGGGCTCAAAATTCCACGGACCTGATAATTCTCGCCTCAGTGCCATTCCAATCATGGAGTCCCACTCTGCAACTCTGGGCAATAGCTTGCTTAATCTCCACAACGGCCCCCACAACGCTAAGGATGCCTGGCCTCCACCTTGGGGGTGCCCAGGAGTGGACGCCTCACAGGGAAAGCCAGGATGGGTTCCACAGCGGTATTCGTACAAGCGCCTTGAGACCCTTGTGGGTGAGTAGTGCGCTATACAAGTATCAATTTACATCAATTTGCAGCATACATTTGGGGTTTGTAATAGAAGTCTAATGGTAATGCAAAAATCCAATTGTCAAGCTTGTCCATCAATTGGCCCGTAGATTCTTGCTGAGCTGATCTCAGTTTGGGGTGTCAACTAGAAAACTTACAAAAGGGCATGCTGCCGGTGGTAGTTCTAATATTCCAACTGGTTTCTCGCCCTCGCTGAATTCGTAGGACCGCAACCATAGTCAGTAGCAGGCCACATGGCTACACGCCCATTACTACCCCCAATTATACTAGCAGAACTTGCTTCCTTCATTTGATGGGCATATGACAGCCCTTTTGCTGGTAATGTAGAAGTAGTCTGTGGGGCGTGATGGCTCATTATTGAATTTCCTATGATATTCACATCCCCTGAGTTGCCTTGGTTTGCCCTAGGATACACCCAGTCTTTCTTTGGGTAATGTTTGTGATGATTGAGATCCAGCCTATGGGTATAGAACAGGAATATGAGAGGGCAACTGAGCATGAATTAGATTGCCCCCATACACCCTTACCCTCTCCGTTCGGTCACAAGCCTGTACTGTATTGAGTAAGAGAGTTAATCTCTCCTCTATTTTGGATCGTTTACTCAAAAGTGGCTGAAGAAGTGATTTTGTTTTTGTAGAGTTTTATATAGCGCGAACTAGACCCGAAGATATCGGGTATCAGAGCGCTTTACATGAGCACCAGTTGCTTTACACAAGGACACATTCATATTTGTTAGGCACAGGGAGAATAAGTGATTTCCCCAGAATCAAAGTATTTTTAGCGTCAATTCCGAGACTCGAACCCGGTTCCCCAGCTTTCAGGTTGACCGCTCTAGCCGTAAGGCTACATCCTCTCAGCTTTTTTTAAAAGTCTGTTCCATTTTCTGGCATAGGCCATCTCTTGAGAGTACTGGGTGTGAGCTACGGGCAGCATCAGAGTATATGCCCAGTAGTGATTAATGTTAAGGAATTTAAGTGTCTTGGATGACTTAGATGTAACAGCTTTATTGGCCCTCCCCATTTGTTTCTTGCTTAGTGGTTCTTCTTTAGGACTACTATCTGCCCCAGTTGTCTTAGAGTTCTTAGCCAAGGGCAACATGCTAAGTGCTGCATTATGACTAGCCAGCGCTTCTATGGCACTCACTCCATTTGGATCAGAGATTTCGTCAATAGGCCTTACCTCTTCCAATGAGAGGCGACACTCTGGAAGCTCAATCTCCTTAGAGAGCATGTCCGCTGCTCTTAGCAGAAAGGAGTCCAGCGTGTTGATGATTTCTCCTTCTGGTTCAGGAGCCTTTACTTTTCGCTTAACCATTCCACAACAAGAAATATGCTAGAATCGAAAAAGTTAGAGGGGTGCGCCAGACCACCTTGTAAATGTAAATGTAGTTGAGCTTATATAGCACACAGCTACCCGCAGTGGGTTTCCCGGCGCTTGCTTAGGGAACCCGTCCTGGTATTCCCCTGTGAGATAGCAGGGTATCCACAAGGTGAAAGTCAGGCATCCCGCCGCGAGGGGCCGTTGTAGAGATTAAGCAAGCTATTGCCCAGAGTCGCAGAGTGTGAACCCGTGAGTCGAGGAGGCACCGGGGCGAGAATTATCGAGTCCGTGGAATTTTTAGCCCAAGACCCGTCAAGGCGGGGAACTGAACCCTGGTCCAGGACCGATCTCTGCTTCTGGGTCTGCCGCCTCTAACCCCTGAGCCACACTTCTCCACATCTCCTTCTTCCAGACATTGATGGGCATGTCCTACGCGCATCCCGCACCTCGGACCTGTTGTCGTGCTATTAAGCGCGTTACTCAAGCGCAGGGGTTGGTGGGAGTGGAAGTTCCCAGCAGAGCCCAGTAGTTGCAGGCATGGCTTTCTCTCCCTTTGGCAAGCAAACACAGCAGGAGCGTTGGCGGCTACATTTATTGTGTTTACTGAGACAACAGTGAATACCTTTGTTGTTTTAATTGGTACACAGTGATGCATTCCATAACATCTCCACCAGTTTTCCTACCTGCTCCTGGAGATCCAGTTATGCCATTGAAGAATTGGTGTGAAGCCGTAGAAACTTATTTAGAGGCCTCGAAGGAGACTTTTTTGTTGCAAGAAGAAAGCTGGCTATCTTGAAGCATAGTCTAGGATTGAAAGGGAGGAACATATTGAAGACCTTACCAAGTGGCAGTTGAAATGTAGATGGGTCTGATGAGGACAATGAGAGGGATGATGAATATGTGATCCTTTAGCTATTGTTTGACTGAGGTAGGACACATCTCGAATCTGCTCACAAGTTTCATACATACAGTGGGGTTTGGGGTCGATGCCCTTTAGCCATTGCTTTGTTTTCAGTGTCAATCACTCTCTTGATCAGCCAAAGGACAGCCATTACATTAAGGCAGTGACAGTCATCTTGATTGATGGCATTTCGTCCAATTACATGACTTCCTGCTGATAAGAAGGCAGGCATTCAAAGTGAAAGTAGTCCTTCACTGCCTTCTGTTGCAGCTCGTTGTAGTAGCGCTGCTGTTACGGACCATATTGTTCTATTGCCAATTGGGTTTAGTAGCATATTTTGGTTCGGTGGAACTGCCTGGTCACAGTTACTTTTCTTGTCTAGTTCCTGCGCTTTGGTGGCACATATGGGCCTCATTTACAAAGAATTGACGTAGTGCAGCGCCAAAAGTCATTTTGATGTGCTGCCCAATGCCAATTCAAAAGGTCAGGAATATGCCAAATTTACAAGATACATTACATTTCTGTCCTATCACCCAGCACTGTCACACAATGTGCACCCAAGCGCCAATGCAGGCACCTTTGCACCAAGGCGCAAGGGTGTCTGTGTTGTTAGCCTGATTGTTTTTGTGCAGGAAGAGGCACCGTTCTGCACAAAAACAATCACAAGTGGCGGTTTCCACGTTCTATGTGTGCTGCAGAATGCAGCACATATGAAAAGACAAAAAAACTAGGAGAAATGTAAACATTTCTCCTTGTTACGCCTGCTGTGGGGAGGCATACGTTTTTGGTGCTGCCCCATTTTTACGTGATGTTGTAAATCTGGGGCAGCGTCAAATTCCATGGGTGTTGAGTGGGATCAGCCACAGCAACAACCATGGAATGCGTCTTTCACGCAGAGTAATGCGTAAAAGGGGGCCATATTTACATGCCATGAAAAGTCAAGCAGGGTGACTAATCGGACCTTGTAAATATGGAGAGGCTCACTGCGTCACTGGTGCGTCAAAAAATGTGACGTACCGGCCTTACTTATTATTTCTTTTTGCCCACAGCAGCTTAGACCTCAGGTGTATTGATTCACGGCACAGGAGCACCCCCTTTGGCACTTTGTGCCGCTCAGTGCCATCCATCATGTGCGATATTCGGGTTTTGTACTGTACCGTATTTAACCTTTCAGTTATTCTGAGGTTTTGCAGTTTTACATACGGAAACTCAACTCAAACATATTGGAGGTTTTACATGAGCAACAATATGACAGCACACCAGGTTCATTGTACGTTTTTGAGACTCAGGGAATTTAAGTGATTTGCCCAGGATGTTGGGCCGATGCTGGGGTTCAAACCTTGTTAATTCATTCGAAAGTCGGTAGCATTGGCCCAAATGCCACATCCTCTTCTTCCTTTCACACAACAGCACTATCTTTCTGTTGCTCTAGGTCATCTGTGAATTTCACATCAAAGGCAGTACCAGTCCATGGAGACAAACCGCAGTAGTGCGGGTACAGTGTTTAAAAAAGGTTATGCGTGACCACAGTTTTTGTGGACTTGTTTATCGGACTGACTGAGTGGGAGTCCGCTGCTTACCACTGGTGTCAATTCAATTCAAATTCAGCTTTATTTGGTGCAAGTAAAAACCACCACAAAAGCATATTATTCAGGCAAAATATTCCTACAATACATCATAAATAAGATTATAAGAATGACAATTTATATTAATACAATACTAATACATGTACAATACATAAAATACGCAATACTATTATAAGAGAACCATAAAGGATTGAAGGCAAAATAAGTATGGTAGTTAACAGAACACCCCAAATAAATACACTTTTGAAGTTGATAAAAGCAATGCTTCAGCCGGCTGATTAAGATGCTAACTTCAGCATCATTTCTGCACTCCAATGTTGAGGAGCAAGCATAGTTGGATACTAAACTGGTATGGAGAAACGAGGGGGTCTCATTTATGATAATTTACCCTTGGGCATCACTACAAGCCTTGCTACTGCACTTCCATACAGCAAAAGAAAACTGCAGGAATGTACCGAATTTATCAGATACGGACTATTTCTGTCCTGTCATTTCCTTGCGCTGGTGCTCAATTGGCTGCCATGCGTCATAGCAGGCACCCTTGCACAAGGGTGCAAGCAGCAGCAGCTCCTCCACAATGGCAAAGGAGCATTGCCCCACTGGCTCAGAGCCAGCAGCTGAAAAATAAAATGATATGTTAATATCATTTAATTTTTTCTCTGCTGGCTCTGAGCCAGCGTGTGCAGGGAGGGGCTGGGACAGGGCCGGGTCTGAACCATGGGAGGGGAAGGAGGAGTGGTAAATGTGCACTTTTAAGTGTGCATATCCGTTTGGCCAGCCATCTGAGGCTGGCCAAACTGACATGCGCCCTTAGGTTTCTCCAACCCAGCTGTATTGTACAGCCAGGTTGGAGAAACAGTGCAGACTCACTGTGTCTGACTGAGCATTGATCTACCCCACTCAGGCCAATCTCCACGCTGCTCTCATGCTTGAGAGCAGTGCGGGGATTCGATGGGGAGTCCAATGCTGTCCCAGAGACTGCTGGGACCAGGGACAGAGGAGATCAAGGCAGCCGTTAGCACCAGGTAAGTCTTGTTTTTTTAATTATTAACCTCCAACTCCCACTACAATGCTCTCCTCCCACGCGCTTCCCTCCGGCCACCTCTCCTCCCCCTGTACCACCTCCACCCATCTCACCGGTCTTTGTCTCTGGAGGACTCCACTGGGTACAAAGGTGTCTGCATTGTAGGATGATTGATTTTGTGCAGGAAGGAATACCTTCCTGCACAAAAACAATCAATGGAGGCAATTTCTTCTTTCTATGTGTGCTGCAGAATTCAGCACACATGGAGAGCGGAAAAAAAGAGGAGACGTAATGTTAATTTTCCTTGTTGAATCTCCCCTACGCCACCCCTGGGGAGTGTGAGAAGTTGGCCTGGCGTATGTGTAAGAATCTTACCGGGAGAATATTCTGCAGGAGCGCCAAGGAGTTTCAGGATACTGTAGTTAATGCCTCAACCTTCCATCATCACCTAATGTCTCTATCAAACCCTAGAGCACACTGGTAATAGGGGAAAGAGGGGAAACAAAACAAAGAATAAGAGAGGGGTAACAATCACAGGAGCTTCAGTCACCGCTTCACCAGCTGGTATGAGGACCTTTGGTTTCTAGAAAGGACAAAGAAATAATGAGTAAAACATGCGTTGGCCACACTAGCAATAAAGGCAAGTATCTATGTTGTGTAAGTACCTAACGCCTGAACTGTGTCTATCTCAAGGGTGCACCAAATTGGGTATCTGGGTGTAATCCGAAGTTTCAAACAGGAAATGCACAAGGTTAACAAAGCCGGGAAGCTCATAGATACCAAGAAACATGTCCCATCATCCATTGGCACTCTGTTCCTATAATAGAGACAACACTAAGATAAGTACTGTAACAGGGTTAGGTCATATATCCCCCTTGTACCCACTACGCTGTTACCGTAACCAGCAAGACAGGCTCCTAAACATTCTCCCATGCGCATGGTCGGACCATTCCTTAATCTCCTGCTGGGTCCCTTTGGATAGCTCCCCCACCCAATCCTTTCGGAATGGAGGAGAGTGCGAAGCTGGCATAAGATCCAGATGGGAAATCTCATAGACACTCTTCAGAGACTACCCTTATGTAGGCCGGAGGGGGGCTATACCAACATTGACATAGCCAGCCAATCCCTTAGTAACACCCTCCAATCAGCTATTGACTATTTAGCTCCAGAACGCAGGGAAAGAATAAAGCCCAAACGTAAGGGGGCTCCCTGGTTCAATGAAGCTTTGCGGGTAAACAGACAGAACCTGTGTAAAGTGGAGAGACAGTGGAGGAAAGCCTATAACTCCACTGATCTAATCCTTTATAAAGCTGCTCTGGCCCTATATAAGAAATCTATTATCTCTAGGAAAGCTGAATACTATGAGGCTCGGATTACAGATGCCCCTAATAAACAGAAGGAAACTTTCAAGATTTTGAATGAACTCAGCAAAAAGGTCGACGCCAAATCTACCTCAATACCTTTTGACGTCAATACCCTACAGACTTTCTTTCTTCAGAAAGTGACAGATATTCTTCATGAGATCGACAGATCCCCTATCGCTCTGAGTACCAAGGAACTGGCGCTGCCTCCCACCTCATCAGTTCAATCCCTTACAGACTTTCCCCCTCTGGACTCAGAAGCTCTGGCATCACTGATAAACAAAACCAAATCTGGTTCACCGGCCGATCCATGTCCACCTAGGATCTTTCAGAAGGCCCTCCCAGTTTTGGATTGTCAGATCCTTACACTTCTTAATAACTCCCTGGCCACTGGCCAGGTACCATCCAAGTTGAAGGAGGCTAGAGTTATCCCCTTACTGAAAAAGCCAGGAGCTGACAAGGCTGAGCTGAAAAACTATAGGCCTATCTCGCAACTCCCTTTCTTAGCTAAGGTCATGGAGCAGCATGTTTTGAAAGTATTATCCGGCTTTCTTGAAAAATCTGAGCTACTCCATCCACGCCAGGCCGGCTTTAGAGCCCACCACAGTACGGAGCTAGTTATGTTATCTGTTCTTGACGATCTCAGATTAAAGGCTGCTAACAGAGAACCGAGCGCCCTAGTACTCTTAGATCTCTCCGCAGCATTCAACACGGTCAGTCACTCTATCCTACTGACTCGACTGGTGGATTTGGGATTTAGGGGTCCTGTCTACAATTGGTTAAAGTCCTTTTTATCTGGACGCTCGCAAAGGGTTCAACTCGGCGATTATACTTCAAATAGAAATATCCCCTGCGGCGTGCCTCAGGGCTCTGCACTATCCCCTCTGCTTTTCAATATATACTTGCAGCCCTTAGTGACTGCACTGTCCAATCTGGATTACCGAGTTTTTAACTATGCAGACGACACCCAGCTTATCCTGAGGATCGACAACTCGGCCCATGCTCAAGAGACAGTTGAAAACATCCTAAGATTTACTACTAACTGGATGACGGTTAATTCTTTGAAAATTAACCCTGACAAAACAGAGGTTCTCGTCATTCCAGCAATTAACAACTCCTGGAGTGGCTTGTTCTGGCCCAAAGAACTCGGAGCCCCTCCATGTCCGTCACCAGTCGTGAAAAGTCTGGGAATTAAGATAGATTCAGAACTCTCTTTGAGTTACCAGGTCTACTCAGTGGTGGGCATCTGCACCGGCGTCCTGAGACAACTGAGGAAACTGATCCCCCTCTTATCAGTTTCTTTTATGAAGTCCATAGTTTCGGCTACTATCCTGTCGCGCCTCGACTATGGGAATGCGCTCTATCTAGGACTCCCCCTGAAACTTACGAATCGACTCCAGGTTGTACAGAACGACGCCGCTAGACTGATTTTTAGCCTTCCTAGGAGAACCCATGCTTCACCCCTGCTGCGCAAGCTACACTGGTTGCCTGTCAGACAGCGCGCAAAATTCAAAGGCCTGTGCATTGCTCACAAAGCCCTTTATGGTCACGCCCCTAGCTACATAAGGGAACGTCTAGTTAAATATGTGCCAGGGCGAGTACTTCGCTCCACAGATGCCTTTCAGTTAATTTGCCCTCGGAGCAACTTGGTTACCAAGGGTGGACGAGCTATTTCAGTCATTCTGCCCCGACTTTGGAACCAAGTGCCGGATACCTTACGAAAGGAACCGGGTTTGCTCCCTTTCCGGAAGCTGCTAAAAACGTTGTTATTTAAAGACACATTCTAATTCATTCACCACCAGGACTGTCCGTTCCGGCTTGCATGCGACCTCTTCTCTGTCAAGCGCTAAGAGACCTGTCTGTATATACGCGCTATATAAATAAACATACAAATACAAATACAAACTGCAGAAGTCCAGCGCTGAATCAGGTTCACAACCGGATCCAAAGAGATGTTTTACACCAAGTCCTTAAGGCAACACGGCACACGATCCAATGGTGCTGTCTTGTTCCAGGGAAGGAAGCCAAAGAAGTGAAGGGAATAAATGGAGGAAGTACACTAGAGAGTGTAGCGTGTCCTTCCAGAACTCAAATGAGTACCAGAGCTAGAACCTGGAGTCGCCAAACCCGGCCGGTCCACGGGAATACATCCGGAGGGCGGGCGGAGCAAACGACAACCAGCTCCACCTCCAAACTAACAGAGCCGGGTAAGTTGCTGCTACTTCTAGTGCAATGTATTAAATGTAAAGGGGGAACTCACGGTGGGTCAGAGCTCTGGATGATTTAGCTGTTAACTGGTTCACAGCTAATGCCCAAAAAAGTAAAGAAACACAGGACGGGGACGCAAAGTCCTCGGAAGGAAGATTCTCCGAAAATCTGTGTCAAACAGGAAGTCAGTAATTCACCTACGAGGCAACACTAGAACGCGAAGCCTCGAAGTTACAGGAAGTCAGGCTTTTCTACTTGCCTGACTTCCTCGCGCATGCCCGATAGCGTGCCGCCATTTTGGATCCGCTTGCAGCACTCCCGAGTTTGCATCCGGCAATCCTGACAATATGCTGGTCACTAGTTATAGTGGCCACCTTACACCAGTCCAATTCGACACTTATGGTAGTTAGGTTTAAGACAACCTAGTGGTAGCTGTGGAGAGCAGCCTTCAGGCTAAGTCTCAGAGGAATGTAAAGCAGCTTGTTTTACCTTATAATCTCTTGAATTACCAAATGAAAGGACACCACACAGGTATATATATCAAATATATATGTATGTATTAGTAGACACACTCTACTAATCTCTTTATGAGATTAGAAACCAGGTACACATTCAAATGTCAACGTTTCACAATAAATTAAGCACAAATATGGCTGGAGCCCTAGGGGCGTACCACACCATATACTAAGAAAATGGTATAAGGATGTTGACTTGCAAAATGACAAGGCCTAGGGCCTGGGGAATCACTGGGGCTTCACTACTGCAGTGTTAGCAGGTAAGTAACAGGCCCACGGAAGACGCGTGCAGTGTGTGAACACTGCCGCGGGTTCCCTATTGATTATAATGGTGCAAGTCACGGTTTGATTTTTAAAGTTTTAGGGCACTTCGAGGAAGTCTACAAGCAAGCCACTTACAAGGTAAGTACTTCGAGGGCCAACACAAACTAGGGAACTGGAGTGCACGAGTTACCTCACCCAGGGAAGCCGGGTGCATAGGTGTCTTTTGGTGTCAGGTCGCGTCGCTGTTTTCTATGGAGACCAAAGAAGACTTGCTACTTGCGTCGACTGAAGAAGTGTCCGGTGGAATCAGAAGGTGGATTCACGATGCTGAAGACCTGAAAATTGAAGGGACAGTGTTCAAAGTCACTTGCCAGTGATTGGTGGCCAGGAAGATGGATGACCACCGATGTTGCGTGATTTCAGGTCATCGAGGGTGTTTTGACTCTTTGCTCATGAGGTCCAGGAGGGGTCGACGATGACCAGCAGCTGGATTTAGAGTGTACCATAACGTCTGCAGCTGATGGCGGTATTGGCAACTTGATTGGAGCCAACAAGCCTTGGCAACTGCAACTCTTGTGTAGACTGATGAAAGTCGATGGTGCAGACCAGCAAGGTCTGAGGGATTCACCCAGCAAGGATAAGTGAGGGCAGGCCAGGAGCAAACAGAGGAGTCCTTTTAGTTGATAAGAAAGTCTTTGGGGGACCCACAAGCCAATGGGCAAGTCATTGTGAAGACACCTCTTCAGGAAATGCTTCACAAGAGCCCGCGGTCACTCAGGATGGGGTAGGCCACTGATTTTTACTGCAAGACCTGCTGGAGGCTTGGGCCATAAATGGTCCAAAGCAAAATTTCGTAGAACGTTGTTAAGGGATTGCACTTAACAATAGTGCAGGGTCCCCGAGTATTGCTGTTCCTCGTCACTCGTGGGGTCCACTCACCACAGCTCTGCTGGGGACTCAGAATGGCCATCAAGAAGTTAGGAAATTCACTTCTGGGGCAGCAGGGACTTCGAACTCCGGCGGGAGCGGGAAAGTTTGCAACCGTTGATTAAGGTTTTTGGTGCCTGCTAAGCAGGGGAGTCACTCCTTGACTCCAAGGGAGATTGTTCTGTCTTCAAAAGATAGTGGAATATTGAAGGGCCAGGATTCTTCTTTGTAGAGCGTCGTCCAGGGTTATCTGAATTGCAAAGGCAATGCTTGCTATCTTATAGTGAAGATAGGGGAGGGACTAGCTCTATGACCACTCCTCTAGGAGGGTCAGGGTAGGGGGTGGTTACACCCACTTCCCTTTGTCCAGTTTCATGCCAGAGCAGGGACGGGTAGCCCCTGAACCGGTTTGAGCTGGCATATGCACAGAGGAGCCTACAGCTCCCCCAGTGCAGGACTTCAAAGCACTCTAAGAGTGCACCCACCCAGCTTCAATACACTAAATCCTGTCTGGAAGGTGGTGACACCTCCCTGTGACAGGATGCCTTTTGTTGGGCTCCCTCCACTGCGAATTTCAGTCAGCAGCAGGAGGGCAGCCCAGTGTCTGTGCTGGTGGCATCCATTTTGTGATGCCAGGGCTCTTTCAGATTTCTGTCGTTTAGTACAGTGGGTACATGTCATCCCCTCTAGAAGGGTGGGATCATACTCCCACACCAGTTACTGGTGTGGGGGCATGATTCCAAGTTGTTTGACACCAAACACGACATGTTTTGATGCAGTCATTCCAAAGTTAGCATTTACCGCAAGGTTATAATGCACTTAAGAGTATATGGTTTACCCGCATCCACAAACAGCCATAGAGAATAAACTCTAGTAGCTGCAGAGGGGTCCTGCTCATGCAGAGGCACCCCCTCACATAGTAAACCAAGCACCCTGCCCTCAGGATTGATAGGGCCTGCCATAGGGGTGGCTGATAGGTTTATATGTGTGTGTATGGTGAGATATAGGAACCTATACCTCTGTGAGGAGTGCTAACACTACCTCACACAGGCTGCAGTAGCAGGCCTGTGATGTCAGATCGAGTCTGCTTCCCAGGGGTGGCATAATAGATGCTTCAGCCCCTGGTAGGGCTGTGAAGTACCAATGCCCTAGGTACCTAAGGTACCATATACGAGGGGCTCGTAAGGTACCACAGTATCCAATCACTAGTGCATCTAATATGCACACCAAGTCGTTTAGAGAGAACAGAGAGACTGGGGCCCTGATTAGAAGGGACCCAGCCGGACTATAGCCAGAAACCTGTCTATACATCAGAAAAAAAGTGGGGGCAACATAAGTGCAGATCCTACTCTCCTACAGGGAGGCATAGGCTTTTGACGCATTCCCACATTTATAGCATGTGTAAATCTGGAAATGTGGCAAATGTCTAGGGTGTTATGCAAGAACACCCATCATAATGCCCAGGCACGCCTCCCTATCGTAATGTGAGGGAACACAGCAACTTGAGCTGTGTTGCCTCACTCCAGATCTACAAGGCCATGAAAAGCCAGGTGGGTGACATTTTTTGTGTGCAAATTTATATAGCGTGAACTCGACCCAAAGGTATTGGAGCGCTTTACATGAGCACCGGTTACGTTACCCAAGGACACATTCATGTTTTTGGTGGGCACGGGGAGATTAAGTGATTTGCCCAGAATCACAAGATGTGGACGCGACCCAGAGGCTCGAACCTTGGATTCCAGCTCCAAAGTCGGCAATCTAGCCGTCAGACCACATGCCTAAGCTCTGTGCACCACCGGAACATCACAAAAAGTGAGGCTGAAGGCGGCTCACTGGGCTTGTAAATGAACCCCGGTATGACTGCCTCTTAGCATCATTCAAAAGCATGAATAATCTTCCCACTAAGCCAGCTCTGCTAATGGCGGAGACTCAAGCCTGTCAGGTTGACTTCCGTGACAGATCTTCAGTGGAATCAGCAAATGTTTTCTGCACACAAACTGTTATTCTTCTGGTCACACTTATATGACTCCTTCCCCTCCTCTGCAACAGTGAACTGCATTTCCCACCCCTAAAAAAAAGCACCGCAGTCCTTCATGGCGATTCTCCTATCCTACAAGGGGAGAGGGACTCCGAGAGCAGCTTCTAGATGTCAGTGCAGTTCTTGCATAATCAGCTTCGTTATGGAATCACCAACCACTGCTTTCTACAGAGCAAGAGTAGTGTGCTGTTTTTTCTGCAGAGCTTTGTTAATCTTCACAAATCTATTTAAGTTGTCTTTAAAAGTACATGAATGTATGGCAATACTAGAAATGGATTAAATGCTGAAATTCTAGAAATTGCAATGTGCTCTTCTATTAAGGAACAGCGAATCATTAATGATATTAAATGTAAAATAATGGGGAAGTGTCTACGTAATAAGCAGTTAATTTGAAATATCAGGGCATGATTACATCTGCCTTGCTGCCTCCAGTTATTCGCAATTATTTCTAGTACGGCCACTGCAAAAAAAAATGATCTATGATAGGTAAACATCTATGAGACGTTTGCAGTGGCAGTGTCTGTAGATTAAGTATGTAAATATTTGTTAAATTTTTCATAGCATAGTTCATTGTTTATCATTTGTCATAGTTCTCCTTTATCTAGGCTTTTCAACTCCGCGGTAGTGCAATTAATCTCACGTTAGCACAGAAAACATTATTGCACATCAGATTAAGCGTTGCTTTAAGATGCTGCATTGCAGCATTAAAAATGCAGTGGATGTGACCTTTTACCTTGCGCACTAGTAGATTGTCGTAACCTCACCGATCTTCAGAATATGGCTACGACTATACCCTAATATTTATACTTTCATTAGCTATACCTTCATTCTCTCTCTCTTTCCTCCTTTGATTGTGGCAGCTGGCACGATGTTTATCATATGAATTTCAATTTCATTATCATATTTACGCCACACCATTTAATGATTTACAACCTCCAATTTCAATTAGATTTTAGAAATGTAATTTGTCAACCGACTTCTACATGCCTTGTTCTAGCTTTATCCATATTTTCTTGCTACTTCTGTAATCTGTTTATATGTCATTCAGCCTTCTTATTTAGTTAAATTTATTTCATATTGTATTGATATAGAAGAAAAAAAAAAAAAAAAGGATGTGACCTTTTACCCTGTGATGATGGCGGAGCACAAGCCATGGACACCTAGGTGTACAGTGCTGTGTGGCTGTCAGTCTGCTTCAGCCAACTGATGATGCGATAATTTGTAGACCCTAAAGCGGTACATTCAGATTCTATAAACATTGGTGCATACTGCATCATGCATCTACTCATGAATGGAAGGCAATACCAGAGTCTTCTCTTATCCCTCTGTAAAATGCAAATATTATCTGCATCAGCAAAACCTACTGGCAAATCATCAGATAAGGCATAGTTGGCACTGCTGCTCAAAAATGTGCATTTTCTGTTCAGCTGTGCCTACTATCAATAATAATTATGAAGTGTTAAAGGCACATGCATTTTTGATGGAATACTCTGTGATAGAGTTTGGTTTGAATCCAAGGTCTGCTCATTTTGGGAGTTAAGGATATACATGAACATGCAGATGAAGTGGATTTTCCAGGATTGATGTGTATTAATCAACTGGGCAGTAGCGGCTCGTGGAGGGAGGGCTGCGGGCGGTGAGGCAGGGTGGGGGAGGAGCAGGGTGGGGGGTGGTAAACTATGGCATACAGCCGAACAGAGGTAAGTAAACAAATAAATAAATAAAACAAATTTCATTGCGCGCGCTGCATTGCCAAATGTGCTGCAGCGCGCGCAATGAAATTTGTTTTATTTATTTATTTGTTTACTTACCTCCTTTCGGTCGTATTCCTTAGTTTACTACACCCCACGCTGCTCCTCCCCCGCCCCACCCCACCACCCAGCAGCACTCCCTCCACGAGCCGCTACTGCAACTGGGGAACCAGGGATTAAAATGGAGATGTCTTAAGTCTAGAGTCTAAACATGAATACATATTTAAATGCCTAATTGGTTAGTGTCATAGCTACACACAAGAAACAACTATTCCTTTGTACCTTTTGTGGCATCTTCCCAGCCTGGGTACCCTCCAATGACCATGCCACACATAGAGCTTTGTATTACACGTCCTTATTCTGCTGTGTATAACTGTGAACTCAACATTCTAAAACAAGCTTCCATGGCATTGTGCTCTGACACCTATGTCACAGCTCTACAGAGTCCAATAGGAGCCAAAAGAGTTACATTAAAAAATATCCCAAACCACTGCATATTCCCTTTGTAGGAAGGTGGCTCTCTATAAAGTGTACTAAACAGAAGCACATTGCGCAGAGAATCCAGTGGGTCCTCTATTGGTCAGAGGCAGCTCCTCCGCTAGGGCGGAGGAGCGTTGCCCCATTGCTTTAAAGCAGTGCAAATGAAAAATAAAATGATAATAAAGGAACATTATTATCATTATATTTTTAGTGTTGCAGTTGCACTGCAGTCAGGTTAAGTTAGGTTGGCGTGGGGCCGGGCTCCTGTGACGTCGAGGGAGGAGAAGTGGTGGTTGCACCTTAAGTGCGCATGACGATTTGGCTGGCTGTCCTGGGCCGGCCAAACCGTCATGCACACTTAGCATGTTCTCCATAGGCTGCGTTGCACAGCCTGAGTTGAGAACATGCCTAGCCTCCCAGTCTCTCTCTGAGCACCGAACCACGAGGCTCAGACCAATCATAATGCTGCTGTAAGGCAGCGTTGTGATTGGTTAGGGGAGTCTGGGCTGCCTGGGTGTTTCCTGGTTCCTGCGTCGGAGGAGAGGAGGCAGCTGGCAACAGCAGCCACCAGGTATGTTTTCTTTTTAATTTTGTTTTGTTTCCCTCCCTCCACCTTCTCTGGCCCCCCAGCCACCGTTCCCTACAACCCTGCCACTGCTATTGGTTTACAGAGGTGAAAGTAGATAATACTAATGCTCTACTTGTGATAGTGTGGGCGAACAGTTAGGCTTAGCAGAGGGGAGTGCTAAGCATTTGTTGTACACACAGAGGCAATAAATGAGACACATACTCATAATAAATCGGAGCCCAATTTGCCGAAATAACATTGATTTTTAAATATTTTTTCGCGCCAAGAACTTGATTCTACAGTAAGTACTTTTGAATTAATTCATTTTTGGGGTTCGCAAAATCCATCACATTTTTGCTCAATTACGCAACATTGAAGTCAACAAGGACAAAAATGCATATAAATTTGTACAGTCAACTTTCAAGGCTCACCTCTTGGTGTTCAGTATTTGGCTTAGCCCGGTCCAATGTTCCACCAGCAGATTCTCAGGAGCATCCGGATTTTGCTGAGGTCGTTGGTAGCTGGTGTGCTATGGAAAATGGGACCACTTGAAAACACACTGTATAAAGGTACTATAGGTAAGTTTGGAGGGGACCACTTAAGGGAGCAGGTCACAAGGGCATCAGGACCATGGGAGCACAGCTGGATCATCGTTACTGGGACCGATAAGGTTGGGTGCAGAGCAGATAAGTCAGCGTGTGTCAAGATGTCCTCTTGGTCAGGATCAGGCAACTTGGAGGGTCAATTTCAGGACAGCTGCGCCACTCAGAACGTGGGTCTCAGGCGTCTCAATGTCCCTCAATGGGTGCTTGCTTTCTGGACAATTGGAGTCCAGAGGGGACTCTTCTTATTGGTGCATGTCGCAGAAGGTACCCCGGGTATTGGTGCAGCATGGCTCTGGTAGGTGCTGGTGTCCCCAAACTTAGTGAAGATCTGACCCTTCGAGCTGGTGTTCCACTTTTGGTTCAGGTGCTGCAACGTAGTTGCCGGGGAGCAGCAACTAACTATAACATCCCTGAAACCTATGGTTTTTTCAGTGAATTTCAAAGGTTTTTTCAATGCTAATTTGTTTTTTATAGCGTCCCTGAAACCTATGTTTCTTTCAGTGAATTTCAAATGTTTTTTAAATGCTAATTTGTAACTATAACGTCCCTGAAACCTATGTTTTTTTCAGTGAATTTCAAAAGTTTTTTAAATGCTAAGTTGTAATTATTTTCTTCTTTAAGCCTATAATTTTTCCAGTGATTTTAAATTATCACTTCATTGTCAACCTAGTGCAAACAGCCAATATCCCCAATTTCCAGCAATTGCTTCCCAAAAAAAAATAAAAAAAATTGTCACAAATGAGAACAACAACTAATGGTAATATTATACAGAGTAGATGTCCCCATGCAAAAATTAACACAAAAGCACCAGTTCCCGATATTTTCAACGAGCAGCCAAATCTGGGGTGCGATCCAAAAACAGGGAATAAGCCACGTTTGCAGTAGGTATCTAACATCTGCTTTTTACTGGTGTAAACCAGGACGACTACCTACAATGTGAAAGGGATCGCAGCCCAGAATCACATTTGAAGCGCAACATATGTCATAGAGTTATTGATCACGCAGCTCAAACACCCATGAAGGCCACAACACTCACTGCCACCAGCCTCAGAACGTCTGGCCCGGACCACCCCCCTCCCTACTACCACTGAGGCAGCGCAGAACAGGACAGAGGACCTTCCAAAAACGGCATGGTCCGTCAGTCACACAATACTTGAATGTTGGCAGATATGGCAAGCAAATATGTGTGAAGGACGCAACTCATCCATCAATAATAAAAATGCACACAATAGCAAGCGTAGCGGTGATGTGCTGGACAGACCTCACTATACAGATCATAAACCTCTCCATCAGTACATATACTGCTGGTGCTTGCAGTGTTGTGGACAGTGGGCGCAACCATGTTACCTCAGACAATGGGGAAGATCTCGGTCATGTACCTGTGTCGTCGTCCCCTGTAAGCGGAAGTGCAGTGGGCTGGTCCAATGTGCGCCACTCCAGCATAGGAGTATGAATAAATAAGCCGAGGCTATGGGCGTGGTTCACTTGTGAACTGTGGAGACCAAAGCGGCGATAATGGGCTTGATGCGAAACTGCGAAAGGCTGCTGCCCTGACTGCGGGTTTCCTCGACACAGGCCCCCTGCGAAGCCAGCGGCACACAACCCCCAAGACTTATGTTTGTACAGACTACTTCCTTCGATCTACTCTGCGGAATGCAGGCATCACAATTCAGATGGAGTAGCGATTGCAGATGACGCAGTCCAGTACGTAAGATACATTGCTCCCAGTAGGGCCCTCTCGGACCACGCATCATCGCAGCGTGCACACACGCTCAGCGCCAAAGGTACCACTAACTCAGTGCACCACAAGTCATTGCCAAGTGACCTTACTGTGGCAGAATTCAATAAACAAAAGACATTGCTCCGAGTGCGGCCACCCCGGACCACGCATCATCGCAGGGTACGTACACGCTGAGCATCAAAGGTACTACTAACTCAGTGCACCATAAGTCATCGCCACATGGCCTTATTGAGGCAGAATTCAATAGATAAAAAGACATTGGTCTGAGTGTGGCCCCCCGGCCCACGCATCATCGCAGGGTGCGTACACGCTGAGCGCCAACGGTACTACTAACTCAGTGCACCACAAATCATCGCCACGTGGCTTTATTGAGGCAAAATTCAATAGAGAAAAGACATTGGTCCAAGTGCGGCCCTCCCGGACCACGCATCATCGCAGGGTACGTACACACTGAGCGCCGAAGGTACTACTAACTCAGTGCACCATAAGTCATTGCAAGGAAGAGTGAACAGTTTTATGTCAGCAGTGAGGCATACTATCACTCGAAAACCTCCCAAAAATACTTATAATATCAAAAAGAACAGAAGAATTGAAGTACATTAATGATTACAATCCGGTAATTTTGAAGATGTGGAAAGCAAATATGGACATACAATATTTTGCAGATAACTCAATTGCTGTCCTCGCATACTATCCAAATAGAAGTCCATACCTGGAAAACATATGTCTATATGAAATACTGAAACATTATAGTTTTAAAAAAATGTTACAGAAAAAATAAATGAAGGGAAATATGCTGTAATTGGATCTGATGGATGTTTTGTAAGGCATGCCAAAGGAAATTTGATTAATCACAGGAAATTAAGTTATGGTACTCCAGATAAGAGAGAGTTTTTCTATTTAGCTCTTCTGCAACTCTTCAAACCTTGGTGGACTGAAATGGAATTACTTGGAGATTTTGACTGCTATGAAGATTCTTTCAATGCATGTAAAGCCATTGCTACCAGTGCAGCCCGCCCGGACCACCATCATCGCAGGGTGCACACACGCTGAGTACTTCAGGTACCACTAACTCACTGCACCACAAGTCATCGCCACGTGGACTTATTAAGGCAGAATTCAGTAGGCAAAAGACATTTCTCCCAGTGCAGCTCGCTCGGATGACGCATCATCGCAGGGTGCGCACATGCTGGTTGCTTCACATGCCACTAAATCAGTGCACCACTTATTATTGCTGGCTGCACACACGCTGAATTGCCAATAACTGTGCAGCTCTACTGAATGCCACGTGGCTGTGGGCCCTTGCTGACCGCTGCCTCTGGCCTACACTGTGGTCAACATGGCTCACAATTAAAATTGAGTGTTTATTCATTAATTACAGAGTCCAGTAGGCAACTAACCACAACGTCTTTAAAACCTAAATATTATCTTTTTAGTATCCTTACTTCAAGAACTGTTTTGATATCAATTATAGCTTTAGTACAATCACGAAATTCATCTTGCAAGTCCAAGGGAACACTGAATGGCAGTCTACACTGCGGCCGGCAGAGCTCATAGTTCAAGTCTTGATTCATGAATTTCAGAGTCCAGTAGGCAACTAACTATAACATCCCCAAAACATCCCCATCCCCAAAACCCACACATTTCGACAATGTATTCCATCTTTTGTTACCTGCACTGTGGTCAGCAGAGCTCACAATTTACATTGAGACATGATTTATTAATTGCAGACAGAATTGCACTCTATGTACTCGGATTTTGTCAACAGGAAGCGACAAGAAGCATTCCTCGATGTTTGTGCTGACTACTACCTTCCATCAACATTGCTGAGAGCAGAGCTCACAATTCACATCGAGTCGCAATTGCAGATGATGCATTCCAGTAGGCAAGAGACATTGCTCCCAGTGCGGCCCTCCCGGACCACGCATCATCACTGGCTGCGCAGACGCTAAATGCTTCTGATGCCCCTATCTCAGTGCAGCACAACTCATGCACCCTTTCTCATACAATATTTTGTGTATAATTTCACATCTGCTGACCTACCTCAGTGTATCACAAGTCATGAACCCTTTACAATAGAATGTTTTCTGTATGATTTCATATCTGGTACCCGTCTCTTACTGCGACACAAATTATTAACCCATTATGATTGAATCTCTGTGTCTGATCCAATGATTACTATTGTACTTGTTGCCATCACCAACCATTCCCAGAGGGTTATCTTACAATCACCCCACACTCATCCACCACAGACGTCACTGGACATGTGACCCTGGTAATAAAAAGGAGTCGAGCGCATGTGCCCGTACCCAGTTTCACTATCTATCTGTGTCCGAGTGTTCATTATGTGTGCAACATGCTGCCCCTAGGCCCTACCACATTGCATAGTGCTCTGAACAGCGTATGCAACCATCTTACCTTTGACAGTGGGGGAAAACTTTAGTTATGTAACTTTGTCTCAGTCATTGTACAAGTACGTACGTAGTGATTGCATCATTAGAGTACTGCAAGCAGAGTGTATAGTGAATTTATAAGTGCGTGAAGATCATCGCAGTGATTGTATAAGTACATATGTTGGTGCAGCCTAACTCCGACAAAGAGCTTGTCTCTAATTGACTGCCCTCCATGTGCCAAAAACGGAAACTTCAACTTTCGATGGCCCTATATTGCTACAGCTGCAACACTCCACTGAATGTGCAATAAACATTCATATCCACACAGAAGTCTCATGTCCACCGTCTTTCTTGTGTGAAACTATGGATGAATATAGGGTCAGTAATTGCCGTACCTTCCATGTTGGCCATATTGTGGGACTTGGCTCACATAGTGACACTTTGGTTTTGCAACTCGGGTGACGGTAGCACTCCAAAACGGACACCCGCATCCAGTGTTGTCTGATTTTGTACGTTTTCTATAACCCAAAGCCAACGAAAAAGTAGCCCAAAGTAGCCCAATATGGCTACTTTAGGGAAGGAGGGGCAGGGACAGCATTAAGCAGGCGGTGACTTGATTGGAATTGATGTTGCAGTAGTATGCCAAGTAAATATTTGTCTAATAAAGCGCTTTAACAAACTACTTTGCTGGAACGTTGTATATATAATTATAATCTGGCAACTAGCCCAACCCAAAATTTTACCACACAACCAGAAAAATATACCCCAATTGTGCGTGATCTAGCCCAATCTGGCAATACTAATACCACAACCACTCCCTCACAGCTGGTATACACCCACACAAAACCCATCCAGCACAGGCGTCACAGGACACGTGACCCTGCTAATATAAAAGGCCAAGCGCATGTGCACTATGCCATTTTAGAGTTTAGAATACATGGCCTCACCTCTCACTGAGTTAGTAGCACCGCAAGCACTGAGCGGGTGTATAACCTGCGATGATGATAGGTGCACTAGTATGTCCTCTGCCATGGCCATATCAAGACTCAGTACCCAATTTGAGACCGATTACCTTCTGAGCTGCATGATGTGGAGGGTGCTGTGACCGCGAAAAGGTGAGCAGTGAGGCCTGGGTGCACAGCAGCGGGCAGATACCTCTGGGCGGCAGGAGTGCATGGGGTGCAGCAGCCTGGATGCAGAAAGGATGCACAGCAATTTAGGTGTACACAGTCGTATATACCCTGCCATTACCATTTCTTATGTCATTTTGAACAAGTTTTCCAATAGCAGGACAGTTTTTACAGTTGGCCAAATGTCCTTCGCTCCCACATCTGTAGCAAAGTAGTTGAGTATTTCTTTTTTAATACTTTGAACCCTTAAATTTACCATCAAATTTTGAAGATCTTTCCTTTCTCTGTTTTTTTTAAAGAGGTATGGTATATTGGGAGCGTCGAAGCATGCAGACATGAGCGTGACATTCCTCTCACAGCTCATGGCTGACTTGCGTCGCTTTGGGAATGTTATATTTTGAATGTGAGAAGTTTGGGGGGTAGAATTTAACAGGGGTTCAGTCATTCTTGCTTTATACTTGCTGCTTCCAAAACATGTTCTGAGGATTAAACCACATCAAGAGAATTACCGTCACTATCTTTTCATTCCTGCATATTGGTCTTTCCTACAATTACTAATTCTGTACTATCTTTCAGATGTAGAAGCTTGAGGGTGCACTATGTCCCTGCATGTGGTTGGAGTCACACTGGTGACACAAGGGTGAACTGCAAAGATTTCCTCCTGTGTCACTCTCTCACTCTTTATCTCTCCCTCTCTCTCTCTTCCTTTCTCCTTTGATAGACACATTACGCACAATCTTATCTTGCTTTTTATCTAACAGACTCTGATTCACAAATTGACATCCCCCCCAACACCACCAGAGCTGAACACATGTAGAACCTACAATGATGTGTGGCCATCCTGGCAATCAATATCCATTCTGAAATGTGAGTTCCCTTGACCGCGTGTATTGAGGCTGAGGGGGTTCCTTCAGCACGTGGTCGACTCTCTTCGACACACGCCGGTGACGGAAGGTGAGCAGAGAGGCTTATTGGCACAGCAGTGGGCACTCACCTCCGGCCAGTGGGAGTGGATGGGGTGCAGCAGCCTGGATGTGCAGCGGCAGGCAGTCAGCTCCGGATAGTGGGGGTGCATGGGGTGCAGCAGCCTGGGTGCACAGCGACTGTTATACACCTCTGGGCAGTGCAAGTGTATGGACCACAGAAGACTGGGGACCATAATATCAAGAACGGCAATAACATTATCACTGATTTAGTGGCAGGAAACTGCCGCTAAAGTGGCAATAAGTGGCTTGGTAATATGCCCTTGAGAATTCCCATAGAAGCCCAGGTTCTGGTGTAAAGGACATCAAACCTGGGATTCTATGGGAATTCCCAAGGGCATATTATCAAGCCCCTTATCGCCGCTTTTGCGGCACTTTCCTGCCGTTAAAGCGGCGACAATGTTATCGTCATTCTTGATAATATGGTCCTGGGTGCGCAACAGCTGTTAGACACCTCTGGGCAGTGGAAGTGGATGGGATGCAGCAGCCTGGGTGCGTAGAGCCGAAACAGAGAATTATGCTTGTGCAGTTGTATTTAGTCTGCAATTACTAATTCTATACTATCTTTCAGATGACTAAACTTGAGGGTGCAATATGTCCCGGCACGTGGTTGGAGACACACCGGTGACACAAAGTTGAGCTGCGAAGATTTTCTCCAGTGTCAATACTCACTCTCAATCTCTTCCTTTCTCTCACACTTTCTCTCTTTCTCTGTCTCTTTCTCTCTCTCTCATTCTTTCTTTCTCTCACTTCCTCTCTCTCTCTCTTCCTCTCTCTCATACTGTTTGTTTCTTTTCCTCTCTCTCACACTGTTTCTTTCTCTCTTCCTTGTATCTCACTGTTTCTTTCTTTCTTAATATTTCTCTCATCCTCTCTCTCACTCTTTGTCTCTCTCTATCTCTTCCTCTCCCTCACTCTTTCTCCCGCTCTCTTCCTCTCTCTCTCTTCCTCTCTCTCACACTGTTTCACTCTTTCTCTCTTCCTCTCTTACTATTTCTCTCTCCTCTCTTTCTCTCTCTGTCTTACTCTCTCTCTCTCTCTCTCCTCTCTCATACTGTTTCTCTGTTTCTCTCTTCCTTGTATCTCTCTCTTTCTCTCTCTCACTCTTTCACTCTCTCTGTCTTCCTCTCTGTCTTACACTTTCTTTCTGTCTTCCTCTCTCTTTCTCTTTCGCTCTATCTCTTCCTCCATCTCTCACTCTTTCTCTCTCTTCCTCTCTCTCACACTGTTTCTCTCTTCCTTGTATCTCACTCTTCCTCTCTTTCTCTCTCCTTTGCAGGACACATAACGCACCATCTTATTTTTCTTTTTGTCTTGATTCACAAATTGTCAAGGAATGACATGCCATGGCTGTACATAGTTTTATTTGTTGTTGTTTTCTTTTAATAAAATATTTTACACACATAGTTTTATTTGTTGTTGTTTTGTTTTAATAAAATGTTTTATATGTAAATCCATAAATGACTAAGATTCTTATTTGTCCAAACTCACAAGCATCTTTTTTATTAAAACTGCAACACCAGCCGATTTGTTAGGCTCCGCATTTAAAAACGTTCCTGTCACATTTGTTTGTGGGGGGTGAGCAGGGATGGCGGACAAGCAGCTGCTGCTGGGGGGATGTCAGAGTATTGATGGGTGTCTGACCTGCATTATCATTGCCTCCATTGCATCTATTCTCAGAGACCTGCCAACCGGCGGCCTGGCTCGTAACAGTGCGGGTCCGAAAAATCTCACCCGAAGAGCTGCAAGCCCACCAGTGGTTCGCAGAGGAAGACTTGCGGACCCAAGAAGGTTGTTGATGGTATGCTAGTGATGTGGGAAGAGGGTGCGTTACCTGCTGATGTGGGGAGAGGCAGCGTGAAAGTTGTATCTCTCACAAACAGAGCACCGGTATGTTTTCAGAAACGCCTCGGACAGATGCTAGTTGACGAACTGAGTCACAAAATGGCTTTTCAATGCTCATATAGTAAGACTTATGAACAGTTCATACCCAGGCTTGCAGAGGGACAACTGCAGCCCGTCCGCTCGACTCACACAGGCAGAACTACAAGCCGTCCACTCCCAAAGGAACAGCAGCGTAGTAGCTCGTAGAGGTACAGCGCGGCAGCGGACTAGCTCGCAGAGGTAAACAGCTGCGAGCCGACAGACTGGCTTCTAAAGGCATACCTCCGAAGTGGTGATGTTGGGCACAGGGAGCGTGAAAGGGTTATCTTCCTACTTGTATCCTGGAGTGGAAGTCGTACTGCCTAACGCTCACCTGTTTCTCCTTTATTGTTAATAAATCTTAAACCTTCACTGCGTCCAAATCATCAATACACAGAGCTCTGCTATATTAAATTGCACCCGGAACCTTTCTTTTATATTTTGACTCGATGTGACTACCAAGACCAGAATGCCTAACCAGCATACGCCCACTGAGGCGGGACTTTTATATAATAATTCACAGCTGAGCTGTTGTTTTTCTACATATGATGTGCCAGTGAGCAAGGGTTTTTACCCGAAACGCGTTTGGCAAAACATGCAACGCTGATGGTGATGTTTGAATCCTGCTGCCTGCCCAAGAATAAAAGATAAAGCAACACGACGTGTGTGGCCTCTTAGCTCTAGGAACGCAGCATTTGCAATATATATAAATATGTATATGTATATATATATGTATATATATATATATATATATATATATATATATATATATATATATATATATATATATGTATATTACCTACTGGCGGTCGCCAGTAGGTAGTTATAGTTAGGACCCTGTTTCCATAGGAAATCCGCAACATTCTATTTGGAATAACTTTGGCGCCGGTCGACGAATCCTCGCGAAATTTTCAAAATAGGTGGGGCGCTACGCTCCGCTCCTACCCTGAAAGTCTCGGGGGGATTCGTCAAGCGGGGGCTGAGAAAAAAGGGGGGTCCCAAAACGCGTTTTTCCCATGCATATTTCCATAGGACCTTTAGACAGAGCTACAGCCCGAACGGCTGAACAGAGTTACTTGAAATTTGGCAGAGAGGTAGTCCTCAGGTCAAGGAAGTGCCTTTTGTAGGTCTGGTGTATATCTGTTCAGCAGTTCCTGAGAAAATAGCATTTAAATCAATATATATATCTGAGCCAGCTTACGGTGCGCTTACCGTGCGCTTACGGTAAGCTTACCGTACGCGTACGGTGACGTGCGCGAGCGCGATTCTGATTGGCTGTTAGATCTTAGTAAACATTCGAATCGGTCGAAACCAGGAAGCGGCGGCCGACATTTTGTGTGTTTCACTCAAAAAAAAAAGCGTGATATCTTGAAAAGGGGGCAAGGAAGAGAGTTACAGACCCCCTTACATTTGAAAGGGGGTCAAAGAAGGACAGAAAAGTACAAAAAAAATATGTATTAATTTTAAAAAAAAATCGCGGGGTACGCGTACGGTAAGCTTACCGTAAGCTTACCGTACGCGTACGGTCGAAAAAATAAAATAAAAAAAGAAATAAAATTCAGATTTAAGTGTTTAGATATTAGGGGGCTCTAAAAAGAGCCGTTGTGTTTATGAAGTGATTTGATTTTTTAGTGGTACCTACAAGTAAGTACCGATGCAGAGTCTAAGGTTCAAGAGGAAGACTCTGTTCCCTTCATCATTGAAGTGTACACCATCTCCTCTATAAATGTCTTGCATGTCGTAACGCAAGTTGTTGTGGTAAATGGAACCCATACCATAGTCTCGGAGGAAAGCAGAAACAGATTTGTTGACGTGCTTTCTTGCTTTGTCAATCTGCGGACAAAAATGATTGGACCAGTTCCATTTTTGCCTTTGGCATACGTTAGAATACACAAAGGCAGTTTTAGGGAAAAGTGAAAACAGTTGTGCAAAGGTGTCCTTCATAAGCATTTCCAGACCTACCCCAGTCAAAGTGCCTAGGTCATTGCCACCACAGTGCACTATTATGAGGTCAGGGTGTTGGATTTGCATGAAGGATTTCACCAATGGCATCAATTGGTGCCACTTTAACCCTCTCTGACCAATCCATTTAATGTCTACATTTGGCAAAGCAAGGTCTCTCACCATACCTGTTTTCTCTGCATACTTTTCACTCCAGAAGACATAGCTGTGTCCTACAATCCACACTGTGAACATCTTCCAAGGAGATCGGGGTGCACTCAGGAGGTGTAATTCAGTAGAATGGTAAAAAGAAATGAAAGACAGTTTGGAAATGGAGGCATACATATTTTTTTTTTTTTAAAGAACTGATTGGCTGTTTCATACCATTCTACACTAAAAACTAGGCTGTATGTGTAAATTTATAGAAGCATGTTTTGTATTGGTACAGAAAAATGTGTTACCTAAGAACATTACTATGGATTTGCTGTTAGGTTTGAAAAGTCAAGCACTCTTGCTCTTTGGAAATGAAACATTGTGTGGTGAACTTCTGACCTAACTCTACACAGCAGTGTTTCAAGAGCAGTTGCTATGGTAGCAGGCAGAAGTCAAGTTGGGGGAAGGGTACTAGGCTGAAGTCAAGTTGGGGGAAGGGTACTGTTGGAAAAGGGTTGGTTTTCAACCAATAGAAATGTGTGATTACATTTGAAAAAAAGGGGGAAGCACTGAGATTTGAAACTAACATGTATATGTGTGGAAAAAGAGAGGGAAACATTGCCATTATCTGGTTCTGCTGAGAGGAGAGAGGTGTACAGAGATCCTGGCTCTGATAATCTGCTGTTTGAGTGCCACATTTCTTTCACAACTAACTAATTTTAAAGGTGAGTTAAGAGTTTGAGAGGGGATGTATATGGTAAATTAAGAAATGAATAATAGAATTGGAATTCCTTTTGTTGAAGTTGTGTTTATCATTTTGTGTTTTGGGAGAAATTTAAATGTGAGGAACATGTAAAATAATATGGACTATGTTTTCACCATAAATTAAGGTGTACTGGTATAAATGAGGAATACTTTTAGGGTTTGAGGTTGCAGTCAGTAATGCAAATACATTCAGCATCACTAAGGCTGGTTGCCCTTGCTGGAGTGTAGTCAGTCACCCAGGTTACACATGTTGCTGGTCTCAGAAAGCTGTTTGGTATTGCTCTGGTGATTTTACATTTGCATTAGATGGAAAGGGGGAGCTATTTTTTTATGCAGAAGCAGACTCTTAGCACACAGCCAGCTGCTTATCCTGTGGAATCATGTACAGTATTCACAACCGAGTGGGGTTTGAGGTTGCAGTCAGTAATGCAAATACATTCAGCATCACTAAGGCTGGTTGCCCTTGGTGGAGTGTAGTCAGTCACCCAGGTTACACATGTTGCTGGTCTGAAAAAGCTGTTTGGACATGTGCTTTTTTAAGAATCTGAAAAGTGGATTCAAAATGTGTCAGACTGTAAAAGTACTTATCACTTGCAAAAAAAAAGAGTAGTAAGTGTGCTTTCAAATTGGCAAAGAAATTTCGTTTTCTGACTAATATGAAAACATGACTCTGTGTGCAAAGAGGAATTACAGGCAGAGATTTATTGCGTATTGCTCTGGTAATTTTACAGTTGCATTAGTAGAAAAGGGGGAGCTATTTTTTTGTGCAGAAGCAGACTCTTAGCACACAGCCAGCTGCTTATCCTGTGGAATCATGCACAGTATTCACAACCGAGTGGGGTTTGAGGTTGCAGTCAGTAATGCAAATACATTCAGCATCACTAAGGCTGGTTGCCCTTGGTGGAGTGTAGTCAGTCACCCAGGTTACACATGTAGCTGGTCTGAAAATGTTGTTTGGACATGTGCTTTTTTAAGAATCTGAAAAGTGGATTCAAAAATGTGTCAGACTGTAAAAGTACTTATCACTTGCCAAAAGAAAAGAGTAGTAAGTGTGCTTTCAAATTGGCAAAGAAATTTCGTTTTCTGACTAATATGAAAACATGACTCTGTGTGCAAAGAGGAATTACAGGCAGAGATTTATTGCGTATTGCTCTGGTGATTTTACATTTGCATTAGATGGAAAGGGGGAGCTATTTTTTTGTGCAGAAGCAGACTCTTAGCACACAGCCAGCTGCTTATCCTGTGGAATCATGCACAGTATTCACAACCGAGTGGGGTTTGAGGTTGCAGTCAGTAATGCAAATACATTCAGCATCACTAAGGCTGGTTGCCCTTGCTGGAGTGTACTCAGCCACCCAGGTTACACATGTTGCTGGTCTGAAAAAGCTGTTTGGACATGTGCTTTTTTAAGAATCTGAAAAGTGGATTCATAATGTGTCAGACTGTAAAAGTACTTATCACTTGCAAAAAAAAAGACTAGTAAGTGTGCTTTCAAATTGGCAAAGAAATTTCGTTTTCTGACTAATATGAAAACATGACTCTGTGTGCAAAGAGGAATTACAGGCAGAGATTTATTGCGTATTGCTCTGGTAATTTTGCAGTTGCATTAGTAGGAAAGGGGGAGCTATTTTTTTATGCAGAAGCAGAGTCTTAGCACACAGCCAGCTGCTTATCCTGTGGAATCATGCACAGTATTCACAACCGAGTGGGGTTTGAGGTTGCAGTCCGTAATGCAAATACATTCAGCATCACTAAGGCTGGTTGCCCTTGCTGGACTGTAGTCAGTCACCCAGGGTACACATGTTGCTGGTCTGAAAAAGCTGTTTGGACATGTGCTTTTTTAAGAATCTGAAAAGTGGATTCATAATGTGTCAGACTGTAAAAGTACTTATCACTTGCAAAAAAAAAGAGTAGTAAGTGTGCTTTCAAATTGGCAAAGAAATTTCGTTTTCTGACTAATATGAAAACATGACTCTGTGTGCAAAGAGGAATTATAGACAGAGATTTATTGCGTATTGCTCTGGTAATTTTACAGTTGCATTAGTAGGAAAGGGGGAGCTATTTTTTTATGCAGAAGCAGACTCTTAGCACACACCCAGCTGCTTATCCTGTGGTATCATGCACAGTATTCACAACCGAGTGAGGTTTGAGATTGCAGTCAGTAATGCAAATACATTCAGCATCACTAAGGCTGGTTGCCCTTGGTGGAGTGTAGTCAGTCACCCAGGTTACACATGTTGCTGGTCTCAAAAAGCTGTTTGGACATGTGCTTTTTTAAGAATCTGAAAAGTGGATTTAAAATGTGTCAGACTGTAAAAGTACTTATCACTTGCCAAAAAAAAGAGTAGTAAGTGTGGTTTCAAATTGGCAAAGAAATTTCGTTTTCAGACTAATATGAAAACATGACTCTGTGTGCAAAGAGGAATTACAGGCAGAGATTTATTGCGTATTGCTCTGGTAATTTTACAGTTGCATTAGTAGGAAAGGGGGAGCTATTTTTTTATGCAGAAGCAGACTCTTAGCACACACCCAGCTGCTTATCCTGTGGAATCATGCACAGTATTCACAACCGAGTGGGGTTTGAAGTTGCACTTAGTAATGCAAATGCAAACATGTAAAATAATATGGACTATGTTTTTACCATAAATTAAGGTGTACTGGTATAAATGAGGAATACTTTTAGGGTTTGAGGTTGCAGTCAGTAATGCAAATACATTCAGCATCACTAAGGCTGGTTGCCCTTGCTGGAGTGTAGTCAGTCACCCAGGTTACACATGTTGCTGGTCTTAAAAAGCTGTTTGGACATGTGCTTTTTTCAGAATCTGAAAAGTGGATTCAAAATGTGTCAGACTGTAAAAGTACTTATCACTTGCCAAAAAAGCAGTAGGAAGTGTGCTTTCCAATTGGCAAAGAAATTTCGTTTTCTGCCTAATTTCAAACCATGACTCTGTGTGCACACAGGAATTGTTTTTAGATATTTAATTTGTGAAGGTGTTATTGTGATTTTCACTTGTAGGAAAGGGGTACTTAGTATTTTAAGATTTGAAAAGATCATAAAAAATGTAGTAATATATTTAAATAAAAAAAAGGAATTTTATTTTAGTTTTTTTCAGGTATTGCTGAAGAGCAGTGAACACAATTTAAGATGCCTACAAAATCCAGACTAAGGAAAAACCACAAAAAAAAACTATATTTGAAGACAACTGGAGGACCTAAGTTAGTTGGAGATGCTCATGTTGGGAAAAACAGAAAGTCTTCTGGTAAGCAGACAAAAGATTTTTTAAAGAACATCTTCAAAAAAAGGAAAAATGTACAAAATGTCTGTACTGGAAAGAATGTTTACAATAGAAAAGAACAGGAAAAAATTGAGCATTTAGTTAATGCAAATATACCTTCAGAAACAATAAAGATTAACTTAAACAGAAAAACAGCGTTTAAAGAGATACGTAGAAAAATGTTTCAGAGAAGAGTTATGTCCAATTTGATAAAGGATGTGAAGAAATATAAGCAAAAGGCTAAATTTTATAAGAGAAAAAAAGAAATTGAAGCCATTGCAGCAAAGGCATTAGAATTAAAAAGGAAACTATTCATTTTAATTTTGAATAGGATGCGTACATTAGATAAAATGGTTAATGTACTGAAATCACAAAGCAAAAGGAAAAGAGTAGTGAAAAGAACAAACTTTTGTAAAGTGTTTTTAGGAGAATGGATGCATAGTTCAAGTAGTGAACCTTTTTTTGATGAAGAGAGTTATTTTCAAAGTAATAGTTTGCTGCATGCAGTTGACACCAGAGGTCGTGCTTATGAAGTGAAAAATGGTTGTATAATGGAGAAGGAGATAATGGTTCCAAGAGATGAGGTACAAGTGATGGCGGATGAGGCTATGGGGAGACGTCCTAAAGCCCCAGTGTACACTTGGAATTGTAGTAGTATTTGCACTGTGCGTCAGGAATCTATTGATACATTTCGTGAGTTTCTAAGAGAATATAGTAAAAAAAGTGTAAAACAGAAGATTAAGGTGCTTCAAAGTCTAGATCCATGCAGAGTGAGAGAGAATACTGGTTTGCAGGGTCATTCTCTGGCTTGTCTATCTAGAAAAGTGTGTAAAAGTGTTTTTCATCATTCTAGGATGCTGGCTGTTCATCATACTGAAATGAGAAAGTTTGTGGGACGGTTGTATTTTGCTAAAAGTCCAGCAATAAAGTTAGATGAATTGAATAGGGCTCTGTTCCGTGGATCGGTATCAGATGTAGAGAAGGTTATTGATGAAATTCAGTTTTGTTACTTTGGTCCTGAACAAGACAGTGCAGAAAAGGACACAGTAAATGAGGAAGAAGTGGAAGAGAATGTAGAACCCTCTGTAAGTAAGACATTTAATGATCACATAACAAAATTTGCAATAATCTCTAATGAAAGACAAAATATAACTTGTATTTGTTGCCGCAGAACTCATTATAGAAAACAAACTAGGTATGTTGATCTCTACAGAAAAAGTGATAATGAAGATAATTATAAGTGGAAGGATTTTGCCACATATATATTTCTTGAAAATTGTTTTGAATTGGGTGAAGATCAGCGTATTTGTAAATACTATTACAACAAGTTAGAGGAAAATAGAATGCCGACCAGAGCTGTACATAATAATTTAGAATTGGATGTTATTCCTGCCGAACTTTCTGAATTAAATACATATGAGTCTATACTTATTCAATGTGTTCATCCGTTCCAGACCATAGTACGTATGGAGCCCAAAACTGGTAAATTACCTCCTTCAGATTTACTGAGAGGTTTAAAAGGAAGAGTGGTGTATTTGCCATTGGATTTGAAAAAAAATATGGAAACTATTGATGCAGATACTTTGGAAACTGAACCATTAGTTATTCTGGTTAATGGTGTACCTACAAAGAATAAGAAGATTTGGCAGGAGCTGGTAGATGTACGGAAAGTACAAAGAGCAAATTTGTATTTGAAAAGGAATAACAAATGGTATGAATCAATTTATATAGAAGAAGAAGAAGAAGATTTACAAGAAGACACAGAAACACCAACTGGACAAATTGAAAAAGTGGACAAGTCAAAGGAAGAAGAAATTTATGAACATTTTAGCATACATCCTCATCATTCAAAAGAAGTTATGGGAGACAATATTGATCTGTTTCAGATGAAGAAAGCAAAAGGAACTCCCGTGAGTGTATGGGAGGAGAGCTTGGAAGCTCGATGTTTTCCCCAGCTGTTTCCTACAGGAAAAGGAGGACGATACGATGAACGTCCAGAACAGAGTCCAGCTTCTGAGTATCGAACTACAAGACTATATGCAGAAGATCCCAGATTTCGACAAAGTATTCCTTATTTGTTCCATCTTTTATTTGAAAGCGACTTGTCTGCATTATCATATGCAGTAAATCACATTTTAAAAAGTGGAGTACATTTACAAAATGTGTCTGCTAAGGATTTTATGGAAAAAGTGCAGCACCGAGATGATCATTTGGAAACACAACTGATCAATCTGATGGCTTGTCAGCGTGGGACAAATGAATATTGGTACCGACGCCATGGTGAATTAAAATGCATGTTACGAAATTTAGGAACACCAACATGGTTCCTTACCCTAAGCTGTGCTGAGTACGCTTGGGATGATTTACTGGATTTTCTACGAGAGGCAAATTCAAACATTAAAAACATCGAATACAAGACAGCAGGAGAACTGTGCTCATTGGATCCGGTTAATGTTTGCAGATATTTCAATCATAGATTTGAGGCTATGATGTCCTTCATCTGCAATAAAAAAAATCCACCTCTTGGAGAAGTAGAGGATTTCTTTTGGAGAAAAGAGTACCAGGCAAGAGGTGCTCCTCATATTCATATGCTGTTGTGGATCAAGGATGCCCCAAAGTTTGGAACAGATGCTGATGAAGCAGTGTTATCTTACATTGAAGAATATGCAACATGTGCTATACCAAAAAGCACAGAAGAGAAAAAGTTAAAGGAGCAAGTTTTACGTTTCCAAAGTCATCGGTGTGGAAAATACTGTCGACGGAAATACAAGAGCAAAGATAAATACTACACTAAATGTCGATTTGGATTTCCTAGACCTGTTCTTTCAAATGGAAGAGTAAACAGTTTTATGTCATCTGTGAGACATACTATTACAAGAAAATCACCTAAGAATACCTACAACCTTAAAAGAAAAGAAGAATCAAAAATTATAAATGACTACAACCCAGTCATTTTATCCATGTGGAATGCTAACATGGATATACAGTATGTAGCTGACAATTCCATTGCTGTTGCTCGATATGTAACGTCTTACATTACTAAATCTGAAAAAACTGAATTGAAAGAAATGTGGGAAGAGATTTCTCACGAGAAGACTGTCAGTAAGAAGCTGTACAGTTTCAGTTTAAAGATGTTATCGCATCGAGAAATTGGATCCTACGAATGTTCAGATAGGTTATCTTCTGCAAGTCTCTACTCGAAATCAAGAAGAATAATTTGGGCAAGTTTAGGCCTTGCAGCAATGAGAAATCGGGTACTGAAATCTGTTGGAGAAATTGAATATTTGGCCGAGAATGACCCAGAAAGTACAGATATTTTGAAATCAAACATGTTGGACACATATTATCCCAAGAGAAGTCATCATCTGGAGAACATGTGTCTCTATGAAGTGCTGCAGAACTACATTTATTCACGGAAAGCCGCAGAAGACATCAACAATGGAAAATATAAAGTCATTGGTGAGGAAGGATGTTTGGTGAAGCAAACAAAAGGAAGTTTGATAAATCACAGGAAGCTGAGTTGCGACACTACTGACAAAAAGGAATTTTACTACTTGGCTCTTTTACAGCTGTTTAAACCATGGCGTACAGAGGATGAACTACTGGGAGAATTTCAAAGCTATGAAGATTCATTTAATGCTTGCAAAGACAGCATACAATGCAGTACATTCACAACTTATGTGCAAATGTTAAATGAAGAAATTGAACAGGAAACTACAATTGCAGCTGAAGTAGCTAGAGACAGTTCTCAAGACAGCCAAAGTTCAGGAACTCTCAGTCAAGATCCCCTAGGACAACCAATCGTTGAAAATGAAGCTGCAATAGCCATGAATGAAGTGGAAACGGCTATGAATCAAGCTCAAGAAGAATTTATAGACTTACCAAATTTGGAAAGACAACTGAATGAAGAGCAGCAACAAATTTATGAAGAGATCAGAAACAAAATTGATCACGGATTACTACATGAAAAAAAAGAGTGCTCATGCACATCATTTCATCCAATCAGGATGTATGTAAGTGGACAAGCTGGAACTGGAAAAAGTTTCTTAATAAAAGTCATCAGAAGCTACCTACAGCAAAAAACGGATTCTACTTTGTCTTGTGTGGTTACTGCTCCAACTGGGTTAGCAGCATATAACATAAAAGGAATCACCTTACATCGTTTGCTAATGTTACCAGTGGAGCATGAGAACAAAATACAATACCACAAGCTAACTGGAGAAGCATGCTTGGAAGTTTCAAGAGTATTGAAGAAGATGCAAGTTCTCATTATTGATGAGGTGAGCATGGTATCAAACTTAATGCTTGCCTTTGTGCATTTAAGAATGCAGCAAACTCTAAGGACAGACTATGACGTGTTATTTGGTGGAAAACATGTCATAGTTTTTGGGGATCTTCTACAGCTTACTCCAGTTAAAGGACAACCAGTGTTTAATACTGTGACACATGAAGACACAAAGAAGTCATTGGGAATCATTGGTAATGCAAATATTTGGTCCTTCTTTGAGTTCAAGGAACTTACTACTAATTTGAGGCAAGCAAATGATGAAGAATATGGAAGTATTCTGAAAGATATCAGAATTGGACTACTCACAGAAGTTGGCAAAAAAGCATTACAGAGTCGGTTGCTACATAATTTATTTCCAAAGGAAGAAATAGTTGCAGAGAAGATATACAAGAACATTGCAGAAAAGAAAAGTGTCATCTGCTTAATGCCAACTCTACGTGAATGCTCAATATTCAATGAGGAGCTTTTGCAATTGGAAAATGAAGATATCAGGAAATTGGAAGCAGTGGACAAAATTCAAGATGGAAGAATTACTATCACATTAACAGGCACACTGAAAAATAAATTGGATTCACTAGAGAAGAACATTTCCAAAACTGCTGGATTAGAAAAAAATCTATATGTTTGCATGAACTGTAGAGTATTTTTAAGGAGAAATTTGGATGTTGAAAAAGGTTTAGTTAATGGAGCTATGGGAAGAGTTGTGGGTTTTATTAATTATCAGAAAAAAGATGGAATTGAATGTTTAAAAATAAAATTTGATCAGATAGAAGAAGTTATAGACATTTGTCGTTGTACAGTTCGTTTTATGCTTGTGAAAGACTTATATGTACAAAGGAAACAGTTTCCGTTTTCTCTAGCATATGCTGTAACTATTCACAAGTCTCAAGGATTGACTCTAGATTGTGCATTTGTAAACATTGGTTCAACTGTGTTCAAAGAAGGTATGGCTTATGTAGCTTTGTCACGAGTGAAAACATTATCTGGTTTATTCATGATAGACTTTGATGACTCAAAAGTTAGTGCTGATACAAATTGTGTAAAGGAGTATAATAGATTAAGAAGAACCTATGCTCCTCATTTAGGTCAGTATCCTGTGTTAGAGAAACGTGTAGTTTTTTGTAAAAGGAGAAATGAGAATATCTGTAATGAGGATGTAGAGAGGAGGAAAAAAAAGAGGAGTGATGTAATTGCAAGCAACAAGAAAAAGGAAAATGAAGAAGAGGTTGTAGGATGTCATTTTGAAAATAGCTCTGGTGTCAACTGCTACGCCAATGTAGTGCTGAATGTTGCATTTTATCTGGAAAGTTTGCAAGAGCAGATAATAGTAAATCAGAGAAAAAGATTCTGTTCTGAGTTGAGTCTCCTTTTTCAAAAGCTGAGTAATGATAAAACTCAAATAGAAAGTGCTACTGAAATTAGAAAACTTTTAGATGTATGTTCAGGACGAACACAGTTTTCTCAAAATGTACAGCAAGACGTACAGGAATTCTTGATGTTTTTTCTTCAGGTACTGGAAGAAGAAGGGGTTCCCATTGAAAATATGTTTGGTGTCTCTTATAAATGGGAACATAGTTGTGAAAACTGTTACAATACATGTGGCTCTAATGTTGATTCTGAAAGGTTTATTTATTTAACATTGCCAGAAAGTAAAACAGTCACTTTTGCTAAATTAGTTAAAGATGCTAATCATAGCATGGAATGCGGTGAGTGTAAATCTGAAATGTTTTCAACGTTAATTTTAAAGGAATACGGACAGTATGTAATTTTAATGATGCAACGATGTAAAGCTGATGGTTCAAAATTGGATACTTTAATAAAGAAGTTTACAGGACAGCAATTATCAATTTCAGGAAAAACTTTTGTAACAGTTGCAATAATTTTCCATGAAGGACCTACTGTTACTTCTGGACATTACACAGTTTATCTTAAATGTGAAAAAGGCTGGACACTGTGTAATGATTCAAAATTGATTTTCAAGCAACGTTTGCCTTTTTATTTAGCAAATTCCTATCTATTCTTCCTGAAACCAAAATTTTAGAGAGACTTGGCAAGATCTGTACAAAACAATTTTACCATTTTATTGGATTACCATTGGAATTTTCAAAAAAAAAGATTTTTCAAATTATCATTTGGCCTAATGGAAAGGTAACCAATTGTAATGTGGACTTTTTTAATTTTTAATGAAACTTTCGAAAACCAAAAATTTAGAGAAAATCGGTAACATCTGCACAATTTAAATTTTGGAATGTTATTGGATTGCCATTGGAAATTTATTCAAAAAAGATTTTTAAAATTACTATTTGGCCATAAGGAAAGGTAAACAATTGTATTGTGGACTTATTTAATTATTAATTAATCTTTCGGAAACCAAAATGTTAGAGAGAATCGGTAAGATCTGTACAATTTAAAATTTGGAATTTTATTGGATTACCATTGGAAATTTAATCAAAAAAGAATTTTAAAATTACTATTTGGCCTAAAGGAAATGGAACCAGATGTATTGTGGAGTTATTTGAGATATAATATTTTTGTGATTATACTTCTGAAACAAAAGTGTCAGACGGTATTTTTAAGAAATAATTATTGTTATTAGATGATATTTTTTTAGAATATTATGCATTTCTATAATGTTATGTTTAAGTTAAAAGAGATTGTGGGCTTTTTTAAAACAATCTTTGAGATTGTTATTTTTTTTTTGCCCGCTGTTAAATGATGAATGCAATTGCTTTCACAATTTATAGTGAAATGCAATATATTCTGAAAACAGCAAAAAAAAGGCAAACATTTTTTGGGGGAAAATATGTAAATACGTGAACTGTGTTGTATATTGATTTATTAAATATTTATACTTTTTTCTTTTTTTTCAGATTGTGAAAGAAAATTTTCAAAAAAATCCAACCATTTTTTCAAGTAATTTCAATTACATTTTAATTAAAAATTAAATTGTTGGGTGGGTCAGGTAAGTCAGAAATTAGATGGTCCCTTTCTTCCACTTTATCTCAAAAAGATGTTTAGTATTTAGTTATTAATTCCTCAAGGATCTTGAGATGTGGTAATTGATTTTTAGTGTTTAAAAAAAAAAAAAAAGTTTTAAAGAAAAAATAAAAAAAAGTTGCGAGGTAAGGTTGGCTCTTAAAAGAGCCGTTGTGTTCATGCAGGGACAGAGGAAAGGAAGAATGGGAACATTAGCTGGTAGGACATATGTGCTGGTCTATTTTGTTGTTAATGAGGGGAAGACTGGTCTCCCTATGAACAATTAGACCATGGCAAAATGAACACCGCATAGTAACCCTCGCAAACCGAGGGTTCGTTTCCACAGGATCATAAAAAGGTGAATCTGCCCCCACAGATGAAGGGCTCTGCTGAGTTTCCGAAGAAGAACTCGGCTGAGCTGCTGTGGATGTGCTTGGTTGACTTACTGAAGGGTTGCCTCTAGTATGTCTAGCATGAGTCCTAGGGTGTACATCGTGAAGGTGTCTCAACATTGTGTGATTCCCGAAGGAATACTTCTTGTTGGGATTACCTCGCGAAAGTACACGCTGGCACAGCTTGCAAGTCACCAAGGCAGCATTGACTTTTTTCTCACCCTCTGGAAAACTGAAATACTCCCATATAAAAGAGCTCTTCTGTTTCCTCCTTCTCTGCCTGATGGTGGTGCTGCTAGCCTCACTCTCAGTAGAAGAGTGCTGGTCTGCCATCGTATCACAAAGACAAGTCAGCTCTTTCTCCTAAGGGATCACAAGCAGAAATGAGGGGAATGGGTGTGGTGTAGGAGAGTTCTAGAACTGAAAGTATTTTCAACCAATCAAAAGTTGTGTTTCATGATCACATGACCCACCGTGCGCGTACGTTACGCTTACGTTACGCTTACGGTGCGCTTACGGTAAAAGTACGCATGCGCGTAAAAAAGACACGCGCTCGCGCGCATGCGCATAACAGTCACTCCACAACACTTCCGCGTAACGTGCGCGTGTAGCGTACACGCTTACGCGCCCCGCACGCAGTACGCACGGCTACGCAAATTGCGTAACTATACGCAAAAAGAGTAGATAAATTACGAACATTGCGTAAACCGTACGCTTACCGTACGCTTACCGTACGCGCACTGAAAAAAAAAAAAAAAAAAAGATTTTCTATGTTATACTAATATATCTTACCTGTTTGGTAAAAAAAAAAAAAAAGAGAAAAATTGATATATTGCAGATTTTTTTTATAAAAAAACATAGTGTTTTAAAAGAATAAAAAGTTTTTAAAAAAAAACTTGCTTTTTTTTAAAAAAAACACATATAATATAAGAATTTATAATAAAAAAATCATACAAAATCAATAAAAAAACTATGGGAATCACATATGTTATAGGTAAGAATTAGCATTTAAAAAAACATACAAATTCACTGAAAAAACCATGGGTTTCACACACGTTATAGTTAGAAATTAGCATTTAAAAAACCTTGCAAATTCACTGAAAAAACCATAGGTTTCACACATGTTATAGTTAGGAATTAGCATTTAAAAAACCTTGCAAATTCACTGAAAAAACCATAGGTTTCACACACGTTATAGTTAGGATTTAGCATTTAAAAAACCTTGCAAATTCAGTGAAAAAACCATAGGTTTCACACACATTATAGTTAGCGGACATTTTACTCATAAAAAACCATTGAAATTCCCCCGTTATAGTTAGTTAAGCTAACTATAACTCGCGCACCCGCAATCCACTGCTGATGACGTAACATATTACATCACTCATGACATGGTCAGTGACATCACTCATGACATCACTGATGACATCTCAAATGACATCACTGATGATATCATCCTTGTGACAGAGTGGTAGACCTCCTCCCACCCTAATATAACCTTTGATACAAACATTCAAAAATAGAGACTGAAATTTTCAAAAAAATGGACATACCAATACCAATTACAACAACCTCTTCAATAATTCTAAGATCCACATACACATCCACTCATTCACCAACAGTCCTGTACAGTCACTCATACGTGTACTCACACATCATATGTACTCATACACCTATACATCCTGTAACACAATGCCTCTCATCCATAGAGTTACTCACACACATAGTCACTCATGTTAATAAAGAATCAAACATACATTAATTTGTATATACAGTTATACTCACACCACCACACTTACCTCTACGGAAACTTACACATACTTACTCTTTTAAATAATCACTTATAAAAACACATACTTATTCATACAGGAACTATTTCAATCTCTCACTCTCACACATATACACACTTATATACACCAATAAACAAATATACTTCTTTAAAACATATTTATAAATTCATAAAGACACAATTGAGACAGTCATTCACTCACTAACACACCCATACACACAGTCATCCACCCATACAGACATGCACACATGCTGTCTTCAAAACATACAACCAGAGAGTCAATCATTCATGCACCTATGCACTACGTAGTACCCCCACCAAACAATGCAGACACTCACACTGATACTCAAAAAACAACCTAATTTCCTATATAAACACCCATGTAGCTACTCACCAACCCATGCAGACACTTATACACAAAGTGAGAGACTGATACAGTTAATTACATATTTAAACATTACTCAGTAAGCCATGTATTCACTAAGATACACTTAATCAGTCAGTTACACAATCAATTTTTCAAAAACAAATCATCCTTTTAGACATTTATATACCCATTTATTCTTCCATCGACCTTGAGATATACATATATAAAACATATTTAATTTTTATAAAAACACACATTCACTGGATGATGTCATCAGTGATGTCATTTGAGATGTCATCAGTGATGTCATGAGTGATGTCACTGACCATGTCATGAGTGATGTAATATGTTACGTCATCAGCAGTGGATTGCGGGTGCGCGAGTTATAGTTAGCTTAACTAACTATAACGGGGGAATTTCAATGGTTTTTTATGAGAAAAATGTCCGCTAACTATAACGTGTGTGAAACCTATGGTTTTTTCACTGAATATATATATATATATATATATATCGACCAGAAGAACGCTCCTTGTGAGACCACGGACCCGTGGAGGGTGGTGTGTACTCCGGAAGAGCACCCGGTATTCCAAATTTGTTAGTCGTCAAGTTGCGATAAAACACACTCTCAGGCTCCAAAGTAAGTACCCAGTGGGATGTTTATTTCCACGCTACGCGTTTCGGCTAAACAGCCTTGTTCACACGATGGAAATTGATGTCAATGTCACCATTTTTATAAACAAGTCGTACTTCTCGAGGTAGTAAACATAAAAAATGGTTATATACAAGTAAACACTTACTAAAGTGATGTGAATGTCGCGGCCATATTGGCATGGTAAATAGCCTGGGATTTCCCAACTGTGAATGCATTATATATTACATGGTGTATTTGCCAATGTGGATGAATACATAAGTGGAACAGAATATCTACACATTGTGAATTCTAAATATCACGACACAATTAGTATTATTCAATACTGCATGATATTTCTAATCGGCATATATTGTGCACGATACGTGTCAATAAAGTTAAATCCAAAATTGCGCAAAAAAAGTGTTCACATTGCAATGACAAGTAAGTATACATCATATTTGTTGTAAAGTGAAAATTCACAAATGTTAAGCCTCTCGGAGCATGAGAAAAATGAATGGTAAAAGAATATACATTCCGTGAAGTTGTGTGAGTCTAAATGCCGATGTGGTTAGGAATAAAAATATAGTGATTCTCAGTGAAAATCTTGGGCTGATCCCAACATGCATGTATCTACTGCATATTTCTTAGTGGAAACTATTGACCTGGTTGAAGTTATGACACCATTTAGTGAGGGTGATCAGAATTACGGACAAGTGCCCATGTTGTGTGAGTCATGGAAGAATGAAGACAACCTCCATTGGTGTTATGCATGGCCTCCACCTCCTGGAATACTAAGGTTGGACTCCAATGGCAATAATTAATGGTCGTACTGGGAAAATCCGTAATCATATATCCGTTCCTAGTTTCCATCATAAGACACAGTCTTTAGTCCTCCACAAAGGTCGGAAGGGCTTCACGGAAAAATTATTATAGTGACATTTATTGAATTAGAAAAGATACCGCATATTGTTGTGCCTTCGGAAAAAAGGTTGGGGACCCGTGAATGTGATGCCACCCCTGTGGTATGGGTCCCTGCCTTTCCTCCTGTAGTGAAAAGAAGAGAAAAGAAAAAGAAAAAGGAAAAAGAATTGTAAATGTGAATATTTGAACCTCTGAAGGTGTGCTTAAAATAAACAAATTAAAATAAGTTCCTAAGAACATTCATGTGCACAATGAATAATAATGTTTCTTTTTCATTTTCTTATGCAATTAATATTGATTCAGTAAATACATGCACAAAGAAAACATTTCTTTACGAATGATGGATGAAAAGCGAGGATGACAAAATACATTGAACTATTTTTCATGTAAGTGTATTCGTAACTCTTCGTCAATGTTGAGCCCCCCCGGGGATTTGGTCTGGAGGTCAATAATCATTTTTGATTCTTTCTGTCTGAGTTTTAATACCCTGTTACCACCCCTCGGGGATCTTGGGATGTGTTCCATGGCAAAATAGCTGAGACATGAGTTGTCAGAAAAATGGTGTTCTTGGAAATGACGGGCTACCGGATATTGTTGGTCACAATTGCTGATAGCCCTCATGTGCTCCAATACACGTTTCTTTGCTGGGTGAACTGTGCTTCCTATATACCTGAGCTTGCACGGGCATTCAAGACAGTATATAACAAACGGGGTCCCACAAGTGAGGAACTGTGAGATGACTTTGTTCCTGCCACCCCCATCCCTGTAATCCTTTTTCATACTGCTGTTCCTGCAGGCTCTGCAGTGTCCGCAGGGAAAGAAACCTTGGAGTCCCTGATTCATCATGGTGTTATATATAGTAACATCACTGTGTACTAACTTGTCTCTAAAATTGTAGCCTTTTCTATATGTGATGTGTGGTTTCTCACCAATGATGGTACCGATATTGGGATCACTTTTGAGAATGTCCCAATTCTTAGCCAGTATGTTCTTTATGTCCTTGGCATTTCTATTGTATGTCAGTATTACCCTGGTTGTCTCTTCCTGTTGTGTGGGTTCCTGTTGCTGCTCTCTCATGGATCTCAGAGTGTCAGTTCTTTCTATCATTTCTACCTTCCGTAGTGCTTTGTTTAGTACCCATGTGGGATAACCCCTGGTTTTGAACCTTTCAAGCATGATTTTGGTTTCTTCTTTGAACCCAGTTGGTGTGCTGCAGTTGCGTTTAGCCCTGAGAAATTCTCCAAATGGAATACTCCATTTTAGAGGATCCGGGTGGCCACTAAGGGCATGAAGTAATGTGTTTCCAGCTGTATCCTTGCGGAACAACTTGGTTTGGATGGTGTTGTTATGTACTTCTACTTTGGTGTCCAAGAATTCAACTGTACTTTTGCTTATGGTACTGGTTAGACTGATGTTAAAATTGTTGGTGTTTAGTCTTGCAATAAATTCAGTGACCTCTGTTTCTGTGCCCCTCCACACCAAGAAAATGTCATCGATGTAGCGGAGCCAGAGCCTGATTTTCTGTCTTTCTGGGCCAAAATGTGTGTCCACTAGAGTGTCCTCCTCCCATTTGCCCAGGAACAAATTGGCAAAAGATGGAGCGAAACATGTTCCCATCGCTGTACCAGTTGTTTGTTGGTACAGTGTGCCGTCAAATAAAAAGATGTTATGTGTGAGGCAAAACTGCATCATTTCCAAAACCATATCGGTATGGTCTTTGAATCTGATGTGTCGTGTTTTTAAATAGTGTCTACACGCCTCTATGCCATGTTCATGTTTGATTATGGTATAGAGAGAGCTGACATCCATGGTGACCAACAAGTATTCTTCATCCCACTCTAAACCTTCGATTTTGTCAAGGAAATCTTTAGTATCTCTGACATGGGAAGGCAGACCGCTAACATATTCCCTGAGGAAGAAATCAACGTATTTCGAGATGTTTTCTAAAATACTACCTCTAGAGGAGACTATGGGCCTGCCTGGAGGGTTTGTGGGGTCTTTGTGTACTTTTGGTAATAAGTAAAGTACCGGAAGGATTGGGTAGTCCTGTTTGAGATAACAATATTCCTGCCATTCAAGAATCCCCAAATCCTTCCAATTGTTTAGTTTTTCCCAAATCTCTTCTACGCTGTTGGAATAAATTTCCCTGTTGATAACTGTGTAGAATTGTTTGTCTTGTAATTGGCGTAATGCCTCGGTAATATACTTGTCTCTATCTAATATTACCACATTACCCCCTTTGTCCGCGGGGCGGATGATAATACTGCTGTCCTGGGCTAAGGAAGTCATGGCATCTCTTTGTGCCGCTGTGAGGTTTTGTTTCTGTTGGGTTTTGAACCATTTCTTATGTCTGAATTTAATGAGTTGCATGTTCACCACTTCATGAAATGTGTCTATGTTGTCATGGCCTAATGGTGGATAAAAGGTTGAACGGGGTTTTAAACCCGTCATGGCCACTTGATTGTGTGTAATGTCATTGGCATCTAGAAGTTGATTGACTATTGTGTTGGGAAGAGTATCATCCATCCCTTCATTGGATTCAAGTTGTTGTAGCATTATGAGGTTGTCCACATCGCTAATGTTCAAATCTAGTTCTTGTGCGTTATTGGTCCTGCTCAAATGATTGGGGGGTCTGGTAGGCTTTAGCATATGCCATTTCTTTAGTTTTAGTTTGCGGATAAATTTGAACATGTCGATGCGGGTTTCGGCAAAATTGAAGGGTTGTGTGGGACAAAAGGACATACCAAGACACAAAGTTTGTTTCTCAATGTTAGTGATTTCCCTCTGTGAAAGGTTCAAGATAGTTTTGTTTACCGTATTGGTGTCCATCATTCTGTCATAGTTGAGCATTTTGCTTGCTGTCCCATGTGCTCCCTTCCTCTGCCTCTTCTTCCACCTCTGTTGTAATCGTTTCCGTCGGTTCTTGTTGTGCCTCTTCCTCTTCCGCGTCCTCTTTGTGATTTGGGTTTCGTTGTTGCTGGTCCCCGCGGAGTTTTCCGACCTCTCCGTAGGTTCCGGTACTCGTCTAAAAAAGTGACGGGACGATTGCCAATTTCTTTTTCCACAGATCTAATGCTTGATGTTGTTGAGTTGTCAGTTTCAGTGCCGCTGATCGAAGTTTCTTCTACTTCAGAACTTTCAGAATTTCTGGTGCCTGTAGTGATGGTTGGCATTTGTTTTTTGTAAATGTGATCGTATTTCCTGCTGAATGTAAGGATACGGCCATGTTCGTAATCCTCGCAGTCTCTGTGTAATTTCCACTGCTTGCGTTCTTTTATGTCCGCTTCATGTTTCTTGGTTCTAGTTTTGATCTCTTCCATGGCTTTGTTGTATGTTGTAGATTCCATATTAGTGGTGAGATCCTCAACACATTTTTTTATTTCTTCCAAAAGTTTTTCTCTGTCTGACCAGGCATATTTAACTAGAATTTCTAGCATTCTTTTTGAGCTCAAAGCTGAGTTCTGAGCCCACTCCTCTAGCATTTTGGGATCTGGTTTTTCGTATGATGGAATGGTGTAAATACGTAGGCCTCTGGGGACCATATCTTTATCTATGTAATCTTGAAGAGATATGGCCTCCCACCATTTGGAGATTTCCGACTTGTATAATTTTTCAAGTTTCCGTAGTTTTTCTTCGTTGGTAGTGTCTTTGTTAGCTATTGTTGTTGCCTTGGTAACCGTACCCGGTGCTCTAGCAAAAAGTGATAGGGCAGCTGCCCTTCTCTCGCTCTCCTCTTCCATTTTCGATGATTTGTGGTACCATGTGTTGTTTAAAACAATCCCAGTTAAATTCGATCAAAATTGACTCTGGAGCCCCCTAAGTAATCTTAGGTTCCCTCTGCTGGTATTCCCGTAAGAGATCCTTCCCGTCAGTGTCTGTTCTCGGGAACGTGATGAAGGATAATATTTCCCCGCGTGAGGTGGTGCTGGGGTCTGTCAAATGTGAAACCCGGAATGGCACCCGGTATCCCCGTGCGTCAACCTTCCTCCCCGTCTGCCCGACCTTCGCTCCTCACCTCAGGGGTTTTTCTCGATTCCGCTGTCGTGATACCGCATAAGAATCCTTCGTGTTTACCAGCCGGTCCTGTGAAGGTCTCGCATGTAAAATCGACCAGAAGAACGCTCCTTGTGAGACCACGGACCCGTGGAGGGTGGTGTGTACTCCGGAAGAGCACCCGGTATTCCAAATTTGTTAGTCGTCAAGTTGCGATAAAACACACTCTCAGGCTCCAAAGTAAGTACCCAGTGGGATGTTTATTTCCACGCTACGCGTTTCGGCTAAACAGCCTTGTTCACACGATGGAAATTGATGTCAATGTCACCAAATGGAATTATATATTAAATGTGATTGTTAATTCTTTTTTTTTTTAAATATTTTTTTTTACCGTACGCGTACGGTAAGCTTACCGTACGCGCACCCCGCGATTTTTAAAAAAAATTATTAAATTTATTTTTCATACTTTTTGGTCCTCCGTGAACCCCCTGACGAATGCTAGGGGGTCGGCAACTCTCTTCGTTGCCCCCTTTTCATGTTATCAACCTTTGTTTTTCAGTGCGAGAGACAGAAAATGGCGGCCGATACTTTCTGATTTCGACCGATTCGAATGTTTACAGTCATGTAACCACCAATCAGAATTGAGCTCGCGCACGGCACCGTACGCGTACGGTAAGCTTACCGTAAGCGCACGGTGCGCGCTTACAGATATATATATTGATTTAAATGCTATTTTCTCAGGACCTACTGAACCGATTTACACCAGACCTGCAAAAGGCACATCCCTGACCTGAGGACTACCTCTCTGCCCAATTTCAAGTAATTCTGTTCAGCCGTTCGGGCTGTAGCTCGGACTAAAGGTCCTATGGGAAAATGCATGGGGAAAACGCGTTTTGGGACCCCCCTTTTTCTCAGCCCCCGCTTGACGAATCCCCCCGAGACTTTCAGGGTAGGAGCGGAGCGTAGCGCCCCATTAGTTTTGAAAAATTCGCGAGGATTCGTCAACCGGCGCCAAAGTTATTCCAAATAGAATGTTGCGGATTTCCTATGGAAACACGGTCCTAACTATAACTATCTACTGGCGACCGCCAGTAGATAATATATATATATATTATCTACTGGCTGTCGCCAGTAGATAGTTATAGTTAGGACCGTGTTTCCATAGGAAATCTGAAAATTCTATTTTGAATAACTTTGGCGCCGGTTGACGAAGCCTCGCGAAATTTTCAAAACTAATGGGGCGCTCCGATCAGCTCCTACCCTGAAAGTCTCGGGGTGATTCGTCAAGTGAGGGCCTACCTTCGACCTTTAGTCGAAGGTACAGCCCGAACGGCTGAACAGAATTACTTGAAATTTCGCAGAGAGGTAGTCCTCAGGTCAGGGAAGTGCCTTTTGCATATATGGAGTCAATCTGTTCAGTAGTTCCTGAGAAAATTGCAGTTAAAGCACATAAATATCTATAGGCGCGCACCCTAACGTGCGCGAGCGTGATTCTGATTGGTGGTTACATGTCAGTCAACGGTCGAATCGGTGGAAATCATGAAGTGTCGGCCGCCATTTTGTTTGTTGTGGGTGCGATACTGAAAAAGAGAGGTGGCGAACATGAAAAGGGGGCAGGGTAGAGCGTTCCGTGCGCGGACGGTGAAAAACCATTAAAAAAAAAAGAAAATTTAAAATTAAAAATTAGCATTTAAAAAACCGTACAAATTCACTTAAAAAACCATAGGTTTCACACACGTTATAGTTAGGAATTAGCATTTAAAAACCCTTGCAAATTCACTTAAAAAACCATAGGTTTCACACATGTTATAGTTAGGTGGACATTTCACTCGTAAAAAAACAATGAAATTCCACCGTTATAGTTAGTTCAGATAACTATAACTCGCGCGACCGCCACTCTATCACAAGGATGATGTCATCAGTGATGTCATGAGTGATGCCACTGACCATGTCATGAGTGATGTAATATGTGATGTCATGAGCAGTGGATTGCGGGCGCGCGAGTTATAGTTATCTGAACTAACTATAACGGAGGAATTTCATTGGTTTTTTACGAGTGAAATGTCCACCTAACTATAACATGTGTGAAACCTATGGTTTTTTAAGTGAATATATATATATGTATATATATATATATATATATATATATATATATATATATATATATATATATATATATATATATATATATTACCTACTGGCGGTCGCCAGTAGGTAGTTATAGGTAGGACCTATTATCCATAGGAAATCCGCAACATTCTATTTAGAATAACTTTGGCAGCGGTTGACGAATCTTTGCGAAATTTTCAAAACTCATGGCCCGCTCTGCTCCACTCCTATCCTGAAAGTCTTGGGGTGATTCGTCAAGCGAGGGTTGAGATAAAAGGGGGGTCCCAAAACGTGTTTTCCGCATGCAATTTTCCATAGGGACATTTAGTCGCAACTACAGCTCGAACTGCTGAACAGAATTACACCAAATTTGGCAGAAAGGTAGATCTTCGTTCAGAGTCATACCTTTTGCCTAAATGGTATAAATCCGTCCAGTAGTTCCTGAGAAAATCAAAAGTAAAATCACATATATATCTGGGCGGAGCCTAACCACACATCTCATCGTGAGATCTGATTGACTGTCAGCACTTCATCCAAGAAGTGTTGGCATCCATCTTGGGACCAATATACATGATATCACCTCATTAAAAAGCATTGCAGTTAATAGAAGGTTTTAAGACTTTAGTTACATTATAAATCATTTGCTGATGGTACCATACTTATTTTAGGAACTGTGGTATGTTCTAAGGTGATTTTACCATGTGAAAAAGCCTTCTGCTGGGATATCATGAATCATGTTTGAGAGAAAACTATTTTCTCATGCTTTTCCCACAGAGGTTTGGAAGGTGATCGATAAGCTAAACTGAGAGCATATTTTCTGTAAATTCACATTATCTTTCTCAGTCATGTGAAAATGAAGTCTGACATTCTCAGTAAAACATGTACATCCAAAAAGGGCAGAGACTGTCAGTTGATTCCTTTGTGTTCTGCTGCAGCTTCCCAGACTGTTCCAAAGACCAACTAGAGCGCTAACAGTCCTACTTATGATAACTGTATGGCACACCTAAACTCATCTTGATTGGAATAAAGTGGTAACTCTTAAAACATTTAATTTAAAAAGGAACAAAATGAGGGGGTTCATTTTGCCATAGAAAGTATGATTAGTGCTGCGGAAAGAAAAATGAGGGCACATTTTGAGTGACTTCTCAAATTCTCTTGTATTTCATTAAAACAATTCTGATATGCAGACTGAAACATGCACTTTCAATACCAGCAGCAGACTTCCCTGGTGAGCAGTAGCTTTATTGCAGTGATCTAATGAGCAACTAGAGTGCTAACATTATGAATTTATGGCAAATGTGTGACACATCTGAATGCTTTCTTGATTGAATCAAAGTAAAAAACAAACTATTCCTACTGAGGAGACTGTAGTAAATGAGGAAATTAGGAAACTTCATAACAAATAAGTCTCTCAAGATGGCCACCATAAACAAAAGAGCCCAAATGTAGCACAAATATCACCCAGATGTAGCCCAAGTATAGTCCAATGACAGAATGTCCCAGAGTGTTTTAAAGAACAACTAGAGCGTTAACAGTCTAACTTATGACAAAAGCATGGCACACCTGAAGCCATCTTGATTGGAATAAAGTGGTAACACTTAAAACATTTAATTTGCAAAGGAACAAAATGAAGGGGTTCATTTTGCCATAGAAATTATGATTATTGCTGCAGAAAGAAAAATGAGGGCACATTTTGACTTCTCAAATCCTCTTCTATTTCATTAAACAAATTCTGACATGCAGACTAAAACATGCACTTTGAATACCAGCAGCAGACTTCCCTGGTGAGCAGCAGCTTTACTACAGTGATCTAATGAGCAACTAGAGTGCTACCATTCAATTTGTGACACATCTGAATGCCTTCTGGATGGAATCAAAGTAAACAAGCATTGAAAATGCAATAGGTCTCGCCCTTGTTTAAGTGAAAACAATTCTGTAATTAGGTGGCTTTTTAGCTTTGCTTGTATTAGTGTTTTTCAAACTTTCATGTACATAACATGCATATGTATACATATATGCATATGTATATGTATGCATGCATTTATATTTTTATTTATATAGATATACAGATCATATTTATTACCTACTGGCAGTCGCCAGTAGGTAGTTATAGTTAGGCCCTATTTTCCATAGGAAATCCGCAACATTCTATTTGGAATAACGTTGGTGTCGAGTGATGAATCTTCGCGAAAGTTTCCAAACTTTTGGCTAGCTCCGGTCCGCTCCTATCCTGAAAATTTCACGGTGATTCGTCAAGGGGGGGCCGAGAAAAAAGGGGGGTTACAAAGCGCATTTTGCCCATGCATTTTCCTATAGGACCTGTTGACGCAGCTACAGCCCGAAGTGCTGAACAGAATTACACCAAATTTGGCAAAGAGGTAGTCCTCAGTTCAGACTCGTGCCTTTTGCTGAAATGGTGTAAATCCGTTCAGTAGTTCCTGAGAAAATCAAAAGTAAAATCACATATATATCTGGGCGGAGCCTAAACACACATCTCATCGTGAGATCTGATTGGCTGTCAGCACTTCATCCAAGAAGTGTTGCAGCCATCTTGGGACCAATATACATGATAGCACCTCATTAAAAAGCATTGCAGTTAATAGAAGGTTTTAAGACTTTAGTTACATTATAAATCATTTGTTGATGGTACCATTCATATCTTTGGTATTGTGGTGTGTTCTAAGGTGATTTTACCATGTGAAAAAGCCTTCTGCTGTGATATCATGAATCATGTTTAAGAGAAAACTATTTTCTCATGCTTTTCCCACAGAGGTTTGGAAGGTGATCTATAAGCTAAACTGAGAGCATATTTTCTGTAATTTCACATTATCTTTATCAGTCATGTGAGAATGAAGTCTGACATTCTCAGTAAAACATGTACATCCAACAAGGGCAGAGACTGTCAGTTGATTCCTTTGTGTTCTACTGCAGCTTCCCAGAGTGTTCTAAAAAACAACTAGAGCGCTAACAGTCCTACTTATGACAAACGTATGGCACACCTGAAGCCATCTTGGTTGGAATAAAGTGGTAACTCTTAAAACATTTAATTTAAAAAGGAACAAAATGAGGGGGTTCATTTTGCCATAGAAATTATGATTAGTGCTGCAGAGAGAAAAATTAGGGCACATTTTGACTTCTCAAATCCTCTTCTATTTCATAATAAAATTCTGACATGCAGACTGAAACATGCACTTTGAATACCAGCAGCAGACTTCCCTGGTGAGCAGTAGCTTTACTACAGTGATCTACTGAGCAACTAGAGTGCTAACATTCAGAATTTATGGTAAATGTGTGACACATCTGAATGCCTTCTTGATGGAACCAAAGTAAAAAACTGAAAGTATTTCCTACTGAGGAGACTGCAGTAAGTGAGGAAATTAGGAAACTTCAAGACAAATAAATCTCCCAAGATGGCCACCAGAGACAAAAGAACCCAAATGTAGCCCAAATATCACCCAGATGTAGCCCAAGTATAGCCCAATGACAGAATGTCCCAGAGTGTTCTAACGAACAACTAGAGCGCTAACAGTCTTACTTATGACAAAACTATGGCACACCTGAAGCCATCTTGATTGGAATAAAGTGGTAACACTTAAAACATTTAATTTACAAAGGAACAAAATGAGGGGGTTCATTTTGCTATAGAAATTATGATTAGTTCTGCAGAAAGAAAGATTAGGGAACATTTTGACTTCTCGAATCCTCTTCTATTTCATAAACAAATTCTTACATGCAGACTGAAACATGCACTTTGAATACCAGCAGCAGACTTCCCTGGTGAGCAGTAGTTTTACTACAGTGATCTAATGAGCAACTAGAGTGCTAACATTCAGAATTTATGCCAATGTGTGACACATCTGAATGCCTTCTTGATGGAACCAAAATAAAAAACTGAAAGTATTCCCACTGAGGAGACTGCAGTAAATGAGGAAATTAGAAAACTTCATAACAAATAAATCTCCCAAGATGTCCACCAGAGACAAAAGAGCCCAAATGTAGCCCAAATATCACCCAGATGTAGCCCAAGTATAGCCCAATGACAGAATGTCCCAGAGTGTTCTTAAGAACAACTAGAGCGCTTAATGTCTTACTTATGACAAAAGTATGGCACACCGGAAACCATCTTGATTGGAATAAACTGGTAACACCTAAAACATTTAATTTAAAAAGGAACACGATGAGGGGGTTCATTTTGCCATAGAAATTATGATTAGTGCTGCGGAAAGAAAAATGAGGGCACATTTTGAGTGACTTCTCAAATCCTCTTCTATTTCATTAAAAAACTTCTGATATGCAGACTGAAACATGCACTTTTAATACCAGCAGCAGACTTCCGTGGTGAGCAGTAGCTTTACTACAGTGATCTAATGAGCAACTAGAGTGCTAACATTCAGAATTTATATCAAATGTGTGACATATCTGAATACCTTCTTGACGGAATCAAAGTAAAAAACTGAAAGCATTTCCTTCTGAGGAGACTGCAGTAAATGAGGAAATTAGGAAACTTCATAACAAATAAATCTCCCAAGATGGCCACCAGAGACAAAAGAGCCCAAATGCAGCACAAATATCACCCAGATGTAGCCCACATGTAGCCCAATGACAGAAGTGTGCAAAATACTTATTTTTTGTGTATTTGCAGTTTTATATGGTGCAGACTTGTCAGGTATTGGAGTGCTTTACATGAGCATTGGTTACATCAAACAAGATCAAATTCATTTTGGTTGAAGACATGGGTAGATCAAGTGATTTGACCAGAATCACAGAATCTTGAGCTGAAGCAGAAACTCCAACCTGGTTCCCCAGTTGCAAAGTCTGCAGCTCTGGAAGTAACACCACATCCTCTCCCCTAGGTGTAACATTGAATAAAGTGGTCAACTGCATAAAAAAAACATAAAGATTACAAATAATTTAAAAGTTCTTTGTCACAATTTGAAAAGTCAGAAAATATGTCCTCATTTTAGTTTTTTAGAGCACTAACCATAAGTTTGATGCAAATAAGACCCTATTATATATGTAATTTCTAAAGGAAATACTCTAGGTATTACAGTTTTGATTACATCAAGATGACGTCAGGCGTTCCACACGTTTGTAATAAATATAGAATGTTAGCAATCTAGTTGTTCATTGGGATACTGTTGAGAGGCAGAGGCCAGGGGCACGGACTCTGAAAATTGAAGGCAGGTAGGAGAGTGCAGAGGCAACAATATGACCACACTGGGCAGGCAGGAAGGGCAGTGGCAGCACAACAGACTATGGAGGGCAGTGGAAAGGGGGGCAGGGGCAACAAACCAACAATACAGGACTGGCAAGAGAGGCTGTGGCAATATAATAGACCATTGTGGGCAGAAGGAAGAGGCAGTGGTAGTACAACCATACATGCCAACAGACCTGTTTCAGCCAGGAAACGTCCAATGTTTTTAAGCTCAAATGGGCTTTATTTGATCTGTCTCCTGTCTACAATCTCCTCTTTTTCAATGTAACTCAAAGGGGGAAATCCATACCCCAGTTTTTTTTCAAAATATCCCTCTTACCAAGTTCAAAATGTTCGCCAGTATGGTACATTGGATCATGGTAGGCAGGAGGAATTGGAGTAGGGACATGGACTCGGATAACAGAAGGGACATGGAGAGGTGCACCAAACTGACCCTACAGGGCAGGCATCAGTGTTTGCAGCAGCACAATACACCACACAGCGCATGCGGGACGGGAGTGCAGCACAACAATCCATCGAAAGCAATAGGGAGGGGACAGGACCATGCACATGGACAACAGAGAACAGAGGGGAAAGAGGCAATGGTAGCTAGCTGACCATAATGGACAGACAGGAGAGAAAGCTGCAGCATAACAGACCATAAAGGGCAGGAGGGATGGATCAGGGGCATTACAATGGAACAGACAAGCCAGGAGGGAGGGAATAGGGGGTCTGCACATGGAAACAGAGGGCTGGGGGCAAGGTGGCAAGGCAGGAGCAGCAAGATGACCATGGAGGTCAGGCAGGATGGGCACTAGAAACAAGACACACCATGGAGAGCAACAATGAGACTATGATGGCATACACACAGACCATGGAGGGAAGGTGGGAGGGGGTCAGGGGCAGCTAGCTGACCACACTGGGAAGGTGGGAGGGGCCATGGCAGCACAGAAGACCATGCATGGTAAGCAGGAGGGTTAGTGGCAGCACAATGGCTATGATGGGCAAGAAGGAGGGTGCAGGGGCATGCACAAAGGACCATGGAGGATAGAAGCGAGGGCAGGACCTGGGCACAGACAAGAGAGTTCAGGGGAAGGGGCCTCACAACAGACCGCGCGGGGCAGGCAGGAGGAGCAGTTGCAGCACAACAGACCAGGGAGGGCAGAAGGGTATGGCAGTAAAATGGACCATGGAGGATAGGAGGAAGGGGATAGGGGAATGGCATGTTGACAGGCAGGGTGGAGGTGGCAGGGACAGGTTACAGTCATCTGACAATGCTAGGCAGGTGGGAGGGGAGTGGCAGCTCAACAGAACACTCAGAGTAGATAGGAGTGGCAGGTCCATGGAACATGGTGGGCAAAAAGGATGGAGCAGGGGCATGCACAAAGACATTAGAGGGCAGGGGGAAGGAGAATAGGGGCAGCAAGCTAAGCACAGAGGCTAAGCAGAGGGTCAATGATGGGCCATAGAATTGGGCAATGGAGGGCAGGAGGAGTGTACTGGTACATCATGCTAAATGGAGGGCAGTGGCAGCACATCAGACCATGCATGGCAGGAGGGAGGAGGCTAGTTCATGGATTCAGACAACAGAGGATAGGGAGGAGGTGGGTCGGGCAGCAAGCTAACTGTTCAGAGAAGGTGAGTATTAGGAACTTTATTGTTTTTAAAATGTGTGTCTGTGCGAACTACTTAAAATATGAACAAGTATGCAGCATAATCTCACTTTTATCCAGGAAAAAGAGGACGTTTGTGACTGTGACACCGGGCTCACTTGGCAGAAACACCCCCTGACCCTCCACCCCCCATCGCAAAATGTAATGCCCGTGAAAAGGGTAGGTGGACGCAGTGTTATATAGAACATAGTCCTGAGAGCACGATTGAAAATGAAAACTAGATATAGTATATGGTATAAACTATGCACCAAAAAGGGTGATATAAGATGAACCGGGGCGTGAAATATAATATGCAATACATTGTGCGCAATGACAGATTCATTGGAGAGCGCGAGATAGCACAGGCACTAGCGCGTGCTATGCGATATGTGCCTTGGAGTGTAATATGCACAGGGCAGTGTTGTGTAACCTAACTAGTCTCTAAAGTTGTAATATAAAATATGTGCAGGGGAGTGTAACATTGCATATGCACTGTAACAAAGATATGGATCCCAGATTGTAATATGTATGGCATAGCGCTGTGCGTTATAACATAGGCATCGAGGAAGGCACGTTAGATGGGGCAATATAACCCGTGCGAAGGCAAGTGTGGCATGACATATTCACGGGGTGGTGTTACAGTGCACATGGGCTAGAGAGTGTCATAGCATACGCACTAGCTGGTGGAATACAATACAGAGGTGTGAGGCACTCGGCGGGCACTGGTGGGTATAACACAGCATTGGGCTCAGCCAGGAGCACGCTGTGACTCTCAAGTGAGGTTTGTTTCCTTTCCAGAGAGTAAAATAAAAAGTATTACACATCCGGCGGTGGATGTGTATTTTATTAACCGTGAGGGGGGTTTCTTGCATAGTTTGGTCGAATTTTTGTCGAATCCCCTTTAAATGGCTTGGTGTGCGTGTATATTAAATGTGCCCGTCAATAGCTACCCATGTTTGTATAAATAAACAACAAGGGTGTCTACTTGGAGAGTACCCACCGGTAGGGCGTCAGACACGTCAGAGCTTCACTAGCGGTGTAAATACATTCCATGTGGATTCATTCTATGCATAGTCGCCTTTTAATGAATATCACACAAATCGTCATGGTGATAGGTATGTACGGTTTGTCCAGCATGTCCTAGGTGTTTCTATAAATATATATTTTTTAAAAATGTTAAAAAACAAAGGCCAGCCCCGGGGGATGGGGTCCCCGGGGCCATAAGTGGCCTGAGGAGGGGGGCAACGCAGCCCCCTCCTAAAGAATAAAAAAAAAGGTTATGACCCGGGGGTTGGGGTCCCCGGGGCCGATTAAGGTCTTGGGAGGGCCAAATTAATTTTTTTCAACAAAAACAATTAGGGTGCAGGCCCTGGGGGATGGGGTCCCCAGGGCCAGTACATTAGAAAAAGAAGGGGGGCCACACAGCCCTTCTTCTTAAAAAAATTAAATAAATAAAAGACCGGCATCGTGCCGGAGGCCACGCCCCCTACTTGCAGCACTCTGCAAACGCGCCCCCTTTCCAGTTGTAAGTTGGGGAATTAATTCCCCTTCAATACTGAGGGTCCCTGAGGGTCAACTAGCCCAGCAGGTATCTCCAGTATGCACCAGGGAGCTGCGTTGCAGACAGGTGTTCTGAAGCCACGCCCCTTTTTACACCTCTACGAAACGCAGCTCTGTGGCGCTTACTGGAGGTACCTAGTGGGCTAGTTTGACCCTAGGGACCCTTAGGATTCAAGGGGACTTAATCTCTCAACTTAGAACGGCCACAGGGCACGTTTACACAGTGGTGAAGGGAGGGGACGGGGCCTGAGGTGATGTGTGTAAACACACCATGTGGCGCGTTTTAAGTTGGGGAAATAATTTCCTTTCAATCCTGAGGGAGCCTGGGGCCAACTAGCCCACCAGGTGCTTCCAGTAAGCGCCACTGCTCTGCATTGCAGAGAGGTGGTGCAGGCTGTGCCCCTTTTTACACCTCTCTGCAATGACGCTTACTGAACGTACCTGGTGGGCTATTTTGCCCCTAGGGATCGTCAGGATTCAAGGGGACTTAATCTCCAAACTTAAAAAACGGCCACAGGACGTGTTTACACAGGGGGGAAGGGAGGGGACAGGGCCTGAGGTGACGTGTGCAAACACGCCCTATGGCGCGTTTTAAGTTGGGGAAATAATTCCCCTTCAATCCTGAGGGACCCTGGGGCCCAACTAGCCCACCAGGTGCTTCCAGTAAGCGCCACTGTGCTGCGTTGCAGAGAGGTGGTCTAGGCCGTGCGCCTTTTTACATCTCTCTGCAACACAGCTCTGTGGCACTTACTGGAGGTACCTAGTGGTCTAGTTGGACCCTAGGGACCCTCAGGATTCAAGGGGACTTAATCTCTCAACTTAAAACGGCCACAGGGCGTGTTTACACAGTGGAGAAGTGAGGGGATGGGGCCTGAGGTGACGTGTGCAAACACGCCCTGTGGCGCATTTTAAGAGGTAGTTTTAGTCCCCTGCCCTATTATATACTAGGGGCTTACGAAGGAGGTCATGATGATCACAGGGGGACCCCAACGCATAGTGTTCCCTAGTGTATGTAGGTGTTTTCACTGTATTCTGAGTATCTTTTAACATAGCACTTGCTCTAGGACTGGTTAGTCACACTCAGTTACCACCAGTATCCGTTTGAAAAAGTTGAGGGTACAGGATGATTTTGCAACAAGGCTTCTTTCTGATCTTCTGTTTGTTCTTTCTACACGTTATCCTTCTCCCTGAACTTTTCTTCGTCTTTGAGGACTTCTGTTGCTTCTTTCTGCATTTCTTTTTTTTCTTTCTGTGCGTTTTTTCTTCTTTCTTCACATGTCCTATCTCTGTAGGCATAGTTAGAAATTAGCATTTAAAAAACCTTTGAAATTCACTGAAAAAACCATTGGTTTCAGGGGCGTTATAGTTAGCTGGACTTTTCACTCATACAAAACCATTGAACTTTCCCCGTTATAGTTAGTTCAGCTAACTATAACTCGCGCGCCCGCAGTGCACTGCTGATGACGTCGCATATTACATCACTCATGACATGGTCAGTGACATTACTCATGACATCACTGATGACATCTCAAATGACCTCACTGATGACATCATCCTTGTGATAGAGTGGCAGACCTCCTCTCCCCCTAATATAACCTTTGATACACACATTCTAAAATAGAAACTAAAATTTTCAAAACAATGGACATACCAATATCAGTTACAACAACCTATTCAGTAATTCTAAGATCCACATACACATCCACTCATTCACCAACAGTCCTATACAGTCACTCATACATTTACTCACTCATCATATGTACTCATACATCTATACATCCTGTTACACAACGCCACTCATCCATAGAGTTACTCACACACATAGTCACTCATGCTAATAAAGAATCAAACATCCATTTACTTGCATATACAGTTATACACACACCACCACACTTACTTCTACAGAAACTTACACATACTTAGTCTTTTAAACAATCACTTATAGAAACACATACTTATTCATACAGGAACTCTTTCAATCTCTCACTCTCACATATACTCACTTATATACACCAATAGTCACATATACTAGTTTAAAACATATGTAGTTACTCATAAAGACACTATTGAGACAGTCATTCACTCACTAACACACCCATGCACACACTCATCCACCCATACAGTCCTGCACACATGCTGTCTTCTTCAACACATACAGTGAGTAACTCATTCATGCACCTATGCACTACGTAATACCCCCCACCGAACCATACAGACACTCAGATACTCATAGTGAAACTCAAAAAAACAAATAATAATCTATATAGACACTCATGTAGCTACTCACCAACCCATGCAGCCACTTATACACAAAGTGAGAGACTGATACAGATATTTACATATTTAAACATTACTCACTAAGCCATGTATTCACTAAGATACACTTAATCAGTCAGTTATACAATCAATTTTTCAAAAACAAATCATAAATTTAGACACTTATATACCCATTTATTCTTCCATCGACCTTGAGATATACATATATAAAACATATGTAATTTTCAGAAAAACACACATTCACTGGATGATGTCATCAGTGATGTCATCAGGGATGTCATCAGTGATGTCATTTGAGATGTCATCAGTGATGTCATGAGTGATGTCACTGACCATGTCATGAGTGATGTAATATGTGACGTCATCAGCAGTGCATTGCGGGCGCGCGAGTTATAGTTAGCTGAACTAACTATAACGGGGGAATTTCAATGGTTTTGTACAAGTGAAAAGTCCAGCTAACTATAACGCCCCTGAAACCTATGGTTTTTACAGTGAATTTCTAAGGTTTTTTAAATGCTAATTCCTAACTATAACGTGCCTGAAACCTATGGTTTTTTCAGTGAATATATATATGTTTATATATGTATGTATGTATATATATAAACATACATATATATAATCAAGACCGCTGTGTCGGTCGAAACGCGTCTGAACCTATCCTTTGTTTAAAATAAATCGAGCATGAAAATCTGAACCAGCATTTGAGTGTCCGTGTCTTTTGGGAGTACCGGCTGGTGCTTCGGAAGGAGGATTCGATATATAAATGCATATATATGCATATATATATGTGCATATGTGTGCGTGTAGAGAGAGGTAGAGAGGGGTAGAGAGGTAGAGGTTTAGAGGAAGATGTGTAGAGGTAGAGAGGTAGAGGTAGAGAGGTAGAGGTAAAGAGGTACAGAGGTAAAGAGTAGTAGAGAGAGAGGTAGAGAGAGGTAGAGAGGTAGAGAGTAGAGAGTGAGTAAAAGAGACTAGAGAGTGAGTAGTAGAGAGTAGTAGAGAATAGTAGAGAGAGTAGCAGAGAGTGAGTAGTAGAGAGTAGTAGAGTGAGTAGTAGAGAGTGAGTAGTAGAGCGCAGTAGAGAGTGAGTAGTAGAGACTGAGTAGTAGAGAGTAGTAGAGTAGTAGAGAGTGAGTAGTAGAGTGAGTAGCAGCGAGTAGTAGAGAGTAGTAGAGAGTGAGTAGTAGAGTGAGTAGCAGAGAGTAGTAGAGAAAGAGTAGTAGAGAGTAGTAGAGAGTAGTAGAGAGTGAGTAGTAGAGTGAGTAGTAGAGAGTGAGCAGTAGAGAGTGAGTAGTAGAGAGAGAGTAGTAACGAGTGAGTAGTAGAGAGTAGTAGAGAGTGAGTAGTAGAGAGTGAGAAGTAGAGAGAGAGTAGTAAAGAGTAGTAGAGTTGTAGAGAGTGAGTAGTAGAGAGTAGTGGAGTAGTAGAGAGTGAGTAGTAGAGAGTAGTAGAGAGTACGTATTAGAATGAATAGTAGAGAGTAGTAGAGAGTGAGTAGTAGAGTGAGTAGTAGAGAGTAGTAGAGAGCGAGTAGTAGAGAGCAAGTAGTAGATAATGTGTAGTAGAGAGTGAGTAGTAGAGAGTAGTAGAGAGTGAGTAGTAGAGAGAGTAGTAGAGAATGAGAAGTAGAGAGAGTAAGAGAGAGTAGTAGAGTAGTAGACAGTGAGTAGTAGAGTGAGTAGTTGAGAGCGAGTAGTAGAGAGTGAGTAGTGGAGAGTGAGCAGTAGAGAGTAGTAGAGAGTGAGTGGTAGAGAGTGAGTAGTAGAGATTGAGTAGTAGAGAGTAGTAGAGAGTAAGTAGTCGAGAGGGAGTAGTAGAGAGTAGTAGAGAGTGAGTAGTAGAGAGTAGTAGAGAGTGAGTAGTAGAGAGAGAGTAGTAGAGAGTGAGTAGTAGAGTAGTAGAGAGTGAGTGGTAGAGAGTAGTTGCGAGTAGTAGAGTAGCAGAGAATAGTAGAGAGTGAGTAGTAGAGAGAGTAGTAGAGAGTAGTAGAGTACTACAGAGTGAGTAGTAGAGAGTGATTAGTAGAAAGTGTAGTGTAGAGTAGTAGAGAGTAAGTAGTAGAGAGAAGTAGAGAGTGAGTTGTAGAGAGTGAGTAGTAGAGAGTGAATAGTAGAGAGTAGTAGAGAGTGAGCAGTACAGAGTGAGTAGTAGGGAGTGAGTAGTAGAGAGTGAATAGTAGAGAGTGAGTATTAGAGAGTAGTAGAGAGTGAGTAGTAGAGAGTAGTAGAGTGAGTTTTAGAGAGTGAGTAGTAGAGTAGTAGAGAGTGAGTGGTAGAGAGTTGTAGAGAGTAGTAGGGTGAGTAGTAGAGCGTAGTAGAGAGTGAGTAGCAGGGAGTGAATAATAGAGAGTAGTAGAGAGTGAGTAGTAGAGAGTAGTAGAGAGTGATTACTAGAGTAGTAGAGAGTGAGTGGTAGAGAGTAGTAGAGTAGTAGAGAGTGAGTAGTAGACAGTTGTAGAGAGTGAGCAGTAGAGAGTGAATAGTAGAAAGTAGTGGAGAGTGAGTAGTAGAGAGAGAGTAGTAGAGAGTAAGTAGTAGAGAGTAGCAGAGAGTGAGCAGTAGAGAATGAGTAGTAGAGAGTGAGTAGTAGAGAGTAGTAGAGAGTGAGTAGTAGAGAGTGAGTAGTAGAGAGGTAGTAGGAGAGGGTGAGAAGTAGAGAGTGAGTAGTAGAGAGTAGTAGAGGGTGAGTAGTAGAGAGTGAGTAGTAGAGAGTAGTAGGGTAGTAGAGAGTGAATAGTAGAGTAGTAGAAAGTGAGTAGTAGAGTAGTAGAGAGTGAGTACAAGGAGTAGAGTAGTAGAGAGTGAGTAGTAGAGTAGTAGAGAGTAGTCAGTCAGTGTCAGTCAGTCAGTGTCAGTCTTTCAGTGTCAGTCAGTTAGTGTCAGTCAATCAGTGTCAGTTAGTGTCAGTCAATCAGTGTCAGTCAGTGTCAGTCAGTAAGTGTCAGTCAATCAGTGTCAGTCAGTGTCAGTCAGTCAGTCAGTCAGTGTCGGTCAGTCAGTGTCAGTAAATCAGTGTCAGTCATTGCCAGTCAGTCAATCAGTGCCAGTCAGTGTCAGTATCAGTGGCAGTGTCAGTCAATCAGTGTCAGTCAGTGTCAATCAGTCAGTGTCAGTCAGTCAGTCAGTGTCAGTCAGTTAGTGTCAGCTAGATCAGCTCTGCTGAACTGGTTCTTTGGCTCTAAAGCAGCTCTGCTGACCTGGTTTCTCTGGCTCTACAGCAGGTCTGCTGACCTGGTTCTCTGGCTCTAGAGCAGCTCTGCTGACCCGGTTCTATGGCTCGAAAGCAGTTCTGCTCACATGGTTCTCTGGCTCTAGAGCAGCTCTGCTGACCAGGTTCTCTCCCTCTAGACCAGCTCTGCTGGCCTGTTTCTCTCCCTCTAAAGCAGCTCTACTGACCTTGTTTCTCTGGCTCTAGAGCAGCTCTGCTGACCTGGTTCTCTGTCTCTAGAGCAGCTCTGCTGACCTAGTTCTTCGGCTCTAGAGCAGCTCTGCTGACCTGGTTCTATGGCTCTAAAGCAGCTCTGCTGACTTGGTTCTCTGGCTCTAGAGCAGCTCTGCTGACCTGATTCTCTGGCTCTAAAGCAGCTCTGCTGATCTGGTTTTCTCCCTCTAAAGAGCTCTGCTGACCTGGTTTTCTGGCTCTAAAGCAGTTCTGCTGACTGGGTTCTCTGCCTCTAGAGCAGCTCTGCTGACCTGGTTCTCTGGCTCTAAAGCAGTTCTGCTGACCTGGTTCTCGGCCTCTAGAGCAGCTCTGCTCACCTGGGTCTCTGGCTCTGGAGCAGCTCTGCTGACCTGGGTCTCTGGTTCTAAAGAAGCTCTGCTGACCTGCTTCTTAGGCTCTAGAGCATCTCTGCTGACCTGGTTCTCTGGCTCTAGAGCAGCTCTCCTGACCTGCTTCTTAGGCTCTAGAGCAGCTCTGCTGACCTGGTTTCTCTGGCTCTACAGCAGCTCTGCTGACCTGGTCCTCTGCACTCACGATGCATGCATCCGACCTCGCGAAAATATATTTAAAAATACTATAAGTTTATTATAAGTACAAAAATATTATTTTAATGAATATCTTAGATAATCTCTTGCCCTAATATGTATATTAAAGACACACACATATCATTTTGGAACATAATTTTTTTTGCGGGAGTCGTGCAGCCAGCGCGCCCCAGCACGTATATGACATCACGCGGGACCCACAACCACGCAAGCCTCTCGTTCCGTAATGCGCTTGTGTCGCGAATGCGCGGGAGCAGGAGTCGCGGACTGGTCGCATAACTTGACTGCAGCCTCCAACAATAAAAGAAACGAGAACAACACTTACCAGTGTGTCTCTTCCTTGAGGGTAACTCTCCGTGTTTGGATAAATATATATTTTGTGTGCAAAAAGTATAACTCCTTTATTAATCGACCATTACGCGTTTTGGTCTGTTCGGACCTTGATCACATGACAAACGCTGCCTTACTTTTTTTTCTTTTTAAAGTGATACGTGCGTGGTAATAAGTGCTCAGGCATAGAAAGTAAAGATATGCTTCCTGGAAGGTAAACAACGTTTTCCACGAAACTTTTTCCCCGCAGGGAATCACAATTCCGCATACCATTACTCCGCAAGTCGGTACAATGACTTGCGGAGGGGGGAGAAGGTCTTGGATTTAAAATCCAACACCTTCCCTAATGTCCACACAGACTGGAGTTGGAATAGTAAATTAGACTATTCCAACATCCAGCGGCCCCCCTCTGCATATATTGCATGATCTGTTTTGCAATGCAGGGGTTTCATGATCTTTTGTTCCTTTTTGCCAAATGGTGTAGTGTAAGTTGTTTCATTAACTCCATATTGGCATGTTTTACAACTCTTGCATTTTACGAAAGCCATTACATTGCGAAAGCCATGAATCCTGTTCTGTTATCTCAGAGCTGCTTTTAACCAAACAGTTGCTCATGGAGGGAGCTCATATGTGGGTGATAGATAGATTGTAGGGTAACAAAGCTCCAATAATAGGATCACTTATATATATATAAAATCACATTTTTTCAATCAACCTTCTTGGCACTTTAATTATTTGTCCTGATCTGGTGGCTGGAGGAGATTCCTAGGTCTTCATAGATTTTATTATAATGGGCCTTCAACACCTGTTTAGAAATTATTTTATCGTTAGGATCAAAGTTTCTCCGCCAAGCCCTCTCTAGAGGTTTACAAGCTTTCTTGCTTTTCCTAAGAGCTTTGTTGAATCATGGGCCAGAGGCTTGAGCTGCCTTAGCCGAGCATGAGGATGGGGGAGCAAGCTCCCCTGCGTGGAGCTGAAACCAGTTCTCGAGACAATCTACGTCATCGTTGAGATTATCACAGAAAGGGATAGGGTGCTTACTGAGGGCAGTGCCCATGGCAGCTGATGTTATTTGATGGAAAGGTCTAAAACTGCTGGTGCGGGACTTCCCATAAAACTTAGGATTGCTAGATTCATTGTTAATTATAAAACTAAAAAGGTAGTGATCAGACCCCGCAAAAGGGAGAGGTGGGGCAGTTTTTATTGCTTCATTGGAAAAAATCTAAATATGTCCCTTCTCATGAGTGGTATGATGGACAAATGGGGCCAGTTTGAAGATATCTAGGGAATCCCTAAGTCTGATGGACTCCTGCTCAGCTGGTTTGTCCATGTGGATGTTAAAGTCTCCTAGCACCAAACAGTGTTTTTATTTAGTGACAAATTGACAAATCTCCCCAAATTAGGAGTTTCTCTTAGATTTTGTCATCTGACAAGAATTTCATCAATAACTCTCAGTCGCATCAGTTCACAAGAGTTTCTTAATGACTTCTTTCACACCATCATCAACAAGGCTTTTAAGATTCTTGAAAAGGTTTTTGCACTCAGCATGAATGAAATCATCATGTGTTTCTATCCAAGCATCCCATCTATCACTAATATTTAGTTTTTGGGCGGTATCAAAAGGTGGTGGATTCAGGAATGCAGCAGCAATGTAGACCAGTTTGAAACTTAATGACACAATGGGTGGATCCGTATGACTTGTTTTACACAACTCAACTGTGAAACCTTGTGACATGCTGGCCTCTGACACATATTTAATGATAGCTGGATACATGACTTTCTTCGCAGCCACCTGGGGACTTTCACTATACCGAGAGTTGATCTAGGTTGATTATTTTCCAAAGACCTGTGAAGTTTTTCTAAGCCCCACTCGACAACTTTGTGAATGAACCACTTAGGGTATGGATGGCTCCGTAAGCACAACCCTAAACACTGCTCCTTGAGCCAATTCACTGAGTGCTGTGGTATGAAGGCTCTGTTTAGAGTACACAGTAAGTTATTTATTTCATTTTTAAACATCAGTTTGTATTTTCTAGTACCTGGTTGAACTTCACCTTGCAGGGCTTCTGTTTGCAGTGTTATTTTGTAAGTTATGATTATCCTGCGTGGCAGCATGCTACCTTTATGTATGACCTGGCCAGCAGGTTCAAGACCATCACCGTGTAACTTCTTTGCAACACTTCTGTTGTCTTCATTTGCTTTACAGATGCTGAAGTTGAGTTTTGACTCCATGTGCATGAAGCGTTGATTCCATTCTTCAACAGCGACACATGGCATGCACGAGCAGTTTGCTTGGACCACAGAAAACTCTCTGGGAGAGCACAGTCGTTCTTTGGGTTACTTACCTCCTATCTTGTCACCATTTGTAGTGTCTTCCCAGCCTGACCATGCCACACACCAAGCTTAAAATTACATGTCTTTTTTTTTGCTGTGCGTAACTACTAACATAACATTCTAAAAAAAGCTTTCATGGCGTGGCGCTCAGACACGTAGTCCATTAGGTTCCAAAAGGGATCCTTCATAATATATCATATGACACTACCCCTTTCTTATCTAAGTTTCCATATTATATTGTTCATAAAGGGCATTGGGATTATCAGTGCTAACAAATAATGAATGAAAGCATTACATGTTTACTTATTTATACCCTTCATACATTGCATGAGTGGAGAATGTTTTAGTAAATACCAAAATATTACTTTATATACTTCTGTCTTGTTCTATATGCTTCAACCTTATCTAAATCAATCAATCAATACTTTATTTCCATTCATTAACTCATGAAAGTACATAATACAGAAGAAACATAAAAACAAAAGTATGCCTAGTAAATTAAAAATCAAAACAATAAAATTGAATAAAAATCTTTAAAAATCATAATATGTCTGCTAGCACTACTGTACCTTCCTGGTTGGACAAAAGCCAAACCGACAAAAACCTCAAAAAAAGTCCTGAAAATTGGCTGCAAGGAGGGACCATTATACCATTTGGAATGTCTGAGCTAGTTACAAATTTAAGGAGGCTTAAGGCGTTAGCTAACATATGAAAGCTTTAAAGTGCAACAGTGCAGGTATATAAACTTATCAAAGCTGTTTGTTTCAGGAACTAACCCATAAAACATAGCAACAATTGTATAAGACATCACAAACACCATTAGGTATCACCAAAATTGATATATCACATACATTTAAAAACGATACTGATGATAGCGGAATGATTTGTTAGAAGCACAAGATGAATTGTGGGATGAAATAAATACAGTTAACAAATCACAGTGCACATGGCTCCCATATTTTTATACAGGAATTAGAAAGAACTTGGAAGGGAGCGATAAGAGGTTCGTAGGAATAATGTGTCTAATGTTTAAAGTGACACACTCAACTTTTCCTGTGCAGCAACACTGCTTACAGGTATCAGCTGATTTAGAAAACCAATAACTGGCTGGTGCCAGACCATAGGATTCAAATGCCTCCTTGTAATGTCTGACACCTGTAGAGATGGAGCGTAGTTTACCATCTCGGCCAATCATAAGCAGGACAGAAAAATAGGACATGTTCAACATCTTCTATCCTATGATTACAAAATATACATGGCACATAATCAAAACAATGGGTTTTCCATCTGTTGGTAAAATTATTGACTAATAGTGTTCTCAAGCTAAATTTGATAAACAATGTCCAAGGAAGGCGTTGTTGAATCATGTACATATACAGTTTATTAGCAGGTGTGGGCTCAACGGATAAAAGAATTTGTTACCCAAGCCGCCAGTTTTGGCCTTATGACGATGACCAATATTATAACTGTTCCAGTAGGCACTTTTCATAATTGCCTTGGAGCTGGAGGTGATTGACAAAGTAATATTCAAATAATCACTCTAGCCTAAATCATAGAGACGAAGTTTAACATATTGAAAGCAAGGTGGCAGATTGGGTTTGCTCAGTTTCAATACTTCCTCAGCAACTGACCTATAATGACCTAAAATGAGCAAATTCTGGGGTGGACTACAGCCTGGCCCAATATAGGAGGGGTTTCAGACATACCATGTCACCAACCCTCTTTAGGCCAGTATAAAAAAATAGTGGGGTCATGGGTTTGCCCTGGAGTAAGCTGAACAAGGATCCCAAAAAGCTATTTTCCTTTGAAATTACACTCCTAAATGTCTGCCCCATGAAGTGCAGGGGCTGGGCTTTTGCCCTATTAACCTCAATAGCAGAGGAGACAGATTTGGGTGCAGTCGCATAAAACCTATTGACAAATGCTGAAGCAGAATTTAACAGTATTAGTCAACTTTTTTGTAATTGGGATTTCCATCTCTTTTAATTATCTATTCTAATCCCCAGATTATCAAAATTTGTAACTTCCTGCAGGGCGGTTCCCTTCATTAGAAACCCTCTTATGCACAATCTGTGAGGTTTGTGTACCATTATTTTAGTTTTTTGGGTATTGACCTCCAGGCCACAAAGATCACAGAACTCCGTAAATTTATTCAACAGGTTTTGAAGTCCTGACTGGATGAGAGAGAGGAGAAGAGTATCATTTGCAATAAGCAGCACAGAATTGGGACACTCTTCTAATCTTGAAAAATCATGAACCCAGTTACATAAATGCTTCACCACATTATTTATATACAATAACAATAATGTTGGCGCAAGAACTCACCATTGTTGCACCCCACATTCTACAGATATACAGTCAGTTAGTTCACCACCCAGTCCCCATCTGACTTGACGAATGTGTTATTGTGTAATCTAAGGGGGGTGTCTAAAAGTGTGTGTTCTAACCCAATAGATGATAGGGTTGTCCACAGGTCTAGGGACAATACCAAAGGCTGTCCTGAGCTCCACAAAAGCCAAGGAGAGATGGTTCTTAAAAAGCCTAAGGTATTTTGAGAGGATGAGGTCAAAGCAAGAAACTCGACTCACCCTGGTGCGAAATCCTTCCCATGAAGGAGACAAGATGAAGCCTGGCCACAACATGGCTAGAACCTGGTGACAGAAGATCTTGTGGAGGTTGTCAATGAGGCTGAGCACTAGGAGAACTTCTGACACTGTTAATATAAACTGACATAATTTCAGCACCATGCCAGGACTCGGGAACCTTCCCACCTGCAAGTATACCGTTGACAGAGTATTAATGTTTGGTCTCTATATAGTAGGCTCAGAGCTGAAAAGGTCACAAGAGACTTTGCGGGCCGTGGGCCTTCCTCTGTTTCATAGCCTGGATCGCCCCAAGAGTCTCTGTGAGAGTGAAATGAATTGGGCCAGTAGTAGTGGTATCTCTCGGGCTCTTGGCCTTGATCTTGGTTACAGCAGCCTCTACGTTAGTTGGGGCATAGATGTTGGTAAAATGATCTATCCAAGGCTGAAATTGGATTAAGAGCTCTAAGGGGCAAAGGGATTTAGCACTAGCATGCAAGAAGATTCACCAGAAAGTCTGGGAATTATTATTTTCCACTGCCTCGACTAGTGCTAACCAGTTGGAATCAATCCAGCTCTGTTTGGTAAATGCAATTGTGTGTTTATAATGCGCACTGGAAACAGAGATTTCCTCTCAGGATCCCTTTTATACCACTTCTATTGGATGTCCTTTCACTAGCCTGCATTCTTTATAAAACCAGGAAGAAGTCTGTAAGAAGGTGGGGGGTTTAGACTTAAATCCCTAGTGCAAAGCTGGTGTAGAGCACCAAGATGGACCTTGTGGTGACCTAATATGAAAGATGCATCAAAGGGTTGTGCTGCCAGTGTAAAAAAAAATGTCAGTAAAGGTGTCATTGATTTTGGGTGGGGTCTTAGTGTTGAGGTAAAGGTTAGACCATTTGATAGTTTTCTGCTGTTGCCTAATGTTACAAGGGTCTGTGATTTGATGTCTTATGCAGTGGAGTTCCCTAAGAGATTACCATCCATTTTGAGACTAAGTACATTTTGGTCACTGTCTGGTCTATTTAGAATTTCAAAGTCGGTAGCCATATGCCAGTTGTTAAGGTCTAGGAATACATAATCAATTCTGCTATTTGAGGCACCTCTGGAAAATGTATGAGCACAATGTGTATCAGAGTGGAACCTCCCATTACATGATGAATACTATGGCTCAAGGTAATTGACAAAAGCTGGGTGGTGCATACTCACATGATAGTAAAACTTTTCTCTCCAGTAAGGGTATTCCTTTAGCTTCATCTTCAAGAACTATTACGTACTCCAGACTGTCTAACAGCTCACAGGTAGTGTTGAAATCTCCAACTATTATGAGTGGAATACTATTGGATATGGTGCAGAGATGATTGGCAGGTAATTGTTAAGTAGTTGACTCTTAGTTGAACTGGGCTGAGTGACTATATACATTATAGAGGTCTTTCCTGCTGTCATTCTTGCCCCTTAAAGGCGTGTTGTTAACCCAGATTCAGAGGCCACTTGAGGGATGCCTAGCCTTGGAGGGTGTTGCCTCGATGCTGAAGTTGGAGTAACCAGGCCTAAGGAGTTTTTCTGTAGTCCATGTCTCCTGCAAGATTATAAATCATGTTGATAAATGAAAAGGCCCCAATCTGGGGCAATAGCTTTCTCTCAGAGGCCGGCAATGTTCCAGGACAGTTGCAGAAAGGGGGGGACTCTTTTGCCAATTTACCCAGCTCAGATAGGGGACTGCTTGGGGGTGACTGTACTGGAGTGCAAGGGTCAGGGTTAAATATATGTGTATTTTGAAGATTACTGAAGATGAGATGCATGAAACAGGGCTGGGTCAATGGATTGGGAGAAGTGATGAAACTGGCAAGAGTGTTAGTGGGGTCATGACATGTAATCGCAGGGATCACATCCACTCGGGCTCCTTCCTCATTCGTCTGAAACTAATGGGAAGGGGCTGATTGAACTATGTCTGGGTCTGCGCCCTTCCCTCCCGGGTGTTAATCTACACAAGCCAAGTCATGGAGTGGATGAAACTGATGGGAGATAGGGATAGCAAACCTATGTTGCATAGCCACTGGTCCATATGGGTGACAGTTTCCATCTCTAGCCCTAGGGTAAAGAGGTCTAGAGTGTTTGAAGAAATACCCCAATGTAATGATAATGATACCATTTTCAATCCTCTCACACTGACTACTGGCTCCGCGATGAATTAGTCAAGGCAGGGATTTTTACAATTTCCCACAATGCAGTGCCCAATGTTGCGCTTTACCTATGGCACAACTCACTTGACCCTCCTCACAAACAGAATGGCCTTGGATTTGTTAATGTTAAAGTCAGTGTTACGTGCTAACCTGTGGCAGACCTTAAGGGCAACAATCCAGGGGGAGATTAAGGTGGGGCCAGTTGGGAAATTGATATGACTTAACATTGGAGACTGCAACTTGGTGAGGCTTCACTTCCACCCTGCCCGTTAGAGTTCTATTTCACCCCGCCCTTATGTCTGTGCTCTTTGCACTTGCAATTGGCTGGGCTATTGAGCCAGAGATGGGGATGGGGCGGGGGCAGTGCAAGCCAGACCAGTCTGTGTTAAAGCAGGGGCCACAGTGGTTACCAAACTCAAACTCTTTGGATTAGTATTGGCACACACAGAGGCCGGGGAAGTGAGCCTTTCATTCAACTGATCAGCATGAAACTGTAATAGCAAAGAAACTGCGGATTCCACTTTGCATAATCTGTCGATCAATGGAGGCAAGCATGTATTCACCATGTGCTGATAATAAATGATAGGGTGGACCCAATCCAAGGCAGAAGGAGCTGCATTGGAGTTTGTGGTTACAATGCTCGAAGAAGGTGGAAACAGAAGGGGTGGAAGGGTCCTTCTCCTTGCACTGGTTACCCTTGTCACCCTCCTAGGTCTACTTTGACCCTCTTGCTTAGATTTTCTTTTGCACTTAGCCGGTGCCCCCCCACTAATTTCCAGGGATGCCAGTGATTGGCAATGTCCTGGGTATAGACAGTGATGACTGCAACGACCGGGCAATCTCTTCAAACAGGGGTCTATGTTGCGTTGGAAGGGCCTCACTCCCCTTGCCTTCATGTAGCCCTGGGTGGACCTGGAGTCTCTCTTCCAGTTCTAGTGACAGGCACCATTCCACCATAACAGCTTCTTTGTCCAGGACACCCACTGCTCACTTCAAGAATGCATCAAGAGTGGCGCCGCTCTGGGATTTGGAGGGAACTGGAATACCCCCCATTATTTTATGTTTGACCATTGTCACTGAGCACAGTTGTGTTTTGATGTGAAAAGAAGGATACAAAGGTCCAATGCATGAACACAGGACAAGCACTCACCACAGATTTGAAGGGCTGGCCCAACCCAGCCGCCTCCGGGAGCGGACAAGTGCAAGCCCTTGGCCTGGGCTTTTCCCGACACACGTCCTGTGCCATGGGAGATGGCTTAGTGCTTTATAAGACTGGCGGTGCAGGAAACGTGGTGCAACCCCTCCTCCTGGAACTGAGGCCGCCTGGGACAGTGAGGCCACACTATCTCCAATGGTGGTAAAACCATCAATCAATCAATCATTGGTATTTATAGAGCGCGCTACTCACCCGGAGGGTCTCAAGGTGCTGGGGGGGGCTGCTACAACTCGAAGAGCCAGGACTTGAGTAATTTCCTGAACGTGAGATGGTCCTGGGTCAGTCGAAGGTGGGTGGGGAGGGAGTTCCATGTCTTGGCAGCCAGGTAGGAGAAGGATCTTCCTCCTGTGGTGGTTCTGCGGATCCGTGGGACGGTGGCGAGGACGTGGCTGGTGGATCGGAGCTGGCGGGTGGGTGTGTAGAACGTGAGGCGGTCGTTGAGGTAGGTGGGGCCCGTGTCGTGGAGGGCCTTGTGTGCTTGGGTGAGGAGTCTGAATGTGATTCTCTTGCTGACCCGGAGCCAGTGCAGGTCTCTCAGGGGGGCGGAGAAGTGGCTGTGACGGGGGATGTCCAGGATGAGACGTGCTGAAGCGTTCTGTATGCGTTGCAGTTTCTTCTGTAGTTTGGCCGTGGATCCCGCGTAGAGGGCATTCCCGTAGTCCAAATGGCTGGTGACGAGGGCCTGGGTGACCGTCTTCCTGGTTTCGGTGGGGATCCATCGGAATATCTTACGGAGCATGCGCAGGGTGTTGAAACAGGAGGACGTGACGGCGTTGACTTGCTTGGTCATCGTGAGGGAGGAGTCCAGGATGAAGCCCAGGTTGTGTGCGTGGTCCGTAGGCTTGGGGGCGGTGCCCAGTTCCGGGGGCCACCAGGAGTCATCCCATGTGGAGGGGGATGATCCAAGGATCAGGACTTCCGTCTTGTCCGAGTTCAGTTTCAGGCGGCTGAGTTTCATCCATTCCTTCTTGGAGTTTGGCTCTGGCGGTGGCGGGGTCGTTGGTGAGGGAGAGGATCAGTTGGGTGTCGTCAGCATAGGAAATGATGTTCAGGTTGTGTTGGCGTGCGATGGCTGCGAGGGGGCTCATGTAGACGTTGAAGAGGGTGGGGCTGAGTGAGGATCCTTGCGGGACGCCACAGATGATCTTGGTGGACGATGATTGGAAGAGGGAGAGGCGGACTCTCTGTGTTCTCTCTGAGAGGAAGGAGGTGATCCAGTCTAGAGCTCCCTCTCGAATTCCGGCGTTGTGGAGGCGAGTGGTTAGGGTGTGGTGGCAGACTGAATCGAATGCGGCCGAGAGGTCGAGGAGGATGAGGGCGGCAGTTTCTCCGTTGTCAAGCAAGGCCCTGATGTCGTCAGTGGCCACGATGAGGGCGGTTTCGGTGCTGTGGTTCGCTCGGAAGCCAGACTGTGAAGGGTCAAGGGAGCCGTTGGTTTCGAGGAATGAATTCAGCTGCGTGTTGACGGTCTTCTCGATGACTTTCGCGGGGAAGGGAAGGAGCAAGATGGGGCGAAAGTTCTTGAGGTTGGTGGGGTCTGCGGTGGCTTTTTTCAGGAGGGCGCTGATTTCTGCGTGTTTCCAGCTCTCCAGGAAGGTGGCGGATGCGAAGGAGATGTTGATGATGTTCCGCAGTTGGGGGGAGATGACGGCGTCGGCTTTGTTAAAGATGTGGTGTGGACAGGGGTCGGATGGGGAGTCAGAGTGGATGGTGTTCATCATGCGGATGGTGTCTTCTGTGCTCACAGGGTTCCAGGCGTGGAGGGTGGTGGTGGCGGGTGTGGGTTCGGTGGTGGGGTGCGTGGTCTGGGGGCCGAAGCTGTTGTGAATGTCGGCGATTTTGTTTTGGAAGAACAGGGCCAGTGAGTGGCAGAGGTCTTGTGAGGGCGTGATGTCGTTGTTGCTGGCGCTGGGGTTGGAGAGCTCCCTGACAATGCTGAAGAGTTCCTTGCTGTTGTGGGTGTTGTTGTCCAGTCTTTCTCTGAACGCTGTCTTTTTGGTGGTGCGGATCAGTTGGTGGTGTTTGCGGATGGCGTTTTTGAGGGCTGTCATGTTCTCTGTTGACTGGTCATGGCGCCATGCTTTCTCGAGGGTCCGGCAGGATTTCTTGGAGTTTTTGAGGTCGTCGGTGAACCACGGGGCTTTCTTGCTGCTGGTTCTGGTGGGGGGGTTCTTCAGTGGGGCCAGGGTGTCGGTACAGTTGGTGAGCCAACGTGTGAGGTTGCGGGTAGGCCTGGGCAAAATTTCCGTTCCGTTCACGGAATTTGCGATAATTTGGCATTTCCGCGTTCCGCGGAGAGCGCGGAAATGTCAAAATTTCCGCATTCCGCAGCTTTGCGATAATTTGGTTCTTGCTCGCGCTGTAAAATAATACATTCTCGCGCGCGATTGCCTTACCTGAATCCCCGCGTTCGCCAACAAGTTTTCCCGATCCGGTCGCGTTCTCCATGAGATGTTGCATTGTTTTAGCCATTTGCGCTGTCTCGCGACAGTTCGCGTCCGCAGTGACGTCATGCGTCGCGCGATCACGTCTTTTTTCTCGCGATCATGCACCGCGAGACAACTGAAAACAAGATGGCCGCGCCCGCGAGCAACCGCAGGGGTAAGTTAGCGACCCGCAACCATGCAAAAAATATCGCGAACGGGCGGGAAAAAAACTTCCGCATCTTCGCGATCTTTCCGCTTGTTTGCGGAGATTTTTAAAATTTTCGCGATAATTAGCGAAAGTCGCTTTCGCAAATTCCGCCGACCCCTAGTTGCGGGCTGCTTCGTTGGGGTTCGTGGTGTGGGTGGGAGGGTTCTGGCTCAGCGAGGTGGTGAGCTGGGCTGTGGTGATCTTGTTCCAGCATCTTCGGGGGATCTGTTGTGGGTGGTGATGGGTCGTTGTTTTTCTGAAGTTGAAGTGGATGCAGCTGTGATCTGTCCAGTGTAGTCCGGTGGAGTGGCTGAAGGATATGTGGTTGCTAGAGGAGAAGACGGCGTCAAGCGTGTGTCCGGCGTAGTGGGTGGAGGTGGTGACCAGTTGCTTGAGTCCGAGGTTGGCGAGGTTATCCAGTAGGGCAGTGGTGTTGCTGTCATTGTTGTTTTCCAGGTGGAAGTTGACGTCTCCTAGGAGGATGTAGTCTGAGGAGGCGAGGGTGACTGGGCTGATGAAGTCTGTGATGGCTTCGCTGAAGTGGGTGCCCGGTCCTGGGGGTCTGTAGATGAGGGTGCCTCTGAGGGTGGTCGTGGGGTCAGTGTGTATCTGGAAGTGGAGGGGCTTGGCGGTGGTGAGGGAGTCGTCGCAGTTGGTTGTGACGCGGATGGTGATTTTATGAACGATGGCGATGCCTCCTCCTATTTGGTTGGTGCGGTCCCGTCGGATGATCTTGTAGCTGTCCAGGATGGCTATGGCGATGTCGGGAGCTGAGGAGACATTCATCCAGGTCTCTGTGAGGAAGGCGACGTCCGGTGCTGTCACGTCCAGGAGGTTCCAGAGTTCGATGGCGTGCCTGTGGATGGAGCGGGTGTTGAGCGGTTTGGTGTTGGGCCTGGTCTGGCAGGTGCGGTGCTGGTCCGGATGCAGGTGAACTTGCAGGCTAGGCAGGTCCGTGGGTGCGTTTCGGGCTGGCCGGGTGGCAGGCGTTGTTCCGGCCGGTGTTGAGTGTGAGGAGGGTGGCGGTGTCGTAAGTCAGACGGGTGGGAGGGCATCGTTGATGGCCAGGTGCCGACGGGCACAGATGGGCTTGCCTTAGGCGTGCCTTTGGCGCGTCAGTGGCACGCCCGCTGTACGCGGCCGCGCAGCGGTCGCCATAGGAGGGCGGGAGGGAGAGCCAATAGGTGCCGGGGGGGCGGAGCCGCACGGGAGGCAGTGGCGGGAAGACACAGGGTGGCTGGAAGCCCGTAAAAAAGTAAAAAACACACAACACAACTCACAGCACGCGGGGTACAGAATAGAAAAAGGGGGAGACACTCAGTTGCATGGGGTACAGGAGGAAGAGCAGGGGGCAGGCACGCGGTCTCACACAGGCAGGCAGGCGGTGCTCGAGCAGAGCGCTGAACTGAGAGAGCAGCAGGCGGGAAGCCGGGCAGACAGGCGGAGCTGCAGCAGCGGGGAAAGTGACCTACCCAAGGGTCAAGGGTCACTGACTCCGCCGTGCAGCGGTCGCCATAAGAGGGAGGGAGGGGAGGAGGGGTCAGCTGGGAGGCGGGAGGGAGAGCCAATGGGTGCCGGGGGGGCGGAGCTGCACGGGAGGCAGCGCGGAAGACGCAGGGGGACTGGAAGCCCGTAAAAAAGTCAAAAACACACAACACAACTCACAGCACGCGGGGTACAGATTAGAAAAAGGGGGGACACTCAGTTGCACGGGGTACAGGAGGAAGAGCAGGGGCAGGCACGCAATCTCACACAGGCAGGCAGGCAGCGCGCGAACAGAGAGCTGAACTGAGAGGGCAGCAGGCGGGAAGCCGGGCAGACAGGCGGAGCTGCAGCGGCGGGGAAAGTGACCTACCCAAGGGTCAAGGGTCACTGACTCCGCCGTGCAGCGGTTGCCATAAGAGGGAGGCAGGGGAGGAGGGGTCAGCTGGGAGGCAGGAGGGAGAGCCAATGGGTGCCGGGGGGAGGAGCCGCATGGGAGGCAGCGGCGGGAAGACGCTGGGGGGCTGGAAGCCTGTAAAAAAGTAAAAAACACACAACACAACTCACAGCACGCGGGGCCCAGAATAGAAAAAGGGGGGACACTCAGTTGCACGGGGTACAGGAGGAAGAGCAGGGGGCAGGAAGTAAATAGTCACCGCTTCACGTGCCATGGAAGATGGTAAGGCACTTTATAGCACTAGTGGTGGGGAAAATGCTGGTGCGGCCCCTCCTCCTAGAACTGGGGCCTCCTGGGACCTCAAGTCTCCATCACCTCAAATGGCAGCAAAAGCAGGCAGCAAACAGTCACCGCGTCCCATATCTATAAATAAATATATTTCCAAAAACTCAAATCATATTGATCGTTAAACTGCACCATGTTCTTCCATGCCTCCATAGTTAGAAAGCAAGTTGAAGGGAACTTTTAATAAAACAGCAACTTTTCTTCAGCAATGATCACACTTGGATTTCAATTGTAAAATATAAAGTGGGAAAAGGACTTTTATTGAATTTTTATTGAGCACCCACCATCACCAAGTGCGTCTTGAGAGCTTATTTGTATAGTTACTTACTTTTTTACCTATCAATGTACTAAGTTACCTCAATATTCATTCATACACTCATTCATCCATTCTTTCATACTTGAAGTCTTTGGAGCCAGCAGCTGTGTTATTTTGGGAATTTTCTTGTACCAACATTTTTATGTTGTCATTCTGTGCCTTTTCACCTATTGTTTTGGCCGATTTGGAGCTTAACCTTCTTGGGGTTGGGGGTGTTTGGTTATTCCGAATTGTTCTTGTCAGCATATATGATGTATTACATAGCTGTGCACACTTCACATTTGTCTCTACCTTGGTTTCTGGTGGTGGAATGTTATAAAAATATGATGCAGATCTCATAGACCTTATATCAATGGTGCTGGTATGTTGTTGTTTGAATCTGAGAGAAGTTACAAGAGGCTTTGAGCTGAGGCAAGTGTGGAGGCTGAGGAGTTTTACTTGGATCATAAATAAACCTACTAGATGAAACTCTTCCACATGACTCACCTTCATTTCACATCACTCTTGCAATGCGTCCCTGCAGCAAACGCCCATAACATAACTCTGCAGGTGAAGAGTCGAGCCAACACAGCCACTACCTAACATTCACCTAAAGTACTCCAGGCCTATTGTTTTTGCCAATGCTTGTTAGGTGATGTAAATGGCACAATTTATGTGTGATGGCTGGGATGAGGACTGATAAAATACAAGTGATACAGTGGCAGACAACCAAACCAGAAGAAAAATCACATAGTGCGAAATGAATGTAGGCACATTCTATGTTACAATTGCACTGTTATATGTTAATTGTCCATGTGACCCTCTTTTATTATGAATGACTGCATGGTTGTGGATTCCACATTGTAGCACTATCATTAAGCCCGTGTTGTACCGGCAGCACCCTTAAATGAGCCAGAATTTATAAATCGCTTAAATAGATGTGCGAAAGTAAGCAGATGATCACGTCAAAAACGTCAATTACAAGTTAAGATGGAAATGAAATTAAAATGGACTACACAAGGAGTAGAAATTTAGTATATGAAATGTGAAATATTACTCTAAGAAAGTATTAGATCAGGGAATAAGCTGGTTTTTAAAATTAATTTCTGCTGGACGTGGTTAAATGTGCATAGCTGAGCATTAATGGTTAAAGATGATTCCAAATCACTGTAAAAAGTGCTTAACTGCTGACATTCATGAAAAATTAAAAGATCTGAATAGATGAGTAAAATAGAACTTTAAAGATTTCAATAGGGCTCAGACAAATTGGATAATGTTGTTAAAGATGGACATAAAATAAGAGATTCTAAAAGTGAGAGGTGAGCAAGAGGAACTCATTTGGTGTACTATCAATGAATCATTCCACTATGGTAACAAAAAATGTTTTGAAGTGAATAGCCCAAGAATATTTTCATAAGAATAAAGCATATATAAATGAAACTGAATGGCAACATATTTAAACAGCTTTAGTTTGGAAGACTCACAGTATTCAAAGTATTGCTGGCTAAAGCAAATGATAATGGCAGCCATTCCGCTATTCTAAGGAAAGGATCAGTATGTGACTAGATAATGAATTCTCATAATGTACCTGCAGAAGGGCCTGACAATATCCTGCATGAAATCCTGTAATAAAACCTCTTAGTTCTGTAAAAGAAAGGCTCACACGTGGATCCACTAAACTAAAGCTGAGGGCCTCGTTAGATTACAGTGGCAATCTCTTTTTGCAAAAATTAATTCATTGCTCTTCCACCTTTTGGCTAATTAATAAGGAATTATTCTAATTTAGAAAATAGGTTTAAAGGTGAATCAAATCTCAAGGAAGCGTTTTTTAGAGGTGGCTGTAAAATCCCCAAAATATCTGATTATTTGCAAGCAATTGTTGCGCGCCTCATTTGTTGGTTTTTCTTCTACTTTTGACGTTGCTGGTTGCATTACATCATGGGAGAAAAAGCATGATTGGGGCTTTCATATATATTACTGTCTAAACCAAGACAAATGCCTACTGATGAGTGAACTACCAAAATATTGTGGAAAAATATTGTGATACACAAATACTGTGTCAAAAATATTGTCAACTAAAAATATCATGAGATTACAGAAGGTAAGAATATTGTCTTTGAGCGTTATATTATCCTTTTTCAAAGATAGTTGTATAACATATTGTTTGATTTAATGCAGTAGTAGAAAATATGTCTTTTTAAATTCATTAGATAAATATTACTTTTTGTATCATTACTAGGTATTAGTAGTATGATAATGTTTGTATTTAATTTTTTAGGGTAGTTTGTGATTTGTAATGTGATTTTTTAAAATGTAATTATATTTTTTAAATTAAGTAGTGGTTTATTTGGTTTGAAGTGGATTAGTGAGGGAAGGTATTTAAATTGCAAATTATTGTTTTTAACTAATAATTATTTGTATGCAATTTTATTCATTAATTGATTAATATATAAATTAATATATTTATTTATATATTTTTTAGTTATTATTTCTTTAACTATTATGAATTGGTTGGTCACTTTATTTAATACATTTAATATTAATAATAGTGCATCTATATTTTTTATTTCTAAGTTATGATTGTTTCTTTTAGAGCAGTGGTAAGGCAAGTGTATTTAGTTTAAATATGTATAGTTTTTCTATATATTTTGTTTTATTTGTAGCATGCAAATGGCATTTTAGAACATGTATTTTGTTTGATTTATATTTACAGTTTTTCATATGTTTTAGTTTGATATATATATATGCATATACATATATACATACAAATACATATATTATCTACTGGCGGTCGCCAGTAGATAGTTATAGTTAGGACCGAGTTCCCATAGGAAATCTGAAAATTCTATTTGGAATAACTTTGGCGCCGGTTGACGAATCCTTGTGAAATTTTCAAAATAGGTGGGGCGCTCCGCTCTGCTAGTACCCTAAAAGTCTCGGCGGGATTCGTCAAGCAGGGGCCGAGAAAAAAGGGGGGTCATAAAACGCGTTTTCCCCATGCATTTTTCCATAGGGACCTTTAGTCCAAGGTACAGCCCGAACGGCTGAACAGAATTATTTGAAAATTGGCATAGAGAAAGTCCTCAGGTCAGGGATGTGCCTTTTGAATATCTTGATTATAAAGGAACAGTGGTCCCATTCAATTCGAGTAAATTAAGGTGCCACAATTAGTACAATGAAAAATTGGGTTTTATGTTGGAAGACAATGCAAAAATAACTAGAAAATTACAGTAAATAGTGAGAAAAGTAAAACAGTGAGTGAGTTGGTGGCAGGGTAATAGGAAATCAGCCGATTTCCGGTACCCAGGCAAGTGATTTAAGAGGTGACTTTTTGGTGCTCAAAGGTAATTGTTAACAAAAAGTCAGTAAAACATTTCATACTCCGACATTTCAATTTGCAATACACTGGAGTTTAGAAATGGTTGTCGACGACGTTTCGATCCCTTAACGAGTGGTGGGATCTCTTCAGGACAAGAGAATGACAATTAATTGCCTGGGAGGTAGCCTAGTGGGGAGGGGGAGAAAAGTAACAATATGCAAAGTTAGGAAGAGAGCATAGGAAGAGTAAAAGAATTGTACTAATTGTGGCACCTTAATTTACTCGAATTGAATGGGACCACTGTTCCTTTATAATAATGTTTACACCCTTGGTCCCTTCTGACTCCTAGGGTCTCCTTGTTCCTTTTGAATATCTTGAGTCAATCTGTTCAGTAGTTCCTGAGAAAATTGCAGTTAAAAGTACATACATATCTATAGCCGCGCACCGTACGTGTACGTACGCGTACCGTACGCGCACGCTGCCGTGCGCGAGCGTAATTCTGATTGGTGGTTACATGACAGTAAACATTCCAGTCAGTCGAAATCAAGAAGAGTCGGCTGCCATTTTGTGTGTCTAGCAAAGAAAAGTGAAGAACGTGAAAAGGGGGCAAGGTAGAGAGTTGCAGACCCCCTAGCCTTTGTCAGGGGGTCCAAGAAGGACCCAGAAGTGTGAAAAATACATTTTTTTTTTTTTTAATCACGGGGTACGCGTACTGTGCGCGTATGGTATGCGTACGGCGGTAAAAAAAAAATAATAGAATTAAAAATCAAAATTAAATGTTTAGATGTTAGGTGGCTCTAAAAAGAGCCATTGTGTTTATGAAGTGTTTTTTTGGTACCTACAAGTAAGTACCGGTGCAGAGTCTAAAGTTCAAGAGGAAGACTCTGTTCCCTTCATCATTGAAATGTACACCGTCACCTCTATAAATGTCTTGCATGTTGTAACGCAAGTTGTTGTGGTATATAGAACCCATACCATAGTTTCTGAGGAAAGCAGAAACAGACTTATTGACGTGCTTTCTTGCTTTGTCAATCTGCGGACAAATTGGTTGGACCAGTTCCACTTTTGCCTTTGGCATATATTAGAATATACAAAGGCAGTTTGTTGAAAAAGTGACATCAATTGCACAAAGGTGTCCTTAACAAGCATTTCCAGACCTACCCCAGTTAAAGTGCCTAGGTCATTTCCACCACAGTGCACAATAATAAGGTTAGGCTGTGGGAGATGTAGAAAGGTTTTCACCAAAGGCAAATAATTGGTGCCACTTTAACCCTCTCTGACCAATCCATTTAATGTCTACATTTGGCAAAGCAAGGTCTTTCACAATACCTCTTTTTTCTGCAAACTTTTCACTCCAGAAGACATAGCTATGACTTACAATCCACACTGTAAACATCTTTCAAGGAGATCTGGATGCACTCAGAAGGTGTCTTTCAGTAGAATGGCAATATGAAAAGAAAGATAGTTGTAAAATGGAGGCTAACATACTTTTTTTTTTAAAAGAACTGATTGGCTGATTCAAACCATTTTACAGTTAAAACTAGGCTGTATGTTTAGATTTTTACAAGCATGTTTTGTATTGGTTCAGAAAAATGTGTACCCACAGAACATTACTTTGGATTTGCTGTTAGGTTTGAAAAGTCAAGCACTCTTGCTCTAAGGATTAGAAACATTGTGTGTTGAACTTATGACCTCTCTGCTCACACCAGTGTTCCATGACCTGTTGCTATGGTAGCAGCCAGAAGTCATGTTGGGGGAAGGGATCATTTGGAAAGGGTTGACATTTCCAACCAATAGAAATGTGTGTTTCCATTTGAAAAAAAGTGGGAAGCACTGTGATTTGGAGTTAACATGTATATGTGTGAAAAAAGACAGGGAAACATTGCCATTAACTGGTTCTGGTGAGAGGAGAGAGGTGTACAGCTCAGAGATTGTTGCTGTGATAATCTGCTGTTTGAGTGCCACATTTCTTTCTGAACTAACTACTTTTAAAGGTGAGTTATGAATTTGAGAGGGAATGTGTGTGGTGCATTTTGATATAAATAATAGAAATGTGATTCTTCTTTTAAAGTTGTGTTTCACGTTTTGTGTTTTGGGAGATATTTAACTGTCTTGAACTTGTAAGATATTATTGAGTATGTCTTCACCATAAGTTAAGGTGTACTGGTATCCCCCAGGAATACTATTTTCTGCCTAGAATCACACCATGAGTCTGTGTGCACACAGGAATTGTTATCAGAGATTTAATTCGTGTTGCTCTTGCTCTGTTAGCCTTGCACTCGCAGGAAAGGGGCAACTTGTTTTCTTGAACTGTGATGGTTAGCATTCAGCAGAAATCACTTTCTCACAAATGAGAGGCAAATGCTAACACATTTGAAATTAACATGGGACATTTTCCTTCCACTTTTAAAGTTGTGTTTTATATTTTATGATAAGGAAGATATTTAAGTGCCTTGAACTTGTAAGATATTATGGAGTATGTCTTCTCTAGAAGTTAAGGTGTACTGGTATCACCCAGGAATACTGTTTTCTGCCTAGAATCACACCATGAGTCTGTGTGCACAAAGGAATTGTTGTCAGAGATTTAATTTGTGTTGGTCTGGTTCTGTAAGAATGGCATTCGTAGGAAAGGGGCATCTTGTTTTTTAGAACTGTGATGGTTTGTATTCAGCATAAAAAAGCTGTTTGGGCATGTGCTCTTTTCTATTTCTGAAAAATATAATGAAAATGTGTCAGACTGTTAGAGTAATAATCACTTGCTCTAAGTGTGCTTTCAAATTGCAAATCAATTTCGTTTTCTGCCTAGAATCACACCATGCGCACACAGGAATTGTTGTCAGAGATTCAATTCATGTTACTCTGGTTCTTTTAGAATTGCATTCGTAGGAAAGGGGAAGCTTGTTTTCTTGAACTGTGATGGCTAGCATTCAGCCCAAATTAATATGTCACAAATAAGAGGGCAATGCAAACACATTTGAAATCAACATGGTAGATTTTACTTCCACTTCTGCAATGGGTCATGTAGTTTGTACATGTTCAAAAGTCCTATTAACCCTTACCACACATGTAGTGTAACATACATGTCTCCAGTGTTTATGCAGTTGTGCAAGCGTCAATGCAGATCTCTCTTGCACCTGACAGTAGACAGTCTCCAGAAGCACACTCTTAGCAGAGAGCAAGCTGTTTCTCATCTACAGTCATGCTTACTATTCAGCGCTGTGTGGTGTTTCAGATAGCAGTGAGTAAAGCTAATACATTGAACATCACCAAGGCTCATTTCCTTTGCTAGAGTGTAGTACGTCATTCAGATTGCACATGTTCATGGTCTAAAAAAGCTGTTTGGGCATGTGCTCTTTTCTGTTTCTGAAAAATATAATGAAAATGTGTCAGACTGTTAGAGTAATTATCACTTGCTCTGCCACAGTAGTAAGTGTGCTTTCAAATTTCAAATCAAATTTCCTTTTCTGCCTAGAATCACACCATGAGTCTGTGCGCACACAGGAATTGTTGTCAGAGATTCAATTCGTGTTACTCTGGTTCTTTTAGAATTGCATTCGTAGGAAAGGGGAAGCTTGTTTTCTTGAACTGTGATGGCTAGCATTCAGCTCAAATTAATATGTCACAAATGAGAGGGCAATGCTAACACATTTGATATCAACATGGTAGATTTTACTTCCACTCCTGCAATGGGTCATGTAGTTTGTACATGTTCAAAAGTCCTATTAACCCTTACCACACATGTAGTGTTACAGACATGTCTCCAGTGTTTATGCAGTTGTGCAAGCGTCCATGCAGATTTCTCTTGCACCTGACAGTAGACAGTCTCCAGAAGCACAATCTTAGCAGAGAGCAAGCTGTTTCTCATGTACAGTCAAGCTTACTATTCAGCGCTGTGTGGTGTTTCAGATAGCAGTGAGTAATGCTAATACATTGTACATCACCAAGGCTCATTTCCTTTGCTAGAGTGTAGTACGTCATTCAGGTTGCACATGTTCATGGTCTCAAAAAGCTGTTTGGGCATGTGCTCTTTTCTATTTCTGAAAATTATAATGAAAATTTGTCTGACAGTTAGAGTAATTATCACTTGCTCTACCACAGTAGAAAGTGTGCTTTCAAATTGCAAAGCAAATTTCGTTTTCTGCCTAGAATCACACCATGAGTCTGTGCGCACACAGGAATTGTTGTCAGAGATTCAATTCGTGTTACTCTGGTTCTTTTAGAATTGCATTCGTAGGAAAGGGGCAGCTTGTTTTCTTGAACTGTGATGGCTAGCATTCAGCTCAAATTAATATGTCACAAATGAGAGGGCAATGCTAACACATTTGAAATCAACATGGTAGATTTTCCTTCCACTCCTGCAATGGGTCATGTAGTTTGTACATGTTCAAAAGTCCTATTAACCCTTACCACACATGTAGTGATACATACATGTCTCCAGTGTTTATGCAGTTGTGCAAGCGTCCATGCAGACCTCTCTTGCACATGACAGTAGACAGTCTCCAGAAGCACACTCTTAGTAGAGAGCAAGCTGTTTCTCATATACAGTCATGCTTACTATTCAGCGCTGTGTGGTGTTTCAGATAGCAGTGAGTAACGCCAATACATTGTACATCACCAAGGCTCATTTCCTTTGCTAGAGTGTAGTACGTCATTCAGGTTGCACATGTTCATGGTCTCAAAAAGCTGTTTGGGCATGTGCTCTTTTCTATTTCTGAAAAATATAATGAAAATGTGTCAGACTGTTAGAGTAATTATCACTTGCTCTACCACAGTAGCAAGTGTGCTTTCAATTTGCAAATCAAATTTCGTTTTCTGCCTAGAATCACACCATGAGTCTGTGCGCACACAGGAATTGTTGTCAGAGATTTAATTCGTGTTACTCTGGTTCTTTTAGAATTGCATTCGTAGGAAAGGGGAAGCTTTAATTCATGTTGGTTTTATTGTGTTTTTCACTCGTAGGAAAGGGGTAGATAGTATTATAAGATTTGAAAAGCTCAAAAAAAATATAGTAATAAATTTAAATTACATAAAGGTATTTTGTTTTTAGTTTCTTTCAGGCATTGCTGACCGACAGTGAAATAAATTAAAGATGCCTATAAAATCAAGAAAGAGAAAAGAACAGAAAAATCATTTATATTTGAAGACAACTGGAGGACCCAAATTAGTTGAAGATCCTCATGTTGGAAAAAAGAAAAAGTCTTCTGGTAAGCAAACTAAGGATTTTTTAAAAAATATCTTCAAAAAAAGAACAAATTTGAAAAATGTCCCCACTGCAAATAGTGTTTCAAGTAGAAAACAACAGGACAAAAGTGAGAAATTACAAAATGCTAATGTACAATCAGAAGCAATAAAGATTGACTTAAAAAGAAAAATAGCATTTAAAGACATTCGTAGAAAAATGTTTCAGAGAAGAGTGATGTCCAATTTGCTAAAGGATGTGAAAAAATATAATAAGAAAGCGAAATTTTATAAGCGAAAGAAAGATATTGAATCAATTGTAGCTAAGGCTTTAGATTTGAAAAGAAAACTATTCATTTTAATTTTGAACAGGATCCGTACATTAGATAAAATGGTCAATGTAATGAAGTCACAAAGCAAAACGAAAAGAGTAGTGAAAAGAAATAACTTTTGTAAAATGTTTTTAGGAGAATGGATGCATAGTTCAAGTACTGAACCATTTTTTAATGAAGAGAGTTATCTTCAAAGTAATAGTTTGCTGCATGCAGTTGACACCAGAGGTCGTGCTTATGAAGTGAAAGATGGTTGTGTAATGGAAAAGGAGAAAATGGTTCCAAGAAATGAGGAAGAAGTAATAGCCGATGAGGTTATGGGGAGACGTCCTAAAGCCCCAGTGTACACTTGGAATTGTAGTAGTATTTGTATTGTACGACAAGAATCTATTGATAAATTACGTGAGTTTCTAAGAGAATATAGTAAAAAAAAGTGTTAAACAGAAGATTAAGGCGCTTCAAAGACTATATCCATGTAGAGTGAGAGAGAATACTGGTTTGCAAGGACATTCTCTGGCTTGTCTTTCTAGGAAAGTTTGCCAAAGAGTTTTTCACCATTTTAGGATGCTGGCAGTTCATCATACTGAAATGAGAAAGTTTGTGAGAAGATTGTATTTTGCTAAAAGTCCAGCACAAAAGTTAAATGAGTTGAATAGGGCTCTGTTCCGTGGATCTGTATCAGATGTAGAGAAGGTTACTGATGAAATTCAGTTTTGTTACTTTGGTCCGGAACAAGAAAGTGCAGGTAATGACACAGTTATTGAAGAAAATGTGGAAGAGAATGTAGAACCCACTGTTAGTAAAAATGTCGAAGATCAAATGACAAAATTTACTATCATCTCTAATGAAAGACCAAATATTACTTGTATTTGTTGCCGGAGAAGCCATTACAAAATTCAAACAAGAAATGTTGATCTGTATAAAAAAAGTGAAAATGAAGATAATTATAAGTGGAAGGATTTTGCAACATATATATTTCTGGAAAATAGTTTTGATTTGGGTGAAGATCAGCGTATTTGTAAATACTGTTATAACAAGTTAGAAGAAAATAGAATGCCAGCCAGAGCTGTACATAATAATTTAGAATTGGTTGTTATTCCTGCAGAACTTTCTGATTTAAATACGTATGAGTCTATACTCATTCAGTGTGTCCATCCATTTCAGACCACAGTGCGTATGGAGCCAAAAACAGGTAAATTACCTCCTTCGGATTTACAAAGAGGTTTAAAAGGAAGAGTTGTCTATTTGCCATTGGATTTGAAAAAAAATATGGAAACAATTGATGCAGATAGATTGGAAACTGAACCATTAGTTATTTTGGTTAATGGAGTACCAACAAAGAATAAGAAAATTTGGCAGGAGCTGGTAGATGTACGAAAAGTACAAAGAGCAAATTTATATTTGAAAAGAAATAATAAATGGTATGAAACAATTTATATGGATGAAGATGAAGGAGTTTTACTACCAGACTCAGGAATACCAGCTGGGCAAATTGAAAAAGTGGTTAAGTCAAAAGAAGAAGAAATTTATGAACATTTCAGCATATATCCTCTTCATTCAAAAGAAGTTATGGCAAACACTATTGATCTGTTTCAGATGAAAAAAGCACAAGGAACTCCTGTGAGTGTATGGGAGGAGAGTTTGGAAGCTCATTGTTTTCCCCAGCTGTTTCCTACAGGAAAAGGTGGACGATATGATGAACGCCCAGTACAGATTCCTGCTTCTGAGTATCGGACTACAAGATTATATGCAGAAGATCCAAGATTTCGTCAAAGTATTCCTTATTTGTTCCATCTTTTATTTGAAAGCGACTTGTCAGCACTATCTTATGCAGTAAATTACATTTTGAAAACTGGAGTATATCTACATAATGTGTCTGCAAAGGATTTTATGAACAAAGTGCAACAGCGAGATGATCATTTGAAATCTCAATTGATTAATCTAATGGCTTGTCAGCGTGGGACAAATGAATATTGGTACCGACGCCATGGAGAATTGAAATGTATGTTACGGAATTTAGGAACTCCTACATGGTTTCTCACCCTAAGCTGTGCTGAGTACGCTTGGGATGATCTTCTGGATTTTCTTCGAGAGGCAAATTCAAATATTGAAAACATCCAATACAAGACAGCAGGAGAATTGTGCTCATTGGATTCGGTTAATGTTTGCAGATATTTCAATCATAGATTTGAGGCTATGATGTCCTTCATCTGCAATAAAAAAAATCCACCTCTTGGAAAAGTTGTGGATTTCTTTTGGAGAAAAGAGTACCAAGCAAGAGGTGCTCCTCATATTCATATGCTGTTGTGGATCAAGGATGCCCCAAAATTTGGAACAGATTCTGATGATGCAGTTTTAAGTTTCATCGAAGAATATGCAACATGTGCTATACCTAAAAGCACAGAAGAGAAAAACTTAAAAGAGCAAGTTTTACGTTTCCAAAGTCATCGGTGTGGAAAATACTGTTGACGAAAGTATAAAAGTAAAGAAAAATTCTACACAAAATGTTGATTTGGATTTCCACGACCTGTTCTTTCAAAACGAAGAATCAACAGTTTTATGTCAGCTGTGCGACATACTATTACAAGAAAATCTTCCAAAAATACATACAACCTAAGAAGAAAAGAAGAGTCAAAATATATAAATGACTACAACCCAGTCATTTTATCCATGTGGAATGCTAACATGGATATACAGTATGTTGCTGACAATTCTATTGCTGTTGCTCGGTATGTCACATCTTACATCACTAAATCTGAGAAAACGGAATTGAAGGAAATGTGGGAAGAGATTTCTCACGAGAAGACTGTCAGTAAGAAGCTATACAGTTTCAGTTTAAAGATGTTATCGCATCGAGAAATTGGATCCTACGAATGCTCAGATAGGTTATCATCTGCAAGTCTGTACTCCAAATCCAGAAGAATAATTTGGGTAAGTTTAGGCCTTGCAGGAATGCGAAATCGGGTACTGAAATCTGTTGGAGAAATTGAATATTTGGCAGAGAACGACCCGGAAAGTACAGATATTTTGAAATCAAACATGTTGGACACATATTACCCAAAAAGAAGTCGTCATCTTGAGAACATGTGTCTCTATGAAGTGCTGCAGAACTACATTTGTACACGGAAAGCCACAGAAGACATCAACAATGGAAAATATAAAGTCATTGGTGAAGCAAACAAAAGGAAGTTTGATTAATCACAGGAAGCTGAGTTGCGACACTCCTGACAAAAAGGAATTTTACTACTTAGCACTTTTACAGCTGTTTAAACCATGACGTTCAGAGGATGAATTACTTGGAGATTTTCACAGCTATGAAGATTCCTTTAATGCATGTAAAGATACGATTGAATACAGTACTTTCACAAATTATGTACAAATGTTAAATGAAGAAATTGAACAGGAAGCGACAATTGCAGCTGAAGTAGCTAGAGACAGTTCTCAAGACAGCCAAAGTTCTGGAACGCTTAGTCAAGATCCCCTAGGACAACCAATCGTAGAAAATGAAGCTGCAATAGCAATGACTGAAGTGGAAACAGCTATGAATCAAGCTCAGGAAGATTTAATAGACTTACCAAATTTGGAACAGCAACTGCATGAAGAACAAAAACAAATTTATGAAGAAGTCACAAAAAAAATTGATCATGGATTACTACATGAAAAGAAAGAGTGCTCATGCGCATCATTTGAACCAATCAGGATGTATGTGAGTGGACAAGCTGGAACTGGAGAAAGTTTCTTAATTAAAGTCATCCGAAGCTACCTACAGCAAAAAACAGATTCAACTTTGTCTTGTGTTGTTACTGCTCCAACTGGGTTAGCAGCATATAACATAAAAGGAATTACCTTACATCGCTTGCTAATGTTACCAGTGGAGCATGAGAACAAAATAGAATATCACAAGCTAACAGGAGAAGCATGCTTCAAAGTTTCAAGAGTGTTGAAGAAGATGCAAGTTCTCATTATTGATGAGGTAAGCATGGTATTAAACTTAATGCTTGCCTTTGTGCTTTTAAGAATGCAGCAAATTCTAAAGAGAGACTATGACGTGTTATTTGGTGGAAAAGATGTTATAGTTTTTGGGGATCTTCTGCAGATCACTCCAGTTAAAGGACAACCAGTGTTTAATACTGTGACACATGATGACACGAAGAAGTCATTAGGAAGTATTGGTAATGCGAATATTTGGTCATTCTTTGAGTACAAAGAACTCAGTACCAATATGAGGCAAGCAAACGATGAAGATTATGCAAGTATTCTGAAAGATATCAGAATTGGACTACTCACAGAAGTTGGCAGAGAAGCATTACAGAGTCGGTTGCTACATAATTTATTTCTAAGTGAAGAAATAGTTGCAGAGAAAATATACCAGAACATTGCAGAAAAAAATACTGTAATCTGCTTAATGCCAACACTACGTGAATGCTCGATATTCAATGAGGAACTTTTGAAATTGGAAAAGGAAGAGATTAAGAAAATGGAAGCAGTGGACAAAATTCAGCATGACGGAATAACTATTACATTAACAGGCAAATTGAAAAATAAATTGGATTCTCTAGAGAAGAACATTTCGAAAACAGCTGGATTAGAAAAAAATCTTTATGTTTGTATGAACTGTCGAGTATTTTTAAGAAGAAATTTGGATGTAGAAAAAGGTTTAGTGAATGGAGCTTTGGGTAAAGTTGTGGGTTTTGTGAAATACCAGAAAAAAGATGGGATTGAATTTTTAAAAATAAAATTTGATCAGATTGAAGAGGTTAAAGACATTAGTCGTTGTTCAGTCCGTTTTTTGCTTGTAAAAGACTTATATGTACGTTGGAAGCAGTTTCCGTTTTCTCTAGCATATGCTGTAACTATTCACAAATCTCAAGGATTAACTGTAGATAGTGCTTTTGTAAACATTGGTTCTACTGTGTTCAAAGAAGGTATGGCATATGTTGCTTTGTCACGAGTGAAAACATTATCTGGTTAATTCATGTTACACTTTGATGACTCAAAAGTTAGTGATGATGCAAATTGTGCAAAGGAGTATAATAGATTAAGAAGAACCTATGCTCCTCATTTATGTCAGTATCCTGTGTTTGAAAAACGTGTTGTTTCTCGGAAAAGGAGAATTGAGAATATCTGTAATGAGGATGTACAGAAGAGAAAACATTTTAAAAATAGCTCTGGTGTCAACTGCTATGCTAATGTAGTGCTGAATGTTGTATTTTATCTTGAAAGTTTGCAAGAGCAGATAATACTTAATCATGTAAAAAGATGTTGTTCTCTGCTGAGTTTTCTTTTTGAGAAGCTGAGTATTGATAAAACTAAAATAGAATGTGCTTCTGATGTTAGAAAACTTTTAGATGTATGTTCAGGATGTACACAGTTTACTCAAAATGTCCAGCAAGATGCACAGGAATTCTTGATGTATATCCTTATGGTACTGGAAGAAGAAGGGGTAGAAATAGAAAATATGTTTGGTCTCTCTTATAAATGGGAACATAGTTGTGAAAACTGTTTCAACACATGCAGCTCTAATGTTGATTCAGAAAGGTTCATATATTTAACATTACCAGAGAGTAAATCAGTGACTTTTAGTAAATTAGTTAAAGATGCCAATCACAACATGGAATGTTCTAAATGTAAATCAGACATGTTTTCAACGTTATTTTTAAAGAAATATGGACAGTATGTAATTTTAATGATGCAACGTTGTAGAGCTGATGGTTCAAAATTGGACACTTTAATAAAGAAGTTTACAGGACATCAATTATCAATATCTGAAAAAACTTTTGTTGCAGTTGCAATAATTTTCCATGATGGACCTTCTATAACTTCTGGTCATTACACAGTTTATCTTAAATGTGAAAAAGGCTGGACACTGTGTAATGATTCTCAATTGATTTTTAAGCAATGTTTGCCTGCAGAATTACCAAATTCCTATTTAATTTTTCTGAAGCCAAAATTTTAGATACAAATTGCAACATCTGAACAAATCATTTTTGCGACTTTAGTGGATTACCATTGGATATTTCATCAGAAAAGAATTTAAAAATTACCATTTGGCCTCATGGAAAGGTACAAATTTCTCTTGTGGACTTCTTTGACAGATATTATTTTGGTGTATGTGCTTAAGCAACAAGATTTACAGACGATATTTATTGCAAATATTTATTGTTTTTAGATGATGTTTTTATTAAATATGTTACATTTCTATAAAGGTATGTTTTACTGAGAAGAGATTCAGGGCTTTTTTTAAACAATCTTTCAGATTGTAAATTTTTATGCCCGCTGTTAAGTGATGAATGCAATTGGTTTCACGATTTACAGTGAAATTCAATATATTCTGAAAACAGCAAAAAAAGGGCAAACAATTGTTTTTTTAAATAAGAAAATATGTGTACTCTATTCTAAAATGTATTCTTAAATATTAATACTTTTTTTCTTTTTTTACAGATTGAGAAAGAAAATTAATACTTTTTTCTAGCAATTAAAAAAAAACATTTATTGATAATTAAGTTATTTTGTTGGTCAGGTAAGTTTCAAATATCTGTATTTATCACACATTTACTTTCATACTCCCTTTTTTTCACTTCTCCTCACTCTGCTTTTCTCATTTCACTTGTGGTCCCTCAAGTACATTGAAGGGTGAAATAATTATATATATGTATTTTTTTTTTTAAATGGGTGCGCGCACGGTAAAAAAATGTTTAAAAAAAAGTGATTAAATAAATTTTAAAAAATGGGGCGGTAGGTTGGCTCTTAAAAGAGCCATTGTGTTAATACTGTGACAGAGGAAGGAAAGAATGGCAATATTATAAAGTACCACACTTGTGCTGCTCAATCGTGTTGTCTATTAGAGGAATACTAGACTCCCCAATAGCAATAAGAGAGTAGCAAGTATTGCACCTTATATGTACTCTCTGAAACGGAGGGTAAATGTCCAGAGGAGCAGAAGAGGGTGATGCTCCCACCGCAGAGGAAGTGCTCGGCTGAGCTGCCTTTGATGTACTCGGCTGAGCAGCTGCGGATGTGCTCTGCTGAGCTGCTGAAGGGGTTGCTGCAGTAGCTCGAGCAAAAGTCTTGGGATGTACATCCCTAATGTGTCTGAACATAGTGAAAATTCTAAAAGAATACTTCTTCTTTGGATTTCCTCTAGACAAGGCACGCCCACAAAGTTTGCAGGTGACTTATGGAGCATTTACTTTTTTCTGCCCCTCTGGAAATGTAAAATATTGCCAGACAAAAGAATCTTTCTGTTTCCTCTTTCTCTGTCTGAGAATGCTGTCCTGCTCACTCCCAGAAGAGGACTGCTGCTCTGCCATTGTATCCCAAAGACACTTCAGCTCCTTCTCCTAGGGAATCACAAGCAGTAATGAGGGGAATGGGTGTGGTGTTGGAAGTTTCTGGAAATGAAAGAAGTTTAAACCAATGAAAAGTGTTGTTTCTGGATCACATGACCTACCGTGCGCGCTCCGTACGCTTACCGTACGCGCACGGTAAAAGTACGCATTAGAGGCAAGCGGGCACGCGCGCATGCGCATTAGAAGCACGCGTGCACGCGCGTACGGTGGTTCCGCGTAAGGTGCACGTGCGCATATGTGTAGGAAGCAAGCGTATAAGCATCACATACGAAGTACAGATGCGTACGTAAATCGTGTACGCATGCGCACACGGAGCATAGATATTAGGTACGCGCATCGTACTTATAGCGTACCGTGCGCGTACCGTAAGCTTACCGTACGCGCATGGATTTAAAAAACCTTGCAAATACTTTTAAAAAAACATAGGTTTCACACACGTTATAGTTAGAAATTAGCATTTAAAAAACCTTGCAAATTCACTGAAAAAACCATAGGTTTCACACACGTTATAGTTAGGAATTAGCATTTAAAAAACCTTGCAAATTCACTGAAAAAACCATAGGTTTCACACACGTTATAGTTAGGAATTAGCATTTAAAAACCTTGCAAATTCACTGAAAAAAACAGAGGTTTCACACATGTTATAGTTAGTTGGACATTTCACTCGTACAAAACCATTGAAATTCCCCCGTTATAGTTAGTTCAGCTAACTATAACTCGCGCACCCGCAATCCACTGCTGATGACGTCACATATTACATCACTCATGACATGGTCAGTGACATCACTCATGACATCACTGATGACATCTCAAATGACATCAATGATGACATCACTGATGACGTCATCCATGTGATAAATTACCACATCTTCTCACACCCTAATATAACCTTTGATACACCGACTCAAAACTTAAGAGTTCCATTCTCAAAACCATACATACTGCAATACCAATAACTACATACCCACTTATTAACTCTTAGGTCTACATACACCTCCACTCACTCACCTGTACAGTCACTCATACTTACAGTCACTCCATACAAAACTATCATATGCATTTATACATTGATATAGATACTCACACACTAACAAGCATCCATAGAGCTACTCTCACACCTACTCAGTCATGCAAATAATCACACTCCCATTTACTCACCTATGCGGTTATACACACTCAAGTTCACTTACTCATAAAAATAGTATCACATTCTTACACTCTTATAGAATCATTGATACAAGCACACACTCATCCATACAGTCACTCTCACAATCACACACTATCACATATGACAAGGTAGTGTGATAGCTGCGCTCGCGCTGCTGCGATAGCGGTGACTTTTTAAATTCAAATTTCCCCGTTTTTGTATTTAGGTTCATGTTTATTTCTTAGCCTTGTTTTTAAATTTGGGATTAGGTAGGGTGCTCCCTCCCTCTTACCGCACTTAAATTGTTGGTTGCACCGCCGCTTTGGTGGGTCCGGGTCACGGGTGGTCTATAGCCCTGAGTGGCTGCCATCTTTGCTTGGGTTCGTCTCTACTCTCCCGACGGGCGCCATTACGAGTGTTCCTGCGATAGGGCAGCCTCGCGGGACTTCTATTTAAGGCGGTCCTCCTTCTTTGCTGGTAACCTGACAAGGTAGTGTGATAGCTGCGCTCGCGCTGCTGCGATAGCGGTGACTTTTTAAATTCAAATTTCCCCGTTTTTGTATTTAGGTTCATGTTTATTTCTTAGCCTTGTTTTTAAATTTGGGATTAGGTAGGGTGCTCCCTCCCTCTTACCGCACTTAAATTGTTGGTTGCACCGCCGCTTTGGTGGGTCCGGGTCACGGGTGGTCTATAGCCCTGGGTGGCTGCCATCTTTGCTTGAGTTCGTCTCTACTCTCCCGGCGGGCGCCATTACGAGTGTTCCTGCGATAGGGCAGCCTCGCGGGACTTCTATTTAAAGTCGCTCCTCCCGCGCAGCGGGATCGCGCAGTGTGACGCCGTCGCTTAGCCGGAGTCGTGCCAGAGTCCTGCCCGTCTGCGCTCGTCCGCGTCGAGGGCGCACGGGGTGCCGAGGTCTCATATAGTCTCTTTGCTCATTTCGGCTTGGGGATGATAACGTATTCTATCGACACTTTGTGGTCAATTGCGTCGTTCATTCCTAGCTGTGATCAGACACCTATTCATCCGCTAAGCGGTCCTTATCGCTGCGCGTGTCAGAGATGGGCACTTGGCCCCCCGGCATCTATCGTTAAGAGGTCTCCTCTCTTCACTCCCCGTGATGATGCTACGACACCTGGACTTCGCATATTTAGCTTGAATGTGAGATCTTTGGTTCAGCATCATCTTGCCGTGTATGATCTTTTACAGGAGTAGTCTCCAGATGTTTTTGCGATCACGGAAACGTGGCTGCGGGAACAGGACGTAGCTATTATCAATTTGGCTTTCCCCCCTGAGTACTCTGTTTTTACTCTAAATCGCTCCTCTAGAGGTGGGGGCATTGCCCTTGCAGTTAGATCTAGTCTTCCATGTAGTTGGAAGGCACTGAATATTGCGGGATGTGAAAGTGCTTCCTTTAAGATTTTGATCAGCACCCAGTTCTTGATTTCGGGAATGGTGGTCTATCGACCTCCAGGCAGCGATGTGGCTTTTAGGGAAGCCTTCCCGGATGCTGTCAGCTCGTTGGCACTTGGCTGTGCCAACTTTTCTATCTTGGGAGACCTTAATCTCCATTTTGACAACAAGAGCGTGCCGGCTGTGTATAACATTCTAGCTGACCTTGAGGCCCTTCAACTATCCCAAAAGGTAGTACTGCCTACCCATGTAGGAGGGCACACGCTGGACCCCTTTTTTTCGAACCTTATGGAAGCTACAGTTTCCTCTATAACTCCTCTGGGGTGGACTGACCATTTTTTGGTGGCCATTCGGGTTCCTCTTCCGGAGACTCTTGTTAGTCCTCCGTCCAAACCAGTTTTTAGAAGACACTGGAATAAACTTAGATTAGAGGACCTTCACAACGTCTTGGCCGCTGATCCGTTGGGATCCTTGGACAATGCTGAATTGGGCTATGATCAGTTTTGTCAGTGGATCACCAGGGCGCTTGATTCATTAATACCTATCATGGCAAGTAAATCTCGCTCTCGCGATTCTAGTCCCTGGTACGATAGTGCCCTTCGTGTGTTGAAGGGCACTTGTAGACGGGCGGAGAGAGAGTGGAGGAAGGATTATGACAAGACTAGGAAAGTGGTATACTTGGCCTCCGTGAAGGCCTACCATCGTGCTATATGTAGAGCGCGTGTGGCGTTCTACGCGGAGGAATTCCGCACTAGCTTTAATCCATCTTAAGCGATTTTTAAGGCCCTCAAGGACTTGCTGGCCAAAAGACCTTCCTCTCCGGCATTGGCCTCTATTTCGCATTGCGAAGCTCTGGCATCCTTCTTTTTGGAGAAAGTGCAAGGTATTTATCGGGCCTTTCCCCTCGTGGGGCTACCTCCGGGGACGTTGGAGATTACTCCTGGCCTCCCTATTATGGAGTCCCTTCCTCTGCTTTCATCTGAGGAATTTGATAGGGTATCTCACGATATCAAGTCCGGGTCTCCTTTAGATCCATTAAGACCAGTCCTCTTTAGAGAGCAGTCTTTTGTGGGACGCCCCATAATGCGTTCCCTTATTAACATCTCGCTGGCTACGGGTACGGTTCCAGCAAAATGGAAGCGGGCGGTGGTCTCCCCGATCCTGAAAAAGCCCTCTTTGGACCCTTCCAAACCGGAGAACTACTGGCCTATTTCCCTGCTCCCTTGGCCGGCGAAAGTTATGGAAGCCCATGTCAACCAGGTGCTCTCGGACCATCTCACTCGAGCTAACATCCTGGATGACACTCAGACTGGGTTCCGTGCTGGGCACAGTACGGAGACAGCTCTCCTCTCTATGGTCGAACATCTGCGTTGGGTGCTTGATGCGGGACAGACGGCGGCGCTAGTATTATTAGATCTGAGCGCCGCCTTCGATACTGTCTCACATAGCATCCTCCTGCGTCGCCTGGAGGAGATAGGCATCAGTGGTCTTGCCCTACAGTGGTTCCGCTCCTTCCTCGACGACCGTTCCTTTTGCGTCGCAATCCCACCCCATCAGTCCAAATTCCATCCTCTGGGCCTGGGGGTGCCACAGGGATCCTCGCTGAGTCCCACGCTCTTCAGTCTTTATGTGAGGCCGCTCGCTGATGTCATCAAGCAGTGGGGTATGACCATGGTCTCCTATGCAGATGACACTCAGCTAGCGGTTACTATCAGCGGGGATGCCGAGCTTGAGGCCCCCAGGTTTCAGAGTGGACTGAGGGTGGTGGCGAGCTGGATGAATGCAAACTGTCTCCAGCTCAACGCAAAGAAGACCGAGGTTATGGTCGTCGGAAGGGGGCCGGAGCTCTGGGGGGAGAGATGGTGGCCTTCGGAACTTGGGCCTGCTCCTACTCCGGTTACAGAGCTGAAAAATCTGGGAGTGTGGCTTGAGCCCACGCTCAGCTTTGTGGGACACTCGAAGAAAACTGCGGCCTGCTGTTTTGGGGTGCTCCGCGGATTATGACCCGTCCTGAAGTTTTTTGATCCCCCTACCAGGCAGCTGGTGGTGCAAGCAACTATAATATCTCGCTTGGACTATGCCAGCTCTCTCCTGGTAGGAGCGAACCAGGCGGACATTAGCCGACTCCAACGGGTCCAAAATGCAGCAGCTAGAGCTATAGTCGGCTTGCCCAGGTCTTGCTCTGTTTCCAGTACTCTCAGATCCCTGCACTGGCTACCGGTTAAAACTAGAATTAATTTCAAAGTTTTATGTGTGGCCTTTAAGATTCTGAAGGGCCTAGCGCCTAGGATTCTTTTTAACCTTCTGTCTTTTTACGTTCCCACCCGCTCCCTGAGATCATTGGGCCAAGCATTTGCGGTGGTTCCTAGGTTTAAGCTTAGTCGAGCGGGAGGTCGGTCCTTTAGGGTAAAAGCAGCATTGCTGTGGAACTCTCTCCCGTTGGAGATACGCCTGATGGAGGATCTCCTCCCGTTTCGCAAAGCCATCAAAACCTTTTTATTCTAACTTTCCCTACATATGTTATGTTCTACTGCTTTTACTGTTGTGTTAGGTGTTGCTACGTCTACTTTGTCATGCGCCAGGACGCCCCTTAGCTGGGGCAGCTGTGCGCAATATAAATACTCCTAACATAACATAACATAACATAACATTTACCCACTTATATAGTCTTACACGCATATATTCTGCCTTTCACATATGTAGTTTGTCACAAATGTACCACTGAGATATGCATTCAATCCCTAACACACCCATACATACACTCACTCAACCATACAGTCCATCACAGATGCACTCTTAAAACCATGCACCCATAGAATCACCCACTCACACATCTATGCATAGAGTCACACACACCCTACCCACACAAACACTCAGCAACCCATACAGATACTGAGACAAGCAATCAATAACTCATATACACACTTATATAGGTATTTACAAAACCATGCCGCCACTTACACACCAACATACAGACACATACAAACATTTACACAGTTTAGTCACTAGTCTGCAGTAAGATACATTTAATGACTCACTTATAGAGTCAGTTACGCACCACAGAAAATCATCCATTTACACACTTGTACACCCACTCATTCTTGCACAGCCCTTTCACTATAAATATTTAACATATTAAAATTGTTCAGAAACACATACTCAATGGATCATGTCATCAGTGATGTCATCAGTGATGTCATTTGAGATGTCATCAGTGATGTCATGAGTGATGTCACTGACCATGTCATGAGTGATGTAATATGTGACGTCATCAGCAGTGGATTTCGGGCGCGCGAGTTATAGTTAGCTGAACTAACTATAACGGGGGAATTTCAATGGTTTTGTACGAGTGAAATGTCCAGCTAACTATAACATGTGTGAAACCTCTGGTTTTTTCTGTGAATTTGCAAGGTTTTTTAAATGCTAATTCCTAACTATTACGTGTGTGAAACCTATGTTTTTTTTCAGTGAATATATATATATATATATATATATATATATTTTTTTTTTTTTCACTAAAAAACCATAGGTTTCAGGGACGTTATAGTTGGTTGGACATTTGACTCATATAAAACCATAAAAATTCCCATGTTATAGCTAGTTGAGCTAACTATAACTCTTTCGCCCGCAATGCACTGCTGATGACATCACATATTACATCACTCATGAAATGGTCAGTGACATCACTGATGACATCACTGATGACATCTCAAATGACATCACTGTTGACATCACTGATGACATCATTCAGTGAATGTGTGTTTCTGTAAAGTTTAAATATTTTTCATATATATCTATGCCAAGGTGTATTGAAGAATGAGTGGATTTACAAGTGCCTGAAGAGATTATTTAGTAGATGTGTGACTGACTGTATAAGTGAGTGATTGAAGGTGTGTTACTGAATGCATGAGTTAGTGACTTAACTGTGTGAACGTCTGTATTAGTTTCTCAGTTGGTATGTAAGCAACTACATGGGTTGGTGAGTAGCTATATGAGTGTCTATATGGGTCATTGATTTGTTGTCTGAGTATCTGTATGCGTGCCTGAGTGTCTGTGTTGTGTGATTCTGTGCATAGATGTCTGAGTGGGTGATTCACTGGTTGTATGGATTCAAAAGTGCATCTGGGAAGGGCTGAATGGGTGAGTTAGTGTGTGTATGGGTGTGTTGGTGAGTGAATGAATGTCACAGTGGTATATGTGTGACTAACTACATATGTTTTAAGGCAGTATATGTGAGTGTTGGAGTATATAAATGACTATACATAAGAGTAAGTTATTTGAAGAGTGGATGTATGAATGAGTGTCTGCTTGTTCAGTGATTGTATAAGACAGTAAGTATGTGTTAGTATCTGCATAAATAAGTGATGTGGTGTGTGTATAAATAAAGGAGTTGGTGTGTATATTATAACTGTATACATGAGTAAATGGGAATGTGATTGATTCTTTGCATGACTGACTAGATGTGTGAGTAACTCTATGGATAAGTGGTGGAGTGTGACTGTATGTATGTATATGTGTATGAGTGCATATTATAGTACTGTATTGATGAGTAACTGCATGTATAATTGACTGGATGTGTGTGTAGACCTAGGAAATAGTCGGTGGTATGTAGTATCTGGCATTGTTGTGTGTATGGTTTCAAAAATAGTAGTCTGTATTTTAGAGTGGGTGTATCAAAGTTTATATTAGGGCATCAGTATGTGCATCAGATTATCACGTGGATGATGTCATGAGTGATGTCATCAGTGATGTCATTTGAGATGTCATCAGTGATATCACTGACCATGTCATGAGTGATGTAATATGTGACGTCATCAGCAGTGCATTGCGGGCGCGCGAGTTATAGTTAGCTCAACTAACAATAACGGGGGGTATTTCTATGGTTTTATATGAGTCGAATGTCCAACTAACTATAACATCCCTGAAACCTTTGTTTTTTTTGTGAATTTCAAAGGTTTTTTAAATGCTAATTACTTACTATAACGTCTGTAAAACCTATGGTTTTTTCAGTGCATTTTAAAGGTTCTTTAAATGTTAATTTCATATTTTAATATTTATAAAAACCCATATTTTTTCTATTTTTTGTTGTAATATTTTGGAACTCTATTATCATTTTTTTTTAACTTTAAAAATTATGTAATGTTTTCTATCTTCAAAAAAAATATGTATATTTTTTTTGGGGGTGGAGAAAACTGGAGTCCCGTACCGGTAGTGTACCAAGCTCCATCAGCACATGAATCCTATCCGCCATATTGCTAAACTCATAAATGTTGTGCATTTTGTTCATGGCACCGCGTCCCACGTAACATCATATATGTATGAGGTCGTGCCAGCTGCTACTTTGGTATGCGATGGGTACGCAGTACCAAGCCGCGCGTTACGTCATGTACATATGGGGTAGCGCCCGCTGTACGTTGTGTATGCGACGAACGCACCCTGCCAGGCCCTGTGTTATGTAATAGACGTATGGTGTCGTGCCGGGTATGCCATTCCCTCAATTTATTGTATGTCTCAAAACTATATCTAAATAAGTTTAAAGTTTATATGAGAGCAAGCGATAATCTAAAATATTTTAAACATTTATATATTTCTAACTGCAATAAACTTATATTATGGTAAATATATTTTCTCAAAATCTCGTCGGGTGCGGCCGCCTTGCGCGCTCGGTGCATGGATGCCATGTGACCTTTAAAAAAAGCATTTGATTGTTTCATAACATTTCCTATTGTAACAGTTGGAGGACCCCACCCATTTTAGTCATTCTCTCTACAGCGTTTGATGAGACACACCTCTTCTGCTTAGAGACCTTTTTTGAAAAGTTTTTTGCTGTGTACACATATCTTATACTACACACAACATGCAACGATCGTCTTGATCAATATTCATGGTCTGCACAGTAGCCTTCCACATGTGATGGCCATGCATCTGAAACGTTACATCAAAAAACAAATGTGTGTTACACGATGCCCCTGGTATGTGTGTGTGTGAGCAATATTGTGCTGCCTTTCGGCCTGGGTATTGGTGGCTCGAAGGGGTATCATCTGCCACGGGCACATCCTAGAAAACATGTGACAAACAGTAAAGAGTAATTTGTATATTTGTGTTGCAATATGCTTTGTTGTCAGGTTTTTACCAGTATAGTAGTGTGTCATATGTGAGCCTTTCAGATTCACGTTTGACATGCATTGCTTGACTGTAATGAGCGTTATCACTGTGTATGACGTAGCCTCACTGCTGATCCTCCCTCCATCCGAGCGTATTCACATGTGTGCGCTTCGCAATAGCAACACTTTCAATAATAACGCACACCATTGACCTGTGTGTCTGCTCATATCCAGAAGCTTGACAACGACATATGATGTTGGCCATTCAATGTTTTCGGACAGCATCTCATTACCGCCCTCCCGGTACATGCTACATTAATGTAAATTGCAGATTGTGCATCGTCAAAACTGCAACAGGGACACACAAATAAGTACACTTCCTGGCCAGGCAGGAACTGATCAATGCCCAGGTCCCTGGAAAAATTATTCACACCCCTACGCTGGCCTGGCGTACGCTAGCCCAGCCCACTTTGCGTACATATAAATATGATAATGACGACGCCACATGTCTCAGTTCTTCCACACTGCCTCAGGTGATATGGCCGCATCCACATCGCATATCCGAATGCGCAATGAAAAAAAGGGATCCATGAGGGGTACACCATCCTCGCAATGAAAACTCGATTTGAATTGTGAACCCTGCTGGCCGTCGTGTTTGGACACAGAACAACAACAGCAGATGAGCACTGGGGCCTGGGTGCCCAGGCGCTGCAATTGAGCGCAGTGCTGCAGGAGGGGTGGGGTGCATCAGCCTGGGTGCGCAGGTGCAAACAAGCGATGTTGCCTTGCGAAATGATGTGACCTCTGACCTCATTCAGTCACATCTCTGTCTCATTTTAGGGACCTGCTGGACCATACTGTAGGCCTGAGCCAGCGGGCAGCGCTGCCCTACAGACATGTGGTGTTGGCTTTTGGGGCACTGTAGTGAGTGACAGCAGGTGAGCAGTGGGGCCTGGGTGCACAGGGGCTGCAATTGAGCATGGTGCTGCGGGAGGGGTGGAGTGCATCAGCCCGGGTGCACAGGTGCGAACAAGCAATGTTGCCGTGCGTAATGATGTGATCTCTAACCTCATTCAGTCACATCTCTGTCTCATTTTAAGGACCTGCTGGACAGTACTGTAGGCCTAAGCCAGTGGGCAGCGCTGCTCTACAGACACGTGGCATTGGCTTTTGGAGCACTGTAGTGAGCTAATTACTAAGTGTACATGCACACAGGCTTGCGCCACTTCATTACACCCGCACATTATTCTTCTAGCATGTGCTCTGTTCCTTTGTATGTGAACGTTTGCATAACCTATTATTATTTAACCTTGTGTATTCTTGTACACTCCAACTCCTCTTTGAACCACGATTACCACTAACAGTTGGTAGATCGCACTTCAAAAAGGAAGGATGCACTCAACTGGTGTTCTCTATTAAGCTTGAAATAAACCTTCATTTACCTCAAGAAGTTTCCAGAATTATATTATTTCTCCCTTTTCAGACACTCAGTTAGTTGCACCAAAATGCGAGCAGCAGGTGCTCAGCCCGTGATGATGCCTTGGGCATTCTGACGCCTTCCATCGTGGTATCAAGACACCGTCTCAGACCAGAGACCTGCTGTGCCACCCTGAGAGAGTCACCCCGGAGTCGGAGCTCGCACCGTCACGTCGTTGGACACACCAGTGGTGGCAGGTGAGTAGTGAAGCCTCGGTGCGCAGGAGCTACAACTGAGCACAGTGCGGGAGAAGGGGCTGGAGTGCAGCAGCCTGGGTGCACAGGTGCAGGAAAGCGATGTTGCCATAGATAATAATGTAATCTCTGGCCTCATTCATATCTCTGTTTCATTTTAAGGACTTGCTGGACCGCACTCTTTCTCGTGGACCCCAGCGTCCCAGACACACGGGTGATGGGAGGTGAAAAGTGAAGGCTGGGTGCAGTGGGCCGGCGCTCTGTCTCCTCCTCCCTCTGTTCTTTTGACTCTCCGTCCCCTTCTCCCTTCCACCCACTCGCTCTATGTCCCATTCTCACTTTCTTCCTTTCATTCTGACTACCTTTCTTTTTCTCTTGGACATGGCACACATACTTATGTTTCTTTTTTGTCTTGCAGGTTTTGTACGCTGCTTCCGGAGGAGTCCCACCCACTTATTTCATGTTATACTGTTGTTTCTTTGAATAAAGTTACGTTTCCATTTATTTGTGTTGTTTTAATAAAGGTTATTTTTTTTACCAATAAATAAGTGAGTGTATGGGTCTTCTTTTTCTGACAACACTTGTCTGTAGTATATTGTGAAAATCGGCGGTTGATAGGAGGTTATGAGGGAAAACATTTGTAATTCTGCGGTGCACCTACCAAATATAAACCAACAGACTATTACATAAATGAAGCCTGGGTAATTCTACAACTGCAAGGGTTCTATCAGTGTATCACTTCATAACACCATGAGTACTGCCTGTGTGATTACAGAACCAATAAGGCACTGCCTAGGGCCACCGAGGCTACAGGGACTGGCGAAGCCCACCCTGCATATTTAAGTAAAGCCCCGGAGGTTGCCGATCCTCGGACTTGAGTTGGCCTCGAAGCCCCCTGAACAATTAGTAAACAATACCCGGGAGGTGGCAATCCCCTAGGCTGCGAAACGTCTCTGTGCCCTCCCGCGCCTAATTTACATGTGAGATTAAGGTCCCCAGTGCTGCAGAAACCCCGCAATATAATAATACGTTTGGCCCCAGAACATTACCCACCAGGGGGCTCATTTAAATGAACGGGTGAGACCCCGCTTCATTTTTTTTTCTCCATTTTTACCATCCGGATCTGCTTTATTGAAGCGGTACGAGGTTTTCCTCCTCTTGCTTCAATGAGGCAAAAAAGAATTTGCTATCACAGGGTGGATGCCATGCTCCCACCCAGTAATAGCAAATATAAATGTCCCATGGATGCACACCCCTGGACATTGTATGAGCTGCGCCTGGGAGGTGGCGCTCCATAGGGCCATGATGCATTGGTTACTTCATAACTATAGAGTTAGTATAAACGCATACAAACACTACTTGCACACGTGTAGTACAGCAACCAGAGCGTAGTGAAGTGGCAGAGGAAGCCCAAAATTAAAAAATATAAATCCTATCAGAGGTCGGATCACATAGTGTGATGAGCCGACGACCCTGGGATGAGTAGAAACAGCTTCACGAAGAAAGCGGGTCTTCAGCAGAACACGAGGAAGCTCGAAATATTGGTGAGTGCTGCCTTCTTTTTACCTTCTTCCGCTCCTCGACAAATTTATGTAGTGAAGAGGCAGACAGCAGTGGATCCGATAAGTAGATTTATTATAGGAAAAGAAGATAGCTTAAACAGCCACCAGCATGAGCAGACAGCAAGGCAACCATCTTCTCCAGCACTGAGTACTAACTCCCCAAGATTCCCCTCATGACGGGCCCTACATTCTAACATTCCATACTTACATTCTAGTAGCATTACATATTAGCATTCTACTATGACTTACATTGGAATACTACACAGAGCACATGACTTTACAGCAATGAGTTCATGGTTTCATCCACAACTCTTGAGACTGGTAGGGGTGAGTAGTTTGCTTCCCACTCCCTGTATTGTATAACCGCAAACTAACACTACTTCCACAGGTATGCTACAGCGCCCAGAGCACATCACTTTATAGCACTGAGCTAACGGTTTAGGCTCACGGTTTAATCCCCGAGTAGTTAGACCAGTAGGGGTGAGTAGTTCGCTTCCCACTGCCTGTATAGAATAAACACATACTAACACTACTTACACAGTTATACTACAGCGGCCAGTATGCTACAGCGCCCAGAGCCAATCACTTTACAGCAATCAGCTCGGTTTGATCCCCGAGTCTTCACACCGGTAGGCATGAGTACTTCGCTTCCCACTTCCGGTATAGTATAAACGCACAGTAGGGGTCAGTAGTTCGCTTCCCACTCCCTGTATGGGATAAACGCCTACTAACACTACTTGCACAGGTATGCTACAAAGACCAGAGCACATCACTTTAAAGCAATGAGCTCACGGTTTAGGCTCTCGGTTTCATACCCGAGTGTAGCAGCATCTCATCTCAGCACCATGTCACTCTGAGCAACACCGCACTTTCAAACTGGTAGGAGTGAGTACTTCGCTTCGTACTCCCCCACAGAGGTTACAGTGCTCTTACTCTTTTTGCCATTTTTTCACCTTACTCGTTTCAACTGAATCACAAAATGGCTGCCAAAACGTCATAGGTGCAACAGCTCGCAGCCAATAAGCAGAAAGCTCGTGCTCGTAACGCCTCAGCCAATCAGATGGCAGAATTCCCAAATATCGATATCTGTAAATTTCATTATTTCTCCAAAACTACTAAACGGATTTACACCAAACAAACAAAAGCGTGCTTTCTAGACCAAGACCCTTCTCCCTGCCAAATTTTGGGTAATTCCGTTCACCCGTTCAACCTGTAGCCTTGTCTAAAGTTTCCTATGGAAATTGCATGGAGAAAACACATTTTGAGACGCCCCTTTTTTCTCAGCCCCCCTTGACGAATCATCCCCAAACTTTTAACATAGGAGCTGATATGAACAAATAATGAGTTTGGAAAATTTCATGATGATTCATCAAACGACGCCAAAGTTATAAGAAAAACCAAAAGTATTCTTCCTATGGAAACTTGTTCCTAACTATAACTACCTACAGGTAATATATATATATATATATATTCACTGAAAAAACCATAGGTTTTACAGACGTTATAGTTAGGAATTAGCATTTAAAAAACATTTGAAATTCACTAAACAAAACGTAGGTTTCAGGGATGTTATAGTTAGTTGAACATTTAACTCATATAAAACCAGAGAAATTCGCCTGTCATAGTTAGTTGAGCTAACTATAACGGTGGATGATGTCACATATTACATCACTCATGACATGGTCAGTGACATTATTGATGACATCACTGATGACATCTCAAATGACATCACTGATGATGTATCCGACGAGTTTGTGGCACCGCGTCCCGCGTAATATCATATATGCATGAAGTCACCCTAGGTACCACTTTGGTATCCGACGGGTATGCAGAACCAAGCCACGTGTTACGTCATGTACATATGGGGTGGCGCCTGCTGCGCGTTGCATATTCGACGAGTACACGCTGCCAGGCCCTGTGATACGTCACAGACGTATAGTATCGCGCGGGATACGCCATTCACTTTTTTTTTGTCTCAAAAGTATATCTAATAACTTTAAACAGTATATGAGAGCACGCGAAAATCTACATTATTTAAAACATTTATATATTTCTAACTGTAATAAACATATTATGAAAAATATATTTTGTCAAAATTGCGTCGGGTGCGGCCTCCTTGCGCGCTCGGTGCGCGATTGCCATGTGGCCTAAAAAAAAGCATTTGATTGGTTCATAACATTTCCCATTGAAACAGTTGGAGAACCCCACCCATTTTACTCATTCTCTCTACAGCGTTTGAAGAGAGACAACTCTTCTGCTTAGAAAGCTTTTTTGAAAAGTGTTTTCCTGTATACACATATCTTATACTACACACAACATGCAATGATCATCTTGATCAATATTCATGCTCTGTACATTAGCCTTTCACGTGTGATTGCCATGCATCTCAAACGTTCCATCAAAATACAAATGTGTTACACGACGCCCCTGGTGTTTGTGTCTGCACATTATTGTGCTGCCTTTCTGCCTGGGTATTGCTGGCTCTAAGGAGCATCATCAGCCACGGGCAGACTGCACATCTTAGATCACATGCTATCTCATTAACGATAGTTTCCGCCCTCCCGAAACATGCTACACTAATCTAAATTGCACACTTTGCGAGGTCAAAACTACAAAAGAAACACACATAAGTACAATTCCTGGCCAGGCTGGAAATGAACAATGCCCAAGTCCCCGGATTAATTATTCACACCCCTACGCTGGCCTGGCGTACGCAAGCCAAGCCCACTTTGCGTACGTATAAATAGGATGACCACAACGCCACACGTCCCTCTTCTTCCACACTACCTCAAATGATTTGCTGCATCCACCTCACATATCACAATGCGCAAAAAAAAAAGAAATGGATCGATGAGGTGTACTCCATCCTGCCAATCAACATGGGCTCTAAATTGTGAACCCTACTGCCCGTCGTCTATGAAAGGGATCCATGAAGCGTACACTCTCCTGCAATCAACACTCCATCTGAATTGTGAGCACTGCTGCCCTTAGTGTTTGCTCACACAACAATGACAGCAGGTAAGCAGAGCAGCCTGGGTGCACAGGGCCTCCAAATGAGCGCGCTGCGGCGAGAGGGGTGGGGTTCTTCAGCCTACCTGCGCAGGTCCGAACAAACAATATTGCCATGTGTTATGATGTGATCCTTCACCTCATTCAGTCACATCTCTGTCTCATTTTAAAGACCTGCTGGACTGTTCTGTAGGCCTGAGCCAGCGGGCAGCGCTGCCCTACAGACACCTCTTCAGCGCGGTGCTGCGGGAAGGATGGGATGCATCAGCCAGACTGCGCACGTGCGAATAAGCGATATTGCCATGTGTTATGATGTGATCTTCAACCTCATTTTAAAGACCTGCTATACCATAAGGTAGGCCTGAACCTACGGGCAGCGCTGCTCTACAGACACCTGTTGCGACTTAGGGCCCCATTAGGATGGCGGGTGTATTGCCCCCGCCGAGCCGGCGGTATTCACCGCCGACACCGAAGGGGCAAACCTCCCGCCATCCCTATAGAAAAGAGTCAGACCCCCCACCTGTCGACCAGGCGGAAAAGGGTTCAATATGGTGGTGGTGTCTCTCTGAACACACCGCCAGCCATATAATCTGCATTTTGGAATGCCTTTGCATGGCGGCATTGCCGTCCGCCACGGAAAGGCATGCAGACATTGCAGAGTGTGCTTGGGGGCCCCCATGGAGGGTACCTATGCTATGGTACCCCCCTGCCTTTCAAAGCAAAACGTGACAGGCTCCGCGCGGGGCCTGTCATGTTGTGCTTGGAAAAGCAGCACAACATGTATTTTTAGCATTGCTTTCGGCACCGCCAACCAGAATGTAAGAAAAACAGGATGCGCCCGCCACTGTGCCGGGCGCATCCTCCTAATTAATTGTCCCCATGGGACCCCCACCCTTTTTAGCGTGAGGATGGCGGGCGGACAAAGTCCGCCCGCCATCTGATGTCCTAAATAAGTATGAGTTGTTGTGAACGTTTGAAGAGTGAACTAGAAGACTAGAATCCCTTTAATTGGCATAGGAGCGGGAGTATTGAGTAACCAATGGCCTTATCTATCTGATTTCAACTCCGCTTTGAAAGTTTTAGGGAGAAGAGCACCTGGTGCACTGTTCAACTAAAAAGTGAGAGACGGGTGGAAGGAAGAAGGACGGGTGAGATTTAAAATGTTATGTACTACTGTGCTTTATAATGCTACTCTACCATGCCACTATGTGTATAAATAATTAACTTGTCTTACTGTTTTTCTAAGAGTATATTTTACAATTATCTTGTTTTTTCTTTTTGATACACAGCTACTCCTAAACTCAATCAAAAGGAGTTGGCCGCCAAGGCACGGCGCCGGAAGCTGGAGGCAATCCAGCGTGAATACTGGCGGCTGGTGGTCTTGGCAGAGGAGGAGGAGGAGACTGCAGCAGCACTTGAAGCCTCCTCCAGTGCCCCGGGCCCCAGCCACCGCCCTCCAGCAGTACAGCGCCACTGTCTGGCGGCTGCCCGCCACCACCGCAGTGCCATCTCTGGTGCCCCCCCACTGTGGCTTCAACTGCCGAGCCCTCAGACGCCGCATCACCCATTTAGAGGAGCAGATGCGTGTCCTCCTTCAGTCCCGCCCCACACCTTAGTCCCTGTCTTCAAGTTCTGCCCCTTTTTTAATTCTTGTTTGGGTGGGTGGGAACTGGTTTGGGCATTGGGTTTTTGCTTTTCAGACTACTATTTTCTCCTGGACTTTCCTACGGACATTGGTTGGGGTTAGGGAGGGGGGTGGGTCAGCTTTTGTGGGCTTTTAGTTTATTTTTGTTAGGGTAAATTAAATATATTTTTCTACGTTACATGCAATGTTGTTAATGTTTTGTAGGTGGGGTTACTGTTTTACATCACACTGTTTCCTTGCTGGTGCAGGGCCGCCCATAGCCAGTGTTTGATTTAAATAATTGGCTGACTGTGTAAGACACAAACAGATAGATGCGACACCCCTCACTGATTGATGTGTCCTACTAGTACTTTCAGTCTCTCCTCTAGTCTATGCATTCTTTATCTGAACACAAAGGGGTGTGTGAAATTGAATTAATTGAAAACATGTCCATTATTAATTCTGCCTCCCCCAAACTTCTCTCTTACCTGTGCTTGATGTTTAATTAGGCACAGCAATGGCTGCATGGTGAAGATGGTTTCCTTTTTCTTACATGCCATGATTGGGGTGGTGGTGGTAGTATAGTAGTAGACACTGGCAGGGCAGCAGCATTTGCAAAAAAAGAAAAGGAGACAGTCAATCGCCTTTGAGAGACTGATAGAGGAGTAGTAGAATGAAGTACAGTACAGAACTTACCGAGCAACAATAATATGCTAAAATATTTTACAACAAAACATAATGGTGGTTGGGATAGCCTACTAGACAGAGTTACCAACTATAGTTGTGTCGAGTCACTTGACTAGGCCTACAGCCTAACAGTTAGTGCTGTGTATGAGGAATGACAACAAACAAATCCATCAAAATGCCGGCAATTAATGCTGAGGTATATGTTCCTTTTTTAAATAAAATAACCTCTAAAATATCCTACTCATGGGTGGGCAAGCAGAAGAAGATCATCGCTCTGCCTTGAAATTGAAGTACTGTTGCTTTCGCCACATCCGCCCCAGCAAGCGTGTGATTAAGTATTGGTGTACATTTAATTTAGTCACACCTCAACAACAAGTCACACAGACCGGGGGAAGAGAGTTAGGGTTTGTTGAATGGATGGGAAGGGGGTTTTGGGAAAGGTTTGACATTGAAAAACAGTATGCATGGACAAACAAACGACAATCTTTGAAGACTACCATATCCATATGTTAAGGGAGAAAAAAGTAATGCATGCATGATGATGAGATACCCGGATTACATACACTTCTTGCTCTGTTGTTCCGGCCTTAATACTTTACAGATAGCAAATAGAAATTTTAAATATTGGTAGGGAAGAATCGTAAACAGAGAGCAAACCTAATGATGATAATAACAACAACAAGAACACACTGCTGTAAAGATTGTATACAAAAAAATTATTCATATTATTTAAAAGAAGATAAAAGTTGATACTGTTACTGTGTTATCCTGGTAAAAAATGTGGACTGGATTTGCATCTCGGCATTCCTCTTGACCCTCTCGTCCATCAATCTTGGGTGTGTCCCCACTCGCCACTGCCCGGCTGAAAAAAAATGTTGATTTTTTGACCGCTCCCGGTGCCCTGCCTTCTGTGCACTCCCTGTCTAAATTCTCTCCGGTGGACTTGTCCTGCACTCTAAGAATTCTGCAGGGACTTAAGTCCGGTTCTCCAGACGATCCGTGCTCGGCAAGACTCTTGGCTGCTGTGGCTGAGACGGTGAATGGGGAAGTCAACCACATCATTAACCTGTCTTTACAGATGGCCAGGGTCCCTTGTTGCTGGAAGCAGGCCAAAGTCCTCCCTTTGCTGAAGAAGTCTACTCTTGACCCCTCGACTTCGGGGAACTACAGGCCTATCTCTCTTCTCCCTAGCCTGTCGAAGATCTGTGAAAAAATTGTGAACAGACAGTTGTCGGAGTTTGTCGAGGGGGCGAGTCTTCTTCACCCAGCTCAATCTGGCTTCCGCCCTTCCTTTAGCACAGAAGGTGCTCTTGTGGAAGTCTCGGAGGCTATTCAGGAGTGTCTCGACGCCGGCGGGAAGGCAGCCCTTGTGGTGCTCGACCTGTCGGCGGCCTTTGACACTGTCCCCCACGCACTGCTGTTGCGTAGACTGTCGGAGATCGGGGTGTCCAACCTCGCTTGTGGTTGGATTAAGTCTTTTTTGGATGGCTGGTTCCAGCAAGTCTGGATACCTCCGCTGTTTTTGTCACCTCTTCAAGTGAGCACGGGGTTTCCTCAGGGTTCCTCCCTCAGCCCCCTTTTATTCAATATCTACCTCACTCCCTTAGTGGCTCTAGTGGAGGGTTTGGGGGCTAAGGTCATTGCCTACGCAGATGACACCCAACTTTTGTTTACTTGGGAGAAGCATGGGGCCTCGGTGGACCTTGTGCAGAGGTGTCTTTCCTCGGTCTTTAAATGGTTGGCAGCTGCCCATTTAAAGTGTAATGAGGATAAATCCGAGGTACTAATGTTTGGCGACTTCCCCTTGGATTTAGAGAGTCCATCTGGCCTCGGGATTTTCCTCCGCCTGCCTCCACGAGTCAGACCGTGAAGAACCTGGGGGTCTATTTTGACTGTAATCTATCTTTTGCTAGTCAGGTTAAGCGCCTTACTGGCTGTTGTTTCAGTCTCCTCAGAATTCTGAGAAGATTCCTTCCGCTTCTCCCTCAAGCGGCTCGGGAATCGGTTGTCCGGGCATTTATTCTATCTCGACCTGACTATGCCAATGCTCTTTATGCGGGGATCCCAGCTTACGCTCTTAACAAGCTTCAGGTGACCCAGAATGCGGCGGTCCGCTTGCTGGGTGGCCTGGCTCCCAGGCAGAGCGTGCACGATTATCGCCGCTCCCTCCATTGGTTACCGGTCAAGGCACGTGTGACATTTAAAGTTCTCACTATAGCCCATCGCGCTTTACATGGGCAAGGCCCTGGCTACTTACAGAAGCGCTTTTCGTTTTATGTGCCGGGGAGATCCTTACGCACCTCATCTCTCAGGTTGATGAAGATTCCTGGATTTCAGCGTCACAGGCTAGGGGGCGCCTCCTTGACTGTGTCTGCTGGACGCGCTTGGAATGCGCTCCCCCTGTCGCTTCGCACTGTGGATGACCTTGGCACTTTCAAGAAACTGCTGAAGACACATCTCTTTTCTTAGGTCTGGTTACAGTCTGTCTTCCCCTGGGCCACGCCGGGACACTCCTCGGAGTAGCTGCGCGCGTAAGAAATGTAGATAACATAACATAACATAACATAAGGTAAGTGTGCATTGTAATGTTTTCCAAAGTATAGGGCAAGGCCCGACCTGTAATTGTAGATGGAAAACCAAAGGGGATATTGAGAAACAAAGTTGAAACAATTGCACAAGTTATGGTGTAGTGCAACAAGAACACTTTCCGAGGTGGCATGTATGCATCATCTCTACTCTAGTCTGTTTCCAGCATTGACCTTCAACAATAACAGGAGAGAGCAGGCCCACAGTGACAGGCCTGACGGCACGTTGCTTAGCAGTAGCACATCCTACGTTTAGACTTTAGAGTACTTTTTTTTTTTTTTAAAGAGTTCGACAAAGGCAAAGCACATTATCCATTCCAAACATAGCATTTTACAGTTTAAGATAGTAAATCAATGCACCACAGTCATCCCACCGCAACACTCTATTCTACTTCTACACAGACATTTGGGTCTGCTGTGGTTGTTGTTGACGTGTTTAGCTTTAGGCTTTTAAGTTTTATGCCACTCATGAAACATCCTCCTGACTTCATCATCATCTCCGATACTTTTACTGACTGACTATGAAGATCGGCCTGCAGTAGAAGTAAAATTATTATTACACAACAAGAGTAGAAATATTATTGACTTGAATCAGTCTTTAGTGTGTACAGAAAGATAGATTACTAGTACACTTTGACTTCACTTTGTGCACAACAAACAAACAACGAAAACACAAACACCAATCGTTCAGAGTCAGGTGTCCAATGCATGCCATTAATTGTCATTACCTGTTCCTTCTCATCTTAAGTTAATGGGCCGTTTATTTCGCCATCATCATCATGGACGGTGCTGTTGTGTCAATCATACTCATTGCGCAGATTGAGTGAGTTCCCTTCCTGTATTGAATTAAAAGCAATGTATCACCAAGCTGCAGGAGAAGTACACATTTCTTATTTGCAAGAAGGGGAAAATTGAATTCACCTTGAGTTAAGTTTAGTGTGTTCTGTAGAAAGATGATTAGTGCACACTTACATAACTTCATGCACAACAAACACAACAAAATCATTCAGTCTGAGACTCTGCGTCCAATGCATGACATCAATCATTACCTGTTCCATCTTATTTTCAGTTAATGGGCAGTCTCTCTCGGCTCTGAAAGAGGATAGCTATAGTAGTCATCTGATTCATGCTCCACTTCTTTTGGAAGGACTAGGACAGTTTGAATTTGTTCTTCTAGTATTTACCATCATCCAATCATTATTCATGAGGGCAATGGATTTGGGTGGGAGATTCAGTATGATGGAGCGGAGGATCTGGATTCGGAGGACTGTACTGTCAAATTGCAGACACCTGAAACTTGTATATTAAATAAGAAGAGTAGAAGACAGTGATAATGGATTTGTTGTGATTCACAAGTTTGTAACTGGAACGACAGACACACAAATAAAGGGGGAAAAAAGGGAGGAAGACAGTAAGTGCAAGCATAATTGTCAGGGAAGTATAGCTCATCCTCAAACTCTGGGGGGTCAGCCATTAGTTGGTTATTCTTCATGTGACACACTACTTCCGTCACCAGAGCCGCTGTCCTCATCTTCCTCCATCGCTTCATGTATTTTGTAATTCGGTGGTATGAAGTGCTGATTCATTTTGATCATTGTTAACCTCTCCACATTTTTGGGCGAGAGACTGGTCCTTCTCAATGTTACAATGGAACCAGCAGCACTGAAAACACGTTCGGAAGAGACACTTGCGACAGGGCAAGCCAGATAGCTTATCGCCAGCCTGCTGAGCAGTGGCCATTCAAACCTTTTCCTATACCGATACTGCAATGGGTTTTGATCAATGTACACCTCTATTGGGTCGTCCAGATAGGCCTGGACCATCCGCTCAATGTTAAGGGGTGCTGCTGGTAAGCTTTCGTGCTCTTTTCTCTGTGCATCAGCACTGTGCTTATTAATGCCTAACCGTACATACCAATCGTCTAATGATTGTACTGGGCCTAATGATCCAGTATTGTTGCTGTTGTCGATAGTGATGGTGAGTGTTGTGATCCAAAAGCACTGCCCTCAGCTGACGAAGATGCACTTGATCCTGCATGCCCTGCTGCAGTACTTCTTGTGGGTTGATCGTGCAGGTTTTTAATTAGCAGCCGTTCGTTTTCCAACTTACTGGCTGCTTCAGCTATACAAGTTTTGTAGCGGGCAACATCAATCTCGGAATAAGCAAAGAATGTCTTCAGTCCAAATTTTGCACGTGGATCCAGAATTGTGGCACAAATTTAATGATCTTGTGACAAAATTTTATTTTGTATCCTTACATTTTCAGCTTAGCGACGGGCAAAGCTCCCCACCAAGTCATAGGCTTCCCTTTTGTCCTCTACACCTTTATATGATTCAGACACATTCTTCAGCTGATGCTCTATCATTTGCAATAATGGGATAGCTTGGCCCATTGTACAGTCCTCCTTGCTGACTTCACGTGTGAAGACCTCAAAAGGACAAAGCATCTCAGTCAGGTATTTAATTAGGCTCCATTGCTCCATCTCAAGGTTCATGCCTTTAACAGTAGCATCCCCTCTTCTTTTCCAGACATATTCATGGAGTGACCTGTACTGCTCATACAGACGATCAAGCATGTAATACGTTGAGTTCCAACATTTTGCCACCTCCTGGATGAGTGCCTTGACTGGCATCCTATGTTCACGTTGGATGATCCTCAGCTGCTTCCGAGCTTTAAAAGAATGGCTGAAATTAGTGCATATTCTTCGGCAGATGGCCAGTAAATTGCTGACTATGGGTTCTTTTTTCAGAAAGTCTTGAACTATAATGTTTATGCAGTGCGCCAAACACGGAACCCTGAAATAGGAACCAAATTCCATGGCCTTAAGTGCATTACTGCCATTGTCTGTGGCAACAAAACCAATACTAAGCCCTCTTGGCCGAAGCCATTCCAAAACCTTGCTGCAAAACTCATCTAAAATGTTTTCAGGTGTATGAGATTTCTCCATGGCGAACATGGCTACAGTTGCATGTTTCCGAGTACCTTTAAAAATCGCAGCTGTGTCAACAGCACCTCGTGCAGATAGTTTATCTCTAACCCCCACAAAAGAGACCCAGTGTGCAGTGATGCACATGTAATCTGTGGCTTGGCAACTGGTCCACATGTCTGTTGTCAGGTGGGTATTGTGAACAGCACTCTGCTGCAAAGCTTGTCCAACCAATTCCAGCACATCATGATGTAGTGCCGGAACAGCAATTCTTGCGAAATAGGGCCGGCTGGGAACCTTCCATTTAGGGCAGATGGCTGACACAAATTCAAGGAAACCCACCCCTTCCACAAATGAAAAAGGAAGAAGGTCCAGCGCTAACATTTTAGCCAGCTTCGCATTGCACAACCGCGCTGTTGGGTGGTTGCATTGGAACTGCCCCTCCAACCTAAACATGCTCTCAATGGTAGGCTGGATTACTTTCCTTTGTGGTGCTGTTTTCATTAACCCACTAAGGCTCAACGACACAGTTTGTCTCATTGCGGTACTCGGTGGCCTTGGTGTCTCAGCCTGAGTATGGCTCTTACTGTGATGCCACTCAGTTGTTACTGAGGAGGATGTGGGCGGTACCACTGCACTACTGGGGACAGGGCTAGAAATGACTCCCTCTTCTTCACCTTCCACCGCAATAATATCGCTCCCTGATTCTTCCTGACCAACTTCAATGGGTTGAGTTTTTCTACTTTCTTTTAACTGAAGTAGGTGATTCTCCCACACGATAGTGTGGTGTTTTCTGAGATGACTTGCTTGGCCTCCGGTACCATAGTTTGCACGAAGCTTACCCCGCCGAACTACTTGCCGACCAATTGAGCATATAGCAACGTTCTCCTCCTTGGTGCTAACAGAAAAGAAGTCCTAAACTGGGGAGGAGAACTTTCTGGCACTGCTGGATGTGCCACTTTCAATACCAGATGAACTGGAGGGTGTGCTTGAAATGTGACCCTGTGCACCTAGACTGTGACTTTTACTACCACTACCTACTGAAATGGTTGAGCTGGATGTAGGTCCCTGCCGGGCCTTGGAAAATATGGCAGCTGGAGGTAGTGGTGGTGTAACCTGTGTTGGTGATATCTGTGCTACATCCTGCTCAGTAGCAGCCTTTCTGGATAGGGTGCGAATGTTGGTCTCCAATCCCTTTGGGGCGGGAGTAATGTACGTGATGACTGGCTCGTCTTCATCAACAACATCACCCCCCTCTTCTACATCTACCTCCATAACTAAGTTTTTCTTGGACCTTCCTTTTCAGAAGCATTGTCTTGTGGCGTATATCACTCTGTGGAGAAGTGTGGCTCAATGATTAGAGCGGCAGACCCTGATGCAGAGGTCTAGGCCTGGACCAGGGTTCAATTCCCCGCCTCGGTGGGTCTTGGGCTCAAAATTCCACGTACCTGATAATTCTCGCCTCGGTGCCTATTCCACTCATAGAGTCCCACTCTGCAAATCTGGGCAGTAGCTTGCTTAATCTCCACAAAGGCCCCCTCAAAGCTAAGGATGCCTGGCCTCCACCTTGGGGGTGCCCAGGAGTGGACGCCTCACTGGGTAAGCCAGGATGGGTTCCACAGCGGTATTCATACAAGCGCCTTGAGACCCTTGCGGGTGAGTAGTGCGCTATACAAGTATCAATTTACAATTTACAATTTCAGACTGAGCTGGTGGGTGCCAAGTGGCATCACGATCATCAGAAGCGGGGCGTAAAGAAGAAGATGATGGACTAAGCCTCCTTTTCCTAGCTAGTGGTCTGGAAGACAATAGATCTTCTGAAACAGTGGTTTGACTTTGCTCCACTTTGTCTGCAGGAAGCTCGATTTCCTGAAATGCCCCTACGTCAGGAGCAACAACTACTATGGTGGGCTGTTGCGGCTGCTGCTGTTCTTGTTGCGGCATCTGCTGTTCTTGTTGCGGCCGCTGCTGTTCTTGTTGCAGCTGCTGCTGTTCTTGTTGCAGCTGCTGCTGTTCTTGTTGCGGCTGCTGCTGTTCTTGTTGCGGCTGCACACTTATCTGCTGAGTTTGCGCCTGTGTTGATTGTGTACTACTTTGCGATAATGACATTTCTTCAACATCGCTGCTCGTTAGTAAACTGGCTACCTCTGCGACATTAAAGCCCTTGGGCATAGGTTGGTGGGGTTGGACCGCTGGTGCTGAGGTGCTGCTCCCAGCTTGGTTCCCGGACAACGCTGCTGCAGGCGTAACTTTTTTGGTGCCAAAAAAAACATTGGCCGGCACACCACCAGTCGTGGTTAATGGCACTTCCTTTTTCTGTTCCTTCTTCTCACCAGCAACTTTCTTGGTACTGGACCTGGTACCTTTCTTTGGGGCCATCTTCTTCAGATGTCAGGCAGGATGCAGATGCACAACAAGTTCTGGTCACACGTGGACGTGATGCGCAGCAGGACTTCTGTCTGGCTGGCAGTACAACGGTGGCTGGGTGATGCTGATGACACCTCCTCCTCTGGCTTTTTGTGCACCTAAAAGCAAATAAGCCAGGAGAAGAACATCAGTGAAATGTTGCATTTGTTGTTGTGGTTCAGTTACTTACTACTGTACTAGTGCAAACAAAAGATATAGTCTAGCCATTTATGACTTTTTTTGAACAAGGGCTATGTTATACTACTGTGAACAGTCACATGCTACACTCTCAGGAAGGATAGGAAAGCTAATGAGAACCACCAAAATAAAAATGTATTGGAAGTGGGATGGACCCTATTTGCCATTAAATCCATCCATGGAGCTGCTGCTGGCAAAGGGAGTGGATGGATGGAAGCAGTAAGCCAATAGGAAAACCATGCAGGCCTATATGGCAAAAGCAGGACACTAATAACTCCCAACACAAAAAAAGGCCACCAGCCACATGGACACTCACAAATCACAAACAAGCAGGGGGCCTGGGAAACACCAGGAGCTGACAAAAGGCCTATAAAAGCCAGGTAAAGAATGCATGCTAAAGCACACTGCTCTGCCTTTGTAATGCAACACAATGCAAATACGAACATTCACAGGCCCCAAAAAGGTCTGCAGGGTGCATGCATTGCACACCAATACACACCAGACACACACAACAAAAGTATGTCTTTACGACAACCAACATCAGAAAGCCCACCCCAAAAAACACACTTCCCCAACTCAATCCAATGCCATCCATGCCCTAAATGATGTCTAAATTCAACAGACCGCACAGAAAACACTTGCTTAATAAAGCTGTGGCTACCTGCTTTGATCCTACTGGACGAAAGCAGGCCTGTTGGCAGACAAGGCAAGGCAAGCTTGCAGGCCTAGGCTTCAAAATGGCCACCAGCCACATGGCCAAGCCCAGCAACATCAGAAAGCCCACCCCAAAAAAAACACACTTCCCCAACTCAATCCAATGCCTTCCATGCCCTAAATGATGTCTAAATTCAACAGACCACACAGAAAACACTTGATTAATAAAGCTGTGACTACCTGCTCTGATCCTAGTGGATGAAAGCAGGCCTGTTGGCAGACAAGGCCAGGCAAGCTTGCAGGCCTAGGATTCAAATGGCCACCACCCACATGGCCAGGCCCAACAACATCAGAAAGCCCACCCCAAAAAAACACATTTCCCAACTAATTCCAATGCCATCCAGGCCCTAAATGATGCTTGAAAATGAAATACATTAAAAAAACACCAAAGGAACAGTTGCTTCATCATTCACACACCCATGAGGCCATGACTAGCTCGGGCCTACTACTGACTACTACTACCCACAACATTTAAAAAAAAAAGGAATGATGATAGTTACCAAAAATACATTGTAGTTACAACAACTGCAATGCCCACAATCAAACAGACACAACAACCACTTACTTGTAAAATATCCAAATAAAATATCCTCAAATCCAATTGCAATGATGCAGCAGACAAAAAGAGTGATCTTTCCAGCTCAAAATCCAAAGGCAGAATGAGCAGGAGATGGACAAAGCACTGGGAGGAGCCTGCTGGACAGGAACAGGAAGTTGGAGATTCTGTGGCACTTCCTCCGTCTCCCCACCTTTTTAAAAAAGGACTCCTTGCACAAAAAAGGACAGCCAAATGTCAATCTGAAGAGTTGTTTTCTTCCCAAATCATCATTTGCAGAAGGTTTCATGCTGCTAGAGATGATATTCTTCTCCAAATTGAAAATTTTACATGTTCGAGTTCTCGAGCTTCACATTACTTCCGCCAGATGTCACTGGCGTGTCCAAAATGACTTGATCGCGTTCTCTTGCTCCCTGTCGCATTGGATATGAAGTGTTCGGGGTCTATTTCTCCTTTTCACGTTCGATCAGACGTGCCCGCGTCCTTACGCTCTCGCTCGCGGTGGAGAATGACATGTTCGAGATCTCAATCTTCTCATACTCTCGCGGTGCATGATCGAGAGAAGAAAGATGTGATCGCGCGACAAATGACGTGATCGCGCGACAACTGACGTTAATGCGGGCGCGAACTGTCGCGAGACAGCGCAAAATGGCTACCAACAATCCAACATCTCGTGGAGAACGCGACCGGGTCAGGAAAACTTGTCGGCGAACGCGGAGATTCAGGTAAGGCGATTGCGCGCACGCGAGAATGTTTTTTTTTACAGCGCGAGCAAGATACAAATTACCGCTAAGATGCGGATTGCGGAACTTTTGACATTTTCACGCTTTCCACGGAACGCGAAAATGCCAAATTATCGCAATTTCCGCGAGCGTAACGGAATTTTGGCCCAGGCCTAATTAGAGTGCACCTACCAAACATAACCTAACTGACTATTAGACAAATGAAGCCTGGGTAATTGTACAACTGCAAGAGTTCTATGAGTGTATCACTTTATAACACCATAAGTACTGTCCGTGTGATTACAGAACAAATGAGTCACTGCCTAGGACCACCGAGTCTTCAGGGACTGCCGAGGCCCACCCTGCATATTTAAATAAAGACCCGGAGTGTGGCGATCCCCAGACTTCAGTTGGCCTCGAACCCCCCGAACAGTTAGATAACAATACCCGGGAAGGTGCCGCTCCCCTAGGCTGCAAAACATCTCTGTGCCCTTCCGCGCCTAATTTACATGTGACATTAAGATCCCCAGTCCTACAGACACCCCGCAATATAATAATTGGATTGTCCATGGAACATTACCCACCCACCAGGGGCCTCATTTAAAAGAACGGGTGAGACCCCACTTTTTTGTTGTTGTTCTTTTCTCTTCATTTTCACCATCCGCATCCCCTCTATTACAGTGATACAAGGTTTTCCTCCTCTCGCTTCAAGTAGTCAAACAAGTATTTGCTATCACGGGGTGGAAGCCATGCACCACCCTCTAATAGCAAACACAAATGTCCAGCGAATGCACACCCCGGGACCTTGTATGAGCTGCACCTGAGAGGTTGCCCTCCCTACTACCTTAATGCATTTGTTAGTATAAACACATACTAACACTACTTACACATGTGTAGGATAGCGACCATAATGTAGTGAAGAAGCAGAGGAAGCACAGATCTAAAAATATAAATCCTACCAGAAGTCGGATGACATAGTTCAATGAGCCGACGACCCTGGCATGAGTAGAAACAGCTAAACGAACAAAACGAGCCTTCAGCACAACGCAAGCAATTTTGAAATATTGCTGAGTGGTGCCTTCTTTTTGCCTTCTCACACTCGTCGCCAAATTTATGTAGTGAAGAGGCAGACAGCAGTGAATCCAATAAGTAGATTTATTACAAGAAAACAAGACACCTGAAACAACCACCAACAGGAGAAGACAGCAAAGCAACCGTCCAATCCAGCACCATGTACAAACTCCGCAAAGTTCCCCTCATGACAGCCCTACATTCTAACATTACATACTGAGGGCCATATTATCAAGGAACGGCGTTAAAATTATCCTAAAACAGTGATAATGGGCTTGATAATATGTCGTAGAGAATTCCAATAGAAGCTCATGTTCTCGTGTTAACATGGGCTTCTATTGGAATTCTATTGGAATTCTCTACAGCATATTATCAAGCCCATTATCGCCGTTTAGCTGCAGTTCCCTGCCGCAAAAGCGGCGATAATTTTAACGCGGTTCCTTGATAATATGCCCCTTAGATTCTAGTAGAATTACATACTAACATTCTACTATGACTTACAATGGAATACTACACAGAGCACATGACTTTACAGTAATGAGCTCATAGTTTTATCCACGAGTCTTGACAATGGTAGGGGTAAGACTTTTGCTTCCCACTCCCTATATTGTATAAACGTAAACTAACACTTCTTCCACAAATGTGCTACAGCGCCCAGAGGAAATCACTTTACAGCAATGAGCTCACAATTTAGGCTCACGGTTTAATCCTCGAGTCTTCACACCAGTAGGGATGAGTAGTTCGCTTCCCACTCCCTATATGCTATAAACGCATACTAACACTACTTACACACTTATACTACAGCGGCTAGTATCCTACACCGCCCAGAGCCCATCACTTTACAGCAATCAGGTCGGTTTCATCCCAAAGTCTTTACACCGGTAGGCGTAACTACTTCGCTTCCCGCATCCGGTATACTATCAACACACCGTAGCGGTCAGTAGTTCGCTTCCCACTCCCTGTATGTTATAAACGCCTACTAACACTTCTTGCACACGTATGCTACAAACACCAGACCACATCACTTTACAGCAATGACCTCACGGTTTAGACTCTCAGTTTCATACCCGAGTGTAGCACCATATCATATCACCACCATGCCACTCTGAGCAGCATCGCACTTTCAGACCGTTAACAGTGATAACAACCTACTGTCGACCACCAGTAGGTAATCGAGAATAAATTACAATAGTTCCTTGATTCTTTTAGCTTTCAAAAATTCTCTTTATTACTGTCTTTCTACTTTTCCATATAAATAGTTTTGTTAATATTCAAGTACACATCGAAGTCAGAAATGCAACGTATTCTATCAACACACTTTCTAGAACATTCTACAACACGTGGAGGTTAAAAGTTCATACATTTTTTTAAACCTAACGATATTTTTTTGCAACATTTTCTCGAACATTTAACGGCATGTGCAGGTTAAAAGTTCACAATTGATTTAAGTTCGAACAGTGCCTTCCAAATGCAAGTAGCAGGTGTGGTTGAGTTGAGCACATTTTATCCAATAGTATGTACGTGCAAACTGATTTTTCTTAACCAATCACAAACATACTTTTCCACAAAACGAGTATGCACCCTACTTTTAAAAAACAATGCTTATCATCTCCCAATCAGGTACCGTTTTGTATGTGAAACAAAACTAGTTCCCCATCTTTAAACATATCTCTTATTCTACGAAGGAACTGCATGAGCTACAGACATCTTTCCATACCTTCCAGCCATACCTTCAAAATGCTAGTGTGGATCGTAGGACATAGCTATGTTTTCTGGTGCAAGAGGTATGCAGAACAGAGACGTATTGACTTAGACCTATGTTTACAAAATGTGGACATTAAATGGTTTGGGCAGAGAGGATTGAAGTGGCACCAATTGTTGCCTTTGGTTAAAACCTGTTTGCATCTCCAACACCCTGACCTCATGATTGTGCACTGTGGTTGAAACGACCTAGGCACATTGACTGGGGTAGATTTGGAAATGCTTATGAAGGACACATTTGGACAATTGATGTTATTTTTGCCACAAACTGTCTTTGTATATTCCAATATATGCCAAAGACAGAAGTGGAAATGGTCCAAACAATTTTGTCCTCAGATTGAACAATCTCGGAAAAAAGTCAACAAAGCTGTCTCTGCATACCTTAGAGACTACAAAATGGGGTCCATATACAACAATAACATATGTTTTGATATGGCGGATATATACAGAAGTGATGGAGTACATTTCACAGATCAGGGAAACCGAGTTATTCCTGAATAACTTATATGTAGCTCCAACTAATGAACACAAGGGCTCTTTTTAGAGCCACCCTGTAACTTACAACTTAGGCCAGCTATTTTAGGGCCAGATAACGCCAACTCCCGCACCCTCACCAAAATGTATTCTCCACACAGCTGTGGCGCAGCGGCCAGACCATCTCACTTGCAGCACAAACCTCTCGCTTTGATCCCCAGCTCTACTCACCCATATGGGTGAGTAGTTTGCGCTCTACAAATACCATATTGATTTACCTTCTCACTCCCTATACAACACCACCTAAGCACCATACACAAGCTACAATATTCTAAACAAAAGTTCATCCAAGTACCCATAACTGCATGCTGACACTACTTGCACAGATGTGGCACAGAGGCCAGAGCACATGACTTCACAAAGGACACACAGTTTGGGCTCACGCTTAATAATCCCTGACTCCGGCACCAGCTCAGCTTAGCAACATGAGACTCTAGACAATACCTCACATATATTCTGTACACCAGGACTTTCATACCAGTACAGGTCAGTAGTTCAGCCTAGTAGTTATAAACACATCCACATACTACTTTCACAACTGTAGTGCAGCAGCCACGGCACATGACTTCACAGCATAAGACACACAATTTGGGCTCACACATTAATCCCCAAGTCCCGCACCAGCTCACCTTACCCGCATCAGACTCTACCCAATACCTCACTTAATTTCCGTAGCCCACTACTTACACACCGGTAGGGGTAAATACTTCCCTTCGCACCCCCTCTATAGCACACCCTGAACACCCCACAGAGGTTACAGTGCTCCTACCCTCCTATTTCCCACTTCTTTCCCCCTTTTTTCACCTTACTCACTTCAACGGAATCACAAAATGGCGGCCAACACTTCCTAGTTGCAACCGCTCGCACCGCTCGCAGCCAATCAGCAACAAGGTCGTGCTCGTAACGCCTCAGGCCAATCAGATGGCAGAATTCCCAAATATCGATATCTGTAAATTTTGATACTCAAAAACTACTGAACGAATTTATACCATATAAACAAAAGCATGCTTTCTAGATCAAGACCCTTCTCCCTGCCAAATTATATATATGCATTCACTGAAAAAACCATAGGTTTTAGGGAAAGTTATAGTTAGCTGGACACTTCACTCGTACAAAACCATAGAAATTCCTCCATTATAGTTAGTTCTGCTAGCTATAACTCACACGCCCGCAATGCACTGATGATGATGTCACATATTACATCATTCATGACATGGTCCAGCTAACTATAACTGTCCCTAAAACCTATGTTTTTTTCAGTGAATTTCTAAGGTTTTTAAATGATAATTCCTAACTATAACGTGTCTGAAACCTATGTTTTTTTCAGTGAATTTCTAAGGTTTTTTAAATGCTAATTCCTAACTATAACGTGTCTGCAACCTATGTTTTTTTCAGTGAATTTCAAAGGTTTTTTAAATGCCAATTTTTAATTAGAAAAGTAGTTATACCTATGTTTTTTGTACAGAATTTGAAGATTTTTTTTAAACTGTTAATCTGTAAATATATTATTTATTAAACAATATTATATACTTTTCTGAAAACTGTTTAAAAAAACAAATGTAAATGAAAACTGAAATATATTGTAATTATTATTATTTTTATTTTTTACAATATATTAAAATTGAAGAAAAATGGAATCTGGAGAACAACAGGAAGTGGAAGAATCTTCGGATGAAGAATTCTTGCAGGAGGCACCCAGAAAACAGAGACCAGAATCTGTTGTGTGGAAGTTCTTCACCTTTCCACCTGGACAGAAAAAAGTAAATGCCACAAAGGTGACATGTACAATTGGCGAAAGAGTGCTGTCAAGAGGCAGTGACAAAAAGTACTCATGTGGCACTACCAGCATGCACAAGCACCTCCTGACAATCCGTCTTCTGAATCTTGCTCGGGAGGAGATGAGGAGAGCTGCATTAGCTGGAGCAAGTACTTCAGGAGCATCAACATCTCAAGCTCCTCCAGTGGATATAAGGTCTGAATTTGCCTTTTTAGAACAGCGCTGCATCAAGTGCAAAAAAATTGTTTGCTACGGAGAGCAGTCAGTGGATGCTATTTGTGCTGCTCAACGCAACCACAAATGTTAATTTTTTTTTTTTTTGGGTTTTGGAATGATCTTTAATTCCAAAAGTTACCTGTTTTTTTGTTTTTTTTATTGTTTAGTTTTGAGAAAAACACCCAAAAAATACAAAATCGTTGAAAAAAAAAAAAGAAAATTTAAAACAAAAAAAGAAGAAAATAAAGTTCTTATCAGAACAACCGTATCTGGTTAAAAAAAAGAACTATTATTGCATGGTAATGTCTGAAAGTTTGATTGAATATATATGTAGAGCATGATTGACTGAAAGAATGCATTAGTAGTGTATGGTTAATTTATAGGGGCAGATCTATGAGGAAGTGCTGCATCGTAGCACCGCAAGCCCTTTGGCTGCACCGCGCAGCGGCACTTCCGAAGCACATTGATGCGACATATTTATATGAATATGTTGCATCTCTGTGCTTCCCTCTGCATTACCGCACAAACTGTAGCCGTACGCTGGCACAGGCACCCTTGCACCATGGTGCAAAGATGCATGCGTCGTGGGGAGATTGTTTTTGTGCAGGTAGGAACACCTTCCTGTACAAAAACAATCACTAAAGGCATTTTCTTCCTACAATGCGTGATGTGGAATGCAGCAAGCATTGAAGGAGGATAAAATGAGAAGAAATGAAAACATTTCTCCTCGTTGTGACATGCTACGCCACGTCTAGGGTGGTGCAGCATTCACACGCATCTCCAGATTTACGATTTCTTGTAAATCTTGAGATGTGTCTTGTTCCACGGGTGTTCTGTTGGAACATACACAGCAATACCCATGGAATGCCCCTTCAACACTAAGTGCTGCGTGTGAAGGGGACGTATTTACAAGGAGAGGAAAAGCTATCAGTGTTTGTGTTTTGGCACAGAGATTAGATAAGATCATGGTTTTGTCAGGATGATTGCAGGAGTGGACAGACAGTGACACTGTGATTGCTGATCTGCATGGGTACTACCTGGATTGTTGCAAGAGTGAATAAGTATTCTGCATAGGGTTAGGTGACTGCATATATTTTGTACATTTAACTGTAGCGCTGCGTGCCTTAATGCCTGAGGCATTGTACAGGTGTATGGACTATGACTGGATAGTGAGAGCGCTGGTAGTTGACAGGAGGGTGAGTTTATAAGTGCTTGTGATTTGGCACAAAGATTAGATAAGGTGCAAGGATATCTGTGACATGGGGAGATTGTTTTTCTGCAGGAAGGGACACCTTCCTGCACAAAAATAATCACTAAAGGCATTTTTGTCCTTCAATGTGTGCTGTGGAATGCAGCATGCATTGAAAGATGAAAAAACAAGGTTTACTTGTATTAGTAACTAAGCCACTCTATAAATACATTACTAGTAATTGGAATGATTACAGTGCTGCAAATAGAATACATGGTCAATTTATGAGCACTGAGGTTTTGGCGGAGTGACAGGATAAGAAGATACTGCTGGTATTGGCAGCGTAAAAGGATATGTATAGTGGTTGATAAGTGATGGAGAAGTATATGAAATAGACATGAGGATACCTAGACTGTATAGTTAGAGTGCTGTTAGTTAATAGTAGGGTAAGTTTATAAGTGCTTGTGTGTTGGCACAGAGATTAGAGAAATATATGATTCTGTTAGGATGATTGCAAGAGTGGACAGAGAGTGATAGCTTGATTGTGGCACTGCATGAATACTACCTGGCTTATTGCAAGGATGAATCAGTACAGTGGTGGAGGTTACGGGCCTCTATACATTGTGCACATTAGACTGTAGCACTGCTTGTCTTAATGCTTGAATCCCTGCGTCTGTCAGGATAATTGCAGGAGTGGACAGAGACTGAAAGGCTGATTGGGGCACTACATGAATACTACCTGGCTTATTGCAAGGGTGAATCAGTAGTCCGCTGGGGGTTACAGGCCTGCATACATTGCGCACATTTCACAGTAGCATATGTGTCTTAATGCTTGAAGCGTTCTATAAGTGTATGCACAGTGACTAGATAATGAGAGTGCTGGTAGTTGACAGGAAGGTAGAATTTTAAGTGCTTGTGTGTTGGCACAGCAATTAGATAAGGACATGCTTCTGTCAGGATAATTGCAGGAGAGAACAGAGACTGTTAGGCTGATTGGGGCACTGCATGAATACTACCTGGCTTATTGCAAGGATGAATCAGTACTGTGCTTGAGGTTATGGGCCTCTATACATTGTGCACATTAGATTGTAGCACTGCTTGTCTTAATGCTTGAATTGCTGTACACGTGCATGGATAGTGACTGGATATTTACACTGCTGGTACTTCACTGCAGATAGACTTTATAATTGCTTGTGTGTTGGCACAGAGATTAGATAAGGACATCCTTCTGACAGTATGATTGCAGGAGTGGACAGAGACTGACAGTCTGATTGGGGCACCAAATGAATACTACCTGCCTTATAGAAAGGGTGAATCAGTACTCTGCTGGGGGTTAGAAGCCTGCATAGATTGCGCACATTTGATTGTACACTGCGTGTTTTAAAACCTGAGTCATTCTACAAGTGCATGTATAGTAACTGCACACTTACACTGCTGGTAGTTGACTGCAGAGAAAGTTTATAAGTTCTCATGTGTTGGCACAGAGATTAGATAAGGACATGGTTCTGTCAGTATGAGTGGATAGAGACTGACAGTCTGATTGGGGCACTACTTGAATACTACCTGGCTTATTCCAAGGGTGCATGAGTACTCTGCTAGGGGTTAAGGACCTGCATACATTGCGCACACTTCACTGTAGCACTATGTGTCTTAATGTGTGACACATTCTACAGGTGTATGGACACTGACTAGAATCTGAGAGTGCTGGTAGTTGGCAGGAGGGTGAGTTTTTAAGTGCTTGTGTGTTGGCACAGTGATTAGATAAGGACATGCTTCTGTCAGGATAAATGCAGGAGTGGAGAGAGACTGACAGGCTTATTGGGGCACTACATAAATACTACCTGGTCATTGTAAGCGTGAATCAGAAGTCTGCAGGGCTTTAGGTGCCTGCATACATTGCACACATTTCACTGTACACTATGTGTCTTAATGCGTGAGGCAATCTACAGGTGTATGGACAGTGACTAGATAGTAAGAGTGCTGGTAGTTGGCAGGAGGGTGAGTTTTTAAGTGCTTATCTGTTGGCACAGAAATTAGATAAGGATATGCTTCTGTCAGGATAATTGCAGGAGTGGGCAGAGAGTGACAGTCTGATTGTGGCAACACATGAATACTACCTGGCTTATTGCAAGGATGAATCAGTAGTCTTCAGGAGGTTAGGGGCCTGCATACATTGCACACATTTGACTGTAGCACTATGTGTCTTAGTGCATGAGGCATTTAACAGGTGTATGCACAGTGACTAGATAGTAAGAATGCTGGTAGTTGTCAGGAGGGTGAGTTTTTAAGTGCTTGTGTGTTGGCACAGAAATTAGATAAGGACATGCATCTGTCAGGATAATCGAAGGAGTGGACACAGACTGATAGGCTGATTGGGGCACTACATGAATACTACCTGGCTTATTGCAAGGGTGAATCAGTAGTCTGCTGGGGGTTACAGGCCTGAATACATTGCACATATTTCACTGTACACTATGTGTCTTAATGCCCGAAGCATTCTAAGGGTGTATGCACAGTGACTAGATAGTAAGAATGCTGGAAGTTGTCAGGAGGGTGAGTTTTTAAGTGCTTGTGTGTTGGCACAGAAATTAGATAAGGACATGTTACTGTCAGCATTATTGCAGGAGTGGACAGAGAGTGACAGTCTGATTGGGGCACTGCATGAATACTACCTGGCTTATCCCAAGGGTGAATCAGTAGTCTTCTGATGGTTAGAGGCCTGCATAGATTGCGCACATTTGACTGTAGCACTGCGTGTCGTAATGCCTGAGTCACTCTACAAGTGCATGGATAGTGACTGAAAAATTACACTGCTTGTCATTGACTGCAGGGAGAGTTTATAAGTGCTTGTATGTTGGCACAGACATTAGATAAGGATATGATTCTGTAAGCATGATTGCAGGAGTGGACAAAGAGTGATAGGCTGATTAGGGCACTACATGAATACTACCTTGCTTATTGCAAGGGTGAATCAGTTATCTGCTGGGGGTTACATGCCTGCATACATTGCGCACATTTCACAGTAGCACTATGTGTCTTAATGCTTGAGGCATTCTAGAGGTGTATGCACAGTGACTAGATAGTGAAAGTGATGGTAGTTGACAGGAGGGTGAGTTTTTAAGTGCTTGTGTGTTGGCACAGAAATTAGATAAGGACATGCTTCTGTCAAGATCATAGCAGGAGTGTTAATGTTAATGTTAATGTTAATGTTAATGTTAGGGGGTACTTGTAGAGCGCGAACAATCATCCCAGATAGGATATCACGGCGCTATAGTTGCAGTAATAAAGTGCGTAGGTAGTGAGGTGAGAGTGCAAGATGATTAAGTTTTAGTCGGGCTTAGGAAAGAGAAACGTTTTTAGCTGCTTCCTGAAGGACAGGTAATTAGTTATTAATCTAAGGTTCACTGGCAGATTGTTCCAACTGTTTGCCGCCAGGTGGGAGAAGGCTCGCCCCCCCATCTTTGCGGTTTTCACGCGTGTGGTTCTGGCTCTAGCAGTAGTTTGGGAGCGTAGATTTCTGGATGGGGTATAGAGTGTAACTTTGTTTTTTAGGATGCACGGGCCTGTATTATGAAGTATTTTATATGTTATGCATAGTAGCTTAAAAATAGCTCTTTGTCTAATCGGCAGCCAGTGCAGATCTCTCATACAGCTCTTGGCTGAGTCGTATTTTCTTTTGTTGCATATTGCCTTGGCTGCGGCATTTTGTACGGTTTGTAGTTTAGAGAAGAGATAGTCACTCATTCCAACAAACAGAGAGTTTCCGTAGTCCAACCTGCTCATTAGTAGAGATTGGACCAAGATCTTTCTGCATTCCAATGGTATCCATGAAAAGACTCTTCTCAGCATTTTCAGTAATGCGAAGCCTTTACCACATATTGTGGATACGTGGGTTTTCATGCTTAAGGAGGTGTCCAATGACACCCCTAGATTCTTGGCAGTTGTAGTCGGGTCCGGGGGGGTGCCTAATGTTGTGGGCCACCAGCTGTTGTCCCATAGCTGGGAATGTCTGCCGAATAGCATTATTTCAGATTTGTCTGCATTAAGCTTGAGACAGTGACTATGCATCCAAGTGGCTAATTCTGTAAGGCAGTTGAGTAATCTGTCTTTGGGGTCATTCTCCTCGTCCAATGAAATCATCAGTTGGGTGTCGTCTGCATAAGAGCAGATCCTGACGCCCCATTTTCTTCCTATTTTGGCCAGTGAGGACACAAATATGTTGAACAGAGTCGGGCTCAATGAAGCCCCCTGTGGGACCCCATACTTGATGTTCCGGGGAGGAGATAGGCAATCACCCATCTGTACTGATTGTGTCCTATCTTGGATGAAGGACTGTAGCCACCCTAGGGTTTTTTCCCGAATACCCTTTGCTGCAAGGATTTCTAGTAGACGATTGTGGGGTATGGTATCGAATGCCGCCGAGAGGTCCAAAAGTATCAGGGCGACTGTTTTCCCCTGATCTACCTTGGTTCTGATGTTGTCCATTACCGCTAGGAGAGTTGTCTCCGTACTGTTGTTCGTTCGGAACCCTGTTTGGGATATATCCAATAAATCATTGGTTTCCAGGAAGTTGGACAGCTGTCTGTTAACTAGTTTTTCCAGTACTTTAGATAAGTAGGGTAGTTGAGATATGGGCCGGTAGTTTGCAGGGTTGTTAACATCAGTGCCCACTTTTTTTAGTAGAGGGGTCACTATGGCATTCTTCCAGGTTTTGGGGAATTCGGCGGTATTTAGAGAGGAGTTCAAAGCTTTTGTAACAGCCGGACATATTATCGGGGTTAGTTGTGAAAAAATGAAGTGAGGGCATGGATCTGAAGGGGAGCCTGATTTTACTTCTAGCATGACTTTGCTCACTTCTTCCTCTGAGAAGGGGCCGAACTTGAGACAGTTCGCCTGCATAGAGGGTGGTCCCTGAGGTTCTATGTGTTTCAGCTCGGTGCTGGAAAATGAAGTATAGATTGTATCTATTTTATCACAGAAATAATCATTGATTTTATTGCAATTTTCTTGAGAAGGAGGGAGGTTTGTTGAAAGACTCGTGGGACTGCATAGTTCTTTGACTATTTTAAAAAGTTCTTTCGAGGAGTTTTTGTTTTCTGTTATTCTATGCGAGAAGTATTCCTTCTTTGCTTTCCTAATAGCTTTGTTGTAAAGTGTATGTTCTTTTTTGTAGATGGCTCTAGTTTCATCGGTTTTATTGAGTCTCCATTTATGTTCGTTTAGTGTGCATTTCCTTTTCATTATCTTTAGTTCTGGTCCGTACCATTTCTCAGATCTAGTGGATCTGTTTTTGTGTTGAGATTGTGTGACAGAACAGTGATCTAGAGCCTTACTAATGTTAGTCTGTTGTGACTCTATTTCATCATTCGGGTCAATGGTAGCTGTGTTTATGTGTGAAAAATGTTGCTGAAATTTTTCAACCGAGAATCTTTTCCAGCTCTTGGTTTTAGATGACGTCCAGGTTTGAGGTTTTGAGTTTTTAGAAAATAGTTTGATCGAAAACTCAATTAGAGAATGGTCTGTCCAGGTCAATGGTTTTATTGTATTGATTTCGATAGTTTCTATGTTAGAAAAGATTAAATCTAAAGTGTGTCCTGCTATATGTGTGGGCAGATTGATTCTCTGAGTAAGCTGGAGAATTTCCATATCCTCTAGTAGTTGTTTAGTAAGGGCATTGTTACCATTATCATGGTGTATGTTGAAGTCACCTATCAGCAGGAAGTTTTTATTTTTAAGACAGACTGGCATAATTTGTGCAAGGAGCTGAGCACAAAAATCCATCGTGCTGCCTGGGGGATTGTAAATTATAGCTCCTCCGAGTAGAATGTTGGTGTTTATGGACACCGAGAAGGCCATAGCTTCGTGACTGTTAGCCTGTGTGATTACCTCCTGTCTACAGGAGAGGGAATCTTTGAATAGTAGGGCTACCCCTCCGCCTTTCTTCTCTGTTCGATTCAAATGAAGTATTTTATACTCATTTGGGAGGGCAGTTGCAATATCGGGGGTGCTATGATGATCAAGCCACGTTTCTGTTATAAAGGCTAAATCAGGGTTGATTTCAGTCAAGATTTCCCATATGTCCGTAGCATGTCTGGGTAGTGATCTGGCATTGATATAGATACATTTAAGAATAAGATTTGGGGTGGGCAGAGAGTAACAGTCTGATTGGGCCACAGCATGAATACTACCTGGCTTATTCCAAGGGTGAATCAGTAGTCTGCTGGGGGTTACAGGCCTGCATACATTGTGCATATTTCACTGTACACTATGTGTCTTAAGGCCTGAAGCATTCTATAGGTGTATGCACAGTGACTAGATAGTAAGAGAGGTGGTAGTTGACAGGAGGGTGAGTTTTTAAGTGCTTGTGTGTTGGCACAGCGATTAAATAAGGACATGCTTCTGTCAGGATAATTGCAGGAGTGGACAGAGACTGATAGGCTGATTGGGACACTACATGAATACTACCCTTCTTTTGCAAGGGTGAATCAGTAGTCTGCTGCGGGTTACAGGCCTGCATACATTGCGCACATTTCACCATAACACTATGTGTCTTAATGCTTGAGGCATTCTATAGGTGTATGCACAGTGACTAGATAGTGAAAGTGCTGGTAGTTTACAGGAGGGTGAGTTTTTAAGTGCTTCTGTGTTGGCACAGAAATTAGATAAGGACATGCTTCTGTCAAGATCATTGCAGGCTGGGCAGAGAGTGACAGTCTGATTGGGGCATAGCATGAATACTACCTGGCTTATTCCAAGTAGTCTGCTTGGGGTTAGAGGTCTGCATATATTGTGCACATTTCTGTGTACCACTGCTTGTCTTAATGCCTGAGTCACTCTACAAGAGCATGGATAGTGACTGGAAAGTTACACTGCTTGTCATTCACTACAGGAAGAGTTTATAAGTGCTTGTATGTTGGCACATACATTAATAAGAATATAACTCTGTCAGCATGATTGCAGGAGTGGACAAAGAGTGACAGCCTGATTAGGGCACTAGATAAATAGTACCTGGCTTATTGCAAGGGTGAATCAGTAGTCTGCAGGGGTTTAAGATCCTGCATACATTGCGCATATTTCACTGTACACTAAGAGGCCCATTAGGATGTAGGGCGGATCGCCTCCGCCCGCATGGCGGAGGCGATAAGTCCTACATCCTAATGGTCCTTGGTCTACAAATCCACAATGTACTTGGACTACTTTTGTCTAAGTTTAAGTACCTTGTTACCCCCTCTGTGATCCAGCCGGATCTGTTCCAAAATGAATTATTTTAGCAGAGACGAATTGGAAAAGTGTTTATCCTGATAGTGACGTGCTACCGGGTATTTGGGATCTTTATTCGTAATAGCACGTTTGTGCTCCAGGATTCTCTTTTTGGCCATAAGAGTGGTGCTCCCTATGTAATGTAACTCACAGGGACATTCAATCACAAATATCACGAAAGTAGTGCTACAAGTTAAAAATTGGGTAATCTTTCTGCTGCTGGAACCATGTGCAAATTCATTACGGAAAGTGCTAGTAGAGCATGCTTTGCAGTGCCCACAGGGAAAAAATCCTTTGAGATTCTGCACACCCCTGTCCTGTACTAGTGTAATATCACTATGCACAAGCATATGTCTCAGGTTCCTACCCCGTCTATAGGTGATGTTAGGTCTATCCTTGATTGTGTGGCCTATGCTACTGTCATTCTTGAGTGTCTCCCAATTACGCGACAGCATACGCCTCATACTATCTGATTCAGAATTGAAGGTCATAATCGCCCTGGTATCATTTTCTGCTGTTTCCTCTGTACTGGGTGTTTTGTCCATAAGTGTGTCTTTCCTGTTGATGCCTTCTGCTTTATCAATGGCTTTCTTAAGGACCCAAGTAGGATACCCTCTGAGTTTAAACCTTTCAATCATGTTAGCACTTTCCTTGTCATATGCATCAACACTGCTGCAGTTCCTTTTTGCCCTCAGCCGTTCTCCATATGGAATGCTCCATTTCAAAATGTCAGGATGGCTGCTGAGGGCATGAAGGATACTGTTTCCTGCAGTAGTTTTGCGAAAAAGGGAAGTATAAATCTGATTTTGTCTGATCTCCACTTTGGGATTCAGATACTCAACCTTGCTGTCACTAATGTCGCCTGTAAGTTGTATATTACGATCATTCATGTTGAGTTCCCCTATGAATTCTTGGGCCTCTCTGCAACTGCCTCTCCATATGATGAACAAGTCATCAATATACCTGAGCCACAGTTCTATTTTGTTCAGGTTCTTGCTGACAATCTTACCAGAGAATATCTCTTCCTCCCAGAGGCCCATGAACAGATTACCAAAACTAGGAGAAAAGCAAGAACCCATCGTGGTTCCGATCATCTGCTTATAGACAGTGCCATCGAAAACAAAAATGTTATTGGTGAGGCAAAATTCTGTCATTTCAATGATCATACGGTTATGCTTCCAGTATTTGATGTGTCTTTGTTTAAGGAAGTGTGTACAAGTGGCAAGTCCTTGTTGATGGTCTATGATAGTGTACAAAGAATGTATATCTAACGTGATCAAAAGGAAATCCTTAGTGTCCCTAACATAGCTGGGGAGTTTGGTGACATATTCCCTAAGGAAGTGATCCACATACTTAGATATGTGTTCAGCCACACTGCCTATGGGTGACACAATCGGGTGCCCTGGAGGTACCACAGGATCTTTATGAACCTTGGGCAGTAAGTAGAGTACCGGTATCTCCAGAGATTACAGTATTCTTCCCATTCGAGGACACCTTTGTCCCTCCACATGGTAAATTTGTCCCATATGGTAATAATGCTGTCATTATATGTTTCTCTAGTGATTTGTGTGTAGAAAGTGGTGTCCCCCAGCTGTCGTTGGGCCTCAGTGATGTCTTGGTCCCTGTCCTGGATGACAATATTACCGCCCTTGTCCGCAGGACGAATAACTATGTCTCTGTCCTCAGCTAATGACCTCAAAATTTGTCTTTGTTGAAATGACAAGTTATTGTTGGTTTTATTCTTGTTGCAAGGTTTGTGTCTGATATCAATAAGGGCCCTGGTGACATTGTCATGAAAGGTATCCATACCATCATGAGGTAACGTGGGTAGAAATGTTGAACTAGGTCTAAAGCCAGTGGATGCTGCAGAGTCACCTACGATACCCATCTCCTCCAATATAGCTGATTTGTTTGTCACAGAGGTAATCGTATCAGTGTCTCTGTGGAGCTCAAGCATGGTAGTGAGTGATCGATATCCCCTATGTCAAGATCACTAGTTTGTACCTTTTGTTCTGCTATGTTGGTTTCAGCTCTAGATCGTTGTCGCCGCAATATGTGCCATTTTTTTAATTTCTATTTCCTCACATATTTAAAAAGGTCTATCCTAGTTTCAACATTGTTAAATCTGGATGAGGGACAAAACGATAATCCTAAACACAGTGTATACTTCTCCATATCACTAAGTTGTCTTTTAGAGAGATTAATAATAGTCTCATTAACCATGGTCTGATCCATTAATATGTCTTTTTAGAGCGCGTCTTGTTGCTTCTCATGCGGCCCCTTTCTCTGCCTCATCTGCCACTGTTGTCGAATTCGTTGGCTTCTATTTCTACGTCCCCTCGGCCTCTGCCTCTGCCCCGTCCTCTCTCATCTCTCGACCTTGGTGTTTCTGTGTCCCTCGTTGTTTGTTGTGTTTTGCACATTGTCCTGTACTCGTCTAAAAAAGTAATAGTACGAGTATTGCGTTCTTTCCCTGAGGTTTCTCCTTTCGATACATCAGACTCAGTTTTGCTAGCTGTGGATGCCTCTGATGCGCCTCCTTCAATGGTACTAACCATCTCTGTTGTCGATGTTTCTTTCTCTTTATATAAATGATCATATTTTCGGCTGAAAGTTAATATTCTTTCACTTTCATAGTCAGCGCAGTCTCTGTTGAGTTTCTTTTGTTTACGCCCTTTAATGTCCTCCTAATGTTTGTGCAGTCTCTCCTTCATGTTCAGTATAGTCTTGTTGAAAGTCTCGATCTTCATAATTTTCTAAAGGTCTTCGTGTAGCTCCTTTATTTCTTGTAATAAGATCATGCGGTCGCTCCCGGCATATTTGATGAGTATCTCCAACATACGCCTGGAGCTAAGTGCCGAGTTCAAGGACCATTCCTCAAACATTTTGGGATTTGCTTTCTCATACGAGGGAGTGATGAAAATTCTCAAACTTCTTGGGGCTATCTCTTGATCAACAAAATTCTGTAATGAGATGGCCTCCCACCATTTAGATATCTCTACTCTTTTGAGTGTTTCTAATTTCCTTAATTTATCTTCCGTTGATCGAGTTTCTGGATTGATATCTTCTTTGAAAGTTTTCTGTCCCAGCTTTCTTGAGAATAAAGTAAGAGCGGCCGCTCTTCTTTCTGCCTCCTCTTCCATCGTGCACCTCCCCAGTTGCACAAAAAATGTCTATTTGGATAGTGTGCTTATGCCCCCCTTATTAACAATATAGGATTCCTTCTACCATGTGTTGGAGTATATATACTGCAGATGATATCCTTAAAATACAAGGTTATGTAAAAACATTGGCGTTCACTAGACACAGATAAATAGATAAGGACGAGCTGACCGTCTCCAGTAAATCCGTGTGTTCGTAAGAGTGACAGAAAATAAGAGGAAGATATGAGTTTGTGTAATAGTTCATTGGACACCACTACTCCGTCAGCACTCGTCCCTCCTTGAACACCAAGTCACCCGGTTGAATCCGTGACTCAAACAGTACCTCTGTGTCACTGGGAGTAACCACCCGGTGGGCGCCCCCGCTGCCCAGGTACGGAAGAAAATCCTGCGCATCCGCCGATGCGCGTTCAGTCTAACCTACACTAGGGACGGAAAACAAACACACAGGCTTACCTCCACTTTGTTATTCTCGCCAAATGTTCGTCCTTGTATCACAATAGGGTTTGTTGGCTCCAAGTGTCCTCACGGCCAGTGCAGTGCTATCCTCAATCAAAATCCTTCAAATCAAAGCTCCTTCCGGACAGCTGGCACCCGTGGAAGGTGGCGCACACGCCAGCGGAGCATGCTGGCAAACTCCAATCCCAATAACCACAAAATACGTGCATTCTCAGGCTAAAAGTAAACACATCCAAGTAAATATGCAACCGGGTTTAGTCCACCACAACGCATTTCAACTGCATCCGCAGCCTTGATCCCGTGAATACAGTGCACAAAACAAACCAGTCTTTGCTTATGCATTGATAAAATGAGTCATGTTTTGACACTAATGTGCTGTACTTTAATATGTAGATTGTGTGCAGTACCCTTACCCCTTCCACAGTAGTGAATGAGTTTTGGTAAGCTGCTAGGGATAGTGTTGCTTGTCTAGAATCACACTGTGAGTCTGTGTGCATTTGGGAAACACTGTGAGAGAAGCATTTGGTAATATTGTGTATTTGCTGACAGATAAATGTTTTAAAACCAGTCTTGTTGTCAAGTTTCAGTAGCATTAGAAGGCAGTTTTTGCTTATGCTTTGATCAAATGAGTCAGGCTTTGACACTAAAGTGCAGTTCTGAAATATGTAGCTTATGTGCAGTCCCCTTACCCCTTCCACAGTAGTGAATGAGTTTTGGTAAGCTCCAAGGGATAGTGGTGCTTGTCTAGAATCACACTGTGAGTGTGTGTGCTTTTGGGAACCACTGTGAGAGAAGCATTTGGTAACATCATGTATTTTCTGACAGATAACCCTTTTAAAACCTTTCATGTTGTCAAGTTTTAGTAGCATTAGAAGCCAGTCTTTGCTTATGCATTGATAAAATGAATCATGCTTTGACACTAATGTGCTGTACTTTAATATGTAGATTGTGTGTTGTCCCCTTACCCCTTGCACAGTAGTGAATGAGTTTTGGTAAGCTGCTAGGGATAGTGTTGCTTGTCTAGAATCACACTGTGAGTCTGTGTGCATTTGGGAACCACTGTAAGAGAAGCATTTGGTAATATAGTGTATTTGCTGACAGATAACTGTTTGAAAACCAGTCTTGTTGTCAAGTTTCAGTAGCATTAGAAGGCAGTTTTTGCTTATGCTTTGATAAAATGAGTCAGGCTTTGACACTAAAGTGCAGTTGTGAAATATGTAGTTTGTGTGCAGTCCACTTACCTCTTCCACTGTAGTGAATGAGTTTAGGTAAACTCCTAGGGATAGTGGTGCTTGTCTAGAATCACACTGTGAGTGTGTGTGCTTTTGGGAACCACTGTGAGGGAAGCATTTGGTAACATCATGTATTTTCTGACAGATAACTCTTTTAAAACCTGTCATGTTGTCAAGTTTTAGTAGCATTAGAAGCCAGTCTTTGCTTATGCATTGATAAAATGAGTCATGCTTTGACACTAATGTGCTGTACTTTAATATGTAGATTGTGTGACCTCCCAGACAGCTCGTAGGCTGGTCTGAAGTACCGACGGACAGAGCGGTGCCTCCATCTCCGAGCGGTCAGCCGGGTGAGGTGAGGCGTTTCTCCCACAAAAGGCTGGGAAAGAAGACATAGTTCTTACGTCCAAGCACGAGATTGCTTGTCCGGTAGGGTGGCTATCGCCACAAATTTATCTGACGATTGCACCTTCACTGTCTAAATTTTGCTGTTCACAATTCACAATTAATGTGTTTACCCTGCAGTAGCTTTTATTTGTCCACCGTATTTTGGTCCTGAAGAAAGCCGGGTCAGTTGACCACATCGGCTGAAACATGTCGACCCTATAAAACTGAGCCAGGAAATAGTCTATTTTTTCAAGACTATAGTTTTTTTTAGATATGACACCTGGACAATTCCCAATAAACATATTTTTTGCCCAGGTATTCATTTTTAATTCACATTTACACTAGAGCACTGCACATCACTGGAGTCCTCAGGGTTTGAACATACACCTTGGCAGGAGTTTTTGCTTTTCGGGAAGCATTAGGCTGTGCACCCAGCAGAGCCTTTTGGCTCGATATTGCGGGCCCAGACCGTGATTCCCTAGAGTCTCAGATGGCGAAGTTCCGCCAGTAAGGGTGGGCTGATGGACTCTTAACTCCCGCCAGGTGATGTACTAACTATCTGAGGAGTCTCTTGCACTCTTTCACAGCACGTAGTGGCTTGCTGTTCTCCATGAATTGACTTTGCACCTTCTGCTAGTTGTCGTAGTGTCTTTTGGGGATTGGAGGTGTAGTAGTCCCTAAATTAAATTTCCCCTGTGACCCTTATATAAATTGTGTTTTTGATTGTGTGTAGTCCCCTTACCCCTTGCACAGTAGTGAATGAGTTTTGGTAAGCTGCTAGGGATAGTGTTGCTTGTCTAGAATCACGCTGTGAGTCTGTGTGCATTTGGGTAAGGATTGTGAGAGAACCATTTGGTAACATCGTGTATTTGCTGACAGATTACTGTTTTAAAACCTGTCATGTTGTGAAGTTTTAGTAGCATTAGAAGCCAGTCTTTGCATATGCATTGATAAAATGAGTCGTACTTTGACAGTAATGTGCTGTACTTTAATATGTAGATTGTGTGCAGTCCCCTTACCCCTTGCACAGTAGTGAACGAGTTTTGGTACACTGGTAGGGAAAGTCTTGCTTGTCTAGAATCACACTGTGAGTCTGTGTGCATTTGGGAATCACTGTGAGAGAAGCATTTAGTAACATTGTGTATTTGCTGACAGATAATTGTTTTAAAACCTATCTTGTTGTCAAGTTTTAGTAGTATTAGAAGGCAGTTTTTGCTTATGGTTTGATTAAATGAGTCAGGCTTTGACACTAAAGTGCAGTTCTGAAATATGTAGCATGTGTGCAGTCCCCTTACCCCTTCCACAGTAGTGAATGAGTTTTGGTATACTCCAAGGGATAGTGGTGCTTGTCTAGAATCACACTGTGAGTGTGTGTGCTTTTCGGAACCACTGTGAGAGAAGCATTTGGTAACATCATGTATTTTCTGACAGATAACTCTTTTAAAACCGTTCATGTTGTCAAGTTTTAGTAGCATTAGAAGCCAGTCTTTGCTTATGCATTGATAAAATGAGTCATGCTTTGACACTAATGTGCTGCACTTTAATATGTAGATTGTGTGTGGTGCCCTTACCCCTTGCACAGTAGTGAATGAGATTTGGTAAGCTGCTAGGGATAGTGTTGCTTGTCTAGAATCACACTGTGAGTCTGTGTGCATTTGGGTAAGGATTGTGAGAGAAGCATTTGGTAACATTGTGTATTTGCTGACAGATTACTGTTTTAAAACCTGTCATGTTGTGAAGTTTTAGTATCATTAGAAGCCAGTCTTTGCTTATGCATTGATAAAATGAGTCGTGCTTTGACAGTAATGTGCTGTACTTTAATATGTAGATTGTGTGCAGTCCCCTTACCCCTTGCACAGTAGTGAACGAGTTTTGGAAAACTGGTAGGGATAGTGTTGCTTGTCTACAATCACACTGTGAGTCTGTGTGCATTTGGGAACCACTGTGAGAGAAGCATTTGGTAACATTGTGTATTTGCTGACAGATAACTGTTTTAAAACCTGTCTTGTTGTCAAGTTTTAGTAGTATTAGAAGGCAGTTTTTGCTTATGCTTTGATTAAATGAGTCAGGCTTTGACACTAAAGTGCAGTTCTGAAATATGTAGCGTGGGTGCAGTCCCCTTACCCCTTCCACAGTAGTGAATGAGTTTTGATAAACTCCAAGGGATAGTGGTGCTTGTCTACAATCACACTGTGAGTCTGTGTGCATTTGGGAACCACTGTGAGAGAAGCATTTGGTAACATCATGTATTTGCTGAAAGATAACTGATTTTAAACCTGTCATGTTGTCAAATTTTAGTAGTAATAGAAGCCAGTCTTTGCTTATGAATTGATAAAATGAGTCATGCTTTGACACAAAAGTGCAGTCCTGAAATATGTAGATTGTGTGCAGTTCCCTTACCACTTCCACAGTAGTGAATGAGTTTTGGTAAACTCATAGGGATAGTGGTTGTGTGCATGTGTGTAACCACTGTGAGAGAAGCATTTGAGAACTTCATTTCTTTGAATATGCATAACTGCTTTAAAAGTGTCCTGTTCTCAAGTTTAGGTAGAATTAAAAGGTAGTCATTCCTTATGTATTCACCAAGGAACTGTCCTTGCAGTACTGTAAATATTCAGTTAATATTCAAGTAGTAATGGAGTGAGGCAGGCCTTTGCACATGCATTGATTCAAATGCTTATCTACTATGCATGCAGTTCTCTAACCATCTACATAGTTTTCTTTCATACCTTTAATTCCACAGTCAGTATCCATACACTTCAAGCAAACACCCTGTCACTCCCCATGTACTCCTCTATTGACCCATTCAGCACCATGTACTAATCCATTCACTGCGCAAATACCCAAACACTTATAAATTCTCCCAGGCACTCTCTTTCCAGTACTTTAATCATTCAGCCAGTGTCTAAGTACTCATGGTGTGAGCCAGGCCTTTGAACATGGACTGCTTTAAACCCTATACAGTATGCATACAGGCTTCTAGTCACCTACACACTTGTCTTTCACTTCTTTAATTAACCAGTCAGTATCTATATATTTCAATAAACATCTTGTCAGTCATCTTGCACTCATCCAGTGACTGATTCAGTACCATGTACTATTCTCTTCACTGCGCCAGAACTGAAAATTTAAAAGTTTTACCCAGGCACTGTCCTAGCAGTAGTCTAATGATTTAGTCAGTTTCCAAATACTCATGTTGTGAATCATGCATTACCACATAGACTGCTTCAAATGTCTGTGCAGTATGCATGCAGTCTTCTAACATACTATACACTTGTCTTTAACAGCTTCAATTCACCAGTCAGTACCCATGTACTTCCAGCAAACATTTTGTCACTCCCCTTGCACTGTTCCAGTGACCCATTCAGCACCATGTAGAAATGCATTTACTGCGCCAAAACTGAAACACTTATAAATTCACCCAGGCACTCTTCTTGCAATAGTATAATCATTGAGTCAGTACCCAAGTACTAATGGAGTGAGACAGGCCTTTGCAGATAGATTGATTCAAACGTGTTTCCACTATGCATGAAGGTCTCTAAGTACCAACACAATTGTCTTTCAGACCTTCAATTTCCCAGTCAGTATCTATAAACTCCAATAAACACTCTGTCACTTCAATTGCACACATCCACTGACTCATATGGCACTTAGTACTAATCTATTCACTGCACCAAAACCAAAAATTAAAAAAGATTCACCCAGTCACTCTTTTTGTAGTACTGTAGTGATTTAGTCAGTACTCAGGTAGTTTTGCAGTGATCCACGTGTTACTGTATGGACTGTTTTAAATGTCTATCTACTATGCATGTAGGTCTCTAGCCACCTACATACTTGTCTTTTACACCTTCAATATTACAGCCAGTATTCATACAGTTCCCACAAACACTCTGTCACTCTCCTTATACTTCTCCAGTGACCCATTCAGCACCATGTAATCTATTCACTGTGCCAAATTCAAAACACTTATAAATTCACCCAGGCACTCTCCTTGCAGTACTCTAATCATTCAGTCAGTACCCAAGTACTCATGGAGTGAGCCAGGCCTTAGCACATGGACTACTTCAAACGCCTATGCACTATGCATGCATTTCTCTAACCATCTACACACGTCTCTTTCACACCTTCAATTCCCCAGTCAGTATAGATACACTCCAGCAAACACCTTATCACTCCCCTTGCACTCCTCCAGTGACCCATTCAGCACCATGTACCAATGTATTTACTGCACCAAAAGCCAACCACTTATAAATTCACTCAGGCACTTCCCTTGCAGTACTCTAATCATTCTGTCAGTACCCAAGTATTCATGCATTGAGTCAGGCCTTAGCACCTAGACTGCTTCAAACGCCTATTCACTATGCATGCAGTCCTCTAACCACCTACAAAGTTGTTTTTCACACCTTCAATTCCCCAGTCAGTATTCATTCACTTCCAGCAAACACCCTGTCACTCCTTTTATACTCCTCTAGTGACCCATTCAGTACCATGTACTAATCCATTCACTGTGCCAAACCCAAACATTTATAAATTTACCCATGCACTCTCCTTGCAGTACAGTAATCATTCAGTCAGTACCCAAGTACTCATGCAGCGACACAGACCTTCACACATGGACTGCTTCAAACCCCTATCCACTATACATGCAGTCCTGTAACCACCTATACACTTCTCTTTCATAACTTCAATTCCCTAGTCAGTATCCACACACTCCAGCAAACACCCTGTCACTCCCTTTGCACTTCTCTAGTGACCCATTCAGTACCAAGTACTAATCCATTCCCCGCGCCAAAAGCCAACCACTTATAAATTTACCCAGGCACTCTCCTTGCAGAACTCTAATCATTCACTCAGTACCCAAGTACTCATGCAGTGAGCCAGGCCTTAGCACATGGACTGCTTCAAACGCCTATCCACTATGCATGCAGTCCTCTAACCACCTACACACTTGTCTTTCACACCTTCAATTCCCCAGTATTCATACACTTCTAGCAAACACCCTGTCACTCACCCAGTCTGTCTCCTTATAGTACTGTAATCATTCAGTCAGTTAGCATGTAGTCTTTTAGGGCCATATGTAGGTAGCCTAACATTTACCACTTCATAAATACCGAATTTTACCGATTCAGTATTTATGAAGTGGTAAATGATATGTAGGTAATCCATCGGTAATATTTACCGATTCGGATTGGGTAGGAGGCCCTTAGGAATCAATGGGAAGCCAGTTACCATTACCGAATCGGTAAATACCGATTCGGTAATGGGGGGAGCACAATCAAGGGTGGCAGGGTGGCACAGTGACACCCTGTTGCACCCCTGATTCCTGCATGTGTGCACATGTGGCACACATACATGCCCTAAGGGCATGTATGTCTGCCACATTGCACACTTCAAAGTGCAAAAAAATGCTTTTTTACAGCCATTCGTCATTTACCACCAACTTTTAGTTGGTGGTAAATAACGAATCCCCACAACAACCCCACACTCCCCCTACATATCATTTCAGGATTCGGTATTTACCGAATCGGTAAAATTACCGATTCGGTAATTTTACCGATTCGGTAAATTACCGAATCCTGAAATGTACCCCCTACATACCAAAAGCCTGAATACCGGTCGGTAACGGGATATTTACCGAAAATCGGCCGTTACCGACCGGTATTGGGCTTCCTACATATGGCCCTTAGTGAGGTAGGCTTTAGGGCATGAACTGCTTCAAAGTAGTATGCACTATGCATGTAGTGTTTTAACCATTGTCACACTTCTGCTTCAGGGTTTTAGTTTCTTAGTCAGTTTTTATATAAAATGTGTTTCTACAGTAATAGAATAGTATACATTTGAAAGTTATTAATATACATTTATATGTGATTCTTTTTTACAGATACTGTTTTTCAACGTTAAAATAGAGAAATCATGCCAGAAAAAAAAGAAAAAGATAAGAACAGAGACAGGAGGATTACTTGAAGAAACATCAACCACAAGTATTGAATGTACAAGATAAGGTGGCTAAAGGAAAAAAACTTCTGGTACGATCACAAAGCAATTTATTAAAAATGTGTGTAGGACCAAACAGAATGTAGATAATGCTGGAACTACTGAGAATGCTTCAAATAAGAAAAAAATTCAAAATAAGAGGAAAAGCAAAAAAGCAAATGGTCACTCAAAGTAGATAAAGTATTGCAAAAGAAGGCAAAATCAGTATAAGGAATTACGCAAAAAAATATTTTACAAAAGAGTAGTGTATAATTTGCTGAAATATGTGAAGAAATATAAAAAGAGAGCTTTATTTTATAAAAAGAAGAAGTATATTGAAAACATTGTGGAAAAGGCTTTTGAAATAAAAAGGAAACTGTTTATTTTAGTATTAAACAGAATTTCGATCACTAGATAAACCAATCCATGTAATGAAGGCCAAAAGTAGGAGGAAAAGAGTTAATAATAAAAAAAAAATTGTAATGTTTTTTTTGGGAGAATGGAAACACAGTTCCAGTTCAGAGCCTTTTTTTAACGAAGAAAGTTATTCACAGAGCGAAAAAATATTGTATGCAGTTGACACCAGTGGTAGAGGTTATGAGGTTCGAGACGGTTGTCCAATTGAGAAAGAGAAAATGGTTGAAAGAGATGCAGAAGAAGTGATAGCTGATGGAGTTTTAGGGAGACGTGCTAAAAACCCTGTGTACACTTGGGATTGCAGTAGTATTTGCAGTGTACGACAGGAATCTCTTGAAAAATTATGTAGTTTCTTACGAGCCTATACTAAAAAAAGTGTAAAACTAAAGATTAAGCTGTTGCAAGGACTGTAGTGAAGATGTCAAGAAGGGACATTAATTATGTTTTTTTTAATTCTTTTTTAACACTATTTTTGTAACCTATATTTTCATTTAAATCTTTTCAAAATTAAAAGATATTATCTGTTTTTATTGGGTTTTTCAAACATATTTTTTTTAAAATATTTTTTTAACTATATGTTCAAAACTTTATTTTATATATTTTTTTCCATGTTTTTTGGATCTGCGCACACTATGCGCACTGTTCTCGATCCCTACACGATAGCATCCACGCATGGTATGCGTTGGGTACGTGTTTAGTGCACAATCGCAACGTGACCGGTACGCGACTCCCAGCCTATATGCGACACATTCGATGTACATAACACAACGTTTATGCGGTTCCGTGATGCGTCATGTGCATGCAAGACGCGACAGGTGCGCAGATCCCGCGAAATATTTAATATTTAAAAAAACATATATATATGTATTTCATGTGAATATTAGTTGAAGACAAACTCTAAACTAGTCTTAAAAGTAATATATTTTTACATCTAATCCTATTTTACTTTTTAATTAAATCTTGCGGATGCGCGCTGGGTGCGTAAGCGAAGGGTGCGTGGATCCCATGTGATCTGCAAAAAAAGAGATTTGATTGGTTCATTACACTTCCTGTTCTAACTATTGAAATACCACACCCATTTCAATCATTCTTCTTTCACCTTCTTTGGAGGAGCATCTCTTGGCAGAGAAGAAGATTTTTTAGACTAAGTTTACACTTAGCTCTAACTTTTTTCACCTAAAAATGGCTTCAGGGCAGCAGGCATCACCTGCATCTCCTCATACATCTGAGGCTGAAGTTTTGGAGGAGCCAGCACGTACACCACGTTTTTCTTCAGTGGTGTGGAAATGTTTTACTTTTCCCGAGGGGCAAACGAAGACCAATGCCACCTTGGTCATGTGCAAGATTTGTAAAAGAGTGCTGTCTCGAGGGAATCCGACAAAGAAATACTCATGCGGGTCAGCCAGCATGCTGAAACACCTACGGACCCTTCATCCTGTCAATCTTGCACGAGAAGAAAGCCGACGGATAAGAGACACACCTGCTCCTGTGTCTTCCACCTCATCGCAGCCGAGCATTTCAAGAGGGCATCCGTCAGCCCAAAACTTGGACATCCGTCCTCAATTTCAATTTTTAAAAGTGCTCTGCACTAAGTGCAATGCGACTTTGTGCTATGGTGAGCAGTCGATCGATCTGATCTGCCGCCGGCAAGAAAGTTACCATTGCTATTTTTTTTTTTTTTGTTTCCTGAAATTCATTGTTTGGTTCCTCCTGTTTTGTTTTCTGCTTTTTTATTTCCAGAAAAACGAAAAAAATCACAAAATTGTTGGAAAAACCAAAAGAAAAATATAAAAGAAGAAAGAAGAGAAAAAAAATTCTTCTAAGAACTAACTTTCCTGGTTTAAAAAAAAAGCTAAATGTCTTTGTTAGTGTGTGAAAGTTTAGATGAATGTATGTGTAGTACGTGAATGCATTAGTAACGTATGGTGAATGTATAAGTGCAGAACTATGAGGAAGTGCTGCAGCATCACACAGTAACCTCTTTAACTGCAGTGTGCTGTAGTACTTCCGAAGCACAGGGATGCAACATATGTACATAGATATGTTGCAAATCTATGCTTCTCTCTGCATGGCTGCTTAAACTGCAGCCATGTGGTGACACAGGCACCCTTGCACCATAGTGCAAGGATATCTGTGTCATGTGCTGTTTGTTTTTCTGCAGGAAGACACACCTTCCAGGACAAAAACAATGAGAAAATGCATTTTTCTCCTTCAATGTATGCTGAACATTTTAGCATGCATTGAAGATATAAAAATGTGGAGAAATGAAAACAATTCTCCTTGTTGTGCTTTCCTACACCAATTTTAGAATGGTGCAGCATTCACACACATATCGAGATTCATGATTTCTGATAAATCTAGAGATGTGTCTTGTTCTATGAGTATTCAGTGCAATTATGCACAACAACACTTATAGAACACCCTTTCAACGCAAAGTGGTGTGTATGATTAGGTTGTATTTACATGGAGTAGAAAAAGTACACAGAGTGCCTTTTCCTTTCTTTGTAAATATGAAAGAATGTCTTGCGCAATAACTATGTTACAAAAAGTGACATATTTCCGGTTTTAAAATTCCTTGCGAATGATAGAAGGTAAGCACAGAGTTTTGTCTGCAAAGATGTTCAAAGAAGAATGATTGAAATGATTGCGGTCCTTTAATAGGTACAATGGGAAATATTATGAACCCCTCAAATCGCTTTTTTTGCAGGTCACATGATATGTGATTATGGTCAGATTTCAAAACTACATAGGTATAAACAGAGTGTTTTTAGAAACGTGTTTCAACTTTGTAGCTTCTTGCAGACCTCCTCGGTTTGCATATTGAGACTTAGTTAAACTTACCTTCACAGTAATAGAAGTAAAAAATGGTATACATTTTTTTCAGATTTTCATTGCAATCTAAATTGATATAAATTGCTTATTTTAAAATTTGGATCTGTGAAAGAAAAGAAAAAAAAGATTATAACATGTAATAATAAATTTTTTATAACACAGCAACATTTCCACAAAGTAATTTGTTTGCCTTTTTCGCTGTTCTCAGAATATATTGAATTTCACTAGAAATAGGGATTTCAATCATACTCATCACTTAACAGCGGGAAAAAAACCAACAATCAGAAAGATTGTTAAAAAAAAAAACCAACATACTATTCTCAGTAAAATACCAGAAAATACAAATCACACATATATGAAATGCTTACAGATTACAAAATTGTATAACTTTAAATTATAAAATGTAAATGTTGCCGCATTAAAATATTCACCGAATCAATGACCACCAAAAAGTCCATAATTCAAAAATATACCTTTCCTTGAGGCCAAATGGTATTTTTACACTTCTTCTTTCTGTAAATTGTCCAATGGTAGTCCTATTAAATTATAATAATAAATTCCTCAGAGAGTGAATTATCTTCCTAAAACTTTGGCTTTAAAAATATTAGGTAGGAATTTGGTAATTCACTAGGCAAACGTTGTTTAAAAACCAACTGAGAATCATTACAAAGTGTCCAGCCTGTGTCACATTTTAGATAGGCAGTGTAATGTCCAGATGTGGTGGAAGGACCATCATGGAAAATTATAGCAATTGCTACAAAAGTCCTTCCTGATATTGATAGTTGTGCTGCTACAAATTGCTTTATTAAAGTATCCAATTTTCTTCCGTCAGCTGTACAATGTTGCATCATTAAAATGATGTATTTTCCAAATTTTGTTAAGAATAATGTGGATAACATTTCTGATTTACATTGGCTACACTCCATGTTTTGATTTGCACCTTTAACTAATTTATTGAAAGACACTGATTTACAGTCTGGTAATGTTAAATACAGAAATCTCTCAGTGTCTACATTGGTGCTACATGTATACATGCAATTTTCACAATAATGTTCCCATTTGTAAGAAAGGCCAAAAATATTTTCTATTTCTACACCTTCTTTTTCAAAAATGGTAAGCATATACATTAAAAATTCCTGAGCATCTTGTTGGATATTTTGTGTAAATTATGCAGAACCAGAACACACATCCAAAACACTCCGAACATCTGAAACAGATTGTATTTTACTTCTATCTGTTGTCAATTTTTCATAAACAGAATGCAACAGAGAACAAAATCTTTTTTGCCGATTCTCCATAATTTGTTCTTGCAAACCTTCAAGATAAAAAACAACATTGACTACTACATTAGCATAGCCGTTGACACCAGAAGTATTTTCAAACTGATAATCAACAATCTCTCCAGCAGTGTCCAATTTCTTTTTATCTGCAATCACAACATTATCTTGTTCTTTTCTTTTCTTGACACCTTCAGAACAGATATTCTCTAACCTTCTTTATCGACCAGCCACACGCTTTTCAAATACAGGATATTGACCTAAATTTGGAGCATACACCCTTCTTAACCTATTATACTCTTTTACACAGTTTGCACCTGCAGTAACCTTTGTCTCATCAAAATCAATCAAAAACAAACCAGATAATGTTCTGACTCGCGACAAAGCAACATATGCCATACCCTCTTTAAATACGGTAGATCCAATGCTCACCAATGCACTGTCTACACTTAATCCTTGAGATTTATGAATAGTCACTGCATATACCAGAGAAAATGGAATTTGTTTCCTACAGACATATAAATCTTTAACAAGCAAAAAACAAACTGCACAACGACCAATTTCTTTAACTTCTTCAATCTGATCAAATTTAATTTTTTAAAATTCAATTCCTTCTTTTTTCTGATAATTCACAAAATCCACCACTTTGCCCATTGCACCATTAACTAAACCTTTCTCTACATCCAAATTACGCCTTAAAATTACCTGACAGTTTACACACGCATATAGTGTCTTTTCTAAACCAGCAGTTTTAGATATTTTTTTTCTAAACAATCCAGTTTTGATCTCAACTTACCCGTCAAAATAATAGTGATTCCTTCATGCAGTATTTTATCAATGGCTTCCATTTTTACAATTTCTTCATTTTCCAGTTTTAATAATTCTTCGTTGAATATTGAACACTCATGCAGTGTTGGCATTAAGCAAATCACTGACTTATTTTTAGCAATTTCCACAAACACTTTTGCAGGAACTGCATTTTCATTTGGAAAGACATTGCAAAGTAATCGACTCTCCAAAGCTTCTTTCCCTTTTTTTTAAAGAATTCCAATTCTTATATCTTGAAGAATACTTCCATATTCAGCATCATTTGCCTGTCGCATATTCGTTGTCAGTTCTTTGTATTCAAAATTACTCCAAATGTTCATATTACCAACACTGCCAAGAGACTTTCTGGTATCTTCATGAGCAAGTGTTTTAAATACCGGTTGTCCTTTTACCGGAGTCATTTGCAGTAGATCTCCAAAAACTATGACGTGTTTTCCTCCAAATAACATGTCATACTCTGTTTTAAGAATTTGCTGCATTCTTAAATGCAACCATGCTCACTTCATCAATAATGAGAAGTTTCATTTTCTTCAGGACTCTTGAAACTTCACAACAAGCTTCTCCAGATAGCTTGTGGTATTCCAATTTGTTCTCATGCTCTACTGGTAGCATTAGTAAACGATGTAAAGTAATTCCTTTAATGTTATGTGCTGACAACCCAGTTGGAGCAGTGACAACACAAGACACATGTGACTCAGTTGTTTTTTGCAGATAACTTGTAATTACTTTAATTAAGAAACTTTTTCCTGTTCCAGCTTGACCACTCACATACATTCGGATAGGTTGAAATGATGTACATGCGCACCCTCTCTTTTCATGAAGTAATCCATGGTCAATCTGCTCTTTTACTTGCTGATATATTGGTTTCTGTTCAACATTTAGTTGCTCTTCCAAGTTTCCTAACTGTATTGCATCTTGTTGTGCTTGATACATTGCTGTTTCCACCTCATTCACTGCAATCGCTGCTTTATTTTCAACAATTGGTTGTCCTAGTGGATCTTGAGAACTGTCTCTAGCAATCTCAGCTGCAATTATAGCTTCTTGATCAATTTCATCATTCAAAATTTTGACATAATTTGCGAAAGCACTACATTGTATGCTATCTTTAGAAACATTAAATGAATCTTCATAGCTGGGAAAATCTCCAAGTAATTCCAGCTCTGAACGCCATGGTTTGAACATTTGCAAAAGGGCTAACTAGTAGAATTCCCTTTTGTCGGCAGTGTCGCAACTTAGTTTTCTGTGATTAATTAAATTTCCTTTCCTTTGTGTCACCAGACATCCTTCGGAACCAATCACTGCATATTTTCCATCGTTGATGTTCTCTGTAGTATTCCGTTTAAAAGTGTAGTTTTGCAGCACTTCATAGAGAAACATGTTCTCAGGATGATGACTGCTATTTGGATAGTATGTGTCCAACATATTGGTTTTCAAAATATCTGTACTTTCAGGGTCATTTTCTGCTAAATATTCAATTTCTTGAACAGATCTCAGTACCCGATTTCGCATTCCTGCAAGACCTAGACTCACCCAAATGATTCTTCTACTTTTGGAATATAGACTTGCATCTCTCTGATGCACTTTATCCATAAAATCCTTTGCAGTTACATTTTGAAGATGCATTCCAGTTTTTAAAATGTGATTTACTGCATATGAAAGTCCAGACAAGTCACTTTCAAACAAAAATGAAACATATAAGGGATACATTGACGAAATCTTGGATCTTCTGCATATAATCTTTTTGTCTGATATTCAGATGCAGGAATCTGCACAGGACGTTCATCATATCGTCCACCTTTTCCTGTTGGAAACAACTGCGGGAAACAACGAGCTTCCAAGCTCTCTTCCCATACACTCATGGGACTTCCTGTTGCTTTTTTCATTTGAAACAACTCAATTGTATTCCCCATCACCTCTTTGGAATGAAGTGGATGTACACTGTAATGTTCATAGATCTCTTCACATCTGGACATGCCCACTTTTTCAATTTGTCCACTTAATTTTTCAGTATCTTCTGCTAAATCTATTTCTTCTTCTCCATCAAACACATTACTATAGTACTCATTATTTTTTAACAGATACAATGATGCCTTTTGCCCTTTTCTAACATCCACTAACTCTTGCCAGATTTTCTTATTCTTAGTAGGAACACCATTAACTAGAATGACTAGTGGCTCATTTTCTGCATGATCTACACCAATAGCTTCAATAATTTTCCTTAAATCTAATGGCAAATACACAACTCCTCCTTTCAATCCACTTTGCAAATCTGATGGAGGTAATTTCCTTGTTTTGGGCTCCATACGAACAATAGCCTGAAACGGGTGAACACATTATATGAGAATAGACTCATACGTATTTAAATCTATCAGCTCTGGAGGAATAGCAACCAACTCTAGATTATTATGAACAGCTCTAGCAGGCATTTTATTCTCATCTAATTTGTTATAACAATATTTGCAAATACGCTGCTCACATCCCAAATCAAAACAATCCTCTACCAACAAATAAGTTGCAAATTCCATCCACTCATCATTATCTTCTATTTCACTTTTAAAATACAGATTGACACCCATAGTCTGATTTTTATAGTGAGTTCGCCGACAACAAATACAAGAAACATTTGGTCTTTCACCTGAAATTACCTTAAACTTTGTAATTTCATCCTCCAATTTTTCTGTAATTACGGGTTCTACATTGTCTTCAACATTTTATTCTACTAATGTGTCAGTGTCTTCACTCTCTTGCTGAGGCCCAAAGTAGCAAAACTCAATATCCTCACAGACCTGCTTCACATCTGATACTGACCCACGCAAAAGAGCACTGTTCAACTCACTTAACTTTAGTGCTGGACTTTTTGCATAATACCACCTTCTCACTAGCTTACGCATTTGAGCATGATGTACTGCCAGCATTCTGAAATGGTGAAAAACACTTTGACAAACTTTCCTAGAAAGACAAGCCAGAGAATGACCTTGCAAGCCACTATGTTTTCTCACTCTGCAAGGGTCTAGTCCTTGCAACAGCTTAATCTTTTGTTTTACACTTTTTTTAGTATAGGCTCGTAAAAAACGACATAATTTTTCAATAGATTCCTGTCATACACTGCAAACACTACTGCAATGCCAAGTGTACACAGGGTTTTTAGCACGTCTCCCTAAAACTTCATCAGCTATCACTTCTTCTGCATTTCTTTCAACCATTTTCTCTTTCTCCATTGGACAACCGTCACTAACCTCATTACCTCTACCACTGGTGTCAACTGCATACAATAATTTTTCGCTCAGTGAATAACTCTCTTCATTAAAAAAAGGCTCTGAACTAGAACTGTGTTTCCATTCTCCCAATTATTAATAACTCTTTTCCTCCTACTTTTGGCCTTCATTACATATATTGGTTTATCTAGTGATCGAATTCTGTTTAACACTAAAATAAACAGTTTCCTTTTTACTTCAAAAGCCTTTTCCACAATGCTTTCAATATGCTTCTTCTTTTTATGAAATAAAGCTCTCTTTTATATTTCTTCACATCTTTCAGCAAATAATGCACTACTCTCTTGTAAAATAATTTTTTGCATAATTCCTTATACTGATTTTGCCTTCTTTTACCATACTTTATCTCCTTTGACTGAACATTTGCTTTTTTACTTTTCCTCTCATTTTGAATTTTTTTCTTACTTGAAAAATTGTCAGAAGTTCCAGCATTATCTACATTCTGTTTGCTCCTACAAACATTTTTAATAAATTGCTTCGTGATCTTACCAAGAGATTTTTTCCTTTTAGCCACATTATCTTGTTCATTCAATACTTGTGGTTGATGTTTCTTCAAATAATCCTCCTGTCTCTGTTCTTTTCTTTTTCTTTTTTTTTCTGGCATAATTTCTCTATTTTAACGTTGAAAAACAGTATCTGTAAAAAAGAATCACAAATAAATGTATATTAATACCTTTCAAATTTACACTATTCCATTACTGTACAAACACATTTTATATAAAAACTGACTAAGAAACTATAGCCCTGAACCACAAGTGTGATGATGGTTACAACACTGCATGCATAGTGCATACTACTTTGAAGCAGTTCATGCCCTAAAACCTACCTCACTAAGGGCCTCATGTAGGTAGCCAAATACCGGTCGGTAACGGCCGATTTTCGGTAATTATACCGTTACCGACCGGTATTTTGGCCATTGGTATGTAGGGGGACATATTTTGCTTTCGGAATTTACCGAATCGGTAAAATTACCGATTCGGTAATAATACCGAATCGGTAATGTTACCGAATCGGTAACTTTTCCGAATCGGTAATTTTACCGATTCGGTAAATTCCGAAAGCAAAATCGAGATGTAGGGGGAGTGTGTGTGTGTGTTTATGAGTCGGTATTTACCACCAACTTATAGTTGGTGGTAAATAATGAATGTATGTGTAAATGCATTTTTACGCGCGTAGCAGTGTGCAATGTGGCATACATACATGCCCTTAGGGCATGTATGTGTGCCACATGTGCACACATGGCCGAATCAGGGGTGCAACAGGGTGTCAATGTGACACCCTGCCACCCTTGTATGTGTTCCCCCCATTACCGAATCGGTATTTACCGATTCGGTAATGAGGCATACCTTCCCATCAATGGGAAGGTATGCCTCATTACCGAATCGGTAAATACCGATTCGGTAATTACCGACTAGTAACGAATCGGTAAAAATTACCGACTCATTACCTACATACGAGTTACCACTTCTTAAATACCGAGTCGGTACGGCTCGGTATTTAAGAAGTGGTAACTGGTACGCTACCTACATGAGGCCCTAAATGACTACATGCTAACTGACTGAATGATTACAGTACTATAAGGAGACACACTGGGTGAGTAACAGGGTGTTTGCTAGAAGTGTATGAATACTAACTGGGGAATTGAAGGTGTGAAAGACAACTGTGTAGCTGATTAGAGGACTGAATGCATACTGGAAAGGCATTTAAAGCAGTCTATGTGATAAGGCCTGGCTCACTGCATGAGTACTTGAGTACTGACTGAATGATTAGAGTACAGCAAAAAGACTGCCTGGGAGAATTTATAAGTGGTAGGCTTTTGGCGCAGGGAATGGATTAGTACTTGGTACTGAATGGGTCACTAGAATAGTGCAAAGGGAGTGACAGGATGTTTGCTGAACAGCATGGATACTGACTAGGGAATTGAAAGTGTGAAAAACAAGTGTCTAGGTGGTTAGAAGACTGCATGCATAGTGGAAAGGGGTTTGAAGAAGTCCATGTTCTAAGACCTGGCTCAGTGCATGAATAATATAACTTTGAACCATGGCAGGGTTACACCCTCGCGCATATCCAAGATACTGTCAGTTGTATGATTCTAAATTAGAGAAGTGCTCTAGGGAAACATCAAGAGGGACAGCCACCTATGCCCCAATATTCCTCCGTCACACAGGTGATAAGAGGAAAACACTAAAAACAAAATAGACGTTCCCGAGCAAGAACAAGGCAGTTAAGCCAGTAAGCAATAATTCTCAAAGAGAATGACAAGAATAGTTCAGAGTCCAGTGAATCAAAAAGGTTTCTTCTTTATTTCCCTTAGTCTTCTTTGTTCGCATTAACAGCACCAAGATAAGGACAGTAGCCAACACGTGTTTCGTCTCGGGTAGGTTGCCCGGCGACTTCCTCAGGGCTACAACAATAACAATAGAAATTGTTCTATTCAGAATCTTAGCTACTTCTAGTTACATTTCTCACAAAATTCAATTATAACTAGAAATAGACCATTAGTATGATGTTATTCAGATAGAAAAAATAAAAGAACATAAGTTGAGAAGAGCCAAAAGATATCCACCCAGTGAAAAAAAAAAAGAAAATGAAGGTGCTAAACCACACCCGTAACCAAGAAAAAACGCTCACAACAGAGGATCACCTTTTAAGAGAAGGAAAGCGACTCCCTACTACACCTATATTTGGTTCCCAACACGGTGGAGTTAGAAAGGAGGCCCAACTATGTCTGGTGTGTCATAAAAAGTATATAACATAAGATATCCAGTCACATCCAAAGAAAAATCTCTAAACGTTTACTCACCATAAAAGTTAATCACATACACAGTATATGTTTGTTGATCCGCCACATCTATAATGTATTTTTAATGTGGGTCCACACACTTTCGATCGCGTGTGTACAAAAAATATATATCTAAAAGGGAGAGGATAAGGAAGGACATCAGCTTGTGTCCTACTCCACACTAGACAAAGCACAATCCAAAACAGAGATCACAGTATCCCTAAGTAACATCGCATAAAGGAAAGCCCTTTCTATCGAGGCATAATACCCCCTATATATGGAAAGTAACAATAAGATGGAGAACAAAGTGAAAAGGGTCAAATTAAAGCCTTTCTTACTAAATCAATACCTATTAGAAAGCAATATTCTCAAAGGGCATAGACCACTCTGTATATCGGTTAACAGATATATTACAAATATTAAAATGTTACCTTTAAACACTTTCTCAATCCCGATCAAAATATCAGATGAAAGGGGAGGTTAACGTATCTAAAAATGAAAGACCAAACAAATAGGTCAAGCAACTACTAAAAGCACTATCCAATCTGTGTAAAGCGGAGATTCATTGAAACGAATATATCTAAAACATGTATTCCACTGATACGAAGCGTCGACTATTAGCTCCATTGAAAATCTACATACATCATAATCCAGTGATAACAATTTATGTGAAATATAATGTTGCGCGCTGTTACTAGTTAAAAACCAAGCCCAATAATTGGCTACAAACAGACAATTTACGTGAAATATAATGTTGCGCACCGTTGCTAGTTAAAAACTGAGCCCAATAATTGGCTACAAACAGATGCAAAGTAGGCCAAAAAGTACTACCGGTTCCCACTATGTCAATGCAGAACTCTGGTGTACATCAGCACCAGCTAACAGATATTTCGAAGTACTCACCTAAGAACCGAAAGGAAGGGGAAGGGAGAGTGCTCCGATCGCCACCAGTATTCAATGTAAGTGTCAACCCGGGCGCCACCTTAGGTTCCAATTTATCCGTGTGCACGCCAATCAAAACGCGGACGGCTCCGTCTGATGATTAGAGGAAGGACCAGTCTTTGCAGCGTCTGCACTGGCCGCCATCTTAAAAGATGCAAAAGCCCCACATTAAGTTGCAAAAAGTATATATCGAAGCTAATGGAGACGCTTGACAATATCGGTACTGTGAATGGAATACAATCCTTAAAGTTGACATATCAATTCCTAAACAAGTAACAACCAATCAAGTTACTTTTTTGCTTTTTTTAAAATGCATATTCTTGCCAATCCATAAAGCATAGTTCCATCATATCCTCAAAAGGGACCAGTCATTGGGACATCTATACTGGTCGCCATCTTGTAGTGTATAGATATCAACCTGTGTGGTTTCCTGGGTACATATCATGGTCTAAAGAAGACTTGAATATATCGATTCCCAGATTAAACCACTATACCCCGAATCAAGGTAATCGTGTGAAGTATCGCCTATCTCAGAAACTTAAACCGCATCGTATCAACATCAATTCAGGTGAACCGTTATCAGGATCACCAGTGATTCCTGGTGCTCAGGCTATTTCCCCGTTAGTAAGTATATAGATTAAGACTTCTCAGGAACGTGATCGGCCGATCACGTCCCAAGTACATGCTACTTTTTACCATATAATGACAAGGGGGGGAATTATCTCTAATGTAATCAATAGGTAGGAGTCATATTTCCCACAGTCAAGATGTGCCAAGTAATCCGGGAAAAAAGGAAAATAGAATAGAGATAAAAGTAAAAAGCAAAGAGCATAAGTCGGAACGAGGTGATGTTTATACTCTGTGGAAGGACAGTGAGATCAAAAGAGGCCAAGAGAACACTTAACATATCAAGTTCTGTTGCACAAATCAGTACATTGGGTATATCACTGCCAGTCACGAGACCTAAGGATGCACATCAACAGAGGCAAAATAAGTATGACAATATAATGATGCCTGTAAACAGTTACTGTCAATAAGTACATATAACCATATTCCTATACAGGTTGGTATACGTGAGACATGTTGTTATAAACAAGAATGAAGGTTAGACACAGCACAAAATACATTTAGTCATGGAGAAAGTAATGCAATTTGTGATCGACATTGATCCCACATTCCACTGCCCGTAATTTAAGGATCCATCGGGCCTCGCATTGGCGTAGTCTTAACTCCCTATTGCCACCCCGAGAGTCAAATTTAACAACCTCTATACCATGGAAGCGAAAACCTAGTGATTTATCCTGGTTGGGGCAGATTGAGGCATGATGGCCTAAAGGGTATCTGTCATCTGACATCAAGGTTCTTAACTACACGAAAGTGTTCAGCCATTCGTTCTTTAAGTGGGCGAATGGTACTGCCCACATACATTTTCTGACACTTGCACTGAATAACATAGACCACAAATTTCGTCAGACAGTCTATGTGGTCATAAATCTGGTATTTGCGTGAGCCATTATATTCAAAAGCTTTTATACCTCTTTCAGCCATTCTGCACATATTACAGGTGCCACAAGCGAAAGAACCAATATTCATTTGTCTCAACCAGGTTATTTTGTTTAGTTGTTTTTTTGGATAGCTTGGGCTAATAAGACTCTGGATGTTTCTGCCCTTCCTATACACGATATTTGGTGATTTGGTAATGTACTTTTCCAAGGAACTATCAGCAGTTAATAATGGCCAGTTTTTCTTAAGTATTCCAAATAATTTGTGGGACCAAGGGTGGTAGTTGGTCACCAAACTCACATTCATATCCAATCTCTTAGTTTTTTTAGGGATGTCACTCAAAGTGTCTGGTCGCTGAAGTCGCATGGCTCTCTTCTTTGCCTTGTGAATCGTGTCTTTGGGATATCCCCTAACAAGGAACCTAGTCTCAATATCTTTCAGGTTCTTATTGAAGTCCTCCTCTCTACTGCAGTTCCTGCGTGCTCTAAGCATCTCCCCAAAGTTTATTGCATATATTTGACTCTTTGGATGTGCACTCCTAGCGTGTAATAAAGAGTTGCACGCAGTAGATTTTCTGTACATCCTGCTATGTATTTTACCCTCATGGTGAAATAATTCTAAGTCAAGAAAGATGATCTTCTCCAGATCTGATGTCATGGTAAATGACATATTGTGAATAATATTATTCATATGTGTGAAAAAATCCATGAGGTCCTCATCACTGCCTGTCCATATAAGTAGACAGTCATCAATATATCGTCCAAAGTACAAGATATATTTGTGCCACCTGGCTCCGGATGGGCCCCAGATGTGCCCCGCCTCAAACCATCCCATGAAGAGACAGGCAAAAGACGGAGCAAATCTGGAACCCATCGCAGTACCGCAGATCTGTAGGTACCACTCGTCATTAAAGAGAAAGGCATTATTTTTTAAAATAAGGAGCGACATCTCAACCAATATTTCAGAATGTTCCAACAATTCTACAGGTCGTCGGTATAGAAAGTGTTTTAAAGCTTGTATACCGTGTTCGTGCAAGATATTCGTATATAATGAAACAACGTCCATCGTGACGAATCTCATTCCATGATCCCATGTCAAATCATTAAGGATATTAAGCACATGTTTCGTATCCTTAATATAGGAAGGGAGGTTACTCACATAAATTTGTAGAAATGTATCCACAAATTCAGCAACTTTTTCTGTGGGTCCTCCAATCCCAGATATTATGGGCCTGCCTGGAGGTGCGGTTAGGCTTGTATGTATCTTTGGGAGGGTGTACATGCACGGATATCTAGGTTTATCTATCTTTAGATAAGCATACTCATCGGGTGACAAAAGGCCTTGTTCATGCCAGTTAGATAGTCTGAGATTGATGGCCTTCGCTATAGCAAACATAGGGTTATTGTCTATTTTTCTGTACCAGGTTGGGTTGTTCAGTCGTGACAGAATTTCTGAGTCATATTTGGTTTTATCCATTACTACCCTATTACCCCCCTTATCTGCTTCTCTTACTATAAGGTCAGGGTCCTTAGATAGCTCATTAAGAGCCTCTCGTTCTTTGAACGTCAGATTGCGTGACCCCGGGGTAAATTTGTTGTTAATCATATATTTATCACACTTGTCTATTTCAATGTTGACCATTTTATGAAAAAGATCTATATTGTTTCCTGGTGCCAGTTGTGGAGTCCAACGGGACTTGTTTTTCAGTCCACTTTCCACACTCAGATTAGTATGATGTTGTAAATCAGAAGCCACATCAAGAACATTCACCGGTGCATTAAAGTCCTCATCCAATGATAGTAACATGGTCACATTTTTTACATCATGAATTGACATATCACCAGTAATCCGATCACATCTGTTATGTACAATAGACTTCGGATTGTTCTCAAAATACTTTTTTAATTTTAGATTTCTGACAAATTTGAAAATATCAATCTTAACATCTGTCACATCATATATCCACGTTGGACAAAAATTCATTCCCTTTTGTAATGCTGAGACCAAATCCTTAGATAAGACTTTGCTAGACAGATTTACTACCTGTACATCCTCCCTTGACCCATAATTCATTATCTGTTCTTGTTCCATGACCTCGTGTGTACCCTCTCTCTTTCCCTTGTTTCCTCTTCCACCCCTTTTTCCTATCCTAGTCTTCCCTTGGCATCCTGGTTCGTTCTCATTTCGTTTCCCTTGTTCCCCATTCTGATTCTTTGAACCTTATTTAAAAAAGAATTGTCAGGTAAAGCTACCAAAGGTCCTCTACCGGAACCTTCATCCCCACTACTAGAAATGTTTCCTGATGAGCTCACACTAATACCACTAGCCGATGGTGTCCTATTGCCCAGTTTTGGTTGATCTTTCTTAATAATCTCATCAAACTTTTTCGCAAAAGTGAAGACTCTGCCGTTGGCATAATCAATTTCATCACGTCTCAGTTTGCGAGCTTTACGTTGTTTGATGTCATCTTCATATCTGGTCAAAATTTCGTCTAGAATAGCATAGTTCTTTTTGGTAGGTTCCGCCATGTTAAGATCTGTAATTTCATTTTCCAATAAATCTAATTCTGCGGAAGTTTTATTGACCTTGCGTTCAGCATTTTCAATCAGGATATTGATAAGTCTAAAACTGTTATCATTAAGTTCTTTCTCCCATATGAGAAGCAGGTCCTCTTCCAAGTCATCATACGTGGGGAAAATCTGTGAGCGCAACCCCCGTGGTACTCTGTTCAGCTTAATATACTGTTTGAGGGTTGCGCCATCCCACCACTCAGAGATTTCAAATTTTCTTAATCTCTCTAATATAATGAATTTGGCCCTAAGGCCCTCATTTGGTCTGGAAACACCCTGAGTTACTGCCTTATTGACAGGTAACCCAGCATGTAAATTATTAAACAGATCCTCTGCTACTTTTTCTCGGTCTGATCTAGAACTCATTGTTTCAAAAATATTAAAGACAAGAAAATTGGAATTGCTGCAAGAACCCAAAAATCACAATATAACTTTGAACCATGGCAGGGTTACACCCTCGCGCATATCCAAGATCCTGTCAGTTGTATGATTCTAAATTAGAGAAGTGCTCTAGGGAGACATCAAGAGGGACAGCCACCTATGCCCCAATATTCCTCCGTCACACAGGTGATAAGAGGAAAACACTAAAAACAAAATAGACGTTCCCGAGCAAGAACAAGGCAGTTAAGCCAGTAAGCAATAATTCTCAATGAGAGTGACAAGAATAGTTCAGAGTCCAGTGAATCAAAAAGGTTTCTTCTTTATTTCCCTTAGTCTTCTTTGTTTGCATTAACAGCACCAAGATAAGGACAGTGGCCAACACGTGTTTCGTCTCGGGTAGGTTGCCCGGCGACTTCATCAGGGCTACAACAATAACAATAGAAATTGTTCTATTCAGAATCTTAGCCACTTCTAGTTACATTTCTCACAAAATTCAATTATAACTAGAAATAGACCATTAGTATGATGTAATTCAGATAGAAAAAATAAAAGAATATAAGTTGAGAAGAGCCAAAAGATATCCAGCCAGTGAAAAAAAAACGGAAAATGAAGGTGCTAAGCCACACCCGTAACCAAGAAAAAACGCTCACAACAGACGATCACCGTTTAAGAGAAGGAAAGCGACTCCCTACTACACCTATATTTGGTTCCCAACACGGTGGAGTTAGAAAGGAGGCCCAACTATGTCTGGTGTGTCATAAAAAGTATATAACATAAGATATCCAGTCACATCCCAAGAAAAATCTCTAAACGTTTACTCACAATAAAAGTTAATCACATACACAGTATATGTTGGTTGATCCGCCACATCTATAATGTATTTTTAATGTGGGTCCATACACTTTCGATCGCGTGTGTACAAAAAATATATATCTAAAAGGGAGAGGATAAGGAAGGACATCAGCTTGTGTCCTACTCCACACTAGACAAAGCACAATCCAAAACAGAGACCATAGTATCCCTAAGTAACATCGCATAAAGGAAAGCCCTTTCTATCGAGGCATAATACCCCCTATATATGGAAAGTAACAATAAGATGGAGAACAAAGTGAAAAGGGTCAAATTAAAGCCTTTCTTACTAAATCAATACCTATTAGAAAGCAATATTCTCAAAGGGCATAGACCACTCTGTATATCGGTTAACAGATATATTACAAATATTAAAATGTTACCTTTAAACACTTTCTCAATCCCGATCAAAATATCAGATGAAAGGGGAGGTTAAAGTATCTAAAAATGAAAGACCAAACAAATAGGTCAAGCAACTTCTAAAAGCACTATCCAATTTGTGTAAAGCGGAGATTCATTGAAACGAATATATCTAAAACATGTATTCCACTGATACGAAGCGTCGACTATTAGCTCCATTGAAAATCTACATACATCATAATCCAGTGATAACAATTTATGTGAAATATAATGTTGCGCGCTGTTACTAGTTAAAAACCGAGTCCAATAATTGGCTACAGACAATTTACGTGAAATATAATGTTGCGCACCGTTGCTAGTTAAAAACTGAGCGCAATAATTGGCTACAAACAGACGCAAAGTAGGCCAAAAAGTACTACCGGTTCCAACTATGTCAATCCAGAACTCTGGTGTACATCAGCACCAGCTAACAGATATTTCGAAGTACTCACCTAAGAACCGAAAGGAAGGGGAAGGGAGAGTGCTCCGATCGCCACCAGTATTCAATGTAAGTGTCAACCCGGGCGCCACCTTAGGTTCCAATTTATCCGTGTGCACGCCAATCAAAACGCGGACGGCTCCGTCTAATGATTAGAGGAAGGACCAGTCTGTGCAGCGTCTGCACTGGCCGCCATCTTAAAAGATGCAAAAGCCCCACATTAAGTTGCAAAAAGTATATATCGAAGCTAATGGAGACGCTTGACAATATCGGTACTGTGAATGGAATACAATCCTTAAAGTTGACATATTAATTCCTAAACAAGTAACAACCAATCAAGTTACTTTTTTGTTTTTTTAAAAACGCATATTCTTGCCAATCCATAAAGCATAGTTCCGTCATATCCTCAAAAGGGACCAGTCATTGGGACATCTATACTGGTCGCCATCTTGTAGTGTATAGATATCAACCTGTGTGGTTTCCTGGGTACATATCATGGTCTAAAGAAGACTTGAATATATCGATTCCCAGATTAAACCACTATACCCCGAATCAAGGTAATCGTGTGAAGTATCGCCTATCTCAGAAACTTAAACCGCATCGTATCAACATCAATTCAGGTGAACCGTTATCAGGATCACCAGTGATTCCTGGTGCTCAGGCTATTTCCCCGTTAGTAAGTATATAGATTAAGACTTCTCAGGAACGTGATCGGCCGATCACGTCCCAAGTACATGCTACTTTTTACCATAGAATGACAAGGGGGGCATTATCTCTAATGTAATCAATAGGTAGGAGTCATATTTCCCACAATCAAGATGTGCCAAGGAATCCGGGAAAAAAGGAAAATAGAATAGAGATAAAAGTAAAAAGCAAAGAGCATAAGTCGGAACAAGGTGATGTTTATACTCTGTGGAAGGACAGTGAGATCAAATGAGGCCAAGAGAACACTTAACATATCAAGTTCTGTTGCACAAATCAGTACATTGGGTATATCACTGCCAGTCACGAGACCTAAGGATGCACATCAACAGAGGCAAAATAAGTATGACAATATAATGATGCCTGTAAACAGTTACTGTCAATAAGTACATATAACCATATTCCTATACAGGTTGGTATACGTGAGACATGTTGTTATAAACAAGAATGAAGGTTAGACACAGCACAAAATACATTTAGTCATGGAGAAAGTAATGCAATTTGTGATCGACATTGATCCCACATTCCACTGCCCGTAATTTAAGGATCCATGGGGCCTCGCATTGGCGTAGTCTTAACTCCCTATTGCCACCCCGGGAGTCAAATTTAACAACCTCTATACCATGGAAGTGAAAACCTAGTGATTTATCCTGGTTGGGGCAGATTGAGGCATGATGGCCTAAAGGGTATCTGACATCAAGGTTCTTAACTACACAAAAGTGTTCAGCCATTCAATCTTTAAGTGGGCGAATGGTACTGCCCACATACATTTTCTGACACTTGCACTGAATAACATAGACCAAAAATTTCATCAGACAGTCTATGTGGTCATAAATCTGGTATTTGCGTGAGCCATTATATTCAAAAGCTTTTATACCTCTTTCAGCCAATCTGCACATATTACAGGTGCCGCAAGCGAAAGAACCAATATTCATTTGTCTCAACCAGGTTATTTTGTTTAGTTTTTTTTTTTGGATAGCTTGGGCTAATAAGACTCTGGATGTTTCTGCCCTTCCTATACACGATATTTGGTGATTTGGTAATGTACTTTTCCAAGGAACTATCAGCAGTTAATAATGGCCAGTTTTTCTTAAGTATTCCAAATAATTTGTGGGACCAAGGGTGGTAGTTAGTCACCAAACTCACATTCATATCCAATCTCTGTGTTTTTTTAGGGATGTCACTCAAAGTGTCTGGTCGCTGAAGTCGCATGGCTCTCTTCTTTGCCTTGTGAATCGTGTCTTTGGGATATCCCCTGACAAGGACCTTAGTCTCAATATCTTTCAGGTTCTTATTGAAGTCCTCCTCTCTACTGCAGTTCCTGCGTACTCTAAGCATCTCCCCAAAGGGTATTGCATAAATTTGACTCTTTGGATGTGCACTCCTAGCGTGTAATAAAGAGTTGCACGCAGTAGATTTTCTGTACATCCTGCTATGTATTTTACCCTCATGGTGAAATAATTCTAAGTCAAGAAAGATGATCTTCTCCAGATCTGATGTCATGGTAAATGACATATTGTGAATATTATTATTCATATGTGTGAAAAAATCCATGAGGTCCTCATTACTGCCTGTCCATATAAGTAGACAGTCATCAATATATCGTCCAAAGTACAAGATATATTTGTGCCACCTGGCTCCGGATGGGCCCCAGATGTGCCCCGCCTCAAACCATCCCATGAAGAGACAGGCAAAAGACGGAGCAAATCTGGAACCCATCGCAGTACCGCAGATCTGTAGGTACCACTCGTCATTAACCCCTTCAGTGCCCGCCCCTTTCCCCGCCCTGTGCCGGCCGTTGTATTAGCGGGCGGGGTTTATGACGAGCTGGTCTCGTCATGGGCACAGCGCGACCGCGGCCCATGACGAGACCAGCTCGTCACGGGCATTGAAGAGGTTAAAGAGAAAGGCATTATTTTTTAAAATAAGGAGCGACATCTCAACCAACATTTCAGAATGTTCCAACAATTCTACAGGTCGTCGGTATAGAAAGTGTTCTAAAGCTTGTATACCGTGTTCGTGCAAGATATTCGTATATAATGAAACAACGTTCATCGTGACGAATCTCATTCCATGATCCCATGTCAAATCATTAAGGATATTAAGCACATGTTTCGTATCCTTAATATAGGAAGGGAGGTTACTCACATAAATTTGTAGAAATGTATCCACAAATTCAGCAACTTTTTCTGTGGGTCCTCCAATCCCAGATATTATGGGCCTGCCTGGAGGTGCGGTTAGGCTTTTATGTATCTTTGGGAGGGTGTACATGCACGGATATCTAGGTTTATCTATCTTTAGATAAGCATACTCATCGGGTGACAAAAGGCCTTGTTCATGCCAGTTAGATAGTCTGAGATTGATGGCCTTCGCTATAGCAAACATAGGGTTATTGTCTATTTTTCTGTACCAGGTTGGGTTGTTCAGTTGTGACAGAATTTCTAAGTCATATTTGGTTTTATCCATTACTACCATATTACCCCCCTTATCTGCTTCTCTTACTATAAGGTCAGGGTCCTTAGATAGCTCATTAAGAGCCTCTCGTTCTTTGAACGTCAGATTGCGTGACCCCGGGGTAAATTTGTTGTTAATCATATATTTATCCCACTTGTCTATTTCAATGTTGACCATTTTATGAAAAAGATCTATATTGTTTCCTGGTGCCAGTTGTGGAGTCCAACGGGGCTTGTTTTTCAGTCCACTTTCCACACTCAGATTAGTATGATGTTGTAAATCAGAAGCCACATCAAGAACATTCACCGGTGCATTAAAGTCCTCATCCAATGATAGTAACATGGTCACATTATTTACATCATGAATTGACATATCACCAGCAATCTGATCACATCTGTTATGTACAATAGACTTCGGATTGTTCTCAAAATACTTTTTTAATTTTAGATTTCTGACAAATTTGAAAACATCAATCTTAACATCTGTCACATCATATATCCACGTTGGACATAAATTCATTCCATATAGGTGTAGTAGGGAGTCGCTTTCCTTCTCTTAAAAGGTGATCCTCTGTTGTGAGCGTTTTTTCTTCGTTACGGGTGTGGCTTAGCACCTTCATTTTCTGGTTTTTTTTCACTGGGTGGATATCTTTTGGCTCTTCTCAACTTATGTTCTTTTATTTTTTCTATCTGAATTACATCATACTAATGGTCTATTTCTAGTTATAATTGAATTTTGTGAGAAATGTAACTAGAAGTGGCTAAGATTCTGAATAGAACAATTTCTATTGTTATTGTTGTAGCCCTGAGGAAGTCGCCGGGCAACCTACCCGAGACGAAACACGTGTTGGCTACTGTCCTTATCTTGGTGCTGTTAATGCGAACAAAGAAGACTAAGGGAAATAAAGAAGAAACCTTTTTGATTCACTGGACTCTGAACTATTCTTGTCACTCTCATTGAGAATTATTGCTTACTGGCTTAACTGCCTTGTTCTTGCTCGGGAACGTCTATTTTGTTTTCAGTGCATGAATACTTAGGCAGTGACTGAATCATTAGAGTACTGGAAAGAGAGTGTCCTTGTGAATTTATAAGTGTTTGAGTCTTGGCACAGTGAATGGATTAGTACATGGTGCTGAATGGGTCACTAGAGAACTGCAAAGGGAATGACAGGGTGTTTCCTGGAAGTGTGTGGATACTGACTAGGGAATTGAAGGTGTAAAAGACAAGTGTATAGTATGTTAGAACACTACATGCATACTGCATAGACATTTGAAGCAGTCTATTTGATAATGAATGGTTCACAACATAAGTACTTGGAAACTGACTAAATCATCAGACTACTGCTAGGACAGTGCCTGGGTAAAACTTGTTAAATTTCAGTTCTGCCACAGTGAAGAGAATAGTACATGGTACTGCACCTTAGTGTCACACCCTGACTCATTTAATAAATGCATAAGAGAAGACTAGCTTCTAATGCTACTAAAACTTGACAACATGACCGGTTTTAAAAGAGTTATCTGTCAGAAAATACACGATGTTACCCAATCCTTCTCTCACAGTGGTTCCCAAATGCACACAGACTCACTGTGTGATACTAGACAACAACCACTATCCCTAGGAGTTTACCAAAACTGATTCACTACTATGCAAGTGTTAACGAAACTGCACACAATGTACATATTTTAAGACTGCACTTTTGTGTCAAATCCTAACTCATTTAATCAACGCATCAGCAAAGACTGGTTTCTAATGCTACTAAAACTTGACAACATGACAGGTTTTAAAAGACTTATCTTTCAGAAAATACATGATGTTACCCAATCCTTCTCTCACAGTGATTCCCAAATGCACACATACTCACTGTGTGATTCTAGACAAGCAACACTATCCCTAGGAGTTTACCAAAACTCATTCACTACAGTGGAAGTGGTAAGGGAACTGCACACAATCTACATATTTCAGGACTGCACTTTTGTGTCAAAGCCTGACTCATTTAATCAAAGCATGAGCAAAAAACTGCCTTCTAATGCTACTAAAACTTGACAACAAGACAGGTTTTAAAACAGTTATCTGCCACCAAATACACGATCTTACCAAACGCGTCTCTCACAGTGGTTCCTAAATGCACACAGACTCACTGTGTGATTCTAGACAACAACCACTATCCTTAGAAGTTTACCAAAACTCATTTACTACTGTGGAAGTGGTAAGGGAAGTGCACACAATCTACATATTTCAGGACTGCACTTTTGTGTCAAAGCCTGACTCACTTAATAAAAGCATAAGCAAAGACTGCCTTTTAATGCTACTAAAACTTGACAACATGACAGGTTTTAAAACAGTTATCTGCCACCAAATACACAATATTACCAAATGCTTCTCTAACAGTGGTTCCCAAATGCACACAGACTCACTGTGTGATTCTAGACAACAACCACTATCCCTAGAAGTTTACCAAAACTCATTCACTACAATGGAAGTGGTAAGGGAACTGCACACAATTTACATATTTCACGACTACACTTTAGTATCAATACCTGACTCATTTAATCAATGCATAAGAGAAGACTAGCTTCTAATGCTACTAAAACTTGACAACATGACCGGTTTTAAAAGAGTTATCTGTCAGAAAATACACGATGTTACCCAATCCTTCTCTCACAGTGGTTCCCAAATGCACACAGACTCACTGTGTGATACTAGACAACAACCACTATCCCTAGGAGTTTACCAAAACTGATTCACTACTATGCAAGTGTTAACGAAACTGCACACAATGCACATATTTTAAGACTGCCCTTTTGTGTCAAAGCCTAACTCATTTAATCAACGCATAAGCAAAGACTGGTTTCTAATGCCACTAAAACTTGACAACATGACAGGTTTTAAAAGACTTATCTTTCAGAAAATACATGATGTTACCCAATCCTTCTCTCACAGTGATTCCCAAATGCACACATACTCACTGTGTGATTCTAGACAAGCAACACTATCCCTAGGAGTTTACCAAAACTCATTCACTACAGTGGAAGTGGTAAGGGAACTGCACACAATCTACTTATTTCAGGACTGCACTTTTGTGTCAAAGCCTGACTCATTTAATCAAAGCGTAAGCAAAAACTGCCTTCTAATGCTACTAAAACTTGACAACAAGACAGGTTTTAAAACAGTTATCTGCCACCAAATACACGATCTTACCAAATGCTTCTCTCACAGTGGTTCCCAAATGCACACAGACTCACTGTGTGATTCTAGACAACAACCACTATCCCTAGAAGTTTACCAAAACTCATTCACTACAATGGAAGTGGTAAGGGAACTGCACACAATTTACATATTTCACGACTACACTTTAGTATCAATACCTGACTCATTTAATCAATGCATAAGCAAAGACTGGCTTCTAATGCTACTAAAACTTGACAACATGACAGGTTTCAAAATAGTTATCTGTCAGCAAATACACGATGTTACCAAACACTTCTCTCACAGGGGTTCCCAAATGCACACAGACTCACAGTGTGATTCTAGACAAACAACACTATCCCTAGGAGTTTACCAAAACTCATTCACTACTATGGAAGTGGTAAAGGAACTGCACACAATGTACATATATCAAGACTGCACTTTTGTGTCAAAGACTGACTCATTTAATCAACGCATAAGCAAGGACTGCCTTCTAATGCTACTAAAACTTGACAACATGACACGTTTTAAAAGAGTTATCTGTCAGAAAATACACAATGTTACCAAATGCTTCTCTCACAGTGGTTTCAAAATGCACACAGACTCACAGTGTGATTCTAGACAAGCACCACTATCCCTAGGAGTTTACCAAAACTCATTCACTACTATGGAAGTGGTAAAGGAACTGCACACAATGTACATATTTCACGACTGCACTTTTGTGTCAAAGCCTCACTCATTTAATCAACACATACGCAAAGACTGGCTTCTAATGCTACTAAAACTTGACAACATAACAGGTTTTAAAAGAGTTATCTGTCAGCAAATACATGATGTTACCATATGCTTCTCTCACAGTGGTTCCCAAATGCACACAGACTCACTGTGTGATTCTAGACAAACAACACTATCCCTTGCACTATACCAAAACACATTTATTCATCTACAAGGAGTACTACATTTCAGTGCAGAAACATAACCCATTTCACAAATTCATAAACAATGACTGGTTTCTAATTCTACCAAAATATAAAAACTGCATAGTTATCTGTCTACAAACACATGAAAAAAACAAATGCTTATCACAGAATGGTTTCTACATGCACACACACTGTCAATAAGATTGTAGAGAAATAAAAGTACTCCCTACACTTTAGCAGAAGAAATACATTAGTCTGATTAAAATAAAAAATAGTCTACATACATCCCCTCACAATTAAATAACTCACCTTTCAAGATGTTTTGTAGATTAAGAAGTATATCAGTCACACACCAGATATCAGTCACACACCAGATTTTCTTATACAGAATCTCTGCACTGTGCACCTCTCAGCAGAACCAAAGAATGGCAAAGTTTCCCTCTCATTTTCCACACATATACATGTAAACATAAAATCACATTCCTTCCCACATAAATTCAAAAGCAAACACACATTTCTATTGGTTAAACATTTCAACCCTTTCCAAATGACATAAACTTCAACCCTTCCCCCAATCTGCCTTCTGCCCGTTACCATAGAGACAGGTCATGGAACACTGTACTGAGCACACAGGTAACCAATAAGAATCATGAGTTTAAAAAACAGAAATATACACCCTACCTTTCAGTGTAGAAGGTTGTCAAACAACCAATCATTTCTTTTCTTTTTTCAAAACTGCATCTTAGCCACCATTTTACAAACATCTAACTTTCCAAACTGCCATTTCATTTACAGAGACCATCTGAGTGCATCCAGACCTCCTTACAAGATGCTTAGAGTGTGGATTGTGGGACACAGCTACATTTTCTGGAGCCAAATGTATGCAGAAAACAAAGGCCTTCACAAAGACCTAGGTTTGCCAAATGTAGACATTACATGGATTGGACAGAGAGGGTTAAAGTGGCACCAATTGATGCCATTGGTGAAATCCTTCATGCAAATTCAACACCCTGACCTCATAATAGTGCACTGTGGTGGCAATGACCTAGGCACTTTGATTGGGGTAGGTCTGGAAATGCTTATGAAGGACACCTTTGCAGAACTGATTTCACTTTTCCCTAAAACTGCCTTTGTGTATTCTAACATATGCCAAAGGCAGAAATGGAACTGGTCCGATCATTTTTGTCCACAGATTGAGAAAGCTAGGAAACATGTGAATAAATCTGTTTCTGCTGTTCTCCGAGACTACAGAATGGGGTCCATTTACAATAACAATCTGCGCTTTCATATGCAAGAGATGTATAGGAGAGATGGAGTACACTTTACTGATGAAGGAAACAGAGTCTTCCTCAACAACTTTAGACTCTGTATAGGTACTTACTTATGAGTACCAAAAACTCTGAATGAACACAACAACTCTTTTTAGAGCCACTCAAGAACAAAACACGTAACCTTAATCTTTATCTCCCAACATTTTAATTTTTTTTTTCCTTGGATCCGCGAACCCACCGCGAGAAAATCCGTGCATCCAACGAGATAGGATGCGCGCACCGTGCGCGCATTTCGCTGTTTTTTTTTTACAAAAAAAGGGGGGCCCAGGGGGTCCTTCTGGGACCCCCTAAGCACCTCTAGAGGGTCAGAGTATTTCCACTATGCCCCCTTTAATTTTTTTTTTCACTTATTCCCCTTGCTTCTTCAACCTCGCTTCTACCGAGGCAGAAAATGGCCACCAACAGTTTCTGGTTTCGAATGTAGACAGATGCTCGACAGACAATTAGCATTCAGCGTGCGATCGGGAGGGTGCACGCTCGGTTCGGGGAGGGTGCGGTTACGGTTCGGGTAGGGTCCGCGGATCCTCCCCAGCCATAGATATTTATGTACTTTTAACTCTAATTTTCTCAGGAACTACTGAACAGATTCACATCATTTATGCAAAAGGCACGAGTCTGAACTGAGGACTACCTCTTTGCCAAATTTGGTGTCATTCCGTTCAGCGGTTCGGGCTGTAGCTGCGACAACAGATCCTATGGGAAATTGCATGGGGAAAACGCGCTTTTGGACCCTCCTTTTTTCTCAGCCTTCGCTTGACGAATCACCACAAAACTTTCAGGGTAGGAGCGGAGCGGAGCTGGACAAATGTTTGGAAAATTTCGCGAGGATTCCTCAACCGGCGCAGACTTATTGGGAATAGAATGTTGCGGATTTCCTATGGAAAATAGGTCCTAATATAACTATCTACTGGCGACCGCCAGTAGATAATATATATATATGTATGCATTTATGCATTTCACACAAAGGACCAGCTGATAGAGTTTTATTAGTATTCATATGTTTACACTCTAATTTTAAGCTTGATCCTTTTTTGTATTTATTTGATCAATGTATAACGTTTTAACTATTTATAGTTTGATGTTTTCTATGTCCATGAATCATGTGATTGGATGCTGTCACTTTAAATAGATTAGGCACAATAAGTAACGCTGTAATGTGATCAAGGCAGAGAGCTGACGAAACGCGTCATGGTGATATCTTTTTCAAAGGAATAAATAAGAAAACACCACTTATCTTGGATCCACTCTCGTTTGTCTTTCTGGATGAAAAGTTTTGTGGAACGAGACTTCTTCATATATATATATATATATATATATTACCTACTGGCGGTCGCCAGTAGGTAGTTATAGTTAGGACCACGTTTCCATAGGAAATCTGCAACATTCTATTTTGAATAACTTTTGCGCCGGTCGACGAATACTCGCGAATTTTTCAAAATAGGTGGGGCGCTACGCTACGCTCCTACCCTGAAAGTCTCGGGGGGATTCGTCAAGCGGGGGCTGAGATAAAAGGGGGGTCCCAAAACGCGTTTTTCCCATGCATTTTTCCATAGGACCTTTAGACACAGCTACAGCCCGAACGGCTGAACAGAATTACTTGAAATTTGGCAGAGAGGTAGTCCTCAGGTCAAGGAAGTGCCTTTTGTAGGTTTGGTGTAAATCTGTTCAGTAGATTCTGAGAAAATAGCCTTTAAATCAATATATATATCTGAGCCAGCTTACGGTGCGCTTACGGTGCGCTTACCGTACGTGTACGGTGACGTGCACGAGCGCGATTCTGATTGGCTCTTAGATCTTAGTAAACATTCGAATCGGCCGAAACCAGGAAGCGGCGGCCGCCATTTTCTCTCTCGCACTCTGAGTGGGGCAGCATAAATGAAGCCCAAAAATGTGTAAAGGGGCAGTATATTGAGATAATAATCACCCAGCAGTGATATACGGGCCCCCAAACAACCCCCAAGGCCAAAAAAAAAATTATTTTTTTTTTCGAAAAATCGCCGATTACGCTTACCGTACGCGTACGGTAAAAATTTAAAAAAAAAAAAAAAAATTATCCACACTCTCTCCACCCCATGTGCAAATGGTGCCTGAAGGGCACCATTTGTTCATGGCTTATCAAAATAATGAAAAGAATAAACAAAACATTTCACAACGATGCGCATAATATGTCCCCCATGTGCGCACGGTGCGCGAAGCGCATCGTGCGTACATGGCCCATCCCGCATAATGTGGGCACGGCACTAACTGCGTAAAGTGGGCGCGCGGTGCTCACTGTGCGCGCACGGAACGAACTGCGTTAACTGGGCGCGCACGCCACGAATGTCGTAAAGTAAGTTAGCATTTAAAAAACCGTACAAATTCACTGAAAAAACCATAGGTTTCACACACGTTATAGTTAGGAATTAGCATTTAAAAAACCTTGCAAATTCACTGAAAAAACCATAGGTTTCACACATGTTATAGTTAGCTGTACATTTTATTGATAAAAAACCAATGAAATTCCCCCGTTATAGTTACTGTAGGCAACTATAACTCACGCGACTGTAATCCTCTGCTGATGACATATGTGTCTTTATGAAAAAAAAATATTTGTAATATATGTATAGCTAAAATTTAATGGAAGAAGACATGGGCAAATAAGTGTCTAAATACATTATTAGCATCAGCAGAGGATTGCGGTCGCGTGAGTTATAGTTGCCTACAGTAACTATAACGGGGGAATTTCATTGGTTTTTTATCACTAAAATGTACAGCTAACTATAACATGTGTGAAACCTATGGTTTTTTCAGTGAATATATATATATATATATATGTGATTCAAAGCAGCCTCCTACTGAAGTTCAAGCCCTTTGAGGGGTGGCGCGGAGCCGGTGGAGAAAACCGGTAATCCAATATTCCAAAAAAACGGAGTTCCAATCGCGCTCGTAGACCATAAACACACCCGCGCGTTTCACCCGCGCGTTTCACCCGAGAACGGGCTTGTGAACAAGCCCGTTCTCGGGTGAAACGCGTCACGGCGGGTTTATGGAGTTAATAAACCCCCTCTTGCTTACTCTACTCTGATAATCTTTGGTGTGTTTATGGTCTACGAGCGCGATTGGAACTCCGTTTTTTTGGAATATATATATATGTATATATATATATATACATATATTCACTGAAAAAACCATAGGTTTCACACATGTTATAGTTAGCTGGACATTTTACTCATAAAAAACCATTGAAATTCCCTCGTTATAGTTAGTGCAGGCAACTATAACTCACGCGACCGCAATCCTCTGCTGATGCTAATACTGTATTTAGACACTTATTTGCCCATGTCTTCTTCCATAAAATTTTAGCTATACATATATTACAAATATTTTTTTTTCATAAAGACACATATGTCATCAGCAGAGGATTGCGGTCGCGTGAGTTATGGTTGCCTGCACTAACTATAACGAGGGAATTTCAATGGATTTGCAAGGTTTTTTAAATGCTAATTCCTAACTATAACGTGTGTGAAACCTATGGTTTTTTCAGTGAATTTGTACTTTTTTTAAATGCTAAGTTACTTTACGCCATTCGTGGCGTGCGCGCCCACTTAACGCAGTTCGTTCCGTGCGCGCACGGTGCGCTTTGCGCACCGCGCGCCCACTTTACGCAGTTAGTGCCGTGCACGCACGGTGGGCAAGCGGTGCGCTACGCGCACCGCGTGCCCACGTTACGCTCGATGGGCCATGGACGCACGATGCGCTTCGCGCACCGTCCACACATGCAGGACATATTATGCGCTTCGTTGTGAAAGGTAATCTACTAAATGTTCCATTGTTACATATGCCATGCACAAAAGGTGCCGTCCGGGCACCTTTTGCACACGGGGTGTAGAAAGTGTGGATAATTTTTTTTTTAATTAATTTTTACCGTACGCGTACGGTAAGCGTAATCGGCGGTTTTTCGAAAAAATAAAAAATTGAATTTTTTGCCTTTGTCAATGTCAATGTCAATGTCAAAGATTTTTGTATAGCGCACAAATCACCAGAGGTACTTTTGGGACACCTTAATCAAGGCTAGGGGGTTAGGAGCTGTCTAAACAGCCCCTTTACATGTTTTTGACCTTTGTTTTTCCTCCCCCGCTCAGAGTGCGAGAGAGAAAGTTGCTGCTTAAGACAATATGAGAGTCGGTAATAAATGCATACTTTTGAAAATACCTTTTATGGGCTATTGTAAGAAAGTACCACTTTTACATGATGACCCTTTACTTGTTTTGCTGAATTTTATTTCTGGTGTTTAGACTCTGCACACTGGGGCACTGCTGTCCAGTGCCCAGTGTATGTGCTCTTACCCCTAAAACATGTAGAAAACTGATAATCCAGAACTGGCATATTTAAATAACCCCTTTGACAGGGGAAAACCCTTTTTTTAACATTAACAAGTTACTCCTATCAAGGCCTTGTACCGAACACGATAGGGTGGATGGTATTTAAAAGTGGAACATGTAGAATGTTAATGGTGTCATATCCCTGTAGTGGCAACCCCCCAAAAGCAATTTTGCCTATGGAAGTCTCTGGCTGGCCTATGGGAAAGTAGAGTATGGATTAAAAAGTTAATTCTGCTATCTTGGGTTAGGTCTCCCCCAAAACCTTTGTTTTCACCCCTCCTGTTTCTGAATGTAGTTTGTGTTTGCATTAGGTCTTTAAGTGCTATAACGCTGCTAACCAGTGCTAAAGTGCTGTACTATCTCTCTTAAGCATGGTACAATTGGCTTACACCTGATTGGCATATTTTATTCACTTATAAGTCCCTAGCATTTGGTACTGGATGTACCCAGGGTCTGTAAATGGAGTGCTACTAGTGGAGCAGCAGGACTCATTGGGCCATCCACTTAAGTAGCACTTTTAAACAAGTCTCAGGTCTGCCATTACAGTCTGCAGTGCAGTTTAAACTGCCAATTTGCCCAGGTAAAATAAACGTTTGCCGGGCCCAAATCTTCACTTTTGAAGCCTATATGCTACCTCTAAGATATGCCCTAAATAGCCGATAGGGTAGGGTGCATTGTATTTAAAAAGTAGGACATGTGTTTCAAGGTGTACATGTTCCGGTAGCGAAACACTCTTAAATACTCCTAAATTCATTTTTAACTACAGCAAGGATTATCTTTCCCATTGGAAAACATTGGGTTACCTACATACTTTTTTTAGGTGCTATTGTTTGATTGGGAAAATATAGGAATGTGAAGTTTTAACTCAAATTATTTGTAATTTAAAATCCTCTAATAGTAAAGGTGAATTTTAAGTTGCAATTCTAAAAAATGCCACTTTTAGAAAGTTGGCATTTTCTTACCTTAACATTTTGGTGCCTGTTGTCTGTGTCCTGGGTCACATGTGTGTGTATAGCTTGCCAGTTTGTTTTGTGTATTCCTCCCAGACAGTGAGAGAAAGGGGTACCACGTGTTGGCAGGGTAGGTGAGTGGGGAGGAGCTGTTTAATGCCCCACTTATATTACAAAGGGATGCCCCTAGCACATACACAAAGGAACCTGACACCAGTCTTTTGTCACAGCCCTATTCTTGGGGCCTTGGCATGTGAAGGGATGAACTTTCTAGAACCAGATGTGCGGGTAGCTAAGATGTCATCCCCCCTTCAAAGGCTGGCCCCAGGTATAAATATTGTACCTCCTGAACCACTTCTTCAGTACACTCCTGGACCTACAGATATCAAAGAAGAAGGACTGCTTTTCTCCCCATAGGACTGCATTTCTGGTTGGGTCCTGCCTTGTTCTCCAAAGGACTGATCTGCTGCTACCAGGGGGCAGGCTTGCTGCTTGAGGCATGCCTTGTTCCCCAGGAAAACTTTCCTGAGTGACTCCAAGGGTCAGTTGGCTGACCTGTTCTGAGCTGCAAGGACACAACAACCTCCAAAAGCCTCCCAGAAGTCTGCCCAGCTGGCCGCTGCAACTAGACCTGCCTGGAACTGCAATCAGCCTGAGCCCTGCTGGCCTCTGCTAGATTGAGCCCCTGATCCATAAGAGATGCTTTCCCAAGTCCTGGACCACAGGATGGCATCAGCATGTATTCCTTTTCAAGAAAAAGAGAAATGCTGAAGTTTTGGGCTCTTCATGACTGCAAATGAGCCCATATGCATTACGACGTCCAACCAAATCTTTACACTACAGTAACGTCTGTCCATAACGCTCTCCTTGCTCCTTGCAGTCTTCTCACCTTGAATGAAGTTCAGAGACTAAGTTGAATGATAAAATCCTTGACTGGGATGAACCCGCTTGGCGTATCTGACCCATGCTCCATCATGGTCGGCCTGAAACTGTGCCTGGGTCCAAATCACTTGCGAAGTGTGACTATTAATTTTCACTTTAGTTTTTTTTTTTACATTTTATACCTTAAGTCTTTAAAAATTCATACCTCCAGTTCCACTTTGAATTTTTGACTCACTGATTTTTTTACTTGTTGGTGTTGTTTAGCTTATTAAATTTTACTACATTTTTCACAATTTGAATGGGATTTTCATTCTGTTGAGTTTTCGATGTATTCACTGTTTTGGTACTCCTTAAATGCTTTACACTTTTTTTCTAGGTTAACTGTTTTGTACCATAGCTACCAGGGCTTGAGCTCAGGTTTAATGTATTAAAATGTTTGTCTAGACCCAAAAAGTTAGACTTTATCACTTGTGGTGGATTATCACCAATCCCAATTAATAATTTGTTTTCTTATAGACATGATGCTTGTTAATGATACCTAGAACCTTCACTTTGGAAGTGCATGAACGTATAAAAACAAATGTATAATTCCAGATTATTTAAAGCTCCACCTTTAGAACATCAACAATGATTGTTAAATTGTGTAATCTGAAATTTAGATTCAGCATGCAACAAAAAATCTTCCAATGAGAGTGCTATCATTGAAATTGGGGGCACGGTATGGAACATTGAAGTGACAGGCGGATATAACATCAATGACAACTGAACTGAATGAAAATCAAGAGTTCAATCCACAAATGACTAAATCAGCCATAAGTGATGAATTACAAAACCTACATAACTTCTGTATGTTGCTCCCTTCTATTTAAAGTCCATGTCCAGGAACCCCAGCCCTCAGGTAGGGTAAATAAAATATTAGCAGTTAAACAGAATTGGCTGCTAACCAAATTTAGAAATGTCAGTGAGAATGGTTAAAGAAGCATCTCAACAGATCGAAATACACAAGGAGTACACTGTATATATTGACATAAAAGAATATAAGGACAACAAAGTAGACATCATTCTACTGTGTAATCGAGTAAGAAAGCAAAACCATTTTTTGAACCTGAGATGCTCATTGTATCTAACAAACATGAAGTACAGATTAAAATGAACATTTGCATGATTCTTGGCAAAGCTTTTGGTCTAGGCATTATCCTATGACTGTCTTGATCAGGCATAGTAGGTGAAAGAAAGGGATATACACAGTGATTGCATAGGAATTGCTGTTTAGAAAGGGAAAAGCTGATGCAATGTACCGTAATCATAGTGTCATTTAGCCTGTGCAGAATTCAAGATTATGTGTTTTGTTTACTGTTTGGGAGTTACATTTTCCTAGGGTTTTCAAAGTTTATTTTTCTGTATAACAAGTATATATATATGTATGTTGATATATAAATTGCTGTGAAGGAACCATTTGAATGTCACAGCCAGTGCTGACGTTGAGGGGAAAACGAGATAAGGATTGAGGTGTGTGAGCTAAAGAGAGAACTGGTGGAGTCCAAGAGTGGCACACTGATGCCAGTGTCCCTGAAGAGGACTTTGTACAGGTAGCTCATTGGTTGTCATTTCAAGAGTTCACAAAAGGCCATTCTTAGACTTATACTGAGAGATGTCCACTTCTAAGAACTAACATTAATTTATCAATCAATTATCCTCTCTTCTTGTGTTCTAGCACAATAGGCTGACAGATGAAGCCTGTGGTAGAAAAAGTGTTATAGCCAGTATTTCTTTGGATAGGAATTGTGTTACTTCCCATGATGAGTGATTCTTTTCCTTTCAGCCTACCCCTTCATCTTGCAGCTAGAATGCAATTCTGGTTGGCTTGCTTCAGAGCTGACAGTCAGTGGTGGGGTGGTGGCATTTCAGCCTGCAGAGTTTCACTAGGACTAGACTTTTCATTGTGTGCTCTGTATGTGCCAGCAACATCAGGGCCAGTGCACCAATGAAAGAGCAACTACCGGACATGCCATACTAGCAGATTCTGGGTGTTTTCTGTACCCTACAATATGTCCCGTTATCCTTGCCCTTTTAAGTGTCCCCCCACGCCAATACCTGTTATTACAAATTTCTATTTGTCAATGTTCGTTGCTCTATGCTTGAATACCACTGGCTGTCTAAGACTGATTGACGCTGATTGTGTGACTGTAGCTGTATGTCTGTTGATGACTGCCATTGTCTCTATATGCTGATCTATCCCTGCCTTTCAGGTGCTTTCTCTCTTGAATTAAATGGTGGCATATTTAGGATTCAACATATTTTAGCACATTAGAAATGTAATTTAGAACATATTCTAATACATGCATATTTTAGAAATGACTTAAAAAATGTGTGAATATCTTTATAAAATAAGTAAATAAAACCAAAACATACTGAAGAGTGACAAACGTAGATGGGAAAGATGCTATTAGAAACGCTTCATTGCAATTGCATGTATTTTAAAATTTAACAACAAGCAACTATACTTTAGCTTGTGCATCAACTAGGCCCAAAGTTTCCTTTGACCTTTGTTCAGAGTGAAATACACTGTGCAATGGCTTATCATTGATGTCATCCTACCAATATGCTGACTTTAATGTTATGTTCATTCAGTTCCTCTCAACTCATGTTCAGTAATTTTCACTAAGTATAATAAGCATATTGAAATTGAATAGAATAAATGGTGATGTAGACATAATGCTGCTTTAATTTTAACTCCATAAATGTTTCTACATTTACTGACTAGCCTTTATTTCTGTGCTGAAATCACAATGCATCTTGAGCTTACGGAAGAGGGTTTTCATGGGGACCTTCCTTCATGTAGCAATTGTGCCAAAGGACTGTATCAATTCAGATGACAAGAGTGCAGACTTTGGGAATCGGAAGAAGATGCATCCTATGACTGATAACACCAATTTATGAACTGTTCTGATTGGACATTGAGGGAAGGCATCAATACAAGTTGATACATGTGTTAAAAGGTCATAATAACAAATGTTTCTAGCTCGTTACACCGCTACTTTCCCTTTTACCAGTTTGGTAGTCTTGCTGATGGATTTTCTCTCTTTTGCCCAAAACTCTTCTTCATGGAGAGTTTGTTCATTTAGACCTTTGAGGTGCCTTCCTATTGATTTCATGATTGATGCTACAGCACAGATCACGTTATAAATACAACAATATCTCAGACGGATTTATTAAGACTGTTTATATTTGTATGTACAAGACATTACAATTAAAGAGCACAAGACGAGAGGCTTCAAGATATTTGTTCAATGTGCCCTTGGGCATCATATATTTTTTAGAAGATCAGAAAATACACATAACAGTTGTTACAGCACTGTTAGGCATAAATGCCAAGGCAACCCTAAAGAAAAGTGCACATAGTGCTCGTGACAGAGAAGTGACGGCGCAAGTGACAACGTGAAAAAACACCACGGCATACGGCGCAAGAGAAGGTACATTATATATACAAGATTAAAAAGTTCTCACATAGATTACTTCAGATACATAATTCGTCATTTTCATTGTGTTAGAGAACCAAAATTCAAGGTGCGCCTTGAGCGATTAGGCTGGTGGGCAAGGGTCGACGGTGTTTCGATCCTATTAAATTAGGATCATCTTCAAGACCTGGGTGGCCTATTTGGGGACTGCTGTGTAGAGAAAAGAAAGTATCAGAGCGGCTAGGGGAGAGAGAAAAATGGGGGGGGTTTCGGGGAGGGGGAAAAAAGTCAGAAATTTTAGGAAGGAAGGAAAAAATGCCTACCTGATGCACGTCAAATTAGGTACTGGCGCAGAAGAAGGGGGAAAGGGGGGTTGGAAACAACCGCTGAGTGGTCGAATTAGAATTAGGCTGGGCGTCAGGAATAAATCATTCAAAAGAAATCTAAAAAGGAGACATAGTGATACGTGTCAAAACGGGAGACATCAGGGAAGGCAGGATGGGTAAGGGAGGGTGGGGTGGGGGGAGGGAAAAGAAGGGGGGGAATTTAGGTTGCTGTTGTGACGGTAGGGTTCGCAAGTAATGAATGTGGGGGACAAGGAGGAGATGGGGGGAAAAGAAGAGCAGAAGGGAAAGAAACGGGGAAAAAAAACCAGAACCAGAGTGGGAGGGAAACTCACCGGTTGAGGGTAATAATCGAGGGAAGGCAAGAACGTTTGCAGGGCTACAACCCTGATCAGTTTTGTCAAGGTTCGGGACGATACCTAATTGAGGAAAGGGAGTAGCGAAAAGGGTGATTAAAAAACCTCTATGTAGAGGACGAGCTTGGCAAGGACGTGAGGGTATGGCAATAAGGGCTTACCTTGTCGCGAGGTACAAGGTTCAGGAATTGGAATAAATCCAAGGCTAATGGATCGCCGGGATGCCACGGTTGTGTGCAATTTGCAGCCGGTGTCCTAGACCGGGGAAACGTAACTGGCTTTGAAAAGGAAATGCGTGCGCCGCGTTTGATGACCCGGGGGGCACTGATTGGGTCACCGGGGAAGAAGGCGGGGCGTAACTAAGGACGCTGGGAGAGGGGTCCGTGAGCGAGAAAAAGGAAACAAAAGAGGTACTAGAGGAATTTGGGACTTAGCAAGGATTCAAGACAAGGCAAATCCATGTTGGTTTTAAAAGGCAAATTTTTAGGCAAAGTTGAAACAATTCAAACAACTAAACGCAAAACATTCAAGGACTTTAGGCATGAAAGGGTACATGGCTATAGAATGACAATTAACACGATGCATACACAATATTTAAGGATCGTTTAGAAATACAGAAATACAGAAATCCAGTATGTGAAGTATCATGTGATAACGCATAATCATAGAGCACACAGCTAGGCGCCTACCACGTGTACTAGGGAACTAGAAATAAAAGTAAATACCAGGTACATCATAGGCGAGCAGGGGTACATTAAGACAAAAAGAATAAGGTATCAGGTGGAAAATTGAATGATGCTGTTCCACTCATCAATAGTGTTCAACCCCTGGTTAGCGGAGTTGCAGCGTGTTATCCATTTGCATTCACTCTTGTTCAAAAGAGATTGTAGATTGCCTCCTCAGAGTGGAAGGTGGGGTTGGTCAATTACTTGCCACTTTATGTCAAGCACATCATGATTCATCTCCAGATAGTGAGTTACCAGGGGGGCTGTGGTGATTTTACAATGTATCCTGCTTTTGTGCTGAATGATTCTTTGCTTAACCATCTGTGTAGTCTGACCGATGTAGATGAGATTACACGGGCATTCAATGGCGTAAATCACATTCTGTGAGCGACAGTTGGTAAACGTATTTAAGGTGTGTGATTTGTTGTTATATCTGAATTCCTTGGTGTTAGAGGTAAATTCACAGACACTGCATGTCTAGCATTTGTGATGGCCGAGTACAGGTGGCAAACCCCAAGCGGAAGTGATGGTATTGGATTTGACAGATTTGGTAGGCCAAGTGATGGTGTGAACTAAATGGTTGGATAAATTGTTCCCTCGTTGAAAGGAAAAAAGTGGTGGCTCTTGAAAGGATTTGTTGGTTCTCAATAATGTCCAGTTTTGTGAGATGATTTTCTTCACTTGATTACTACAAGGGCTAAATTCAGTTACAAACGGAATTCGAGAGTTAGTTTTCTTGGGTTGAGGAATGAGTAACAAATCCCGATGGCAGTACCAAGCCCTTTTCCGAGCACGTGAGATCAATCTTCGTGGATATCCTCTGGCGGTCAGTTTCTTAAGTAGGACCTCGGATTCTCTGAAATAATCCTTGCACAGATCACTACTCTGAAAGTTGCCACTGCAGCTTAAAGGAACTCCGATGAGTTTCCAAACCTACTCTTCAAGAGTTTGCCTTTCTATTTACTGCTCTTTTCAGCAGAGCTCTTTATTGGTTCTAATGTAGAATAGGTCCTTTAGTTAGCTTGTTGGGTTTTCTCATTAAACACGTCTTGAATGCTCATTTCTAACTTCTTTTATATTTCTGTAAACAACTAAACAAAGTACTTTGAGCTTCTAATCATATAGATAAATAAAGCCAATAAAACCAAACCCACCCACTCATAATTGACTCAATTATTCCTAAATGTCTATGACATTTGAAGACTTAAATTTGTAGGTGGCTCAAAATTCTGAGCACAGAGGAAAAGGTCCATCAACCTCTCTGGAGCCTGGAGGATTCCCCATGGTGATATTTGTAAGTGGGTGTATTTTAAAGCTGAGCCATCAAGGAGAGTCCTTTTGGGCTCTGGCAATTTCAGGTAGAAGGTTGATGGCTTTACACCCAGAATAGGGCCCTTAGTATATTTTAATAGTCCAATTTCCTGTTTCCAGTGCCCAAAACCGCACAAAGTGACAAGTGGTTGTGCTCTTGGCAATTGCGGTTTGGAGTTGTGAGTATCAATAAATAGGGAGCACATTTTTGAAATTGCGGTTGTGAGAGTTGAGCGAATGTGTTATATGTGGATGAATTGTATTTTACAGAAACAGTATTATAGGTTGTTGTTGTGAAGAAGTTGATTTCAGGCTCCAAGAGTCAAAAGATCGGGTGATATTAATCTTGTTTGCAAAGAGATTTGTAATAAGAAAAGTGAGGTACTATCATTCCCATCAGTAACTGTAAGGACTTTATTAATGTTAGTGAAACCTTATTGCGCATTAGGGTGAAGCTGCATTAAATGATGTGAATTTTTGCAGTCAAGAATTCACTAGTGATTGTTGAGTCTTTCTGAGTAAATGGAGATCTAAATATTTCTATTTGAAAGGGGTTAAGCAAACAAGATTGGTCAAAGGCTTTCATGTTCGAAATAACAGAGAAAACTGTGAAGAAGGGTGAATGCTGGTGAAAGTGAGAAGTTGACGTCAGTGTTCGCTCTGGTATTGGTCAGTTGATGTTTCGACCCGCACTGCGTATTGGACATAGAGAATTTGAGTTTGGATTGTGGATTGGATAAAGGGCTACTGGAATTTAAAACTGTTGTCTGATTGGTTATTGAAATCTTGATGTATATAGAACAGAATCTAAGCATTCGGTTTCACAACACAATTTGGACAATTGAATTACAAAAATGAAATGTTTAAAGGACATTACGAAATTTGTTAAAGGAGATGTAACTATTTCTGTTCAGAAACGTGAGGAAACGCGTCCTGAGGGTACTCCAGCTTACATAATGATTTTTGAGCATGATTTAAATTCATGTTTGTTGGTAAGGCAATGAATGAGAATTACTGAGGATGATGAGGCATTGCGTTTCCCTTGTTATGGAAATTTTAAGAACAGAATTTTAAAGCATTTGAGGAGAAATGTTATGAAATGAATCCTCACAAGTTTGGGAAATGGTTGGAAGGATAAAAGAGAAGGGAAAATATCAGAGGAGAGCAGGAAGAGTAATGAAGAATCATGCAAACGCTCGATAGGATGAGGAGCAGCATATGTGGAGAAAGGAAATTATTGAGGGGGACTAGACTATATCCTGTTCTTACATCAGAACATAAGCATAAAAATGCAGTTAATCAAAAAGGGGGGCTTCAGATACTGATTTAGGAGATGAAATATTGGAAGAAATACTGTCACCCCGACCACCTCCTGTGACCTTACAGATCCAGGAGAGATAAGCGCTAGTGTGAGTCAGACTGTGGTTACGGCCACAGTACAGCCAGAGTTAGCTTCAATTGAACAACCTTTATACATTTTGTAAATTGCCCCATCAGTAATGAGGCGACCAATAACCATTGGCACTGACTCAGCTGTGCCACAAGTATACCCTACTGCAGCACCCAGATAGAACGAAGGCCAGAGGTAATGATTACTCCAGTTGTTGAAGTACCAACTACATAGAACACACAGCTAGGGCTGTGGAGACCTCAACAAAGACATGGGAATTTTGTGTTGCAGTTTGTTCTGGGATTGAAGCCTAAGATTAGTTCTCATATCACCCAAAATGTAATTTGTTGGCAGTCAAAATTTTAAGATGAAATTCTGTGATACACAAAATTTTTCAGTGATGAATTGGATAGAAAACAGAGGAAAATGAAGGAAATATTTTTGCTAGCACAGACAAAGTTGGCACAAAAAGTATTTCAAGTTCTGTCACTGACTGGAGGTCAGGCTATAACGCAAGGTGTTCTTGCCCAACAAGCAGGGTTTTTACCAAATTCAAACGGAATGCTAGTGTCTCAGGGACAAGATAGAGGAGTTCTTACAGGTGTGGGATCAGGAACTGAGATCGCTGCTTTGAAGAAGGTTACTGCTTGTGACATTTGCAATAGGGTGAGGCATTAGAAGCAAGAATGTCGATTTAATCCTGAAAATATTACAGGACAAATCCAAAATTCAATGGGAAGAAGTGGTCAAAAGGTGCAGATATGCCAATTTCAAAATCAAATGCAGGGGTAGAACCCAATGACTTCTGGTCTGCAAGGACAAATGGTAAATCCCAGATTGAATAGAAACCAGTTCAAAATTAAACCTAAATCAAATTCAAAATACTATACCACAAGTCCAGAATTTGAATCAAGATACATTAGGACAATTTCCATTGTTTAAAATGAATAGGTTTGGATCTGAAAATTCACAATGATGGTTCCTGAGAGAGGAAGAGGACTGTGTACTTGGTGCAGTCCTAGAAGTAGGCCAAAGTTGCCCCTATGTAGATGCAAATGTCTATGGTCACGATGTATGATTTTTGATTGATACATGAGCTACCCAATTCACAGCGAGGACAGTAAAAATTCCAGACTTACCTCTCTCGGGAACAACTATCCAAGTCGTTGGAGTCACCAATAAACAAATGTCAAATCCAATTTCAGAAGAGGTCCACATCTAAATAGGAACATTTAGAAAATCACCAATTTGTAGTTTGTTATTCCAGTCCGATGGACATATTAGGAAGGGACTTGTTGTGCACGTTAAACTGCACAATTTATTGCACTCCGGATGGTGTTGCCTTTAAAACCCATAACGAGAAAGTTGATTTCAAATTAATTAAACAAACCACAAAAGTAGGAATGTTTAATGACAGTACCTGAACTATCAGAGCATCTCAGAAATACAGTGAATATTGAGGTATTGGATTTACAGGAAAGGATATTGGACTCATAAAAGATGTAGAACCAGTCCAACGTCAAATAAAAACAAATACAGTTTTCCCAAGAGGGCCATAATATACATTGTCTGCTGAAACAATTGCTGGGATATAACCCGTATTTGAAGATATGTTTCAAAAGGGCATTCTGAAAGAATTAATTGACAGTTCATGCAACTCTCCTATAAAGGAAATCCAACCCCCAACAGGAAATATAGAATACAACAGGATTTGAGGAAGATTAATGAGATTGTAGTGCCTTGTTGAGGTTTTGTGCCAAATTCAGCTACTGTGCTTTTCCAAATTCCATGTACTGCAGAATAGTTTGCAGTCACTGATTTACGTCAGGCTTTCTTTTTAGTGCCGTTGCATTCAGATAGTCAATTTTTGTTCTCATTTGTGTTCAAACAGAGAACAATCATGTGGTGTTGTGTCCCTCAGTAGTTTACTGGCTGGGAGAATTCCCCATGGTGCTATTTCTAAATGGGTGTATTTTAAAGTTTGATCCATCGAGGCGAATCCTTTTGGGCTCCAGCACTCTCTATCTCTAATTACCCATCGATCTGTGTTTCATTCTCTCAAAATATCTGCACATCTCACTTCTTTTCTCATGTCCGGTACGTGTGGCCTATATCTCTTTCTATTGCTTTTCCTATATATCTGTCTCCCTCGATATCCACCTTCCTATCCATGTAATATCCATCTGTTCCTTTAGAGAAGCAACCATGGTGAATGATATAAGCATTCAAGATATCAAATTAAATTCCACAACCAGGCAATTGCTGAACATTTAAGTTTTTGTTCTATGACTGTTGGGGGGAAAAATATGGATATTTATAAGTACGTTGTTTTAATCTGAAGACCTCCACGGAGCTTTTAACAAAAACATGAATAAAATGGCAAAAAAAATTGTCACTACAGTGTTTTAGTTAGGTTTTGCATACTGAACGTAAATGTGGTCTTTTTAAATCTTTGTATGCAAAGTATCAGTTCTTTAGTATTCTTTTGAGAATTACCTATTCTATCTTGTTCTTTAAAGCTATTTCATAATATAAATAAGTGTGAATTAATGGTGTCTATTTTTCTTAGTGTAGCTCTGTCAGAAAGTCTGCATATTAAAGGGACAAACAGGCAGCATTCAGGTCTACATTTCACTCAAATAATGTTATTTCTGCGGTACTGATAACACAGACAAACTGTGGGGCAACTTGAGACAACTACTTTTATTAGTAAATGTCCAGAGCCACCTCTTAGCTTATTAATTTCTCCATCTGACAGAGTTATTGGAGCCATTGCAACAACAAAAACTTACGATGGAAACGCAACGTAGTTGAAGTAACCCATCAGGACCTGACTGGGGAACCAAAAGCAGCCTTGAGAGAAATGCACAGTCAGTGTGCCCCGCAAGGGTGCCCCTTGGAAGTGGAAAAGGGGTTTCCATGGATATACCACAGATAACACCCTGCAGGTGGGTGCATTCACTTACTTCAACCAGCATGCTTCATTTCACTAATCCATGGTGATCTCCCAGGAGTTTCAAGTGCATTTAAATTCTGCAAAAAATGTATATTTATCAAAATATCACGCAGTGCAGCAAGCCACCTTCTTTGGCTGCGTGATAGGGAAAGGGCAGGAATGCACCAAATTTAACATTATAAGGTGCATTCCTGTCTTTACTGTGTGCTGCCTAGCGCCAACGCAGACAGTCTTTTTTTTTTGTCCTCATCTCACCAATAAGCTTCTGTGGATCTTACGAAGCCGATATATCGATCTGTACACCCTTCGGCTTACCGCACTTGCTTAAGTCACCCGGACCGGCCTGATTTAGTAGGGGCTTGGTGTAATCATAGGACTGATTATATTAGTCTCAAATTACAGCCCCAACTCAGGAGGGGCTGCCAGATGTTACTCGGGCTTTCTCCTGCTACATCCTGATCTAAACGAGCCATGACAAAAGCAGCTTTAAGCCAGTCTTCACTCTTCGGGGGTAGAGGGTCGTTCCACTTCTTGCAGACCTTTCTCCGGGCAAGAAGCACCAAGTATAACAACAACCCATTTTGTGGCTGTGATGCATTCTGGCTAAACAGTCCATCGTCACCGAAAAACACTAGAGACAAGTTGACTTCAATGCACACTTTAAAAATGCCACAAATAGCGTCTCCCACCCTCTTCCAAAAGTTTCTTAGTTCGAGACACTCATAAAAGATGTGGATATCGATCGCGTTAGAGGTCATGCATCTAGGGCATTTAGGGAAAGGTAGTTGGAAAAACGTAGCTATTTTGGCGGGCGTGTAATAAAGCCTGTTAATAACAAAAAAGTGGTTCTTTTTTAGGTTTGCTGGTTTGATAAATTTGTATAGTAATTTCAGAGACAGTTCGAACAGGGCATCTATAATGGGTTCAAGGGGGGATTGATTCCACACCGAGAGTTGCGATGGAATTTTCAGGTCTTCTGCATTCAAAAACTTGTTATACCACATAGATATCTCCTTCTTGATTGAATGCGCTCATTGAAAAGAAAGCTCTGTTTCCCAGTTTCCTCTTACCTCCTCCTTTTCTGCTTCAAACCAGGAAACAAGTTGTAGATACTTAAACCTGGAAAACCCAATGCAGATCTGAGACCTTAACAACTCCCAAGGATGAATCCCCTCTGCGTCTAACAAATCCGACCAGATGTTGATGCCCGCCCTCTTAATAGGTGCAGTCAAGCAGTCCCTGAGGCATAGAAGTGTACCGGGGGAATCCCAAATAGGTGCAAAATCTGAATAATATCCGATTCCCCATCTGCATCTCACTTTGTACCACGTTTCCAAGGATGCCCTAAGGACCTTCAGGTGTACTCGTTTGAAATACCTCGGGCCCCAAATATATATAGTAAGCCCTCTCCACCTCCTCCACCTTCCATCATAGCCATTTCATCCAGCAGTCTTCCCCACGCTGACTCCTCTGGTTTTGAAAGTAACATCAGGATGCCTTTAAATTGGAATGCAACCGAATACCAACCAATATCTGGACAGTCTTGTACCATGATGCAAGGGACACCTTCCTGCACAAAAACAGTCCTCTAGGGCATTTTACTCTTTCTATGTGTGCTGCAGAATTCAGCACAAAGAGAAAGAAGAAATTAACGAGGAGAAATAAATATATTTCATCTCATTACGTTGCACCTTGCAAGGCGTACCATTTTGACGCGTTCCCAGGACTTCCAGTAATGGTAAATCTGGAAATGCACCACAATCCATAGGTGGATGCGTGGGAACAAACACAATCCACCCATGGAACGCTGCCCTGGGCAGGGTAACGCAACGCAGCAGTTTGCACTGCATTGTTCTAAATTTATCAAGCCAAGTAAACTCATGCAAGGTGGCCTTGCATGGCTTGATAAATCTTACTTAATAGTACAGTCACCGTTGGGTCCCATTGGGTGGTGCAAGGGTTACACAAGTGCTTAATAAATATACCCCAATGTGCCAAGGATTCACTATAAGTTATCTGAAGAAAAACATATTTATGTTACGCATGAGATTCCCCAATGAATCTAGTTTGCTTGAGAGATTTGTATCATAGGTTTTCCTTCATGGCACATTAGTGAGATATGTTTGCTTAGAGTATTCTTGTAAGATTTCAGATTTATATCCTGGATTGTCATGACAGTTCTCATCTAGAATGCCTTAAATATATTTTTTTATTTGGAAATATGGCCTCTCTATTGAGATGACTTACATCTGCTAAACAGCATTCCAATTATAAATACTTTTTGAACAATGTACCTGGCAGACTAGAAGTGGAAAATGCCTATTATTGTGACACAATCTAACTATCATTCCAGAAAATTCCAAATCCAGCCATTCACACAGCAGTGCTGACCTGTCTGGTGTTGCCATTGAGCAAATACCATTAGAATTTTCAATTAGTGAATACACATAATAAAAGTGAATCTTCAAGAGTTCCATGCCAAAATGTAATGTCAAAAATAGGTGAAGAGCATGCCATCATCATGTTCACCTCAATGGGAAATTAATGTATTGTATCATACGTTTTTTTACTATTATTATTACTATAAAGAATCTTACACACACCTCAGAGATGACACATATTTTATCATCCCAAAAAGATACTGTTTGACCATCTTCTACTTAGGATGAACCATATAATTCACATTTATATTTAGGCTTGGATTCTAAGACGATATACCCCACTAAGCTGTCTCATTGGCAAAGTGATGTTTCATAAGCTAGGAAGGTACTGGACCAGTGTTTGACCTCCTAAAAAAAAGAAAAATTAAACTGTGTCATAAATCACTCACCCTCACCTTATACAATTATTAACCTCAAAAATCCAATAAGAAGTTGCTTTCTGTAATACATCCAGAAGCCATCACACGCCAAGCACAATAAAACCTCAAGTTATTGTAACACCGTAGATCAAGTACGAGTGGTTCCCCAGATAATTCAGTGAGACCAGACAAACCTATGAGGTGGCTCATTACTATGATAATGCTTTGCAACTTTCTTTATACACAGTGTGAAAGTCAACATAACATAACAAAACATAACATAACATAAAATACAACATAACATGTAAACATCAGCCACTTAGTAGCAACAGTAGCAGGGTGATTCTCAAATAACTCAGCACAGTTGGCAGAGCAACTATTGATGGTGATATAAAGTATTCACGTGCTCTATTTTCAGAGGACTGCTGCACAGTGGAGTGCCCCTCTCAAGAGACACAAAGGTGCAGATTGACTAAAACCTTGCACAGTGCAGTTTGCAAATTCCCAATGGCACACAGTTTATAATAAGTATTCAATTTGAAGTAATAATGCAATCCACAGTTCAAATGTTTCTTCAATCCTGGGACTCCATAGGCCATTTAATCAAGTTTAGGTTAAAAAATTGCCTAATCTAGTCGGTGTTGGAGATAGCTGTGAGTGCACAGCGCAAAACAGCCATTACCGATACCAACTATATTAGGCACTGTTTGGCCTATTATGGCATTACTAATAATACTGCATCCATTGTATATTTAAATTTAACCACGGTTGATCAGCCTCTCAATTCTTCTCATAGGTTTATTGGACCTTGCTCACAACTACCATTACTTACTTGGCTGATTGGTCGCCTTCTTAAATTAGGGGGTTTTCGAAGGACCCTTCATATAAATGATTATTACTTGGTTGACTGAGCACTCCTCCCATATACTAGGGTGGATGTGTGATGTTTCTTCTAGCTAACAGCATGGCTATGCTGCTGATTATATTCATTTGCCATTACCAGCCCTGATGGAGTCGATATTCTTGATGAAACACATGTTGGCTAATTTGACTATTTTGAAGACCTAAACTTGAATAAGTGCCTATTCTAGTCAGTATCGGAAATGGCCTTTATGTGCTGTGCACTCACAGCCATCTCCAAAATCACCTAAATTAGGCACTTTTTGGACCCAAACTTGAATAAATGACCTATGGAGTCCAAGAATTTAAGGAACATATGAACTGTGGATTGCATTATTACTTCTAATCAAAAACTTACTATAAACTGTGTGTGCCCTTAGAAATTTCGAACCTTTGTACTGGAACCTCTTTGGGCTCAAAATTGTGAATGTACGGTGAACATTCCTCCCTTGCGTGCACCACCCTTAGTTCTCTTAAACTTGATATAATGTGTTAAGTTACCAGTTGAGCGCTGAGTCAATTCCCGTTATTCACCCTTCCTTTTAGCTCACACAGCGCAGTGTTGCGCACATTCAGAGTCAAAACAATTTGGAGAAATAGAAATCATTTCTCCTCATAAATGTGTTATTTTTTCTTGGCAAGCTATGTCTACCATTGTTAGTTGACAGGGCTTTGCTTCAAAAACCACAGATAATTTCATGAGAATACACCCGTGGACTGTCCCCTGATTCAAATGTATTACTTTCAGGCATCTTTCTAGTGCAAAACAAATTTTGCGCTGGAAAGTAATTCCCAAATAAGGATTTTGGGCCAGTTTGCATCACTTTTATGAGCAAACCCAATGTAAAATGTTAGCAAATATGCCCCTGAGAGTTAGATAATCATGACGTCAGTTTATTGGTGAATGGAGTTCTGCCATTGCCAAATTCCTCAAGCTCTCTAGAAATAAAATCACAGACCTCTCATTAATCCATCGTGACCAAGATGAATGCAGTAGCAGAAGTCAAGAGGACGGTGGCTTACTGCAAGAAGTGCTGTCATGATGCCAAGCGCAAGACGAAGCAGAAACTTGCCAGCAATCTACAGGCAGCACTGCAGACCGGAGGTGGGAGTCCAGCGCCGCAGGAGTAGCTCGATGCATTGGAGGAACAGGTGTCTGCGGTCATCTGCGAGAGTTCGGTGGTTAGAGTCGTGAGACAGGATAGTGATGACTATGACCAGCTACATCAGCAACAGGGTAAGTAACAACCAGAGACATGGGAGTTGGGAGTAATGTTGCTTCTGTCCATCCAGTTATGTCTCAGTGCCCACCCACACTGTGCAGAGCAAATGCCATCTATATAGGTACTTGAGGGTATAGGCACATGTCCCTTGAGCTGTTGGTACCATTAACAAATACGCAGAAAGTAGGCCCACTATATAAAAAAGAAAACCCAATAAAATAACCCAAAAACTGTAAGAGAGATAAATATACCCCTTGGGCAGACACCCGACAAGATAATCAACAAGACACAAAAAGCACGTAAAGACTAAGATACCAGACTTAACAGAGACACTAGCTACAGTTCACAGGACACAAGACCACAACACCAGCCCACAACTCGAAACACCTCCAACACTCTCCACAGACACTGACAGTGTGCTTAAAAGAGAAAGTGAAAGGGTACACTACTCCTCCATGACAGCATGCGGCCCATTTTTGAACTCTGCGAGAATATTTTACCCGCTAAGGGCTGAGCGGTAATTTTCCTTGTTGTAACATGTATTTTGCAATTATTTTCAACGGCCGTTAGGAAAAAATGATTGCGTACATGTTGACGTGGCCAAATTTTTAATGCTAAGTGAAAGTTGATCATCTGATGGACCATATTTCATGAAATTGCATGACTGATGACACCATATGACTGTGGGATGTGATCTGTGATGTGTAGGTGACTTCAGTCATTCTGATATGTCATGATGTCAATAATCCAGAGCTGTCAACATGCCCTTGTTCCTCACATTGATGCCTGTTCACAGCTATTCATGTGTGATTATAAATGCATGCATCAGTGGTAGTCATTATGGTTGGCATAGGTTGTATGTGTGACCACATATGTGACTGTCACATTACACATTGCTGTGATGTCTGCACCTGTTTGACGGGCTTGCAACACACATGGGCATGAACATCAGACATTCACTACCAGAATTTCAGATTTGGGATGCTGCAAACAATGCGAAGGCTTGACCACAGATTCACATTTGCTCTACTGTAGTTGCAGATGTGCACATTTACACTCATGGGCATGATTCAAAGAGGTTGTGAGATGCAATAGGGAGTTTGCCAATCTGATGATGTTTTCAAACAGTGTCTCTCAAGGAAATCCATTGTCATATTAGCAACATATGTACAATACGTTGTTGCATGGTGTAAGGAACAGGTTGTTTCATACACAATTGTCCATCAGTCTAGTGTGGCAGTGATACACAGCTTTAAACTAGGAGAGTAATGATGACGGCAGGACGAATAGTGTACCAAACATTTTATGTGAGCAAGCACTGCATCACTTTTCAGCCTCTGTAGGCGACATGAGCTTAAGGAGGCACATCTGTTGTTGTTTCAAGAAATGTATTCATCAGAATGCTGAATGGAGCAGCCTGGTGCAAAATATGCAGAGGTCAACAAACCACACAAAGCCATGTAACAACATGTTGTAGAGTAGACCCAGAGTTCCAGGTAGACAGTACATTGTTGGCTGGAAACAGCAATGCAGCACTTTACAATGCACACTCCTTGCAACAGTATGGCGTCCAATTCCGGTAAGCCCAGACAGTCCCCATTGACTTGAAACAACACTCTGCTTTTGTATGAGACCCGTAGTGGTAGACACAGGTACTGCATGGGGATGTGTGCACATCAAAGATTGACCCATTTTAATTTGGAAGAAACTTCAAATTAAAGATTTTATTTTTTTAATGAGCCTGTGGCCAATAAAGCTATCAAAATATACCCTGAGGACTCTCTTTATAATACTCTTACCATGCAAGATATTCAAGATACGGAATTACTCCGGTCTATCACTGATGATGATCATGATCACATTAGTACAGAGGAGTTTTTATTAGAAGAGTTAAATATAGACTGCGACTTGACTAACTCCAGTGGACTTAAAAACAAATCTAGGTGGATACTGACCTTTTTCAGTGGTAATGACATTGACATATTTTATAAATTGGTACTGAATGCCCTGAATAGACAGCTGGACAAAGACCATAAACACAAGACTAGACTTGGAGAAAACCTAACGAGAGAGGAACATAAAGTGTTAGAGCTTAAGGAAGACAAGAATATCACAATAAGAGAAGCGGACAAAGGGGGCAACATAGTGATTATGAATATAGAGGACTATAATCAAGAGGTTTTTTTTCGCAACTAGCGGACTCTACATGCTATGTGCAACTTAGTAGCAACCCCATTGGCCCTTTAACTGACTTAATTAACACAAATCTTAGAGCGTGGCTTGAGAAAGGTCTGATTGACCTGGATGAATACGTGTACCTAAAGTTTGTGAGGCCCAGATTCCCTTATATTTACTCATTGCCTACTGAAAGATTTTCTCAATATGTGGACCTATTCGTTCATCCATTGGTGAGAAATCTCCCGTCCCATATTAAAGACACAAGGCATATTTTAAGCATACTTTCAGATGTAACCTGGGAGGACGGGGTGATCCTAGCTACACTGAATGTAACAGCCCGTTACACCAGCATTCAAACAGATCTAGGTACAAGAGCGATCAAAAAGTATCTGAGTAAAAGACCAGCAAGACAGTGGGAGCACATGGAAATGCTACTCACTATGATTGATATCATTCTGAACAACAATGTTATCCTTTTTGTCAAAGAGCGGTATAAACAGACACAAGAAGTTGCCATGGGCTCCAGATTCTCTCCGTCTTACGCTAATCTCTTTATGGAATGGTTTGAGGAGAACTGGATCTGTGGTCAAATAGGAACTAAATGATGCGAATCTATTATTTTTTGGGGAAGATACATCAACATCTGCATTATGATCTGGTGAGGGACCATGGATCACCTGAAACTATTTTGCGAATATCTGAACTGCAATGACAGGGGTATCAAATCTACATAACACTACAGTATGAAGGAGATTGAATTCCTACATGTTGTGCTATATATTGAAGATATCCAGATACATAGTAGATTACATCGTAAACCCACTTTATGTAATGCCCTGTTACATGCTGACAGCGCACATCCAAAACATCAGATCGAATCAATACCTTATGGGGAATTGGTCAGGGCCAGGAGGAATTGCAGTAAAGATACTGATTTTGGAACATGTATGGGTGATAGATATGGAGCATTCCTTCAGTGCCAGGAGCTACAACATACATACTATTATGAAAGCAGAACTGAAAGCCTCAAAGATCAAGAGATCAGATACACTGAGAGAAAGGCAGTCCAAGGATGTAACACCTAAGAAAGTTAGACTGATTAATAATTTTAATGAGATGTCCAAGATAATGAGGAAGAGCATGCTCAGACATTGTCATGTTCTATGCTCTAATAAGACCCTTGAAGATTTCATCGCAGATGTGCCTTGCATTACATACAGAAGACGGGAGACTATTAGATCTCTATTGAGCCTGAGTTATCCAAGGTCCAAATCAAATGATAATTGCCTCACTGTAAGATCCAGATGTTTTTTTAAATGTGGTAACTGTGGCATGCGCAAATTTGAATCTGCGTGTATGCTTGTTGGGGTCAGACCATGGTTATTGCTGCGTGTGTTCCACTCAACACACATTTATTTGGCTACAATGGTGCATCTGGTATTAATTTTCCATGAGGAAATGCATCAGATTGATACACTTCATCAGGAGAGGTGAAGGGATGCGCAACATGAAGTGAGATTTACATGTACCTTGTTTGTATGCTCTTTCTATGCATTCTACATTCTGACATTATCCAGAATAATGCTAATTCAACTTTTATGATTGTTTGTGTGCAGTTAGGTATTCATTCATGCAGGTATACTTTCCTCACCATGACGCAGGCACCCTTTCAGCACGGTGCATGAGTGCCTGTGTTTGTGCATGTCATCTAATTGTGCACCAGCATGGGGGATAGCCGAGTGATCTGTCATCTTGTTGTACAAATGACACATGTCTTTGTTTCAGATTGAATTCAGTACAAAACATGCATATGTCTTGTGGCACATGATGCATTCACTCCATGCAATTGTTGTCTGATGAGTTCTGCAGGATCTATATTCCGAGAGTGACTTAGTGGTTTGTGAGTGTATTTCTAGCCTACTCCCTTGTTGGGCCTACCTACATGTGTGTTGCTCTTAGGCATTGGGTGTTTGTGTAAAGTAGTTGTCCCAGTTACAATGTATGCAAAATTCAATTTGCTACATGTGCATTCTCACATAGTTGAGCTACATGATTGGTGACTTGAGGTGTGTGGTGTGTTTAAATTGTACTTACCAACCAGCAGTCCATTTCCATAGGTGTCATTCTCAAACCGCTGGTTGATGACAGATTGGCGGAAGATGGATGAGTCATGCACACTTCCTGGAAACTAGCCTACAACACTGATGAACAGGCCTAGGTGGTCCACAGTTGCCTGCACATTCATTGAGTATGTGTGCTTCCTGTTCCTGTATATGTGTGCATTGTCTGCAGGAGGCACAAGTTGCACATGGGTACAGTCAATTGCCCCAACACATGCAGATAACCAGCAATGGTATAGAAGCCTTGCTTGTTGGCAAGTAGTTCTTGCGCAGTGTTGGGGAAGCATTGGTGCTGCGGCATCAGGTTGATGATGTCATCCAAGACAGTGGGGAGGATCCTTGGGAAAGATGCCTGGGAGATTCATCCCACTCTGGCAGTGGTGGGCTGAAAGGAGCCTGAGGCCAACAAGTGAAGCACAGCTATTAGCTTGGTCTGCAGAGGGGTGTTAGTGCTGCATTGGGATGGGGCCTGCAGCTTTGGCACTATCTGGATGAGTAGTCAGAGGATGGAGGATCTTTTTAGCATGTAATGGGCTATCACCTTCTCTGGTCAGAGGTTTATGAGGGTGATCCTTAGGCAGTAGACCTGCTCCTTTCTGCGGCACAAAGTGGTCTTCTTGGAGCTCCAATTTGCAAGAGTAGTACCTCCATGGCATCATTGATATTGCCAATGTGGGTCTGAAGTTGTCTTCCTTATGTACAGGTGTGTTTGTACCATTTTTAAGGCCAGCTATTTTTTGGTCTAGAAAACCTTCCACTAAGTGAATTTAGCGGCAGTTTTGGGGGGTTATCGACAGACGGGATTCCATTGTAAATATCGCAAAGTTTGGTTAGTGGCAGGATTTTTCATGGGAAACCTACCTTGCATCTCATTCTCATTAAGTCCCACTAACAGAAGTGGCAATCAAGAATATTCCAGTTTACGCTGGAAAAGTACTGCAAACCGCAGTTAGTCGCACATTGTAAATAAGGCGATTAAAAAAATCCACTGTAACGTCAAAAAATCGACGTTATGGTGGCATTAAGTTCTTGTAAATATGCCCCTATATTTGAAAATATGTTTCCCAAGATCAGTTAGAAAATGTAATTCATAGATGATGGATAGTGAACGTAGATAGACTGTGTACCAATTGCCTCTCTGCATCTTTCACTAATGCCAGTGCATTAATAACCAAAACCCACAGAATGGGAGACACACGTAAAATCAATTCCAAGATCAGTCCATGGTTTAAATTTCCATTTCAATATGTCTAGTCTTGCTCTGGATTGAGGACCATGTAAATGCACATGATATAGCTCAGTTGCAGGCATCTTGACTTTATGTAAAATAATTTCTGTCGCAAATCTCTAATTCAGGAACGTTGGCTAGAAGGTGAATGTGCACAACACGGTACATCAGCAAAATAATGAACACTTATGCTGTTTTCAGGGGGTAAGTGTGGAAAAACAGGCAAAACAATCAAATACAGGTCGAAGCAACTAAACAGTGCAAAGGTTAAGGAGGTCCTTCTTGTCTTCAGTTACACTTCATGTTTTTACAGTATGTCAAGCCACATAATCTTCTAACCACGTAATCTTCTCAAATAAATTGTAATAAACCCCTTGTTAATGTACTATGTTGGTTCTTTCTGTAGCCAAAAGTTTTCTTACCACAGATTCATACTGAAAGATTCCTCTGTAGCCCCATGCTCTGTAGCTCTTGCTTCACCGTATGTTTTTTAGATACATTTGCATCCCACATCCCACACCAGGGTGGAGAATCCTATACAAAGCTCTCTGGAGGCACTTTATTTCTTCTCGTTCCTGTTACAAATACTCTCAGAATCAAGGTCAGTTACTGGAATTAGAGCTCATTCAGGACGAGGGGGTAAAGACAAACTACCCATATTTTGAATTGCTCATCTTTTTTTTAAACGTACTCAGTGAATGGATTATGATATATTGTTCAACACTCTCCAAAGTCAACAAGCGACATATTTCAGGGCATGGGTTTCCAGTGCAGAATGCACACGTGGGCCAAGATATACTGAGGGCCTGACAATGCAAGTCCTTAAGTAAAAATGTATTATGTCACGCAGAGCCATCTTACATGGCTCTGTGTGGTATATTAAATCTAGAGTAATGCAAGGAAGCTCAAGAAGCTGCCTTGCTACCCTTCCCCAGGAGGCATTCCATGGGTGGAGCTTGGGTGTTTCCATTCATCCACCCATGGGTTTTGGCACATTCCCAGATTTACTAACACTAGTAACCTTGTGAATGTGTCACCATGCTGTGCCTTCCCAGCTGCGGAGAAACAAGAAGAAATATGTTTATTGTCCTCATTTTTTCCTCTTTCTATGTATGCTGCAGAAAGAGGAAAATGCGCAACATTGTTTTCTTGTATGAAAACAATCCAGCCGGTAATGCAGGCGCCTACACATGGTTGCAAGGATGCCTGCATTGGCGTCTGGCAGCCACAACTGCGCCAGCGCAGAGGGAGAGCAGGAATGAGTCATTTGACGCAGAGCAGCACGTTGTCACGGCATTGCACCAATTGTTAGTAAATCTGGTACCAGCTGCGTCAGCCAATCCCACCAGTCAGAAAGAAAGGTAATTTAGCAACTCAATGAATGCAAAATCCTAATTACGAAGCAAAGGGGGCTGTTGTTACTGTGAGAAGAGCATGATTACATGGCTGGCAGCAAGCGTTCAACCAGACATCAGACACAAGGCATCCATGCAAACGTGACCATCACATTTAGCAAGAGGTATGAATAGAAAACCTTCACTAGTCATAACTACAAGTTGCTGATAAGTATGCCATTTCTGCCGAGCACACTCCAGCAAGCTTCCGTTAAAAAAAATATAATAAAAAACAAAATTACGTTGCTACATCTGAAACACTATACAAAAGTGTCAGATTGCATTTGACCAGTGTGGTGTGTGAAATTAAAATCTCACCCAAAAAGTTGTATTCATTTCCAAATTTTGCAATTGATTTAGTTGCGAATTCTGTCAATTTGCACAACGTCGCCTCCGCACCTGGGATGTCCTGGCTCTTGTTGCACACACACCCTATTGAGGAGAGTTTTTCTCGTGTGAATTTCTATCATCATTGCTGTAAGTAGCGAAGTCCCACTGGTATATCCCGATGGGATTTCAGAGGGCGAGGACGTTTAATGTTGGAATATTAGGGTGAGTGACATGATGAGCCGTTGCCTGCACTCCTCTGGGGACGACCTTGTGCTTCGTTTATCAATCGCTTTGTTTTTGTAGCTGTGGCCAAAATGATCGCGCTGAGAAGTGTAAAAATAATCCGTGTAACACTACACAATTTGAAAATGCAATGCCTGTTTATGAGTGCGCATTTTGTCCGCTGGCAGACCCAGTTCTTTTGTGATTTCTAGCAGGTGTGCAGAGCTATATTGGATTGAATCCCTCCATAACATTATCCATCTGTGTAGTTTTCTGCATCTGCGTGTTCAATTGTGTTGCTGCCAACTTGCACTCTCAAATAGTTGCTTTAGAAACGGCAAATAAACAGAAATAACATTGTATAATTGAGAGGGCTGTTAAGAAAATCTCCAGTACAAAATTGAGTTTCCAGATGCAATTAACATACCTGAGCTGAATAGATTGCGTGGGTTTCGGATTCGCATTAAAGATGACTTTTAACATTAGCGGAACTAATGCAATTGATTTACAGACTAGAAATATACATACGATTAACGTGAAATCCTTCAAGGGGTGGAGAACAATTTGCTACTGAGTTTTAGATTTGTTGAGGTTAGGGATCTTTTCTTCCATCCAGAAAAAAACAGGCGCTGAGATGTTACCTTAGTGTTCTTCTAAGCACATGCAAGAGTTGCTGCTGCACAAAGCAACTTTACCGGGTAATTTGAAGGCATACCTACCATGAGTACTGTCAGGAGAGGATTTAATGAAATATAACATTAGATTTTTCTCCAAACCACTTAGAACATCTGACTATTTAGCTACTGTATTTAACAGGTATTGACAAAGTCAATAGATCTGAGCCCAATAAGGCTGATATATTCTTTTTACCAAATTCTTTTTCCATTTGCATGCGAATGCATATATCAAGATACATGAACACGCATGGCCGCTATGTTGCAGAGAGTCTTGACAGCGCATCTTTTGAAAGACAATTACGTGAGAATCACAATTTCGGAGTACATTTTTAGATTTGGCAGAAGGTGTGTGCTTCTAAAAAAATTGCTCGCCCTCCACACAGCTTTGATCGTTTTGTTTAAATATCGAGCTACCTGATCTTAAACTTTCAGGGGCAAACATGTGACATTGTAATGCTATTTAAGTCTTACATGACTAGATATTGTATGGTGTTTTTCTATGGCAGCAGCACAGATGGGAGAAGGGCAGTCATTAAGCTATATGAATATTTGTGTCTATATTTGCCCTGATCATTTACTGTTCATGGTGCTACGACCTAATCCCACGATAGACTCAGAGGGAGCAATAGAATAAGGGGTTGAAATATCAACATCACAACAGATTGCCCTACATTTATTGCCATATGTTCAAACTGTACTCTTGACTCTTGTTTTTGATTAAAACAAAGTATGGTTTTAATCTACATGGTTGTTTTGCATTTGTTGTATAATCACCTTAATTCACTTATGTCACAACTCACTTCACCATTTACTGGAGAACCTACTATACAAATACTCCGGGGCTCATTTATGAGCCCCTGCGTCACTTTTGCGCCACCGGTGCGTCACTTTTTGTGACGCACCAGTGGCGTAAAACAAGCGCCATGTTGCGCCATATTTACGAAGTGACGCATCTAGGTAGATGCATCACTTCGTAAACCCCTGCGCTACATTATACCTGCGCCAGGTATACTGTATGCAGGGTGGGCGTACCCCCGCAAGAATGGGTCATAGGAGTGGCGCAGCGAAATCTATGAGATTTCGCTGCATCACTTCTAGGACGCCAATGCGGTTTGAGAATGGTTTGAAAGAATGAATCAATTTGATCAGCGGTAGGGGTCGACTCTGGGGTGTTGAGAGAAGTATAATAGTCAATGAAGCATTCGAGAATCTTAGTATCTGTAATGTGTATAAGTCCTGAACTATTCTTGATGGCAGCAATCTTGGATTTTTTTTTTTAATTGTAAAATAATTGGCAAGGGATTTTCCTGCTTTATTCCGGCCACCATACATTTTAGCGTTAAATTTAAGGGGATTGTTGCAGCGACTAGCTGAGGGGATAGGTAAGCTCGATGGAGGGTAAACAGGTGATTCCGCCTCAACCAGGCTGGCTTAACCAGTTTATACAGGAGAGTGAAAGATCTTATCCATATGTCCTCACACTGCATCCCCGTGGGCCCTCCCCACTGTACGTCGGGTAGAGTGAAGTCCCCATCCACCTCCACCAAGATGACCCAGTACCAAAAGGCTACCTCTTTCCCCCCCACTTGTCTCTCTACCAACTGTTCTTCCAGGAGGCAACTCCTCCCCAAGTGTGTCCTTTTCCTAATCACTTCCCGGGACCAGCTGGCTAACTGGATGTATTTAAATCTGGAAAGTGTTGGGCCAACCTTCTCATATAGCTCCCCCCAACCCACCAATGCCCCCTCCACCAACAGCTGAACCCACCGTTCTATCCCTGCCTCTCTAATAGGTGTTGCAAGACTATCCCTCAGACACAGAGGAAGCCCAGGCGAGTCCCAGATTGGAGCAAACCGAGAATATGAGCCCCTGCGTCACTTTTGCGCCACCGGTGCGTCACTTTTTGTGACGCACCAGTGGCGTAAAACATGCGCCATGTTGCGCCATATTTACGAAGTGACGCATCTAGGTAGATGCATCACTTCGTAAACCCCTGCGCTACATTATACCTGCGCCAGGTATAATGTATGCAGGGTGGGCGTACCCCCGCAAGAATGGGTCATAGGAGTGGTGCAGCGAAATCTATGAGATTTCGCTGCGTCACTTCTAGGACGCCAATGCGGTTTGAGAATGGTTTGAAAGAATGAATCAATTTGATCAGCGGTAGGGGTCGACTCTGGGGTGTAGAGAGAAGTATAATAATCAGTGAAGCATTCGAGAATCTTAGTATCTGTAATGTGTATAAGTCCTGAACTATCTTTGATGGCAGCAATCTTGGATTTTTTTTTTTAATTGTAAGATAATTGGCAAGGGATTTTCCAGCTTTATTCCGGCCACCATACATTTTAGCGTTAAATTTAAGGGGATTGTTGCAGCGACTAGCCCAGGATTGTTTATTATAGTGCATTTTAGCTTTAATGAGTTTGGACAAAGTATCAGAACAGTTAGTGGAAAAGTATTGATGCTTTAAGGCCTTAATTTGCTTTTGAGTTAATGTTGCGTCTGTAAGTGCTTTCTTCTTTTTCTGAGAAACAAAATCTATTATAAATCCTTTAGTGGTGGCTTTGAAAGCATCCCAAACAAAATCAAATTGTAAAACAGAGGAAAGATTATTATTGAAAAATTCCTGCAAAAACTGTGCAAATTGTTCAACAAATTGAGTGTCCAACAGAAGGGCATTGTTAAAACGCCATCAGTGTGAAGTAGGAGCAGAAGTGGGATAGTCCATATCTGAAATGACTGGGGCATGATCAGAAATGAGAATGGAGCCAATCTCCGCATTTGTCATAAATTGAAGAGATGACTGTGTGAGGATTACATAATCCATTTGGGAATGAGACCTATGAACAGGGGAGAAAAAGGAGAATTCCAAGACATCGGGTTGGGAGATTCTCTGTGCATCCAACAGCCCTTTAGATGAAATAGCCTTGTGGAAACTCTTTTGCATTTTATTTGGGATGAATTTGGTTAGGGTTTTATGATCTAAAAAGGGATCCATAAGTTGATTGCAGTCACCTCCCAAAATCAAGTTTTCGGAAGCATGAGGAGAAAGGAGAGTAGAGAAATCATTCCAAAAAACGAAATCAATACCATTAGGGCCATATACATTACAAATAAAGAATTGAGTATTATTAACTTTAGCATTCAATAAATGCCATCTACCATTATTGTCTTTAACTTCAGATTGCAAAAGAACATTTAGAGACTTAAGAAACACAATAACTACACCATTTTTGTTATTAACTGCTAGGTAACAAAAAACATCTCCAACCCAAAATTTGCATAAATAAGACAAATCTTGCATTTTAAGGTGCGTTTCTTGCAATAACGCTATGTGACATTTCAATTTAGCAAGGTGAGATAATACACGTTGTTTTTAACTTGATTACTGATACCCTTAACATTCCATGAAATAATACGTAGTCCACTCATCAGAAAAACGCTTTCAAAACAATGTAATGGGTAAGTTGAAAAAGATGAAGTGTCATTAAGTGGTACAAGTCTAGAAAGGAAATTTATCCAGAAAGGAGAAAAACAGATAGAGGTAGGAAGAAAAAGGTAAGACAAGAATAAAGAATTAGGAGGGAAAGTAGAACAGTAAACCAAATGTACCCAATTAAACATGCAAGGTAAAAAATGGAGAAAAAAACACAAAAACGAAAACCTAGAGACAAAGAGAAGCTGCAATAGAATGGAGGAAATAGAGGAAGGAAAAAAGTGGAAGAAAAGGAAGGAATAGAGGGGATAGGAAGGAGAAGAGAGCGGAGAACACAGTCTCCCTTGAAATGTAACCAGAGAGCAGATGACAAAAAGCCAAAAGACTTTAGTCATAGTATATGCAAACAAAAAGAACATTAAAATAGGAGGGGGGCGAAAAGGACTGCGGCCACCAAGAACAAACAAGTTTTCTGACAACAAAAAAAAAGAATAAAAAAACTGTACTTTAGAAACGTAAACATAAGCATCAAAATGGAAGGGAACTTACCGAACAATGGGGTAGACAACGCAACAGAGTGAAACATAAACAAAACAACAGATGGACAACATCGGGAAGGACACTAACATCGAACAAGTTATGAAGGGGAAACCTATGGAACAAAAGAGAGAACATAAAAGAGAACAATTAAGTTTTGCTCAGTTCCATGACTTCTCCTTTGTGAACATGAATACATTTCCTAAGCTCCACAAGATCCTCAAAAGTGAAAGTTCTGTCCTTGTAGGTTAATTTGAAGAAACATGGATGAATAAGGCCATAGCGGGCATTCATGGATCTCAGTGATGGTCTGAGGTCTAGTTTCAGTGATTAGCAGTAGATTTAGAAACATGTGAACACAAAGATAAGAGAGACACAAATGCAGAGACACCTAAAACATAGTCCTAGAATAAATCCATGTAACAAAAAACAAAAGCGCGATGACAGAGGCGACTTTTTCAAAAGTTGTTGTGAATCCTTTTATTCATGCAGGTAAACAAAGCAAGACAGCCAACACGTTTCACCCTTACGGGCTTCTTCAGGGCTAGAAATAATCCAGGGTATTGACCCGAGCATGAAAGGCAAGGTTTCTTTTGGAATCTTGATGTGTATCTTGAACGATCAAATACCATTAGAAAAACAGTTTTTTTACTTGAAAAAGCAAGCAGTAGTGAACCTTTGCCGGCTGAAGTTGGCCCTGTCCTCAAGCGCCAAACACTATGTTCTTTGGTTTTTGATTTCACAAATCTTAAACCTCTACATTGTTGCTATTGTTATTTGGCTTGGCAGTTCGGTCTAGACTGTTCCTGTGAGGCACAGGGTCAAGACTGATTTGCATATAGCTGTGTCTGGACTGGGGTGGCTAAGTGAGCTAAAGAACGATGATGGATTTAACCCAGATCTGTGACTGGGGTGAGTGTTTGAAAAGTTTCAGCACTCCGTCCATCATCTCCTTGTGTTTGCTTTGTTCGCCTTACGTTGACAGGGTATGCCCAGACGTGGGTCCCTTGCTCACTTTGCCACTGGATTCAAGCTAGCCTGGCTGAAGAGGGATGTTAGCCCAAAACCGGTCCCAGGATGCTTGTTTCCGGTCCAGGGAAGACATGGCTTGGCAGTTCGGGCTTGGCTGTTCCCATGAGGCACAGGGTCACGACTGATTTGAATATAGCTGTGTCTGAACTGGGGTGGCAAAGTGAGCTAAAGAATGATGATGGATGTAACCCAGATCTGTGACTGGGGGTGAGTGTTTAAAACGTTTCAGCACTCTGTCCATCATCTCCTTGTGTTTTCGTTGAAACTTAAAACTCAGGCAGAGGAGAAGAAGCTGCTCATTGAGAGTGAAATGCGAGCAGAGGAGAGTAGGAATGCTCTTGCCCTGGAAGAGAAACAGATTCTCTTAGCTCATGAGTTAAGCATAAGGGAACTGACAATGAAGGTTAAACAGACTGAATCCAGTTCAAGTGGTGGCAGCGTAGAACCAGTGCCAGTGGGGAAGGTGAACATTCCCAAAGACTTAGAGTAAGATTACCAGAGGGCTGATGATATATATGCATGGTTCACAGCACATGAGATCACACTGAGGATGAATGAGGTGCCTGAGAAGCATTGGGGGGCGGGCCTATGGATTCACTTTGAGGCCTCCGAGAGGGATGTCTTACCCCCTTTAGAGAGGACGGGAACCCTGACCTTCGCCAATATGAAGAAGGCTTTATGCCTCAGGTATGGGCTCACTCCGGAACAGTATCGGCAGAAATTCAGGAGCTTCAAGAAACAGGAATCCAGTACTTGGGTTGAGTGTGTGAATGCGTACACGTGTGCACTGGATGGTTGGATGAAGGGCAGCAAGGCAACTGATTTTAAGAGCTTATGCGATTTAATTAGTTGGGAGCACTTGAATATTCTGTGTGTTCCAGAGCTGCGCCAGCATCTTTTGGGCAGTAAGCTGACTGATCTCAGTAAGATTGCTGAAGAGGTGGACCGCTGGACCATACCCGTGTCACAAGGGGATTGGGGGTACCACTGCCAAAAGTGTACAGGGTCCCCCGTAGAAGGTGGGGGAGGACAAGGGTAACCACAAGGGGTTCTCTAAAGGGCCCCAAAGTAGCTCCCCGGTGAAAGGGTCCCAGTCCCTATTAGCTAAGAGGGCCTGGCTCCATAAGGGCAACTTGTTACTTCTGTAAGGAAGTGGGTCATATTTCCCCTAGATGCCCCAAGAAGTCATCTGCACCCACTGGTGTTTCAACACCAGGATTAGTGAGTGTAGCGTTGGGGGACGAGTGGAGTCCTTGGAATGGGGAGGAGCAAGCAGTTATGACCCTGGTCTCATTGGGAGACTGAGAGATGGTCCAGGAAATCTCTCTGCCTGAGAGTACTAAGAAATACAGGCAGTGGATGACCATCCACAGACAGAGGGTGGAGGCTCTGAGGGACACCGGAGCTAGTTTGACATCTGTCCGGTATCAGTGGGTGTCTGAGGAGCTAGTAATTCCCAATGTACTTCACCCTGTAGTTGCAGCTGACAACTCAGTGCGCCTCTGCACGGTGGCGCTCGTTCCCTTTGAGTGGGGGGGTCTCAGGTTCTTTGATGGTCGTTGTAAGCCTGTCAATGCCTGTAGACTCTCTGCTGGGGAATGAACTAGAGAGTTCGCCCTCGAAGGAGGTGGAGCGCCAGGCACATTTGGAGATGTTGGGTCTGCCTGAGTGGGCTTGTGTGACCACTCGATCTATGGCAGCAAGTAAAGGTGTTCAAGAGGACCTGGAGCCTGAAACAGTGGCCCAGGTGCCTGCTGTAAAGAGAAGAGGCAGGGGGCATGGGAAACCAGCCACCAAAGTTCCCACGGTCCAGGAGGAGGCACTCTTTGAGGGGGAGGCCGTGGCACCTACGGGGGAACAAGTGGCTGAACTAGGGGACCTACCTGAGCTGACTGAATGGCAGCAGGAAGGCGGGCCCTCCAGAGAGGAATTATGTGAGGAGCAGAAGCAGTGCCCTTCTTTTGTGGGTATGCAGCAACAGGCAGCAAACCAGGCAGCAGGTGATGAGTCTGGATCACACTTGATTTACTGGGCGAATGATCTCCTGTATAGTGAGCCTAAGGTTGCTGAGCCTGGGTCAGACCATGTGCTGTTGGTACCCCAGCACTTTAGAGCCTTCCTACTGAGGTTGGCTCATTATGTAACTTTAGCAGGACATCTGGGGCAGGACAAGACTTTTGAGAGGCTTGTCACTCACTTTTACTGGCCTCAAATGTGCAAGAGTTCTGATACTCATTGTAGGAACTGTCAGACTTGCCAGGCAAGTGGGAAGAATGGAAGGAAGCATAAGGCTCCCCTCCAACCTTTCCCGGTGGTCAGCACCCCCTTTGAGGTGGTGGGCATCAACATTGTGGGGCCTCTGGATCCCAACACAGCCATGGAAAACAGGTTCATCCAGGTCTTGATGGACCATGCCACCCGGTACCTGGAAGCCATCCCTATCTGGACGGTGACAGCCCCCATTGTCGGCTGTGCACTGATGGGGATTTTCTCCCGCATGGGGTTCCCCAGAGAGGTGGTGTCTGACAGGGATACTAATTTCATATCAAGGTATATGAAATCTCTGTGGAAGGAGTGCGGTGTGACCTTCAAGTTCAACACACCTTACATCCCCTAGGGTAATGGTCTGGTTGAGAGATTTAACCAGACCCTGAAGGGCATGATTATGGGTCTTGAGGAACCCATGAGGCGTAAGTCGGATGTCCTCAGGGAGGTGCCACAGAAGTCCTTAGGGTTCAGTCCCTTTGAGCTCCTGTATTCCTGTATGGGCACCTTGTAAGAGGACCCTTGAGTTTGGTGATGGAGGGCTGGGAGAAGGCTCCTAGTAAACCCCCCCAGGATGTATATAGCTACACGCTGGCCTTCAGGAACCAAACTAGGCGTTTCAGGCAACTCGCTCAGGTGAACCTGGAAGCCAGCCAGGAAGAAATGAAATGGTGGTACGACCAGAATGCCACTCTGGTCGAGTTTCAACCTGGGCAGAAAGTGTGGAGGATGGCACCAGTGGAGCCTTGTGCGCTCCAGGACAAGTGGACTGGGCCTTATGAGGTGGAGGAGCGCGGGAGTGAAGTGACCTACCTGGTTGACTTCCGGTCTCCTAGGTACCCTTTGAGGGTCCTCCATGTGAACCGCCTCAAACCACACTTTGAGAGGTCAGAGGTGACCATGCTCTTGGCTACAGATGACGAACGAAAGAGGAGAGTAAACCTCTTCCTGACCGCCTGTCTGCCAAGGAGGATGGGTCAGTGGATGGGGTGAACCTCTCACCCACCCTGACCCCGGAACAGCAGAGGGACCATCGGCAGGTATTAGGTCAGTTCACCTCTCTGTTCTCCCTGACCCCAGGAGTCACCCATTGGTGCGTCCATAATGTGGACACTGGAGACAGTCTGCCTGTAAAACAAACATTTTCTAGAGTAGCTGACAGGGTCAGGGCCAGCATCAAGGAGGAGGTTTCTAAAATGCTGGCACTAGTGGTGAGTGAGCCACCCAGCAGCCCCTGGGCTAGCCCAGTGGTCCTTGTGCCAAAGGCTGCTGCGCTGGATGCCACCGCAGAACTAAGGTTCTGTGTGGATTGCCGTGGGCTCAATGCGGTCACTAAGACTTACGCGCACCCCATCCTCAGAGCTGATGAGCTTGTGGATTGGCTGGTGGCTGCCCGGTACCTCAGTACATTTGACTTGACATCTGGGTACTGGCAGCTTGCCTTGACTGAGGGAGCCAAGGAGAGGTCAGCATTCTCAACGCCGGAGGGGCACTCCCAGTTCAGAGTTATGCCCTTTAGGTTGAAGAACGCCCCTGTCACCTTCCAGGGACTGGTTCACCAGGTGTTGAGTGGGCAGGAGGAATTCAGTGCCGCCTACCTGGATGAAATTGCTGTGTTCAGCTCCAGTTTGGAGGAACATTTGCGGCACCTCTGTGAAGTGTTGAAGGCCTTGCAGAGGGCAGGCCTGACTATCAAGCCGAGTAAGTGCCAGATATGGCAGGGTCCTATGGTGTACTTTGGACACCAGGTAGGTAGCACCCGGGTGGCTCCCCTACAGGCAAAGATTGATACCATCCTGGCTTTGGAACCCCCTAAGACCCAGACAGGAGTGAGGGCCTTTCTACGACGATTCGTGAAGGGGTATGGCACCATTGTTGCCCCCTTGACAGAACTGACGTCAAAGAAACAAACCAAGAAGGTGATCTGGACTGATGCCTGCCGACCGCTTTTGATGCCCTGAAGATGGCCATGTGCACGGCGCACGTGCTCAAGGCGCCTGATTTCTCCAAGAAATTTGTAGTGCAGACAGGTGCTTCAGAACATGGTGTGGGAGCGGTACTCTAACAATTGAATGATGAGGGCTTGGACCAACCCGTAGCATTAATTAGCAGGAAGCTACTTCCTAGGGAACATAAGTGGAGTGCAATTGAAAGGGAAGCTTTTGCTGTGGTCTGGGCACTGAAGAAGTTGAGGCCTTACTTGTTTGGGACTCACTTCATGCTTCAGACAGACCAAAGGCCCCTCAGCTGGTTGATGCAGATGAGGGGTGAGAACCTAAAACTGTTGAGGTTGTCCATCTCCCTACAGGGGATGGACTTCATGGTGGAACACCGCCCAAGAACAGAACACGCCAATGCCGACGGTCTGTCCAGATTTTTCCACCTTAGTGATGAGAACTCCCATGAGGGCGGGTAGTTCCCCCCACTTTTTGGCTGGGGGACACGTGTTAGATCTAGCACTTCTTGGCGTGACTACCCCAGACTTTTTGCCTCTACCTCCGATATTGTTTTTGGCTAACTTAGATGCTTTGGACACTTTGCCACTGCTGACCAGTGTCAAAGTGTAAGTGTTCCCTGTATAAAGTAATGGTAATTGGTTGTCCATGATTGGTATGTTTGCCTTACTAGTAAAGTCCCTAGTAAAGTGCACTATGTGTCAGGGCTGGTAATGCAAATGCTACTAGTGGGCCTGCAGCACTATTTGTGCCACCCACACAAGTAGCCTTAAAAAGGGAACTCAGGCCTGCCATTGCAGGGCCTGCACGCAGTTTGTGAAACTGCCATGTTGTTCTGTCAAGTGCACTCACTTGCCAGACCTTACCCTTCCCTTTCTGTGCACCTAAGACACCCCTATGGCAGCTCTGGGGGCCCCCCTGGACAGGGTGTAGTTCATGTGAAAGGTAGGACATGTACTAAGGTGTGTCTTGTCCTGACAGTGAAATAATCTTCATTTAGTTTTTCACTGTTAAAAGGCCATCTTGCCCATAGGACAGAATGGGAGGGCTGTGTAATATGTTTTCCAGCATGTCCTCCCAAAGGCTTAAGATGGAAAGGTGAAGTTTAGTGTGCCTGAACTCACAATGTAATAACACATCTTTTTATGTAGGTGATTTTTGCATTTTGTGTTCAGAAGCCACTCTTTTAAAAGTGGCAGCGTTTTTGTGCTCTTACATTTCTGTGTGTCTATACCTGGCTGTGGATTGACTGTCTGGATTTGAAAGTGATCGGATCTGCGGAATGTCTTGACCCAGGGGAGGAAGTGAGACAGCAACAGGCTGACCAGCATCTGGAGTGTAGGGGGAGGAGTAGCCCCTAGAGGTGAAGAGGCCTGGGCTGCTGCTATAAAACAATTGTCCCATTTCCTGCTGAGTATTTGAGAATCCAGACCCCCACTAATCAAAGGAAGAAGGTGTCACTGGCAGGGAGGTACACAGAACTGGTTTGAGCAGGGGTCAGTGCCCCCTGAAGCACAAATACTTCAAAGCCATTGAGGTGTATAACTAAGAGGACTGAAGCCCCTGAACGTTGGAGAATGGCTTGATCGAGTGTGAACAAGACTGGAGCTACTTCGTGGTCAAGACGACCTTTGCCAAGGAAGAAACAACTGAAGAGACTGATGGATAGGAGTGCTCTTGCTGTGTGATCTGTGGCTGGCCTGCAGTTTGCTGTTTTTAACCAAGGAAAGGCAAAAGGGACTTTGCTGTGTGCGGTGTCCCCCTGCTTAAAGGACTTTGTGGTGTGCTGTGTCCTGAAGTAACTATCTCCAAGGGCCTGAGATGAGCTGGCTCCCTGTTTGGAAACACAAGAACATAAATGTTTCCAGGAGAGTCTCAGCGGCGCTGTGTGTGCATGTTTTGTGCAGCCTGAGATCTTCAGGAGGATCGGTCTGTGATTCGGGGGTACATGGAGTCCAAGCAAGGATCAGTGACACGGTGTGCAAGTGCTTTGTGCAGCCTGAACCCCTTTGTTTGATTGTCCAATGGTAGTGTGCACTGGAATCCAAGTGAGTCTCAACGCCGTTGTGTGCAGGTGCGTTGTGCACCGTGAGAACTTCGTGAGGATTTGCCTTGTCATCGTGTGCACCGGAGGCCAAGTGAGTCTCAACGCCATTGTGTGCGGGTGCGTTGTGCACCGCAAGACTTCCGTGAGGATTAGCCTAGTCATCGTTTGCACCGGAATCCAAGTGAGTCTGAACGCCATTGTGTGCGGGTGCGGTGTGCAACGTGAGACCTTCATGAGGATTTGCTGTGTTATTGTGTGCACCGGAGTAAAGTGAGTATCGGCGACACTGTGCATGTGATCTTCGTGTAGCCCGAGACTCGTGTGTGGAGTGCCCAGTGATCGTGCACCTGGAAGGAAGGAAGATTCAGCGATGCTGTGTGAGTGTGCTTTGTGGCAGCCTGAGATCTTCGTAAGTGAAGCAGCCCGGACCGGCAGTCCCAGAGGAGCTGAGTTGCCGACCCGAGCCGCTGTTGCCATTTCACAAAGTTGCATTGGAGGCCCAGCTGCTAACCGAGGAGAGGAGAGTGAGTTTGCGCCCCCCAGGTAATGTGTGTCGACTCCTGGGGTGGGGCACGGGCTCAGAGGGAGACGCTCTCGGCCTCTCTCTTGTGTTGTCAGCGCAAGCCTCTGCTTCGGCTCGTGTCGCGGCCATTATCGTCGAAGGAGAGTTGGTACAGGGGCCAGAGTGCAGAGCTGCACTTTGGAATTATATCGTACTGTGTGAGGGGCAACTTTGAGAGGCGGAGAGACTGCCTACGGCCCAGTGATCGGGGCCTGAGTGTATTACACATTATTCCATTTCTGAAGAACGGAGTACCTGACTGCCATATTACACATTAGATCATTTCTGTATAACGGAGTACCTGAGTATAGTATTATGCATTGCATTATTCCTGCATACCAAACTACCCGATTAGTGTATGAGGCATGGCATTTTTATCTGCATAATGAACTACCAGATTGTCATATGACGCATTGCATTGTTTCTGAATAACGGTCTACCTGATTAGCGTATTGAGAATTGCATTTCTCCTGTATAACGAATTACCTGATGAGTGTATATACATTGCCTTATTTTTGCAGAACGACATATCTGGTGGTGGTATCACGCATCGCATTATTTGATCTTCCAAAGTGCCTGATTGCTACGTTACGCATGACAGTATTATTACATTGCACAAGTATCTGATTCTAGCATCACAACTGTATGATATGATTTTAGGAGAATGTTTAGAAGTGCTCATTGATATCGCCAGAACTCACATGGGCTGGCTGGCCTAACAAATGGCCAGGAGAAATTTTACTCAACCTCAAATATTGGTTTTATACCATGTGGTCTTATAGTATATATTTTTACATAAAGTCTATACTCGTTTTTACAAAACTCGTGTGGAGTGTATTTGTGGTGTCATCATTGGATTATTGTGAGCGTGGTTGCGAATACTTTACACATTTGCCTTGAAGATAAGCCTGGCTGCTCGTGCCAAGCTACCGAGGGGGTGAGCGGGGCTATATAAAAAGGTGACCTTCCTTTCACTGATGTTGGAACATGGGTCCCTACTTGGCCTAAGGTACCTACCTCCGCTAACCAGGGATCCTGGGTCTAACATCAACTTTAATCAGGGTTTTGCCAATTCAACGCAGCTGTAACAGACCCATTGACTTTTACATCAGAAACATCAGAGATCGCAGCATTATCAGAAACATTGACTTGTAGTGTCTGGGATATTTCAACGGCAGGGCCATTTTACATTGGGAACATTGGTGATCTGAGGCACTCAAGGAGCAGTGTGCTTCAGAACAGCATCCAGCAAGCGCTGATCCATCATAATTATCGCAAAGGACGAGCAAGTTGTTGAGACAATATAAAAGCCCATTTAAGGATCAGAGGGCTATTAATTGTCTAGTTCTGGAACATTATGGTCCTCTTGCTGAAAACTAGTGGTAATGGTTTTCAGCACATCTTTCAAAAGCATTTCACATTGAAGTACATTTTTCACTACATTCATTTGAAGTGGTGCATATTTGCATAATATATTATCATACCCTGTTTCTCACTGTACCTACTGTTATATTACTCCACAATGCCTACAGCTAGCATGCCTTCTCCGTCTATATTTTTATCAGACAAAGGTGAACCACTGATACTGTGGGAGTGGTGGAAGAATCTTTTTGATTCATACTATGTGCCATTGGGGGTGAAAAATGTTCAGGTACCAGGAAACAAGAAGTACTGCTACACATATTAGGGGTAGAAGTTCATAACATTTATAACAGTCTTGACATTGTTCCACATGGAAATGCTGAAGGAGAACAGAGAGATGGTTATAAAATGTCTGCATTAATGCTTGGGAAACATTTTGCAGCAATAATTACTGTGGTATTTTTCTCCAGAATGCAAGGGAACATTGAGAGTGTAGGGAACTATGTAGCTTGTTTATCCAGGTGTGCAATGGCAGTCATGATGAATCGGGCCAAGGGCTATAGCGTAACAGATGATGTAGACTGTGTGATGGTCAGCTCTGGAGGCATTCTGCATGGCCTCATAAGTCCCAATGCAGCAGTGAACAACACCCACAGGAAGGCGAGGGCCCGCTTACTAGCTTTGGTTAGAGTCCTAAGGTCAAGTAATATGAGCAACCTTGTCTATAGATATCAAAGCAGGCCATGTGAAATAGGTCGGTCCGCACTATAATTGAGGGCAATAGCAGGGGCATGGGCCACAACCCACTAAGCTAATTCTTATGGCACATCAGAGGGGTGACCCCAGCATTGATGAGGAACAGCTCATAGTGAAGCACACTGTGAGTAGACAAGTATAGTAGCCAGAGGGTGATCACACATTAGGTGCAAGCGGAGACTTAGGGGTGGTCTGCCGTATCACCACTTTGAAAGCATCAGGCCCGGAATAGCAGCGCGTCTTCCCAGTGATGCCCCGCCTGCTTCTCCCCCAGGGCAGAACATCCATCACCAGTAAGTTTAGCAATGCAGCCCGACCGCCTGTGGATACACAGTAAACTGACTCATCTGCGCGACAACTCGCCCCATTGCAGCTGAAGTCGGGAGCAGGCAGCGTTCCAGCATGAGAGCCAGCCTGTGCCATGGTAATTCAGTCCCTCACAGGCACGAGCATCAGGAAAGAACCACAAGGGCAGTGCAATGTCTCTTCACCAGAACCCAGGTCTGGCAAGCTTCTCTTGTATGCAGCCCCCAGGGCATCTCTGGGCCATCACGGCAGAGCCAAGGGGGATCTCACCGCCGCAGCACATAGATGAGCACCAGCGTCCGTGACTCACTGCAGCTCAGCACCACCAGCCAAAAACTGCAGCACAGCTGTTACAGGCCTTCAGGAATTCACACAGCACTGAATGCAGGCCACAACTCTGTCTCTATTCCTCGTGAGGCAGCGATTACAACTCCTATTGTAGCAGGGCGCACAGGTATTATTGAGAGGAAGACTTATGCCCTTGGATGCGAGCTCCTGGCAGGAAAAATATCAGATGAGCAGGTTGAACAGCAGAGCTCTTCTAGAGCACGTCCACCATGATGGTTGTTCAAGCCATGCCCTCTGCCCGGGGCCTGCTGATGTTGTAAAAACACACCTTCCCTCATCTCTTAATGCCAGGACTGTCTGAGGAGGTCTTCTAACAAAAATTTGTGAATTCTGAGAGGTCGGAATAAATCATGTGGTCGGTAAACTTCCCGATGCTTCCTGAGCTTCTGAAATCGAGTTAACATTTCCTGGGGCAGGTACTGTCTGTCCAATTACTGGTTGTAGCACTTGCACTGGACCATGGATAGCAGGTGGATTTCCCACAGGTGGAGGAACAGTCTTGTTGGACAGGCCACACAGAGGGCTTGCTCCCTACCCGCACGACAGGGCCCGAGCTCCGGCCCACCAGGCATACCCCCGCGACAAGCACCTGTACCCCGTCTCCCGACGGATCTTCTGCCCTCGGACCACTACTCATCACGGGGTCCAGCCCCACCGGCTTCCCCGGCCGGGTCAAGCCTCCATCTTGGGCCCTGCACCACGCGGCCGCGTAGCCTCACCCCGACCCCAACCCCGGGCCTGGCCGGCCCCGACATCCCGGCACCACCATCCACCCAGGTGGTGAGCGGATCACTTGGCAGGTCAATGGGAGAACGAGGTGTCAAAGGCTCTCCCTCGCCAGGTGCCGATCGCCCCCCGCTCCCCCAGGCACTGGCTCCACCCCCTGCTGGGTGTCTGGACACCTTCATCCCGGACCCCCCGACCTCCAAGTGCGAGGGTCCGGACATCAAAGGGCACCAGCCCTATAACTGGGGCAGCTCCGGAGCAGGAAGGCAGTTGTATCCTGGAGTCGAGAGACACCGAGTGAACTCAGCCTTGACGGCCTACTGGCGCTGCCGTAGCCCGCTCTTGTGACCCATCGTTCTGCCTGCTGGCGCTGCCGCGGCCTTCTGCAACCTCCATCCTCACCGGGACCTGCTGGCGCTGCCGCGGACCGTACATCGACCATCTTCCTGGGACCTGCTGGCGCTGCCGCGGCCCGTTGTAACAACCATCTTCACCGGGACCTGCTGGCGCTGCCGCGGACCGTACATCGACCATCTTCCTGGGACCTGCTGGCGCTGCCGCGGCCCGTTGTAACAACCACCTTCACCGGGACCTGCTGGCGCTGCCGCGGACCGTACATCGACCATCTTCCTGGGACCTGCTGGCGCTGCCGCGGCCCGTTGTAACAACCACCTTCACCGGGACCTGCTGGCGCTGCCGCGGACCGTACATCGACCATCTTCCTGGGACCTGCTGGCGCTGCCGCGGCCCGTTGTAACGACCATCATCACCGGGACCTGCTGGCGCTGCCGCGGCCCGTACCACCTAACCACCAAGCTCGAGGATTGTGAGCTCATCATCTCATCCGAACTACCTGACTGGTAAACAGACTGTCCCGCTACCCCCTTTCCTACCTTGCGAGACTCGAATCGAGGGGACCCCTGAGTCCAGACCTCCTTGTACCATTCAACCGTACCTTTAAGAAGTGCTTATAAAGAACACTGAACCTTATCCGTGTGTGGTATCTGTCTGTGGGGGGGAAGTTACTTGTCTGTACGATCGCTGGAGACGGTTCTCCCCGGAGACCTCTCCTCCTGACCCCGGCCGACCCTCCCGGTCCGTCTACCTTTTCTAACATTGGTGGCCAGCGGCGCGATCCGAATCAACGCGTAATCGTACAGAGAGTAGCTCACCCCACGACAGAAACACGATGTCGACCAAAGATAGCAGCCCCACCGAGAAATTCCAAATGGAGAAATTAGAGGAATACAACCACCGCGAACTGAGACAATTTTGCATAGAACTTGGCATTGCTACCACCGGCCTAAGTACCAAGGATGATCTAAAGCGCGCCCTTGAGTCATGGACAGAAACTGGGGTCGCAGGATCCTCCGACCAAAGCAGCGTCACACCAGACCAAAACAGCATCACACCAGAGGGGAACACCACGGCTCCCGAGGAGCGGGGAACGGGCCTCTCACAGGAGGAGATCCGAGAAAGAGACAGAATCAGATTACACGAGTTGGAGATGGCACGACTCAAGATGGATGGGGAACTCAAGTTAGCTGAACAGAAACTCAACCTCGAGCACATGCGGCTCCGAGATGAACGAGAAGAGAAGCAGAGACAGAGAGAGCTGGAGGAGAAAAAAATAACGCTCGAGCACGAGCGCCGACTAGCGGAGATAGAACTGCGAAAACAGAATAAGGAACTGGGGGTGCCTGAGCGACCACACACCCCGGGGCCAATTGAGAAAAAAGTCCATATCCCCAAGGATGTGGTCCGCGAATATGTCCGAGAAGACGACATACAGCAATGGTTTAAAGCCTATGAGATCGCCATGACCTCCCACCGGATCGACCGGAGTGATTGGGGAGCCGGACTTTGGGGGAGGTTTATCAACGAGGGTCGCGATGCCCTACTGCAGCTCCCAGATCACCAAATGTCGTCCTACGACCACATGAAGGCTGCCCTCCTCACCCGCTACGGCCTCACACCCGAGATGTACCGCCAGAGGTTCAGAGATTGCACCCGGATCCCAGGTACAACTTGGGTAGAATATGTGAACTATTTCAGCCGTGCCTTCGAGGGTTGGATCAAGGGGAGTCAGGTCACCACCTACGACCAACTCTTCAACCTTATGGTATGGGAGCACCTGTCAAACAACTGTTTCGTCGAGCTCAGGCAGCACCTCCTCGACAGTAAGCTGACTGACCCCCGGCAGCTCGCCGCCGAAGCTGACCGATGGGAAAGCACCCGAGTGAACCGGAAAGGGCCACACGACCAGAACAGAAGCAGCCAAGGCCAGCACCGTCCTCAGGGAGGAGGAGGGGGCCAGGGTCGAGGGAGAGACGCCTTGCCAGCAACACCCGTGGCCAGCACCCCGCCTCCGGCCGGCCGGGGCAACCCCCCGTTGCGGCCCGGGTTCCGAGCCAACGTCACGTGCCACCGGTGCCAGCGACTAGGCCACTACGCCAATGACCCGAGCTGCCCGTTAAACCAAACACCCAAGCCCCGCCAGGTAGCGGCCGCCGCCCTGGGGGAAGAGCGATTATCGGAGGAACCCGAAGAGTATGAGCCGGCCCAGCAAGGGTGGGAACCGGCCGCCATGGTCCTGGCGTGCTTAGGGGGAAGAGACATGGTCCCGCGGGCTCCCCTACCCGCCAACACCAGGAAATACGGTCAGTGGGTGACCATTAATGGACAGAGGGCCGAGGCCCTGCGTGACACCGGCGCCAGTGTGACGGCCGTCCGCTGTCACCTGGTGAAGCCCGAGCAGATCCTGCCGAACATTCTCTGCCCCGTCCGCTCGGCAGATAACTCTGAGAGTATGTGTAAAATGGCCTGCGTCCCATTCGAATGGGGAGGGGTCTCCGGCCTGCTGAAAGTGACGGTCCGGGACGATGCCCCCGTGGACTGCCTCCTGGGGAATGATCTCGAGAGTTCCCCGTGGGCCACCGTCGAGAGAAGAGAGCACCTGGGGATGCTGGGCCTCCCAGACTGGGCCTGCATAACCACCCGGTCCATGGCCGCCCGTGCCGCCCCCCGATCAGAAGAACCCGAATGGCCAGCACCGCCGCCCCCGGTCGCCCCAGTAGAGGGCAACGGCGAGGCCGGCCTCCCGGACCCGACGACCGAAGAGGACGCGCAACCCCAGGACCTTCCGGATCTGGCTCAGTGGCGTCAGGAAGGGGGGCCCACCCAAGAACAGTTCCGCCAGGAACAAAAGACCTGTCCCTCCCTCGAGGGACTCCGCCAACAAGCCAGCGCCCAAAACGCAGGGGACGCCACCGGAACTCACTGGGTCTACTGGGATAACGACCTGCTCTACAGCGAGCAAAGAATCGCCGAGCTGGGGGCCGGTCGGGTTCTGGTGGTACCTCTCCGCTTCAGAGACTTTCTGCTCAACTTAGCCCACGATGTCCCCCTGGCTGGACACCTGGGCCAGGACAAAACGTACAGTCGCCTAGTGACTCACTTTTTCTGGCCAAAAATGAGGAATGACGTCCTGAACCACTGCCGATCTTGCCCCACATGCCAAGCCAGCGGGAAGAGTGGTCGGAAGCTGAAAGCCCCTCTGCAACCCTTCCCTGTGGTCACCACCCCGTTCGAGAGGGTGGGGATAGACATTGTGGGGCCTCTGGACCCCCGCACGGCACAAGGACACAGGTTCATCTTAGTGCTAGTGGACCATGCCACCCGCTACCCCGAGGCGGTGCCCCTACGGACCGTGACAGCTCCGGTGGTTGGCCGGGCCCTCATGGGGATCTTCTCCCGGGTAGGCTTCCCCAGAGAAGTCGTCAGCGACCGAGGCACAAATTTCATATCCAAATACATGAAGTCCCTCTGGCAACAATGCGGGGTCACCTACAGATTCACGACCCCCTATCACCCCCAAGGGAACGGACTAGTGGAGCGTTTCAACCGCACTCTCAAGGGGATGATTGGGGGATTGGAAGAGCCCCTCCGTCGCCAGTGGGATGTACTACTCCCGTGCCTCCTCTTCGCCTACCGGGAAGTTCCCCAGAAGTCCCTCGGTTTTAGCCCTTTCGAACTCCTGTACGGGCACCCTGTGCGAGGGCCCCTCAGCCTAGTCAAGGAAGGTTGGGAGATGGCCCCCCTAACAACCCCTCCAGACGTCTTCAAATACATCCTGGCCCTACGAAACCAGACCCGGCGCTTCAGGGAGATGGCCAAGGCGAACCTCGAGGCCAGCCAGGAGGACATGAAGAGGTGGTATGATCACAACGCCTCCTCCGTTGAATTCGAGCCTGGTCAGCAGGTATGGGTGATGTCCCCCACCGAACCATGTGCCTTGCAAGATAAGTGGACGGGGCCCTTCAAAGTGGTCGAGCGCAAAAGCCCCGTCACTTACCTCATCGACCTGGGGACCTCCCGGAACCCCCTTCGGGTCCTCCACACCAACCGACTCAAACCACACTTTGTGCGCTCAGAACTCAGCCTCCTGATGGCTACGGACAGCGGGGCAGAGGAAGACTCCGAACCCCTCCCGGATCTTCTGAAGGCTCAGGAGAACGACGGCTCCGTGGACGGGGTCCGGCTCTCTGACGCCCTCACTTCGGAGCAACGCCAGGACTGCCGGAACCTCCTGCTGCAATTCGCTGCCCTGTTCTCCCTCACCCCCGGGGTCACCCCTTGGTGTTTGCACGACGTAGACACCGGGGACAGTCCCCCTGTCCGACACCGGGCCTACCGCGTACCAGATCGGGTACGGGCCTGCATACAAGAGGAAGTGGCCAAGATGCTCACAATCGGGGTCATCGAGCCCTCGGACAGTCCCTGGGCCAGTCCGGTTGTATTGGTTCCCAAAGCCGCTGCCCCCGGCACCGCACCTGAACTGAGATTCTGCGTCGACTACCGGGGCTTGAACGCTGTCACCCGGACCGACGCTCATCCCATCCCCCGAGCAGACGAGCTGATCGACCGGCTGGGGGCCGCCCGCTACCTTAGTATCTTCGACCTAACAGCAGGCTACTGGCAGATCGGCCTCACACCCAGGGCTCAGGAGCGGTCAGCCTTCTCTACCCCCGATGGCCACTATCAATTCAAGGTCATGCCCTTTGGCATGAAGAATGCCCCCGCCACGTTTCAACGCCTTGTGAACCAGGTCTTGGCGGGGCTCGAAGAGTTCAGTGCTGCCTACCTGGACGATATCGCTGTATACAGCCGCCACTGGTCCGACCACCTCCGTCACCTCCAAGAGGTCTTACAAGCCCTCCAGCGGGCCGGCCTCACCATTAAGGCCGGCAAGTGCCAAATTGGCCAAGGGTCTGTGACCTACCTTGGGCACCAAGTGGGGAGCGGGCTGGTGGCCCCCCTACAACTTAAGATTGCGGCCATCCAGTCCTGGCAGCCCCCCGCCACCCAGACCGAGGTCCGAGCCTTCTTGGGGCTCACCGGCTACTACAGGCGGTTCGTGAAGAACTACGGCAGCATCGTGGGGCCCCTCACGGGTCTCACGTCCAAGAACCACCCGAAGCGGATTGAATGGACTCCTGATTGTCAAGCGGCCTTCGAGAAGCTGAAGGCCGCCCTGTGCACCGCCCCTGTGCTCCAGGCCCCCGATTACAGTCGGGAATTTGTGGTGCAGACCGACGCCTCCGACCACGGCATCGGGCCGTCCTCTCTCAGTTGAACCCCGAAGGTCATGACCAGCCGGTGGCCTTCATCAGTCGGCGCCTCCTGGCTCGAGAACAGCGCTGGAGCACCATCGAGAGGGAGGCCTTTGCAGTAGTGTGGGCCCTCAAAAAGCTCCGACCCTATCTCTTCGGTACCCACTTCCGGGTACAAACCGACCATCGACCCCTGCAATGGCTGATGCAGATGCGGGGGGAGAACCCAAAACTCTTGCGCTGGTCCATTTCCCTGCAGGGAATGGACTTCACCGTGGAGCACCGACCAGGCCAAGACCACGCCAACGCGGATGGCCTGTCCCGCTTTTTCCGCCTCGACGGAGAGAGTCCCCAAGAAGATGGGTGACTCTCCCCGCCTTCAGCTGGGGGGGACGCATGTTGGACAGGCCACACAGAGGGCTTGCTCCCTCCCCGCACGACAGGGCCCGAGCTCCGGCCCACCAGGCATACCCCCACGACAAGCACCTGTACCCCGTCTCCCGACGGATCTTCTGCCCTCGGACCACTACTCATCACGGGGTCCAGCCCCACCGGCTTCCCCGGCCGGGTCAAGCCTCCATCTTGGGCCCTGCACCACGCGGCCGCGTGGCCTCACCCCGACCCCAACCCCGGGCCTGGCCGGCCCCGACATCCCGGCACCACCATCCACCCAGGAGGTGAGCGGATCACTTGGCAGGTCAATGGGAGAACGAGGTGTCAAAGGCTCTCCCTCGCCAGGTGCCGATCGCCCCCCGCTCCCCCAGGCACTGGCTCCACCCCCTGCTGGGTGTCTGGGCACCTTCATCCCGGACCCCCCGACCTCCAAGTGTGAGGGTCCGGACATCAAAGGGCACCAGCCCTATAACTGGGGCAGCTCCGGAGCAGGAAGGCAGTTGTATCCTGGAGTCGAGAGACACCGAGTGAACTCAGCCTTGACGGCCTACTGGCGCTGCCGTAGCCCGCTCTTGTGACCCATCGTTCTGCCTGCTGGTGCTGCCGCGGCCTTCTGCAACCTCCATCCTCACCGGGACCTGCTGGCGCTGCCGCGGACCGTACATCGACCATCTTCCTGGGACCTGCTGGCGCTGCCGCGGCCCGTTGTAACAACCATCTTCACCGGGACCTGCTGGCGCTGCCGCGGACCGTACATCGACCATCTTCCTGGGACCTGCTGGCGCTGCCGCGGCCCGTTGTAACAACCACCTTCACCGGGACCTGCTGGCGCTGCCGCGGACCGTACATCGACCATCTTCCTGGGACCTGCTGGCGCTGCCGCGGCCCGTTGTAACAACCACCTTCACCGGGACCTGCTGGCGCTGCCGCGGACCGTACATCGACCATCTTCCTGGGACCTGCTGGCGCTGCCGCGGCCCGTTGTAACGACCATCATCACCGGGACCTGCTGGCGCTGCCGCGGCCCGTACCACCTAACCACCAAGCTCGAGGATTGTGAGCTCATCATCTCATCCGAACTACCTGACTGGTAAACAGACTGTCCCGCTACCCCCTTTCCTACCTTGCGAGACTCGAATCGAGGGGACCCCTGAGTCCAGACCTCCTTGTACCATTCAACCGTACCTTTAAGAAGTGCTTATAAAGAACACTGAACCTTATCCGTGTGTGGTATCTGTCTGTGGGGGGGAAGTTACTTGTCTGTACGATCGCTGGAGACGGTTCTCCCCGGAGACCTCTCCTCCTGACCCCGGCCGACCCTCCCGGTCCGTCTACCTTTTCTAACAAGTCTGTAGTTGGGCGACTTGTGGTGGGGCAATCTATAATACTTGAAGGAGTCTCTCAATTAACATTACTCTAGTTTCCATAGGAACAGTGGCTATTGTACTGCCTGCTGTCAATCAATCAATCAATCAAACATTATTTGTAAAGCACAACACTGTCACACCTAGGGATATCTGGGTGCTGTGTCTCCATCAGAGAGCCAGGTCTTGAGTCTCTTTCTGAAGTTTGCCAGTGAGGGAGTTGATGCGAAGCTTGGGGGAAGGTCAATCCAGGTCTTGACAGTAATGTAGGAAAAGGACCAGCCACTGCTGCAGCTGCGACAGATGTGAGCAAGGGTGGGTGAAAAGGAGAACTGGTGTCTAGCGTGTTGCTAGAGGTTCAGTCAATGGTTGAGGTAGGCAGGGCCTAGGGCTTTGTAGGCATGTGTGAGAATCTTGAACTGGCATATTTTCTGGATAGGCAGTCAGTGGAGGTCGATCAGGTGAGGGGTGATGTGGATTGGACTGGTCCAGAATGATCTGTCTGCAGCGTGCACTGTTGTCTGGAATCTCATGAGGGGCTGGGTGGTGAAGCCTGTGTAGAGTGTGTTGCAGTAGTCGAGGCAGCTTGTGACTAGGGCCTGAGTGACTGTCTTTCTGGTGTTGGTTGGGATCCATCTGAAAAAATCTGAAGAGCATGCGAAGTGTGTGGAATTAGAAGGAGGCGGCTGTGTTCACTCGTCGTTTCATGGTCAGTTGGCTGTCAAGGATGATGCTGAAGTTGTGTGCATGGTCGGTTGGTGTGGGTGTAGGTCCAAGTTCTGAAGGCCATCAGCTGCAACCCATGCAGAGGCATTCCTCCCAAAGATCTGTATTTCAGTTTTATCTGAGTGGAGTTGGTGGCAGTCATCCATTTGGCTATGTTTGTCATTGCACTGTAGAAGTTGGTTTTGTATTTGAAGGGGTCATCGGTGAGCAAGAGGATTAGTTAAGTGTCATCTGTGTAGGAGATTCTATTGAGTCAGTGGGATCTGAGGACATCTGCGAGTTGGATCAAGAAGATGTTGAACAGGGTGGGGCTGAGGGATGATCCTTGTGGCTCGCCGCATATGATGTCTTTGGGTGTGGTAGTGAAGGGAGGTAGTCGGATGCTCTGTGTGCATCCTGTAAGAAAGGAGGCAATTCAATGATGGCATTTTGCTATGTGCCTATGATGTAGAGTCTTTTGCTGATGGTGTTGTGGGAGACTGTGTTGAATGCTGCAGAGAGGTCGAGGAGGATCAAGGCCACAGTTTCTCCATGGTTGAGGAGAGTTTTGACATGGCCTGTGGCGGCATTCAGTGTGGTCTCAGTGCTGTGAATGGCATGAAATCATGATTGAGAGATGTCCAGTGGGTGGATTTGTTCCAGGAACTCATTGAGATGCTCCTTAATGGCTTTCTCAAGAACTTTGGCCCGGTAGAGGAGCAGGGACATAGGCTGTTACGTTTTTTAGATCATTGGGGTGTGCATAGGCTTTCTTTAGATGAGGTCTGATGTCTACATGCTGTGGCACCACTCTCAGTATTATTAGTTGGTGTTGCATAAAGCAGCGGTCATGCAGCCAACATTTCTTCTAAAATATCATCACCTGAATCACTATCTGTCTCATCCTCTTTTTCTTTTCCTCTTTATCTTTTCCCTGGGTATTTCTCTTCTTCCCTTTCTCTGTAGAAATGGCTGGATACAATCTAGTACCTTTAACTATGGCTTTCCTCCATCTCTGCTGCGCTTAATCCCATCGAGCATCTGCAGAAATTTGCATTGCCCTCTTTGTGCTTCTCTGATATTTTTCCTTTTCTTTCTCTAGGGCAGTCTTTTCCCACATATTCAAGGCTTCAGATTGTGTAGGTCTAGGGGGCGGTTTCATTTCATGCAATTTTTCTTTCAACTTTTCAATAATGTTAGTCTCAAAGCTACCATATTTTGGAAATGTTACTGCACCTTCAGTGATCTTGCCCCATTGACAAAGCCATAAATATATATTTAATCACAATACCATTGCCATATCATGTGTAGGCATTCACTCAGGAGGTGCCTCTTCTCCCTCCCGTATCAGAATTGTAACTTCACCCTTCACACAACTCTTAAAGTCTTTACAACATTTCATGATTCTGACTGAATCACAAAATAAACAATTTCAATTCAATATTTTGATTCTGCTCTGCAAATGTAAGATCTTCTTTACTCCAATCTGTTCACAGTTGTTATTTTATTGAACACCTGGTAACAGATCCCAGTGCTGTAGCCACAAAAACACTGACCTATCTCAGAGCGGCACACAGATGTTAACAACCAAACCCAATGTAAAAGCACACCAACCAACCAATCGCAGCAGCTCACTTTCCTTTGCAATCTCTCTTGTACTTGCACAAACCAACAAAACCTTTTCAAATAAAAAACATATCTCAATTCTTGTTTGCTCTTCTAAAAAAATGATAGTAATTCATTCACACAAAGAATACCACAATAGCAAGTGAAATCTTAGCTAGTGTGAAATCACCCTAATCAAGGCAGCTTCCCCTTTTTATGCAATTATGTTCTGCTAACACCAATTGATATTAAACATCCACAACCGATTATTAGTATTTCTACCTCAATTTTGTAGTTACACCACAAAACCTGAAAACAAGAAATTCTATTAATTGATAGCTTACTTAAATGTCTTCTACACTTGTCTCAATGTCTGTATATCTGTTACGGGATCTGAGACAATGACGAGTCTGAAACTCATCAGTCTCTTTACTTGGAAACAATAAACGCCTTCATTCATTAAACCATTAATTCTCAAATCAGTAATACAACCATGAACACAATTAGAAAAGAAGTTGCTTCACCATTTTAATGCTCGCACCTAAAAACAGAAACCGCCTTCAAAGATTGCACCTTGTCGACTCCTCAAACTCCAGGCATTGGATTTCAGGATTTGGGTAGTTTATTCTAACTTAGGTAATTACTTATAGCTCTTTTATCAAGGTAAAACCATTTGGCTGCTACCAGAAAACTGTGTGAATAGAGGCCAACATTTATAATAAGGTTCACTGTTTCAATCATCATCATTTACAGTGATAAGCCCCATTCCTGGGTTGGTCACTTCTCCTCTAGGTGATGGATCTTGGCCACCGTACTATGATTCAACGAGCTATTTCGGCATCACAAGCAAATTCCAAATACAATTCCAAGTTCAATGAGTGATGAGAGTTTAAATTAATTTTAAACTTTTATTCTCATTAAGAGATTAGTAATTGTCTTTTTAATCTTTTTCTCATTTCGTATTAGTCAATACATTTTTAGCTATTTTACAGAAATCTTATAATAGGTTTGATTAGAATAAAATAGACAAAAGTATGCATCAAACACTTTCCATAAAGATATAAACCCTATTCTAAAAGACCAGATCAAATTTTCAGCGTTATTAGAACATTGGAATGTTGGGAGCTCCTTTGAAAACAATGGAGTGCTCCTGGCTTCTAATGGCCGGAAGAATCCCGCAGCTCCAACATTCCAATGTTGTCCTTCAAAGCTGGTGGTGAGAAAAAAAGCCTCACAAAGTCCCAGGCGATTTCAATCCCCTCTGGGTCTGTGAAGCCTTTGTTTTATTTGTTAGAACATTCTGCCCTCTAGTGGCACAATGTTCAAATAGCCGTACAGCCCTCTGTAGTTGGGCTATACCGGCAATAAAGCGCTGCTCCCTTGTTAAAGGCCTTTGGTTTGGGCCTTTATCACTGGAGCGGGCCTTTAATGGCCAGTATAGCACTCTACAGTTGGCTATTAGCTATAGCAGATCCCATGAACAGTAAAAGTTCAAAGAAAAAGGGTGAGATTAAAGGAGCATATCCTACTCCATGTTCGCTAGTCTCACTCCAGATTCGTATCAGATTATTGTTAGGCAAATGCAAATCTTTTTCACAATGATAGCCTGGATTGATAGTTGTCTTTTTAATCTTTTTCTCATTTCGTATTAGTCAATACATTTTTAGCAATTTTACAGAAATCTTATAATAGGTTTGATTAGAATCAAATAGACAAAAGTATGCATCAAACACTTTCCATAAAGATATAAACCCTATTCTAAAAGACCAGATCAAACTTTCAGCGTTATTAGAACATTGGAATGTTGGGAGCTCCTTTGAAAACAATGGAGTGCTCCGGGCTTCTAATGGCCGGAAGAATCCCGCAGCTCCAACATTCCAATGTTGTCCTTCAAAGCTGGTGGTGAGAAAAAAAGCCTCACAAAGTCCCAGGCGATTTCAATCCCCTCTGGGTCTGTGAGGCCTTTGTTTTATTTGTTAGAACATTCTGCCCTCTAGTGGCACAATGTTCAAATAGCCGTACAGCCCTCTGTAGTTGGGCTATACTGGCAATAAAGCGCTGCTCCCTTGTTAAAGGCCTTTGGTTTGGGCCTTTATCACTGGAGCGGGCCTTTAATGGCCAGTATAGCACTCTACAGTGGGCTATTAGCTATAGCAGATCCCATGAACAGTAAAAGTTCAAAGAAAAAGGGTGAGATTAAAGGAGCATATCCTACTCCATGTTCGCTAGTCTCACTCCAGATTCGTATCAGATTATTGTTAGGCAAATGCAAATCTTTTTCACAATGATAGCCTGGATTGATAGTTGTCTTTTCTCAGAGGGGCAGATAATATCTCACTACACTCTTCGCCCTGGTGTCCTTTACAAAATGAAGCTATGGAAATCCCTTGACGCCTTTTCCTTTAAATGTGACACTCCTTGAACCAAACGACCTAACAGGAGTCTCATGCATACATTTTATTGTTTCCTCAGATGATCACCAGTACACAACTACTTGTGATAGTACATTCTCCCTATAGGTCTCTTCCCAAACATGCACCCTCTCATCTATCCCTTCACTCAGGGACCATAACACATTGGACAGACTTCACGTTATCCTCATAATGTCTTTAATATAATGCCATAGATACGATATGGGAAGATATGTGGGTTACCTGCTGATTTGATATTCTAGACTGACATCAAGATTGTACACAGGATATGTTATTACGAATATTAGAATACTGTACTGGATGCTCTGACATTATATCCTTGACGTAGCTTATTCAAACATTTATAGCTCCAAATGGATTTCTATCACACAACCTTATGGTCAGCCTACATAAACGTGTCAGCAACAAGGTCCAATTGGGGCTTCAATCTAACTGCAATTCCATTTGTCACTTCATTTGTAACTTTCTTTTGTAATTTCCTCTTCTTTTGTAATTCTTCCCTTCTTTTGTAATTGTAATTAATATAATTTAGAATCTCATTTGTAATTGCATATCTTCTCATGCCAGCTTGTGTTTTTCTTTATTTTCACTTCTGTTCTGGTTTTTCTTGAAAAACCCAATACAAATTATTTGAAAGAATAAACAAAAAGGAGCATAAATCTCAGACAACTTTAAGCAGCAGAACTCTCCATGAAGAGTAGTTCATGAAACTCAGCTGAGTCTCAGTAATCGAATAAGTCATCATAGAGCTGCAATAGCAATCAGTGAAATTAAGATAAACAGAAGCAGCAGTAGCCACAACCATTAGTCTAGGACAAGAAGGTAGGGAAGAAGTGGAGAAAAGGAATTGAGGTAAGAGCAGGGAGAAAAGCCATTGAAAAAGGCATTGAAACTAATGAGGCGCACACACTGATATAAAGGACATGAACCAGGATTCTTCCTCTCTGACTCAATCAAAAGGCAACCCTCCTCTGTGAGTAGGTTCCATTCTCTCTTCCCCACAAAAATACATGTGGATTGTAAAACCTTATAACAAATTAGCTACAGTCATTCTGAAGTAGTTAGGTTCTGGAAACATAAGCCTCAGTTCCAATAGGTGTCCGTTGCAGGCTGACCTTCTGAATTAATTGCTTCACTGCATACACAGTGAACTATGCTAGAGAGAAGAAACATTGGGGCTCATTTATGAGCCCCTGCATCACTTTTGCGCCACCGGTGCGTCACTTTTTGTGACGCACCAGTGGCGTAAAACATGCGCCATGTTGCGCTATATTTGCGAAGTGACGCATCTAGGTAGATGCGTCACTTCGTAAACCGCTGCACTACATTATACCTGCGCCAGGTATAATGTATGCAGGGTGGGCGTACCCCCGCAAGAAAGGGTCGTAGGAGTGGCGCAGTGAAATCTATGAGATTTTGCTGAGTCACTTCTAGGACTCCAATGCGTCAAAACCTTACGCCTGCCTCATGGTAGGCGTAAGGGTGACGCAGGCCTTTTCACATGGGGCTTGCCCCATGTGAAAGGAACATTGCTGGAGTTGCGTCAGGCTTTCGACACAACTCCATCAATGCACCACTTTTTGCTCCGACAGATACGTCAGTTATACTGACGTATCTGTCCTTCCTTGCGACATGATGCGTCATATTTTAAATATGACACATCATTGGTGTCGCAAGGAGGGCGCACTGAGAAGTGACGCATCGCTGCTTTCACGCAGCGATGCGTCACTTCTTATAAATGAGGCCCATTATCTTTTCAAAAATACAGTTTAGTATTGCAATTCATTAATACAAACATGAGATATTGTTTTGAATGTGCAACTATTCTATTCAGGCATTATGTGAAATAGGGTGAGAATCAGAAGTTTAATTATTACAAACAATATGTTGCCAAGTGAAATAATACATTTGATTAAAACAGGAACATTCTGCTGTTACGACGAACATTTCTAAGCATGTCACATTAAGGTCAGACTTCTAAGTTCAGCAATGTTAGGTTCACTTCTAGTTAAAGGAAGCTTGCTGTTTAGTATTTGTTTGGCCTATGCAGGCAGTCATTTCTTAAAGCAAAGGAGGAACCACTGTCACTGTCTCTGTGTCCTGAAAATGTTAAACAAAATACCAAATAAGGGGCCAGGATAGGGAAAGCCTGACACTCTTGCCCTTGTGAGCGCCACTGCATTCCCTTGGGGAGTCCTGAGAAAGTCCTAAGGAATTCCCTTTCCAAGAAATTACATAAGTAAAAAAGTAATGTGGGTGTCCATGGGAAGTTGGAAGTCCACTAACGGGATGGCCATAGGGTTTGTTTTGTAGAGTGGAGTGTTGTGTCAGAGAGTGACGTGGTGTGGAGTGTCGAATAGTCAAGTGGATTTAAATGTTGTAGAGTGGAGTCACGTATTGTAGAGTGAATTGGCCTGTCATAAAGTGGAGTGGCATGTCATAGAGTGCCGTAGAGTGGAGTAGAGTGGAGTGGCATGTTGTACAGTGTCTTAGAATGGGGGAGCATGCAGTGGAGTGTCATAGAGTTGAATTATCCATCTGAATGTGTCCATCTGTAATGCAACTGGTGCTCATGTAAAGTGCTCTGATACCTTCGGGTAGAGTTTGCATTATATGAAAGTTCCCCCCAGAAATTAATTGAGTTTACTGACATATCGTAGACTGGAGTAGTGTGCCGTAGAGTGGAATTGTGTGGATTGGCATGGAGTGGAGTGTCATAGAATGGAGTGGAGTGGCATGTCATAGAGTGGAACGGATTAAAGTGCCCTATAGTGTTGTAGAGTGGAGTAGAGTGTAGGGACAGAGAGTGGAATAGAGTGGCATAGAGTTGAGTGGCATGTCAGAGAGTAGAGTGGAGTAGCATGTCGTACAGTGTCTGAGAATGGAGGGGCCCATAGTGGTGTTTCTTAGAGTGGAGCGGCGTGTCATAGAGTGGAGTGGCATTTTAAAGAGTGGAGCGGAGTAATGTGTCTTACAGTGCCGTAGAGTGGCATAGAGTGTAGGATTGAGTGGTGTGCTGTAGAGTAGAGTGGTGTGTCATACAGTGGCACATTGTACGGTGTTGTGGAGGGGAGTCAATTGGCATAGACTGGAGGAGCGTAAAATTGAGTGGCATAAGGTGGAGTGCTGTGTTCTGGAGTAGAGTGAAGTGGTATGCTGTACAGTGGCATTTTGGACAGTGGGTTAGAGTGTAGTGGCATAGAGTGGAGTGGGGTAAAATAGAGTAGTGGAGTAGAGTGAAGTTAAGTGGAGTAGTTTGTCATACAGCAGAGTAGAGTAAAATGTCATGGAGTGGCATCAAGTGAGTTGAGTAGATTGGAGTAGAGTGTTCTTGAATAGAGGGGTGTTGAGGGTAGTAGAGTGGAGTTGCATAGAGTGGAGTGTCATAGATTGTTGTGGCATAGAGAGTCCTGACTTAGGATGTTGAGGTGTACAGTGTTGTGGTGTACAGTGTTATAGTGGAGAGTGATGAATACACACTACAAGCGAAAGTCATAGGGCTCCTTCATATGATGCTGACTTTCTCTTCTTCTTCCTCAACATCACCTCCTTCAATCAGTTGAACTGGCCTGGTATGTGCTGTCCAATAATTAAAGTGGGCACCTTGCACCAGTCCAAATAATCCTTATGGCGATTTTTAAGAGGTCAAAGATAAACTTAGAAAGCTAGCCAAGTAGTAGCTGTGGAGAGCAGCCTTCAGGCTTACTCTTGAAGGAATGTTAAGCAGCTTGTTATACCAGAATGCAACCTTAATGTATTGGTTACATGAAAGGAGAACTACACAGTAGTTATACAAATATGTATTTATTATTGTAACACACCTTAAATACCGCAAAGTTTCTGCTACATGCAGATAAACACAAAGCACACAATGCTGTAGTACAGAAACAATCGTAACTAGCACAAATACACAGTGGGCTTCCGGGGGAGATCAAATCATATACTAAAATAGTGGTATAAGAACCACAACTCCAGTCAAGACAGTGTCTAGAGGATGTGGAATCGCAAGGAACCACCTAAGGTGAGTAAGAAGAGATCCCACGGAAGACGGGTGCCGTGTGTGAACACGACCTCATGCTACGCACAATTCAATGTGAGAGTCGCAGTTGCAGTTTTACAGTTTAAGGACCCTTCCCAGTGGATTCCGAGGAAACCCTTTAGAACATAGAAGTGTGGAGAGCTACCCCACCCATGGATACCAAAGTACCAGAGTTACCTATCCCAGGGAAGCCAGGTGCATAGGGCTGAAGTGTTGTCGGAAACCGCTGTCGTTCTCAATGGGAGTCTTAGAAGAATTGCCACTGCTGGAAAGAAGAAAAGTGTCTGGTGGAAGCCTCATGTAAATTCTTGATTGAAGGAACCTGAAAGCAGAGGCGACAGAGTCTGGGTCACTCAGGAGTGACCAGGGGCTCGGTAGACGAATGCCCAATGATGTCGGGTGCTTCAGGTGTGAAGATGGAGACCTTGACTCCACAGCTGCAGGGACTAGGAGACGTCAAGGATGACCAGGAGCTGGATACGAGCTATCCCACAAAGGGTGTCGAGTGCTGAGGGGTCGGTGTCTGGCGGGAGCACCAACAAGCCTTGGCAGCGTCAACTAATGAAGAAGGTCAAAGAATGTACGGTCTGGCCCAGCAAGAACCAGAGGACTCACCACAGCAAGGGGAGTCAGGCAAGGCCTGGAGCAACCAGGGGAGCCAAAGAAAAGTTGTGTTGTCCCTCAAGTGGACCCACTGGCCGAAGGCAAATGAGTCACAAAGGGAGCTCAAGCAGTTTCACAAGGTCACAGCTTGCAAGGCACAGAGTGTGAGGAGGCCAAAGTCATTTGTACAAAATGTGTGCAGAGGTTGGGGCTATCTATAGCCCAATGCACTTAGTTCAGGAATGTCAACAAGCACATGCACTTGTAAAAGTACACGGTGCACAGTTGTTCAGGTTTTGCATTCCCTACAAAAGACACTGGCTTCAAACTCGGTGAGAGGGCAGCTCATCCTCAAAGAACATAGGAACCCACATCCTGTGTGGCTGGAGCCTTTGGAGTCTGCAGGAGCTCAGGATCAGCAGACTGATCAGTTGTGTTACAGTGCCTGAAAATGCAGGGGTGTGAGTCCTTCACCCCAAGGGAGATACTTCAGTTGTCCTTGATGCTCCACAGGTCCTTCACAGAGCCTGTATGGTGCAACGGCACAGACAATGCTTTGGACGGGGAGGGAGACAAAGTCAGGCCCAGTCGAAGTCCAGCGAAGTCCAGAGTGTCCAGAGGGTCGAAGGTCAGTGGTTTCTTGATCAGAATCTTGTCCACATCAAATCTAGGGTCCTACAGCCAGGTAAACCCTTTTGTACCCACAGGGGAGGGTTGGACAGATTCAGGGTACCCTCCCAGATGAGGTTCAGGTCAGTGGGGAGGTTACTCCCATGTCCTTGGTCCAGTTTCGCACCAGAGCAGGAGCAAATGGCTCCCAGGACTGGTTTGAACTTGACTATGCACAGGGACACCAAATATGCCTTTCGTGCAGACTTTCAGGCTCTCTGGAAGTGCACCCACCCAGCTCCAATACACTAAATCCTGTCTGGGAGGTGTTCAAACCTTCCTGTGACAGGATGCCTATTGTGCTGCCTTCCTCTGCTTGAGCTTGGCTCAGCAGCAGGAAGGCAGCAATGTCTCTGGTTGGCAGCAACCATTTTGTGCTGGCCAGGTCGAGAAGGCTGGTCCCGGGAAGACCAGGGACCCCATAGCTTGCTTCTGAAGGGTGGAATCATACCTCCCACACCAGTAACCGGTGTGAAGGTATGATTCCAAGGTGATTGATACCAAAAACGACATGGTTTGTTGCAGACATTTTCGAGATAGCATTTTACGCAAGCATATAATGCACATCTACCTATATGTCGGGCTGTGCCACCGACGACTCCGGAGAATGGTCTCCGAAGGCTGCAGGGGTGCTCTGCTCATGCAGGGGCACCCTCTCACATAAAACCCAGCACCCTGCCTTCAGGATTGTCAAGGTCTGCTACAGGGGGGACTTATAGGTTTTAAGTGCATTGACCTATAGATATAGTGCATCTATATCTAAAGTAAGTGGTGCATGCACCATCTTACACAGGCTGCAATGGCAGACCTGCAGTTCCATTTTGCATGGCCTCTCACGGGTGGCATAATTCATGCTTAATTTCATGGGAGTACTCTGGGGTACGTATTTATTTTATTTATTTATTTATTTATGTAGCTTATAAAGCGCACAGCTACCCCCGGAGGGGTGTCCCGGCGCTAGAACCTGAGTCTTAGAGGGGAGAGAAGGAACAAACAGGGGAAGTGGCATGATAAATCAGAGTCTGGGAAAGAGCCAGGTTTTGAGTCTGGCCCGGAAGATAGATTCGGAAGGGCAGAATCTGAGATCGACTGGCAGGGAGTTCCATAGTTTTGCAGCAATGACACTGAATCCTCTGCCACCCATTCTAGATAGTCTAAAGCGGGGAGAGATCAGAAGGCGTAGGTCATTGGATCTCAGAGATCTGATGGACCGGGATATTGAAACTCGTTTTTTTAGGTAGTTTGGTCCGCGATCATTAATGGCTCGGTGAGTCAGAGTGAGGATCTTAAACTGAATACGGTTGGCCACAGGTAGCCAGTGCAGTTCCTTACGATATGCGGCAACTGACTGACGATAAGAAATATTGCCAATCAGCCTCGCCGCCGCATTCTGGACAATCTGCAGCCGGTCAATCAGGTATTGGGGAGCTCCGGCATAGAGGCTATTAGCATAGTCCAGGTGGGATGTGATGAGAGCGTGGGTAACAGTCAGGCGGGAATCCAAAGGGAGGTAGGGGAGGATTTTCCTGATCATGCGTAGCTTCAGGAAGCAGGCAGAGGTCACTTTTTGAATCTGAGTCTTACATGATAGGGAGTCATTGAAATGGAAGCCCAGGTTACGGGCCGAATGGACGGGAGAGGGAGCGGGAACGAGTGCCGTGGGCCACCACCAGGAGGAGGGGATGGAATTTTTCTGGTTAAAAAACAGCACCTCTGTTTTGTCTGCGTTGAGTCTTAGATGGTTTTCAGACATCCAATCACTGATGTTGTTAAGGCACCGGCGGAAGTTAGAGAACGCGGAGTCAGAGTGGCCTCTAAAGGAGAACACTAGCTGAGTATCATCAGCATAAGAGACCACCCTGACTCCGTAGGACTCCACCACGCCGGCCAGTGGGGCAAGATATATGTTGAAAAACAGAGGGCTGAGGGCCGAGCCCTGTGGCACACCGCAAGATAGGGGTTTTTCCTCCGATCTGAAAGGTCGCAACAGCACCCTTTGACTTCTTCCAGAGAGGAAGGACTCGATCCAACTGATGGCAGTGCCGCCAATGCCCATATGCCGTAGTCGGTCAAGGAGGATGGAGTGGGATACCGTATCGAATGCCGCGGACAGGTCGAGGAGGACCAACATGGCCTCCTCGCCTCTGTCCACGCACTCCCGAATGGTCTCCGAGACCTCCAGCAGAGCCGTCTCCGTACTGTATCCCGCCCGAAATCCAGATTGCGAGTCGTGCAGTAGTAAGTTGTTCTCCAAGTACTCCGAGAGTTGCAACTGCACGGCTTTTTCCAAAACCTTAGCAGGTTTGGGGAGGAGGGAAATAGGGCGGTAGTTGGAGAAAACAGTGGGATCGGCATCTGCCTTTTTTAGAATTGGGATCACCAAGGCTTCCTTCCAGGTGGTAGGGAAAAAGCCATGGTGCAGAGAGGCATTCCAGACGGAGAGGAAAGGGTCGGCTAGCAGGGGGGCCAGTTCACCCATAATTTTGGCCGGAACGGGGTCAGAGGGTGAACCAGACTTGCAATGAATGAGTAGTCTGATGCCCTGGGTATATGTGTATATGTGTACCATAAACTAGGGACTGACAAGGGTACCCCATTATCCAATTTGTAGTGTTTCTAAGTACATGATATAACATTTTAGAGAGAAAGCAGATAGAGTGGGGTCCTGATTAGCAGGATCCCAGTCAGAGTAGTCAAAAACTGTGTAACATCAAGCAAAAAGTGGGGGTAACCATAAGAAGCAGATCCTACTTTCCTACAAACTTCTTCTTCTTTCTCACAACCAGCAGCTATATTTATGAGGAACTCCTTCTCCACAATTGCATTTTTATTTTTCAGTTGGGCCAGGTGGGGCAGTACTGTAACGCCTACCTCTGGCCTATCACAACAAATTTTTTTTTTGAAAATGTAGCTTTCTGTAATGTGCTCATCATGTGACCTCAGTGTAAAGGATTCCCAAACTGGGGAAGACATGTTTCTTATTGTACCAAAGCCTGAAGAATGTGTTGAGATTTCGATAGGAACTTGTGTTAGCCTTTCTCTGGGGTGGGCCATGTAGGGGTGCTGGTTGTAAAGATGAAAGCAAGCAGTATTGGTGGAACTATGTGACTCTGACCAGGTTGAGTGGAAGTGAGCTGCACTGTCTCTATGCACTCCCCAAATTAACAACCACTGGCTCATCATTACTTTTCACTTCTAAGATCTTTGAGAACCTTTCATTTCCCTTGTGTCTCATGGTGGGTGTCATTAAGATTCCAATCCATATGAAGGGGCTTGGAGAAAATGGGGAGTGCTCTTTCTTTTTCTTGCTGGAGATTGTAAAAGCTGATGTGTCCATAGGAAGAGTATACATAACAATAACCTTCTCTGCAGCAAGGTATACATCCTGCTCTGCTTCTACTTCCGGAATATTAGGTGTTGCTGGCTGCGGTTCTAGTTACTGACTTTCCTGTGAAGATTTACTTTGTTCTGGGATGATATGATTTCTGACTTGATGCACTCCATGTCTGGAGTCACTGCTGGACTAGAAGAGATAGACTTTGATTTTGGTGGTGGTGCCATGGTCCATGGGTGACCCTCCACCAGCCTCTTTCTCCCCAGAGAAGGATGTCTTGGGTATGTTGTGTTTCAATACAAAATAAGGAGAGCTTGTGACAGTTGTGGCCCTGCCAACATGCTTCTTCTCCTCACTGGGTAATTCTTGAAAGGAACTACCTTCTTAGGTGTGATCTTCTTTACATTTTACATGACTTAAAATTAGCACAAGCAGAAACACTTAGCAGGGGACTCTGGTGATATTGTCAGCTAATTCTCATACTTCTTTCAATCTCAGTATTGTGTGAGGCATGAAGTCTTCCGCACATGCAAGCAATACAAATGAAGCAGGAAATCAATGTTGCTAATGTAATACAACTCATCTTCTTCATCATGACAAATGCTTAATAATAATGTACCCATGCATAAACTATTTTTTGCTAGTCATTCCACGGGAAAAGCTAACTTGTTGTCCCTCCTGGGATGATGGGTAATGTATGGGTGTTGGAGAGAGGCAACAATTTTATAAATTATTTAAATAATAGCTGATGTCCCTCCATGGCCCTTGGGACCCCTATAGGAGGCGGGGTGTATAAAAAAATTGAATAAATGAATCTAATGACGGTGCCCCTCAAGGGCCCATGTGATTCTATGGGAAGTGGGGGAAGCGAAATGCAAAAAAAGTGTTAAATAATTGCTGGTGTTCCTCTAGAGTCCATGGGTACCCTATGAGAAGCAGGGGGTTATGGAGACATGCAATACTCAAATTAAATTAGTGCTTTAGTGTCCCTCCAGGGCCCATGGGTAACCTATGGGAGACAGGGGCAGGCAAAAATGGAATACGTTAATGAAATAATTGCTGGTGTTGGTCTGAGGCCCATGAATATTGTTAGAACTGGGGGTCTCTAGTTGGCAGAGGTAGGCACCTTTCACCAAATAGGGACCCTTGCTTCCAGTCAGGGTAAGGGGATACACTCCTAAAATAACTCCTGCTCACCCCCTTGGTAGCTTGGCACGAGCAGACAGGCTTATCCCAGAGGCAGTGTGTAAAGCATTTGTGAACACATACAGTAACCCAGTGACAACACTACAGATGGACACCACACATGTTGTAGTATAAAAATAAGTATTTTATATAGACATAACACAAGACCACAATTGACAAAAATCCACAATACTGCACTTTAAAAATGGTAGAAATAGCTTAGTTCTCTTAAGATGGTAAATGCGACACTTTGAGTTCAATGTACCTTAGGATGCGTACCGCAATACAACAAAAGTGTTGCAGGGAAGGTGATGCGTCGGTTCCTTACACGCAAGAACGGTAATGCGTCGGGTCACTACTGATGCATAGGGGATGCGTCGGTTCTTCTCTGGGAGGGGAAGTGATGCATCGGTTTCTTACTGCGCTTCCGTGGCCATGCGACCTGCAATGCCATGATGCGATGAAGATCCGGTGCAATGCAACAAAAATGGCGTCTTCTTCTTGATGCGACACGATGCGCGCACGCCCGGTGGCCGTTCGGCAACTCAACAATTCTTCTGAGCCGCAATAGGGCCTGGGACATGCTTCCCGGTGATGCAACGGCAACACTCTTCTCCAGCGATACGAGGCGCTTCGGTGATGATGCGATAGAGGCAGCAACATGCTGCTCTGTTGATGCGGCGGAGTCTGATGTGACGTCGATCCTCTTCTCCAACGATGCGACGACAGCTGCTGCGGCGGCGACACGCTTCTTCTTCGTGCGTCGCGCTTCCAGCTCCTTGCGACACGCAGTCCCTCAGAAAGCCCAGCACAGCAGCTGGCACTTCCAAAAGACTCTTGGGGAGCTGGTTGGTGAACTCTGTTGTCCCTGAGACTTCAGCTGGAGGCAAGCTCTGTCTCAAGCCCTTGGAGATCCTTCACAAGTTCATGAAAGTACACACATAGTTCCTCTCTCCTTTCTTTGGCAGTCAGGCAACCACTGCAGGCCAATCCCCCAAGCAGCACTTCAGCTTAGGGATAGTCTCTCCTCAGTCTTTCTGGTTCCTCTCGCAAAGGTTTCTTCTTGTTTCCCTAAAGTGATCTAAAGTTTGTGGGTCTGGGTCCCCCTTTATATACACAGTTTCTCTTTGTTCTCTGAAGGCAGAGAGGCCTTTGCCTAGTCCAAACCAGTTCTGGTAAGTCATGGAGCACTTTGTTGACAGGACTCCTTCTTTCCTTTCACAGTGTAGGCCAGGGACATCAGAAGCACCACAGGAGGTGGATCCAGCATTGCGGAAGGACGGCACAGCCCTATTCAGGTCCCAGGTGCAACTCCTCTGTTAGATTTGGGGGTCTCTGGTTGGCGCAAGGTTGCCCTTGTGTCAAGCAGGAACCCTCTCCTCTACGTCAGGGCGCAGGATAACCCCTTGTGAATGACCCTTGCTCACCCTCTAGGTGCGTGGCGTGAGCAGCCAAGGCGATTCCTCAGGCGTTGTTTGTTAAGCACTTACAATCATACACACAGTAAATACATCAATCCCCCCAGAAACGGACACCAGACTTGGATATGTAGAAAAATACGCTTCTTTATGTAAAAATAGGTATATATCTCAGCAGACTTATCACAAGACCAATAACGTTTTCGCTATGCCACCAGGTTGTAAAGCAGGCAAATGTTCTCTGTTCGTAGCTTCAAATGGATACTTTGTAGTCTCTTGCAAATGTTACTTGTGGTTCCAGTACTCACAGAGATCGGCTCCTGCGAACGGGGAAATAAGGCGTTGCGGGCCCCGAGCCCGATACTGGAACTTCTTTCGTGACGTGGAGAGCCGGCACAGGTCGGTGCGACTCTCAGCTTGGGAAGTGTCTTGGGTCCTCGATCAGCGGGTGTGGGCAGGTAGGCAGGCGCGGCCAGCGACCCTCCGCACGGCGGTGCAGGGGGGGTCTCCACAGCGGGGGCGGCGCGGCCTGAGATGTCCGGGGATAGCGAAGCGGGGTCACAGGGCACGGTTAGTGCAGCTGGATGACCCGGCGTAGATCACAGTCGTCGGACGATTTCCGGCCGGAGGGGTGATAGCGCGTTCAGCACGCTCCAGTGACAGGCGGTGACAGGGGTGCAGGCAACCTAGCCCGGGGACAGAGAGCGGCTCCGGACGGAGCGAGGCTCTCACGGGGTTGAGGCAGGCAAGCGCCTGAGTGTTACGGCCCTAGGAGGGGCGATGAGGGGCGCAGTCTCTTTCCAGCGGGATGCACACACGGCTCGAATCGGAGGACGAGCAAAAGCACAGAGAACCCACTGGTCCTGGGGTTCAGTTCAGGGGGCAAGCTCAGATCAAGCCCTTGGAGAATGTTTAAAGCACAAAGTAGCAAAGTCTTTTCAGTAGTCTCTTCCTCTCCTTTCTCAGCAAGGCAAGCAGCAGGCCAGCTCCTCCGGCGTCTTCTTCTCCTTCTAGTCGGCAGAGGTTCTTTGTGGTAAAACAGGATTCCGATTTCTTAGGAGCCAGGCTCCTACTTTTATACCATGATTCTTTTGTTCTTTAGCGCCAGGGGGCCTGGGCCTGGCTCAGTCCAGTTCTGGAGCACTTTGTTATGGTGACTCTGCTCTTTCCTTTCAGCAGCAGGGCAGAGACATCAGCCGCTCCTCAGGGGGCGGCGCCGGCTTTGTGGTGGCAGAGCACAGGTCTATTCAAGAGTCAAGGTGTACTCCTCCCACCCATCCTGGTGTCACCTCTCTACCCACCACCTGGCAGCCAACCTGTCTCTGGGGATTCCCCAACCCTGCTCCTTACTGTTGCTAGGCAGAACACACACACACAGCAGAGGCGGACTGAAATGGCCAGGTCCGTAAATACTAACTTTCTAAAAGTAGTATTTTATTATTCTGAGTTCAGGCATACTAAACTTGACATTCTACCATGCTCTCTGAGTTCACTGGGGTCACAGCGTGTAGTGACTCCAGCAGCCCATTCTGGCCTATGGAGAGCAGGTAGCCTTCAATAGTGAAAAACGAAAATGGCTGTAATTCACTATTAGGACATGCCACACACATCAGGGCATGTCCTACCTTATGCCTACAATGCACCCTGCCCTTGGGCCTACCAGAGGGGTGGCTAATATGTAGTTAAGGGAAGGTTTAGGGACTGGCAAGTGGGGGCACTTGCGTAGTCAGCGCGACGGTCCCAGACCGCGCACAGGGTCGGCGGTGGCAGACCCTAGACACATTTTAAAAGGCCGCTTTCTGTGGGTGGCGCAACCAGCGCTGCAAGCCCACCAGCAGCATTGGCATTCACAAGCCCTGGCACCCCTGGTGCACTTTACTGGGGACTGACAGTGAATCCAATAAACCAATCATGAACATCAATTACAGGTACACTTTACCTAGGGAGCACTTGCACTGCGGCACGGATTAGCCGTGGCGCAGTGCCCTGAGGGGACAACACCAGCAAAACAATCGAGGCACATCATCAAAAAGTGGAAGGGAAACTCACGCCAAGGTGCCAGGTCTAACATCCTCCCACCCATCTACATGCAGATCTCTCTATACAGCCCTTGGCTAACTCACCCTGCCTCCTGGAATCCCCCAGCCCCTGTCACTCAAACTCCAGACAAGGAATACACAACCTGACAGAGGCAGACTTGGATGGTTAGACAAGAAAATACCTACCTTCTAAAAGTGGTATTTTCAAACACAGAATGTTAAAACCAACTTCACTAAAATATGTATTTTATCATTCTGAGTTCAGGCATACTAGCATACTAAACTCAAATTTCTACCTAGTTTCCTGAGTCAGTTAGGATTATAAGATGTAATAATCAAACTGCCCATTCTGGCCTATGGGGAACAGGTAGCCTTGCAATAGGGAAAAACTAAAATGCCTGTGATTCACTATTAGGACATGCCACAAACACCAGGGCATGTCCTACCTTATACTTAGAATGCACCCTGCCCTTAGGCCTACCATAGGGGTGTCTGATATGAAGAAAAGGGAAGGTTTAGGGACTGGCGAGTGGGTGCACTTGCCCAGTCAGCATGGCAGTACCAGACTGCACACAGGCTCTGCAATGGCAGACCTGAGACACACTTTTACAGGCTGCTTCTGTGGGTGGCACAACCAGTGCTGCAAGCCCACCAGCAGCATTTGATTTACAAGCCCTGGAGGAAGCCAGAAAATGGAATACATTGAGTTACTATTAGATGTTGTCCCTTTAGGACACAAGGGCCAACTATGGGGAGGCAGCAAAAAGCAAATAAATGTGTTACATATTGGATGGTGTCCCTCCAGTGCCCATGGGTACCCTTAGAGAGGCAGGAGGCTAAGGGTTAAAAATACATGAACCAAAAAGGTGCTGCTAGTGTCCCTTCAGGGTGCATGGGTAACCTCTGGGAGACAGGGGAAGGCAAAAATGGAATAAGTAAATGAAATATTTGCTGGTGGGGCATGGTCTGGCCACAAGAAAAGATGGCCACTTGATTCTGGGTCTCTGCGCTGTGAGGACCTCCAGACGGCAGCTTGAAGGCTTCCTGGTGGTGTATCTCAGCTTGATCCTTGATATATTTAATTGCGAAGCAGCCAGGAATGGAGCGGTGTCGAACCTGCTAGCAGCAGATTTCCCCAGGGGCTGTGAGAGATCCCATAGGCAGAAGATGGCGGTTTACAAAGCGTGTACGGTGCTGCTGCTCCGACCCGGTTAGGTGCATGCACTGAGCACATAGATTTGCTGCTGCTCCTCTCCTCTTTTGCGGCATTTTAAAAGAAGCTATTTTAAAAGAAGCTATGTCCTGGTGTGGCTTCTTCCTCTGCTGCTTAGTGACTTCCTCACTTATTTGTCAGGGCTCCTGAAGTAAAACAAGATGGTGGCCAAAGACATATGCATAGAGCCGCTGTGACATTTAATGAAATATTTGCGCTGAGGTCCCAAGCTTTTTTGCAACCTTTAAGCTCCTCCTACTACATAGTGAAGTGAGGTGTTTCAGACTGGCTATTCTTCTGACTGTATAACTTGTGTTTTTGCTAGGCTTTAGGGGACTTCCTGTTTACCTCAGCCCCTCACTGTGATTTTAACAACTTTCTCTATTTTGCTACAATCACTTGTCGCTTGTCAGGCCCACGTATTCATTCCAGGACCTCCACTCAATCAAAATACATTAAAAATACGCCTCTTCACTATTAACAAGGCCTGTATACCAAAGATCTATGCTTTATCTCTAGTGAGATAGTCCATGCTTATACTACCACCAAAATCATGAGCACGTACAACATTACTGGCTCTGGGGGGTTTATTGAATCTGGAATTGCTTCTTCGGATTGTGGCTCAATGACAACCTTTAACTATACAGAGTACATTGTTAAGTATTGGCTACAACGAAAGTGGGGTCTGGCACTATGGCTTTTATCACTCTTTCCCACTGACATGATGTCTATTTGCCAATAGTAAATGAGTTTGTTAGGGTGTTGATTGCCTACCCCTCCAGAAAGGGGTTTGACAGGGGTCCTTTTGGGACATGTCCTAGGCGGAAGCACACAGGAAGACATGACTGCCACAAGACTACCTCACTTTTTTAGAGATAAGTATATATCACTGCTGGTCCATACATTGACTACTCCTGAATAGGCCTGGGCTAAAATTCCATTCCGTTCGCGGAAATTGCGATAATTTGACATTTTCGCGTTCCGCGGAGAGCGCAAAAATGTCAACATTTCCGCAATCGGCATTTTACCGGAAATTTTTTGCTTGCTCACGCTGTAAAATAATACATTCTCGCGTGCGCGTGATCACCTTACCTGAATCCCCGCGTTCGCCGACATGTTTTCCCGATCCGGTTGCGTTCTCCACGGGATGTTGGATTGTTGGTAGCCATTTGCGCTGTCTCGCGACAGTTCGCGCCCGCAGTAACGTCATTCGTCCCGCGATCACGTCTTTCTTCTCGCGATCATGCACCCTGAGACAAGTGAAAGCAAGATGGCCGAGCCCGCGAGCAACCGCATGGGTAAGTTGGTGAGCCGCGACCACGCAGAAAATACCGCGAACGTGCGGGAAAAAAAACTTCTGCGTCTTCGCGATATTTCCGCGTGTTTGCGGAGATTTTTAACATTTTCGCGATAATTTGCGAAAGTGAATTTCGCAAATTCCGCCCACCCCTACTCCTGAATGTTGCCTCCGCAGATGGCATGATCCTCATTGGCAAATATATTTGATAAAGAAGATAGCCATAAGGGAACGATAAAGACTTAGATCATTGTCTGATGCATCTACTTATTGTGGCTGAGGAATACTCTATCTTTTGCCCTATTTACGCAAATCAACTATCAATTATCTCCAAATAGACCAGTTGTGCGAGAACACAAACACATCAGAAAATTCACACAGAAGATTTTGATGATGAATTCTGGCAAGGCATCTAGTAAACCTGCTAGACAACTTCTCCTTTCAGAAGCTTTAAGCCTGGACTCTCCGACTTCATACACAAGGTAAACCATCTCCTCGATTCAGAAATAATTTATTTGAATGATGGCAACCTCAAAGGACTCCACCATGGAACCGATACTCCAGGATATCTCTGCTGTAGGTCGACGATTGGAGGGCATGGAGACGTCTATATCCACCCGCACGTCGGAGACTAAATCTATTCATACAGACATTGCTGGACTCCAGAGCTGGAAGGATGGTCGAACAACGCAGATAATAACAATAATGAACTGCCTTAATGTCATACCAGATCAAGACCAAGAGCTTCTCTTTCTCAGGAGTATGATTGTGGATCTGGAAGATAAAAGCTGTTGAGACAACGTCCTTTTTTTTTGGTTTTCTGGAGAAAATAGAAGGTTTGGATGCCAAATCCTTTCTTATAGAAACTCTACCAATGCTCACAAGTCTTACATTCGATCTACTATTGGAGATGCAGAGAGCTCATCGTATTGGATCACTCAACATAGGGAAAAATGTACAGCCTCACCCGCTCATCGTCTGCTTCCTTCGCCATGAACAGGTCCGTCAATTGATCATTGCAGTTCGAACACATAGCCCGTATACATTTGAAGGTCATGAGATTAGAATGGTAGCAGATTTTTTAAAGGAACTAATGACTGTCTAGGACCCAGACTGCGGCAGCTGATATCAAATATGGCCTCTTTGAACCTGCACATCTGCGGATTACTAAGGATGGGATATCCAAAGAGTTCTTTAATCTCAGTTGTAGCTGTATTCCTTTCCGCTCGCATGACTGTAAACGTGCATAGCGTCTGTAGGGTAATCTCAGCGCCAGGATACCCGTTGGGTGACAGAGCGCTATACAAATCCTACATACAATACAATCCAATACAATCCAGAGGACCTTTGTCAATTTTGGGATAGTCTTTCTCCTCAAAATATGGAATGTACTGCATCTTTACCAGAGTTTGGATCCCAACTCCAATCATTAAACACAGCAATACCCTTAGGTGGGTCCTGATGTAAGCCGGGCCGGTCCCCGAGTAGGGGTCGAAACGCAGATCGACCTGTTTGCCCCCTTGATGATCAGGCACAGGCCCTTCAGGCAGGGGCTGACCTTACCTAGGAAAGAACTTAGACAAATCATGCTCTCCTCTAAAACCCCCTTTATCAGAGGAGTGTGTGTCCTGACCTGGATTGATTGATTGACCTCCCTAGATTAATGAGAAGTTGAAGTTTGCTGTCTTCATACCCGCACAGGATGACGATTATTTAAAAAAAAAGCACTTTAGGCAGTGGCAGCCTCCATATAGGAAAGACATTGAGACAAATCACGCTCTCCTTCAATGACCCCTCTCATACATATGAGGAGGGTTTGTCCAGTACTCTGGTTGAGTGTCCTACTTCACTACATTGATAAGTTGATGGAAGTGTACTGACCTTTTGCCTGCCAAACACGACGATTCGATGAGTACCTGGACATTTGCTCACTTTGTTATGCATTACTTGCTTTAAAATGTTCCTATTTTGTCCTGTTTTTGTTTTCAATATGTACTTTTAGGATTCTATATTTTATATGACATGATTTAAGATGACTGGTTATATATTTGAATTTCTGCTTACTTGATATACACTACATGCTCTATACTGTTCTCCCTCTTTTGATCCTTTCATGTACCTTTCCCTCCCCCTTTTTTGTGTCTGTTTAGCAAGTATTTATGATATTATTTAACTATTATAATATGTAATTGCACTAATATTTAACTATGGTAATATTTAACTGTCTCAATATTTAATTATTACATTGTTTAATGGTTATAATACTTAACTATGATTACATTTAATGTTTAATTGCCGTTACTATGTTATGCAAAGTCTCTTTGGTTGTACTCTACGTAAGAAAGACATAGACTTTCTTCTTTTTATCCCTCATTCTACTTCTTCTTTGATCTCTTCCTCCTCCTCCTCTTCCTTAATACTTCCTTAATATGACACTTCTATAATACTTCTTTTTTTCCCCTACCCCCTTTCCATTTTTTTATAACTGATCTTTTATACCATGGTTCGCATATTTGCACACCTGATATATTTGAATTTCTGCTTTCTTGCTATATATTACATGCTCTATTATGTTCTTCCTCTTTTGATCGCTTCTTACACTTTTCTCTCCCCTTTTTCTTCTGTTTAGCAAGTATTTATGATATCACCTAACTATGAAACTATTCCACTGCGCTAATATTTAACTAATTAACTATGGTAATATTTAACTGTGTCAATATTTAACTATTACATTGTTTAACTGTCATTATACTTAACTATGATTATATTTTACTTTTAATCGCCATTACTATGTTATGCAATCCTTGTTTGATTGTACTCTACATCTGACACTTTCAAATTTCATATGGCATAGACTTTCTACTTTTTCTTCTCCTTCTTCTCTGATCTCCTCTTCTTTCACAATATTCTTTTATGATACTTCTTTCTTTACCCTATCCCCCCATCTTCTTTTAAATCCGATCCTTATGCCATGGTTCGTATACTTTTTTTTTTTTTATAAAACCTTTATTTTCAAGAATCTGGACACAGCTATTCAGCCGACAACCCAGAGGTTCGGCAGCTTCGATAAAGAGGAACAGAGAAGCGTCCACAGTACAATGAAGGAGGAGTGCAAAGATTCCATTTTTAAATAAACACAAAACACACAACAACCCCCAGCAAGGCAAGAACACTGAATACCCATGGTGATAGCCCCCCAGGGGAGGCAGGACCCCAATCATCTACCATTGACAGTACTGTGAAAAGAGGAAGAAGGGGGACAGCAGAGGCCAAAGAAGTCCATTAACCATACTGAGCTGGAAAGAAGGTTAGGAGGAAAGCTGTTCCTCGGGGGATCCAAATCAGGGGCAAGACAAATTCCCCCCCTGTATTGATTCCACCGCCCCCAGATGGCGTGCCACTTCCGAGGGCGGCCTCTAGCGCAATATACCGTCTTCTCCCTTAGCACACTCCAGTCCATATTTTCTTTCCACGCGGTCAATGTGGGGGGCCCCACGGATCCCCACAATCGTGCTATATGTCTCTTAGCGACCATGTTCCCCAGAGTCACCCATTGGGTCTGCGCCGCATTATGATCAGTGGGCCCCCAGACATTCAGGAGACAACACCGCGCTTCCGGCTGCATAGCAATGCCCGTCACCTCCCCCATCACTGCATGGACTCTCCTCCAGAATTCCGTGATGACCCCACATTCCCAAATGATATGCAGGAAAGTACCTACCATACCACATCCCCTCCTGCATAGGCCGTCCTCCGAGAATCCCATGTGAACCAGCCTTGGCCCCGTCACATACACTCGATGCAGTATTTTAAGCTGCACCAGCCGCAGACGCGACGGGATCGCAACCTCCTTAGGAGAGGAAACAGCAGACTGCCAATCCTCATCATCCAACTCGAGTCCGTCCCTGGTCCACTGGTCCCGCAGCCCCAGAAGCATATCAGCCCGAACATTTATCAGTTTCTTGTAGATGAGCGAGATCGTGCTCTCTGGCATATGGCCATCAAGGATCCGGTCCTCCAAAGGAGAGGACTCAGGCACCCTCTCACCCTCCACAAGGACTGACCGCAGGGCATGACGCACCTGAGCATATCGGAAAAACTCGGTTGCCCCCAACTCATACTCCTTCTGCAACTCTTCAAAGGACTTCACCCTCCCCTTAATCAGGACATCTCCGACCCTGGAGATGCCGATCAAGTCCCATTTGTCAAAGCCTTTTGTGTGCCAAAGCTTACCCAGTCTCTCAGATTCAAACAACGGGGTAGCGAGGGTGAGCCTATCCTTCCAGCCCAGCGAGTCAGTTGCCGTCTTCCACACACGCACCGCCACCCCCGTGGGCCCCGTGAGGGACGAGTCCAGGGACCACGAATACAACGCCCTGTAATAGTTACCACCACGCAGCAACCACCTGTCCATGGCATACCCAGGGCTGAGGGCAGGGCCATAAAACCCATGATTAATCGCACTCAGCTGGGTGGCCCAATAGTACCGTCGGATGTCTGGAAGTGCAATACCCCCGTCATACCATGGAAGCGTCAACTTTGCAATAGCTATTCGCGGCCGCCCGTCCCACAGCAACGTTCGTTGGAGGCCTTCGACCTCCCGAAAGTAGTTGGCCGGTACCCAATCCAAAGTATTCTGCAGTGCGTAGAGGAATCGGGGAAGAGACATCATTTTGAACAGGGCCGCGCGCCCAACGAGGGAGAGCGGCAGCCTCCGCCAGCCCTCCACATCCCGCCTCAGGCGCGCTAGGGGGGGGAGCAGGTTCCTCTCATATCGCACGGCAGAGTCCATGGAGATAAAGATCCCCAGATACACGAAGCCCTGCTGAGCAACCTGGATCGAACAAGTTCGAGGGATCGGTGGAACCTCGCCACTAAGAACATATAAGTACGATTTACTCCAGTTGATAACGAGACCCGAGTTCCTACCGAAAGATGTGAGTACGTCACAGACCACTATAAGTGATTTCTTGGGTGAGGCAAGATACAACAGGATGTCATCAGCATAGAGCGATATACGGTCCTCGTGTTCAGGCGACCATCTAAGTCCCCGTATATCCGGGTGCCAGCGTATCCACGCAGCCAGCGGCTCAAGGGCGAGGGCAAACAACAATGGCGACAGGGGACAACCTTGCCGAGTACCCCTCCCAAGCTGAAACGGAGTCGACGCCCGGCCATTTACCACCACACTCGCAAGAGGGCCCTCATACAGCAACCTCACCCAGCTCACAAAACCGTGGCCAAAGCCGAACTTGGTCAACACGGCCCACAAATATGCCCATTCCACCGTGTCAAAGGCCATCGTGGCATCGAGAGACGCCACAATAGCTGGTTCACGCAGCGTGCCCGCCCTGGCGATTACACCATGAAGGCGCCGAAGATTTAACGCTGTGTTACGGTGCGGGATGAATCCGGATTGATCCGGGTGGACCAAGTCACCGAGTACCCTAATCAACCGGGCCGCCAGGATTTTAGCCAGAATTTTCGGCTCTGCGTTAAGGAGTGAGATAGGCCTATATGAGGCGCACTTATCTCGGGGTTTGCCCTCTTTGTGTATAACCACAATCGTCGCCAGTCGCTGATCCAACGGGAGGGCCCCACTCCCCCGCGCCTCCACGAACATGGCGCGCAGGTGAGGGGCAACCCTATCCGGAAACAGCTTGTACAGATCGACCGGCAAGCCGTTCGGACCCGAGGCCTTGCCCGAGTTCAACGCGCGGATAGCCCCCGCCACCTCATCGACCGTTATGTCACCATCTAGATCGTCCCTATCTATATCAGAGAGACAGGGCAATGCGATATCATGCAGGAGGTCACACGAGTCCTCGGGCGGCCTGTCCGACACTGAGGCATAAACCATACGGAAATAGTCCGAGAAACACTGCACAATCCTCTCAGGTTCCACAATCACCTCTCCCCCCTCTCCCGTCAACTCCGGCACTACTCTATTGACCCGTTCTTTTTTGTCCAGCCAAGCCAGGAGTTTCCCGGCCTTGTCACCAACATCATACAGACGGCCCTGCTGTTCCCTACCGAGGGTCTTAGCGGCATTCGTCACCAGGTCCTTATACTCGGATTGCTTCAAGCACAGCTCATGCAGTGAGGCCTCTGTAACCTCCTCCTCCAGCGCTCCCTCCAAAGCCGTGATCTCTTCCTCAACCTGCAAAACCTCGCCATCTCTCCGCCGCTTGGCAGCCACTACAAGGGAGAGGGCTTCCCCTCGCAGCACGGTCTTAAATGCTTCCCACAGCGACACTGCCGAGTCCACGGATCCCTGATTGTCCTTAAAAAAATTATCTATTGTCTTTACCAGCGCGCTGCGCATCGTGGGGTCTCGGAAATACCAAGGGTTGATAGGGGCCACCCTTCCCCCTCCCTCTCGACCCAGATCCAGCCTGACCCACACCGGCGAATGGTCAGATATACCACGCGCCATGTGCCTGGCCTCAGACACCAATGAGGCATGCGCAGCCAGAGTGAGTAGGTAGTCAATCCTGGAAAGGCTACCATGCGCCCCGGAGTGGAAAGTGTATTGGCTCTGTGTGGGGTGCCGGAGCCTCCAGCAGTCTATCAGGCCAAGCGTATCTAGAAAGTCTGGAAGCCACTTCTGAGCCCCCCCAGTGTCTCTGGGCGGGCATCTATCCAGCAGGCCAGAGCCAACAGCGTTGAAATCACCTCCCACTACAAGCATACCCCCCGGGAGATCCAGCAGGGCCCTACCCAGATCTGTGAACGTGGAGGCCTGCAGTGCCGGCGGGACATAAACCGAAACTAAAACCAAAGTTCTTCCTTCCCACCGCCCCGCCACCGCCACAAACCTCCCCCTATCATCAACAATGGTGGAGTCCACCTCAAATGGTAGCGAGGCTCTGACTAGGATGCCCACACCCCTGGACCCAGAGGAGAATCCCGAATGAGCTATGAATTTATAACCCTTCCTATTCAGGGCATAGCACGTATTACCTATAAGATGCGTCTCCTGCAGCAGGGCAACATCCGGCAATGACCGTTTCAAGAATTGCAAAACAATCCCACGCTTAATGCGATCCCCCAAACCATTAACATTCCAGCTTATAACACTTAAACCCCTATACCCCATCCCCAAACGTAAAGAGGCCCGCCCCACACCCGAAGAGCCACCATGGAACAGTCCTGGAAATAATCACTATGCCTTGTGAAAACAAACCCCCCAACAACAAACCCAAAATCCCGGAAACCCCCCCCACCCTGCACCCCTGCTGCAGCTTACAACGCCCCCCCAACTTGCAGTGTGCCTGTCGCCCTACCAAACCCAAAATCTACAAAAAGTACCCTAAGGGAGGAAAGAGCTCCCCTCGTCCTCCCACAACCTCCGTATTTACTGCAAGTCATTATCTAAAGTCAGTCCGAGTCAGCCCGGTTCCGAAAACATCAACCTTGTTCATCCCGGCCACTGTCCCCGTCTACGGCAGTGTCCTCTTCCGTGCGTCGTCGAGGCAGAGCGTCCAGCCATTCATCCACCATGGCAGGCGACTCAAAGAAGAATGTTCGGTCTTCAAACACCACACGTAGTCTGGCAGGGAAGAGCATGGCGTATTTCAGTTCCCTCTCCCGAAGCCTCCTCTTCACCCCCAGGAAGCCCTGCCGCTGCCTCTGCACCTGCTGGGTGAAGTCAGGATAGAAATTCACCGACGCGTTCTGGAAGGGGACCGGGCCCGTTACCCTCGAGGCCTGCAGGATAGCGTCCCGGTCTCGAAAATGAAAGAGCCGGGCGACGATCGGCCTCGGTGTGGCTCCCACCTTGGGCCGCCCACCCGGCACTCTATGGGCCCGCTCAACTGCGAAGAACTTCCCTAGACCCTTAGGCTGCAGATGATTGAGCACCAAGTCCTCCACGAGCAGGTCCACTGAAGTCTCGTCCGAGGACTCCGGGACCCCGATAACGCGCACGTTATTGCGCCTGGCCCGGCTCTCGAAGTCCTCCAGCCGACGGGCGGCGAGATCACTCTCGGTCCGCAACTTACGGACCTCGGTCTGCAGGTCCGAGACATCATCGGCGAGGCCCGTGGTCTTGATGTCCAGGGATTTGACCCGTTCATTTGTTTTGCCCAAATCCGCGCGGATCAGATTAACATCCACCAAGATGGTATCCACTTTGTGCGCCAGGGCATCAAACTGTCTCCCAATCGAAGTCGGCAGCCCGTCGAGTGCACCCATGACATCCTGCAGTGAGAGCTCCGGGGCCAAGGGTGAGGCAGTCTTCTGTGTGTCCGGGGACTGGCTCGGTGCACCCGGTGACCCCTTCTGCTGGGCATAGCGGTCCATGTTATTGGCTTGAGTGTAGGCTCCCCGCCTGGTGGCCTTGGGCTTCGGCCGGTCCACCTCCGCTTTGCCCGACATGGTGGGCTCAAGCAAGTCGGTTCAAACAGGACTGCCCTCTCTCAGCGAGAGAGATCAGGAGTGCTCCGTCTTACGATGGGTCACCAGTGTGGCATGCAGAGCGTCCAAATGATAATAAAGCAGATGCGAGCACTCCCTGGGCTAGGCAGACAAAGGGCGAGAAAGTGAAAGTGAAAGGATAGGGACCTCCGTCCGGCAGTTCACACCTCGCCTGGCTGCTGTTGTTCAATTAGAGGTCGGGCATCCTGCCAACTCGAGCCCCTGGCATCCCTCGGAGATGGGCCTCAATCTTCCGCCATGCATAACTCCGGTTCCCGGTGGGCGATTCGACCTCGGGTGGCATCAATCGCCTCCCTGACAAGTCATCTACACGATGCCATGCATACAAACAGGATTATATACAGGATAGACGACGGAGGGCACGAGGGTCTCGGGAGCTCAAAGCTCACGCGGCCATCTTGGTCAAGCGCTAGGCTCCTCCCTATGGTTCGTATACTTGAACACTTGAATAGTTACGCACTTTTATCATTTCTACCTTCTTATTGTTAATATTGGTATATAGTCATTTCCTTTTCTATTTACTTTGTAGACCCGCAGAGAGCAGTTCTATACACCTAGTACTGCGCTATGCTTGCGTACTACATCTACCCTATCTCTTTTTCTTTCTTTTTCTCTTTTTTTTTTCTTTCAGTTTCTCTAGTGCATTGGATCTTCTTCTTTTCACTTGTTCTCCTGTGTACTAATAAGTGACTCATTCTTGCTCTATCTTCTTGTCCGGAATTTGCTCTCTCCCTTTCCATTTACTCTTTTCCCTTGCATAAACTTTTCCCTTATATCTTATTCCTATCTACCTTTTTTCCCTTGTACCCCTCCCTTGCCTGCACAGCTATTACATCTATACTCTATTTTCTTCTTTACTCTCCCCTCTCCCTCAAAATCTGACACCTTCATCCCCTCTATTGGCTTCTCCTTAAAAGCTAACCTCTTCCGTTTTTAATGCACACATGGCAGTGAACGTTTCTTCTACTTTTCACCCATTACGCATTATCTCATGGAATGTTCAAGGTTTTACGCATTTTATGAAACGTAAGAAAGTACTCCCTTATCTACAAACAAAATAAACTGATATTACCCTTCTGCAAGAGGCTCATTTGGATGCTTTAGAATCTTCTAAATTGTGGTGAGATTAGGTGGGAAAAGTCATTCATTGTGGATTGTCAACACAATCTCTTTCTAAGGAGGGTCAACCACAAAAATTCAGAGTGACTATACTTCTACACAAATCCTTACCCATCACAATTGTCAAGACTTGGGTTGATCCAGATGGCAGATATGTTTTTGCCAAGATAAAATTAGGAGATAGGATCCTTTGTGTTGGCTTAGTATATGCTCCAACAGGAGCTAAACTCTCTTTTCTTCTCACTTTGAATCGCTTGTTAGTAGAAATTGGGGCATCTAGTTATGTCATTGGTGGTGACTGGAATCTTGCCTACGATACAGTGATTGGTAGGACAGGTCCCTTGGATAGACGTACTGAGGGAAACAGAGATGTACTGGGAGACATAACATCGGACCACCGTGGTCCGATGCCGCCTTTGTCACCCCTCAGATCAGAAGTACACCTTCCTCTCTTCTGCTCATGGCACCCAATCTAGGATAGATTATTTTCTTATATATCATTCGATAGTTGCAATTACTTCTGAATCCCATATTTTGGAAGCTGCTCTGTCGTATCATTCTCTGATTCTTCGTGATCTAGAAATAGGTTTAACCTCTCCAGGCCGTAAACCATGGCGTATGAATATTCAAAGATACCGTTCACCCCAGGGTAAAACCCTACTACGTTCTAATCTCTCTGATTACTTAACCATTCATAAATAATCAGTTACCTCCGGCAGAACCGTTTGGACAGCTGTGAAAGCAACTATTTGTGGGCAACTGATGAGAGATGCAGCTGAGGCCAATAAGTCAATATCCCTTTGTTGTATTGAACGAGAGGCTCAAATTATTTCTCTCACATGTCTATAATCATCTCGTCCCACTGTTTCCAACCGCCGTAATCTAGAACTAGCCGAAATGGCACTTAACAACCTATGTACTTTCAAAGCTGAGTATGCTCTTCAGCTTCTGAAATGTAGACATTATGAACAAAGGGAGAAAGCAGGCTGATTACTTGCAGCACAGCTGAAACAGCGTGAGGCAGCAATGGCTATCCTTGTATTACGAACAGATACAGGTGTGATTCTTACTAAGCCACAAGAAACAGTAAATACTTTTGCACCTTATTATAAAATGCTTTACACCCCTGAAACTTCAGTAACTGAGGATCAATTAACTGCCTATCTTGCAGATATTGACCTCCCGTGCCTCACAGATGAGGGTAGGGACTTACTTGGCGTGACAATAGCAAAGAAGAAATTGCTGCAACCATCGCCAAACTACCTTATCATAAATCCCCAGGAGAAGATGGTTTTCCTGCGGAGTTTTAAAATTGGTCTGGGGAAGAAACAATTGATACTTTATATTCTGCCTTTCATGAGGCTGTGCAGACAGACTCACTTGTTCCTATTTCCAATAGGACGTTGATTGTGGTTATCCCCAAACCAGGCAAAGATCTACTTGCTTGTGGCAGCTATCGCCTCATCTCACTTATAAATGTAGATGTTAAAATTCTGGGAAGTGTTCGAGCAACACATTTTTGCAAATTCATTCCATCTCTCACACATCATTCACAGCATTGTTTGGTCCCAAGTCGTTCCTCTAGGAACGACTTTCGAACATTGGCTCATACTTTGTGGACCGCAAAAGATATGGCGTAAGATACTGTGGCTCTTATTCATTGGACGCAGAAAAGGCATTTGACTGTATTGACTAAGGTTATATCTTTGCTACCATGAAACTGAGTTTGGCCTAATATATGACAACCCAGTAACTCAGGTCAACTTTTGTGGATTTCTTCCAGACCCTTTTCCAATCCAAAGAGGTACCCACCAGGGTTGTCCCCTTTCTCCCCCTTTATTTCTGCTAGCGTTAGTACCCCTTACCTCACTTATTCACCACTCACCATGGATTCAGGGTATACCTATAGCGGGACGTGAACCTAAATTATATTTATATGCTGATGACATTCTCTCTAATTTAAAAGATCTCCCTCACTCTTTACCAGCTTTACTTGAGATTATTGATGGCTTTGCAGCCCATAGCGGTTATAAAGTAAACTAGGATAAAAGTGCCGCTCTCTTCAGGTACCACAGAGGCATCAATTGATGGATACCCCTTTTATTGGAAATCGTAGCAACTAAAATATCTGGGAATTTAGGTCAACCGAGGTTTGGTAGGGATGATCTCAGACGACCTCTCACCCCTTATAACGCAAATGGAAACCGATTTTGCTAAATGGTCTCTCTTAGGTTTTTCCATGTGGGGAAGACTTCAGGCCATAAGGATGGTCACTTTACCTTGCTTTACTTATGTACTTGGAATGCTTCCGATTGTAGTTCTTTTATCTACACTGCATCGAGTAGATGCCCGTATTCGGTCTTCTGTCTGGGGATCTATGTGTCCTCGTTTAGCTACTGACAAATTAATGGGTCACCGCTCCCATGTTGGTCTGGGTTTACCACCTTTAGAACATTATTCTTAAGATTTACATCTTTCTCAATTAGTTTATCTACTTCTAGGTACGACTGACCCTCCACAATCGGTTGCAACAGAACATCATCTACTTAATTGTAATGATGGACTTGAAATTCTGTATAGAACCCGTAACCCAAGATCTTCCCCTCCGCATCCGGTGATACAAGCCACATGCCAAGCATGGCATCGAGCACATCGTCTTTTACGGGTTGCTCCTCGTTTGCACCATAAAGCCCCACTTTGGGTAATGAGAGTATTTGAATAAATGGTCATGCACTTCACTGATCCAGTTGGAAATTGAGAGGAATTCAGAAACTTGATCAGATCATACTAATTGGAGAGTTAAAATCCTATGATTTGCTTTGTGAGGAGTTTGGTATCCCATTACACTAGACTTCACGACACTTGCAACTACAGCATTGCCTGAGGCAGTGTCTGGGTCCTCTCCCCTGGACATTAGATTCCTCGCCAATATAAGAATCTCTCCTTATTTGGGGACGACATAAAGGAGTGAAGTCAGGTCTGTATGGTGCTCCAACTCATGACGTATATTCACAACCACTTCTGAAAGCTCTTTGTGAGAAAGGTCAGGAGTGCTTACTCATTACCATTGAAAATGTCTTATCAGACGTATTGGAAGCTCTTGACAAGGGTACTCGGGAAGCGCATTTGAAATTTTGCCTTTTTGAAAACCTTGCATGATTAGTATTGGACACCTTTGAAACTGTAAAACGCAGGATTACTGCCACATTCTAAGAGTTGGAGGTGTTCTGGAGTCAACTGTGACTACCCCAATATACTCTGTGAATGTCCTTCTATATAGTGTTTTGGGGCATATGTAGGGGATACTTTGAAAGAAATAATTCCCTTCCTACTCTCCCTTACCCCTTCCATCATCTTATTGCATGATCTTGGTAACTTCCCTGACATTACACGTCTGCAGCATCACCTTTTATACACTGCACTCTCTACATCTAAAATGTGTATCTTAAGACAGTGGCAATTACCCAATCCCCCCTTGCATATAGACTTGATGAGAGCTATGATTCAGACGGCATCCCGCGAACATGTAATACATATATTACAAGATCAAGAGGAAGTTTTCCAACAAGTATTGGCTCCTTTTCTCCAAGACCCCTGAATGTTCCCATATTCATTCACATGTTCTTCTTCTCCTCCTACCCTTCTGCTTCTCCCTCTTCCCCTTCCTTATTTGTCTGTTTCCCCATCCCATCCCACCCTTTCTATTTTCTTTTTTCTTTTATCGTTCACCTTTATCTTCACCTCCTTTTCCCTTCCTTCCTCCTTTCCTCTTCCCTTTTTCCTAATATTTCGTTCCTCCCTTATCCGGGTAAGGAGTCTACATTCATTCCTCCTCATCCATTTATTTATATATGTATTTATTTATTTACGTATCTATTTATTTACTATTTATTTATTTATGATTCCTTTCTATGATTCCTCATCATCTTCAATGTTCATTCCATCTTACATATTCAATGCTTCACAGATTCAACTCTGCTCCCCCTACTCATATTCATATTCATATCTATATTCATGTTACATTCTGTCAAGTTTTTTTCTATGACTATGTATAACGAGGGTTATGAACTTCCACACATACCATTCGCTATATCCCCTCTTCCATTATCTGTTTCTTGTCTCCTATACAACTCCTTCTTTATCCCTCCTCTTATTTATTTTATGTAATCCTCTCTTCTTTATAGCATAATGATATATTTATTGTCAATAGACTCTTTTAAGCCCATAATGATATGTAACACTTTTAAGTATTTATGTATTGCTGTATCTTAATGTTTTTCACTAAATTATTACAAAACAGAAATAATTGCTGGTGTCGCTCTGAGGCCCATGAAGATCCTATGGGAGGAAGGCAGAAAATGGAATACATTGAGTTAATTATTAGATGTTGTTCCTCTAGGAAACATGGGCCAACTGTGGAAGGGCAGCAAAAAGCAAATAAATCTGTTAAATAATAAATGGTGTCCCTCCAGTGCCCATAGGTACCCTTAGAGAGGCAGGAGGATGAGGTGAAAAATACATGAAACAAAAAGGTACTGCTGGTGTCCCTTCGGGGTCCATGGGTAACCTATGGGATACAGGGGCAGGCAAAAATGGAATAAGTCAATTAAATAGTTGCCGGTGTCCCTCAGGCTCAAAGAGACCCTATCAGAGGAAGGCAGAAAATGGAATACATGGAGTATTGAGTAAATAAAAAATGGCTTTCCTCTAGGACACATACAGCAACAAAGGGCTGCAAAAAGCAAATAACTATGTGAAAAAATGGCTGATGCCCCTCATCCAGTGCCCATGGGTACATTTAGAGAGGCAGGGGGCATAAGAAAAAAATAAATATGTGAACTAAATAGCTGCTGATGTTGTCCCTCCAGGGCCCATTGGTAACCTGTGGGAAACAGGGGCAGATAAAAATGAAATCAATTAGTTAAATTATTGCTGGGTACACAATTGGAGGCAGGTGAAAATTGAATAAATTAAGTAAATTATTGTTAGTGTCCCTCAGGGGCCCATGGCAAACCTATGGAAGGCTAGGACAGGCAAAACTCAAATAAATTAAAGAAATAATTACTGGTGTGCTTCCAGGGCTCATGCGTATCCTATGGGAGAAAGCAAGACATGCACAAATCAAATAAGTGAATTAAGCAATTTCTGGAGTCACTCCAGTGTCCATGGGTACACTGTAAAAGATGAGGGGCAGGCAAAAAGTAATACTCTAGTTGAATATGTGCTGGTGGCTCTCTAGGGCCCATTTGGGACCTATGAAATACATGGGCAGGCAGATATTGAATAAATGAATTAATGAATTGCTGGTGTCTCTCCAGTTACCACGAGTACCCAATGAGAGATGGGTGCAGGAGGCAAAACATTGAATAAATGAATGAAATAATTGCTGATGTCACTCCAAGGCCCATGGGTACAATACACAGGTTGGGTAGTGAAAATCAAACAAATGAATTCCTTTATCACTGCTTTCCCTCTAGGGCCTTGGAGTGACACCCTAGTGGATGGGCAGGCAGAAACTAAATGTGTGAATTAAATATTTGCTGGTATCCTTCAAGGGGCCAAGGGCACTCTCTGAAAGATGGAGTCAGGCAAAATAAAATAAATGCATGATATATATCTATATATTGGCTTGTGTTCCTCTGCATCCCATGGGCACATTATTGGAGGCAGGGAAAGAGACTACTCAGATAACTGAGTTGAAAAAATGCTGTTGTCCCTTCAGGGCCCAGTGCGCCCTATGGGATACTTGGGCGGAACAAATAAAAATACATTAATTAAATAATTGATGGTGTCTTTCCAGAGCATATGGGTACGTAATGGGAGGCAGGGATGAAGGCAAAATACAAATTAATTAATTTGCTCTCCATGATGCTTGGGTACCCTATTGAAGGCATGTAAAAATCAAATACATTAAGTAAATGAAAGCTGGTGTCCCTCTTGGAACACTATTGGAGGTGGAAGGGTCAAGCAAAAATTAAATAAATCAATGAATTGAATTATTTTGTGATGTCCCTCTGGGGCTTTATAGGAGGTTGGGGACAGGCCAAAATTGAATAAATTAATAAAATAATAGCTGATGTCTCACCAGGGCTCATGGCGATGCAATGGGACATGGAGAGACAGTCAAACATCGAATAGATGTATTAAATAATTGATGGCAAGGCCCATGGGGACCTTATTTCAGATATGGGGACAGGCTAAATTGAATAAAAGAGTTTAGTGATGGTGTCCATCTAGGGCCAATGCTGACCCAGTGGGAGGCAGGTAGAGGGAGTACACAAAACATAATTGATTAATTGCTGGTATTCCTTTAGAGCCCATGGGTACCCTATTGGAGACTGGCAAAAATAAAATCATGTAAGTAAATATTAGCTGGTGTCTCTCTGGAGTACATGGAAGCCATGTGGGAGGCAGTCAAAATGGAATATATCAATTAAGTAATTTCTGGGGTCCCTCCAGGGTCCATGAGTAGTCTATGGGAGACAGGGGGCAGGTAAAACCAAATAAATGAATAATATAATTGCTGGTGCCCCTCCAAAGACCATGGGGACCGTATATAAGGTAGGGGATCAGGTCAAAATAAAATATTGTACTTTGGCAGACAGACAGGCAATAATAAAAAAAATTGCCAAATAATTGCTGGTGTCCCTTCAGGGCCAGTGGTCAACCTAAGGGAGACGGGAAAGTGAGAATTATAATAAATGAATGAAATAATTTCTGGAGTCCCTCCAGGCTCCAAAGGACCATATGGGAGACAGGCAAAAGTCACATAAATTAATTAAATGATTACAGGTGTGCTCAAAAACTAAATTGGATAAATGCTGGTGTCCCTCTAGGGCCCATGGGTAATTAATGGGAGACAGGTAGACAGGCAAGAATTAATTAGATGAATCAAATGATTGTTAGTGTCCAATAAGGGCCCCCGGGTACTCTACTGGAGACAGAGGCAGGCAAAATACAAATAAATATACTGAATAATAAAATAAATGAAATAATTAATTCATTAATTTCTGGTGTCCCTCTGGGGCCATATATGAGGTTGAGGGAAGGCAAAAATCAAATAAATGAATTAAATATTAGCTGTTGTCCCTCCAGGGCTCATGACAATCACATTGGACAGGTGAACATCTAAGAAATGAATTAAATAATTGCTGGTATTCTTCCAGAATCCATGGGGACCTTATGGGTGATTGAATGGGATAGCCTAAAATTGAGTAAATGGATTAAATATTTGATGGTTTCCCTCCAGGGTCCATGGTCACCCTATGGAAGGTGGGAAAAGGAAAAGCTAATAAATAAATTGAATATTTGATGGTCCAATGGCACCTATAAGATGAAGGAAATGTTTAAAAAAATAGTTAAATAACCAGCTGGTGTCTCTCTAGTGCCCATGGGACCCCTATAGGAGGCAGAAACAGGCAGAATTCTAGTAATCTAATTAAGGTCCCATGGGGGAGCATAGGGACAGATGGTGGGAGGCACTCAAAAATAGAATGTGTAAATTACATAGTTATTGGTGTCCATTCAGGGCCCATGGTCACCCTATGGATGGCAGGAAAAGGGAGAACTAAAACATTCATTAAATATTTCTTGGTGTCCCTCCAGGGCCTGTCAGAGGTCACCCTATGAGAGACCGGTAAAAATTAAAAAAATTAATGGGCATATTTACAAGGCGGCGATAGAAAATTATTGCAGCTCTTGCGGCCGTTTTCGGCCGAAAAGCGGCGATAATTTTATCGCCTAATTAGCAAGGTCACGCTAACGCGTGAAACCTTGCATTAGCGCACAAATTCTTAACGCCCAGCTTTGCATCTCTAATGAGATGCAAAGTGGGCATTCCTGACCTGACATGACAGGAGAAATGTCGCTAAGCTACATTTCTCCTGTCATCAAGCCCCACGCTATGAAGCATAGCAGCACGAAAAGTAGCTATAACCCCTGTTATTGCTACTTTCCTTACGCCTGTTTCAGGACTGACTTAGCCATGATATCCTATGGAAGGTGGATATCATGGCTAAGTTTGTGGGTCCCTATCAACAATCTAACGCCACATTTCGTGAAATTATCGCTGGGTTTCCAGCGATAATCTCACGTTAGGCAGTTAGGGCTAGGATTTTTATCACTTTTGAGATAAGCGTTTCTAATAGCACGCTATCTCAGCGATAAAAATCCACGCTAGCCTGCGATAATTATCTCCGGTTGTTGCTGATATGCCCCTAAGTAAATAATAGCTGGTGTCTCTCTAGTGCCAATGAGACCCTCATAGTAGGGAGGACAGGCAAAGTTTGCATAATTGAATGAACTAATTGCTGCTGTCCCTTCAGGACCCATGGGTACCATATGGGAGGTGAGGGGCAGGAAGACATTAAAAAATTGAGTTAAATAATTACTGATGTCCCTCCAGGGCCCATGGCAACCCTATGGGAGACAGGACAGGCAAACGCTTAAGAAATTATTTCAATAATTGCTGGTGTCCCTGCAAGGATAATGGGATTCAGGTGGTATGTGGACTGACAGTCAAACATTGAATAAATGAATTAAATAAATGCTGATGTCCATCCAAGTCCCATGGGGACCTTATGGCGGGGGGTAGACAAAAATTGATTACATTTATTACATAATTCATGGTGTCCCTTTAGGACTAATGGTGACCCTGGTAGGCGAAGAAAGACAGACCTTAATTAAATGAATTAAATATTTTTGTGTCCCTTGAGGGCCCATAGAAACCCTATACAATACAGGTAAAATATCAAAGAGATAAATTAAGTAATTGCTTTTTTCCCTTTAGAGACCATATATATGCTACGGAAGGCAGACGAAAATCAAATAAATGAATTAAACAAATCACTGGCCCCTCCATGGCCCGTTGGTGCCATATGGGAGATGGGAGGGTAGGCAAAAATTGGATAAATACATTAACTTATTGTTGGTGTCCTTCCAGAGCCCAAAGGAACCATATGGGAAAAGGGAGGGCAGAGAAAAATTGCTTGTGTTCCTCTCGGTCCCATGGGGACCTTATGAGAGTTAGGGAAAAATCCAAAGAATTAAGTAAATAATTGCTGGTTCCCTTCTAGTGTCCATGGGGCCTCCATATGATGCAGAGTTAGGTACAATTTGAATAAATGAATTAAATACTTGTTGGTGTCCCTTCAGGGCTCATGGGTACCATTTAGGAGGTGGGGGAGGATCAGACAAAAATGTAATACAATAATTAGGTGCACAATGGGGGAAGGGAGCAGGTAGACATTGAAGAATGAATTAATTAAATACTGGTGTCCCACAGGATTCATGGGTATGCTATGGGAACCAGGTGTAAGCAAAAATAAAACCATAAACTAAATACTTGCTTGTGTCCTTCTAGAGCTCATGGGGATCCTATGGGACAATGGAGGATGAAAAGGCAAACATCCAATAAATGAGTAAGATATTTGCTGGCATTTTTCAAGGGCCCTAAGGGCCCTATAGTAGATGGCAGGGGTAGGCCAAGATTGAATAAATTGTTAAAATATTTGATGATGTCCTTCCAGGGTTCATGGTCAGCATCCAAAGGGAACACTGAAATAAATGAATGGAATAATTGCTTGTGTCTGTCTGAGGCCCATGGAGACCCTTTGACAGGCAGACAAAAATTGAATTAAACAATCCTATAGGAGGCAGGACAGTCCACATTTTACTAATTAAATTAAACCATTGCTGATGTCCCTCCAGGGCAAATGGTACCATATGGGAGCAGGGAAAAGTCATATAAATATTTAATTAAATGCTGGTGCCCCTCCAGGGCGCATAGGTGCTTTATGGGAGACACAGGACACTTCCTAGGAAACATTGTTGCCTAAGATGTTTTACCTTGATTGACTCTGGGCTGTTACATGAAATTCTGAACATATTGAAAAATGAAGTAGCCACCCAGACTGTTTTCTGGTGTTTCCTGGTGTCTCGCAGTTTGCCACATGGATTCCTACAACATCCAGCTGCCTTAGCGCGTGGATGCTATTTAAATCAGACGCTGGCTCGCGGTCCCTTGTAGCCGCCCAGACTGTTTTCTGGTGTTTCCTGGTGCCCACAGTTTGCCCAAACGGATTCCCACAACATCCAGCAGCCTTAGTGCGTGGATGCGCTATTTAAATCAGACGCCGGCCCGTGGCCCCTTGTAGCCACCCAGACTGTGTTCTGGTGTTTCCTGGTGTCCCGCAGTTTGCCCACATGGATTCGTACAACATCCAGTACCCTTAGCGCGCGGACGCGCTATTTAAATCAGACACCGGCCGGGCCAAGCCCAGGCCGAGGGCGGGCCCGTCCACGCCCGGAGGAGAATGGGTTGGGCCCCCCCTGAGATCTGTGACAATATAAGGTACAGTGTGTAATTCTTACCGACTTATGTTATTGACAACTCTGAGTCTTTGGTATTAATACCTCGCATGATAACACAGCACTGGGCACCTCTACTAAGATAAACAAGCAAGAGGGACAGAGTGCCCAATCAGGCGGAAGCCTTGTGGTGACACTTGAACAATTTCTAACCAGGGCGACGTCAGTTCTCGCACACGAGGTTGAAAGGACAAAGCGCCACCTATCTTTGGAGCCTTTTCTCCAAAAAAGATCTTCTTTGGGGGGGCACGGCATCACACACCACCCAGGAACAACACCTGTTATCAGATAAAGTAATAGAAACAGAAACATTTACGGGATCTATACCTCATGAACCAGTACTGACTTGCTCTGCACAAAGAGCATCCACCTGACCCTGCTGTAAAGAAGAAGAGGGGCGGGGGCCTACAGAGACCGAAACCAACGAAAGCCCCAAGATCGAACAAAAATGGGGGGCTTGACACAATAGAACCAGACCAATGTGGCCCAAGCCGCGCGGAAGTACTAACCTCTGATCCATGCCCTCTGGTCTCTACCATGCTGAACACCATTTCACAGAGACTGAGCCAGATTGAAGAGAAATTAAATGGCCTTGAATTTCTGGCTAAGAATAATTTTCATGCATTAGAGGCATTACTAGTAAAGACTGGTTCAACATCTGGCCAAGAGCCCCAAATTCACCAAGAGTCATGCAGAATAGACCAACAATAAATCGTACAAAGACGACATCTACTCCCCATAATCTGGCACACCCCACATGCACTAATTCCGATATTTGTATCGGCATGACCCATAGTATAACAGCTGGCATATCTAGTGAAGTTGCCCAAAGCCATCCAAGTAAACCCAGCACCAATGACTTTAACGAAGTGGGGGAAAAAATAAACCAACAAACAGATAATCTTAATAGAGCAACTATTGGTCTAGGCAGTATCCTGCCAGGGAAGGGCAGCCAAGGCGAGCACCGGAAAGCTGAAAGATCGGTTTTAGGGCCATCGATGACTGGAATTCAGACTTTACATCTCCCCCCAGTGGCCGCTCCCCTGGTTATGGTATTGGGTAATGTACCTCCACTATGGGAGGGCCAGGCAGAATCAACAAGGTTAGCCTATGGAAAACAGGGGGCAGGTAAAATCATAACATTATTTTGATAACTGCTGGTGTGGCTCCAGGGTCAATAGATACCTCATATGAGGAGAGTGTTAGGCAAAAATTATGAAAATAAATTAAATATTTGTTTGTGTCTCCCTGGGTCCATTGATACCCGATGGGAAGCTGGGGGCAGGCAAAATTGAATAACGAAATATGTAGTTACTGATGTCACTCAAGAGCCCATAGGCACCCCATGAGAGATAGGCAAAGATTAAATACATGAACTAAATATTAGCTGGAGTCCCTTAAGTCCCATGGGTACTAAATGAGAGATGGGGGCAGGCAAAAACATGAATGAAAAATATATGAATTTATTGCTGGTGTCCTTCCAGGCCCCATAGGTACCATGTGGGTAAAAGGGGCAGGAAAAAATGTAATCAATGAATTAAAGATTTTCTGGTGTCTCTTCAGGGTCCGTGGGTAGCCTATGGTTGAGAGTGGGCAGGTAAAATCAAATAAATGAATTCAATATTTGCTGGCATCCCTCCATGGGCACCCTATATACAGAAAGGGGGCAAATTGAGAAAATAAATTAAATGTTTGCATGTGTCCCTTAAGGGCTCATGGATGCCCTATGGGAACCTGGGGGCAGGACAAATCACATATTTTAATTCAATAATTGCTGGTGTTCCTCAATGGTTCATGGGTTCCCAATGGGAGACAGGTGGACAGGCAAAATTCAATAAGCAATTAAATTATAGTGCCCCTTAAGGGCTCCTGCGTACTGTATGGGAGAAAATCGTATAAATGAATTAAATAATTGCTGGTGTTATCCAAGACTTAGGTGTATCCGATGAGGCATGAAGGGACACGCAAGTATCCAACAATTGATGTTAATAATTCCTGGAATCTCTTCGCAGCCCATGGGGACCTTATGGGAGAGAGGAGGGGTGAAGGGCAAAGGTTAATGAAGGAATTCAATTTTTTATGTTGTCACTCCAGGGTTCATGGTCACCCTATGAGGGGCAGAGAAAATTGGAAAAAAGAAGTAAATAGTAGCTAATTTCTTTCTAGTGTCCATAAGACTCCTACATGAGGTGGGACCAGACAAAATGTTAATAATTGAATTAAATAATTGCTGGTGTCCCTCTAGGACCCACGGATACCATATGAAAGCTAGGGACAGGCAAAACTTGAATACATGAATACATGTATTGCTGGTGTCCTTCCAAGGCCCATAGGTGCACCATGGGAGAAGGGGGCAGACATAAATTAAATAATTGATTTAAATAAACACTGCTGTCCCTGCAGAGTCCATGGGTACCCTCTGGGAGATGGGGGCAGGCAGAAATTAAATAAATGAAATAAATAATTGCTGCTGTCCCATCAGAGCCTATGGAGCCCTGACGGGGTTACGGGGAGTAGTAAAAAATTGGATAAATGAATCAGAAACAACAACTGTGTTCTACAATTCAAGTGCTAATATGTCAGGAACAAATAGAAAATGTACAAAAATATCATGGGGTTCTTTAATTATATTCCCACAAAATGGCTTTTAAAAGTGGAATACAAGGATTGAAACATGCATTGGCTGCACAAAATGGTAGTAGCTAGCTTATCCAGCACAGAGCCAGCAAAGAAAGAGAGAAAATGGGCTCACACACATACACAGACACACACGCATATATGCGTGCGCGAACACACACACACACGCACACACACACACACACATATATCACTGATTCCACAAAATGGCCACATAGCTAGCAAAGATGGAGGCATAGAGAACTCAGACAGAATATCCACCACATGCACACAAAGGCTACACAAAATGTACACCACTGCATGATCAGTACAGACAAAAACATGAAGAATAAAGAAATAATTATGGCCAATTTATTGGCTTCTGCAAGCATAGTCATTACTCTCAGAGATATAGCATCTGGGTACTGGGTTTCATTGTCTGCCTCCTCCTGGGCCATGGGAACAGCTGAAGTGGGTGTTCTACGCCCCAACCCTCCTCTTTTTGGCATTGTTCCAGGCTCTAGGTCATTTGGACTCTCCCCTTAGGCTGCCGGGGCACTTGTGATCCAGATAGTGTGTTCTGGGTCATTACCTAACAGATAGTCCTGAGGCATAGCCAGACGCACAGCTACTGTTAAGGACTCCCCTGTTTTAATGGGAATCAGAGTAACTGGATAGTGGCTCATCTGGTTGTTTACAGTCACAACCTAGTAGACTATATTAGGGATTACCTTCTCTGAGGACACCAGATGCCACCTAACAGTAATCTAGGGGTAAGTGGAACTTGCAGAGTTTTACTCGACGGAATTCGGCAGACTTGCCTAAAAACTTAGCGAGATTCCACAGGGTTCCACAAACTGCAGCTTTACTCATGCTGATGTTTAATGCTAAGAGCTTGCCCCATGCTGTAAAATCAGCATGAACATGGTGCTCCAGAGGGTGCTACTTCTTTCTGCCGCTTGAGTAGTGTTTCTACTCGAGCTGCAACTTTCTTAGCGCATGCACTAATGACCTGAAGTGACCGCTAGCATTGAGAAATCTAACTGGAGGCAGTCAAATGCTATTTTTTTCTCAATCGTGCTTGCCAAGATAAAGTGGGCAATCCGCACATGAGAAAAGTTCCTCCACATGGTGGTTCATAGAGTTTTTGCTGAAATCCAAGCTTTCCAAACTCTGTGAACTCTGCTGGTGGAGCAGACTTTACCAACCACCCCTACAGTAATCATACTGGCACCAGTGTTTCTCAGAGCCTTTACCCTCTGCACATTGATGATGATGCACTGCCTATACTTCTTAGTATTGTCACCCAGGTGAGGTTTTTTTTACACCAGTTCTCTGTCGCCTAGGGCTACTATTGTAACCTTTAGACTCAGCCAAACACTAAATGAGGCATTCTCCTACCAAGCACAACACTAGCCTTCCCTGGAGTAGCACCACCAGTAGCAGGATGCTTCCTGCACACACATCCCCCTAAGTGGACCCATCCTGGTAGCACTCAAGGCACTTTGGTGTAGAGTAGCATGGTGTCCTCTTCAAAGAGAACCACTTTCTTTTGTTCAGGATGAGATTGGGAATCCCTCGCTAGAGAACTCTTTTGGGAGACTTTTGAGAAGTATTTTAGGTTTTCCTTGCCTCCCCCTATTTCCTCTGGTGGTGACCCCCCCAGGTACCTTCTTTGACACTCTTGTACAAATCTAGAGGTCAGCCTCCTATGCAAGCTCCTAGTCTCAGTGAGCTAGGAGTCCATCAGGTATTAGTGCAACTATGTAAAGCAATTACTGAGTAGTTTCAACTTGGCCAACTGTATTTTAGCTCTATTTCAGCTGTCATATCCTCCAACTCGTCAAGGGATCGGTTTCATGAGAACACACTGCTTCTGGGTCTGGTTCCAGTAGGGGGACCTCTCTCTTTGGGGTCCTCCTCTCTCCTCTTGTTCCATGGACAGGAGGTTATCTACCTCCTCATCCCTCCTCTTCCTTCCTCCTCCCTTTCATCCTCTTCTCTAAATCATCCTCATTCTCCTCCTGCTCCTGTTCTGTAGGCTTCAGCTGGTAGCTCTTCTACCAGTCTCTGAGGGCTATCCGGAGCCTATTTTCCTTTAAACCTTTTGTGACCCACAGCCCCTTCTCCCTTCTCAATTATTTCAATGCTGCCACAGTGAAGCCTTCAAAGTTGCTGAGTACTCCTTCATTTCTGCAAACAAATATCACAGGTGCATATTATCACACACACACACCTTTTTGTGATCTCTATTGAATAGGATTTCTACTGAAAGGGTACCCTTCCATTACAAAGGCTAAGCTAGGACATACTTTAAAACTTGTCAAACATTGCATGTGCGCTGTACAATGCTGCAGACATGCAACATTTGGAGAAATAAAATAATTTCTCCAAATTGACACCTGCCTCGAGGAGGTGTTATTTTTGGAGGCAAAGGCATCTCTAAAAATGTTAATAAACAGAGCCTTGTCCATAATCCCTGCGTCATAGCCTTTGGAATACCCATGCATCCACCAATGGACAGCCCCTTGATGTAAAGTAAATCAAAGTAGAGTAAAGAGCTAGTTGGCTACTTTTTGTCAACTTTCCAGTGCAAATGTTTTGTGTGCTGTTAAGCAAATAACAAATGAACACTTTGTGCCAGTTAGTATACATTTTGGTGAATTTGCAGTGGCATTAAAAAAAATAAAAAATATGCCTCTGCAAGATTTGTGCTTTGATAGACACCTGAAGAACAGAACCCTACCACTTGGAAGGTTTTGTAAATAGAGATTTTCAAAGTGTGTGTCCTGATGACGCTAACAGTTACATACTCTTGTGAGCAAATAACTTGATTTTGACTATACATTAGAAACAGATCGAATTTACTATGTTGGCTGCCTCCATTATGTAACTGTATGATGTTGTTTTGCAAATGAGTTAATTTTTTCACTCCCATGATTAGACTGTGAGTAATGTTGATGATGTTGTTGATACATTGCTATGGTCAGCATCAGTTAATTGTGCCATCCGTAAATGTGACCGGAATTGCCAGAAGATAGCAGTTAGCTACTGGGCAAGCCCCATTTTGCTTCATGTTATTCTACCTTTTCAAGACACAAGCATAGGGGTCTTTTGTTGGTCGTTTACTCATATCCTTAAAGTGTGTTCATGGGGTGTCCTTGGGCTAATAAACAGCACATGTGACACCCTGTGGTTTGATATTAAAAGGGACAATACATACCTACATTTATTAGTACTACCAGTGCTATTTTGCTAGGCACCAGATATTTTGCTAAGCACTGCAAATAAATGTATCCCAGTTCATGTCCCTCGCTCTCCTAATTAGTACTTTGGCCTGGAACCTCATAACAACTGGAAGTCTGAATATGTAGGAACGGTTGCATTTTGTGCAATGTCAGTGTGATGAGATCAGCCCTTTCTGGTCATTAGAATTGTATTCCTTTAATCTTCTCTGTTTAGGTACGGACTTAGACTATTATAACATTTGCCCTATCCTTCATATGGAGTTTCTAGTGGGAAAAGCTGTCTTTTGTGTACTCCTCAGTATTGTCATCTCTGCTTTCCTGTTAATATTAGAGTCCTGTAACTGTTTGATGGTGCCCTTGCTATGTCCCCTAGTCTCAAAATTGTGCTAAGAAGCTCTGAATCAAACAGCGCTTCCAAACTGTGTCCCCCACATTTTCCTAGAGGCTTGTGCTCTACAGCATAGAAGAAATTTGCCTTCATGGAAATTATTTTGTTGAAGAACCCCCATATTGCTATCTACAGAACTACATGGACACTAATCTCAATGATTTCCCTTGACAGAATATTTGATGTTTAGAGCCATGTTGCTCATCGTAACATTTCCGACTACAATGTTCCTGCTTGTAGGTAATTAGACACAATTGTATGACAGCTTTAACTTCCCAGTGATAGCATGGTATCAGTGCCTATTTGATGATCACTCACATTACTGCGTGAAGCCTAGAAACCTGGAGATATTTCATACCAGTGGGAATCCTTGAATCCACAGCTTATCGCAGTTCTAGTGGATACCTCCTGACTTTACCTTGCAGATAACAAATTATCCTGAGAACTGATGTGCCTAATGATATATCTATTGGTACCCATTCTTCCATCTTTAAATATTCACACTGCATTTTTCTTACTGATTTAGCGAGGCAGCATCCCTGGAAACCCATCCTTAACCTCTGACGCACCCTCCCCCATGCAATTGTCGTATCATTGCGCCAATATTTTTTTATAAGCTTCGATGATGATGCCTCCAGAAAACTGCTCACACAGCCCAGCCGATCTTACAGAGCTTAGTCTAAAGTAACAGATTTGAACTTTCCATATGTAACTTAGGACCTGATACGATCCTGGCGGTCGGACCGAAACCAGGCTCATGAAAGATCGCCAACACTTCCAGGATCCTGACTGTGTGGGGGTCGGTGGAGCGTACAGGAATGGCGGCGGTGCACAAATTCAGCAGTCAGGCTACATGCATCCTGTCCGACCAACTGCCCATGTAAACAGGCCCTGATTTCTTTAAATTTTTGCTTTAAATTTAGTTTTGAAAATGCTTTATTGAAAGAAATACAAGTATAAATGTAACATAACAACCAGAAAAGGACCACTATGTCTATCGAAAAGTACATTTGCATAACTTCAGAAACAATAAATAGAAACAAATTATTGCATTAACATAATATATTGGAAATAAATGAGGTTAATGCGACAATTAGCATTTTAAAAAACTGTTTAAGGGTAAAAGATAGAGTGTAAAATAAAGAAAAAGAGAAAAGAGAAAAAAAGAGAAAGAACAAATAAACAAATGGGGGCGTGGTCTAGCACTCGATGGAAGCAGACGTGCCCGGGTAGAGCTCCCGCTTGAGCCCTCCTGCCCCGGGTCGTTTATCCGCCAAAAACTCCTCCGCGCTGCCCGTTATTGCTGGCGGGCCTGCTACGGGACTTTTTCCGTGTCCTGGCTGAATTTGAAGTGAATCGGCGGCGGAGCGCCGCACCGACCCTGACGGCGGGACTGAGGCCGCCCTGTTGAGCGCACGGCCGGGGACCGCGACTACGCGAACCCGCGGCTTTGACTGGCTCCTTGGGCCTCGTTCTGCGGCCTGCGGGGGAGCTATTGCGGCGCCAAGTGGAGGTCCGCGACTACTGCGAAGGTGCCCCGGCGAGGCTGACGACACAGTTGGGGACGCCTGGGCGCCCCCCTCCCCCATGAAGAGCCAATGGAAGGTGGCGGCGAGCTGAGGACAACTCGGAGGACACACGAGGACGCTGCTGGCGGCACCCGGATTCAGAGTGAGTCGCATGCCTAAGGCCCTGGGAGCGGCGGGGTGGACCCGGAGGGGTGCGGTGCCTGGTCGCTGCTGCACGTAAGAGACTGCCATCGAGCTTGCGAAGAGACACACGGGCTTTGCCTTCCTCCCCGCGCTCTAGCCTGGTTGCGGCTGAATTGAGGCGCTCCTCCCTCTCCTGGCTTCCTGCAGGCCTTTAGCCGCAAGGGGTGGACTTGCACTGGATGAAGGCTACATCGCTGAAAGGCATAGCAGCACATATTGCCGCCACCCGTGGGCCCTGAGACCACTGCTGGAGCGCTAGGCTGGGCCCTCTGGACACACGCAGCACAACCCCTGCGCCTCTGGCCGCTGCGGGGGGGCGGCCACGAACGCGAATTGGCAAAGGGACGCAGGCATGACCCACATCTTGGAGGGAGTCATCGAGCGCCATACCGGCTGCAGCTGGACCCGTCACTGGTTGGGACCCCTGGACCCACGGTGCCTGCGACGTACAACACGTGGCCTGGCAGATTGGGGCGGCAGAGCCTGGCGCTGCGTTGAGGTGGAGAAGTGAGCCACTCCTCTCCCTTGGAGTGGGATAGGATCCACGACGAAGGCTTTGACAACGCGGAGCCGCCTCGCCGCGCAGAACGGGCCCCTGCTCCTCTGCGATAGGGAGGAATACCTTGCACACGCCGCCGGCTCCATGCCTAGAGGAGCGCGAACGCGCACCTGACCGGGAGTTGTGGCGGGGAGGGGAAGGCACGAGAATGCAGCACCCATGATGGATACCGAACATGTAGCGGCGAAACTGGATAGCGTTCTGGCAGCCATGGAGAGGATGGAAGAGTCCCTGCAGCAGACACGCACCTCCCTGGAGACCCGAATCGATAGCATGGCAATATACTTAACCCACCTCCGAGCTGACCATAAAAAACTGCAAACACGCACAAAAACGCTGGAGGACACCATGGCGGATATCGAGCCAGCGACGAAACGGACGGAAACGAAGGTGCAAGACCTCCTGAACAGGGTGTAATTATTAGAGGGCAGGGCTGAAGATGCGGAGGGCCGGGCACGAAGAAATAACATCCGCCTAGTGGGTATCCCGGAGAAATGGGAAGGGGCGGATCCTGCCCGCAGGGTTGAGGACTGGCTGCGAGACCTGCTACCGGACAATGCACTTTCCCCGCATTTTGTGGTGGAGAGAGCCCACCGCGTGCCCACGAGACCGCTCCCCCCAGGCACTAACCCTAGACCGTTTCTCCTCCGGGTCCTCAACTATAGGGACTGCGATGCCATACTGCGCGAAGCCAGGACCCTCGGGGAAATCACCATTGACAACGCAACGGTGATGTTCTTCCCGGACTACACGGCGCGAGTGCAGAGGCAGAGGCACTCCTTCCTGGCGATAAAATGAAGACTGCGTGAAGCGGCCCTCAAGTACTCGCTACTCTTCCCAGCCAAACTAAGAGTGGTGGCGCGCGTCAAAACATACTTCTTCGCGAGCCCCGAGGAAGCGGAGGCCTGGCTCGATGGAGGAATGCTGGACGCGCCACGACGGGCGCTGGGAGTTGCCGCAGCGGAGAGGGTAAGAGGACCAAGACGACGGCACCGCCGCTGGTCGCCCATGCCGCCGCCAGTCCGGGGAGCGATGGGCCACTCCCCACCGGTGGACCTCGTTTAGCAGGAACAGCGGGATGCCTTGCGCAGGGTGGCGGATCAGCAACTCCCCGGCGCCGTCGACCCGTCTGGACGCTAGCCCGGCGGTGTCCTCAACGGATGATGAGGCGATCTATGGCATCCCGGACACGCAGGGCTCTGGGGGGCCCCCGGAGGTCACCGCACAAACAGGGGACCTCTTTGGCTGAGGGGGCCCGGTGGTGAACTGCCGCTTGTTACGTGACACTGGCCTACCTGTGTTCCTGCTTGGCTGCCCCTCATACCACTAGACCTGCCTGGGGCCCCCTGCGCCCATACCGTCGATACTCTGGGGGACTCGCCACGGAGCTGGACACTGTAAGTACATTCTCCAATTATAAGCATGTGGTTCGTTCCCCCACTTCACAGACATGCAAATGTGCCTCACGGTGCTTAACCACCGGCTCGCTGCCACAGGTACCATTCAGAGGGGGACATGCCCTCCCCTGGCACTCCCGCCCACACTAGACTGACAACTGGGCATATAACTGCTACGGCCTTGAACAATAGACACTGGACGCCCGCCGGCTAGCAGTGACATGCACACCCCACCCGGGAGGAATGCAGGGCACTTTCAGGACTACACTGTTTTGATTACTGTTAAGAGATAAGCCACACAAACCCCCTAAGACTGTATAGTTCATGAGCTCACTCGAGTGTTTGGACGGCGACCCGTTGTGCAGCCGACCTTTTGGTATTCTGGACCTTGTTGTTGCCATGTTACGGCTTTATATGTTCCCTTTCTTCCCTCTCCCCCTGCTCCGCTGGAGATCAAGACACTGCGCACACAATACTCAATTTAGCTACACGATGGGAGTGGACTGCTGGGCCTGGGGGACCCTTGAGATGGGGGCCATGCCCTGGGGGAATGAGGGAGACGCGCACACACGCGACCGCTATGGCTAACATACGAATATGCACCTGGAACGTCAGGGGGATGCACACCCCGGCTAGGCGTTATCATATCTATTCATACTTAAAGCGGCATAAAGTTAGCATAGCGCTGCTCCAAGAAACCCATTTGAACGGAGCTGAGGTGCGGGCGCTCCATCGTAGATGGCGAGGGCAACTGTATGCTACGGAATACTCCACATTCGCTCGCGGAACACTGATATGGGTCCGCCCAGGGACCCCGTGGGAGGCCACTGACACTGTAGTGGATCGGGAGGGCAGATATACAGCTGCGCAGGGCAGGCTGGATGGCCAGTTTATTACACTGATATCCCTCTATTCCCCAAATGTTGATCAGGGCAGCTTCCTGGTGCGGCTATCAGCGACCATGGCGACTTGGCATGCAACTTCGTGGATAATAGGGGGGGACTATAACTGCACTTTAGACATCACATTGGATCGCTCCTCCCCGCCCCCAGCGAACGCCTCTACCAGGGGAGCCACGAAAGCCCTGTTGGAGTGGGCCGCACAATGGGACCTACATGATGTTTGGCGGCAGCGCAATCCGGGAACGCGGACATACTCCTATTACTCTGGCGCCCACGACCTGCATGTCCGCCTGGACCAGTTCATGGCGTCCGCTGACCTCCTGCCCCACGTGACAGACACACAGTACATGGGCCGCACGCACTCGGATCACAACCCACACTTCATGTCCATAGCCTGGGCCCGCCCACACCCCCCCGTGCCTACATGGCGCCTACAGCCTGCGCTGCTACTGGACGCGGCTTTCCGTGATGCCCTGCTCGAGCGCGCCGCGCAATATTTTGAGGAAAACGCTGGTACGGCAACCAATCCAAGGGTGGAGTGGGACGCCTTCAAGGTAGTGATCCGAGGACACTGCCTGTATGCCCAGGGGCATGTGAGACACCAGCTGGAGAGGGACTTAACTAGGCTGGAATCGGACTTGCTTACACGAGAGAAGGGGGCTGTGGATGGGGACAGGGACCCATTACACGAGGCTCACACGGAGCATGCGCGCCTTTTGGAGCGACTTCGGAATGTCAACTATGCCGCGCACTCGGCGAGAACACATCACCTAGGCGACAAACCAGGCAAACTTTTAGCGTGGCTGATCTCGCGGGACGCCCGCTCAACCCCGGTGATGGCCGTACAGGGGGAGGGGGGGAACTAGTGTACACGCAAATTGGCATACATGACGCTTTCACTACCCACTATGACGCATTGTATCGCTCTCGCCTATCAGTCCCTTATTCAGATATAGCCGACTATCTCTCCCCCCTGCCAATACCGCAACTGACTATTGCGCAGCAAGACGAGCTTGGAGCCCCGCTGGAGGCAGACGAGCTCAGAGAAGCCATCTTTAATCTATCCAATGGCAAAACCCCGGGCCCGGACGGGCTACCGGCTGAATTTTACAAGGCTGGCTCGGACATCCTCGTCCCGGAATTACTGCGAATGTACGCAGCGGCGGCAGAGGGAGCTGCTTTGCCCCCAACATTAAATGAGGCCACACTGGTCTCTATTCTTAAACCAGGCAAGGACAGCACGCGAGTGGGCTCTTACCGTCCGTTGGCCCTGCTGAACACGGACTATAAAATCCTAGCTTCTGCGTTAGCCAGGAGGCTGGCCCCTCATGTACCCGTTCTGGTGCACCGGGACCAAAATGGATTTGTCCCCACACGCCACACTTCCTACAACATCCACCGCCTCTTTCGGGTACAGGATTATGCCACGCAACAGTGGCCACGGGCGGGATGTCTGATACTGGACCTGGAGAAGGCCTTGGACTCTGTCGAATGGCCGTACCTGAGGGCGGTTGCAGAGCAATACCGGCTGGGGGGGGGATACAACGCCATGATTGACCTACTTTATGGCAGACCGACTGTCCGAGTCCGTACGGGCCGCCTCCTCTCTGATGCCATCCGGGTCCGCAGAGGCACCCGCCAGTGCTGCCTGCTGTCGCCATTGCTGGTTTCGCTGGCCATGGAACCCCTGGCTGCGACTCTCAGGGCGCATGGACTGGAATGGGGAATTCCATTGGCAGATGGCCTGCATGCGGTATCTCTATATGCAGACGACCTGCTGCTGTACGTCAGGGACATAACTGCCATCCCTGCCTCCCTCACCGACGTCTTCCGCACCTTTGAGGAGATGTCGGGCCTGAGGGTTAATTGGGCCAAGTCGGGAGCCTATCCCTTTGGCCCAATGACGCCTGAATGCGACATCCGGCTGGGAGGAGACAGGTTGCAGTGGCATCCCACCACCTTCCGCTACTTGGGGATCAGAATCTACAGAACCACAGCAGACGTTTTGGACGGGAACCTCCTTAGAGCGATCGCATCTGTTCGAGCACAAGTTGGCTTCTGGAACACACTACCCCTTAATGTGCCTAGTCGGGTGGCACTGACCAAAATGATAGTGCATCCCCGCTTACTGTATTATTTTGCAAATCTGCCTCTGTATGTTCCCGCCAAGCTGTTCCGCGACCTGGAGGTGTTGCTGCGCGGCCTCATCTGGAACAAGGGGAGACCGCGAGTGGCGTTGGTTAAACTATACATGCCCACGGATTCCGGGGGCTTGGCAGTCCCTAATATGGAGCTGTACTACCTCGCGGCGCAGATGCAATGGGTGGCGGGATGGCTATGCGGCAAGCAGCTTGAGGACACTACCTCGCATGCGGCTGCCTGGACGCGAACACAAATTAATACACTGTTCCACCCGATAACCCGCACGCCCTACCCCTCCCAGATCTACCTGGCGGTGGCGCGCAGATGTTTCCTGCGGTGCCTTCGCCTCACGCGCGCGACTAAACCATACGCCCCGGGTTTGCCACTCTTGGGCATGCCCGGCCCGATGGGACCGCTCACGGAGGCCCACTTGGCTGGATGGGAACAGTCGGGAGTGGACACGCTAAGCGATCTGTATGTAGATGGTGACCTGCTTACGTTCGCCGCCCTGGCTGAAGATACGGCTCTCCCGGCGGGGCAGTTCCTCCTACATGCCTCCCTCATGCACACGCTCACGACTTCCTGGGGCGACATGGCGGTGGAACCTCCGACGCATACCCTCATCCAATATCTGCACGTTATGGGCAATGGCGCGCACGTCATACATTGGCTAGCACAGGCGCTGCAGGCACACTCGCAGCCATCCACCTTGGCACTGAGGGAGCGCTGGGCGGCGGACAGGGGCAGAGACTGGACAGACAAGGAATGGGCGATGATACTGGCCAGCCTGACAAACATTCCACGCAACCCCCGCTTTAAAATTATACAATACTACATCCTGCAGCGTGCATATCTCACACCTGAAAAGATGAACAGATATTTCTTGCGGGCTGACGCACTTTGCCAGCGGTGCTCGCTACCGGGAGCGGACCTCTTACATATGCTATGGCACTGTCCTGGTATACAGGCATACTGGAACAGCGTACTGACACTACTTGAGCGCGGTGCTGATGGACGACTACCACGCACGTGGGATGCATGCATATTAGGCTTATATAAGCGCACAAAAGCAAACAAAGCACAGGCGCGCTTTTCGGACATGGGTCTCATAACGGCCAAACGCTTGCTCACCAAACATTGGAAGGCAGCGATCCCCCCGCACAACAAACATTGGAAGGCCTCCTTCGTTAACTGGGCGCAGGCGGAGAGTGCGGTACTACTCCGTGAGGAAACTGCAGGGCTCCGGAAGTTCCCCATCGCCCGGCTTTGGGACGACCTCCTCACAGCCTTTCAGGTGGCCTGCCGGGACCAAGGGATAACCTGAGTCTTTGGAGGACGTCGCTGCCTTGCTAGCTGGGTGGCGACGTCCCTGAGATCAAGACAGAGTTGGCTCCCGGCCCCCTCTGCTTGCCCCCTAGCGCCTCTCATTTTTTGCCCTACAGGAGACTGCTGCCGGGCATCATTTGCGGTGCGACCATGGTGCACGCGCGGGGATTGCTGCTGCCGCAGCCTGAAGCAGCGCGCACAGTACCCGGATACGGGCTCAAACGGGAAGATATGATATGATCACTCCACCCTACTCAGAAGCTCCCTCCTAGACACAGAGGAATGCCTTATCCATACGGGAAAAAGAACGCGGACGCAGGCGCTGCGGGCTCTCGGCCTTTCTGACAGCCTCCTCTCTCCCACCCCCCTCCGACCTGCTGCTTAGTGCGCCTCTCATGTGGCCCAGCTGTGCCCCACTTGGCAGCTGCTGTCCTCTCCCACTCTAATGCAGAATGATCTCCCCCCCCTCCCGCCCTTACCCTGGACCCCACCCGAGTTTATGACCATAATCCTGATCCCTCCCATCGCACCACACACACAGGGAGCAGTTTGGTTGTTGGTTATGCTCCCTGACCGCATCCCTATCCAACCACAGAAAACAATTGCTGGGAGCGTTATCCGGCGCCCCCGAGGAGCTGCCCTACCTAGCGTGCCCTGAATAATACTGATGAGGCAGCAATGGCGCGCACTACGCGCGGGTGGCGGTCACGCCCGGAAAACGCGGAACGATCCCACTCGAAGCGCACAACGTTGCATACCAGACATACTCAGGCACTCGGCGGCTTGGGGAGCACGCCGCTAGGGGGACGATGGCGCGCCACGCACCGCGCATATAGAGCTGAACTGCGAAGCTGCACACTGGGCTCGTTGGATATCAACGCTGACATATATGTCTTTATGAGCTATACTGTAACCTCCTTGTCGCGCTCCAGCATACACCATGAACAGGACACCAGTGCTCCGCTGCCTGGAGACCTTGGCATTTGGGGGTAAACTCGGTGCCTTATGCGACTCCCCCTGCGGGCCTGGGTGACAACCGAAGGCGCCGCAATGTGGGCTGGAACACAGCGCCATCTTCTATTGCAGGTAATGCGCTTTAGATGCACCACGACAAAACACAGAAAAGCACCATAGACCCACTTTTACCCAATGTACGCACCTGATTTCTATACAAATGTCCACCTGTATATCGCCGCCGGACCTCCGGGTTGCCGGCTGAATGGCTGTGTCTCACCATCTGGACATGTGTGTTTTGTTTCGCTGATCCGACACTTTGGTTAGTGAACGTACATTGTAAAATGATGCAACTGTGGTTAATAAAGGTTTTCCCAACAAAAAAAAAAAAAAAAGAACAAATAAACAAATAAACTTAAATTAGATGAAATACAAATGAAAATCTGGTTAATTGAAGCCCATAAAGAAACAACCTTCAAGCGATATGTAAAGCAGATATTGTGGTTTAAACAAGGCATTCAAAGTAGAGGGAGTGGTTAATTGTTTGGATAGAAAGGATGTATATGGTGACCAAAGCAATCCTCTCTTCATAAGAAGCTGAGTGGAATGTATATTACCTCTGTTTAACTTATGAGTATAACATAACATATTCCACCATTTGACGAAAGTTACATTTGTAGAGTCATTCCAGCGAAAAGTAATCATTTGTAAAGCAATGGCAAGTAGTAAGTCAACAAATTTCCAAACCATGATATTATTATGCCAAAGAGGAAAAGTACCACCTAAAATATGTTAATTTTGTCAAATGCAATATTAGTAGAATAGATATGATTAACCTTTCCTCAAACTTGTATCCAAAATAAACTAACTTTTGGACATTCAAAAAACATATGCATAAGATTACTACTCTCAGCATTGCAGGACCAGCATATATTATCTAATAATAATTTAAATTGAAACAGAGAATCTGTGGTTAAAAATAATCTGTCATAAAAAGAATAATAGATTTTGTGTGGTGCTAGCTGAGCGAGAAGTGGAATGAATTTTAGACTGAATCTAATTTCAGGTTTGAATGGGGAAAAACTGGTTGCAGTCATTTTCCTATTTTAACTCAATTGCAGTTTTTAATTCTATCTCTAAGAACTTTTTCCAAATTCTTATAGATAAAAGGAGCGCTCACTTAAAGAGAAACGTTAAAAATAGGAAACGTGCTTAGGTGATTTTGGTGTGGTGCCAATAAGGAAAAAGAGAGGTGTAGGTTTAAAAGTTTTAATCATTCATATTTTAAAGCATAGGTGGAGGTAATATTAAATTTGTTTTGTATTTCGTGAAATGTAAGGAGATAATCATTTGAAAAAAGATATGCTATAGTTTATTCCTTTGTGAATCCAGTCTTTCCAGATGAGCATTCTGCTATTCATTTTTAAATGTTCATTATACCATATGAGAGAGAAATGTAAATTATCTAGGGGTAGGTGTCTCGGAGGAAATATGAGTTTAGCTAAGGATAAGGAATGTGTAATTGTTGTGGGACAAAAAGATTTTGGACTTTGTGAGATGTAAACTATATTTTGAATGGAAAAGGGAGTAAAAAGAATCATGTGAGAGCGGGAGTGAGTTCAGTTTTACTTGATAAAAATGTCTAAATCTGTTTAATGTAAAAAAGCTGAGTAATATTTGGAAAACATAAAAAAAAATATTCTTTAGTGGAATTTTTGGGTTGCAAAATGATATATGTGGTTTCTTTTTGTTCCTTAAACATCTGATCAACAGACTGTTTATAGATTTAAAAAAAACATTTTAGGACATGAACTGGAACTATCAATATAGTAAAACTTATTATCGGCAACAGCATAACCTTAATGATGCCCAGTCTACCCTACCAAGATAAGGAAAAGAGGTGACCATCTCTCAGACAGCGTCATAGTTTTTTGTTTAACTGCCGCAAGATTGATAGAAATATTGGGGCAGATTTACAAGCCCCGTGCGCAACTTTTGCGCCACCGTTGCGTCACTTTTGTGACGCAGCGGCGGCGCAAAGCTAGCGCCATGCTGCGACAGATTTACAACGTGACGCATCTAGGGAGATGCGTCACGTTGTAAAGCCCTGCGCCACATTAAACCCGCGTTAGGTTTAATGTATGCAGGGTGGGCGTTACGTCGGAAAAAGCCTCGGAAAAGTGAGGCAGTGAAATCTACAAGATTTCACGCAGTCACCTTTCCGATGCTGGTGCGTCAAATGCTTACGCCTGCTTCAAGCAGGCATAAGGCGTGACGCACCATGTTAAGGATAGGGCAGGTTGGAACAGTGCTGGAGTTGCGTCGCACTTGCTACACAACTTCAGCACTGCGCCAACCTTACGCCGGCAGATGCGTCACGCATCTGTTTGTCCTTGGGCCATGATGCACCGCATTGTAAATGCGGCGCATCTGCTGTGGCGCAAGGGCAAACTTGCATAACTCATCTTCCCTGGCGCATCCCTGCTGATTTGCAGGGATGCGCCAGGGAACGTAAATCTGCCCCTTTGTCTTTTATGGAGTTAGCTTATAAGACTGTGAGACATTTGATATGTTTGGAATTCCATTTAAAACCAGATTCATTAAACATCTCTTTGAGGCAGTGATTATTAGGGGCATGACTTTTGATTTACTATTTTTCACCCTATACATTGATATAGTTGAGTATTTGTTTTAAAATCGTAAATAATTCAGGAATGGTTGAGTGTGGGTTGGATACGAAAAATAAAAAATCATCTACATAAGCAGTATATTTGATCTCAGTGTCTTTGTTTTTGTATCCAGAGCATTGACTGTAGCAATGGATGTTTTGGAAAACAGACTCTAAAGCCTCCAGGCACATGAAAATAGGGGAATTGTAAACCATTAACAAACATTGAAGTAGTAGGTGCTGAATAAAGTAAACTAATATATTTCAGAACTTGAAAGTTGAAACTGTGTCATTGCAATGCTTGGAACATAAAATCCCAATGATCATGGTCAAAGGTTTTTTTGGCATCAAGTGTGATGACTGGATGTGGGCCATCACAATTTGATGTCTGGAGAATAATGTTTAAAAAACTCCAAGAATTGTCAGTAATATACCCACCCTTAAAAAATCCAGATTGTTCCATTCCAATTAAATCAGAGATGACTTGATTAACCCCTTCGATGCTCATGACGGAACGGTTCCGTCATGAGCATCGGTTGGGCTGTGCTCATGACGGAACCGTTCCGTCATGAGGACAGCCCCTGGGGGAAGCGCTGGCGCTCCCCCCCTTGTGCATCGATCTTGCCCCCCTTTACGGGGGTGGCAGCGGAAGAGCTTCCGCTGCCACCCCCGAGCCCCCCCACGCTTTCTGATGACGTCAGCGCGCACAGCGCGCGCCGGCGTCATCAGGAAGCGTTGGACGCGCTGGAATCCATTTCTTCCAGCGCGTCCAAGGCAGCAACAGGTAGGTTCCCTTGTCCGGTGGGGGCCGCGGGGGTGATTTCTTTTGTATTGAGGCATCGGGGGAGAGGAAAGAGTATTTCCTCTCCCCCGATGTCTCAATACAGGGCATTCCTGCTCCACGATCGCGCACAGCGTCGCGATCGTGGAGTAGGGATGCCCCACTAGACACCAGGGATTTGTTTCTTTGAATTTGGGAAGCGACCCCTTAGGCAAGGGTCGCTTCCTTGGGGTGCAAAATTTTTCAAAGTCTTTTCTGCCCCCCCTGGGGGCAGATCGGTCTGCTTTCTGCGCGTTTCTGCCCCCAGGGGGGGCAGAAAAGCCCACTAGACACCAGGGATGTCGTTTATGTTATGTAGGAAGCGACCCCTTAGGCAAGGGTCGCTTCCTTGGGAGGCCAAATAATTCGAAGACTTTTCTGCCCCCCCTGGGGGCAGATCGGTCTTCTTTCTGCCTGTTTCTGCCCCCAGGGGGGGCAGAAAAGCCCACTAGACACCAGGGATGTCTATTTCGTTATGTAGGAAGCGACCCCTTGGGCAAGGGTCGCTTCCTTGGAGGGCAAAATAATTCGAAGACTTTTCTGCCCCCCCTGGGGGCATATCAGTCTTCTTTCTGCCCGTTTATGCCCCCAGGGGGGGGCAGAAAAGCCCACTAGACACCAGGGATGTCTTTTATGTTATGTAGGAAGTGACCCCTTGGGCAAGGGTCACTTCCTAGGGTGGCAAAATAATTAGAAGACTTTTCTGCCCCCCCTGGGGGCAGATCGGTTGTCTTTCTGCCCGTTTCTGCCCCCAGGGGGGGGCAGAAAAGCCCACTAGACACCAGGGATGTCTTTTTCTTTATGTAGGAAGCGACCCCTTGGGCATGGGTCGCTTCCTTTGCGGCCTAATTATTTAGAAGACTTTTCTGCCCCCCCTGGGGGCAGATTGGTCGTCTTTCTGTCCGTTTCTGCTCCTATGGGGGGGGGCAGAAAAGCCCACTAGACACCAGGGATATAAATATTATTGTAGGAAGCGACCCCTTGGGCAAGGGTCGCTTCCTTGGGCCCCTAAATTTTTTGAAGACTTTTCTGCCCCCTCTGGGGGCAGATCGGTTTTATTTTTTTGCCGTTTCTGCTCCCATTGGGGGCAGAAAAGCCCACTAGACACCAGGGAATTAGTTCAATTAGAAATAGAAGTGACCCCTCGCTTCCAGGGTGCAATTTGTTATATGTATTTGGCTCACCCGCCCCGGGACTGAGTAGCCTTTTTTTTCCTGCTGTTTTCTGCCCCACCTGGCACACAACCCGATTGACCATTTGGGTAGTGACATGGCATGTTATAATGTTTATTGTTATATTTTTTGTGATTTCCAATTGTAATGTTTTTTTTGTTTACTTTTTTGTTCTAGGTGAAGGCTTTTCTTCTTTTCACGTTGACGTTTTGGTACTGGTGGTTCTGCTGTTTGTGTAGTTTGGTAAGAGACTGTTTTTTTGTACAATGTAAATGTGTTTGATTTCTCTGCCTATTTTTTTTTTTTGCAAATGGTGTAATAATAGCAGTATGTTTGGTTTTTGAATGTCAAAAACTTTTTGCATTGGTGCTCGATGTGTATTTTGTTGTCTTGTGAGTAATTTGTTTTTTTTTCTTCTTTCTAGTTTGATATCGTTGGTCTTTGCTGTGTCACTGCAGAGTTTGTTTCTGGTGAGTGCAGCTGTCTCTTGTAATTGGATTGTATAGTTTTTGAGTACATTGATCTTTGTGATAAAAGGTACACATTTCTTTACTTACTTGGTTTGCACATTGTTGGTTGTTGTTGACTTGTTTGTGCAGTCTTCTATCTTAGTAAGTATAATGGCTAGCCGCAGGATGACTGCTCAGCAGGTTGTTGGTTTGCTGTTTGAGTCTTCCTCTGATATTGGGTCAGAGACTGACTCTGCTTCTGAGGGAGAGGAGGCAGGGGACGATTCTGGCAGTGAGTTTTCTCTCCGTATGGGGTCATCGGATGATGAAGATACTCTTAGTGCGGATGAAGTGCCTGTGTTAGAGGAGGAGACTGATGTGCCGATAGTGCGGCAAGAGACATCTGGGCTGCAGGCTGGGGCTGCAAGGCTTCCCGTTGGTGTAGTGCGGCAAGATGCATCTGGGCTGCAGGCTGGGGCTGCAAGGCTTCCCGTTGGTGTAGTGCGGCAAGAGGCATCTGGGCTGCAGGCTGGGGCTGCAAGTCTTCCCGTTGAAAGTGATGACCTTTGGGTTGCCCCTGGCATGGTGCAGCCGGAATTTCCAGAGTTTACTGGTGTTCCAGGGTCTAGAGTGAATACTGAGAACTTTTTGCCTGTAAATTTTTTTCAGTTGTTTATGGACGATGTGTTTTTGGCAGAGATTGTTGAGCAGACTAATTTGTATGCCGAACAGTTTTTGAGGGACAACAGTGCCAGTCTTAAGCCACACTCTAGAGCTACCCGGTGGACTCCCACAAATGTTGAAGAGATGAAGAAGTTCTTGGGTTTAACTTTTTTGATGGGCTTGCTAAGGAAGCCATCATTGGCTTCATATTGGTCTAGCAGTCCCTTGATGGCAACGTCTATTTTTCCGGCAGTCATGAGTCGTGACAGGTATTTGCTTCTGCTTCGGATGATGCACTTTGTTGATAATGGTTTAGCGTTGCCACGAGATCACCCTGATTGTGACCGTCTTTTTAAGATTAGGCCTGTCCTTGATCACTTTGTTGATCGATTTTCTGAGATTTATGCCCCTGGTAGAGAAATTGCAGTGGATGAGTCTTTGGTGTTGTTCAAGGGCCGCTTGGTTTTTAGGCAATACATTCCTAGTAAGAGGGCACGCTATGGAATAAAGCTGTATATGCTGTGTGACAGTAGGACTGGATATGTCTCTAATTTCAGGGTGTACACCGGTAAGGAATCTAGGTTTAACCTCCCTGGTTGTCCGTCCACTTTTGGAGTGACTGAGAAAATTGTTTGGGAACTTGGTAGAGGATTTTTTAAAAAAGGCCACCATTTATATGTAGATAACTTCTACACTGGTGTGCGGTTGTTCAGGGAATTGGCCAAAGTGGACACTTTTGCTTGTGGCACAATCCGCTGTAACCGTAAAGGTTTTCCGAAAGAACTTGTTTGTCAAAAGCTTGTGCGGGGACAGTGCAGTGCGTTGCGTTGCCAGGAGCTTCTTGCTGTGAAGTTTACAGACAGGAGAGATGTCTACATGCTGACTTCCATCCATGATGAAAGCACTGCACCTGTGACTGTTTGGGGTCAGGTCGCTGAAGTGCGCAAACCTGTGTGCATTTTAGACTATAATAGGCACATGGGTGGTGTTGACAGAGTAGATCAGAGGTTGGAACCTTACGCTGCTCTTCGTAAGGCTTACATTTGGTACAAGAAGTTGGCTATCCATCTTTTCCACTTGGCAATGTTTAATGCTTTTGTTGTGTTCCAGGATTCTTGCCCTGAGTCAAAGATGACTTTTGCTAAGTTTCAGGAGTCTGTAATAGGCAGCCTTGTTGTAGTGGAACAGGCAAGTGTTCCTAGAGTTGGACTGGTGGAGGATGTTGCTAGATTGAAAGAACGCCACTTTCCAGATCACATTCCTCCCACACCCGCAAAAGATTTTCCCAGTAGGAGATGTAGAGTCTGTTGGCGAAGAGGTTTGCGGAAGGAGAGTCGTATGTACTGCCCCGATTGTCCCTCTCATCCTGCACTGTGTCGCCCTGCTTGTTTCAGAGCGTACCACACGCGTAAAAATTTCTGGGAACATTCATGAGTGGTAAAGTGAACTGCCTGGTCTGTATTCTTTGGAAAATATGATTCTGTTTCAAGGTTGGTGTTAGTGCAATGTATTTAGTTGCTGATTTTCTGTTAGAAGATTTGTATCTATTTGCAATTTGTTTGTGTTTCTAAAAAAATCCAAAATGTGATGGCGGTGTGTGTAGGCTTGCGCTTGGCTGTTGGTGTGTGTGGACTGGCACTTGGTTGGTGGTGTGCGTGGAATGGTGCTTGGCTGACGGTGTGCGTGGACTGGCGGTGTGCGTGGACTGGTGCGTGGCTGGTGGTGTGCGTGGAATGGTGCTTGGCTGACGGTGTGCGTGGAATGGTGCTTGGCTGGCGGTGTGCGTGGAATGGTGCTTGGCTGGCGGTGTGCGTGGATTGGTACTTGGCTGGCGGTGTGTGTGGACTGGTGGTGTGTGCGGACTGGTGTTTGGCTGGTGGTGTCCGTGGACTGGAGCTTGGCTGGTGGTGTCCGTGGACTGGAGCTTGTCTGGTGGTGTGCGTGGACTGGAGCTTGGCTGGCGGTGTGCGTGGAATGGTGCTTGGCTGGCGGTGTGCGTGGACTGGTACTTGGCTGGCGGTGTGCGTGGACTGGTGGTGTGTGCGGACTGGTGCTTGGCTGGTGGTGTCCGTTGACTGGAGCTTGGCTGGCGCTGTAGGTGGATTGGCGATTGAATGGCGGTGTGCCTGGACTGGCGCTTGGCTAGCGGTGTGCGTGGACTGGCGTTTGGCTAGCGGTGTGTGTCGACTGGTGCTTGGCTGGCTGTGTGTGAGTAGTGACTTTCTGCTGGTCACTACACACAATGCTAGCTGAGTGCCACTCCACGCAATCCTTCAGCCTGTGTAGTTGCTGTGTTCTGGATTGTGGGCGTGTGAAAGTGATGGGCCCTTGAATGGCGCTGTGTGCTGGTGTGAGTTTTGTTATGTGATGGGCCCGCGGCTGGCGGTGTGAATGGTTTTGTATGTCTCACACGTATGAAAGGTGTATGAATGGCCTGTAAAGAGGTTGGTGCCTTGTCGTGGCTTTACAGCTCACGAGCTGTGAGTCAATGGTTCAGTTTCTCGCCCTTTCAATTATTACCAGTGCATTTCATGTTTTGTGAAATCACTTGCTAATACAATTTTATCTACTGAACCATCACTCACCCTCGTGCCAAATCCAACCGGTATGTGTGTGTGCTTGCGGGTTAGATGGCTGTGCAGTAATATTTGTCTTTCTGAAGCAGGGTGTACCTTGTCCCTTTTTGGTGATTTTTGTACTGTGTTGCTTTTGTACCTGGTGGTGCGAATGGTCTTGTTTGTATCACGTATGAAAGGTGTGTGAATGGCCTGTAAAGTGGTTGGTGCCTTGACGTGGCTTTACAGCTCACGAGCTGCGAGTCATTGGTTTGGTTTTTTGTGAATTTAATTATTGACAGTGCATTTCATTTTTGTGAAATCTCTTGTTAATAAAATTTAATACACTGAACCATGACTCGCCCTCGTGCCAAATCCAACCAGTATGTGTGTGTGTTTGAGGAATAGATGGTTGTGCAGGAATCTTTGTCTTTAGTTTCTCTGCCAAGGTACACTTTCCATGTAAGAATAACCCACCAACTGTAGATATTGTCGAAAACCCTTGGGAGTTCATGGTGATGTCTCTCTAGTGAATTGAAAAATATTTTTTATCCCCATTGTCCTGTAAACCTCAAACTGTCTGCCACATTTTCTTTGCAGTATTATTCCTAAATTCTCACGCTGTAGTAACAATACTTAATCTGGTTTTGCAAGGGGGGTTACTTTGGTTTTTTGCCCAGGGCTCGGCGGCCATCTAGGGAAACCTTCCAAACCCACGCATTTCTGAAAACTAGACACCCGGCGGCTTCCAGGAAGGTATGGCTTGCGTGGATCCCCCAACGTTTTCTTACCCAGAATCCACTGCAAACCTCAATTTTTGCCCAAAAAATCACTTTTTTCACACATTTTGGGGTGGGAAAGTAGTGGCATCACCGGGCTCACACAAATTTACCACCACCCAGCGTTCCCCCAGGTCTCCCAGTAAAAATGGTGCCTCACTTGTGTGGGAGGCCCAAGTACCCGCGGCAGGCAAGGACAACAAACGTAGTGAGGCGACATCAAAATGGCCTATCGCCAAACCACCTGGTTTTGCAAGGGGGGTCACTTTGGTTTTTGGCCCGGTGCGCGGCGGCCATCTAGGGAAACCTAGCAAACCCACGTATTTCTGAAAACTAGACACCCAGCGGCTTCCAGGGAGGTATGGCTTGCGTGGATCCCCCAACGTTTCCTTACCCAGAATCCCCTGCAAACCTCAATTTTTGCTCAAAAAATCACTTTTTTCACACATTTTGGGGTGGGAAAGTAGTGGCATCACCGGGCTCACACAAATTTACCACCACCCAGCGTTCCCCCAGGTCTCCCGGTAAAAATGATGCCTCACTTGTGTGGGAGGCCCAAGTACCCGCGGCAGGCAAGGGCCCAAAACGTAGTGAGGCGACATCAAAATGGCCTATCGCCAAACCACCTGGTTTTGCAAGGGGGGTCACTTTGGTTTTTGGCCCGGTGCGCGGCGGCCATCTACGGAAACCTACCAAACCCATGCATTTCTGAAAACTAGACACCCGGCGGCTTCCAGGGAGGTATGGCTTGCGTGGATCCCCCAACGTTTCCTTACCCAGAATCCCCTGTAAACCTCAATTTTTGCTCAAAAAATCACTTTTTTCACACATTTTGGGGTGGGAAAGTAGTGGCATCACCGGGCTCACACAAATTTACCACCACCCAGCGTTCCCCCAGGTCTCCTGGTAAAAATGGTGCCTCACTTGTGTGGGAGGCCCAAGTACCCGCGGCAGGCAAGGGCCCAAAATGTAGTGAGGCGACATCAAAATGGCCTATCGCCAAACCACCTGGTTTTGCAAGGGGGGTCACTTTGGTTTTTGGCCCGGTGCGCGGCGGCCATCTAGGGAAACCTACCAAACCCATGCATTTCTGAAAACTAGACACCCGGCGGCTTCCAGGGAGGTATGGCTTGCGTGGATCCCCCAACGTTTCCTTACCCAGAATCCCCTGCAAACCTCAATTTTTGCTCAAAAAATCACTTTTTTCACACATTTTGGGGTGGGAAAGTAGTGGCATCACCGGGCTCACACAAATTTACCACCACCCAGCGTTCCCCCAGGTCTCCCGGTAAAAATGGTGCCTCACTTGTGTGGGAGGCCCAAGTACCCGCGGCAGGCAAGGACAACAAACGTAGTGAGGCGACATCAAAATGGCCCATCGCCAAACCACCTGGTTTTGCAAGGGGGGTCACTTTGGTTTTTGGCCCGGTGCGCGGCGGCCATCTAGGGAAACCTAGCCAACCCACGCATTTCTGAAAACTAGACACCCGGCGGCTTCCAGGGAGGTATGGCTTGCGTGGATCCCCCAACGTTTCCTTACCCAGAATCCCCTGCAAACCTCAATGTTTGCTCAAAAAATCACTTTTTTCACACATTTTGGGGTGGGAAAGTAGTGGCATCACCGGGCTCACACAAATTTACCACCACCCAGCGTTCCCCCAGGTCTCCCGGTAAAAATGGTGCCTCACTTGTGTGGGAGGCCCAAGTACCCGCGGCAGGCAAGGGCTCAAAACGTAGTGAGGCGACATCAAAATGGCCTATCGCCAAACCACCTGGTTTTGCAAGGGGGGTCACTTTGGTTTTTGGCCCGGTGCACGGCGGCCATCTAGGGAAACCTACCAAACCCACGCATTTCTGAAAACTAGACACCCGGCGGCTTCCAGGGAGGTATGGCTTGCGTGGATCCCCCAACGTTTCCTTACCCAGAATCCCCTGTAAACCTCAATTTTTGCTCAAAAAATCACTTTTTTCACACATTTTGGGGTGGGAAAGTAGTGGCATCACCGGGCTCACACAAATTTACCACCACCCAGCGTTCCCCCAGGTCTCCTGGTAAAAATGGTGCCTCACTTGTGTGGGAGGCCCAAGTACCCGCGGCAGGCAAGGACAACAAACGTAGTGAGGCGACATCAAAATGGCCTATCGCCAAACCACCTGGTTTTGCAAGGGGGGTCACTTTGGTTTATGGCCCGGTGCGCGGCGGCCATCTAGGGGAACCTACCAAACCCATGCATTTCTGAAAACTAGACACCCGGCGGCTTCCAGGGAGGTATGGCTTGGGTGGATCCCCCAACGTTTCCTTACCCAGAATCCCCTGCAAACCTCAATGTTTGCTCAAAAAATCACTTTTTTCACACATTTTGGGGTGGGAAAGTAGTGGCATCACCGGGCTCACACAAATTTACCACCACCCAGCGTTCCCCCAGGTCTCCCGGTAAAAATGGTGCCTCACTTGTGTGGGAGGCCCAAGTACCCGCGGCAGGCAAGGACAACAAACGTAGTGAGGCGACATCAAAATGGCCTATCGCCAAACCACCTGGTTTTGCAAGGGGGGTCACTTTGGTTTTTGGCCCGGTGCGCGGCGGCCATCTAGGGAAACCTAGCAAGCCCACGCATTTCTGAAAACTAGACACCCGGCGGCTTCCAGGGAGGTATGGCTTGCGTGGATCCCCCAACGTTTCCTTACCCAGAATCCCCTGCAAACCTCAATTTTTGCTTAAAAAATCACTTTTTTCACACATTTTGGGGTGGGAAAGTAGTGGCATCATCGGGCTCACACAAATTTACCACCACCCAGCGTTCCCCCAGGTCTCCCTGTAAAAATGGTGCCTCACTTGTGTGGGAGGCCCAAGTACCCGCGGCAGGCAAGGACAACAAACGTAGTGAGGCGACATTTGGGATAGGCAATGTTGACGTCGCCTCACTACGTTTGTTGTCCTTGCCTACCCCGGGTACTTGGGCCTCCCACACAAGTGAGGCACCATTTTTACCGGGAGACCTGGGGGAACGCTGGGTGGTGGTAAATTTGTGTGAGCCCGGTGATGCCACTACTTTCCCACCCCAAAATGTGTGAAAAAGTGATTTTTTTGGGCAAAAATTGAGGTTTTCAGGGGATTCTGGGTAAGGAAACGTTGGGGGATCCACGCAAGCCATACCTCCCTGGAAGCCGCCGGGTGTCTAGTTTTCAGAAATGCATGGGTTTGCTAGGTTTCCCTAGATGGCCGCCGCGCACCGGGCCAAAAACCAAAGTGACCCCCCTTGCAAAACCAGGTGGTTTGGCGATAGGCCATTTTGATGTCGCCTCATTACGTTTGTTGTCCTTGCCTGCCGCGGGTACTTGGGCCTCCCACACAAGTGAGGCACCATTTTTACCAGGAGACCTGGGGGAACGCTGGGTGGTGGTAAATTTGTGTGAGCCCGGTGATGCCACTACTTTCCCACCCCAAAATGTGTGAAAAAAGTGATTTTTTGAGCAAAAATTGAGGTTTGCAGGGGATTCTGGGTAAGGAAACGTTGGGGGATCCACGCAAGCCATACCTCCCTGGAAGCCGCCGGGTGTCTAGTTTTCAGAAATGCATGGGTTTGCTAGGTTTCCCTAGATGGCCGCCGCGCACCGGGCCAAAAACCAAAGTGACCCCCCTTGCAAAACCAGGTGGTTTGGCGATAGGCCATTTTGATGTCGCCTCACTACGTTTGTTGTCCTTGCCTGCCGCGGGTACTTGGGCCTCCCACACAAGTGAGGCACCATTTTTACCGGGAGACCTGGGGGAACGCTGGGTGGTGGTAAATTTGTGTGAGCCCGGTGATGCCGCTACTTTCCCACCCCAAAATGTGTGAAAAAAGTGATTTTTTGAACAAAAATTGAGGTTTGCAGGGGATTCTGGGTAAGGAAACGTTAGGGGATCCACACAAGCCATACCTCCCTGGAAGCCGCCGGGTGTCTAGTTTTCAGAAATGCGTGGGTTTGGTAGGTTTCCCTAGATGGCCGCCGCGCACCGGGCCAAAAACCAAAGTGACCCCCCTTGCAAAACCAGGTGGTTTGGCGATAGGCCATTTTGATGTCGCCTCACTACGTTTGTTGTCCTTGCCTGCCGCGGGTACTTGGGCCTCCCACACAAGTGAGGCACCATTTTTACCGGGAGACCTGGAGGAACGCTGGGTGGTGGTAAATTTGTGTGAGCCCAGTGATGCCACTACTTTCCCACCCCAAAATGTGTGAAAAAAGTTATTTTTTGAGCAAAAATTGAGGTTTGCAGGGGATTCTGGGTAAGGAAACGTTGGGGGATCCACGCAAGCCATACCTCCCTGGAAGCCGCCGGGTGTCTAGTTTTCCAAAATGCGTGGGTTTGCTAGGTTTCCCTAGATGGCCGCCGCGCATCTGAGGAGGGACTTGGAAAGGCGCAATAGGGAGAGAAGCCGGAACAAGAGGATGTACGATCTGAGGCCCCAGGGGATTCGGGAGTACGGGAGGAACGGCGGGCTGACCAGCAGCCGCCAAAGCAGCGGGTTGAGGAAGAGGTGGACGAACGGGACCCATAACATCGGGAGCATAGGGAGGTGGCGATTTCATCAGATAAGACAAAAGCGAATCTTCCACTGATTCTTCTCCTGTCTTATCGATCGTCGAAGGTAGCGCCGGATAACATTTGTCCACTGCCATATGGTGAAGCCGAGCGCTAACTTCCTGCTCTTTCTCATCTTTGTCTAACTGATACTGTTCCGCATTTCGCATCACCGTAATAACACCTTCTTGTTTATTTTTCTTATTCTGTTTGATTTCTTTCTGTTTGGCCTCTTTCCGCCATAACCGGAAGGAATCAAACATGGCCGGCCTAGCTTTCTTTTTAAATAATTTAGCTTCCAAGTTATCTAAAATGGCAGTCTCGAAACTACCATGAGGTGGCCAACTAAGGACGCCATCCTTTTTAGTGTAACGAACCCAATATTCATTATATACGATAGGACCCACGCCATGGCGACTATAGAGCTCATAAAGCGGAGTTCCAGCCGGAGGTATCGGACATGAATCCTCCAGCCGGGAATCCATGCTGCAACATTTGAGAAACCTAAACAAAGTACTACGGCCAGGCATCGTGCACACTAGCCAAGTATACAAACTTCAAGGGCTATCGAATTACGATGTCCTCGCAAAGATGCAAGACCCTCGGTTTTTGGCAATTGCAATCGTCAAATAAAACCCAACAACTAAGAACCACGAATGCTATGGAATCATGAAAACAACAAAGCAATGCTGGGAGCGACCCACAAATACTTAACTGAGAGAGCAATGGCGTCACCAGGAAGGCCCGTCTATCGTCTCGCCGTACAAAGGACTACGCCAGGCGCCAAAACAGGTCGACAGTCAGGGCATCGGTCCGTCGCAGCCGTCAGGAGGCGGGGATCTTCGCGGGAAAAGACGTCGGGCCACTTATTTCGACAACTGGATCGGTGAAGCGGGGTGCACCTTCCCTCGGAGATTTCACACGAAGTTCCTCACGATCGTCGGGCTTTGGACCGGTACCGTTGATGTCGCCCCACGTTGGGCGCCAACTGAAGGACTGGGTTATTCTTAAGACCCAGCGGTGCCAGGGAACAACACCTGAAACCTTCGTGGGTTACCTGTTCTGGCGTACCAAACACAGAGACACGGGATACTTCCAGCGACGTCAGAGATCAGCGTTTATTTACTGCAGGGATACAGAGGTCACAAGAAGTACACAACGTGTAGGTTCTCGGAGACTGCTTCAAATTCGTAGAAGTGGGTCGCTCCTTTTATACACGTTTTTGCCATAGCACAGTATGGCGAACAAAGGTTACAACTCGGTTCCCACAATAAACTTCAAAAGGGTCGCATTCATGTTTCAGGAGGCCGGAACATAATTACAACAGTCCTGTCAGTTCCCAACTGTAAAAACATATTCCCTCCACAATAAACACATTTCCTCCCAACCATAAAAGCATTAAGGAAGGACGAAAAACAGAATGCGGGGATAGAACGAGGATGCACAACAGGTTTAGAAAAGAGTGTTAGGGGCAATAAAGGAAACTCGATAGAGGGGTCAAAGACCTCGTGTCTAATGTATACGTGACTGGAACAATAGACCGGAGCGGCAAGATGAGCCTCAAGCAGGGCCATCTGCCTTAGTCGTGTCATTTCCCTCATCGTAAAAGTCACCTCAAAGGAACGCGTGTCCTCCGTGTAAGCTTGAAATTTCCAGGGTCATGAAGCGGACAAGAAGCCCGTTCGCTGGCTACCTGAGGGCAAGAAACAAAATGGACGCTGTATCTAAAATGGAACCCGAGGGTTCGAATGAACGAAACCCGAAAATGAGGCGAACCATAAGTGGCTGTATAGCGAAACTTCGTACACCCACTATACTCGTCATTTGCGGTTCATAGATACCAAACTCATCCATATTCGTCACCACTCAAAAAGTGCCGTCCCGTCTCACACGGAACCTCACACCGGGCCAAAAACCAAAGTGACCCCCCTTGCAAAACCAGGTGGTTTGGCGATAGGCCATTTTGATGTCGCCTCACTACGTTTGTTGTCCTTGCCTGCCGCGGGTACTTGGGCCTCCCACACAAGTGAGGCACCATTTTTACCGGGAGACCTGGGGAAACGCTGGGTGGTGGTAAATTTGTGTGAGCCCGGTGATGCCACTACTTTCCCACCCCAAAATGTGTGAAAAAAGTGATTTTTTGAGCAAAAATTGAGGTTTGCAGGGGATTCTGGGTAAGGAAACGTTGGGGGATCCACGCAAGCCATACCTCCCTGGAAGCCGCCGGGTGTCTAGTTTTCAGAAATGCGTGGGTTTGGTAGGTTTCCCTAGATGGCCGCCGCGCACCGGGCCAAAAACCAAAGTGACCCCCCTTGCAAAACCAGGTGGTTTGGCGATAGGCCATTTTGATGTCGCCTCACTACGTTTGTTGTCCTTGCCTGCCGTGGGTACTTGGGCCTCCCACACAAGTGAGGCACCATTTTTACCGGGAGACCTGGGGGAACGCTGGGTGGTGGTAAATTTGTGTGAGCTCGGTGATGCCACTACTTTCCCACCCCAAAATGTGTGAAAAAAGTGATTTTTTGAGCAAAAATTGAGGTTTGCAGGGGATTCTGGGTAAGGAAACGTTGGGGGATCCACGCACGCCATACCTCCCTGGAAGCCGCCGGGTGTCTAGTTTTCAGAAATGCGTGGGTTTGCTAGGTTTCCCTAGATGGCCGCCGCGCACCGGGCCAAAAACCAAAGTGACACCCCTTGCAAAACCAGGTGGTTTGGCGATAGGCCATTTTGATGTCGCCTCACTACGTTTGTTGTCCTTGCCTGCCGCGGGTACTTGGGCCTCCCACACAAGTGAGGCACCATTTTTACCGGGAGACCTGGGGGAACGCTGGGTGGTGGTAAATTTGTGTGAGCCCGGTGATGCCACTACTTTCCCACCCCAAAATGTGTGAAAAAAGTGATTTTTTGAGCAAAAATTGAGGTTTGCAGGGGATTCTGGGTAAGGAAACGTTGGGGGATCCACACAAGCCATACCTCCCTGGAAGCCGCCGGGTGTCTAGTTTTCAGAAATGCGTGGGTTTGGTAGGTTTCCCTAGATGGCCGCCGCGCACCGGGCCAAAAACCAAAGTTACCCCCCTTGCAAAACCAGGTGGTTTGGCGATAGGCCATTTTGATGTCGCCTCACTACGTTTGTTGTCCTTGCCTGCCGCGGGTACTTGGGCCTCCCACACAAGTGAGGCACCATTTTTACCGGGAGACCTGGGGGAACGCTGGGTGGTGGTAAATTTGTGTGAGCCCGGTGATGCCACTACTTTCCCACCCCAAAATGTGTGAAAAAAGTGATTTGTTGAGCAAAAGTTGAGGTTTGCAGGGGATTCTGGGTAAGGAAACGTTGGGGGATCCACGCTAGCCATACCTCCCTGGAAGCCGCCGGGTGTCTAGTTTTCAGAAATGCATGGGTTTGCTAGGTTTCCCTAGATAGCCGCCGCGCACCGGGCCAAAAACCAAAGTGACCCCCCTTGCAAAACCAGGTGGTTTGGCGATAGGCCATTTTGATGTCGCCTCACTACGTTTGTTGTCCTTGCCTGCCGCGGGTACTTGGGCCTCCCACACAAGTGAGGCACCATTTTTACCGGGAGACCTGGGGGAACGCTGGGTGGTGGTAAATTTGTGTGAGCCCGGTGATGCCACTACTTTCCCACCCCAAAATGTGTGAAAAAAGTGATTTTTTGAGCAAAAATTGAGGTTTGCAGGGGATTCTGGGTAAGGAAACGTTGGGGGATCCACGCAAGCCATACCTCCCTGGAAGACGCCGGGTGTCTAGTTTTCAGAAATGCGTGGGTTTGGTAGGTTTCCCTAGGTGCCGGCAGGGCTAGGGTTCAAAATCTACAGCTAGTCACTTTGCCAAAAAAAGGGTCATTTTTCACTGCAAAACCACGTTGCGTTTTGCGCCGTTTCCTGTCGCGGGCACTAGGCCGACCCGCACAAGTGAGGTACCATTTTTCTCGTAGGACTTTGGGGAACGCGGGGTGGGTGGAAATTTGTGGATCCACGCAGATTCCAGAACTTTCCATCACAGAAATGTGGGGAAAATGTGTTTTTTTTGTCAATTGTTTACGTTTGCAAGGGATTCTGGGTAACAGACCATGGTGGGAGGCAGTCAAGTCACCCCATCCTGGATTCCCCTGCGTGTCTAGTTTTCAAAAATGTATAGGTTTGCTAGGTTTCCCTAGGTGCCGGCAGGGCTAGGGTTCAAAATCTACAGCTAGTCACTTTGCCAAAAAAAGGGTCATTTTTCACTGCAAAACCACGTTGCGTTTTGCGCCGTTTCCTGTCGCGGGCACTAGGCCGACCCGCACAAGTGAGGTACCATTTTTCTCGTAGGACTTTGGGGAACGCGGGGTGGGTGGAAATTTGTGGATCCACGTAGATTCCAGAACTTTCCATCACAGAAATGTGGGGAAAATGTGTTTTTTTTGTCAATTTTTTATGTTTGCAAGGGATTCCGGGTAACAGACCATGGTGGGAGGCAGTCAAGTCACCTCATCCTGGATTCCCCTGGGTGTCTAGTTTTCAAAAATGTATAGGTTTGCTAGGTTTCCCTAGGTGCCGGCAGGGCTAGGGTTCAAAATCTACAGCTAGTCACTTTGCCAAAAAAAGGGTCATTTTTCACTGCAAAACCACGTTGTGTTTTGCGCCGTTTCCTGTCGCGGGCACTAGGCCGACCCGCACAAGTGAGGTATCATTTTTCTCGTAGGACTTTGGGGAATGCGGGGTGGGTGGAAATTTGTGGATCCACGCAGATTCCAGAACTTTCCATCACAGAAATGTGGGGAAAATGTGTTTTTTTTGTCAATTTTTTATGTTTGCAAGGGATTCTGGGTAACAGACTATGGTGGGAGGCAGTCAAGTCACCCCATCCTGGATTCCCCTGGGTGTCTAGTTTTCAAAAATGTATAGGTTTGCTAGGTTTCCCTAGGTGCCGGCAGGGCTAGGGTTCAAAATATACAGCTAGTCACTTTGCCAAAAAAAGGGTCATTTTTCACTGCAAAACCACGTTGCGTTTTGCGCCGTTTCCTGTCGCGGGCACTATGCCGACCCGCACAAGTGAGGTACCATTTTTCTCGTAGGACTTTGGGGAACGCGGGGTGGGTGGAAATTTGTGGATCCACGCAGATTCCAGAACTTTCCATCACAGAAATGTGGGGAAAATGTGTTTTTTTTGTCAATTTTTTACGTTTGCAAGGGATTCTGGGTAACAGACCATGGTGGGAGGCAGTCAAGTCACCCCATCCTGGATTCCCCTGGGTGTCTAGTTTTCAAAAATGTATAGGTTTGCTAGGTTTCCCTAGGTGCCGGCAGAGTTAAGGTTCAAAATCTACAGCTAGTCACTTTGCCAAAAAAAGGGTCATTTTTCACTGCAAAACCACGTTGCGTTTTGCGCCGTTTCCTGTCGCGGGCACTATGCCGACCCGCACAAGTGAGGTACCATTTTTCTCGTAGGACTTTGGGGAACGCGGGGTGGGTGGAAATTTGTGGATCCACGCAGATTCCAGAACTTTCCATCACAGAAATGTGGGGAAAATGTGTTTTTTTTGTCAATGTTTTACGTTTGCAAGGGATTCTGGGTAACAGAGCATGGTGGGAGGCAGTCAAGTCACCCCATCCTGGAGTCCCCTGGGTGTCTAGTTTTCAAAAATGTATAGGTTTGCTAGGTTTCCCTAGGTGCCGGCAGGGCTAGGGTTCAAAATCTACAGCTAGTCACTTTGCCAAAAAAAGGGTCATTTTTCACAGCAAAACCACGTTGCGTTTTGCGCCGTTTCCTGTCGCGGGCACTAGGACGACCCGCACAAGTGAGGTACCATTTTTCTTGTAGGACTTTGGGGAACGCGGGGTGGGTGGAAATTTGTGGATCCACGCAGATTCCAGAACTTTCCATCACAGAAATGTGGGGAAAATGTGTTTTGTTTGTCAATTTTTTATGTTTGCAAGGGATTCTGGGTAACAGACCATGGTGGGAGGGAGTCAAGTCACCCCATCCTGGATTCCCCTGGGTGTCTAGTTTTCAAAAATGTATAGGTTTGCTAGGTTTCCCTAGGTGCCGGCAGGGCTAGGGTTCAAAATCTACAGCTAGTTACTTTGCCAAAAAAAGGGTCATTTTTCACTGCAAAACCACGTTGCGTTTTGCGCCGTTTCCTGTCGCGGGCACTATGCCGACCCGCACAAGTGAGGTACCATTTTTCTCGTAGGACTTTGGGGAACGTGGGGTGGGTGGAAATTTGTGGATCCACGCAGATTCCAGAACTTTCCATCACAGAAATGTGGGGAAAATGTGTTTTTTTTGTCAATTTTTTACGTTTGCAAGGGATTCTGGGTAACAGACCATGGTGGGAGGCAGTCAAGTCACCCCATCCTGGATTCCCCTGGGTGTCTAGTTTTCAAAAATGTATAGGTTTGCTAGGTTTCCCTAGGTGCCGGCAGAGTTAAGGTTCAAAATCTACAGCTAGTCACTTTGCCAAAAAAAGGGTCATTTTTCACTGCAAAACCACGTTGCGTTTTGCGCCGTTTCCTGTCGCGGGCACTATGCCGACCCGCACAAGTGAGGTACCATTTTTCTCGTAGGACTTTGGGGAACGCGGGGTGGGTGGAAATTTGTGGATCCACGCAGATTCCAGAACTTTCCATCACAGAAATGTGGGGAAAATGTGTTTTTTTTGTCAATTTTTTACGTTTGCAAGGGATTCTGGGTAACAGAGCATGGTGGGAGGCAGTCAAGTCACCCCATCCTGGATTCCCCTGGGTGTCTAGTTTTCAAAAATGTATAGGTTTACTAGGTTTCCCTAGGTGCCGGCAGGGCTAGGGTTCAAAATCTACAGCTAGTCACTTTGCCAAAAAAAAGGTCATTTTTCACTGCAAAACCACGTTGCGTTTTGTGCCGTTTCCTGTCGCGGGCACTAGGCCGACCCGCACAAGTGAGGTACCATTTTTCTCGTAGGACTTTGGGGAACGCGGGGTGGGTGGAAATTTGTGGATCCACGCAGATTCCAGAACTTTCCATCACAGAAATGTGGGGGAAATGTGTTTTTTTTGTCAATTTTTTCCGTTTGCAAGGGATTCTGGGTAACAGACCATGGTGGGAGGCAGTCAAGTCACCCCATCCTCGATTCCCCTGGGTGTCTAGTTTTCAAAAATGTATAGGTTTGCTAGGTTTCCCTAGGTGCCGGCAGGGCTAAGGTTCAAAAACTACAGCTAGACTCTCCGCAAATAAAGTGTAAATTTTCAGTGTGAAAATGTGGTGCGTTCACCCTAGGTTTTGAGCCACTTCCTGTCGTGGGCACTATGCCTACACACACAAGTGAGGTACCATTTTTATCAGGAGACTTAGGGTAGTTCAGATTTGTAAAGCAACTGTTATTACCTATTGATTTTTGATGCATTTCTCCCTTCCAAATGAAAGACATTGTGTAAAAAAAAATCATTTTGAAAAATGACCAATAATTGTCATGCAAATATGAGTATTCCCAATTTCGAAAATGTACAAATATGCACTGTTTCTAAACTCTGTAATTTGTTCCCATTTCAGAAATACATAGGTGTCTTTCATACCGATTTTTCCATGTATACATTTTCCCACAATAATTGCTATATACCCGGAACAAAAAAAAAAAACATTACAAAATGCTGTGCAGTTTTCTACTCTGGGTTCGTTGGGCTCTTGGTGAACCTACAAGTCCTATATGTCCCCACAACCAGGAAGGTCCACCGGATGTAACGGTACATTGCTTTCAAAGAGATGTCATAATTCGAAGAAGTTACAGGTGAAAACGTTGAATCAAAATGCTGCTTTTTTCAACAAATTTTTAATTTTTCCCATATTTACCTGTAAGTTTCTATAAAGAAACCTTGATGGATCTACACAAATGACCCCTTGCTGAATTCAGAATTTTGTCTACTTTTCAAAAATGTATAACTTTCCAGGATCCATTATTGTTTTTGTACCCATTTCTACCGTTAACTGGAAGGAGGTTGAAAGCACAAAAAATAGCAAAAATAGGGTATGTCCCAGAAAAATGACAAAACTGTGTACAAAATGTTGGTTTTCTAACAAAATTCTGTCATTCCCTAAAAGCTGGAGAAATGGTGATTTCAGCCCCACAAACCCTTTTTTGATACCATTTGCAGAGAAAAACCCAGAAGCTTTCATTTGCAGTCCGTTTTTCCAATTTTTCACAAAAAAAACAAAATTTTGCTGTATTTTGACTAATTTCTGGGAACCCTGTAGGAGAATCCACAAACCCTGGGTACCTTTAGAATCCCCAAGATGTTGGAAGAAAAGGACGCAAATTTGGCATGGATACCTAATGTGGTCAAAAAGTTACAGGGGCCTAAGCGCGCACTACCCCAAATAGCCCAAAAAAGGCTTAGCACAGGAGGGGAAAAGGCCTAGCAGCGAAGGGGTTAATAAGTAGAGCCAAGATCTTTGTGAAGACCTTGCAGTCTCTGCTAATCGGAGAGACAGGCCTGAACTTTCCACATAAAGAGAGGTCTTTATCTTTCTTAGGGATTAAGCAGAGCATAGCTTCAACAAATGCGCCTTGTGCATGAAAAAATGTATTGAATTCATTTTTATTTTTTATTTTTATTTATTGACTTGTAAAGCACCTGAATCCCCCCAAAAGGTATCTCGGAGATTATGAGGTGCAGCAGTCAGGGCAGATTAGAAACAGGTATTTTAGAAAAGCTCGGTTTTAAGGAGCTTTCTAAATAAAAGGTATTCTGGCCATTTCCGGAGATGGGTAGGAAGCTGATTCCAGTAATAGGGGTGCTAGGTGGAAGAATGCTTTCCCACCTATGCAAGATTTTTTTTAAATGCAGCACAAGGAGCAAGAATTTTCCTCCTGATGAAAGAGGTGTGGGTGGCTGGTATTGAATACGTTTTTCTGCTAGGTAACCAGGACCTTTACCATTAAGTGCTGTGTGCACCATGCAACATATCCTAAAGCTAACCTGCTTGCTTATTGGAAGCCAGTGTAAGCATTGTAATTACGGGAGAGAGATAGTTCTGGCCGGAGAGTTTGAGACATGACGAGCTGCGGTGTTTTGAACTACCTGAAGTCTATTTAGAGAAGACTTACCAGCTGAAATCAAAAGGACATTACAATAGTCCAGGTGGCTTATCACCAGTGCCTGTAGGAGTGTTCGGGGGATAAAAGGAAATACCCTGCATAGGAGGCTTAACATGAGCCCACAGTGGTTGTAACTTGCTCTTTCATTGTGAGTTTCTGCTCCAGACTTATGCCTAGGTTCTTGACCACAGCCTTTGGGACCGGGGCGGCTCCTAATTCGGGTGGCCACCACTCTGGAGACAAGAGCAGAGGGGTTCTCCGAATGGCATGATCTCTGTTTTCCCAGCATTTAGTGGTAGGAAGTTATTCCTCATCCAGGTAGTGATAACAGTCATGCCCTTTGAGAAAGCAGTCTGAGTGATGTAGGAGTTTTCATCGAATGACAGTAAAAGCTGGGGGTCATCAGCATACAAGATCGGAGTAAAGCCCAGCTTTCTTTTAATTTCAAGAAAATCTTATTGCGCACATTTTTCATAAACTAATGAACAGAGAAAAAGGACAATCAGAGGATACAAGGGTCAATTTAAGGTATACATTTCAGGTGCGTAGAGTCCTGGAGGGTTGATCGTGACCTGATCGTGACCTGAGGGTCTAAAATACAGAGCAAAATCGAGGTAGCAGATGATATGTGAGAGCAAAACCTCTTATGAAGATTAGATAAACCCATAGGGTGTGTGATATGGCATAAAATTAAGCGATAGAAAAAAAGTAAAAGAAGCTAGATAAAAAGGGGAAAGAGGGGGCACTAGTAGGTATAAAGACCAAACTCATGTATCAGCATGTAAAATCCCAGGAGGTCTTAATGTAGATACCAGGAGGTCTTAATGTATATAAGTGCAGGTGTATTCCAGGTCAGACGCTCCACTCAATCCAAGAATTGAGTTCAGTGTTTTGGGAGGAGGTGATATCAGATCTGAATTCTGAATAGCACTCATATCTGTATCCATGTAAGGGAGGGCAGGTGTACAGGGGAACAGGGGGTGGGAAGTAGAGAATCACAGTGGTTTGGAAGTGGCAAAATAGTTATCAAAGGAGTTCCAGATAGATGTATTGCATGTAATCCACGGGGAGTTCTGCAATGGGGTATTATCTGCCCCTCTCAGAAAGGAGATCCAGTTTATCCAGGGGGATGAAGGAGGTGGGGCTGTGTTTTTCCAGTTAGTTAAAATAGATTTGTAGGCAGCAGTAAGAAGAATATTGATTAATAGACTATCATTGCGGGAACTGATGTTTGGGTCTAAAAAATCCTTGAGTAGTCTTAAAAACGATTGTTCCAGAGGGACTCCGCAGATAGAGTCAATAACGTTAAACACTGAATCCCAAAATGGAGCGATCGCTCTACAGTAAAAGAGAAGGTGAGGGAGATCACCCACAGGGTCATTACAGTTCCAGCAACTTGGAGTCTCTCTAAGAAGAGTTTGTAGATGCGTGTTGGGGTCCAGAAGGTCCTGGGTAGAAATCAGAATTTTGTCTGTGCAAGAGAGGAGGATATTTTATACGAGACCACTGATTTCCAAATCCAATGCCAAGATTGAGACGAAATTGTTCCGTAGGGGTCCCATCTAGCTTGGAGTCTAGAGAATGTGTTGGAGGACTTCGGTTGTATAAGGTTGTAGAACTTGGAGGCCTACTGGCCAGATTTATTAAAGGATAGGATGATCCTGATGAAGGAAGTCTCGTTATTTGAAAATTCTAGTTTAGAAAGGGCGACCTTAAACTTAAATCGTAAAAGTCTAAGTTTTGCAGGTTGAAGTACTTTTGCGAGTCGCTAAAGGATAGAGGATTTTAGGAGGGCCCTAGGTCTTTTAGAAAATGAATGCCCTTAGAGGCCCAATAAGACCAGCAGGCTGGAGAACCATGGATTCTAATTTTAGAGCTGTTCCAAAGGGAGGTCAAATTCGATTTAGAGATCGGGATTTCTAGAAATCTATCAATTTCCTGGAGGACCCTTTTGGTATTTTGGAAAATATATTTACCCGAGGACGGGGGTTTGGGGTTACTGGATAGGAGAGAGATCGGGTGTAATTCCCCTAGAAGTTCCCTTTCTACTGCTAACCATGTATTTGTATTTGTATTTGTTTATCGATTTGTAGAGCGCGATTGCTGCCCGACGGGCGTCCAAGCGCTAAGGATGCAGCCAGAGTGGGGAGGTACGGCGGGAGTTAGGACAGGGATTAGGTCAGGGCAGACCTAGCAAACAGAAGAGTCTTTAATTGTTTGCGGAAAGATTGCAGGTTGGGATTGCATCTAAGTTGAAGCGGGAGTGAGTTCCACAGTTTTGAGGCATTCAGAGCGAACATTCTGCCTCCAGTTCTCGCTCTCCTAACTTTTGGAACCACGGCCAAAAAGGCTTCGGTGGAGCGTAAATTCCTACTTGGGTGATAGCGGGTGACTAAATTGTCATTTATTGCTGGACCTGTTTTCCAGAAGGCATGATGTGAGATACATAGTGCCTTAAAAGCCACTCGCTGTTTCACCGGTAGCCAATGTAGACTTTTTAGTCCAGGTCTGGCTGACTGTGTACGTGGAATGTTAAGCAGGGTACGGGCTGCGCAGTTCTGCACAACTTGTAACTTCCGTAGAGTCAGTTCTGGGGCACCCACGTAGAGGGCGTTATTGAAATCCAACCTGGACTGTATCAGGCCTTGTACTACCACCTGTTTGGCCTCCATTGGTAAAAGGGGCAGGACTTTTCTGATTATTCTAAGCAGGCCAAAACACGTGGCAGATAGCTTGGTGGCCTGGTGAGTGAAGGTGAGATTTTTGTCCAACCAGATTCCCAGGCTCTTTACGCTCTCTTTGGGGATGGGGGGCGTGCCCAGACATGAAGGCCATAAGGAGGTGAAAGGTACTGGGGAGGCTGGGCCCAAAAGCATGACCTCAGTCTTATCTCCATTGAGTTTTGAGGAGGAAGCTGTCATCCAGCCTTTAACCTCCTCCAGACATTTCATCAAACCTGACGACTCTTGCCTGCTGCCCTCCTGCGTCAATGAGACCACTAGCTGGGTATCGTCCGCATATGATATGATCTTGATACCATGCGGTTCGACGATCCCAGCGAGCGGTTTCATGTATATGTTGAACAACGCAGGGCTCAAGGAGGAACCCTGTGGGACCCCACAGCTCAAAGATTTGCTGGCTGACACTGTGTCCCCGTCAAAGATCTGGAATGATCTGTCGGTCAGAAAGGAGTCAAACCACCTCAGTGCATTGCCTGTTACCCCGATGTCAAGGAGGCGGTTCAGTAAGATGGTATACCTGACCGTATCAAAGGCAGCACTTAGGTCAAGGAGGATCACTGCCACTGATCCTCCTTGATCCAGTATCCTCCGTGATTCCTCAGTGACCGCCAGCAGCGCAGTCTCAGTTCCATGCCTAGGTCTGAAGCCTGTCTGGGTCATATCTAGTAGTTGATTCTTCTCTAGGAACTGGATCAGCTGGATGTTTATATGTTTTTCCAGAATCTTACTTGCCCAGGGGAGCAATGAGATGGGGCGGTAATTAGCGTGATCCTCTGGGTCAAGATTTGTTTTTTTTAATAATGCCCGTACCATGGCTCTTTTCCAATCGGCGGGCACCGTACAAGATGAAATCGAGGAGTTTAAAAGTTCCAGGATTACGGGGAAAGTGGTTGAGCTTGACCGCAACATAATCTCGGGTGGGGCAGGATCACGTGGCGAGCCGGATTTGACTTGTCGAGCCAGCCTACTCAGGGTGTCGAGGTCTAGATGTGGGAGATATTCTAAGGTTGGTTGGCCTCGGAGAGCAAAGTTTGTCGAGGGTGCTTCCTCTGCCCCTCCAGAGTTAGAGGTTGAAGTCGAGAAAGAAGAATAGATCCGAGAGACTTTGTTGTGGAAAAATTCCGCTAGCTCGTTGCACTGAACTTGCGTTTTTGGCAGAGGTGCAGGTGTATTTAATATAGTGCATTTTTTAACCAGGTGAAAAATTTCCCTAGGTGGGAGTATAGTGCGGAGATTGAGTGAACCAAAGCGAGCCCTGTCTGGCCAGGAAGGCGGTTTGGTAGATCTTGAAATTCGCTAGATTAACACCGCCGAGGTGAACTGGAAGGCGTATTTCTTTATCGAGATTCTTAGTCTTTTGTTTTGCCAAAGAAATGTATTTAGTAATTTGTCAATTTTTCGTAGAAATCTCAGACAGCGTTAACGGCAACATATTTGAAAGGTGATTGACTATAGGGGTGATCATCAATTTGAAGGTCTCAACTCGGCCTTACGATGTCAGGAATTTTGGATTCCAGCCCTCGTGAAGGGAGTCTATCTTTCTTAAAGTAAGTGCCTCATTAAGTTTCAGGGATTCCAATAAGTCAGAGTTGAACTCCGGACCCAAATATTTTGCAAATTTAGGTTGCCAGCTAAGACTTTTGTTGGCGAACAGAGCCCTGGAAAAGAGACTATTGAGAGCAAGGATTTCAGATTTGTCTTGTTAAGTTTGTAGTTAGAGATTTGGGCGTATTCATTAATCGTTAGGAGTATGGCAGGGATAGATTGGGAAACCCTTTCAGATGTTATTAATACATCATCCGCTATTGCTGCGACTTTCACCCTGAGATTATTGAAGGCAATACCATGAATGTAGGGGTTAGATCTGATCTTGTGTAGTAAGAGTTCAAGACTTAGGATGAATAATGAAGGGGAGAGGGGGCAGCCTTGCCTCTTGCCTCTTTGTAGCTTAAATGCAGAGGAAAGTAAACCACCAAACCTGACCTTAGCAGACGGACCACTGTATAGGGCCATGATCATTTTAGTGAAGGTATCCCCTACGTTAAATTTCTTGAGAGCTTCATGGAAAAAAGTCCATGAGAACCTATTGAATGCTTTTTCGAGTGTAACCGCTACCGTTTCATAGGGGGCTAATTTAGCCTTTTCAATGATATGGCAGAGGAGCTGGGTGTTGCCATTGGAAAGTCTGTGTTTCATGAAGCCCACTTGTGAATTCCCAATTAGTCGAGGAAGAAGGGGCTCTAGTCTCTTGAAGAGAATCTTAGAGTAAATCTTTGCATCCAGATTAATTAGGGAGATTGGTCTGTAATTTTTAACTTGAGTCGAGTCCTTCCCTTCTTTTTGGCATTACAACGATAGTGGCTCCACCGGCAAAATGTTGAAAAAGGGACAAGAGAGTTGGTTTAAGTACATGGGCAAAGGTTTTGAAAAAATAGGCTGTGTAGCCATCTGGGCCCGGAACTCTGTTAATTTTTAATGAGCAAATTGCTAAGTCCATCTCTTCCAGAGAAAAAGGAGAGCTTAGGCCAGCTTTTTCTTGATACGCAATTGATGGGAGTGTGATGTCTCTAAGATAATCCGCACAGGCGGAAGCGTCTGTCTCAGAGTAGTCTGTGTAAAGAGACTGGCAAAAATCTTTTAGTATTTCTAATATTTTCTGGGGTCTGGTGTGCATGATGTCAGATTTATCCATGAGGGAATCAATTCCCTTGTGATTTTGTTTATACTGTAGGTAAGAGGCCAGAATTTTCCCAGCTCTGTTTGCATCGCACAGATTTAAACTTTTGTATTTGTATTTGTATATGCCTGCTCGCTCACTTAGGATTCTATTGAACTCATAATTTTTGTTGGTGAGTTTAGATAGAGTTTGCGGATCCATTTCAGATCTGTGGGCAGCCTCCAGAGATGTAATTTCTTGTTTAAGAGTTAGGAGCTCTTTGTTGTGTTCTTTGTTGATCTTAGTTTGTATACTAATAAGGGTACCCCTTACCGTGCCTTTCAGTGTGTCCCAGTTGGTGGAGGGGGAGGTCTCAGAGCAGATATTGCGTTGCAGGAAGTTTAAGATGGTTTTCTTGATCCTCTTTTTTGAGGCAGCGTCTCTGATCGATTCATCATTGAATCTCCAGATCTTACTTGGAATATTAGCATTGGTACCAGTAAGGGAGAGAGTTATAGCTGAGCGGTCCGAGACTAACCTTGTTAGTATATTTGTTTGGTCGATTAGGTGTATATGAGGTTTGGATATCATTAGGTAGTCATTTCTGGAGTAGGATTTATGGGGGCTGGAAAAGAAGGTGTAGTCTCTAGTGTCCGGGTGCTGGAGCCTCCAGGAGTCGTGTAAGTTAAATCTTGCGCATAGGTTGTGTAGTGATTTTTGTGCCCTAGAGGGGTTAAAAATGGACCTGGATTGTCTTTCTAGTGTTTCATCCACGGGGAGGTTAAAGTTGCCTCCCATGATAATGAGGTCATTGTTGGGTATCTTACTTAGGGGTAAGGATAATGAATCCCAGAATTCGGGGTCATCTGTATTCGGGCCATATATATTAAGGACATGGAAGTGCCCTGTGGATTTAGTGAATTTAGATAGGACCCATCTTCTGCTCTTATCTGCCAAATATGATTCAATGGAGAAACCTGCGCGCTTGGAGATTAAAGTGGCAACCCCGCCTCTTTTGCCTTCACTGGGTCAGCTAACAATGTCAGCGATCCAGCTCTTGCCAAAGTTCCTTAGCCCATCTTGGGGCATCTTAGTTTCCTGTAACAAGATTACATCCGGTTTCAGTTTAAAAAGGTAATTTTTGATTTTTTCTGTTAGATTGGGTGGTTAGGGCCCTTTACGTTAGCGATACAATTTTATAGTTATTATCCAAAGGGGACTCATACATGCAGTGCTGGCCAAATATGGCTAGTGTGAGGCTAGCAGAATTTTTAATTGAAGAGAGAACTATTGGGAAGCATTATGGAATAATTTCAAGGGAGGTATAAAGGCCTTGAACCCAGTGTCGATGAGAGTGGATGATACTGAGTGAGGGAAATTATACTTTTCATGAGTAACCTTGGGATATGAATAAGCACCTGCGATAGCGGTATACCTACTGTGGGAAGAGAATAGAATAAAAAAGGGGAGGAAATAAAAGAGACAAAAAACAGGAGACAAAAAGTAGACCCAGACTAGATAGAGAACGGATATAGCCTTCGAAAAGGATATAGAGTGGGAAGCTCTGTAGTGACATAGGATCATGGATTTGCAGAGGCAGTACTGGCAGATTCAGGAGCAGGTCGTGTGTCCATTGATGTGCAGCTTTTGTCGTTTATAAATATCCGTAGGTCATTTGGATTGGTGAACATATGGTTTTTCCCGTTGTCGATAACTTTAAATTTCGCCGGACCAATGAACAAGGATTGTAGATTCAGAGACTTGAGACTGGATCTGAGAGCTAGGAAGCCCTTCCTTGTCTTTAAGGGGCATATTATCAAGGGCCATATCGCCGCTTTATCGGCACTTTTTACCGAGAAAGCGGCGATATTTTTATCGCCCTATCAGCAAGCCTGCGTTAACATGCATTAGCGCCAGCTTCTAGGCGATAGCTGACGCTTTTTCTATCGCTTTGCATGTCAGCGATATTTATTGCTAATGGCATGCAAGGTAGGCGTTCCCAACCAAAATAACAGGCTAAAAGTCACAGACACAACTTCCCTGTATTACCAAGGTTGTCCCGCAATAGAAAATGTCGCGCTAAGGCCCGATGAACGCACAATTCTAACACCTGATAAAATACTGACTAAACATGGTGATATATGGTGTAACGTGAGGGACAGTAGCCCAGATTACCTTCTCAGGAGCCACAGAGGTAGAGGTCATGTCATATTAGTAGACCCTTACCATGTCCAAATGTGCAGTTGTGTTGTTGTGAAGGGGTACAGTACAGTACAACACCCGATGATGCCATCCGGCATGTCACATTATCACACCTTTTCAACTGTTTGTCATGCGAGGCCAATGGGCCACTGATCATCTCATACAGGGGTTTTAAGGGGGTTTTGGCATCATGAGACATTAGCTGAAATATTATCCCTGCTAACGCACTGCTAACGCACTGACCCCAAGCTATCGCATGAATAGCTATCGCACGTTAGCAGTACTTTTCGTGTCCTTTCAGAGCCCCTCTTGCATGTTATCGACATGTTGATAATACGTCGATAATATTGCGAAAATGAGCAAGAAAAGTTAGCGATACAAAAGTTTGCGATACCTGCAGCAGGAGATAATTATCGCCGTTACCTGCTAATATGCCCTTAAGTAGGTCTGGAGTAGTCCTGGGAAATGTAGATTTTCTGACCTTGCCATAGGATGTGATTATTTTTGCATATATAGTTAGTTGAGAATCAACTCTGCATGTTGGAATCTCAGAGGGCGGCACACAATTTGTCTGGTGATATTCTTGTTTGTGAGTCTGAATGATGGTACTCGTGTGCCCTTTCTAGTTCAAAGTCTTTTTTGAAGGAGAGGCCTGTAACTTGGGGGAGCCATTTGTCTAGAAGATCCAGGGAAAAGGTGGATGTGTCCTCTGAACCTCCAGGCAGACCAAAGATGCGTAGGTTCCCCCTCCGATTATGATCTTCCAATTTGGCGACGTCTTATTTCGGAATCTCTGTAGTGATTTTTAATTTTTGGAGATCCCTTGTTGAAGAGTGGGATTTGTCCTCCATTGTGCTAATGTGGCCTTCTGCCACTGAGAGCCTGTTATTGATGGAGCCAAGTTCAGCTTTGATAGAGCATAAATCCTGTTTCATGACATTAGTGTTAAGCTTGGTGGATTTCGCTAGGTCGTGGACCATTTCCACGACCTAGCGAATCCTGTCCATTGTGCCGGTACCTTAAATTTTGTTCTTAATAGGGGAGTCAGGAAGCGGAGGATCCGCTTTGGTGTGTTTGTTTCCTGATTTTGTCTCTTTTTCGGACATGATTTTCCCTGGAGCAAGCCGGAGTTGGGAATGCGCCAGTGTGTACCACTATTCTAATCCCTGTTTCACAGATGAGCTTTATTCTGTTCCCTAGTTCATCAATGAGCTGACTGGAGACGGCACGCTGAGGTCAGGTATTGGTGGACACAGAGGATGTAGGTGTCTGGAACCTGTTACAGGATCTTGTCAATGGGAGAATGTTGTAAGAAGTTTGTATATGCCCAGCTGCTGAGGAAATGTCAGATGAGGAAATATGAGAGAGACCTTGGCATTATGGCTCACTCTCTGTAGGTGGAGTGATGCTTTAGATCACATAAATGTCCATATGGCCTTTATGGTGAGATTATGGCTCATGGGTGGTGGCCATCTTAGGGTCAGGCAGAGTGGTATCTCAGTACAGAGGCATCACAGTTAGTTGTGTAGGAGAACTAACACCTTCCTGAAATAAGTGACTGAGAGGCAGGAAAACCATTGACTCTAGCCAAGACAGCAAAGTCAGAGAGTGACGGCCGCCATTACCAGGTCAGGCAACATGGATATCTCATATCTTAGTGTGTTCGCGCCCCTTTATCAATCTGATATCAGCGGGTCACAAATAGTGGGGGCAGCTTTTCAGGGATCATTGGTCTCACTTGGACTCACCCGATCACTCCCGACATCGGTAATGCGCCATGTTCTTTGAGAGCCGCACTGTAACAGCTGCCATTTTGTGACGCAACCTGTCCTAGTGGCTCCTCCTGCGAGGAAGAAAGGAGATTGATCCTCTGTACAAGGAGATCTTAGGCTCAGGAAATGCCCGCCGTCATCCGCTTCCTGGGCCAGTTGATCACGGATGTCGTGCGCAATGTCAAATGGTTGGTAAGACCGCCTGTCAGCCAGAAACAGCGGGAGCAGCACAATTAAGCTGCCATTCGCCAGGCCATCCAAGCCACGCCCAGCTTTCTAAGTAATCCAGCTAATGGAGCAATATAAATGTTGAACAAATTGGGACTAAGAAGGGATCCTTGAGGTAATCCTTTGGTGAGTTCCATGGTTTGTGATCAGAAGGATCCAAGATTGATGGTCTGAGAACGATGTGTAAAAAAGCATGCGATCCACTGAAAGGCTTGTCCTCGGACTCCAATTTCTCTGAGTCTCCTAGGTAGAATGGAGTGGGATACTATGTCGAAAGCTGCTGACAGATAAAAGTAATTCTTAGTAACAGTTTGGGGAGTAATACCTGAGCAAATTAGGAATAAAACTCAACAGAAAATCATCTGGACAAGGGGCCTTAAATAGGTAATTTAGCAATGGCTCGCTGAATCTCGGCTACTGATAAGTCCATTCTAAAGAGGAAAGGTCAACTGAGTGAGCTTGATTTTCAGGTATAGTATTTAAAAATTCTTCCAATACATCTTGGGGTAGATTATGTTCTGTTATGTTCTGGGGTATACAGTTTATAATACTCCATGAAACATTCAAAAATGTTTAAATCCATATAGTATCTATTACCAGAACCATTACAAATCACATTTATTTTTGGTGCTTAATTTTTATTTAATTTGCTAACATTTTACCTTATTTAGTATGGCCACCATAGAACTTTGCCGTGTCTTTCGGGAAAGATCTACTTGCTTTCTCAACAGACTTTTTACTAAACTCTAATTTGGCTTTAGTTAGCTGGGCTAAAGTTTCTTTGCAATTGGAGGAAAACTTTTAATATTTTTAGTAACATTGGGGTTTCTTTGATTGAGGTGCGTTTTTAGATGCAACATAGTCAATAATAAAATATATCCTCTGGCAGCCGCTTTAAATGCATCTCAATTGAAATTAGGATGTCGGATCGACCGCCACCAACAGGCCATGGATGGCTATCCATCCGACATCCAGAGTATCAGTCTGACTGCCAGATTACAATGCCAATGGTCAGAGCGATTTGGCATGGCCGCTGCCTCCAACAGGCTCATGGAGCCCATCAGGGTGATGGTCAGAGCCTAATCCCTACAATGGGGGGCGGTGCACCCCCATAGGGATTAGAATGTTCTGCCTTTTCCCTCTGCCTTTACGTGGTAGTCCCACCACCAAGTAAAGGCAGACAGAAAGGATTTTTGAGGACCCCTAGGAAGGCTCTCCCCCCCGTGGGCCTCCGCTATGGGCTGGGGAGCATATGTGGTACCCCCCAAACATCCATGCACTGTGTGCCAGGCACCACATGCTGCCTGCCATATGGTATTTGGATGTTTGAAAACATGCATTTTTCTATTGTGGCCTGTGCTGCGGCCCTTTCCTGGGCCGCAGCACAAGCCGCAACAGAAAAATGCATGTTTCCGACCACCTGCACAGTGGTCATATTGTAATTGTGCTGTCAGGACCACCAACTCATTATAGAAGTGTCCCGTGCCCGAAACAATGGTTGTTGGACGCTCGTCCCATTGCCACCATATTGAGTCCCTAAGTTTGGTCTGTTCCATAGATTGCAAAATGTTATGGGTTAAAAGTACGTAATCTGTCTTTAAGCTGGAATGGTACACAGGGGAAAAACACGAATTCCCCAAGATCAAGGTTAAATGTTCTCCAAGCATCTGGCAATCCCCTGAACAGTGTTAAGTTTTTAAAAGAGCATTGCATTGTGTAAGGAATATATTTAGTTTTGCGACGTATGTCCACGGATCGATCAATTGATTGTAGTCTCCTCCAATTATAAGATTTGCTGTAGGGCTTGAGAGTAATAGAGTGGACAATCTTTCCCAAAACTGTACATCAACACCTGTGGGACCATGAACATTGCAAATAGAGAACTGGATATTATGAATGTTTAAAGTTAATAACAACCTCTTGTCATCATCATAGATAACTGTATATTCTATATTTAGAAATAATGATTTATGGAAAATAATAATTACACCATTTTTGTTGTGTTGTGCAAGGAAACAAAACACATGACCAACCCTACTTTTTTTGAAAGAAACAATATCTTTTTCTTTAAGGTAGGTTTCTTGTAATAGGGTAGCCTAACATTTTAATTTGGATGAATGTGTGAGTACTCTTTGACATTTAATTGAGTTTCGAAGACCTTTGACATTCCATGAAACAATGCATAAATTAATCATATTAAACAATCAAGAAAGATAGGTAAATCATACCACAAATAGATAAACAACTTTGAAACATGGAGGAGGCAATATAGAGATATACAATATTTGAAAAAAGACAATAAAAAGAGGGTGTAAGGTGAAAGTCAAACAGTAACAAAATAGGAGAAGAAGGATGGAAGAAAAGAGAAGAGAGAAGGAAGAAAAATAGAAGGAATAGAGAGAACAAAAAGTAAGAAAAGACAGGCAAAATAAATTCCTCATGTGAAAGAAAGAAAAGGTATCAGAAAGCCAACAGCCTTTAACCATTAAATAGATTTGAGAGAAGGTGAGAACAGTGTGTGTGGGAGGAGGTTAAGCACAAAAAAAGGAAGTAGAGGACAACTTCAGGAAACCTACACATATTAATAAAGGAGTAAATTAATAAGAATAGATAAAATGATCAAAAGGAAAGGTTGTGAACATTAAAACTGCAGATCAAATCAACAAAGTCGTATAATAAAAGCGGTATAAACACTGAGCGACACTATGTGAGACAATATACTCATGCTGAAATGAGGGAAAAGGAACAGAAGGACATGGAAAGACGGAACACAGCAATCCAATTATCATGCACAAAGAAGGTAGCCATAAAGGTAAAAGAAAATTGTAAACATCAGTAGCTAATAAATGATAAAAATGTGTTCAACAACTGAAATGTCACAAGAAAACATGGCTTTAGTTGGTCCATTTGTTACAAGGGTAATCAAGTCTTGCTTAGCTCCATCTCCACTCACCTATGGAAGTGGAGGATTTTTTTCAAATCCTCTGGGTTGTCGAAAGTAGATGTTTAGTCCTTGTAAGTGACAAGGGTGGAGGAGGTCAAGACTGGCGTTCATAGATTGTAAAGCTGAGTGCAAATCCAAAAACTCCTTTCGTCTATTAAAAGTTGTTTGACAAACATCTTGAATAAAGAATGGCTTCTTACCTAACTAAAGCATTTGTTTTCATTGCTTTGCTGCTGAGAGGACCTTCATAAGATCTAAGTACTGTAGGAGACGATAATGAATACTCTTGGATGATTGAAATTGGCCTTGAACGTGGACATAGAATTATCTAATTGGGTTTATTGTATGTTGAGTTCATGGACCTCATGTAAGCTGACAATTTAGGGGATAGAAAGATTTAGAAATGCTATCATGTCAGAGCCTTCTGCACCTTCAGGAATCTCATAAATTCTCAGATTATTCCATATGTTTCAGTTTTCCATCCTCCAATTTGGTTTCCAAAAATAACTTCTTTGGACTACAAGTCAACTTTCACCCAAATGTCTTGAGCATCATTAATCTCTGTTCTACATCTAACATATCCGGATTCTACTACACATCATTTCTTTAGAATTCAATTCAGGGTGGCAGTCGTCTCCACCACAAAAGATTTCTAATTCTTAATTTCGGTCATGATATCCCTCCAACGTTAGAGGGAGGGCAAATTTCGTAAGGGAAGATGGATCTTTCTTCACCCTTTTATTAACATTGCCAGTTAACTCCTTATAGGTATTGCTGAGAGGAGTAGGTGAAGCAAAACATTTTAAGTAGCTAGAACCTGGTTATCCATTATGAAGAACTCAAAATTACTTGTGACTCAAGAAATACCAAAAGTAGAATATACAGCGTAAATGTTCATCAAACTTATCAATAAAATCTGTAAACTGGCCCAAACAGAGGATTTGAACCAGAAGCTGTTGTGACAACTGTAGACAGCTATAATTGAGAGATCACAGCAGCAGTGCAGTGTAATATGAAGTACTATGTACAAAGAAATATAGTTATTATTGCAGCATTGCAAATCAAAGAGCTTCAGTTGAAAACTAACTGAAAATTACACATCAATATTCGAAGGGAAGCCATGCAGACATTCTGCAGTGGAGAGCTACAAACAAGTGGCCATCTTGTGGGAGCTCCTTTGAACTTCATTCATGTTTGTGAATTATTGTTGTAATAGCAGCTATGCTTATTTGAATATACAGTAAACAAGCATAAAAAGTGTAATTTTTCATCAAAATCTAAAATATTACCCACAGTAAAGCATATGGGAAAGAGTGGATGCCTATTTCAAGTCCTGCTTTTCAGTAAATAGCCTTCTTCAGACAAGACTGCATGTGCTTGACAAACAACGCAATCCAGAGTAAATCTCCCTCTTCTATGTGTGCTTAGATTATCTCATTAGTGAAGCTTCTGGAGATGTTTTCTAGAGCTAAGAAAACTCACTATTGAACATGCAAAAATGGCTGGAAAAGCCATGTACAAAAATGCATGAACCGATACACGTTGTATGCACCAAATCAATTTGCAGGAGAGAATGGCGGCAGCCGAGAAATGCAGAATGAAGGACAGGTGAACAGTGAAAAAAAACCTCCCTCACTGCTCCGATGCTTCGATTGCTTGCAGGATTATAGCGGGAGCAGGGGGATCAACAGAAAATCTCTCAACAGTTCCCAGGGCAGTCAGGGAGCTACAGACTGGAGGATATCTTGAGGGCACTCTGTTCAAAGATTCAAATCTTTAATGACTCTAATCCAGTGATGCAAGCTAGCAATTTTAACAGGTCAATATTTGATGAATATGATAGTCCACTTTACTCCGTAACCAAAAAACTGCAAACAACTCAAACATATTTGCAGTTGCAACTATCTCCCATGGAACCCAGCCAATTTTAAAGTAGCACAAACAAATTACCATAAACAGCTTTGCTCTGCCTGCGCCTCCTAATTGGCCTTTAGAATTGAAATCTTCTAATAATGCAGCAATAGAAATTACTGATTGTCAACAAATTAATTCACCTCAAAGCCTTAAATCACAAAATCATTCCATACCATGACTATTGGAACCAACTGGCAGAGTTCTTCCACAATATAATTTTAAAGGTTTATGCTAACTTTCTAGTACCCTCATCCTGAATCTAAACTAGATAACTTTTGAGAACCTCTGTTAAGTCCCCTTTAATGGGTGTACCCCCTGATGACATTGGAGGACACGTTTATTGCTTTGTAGGCTTTTAGATCCTTAGCCCTGAAAGACCTGTGAACTCCTAAAATTATGATTATAGGTAGGCAGGTTATTAGGCTGCCTATCAGAGACCTCCTCACGCTTCCACTGACTACTGCAGGGTGGAAGCATGCCACTGTCAATCCACGCCAAACAAAATCTAATGTAGGCACGTCTAACCTCCAAAACGTAGTGACCTATCTACTTATTACCCCTGTGCCCCAACATTCTGGGAAAGCATGTCGCTATCTCATGGAATTCAATAATCTCTCCAACTACATTTCTGAAATTATTATTCTGGCTGTCACAAATGATCTGAGAACCTATTTAGATCTAGGCCTGTTTGCAGCACTTATACTTTTAGACATTTCTAGCAAACAGGTCTCAGTCACTCTCTCTTCCCACTTACACATCAGCATTGAATATTTTAAATCGTCATTCCATAAGGTTCAGCATTAAGTTCCACTGTGATCAACATATATATAGCCCCACTCACATCTTTAGTTAACAGTTTTGGATTTTAAATCATATTTTACATGGGTGACACTGATGGTAAGCATTACAGATAAATGGACCAACACATGCATCAGCTTTCAAACTTGCCTCTCCGAGGTTTCAAAATGGATGAACAGAAATTGTTTAAAATTCAACTGTGACAAAACTGAATTCATATTGTTTGATAAAAGCACATCCATTTGGTCTGATCAATGGTGGCCAACTGAATTGGGTTCATCTGCTACCCATTCTGCCAGCACCAGGAGCCCACAAATTTGTTTAAACACTGATCTCTTGTTGGATGATGAACATTGGTCACACATCAGTATCCTGTTTCTTCATCTTGAAAATGCAGAAAAAGGTCTTCCCCTTGATTTATACAGGCCATCCTTTATTCATTCCCTAGTGACATGTAGATTATATTATGGTTACTCCTGTTTTTGTGTTTACTCAATTATAGAATGCAACATTTGCAAAGAATTAAAAAAGCAGTGTTCCTCTTATTCTGAATTTACCACCACAACATTTGATGTACAACCACCAGAAAAGATACTTATTTAACTCAGACTGTCTAGTCTTTTCTGCCTTTAGGTAAACCGGATCACAGTATTTAAGTGCCCAGTGGATCCCATAGTTGCTCTTCATAGCTCTGAGATCCTCCATCTCCAACCTGCTATACAGTCACAGATTCAGATATGAGCCAGTGAGAGGGCATTCCTTTACCTTCCTCGCGGCCAAATTATGGAAGTCCCTACCCCAGCAATATACCTTATGAAAAAAGAGTCAGTCTTCAGAAAACAGCTTAAAACCCAGCTCTTTCAAGCTCTTTTCACCTTCTCTCACTCTTCTTTTGGGTATCAGGACTACAACATCAAATTGCATTATATGGGTGATAGCACGCTTAGTATATTATATTTAATTTAATGCATCCAAAAGTAGTGACTGACAAGACACTTTCAAGGCTCTCTGACATTACCGTTAACTTGGCACATGAGAAATCTCCAATGGCTTCTCCTGTAGAAGAACTTTGACAGGAACCAGATATGGGAGGGCTGGTGCTGATAGTCATTAGCTTTTCCCTTTCAATAATTTTGGAAATACAGAGTGGTACAATGTCCTAGATCTCCAACCAGAACTAGTGTTGTGATTGAGCTTTTCATACACTCTACTTATTCTCAATCTAAGAAATTAAGAAGGGCCAACATGGTGTTTTCAGTGATATATGTGTCAGATGAAAAGCAGGACAAGCATATGGTCATTCAATAATTTGTCATAATAATAGTAATGCGGCCTTTGTGTTTGTTCTCCTTTTCTTCCAATTGTAAATTTTAATTACAGGCAATAGAATACCCTGGTAAAATTGCTGGAGCATAGGAGTCATCTTTATATTCTGTTCTGCTGAAAGAAGCAACAAGCACAAGAAATACATTTGGAACTTCAGAATTTTGAACTTGCCTAAACAGACAATTTGGTTTAAAAAAGAGTGAGTTAAATGCTGAGGTCATTTAGAATTTGCCAAATGGTAGCAATCATGCCTGACTACCCCATGCATTCTCCACCTTGTTTAGGCCCTCATTAAGAGACAGGCAGGTGGGCAACTAGCATGGGAACATCTGATTGATTTTACTTGTCAGTCAATCTGGACCAATAAAATTGAATGAGTCTTTGACTAAACAGCAGATAATCATCTGTTTCTGTTCCTGCTGGAGCATTATCTTTTCATCAGATGCTTCCCCTCCAACGACACATTTTTCTCCCTCCTTCCCATAACTTCTAAGACAACTTCCTCCCAGTTGCTGAGCACAGACCCTCGAGCTCACATTTAATAGATGTTTAAAGCATGTTGTAAATGTGAGCATGAATTCTGCAGAACAGGGAAAACCTTTAGAATTCCACCTCGTAAAAACTGTTCTGAACAGTTATTCTCAGTTCTAGGGGGGATTAATTCATAATTACGTGGTACTTGTTGGGTATTACCACAATGTAATATTATTTCATGTTTGATGTTTGTACCGACCAGTGTTGTGCAACCAGTAATAAAGGCCTTAGTGGTGCAATAATTGCAGTGTTTCCAACAATAAAGAATTTGCTGACGTTGTGCCATCGAAACTCCTTGGCCTGTCAACCCACAAGCTACTCAAACCTTTTGGGGTAGGCCTGCTACTGATTTTCTGCACTGTTAACACAGAGAGCTCCACAACTCCACCTTGCATGCCTTCATATATGGTAGTCAGTCCTCCTCAGAGAAAGTGAAGGCCAAGGCTGTCACTTACCTGGTGTGTCAGAAGATGTCAAACCAGTTTGAGTTTCAGTTTTAAAGGGGGATAAGAAAATAGGGCTAGATACACAACATTTATACTGGAGGTGGAGAACACTCATGCTGATTTCCATTCATGGATGTGTGCACTAGAGGTAGAATCCTTGCAATATTTGTCTCCACTCTAGGTAATTGACCTCTGAGGCCTTAAAGTTGTTCTTTTCAGTGAAGTTAGGGACAAGCTATGATGCTTCGCAGGTATGCAAAGTAAACTAAAGTGAGGTATTGACAGTGTCTACTACGTAGGGTCCCAGTCAAAGAACCTTCAATATGACTTCTAGTATACACTATGGGAGGATATAACAGTGCCTATTGTGATGAGTAGAGAGGCAGAAGAAAAGAGTAAATGTGTAACTTTTATTGCCTAATATTGAAACAGAGAAAATTGCAAGATTAGTAAAAACTGGACAGACACGTCCCCTATTAATATTGGGAGGTATTTTTACTTGTCACCTCACTTGATAGACACTCCACTAACTGGAATGCACAACTTCTGTTGAGCACCAGCATATAATGCTGGGTCAAAATAAAAGAGAACAGTGATCCCATGCCAGAATATTTCATAAAAATACTTACCACACCAATACCTGTGGGTTTTCACTGTAAGTGCCAAATTAGAAATAAATGCTGCAAATAAGTACATTTTCTTATAGCCTTTAATGCCTTTTTTTGTCGAGCTGCTCCCTTGGATGTTGCCAAGAAAAATTTCATTTTCTTTTGTTTCCTTGCTGGCACTCACAATTTTATTTTTATTTCACATAGGTTTTGAACATCTATGTGTCAACAAGGAGCTACACGGCTGCTCAAGTCTGCGGCGCCTGGCTGGCTGCCCACATACCTTGTGATTCTCTCATTTTCACCATCAGAGGAGCCAGATTCCCTCTTCCTGCTCTCCTGCATGCACATTATCTCCAAAACATTGGTTGGTGGTGGCTGGTTGCACTCTGAAGACACGTCATTCCCCAGACATGGGCACGTAGAGTGGGAGGAAGAGGTGTGAAGCAATGCCCCTGAGGAACTAGCCCTCCATCAAAACACATAGTTGGTGAAGCGTGAGGGTGCTCAAAGGGGGTGAACCCTCCTTGGGCACTGGTCCTCTCAACCCCAGAGAGGTGGAAGGTTCCATTAGGGACCAAATAAAGGTGTGACAGTTAGGGACTACTGGGCTGGTACCCTATAGCACTTGTCCTCCCGAGGGGTATCATCACTTCACATGTACATCTTTCCTCAGTTCAGGAGTACGGGAAAGCGTTACACACAAGCAGCTTGCATATTTTGGGGTTTCTTCAGTCCTAATGGATCAAATGACCTGAGGTTTTCTGTATTTAGCTCCTAGAGGCATGCTTCAACCACCAGGAGGGCTTTTTAAGGCATACTAGCACCTATAATTACAAACATTTCTTCTGGCCCTCGTAACTGCAAACATGTGTATGTTTCTGGAGCTGTTTCAATTTGGATTCCTCTTTTTCCAGTGAGGAAGAGCACAGGGGTCTGCCTTCTTGACACCAGCACATGGTAGCATGTCCTGGGGCATCACCTGAAGCACCACAGGGCCTTCAAGGCAGACTATACCACATGCCCCCTACCTACAGTTCCCATAGCTTCCTAGCAACTTGCAGTGAACCTGCACCGGGTTGGTGCTCCCCTTCCTAGGGTATCTCCAGCCAGAACTGGTTCAAAGAAGTCCAAGGGAGCCCTCTTCCTCAGGGTTTGCACCACGTTAGTCCTCTACTGTGCCACAGAGGAAATCTTGAGGCCAGTGCCCCTGACCCTGTAAACAGACCCTTAGAAATACAAGCCTGAAGTCCTCTCTAGGAAGGGGTTTGTCAGCAAGCTAATTTGTCCTCTTTCCTCTGTGGATTTCTTTTTTTCAGAATTTTGCCATTGTGCAGAGGTTTAACAGTGAAGGTGGAGAGATCTCGAAGGTGAGTGCTTCAGCCCATTTTCAACCCCATCACAAAATTTTAGAGATGCAGCTCACTTATGGTCCACCCCTTGGCGTACTATGATGGGATTTCTAAAGATAACAGAATCAACTACTGGTTTGCAACATCTCCCTCTTGTACCTTACCCCTGAGCTTTATCTCTGCCCCAAACTGACATAGTAAGTTGGTTCTTTACCTCCGAGACTTCATATCTTGGTCCTGGCATAACTGGTCCTAAAAGGAGAAAGGCATGCCCATGGTTGTCAGTGAGCTGAAAGTTAGTTGACTAGTGTATAGTTCTTCCCCACCCTATTTATCTCCCAGGAGAAGGACACTCACTTCCAAATGTGGGTATTGTCTGGGGTAGGCTTTAACCTACCTGTTGGCCAACAGAGTTATTAACTTGATTCAGCAGAGTAGTTAAAACCTGAATCTCATTAAGGAATGACTCAATAAAGTACTGCAAGAGTGTATGAAGGAGCCCAAACATGGCTAAAATATTATTAAAGTTGATTGGCAGCTTTTTAAAGATATAGAAATATCTTTAATCGTTTATTTTTATAGTTTCATACTACGCAAACTCAACTTCAAGGTATCAGAGCACTTTATATGAGCACCAGTTACGTTACAGATGGACACATTCATTTTTGGTAGGCACAGGGAGATTAAGTGTTTTGCACAGAATCATAGGATGTTGAGAGTCCCTGCTGAGACTTGAACCTGGTTCCCAAGCTTCAAGATTTACCGCTCAAGCTGTTAGGCCACATCCTCTCCCCAATCTTGGTTGTGCCAATACAAAGTAAACATTTTGGAGCAACTTTCACCCTCAAGATGAATACACTCAATCACTACAAACTTACAGTGAAGCACTGCAGACTCAAATTGGATACAAAAAACTCACACTATAGTAAAAAAGAAATGAGAGTATTTCTTTTAGGATGTCCTATTGAATTGTAAGGTCCAGAGAGGCACAAAAAATGTACTAAAGGCTACCTGTACAGATATCGGGCTGCGTTAGATGGTAGTACTACTCACTCAGCCTTCCACATGTGTGCACAGTTGTTCATGTGTAATCAGCACAGAGCCCCTCACTCTATCTCCCCAACAGTGGAATTTGTTTTAAAAGCCAACCACTTGCAGTTAAAACTCAAAACCATTTTACCTAAGCTTACAGTGAGTGAGACTCAATAAGTGAGAATCATTTATTTAGGGGTCTAAAAACTAGGTTTTTAAGCATTAAACCTGGGTGGCTTCAGCGGGTTGGAGCCCTCTCTCTCACAGAGGCACATGCAGTGGTGGCAGCAGGCATCAGAGCACTACAACAACACTTGACTGAGGTAGGTGTAATCTGAAATACAGCTCAGATGGTAAGCATTTATACTTCTATCAAACAAACAGAAGTTGATCTGGACAGGTTGTTTGAGTCTGTGATGTCTATTTAAATAAAATAAGTTTGCTGGGTGAATGTATGGACTACAAAGCGCTGTTGCTTCTTTTGTGTGATTGCAATTTTGCATGTGTAATTATTGTAGAACCATGTAATAATTTTTTCATCAAATTACTTCTTTTCCAGGTCTTCATCTCATATGTTTCTGTTGTTAACCCTGGTATTTTCATAAATAAATGCTTTCCATATTCATGTCACCTGTATTTGAATAGTGCACAATTACCACGGTATAATATCCTTACGCTATGCAATAGCCCTTGGTATAATGAGACTCTTGCCGAGCACAAGAGAACCTGCCGGCAAGCTGAGGGCCTGGCGAAAATCCTTTGATCCCACGTTAAAATCGCTGTACTTTGCCCAGCTTAAGACCTATCACAGAGCTATCTGTCAAACCCGGGCCGCTTATTATGCAGCTGAGTTTTCCAACAGCCCTAACCCTTCTAAGTTAATCTTCAAGGTACTCAAAGACCTGATGGGGAAACGGGCCACCTCGCAAGAAATCTGCACGGACTCTCACTGTGAAAGTTTGGCATCCTTTTTCGTGGAGAAGGTGCAGACAATCTACCGAGGATTTATACCATCTGTTCCCGGGGATGCTCCTAGTGATGTGAAGGTCTCGGTGTCCGAAACTCTGTCCATCCTGCCGGCCATGTCTAACGAGGTATTTGACACTCTGAGCCTCAAAATTAAATCTGGCTCCCCCTTAGACCCACTGAAGCCGGAGTTCCTTACCCGTCTCCCGCCTCTCTGTCGTGAGCCCATTTTGGACTTGATTAATCTCTCCCTCAGTGAGTGCGTGGTCCCGCCATCCTGGAAGCAAGCTGTGGTCAGCCCTATTCTGAAGAAACCCAACTCTGACCCCTTGCTCCCGGAGAATTACCGGCCCATCTCCCTCCTGCCTTGGACCGCCAAGGTCACTGAGGCACACGTGGAATTCCATCCTGTCTGCCCACCTCTCTCGTAATAACATTCTTGACGAGAGTCAAAATGGATTCCGCGCTCAACACAGCACTGAAACTGCCTTGCTCTTTATGACCGAGCATCTGCGGTCAGTGCTGGATGCGGGGCAGACTGCGGCGCTCCTACTGTTAGACCTGAGCGCCGCGTTTGACACGGTGTCTCATGACATTTTGATGCGGCGCTTGGAGGAAGTGGGTATTGGGGGGAAGGCTCTTCAGTGGTTCCGCTCCTTCCTCTCGGACCGGTTTTTCAAAGTAGCCATTCCACCTGGCCAGTCCTCTTTCCATTCTTTGGAACTGGGAGTCCCTCAGGGCTCTGCTTTAAGCCCCACATTGTTCAACTTGTATGTGAAACCGCTGGCTGCTGTCGTCAGGCAATGTGGCCTTACCATGACATCGTATGCCGACGACACGCAGCTGGCGGTGACACTCAGTGGGGACCCTGAGGTGACTGCACCCAGGTTCCGTGCAGGACTTATAGCTGTGGCTAGCTGGATGCGTAGCAACTGCCTACAGCTCAATGCTAAGAAAACCGAGGTCCTGGTTGTAGGGAAGCAGGCGGAACTCTGGGGAGACCAGTGGTGGCCTTCTGAACTGGGGGTGTCCCCCATCCCAGCGGCCGAAGTTAAAAATCTGGGGGTTTGGCTGGATTCTAACCTTTCTTATACCAGCCATACAAAGAAGACAGCAGCTACCTGCTTTGGTATTCTGCGAGGACTGAGGCCAGTCCTCAAATTCTTTGACCCTCCCACTCGGCAACTGGTGGTTCAGGCCTCTATCCTTTCCCGGCTGGACTACGGGAGTGCCTTGCTACTTGGAGTCAACCAGGCTGAGGCTACTAGGCTTCAGAGGGTGAAGAACGCTGCTGCACGGGCCATTGTTGGCCTTCCGAGACGATGTTCTGTCTCTGCTGTTCTGACCTCCCTTCACTGGCTTCCGGTCAGACAGAGAATCAAATTTAAGGCTCTCTGTCTGACATTTAAGATTCTGAAGCTTTCCTCTCCCCCTGCTTTGGCGGGCCTTATTTCTTCATACGTCCCCACGCGGTCCCTCAGGTCTGAATCTTACCATCTGGCGATTAAGCCTAGGTTCAGGCTGAGTAGGATGGGAGGACGCTCCTTCCGTGTTCTGGCGGCTGATCTATGGAATTCCCTTCCTTTACATATTCGCGCCCTAAATAGTCTGACTCTTTTTAGACGCGCCATTAAAACCCACCTGTTTGCCTCTGCTAATTGATTTCTCTTCTCCTCAGCTTTGACCTGTTGTGTTGTGTACCTGATCAGGCGTCAGGACGCCCCTTCGCTGGGGCAGCTGTGCGCCTAATAAAAGTTATTAACATAACATAACATAACAATATAGCCTATAGCCCACTACCAATGGCTATACCGGTTGTAAAAGGGCCAGAGCACGAGTTATAAGACTGACCCGCAGACGATTGCCTAAAACGAGGGAGAGGGCCCTTAACAATTGGTGTAGCTTGAGGCAGAAGGGCAACAAGGCTTTAGAACATTCCAAGCACTAAAGGTATAATGTTCAAAATTAAAAAGTGAAAAACATGCCCACAAACATTTAAATGTTGGGTCTTAAGGCTTCATGATACGCCCAGAGCTACACCATTGTCTTCAACGGAGCTCTCAGCATTCCAATGTTCTAATACATACATATAAACATGCATACAGGGACTATGGGTAGCCTTTTTCATCCAATGATCTGTCCAACTGTTGTTCACATTTTGCTTCCACCCACCTCAGCATACAATATGGGACAATGGGTCAGTCCATAGAATTGTTTGGCTATCTGGAATTGTGAATGATGGTTTTCTGCCTGAGCACATGTGCACATCTGCTTAACAAGTTGTTGACATCAGTGTCTGGCCATGTGTGCCAATACCTGACTACAAATGTATGTACTTTCCTTTCTGTATCAATTTTCATTTCATTTTAGTCATTCTTGTGTGTTTAAATATGTCTTTAGTTTACAGTAATTCAACACCAATCTTAACCTTTCATCGTGCTTGCAAGGATCATGTGCTTTGTACAAGTGCTTGCCAGGAAGCACTAGTACTGATCTGCTAAACTTGTATGGAATGGTTAGTTGTGCAAACGTTTATCGCAGGAATATGGTCAGTACTTTTAAGTATTTTCATTTATTCTTCGTTAGTTTTTTTGTAGTATGTTTGTTTCTGGTTGAACAAATCATTTTTTTATGATTTCTTCAATGTTTTTCTCAACAATATTTCCACTCTTCCTCGCCTTGACAATTGTATGCCAAATTGGTCATCATTGCTCATTTATTCAATTGATCATTTATTGATTTCCCTATGAACCGCTTTCTACTGGTTAACTCAAAAGTCCACAAGGACAAACTATCAATGTTGAGGCCACGGCCTTGAACAAGAAAAGACACAAATGGCAACAGCAAGAACAAAAAAACGACAAAGCAGTCGTAGCACTCAATTAATGATGTTGTCAGTAGAAAACAACTTTGATTTACTGGTACAGTAAGATGAGAGGAAGGAAAAATAGCGATGGAAGAGTGTAACTGAATTTAGCTATTACATAATGTGATTTCACTTGCCAGCTAATATGTATGGCGCTGTGATGAAAGACAGTGTGTGATAATAGGGACGCAAAATTCCTTAGACAATTCAGCTTTGAAAATGTATTTATAAAGCAATGCACATCCGTAGAAGCATTTACACCGTCGTTGAAAGGTTTGATCGAATATGTATATATTATTTATGAAATCCTACAGAGGTAGTCAGAGTGCTGCTTCCCCTTGTTCATTTTTAATGTTGCTATTTTTCTACTTTGCCAGACAAACCACTGGGCGTCCACTTAGAACAATCACGTAATGCTAAAGTTGGCGAACAATGGTATTATAGTCAATAAAATTCAAGTTGAATAAGCTTAACTTGTATGTGAGCTTGCACATACTCCAGTCTCTTAGCTATACTACCTTTCTATCATTCCTTAACTCCATTTCTTTGTCTTTTTTATATGAAACTTTCTTATAATGTGTTGGATATGTTTCCTTTTCTTTATTTCTCTCGTTTGGTGCAACATGGTTTTGTTATGATTTAGTTATAATGGTCATTATGGGGTTACTCTCCTTCAAATCTTCCTCTCCACAGACAGCTACACTATATAAGCCCTATGAATTATTGTCAGTTTGTTGTTTTTATACGATTTAATATGTTTGTTATGTAAATGCACTAATACTGCAAGCTACAGTGTTGCTATGTAAAACTGTTGAATAGACAATTAAACTAACAATGCTGTGTATGTAAAAAGTGATGTTAATATGACCACAGTCCCTGTCCGCTCTGTGAGATCGATACAATGACATGGTCTGAAACTGTAGTCTCATAACTGTGTTACACTATGGTTAAAACAGATATTACCAGTAAGTACAGTGAAATAGCTGTTGTGGTCAATCTACCTTCTAATCTTCCCTGTTCTGATGGTATGTAAACGATTGAGAAGTGTGTGATGAAGCTGAGTGTGGAACCTTGCTGGATTGGGTTGGTGTGATGTAAGGAGACTGTGAATAGGATGGTTGAAAAACTGAGTTTAGTAGTTGTTCTCTTTTGCATGAAATAAGCTTACTTTATCATGGATCGTACCTGTGTGGTAAATTGAAGATACGTAATGAAGATGGTGAGGAGTAGCTGAGTGGAAGTGAAGAGGAGGACCATCAAGTGAGACCTTAAAGACTTTTTCGTGGTGGCCTGACACTTTTGGCTTTGGATGAAGTTGTCCAGAACTTCCAGGTCTACTGAAGGTGTGAGAATCATCAGGAATTGCTGCTTCACCTGTGAGTTTGACTCTGCTGTAAGTGTGCATTTGACTTTGGACGAGAAACTGAATTTGGTGCTGTCCTACCTGTGCACGCATGGGTGTTAAGACACATGAGCACCAAAGGCAACAACAGTGTGGGGTGTTATGTCATTCATCCACTAGCATCTGTTGGGGGTGCACAACATGACTCTGTGTAACAGCCATCTTGGCTCATGCTACTCATTATAGAGACTCCGCGGTGTATCAGTCACATACAGTATATGCCTGCAATGAGTGGTAATGTAAACCATTTGTACCATATACATCATTGGGCAAGAGTAATTCTGTCAAAGGAAGTTTTGGCACATTTATCAATTATGCTAAATTCTGATCAGTGGATAACATTAAGCCTGGGTCAAATTTGAAGCAAGCCACCATTGGCTGTATAGTTTTGGGAATTATGTATTACGCTTGATATGTTGATTTCCAAAGTTATGCTATTATGTCACTTTGCGTAATTGCCACCATTTGCAGTCAAAATTTAATTGAGAATCTATTGCTCGTGATACTTTTATTTAAATGTGTCATCATGCCAAAAATTGACACAAGAACACATTTCACACTCAAATATAGCACAAAACTACGGATTTGCATTTTGCTTAATTTCACATATTTTTGGTGTGACATCATGTAATTACAAAAAAGCAAGTTAGAAAAGAATTGCATACCCCTAGATGCAATGTGGTTTTTCACCAATGGACCTAACATGGTACTATTAAACTACAAAAATTGTGAGGTGAGGTTCTAGGTGAATTTGAGGGACAGTTCCTTCTAACATCGTTATGGCGCCCATTCATTCAGTCAGTTTCCTTATGGTTAATTGCTAAAAAAATTCAAACTGTCAGGAAATTAGGAACCGTATGTGTTTGAACATATTATAAGCAAACAATCAAGTAATAGGTATTTTGTGTTCATATAAAATGTATGCCCAAAATGTCAAAATAAGTCCTCCTTAGGCATTTTGGTTGATTGGAGAAGAGCATTCTATGTATTGAGCCTTATGGAAGTAGTACTTCTTCAAGTAAATTGCAGCAATAATTGAACAGAACAAAATATCAGAGAAACAGGAAAATAAGATTTTATTGCATATCCATAAATATTAAAAACTTGCAGTCAAATGCCTAAAGTGATAGTTACGTGAAATAAAACTGTTTTTACTATGGTATGAGTGGATTTAGATAACTATTTTTCACCTAAAGATTACATTGAAATAAATTGTTATACGTTTTTTCAGAGAAATCAAATTAAATGAGAACCTACTGAGGAATACATTTCAGCTATGAAAAAGATTTAATCCATGACCCAGTAGTTACGTATCTGTAGGATCATTCTATTCAGGAAAGTTTGTGGATGAATTGTGATTCAAAGTTGGATGAAATTCAACCTATTATGTGCAGAGCTAAGATGTGTAAAAGTGTGCAAATGTATTAAAACAGGTTTTTTTAGGATCTTAGAAAAGAAAGATAACCATGGTATGAAAAGAAAAGACAAAGAAAACAATTCACAAAAATGTTACAGATATGACAGAAAGGATGTTGTGACTTTAAAAAACATGTCCTGCTTTGAGGCAAAGGTGTGATTTATGTGAAACAATGGAACGGTGTGCAAAAGTGTGTTGGGAGGAAAAAGACACAATTATAAAATGTGTTATTGAGGAGGAAAAGGAGTATACACAACCCGAAGCTAAGGCAGAAACTTCCAACGTGTTAGATTTAATCTCCCATGAGAAGTTAGTTATGAATGTAAGGGAATAAACCTGAGTGTATGATGTCAATTGGAGGTGTGGAATTATAGGTGTTCACTGATTCAGGCTCACCATTCTGTGAACTTGATTAGTACTAAACTATTTAAGATAGATATATATCCCAAGGTGTATAGCAGAATGTTCTTTTATGATTTGATATGATTGGTAATAAAACTTTGTTGTTTAGATTTTAACATAATCATACGATTGGAAAATTATATATAGCCAAGAAGGGTCTAACAGTCCTTAGTGGGTTAGATCAAAGGACTTTTCACATCTTGTTGTATCCAAACAGTCTGGACCAGGTCCTAATTGCAAATAAGGATGTGAGTACTGGTGATGTGATGCTAAAATATTTTTCCAGAGTTTCCACTGAAAGAATTGAAATTTTATGTGGGTTTGAAAATCACATTGTACTAAAGGGAGGTGCTTGCCCAAAAAGGAAGGTGTCTATTGTAGCGAGGCAGGATGTTTCTAGAGAGTTGGAAAAATTGGTTAAGGCTAGAAATACTGAGCCAATAGAGACGTTCAATTGGATTTACTCATTAGTGACAGCTTGATGTGGTAGCAGGAATCTTAATGACAACATTATTGCAGGTAGATTTCCATTGCCTAGAATTAATGAGATGTTGAGCTCAGCTAAGGGTGGCAGATGATTTGTTATTGCCGATTTCACATCTCCTTACCACCGGAACGGTTTAGAACTGGCTTGTAAAATGTATACAGCCTTTATTTCACAAAAAAGGATGTTTGGTAAAAGAATCATATGTTTCTAGGTTGATATTTTGATTTTAATGAAGGAAACTTAGACCCTAAATGGCTGGCCATTACATTTTGTAGATTGAAGAGGAAAGTGTTTTGTATATGGGTCACATGTAGTGTGCTGATGGACTTAAGATAAAGCCCTTTTTGGTTTATAGTATTCTAGAACCTCCTGCTGTATGTAAAAGGATGAGGCAAGGTCAATCCTTGGACCTGCAGAATTATTTTCTAGGTATGTTCCCAGTTTTGCAAGTTGAGTATTATATACCCAATAATTGTTGGAGTCTAAAGTCGACTTCACAATAATGCTTTCCGGGACAAGAATATGCATCACTTTGGAGGAAGCGGTCATACTTCAGTGTGGCACTCTGCATCCCATTGTTCACAGTTGCTCCCTGCTTGATGCCCAAACGTGGGAGAGTTGACAAGCGACTAAGATCTACTGCCCTGCTGGAACCCTGATTTGCACCCAAAGGACTGCACTATGAAGGACTACACCCGCTGCACAATGTAGTACTACAACCCTAAGAACTTTGCCTGGTTTCACAAGGATTAAGGAGTGGACTACTTAAAAGCTATAGATTAACAGAGCACATCTGCATCATCTGCACCAAGACGGCCCCATCACGGAGAAAGTCCAGCGGACTTTTGAGAGTTTTGCCAGGTACATTGTCAGAATTGTAGTCCCAAAATCCCAATGACCATGTCAGAGCTTCTAGACCCTTGTATTGGTGCTTTGAACCCTAAATAGGAACTTCCAGAAGAAGTTCCAGTAGGTTAGAGAAGTTTGGAGTAACTTTCCCAAAGAAGCTCCATAAGGTGACCGACTTGCAAGCCGCCAAAATCGAAACTTAACCTGGCCTGGATTTCAGGGTTATACCGCTGAAAGCTTCAAAGCTCCAACCATTGACAAGACTTCCAGGAGTTGATTGTGGCCTCGCGCTGAATTAAGCTGATGATAGCGGCGTGGATCTGGCTTGAATAAGAGCCTCACTGAACGACGATAGAAAATTCTCCAGTAAAATTACTAAGTGGTAAAAATGTTGACCGAGGCCTCCCACTGAGTATATCTGACCAGGACTCCTTCGCAATTGTCTTTAAACCTTGACTATGTTCTGATCAAGTACCACTAGATGTACCAAGATTTTTTTTTCTTCTTTTTATGTCAACATCACGCCATAATTTCTTACCAGCATAATTCCCTCTACAAAGGGAAGCTGACCTCGCCAAAGATAATTCCTGTTTACTATCTGACCCCACCAGCATAGAATGCACAGCTTCAATGGCTTATTCACTGGACCAAGCAGGTGTTTGGCAATCAATATACTCTTTCCAGACCCTCTCATAACTTTGGGGATCACATGCTATGTCCATCTGGCTTATTAGGTTGGTGTTTTTAACAAAATCCTTAAACAGAGGCGGGTTGGCTGACTTCCAAACCCTACATATCTATCTGCTAGCCAATAAAACCAAATAGAAGACAAGCGTTGTCTTAGCAGAGTTACACTATATATGCTGATCAGGATTTTACTGAAAGAATACAAGCTGGGGGCTCATCTCCAAATGATGTCTATTATGTCTCTGATGAGCTTACTCATGCTATCCCAGTAGGCGGACAATGCTGGACAGCAAATTAACATATGTACATCATCTGCCTGTAAAAACATTGCACTTTGGACATCCTGTGTCTTGACCAGCCACTTTGTGGTCCAATAGGCATTGTAGATAGTAAACAGATGGATTCTCTTAAGTGGTGCTGCTTTCACCATATAATGTATTAAAAGCCTAAGTGGTGCTGCTTTCACCATATAATATATTAAAAGCCACAGTTGCCTTACATCTCTGTTGTACTCAATAATGTTCCAGGCTTTCAGTCAAACTGGGTGCTTCTCTGATCAGCCAGCGGCACCTGTCAAAGCTGCTGGAATCACAGGCAAGCACCACAACATAAGAACATTCATGGCTCAAGGTTCCACATGCTAAATCAGCAGTATATTCTCACATGCAAGATCCCTCCCTCTGTTATGTCATCCTTCCAGATTCAGGATAATTCAGGGTAATTCTTGTCTTCGGCCTCAAGACTGTCCAATACCATACCATCACCTCCTTTTTTAACGGTCCGACTTTCATTATCAATTCAACCCACTCCCCATCCTCTTCTCTGACCCCTCCCAAGTTGACCACCATGATTTTAACTGATAGTACTTGAATCTTGTAAGCTGACTGTGAGTACATAGTGCCAGTTCTTGCCATTCCACCAATCTTGAGCCAACTTTCAAGTCCCCCCAACAGTTTAGACCTACTTGTTTTAAAGGGTGGCTTAACTGGTCCTTCAAACATTCTGGTGTGCCGAGAGAGTCCCAGATTGGGGCCAAAGACAAATAATATGAAATGTTAAATCTATTTCTAAAAACACTCTAAAAAAGGCTGCCATTAAAACCTTCAGTATGACATTTTTTTTTTATTATTTTGGTCGCCATATTTATACAACAAATTACTCTCTCCCAGGCCAATTAGTGATTTGGTTTGTTAGCCTTTGTCAACTTTCTGCTGAGTTTCCTCCATGCTATTCTGGTCCCTATTGACGTCCATATGAAGCTACTCATTTTCCCCTACAGTTTTCTAATAGGCTCCGTTGGAAATATAAGGGGTATAGAATTTAACAAAAAAATAATTTTAGGTAGAATGATCATCTTGATCAAATTAACTCTACCAAAGATTGTTAGTGGAAAATTACTCCATATCCTCAAAAGCATCTTTAATTCATAGTTAAGCTGAGAGAATCCAGAGCAGGGTGGTTGTAGATTCACTGTTTTGTATGAAATATTCTTGGCTCATACCTTTGTGGTAAACTAAATATACACAATAATTTCCTACAAACAATTAGTATGGCTATTCGTAATGAGGGCAAATCATTTTTTGTGATCTCTTTTTGAAAAATAAAAATTTTGGGATGGGAGGCCCCGTATAGCATTGAGCAAACTGGTTTTAACCTGGTACGATGGAGGGATTGGTCTCCCGGACCTTAAAAAATATTATTGGGCTGCTCATCTAGCTGCCATAAATTAATGCACCTATCATATACCTGATGATCTGGGATATACAATGGATAGATGGCTATTACCTGGGGGAAACTACAATAGGTCCATATATCTAATCCCAAGAAACTCCACCTAACAAGGCCACTGAAACACTCAGTTCAAGACTGGCGCACAGCGACTAGAAGTCTGGTGTGGGAACAGACACTTACACTGGCAACTCCACTGTGGGACTCGGAGCAGTTGGGAACTCTGAGGACCTCAAAGGGGTTCGACAACTGGGACCTGATTGGGATCTCGAGGATAAGACATCTCGGGGTGAAGGGTGATATATTAACATTTGGGGCACTGCAGCGGGAGTACGAACTGACCGACTTTGAGTACTTTAGGTACCTACAGATAAGACACGCTCTGATGACGCCTCTCCCCCTGAAGCCTCACCCTTAGAAGACAGGCTGTCAGATGGATACCTGCCTAAGAAAGCGATCTCCCTGACTTATAAGAAGTTGATAAACAACACCTTAGACACCCTCACGCAGACTTGGGAGAATTGGGTGAGAGATAGGCTAGAGTTAGATGATGAAGAATGGCAGGAGGCGGTGACCTTCCCGAGGGAGGTGGCAATTTCTGCTAGACTGCGTCTCGTCCAGCTCAAAATACTTCATAGAGTATACATTATGGGGCCCCATTTAGTTCGCATGGGAAGGGCGGAGGGGGGAGTGTAGAAGGAATTGTAACCAAATAGGCACCTTCATGCATATAATATGGGAGTGTGAGCATGTCCAGAGGTACTGGCGGAAAGTACATGACATCATGAGTGAAGTGCTTGCGGTGGATATCTCTCCTGAAGCTAAAAGATGCCTGCTAAAAGTATGGGAACCAACTGATTTAACTAGAAAAGAAAAACTATGGTCTACCCTGGGCCTCATGGCTGCAAAATAAAATATCGCTCAGTTGTGGGGGGTGGCGTCTCCGCCCAAAATAGTGGAATGGAAAACAGACATGGACTGGTGCATGTTTAGGGAAAAAACTGTATACACAGCACAGGGTTGCCCCCAAAAATGGTCAGCTGTTTGGAATAAATGGAATGTTTACCGAGGAAGTATATGTAGCCCCTCTATCGTTCCCTCAATCGAAGATTCTCTCATATCCTAAATGTGTTGTCTCCTTATGCTAAACCTATTACCAATTGTCATGTCCAGAACTGTGAACGCGGATTTGTTTTGGTTCCTCTCTATTGCCTCTGTACTGTAGAATTTCAAATATTTAATAAAAAGAACCGTTAAAAAAGAAAAAGAAAAATGTTTACACTACCTGACAAGTTAGTTTGAAAATAACATTTTAAGCAAAGGAAAGGTACACAAAGCATATGTTCACCAACTGATCAGTGCAAAATATTCATTCTAAGTGTATTTTTGTGCTGCTTAATAGTAAAATGGGGGTTTTAGGCCAAATGTGTGAGTGTGTACCCTTCTTTACTGTTGTGCTGGTTTGCATCCCTGGGTATTAGTGTGATTGTTTCTCTATATGCCTCTCTCTCTCATTGGTTGCCCTCCACTATCTCAATGAGTATTTTCTCAGGTTTAATTATCACTGTCTCTGTGTGCCATTAGTATGTGTCCTATTCTCACTGGAAAAAAACAGGAACCAGTTTTTTATTTAGTAACCAAGACCCAGAATGTTTTATACAAAGATTAAAAAATGATTTGTGTCTCAACATTGAATATTATTGTTACCAATCCACTTCAAGCAGATTTGTGTTTATAGTTGCAAATTGAGAAACAGAGGTCCAGACTTCTTTTGTAGAACTGATATATAGTCGCTATTGTGGAACAAACCAATGGAAGCATATTCATGAGCTCTTTCTCCTGAAACTGTAACAGTGTTTGCTTGTACATTGCTAATGAAAGATACATTAAGTTAGACTGTGAGAATTATGTACAAAATTAATTAGGGTGTTAACTAATAGCTGTTTAATTGGTAGCATTGTTTGACAAGGTGTGAAGAAACTGAAATGCATTAAAAAACACAATTTCCAATATCCAAGAGTTTTTCCCATCTAATGTGAGTAGTATGTTGAAGAAAAAACAACCAGCAGATGTTGCACTTTCCCAGGAATCTTTGTATTTACATCAAGATCAAGGATCCCACTGCGCCGGCAGTCTGGAAATGGGCAGTAATATGCTGGCTGTGCCACTGCTGCACCGCCAAGCACATTAAGAGTTGCCTGTCCACTGCTCTTTTCATGGCGGAGAGCCTTCCATGAAAAGTGTGGCAGAGAGGCAACTAAGGGGGCCCTAGCAGGGCCTTTTGCTGGATCTGGGCCTGGGGGTGCATGTAGAGGGGGCACATGTTGTGTCCCCCTGTAATTGCACCCTTATTCCTGCATGGTGTGGCACCACACCGTGCAGGAACATGCAGTCTGTGCTGTCATGGCAGAGAGGTCTGTGCTGTCAAGGCTCTCCTGTGAGCCTAACAGTCCACTGCCGCAGCACCGCTGACCTGACCTGGATTCAAATCGGGCAAGCACACCACAGCCTTGGTGGTCCTTCTGTGGACGAAGAGGTGGCAGTGCCACAGGTGGAATGCCAATGTCATAATGAGGCCCTAAGAGTGTTTAGTAAACTGAAGGTTTAAATTGAGGTAGCACTAAGGCCCTCATTTACAATATTTTTTCATTGGGCAGCGCCGCAAGCCTTCCTGCTGCACTGCCCTACATCAAAAGAAAAGGGCAGAAATGCACCATATTTCTAAGACAGGGTTAATTCCTGTCCTCCTCCACAGTGGTGGTACACAAAGGCACCGCTGCATGATCATGCAAGGGTGTCTGTGTTTCAAACAGGTTGTTTCTGTGGGGGAAGGGACACCTTCCTTCACAAAAACAACCCTTACAGAGGTGTAGGCTTTTGACGCATTCCCATGTTTATAGCATGTGGTAAATCTGGAAATGTGTCAAATGCCATGGGTGTAACTTGGGAACACCCAACATAACACCCATCGCGCACCTTCAAATCACAGTGTGAGGCAACACAGTGACTTGTGCTGCGTTGCCTCACTCCATATCTACAAGGCCATTAAAAGCCACGCAGTGTGGCTTTATGTGGTCTTGAAGATATGAGTAAACCCAGTGCACCACTGAAATCTCATAAAAAGTGACATACCAGCAACACACTGGGCTTGTAAATAAGCTCCATAATTTGACATAGATTGATAAAAACACCATCAAGAGAAGGTCAATCTGTGGATGAATTTTTGCAACTACCAATCACAGGTTGGCTCCATATCGAGTATTGAACTCACATAAATATGACAAGCGTAAAGGCAAGAGAATTTCGATAGCAATTTCTCTCAGATATTAATGTTCTGCAGACATTTTCAGAAAAACTCTGCAAATAACAGTTTGCTGAATTGATCAGTAGAGTGTGGTCAGTCTGTAGATCAATTAATTCTTACAGCATGTGAGTCAAGAGAAGTTTTCCCACCTCTGCCAGAAATGCTTTAAATACCCAGACATTGATGTGATCATTGTCCTCAGTAAAATAGTTTTGTAAACTGTCCCTGAGGTGATTTTGTATTAAATCAGCAACACTTGGGAGTTCATATTCTGTTTCCTCCCAAGCATCTGCTAAGTAAATTCAGTGTCTTGCAAAGACAGAATCAGGTACTTTTCTCACAGATGTCAGCAAAGTATACTGAAAACACAACCCAGTCGGGATTACATAGTTCTTTTGCTTTTCAGGGGTCTGAATCCAGAAGCAATTGCTCTACTTCATTCCTTAATTCAAAATTGAAATTCAGCACTTTCTCCAGGGTAACAACAGCACAACCACACATCTGTGTGAAACAGCGAGTCATCATGTTACCCTCCCATTTCTGCACATAAAACTGCAAATAGATGAGTTCTTCTGGGGTGTTTTATTTTATTAAACTAACTGTTTTTATTGCAGAATTCAGTACATTCTCAAGTTCAACATCCATGTTACATGCAGCAAGGGATTCCTATTGTATCATACAGTGGGTCGACAGAATATGTGTAACCACTTTAAACACTTTAGCTTTTAAGCCAGCCCTAGCACCACACATAGAAGGGGGAAACTGCGTTTACAACGCTGTTGGTACAACGTGGTTCCTTTACAATGTGGTCAGTACAACAACGGCATTGTTACCACGCGTACCATTACATCACAAGTCGTTTCAGTGACTTGCTGTAGGCGGCGTCCTGGTGTTAGATTTACAATCCAACACCTTCCCTGCTGTTGCACAAACTGGAGTAGGAATAGTAAATAATACTATTCCTAAGTCCAGCGTGCCCGCTACAGTAAGCAGTTGAAACAACTTGCGATGTAATGGTTTGCGTTGCAACAAGGTCATTGTAATGATCGCGTTGTGATGGAATTTGTTGTATAGAGTCCTATTCATAGAAATAGCACGATCTGTACAGATTCCAACACAGTTTTCCCATTTAAGCTATGGAAATGGGCTTCCTTTGACACATTAATCGGTTCATCTGACTGTAAAGCAAAAAAATTCTATTTCAACTGGGTTATGAGCTGTCCGTGGATATCTTCAGGCATATCAGAGATGCGGAGGCAAGCTTGTTGTATACGGGATGGAAATACTTTCCAGCTTCTCTGCTGCTTTTTTTTTTTTTTTTTGGGGGGGAGGAAAACCTTTATTATGCAAAATGGCATCGTTACAAATATGGGCCTACAACCACCAGGGCCGGCCGCTAGGATATGCATATCAATTGCTGGATGTCACGAAGCAGCGACTGATCCCCAGAGGCAAAGCAGGGTTACAGGAGATATTCTAAGCAACTCAGAAGCTAGGCAGGATACAAATATTTTTAATTTTTGAAAAAGAAAAAAAAGGAACAAACAAAGAAACAAAAAAACAACACTCAAGGCGAGAAACAGTCTAAATGGTATCGAGCTCCGACAGGGGGATCCCACCATACCAGGTAGAAAATCAGGAGGACAATAAAGATGACCAGGGGGGGAGAGGCAGCGGGGAAGTCAGGACAATCAGTCAGAAGAGTACAGTAATCCAGGAACCTCAGGATCAGGGGGACAGAGAAGTGTCCAGAGTATCTACAAAAGGGGGCGTACATATGTTACCTCAGTAGGTGTTCCACTGACCCCAAATTCTACCCCACACCCCAGGCTTGCCCCGAACCAGATACACCGTCTTCTCTCTGAACATGCACCAGTCCATGTTCTCCTTCCACACTGACACGGTGGGAGGCCACCGGGAACCCCAAAGCTGCGCAATATCCCTCTTTGCAATCATGTTCCCCAGCGCCGCCCACCGGGCCTGGGCGACGTTGTAGTCATTCGGCTCCCATACATTCAACAAACATCAACGAGCCTGAGGCAACAGAGCGACCCCAGTAACACACTCCATTACAGCATGCACACGGTGCCAATATGCCGCAATCTCGCGTCACTCCCAAAGGATATGAAGGAAGGTGGCGCTCATTCCACAGCCGCGCTTACACAACCCATCCGAAGAAAAACCCATCACAACCAAACGAGGACCCGTCACATAAACATGGCGAAGAATTTTGAGCTGGACAAGACGGAGACGGGCAGTAAAGGCAACCTCTTTCGGGGAGGACAGTGCGGACTGCCAGTCTTCGTCATACAACTCCAACCCGTCTCCGGTCCAGGCCTCCCTAAGACTTCTCTGCTGCTTTTTGACCCAGCATTGTCATAGCCACGTTGAGCATTCTAGAGAAAATATTTTTTTCTCAATCTATAAAAGGTCTTTTTTGTCAATGTGATATGCCAGTTGGTATGATGCTTTCAATGCATTTGCTGGGGTGGTTGCAACATGTTTTACCATTTCTTTCTGCTGAGTCACCACTTCAAAGCTTTCTGGTACAAAATCTGACTTTTTTCCTACTAGAGACCTATGTTTCATTTCAAAGAGAACACCATAGATTGGATGTAGGGCTGGGCTGGCCATATTTGGCATTGGGCATTTCCCCGGGAAGCTGGAAGGGTGGGTGCTGGTTTTGTACTGCTGAATGCTGGTTTTGTTACTAAGGCCTGTTTTGTAGTGGTGCTGCGATATCGGCACACAACGGCAGCATTGCTCCCACCTGCATCCCCACTCTCACGGTGCTGGTTTGACAAAATTGCCAGGACTGCTTTGATTCCATTCTGCCCCAATTGGAGGGTGTCAAGCTGTTTTTAGCTAAGGTTATGCCACAAACCACAGACTGTGGCCCTCTTTCTCCTCTAACATTAATGCAGGTGAAATCAAAGTACAAATCAGAGGCATCACACTTCCTTATTTTTTCAGCTTTTCTTTCTCCATCTGTTTCTGTTTCAGCCTTTCTCATGAGCAATCTTTTGGCAGCAGGAAACGTTCCATGTCAAATGTGAGCTTGACCCAAGACACAGAAATCTGAAGCTTCATGTTAATGAATAGCACATAGCTGCAATTTTACAGCGGCATGAGGTAATAAAGAGTATTGAACAGTTCCAACAGAAAGTCCTTACAAAAATATCGTCTTATTTTATATAAAAAATGAAATGTGCATAAAAGAATAGTTTTTATGGTGATTGGATAAGCAGCTTGGATTCCAGCTGATCCAAGCTTTAAGTAGGAGCTCCTAAAAGTGCTGCAGTATGTGTTTGCCGCAAGTTACTATTTCAAAGCTTATTGTCCCTACACCCATCACTCAATAACAAATGTGCACCTTCTTATGCACTTCCTCTGTTGTTCCTGCTGCTTGAATAGCGGTCCTCTGTCTAGCAATCACGTGTTTTCCCCCTTGCAATGAAGAGAAAACGTTTAGAAAATTTAACTTGCATATGGTCAACATGCTTCTCATGAGACAATGTGAAAGCTCCCGTGAGATCACAATTGTAGTGCTGGGTAAGGAAGTGAATGACATGCCTAAAAATTACCAGCTGCCTTGTCTTAAGGGCCAATAAAATATGCCATGATCTGCAAGCTATGATTTTTAAGTCCTGATGGCTGGTAAGATAGTCCATGATCCGTAGGTTAAGAAATTTACTCTGGCAAGGCCAGGTAAGCCTTCCATTCTTTCAAATTTGTTAAATTGATCATGCATGTTCTTCCTGGCAGTTCCGTCACTATCCTCCATACACAATACTCTCACTCTCCTGTAGGCACTGAGTGTTCTTTACTTTTGCCTTGTCAATATTTCAAAAGCTATTTACTTCCTTTTTGCAGTTTTGCATTGAATCACAACTGGCAAATGTGAGTAGTGTAAAGTATGCTTAGCAGAGAGGCCAAGGATTGGATGAGCATGTATTCAGGAACAACTTAAGGACCACTGCCAGGCACTATGAGAAACTTGAACTACCTTTGAGTCTCATTGCAGAGGTCTCAATTGTGGTCCATTATAGACACCCACCAACAATCTCAACTCAAACAGATACTGAAAGGTGACTTAGTTCACAGTATGCATTGTATTGTATATGAGTAATAATGTGCATGGATTTTTATTTTAAACACAATATCTTGTAAGTAAACAATGTTATTATGTTATTTGTTGATACTCAGCTTTCCAAGACATCCAATAATCTGTTGTGCCAAAGAAAATATTTTATCATTTTTGCACTGCCCATCACGTCTGGCTCTTTTGTGAGAAGGCAGCATGGGATCCTAGTATTCAATCTGTTTGTTCAATCACAAACTCACTACTGCAGAGCCATCTTTTTGGCCATTGCTGCCAAAGTTCTGGCTTAGTTCCAGTGTATCAAGAATGCAGCCCCCGGGAGGTTTTTGGCTGTATAAGTATGGAGGCATCTCTGACAGATTCAGAGGGTCTTCAAAGTTTGCATGGGGTAATGGCCTTTGCCATATTACAGAGGGAAGGCCAGGGTAAAAAAGCACTGGAAAAAACAATCATTTTACAGCATCAAAAAGGGGATCACACCACATTTGCTGTTGAATGGCATCAGGAAAGGGACAAGGAGGGCTCCAGCGATGCTCTGTACCTACACATTGTGGCCCTCACACTCTCCAAAGGAAGTCTGAAGGTGTCATAGATGAGCCATTAACGGTACAGCAGGAACCATGCTGTTTGTTTTCTGCAGGGGTCTTCTGAACTTCTGAAGGCCTCCACTAATGTGGATGTAATCTGTGCTTGTCACTTTGCAAGTGAACAGTGGAGCGTTTCAAGACCAACTCAAGCTCTGAAGACTATCTGCATGAAAATACTGCGAAGTGAGTGAATTTCTCTTTCACATGTATAACACCACAGACAGCACAGTTTTCTTTTGTGAACCTGGAATACATGATTTAATTGAAGGCACAGCCAGTGAGAGTGCACACCAGAACTTTGTTCCAGATTGATAATTTGTCCACATGTCTCTGATTTGGAAAGTGAGCAAGTGACCCAAGAGACCGCATCATCAGTTAATGAAATTCAATCTTAACTGTGCAGTGATATCAGGGTGTGACCTACTTCAAGGATGTAACCAAGGACAATGTGTACAGCAGCATTGCTATCTGTGTGGGAATGCCATTTGTGAAATCGAGTTAATACATATCATGGAATCACGTGGTCACACTGTACACTCAAGATATTTTTAGCCTTTCCCATCACAAACTAAAATGTAAAACAAATATAAATGTAGCATATACTTATGCTGAATGCTTGCCTATTCCTTATTATAGTTTTTAAGCATTGTGGGAACTACAGTGACTCCATGACCCTATTTAAAACCAGTTACTCACCCTTTGTATGTTACTGGCACTACATTCATTGTAGTGCAAGATGGAACAGAATTGCTTTCAGTCTACAAAAGTGCATGCACCCTCAATGACAATAAATTAAATTATTTGATCCAGGATCATGGATGGTGCGCAGACGCAGGAATTTGAACCCAGTTCCTAAGTCTGCAGCTTTGGCAATAAACAAAGCCACATCCTTTTCTCTTCCATTTTACAGACATCCACCGTTCCGACTTTTACACACCCAAGTGGCTATAAAGAATACAACTAAATTCTTAGGGGAATATTCTCAAGGATCTATCGCTGAGTTATCGGCAATTTATCACAGCCAGAGTTGCGATAAATTTAGCGCCCCATTCACAAGCTGATGCTAACAGCCCACATTACCAGTTTTCCGGCGATAGCATCCTCAAAAAACATTGGCACGGATGACCCTGGCAACTATCGCTAATGAGATGCAGAGCAGACATTCCTGAGCAAAAAAACGCGACAACACCACTCTGAAACATTCTCAACGACCAGCCAGATCGGAGATAAGATCACAAAACAGGAGATAATGTGCGTTAGCAGCAGGAAACTAACACCGGCTCTGACCTGGTGTAAAGTCGGACAACAACCGGCAGCAGCCAAGGGAGCACAGCCCATAGCCAAACATGAAGTATAATAGATGCCCCAGAGCAACTGAACATGCAGCCCGGAGCCCCAATAGGGCAACAACACCCACCGACACCCCCCCCCCAGCACCCCACCATCCACCCCCCTCCCTTTGGACAAAGAGAATGCACATCAACACCATGAAACCCTGAACCAAACAAATCACCTGAAATCGCACAATCACAACACAAAACATACAGGTGCGGCCAGAAAAATGGAAATCATACATTCAAATCATAGAATCCAAATAAAAACTTTATTACAGATTAAACAAAAACAACAATCTTTAAGAGGCACCGCAGGTCTCCTCTGGGCATTCTGTAAGTCACAGCCTGCAAGACAGAAATACAGATCAGAAGGTGTGTCATGCGCCCATCAAAGTGTAGAGAGAGAGGGCAAAACAGAGAGAGGGGGAGAGAGAGAGAGAAAGAGATGGCGAGAGAAAGAGAGGGAGATAGAAAGAGAAAGAGAGGGAGATAAAGAGAAAGATAAAGAGAGAGAGAAAGAGATGGAGAGAGAAAGAGAGGGAGAGAGAAAGAGAGGGAGAGAGAAAGAGAGAGAGACAGAGAAAGAGAGCGAGAGAGAGTGCCGACACTGCAGACCCAGGCTTCACTGCTTGCCTGCAGCCACCGGTGTGTCTCCAACCACGTACCGGTACACACTGCAGTCCCCCAGGTCCCTCATCTGAAACAGTTGCCATAGACAAGAATGGCAGAGTCCATACAGTAGCACACGCCATCCATGCTTGCTTGCCTCTGCACACACAGGCTGCTGCACCCCAGCCCTTCCCCTGCTCAGTGGTGATTGCCTGCTCCTGCGCAACCAGGTTTCCCTGCTCACCTTCCGCCACCAGCGTGTCTCCAAGGGGGCCCACCACGTGCCACTGGGAGCACCAATCCCGGGGCCCGTGAACATGGCACCCTCCACATCATGCAGCCCCGCACCGTGGGCCACCAGGTCACACACTTAATTCTGGGTCTTGATTTTGAAATGGCAGAGAACATATCAGTGCACCCGGCCTCATCGCAGGCTGAACACCCGCTCAGCACTAGAGGTGCCACTAACTCTGTGAACTGCGAGGCGACGCCAAGTGGCGGTAGGCCCGCACTGCCCGCACTGCCCGCTGGCTCAGGCCTACACTGTGGTCCAGCAGGGCTCACACTAATGCCACCATTCCGGAACGCCTGGACAGTGCATCATCGCAGGCTGCACACCCGCTCAGCACCTTAGGTGCCCCTACCTTAGTGCACCTAAAGACACCATCCCGTGGTGATGTGCCTGCTGCAGTGTATCCGGTGCCACCAAGTCTGTGCACCGCAAGCCATGGACCCTTTATGATTGAGTCTCGTGGTGCTGACGCCATCATGTCACCCCCGGCACCGGGCAATGTAGTGTGCCCTGGCCCTAGGCCCTCAGGCAGAAATGATACCCACACAGAGAAACCCAGTTACAGAGTGAAAATGACGTCCAGCACGTGCACCAGGCCCTTTTTATTGGCAGGGTCACATGTCCTGTGACGCCGATGCTGAATGGGTGTGGTGTAGGTGTGAACCAGCCGTGAGGGATTGGCTGTGGCATGCTGACAACTAGACCTGTGAGCAGCAGATCCCTACAGGGAAGTCCTGGGATATGTAGCGTTGTCGTCCCCCCATGAGCGTAAGCGGAAAGGGCTGGCCTGGCGTATGCCAGTCCAGCATAAGGATGTCAACAATGACCCCGGGACTCTGGGCGTGCTTCCGTTCTGGGCTGGACCAGGAAGTGACTAATGCGTTTGTCTCCGTTCTAGTGTCGGCAATGTGTCACCCTGTGACCCAAGTCCCACAACATGAGCAACATGGACATAGAGAGGAATAATTGACCCTACATTCATCTATACCTCCACACTTGCAAGATCATAGACATGACACATCGGTGTGACAATTAATGTTTAATGCACATTCAATGGAGTGTCGTAGCTGGAGCAGTACAGGGCCATGCAAACCTTACGTTACATTGATAGCCCATGGAGGGCCAGCCAGAGTCCTTCAGGGAATGACAAGTACATAAGAAGAGGAGGAGTTCAGTCCACAGTCTAATAGCTGTGTCATCGGTGACCAAACAGAATATGGCAGTCCATGTCGAGGTCCAAGGTGAGTGTCGCAGAGTGCATCGGGGGACAGTGGAAAGTGATGATGCAGAGGGCAGAAACAGGCCAATATCCAGAGATGAATGCTACCGCTTCCTTCTGACCATGAGTGCAGATTCATCCGCATCTTCGTCCTCTGCTGTTTCAGGTGCCTCGCATGTGGGTGGTGGTGTTCTGTCTCCAGCACTGTGTGGCAGTGACACCTCCGGGGCCGGAGGTGGAATGTGTGCCGCACTGACACATCAGGGGCCGGAGATGTGGATGGAGTGGTAGCAGCAGCATGCATCAGCGACAGGTCTCATGGCAGAAATGCCATGAAGATGGTCTTTAGGGCATTGAGGGACCCAGCTACCTCTCGCTGGTGTGCAGCCGTGGCAGCCACCCTTTCCCCCCGTGTCCGCTCCCTGTCCTCCATGAGCCTCTGCATGAGTCCCAACTCCCGGGCGAGCTCGCTGGAGGCACTGTGACTGGACAGTCGTTCTTGTCTCTGAGTCATGACTCTGGCGATGTCAGCCATGGTTCATTGGAGGGCATGGAGCGGACTGTCGGTGTCAGTTAGGGACTGTGAGTGGTCCCTGATGGGACTTAGACACCCACGTATGACGTCTAGTTTGGCTGCCATGCGGTTGAACCCCACCTACACCTGTTCAGCCAGCTTCTCCTGGCACACCAACACACGGAGTTGGAAGGCCATGTGTGCACCGTGAGGGTCCTGGGAGGCAGCCCTGGTGGTAGGTGCTGCCTGCTGTGAGTACTGTGCAGGGGGTGGGTTCTCCTCTTAGCATCTGGGCTGCCCTGCTCCTGGATGTGGGCTGCGGAGTCTCTCCACAAGCTGTTGGAGGGCGTCAGAGTCAAAGGTGTGGTGGTCCTCTTCGTCATCAGAGAAGAGAGGTTGGAACTGCTCTGCATGAGGTGTTGTTTCTCCCTATGCACTGTGAAGGGGAGATGCAGTTGAACATTGTGTTCACATGTATGTTGACGCATTGTACATGTTTACATTCAGACTGCTTGACAGCGTACTTTGTGACTGTTTTGGAGGAGCTGCCTATTTGATGCGGGACATTGGACATTCTGACAACATCACGGATGTGTCTTTGTACTTGTACATTGTCAACTCACATTTCCCTGCAATGCCATATGTGATTGCCCAGTTTTTGCCCACAAGCGGCACCAGTTGTGTCCTATGTTCTGTTGTGGACATGTTTCGGACTGTGCCACATTGTTGTCAATGTTGATGTGCTCTGCATGTGATGTGTGTGTGTGCAGCATTTTGGGGGAGTCGCCCCTGCACTCTAATTTGGCTGCCCCTTATCCCTTACATGTGGTGTGCCTCTGACTTCTGTGCTTACACAGTGCTGTGATGTTGCATACTTGGGTGCATTGGTCTCTTGGTGAGAGTTTGGGGTCTGGAGCATGGTTTGTATGCAGATGTGCTATGCTTACTTGTGCATGTGTGCCATTGTGCCCATCTCCTCCCGTCCCCCAGTCCCAGGTCGGTACTCACCCTGTTGCTGTTTTGTCAGGTCATGTTGAGCAGTGTCCGGTCCTCCAACTCCTGCCAACGTCTCCCCACTGATGACTGTGGACACCATTTCCTCCATCTCGTCCAGCGCCTCCTGTGGCGCTGGGCTCCCACCTCCAGTCTGCATTGTTGTCTTCCGGTTGTTTGCAAGTTTCTGCTTGGTTTTACCCTTGACAATGTTCCAGCGCCTCTTGACCTGTTCCATTGTCCTCTTCAGCACTCCGACTGCATTCACCTTGTCCACGATGGTCTGCCATATTAAATTTTTAATTGCCAGTGACCCAGTGGAGGGGACGAACAGTAGTTGATGGTGTTCTATCACCTTCGTTATCAGGATCCTGTATTCCTGCGGACAGAACCTTTTCTTCCTACTCTTCTTGTCCTTGCCCTTCCCTGACCTGAGGTCCCAGGCTAGTCCTCCGGGGGGCTTGTGGGGTTCTGGTTGTCCTCTGCACTTGCTACGGCTGACTCCATTGTGCTTCACTGTTGTTTGGCTTTTGTATGTGGCTTTTTCCAACTTTTGTAGTGCATTTTCTCGCATGTCGTGTGGGGATTGCAGGCCTGTGGCTGGTTTTCACTGATTTTTGTATCGCCATTTGCGACATTGACGCTTTTTTTGCATTGATGTTTCGCATTTTTGTGGCGTCGCATTGATTTTAACGCGTTCATTTGATGCGTTGGGGTGGGTCTATAGCATGGTGCCGTCGTGTTGAGAATACCACGTTAACACAGTGTTATTTTCCCGCGATAGACTTCGATGTGAAGAGTTGCATTAAGCTACTTTTGCGGTAGTTATCACACGTTCTTGAGAATATCCCTCTTGGTTTACACTCTAATGTACACAAAGCCTAAAAATGCCAGAAATGTGAATTTTAATTATGTTTTTTCAGACCAAATCAGTCTTCACAGTGGAATCTCGCTAAGTGCACCAATGTGTGTCTTACACTTTGAATCTCTGTAACTTCTGTAGCTTTGTCGAGACTGCTAGTGATAACTGTGTATGTACGCATGTGCACTAGTATGTATATGTGTTTATGTGTGGCAAAATGTGTGCCTATTTGATATTTTGAGTGTCAGTATGGGAGAATGTGTGCACGAGTGCTCTGAGCAGTGAATGATAGGAAATGGGAAGGAGGAAGTCTGCTGCAAAAGCTTTTTACACTTAACTGCTACTGATTTGAATCTTCCTTCGTCTGAAGAACGAGCAGGGGAACACCAGTGTCTGGATGCATAAGAAGTAAAAAAATACTTAGCAGCGAGATGATGAAAATCAGAGCACGAACCAGGATAAGCTTCAGAGGCAAAGGGCAGGCACCAAAAAAGGGAAAGGCAGGAACCACAAAATAAAAGGAAACAAATATAAGGCAAACGGCAGCAACAAAGTAGTGCCACGCTAACAAAAACGTAGTAGTATGCAGGAGATTTATGCTCGCAGAATTCGGTGTAGTTCCTGCTATCTGTGATGCTGTCCCTTTCAATGGTAGAACATCAGTTGTGATGGTCCTCCTACATGCTGTTTGGCTGCTGTGTCTGACTTCTCCAACCTGAAAGCCCTGTTTGAAATGTGAAAGAAACACAAGAAGCAAATGTACTTTCGACTTGGAAAACAATGAAAAAGGAAGGCAGAATGTTAAGGTGGAGTGCACAACCCCCTGAGATGATTTTGCACCCCCCCCCCCAAGCCCTCCAGGAGTGGTGGGTTCTACTTTGTCTTCAGAAAACTTTTCCTGCTCAGATGTCTTCAGTGTTATTTTTGATAAGAGAAAATTAAGCAATAATATCATCATTTAATGAGCGTGACACATTGGTTGAGTCATCAAAGAGCATTAACTATTATTCTCAGCATGTAGGGCCTGATTTGGAGTTTGGTAGATGGAAGCTCTGCCACCAATGTGCCAATATCCTATCCACCAATCTCTAACTCAGGTCCTTCATGGTGGTAACATTTTGGTTGAGTCATAAACCAACACTTTCATACGGTAAGACTTCCAAACTACATTTATCTGACTCTCCAAACCCTGTCACTAGCTGTTTGCCTCCCCTCCCTTACTTAACTCATGTCACTTTCCATCTCTGACTGTCTTCCGTCTTCCAACCCATGCCACTCACTGTCCCTTCCTGCCGCTCTACAACTATTCCCTGTCAGTAAATGTTTCTGCCTGCTTTTCGACTCTCAACGCCTGTCAACAGCTGCTTCTACCGGTGCTTTCACTTTACAGTCCCTGTTCTTCTCTGTCTGTCATTGCCCTCCCTTGCCACTATCAGTTTGACTGCCCCCCACTCCTATCACTAGTTGTCTTCGGCTGCCCTCTCCTGTCACTATTTGAGTCTGCCTGCCTTCCCAATCTACAACTCACGTCATACTTGTCTCTGCCAGCCTTTGCCTCTCACCAGATTTGTTTGCCTGCCTGCTAATCCAAAATCCCTACTTGCCTTCTCAGGCTGCTGAATGCATCTGCCTGCACTCACTCTCCAATATTATTTCTAGGTGTCTCTGCCTGCCCTCCCACTCAGCAGTCTCTTCCCCTATCTGTTTTTGTTACTGAAGGCCGCCCATATCAATGTGCCAGTCATCGTCAGCCTTCATGCCTCACAATCCCACCCTATCATTGTGCCCATCGTCAAAAACACCTAATGGCTGACAATCACTGTAGCTGAATTTCTGTCTAATCATCACTTATTGTGGGTTGAATGGCGTTCTCTCTACAGCACACACCACCGCTATCTCACCCTTCAAAACTGAAACATCCAAACACACACACAAACACACACTTACACAAGCACACACACGCACACAGACACATAGCACCATTGCCATACACATTGAGCACCACATACAGCCCTTATAACAAAGAGAACATTAGGCTGAAGTATCCCAGACGTTTCCGTTTTTGCCAAAGATTGAAACCTCCATTTGTAGCTCATCAAGATAAAATAATAAGAAATCCAATAGTTGCTGTGATGTGTGAATCCAACATGTAGGTTCTATCGCTGCAGTAATATTTTTGAGGGTATAATCATAGCAAGGTGACTGCATTTCTATCAAAACTAATGTACCATTACAGCCCCTACCAAGTATGAGAGGGTGGCCCTTATGAAAGGTGCCATAACATAACGAGTATTTGTAGAGCGCACGCTCACCTAGAAGGGGTCTTGGCGCGGAATAACAGATGTTACTCATTTTATCGACCTTAGATGGATAAAAGGCTGAGTGGATTCGGCGGGATTTAAAACTATGACCATGTGGTGGAACACAGGCCTCTGCAGTGGACGCATTTTCTTTTTTTGTGGAGTTTTATATAGCACGAACTAGACCTGAAGGTATCAATCAGAGCGCTTTGCACGAGCACCAGTTATGTTACAGACTGACACATTCATTTTTTCTTGTTAGGCCCATTGTCCCCATACCTGATATGGAGAAGCTGTAACCTTTTCCTTGCAATGAAGTTAAACCTTTGCTGGAGAGGATCTCAGTGAAGGGTTGAGAATTATACAAAGTAACACTTTGTATTCAAAGATGAGTATGCCGATTTTATAATTATGAGTTATGTGCTATCTCCTGAGAATAAAAACATTATTGTAGTGTAAGAATATTTCAGGGAATTGATCTCAACTACCAATATGACCATATTTTGTTTACAAATATATTGTGCTTCAGAACTGGCAACAGAACATCTAACCTATCCCTGGAAACAATGTGCACATTTTGCCTGATAACCACTAGAAACGTTACTGGGTTATTGAGCATCATATAAGTCAAAATGATAGTGTATTCCACATTATAAACCAATTCTGAGTCGAGAGTTCGAGCTCTTCCAGTGGCATTTCAATATTTCACTTTCAATAATTGCTTCTTCAACCTATCCCCATTACATGTAACTAGTTTCCTTAGCACAGATCTTCGCTACAATTGGCACTGCTCAGTGCTTTAAATGGAAAAAAATAAGTGCAGGTACTCACAAAAAAAAGTAGTGGATTGGGGGCGGAGTTTGGGGCGGGGCAAGGGGCGGGCTATGTTTTCCAATAAATGGCACACTGACAAATCAGTACTAGTGCTGCAGTTTTTTTTTTTTAAAGCATGAATGCATGGATGTAATCTAGAGGGCCAGAATTTTGTTTCATGCAAATCCCTCTCATTTAAATTGTTGATGGGCGAAGATTTGCGCGTGATTAAAACAATGGGCATACTAACAAGCTGTGTCCCTGAACAATGTGGCCCACGCTCGCAATCAGGATTTTTTGTCACCTTCAGACCCCCTCTGAAAGGGACCCTGCAGCGATACTCTACCTTTCACTCCAGAGATGCACACGCAGCTCTGTGTTCTATTGAAGGCGAGCTGCTCTGCTGGCGCTTTTGAACCAGCGCAGCCCAGGCTTCAGCTTGGTTTGAATGGCGCTTTAACCCATTGTAGGCCGTGCAGAAAGACCTGCCAAGGATGGAGCGCAGCACCAACCGCATCAAAACCAGGCCGTTATGAGTACCGGTAGTCCCCTTTCCAGAGGAAAGGTCCCGGTACTTAAGGGGAGAAAATATAAAAGTGCCGGTAGTCCGTACCAGTGAGTACCGGCCCATTTAAAGCACTGTGCTACTGCTGTATCTTAGCTAACTTTGTGAAGCAATTGCCAATTTTGGTGCAAATCCACCTACAGGGTCATACATTATAGGCAAATCAAAAGATTTTTTTTTATTGTGAAGTGTGTCTAAACCACAACTCTACAATGGTGGCTGCCACTGTGCAATTTAAATGGTTTTTAAATCTTTGATATAACTTAGGCCGACTAGTTGTAAACACATGTGGACCAAAATATGGTTTGATGAGCCCATTCCTGTGTATCAGGAGCCAAGATAATTCGAACAGGAATAAAATAATTGGGAATGGTGCATGTTGCTTTCTCTGCAAGTTCGATTTTTTGTGGCGCATGTCTGGACAAGTGCCCCCATACCCAGGTCAGATTGCAAAACGAGCTAAGTTAATACATTTTATTAAAAACATATGGATAACTTTAAGATTCTCTGCATTTAATACGTCATACTTTTATATTCACTCAAGTGAATATGCAAAATAATTGCATTTAATGTGTCTTCGAAGTATGTATTGAAAATGTATACTTTGGGGCTTATTTATGAGAGCCCTGAATCACTTTTGCACCACGTTAAATGGTACATGTGTGATACAGGGCTCTCATGAGATTTATGAAGGCACGCAAGGCCAACGTGCATCGCTTTGAGTGGCCTCTTAAATCATAAGGGATGTGACCCTTAAATCATAAGTGATGTTACCCAGTGCAAATTGCTGCATTGCCTTATTCTTCGCCCGGGAGAGGTTCCATGGTTGCTGCATGGGTTTTTTCAGCAGCACCCATGGAATTTGATGTTGTCTCAGATTTACGAAGTGATGTAAACCTGGGTAGCGTCACATGCGTACACCTCCCGCAGTGAGGCATAATTATATGCTAATTTCTCCTAATTTTTTCCTCTTTCCATGTGTACTACATTTTGCAGCACACATAGAAAGGAGGAAAACGCCTCATAGGATTGTTTTTGTGCAGGAAGGTATCCCTTCCTGCACAAAAACAATCCTGCCTGCAACAGAGGCACACTTGCAACCTGGTGCAAGGGTGCCTACGTTGGCGCTAAGCTGCCAAATGGCAGCAGCGCAGGCAGAAAGGACAGAAATGCACCACATTGCTTAAATACGGTGCATTTCTGCCCTTTCACTTTGGCTTAGGGCAGCACAGCAAGGTGCCTTGATGCCCTGCCTTAGAAATGCCATAAATGAGGCCTTTTGTGCTTAAGCTACAGTCTCTGGAACTATTTATTAGCATTCCAAGTAAAATGAGTTTCTCAGTTTCTTTCTTTCTTTTTTTTTTTTTTGCATTCAGGATCTTGGCGGAGACGATTTTTGATACGTGAGCTCTTGTTCTTTTACAGACATATGAAAGAATTTTCTTTCCATGGAATTTTTCGTATCGGAATCAATTATCTGTGCTAATTGTTTCTTCGCAGCACTTCTTTCTGTCTTGGAAGAAAAGCGTGTGCCCAAATTACTTTAGCTATCACAGAATGAATAGGAAAACAGATTGAAATAGCTTAATGTTCTATAATGTATATAGAATTAGAAAAACAGATTCATTCATCCGGAAAAGTTGAGCCCTCTTTATTTTGTACTTGACCTTTAATCCATAATATTTACGAGATCGCTGGCTGCTTATTTACAGCGAGTGCTGTGACCAACCAATTAATGCGGTGTGTTCCTTGTCTCTGTTTACGTTTACATCTTCATTAAACTCATTCAAATAAGAAGTGTACTTTAGGTAAAAATCTTATTTAGACACAGGTAATATAAGAAGGAATAAATCAATTACGTTTTATTGGAAGCCATCCGTACTTCAGCAATGATTCATCATGTCTCTGAGTCACAGGAAACATCTTGTCTCCTACAAGGCAGAGAATCACCAAGTGTCTCCATTTAACAGACCGTTTTGTTTGTGTGCAAGCATTTTCTTCCAATTTTCTTTGTCCACAAGCTTGACCTATTAAGAATACCTTGTGTGCGAGCAGAAAAAGTGTGTAGCCTTTGTGCCAGTGCAAAAGCAAACATAAATGAATGACTGTGTGGGCAAAAGGTAAAGCAGGGTGACGCCTACAAAAGGGCCTGATTCAAAAAGATTACGAATGTTGTATTCTTGGCCTGGATGGGAATTTCTTATAAATATCTAACAGAGTAACATATATTTACAGAAGGCATGCTAATTCAAGGAGTCTCTTGCCAGAGTTAAATTTGATAAATAGTTCTTTACGGAAATATTGCAGTTTAATGCTAGGACAAATTAACTAGACAATTTCAATCCAGGAAGGTGACCCTTCCTGTACATAATAAATCTACTCTGCACGCAGAGACTATGTTGAAAGGGTGCCCCTGTTGGAGCTACACTGCTGAGTTTAGCGCCAGCGGAAATGCAGGGCTGTACCATATTCTTGTAAATATGGTGTGGCCCTGCGTGTCTGAGGGGGTGGAGCGTGTCATTAGGCCACGGAGGGTAACGAAACGCTCTGCCACTTCTCTTGTAAATGTCTCCCTCAATATTTCCACCTGAATTTCAAGTTTGTCTGAGTGAAAGGTTAAGGCCGAAGATATCACCTCCATGGTATTTAGCAGTGGCGACCAGATAGAATTTAGAGAATTGAGGTTCATTTTAACTGGTGAATGCCTCCTCAAAATACCATAAAATGACTTAGGTTTTTCCTCATCACACCTAAGTCTGAGCCCTGAACTCTGCTTGCGGAGGTTTCAGAGTTTTCTGCGCGCGTTCATCAATGTCAAGTTGGCGAGCGAGGAAAATCAACATCAAGTTTGTGATCACGAGCATGGAAAATCAACCTCCCAGCGAGATTTCTCAACGCGGGCGGTCAGATTTCTCATTGCGAGTGGTCGCAATGGCTCGTGACCACTCCCATTGAGAAACTGTCAGTTTGCATTAGGAAAGCTGCTGCTTGAGTAAAAATCTACTCAAGGTGCATAAAGGAAGCTTGCGCTGTGCATCGTGCCGTTCGCGATGATTGCACAGTGCGGACAAGCATCTGGCACTGAAAATAATTGCAAAAAGCATTTATCTAATGCACTCCGCCACTTGCGGAGGTTCGAGTAGCGCGGTGGAGTTTTTTTTTGCACTTCGCAGAGTTCCGCATAGGGGAAATCCACGAACTCCCCCCAGTCTTAATCGCAGCCTGGTGAGGCAGGGGGCCAATTGGGATTAATCTTGTAGGATGTAAAGAGCATTTCCTGCCATGCACATGATTCTTCAGGGACCCCATCCAATAGGGTATATTCAAATGTGTTTGAAGATAAACTTTCTGGGCTCGTTCAGGGTTGCAATGTAGTGAAGATCGTTATCTATATATGTACAATGCTAAGTTAGCACAACCGCGTTAGATGTTAGAAAGCTATCTTGCCGCTTTTGCTGCTTTTGCACACGACACTGTAGTCACATGTTATTAAATTGAGAAATGCTTACTCGACTTTGCTTCACATGAGAACTGTCTGTTGTTCACATCCTAAACAGTGAGCAGCGACCTTGGTCTGTACACAGTGTAAAGAAACAGTCTGGGTCGCTGGACGGTGCATGTTGTTGGGTTCAGGTTGATCGGCCCACTATTTAGCCATAACACGCACGCAGCTGCAAATACCTGAAAGTCGGGTGCCATTAATATTGCTGTGTTACATGTTTTCATTACATTCGGAAGAAGAGCTTTCCCAGGACCAGAGCCTAGCTGATCCTGTGATGTGATCTCACTGAGCTGATCTTTATGGTATGGGGTTCCCCATTCAAGCCTAGAGACATTTTACTAGTCTAATAATAATACTATTAGTTTGCTAGAGAAAGGAAGGTGGCTTAGATCCACTGTCATTTTAGTATGATTACTCCTTTCATTCTTTATGGTATTGTAACTATGCTGATGGTTTTGATTTTAATCGTTTGTCTGCTTATGTTAGCCAAACTACTGCATCTTAGGACACAAGGTTTATAAAATAAACTCTTTAAACTTTACCGTGTCTCTGTTTATTCTGTTGTGGACTGATATGAGAATAATTACGAACAGGTATTTCTGATTCCCACCATTCCTGAGAAATACACTAAGTCGCTTGTTCTGGGTTGTCTATACATTGGGACCGCCGAGCTAAACCTCGGATAACGAATGGGACACTGATGCTGGTCGGATAAGGGGTTCTCGGTTCTGAGGTGAGTTTTTGGTACACCACAATTCACTGAGGGCCTGGGTTCCTGCGCATAGTTCTGTGCATAAGCAGAATCCCTGCAACAGCAACTGTTGTCTGCCTACAACAGTTGTCCACTGAAAGAAGCTGTTGTGCATCCCCTCATGTGAGGTTGTAAACCTTCTGACTAATTGCTATTGGTAGTTGAGCCCCTGTTCTGTTGTGTGATCCTGGGCCTGGACCACAAAGCATTGTTGGAGATGAACGGGAGCTCAAGGCCTGCTGCACATACTTTTGGTCTTGATCCTGCTCTTGCTGACTCAAGGGCCCTGTCAGTGGCACCGATGATTAATTAGGTCTGCTGTTTTCCACGCCAGAGTGGATCTGATCTGCTTCGATGGTGAGTTCAAAAGAATCCATTAGTTTCTTTGGCCCAATGGAAAGTGGGATCAAATTTAGTTAATGTTAAATCCACCTTATGTGTCCTCTCAATTGATATTATTGACTGTGACAGGGCCATGGGATTGCTTTTGGACTTTTCTCCCACATTTCCTGACTGGGTTGTAGCCTCCATATACTTTCTCCCGTTTCATGGTGGTAGGGTGGCGATGCAAAACGAGTAAGTGCAAATGGATGTGTGTGCAGTTGAGGGAAGCTCTAAGCACATTTATCAGTCTGAGGTGGTCTGGCTCACACCCTGCTATCCTGTAGATATCGCTATCAAAGACTCTGCTTAGTTGTTTGCTTAGGTGCCTTTGAAGCCGCCTAATCTCCTTGTCAGGTTCGCTCATCTTTTCTCCCATATTGTCCTGTTGGCCTTTTGTCCTGCTAAGCACTGTTGAGTGCTGTGGGGGCAGTCAGTACTGAAGGTGGTTATGTAACTTTATTGCTGACAGGATATGGATGTGGAGAGGATGAAGTATTGAAGGATTGGGGTAGAAAGGCATAGGTGGTGAAAGGTCAGGAGCGCTCACAGGAAGATGCAAGCTGCACAGGGACCTAACCCAGTCACTTCTGCACTAGCCCTCTGCTCTACCCTCAGCAGCAGTCACCAAAGCTGGGTATTAGAATCTGTGCCAAAACCTGAACCATTGACAAGCTGCTACTAAAGCTACTCCTATTGCCCCTGTCAATCCCTCCAGCTTACATCAGCTTTCACTGAAAGAAAAAAGATCGAAAAAGGTTAGAATCTTGCCCATTACAGTAGTCCTGTTACTGTGAGTAGCAGGAGACTCGAGTGAAGATTTCAGAAGGAGACCTCCTACAACAGAAGAGCCAGTCCCTCCGCATACTCTTTATAAAATTTAGCTGGAAGGTTATAGCTGCCAGGTGCACTCCTATTTTTGACCTGTTTAAATACTGATTGTATTCCTTCCTCATTAGTTGGTTGGCATAATGGTGCATGGTCTTCAGGTCCTAGCCAAGCCAATGTAGCCCTGTATTCCAGGGATATCTTCCCTTGATTTGGAGGTATATAGTTCTTTTTAGAAGTCAGCAAATGCCGCTTCTATGTTAGAGGGGTCATGCTTAACGTGGCTTTCAGATTTGTTTATGTGTGTTATGGAGGTCTCAACTCATTGAGGTCTTAACAATGTGGCTAGGGTGTGTCCTGATCTTTTACCTTCTCCCATCTTCTTGTGAGCCCATATTTACTCAAAAGTTGCAATTCCCTACCTGTCTCTTCTTTGAAGTTCTATCTATTAACTGAACTCATTGCACCATGTGTGATGGTACACCAATACCAAATTGTTCTGCCATAGCTGTAGGTTTTTTTCCTCCCCTCCCACACCAGGACCCAATGTCCCAGTAACATCCCAACAAACCTTCTCTAAAACAGCAACAAATATTTTTTTAAGTAACTGAAAGTGCAATAAACTGAGTGGGGAGTCCCTTTGTGAATCGGGCCCTCACTATCCTGCACATTGACTATCAATACCTTTTTGCATAACTCTTTGTTGATTCTTAACTGGTGTACAGGAGCATAGTAAGAGCATTTCAGACTAACAGGGTGTATAGTTCTCCACACATTATAAAGTTGCCTATCTGTGACAGATGCGTTGAAGTGGCATGAGGTCAATAGACTATTCATGCCTGATGTTGGGGGTATCGGCCTGTCAAGTTGAGCTTCAGGCACACAATTAAAATCCACACCCCTTAAGCGCGGAACAATTAAGTCTTGCATCAATGCAGGAGGGAAAGTCATCCAGAAATTGTGGCAGGTTGCTGTTAGGAGCATATACAACTACTAATGCCAATGGGCCTCCGTCCACACCCCCCTCGATCAACATATAACACCTCTTTTTATCAATGACTGTGTAAGGAATCACCAGGGGGACTGAGGGCGGGATCCACATTAAGACTCCTCAGGAATATGTTGAATATGTTGTGCTCATGACTGGCCCCCTCCACTTTTTGGGCAGCCTCTGGAGTTCTAGGCAGATCGAATGTGTCTCCTGTATGTTTGCCATATGCACGGCCTACACTTTAAGTAAGTATGGATCTTGTTTTGTTTAGTGAAAGATGCCATCCCATGCACATTCCATGTCATAATGGTGAACCTATGCGGCTCCCTTCCCAGAAAGTTTGCCCTTTTGGATAACTATATACTGGTGCTTTCTCCATACTGGTGGCTCAGCTTGCAAGCGTTGCCCCAGAGTGTTATCCTTTGTACAAGATGCAGTCAGTAATGTATCCCTGAGAACTTGAACAACTGTGTAACATCCAACCCCGTCCCCAGGTCTGTCCCACAACAGTGAGACAACCAAATCCTCCCCTACCCATTAAAGGTGTCCAGTTGAACTATCACAATCGTGAGGGGTAGGCACACTCCAACTAAAAGCTGAAGTAATTGCCCTGTGCCCCATTGCCGTTGATCTTCACTCTGTGTCTCCACTCTGTAGATGGGCAACAGTTTATGCCCCCTTCTTCCTTACCACCCCATCCCACATGCCATGGACCAAACAGATCATGCCCAACATGAAGGATATAATAGGGTTCAGTTCAGATGATCTGATTGGAGGTCATCGGAGTGATATCAGGTCTGATTGTCAGTCCCAGCTCAGCCCCTCCACCTGTTTGTTGGTAAATCACAGCGGGGAGTCTTTGGGTGACCAGAGCACAGCCACATCTGCCTAACCATTCTGCTCGAGCTCCGCCACAACCATGGCTCACTACTTGGCAGCCTGTCCTTGCTATGGTTTTCCACTCATGAGCCTGCATGCTCAGCACCGTGCCTTCTGCTGTTATCAGCCATCATGTAACGCTAGTGGTGTGACCATCATTATCCCTTTCACACTATCCAGCCAGGCTTATGCCTCCAATGGCAAAGTAAAGAAGACAGGTTTTCTTGTGTACGGCACCCAGAGCTTATCTAAGAACTTAAGTGAATATTTGATGTCAAGCTGTGTGAGATATCAGTTGAAGTACAGGATGGACTCATGACATCTCTGAACCTCCTTCCTGAAATCTGGTTGTCAACCTGTCATGAGCCTCTGCTTCTCAAGACTCATAAAGTATGGGTCTTGTCCCGGTAATTAAACAAGCTTGCCACTACTGGTTTGGGGGGACCCCGGTTTTCTGGTGGGAGCTCTGTGTACTTGTTCCATAGAGAAAAAATGTGATATCTTCCCTCCAAATACCATATTCACCAGCTGGTCTTCGAGGCAAGACTATGTTATATTAATGTTCATCAAGAAGGTCTCTTGGCACTGAGGTAGGAAGAGGAACTGCCTTTTGATTTATTCATAGGCTTGTTTGAATTGCCAAGTCTTCATTTTTTTTGCAGGACTCTCATAGTTCACAGAGGATCTTTTTTCAAGTGGGAAAGTGCTCCATGTGTGAGAGACATGCACGGAAAACCTGCCCCCAATCTCTTATTTTGCTTTCGGGAACAACGAGTAGATTGAGGTGTGCCAATCGAAGCTGGTGGTTTGGAAAATAGTGGTGAATTTTAGAAAATAAAAAAGCTGAGCTTTTTCCATGAAGAGATTTAAAAATAAGGCACACTATTTAAAAAAAATATCTCTGAACTACAGGAAGCCAGTGCAATTTATTTTTCAAGGGTTAAATATGGAAGTGTCTCGGCTGCTGAAATATCATCCTATCTGCCTGATTCTGTATACTATGCAGTCATAAAGCCAGAGAGAAGTCACAGGTATAGAGCAATGGCAAAGTCAATATGGGACATTGCTAAGATGATTATGATTTGGATAATAGCTTCGAAGGAAAAGTACCTTCGTACTTGTTTTATTTTTCGAAGGCTGTTGGAAACAGGCTGAAGTCAATGCACGGATCTAAGGCTTCGTAGCTAGATCCTCGTCCATGAGGATGCCAAGAGTTTTCAACACTTATGTTTTGTCATTATCTAGCTCAGTTTTGTTCGAGTTCAATTTCAGTTGATTGTTGTCCATCCAATCCCATATGTACAGCATAGTGCTTACAAAGTAGATTTTGCAGAAAAATCCAGAAGGACCAGTGCCCAAGTAATATCTTTGTCCTCTCGATCCCTTAAATCATCAAGGGCTGACAAAATGTCTGCCTCGGGTGAATGAGCAGAGCGGAAGCCTGCCTGGCAGGGAGAAAGAAAGGAGGACTCCTCCAAGAAGGTGATGAGATGTTGGGCCACATCTGCCTCAAGTATATTTGTCCCAAAAGGAAATAAAGAAATGGGCCTATAGTCTTTCAGGCGGGTCTTACCCAGCTTTTATTTGAAGGAGGAGTACCATTGCCTTCTTGAAGGAGGAAGGGACCTTCCCCTGTTTAGGGGCTTGATTGAGGAAGGAGATAGCTATATCTGGGAAGGGGGAGAAAATCGTTTTTTGAATTTATGGGGACAAATGTCATTGGGAGAACCAGATGTACCTTTACCTAGCAGTTTGTGGAAGCAGTCTCTGCTAATGACTGGGAAGGCCGCCAGAATTAAAGAGTTACAATTTTCAGGTGGAATAGACACATTTGAAGAGCTAAGATGAATACTGTTAGAAATGGGGGCCTCTAGTTGGCAATGGTTTGCACCTTTGTCCAAGTAGGGACCTTTCTCCCTAGTCAGAAGTTAGGAGGGATGCACTTCTAAAATAGCCCCTGCTCACCCCCTTCCTAGCTTGGCATGAGCAGACAGGCTTATCTCAGAGGCAGCGTGCAGAGCATTTGTGCATGCATACAGTAACACAGTGAAAACAGTACAAATGGACACCACACCCGTTTGGAAAAATAAACAGTTCTTTATCTTAACCAAAAAAGACCAAAATGACAAAAGTCCACAATACAGTTCTGAAAAATATGCAGTTTGCAAGAAAAGCTTAAGATTGTAATAATATCCACGAAACACAGTTCTGCGGAGTCGGTAGCCAGAGACGGAGCTTGAAACAAGAGTGTCTAACAGTTCCAGCCGACTGCGTCAGTACGGGCCTGCTAAAGAGTGGACGGACTTGTGAACAGTACATATCTCATTGAGGGTGATACGTTGTTGTGAGTTGCAAACATATAAGCGGTGCAGGGTGCGGTGCCCTCACGAAGCTGTGCAGGCAGCGGCTTGGTGACGATTATCCAGACGGTAATGGTGAAACCAAGGACTATGGTGCGGGCCGAGGCGGTACTCGATGTGAGGCTGGCAGGTTGCGGTGCAGGAGACAGAGCTGGTCGATGTAAGGGTTGTGCAGCAATGGTGTCGGCGATGTCCAAGCAGGATGAAGCAAGGCAGGACACGTTCAAGCAACGGCTTAGTCATACCCGTCCAGACGGCATTTGTGAGACCAAAGATGCGGTGCGAAGTGCAGCAGGACCTTCTGCGGTGTCTTCTCAACACGGACACCTGCAACGGACTCGGTGACAGAGTCTGCTGCTCCTTTCATTTGCAGCAACTAAAACCATTGGTCCCAGAGATGGTGCCCAGAAATTTCGAAGAGGTCTTTGCTGTTCCTAAGACCTCTTGGACAGCGGGAAAGCTCCACTTCAAGCCTTTGGAGACACTTTACAAACAGAATACATACACTAGGCCTGAGCGGTGAACTTCGCTCTGTTTCCAGAGTTTGCAGAGTTTTCTGCACTCCGCGGAGCTCGCGGAGTGCAGAAAACTCCACTTCGCGATGTGCAGCAGAGTTTTTTCCCCACTCGCGATCGCGAACAGTAAGTTTGCAAGCGCGAGCTGCCACTCAGATAGAATTTCTACCCGAGCGGCAGAAATACCAGCACAAACTGCAGTTTGCACTGCACTTCGTCACTCGCGGAACTTCGCAGAGTTTTTTTAACTTTGCAGAGTTCTGCGTAGCAAAACTACACCCATACCTGACATACACAGTCCTCTCCTTGGCAGAAAATAACCACTGCAGGCCAACCCCAGACAACACACAGCAGAGGGGCAGTACTTCTCCTTCAGCTTTTCCCAGCTCTTCTCCTTGGCAGAGGTTCCTCTTGAATTCCAGAAGTAGTCAAAAGTTCAGGGGTTTGGACCCCACTTTTACAGCACAAATTCCTTTGTTCTCTGGTGGCAGAGAAGCTCTTTGCCCAGCCAAAACCAGTTCTGTCCTCTCTGGTGCAGCTTCCTTGCAGGAGGTGGGAACAGCATTTTCCAAAGTAGACCAGGCCTATTCAGGTGTGAAACAAACCTCCTCCCTCTACTCTGAATGCAGCCCAGGTCCATTCAACCCTGCCCTGACTCACCCTGGAAAGGCAGGATGCACCTCAACCCCCGAAGTGGCCGTCTGAACAGAATGCACATCCCCTCAACTCAGCAGAGGCACACAAGATGGCTAAGCAAGAAAATACCTGCTTTCTAAAAGTGGTATTTGTAAACCCACAATATAAAAATCATCTTCCCTAAAAGATGTTTTTTATATTCTAAATTCAGGCATACTAAAGTTTACCTTCCCATCTTGACCCAATGGAAAGTTATGTTTAAAATATGTTCTAAATAAACTCCCATTCTATCCTATGGGACAGATAGCCTTTCCATAGTGAAAAACAAATTGCACAGTAATTTACGACTAGTACATGTCACATACACCAGTACATGTCCTACCTTTAACGTGCAGAGCACCCAGCCTGCAGGGGTACTATGGCCTACCTTAGGGATGACATATGTAAGAAAAGGTAAGATTTGGGACTAGCAATTGGGTGCACTTGCCAAGTCGACATGGTAGTCACAACTGCGCACAGACACTGCATTGGCAGGTCTGAGTTACCCTTGAAAGGATGCTTGTGTGGGTGGCACAATCAGTGCTGCAGACCTACTGCCAGCATTCGATTTACAGGCCCTGGGCACACACAATGCCCTGTAGTAGGGACTTAGTAGCAAATCAAATAACCAATCATGGAAACACCAACCCATCATAACAATTTACGGGAGGGGCATATTCACTTTAGCACTGATCAGCAGTGGTAAAGTGCCCAGAGTCATATAACCAACAAAAACAGGTCAGAAACAGAATGCCAAATAGCAAAGGTTCTGGGGATACACCCACTGGACAAACTAGGTCTAAAAAATACTATATTGTATCATCTTTATATTATCTATAAAGAAGAAGTTCAATAAATTACATAGCTCTTGTGAAGGGACCACAGGTGTGGATACTCTGTCAGGATTTGATAATTCCTTGACTGTTTCAAATCTAACCCTGGTTGTATTGTCTGATTCGATAATTTTATTAGAGAAAAGGTTGTGTTTGCCAGTAGAATTTATTTTATGTAATTTTTCAAGTTCTAAACATAAGCTTCTCTAAGTTCAGATGTATAAGAATTTCCCCATTTTCAGCTTGTCGAAGTTTCAATTTAGCAAGCTTTAAGGTCTTCAAAAACCATTTGCATGCTTCATGGTGTAGAGATTTTTTTATTTCTTGTATCGGGGCATTCATTCCATCATTGGGTCCTCCATTCCCTCGGGGAGTCCCGTGATGCACACATTATGGTGCCACGGGCACCTTTCTGCATCATCCACTTTCACTCCTACGGTAGCCACAGCTTTCTGCAGTTCCTGTAGATGGGCCAGCATGACTGTCACACTTGGTCGACTTGCTGCCAGCGCATATTCCGTAATGTCCATATGGTCCACGAGCATCTCTATTGTTAGCGCATCTAGTTTGGGGTTCAATGTTGTTTTGACGCCTTTAATGAACTGCAGGCGTATTCAAACTGCCCTGTGTGGGTCCGTGTTTATTCCCATTCTATGCATAGGACTAACACAGTGTGTTGAAGTCTCTGCCCTCTTCTTCGGTCCCTTCGGCCTCACCAAGTTTTGAGCAAGTGTAATGCCAGACACAAAAGCTCAGGAAGGCCAGGGTGGCCCCTTGTAAGACTGACACACTCTCAGCACCTGTCGCTGGTGCTATTCATGTGTCCCCCTCAGTTTCATACAAAACTGACCATGTGGGTTACCTTCTTGGCAGCCTTTACCAGTCACTACAGCTCCTCAACTTCTGGGGAGGAGCTCAGCAAGGCGGCATACCAATACACCACTGCCTCCAGAGCAGGTACCCCACCGGTCCTTACTGCCACTCTTCACTGTTCTCCCTAGAGCTCCAGCAAGGAGGCCCGCCAGTGTGCAGGATCGTGTCTTGGGCCTTACTGGCTTCGCTTACATGTCGTTTGAGGCTCTTGTTGTGTGCCGCAGTGGGCCCACATGCAGTTGCCAGCATCTCCGCTGCAGGCATTTATCAGTTGGTGGACTCCCAGTCCCATGGCAGTGTCTGCCCTGGTGTACCATCTCTCGGGCCTCATTGGCATCTCAGATCAGCACTGCTGCCTGTAGCGAGGTTCCGTACTGTGCTCCTCCTTCTCAGCTCTGGTTCACTGCCCCACCTTTGTCCAGGGTTGAGTCAGTTTGCAGAGGCTGCAGCCACCTCTGTCCACCCATGGGCCAATCATACAGCTAGCCAGGCCACAGGGGCCCCTTGCTCAACTTCACAGAGGCTAAAGGGGTTGCCAGTCCAAACCAGAGGAAATCGGTATGCTGTCCACAGGATGCAAAGTATTAGGACAGCACAGGAGCTCGCTAATGTGCAACCAGTACAGCTGCCATCTTGGCCACAACCCACTTCTCCAACTACTTGTTCCAGTAGTGAATGGCGTCAACCAAATATTTTTTTATGACTCTTTTACCTACCTAAAAGCCACAGTTTCCTCCACCTCACAATAGCATTTTCGCAGTAAGAGCTCTGGGGCTGCACTCCCGCCCATCTTTAGTTGTATGATAAAGTATAGTGAACAACAATATTGTTAACATGAAAATTGAGTCAAAAATATTATTTACAATACGACCATGGCTCACTACTTGGCAGCCTGTCCTTGCTATGGTTTTCCACTCATGAGCCTGCATGCTCAGCACCGTGCCTTCTGCTGTTATCAGCCATCATGTAACGCTAGTGGTGTGACCATCATTATCCCTTTCACACTATCCAGCCAGGCTTATGCCTCCAATGGCAAAGTGAAGAAGACAGTCTTTCTTGTGTACGGCACCCAGAGCTTATCTAAGAACTTAAGTGAATATTTGATGTCAAGCTGTGTGAGATCTCAGTTGAAGTACAGGATGGACTCATGACATCTCTGAACCTCCTTCCTGAAATCTGGTTGTCAACCTGTCATGAGCCTCTGCTTCTCAAGACTCATAAATTATGTGCCTTGTCCCGGTAATTAAACAAGCTTGCCACTACTGGTTTGGGGGGGGCCCCGGTTTTCTGGTGGGAGCTCTGTGTACTTGTTCCATAGAGAACATTTTTTATATCTTCCCTCCCAATACCAAATTCACCAGCTGGTCTTCGAGGCAAGACTATGTTATATTAATGTTCATCAAAAAGGTCTCTTGGCACTGAGGTAGGAAGAGGAACTGCCTTTTGATTTATTCACAGGCTTGTTTGAATAGCCAAGTCTTCATTTTTTTTGCATAACTCTCATAGTTCACAGAGGATCTTTTTTCAAGTGGGAAAGTGCTCCATGTGTGAGAGACATGCACGGAAAACCTGCCCCCCAATCTCTTATTTTGTTTTCGGGAACAACGAATAGAATGAGGTGTGCCAATCGAAGCTGGTGGTTAGGCAAATATTGGTGAATTTTAGAAAATAAAAAAGCTGAGCTTTTTCCATGAAGAGATTTAAAAATAAGGCACACTATTTAAAAAAAAATATCTCTGAACTACAGGGAGCCAGTGCAATTTATTTTTCAAGGGTTAAATATGGAAGTGTCTCCGCTGCTGAAATATCATCCTAGCTGCCTGATACTGTATACTATGCAGTCATAAGGCCAGAGAGAAGTCACAGGTATAGAGCAATGGCAAAGTCAATATGGGACATTGCTAAGATGATTATGATTTGGATAATCGCTTCGAAGGAAAAGTACCTTCGTACTTGTTTTATTTTTCGAAGGCTGTTAGAAACAGGCTGAAGTCAATGCACGGATCTAAGGCTTCGTAGCTAGATCCTCGTCCATGAGGATGCCAAGACTTTTCAATACTTATGCTTTGTCATTATCTAGCTCAGTTTTGTTCGAGTTCAATTTCAGTTGATTGTTGTCCATCCAATCCCATATATACAGCATAGTGCTTAGAAAGTAGATTTTGCAGAAAAATCCAGAAGGACCAGTGCCCAAGTAATATCTTTGTCCTCTCGATCCCTTAAATCGTCAAGGGCTGACAAAATGTCTGCCTCGGGTGAATGAGCAGGGCGGAAGCCTGCCTGGTGGGGAGAAAGAAAGGAGGACTCCTCCAAGAAGGTGATGAGATGTTGGGCCACATCTGCCTCAAGTATTTTTGTCCCAAAAGGAAATAAAGAAATGGGCCTATAGTCTTTCAGGCGGGTCTTCCCCAGCTTTTATTTGAAGGAGGAGTACCATTGCCTTCTTGAAGGAGGAAGGGACCTTCCCCTGTTTAGGGGCTTGATTGAGGAAGGAGATAGCTATATCTGGGAAGGGGGAGAAAATCGTTTTTTGAATTTATGGGGACAAATGTCATTGGGAGAACCAGATGTACCTTTACCTAGCAGTTTGTGGAAGCAGTCTCTGCTAATGACTGGGAAGGCCGCCAGAATTAAAGAGTTACAATTTTCAGGTGGAATAGACACATTTGAAGAACTAAGATGAATAGTGTTAGAAAAGGGGGCCTCTAGTTGGCAATGGTTTGCACCTTTGTCCAAGTAGGGACCTTTCTCCCTAGTCAGAAGTTAGGAGGGATGCACTTCTAAAATAGCCCCTGCTCACCCCCTTCCTAGCTTAGCATGAGCAGACAGGCTTATCTCAGAGGCAGCGTGCAGAGCATTTGTGCATGCATACAGTAACACAGTGAAAACAGTACAAATGGACACCACACCCGTTTGGAAAAATAAACAATTCTTTATCTTAACCAAAAAAGACCAAAACGACAAAAGTCCACAATACAGTTCTGAAAAATATGCAGTTTGCAAGAAAAGCTTAAGAATGTAATAATATCCACGAAACACAGTTCTGCGGAGTCGGTAGCCAGAGACGGAGCTTGAAACAAGAGTGTCTAACAGTTCCAGCCAACCGCGTCAGTACGGGCCAGCTAAAGAGTGGACGGACTTGTGAACAGTACCTATCTCATTGAGGGTGATACGTTGGTGTGAGTTGCAAACATATAAGCGGTGCAGGGTGCGGTGCCCTCACGAAGCTGTGCAGGCAGCGGCTTGGCGACGATTATCCAGACGGCAATGGTGAAACCAAGGACTATGGTGCGGGCCGAGGCGGTGCTCGATGTGAGGCTGGCAGGTTGCTGTGCAGGAGACAGAGCTGGTCGATGTAAGAGTTGTGCAGCAATGGTGTCGGTGATGTCCAAGCAGGATGAAGCAAGGCAGGACACGTTCAAGCAACGGCTTAGTGATACCCGTCCAGACGGCATTTGTGAGACCAAAGATGCGGTGCGAAGTGCCGCAGGACCTTCTGCGGTGTCTTCTCAACACGGACACCTGCAACGGACTCGGTGACAGAGTCTGCTGCTCCTTTCATTTGCAGCAACTAAAACCATTGGTCCCAGAGATGGTGCCCAGAAATTTCAAAGAGGTCTTTGCTGTTCCTAAGACCTCTTGGACAGCGGGAAAGCTCCACTTCAAGCCTTTGGAGACACTTTACAAACAGAATACATACACTAGGCCTGGGCGGTGAACTTTGCTCTGTTTGCAGAGTTTGCAGAGTTTTCTGCACTCCGCGGAGCTCAGAAAACTCCACTTCGCGATGTGCAGCGGAGTTTTTTCCCCACTCGCGATCGCGAACAGTAAGTTTGCAAGCGCGAGCTGCCACTCAGATAGAATTTCTACCCGAGCGGCAGAAATGCCAGCACAAACTGCAGTTTGCACTGCACTTCGCCACTCGCGGAACTTCGCAGAGTTTTTTTAACTTTGCAGAGTTCTGCGTAGCAAAACTACCTGAACTACACCCATATCTGACATACACAGTCCTCTCCTTGGCAGAAAATAACCACTGCAGGCCAACCCCAGACAACACACAGCAGAGGGGCAGTACTTCTCCTTCAGCTTTTCCCAGCTCTTCTCCTTGGCAGAGGTTCCTCTTGAATTTCAGAAGTAGTCAAAAATTCAGGGGTTTGACCCCACTTTTACAGCACAAATTCCTTTGTTCTCTGGTGGCAGAGAAGCTCTTTGCCCAGCCAAAACCAGTTCTTTCCTCTCTGGTGCAGCTTCCTTGCAGGAGGTGGGAACAGCATTTTCCAAAGTAGACCAGGCCTATTCAGGTGTGAAACAAACCTCCTCCCTCTACTCTGAATGCAGCCCAGGTCCATTTAACCCTGCCCTGACTCACCCTGGAAAGGCAGGATGCACCTCAACCCCCGAAGTGGCCGTCTGAACAGAATGCACATCCCCATAACTCAGCAGAGGCACACAAGATGGCTAAGCAAGAAAATACCTGCTTTCTAAAAGTGGTATTTGTAAACCCACAATATAAAAATCATCTTCCCTAAAAGATGTTTTTTATATTCTAAATTCAGGCATACTAAAGTTTACCTTCCCATCTTGGCCAATGGAAAGTTATGTTTAAAATATGTTCTAAATAAACTCCAATTCTATCCTATGGGACAGATAGCCTTTCCGTAGTGAAAAACAAATTGCACAGTAATTTACTACCAGTACATGTCACATACACCAGTACATGTCCTACCTTTAACGTGCAGAGCACCCAGCCTACAGGGGTACTATGGCCTACCTTAGGGATGACATATGTAAGAAAAGGTAAGATTTGGGACTAGCAATTGGGTGCACTTGCCAAGTCGACATAGTAGTCACAACTGCGCACAGACACTGCATTGGCAGGTCTGAGTTACCCTTAAAAGGCTGCTTGTGTGGGTGGCACAATCAGTGCTGCAGGCCTACTGGCAGCATTCGATTTAAAGGCCCTGGGCACACACAATGCCCTGTAGTAGGGACTTAGTAGTAAATCAAATAACCAATCATGGAAACACCAACCCATCATAACAATTTACAGGAGGGGCATATTCACTTTAGCACTGATCAGCAGTGGTAAAGTGCCCAGAGTCATATAACCAACAAAAACAGGTCAGAAACAGAATGCCAAATAGCAAAGGTTCTGGGGATAAACCCACTGGACAAACTAGGTCTAAAAAATACTACATTGTATCATCTTTATATTATCTATAAAGAAGTAGATCAATAAATTACATAGCTCTTGTGAAGGGACCCGTTCAGATTTTCCCTGAAGGAACGAGTCCTTCGCATCCCGGCGCACAGCACACAGCGCATTCAGGCCCTTATCAAGGTGGCCGTGCGCTGTACTGTGTCCACCTAGACCTAGGTGTTTTCGAATGTATTGTGACAAGAGCGCCTTTATTTCGCCCTGAAGAAGTTCATTTTATGAACGAAACGCGTTGGCTGGCTAATCTTTGTCTTTGAAAATAAAAGGGACTTATCACCTACTAAGGCTTATTTGACTCTTTAACCATCATTGACGTTTTAATAAGCGGTGCACCACTCCACCAACCTGTTCCTTTACCACAGGTGTGGATACTCTGTCAGGATTTGATAATTCCTTGACTGTTTCAAATCTAACCCTGGTTGTATTGTCTGAGTCGATAATTTTATTAGAGAAAAGGTTGTGTTTGCCAGTAGAATTTATTTTATGTAATGTTTCAAGTTCTAAACATAAGCTTCTCTAAGTTCAGATGTATAAGAATTTCCCCATTTTCAGCTTGTCGAAGTTTCAATTTAGCAAGCTTTAAGGTCTTCAAAAACCATTTGCATGCTTCATGGTGTAGAGATTGTTTTATTTCTTGTATGGGGGCATTCATTCCATCATTGGGTCCTCCATTCCCTCTGGGAGTCCCGTGATGCACACATTATGGCGAACCGGGCACCTTTCTGCATCATCCACTTTCACTCCTACGGTAGCCACAGCTTTCTGCAGTTCCTGTAGATGGGCCAGCATGACTGTCATACTTGGTCGACTTGCTGCCAGCGCATATTCCGTAATGTCCATATGGTCCACAAGCATCTCTATTGTTAGCGCATCTAGTTTGGGGTTCAATGTTGTTTTGACGCCTTTAATGAACTGCAGGCGTATTCAAACTGCTCTGTGTGGGTCCGTGTTTATTCCCATTCTATGCATAGGACTAACACAGTGTGTTGAAGTCTCTGCCCTCTTCTTCGGTCCCTTCGGCCTCACCAAGTTTTGAGCAAGTGTAATGCCAGACACAAAAGCTCAGGAAGGCCAGGGTGGCCCCTTGTAAGACTGACACACTCTCAGCACCTGTCGCTGGTGCTATTTATGTGTCCCCCTCAGTTTCATACAAAACTGACCATGTGGGTTACCTTCTAGGCAGCCTTTACCAGTCACTACAGCTCCTCAACTTCTGGGGAGGAGCTCAGCAAGGCGGCATACCAATACACCACTGCCTCCAGAGCAGGTACCCCACCGGTCCTTCCTGCCACTCTTCACTGTTCTCCCTAGAGCTCCAGCAAGGATGCCCGCCAGTGTGCAGGATCGTGTCTTGGGCCTTACTGGCTTCGCTTAAAATGTCGTTTGAGGCTCTTGTTATGTGCCGCAGTGGGCCCACATGCAGTTGCCAGCATCTCCGCTGCAGGCATTCATCAGTTGGTGGACTCCCAGTCCCATGGCAGTGTCTGCCCTGGTGTACCATCTCTTGGGCCTCATTGGCATCTCAGATCAGCACTGCTGCCTGTAGCGAGGTTCCGTACTGTGCCCCTACTTCTCAGCTCTGGTTAACTGCCCCACCTTTGTCCAGGGTTGAGTCAGTTTGCAGAGGCTGCAGCCACCTCTGTCCACCCATGGGCCAATCATACAGCTAGCCAGGCCACAGGGGCCCCTTGCTCAACTTCACAGAGGCTAAAGGGGTTGCCAGGCAAACCAGAGGAAATCGGTATGCTGTCCACAGGATGCATAGTATTAGGACAGCACAGGAGCTCGCTACTGTGCAACCAGTACAGCTGCCATCTTGGCCACACCCCACTTCTCCAACTACTTGTTCCAGTAGTGAATGGCGTCAACCAAATATTTTTTTATGACTCTTTCACCTACCTAAAAGCCACAGTTTCCTCCACCTCACAATAGCATTTTCGCATTAAGAGCTCTGGGGCTGCACTCCCGCCCATCTTTAGTTGTATGATAAAGTATAGTGAACAACAATATTGTTGACATGAAAATTGAGACAAAAATATTATTTACAATACGACCATGGCTCACTACTTGGCAGCCTGTCCTTGCTATGGTTTTCCACTCATGAGCCTGCATGCTCAGCACCGTGCCTTCTGCTGTTATCAGCCATCATGTAACGCTAGTGGTGTGACCATCATTATCCCTTTCACACTATCCAGCCAGGCTTATGCCTCCAATGGCAAAGTGAAGAAGACAGTCTTTCTTGTGTACGGCACCCAGAGCTTATCTAAGAACTTAAGTGAATATTTGATGTCAAGCTGTGTGAGATCTCAGTTGAAGTACAGGATGGACTCATGACATCTCTGAACCTCCTTCCTGAAATCTGGTTGTCAACCTGTCATGAGCCTCTGCTTCTCAAGACTCATAAATTATGGGCCTTGTCCCGGTAATTAAACAAGCTTGCCACTACTGGTTTGGGGGCGCCCCCGGTTTTCTGGTGGGAGCTCTGTGTACTTGTTCCATAGAGAAAACATTTGATATCTTCCCTCCCAATACCATATTCACCAGCTGGTCTTCGAGGCAAGACTATGTTATATTAATGTTCATCAAAAAGGTCTCTTGGCACTGAGGTAGGAAGAGGAACTGCCTTTTGATTTATTCATAGGCTTGTTTGAATAGCCAAGTCTTCATTTTTGTTGCAGAACTCTCATAGTTCACAGAGGATCTTTTTTCAAGTGGGAAAGTGCTCCATGTGTGAGAGACATGCACGGAAAACCTGCCCCCCAATCTCTTATTTTGCTTTCGGGAACAACGAGTAGATTGAGGTGTGCCAATCGAAGCTGGTGGTTAGGCAAATAGTGGAGAATTTTAGAAAATAAAAAAGCTGAGCTTTTTCCATGAAATGATTTAAAAATAAGCCACACTATTTAAAAAAAATATCTCTGAACTACAGGGAGCCAGTGCAATTTATTTTTCAAGGGTTAAATATGGAAGTGTCTCGGCTGCTGAAATATCATCCTAGCTGCCTGATTCTGTGTACTATGCAGTCATAAGGCCAGAGAGAAGTCACAGGTATAGAGCAATGGCAAAGTCAATATGGGACATTGCTAAGATGATTATGATTTGACTAATCGCTTCGAAGGAAAAGTACCTTCGTACTTGTTTTATTTTTCGAAGGCTGTTGGAAACAGGCTGAAGTCAATGCACGGATCTAAGGCTTCGTAGCTAGATCCTCTTCCATGAGGATGCCAAGACTTTTCAACACTTATGCTTTGTCATTATCTAGCTCAGTGTTTTTCGAGTTCAATTTCAGTTAATTGTTGTCCATCCAATCCCATATTTACAGCATAGTGCTTAGAAAGTAGATTTTGCAGAAAAATCCAGAAGGACCAGTGCCCAAGTAATATCTTTGTCCTCTCGATCCCTTAAATCATCAAGGTCTGACAAAATGTCTGCTTCGGGTGAATGAGCAGGGCGGAAGCCTGCCAGGTGGGGAGAAAGAAAGGAGGACTCCTCCAAGAAGGTGATGAGATGTTGGGCCACATCTGCCTCAAGTATTTTTGTCCCAAAAGGAAATAAAGAAATGGGCCTATAGTCTTTCAGGCGGGTCTTCCCCAGCTTTTATTTGAAGGAGGAGTACCATTGCCTTCTTGAAGGAGGAAGGAACCTTCCCCTGTTTAGGGGCTTGATTGAGGAAGGAGATAGCTATATCTGGGAAGGGGGAGAAAATTGTTTTTTTAATTTATGGGGACAAATGTCATTGGGAGAACCAGATGTACCTTTACCTAGCAGTTTGTGGAAGCAGTCTCTGCTAATGACTGGGAAGGCCGCCAGAATTAAAGAGTTACAATTTTCAGGTGGAATAGACACATTTGAAGAACTAAGATGAATACTGTTAGAAATGGGGGCCTCTAGTTGGCAATGGTTTGCACCTTTGTCCAAGTAGGGACCTTTCTCCCTAGTCAGAAGTTAGGAGGGATGCACTTCTAAAATAGCCCCTGCTCACCCCCTTCCTAGCTTGGCATGAGCAGACAGGCTTATCTCAGAGGCAGCGTGCAGAGCATTTGTGCATGCATACAGTAACACAGTGAAAACAGTACAAATGGACACCTCACCCGTTTGGAAAAATAAACAATTCTTTATCTTAACCAAAAAAGACCAAAACGACAAAGTCCACAATACAGTTCTAAAAAATATGCAGTTTGCAAGAAAAGCTTAAGATTGTAATAATATCCACGAAACACAGTTCTGCGGAGTCGGTAGCCAGAGACGGAGCTTGAAACAAGAGTGTCTAACAGTTCCAGCCGACCGCGTCAGTACGGGCCAGCTAAAGAGCTAAAGAGTGGACGGACTTGTGAACAGTACCTATCTCATTGAGGGTGATACGTTGGTGTAAGTTGCAAAAATATAAGCGGTGCAGGGTGCGGTGCCCTCACGAAGCTGTGCAGGCAGTGGCTTGGTGACGATTATCCAGACGGCAACGGTGAAACCAAGGACTATGGTGCGGGCCGAGGCGGTGCTCGATGTGAGGCTGTCAGGTTGCAGTGCAGGAGACAGAGCTGGTCGATGTAAGGGTTGCGCAGCAATGGTGTCGGTGATGTCCAAGCAGGAAGAAGCAAGGCAAGACACGTTCAAGCAGCGGCTTAGTGATACCCGTCCAGATGGCATTTGTGAGACCAAGGATGCGGTGCGAAGTGCAGCAGGACCTTCTGCGGTGTCTTCTCAACACGGACACCTGCGACGGACTCGGTGACAGAGTCTGCTGCTCCTTTCATTTGCAGCAACTAAAACCATTGGTCCCAGAGATGGTGCCCAGAAATTTCGAAGAGGTCTTTGCTGTTCCTAAGACCTCTTGGACAGGGGGAAAGCTCCACTTCAAGCCTTTGGAGACACTTTACAAACAGAATACATACACTAGGCCTGGGCGGTGAACTTCGCACTGTTCGCAGAGTTTGCAGAGTTTTCTGCACTCCGCGGAGCTCGCGGAGTGCAGAAAACTCCACTTTGCGATGTGCAGCAGAGTTTTTTCCCCACTCGCGATCGCGAACAGTAAGTTTGCAAGCGCGAGCTGCCACTCAGATAGAATTTCTACCCGAGCGGCAGAAATACCAGCACAAACTGCAGTTTGCACTGCACTTCGCCACTCGCGGAACTTCGCAGAGTTTTTTTTAACTTTGCAGAGTTCTGCATAGCAAAACTACATGAACTACACCGATACCTGACATACACAGTCCTCTCCTTGGCAGAAAATAACCACTGCAGGCCAACCCCAGACAACACACAGCAGAGGGGCAGTACTTCTCCTTCAGCTTTTCCCAGCTCTTCTCCTTGGCAGAGGTTCCTCTTGAATTCCAGAAGTAGTCAAAAGTTCAGGGGTTTGGACCCCACTTTTATAGCTCAAATTCCTTTGTTCTCTGGTGGCAGAGAAGCTTTTTGCCCAGCCAAAACCAGTTCTGTCCTCTCTTGTGCAGCTTCCTTGCAGGATGTGGGAACAGCATTTTCCAAAGTAGACCAGGCCTATTCAGGTGTGAAACAAATCTCCTCCCTCTACTCTGAATGCAGCCCAGGTCCATTTAACCCTGCCCTGACTCACCCTGGAAAGGCAGGATGCACCTCAACCCCCGAAGTGGCCGTCTGAACAGAATGCACATCCCCATAACTCAGCAGAGGCACACAAGATGGCTAAGCAAGAAAATACCTGCTTTCTAAAAGTGGTATTTGTAAACCCACAATATAAAAATCATCTTCCCTAAAAGATGTTTTTTATATTCTAAATTCAGGCATACTAAAGTTTACCTTCCCATCTTGGCCAATGGAAAGTTATGTTTAAAATATGTTCTAAATAAACTCCCATTCTATCCTATGGGACAGATAGCCTTTCCATAGTGAAAAACAAATTGCACAGTAATTTACCACCAGTACATGTCACATACACCAGTACATGTCCTACCTTTAACGTGCAGAGCACCCAGCCTACAGGGGTACTATGGCCTACCTTAGGGATGACATAAGTAAGAAAAGGTAAGATTTGGGACTAGCAATTGGGTGCACTTGCCAAGTCGACATGGTAGTCACAACTGCGCACAAACACTGCATTGGCAGGTCTGAGTTACCCTTGAAAGGCTGCTTGTGTGGGTGGCACAATCAGTGCTGCAGGCCTACTGGCAGCATTCGATTTAAATGCCCTGGGCACACACAATGCCCTGTAGTAGGGACTTAGTAGCAAATCAAATAACCAATCATGGAAACACCAACCCATCATAACAATTTACCGGAGGGCCATATTCACTTTAGCACTGATCAGCAGTGGTAAAGTGCCCAGAGTCATATAACCAACAAAAACAGGTCAGAAACAGAATGCCAAATAGCAAAGGTTCTGGGGATAAACCCACTGGACAAACTATGTCTAAAAAATACTATATTGTATCATCTTTATATTATCTATAAAGAAGAAGTTCAATAAATTACATAGCTCTTGTGAAGGGACCACAGGTGTGGATACTCTGTCAGGATTTGATAATTCCTTGACTGTTTCAAATCTAACCCTGGTTGTATTGTCTGATTCGATAATTTTATTAGAGAAAAGGTTGTGTTTGCCAGTAGAATTTATTTTATGTAATTTTTCAAGTTCTAAACATAATTCTCTAAGTTCAGATTTATAAGAATTCCCCCATTTTCAGCTTGTCGAAGTTTCAATTTAGCAAGCTTTAAGGTCTCCAAAAACCATTTGCATGCTTCATGGTGTAGAGATTTTTTTATTTCTTGTATGGGGGCATTCATTCCATCATTGGGTCCTCCATTCCCTCTGGGAGTCCCATGATGCACACATTATTGCGCCACGGGCACCTTTCTGCATCATCCACTTTCACTCCTACGGTAGCCACAGCTTTCTGCAGTTCCTGTAGATGGGCCAGCATGACTGTCACACTTGGTCGACTTGCTGCCAGCGCATATTCCGTAATGTCCATATGGTCCACAAGCATCTCTATTGTTAGCGCATCTAGTTTGGGGTTCAATGTTGTTTTGACGCCTTTAATGAACTGCAGGCGCATTCAAACTGCCCTGTGTGGGTCCGTGTTTATTCTTATTCTATGCATAGGACTAACACAGTTTGTTGAAGTCTCTGCCCTCTTCTTCAGTCCCTTCGGCCTCACCAAGTTTTGAGCAAGTGTAATGCCAGACACAAAAGCTCAGGAAGGCCAGGGTGGCCCCTTGTAAGACTGACACACTCTCAGCACCGGTCGCTGGTGCTATTGATGTGTCCCCCTCAGTTTCATACAAAACTGACCATGTGGGTTACCTTCTTGGCAGCCTTTACCAGTCACTACAGCTCCTCAACTCCTGGGGAGGAGCTCAGCAAGGCGGCATACCAATACACCACTGCCTCCAGAGCAGGTACCCCACCGGTCCTTCCTGCCACTATTCACTGTTCTCCCTAGAGCTCCAGCAAGGATGCCCGCCAGTGTGCGGGATCGTGTCTTGGGCCTTACTGGCTTCGCTTACATTTCGTTTGAGGCTCTTGTTATGTGCCTCACTGGGCCCACATGCAGTTGACAGCATCTCCGCTGCAGGCATTCATCAGTTGGTGGACTCCCAGTCCCATGGCAGTGTCTGCCCTGGTGTACCATCTCTTGGGCCTCATTGGCATCTCAGATCAGCACTGCTGCCTGTAGCGAGGTTCCGTACTGTGCTCCTCCTTCTCAGCTCTGGTTCACAGCCCCACCTTTGTCCAGGGTTGAGTCAGTTTGCAGAGGCTGCAGCCACATCTGTCCACCCATGGGCCAATCATACTGTGGTAAATATTTCATTACCGGTACTATTTTTTTATGCGGTAAAGTCTAGTAAGAATAACTCAGTAAAAATAAGAGGCAGAATCCGTGGTATTAGAGGTTCTGAAAGGCTTTATTCCTCTACAAAGGAATTACAGTTCGAACCGTAGGCTTCAAATTCCATCACCACGAAGGTTCAGGAAGGGAAGGCAATACATTATTGACAAGTAATGATATTTATATGAAAAGTATTACATTAAGACAAATGCAGGAGGCGTAACAGCTGATAATACAGATAATGATACACATACGTAATGAAAAAAGGCGTACATATAGGCGTAACTAGATACGTCATTAAACATGATGTCACAAGTGGGTGGATCCATAAGAGAATCCTGCAATGTCAGCAGAAATATTTGGCAGAGATGCGCGCGCAGCCGCATGACGTGTGATTGACGTGCAACTAGAGGGTGAAGGGGACTTGACATTTAGCTCTACATGTGGAGACAGAAGTCTGAGGGGTCATGTCAACCTAATCCCAAATCATATCTAATATCTTATGTTTAAAGAACTGTATTATCCAAAAGGAAAGGTCTCTAGGATGGAATCTATTCTATACTGACTGTTAGTGCGTGTACAAGCGTCTAAGTGTCTACATGAGATGCGAGGGGGCAGGAATCTTCCATGGTAACAGGGGCTATGATTTACTTGCATGAGGACTGTGAGGCCTGGCCCTTTGCTCGGTAGCTGGAAGAATGTTTACTTAAACTACTAGACAGGAATGCATCGGATGAGGAGCGGAGCAGATAATCTTGAAGGTGAAATACAGTTTTTGGCAGGCAACAGGCTGGATCAGGCACCGTTAGCCGCGCAGGGAGTAGGACAATGTTCATGGATACAGATGCGGGCTCGGACTGGAGCTTTCAGAGGCAGAAGGCAGAAAAAGGCTTGATGACAGAAGTCAGGGCCTACTCGCCTGAATCTGTAAAATGTGGAAAGTGAACCACATAAAGTCGGTGGCCTTTCATACTTAGGAATGGAATATCTGACCCATTCATGGCGGATCTGAAAGAGGACATGTTGACGGTGGACGCACATGTATTTGCGTCTTCATAACTGGAACTGGAGGGAACATACATGTACTTGTAACATGCACATGGAGCCGTTGGGGTCTACGATAGGGGACATAACTGATCACAAAATTCATATTTCCTCATTCCCTCCTTGTCCCCTACAGACCCTCAGGAGATATCGATCTTCATCAATCCATCGATCTGTTCATATAGCATCATTTGTTCTTCTTTCTTCTTCCGGGATCTTGAACGAAAACTTGGATGCGGGATACACGATGTGGCACACAGACCACAAATCGCTGGCCCTCATTGTAGACATAAGCAGCAACTGAATAGTATGAGAAAGCCAATACCTAGGAAGGATAGGATCCTCCATCCCCAGGCTGACAACACGCTCCAGAACCAACCGGACCAAGTCCAGGTGCCTGGACTCTGGTGTATCTGGCTTATAATCTTATGAAGGCGAGTTATGGCTTTATATACTGACGGCGAGTTTTCTGGAAACACAGCAACTTGATCCGATGACCCTACAGGCTCCGCCCCTATCGGCCAGGATGACGTCAAGAACAAGACGATTTTGAAGCACAACAATCCGCATCGCAGACTGCTCCTCTGTTAAGTTGCCTAGGGCGGAAGTAGTCTCGTTCACTACTGCTTCAAGGGTTCTAGTTAATCTACGTATGAGCTTACTATTAGTGACTGTACCTATATAGGGAAAGAAACCTTTATTGAAATCTGTGTATTGCTCCCATGCCGTTTCAGTGTAATCGACAATCGGGAGATCTCTCTGCTGTCTATTGTGTACTAAATGGGTATTTCTGTGATAGTCAGGAGGGGCTAGGAAAACAGGTGGCAGAAGGAATGCTATGTAACAGGTACCATCCCAATCTAGAGGTAAACGTATATATGCAGTCTGGCCACATATGAAGTAGGAATGACGAGAGGCTCTGAATGTAGACTTGCCTTGATCACTGAATTTTATTACAGTGGTGCATTTACTATGGCCCATGTGTATGGAACCATTCTTTCTTACACATAATTCCCCTTTAACTGGGAATACTGACATAGCGGGCAAGATTGGTGTAGCTTCGGATTCAACATTCAGAATCATGAGGTTAAGTGTAAAATTACCTAATCCATATACTTCATTTTCTAGATCAGTTCCTGTTCTTTTGGGAAGTCCCTCCTTGTTAGGTTAGCAGACTTTAAGCAGAACTAGGTTCAGGTTTCCCCATACCCAGTTGTCTTGATAAACTGCTGAATTTGAATCTAGGGAATTAATCAAACTAAACCATGCTCCACAGGAGCCATTGTGTGTGAACGGATACGGAAAGAGGGGCAAAACTCCCTTATAGTTCTGATAGGGAGGGAGTCGGCCACATATCCAACAATTGGTAGCATTGCTGGTCTGATGGGAATGATGTAACATACTAATAAAAGTGTTGTTGCGCAGCGCAAATCTATAAGATAACTCATGCAGAGGTAATTCGCTAAAAGAATGTTCAGCAGTAACATTGTAAGCACGTTTGGAAATAGGGTAATACATATGTAGCAATACACTAGAAATGATGATCAGAAGACTTAGAAAAAACAAAATTAATAATGTCACTATGCAATGACTACGAAGCGATTTACAGTACGCATGTTTTCTAAGCTGTATCTGTCTATTTTTCTCTCTATTTCGGTCTAGGGGATACATGTCAGAGACAAATTCAACCGATTCACCTTGGAGAGGACTTAAACAATCAAATTGTCTGACTTGCTAGACCTTAGTTTCAGTTTATAGAGTTCGTTTTTTGTCTATTTAACCAAGGGGAGCTTTGAGTCTGTCTGTGAGGGAATGCAGGGCTGAGTGCTCACATCGGACGGTAGTCCATAAAATTTCTTGATATGACTCGAGTGCAACCACCCTTTACGTCCCTCAATCTTCACGGCTGTCCTTGTTGTCAGCAAAACGAGTTTGGGCGATTTCCACCTGGGCTCCAGCTGGGTCTTCCGGTCGAAATTCCTCACAAGAACCAGATCCCCTGGAACCACGTCATGGGGCTTCACCTCCGTGTTATCGGGAAAAGCTGCAGCTACCTGTGAACGACAAGATTGTAGTGCAGACATCAAGGAAGCCAGGTAATCTGTCAGCATATTACAGTCAACATCAGTTATTTTGCGAGGTATAGGCGTCCCCCACATATTTGGTGGTCTACCGAAGATCACCTCATACGGGGATAGCCCTGTTCGAGAATGTGCTACCATTCTCATGTAAAAGAGCGCAACTGGTAAGGCTACTATCCAATCGACACCTTTTTCTCTACATATTTTGGACAATCTAATTTTCAGGGTTTGATTATGACGTTCCACGAGACCTGCTGCCTCGGGATGTCGGACACAGTGGAATTTCCATTGGTAACCTAACAGAAGTGAAACGTGTTTCATCAGTTCGGATGAGAATGGCTGGCCGTTATCTGAGTACACGACACGTGGTAAACCATACCGTGGGAAGAATTCTCGAACTAACTGTTTGGCAGTAGTCGGGGCAGTGTAATCTGAAACCGGGTAGGCTTCTGTCCAACGGGAAAGAGCACAGACAACTACGAGAACATATTTGAATCCTCGACATCGTTCCATCTGGATATAATCCATCTGGAGGACTTCAAAAGCATGATCGGGAGGTTGAAATCCACCCTGCTCTACGGGGATGCTTTTACCTGGATTAAACTGACAACATATCATACAGGTACGTACTTTCTGTTTGGCTGCTGCTCGCAAGTGTTTGTTGAACCAAATGTGTTGAATGCTGTCTAGCATAGCTTTTTCTCCTAGATGCGCTGGACTATGTATTGTGTTAATGATGACTTGAACCATGGAGTCGGGAAGAAACCATATAGATTTTTCCTTCGTCATCCATCCTTGATCCGTTTGGATCCCTCCTAATTCAGTCCATTTCTTTATTTCTTCTGGTGTAGCATGCGTCTGTATGTCAATTACATCAAGGGCGGGATCCTTAACTGTCATGCAATGTGTTGGTGTCGGAACTATTGTCTTTGTCGTGTCAGTTGTATGAGTCTGATTCTGAGCAGTTTGTTTAGCTGTTCTGTCAGCTAGGTCATTACCTTGAGAAATGATATCGGTAACTTTTGTATGGGCTTTGCATTTCATAATCGATATTGCAGTAGGTAGATGAATCGCGTCTAATAGAGCTTGAATGAGGGGTCCGTGTTGGATGTGGGCACCGTGAGAAGTTAAATAACCTCTCTCTCGCCACAGTACGCCGAAGTCATGGACGACTCCGAATGCATAACGTGAATCTGTGTATATGTTGACTTTCTTATTTTTGGCTTGAATACAGGCTTGTGTCAGAGCGATGAGCTCTGCTGCTTGAGCTGACAAAGTGTTAATACAATTTGTTTCAATGACTTCAGTGTCTGTTGTGACTGCGTAAGCGGCCACTAACTCTCCTGTACTTGTTCTCATACATGAACCATCTACATACAATGTCAGGTCCGGATCTGATAAAGGGATATCTGTCAAGTCTTGTCTGGGTTTCGTCGTAATAGTAATGACTTCAATACAATCATGTGCTAATGGATCTGTTCCGTTTACTGGCAAAAGTGTGGCAGGATTTAATGTATTACAACGTCTGATTTCTATGTGTGGCTGAAACAATGTTAATTCATAACCGGTGAGTCTTGCTATAGTCAAGTGTTGTGTTTGTGTGCGGTTCAAGAGAACCTCTACTGCGTGTGGTACTTGTACTGTCAATTGATGTCCTAACACTATGGCATCGCTTTGTCTGATTGCTAAAGCTGTTGCTGCCACTGATTTCAGGCATGCAGGAAGAGCCTGAGCTACTGGATCTAATGTACTAGAGAAATAAGCACATGGTTTGTGTGATCCTGCTTGTTCCTGAGTGAGTACTGACAAAGCAGTACCTTCGCGTTCTGTAACAAAGAGTGTAAAAGGCTTACTGTAACATGGTGTTGCTAAAACAGGTGCTTGGCATAAAGCTTTCTTTAAGCTTTCAAAGGCATGTGTATGTTCTTGAGTCCAAGGGAGGACAGTCGATGTGGCTGCCTCCTGTGTTGTCAACTGGATGAGTGGTTTTGCTAGAAATGCATATTGAGGGATCCACTGCCTACAGTATGAAGTGAGGCCTATAAAAGCCCGCACCTCCTTTTGTGTCTTGGGTGGTGGCATGTTAGCAATTAACTGGATGCGATCGGGTGTAAGCTGTCTTCCCTCCTTGGACAGCAAGTGCCCAAGGTAAACAACTTGCTGGACACAGAATTGCAGCTTAGAAGGGGACACCTTGTGCCCCTTGTCGGCCACAAATTTTAATACCGTCAGTGACGCTTTTTCACATTCAGGTTCGCTTCGGGCGGTGATCAGCAGATCATCGACATACTGAAGCAAGCAGTGTTAACTGGCATGTGGATACTGTCAGGTTCTCGTTTCAGTGCTTGGCTATAGATGCTGGGGCTTTCTGTAAATCCTTGAGGTGCGCGTGTGAATTTAAAACTTCGGCCATTTAAACTGAATCCGAACAAATATTGACTTTCCGGATCTATTGGGACACTAAAGAAGCCATTCTTGAGATCAATTACAGTAAAGAACGTTGCTTCTGAGTCAATAGCTGTTAGTAATTAAGAGATATCTGGGACCACAGGGTATTGTGGTACAATACATTTATTTAATTCGCGCAGATCAATAACTAATCGATATACTGGTGGTGCTTTTGGATCCGTTCTTTTAAGAATCGGAATTATCGGGGAATTACATACATTGGAGTCGGTTTCCACAACCACTCCTTGTGCAATGAGCTCGTCAATGATTTGCAGCAAAGCCACAACAGCATCTGGTGGTAACTTGTATTGTCGCATTCGTGGTAGTACTACTCCTGTTTTCAGTGTGACTCGATATGGTGTAATGTTCATGCAACCAACATCAGTGGGGCCTTGTGCCCATAAATGTGTAGGTAAATTCTGCAGCCGGTGATCCATGTCTCTGGACACGTAGTGACCTTTGAAGTCACGTAAAAATAATCGTACTCCTTCCGGAGAACAACATATTATAGCTCCTAGAGCTTTCAATGTTTTTATACCTAACAAGTTTTCTGGACATGATTTAGTAAGCAATAAATCTGTAGTTCGTGTCAATGGACCAACCGTAAGTGGAAGGGGTTGCGTTACTTCATTAATGATAGGCTTTCCTGAGAATCCAAGGGAAATATTCTGTGAGCCTGAGAGGGGTGCCCCTGGAACTTCACTGCGTCGTATAGTTGTTCTGCTTGCCCCTGTATCAAGTAAAAACTTTCTGTCTTCCCCTAATAGTTCACTATGTACATAAGGTCCCTCTTGATCTACAGGAACCTCGATAAGGGGTAAGCCAACTTCCCTCTCTAGGCTATTTCATGTGTAGCGCTGATAATCGGGATAGTCATTTTGTGCATACTGGTACATCTGTTGTGTCGTTGCTTGTGTTGCAGCAATAGGCTGCGCTTGTGGTGGTGCTACGATCTGTTGTGGAGCTGCCTGTTGCGGAGCTGGCCTAGATTGTGCGTGCTGAGGGATTTGTTGTTGATTCTGATCCTGTCTAGGTGGACGTGGTCTTTCCTGGGTTCTACCCGTGGCGATATTATGTTTCAGAACTGGACAATCGTGTATATAATGACCTTGTTGTTTACAATAGTTGCATGTCCCTTTCGCCGGACCTGAGGAATCACCCTTTTTATGACCATCAGCTGGAACTGACTGGGCAACAAGCATTTTCATTTTCGTATCTTTCATACGTCTTTGTTCATGTTCTTGTTCTTCTCTAATTCTATTGTGGTGATATTGTAACATCTGTAACATCTGTGACGGGGTATTACCTTGCCAGGTACTCTCAAATTTCAATACTCTATTCTTAACTTGCGGTAGGGAATTTTCAACTAATTTTGTCACAAACAGATGTGGATATGACTCGCTACTTGCTTTTATGCCACTATTTATACCAAAACATTTTTCAAATCGGGAATAGAAATCACTAGTGTCTTCATCTTGCTTTTGTTTACAGGCTGAGATTGCACCCCAGTCTTCTTTTTTCGTAGTTAATAAACGTGGCAGTACCTGCACTAGTAATCCTGGTAGTGCTGTAGTCTTTTCCCCAAGCCCTGATCCTGCAGCTCGAGCCTTTTCTTCGTTTTCTAATGCTGTCCAATCTATCTTTTGGTCTCCCACCTCCCATTCCTTTTCTTTGAGTTTCTCGTAAACACCGGCAGGCATTAACACTTTTAATATTTTCATAATGTCGGGGTAGGTATACTCTCCCATGAGTAACATGTCTTTTATCTCACGGTGGAAACCTGCTGGATCCTTGTCATGGCTGGGTACTACTTTCTTCATTTCTAATAATTCAATTTTAGTTATAGGCGTGTACACAAACACGCGTGTAAAGTTATTATCTTCACCTCTGATTGGGTGTACTTCGCGTAAGGGATTCTGTCTATCTATGTGATACATTTTTCTTCCCATAGTGGGAACTGGAACATGTTCTGGGCATACGAAAACTATATACTGGTTTCGAAATTCTAGAATTTCTTTAATTAAATCAGTACCTGAACCTCTCCATTTATTCGTGAGTAATTCGGTCAATATGTCAGGTAAGGGTCCAGGATCGGAGTGTTGGCTTTTATACAATATAAGGAGGTGTTGAATCATATATATACCAGCTAAACGCTGTTCGTCTGGGGCAAGGTTCAGAAACGTGTGTGCTAGTGCATCTTCACTGTATTTGTCGGGACTGTCAGCCCATTGTACTGCTGACCTGGCTAATTCTTGTTCATCCATGGAATCGAGCATATGGTACCCCCTTCGGTCTCGGAGTAATTTATCAGCGGCTTGGAATAGGTGTTCAGGAGACCTTGTATTTAACATAGGGGCTTGAAAATGTCTATTACATTCTGGACGTATCGGACGTATCGGATCATTAAAGCATCTGGTTTTATTAAAAGATCTTCCTTTACCTACATAAGCCATCGTTTCTAATTGTCCTGTAGGCATTTCGTCCTCCTCTCCCTCTGATTCATGTTGATCTGACTCTAATCTTTCTGTATGTATTCGTTCTACTTCTTTGCGAATCTTACGGCACATAACTACTATACATGTCTGTTTATCATGTTTCCCTTCTGATATATTCTGGCCCCATCTGTTAAGTACTTGCATTTCCTCCGGATCTACCCCAGGCCTATCTCTGTTTCTGATCACACAGTTTATGAAGAAGCGTAACAGTTGTCTCTGTACATCCACTTTCTGGTATTCCATGGCTTCGTCAATACTTTCAGGGCCTCGCCCTGATTGGACAAAGTGATATATATTGTCTAAATGTGCCACCATTCCTGGTAGCGTTGCTAAATACCTTGAAGCTCGTCATATACGTAGTGATGACAGCAGCATACCGTCCCGTCTACCGGGCACAGGATCATATCTACAATCCACTAGATGCTCTTTAAACATGTCGGAAGTTGCTAGTTGGGGTGTACGTTCGTATGCTAAATCTCTAAGGGATAGTTTATTTCCTCGGGGTGGCGTGGCAAAAATTTCTGTCGTACCTCCTGTCGCACCGTCTGAGGTGCTAGGCACGAAGGGATTTGTTGGATGTAAGATAGAAACTGTAGATGTAGGAAAAGCGGTAGAAGCAGATGGACCTGTGGGAATGTGCGTAGGAGTTTGTTGTTGCAGGGATACAGACGGATGATCTTGGCGTTGAGCACCATCGGTGGGCGATGTGTGTGGCGGAGCATTAGCATATTCAGGAGCTACATCATCTAAATAGGAAGAAAGGAAAATATCTTTTGCTGTTTTGGGATGTGTTTTTATCGGGAGTAATGGAGGTGTCAAGTTTTTCGGTATTTCCGGGGTGGCCTGAGGTAACCCTTCGGCCAGAAGAGGATACATACCATTCATAAGAGTGTTTCGTTGTCTGTCTACTTGTTCTGCTTTTACTCGGGTACCTTCCCGAGTAAAAGCCGAGTAAAACCCGAGAAAATAAATTTTCTCGGGTTTTATTCGAATTCTCCCTACCTTTCTCTTCCTGTCTGAGCGCTTTTTCTGTACGTCTATATGACTCTTTACGCCATAATTCAATGGCATCTTTCTGTGACTGTCTGGCTTTCTTTTTCCATAATTCTTCTTCTACTCTCATGATGCAATCTGCATCCCAGGTCCCCGCTGCGGGCCATCTCTGACTCTCTGGTAAATCTTTGGTGTAGTCCACCCATAGATCAAGAAATAATACGGCATCTAGTCCATGCTTATGATACATAAAGTACCCTGGAGTGTCCCTAGGTGGAATGGGAACAGCTTCTTCGAGTACCCCTTTTCTGGTTTTGATCTGTCTTAATTTTGAAAAGAGCGGCATTTTTAGACCTTATTATTTGAACACACTTAATACAATAAACACAATAATGAACAATCATTCACCCCACAATATGTAGAACGTATTAAAACATTTAACATTTAACAGTTAACGAACGATGATAACTAATAGAAAACTAGTTACTGACATAATACTAACACTAGATAATACTGAATTATATGCAAGACATACTAGATATACTGCTAAACAGTACAGATACACTGCTGAAACAGTGCAGACCGGATTTGTGTACCCAAACCCGTCTTGACCGGCACAACCAATGTGCACGTCTAACTGCCTCCCCGGCAACGGTACTCACCGGGTAGCGCGGAACGGAAGGCCTCGGAACTGAACTGAAACTGGACCGGACTGGACTCGACTCGGCTGGACTCGGAACTTCGGAACCTGGTGGGCCTCTGTATACCTCGGATCTTGCTCTCTCAGCTAGGCTCTGGTCGGGATACTTCGCACTTCTCACCGCCTCGTCTGGGTGTTGATCGCAGCCTCAGTCACCCCCGCTTGGCCGGAGGGAGATACAGGAAATCCTGCGGGTACGCGTTTTTGTCCGTTCAGCTGTGGCAGGAGACCGGGCCTGCAACGCACCTCCGGCGCGTGAGATGAGAAAGTGTCCCTGTTCGGGCGCCAATTTATGTGGTAAATATTTCATTACCGGTACTATTTTTTTATGCGGTAAAGTCTAGTAAGAATAACTCAGTAAAAATAAGAGGCAGAATCCGTGGTATTAGAGGTTCTGAAAGGCTTTATTCCTCTACAAAGGAATTACAGTTCGAACCGTAGGCTTCAAATTCCATCACCACGAAGGTTCAGGAAGGGAAGGCAATACATTATTGACAAGTAATGATATTTATATGAAAAGTATTACATTAAGACAAATGCAGGAGGCGTAACAGCTGATAATACAGATAATGATACACATACGTAATGAAAAAAGGCGTACATATAGGCGTAACTAGATACGTCATTAAACATGATGTCACAAGTGGGTGGATCCATAAGAGAATCCTGCAATGTCAGCAGAAATATTTGGCAGAGATGCGCGCGCAGCCGCATGACGTGTGATTGACGTGCAACTAGAGGGTGAAGGGGACTTGACATTTAGCTCTACATGTGGAGACAGAAGTCTGAGGGGTCATGTCAACCTAATCCCAAATCATATCTAATATCTTATGTTTAAAGAACTGTATTATCCAAAAGGAAAGGTCTCTAGGATGGAATCTATTCTATACTGACTGTTAGTGCGTGTACAAGCGTCTAAGTGTCTACATGAGATGCGAGGGGGCAGGAATCTTCCATGGTAACAGGGGCTATGATTTACTTGCATGAGGACTGTGAGGCCTGGCCCTTTGCTCGGTAGCTGGAAGAATGTTTACCTAAACTACTAGACAGGAATGCATCGGATGAGGAGCGGAGCAGATAATCTTGAAGGTGAAATACAGTTTTTGGCAGGCAACAGGCTGGATCAGGCACCGTTAGCCGCGCAGGGAGTAGGACAAAGTTCATGGATACAGATGCGGGCTCGGACTGGAGCTTTCAGAGGCAGAAGGCAGAAAAAGGCTTGATGACAGAAGTCAGGGCCTACTCGCCTGAATCTGTAAAATGTGGAAAGTGAACCACATAAAGTCGGTGGCCTTTCATACTTAGGAATGGAATATCTGACCCATTCATGGCGGATCTGAAAGAGGACATGTTGACGGTGGACGCACATGTATTTGCGTCTTCATAACTGGAACTGGAGGGAACATACATGTACTTGTAACATGCACATGGAGCCGTTGGGGTCTACGATAGGGGACATAACTGATCACAAAATTCATATTTCCTCAATACAGCTAGCCAGGCCACAGGGGCCCCTTGCTCAACTTCACAGAGGCTAAAGGGGTTGCCAGTCCAAACCAGAGGAAATCGGTATGCTGTCCACAGGATGCATAGTATTAGGACAGCACAGGAGCTCGCTAATGTGCAACCAGTACAGCTGCCATCTTGGCCACACCCCACTTCTCCAACTACTTGTTCTAGTAGTGAATGGCGTCAACCAAATATTTTTTTATGACTCTTTCACCTACCTAAAAGCCACAGTTTCCTCCACCTCACAATAGCATTTTCGCAGTAAGAGCTCTAGGGCTGCACTCCCGCCCATCTTTAGTTGTATGATAAAGTATAGTGAACAACAATATTGTTAACATGAAAATTGAGTCAAAAATATTATTTACAAACATATTGGGCCCGATTCACAGAACTAACTTAAGACAAAATCCTAAACTTACTACCATTTTGGTATTCACAGAAGGCACTTACTCATTTTAGTATTCACAGAAGGCACTTACTCATTTCGGTATTCACAGAAGTTAGGAGTCCTAACTTTAGGACTCCTAAATGCCTTCTGTGAATACCGAAAGCCTTAAAATTAGGATTTTTCTCAGTTTAGTAGTAGTATAGTTAGGACTCCTAACTTTAGGACTCCTAAATGCCTTCTGTGAATACCGAAAGTCTTAAAATTAGGATTTTTCTCAATTTAGTAGTCCTAAGTCTAAACTTAGGACTACTAAATTGAGAAAAATCCTAATTTTAAGACTTTCGGTATTCACAGAAGGCATTTAGGAGTCCTAAAGTTAGGAGTCCTAACTATACTACTACTAAACTGAGAAAAATCCTAATTTTAAGGCTTTCGGTATTCACAGAAGGCATTTAGGAGTCCTAAAGTTAGGAGTCCTAAACTTAGGACTACTAAATTGAGAAAAATCCTAATTTTAAGACTTTCGGTATTCACAGAAGGCATTTAGGAGTCCTAAAGTTAGGAGTGCTAACTATACTACTACTAAACTGAGAAAAATCCTAATTTTAAGACTTTTGGTATTCACAGAAGGCATTTAGGAGTCCTAAAGTTAGGACTCCTAACTTCTGTGAATACCGAAATGAGTAAGTGCCTTCTGTGAATACCAAAATGGTAGTAAGTTTAGGATTTTGTCTTAAGTTAGTTCTGTGAATCGGGCCCTACGTGTTTATATACCAAAAATGTAATGTACCAAAGTATACTGTAAACATATTGTGTAAGAGAATATCACAAAAAGATAAGTATATTGTTTTATTAATAAAATGAATTATAATTGATTTATTTACAATTTTACATTACTAAAAGTAATATAGTTTAAAATAAATAGTTTTTAATAACATATTAAGAATGTGTGTATACACACGCACACATATATATATAAATCTTTAAAAAATGGTTTCTTCATAGGGGCGTGGACAAGATTGCAGACGAGTAGGACATACCTGCTCACTCCTCCGTGGAATCCACCTAGGACCCACCCTCTGATTGAATTGCATACAGCGGCTGGGACACAGCATTGATCCTGTGCTATCCCTGTCCCCTGCCTGCCGGGAGTCGATTGGGCTGGGAGTGCCACTGGTGCCTGGCCTGGTGCTCCCAGAGTCTGGCGGCCTCACTTGGTGCTGTGAGGTGGGAGACGCGGTGGCTGCCTTCCGGCGATCCATGGCACCAGCAGCAGCCAGACAGAGACGGATTGGGTGAGATTGGGAGGCACAGCGGCAGGCGGGGGCGGGCTTGAGGGAGAGACGCTGGACAGAGGAGATAGAGGTGAGCAGGATGTGGGTGCCTCTCCCCACCCCGCCCTTTCCTGCACAAGCTGCATTTCTGAGAGGGAGGCGAGAAGTGGATTCTCGGGCGACTCCCTGACCAGGAGCCTGGTCCAGCCCTGAGCGAGCGGAACTGGCCCGGGTAGCGGGTAAGGGGAGCCATCGCTGTTCGTGCGCTCCCCCCTGTGCTGGAAATGAACTGCCCAGGCAGGGCTGGACAGGAACAGATTTTTGGCCCCACTGCGACATTGCTCCCCAGGGTGAGGCCTGAGGATATCGAAGCCTCCCTGCTAAAGGAGCCAGCCGGAGTCCCTGGAGAGAGGTCCGTCAGTGAGGGTTGTCCTGGTGAGATAGAGAGGGGCCAGACTGAGAGCGAATCCCCCCCGAAATCAGATCCGGGGGGGAGCCAGCTTGGGAGTTGCACCAACCCCGCCTTTGGGGACCTCGATCCACCGCGTGTCTGAGACTGAGGAGGAGGTCTGGGGGAGGCAGGCCTCTGCGGAGTGTCTTCTGTGCCTGAGTAGTCTGACAGATCTCCTTCTGGAGGTTGCCCCCCTGAGGGGAATAGTGAGGCAGAAGTGGCCACGGGACAGGCGACTTACAACAGTCCTTTATCAGGTCAGGGCCGTCTTCAACATTGAGAAGGGGACCCCACTGTTCTATAGCCATGGTGCTTAACAAGGCCAAGAGAGAGCGGACAGTCAAACATCTCCTGCTTAAATCTGGTGCAGGAAGCACTGGGACTCCTTCACCCTTTCTGGGCAACACCGTAGATAATGAGGGGGCAGAAGCTGGCAGCCCGATAACACTTTCTTTTCTGGAGTCCCTCTTCGCCTCCATGAAGGATGATTTTCATACCATGAAAAAAGAGATAACTCAAGAGCTACGAGAGGTACAGAGAGACCTGGACTCAGTGGGGGACGGAGTAGACGCGCTCGCGAATCAGGTGACACTGAGGGACGAGGAGAACATCTTCAGCAAGAGGGCCTCTGCCTGCAAGATCAGCAGTTAGACCTCCAAGCCTACGCGGATGACCTTGATAACCACTCCCGGAGGAACAACATTCGAATCCGGGCGATCCCGCAGTGTTGGAGTTCTTTTGCTTCATCCTTGGGGCCCTGCCAGAGCTGCGGATCAAGCTTGACTGAGTGGGCCTGAGGAGACCTGCTGTGGCCCCCCCTCCAGACATACTTATATGTATGCACGACTTTCAGCTCAAGGAGAAGATTCTTTGAGAGGCTCGAGGCAAGCATCCGATCGAATTTCAGTCAGTTAAACCCCTTCTCTTCCAGGACTTGGCAGCATCCACTCTACAAAAAAGAAAGGATTCAGACCGATCACCTCCTTCCTGCGTGCTAAGGATATCTCTTACTCCTGGGGACACCGTTTCCATCTGATCTTTAAATGGTATGGCTCGCTGGTCTAGACACTCACTGCGGGAGGCCCAAAAGGTGCTTGGACTCTCTGACGAGGAATTGAATAAGCCTCCACAAAAAGGGACCGACCGACGCTCGAATGGCCTTGCTGGTTGGAGGAGAGTGGAACACTACCCGCATCGCCTCATACCGGATCCAGAGACGATCACAAAGGAGAGGCAAATGGTCAGCCAGCCAGGGTGGAATAAACTAAAGTGGGCAATGTTGCATTGATGGGGGAGACGATGCAGAAACTTGTATTGGCCTAGACCCAGGTCTAGTCGCATGGGGCCTGGGCAGGGCGGAGTGGTGGGCCGGACCCTGCGGACATCTCACGCCTTTCCATGGGTTTGAACACCCAGGACTCAATGGAAACTCAGGGTTTATTGTTTATTGTTTATGTTTGTTCTTATTTGGTGTGTTGTGGTTCTTCTTCTCCCTCCCATACAGGTTGCCCGTCATGTTCCACTCTCACGGCACACGACTCACAGATGCCATGCAGGCCTTTTGATCCTTGCGGGGCTGGCCCTGGGGTTCGTTACACCTTTCGAAATTTGCTGGGTACCTCACTGACCTCCTCCGATGGCTGAGAACCTCAAGATACTCTCACTCAATGTAAAAGGCCTTAATAGTTTGATCAAATAGAAGGCCACACTAGCATGCCTAGAGAACTCATGAGCACACATTTGTCTCTTACAAATGACCCACCTGCTTTTTGGAGACACTCATAGATTGCGTACCAGAGTGTTTCCGCACCAGCTATTCTCATCACATAATTCCAAAATGGCAGGGGTGGCGAACTTAGTTTCCACCTCTTTTCCTGGTAAAATAAGCCACAAGCGAGCTGAAATAAAAGGGAGGTGGTTGGCGCACACATTCACCTTGGGCCATCATGTGTTCACTCTGGCCTCCGTCTATGCCCCTAACACTGGGCAGGAAGAGTTCCTGTGTGAGGCAATAATGGAAGTTGTTGGATTCCCGAACAGGGCACTGATAGTGGGGGGAGACCTTACTCTTATCCTGGATAAAGCAATGGACAGATCGGCTCAGCGATACGAGCAGATGGGGGCCCTTTCTAAACGAGGGAGACAGCTACCGGCAGAGGCTGGTTTGTCAGACACATAAAGGTCTTGCCATCCATCAGCCAGAGAATACACATTCTATTCTCACCCACATACGACTTACGCCAGAATTGATTACATACTGACTAGTGAGGTTATGTCTCAACAAACGCAGCAAATAGAGATTCTCCCTTGTGCCCTATCAGACCACTTGGCAGTGCACATAACCCTTGCTCAACCTCGTCCACGCCCCTCTCTGTGGAGGTTGAGGGAGACTCTACTGCAGTGTCCTACGATGGTACAGCATATTACGAAGGCTATTAAGGATTACCTGGCGATCAATGACACGCCTGATATTTTGATTGCTACCCTGTGGGATGTACTAAAGGCAGTCATCAGGGGGAGATAATTGCCATCTCTGTAAATGACAATAAAATACGGAGGGAAAAGAGGGATCAGCTCTCCGCAGAGTTAGCGGAAGTAGAACACATACACCAAAGGACAGGAGCCCCCAGAGTCTGGAAACAGCTGACTGCGGTGAGGGCGCAACTAGCGGATCTCGATGTTGACAGGGCAGAATATGCGGTTTGCATCTGCGGCATGCATTCTATTCCAAGGGTGATAGATGTGGGAGGCTCTTGGCAAACAAGCTACAGGGTGCAGCAACAATCATCCTCTGTCCCCTCGGTTTTTAAATCGCTCGGGGCAGGAGCAAACTTCTGACCACAACATTGCAGACAGCTTCCGACAGTACTAAGGATCCCTATACAAAGCACAGGACCTCCCTGCAGAGGCGCCAACACTATTTGCAAGGGGTACAAACTTCCAGGCTAGTTTCCAGCCAGGTGGCCAATCTGGTTAGAAGAAGTTCTATGTGCGATTTTCAAACTAAAACCCTCAAATCCCCAGGCCCGGAAAGCATTTCCTCTAATTTTTATAAAATCTTCTGTGCCATGATAGCCCCTCTGCTCGTGAGAGTTTTCAACTCGATCGGGTCTACATCCCCCATGCCACATACCATGTTAGAGGCCTAACCATGTTATACCCAAACCAGGGAAGGATAAGCGTAACTGTGCCTCTTACCATTCCATCTCACTCCTTAATGTGGATCTCAAAATCTTTACTGGTATCTTGGTCCAGAGACTCTCTCCCTGCCTTCCTGGGTTAATCGACCCAGATCTATCTGGGTTTTTAACTGGCCACCAGTGGTCCGATAACACCAAGCGCCTCCTACATATCATAGACACAGCCGAAGGCTTTCAGGATGAACGCAAGATTGCTTCAGTAGATGCTGAAAAGGCTTTTGATAGAGTGCATTGGCCCTATCTTAAAGCTAACCTGCAACATTTTGGACTTCAGGATCGATTAATTGACTGGATTTTTAGCAGCTACACCGTGCCGGTGGCTTTGGTCCGGGTGAACGGGGTAGTCTCGGCCCTTTCTCCATCCAACAGGGGACAAGGCAGGGGTGTCTTCTCTCACCGATCCTATTTGGCCCTTTATATGGAGCCCATGGCCCAAAGGGTGAGAGATGACCCTTTGATCACTGGGGTAAGGTTTGGAACGGACGTTCACAAGATTAGTCTCTATGCAGATGATGTGGTGGTCACCCTGGAACAACCAGAGCAGTCGCTCCCCACCTTGCTGGCTAAGCTAGAGCAGTTTGCATTGGCGTCGGGTTTTAAGATCAATGTCACCAAATCTCAGGCCCTTGACCTGACGTTCAGCCCAGCAACGCGGCAGTTATTCCAACGGTCGTATCATTAGCAATGGAGCATATTCCCTACCTAGGGCTACAACTCACGCCCAGCATACAGACCACGGTCTTCCTAAATTATACAGCAGTGCTGAGACAGGTTTGTGACTATCTACGTAAATGGCGATCACACTCCCTCTCCTGGTTGGGCAGAATCGCAGCGATAAAAATTACTATTTTACCCCGAAATCATACACGTATTTCATGCCCTCCCAGTGGCCCCTCCTTCGGTAGTGCTACACTCCCTACAGAGAGTCATAGCACGCTTCACGTGGAGGGATCAGTGGCCCCGGTTGAGTAAAGAACTATGAACAGGACCCTCTTTGAGGGAGGTTAGAGGTCTACAGGAATATTGCTGGGCAGTCCAGTTGTGTGCCTTGGTTGAATGGTCCAGACCAGAGTCCGAGAAACACTGGCTGGTCATGGACAGGTCGTTAGCCAAGCAACCACTATGGGGGATTCCTTTTCTTGCTAAAACAGGCAGACCTCGTAATTTATACCTTTCCAAGGTCAGTCAGCCAAAGACTGCGCAGAGTCAACCCAGCATGTAGCCCACTCTGCTGGAGGGCCTGCGGGTCATACGGTACCCCAACTCACCTTTTATGGGACTGCCCACACCTCACTCAATATTGGCAACAGTAACTGGATGATATTGATACCCATTTTGACACCCAAATAACTTGTTTCCCATCATACATCCTCCTAGGTCTGCCCAACTCTCGTATCTTTCCACTCAGATCTCAGTGGGGTAAACAAATGGCACTGGCTCTGGGGGTAGCCTTGCAAAACGTCCTCTCACACTGGGGGAAGGCGACAACACCAACACATGTTGGATGGCTACACAGACTGTGGGGAATCCTGGAGATGGAAAAAACATTCGCTAACTCTCGTTCACCCTGGGGCCTCTTTCCAGGACATGTGGGAGCCCTTCTTATCGCTGTTGTCCTCCGAATTCAGGGAACTAACTTGCCCTAAATATTTGAGACTATTGTGTCCGATCCGCCTCAGAAGACACCTGGGGATGGTGATGCAATGAGGACTCCCAGACATAGGCATCATGGCCTGCGGTGTAAGAGAGACTTTCTAATGTTATCTTTTATGAGTTGTATCTGAAGCAAGGGAGGGGTAGGGTGGGGGTAGGGGGGTGAATTTGTTTCTTTTTAGTGTGTAGAAGTGTGCTCCTCATGCCGACCCTGTTAGTCCTTCGACAGGTAGGACATGCAGAGGGGAATGTGCATTGTATTTCAGGTACATGTTATATGTGTTCATGAAATTAATAAAGAAATGTAAAACAAAAAAATTGTTTTTTTATTTTGCCACAAATGCCGTGCTGGCACCATGGGAGTTGTGCATGGCGTCTCGTGCAGCCCCCAGCCCATAAATCAAAAAATTCCTCTGAAAGATAGAAACACTCACTCAAGGGATATTTTGGATTCTTTAAAAAATATTTTAAAAAATTAAACAAATTTTTTTATATATCTAATTTTTAAATATTAAAAGTGATGCAAAATTTAAATGAACAAACACACATTTACAGAACAAAAAATTGCAAACTGATTTAAATATTTAAACGAATATATAAAAAATAGTTCTCTAAAATACTTTAAACCAAATATATAATTCAAATAATTATGCATATTTTAACAAAAATATGATTAAGAGTAACATTATTACATATAAATATTATATATTAAAAGAGTAACAATAAAATTGTTAACATAAAAAAACGTAAAGCAACTTTTTTCAACAAATGCAAATGATACTATTCCCACTCCAGAGCCTAAGCAACAGTAGGGACAGTGTGGGACTTCCGAGGGGTTAGATTTACTATTCCCAATCCAATCCAAGCAACAGCAGTTAAGGTGTTGGACTTCAGAGGGGTTCGATTTACTATTCCCACTTTGATCAAAACAACAAAAGGGTAAGTGTTAGACTTCAGAGTGGTTACATAATTCATTGTAAGTCATAAGTTTTTTTTAAACCTTTCATCATCTAACAATATAAAATAATGTAAATACATTTAAAACCGATGCACACTATGTACAATAAGAAAAGGTACATTACAATTAAAAAATAGCAAAATGAATTATAATGAATTAAACATTTTAATAAATTCATGCAAAAATCACTACACTTCATACTACACAAAAAATACTGAACGCCAAAAAGTAAATTGAATAAGCAATAAAACAACAACAAAGAATAATACTTAAACAAATGAAATCGAAAGCAATATTCAATATAAAATAAATTGTAGAAATGTTACCATGAAATACAATTATAAAATGTTAGTATTTTATCTAAAACAAAAAAATGCATACTAGTTAATTAGAAATGTACATAATTATTAATCAATTGAATATTCAAATGACATAAAAATGTAATAATGCTAAAGTAAAAATTCAACTTAAATTATAAATAATAAACTTACATTAAAATTAAAAAATGAAAGTTCAATAAAATACTAATTATTCAAATAAACCATTTAAATATTCAAAACCATAATAAATATTTACAATACAATAAACATAAACATTGCAGCAGAACACGAGGGACCCTTGTTTTGTTTTTAAATCCCTCGCCAAGCACTGTTGTTAGCCTGTGCTACAAGTGCTGTGTCATCACACCCCTGACACACCCCCTCCAATGCCAAGCCTCAAATTCACCACCATAGCGCGTCTGCACTGCCTTGTTGTAGGTAGTTGCAACTGCTACTGAAGTAATTTCATTTCCTTGTATGCAGCATAAGTGTGGTTTTGGAACTGCCTGGTTCCACAGCATATTAGCAGCACCATCTTCAAAGGGCTTCTTAGTCCTTCCTTGTAATTCATTTTATTCTTATTCTTATTTTATGTGTTCTTTGGTTTCAACCTTTTTTTCTTTAGTATGTGTTGTTTTACCAGTAGTGTCTGCCGCAAGGGAGCTTGTGGCAGAACATGGTGCTTGCTGGACCGTTGTTTTGTTTTTATTTTCCTCCCCAAGCACTGTTTTAGCCTGTGCTGAAATCGTTGTCTTATCATGCCCGCTGACACTCCCCCTCCGATGGTGAGATTCAAATTCGCCACTGCTGGGACACCTAAGGCAAGCCAATATGCGCCTATCCATCCTCGGACTGCGCTCAGTGCCAGCCACTATGCTAGTTGTGCTCCACAGCTCAGTGACCCTATGCACTACTCTACGGATCAGTTGTCCAGTTTGTATCATTCAGGTAAGTGCTGCCATGGGCCTATCTTGAGTCCAGATAGCCATCTGGACTGCCTTGCTTTTCCCAGTTGTATGCTCACCATATTAAATTTTAGGATTTAAAACTGAGGCCTATTGAGGCCACAAGCAAGCCCCAAACCATACAATCTTTTTGGGACTTGTCGCTGTACCTCATTAATTCTTGCTCCCTGATTAAACATGCACTTGAATTAGCTTACTTCCTTGAGATGTAACCCTTAGATATTGCTTTTGTCACAGAGACCTGGGCTGATGAAGGCTCCGGACCCGAACTTTCAGTTGTGGTCCCAGCAGGCTACTTTCTCTTCAGATTAGATCTTGTAGGGGAAAAGAGGCGGTGCCATGATTTATCATAGTTTTTTAATACTTCATTTGTTAGACACAATGGCTTTCAAGAGCCTGAATCTTTATCTTTTGAAATCAAGCTTACTAAGCATTATACTTTAAATGGATTACCTATTTACCACCTCCCTAGCCCCAGTGTGGCCTCTACCTTTAATCTATGCCAACTCCTTGACATTAAAGCTGACTCTTGTTGATTTCAATTTTCATCTAGAGAACCCACTAAACAATAACAAAGACCCTCTTTATGGATGTGATGGATAGCTTCGGCCTAGAACAACTGGTCAAAGGATCCACACAATTGGCAGCTCCCCTGCTCAATGTTTTATTTCTGATCACCCCCATCTCCAAAATCTTCCATCCCTTCCTTTGGCTTGGTCTGACCACTTAGCAGTTATGTTTAACCTTAAACGTTCTTCAAATGTTCCTGGGATTGCAAGGCCATCACCCTTAAGGCACTCTTCCCGTGGCACACCAGTAACACAGTTTCAAAAATATCTACCCTAGCCCCTGTTATAGTTTCTCATGACCTTGACATTGCAGCCAGTTCCTACCATCAGTGGATCAATTCCACCCTTAATTAGTTAGCACCACTTAAGGCCCAAAAAAGTCTCAGAACTTCACCTTCCAAAACTTGGTTTTCAGAAAGTCTGAGTCTCCAAAAAACAGTCCTGTCGCAGGCTAGAAAGGCAATTGAGGCTCAAATAGGAACCTATGAAAAAAGAATTGTTTAGGCGTTCATTAGTAATCTGCAAAAACATGATTCTTAAGGAGAAAACTAGCCACTACACCCATAAGATAGAATCCTCAAAAAGTTCTTCAAAATAACTTTTTGCCACTGTTAAAAAACTAACTAAGCCCATTGAAAATAAGAATAGCAGGATTAGTCAAACCTTTGTGACAGCAGTTCCTGAAAATGTAAGTCACGTTTGCTGTATCAGCAAGAATCTCTAGATCTGGGGAACTGGTACTTTGTCAAGGCAATGGATTAAAATATAACATCACACTAATGGAGTAAAGACTGTCCTCCACTCTCTAAATCAGCTTCTGAGTTTTTAAATCTAGGCATTGGCAAAATTTCTATTATGTCGGTGAGATCTTGCATATTTTTATGTAACACGTATCATATCAAAGTTCTGAAATTATGCCACAAAGCAGAACATTGGTGGATGTTGCTCATGGCACTTGAGTTTTTATGTTCATCCTTGTGTGCAAAATGGGTGCGAAGATGCATTAAGCACAAAAATATAGAGCTAAATGTCAATTCTGCATTTCACATGATTTCACAAGTTTTTGGAGTAAGTTGCTCTCAGACACACAGTGCAAATTACATAAATCTCTTGACCACCATGCCCATATGTGGATCAATAAGATCGGTCAGGAGGCTCTGGAAAAAAATAATAATACATCCCAACTTAACAGTAGCCTTTCAAAAGGGTGTAAAAGCATCTCATTTCAGAATATAATTCATCTGTCAAAAAGGTGCTTACCTAAGTGTAGTATGTAATGCCAACTCAACCTTCTACCGGATATCTCAATATGTCCGTTATTCTAGTAGAGGGTTAAAAATATGTACACAATAACATGATTAATAGCCTCTTGCAGACACCACAGCAAAATGATAACTAGACTGTAGAAAGAGTAATATACTATCCTGTTCCCTGCGATATATGGGAAATATCGGTTGTATAAAATAATCTTTATCTACTTGCTTATGTTTCAGAGAGATACCAATTATCAATCCAATTGCTGTATCTGAGCAATGTATGATGGTAGGCTCAATAGTTAAATGACCCATGTTCTGGTATTGCCCACGTATTACACTCGCCTCGACTCGCAGTAGGAGTTTCCTATGTGGTAATACATACACTAAAGCAACTAAGGCAACAAGGAGCTACATACCCCAAAAATAGTGTCCATATTCTCCATTCTCGACACCCTGTCGAACCGGGTTACAAGCTAATCTCATATGGCACAGAGCTGAAAATGGAGCGGTTAGCTCACCTGCTGTGAACGCGCGGTTGTTGCTTCAAAGAAGGGGGCAGGGTGCACGGGACACATGGCGTCCATGTCACGTGCACGCCAGGTCCCATAACTATAGAGACAAAGTAAACACACAAGATCAACATGCCGCTCCAATTGCGGCCGTGTGTATCAGCCCTCTTTAACGTGTTTATCTCTCATTCTGCGATTTAAAAAAAAAGAAGTGCCTCATGTTTAAAAGTCGAGATCGAGTGCATTGGAACACCTATTCATAATTATATCAGCAGTCGAGTACACAAAAAAACTCGTAAGATGCCTCAAGAAGTGTATCTTACGTGATGTTTTGTATACTATTTATAAAAGAATGTAAACAGTGAAGGGCAAGATTATTGGCAGCAATTCCTCTAACCCGCAAAATAAACATGCCGCTCCAATAGCGTCCGTGTATAATGGCCCTTCTACGCGTGCTTTTCTCTCTCTGATATTTGCGGGGAAGTTCATCATATGTGCAAAGTCGAGATCAGATATACAAAAGATCACCCATTAATATATATATCTGAAATCAAGTGCCCGAAATCTTGTGATGCACATCACGTTATGTTGTGTATACTATTTCAAAAGGGATCTTCACAATGAAGGGCAAGAGCGTAGACAACACTTACTCTATAATAAAGTGTCATATTAGCATTCTTTCCTCATTCGGAGTTCCTATGATGGAATATCAGGCCTTATAAAATGGTACCTCTACTAGGGGGTGAACAGCTTAATAACAAGTGTATATATCTCTATCAATCACCATGCAGCCGCAAGGTGTGCCACCTGTTATATGTGTTATTGAGAGCCCACAGCACACCAGGGTATGTCATCATTAAGGCCTTTATGATGGCTCTTCTATCTGAACACCCATCTTTGTTCTCTGCGGAACAACACAGTTTCAAGGGGTCCCATATCTCTATGGTAATGGGGTTTGTCCAGTACTACCCATCTTAGATCTCTCTCTGTGTGTCCCACATAAAGGAAGTGTCTGGTAAGTTTGGTGTTGGATTTCTTACATTTGATTGAACTCTTGTGTTCAATCATCCTGGTTTTAACTTTTCGGGGAGTCATAACGACGTAGTAAAACTTACATGGGCATTGTATCAAATATATCACCGCTTCAGAATTACAATTGGTATGACTAGTAAGTACCCAGTGTTTTTAAACCCAAGTCAAGTTGGAGCGTCCGTGTGGTCAAATGACAAACCACACATTTACCACAGGGAGAATGTCCCTGAACCGGTAAGCCAGTATGGATGGTCCGTACCTGGTTTCTTTCTTGTAACACTCTCGGCCGAGAGTGTACCAATATATTCCCAAGATTCCTACTGCGTTTAAAGGCAAAAAGGGGCCTCTCAGTTTTTTTGCCTTTGTTCAAGATGTGCCAATTTGAATTAATAGCTTTCTTGATAGTAGCGCTGAGATGGCTGAAGGTGCTGACACATACCAAGCGATTGGTGGGATGTTTCACATATGTCTCTAGCAATGCCTAGCGATTATTGTTCTTAGCTCTCTTCTTCGCATTCTGTATCAATCGTGTAGGGTAGTGTCGGATGTGGAGGTGTTCACTCAACGTGGTTGCATGCTTGTGATACATGCTAAATTAATCGTAGATATTGTCCTATAGGAGGATTATCACGGAGGGCACGGGGATGAAAACTCGTATAATTGAGAAGTGCGTTACATGGTATTTTAACCACTACCACCTAGGAAGGAGGAATAAAGTTGTTATCCCTAAGTAGGTAGTTTTTAATACACTTTCTCACTCATCCTTTAGCACTCTGCCCCTCCTCACCATATTGAGTTGGTAGAACCAACACGTGCTTAATACTCCTGCTCCTTCCCTCTTGGATTAAATTGTAGCCCACATGAGGTACCTTCCGGTCCTCATGTGTTTGGAGAAACCCAAGGATGAAGCATGTCACCCTCGGGTGAGTGAGGGTTTTCGTCCACAACAATGTTGTGCTCATTCACTTCCACCTTTTTTCCCTTCTATTTAGTCTAGACTTTCTTCTAGATTGCTACCCTATATTTTGTGTGAGTTTAATAATAATTTTTTGTACCTCAAGGATTGTATACATAACTGGCCAAAACCTCTGTACATTGAGACTGTCTTCGGACTCGACTCTGTTGATGCTCTCCCGGCCACTGAGTTTGATTAAATCAACATGCTCCTGTTTTGCCAAACGCCCCTTGTCTTTTCATTTTTTCAAGGTAAATTCATATTCGAGCAACACCAATTGTTGCAAATTTGCAAAACTTTGCTAATATAATGAAAAACTTTGCACACCTCTAGTGTTTGTACTGTGAAAGATTAGTAAAGTTGCCCAGTGATTAGTTTAAAACAGTATTGCAATGTAACATCTCAGAATAAAAAATTTTCTAACCACTGCTCCTTTACATTGATTTTCATGTTTTTGAGGTAGAAATGTGTATTACAAAATTTATCATGTCATTTTCAGCTGTCTCAAAATGTGTTACAGAGAATGGTACTATGTACGTGTTCTGGGCCATTGAGTGTTACAGCCTTTGAATAAGTCAGCCATATTTCAATCAAAGTACAAAGTTTTTTGTCCAGTCTCATCTTGATTATGTGATCAGGATAGAATAACCTCATGGCAAAATATCACTATCACTTGGTTGCTATCATCTTCAGTGAGAGAGAGTGGTTAGCTTGGGCTTTGGAGTTTGTCCATTTTAAGAAATTGAATTATTACTGTGGGTGGGTGACTGCCTATCTCAAAGAGTATTCACATCTCTTGTCAGGGTGTACCCTAAAAGTGACTAACCTAACCTGATTTCAAAATGCTGGTAGCTACGGCTCAGAGTAGACACACTCAATTTAGTGCAATGTGTAAAGTATTTACATAGTACAAACACAGTAATAAAGTCAAAACGCTAAGCAAAAAAAAAACAGACTGCATTAGAAATATAGAGTACAGTTTAATAAACAAAATGGCCCTAAACAACAAAAATCCAATTAGCAGACCTGGAAGTATGTTTTTTAAAGGTTTGAGTAACAAAAAGAGTGATGCTCCAATGATAGTCTATTTTAGCACAAGACCAGGACCTAGCCATGTTTTCAGGCTGACCAATGGGCTTGACACACCAACCAGGTTCATCCCGGTCAAAGATTCTACTTTCTGACTTAGCCACCACAAGGCTGAATACCTTCTCCACTAGCTCGCACTGAATCAGATTTGCTGTTGCAAAACGTTTTTGAGCAGGAGCCACCTGAATCTTTGGGTAATAGGCAATGCACCTTCAGTGGATCGGTTTCACCTTTTTTGTCCAAATCCTTCGAAGTCCAAATGTTTCTAAGACCAAGGTTTAAACAAACTTTAGGAGGAGTACAATTGGTTATCAGGCAAGCGTCCAGGATCTTGGGGTCAGCCCTTGGGAGTCAAAACTAATTCAAGCAGAGGCCATCAGCTAGGTCCATATCAGGTGAAATTGGAACTAGTCATTTGGGTAGTTGAAGAAAAAGGCTTCTTGTCTGTTATTACATTCTTGTTTGCTTGAACAGATCAGTCTTCTGACCCTTGGAGTCTACCTCTTTGTTCTGGGTACAAAAGGGAGAACAGGTCCAGTGTATTCGGCTCTTTTTATGTCTCAGACAGGAGGAACAGTTCTTTTGTGTTCTTCCACAGGGTTAGAAAGAGTTCTGAGGAGGCTACTGAAGATGCCACATGCATGCTAGCACCAGCCTGTGGGTGGGAGAAACTCCTGGCCACTTCCTCACCTTTGAGCAACACCTCCTCTATGGTCATTCTAGGTGAGGTCTAGGGTCAGCTTCTCTCTCATGGGATTGGTGCCTCACTTTCTGGTCAACAATGGCAGGTCCTGCCTACGCATCAGCTAACATTTGCCTGTGACAAGGTAGGGCTCTTTGAAGGTAATAAAGTTCCTGGACACAGCCCCAGTGGTCATCTTGCCAGAGGAACAGAGACATCTCCCTACACTCAAGTACTTTGTCCTGCTCTGAGAATAGTTTTTACACCGCATCAAAGGGCTATTCAGCTGCCAGATGACATTTGGAGTTCATGCAAATGTGCCTCTAAAGGGTTTAGGCAGGGAAAAGGTAACTTTCTAAAAGTACCTTTTCAAAAATATTTAGCAGAAATCTGACTTCACCAATAGATTGAGCATTTGCTAAATAGTTATAAAAGTCTACAAATGACATTTGTAGCTGTTTCCAAACCATAGATAACATTATTAAATTTAAGATTGTATCCGAATGCTTTCCTTTTGAGTTGCCAACCTTGCTATTGGTCGAATTTGCAGTTTATAACTGCACACATATGCTACCACATATGCTACCACTTGTCATCCTACGTCATGTTAGCACTGTCACTGCAGTGGGTGGCACAGGAAATGCTGCAGTCCACTAGTGGCATTTAACTTACAGGCCTTTGGTATACATTGCAACATTTCCTAGGGACTTACAGATAAGTTAAATATACTAATGAGGGGTATGCTAATGTCATCATGTTGAAAGGGAGAGCACAGGCACTTTTCTTTTACTATAGGTTAGCAGAGGGCAAAGTGCACAGAGTTCTACTGCCTAAAAAAACAGTCAATGCAAAAATCTGTGGGTACACCATAAAAATGATAATTCTACAGGTGATAGTTTAAACATGTCTGCCCTTTATCCCTTCTTTGTTCAGCCAGTAGGACGGCCCTTGCTGAAAAGCAGGGCACATAGGTAGATACAGATTCCTGTAATGTGAATTGTTGCCATGGCCTAATTATTACAATAGTCGAATAATTAACACATCAAAGTCTGCAACTGTATTTATTTCATATCAAAACAAAAGAGCATGAACAAAGGCAACACTAGTACACTCTCAGCCTATAGAATGCAAACTTTCCAGAGGGTGGTCTACATATATTATCCTCTAGGGGAAATATGTTTTGGAAGAAGCACATAGGGCCCAATGAAGGCAGACAAAAGTGCTCCTCTAGTGCAGATAGAAGTAGAACCACTGCAACTACACTGATTGTGTAGCTTTACAGAGGTGCACTGGTAGCGTATAACTTGTCTAATTCTCCACTCCCCCCTGAAATCACTTTCTGCATATCTTTTCCATAGCAATTACCATTTATTTTAAATCTCACCTCAAAATGTACACAGTATTAACACAGTAGTATTAGGATTATGCTAATTTTCACATTGAACCAGATACGTCAGCCAAAGACCTTTTGTGGAAATCAGAAAACATTTTCTGATGTTTTCTGCCTTTATCTGAGGCAAGGTTTCGACATCCGATGTGGCAAGTTATTAAATTCCTGCCGCAGCGTATCCTTAGTGCTCCATATGGTACATAGTACCGGGAATGGGTGTGATGAATGACTTGGGATGGTGGGGGCATGCTGAGCTCCTGATAGGGATGGAATGGGTGGGTGTAACAAAGAATGGTATGGTGTGGGGGTGTGAGAATAGAGAATGTTCGGTTTGGTAGTTGGGACTTTATTGTGCAGGACGGGTGTTTTAAACTGGGGAGGATAGCCTAGTGTGCAAGTCCATCTTACATTCTTTTTCTCTGTCAAAGAGTTGCCAAAGCTAAAGATTAACACAATACTATTCTCAGGTAAACACATTTCTGATTACGTTTTTCAAAACAAGTTGTTAATGAGTAAACAGAGCTGCATCAAACCGTATTATGTCATTTAAACATGTATGTCTGCTTGTTTGTAATCATGTAAGGTTGCGTTATTAGTGCGCTCACACGTGCCACTGGCTGCGCCCAACTGCATCACTCCCAAGGAGATGGACAATAGTCATTACTGTGGTTTAACCAAGGGCGTAGCCTTTTAATCACATAGACACCACTCATTGTGAAATGATAAGTGACAACCTTCGTCACAGTTAAGCAAACATTGTTATGAGAACATCGTTCATAAGATCAGTCAGATCATACATAATTGTTTTGAGAAGCAGGACATAGGGCAGATGAACAGCTCATAGATTGTGCAAGCAACACATCAGTATCTCGACCTTCCTTTACAAAGTAACTTTTCCGAAAGGTTAATGTCAAGTGCCAGCAGGCCCCATTACCTTATTCATTGCCCTCACCTTAAACCAAGGGCATCCCTTTATTACTAACTTCCAGGGCACCACATTGCGGTCCATCCCTGCCAGGGGATACCTACCACTAGGCAAAGTCCCCCAAAATGTTCAATTTCTGGCATCCCGGGGTAGGGCAGAAAGGTCCAGGACCACCAGCAGGTCAGTCTCCCCTCCTGCCTGCCCAGTGCCCACATTAATCAACCCCCTTCCAAGGGGAAAGTCCAGTAAATCAGTCCACGTTTGGGGTAGCCCCCATTTCTTCTGCAAGAAATTCTATCAATTCCGCCACATTCTGCCTTCTTGCCAGGGTGGGTGGGTGGTTGTGCGAATCCGGTGTGATGGATCCCGGTGCTCAGTGAAGGGAAAAAGAGGCCGATCCCTTGCCTTGCGGGGCCTTATAAAGCTGCTGCCCCCTTGGGCGGCCGACAATGATGTCTTGGGCGCGACCCCTCCATTGTGGCGACACCAAAGAAGGACAACTTTCCACCCTTGGCTGCTCCTCCCCGTACCGCGACTAAGGGCGCCCCTCTGCTACGTGCCGGGTGCACCTTCATAGTGCGCTCACACCGTGCCACTCGCTGCGCCCCACTGCATAACTCCCAAGGAGATGGACAATAGTCATTACTGTGGTGTAATCAAGGGCGTAGCCTTTTAATCACATAGACACCACTCATTGTGAAATGATAAGTGACAACCTTCGTCACAGTTAAGCAAACATTGTTATGAGAACACCGTTCATAAGATCAGCCAGATCATACATAATTGTTTTGAGAAGCAGGACATAGGGCAGATGAACAGCTCATAGATTGTGCAAGCAACACATCAGTATCTCGACCTTCCTTTACAAAGTAACTTATCCGAAAGGTTAATGTCAAGTGCCAGCAGGCCCCTTTACCTTATTCATCGCCCTCACCTTGAACCAAGGCCATCCCTTTATTACTAACTTCCAGGGCACCACATCGCGGTCCATCCCTGCCAGGGGATACCTACCACTTAGCAAAATCCCCCAAAATGTTCAATTTCTGGCATCCCGGGGTAGGGCAGAAAGGTCCAGGACCACCAGCAGGTCAGTCCCCCCTCCTGCCTGCCCAGTGCCCACATTAATCAACCCCCTTCCAAGGGGAAAGTCCAGTAAATCAGTCCACGTTTGGAGTAGCCCCCATTTCTTCTGCAAGAAATTCTGCCAATTCCGCCACATTCTGCCTTCTTGCCAGGGTGGGTGGGTGGTTGTGCGAATCCGGTGTGATGGATCCCGGTGCTCAGTAAAGGGAAAAAGAGGCCGATCCCTCGCCTTACGTGGCCTTATAAAGCTGCTGCCCCCTTGGGCGGCCCACAATGACGTCTTGGGCGTGACCCCTCCATTGTGGCGACACCAAAGAAGGACAACTTTCCACCCTTGGCTGCTCCTGCCCATACCACGACTAAGGGCGCCCCTCTGCTACGTGCCGGGTGCGCCTTCATAGTGCGCTCACACGTGCCACTGGCTGCGCCCCACTGCATCACTCCCAAGGAGATGGACAATAGTCATTACTGTGGTTTAACCAAGGGCGTAGCCTTTTAATCACATAGACACCACTCATTGTGAAATGATAAGTGACAACCTTCGTCACAGTTAAGCAAACATTGTTATGAGAACACCGTACATAAGATCAGCCAGATCATACATAATTGTTTTGAGAAGCAGGACATAGGGCAGATGAACAGCTCATAGATTGTGCAAGCAACACATCAGTATCTCGACCTTCCTTTACAAAGTAACATTTCCGAAAGGTTAATGTCAAGTGCCAGCAGGCCCCTTTACCTCATTCATCGCCCTCACCTTAAACCAAGGGCATCCCTTTATTAGTAACTTCCAGGGCACCACATCGCGGTCCATCCCTGCCAGGGGATACCTACCATTAGGCAAAATCCCCCAAAATGTTACGGGGTAGGGCAGAAAGGTCCAGGACCACCAGCAGGTCAGTCCCCCCTCCTGCCTGCCCAGTGCCCACATTAATCAACCCCCTTCCAAGGGGAAAGTCCAGTAAATCAGTCCACGTTTGGGGTAGCCCCCATTTCTTCTGCAAGAAATTCCGCCACAGGGCGAGTCGGTCACTGTCGAACTCGCCCTCCCCCCGCTACCACTGATGGGCCTCTTTAACACCACTCCGATTCTGCTGTTGCCAAAAACTGAGCTGCTGGTTCTCGTATGGCTAAAAGTGCCCCGTCCCTCAGGGGCCTCTCTCCATCCCCCGCACCCCCACACTATGGGTGCTTCAAGATATGCTTCTGCCTCAGATTCTCCCATGGGTACCGATTTACTACCTGGTTACGACTGCACCTTATAAACTGGAAGCCATATCGACCTTATTGTCTGGCTATGGACCCTCCTAGGCGCGTAGTTCGCTCCGTTGCGTTATTGTAAGAAATCCTCCCCCCAAGCTCAGCTTCCTCCAAACAAGTGGGCTAATAAAAATCTAGACCTGTTGGGCCCCTGGGGTCTATGGGTAGATATACTCTTCTGCGTCCTCATGCCATCCACGTAGCTTACCTAAGAATACGTATCCTACAGATGAGACCCCGCCACTGGCTGCTATGCTCAGCTTACCTGACCCTGGAGTCCATACCTTGCCTGACGGAAACCTAGCTGCAGACACCAGTGGGCCTGTGCGTTGTGGGAAGTGTGCTTATTGAGTGACATCGCACTCGTGTCCGGAATCCCATGAAAAAACTGACCCAGGTGATAACACTTACTCATCAGGGGTTAATTCACCACATTTCCTTAGTGCCTCAGCAGTACCCTTCCCCTGACCCAGAGTCAATTGCTCCACCCCTTGGTCCCTAGTGGTTTCCCCTCCGGGCCTACCAATGACCTTTGAGCCGGATTATACTGCAACCCTAGTGTCACTCAGTTAGTACCGCCTTTACTTTATGGGAGGATTGTGGGCCAGCCTGCTTAGTGCTCAATAAGGAAGTGAGGAACCCTCCTCATCCCTATTCCAACTCAAGGCGCCTCTGGCGTCGTCCCTAGATGTCCGCGAGATGTAGACACTAAGACCAGCGCGGGGTCCTCATGATGAAACATGACACTCCCTTACTGTCACTGAGCTCCCATGCTGCCTAAGTGAATTGCACACCAGTGCCATGAGTAAAAAAAAACAGAGCTCCGGCCACCCTATGCTATCCTCTGTTTTAGACCCCCCTGCTCCAACTTCCCTGACCAGCGAGGGTCGACCGTAGATAGTATCAAAACCTCACCTACTATACCTAGTAACACAACTGAATGATGTGTGTCCCACCCTTGCAAAAGAGCTGGGATGCATTAGCCGCCCATATCGTTAAAGGTCAATAAGACTCCCGTCCCACTAAAATGCTGTTGGCCGCTGATCTAGATGTCCACCTTAAGGCCAAATTGCCCTCCCTGACTGGGGCCCAGCGAGTGCCTGAGAGAGCCTGGCCCTGGGGCCATTGTAAATTATCTCCTGTGGCCCATGAAGATTTAACTTCTGTGTTGAGAACCAATGCCCTCCAATTGTGTCACCTCTCTACTCAGGAGCAGGCTTTTGCTGTGAAGAAAACAAGTCATAGGACTCTGTTTGCCCAGAAGCGCCCGCCAATATTATGAATCCGAAATATATTTGAGGTCATGGGTGAATAACCCTGCCTCCAGATAAAGACCCTGTTTGTACCCATCGGTCCCCCCCACCTATTCATCTCGCACTGCCGCCAAGAAAAATGGTGTTGGTAAGCTCCACCAGCAACCCCTGTCACCAGTGAGGCACAACCCAACTTTCTTTTCGGAAATAGGGGTCGAATGTTGACTGTCTCCCAATGACCTTTCCCTGTCTCTCTAGTTACAGATAGAGTGAATTTCCTACTCTACAGGGAAGCAGATCCGCGGACAGCGACTATCCCCTGCCCCGCTCTGCCGCTCCAAATGTGAGACCCTGACCAAGACTCCCCTGCATATTCTGTTTTACGGGCAGCGACCCCTAGGCATGACCACCTCACTAGTGACTACCGTCGTGCCTGTAGCTCCCAGGAATCTTTTCCCCCTGTGATGCTGCTGGGAATACCTATGTTGTTGTCAAGGAGCATCCCATCGCTCTTAAGGCCCGTTCATCTATACATTCCTTTACCATCCCGTTGGTTAAAAGGGGGTCAATGTCGCTTAGGGAATAGGAACTGAGATGAGGAGGAAGCTATCCTCACGAGTCAATGGGAGCCCAAAGGTGCCCTTTATGTGATTATATTGCGCGCCGTCAGACCTCACTAACGACTGCAGACCTTAAAAGAAAAGAAGAGGTTCTGCCTATAAATGTTTGGTAAATTAGTCAAACTCCCTTAATCTTGACTGAATCTTAACACTTCCCCACATTGCAACTGAATTTCGAGGGGGGCCAACTGTGAATTTCTGTCGCAATATATCGCCAAACGTCATTGGATGGCTTAAACATGCCTTTCCTTCATCTCGGAAACAAGCTTGTGGCACCTTGCGTGGAGCTGGCTAACCTAAGTACTTCCAGTGGAGGGTAACCAGCTTGGCGCAAACCGCCAAATCATTTGCAATGCTGGGCATCTGTTGCCACTGCACAAAGCACTAAACCCAACCTCTGAATCACTGCTGATTAATATGCCTGATTAAATGTAGCGGCTGGCAGACTGCGAGGTCATTAACCAACCAGTCCATATACCGTAGGGCGGGATGCAAACCGCCGAATCATTTGCGCTGCTGGGCATCTGTTGCCACTGCACAAAGCGCTAAACCCAACCTCTGAATCACTGCTGATTAATATGCCTGATAAAATGTAGCGGCTGGCAGACTGCGAGTTCATTAACCAACCAGTCCATATACGGTAGGGCGGGATGCAGCTGTCGTCAAATTAACGTTACCCCATGTGCACCTCCGGTTATATAATGATGTAATGCTCACCCTAACCAAAGGTGCTGCAGCGCCCATACTACTGCCATCAGTAAACGGAGTCAAAATACTTAAGAACATCTGGGCATGTGTGCTTAACATGTCATAACGCTGGACCTTAGGCAGGCTGAGACTAAAACCACAGCCAACTTTCCCACATGTTTGGAGACCCTGATTTGTTTTGTTTTCATGTGAGTGCAACAGTTAAATGTGCTGCCCTGTGTTAAAGACCACATCCTGTTTTTGAATTTACGTTACCCGGCAGCCTTACCGGATAAGTTGGATAATAACTGCCCAGCCTTCCATGTAACTGAGCTTCACACCAGTCATCGGATGTTTCAGCACATCCGCGATTACTGCAGCTATTACTTAGCTAATTTGGTAGAGGTTCATTCGACTTCGGAAGGATGAAAAGCGTATTGGACCTAGCCTGGAGGTTTAAAGCTGCTATCCAGGATCCCAGACGACCGGCCTGCGTCCCAGGCCTGCCCGCAAGTTAGTTCCCTTTGATATACACAATGAAAGGCTCGGTGTGAATATCCTTACAATAATAAATGATGGAGTTTCTCATTTTTAAATTACTTGTTACGTCAGCCACGTCCATTTCTTAGCCTCACATCATGGACATGTTTTCGAAATTGATGCCACCAATCATGGCGGTGGCCGCTGTCTAATTATGGTCCAGGAAAATACCCTGACGTATGTAGTTAGCAATTACACGGACGTTTTAATTGATCCCATTTTACTATTCTATTTAAAATGTCGGTATCCTCTCTATGTGCGAGCAGCTGAGGGTAGAAACGACAGTTGCAAATATACTTCGCAACCGCACACTTCTTATCGTTAAAGGATCTCTCGCGATTCATTTGCTGGTTAATGAGTAATTTCGATTCATGTTCATGATACGTGTCCTTTCTAAACCGTATGCCCTTTCTTAACCGCATTTACACGTGGAAGCGAGAAAACAATAGTGAGCGAGTATTTACACCCTCTTAAACCATCTTCTTGCAAACGCAGCTCTCGACACATTTGCTTCAAAATAATATTTAAAGGAGCCAATTATTTGTCCCAGCGTGGTTATGGGGGGATTCATGAATCAGAAAGGATGAGCCATGCCCTGTGAAATATAATACACCGTCTACTGTGTAATTAAAGGGGTGGGAACAACGAAGTCCCTCTCGAGAATTAAGCATGGGGACTTGTACCCCCTGCCTTTGAGCAGATATCATCTCTACAGTTCCACCGCAGGAAAGGCCGAAGTGCCTCACAGCCTATCACCGCCGCCGAAAGACTGCATGTTCCCTCCGGAATAAACAACCGTGAACTTTATTTTTCCTATCAACGATGCCTTTGTTTACCGCGCTACCCGCTGTTGGATGAGAATTATCTAACAGGACCTTAAAACATAAACGGCTCATTTTGATGCGGGTCATTTGCATTTTGTAGTGTGGACGCACCGCCTGTAATCGGCGGTGCTCTCCCCACCAAACCCACAGTCCCTCGGCTCTGCCATCGGAAAGCTCTGACCGGATCCCGGTCTGCCACGCGGCCTCCCCCGCTTTATCTAGCTGCACCATTCAATGTTCTCTATTAAAGGGCTTAATATGGAACATTTGATTGTACATTGTGTTCAAGCTAATTCACCAAACAAAAGAATGTAAACTTATACCAGTATTTTCCCTTAACATATCTAAACTCAAGAGTGAATGCTGCTCACTAAATCGTTATTTCCAATATAAATATATCATCTAACAACTATAACTTTGTCTCCTGGATGATTTCAATGCCTACCCCTGTTGCTGGGCTCCACTCACTGTGCCAAACGTCCCTGCCTAAGCCCTGGACGCGTGCTCCTTATTTTGGCACACAACTAACCTGCTGATACCAAACAGACCCCGGTGTCTAGAACCATGTCTCCCGGCCGCCATGACGCTCTTCAGCTCCCTTGCCTCGTGCTTCTTGATGGCCCACATCCTCCGGATCCGCAGGTCGACTTCCTGGAATCGTGCTTTCTCCAGCTCCCGAGGTGGTCCCGACATGAAACAAATATAAACTAGGAGTTATCTTCGGTCGTGAGACAGTTACATATTTCTCTGCAATCTGTTTTCTACCGAAAAACAAAATAAAATAAATAAGGCTATATTACGCATTGCTCCGTGGCTACACTATTGGCCGTCCCCCCCACTGTGCCCCCATCATCTACCGGGCTCACCTTTTGTGCCCCATGTGCGAACCTCTGGACCTTGTGCGAATCCGGTGTGATGGATCCCGGTGCTCAGTGAAGGGAAAAAGAGGCCGATCCCTCGCCTTGCGGGTCCTTATAAAGCTGCTGCCCCCTTGGGCGGCCCACGATGACGTCTTGGGCGCGACCCCTCCGTTGTGGCGACACCAAAGAAGGACAACTTTCCACCCTTGGCTGCTCCTGCCCGTACCGCGACTAAGGGCGCCCCTCTGCTACGTGCCGGGTGCACCTTCATTCTTCAAAGCAGTAATGAAACTCATATCATATCCAAACAAAAAGCATATTTTAACAAAAAAAACGCTTATGTTTTAATTTTTGATTAGCATCTTATCCTTCAGTCTGTTGTAGTAAGCAGCAATTACGTTCTGTTTCTATTTCATAGAAAGACCTAGTAAACCGAGGCACCTATTTATCACTGTTTTGCGTCGCCCTTGCACCACTCAAGGGGGCACAAAGGCGAATCAAAGCATATGTGAGATTTATCAAGCTATTCAAGACCACCTTGAGTGGCCCTGCATGGCTTGATAAATCTAGAGTAACGCAAGGCAAGGCAAGGCAAATTGCTGGCTTGTGTTACTCTGTGGCAAGGAGGCATTCCATGGGTGGAGCATGGGTGTTCTCATGCATCCACCCATGAATTTTGGCACACTCCCAGATTTACCATAAGTGGCAGACCTGGGAATGCGTCAAAATGCTACACCTCCTCTGGTGACAAATAACGAGGAGAAATATTTTCATTTCTCCACATTTTTCCTCTTTCTTAATGTGCTGCATTCTGCAGCACATGTAGAAAGAGCAAAATGCCTCTCAGGATTGTTTCATCCTGAAATAAAACAATCCTACCTACAACGCAGGTACCCTTGCACCATAACGCAAGGATGCGGGCATTGGCGCTAGACAGCCAAAAGTGCACCAGCACTAGGAAAGGACAGGAATGTGCCATATATTCGGACTTTTAATACTAAAAAAACGAGTAGAAAATCAAAAAATTGAAAAATCTAGTGTGCCAAAATGAAGGTACTCTGGTTAGTCTTGCTTTGCTATTAATCAATAGGAATTAAACAGCATGGTATGGTTCTTTATTCAGCAATAATGTTAATCTTATTGGCTGTTTTAAAATGTATGATTCATGAATCTATTTCTGAGCGTGAAAGGTCGGTGTTAACTCTATAAAAGACTTGGGGGCATATTTAGGAGCCCTAATGAGCCGCTCTTGCGCCACGCAATGTGGCGCAGTAGTGATGCAACACAAAAAAGAGATTTATGAAGCCATGCAAGGCCACCTTGCATGGCCCTGAGTGGCTTCATAAATCTCAAGTAAAGCAACGGCCATTGCGTAGGTGTTAAAATGCAGATTCCATGATTTTTGCAGCATTCACAGATTTACTAGAACTGGTAAACCTGGGAATGCTCCAAAAAGATACACCTCCCCAGGTGAGGTGTAACAAGCAGAAATATCTTAATTTCTCCTCGTTATTTCCTCTTTCTACGTGTGCTGCATTATTCAGCACACGTAGAAAGAGGAATTTGCCTCTCAGGATGGTTTTTGTGCAGAAAGGTGTCCTGTACAAAAACAATCCTGGCTGCAATGCAGGCACACTTGCACCATGGTGCATGGTTGCCTGCATTGGCGCTAGGCAGTCAAAAGAGTATCAGCACAGGGACAAGGACAGGTATGTATTGTATTCTTTTAAATAAGATGCATTCCCGCCCTTTCCCTGTAACGCAACGCATCATCAGGGTGACTTGTGCTCTGCATTGCATTACTTTGCCATAAATATGACCCTTGGTAATTTTAGTTTAGGCAACAGTTTTTCTCTTGGTTACATAGAAGACATAAGAAAAGTATTTGACATGCGACGATGATATGTTCTTATTCTGAATTCAATCCACAGCAGAACACAGCAAAACCTCGAACAATTATTTTCTTCCATTTTTCTGCATTGCTGCAGCCTGCTTAGCAGTTAAATGCGTGAAAACGCTTTTTGTTTCTCTTTGGTGAGTTTAAAGATGCATGTGGGTGTTTGACCTCTAGAAAAAAGCATATCTGTGATTCATCGATGTTACTCCACAAGAGCTCAGAAATTCTGTGAGCAGACTTAGAATTGAAACCAAAGGCTCCCTTCAGCTGCGCCCTTCTATGATTGTAATTCAACTGGAGAGTCCCTGAAATGAGCATACTAATTTCTCTACATTAGCCAAGGGATGCTCGCGGAATCTATAATCTTCAAGCTGGCAGCCTCCACACATTTCACTTGCTAGACCAGCAGCAATGTTCAAGCAAGTGAAAATGTTGCTTAAAATAAAATAGTGGTCAATCTATAGGTTAGATAATTTTTAGGTCAGTCAATAATTACGTAGAATGCGTAGTTTCTAGCATCCATAACATGGATATTGATTTAGATTCCACAAAAGAAAGACAATTCATTTAATGAAGTCGGACAAGTGGAATAAACAATATGATAAAGAAAAAGCTGTAATGCTGAAAAGTGTTTGCTGGAAAGGATGCTTCCTATCAGGGAAATACATATTAACAGAAGAACAGTAACTACATATTCCCGTGGCTGGAAGAACAATTAAGTAAAATAAGCACGTGCTTTGGGCATCAAGGGAAGGAGGGCACCAGAGATATTTTCCATTTCCGGATTTACATTGACCATATAGTGCAAAACTGTAAATGATACAGCTGAAGTATATTAAAAATCCCAACAGAGCAACTATGCAACAAGGCAGACTGGATGTCTTACCTCTACTAACTATAGAAGCAGATGTGTTGCGTAAGATTAGATCTGAGGATCTAGTCAGACTTTGCAATCAGAAAAAGCAGGTGAAAACTTTTCAAATATAAATGAAGTGGAAGTATACAAAAATTAACATTGTTATTCATCTTAATGTAAGTTTTGTTTCATTTTGAAAATAAAATGTTATTTTACGGTTTATTATTGTTCACATTTTGAATTAGATATATATGGGGCAACAAAATCTTTTAAGTACTTAGGGCATCTAAAGGTCCTAATCCTGCCCTGGATCTTTCATTTTCATCACCTTCCAGTTGAGTGTTATCAAACATTTGACCTAAGGAGGTGAACATTTTTTACAGGCCAAGTAACACAATTTTAGTTGTGGAGCTTTCTCCTAGGACATTTAGGGCCTGATTTAGATATTTGCGGACTGGTTACTCCACACCATTGTGACTAGGTAAACCGTCTACCGAGATCTAAATCAGGAGTTAAGTTGATAAAAAATTTAAAACATACTCTCCCTATGGGCTATGACCTCTTTGCTGCTGTGTGTGGATCTTGTCCCCAAAGCACGTTTGTGATAAATAAATATAATTGAATGAAAGTGGGTCAGTGTTACATATCACACTGTGCTCCATTATCGTTGGACACATTTATATTTTGAGTCAAAGGCACGTCGTTTTCCTGAAACACAAATATGTTAGTCAAGCAGTGGCGTAGCTAGGCCTTAGGCTGCCCATAGCAGCCCCTACTTTTCCTGCCCGTGGCGGTCTGATCGAAGAGCAGGACGGGGCTGGCAATGCATACGGCCGCAGGTAAGAGCGGGGGGAGGGGGTGCTGCCAATTTTTGCTGCCGCAGTTAAGAGTGGGGGTAGTGGGGTAGCGGCCACCACCCCCAAAACTCATGCCGCCTGGGGCAGCCCGCCACCACCGTCCCCCCCTTAGCTACGCCACTGTAGTCAAGTGTAGGGCCGTAGCCACGTGGGTAGGGGGAGAATTGGAGGGTTGGGCCAGCCCAAATTAATCTTTGCCCCCCCCCCAAATGACCAGGCTGCTGCCACAGTATAGAGGTGTGAGAATTCAGAACATGAATGAGCAATAAAATTGCCTTGGCGTTTTGTTTTTATCATGATACATTTGTTGCGAGTTCCAAGGCAGGTTGAATGTCAGGCTATGTTTTTCTGACAAATTCCTGCATTGCCTTTTAAGTAGAGATGTTGTTTACTTTTCTTTCTTCGACTGAAAAGTAAGAGTATTTTGTAAAGTGAACTATGTGACAATCTCACTTGGGTGAAGATGGGCCCTTGAAAATATGCGGAGGGCTAAATTATGCAGCAATGTTGACTAAAATATGTGGCGAGAAAACACAAATTATGCTGCTCAGTTAAGTACATTTTGTGATAGTATCACTTCATTATTTGCTTTGCCATTTTTAGACATGCTAGCATTGCCTGGGCAAGGTTTAACTTCATTAGTATCAGTTCCACATCTAAATACAGCTGTAAGAATCTGCAAGGTTACCAATCAACTTTTTTAAAAAGCCATCCACTGTGCAGCAGCACATGTTGCAGCTTTTTTAGTAACTTGTGATCTGTTTGAGCTAGTAACATATAATGCTTTTAGGTAAAATATGCGGATTATGCAGCAGATGACGGATTACGTGGCAAATGCAGCAAATTCATAATTATGTGGAAAACTCCACCGAATCACATAATTCCAGTGGCCTTGCCTACAGGAGCTGGGAAAAGAAGTAGGATGTCGATTTGTTTGTAATTGACGAACAATTAAAATTGCTGTAATTGAGCTGTACAAATATTTCAACATATGCCAGTAGTTATGAAAGCATAAATGAAGCACATTTTGTTTTATAATTCTGAAGTGTGGTGGAAACAAAGATTTTACTAGGCTCAAATCAAATAACGCTGATGCACAAATGATAAATATTGAATTGCATTGTGCTATATTGCTGATTTGTTTACCACCATGTGTAGCACTGAAGTGATTTACCTGCAAGGGCAACAAGCCACGTCATAGGGCGGTGTGTGGTTGGAATAGTGTTGATTTCCCAATGTGGGAAATTTGCGAAATGTTTCAATGTCATGATTGATGAGCTCCGAGGTGTGGTTATCATGTTATTGGATGCCACTCATAGCAATTTGGTGCATGATGAGGTGTGAGGGACAACAACGTGTGGATTATGTTTTTTAAGTATGGAGGTAGCTTTAAATAAGCCTGCAGGTCTCTTTATCCTATTTCATATGATAATAGTCTGCTTAGCAGGTTACTGCGCTGTGTTGTTCAATCAGAAATTCTGGAGCAGATTTACATAATTTTCATGCAACATGTAACTGTGCTGTGTTACTTAAAAGGGATACAGCAGAAATGTGGCATATTTAAAAATATATGCTGCATTTCTGCTGTCTCCTCACTGGGGCACTGTGTGCTGCCAAGAGCCAATGGAAGGACCCATGTGTAATAGCGAAAGGGTGCCTGCATTAAAGGCAGGATTGTTATAGGCATTTTCCTCTTTCTATATGTGCTCAGGCATAAAAAGATGAAGTAACAAGGAGAAATAAAGATACACCTCTTTGGGGAAGGCGTAGGTTTACTAGCTTTAGTAAATCTGGGAATGCGCAAAAATCCATAGGTGGCTGCATGTAAATGCACATGCTCCACCAATGGCACACCTTCCCAATGCAAGGTAACTCAAGGCAGCACCATGCGCTGACTCGAATTACTGAGGAATTTACTAAACCACGCAAACCCACGCAAAGTGACTTTGTTGGCTTAGTAAATACCAAATATGATTTTGCCTTGGAGCTGTGCCACAAAAGTGACACCAACCTGATGAAAAACATATCATAAAATATGCCCTCAACTCTATAGTTCTGGGCCATAGCCAACATTGTTGGAGTGAGGGTGAAGTGAATAGATCTGCTGGGACCTGCATTGTTACTATCATCTCATCTCTGAAAGTCATTGTGATATGAAAGAAGAGGCCATATTGTATAAGTATTTGGGACCTGCAGTAATGGGCTAGATTAATATTCTCAAAGTAATTGATCTCTTCAGTTATTCCTTGCCTATTCATTTAGTGATGGCTTGTTTATTGGCTACACTATACTGTTGATGGAAAGCCCTCATAGCAAATATGCCTTAACTGAATGTAAGACGTGTAAGTTACAGTTAGCTGCCAACCGCTGTGGGCGTGAAATGTTATGCATGAATGTACATAACTATGTAATACCCCGGCAAAGCATCAGGTAGCTCTTTTTAACTTACCTGCTTATCGAAAAGCAGTTTGCTTTTGCTGGTTGTGTTGTTGCCTGTCTGTGGATTGTAAGTTAAAGATTGAGCTTGAGGGCATGACTGTCTTTCTAGACTAAATGGCCGGGATGAGTGGTGTAGTTGTCTTGGAAATGGCTATGTTTTTAACTGTTGTCTAAAGTGTATATGTTCCTTGATGCTTCCAATGCTGGCTGGTAGTGGGTTCCAGGGCTTTGTTTTGGAAAAGCAGTGCTTCCTATGGAATTCTTGTGGTAAGTGCTATGGTGGTGCAAGCCTGGTGTGCAATATCCTGATTTATTTATATTGCTTGAATCTAGCTTTTAATTACAGTGGTTCTTAGAAATTGGGTTTCTGGTTGTCAGAGTATGCACAAGCAGGAACCACCACTCTAGTCAGGGTAAGCTACCTACACACTAAAAAAATAACCTGGGCCTTTGGTAGCTTGGCACAAAGCAGTCAGACTTATCTAAAGAGGCAATGTCAAAGTACTTGTGCAACACACTCACAAAACACACACACACACACACACAGCAACACAATGAAAACACCACAAAATACTCTGTCATGTAGATTTTACTGATCAGTAGTATTTGCGCATTTGTGGACAACATAAACTTTGGGTGAAGTGCCTAGACTGATTCCATGAACCCCTGCTTAATTTGTGCCGGTGCTTTCTGGTGCTTAGCGCCGACACTTTCTTATCAGGGCCAGGTCTACACTCTACACCCTTCTGCTGCAAATGGTGGTCACATATTGGATATTACATTGATGTATTTCATTCAGTTTACCTCTGCGCATCCACAGAGTGTTGTTCTCGTGACCATCTTCAGTCCTGAGTGAGTGTCCAGCTCAGTAGTGGTGTTGCGGACCTTGCAGTTGTGAGTGAGACTAAGCTGAGACCGAGGCAAGAGTAGTCAGTTACATTCATGACATGTTTATTGATGGCGGCCTTTAGTTCATTGTTGCTGGTGCCCGGTGGGCGGGCAGTGGGACACTGATTCATTGGGCTGGATTTTGGTTCTGCAGGGGCTGTGCGGCAGCAGGCAGCATGCCCAGATTTTCTTTAAATTGCCACTCCCCAGCATACTCGCATACATGTATGTCCTGCATTTCTACTCTTCTCAATGAATTCCACAGGTGTACTCAATACTTGGGTGGCTCTAGAACTTACGAGCTCTACTACAATAGCCACCGTGGTGAGCTAGGATGAGGCCTTGACTGGTGGCCCATCTCAAGTCACCCTAAGGCAGTAAGTGCCAAGGCAGGGCCTTCAGTAGCCTGTGATGCACTCCTCCTAAACCTAAACACTTCTGCCCTCTCAGAAGTCAGGACACTAATGTAATTGTAATGGTGGGGACTCATCATCCCAGACAGAAGTCCTACCACTTGGCCTTGCATATACTAAAAGAGCTTCTAACCCTTGACGTCACAAGACTGGTCATCCCAAGGCCTTCATTCACATCCGACTTTTTACCCCAGATCCTGTAAAGGAAGGAACCACTTGTAACTATTAACGTTGAGTTTGCATGGTTCTCTTGCTGGCCTAGATGCTGGGTACTTGATCTGAGGCAGAAAGTTGGCCTCAAACACCTCCTTGACTCTTCGGAGCAGAGGTTGAGGAGAAAAGACGCAGCTGGCAAACGTATATTCACGTAATAGCACTCTATCCATCTCTTTCTCTTCCTCTTTAAGACTATTGCTTTAAAAACGTAGTATATCACTTTTATTTGCTTTTGTATTAACAAGTTCTATATAAACACAAAGCCTGAAAAAGCAACAACAGGGCAAAAACCACAGGTAATAAGAAGTGATTTGCCACAGTGCATGAACTACCAAAGTTTGCTGGGTTGATGGCAGGAAAGATACGCCTGGGGTGGAGCAATAGGGTGGGGGAAGACAAACACAACATAAAAGAAAAACAATACAGTCTGAAATTACTGGGATCACCGGAAGTGAAAGTGCAGTGTACATTAAAACTAGCTCAGAGGCTTCCTTGTTTTTCTTTTATGTCGTGTTTGTCTTCCCCCACTCTATTGCTCCACCCCAGGCGTTGGCTGCGTAGGGGTGTTTGATAGAAGCCCTATGATGAAGCATGTCACACAACTGTGTGAGTGAGGGCAGTATTTAGACACACAGCACGTGCCAGTACAGAGGATGAAACAGGAAAAAGAATACAATTCACATTCAGGTGTTAGTTCCAAACAGAAGGATCTATATAGTGAAAGAATTCTCCCCAGAAATTGCGACACACACCAGTGAGGGTAGGTGTGCATATTAGACCATTTTCTCAAAATGTTGGCATTCTTAAAAATCGAATGAAGCCACAGCAAATAACACCTTGTATCATGGTTTAGGCAGAGCAACATAATACAAATATTAATAATAAACAGTAGAAGCTTAGAATTAAAATTATATTTCACAAACAGAAGCAACAGGCCCCAAAAACAGAACAACACAGTTTCAGGCAAATGGTTACCCACAAATGAGTTCACTGAGGTTAGCATTTTTAGTCATTACTCATACATTGGTAGGCATTCACAAATATATGTAGGAATGAACCACATGTAGGGCATCTGTAAGATCTAGAGGAGTTCTTCGCGAGCAGCTTGAAGGGCAGGAGGTAGCTTGTTCGTGCGGATTGGTATTGAAGGAGTGACTTGCGTAGATGGTCGGAAGTTTTGCATTATGCAAGACATTGTCCACTCTGCCGGAAAGAGGGTGAGCACCGGGTCTGCGATCCATCACATATGATCGGAGCGGGGGCAGGTGCCTCCACACTATGTGATATAGTGTGGTAATCAGTGGTTAATTTCAGTTGGCGGATTCCAGTGCTCCGCACCAGAACTGGTCAACCCCGGCACTTATGACAGTCTGTACTGTTTATCTAAATTATAGAGCAACACAACAACAGTTGATTATTTCACTGAACTTTAAAAATGACTAATATCTGCTGCCCAAGCCATTATGGTGGCTTTGGGGTCTGGAATAGTCTGAAATCTCATGCTTGTAGGGTGTGAATTAGTAGTTGTGTTGAGTTTGTCACTGGTGGCATGTTTAGGGGCAATGAGTAGTGCAAGATGCATTGGCCTCTTGACGAGGGCCCCGGCACTTTTTTTGTTACAATTTAAGCACTGCCCCTGTAGTATATGTTGTCCTAGTGACCAGCTAGCTCTCAGTGCCACCATAAGCCCCCCTAACCTGAAGAGGAAGGGAATGGTGTCTGGCAACCACTGAACATGACAACCCTGACCCCTCAGTAGTGTGGTAACAGATCTAGAACCCTTCCGCTCAGTCACTTGTGCGCGATTGATCTCAGAGAATACACAATTGGATGTTCTTTAATATATTTATTGAACCAAAATTATTCTTGTATAGAATACATGTGCTGTGATGATCAATAGACAGAGGCATATAAAGGTGACTCAAAGCACCAAAATAGTAAATAGCAGGTGCAGTTTCACTATGTATATATGCAGGCATATAAAACAATATAGTAATCAGGCGTACTCCTGTTATGCCATCCCTACACTGCATGTGTCTAGGGTGTGTGTCTGTTTAAGTGTAAAGGCAAGAATTTCCCCACAGGATGATCCAACCCTGTTAGAACTGGGGGTCTCTACTTGGCAGAGGTAGGTACCTTTGAGTAAATAGGGACCCTTGCTTCTAGTCAGGGAAAGGGGATTACACTCCTGGATAACCCCTGCTCACCCCCTTGGTAGCTTTGCACGAGCAGACAGGCTTATCTCAGAGGCAGTGTGTGAAAAACACCACAGATAGACACCACACAGGTTTTATAAAAATAAGTATTCTTTATATAGACTTAACACAAGACCACAAACTACAAAAATCCACAATACTGTGCTCAAAATAGACCTAAAGATGGTAGAAGTCGCTTAGTTCAAGTTGATAATAAATGCAACACGTTTCTCACAAAAGCACCTGGATGTGTAACGCAGGGAGGGAGATGCATCGGTTCCTTGCTTCGGGGGAGGCGATACGTCGCTCCTCAATGCTTGCACAGAGTAGGGGATGCGTCTTGTTCCTTACCAGAGAGGAGGTGATGCGTTTATTCTCGTGCTGCCTTCCGGTTATGATGCGGCAAGATGGCGCTTCGATGAGATGCGACAATCCGGTGCAATGCGATAAGATGGCGCCCTTGATATGATGCAACAACATGAGTAGGATGCGTGCACGCCCGGTGGCCGTGCGGCGAATTCTGTAACTTTGGAGCCGTGACAGGCCCTGCGACACGCTTCTCCGGTGATGTGACAGCGACCCTCGTGGTGGCAACACGCTTCTCCGGTGATGCATCGGTAAATAGCTGCGAAGAAGGCACTATTCTCTCGTGATGTGGCGGCGACACGCTTCTCCGACGATGCGATGGCAACCGCTGCGACTGCGACACGCTTCTTCTCATTGAGTCGCGCTTCCAGCTCCCAGCGACACGCAGGCTTCTGCAGACAGAATTCCCAGCTAGGAAATTCCGAGGGGAGCTGGTGGTGAAGTCTTTTGTCCCTGAGACTTCAGCAGGAGCCAAGCACAAGTTCAAGCCCTTGGAGAAAAACTCTGCAAGATGATGAAAGTTCTTTAAACGTTCCTTCTCCTTTCCTTTGTAATAAAGAAACCACTGCAGGCCAATCCAGCAAACAGCACACTGACAGACGAGCAGTCCAAATTACTGCAGCTTCCTTGGTTCGTCTCCTTGGCAAAGGTTCGTCTTGTTGTTCCAGACGTGATCTAAAGTCTTGGGGTCTGGGTCCCCATATTTATACTGCACAATTCTTTGTCCTCTGAAGGCAGAGGTTCCGGTACCTAGTCCAAACCAGTTCTGTGCAGTCCTGGAGCACTTTGTTAACAGGACTTCTTCTTAACTTTGGCAGGGTGGGCCAGGGTCCTCAGACATACCACAGGAGGTGGAGCCAGCATTGTGAAAGGCAGGCACAGCCCTATTCAGGCCCAGGTGCTAATCCTCCCACTACTCTATGCAGATAGGTCTATTCAGCCTTGTGCTGACTCACCCTGTCTCCTGGAGTTTCCAAGCCCCTGTCACTCACAAAACCAGACATACAATACACAACCTAGCTGAGGCAGGCTGGATGGTTAGGCAAGAAAATACCTACTTTCTAAAAGTGGTATTTTCAAACACAGAATGTTAAAACCAACTTCACTAAAAGATGTATTTTATCATTCTGAGTTCAGGCATACGACACTCGAATTTCTACCATGTTCCTAGGGTCAGTTAGAATTATAAGAGGTTATAATCAAACAGCCCATTCTGGCCTTTGGGGACAGGTAGCCTTACAATAGTGAAAAAACGAAAATGGCTGTAATTCACTATCAGGACATGCCACACACATCAGGGCATGTCCTACCTTTTACATGCAATGCACCCTGCCTTTGGGCCTACCTTAGGGGTGTCTTATATGTAGAAAAGGGAAGGTTTAGGGACTGGCAAGTGGGTGCACTAACCAAGTCGACATGGCAGTACTAGACTGCACACAGGCTCTGCAATGGCAGGCCTGAGACACACTTTCCAAGCTGCTTCTGTGGGTGGCACAATCAGTGCTGCAAGCCCACCAGCAGCATTTGGTTTACAGGCGCTGGGCACACATGGTGCACTATACTAAGGTCTGACAAGTAAACCAAATTAGCCAATCATGGAGTCACTAATCAGTACATCAATCTAACATAGGGAGCACTTGCACTGTGGCATGAATATCAGTGGCACAATGCCCAAAGCATATAAACCAGCAAAACATATCAAAAACAGAGGAGGCAATCAGTAAAAAATGGAAGGGAGACTCACGCCAATGGTACCAGGTCTAACAAACCCAATTACCTGGCGGGACAGAATGTAGTACTCTGTCTTGGTCACAAACTGGACACACCTCATGGAGATGATAGGCAGCTACTTGGTGAAGCATCAGCATGCAGGGACCTATCGATGTCAGCAGAAGTGTCTCTTTTGGCTGACCTAAGAAATGCCTAACTCAGGCAGATCACAACTCCACACCGGGTTAAAAAAATAATAATTTCATGAGTAAAACAAGACCAAAACAACAAAAATCCAATATGTAGAAATGGAGTTATGATTTTTTGAAGAATAAATCAAAGAGTAGTGCTTAAAAAACAATATAGCGGGGGCGTGGCCTGAGTGCGTATGGAGTGAGACGTGTTCCACGGGTCTCCGCTCCAGCGCCTCCTGTCCTTACCTTTTTCTTGGTCTCCAGGCCCGCTTTGTGCTGTGGTCAGCTCCGATTCTTGTTGGGACCTCCTGGGCAGTGTCCTGGGCCACGGGAGCCCCTTGGGAGCCTTACCTTCACGGACTCTTCTGCCCAGTCCCGGCCTGACTTGATACAGCTGCCATTTTGAGCCTGGGCTGCCGCTAAGTCCCCGCTGGCGCTGGGTGCTCTGCTTTGGAGGTGGGAAGTGACGCTGACATCGGCGGTGGGGTCCTTGGTGGCCTGACCCCCACTGCCCTGCTGGAATCCTGTGATGCCTCCCCGACATCCGTGGCTGGTCCTTTCCTGGTTGGGGCTGGCTCGCATCACATCGGCTGCCATTTTGGGCCTCGTCGGCCAGTACGCCTTTGCTGGCGCCTGGAACCCTTGTCGAGAGGTGGTGAACAGCTTTGCTATCAGCAGTGAGGTCTCTTCCTTCTGGACATCCGCCGACCTGCTGGAGCCCTGGGCCGCTGCTGTACCTGCCAGGAGGCCCCGGTGACCATGGAGCCGGATGGTGGTTCCCCCCGGTTTATGGCACCCGGCTGCGAGGACGACCAGTGGTGAGTACAGTACAGGGAGGGGGGGCCCTCTCCAAGCAAACGACTGGTCTGCCTGGACTCTGCAGACCTTTTGACACCCAGCCCGCCACTTTGTCCCTGCCTGCGCCTGGTGCTCCCTGGCTCCGGCCTTGCCTTGGTCCTCCTCTGAGAGCGTTGTCTTCGCGGCACAGAGCGGAGGGGTACACACACTCCCGGTGGCCCCCTGCCGAAGCTTGGCCCACTTTCCATGCCTCCTGGGCTCTGCGCTTCTGCGGCGTCAATTTGCAAAAGCTCTTTCAACTCTTGTGGAATCCTACCTGGCCGTGGGGACCTAGTGGGGCCTCCACAGTGCCTCTAGAGCCTATCCCTGCCCCATTGGGTTGTGCACCCCCTCCCTCCTGACTTACATGCTTTGCCCTTTGGTCGGGGGCTTTGCTGGACCTGCGGGGCCAGGGAACTGATCTGTGCAACACCCTCTCAGGCTGTCACGTACACTGGTCTCCCTCTTCCCCCTCTTGCCCCTCATCACTGGGGTAGCCTTCCTGTGTCCTGTGAGTGGCTGAGCAGGCCTTCCGCACGCGGTGTGGCCTCTTTCTTTTTGGATCTTTCATCGACACCCCTCCTTGTCTTTGTCATCACCTGCAACCGCTTTGCATCTTCTCCGGCTGGTCCCTTGGAGCTTTGGGATGCCACCACCATGCCCCCTTAACACAGAGGCAACAAGGACACTGACTCAGCAGCCTTCCGTGACAACCTGGTGACCACCTTGCGGGCTAAGGCACCCCCATCTACCCAGGAGGACCCCGTTGCTTCCTCTGGGCCCAAGGGCTCGTCCGCCCAGGCCGTACCAAATCACCCAGGCCTATATGTCGTCCTTCCTGCAGGAAATCAAGACCGAAATCAGCTCTCTCCGACAGGACTTCAAAGTCGGGTTGCAGGATATCTGCAGGGATGACGTGGAGATTGGCGACAGGGTTGATGGCCTTGAAAGGACCCTGGATGCTAGGATGGAGGACATTGATGGCCTCTGGAAGAAGGTATCTGAGTTGGAGGATCAGAATATCACCCTGCAGTTCAAGCAAGAAGACCTGGAGAACCGCAGACGGCAGAACAACCTTTGCATCCGAGGCATCCCCTTGGGCACGTTGGGGACCGATATCCTGGCGTACACGGCGGACCTCCTGCACGTCATCCGCAAGATGCTAGATAGGGTGCACCAGGTTCCTGGCCCTCGCAATCATCCTAATTTTGTCCCGGACATTATCACAAGAGTCCACTTTTTTATGGATAAAGAAGCCATCCTTTGTAAGGTGCAGGGGACTCAGGCGGTTTCCTATAATGGGCTCTCTATTCAAATTGTTCAGTACCGTGTACCATCAACGCTTCGCCAAAGGAAGACCTTTACACTTGTGACTGACAAATTGCGGGACCTGGAGATTAAATACTAGTGGGGTTATCCCTTTGCTCTGATGTTCACCTGGGACGGCCGTCGACGAGTTGTTCGGTCTTTACAGGACGAGCAGTGTCTCCTCCGCCTTCCTGTGGATTCGGACAATGAAGATCTCTCTTCCTCTCGCGCTCGCCCTGTGGGCTCACTCCGGCCGGAGTGGTCCACTGTTCCTCCCTCTCGCTCCAGACGCCCCTCGAGAGACCTTGATTCCACACAAGCCAAACAAGACATAATCAACCATGTTCACTCCCTGAGTGCCTTACCGTCTCTTACGAACTAGATGCTTTCAATGCGGAGCAGTGTTTGTTGGTGTTTTCACTGGGGGTTCGGTCGTTGGAGCCCCCCGACCAGGCCTGGAGGCCGGATTCAGCTGTACATTTTCCATTGCTATGCGGAGAGCTGGCAGCGAGGGCTCCTCGCCCTCTGCGTATCTGCCGCCCCCCCTCTCCAGAGTACTATAGGAGAGTGACTTCTCTGGGATGCCCCACCTTCTGGTGTCCGGGCTGTTCCGAATAGACTCTTCGTTGCCTTGGCCCAGTTGGCCTGTTAATTTTTTTTTTCTTTCTCTTCCTTCTCTGTTTTCCTCTTCTTTCACCCCTCTATGGGCTCTCTTTGGATGCGTCCCGGCCTAAGATTGTCATGTGGTGTTGCTCTGGGGATGTAATGGGGAGATATTATCCATTTCTCGGGGCTGGCTGGCCCTGTTCTTCTTTTCCCTATCCATTTTCTTTGCCACTGTCCTTGTCAGCGTGTCCTTCTCCCTACCTTGTACTACCTTGGGGGGCTATCTCTTTCTTGGCTATGGGGTGTCTTCCTCGCTGCGTTCTGGGAGGTTGTCTGCTTGGGTGTGTGTTCCTGGGAGTTCCTAGGGTCCACTGGTGTGGCTGCAGAGCATTGCCCCTCCTTTATTCCACCATGACACGCAATGTCACCTTCCTCTCCCTTAACGTGAAGGGCCTCAACTCCCCTAATAAGCACCGGCAGGTGTGGCGCTATCTTCTTTGCCATGACCCCAACATGATCTTCTTACAGGAGACCCACTTTCTCTCTTCGGACATCCACCTCATGTCGCACCGCAAATACCCTACTCAATTCTGGGCATGCTCCCCGAATAAGACCTGTGGGGTGGCCCTTTTGTTTAAACCTGGCTGGCGCGCGATGATGACCCAGACTGTAGCTGACACAGGAGGGAGGTATCTTAAAGTTGACATGGTATAGGGTCGGGATTCCTGCACCATTGTTAACATAAATGCGCCTAACCAGAAACAGGATATGTTCCTGCGCCATCACCTTGGGTCCCTGCTGCATTCCCTCTCGACCCCTGTTGTGCTTGGGGGTGATTTTAATTTGGTCTGGTACCCTGATAATGATCGCACTGCGCAGGGACACCACGTTGCTGGGGCGATGTCAGCGCCATTGAGGAATGCTATCACCGACTTGGGGCTGGTTGATGCCTGGAGATATCTCCATCATGATTCCCGGGACTATTCCTTTTACTCTCAAGTTCGGCGCTCTTATTCACGTATCAACTATTTTTTTCTTTCACTTCCCATGGCTCACTTGCTGTGCACCGCGGATATCTCAAACATTTCCATTTCTGACCACGCGCATGTTCTGCTTACGCTCCGTGTTCCCGATGCCCGTGGCAAACCTCTTCCGCGCTGGCGTTTGAATCTTTCTTTGCGACAAATTCTCTCTCGGATACTCCTGAGGACATCCGTTGGGATGCCTTTAAGGCCACTATCCGGGGGGGGATATCACCTCCATCTCCATTGCCCGGACTAGAGAGGCACGACTGGCTGAAACCACCCTCTCCTGGGATATTAGGGATTTGTAGCGTGCGGATCATGCATGTCCCTCCCTTGCCAATAAGCGGCGACTGGCTACCCTGCATGGTCAGCTGCGCTTCCAGCGCACTAATAAGGCTGAACGTCTCCTTGTTAACCTTAAACAAAAATACTACTTGGGTGGTGATAAAGTTGGGACCTGCTTGGCTCGCCGTCTACGGGCTCAGACACCTCGATCCCATATAGCGAAGCTTAAGCAACCTGATGGATCATGGGCTACCTCTGAGGCAGATAAGGCTCATACTCTGACGGCCTTCCATTCTGAGCTTTATGTCAGAGATCCTTGCTCCCCAGAGGAGGTTGCGTCATTCCTTGACTCCTGCCCCTGGGACCCTATCGATCCCTACTTCAAGGAGGTTCTTGATGAGCCCATCTCCCATGAGGAAGTTGCAAAAGCATTGAAGCAGCTGCCGAGGGGCATAACCCCAGGTCCCAGCGGCCTTCCGGTCACTTTTTATCGTATCTTCTACCCGCAGCTACGTGACCATCTTCTCCAACTCTTTAATAACTTTATCGATCACACCTGCCTCTCCCCCATGATGAATGAAGCAGAAATTGTGCTTGTTCCTAAACCTGGCAAGGACCCGACCCTGGCGGCCTCCTTTCGTCCCATCACCTTATTAAATACTGACGCTAAGTTATTCACCAAAATCCTGGCTAATCGTTTGGAGCCTCATCTCCCAGGCCTCATTGGCCCGGATCAGGTGGGGTTTATTCGACACCGTCAGGGAGCAGATAACATACGGCAGATCGCACATTCAGTAGAAAAAGCGCGAATTAGAGATATCTCTGCATGCCTAGTTTCTCTCGACGCTGATAAGGCATTCGATCGCGTGGATTGGGGGTTCCTCCGGGCTGTCCTCCAGAAGATTGGCTTGGGGCTGTGGTTCATCTCTAAATTGATGGCCCCTTATGCAAAACCTACCACCCGTGTTCACTTCAACGGAACCACCACCTCTTCTATCTCTATCCATCGAGGCACTCGCCAGCGGCGTACGCTCTCCCCTTTCCTTTTTGCGCTCGTCCACTAGCCATCGCTATACGTCGCCATCAGACTATCCTGGGTATCAGTATTGGGGCACTGAACACAAGGCATCTCTTTTTGCTGACGACCTGCTCTTGTCTTTGTCCTCTCCTTCGGCATCTCTTCCGGCTGTGGCTGGGCTCTTGAAATCCTTTGAGTCTCCTTCGGGTTATCGGATTAACCTTGCAAAGATGAGTACATGCTATCTGCAACTCAAGGTTACCGCGCTGAGTCTCAGCGTCTCCTAACGTGGGAGCAGAACTACACACTCCAGTAGGTATGCGAGGGCAAAATGGGCTATTCATTAGTAAGTTAGGAAGCAGCCTTGAACAGAAAAGAATATAATAATGAAATACAATGTTCTGCTGAGGCAAGCAATGCGAGTAATGAGGCCTAGTTCAGGCACAACCTAAGCAGACTAATAGGGATTACGAAATACAAAATGGAGACACACTCGCTAAATAAAGCCTGCACATTGCGGGGATAACTCAGTGGGTTGCATACCGTGAATACAAATGGTGTCTATTGCGCCACACACTGCTAACCTAATATAGCATGAAACAAGTGCATTGCAGGAATCGGATTTTCAAACCTATCATTAGGTCCCTGGATGCCTGGCCCAGCCAGCCCCTGAGAAAGAAGGGCGGGGTGAAGCTGACCCCCCAGTGTCACCCAGGAGGAGGGTAAAGATGAGGTCTCCTCCATTGTTTCCGGTAGTAGGTACATAATTTCGAATGGTGGGAGGGAGCAGGGCCCCACACACAGGAACCACCACTGTCCCTTACAGAGAGAGGCAGCTTGAGGCCCAGCTAGCCTCCATTGCCTTTGAAGGGGAGAAACTGGAATTAGCCAAGAAGAAATGGCAAAGGTAGGAGGAGAAGAAAAATCGTGGCAGCGAAATTGATGAAGAGATTGAGATGTTCAGGAGTGGTGGGTTTGACCACAAGCTTCCCAAGGGTTTTGTACCCAGGTACACAAATGGGACAACATTAATAAATGGCTGACTGCATTTGAAAGGGCCCTTGAGATGTGGGGGGTCCGCCCCAAGCACTGGGGTTCACTCTTGTGGGAACTGTTTCCAGTAGCTAGGAAGGATAGGCTCCTGACCTTACAGGGGGAACAAGCAAAATCCTACTCTCACTTGAGGCAATGCTCAGTCAAGAAGTTTGGTCTGGCTCCAGAACAGTACAGAGTGAAGTCCTTCGACACCCAGAAAGTGAGGACGCGGTCCCGGGTGGACGTTTTGGACACTTTAGGGAAGGCACTAGAAGCTGTTTGTTGGTAACAAAATAGACGCATAGGAGGGATTGTTTAATTTGCTTTTTAAAAGCACACATTTTGACTCATTGTCCTGAAGATAAGTTGCACCAGTACCTAGTGGACTGTAAGCTGTCAGGCCCCAAAGAGCTGGGGAAAGGCCAGATGAGTGTGTGAGGACCCATGTTCTCACAAAGCACCGGGAGCAGACTCCAGAAAGGGGGGTTAGGCCCAAAAAAACCTAAGGAGGGAGGTGGTAAGCACTCCACAGCAACTCCCTTAGAACCCCAGTACCCTAGAAAGGAGGAGAGTAGCTCCCATTCCAACTCTGACAAGCATGGGTAGGGGGACCCATGGATGAAAAAGCATTTGGATAACAGATCGTGCTTTGAGTGCCAGCAGTCAGGACACTTTAAGGGTGACATGGCCTATTCCAAGAGGGTGGTTAGCACTACGCTGGCCAGTGTAGCCAAGGAGGAGACTTCCTCAGATAAGAAGATCCTCCTCGCATTTTGTTGGAAGAGAGGGGCAGATGGTAAGTTGGTGACCCTTGAGGGTTGGAGTAGGCACTTTCACTCCATTCAGGAGAATGAGATCGCTGTCATGGGCTTTCAAGACACCTGTGTCAGCCACACTGTAGTGAGTGAGAGGTTGGTGTCCCAAGACATGTATGTGTGAGGAGAGACAAGGAGTGTAATGGTAGTCACAGGTTAGGACACTATTGAAGCTGTAGTCTTAGTCTCCCTAGAGAGGGAGGGCATCCGTAGCTGGTATACGGTAGTAGTCAGTGCAGACGTCCCCTTAGATTGTCTCCTGGGCAATGAGCTCCCAGAGATTTGTCTGGTCCCAAGTGGGGCAGTTGCATATGGTCCCCCCCCCAAAAGGTGAAAGGTAAGCCACTCTTTAAGAGAGTTTCAAGGGTCCTCAGTCCCAGTAAGGGAGAAACCCAGAGTTGGCACTGATGAGGCTTCACTTGACCAAAAGGCAGTCCTGAACAGTCAGGCAGCTGTCAAGGAGGAGGGTGCCCCCCTGCCTTGACAGACAGAAGGGAAAGTGGAAGAAGGGTGTCTGCCTCTGGATGTGGTAGGCCCCCACTCTAAACAACAGGAGAGGTGCCAGGAACCCACAGTTGGCCCCAAGGCAACTCAACCCACTGTCTTGTGTAGAACATAGTGGGTTGTTTTGGATACTGACTACTGTCAGTAGCCTCTGCTGGGTGCTGGCCTTCAAGCTGCACTGTTCTTGGCCTGGGAGGCAAACCCAATGGCCTGTAGTAAGTTACACCCCCTGTTGATAATGTGGGGTTGCTCAGGTGTTGCGTAACCTCGATGGATAAGCTGGGTGTTGCCCTAGCACAGCTGTGGATAGAGGAGGTATGCACCTCACTACCCCCACTAAAGAGAGACAAAGGAAATGGAACAGCTGAGAAGTGTAGGTTTAAAATGGGTCATGTTACTGTAGTGTTGAGTCAGCTTCCCAGGGGAACTGACCTGTGTGGGTGGATGTAAAGCTGAGTAGGCCCTGAAGCGCTCCAGACTGATTCCTGCACTTTCTCCCTCGCCTGACAGACAAAGGAGTCTCACCCTGGGGTGGGCTGAGTCTCCTGGGCTGTTGGCTGTGGGAGATTGTGCTGGAACCCAGGACCTGTTTGCAGTCTCCCCACACTTTGTGCCCCTTTAAAACCATTAGATGCTGGTTTGTTGACTCTGAGAGTGCCCTGGGCTCTGCTCAGTGAAGAGCCAGGGCAAGTGCTATGTTGAAAACCCCCACTGCTATGTTGAAAACACAGGTAAAAACACACACATGCATAAGGGTACACTATATATTAGGGTACACCTATGATTGGCATGACTTAACCTATAAGTCCATAGTAGGCAACAGGGCAGGGGGGATTACATCCACCTATAACTCCTTAGTATATAATAGTGCAAGGCAGCACTGTTTTTAAATGTAAATTGTGCACAAACTCAACTTTGGTGGGAGGGGCACTTAAAAGTGATAATCCACATTATTCTTACGTATTAGGTACCCCCAGGGATTCCCCTAAGTGTTCCAGGGGTGGGGGGTCATTTAATTATATCAGGGTCTTTATAAATGATGTTTTATATGCCCTAGGGTTTGAGAAATTGCACATTTCACTTGCAGTAAAGTGCTCCCAAATTCCGCTTTGGTGCTATGAGCACTGTGGGGTGAGGATCTACACTATGCTTGTATATTCGGGACCCTGCAGTCTCTCCTAGATGTCCCAGGGGTGGGGTTGTGTAAATATGAGCAGGACCCTTATAAGAGATGTTTTATATGCCCAGGTGATAGAGAAATTGCGCATTTAAGTTTCCCCATTGTAGCTATCTAGCCCCAAAGGATAACATTGCATTAGTTTATGGACTCATAAATGTTGTTAGAAATTGAATACATATCATTCAAAGACTTAGGAGAACGGTAGTGATGACTCCCACAATATTCTATTGTTAAATTTATCCTGTATTGTACAGAAAAGATTCCCTGATTTTTCAGAGTTAACAAGGTGCGCCAGGATACATTGACAAAGTGATAACTGGCTCACAAAGGGAGAGGCTATCTGCTGGAGAGAGCTCTGCTGCATAGGTTTGCCAGAGCAAGGAGGAGGGGTCATACAGCATGAAGCTTCAAGGGTGGAACAGGACAGGCCGGGAATGCAAGATCTGCCTACCCCCAACTCCTCTGATCCGGCAAGATAGGAGGCTTAAAGAAGGAATCTTCAGATGTGAGGGGATTGAGGGCAATGGAAATTACCCATACTCAAAGTTGGCTTAGTTAGCTCTTTATGCTCTGTTTTGATTATCAGCCATGATGAATTGCAGAGGAATAATCTCTTAATTAGTCACTGAATTGGCTTTACTTACCTGTCTCCTAAGTTAAGCCTGCCCGCTTGCACCCAAGCTAACAAGTGTTAATCATGGGAGTAAATTATTGAGACCTATACTGAGCCCTAGACCATGTTAGTGGCCTTATTGCCAGTGGTAGATAAAAGAAATTACCACTAATATAAACCCACTTTCCTACAGTCCACATGTCATAAGCTCTGTCATTGTGGAATTTAGCTTTAGACGGTTATTCTTAATCCATGTATTTATGGCACAAAGTTGTAGAGGCCTTCCAGACCTTCTATTTTTAAAAACGATTTGGTTGTCATCTACATAGTTGTAACGTGTGAGGTTGAATTGTTTAATTAGGGTTGATAAGGGGGTTAAGTAGACGTTGCATAATAGAGGAGATAGGATGGACCCCTATGAGAAGCTGCAGTGTTGTGTGTAAAAAGCTAATATGACAGCTGGTACCAACAGTTGTTGACTGTCACAGCTGAGAGGCCAAGAATTCAATAAGCATTAGCTGAACTCCCTTTCCACCTTTCACACATGGTATGCCAAACAAGACATTGCTGTACAACTATACAGGACATTGAGTAATGTTCTTAAGCATGACATTTCCTATTTCTTATACATAAGTGGTTGTCACTACCAAAACCTAGCAGTCATTCAGAAACAATGTTCAATCAGTAAACTCCATATTCCGATAAGGCATAGTGCTTTGATTAGCCTATTGTGCAGGGTCAAAGTTACCACAAATAAGGTACAATTTACATTTGGCTAACATTGTTCCAGCCTACAATGGCCTGTTGTGAAATGTAACCTGGTGAGATAATGTATCTGCTCTAGGTATTGATATTGTTATTTTGTTTGCAGGAGCCGGTTCGTTTGCTAGGTTAGTGTACCTGCTGCAAAGGGCAGCAAAAACCCTAACTGTCAGCAGTGTGAATCTAAAATGTCTCAGTATAGCCTGCCATGTCACAAAGGTGTGCTATACAGACTATCTTTAAAAAATGTTTTAATATATAGATTACCCCGCTAGGCTCAACATGCTGAGAATTCATCTACTTGAAACAAATATTGTGGCAACTATAATCAGGGAATCTGCGCCTGAAAGCATTTGTTTTATAATTGACCTCGCTACACATCTTTGCAGAAAATCGACAAACATTTTTTGAGATTTGTATATTAAATTTAAGATCTGTATTGTTTGAATCTGCTTTTTGAAGTTTATTGAAATTTGAAATGTATTGACTCCTTTGAAATTCTGTTTCACTTTTATCTATTTTATGGTCACAGCAAATAATGTACTAAATAATAATAATAGGTGATGTGTACAGTGCATAGTTACTCAATCTGGAGTGTCCCCGCATTGAGGATTCTTTCTCCAGCTACAGCGGCCTAAACATGCACTCCCAACAGGCATTACATCAGAAAAAAATAGCTTTTGAGGTTTTTTTTCAGAATGATGATTCTGAGCATTCCTGTTCTAAAGCTAGAGAAAAAGTGTTCCTCATTTTAGAAGCACGAAAGCTAAAGGAACACCCTCCTATCCGTTCTTTCTTTACAAGGATATCTCAATAAGTGAAGCCTGTGCAGACCTAAGACTTTTTCTGGGTTCATAAGGTTTCACAAGTGAAGCCAAATATCTGGGCCCTTTCCTGTGTAAGATTTTATGACAACAACACATAATTTTGAAAGGCACCCTCTGGTGTACAGGGAGCCAATGAAGTTTGGCATGGGCAGATCCCTTGCAAGAGACCTATGGAGATTGAGCCAGATGCTCTGCAGCATTCTGCACCCTGTGAAGCTTTCTCAGTCTACTCTGTGAGGTTCCAAGATATAACACATTCCAATAGCCCAGCCTAGATATGTCTAGAGCCTGGACTATTGATTTATTTTAACCAAATGCCAAGTTTTCTCACTTTTGGCTTAGGGGTCGGCACTGGTCCAAGAAAGTCTGGTTGATTTTCTAGGCATTAAGCTGAAGAAAGCTATAGTCCATCCACTTAATGTAGATAATGCATAAAATTTGGTGAACATTTAGGGTAGGATTTTTATTGGGAGAAGTGTAGCAAATCTGTGTGAAAGCAAGTGTTATGGATCCTCACAGATTTCAGGATTTTCCTTCACAGAAATATGAGGAAAATCTGTGATTTATCCAAAGTTTGGTGGTTGCAAGTCATTCTGCGTAAGAACAGGTATTAGGATCCATGCACGCTACACCATCCCAGACTACTATATGTGTTGGAAGGAGGACCCCGAGGAGTCGGCGAGACCACCAAGGGGGGCCCTCACACTGTACGAAGTAGCCGAGCGCTGCCGAGAAGTCCCCTGAGAGATCCTTCTCCTATCACGTACTAGCACAGTAAAACCACCACACAGGACTCAAGGAGGTTGTCTCACGACAAGCAATTCTTTATCAGCAATAAAAAGGTTACGAGGTCAATATTTACACGGAGGGATCGAGGGATCCACCAAAAGTCTCAGTGTCTCTTTGGAAGGGTAGGGGTAGCGGGACAGTCTTTGGCAGGAGTGCGGTACGAGGGTACCTGGGGCCCAGTTCTTATCCTCAAGCTGGAGGACCTCCAGATCTCGGAGGGGTCGAGCCGCGATGGCGTCAGCAGGGCTCCGGCGTACAGTTCGTGGAGAGCCGCGATCCAATCAGCAGGGCTCTCAAGATGGTTTCTGCTCAGCTCGAGCCGCGACGTCGTCAGCAGGGCTCCGAGGGAGGTTTCAGCGAGGTTGGGCCGCAACAGCGTCAGCAGGGCTCCGATGTTCCAGGTGGTTCACAAGAAGGAGCCGCGACGCAGTCAGCAGGGCTCGTGATGGTTCCGACAAGAGTTCTTCTCCGTAGGGTCAGCCGCGATTCAATCAGCAGGGCTCTCGACTCCGGGATACAACTGCCGATCTGTGGCGGGGTCGCCCCAGATATAGGTCTGGAGCCCTTTGATGTCCGGACTCAGGCGCCCGGGGGGGGCGGAGAGGCCGGGTGGAGGTGGCCAGACGCCCAGCAGGAGAGGCGCCAGGCCCAAGGGAGTTGCAGGGCGATCACACCTCGAGAGGGGAGGACAGTTGGGGGTCCCATCGATACTGTCCTCCGCCGGGGGCGATGAATGGTTCCTGCGGCACCCCCTGGCCAGTTCGTGGTGCCTCGATGTCGGGGCTTCGCTGGGGTAGAGGCCGGGTTGAGCGGGGTCGCGCTGGCTGGTGCACAGAGTCACGTGGATGCCAACAAGATGGCGGAGCCACGAGGGGTATGCGACCTCGTGCAGCTCAGGATGAAGGGCCTCGGTGCAGTTCAGAAGGGTGGCCCGTGAAGGCCGGGGCGGGGAACGGGCACAATCCACGGGGTTAAGGACCACGCCACGAGGCCGGGTCCAACAGGCGTCCCCCCCAGCCGAAGGCATGGAGAGTCACCCATCTCCTTGGGGATTCTCCTCGTCAAGGCGGAAGAAGCGGGACAGGCCGTCGGCGTTGGTGTGGTCATTGCCGGGCCGGTGTTCAACGTCAAAGTCCATCCCTTGTAGCGAGATGGACCACCGCAGCAGCTTGGGGTTCTCGCCCCGCATTTGCATTAACCACCGCAGGGGCCGGTGGTCGGTCTGGACCCGGAAGTGGGTACCAAAGAGGTAGGGCCGGAGCTTCTTGAGGGCCCACACTACAGCGAAGGCCTCACGCTCGATGGTGCTCCATCGTTGCTCTCGGGGCAGTAGCCGTCAGCTGATGAAGGCCACTGGTCGGTCGAGCCCCTTTTCATCGGCTTGGGACAGGAGGGCCCCGATCCCATACTCGGAGGCGTCCGTCTGCACCACGAACTCCTTATTGTAGTCAGGGGCCTGCAGCACCGGGGCAGTACACATTGCTGTCTTTAGGGTGTCGAAGGCTGCTTGGCAGCGGGGTGTCCAGTGCACCTTCTTGGGCTGCTTTTTGGACGTTAGCTCTGTGAGGGGGCCAACAATGCTCCCATAGTCCCGGATAAACCGCCGGTAGTATCCGGTGAGACCCAGGAAGGCCCGGACAGCGGTCTGGGTAGTGGGGGGTTCCCAGGCCTGGATGGCATCTATTTTCGGTTGGAGAGGGGCCACCTGCCCGCTCCCCACTTGATGGCCCAGGTAGGTCATGGATCCGTGGCCGATCTGGCATTTGCTGGCCTTGATTGTGAGCCCGGCCCGCTGGAGGGCGGCCAGGACGGCTTTAATGTGAAGGAGGTGCTCTGCCCAGTGGTTGCTGTACACGGCAATGTCATCTAGGTAGGCCGCGCTGAAGGCCTCAAGCCCGGCCAAAACCTTGTTCACCAGTCTTTGGAAAGTGGCCGGGGCGTTCTTCATTCCGAAGGGCATCACCCGAAAGTGGTAATGCCCATCAGTGGTCGAAAAGGCGGATCTTTCTTGGGCGCCGGGGGTGAGCTGGATTTGCCAGTACCCGGCGGTGAGGTCCAGCGTGCTCAAGTAGCAAGCGGACCCTAGGCGGTCGATGAGTTCGTCGGCCCGGGGTATAGGGTGGGCGTCCGTCTTGGTCACTGCATTCAGGGCTCGGTAGTCCATGCAGAATCGTAACTCTGGGGGGTGGCCGGGAGCTGCGGTCTTTGGCACCAGGACGACAGGGCTGGCCCACGGGCTGTCGGAGGGTTCGATGACCCCCAGGGCCAGCATCTTCGTTACTTCGGCCTGGATGCAGGCCCGAACTCGGTCGGGTACCCGGTAGGCTCTGTGTCGCACGGGGGGCTCTCCGCGGTATCGACGTCGTAGACGCACCAGTGGGTCACCCCCGGGGTGAGAGAGAAGAGGGCTGCGTAGTCCCGCAGCAGTTGATGGCAGTCGTTGTTCCGGAGTCAGGGAAGAGGCGAGTTGGACACCTTCGATCGATCCATCATGGACGTTGGACTGCAAGAGGTCGGGCAGGGGCTCGGAGTCGTCCTCGCCCCCCTCGTCGGTCGCCAGTAGCAGGCTCAGTTCGGTCCGGGCAAAGTGGGGTTTTAGCCTGTTAGCATGTAGGACCCGGAGGGGGTTCCGGGGGGACTCCAGGTCGACCAGGTAGGTGACGGGACTTTTCTTCTCCACTACCTTGAAGGGCCCGGTCCACTTGTCCTGGAGGGCGCCGGGTTCAACCGGGGCCATGGCCCATACTTTCTGACCTGGCTCGAATTCTATGGTAGAGGAGTTCCGATCGTACCACCGCTTCATGTCCTCCTGGCTGGCCTCGAGGTTGGCTTCGGCCATGGCTCGGAACTTGCGGGTCTGGTTTCGGAGGGTCAGGAGGTATCGGTAGACGTCAGGAGGGGCGCCTTGGGGCTTCATCTCCCAGCCCTCCTTGACCAGGCTGAGCGGTCCACGGACCGGGTGTCCATACAATAGTTCAAACGGGCTGAACCCCAGGGACTTCTGCGGGACCTCCCGATAGGCAAACAGGAGGCACGGCAGCAGGACATCCCATCTCCGCCTGAGGGGCTCTTCCAGGCCCTGGATCATTCCCTTTAATGTTCTGTTGAACCGCTCAACCAGTCCGTTCCCCTGAGGGTGGTAGGGGGTCGTGAACTTGTATGTGACCCCGCACTGCTGCCACAGGGACCGCATGTATCTGGAAATAAAGTTCGTGCCTCTGTCGCTCACCATTTCGCGGGGAAATCCCACTCGGGAGAAGATCCCCATTAAGGCCCGGCCTACCACGGGGGCCGTTATAGTTCTTAGCGGGACCGCCTCCGGGTACCTGGTGGTGTGGTCCACGAGGACCAGGATGAAGCGGTGGCCCAGGGCGGTCTGGGGGTCCAGGGACCCCACAATATCGATTCCGACCCGTTCGAACGGGGTGCTGACGGCTAGAAAGGGTTGGAGGGGGGCCTTGACCCGACCCCCCGTCTTCCCGCTGGCTTGGCAGGTCTGGCAGGACCGGCAGTGGTTGTCCACGTCTCTCCGCATCCGGGGCCAGTAGAAGTGGGTCACCAGACGGCTGTACGTTTTGTCTTGCCCCAAGTGTCCGGCGAGGGGCACATCATGTGCCAGGTTGAGCAGGAACTCCCGGAAGCGGAGGGGGACCACCAACACTCGGCTGGCCCCGAGTTCTGCCACTTTTTGCTCACTGTATAGCAGGCCCTCGGCCCAGTAGACCCAGTGGGTGCCGGTCTGGTCCCCGTTGGTTTGGACGAACGCTTGTTGGTGGACCCCTTCGAGAGTGGGGCAGGACTGCTGCTCTTGTTGGAACTGCTCCCGGGTGGGGCCCCCTTCGTGTCGCCATTGTGTCAGCTCTGGTAGGGCGCACGGGGAAGCCATCTCTTCGGGGGAGGATTCACTAGGTCCAGGGTCGGTGTCCGCCTCCTCCTCGCTGCTGGCGGGAGGGGGTGCGAGCCCCTCGGGCTGGGCGGCCCCGGAGGCCGAGGATGAGCGGGGGGCCCGGGCGGTCATGGACCGGGTGATGGCGCAGGCCCAGTCAGATAGTCCCAGCATTCGGAGGTGCTCTCGTCGCTCTACTTGAGCCCAGGGGGAACTCTCCAAGTCGTTCCCCAGGAGGCAGTCGACAGGGGCGTCGTCGCGTACCGTCACCTTCAGCAGGCCCGTCACCCCTCCCCACTCGAAGGGGACCAGGGCCATCTGGCACAGGCTTTCACTGTTGTCGGCCATCCGGACGGGGCACAGCACATTCGGTAGAATCTGTTCAGGGGTCACCAGGTGGCAGCGGACAGCGGTGACACTGGCGCCGGTGTCACGAAGGGCTTCGGCCCGTTGTCCATTGACCGTGACCTGCTGCCGGTACTTCTGGGTGTTGCTTGGGATGGGGGTGCAGGGTATCATTTCTCGGCTACCCAGGCAGACCAGGGACATGGCTGCCGGCTCCCATTCAGTGGTCCCTCGGTCGAGGGTCTCCTCTTCCTCTTCTCCTTCTCCCAGGGCGGCAGCCGCCAGCTGTCGGGGCGGGGGCCCGCCGGCCCTGTTTCTTCGGTTCAGGGGGCAGACCGGATCGCTGGCATAGTGTCCGGTTTGTTGGCAGCCGTAGCACGTTACTGGTGGCCGTGGTCCGGGTCTGGCCGGGGGCGCCCCCCTTCGGGCTAGGCTCGGGGAGAGTTGTTGCTGCGGTGGCCCTCGAGGGGGGCTCCTTGGGGCCCCGGCGGGAGGGTCTCGGTTCCTGTTCGGCCCTCCCCCTCCACCGCGCTGGCGGGGGGGTCCGGTGGGGTTCCTCTGGTACTCCCCCATTGAGTTCCGGGGGACCCGGGAGTTGACCCATCGATCGGCCTCGACGGCGAGTTTTCGCGGGTCGGTCATTTTGCTGTCGAGGAGGTGCTGTCTCAGTTCCACGAAGCAATTGTTGGAGAGATGTTCCCACACGATGAGGTCGACCAGCTGCCCGTAGGTGGTTACTTTGCTACCTTTGATCCACCCTTCTAGGGCCCGACTGAAAAAGTCCACATATTCCACCCATGTGGTACCCGGGATTTTCTTGCAGTCCCTGAACCGCTGGCGGTACATTTCCGCGGTTAGCCCGTAGCGGGTGAGCAGGGCCTCCTTCATGTGATCGTAGGAGGTCATCACCTCCTCCGGCAGCTGGAGCAGCGTGTCTCGCCCCTCACTCAGGAACCGCCCCCACAGGCCCGTGCCCCAGTCTTTTCGGGGCACCCGATGAGAGGTCATGGCCACCTCGTAGGCCTTGAACCATTGTTGGATGTCGTCATTCTTGTAGTACTCCTTGACGACCTCTTTCGGGATATGTACCTTGGTCTCGGAAGGCGGTAGAGTGTCTCTAGTACTGGGGGTGTTGGTCCCTCCGTTCTTGGCCTTGATTTCGAGCTCCTTGAGACTGCGCTCGTGCTCAAGGGTCAGTTTCTTTTCCTCCAACTCCCGGTGTCTTCTCTTCTCCTCTATCTCCTCTTGAAGCCGTAGCTGCTCTAGGGCCAGTTTCTTTTCTGCCAGCTGGAGTTCGCCGTCCAGCCGCAGTCGTGCGAGCTCTAGCTCGTGGTTCCGGACCTTCTCCCGCTCTCGTATTTCTTCTTCGGAGAGGCCGGTTTCTAGGCTCTTTCTTCCTCCGGTTGCCGGAGTCAGTGCGGTTGATGTGGTCTCAGTCAGGGGCAAGGGACCTTCTTCCTGGGAGGGGCCTGCCCCGGCCTCCAGCCATGACCTCAGAGCTTTCTGCATCTCCTCTTTGGTACCTAGGCCGGTGGTTGCAATGCCTTTGTCTTTGCAGAACTGTTTTAACTCTTTGTGCGTATATTCCTCCAGCCGTTCGGGCTGGAACTCCATTGTCGCGTTGTTTTCTTGGCTGCTCATGATTACTGTTCGTTTGGATGGGTAGCTAGTGGGTACTGGCTGGTACGTACAGCGTTCGGCTCGGATCCCGTCGCTGGCCACCAAATGTTGGAAGGCGGACCCCGAGGAGTCGGCGAGACCACCAAGGGGGGCCCTCACACTGTACGAAGTAGCCCAGCGCTGCCGAGAAGTCCCCTGAGAGATCCTTCTCCTATCACGTACTAGCACAGTAACACCACCACACAGGACTCAAGGAGGTTGTCTCACGACAAGCAATTCTTTATCAGCAATAAAAAGGTTACGAGGCCAATATTTACACGGAGGGATCGAGGGATCCACCAAAAGTCTCAGTGTCTCTTTGGAAGGGTAGGGGTAGCGGGACAGTCTTTGGCAGGAGTGCGGTACGAGGGTACCTGGGGCCCAGTTCTTATCCTCATGCTGGAGGACCTCCGGATCTCGGAGGGGTCGAGCCGCGACGGCGTCAGCAGGGCTCCGGCGTACAGTTCGTGGAGAGCCGCGATCCAATCAGCAGGGCTCTCAAGATGGTTTCTGCTCAGCTCGAGCCGCGACGTCGTCAGCAGGGCTCCGAGGGAGGTTTCAGTGAGGTTGGGCCACGACAGCGTCAGCAGGGCTCCGATGTTCCAGGTGGTTCACAAGAAGGAGCCGCGACGCAGTCAGCAGGGCTCGTGATGGTTCCGACAAGAGTTCTTCTCCGTAGGGTCAGCCGCGATTCAATCAGCAGGGCTCTCGACTCCGGGATACAACTGCCGATCTGTGCCGGGGTCGCCCCAGATATAGGTCTGGAGCCCTTTGATGTCCGGACCCAGGTGCCCGGGGGGGGCGGAGAGGCCGGGTGGAGGTGGCCAGATGCCCAGCAGGAGAGGCGCCAGGCCCAAGGGAGTTGCAGGGCGATCACACCTCGAGAGGGGAGGACAGTTGGGGGTCCCATCGATACTGTCCTCCGCCGGGGGCGATGAATGGTTCCTGCGGCACCCCCTGGCCAGTTCGTGGTGCCTCGATGTCGGGGCTTCGCTGGGGTCGAGGCCGGGTTGAGCGGGGTCGCGCTGGCTGGTGCACAGAGTCACGTGGATGCCAACAAGATGGCGGAGCCACGAGGGGTATGCGACCTCGTGCAGCTCAGGATGAAGGGCCTCGGTGCAGTTCAGAAGGGTGGCCCGTGAAGGCCGGGGCGGGGAACGGGCACAATCCACGGGGTTAAGGACCACGCCACGAGGCCGGGTCCAACAATATGTATTTTATTTTCTGAATTGACTGGGCCTGGCAGTTTTTCTGGGTGCCACTGAGTCCTGGCCTAAATAACAAAGCCACCCAAATCACCAGAACTGGTCAATATGAAAGGTAAAATCTTGATGTTTCCTTGTGTCTCAGGGGCTTTCTGAAGCCTTTCATTTGATGGGCGATAGCTCAGTCACGCAAGTGGGGTACTCTTGTTATTAGAAGATATGTAGGAGTACTGTGTGATAGGACATTTGTGGGTCCCTGCAGATTCAGTAAGTGCAGTCTGATTTCATTTTTGTTTTGCTGTGTAATGTTAAAACGCACTGTGAGGTTTGAGCTACATAATACAGCAAAATTAAAAATCAAACACAGAACTTGTGAGAAGCATTTCTCTTGCATCCTGACTTTGGAAAAGAAAATGTTTCTGGTGTTTTTACCAGAAACATTTTCTTTTCCAGTACTGTGGATGACCTGTTAAAGTTCTCTGCACTGTGAAGGTATTGTGGTGGAGGTCAAGCTGCAGGGATATGATGGCCATATTGCCCTAACTTCTTTGGTCCATGATCACATGAGACATCTCCAGTTCCAGGAGTCCTCCAGGATGGTAGGTGTCTAGGACTGGGGTACAACAAAAAGCACAGCGATCAACGAAAGATGGCAGGTGCTGCTAAAGGCCATGCACAGCCAATAGAAGTTCCTATTGACATACATACATTGACATACATGGTCTATGAAGAAGAGGGCTAGAGAGAGAATAACAAATATTGAGAAGTACGAAAAAGATAAAAGAGTTGAAGAGGATTTACAAAACAAGATTAGATTTAAAGGAAGAAAGGCGAGTAAAAAGGAAAAGCAAGACGGAGCGAGGGAGAGACAGGAATGGGAAGATCAATGCAGCAGCAAACAGAAAGGGAGGAAGTGTGGACAGACATTGGGAGATTGGTATGAATTGAGAAATTAAGATAGAGCCTAAAGGAGTCAAATGAGAGCTAGGCACATGTAGAGAAATGGTGACATGAGATTTCTATTGGAATATGTAGCATATCATATTTTGGCCAATACACCTGGCCCAATGTGAATTCAAAGCACAATTTTGCATTTTATTTTCTAAATGGGATTTTAATTTAAGTCCCAAAAGTAAGATCCCAAAAGTCACTTAGCGTATTGGTCTTTATAATCCTTGAAGAGTCTAAACTTACTTGATCCACATTGACTTTTTACCCACTCCCTTTTATTTGTTACTATATGCAGTGAAGATGCCTTCTCTTTAAATCCATATCAGCCATGTCTACATATGCTGGTGTAGTTGTTGATAAGTACAACCTACTTGCTGAGAAGCTCGGTGTACATTTAAATGTGGCAATCTCCTAACTGTTTCATATTATGAAGCTTAACTTTTATCTGCACCTTTAGTAATGCTGATCAATACTTCTGCGAGTAAAAATAGTTTTCATTCCTAGTACACATGGCAGGCTTCCATGCTTTCTACATTCACCACTCCGAAAACTGCATGCTCGTCCAAGCTATGTTCTGCACCTATTTCACTCACATAACCCAGCAGAGCCACCCGGGGGGAGCACTCAACCGCAGCACCCATCAACAAGGCCAACTGCTCGAAAACACGTTCCCAATATGTCGTCACCGTCGGCTACTCCCAGGCCAGACGTAGAAAGGAGGCCTCCGGGGCCCAGCAACGCACGCACCTCGCATCTTCACTCAAACCCACCCTATGCAGCCAGACAGGGTTCCTGGACAGCCTGTGAATTAACTTAAAATGAATAAGGCGCAGTCTATAATTGGATGACAGTTCTATCATTTGCACGGAGCAGTTTGCCCATGTAGCCTCCTCTAGCAGGCCCCCTAGGATGTTTTCCCACTTGCGTCATGCAGGGGGGACACATATCGAGGATGTGCCCTGCGTACCAGAGTAGAGTCGAGTAATGATTTTCGCTGTGAGGGATTCACTAGGAATTCTTCCAGTACTAGGAATGCTGGTGGTGTGACAGGAAAGGATTCATAAAGTGTATGCAGCACTGTTCTTAGTTTATAGTAAGTGAACCTGTCAAGCATCCCTGTGTGATCCTCGCCGAGCACTTTGTCTATGGTAGTGAACACCACGTTGTGAAAAGCCTGTCCCATCGTGTGCAGCTGCCTCAGTCTTTGGCTCACCCCTGCGTCTGTAGTGAACGGAAGTCCTGGGTGTCTAATAAGTGGGATTGAGGGGGCAAATGCGGTTTCCAATCGCGCTCTATGCCTGAGTTTCCGCCACGGCCCCACCGTGCAGCCCACAGTGTCAATCTTGACACGGGGTGCACTTTGAGGTCCAAACAGCACCATATGTAGAGGTATCGGAATCGCCCTGTCACTTTACGGAGCAGTGTGCGCGATAAAGAGAGTCGGAAACACACAATGATAAGCAAATTGTGCCTGAGTACAGTTATAATAGAGCTCCATGTCTGGAGCCATCATCCCACCCTGCTCAAACGGCAGCGTCAGAACCTCCCATTCCACCCAGGGCTGTTTGCCTGCCCAGGCCAACGTTATCAGATTAGAGCGTAATCGCCGCCGGAATGCCACTCCATGAGCTTGCCATAGTTGTGGCTCCATAATTCATCCACACTCCGGCTCAGCCAGATGCCCAAGTACTTCACCGGGGAGCTTGCCCACTGAAGCGGGAATTCCGATCGAAAAGGGTTAGTAGCGTGGGTGAGCGGGAAAATTATTGACTTTCCCCAGAATTTGCAGCATCAAAGAGAGATGTTAATCACAGTATAGAACCCTAGATGCAAACCGTGAAAGCACCACTTAGAGCTTTAGAGGCCATGCAGCTGCATGCCCATCTGCAGCTCTTCTAACTGGAGATGAAACTAGTGTTCTCAGCCTTGCATCAGGCTGCAAATTGACCCACCTGAAATATCACTATCACCTATTCTTAACCATGCCTGCCTGTCTTGCCTGTTTATATCTTACAAGGGTCTCCTTTTGTGAAGCTTCTTTCACACAACCTGTCTGTAACTATGAAGGGTGTGTGGCAATGTTGGATCCTGCTTCAAGTCCATGCAGTTTTGACTGGTGTTTTTATGTGAGGTGAGGTTTATCCTTTCAGGACTTCCTGGTGTGATAATTTCCTGAAGTTGAATATCCCAGGCAGGACACCCTCCAGCAACAAAAAAAAAGAATTGAGTGTGGAGGCTGGACATTCATCACGTGAGGTTAAGAAGAATGCAAAGGAAGGCTCTTAGCTGAGTTCATCATTTTTAAAAATAGCTTGCTAAACTTTGCATTGCACCAAGCTTGAACAATTTAGAAAGTTTTACACCCTTCTACTTTAAATCCCATCTAGTTGACAGGAGTTAAAGTTGGATTGTAAAAAGTTAATTGAGTCTGTTTTAATATGTACCTGAAAGTGAACCATTTAGTCCCTCACATTGACTCACATGGTGTGCACCTCAATATTGAAACCAGAATATAGATGGCACAGAATATTGAGTACAGAATGTAAAATCCAAAATATTACTAGGCAAGTATAGATATTCTGTACCTTACTCCACATATAAGTAGCAACACAATATATATATCTTCAAGGTATGCAGATGTGGAGTTAGCACTAGTAAATCTATACTTCTCTATATGCACTTACCTCTCAATAATCTGTCCTCAATGTTTTTTACCACAATATCCTAAGGGTTTATATTTAGTCATACAACCAGTATTTGGGAAATAATGTACCTATAGTGCACAGCTTCAATGTTTGGCCATAGCTGAGGACCATGCACCCGTAAAAATATGCTTCTGGCTACAGACCTGGTCAGGAGCCAAAACCAAGATTAGAATATAAATGTCAAGCTTCCAGTGCCTGCAATTTAAATAATAGCTCTTACTACATTTACAAATCACAAAACACAAAGGCTGCATTACAGATCACCATGTATTTGTCAGTATAAACACTTATTCCTTTTTTTTACCATCAAAAGAAACTTTCTTATGAACTAATTATGAAACCTACTTCTGCCTAAAAATAATAATGTTGGGCGACTGTTCCAGGCCTCAGCAGAGCAGCTCTATTTACCCACTGCAAGACATAATAAAACTCATAGGCATTTTTCTTATAGGCAACGGTGCAGCCGACACGTGGCTTAACCCCTACTTAGTACTATATACACTTTCACAGAACATACACCCACCATAGTTTGTAAAGCCTTACTGGTATGGCCTGTGGCCTACCATCTGGTGATTAGGAGTCTGCAATGATGCAAAGGTTTCTTTGAACGTTATTCAAAGTTGTATAAACACCTTGCAAAATCATGAAGGTTGCACAGTTTTTCACTTTGCCACAGCTGCATAGAAACGCTCTGAACAGTTTACATTTGCAGGCAAGAATTCAGTATTTCTGGTGCTGTGGCAGTACCTTCAGTGCTCTCTGCAAATATATTTTTTTAACATTATTTTTCAGTTTTATAAATTATATTATGTCTACAAAGCCAGTGTCACTTTTTCCAGATGCATACATCATAGTTACACCCATTCCACATATACATTTCAGTAACAGTACTGTCAGCTTGTGAGTATGTACAGGGTTTTAGATGACCATAGATTGTCATACTAAAGGCAGCAGTGTCCCCTGAGATGGCTTGGGCATATACATCGCCCACTCCTTATGTCGTACCAATTGTCTGGAATGGTGTCTCTTGCTGCATGTGTGTACCAGTAGCTGTTTCTAGGTTGAGTAGATATGATTGCAATATTTGCCAGATTTCACAGGTTATAGACGTGGGAGGTTGTAAAGCTGCATGTAACTCGCTGTTAGGGTTACAGTGCATCAAACTATTGATGCACCCTTTTTTAGTGGGAAAGTATTTACTGCCCAATGTATGGCTCTTTCCCTTTTGGTGAGAAGTAGCACAATTGCTACATACCAGCGTGAGGTTTTTTAGGCTATTTTGTACATAACCAAATAGTACTAGCAGGGGGAAAGGTTCGATAGTGTACTGTGTCATAAGGGAGATTTCAGCAAAAAATTTCCTGCAAATACATTGTTCATTTGCTGCACGTCCATGTCATGTGGGCGAAGTCTGCTAAAGGAGCTGTCATACGGGCGAGGTGGATCTATGCGGTGTAATTTAGCAGGGTAGCATACGCATGCCATAGAAACATGGGGGCAGATTTACAAGCCACTTGCGTCATTTTTGCGCCGCCGTAAAGCAGCGTAAAAATGCGCCCATTTACAACGTGACGCATTTAGGCAGATGAAGTGACGCAGTGAAATCTACAAGATTTCACTGCACCACATCTAGGACGCCACTGCGTCAAATTCTTACGCCTGCTTGAAGCAGGCTTAAGGAGTGATGCAGCACAATGAGGATAGGCCTCCCCATGCATTGCTGGAGTTGCGTCGTGCTTGCGACACGACTCCTGCAATGCGTGACTTTTGCGTCAACAGGTGCGTCAGAATGTCTGATGCATCTGTCAATCCTTGCGCCATGGTGCGCCGTATAGTACATTTCCAGGTTTAAGAAGTAGAATGATCACTGCTTTCTGGAAGGTAGGTGGGAGTATGCCATGCTCTAGTGCCTCTTTATATATTTCCAAAAGTTAGGGGGCCAGTAGATGTTTGAATGTCTTCCAGAAAACTAGGCCTGGCACTTTTGGGCCGTCAATGGAATCTATGGCCTGCTTAATCTCCTCTACCATGAATGGCTCGGCAAAGAACAGTTGGTGTGCGGTGGGTAGCCATACCAATGCGACCTCTTCCAACTTTTGAGTTCTATCCTTGGCATCTTTCAATACCTGGGAAGTGTAGAGATCAGTGTAATAGGCAAGAACTTCATTCTGTATGCCTATAATTTCTATGAGAAGTGTGCCTTCTGGGTACCTGAGACTGGATATGTAGGATTGGCCGCGAGGGTCGCAATAGCCTGGTCAGTGTATGTCCCGGTCTCTCCCCCTACCCATAGCTTCGGGCTGTGGCATACTTTCCTAAGTAGCGAGTTTCCCTCTCAACAGATTCTCTAAAGTCAGATAACAGTAATTTGCGTTGTTGAAAGTTGTTCGGGTCTGGTGTAGGGTCTGGTGTCAGTCTCACGTAGCTATTTTACCTTCAAGTTGTGACAGGGTATTACCTAAGTCAAGCAGGATGCCCGCATGTTTGAAGATGCATAGTACCCTAGTGTATGCCTTAAAGGGTTCATGTAATGTGGCCCAAGATTTTACCGACCCTTTGTTGATCTCAAAATACTCTATGATTGGGTTCAGAGTTTCCAATGGAATAGTTCATCATGCAGGGCCTGCTCTGGAAATATTCATTGCCTTTTGATGCCTCCTGCTCTAGGGATATGTAGCTTTAGTATTACAGGGGAATGGCCTGAAAGTGTACGAGGTAGGTGTGATATAGAGGCCATCCAGGGAAGGAGAGTAGTTGTGAGCATCCAGTAATCGAGGTGGGTCGACGTGTAATATTGTGCAGAGTGGTACATAAATGCAGCTTAGAGGGCATTTTTCTGGCGTCATGCGTCCACCAGTGTATATGTGCCACAAAATTCCTGTGGAGTGCGCCTCGCACAGGGCTTCGTAGATGGCATGTGTGCCACGTATCCAGCTCAGGATCTAGTAGTATGTTGAGGTCCCCCCAATGCATATATAGTCTGCCTCAATCTTGGCCATCTGTGTCTGTAGGTGTATGTAAAAATTCGGGCTATCAGTGTTCGGGGCATATACATTCACTAATAGGACGCTATAGCCCAATAACTGTCTCCTGGCAAGCTACAATGCGATGATGGATGATCTGCAGTATTTTGCCAACAGATGTCCTGCACATCCATGGGGTTATCGAAGATTCATGGCTCGCCATTCACTTCCACCCGAAGTCAGGCCGGATAGTTCATACCATAGAGGAGCACCAGGTTTTGGAGTGTGGCCTTGACGCCTGTGTACTACCATTGTGCCTCCTAGACCATCGCAGTAAAATTTGGGAACAGGGTCACCAAAGATCCCTGCAAACTGAGCAGGTCCTTTTCCCTTGCCAGCCATAAGGTCTCTCTTGCGGCCTCTGAAGTTCAATAGGCAGGCAATGAGAGGCCTCTGCAGGCATCCCAGGTTTGATCTTGGACCAAGAGAGAAGTGGGCCCTCTCAACCACAAATGTGGATGTAAACGAGTCCTTCCCAAAGAGTTCGGCAAGCAGTCTCTCCATTAATTGATCCAGTCGACCTGTGTTCGTGGACTCGGGCACTACTAGAATTTGAATGTTGTTGGACCTACTTCTGGCCTCTAAGTTTTCATTTTTAAGAGCGATTGTTTTCATTACCTTTTCCAAGCACTCTAGCTTCCTCGCTGCTTGTGCCACAGCGTCCTTCAGATCTGATACCCTGCCCTCAGTGGTTCCGAACCTGTGTTCATGGTGGCCCATTTGCTCACTCATTACATCCAGTCTTTTGTCCAGGGTGGCAAAGCAGCCATCGAGGGCTTGGAATCCTGATCTCAATTCAGCCATGATGACATCCTTTCAATGCACCAAAGCCACAGGAACATCAGTCTCACTCCCTCCCTCTGTATGCTCCAATGTAGTGCCTGGGGCCCTGGACTTGTCAAAGGTTAATCAGTGTTGTTTAAGGTCTCCACACACCATAATCTGGGTCTAGAGGGGAGGTCGGCAGGGAATCAGTGACAGTTTTTTATGAACATCTGAGCTGGCTCAATTGTGCAAAATGGGAGCGTGCCCACAGAGTCTACGAAGTCTGAAGCAGTGAGCCCCCCAGCATGCAGGGGCAGCACCCCGGTGTCACATCACCCAGAAGAGAACAGATGAGGCCCTGATGAGGACAATATCACTATAGAGGAGCAAATGTCACTATAGAGTAGCAGAGGGTGCACGCTGGTGGCCCTCAACCTCCTGCCAATTTATCCCTCCAGGCACATGGCAATATGAGTTGTATATGTATACCAGACAGCCATGGGTTGTACAGTCCGTCAGCCAGGGCACTCGTGTCTGGCGTGTTGGGAGAGTACCCCCGCTGGGATGAGCAGCGATGAGGGCTCTTATAGAGCGGGATATACAGGCCCCCATTTGTTCCCAGCAGCACTGGGAGGCAAACAATGGATGTCACAAGTATTTCAAGGGTGGGGCCCAGGTATGGCAACTGATTTGGTGAGGAAAACCTGTGGTCACAGAATGGCACTCAACCGTGTGACATTCAGAGCCTATATGGGTCCTCCACCACACAACAGCTTCAGTTTCAGGCCGCATCTGCAGTATGGGGCCTTCATGCTGTGGGACAAAAAGGAAGGGGCAAGGACATGTAAAGAGGAAGCCAGCACATTGTGGCATGCTCGGTTGGCTGCCCAGGCTCACCATGATCCCTGTCACCACTGGGCCTCCGGGGAGAGTACGGGCCAGCTCTACCTCAGTCCCCAGGGGTCATCAGCAGTGGTGCTCCCCCTCAAGCCCCAGGTGAGCAGCGGCTTCACAAGGGGCCTCCACTCTCACTGCATGTCTGTCCAGCAGAGGCTTCCATCCACTGCGGGGCATGTCCCTCCGACTTCTCTGCCAGCAATCAGTCCAGTTAACCAGCAATGGGCTTCTCATGGGTCCCCTACCCCTTAGGTCAACAAGCCACGTCCTCCTCCCAGGGAAGCTCAATCCATCAGCGCAGTTTGAGGAGAGCCACTGCATCAGCACATCATTGCTCAGTCACTCCTGGGGAATGCTGGGCCTCGGGTAGGCCCCAGGATCAGCATTACAGCAGGCAGGTACAACGGTGCCCGTGCTCTCTGCACCTCAGCCATCGGTTCCATGATGCACTTTGCAGTGGGATAGCTATCCCATGAGGATGTGGCCAGGAATGTGGTGATGTTGACATAGCAGCAGATAAACGCGCCCATTTTGGACCGCAGCTTGGCCATGCCCCCTCCTATCTGCTAAACCATGATTGAATATGCGCTATCATTTCAATACCTCTTTGGGACATTACACTTTACAAAGCTAATACAGAAGTGATCTTGATTTATGCCATTTGGAGTAGCATATATGTCTATGCAAAGTATTACTGTAGAAACTATCTATGGATCAAATGTCTTGTCCTGATGAAATTGCCATAAGATTTTAGTCAATGAAACATGTTGACCTCTCATTACGCTTGGTCTTTGAATGTCCTTCCTTTTTAATCTGTACAGGGGATGTTATACTTATTAAAAAAGTATAAGTATTACCATGATACACCTTTTTATCACAACATTATGGCATTCATGGAGGACATCCACAATTTGGCCATAAGACGTTGACCTTGTCCTGCCTTACATATACAGCTAACTGTCAGGATCAGTCATGGCTTGGCCTAATAATTATCTCCCTAAATTATATCTACAAGTTGGCTTGTGAAAGTTACTAAGAACCCATTTGTTATTTAAAGCATCCCAGTCCATTTAGAGCAGGAACATATGATTAAAAACCGGGCCAATAGCAGCTGTTTACATCTATTGACCTATCTGTTGATCTGTGCAGGGGTCTTCTCTAAAAGGCACTAATTCTCCTCGGCTGATTCTAGTCCCCATTATACTTTTGTGTTAGTCAATGAGCATTGACTCTCACTGCTGGTAGAATTAAGAAAGTGCCTCTTCTTAGCTATCACGGCAACTTGGGTCTTTGTGGAGGTTTCCTCTGTATGTTTTTATCCCTCATGACTCCAGTTTCTTTCATGTACACTCATGATGAGGGTCATATTGCTTTGTTCAACATGAGGATTCTTATGGACCCTAAATTGGAGCATTTATCTCTATCTCCACCAGCACAATATCAGGAACATAGACATGCACATTTATTGTGGAAGTTGTGCGCTATCCTCAGAGACTTGTGCAGAAAAGGGTGTAATTTATTTCATGTCCAATTAGAAAAAGGGTCAAAATTGTTCAATAAAATGTATACTGTTTTTACATATATGGCACAGGTCATTGCATTGTTGCAGCTCTTTTAGCAAGGTACTATAGTTTTAAATGTTTTGGTCAAGGGTTATATGTCTATAGTGTTCTCTAATTAGGAATGAGGGTTACTCTCTGAGGGTAAGGCCATGTGTACTATAGCCATTCCATAAGGCCAGATCATGATGAGGTCAATAAAAGGCCTTATTTAGAGTTTGGGGGACAGGTTACTCCAGCACAAACCTGATGGCCTACATTGTATGCAAAACTGTTTGTTCATCTGGTCAATAATGAGTCAGCAGACCATCTGTTTGTCAATGGCAGTCCACCCACTGGCTTCTACATCTGTAAACTGTATTCGATGGCTCAATGGGGTTGTGGCTATTGGAGTAAGGGCATCAGACTGCCCATCCTATCTAGAGTGGACAATCTGATATCTTGTTTCTGTCTGTCAACATCAGGTAAAACCTGGTACTCATGAATGTAAAAACAAAAAATAATGACCGTTACATCCTGGGAGGAAACTCCCAGGGTGTGCGGGGATTAGTTTTGTGTTTTTTGTGTTTTTCAGAAACAAACTTGTGCTCTGGGAGTTTGTCTCTGAAAAACAAATACTTTGGTCCGTGGCAGTCAAAAACATGGTAGATACTCAAAAAACATTGTGTGGCATCCCAGGAGCTTGTTGTTGCAGCTGAAGCTGAAAGATTCTAATAAAAAGTACAGGATTAGGGTTTTCTAGATATTACCCAGACATCATACTTTATTGAAGGAGTCTCTCCATTAATTGATCCAGTCAACCTGTGTTCATTGACTCGGGCACAAACTATGAAACTGATGTCAAAGTATAGGGAAATTAAAAGAGGTTTTAGTAGAAGAGCCAAGTCACTGAATGTTAATGCACTGGGATATTTTTAAATCTACCAAATTATAGAAAGAGACATACACCAATGTATTCACAGTCCATTAGCAAAAAATGTATACCTCTGCACATTATTCATAGCTTGCATTGTGAACTGCATACTTCATGCATAAACATGCACTATAATAATAGTTTAGGAAATTGTGATTTGTCAGACGTTGGAGACTCCAGTAAGATTCCTACACAAATATCAAACAATACTTCCATCTATCCCCAGTGTATTTTAATAATGTGACAATATTTTGTATTTTGGGTTTTCTATCCACTTCTTGAACACTTTCTGCTTAGTGACTGCCTTCCCTAGGATCAACTTTTTCCACTTGCTAGGCTGGGTCCATCAAAGCATGTAGTTACAAGTGACATTTGCCTCTCAGGATTCCCAGACCTCAGTGCTCCAGATATCAAGAATGAAAGAGAAAATGGTCCTCATCAAGTTCTTTTTGATTCTCCGGGTAGATGGGAGTTAGCTGTCAATGCTCTTCTCAAGGAGCTGTATAGGACAAGTCTAGATCAAGTACAACACGATAGTCGCAATTACAATAGAGTATAAATAATCATCCAAGGTTGTGTGAGAGCACAACTGAAATAATATTTATTAATGTATTGAATACACATGCAGTTTAAACAGCAATTAAAACAGTAGAAAGGCACAAAGTGCAATGCACAACAGAATACCAGAGGGGATTCTACAATAATATAAAGGAACCACTGCTCTTCCATATGAATAATGATCTAATGAATAAATGAGTAATCCAAAATGAAAGTAAAATCTCAGATGGAATCCAGTGATTGCAAATTAAATACAGTAATTACAAAATTGCAATAAAACCAGATGCCCTGGCTAAGAACTCTATAAAATGTTCATGAATATGAAATACTCAAGAAACTCAGATCACAAAGAGAATGTAAGAGAATAGAGTCAACACAGTACAGTATAGAACTACTCGTACAGTGATGTAATATTTTGCAAATAGCTAATGTTTGTGTAAAATAAATGGGTACTGAATACAAATTAAGGCTCACATTTCTTTTGTCAAGCACCTATTATTTTTGATTTTCAGTAATAGCTAAGATGTGAAACCCTAGCAGTCCACAAACATGTAAAAGCATGTAGAACTAGGAAACATATGGCAACATATATATAGTGTTTCTCTTCCCAAACATATTTTGACTCAATCTTATAGTATTACCATTTTGCTTCTGAATTCCAGATTTAACCCAGTCCACCCATGGTTTAGTCTTAAAATCCAGAATTAGGCTAGTAGAGAATAATAAGTAATATCAACTTATCACAAAGATAATGTGAATCAGACCCAATATCTCCATTTAAATGTTCTTGTTTGGATGTGTAGCCGTAGACACCACAAAGGTACATCGATATGTCAGCATAGATATGGGGGCTATAAGCCAAGGATTACACAGGGCTCACAAAATTTAACAACGTTTGCTGGATTAAGTCACCGGGTTAGCTCATCAGGTGCTCAACTCTAGTACATAGCAGATTTAAAGCAGGAGCAAAAAAAATACATATTAAAATAGAACAATATAGCAGACAGGTCGTGCTTGCTAGACACAGTCATAAATATACTCTTAAACTGTCTCTAGTGCAGAGGCTAAGGGGCAAAGTGGTCTTTTATGACATCAGTTATAGTCAAGATTCTTCAGCATTCCTCCTTCATCTTATATTAATCAATAAAGCATTTGAGAATCTCTTGGTCAAGGGAATAACAGTTTGGGTTGTCGTGGCAAGCACTGATGTGAGAAGTAAGCAACTGGACCACCAGATCTTAAAGAGTTCAAACCTGTATGTTAAATGCTTTATTAAGGTACATGCAATTCATTGTCTGATTAGTTGATACCTGTTAGACCTGACATTCTTGATATGATATTTCTCCAGACCTTTTGCCTTCACTCTCCTATTTTTCCCAAACCTGCTAACCGGGGGTAAAGTGCTTGCTCTCTCGCCTTTAAACATAGTAGATTTAATATACACCTAATTGGCATGTTTAATTTACTTATAAATCCCTATTAAATGTTACTCCATGTACCCAGGGCCTGTACATTAAATGTTACAAGTGAGCTGCAGAACTCAATGTGCCACCCACTATAGTAGCTTGTAAAAATTGTCTCAGGCCTACCACTGCAGCCTGTGGTCCAATTTTAAACTATTTTGACATGGCAAAATAAATCTTTTGCCAGGTCTAACCCCCCTTTTTATTACGTGTAAGTCATCACTAGGATAGGACATACAGGCTCATAGTCACTGAATTCAGCTGGGCTTAACTCTCTGGTAGCCTGGATTAAAAGCAGTTAGACTTAATTTAGATGCATATGGCCATGTCTGAACTGGAGTGGCGGAGTGAGCTAAAGAATGATGATGGATTAAACCCGGATCTGTGACTGGGGTGAGTGTCTGAACAGTGTCAGTGCTCCGTCCATCATCTCTTTGTCTTTGCTTTGTTCGCCCAAAGTTGGCAGGGCATGCCCAGACGTGGGTCCCTTGCTCACTTTGTCACTGGATTCAAGCAAGCCTGGCTGATGACGGCTGATTAGCCAGAAACCGGTCCCAGGATGCTTGTTTCCGGTCCATGGAAGACATGGCTTGGCAGTTCGGGCTGAACTGTTCCCATGAGGCACAGGGTCAGACTGATTTGCATATGGCCATGTCTGAACTGGGGTGGCGGAGTGAGCTAAAGAATGATGATGGATTAAACCCAGATCTGTGACTGGGGGTGAGTGTCTGAACCGTGTCAGTGCTCCGTCGATCATCTCCTTGTGTTTGCTTTGTTCGCCCTAAGATGGCAGGGTATGCCCAGACGTGGGTCCCTTGCTCACTTTGCCACTGGATTCAAGCTAGCCTGGCTGATGACGGCTGATTAGCCAGAAACCAGTCCTAGGATGCTTGTTTCCGGTCCAGGGAAGACATGGCTTGGCAGTTCGGGCTGGACTGTTCCCATGAGGCACAGGGTTGAGAAGCTTCAATTTTCGATCACGATCGAATCGACCCGCCATTTTGTGGTCCGCCGCCATTTTGTGTTGCCATCACTGAGGCAGCACGGCGAACAAAGTCTATTCTGCCTTTTCTGTAGCTTGGTGTCAAAATACGCCTTCGGCCTCTATTTGCAAAGCTGGTGTTAGAACTAGCCGAGTACACTAATCCCTGTCTGGCTTTTCTAATCCGCGACTCAACTATCTGTTGGCTCACATTATTCTTTCCTGACCTTATCTTATCGACTGGCCTTCACTGTCTCCTGCTAGCATTCTCTCGTTTCATAACTGTCCTCCCACACACACAAACGTATCTCGCCACCTGCAAGTTAGTTATAAATCTGTTAATAAATTAGCTTGAGGGAGGGGTGACAAACATAGTTGGAGGAGAGGTCTTTCCGAGTTATCCGACACTTCTGTTTTCAAACCTTTCTTATTGGTTCCACCTTGTTTTCCAACTTTCCTTATTGGCTCCTTCTTGTATGCTCTGGGAGTACATTTTATTAATGATTATGAACATTGTATGGCATTTAACCCGATGCGCCACAGAGTGAAGTGGCAGTCTCCTGAGAACCTACTTTGTGTACTTCTAGGATAACTGTACTGGCTGCAGCTAAATAAATCTGATCTTCTAACGCCGACAGAGTGTCCCGTGTCTCTGTGTAGCTGAGCAGGAGAAACCCAGGAGATTAAGGCGTACCCTGCGCCGCCAGGCCCAATTGGTTCTGGTTCTTCAACTGGCGCCCACAGTGGGGCGGCTTCAGTGGTAACGGTTCTGCCTGAAGGTTGTGAGGAACCCCGCAAGAAAATTCCGGAGGGTTCGCGAGCCACATTAGGCGACCCCTGTATGTCGAAAGTGGTCCAAAGGTCTTTTGCAGCGTGGTTACTCCTTCCTGACGGCTACTGACGACCGCTGCCCTGACATCCGCCCTGCTTTGGTCCTTCCTTTGATGATGTATGGTAAGGCGAGACAATAGACGGGGCTCTGTTGGTGGAAGAAGACATCCTTAGTTAAGTATTTTCGTGGGTCGCGCCCACAAGTTTTGGTTCTTTGATTGTTTTCCTTTGGGTTTCTTAGATTTATCTCTTGCAAGAGATAAAGCCGAGGGTAAGTGCATTTGTGCTGCGTAAATTGAGTTTTACTCCCTTGAAGTTTGTGAACAGACAGGAAGATCGAGAGATGCCTGGTCTGACTAAGTTTGGAAGAATTTGTTGTCTTGGTTGTAATAGGGATTCCCGACTTGAGGACTCTTGTCCGATTCCTTCAGTTGGAACTCCCACATATGAGCTCTATTCAAAACATGGTATCGGCCCCATTGCCTTTACCGAGACATGGACCTGATACACGAAGAAAGATGGTGTTCTAAAATGGCCAGAAAACGGTAGCTTTGTTCCTGATGTGTTAGATAATTTAGAAGCAGTCTTATTTAAGAGAAAAGCCTGGCCGGCAATGTTTGACTCTTTCCGCCTTTGGCGAAAGGAAGCCAAACAGAAAGAAATTAAACAAGCAAAACGAGATAGGAAAGCACAGGGTATGATGATTATACAGGCTGCCCAACAGTTCAAAGACGATGAAATTGATAATGCGACTGAAATTTCAGAAAGACAGCATCGTATGGCGATAGATAAATGCTATCCGGTGTTGCCTGTTTCTCCTTCTGGTAATAAGAAAGATATAGAAGAAGATCCCCTAATGTCCCATTTATTAAGGTTGCCTCCGCCTTATGCGCAAAATGCTAATGTACCTCAGCCATTACAACCTGTTCAGCCGCCAGTGGTACTTCCGCCTGTTCCGGCTCCTCTGCATTTGCCTCCTCCAGTATTACCGCCTTTGCCGGTTTTAACGTTAGTCTCAACTTCTTTACCCTCATCTCCTGATCCTAGATCTCCTTTGCCTTCAGCTCCTCCTGCAACTATCGATTCTTCTTCTGTTAGTTCCCCTAATACTTTATCCCCAATTCTTATGTCTAATTATCCGTCTGTGCGTAAGCGTCTCACAGACACTGTCACTGGTATTCTATCTCCTTTCTTTGGAGCTTTAAGTGTGTCTCCGGCTTTTGCTCGAAGACAATCTCGTAGTCAGTTCCCAGATTTTGAGGAACAAGAGAAGTTAGACTCTCTGGCACGAAAATGGATTAAGAAGGGTCCACAATACAGTGTGCTTGATATTATGCCTACCTTTTTGCAATGGAACGCGCCTACGCAAAGATATGCTTTCAATGTAATGTGTGACACTCTCATTAAAGAATGGGAAGATGTGAGTTCGAGTCCGATCTCACAAGAGCTGTTAAATGTTCATATTGATTTTGAAAAAGGTCTTATTGTGGGTTCTAAGGTTGAGGAAGCTATAAGGACGCTTATCTCTTGTAGATCCTTACTGTTTTTTCAAATTTTCCTTGATTCCGATCCGTCAGTTAAACTGACGTCGAAAAATTATCCTATGAGAGAGGTTCCTCCAATATGGAAAGAAGAGGTTGCGGCAGCAGGTGCTAATGCAGCTATTCCTGCTCATTTTCAGCGTATATGGGTACATGTCCCTTGGAAGAGATCTGAAGTTTTGGCCCTTAAGCAGACTCTACCAGATCCTCGTAAGAACCCTGCAGGTTATTATAAAGAATTAACGCAGACAGTTGACACCTGCATCATGAATCTAGTAGATATTGACATGCTAATGGGAAATGTAGTCCCACAGACAATATGGGCTAAAATTCGTAGAGAGGATCATGTGCAGGAACTAGATGCTACTTGGAATGTTATAACTGATACAGATAGAGACCAAGTGGGTGGCGCAAAGCCTGGATTTCGGAACTCCCTGGTAGGATCATTACGTTAATGAAAACTATGATGCCTGCACTGAGAGTTAATTGGGATAAATTAGCAGCATGCAAGCAAAAGAAAGATGAAAGTGTTTCTGATTACTTCACTCGTTTTGAAGAGACCTTTATCGACCACAGTGGTCAAGACATGGCTACAGAGGGTGGACAGCGATTATTTGTGGACAAATTCGTATTCAATTTCCTTCCCGAGCTGTCACACAAATGAAAAGATTGAGAAAGTTCATGGGCTGTTTCTTCTTCGGCCCAGATATTGGCTACTGCGCAATATTATGAGAATAGAGATAAATAAGAAAAAGAAAAGCAAGAGAAAAAGACGAAAGAATTAAAAACGAAGGTTCTCTTGCAACAAGCCTATCCGCCACGTTAAGCTCAACCTCAAATTCAGCAGCCCCCACAGTTTCAGAGGTTATATCAAAAACATGAGCCATACATTCCGCGACCTTTGTTAGGTCCTAATCAATGTGCCTATTGTAGAGAGGAAGGTCATTTTAAGAATAGTTGTCTGGTTTTATTGCAGCGCAATGGAGCGTTAACTGCTCCACGAGGTTGTGCTGGACTCCAGTCAGCAAACAGAGGTAGAGGTCGAGGTGTGTTGACTCAAGAACAGCGTGCCCTTCCTTCTCCCAATTTTGTGAACTGTTTTGATCAGCAGAATGTTAGGTCTACGCAATATTATAATGAAGATTAATATGCTGAAAATGGAAATGAGAGTCTTCATGCCAACTAGGACAGCCATGGACAAAGTAAGGGAGTTGTGCCAATCCCAGTAGATCAAAATGGACCTTATGTTAACGTCACTACAATGGGTGTTTCAGAGCCATTTCTCTTACATACTGGGGCGATGAGAAGTTCTATCATTCATTCTAAACTCCCTGGGGCGCCTTTGTCTGGCTTAACGAATGTTTCCGTAGGATTTTCTGGCACCCCTGTTCGCAATCCAGTTTCTTGCCCTTTGCCTATTTCAGTTGGTCCCTATGATTTGAAAGCTCCACTTCTGTTAACGAATGGTTGCGGTGAGAATTTGTTGGGTCTAGACCTATTGAAAAGAATGCATGCTATAGTATATTGTTCTCCTTCTGGTGTACATCTTACTTTGGGACAGAAATTGGTCTCCCCAATGTATTTGTCTAAAGATCAGTTTCCACCTGAATTACTTTCTCTTCCAACAGCACTTTGGGCCACAGGTCCGAATGATGTGGGTTGTCTTGAGATTCCGCCTTATGTTGTCACTCTCAAGCCTAATGTTGAATTACCGCGCATCCCACAATATAGAATTTCTGCTGAAGGTGAGAAAGCGCTGTTGGAAATAATTCATGACTTGATTCGGAAGGGTGTGGTTGAAGAAACAAGAGGTAATACATGCAATAGTCCTATTCCTCCTGTTCTCAAACGCACCGATCCTTCTCAACCACCTGTATATCGTTTTGTAATTGATCTGCGGGAGGTAAACAAAATTGTTGTCCCACAATTTCCTGTTGTTCCAGATATCACTGCTCTGTTGACAATGATACCTTCCACAGCGACTTGGTTCTCTGTTATTGATCTGAAGAATGCCTTCTTTAGTATCCCCATTGCAGAAGAGAGTAGGGATATTTTTGGCTTCTCTCTCGGAGGCCGAAGCTTCCGGTTTAAGCGCGCACCCCAAGGCTATTGTGAAAGTCCCTCTATTTACAGCCAAGCTTTAAAATGTAATCTTGATACTTTTCATTTGCCGTCTGGTGCTGCTCTCATCCAGTATATGGATGACCTGTTGGTAGCCGCTGATTCAGAAGAGATTTGTAAAAATGTCACTGTTGCATTGTTACACCACTTGTTTAAACTGAAACACAAGGTTTCACCTTCCAAACTACAGTATGTCTGTCAAGAGGTTACCTATTTGGGTCATCTCCTATCAAAGGAGGGACGACGATTGACACCAGAACGAATTCAGGCGATTATGCGAATGTCTGTACCATCCACACAGAGGGAAGTACGTGCCTTTCTGGGTATCACTTCTTATTGTAGACAGTGGATCCCTAACTTCTCTCTAATTGCCAAACCTTTGTTGGCACTCACTCTAAAAGATACGCCTCAGCCCCTTTCATGGACTGATGAGTGCCAAAAGAGTTTTACTGATTTACGTCCTGCTTTGTGCTGTGCTCCTGTATTGGGTACACCCGATTACACTAAACCTTTTATGCTCTATGTTCATGAGAAAGAAGGTTGTGCATTGTCAGTTCTAACACAGCGATTTGGAGACAAACAGCGGCCATGTGCCTATTTCTCGGCTACGCTAGATCCTGTAGCTAAAGCATTACCCAGTTGTCTCAAAGCGACAGCAGCAGCAGCAATTTCTATCCGACAGTCTGCTGGAGTAGTGTTGGATAACACTCTTACTGTCATGGTGTCACATGCAGTGGATACCTTTCTAAACAGAACTAAAACACAGCATCTTACGAGTGCTCGTTTAACGGGATACGAGCTGACGCTGTTGGCTAGTCACATACACATCAAATGATGCAATACCCTAAATCCAGCTACTTTGTTGCCCCTTCCAAATGAGGAAAGTGTTCAGGACTAGCATGATTGTTTCTTCCGTACTGAGGAAGAGACAAAAGGAAGAATTGACCTGAGAGACACACCGCTAGAGAATCCGGATGGAACTCTCTGGGTAGATGGTTCATGTTTTAAAATGCCTAATGGAGATACAGTTTCAGCCTATGCTGTGACTACTTTGCACACAATTGTGGAAACTGCACGTGTTAGACATAATTCAGCACAAGCAGCGGAATTGATAGCTTTAATAAGAGCCTGTGTATTGTCAAAAGGGAAGAGAGTGAACATGTACACTGATAGCCAATATGCCTTCGGTGTAGCGTTCAACTTTGGGCAACTCTGGAAGCAAAGGGGTTTCCTCACTTCACATGACACCAAAATCCAACATTGCCAGTTAGTGACTGATCTCCTCAAATCACTTGCCTTACCCACCCAAATAGCGATCATGAAGTGTAGTGCACACAAAAAGATTACAGATGATGTTGGTCGAGGAAATGCGTTTGCAGACAAAATAGTAAAGAAAACAGCAAGAGATTCAACAAGTCGAATGTATGTGGCAGGTCCTGCGAGTTTGGTTAGAGAAAGAGGAATGTGTGAGAATACAGTGGAAAGTGTAAAAGAGATTCAGAAAGAGGCTTCAGAGAGGGAGATGAGCAAGTGGAAAGAAAGTACAGGAATCTTAGATGAAATGGGTTGTTGGGTGGAATTATCCGAACATCAACGTTGGCTGTTACCAGATGCTTATGTTCTCCCAGTGGTTACTATGGCACATGGTCCAGCCCACTTAAGTGCAAAAGGCATCTGTAAACTTCTGGCTCCAGTATGGCAGAATGAGAGTATCCCAAAATGTGCAGATAATGTAGTGAAGCACTGTATTGTTTGTTTAATGTACAACCCGGGAAAGGGAACCCCAACCCCGGCAGGTCACTTTGCTCCTCCGACATATCCATTTGAGGTGTTGCAAATCGATTACATTCATATGGAACGATGCAACAACCTCAAATATGTTCTGGTGGTAGTATGCACCTTTTCAAGATGGATAGAAGCATACCCTCTAAAGGATAATACAGCCCTATCCACAGCTAAAATCCTTCTAAATGAATTCTTCCCTAGGTTTGGTTTGCCGCGCATTGTCTGGAGTGACAATGGAAGCGAATTTGTTGGCCAAGTTATGCAGAAAGTTTGTGCGGGTCTTGGTATCAAGCAAAAGTTTCATGCGGCAAATCATCCACAGTCAGCGGGTTTAGTAGAGTGCTACAATGGAACCTTGAAGTTGAAGTTAGCAAAGGTTCAAGCAAGTACAGGACTCAATTGGCCCGATGCTTTGCCATTAGCCTTGCTATCCACCAGAACTGCAGTACACTCTCGTTTGGGAATTAGCCCATGCGAAGTGGTGTTTGGCCATCCGGCTAATGTATGGGGAATCCCTCGTCCTAAGAAATACTCAGACTTGCCATATCCAATGTTGATTGTCTATCTGCATGACCTTACGACTAAATTGCGTGTTCTTCATCAACAGGTTCAGAATGCTCTGCCGGAGGCTTCCACAGATCCAGGTCACTCCATCCGACCAGGTGACTGGGTCTGCGTGAAGAATTTCCAAAGGTCCAGCAATTTGGAACCCAGATGGCGGGAGCCCCGGAGGGTCCTGTTGACCACGAGGACAGCAGTTAAGGTCGAAGGAAAGAAAAATTGGATTCACGGTGTGCATTGTAAGAAAGTGCCTTTGCCATACGATCAATGGGTACGCAGAGGTGTTGGTGACTGTGAAAGTGAAAGAGTTCCACGATTCGTACCCTTCAGCGATGCACACCTGAGAGGGACACTGTCTGAGAAAGAGGACGACGACATTTTACAGGAAGCAATTCCATCACATCGTCGCTTGGATACGATTAAACCACTAACATTGTTCCAAGACCAGAATGTTCCAGGGAAGGAACGTTATTACTTAAGACCTAGACCAAAGAACATTTAAACTCTTTTTTCTTGTGTAGTATTCTGTGCCGGTTGCAGGGTCACGGTAGGAGTCTGAGTCACGACCTGAGTAAGTGGCAATAGGCCTGTAGGATCTTCCGTGTCATAGGATGGTAGTACATCGTGACTTAAGTGATTGAGGAAGATTGCCGTGAGCATCCTTCAGTAAGATGGAAACTACACTAGGTAATAAAGAAAGAAAAGTTGAAATGAAGAAAGCATCCTGTAAAATAATGTACAGTCGTTTCAGCATAACTTTATGTGTTACTATATTATTGTGTATTATTTTGGTGTTTGTTAGTTGGATAATTTATGCTTTGCAACCAAAAGATGTCTCCCCTTCTTCCTCTTTGCCTTCTTCTACTGTCTCTCCACACCTCTTCCATACTCTTCCTCCACATGAACTTGTCAGAAGAACCGAGTATTATAACAATTCCTTTATCCAACTATTACATCAGCACCAATTAGTGGTTAATACAACTGATTGTTGGGTGTGTGGACTTATGCCACACACCACAGAGAAAGGAATGCCATATCTAGTTCTCCCTTTTTCTTATGAGGGTTCTGCTTGAGCTTACTTCGTCATTTTCTCTAATGCTTATCAAAGCAAATTCAGACGACCTATTAGTTCACATATTAATTATCCGGATTTTAGTCATAGTTCTTTGATTAAAGGTATGGTAGTTATGGCTAAAATCATAGAAAATAGTAAAATCGCCATTGATGAAAGAAAGGCATACACTAACTGGAATGTCATCCAATATATGTCCAGTCTTAGTGATAAAGTTAAGAAAGGAAAGTCCTCGCCGATTTGGACCATACCACATCAGGGTAACTTCTGCTTACAGATAAATGATCACTCTCCTGACACTACACCCAGGAATAACTGCTCCTACACGTACGTTAATTCCTCTCAGAACTCGCCTCCTCTAGTTCCGTCTCAAGGCACCTATTTCATCTGCTATAATAGAGCTTATACTTGGTTACCCACGGGTTACTCTGGTACTTGCTATATAGCCTTCCTTCTTCCCCACACATACACCGCCTCCGCAAGTCATCACCGAACCAGATACGGCAGAGGGATTATCGACTCAAAGGACACCGCAGGACAAGAGGGAGGAGATTTCCTTAAGGGATTCCTTCCCTTCTGGGGTCCAATGGCTAACAGTAGAAATATAAGGCAATTGGTCCGTGTCGTAGAGACTACCATAGACATCACTGTAGGAGCCTTAAATAACATCACAGCAGAACTACAGGCGGATCGTCTTATGACATTACAAAATCGAGTTGCCTTAGACTTTGTTCTTACCGATCGTGGTGGAGTATGCAAATTGATTGGGTCAAGTTGCTGTATTTTCATACCTAATGACGCTCCGACAGTATACCAAGCTATCTCCAAGTTGCACATAATCTCTGAGTCTATCCATCAGGACGAAGGAGATTGGTCTTTAACGGAATGGTTTTGGGGACTACTGTCTAAATGGGGTTGGAAAGCATTGACATTTCTTGGTATAATCTTGACCATTATCTTCTCCTGTTGTTTTGTATACACTGTGGTCCCGCTATCTGTGATCTCTGTGCTACTATGTGCATCCCAAAACCCAAACCACAAGTAACCGAGAACATCCAAATGATGTTACAGCAACAGCTCGATGACCTCATGGCTATTGACGTGGACTCAGATTAGCATGAGTCTATCTTGCCTGAGTTCCGGCAAAAGGAGTGTCTGAGAAACTTCAATTTTCGATCACGATCAAATCGACCTGCCATTTTGTGGCCCGCCGCCATTTTGTGTTGCCATCACTCAGGCAGCACGGCGAACAAAGTCTATTCTGCCTTTTCTGTAGCCTGGTGTCAAAATACGCCTTTGGCCTCTATTTGTAAAGCTGGTGTTAGAACTAGCCGAGTACACTAATCCCTGTCTGGCTTTTCTAATCCGCGTCTCAACTATCTGTTGGCTCACACTATTCTTTCCTGACCTTATCTTATCGACTGGCCTTCACTGTCTCCTGCTAGCATTCTCTCGTTTCACAACTGTCCTCCCACACACACAAACGTATATCGCCACCTGCAACTTAGTTATGAATCTGTCAATAAATTAGCTTGAGGGAGGGGTGACAAACATAGTTGGAGGAGAGGTCTTTCCGAGTTATCAGACACTTCTGTTTTCAAACCTTTCTTATTGGTTCCACCTTGTTTTCCTACTTTCCTTATTGGCTCCTTCTTGTATGCTCTGGGAGTACATTTTATTAATGATTATGAACATTGTATGGTATTTAACCCGATGCGCCACAGAGTGAAGTGGCAGTCTCCTGAGAACCTACTTTGTGTACTTCTAGGATAACTGTACTGGCTGCAGCTAAATAAATCTGATCTTCTAACGCCGACAGAGTGTCCCGTGTCTCTGTGTAGCTGAGCAGGAGAAACCCAGGAGATTAAGGCGTACCCTGCGCGCCAGGCCCAATTGGTTCTGGTTCTTCAGGGTCAGACTGATTTGCATATGGCCATGTCTGAACTCGGGTGGCGGAGTGAGCTAAAGAAGGATGATGGATCAAACCCAGATCTGTGACTGGGCGTGAGTGTCTGAACAGTGTCAGCGCTCCGTTCATCATCTCCTTGTGTAGGCTTAACTTAGAGACAATAAGTAAAGTATTTATGCAGTATGTAAAAAGTAATTAAGTGAAAATACAACAGAAGAAAAATACCTCACCAATTGAGAACAATAGAGTAAATTGTAATACATTATTTGACACCAAAGTGATCAAAATCCAAACGGTAGAACTGGACATATGCAATTTCTTAGATTTAAGATAAGTATAGTGCCCAAAAGCACAAACTGCCTCTCCTGCTTATCCACTTGTGCGAGGCCCGGTGAAAGTCACACGTTCAGGTCGACTGCAATGGAGTGCAGGCCGGATAAAGGGAGCAGGTAAGTCCGTCTGCAAAAGTTACCTTCTAAAGTCCAGCACAAACAGTTCCTTTCCCGGTGGAGGCGGCCGTGAGGACCAGGGAGAACATTGCAGATGGTTGTCGCTGTAGTATGAAGATCATGTCAGGTGTTGTGGACTGTTCTTACTGGAGCTGTGCATTGGAGGTCACTCTGGGCTGTCTATACTGTAGTGTGAACTGCTCATTGCCAATAGTCGCTGGTGCTCACTGTAGCATGAAGAGTTGAGTTCATTGGAGCTTCACATTGGCGGTTGGCACTCACGGCAAGATCTTTGTATGAACAGGCCTGTTTGTGGTAGCAGAGAGCACAAAACTAAATTCTCCATTTTTTAGGAGGCGTTCAACTGATGTCACACCTAGGCCTGGGCGGTAAATTCTGTTCTGCTTGCGGAATTTGGGAAATTTGGGTAATTTTGCGTTCTGCGGAGAATGCGAAATTGCCCAAATATCTGTGTTCCGCGACTTCGCGAAATTTTTCGCTTGTTCGTGTTCTCAAAATGCGTGTTCATGAGATATTTCCCCCGTGCACGCAAACAGCGATTGCGAACAAGAAAAAAGCATTGCAACCAAGCAATTCCACGTGTTCGCAGAATTTCTGCGTGTTCGCAGAGATTTTTGTACCGTTTCGCGGAGATTTGTGTAATGCGATTACGCAAATTCCACCCATCCCTAGTCACACCATGGGTCTAACACCTTAGGAGCACTTCTTGAGGATCAGGAACTCACTCCAGCAGAAGCCAGCAGGGCTCAGTCAGGTCCAGTTACAGGTCCAGGCAGTTCCAGTGCATCAGGTCAGCTGGGCAGTCACAGCGAGTCCTCCGGAGCTCCTTGTAGCTCGGAACTGGAGGTCAGTCTGCTAACCCTTGGAGAGACTCCCACCGGGGATGAAGGTTGAAGGCCCAGTCTTTATTCTCAGACAGCAGGACAGGCCTCATGCAGCAGTGTAGTCTTCTGCCATTAGGGCAGTCCTTCTTCTGTAGTATCCACAGGTCCAGGAGTGTCATGAAAAGTTGGCATAAGGGCACTATTTTTAAACCGATGCCCTCTTTGCAGTGAGAGAAGCTTCTGGTGTATTCCCCCATAGAAGTGTCTATAATTTCCTGCCTCCCTTTCCTGGTCCCATTGTGTCTGAGAGCACAATGACATAAGGTGAAGCCCTTTGTGAGTTAGATGAGAGTGCTTCATTCAAGTACAAGTTTGATAGAAGACAGCTCCACCTCCCTATCCAGCCTAAATGACCCATCTTGCCACAAGGCAGTCTCTCCATTGTGTGGCTGTCTGGGAGGAATACACAAATGGCAACCTCCACTGCACATTTAATCATGTGTCCCAAGAGTAGGCTGCAGAAACCAAATGGTTAGGACCAGAAAAATCCAGCTTTCTAAAAGTGGCATTTTAAGAATTGTGACTTAAAATCCAACTTTACCATCAAAGTGTTGTAAATTGAAACAACGATGTGATTAAGCATTTACTAAAGACATTAATTCCTCTGTTATAGATCGTGTTTTCTCTGTTATGTTGGCCGAAGCTTGGACTCCATTTTGTATTGTCATGCTTCCACGTGTTCCCCACGAGAAGAGTCCAACCTCTGTGTTAGTTGCTCTTGTAATCTGCCTAGTAACAGTCTATAAATAGCTCCTTTGTCTATCTGGCACATGCCCAGACTTGACCACATCTGTTATCAGTTAGCCTTGCTTGACCATGTTTTCGCGGGCTCAAGGAGTGCGTTAGCTCCGCCCACATATTGATTCAGTATCGAAAATGACCATAAATGGTAATGTTCTTCGTCTTCATGTTGTATCCACCCACTTATGAGCCCCTCTACTGTGTATAAAAGGGGACCATGTACGAAGGTTCTTTGTGCTACTCTATGCAATACTGAAGAGTGTTGTGTGGATTGTAGGACCACCCTTAAGGGTTAATAAATGCTGTCTTTGTACTTTGCAGTTTCCGTGCCAACTTCCTTATAGATTCCATTACAGGAGAGCGAACCCTTGTGTCCTGCGGGCCTAGCTGGGGCCTGTATTCATCAATTGGCGCCCGTCACGTGGGGCTCATCGGCGACTCGGATGCTCGAAGGACTGGTCGCGACGAAGGTGAGGAATTGGGCCGGGGACGTGATCACTGCCAGCGGCGTCTTAGCCCTGGCATCCCGAGGTTTTCTTCCTTCCCTTCCGAGCTGACCGTCTGGGTGGCGCCGGTCCTCGACTGAGACCTCTTCTGTCGGTCTTGCCGTGAAAGCCGTTTGGGCGATTGTGGAGCTTGGCAGTTGGAATCTGGACTCTTGATTGGTAAGAACCGGTGTACGGTACTTGCTCCGAGTTTTTGAAGCCTGATCTGGCTATTTGAGTTTGATTTGTGATGACTAGTCATATTTTGAATTTGTCTTTGTGAATATATATGCGTTGCAACACATATAGGCAGGTAATGTGGAGAGATTTCTCCAGAGCTGTGTAACTTTGAACGGCACAACGATTAAGTGCCATTTTTCTATAATATTGCATATTTTGCATTATTTCTGAGCATGCCTGCTTTCAGCGCACTCCGTAAGTGGTGCTGCTGTTTTGGAAACCGGTTGAACCTCGAGGAATCTGCTCCAGCTCCCCCAGAGGGGACTCCTAATAGGGATATGTATGTGAAGCATGGTCTTTCTTCCATAATGTACAGCACAGTATGGAGGAAATATACAAAAAAAGATCCTGAGTTGCGATGGCCTTTGTATGGATCGTTTGATATACGTAAGATTGAGTATGTGGAACAGTGTATGTGTAAGTGGCGTGCTCGTCAGGATATGTTTGAGTGTGTGCGGTTGTGGGTGAAGGAGGTGCGTGAGCGAGAGAAGCGTGAGAAAGCGCTGTTTGATAAAGAACAACGGAAGAATGATCATGTGCGAGCACAGGAAGCGAAGCGACGGGAGGATAGAGAGCAGACGGACAGGCACGAGAAGGAGCGTAGGCTACAAGTTTCGGGTCAATACGTTGTTCGGCAGCCACTTTATCCTGTCCTTAATAATCCTGATGATGATTTTTATTTACTAGATCGTTCTCCGCCTCCTTATGTCGGCGCATCTGCTCCAAGGCCGCAAGATTCTGGCCCGGGTCCGGGTAAGGTAGATACGCGGTCCATGTTATCAGCCGAACAAATGGCTGCGCTTCGGCAAATTTCCTTCCGTGCACTTAACGGCAAGATATCCATAGAGGAATTATTTCATACTTGGGGGGCGTGGCAGGAGAGAGATAAATTGTATTTTCTGGGTCATTTCGCGGAGGAAGTGATTGATGCTTTCCGGAAACGTTCTGGTGTTTTTGAGCCCGACGAAGTGTCATCGGATGCTAAAGCATTGCGTAATGGTGTTTTCTCTTTTTCTAAGGCTCCAGATATGGCTCGGCGGCTGTTCGCCTTGCGGGACGAGGTGCTGGTCTATAAAGAGAAAGCGCGCCAGCGAGCAGGGGAGGAGAAGCAGTCGGATTCGTGCACAACAGAGGGCCACTCATCCACCTCCCAGTCAGATAAGGATGACATAGTGCATGTTAAACCAATGCGAGAGGCGGCGCCTTTGTATGTTCCTCCTAAAGGAGCGGGGACTAGCTCGGACATTACCTCCGCCGATGCTAAGGGATATTTTGTGTATAATTGGGTTTATACTCCCTGGCACAGGGCTGACGTCATGGCATTAAAGAATGCGTTGCCCGACCCCCGCAAGAATCCAGCGGCCTTCTATGAAGAAGTCGAGGGGGCCTTGAATTCTTGCGTTATGACTTTAGCAGATATAGATTTGTTTTTTGGGCTTATTCTACCACCAGATATGTGGCGATCTGTGCGAAAGGTAGATGATGCTGCCACTTTTAAGGCTCGATGGTCTGAACTGGAGGATGAGGATAGGGAGAGGAAGCCCGCGCAGAAACCGCCCCAGAATATTTTAGATCTCCCTGCTGCTATTGTGACTAAGTTGAAGACTATTATCCCCCCTAAAAAGATTGACTGGAATATGTTAGCTGCATGTAAACAGAAAGTTGACGAGTCAGTTGCGGACTTCTTTACGCGCTTTGAGGAGACGTTTCATGATTTTAGTGGACAGTCGCTTACCGCCGATACGGGACGCCACCTTTTTGCGGATAAATATGTAGCTAATCTGCTGCCGGCAGTTGCGGCCCGTCTAAAAGCGAGTGAAAGTTCTTGGTCCTCCGCTACACCGACGGCCCTCCTGACTATCGCCCAGTATTATGAGCGTCAGGAGCAAGAAGCAAAGGGCCAGGAGGAAAAGAAATCGAAAGATTTGAAAACAAAGGTGATGTTGGCGCAAGTCTATGGCCCGCCTCGACTGGGTAGTAGTAGAGGTAGGGGAGGATCTTATGGTCCTCCCTCGGGCCGGTCTGATTTGAATAGGAATCAATGTGCGTATTGTAAGCAATCGGGTCATTGGGCTAGGGACTGCCCGGTGTTGCATGCATCGCGCCAGGGGCGTACCCACGGTGGCCCGCGAGGTAGAGGGGGTTTCTCGAACTTTCGAGGGAATTGTAACGAACAGGCTCGTCTTGAGTCTGCTGGGCAGCACCGAGATAGATCAAATGTTTTCGATCGCCAGCATCAGTATCAAGCATCAGGAATTGACCGGTCGGGGTACCATGACTCTCAGCATGCATAGGATTGCGTTGGATGGGGGTTAGAATCAGTTGAGGTGCCGGTCGATCAGAAGGGCCCTTATGTATCGGCTGAGGTTTTGGGCTCTACTGATCAGTTCCTAGTGGATACTGGAGCGACACGTAGTGCGCTATCTAAGCAATTGGTTCCGGGGGCTCCCCCATCCGGCTTAATGGTCACATCGGTAGGGTTTGATGGTACACTCTCCCGAAGCCCTCTTTCACAGCCCCTCATGTTTAAGGTTGATTCTTTTTCTGCACCCTGTCCGTTTCTGCTTGCCCCGTACACACCGGACAATATTATGGGTCTTGATATGTTAAAGCACTTTAGGGCTACTATCCGCTGCTCCCCTGCTGGTGTGCGGGTAATATTGAATGACAATTACCCCCGATCTGAACGGATGTGTACGATGTCAGAGGATGCGCTGTTAGCTACCCTCCCTCATGCTTTGTGGGCAACTTCGGATACTGATGTGGGACAAATGGTGATTCCACCGGTCCACATTAGCGTCCAGGAGGGGGCGGTGTTACCACGCCTCCCACAGTACCGTATTTCCCAGGAGGGGGAGGAGGCTCTTATACAGATAGTGCAGGATTTGATAATGGTTGGGGTAGTCGAGGAAGTCCCCTACAACATTTGTAACAGTCCGATTCTTCCCATACTGAAAAAGGATACGGATGCCAGAGTTTATCGGTTTATAATTGATTTGAGAGAAGTGAACAAGATCGTGATACCTCAATACCCAGTGGTTTCCGATATCACGACGTTGCTTACTTTGGTCCCGCCTACGGCGACCATGTTCTCAGTGATTGATTTGAAAAATGCCTTCTTTTCCATTCCCATTCACCCTGATAGCCGATACCTTTTTGGGTTTACATTGAATAATAGATCTTATCGTTTCTGTAGGATTCCCCAGGGCTATACAGAAAGCCCTAGCATTTACAGTCAGGCTTTGAAAAGACAATTGGATTCCTTTGTTCTGCTCGAGGGGGTCGCCCTCATTCAATATGTTGATGACATCTTGCTGGCGGCTGACACCCTGGAGTTGTGTGAAAAAAGTACGTTATCCTTACTTTCCTTTCTAGCGTCCCGAAATCATAAGGTATCTAGGAAGAAATTGCAATTCTGTAGACCAAAGGTGACTTATCTGGGTCACCTTTTGTCTAAGGAGGGACGTGCACTCACACCGGATCGTATCCAAGTAATTTTGGATACACCGAGACCATCCACACAGAAGGATGTGCGTGCATTTTTGGGCCTTGTTTCTTTTTGTAGACAGTGGATATTGGGGTTTTCGCACATAGCTAAGCCATTGTTAGCCCTTTTGACAAAGGACACGCCTATCCCAATCCCTTGGTCAGATGAGTGTGATACTGCTTTTCAGCAACTACGACAGGCCCTTTGTTCAGCACCAGTGTTAGGGACCCCTGATTATGCAAAACCCTTTTCGTTGTATGTGCATGAGAAAGATGGATGTGCATTGTCAGTTTTAGTGCAGATGCACGGCGATAAGCAGCGCCCATGTGCATATTTTTCGGCTGTACTTGACCCTGTTGCCCGAGCATTACCAGGGTGTTTTCGCTCGGTTGCGGCGACAGCTGTGTCAATACGCCAAAGCGAGGGAATTGTGTTATCTCATAAGCTGTTGGTATTAGTCCCCCATGCTGTCGATGCCCTGCTTAATCAAACAAAGACGCAGCATTTGACCAGTGCCCGTTTAACGGGATATGAGTTGACGCTTTTGGCTCCTCATATTACGTTGAAAAGGTGCGTAACGTTAAACCCGGCAACATTGTTGCCATACCCCGAAACCCAGCCTGAGGCGCGGAAAGCGCATGATTGTATTCTCGTGACTGAGGAACAAACAAAGGGTCGTATTGATCTCCAGGATACGCCCTTTCCAGATGTAGATGGAGAACTGTGGGTGGATGGATCCTGTCTGAAGCTACCAGATGGTACGACTTCAGCAGCATATGCAATTACCACATTACAAACGATAGTGGAGACAGCACGCATACCACAGAAATCAGCTCAAGCAGCGGAACTGATAGCATTAACACGAGCATGTGAGCTCAGTACAGGATTATGTGTGAATGTTTATACAGATAGCCGCTATGCCTTCGGAGTAGCGCATGACTTCGGCCTACTCTGGAAGGAGAGAGGGTTTTTAACGTCACATGGAGTACAGATAATGCATGGAGAGTTAGTTCATAATCTTTTAACTGCATTGACATACCCAAAGAAAATTGCCATCGTTAAGTGTAGCGCCCATAAGAAAGTAGTTGATAAAGTTGGAGAAGGAAATGCGTTAGCAGATCGAGTAGCACGGGAGACTGCGATGCAGCCCGGTACTACTGCCATGTATGTAGTGAAGTCACAGGTGGAGAGATGGCATGATGCGAAGGAGGAAGTGCGAGAAATGCAAAGGACCGCTTCTGACAAGGAGCGGGAACAATGGGCTAGCGAGGGAGAACTGGATGACGAGGGTTGCTGGAGAAATAAGCAGATGGATAGATGGAAATTACCCACGGCCTTTGTACAACCTATGGTTCAGATGGCACATGGGCTAGCACATGTTGGAGCTTCCGCAATTGTGAAATTGCTTACCCAAGTCTGGGAGCATCCAGAGATTGCTAGCACAGCGAAGAGGGTGGTGCAGACCTGTATGGTCTGCCTGAGGTATAACCCAGGAAAAGGTACTCGAACTCCAGCAGGAGGATTTGTGACACCCACTGCACCCTTTGAGGTTCTGCAGATGGATTATATCCAACTGGAGCGCTGTAATAATCTGAAGTATGTTCTAGTAGTGGTCTGCGCTTTCAGCAAATGGGTTGAAGCGTACCCTACGAAAGACAATACTGCAATGACTACTGCGAAGATGCTGCTGAAAGAGTTCTTCCCTCGATATGGCGTCTGTAGACTTCTGTGGAGTGATAACGGCCCTCACTTTGTAGCGGATGTTATAAAGTATGTCTTGAAGGGTCTAGGCATCACTCAGAAGTTCCACGCCGTGTTTCACCCTCAGTCTGCAGGCCTAGTTGAGAAGTATAATGGTACACTGAAGCTTAAGATCGCCAAAATTCAAGCTTCGACGTCTTTGACTTGGCCAGACGCTCTGCCACTGGCGTTATTGTCAATTAGATCAGTACCGCACTCTCGAACTGGCCTTACGCCATACGAGATCGTTTTTGGACGCCCAATGAATATTTGGGGTCCACCAAGACCTAAGGCTGTGTATGATGTACCTTGTGTAATGATGAGCGATTATCTGGCACAGTTAACGGATAACTTGGTTTCTATCCATCAACAGGTCCGAGAGGCGCTCCCTGATCGGTCTACCGGCGAAGGACATGGTCTCCGGCCTGGTGACCATGTCATGGTGAAAGTCTTCGACAGAACGAACAGTTTGGAACCGAGATGGGTGGGCCCTGAGCAGGTCCTCCTCGCAACGAGGACGGCTGTGCGAGTCTCCAACCGAAAGAATTGGATCCACTCTCTGCACTGTAGGAAGGTGCCGCCCGGATTGGTGGAACCTGCCGTGCTGACCGATCAACGAGAAATTTTGGCTGCAGAGACAGGCCGTGCTGCGGAGCCAAACGCCACTGAGGAGCTCTTTCCGGACCACGCGACTTCTGGAGGAAGGCGATATCATCTTCGACCAAGGAAGTGAGTTTTCCAGTACCGGAACATACTGTCAGAACGGCCCTTGGGTTAGTGAAACGGAGAGCCGATGAGGCAAGGGGGGGGGATCAGCCCTGCATTAGTGTAGCGACACCCGTCTTGGCCCGCTGGTGAAGAAATCAACCGCTGCCCAAGGGGAAGAGTTCTGACAGACTTCTAGTTTCAGGAAGATATTGGGTTTTATTTTTGCTTTGATATGGAGAAAAAGAAAATACTTTGCGCATTAGGGTTCATGTTGACAGTAGCCATTGTTGGGATAACCACATGGTTCGTGGAGGATGTAACTCCCGCTCGGAAGATTCTTGTGTTGACAACTCCGGTGCCTGAGGAGCACTACTTTTATACATTACCGTATCAAGAGTTGAAGCATCGACAATCTTACTTGAATAACACTTTCATCCAGATGCTGCATCATACCCACGTTGCTACGAATGCTACGAACTGTTGGATATGTGGGATGATGCCAGCTCATCAGAAGAAAGGAGGAACGCCATTTATACCACTTCCTTTCTCTCATAATGGCTCTTGTAGAGCATGGTATACTTTGCTTTTTGCCACTCGGAAACCGACAGTGGGACGATTGCTTTTTAGACTTAATAAAGAATGCCATCAAGACAAGAATGGGTATCCACAAGCGAATGGGACAATTTGGGAGTGGGAAGAGTACCGACCAGACAATGAATCCATTCCCTACATCTTTACGAACACAAGAGACGCTGTGGGAAAAGATAAATTTGTGATTCAAGTAGCACAAGCTCAAGCGGACCTGTGTGTCCAGAGTGTGGGTTTCATCCCTGTTGGTGTCAGTGATTGCATTACTGTTTTGAATATTGATGGGTTGAACAATAGTACCTTCTTAGCCTCCCATAATACGTACTTTGTGTGTGGAAATAAAGGTTATTACCGTCTGCCGGCTGGGTGGTCTGGGGTATGCTATGTATCATTTCTATTACCTCCTGTATTCTTAGCTCCCGCATCTTATCATAAGGATTTGAAATTATTAAATAATGTGACTGTAAATAGGTATAAACGTACTTTATCAATTGATGATGTAGATCAGACTGACACCAGTCTGCAACAGTATATTGATTTTAACTTAGGACTGTTTTTCTTTGTTGGAGCTGCCCTGAACAGTAGGAAGATCCGAAGATTAACAAGAGTGGTAGAAGCTGTGACAAATCAGACTGCTGCTGCTCTTGGGAATCTTACGGAGGAATTGCAGATTACTAGAATTGTTGCATTGCAGAATCGTATGGTATTAGACGTTATGCTAGCTGACAGAGGAGGAGCATGTAAAATTATTGGAAGTAGCTGTTGTGTGTTTATCCCTGATCATACGCCATCAGTTTATAATGCCATCAATAAACTGCATAAAATTGCAGCTGAGATCCATACAGAAAACGGCACTTGGTCTTTTTCTGGATGGTTTTGGGCGTTAATTACCGCCTGGGGATGGAAGGTTCTAACTGGTCTCTGCATTATTGTAGCGGTTCTGTTTTCATGCTGTATTTGTATTCAGTGTGGTCCCTTGCTCTGCTCATTATGTGTATCATTCTGTATCCCTGATAAGAAAGCTATTGCTGATGTTGCCCACCAAAAACGTTTAGCTAAAGAAGTTGAAGAAATGATGACAATTGACATATATGATGATTATCCTAACAAACCGGATGTCTTCAGTAAATGCTGAAAGGGTCGTCTGTTGTAAATTGAAACAACGATGTGATTAAGCATTTACTAAAGACATTAATTCCTCTGTTATAGATCGTGTTTTCTCTGTTATGTTGGCCGAAGCTTGGACTCCATTTTGTATTGTCATGCTTCCACGTGTTCCCCACGAGAAGAGTCCAACCTCTGTGTTAGTTGCTCTTGTAATCTGCCTAGTAACAGTCTATAAATAGCTCCTTTGTCTATCTGGCACATGCCCAGACTTGACCACATCTGTTATCAGTTAGCCTTGCTTGACCATGTTTTCGCGGGCTCAAGGAGTGCGTTAGCTCCGCCCACATATTGATTCAGTATCGAAAATGACCATAAATGGTAATGTTCTTCGTCTTCATGTTGTATCCACCCACTTATGAGCCCCTCTACTGTGTATAAAAGGGGACCATGTACGAAGGTTCTTTGTGCTACTCTATGCAATACTGAAGAGTGTTGTGTGGATTGTAGGACCACCCTTAAGGGTTAATAAATGCTGTCTTTGTACTTTGCAGTTTCCGTGCCAACTTCCTTATAGATTCCATTACAGGAGAGCGAACCCTTGTGTCCTGCGGGCCTAGCTGGGGCCTGTATTCATCAAAAGGAGGTTTAAAATTACAATTCCTCAGACACTTCATATGACATCCTTACTTGCTACCAAACAAACTTTATCACTTATTAAATGTAATAAGGTAATCCTAAGTACATGTCCAACTATTTAAATACAATGCACCCTGCTGTCTGGGCTGTTTCGGGTCTACCTTTATAGTGACAAATATAATAAAAATGAAGGATTAGCCCTGCCAAAAGTTTTGTTCTGCCAGGTCAAAGTGTCAGTTTAAAACTGTACACACAGGCTGCAATGGCAGCCCTGAAACATGTCATAAAAGTCTACATAAGTGGGGGGGGCGCAATAAGTGCTGCAGGCCCACTAGTAGCATCTAATTTAAAGACCCTGAGTACTAGTTGCACCACTTTACTAGGGACTTATTAGTAAATTAGATGTTTCAATTGGATGTAAGCAACAAAAAGAGATGACTGGGCTGTTCCTTAGGACAGGAAAGAGGAAAAGATCACTAGGGAAAAAGGGTTAGTGCTCAATGGAGGACAACCCCTGGGTATCCAATTAGTTGGATATAATGGCCTCACACACCCTTGCGAGTGTCATGCTTCATCATCGGCAATGCTCCTCGTCGGGCAGGCGGTGCAATGCCCAACGGGCTCACCTCTAAGAGGGGCTCTTTATCGGAGATCTTTTATCCAACTGCCTATGAGTGAAGTGGGGGTGAGGGGCCAGGACAGAGTAGATAGTGTGGGTGAGGATAAAATGTGGCCTAAGGTACCGGAAAGCAATTTTTATTCTGGTGGTCCTCTGCCACAAATAAAATCAAGGATAGCCGGTACTCAGGGGGACTATGGTTTCCCGGAATGGACCAGGGCTAGAGTGCAAATGGTGTGGTCAACATGTTTCTTGCTTCTAGTACAATGACTGCGATTCTTCAGGACCTAGTAAAAAACTACAATCTACAAAACATGACCTAATGATTAGTATCAGTTTAAATACAGCACATAAGTTGTACTACCTGTATGACACTGCTCCTACCTAAGGGTTAGAGTTATAGGGTGTCAACAGTACCCGGTGGAACTGACATCAAGGGAGAAGCCATAACCTTTCAGGTTTCTACTGCTCGTGTCAGGGCCAGTCAAGCCTACCCATCTCACCGGGTCCGGACCCTGAAAGGTTATGGCTTCTCCCTTGATGTCAGTTCCACCGGGTACTGTTGACACCCTATAACTCTAACCCTTAGGTAGGAGCAGTGTCATACAGGTAGTACAACTTATGTGCTGTATTTAAACTGATACTAATCATTAGGTCATGTTTTGTAGATTGTAGTTTTTTACTAGGTCCTGAAGAATCGCAGTCATTGTACTAGAAGCGAGAAACATGTTGACCACACCATTTGCACTCTAGCCCTGGTCCATTCCGGGAAACTATAGTCCCCCTGAGTACCGGCTATCCTTGATTTTATTTGTGGCAGAGGACCACCAGAATAAAAATTGCTTTCCGGTACCTTAGGCCACATTTTATCCTCACCCACACTATCTACTCTGTCCTGGCCCCTCACCCCCATTTCACCCATAGGCAGTTGGATAAAAGATCTCCGATAAAGTGCCCCTCTTAGAGGTGAGCCCGTTGGGCATTGCACCGCCTGCCCGACGAGGAGCATTGCCGATGATGAAGCATGACACTCGCAAGGGTGTGTGAGGCCATTATATCCAACTAATTGGATACCCAGGTGTTGTCCTCCATTGAGCACTAACCCTTTTTCCCTAGTGATCTTTTCCTCTTTCCTGTCCTAAGGAACAGCCCAGTCATCTCTTTTTGTTGCTTTCATATCTGGGGCTACGACTGTGGCCGGACCTTCCATTCTCTTGTGAATGGTAATTAATGCCCTACTGGATCACAATTGATCCTTGTCTTCCCCTACCTTTTGTCATATCAATTGGATGTAAGCCAATTTTACCATGTTTAAAGGAGAGGCCACAAGCACTTTAGCACTGGTAGCAGTGCACTAAGGGGCATATTCTCAAGGATCTATCGCCAAGTTATCGGCACCTTATCGCAGCCAAAGTCATGATAAATTTATCTCCCCATTCACAAGCTGGTGCTAACAGCCCTTATCACCAGTTTACCTGTGATAGCATCTGCAAAAAACATCACCACAGATGACCCCGGCAACTAACACTAATGAGATGCATAGTAGGCGTTCCCGTGTCAAAAGCTGCGACAACACCACTCCGCAACATTCTCAACGACCAGCCAGATCGGCGATAAGAAGACAAAACATGTGATAAGGCGTGTTAGCTGCAGGTTTTTTGGCACCTGTTCTTACCTGGTGTAAAGTTGGCCTACAACTGGCACCAGACAAGGGAGAACAGCCCAGATGCCCTAGAGCAACTGAACATGCAGCCCAGGGCCCCAATAGGGCAACAACACCCACCGCCACCACCCCCAGGACCCCACAACCCCCCTGGACAAAGATATTGCACATAAACTCTACGAAATCCCGAACCAAACAATTTGCATGAAGTCACATAATCACAACACCTAACACACATGTGTGGACTGAAAAAGGAGAATCATACATTCATCTTAGAACATCCAAATAATTACTTTATTACAGAATAAACCCAAAACAACAATTCCGAAGAGTCATGGCAGGTCATCTCAGGACATTCTGTATGTCACAGCCTGCAAGACAGCAATCGAAAAAGGAAGGTGTGTCATGCGCTCATCAAAGTACAGAGAAAGATAGCGAAAGAGAGATAGAGATAGAGTTATAGAGAAAGAGAGAGAAAGGGAGAGGGAGGTTGAGAGAGAAAGAGTGGGAGAGAGAGAGTTAGAGAGAAAGAGAGAAAGGGAGAGAGAGGGGGAGAGGGTGAGAGAGTGCCGACACTGCGAATCCAGGCCTCACTGCTCACCTGCTGCCACCGGTGTGTCTCCATCCACGTGTCGGTATACACTGCAGTCCTCAAGGTCCCTTATCTGAAACAGTTGCCAGAGACATGAATGGCAGAGTCCATACAGTTGCACATGCCATCATCACTTGCCCACCCCTGCGCACACAGGCTGCTGCACCCCAGCCCCTCCTGCCACCCAGCGGTGATTGCCTGCCCCTGCGCAACCAGGCCTCATTGCTCACCTTCTGCCACCTGCGTGTCTCCAAGAGGGCCCACCACGTGCTGGTGCTAGCTCCAAGCCCGGGGCCCATGGCCATGGCACTCTCCACATCATGAAGTCCCGTGGGCTATCAGGTCACACACTTGATTCTGGGTCTTGATTTCGCAATGGCAGAGATCACATCAGTGCACACTGGCTCATCGCAAGCTGCACTCCTGCTCAGTTCTTGAGGTGCCACTAACTCTGTGAACCAAGAGGCATCGCCACGTGGTGGATGGCCCGTATTGCCCGCTGGCTCAGGCCTACACTGCGGTCCAGCAGGGCTCACACTAATCCTACCATTTCGGACCGCCTAGACGGTGCATCATTGCAGGCTGCACACCTGCTCAGCACTTTAGGTGCCCCTACCTCAGTGCACTGAAAGACACCATCCGGTGGTGGTGTGCCTGTGCCTGCCACAGTGTATCCTGTGCCACCAAGTCTGTGCACCGCAAGCCATGGACACTTTATGATTGAGTCCTGTGGTGCGGACGCCAACATGTCACCCCCGGCACTGGGCAATGTGAGGTGGCAGGGCCCTAGACCCTCATGCATAAATGATACCCACACGGAGACACACACAATTAGAGAGTGGAAATGGTGTCCAGTACGTGCGCCAGGCCCTTTTTATTGGCAGGGTCACATGTCCTGTGACGGCTGTGCTGGATGGGTGTGGGTGTAAACCAGCTGTGAGGGAGTGGCTGTGGCATGCTGACAACTAGACCTGGGAGCAGCAGATCCCTAGCAGCAGATCCCTACAGGAAAGACCTGGGACATGTAGCATTGTCCCCCCCCCTGTAAGCGTAAGTGGAGTGGGCTGGCCTGGCATAGGCCAGTCCAGTGTAAGGGTGCGAACAATGACCCCAGGCTCTGGGCGTGGTTCCGTACTGGACTGGACAAGGAAGTAACTAATGCGTAAGTCTCCGTTGTAGTGTCTGCGCCACCCTGACTGTAATAGGCAATGTGTCACCCTGTGACCCAAGTCTGACAACATGAGCAACATGGATGTAAGGGGGAATCACTGAGCCTACATTCATCCATACTTCCAAACTTGAAAGATCATAGACTTGACACATCTGTGTGAACATGAATGTTTACTGCACATTCAGTGGAGTTTTGAAGCTGGAGCAGTACAGGGCCATGCAAACCCCACCTTACATTATTTGCCCGTGGCGGGCCAGCCAGAGTCTTTCAGGGAATGACAGGTACATCAGAAGAGGAGGCGTTAAGTCCGTAGTCTGATAGCTGTGTCATTGGTGACCAAACAGAATATGGCAGTCCATGTCGAGGTCCAAGGTGAGTGTCGCAGAGTGCATCGGGGGCAGTGGAAGGTGATGATGCAGAGGGCAGAAGGCCACATGGAGGAGATGGATGCTACTGCATTCTTCTGACGGCGGAGGCAGATTCATCCATATCTTCATCCTCTGCTGTTGCATGTGCCTCACATGTGGGTGGTGGTGTTCTGTCTCCAGCACTGTGAGGCAGTGACACCTCAGGGGCCAGAGGTGGAATGTCCACCACACTGTGCGGCACGGACACATCAGGGGCCGGACATGTGGATGGATTGGTAGTAGCAGCATGCATCAGAACCAGGACCTGTGGCAGCAATGCCATGAGGGTGGTATTTAGGGCATTGAGGGACCCAGCTATCTCTCGCTGGTGTGCAGCTGTGGCAGCTGCTCTTTCCGCCTGCGTCCGTCCATGTTCTTGATGAGCCTCCGCATGAGTCCCAACATCCAGGCAAGCTTGCTGGAGCCACTCTGACTAGACAGTCGTTCTTGTCTCAGAGTCAGGACTCTGGCGATGTCAGCCGTGGTTTGTTGGAGAGCATGGAGCAGACTGTCGGTGTCCGTTAGGGACTGAGAGTGGTTCCTGATGAGACTTAGACACCCACCTATGGCGTCTAGTTTGTCTGCCAGGCGGTCAAACCCCACCTGCACCTGTTCAGCCAGCTTCTCCTGGCACCCCAATACCCGGCGTTGGAAGGCCATGTGTTCGTCGTGGGGGTCTTGGGAGGCAGCCGTGGTGGTTGGTGCTGCCTGCTGTGTGTTCTGTGCAGGGGGTGTGTTCTCCTTGTAGCAGCTTAGCTGCCCTGCTCCTGGAAGTGGGCTGCCGAGGCTGTCCACGAGCTGTTGGAGGGCATCGGAGTCGTAGCTGTGGTGGTCCTCTTCATCATCAGAGAAGAGAGGATCGGCTTGCTCTGCAGGAGGTGTTGGATTTCCCCCTGCAATATGAAGGGGAGATGCAGTTTAACATTGTGTTCACAAGTGTGTTGTTGCATTGTACAAGTTTACATTCAGTCTGCATGACAGTGTGCATTGTAAGTGTTTGGGGGAGCTGCCTATTTAATGTGGGACAGTGGACATTTCGACAAAATCACAGATGTGTGTTTGTACTTGTACATTGTCAACTCACATTTCCCTGCAATGCCATATGTGATTGGCCAGTTTCTAAACACAAGTGGCACCAGTTATGTCCTCTGTTCTGTTGTGGATGTGTTGCGGTTTGTGTCACATCGTTGTCAATGTTGATATGCTCTGCATGTAATGTGTGTGTGCTGCATTTTGGGGGAGTCGCAGCTCTGATTTGGCTGCCCCTTATCCCTTACATGTGGTGTGCCTCTGACTTCTGTGCTTATACAGTGCTGGGATGTTGCATACTTGGGTGCATTGGTCTCTTGGTGGGAGTTGGGGGTCTGGGGCATGGTTTGTCCACAGATGTGCTATGCTTATTTGTGCATGTGTGCCATTGTGCCCATCTCCCCCGTTCCCCCAGTCCCTGGTCGTTACTCACCATGTTGCTGTTGTGTCTGGTCATGTTGAGCAGTGTCCGGGCCCCCAACTCCTACCACCGTCTCTCCACTGATGACTGTGGACACCATTTCCTCCATCTCGTCCAGCTCCTCCTGTGGCGCTGGACTCCCACCTGCAGTCTGCATTGCTGCCTTCCGGTTGTTTGCGAGTTTCTGCTTGGTTTTGCGCTTCACATCACTCCAGCCGTTCTTGACCTCTTCCATTGTCCTCTTCAGCACTTCAACTGCATTCCCCTTGTCCTTGATGGTCTGCCATATTCCATTTTGAGTTGCCAGTGACACAGTGAAGGTGACGAACAGTAGTTGATGGTGTTCTACCACCTCCGTTATCAGGATCCTGTTTTCCTGCTGACTGAACCGCTTCTTCCTACTCATCTTGTCCTTGCCCTTCCCTGACCTCGAGGTCCCAGGCTGGTCCGCCAGGGGGCTTGTGGGGTTCTGGTTGTCCTCTGCACTTGCTCCGGCTACCTCCATTGTGCTTCGCTGTTGTTTGGCTTTTGTATGTATTTTTTTTCTTCTACTTTGATACTGCATTTTCCCGCATGACGCGTGGGAATTGCAGGCCTGTGGCTGGTTTCCACTGATTTTTGTATCGCGATTGGCATCATTGCTACTATTTTCACGTTCGTGTTACGCATTTTTGCAGCATCGCGTTGGTTTTAACGCGTTCATTTGACGCATTATCGTGGGTCTATCGCATGGTACCGCTGTGTTGAGACTACCACGTTAACATGCGATGTGAAGAGTTGCATTAAGCTAATTTTGCAATGGTTATCACACGTTCTTAAGAATATTCCCCTAAGTTCTAAAAGTCAACAAAAACTGGCTCAGAAAACAGGAGGAGTGGAGGCAAAAAGTCTGAGGTGACCCTGCAGAGAAGTGCAGGTCTTACAGTTCTTAATTTTTTATAAAGGACAGGACAGCATATATACTGTGATTTCTGTTTTACACCTCAATTTCATCTTATTTTTCTGGGATGTTTCTTTAGCGGAATCAGCAATGAATTGCATTTGTAACTATATTTCAATGCTAAACATTTATTACACTACTTGAATCCCTTTTTTTGGTGTCTGCCATTTGTTTTTCGAAGTTGGTATAAACTAGCTCCTTACTAAGCAGTCTTTCATGAAGTGTACCTCCTTCTTTGTGATCGGAGTTATCTAGGGATTTTACTTCCAGTAATGGGATCACTTTTGATCAGGATCCGCATCTCCTCACAATTTTTCTAATTGTATTGTGTTGTAAACTGAAGGACATGATCAGTCTTGACCCTGAATTTTCTTTCTCTTTAGTAGTCTGCTCGAATAGTGGATTCTTCTTCAATGACTCAGTCTCTTAGTCCTAAACTGGCTGCCAAACAACTTTGTTGATGTGAGGCAGTCAATCAGATCTTATCTTAAGATTTGTCAGCTCCGCTGATCCTCTGCAGTCTGATCTATCTATAATTATTTGTTCTTAATTTCAGAAAACTGCTGAATAGACAAAAGCACTCTTTCTGGGTAAAGAATATTACTTTCTATCAAATTTGGTGAAATTTTGTTTAGCCATTTTGGTTTTAGGACACCCATCTTTCTCTCGGCCCCCCACTTGACAGATCACCCCAAAACTTGCCAAGAAGGAGCTAAGGTTGGTGAGATTTTCTTTTTGGGACGTTTTGTGAAGATTCATCAAACAGCACCAAGGTTATATGCAAACACAAAAATCCATTTTCTAGAGAAAAAGTGGTTCCAATTGAAAAAAACCAAAGTAAGGTTATACATTAAAAAAAAACACTGGCATTTGCCAGTTATAGTTATCTCAAGTAACTATAAGTCATGTCCTTAGGTAAACTATAACTTGCTGGCCCTCCATGCACAATGTTATGTCACAGATCATGTCATGAGTTATCTAATATGTGGGTTAAATATCAGTGTATGGGGACTCAAGTTACCTTACGGCACAAGTGATGGTTATTTGAGATAACTATAACTGGTGAATTTGACTTTTGTTTTAGCTTAACATTTTACATCGCCAATTAACCTTTCACCACCTAACTATAATTTTACTTTAACTTTTGCTTTTTGCAGTGTTCCAATATTTTTTATGTAAAATAAGATATAATTACAATTCCTAACAATAACATCACTTTGTCTTTTTGAGTAAATTTCTAGTTTTTTAAATGTAAAGTAATATGCTATTACTATATGGAAAGCCAGTGCTATGATGCAGACAGCTGTGAGCCTGAGACCATATCCTGTATCCAACTGCTCGCGGGCAGGCAGCCCCATGTCACACATAGCATTTTGCCATGCACAACATGGGATTGGCCACAGGGCGTGTCCTGCATTGAGGTCCTGCATCTGACCCTTCACAGACAAGCAACCCAACGCCGCGCACAGCTGAAGTCATGCACAGGGTGCGGTTGGTTTCACGGGTCCTGGTCACACTCTGGTAGACTTACTGACTTTGTCAAAGAGTCACAACACCAAAATATAAAAAGAGAGTAAACATACCAATAAATATATTTTTCCAAAAATCACCAATACTTTTAAACAAGTGTATAATTCATTAATTAAGACAATGCAAAGTTTAATAAAAGTGAATTTTATAAAAGTATTTTATAACATTTTTATTGAACAGACCAGCAACATGAAGAACAAGTATGTGAGTCTTTCTTTTAAGAGAACTTTTATTATTGCATTTTGTGGGCTGAAAAATGCTAAAAGAAAGACATATTGTTTTAAAAAAAATAATAAAAACAACAAGTCTCTGAGGAACATAAGTATCAAATCCCATTTCTTAATATTCACAAATAGCGATTTTTAGGAAATCGCTATTTGAGAATCGCAAAACGAGATGTAATAAAAATTCGCAAATGTTTTGCGATTCCTTGACATTCCTTAATTGCGATTAGCAAATTGCTAATCGCTATTAAGGAATACCTTCCTATTCATTCCTATGGGCAAGGAGGCCCATAGGAATGAATGGGAAGAAATTCTCATTTTGCGATTCGCAATCTGAGAATCGCAAAATGAGAATGCAATTTCAAGGGTGCCAGGGTGTCAAAAGGACACCCTGTTGCACCCCTGAAATATGTATGTGTGCACATGTGGCACACATACATGCCCTAAGGGCATGTCTGTGCGTCACATGGCACTTTGAATAATTGCAAATTACCACCAATTTGAAGTTGGTGGTAATTTGCGATTCCTTACGGACAAATTGCTCTTTTTCTAGGCTTCATACATTGCATTTAAGGAATCGCAATTTGCGATTCCTTAAATTCAATCGCAAAATAGAGAATCGCAAATTTTGCGATTCTCTAATTTGCGATGCCCCATCCCAAAAGGCCTTTTCCCGTTCGCAAACGGGCCGATTCTGAGAATCGGCCCATTTGCGAACGGGAAAGGGCTTGATACATATGCCCCTGTGTCTTTTAACATTTAACAGCTCACAAAATGCAATCATAAAACCAGCCACAAAGGAGTCTTGCACTACAACTGGGGAAAATAGAGCTCCAGCTAGGAGTGATTACAAAAAATGGTAAGTTCTCTTTGGGTCGTAGATTTAACGACTCAGGAGACTTACTATTTATTTTACTGTTACTATGGGGCTGCTGCACTTCCTGAAGCCCCCAGCAACATAAAAAATGCTTGGTAGTATGTCTCTGTATTCTAAGGGCACCACACAGCTAAACAAAATATAAACAAAAGAGCCCTTGCAGGGCATTATGGAGCACTCAATCAAGGAACAGTGAATAATAAATTAGCTGCTCTGGCCGATCATCTATTGTTCATTTTTGGTGTCCCAGTGCCCCCCTGGGACACTCTTTTTTATAATTATTGGGGACGGGGTGTGGAGGGTGACCCTGTCACCCGTGGCACAATGTGTGCCCTGGTGCCTACCCATGGGACACAAAACAAACAACATTAAGGGCTGTGTTGTGGAAGCCCCATGGCTCCTGTGGCCATGCCGGCTCCCCACAAGCAGCCCTACTGGGTGCATTAGGAGGCAGCATTCCTCCCACCCAGCACGAGCAGCTGTTTTCGTATGCTCACATCAGGTTGGAGCAATCTGTATTTCCCTGCCTGCAAGATCACAGGTAGGGAAACAGATGTCTGATCCCACATTGCAGAAGCATTATTAAAACACCTGCCGAGTGGGAGGAGACAAGTTTCTCTGTCCATTCTCTTCTGGGTAGGGACCATTTGTGCCAGGAGTGGGCTCCCATGGACCCTAGGAGAGAGCTGGCCCTGATGGATGGAGTCTCTGGGGCCTGTAGAGGTCAGGGAGGGGAAAACATGTCCCCCTCCTCTTTAAAATGTGTGCCGGGCCATCCAGGGCTTCCAAAATGTTCCTTGAAAGAGCTGAGGTGGATAAACAGTTTTTTCGGAAGGTTTTGTGAAGATTTGTCAAATATTGCCAAAGTTATTAGCAAACCAAATGTTCTTCCTATGGGCATGCTAACCTATATCAAACTACCTAGTGAAGATGTGCGGAAAGTGCTCCCAAAGCAGCAACATTGGTCTGTTCCTTTTTAGGCGGGAAGAATTTTTTTGGGGGTATGGCATCTTTTTTCAGGGAAGGCAGTTCAGGAGGGCTGGGCCACGTCATTAACTTGACAGGGCACAGATTGAATTATACCTATTCATAGTTGAGTGAAAAGTGAGACCTGGGGAAGATGGGTCCTCTCATCCCCAGGTCAACTGTAGCCAGCCAAACTCCATCCCAATGGGAGGGGCAGAAACGACTGTTCCCGGTTTGGCATAGGTAAGTGTGGGGACAGCTCATTTCTGTAAAGAAATCCCTGACTTGGTCACCTGCCTTCTCCAGGGTCAGAAGAATTCTCCCATTGTGGATTTCACTTAGGTTAGTGCATTGTGGGTTAATTGTAAGTAAGGGAGACAGATGTGCTGTGGAACGTTTAACTTGTTGGTTATGGGAGGCCTAGAAGTCAATCCCAGGCACTGCCTAGTGAATTGTCCAAAGGTGGCATCTCAAACCATGCTCCTCAGAGCACCTCTGGATCCAGGACCAAAAAGTGAACTCCAATTGTCAGTATGCTTCCTGTGTGATTACAACATCAAAAGTTGCAGCAACCCTTTTCCTGGAGTGACCAGTTGCAACTGGTTCTCTGCTAGACTCTGATGGTGTTTTCTGAAGTGATTATTGCCCCCTAAATGCTGTCCCTCCGATACTGGGAGCCTTACATTGTCCACAAAGTGCTGCTCCAAAAAAAATGAAAAAAGATGGGCTTGGCAGGAGGGAGGTGCAAAACGTATCCAATCAGCAAGAGGACTTTGGCAGGTCTGAAATTGTAACCTCAATAACGTTATTCTGTTATCTCTAGATTTTAATCATTTTGTTGTCATTTTCCTTACTCATTTTTCCTAGGTTTTAGAAATTGGTTGTTGATGTTTTAATTGTTTTGATGCTGGAAAATACTTTATGCTCTTTTTGTAAAGTTTTAACGCTTTCTGCTCTGTGCTGTAGTTGCCAGGTGATTAGCCCAGTTTTATTTTATTGAATTTATGTGTTAGCCCTGATAACATTTTGAACGTATTGTTTGGGGAGGACACATATACCCAAACAAACCGATTTTCTTACACTCTGTTAGAATCAACACTATCCACTTGATTTAATATTCTGTAAAAATTTCGAATGTTCTCTCTGTTCTTTTCAATCTCTCCTTTATCCCAAAGAACAATGGGGAGTTAAGGACGCAAATCAAACATAAAGCCATCAAATAGCTTACCAGACATATTCATGCTTGTTTCCCTTTGATCAGTATTGTGCTTGATTAGATATTATAGACAGTCATTTATTCCAGGACAGATATACATTGAGTTTACTACCTGGCAAAGAGTCGGAAAGAATTATTAATAGAAATTGTAAACGAGAGGCATGTATAGCTTACAGAATCACGTCTTTCAAACTCTGCAATGCTCATGTAGCCTTCCAGGTTTTTTTCAAATGATGTCCTCTGGGACTTTCACAATGTCTGTTCTGTAGTATACATCAGTAATTTCCCAGTTGTTTCAGAGACCAAAGATGAACATACTATCACGTGACAGCAACCATCCAGGAAGCACAGTGGCACATGTTACACACCAAACTGTACAAAACTCCAGAAAAAACATTTTCCATGTGACCAAGGGCAAGCCCCTCCATTCCGTCATTTCCCCCATTGAAATCAAGTTTTACAGAAAACAATTGGTTTCATATTTCATTGGTCCTCACCCAAAACAGTTCTGTGCTCACCACTGTAGTTTTCTATGTTATGCTCCCAATCACCTGCTTTTAGGGTGATAAATAAAAAATGTAAGTTTCGATGCATTTATTGTGTATTTCAATATTCCGATAGCCTATAAATTCCATTTATATTTGTTTAGTTCCAAAAGTCACAGGAGTCCCTTTAGCAGTTAAATACTATGGGGCACATGCATCATGGTATTTTGCAATCGATTGGCAAAAATCGTCCATTTGCGTTCGCACAATGGCTTTACCTAATTCATGAAAGTAATTTGGATTCGCAATTAAGGTAACCGCAATTTGCTGCGATTACCTAAATTGCAAATGCAAATAGGGAATCGCAATTTCGAATTCTCTAACCATATGCAAGAAGCCTTTCCTAAATGTGAACTGTGCATTTAGGAAACGCTAATTAGCATCAACTTCAAGGTGATGCTAATGTGTGCATACTTTGAAAAATGCTCAAAAATGCATTTTTCAAAAAGCTGTATGGCACAAACATGCCCTTACGGCATGTGTGTGCCGTACATGTGCACCTGGTGTTAGGGGCGCCTCAGGGAGGCCTTAGGTCCCCGGGCACCCTTGCCTTTGAATTACCTAATTTGCGATTACCAATTAGTTGTTTGCGATTTAGGCAATCCAAGATCATTCCCACCTATGGGCCTGCCCATAGGAAAGAATGTGGTCGCAATAGCAAATAGCGATTCCCTAATTGCAATTGCTATTCTTAAGGAATCGCAATTAGAGAATCGCTATTTGCATCCTTTTTTGATGCATTTCATTTTGCGATTACCAAATAGCGATTTCTTAAAAGTCGCTATTTGGAAATCCCAAAAACTTTGATGCATATGCATATGCACCTCAGTTCCCTTTTTTTCCATTTTACCACAGCCAAATATAGAAGTACCATAGAGATTATCTTCATACTGTGATCTTCAGCCCAAGACATCCTATCAAGCAGAACCATGGCTCACTTGGCCAGAGACATCTGTTGGATGTCAGAATGTGCGTTGTTTATGTGGGAAGAGGACTCCCTTCCTAGTTTAAGAAACATATTCTGGTTAGGTCTCATTACAGTTCAACCACCGGCAGCTCGGACACAAGCAGGCAGAAATTTCCCAGAGAATGGCATAGGCCGTTAAAGCAAAAGCAATAAGTTCAAATGGTCAAAGTAGGACATAGATGACTTACATAGCTACTGAATTTACTGTGCTGCTGGGATCTACTGCCTGATCCACAGTTTTTCATAGGGGCGGGTGCATAATTCCGCTCCACCGGCAACTGCCTCATGGTGGTGTTTTTTCTTACATATGGCTCGTCAACGTTAAGTTGACGAGTATGACCACGAATTTGCATCCAATAGCATGATTTTTGGATGCTAGAATGCTTCCCAGTAAGATTTCCCAGTGGGGGATGTCGCTGCAGGTTGCAACTGTTTGCCTTGAGAAAGCTGCCACTCAAGTAGAAAATCTTCTTGGCCTCTGAGGCTGTGCTTGGTGCCATTCGTTCTGATTTGACAGCATGGAACAATCTCTTGGCGCAAAAAATCAGCGTGAGCAGCACGACATGCCAAATTCCACCTGCTTGCGGAAATCCACAGACTCTCGCAGAGCTTTTATGAAACTCTGCAAGTTCCGCCCACCTCTAATTTGACTTGTGGACTAATAGCAGATGTACTAAACATTTTAGTGGTGGCAAACCCTTCATTTCATCAGCCACTAAAAATCCACTCACTAAGTACTAAATAAGTGTATTTGCTCCTGAAAATGGTTTAGAAATGGGTACGGAATTGTAATTTGAAAGGGGCCGTCCTTTCCAAATTGGGATTCATTACCATATGTATCAATGGTTTGCAACTGGAATTCTGGTTGTAAACCATTGACACATTACTGACTCCTAAGTTTGGGTGGAAACGTATATGTAAAAGTGAAGGCTGCTTCTTTGGACCACTTCTCCTTTTAGAACTGGGGTGCCTGATGCAGCAGGAGTATACAGTGGTCCAGTGGTCCAGTGGACCAGTAAACCAGTGGTCCAGTGGACTACTGCCAAATCTCACTGAAGTTTTTCAATATTGAAAACTTTTTTTTAAAGCAGACTTGTTTCCTTGAAGAAAACCGGGCTGCTTAAAAAAAAAAAATTAAATGCAGTCACAGGGATGGTGGTCCGATGACTCTTGCAGGTCACCATCCATTTTATTGTAGCCAATCAGATGTAGTCACAATTTGCAACCTACCTAATGAATATTAATTAGACAGGTTGTTCTTCAGCCACCTCTGATATGGCATTTTTTAAACTGACCGATTAGTACGTATGATAGTTGGCAAAATATTATATTGGTCCCAAAAAGTAAAGTCACAGTTTTTGAACACTACTTCTGACCAGTGTCTTAGTACATTAGCTTTTTTGGTTATGAAAGTTCACCAGGCTGTATTCCTTTGTCGCAAGTTCTCAATGAACCAGTTTATAAGCACAGGATCTCTCCACGGCGGACAAACCTGGGGTTCTATCATGAACTGTGCACACCCTCGGGGCACTTCGGTATTACAGAACGGGCTTCAGATGCTTGTGCATCCCCTTCTGTAATACCAATAGCGCGGGCGCACATAAAGCACCTGCGCTTTCTTCAGAGGGCATTCCTTCATTTGAATGGGGGCATGACCCCATGCAACTAAAGAAATCCCTTTGCCTCGGCGCCCATACCATATTACTGAAGCTCTCAGGAGGCACCATCTAAAAGGTGATATACTGTCAGTGCGCCCCTTGATACCAGTACTCTAGAGGGGGTGAAGGGGGGGTCCCATGGTTCCCCCAGACATCCACTTGGTGATGAGTGCAGTCACTCACTGCACCAGCATGCAAGGCGATCTCTAATCCCTTTATAGGTGCAGGCGGATACCGCTGGCACTGTAACAGCACGGAGTGGTTTTAAAGCAGCTGCTCCATTTTTCACATGAATACGCTGACCCCAGGGCAAAGCAAGTTCATGGCTGCCCTGATGGCATCCCATTTTCCATACTGTAGTGCATTTTTCTGGATTGCGCTTGGTGAACTTTTTGAAAGGTGCACCAAGCGCAATCCAGGAAAATGCGCCATATCTATAATATGGCCCCTGGGGTTTTTGCCTGCTGATGGTTGCACTCTAAGCAAGCCTATGCATCTTGTCCTATTGCTTCACCAGTGGAAAGAAAATAATAAATCTCACTTTTGTTTAACAGCTGGGAAAGTTCCTCCTCAGCACCCCTGCTGCCTCAGGTCCTTAAGAAAGGTTTCTATTCACCAAGTCACTCTCCGACCAGGGCTCCCCTAGTGTTCAGTCATCAGAGGACAGCTTGGGTTTCTTGGATTCAGGAGCCCTTCGTCTTATTGTGTATATTGAGCTGGCAAACAGGAGTCCAACTAATTGTTCCTTAGAAATCAGATCCAGTCTCTGGATACCAGCAGAAGTCAGGATATCTTGAGGCTTCCTCTTTCAGCAGACAGGCAGAGTCTTCTTCTTTGCAGATATCTCTTCCCATGTCCAGTAATGTTCTGTGGAGGTAGTAGTGATTGTCCTGTCTTATCCTGTGCATGAACAAGGAAATAGGAATTTCAGTTGAAGAAATCCTAACTACTTTCATACAAATCTCCCATCTCAATTTGCAGCACTTCCTGTCCTGCTTCATAGCAAAATTTCCCATGGGCCATAAAAAACGATGATCCCCTCTGTCGCAGTCAAAATTGGCTCTCCTACTAATGTGGAAGTCAGAAAGTTTGGGGTGGCCCTGGGAATAAATGAGGGTGGACCATGACAGCTTTCTTTGAAACTTCCAAGTCGAAGGATAAATTTAAAGATTGTCCTTTGTTCTGCCAAATGCTCTTGTCTCCGTTAAGCAACGCGTTGTTGACAATATCTCTGACTTCCGGGCCCAGACCAACCCTTTTTCCAATGGTAAAACGGTTTTTAACATCCAGCATGTAATGTGTATTGGACCTATGGAATGGGGCTGGGAGGAAAACTGGTTACATTTTTGCTATGCGGCATAATTTACAGTTTCCTAAAGTTACACTTGCCGATAAAGTTCTCAAAAACCTCATGTCATCATTGAATTATATTTAAGAAGTCAAATATTGTTAGATTTCAGGTCAGGAATGAGTTGGAAAGGGATGATAAAGACCTACTGTAAAATTTGTCATGGACCACGGCATGTAATGAAAACAGTGCCTGATAGTTCTACTACGCACAGAATTACATGATTCAGACAGGAAAGGATCTATCGACTGTGGAATGCGAGGTAATGACATCCAAGGCGCTGTACACCACTTACTTCTGTTGGGGTGGAAAGAGGATCAAACCTGTGTCAATAATAGCAGAACCAGTATTTAACTAAACTGCACATATGCTTGCCATTTGGCCCAACAACAATTTGTTATTGCATTGTCTTCCCACTTTCGCTCCTTTTATACACCTGCGGGTCATATTCTCAAGGATCTATCACTGAGTTATTGGCACTTTATCTCAGCCAAAGTCGCGATAAATTTATCACCCCATTCACAAGCTGGTGCTAACAGCCGATATCACCAGTTTACCTGTGATAGCAGCCGCAAAAACATCGCCACAGATGAGCCCGGCAACTATCGCTAATTAGATGCAGAGTAGGCATTCCCAAGAAAAAAGCCGCAACAACACCACCCCACAACATTCTCAACGACCAGCCAGAATGGCGATAAGACCCCAAAACAAGCAAAAAAGCACGTTAGCAGCAGGAAATTAACACCTGCTCTGACCTGCTGCAAAGTCGGACAACAACCTGCACCAGAAAAGGGAGCCCAGCCCACAGCCACACCTGTAGAACAACAGATGTCATGGAGCTACTCATCATGCAGCTCGGAGCCCCAAGAGGGCCACAACACCCACCGCAACCACCCCCATGCCTGACACCCCCCCAGACCCCTCCTGCCCCCCAACCACCACAGAGGCAGTGCAGACAAAGACAGCGGACCTTCAGGAAATGCACGGCCGCACAGACTTAACACCAGAGAATGTCATTGCCCACTACAGGCTCAAAAGGACAACCATCCTCCGCATCCTGAACATCATTGCCCACAGCCTGACAGTACCAACACAGCGGACAACCAACATCCCACCTCAGACAAAGATGCTGGCTGTGCTGTACCTGTTGGCCTCTGGTACCCTCCAACCAACAACCGCCAGAGTCGGAGGAGTCTCACAGCCAGCCCTATCCAAGTTCCTCACACCTGTCCTGGATGCCAACATTAGTTTGGTACCCCAGTACCTATACTTCTGCCACACTGCGCAGGAACAGCTGGAGACCAAGCAAGGCTTCTACGCCATAGCTGGATTCCCGCACGTGTTGGGGCAATTGACTGCACACACGTCCTACTTGTGCCCCCTGCCGACACTGCACACAATTACCGCAACAGAAAGCACAAGCATTCTATCAATGTGCAGGCAATAGTGGACCACTAGGGACTCTTCACCAATGTCGTCTCCAACTACCCAGGCAGTGTGCATGATTCATAGATCTTCCTACAGTCCATCATCAACCGGCACTTCCAGGATGTCACCTACGGAAATGCACTGCTCGTTGCTCAGTACCAAATGAACACACCACACACCTCAACTCCACAATCATGCAACTCACAACTCTGGGAATGCGCATGTTACAAACTCACATACAACATGCCAAACAACATGCCCACCCACCATACACAACAGTACAAAGTACTGCGGTAACCTGGGCTAGCTATGTACATGAGCTATCAACGACATGGCACCTCAGCCACACAATAGCAGAATGTGGGGAGAGGTGGGAAACAGTCATGGGCGAAGGAGGCAAGTGACCCCTGAATGGGAATGCACACAATGCCAAGTGTGGCGTGGAAGTGCTGGACAGACTACAGTATGCGGAAAGCAGACATATCCATGTCGACAGATACTGCTGGTGGTGGTAGTGTTGTGGACAGTGGACGCAACCATGTCAACCCAGCCAGTGGGGAAGATCTCAGAAATGTAGCTTGTTACGTCCCCCCTGTAAGCGTGTGCGGAGTGGGCTGGCCCGCCGTACGCCAGGCTAGCGTAGGGGTGAGAATAAAAAGCACATAGCCCTGGGCATGGTTCTCTTTCGGAATGCCCAACGTGTCTGCCAGGGCAGCGCCTCACACCCCGCCACATGGCCGACGCCATGTGCTACGGTGCCTGCGATCCTGTGCCCCTGCCGCAGCCTATGCCACTGGTCCCTGAACCAGTCTTGTTCGCCCCTGAGCATCCAGGCCTCACTGCTCACCTGCTGACACCAGCGTGTCTCCAAGAGGGCCCACCATGGGCCGGTACAAGCTCCAAGCCTGAGGCCCACGATCTTGGCAGCCTCCTCAGACCATCACGGCCTCCGCGAGCAATGCCCGCAGTACTCCTTTCTCGTTAATGTACTCCACCGGCATATACAGTGGACAAGTAGGTCACACATTTGGAACTGAGTCTTGATTACACAATGACAGAGTACATATTTTTTGGCTGAGTATATATCACTATACTCCCTTCAATGTGGTGCCACCAACTCGGTGTATAGCATTCTGACCATACGTGTTTGTGGGCCCTTGCTGACTTTGGCCTACACTGCGGTCCAACAGGCCTCACATCAATCCAATACAGTCCGTACCAGGCAGGACACGGCATCGTCGCAGGATGCACACCAGCTCATGCACACCAGCTCACCTCTGGTGCCTCCACTTCCATCAACCAGGAATCTTCTACACATGTCATTTCACTGCCTTGTGTTAGAGATCCAGGATGAGCCGGCTGCACAACGGTTGACCCACTCTGACCACTGCCTCCGGCCTACCTTGCAGTCGAGTAGGTCACACATTTGGAACTGAGTCTTGATTTTGTCATGGCAGAGTTCATATCACAGTACGTAAGGAGAGGAGTAAGAGGAAGAAGTTGTTCAGTCCGAAGGACAAAAGGATCTCCGTTACGGAGGTGGTCGAACACTACCTACAACTGCACTGGTGCCACTGACTCTGTGCATCGCAAGCTGACAGCACATGGCTGTGGGCCGCTGCTGACCGCTGCCTAGGGCACACACTGCGGTCGAATAGGTCACACAATTTGTACTGAATCTTGATCTGTTCATTGCAGAGTTTATATCATTGTACAGGCCTCATGGCAGACTGCATCCCCTTCCAGCTCTGGTGCCACTGACTCTGTGCCACGGGAGTCTGGTTCAACTTTGGTGGTGTCTGAGACTATGGCCTGGGGGATGTCTTTATCATCATGTAGCTGATAATGACATGGTGGAAAAAGGAGACTGTACAATTCGACTCCTCCATATTGCCTGTTTCTGCTTGCTTCTGCCCTCTGCATCATGCCCTGGATGGACACCTTTCACTGTCCCCCGTAATACTCCACGACATTCTCCTTGGACATCAACGAGGTCCCGCTCAGCTCTCGTGGCTCTACCTCAGTGCATCACAAGTCACCATCCCGTGGCAGTGTGCCTGTGTCGGCCGCAGTGCATCCGGGGCCACTAACTCTGTGCAGCTCAAGTCATGGACCCTTGCTGTTTGAACTTCGGACTTCTGATTGTCTGATCACTGTTGTAGTTGTTGCCAACACCAACCAACCCCTTAGGGGTGGCTTACACTACCCAACACCCATCCAGCACAGGCGTCACTGGACATGTGACCCTGGCAATAAAAGGTGCCGGGTGCACGTGCCCGTAGCCAGTTCCACAAATTATCTCAGTGTGTCTGTGTGGTCATTATGTATGCATGGGAGCCCCGGGCCATACCACATTACATTGTTCTGTGTACAGCGGGCGCAACCTTGTCACCCCAGGCAGTATGGTAGACATGGGACATGTAGCTGTGTCAGACCCCCCTGTGAGTGTAAGGGAGTGGACCTACGTACGGCAGTATGGGAAAGGGGTGTGGTCATTCAACACATGGTTCTGGGCGTGGCTAAGTTTATGGCTTTAACAGGAAGCAACCAATGCATGTGTCTCTGGTGTAGTGTCGGCACCACCCATCACACAATATACAATGTTGCTATGTAGCATGCCCCCGGAGTGCGGGCTCGGCCAAGGGGTAAATGAGGAAGCGCATGACTGCTCGGGGTCAGGGATCAGACATGCCAACTGTTGTGTGTGTCGCTTTTTCTGCAGAATAAGCCATGGGTCCACCCTTAAATGCATGGCAAGTTCTGCCAGGCATGAACTCTACATCTGTATCTGCCCTGTCCTTACCATAGGCCTACACACACGTGGCCGCCCACCTTCAGCGTACAACATCACTGTGTCATTTTCAGGCTTGTGGACATGTGCAAAGAGGCATGACAATGGTGTGCCGTAGGGGTGCAAGTGATGCAACCACGCTGCGCACACTAGTGAATAGGCTCAGAGGGAGGGAGGAGCAGCAGTGAGGCTACGTAATACACATCGATGCTGCTCATTTGCAGGAAGCAGTACATGTCATACATGAATCACAAAGTCACACATATCACACACCAATGAACCAGTGAGTTTGCCAACACATCACGCAGAACCAACTATTGACTCATGTCTCTCTGCACTGTCACAGGTGACCAAGGATATGCACTCTGCCCTTCGATGTGTCATCACAGGCCCAGAGGCAGTATAATGCGGCCCACAAAGTTTTGGCATGTTGAAGTCACGTTTCAGGTGCCTGGATGTCACAGGTGGAAGGCTTCTGTACAGCCCTGACATCGTGTTAGTCGTTGCATGTTGTGTGTTGCACAACATATGTGTACGCAGCAATGCCCCATGGATACTAGTGACAGATGCACCAAACAATGATGATGAAGATGAGGCAGGTGGACCACACCCCACTGCAGCCGCAGCAGGAAAAGCCCGTAGGAACACCATCATTGACAGTTTCTTCACATGAGCACGTCACATTGTGACAGTCCTTAGCAATCATGGGACAGCACAAAATGAGCACAGGCACAGCATGTGCAAATAAATGCATTCCAAAAACACATTCCCTTAGTGCATGTCACTCATCTGTACAGGCACATCACTCAGACAAGTGTGACTGCGACATGTATTGCAAACAATTTTATGATTTGTTTATGGATGGTGGGTGTGTCACCTCTGTGCAGAGAGGCTGTTTAGGGTGTCACGTATTCGGACTGCCAGTTCTGTGTGTCACAGTTAGTAGGGAATCCCACTCTTTGGAGTTTCACATGTGTCCAAATTCATTCCATTTGGGCTGCCATTTGTGACCTACAGGTGACAACAGGGCTCCTTTTGAGGTCAGATATGTGACACCACGATGCAGGGATGCCCCCTGTGACTCAAGTCCCTCAACATGGGCAACATGTACATAAGTGGAAGTCACTACCCCTACATTCATCCACACTTTCATAATTGATTGATCATGGTCATGACACATCTGTGTGCAGGAGGGCTTGCTTGCCCCTCTGCAATGTGAAGGGAAGATGCGGTTTCACAGTGTGTTCCGTGCATGTTTCAACATTGGCGCTGTTTATATGCAGACTGCATGTCAATGTACATTGTGACTGTGAGGAAATGCCTATTTGATGCGGGACAATGGTCATTTGATGTACATCACGGATGTGGGGTTGTGCTCGTACATTGTCATCTCACGTTTTTTTACTCTGCTTTTATGGTGCATTTTCCCGCAAGATGTGTAGGAATTGCACGCCTATCGCTGGTTATTGGTGATTTTTGTATCGCGATTCGCCTCATCGCTACTATTTTCGCATTCGTGTTTCACGTTTTTCCGGCGGCAGGTTGATTTTTATACGGTCATTTGACTCGTTATCGTGGGACTATCGCATGGTACAGCAGTGTTGAGAATACCACGTTGACACGGTGTTATTTTCCCGCGATAGACTGCGATTTGAAGAGTTGCTTAAGCTAATTTTGTGGTAGTTATCACACGTTCTTGAGAATATGCCCCTTGCAATTCTATTCTATCACTATTGATTTATTCCTTCCCTGTTCCCCTCAGATTATCTTTGCCGATTCCTTTCAGGGTTGATCTCTTACCTAGTATATATGTTGTTGTTTGTCCTAGTACTCATCTGCTACTGTGCTGGACTTTTCTGCTGCTTAGCATCCTAGCGCTGATATCCTGGCTGATGTCTAGTCTCATTACCATGAACACTATCCTGAATGAGAGTAATCTACTCCCTCTCATTGTAGGTCCCTCCACTCTCCACCAACTCACATCCGGTCATTTTTGTCTCTTCACATGTTGGCCTATAGTTTACTTATGCAGACCTACCTGAATCTGCCACCTGTGGCTATTGCTGTACATTAGGTCACCAATATAGATTTGGAATGCCTGACAATGCCACGCCCCAGCAAGGGCTCCTGTGTCTTTCCTCCACGTCACTGTTTTGTCCTTCTCTCTCTGGTATGGTATTATAGCTCTTAATATCATCATAGAGTCGCGAGGAAGGCTGGTATTCTCAGCAGAGCTCCATCCTTTACCTGAGCGTGAAAAAAGAAATTGAATTATTTCACTATTATTTTTTAATTAAAATTAAGCCTGTTCCTGAAAAAAACAGCTATACACACACATTGGAAACACATTTTAAAAATCGGTTCACTGTGAAGGCATACTATTTCTAATACCTAGTATGCCACATTTAGGCACTAGTAGGCTTGCAAGCCACACTTTTGGAGTGACATTATTAAATATATATAAAAAAAAGGTCATGGCAAAGGTACTTTTCTTTGGCATGTATTACTGCATCACTTTTTAACTGTATACAAACCAGACAACAATGGTGCTCCTTAAATACATATATCTTTGTCATATAGGTGGGTGGTGTAAATACACACTGTAGCCCTTTTCTGACATTTAACTGCGACACATGGGGATGTGGCCACACAAGATGGCCGACACGATGCGTTCTTGAGTGGTTCCACGCCAGCCCCGAACCATCCTATATAATACTGCCATCCTAATACACAAATCTGCTCAGAGTTTGACCCTCTCATGCAGGTAAGCTTCAGTCTTGGTGGCTGCTTTGTTTGATCCAGCTAAGACCCCAGGGGAAAGAAAGGCCATATAGCGCTGAGGCAGAGACACGGCTGTGTGGCCTGTAGGCAGGTCTGCCGGGCCAGGGTCACAACATGCAGTGAGGTTCGGGTGCATCTGAGGGAGCTACCTCTGAATTTATCCTTATCTCCCTTGCTGAATGGATGTTCTGAGAGAGACACGACTAGAGCAGTATCCTGCACGGATATGGAGCTCTGTGGGTCGGGAGCATCCCTCCAATGTATGCTTACCTTTGGGGATTGTTCATTGCTAGAGCGGCCAGCAGCCCAAGAGCTGCCAAGAATCAGCTACTGAGAGGCCCCAGTGAGCTGGCTGAGGGTCCCGTGCACAAGGGTGGCCCAGTTGTCTTACAGAGGACCGCTTCGGCTGAGATCACCCAAAACCTGGACACATTATGAGGCAGAAAGGAGGGGGCCTGGACTTTTATGAACTGTGGATTGTGAGCAAACTTGTTGCCCCCACCCCTCCCTGGTCCCTGGCTGGGTGTGGAGTCCTCAAGGAGAGTGGATACTGGCTAGTGGAGCACCTTGTGGCTCGAGGAGTCCTCTGCAACTATGCCCAGACATCCAAAGCCATTGTGGCCTTCACTTTGAAGTGGTGCTGGGACGCCAGTGAGCCTGGAGCATAGGTGGGAGGCCTCGATGTAGCGGGTGCACCTGGGCCCCCCTTTCCATCATATATTGCGCTGCGTTAGAAGCAGAGGTTCAACCTGCAGATGCACTTGTGAGGTGGGGCCTCCCAGGGACTGGAAGGCCCAAATTAAAGAGACTGGTGGGCTCCGGTGAGAAAGCCGTCTGTTTGACATAGCTGGGCCTGGTGCTGGACACTGGTGAACCCTGGTCATACTGGAGAGGTCCATAAAAGTGGTCAATTGCCTAGACGGAGGGTGCAGCGCAAAGGCCTAAAGCCCTCTTGGAACTGTGGCTCACCTGGACTGTCTGTGCGAGGCCGGTGTCCATTGGGGGATGGACTGCCTGCATTGGTACTGACAGACAGAGGCATGGGGCCATGCACTCCAGGGCAGAGAGAAACATCACCTGAGCAGTGGCCGCAATATCCTGTACCCACTGTATAGAATGATGAGGCCTGCATCTGGGGTATCAGAGTGGAGGGTGCAGTTAGCTCCTAGGCTCAATGGACATATATATCTCGAGCTCTAAACATGCAACTCACTAGCATGTCTCCCCATGGGGAAGGGGAGACCTCCTACACCCCCACAGGGGAACACTATGGAGCAATATACCACCCTGATGCCTAGCCCCTGAAGACAAAGACAACATGGGGGTTCCCATGGTGACACAGTGGGGGCATCATCCCTGGGGGAGCTATTCTGGGGAAACAACCATTACAATGCACTACCTTTACAACGCAGTCATTACAATGCAACATCCTTTACAACGCATGTCAGTACAACGCATGCCAGGACAACACATGCCACTACAACGCATGCCATTACAACGCATTATAAGGTAAGTAATGGGAAATAGTAATTTTTACCCCTACAGTATCTAGCACTTACCCTGCTGTTGCACTCACTGGAGTGGGAATAGTAATTTTGACCCCTACATTATCCAACACTTACCCTACTGTTGCACTCACTGGAGTGGGAATAGAAATGTTTCCCCCTACACTATCCAACACTTACCCTACTTTTGCACTCACTGGAGTGGGAATAGTAATTTTTACCCCTACATTATCCAACACTTACCCTACTGTTGCACTCACTGGAGTGGGAATAGAAATGTTTCCCCCTACACTATCCAACACTTACCCTACTTTTGCACTCACTGGAGTGGGAATAGTAATGTTTACCCATACACTAGCCACCTATTTTTGCCCTAAAAGTATTATGTGTTGAAATGGTATGCACTGTGATGGTATGCGTTGTAATGGAATGCGTTGTAAGTGTAGTTTCTCAAAATGCGCTGTGATGACATGCGTTGTGAAATCATGCGTTGTAATGGATGTTGTGATGTAAAAACAGCGTTGTAAAGGCATGCGTTGTAAATGTTTGCGTTGTAACGTGTTCTATTCGCTATTTTGAGCAGACATCCTAATGGCCATCCAGGGATCCCGTGTGGCACTGGAGGAGAAGATAGAGGCAGTGTCCATCAAAGTAAACCTCCTTTGTGCAGAACTGCAAAATGTATCAGACAAATTTTGCACTGCAGAGGGGTCTACTGTTGAACTCCAGTCAGAGGTGACAAAGCTGAAAAAGCAAGTGGCCGCCCTTGCATCAAAGACAGGGACCGTGGAGGAGAGGGTCGAAGACCCAAAGGAAAGGTAGCATCAAAACAATGTTCACTTACTGGGGTTCCCCTAGAGAGCTGAGGGGGGCACCATGGAGCTGTTTGTGTAGACCTGGATCTGTGACACACTGAAGTCCACCAGCCTGTCAGCATTCTTTGCAGTTGAGAGGCCCACAGGGACTCACGCCCCCTCGATTGAGGGGGACCAGTGCAAGCATATCATAGCACAAATCCTTACTTACAAGGGCTGTGACTGTCACTTTGGGCCTCTAGTGAAACTGATAATGGCCACTACAAAAATCATAAAATCACCATCTTTCTAGATTGCACCCAAAAAGTGCAGGTTCACCGTAAATCCTTCCTCTAGGCAAAGAGGAAACTTGAGGCCAGGATCTTGGATATATGCTATTGCATACTGCCAGACTGAGAGTAATTTGGAAGGCAAGTCTCACTTCTTCAATACAAGGTATGACATCTGGAGATGGTTGGAATTGTGGGATAACAAGAGAGAGGGGTCTCCTTGAGAACTGGAACGCATTGCGAAGCCAGACTGGAGAGTATGAAATGAGCCTGCACCCAGGCCTGGCCTGGACTTTTGGAGCCAGAACTTGGCCAGGATCATCATTCAGGGTGACAGCAGTATGGCCATGGCAACCTCTGGGGGAGACCATGTTCCCTGGGTGCCGTGACTGAGTCACAGCTAGCATTAGAGCTAAATGATACCCTAGATGGACAATGGAAGGCCTGATTTGTTTGGCTGGGTCGATAGATGCGAAGGGCAAGAAAAATGCAATACAGTATGTTCAATCAATCAATCAAGAAATTTGTATAGCGCACTACTCACCAAGAGGGTCTTAAGGCGCTTGAGGGAGGGGGGTCCGCTACTGCTCGAACAGCCAGGTCTTGAGTTGCTTCCTGAAGGTGAGGTGGTCTTGGGTCAGACGGAGGTGTATGGGGAGGGAGTTCCATGTCTTGGCTGCCAGGTAGGAGAAGGATCTTCTTCCTATGGTGGATCTGCGAATGTGTGGAACGGCGGCGAGGGCGTGGCTGGTCGATCGTAGCTGGCGGGTGGGAGTGTAGAAGGCCAGGCGGTTGTTGAGGTACTTGGGGCCCAGGTCATGGAGGGCCTTGTGTGCGTGGGTGAGGAGTCGGAACGTGATTCTCTTGTTGACGGGGAGCCAGTGAATGTCTCTCAGGTGTCTGGAGATGTGGCTGTGTCGGGGGATGTCCAGGATGAGTCGTGCGGAGGCGTTCTGGATGCGTTGGAGTCTTTTCTGGAGTTTGGCTGTGGTTCCGGTGTAGAGGGTGTCGGCTGGTGACGAGTGCCTGTGTGATCGTCTTCCTGGTTTCGGTGGAGATCCATCGGAAGATCTTTCGGAGCATGCGTAGGATGTTGAAGCATGATGATGAGACGGCGTTGACTTGTCTGGTCATCGAGAGGGAGGAGTCCAGGATGAAGCCCAGGTTGCGTGCGTGGTCCGTTGGTTTGGGTGCGCTGCCCAGGGCAGGGGGCCACCAGGAGTCGTCCCAGGCAGAGGGTGATGATCCCAGGATGAGGACTTCCGTCTTGTCTGAGTTCAGTTTCAGGCGGCTGTTCATCATCCACTCGGCTACATCTTTCATCCCTTCGTGTAGGTTAGTTCTGACAGTGGCTGGGTCGTTGGTGAGGGAGAGGATCAGCTGGGTGGCGTAGGAGATGATGTTGAGGTTGTGTTGGCGTGCGATGGCTGCGAGGGGGCTCATGTAGACGTTGAAGAGGGTGGGGCTGAGTGATGATCCTTGTGGTACGCCACAGATGACTTCAGTGGCCTTGGATCTGAACGGGGGGAGGCGGACTCTCTGGGTTCTTCCGGTGAGGAATGAGATGAACCACTCTAGTGCCTCCTCTTGGATTCCGATGTTGCTGAGGCGCTGCACTAGGGTGCGGTGGCAGACAGTATCGAACGCTGCGGAGGGGTCCAGGAGGATGAGTGCCGCTGTTTCCCCGTTGTCGAGCAGGGCTCGGATGTCGTCAGTGGCTGCGATGAGGGCGGTCTCGGTGCTGTGGTTGGCACGGAAGCTGGACTGAGAGTGGTCGAGGGATCCGTTCGTCTCGAGGAAGGCGGCAAGCTGTCTGTTGGCGGTCTTCTCGATGACTTTGGCAGGAAAGGGGAGGAGCGAGATGGGGCGGTGGTTCTTGAGGTCGGTGGGGTCCGCTGATGGTTTCTTCAGGAGGGCGCTGAGTTCGGCATGCTTCCACCTCTCTGAAGAAGCAGTTGATGATGTCCCGGAGTTGGGGTGCGATGGCGGAGTTGGCCTTATTGAAGACGTGGTGGGGGCATGGGTCGGTTGGTGATCTGGAGTGGATGGTGTTCATCGTGTGGATGGTGTCTTCAGTGCTGATCGGGGTCCAGGCGCGGAGGGTGGTGGTGGGGGGTGTCGGTTCAGTGGTTGGGTGCGTGGTCTGTGCGCCGAAGCTGTTGTGTATGTCAGCGATCTTGCTGTGGAAGAACGAGGCGAGTGAGTCGCAGAGGTCTTGCGAGGGAGTGATGTCGTTGTTTCCGGCGCTGGGGTTGGAGAGCTCTTTGACGATGCTGAAGAGTTCCTTGCTGTTGTGTGCGTTGTTGTTGAGTCGTTCCTTGAATGCTGTCTTCTTGGTGGTGTGGATCAGCTGGTGGTGTTTGCGGGTGGCGTGCTTGAGGGTGGTCATGTTGTCTGTAGTCGGGGTTTTTCGCCAGGCTTTCTGGAGGGTGCGGCAGTTCTTCTTGGAGTTCTTGAGGTCGTCGTTGAACCAGGAGGCTTTCTTGCTGCTGGGCCTGCTGGGATGGTTTTTCAGAGGTGCAAGGTCGTCAGCGCAGTTGGTGATCCACTGTGCGAGGTTGTCGGCTGCTTGGTTGGGGTTCGTTGAACTGGCGGGCAAGTTCTGGCTCAGTGATGTGGTGAGCTGGTCGGTGGTGATCTTGTTCCAGCTCCTACGGGGAACCTGTTTCGGGTGGTGGTGAGTCATGGTCTTTCTGAGGCTGAAGTGGACGCAGCTGTGGTCTGTCCAGTGGAGTCCGGTGGAGTGGCTGAAGGAGATGTACTTGCTGGAGGAGAAGATTGGGTCAAGCGTGTGTCCGGCGTAGTGGGTGGGGGTGTTCACTAGTTGCTTGAGTCCGAGGTTGGCGAGATTGTCCAGCAGGGTGGTGGTGTTATTGTCGTTGTTGTTCTCCAGGTGGAAGTTGAGGTCCCCTAGGAGGATGTAGTCGGCGGAGGGGAGGGCGTGTGGGCTGATGAAGTCTGTGATGTCTTCGCTGAATTGTGTGCGGGGTCCTGGGGGTCTGTAGATGAGGGTGCCTCTGAGAGTGGTCTTGGGGTCGGTGTGTATCTGGAAGTGAAGATGTTCGGCGGCTGAGAGGGTGTCGTCGGAGTCGGTCGTGATGCGGATGGTGTTCTTGTGGACGATGGCGATGCCTCCTCCTGTCTGGTTGACGCAGTCCCTCCGGTGATCTTGTATCCGTCCGGGATGGCGATGGCGATGTCCGGCGCTGAGGAGGCGTTCAACCATGTTTCCGTGAGGAAGGCGACGTCTGGAGATGTGATGTCGAGCAGGTTCCAGAGTTCCACGGCGTGTCTGTGGACGGAGCGGGTGTTGAGCAGGATGCACTTCAGGTGGTTGCTGCAGGTGCTCGGCTTGGCTGGTGCGGTACCGGTCCGGAAGCAGGAAAACTTGCAGGATTGGAAGGCGAAGGGGCCATGGGTGCGTCTTGGGGTGGATCGGTAGCAGCCGGGGGTCCGGCCGGTGTTGAGTGCGTTGAGGGTGGCGGCGTCGTAAGTCCGGCGGGTGGGCTGGCATCTGCGGGGGCCAGGAGGTTTGGCGCTGGGTGCGGTTCAGGCGCGGACGGGCGCAGACGGGCTTGCCTTTTGCGCGCCTTTGGCGCACCATTGGCGCGCCCGCTGTGCGTGCACGCTGCGCATACGTGTGGACTCTGCCATAATGGAGAGTGGGGAGGCAGAGTGAGGGAGGAGCAGCTGGGAGGTGGGAGCGGGGTGGCGAATGGGAGAGGGACCAGATGTTGAGGGGGCGGGGCTGTGGGGGAGCAGCGGCAGGGGGCGGGGTGGAGCAGCGGCTGAAGCGCTAGGGGGCTGAGATACAAACAAAGGCAGCGGGCTAAACGGCAGACAATCAGGGGCGCAGCACAATAACGGAGTCAGGGGGACAGCGGGCAAAACACAGGGATACAAACGCAGCACAGCAGAAGTGCAGGGAGAAACAGGCGCAGGGACCGGGAGATGCAGGTGCAGGGATCCAAACGCCGTCAGGGGCACAGCGGAAGCAAGGCAGCAACGAGCAGACGGTGACGGCAGGGGGACCAGGTGACCTCGGGAGGAGCCACGCGGTGGGTTGAGCGACCGGCACAGACGAGGTCAGGCTGGTCACAGCTCCCCGTAGCACGGTCGAGTCCTTAAGTGTCCAGTGGGAGGGAGGAGCAGCTGGGAGGTGGGGGCGGGGTGGCGAATGGGAGAGGGACCAGATGTCGAGGGGGCGGGGCTGCGGGGGAGCAGCGGCAGGGAGCGGGGTGGAGCAGCGGCTGAAGCGATAGGGGGCTAAGATACAAACAAAGGCAGGGGGCTAAATGGCGGACAATCAGGGGCGCAGCACAATAACGGAGTCAGGGGGACAGCGGGCAAAACACAGGGATACAAACACAGCACAGCAGAAGTGCAGGGAGAAACAGGCGCAGGGACCGGGAGATGCAGGCGCAGGGATCCAAACACCGTCAGGGGCACAGCGGAGGCAAGGCGGCAACGAGCAGGAGGTTATGCAACAATGGTACAACACATATCCATAATATGCAAAGAGGGGCTTGGGAGCCCTCCCCAGGTTTGTGGTAGGATTTTGTTTGGGGAGGGGGGTTTAGGCTGTGGTCCTGACAGAGAGGCACAGAACGGTTGAACACACAGTTCAGTTATGTAGTGGTTTGTCTGGTGAGGAGGTTGGTAATCAGCTGGTTTTAATTCAACACTCTAGATCCTATGGAGATTTGGTTTCTGTTTGCAGTGCATGTGTGGCTGCAAGAGGCAGGGTGCCCTGCATGGGGCACATGTGTCATTCTTCTTCTCTAAGGGGCGAACAGTCTGGATCTGGATGGAGGTCAAACCTCTCTTATGGCTGACGGTACCAAGCATAACCTGGAATGTCAGAGGGCTGAAAGGTTACATGAAATGATACAGAGTCCATTCATACCTCCGTCACTACTGGGTGCAGGTAACCTCTTTGCAGGAGAAACATCTAATGGGTAATAAAGTTCAGAAGTTAGCAAAAAAATGGAAGGGACAGCTTTTCATAGTGACCTACTCATCATATGCTAGAGGGGTGATGATTTGGGCTGCTCCAGGGCTCCTATTTTATCATGTGTATAGTGAGACAGATGTGGAAGTATGCTACATGCTTCTTCAGGGTACACTAAATGACTAGGACATCACCATTTTGAACACCTATGGATTCAAAATTGAGGATGGGAAGTTCTATGGAACAATGCAAGAACTGCTTGAAGGTAGTAAAGGGTTTCCAATAGTGTGGACAGACGACTTTAATTGTATTCTGGATCAGGATGAGTACCAGAACCCACCATGTCTGAATACAAAGTGTCAGATGAAGGATTCACTTATCCAGGTCATGTGCAATTTGGGATTTCTTTATAGCTGATGCACTCTTCATCCACAGGTGAGGGAGTATGCCTGCCATTACCTGACGCAGAATACATATAGTCACCTGGACCTACTGCTATTGGCAGGGGTCAATCCTGGGACGCTACAGACAGTTGACCATCTAGAAAGGTTCCTTTCAGGTCAAACACCAGTGCTGCTCCAGTTGCAGTGCTGTCTGTCATTGGCATACGCCTCTGAGCTCCTGACAGACTTGGATAGCAGAGAGACACGGTCCACCACACTCCAGGTATAGTTCGAGGACAAGTGGGGACTACTGCCTCCAGAGCTATTGAATGGGACACCCCCAAGGCTGTAATTCTGGGGTCTGCGTGGGGACTACGTGCGGAGTCAGGAGACAACTAATTGTGGATATTGGAGACTAGGAGGGAAATTTGATGGCTCTCCAGAAGGCAGAAACAAGCTCTGCAGCAGTGATCCTGTGCCCAGCTCTCCTGGTTAGATTTTTGGGAATCACTGAACAGCACACTCTTACCGCTTATCGTCAGCACTTGATAAATTAGGCAGGCTCCAGACCTGGATACTGAAAAGCAAAAGGGAGGTGCCGCCCATACTACTCTTACGGTCACCAGACTGGCCATTGGTGACAAACCAGTAGGACATCATGAAGGTCCTTGCAACATAATTTCAGGTGTTTAACGCACTGAAGACATTGACCAATAGGTTATGGCACAGGCGTTCCTTGTGGAGGTAGACCTGCTGCATCTCCTGTCTGAAAGGGTGAATGATTTGAAAGAGGCACTTACATTGGAGGAGCAAAGAGTTGCTCTGTGTGAGCTGAACAGGGCCAAAGCCCCTGGGGGGATGGCTTCTACAATATGATTTCTCAGACCTACTTCACGACAGCCATGGAGAAACTCCTGGAGGTTTTCTTGGAGGCACAGAAGGCCAGGACCTTGACCTCTACCATGTGCAAGTGCATCATATGCCTAATGTTAAAACTGGGATGGGGACCCCGAGAGCCCCTTCTCATACAGATTACTCATCATGATCAACTCTGATGTTAATGTCCTCTGTAAACTGCTGGCAAAGCGGAGTGCTGTGTGACGCAGACCAATATGGAATCATGCCAGTGCGCAGCACAGCTTACAAACATAGATGATTAACTCACTTACTGCATGAGACCACACAAGTTGATCAGGACATGGCGCTTGCATCAATTCACCTGGAGAAGGCCTTTGATATGGTCAAGTGGAGTTATCTCATGTCTGTGCTATGAGGGATGGGCTTCGTCCAGTCTTTCGGGATTGGGTGTGATTTATTTATATTAACTCCTTGCCTGCATCAGGGTGGGGTGGTCTCAGAAGTCTGGTCTGTACAAAGAGGCACCTGACAGGGCTGTCCCCTTTCACAACTCCTGTCACCCTGGTGATAGAGTCTATGGTGGTTCTACTATGCAAGGAGCTGGAACCTTGATAAATGCGGGTTGGAGATCAGGACTACATTATCTCATTATATTCAGTCGATGCATTGATTTATGTCGAGTCATCTACTGATGCAACATATGGCAGACTTTTATCAGATTTCCAGCTTACGAGACAATGTTAGGAGGACTTTCTTGGGGGAGATTGGCGACAGTGCTTCCTGAGCGGTTGCCCAATCTTGGTCTTCAATGGGAGGGGGTGGACTTTCCATACATATGGCTAATGGTTACACACACAATGGCTGCGCATCATCACCTAAACATGTATAGAGTTCTGAGGGGCCCGACTGGGTTGATTGAGTTCTGAAGGACATTGCCTTATGTGTTTATACCTGGTCCAGAACTTGCTGTCCGCTATTGGACAAATTTGTTTCAAAAACTCAATAGTTTGTTGACCTTCCTACTATGGGTGGGCAAACACAGCTGGGTGGCCATGTCAGTCCTGAAAAGCGACATGGAAGAGGGGGTGCTGTCTATCCCAGATAGGCAGTTCTATTATTTTTCATCACACCTGCGCAATGCAGTCCACTGGCTGATGGACCCTGATAACTGGGAAAAAAGGCTGCTGTGGGCTATGCTCGGATGGATACTCTGGCACGCCTTCTGATGGGGGGCCTCTAGGGCACCTGTTCCCAATGTGGTATAGCACAGGAGACAGTGGTGAAGAAGGTAATGCGTAAGGCTCCCTTCTACAGGGAATTAAAGCTTTGGGACCTTGAGCCCTTTAGATGCATAGAGCAGGATATGTCTATGGGCAGCTGGAAAAAGGGGGATACCTTATAGCAGGTTACTTATACCCAAAAGAAGGTTTTCTCACATTCCAGGAAGCACAGGACACATTTCAGGTGGGGCAGAGACACTTCCTCCACTATTCAAATCTAGACAACATGGCAAAGGAAATATGGTGCACCCACCCACTGGCTCAGTCTTCCTTTCAGACATTAGGCAGATTGATGGGAAGAGGGCAGGCACCTCATCACACTCTTTTACAAAGCCCTCAAAGGAGATATGTCAAAGAGCCTATTTCGAGCAAGAGCAGTCTGGGAGATGGACTTTAGGGCAACCCCGGAGGATTCAGACTAGGATCATGCTCATGGTCTGGTAAGGGCTGTTTCCTGTAACCACAGGCGTAAGCTATTACATTTCAATCATTTACACCACACTTATATGATTCCCTCCAGGCTAAATAAAATAGACCGTAACAGGGCAGCAAAATATCTGTGTTGTGGTGAGGAGAATGCCAGCTTGATACATCTGGCTTGAATGTATGCAGAGGCACATGGCTTTTGGAATGAGGTGGTGCCTAGGATTGAGGGGCAATGGGCAATGGGCATTGGTATCCCCTGTACACATGGGGCATGCCTGCTGGGAATGGTTTAGAAGCCCAAAGAATGCAAGATACCATACGAATTCCTGCAATTGGAGGTGCTCTTGGCCTAGCCTAGGGTGGCCATATGTTGGATAGGAGCCCAGGTGCTGAGCACGGACATGTGGATCAGGGATGTACTAGAAAGGTGGGGGGTTGCAGAAGAACAACATATACCCCTCTCCTGCATTGATGACCAAGCTGCCAAAGTTGTGGTAGCTTGGAGGCTGATACTGGATGATTTTGATGACCAAGATGACTCGGACACCAATTCAGACCAGGAAGAACAGGAAACATGAATGTCAGTGAGAACCTGATAAATGTACAGTCATGTTAGCTCACAGACTTGGTATATGTATTGCAGCTTACTCTGTATTGACTTTCATTTTCTGGAAAATGTGAGGCACAGAATGGCAACTGCACTTGAGGATGTGCAGTGAATGTTATGTTTCATTGATGTAATAAATGCAAGCTTAAGAATTCAAATGAACAAACAAACACAAAAGCTTGAATAGCAGACAAGAGCTTAAGGACAATGTATACTGTGTTGTTCTTTCATTGGGATAGTGTCTACCCTCCTGAAATATTGAACACAAAAGTTGTTGCAGTTGAAAACAGAAATAAATGTTTTGAGGGTGTCCTGTAGAAGAAAATAAAAAGGAAAGTTAGTGCAAAGATTAATTTGGTGGATGTCAATCTGTACAGATATGTACAGTTCTACATGTTATGTCACTATGCACTTTATCTGAATGTCCTTTTTCTACCAATGCACTTTTTTTCTGTAACTTGGAAGTTCCATGTACGAGATATGCACATTACTGCTGCCAATTGTTATATCTGTGCGTCTGTTTTATTTTGTACTTTTATGGCTATATGGCCGAAATAAAGTAAACCAAAGGTTACAAGGACGTTATAGTTAGAAAACTGCATTTAAAATACCTCAGAAATTCACTGAAAAAAACAAAGGGATATCATAGTAAGAAAATGAAATAAAAAGAACCTTAGAAATCCACTGAAAAAAACAAAGTTTACAGGAACGTCATAGTTAGGCACAGGTTTCACTAGTAAAATTCAGCAGTTATAGCTATAACTTGTGCCCCCCGCAATGCTCTGTTTATTACTTCACATATTACATCCCTCATGACATGGTCAGGTACATCACTGTTGACATCACTGATGAAATAATCCATAGATTCACTGACACACCCACTCACACCTCCAAAGAACCTTTCCTAAACCCACTCCCACACAACCATTCACAAACCCATTCACAGAACCACACCAGTAGTTACACACCCACTCACTGGTTAATTTGCATGTCTTTCTTAAGAAGTCCCCGGGTGGGGCAAATCTCGGGAGCATGTTACACTCAAGGAGGAGGGCTCATGGGCCCCCTTTCTCAGCTTTAGAAAAAGTCCCATGGACCGCCACCTTCTTGGGGCACTTAATTATAGAAATGCGGGGGACCTGCCCGGCAACCTGCAGCCCCGGGAACAGCCACCTCCCCAGGGCACTGAATTATACAAATGCAGGAAGCCAACCAGCGCCTCGTCAGCCCCAGGGACCACCACCTCACCGGGGCTTGAATATAAAATTAGTTTAGGGGTGCGGTGTGGACGTCCCTGCAGCCCTGGGGACTGCCACCTCCCCAGGGCAAATAATTTAAAGAAATTGCTTGGGGCCCATGCAGTCCCCCGCAGTCCCGGGGACCGCCACCATCCTGGGACAAATATAACAAAATAATGCAGGGGGTTTGTCGCTGACCCACGGGGACCACCACCTCCCCGGGGCTAATGAGAAGATTGGAGGGGGGCGGCTCCATCATTGTCCCGGGGTGCCAACCACTGGAATATTGCAGATTGCTATGGCTTGGCAGGAGCATTACCACTCCTGCGAAACCATAGCAAAATCTGCTCTGCTTCGAGTAAGCGAAAGCATGCAAAATGCTCTTACTTTCTTGAAGCAGAGCAGAATTGATTTCGGTTAGATGGAGATGCATGTTAGCAGCTCCCTCTGTCCAAAAGCAATGCCAGCCTCCGCAGGACGCGAGGAGCAGGAAGGGACCGCAGTTACCTTGAAGTTCCCTCAATGGTCCCCAACAGATGAGAGTGGTTGCCCTGTGTGTGACCAGAACACCCATAGTATTTATTTATTTTTTCATTTTTTAAGTTTTACTTAGTGCTGGCTAGAGTTATCAGAGTGCTTTACATAGGAAATGAAATAAAAAGAACCTTAGAAATCCACTTCCAGTTCAAGAACATCACCGCTGCGAAAACTGTAATTCTTGTATTAGCACCATCGAAGGCAGTGAGTTTGAGTATAGAAATAGGATTATTGATGTTGATACATAACGATTATTTCGTTAGTGTCATAACGCTCTACATATATACAGATTCTACATTGATGAATAGTACATTGAAAATGTCAACATAGATACCGCTCTAAGAAAAGAACTGGTTGTGTTATTTAGCTTCGCATAAGCCTGTATATATAAGAACGAGTAACATAATTACAGTGCCGTGCATTAGAAGTGCTCAGTGCTAAAGTGCAGTGTAAATCTAATCTTAAGTGCAATTCTTTTTTTAAAAGTATTTACTTAATGTCAGCCAATACAAACACCTCATCCCGAAGGAAGATGGACTTTCTACTGTATGCCATTGATACTAGGAAAGTATACCTAGGGCTGATACTGACATAAGGGATCCCCCTTAAAAGACATAAAGAATCATTGAGAATATTAGTATTGATGTGAATATGGAGATTAAACTTTGTAACCAAGGAAAAACAGCAGCATGTTGGTGCTGGATCATTGCTTACTCGAAGTTTGGCATCTAGGTTAATCCATAGCATTGAAATCCCAAATTTGCTATACAGCCAGTGATAAGAAAATCAGGCAATTGTAGCACCCCGCAATTCACATTGTGGCCAGAGATTTATTCAAGAAAATTGTGCATGTCTTCGCCTGTGTTCAGACCTTGAGGATATTTTGTATCAAGGTCAATAATGTATCGTGATTCTAATTGTCGCAATCGTGTTTCACGATTTCCTCCTCTCTTGTTGTTTGTTATGGAATCGCTAGTGGTGTTATGACCAAATTTACAGGCGCGGCAGGAGCTGCACTTGTAGAATCCCATTTTTGGAGATAACCAACTGCTTTTGGATGTTATTTCAGGACTAGTTCTCACTAAGTCGTTATACATAGAATGAGCTTTACGAAAGGTAATAGTGGGCCAAATAGGAAGTACCTGCTTTAATGTTGCATCAGTCAGGATGATGGGCCATTGATTATATATGATAGACTTGATCTTATTAGCCTGTTTGCTGTATGTGGTGATTAACCTGCATGTTGCTCTATTGGATTCTGAGTCATCCATCTGGATTTCTGATACGCTTACTGCATGAGCAGTATTGCTTTTTAAAGATGCTCTCTCTTTACTGTTGGCTTTATCATTTGCTGATTTTAGCTTTCCTAGATTGTACCCTCTTTCTAAAAACCGTGAGGTGGCATCATCTTGGCGATGGATCAGATCATGGGGGTTGTTACATGCTCGGCGTATACGTAGGTATTTGCCGTAGGGGAGGCTAGTGATAGTGTGTGCAGGATGGAAACTATTAGCATGTAAAATGCTGTTGCCAGCTGAGGGCTTGCGATAAAGACATGTTTCGTTACAATTATTATTGATATACACTTTGATATCCAGAAAATTGCAAACAGAGTTATCGATGTTAGCAGTAAACTGCAGATTTCTAGAGTTGACATTGATTTTACTGACAAAATCCTCAGCCTCCTCATGAGTACCATGCCAAATGACGAAAATGTCGTCAATGTAGCGCCACCATCGAATTACATGTCTATTCCAAATTTCCACGTATTCTTTGCATAGGACATGCTCCTCCCACCAGCCCACGTGAAGACACGCCTAACTGGGGGAGAAGCATGCTCCCATTGCTACTCCTTGTAGTTGTTGGAATAGTATGCCATCAAATGTGAAAATGTTATAAAAAGGCACCAACGTATCATAGATATTACCATCTTATTGTGAGAATACAATTCAGCAGATCTCTTGTTAAGGTAGTATTCTATGGCTTGAATGCCATCCGTGTGTCTAATGCTGGTGTACAAAGCAGCGATGTCAAGAGTTATGAAACGATATTCTGATGACCAATTTTGATGACTAAGTTTACATAAAAAGTCTTTACTGTCACGTAAATAGGTGGGTAATTTGATTACAAAGTCCTGTAAATAATAATCAATATAACGTGAAGTGTTTTCAAAGGTACTTTTGATAGCCGAGATAATCAATTTCCACCTTGGACCGGATTCGTGCCTTTATGTACTTTAGGTATGAAATAAATTGTTGGCAGAACAGGGTATGCATTATAAAGGAAATTGAATTCATCTTTGCTGATCAAATTGTCTCTCTTCCATGTCATTAGTGGGAGGTGCGGACTCCAATGCCCAGCATGCATTGACTCTATACAGAAGCCCATCCGAGGGCGTGCTATTTATAAGGGGCGGAGCCATCACACGAACACTCTTCATCGCCAACAGCCTCTGAAGAAGAAGGTTACTTCGAAATGCGTTCGGCACAACTGACGACGAAGCTGCGAAAGATATCGGCATGCTGTTGTCGCTCATACCTGCTAAATTTGTCGGCTTTAGAGTGCATCTCACCTTGTTGGGCACCCTGGAGCTTTGATGTTTGGCGGCCGCCCTTGCCGCCGAGATTGCACCACCCCGCTAATCTGGGGGCCACAGCGTTGGGGATTTGCAGTTTGCAGTTTGCCAATTATAAACTTGTACCTTTGCTATTGAAACCCTGTGATTTGCCATCAGGCCGTTAGACGTATAATCACACAAGGTATCACATGTAATGTACATAGGGTGATTTTGCTGCATTCCTAGTGTAACCTTAAGACAAGATGCAGCGTATATAAGTTTTGCTCCTTTTTGCCACAGGTAGGCAAAGAGTGGGTGGTAAAAGTACAGAATTTTTATAGAAAACTTTCCTCAGATGTTTCACATTTGCAAAACAAATTTCAAAAGGAATATCTTCACAAATTCTAACTTTTTCACACAAGTTGATGCTCTACAATTTTACTATCTACTGTTTATTTCTTGGTACTATAGATGCGCTAAAATGGAGAATAATCACATTAATATAGGAACTGCCCCATTAGTAAAAAAAAAAGTAGTTGCCTTTCTTAAATACAATTGGAGCAGATTAGTTCAGTGTTCAAACTAGAAACTTTGCTGATCACCTAAAAACAGGGAAAACAAACATTTATGTTCACCGCATGTGTTTGCAAATATAATAAGAACCTTGACGGATAGATAGATAGATAGATAGATAGATAGATAGATAGATAGATAGATAGATAGATAGATAGATAGATAGATAGATAGATAGATAGATAGATAGATAGATAGATAGATAGATAGATAGATAGATAGATGGATGGATGGATGGATGGATGGATGGATGGATAGATAGATAGATAGATAGATAGATAGATAGATAGATAGATAGATAGATAGATAGATAGATAGATAGATAGATAGATAGATAGATAGATAGATAGATAGATAGATAGATAGATAGATAGATAGAGATAGATAGAGATAGATAGATAGATAGATAGATAGATAGATAGATAGATAGATAGATAGATAGATAGATAGATAGATAGATAGATAGATAGATCGATAGATCGATAGATAGATAGATAGATAGATAGATAGATAGATAGATAGATAGATAGATAGATAGATAGATAGATAGATAGATAGATAGAGAGAGATAGATAGATAGATAGATAGAGAGATAGATAGATAGATAGATAGATAGATAGATAGATAGATAGATAGATAGATAGATAGATAGATAGATAGATAGATAGATAGATAGATAGATAGATAGATAGATAGATAGATAGATAGATAGATAGATTAAAAAATTGCATTCTTACATTTGCACTCATGTGTGCAAACTCGAACAAGGCCACCGTGGTGGGAGGGTTAGCCTGGGATGCGTTCGAAAATGGACCTCCATTGTGCACCGTCAGCCAGCATGATGGGGCCCTGTGGGTTTGCACAGGAGATGAGGAGCAAAAAGAAGCAAGTGTTCAAGGGAAGAAATGGATACAGTGTTAGTCAGGGCTCATGCATAAAGCATGACTAACGTGAAGTGCTCTCACCAGAAATCAGGTATGTATGGGCGAATGAAAGAGGGGACAGAACAACAGCTGCAAGGTCAAACTAGCAGCGGCTTTTCCTAAAGTACACCGGCGAACACTGATTGGGTTACGGTTAGTGTTCAAAGCGACATTTCTTGGGAAAACTTTTTTTCTGTCTTTAACTAAGGGCATAAAGGATTTATGCAGGCCACAGACAAACACCCATTCCAACTATTCAAAAGGGGAACATCGCTAATGCTAAGAGACTGCAAAGTCACTGCAATGTCAATGGTATAAAGCCTGTCTGGCGCGCGTGACTGTGCACATGCATGGATATGACTTGGCACTGCATCTACAGAAAATCATTTATTCTATATGACCATATATTTGTTTTAAAATAACTCACCACGCTTAAGGTTGTGTAACAGTTAAACACAAGTAGGCAGCTTTCTTTTGCTTATAAATGTTGCATTATAAAGGGTGGAGAAATACGTTAGCCCTACTCTACAAATTATGTCGACAATCATATATTTTAACAGCTACAGCCATGATGTATTCAATTGCGGGAAACCCGTATCGGTAATTCCTCACTGGAAATTGTTCACACTGCGTAGTTTTGTACTTCCATGATGAGGAAGTGCGATACTACTTCAAGTTTTCACTTGAGGAAATGGTGAATAATAATTTAAATCAGTGAATAATAATTTAAATCAGCTTTCTGAAAATGCCAAGCAGTCTTTCACAGGCACACGTATAGTGCTAAGTCTATCCCTCGCAATACGTTCATGGAAATCTCACACCGTGTGGCATTCCCTTTACTATGCAGTGCACCTTCTGAATTTCAGACAGTTTCGAGGGGGCATTGGGGCAGAGGCAACAGTTTATCCAGCTGCTGAAAGTTGCTGCTCTCCCAGATGTTTCGGCCACATCCCCATTGCATACATAGCGTTTTTACTTTCATGTCCCATTAAAGACAGCACTTAACATTAACCCCGGATGAAGACATTTTGTAAATCCACTCAAAAAATGCAGCATTTGCTAGAGTGTTTTTCCCCTATTCAGGTAGTTGTTTTTCTTGATACGCTATATAGAACCTTTATTTGTATTTTCTATTCAGTAGTCCTTGAAAAAATGTTCATTGTGCCACTTAAACATCCAGCTGCCTCGTGAAGGCCACAGAGAGATAGCGACATATTGATCGCATGTATTCTCCCGCTTTCTTGTGAATTAATAATGGAGAGAAAAACAGACTGAATAAAAGGAAGCCACTGTGGTCAAATAGTGCTCGTGAGAGTGGGAAAACGATTCTTTTTTTTAGTAATTCTTCCTTCACAGTTGCTCTGGAGATAGCTATTTTTTTTTACATGTTTGTATTTTTATTAAAAATAAATTGCAATGAAATCGTTACACAAATGGACAAATGGAAGAGAGAATAAAACATCACAATACAAATGTTATTTTTTATTCCACTTGCTTCCCATTTACCTTCGGGTTAGAGGTGTGATGTGAAATCCAGTTAGATCAAAACAACGCCAGGATTCTCTAAATGCATGGCGAATCAATCCAAAATAGAAGCGAACGAAATTGTAGACTCGATTGGCAGACATTTCATGGAAACTGTTAGAAAACACTATATATTTCACAAAACTTGCAGAACTTTTTATTAGGCAGTGCTGGGAATATTTCATTAAAATTAAATCTTGCAGTTTGTAATACTCACTGATGTCATATTGAAAGGAACGCATAGTGCAGCGTGAGACATACTCTAAAGATAATAACATATAGAAAGTTTCAATGTTTTTCATTAGTTGCCAGAATAAACTTTCACTTTCTATTCCCTGCGGAAGGAAGGCGTGTGGAAAATCTTTCCAGGATAGTGAAGTCGGTATCTTGCAAATGATTTACATTTTGTTTGCAGTTCAAAACGCTAGTAGAGAATTGACATTTGCAGAATGTTGCAAAGCATAGGATGTGAGTGCCTGGTGGACGCAAAACTGTTATAACAAGCATCGGTAACAGCAATCAGTTTAGTTTGCCAATGCTTTTGGGTCGCAGATTTCGGCTTTGCGAAATCCAGATTTTTATCTATTTGTGCTGGCATTGAGAAAGCAAATAGTGTTTTCTCTCTGTCTTTAAATTATATAATACAATAACATTTTCTATGCCTTCAAGTTGGCCGCCAATTTGATTGTAATTACAAAACAGTGGCTGTCATGAAAGTATAGAAATAACATTTTAAACAAGTCCACTATATTGTGTCATTTTGGGATGGGTTTTCTGGTTGGCTAGGGTATACACCTAAGCCAGACAGAACAGACTGCTCTAGTCAGGGTAATGGAGTTACACACCCAAGATAACCCTTGCTCGCTCCTTTGGTACCTTGGCAGAGCAGTCAGGCTTATTCCAGAAGCAATGCGTAAAGCATTTGCGCAACACACACACACATCAGTGATAATCTAGGCACACCACAAAAGAGACTCCACACAATGTTTTAAAATAAATATCCTTTGTATTATACCTAAAACACATAGACCACAGTCATGTAAACCATAAACCAGTTTGCCAACTAGGCATTTATCATAAGCCTAACAGTTAGTGCACCAAGTAAATGCATATGAGTTTTACGTCATGAAAACATTCTGTACACACCACCTTAAACCATCACTGTACCTAACCTGCAGTTTCATAGAATTTACTTATTGACTGATCTTCACAAAGATTAGACTGGCATCTATCATACGAGTAGTATCTAGAAATGTAGGTGAACATCATACATCTCATGAATCATCACAGGTTTTGTGAAGCAAGAAATAACATGGGTTACTCTGATCCTCCGGGAGAGAGTAGAGCAACTGTTACCCAAACAAGAAGCAACTCAGCACGCTTGCGGGAAGATATCGGGAGTACCACAGTCATCTGCCCCTTTACTCAAAACGCAGCTGAGCACACAACTCCTGATCTTCAAGTATTTTGCTGTCTGTACTTGTGCCATGGTGAGGGCAGCTGTAGAAGAGAGAACCTGTCCGGGCAGGACCTCCGACGAGGATCCTTCCAGCTCAGCAGCCTAAACTACAAAAAGAGCAGCACGCCCCCCAACTGTGCTCAAAATGGGGCGGAGAGACTCACGTGGCTCCTTTCTGTGCGGTGGACCCAGCACAGCTCCACAAGACTCCTCTCCTTCGCTAGGGTTGACAGAGGCACGTCGATCTGGTGTGGCTCTAGGGTTGCAATACTTCTGTGGCTTCTGTGGTCGTGGTCGGGCGGTGCCGGGGATTCCAAGCTTCTGCATTGGTAAATTAGCAAAGCCCGGGGATCTCCTTCATGCTGGCTCCACTTACAAGTGGCTGCGCCTGTAGCTGGAGATCCCTCCCAACCATGGCTCGGCACACAGCGGGTGGGGGCTCAGCTCAGAGTAGAAACAGCGAACTAAACACCCACAGAAACTTGGGCTAGCAAGTGAAGCACAATGGGACTTCCCCTCAGTGAAGTGCATAGGAGCTTTTCCAGAGAATAAAGCACAGGGAGGCTTTTTAGAAAATAAAGCCCCAGGTTATTCTTAGAGAAGTAAAAGCATAATGGAACTACCAGTAAGCACAAGAAGCTCTAGTAAAGTAAAAGCACAAGGAAGCCTTGGATATCCCTGAGTCTTCGAAAACCGGAGGCAAGAACATACACACCGTTGGAGATTGTTCACAAGCAGGATACCACAGCAGGGCTAAAAGAGTCAGTCCTTTTCCTTCACCACAGGCAGAAGCACCAACTGCAGGCCAACCTACCCCCCAAACAGATAAAGCAGCGCTCCTCACACAGCTCTTTTTCTTGGCAGGGTCCTCTTATTTCCCGAAGTAATCTAAAGTCCTGGGGTTTTAAGTCTAATACTTATACCACATTTTGGCATTGTTCTCTTTGTGACAAGGGTCTCTGACCTCAGTCAGTCTAAACCAGTTCTGCACTCTCTACTCCAGCATGACCACAGGGGGTGGATACAGCATTGTGCAAAAGAGACACAGCCTATTCAGGTGCTAGCAAAACTCCTCCCACCACTCTAAATGCGGACCAGGTCTGTTCAGCCCAGTGATGAGTCACCCAGGCATGGCAGGACACACCTCCACCCCCCTTGTGACTGTCTAGACTCTATGCACATCCCCTGCCCCTCTCACTCCAAAACCAGACACTGAACACAAACAGAGGCACACAGAATGGTCAAGTAGGAAAATGCCAACTTTCTAAAAGTAAAAACCAAAGGAAATGATGGACGGAGTGTTGAACATTGCAAGCACTCACCCCCGGTCAACTGATCTGGGTTTAATCCATCACCGTTCTTTAGCCCACTCTGCCACCCCAGTTCAGACATGGCCATATGCAAATCAGTCTGACCCTGTGCCTCATGGGAACAGTCCAGCCCGAACTGCCAAGCCATGTCTTCCCTGGACCGGAAACAAGCTTCCTAGACCGGTTTCTGGCATTTCAGCCGTCTTCAGCCAGGCTTGCTTGAATCCAGTGGCAAAGTGAGCAAGGGACTCATGTCTGAGCATCCCCTGCCAACTTATGGCGAACAAAGCAAAAGCCAAAGGAAATAATGGACGGAGTGTTGAACATTGCAAGCACTCACCCCCTGTCAACTGATCTGGGTTTAATCCATCACCGTTCTTTAGCCCACTCTGCCACCCCAGTTCAGACATGGCCATATGTAAATCAGTCTGACCCTGTGCCTCATGGGAACAGTCCAGCCCGAACTGTCAGACTGATTTGCATATGGCCATGTCTGAACTGGGGTGGCAGAGTGGGCTAAAGAACGGTGATGGATTAAACCCAGATCTGTTGACTGGGTGTGAGTGTTTGATTGGTTCTGATGCTCCGTCCATCCCCACCCTCTTTTGTAACACTTTGTTCGCCATAAGTTGGCAGGGTATGCTCAGACGTGAGTCCCTTGCTCACTTTGCCACTGGATTCAAGTAAGCCTGGCTGAAGACGGCTGAAATGCCAGAAACCGGTCCTAGGAAGCTTGTTTCCGGTCTAGGGAAGGCATGGCTTGGCAGTTCGGGCTGGACTGTTCCCATGAGGCACAGGGTCAGACTGATTTGCATATGGCCATGTCTGAACTGGGGTGGCAGAGTGGGCTAAAGAACGGTGATGGATTAAACCCAGATCTGTTGACTGGGTGTGAGTGTTTGATTGGTTCTGATGCTCCGTCGATCCCCACCCTCTTTTGTATCAACTTTCTAAAAGTGGCATTTTCAAACACAGAATTTAAAAAATACATTTACCAAAAGGTGCTCTAATACATTCTGAGTTCACAGAGCCTAAACTCAATTTTTCTATCTTGTCTCAACTAAAAGGTACACATGTACAATGTTACAGTGCCTCCCCAATGATAGCCTATAGGACAGACAGCCTTTCAACAGTGAAAAACAAAATACACAGTATTTCACCATCAGGACATGTAACACACACCAGTACATATCCTAACTTTCACATATACTGCATCCTGCCCTTGGGGGTACCCTACCTTAGGGGTGCCTTACATGTAAGAAAAGGGAAGGTTTTGGCCTGGCAAGTGGATGCATTTGCCTGGGAAACATGGCAGTTTACATCTCTGCATGCATACACTATGGTGGTAGGTCTGAGACACATTTACAGGGCTACTCATATGGGTGGCACAACCAGTGCTGAAGGCCCACTAATAGCATTTGATTTACTGGCCCTGGCACACTCAGTGCACTTTACTAGAGACTTATCAGTAAATCAAATATTCCCAACATGGACAACCAATCATAATTACAACTGACACAGGAAGCAATTGCACTTTGACCTTTATCAGCAGTGGCAAAGTGCCCAAAGCATCTAATCCAGCAAAAAGAAAATCCATCACACAGTCAAAAATGCAGGAGGTAGAGGCCAAAAAGTCAGGGGAAGGCACGCTAAGGATGCCAAGTCTAACAGTGTCATACTAAATTTGTTAGCGATCTTGAAAGTATATCAAAAGCTTTTTTTGTCCCATCACGATTGCCACCACATTCCACATACTAACAATGTATTAGCCACCTTGAAAATACAGACCGAAAATAAAATGCTCATACTTACAAGATCGCATTTCTATTTGACTAGGCACAGTGCTTTGGCTAACGCGGAAGTACTGGAAAAAGTTATTTACTATATATTTAAATTCAAAGATGTCAAGCCAACAATATTGGCTTTGGTGATTCCAGTTCATCAAGCATTGTCAAAGCCAATAGCGGCAAGAAAGGGGCAGCAGGGAAGGGGTAGCAAGAGACAAGCATGTAAGTCACAGGAGGAGGAGAGGGGAAGTTGTGGGAGGGAAGGGGAATCCAATACCAAGTCACAGTATTACTTGTTGTTGGAAGGAGGTGACAAATCAAAACTACTGTGAAGTGAGAACACAGAAAAAAAGGAGGGGAGAGAGGAGCAAGAGAAAACATATGAGTGAAAAGCACCACTCAAGAAACAGAACATTGAATTACCAACAGCCACTCCTATGGAGCGATGAATCACAAATGGCAATTTAAAAAAAGAAAAGAAAAATAGTTACCTGATGCAAGTAGTTGAGGTATACTTCATGCCCAATCAAAAGAGTAAAGAAGAAATATTCCCGGGGGTTGGACAAAGACAAGAGTAGTGAGGAAAGCAATGCCAATAAGAGCAGGAGACTGAGATAGACAAGAAAGCCATCTATTCATGAGCAAGCGTTAGATCTGTAACCAACTTCATGTAGTTTAGTATGTAATGTACTTGTAGTAGACAGCTGATGCTGTCTTTAGCACGACCACAAAAAAACTGCAGTGTATTTCCTCAGGCTTACAAAATGACCAAATCGGAACAGCTTGGAGTAAGTGAAGATTGCCACGTGCTCATGGGGATACCTCTGTCAGTGCAACCATGGGAAAATATAGAAATTAAAATAAGCCTGAGTGCGTTCTTTAGGGTTTTATCAATGATGGGTCAGATTATTTTTTCTCCAATATGACAGTTACATGCTCAATGGACTACCTCTCAAGACAAGAATTTTAATAAATGATGACACACTCTTCAACATAAAAAGTGGGAGAAGGACCTTGCGTCTAGCACAATTGAAGGTTTGAATTATTTGGTTGTGCACAAGGCATATTTTACACAATTTAACATTAAGAGCTAAAAGTTCAATTGGGAGCATCACTCCTCAATCCACAGAAAAAAACCGTTTATACTCCTTAACTACAAATTCCCTGTAGGGGCCCACCCATTCGCTATGTTCTGAAATTAGCTCAGCACTCTGGACAGCTTATAGCTACGATTGGTGTAGAAACTTTTACTCCTTGTGAGAAACTGCCCTGGTATATGCTGTCCACTAATGTATGTGAGCACCTTGCACCAGTCCAGACAACCCTTATGGTAATTTGTGAAGTCTTAGACAACCTTAGAAGCACTCTAAGTGGTAGCTGTGGAGAGCAGCCTTCAGGCTTAGTCCAGAATGAGCACAAAGCAGCTTGTTTTACCGGAATGCAATCTTATAGTATAGATTGAGTGAAAAAGAACCACAAAAGGTATTTATAAAAATATGTATTTAATATATGATACTCTCTAGTACGTTCTAGTACGTTCTAATATCTCCTACATAGAGATAAACACAATGCACACTATACTTTAGCAAAGAAACACAGTAAATAGCACATAATACAGAGTGGAACCGGGGGGGGACCAAACCATATACTAAGAAATTTGTATAAGAACCACGACTCGGGCCAAGACAATGTCGGGAGTATATAGAAGTTCTGGGGACTCAAGGTGAGCAGATAGGAACCCCACGGAGAGCGTGTGCAGTGTGGGAACATGACCGAGGGCTCAGTACAACTTTATATGTAGGTCGCGGTTGGATTTTTTAGGATTAAGGACCCTTCCCAGTGGACTCTGAAAAACCCAGTGGAAGACAGAAGGTTGGAGAGCCACCCAACTCGTGGATACCCTAGTAACCACGTTACCAATACCAGGGAAGCCGGGTGCATACGTGTGAAGTAGTGTCGGAAACCGCCGTCGAACCCAATGAAGAACTTCAGGAAAGTGCAGCTGTTGAAGAAGTAGAAAGTGTCCAGTGGAATCTGAAGGTGGATTCTGGATGAGAGGTACCTGCAAGCAGAGGGGTCAGAGTCCATGTCACTCAGAAGTGACCAGGAGACCAGTAGACTTGGAAGACGAATGCCCTCTGATGTCGGGTGTTGCAGGATGGGTGATGATGACCTTGACTCTGTAGCTGTGAGGACCAGGCGATTCTGAGGAGAACTAGGAGCAGTGCACAAGCTGTCCCAAAAAGGATATTGAGTGCTGAGGGGTTACCTCACAGTGGACCGTGACAGAGTTTTGTGCACGGACACTGGTTATGCAAAGAATTGGGGTCTAGGAAATGATTTAGATTGTTTGGATATGTTGTATATAAGTATAATGTCTATGTAAACTGTTTCGTTGAATATTTGTAAGAAAATGGATAGTCTCAGCCAGATATGAAATAAGAAATTAAATACGGTTGACATGGAATGACATATGAATGTGATTTGTTTGTGATTAATTCAAACCCAAATTAGTTGGGATCGGGATCCGATACGCTGGAGTAATTAAAGGTACTCCAATGTAATGATGTTATAATATTTGCTCCTCCACCTCATTTTGTCTTTTATTGAACTGAGGGGTCGGTGTCCGGCAGGAGCACCAACAAGTCTTGGCAAATGCAACCAACGCATGAAGTAAAGAAGGAGCAACGTCAGGACCAGCAAGATCCAGGGGACTCACCACAAGCAGGGGAGGCAGGGCAGGCCCCGAGCAATCAGGGGAGCCCAAAAGAAACAAGTGTGACCCTTGAATGGACCCACAGGCTAGAGGCACTGGAGTCATAAGAGGACCTCAAGCAGCTCACCAAAAGATGCACGACACGATGCACACAATATGGTGTGGCTGAAGATTCTGGTCACAGGAGGTGCTGGAGGTTGGGGCTATGTGGAGCCCGAAGATCTTCTTGGAAGGAAACCAACAAGCCTTTGCAACTGCAAGTTGATGCAGTACACAGGTGTTCGGTTAATGCAATCCCCATGAGGGATACTGGCCTCAAACTTGGTGAGAGGGCAGGGCAGGCCTCAGGAGCTGTGGAAAACCACTACCTGTGATGCAGAACCTTGCGGAGTCTGGAGGAGCTCAGGATCAGCAGACCAGTTGACTTAGTTGCGGTGCCTGCGAATGCAGGGGAGTGAGTTTTTCATTCCAAGTGTCTTTGATGGATCACAGGCCTTGGAAGGTTCCTTATGATGCATAGGTGCAAACAATGCAGCAGACTGCAAGGGAGCCAAAGGCAGGCCCAAACGAAGTCCAGTGAAGTCCAGAGTGCCCAGATGGTAGAAGAAGAAGTGGTGTCTTATCTGAATCTCATCCCATGATGATGCTAGGGACCTAAACCCAGGTAAGCCCTTAAGTCCCCTAGCGAAAGGGTTGGAAAGATTCAGGGGACCCTCCCAGGGGAGGGTCTGGAAAGGGGGTTGGTTACTCCCATGTCATTTGTCCAGTTGCATGCCAGAGCTGGAGCCAATGGCTCCCAGGACTGGTATGAACCGGACTATGCACAGAGACACCAACTGTGCCCCAAATGCAGACTGGCGCTGGTAAGCGCACCCACCCCACCCACCCCACCCACCCCACCCAATACACTAAATTCTGTCTGGGAGGTGGTCACACCTCCCTATGACAGGCTGTCTATTGTTCTGACTTCCCCTGCTCAAGCTTGGCTCAGCAGCAGGAGGGCAGAATCGTGTCACTGGTTCGCAGCAACATTTTGTGCTGTCCGGGTCAAGAAGGCTGGTACCGGGAACACTGAGAGCTTACGAGGGGCTCTTCCAGTGCTTTGAATCACACCTCCCACACTGTTTACAGTGTGGGGGTATGATTGCAACATGCTTGATACCAAACATGATAGGATTCGTTGCAGCCAGTTTTGTGATGGTCATAGCGTAACTACGCAGTGCCCCTCTATATAATATTTGGCTGCTTCACTGACAACCCAGGAGAATGGACTCCGTAGGCTGCAGGGGTGTCCTGCTCATGCAGGGGCATCCTCTCACTTAGATCCAAGCACCCTGCATTAAGGATTACAAATGCCTGCTAGAGGGGTGACTTACAGGCTTCAAGTGCAGTGACCCTAGATGTAGGAAACATATATCTTTAGTAAGTGGTACAAGCACCAACTTACACAGGCTGCAATGGCAGGCCTGTAGTTAAATTTCGAATGGTCTCTCATGGGTGACATAATATATGCTTCAGCCCATGGAAGACTTCTGGGGTACCTATGCCCTGGGTACATAGGTACCATATACTAAAGACTTATAAGGGTACCCCAGTATCCAATCTGGGGTGTACCTAGGTACTAAACATTACACTTTAGGGAGAAAGCAGATAGATTGGGGTCCTTATTAGCAGGATCCCAGTCAGACTAGTCAAATACAGCGTAGCACCAGGCAAAAAGTGGGGGTAACCATAGAAGCAGATCCTACTTTCCTACACACATGAACAGTGGTTTGTAAATAGCACAGCAATTGTGAACTGTGAATTGTGAACTGAGTCTTCAGAATCTGGGAAGTGTGTTCCACAATGAACTTGTTCCATCATGTCTTTGCAACAATATTTAAGGCATTCATACTCTTCATAAAATTGACACATCTTTAGAACATTATACTTTTTACAGATTCGTGACAGTCTCCCAGGTCAAACAAAGAATGTTGGGGATTTCTAAAAAAATGGATGCACTTGCATAAATGAGAAAAAACATTTTATTTTTCTCAGCTAACAGTTTTTTCTGTTGGAGAAGTGCATTTCGCCTTATCCGCATAAAAAGCAGGATGCTTATGGGAAAGGCCCTTCGTTCTCATTTACATTATTATGTTAACCTTTGTTAGAATATTTAAGCCTCCTGCTCCTACCATGAAATCACCTGAGGGGCTTATTTACAAGCCTCTTGCGCCACTTTTGCGTCATTTTTAACATGGGAAAAGTGACGTACGGGTTGCACAACGGGCTTGTACATCTGACCCTGTGTTGCCACCCCTAACCTGAAACATACTCCAGCAGAAAATCTAGTATAAGCAGAATTGTCATGGTTATGATCGTGGAGTCATGCTGGTTTTCATAGTACGTATCTGCATGTTTAATCTGTGCTCTGTTTATTAAGTTACATTTTAAGCCCATCTTGCAACAGTAAAGTCCCTCATGATGCGTAATTGTCAGGATCCATATTTACAATCGCAGGTCCATCTTCAATGTACCTATACTGGGCGTAGGTTTTCAAACATTTTGACATTGTAACCTAAATCTCCCTTGTAACAGATGACAACATTGTTCACCAAGCCAAGTCTGCTCTTGATATGTGTTTGTGACTTGCAGGTCGTGGTATAGACTTAATATACATAAATAAATAAATAAATAAATAAATAGAACAACTTCATTTGGTTACAAAAAAACAATTGAAACTAACAACACTTGCTAAGGACAAATAAGAGGTCTTACTATATTAAGTAAAGCTATCGTTATTATCTCTGTAATGATGATGCCTCACATGCTGCAGCTTCTGTAAGCAGATGGAATATGCTATCCCAGGGTTACAAATAAACAAGTGCACGATCATTCAACTTAAAGTCTCTGCTGTAACTAAGCTGTCAAATATCATATAGCTGAAATCAAGAGAGCAATCAATATACCGGTGCTTCCTTTCTTTCTAATACAGTGTTATATAAATATGGAATGTAATAAAGTTAATTTAGTTCAAAAGCAGGAAGGCAGAACACCTAATTTAGTTTCAACAATGAGTGATAAATAATAAATCCCGGACAAACATTATCCGCTATAGATACTAATTGGCTATTTCCCTTAATTGCATTCCGATTTAAAAGCTTTTAGTGGGGGTTACTTACCACTGGGCTCCCATGTCTCTGTAAAGGAAAAGAACATATAAACAAAGGCATATCTTTGTAGATGGAGGACTGCATGCTCCAATCTTTCCAGTCCCTTTCATCACTTGCTAAAAATAAGTGGCAGAATCGAGCTCAAAATCATGAAGTCATTCCGAATAAAAACAAACTTGCCTCATCATTTACATGAAGCAGTTCCAGAAAGGAGGAACTTGAGAGATATTTATTGTTGCAAAGTCATCCTGTGCCCTGGGCACCCCCATTTACTTTTTGCTGACTGGTACTGGTGGTAACTGATTCTGACAGTCCCAAGGCTCTATATAACCAGGCCCAGGGACAGTGCTATGGTGAAAACACAGTGAAAACTCACACATACACGAGGGTACACTGTATATCAGGGTACACTTATAATTGGCAAAACCTCCCATATAAGTCCCTAGTAGATAATGGACATGCCAGTTTAGAGGTCATCAGCCCTTTCTTCACTTGCATATGTGCACAGCTGAGAGCCTAAAGTCATTTTAAAAGCAACCCTGTGCTGTAGGATTGCTTTTAAATGTAAATTGTGCCCAAACTCAACTTTGGTGGTAGGGGCACTTAGAGATAGATATACCACAATATTTGGGCTTAGTAAGTACCTCCAGGGTCTCCCCGGGGTGTCCCGGGGATCGTGGGGCCGTGTTATTATAAGGAACACCCACATAAAAGAGGTTCTATATGCCCTAGGGACAGAGAAATTGCACATTTCACTTCCCCCATTGTAGTAAAATGCTTCCCAAAATAGACATTTGTGCTAGGAGCACTGTGGAGTGAGGATCTACACTATTTATGCATATTCAGTACCTCTGAAGTCTCCCCTAGGTGTCACTCTGGTGGGGGTCCTGTAACCATAAGCAGGGGCCTAATAAAATGTGTTTAATATGCCCTGATGATGGAGAAATTGCACATTGCAATTTCTCCAATGTAGATGCCTAACCCCGTAGGATAACATTGCAATAGTTTATGAACTCATAACCTGCGCTAGAAATTTACAAAAAATGTCATTCAAGAAGTTAGGAGAATGGTGTTGATAAATCCAATAATATGCTATTGTTGAATTTATCCTAAAGTATACAGAAAATACATTAGAAAACGTTCTTGCCTGAAAGCCAGATTTCAGCCTTCATGTGGTCTCCCCTGATTGGTCAGAGTTAAGAGGATTAGCCAGGCTTTTTTGATGAAGTGATAAGCAGCTCACCCAGTGAGAGGCTATCTCTTGGAGTGAGCTCTGCTACACAGGAATGCCAAGCAGGAGGAGAGGTTGTAAACCCTGGAGCTTCAAAGGGGGATAGGCCAGGTAGCGAATGCCAGGCCCATCTACCCACCAGCTCACCTGACCCAGCCAGATGGCAGGCTTAAGGCAGGAATTTGCCAGATTATATGGTGAGATGAGAGCTATAGAAATAAGCCATACTGAAGTTTGGGTTAACTAGTTCTTGCTCCTCTGCTGCAAATTCAGCCATACTGAATTTTGGAAGAATAGTGCTTTCTGGGAGAATATTATGCCACACTTTGGAGGAAGTGGTCATGCTCCGGTGTGTTGCCCGGCACCTCATTTGACAGGAGTGCTCTCCTGCTTGACCCCGGAGAACACTGAATACATATATGAGTGGTGCAGAGCCTCTCAGATCTGCTGCTTGATACTAAGAGAAGGAGATGGCTTACCAAGATGGAAATTTGATTTGCACCACCAGGCCCTGCATTCTGACGGACTGCGCCTGCTGCATTATCTACGACTGCTACCCTTTGAATGTACGTTGCTTCAAGAGGAATCAAGAGTGGACTCCCTGCAAGCTACAAGTTAACAGAGCTCACATTGACCATCACCACCAAGAATCTCCAGCCTGGAGTGTATCCAATTGAGTGGTAAGGGTTTTGTTAAAGGGGATTGTGGGAACTGAAGTCCCAAACTTTCATAGGGCCAACTTGGAGGGTGAGCAGTCTAAATATCGAGTTTTAAATTTCGAACTACAAGTATATCGAGTTGTAAATATCGTAGGTAAAGAATATCGAAGTCAAGAATATCGATGGACAGAATATCGACCCCAAGGTAAGTATTATCGAAGTTAATAATATCAAAGTCATTAATATAGATGTAAGTAATATCGTAATCAAAAATTTCGATGTCAAGAATATCGATATTTTATTAGTGTAATGTATTTTAATATGTATTTTATTTGTATGTTAAAGACTATTGTAATGTATTTTAATACATTTAAAAATAAATGTTTAGAGATTAATAATTATGTAAAATATAATTTAGCGTTTTAGTATCAGAGCGGGTTGTGGGTTTATAGGGGAATAGGGTGGGAAGTAATTTAATTATAATTAATTAATTAATATGTATTGTTTAATTGGTATTTATGATTAATTAATTGTTAATTAATTACTAATTGTAAATTAAATATATTAATTGATTAATTAATTGTTAATTATTATTAATTGTTAATTAATTTTATTAATTGGTTAATTATATAAGTTATACTTAGTTTAATATTAATATTTATTGGTATTGTTAATTAATTAATTGTTAATTACTAATTAATTGGTGATTTAATTTTATTAAGTGATTAATTGATGATTAAATTAATTATGTGAATTTGTATGTGTAGTGGGTTGTGGGTTTATAGGGGAATAGGGTGGGATGTAATTAAATTCAAATAATTACTGATAATTTTTATTTATCTGTAATTAATAATAATTAATTGTTAATTAAATAATTAATAATTGGTATTTAATTGTTATTAGTACGTTAAATATAGTAAATATAAATAATGTATTATTCCATGTTATTTGTTGTTATTGCTGATTAATGTATTGTTAATTAATAATTAATTTGTGAATAATTGTAATTTGGTAGTTAATATGTATACATTTGTAAATAATAAGTATATTAATTATAAAGAATGTATTATGAATTGTAAATATTAGATAAACTGATATTTAAATGTATTGTGTATTTTGTATGTGTAGTGTGTTGTGTGTTAAAGGGGGAATAGTGTGGGATGTAATTTAAAGTTATTTATATAAATATTTATTTTAAATAATTGGTATTTAATAATACATATTTTGTAAATTAATTATTAATATGCTATTTTTTATAACTAATTATTTAATTGGTTATTATGTTTATAGAATCCCTATGCTATCCAGTGCTTTCCCAACTGTATTACTATCTGGAGTTGGAATAGTAAGTTTTTAACCCTACGCTATCCAGCGCTTTCCCTACTGTTTCACTTACTGGGGTGGGAATAGTAATTTGTACCCCTACGCTATCCAGCGTTTTCACTACTGTTGCACTCTCTGGAGTGGGAATAGTAATTTTTACTCCTACGCTATCCAACGCTTTCCCTTCTGTTGGAATCACTGGAGTGGGAATAGTATTTTTTACCCTTACGCTATCCAACGCTTTCCCTACTATTGCACTCTCTGGAGTTGGAATAGTAATTTTTACCCCTATGCTATCCAACGCTTTCCCTACTGTTGCACTCTTTGGAGTTGGAATAGTAATTTTTACCCCTACGCTATCCAGCGCTTTCCCTACTGTTTCACTTACTGGAGTGGGAATAGTAATTTGTACCCCTACGCTATCCAACGCTTTCCCTACTGTTGCACTCTCTGGAGTTGGAATAGAAATTTTTACCCCTACGCTATCCAGCGCTTTTCCTACTGTTGCACTCTTTGGAGTTGGAATAGTAATTTTTACCCCTACGCTATCCAGCGCTTTCCCTACTGTTTCACTTACTGGAGTGGGAATAGTAATTTTACCCCTACGCTATCCAGCGCTTTTCCTACTGTTTCACTTACTGGAGTGGGAATAGTAATTTGTACCCCTACGCTATCCAGCGTTTTCACTACTGTTGCACTCTCTGGAGTGGGAATAGTAATTTTTACCCCTACGCTATCCAACGCTTTCCCTACTGTTGGACTCACTGGAGTGGGAATAGCAATTTTTAATCCTACGCTATCCAACGTTTTCCCTACTATTGCACTCTCTGGAGTTGGAATAGTAATTCTTTTCCCTACGCTATCCAACACTTTCCCTACTGTTGCACTCTCTGGAGTGGGAATAGTAATTTTTACCCTTACGCTATCCAACGCTTTCCCTACTATTGCACTCTCTGGAGTTGGAATAGTAATTTTTACCCCTACGCTATCCAACACTTTCCCTACTGTTGCACTCTTTGGAGTTGGAATAGTAATTTTTACCCCTACGCTATCCAGCGCTTTCCCTACTGTTTCACTTACTGGAGTGGGAATAGTAATTTGTACCCCTACGCTATCCAACGCTTTCCCTACTGTTGCACTCTCTGGAGTTGGAATAGTAATTTTTACCCCTACGCTATCCAACGCTTTCCCTACTGTTGCACTCTTTGGAGTTGGAATAGTAATTTTTACCCCTACGCTATCCAACGCTTTCCCTACTGTTGCACTCTTTGGAGTTGGAATAGTAATTTTTACCCCTACGCTATCCAGCGGTTTACCTACTGTTTCACTCACTGGAGTGGGAATAGTAATTTGTACCCCTACGCTATCCAGCGCTTTACCTACTGTTTCACTTACTGGAGTGGGAATAGTAATTTGTACCCCTACGCTATCCAACGCTTTCCCTACTGTTGCACTCTCTGGAGTTGGAATAGTAATTTTTCTCCTACGCTATCCAGCGCTTTTCCTACTGTTGCACTCTCTGGAGTTGGAATAGTAATTTTTACCTTTACGCTATCCAACGCTTTCCCTACTATTGCACTCTCTGGAGTTGGAATAGTAATTTTAACCCTACGCTATCCAACGCTTTCCCTACTGTTGCACTCTTTGGAGTTGGAATAGTAATTTTTACCCCTACGCTATCCAGCGCTTTTCCTACTGTTGCACTCTCTGGAGTTGGAATAGTAATTTTTACCTTTACGCTATCCAACGCTTTCCCTACTATTGCACTCTCTGGAGTTGGAATAGTAATTTTAACCCTACGCTATCCAACGCTTTCCCTACTGTTGCACTCTTTGGAGTTGGAATAGTAATTTTTACCCCTACGGTATCCAACATTTTACTTTCTGTTGTTTTTGTTGGAGTTGGACTAGTAGTTTTATTGTGTCTGATATTTCATATGTTTTGTATTCTTTTTGCTATTGTAATATATCATTAATAATAAAAATTATTCACATTAAAAATATGGATTATTATTTGCTATATGTAATTATTAAATATTTATTAATGTTATTATTTTATGTGTATAGATGTATTGGTAATTTTTAAAAACATTTAATAATTTATACGTTACAGAAATTATTAGTAAAATTAATTATTAAGTAAGTATATATATTATATATTATATGTATATGTTTAATTAAAGATTTATTAAATTATATATATTAATTATACATTTTAAATATTATACAATATATTTAATTATGTTTATTTAATTTCTAAGTATAATTTGGTTTATTTTACATATATTTTTAAAGTTAAAAAAACCGATATTTTTAATAACGATATTTTTGACATCGATATTTAATTTTCGATATATTTGTACTTACCATGTTGTAGATAGGATGTCGATATTCTTGACATCGATATTTTTGTTGCGATATATTTGTAGGTCGATTTTCTGTCTGTCGAAATTATGTCATACAACCAACTTGGAGATTCCAGACCCTTGGATTGTTTTTTAGACACTTTATACCCCCCAAGAGGAACGTCAGGAAGAAGGTCCAGAAGTTTGGAGCAACTTTGGAAAAAAGCTCCATAAGGGGACCGACTCAACCGCGAGAGCCAAGCTGGTGACCTTCAACCGTGAGCTGGCCTACCCTGCTGGTTTGTCCTGCTGAAAATCTCCAGCGGTCCGACTTCAGGAGTTAGACAAGGAGCTCTCTGAAAAGCAAGCTGGCAAATCCTCACTGAACAGGCCTGTTGAAGAGCATTGAGGAACCACGGCAGAAAAAAATCCAGAAAGGTTTCTAAGTCTGAAGGTAAAATCTCGATGAGGCCTACCGCGAGGGGTATCCAGGCAGGGCTCCATTGTGGTCAGCCTGAAAGTTCAACTTTGTCTCTATCAAGCGTGACCAGATGTCCCAATGTGGCACTGTAGGTTTCTAAGTGCTACATAGTGCTAAATATTAAAAAAATCATATCTCTGGTTTCCAACATTTGATTTAATTTGTTTTGGTGTCATTTTAAAGATGAAAGTATTTCCTATTCTCATAAATTGATGCTGGATTTGTATTGTGTGTTGTATCTTAATTATTCACTGAATTGGTGTTTTAAACTGCTGTATAGACCTGTCTCTTAAGTTAAGCCTGCCTGCTCATTGCCAAGCTACCAAGGTTTGAGCATGGGAATAATTCTCTGACACATATTCTGAGCCCTAGACTGTGTTAGTGGCCTTATTGCCAGTAGATGCATATTTACCACTGCTAATGATCCACTTTGCTACATTTATTATGAGCCTGCACTGTTTATTTTGCTTTTGCCATACAGGAGGAGAATTTGCAATGTGTTGTAAGCTGATTACAGTCTGTTAGCAGCTTTTTACGATAATTGAATGCTAACAATGAAAATCACTTAAAGTATGCACTTTTTTATTATGACCATACTTGGAAATTTATTGGAAGTTGTCATTTATACATAGTGCCTTAGGGATGGATTCAGAAAGACATTAAGGAGTACTTAATGATACTCCTGTTGTCCTCTTTCCCGTACCCTTACTTGTGTGTCTGGATTTTCCTCCAAAAGCTCTCAAATTAGATTTAAATGGGGGGTTGTAGGGGATACTATTGAACAAATAGAACAAATACAAAGGATTGTGCCATCTATGGAATTTTACTAATAGGAAGTTGGATGTTCCGGCAGCAAATCTTAAAGACGGGTAACAACACTACTTCCTGTACTCATAATGCTTCTGCAAATAAGCTGCTGTGTGTTTGTGTGCATGTGTATATGGGTATAACTTTATTTTATGTGTGTTTAACATTATTGAACTGACTCCTAGTCTCGACTTTGTTATATTGGCTTCTTAACATGTTGGATTTTTATTTGACCAGTAACAGGGTACTTGTAGTAACTGGCTTTTCCCTTATTTCTATTAGGATTTATAACATTTGCAGCATGGTTTACAGGTCTACTCATGCTGGTGGAATACACACATCAATGCAACATTGATCCCATCACAATCCCTGCATTGATGTTATAGTGTTTTGTGTCAAGCAGAAGCTTCAAGTTCTTTGATTTAAAAATCCAGAACATTTCAAACAACAAGTCAAATGAGCAGCAGCCTTATTTTAGAGCAGCTAAAGTGAGGAAGTTTTCCCTTCAGTCTATCGACACATTAGCCCCGCATGCCCACCTCCCTGTTTTGATACGCCCTCTTGACTGGGAAGTGAGAACTTGTGTTTCGCATCCTCGGTGTATCTGTCACCCCACCTCATGGATGCTTGCATAGAGATGAAGAAGAGGGACACTCTGCAGAGGGATGCGCCACAACAGAAAAGGAAACTCCTCACTCCTGCATATAAAGCTCCTCTTGAGTCTGCTGTAATTCTCCTATTAAGCTTTCCCCATTTGTTGCTATGGGTTTCCTGTGCATACCTCATTTTTTCCCCAGCTGTAACGCAACTGCCTCAGCCTTAGCCCCTTTAAGTGTCTTTGCGCACCAGAGTTCCCACCCTGGTCAGTGTTCTAGCTTTCCAATGCATAGCAATCAATCGACGAACCATCAGCAGTTCCAGATCTATAAAGTGGCATGTAGCGCTCCCTGCATTCCTGTGCTTATAAAGCCTCCACATGCCACTTGCCATATTATTAAGATTGTTGTGGTCTGTTATTTCTGCCACCATATTCGTGACCTCTAGCCACACATTCTTGGCCATCGGGCAGTTTCAGAACATGTGTTCCATGCAGGGGCGGTGCGTCCATTAGGGCGCGTGGGCGTAGCCCCACTAATTAATTTGAGGCACGAGTCGAGTTTCAAGCATGTGTGCCGTTGCTGCCATCATCACTCTCTAAGTCTCACTCACTCACCGGAGGCAGTCGGCTCAGAAGGGGGCGGGGGTGGGGCAGCCGCAGCAGGACAGAGTTCAGTGCAAGTGCGTGACGAATGTACAGGTGGCTGGTGGAGCGCACAGCAAGAGTGCGCATGTTCTGTTTGGAGCTTAAAGATTTTTGCGACCAGCCCAAACATGCGCACTAGGCTGCTCATTAGAAGAGCGAGGAATTTTCCATGCCGCTCTTCTAATGAGCAGCCTAGTGCGCATGTTTGGGCTGGTCGCAAAAGTCTTTAAACCCTAAACAGAACATGGGCACTACTGCTCAAGCCAGCCAACCAGCAGCGAGTGTAGGTGCTATCCTAGATGTTAGACCTACGGGTCCGGACTCCGGCATAAAGTAAATGTGTAAGTGTGTGGTTTATATAAGGACCATGGGAGGAAATCTGGGATGCCATCGCTCCATCCCCAAGGACCTGTCGCGTCAGACTTCTGCCAGAGCAGCCATAAGTTCAGCGCGGCCTGCAACTTCAGCAACATCTTCGTGGTGAACCCGGAGCGGCTGAACATCAACGCGGCCACTGAGGAGGAGCACATGACGCTGCCCGGGTCACGCGCTCGGTGGCCCAGAGCATCGTGGAGTACCGTGAGTACATAGAGGGGGTTTAAAAAGGTGGAGGAGACCTGACTCTGGTGCGCGGGGTGGGGGCTCAAAAGCTGGAGCAAGAGAAGTTTGAGATCTGCGTGGGCAGTACTGGCAGGGGAGGCTCTGGGCAGCACTCCCCCAGTGCCTCTCTGCTGAGGAAGGACAGAGGTGAGCACCCCCTGGGTCACCAACGCCTGTCCTCTGTTTCTTCTGCAAACTCCACCAAACTCCACATCAACACGGCCACCGCCGCCCAGCTGATGAGCCTCCGGGGCATCATGGAGGCCATGGTGCGCAGCATCGTGTATTATCGCACTGGACACGAACCTTTCCGCAGTGTGGAAGACCTGGTGAAGGTGGGGTCTGTCAGCGCCTCGTTCCTGGAGAGAATCAGTCACCACGTGCTGGCAGAGAAGTCCAGGCCACCCTCCACCGCCACGGCCAACAATAACGGGGGCTGCACTTCATCGCCAAGCCGCACCCCGGCCCCACTTCGCTCAGCTTGCAAAGTAAAGACTTGGATTTCCCTCCTGGGGGCCCCACGCAGCTCATCTCCACCCACCCCCCAGTGGAAGTGTTCACTGGGGTGCGGGACGGCCAGCCTGTGGTCAGGGTGGCCACCTGGAACCTTCAGAACTGCTCCTTGGCGAAGGCCACTAACCCCGGGGTGCGACTCAGTGCAAGAGGTGGTGTGCATGACTCTGCTGGAGAACAAGTAAGAGGGTTTAGCTGAAGTAGTGATGTTGTGTTTGCCTTTTTAACTGACAGTTTCGACTTTGGTGGTGATGTGCTATAGGCTGGAGTGTTGGAATGTAGGCTTCCTATTATGTGCCTTTTTACTTCTTAGACTTTTGAGCGCATATCATATGTACAAATATCAAACTTGCAAGGTGCACAATGTTTGTGAAGCACAAGCCTACCTCACATTTTGCGATGCATTTGTGCGTTGGTGGTTTTATATAAAACAAAAAAATAGGTGTATTATTTTAGTGTGCAGACTGAAATAGGTCCAAAATAAGCAAATAGCAGTTCATATATTTTTTTCAGTTGCAAAGTCCAGCATTTTAGTTTGGCCTTGTTATAGGGAAGTAGCCAGTTCTTCAGAAGATTTGGTTGTTGAGTCTTCAGGTGCGTTGTGTGTCTGAAATGTCATTTGAAGAGGTAGTTATTCTGAATTTGCATATATGCATGCCGGTACATAAACTGAAATGGATGTTTGGAGTGAATTCCACAAGACAAGAAAATAGGCTCAATGTGCTGCTAACAAAGTTTTTGTGGCTATACCCATGGGATCTTGTGATCAAGAGAAGGGAGCTAGAAGGAGCAGTCATCCATTCTTCTTCCTAGTTATATATCATGAATCATAAGGGAATGGATCACAGGGGCGCTAGAGGGGCAGAAACATGTCGACCATTTTTGATTTGGACACTTTAAAGTGCTGGGGTTACATAATCTGACCTACTGCACCACCATTTTTTAGAAGTCTACCAATACACCTGACAGAATAAATTTTGCTTTTTGAAGGTAGTACTGGTAAGACATTTTTAACGTTAACTTTTCACGTTATTTTGCACCTTTTTTGCACCAATATTTCTGATCACTACTGCGAATTAGCGGTTCCCTCCAGGTGGAGGAAGCATAACACACAAGAGACCCGATGATAATGCTTAAACGTATTCAAAAGGCGGAGAACCAAGATACACCGCCAATACCATCAAAAAATACGTGATTGAGGGTTCTCATAATACCTATTTAGGTATTAGTGGTTCAGGAAACGACCCGAAAGACCCCTATTTCCAGTTACAAGTGATCCATTCCCTTATGATTCATGATATACCCATGGGATGACATTTTTATGAAATTAAAGTCAGTCTGTTGGCTAGTTTGTTTTCCTTTTCATGTGCTATTTTCATTGAGTTTTGTTTTGGAAATTCAAATGAATGCAGAATTTTCGGGAGTGTTGCAGTGTAGGGGAAAAGTTGGTGTCTCAAAGCGGCTATGATGCTTGTCTCTGAGCTTCCTACAGCTTGATGGCATGGAAGTCATATTCAGGGCCAGGGTTGGACTGGCCAACAGGGCAATCAGGCAGTGCCCGAGGGTTGGTTTGAGTTCAGAACAAATCTCGCAGACCAATTCCGCTGTTATAACAAGAGATTGCTATAAAATTAACCTTTGCCCTGTTAAGAAAACAGGTGTCTTTCGTCCAGTTAGGCTGCTGCAGGAAATGTTTCCAGTTTACATATATTTTTTCGATGGCAAGGCATGTTAGAAGATGCTCGCCAATTTCTTTTAAAGGAGCGGAGGTGAGGCACAGCAACAGTTTAGATTGTAATTGTAGTTTTATTTATATAGCACGTATTACCCCTGACGAGGCATCGAAGTGCTTAGATGTCTTAGAGTGTGTGTGTGAATTTGATTTCTGGGTGAGACTGGGCCTGTCCAGATGTCGAAGTGCTCAGATGGCTTAGAGTGTGTGCGTGTGTGAGTTTGATTTCTGGGTGATACTGGGCCTGCTCGGTGTTCTTTCTGCAGGGTCGGACTAGCCTAACACGAAGGGCAATCTGACAGTGCTCGTTGGGCTGGTCCGACAGCTGTGTGTGGGCCTGTATTTTTGTGGCTGTATGTTGGCCTATTTTGTGTTCTGCTGCTACCTGGGTTCATGTTTACTGTTGCTTTCTCTGATCATATTACCGCAGACATTCACAACAGCAAAAACACAAATCCATGCTGTCTAAGGTACTGTAAGATAACTATACACCATCACCATGTCTTCACAAGTTCAAATTTGCCCTGATTAGCAAATGTCATCATGTGGGCCGGTTTGTAGCTATCTAGAGTCTGCTTTTATTTTGGTGCACATGCTGGAGCGTATTTTGTGTTCCAGACAGTCTGAGGCTGACCTTGATGTTCTTCATGTGTTTCTGAAAATAAGGTTTGGTTGGCAGAACGCGAAGAGTTTACCTAAGAGAAACCGCCTAATAATGGTGATAAAATTGTACAAGATCACAGAAGTCGCTGCAGTACTGACAAATGAGGGCTGAACTGCAAAGCTGGATACAGTAATGACTGTTTCCAGAAACAAATGACATGTGATCTTTGCACTGTTTGAATGCGCGTGCTTCTTAGGGGCAGACAGTGCTTAATTTGAGCCAGTGGTTTCTGGTGCTCCACACGACACTTAATTGGCAGCACAGGCACTTATGACAGTCCGCTACATAGTGGGCTGTTTGCCTGATTTAGAGTGAGCAAAACAACAGTTGTCTACTAATTTATTATGCAGTTAAAAATGCTAATACCTGCCACCCTTGCTAAACTCTGGGGACCTGGAATAGTCTGAACTGTCACACTTGTAGGAGTGAGATGGTTAGCAGCTGGTTTGGTACTGTCACTGATAGCGTTAGCAGAGGCAATGGGTGGTGTAGGCTGCAGTGGCCTCCTGATGAGGGCCCTGGCACTTTTTTTTTTTTTTACAAATTAAGCACAAGGGGCAGAAGATAGAGGAGAGGGGCTAAAAGTCAAAAGCTTTCTCTTTAACTGCCTAAAGGCACCAACCATTTTATGCTACTGTGAGCTGCAATAAGTAGGGCTCAGTGTGTCATGATGTACGCACCATAAAGTACATAAACCAGCAACTGACTGCTGAATTGTTATAAAATGAGCATCCAATTCCATGATGTTGTAGTTGTGCATTTTTTTGTGTAGCATATTTCTCTTGTACAGGTCATACTTTTAACGGAGTCACCTTCAGGCATTTTTAATGGGAGACCATTGAGAGCTTTAGAGGCTGAAGGCAGCGCAAATTTCACCCAGTGCCTGTCAGTGGGTCAAAAAGGTGCTCAGAATAGTTGATCATCCAATCCTTAGCCTCTCTGCTGAACATACTGAGCAATGGTCACTTATTCTAGATGCAATTGTGATTCTGTGCAACTATGTGTGAAGGAGGTACATGCTTGCAAAAATATTGAGAAGGCAAAAGTAAATAAAAATACAATGCTTACAGGTGAGTTGGTGCGTTGTGTGTTTGGGGGTTGTGAAGTTCTCTGGTTATATTGCATAAGCAGTTACCTATGTCATTATCATATGAAATCTCTTAATTGATGTCATACACTTTCACAATTGCTTTATTTAACCTTCATGCTTCTCAAATTTGCTTGAAAATGCACAATTTACCCACTCTTTTCTCAAAAACTTCTTGGGGGGAGAACCCCCCGTACCGCCCTTAAGATGTTCGGGCTCACTCGCTGCGCTCCCTCGCTACGGTGTACTCACACAGAAAGTTTACGCCTCACCACTTTCAAATGTCACCAGCCACCACTGGTTCCATGTCAACCACAGGTTCTATACACTGTTGGCAAGTCAAAACAGATCTGAAAAAGTTGTGGAGCCTCACCGGTGTTAAATAAGCCCTGTGAAGAATGTTGTGTTGTAAATGCTGTAATTTAGTATTGTGGGCAAGCTTGCATGGGTGTAGGATAGCCCATTCCCATTATTTCTGTGTCTGCTCCCAACCTATGTCCCTCTCCAAAGTCCTGCAGACTGCTAATAAGGGGTCATGTAAGGTATGCAAGAGGGCAGGTGTCAGTCATGTTATCAGGCGGCGGCCCTCGCCTATAGATTGCATGGTGTGTACGAGTGGGTGCTGACCAGGTATCATGTCAACTATTTGCCACAACTGTCTTAATTCAGCCACCAGTCAGCCATTGGCCAGGAATTTACCTGCTGGTACGTCCCTGTCATCTCTTAGTAGTTCAAAAGGGATTAGTACTCCATCCTAAAATAAGTACCCCCAGGCTCCCTACTCTGACTGTCTCCTGCAATGTCACCCCTTCTCCGCCAATCAATTCCCTGAACTATCAGATAGAGCCCAGAGCTATCCCACGCATGTATTAATGCATATTCAGCATAAGAGGCAGACTATTCTGAAAACTATTGTGGGCCACACGTAGCAAGCTATTGGCCCATTGAGGAACAATCCCATGTGGTAAGAAGGTTTCCTTCACTGCTTGTTGCACACGGACCTCAGGCTTCAAATCCAAATTCTTCCACATACTGCCCTGGCATCAAACAAGAGGGCCATTGCAGTTGTGCTGCCAAGTAATAATGTGTGAAGTTTGAGGCTTCTAGGTCTCCCTTTTGTACTGATAATTGCATTTTGTGCAGTGCTACCCTGCATCTGTCTCTATTCCACAGGAAGCTCCCCAAAATCAGATGATGGGTGTGAAAGGTGCTCCGGGATATGTTCACCCAGAAATTATTGAAATAGTGTAACAGGAAGGTAAGTGTTAACATATCCAGACAGTGACACTCCACCCTGTACTGAAAGTGGGAGCTTTCTCCAGAACGTCATTTGTGGGTAGAGAGAGGCAATGGCTTTTGTGAGCTCACCATCTATGACATCCCGGGTGGTATGATAAATGTTAATGCCCAGGTAATGGAAAGTGTGGAGTTCCCATCAAAGGGGGTGTGCGTCTATTACAAATATGCTGCAGCGGGCACTCTAGACTCACCAGGAACAAACGCAACTTCGACCAGTTCACTCCAAGCCCCATGTCAGCACGGAACTCTGTTAGTATATCCACTATCTCAACAATACCCCCTGCATGTCCCATACATAAATTAGTATGCCATCTGCATATAGCAAGCTCACTTGCCAGACCCCCTCTAGTGTTATACCCTAGGCCAAGCCCTGCTTTCTGAGCCTTTGTGCGAACGGTTCCATTGCTAAATTGAACAGGAGAGGAGAATGGGGATAACCCTGGTGAATGCCTCTGCTCACTTCGAAGCGGGCCAACACACACTTTCCTATCTTTATCCGTGCCATAGTTTCTAAGTAGGGGAGCCTTATAAACCACTGTATTCTGCCCTTTACCCCCTGTGATTTTAAGGTTGTGAACATAAAAATCCAATCAACAGTATTGAATGCTTTCTCTAAGGCCAACGCTAAGCATGCTGCATAAGGCCAGTGGGCTGGTGCCATCTCCAGCACCCAGTACGGTCTACGTATATTGAGTGTAATGAACCGGCCTGGTATGAATCCGTTTTGATCCTAATGAACCAGACAGGGAAGACTCTTGAGAAGTCTCACTGCAAATATCTTGCTTAGTACCTTGCAGTCTGTTTCTAGTATCGGCAGGGGTTGATATGATGCCATCTCCATGGAATCCCTATCAAGTTTCAGATGCAAAACGAGCAATGCCTCACAAAGCATAGCCGCCTTTCTGCCTGAGCAACCATGTACAGTTCCAACAAACTGGGGAATAATAGGCCTTCATATGCTTTTTAAATTTTGACAGTCAACTTGTCAAAACCTGTGGTCTTGCATCTTGCAGCTCTCTGGATGGCTTCATAGTTTTTACTGCTCCAATGGTTCAAAGAGAGGAAATGTGATCCTACTGAGGAACTCTTGAATTGGGACTTGACGATCTATAGGGGTGGTTGTAGAGTTTGTGATAACATGTGGTGAACACCTTATGTATGTCTGTCTGGCTAGTGGTTAGCATGTCTGTGCTGCTCGTATCGCAGTTATGACGGTGGGCAGTATGGAGCTCTTAAATAGCCATGCACACAGCCGGCCTGATTTGTTACCTTTGGTATGCATCTTTGCCTGATACGCTCTATAGCCTATGCACCTCAGTGTTTCAATAAGGCAAGCATGCCGTTCCATAGCTGCAGTCAGCACTGGTCTTCCAGTAGGGGGAGTCTGCCCCGCCATGTGCAGTACCTCGAAAAAGAGACCTCCACACAGACCAAGTCCTGGTGCAGGTCAGCCCCTGCACCCACCACGTATGTATTCAATGGTCACTCAGTAGTACATTCATGGGCTCCCATTCTGTCAGACTAGTAGCAGTGGTACCCCAGGTCTCCATCAGGTAGTTGGACAAAGCAGATCCTCCAATGCTGCAGGTTGTAAGTTCCATGTAGGCACCTGAAGGGTGCACCGCCCCCATGTCAGTTGAAGCTGAAATTAATTATTCTCGGATAGGGTCTTTCCTAGGGATTCGCTGCTTGTGACACACAACTGGGTCGCATGATGACAAACAATATGGTCAAGGTGCACACATTGGTTAACCACAAAAAAAACAATGTGTGAGCCACTGGGAAAGGTAAATAGAAACAGCCACCACAGGGGAGGCTGGCAAGGGAAGATGCAAGTGGCCCATTTTCAGGTTAAGTACACAATTGAAGTTTCCTCCGATGATCCAGGGTATATGTGCCCATCTGGTCAGTATGATGGAGAGGCATGCCAGGAAGGACTTTTGGTACATACCTGTTACCCAATAAGAGGAGCCTACTGTTTAGTTGCCCATCCACAAAGATATAATGCCCTTTAGGTTATATCTCAGTTGTCATGCTCCTGAAGGGCACCAAGGGTCTCACCCATATGAGGGCCCCTCGAGCAAAGCCTGAATATGTGGTGCTGTAATATTGGCCCTGCCACCTACTATGTAATTGTGCATCTTCCCCTTTAGATATGTGAATTCTCTGCATGAATGCTATCTGGGCTTAGTTCTTATTGAGGTACTGTTGCACTGCATATCTCTTGCGCACGTGCCCCATACCCCTGATATTCCATGTTATGAAGAACAATCTAGTGACATTGTTTGCTATTCGGGGGGGGGGGGATTAGGTGGTCAACAGTGCATTTGTTAGGCTCACTAATGTAGGGAACAATCAGCGCTCTGGTTTGTCGCTAGGTATGCTGTATAGCTGTCTGAACAAGGAACTCCAAAACCTAGTGCAAAAGAGCAACATCTAGCTGCCTAAACAGCCAACAAACATTTCCATTGGCGGGGATCTCCGGGTTGAATAACATAGAACACAACCGAGAATGAAGAAGGGTGGCCAACCTACTACAGTTAGCCCACTATAGCCAGTGCACACCTGGCAACAAAGTGAAGGTGAACAAAAAAGGAGGGGGTTCAACTCTTTCTAACTTATTTATGTGATCGATGTTAGAAGCCATTGAGGCCAGCCTCACTGAGTCTATTGTTCAATCACAGTCAGACACCTGATACAGGGCTTCATGCACTCGGGTCTGTTCTCAATCACTTGGGGGGGCAGGCAGTCACACACATCCATGTCCCAGTGGGGAGATAGGGGAGCACTTCACAGGATCCTACTGCTTCATTCTGTCAATGAAATCAAACAATATTATCCACAATCTGCGGCATGACAATTGGTGGGACCCCAGACTAAGCGCTCCCTGCTGATCTGTAACCTGCCTCATGTGGTGTCTCTTCAAGACTCAGTGAAGAAGTAGCTTGACCTGTTCACCATGACCTTTAATTCTGACGGAAATAATGAATATGTGATATGAACTGACCCCCAACCATTTTTTCAATCCCAGGAATGAGGCCCTTTGGCACTGCATGGCCAAGATGTAAACGGGAAAAATATAAATATGCGTGCATTTTGAAGCATGAGAAGGCCCGCGATGTGCACGATGTGCGCAGCCCACCGTATAGTGGTATAATCTCTGTAGTTTGTCATTCTCATGCACTCCACTCGAGCTGCAGGGTTTCAGTACCAGAAGAGGGGGTTGTTATATGAACACATAGAACCGCTTCTGTACTGGGCTCTGGACCCGCCTTCACCCTTGAGCTTATAAAATGGGGCCTCATATAGTGCAAAGGGGCATGAGCAGTCTCGCTGTACCCCTTATCACGGTTCAGTGTAAGTGGTAAGAGGTGACCAAAAAATGTCCTTCTAAAGAGTTGATGTGTGGAGTTGGCGGGTGCACTGTTTGATGGTGGTGACAGAGTAGGTCCCACCGTCAGTGAAAGAAACTTTGGTAGCATCTTTCCAATTAGATATAATGACTTGAAAAGCAATAGCAATAAGCAAGTCCACAAACTTGCCCAGTTTACGAGCACCAATCCAAATAGTTGAGGAATTGCCCCAAAAAATAGATTTGATCTCAAAAGGAAAGGTAATAGAACAAATCATTTACATTTTTCTGCAAATCTTCTTCCAGAAATAGTCAATGTGAGGGCAATGAAAAACGAATGCAAATATGCGCCTGGTGTCTTTGTACAAGTCCAACACTTGTTTGACAATCCTGTATTATATTTACAAATATAGGAAGGAGTTAAGAACAATCTCTGATAAAAGTAGTATAAAGTTTGTGTACTACTAGCATTACATAGGTTGTGGTTTATTTTTGCCACATGGAATCCCAGGTGTGTGTGTGTGTGTGTGAAAAGAGTGTTGTAATTCTGATTCCCACATAAGTTCTATTTTGTAGGTGGAACACTTTGGTATACAATAGTGGAAATATATATGCAGGAGGCCTCAAAAGGTGGGGAAAGGATTAATTGTGCCGTAAAAAAGATCGGGTGTAGAAGGAGGAGCGTGTGAAAACTAAGAGATGTGTTGTTTAAGAGACTTTTCTAATGATTTGTATTTAAGAGTGCAGGCAGCATAGAGGCCAAATTTGGTTTGCATTTCAGATGAGGAAAGGAAGCCTGTCCATTGAAATAGATGTTTGACCTGAATTATTCCTTTAGCAATCCAAATTTTCCAAATAATGAGGTGATTTGTAACATTAATATATTTATTGTGCCATATAGAGGGTTCTAGAAAAACATACAGGGATCTGAGAGATCTGGTAAAGATCAGAAATAGGGTGCAAATAGAATGTGTAATGGTTGGTGATACAAAAGAGCATGGAGGTTGGGGAAATGAGCCAGGGACTGAAAAGGGAAAGGGAAAATCAAAGAGTTCTCCAAATGACGCCAGAACTTTAAAGGTTTCTCAATGTATGAGTGAATGTGAGGTTAAACTTGTTTAATTAAAAAGGAAGAATTATATTATCGCAAGTTAGGAAATTTGTTTCAGCACTTATTTTGGATTTGGACAGAAAGGATTAAAAAAATTTGCTTTCCAGGAATTGTAACTGATAGCATGGATAGATAAAAATTAATGATGGGAAGCATCATCATCTTTATTGTGTCTAACCTGCTCCACCAGGATAAATACAGGGAAGACCCTTTCTCTGAGATTTGAAGGACATCATCTAAATTGATCGGGAGGGTTTTCCTGATTGAGGAGGAGTATTTGATCCCTAAACATTTAATATGAAGAGAATTCCATTTAAAACCATTTTCTGCAAACATCTCTTTCAAACAAAATGTATTCAATAGGAGGACTTCAGATTTAGTAACATTTAGTTTGTAACCTGATATGCTAGAGTAGGGGTTTAAGAGATCTATAAAGGTAGGCATGGAAGTTTGTGGGTCTGTGACTTATACAGTGATAGCATCCGCATAGGCTGTGAATTTAATTTTTGTGTTTTTATGAATAAAACCATGAAAGTAAAGTTGCTGATGCAAAGTATGTAAAAAGGGTTCCAGTGATAATATAAAAAGTAACAGTGATAAAGGGCAGCCTTTTATGGCACCACGTTGTAGAGGAAAACAGGAGTATTGGGTGCTATTGACAAAAACAGAGTGAGAAAATTTAAAGCAGACTGATATAATGAAAAATTCTGAGGCTAAAACCATGACATATGAGTGCTCGCATCATGAAATGCCAGTGTACACGGTCATAAGCTTTCTCTGTGTCTGGTGGCTATTGGGCAAAGTGAATATTATTTAGAAAGGCTCTTGAATTGTTCTCCGTATGTCTGCCCTCAACAAACCCAGTTAGTTCCATATCAATGAGGTCTATTGAGGTTAAGTCGAAGAGCTAATATTTTTGAGAAAATCTTGCTGTCCAAATTAATGAGGGAAATAGGTTGATAGTTAGCACAGAGAGGTCTTTGTCTTTTTTTAGGAATCAATCAGAGCATCACTTCCTAAAAAGTTCCTCAAGCCTCATTGTTGGGAAAAAAGTATTGGTATAAAGAGATGAGGTGGGGAAGGAAAATGAATGAAGATGGTAAGTAGGATTTGTTTGTAAACTGTCTGATTCGGGGGCTTTATCTTTGGGTAATTTGGCTAAAGCAGACTAAAGATCTGCTATGGATATGTCCTTGTCAAGTAGGGAATAATCTTGAGGCAGGTGAGAGCGAGGAGGAAGAAAGTTAAAGAAAGATTTAGGGCAGCATCTAATGGAGAGAATTCTGGTGTGTACAAATTCCGATAAAAGTCTGCAAAACATTGTAAAATGTCCTCGTTCTTAAGACTATTTTGGATTTATGGGATTTGTCCTTAAACTAGTTCACCAACAACTTTGCTGCTTTATTGCACCCTCCATAAAACTTAAAGTTAATCTTTATTAGCACACAAAAGGCCTCCTCAGTCAATTTTTTGTTAAAGGCCAACTTGGCTTGAATGAGATGTTTAAGAGTGGTTTAATTATTAGATGTATGGTATTCATGTATGAGTTGTATAATGGATAAGAGTAGGAGAGCAGATCCCTTAAGGGTTGTTTTCTTTTTAGCTGTGATGTAGTCAATAATATGACCTCTTGCTGATACTTGAAGGTATCCCAAATATTTTTGAAATGGTAGATACAGAGTAATATTTGAGTCGAAATAGCCCTTCATAAAATTTTCTAATTTTCCCACAATAGATTGATTTTACAGTATATAGTTATTGAAACACCATATTGTTTTGTCTAGGGGATTGAAATAATATTTTGATATCGATAAAAACAGGTGTGTGATCGGATATTATTATAGATCCAATTTTAGCATGGACTAAGGTGAGAAGCAGTTGAAGGGTTATAAAAATATAACCAATTCTAGATTTGGAATTATGTGCTGGGAATAAAAGGTAAATTCTAAATTCCCTGGATTATAAATTCTCCATGTGTTTACCAAGCCCCTGGATTGAATAGTGTTTTTGAATGTGTTTTGCATTCTATTAGAGACATATCTGGGAAGAGATTTTCTGTCAGTAAAGGCATCCATAATTTGCTTACGATCCCCTCCCACGAGAAGATTGGTGTTGGAAGAAGAGTGTAAAAATGTGAGCTAAATGTTGCCAAAATTGTATTTCTGTGCCAGTGGGGCTGCATGTGTTAAGGTGGGAGTAAATTGATAGTAATATGAAAAAAAGGTCATCTTCCATCTTCATCCTTCTCCTCCTTTTCAAATGATAATGAAAGCGACTTATGAAATAGGGTAATCACCCCATTGTATTCTGCTTTGCAGGGGAACATAATACTTGGCCTACTTAGTGCTTCTTAAATGAGTTAATGTCTTTATCTGTATGGGGAGTCTCATGTAACATAACAATCTTACACTGTAATCTAGATAAATGCATAAACACTCTCTGTTTCTTAATAGGGCTGCATAGACCTTTCATGTTACAGGACACTACTTGCAGATTGTTAACCATATAAGGGGGAGGACAGATTCTATTGTAAATACAATCTTAATTCACTAAAAGATAGAATGCAAAATGGAAAAGATACCTAAGCCTTCCAAATGAACAGGTAGCCTATTTTACCACGGTAAGATTCAAGTAAATAAAAGGTTGCAAAAAGAGGAAGGAGGGTGTAAAAAGAGAAAAGATCAGCTGGTAGAAAATGAGAGAATGGCAAAAAGCCGAATGGCTTCAACCATGGGAGAAATGGGACACTTGCAGTATATAAACAGTAAGAGGGAGGGGTGGAAAAGTGAGTAAAAAGATGGTCAGCAGACTTATGACAGCCAGAGATAAAAAACAAAAACCATGAAGAAAATCAATATTAACATGCAAAGTAAGACAGCAGATTGGAAACAGAAAATAAGACCAAAAAGCTAAGGGAATACCAAAACAACAAGAATACATAACTGAATAGTAAAGACTACTTACTGACAAATGTATATAAGCTATATACAATAGGTCTGGGATGGGAAACACATGGGAGAAAACACAGCTGGGGAAGGGCTCCAGGTTAGACAAGAACCATCTGTAAAAGGAAAAATGCTATTACTAGCTCAAGAAAAAATATTAGCGTAAGTATAATAAGAATAACTTTATTCAAATAGCTACCATTTAAATGCAAAACAAATATCGATAACAGCAACACTAGAAACCCCTCAAATTTTTCCAATTTCCATTTCTTCACTCTTGTGCTGAAAAATGAAATTTTGTAGGTTGTTTGGAGAATCCGATGAGAAAGTTCTCTCCTTATAAATCACTTTGAAAAAACAAGGATGCACTAGACCATATCATGCTTTCATGGAGTGTAAAGCAAAGCGAAAGGAAAGGACTTCCTTTTGATGGACAGCAGTTGCACGAGCTATGTCCTGTGAAAAGAAGAAGATCCTTTGTCAGGACCAAAGTATGGATTTCTACTGCTTGGTCACTGACAAACCATGAGAATTTTGGTATATTCCAAAATAGTACTAATATTCCTCTTCTATGACCAGATGGTGAAGCTCCCAAAGATTTAGGACCTACTCAATGATCATGTTGTAGATTAAGGTTTGTATGCTGCTTAAGGCCAACTATCTTTGGGATGTGTAGCTTAAGAAATACAAGTATGTCCGAACCCTCTGCCCTTTCAGGAATACCATACAACACTTCACCATCTCAGCACCTACCAACTCTGGTACCATGCCCCCACATCAATGCACAGAAACTAGAACAAGATATCATAAGACAAGTGGAGCAACGCTCTCAACTCCCACCTCCCAGAAACAACATCCAACCCAGAACAGGCTGTAAAGAACTTCTCCCAGTAAACACAGAATGCGCCAACACAATCACACCCACTAAGCTACCCAAATCCAAAGCACCTGCCAGAAGAGCCAGCTGGTTCACCGCAGAGCTGAAATCCACAAAATGTAACAGCAGGCAACTAGAAAGGAAGTGATGCACCAGCAAAGAGACATGAGACCATGCCATAATTAAGAAAGGACAAAACCAGTGACACTATTTCCTGAAGGAAACAAAGAAGAGCACCCTAGCAGACTGCATAGAAGTCAGCACAAATCACAGCAAGGATCTTTTTGCCACTGTGAAAGAGTTTTCCAACCCAGCAACTGTTGAGAATAACATCACCCCCTCCCAAGAACTGTGTGACACTCTGGTGGACTATTTCCACAACAAAATCTCAGCCATCTACGAAAACTTCAACTCCCTGCCATCAGCTCACATCCACACCCATGAACAAAAACCCCAAACACCTGCTCATCAATTAAGACCCTCTCACCACTCAAGCCACAATCTCCATCATGAACTCTGTGTACTCAGGAGAACCCATGGACCCCTGTCTTCACCCCATCTTCAACCTCGGGAGCAAGGCGACACGCTCCAGAAAGTCTTGAACACCTCCAACACCTGAAACTTTCTTCCCTGAGGATTGGAAACAAGCTGAAGTGAGGCCCCTCCCGAACAAACCAACCACTGATCCAGCTGAAGCAAAGATCTAACATCCCATCTCCCTGCTCCCCCTTTCAAGCGAAGGTTCTCGAGAAGGCAATCAACCAGTAAATCACCAAACACCTGGAATGCAGGAACCTCCTGGACTCCTACCAATCTGGTTTCTTAGCCAACCACAGCACAGAGACAACCCTGATCACAGCCACCGATGACATCAGGGCCCTTCTGGACCATAGCAGATTGGCAGATCTCATCCTCCTGAACCTGTGAGGCACCTTTGACACCATCCCCCATCACGTCTAGAGCAACAGACTCCATCACATTGGAATCAAGGAAAATGCCCTCAAATGAATCTCATCATAACTCATCAGGAGGACCCAGAGAATCGTTCTCCCACTTTTCACCTCAGAACCCAAGATCATCTGCAGCGCCTCCCAAGAATTGTCCCTCAGCCCTACCTTCTTCAACAAATACATGACTCTTGAGGCCAACACCATCAGAAGTCCCCTCCACCACCAGAGCCAATTTCCACAGATTTATGATGAGCACTGCCGACAGGATGAAAAAGCTCATTATAGGCTAGACCGAAGTCCTCATCTTTGGGAACAACACCTCGCCATAAAACAATGCATGGTGGCCTGCTGAATACGGACCATACTCCACCCTGACAGACCATGCCCACAATCTCGGCATTTTCGTGGAGCAAGGTATCTATGAAGACACAAGTAAACTCAGTCTCATCTGCCCGCTTCCACACCCTCTGCATGCTCCACAAGATCATCAGGTGGCTCCCAGTCAATGCCAGAAGGACCTTCATGCAGGCCCTCATCAACAGCCTGCTGGACTATTGGAACACACTCGACAAAGGAGTCACTGCATGCCTCCTGAAGAGACTGCAGACAATACAAAATTCAACTGCAAGACTCATCCTCAACCTCCCCAGATGGCCCCACATCACCCCACCTCAAGAAACTATGCTGGCTTCTGATCCAGAAGTAATGCCAGCTCAAATTGTTGACCCATGCATACAAAACCCTGCACAATGAAGGGCCATCATACATCAACAAAGCATGACCTTTCACCAACCAACCAGACACCTATGATTCACTTCCCTCTTGCTCTTGCAGATACCCCCAAGATCTGCCGAGACAACAGCGAAGGACACTCCTTATCACTCCTGGCGGTCAAAGCTTAGAATGGCCTTCCCCTGCACATCAGGAATATCTCATTGCTCCTGCAATTCAGGAAAGGACTCAAGACCTGGCTGTTCGAATAAACAGATCAACACAAACCAGTTAGGAACTCCAGCACATTCAGACCCTCAAGGGTGATGGGCCGTGCTTTTTAAATCCCTGATTGATTAATTGATAAGGCAACTACAATGTTATCCTACGGGAGAAGTAGACCTTAAAGTTGTGAATACATTTTTCATTACCAGCACATACAAAACGTGAAAGTATATGTCCTACTTTCTAAATACATTGCAACTTCCCCTCTCTGCTGTCCAGGACCTACCCTAGGGGTGACTTATATGCATTAAAAAGGAAGGTTTTGACCTGGCAAATGTTTATTTTGCCATTTGCAATGGCAGTTTAGAATTGCACATACACCGGCTGCAATGACAAGCCTGAAACATGTTTAATGTGCTACTTAAGTGGGTGGCACAATCAGTGTTACAGACCCACTAACATTAACTTTACAGGCCTTGGGCACAGATATTGCCACTTTACTAGGGACTTGCAAGTAAATTAAACATGCCAATTAAGTATAAACCAATTCTACTAAATTTTAAGGAGAGAAAACAAGCACTTTGGCACTGGTTAGTCCTAAGGCCCAAACAGTTTAACACAATGGAGACAGGGCAAAAAGTCTGGGAAGGATCCTGCAGAAAGGGTCAAGTCCAACACAACCCAACTCCAACCAAAAGCCAAAGTAGACTAATCAATACCTTGATGGGCTTCCCTGCTTAGGCGATACAACATGGACAGATGCCCTGTCATGCAGGGTCATTTGTTAGGTCTCCACCTTTTTAAACTCAGTTGGACCCCTCTGTCTATCCTCTCCTGAGCTACTGAACTGACAGATGGGGAACCCTTCTCCTCATCTGTGGACCCCTTCTTCTCAGCACACAACCTTAACTTACTCACAGATGCAACCCAGCAGGCAGACAGTACCGTCATGGGCAACAAGGTGATGTGGCCCATTCCACCCCTTAAATCAGACTTCTGTCCCAACCCCAAGGAAAATTCTGCCTGCTAGGACAGCAAACCAGCAGAGGCCACTGATAGCTGTCAGTGTCAGTGTCAAGAGCCAGGTACAAGGACATCCAAGGCTCTCTCGCCTCTGGGGTTTCTCAGAGTGGTTTTTTGTACCCTACTTCCCCTTATATTCCCACCAGTTCAGGGGTGGTATTCTGAGACTGGACACTCAGGGTAGGATTATACCATGTGGTTGAACAGGTACCTGGTGAGCCACGACTTCCAGTGGGGAACTACCACCCACTCAAGGGTGACACACTCTGTTTGCGTCATGCAGGGTCTGACTGGTGGAGGTCTCCGTCTCTGTGATAGCGCATGGAGCATCTCCAGATAAGAAGTTGCCTCACCTAGGTCAGTCTTGGGTTTCTCTGTTCTCAGAGCTGGCAAACTCTGATGCACTGGCCCTCCCACTGTGGACTGTTTGCACCACCTGCCGCTCCATTTGGGCCTCTGTACCCTCTGCTGTAGGCTCACACCCCCAGTAAACTGAATTTATAGGACACCTTGGGTGGATGTCCCATCCAGTGCCCCTGGCACTATGGAGGTCCTACCAGGAAATAGTCCCTCTGTGCAGCCCAGATCGCTCTGCATGTGACCCCACTGGGAGCAAACCAAGTACTGGAAATAGGGCACCCTGGGACTCCACCAACCAAAACCTTCCCTTCTATACTTAAAAGAGGTATAGGAACCCGTTCCCACCACACCAAACAGGGACCTGTCTGGGTCACTGTGTACCTTCCCTCCACTCTGTTGGGGGGACCCTGAGCTACCCTCCTTAGGATCACTCCCCAATACCTTCTCAGACACTCTGGTACTAACCCAGAGGTATGCCTCCTTTGCAAGTCTCTGGGGTCAGTAAGCTTGCAGTCAACCAGGTGTGAAAAACAGTGTCTGAACTTGTGCTCTCGGGTGATCAAATTGAACAACCCCTCATAGGTGTTCTCCTCACTAACCTTTAACGAGCCACCAAGTGCCTTACATAAGTAATCCACAAAATCCCCCCAGGACTAGTGAGACAGTTTCAGTCATGCCTGCTGGCCCCGCTATGTCTAGTGCACGGGCAATGGCAGAGGAGCTTCTCCAATCCTGCACTAGAACGCTTCATGTTCTAGTGTTTCACGACCACACTAACCTTTGCTTCCGGGTCACTTATCCATATGCTTCCGGTCCCTCATCGAATCCGGGCATTCTTCCTCCATCTTCCTTGCAGTTTCAGGGGTTCCTCCTCAGCTGCCTCTTGGATCCTGGACATGGCTCAATATCTAGAGTCTGGTGCTCTTCCTCCAATTTCGTCGTGGCCCCTGCACTGTTCGCCGGCAGTCCTTGTTCCGGACTCTGGGTTTCTTCTACCCTGCAGAACAGGAAAGAAAGAACAGCAACCAATTACGTCATAATTTTGGTAACACCTAATTTTGTGCCTGCTATTAACTTTTTTAGAGTAGTAATACAAAAGAAACATATCTGAGTGTTGGTCCTTCGTCTTTGGAGATCTGTCTTTCCGTTTAGTGCAAACAAAAATAAGTTCTTGTAAATAATAACAAAGAATAATCTGTCACATCTTCCTGAAGTTAAGTAAAGCAGGGTATTGTGCTCACAAGTTGCAAGTCGCTAGGTATCATTTGTTTTGTTTGTAGATCTCCTATTACAGTGGGTCATTTCCAGTCTAACATAAGTGGGTGCTATTTTGAGTTTTTGCATTTATTTTTACTCAATGAATTTTTTAGGCATTGTCTCATTGGTGCTTTCTCTTTTCTGTAGATAAGAATTACTGATTTACTCTGACTCTTTTAGTAAGTATACAGAGGAAGAGGGGAACTGCTCAGGTAGTAAGAGAGAGATACATCCCACTGTTATATTATTATTGTATTTCATTGTTCATATCACATACTCAGGTGTGGTGTTTGTCTTGTTACATGTAGAAGATCTTCCTGACTGCCTGGCCCTGTTTTTGAGTAAGAGGCGACATGGGACATTTACTTTTCTCCTTATTTCTTCCTCTCTTCCCCCCATTTACAATTGTTGCTTTGATATTGTTGGGCACGGTGGGTGAATAAGGGTGGTTGGGAAAATCCTTCTTGCATGTTGTTCCTGTGGAAACATAGGTAAGAGCCTGACAGAATGCGAAGCACACATCTTTTTTTCACCCGAACGACATGGAAGAAGGTCAGGTATCACTTATGGACTTAGCACATATGGTAATCTCCAAAAAGAAACCCAAGCTCTGGCTTATGGGTAGACACTCTACAGTGGGGTGTGAGACCTGGTGTTAATATGGGAACATTGTGGAGGGTTCAGGAGATCAGTTCTCATCCCAAGCACCTTCTTCCAGCTCAGGTGCCCCAGTAACTCATGTGGCCACTCCTCCTGCTATTCCATTAGCCCCTCCTGAGAGGTTCATGGGAGATCATACCAAATTTGCTCCCTTCATCAGTCAATGTCAACTTCATTTCCTGTGTATGGCTTCTTGTTTTCCCACAGAACAAGCTAAAGTGGCATTTGTGCTTTCCTATTTGGGTGGAACTGCAGCTTATTGGTCTATTCCTCTAATAGAACGAAATGACCATTTATTGTATAACTACACAGCCTTTAAGAAAGAACTAAGAAAACTATTAGATAGGTATTCCTTTCTGCAATCTGTAGATACAGAATTGTTAAATCTGAAGCAGGGAATAAAGGATCTGATTACCTATATTTCCACCTTTAATCGGCTGGTAGCTGACGCTGGTTGGCCAGAGGCAAAACGTGGCCCATTGTACTATAAGAACGGTGTTGGACTTGGCCCTTTTTGCAGGGTCATACCTGGACTTTTTTGCCTTCCTCCTATATTTTGTCTGACCTGTTGTTGGTTGTTTTATGACTCTGGGCACTTTTTCACTGCTTATCAGTGCTAAAGTGCATATGCTCTCTATTGTAAAGTGATGTAATGGATTAGTGACTGATTGGCTTATTTGATTTACTTGTCAGACCCTTATATAGTGCACCATGTGTGCCCAGGGCCTGTAGATCAAATGCTGTTAGTGGGCTTGCAGAACTGATTGTGCCACCCACAGAAGCAGCTTGTAAAATGTGGGTTAGGCCTGCCATTGCAGAGCCTGTGTGCAGTCTGGGACTGCCGTGTTGACTTGGCAAGTGCACCCACTTGCCAGTCCCTAAACATTTCTGTTTCTACATATTAATCACCCCTAAGGTAGGCCCAAGGGCAGGGTGCATTGTAGGTAAAGGGTAGGACATGCCCTGATGTGTGTGGCATGTCCTGATAGTGAATTACAGCCAATTTAGTTGTTCACTATTGCAAGGCTACCTGTTCCCACAGGCCAGAATGGGCAGTTGATTATAACATCTTATAATCCTAACTGACCCAGGGAACATGGTGGATAAACGAATTTAGTGTGCCTGAACTCAGAATGATAAAATACATCTTTTAGTGAAGTTGGTTTTAACATTCTGTGTTTGAAAATACCACTTTTTAGAAAGTAGGTATTTTCTTGCCTAACCATCCAGCCTGCCTCTACTAAGTTGTGTATTGCATGTCTGGTTTGTGAGTGACAAGGGCTGGGGTGGCTCCAGGAGACAGGGTGAGTCAGCACTAGGCTGAATAGACCTATCTGCATTGGGAGTGGTGGGAGGAGTAGCACCTGGGCCTGAATAGGTCTGTGCCTGCCTTCCACAGTGCTGGCTCCACCTCCTGTGGTGCGTCTGATGACCCTGGCCCACACTGATAAAGGAAGAAGTTGTGCACTGGCAGAATGCACCCAGAACTGGTTTGGACTAGGTACAGACACTCTCTGCCTTCAGAGACAAAGGATTTGTGTGTAGAAAAAGGGAGACCCAGACCCCAGAACTTTAGATCACTTCTTGGAAATCAAGAGGAACCTTTGCCAAGGAGAAGAAACCGGAGAAGCTGAAGGAGGATTACTTCCCCTGTGCTGTTTGCTGTCTGGGGTCTAGGATCTGAGTACTGTACTACTCATTGTTGAATAGATTGAAGTGGCTCAGGGGATGTGGCTGTGATTACAGATACTGTAACTCTAGAACTTCCCTCTTTTTTTCGTGATTTGTAAAAGGTTTTTGACAAGGAAAAGGCCACTACACTCCCTCCACATAGATCCAATGATTGTAGGATAGATTTGGTGGCCAGAGCGTATATACCATGTAGTAGAATCTACTCATGAACGGAAAAAGAGAATGTATGCTTACTGTAATATCTGGATGAGTTGCTACGTATCGGTTTTATTCGACCTACACGGTCACCCGCCTCCTCGCCTCTATTTTTTATCTGAAAACGTGAGGGCGGCCTTAGGTGTAGGCCCCTCAATGACGTGAAAATAAAAAAAATGGTACCCTTTACCATTGATATCCTCCCTACTTGATCAAGTAAAGAATGCTAAAATCTTCACTAGAAGAATGGGATGAGTAGAAGACAGCATTTCACACCAAGTTTGGCCTCTACGTATATCTTGTAATGCCATTCGGTCTGTGCAATGCTCCATCTGCCTTTCAGTTTTTTATAAACAAAGTTTTAAAATACATTTTGGATTTATATGCACTTGCATATATCGATAATATCCTTCTTTACTCCTCTTCAGTTAAGAAGCACGAAGACCATGTTTTCATTGTTCTTGAGAGACTTCAAGACAATCATTTGTGTTACAAATTGTACAAGTGTCAGTTCCATACCTCACATGTATGTTTTTAGGGTTCATTTTGTCCCCTCAGGGTATTAGTATGGATCCCCAAAAAGTGGTTGTCATTACTCGCTGACAATCCCCAAAGAACATGAGAGATATAGAGTTTTCTCGGATTTGCCAATTTATATAGGCACTTTATTGTCGGCTTCTCAGAATTAGAATCAGAATTAGCTTCTCCCATAACCAAACAGTAAAAAAAAGGATTTACATGTGTATGGACCCCCTGCAGCTGAGCAGGCTTCTGTAAGCTTTCTGTAAGTTGAAAGAGGCCTTTACTCAGGCTCATGCATTAAAACACCCAGACCCTTCTCGACTCTCTGTTGCAGAGGTAGATGCATCACAAATGGCGGAAGGAGGAATCCTTTCTCAAACAGACCAGAGTACTGGATGCCTTCACCAAGTTGCATATTCACTTAAGTTGACTCCTACCGAACAAAACTACGTTGTTGGCGATAAAGAATGGCTGGCTTTTAAAAAGGCTTTCGAAGAGTGGCTTCAATATCTAGTAGGAGCACTTCACATGGTTCCAGTACTCATGATCATCAGAATTTGCAATTCTTAAAGTCCGCTAGGGCTTTAGCAATGAAAGTTGCATTGGACACAGAATTTTAGTGCCTTTGATTTTATTATACAACTTCAGGCTGGGAAGAAAAATGGGAAAGCAGATGCCCTGTCTCATTTAGGCTATCACTAGGGGTGGGCGGAATTTGCGAAATTCACTTTCGCAAACTATCGCGAAAATGTTAAAAATCTCCGCAAACACGCGGAAATATCGCAAAGACGCGGATGTTTTATTTCCGCCCGTTCGCAGTATTTTCTGCGTGATCGAGGCTCGCCAACTTACCCATACGGTTGCTCACGGGCACGGCCATCTTGTTTTCCAATCCAAAACAGCTCTATTCGACAAAAGTCATAAAAGCAATACAAAACAAGTACAGGTACACAGTACATAGAGGATCAAATTAGAACAAGAGACTAAGCACTTAAAACGAATACCTTTTAAAATATATACAAGATTAAATACACGCAATCTATACAATTTCAAGTAGAACGTAGGGGGAAGCATCAAGGGCAGCTGGCACTTTACTGACAAATACTCTGGCTTCTTATGATCCAGGCCCACCCCAGGAATTTAGCAACAGCCACAACTATGGCCGGGTCAGTACTGGTACGAAGGATTCTTTCTGCTTCACCACTCAGTCTAGTACTCAGTAATTTACAGATGGGTCTCAGCCAGACACGCCTCGGAACCAAATAGGCAGGGCATGCAAAAAACATATGGGCAATTGTTTCATCGTGAGATTTACACAAAGAACATAGATTATTACTATTGGTAACCCACCGAGCAGTAAATGATTTTAAAGGCAGCGATCCCACCCGCATCTGAAAATATAATTTCCTGTCTAACACTTTCGTGACAAGGTCCCAGAAGGGTTCTAGCCTTGGAGCAGGTTTTATGCTCAAAAAAACGTCAGATAGAGAGAAGAATTTGCTATCAGAAAGTACCTTAGCGTTAACCAGCTCCCAATATTTCTGCTTCCACGTTTGATATGACGTGCCAGCGTCCTCATGCTCTCGCTCGCGGTGGCGAATGACGTGTTCAAGATCTCAATCATCTCATACTCTCACGGTGCATGATCGCGAGAATTAAGACGTGATCGCGCAACGAATGACATGATCGCGCAACGAATGACGTTAATGCGGGCGCGAACTCTCGCGAGACAGCGCAAATGGCTACCAACAATCCAACATCTCATGGAGAACGCGACCGGATTGGGAAAACTTGTCAGCGAACGCGGGGATTCAGGTAAGGCAATCGCGCGCACGTGAGAATGTATTTTTTTACAGCGCGAGCAAGAAAAAAAAATCCGCTAAGATGCGGATTGCGGAAATTTTGAAATTTTCGCGCTCTCCGCGGAACGCGAAAATGTCAAATTATCGCAATTTCCGCGAGCAGAACAGAATTTTCGCCCAGGCCTAGCTATCACCCCAAGGAACCCATGTGTGACGCTCCCCCCTGGAGCGTTTCATAGGTGCCATTTGTTCTGAAGAAGAATACATGAAGGCCGTTGCAGAGGCACACAATTATGCAGATGCGGAGGGGTTAGTACAAACATATAATTCAACTAGTGTTTAAAACCTGCTATACATTCAGTGGGGGTTTGTTAGTACCTACACGACATTTGCAGCAACAAGCATTAGAGTGGTATCATACGCATCCCCTCTCTGGGCATCCAGGACACAAAAAGATATTAGATCTTTTACAGCGACAATTTTGGTGGCCCAATATGGCAACTGACACCAAGCATTATATCCAGACATGCCATGCGTGTACTCAAGGGAAAACATTCCATCAGGTCCCTGTAGGATTACTACACCCTTTGTCCATTCCTCCTAGTCCATGGCATACCGTATCTATAGATTTCATTGTTGATTTACCTAAAACCACACATAGAAACACAACTCTCTTGGTAGTTGAGGATCTATTGACCAAGATGGCCCACTTTGATCCTTTGAAGGCAATCCCTACTTACAAATAATTGGCTTCCTCGTTTGTTCAGCATATAGTTTGGTTGCATGGCCTTCATTCTGTTATGGTATCAGCCCAGGGATCTTAATTCATCTCCAACTTTTGGAAGGGGTTGGGTGCTTGTTTGCAGGTCAATGTCAGATATTTGTCTGGCCATCACTCTCAAACCGACGGTCAGACTGAAAGAGTAAACCTGTGTTTGGAACAGTTGCTAAGATGTCAGCTTCTGCATCCCACACCAGACTGGGATACATTTATATGGATAGCTGACTTCTCATAGAATGGCAGCTGTCATTCTTCCACTAACTATTCTCCTGTCTATTGCAACTTTGGGTTTCACCCCTGGTTCATGTTGTGACCCCCTCCTCTCTCTAAACCCACTCCCGCTGCTCTTGAATTTGTGTAGAACCTACATGACACACAGAAAGTAGCTACAGAGTATCTAGAGTGGACTAAGTCTGTATACAAGGAAAAGGCAGATCCCCATCGATGTTTGGTGTGGAGAGGCATTGATGTGAAGGGATCTTGTAAATAAAAACCTCATTTTATTAAGAGAGGTTATCAATCCTGTTGCAATAAACTAGACATTACTCCTTCATTGAAGATACGCCCCGTTTTTCATGTCTCCTTATTGAAGCCTGTGGTAGCTGGTACAAAAATGCCTACTATTCCAGCTCCAGTGGTAATAAATAATGAACCTGAATATGAGGTTGAGGCTATCGTTGACACCAGGAGAGTGAGACGAAGGCTGCAATACCTCATACATTTGAAAGGTTATGGTGTTGAGGATGGCACTTTGGAGCAGGCAAGTCATGCACGTGCCCCTCGATTGTTGCGTCTCTTTAATAGATGCTATCATGAGAAACCTAAGTCTGTGGGGGGTGTTATGGGGGTGTGAAGTCATGCATGCCAGTCCTGCTGGTCCTGCTACATCTAGCGCACAGGCTATGGCAGAAGAGTATGAAGCTCCTCCAATCCCGTACTACAAAGCTTTGCGTTCTAGTATTTCATGAACAGACTGATCTTTGCTTTTGGGTCACTTACCCATATGCTTCCGGTCCCTCATTGAATCTGGGCATTCCTCCTCCGTCCTCCTAGCGGTTTCGGTGATTCCTCCTCCGCTGCCTCTTGGATTCTGGTCACGACTCTTCATCTAGAGTCTGGCGCTCCTCCTCTGATTTCGTCGTGGCCCCTGCACTGTTCGCCAGCAGTCCTTGTTCCGGACTCTTGGTTTCTTCTACCCTGCAGAACAGGAAAGAAACAACAGCAACCAATTACATCATTATTCTGGTAATACCGCATCTGTGCCTGCTATCAACTTTTGTAGACTAGTAATACAAAAGAAACGTATCAGAGTGTTGGTCCTTCGTCTTTGGAGATCTGTCTTTCAGTTTATTGCTCGCAAAAAGATGTTCTTGTAAAAAACTAACAAAGAATAATCTGTCACTTCTTCCCGAAGTTAAGGAAAACAGGGTATTGTTCTCACAAGTAGCAAGTCACTAGATATCATTTGTTTTGTTTTGTAGATCTCCCATTACAGTGGGTCATTCCCAGTCTAACATAAGTGGGTGCTATTTTGTGTTTTTGCATTTATTTTTACTCAATGAATTTTTTAGGCATTGTCTCATTGGTGCTTTTTTCTTTTCTGTAGATAAGAATTACTGATCTTACTCGGACACTTTTAGTAACTATACAGAGGAAGAGGGGAACTGCTAGAGATAAATCACACTGTTATAATGATATTGTATTTCATTGTTAATCTCACATACTCAGGTGTTCTGTTTGTCTTGTTACATGTAAGAGATCTTCCTGACTGCCTGGTCTTATTCTTGAGTAAGATGTGTTGTGGGACAATTATTTTTCTCCTTATTTCTTCCCCTGATTTACCATTGTTGCTTTGACATTGTTGGGCACATTCGGAGAATTGGGGAAGTTGGGAAAGTCCATCTTGCAAGTTGTTCCTGCAGAAATATAGGTAAGAGTCTGACAATTTCTTACTGTCCCTGAATCTCAACTTATACTTTTCTGTGTTGAATGCATTTTTTTGAGAAGGGTCTCCTTAATGGGGGCATACTTAATCATGTCTTCCTTCTCTAGGGCAAGTAGGGCATCCATCCCATAAGTAGGAATATGCTTTCAGATATCAATTCTCCAATCGACCTCAGGGATACTTTACATCTCTAGAGCGACTTAAAATGCCTTACACCACCAGTCTATGTCAAGCTCCACAAGGCCCTGGGTATGAAAGCCCTTACTTCAGCATTGGTCATTGTATTTTCACTGCCACCCTTTCTGCTGGACTCTAACAAATGTTTTGCCTTCAATTCCAGACCTTTAAGACTCAATTCATGAGCCAACAACATATTTTTCTCTTCCAAGGCTCTTTGTGCCTCAGCCTTCATTTGTTCTTCCTGCACGGTCAGTTGTTCCTTGGCTAAGGTTCTCTCAGCCTTAGCCCTTCTCTCCTCCAATAAGACTCTTTCAGCTTCAGCTTTTCTCTCCTCTAAAGCCAGTTGGGCCTCAGGTCCCTCTCAGCCTGAGTGTGGGAGTCCTAAGCCCAACCTAAACAAATTCACCAAAAATGGAGGAGTGGAGGCAAAAAGTCTGGGGATGACTCTGCAGAAAGGGTCTAGTCCAACACTGACACATCTATTATTTCAAATGTAGCTGGTTTTATCTCACAGGACAGAGTGCATGATGTTGGGCACAAATTCCTGAATTTTGCTGCACAGAATTGTCAACAATGGTTTTACTTACCATTCATTGATCACTTGGAGTTTTCAGTTGCATCAATGCAAGGCAGACAATTATCTATTCCCCTGGGTTTTTAGTGTTCGAAAATGGATGATGGTAGCAGGTTTTCCCGTTTGCCTACGAATTCCAGGCCCATATACTGCAGCTACTTACCACTGTGAAATGAAATGCCATCTTTTTGGCTTGATGGTGTTTTGGGGCCTTTACAAGTCATGTGTGCATGTCAAATACTGTGTTTAGTGTGAGGAAGGTAATATTATTTGATGATAGCACCTTTTACATTTGTGGAATACCCTGCAGTTTTCCATCACAAAAATGTGTGGTTAATGCATTATGTCTATTTAGCTTTACATTTTCATCATAGTCTAATTTCAAAGAAGTGGTAAAATTCATGTAAGTCACACCTTTGAATATGTCTCTAGGTCTAAACACTGCAGTCATCCCAAATCCCAGACGGAAGGTGTCAGAAAGTAGGAATATATTGTAGTGATAGTTCTAAGTTTTCGAGGTATTTGGAATAAGAAATCATATTGGATCCATATCAGTTATGTTTAAGGTTAGCAAGCTTCCCTGGGCACAAATGACTTTCGGATGAACTTTTGTAACATTTTCCCCTTGCAAATTGGAAGAATACTGGATGTTTGTAGGTTAAATAGAACATTTGCAGGGAGCTGCGGGTAAGAAGCGCTTGCATAATTCGAACAAGTATCACCCACTTTCATTACTCCACAGTTTTCAATGTGTAGACTAGTAGATTGTATTATGCGCTAGGCAAAAATTGGAACAAAAATACACTCATTTTGTTTCCAAATACCTTTTTATATTTTTGCTTAAAGATGTATTTTGGAGAAGAATATTTCTAAAAATGAGTTGTTTTGGAGAGGTTTGGTAGAAAGTTGTGTACATCCCTTCTCTGCCCCCAGTGGTTCTGGTTCTGAAAGTGCTATTTCCAAAGGAATGTAGGGTATGGTATGTGACAAGAGTAGTTCCTCCTTACTCTATTTAGTGTTTCTTTGCACTAAAAATGTGTCCCCGCTGATATCTCTGATGTCTAGTGGGGCTTTTGGGTGGGTAATTGGTATAAACCTCCAAGTTTCACCCTCAGGGCAAGTTAGCATAGGCTGGTCCCACAAGCAATATATTTTTATATTGCCTATATAATTAGAAACCCAGATGTCTAGAGGAGCTTTCAGTCACCCGGGAGGAGAGGACAGATTGGGCTAGCTATTTAACCTGCCCTGAAAATGCCATTTAGCAAAGGAGTTGGTTGTAGAGCCGCATGCCATTAGGTACATAAAGTTGTACTCTTGTATTACTCTTTTACACTTGAATGCTTTGGTGAATTGGTTACAAAACATCTAAAATGGGAAAGCAATTAGAATATTCAGGTACTCCTCTTACACAATTAGTGCAAATAGAAATTACTGCGCCCTCTTTCCACCTTTCAAATAGGAAGTTAGACATTTCAGGTTTATTCATAAGGGCATAAATTGTATATAAAAGAGTGCTCCTGTAGTGTTATTTCCCATACCCATAAATGCTTTTGTGAAGTGTCCCCCATAAGTTTACTTATTTGATGTCAGAAATGTTCTGCTGCCTGATTAGGGTCTCAACCCACCCAAGGCAGGCTGATGTAAAATCTAGTGGAGGTGGCAGGCTGGCTCTGATTAAAAGAAAATGGGACGCCCATGCTGGGTGCTTCCCCCCCCAAAAAAAATCTCAAGCGTGGTGAACACCAAGCAAAATCCTTAGGGAAACATCGTTATGAAAAAATCCCTTTTTTGTGTGATTACTTCCCTTTTTCTTATTGGTGTTCTTAATTTTTTCAAACAGGGGTACTGCTATCTAGTCCAGATTGTGTGTGCTCTGAGCCCTAAAACATATTAAAATTGACTAATACCCAAAGGGAATACCTAATTTTTCCATATGGCCATGCCATATGTACAATAAAATACACCAATGGTATAGATAGTTCAATGCCATTGTGTAGACTGCAATATATGTTATGTCATCCACTAGGCTGGCAAAAGCATGATGTCAGGACAACCTGTGTACCCAACTTCTGCAGCTTTTTAACATGTAGCTAAAACTTTCAGAATATTCCTTTTTGACAGGAAGGAACCCTACTTTAAAATATTAAATAACTCTCCTCTAAGTAGGCCTTGTAACCCAAAAGGAAGAGTGTCTAGTATTTAAAAGTGGAACAAGCTAGAATGTATTGTTGTCATGTTCCTGTAGTATCTCGCCCTGCAAAGCTATTTTCTCTGTAAAAGGTTGTCCTTGTTCCTATGATCAAAACTAAAGTTCATATAAAAGAGTATTTCTGGTAACCGTGGTTTGGGATATGCCAAACAGATGATACAACTACTGATTTTTATACTTATTAAAATCTGATTCAATAGTGTAGTTTAATTTTTGATAAGTGTTTAGGAAAAAAGTAACTTTAAAAAAACGTAGACTTTGTCTTTCTGAACATCCAGTTGGCTAATTATGATTATTAGCCTGCCAGCAGCTGGCCCCTGTCAGCATTTCCTCTTACGGAAGTGTAAGAGTCAGAAACAATGAATGTGTGGCAGGGTGGACTGTGTGTGAGGTATGTAACTCTTCTCAGGTCAAGATGTATAACTGGGGAGAGTTCAGGAACATAATTAACCTGAAAGGGATCAGAGTGAGGTGTGCCCACTGCATAGTTAAGTTTTAAGGGAGACCTGTGGAAGAGAAGTCTTTCTTCCCTGGGTCATCTATGATGAGCTTGGTACCAGCCCAGTGGGACGGTAAACTGGTACTATAACCAGTTTGGTGGGATTGAGGGGAAAGACTGCTCATTTCCAGAGATACAACCCTGGGTGGATGGAAAACAAGCCACCTTCAAGGGCAAATACATGTCTCCATGTTGAATTTAAGGTAGAATAGTGAATTGTGGAATAGTTTGAAGTTAGGCAAACAGGATATGCTGTTAACGTGGAAGGGATTACCCTTGTGACCTTGTTATCCATTCGTAAGGAAGTGTCCAGGAGTCACTCCCACCCACTGACTTTGATATCCCACAAAATAAGCACCTCACTGACACAGCAGAACACTTTCTGGACTCATGGAAAATTTTAACAGGACTGGACCTATTATCTGTAACCTATGTTTAGACCTGACCATCCGGAACTGCTCCCACCTGCAACCCATGACAGAGAAGTGCACTCAGATGGCTGACCTTCTGTGTGGTTATAGGGATGCAGCAAGCTGTAAGAAGCCTATTTGGAGTGTCCAGCTGACAAGTGCTGACTGGACCGGAACTGGGCATTGCTGATGGTTTCTTCTGGTGTAGGTTCTATTCCATAAGCACTGTCCCTAAGGCCTTGAGAGCATTAGAAGTGAACAATAGGAGCTGCTCCAGAAAGTCTGAAAGGTTAGGGCTTCTAAATGTTTTGTGCTTCCAACTCCTCAGGAGCTTTCATGGGACCTCACAGCACAGGTGTTCGATTTCTAGAGGACTTCACTGGATACAGCTTCCACGCTTGCCCCACTGGAGCATTTTGAGCTCCAAGAAAGAGTCTATGACCCCGATTTATTTGTTGGTGGATGGGCCGTCCTTCACCAGGGTGACTGAGTATTTTACTCCTTGCGGAGGTCCGGACTTCCCAATTTATAAATGTCCATCAGCCTGGCTGACAGTCTATGCATTGACAAGAACCTCTATTACCACTGTCCTAGCAGTGAAAACCCCTCAAAGTTGTTTTTCACTGGAGCACAGCTAGTTCTCCCATAGGGAAATACTGGGTGACATTATAACAACTTATAATGCTTACTCTCAGTATAAGAGCAGCTAAAAAATGGATTAAAGAATTCATTTTAATAGCAAATTAAAAAACAACTAAATGGTCAATTTAGATTTTATATCACTATTTTTGAAAATACACTTTTAAAAAGTTGACATTTCTTTGTGTAAGCCAAAAGAGCCTTCCTGCCAGTGTCTGGTGTCATCTGATTGTTGGATGACTTCCCAGTGGTGAAATGTGGATTGTTCATAGCCAGTGGACAAAAGGCTTGGGTGCAGAGACGAGTTTTTTACTCCATGAGCGACTTGGCCTGCTTTTGTTCAATCTACACCTGTCCCCGTTGGTGAATCTCATTGTATCTTGGGGTGTTAAGTTAGTGTCTTATGCTGATGACACCTGATAGTTTTTTTTCCTTTCAAGATAACACAGAGGCAGCTTATCACAATTTAAAAAAAATTCTTATAGGAGTCGCGACTGCGATGGATGCAAGTTGTTTAAAACTAAATTTCGACAAAACTTAAGTTCTGGTTTTAAGCCAAAATGGCCCCACCACCTTCCCTTTGGTGGCCTGCTGAACTTGACACTCATCCTAATCCTAAAGCATCCACTATAAATCTTGGCATTATCTTCGACTCCATCCTTTCCTTCATGTCATGAATTAAACATATTCTTCTGATTTTTGAAGATGAAAACTATAAAGATGTTTCTTGATCGGGTTCCTGAAGAGAGTAGGAAAACAGTAGTTAAATCTTTAATCATGTCCTGTCAGGACTACTCTAACAGTCTTTTCCTTGGTCTGCATATTTGATACACGGATTTCAGCCAATTCAAAGCGCAGGGGCACGACTCATCAGGAGAGTGCAGAGGCACAATCATATGTCTACATATTTGAGATACCTGCACTGGCTTCCGGTGGAACAGTGTATCAACGTTAAAGCGCTTACATTGACTTTCAAGGCTTATAATGGTCAGACCCCATGGTTTTTGTAGAATAGGCTGACTCCATAAACTCAAAAGAGGGCACTTAGATCCAACAAATATCGCCTTCTGCGATTTCCAAAATTTCTGAAGTCTTGTTGTGGTGGCTGGTCCTTTACTCCATGCATGGCAAAACTTTGAAACAGTCTTCCTTTGAAGTGATGGCAAGTTGAGTCTCTGTCAGCCTACAAAAAGGCAACGTAAAACATGGGTATTTAATTCTGTTTAGTTTTCCGCTACTTTGGCCTGCCTGTACTGTCTGTGTAGAGTGCCGAGCTTCTTCCTTCAAAGCAGCTGTGCAGTTTGACAAGTGTCATTTTATAAATTGATTGAAGGCCTGGGAGGCTGTGCTGAGGCCCTTGCTTAACTTCAAATGTGGGCAACCCTGTCAATGTTAGATGTGGAAAAATGTATGTGGGACAAACAGAAAGGAAAATTAAAACTCGCATAAATGAACACAAAAGCAACATTAGAACCCAGAATCTCAAATCTACAGTGGCGACCCACTTTTTAGAAGCAGGACACACCATCAGCCAACTGAAATTCAACATTTTGGAAATTATCATAAAAGTGGAAGGCAAAGACAATCACAAAACTCTATTACGAGAAAATTATTGGATTTGAACATTAAATTCGATGAAACCATATGGAATGAATGACCGGATGGAATTTACATGTTATCTCTGATTGATTGAACTCATTAACTGAATTTATCAATACCATCATGTGTTTATTGTTTTCTGCTTTATTTGTTTATCAATGAATGAACATTGTATGCGCATAGTCTGTCTTCACTATCATTTGATAGCAAATAGTCCTATGTTGATCTCTAATAAGCAACTTTCACATATATCGGTAACTGACACAGCGTTCACATACTTGCGAAGACGTCAGGCGTGGCGGCTAACCGAACGCGCAGACAATTCATGGCACAATAATAGTAAGTAATTCAAGAGCACGCGACTCCGTAGACTTTTTTGTGCAAGCGATAAGAAAGCGAGGCACTCTATGGCGCACGCACAACTAAATAAGGTCGCGCCCTTAGAGGCATTTAAATTAAATTTCAAACTTCAACCACACACAAACTCGCTTGGCTTTCTGAGTTTACTTTAAGTTTCCTCACTGCATATCCATAATTGTTCCCCGACTTCATGTCGATATTTTTGTAATATCATTACACGATTAACAGATAGTCACAACGCGAGTATCAGATAAGCACTACAACACATAGGAAAGTTAACCAACGTTTCTAAACATTTTTTGAGAGACAATAGAAAGACGCATATAATATAGTCCTCTGTATCATTTATTTTTAGACATTCCCCGGAAGAAGGCATAACGCCGAAATGCATTGGGATATGTAACATTGTGACATTGGTAAATACGATGCATCATCGAAATGACAACAAATTTCATGATATAAATAAATGAAACTCAAACCATTGACAAATCGTCAAGAAACTTTATTGAAATGAACTTGAGAAACAATCACAAAAATCGATACTCCAGTGCCCAGGGGACACACCCAATCTTTGAGGGTTTGCTACTCACTATTTGATTCTACGCACTTCCTTGTTCAGAGAAGTGACACCCTGTGAGCACGGATCAACCTGACGTAAATCAGTTTAAACATATGAACACAAGCATCTAAGCAGTGCACGTACTATCTTTATAAATTCAATGTTAGATATAGCTCACATCTATGCCCCCTCCCTTTGTCTTCCTAGTCCACTTGGCTCCAAACCCAATGGGATGGAAGAGCTGCCTCAGAAATGGTATGGCGTGACCCCAAGGAAGGGTTATCCATTTTCCATAGCCACACATCTGGGTGGGCAGATGGAGCTCTGACCACAGGAGGAAGGATTCTGCTATGTTGGCATAGTTTACAGTAAACGATGGTCTGCAAAAGTGGGTAGGGTCACTGCTGGGAACCTTTAGCCAATTGGTTAGGGAATGGCCAGCCCACTGGCTAATACTGGCCATAAATGTGGCAATGCAATACCCTTTTCAGAACATTCCTTGACCTGTAAAGAGTCAGAAGAAGGACTGACCTGCCATATGAGGATCCTTAAGATAGACTGGACCTGCTTGCATTGAACCCTTGACTCCGGATGTAGCTCCAAGGCTCAGTTGGCTGACCTCCTGTTTGAAACACGGGGGTACAAATAGCTTCCAGAGGCATTTTTCTGCAACAGCCTAGCTGACTAGTTTCAGGATGACCTGCCCTGGACACTGCTGTTCACCTCTGGTGGAGTGAGTCTTCACCCTGAAGTGCTGTCCCCAAGTTCCTGGGCACTTGGCTGGGGTCAATGAGTACTACTACAAAGTTTCCTCGAATTTGGGACTTTGCCAACATTTTGCTCAACTGGACAGCCTGCCAGGCTGATCCACCAAAGGTGCATCACCTCTAGGCAAAAGATTCTGGCTACTGCTGCTATATTATTCTCCCTAACAATAAATCAGATCCAGTGGGGCTTCATTAAGAATGTGTCTAGTCAAATGGAGCCCTGTGCCACAGCCTGCAACCTTGCCCTGCTGGGAGAATCTGAGCTCCAAAACAAGTGACTAATGGCCTTATTATGAGTTTGGCAGTCCAAGTGCAGGAACACTGTGGCCGTGGTCTCTCTAGAAGAACGCAGCATGAGCGTTCTTCGACCTCTGTATTACGAGTTTACAGTGTGGCTGCGGGATCTTGTTTGGTGGTGATTACTTTTCCATATGTGTCGATGCCTGTGTGAGCATTTTGACTGCATACCACCTACCCATTGCCAGAGTCAGGTCTATATGTGGCCACTCCAGTCAATGGGTTTATGGTGCAAAAAAGACTCACCCGTATACCACTGCAAACAGGGTCGTAATACTTGGGATGAAGGTTTAGCTGTGCAGGAGAGACCTGAATAAAGGGTTCCACATCGTCTTCTGACTGAAAGACCAGGAAAGGGGTGAGTACGCACCCCAAATCCTTTGTTTCCACTGACTTGAAGCTTGTGGTCCCACTGCTGCAGTCAGCTCATGGAAAAGCCAACTTGTAAAATGGATGGCTGTGGAACTCCCCCATACCGCCCTATGGCAGCTGCGACTCCAACGGTCTGTGGTGTATTGGTGGTGTCCGCAGTTCAGGTGCGGCATTTCAAAATGCAATCCACCCATCTCATAATATGGCAGTCGGACTGCCGAACTCGTAATGAGGGAGTAAGTCCAAAGGTAGAAATCTCCACTGGGAAAAGTTTCAAAAAGTATCCGGCCAGGAAGAGACACTTTCGGGGCATGAAATTCAAATTTTCCTCACTCAGAGCTTTCCTACCAAAAGACAACAGTTTTACTTGTCCAGCGGCTATCTGCTTTGGTAATATATGTGTGTTAGAATGCAGCACGATTTACATACTGCACCTGTACCACTCTCCTGCAGAAGTGGCTCATTTGCTACACTTGTCCCTTGTTTTTTTCACAATACATATAACTTCAGTGAAGTAACATCGAAAGCAGAACTCCCACTCTGAAAATTGTTGCAGCAGAGCTGCCTACATGACACTTAAATAAAAATATATATATATGTAGCACAGTGCTATCAGCAAGGCTATTACTGGTTGGAAAGCAATACTGTAACAGTTTTTTTATAATGTGATAACAGTTACTCCCTGTACTGAACACTTTTGATTTTGAAACATGACAGGAAGGCGCAGGTTAAAAAAGTTGTACAAAAAAGTGTAACAAAAGACATGTATGCTGAATTGTTTCCTTCTGATTGCAACATTAAAGGTGTCTTACAGAAGCTATTTTCTTCTCTAGCTAGAATGGGACATTTTAATGAAATAATGTTGCCATTCTTTTATTCAACACAAAATCATTAATTGAAGGTAAAGAACATGTTTTATAGAAAATGCTGTACATATGTGATTTCTATATGGTTATTCAGTTTTTCTCTTAAAAGACTGTTCTATTTACGAGTCCAAGACGGTGATAGAAAAATAATAATTACAGTTGAGCCAGGACATTTGTATAGGTCATAGCTGTAGAATCATAGCAAGAAAATGTCATGATCCACTCATCAATTCTTAAATATATGTATATGTTAGGAAGTGCTCTGTTTCATTTTCTGAAATGTAACTTCAAACTATATAATATACCAATTGCATAGACTGAAAAATGCAGATGGTTTCAGAAGAATTAAGTATTATATTTGACTTGAACTATAGGAAATCCTATTGAATAATGAGGGGAACAACCGTTACAACACATGCTTTACCAACGCATACTTTCACCCCGCATGCTATTACAATGAAATGGCTTGCTGTAGGGGGTATAAGGTGTTGGATTTAACGCCAACACCTTCCCTACTATTGCACAGACTGGAGTTGGAATAGTAAATTATACTATTCCAAACTCCAGCGCACCCCAAACAGCAAATTGTTGTAAAAACATGCGTTGTAACGGCCGGCTGGGGTAAAAGCATGCTTTGTAACGTCATACAACCAATAATGACGCCACTACTTAGGAAATTATGGAGTTTTATGAACTTTCGGCGAAAACTATATTTCCACTTGAAGGGAAGTATGTATTTATTAGTGTTTGTAGAGCACAACCTTAGCTAGAAATCAGTGGCACTAAAGGATTTGATTTTTGAGATTGAAGATATCCCTTTACTTTGGAGGTCTAATGCTTTTTGTAGAGGTGGGTCTTCCTTTCTTTCCAGAAATGCATAAGTGGTAGTGGCAGCACTAATGCCAGTGGCAATTTTGTTACAATCATGGCACATTCACAGAGGCCTGTCTTCGGATTTTCTCATTTTCAAATTTTTACCTGTTTTGTTTCCAACTTGTTAATGTCAGGGCTTTTGTGCATTTTGTAGCATCCTACCCAGCCTGGGTACTCACCAGAGACTATGCCACACACAGAGATTAGTTGTACATTTCCTTAGTCTTCAGTGTGTGAACAAGAACTCAAACATTTTAAACCTGCATTTACTTCATTACCCTCTAATGCTTATGATTTTACAGCAAAAAAATATGTAAATAAATACATTATTTCTGTTTGAATAAGTGATGTGGTGTGTGTATAACTGTATAGGTGAGTAAAAGGAAGTGTGTTTGATTCTCTGCATGACTGACCAGGTGTGTGGGTAACTCTGGATGAGTGGTGGTGTGTGAGTGTCTGTATAGGTGTGCAAGTGCATATAATAGTGTTGTATTGATGAGTGACTGCATGTATGAGTGATTGTATGGGTATACGAGTGGATGTGTGTGTAGACCTAGGAATCAGTAAGTGCGTATGTAGTAACTGGTATTGTTGTGTCGATGGTTTCGAAAATGGTAGTCTGTATTTTAGAGTGGGTGTATAAAAGTTAATATTTGGGTGTGAGAAGGTGCATCAGATGTCAACTAGCCCACCAGGTATCTCCAGTAAGCACCACAGAGCTGCGTTGCAGAGAGGTGTAAAAAGAGGCGTGGCCTCAGAACACCTCTCTGCAACGTAGCTCTGTGGTGCAAACTGGAGGTACCTGGTGGGTAGTTGGCCCCCAGGGACCCTCAGGATTGAAGGGAACTTAATTCCCCAACTAACAATGTGCCATGGGGCGCGTTTGCAGTGTGGTGGCAAATGGGAGCATGGCCCCCGGCTAGATGACGGTTTTTATTTAATAATATATTTTACAAGGGGGCTGTGTGGTCCCCCTTCTTTTACATTTCTTGGACCCTGGGGACCCCATCTCCAGGGCTTGACCCCTTTTTATTTTTTATTTTATTTTTTAAATCGGGGAAGGGGGCCTGCGTGGCCCCCCTCCCAAGGCCAATATCGGCCCAGGGACCCCATCCCCCAGGGCATGGCCAGTCATTTCTTCTTTTAAAAAAAATGTATTTCTTTGGAGGGGGGCCTTATAGCCCTGTGGACCCTATCCCGGGGCCGGCCTTTACTTTTGTTTTTTATTATTATTCTTTTTTTCCACAGGAGAGGCGGGCTGCATTGCCTCCCTCCCGGACCACTACCGGCCCCATGGACCCCATCCCCCAGGGCCTGGCCGCTCTGTTGTGGACTGTGGGAGAGCCTCAATGCCCCCGCTGTCCCTGCCGGCTCCCCGCATCCTGCAGGAGCCGGCATTGCTTTTCCACATGGGGAGCTGCTAACATGCAGCTCCCCTTGTGGAAAAGCAATTCTGCTTTGGCTTTTGGAAGAGAGAGCAGGTTTCCCTGCTCTCGCTTCCAAAACCCAAAGCAGAGTTTGCTATGACTCCCACTATGCTATGGTTCCCGCCCTACCACAGCAAACAGCAATGTCTCGGGGGTGGGCACCCCGGGAAATTGCAGGAGCTGGCTGTGGGGAGTGGTGGTCCCCAGGGCCATCAAGGGCTCCAGGAGGGGGGCCGCGTGGGGGGGGATTGGGACCCCCGACGCATTTTGTTTTTCAAGCCCCAGGAAGTTGGCAGTCCAGCATTTTTCTTTTTTAGAGATATTCAGTAAGTATATTTTTGACATACGTCTGTATCCTCGTGGCAAAAAGCGAAAGATGCTCAGTTTCTATTCCATTTTGTCTATCCCTCTTCAGGCTCTACACACTGGGTGAAGATCCTGAACTTAACAAAGATCCACCAACCAATGTGTATGTGGCTTTTTACGATGCGTCTTTCCTCATACTCTGGAAGTCGTTAACATGGTGTTACGTCATATTCTTTAATTCCCTGCTGTCAGCAGGGAGTTTGCTCTAATAAACATTCTACAGGGCGTTATAATGTAAGGGAATTGTCACTGTTCATGTGCTTCCCTCTTTGTCTCAGGACACATATATTGGAAGGTGGGCAATTATCGCATGATAAAGGCCTGCAGAATGCTCATTAATACCATAATGAAGATTTTTTTAAGTTTCAATGTGGTTTACAGAGAAATACACAAGTTGGACTATGTAGGCTACTTGCTTTTGCCTGTAGCTGCATCGCTGCGTACTGTAGATATATATATCTAAATCTGTTATAGGACACTTTCTTAATCAGGGGCAAAGTTCATTTCAATGCAAGGAAGCAGAGTGGGCAGATCTTACTCATTCCCATGCACCTAATAGTTTACTTTATTGCGATGTCTATGTCTCAGCGGCCTATTTAAATATGGAATTAAGAAAAAAAAGTTTTAAAAATGAGGAATGAATATTGAGGAATTAATAATGAAAACTGGTAATTAAAAAGAACTCTCATATATTGATGACCTTATTCTCTGTTCATTAGTCTTCTGTAGGGAAAAATACCAATGCACAAAGGAAAGCAGGGCACTATTTTAGTAAAATTGCCTGGCTTTCTATACTTGGGTAGTCAGCATGTGCTGGGTTGCGTGTGTATGATGTGTTTGTTTGTATAGCAATCTAAAATATTTTTGCAGTTATCACATGGTTGCAAAATGGGAAATTTCTCAGTGTTTTGCATTTTTACCTCTTACAAAACCCTTTGCTGTCTTGGTGTTGCCTGGCGTTGGCTGCTGAATAAAGATTTTGTTAAAAGCTCAACCAACAAATCACAAAATACTCCAAGTGAGGTCTACTTGGCTGGTGTGGGTGGCACTTACAATGCCTGATCTCCCCTGCTTTGTTGTGGGAGCGTCAAAGAGGAGTCCATTCAGGTTCAATGGGAGGGGACATCAAAGCTTCTAATGCAGCCCTGAAGACAATGCCTGCCCTCTGCAGAGAAGGGTGTGTTTTTGCTTTCAGGCCGGCAGCAGCAGTCTCTCCCCACCTGGTCTTTGTCACTTGCTTGTGATAGCTGCACAGGGGGGTCATATAACTGTGGGAATATGTGTGCCACTGGGGTAACTCCCAGGAAAGTCTAAAGAGATTGTTCCTGGATTCTGGACTCCCTTCATTTTTATAAGGGAATTGGAGCCCAGGGAGAAGCCCAACGTGTGCAAGATCACACAATTCTCTAGGGGGCCTTACAAATGCAATTACATGCTTATGTCATATTTCCACAATCTGCGATTTCAGCACTAGAGCACATGCCCCTTCATAGTCCATTGCCTCTTCAGTACAGTGACGTGTAAGGCGGGGTGACAACATGCTTTAATGGGTACGCAACAACCAAGAACCGGGGCTTCATTCTTTGAGCACCTAAGAGTTGCTAAGAGAGAGGAGTCGTGTCCACACACACACCTGCCCTCAAAAGACTTAGCAAAGTGACTACGGGCCACTAAACTAACATTACTGACCCGTTTCTCACAGAAACACAACCTACATTATCCTATGAGCTGCTGTTGATGAGAAGGGTGTATGTATTTTAATTTTGTTATCTGACTGTTATAAAATACAGTGCCTTGTGTAGTGCATCTCTAACCCGACGCAATTCGATTACCTCAAAAACATGAAAGCGAGGCACTGCTCATAATTTTCCAGCCTCTCCAGCGTGGTTTCTGCTGTGCAATGTCATATCTGGCACTTTATAAATTCAAACACGTGCAGGGCTGGTATCCCCACCCGCCTCATCACCCCTCCTCTTCCTCACCATTTACCTACCGTACAATTATGTACACATTTGTTATAATGAAGTGTTCAAAGTACTTATCGTTAAGCCTGGGCAAAGCACTACGCTACGCTCGCGTAGTCTGTGAAGTTCGCGCTACTTCGCACTACGCGAACTGCACGTAGCACAGTGCAAACACGCGTAGCGTAGTGTTGCGTAGTGCTGCGGTCATTTTTTGCTAGCTCGCGGTCCTCAAGGTCAAGTTGGCGACCGCGAGCAAGCAAAATGACATCCCGGCGAGACTTTTTCCTTGTTCGCGATCAGCAACATCAAGTTGGTGATCGCGAGCATGGAAAATAAACCTCCCGGTGAGATTCCCAACGCGATGAGGTCAGGTTTCTCATTGCGAGTGGTCGTGTATGCTCACGACCGCTCGCGATGAGAAACTACCAGTTCGCGTTGAGAAAGCTGCCGCTCGAGTAAAAATCTACTCGAGCAGCAGAAAACTACAGCTCGCACTGTGCAAGATGCCATTTTCAATGATTGCACAGTGCCAGTTGCTTGTCCGCACTGTGCAATCATTGAAAACGACATCTGGCACAGTGCGAACAAGGTACTACGCAGTTCGCGAATTGCTACGCGTAGCTCGCGTAGCTCGCGTAGTGCGAACTGCACTTTGCGTAGCTTCGCGAAGTGCTACTTTGCGAACCATGCCCAGGGTTACTTATCGTGCGAACAGAGACCAGATGGACATCATAACAAATATCCAATAAAGTTACATTTAAGCAATATTCAACACATTTGGAGACACTGAGATAATGAAATTAAACATGCAGAATGCCCAAACACATCTGGGTGGGCACACGGGGTGCACAAGGCATCACAATAAAACACAGAGTGCGGCGCGTTTAAGAGGTAAGCACTGAAAAGAGTCCAATGGGAGGGCCCAGGAGGTGAGGGATCCCGGCAGAGGGGGCCCCCTTCTCAGGCCACCTCACTGTAATCTGTAAAGAGATGCCCCTATCATTCCTGCCCCCTGGCCCGGGACCTGCAGACAGAAGCCGCAGCTCCAACCTCCACTTAAAGTCAATGTGCCCTGCACCGAGGCCAGGCCTGCTCCCTACTATTCATCGACTTCCAGGCCACGTGGGCCCCGAGTGCATGCAGCCCTTGCTCCATCTTAACCCTGGTCCTCTGGCGGAGTAACCTAAGCGACCTTAACATTTGTTTTATTTTTGTTCTTTAAATCGCAGACAGACGCATCTCCAGCCCATTCAGATGCTGCTGTTTCTATGAGCTGCAGGTGAGGAGCCGTCTGCTCGTGTAATTGAGTATGTTCTCTGTGTGGTGCTTCTATGCGCGTGTTGCCTCATACCCACACTCCTGGAAACGCATGGGGGTTTGCACCCTGTAGAGCTTATTTTGCAGTTATTAGAGTGGGCTAAACATCTCCCAAGACCTCAATGGTGCCCGTTTAAATCCTCACAGAACCGACTCAGCTTTTTAGCCTTCCACGGTAGATATGAATGAGTACCTTTGGATTATACCATATTTTGTTCAAGCACACAGAATCAATTTCATTGTGTGGATTCCGCAAGAGAAAACCATCATTGTATTGTTAAATCATTCAGTGTTTTATCTTGGTTATAAACACATTAGACACCATCTGGCAGTGAGTGAGCGAGTCTACCTGGGCAGTTGTTCAACAGGCTTAAAGTAAATGTGTAAAATTACTCTTTTTCTATGGCTGTACATATTCATTTGTATGAGTGCACAACACTTCAGAAGTATCTGTCTGTGGTGGAAATGAAGTTTTCGTTTATTTGATAAGAGCCCAGATTCAGAGTTATGTTACTACTTCTGTTCAGGCACCATGTTCCTTATAGTTGTAGGTGATTAGCAGAGCAGGCCTGCAAATGACCCTATGTGTGAGGCGCTCATGCTCCAGGCATCGCCATTTGCCGTCTGTGAACCTCAGCGCCTTTTGCAGCGTCTAGTGGATTTAGTCGCTGCTAATCCCATAAGTGCTTAATGGCCGCGTGGTAGTTGGTTTGTGCGTGGACACAGCAGCCCTCTGGTGGGAGCCAGTGTCGCCTTGTGCCGCCTGTAACCCAGTGACAGCTGTGCAGCCGCAGTGCTATGGCCGTCTAATGCCTGCATTGAAGGACTGGGTTATTCTTAAGACCCAGCGGTGCCAGGGAACAACACCTGAAACCTTCGTGGGTTACCTGTTCTGGCGTACCAAACACAGAGACACGGGACACTTCCAGCGACGTCAGAGATCAGCGTTTATTTACTGCAGGGATACAGAGGTCACAAGAAGTACACAACGTGTAGGTTCTCGGAGACTGCTTCAAATTCGTAGAAGTGGATCGCTCCTTTTATACAAGTTTTTGCCATAGCACAGTATGGCGAACAAAGGTTACAACTCAGTTCCCACAATAAACTTCAAAAGGGTCGTGTTCATGTTTCAGGAGGCCGGAACATAATTACAACAGTCTTGCCGGTTCTCAACTGTAAAAACATATTCCCTCCGCAATAAACACATTCCATCCTAACCATAAACACATTAAGAGGAAGGACGAAAAACAGATGCAAGGAAAGGACAAGAATACACAACAGGTTAGAAAAGAGTGTCAGGGGCAATAAAGGAAACTCGATAGAAGGGTCAAAGACCTCGTGTCTAATGTATGCGTGACTGAAACAATAGACCGGAGCGGCAAGATGAGCCTTGAGCGGGGCCATCTGCCTTACTCGTGTCATTTCCCTCATCGTAAAAGTCACCTCAAAGAAACACGTGTCCTTCGTGCAAGCTTGAAAGTCCCAGGGTCACGAAGCGGACAAAAAGCCCGTTCGCTGGCTACCTGAGGGCAAGAAACAAAATGGATGCTGTATCTAAAATGGAACCCGAGGGTTCGGGTGAACAAACCCAAAAATGAAACGAACCATACGTGGCTGCATAGCGAAACTGCGTACACCCACTATACTCGTCATTTGCGGTTCGGGGATACCAAACTCATCCATATTCGTCATCACTCAAAAAGTGCCGTCCCGTCTCATACGGAACCTCAGACGCTCCTTTTGCCCTCATGTAGGCAAGCACTAGTCAAGATCGGAATCTATATCAATATTCATCAGATCGTTCAGCTGCTGCTGGAACATCATCCTATTCATCAACGTCTCCTTGGCAACAGATGGCCGCCTTATACACGTCGCAGCACATAAGCCACATAAGGCAGGACCACACTGTACACAAAGACAACACGTGAACAGAATCGTTACAACAGCCCCTACAATCATTAGAATCTTCCAACCCCAGGTTGACATCAGGCCCCAAAACCATCCCAGGAGCGTCCAATTACCTTCGTCCACGTGTATGGACTCGGAAATCTTGTGCAACTTCGAGATGGCTTGGTAAACAGTTGGAGCATTGTCAGGAATAAAAATGCAACAACTCGAGTGGATAATTTTACACACACCCCCTCTATCTGCAAGAACAACGTCTAGAACCATACGGTTCTGCAACGTCATGAGTCTATCCGCCTGTAGTTCAGCTGTTAGATTACCAAGGGCATTTGCAGTAATATTAGCAGTCGACTCTACCACACGGGTCAACTGTCTTAGGTTCCTACTATTAACCATAGGTCCCCAAAACGGCAAGAAACCCTTAAAGAAGTCTCCTGCTTCTTGACCAGCAGTGTCCTCTTTGCTAATAACGCCTCTCACGACTCTAGTTTTGTGGTAGTCCGAAGCAACTGTGAAAGTCGGAGGTAAAAGATTCGCAATATAACAGGTACCCGAAAAGTCGCGGGGTAACCATGTATACGCGCGTTCATAACATACAAAATAGGTGCCCTTAGCAGTCAGAAAAACAGGGGAGGAGAGCATCGGTAGGACATACGTATCAGTGCAAGCACTGTTCCCAAGTTGTGCTCTTGGATTTCGACCAAAACCTTTCAAGCAGAAATTACCAAGGTGCGGTACAATCCATATTGGGGACGAGCTCTTAAGCTGTCTATCACCCACTGACGTACTATACTCAGTCTCACTCAGATCCTTATAGGCCTGCACTTCTTCATCTGGAATGAGTGATGCATCAAAAATATCTCTATCCAGATCTGCTATGGCTATCGCCAAAGGCTTGTGGTACGGCCCAGGACCAAAATTGACAGACCGTGGCTCTCGACTGGGGTAGGAATCTAGTGCACTACGGAACATAGTTTGGAATGCTCGAGCTGAACCCTGGGAGCTGTATGGAAGGACCAAATACGGAATACCCCTATCCATGGTGTGTGGCATTAACCCACATACCCAACAATTGGTAGTATTCACCACCAACTGATGCTGATGTAGAAGTTGAACAAAGGAATTATTCATGAATTCCGCACGCCTAACCTGCTCATGTTGAGGCAAAGGATGAAAGGAATGTGGGGAGACAGTGGTGAGGGAACTTAGGTTAGGAGAAAAGGTAGGTGAAACAGAAGGCAAGAACAACGGCACTCCGAAATACACTCCACCCACCAATAACGTAGACAAGGCCAGAAACAGTAGAAACACCTGAAACAAAAAACATTTTGTTCGTACAACCCTCCATAATTCTGATCTCTGTGCCAACACCCTTTCTTCTACCACCAGCTTAGAGAATGCCATCCTCTACAAACCGTCCGTGACGTACTTGACGCACTTCGTTCTGAGTAGCGATTATCAATCCCCAGGAGTTCCCAGAGATCGACAAAAGTAACCAACCTAGCGTCAGAAACCTGCTAAACAGAAAGGAGTACCCGCACGGCCCTACGGTGACCCGGATGGCGAGGTTTCCACGAAACGTTCAAATTTATTACAAGTCTCTTAGCAGTGGAAAAGCACAAACAACTCAAAAAGAAAGGATGTAATCGTTCATAATATTCGTAACGTCAAAAACCACTGTACTGTTACTTTTTATTAGTCTTTGAACGAAGAAAGTATCGACTTCTTCCAGGTCGAGTTTGCTCTACAAACAATTGTTCAGCTGACGCAACAGTGTTCGATGAAGTGGACAACGAGTCAGACCTTGGGTTCCCTACTACTGATGACTCCACATGTGGATCTGGCAGTGACGAATCCTCCTCCACAAGTTGAGCGTCACTAAATGGCACAAAGTGCAAAGGAGTCTCAGTTTCTGAGGCCGAAATCCCAGTCCTCACCCAACCGTCAGTTGGTAAGGGGATCGGTACCTTCTTTGTGTGGCTGGCATGCACCCAGTTTTTCCGACCCTCCAGTCGAACCGCTGTCCTCGTCGTCAACAAGACTTGATAGGGTCCGACGAATCTTGGCTCCAAGTTACGCTTTCGACCAAAATTTCGGGTAACCACCCAGTCTCCTGGCCGGAGCTGGTGTCCAGGACCCTCTGTCTGCGCCGGTAGAGCTTCAAGGACCTGTTGATGGATTAACCGTAGTTTAGTGGTCAAATCATGCAAGTAATCAATTAACATTGGATACTCAAGACTATCAAAAGCCCTAGGCCTCGGGACTCCCCAAATATTCGCAGGGCGACCGAACACAATCTCATATGGGCTAAGCCCTACTCGAGAGTGTACGGTTGCTCTGGTCGATAGGAGAGCCAGAGGCAAGGCATCAGGCCATGGCAGACCAGTCGTAGCTTGAACCTTAGCGAGTTTCAGCTTCAGGGTACCATTGTACCCTTCAACCAAACCCGCTGCCTGAGGATGATTAGCACTGTGGAATTTCTGTCGAATTCCCAGGCCCTTACACACACTCTGCATTACACTTCCCACAAACTCACTCCCATTATCCGACCATACAATCCGTGGCATTCCGTACCGAGGAAAGTATTCCTTCAGCAGGATTTTTGCTGTGGACAGGGCAGTGTTATCCTTAAGAGGATAGGCCTCAATCCATCTGGAGAACGCGCAAACCACAACCAAAACATACTTCAGGTTATTGCATCTCTCCATATGGATAAAGTCCAGCTGGATAACCTCAAAGGGACAAGCAGGAGGAGCAAAATGACCAGGAGGAGTGGGGGTGCCTTTTCCGGGATTATGCATCAAACACACCATACAATTCTTAACCACTCTTTCGGCACACTTAGCAATACCCTCATTCCTCCATACAGGGGACAAAAACTTACATATTCCTTTCGCACTAATATGTGACAACCCATGAGCCATCGTCACAACAGCTAATACATACGCATCTGGTAACATCCACCTCTGACATTCCGTCAGGTCAACCCAACATCCATGCATATCCAATTTCCCTGTACTTTCTTTCCACTTGGTCTTTTCAGCTTCAGTAGCTTCGTTCTGAATTGCTTTCACACTCTCAACGGTATTTTCACACATACCAGTCTCCGTCGGCCACCTTACTGAACTCGTAACATACATTCGAGTCGCAATATTCTTAGCCGTTTCCTTAGCGATTTCATCCGCAAATGCATTACCACGACCAACATCAACCGTCACTTTTCGATGTGCACTGCATTTAACAATCGCCACTTGTTTAGGCAACGTAAGTGCATCCAAAAGATCATTCACGAGATGCCCGTGTTGGATCTTCGTACCATGCGATGTCATAAATCCTCTTTCTCTCCACAATCTTCCAAAGTTATGCGCAACACCAAATGCATACTGACTGTCAGTAAACACATTCACTCGCTTTCCTTTCGACAGAACACACGCTCTTGTCAATGCAATTAACTCTGCCGCTTGCGCGGAATTCTGGTTCAATCTCGCAGTTTCCACAACTGTGCTCAACGTCACCACAGCATACGCAGTCGTCACATCGCCATTCGGCAATTTGAAGCAAGAACCATCCACATACAAAGTACCATCGGGATCTGCCAAGGGAGTGTTTTTCAGGTCCACACGACCTTTTGTTTCTTCCTCAGTCCGTAAATAACAATCATGTGGCAGCACATCATCTGATTCCATATTAATCGGCAACAATGTCGCCGGATTCAGTACATTACAACGTTTGATCTGTATATGACTTGCCAAAAGGGTCAGCTCGTACCCAGACAACCTTGCACTCGTCAGATGTTGAGTCTTTGTCCGATTCAAGAGCGTATCAACTGCATGCGGAACCATTACTATGAGCGTATTATCCATGACCAGACCTGCGGATTGTCGAATAGACGCCGCAGCTGCCGCTGTCGCCCTCAAGCAACTCGGCAACGCTCTAGCTACCGGGTCTAAGGTCGAGGAAAAATATGCACACGGACGCTGCTTATCACCAAATTGTTGCGTTAAAACACTCAACGCACAACCGTCCCTCTCATGGACGTATAATGTGAATGGCTTGCTGTAATCAGGAGTACCTAACACAGGAGCCGAACACAACGCATCACGTAGTTCAGAAAAACTTTTCTGACATTCCTCCGTCCAAGGCAAAGGAGTCGAAACGTCCTTGCACGTGAGAGCTACCAATGGCTTCGCTAACAGTGAAAAGTTCGGAATCCACTGTCTGTAGTATGACGTGATACCTAAAAAGGCACGCACATCTCTCTGAGTTGTTGGCACAGTCATTCGAGCAATTGCTGCAATTCGTTCAGGGGTCAACCTTCTTCCCGCCTTTGACAATAAGTGACCGAGATAGGTAACTTCTTGACAACAATATTGCAGTTTGGAAGGTGACACTTTATTATGTAATGCGCAGAGATGCTGTAACAGAGACACTGTAGCGGCTCTACAGAGCTGTTCAGTGTCAGCAGCGACCAATAGATCATCAACGTACTGAATCAAGGCTGCACCAGCCGGTAACACAAACGCATCAAGTTGACTCTTAAGAGCTTGGCTGTAAATTGATGGACTCTCACAGTAGCCCTGTGGTGCGCGCTTGAATCTGAAGCTGCGACCACCTAATGAGAAACCGAACAAATCTCTGCTTTCCTCAGCAATCGGAATGCTAAAGAACGCATTCTTCAGATCGATCACCGAGAACCATGATGCAGTGGCTGGAATCAGAGTCAGTAAAGCTGTAATGTCTGGCACCACAGGAAACTGCGGAACAACGACTTTATTCACCTCCCGTAAGTCGATAACTAGACGGTACACAGGAGGTTTGGAGGGATCCGTTCGTTTCAGAATAGGCAACACGGGACTATTGCACACATTACCCCGTGTCTCCTCAATAACATCTTTACCGATCAGATCGTAAATGATCGCTAACAATGCTCTTTCACCATCAAGGGAAATACGATACTGAGGTATACGTGGCAAACGCGCACCAACTTTCAGTTGGACAACATAAGGTGGTATATCCAACAGGCCCACGTCATTGGGACCTGTCGCCCACAAAGAGTCCGGAAGAGATCTCAATGCCGCCGGGAGCTTGTCGATCGATAAATACATAGGGGAAATCACGCTTTTACCCAACGTAAGCTCCACACCCGTAGGAGAACAGTACAAAGTCGCATGTAACCTTTTCAACAAATCTAAGCCCAAAAGATTCTCACCACAACCAGTAGTCAAAATCAAAGGAGCTTCCAGCTCATGAGACCCAATTGTAAGGGGCAAAGGGCTAGAAACTGGATTGCTAACGGGGGCGCCAGAGAATCCAACGGAAACATTCGTTAAGCCAGACAAAGGCGCGCCAGGGAGTTTCGAATGCATGATGGAACTTTTTGCTGCACCAGTGTCCAACAGAAAAGGCTCAACAACGCCCAAAGTGGCTACTGCAACATAAGGCCCTCTCTGATCAACCGGAACTGATACTTCTCCCTTCCTTTGTCCATGGCTGTCCTAGTAGATACCATCCGCATCAACATCACACTCAACATAGCAATCATCCACATGATACTGTGCAGACCGACCGGACGATGGTTCGCGCCGATCGAAACAATTGTGCGAGTCCGAAGACGTGGCAAAGCGGTCGGCCTGATTCTGGGTAACTCCGCGACCTCTACCACGGTAAGCCTGTTGAGGACCACTACGTCCTCCTCGAGCCGACACACCATTGGTCCTATCACGGAGAACCGGACAATCGAACTTCAGATGGCCCTCCCCACGACAATATGCGCATTGATTATATCCCAGCACAAAGCGAGGTGCGGGCGAAACATTTCGCGTCTGCGATCTGGAGAACTGTGGTTGTGATCTGTTTAGCTGCTGTGTATCACCGAAATTCGAACGCGGAGGATAGGCTTGCTGCAATAAGACCTTAGTTTTAAGATCCTTCGTTTTCTTATCTGCGCGCTCACTTTCCTCCTTTTCTCTATTTTCGTAATATTGGGCCGTGGCCAATATTTGGGCAGTGGTAGAAACCGCCCACGAACTCTCAGAATTCTTCAACTTGTTGCTAAGGTCGGGCAACAAGTTCGATACAAACTTATCAACGAACAGCCGCTGACCACCCTCAGAACCCATGTCCTGACCGCTATGATCAACAAACGCTTCCTCAAATCTCGTAAAGAAATCAGAAACGCTTTCATCCCTCTTTTGTTTGCACGCTGATAATTTGTCCCAATTGACGCGCATCGCTGGCATAAGTGTTTTCATGAGGGTAATTATCCTCTGAGGCAAAGCCACAATAATCTGTTCAGGTTTAGCCCCACCGACCTGCCGGGCATCTGCCGCTGTAAGGGCAGCCCAGTCACCGCCTAGCTCGGCTACGTGATTCTCGTGACGAATTTTCGCCCAAATCGGCTGAGGCACCACATTGCCAAACAACATGTCAATATCGGCTAGATTCATGACAGTAGCATCCACCAATTGGGACAGCTCCTTGTAATAACCCGCAGGATTCTTACGGGGATCAGGCAAGGATTGCTTCACTTGTAAAACTTCCGATCGTTTCCAAGGGAGGTGTATCCACACTCTCTGGAAATGGCCTGGGACAGGAGGGTTAGCAGCCGGATCACCTGGCATCCATACCGGGGGAACTTCCCGCATGGGATATTGACCAGGTTGTGCCATCCATTCCGCAGTCGCGTCCTTAAACAACGCACGAGGTTGCACCGTACATCGAAAGGATAACAAGCGTTCTAGGGCCTCTCGAACTTTGTCACCCACGATTACCCCCGTGGCAAACCGAAGCTGTAGCTCGGAAACCTCAGGTGGTATATCATCAGCTATATCATCGTCCCACTCCTCTTTCAATGACTTACACAATTCTTCGAACACAAATCGCTGCGTGGGCACATTAAACTGAGAAAACGTTTCAAACACTACACGCGGGGTGTATTTAACAGGGTTACGAATCCATCTACGTGCCGTTTTCACCAACGATTCACGTTCTCTACCATTAGGAAGCTGACTGCGTCTTTGAGCGACATCTGAAAGAGTCGAGCCAAGTATCGGCCCAAAAAGCGGAGAATAAAGAGAAGCAACAGCAGTCATGAGACGACTACGAACAGAAGGAGAAGAGGAAGAAGATGCAGGCGTAGCAACAATAGGGGTGGAAACAGTGGAAGTAGACGCAGCAGCAGGAACAACAGGAATGACAGGCTGAGGAGGGACTTGGAAAGGCGCAGCAGGGAGAGAAACCGGAACAAGAGGATGTACGATCTGTGGCCCAAGGGGATTCGGGAGTACGGGAGGAACGGCGGGCTGACCAGCAGCCGCCAAAACAGCGGGTTGAGGAAGAGGTGGACGAACGGGACCCATAACATCGGGAGCATAGGGAGGTGGTGATTTCATCAGATAAGACAAGAGCGAATCCTCCACCGCTTCTTCACCTGTCTTGTCAATATTAGAAGGTAGCACCGGATAACATTTATCCACTGCCATATGGTGAAGCCGAGCACTAACTTCCTGCTCTTTCTCATCTTTGTCTAACTGATATTGTTCTGCATTGCGCATCACCGTGATAACACCTTCTCTTTTATTTTTCTTATTCTGTTTGATTTCTTTCTGCTTGGCCTCTTTCCGCCATAACCGGAAGGAATCAAACATGGCCGGCCGAGCTTTCTTCTTAAATAATTTAGCTTCCAAATTATCTAAAACGGTAGTCTCGAAACTACCATGAGATGGCCAACTAAGGACGCCATCATTTTTAGTGTAGCGGACCCAATATTCATTATATACGATAGGACCCACGCCATGACGACTATAGAGCTCGTAAATTGGAGTTCCAACCGGAGGTATCGGACATGAATCCTCCAGCCGGGAATCCATGCTGCAACATTTGAGAAACCCAAACAAAGTACTACGGCCAGGCATCGTGCACACTAACCGAGTATACAAACTACAAGGGCTATCGAGTTACGATGTCCTCGCAAAAAAATTGCAAGACCCTCGGTTTTTGGCAATTGCAATCGTCAAATAAAACCCAACAACTAAGAACCACGAATGCTATGGAACCATGCAAACAACAAAGCAACACTGGGAGCGACCCACAAATACTTAACTGAGAGAACAATGGCGTCACCAGGAAGGCCCGTCTATCGTCTCGCCGTACAAAGGACTACGCCAGGCGCCAAAACAGGTCGACAGTCAGGGCATCGGTCCGTCGCAGCCGTCAGGAGGCGGGGATCTTCGCGGGAAGAGGCGTCGGGCCACTTATTTCGACAACTGGATCGATGAAGCGGGGTGCACCTTCCCTCGGCGATTTCACACGAAGTTCCTCACGATCGTCGGGCTTTGGACCGGTACCGTTGATGTCGCCCAACGTTGGGCGCCAACTGAAGGACTGGGTTATTCTTAAGACCCAGCGGTGCCAGGGAACAACACCTGAAACCTTCGTGGGTTACCTGTTCTGGCGTACCAAACACAGAGACACGGGACACTTCCAGCGACGTCAGAGATCAGCGTTTATTTACTGCAGGGATACAGAGGTCACAAGAAGTACACAACGTGTAGGTTCTCGGAGACTGCTTCAAATTCGTAGAAGTGGATCGCTCCTTTTATACAAGTTTTTGCCATAGCACAGTATGGCGAACAAAGGTTACAACTCAGTTCCCACAATAAACTTCAAAAGGGTCGTGTTCATGTTTCAGGAGGCCGGAACATAATTACAACAGTCTTGCCGGTTCTCAACTGTAAAAACATATTCCCTCCGCAATAAACACATTCCATCCTAACCATAAACACATTAAGAGGAAGGACGAAAAACAGATGCAAGGAAAGGACAAGAATACACAACAGGTTAGAAAAGAGTGTCAGGGGCAATAAAGGAAACTCGATAGAAGGGTCAAAGACCTCGTGTCTAATGTATGCGTGACTGAAACAATAGACCGGAGCGGCAAGATGAGCCTTGAGCGGGGCCATCTGCCTTACTCGTGTCATTTCCCTCATCGTAAAAGTCACCTCAAAGAAACACGTGTCCTTCGTGCAAGCTTGAAAGTCCCAGGGTCACGAAGCGGACAAAAAGCCCGTTCGCTGGCTACCTGAGGGCAAGAAACAAAATGGATGCTGTATCTAAAATGGAACCCGAGGGTTCGGGTGAACAAACCCAAAAATGAAACGAACCATACGTGGCTGCATAGCGAAACTGCGTACACCCACTATACTCGTCATTTGCGGTTCGGGGATACCAAACTCATCCATATTCGTCATCACTCAAAAAGTGCCGTCCCGTCTCATACGGAACCTCAGCATGCATTCCCGCTCTGCTGCCGCCCTCATCCCTTTTCAATTCGGCATGCTTTATATAGTCCACAAAGCAAACATAATGCTGTTTTAATGCTGCATTTGTTTCAACGGAAACAGAGGAGCAATTAAGTAGTTTGTCAGGGTAAACACATGCGCATATAATTAGTATAGACCCGGGGAGGTGGCGGTCCCCCACTATTTTTTTGGGCAATGCCTCTGGGACCTGGCCCACCCGGGGGCCTCATTAAAATGAAGAGCAGGAGCCAGTGCTTCATTTTTTAAAATAATTTTGGCGGGATTCACGACCCCAGCATGAATTCCGCTGTAATTATATAAAAACATGCTTGTTTTGGCCCTGGGGGTCCTTGTGGGACCCCCTGAGCAGGCCTAGAGGGTCATGGTGTTTCTACCATGCCCCCTTTTTTTGTTTTTTAATGTTTTTTCTACTGTTGTCTCGTGACACAAGATGGCTGCCAACACTTCCTGGTTTGGAGCGTTGGCAGCCAATTAGAATGAAGCTCGTGGTCGGGAGGGTTCGCGAACCCACCGCTGCCCCAGATATCGGAACCTTTTCTTTTTCTAATTTCTCAGGAACTACTGAACGCATTTACACCATTTAACAAAAAGGGCTCTTTCTGAACCATGAGCCTACCTTTTTGCCAAATTTGATGTAATTCCGTTCAGCCGTTCGGCCTGTAGCTTTGTCTAAAGTTTCCTATGGAAAATAACATGGGGAAAACATGTTTTGGGACCCCCCTTTTTTCTCAAATCACCTCGAAACTTTAAAGACAGGAGCTGACCGGAGCAGGTCACTAGCTTTGAAAATTTCGCGAAGCTTCATCAACCGGCGCCAAAGATATTTGGCTTTTGGAAGAGAGAGCAGGTTTCCCTGCTCTCGCTTCTAAAACCCAAAGCAGAGTTTGCTATGACTCCCACTATGCTATGGTTCCCGCCCTACCACAGCAAACAGCAATGTCTCGGGGGTGGGCACCCCGGGAAATTGCAGGAGCTGGCTGTGGGGAGTGGTGGTCCCCAGGGCCATCAAGGGCTCCAGGAGGGGGGCCGCGTGGGGGGGGATTGGGACCCCCGACTCATTTTGTTTTTCAAGCCCCAGGAAGTTGGCAGTCCAGCATTTTTCTTTTTTGGAGATATTCAGTAAGTATATTTTTGGCATACGTCTGTATCCTCGTGGCAAAAAGCGAAAGATGCTCAGTTTCTATTCCATTTTGTCTATCCCTCTTCAGGCTCTACACACTGGGTGAAGAGCCTGAACTTAACAGAGATCCACCAACCAATGTGTATGTGGCTTTTTACGATGCGTCTTTCCTCATACTCTGGAAGTCGTTAACATGGTGTTACGTCATATTCTTTAATTCCCTGCTGTCAGCAGGGAGTTTGCTCTAATAAACATTCTACAGGGCGTTATAATGTAAGGGAATTGTCACTGTTCATGTGCTTCCCTCTTTGTCTCAGGACACATATATTGGAAGGTGGGCAATTATCGCATGATAAAGGCCTGCAGAATGCTCATTAATACCATAATGAAGATTTTTTTAAGTTTCAATGTGGTTTACAGAGAAATACACAAGTTGGACTATGTAGGTTACTTGCTTTTGCCTGTAGCTGCATCGCTGTGTACTGTAGATATATATATCTAAATCTGTTATAGGACACTTTCTTAATCAGGGGCAAAGTTCATTTCAATGCAAGGAAGCAGAGTAGGCAGATCTTACTCATTCCCATGCACCTAATAGTTTACTTTATTGCGATGTCTATGTCTCAGCGGCCTATTTAAATATGGAATTAAGAAAAAAAAGTTTCAAAAATGAGGAATGAATATTGAGGAATTAATAATGAAAACTGGTAATTAAAAAGAACTCATATATATTGATGACCTTATTCTCTGTTCATTAGTCTTCTGTAGGGAAAAATACCAATGCACAAAGGAAAGCAGGGCACTATTTTAGTAAAATTGCCTGGCTTTCTATACTTGGGTAGTCAGCATGTGCTGGGTTGCGTGTGTATGATGTGTTTGTTTGTATAGCAATCTAAAATATTTTTGCAGTTACCACATGGTTGCAAAATGGGAAATTTCTCAGTGTTTTGCATTTTTACCTCTTACAAAACCCTTTGCTGTCTTGGTGTTGCCTGGCGTTGGCTGCTGAATAAAGATTTTGTTAAAAGCTCAACCAACAAATCACAAAATACTCCAAGTGAGGTCTACTTGGCTGGTGTGGGTGGCACTTACAATGCCTGATCTCCCCTGCTTTGTTGTGGGAGCGTCAAAGAGGAGTCCATTCAGGTTCAATGGGAGGGGACATCAAAGCTTCTAATGCAGCCCTGAAGACAATGCCTGCCCTCTGCAGAGAAGGGTGTGTTTTTGCTTTCAGGCCGGCAGCAGCAGTCTCTCCCCACCTGGTCTTTGTCACTTGCTTGTGATAGCTGCACAGGGGGGTCATATAACTGTGGGAATATGTGTGCCACTGGGGTAACTCCCAGGAAAGTCTAAAGAGATTGTTCCTGGATTCTGGACTCCCTTCATTTTTATAAGGGAATTGGAGCCCAGGGAGAAGCCCAACGTGTGCAAGATCACACAATTCTCTAGGGGGCCTTACAAATGCAATTACATGCTTATGTCATATTTCCACAATCTGCGATTTCAGCACTAGAGCACATGCCCCTTCATAGTCCATTGCCTCTTCAGTACAGTGACGTGTAAGGCGGGGTGACAACATGCTTTAATGGGTACGCAACAACCAAGAACCGGGGCTTCATTCTTTGAGCACCTAAGAGTTGCTAAGAGAGAGGAGTCGTGTCCACAAACACACCTGCCCTCAAAAGACTTAGCAAAGTGACTACGGGCCACTAAACTAACATTACTGACCCGTTTCTCACAGAAACACAACCTACATTATCCTATGAGCTGCTGTTGATGAGAAGGGTGTATGTATTTTAATTTTGTTATCTGACTGTTATAAAATACAGTGCCTTGTGTAGTGCATCTCTAACCCGACGCAATTCGATTACCTCAAAAACATGAAAGCGAGGCACTGCTCATGTTTTTCCAGCCTCTCCAGCGTGGTTTCTGCTGTGCAATGTCATATCTGGCACTTTATAAATTCAAACACGTGCAGGGCTGGTATCCCCACCCGCCTCATCACCCCTCCTCTTCCTCACCATTTACCTACCATACAATTATGTACACATTTGTTATAATGAAGTGTTCAAAGTACTTATCGTTAAGCCTGGGCAAAGCACTACGCTACGCTCGCGTAGTTTGTGAAGTTCGCGCTACTTCGCACTACGCGAACTGCACGTAGCACAGTGCAAACACGCGTAGCGTAGTGTTGCGTAGTGCTGCGGTCATTTTTTGCTAGCTCGCGGTTCTCAAGGTCAAGTTGGCGACCGCGAGCAAGCAAAATGACATCCCGGCGAGACTTTTTCCTTGTTCGCGATCAGCAACATCAAGTTGGCGATTGCGAGCATGGAAAATAAACCTCCCGGCGAGATTCCCAACGCGATGAGGTCAGGTTTCTCATTGTGAGTGGTCGTGTATGCTCACGACCGCTCGCGATGAGAAACTACCAGTTCGCGTTGAGAAAGCTGCCGCTCGAGTAAAAATCTACTCGAGCAGCAGAAAACTACAGCTCGCACTGTGCAAGATGCCATTTTCAATGATTGCACAGTGCCAGTTGCTTGTCCGCACTGTGCAATCATATAAAACGACATCTGGCACAGTGCGAACAAGGTACTACGCAGTTCGCGAAGTGCTACGCGTAGCTCGCGTAGTGCGAACTGCACTTTGCGTAGCTTCGCGAAGTGCTACTTCGCGAACTACGCCCAGGGTTACTTATCGTGCGAACAGAGACCAGATGGACATCATAACAAATATCCAATAAAGTTACATTTAAGCAATATTCAACACATTTGGAGACACTGAGATAATGAAATTAAACATGCAGAATGCCCAAACACATCTGGGTGGGCATACGGGGTGCACAAGGCATCACAATAAAACACAGAGTGTGGCGCGTTTAAGAGGTAAGCACTGAAAAAAGTCCAATGGGAGAGCCCAGGAGGTGAGGGATCCCGGCAGAGGGGGCCCCCTTCTCAGGCCACCTCACTGTAATCTGTAAAGAGATGCCCCTATCATTCCTGCCCCCTGGCCCGGGACCTGCAGACAGAAGCCGCAGCTCCAACCTCCACTTAGAGTCAATGTGCCCTGCACCGAGGCCAGGCCTGCTCCCTACTATTCATCGACTTCCAGGCCACGTGGGCCCCGAGTGCATGCAGCCCTTGCTCCATCTTAACCCTGGTCCTCTGGCGGAGTAACCTAAGCGACCTTAACATTTGTTTTATTTTTGTTCTTTAAATCGCAGACAGACGCATCTCCAGCCCATTCAGATGCTGCTGTTTCTATGAGCTGCAGGTGAGGAGCCGTCTGCTCGTGTAATTGAGTATGTTCTCTGTGTGGTGCTTCTATGCACGTGTTGCCTCATACCCACACTCCTGGAAACGCATGGGGGTTTGCACCCTGTAGAGCTTATTTTGCAGTTATTAGAGTGGGCTAAACATCTCCCAAGACCTCAATGGTGCCCGTTTAAATCCTCACAGAACCGACTCAGCTTTTTAGCCTTCCACGGTAGATATGAATGAGTACCTTTGGATTATACCATATTTTGTTCAAGCACACAGACTCAATTTCATTGTGTGGATTCCGCAAGAGAAAACCATCATTGTATTGTTAAATCATTCAGTGTTTTATCTTGGTTATAAACACATTAGACACCATCTGGCAGTGAGTGAGCGAGTCTACCTGGGCAGTTGTTCAACAGGCTTAAAGTAAATGTGTAAAATTACTCTTTTTCTATGGCTGTACATATTCATTTGTATGAGTGCACAACACTTCAGAAGTATCTGTCTGTGGTGGAAATGAAGTTTTCGTTTATTTGATAAGAGCCCAGATTCAGAGTTATGTTACTACTTCTGTTCAGGCACCATGTTCCTTATAGTTGTAGGTGATTAGCAGAGCAGGCCTGCAAATGACCCTATGTGTGAGGCGCTCATGCTCCAGGCATCGCCATTTGCCGTCTGTGAACCTCAGCGCCTTTTGCAGCGTCTAGTGGATTTAGTCGCTGCTAATCCCATAAGTGCTTAATGGTCGCGTGGTAGTTGGTCTGTGCGTGGACACAGCAGCCCTCTGGTGGGAGCCAGTGTCGCCTTGTGCCGCCTGTAACCCAGTGACAGCTGTGCAGCCGCAGTGCTATGGCCGTCTAATGCCTGCATGCAATCCCGCTCTGCTGCCGCCCTCATCCCTTTTTAATTTGGCATGCTTTATATAGTCCACAAAGCAAACATAATGCTGTTTTAATGCTGCATTTGTTTCAACGGAAACAGAGGAGCAATTAAGTAGTTTGTCAAGGTAAACACATGCGCATATAATTAGTATAGCCCCGGGGAGGTGGCGGTCCCCCACTATTTTTTTGGGCAATGCCTCTGGGACCTGGCCCACCCGGGGGCCTCATTAAAATGAAGAGCAGGAGCCAGTGCTTCATTTTTTAAAATAATTTTGGCGGGATTCACGACCCCAGCACGAATTCCGCTGTAATTATATAAAAACATGCTTGTTTTGGCCCTGGGGGTCCTTGTGGGACCCCCTGAGCAGGCCTAGAGGGTCATGGTGTTTCTACCATGCCCCCTTTTATTGTTTTTTAATGTTTTTTCTACTGTTGTCTCGTGACACAAGATGGCTGCCAACACTTCCTGGTTTGGAGCGTTGGCAGCCAATTAGAATGAAGCTCGTGGTTGGGAGGGTTCGCGAACCCACCGCTGCCCCAGATATCGAAACCTTTTCTTTTTCTAATTTCTCAGGAACTACTGAACGCATTTACACCATTTACCAAAAAGGGCTCTTTCTGAACCATGAGCCTACCTTTTTGCCAAATTTGGTGTAATTCCGTTCAGCAGTTCGGCCTGTAGCTTTGTCTAAAGTTTCCTATGGAAAATAATATGGGTAAAACATGTTTTGGGACCCCCCTTTTTTCTCAAATCACCTCGAAACTTTAAAGACAGGAGCTGACCGAAGCAGGTCACTAGTTTTGAAAATTTCGCGAAGCTTCGTCAACCGGCGCCAAAGATATTGGGAAAAGAAAAATCACTTGGAAACCAGGTCCTAACTAGCGACCGCCAGTAGGCAATATTCATATACATATATATGTATATATATATATATATATATATATATATATATATATATATATATTATCTACTGGCGGTCGCCAGTAGATAGTTATAGTTAGGACCGAGTTCCCATAGGAAATCTGAAAATTCTATTTTGAATAACTTTGGCGCCGGTTGACTTATCTTCGTGAAATTTTCAAAACTAATGGGGCGCTCCGCTCAGCTCCTACCCTGAAAGTCTCGGGGTGATTCGTCAAGCGGGGGCTGTGAAAAAAGGGGGGTCCCAAAACGTGTTTTCCCCATGCATTTTCTCATAGGACCTTTAGTCGAAGGTACAGCCCGAACGGCTGAACAGAATTACATGAAATTTGGCAAAGAGGTAGTCCTCAGGTCAGGCATGTGCCTTTTGCATATATGGTGTCAATCTGTTCAGTAGTTCCTGAGAAAATTGCAGTTAAAAGTACATTAATATCTATATGAGCGCATCATGCGCGCACTGTGCGCGCACGGTGCGCGCACCAAATGTCCGCACGCGTAATTCTGATTGGTGGCTAGATGTCAGTCAACATTCCAATCGGTCGAAATCAGGAAGTGTCGGACGCCATTTTGTGTGTGACAGTGAAAAAGAAAGGTGGAGAACGTGAAAAGGGGGCAGGGTAGAGAGTTCCTGACCCCCTAGCCTTTGTCAGGGGGTCCCTGAAGGACACCGAAGGGTGAAAAAAACAAAAAAAAAAATTTCAAAAAATTTCGGGGTGCGCACACTGTGCGTGCACGGTGCGCTCACCGTGAAAAAGCCTTAAAAAAAAAACATTTTAAACTGTTTATAAGTTTATAGAAGATATTAACTATGCTGTTCAACTTTATCCAAATTCAAAATAAAAAAGCTGAGCCATTCCATATTAAAGGATACAGTCAATCTATAACTAAATACATAAGTAGTTTATTTTAACATAAATATATAAAAAATATAATAATACATACATAAATTAGCATTTAAAAAACCTTACAAATTCACTAAAAAAAACATAGGTTTCACACACGTTATAGGTAGGAATTAGCATTTAAAAAACCTTGGAAATTCACTGAAAAAACAATATGTTTCACACATGTTATAGTTAGCTGGACATTTCACTCGTACAAAACCATTTAAATTCCCCCGTTATAGTTAGTTCAGATAACTATAACTCGTGCGACCGCAATCCACTGCTGATGATGTCACATATTACATCACTCATGACATGGTCAGTGACATCACTCATGACATCACTGATGACATCTCAAATGACATCACTGATGACATCACTGATGACATCATCCAGTGAATATGTCTTTCTGAAAAATAAATATTTTTAAATATGTATATCTAAAGGTTAATGGAAGAATAAATGGGTAAATAAGTGTCTAAATGGATGTTTTTTTTGTAAAATTAATTGTATAACTGACTTATTAACAGTATCTTAGTGAATACAGTGATGTAATATGTGACGTCATCAGCAGTGGATTGCGGTCGCGCGAGTTATAGTTAGCTGAACTAACTATAACGGGGGAATTTCAATGGTTTTGTATGAGTGAAATGTCCAGCTAACTATAACATGTGTGAAACCTATGGTTTTTTCAGTGAATATATATATATATATATATATATATATATATATATATATATATATATATATATATATATATATATATATATATATATATATATATAATTCAGTGAAAAAACCATAGGTTTCACACACGTTATAGTTAGGAATTAGCATTTAAAAACCCTTAGAAATTCAGTGAAAAAACCATAGGTTTCACACATGTTATAGTTAGCTGGACATTTTACTCGTAAAAAACCAATGAAATTGCCCCGTTATAGTTAGTTCAGCTAACTATAACTCGCGCGCCCGCAATGCACTGCTGATGACGTCACATATTACATCACTCATGACATGGTCAGTGACATCACTCATGACATCACTGATGACATCTCAAATGACATCACTGATGACATCACTGATGACATCTCAAATGACATCACTGATGACATCACTGATGACATCATCCAGTGAATGTGGGTTTTTCTGAAAATTAAATATGTTTTATATATGTATATCTCAAGGTCGATGGAAGAATAAATGGGTATATAAGTGTCTAAATGGATGATTTGTTTTTGAAAAATTGATTGTTTAACTGACTGATTAAGTGTATCATAGTGAATACATGTTTTAGTGAGTAATGTTTAAATATGTATATATCTGTATCAGTCTCTCACTTTGTGTATAAGTGGCTGCATGGGTTGGTGAGTAGCTACATGGGTGTCTATATAGGTTATTAGTTGGTTTTTTGAGTATCAGTCTGAGTGTCTGCATGGTTCGGTGGGGGGTATTACGTAGTGCATAGGTGCATGAATGAGTGACTCACTGTTTGTATGTGTTGAACAGACCATGTGTGCAGGACTGCATGGGTGGATGAGTGTGTGTATGGGTGTGTTAGTGAGTGAATGACTGTCTCAATAGTGTCTTTATGAGTAACTGCATATGTTTAAAACTAGTATATGTGACTATTGGTGTATATATGTGAGTATATGCAAGGGTGAGAGATTGGAAGAGTTCCTGTATGAATAAGTATGTGTTTCTATAAGTGATTGTTTAAAAGACTAAGTATGTGTAAGTTTCCGTAGAAGTAAGTATGGTGGTGTGTGTATAACTGTATATGCAAGTAAATGTATGTTTGATTCTTTATTAGCACGAGTGACTATGTGTGTGAGTAACTCTATGGATGAGTGGCATTGTGTAACAGGATGTATAGGTGTATGAGTACATATGATGAGTGAGTACATGTATGAGTGACTGTATTGGACTGTTGGTGAATGAGTGGATGTGTATGTGGATCTTAGAATTACTGAAGAGGTTGTTGTAACTGGTATTGGTATGTCCATTGTTTTGAAAATTTTAGTCTCTATTTTTGAATGTGTGTGTCAAAGGTTATATTAGGGTGAGAGGAGGTCTGCCACTCTATCACAAGGATGATGTCATCAGTGATGTAATCAGTGATGTCATTTGAGATGTCATCAGTGATGTCATGAGTGATGTCACTGACCATGTCATGAGATATGTAATATGTGACGTCATCAGCAGTGCATTGCGGGCGCGCGAGTTATAGTTAGCTGAACTAACTATAACGGGGCAATTTCATTGGTTTTTTACGAGTAAAATGTCCAGCTAACTATAACATGTGTGAAACCTATGGTTTTTTCACTGAATTTCTAAGGTTTTTTAAATGCTAATTCCTAACTATAACGTGTGTGAAACCTATGGTTTTTTCACTGAATTTCTAAGGTTTTTTAAATGCTAATTCCTAACTATAACGTCTGTGAAACCCATGGTTTTTTCAGTGAATTTGCAAGGTTTTTTACATGCTAATTTTATTTTTTTTATTTTTTTTTTTTTTCTAACATATTTTTAATTTAATTATCTTACCTTTTATAAAGACTATGATTAAATTTTTAAAATTCTTTAATATGTTTTTTTAAATATATTTTTTAAAATAAACATGTAAAATTTATTTGCAGTACTTTTTTTTAAAAAAAAATATTTTTTTAGTACGCGTACCGTAAGCTCACGGTAAGCGTACGGTTTACGCAACGTCCGTAATCTATCTACGCTGCTTGCGTATAGTTACGCACTTTGCGTAGCCGCGCGTACTGCGCGTGGGACGCGTGCGCGCTTACGCCACACGCGCACGTTACGCGGAAGTGTCGGGTAGTGACTGTTATGCGCATGCGCGCAAGCGCGTGTCTTTTTTACGCGCATGCGTACTTTTTGCCGTAAGCGTACCGTAAGCGTACCGTAAGCGTACGGTAGGTCATGTGATCATGAAACACAACTTTTGATTGGTTGAAACTACTTTCAGTTCTAGAACTCTCCTACACCACACCCATTCCCCTCATTTCTGCTTGTGATCCCTTGGGAGAAGGAGCTGGTTTGTCTTTGGGATACGATGGCAGAACAGCAGAGCTCTTCTGAGAGTGAGGCTAGCACTAGCAGCACTGTCTTGAGGCAGAGATCGAGGAAACAAAAGCCCTCTTATGTATGGGATTATTTTACTTTTCCTGAAGGCCAGCAAAAGGTAAATGCACCCTTAGTGACTTGTAAGCTGTGTAAGCGTGTACTTTCTAGAGGTAATCCTAACAGGAAGTATTCCTTTGGGAATCACACCATGAAGAGACACCTCCAGGATGTACACAGAAGGACACATGGTCATCTTTTTGGAGGTAACTCTTCAGAAAGACGAGCCAGTACATCCACAGTAGCTCAGCCTGGACCATCATCTGCAGGGCTGACTCCTTCTTCTGCAGGTCAGGTGAGCCCTTCATCTGTGGGGGGAGAATCTCCTTTTGCTGGCCCTCTGGAAATGAACCCTCGATTTCGGAAGGTTGATATTCATTGCACATTTTGTAAAGATCTAATTTGCCATAGGGAGACCAGTGTTTCCCTAGTGAACAACAAAATAGATCAGCACATTTGTCGCTTTGAATAATTTTCCCATGCTTCCTTTCCTCTGTCCCTGCATGAACACAACGGTTCTTTTAAGAGCCAACCTTATCTTTCATCTTTTTTTTACATATGTTTTTAAAAACTTTTTTTTATTGTTTTTTTACCGTACGCGTACGGTGCGCGTACTTTTTTTTTTTTTTTTTTAAAAACACTAAAAATCATTTATCACATTACATTGTCCTTGAGAGACTACAATTATTATTATTGACTTACCATACTCACTGAAAAAATATTTATTCATTTGTTTTTTTAAAAAATAGTTTTAAAAATGTTTGTAGTTTTCGAAAATTTTCTATATCTATCTGGAAAAAAAGAAAAAAGTATTAATATTTTTAAAACATTTTATAATACAGTACACATATTTACATTTTTTTCCAAAAAATATTTTTGCCTTATTTTTGCTGTTTTCAGAATATATTGCATTTCACTATAAATTGTGAAAGCAATTGCATTCATCATTTTACAGCGGGCAAAAAAAAATACCAATCACAAAGATTGTATTAAAAATGCCCTGATTCTTTTTTTACTTAAACTTAACATTATAGAAATGCATAATATTGTAAAAAAATATCATCTAATACCAATAGTTATGTCTTTAAAATACCGTCTGATATGTTTGTTTCAGAAGTATAATCACAATATTATATCTCAAATAACTCCACAATACATCTGATTCCATTTCCTTTAGGCCAAATAGTAATGTGGCACTCAAACTGCAGATTATCAGAGCCAGGATCTCTGTTGTGTTCACCTCTCTCCTCTCAGCAGAACCAGATAATGGCAAACTTTCCCTCTCTTTTTCCACACATATACATGTTAGTTTCAAATCTCAGTGCTTGCCCCTTTTTTTCAAATGTAATCACACATTTCTATTGGCTGAAAACCCAACCCTTTTCCAAAAGTACCCTTCCCCCAACTTGACTTCTGCCTAGTACCCTTCCCCCAACTTGACTTCTGCCTGCTACCATAGCAACAGCTCATGGAACACTGCTGTGTGGAGTTAGGTCAGAAGTTCGCCAAACAATGTTTCAATTCCACAGAGCAAGAGTGCTTGACTTTTCAAACCTAACAGCAAATCCATAGTACTGTTCTTTGGTTACACATTTTTTTTTACCAATACAAAACATGCTTCTATTAATTTACACATACAGCCTAGTTTTTATTCTAGAATGGTATGAAACAGCCAATCAGTTCTTTTTGTTTTGAAAAAAATATGTATGCCTCCATTTCCAAACTGTCTTTCTTTTCATATTGCCATTCTACTGAAAGACACCTCCTGAGTGCATCCAGTTCTCCTTTGAAGATGTTCACAGTGTGGATTGTAGGGCACAGCTATGTCTTCTGGAGTGAAAAGTTTGCAGAGAAAACAGGTATGGTGAGAGACCTTGCTTTGCCAAATGTAGACATTAAATGGATTGGTCAGAGAGGGTTAAAGTGGCACCAATTGATGCCATTGGTGAAATCCTTCATTCAAATCCAACACCCTGACCTCATAATAGTGCACTGTGGTGGCAATGACCTAGGCACTTTGACTGGGGTAGGTCTGGAAATGCTTATGAAGGACACCTTTGCACAACTGTTTACACTTTTCCCTAAAACTGCCTTTGTGTTTTCCAACATATGTCAAAGGCAAAAATGGAACTGGTCCAATCATTTCTGTCCACAGATTGACAAAGCAAGAAAGCACGTCAACAAATCTGTTTCTGCTTTCCTCCGTGACTATGGTATGGGTGCCATTTACCACAACAACTTGCGTTATGACATGCAAGACATTTATAGAGGAGATGGTGTGCACTTCAATGATGAAGGGAACAGAGTCTTCCTCTTGAACCTTAGACTCTGCATCGGTACTTACTTGTAGGTACCACTAAAAAAATGACTTCATAAACACAACAGCTCTTTTTAGAGCTCCCTAATATCTAAACTCTTAAATCTGCTTTTCATTTATTTATTTTTATTTTTTTTACCGTACGCTTACCGTAAGCTTACCGTACGCGTACCCCGTGATTTTTTTTAAAATCAATAAATGTTTTTTTTGTACTTTTCTGTCCTTCTTTGACCCCCTTACAAATGTTAGGGGGTCTGTAACTCTCCTCATTGCCCCCTTTCCTTGTTTTCACTCTTTTTTTTCAGAGTGAAATACACAAAATGGCGGCCGCCGCTTCCTGGTTTCGACCGATTCGAATGTTTACTAAGATCTAACAGCCAATCAGATTCGCGCTCGCGCACGCCACCGTACGCTTACCGTAAGCGTACGGTAAGCGTACCGTAAGCGGGCTCAGATATATATATTGATTTAAAGGCTATTTTCTCAGAATCTACTGAACAGATTTACACCAAACCTACAAAAGGCACTTCCTTGACCTAGGGACTACCTCTCTGCCAAATTTCGAGTAATTCTGTTCAGCCGTTCGGGCTGTAGCTCGTTCTAAAGGTCCTATGGAAAAATGCATGGGAAAAACGCGTTTTGGGACCCCCCTTTTATCTCAGCCCCCGCTTGACGGATCCCCCCGAGACTTTCAGGGTAGGAGCGGAGCGTAGCGCCCCACCTATTTTGAGAAATTCGCGAGGATTCGTCAACCGGCGCCAAAGTTATTCAAAATAGAATGTTGAGGTTTTCCTATGGAAACGTGGTCCTAACTATAACTACCTACTGGCGACCGCCAGTAGGTAATATATATATATTTATATATATATATATATTCACAGAAAAAACCATAGGTTTCAGGCACGTTATAGTTAGGAATTAGCATTTAAAAAACCTCAGAAATTCACTGAAAAAACCATAGGTTTCAGGGGTGTTATACTTAGCTGGACTTTTCACTTGTACAAAACCATTGAAATTCCCCCGTTATAGTTAGTTCAGCTAACTATAACTCGCGCGCCCGCAATGCACTGCTGATGACGTCACATATTACATCACTCATGACATGGTCAGTGACATCACTCATGACATCACTGATGACATCTCAAATGACATCACTGATGACATCACTGATGACATCATCCAGTGAATGTGTGTTTTTCTGAAAATTAAATATGTTTTATATATGTATATCTCAAGGTCGATGGAAGAATAAATGGGTATATAAGTGTCTAAATGGATGATTTGTTTTTGAAAAATTGATTGTGTAACTGACTGATTAAGTGTATCATAGTGAATACATGGCTTAGTGAGTAATGTTTAAATATGTAAATATCTGTATCAGTCTCTCACTTTGTGTATAAGTGGCTGCATGGGTTGGTGAGTAGCTACATGGGTGTCTATATAGGTTATTAGTTGGTTTTTTGAGTATCAGTCTGAGTGTCTGCATGGTTCGGTGGGGGGTATTACGTAGTGCATAGGTGCATGAATGAGTGACTCACTGTTTGTATGGGTTGAACACAGCATGTGTGCAGGACTGTATGGGTGGATGAGTGTGTGTATGGGTGTGTTAGTGAGTGAATGACTGTCTCAATAGTGTCTTTATGAGTAACTACATATGTTTTAAACTAGTATATGTGACTATTGGTGTATATATGTGAGTATATGTGAGAGTGAGAGATTGAAAGAGTTCCTGTATGAATAAGTATGTGTTTCTATAAGTGATTGTTTAAAAGACTAAGTATGTGTAAGTTTCCGTAGAAGTAAGTATGGTGGTGTGTGTATAACTGTATATGCAAGTAAATGTATGTTTGATTCTTTATTAGCATGAGTGACTATGTGTGTGAGTAACTCTATGGATGAGTGGCATTGTGTAACAGGATGTATAGGTGTATGAGTACATATGATGAGTGAGTACATGTATGAGTGACTGTATAGGACTGTTGGTGAATGAGTGGATGTGTATGTGGATCTTAGAATTACTGAAGAGGTTGTTGTAACTGGTATTGGTATGTCCATTGTTTTGAAAATGTTAGTCTCTATTTTTGAATGTGTGTATCAAAGGTTATATTAGGGTGAGAGGAGGTCTGCCACTCTATCACAAGGATGATGTCATCAGTGATGTCATCAGTGATGTCATTTGAGATGTCATCAGTGATGTCATGAGTGATGTCACTGACCATGTCATGAGTGATGTAATATGTGACGTCATCAGCAGTGCATTGCGGGCGCGCGAGTTATAGTTAGCTGAACTAACTATAACGGGGGAATTTCAATGGTTTTGTACAAGTGAAAAGTCCAGCTAACTATAACACCCCTGAAACCTATGGTTTTTTCAGTGAATTTCTGAGGTTTTTTAAATGCTAATTCCTAACTATAACGTGCCTGAAACCTATGGTTTTTTCTGTGAATTTCAAAGGTTTTTTAAATGCTAATTTCTAACTATGCCTACAGAGATAGGACATGTGAAGAAAGAAGAAAAAATGCACAGAAAGAAACAAAAGAAGTGCAGAAAGAAGCAACAGAAGTCCTCAAATACGAAGATAAGTGCAGGAAGAAGGATAACGTGCAGAAAGAACAAAAAGAAGAGCAGAAAGAAGCCTTGTTGCAAAATCATCCTGTACCCTCAACTTTTTCAGACGGATACTGGTGGTAACTGAGTCTGACTAACCAGTCCTAGAGCCAGTGCTATGTTAAAAGACACTTAGAATACAGTGAAAACACCTACATACACTAGGGAACATTATGCGTTGGGGTCCCCCTGTGATTAGCATGACCTCCTCTGTAAGCCCCTAGTATATAATAGGGCATGGGGATTAAAACTACCTCTTAAAACAGGCCACAGGGCGTTTTTGCACACGTTAACTCAGGCCCCGTCCCCTCCATTCACCACTGTGTAAACACGCCCTGTGTCCATTTTTAGTTGGGAGATTAAGTTCATTTGAATCCTGAGGGTCCCTAGGGTCCAACTAGCCCACGAGGTACCTCCAGTAAGTGCCACAGAGCTGCGTTGCAGAGAGGTGTAAAAAGTGGCACGGCCTGGACCACCTCTCTGCAATGCAGCTCAGTGGCGCTTACTGGAAGCACTTGGTGGGCTAGTTAGCCCCCAGGGGCCCTCAGTATTGAAGGGAAATTATATCCCCAATTTAAAACGTGCCATAGTGCGTGTTTGCACACGTCACCTCAGGCCCCGTCCCCTCCCTTCACCACTGTGTAAACGCGCCCTGTGGCTGTTCTAAGTTGAGAGATTAAGTCCCCTTGAATCCTAAGGGTCCCTAGGGTCAAACTAGACCACTAGGTACCTCCAGTAAGCGCCACAGAGCTGCGTTGCAGAGAGGTGTAAAAAGGGGCTTGGCCTCAGAACACCTGGCTGCAGCGCAGCTCCCTGGCGCATACTGGAGATGCCTGTTGGGGGCGCATTTGCAGAGTGCTGCACGTAGGGGGCATGGCCTCCGGCACGATGCCAGTCTTTTATTTATTTTAGTTTTTTAAGAAGGGGGGCTGTTTGGTTCCCCTTCTTATTCTAATTTATTGGCCCTGATGACCCCATCCCCCAGGGCCAGTCTCCTAATTATATTTTTTTGACCCCAATCCCCAGGGCCGGCCACTGTTTTTTATTATTTTTAAAGATATATATTTATAGACACACCTAGGACATGCTGGACAAACCGTACGTACCTATCACCATGACGATTTGCGTGATATTCATTAAAAGGCGACTATGCATGCAATGAATCCACGTGGAATGTATTTACACCACTAGTAAAGCTCTGACATGTCTGATGCCCTACCGTGCCTAATCCTGGTAGACACCCTTGTCGTTTATTTATACAAACATGGGTAGCTATTGACGGGCACATTTAATACACATGCACACCAAGCCATTCAAAGGGGATTCGACAAAAATTCGACCAAAACTATGCGAGAAACCCCCCTCACGGTTAATAAAACACACATCCACTGCCGGATGTGTAATACTTTTTATTTTACTCTCTGGAAAGGGGACGAACATCACTTGAGAGTCACAGCGTGCTCCTGACAGAGCCCAATGCTGTGTTACACCCACCATTGCCTGCCGAGTGCCACACACCTCTGTGTTGTATTCCACTAGCTAGTGCATATGCTATGACACTCTCTAGCCCATGTGCACTGTAACACCACCCCGTGAATATGTCATGCCACACTTGTCTTCGCACGGGTTATATTGCCCCATCTAACGTGCCTTTCTCGATGCCTATGTTATAACGCACAGTGCTATGCCATACATATTACAATCTGGGATCCATATCTTTGTCACAGTGCATATGCAACGTTACACTCCCCAACACATATTTTATATTACAACTTTAGAGACTAGTTAGGTTACACAACACTGCCCTGTGCATATTACACTCCAAGGCGCATATCGCATAGCACGCGCTAGTGCCTGTGCTATCTCGCGCTCTCCAATGAATCTGTCATTGCGCACAATGTATTGCATATTATATTTCACGCCCGGTTCATCTTATATCACACTTTTTGGTGCATAGTTTATACCATACACTATATCTAGTTTTCATTTTCAATCGTGCTCTCAGGACTATGTTCTATATAACACTGTGTTCACCTACCCTTTTCACGGGCATTACATTTTGCGATAGGGGGTGGAGGGTCAGGGGGTGTTTCTGCCAAGTGAGCCCGGAGTCACAGTCACAAACGTCCTCTTCTTCCTGAATAAAAGTGAGATTATGCTCCATACTTGTTCATATTTTAAGTAGTTCGCACAGACACAATGTTTTAAAAACAATAAAGTTCCTAATACCCGCCTTCTCTGAACAGTTAGCTTGCTGCCCCATCCCCTTCCTCCCTATCCTCTGTTGTGTGAATCCATGGACTAGCCTCCTCCCTCCTGCCATGCATGGTCTGATGTGCTGCCACTGCCCTCAATTTAGTATGATGTACCAGTCCACTCCTCCTGCCCTCCATTGCCCAATTCTATGCCCCATCATTGACCTCCTGCTTAAACTCTGTGCTTAGCTTGCTGCCCCTATTCTCCTTCCCCCTGCCCTCCGATGTCTTTGTGCATGCCCCTGCTCCATCCTTTTTGCCCACCATGTCCCATGGACCTGCCACTCCTATCTACTCTGAGTGTTCTGTTGAGCTGCCACTCCCCTCCCACCTGCCTAGCATTGTCAGATGACTGTAACCTGTCCCTGCCACCTCCACCCTGCCTGTCCACATGCCATGCCCCTATCCTCTTCCTCCTGTCCTACATGGTCCATTGTACTGCCACACCCTTCTGCCCTCCCTGGTCTGTTGTGCTGCAACTGCTCCTCCTGCCTGCCCCGTGTGGTCTGTTGTGAGGTCCCTTCCCCTGAACTTTCTTGTCTGTGCACAGGTCCTGACCCTTCCTTCTATCCTCCATCGTCCTTTGTGCATGCCCCTCCACCCTCCTTCTTGCCCATCATAGCCATTGTGCTACCACTAACCCTCCCACTTGCCATGCATGGTCTTCTGTGCTGCCATGGCCCCTCCCACCTTCCCTGTGTGGTCAGTTAGCTGCCCCTGACCCCCTCCCACCTTCCCTCCATGGTCTGTGTGAATGCCATCACAGTCTCACTGTTGCTCTTCATGGTGTGTCTTGCTTCTAGTGCCCATCCTGCCTGACCTCCATGGCTATCTTGCTGCTCCTGCCCTGCCCCCTTGCCCCCAGCCCTACTCCCTCCCTCCTGGCTTGTCTGTTCCATTGTAATGCCCCTGATCCGTCCCTCCTGCCCTTTATGGTCTGTTATGCTGCAGCTTTCTCTCCTGTCTGTCCATTATGGTCAGCTAGCTACCATTGCCTCTTGCCCCTCTGTTCTCTGTTGTCCATGTGCATGGTCCTGTCCCCTCCCTCTTGCTTTCTATGGATTGTTGTGCTGCACTCCCGTCCTGCATGCCCTGTGTGGTGTATTGTGCTGCTGCAAACCCTGATGCCTGCCCTGCAGGGTCAGTTTGGTGCACCTCTCCATGTCCCTCCTGTCCTCTGTTATCCAAGTCCATGTCCCTATCCCATTTCCTTCCATGATCCAATGTACCATACTTGCGAACATTTTGAACTTGGTAAGAGGGAGATTTTGAAAAAAAACTAGGGTATTGATTTTCCCCTTTGAGTTACATTGAAAAAGAGGATATTGTAGACAGGAGACAGATCAAATAAAGCCCATTTGAGCTTAAAAACATTGGACGTTTCCTGGCTGAATCGGGTCTGTTGGCATGTATGGTTGTACTACCATTGCCTCTTCCTTCTGCCCACAATGGTCTATTACGTTGCCACAGCCTTGAAGGAGGGTAGATTTTGTATCACAGGGGGCCCCTGGCCCGTTCTGTCCACACCTGAAGTATGAGACCCTTGTCCTTGCCCTGCCAGCTGCATTTGTAGGCCGTATTAAATTGACCAGCGGGTCCTGTGTTGCTATATAATTATCCTGAGACATCCTTACCACTCAGCCAGCATAAAACCCCTGTGTAGGCCCTTCTGTTCAATATGTAGGCCTCTTTGTTAAATTGACCATAGCTCTGCAATTTTAGTGTATAGCAGTCTGAAGGCAGGTCTGCGAGGCCTTCTGATCCAAACTAGTAGCCCCCACCCTACCCGAGTGCTCCGTGCTCGGTATCAAAGTTCAACATCCCCCTGAAGCTGTCGACATACAGTAGGCTGCATCCTGGACTGGTACTTGCTTCCTGGGCAGGTTTCCCGCTTTTAAGGAAGTGGCAACCGCAGAGCGTCAAGTTAGGAGAACTGAGGAGATTTTATACATGAATATATTGAATTCCCGTACAATACCCATTATTTTCTGCTTGCTCTATGGAACTTACGATAAGCGATTGGCCTGAGAGACTGACCTTTTCACCCAGTCCATTGTCAGCATTAAGTGGGTAAATGACGAAATGTCTGGTAAAATCTGCAGACGAAGCTTTTGGGTAGCATACGTAGGTAGATGTAGCGTGCAAAGGAGCCCACAAAATGATATAAAAAGGGAGCACCCACAGATATCGACGGACTACCTCGCCGTCTGTATGTAGGTTAACAGGCAGTGCAGGTTTTCCCCAAGAGCTGGGAGCTCTTGTCTTCCTTTGCTTAAAATGTCTTGCTCTGCTTTGCTTGAAGTATCTTATTCTATTTTACCTATATGAAATGTCATGTTATGTTTAACCATTGTTCTCTTTACTTTTGCATTTAAAAGATTTTGTATTGTAATTGCAGGAATGCTTGCTCTAAGAGTAAACGTGAGTGTTCCTCGGTAACATTTTCCTTGGTGTAACTTGTTTCTCATGATGCATTTATAGATGTGTTTTCTCTCTCTCTCTGTCAGTACATTAATTGAGATACAGAGAATATTATGACAGCTGTATGATTATCTGGATTCTGTATTTTGTACTTTATGTCTCTATTCTGCGGTTTCTTTGAAGTTGCATCTTCTCATTAAACTGCCATTGTATTCTGCCTCCAATTCCATGTCTCATATGTCTGTTTTCTTCATTTTTGGAGCAAGCGTTCCTAGGCACCCCGGCTCAAATTAAGGTGCCCCTTTTGTCCCTGACTCACTCTCCTGCTCAGTTCTGTGGTGGCTCCCGGGGATCTGGGGACCGCCCCTAGCTTCCTTGACCCGTAATAGATCTTCCCTCCAACAGCCTCTCTTGCAAGTCCTGTATTGTTGGTTTGTTGCCCCTGCCCCCCTTTCCACTGCCCTCCATAGTCTGTTGTGCTTCCACGGCCCTTCCTGCCTGCTCAGTGTGGTTAAATTGTTGCCTTTGCACCCTCCTACCTGCCTTCAATTTTCAGAGTCCGTGCCCCTGGCCTCTGCCTCTCAACAGTATCCTAATGAACAACTAGATTGCTAACATTCTATATTTATTACAAAAGTGTGGAACGCCTGACATCATCTTGATGTAATCAAAACTGTAATACCTAGAGCATTTCCTTTAGAAATTACATATATGAGAGGGTCTAATTGGCATCAAAATTATGGTTAGTGCTCTAAAAGACTAAAATAAGGACATATTTTCTGAGTTTTCAAATAGCGACAAAGCACTTTTAAATTATTTGTTATCTTTATGTTTTTTTATCCAGTTGACCACTTGATTAAATGTTGCACTTAGGGGAGAGGATGTGGTGTTACTTCCAGAACTGCAGACTTTGCAACTGGGGAACCAGGTTGAAGTTTCTGCTTCAGCTCGACATTCTGTGATTCTGGTCAAATCACTTAGTCTCCCCATGTCTACAACCAAAATGAATTTGTTCTTGTGTGATGTAACCAATGCTCATGTAAAGCACTCCAATACCTGACAAGTCTGCACTATATAACACTGCAAAAACACAAAATAATAAGTGTTTTGCACACTTCTGTCATTGGGCTATATTTGGGCTACATCTGGGTGATTTTGGGCTACATTTGGGCTCTTTTGTCTCCGGTGGCCATCTTGGGAGATTTATTTGTTATGAAGTTTCCTAATTTCCTCATGTACTGCATTCTCCTCAGTAGGAAATGCTTTCAGTTTTTTACTTTGATTCCATCATGAAGGTATTCAGATATGTCACACATTTGCCATAAATTCTGAATGTTAGCACTCTAGTTGCTCATTAGATCACTGTAGTAAAACTACTGCACCATGGAAGTCTGCTCCTGGTATTAAAAGTGCATGTTTCAGTCTGCATGTCAGAATTTTTTAATGAAATAGAAGAGGATTTGAGAAGTCACTCAAAATGTGCCCTCATTTTCTTTCTTCAGCATTAATCATAATTTCTATGGCAAAATGAACCTCCTCATTGTGTTCCTTTTTAAATTAAATGTTTTAAGTGTTACCAGTTTATTCCAATCAAGATGGCTTCAGGTGTGCCATACTTTTGTCATAATGAAGACAGTAAGCGCTCTAGTTGTTTTTAAGAACATTCTGGGACATTCTGTCATTGGGCTATACTTGGGCTACATCTGGGTGATATTTGGGCTACATTTGGGCTCTTTTGTCTCTGGTGGCCATCTTGGGAGACTTATTTGTTATGAAGTTTCCTAATTTCCTCATTTACTGCAGTCTCCTCAGTAGGAAATACTTTCAGTTTTTTACTTTGATTCCATCAAGAAGGCATTCAGATGTGTCACACATTTGCCATAATTTCAGAATGTTAGCACTCTTTTTGCTCATTAGATCACTGTAGTAAAGCTACTGCTCACCAGGGAAAACTGCTGCTGGTATTGAAAGTGCATGTTTCAGTCTGCATGTCAGAATTTTTTAATGAAATAGAAGAGGATTTGAGAAGTCACTCAAAATGTGCCCTAATTTTTCTTTCTGCAGCACTAATCATACTTTTTATGGAAAAATGAACCCCCTCATTTTGTTCCTTTTTAAATTAAATGTTTTAAGAGTTACCACTTTAATCCAAGCAAGATGGCTTCAGGTGTGCCATACGTTTATCATAAGTAGGACTGTTAGCGCTCTAGTAGTTCTTTGGAACACTCTGGGAAGCTGCAGTAGAACACAAAGGAATCAACTGACAGTCTCTGCCCTTGTTGGATGTACATGTTTTACTGAGAATGTCAGACTTCATTCTCACATGACTGAGAAAGATAATGTGAATTTACAGAAAATAAGCTCTCAGTTTAGCCTATAGATCACCTTCCAAACCTCTGTGGTAAAAGCATGAGAAAATATTTTTCTCTCAATCATGATATCCCAGCAGAAGGCTTTTTCACATGGTGAAATCACCTTAGAACATACCACAATTCCTAAAATGAGTATGGTACCATCAACAAATGATTTATAATGTAACTAAAGTCTTAAAACCTTCTATTAACTGCAATGCTTTTTAATGAGGTGCTATCATGTATATTGGTCCCAAGATGGCTGCCAACACTTCTTGGATGAAGTGCTGACAGCCAATCAGATCTCAGGATGAGATATGTGGTTAGGCTCCGCCCACATATATATATGCTTTTAAATGCTATTTTCTCAGGAAATACTGAACAGATTTACACCAGACCTGCAAAAGGCACTTCCTTGACCTTATGGCTACCTCTCTGCCAAATTTCAAGTAATTCTGTTCAGCCGTTCGGGCTGTAGCTCCGTCTAAAGGTCCTATGGAAAAATGCATGGGGAAAACGCGTTTTGGGACCCCCCTTTTTTCTCGGCCCCTGCTTGACGAATCCCCCCGAGACTTTCAGGGTAGGAGCGGAGCGTAGCGCCCCACCTATTTTGAAAATTTCGCGAGGATTCGTCGACCGGCGCCAAAGTTATTCCAAATAGAATGTTGCGGATTTCCTATGGAAACAGGGTCCTAACTATAACTACCTACTGGCGACCGCCAGTAGGTAATATATATATATATATAAATTCACTTAAAAAACCATAGGTTTCACACATGTTATAGTTAGGTGGATATTTCAATCGTAAAAAAACAATGAAATTCCCCCGTTATAGTTAGTTCAGATAACTATAACTCGCGCGCCCGCAATCCTCTGCTCATGACGTCACATATTACATCACTCATGACATGGTCAGTGGCATCACTCTTGACATCACTGATGACATCATCCTTGTGATAGAGTGGTGGTCGCGCGAGTTATAGTTATCTGAACTAACTATAACGGGGGAATTTCATTGGTTTTTTACGATTGAAATATCCACCTAACTATAACATGTGTGAAACCTATGGTTTTTTAAGTGAATTTGCAAGGTTTTTTAAATGCTAATTCCTAACTATAACGTGTGTGAAACCTATGGTTTTTTCAGTAAATTTGTACGGTTTTTTAAATGCTAAGTTATGTATGTATGTATTTTTTTTTTATATATTTATTTTTCAATAAGCTACGTATTAAAATAAATTTTTTATGGATTTTCACTGTGCGCGCATGGTGCACGCACCCCCGCGATTTAAATTATTTTTTTTTTAAATGTTTTTTTCTGCCTGCGGGGTCCTTCAGTGCTAGGGGGTCAGGAACTCTCTACCCTGCCCCCTTTTCACATTCGCCACCTTCCTTTTCCACTCTCGCACTGAAAACAAACAAAATGGAGGGCAACAATTTTTTTAAAATTTTTTTTGTAAAATTAATTGTATAACTGACTTATTAACAGTATCTTAGTGAATACAGTGATGTAATATGTGACGTCATCAGCAGTGGATTGCGGTCGCGCGAGTTATAGTTAGCTGAACTAACTATAACGGGGGAATTTCAATGGTTTTGTACGAGTGAAATGCCCAGCTAACTATAACATGTGTGAAACCCAGAAGGGGGGAACATGGCGGCAGCTAGGTGAGCTGTCGCGGCACTCTGCTCTGGGTTCCCTGTCCGTGTCCGTGCATGTGAGCGTCGGCTCACGGAGAGACTGATGGGAGGATGCGCATTCTGTTTCTTGCGGGTCTGTGCAAGATAATCCCTTTGACAGTACCTTGGAGTTCGATGCGTGGAGAAAGGGAGTGCCTTTTCAGGCTGGGAGCCATCGCCAACGGAGTCGGTCCGTGGGCAGATTCCCTCGGAGCTGCTGATGCAGCGCTCGCCCCACCCTCCAGTCTAGGGTCGGCTGTTGCGGGGAAGCAGCCAGGGCTGCTTGTCGATTGTCGAGCCCCATGGAAGGCCGTTCCCGGCTTGCAGCTCTGGAGTCTGGCTGCACTGGAGCTCCGTCATGGAAGGAAGGCCCGTAGCATTCTCCTGGGTCCTCGTTCGGAGGGATTCCGCACTGATATCTCCTCAGAGTCTGGTAAGAGGGGTAAGGGGGGTGCGGAGGAGGAGAAAGAGAAGATCAAAGCCAAAGGGGGTCCTTGGAGGCATTCTGGAACTGGGGGAGAGATTTTTAATGAGACAGCAGAGACATTGCAGGGGGCTTGTGGGGCTTGTGATGGGCTGAGGGGTTCAGAGGAATTGGTGGGTTTCATGCCTATGAGTCTGGAGGGCTCTGTCCCCGGTCTGCTGCTTCCCCTGCAAGGTACGGTTAAAGCTAATATTTCTTCCGCAAACCTGAAGCATGGTGTCAAAGGAAGGGGGAAAGGTGCTCTAAATAGAAAGACCAAACTTGTTGGAGAGACCGTTGAACTGATTGAGGGTGCAGAGGGGGGTGTGGCACGACTGAGCTCAAAAGTCTCCTCATATCTATCGGGTGAGGTTAAGGCAAAACGTGCTTTTACTACTAAACCAGCAAAAGGTTCTAAGACCACCAAAAATATCAAGGCAGCTAAGAATACAGCTAAGAATATAGCTAAGAGCGTAGAGTCTAGGATAACGCCGTCATTGGGGTCCTACTTTAAGGTTGTTCCACAAATCTTGTGCCTCCCTGACCAGAATTTATTTGAAAGTACTTCTTCCATAATGGCATCACACACCTATCATGAGTCTTCTGTACTACCTACAGGTACAGACTTGATTATACCCCCTCTAGGGCCTGTTCTGGCTAAAACAAACACCTTGCTGTGCCTGGCTGAAGGGACGGATATAAATATAGAGGAGGGCTTGTTTGACAACATGAATGGGGCCCATTGTGGACTAAAAGGCAGGGGTGAGGGCGAGGTGGAGGCTGAGGCTGAGGATAAGATGAGTAGTCTTTCAGACCTTCCCGCCCTGAGTCCCAGTCCCAGCCCCAGTCCTCCTGCGCAGAGTCCCAGTCCCAGTCCTCCAGGCACACCGATTGCCCTCTCGTCCAATATCCCGATTCAAAGTACAAGTGATGTGTTACATTCGACGGAGCCACCGAGTGTTATCCTGCCGGCTACCCTGTCACAAAATCAAATAGATCTCCCGTGCTCCACAGAGCCATTAACTCTCTTGTCTCCAAAGTATATGGCTACGGAGCGTTTGCCAGCGGTGTTTAATCCTGGGTCTCGGCTATCAGCGTTACCACATAGTATTGATCTATCACAGGAGGCTGGTCGAGGGGGTGTGGCCTCAGCCTCAGATACACATCTAGGTGGCGGGGTGGACCCATCTCTAGCCTCATATCTCCAGTCGATGTTTTCATCTTTATCAGCAGACATCAAAAAAGGTGTTGAGGCCTCGACAATTATCCAATCCGAAATTCAGAATTTTCATCTAACAGACCTACATCTCTATCTAAAACTAGGTTGTTTCTACTTGATAAAATGAAGGAGTTTGGATATGTGGACATATGGAGACTCAAGTCTGGCCTAAGACAGGGCATCTCATTTCGTAATTATAAATGCCATCACCAGTCAAGGATAGATTTAGTGCTGGTCAGTCAGGAACTAGTTAATCTGGTGCAAAACGTTTACTATCTCCCTTTTCATCTCTCTGACCATGCAGCTTTATGCCTTGAACTGATGGGCTGTCGAAAACCACAGTTAGAACATGGTCATTTGACCGTTCACTCCTTAATGTTCCAGATGATATTTCCTTCTTAAGAACTGAAACACAGTATTTCTTTGATAATAATATCGGCTCCGCTTACTCAGGTTCTGTATGGGACGCATTTAAGGCCTATCTGCGTGGCCTAATTACTAACAAGGTCTCGCATAAGAGGAAAATCTATAGAGACACAGTTACCTCGTTGGAAGCCGATATGGTTAAGGTGCAGGAGAGCATCCTGCTACATCCTGCCGCTCCACCAGAAATATTGGAAGTCTGGCAAAACAAATTACTTACATTAAAGGGGGAATTGGGTTCTATCTTGGATTTACGAGTTCTTCAGAGATGGGAGGCCAGTAAGATGGCCCATTCTGAATATGGAGAAAGCGCAGGGAAGCTTTTGGCTTGGAAAGCAAAAACGGATCGTATTAGAAATAATATAGATCAAATTTTGGTCGAAGGTACGGTCCATTCTGCAGATAGGGATATCAGAAATGCCTTTCGTGACTTCTTTAAGAATATATATCATGAGGATAAGAGCATTGATGCGCGACAAGTTGACGACTGGCTGAATGGAGTATCCCTCCCTTCTCGTTCGCCTGTTCAGAAAGTTGCCTTGGATAGATCTATCACAGAAGAAGAGGTAACTGGAGCTATTTTACATAGTAATAAGGGGAGGGCATCAGGTCCTGATGGCCTCCCTTCGGAGGTTTATTCGGCTTTATTACCAACAATAGTCCCCTTCTTAACCCATCTGTTTAACCAGATTTTTTGGAGGGAGTGTATCCCCCTAAATCTTGGAACGATGCTTCTATCACTTTGATACTAAAGCCTGGTAAACCAGCTGATAGCTGTGGGTCATACAGACCGATTTCCATTCTAAATTCGGATTACAAGCTTTTTACATCTATCCTAGCTAAAAGACTGGGGGAGGTGGCACCCTGCATTTTACATCAAAATCAGCGAGGCTTTGTGAGGGGCCGCCAGCTCTTTGAGCTGACTTATGATCTGATGGGTGCTATCGACATGGCGACTACGGATTCCTTGCCCTTAGCAGTCATTACCTTGGATGCTACCAAGGCCTTCGACAGGGTGAAGTGGACATTCCTGTCGGGGGTCTTGGGGAAATTCAATATTGGTGAGGGTTTCCGTGGAGCTGTTGGTTTGCTGTATCGGAATCCTACAGCTTCCCTGTTGGTTAATGGTGAACTGTCAGACCCCTTTAATATTACTCGGGGCACCAGGCAGAGCTGCCCGCTCTCCCCTCTCCTATTCGATTTATACATCGAGCCCTTTGCCCAACGACTGAGGGACGATGTTAATATCAAGTCGTTTATCTATAGGGGATGGGAGAAGAAGGTAGCCCTGTACGCTGATGACATTCTTATTTTCTCTTCAGACCTGAGTACAGCATTTCCCGCGGTTTTCGCACAGGCCCGTGATTATGGTGACATGTCTGGATACCAGATCAATGCATCTAAAACAGAGATGATGCTATGGAATGATGCCGAGCCAGTGGCAGGGGCCCGGCCAAGTCGTTCTATGCGTTATCTCGGACTTACCATCGTAACGGACATAGATAAAATTGTACCACTGAACCTAGATATAGTGACGAGAGATTGCAGAAAGCTTATGAGGTCTTGGTCTTCGCTCTCTCTTTCAATTTTGGGTAGAGTCAACTTGGTTAAGATGTTCATTTTGCCCAAATTTTCTTTCTTGTTTAACACTATTCCGTTGTATTTTGAACCTTCTACTCTACAAAAGTTGCAAGGCTGCATTAGTTCTTTTATTTGGAATGATCATATACCTCGGATAGCATGGAAAAAAATCAGGCGCCGTAGAGAAAAGGGGGGTCTGGCAGCACCTGATTTACAACTATATGCTTGGGCTTTTCAACTTTCCCATGCCAGGATGCTGCTTAAGATGCCGACAAATGTGGGTATAGGTAGCATGTTTGCTGCTTAGTTGAGAGGGGGGGGAGTAGACCAGCAGGGCTTTTTGTTTAAATTTGGGGATCCTAAGTTTTTTAAAAAGGTTAAGTTAAAGATTTTGTTGGGTTCCATAAAAACATGGGTCAAACTAAGATGCGCAATAAAGGTGGGTTATTTTTCAGGTAGGTCACCACTATGGGACTCTCCGGGTTCCCCGGCGTGGCTTCTTGATATTTTGGCAACACCTTTGAGAGAGGCCGGTCTGGTTATCTGGGGAGATCTCTTTTTCGATGGTGTTTGCTATCTTGGGACCACATATTAGCTAGAGTGGGGTTGGGTCTATCTAAATTCAAATATTTACAGATGGCGAGTTGGGCCCATACTCAGAGCTCTATTAGGGGTAGATTCCAAATAGGTAGTGAGAGTAGTATAGTGACCCTGATGATGGACAAACCTCCTGTACCCAAAGAGATTTCGTTCTGGTATAATTTGTTACTAGATGAGGTCGACGGGGAGTTTGTCTTACCTGAAACACTGTGGAGTCTCTCCTTCCCTGGAAAAGATCTTGAGAACATCTGGTATTCCTCCTTTAAGATCCTGTGGGATACAGTGAAGCCGGCGTGGTTGTGTAGGAACCATTTCTTTACGCTGCACAGGGCTTATTATTCCCCACAGCGGCTATCAAAATGTTCTACTGAATCCACTGTGGCATGCCCTAAATGCGGGCTGCCAGCAGCTTCGGAACAACATATGTTTTATGAATGCCCATTGGTGTTACCTTTTTGGGACGCTATCAGCACTTTTTTGACAGCATCTGTGGGGCATCAAATTTCAATCGATGCACTGCTCGTAATTTTTGGAACATCATTGGATGTTCAAGGTCCTGTTAAAAAACTCTTGTTTTATTGTATCCTACTTGCAAGAAGAGAGATTTGCAGGAAATGGAAGGAACCACTGCCTCCCACCTTGTTAGATTAGCGTTCATCAGTACTCCGAACGTCTAAAATCGACCTAGTAAGATCCGGTAACCCTGAAAAATGAGACTTTTGGCAACTTTTGAACTGGTCCTAGATGTGTGTGTGGGTTTTTTTTTTCCCCACTGTCCGATGATTAACGCTGCTTGGTCTGCTCTCCCTCCTAGATATAGATATACCCTGAGCATGGTTTCATGGATCTGTTATGGGTATTTAACAGCAGCAATATTGCTCCCACATGGATTATATTCTCGTGGTGAACTTTATGGAGAGTTTTGAATGACACTGAGTGCTATCTCTGCCTGTCAGGGCACTACCAGTTTATCTGTGACAGTGTATTTCATTTCTTCTCTCCTAGAAGCTTCTACGTGATCTTCCAAGGGCAAAATGAGGACCAAAAAAAAGACAAAAAAAAAAAGTGTGAAACCTATGGTTTTTTTAGGGAATATATATATATATATATATATATGCAACTCGATACACTTCTTCTCCAGAAAGTATACACGGACACCAGGGAGATTTGCAGTTTCAAATCGGTTTTAATGAACTGCACTCGCTACGCGTTTCAGCTTTCGCCTTGTTCACGCTGAAGCAGTATTTTTTGAATAAAGTTATATAAAGTTCATAAACGCAAAAATAGACAACAGACTTTTCACATCAACAGAATGTAATGCAGAGACTTGGTAATTTAGGCGGCCATCTTAGCCTAGTACAAAATTCATTCTACAGGTATATATCCTTCTATATATCTCGTAGCATATACATAAAATAACTGTACGTTCAAATAATTATTGGAAATAAGTGCATATTATATCACATTATCGTGTTTCCAAATAATATAAACACAATACCACACCCTGTACAGTATGCATAAATTATATACAATATGTACACTATATACACACATGTTATGCCCCAGTGGGCAGATTTACAGAGTTATTCCAACAACTATTGGCAATAAGTATCTCAACCAGATGGTAATCTTATTCATGTACATGCGCAATCTTATCGCCCCAGTGGGCATACAGCAAGAATACATAATACTGCAAATGCAACTTGAAGTTCCTGAGAGGCCACAGCATGATTCAGTACCAATCTCTAAAAAACGGAAATAAGATAAGTTTTAGTATATCATAGACCTAATATAATGACAAATCTTACTTATGCAAATGTACAGATAGCTCTTCGCTAGAATTCAACCCTTTCGGGACCATTGTGTCAAAATCTACAATATATCTAGATTCTAATTGTCTCAGGAGAAGTAGTTTATTCCCTCCACGTGCAGTATCCATGACAGCATCAATCACCACCATTTTCAACAATTTTTCATTTTGAGCATGTTCTTCAAAGAAATGTCGTGCAACAGGATATTGTTTGTTGTTATGGCGTAATGCCCTGACATGTTCTAATACTCTCTTTTTTGCACGGTGGATAGTGCTGCCAATGTATGCCTTGTTGCATGGACAGGTTAACGCATAGACACAGTACATAGTATTGCAAGTTAAGGATTTCTTGATGGTAAACTTGCTATTCATACTAGAGAATTGTACCTCCATGCAGTCACTGCTGTTTCTGCAGGCCTTACAGTTTCTGCAGCAGCGGAATCCTGGCCTACCAACACTTTTAGGAGGTGTAATGCTAGTTATTACACTGGGGCTAAGTTCATCCCTCAAAGAGTTACTTCTCTGGAATGTGACTTGCGGATGATTGGTCAAATGTTCTTTGAGATGGCTATCAGTTAACAAGACATGCCAGTGTTTATCTAGAATACGACGCAGGTCATGCGCTTGTCCAGAGTATGTGGTGATGAAACGTAAACTTTCAATTTCTGGTAATCGTGGCACAGGGTGTAATAACCCATTACGGGTAACATTATCCACTTTATTACAGGCTTCTTTGATCGTACGTGGATGGTAGCCTCTCTCTCTAAAACGTTGTATCATCTTGTTCTTTTCAATTGCATAGCTACTCTCCGTACTACAATTGCGTTTGGCACGCAATAGTTCCCCATATGGGATGCTGTACACTAGCTTTCGGGGATGCGAGCTAGAGGCACTCAAAATGCTGTTACCGGCTGTCAATTTTCGGTAAAGATGTGTGTGCATAACTTGTTCTATGATCTCCACAGTGACATCGAGGAACTCCACCGAGGTCCTGCTGACGTGTTCTGTGAAGACCAAGTTGTATGAATTGTCATTCAGTAGTTTGACAAATGCAGTAGCAGAATTCAAATCACCCTTCCAAATTAAAAAGATGTCGTCAATATATCGGAGCCACAGGACACAGTTAGAAAATTGTTCCAGCTGTGAGGCCACCTGCTCCTCCCACCAGCCCATGACAAGATTGGCATAGCTGGGGGCGAAGCAAGTCCCCATCGCTGTGCCCTGTGACTGCCGATAGACGACATCATCAAATAGAAAAAAGTTATTTGTTAAGCAGTATTCGATCATAACCATGATCATCTCTGAATGATGGAATAAAGAAATGGAACGACTTTTGAGGAAATGTTGCACAGCCTTTAAACCTAGCTCATGTTGAATGCTAGTATAAAGGCTGCCAACATCCAGGGTAACCAAGTTGGTTACCCTGGATGTTGGCAGCCTTTATACTAGCATTCAACATGAGCTAGGTTTAAAGGCTGTGCAACATTTCCTCAAAAGTCGTTCCATTTCTTTATTCCATCATTCAGAGATGATCATGGTTATGATCGAATACTGCTTAACAAATAACTTTTTTCTATTTGATGATGTCGTCTATCGGCAGTCACAGGGCACAGCGATGGGGACTTGCTTCGCCCCCAGCTATGCCAATCTTGTCATGGGCTGGTGGGAGGAGCAGGTGGCCTCACAGCTGGAACAATTTTCTAACTGTGTCCTGTGGCTCCGATATATTGACGATATCTTTTTAATTTGGAAGGGTGATTTGAATTCTGCTACTGCATTTGTCAAACTACTGAATGACAATTCATACAACTTGGTCTTCACAGAACACGTCAGCAGGACCTCGGTGGAGTTCCTCGATGTCACTGTGGAGATCATAGAACAAGTTATGCACACACATCTTTACCGAAAATTGACAGCCGGTAACAGCATTTTGAGTGCCTCTAGCTCGCATCCCCGAAAGCTAGTGTACAGCATCCCATATGGGGAACTATTGCGTGCCAAACGCAATTGTAGTACGGAGAGTAGCTATGCAATTGAAAAGAACAAGATGATACAACGTTTTAGAGAGAGAGGCTACCATCCACGTACGATCAAAGAAGCCTGTAATAAAGTGGATAATGTTACCCGTAATGGGTTATTACACCCTGTGCCACGATTACCAGAAATTGAAAGTTTACGTTTCATCACCACATACTCTGGACAAGCGCATGACCTGCGTCGTATTCTAGATAAACACTGGCATGTCTTGTTAACTGATAGCCATCTCAAAGAACATTTGACCAATCATCCGCAAGTCACATTCCAGAGAAGTAACTCTTTGAGGGATGAACTTAGCCCCAGTGTAATAACTAGCATTACACCTCCTAAAAGTGTTGGTAGGCCAGGATTCCGCTGCTGCAGAAACTGTAAGGCCTGCAGAAACAGCAGTGACTGCATGGAGGTACAATTCTCTAGTATGAATAGCAAGTTTACCATCAAGAAATCCTTAACTTGCAATACTATGTACTGTGTCTATGCGTTAACCTGTCCATGCAACAAGGCATACATTGGCAGCACTATCCACCGTGCAAAAAAGAGAGTATTAGAACATGTCAGGGCATTACGCCATAACAACAAACAATATCCTGTTGCACGACATTTCTTTGAAGAACATGCTCAAAATGAAAAATTGTTGAAAATGGTGGTGATTGATGCTGTCATGGATACTGCACGTGGAGGGAATAAACTACTTCTCCTGAGACAATTAGAATCTAGATATATTGTAGATTTTGACACAATGGTCCCGAAAGGGTTGAATTCTAGCGAAGAGCTATCTGTACATTTGCATAAGTAAGATTTGTCATTATATTAGGTCTATGATATACTAAAACTTATCTTATTTCCGTTTTTTAGAGATTGGTACTGAATCATGCTGTGGCCTCTCAGGAACTTCAAGTTGCATTTGCAGTATTATGTATTCTTGCTGTATGCCCACTGGGGCGATAAGATTGCGCATGTACATGAATAAGATTACCATCTGGTTGAGATACTTATTGCCAATAGTTGTTGGAATAACTCTGTAAATCTGCCCACTGGGGCATAACATGTGTGTATATAGTGTACATATTGTATATAATTTATGCATACTGTACAGGGTGTGGTATTGTGTTTATATTATTTGGAAACACGATAATGTGATATAATATGCACTTATTTCCAATAATTATTTGAACGTACAGTTATTTTATGTATATGCTACGAGATATATAGAAGGATATATACCTGTAGAATGAATTTTGTACTAGGCTAAGATGGCCGCCTAAATTACCAAGTCTCTGCATTACATTCTGTTGATGTGAAAAGTCTGTTGTCTATTTTTGCGTTTATGAACTTTATATAACTTTATTCAAAAAATACTGCTTCAGCGTGAACAAGGCGAAAGCTGAAACGCGTAGCGAGTGCAGTTCATTAAAACCGATTTGAAACTGCAAATCTCCCTGGTGTCCGTGTATACTTTCTGGAGAAGAAGTGTATCGAGTTGCATAATTGGGGTTTCCGATTACCCCGACACGGACCGCCCTACAGACAGCCTTCATCATTATCGGGACCGGCGTTGTTGATATATATATATATGTATATATATAATTATATATATATATATATATATATATATATATAAATTCACTTAAAAAACCATAGGTTTCACACATGTTATAGTTAGGTGGATATTTCAATCGTAAAAAAACAATGAAATTCCCCCGTTATAGTTAGTTCAGATAACTATAACTCGTTCGCCCGCAATCCTCTGCTCATGACGTCACATATTACATCACTCATGACATGGTCAGTGGCATCACTCTTGACATCACTGATGACATCATCCTTGTTTTAGAGTGGCAGTCGCGCGAGTAATTTCCCTGGCTGTCAGGACAGTATTATGGCCAGTGATCAAGGGCGTGGAAGCCCGAAACATGTTTGGCAACTTCTGCGGGTTGAATGTGCACGATATCTCTGCTGCCCACAATTAAAGTAATGGACTTAACTTCCAAGTGTGTTGGCGTTTCTACATGGGCAAATTTTGTGTTGGATTTAAATTGCGGCGTGCCTCGTCGCGGAGACACCCCGCTGCTGTAACAAGCGGCCCTGCATGCGCCTGGAGCCCCGGGTGCAACGGCGGGACTTGGAAGCCCCGGATTGTGGGGATCGAGAAGCAGAAATGTCGTGACCTCTCCCCGGAGTAACCCACTTGGGGCGTACATTGCATGCATATCATTGTCACGGACAGCACTCACTATGAGGAAGACATGAAACTACCAAGACCAGAAGGCATAGGAAACCCACAGGGGCGGGTCTGAAGGTATTTAAATTTCCCTGGCTGTCAGGACAGTAATATGGCCAGTGATCAAGGGCGTGGAAGCCCGAAACATGTTTGGCAACTTCTGCGGGTTGAATGTGCACGATATCTCTGCTGCCCACAATTAAAGTAATGGACTTAACTTCCAAGTGTGTTGGCGTTTCTACATGGGCAAATTTTGTGTTGGATTTAAATTGCGGCGTGCCTCGTCGCGGAGACACCCCGCTGCTGTAACAAGCGGCCCTGCATGCGCCTGGAGCCCCGGGTGCAACGGCGGGACTTGGAAGCCCCGGATTGTGGGGATCGAGAAGCAGAAATGTCGTGACCTCTCCCCGGAGTAACCCACTTGGGGCGTACATTGCATGCATATCATTGTCACGGACAGCACTCACTATGAGGAAGACATGAAACTACCAAGACCAGAAGGCATAGGAAACCCACAGGGGCGGGTCTGAAGGTATTTAAATTTCCCTGGCTGTCAGGACAGTAATATGGCCAGTGATCAAGGGCGTGGAAGCCCGAAACATGTTTGGCAACTTCTGCGGGTTGAATGTGCACGATATCTCTGCTGCCCACAATTAAAGTAATGGACTTAACTTCCAAGTGTGTTGGCGTTTCTACATGGGCAAATTTTGTGTTGGATTTAAATTGCGGCGTGCCTCGTCGCGGAGACACCCCGCTGCTGTAACAAGCGGCCCTGCATGCGCCTGGAGCCCCGGGTGCAACGGCGGGACTTGGAAGCCCCGGATTGTGGGGATCGAGAAGCAGAAATGTCGTGACCTCTCCCCGGAGTAACCCACTTGGGGCGTACATTGCATGCATATCATTGTCACGGACAGCACTCACTATGAGGAAGACATGAAACTACCAAGACCAGAAGGCATAGGAAACCCACAGGGGCGGGTCTGAAGGTATTTAAATTTCCCTGACTGTCAGGACAGTAATATGGCCAGTGATCAAGGGCGTGGAAGCCCGAAACATGTTTGGCAACTTCTGCGGGTTGAATGTGCACGATATCTCTGCTGTCCACAATTAAAGTAATGGACTTAACTTCCAAGTGTGTTGGCGTTTCTACATGGGCAAATTTTGTGTTGGATTTAAATTGCGGCGTGCCTCGTCGCGGAGACACCCCGCTGCTGTAACAAGCGGCCCTGCATGCGCCTGGAGCCCCGGGTGCAACGGCGGGACTTGGAAGCCCCGGATTGTGGGGATCGAGAAGCAGAAATGTCGTGACCTCTCCCCGGAGTAACCCACTTCGGGCGTACATTGCATGCATATCATTGTCACGGACAGCACTCACTATGAAGAAGACATGAAACTACCAAGACCAGAAGGCATAGGAAACCCACAGGGGCGGGTCTGAAGGTATTTAAATTTCCCTGGCTGTCAGGACAGTAATATGGCCAGTGATCAAGGGCGTGGAAGCCCGAAACATGTTTGGCAACTTCTGCGGGTTGAATGTGCACGATATCTCTGCTGCCCACAATTAATGTAATGGACTTAACTTCCAAGTGTGTTGGCGTTTCTACATGGGCAAATTTTGTGTTGGATTTAAATTGCGGCGTGCCTCGTCGCGGAGACACCCCGCTGCTGTAACAAGCGGCCCTGCATGCGCCTGGAGCCCCGGGTGCAACGGCGGGACTTGGAAGCCCCGGATTGTGGGGATCGAGAAGCAGAAATGTCGTGACCTCTCCCCGGAGTAACCCACTTGGGGCGTACATTGCATGCATATCATTGTCACGGACAGCACTCGCTATGAGGAAGACATGAAACTACCAAGACCAGAAGGCATAGGAAACCCACAGGGGCGGGTCTGAAGGTATTTAAATTTCCCTGGCTGTCAGGACAGTAATATGGCCAGTGATCAAGGGCGTGGAAGCCCGAAACATGTTTGGCAACTTCTGCGGGTTGAATGTGCACGATATCTCTGCTGCCCACAATTAAAGTAATGGACTTAACTTCCAAGTGTGTTGGCGTTTCTACATGGGCAAATTTTGTGTTGGATTTAAATTGCGGCGTGCCTCGTCGCGGAGACACCCCGCTGCTGTAACAAGCGGCCCTGCATGCGCCTGGAGCCCCGGGTGCAACGGCGGGACTTGGAAGCCCTGGATTGTGGGGATCGAGAAGCAGAAATGTCGTGACCTCTCCCCGGAGTAACCCACTTGGGGCGTACATTGCATGCATATCATTGTCACGGACAGCACTCACTATGAGGAAGACATGAAACTACCAAGACCAGAAGGCATAGGAAACCCACAGGGGCGGGTCTGAAGGTATTTAAATTTCCCTGGCTGTCAGGACAGTAATATGGCCAGTGATCAAGGGCGTGGAAGCCCGAAACATGTTTGGCAACTTCTGCGGGTTGAATGTGCACGATATCTCTGCTGCCCACAATTAAAGTAATGGACTTAACTTCCAAGTGTGTTGGCGTTTCTACATGGGCAAATTTTGTGTTGGATTTAAATTGCGGCGTGCCTCGTCGCGGAGACACCCCGCTGCTGTAACAAGCGGCCCTGCATGCGCCTGGAGCCCCGGGTGCAACGGCGGGACTTGGAAGCCCCGGATTGTGGGGATCGAGAAGCAGAAATGTCGTGACCTCTCCCCGGAGTAACCCACTTGGGGCGTACATTGCATGCATATCATTGTCACGGACAGCACTCGCTATGAGGAAGACATGAAACTACCAAGACCAGAAGGCATAGGAAACCCACAGGGGCGGGTCTGAAGGTATTTAAATTTCCCTGGCTGTCAGGACAGTAATATGGCCAGTGATCAAGGGCGTGGAAGCCCGAAACATGTTTGGCAACTTCTGCGGGTTGAATGTGCACGATATCTCTGCTGCCCACAATTAAAGTAATGGACTTAACTTCCAAGTGTGTTGGCGTTTCTACATGGGCAAATTTTGTGTTGGATATATATATATATATATATATATATATATATATATATATATATATATATATATATATAAATTCACTTAAAAAACCATAGGTTTCACACATGTTATAGTTAGGTGGATATTTCAATCGTAAAAAAACAATGAAATTCCCCCGTTATAGTTAGTTCAGATAACTATAACTCGTTCGCCCGCAATCCTCTGCTCATGACGTCACATATTACATCACTCATGACATGGTCAGTGGCATCACTCTTGACATCACTGATGACATCATCCTTGTTTTAGAGTGGCAGTCGCGCGAGTTATAGTTATCTGAACTAACTATAACGGGGGAATTACATTGGTTTTTTACAATTGAAATATCCACCTAACTATAACATGTGTGAAACCTATGGTTTTTTAAGTGAATTTGCAAGGTTTTTTAAATGCTAATTCCTAACTATAACGTGTGTGAAACCTATGGTTTTTTAAATGCTAAGTTATGTATGTATGTATTTTTTTTTATATTTATTTTTCAATAAAGTACGTATTAAATTTTTTTTTTTATGGTTTTAAAAAAAATTTAAACCGCCAGTAGATAATATATATATATATATATACACACACACTCTGGATGACTACAGGCGGCTCAAGGTCGAGACGTCCAGCAGCACCTAGCACTACTTCATCGTTGTGGCTGAGACTCTCCAAGCAATATGGAGAGTAATAATGTATTGCCCATAAAGCACCGATGTGGCTCATTCTTGCTGAATTGGGAGGAAGGCCCCGGTGTCCAGTAGGTATTTCTGTGCTGACATTGAATATTATTATTAATGCTGCATTATTATGGGACATGAAAAATTACAGCACTGAGCAGAATCAAGGACATAAAAACTACCACTCCCATAATACCTGTGCATATATAAATGATGGTAATTAGCACAACAAACAGTTAACACCCACTTGAGAAAGACACAAGGTTGAAACGCGTCATGGGAATTGTTTGTTTGGATTAAAGATTAAAGAATTGTTGACTGATTCTGGGAGTGCGGCGTCATCTCCTTTTGGTGAAGATTATTAAGGGAGTTGGTGGTCTTTTACTCCCAACACTGCTCCGGCAGTTAGAGCGTGCCGTATGGAGACCACTTTGTGGAGCAACTTAAATCAACAGCAACGCCCGGTGCTGGGCACATCATCAAAGGAAGTTGGCGTAGAGATAAGAATCTCCAGTGCGAGCAATTAACTCTGGATAACCACAACAGGCTCATGGTTTGGACATCCAGCAGTGCCTAGCACGACTTAATCGTTGTGGCTGAGACTCTCCAAGCAATATGGATAGTAATAATGCTCTGACCCTAATGCACCGATGTGATTCTTGCTGAATTGGGAGAAAGGGCCTGAAGGCCGTTAGGAATTTCTGTGCTGACACTGTATATCGCTATTAATGCTGCATTATTATGGGACATGAAAAAGTAAAGCACTAAGCAGAATTTTATGTGGGTGGCACAACCAGTGCTGCAAGCGCACTAGTAGCACTTGATTTACAGGTCCTGGCACACACCATGCACTTTACAAGGGACTTAACAGTAAATTAAACATGCCAATCATGGATAACCAATCATTGTCACAATTTATACAGAGAGCATATGCACTTTAGCACCGATCAGCAGTGGTAAATTACCAGAACCCTATAGTCAACAAAAACAGGGTCAGAATAAGAGGAGGCAAAAGGTAAAATGTTTGGGGATGAACCTGTCCGGAGGGCCAGGTCTAACACTTAACATTCTTCACATCAGGTCCACTTTATCCTAATGTCCAAAGAGAATGTGTGGATGAAAAATATATAAACAATGCAGAGATGGAATAAAATGCAAAGCGTTGTAGTCCGATACTACTTAAAATCTATTTTTGTGGTGCATTTGATGTTAGGCATTTGTATTAGTACGAATAATGATCTTCTTGGAGACAGTATTTGATACAGGTTAGATCATCAAGGCACTATTTATATAGGTTTATTTTTTTTAATTCCCCTAAAGCCACAAGTCCTGCAATTTTCCATATATTTTTCTGCTATGGCGAATTAGGTGGAGGAGTGCACATGCATATTTCAACAGTTATCTGTTCACTGAAATGGTTAGTTTTTCATGCCCATGTTTTAGAATATAAATCATGACTGAATAATAAGATGTGGTAACTAGTTCATTTTTTAGTTGCATGTAATTAGAATCTAGTTCACAGTTATGATGCTATGTTAGCATAATCAGTATTTACATGCGGTGTTGGTTATATCTCATTTTGGGTCACAGTATTTAACTTTCAGTTAGTGATGTCTTATTCGGAGGATATAATGCATTCTCTATGCCAATGTCATGCACCAATGTTCGTTTAGATCGGTTATATACATTTTAAAATATGTTTTTGGTTTTTGTGGTTGATACTGCATATCTTTCTATACAAATCAGAAAGCTTGTTTGTATAAGGAAAAAAGGAACATGGGGTAAAATGACAGGGCTTCACTAAGGTTTGTACTTTTCCCACCATCACTTCCACCGGACAGATAAAGCAGAAGCAAAAACAAAACAGGGGGAAATAGCATCTGCATCGGTTATCACAATACAATTGCCCCTAATTTTCAAATCATAACTAAATATGGGGAATCCAAGGAATCAATGTGCCCATTATGGGCATGTTAGGACCTGTAGGCCCAGATATACAAAGCCCTTGTTTTGCCATTGCATCATGCAATGCGCAGCAAGAAACACAAGGGCCTCAGTGAGATTTACTAAGCCACACAAAGCCACATTGCACTGCTCTACTTGGTTTTGTAAATCTGGAGTAATGTAAAGCTATGAAAGTCACTGCCATGCGTTAATGTGCCCAGGGAGAGAATTTCATGGGTGGAGCGTGTGTGTTTGCACATATCCACATATGGATTTTAGTGCATTTCCAGATTTACTAAGACTAGTAAACGTGGGAATGCATCAAAATACTATGCTCTCCAAGGTAAGATGTAACGAGGAGAAATATGTTTATTTCTCCTCATTTTTTCTCTTTCGACGAGTGTTGTATTCTGCATCATACATAGAAAGAGGATTGTTTTTGTGCAGGAAGGTGTTACTTCCTGCACAAAAACTAATTACTGGCTGTAATGCAGGCACCCTTGTACCATGGTGCAAGGCTGCCTTCATTGGCGCTAGGCTGCACAGAGTGTGCCGGCGCTGGGAGGGAAGAGGAATGCGTTAAGGAATGTGCTATATCTTAGTAGATATGGCACATTCCTGCCTTCCCCTTGTCATACAATGCAAGTTGTCTTGCTGCATTGCATTGTGTGACTTGTTAATAAATCTGCCCCCTAGTGTCATGGCTGTCATGGGCAAGAACCACTCTGGAACACCTGAAATCACTCTGCTAGGCAAATGAGTAAGTGAAATTGGTGTTAGACTCCTGGGACAGTATCAAGATCTGCTTTGCCGGCTCAGTGCAGAGCAGACTGCGTGTTTTTATGCCCCTGCAGAGTGTAAAGTGAATTAATTTAATTTCATATTTTTCAGAGCTAGTGCTTTTTTTCAGACAGCTCAGCTCAGAAAGAGGCCATTCTCACTTTCCAAATTGTACTGTCTGAAAAAAAAGCATTAACTTATAGAACTATGAGGTTGCATAAATTCACTTTACATACTGCACATAAAGCAATCCATAGGCTCTGCACTGAGTCAGCAAAGACGATGAAAGGGCCCTAGATAGTTGTTGGAGCTGTATCATGATTGGCTTCATTGCCTCGAATCAGAGCAGGATCTCTGTTGTTGTGCTCCCAGAGTGCCTATAGTCAATTTGTTTAACCAGAAATTTCACCGAGTTAGTGATTATTTTCGGACATTAAAACTCAGAAAGAAGCAAACCTTGCTTACTGTGTCCAAGCTACACAGTCTGAAAATGAAGCTTTGACTTGGAGAAATAGAGGAGTGAATGAAGTTACTTTGCACACTGCAGACACAAAAACAGACGCTCGACTCTGTCCTCAGGCAGCAGTCCAACATGTTAGGGCCCGAAACTGAAGAAGAGGCACGACAGCTATTGCACCACGTTTTACACAAGTGCCTGTTTTTGAGTGACACCATTGATGTCATATTTCAGAAGAACATCCCTACTCCTTAGTATATCTCAAGACAGTTCACGTGCTTCTTGGGAGAATAATTGCTACGGAAAAGCTTGCAGTTTCACTGTGCTTCATGCATATATTCAGCAAGTGAGATTAGGACGTTTTTAATGAGCTCGGAAGGGAGCATATTGTTTATCTGCCTGGAGAATGGTTCCACCCAATCTTTAAACGTGAATTTCTGCATGCAATCATATATCATAACAGTGGGAATAAAAAAAGGTGTTCTGCGCATTGGGAGGTAATAATGTTAATGATGCACCTTTGTTGTTTCCTTTTCGAATGCAGACATATTTATGACACTGAATAAAAATTAATGAAGCTGCGCTGCATTGGCAGAGATGACAATGTTCTTACTGTGTTTTTTTATTTTGAATCAGTTTGTGCAATATTTGATATCCAATAAAATAAGACATTATTACAGTTGTAAAAAGACTAACTTAGAAAAGCACATTTCAAGTAATAAGCATACTTTTTTAACATAATGAAAAATACGAAGTTTCCAAAAGAATATCAACACATGTAGTTTTCATACATATTAGCCTTAGACCTGTTTTCTTTATTGGCCAATCGGTCCCTGGAACGCTCTTTTGAGTTTGGACATTTGGTTGGTGAGTATTGGGAACACTAAAAACTCAGGCCAGATTTAGTATTTGGTGAACAGGATACTCCGAAATACACTAACAGAAGGTCTTAAGTCCAAAAATAACGAACAAAAAGTCGCATGATGATACAGACACCGTGCACACCTCTTCAGGCAGTTAGTACATCACTGAGCCAGGAGATTAAGAGTCCATCAGCCCACCCTTGTTGGCGGAGCTTCGTCATTTGAGACTCTAAGGGGTCAAGGTCTGGGCCCACATAATCGAGCCAACCGGCCCTACTGGGTACCTGACCCAATGATCCCAAGATAGAAAAATCTCCTGCCACAGTGTGCAATACAATTTTTAGAAGACTCAAAAAAACATATGCAGTGCTCTAACGTGAAAGTGCTTAAAAATGACTACGTGGTCAAAAAATATGTTTATTGAAAACTGACCAGGTGTCATATCTAAAAACCAAAAAATAGTCTTAAACAAATACGACTATTTCTTGACTTGGTCTCATAAGGTCGACATGTTTCAGCCGATCTGGTCGACTGACCCGGCTTTCTTCAGGACCTAATTTCGATGATAATCAAGGCTACTGCAGGATCTATTTGGTGAAAATAGTGTAAAAAACAGTGTAAAAAAACAACGATTCTCTAAGATAATTATGATATTATCATAAAATAGGTGTGTGGCTGTAGCCACCCTACCAGACTAGCAATGTTTTTGCTTTGATACTGTCACCTTATCTTCTTTCCCAGCTTTCTGTGGGAGGAAGGCCTCACCTCACCCGGCTGACTGCTCGGTGAAGGAGGCACCGCTCTGTCCGTCGATACCTCGAACTTGACTGCGAGCAGTCTGGGAGCAGGATACTTCCCCACAAATGCAAGGAAATGCCCTGTCTGCCATACTCTCGGTCAGCCTGCCTCATGTAGAGATCAATAGACCGTAATGTTTCTGCCTATGGAGCCCCCATCTGCTTGGCTAACAGTCGTCAAAACTGATGGCAGCCATCCACCAAACGTTTTGTACTTTAAAGGGAACCACTGTGACCATGGTTGCTTTCAAGGCACAGAGAGGACCACTTTGATGACCATCATCTCAAAAGTAGACAGATGGTAGTCAGTCGGGGTGATGGATTTCTATCTGCTAAAATATAAATCAGGCCCTCAGACTATGCCTCATTGTGTGCTAATTAGCATCACAAGTAGTTGAAGAACTGAAGCAATTCTGTTTTACCACCTTAGACAGTGGTAAGTGGTTGCTTGTCTTAGAACCGTTAAAGACCTGCTGGGCTTGGCTGTATATGTAGCAAAATTTGTGGCTATACTAAAATGAGCAACAGAACATAACATAATTATAAACACAACGCAAGATAACACAAAATATAGAAGAGCACATCACTGCAAAGCAGTAAAAACAGAATGCAACACAATAAAATCACATTGTAACAATACAGCACAAAAAGACAACCTCACAAGAAAAAAAAACAGAACACATCACCATCACAACAAAATGCCTCACAACTAGGGCAAGTGTTCTTGTTGCACATTACCACTTCCGTAATCCTGCACTGTATTAACATACCTGTAAGGAAAGTAAATAGCACCAGTCAAAAATGTTTGGGATCTCTCACTCTATCTTAAGGCATTTGTGTTTCTTTTAAATAGGTTAGAAAGGATGATTATATAGAAAGAGATTTAGGAAAACCTAAGCTATGTCTAACATTGTGATGAAAGGTTTGAGGCATCTGCAAAGAGCACCTGTCCTGATGACTGTAAAAGAGAAAGTCACAATCTATGTAGTTGTGAAGGCACATATGAAGGTTGTTCAGCTCAACCCTGTGACTGAATTTGGTTTCATTCAGTTCAAACTTCTTCTGTGCTCTCTAGCTGCTCTTCAGATTCAATCTACCAGACCCACATCCTCATCAACGCCCTGATACAAGAACAACACACCAAATAAGGACACTAAAAGTCTCAGGATGTCCCCTTGCCTATGAATTATAATCACAATACTCCCGCAAACGTCTTGTCCTACTGTGCCTCAATAAATACAGGATCAGATTTCAAAGATGAAATGCTTATTGAAGAGCTCCAAAAAGCAAATGACACACGTGTCTTTTAGGCACCAAATCATTAGGCTTCAGCTACAAGAAAGAAAACAGAGGCTAGTCTTTTCAACATTGGAGAAATCTAAAGAAACCTGTAGCACAACCCCTATTAGACCCATTGGCTCCCTTTGGCAATATGAACCACAACATATTCCTAAATCATCTGAAAATCTAGTTCAAAATCTATGGTAAAAGGTGGATTTGACGTAGCTTATTCCAAAAAGAATGAAGGCAATAAATCACATTAGGTCAGCAATTAGCTCATTTTAATTTAACATTTTCTTGTTTCATTTGTAAAAGATACATTACAATAAGTATAAATAGGAGCAATGCACAGAAATACAATAGGCCCTTGCCTATGTTGTCCTTTCAGCGAGAATTACTAAAGAGGTGTTAATTACCCCAGGTCTCCCAGAGCAAACAATTTAATTTTGGAAAAGAACATTTAATTCCACTTACTATAAAAAATAAGATCAATAACTGAAGGAAAGGACCGCCTTTTGTCTGGCGTGCCCTTAGAATTTTCCCCCTAACTGTTTTGTTGGCTGTAGAACTCTGTGATCCTACCCTCTGCTAACCAGAGGTAGTGTCTGGGTCCCCTTTATCACGATTATGAAAATGGAATACCATCTACTTGCATATTTAACTCATCTATAGATCCCTTGTATATGGCACAAAGTGTACCCAAGGCCTGTAGGGTAGATGTAACTTGTAATCTGCAGCATCCATTGTGCCAATAACTACAGTGACAGTGCAAACACAACTGCAGGCCTACCATTTGTAGCCTGGCTATCGCAGTTATAAACTGCAAATTCAACCTGTCAAACTAAGCTTTTTTGACAGACATACAGCTTCCTTTCAAATATCAATGTTACCTTAACTAGGAATTACTGACAATAAGGCAAGATGAATGGTATTCAGAAGTTGGACATGTAAAAATGTAATGGCAAACATGTCCTCTTACAAATAGGTTCTGCCCATTTAGTATACACGGATGTTTTTCTTTTTGAGCCCCTGATTTTGGATCATTATGCAGTGTCTGCCTTTTAAGATAAGGACACTGCAACATGAACATGTGCAATGTGTATGCGCATGGATACCGGCTGCAAATGAGAGTCTGCTGCTGTGTGCAGCCTGGTAGCTGCACAAAGGTAACCTGCCCTTTTGAAATGCCCTATTTTGACTGGCGTAAACCTTACTTATAAATATTAATAAGTCACTCCTCTGCAGGCCTTATTGCCTATTGCAAGGTGCAGATAATAAAAAGTAGGGAATGGAGATATTATTGTTGAACATGTTCTAACAGTGAAATATCCCCAAATATAATTTTTACTGTAGCACGGCTGGCTGCTGGCCTAGAAAATTGTTGGCTAAATTGGTACATTCGGATTGGTATCCACTGGAAAAATACTCCTACTCTCATTTGAAATGTAATTTAAAGTCTTCTTTAATGATAAGGTCTGATTTAAAATTCTTACTTTAGCTCTGACCCTTTTAGAAAGTTGGCATTTTTCTGCCTAAAGTTTCTAGGACTTTCCAGCTGACTGGGCTGGTGATGGCTCTCCCACTGGGAAATGCATATTTGAGTCAAACAGTGCATAAAATGGCCTGGGCGTAGAGCGAGTGGGCCTTCCTGTCAGGATACCTGTGAAGGAGATGGGCCCTGCCTTGATTACACTTCAAACAGATTTTCCTCATCCACACAAAGAGATCGACACCAGCCTTCTATTTCATTAGCCAGGCAGGAGCCAAACCCAGAAAAGGGGGAAGGTTAGACAAAGATGGAATCTCCCACCCACAAGCTAGACTGGGCATAAAAGTGCCACCCCAGAACATGAAGAGAGAACAAGACTTTGGACCTAGACTGTGATAGCAGCAAAACCTTGGACAGCTGGAAAGACAAGTCCTACATTCCCTGGTGGAGTGTGTACTCTCTACAGCTGCCAACAAAACTAATTGGCATTAGTCATGACATCCGGGTGTAGTCTTCCCCCAATCCTTTTGCCTTCACCCTTCCTGTTTTCTTAAGTTCGGTTTTATTGGCCTCAGGACTCTGTGCACTTTACCACTACTAACCAGTTCTAAATTGCACATTTAATTTACTTACAATTCCATAGTATATGATACTATATTGTACTCAGGGCCTGTACATTAATTGCTACTAGTGGGCCTCGTCACTCATAGTGTAACCTCCTAAAGTAGCACTTTAAAACATGTCTCAGGCCTCCTACTGCAGCCTGTAGTGCAAAGTTAAACTGCCATTTCAACCTGGCAAAATAAACCTTTTGCCAGGCCTCAACCTTCGTTTTTAATACATATAATTCACCCTTAAGATAGGCTTTAAAGTCCATGGAGCAGAATGAATTATATTTAAAGAATAGGACATGGGTTTTTGAGTTTTACGTGTTCTGCTAGTGTAAAAAGCTCCTTAAATTACTATTTCACTACTCTTAGGCCTACCTCTCCCAGAGAATAACATTGGGCTACATTATTACATTCAATACGTGCTAACCCTTGATAGGGAGCAAGTTGACATGTCCTGTTTGGACTCAAATGGATTGTAATTTAAAATCCTCTTTATTGCTAAAGTTGGATTTCATTCACAAGTCAGAAAATGCCACTTTTAGAAAGTTTACATTTTCTTGTCCAAGCCATTTGGTGACTGTTTCCAATGTGTCTTGGGTCAAATGACTGTAAATAGCTTTGTTGTTTGGCGTTGTATATTACTTATAGACAGTGAGACAAATTGGACAATGTATTGGTAGGTTAGGCCATCTTGCCTGTGTTGCTTGGGGCAGTGTTGTTCCCTGCCACATTTACATTCTAAAGGGCTGCCTCAAACACACACACAAAGAAACCTGCACCAGTCGTTTGTCACCCCAGACATCTTGGAACCTTGACAGGGGAAGGGAAGAACTCTTCACAACCAGTTGTTGGGTAGCCTAAAAGATTCTTCCACTCAAAAAGTTGACACCAGGTACAGACATTGGACCCTCTGCTGCTTGAGGACTGCTTTGCTGCTTGAACCAAGGGCTACCATAGTGGCTTCAAGGACTAGTTTAGCTACATGGACATAACTAGCTCCAGAGACCTTGAACCCTGAACCTGGCTTCTGCTGGAGTCATAACCCCTAAGTGGTGCCCCTCTATTCCTGTACTCTTGGAAGCGGTGTTAGAGGTGTTGCTCTTGCCTAACCCTAAAAGTTGGGACTTAGGAAAATGTTCACGAAAAATTGACAGAAGAAGCAACAGAAGCCCAGGACCTACCTGCCGGCCGATCTGCCCATGGTTCATCATCTGTCGGCCTAACTTTACAGTAGCTCCTGCTACATTCTTCTCTACAGCAGCAAATCCAGTTCAGACAGACCTCTGAACAATGGTATCTGGGCTTGTCTACAGCCTCATCATTGGCTACAGCTTGCAGCTTCATCCCACTGGAGGTTTTTGACTTCCAAAAAGTTGTCTAAGTCTGAAGGCAAAAATCTTCACAGGGTCAACAGCAACAGGCTTCACATTGATGACAGCAACTTTCTTAGTCTAGAAATCCAACTTCTCCTGCTCAGAGCATTTTCCAAGCATCATTGATGGCTTCACTAAGATCACATTCATCGCTCCCTTGTGATGATTCCTCAGATACAGCCTGCTGCCTTTCCCTGCTGAAGTCTACCTTCTCCTGGACTTTTCTTAAAAATGTCTTCTAAGACCAAAGATAAGGCAAGACAGGATCCAATTCACCTCATGTATCTGACCCGTGGTCCATCGTGGTTGTCCTTTACTTTTGACTTTGCCCTGGTTTGGCACGATCAGATACCCGTAGTCGGCACTTTGATCTTTTAGGCACTAGATTTTATTACAAACTTAAAACATTCATCACTCTGGTGCTACTGATTGGATTTAATTGAGTTTAGTATCAATGTATTCATTAAATTTTCTCTCTTTTTCTAAATCATCTTGTGTTGCATTTTCACTTTATTACGGATTGTGTGCTGCATACATACTTTGAACAGTGCCTCTAAGTTAAGCCTGACTATGTTTGTTAAAAGCTACCAGAGGGTTAGGAACTTGTTAATTCAGTGACTTTTGTGGTTAGCCCAATTTCCAAGGGCAAGGGCGCTGACCCCCTGAACCCAGTTGGGGGAAGACTGGGTGTAGTAGAAGCTGTTTAGATGAGCGGTAATAAAATCCACTCTTCTTCCCTCAATTTGTGTTCGTGGTCACTTCACTTGGACTCCACTGCCCCCCTCCCCATATACCTTGAAAGAAGTCCAGGATGCAATGGATTCAGTGGAGAGCACAGCAGAGGAGGCTGGCACAGGGAGCCAAGGAATCAAATAATGGCGAGGAATCCCTCATACTGAGACAACAGTGTTATGTAAACCAAACCAAAGTATGCTTCCCTCAGTGCTATATCAACAAACTCTATATTTTTTTTAAAAAAACACCTACTATCTTGCACATTCAAAGTAGAATCTCAAAATGAAAAGAATAGAGGAAATTAATTCATTTACACTATAAACTATTCAAATGTGCTGTGTGTTATGTCTTATGTTATATGCTATATGTTATCCTATATGGATTTGTATTTCTTAACTTATCACCTGAAGGGAATCCAGGTGCTGGAGCATTTGTGTAGGTCGTTTGCTTGTGGTGAGTTGAAGAGCCAGGTCCTCAGCCTCTTGTGGAATCCAAGAAACAAAGAGTAGGCCCTGATGGATGGAGGCATGTTGTTCCATGTCTTGAGGGAAATGTGGGAGAAGGCTAGGGTGCCCATTCTGCTTTTGATGATATGGGGGTGTGATGGAGAGTGAGGCTGAGTGTAGGACTCTGGTGGGTTGGTGGAATTGAAGTCAGCAGTTGCGGTATACTGATTCTATGTTGTGCAGTGCCTTGTATACATGCACGAGGAATTCAAATTGGCAGCGTTTGTGTATCAGCAGCCACTGGAGCTCTCTGAGGAGTGGCATGATCTGTGTGCAACGTGGTAGATCCAGTATTGGTTCAGCTATGGCATTCTAGATGGTCTGAGGTCAGTGGAAGAGGTGGCAGGAGATGCATAGAGCGTGGTGCCATAGCTTAGTCTTCTATTGGCTAGGGCTTGAGGGACAGAATGTCTGGTAATCGTGGGAATGTATGACGTTACAACGCAAAATTTACAATGCATGCCTTTACAACGCAGTTTTTACATCGTAACATCCTTTACAACGCATGTTTTTACAACGCATGCCATGACAACGCATTCTATTACAATGCATACCATTACAATGCATTCTATTACAATGCATATTACTTTTAGGGCCACAGTAGGGTAAGTGTTGGATAGTCTAGGGGTAAAAATTACTATTCCCACTCCAGTGAGTGCAACAGTAGGGTAAGTGTTGGATAGTCTAGGGGTAAAAATGACTATTCCCCATTACTTACCTTATAATGCGTTGTAATGGCATGCGTTGTAGTGACATGCATTGTAATGACATGCGTTGTAGTGACATGCAATGTAATGGCTGCTGTGTTATGGCATGCGATGTAAAGGATGTTGCGTTGTAATGACTGCATTGTAAAGGTAGTGCGTTGTAATGACTGCGTTGCGAAGGTTGTTTCCCACTCTTGGGGATCCATTTGAAGATTCTCCTGAGGATGAGTAGCATGTGAAAGCAGGAAGAGCTGACTGTGTTCACCTGTGAGGCTATGTTGAATTTATCATCTAGGATGATTCTGAGTTTTTTTTGCATTGTTAGAGGGTATAGGCGTTGAACCAAGCTCTGATGACCACCAGGTGGAGTCCCAGGGGATGTTCTTGTTCATGAAAATCATTACTTTCTTCTTGATGGAGTTGAGTTACAGACAGTTGGTTTTCATCCATTCGGTTATACAGATCATGCGTTTGGTGAAGTTGGATGCTGTTCGGGAGTACTTGTCAAACATTCAAAGGATGAGTTGGGTGTCATCGGCATAGGAAATGATGCAGATGCCGTAGAATCTGATGACATTGGCAAGTGCTCCATGTAAATTTTATTCAGAGTGGGACTGAGAGTTGATCCTTGAGGGTCTCTGCAGATCACATCCTTGGCCTTTGATCTGTAGAGCACTAGTCCTCCGAGGAAGGAGCATATCCATGTGAAGGCTTGACCTTTAATGCCTGTTACTTCAGTTATTTTGATGAGACTGGAGTGTGATACGGCGATGAACTCAGTGGAGAGGTCCAGCAGTACGAGAACTAGTGTTTTTTCTTGGTCCAGTAAGCAGCAGGTCTCATCTGTGGTAGCAATGAGTGCAGTCTCCGTGCAGTGGTTCCTTTGAAAGTTGGATTGAGTGTGGTTGATAAGATTATGACATTTTAGGCGGTTGGAGAGTTGATGGCTAATTACCGTCTCTGTAACTTTGGCTGGGTACCGTAGTAGGAAGATTCAGGTAGAATTTGCTCATCAATTTGGGGTCTGCTCATGGTTTCATGAGGAGGGCAGAGACTGCAGCAGGTTTCCAGTCCTCGGAGAAGCATTCAGAAATGATGTAGGAGTTGATGATATGAGTTGATGATGTGAGTGAGGAACTTACAGATCAGATGTCCTCCTAGGTTGTAGATATAATTTGACCTACCACATGAATGAGTACGGTGGCATCAATGATAGTGTTAGAATATTACAGATCTCTCTATCTAGTTGCCTAACTGTTGCAGGAACAGATGGGTAACCAAAGACATTTTGAACTTATGCTGTGTTTGCAAAGAAAGGCATACTTTTGGGAAGAGGAAACCTCACACACATAATGGTGTCATGCTTCATCATCGGTATCCTCTCCCCACCTCAGTAGGTGAATAAGACCAGGACAGATTCAACCTCCTCAAAGACTTTCATCGAAGGAGGGAGTTCTTGGATAAGACTGACTGGATAAAGGCGGGATCCAGATTCTATAAAAAATACCTCAGTGTTGCCAGTTTATTACCTTTATTCAGATGTACACCGGGTGTCTCTGAAAAACAATTGTAATGGATATAGTGAGGACAATGGCTCAAACCCGTTCCTCATCTGCCAACATGTTCCTGCCCGATGATAATAGTCAATACTGTCTGGGGCATTCTTTAGGGCGTGAGGATCCCTTCTAAAGTAAATGTGACTTCTAACAGTCTCTGGAATGAGAACATTTTTTAACATGAAGGTGTAAACTACCTTTCAACCCAGGTGATTCATACCTGGTTCTGGTTCTCCTGTTCAATAGATTCCTAGATCAGAAAAGCAGATAAAAGTAGAATTGTGGAATTGTGGGCATGTAAGTGCAATATCACAGCACACACAGAAGACAGAAATGTGAAAGTGACATCACCTGGCAATCATTACAAGTGCAAAGGCTACAATTTAGGTGTGTCCATTTACTTTTATTGTTAAACAATTAAAACACTATTTAAGCAAAGCATTACTCTTCCTTACCCTAAAATTTGGGGGATACCTACTATTTGGTCTTGAAGAGGGTGATGTCCTTTGTATTCACACTCTGAAGTATGAGGTTAGAATATTTGTCATGTTGAAATACAAATATACTCATGGGTGAGAATTTGTCAGGAGGAGGGCAACAAGAATAGGCCTGGGTGGTGGACTCCGCTCCATTTGTGGAGTTTGTGGAGTTTTCGGCACTCTGCAAAGCACACGTAGTTCTGAAAAACTCCACTCCACAAACCAGAGCTGAGTTTTTTCCTTGCTTGTTCTCGCCAACGTTAAGTTGGTGAGTGAGAATGAGGAAAATACAATGCTATACCACCTTCCAATGAAATTTCTAAACATGGGCCACGACTGCTCGCATTGAGAAACCATTATTTGTGTTGACTAAGCTGCCACTTGAGTAGAACATCTACTCGAGCGGCATAAAGAAGCAGTGTCCTGTTTTGCTGCGCATGGTGCCTTTCACACTGGAAAAACACCCAGCGCATATAATCAGTGCAAACGGCATAACTTAATGCACTCCGTCGCTTGTGGAACTCCACATAGTGTGGCAGGGTATTTTTGGTCACCTATCGGAATTCCACATAGGTTAACTCTGTGAACTATGCCCTTGGCCTAAACAAGAATACACCTTATACCTTCTTAATGTATTGTAAATGACCAAACACCAGACAAAACTTGGTGCATGCATTTTTTGTTTTGAGTCTCATAAATTTGTGAAAGGGGCAAACAAAATAAAACATGAAACACAACCTGCCATAAGAAGTATTAGTGCAAATGGGTACACCTCAGACAATTAAAAACAGGTTCTGAGAGAACAAGAACTTAATTTGTGAAGATAAACTGCTGCTTTCTCACTCATCCATAAGGGATCACGACAAGCTGATCAGTGGTGATTCATATTTTTTGTGCTATATCCTCCGGTAGGAGGCGGACAGTTTCTCACAAGCCGTAAGTGTGGCAATTGAGGTGATGTATGTCATCATGATTGAGTCCCAGTAAAAACATAGTAGTATGTAATGGCAAGCAAGATTTGCAGGAGGGGTTAAAACTACTCAGTGAGGCTCGAAATTATAAATGGCTATCAAAAGATCTCTCAAGTTAAATCCAGGAAGAGGTAGCCTTGGAAAAGGGATAAATAACTAAACATGAGGCAGATTTTCTTACCCAGAAACAGCCCAGAGTACCGTACAGTTATGTAATACCAAAGATACACAAAATCAAATTTCCCCCTCTGGGAAGGCCAATTGCCTCCATTCAGGAGACTCTCTCACAGTTCTGCAATGTCCTCTTGAGACTACTGGTCCAAAAGATGCCTACTTATCTACAGGACACAAAAGATGGTCTAAACATTATTATGCTTCAACAAAACTAACAAACTCCTTGTCAGTCTACATGTGGAATCCTTTTATACAAATATTCCCCAGGAGGCCACTCCATCAGTAGCAGAGATAATTTTTGGCTTAACACAATGGAACTCCATCACTCCAAGGGATTTTGTTCTGTATCAAGTACATTTCACACTCACATTGAAATATTTAAAGTTTCAGGGAGAACACTATCTGCCGGTGCATGGAGCATCAATGGCGAGCACCTTTGCTCCCAGCTCAGCTTGCCTCTATGTGCACTCCTTTGAATCAGATTTTGTCATAGATGATCAAAAACCTTTCCAAGACAAAATAAAAATGTGGAAACATTACATCGATGACGTCTTTCTAATTTGGACCAGCATTAACGAGGAGGCTCAAAACTGCAGGAACTGGCTTAATGCCCTGAAATCATTTTTTAAGTTTACCATGACTGTGGGTGGGAGTAAACTGCCCTTCCTTGCCCTTCTGATAAAAGAGAGTAATGGAAAGTTAGAGAGTGAGGTTCACTACAAACCAACAGACCCCAACAACCTCTTACAATTCAAGAGTTTCCATCCCCGTTTTTTTGAGGGAGAACCTCCATGTGGGACAGCTCTTACGACTACGATGTAACTGCTCACAGGTTAATGATTAAAAGTCTTATGCTAAAAAACGGTGTCAGAAGCTTGCTGAGAAAAATTATCCCACTAAGTGTGTGAAAACAACTGAAAAAAAGAGCGTTGAACCGCAACAGGGACCAATTCGTAACAACATACCAAAAACAAGGCAGTGACAAATTGATCTGTGTCACTACCTTAAATACTATTCCCAATACCTTTCAGAAAGTGATCAACAAGAATTGGAATATTTTACTATCAGGTGGTTTGAATTTGGAAAAACTCATGTACTCCTTTAAGAGAACGACAAGCATAAAAGACCTTCTGGTACATACAGAGAGAGCAAAGACTATGATAGTCAGTCTACACTTTAAAACCTACAATCTGCAGTTGGACACTCCAGATGCGGCAAATTCAGTGTATGCCATTTGACACAAAAAAGAGTAAAAGAACTAGACAAGGGGCTGAGGACACCTTGGAGGCTGAAACATTCACCCATATTTCAATACCAGCAATGCAGTTTATGTAATCAAGTGCCCCTGCCATCTCTTGTATATTGGGACGACAACCAGAAAAGTACACATTCGCATAACAGAACACAGGAGTATCCTCCGATGTCATAGGGACGCAACAAAGCTAACATACCACTATATGGAAAAATGACATAATGAGTACGAAATAGAATGGTACATGCTAGAGAAACTCAAGCAAACACACACAGACATGACATTATCACTACTAAATTTAGAGCAGCAATAGGTGTACAGGTTACGCACAGATCTACAGGGACTTAACAATGGGATACCATGGGTATGCCTCAGAACCTGAATCATATAAATATGCCTCTTACCTTTCTCTCATTTAGCCTTCTAAAAAGTCCCTGTGTAAAAAACTCCAGTATAGAATCAGCTCCACACCCACACCCCACGCAATTCTCATCCATTATTTCATGTGGAGGGTTCCCAAAAAAATTGTGTACTTTCTTGAGGCATGTTACCTGTTTTACCAGAGAGCACAAAAATACCCCTGAAGTAACAACAACATATCAATTCCCTTGAACCAAGACGGAAAGCAACCTTTCAGTATCCCAACCACGATTGTACGCATATTGTTTCAATAGATTCCCGCCACTCGAGACCCGTGTACCAGTGGTCTGGAGTGGTATACACATAGATAACCAAACATAGTGTACATTTTGATTAAGTAAATAGGGTTTGGGGGAGGGCATAACATACACAGGCACATGCATCAAAGGAAAAAACGGTCACAAACGGGCAGATTCTCAGAATCTGCCCCTTTGCGTCCGGTATTTTTGCATTTGGGATGCATCATCCCAAATGCAAAAATCGCAATTTAAGGAATCTCTAAATTGCGATTACTTAAATTGCGATTGCATTTAAGGAATCCCAAATTGAGATTCCTTAAATGCAATGCATTAAAGTAAAAAAAATAGCGATTTCTCTAATAGGGGGAGCAAATTACCATGAAGTTGAACTTCATGGTAATTTGCAAAACCTTTGAAAAATGCACTTTTGTGCATTTTTCAAAGTTTCATGTTGTGCACACACATGCCCTTAGAGCATGTGTGTGTGCAACATATGTGCACAGATCAATTTCAAGGGTGCAATAGGGTGTCATTTTGACACCCTTGCACCCTTGAAATTGCATGAGCAATTTGCGAGTACCAACTGGTTGCTCATGCAATCTCCAATTCATTCCTATGGGCCTGGAGGCCCATAGGAATGAATGGGACGGCATTCCTTAATTGCGACTCGCAATTTGCGAGTCGCAATTAAGGAATGTGTAGGAATCGCTATGTTTATAGCGATTCCTACTTGCATAGGCTTTTGCAATTCCTTAATTGCGATTCCTTAATAATCGCAATTAAGGAATCGCAAAAATCTACGTTGATGCATGTGCCTGACAATCTTTGGTTCCACAAAGGAATCCAGTATTTGCTTGACCGTACGACTGCATGAGAGATTTTACAGACATCGCAATACTATTGAGGAGCCGTTACCCAATATATCACTCAGTGGCTGGATGTATTTTATAAAAACTGGGCCGGGGGGGCACAAGTTTAAAAACTCTAGTTCCACAGAGGAATTTTGTATATGTGTGAACGTTCAACTTCATGTGATGTTTTTTACCAACAAATAGTTTATGTACAGGACTCATTACTTTATATAACACTGAATGGCTACCTGTATGAAAAAAAGTGACAACAGCTATTTTCAGGCATGTGTGGCTGTACTTTAACCCCTCCTGCATATCTTGTGTTGATTGCCATGCAATGTCACTTTCACATTTCTGTTTTCTGTAGTGTGCTTTGATATTGCACTTGCATACCCACAATTCCAAATGTATATATAGCTTATACACACTGTTAGCATATCTCCTTTTAATGTATTTTGATTTCAATGAAGAAATTGCTTATTTGTATCCACTTTTTTGATCTAGGAGTCTATTGAACTGTAGAACCTGAGCCAGGTAGGAATCACCTGCGTTAAAAGATAGTTTATACATTCACTTTAAAAGTTTTTCTCATTCAAGAGACTGTTAGAAGTCACATTTATTTTGGAAGGGATCATTTAGCCCTGAAGAATGCCCCATACAATTTTGGCTATTAACATTGGGTAGAAACATGTTGGCAGATGAGGAACGGGTTTCAGTCATTGTCCTCACTAAACCCGTTCACAATTGTTTTTTTAGAAATACCCGGTATAACATTGAATAAAGGTAATAACCTAGCAACACCAAGGTATTTTTAATAAAATCCAGATCCCACCTTTATCAAGTTAGTCTTACACAAGAAGTCCCTTAAGTCTTCGAGAAGCTTGAGTCCGCCCTTGTGGCATTCACCTACCGGGGTGGGGAGAGGATACCGATGATGAAGCATGACACTAATATGTGTGTGAGGTTTCATCTTCCATAAAGGGTCACTATCTTTGCAAACAGAGCATAAGCCCAACAAGTATTTTGTTTCCTGTCTGTTTCTACAACAGTTAGGAAACAAGATAGAGAGATCTGTGATATCCTCACACTGTCATTGATGCCACCATACTCATTCATGTGTTAGGTCTCAGCTTCCTGGAGGGACATATGGTGACCTACCCTCCTCCTCTCTATTTGTGTTTTTTTGTAGATATAATGTGGACAGGGGTCTGCGGGGGGCCCAGAGTGGATGCTTTTCGACAGAGAAGTGTTATCTTCCTCTTTGAATGCTCTCCAGTTGATTAGGTTTGTGTCCAGGTGGTCGGTGGGCAGGTTGCTGACAATGTTCTTAGGGTTTGGTTGATTGCCAATGTTATTGTTGATCTTTTTCAATTTGGTGTGGAAAAGGTTAGAGAGATTATTGCAGAGTTTCTTGGAGTGGGTGATGGAGCTGGCTTAGGCTGCTGAAATAGATAATTTATTGATGAAGGCATATATCACTTTGTCATTGTTGGAGCTGGCTTTGATCCGGTCGTTGAGGTTTCTTCTCTTGGTGTCTCCCAGAAAGAGGTGGTTGTGCCTGAGAGTGGCTTTGTAGGTTGAGCTGGTGTCGACATTGTGATTGGCTCCCACTTTTATTTTCAGCTAGTTACAGTACCTTTTAGAGTCCTCTAGTTCTTCTATGTACCAGGAGGCCTATTTGTTGGTTCTACTGTGTTTGTGAGTCTTGAAGGGTGCATGAGTTTCAGCACGATTGGAAATCCACTGGTTAAAGTTGGTGATGTCCTCAACCATTTTGTGGGTGATGTTGGTTTGGCCTGTTTGAAGTGTGTTGTGCAGGTCAGTTTCTGTTATTCTCTTACAGTTCCAGCTGAATAGGTTGGTGCTAATGAGAGTATAGGATAGTGGTTTGAAGATTTTTAAGTGGATGATGGCTTGGTCTGTCTATGTGAGCAGTGGGGCAGAGCAGTAGCTGATGCTATTGCCGGAGTAAAACATTGCATATAGAGTGTGTCCTGCACTGTGTGTGGAGTCTGTGATGAGCTGGGAAAGACCTTTGTTGTGCAGACTCTTGAGAAGGTCAGTGAAGCTATGGTCAGAGGGGTCTTCCAGGTGGAAATTGAAATTGCTGAGAGGTAGGAACTCCTTGGAGTTGATGATGAAGAGGGAGATGAAGTCAGCAATGAGGTTCCTGAAGTTGCTTCGTGGTCCCATTGGTCTGTGTACTAGGGTTCCCTTAAGGGTGGACCTGTCATTTCCTTGGTCGCGGAAGTAGGTGTTTGGGTTTGTGGAATTTGAGTAGTTGAGGAAGACTTTGAATAAGATAACGAGTACACCTCCGGGTTAGTGAAAGTGGTTATGTGGTTATGTCATGTGAACTTGTATGCTGCTTGGATGACCACAGCAAGAACAAGGGAGTTCATGGGGCGGAGCTTGCCTGGCTGGAAAATGGCTGCTCCAATCTAGAGCTCCGCCACACACAGCAGTAATCTGGCAAGAATCTCTATACTCCTTACCTCAATCCATTGCGACTGCGATGGCTTTGGCCTCCTGAGCCCTCGATCCATCCAGGGCTGTGCTTTTTTAGCACGGAATCCCCGCTGGGAGCCATCGTACCGCTGATGTACGACCGCGGCATGGTGCCGCCTACCGCCCGTGTGCTGACAAGAGGAGCCGGCTGAGTTTCTTGCTGTCCATGCCGAGATAGCGACATCGTAGCTGGCGGCTGCTCCGACCTGGCCTGCTGCCGCTGGTGATTTCTCCAGGCCCGCTGCTGTTTGTGCTAGGGCCCCCGGCGCTGTGAGGACCGCGGCACTCCTGCTGTCTGAAGGCCGCCTGGAGAGGCCTGGTGAACGGCCGTGTCGTGCCTGGGAGACGGCGCGGCCGCTGCTTGTATGTCGGGACTGGGGGAAGCCCTGTGAGCCCAGTCCTGACCATGATCCTCTGCGGCGGCGGCACCTGGGATAGTTGCTGGCTGAGGCTTCCACGGAGGTGAGGCGTACTTGTACCAGGCTGCGGGGAGCTGACTGGGTTTCTGTTGCCTTGGGCACTGTGTGTCCTCTCCTGCAGCCTGTTTCCTATCCTGTATTGACTCTGGGCCTGGTGCGGGGGGCTACCTGAAGTGAAGACTCTATCATCTGCTCTGCGCCTGAGGCTCTCTAGTGCCTGTGGAGTGCGCCACTATATTCCAATGGAGACTCCATGCTTGGCCCTGGGCCTGGTGGAGAGTGTTGCTGATTCTGGATTGGGGATTGCTGCTCTAGGGTGCTGCTGGCCATATATCAGAACTTACCTTCACCCTTGCACAGGCGCACGCTAGGCCTGGGCGGTAAATTCCGTTCCGCTCACGGAATTTGCGGAATTTGGGTAATTTCGCGTTCCGCGGAGAACGCGAAATTGCACAAAAATCTACGTTCCGCGACTTCGCGAAATTTTTTGCTTGTTCGCGTTCTCAATATGCGTGTTAGCGAGACATTTCACCCCGAGCACGCAAACAGCGATCGCGAACAGGAAAAAGTATCGCGAACCAGCACTTCCGCGTGTTCGCGGAATTTCTGCGTGTTCGCGAAGATTTTTTACCGTTTTGCGGAGATTTGCGTAACGCGATTACGCAAATTCCGCCCACCCCTAGCGCACGCTCTGCACTGCCCTTCCATCCTGGCTGGGTTGATGGATAGTTGGTTCTTGACTATCTTCTCCTGATTGTAGTGTTCGTCTTGTCGTCTCTACTGGTCTGGCTCTGCTGACTCGACTCCCATCTGCTCCTGGTTTCCGCCTCGCAACCAGATCTGGTGTGTGTTCTACTGCTCCGCCCATTGTGTGCAGAACTGGCGATGGGGAAGCCTGACAAGTCCCAACACAAGCTCAATTTTGAGCAACGTAAGTCCTGGCGCTACGAGGAGTCAACAGACAATGCGCTTTCCGAGTCGGATGCCCCTGCTGACGACCCAGTTGGTGACATCAATCAGATCATTGCGTCCATGCAGAAGTGGCTCACTGCCATCGATTCCAAGATAGATACATTGGCCTACAGGATGGACATGATGTCCGAGAGGGTCGATAAGTATTCAGAGCGCATAGACATGGCAGAGCGTCGCATAACTGAAATGGAAGAGGCCCATGCTGACGTGGGTGGCACACAGAAGTGGGTCGAGTGCACATTGTCTGTACTGCAAGATCGGGCTGAGGATTTGGAGGACCGGTCGTATCGCAGTAACCTCCGAATTACTTGCTTGGCGGAGTGTACGGCGACTGGCAATATGGAGTAATTTGTAGAAAACCTATTAACCTCCCTTCTAGGTGCATATCCTTTTTCCCACTTATTCGTTGTGGAGAGAGCGCATCACTCGCTAGGCCCTCTCCCCCCGGCCTGGTGCCCCGCCTCGGCCTATAATAGCGAAACTCTTAAACTACCGGGACAGAAATGCTGCGTTGCACAAGGCATGAGAACTGGGAACTCGAAGGCTCTTCCATCTCTCTGTTCCCGGATTTCACCCTCAAAGTACAGGAGGCCAGGCGTCAGTTCATCCCCTTAAAATGGAAACTGTGTGACCACCATATTGAGTACGCTATGTTATATCCGACACGTCTCAAAGTTCTATTCAACGGTAAGCCCAGGATATATTCAGACCCGCAGTCCCTGCAGAAAGCATTCCGGAACTGGGAGAAAGCTGCCAAACCCGCAAAGGATCAGAGCGACGCTCCTGTACCGAATGAAGTTCCTGGAAGCCTCGACGACAACAACTAAGATAATGTTCTGCACAGTCATAGCGTCATATATGCATCGCCGACCCGTTTTGTGGCTTGGACAATATATTTAATTGGATAAGATATTGCAAGCTTGCTCTAGGTCAGTTTCTCCCTACCAATGTCATATCCCGCCTCTAGTTTGGTCCCTGGATTGAGGTGACAAGACTTTACGTTATATCTCAAGGAGGTGTGTATTTAGTACATTATTGGCACCAAGATGGCACATCTTTATTTGCCATTTGCTACTGGTTTCTTGCTGTGTGTCGTGCAATTATGGAGTGTTTTTGTATTTGTAAGCGGTGTTTTTGGCGGTGGGATGGTTAAGTTTGTGTTGCTGGGTAACATCTGCCCCACTGCGTTAACCGCTGTATCACTTCTTGTTTTTGAGTTTTATTGTGTTATTCAAGGTGTGATTGCATCATGGTCGCTATTTTTTTAAGTATGTGGGTGGGTGAATGCTCACCTTTGCAAAGTTGGGGTGTTCAAGGCGTGGGTGGGGGAGGTATGCTTAGTCGGGTTGTCTTTTTTCTCTTTTTTTCTTTTATGGATCATATGTTCACTTTCTGTATGCATGGTGGGAGGGGTGGGTGGTGGAGCTACGGGCGGGGATCCCACTCTGTGCAATTGTTGACGTCATTACAGAATCTCAGGCTAGGGCCAGCATCCCAAACGAATGACCTTGATGACATGGAATGTCCGTGGTTCAAATGACCATTGCAAAGTGCGGAAAATTATTGCCTACCTGAAACGTAAAGAGGTTGACGTGGCACTGCTTCAGGAGACGCATCTGCCTCCGGGCTCTGCGCTCCTTGTTGGTAGTGGGTTAGCAGAGACCTCTCATGTGGCTTGTTTCACTTCCCATTCTAGGGGTGTACTGATATGGCTTAAACCTAAGGCAGGTTTCAAATTAGAACCACTAACGGCTGACCCGGCAGGTAGATATGTACTGTCCCGATGCTATAGCCCAGAGTGGGAATTCCTGGTTGTCAACTCCTATGGTCCGAACTATGACGATCCAGGGTTTTATTGCTCCATGCTTGCATTACTCAAAGATCGCTGTTACCTTCCGATATTCTGGGGGCGGGGGGGGATTTTATTTGCGTAATGGACACAACTCTTGATTGCTCCAGGGACCCAACTCATCCACTCTTAGCTTCAGCGAGGGCATTGGCGGACATTGCATTACAACTTCAGTTGGCGGATGTCTGGCGGTCTCGTTCAGGTGTCCGGGGAGGGCATACACATTACTCCGTGCAATACGATATTCACACGCACATTGACTATTGGTTTATTTCACAATCCCTGCTGCCCAAGGTGTCGGATTGCACCATTCTGGCCTGCTCTTTTTCGGATCACTCCCCGGTCACGGTCACTGTTGCAGTGCCCCCTCCTTACCCTCCTCCATTTTTGTGGCGCTTTTGACCCTATTCGTTATTAGATTGTGTTTTTCACTCGAAGCTGAGTAGTGCGACCTCTGAATACTTCAAGATCAATGTGGGATCGGTCGGCTCCTTGGCCACAGTGTGGGAGGCGTTTAAGGTCTTCATCAGAGGTGTAGCCATTAGTAAACACGCGGGTGTTCTCCGTGCTATTCGTGGTAGCCTTTCTTTGCTGGAGACCCGTCTATCGTACCTTGAGGCACGTCTATTACTCACTAACGACCCAGAGTTGCGTGAAAACTTATAGCCACACTGGCTGAATTCCATGAGGAGGCTGACAGTGAGGTCAAGCATATGGGCAAGTATGCTTCCGCTAAGGCTTAAGGAGAGTCTGATCGGCCTGGCTCAGTACTGGCGGCAATGGCCCGCCACCGACTTGACGCTGGCGGTATCATCGATTCGGAGGGGGATAATGGGTCGGTCCTGACGGAACGCACTGACATTAATGCTCAGTTTCACTCTTATTATCAGGAGCTATATTTCTCTAAACTCGCCCCCAGTGATGATGAGATCTCTAACTACCTAGAAAACATACAGCTCCCTTACAGAACTGGCAGAGTGAGTTTTTGACCCCGTTGAGGCAGCGGAGGTTCACCTTGCTTTGGGATCAATGCGTGTGTCAGACTCTAGTTACGGTACTCAACTTACACAGGAACAGAGATGCTAGTTCCCAAATCCACCCCGACAGCAATCCAGAGCTTAGTGTGACAAGTCTCTAGAGTGGCTATCTAGGGGGAAGGGGGAAAATGGATAAAATAACAAAAGAGAGAAGAGACTGTTCTGCGGCTTCCTTCAGGAGTCCGTCCAGCAGACTTCTATTGCTGAAGAGGTAACCTGTAGACAAGAGTTATTGTTATCATAAACTTTTAGTCCTTAACCTCTCTTATCTCTTAACCCCTATTGCCTTATTTCCTTACCATGCCAATTCCAGAACTCAGCTTCTCTTCTATTTCTTTTATTTCTTTTCTGTGTGTGCTTTTATTCCTTAACTATATTCTTCGTCTGCAATTAAAAAGGAAATAGCTAGAACCCAAGGTTTATCTGCCTCATATGAATCTTTCTCTCTGTGCTTCTTACTTACTTTCCTATTTTTCCTTTCACTCTCCTATGTTTTATCTTCCTTGGTATCTGCCTTAGTTCACAGTTTCTTTTTCTTTTTGCACACCTGCAATATATTTACATTTATCTGTTAAGAACTTCTGCTTTCTTTTCAACTAGGTGTTATCTATTTTAATTTGGTATTCTACTTACTGAGTTTGAGGTCTTTTCCTATTTGTAATTATTCATCTGTGTATTTAATGTTTTCTCTTCTTTTCGTGGTGGTATTTTACTCTCTGTTCTTAGCTACTGTTCGACGACTTATTTCTGTGGTAAGTATGGTTTTATCTTATTCTAATTATTTGTAGTTGCTCAAGCGTTCTAACATGTATTGCAATTCTCTCTTCGTTTTTTCAGGACTTGCAGTTACAACTCGTTACCTCTGTGAAGAATTACAGTAAAGCCACTTTCCTCACAGTAAGTTCTATTACTCTATTGATATCAGTAATTTACTTCAGTTCTCTGACGTGACAAATATACACTCGTTAACTTAGCTTCGTTTTTCTTTTTCTTCCTTCAGATGCTCCTGTAGACGCTGCTTCCTCTCCCTGACGACTCGGTGCGAAATCTTCACAAACTGAGATTTGCGGTTCTCCTCAAACGTCACTCTACTTCATTGAACTCGGATTTCTAACTTGTATCTACTGACTTCCGAAAGCCCTTCAGTTTAGATTCTGAAAAACCTTCAAACAAAAAACTGAAACACTTTTAGTCAGCGCTCTCCGAAGTGCGCACCTGACTCTCTAGAATTCTTGGTGAAGTGCGCAGTTCCTAAGCAGCGCGAGCCTCACCTAGGATTCCAGCGCGTTCTCTGCCAAACACTAGAACGCTAACAGCTACTCGGTTCTGGTGGCCTTTTCTGGCGCCATTTCCGAGTCAGCTCCACCCATGTACCTTCCATGGCTCAGGGTGTACAAACTTTGAGTCTTCGATGCGCAATTAAACCTATCTGTAATCTTGGGGTCCTGACAGTACCCTCCAACGAGGTAGGTTCTCTCCTCTGGGGTTTAGTTGGTGATCGTAGGTGAAAGACCTTAACTAATCTTGGAGCATGGTCATCTTCCTCTCGTTCCCAAGATCTTTCCTCAGGCCCATAACCCTTCCAGTCCACCATATAGTATAACTTCCCTTTTTGCATTTTGGAGTCTAGAATTTCCTTGACTTCAAATTCAGTACCAGTCTCTAACTGAAGAGGCCTTGGAGGCAGGTTTTTTCGTAGATTTTCTGGAGCCTTCTTCAACAGGGATATGTGGAAAACTGGATGTATTTTCAACTTTGGTGGCAATTGAACTCGGTAAGTCACTGGATTTATTTTCTCCTCTACCAGATATGGACCAATAAATCTCGGTTGAAACTCCCGATTACCTTTCAACCTCAAATTCTTAGTACTTAACCAAACCCTGTCTCCTATTTCCAATGAGGGGCCTACTCGTCTCTTTCTGTCTGCATAACTCTTATATTTTTCTTTAGCTAGTTCAAGATTTTCAATTGCCCTCTTATGTACCTGATCTAACTGTGTTACGATCTCCTCCACCGCCGGAACTGAGATCTCGGTTTGCCTGAGGGTCGAGTTGGGATGTCTTCCATAATTCATAAAGAAAGGGGAATACCCAGTGGAAATATTCTTTGCATTATTATGGGCGAACTCTGCTGCCCACAAATAGTCCGACCAATTTCCTTCTTGTTTCAAAAGAAACAATCTCAAATACTGTTCAAGTTCCTGGTTCACCCTCTCGGTTTGACCGTCAGTTTCTGGGTGGTAACTGTTGGAAAAACGGACTTCTGTACCCAACCCTTCCATGAAAGATTTCCAAAAGTGGGAAATGAACTGTGGACCCCTATCTGTGATTACTATTTTAGGGATTCCATGTATTTTCACAATTTGAGCACTAAAATGAGTCGCCAACTGCTTAGCTGTTGGCACTCCCTTTAAAGCTGTAAAATGGGCCATTTTAGAAAGGGAATCTACTACTACTAAGATGGTATTGTAGCCCTGACTAAGGGGTAAGTCATTTATAAGGTCTAATGTAACAGTGTGCCAAGGATAAGGTGGAGTGGGTAAGGGCATAAGTAAACCTTTTGGGGCCTGCCTTTCGGATTTTCCCTGAGCACAAATCTCACAAGTCTTAACATATTGCTCAATACCCCTTGACATTTCAGGCCACCAGTAGTGTCGGTGGATCAGTTCTCTGGTCTTTGCCTCTCCCTTATGTCCTGCCAACTTTGCATCATGGCATTCCTTGATAATCTATTGCTACAACTCTTTAGTGGGAATATACAGAGCTCCTTTGAAGTAGGGCAACTGATTACGAACCTCTCTTCCTTCCTTATTTGCCCACTCTTTCAAGGTCTTTTCATCCATTGCGTCAGAGATACCCTGTTCAAGATCAACTGAAGTGATTGCTCCAATAATCTTTTCACTTGGGATAATGGATTGATTTCCTAGAGGTGTCTTTTGATTTTCTGTGTCTATCCTAGACAAGGCATCTGCTTTTCCGTTCTGGGCCCCTGGTCGATAAGTAATGATGAAATCGTAATCAGCAAAGTACAGCGACCATCGCAATTGTCTTGGTGTTAAGGTTCTGGCTGTTTTTAGAAATTTTAAATTTCTATGGTCTGTATATACTGTGACTTGATGCTGTGCACCCATTAAATGATGTCTCCAATCTTTGAATGCGTCTGTTATGGCCAATAGCTCCTTCTCTGTGATTGTATAGTTTATTTCTGCCGGAGTTAATTTTCTTGACCTATAGGCGACTGGATGCACCTGCCCCGTTTGCTTGCTTCGTTGGGACAAAAGTCCTCCGACCGCCTGATCAGAGGCATCGGTCTCCACATAAAATGGTTCAGTTGGATCTGCATGTTGTAGGATTGGGGCTGACGTAAAACTTCCCTTTAGGGATCGGAAGGCTTCTTCAGCTTCAGTTGTCCATTCAAATTTGACCCCTTTTTTCAATAGACGGGTGAGTGGTAAAATCTTGTGCGAAAATTCTCCAATGAATCTCCGGTAAAAATTGGCAAAACCAATAAAGCTTTGTACTTCTTTGATGCTCTCAGGGGACTTCCAATTTATCACCGCTTTGATCTTCTTGCGGTCCATAAGAATGCCCGTTGGTGAAATTGCAAAGCCCAAAAATTCAACCTGAGAGACACTGAAAGCACACTTCTCTAGCTTTACAAACAGTCTGTTTTCTCTCAACTTCTGTAAGACCCTTCTAACCTGATCCTGATGTTCTCCCTTGTTCTCAGAGTAGATAAGGATGTCATCAATGTACACCAATGCACACTGGTCGATGAATTCCTTCAATACATCGTTAATGAAGTGTTGAAAGGCTGCGGGAGCGTTACATAGCCCATAGGGCATAGCCTGATATTCAAATAGGCCGAACCTCGTTCTGAAGGCTGTCTTCCACTCATCGCCCTCCTTCATTCTCACCAGATGATACGCTCCCCTCAGATCCAACTTCGTGTAAATTGTTGCTCCTTTCCCTTTGATCTAGCAAAACAGATATTAGCGGCAATGGATAACGGTTCTTTTTTGTAATCTTATTGATGGCTCTGTAGTCGATGCAAGTCCTCAAATCTCCTTCTTTCTTTGGCACAAAAAATAGGGGCGAAGCGACTGGGGACTGCGAGGGACGAATGAAGCCGTTTGCTAGATACTTATCCAAATACTCTTTTAGGTGATGGTGTTCTTTTCCGTAAGGGCATACACACGGCTGCAAGGTAGATTTGAACCGGGTTCTATCTCAATTTTACAATCATAAGGTCTGTGGGGTGGTAATTGTTCTGCCTCCACTTCATTGAATACGTCTTCAAAATCTCGATATTCCTCTGGTATGTCTTGTTCATGGATTACACAAATTGATCCACCCGTCTGACACAACGAATGTGCAGGATTCACCTCTTGCTCCTGCAACTGGCCTCTAAAACAATTTCCCAAACAATAATCTGATTCCATCTTAATGGCTCTGGTACTCCAGTTGATTGTTGGATTATGTTCAGTAAGCCAGGGAAGCCCAAGGATCAACTGGAATTGGGGGCATCGATCAAGTTAAACTGGATCTTCTCCTCATGTCCGTCATTCGAGATCAGATGAATTAATTCTGTGTGACTGATTATTGGACCTGAGGATAGATTGGTTCCATCCACAGCCCTAACGGGCTCAGCTTTTAACTTTTTGATGGCTTCGATTCCCACCTTGCTCGCAAACCTTAGATCGCAAAAGTTTCCGGTGGCTCCTGAGTCGATCATCACTGAGACTTCCCTCAGCGTCACGTGTCGAAATCTGATTTCCATTGATAAAGTTAGATGTGGCGCTGCAGACTGTAGAGTATTGGCCACCCTATGTCCTTTTGGAGTCTGATCGAAAATCGCATTCACCTGTTCAACTCCTCCAACAGATGGTGCCTTTAGTTTTCCTTCGGCTTGAAACTTCCCTTGGGTTTCTTTGGACACGCACGTACAAAATGACCTCCCGATCCACAGTACATGCATGGGTTGTTGGTTCTTCTCTTTTCCTTCTCTTCTTTGGAAAGAGGACCCCGTATTGTACCAATCTGCATTGGTTCGATGCCCTGCTGACCTTCATTGCTTCGTCCTCATTCCGACCTTACTCGATCAAATCGTGGAATCACTGACTTGAAATCTTTCCTTTTTTCACCTTTTCTTTCCCCATGACGGAAATCGATTTCCAGCACTAAATCCACCAATGCTGAGATTTCTGTGGGTCTATTGGGTATTCCGGCCAATGTATCCTTTAGCTCATCTCTTAAACCTTGATAAAACACCACTGCTCTCTTACTCTCAGGCCAGTTGGTTTCCACCACTAGTTTATTGAATTGAGCCAAATAAGAGACCACATCGCTGTTCCCCTGTTTCAGGTCGAGTAGCTCGTTGTCTATGGCTTGGGATATCTGCCTTCTGTCAAATATTCGAAGGAACTCTTCTTTGAAGTTCTCATAATTCCGCAATATGGGATCGTCCTTTGAAATCAGAGGCAAAGACCAGGATGCTGCATCCCCACTTAAGTATGACAACACAAAGGCCACTCGAGACTGAGCATCTGGAAAAATGGAAGGGCGGCACATGAAGTGTAATGAGCACTGCGTAATGAATATTTGAGCCTTCTGCGGATCCCCACTAAAACGCTCGGGTGCCGCTAATGGAATGACAGGTGAGAGGGAGTGAATCACCTGAGTTGTCATCCTATTAGTCCATTCTGTCAATGAAGCTTGAGTGTCCGACCCTGAACCAAAAGGTTGTCTAAGCCTTTGCGCCAATTCTGCGGTTTCTTTTCTAGAATTTACTACTTCTAATCTGAGGCTCTGGTTTTCCTCTCGGACTGCACTTAACTCTTTTTGTATGGTATCTAATATTGTTCCTAAATCTTGTACATCTCTTCCCTCAGCCATCTCTGTTCGGGTGTAAAATGCAACGTGGACACTTCACTCTGTCAGACTCTAGTTACGGTACTCAACTTACACAGGAACAGAGATGCTAGTTCCCAAATCCACCCCGACAGCAATCCAGAGCTTAGTGTGACAAGTCTCTAGAGTGGCTATCTAGGGGGAAGGGGGAAAATGGATAAAATAACAAAAGAGAGAAGAGACTGTTCTGCGGCTTCCTTCAGGAGTCCGTCCAGCAGACTTCTATTGCTGAAGAGGTAACCTGTAGACAAGAGTTATTGTTATCATAAACTTTTAGTCCTTAACCTCTCTTATCTCTTAACCCCTATTGCCTTATTTCCTTACCATGCCAATTCCAGAACTCAGCTTCTCTTCTATTTCTTTTATTTCTTTTCTGTGTGTGCTTTTATTCCTTAACTATATTCTTCGTCTGCAGTTAAAAAGGAAATAGCTAGAACCCAAGGTTTATCTGCCTCATATGAATCTTTCTCTCTGTGCTTCTTACTTACTTTCCTATTTTTCTTTTCACTCTCCTATGTTTTATCTTCCTTGGTATCTGCCTTAGTTCACAGTTTCTTTTTCTTTTTGCACACCTGCAATATATTTACATTTATCTGTTAGGAACTTCTGCTTTCTTTTTAACTAGGTGTTATCTATTTTAATTTGGTATTCTACTTACTGAGTTTGAGGTCTTTTCCTATTTGTAATTATTCATCTGTGTATTTAATGTTTTCTCTTCTTTTCGTGGTGGTATTTTACTCTCTGTTCTTAGCTACTGTTCGACGACTTATTTCTGTGATAAGTATGGTTTTATCTTATTCTAATTATTTGTAGTTGCTCAAGCGTTCTAACATGTATTGCAATTCTCTCTTCGTTTTTTCAGGACTTGCCGTTACAACTCGTTACCTCTGTGAAGAATTACAGTAAAGCCACTTTCCTCACAGTAAGTTCTATTACTCTATTGATATCAGTAATTTACTTCAGTTCTCTGACGTGACAAATATACACTCATTAACTTAGCTTCGTTTTTCTTTTTCTTCCTTCAGATGCTCCTGTAGACGCTGCTTCCTCTCTCTGACGACTCGGTGCGAAATCTTCGCAAACTGAGATTTGCGGTTCTCCTCAAACGTCACTCTACTTCATTGAACTCGGATTTCTAACTTGTATCTACTGACTTCCAAAAGCCCTTCAGTTTAGATTCTGAAAAGCCTTCAAACAAAAAACTGAAACACTTTTAGTCAGCGCGCTCCGAAGTGCGCACCTGACTCTCTAGAATTCTTGGTGAAGTGCGCAGTTCCTAAGCAGCGCGAGCCTCACCTAGGATTCCAGCGCGTTCTCTGCCAAACACTAGAACGCTAACAGCTACTCGGTTCTGGTGGCCTTTTCTGGCGCCATTTCCGAGTCAGCTCCACCCATGTACCTTCCATGGCTCGGGGTGTACAAACTTTGAGTCTTCTATGCGCAATTAAACCTATCTGTAATCTTGGGGTCCTGACAGCGTGAGGGCAGTGCCCCTGGGCTAGATGTCCTTACGGTCACATTCTATACAGGCTTTAGAAATCTTCTAATTCCACATCTTATATCTTTATTTCATGAGATGGACGCAGACGCCATAATGCCCCCATCCATGGATGAGGCACTGATCATTACTTTATTGAAGCCCAATAAAGACCCCCGTAGGTGCCCCTCTTTTTTTCCGCTCTCATTAATCAACGTGTACAATAAGCTGTTGATGAAAATTTTGGCAAATCGTCTTTCTCTGCTTCTCCCTCAGCTTATAGGTCCTGAACAAGCTGGGTTCATCCCGGGTCGCACGCTCTTACATAATCTCTGCATGGTCTTTGGAGCTCTGCAGCATGTCCGCCCAGAGGTTAAGGCTGCTGCAGTTTTTTTAGATGGCGAAAAGGCTTTTGATTTGATTGAATGGAAATTTATGTATGCTGTGTTGCGTCGAATGGGGGTTGGTGAGGTTTATTTGCAACTGGTTTCAGTGTTATACAATTCTCCAGTGGCTTGGGTGCGCACGAGAGATGTGTTTTTGGACCCGTTTCCAATCTTGCGGGGTACTAGACAGGGGTGCCTGCTGTCCCCGTTGTTGTATGCAGTAGCTGCTGAGCCCCTACTGCGGGCATTGCATGAATATCATGGGCACAGGCCAGGGACTTCGTTTTCCTCATTACAATCTCATTACCTCTGCCTACGCGGATGATACGCTTTTATATATTAGAGATCCCGAGGTGCATTTTCACCTGTGATATGTGAGGTGCTGCACTTTGGTGGTCTTTCCGGTCTAAGGATTAATTGGGATAAATCCATATTGTTTCCACTGACACCTTCCACAGTGCAGTTTCCGCTTGATTTCCCACTACAATGGACCACTGAACTGGTACGCTATCTGGGCATTCAGGTCCACTACGATGCTGATGAGGTCATTAAAGCTAATTATGGTAAAGTGATCGATAAGCTTGGGGATGATATAGACAGATGGATACTACTCCCATTGTCTTTGGCTGGTAGAGTTTCTTTGATGAAAATGGTTGTACTCCCTCGCCTGCTCTTTTTATTAGTATACCCATAGCGGTACCTCAGCGTCTGTTTCGTGAACTCCGTTACCTGACGATCAAATTAGCGTGCGCTGGTAAGTCCCCTAGAGTTGCTTTGGACACCCTCATGCTTCCATATACTGCTGGCGGACTGAATGCTCCGAATTTTGAATTGTATTACAGGGCCGCACAGGGCTCTCATGCACACAGCTGGGTGAATGGGCCCCATGATTTACCTCATCTTCCTATCGAGAGGGTTGCTGCTGCCCTGCACTCCCTGCCTCGCCTCCTAATGCAAGCTGCGGTATATTGGACTCGATCAACTCCGTTGTACACGCGTGGAATGCTTTGCTCAGAATGTATGACGGGCACAAATATATTCACCCCAAATGCATGTTGAATGGTGCCAATGGTTTACGCTCAGTTCGGAGAAAGCAACCCTGGACTCCCTCAATAAATTACACATACAGAACATCGGTGACTTCGTCAAGCATGGGCGGGTGGGCACATGGGAGGAGGTAGCGGGCGCAGATAGCACTGACTAGATTCCACTTCTTCAGGACCCGGTCCGCTTTACGCGTGACACTAGGGGAAGAATTACAGGAGCCCTTGGTCATTCCCCATTTGCCGGTTCTTTTGAGTGCTCAGTCCCCGTGTAAGCTCATTTCAAAGCTATACGCCTCGGCCCTGGCCACGAAGACTCTCTCCCTTAGCAGGGTCAAACAAGCCTGGCAATTGGATATTGGTGCTCCCATTACAGATGACATATGATTCTACTGTTGTGAGGTTACCCGTAAGATCTCTATTTATGGTCGTCATCGGCTTGCCTATTTCACATTTTTAAATAGAGTTTATCATTCCCCTCTACATCTGTTTGGGTATGGTTTGAGGGACACAGATAGTTGTGAGCGGTGTCATACGCTGCATGCAGGTTTTTCTCATCAGGCATGGCAGTGCCCACGGGTACAACATTATTGGGGAACAATATTCCAGAAGCTGGATGACCTACTTGGGCTATCCCTTGTTCCAGATCCCCTGCTGGCGCTCCTGGGTTATACTAAACCCCTTAAGAAAAATGTACGTAAGTTGGTAGCAATCGATCTTCTCCTTGCCAAGCATCGGCTGGCGATGCGTTGGATGAGAGGCCCTGTGCCCACTGTGGCGGAGTGGGAACATGATATGGTCTACTGCAATATCCAATCTGATGTTTATAATGATATTCTCCCCCCTTGTAATTGTCCGAAGAGTTTCTGGGGTATGTTTGCTCAATATCAATCCGCACAACAAGCCGCGGCAGATACTCCTGAAGACTAGTAAATGATTGTGAGTAGTCTCTGTATACTCAATGTCTTAGAATGTTTTCGCAGATTTAATGTATAACCCAGTGAAGTTCTCATGCCCATTAGCAACTTTTATAATAGAATTGTCCCAGTTGGATTACCTATCTGTTGGTTTCTTCTCTCTTAATTTGTCATGTCACCCGTGCCTCATATGCCCTCCCTATAATCGCTGCCACGCTTTGTATTGATATTTTTAAGTTTACATTTGCTTTCGATTTAAGTGATAGACTCTTGTCTTATTTTTCTTTCTTTTGGATTATTGTAAGTATGTTGTGTTTAATTGTATCTTAAAAAAGCAATAAAATATCATAAAAATAAAAAAAACATTAAAAAACAAGCGGAGTTCATCTAGGTTTCTCTCAAAAAAAGGAGGTCGGGTGCATTGCTGCTAAGGAGGTCTCAGATTTCGATTGTGTGTTTTTTTAATAAACGCATATTGAGGAGCATGCATGTGAGTGTTTTTGATGAGGTGATGTCATGAGAGGGTAGTGTGGGTGCTGGCATATAGGATGAGTGTGACGTGTGCTGCTGTAGGTGAAGCGGCAATCGAAGAAGAATAAAGGTTCAACCGTGCTGAGAGGTGCAGTGTGGTTGCAGCAGGATGATAGGAGTGATGGATCAAGCTTGCGTAGGGTCATTGCTGAGTAGTGGCACAGGGTCAAAGTGTAGAAGGACACAGACAGGCTAGTCTTTGGCACACAATTGGTGCACCATCTGTGCACCTGCTGCCTGTGGTCGCATAATGTCCACCATTAAGTGGGGCTTGATGGGGGAGTAGTGCAGGGGAGTGGTGGGTGGAGCTAAAAAGAGTGGGAAGAAGACATAGGAAGAAGCAGTAAGATTCTGGAGAGAAGGTAAGAAGCGTAGAAGCAAGAGGAGGAAAGCTGGTGGGGACCTGAAGGAGCATGGAAAGGAAGGGTGAAAGGATTGAAAAAAATTAAAAAGAACTCAAAAGTCGGTGGCCTCCATCTACCATCACTACATGTGGGTGTCCCATTGGGAACGACACATCCAAAAGATTAAAGAAAAACAAGACAAATGGGGCAAATGAAAAGACTTTGCGACTCTCCTGAATCCAAATCAGTGTGGTAGCTGCTAATAAATATTCATTGCTACAGCTGAGGGAGTAACGCATATCGCCCTGTGGGGCCTCATTTGGCATATTTTTAGTTGCTTGTGGTGACCCGAGTAGGGCACCCCCTTTAGGAATTTTTTAAGTATGGAGGGCTGCATGGAAAGCAGTAGCTCCCCCCACCCCTAAAAGCAGTATGAAAACTGACCGTAGGTTTCTGGGGTCTTAGAATCTATGTCCCTCTGGCGATTTCTGTCTTTTATTCAAGTTTTCCTAAGGCCTGAATTTAGTTCTACAGCCCGGGTTCCGGTGAACTCTAGTGGTTGGATCTATGGCTATATGTGATGCGGCTAAAGTGGTATTCGAGAGGCTCAAGCAGATTTTTATGATCATAAATGCTTTATTGGTAAAATGTTGTTGACAGTGATTTTCGGTTAGCATTGCAATGTTTTATTAATGATAATGTGTGCATTTAAACAGGGTTAATGATTTCAATGACATAATGTTGATTTTTAACATGTGGATTGTTGTTTTTTTAATGTGGTGACCTTTGACAAAGTTAGTAGGCTTACATTATATTATTGAAGTGATTTCTTTTTAGCAAAACCAGTAGACTTGTCTTATTTTTACAGGACACCCCCGGTATATTGTGTTGTTCCATGAAGTATGAATGAGGGTTATTATTATTTTAGGGTGTCATCACCACTAGGACTCATATGTGATTTCAGAATATCAGCAAATGTATTTCAATCTTGCTGATGAATATATTTGAAAATTAATGTGTGTTTGTGGTAAAATTACTTTTCCCTTTTAAAGAAAAAATACTGACTGGACAATCATTATAATTGCATGCCAGCAAATGGTGATTACAAGCCCGAACCCCCTCCCCTGAAGAGGCCTTAGAGTGTCCTGCTTCACTACCCTGAGAGAGTTAAGTGCTACAAATAGGTGCTTAGTTCCCAATAAGGGAAAATTGTGGACCTATTGCTTGTGCAGGCCTCACGTCCTGTACAACTAATAACCCAAAGACCCTATTTCCTACATTTCCTTACATTAAAATCTAAACATTGATTTTCACTGCAGTAAAGGTGGCTATTGCCTAGCAAAACACTGGGCTACATTAATACATTTAATAAAGCGAATTTCAGTTAAGAAATAGCTAGAAGTATAATTCAAAGACTATTTTAATAGGTATTCAAACTTCAATTTAATGTTAAATTTGAATGTGTAATAACTATTAAGTAAAAGGTATTTTTAGAAATGTACCTTTTCCCTGGCTAAATCCGCTGTAGGCCCATTTGCATGAGCTCCAACTGTCACCTGACAGTTAAATACCCCCATTGATGATGTGTGAAAACTGCCCCAAATGCTTAGGTGTGGGGAGGTGTTTCTGTTCATCCGGCAGGATGACCATCAGGGCTGTGCCGAGGAGCTTTATCTACTTCATGAAGGCCTGCTGTATCAAAAGCAAATGTTAGCTGACACCCTGGCAGGTTCCTGCTTTGTTCTTCAAGCCAGGCAGGCTCCAATCACAGTAGAAGAGAAGCTCCCTAGTCATGATTCAGAATTACCACAGTGAGGGATTGCTCATTTCTTTGGCCACACACCTGTGGAGACACATAGGCATTGCATAAGGACAGAAGGGTTTCACCATCGTGGATTTAGCCAGAGAGGGGCGCTGTGGGTTTTTGTTTGCATTAGGGCACTCAAAAAGTACTTCAAAACTGTGCAGGGTAACCCCTTGGAACTTTACTCCACTGGTTAGAAAGCATCCAGGAGTAATCCCCACCCATGGGCTGGTGCCAGGCATACATTTGGCAGCCACCATAACCATCTCAGGACACTAGTAGACCTGTGGAAGTTCAGAAGTAGACTGAACCTGCTGTCTGAGTCCTGAAAAGAGCCTAGAAATCTGGACCTGCTTTCCGTCTTGTACCAAGGACATAGAAGTGGATTCCTAGGTTCATACGGCTGAGCTCCTCTTCAAGCTACAGGGACACAACAATCTACAAGAGGCCCTTCTTGCAACTACCCAGCTGACCAATTCCAACTGGACCTGCCCTGGACACTACTGATGGATACTGCTGGAGTGAGTGTTGATCTCCAAGTGCTGTCCTCAAGGTCAAGGGACCATTGGCTGTGTTAAAATATACTCCGCCTAACATTTTCTGAAACGTGGAACTTAGAAATGTGTTGGCTTCAAAGTGCTCCATAGGACCGGAACCAACCTGCCAAGCCAATTCATCGAAGATGTGTCACAGTTGTGCTGAAGATTCAGGTTGCTCTCACTCAGAGCTTTTCTACAGCAGCAAATCTGACTCTGCCAGACACCTTAGTGAAGATATTCATTTTTGTGGAGTCCTCTTCGGCTACAGTGTGCCGCTTAGCCCCACTGGAAATCCAAGCTTGAAACAAACGACTATGTCTGAAAGTTCAAATCTTCATCTGGCAAAGACACCAATAGAATCCGATTGGTGAGAGAATTTCTACTGGGCATGAAACCAAAATGTCATCAGCTCAGAGTTTTCCTGTCAAACGTCAAAGGCAGCACAGAGACCTCGTCCAGCAGCTATCTGATGATGTGCAGAGCTCTTCAGCCACAGGTCGCTAATTTGCCTGCTGGGTATTTTTTACTTCCATTTCAGAGACTCTGTGCCTGATTATGAGTTGGGTGGGTCATTCAGACCTGCACCCATACCCCTGTTTATGCATGGGCTGGAAATATGAGTTGTTAGGTATTTAACGCATCCTAGAATTATCGGATGTGTTAAATTAATCAACCTCCATAAAATGTTGCCATGTTAAACCTGACGAAATATAACAGAGAAAATTATTATATTTGCCATATAATGCAGATTTTGGTGCATAAAACACCAAAATCCACGTTATTACCCAACAACTAGCAATATGTGGTATTTATCACACTTGATAAATAACATACAACTTGATATCATTTTTTATTGTGTGCGATAAATGTCACCTATACTCATAATTAGGTCTTTGGGGACAGAATCACTTACATTTTGCATGATCAATGAGACACTTTTCTGGTGCAGCCACAGCACAAAATATATTATTTGTGAATTGTAAACCGACTTAAATCAGATTTACATGTCTTGACGTGGGATTTTTCGCAAAAGTAATACAAAACAGCACGCAGCACTTCCTTGTGTTACTTTGCATTAGGTAGGCAGTTCATGGGTGAAGTATGCATCCACCCATGGATTTTGATGCATTCCCAGATTTACTAAAGCTAGTAAACCTGGGAATGCATCAAAAAGATACACCTCCCAGAAGCATGCATAACAAGAAGAAATATGTTTATTTTTTCTCATAACTTCCTATTTCCATGGTGCAAGGATACCTGAATTGGTGCTAAGCAGCACACTGTGTGTCACATCTTAGTATATATGGTGCATTTCTGCCTTTCACGCAATTCAGTGCAGCAACATTGCTTGCTCTCCTATGCTGCATGAAACATTTGCAAATCTGCCCCTAAGTCTGAAGGTAAAACTTGTGACTGGGACTAACATTATTTCTGCTTCCAACACATATTCCAGCACTGTCCGCCCTAATTCACCCCTTAGTACCTGTCATGCACAACCAGATAACTGCGGTAGACTCTTAACACTTTTTGGCTCAATTTTAAAACCTTAAACTTTAAAAATGCATATCTCTGATTTCCCTTAATAGCGTTTTGTCATTTTGGTGTAATTATTTTTATGAAAATGTCTCTATGTTGGTTTGAGACATTTATTGTGTTTAAGTTAAGCCCAGCTACTCAGTGCAACTTTCGAAATCAGGGGATTGAACTCAGGTTAATTTAGTAACTTTACTGCTTAAGTATTGCTTAAGTGGGTGTGAGAAATGTGGTTGTTGATTGGCTGGGATTCGAGTGCTGGTCAAGCAACAGCCACAATCCCTTTCGGGGTAAACCACAAAAAGTTGCTACATTAACTTGTGCATAACCCTGGGTAGCTTGGCACGAAAAGCAGTCAGTCTAAACTTAGAGGCAATGTGTGAAGTATGTATGCAGCACACAAACAGTAAAAAAGTGAAGAAAACACAACACAAGAAAAATCCTAAACCAATTTAGCAAAATAGAGTAAAAAAAAAAAAAAATCCAATCGGTAGACTCAGAGCTATGAATTTGTAAAGTTTTAAGTAAAATTTAGTGCCTAAAAGATCAAAGCACTAACCGCGGACCTCTAGTTTTTGTGAGACCAGGTTAAAGTCAAAAGTTGAGCCTGACCGCAATGGAGCATGGTTTGGATGCAAGAAGTGCATTGGGCCTAGTCAGCCCTTGTTTTGGGACTTAGAGAAATTTTTGAAGAAAGATTTCTAAGAAGGTAAAGTTCTGCCGGGCAAGGTTGCAGGAGGTGTCCAAGGAGGGAGTGCTGTCGTCGGATGGCAGTGGGTCAAAGCAGTGGTGAAGATTTCTACGTTTGGACTTAAATGCTGAAATGAAACTCAAAAAACTTTAGTGGGATGAAGCAAAGGAGTGTAGCTGAAGACAGTTCCACAAGCTTAGATACCCTTTTGATGAAGGAGCGCTGAAACGGCTTTACCGTTGCACAGAAGAACGTAGCAGGAGAAGCTGCGAAGTCAATCTGCCTGGCGATGCAACTCGGGAAGATTGTTGAGCAGGTTGGTCCTGGTCTCCTCCTGGTTCTCAGAGCATACTTGGGTACATTGTTTAAAGTCCTCAGTTTGGAAATTGGCTAGCTGGGTACCACAACCAAGGGTCCAGGACTAGTGAGACTCCACTTGGTGGTTAAGGACTCACTTAGGCTGGGTCCAGGTGTGGGTTTTAGATGTTGGGAGCCTGTGGTTCTGAACAGGAGGCCAGAAAGCTAGCCATTGGAATCACTTCTGGTAGTACTAGGTGCAGGCGAAGTTGCAGGTCTCAAAATCAAGACTGGCCTCTGAGGGTTCAAGGCAGGCTCCAGGAAGCACAGCAGTGCTTTCAGATGTAGCAGCAGTCTGGCAGAGTGCACATCAGGTCACAACAGCAGACAGTCCTCTGAGAGTCCCTCCACATGTACAGTAGTGAACGGATCCTATATTTATTCCCTGCTGCCCTTCTTCTGGAATATGGGAGAAGCTTCTGGAAGGGTTTGTTGAAGTGCAAGGAATTTCCTGATCATCCATTCCTGGATCCTAGTTTAATCTAGTGAATATACAGGGCTGTTAGGCCCATTGTGTGAAGGCTGAGTACAGGCTATTCAGATGTAAGAAGAGATGTGCTCAGCTCTGGCCCCCCATCCTGCCAGCAGATTTCCACTTGAGGCACACCTATTCCCTCTATTGTGTGATTGTCTGGGTGGGGTTCACAAAGTCCAACTGTCAGATACACCGAGTCATCTGACCCAAGACAGCTGAAGGCACAAAGGGCTGAGGGCAGGAAATTGTTAACTTTCTAAAAGTGGTATTCTCAAAATTGTAATGAAAAATCCAACGTTACCATTAAAGAGGGTTTATAGTTACCATTTCAAAGGTACCAAATATGATATAGCCACCTGCTCCAATTAGGAACTACAGCTTATTAAATATAATAAGGAATCCCCAATGTTATCTTATGGGAGGGGTAGGCCTCACAGTAATGAAAAACTAATTTATGGTGTTTTTTATTATCAGTGCATGTAAATCTTAATAGTGCACGTCCAGCCTTTCAATTACATAGCACCCTGCCATATGAACAACTTAGGGCCCATCTTAAGGGTGACGTTTATGTAATAAAAGGAGAGTTTAAGTTGTTTAAGGTTTAGCAAGGGGGTTTAAATGCCAAGACGACATGTCAAAGTGACACTGCATTCAGGCTACAATGGCAGGGCTGGACATGCTTAGAAGGACTACTCAAGTGGGTGGCACAATAGGTGCTGCAGGCTCACTGGATGTATTTACTTTACAGGCCCTGGGTATATGGTATACCACTCTACATGGGACATATAAGTAAATTAAATATGCCAATTGGGTATGTGCCAATCAAACCATGTTTAGGGGAGTGAGCACAAGCACTTTAGTTCTAGTTGTCAGGCAATAAGTTTGGGTTAAGACCATCCTAAGGCTGACAGTTGTAACAGTGAAGCCAGCCCCTCGCTAAGAAGGAGCAGATTAAGGCTGTCACATTAGTAAACCAACTGTTTGTAATATGAAGTGGAAATTCTTCAGCACATATAGGAAGCGTGGGAGCACCATCATTTTAACTAGTGCTACCCTACCCAATTCTTTCAACAGGAGCTTAGACCAGTTATGAAGGTCCTCCTTGGTCCTGCACAGGAGGGGGTTAAGGTTGAGACTATGAGTGAGTTCTGGCACTACAGGTATATGCACTCCTAGGTATTTAAAACTGAGAAACAGGAAAGGGATTTTCGACTTCCATGTGATATTGACATTATCTCCCTTTAGAGGATCAGGAGGGATTTGCTCCATTTGTCACAGAGTCTAGAGGCTGCTTTGTATATCCCCAGGAGATCCACGACCCAAAACCCGACTCCTGGGGACTGGAGAGAGAGAGAAGCAAGTCATTTGCTTATAGATTGATCTTGTCCTCCAGTTAGCCTCCACAGTTTCTCCTTTGTAACCGGGCATCGCAACATATTAATCTGGCCAATGACTGAATGGCAAGGCTGAAAAGGAAGGGGGGACAGGGGACACTCCTGCATAATTCCCCTTTGAATTGAAAAAAATATTCAAAATTACCCCGCTATGAAGACTTTTCCCAAGGGTTCACCATATAGGAACTTGACATTTCCCTGATATTTGGGCCTGAAGCCCATAAATTGGAGGACTCGATCCAAATAGCACCAGTAGACCATGTCAAAGGCCTTCTCAAAATCGACCAGCAGATGGGCCAAGCAATTAGAGGTGACCTGGACTTGGGCCGGAGAGGTGTGGACAAGTCGTATTCAGTGCCTGGTTCCCTGTTTAGATATGAAATTACAGTGGTCGCAGTGAATGAGGATGTCGAGGATTCGCTGAATTCTAATTGCCAAAATGTTTGTGAAAATGTTTAGATCAGTATGGATCAGAGAAATAGGGCTGTAGGCAGCACAGTTTTCCTCTGGGATTCCAGCCTTGGGGAATACCACTATAGTAGCCAGATCCAAGTCAAGTTGGAAAGAGCCGTTTTTACCTGCCCCGATGTACATTTTGAGCAAATGTAGGGCAAGAATGTCTTGAAATGTATTGTAATATTTAAGAGGGAAGCCATTGGGCCAAGTGTCCACATTCATATCTTGTATTGTCTCCCCTATCTTCTCTTTGGGATTTCATAAGCTGTTGAGCTCATTCCGGGGTCAGCCTCAGTTGGTGGCCATGTAGTAGTCTATAGTTGTTTGCAAATGGCTGTGCAAATATCTATATGCAAGGTGTCCTGTGTCATCTATAATGTAGGGGAATCAAGGTAGAGCCCCTTCCTCTCCTGGCCAGCAGTATAGAAGTTTCCAGCTCTTGTCTCTGTATTTATACACACGCCTGATGAATGCCCTCAAACATTGGTGAACCTCCTCCAGCTCTATGTGTTGCAACGATGCCCTATCCAGCTTTATTTGCCACCTGAGGACTTCTGAGTTGCCAGAGAGGTTTTTGCCTCTAGTTCTAGGATCTGGGCCTCATGTTCTGTAATGTGGGTCTCTTTAGCTTGGTTTGCCTTGGTAGGTACACTTTAGCCTCACCCCTAAATATAGCTTTACCAGCCACCCATAACATGGTGGCCGCTGTCACCAACCATTCGTTCGTTTCAAAATAGGACTGAAGCTGCATGGCTAAGTGCACAGTAAATTTGTCATCCACCGGGAATGAGGCATTAAGACACCATGTTGGCTGCTTATAGTGTTGGGGAGCACCTATGTGTACTCTGACTGGTGATTAATCAGAAATCCCTATGGGGAGGATATTGCATGTCTGTGGCTGGGAGGAGTAAAAGGTCTATGCGCAAAAATGGGGTTTGATTGAGAAGTGCAGAGTTCCCTTAGTAAGCGATGTTGTCCCAATCCCGAAATTTGAGAATTCTGGCCACCATGAGATTTGTGGGCACTTCCGGTGATGCAGGCGCTGAACCAGGGACCGATGCACCTACCCCATAGCAAACCAAGAAAACAGGGCATGGGCCAGGCCTCCAGGAATATTTCTGGGTTTGAGGTTTTGCCTCCTGAGAATCTCACAGAGCGTGGAGTGTTGCAACAGGATCAGTTTTCCACATCTTCTTGATTGGCCAGCCCATTCCGCTGAAAAGGAATGAAAAAAAAGAGACTTTGTTAAATCACCATATCAATAACGCTTATCTATATATTTTTACCTTTTATTGTGAAGACTTTAGCAGACTTCTCACTATCCTGTGCTTTCATACTAAAATGTGATTTTGCACACCTTAACATTGCCAATTCATATAATAGCAACTTTCTCAGCCATTCAACGTAGATGAAAGGGGAAGTAATAGTTGAGTTATGTCAAAACTCATTTCTCATCCACAACAAGTTCCAAACATGGATTAGCTTTGAGGAGACATTTTTCCCACCTGTTTAAAAACTATTTTAAAGGAGGTTGAACTTGTCTAGATTTTTTAACATCATTCAGTAAAATAAAACATTGCAAACATAAGGTGGGTAGCAAGTAAGTTAAAGGTGCCCAATGTCAACATGTTGGTAATCTTAAATAAAGATTAGTATAAAAACTAAAAAAAACTATAAACATGGGTGTTATTAAGTGGGAACTTTCAAACCTGTCATGCAACAACAATGCATTGTAAATGAAATTAGTAAGGCTATGATAAAGCTCATAGTGAAGACATGACAGTACTGCACCCTCAAAAATCACATATAATTATGTGTCAAACACTAATTTACTCATGCTTATTGTCTCTTTGCTGCTCTAACAATGACAGATGAGCATGGAGAATCAACCAGGCTGCTTTCTGAACCCTACAGTTCAGTGGTGTAATATGGGGCTGTTGTGTATATGCCTGGTAGGACAGGTTGATAATGTCCTGAGGCTGAATATGAGCTCAACAAACTAGGTAAGCCCATCACTTGCACCTCAGCTTCCCCCAAGTTTTAAACACCCACTGCATGGCAGCACATGGGCATGTTCAGCCAGATTTGTGGCTGAGCTGCATTGGTCAGCTGTGTTTCAGCCAAGTCTCAAATAAAGTTGAGAAGACTTGTCTGAGACCGCATCCATGAGAATATTTATTTCTGATTCAGAAAAAAGGGGGTTCTTCTCTTTAAGTAACTTACCCATGTTGGCAGCAAGAATATGGCAAGGAGCAGCAGAATGGAGGATGGGCTTCCTGGAGGACAGGATGGCTCAGAATGAAAACATAATGTCCAACTTCCTGTTTCTATATGTGTAAGAAACAGCCACAATCCTTGTCAGTGTGATCCACAAAAAATCCTTAAATTAACATTTGCTTAACCCTCTGGTTGCCAGACAAAGAACTGTCAGCCCTAACTTAGTGTAAAATATCTATGCAGTACATAAACAATAATCAAGTAAAGACAGAACACAAGACAAATCCCATACTAATTTAGAAAGATCGAGTGAAATGTTATAAATTATTTTTCATGACAACAACAAAAATCCAATCAGTTGAACCGAAGATGTGCCATTTCAAAGGTTTAAGGCTAAAAGCACTAAGAGACATTTACAGTGATGTGGTCGAGCAGGGTCGGGTGAAAGTCACAAGTACAGGCCGAACATGATTGTTCAGCTAAAAAAGTTACCTTCTTTAAGTCAGACGAGAAGAGTTCAGTATGCATTGGAGGAGGCCGTATGGAGCAGGGAGGTCTTTGTGAATAGTCACAGCTCTAGTGCAAAGAGCAGGCAGGGCATTGTTGAAGGTTGTCATGATGTTGCAAAGTTTCTATAGGTGTCGCGGACGGTCGTTTATGGAGCTTGGCATTGATGGTCACCACGCACTGTTGATGCTGTACTGCGAAGTGCAGATCTGGTGTTGCCGGTCTTCGTTGGCGGTCACTTTAGCACGAGGAGTCAGGTTTAGTGGAGCTTCGGGTTGGCATTTAGCACAGGTGGCAAGTAAGGGTGGGAGTAGTGGGCGTAGTGGGGCTACGTGAAGCAGCACGTAGTGTGCCCAAATCTACGCACACTACGCGCTTCGCGTAGCCCCACTACGCGCCACCCGCCACCCACCCACCCTACTTTTAAAAGATTAAATTAATTTGTAATAAAGCAAATTAAAGGCACTTACCTGACGCGCGGCGTCTCCCGGGGCTCCCTCTTCCTGTTTTCAATTTTCCTGACAAATGCGCATGCGCGGACGCCCGCGCATGCGCATTTCTTGCGAGAAATGCGCATGCGCGGGCGTCCGCGCATGCGCATTTGTCAGGAACATTGAAAAACAGGAAGAGGGAGCCCCGGGAGACGCCGCGCGTCAGGTAAGTGCCTAATTTGCTTTATTACAAATTTATTTTTCCTTTTAAAAGTACGGCGGGCGGGAGGCGGGTGGTGGGCGGCAGGCAGCTACGCTTCGCCCACGTAGTGTGCGTAGGCGCTGCCTGCTTCGCCTACTTCGAAAACTGCGAAGCAGGCAGCGCTACGTACACTACGTGGGCGAAGCGTAGTGTCGCGCCCAGGGTTAGTGGCAAGAGCTTGGCATGAGTGGGCCCGAACACAGTTGGGAAGAGCCCAAAACTTCAGCATTTCTCCCTTAACTTTAGAGGAGTACACTCCAATACCAACAAAGGACCCAGGACCTCGGGAAGTGCCTCTTAGCAATCAGGGGCTCACTCTTGAAGAGGCCCGGTGGGCTCAGGCAGGTCGAGATGCATGTCCAGACAGGTTCAGTGCAGCAGGTGGGTTGGGCAGTAGCAGGGATGGTTCGGAGGCTTGTTATGTCCAAGTAGATCTGAAAATGATATCAATCAGCTGTCCTTTAGAGTCATTTCAGGTAGCCTCAGATGAATGGACCAGATCCAGTCTTCCTTCTCAGTCCCCTGGTAGTAGTAGGGTAGTCCTTGTTCTGTAGTATCCACAGGACCAGGAGTGTACTAAAGAGTGGGCCTGGGTAATTTGATACCCAGTGCCTTCTAGAGTGCTCCTCCCACAAAGGTGACTGGGATTTCATGCCTTCCTGCTCTGCTCCAAGGATGTCTGGAGTCACAAATGCTAGTTTGAAGTTCTTTGTGTGCTGAGTCAGTGACTTTGTAGTGCAAGTGGGGCTGTGCACAGCTCCACCCCTAATATTCTGTCTAGATGGCCCATCCTGCCAATACCCAGTACATGTATTGTGTGTGGCAGTCTGGGAGGAATACAGAAAGGTCAACTGCCAGCTACACCTAAACATGTTACCCAGGAAACAAGCTATAGGCACCAAATGGTTAGGAGAAAAAAATTATAACTTTCCAAAACTGCCATTTTCAAAATTGTGACTGAAAATCCAACTTTAGCGTTAAAGAGGATTATAAATTACAATTCCTTAGACATAAAACCTGATATTTCCAACTGTTCACAAACAAATGCTATCACCTTTTAAAAGTAATAAAGTAAACCAATTTTATACTGTGGGAGAGATAGGCCTCACAGTAGTGAAAAACAACTTTGTGAGTTTTTATGGCATGTTATGTTCTGATAAAGAAATGTGTAAAGTGTACAGTTACCCTTGGGTTTCTTGGTGCTGGCTAAGAAGCTGAGCATGCTAGACTGATGCATTTACTTTTTAAACAGGCAGGTATTAATCTCCTTCCTGAATTCCAACAAGGAATCGATGACTCTGATACGTGCTGACAGATCATTACATAATTTTAATGTGCAGTAAATGATGCCCCTGCCTCCCCAGTTTGCCTTTTTAATTTAGGGACATATTAGGGATGTACCATCTGAGCGCTTTCCTAAGAAAATCTGGACCTGTCTTATAAAGTCTTATATTCGCAAGGGATAGGGCTTTAAATTTAGCACGTCTACAGATCAGAGGCCAATGTAACTTTTGAAGTCCCTGAGGGATAGGATAAAATTTAGGCAGATTCAAGATCATTCTGGCTGCAGCATTATGCAATAGTTGCAGCTTACTTACATGCTTTTCTTGCACATTCATATAAAGACTATTACAGTAGTCTAGTTTTGAAAGTACTAATGCCGTAATCACATTTTTCCTAAAGTTATTGGGGATGCATGGCAGTACTTTTCTAATCATTCTGAGGATGTAGAAGGCTGATGAAATCACTGAAGACACTTGAGCACCCATATTGAGGTTGTCATCGATGATTACTTCCAAGTTTTTGGCTTTGAGGACAGGAGTTGGGGGTTGACTTAGAGGTTCTGGCCACCAATTAGGGCACCAGGCTGGGAAAAGATTCCCCAAAACAATCACCTCTGTTTTTCCCAAATTGAGCTTCAAACAGTGTCTGCTCATCCAACTACTGACTGCTTTAAACAGTCTTGGCATCTTTGTGGACCTGAGATTCAGTGACTGCCAATTGAGTGTCATCCATATAGGAAGTTGTCTCTAAATTAAGCATTTTAATAAGTGAGGCCAACTTAGCAACATAGAAATTAAACAGGTGCAGGCTCAATGAAGATTCCTTTGGCACCCCACAAGGTAGAGTATATGGTATTGATTCAAATGTACCCAATCCAACAGGATAAGAGCTACAGATCCACCTCTGTCTAGCGTCATCCTTATCTCCTCTGTTGCTTTGACCAGGGCAGTTTCAGTGCCGTGCTCTGGTCTGAATCCGAACTGTGTTGAGTCTGAAATTTGATTATCCTGAATGTATTTGGATAAGTCTATGTTCACAATTTTTTCAATGATTTTAGAAGGAAGTGGAAGGCATGATATTACACAATAGTTGTTAGGGTCAATGCAGCTCTGATTCGGTTTTTTTATGAGCGGAAGAACAGAGAATTGTATCCAAAAGGACGGGAATACTCCTGTAGAAAACATGATGTTAAAAATATTGGACAAGTTTTTCAAGATAATTTCCCTGGTTAATTTAAGGGCCACCGGGAGAGCCTGTTTTTCTACGCATCAGTAACGTTGTTACTTTGCCTGATGTAGTAAGTGTAAATTCCAGCAATGGTGTATAGCTTTTTGATGGCTGTGTTGTCTGTTCACTATTAGGGTGGTATTAACCTTATCAAATATTTAAAAAAATCTTGTTCACATTCTCTTTAAAAGTGCAGTCTAAGGTGTTGCCAAACTGTTGATTATGACAGGAGAAGTTTCTGTTGGGGGTTAATGTGAATTTAGCGACCGCCTGGATTAATTCCTTGTTCAAATTGGAAGCTTTCTCTATAAATTTGTTATAGTACTTACTTCATTCCCAAAAATTAAGGTCTTTATATTTAGTTAGTGCAAGCCTATAGGCCAGTTTTTCTTGTGTATTATAATGTCTCCTCCAGCTCCTTTCAATTCTTCCACAGGATTGCATTTCTAGCCTCAGGGCTTCTGTAAACCAGAGGGCTGATGATTCCTTTCTATTGGAGTATGTGTTTTTAATGGGGGCAACCTTTTGAAGGGTATCAGACAGCCAGATTGAGTAACAATTGGAGGTTACTTCTGCATCAAGAGGCATTACTGGTTGAATGATTCTTAATGCATGATCTAGTGATTCTGTATTGAGTTTGTTCCAGGCCATATTTATGATGGAATCAGATGATTTGGTTGATATGTGATGTCTGCTTGGGCTTTCTATGTTTTATTACCAGGACAAGTGAAACAGATAAGTGCATGGCCAACATTTTAAATATAATGCACACTGTCCTATCGGCTGTTTCAAATCTACTTTAGTGGTGGCTGATATGTAATCAAATGGGAGTTGTATGCCTAGCAAATGGTTTGTTTTGCCAAGTCAAACTAGCAGTTTAAAATTACATACATGCTGCAACGGCAGGCATGAGACGTTTTGAGGGCTACTTCAGTGGGCAGCACAATGAGTGTTGCACGCCTACTGGTAGCTTTAAATTAATCTGCCCTGGGAAAAGAGTATGCCACTTTACCAGGGACTCATAACTAAATTAAATATGCCAATCAGGTGTCAGCCAGTTCTACCATTTCTTTTTACAAAGTGAGCACACACACTTTAGCACTGGTTAGCAGTCCTAAAGACAACAAAAAAATTTGGCAAAACAGGATGGGGAGAAGACAAAAGGTGAGGGAAGACCAATCTAAGGCTGAATGGTCTTACTTGTGTCCCTCCAAGCTGACAGGGGTGAGAGCTACCCAATCCCCTGGAAGATCTCATCACTATGGCGGAAGAACCTGGACATACCATTAGCATTGGAGTGGTCTGAGCAAAGGCGCTGTTCCATCATAAAGTTCATTCCCTGTAGGAAAATGGTTTACCTCAACAATTTGTATTGTTCACCTCTCATTTGAATGAGCCATCTGAGGGGACTGTGGTCTGTCTTAGAGTGGAAATATGTCCTAAACATGGTATGGTTTCAAACTTTTCAGTGCCCAGACCATGGCAAAAGATTCACTCTCAATTGCACTCCAGCTCTGTTCCCTGGGAAGTAACCTCCTACTGATGAAGCCTACAGGTTGGTGTAGGACCTCCTCATTTAACTGTGACAGTGCAGCCCCTTTGACAAACTCTGAAAAATCAGTCTACACTATCAACTCCAGGGAGAAATTAAGTGTCTTGAGTACAGGTGCTGTACACATGGTTTCCTTGAGGGTCTCAAAGACTTTCTGGTAGATCTAAGCCCAGATCACCTTCTTGGAAGTATGCCCAAAGTAGGCAACAATTGTGCAACACCCCCTGTATTATCAAGTAAGGCACAGGAATACCCTCCCTTCTGTCTGAGTTTTAGGGGCTGCCCAAACAAGGATAGTCTCAATCTTGGCCTTGAGGGGCAGTATCTAGGCCCTGTCCACTATTAGTCTGGGCCCCTTGTCCTATCTGACACTTGCTGGCTTTGATAGTCAGGCCTGCCTGTTGCAGGGCTTGAAGCATCCTCTGAAGGTGGTAGGGGTATTCCTCCCAGCTGCTACTGTAGACAGTTATGTCAAACAGGTAGACACCACTGAATTACTCCAATGAGACCAAGACCCTGTTGACCAACCTCTGGAAGGTGGTAGCAGCCTTCTTTACTCCAAAGGGCATCACCCTGAATTCGAAGTGGCCCTCTGGGTTAGAGAATGTTGACCTCCCTTTTGCCCCCTTATTCAGGACAATCTGCCAGTAGCCTGATTTAAGGTATAACGTACTTAGGAATTAGGCATCTCCCAGACTGTCTATGAGGTCTTCAGCTTGGAGGTTGGGGTGATCATCAGTCTTGAGCCTCCCGCAAAAACTGAGTTCTAGGGCAGCATTAGCTGGATGGTTTTGGGTACAAGCACTACTGAGCTAGACCATGGACTACTGGAGTGCTCAAGCACCCCTATTGCAAGCATTTTGGGGGCTTCCTCCTTAATGCTAGCCCTCACCTTGTCTGACAACCTGTAAATCTTTCACAGAGATATTGTCTCCTACTTCTATGTCAAATATACACTAGTGTGTGAGCCCAGGGTTGCGGGAGAACTGAGAGGGAAATTGCCCCATCAACTGGCGATAGTCCTTCTGTTGCTCTGGGGTCTGGGTAGGGGAAAGGTTACTACCCTCCACTGACCCATGATACTCCTTTCATGATAGGTGGTCGGGTTGAGGAGAGTTTCACTCTCCTTTTCCATCCCACCATCTGCCACCATGAGCATGGTGACTTTTGACCTCTCATAGTGTGGTTTGAGGTGGCTTACATGGAGTGCCCTTAAGGGTTTTCTGGGGTTCTTGATGTCCACCAGGTAGCTTACCTCCCCCTTCCCTTCCTTCCCCTTGTAAGGCCATAACAAATGGCATTCAAGTGCCTTGGGCTTCACTACCTCCTTTTAACCACACTTTCTGGCCAGGTTGACTTTCTACCAAAGTGGCCTTTTGGTTGTATCAGAGTTTCATTACTTCTTGGTTGGATTCTAGGTTTTCAGTAGCCTTTTTCCAGAATATCCACATCTGGATCCAGAAAGCCAGAATCAAGCTAACTACATCCGGGGGGGCGGTGGGGGGGGGGGGGTGCTTGAATGATGCTAACTACATCCGGGGGGGATTTCCTGGGAGATATTCGCTTATTCTTTCTGCAGCAGAATGAGAGGACTCCTCACAGGGTGACCATAGAAGACATTAAATGGGCTAAACCCAACTTCCTGCTGTGTTATCTTCCTTTAGGCAAAGAACAGGCATGTTAAGAGAAGGTTTCACCTCTGCCTCAGGGGCTCAGGTAGGCCCATAATAATGTCCTTGAGAGTCTTGTTGAATATTTCAGCATGCCCATTTGTCTCAGGGTGATGGGGTGTGGAGACCTTATAGGTTACCTGACACTCATCCCACCTGGACTTCATGGAAGCAGATATGAAGTTGATGCCCCTGTCAGACTACTTCATTGAGGGAAAATCCCAATCAGGGTCCTGGGCACTGCAGGAGCAGTCACAGACCTCAGGGTATGGTCTCTGGGTATATGGAGGCACAGGCAAATAAAACCAGGATAAACCTACTGCCTGAGGTATTGTTGGAGCGGAAATCTCACAGTAATCTCTCTTTGGGAAATTCAGGAAATGTGGCACCCTCAACTTTGATTACCTTTACCCTTGTTTCCACTCAAGGTGATAGATCTTGGCCACCATGTTTTGACCAGGGAGCTCCTTCATAAACATGAGCAATTAATCAAATGCAAATAAACATTTTAATCAATAATGAGAGTTGTGAGTAGTTTTAAAGGGATTTATTTTCCAATCAATATTTCAGATTTTCTAACTCTTCATTCATTAATCAGGTATCAATCAGGTTACAGAATTGAGAATAGAAAAATTAAGTTAGTACAAAGCATATCATAAATTGCATACCGCGTTCCATAAAGGTAAGAATTCTTATTTTAAGACAATGAGGCACAAATGATGTCAGTCAGAACTCATGAAGAGTTAAAGAATAGAAGCAAGAGTGAGGTTAGCATGAAGCTAAATCAATCATTAATAGTTGCAGAATCTCCCATGAAGAGAAATAATGCATAGCACAAATAAGCCTTGGCAAAGCCAGTTAGTCAAAGCATGAAGCTTTGGGATTTTAATAAAAGTCAGAATGGACAAAACCTACATCTAATCTGCCTACGTCTCCCTCCATTCTGCTCTACATCAGCCTACGTCTCCCTCCATTCTACTCTACATCAAGGCCTGACCTCTCCTTCCCAGAATCTGCAAAATAACATCTGCTCTCCATCTTTCATTTCTGGATCTAAGACTGAAACTCTTCTGCAGCCTCCTGTCTCTAAATCTGTCTGCCTGTCGCTCTCAAAGGGCTCTAAATGTGTTCTGAAACTCCTAACTAGCAACATGTTTATCAAAGAATACTGTTACAAAGCATGTAGTGTGACTTGGTCTTCATCCAACTGGAATCCAGCATTTTCCAAAAGGACTTCTCCACCCCTCGGTAGGTTGCATACGTCATCTCTCTGACATGCGAAAGTCCTTCCCACAGCATATCCTGCAGCTTATTTAATATAACTCAATTTCCTAACCTTCCTTTAAAGAAACATTTTATTTCTACCTAAACATATAACGTGAGCAGAAAAATAACTCTTTAACTAAGCAAGAAACATTGAACATTAAACATAACATGATGATGCACTTTAAAAATATGTGTGCTTTCTATTTTCTCTAAAGTAAAAATGAAATGAGCTTTGCCTAAAAATTTCCAGCATCTACAGAGATAAAGCTCTGAGGTCACAGCCGTAAATTATGCCAAGAGTTCTTCTTCAGGAAAGAAAATCCTTCCCTTATCTCAAAGGCCAACAGAAGCTCTAAGAGCAAGAGCTGAATCACAAGCTGGTTTTGTTCTCTACATTATAAATGTTGTGCTAATTCTAATGCAAATTATATTCTACTAATGCACATTTAACATTTTTGCAAGTTTAAATCACATTTCCACAGTGAGGACGGAATCTAAACTAAACACATTTAAGTCAAGCTATGAATTACTTGTGCAATGTTTTACATGAAATGCCTAAATGGAAAGCATCTGACCAAAGCATATAAATATCAAAGCCTCATATTTTCACTAGGCAGCATCAATGTCTGCATGCCAATTTTAAATGCAGTTTTATTTCTGAAGCTCAAAGCAGGCTTTCCATTAGTGATGCAAAATTTGAAAGCACATGTTTAGGCTCTTTCAGTATCTTTGGGGTCCTATCTTTGGGATCCAGGGGTGCCAAGTGTTACAACTACTCATCTGAACACCACACTTCTGCAGGGGTTATGATATCCCCCTCAAACGTCCTGCAGCATCTGTAAGCTATCAAAAGGTACAGGAGTCCTAGCAGGTGTCCCAAGGAGAATGGGGGATGGTAAGAGAAACAAAAATACAATGCCGTGCCACTTGGCACCTCTGGTTTACATTTTACTTTGGAACACCTATTGATCAATATCGTCCTTGAGGAGCCCTTCGAGTATCTGAGGGATAGAAACACATTTGTTTAGGGATGATGACTTGTTGACATTCTCATATCTATTTTCAATATTTTACATAACTCCTGCCAAAAATGTGAGGTGACCTGCATTCTCTGATGTGCAATCAGCACACTTGGAATTCCATTTAATTTTATTATGTGCAACACAGAAGCCATGGGTAATTTGGGTACGGCTACAAAGTCACCCATCTTGAATAAATGCTCTACCACCACCAAAATTGCCATATTTCCTTGACTACTGGACATTTCTACTATAAAGTCCATTGTAAATGTATGCCATTGTACTGGTGGTATTTGAACTGAATGCAGTAATACAGCGGCCTTTTTAAGATCAGCCTTTATATGAGTGCAAATGACACATGTGATTACATACCTTTTGCCATCTTGATGTCTGGTTGGCCACCCAAAGTACTTGCTGGATGCTAGCTTGAGACTTCTGTATTCCACCATGACTTCCTTAATCTGAGTTGTGCAGCCAGTGTAACACTCATTCAAGTAACTTATTTCCTGGAATGTAAAAGGTGTTATGTTGATAGAGTAAACCTACCTTATCCTGACTGTTCAGTTTTGCTTTTAACCAGGCCTCTTTTTCTACAGAAAGTAGTTCTTGCCTTACAACAGACCAAAACTCTTTTTATTTTTCTATTATCATTAAATGTCTTTTTTCAGTTGAATTCAAGAGAATTAATGGTTCATTCGTCTCTTCCTCTGGAGTAATCAAAGATCTGGAAAGTGCCTCTGCTTTCTCATTCTGAGGACCTGATCAATACTTGTTTACAAAATCATAATCTGATAAAAACGACGACTAACAAAGTTGTCTTGAAGTAAGTGCCCTGGCTGATTTTAAAAACTGCATGTTATGATGGTTGACGAATCTCTCTATTGTGTGTCTTGCACCCATTAAGTAATGGTGCCATTCCCCAAATGTGCTATCAATAGCCAGTAACTCTTTGTCTCTTATACTGTAATTCAACTCATAGGGTGTGAAAAGTTAACATGATGCATTTGTTTTGTACCTGGATGTCTCTTGGAGAGAATCCCTGTCATAGCATATGTTGGAAGGCGGACCCCGAGGAGTCGGCGAGACCACCCAGGGGGGGCCCTCACACTGTACGAAGTAGCCGAGCGCTGCCGAGAAGTCTCCTGAGAGATCCTTCTCCTATCACGTACTAGCACAGTAACACCACCACATAGGACTCAAGGAGGTTGTCTCACGACAAGCAATTCTTTATCAGCAATAAAAAGGTATCGAGGTCAATATTTACACGAAGGGATCGAGGGATCCACCAAAAGTCTCAGTGTCTCTTTGGAAGGGTAAGGGTAGCGGGACAGTCTTTGGCAGAGGTGCGGTACGAGGGTACCTGGGGCCCAGTTCTTATCCTCAAGCTGGAGGACCTCCGGATCTCGGAGGGGTCGAGCCGCGACGGCGTCAGCAGGGCTCCAGCGTACAGTTCGTGGAGAGCCGCGATCCAATCAGCAGGGCTCTCAAGATGGTTTCTGCTCAGCTCGAGCCGCGACGTCGTCAGCAGGGCTCCGAGGGAGGTTTCAGCGAGGTTGGGCCGCGACAGCGTCAGCAGGGCTCTGATGTTCCAGGTGGTTTCAAAGTGTTCACAAGAAGGAGCCGCGACGCAGTCAGCAGGGCTCGTGATGGTTCCGACAAGAGTTCTTCTCCGTAGGGTCAGCCGCGATTCAATCAGCAGGGCTCTCGACTCCGGGATACAACTGCCGATCTGTGGCGGGGTCGCCCTAGATATAGGTCTGGAGCCCTTTGATGTCCGGACCCAGGCGCCCGGGGGGGGCGGAGAGGCCGGGTGGAGGTGGCCAGACGCCCAGCAGGAGAGGCGCCAGGTCCAAGAGAGTTGCAGGGCGATCACACCTAGAGAGGGGAGGACAGTCGGGGGTCTCATCGATACTGTCCTCCGCCGGGGGCGATGAATGGTTCCTGCGGCACCCCTTGGCCAGTTCGTGGTGCCTTGATGTCGGGGCTTCGCTGGGGTCGAGGCCGGGTTGCGCGGGGTCGCGCTGGCTGGTGCACAGAGTCACGTGGATGCCAACAAGATGGCGGAGCCACGAGGGGTATGCGGCCTCGTGCAGCTCTGGATGAAGGGCCTCGGTGCAGTTCAGAAGGGTGGCCCGTGAAGGCCGGGGCGGGGAACGGGCACAATCCATGGGGTTAAGGACCACGCCACGAGGCCGGGTCCAACAGGCGTCCCCCCCAGCCGAAGGCATGGAGAGTCACCCATCTCCTTGGGGATTCTCCTCGTCAAGGCGGAAGAAGCAGGACAGGCCGTCGGCGTTGGCGTGGTCATTGCTGGGCCGGTGTTCAACGTCAAAGTCCATCCCTTGTAGCGAGATGGACCACCGCAGCAGCTTGGGGTTCTCGCCCCGCATTTGCATTAACCACCGCAGGGGCCGGTGGTCGGTCTGGACCCGGAAGTGGGTACCAAAGAGGTAGGGCCGGAGCTTCTTGAGGGCCCACACTACAGCGAAGGCCTCCCGCTCAATGGTGCTCCATCGTTGCTCTCGGGGCAGTAGCCGTCGGCTGATGAAGGCCACTGGTCGGTCGAGCCCCTTTTCATCGGCTTGGGACAGGACGGCCCCGATCCCATACTCGGAGGCGTCCGTCTGCACCACAAACTCCTTATTGTAGTCAGGGGCCTGCAGCACCGGGGCAGTGCACATTGCGGTCTTTAGGGTGCCGAAGGCTGCTTGGCAGCGGGGTGTCCAGTGCACCTTCTTGGGCTGCATTTTGGACGTCAGCTCTGTGAGGGGGCCAACAATGCTCCCATAGTCCCGGATAAACCGCCGGTAGTATCCGGTGAGACCCAGGAAGGCCCGGACAGCGGTCTGGGTAGTGGGGGGTTCCCAGGCCTGGATGGCATCTATTTTCGGCTGGAGAGGGGCCACCTGCCCGCTCCCCACTTGATGGCCCAGGTAGGTCACGGATCCGTGGCCGATCTGGCATTTGCTGGCCTTGATTGTGAGCCCGGCCCGCTGGAGGGCGGCCAGGACGGCTTTAATGTGAAGGAGGTGCTCTGCCCAGTGGTTGCTGTACACGGCAATGTCATCTAGGTAGGCCGCGCTGAAGGCCTCAAGCCCGGCCAAAACCTTGTTCACCAGTCTTTGGAAAGTGGCCGGGGCGTTCTTCATTCCGAAGGGCATCACCCGAAAGTGGTAATGCCCATCCGGGGTCGAAAAGGCGGATCTTTCTTGGGCGCCGTGGGTGAGCTGGATTTGCCAGTACCCGGCGGTGAGGTCCAGCGTGCTCAAGTAGCGAGCGGCCCCTAGGCGGTCGATGAGTTCGTCGGCCCGGGGTATAGGGTGGGCGTCCGTCTTGGTCACTGCATTCAGGGCTCGGTAGTCCACGCAGAATCGTAACTCTGGGGGGTGGCCGGGAGCTGCGGCCTTTGGCACCAGGACGACAGGGCTGGCCCACGGGCTGTCGGAGGGTTCGATGACCCCCAGGGCCAGCATCTTCGTTACTTCGGCCTGGATGCAGGCCCGCACTCGGTCGGGTACCCGGTAGGCTCTGTGTCGCACGGGGGGGCTCTCCCCGGTGTCGACGTCGTGGACGCACCAGTGGGTCACCCCCGGTGTGAGGGAGAAGAGGGCTGCGTAGTCCCGCAGCAGTTGCTGGCAGTCGTTGCGCTGTTCCGGAGTCAGGGAAGAGGCGAGTTGGACACCTTCGATCGATCCATCATGGACGTTGGACTGCAAGAGGTCGGGCAGGGGCTCGGAGTCGTCCTCACCCCCCTCGTCGGTCGCCAGTAGCAGGCTCAGTTCGGTCCGGGCAAAGTGGGGTTTTAGTCTGTTAGCATGTAGGACCCGGAGGGGGTTCCGGGGGGACTCCAGGTCGACCAGGTAGGTGACGGGACTTTTCTTCTCCACTACCTGGAAGGGCCCGGTCCACTTGTCCTGGAGGGCGCCGGGTTCAACCGGGGCCATGACCCATACTTTCTGACCTGGCTCGAATTCTATGGTAGAAGAGTTCCGATCGTACCACCGCTTCATGTCCTCCTGGCTGGCCTCGAGGTTGGCTTCGGCCATGGCTCGGAACTTGCGGGTCTGGTTTCGGAGGGTCAGGAGGTATCGGTAGACGTCAGGAGGGGCGCCTTGGGGCTTCATCTCCCAGCCCTCCTTGACCAGGCTGAGCGGTCCGCGGACCGGGTGTCCATACAATAGTTCAAACGGGCTGAACCCCAGGGACTTCTGCGGGACCTCCCGATAGGCAAACAGGAGGCACGGCAGCAGGACATCCCGTCTCCGCCTCAGGGGCTCTTCCAGGCCCTGGATCATTCCCTTCAATGTTCTGTTGAACCGCTCAACCAGTCCGTTCCCCTGAGGGTGATAGGGGGTCGTGAACTTGTATGTGACCCCGCACTGCTGCCACAGGGACCGCATGTATCTTGAAATAAAGTTCGTGCCTCTGTCGCTCACCACTTCGCGGGGAAATCCCACTCGGGAGAAGATCCCCATTAAGGCCCGGCCTACCACGGGGCTGTTATAGTTCTTAGCGGAACCGCCTCCGGGTACCTGGTGGCGTGGTCCACGAGGACCAGGATGAAGCGGTGGCCCAGGGCGGTCTGGGGGTCCAGGGGCACCACGATATCGATTCCGACCCGTTCGAACGGGGTGCTGATGGCTGGAAAGGGCTGGAGGGGGGCCTTGACCCGACCCCCCGTCTTCCCGCTGGCCTGGCAGGTCTGGCAGGACCGGCAGTGGTTTTCCACGTCTCTCCGCATCCGGGGCCAGTAGAAGTGGGTCACCAGACGGCTGTACGTTTTGTCTTGCCCCAAGTGTCCGGCGAGGGGCACATCATGTGCTAGGTTGAGCAGGAACTCCCGGAAGCGGAGGGGGACCACCAACACTCGGCTGGCCCCGAGTTCTGCCACTTTTTGCTCACTGTATAGCAGGCCCTCGGCCCAGTAGACCCAGTGGGTGCCGGTCTGGTCCCCGTTGGTTTGGGCGGATGCTTGTTGGCGGACCCCTTCGAGAGTGGGGCAGGACTGCTGCTCTTGTTGGAACTGCTCCCGGGTGGGGCCCCCTTCGTGTCGCCATTGTGTCAGCTCTGGTAGGGCGCACGGGTAAGCCATCTCTTCGGGGGAGGATTCACTAGGTCCAGGGTCGGTGTCCACCTCCTCCTCGCTGCTGGCGGGAGGAGGTGCGAGCCCCTCGGGCTGGGCGGCCCCGGAGGCCGAGGATGAGCGGGGGGCCCGGGCGGTCATGGACCGGGTGATGGCGCAGGCCCAGTCAGATAGTCCCAGCATTCGGAGGTGCTCTCGTCGCTCTACTTGAGCCCAGGGGGAACTCTCCAAGTCGTTCCCCAGGAGGCAGTCGACAGGGGCGTCGTCGCGTACCGTCACCTTCAGCAGGCCCGTCACCCCTCCCCACTCGAAGGGGACCAGGGCCATCTGGCACAGGCTTTCACTGTTGTCGGCCGTCCGGACGGGGCACAGCACATTGGGTAGAATCTGTTCAGGGGTCACCAGGTGGCAGCGGACAGCGGTGACACTGGCGCCGGTGTCACGAAGGGCTTCGGCCCGTTGTCCATTGACCGTGACCTGCTGCCGGTACTTCTGGGTGTTGCTTGGGATGGGGGTGCAGGGTACCATTTCTCGGCTACCCAGGCAGACCAGGGACATGGCTGCCGGCTCCCATTCAGTGGTCCCTCGGTCGAGGGTCTCCTCTTCCTCTTCTCCTTCTCCCAGGGCGGCGGCCGCCAGCTGACGGGGCGGGGGCCCGCCGGCCCCGTTTCTTCGGTTCAGGGGGCAGACCGGATCGCTGGCATAGTGTCCGGTTTGTTGGCAGCCGTAGCACGTTACTGGTGGCCGTGGTCCGGGTCTGGCCGGGGGCGCCCCCCTTCGGGCTAGGTTCGGGGAGAGTTGTTGCTGCGGTGGCCCTCGAGGGGGGCTCCGGCGGCCCCGGCGGGAGGGTCTCGGTTTCTGTTCGGCCCTCCCCCTCCACCGCGCTGGCGGGGGGGTCCGGTGGGGTTCCTCTGGTACTCCCCCATTGAGTTCCGGGGGACCCGGGAGTTGACCCATCGATCGGCCTCGACGGCGAGTTTTCGCGGGTCGGTCATTTTGCTGTTGAGGAGGTGCTGTCTCAGTTCCACGAAGCAATTGTTGGAGAGATGCTCCCACACGATGAGGTCGACCAGCTGCCCGTAGGTGGTTACTTTGCTCCCTTTGATCCACCCTTCTAGGGCCCGACTGAAAAAGTCCACATATTCCACCCATGTGGTACCCGGGATTTTCTTGCAGTCTCTGAACAGCTGGCGGTACATTTCCGCGGTTAGCCCGTAGCGGGTGAGCAGGGCCTCCTTCATGTGATCGTAGGAGGTCATCACCTCCTCCGGCAGCTGGAGCAGCGTGTCTCGACCCTCACTCAGGAACCGCCCCCACAGGCCCGCGCCCCAGTCTTTTCGGGGCACCCGATGAGAGGTCATGGCCACCTCGTAGGCCTTGAACCATTGTTGGATGTCATCATTCTTGTAGTACTCCTTGACGACCTCTTTCGGGATATGTACCTTGGTCTCGGAGGGCGGTAGAGTGTCTCCATTACTGGGGGTGTTGGTCCCTCCGTTCTTGGCCTTGATTTTGAGCTCCTTGAGACTGCGCTCGTGCTCAAGGGTCAGTTTCTTTTCCTCCAACTCCCGGTGTCGTCTCTTCTCCTCTATCTCCTCTTGAAGCCGTAGCTGCTCTAGGGCCAGTTTCTTTTCTGCCAGCTGGAGTTCGCCGTCCAGCCTCAGTCGTGCGAGCTCTAGCTCGTGGTTCCGGACCTTCTCCCGCTCTCGTATTTCTTCTTCAGAGAGGCCGGTTTCTAGGCTCTTTCTTCCTCCGGTGCGGTTGATGTGGTCTCAGTCAGGGGCAAGGGACCTTCTTCCTGGGAGGGGCCTGCCCCGGCCTCTAGCCATGACCTCAGAGCTTTCTGCATCTCCTCTTTGGTACCTAGGCCGGTGGTTGCAATGCCTTTGTCTTTGCAGAACTGTTTTAACTCTTTGTGCGTATATTCCTCCAGCCGTTCGGGCTGGAACTCCATTGTCGCATTGTTTTCCTGGCTGCTCATGATACTGTTCGTTTGGATGGGTAGCTAGTGGGTACTGGCTGGTACGTACTGCGTTCGGCTCGGATCCCGTCGCTGGCCACCAAATGTTGGAAGGCGGACCCCGAGGAGTCGGCGAGACCACCCAGGGGGGGCCCTCACACTGTACGAAGTAGCCGAGCGCTGCCGAGAAGTCTCCTGAGAGATCCTTCTTCTATCACGTACTAGCACAGTAACACCACCACACAGGACTCAAGGAGGTTGTCTCACGACAAGCAATTCTTTATCAGCAATAAAAAGGTTACGAGGTCAATATTTACACGAAGGGATCGAGGGATCCACCAAAAGTCTCAGTGTCTCTTTGGAAGGGTAAGGGTAGCGGGACAGTCTTTGGCAGAGGTGCGGTACGAGGGTACCTGGGGCCCAGTTCTTATCCACAAGCTGGAGGACCTCCGGATCTCGGAGGGGTCGAGCCGCGACGGCGTCAGCAGGGCTCTGGCGTACAGTTCGTGGAGAGCCGCGATCCAATCAGCAGGGCTCTCAAGATGGTTTCTGCTCAGCTCGAGCCGCAACGTCGTCAGCAGGGCTCCGAGGGAGGTTTCAGCGAGGTTGGGCCGCGACAGCGTCAGCAGGGCTCCGAGGTTCCAGGTGGTTTCAAAGTGTTCACAAGAAGGAGCCGCGACGCAGTCAGCAGGGCTCGTGATGGTTCCGACAAGAGTTCTTCTCCGTAGGGTCAGCCGCGATTCAATCAGCAGGGCTCTCGACTCCGGGATACAACTGCCGATCTGTGGCGGGGTCGCCCCAGATATAGGTCTGGAGCCCTTTGATGTCCGGACCCAGGCGCCCGGGGGGGGGCGGAGAGGCCGGGTGGAGGTGGCCAGACGCCCAGCAGGAGAGGCGCCAGGTCCAAGAGAGTTGCAGGGCGATCACACCTAGAGAGGGGAGGACAGTCGGGGGTCTCATCGATACTGTCCTCCGCCGGGGGCGATGAATGGTTCCTGCGGCACCCCCTGGCCAGTTCGTGGTGCCTTGATGTCGGGGCTTCGCTGGGGTCGAGGCCGGGTTGCGCGGGGTCACGCTGGCTGGTGCACAGAGTCACGTGGATGCCAACAAGATGGCGGAGCCACGAGGGGTATGCGGCCTCGTGCAGCTCTGGATGAAGGGCCTCGGTGCAGTTCAGAAGGGTGGCCCGTGAAGGCCGGGGCGGGGAACGGGCACAATCCATGGGGTTAAGGACCACGCCACGAGGCCGGGTCCAACAGCATAGTAGGAGGGAACCACCTCCAGTTGAAACCGCTAGTTAACATCTGGATGTCTCAGTACAGGGGCTTGAGTGAATGCCTTTTTTGAAGTTTAAAAAGCAGTTTTGTCTTCTTTAGTCCATGCAAAAAAGATCCCTTTCCTATGTAGGCGAGTAATAGGTTGTAGCATTGCTGAAAAACCTTTTCTGAATTACCGATTAAAAAAAAAACTCTGGAGATAATTTACATAGATAGCAGACTGACATGTGGTAATTGGTGAGACTTTACCTTCATGCATTTGAATTCCTTTGATCTCATACCTCAAAAATTCTATCTCAGTTACATGAAATTGACATTTTCAAGTCTAGCAAAAACATTATGATTTCTTAAGTTCTCCAGGACAGCCTAAATATGTTCAATGTGTTTCTCCAAAGTTTCTGAGAAAACTAATATGTCATTTATGTAGACAATGAAAAACATATATAGATATCCTCACAGGACATTGACCATGAAATACTGTCATGCTGCCTGGACACTGCAAAGACAGAAATTGTGGAGCATCAATCAGATAAAATGCTTACTGCCTGTTTGCTTTATTATGAGGCAACTGTGAAAGCAAATTGGACCCTAAGTCAAAGTGGTACCGTCAACAGCTTTTATTGGTTCTGGGTTATCCTTCTTAAAACATAGAACCTGTAAGCCCTTGGCAAATTCTCGACCTATGAAGTTCTCCGTTGCTCCTTAGTCTAACAGAGCTATCTTTTTGCCTTTAGGTAACTGGATCAAAAAAAAAAAATTTAAATGAGCAACTGCTCCTTTCATAGTATTAGCTAACACTTTTGAGGTCTTGCTAAAGGCTTTTTTTGAATGAAGGATGTCTTTTCCATCACAATTATTTTTTGACTCCTTTTGGTCCTCTGGACCAGTTATGAACACAGCCTGTCCCTTGTTTACAGTTTTACTTTTTATTTTTTGTGTTTATGTTTCGAGATCCACCTTCCTTAATAAAATGTCCTGGTTTACCACAGTACATGCATGATTTTGATTTTTGACTGTTTCCACATTCTTCAAGGGTCGAAGTCCCTCTTACTCCATTTTTTTGCATTGGTTTAACTGCATTTATATTTGATTTGCTTCTGTCTTCCATAGAAGACTTGCTGAGTCAGACTATTATGAGGTTAGAATCAGTCCAAGAACTGTCACCTTTCCTTTCCTCTAGCCTGTGATCTTCTTGCACTGCTAGCTTGTTTATGTCTTCACAGTAATTGGGTAAATTCACTTCTTGGGTTAATACATCCTTTAAGTCACTTTGCAGACCTAAATAAAACATGAAAGCCTGCTTTGCCACTGGCCATTCTGTTTCTACCTCAAGCTGGTTGAATATGGTAATGTATAATAGTAGCCCTTGTGATCCTTGCTTAGGCATGAGTCTTTCTGTCAAACAATTTTTCCAACTCATCATAGAATGTATTAAAATTAACATTTTTTTCAATAAGTGGTATTGATCAATTAGCTGCATGGCCACCTAGGTACAGTAATACAAATGCTGACTTTGTTTGTTCATCTGGTAAGGCTGTAGGGTTACCTCAAAATGTAATTTATATTGATTTAAAATACACCATATTTGTGGGAATCATCAAAAAATCGTTCCGGTGCACCAATGGTATCTGGGATGTTTGTACCACTTGAATAGAGTTTACTGTGGCTTCCACCATGTTAAGGGCTAGTATTGTGAGAGAGGTGTGAGTACCTACTGCCCCCGCACCACCTTGTCTTGGTGGCAAAGAACATTAGTGTCATTAGAAGCTGACCTTGAGCTCCTTGGAGGTGGAGGAAGAGTCCAAGTCTTGGGATTACAAATCATTCTTGCTGCTTCAACATCTGTTGTGTGCCCTTTCATGACAACTCTGCACCCTACCTTGCAAATCCCAACTTATTTCATAGATCCTGACTTTCTGCCCTAGAAGCCTGAACTTCCACCTACACGCTGGGTATTGTTTCTAAGAAGGTGGTGAGTACTCTAATAGTGTCCATTTCGGTGGCCAGGAAGGGTAACATGGCCTATGCAATCTGTCAGAATCAGAACTCAAGATAAACTTAGTAGACAATTTTTGACACTAGCTTGAGTTAACCAGCTTGGCAGTAGCAATGCTGAAGATAGACCAACCATACCACTGAGAGAATGGACAAAACCACCCACTCAGTCTGAACACCGGGGGGAATTGGGGATGGGACAAAATTATAAACTCTACAACACCTCATGATTTCTTAACTGGCTCTGGACCTCTTCACAGCACGAATTAACCTGAACTGTGCCCTCTCGATTGTGCACAGATGGGGTCTGTGAGAAATAAACACAATCTTAAGTAGAAAGAAAACATAGAACCCTTCTTCACAAATAACTTGTGATACAATTTTTGTTGTTCTCTTTTCCAACAATGATAATACCCGTAAAACATTATCATTACATTCCATCGTCATCACTGCTTTCAAAAACCATATTGCAACAATACATTTTGAGTTCTTTCCTACAATTCTTTTGGTTCGCGTTGGTGCAGCTGCGCAATCATTATAACCAGGTGCACGTTCACAGTTCGTTCACGTGTTGCCCAAGTCTTTTATCTCGCTTGACTCTTTGCCTTTAAAATATTTCACAGCCACTTTAAAATCTCCTTAGTTGACAGTGCCAATTTTTTCTGCTTGTTTTACTTTTTACGCGCTAGCATTTTAAAAAAAAGTATTTGTACTTGTCTTTCTTCTTTTGTTTTTGCAGGTTCCTGTTTGTGCCAGGAGCGATCTTGAGTGGGCCAGGAGCTGTGTGGTGAAGCAGCGGACCTCTGAATCGACGCAAGAAGATAGATGGGTGAATTACCTTGTTTCAGGTAAGTGTAAGTTGTTTGTTGTTTGCGTATGTGAATGACTGGTTTTGCATGCAAGGATGCTTGTCTGCTGGATGCGAGGTCAAGTGGATGCTGGTTTGCTGAGCGCAAAGTCGAGAGGATGCTGCTTGGCTGATGGCGTGGCTGAGGATGCGAGGAGGCTTGTTCCCTTCCGACTGCTGTATTGCCTAGCAGGGTGTGGTTGAGTGAGGCTTCCTTTTATGAAGCTGTTACTCATAATAGTCAATAAACTCCATGTTATCCAATTCAGTGCCAGAAGTTTCCTTATTACAGGCTATGGCACTTATTTCAAGAAATCGCCAATTTCATAATACAACATGTTATAACAAATGTCTGTCCTGCAAGATTTGGCTCTCCAGTCCTGTCAGTATCAAGGGGAACCAAATAAACTAATGCAATATCTTCTTTTGGGTGACCATGACAGTATCCTTCCCCACTATGGGCATGTGTTTTCCATAAGCTATCCCTCCAATCCTTATCTGGGACCCTGTGCATCCTCAGATCTACTACACAAGCCGAACACCCCTTTTCTATGTCATAACCCACCACATAGCTAGGCACCAGGTCTTATATATTCAAACTATGACCTATCCAATGGAAACTGAATGTATTCTGCCAACTTTGCTGCTGCTGTTTTTTCGCAGAAGCCAGCAAGGCGCAGGCTGGTCCAGTTGCAGGTCCAAGCAAGTTCAGTTCAGCAGATCAGTTGGGCAGTTGGAGGGAGGCCTGTGGAAATTGTTATGTCCGGTAGCTCTGAACAGGAGGTCAGTCAACTGAACTTCCTTTCAGTTGCTCTATACTGACAAGCAATAGACTGGCTCCTCCCTTGGTGCTTGCTGTTGTATGTGATACATGTGCCTGCCTTCTTTAGCTCTTCTGCGATGATTCATTAATAATTCTGCTTCGGCAATGCCATCCGATGAGTTCCAGGGGAAGTGGGAGCGCGTTTTGCAACGTGCGGTGGGAAGTTGATGCTCTTGTTATGACAGACCGGCGTGAATCTCACTTGGATCTTGCTTGGGGGCTGACCACTATAAATTTGAGTATAGTATAGGGCTGCAAGTAAGCAGAGCAGTGAACAATGGATGCCGGACAGTGGGACCTGAGTCTTCCAGGCTTACTAGCCTGAACGAGGGTTGGGTTCCACCGCACCACTCACTGGGGAGTTGGTGACCAGGAGTGGCTGGTGTGGCTAGTGGAGGCTCGGCGATGGACACCAGTGGGCTTGAGGCAGGTTAAAGGAGCATAAAAGAGCTTAGCAGCTACCACAGAGGAGTATAATTGATTGGGGCAGGTAATAAAAACTGCTGGCCTATATACCTGCACTTCATTTGTTAGCTCTATGCAGTAGTAACTGCCAGCCTGTAGTCCATATGTGTGTCTCAGTGTTTTGGAACCTTGCCACCAAGTTGAATATTTCACCAATTACCTTCCCACAAAAACTTCACAAATTCCGTGAAAGGAGTAATTGGAAAGGGGAACATGAAACTTTGTACTGTACAAACAATGATTAACCTCATGACTGATCGAAATTTTGAACTAATTGACTGATCGGAATTTTGAAAACATTTCACAACTTTTACAGAGCAAAGAAACCTTAGGATGGTGGCAGCGGCACTCATCAGCGAAGCATAAGACAAGAAAGGAGTCAGGGGCCGGATGTACGACCATTGGAGATTGCAACTCGCAATTTGCGCTCGATTGCGAGCCGCAAATTGCGAGTCGCAATTTCCAATGTACAACAGTGTCTGAGACACTGTTTGCAATTCTCAATGGGGTCGCAAATTGCATGCCTTATGAATATTATTGAGGTGCTCACAATTTGCACCCCATTGAGAATGGCAGGCCCTCCCAGGTATGGTGGTCTGCTGGGCTCAACAGACCTCCATGTCTGGGACTGCTTTTAAATAAAGCAGTTTTAAAAAAAAAATGCAGGCCGTTTTTTTTAAAGGAAAAGGGGATGCATTTAAAAAAAATGAAATGTTTTCATCCCATTTTTCAAGGGTAGGTCATGGTCCCTGGGGCCACTGCCTGCCCCTAAAAAATATTTTCCCCTGCATTTGCAAAGGGGAAGGTGTCCCCTGGGGACTCCTTCCCATTTGCGACTACATTACCACCCTCTTGAAGAGGGCGGTAAATTGCAAGTGTTTTGCGAACACAATTGCGGTCGCAAAACATTCATACATAGGGCTGTGAATCGCCCTTGGAGTGCCCCTTCATAATTGCGAGTCACTGAACTCTATTTTGCAAGTTGCAATTGTTTGCGACTCGCAAAATAGTGTTAGTACATGGCCCACAGGGATTTTGCATGCGCAAACAGGTCACACACCCGTTTGCACATGCAAAATCCCATCGTACATCTGGCCCTAAGTCTTCTGCACTTTTTTCCTTTATGCTGTGTGTCTTATGAACATTTGTTTCGTTGGCTGCTGCCACAATGACCTTGTTAATGCCCGAGCCCGGGGGGTTCCATTTAGGAAAAGGAATTCACATACAAAAAAAAACCTTTATTAATGGCCAAGACTAGCTATTCGAAAAGGAACTTGGAAGCTTACCTACAAATTCTCAAAATGAGGTACAATAAGGTAAAGCAGGGCAAAGGTAGAAGAACTTCCAAACCAATGCTGAGAAAGGCAAACAAAACCAACAGAAAGTGCTAGGAGGCAAGCAAACGTAAATCAAACAACTTCTGCCTCCTGTAGAAACAGTGGGATTCAGTATTACTACGGGATTAGCTAAATACAATGACAAAACAACAATATAACTTTACTTCAAGAACACTTGAAAGCACTCCACAGCCTGTGCAAGTTACACCAAAACCACAGGAGTCACTGATTCCATGGTACAACAATTACACAAAGGATCAGTAGATATAGGGACATCACTCGAAATATCTACAGCTGGGTTGTTCAGCACTTAAAAATAAAAAAAACATCAGAGCATGAACAACACAAGCCAACCATAACTCTCAGGCATTGCAACACAGTTAAAACCATTGCACAGGTCTATCATAACAATTACTGTAAAGAACTGGAGAGTCCAGTGGATATGCTAATCATAGATCTCTTGTCAACTTCATTACCTTGTGATGCGTCATTTAGGTGTAAAACTTCAATTATAAACAATACAGGCAGTTTTGCCTCTAGCAAATCTGTTGCAACAGTCGTAGAAGATATAGAACACACACCATTACGGGACGGGTGGAAAGCTGAGGACCGTTACTGTAAAGAGCAGCCACAAACTTGCTAGTTATTACCCAGCATTAATTCAACCCTACTAGTGGAAATAAATGCCTTAACTGGCAAACACACAAACTGGAATTGCAGGTGAATCTAATACCATCACTTGCAACAAGTATAGCTAACATGGAGAAAGAAAATTTCAACTTAGAAACATACTAAATGTCCTCAATTCAGATAATAAAAAACCTCATTAACTTGTCAATGTGCACCAATAGTAGATACGTTGTGCAACCTACCGGACTTACTATCCCTTTTATTGGACTGTCTAAAGAAAATCTGTAAGAAGCATCATATTACTTCTGTGATAGATTATGGCAAATCTGGTAAGGATGGACCCAGAGAAGATAAGACTAAGGGGGATATTCACAAGGACTTATCTCCGATTTATCTCCACATTAACGCATCAAAAGTAGAGATAGATTTAATACCCCATTCACAACCCTAATGAGATGCAGAGTAGGGGTTCCAGTGCAAAAACACACAAAAAAGCACAACACCATTTTCACAATGAAATGCCAGATCTGCGAAGCGAACCAAAAACAGGCGATAAGCCGCGGTAGCACCAGGGATTTAACACAAAAAACACACGTGTGGCCAGAAGAACGAGAAACAGTCACACAGCACTGAAGTAACAACCAAAAACTTTATTGAAATACAACACAAAACACCAATGCAGAAGACTCCTGTCGGGTCCATCAGGGACAATCTGGACGTCACAGCCTGGAAAATAAAGCACAAAATCAAGACGTGTGCCATGCGCACTTCAAAGGAGCAAGACGCAGAGAAACAGAGAAGGACAGAAAGCCAGAGAGAGAAAGAGAGGGAAGGAAAGGAAGGAAGGGAGAGAGAGAGAGAGAGAGAGAAGGGAGAGAGAGAAAGAGAGAGAAGGGAAGGAAGGGAGAGAGAGAGAGACACCGCCACCCCTGCGCACCCAGGCCCCACTGTTCACCTGCTGCCACGGTGTGTCCACAAGTGGGCACACCGCATGCCCGTGCAAGCTCCAGGCCCTGGTCCCGCCACTATGGCATGGTCCACATCATGCGGACCTGCCCCATGGCCCAGCAGGTCCCACACATGAAGCTGAGTCCTGAGTCATCAATGGCGGAGACCACATCAGTACACACGTCATCATCGCAGGCTGCACACCCGCTCAGCTAATTCGGTGCCACTAACACTGTGCAACACCAGTTAGCGCCACGTGGTGGTAGGCCCGTGACGGCTGCAAGGCTTTGGGTGCCACTGACCCTGTGCGCAACAACTCATGGGCCCTTTATGATTGAGAACCGTGGAGCGTCTGTCATCCAGTCACCACCGGCAGAGGGGAATGTGACATTGTCGGCCCCTTATATTTGCGGGGTCACATGGCCTGTGACACCTGTGCCAGATGGGTGTGGTGTGTGTGCAAACCTGCCCTTAGGGAGTGGCCATGACATGCTGACAACTAGACCAGTGACCTGCTCACCACCAGTGAGTACGCCTCCGACAGGTAGCTATGTGGGCCCCCCCTCGGAGCGTAAGTGGAGTGGTCTAGCCTGGTATATGCTGGACCAGCGCAGTGCTTGCTACAATGACTCAGCGGCTCTGGGCATGGTTCAGTCCATGACACATCAGGGGCCGGAGGAGGATTGTTGGCCGCACTGTGAAGCACTGACACACCAGGGGGCGGGGATGTGGATGATGTGGGGGCAGAAGCATTCATCAGCACCACGCCTTGTGGCAGCAATGCCATGATGAGGATTTGCAGGGCATGGTAGATCCTAGCTACATTTCGCTGATGTGCAGCAGTGGCTGCCATCCTTTCGACCTCCATCCGCACCATGCCCTCCCTGAGCCTCTGCATGTGTGCCAGCACATGGCTGGGATTGCTGGAGCCACTCTGAGCAGACAGGTGTTCTTCTCTCCCTGTCATGACTCCAGCGATGTCAGTCAGGGGTCATTGGAGACCATGGAGCAGGCCGTGGGTGTCCGTTAGGGACTGGAGCTGGCCCCTGATGGGATCTAGACACCCATGGATGACATCCAGTTTGGTAGCCATGATGTCGACCCCACCAGCACCTGCTCAGTCGTCTCCCTCTGGCCCTCCAGCACACAGCGTTGGAAGGCCATGTGTTGTTCCTGGGGATATTGGGAGACTGCCGGGGCTGTGGGTGCCTACTGCTGGGTGGTTTGGGTAGTGGGTGGGTTCTCCTCGATGCAGCTGGGCTGCCCTGATCCTGGAGGTGAGTTGCAGATGATGTCAATGATGTCTTGAAGGGCTTGGGTGTTAATGCTGGGGGTGTCCTCCTCATCATCAGTGAAGAGTGGCTGGGACTGCTCTGCAGGATGTGTTGACAGTGCCCCTGCAATGTGAAGGGGAGATGGTGTATTACAATGTGTCCACATGTATGTAGCCGGATGGTACATGCTGACATTCAGACTGCATGGCATTGTACATTGTGACAGTCTGTAGATCAGGGCCATGACCCAGAGTCATTGTGGGTGTGCACTGTGCTCTGCTTGATTGTGCATGTGTGCCATTGTGGCCATCTCCTCCTGTCCCTCCAGTACCTGGTGGTCACTCACCCTGTTGCGGTTGTGTTGTGCCCTGCTGAGCAGTGTCCGGTCCCCTGACTCCGGCCACAGTCTCCGCACTGATGACTGGCGACACCAGCTCCTCCATGTCATCCAGCACGAGCTGTGGCACTGGGCTCCCACCTCCAGTCTGCATTGCTGCCTTCTGGTTGGCTGTGAGTTTATCCTTGGTCTTGCACTTGATGTCAATCCATCGCCTCTTGACCTCGTGCATTGACCTCTTGTGCTCTCCAACGGCATTCACCATGTCCACGATGTCCCGCCATATTCCATCTTTGGTGCCCAATGACACGTTGGAGGTGACTAACAGTTGTTGATGGTGTTCCATAACCTCCGTGACTAGGATCCTGTTTTCCTGCTGACTGAACTTTGTCTTTCTCTTCTACTTGTCCTTGCCCTTCCCTGTCCCCGAGGTCCCAGGCTGGTCGTCCAAGCTGCTTGTGGGGTTGCGCTCAGCCTCTGCACCTTCTCCGGCTGCATCCATGGTGCTTGGGTGTTGGTCAGTTGTGTATAGAGTATCTCTAGATAAGGGATTTAACCAGCAGCATAAAATTCCAAATCGGAATTCACCGAATATAGAGCATAATTAACCAATATCTACATGAGCCTCCTCGCCGCCATCGCACGCAAACACAACATCAACATCATCTCCTACGCCGACGACACCCAGCTGATACTCTCTCTCACCAAAGACCCAGCCACCGCCAAAACCAACCTCCAGGAAGGAATGAAATATGTCGCTGAATGGATGAAGCTCAGTCGCCTGAAGCTGAACTCAGACAGGACGGAGGTCCTCATCCTCGGACAATCCCCATCTGCCTGGGACGACTCCTCGTGGCCCACAGCGCTGGGCACCGCACCGACACCCTCAGACCACGCACGCAACCTGGGATTCATCCTGGACTCCTCCCTCACGATGACCAAGCAAGTCAAGGCCGTCTCATCCTCCTGCTTCAACACCCTGCGCATGCTCCGAAAGATCTTCAAGTGGATCCCCACCGAATCCAGAAGGACCGTCACCCAGGCCCTCGTCACCAGCTGACTGGATTACGGAAACGCCCTATATGCAGGAACCACTGCCAAACTTCAGAAACGACTACAACGCATACAGAATACCTCTGCACGACTCATCATCGACATCCCTCGCCACAGCCACATATCCGCCCACCTGAGAAACCTGCACTGGCTCCCCGTCGGCAAGAGGATCACGTTCAGGCTCCTCACCCACGCACACAAAGCACTCCACAACATGGGTCCCGAATACCTCAACAGCCGCATCTCATTCTGCACCCCCATCCGCCAACTCTGCTCTGCCAGCCTCGCCCTCGCCACCATCCCACGGATTCGCAGAACCACCGCCGAAGGAAGATCGTTCTCCTACCTGGCAGCCAAGACATGGAACTCCCTCCCCACACACCTACGAATGACCCAGGACCATCTCACCTTCAGGAAACACCTCAAGACCTGGCTATTCGAGCAGTAGCAGCACCCCCCTCCCTTCAGCACCTTGAGACCCTCACGGATGAGTAGCGCGCTCTATAAATGTTTTGATTGATTGATTGATTGAGGTATTATTTATATAAATAATGCGTACATTAATACAACAAGCCAACAAATGTTGCAATTAAGGAAGGATGAAGGCAAAGTATAAATGCAGTCCGAAGTATCGACACATGGCATGATGTCAGGCAGGTAAATTAGGGAGCAAATCACCATTATTATAAACACAAGGATCAAGGATGTTGACAAACCAACAAAAAGTATACTTAGAAGAACAAATTACATAAAGGAATCTAAGCCAGTAGCAAGCCAAACAATTAGGGTGGAACTCAACAACCTGAGCAGAAGAAATTGCATCAATACCCCCACACACTATTATAAAACAGAAGGGGGTTGAATTCCTACCGTAAGTAAGAAAAAGACATTTGAATCACAGAATGACAACAAATATTTGAAGACCATCTGGTGAGGTGTGGCCGGTTTAAATCAATTAATTAAACAACCAAATGTTGTATCATTTTTAAAAGCTGCTAACATTATTTGTGTACAAGAGACATGGGCTACATTGAGGGGTTTTACACAACCGCTGCAATAAGTAGTAAGTGCTTCTGACCAGTGGGAGGGCTCACTACCTACATATTCACAGCATTAAGGGTAAAAATGTCTGCTTTACCACCTCAAAATGCTGCCCTTCAGTCGATAATACTTGACCATCTAAAGACTGTCAGTCAGAGCAAAAGATACTATTTATCAATACATGTCTGACCCCAAATACGGGAAATCGAAAGCAAGTGATTCTAGACTTCCGTGGGACCAGTTCCACACCCAGGCTGAATGTGATGTAATCTTAACGCGTGATTTTAATTTACAAGACTTTGGTAACCATTCAATGCAAAATCAATTCAGCCTACTAGCAGGACTGTACCCGTTAGGTAAACAATTTAATACTATATTAGCAGTTGGAAAAGCGCCATTATTATAAACTAGGTATACTAACAAAAACTTTAAAAAAGCACTTCCGAGCGCATTAAGGGAAATTACAACAGTCGATTACACAAAGCTTTATGGCTTTCAGTCTGTGAACAGTTTGCAATCATCCAAAGCAATGATAGTAATCATTATTCCCTGAATTTACACCTCTTGGTGGAACATCAGACCGCCGAGTCGATTAATATGCTGTGAGTGTCATTGTAGGAAGGTGGAATATGACTGCATGGTTGGCACCACTTTTTTTCTGGTGTTTTGATGGTTTTTGACTTAGTTTGGCTGGGAACCTGCTGTTCAGGTCCCCAGCCTATCTGCTTTCTCTCATAAAATGATTCCATGTACTTTAGGTACAGGTCAGATTGGATCTGAGGTGCCCTTGTAAGCACCTAGTATATGGTATACTATGTACCCAGGGCATAGGTACCCCAGAGGCCTACCAGGGGCTGAAGCATGTATTTTGCCACTTTGCCACCCCTGGAAAGCCACCCAAAATGACACCACAGGTCTGCTACTGCAGCCTGGGTAAGGTGGTGCATGCACCCCTTACAGTGACATAGGTTACCTATATCACTATATATATATACACACATATAAACCTATGAGTCACTCCTATGGCAGGCCTTATCAATCCTGAAGGCAGAGTTTTTGGTTCTTATGTGAGAGGGTGCCCCTGCATGAGCAGAGCCCCTCTGCAGCATTTTGAGACCCTTCTCTGATGCTATTTGTAGTGCAGCCTGGCCATATATTCTTAAGTGTATTATAACCAAACGGTAAATGCTAACTTTGGACTGGCTGCACGGAAACCTGTTGTGTTTGGTGTCAAACACCTTGGAATCATACCCCCACACGAGTAACTGGTGTGGGAGTATGATCTCACCCTTCTAGAGTGAGAGACATGACAGCACTGGTGTACCCGGTGGAAACTTAATAGAGCCCTGGCATCACAGGATGGATGCTGCAGCCACAGACACGGGTCTGGCCTCCTGCTGCTGACCGAAACTCCAGCAGGGGAGGCCTGGACAATAGGTTTCCTGTCACAGGAAGGTGTAACCACTTCCCAGACAGACTTATGTGTATTGGGGCTGGATGGGAGCACTCTCTGAGTGCATTGAGGTCCTGCACTGGGGGGACATTTGGTGCCCCTGTGCATAGTCTAGCTCAAACCGGTTCAGGGGCTTCCAGTCCCTGCTCTGGCATGAAACTGGACAAAGGAAATGGGTGTAGCCACCTCTCTTTCCAAACCCTCCCATAGGTGGGTCCACAGAGTATGTCCAACCCCCTACCTTGGTATAAGTATGGGACCCCTGTCCTTAGGACTTTAGATTAACCTGGACGAAACTCTGACGCTGAATCCTGGACCTTTGACGCTCTGCTCAAGACCAGAGGACTGATGAAATCTCCCTTGGGGTCAAGGAGTGACTTCCCTGCTTGGCAGTCACGAACAAAGCAATTTGCCAGTCTCAATTATCAAAGCTCCCGCCGGACTCCGAAGTATTTGCAGCCCAGGAAGAGGATTTCCAAACATCTCAGAGGTCGACCCAAGTCCCCAGCAAAGCTGAGACCCACAGCCCTCGTGAGTAGTGTGGAGCTGGAACTCCTGGTCACCGTGCATTTCTGCAAGTGTATTGACTTCTCAATGTCTCTTGAAGTTGTGCTTGGGCTGACTTGTGGCCCCCACCTCGAGCACTAAATCCACCAAAGATTGTCAGCCTGGTCATTCCGAGTGACCTGTGGGCCGCCATTTTGTTTTTTGATTTGAGATCCCTTTGTGATCCCTGGTCTGTCGACTGGTGGATCTCTGTGGGGGTAACTTTGTATTTCCTTGGTTGCCCCAGATTTGCTCCAACTATCTACCAAGTGGTGAGTCCCACAGATCGTGCTGGTCTGCACCGAAGCATCTGTCTCGTTTCTGCATGGGTTGCTGTTGCCAAAGCTTGTTGTGTCCAATCTGGGCACCGACACTGCAGCACTCGACATCCTTTGTGGGACAGCTCGAATCCAGCTCCTGGTCATCCTCGATGCCTCCTGGTCCTCGTGGCTGAAGAGTCAAGCTTCACCCCTTTCAACTGAAATCACCCGACATCGGTGGGCATCTGCTCATCGCCTTCCTGCTCACCGGCAAGTGACCCAGACTCTGTCCCCTCTGCTTTCAGGTTCTTCTCATCTTCGAATCAGGCTTGGATCTCTTCGGACACTTCGCATCTTCACGCAGCAGCACTTCTTCGCCAGCTCCCATTGAAATCGACGACGCGACCCGACACCAAAAGACATCTATGCACCCGGCTTCCTTGGGTGAGGTAACACAAGTACTCCGGTGCTTCCATGGGTGCTAGCCCTAGAACTTCCTAAGTCCAAAAGGGTTTGGTCCTGACTCATTTCTAAGTGCCCCTAATCTTTAAAAATCTAACCGCGACTTTCCCCATAGAAACTAGCGGGAGCTCGCGGCTGTGTTCACACACTGCACACGGCCCCTGTGGGTCCCCTGTGTCACTACCTTGGGTGGTTCCTTGGGGTCCCAGCGATTCTACAGGCTCTAGGCCTTGTGTCTAGTGAAGTCGTGGTTCTTATACCACTATTTTAGTATATGGTTTGACTCGCCCTTAGGGCCTGACGTGTATATGTGCTATTTTACTGTGATTATTGAAGTGTAACTTATGTGTTTTGACCTCTAGTCTCATAAAGAGACTAGGAGGGTGTGTTTAGTAATAAATACATATATTTTATACATATACCTGGTGTGGATATCTTTCATTTAGTGACTCAAGAGATTATAGACTGGTAAAACAAGCTGCTTTACATTCCTTTAAGACTTAGCCTGAAATCTGCTCTCCATAGCTACCAATAGGATAGCTTTCAATAAAGGTTGTCTTTGACCTATAACCAATAAGGGGTTGTTTGGACTGATACAAGGTGCCCACTATAACTAGTGGACAGCATATATCAGGCCAACTTCTCACAGTCAATGGTAACATTAGCAAAAAGGTTCAAGGGGAATAGGCATCCAAACTCCAGGAGTCACTTTCACAGAGACAGGGGACATTACGACCGAGCACTTCTGTTTTTGTAGCACGCGGCGGTACCTGGGAAGCACTTCGTGCTCCTAGAGTTTGGATGTCTATTCAAAAGTAATTCAATACAGAGGAAGCACACAATTGGCTCCTTGATGATTCTGAAGCAGATTTAAAGTTTTCATCCGCGCATTGAGGTTTTTGCCAATAAGAGAGGACGACATGCACATTCTGTCTTTCATGAGAAATTGACATTGGAGGGTGTGCACCACTGTGTTTCTAGTCCTGATGAAGACCCTATGGTGATGTTGTACAACCACACTCGTTTTCTGGAGGTCAAAACCTCAACGTGATATGAACAAAGCGTACCATGCCCAAACAGACATGTACATGACAGGATGAAAACCACGTCTTTTTAAAGGACATTTACTACATTTTGGCGCAAAAGCAAAGTCCAGTACATATATGTTAATTGTGTTGAATGTCCTTGATTGTCTAGCACCTGTGTTATTTATGAGGAAATGTTTTATATGTCACAAACATTGTTCACAGTCTGTACTTTATCTAGTTCTTTAATTCTTTTTTTGATATATTAGCACATATGGTATATGATTTTTAAATAAATCAATTATTCCTTCAGACAAATTGTGTTTTTGTAGTTTCTAATGTCTGTCAATAGTGTGTTTTTATGGGAAATAACCTTAACAATGCGGTCATTACATTGTGTTACCTTTACAACGCTCTTGTTACAGCGACCACGTTGTTACATCACAGTACCATTGCAACACAAGTCATTACAACGACTTACTCTAGATGGCGCTCTAAACTAGGGAATAGTATAATTTACTATTCCGACACCTTCCCTACTGTTGGACAAATTGGAGTTGGAATAGTAAATTATACTATTCCTAAATCCAGCGCGCCATCTAGAGCAAGTCCTTGTAACGACTTGCGTTGTAATGGTACTGCTATGTAACAAAGCAGTCGTTCTTTTTCACGTTTTACATTGCAGGTGGAGAGGCATTCTCTTACCTAAAATAATGTCTTTGTTTTATTATTAGTTAGACAAGGAGAGAAGAAGTTATAATGAGGTGGCTTGAGTCGATAAAGGAATTTCATTAAGTTTCGCACAGGAGAAAACCTGGGAACCAAGGACAAACTGTTGCAAGGAAAGTACACTGTGGACATCATGGAAAAATACCTACAGGACTGTAACCAGAATGGATAGTGTGCATTTTGGGAGTGCTACCTGTGGATAATTGATTGTTGGAACTATTGAAAGAGCCCCACTTCCTTCTTGCCTTCAGAGAGAGCATCTCTGAACAAGCTCCTCATATTGATAGTAGCTTTATGCTACTTGACCCATGGATGGTGGAGCAATTACTTAGGAAGACTCCATGCACTGACACCTTTTTCCTCTGTCCATTGATAACACTTGTGTAGGGATGTCATCGTAGAGCTAGAGTAGTAATAGAGTTATTGCTCTTTACTCATCACTCCTTGAAGCAGGGAAATTTGGAATCATGCTTCCTAATTCTCTGTATCCTACTTCTTGAATTGATTGTCTTGCTTATGTTGCACTGTATAAATTGGATGCACAGTTTTGGCTTCATGCTAATTCAGTTATATTTGTATACCCTTGTGTTGCGGTGTCTTTATGAGCGGTTATTTTGGCTTTGTAATAAACTAACTAAACTTAAGTAGTAGTCCGTGAGTTATTATGTATCAAAGACAAGTATCGGCTAAATGGCAGTTGTACTAATGATTTTATCCCGTTTACCCTTACATGCTGCGAAAAAGAACCATCTAAGTGTCACTCCAGAACAGGTCTAGAACATATGGACCCTGCCCTTCCATCCTCAATTGACTTGGAACCTATTCAATAATATCACAAGACAAATATCTAAATGTCACTATTTCTGTAGGTTCATTCGCTCGTGCTCTGTGAACAAATAATTTCTGGTATGCTTACTTCATGACACCGTGGTCAAAAGCATGTCTCTAAAACAAAATAGTTTTTTTTACTGACAACGTACTATCGCTTCTGTCTTCTGAGATTGGAGACTCACTTAATGAAAAAAGGTTCATCATTTTCAATTTCAAAACCCACGAGACAAAAACATGAAGGACATTACATGGTATGAGAGAGAGGCCGGGCTCGAGGAAATGAAAAAAAATATTACGATTCCTGCTATCTGCAATGTACAATGGAAGTATTCCGTAGCAGATAACAGCATGGTTATTCTATTTATCTTTCATCTCATCTGCTGAGCAAAACCAATGTGCAGACAACTGAAGCTTGTTCTAATAAAAACAATGTTGCTTAAAATGAATTTCTTGACATTCCAATCACTCTCTGCCGTGAGTCATTTTTCATACAAAACGTGTTTTGTAGTGGGTTTTAATGAAGGCTTAATAAAAGTCAACTAATATTCTCAGTTTAAAATGATATTACAGGACATGCAAAATAAGTAAATATGTTCCCGTTTGGCAAAAGTACTCGTTTTAACGGTAGACTCAGAGGAAACTACAAAGCCACTGGTCCGGTAGTGTTCCTCCTCGGTAATTATAAGTAAACACTATTAGAATGTTTCCACCACAGTGAAGTTGTACTTCCAAAATATATATGAGCGAGAGTGGTGTATTCTTGACGCCCCTTTGAGCCTCTTTTCTAAGCGGTAATCCGGTCAAATAAAATTCATATAGAGCCGAGAGTAAACGTTTTAATAGAGTAGACACCAAAAGCCTAATGCCACGTCACAAGGGTGTCCTCGTGACATCCGTAGTTCATCCCATGCGTCCAGGTTTGTGAAAGAGCGGACACATTAACAATGGATAACACTGAAAAGCGGAAGTGGAATTCGAAAATAATGTAATGCTTACTTATATGACAGCGCTGAGAATATCATGCGTGCTTTACATGTGATGTGGCTGAAAACTTGATACAGAGGGCACTTTGAAGGAGAATCGGATATACATATAAATTGGTGAACTGCGTCATTCATTGGCATTTTCTTTTAGGTATTCATAGCTGGAATGGAAAGTAAGTAGCTAGGGGATAGGTAACTAAATCAAAACGATTAAATCCATTTTTCCAGATGTGCCTCATTAGTGATCCCGCGCGTGCCTGTGCTTGGTACCTACAAATTAATGTGGCATCGTCATATTCTTGCAAAGTACATAAACCTCGCGGTCAATCGTCGCCTTCAGACAGTCTGCGAAACCAAGCGAAAAAAAAGTAATGAATGACAGGAATCGGTGTGAACTGAAAACTAGAGTTAATGAATGTCATAAATATATTGGATGGATGAAAATCATATATCAATTGCTTGAGTGGAGTTAATGAATGTTCTAATGTCATAGAATATTTGAAAATCATAAACGAGTGGCTTGAGTAACGGTGGTATATATGGTTTATTGATCGTTGGCATCTCAACCCTGTTGGGAAATTTAACGGCTCACTTCTGCCTCTTCCCAAGCAAAAAGATGTATACGTAGTAAAGGAATAGGCATTAGAAATAAAAATATGCAGATGAGACAGGCGTGAGAGGTAAATCAACAGATTTTTGCAAAGGATGATGTGGGAGTATAGGGACACTCCCCGTTAGAAAGGAAAATGAAACAAAGTGGGAAATGAAGCTTCGATTGCTACTTGGAGTGCACTGCCCATGGATATCGGAATCAAACCCACTTTAATCACATACGGGCAGGGCTTTAAGTGAGATGAAAAAACGGGGGGGTCTTCAAAGGGGCATGGCCAATGCAATTAATAGGCCTGGGCTAAAATTCCGTTCCGCTCGTGGAAATTGCGATAGTTTGACATTTTCTCATTCCGCGGAGAGCGCGAAAATGTCAAAATTTCCGCAATCCGCATTTTACCGGAAATATTTTGCTCGCTCGCGCTGTAAAATAATACATTCTCGCGTGCGCGCGATCGCCTTACCTGAATCCCCGCGTTCGCCGACAAGTTTTCCCGAACCGGTCGCGTTCTCCACAAGATGTTGGATTGTTGGTAGCCATTTGCGCTGTCTCGCGACAGTTCGCGCCCGCAGTAACGTCATTCGTCAAGCGATCACGTCTTTCTTCTCGCGATCATGCACCGCGAGACAAGTGAAAACAAGATGGCCGCGCCCGTGAGCAACCGCATGGGTAAGATGGCGAGCCGTGACCACACAGAAAATACCGCGAACGGGGCGGGAAAAAAACTTCTGCATCTTCGCGATATTTCCGTGTGTTTGCAGAGATTTTTAACATTTTCGCGATAATTTGCGAAAGTGAATTTCGCAAATTCCGCCCACCCCTAGTAATTAAGGACATGGCTTAAAAACACATATTATTATTTCCACTTGTAGAGGGTTTCCCGGCACTGAGCATAGGTAGAAATGACTAACTGATAGATTAAAATATCCAAGGTTTAAAGTTTTTGCATAATAGCATCAGAGACTTACAGTGTCTTAAGGACTCAGAGAGGGCGTTCCAGAGTTTTGGGCCCAGGTATGGGTGACCTCCGGTGCATACCAGACGGATTCTGGACACTGTGGCCTAAAGCCTGATTTTCAAATCTCATCATCTAGCTAGACTGATACGGAGAGATGGATCCTTGATATAGTGAGGACCTAGTCCATCTCTAGCTTCGAAAATAGGCTAAAAATCTGTATTAAGCACGTGTACCTCCCAACTGGTATTGTGCTGCTTTTGTCATTGCATCCAGATATATAATATCAGTAACATTACACCAACAACAAGCCAAGACTATTGGCTTTGTCAATGGTTGTTAGTTGTGTAAGATAAATAAGAAACAACCATGGCTTTGTTGTATAGAATATGGAAAATCCTTCAGTTTTGAAATGATGAGCCTCTGAAAAAACTTTAAAGAGTGTCTTGAAGTTACCTCAAAGGCAGTAAAGAGTGGTACTGCTGCAGATTTAAGATTTATTTTTTACCCTTAGGGTGAGGGCAAAAATGGAGAGCCGGAAAGGGGCCCTTCTTAGCACCTGATTTTTAGAACTGCTGGTGCTCAGTACTGGCAGGACGTGGCCCATTAAAGCCCTGCATACAAAAAACACCCAAAAGCCCACCTCTTCAATGTCTAAATAAACTTGACTGACTCCCTCTTTTAGAGTGCTATTTTTGCCCAATCAGACAACTACTTTCCTGTTAATCTTTCTCCCACTACAAATTGTGATTATGTCGCTACACTGTAAGTTAGTACTAATGTTCACTTATGTATGTTGTAATACAAATTCATTTCTATTTCCAGTTATTTCCATGTAAATTATCCTAAAGACAACTGGGGGTTCAGAAGTGCTATACATGACTGTAAAATACAATTGAAGCATGCAATATTGCAATATTGTGCATGTATGTTGACAGAAATGTATGTAACTGGATAGGGAAATCTGATATTGTGTGATTTCAGGATTGCCATGAAAGCCTTAACGGCTTGTGTGGATACAATCTTGGGCAGTCTGTCACGGCTGATCACTGATGCTGAGCTGAGATACTCTCTGTTTTTGTGTTTATATAATGCTGGACAGATTTTAGCAGGATTTACTAGTCTACACATTTATGCCAGTAAAGAGTCCTAACTCAGCAGTAAATCTAGATGTGTCACAGGACGGATAGATTGTAAAACACATTTGGAGCAGCAAATAAGAGTGAAGCTAAATATGTGACACTGAATTAATAGAAACATTATTGTACCACTAATAGAGGCAAAAGTAGATGCAGAAAAGAATCCGGTATGGAAGGATCATGTATGTGATAGGCCTTAGTCAGATAATAGGCTTGAGCTAACATATTTCATACCACCTGAGGTTTCCTGATTAAAGGTTTGGCGGTCCGACCGCCCGAATGCTGTATCTGTGGCCTCCAGTGGACCACAGCGCTGGTGGTCTTCAGATCGACGTATTATGAGTTTACCACGGTGCCAGCCGTGTGACTGCAGAGTTCTTGCGATAGTGGTGATCATTTTTCCATATATATCGATGCCTGTGTGAACATTTTGACTGCATATCTCTTGAATGCACACACAAGTGGTAAAATACCATTTAACCATTGGCAGAGTCTGGACCATTTATGGGCAGTCCAGGCAATGGGTAAATGGCAAAATAAGGACTCACCTGTACATCACCACAAATAGGGTCATAATCCTCGGGGTGAAGATGCTGCTGTGAAGGGGGGATCTGAAGAAAGAGCACCCCATTGAACTCTGATGTTAAGAACAGGAAAAGGGTTCATTTCTGCCAATCTGAAGCTGGTGGTGCCACTGCCATGGCCGGCTCATCGAAAAGTCAACTGGTAATATGGACGGCATTAAAACTACTCTTTACAGCCCTATGGCACCTGCTTTTTGCTGACCACGATGGTCTGCAGTGTGCTGGTGGTGTCAGTGGTTTAGCTGTGGTCTTTGCAATAGCAATCCGCTCAACTCGTAATACAGCGGTCGGACCACCGAACTTGCGGCGGTCAGACTGCGACCTCTAGTAAGGAGGATAATGGCCCTCCAAACTCATAATAAGGCCCCAAGTCTTTGGGGGTTGTGCAACACAAGGGCAGATAGGAAGATAGGCAATACTTATGACAGCCATGGTTCCTGTCCCGGGAAACGCAAATAGCAGAGACTTCTGTGAGCTCAATGAAAATGTTATGTACCGTCAATTTAGGTGTTGACTTTCACAGGTTAGCAAAGTCAAAGTGTCACGGCTTACTTTGGGATCCTGTGTGTTCGTGAATGTCTAGTGCAGGCAGTACAATTGTCGCACACAATAAAAAAAGAATGTTCAAGCAATGCTAATCTTTTAAATAAAATTATTTCTTTAACATTTTGACAAAAATCCAGTGACTTTAACACAATGGTCCTGATTCACAGAGGGCCTCCGCACACATTGCGGAGGCATCACAGTCGTGGTGGAGGCTCCGCACTTGGGGCGGAATCTCCCATTCTGCCCCAACTGTGGAGACTCCCCCATGAATTACTGAAGGGCCTCTACCATGAGTGTGAAGGCCCTTTGTGAATCAGGCCCTAAGTAATCTTCAAAACCATATGTTAGTTAATCTGTAAATCTCTATCTAATCGCCAAGCACAAGGAATTGTTCTGCGAGGATGAGGCCTGCTTTGAAGAAGAATCAGCTATCTCAGGAAGTAATTGGAGTCAATACCTGGTAACAGCAGGCACTGGTGCATAGCCCAGGGTCTCATACGGCCACTCAAGTAAAGGGGAAAACTGTTGCATCAAAGAAGCAGAATGAGTGATATGAACGCACAGGAATATATCGTCGCTTGAAGAAATGTTTGGTGGTGATGCAGTCTCCCTTACATCATTGAAACCTCAAAGAAAGATAGTGCATCATAAAAGAGGGCACATATGGATTCACAAAATCATGGCCACCACGAGGATAACCAATGGTGAGCAATGCCCAGGCATTCTGGTTTCACACAATTATCAGCACCAAACAGAGAAACACTTGTGCATCAAATTAATGGTGCAGGCGCAAAGACCTACACTGAGCCATTTGTACCATATGGAGTAGAAATTGTGTCATTACTGCTGGATGGAGGCTCATGAGTCTCATATATTCATCAGCATCATACAAACTAGGTCTCTCACAAAGGCTGCAGTAGAAAAGCACATTCATTTCGGGTTGTTACTCACAAGAGAGGTATTGATTCGGCTAAGCAGCAGGTCCAGGTCTCTTTCTTGGTAGGCTTTGTGCGTCTGATCTTCTCACAACATTTTGTTTAATCCTGAACTCAGGCTTTGGCTCAACTTGCAAAGTCCTCACCTTACAGGGCATTCCATCCCTAAGTCATATGACACCAGCATGTAATATTAGCAGACTTTACAGGTTTTCCTTTGCACATTTATGCATACTTATGTTTGTAAACTTTCACTCAGATCGTCCTAAACACAGTTTTTGAGCACATGATAGTATTATTGCCTATGCCTAAGCATGTCTGCCTTTTTTAGAAGCATGATTCTTCCCTTTTCTTCTCATTTTTATTATTTATAGAACAAAAATACTTCTTGGTGTTATAGAGAGAAACTAATTTTAAGGTACCTAAGTCAGATGATTCGCAGGCAGTCTGGAGGTACTGAGCCCCAATGGTAATAGAGAACGTTCGCTACTTATGTGCTTGTGCCCATACTGCAGCACTCATAAGTGGGAACCTAGTATCCCTTTGAAGCCCATAACTCTCATTGTAGTGAGACAGAGAAGCCCAAGGCTTACTCAGCGTAGGCACTTTGGACAAGAGACTCAGCACTCATCAATGCAACAAAAAAGACACTTATCAACTCACTGTTCTGGCAGTGTTAGTCCTTAAAAAAAGGAAATTAGTTTATTACACACATTACTAAACACTATACACAAATTTACAAATAGATAAAAGATTGTAAGTGGAGTGTCAATAGTGACAGTCTCAAAAAAGCTTTAAACCAAAAGGTAGCGTGTATGAAAACGGTTTATGTCTGGCCATACCCTTTTCCCTGCCCAAACTATTTTTTCATGACCTCCTCTACCATTTATCACACATTCCTAATGGTCCTTGTGGTAAAAATTGCATTCCAGCCCATTGATTACACTTTATCCGACCCTAGCCGGAGATTATGGCTCAAGCCGGAGAGTACGGCCTTAGCCGGAGAGTATGGTGCTAGTACGGAGATTCCGGCCCGACTGCGGGCGTAGAGTCGTAAGTGATTTATGTGAATACCAAAAGTCGTAAGTGCCTTCTGCGAATACCAGAAGTAGTACGTTTAGGATTTTGTCTCAGATTAGTTCTGTGAATCGGACCCTTAGTATATATTTATATATTGTTTGTTTATTGTCTATTGCAAGGTATTTAGGCAAGGACAGGTAAAACTCAATTGACAGTAGTTACAGTTTACCACCACTAGACTTGAACTTATTGAATGGGGCAACAACATTTTCCCACACCAACTCAGTACCCAAACCAGTAGGTTAGGGCAAAAATTACATTCTGAGGTATTGCTGCTGACCGATTCCAGGTGATATAGGAAAGAATAATGTCAACCATTTGTTTACAACATAGGGTACATTACTATCCTAAGGGTTCATACAGCTTTTTTAATCCTAGCATGTGTACCCACTGAGAATAACTTGTTTTGCTATCCCTAGCTAGTTTTATTCACGTTCCCAATCTTCTAAACACCTTCCTGAAAAGAATCAGTGGAGGGAACCTATCCTAATATCTAACATCAGGTAAAGAAAGTGCCTTAAATGCAAAAAAATAAGTGCAGGTACTCATCAAAATGAGTGTAAACTGTGGGTGGAATTTGGGGCTGGAATAAGATTGAGACAAGGGGCGGGGTAGGTTTTTGACCTTTCCCACCTTTGTATACAAGAAATCTGCAAGACTGTAAGAATTTCAGATGTATCTGTCAATAAGTTATTATACTAATATCCATTTATATAGCACCTACTAATATATGTTTTTTTACTAGCCAAAGTAACTCTTTTTTAGCAACCTTAGAATAAGAAAAGATTTGCAAAAAATGGTACGATGCTAAACAAATGCCTTGTAGGTTGCATGCTTTACCTTTGTGCGAGGACATAACTCACTAAGCTAGTTTTAATTTGTGACAAGGATCTTTGCAACAAAGTCAGTAAGTGACTGAGCTGTCTACATAAAAAAAAACAAATCTGCGATCTGTATTTTGCATGCTGTGCTTTACAGTGGGCATATACACTCTCTATGCAATTTTATGGTGAGTGGAACCTTTGACTAAAATGCACAAATACAAATTTAATATATAAGTGATATTGTAGCTTGGAATACGCTGGGTACACAAAGATCTCTGTATCTGGTGATATTTTGAAATGCACCCCATTGTGACCAAATAAGTGTGCCAGAACAGAGATACTATTATGTGGGAGCCGGCCTCGTGGCGTGGTCCTGTTTCCCCCCGCTAAGCCGCACGAGGTCCCATGCACATCGGGGCTCCTCCATCTTGGATTGCACGTCACTCCACGTGACCACCTGTATGACCCTGCTCTACCCGGCCTCGGTCCCAGCGAGGCCCGACATCGAGACGCCAACCCCTGGCTCGGGGGATACCACGTGAGCCCTTCCCACTCTCGGCGGAGGGCAGTATCGATGGGACCCCCTACCGTCTCTCCACACCTGGGTGTGATCACCCCACAGCTCTCTGGGCCCTGGCGCCTCTCCTGCTGGGCGTCTGGCCGCCCCCTACCCGTCCTCTCCGCCCCCTCCGGGCGCACGGGTCCGGACCTCAAAGGGCTCTCGTCTATATCTGGGGCGACCCGACAACGGGGCAGTAGTTGTATCCTGGAGTCGAGAGCCCTGCTGATTGGATCGCGGCTGACCCCACGAAGAAGACTCACCCTGAACCACCCCTTGAGCCCTGCTGACGACGTCGCGGCTCCACCGTGCTTAAAGACCTTCACGAACCCTTGGGGCCCTGCTGACGCTGTCGCGGCCCGAACTTGTTGAACCTTACCACCAGAGCCCAGCTGACCTCGTCGCGGCTCGACCGAAGCGGACCTACCACCAGAGCCCTGCTGACCGTGTCGCGGCTCGACCTAAGCGGAACTACCATCCGAGCCCTGCAGACGACGTCGCGGCTCTCCACGTCCGAGCCGCTCGGAGACCAGCATCCAAGGTCTGGCGCAGAGCCCTCCCGTGCCTGGCTGGCACTAAGACTGTCCCGCTACCCTATCCTCTTGAACGAACACTGAGACTCTGACAGGATCCCTCGATCCCTCTGTAAATATTGCACGTATTATTGCCGATAAAGAATCTAATCTCACATCTACTATTGAGTCCTGTGTGGTGGTGTTACTGGGCCTAGTACGATTATAGGAGAAAGACCTCCCCGAGGAGGCTTCTCAGCGGCGCTCGGCTATAACTTTGCGGTAGGAAGGTGCCGGAATAGTCTCCCCGACTACCCGGCGGGCCTCCCTCCAACATTTGGTGGCCAGCGGCGGGATCCGAGCAAACGCAATCGTACAAGCAAGTAACGCAACCACTACCTGACCAGACGAGAAGAGAAAAAGGGAACCATGGATGGCTAAGAAGCAACCATGACCGCAACCTTCCAGTTGGAGAAACTGGAGGAATACACCCACAAGGAACTCAAACAATTCTGCAAAGACAAAGGGATCCCAACCACAGGATTGGGCACCAAGGAGGAAATGCAGAAAGCCCTGAAAGCCTGGGCAGAACCCGAGACCCCTCCACCCCGAGCCGAAGGGACCTCGGCCCGGGACGGAAACCTGCCGACCACGGCCCCGACAAACGGGGAGCGAACCATCCCAGACACCAGCCTTTCCCCCGAAGAGATACGAGAACGGGAAAGGGCCCGGACACACAAAATGGATCTTGCCCGACTCCGGCTGGACGGTGAGCTCCTACTGGCGGAGAAAAAGATAGCCCTGGAGCAACTACGACTACAAGAAGAAATCGAGGAGAAGAAAAGGCATCGGGAGCTAGAGGAGAGACGGCTAACCCTCGAGCACGAGAGGAGCCTTAAAGAACTTGAACTAAAAGCTAAAGCGGGGGAGACCAGCAACCCCGGAGCCCGGGACGCTCTGCCCCTGACCGAGCCAAAGGTTCACATCCCCAAGGATGTCGTCAAGGAGTACTATAAAAATGACGACATCCAGCAATGGTTCCGAGCGTACGAAGTCGCCATGACCTCCCATCGGGTACCCCGGAAGGATTGGGGCGCCGGCCTGTGGGGGAGGTTCCTCAGTGAGGGACGGGATACCCTGCTGCAACTCCCCGACGCAGTGATGACCTCATACGACCACATGAAGGAAGCCCTACTCACACGCTACGGACTGTCGGCCGAGATGTACCGGCAACACTTCCGGGACTGCAAGAAGATCCCCGGTACCACATGGGTTGAATACGTGGACTTCTTCAGCCGAGCGTTGGAGGGATGGATCAAAGGGAGCAAGGTCACCTCCTATAACGAACTATTCGACCTCATTGTCTGGGAGCACCTCGCCAACAACTGCTTTGTGGAACTAAGGCAACACCTCCTGGACAGTAAACTGACCGAGCCCCGGAAGCTCGCCGCCGAAGCGGACCGATGGGTAAACACCCGGGTCCCCCGGAACCCCGTGGGGGACTACCAACGGAGCACCACGGGACCTCCCCGCCAGCGCGGCGGAGGAGGGGGGTCCCACCGCAGTCGAGAATTCCCAGCTGGACCGCCCAGAAGTCCGCCACGAGGGCAAACAACCAACCCCGCTTCCCCGACCCAGGGCCGAAGAGGGACCCCTATCGCCCGGTCTGGACCACGACCAACAGTAACCTGCTTTGGATGCCAACAGACCGGCCATTATGCAAGTGACCCGGCTTGCCACGTGAACCGACGGAACGGGACCACGGGGCCACCTCCCCGACAAATTGCCGCCGCAGCCCTGGGGGAGGGAGAGGACGAGGAGGAGAACCACGACGACGGGTCCCCCGAGTGGGAACCAGCCGCCATGTCGCTTGTATGCCTAGGCTCCCGAGAAATGGTGCCCCGCGCCACCATCCCAAGCAACACCCAGAAGTACCAACAGTGGGTCACCATCAATGGGCGACGGGCCGAGGCCCTCCGGGACACTGGGGCCAGTGTGACCGCTGTCCGCTGCCATCTGGTGACCCCCGAACAGATCCTACCACATGTGCTCTGCCCTGTCCGGACCGCCGACAACACCGAGAGCATGTGCCGGATGGCCCGAATCCCCTTCGAGTGGGGAGGAGTGTCCGGCACCCTAAAAGTGACTGTCCGTGACGACACCCCGGTGGACTGCCTCCTGGGGAACGACCTAGAGAGCTCCCCCTGGGCCCAGGTGGAGCGCCGAGAGCATCTGGGGATGCTAGGACTACCCGAGTGGGCCTGCGCCACCACTCGGTCCATGACCGTCCAGCCAGCTGCGGCCCCGGCCCCCGACAAACCGGCGGGCCCCGAACCATCCACCTCCTCCAGCCCGGAGGAACCTGACGAGGAGGCCGGGCCCTCCGAACTTTCTTCCAACGAGGCCGCTCCCCTCAGCCAGATCCCCGAGCTGGCCCAGTGGCGCCACGACGGGGGCCCCACCCGTGAACAATTCCAGCAAGAACAGAAGGGCTGCCCATCCCTCGAGGGGGCCCGACAGCAGGCGGCCGCCCAGGCTGCGGGGGACCCCTCGGGAACCCACTGGGTCTATTGGGACAATGACTTATTGTATAGCGAGCAGAAAGTCGCCGAACTAGGGGCCAGCCGGGTGCTGGTGGTCCCCCTCCGATTTCGAGAATTCCTCTTGAACCTGGCACATGACGTGCCCCTCGCCGGACATCTCGGGCGGGACAAGACGTACAGCCGCCTCGTGACCCATTTCTATTGGCCCCGAATGAGACGAGACGTGGACCAGCACTGCCGGTCCTGCCCGACCTACCAAGCTAGCGGGAAGACTGGGGGACGCGTGAAAGCCCCCCTGCAACCATTTCCAGCCGTCCACACCCCGTTCGAACGAGTGGGGATAGACATCGTGGGGCCCCTCGACCCCGGACCGCCCTGGGCCACCGCTTCATCCTGGTACTGGTCGACCACGCCACCCGGTACCCAGAAGCTGTTCCCCTCCGAACTGTGACCACTCCAGTGGTGGGCCGGGCCCTGATGGGCATCTTCTCCAGGGTGGGGTTCCCCCGAGAAGTGGTGAGCGACAGGGGGACGAACTTTATCTCGAAGTACATGAGATCCCTCTGGCAACAATGTGGGGTCACCTATAAATTCACCACCCCTTACCACCCCCAGGGGAACGGACTGGTCGAGCGGTTCAACCGAACCCTGAAGGGGATGATCAAGGGCCTGGAAGAGCCCCTCAGGAGGAGATGGGATGTCCTGTTGCCCTGCCTCCTGTTCGCCTACCGGGAGGTACCCCAGAAGTCCCTGGGCTTCAGCCCCTTCGAACTGTTGTATGGGCACCCCGTCCGAGGGCCCCTCAGCCTGGTCAAGGAGGGTTGGGAGGCGAACGTCCAGAGTGCCCCGCCCGACGTCTACCGGTACCTCCTGACCTTGCGGAACCAGACTCGAAAGTTCCGTGCCCTGGCAGAAGCCAACCTTGAAGCCAGCCAAGAAGATATGAAATGCTGGTATGACGAGAATGCCTCAGCCGTCGAGTTTGAGCCGGGCCAGCAAGTCTGGGTCATGTCACCCGTGGACCCCTGCGCCCTACAGGACAAGTGGACCGGGCCCTTCAAGATAGTTGAAAGGAAGAGCCCCGTCATGTACCTGGTCGATATGGAGTCTCCGAGGAACCCCCTCAGGGTCCTGCACGCCAACCGGCTCAAGCCCCATTTTGCCCGAACTGAACTAAGCTTGCTACTGGCTACCGACGATGGGGGTGAAAGTGACTCCGAGCCCCTACCGGACCTCCTGGGGTCCTCGAGCCAAGACGGCTCCTTGGAGGGCGTCCACCTCTCCGCCACCCTGACACCAGAACAGCGCCAGGATTGCCAGAAGCTACTGCAACCCTTCGCTGCCCTCTTTTCTCTCATGCCCGGGGTAACCCCCTGGTGCGTCCACGACGTGGACACGGGGGATAGCCCCCCTGTACGACACCGCGCTTATAGAGTGCCTGACCGAGCCCGGGCCTGCATAAAGACCGAGGTCGCCAAGATGCTCGCCCTCGGAGTCATCGAGCCTTCCGACAGCCCGTGGGCCAGCCCGGTAGTCTTGGTGCCGAAGGCCGCCGCCCCCGGCACGGCCCCCGAACTCAGATTCTGTGTCGACTACCGGGGCCTGAACGCAGTTACCAAGACTGATGCCCACCCTTTGCCACGAGCCGATGAGCTGATTGATCGCTTAGGGGCCGCCCGCTACCTAAGCACCTTTGATCTCACTGCTGGGTACTGGCAGATCAAGCTCACTCCCGGTGCACAAGAACGATCAGCTTTCTCTACCCCCGACGGCCACTACCACTTCCGGGTGATGCCCTTCGGCATGAAGAACGCCCCAGCGACCTTTCAGAGGCTGGTAAATAAGGTCCTGGCCGGTCTCGAAGCCTTCAGCGCGGCCTACCTCGATGACATTGCTGTCTTCAGCAACCACTGGGCCGCGCACCTAGGACACCTGGGGGAAGTCCTGGCCGCTCTCCAAAGAGCTGGCCTCACAATCAAGGCCAGCAAGTGCCAGATCGGTCAAGGATCTGTGACCTATCTGGGCCATCAGGTGGGGAGTGGCCAGGTGGCCCCCCTCCGGGTAAAAGTGGACGCCATCCAGGCGTGGGAGCCCCCCGCCACCCAAACCGCTGTCCGGGCATTCCTGGGCCTCACAGGCTACTACCGACGCTTCATAAAGGATTACGGCAGCATTGTGGGCCCTCTTACGGAACTCACTTCAAAGAAACAACCCAAGGCGGTGCACTGGATGCCCCGCTGCCAGACCGCGTTTGATACTCTCAAAGCAGCCATGTGCGCTGCCCCTGTGCTACAGGCCCCCGACTACAGCAAGGAATTTGTAGTCCAGACCGATGCCTCGGAGTACGGGGTCGGGGCAGTCCTCTCCCAGCTGGACGCCAAGGGCCTCGACCGACCGGTGGCCTTTATCAGCCGCCGACTGCTGCCGCGAGAACAGAGGTGGAGCACCATCGAGCGGGAGTCCTTCGCTGTGGTATGGGCTCTCAAGAAGCTCCGGCCCTACCTTTTCGGTACCCACTTCAGGGTCCAGACTGACCACCGGCCCTTGTAGTGGCTCACGCAAATGCGGGGCGAGAACCCCAAGCTGTTACGCTGGTCCATCTCGCTACAAGGGATGGACTTCACTGTTGAGCACCGGCCCGGCAACGACCACGCCAATGCTGATGGCCTGTCCCGATTCTTCCGCCTCGGCGAGGAAAACCCCCAAGAAGATGGGTGACTCTCCCTGCCTTCAGCTGGGGGGGACGCGTGTGGGAGCCGGCCTCGTGGCGTGGTCCTGTTTCCCCGCGCTAAGCCGCACGAGGTCCCATGCACATCGGGGCTCCTCCATCTTGGATTGCACGTCACTCCACGTGACCACCTGTATGACCCTGCTCTACCCGGCCTCGGTCCAAGCAAGGCCCGACATCGAGACGCCAACCCCTGGCTCGGGGGATACCACGTGAGCCCTTCCCACTCTCGGCGGAGGGCAGTATCGATGGGACCCCCTACCGTCTCTCCACACCTGGGTGTGATCACCCCACAGCTCTCTGGGGCCTGGCGCCTCTCCTGCTGGGCGTCTGGCCGCCCCCTACCCGTCCTCTCCGCCCCCTCCGGGCACACGGGTCCGGACATCAAAGGGCTCTCGTCCTATATCTGGGGCGACCCGACAACGGGGCAGTAGTTGTATCCTGGAGTCGAGAGCCCTGCTGATCGGATCGCGGCTGACCCCACGAAGAAGACTCACCCTGAACCACCCCTTGAGCCCTGCTGACGACGTCGCGGCTCCACCGTGCTTAAAGACCTTCACGAACCCTTGGGGCCCTGCTGACGCTGTCGCGGCCCGACCTTGTTGAACCTTACCACCAGAGCCCAGCTGACCTCGTCGCGGCTCGACCGAAGCGGACCTACCACCAGAGCCCTGCTGACCGTGTCGCGGCTCGACCTAAGCGGAACTACCATCCGAGCCCTGCAGACGACGTTGCGGCTCTCCACGTCCGAGCCGCTCTGAGACCAGCATCCAAGGTCTGGCGCAGAGCCCTCCCGTGCCTGGCTGGCACTAAGACTGTCCCGCTACCCTATCCTCTTGAACGAACACTGAGATATTGCACGTATTATTGCCGATAAAGAATCTAATCTCGTAACTACTATTGAGTGCTGTGTGGTGGTGTTACTGGGCCTAGTACGATTATAGGAGAAAGACCTCCCCGAGGAGGCTTCTCAGCGGCGCTCGGCTATAACTTTGCGGTAGGAAGGTGCCGGAATAGTCTCCCCGACTACCCGGCGGGCCTCCCTCCAACATATTACATTTGTTAAATTCTTTGGGGCAGAGCTTGTAAAAATAAATGTCTAAGTTCATCCTTTGCTCTTTGTGATTCCACACACTTTCTGCTACCAATCCTTGCCCTTCTGTGATTAAAACAAATTGTATTGCCCTCACGAGTGCTCGTTTTATTAATGCATTTGCCTCTTCAAAAATAAACGTGCACATAAGTTGTTCACAACACTGATGTTTTCTTAAAGAAACTGATATCAACAATTCGCCATCTGTGAATGTATTTTCCTGTGAATTCACTTAAAGCACTTTACTGTGACTTCCTCCACGCATCAATATCCCTGACACTGAGATTCTAGTTTGATAGATGTACAGGAGTCTTATTTTGCACCTCTATACTGACCTCCAGATGTAGCACTATTAAAGCAAGTTGGGTTCTTAAGTTTATACCCTGCAGGTAATTATGGCACATTCTAATTCTTGAATTTGGTCTATTTTCTTGTCACTCTTTCTTCCTTTCTATCTCTTCAAATTACGTTTTCTTTTTCTGTGTCGTTATCGTTTCATCACTCCATGGTACCACTATGCCAGGCTCATGCACCCCCTAGTTGGCGCACAGATCTTGCTCTCTTATAGTAACAGATGCCAAAAGATGGAACGATTCACCAACAGCCTGAATGATTGCATAGAGCATACGCCAGAAGCAGTGTCGTGAAAGAATTCCCTATTAGTGATATTGCAAAGACAAAACAATGGTTGTTGGTAATATTTGTTTACATGTATCATTTGTGAGGACTCCGAAAAAATATGGGTACAGGAGCTTGTCATGCTATGTGACATTTACAGCCACTCCCTGATTTTTGATACCAATACTGTGCAGGCTGTATTTTTTGAAATACTTATACCGACGAAGGGAACGGCAAATCCGAGAATGAATAACATTGCCAGTAAAAATCCATAGCTGTCTGCAAGTGTCACACATTCCATAGAGTCTCCTGTCACATTCAGTTTAAGACTGATTTTCTATTTGAAACAAGAAGTTGCTGGTTTGTTTTAAATGCTCTAGACCAGTCAGTAAAACGTTTTTTTTTTAAAGTTTGATTTCCCTTTTATGTCTTTTTTATTGGACGTTAACCAGGTAATTGGCGAAGGCAGGTATTAACTTTTAGGCAAATAAGTTTAATTGAAATTGATGATGGGCAACGATTTGTAGTCACTTAAAAAAATGTGCACTCAAAAGCTGTACTGCATAGAACAATACGTCCCACTCCCCCGCACAATGGTTTTACAGCCACATCTATAACCTTGTTGTGTAAGGTCAAAGGAAACATCTTGCAGCACACCTCAACACGTTTTTCCTGTTCTGATATAGAGCTAAGGGTATTTGAGTGATTTACATGAGCACCAGCTGCTTTACATAAACTCACATTGCTGGGTTTTTTTTCGCGGTGTGACAAGGTGATTTTCACAGAAGATGCCAAGACTCGAACCTAGTTCCCCACTCCCAAAAATCGGGAGCTGTTGCCATAATGCCTCATGCTCTCACAGAAGATCAGTGTCTGCCTGGGGACAAGAGCTCATGTTCCTGCGCTCTTGTACTCCTACTGTAGCCTTCCCCCTGGACTGAAAGTATTGTAGTGCCCACCCAACATGGAGCCGGACCGCAGATGAAGCACAGAACCTTGGTAGTTGAGGGTTTGTGCATCCTATTACGTGCACACTTTTGTATGATCACATTTGTTAGGTCTCACCTGCAGAAAACTTTAGCCGTCTGGTGAGAGCTCATCTCATCACACAACAAGCACACCACACAACACACAACACACAACACGGCATAGATATAAAAATACATAAATAGAGAGAAAGGGGACAGCCCCACTGGGTGGCAGGGCTGTCCATCAGTGTTGGTTATCAGCCATGGCATTTTGAGTATGCGATCACCCTGGAAGTAGCGCCTCTCTTCATCGCAGTACTCAGAGCCAGGGATATAGACAGCGACCACTGCACATTCAACACTCTATTTATCTCGCCAAGCTGGGCTGTTCCTGTCAGGTGCACCCAATGTTTTCCGCTCCTACCGTTCTCTCTTTCCCGTCTGGCCCTTACTGCTCAGGTTCTACTGGCAGGTTCCTTTCTTCCAACCTGCTGCGCTCTCTTCTCCTGCCAGGTTGCACATATCATGCATGTCCACTGGGTCCCTTCCAATTGATGATTATTGAGTATTAAACAACTCTTTATAAATTCACTATTGAACTGAGTACTTAGTTTAAATATAGCAAGTCAGTGCGTCTTGGGAGTGACTTGCACTATCTTGCAATCATCAATGTTCTTTAGTTGATTGTTGTTATTGGACAGAAAATACACCAGGACAACACAATGAATATAAATGTAGCTGTTAAGGGTTAGATTACTTTCAAGTGCACTTTGTTGACTTGACAGCATTTACATTTACAGTTTGTTTCTGTCCTTCCAAGTCCTTGTTGCAACGACATTCAAACATGTCTTTTGAGGATATATCACTATTGACTAAAAACAGAGCAAACATATTAACATACACACCTGAAGTGGCTACTGAAGTGTGGTCATTGATACTGGAAACTAAACAACTAGGCACCTCCACAAATATTGCACCTCAACAAATTAGACATTTTCAATATGTATGTGAAGAAAAATAAATCAGCACCTACATGCAACCACTTTAATTCAATGTCATAAGGCAAGGAGAATTCAACGTGAATTACGAGTATCTTTGAGACCTATGCTGTGTAAGAAAAATAAAGGGTTTATTGAACGTTAGTATGCTGTTTTAAAGAAGTATTCATTAGACTCAATTCTCCTAATAACTGAAGAATTGTTCTAAGGTTTTGTCGAACTTGTAGGAGGAGATCCACATCAATAAATAGGAGATTGCATAAAGAATAAATCAGGATCAATGGAATGGGATTCTAAATGAAATCAACAAATAAGTTGAAAATTATGCCAAAGAATCCAACAACAGAAAACTCAAAAAATTCAGAAGAGATACAATTGATTATCAAGTTGATGAAGTCCACACATGGGCTGAAGTTTATTTACAGAAACGCAGTATCAAGAAATCCACAGTTGTGTCTTCAGAGGAAGGATTGTTTCCAAATTGAGGTATCCATAAATCATCAACCTAAGGATTTGTCAACTGACCACATTGAAAAACATACCACTAATGTAGCAATCAGTAACCAGTCAAAAAATGCTACCTTTTGTCCATCAGTCCTGCTTTTAATTACAAACCGTAAAAGTAAAAGAAAAAGAAAGGGATGACGAGAAATAGTAGGAGAAGGAGAAGAAGAAGGGCAAAATGAATTTACACAGTCATATCAAATTTTAGTCATCAATATTTCATCTGTGTTTCTGACTTCACCTTAACTAGCAGTGTTGAATAAAGGCTCGTTCTTTGTTCCTATATGTAACCAATCTACAGGAATGTAAAATTGTTTTGAAGTTCATGCGTGGTTTACGTTTACAATATTTTCTCAGTTCTTTGCATCAGAAGGAAGTGGATGAAACCACTACTAGGTATGAAGAATTTAAACCTAAAATAAACTTCATCCCTCCTGTTTCATATAAGACATTGGATACATTCATGATTCTTGTCAGTAAGGATTTGAAATTCTTGAGCTATAGACAAGAGAGAAGAAATATTTTGATGAATGAAGAATGGGGGGTGCTTTGGGTAGTAAGGAAGAGATCACCTTTCAGTTGGCTGATAAAGGAGAAGGATTGGTAGTAACGGGTCCAGCATTTTACATTCATACAGTGGATGCACATGTAGAACATGTCGAGCTATACATGCCACTTAATAGCAGCTTGTCAATGGCAACCCATGACATTACTCTATGCAGTAATCTAGAAAAAATTAAGCTACTTGTATATTGGGGTGGTGTGCTTTTTTAAAAAAAAGAAGTAATACTATTGGAAAAAAACGTATCCACTCTTTTAAAATGTATATCACAGCAACCAATTGTTCTTATGAAATGGTTGACTGCTTTGGCAAACATTTTTTTTATTAAGTAACACTTTGTATCTTGGGATTTTCAGACCCAACATACAATGTGGAAAAAAAAACGCTCCATATTGAAGCATTGTGGTGAATGGAAAGCCAGGAATGACTCTAGGTGTCACACAGAACAATGGGCAACTTTGCAAAAGTTCACAAACAAGTTTCACTTTGTGGTATTTTTGGCCTAATTTTTTTTAACCAATCAAAATCCATCCCGTGAAATGGTGAATGCGCAAAGATTCCATGCCATGTGCAGTTGTTAGAATTTAAGTGATAAATGTCAAACATTCAAACTCCTCCAAAATACTGAAGCTTGCTAAAAATGGACTGCCCACCACAGTGACAGGTCCAAGGGGCAATTGGATTAATGCTATAGCATCACTTGCAACCATTTGATCATGCTGTGTAGTAACAGCAACTGAACGTGTCTGAACTGAGAAGATATACAGAAAACCTCAATGCTGGTGTCTGTGTCCTAATGCTGAGCCGAAGATTTGGTGTGCTTTCACGAGCCACAGCCACTCAGCTGAAATATTGTGGAAACGTGAGCCCAAGTGTCCTAAAGAAGCTGGTGCTGGTGCGCACAGCCTCAATCAATCAATCAATCAATCAGTTAATTTGTAAAGCGCACTACTTACCCGTAAGTGTTTCAAGGCGCTGGGGGGGGGGGGGGGGGGGTGCTGCTGCTACTGGTCGAAAAGCCAGGTCTTGATTTGTCTCGTGAAAGTCAGCAGGTCTTCGGTTTGTCGTAGGTTGAGGGGGAGGGTGTTCCAGGTCTTGGCGGCGTGGTGGGACAAGGACATGCCTCCGGAGGTGGTTCTACGGATGCGCGGGACCGTGGCCAGGGCGTGGTCAGTGGAGCGGAGTTTCCTGTTGGGTACGTAGAAAGAGAGTCGACTGTTGAGATAGGCTGGGCCGGTTTTGTGGAGTGCCTTGTGTGCGTGTATCAGGAGCTTGAATGAGATTCTTCTGTCAGTGGGGAGCCAGTGCAGGTTCCTCAGGTTGGGGGTGATGTGGTTGCGGCATGGGATGTCGAGGATCAGGCGTGCAGGGGCGTTCTGGATTCTTTGCAGTCTGTTGATGAGCTTGAAAGGGGCTCCGGCGTAGAGGGCGTTTCCGTAGTCGAGTCGGCTACTGACTAGGGCCTGGGTGACTGTTTTCCTCGTGTCTGTCGGGATCCATCTGTAGATCTTGCGGAGCATACGGAGGGTGTTGAAGCAGGTAGAGGAGACTGCGTTGAATTGTTTGGTCATGGTGAGTTTCGAGTCGAGGATGACTCCCAGGTTGCGTGTGTGGTTGGTAGGAGCCGTTGGTGTCCCCAGTGATGCGGGCCACCAGGAGACGTCCCATGCTGTGGGGTTGGGCCCGAGGATGAGGATCTCCGTCTTGTCTGAGTTCAGTTTAAGTCGGCTTTCCTTCATCCAGTCGGCGACAGCCTTCATTCCCTGGTGGAGGTTGGATTTGGTTGTGGGGGGTCCTTGGGGAGGGAGAGGATCAGCTGCGTGTCGTCGGTGTAGGAGATTAAGTTGTGGTCGTGCTGTCGGGCGATGCGTGCGAGTGGTGCCATGTAGACGTTGAACAGCGTCGGGCTGAGGGAGGATCCCTGTGGGACGCCACAGATGATCTCGGAGGCTTCGGACCGGAACGGGAGGAGGCGGAACGGGCCTCAGACAGTTCTCCACTGTGGTACCTGCTTCCAGAGAGCACTGCCATCCTGCAGGCCAACAGATTCAAGCACTGATCTATGCTGTAGCTTCAGCAACAGCGAAAACACCAGCTCCCTCTGCAGGCCAAGGGACCTCAGGTAATGGATTGAAAATTAACTCTGGAGCCAGTGCTACTTCACCTCCTGCAATGCACCATTGATCTAAGTCCCCACTCTGTTTCATCACCAGCTCACATCCTCTGTCGTAATTCTTCATCCATAACCTCTTGTGCCTGCTTCTCCCTACTGCAGAATTTGAATGTTTTCTCCTCTGGTATCAAATAAACACTTGCTTCCAGCTTATCCCCACAGCCTGAGACTGATCCTCAGTCCCTCACCATCCCCCAAAACCTCAGCCTTGATCTTCCGCATTTTGCCATCATTCTCCCCTCTTGCACCGGCCACGTAGTTACAGATAGGACTGACTAAGTATCTTGGACCTCATTTACAAGGCCATTGCACCACCAGTGCGTAATTTCTTTGTGACGCACCAGCAGCACAGTGTGCCTGCTCCTATTTACAAGGCCACACAACGTCACCCTGCATGACTCTTCATGGCCTTGTAAATATGGGCCCCTTTCACACATTGCTCTGCGTGAAAGGAGCATTCCATGGGTATTGATGTGGGTGTGTTCACACGCAACATCTATGGAACCTGACACATTCCCAGATTTACAAAGTTTTGTAAAGCTGGGAAAGTCTCAGAATACTGTGCCTCCCCAGGGGAGGTGTAGGAGTGGTGCAACGAAGAGAAATACTTTTATTTCTCATCATTTTTCCTCTTTTTATGCATCCTGCAGAATGCAGCATGCATAGAAAGAGGAAATTGCCATCAATTATTGTTTTTGTGCAGAAAAGTGTCCCCCCTGTCATCTGCACAACACAGGCACCGTTGCAACAAGATGCACCTGCGCTCCTATTATCTGTTAAATAGTAATCCGTATTTAGAAACCCCCACAGCATCTTCCAGAATGGGATGAGGATTTTGTACTGTAATCAGAACCTCTGTCAAGGTTTCTCCCCATTATGCAACTGCAGTGAAAGCTCTCCAAGGTACCTGCAGATGTGGTGACACACCAACTGCCTGGTCTAGAGGGGAGACTTCACTGGGTCCCATGCAGGCAGAATTAACAAAGGCTGCGGCCAGTGATCATGCAGAGCAGTTGTCGACCAGCACAGCCTTTTATAACCCTAAAGAGGCTCTTGTATTGCGGCATGTCTCGGACCCTCGGGGCTCATCGCATTGCTGTACGATCACATGAGACTCGGCTCACAGGGGAGGAGCAAACCAGCACTGACATTGGCCTGCTTCTTCTGAGTTGTCCAGGCAACAGGCCTCCAATGGGAGTGGGGTGTGCTTGAGAGGCGCTGCAGTGCTGATATGCAATATCAAGATACCTGCACTCCCCAACCCGATCAGGGTCAAGCACTCACCATGCACTAGAGAGCCCGTACCGTATCTAATCAACCTCTGCCCTGGTAGGTTTTCTCAGGATGATGTACTAGCCACAGTCGCAAGAGAACACTGGGGGGGACACAAGGCAATCAGTCAGGCCAGCACAAGAGTCCTTGTTGCTGGGTGGCAGTCTCTTCAGCAACCTAACAGGCGGGCAGGCCAGCACACAACAAAGCAACAGCTTCAAATGGCGGTTGCTCCTGACAACACCAAAGGGCCTTCGTAGAACAGGGTCAGGGAGCAGCTGGCAACAGGGCAACAAACAGAAGAGCAATCTAGTGAGTCCTTAAGGCCACCCAGCAAGTAGCAGGCAGCAGGGCAACAGCAGGAGAGAAATCCAGATGAGTCCTTTAAGCATCACGGCAGTTCTTGTGACAGAGATTCGGTCCCAGTTTCAAAAGTTCTCTGAAAACATGGGCTCAGAGCCCCTGCACTTATACTCAAAATGTTCTTTGTTCAAGGGGGGATTTCTAACAAATCTTAGAAATGCAAAACACTCCCTTTCAACCTCAGCCCTGCCTCCAGACATCAGTAGAAGGTAAATCATCCCTTTGTGTGAGGGAAGGACACAGTCTATACAAATGGTAAGTGTGAGCGCTTCTCTTTTTCGCAGCCCAGGAAGACAATCAATGTGCAGATGAATGCAGATGAAATCCAGTCACATCCAACCCTTTCTGTGTGATGGCAGTCTGGAAAGTATGCACAAAATGCTTCTGTCACCCAGACCTAGAAAAGGATTGGAGTCAGGCTGGAAAGCACAAAGAGTCATAAGCATAGAGAAATGCCCTCTTTCTAAAAGTGGCATTGCCAAACTAATAATGTAGAATTCAAGTAAACCAGTAAACATGATTTATCACCTCAATTTTAACCATGTCAAAACTATTCAGATCAGGAATTACCACTTGAACATACATACTTACCTAACAGTCCAACAGTAATCATTAGAATCATTCATACCCTTCCTAATATAAGATTGTTATATCTCTCTGAGAAGCATGAGTGCTCCCCTCAGGCATGGACCGTGAGTTGTATTCCTCACTGGACAACATCTTAGAACCAGACGGCCGCAACATACACAGAATCAAATGCCCACCTAATCTATTAAAAATGGCAGCCAAAGCACTCAAACATAGACTTCTTAAATTGCATCCAGAAACACTCATATCCGACCCATACTTCTTCACATCTAAAGGAACCATAACTAATGATCTCATATTTCACACACAAAAAAAGAACCCAATGGAGGAAAACCCTCTACTTAATGCTATCTATCTCTACGTCCAAAAAAAACTAACACAGCCTAAGACTTTCGATATCCCCCTCCTCTGCCCTCAATGCGAAACTCACGATCTCCATTTTTAACAATGGGAATATACTCATACAGTCATCTGCTCACAACCTTGACCAATTTAACAAATTCTTCCCTATCCTCAAACAGAAGGTACTTAATAATAATAAGACACCTTACCAACCCAGCCACCCCTCCGGACTGTGTTGAGGGAACCCCATCTCACCACACCGATCCCTGCTCACTCACCACTATGAGAAGGGCCATAGAGCAACGCGTTGACAAAAATATATCCACCACCACTTTCCTGCGTCCATGCCCATATTACAAGCCCACAAGCCCCACCACACCTACCCCTCCCCCTCCACTACACAAAAACTTGCACAACAAAGAAACTCAGATAAAACACACACCTCAGTACCCCACGCCCCAAACCTCATCCTCTAACTACCATGCTAAGATTAAGTGCAGACTTGGAGAAATCACACAGGTACTACAGCAACTTAAAACTGACCTACTAAATCTAATGAGCATCACAACTGAGATCGCCTACAAGAACAGGGGGCCCTCAAAGATACATGCCAGTAATATACAGTTACATCCTAATAATAACACACACCACTCTCGCCTCCAAATAAACACTTTCAAAGGGTCTGCCACATTACATCCAACCCTGGTCCCAAGACTGCGATCCACACCTTGCCACTACTCCTCCTCAGGACCAGCCAGGACCAAGGTCCCTCTCTCAGTAAATGACATCCAAGCCCTTCTCCTCACATACCAGACAAAACATCATGACTTCCCATATAGCCTCAACCCCATCTTAACAATTGCCTCAAATCCACACAGAGAACAGACACTAAACTATAGAGAGGTAAATAAGGCTAACCTCAAACCAGTACCCATTGCAGAGAAAACTTCAACGAACACCAAACCTCACCTGGAGTTCATGCTCCTAAATTGCACATTGGCCGTGAAACATGCAGCGGACATAGCAGACCTCATCTTTACGAAATATCTTGAGCTAATTCTCCTAACCGAAACATGGCTAAAGAATGTCTCTTCACCAATCCTTGACATTCTAATCCCTCCGGGCTATGACATTATAAGAGCAGACAGAAAATAAACCATCAAATTCCCCACCTGCGAATACCTAAGCATAAACATTGTGAGCAATAACAGCCCCCTATGTAAATTACACCTGATCTACCACCCTCCAGGCAACAACCACGCATTCATCAAACAAATCATTAAAATCATCTCTTCCAGAGCTGGACAACATTGCTCCCACATCTTCCACGGAGACTTCAACCTTCACTGGAATGACCACAACAATCCCACAGTTAATAGCTTAAAAACCTTCCTTACTGACCTCAACCTGATCCAAATCAGCGACAGCCGAAGCACAACCTAGGTGCTACACTGGATCTTGTCATTGCTAGGACAACCTCCATCAAGCTTGAATCGATCCTCCCCTCAGACTGGACAGACCACCACTGTATCATCTTCCTTATCAACAAACCAACTAAGACACATAAACCCCAACTTAAGAAACCCAAACAAAGGAAAAGGAACACTTGCAACATTAACCTCAATGATATAACATCCATCAGCAACAGTGTACTAACGCCGCCAGTGGACATGACAGAGGTCCAGGAACTCAAAACCACTATAACAACTTGATGACTAGCATTCTTGATGCAATTGCGCCATTTAAGCTAAAAAGACCATTCTCTAAAGTCTCCAAACCATGGTACAATGTGAGCCTAAATGAACAAATACGCAATCTGAGACTAGCTGAAGGGGCATAGACATCCTCACCATCACTAGAGCACCTTAAGCAACTGAGAGTACCTACAACAAACACATCAAAATCTCAAATCCGAATTTCTTCAAAGTTCAACTAAATAATGCTAGAAATCGCCCAAGGAAACAGTTCGAAATTATCAAGCAACAATCCTCTCAACATACCAACGCCTCCACATTAAGTCCTAACTCACAACCAAACTGCAACATATTTGCCACCCACTTTCATGAAAAATCTTAAATAATAGAAAATGAACTCCAAACAGCAAATGAACACCTCACAAAGATACCTCTACCTATCCCCCACTCGCCCCTGTCTGTACGAACCCCTAACCAACTCAAACTTACCCTAAACAACAAAGCGTCTTGGAACACTTTCAAACTTTTCGACGAAAACGACATTCTTAAGATCATAACATCACTTAAACCATCAAATCACTTCTGCGACCCTCTTCCTGCCAACATCTTCAGTGAGATCAAAACTTCTCTAATACCTCTCTGGACAGAGATAATGAATGCTTTCCTACTGCAAGGAACCCTTCTGAGCTGCCTAAAAGCAGGTCAGGTAACCCCATTTAAAAAAAAACACAGCTGACCAAGGAATTCTAGATAACTACCGCCCAATAGCCACTATTTTCACCTTAGAAAAACTACTTGAGAAATGCATCGATTCCCAACTATACAGCCACATAGCTCAATTCCACCTTATTGACCAGTTCCAATCAGGCTTCTATCAGGACCATACCACGTAAACAGCCACGACACACATTGTTGATGACCAGCTCAGAATACTAGACCAAAATATATCTTGCCTCCTAATCCTCCTACACCTATCCTCAACCTGTGATACGGTCAAACATGACTCTCTCTTGGATTTTCTTGAACATAGAATGGGGTTATCAGTGGCTGTCCTAAAATGTTTTTTTCTTTGACAGCAGAAAGCAAAGAATCAAGATCAACCAAATGCTGTCCACTACCAGGGTGGTCACCCTGGGAGTCCCTCAAGGTTCCTCCTTTTTACCTACCCTCTTCAATCCATTCATGGAACCCTTAACTGAAATTCAGAAACTCTCCAATGTTCACTACCACATATATGCGGAAGATACCCAGCTATACCTAAAAGTATCATCACCAGATGATATCCGTTTACTCAATACTACTCTGCAAAAAACCCACAACTGGCTGACCATGAACCACCTCATTCCTAATGCGCTCAAAACCAAATTCCTCCTAATCACTCCACCACGAGAACACATCAACATTGTAGACTGGCTGAAACACTTAACAGTCTTCAACTGAAAACCACACATCATAGATTCTGGAAGATCTCTGGGAATAACAATCGACAACAATTTCAACATGCAGGAACACATCAGCACAGCCACCAGAGAAGCAAACTTTCATAAAAACATTATTAGAAAACTAAAACCCTTCCTCCCCTCATGGTCTATTGTATCCCATCTTCTGTCTGAAACCAGCGTGGTAGGGTGTTAACATTTATTGTTTCTTATCCACTTCTGATTCTGAGAGATAAGGACTTGACAAAGCAATTTTTGTGTTGATCCAGTGAGGCTTATAGGCCTATAGTTACAAGGTTGATTCCTGTCACCTTTTTTATTAAAGGAATTACCTCTGCACCCTTCCAAGACCTGGAATCGGAGCACCTCCTGCTATGGCAGTACTGAGTAACCCCTGCTATGGCATTACTGAGTATTAATAAGCCCTTTCATTTAAAAAGAGACTGCCCAAGATGCCATCAGGGCCCAAACCTTTTGCTTGGATCATTGAATCAATGAAAGTCTGAATTTCACTCATGAACACAGGTCCTTGTTGTCAATCTGGCATAGTGTAAGAGTATCTACAGGACAGTGAAATATGCAGAATTCTGAGTATAAAGCATTGAAATGACCAGGCCAAGCAGAGACAGTGATATAATTAGGAGAATAAATGCTCTCATTTGATCGCCCCACACGACCAGGGACCAGAACTCTTAGGACTCTTTGCAATCACATGCTTCCTTGATGATCCGCCATCTATTCTCATCCCACTTCCTTTTTTGCTTTTAATAAAGCAATCTTGTCGGACCTTCTCAAGGTTCTTACACAAAACAGATCCTTAGATTTGATGGCTAAAGAGAGAGTTGGTTTCTTAAATGTCTGCACTCTCGATTGACAAAGGCTTTCAGTTCCTTATTATTAGGTCTAGCATTATTTCTGTGCACAGAGGTGGTGAAATGAGAACCCAACTGCTCAAAAGGTTGTGACTGAATATCTGGGATCTCTTGCATGCAAGCTAGCAAATTCTGGTTAATGAGATGGAGCTTGTCTTCATGGACAATCATCTTTTGCCACTTAAGTCTGTGCGTATCTTTAGATGAGTGTATCTCCCTAGTTAGCTGTTGCTCTCTAGGCCTTCTATATGAGCCATCCCATGGGGATGCCAAACTCAGACAAAGTGGATTATGGTCACTATCTAAACTCACAGTCACGTCCATGTCAATAACAGAAGACCAGAGCATCAAGTCTAATAAAATATAATTAGTGCAACTCAAGCCGCTTATTTATTAAATGTGTTGGCTCCCATTATGTCATATTTTGTCCTTCTATTTGTAGCCCTCAACCCAAGCACCAAAGCCAAGGCTTTTAGTTTCAGTGCAACTTGCGATCAATTTATAAACAGGGGATAGATCTAGGCAAGGAACTTACGACAATTGCTCTACCTTCTTTGTTTCACACATATCTTTCCTGTCCAATGGCTCCAAGGTGACGTTAAAGTCACCCGCTAATATCAAGGAGGGGGTAAAATCTCCTTTGTCCAGAAGCTCCATATGTTTTTTTTATAGTGGCTGAAGGCCTGCCCCCCAGTTCCTTTTGCATAGAAATTATAAAAATCACTAATAAAACCTGTGTCCCTTAGGTTGGATTCCCAGGATATCTGGACTGTAAGAGTGGAGCTGTGGAATTGTACAGCAGAGTGCTATCCTACCCATATCGTTTTCAACAACAGTGGTTCCCAGAAAGTGAAATCGAAATCAAAGGAATGAATATAGACTCAATCTTAGCTATATTTAGTGGACTTGTCCAGCCGGACACATGTCTGATGCACCCGGAAGAATCCTGCTATTCAGCAACTTCCCTGCAACATACTGGCGACTGAGCCGTTAGAGTACGCGAAGGTGACTCCCCCCGTATCCGAGCTGGAATTCATCATATCTGGAGCCGCCATTATAGCAGCCCTCGTCTCCCCGCCTAAGTTCCCTCATTCTGGAATAGCGGCTAATGAGGCTCTATTTAACAGGCATGTTATTAAAGTTCTGATGATGATGATGATGATCCGCTCATCCTTTAAACGGATCGAAACGCCGTCGACACCCTAATACACCTTATATGCAAAAAACCTTTTGTTCATTCCGCTGTAAAGGTGTTTTGTAGTGATTTGTTCTTGTAACACTGTATATCCTCCTTGTGTAACAAACCGGAAAAGCTTTGCCTGAGCCCCCTGTTGTTCGTTTTCTCAGTACTTTTCAGTTAAAAGTACATAAATATCTATAAGCGCGCACCGTGCGCGCACCCTTACGTGCGCGAGCGTAATTCTGATTGGTGGTTACATGTCAGTCAACGTTCGAATCGGTCGAAATCAGGAAGTGTCGGCCGCCATTTTGTTTGCTTTGGGTGCAACACTGAAAAAGAGAGGTGGCGAACGTGAAAAGGGGGCAGGGTAGAGAGTTCCTGACCCCCTAGCCTTTGTCAGGGGGTCCCTGAAGGACCCCGAAGGGTAAATAAAACATTTTTAAAAAAAATTCAAAAATCGCGGGGTGCGCGCACGGTGAGCGCAAGGTGCGCGCACGGTGAAAAACCTTAAAAAAAATATATAATAATACATACATAACTTTGCATTTAAAAAACCGTACAAATTCACTTAAAAAACCATAGGTTTCACACATGTTATAGTTAGGAATTAGCATTTAAAAAACCCTGCAAATTCACTTAAAAAACCATAGGTTTCACACATGTTATAGTTAGGTGGACATTTCACTCGTAAAAAATGAATGAAATTCCCCCGTTATAGTTAATTCAGATAGCTATAACTCGCGCGACCGCCACTCTATCACAAGGATGATGTCATCAGTGATGTCATGAGTGATGCCACTGACCATGTTATGAGTGATGTAATATGTGAAGTCATCAGCAGTGGATTGCGGGCGCGCGAGTTATAGTTATCTATAAAGCGCATATAGATATTTATGTACTTTTAACTGTAATTTTCTCAGGAACTACTGAACAGATTGACACCATATATGCAAAAGGCACATGCCTGACCTGAGGACTACCTCTTTGCCAAATTTCAAGTAATTCTGTTCAGCCGTTCGGGCTGTACCTTCGACTAAAAGTCCTATGGGAAAATGCATGGGGAAAACGCATTTTGGGACCCCCTTTTTTCTCAGCTTGACGAATCACCCCGAGACTTTCAGGGTAGGAGCTGAGTGGAGCGCCCCATTAGTTTTGAAAATTTCATGAAGATAAGTCAACCGGCGCCAAAGTTATTCAAAATAGAATTTTCAGATTTCCTATGGGAACTCGGTCCTAACTATAACTATCTACTGGCGACCGCCAGTAGATAATATATATATATATATATATATATATATATATATATATATATATATATATTACCTACTGGCAGTCGCCAGTAGGTAGTTGTAGTTAGGACCTATTATCCATAGGAAATCCGCAACATTCTATTTGGAATATCTTTGACGCCGGTTGACGAATCTTTGTGAAATTTTCAAAACTGATGGGGCGCTCCGGTCCGCTCTTATCCTGAAAGTCTCGGGGTGATTCGTCAAGCGGGGGCCGAGAAAAAAGGGGGTCTCAAAACGTGTTTTCACCATGCAATTTTCCATAGGAACCGTTAATCACAGCTGCAGGCCGAACTGCTGAACGGAATTACACGAAATTTGGCATGGAGGTATCCCTTGGTTCACACTCGTGCCTTTTGGTTAAATGGTGTAAATCCGTTCAGTAGTTGCTGAGAAAATCAAAAGTAAATTCATAGATATATCTGGGTGAAGCCTAACCACACATCTCATCGTGAGATCTGATTGGCTGTCAGCACTTCATCCAAGAAGTGTTGTCAGCAATCTTGGGACCAATATACATGACAGCACCTCATTACAAAGCATTGCAATTAATAGAAGGTTTTAAGACTTTAGTTACATTATAAATCATTTGTTGATTGTACTATACTCATTTTAGGAATTGTGGTGTGTTCTAAGGTGATTTTACCATGTGAAAAAGCCTTCTGCTGGGATATCATGAATCATGTTTGAGAGAAAACTATTTTCTCATGCTTTTCCCACAGAGGTTTAGAAGGGGATCTACAAGCTAAACTAAGAGCATATTTTCTTTAAATTCACATTATCTTTCTCAGTCAAGTGAGAATGAAGTGAGCCATTATCAGTAAAACATGTACATCCAACAAGAGCAGAGACTGTCAGTTGATTTCTTTGTGTTCGACTGCAGCTTCCCAGAGTGTTCTAAAGAGCGCTAACAGTCCTACTTATGACAAACGTATGGCACACCTGAAGCCATCTTGATTGGAATAAAGTGGTAACTCTCAAAACATTTAATTTAAAAAGGAACAAAATGAGGGGGTTCATTTTGTCATAGAAAGTATGATTAGTGCTGCAGAAAGAAAAATTAGGGCACATTTTGAGTGACTTTCTCAAATCCTCTTCTATTTCATTAAAAAAATCTGACATGCAGACTGAAACATGCACTTTCAATACCAGCAGCAGACTTCCCTGGTGAGCAGTAGCTTTACTACAGTGATCTAATAAGCAACTAGAGTGCTAAAATTACAAATTTATGGCAAATGTGTGACACATCTGAATGCCTTCTTGATGGAATCAAAGTAAAAAACTGAAAGTATTTCCAACTGAGGAGACTGTAGTAAAAGAGGAAATTAGGAATCTTCATAACAAATAAGACTCCCAAGATGGCCACCAGAGACAAAAGAGCCCAAATGTAGCACAAATATCACCCAGATGTAGCCCAAGTACAGCCCAATTACAGAATGTCCCAGAGTGTTCTAAAGAACAACTAGAGCGCTAACAGTCTTACTTATGACAAAAGTATGGCACACCTGAAGCCATCTTGATTGGAATAAAGTGGTAACAATTAAAACATTTAATTTGCAAAGGAAAAAAATGAGGGGCTTCATTTTGCCATAGAAATTATGATTAGTGCTGCAGAAATAAAGATTAGGGCACATTTTGACTTCTCAAATCCTCTTCTATTTCATTAAAACATTCTGACATGTAGGCTGAAACTTGCACTTTGAATACCAGCAGCAGACTTCCCTGGTGAGTGGTAGCTTTACTACAGTGATCTAATGAGCAACTAGAGTGCTAACATTCAGAATTTATGGCAAATGTGTGACACATCTGAATGCCTTCTTGATGGAACACAAAAAAAAAAGCATTGAAAATGCAAAAGGTCTCGCCCTCGTTTAAGTTAAAGCAATTATGTTTGTAATTAGGTGGCTTTTTAGCTTTGCTTGTATTAGTGTTTTTCAAACTTTAATGTACATAACATGCATATGTATGCATATATGTATAGGTATATGTATGCAATCATTTATATTTGTATTTATATAGATATGCAGATTATATATATGTTTATATATGTTTGTATATATATATGAACATACATATATATAAATGAATATGCATATATATGCATATATATGCATATATATGTGCATATGTGACGTGTAGAGAGAGGTAGAGAGGTAAAGGTTTAGAGGTAGAGGTGTAGAGGTAGAGGTAGAGAGGTAGAGGTGGAGAGGTAGAGAGGTAGAGAGTAGTAGAGAGAGAGGTAGAGAGAGGTAGAGAGAGGTAGAGAGGTAGAGAATAGAGAGTGTGTAATAAAGAGTAGAGAGTGATTAGTAGAGAGTAGTAGAGAGTAGTAGACAGATTAGCAGAGAGTGAGTAGTAGAGAGTAGTAGAGAGTGAGTTGTATAGTGAGTAGTAGAGAGTAGTAGAGAGTGAGTACTAGAGAGTAGTAGAGAGTGAGTAGTAGAGTGAGTAGTCGAGAGTAGTAGAGAGTGAGTACTAGAGAGTAGTATAGAGTGAGTAGTAGAGAGTAGTAGAGAGTGAGTAGTAGAGAGTAGTAGAGAGTGAGTAGTAGAGTGAGTAGTCGAGAGTAGTAGAGAGTGAGTACTAGAGAGTAGTAGAGAGTAGTAGAGAGTGAGTAGTAGAGAGTGAGTAGTAGAGAGTAGTAGAGAGTGAGTAGTAGAGAGTTAGTAGCAGAGAGAGAGTAGCAGAGAGAAGTAGAGAGTGAGTAGTAGAGTGAGTAGTAGAGAGTAGTAGAGAGAGAGTAGTAGAGAGTGAGTAGTAGAGTGAGTAGTAGAGTGAGTAGTACAGAGTGAGTAGTAGAGAGTAGTAGAGAGTGAGTAGGAGAGAGTAGTAGAGAGTGAGTAGTAGAGTGAGTAGTAGAGAGCAAGTAGTAGAGAGTGTGTAGTAGAGAGTGAGTAGTAGAGAGTGGTAGAGAGTGAGTAGTAGAGAGAGTAGTAGAGAGTGAGAAGTAGAGAGAATAGTAGAGAGTAGTAGAGTAGTAGAGAGTGAGCAGTAGAGTGAGTAGTAGAGAGTAGATGAAAGTGAGTAGTAGAGAGTGAGTAGTGGAGAGTGAGTAGTAGAGAGTGAGTAGTAGAGAGTGAGTAGTAGAGAGTAGTAAAAAGTTAGTAGTAGAGAGAGAGTAGTAGAGAAAGAGTAGTAGAGAGTAGTAGAGTGAGTAGTAGAGAGAGAGTAGTAGAGATTGAGTAGTAGAGTAGTAGAGAGTGAGTGGTAGAGAGAAGTAGAGAGTAGTAGGTTGAGTAGTAGAGAGTGAGTAGTAGAGAGAGTAGTAGAGAGTAGTAGAGTAGTAGAGAGTGAGTAGTAGAGAGTGAGTAGTAGAGAGTGAGTAGTAGAGAGAGTAGTAGAGAGTGAGTAGTAGAGAGTGAGTAGTAGAGAGTAGTAGAGAGTGAGTAGTAGAGTAGTAGAGAGTGAGTGGTAGAGAGTAGTAGAGAATAGTAGACTGATTAGTAGAGAATAGTAGAGAGTGAGTAGTAGAGAGTGAGTAGTAGAATAGTAGTAGAGAGTAGTAGAGAGTAGTAAAGAGTGAGTAGTAAAGAGTGAATAGTAGAGAGTAGTAGCGAGTGAGTAGTAGAGAGTGAGTAGTAGAGAGAGAGAGTAGTAGAGAGTGAATAGTAGAGAGTAGTAGAGAGTGAGTAGCAGAAAGTGAGTAGTAGATAGTAGTAGAGAGTGAGTAGTAGAGAGTGAGTATTATAGAACGAGCAGTAGAGAGTGAGTAGTAGAGAGTAGTAGAGAGTGAGAAGTAGAGAGTGAGTAGCAGAGAGTGAGTAGTAGAGAGTAGTGGAGTAGTAGCGAGTGAGTAGTAGAGAGTAGTAGAGAGTGCGCAGTAGAGAGTAGTAGAGAGTGAGTAGTAGAGTGAGTAGTAGAGAGTAGTGGAGAGTGAGTAGTAGAGAGTAGTAGAGAGTGAGTAGTAGAGAGAGTAGTAGAGAGTGAGAAGTAGAGAGAGTAGTAGAGAGTAGTAGAGAGTGAGTAGTAGAGTGAGTAGTAGAGAGTAGTTGAGAGCAAGTAGTAGAGAGTGGGTAGTAGAGAGTGAGTAGTAGAGAGTAGTAGAGTTAGATGTAGAGAGAGTAGTAGAGAGGGAGTAGTAGAGAGTAGTAGAGTGAGTAGTAGAGAGAGTAGTAGAGAGGGAGTAGTAGAGAGTAGTAGAGTGAGTAGTAGAGAGTGAGTAGTTGCGAGAGAGTAGTAGAGAGTGAGTAGTAGAGTAGTAGAGAGTGAGTTGTAGAGAGTGAGTATTAGAAAGTGAGTAGTAGAGAGAGAGTAGAAGAAAGTGAGTAGTAGAGAGTGGTAGAGAGTGAGTAGTAGAGTAGTAGAGAGTAAGTGGTAGAGAGTAGTAGAGATTAGTAGAGTGAGTAGTAGAGAGTAGTAGGGAGTGAGTAGTAGAGAGTGAGTTGTAGAGAGTAGTAGTAGAAAGTAGTAGAGCATAGTAGAAAGAAGTAGAGAGTGAGTAGCAGAGAGAGTGTAGTATAGAGTGAGTAGTAGAGAGTGATTAGTAGAGAGTAGTAGAGAGAGAGTAGTAGAGAGTGAGTAGTAGAATAGTAGTAGAGAGTAGTAGAGAGTAGTAAAGAGTGAGTAGTAAAGAGTGAATAGTAGAGAGTAGTAGCGAGTGAGTAGTAGAGAGTGAGTAGTAGAGAGAGAGAGTAGTAGAGAGTGAATAGTAGAGAGTAGTAGAGAGTGAGTAGCAGAAAGTGAGTAGTAGATAGTAGTAGAGAGTGAGTAGTAGAGAGTGAGTATTATAGAACGAGCAGCAGAGAGTGAGTAGTAGAGAGTAGTAGAGAGTGAGAAGTAGAGAGTGAGTAGCAGAGAGTGAGTAGTAGAGAGTAGTGGAGTAGTAGCAAGTGAGTAGTAGAGAGTAGTAGAGAGTGCTCAGTAGAGAGTAGTAGAGAGTGAGTAGTAGAGTGAGTAGTAGAGAGTAGTAGAGAGTGAGTAGTAGAGAGTAGTAGAGAGTGAGTAGTAGAGAGAGTAGTAGAGAGTGAGAAGTAGAGAGAGTAGTAGAGAGTAGTAGAGAGTGAGTAGTAGAGTGAGTAGTAGAGAGTAGTTGAGAGCGAGTAGTAGAGAGTGGGTAGTAGAGAGTGAGTAGTAGAGAGTAGTAGAGTTAGATGTAGAGAGAGTAGTAGAGAGGGAGTAGTAGAGAGTAGTAGAGTGAGTAGTAGAGAGAGTAGTAGAGTGGGAGTAGTAGAGAGTAGTAGAGTGAGTAGTAGAGAGTGAGTAGTAGCGAGAGAGTAGTAGAGAGTGAGTAGTAGAGTAGTAGAGAGTGAGTTGTAGAGAGTGAGTATTAGAAAGTGAGTAGTAGAGAGAGAGTAGAAGAAAGTGAGTAGTAGAGAGTGGTAGAGAGTGAGTAGTAGAGTAGTAGAGAGTAAGTGGTAGAGAGTAGTAGAGATTAGTAGAGTGAGTAGTAGAGAGTAGTAGGGAGTGAGTAGTAGAGAGTGAGTTGTAGAGAGTAGTAGTAGAAAGTAGTAGAGCATAGTAGAAAGAAGTAGAGAGTGAGTAGCAGAGAGAGTGTAGTATAGAGTGAGTAGTAGAGAGTGATTAGTAGAGAGTAGTAGAGAGAGAGTAGTAGAGAGTGAGTAGTAGAGAGTGAGTAGTAGAGAGTGAATAGTAGAGAGAGAGTAGTAGTAGAGAGAGTAGCAGAGAGTGAGCAGTAGAGAGTGAGTAGAAGAGAGTAGTAGAGAGTAAGAAGTAGAGAGAGAGTAGTAGAGAGTCAGTAGTAGAGAGTAGTAGAGTGAGTAGTAGAGAGTGAGTAGTAGAGAGAGAGTAGTAGAGAGTGAGTAGTAGAGAGTGAGTGGTAGAGATAATTAGAGAATAGTAGAGTGAGTATTAGAGAGTAGTAATGAGTGAGTAGTAGCGAGAGTAGTAGAAAGTAGTAGAGTAGTAGAGAGTGAGTAGTAGAGAGAGTAGTAGAGAGTAGTAAAGTTTTAGAGAGTGAGTAGTAGAGATTGAGTAGTAGAGAGTGAGTAGTAGAGAGTGAGTAGTGGAGAATGAGTAGTACAGAGTAGTAGAGAGCAAGTAGTAGAGAGTGAGTAGAAGAAAGTGAGTAGTAGAGAGAGAGTAGTAGAGAGTGAGTAATGGAGAGTATTAGAGAGAGTAGTAGAGGGTGAGTAGTAGAGTAGTAGAGAGTGAGTGGTAGTGAGTAGTAGAGAGTAGTAGAGAGTGAGTAGTAGAGAGTAGCAGCGAGTGAGCAGTAGAGACTGAGTAGTAGAGAGTAGTAGAGAGTGAGGAGTAGAGTGTGAATAGTAGAGAGTAGTAGAGAGTGAGTAGAAGAGAGTGAGAAGTAGAGAGTAGTAGAGAGTAGTAGAGAGTGAGTAGTAGAGAGTGAGTAGTTGAGAGAGAGTAGTAGAGAGTGAGTAGTTGAGAGAGAATAGTAGAGAGTGAGTAGTAGAGAGTGAGTAGTAGAGAGTGAGTAGTAGAGAGAAGTGGAGTAGTGGAGAGTGAGTAGTAGAGAGTAGAAGAGAGTAAGTAGTACAGTGAGTAGTAGAGACTAGTAGAGAATGAGTAGTAGAGTGAGTAGGAGAGAGTAGTAGAGAGCAAGAAGTAGAGAATAAGTAGTAGAGAGTGTGTAGTAGAGAGTGAGTGGTGGAGAGTAGCAGAGAGTGAGAAGTAGAGAGAGAGTAGTAGAGAGTGAGTGGGTGGGAGTAGTAGAGTGAGTAGTAGAGAGTGAGTAGTAGAGAGATTGTAGTAGAGAGTGAGTAGTAGAGTAGTGGAGAGTGAGTGGTAGAGAGAAGTAAAGAGTAGTAGAGTGAGTAGTAGAGAGTAGTAGAGAGTGAGTAGTAGAGAGTAGTAGAGAGTAAGTAGTAGAGATTGAGTAGTAGAGAGTGAGTAGCAGAGAGAGTTATAAAGAGTAGTAGAGCAGTAGAGAGTGAGTAGTAGTGAGTGAGTAGTAGAGAGTAGTAGAGAGCGAGAAGTAGAGAATAAGTAGTAAAGAGTGAGTAGTAAAGAGTGAGTAGTAGAGAGTAGTAGCGAGTGAGTAGTAGAGAGTGATTAGTAGAGAGTGAATAGTAGAGAGTAGTAGAGAGTGAGTAGCAGAGAGTGAGTAGTAGAGAGTGAGTAATAGAGAGTAGTAGAGAGTGACTAGTTGAGAGTGAGTAGTAGAGAGCGAATAGTAGAGAGTGAGTAGTAGAGAGTAGTAGAGAGTAGTAGAGAGTGAGAAGTAGAGAGTGAGTAGTAGAGAGAGATTAGTAGAGAGTAGTAGAGTAGTAGAGAGTGAGTAGTAGAGAGTAGTGGAGTAGTAGAGAGTGAGTAGTAGAGAGTAGTAGAGAGTGAGTAGTAGAGAGTAGTAGAGAGTGTGTGGTAGAGTGGAGTAGTAGAAAGTAGTAGAGCATAGTAGAAAGTAGTAGAGAGTGAGTAGTAGGGAGAGTGTAGTAGAGAGTGAGTAGTAGAGAGTGATTAGTAGAGAGTACTAGAGAGAGAGTAGTAGAGAGTGAGTAGTAGAGAGTAGTAGAGAGTGAGTAGTAGAGAGTGAATAGTAGAGAGAGAGTAGGAGAGAGAGAATAGCAGAGAGTGAGAAGTAGACAGTGAGTAGAAGTGAGTAGTATAGAGTGAGAAGTAGAGGGAGAGTAGTAGAGAGTGAATAGTAGATAGTGAGTAGTAGAGAGTAGTAGAGTGAGTAGTAGAGAGGGAGAAGTAGAGAGATAGTAGTAGAGAGTGAGTTGGTGAGAGTAGTAGAGTGAGTAGTAGAGAGTGAGTAGTAGAGAGAGTGTAGTAGAGAGTGAGTAGTAGAGTAGTAGAGAGTGAGTGGTAGAGATAAGTAGAGAATAGTAGAGTGAGTGGTAGAGATAAGTAGAGAATAGTAGAGTAAGTATTAGAGAGTAGTAATGAGTGAGTAGTAGAGAGAGTAGTAGAGAGTAGTAGAGTAGTAGAGAGTGAGTAGTAGAGAGTGAGTAGTAGAGAGAGTAGTAGAGAGTAGTAAAGTAGTAGAGAGTGAGTAGTAGAGATTGAGTGGTAGAGAGTGAGTAGTAGAGAGTGAGAATGAGTAGTACAGGGTAGTAGAGAGCGAGTAGTAGAGAGTGAGTAGTAGAAAGTGAGTAGTAGAGAGAGAGTAGTAGAGAGTGAGTAGTGGAGAGTAGTAGAGTGAGTAGTAGAGGGTGAGTAGTAGAGAGAGAGTAGTAGAGAGTAGTAGAGAGTGAGTAGTAGAGTAGTAGAGAATGAGTGGTAGAGAGTAGTAGAGAGTAGTAGAGTGAGTAGTAGAGAGTAGTAGAGAGTGAGTAGCAGAGAGTGAGTAGTAGAGAATGAGTAGTAGAGAGTAGTAGTAGAGAGTAGTAGAGAGTGAGTAGTAGAGAGTAGCAGCGAGTGAGCAGTAGAGACTGAGTAGTATTATTATTGTTATTATTATTTCGCGATTTTTATTGCGCAAACAAATACCCGAAGGTGTCTCGGCGCATATGACAAAAAACGAGAGACCAAGCCGCAGGATTACTGATTGAACAGCCATGTCTTTAAGAGCCTACGAAAGCTTATCAAATTGGGGGCAGTTTTTATGGTGAGTGGCAAAAGGTTCCAGAGTTTAGGTGTGGCAACCAGGAAGCGCCTGTCTCCCCAGGTTGCCGTTCTGGTGCGAGGTAACGGAAGCAGGCAGGAGTTGGCGGATCTCAGCTGTCTCTTGGGGCTATACAACTGGAATGCTTCAATCAGAAACTTTGGACCGACGCCATGCACTGCCTTATAGGCAATGCAGAGGGCCTTGAATTTAATGCGGCCCTCTACTCTTAGCCAATGCAGGTGACGAATGGCTGGAGTAGTTGGCTGGCGGCGGGGGATGTCAAGAATTCTTGCAGCGGCATTTTGTATGGACTGCAACTTAGATAGAACAAGTTTCTGAGTATTAAGGAAGAGGGCGTTCCCATAATCGATTTTAGAAAACACTAGGGTAGAGACCAGGGTCTTCCCAGCTGAGGTGGGAAGGTAAGGCAGTATTTTCCTAATTTTCTTTAGAATAAAGAACGCAGATGACACAACCTTGTTGACATGAAGGTTGAATGACAGCTTGCTGTCAAAAATGACTCCCAGGTTTCTGGCCTTATCAACTGGGACAGGAGGAGGGCCCAGCTGGTCAGGCCACCAGGCAGAAGACCAAACCGGGGAGAGATTACCAAAGGTCATGACCTCAGTTTTGTCCGAGTTAAGCCTCAGACAGTTGGAGGACATCCAGGTACTGACAGCAAGCATGGCGCTTTGGAAATTAGCTGCCACCGCTGGGCCGTCCTTGTGTATTGCCAGAACCAGTTGGGTGTCATCTGCGTAGGATGTAAGTCGCAGCCCATGGGCCTTTATTACCCTCGCTAAGTCTGCTACATAGATATTAAATAGCGTTGGACTTAGCGAGGAGCCCTGTGGGACTCCACAGGGGAGTGCAGAGACAGGAGAATAGAAGTTACCCAACTTCACTGTCTGGGTACGGTAGGCAAGAAAAGATGAAATGAGATTTCTAGCCATACCGTTTATCCCCAGGGCTGTGACACGGTCGACCAGAATATCATGGTCGACCGTGTCAAAGGCTGCGGACAAATCCAGCAGAATCAGGACAGCCGCACCTCCCTGGTCCATAATGGCTCTAATCTCATCTGAAGCTTTTATTAAAGCGGTCTCAGTTCCATGACCTTTCCTAAAGCCAAACTGCGTTTCGTCGAGAAGTTGGTGAGTATCGATGAACTCTGAGAGTTGTTTATTCATCAGAGATTCGCATATTTTGGCAGGAAAGGGGAGACACGCTATTGGTCTATAGCTGGCCAGAGCTGTGGGGTCCAAGGAGGGTTTCTTCAGGAGAGGTTTGATCACGGCCTTCTTCCAAAGATCTGGTTAGTGACCAGTTTGAAATGCGGTGTCACAGATTTTCATAAGTGGATAAGAGATCACCTCGCTAAGGTTAGCCATCACTGAAGGAGGGCAGGGGTCTAAGGGGGAGCCAGACTTGGTAGTAAAGATAAGTCTGCTGATTTGATCTTGCGTAATGGGAGCAAAGGAAGAGAAGGGATCATGATCGGTGGCGGGTTCTACACCACTGCAGACTCTGGATCTTGTCTCTGCGTTCCCTGCAAAGGATGAGTATATATCTGCTACCTTATTGGTGAAAAAGCTGGACAGAGCATTACAGAGAGACTGAGAGGGTTCGACCCCAGGTCCCGTAGAGGGGGTGGACAGAGTGGTGACCACTGAAAACAGCTCTCTAGCAGAGTTGCTGGCATTCTCGATTTGAGCCGAGAAAAATGCACTTTTTCGGGCAATGATAGCCTTTTTGTATATTGTCAGGGCGTCTTTGTAGGAATGCTTGGCTATGGGGCAGTAAAATTTCCTCCAGCGCCTTTCTAAGTTCCTGCAATGTTGTCGGTGGAGCCTAAGCTCTTCGGTATACCAAACCGCCGAAGGGGATAATCTGTTAGGTCGCGTAAACTTCTCCGGCGCCACCTGATCAGCAGCATTCCGAATCCAGTATTGGAAGTCGGAGGCTGAGAAGACAGGATTGGCTATCCCCATAGGAAAGAATAGTGTCAGGATATCTGCCATCTGATGGATATCCACATTTTTCCAAGCACGGGTCCCTAACCTAGTTCGTGGCCTGGAATGGGGAGGGTTAGCGTGCCGTGTATGGATCCCAAAAATAATGGCCCTGTGATCTGACCAGGTGAGAGGAAGAATATCCTGTACAAAGATGTCTGAGTTATTGGTAAACAGACCATCTAGTATGTGCCCCGCCTGGTGTGTAGTTCCCTTCACCAATTGTTGAAGTCCTAAGGTTAGGAGATCATCAGTGAGTTGAGTGGTTTCGTGGTTGCCCTGTTCTTCCAGAGGGAAGTTAAAATCTCCTCAGATCATGTATTCCGGCGAACTTATGATAAGATCATTAAAATCAGAGAGTGTGGCAAGGAAAGAATTTTGGGGCCCAGGAGGTCGGTATAGCAAAATTCCCTTGAGGGCTTGTATTAGGCCTGGGCGGTAAATTCCGTTCCGCTTGCGGAATTTGCGGAATTCGCGTAATTTCGCGTTCCGCGGAGAACGCGAAATTGCTCAAAAGTCTGCTTTCCGCGATTTCGCGAAATTTTTGCTTGTTCGCATTCTCAAAATGCGTGTTCGCGAGCTATTTCTCCCCGAGCACGCAAACAGCAATTGTGAACAGGAAAAAAGCATCGCGAACAAGCAATTCCGCGTGTTCGCGGAATTTCTGCGTGTTCGCGGAGATTTTTACCGTTTCGCGGAGATTTGCGCAACGCAATTGCGCAAATTCCGCCCACCCCTAGCTTGTATGTGATTAATATTAATAGCAAAGGTGGCTGCTTCACAGTTAATGGACTGTATGGGATCGAGTGTAGTGCGATAAAGATTCTTGTAAATGATAGCAAGTCAGCCACCTCTTCCTATATGTCTATCATGCCTAGCGACACTATATCCCTCAGGGGTTGCCAGACAAAAGTCCGGTCCTGAACCAGCATCTCCCCAGGATTCAGTGGCAAAAAGGAAGTCAAGATCATGGACGAGAATAAACTTGCTGATCTGTAGGCTGTGACAGGGAAGGGAGCGCGTATTAATGAGCGCTGCTCGATAACCATGGGGCTGAGTGATATGCAATTCATGAAAAGGTATATTGCTAGGGGGGTCTAAGGCTGAGGAGCCAGGAAGACGAGGTTGCGGAAGTTGGTATTGACACCCAGGGCAAGGGGTGGGGGTAACGCCCACTGCAGTGGAGGGAGGCTGAGTAATGCAATGTCGGTGGGAATGGCCAGGGTTCAACTGACTTAGCTGCAGGGAAGAATAGTGTTGGAGGGAGGACCACCGGGGAATGGGGGAGGCTATTCCGGGGCACCTTCCTACCGCACAAGTATAGCCGAGCGCCCCTGAGAAGCCCCTGCAGGGGGGGGTCCTTCTCCTATGATCGTACTAGGCCCAGTAACACCACCACACAGGACTCAATATCGGTTGCTTGACTTGGCTCTTTATCAAAAAGTAGTACGTTCAATATTTACAGTGGGATCGAGGGATCCAGTAAGAGTCTCAATGTCTCGAAGGGAATAGGGTAGCGGGACAGTCTCAGTACCAACCAGGTACGGGGAAGGGGGATCTGTGCCAGACCTTGGATGCTGTCTCAGAGCGGCTTGGTCGAGGAGAGCCGCGACGGCGTCAGCAGGGCTCGGGTGGTAGTTCTGCTTGGGTCGAGCAGCGACACAGTCAGCAGGGCTCCGGTGGTAGGTCCGCTTCGGTCGAGCCGCGACGAGGTCAGCTGGGCTCTGATGGCAAGTTCACAAGGTCGGGCCGCAACGGCGTCAGCAGGGCCCCAAAGGTTCGTAAAGGTCTTGTAAGTACGATGGAGCCGCGACCTCGTCAGCAGGGCTCAGCAGGTAGTTTCAGGCAGAGTCTTCTTCCGTAGGGTCAGCCGCGATCCGATCAGCAGGGCTCTTGACTCCAGGATACAACTACCGCCCTGTTGTCGGGTCGCCCCAGATATAGGACTGGAGCCCTTTGATGTCCGGACCCTTGCGCCCGGAGGGGGTGGAGAGGCCAGGTAGGGAGCGGCCAGAGGCCCAGCAGGAGAGGCGCCAGGCCCCAGAGAGCTTGTGGGGCGATCGCACCTAGGTGTGGAAGAACGGTTGGGGGTCCCATCGATACTGCCCTCTGCCGGGAGTGGGAAGGGTTCACGTGGTATCCCCCAGGCCAGGGGTGGGCGCCTCGATGTCGGGCCTCGCTGGGACAGAGGCCGGGTGAAGCGGGGTCACACAGGTGGTCACGTGGAGTGACGTATAGTCCAAAATGGAGGAGCCCCGAGGTGCATGGGACCTCGTGCGGCTTAGTGCGAGGAAACAGGACCACGCCACGAGGCCGGCTCCCACATTCGTCCCCCCCAGCTGAAGGCAGGGAGAGTCACCCATCTCCTTGGGGGTTCTCCTCGCCGAGGCGGAAGAATCGGGACAGGCCGTCAGCATTGGCGTGGTCGTTGCCGGGCCGGTGTTCCACAGTGAAGTCCATCCCTTGCAGCGAGATGGACCAGCGCAACAGTTTGGGGTTCTCGCCCCGCATTTGCATGAGCCACCGTAAGGGCCGGTGGTCAGTTTGGACCCTGAAGTGGGTGCCGAACAGGTAGGGCCGGAGCTTCTTGAGAGCCCATACCACGGCGAAGGCCTCCCGCTCGATGGTGCTCCACCTCTGTTCTCGCGGCAGCAGTCGGCGGCTGATAAAGGCCACAGGTCGGTCGAGGCCCTTGGTGTCCACCTGGGAGAGGACCGCCCCGATTCCGTAGTCCGAGGCATCGGTCTGGACTACAAATTCCTTGCTGTAGTCAGGGGCCTGTAGCACAGGGGCAGCGCACTTGGCGGCCTTGAGAGCATCAAAAGCGGTCTGACAGCGGGGCGTCCAGTGCACCGCCTTGGGCTGCTTCTTTGAAGTGAGCTCCGTAAGGGGGCCCACAATGCTGCCATAATCCTTGATGAATCATCGGTAGTAGCCTGTGAGGCCTAGGAAGGCCCGGACAGCGGTTTTGGTTGCGGGGGGCTCCCACGCCTGGATGGCGTCGACTTTCAACTGGAGGGGCACCACCTGGCCACTCCCCACCTGGTGGCCCAGATAGGTCACAGATCCTGGCATTTACTGGCCTTAATGGTGAGCTCGGCTCTTTGGAGAGCGGCCAGGACTTCTCCCAGGTGTCCCAAGTGGGCGGCCCAGTGGTCACTGAAGACGGCAATGTCGTCGAGATAGGCCGCGCTGAAGGTTTCTAGTCCGGCCAGGACCTTGTTCACTAGCCTCTGAAAGGTCGCTGGGGCGTTCTTCATACCGAAGGGCATTACCCGAAAGTGGTAGTGCCCATCGGGGGTGGAAAAGGCGGATCGTTCCTGGGCGCCGGGAGTGAGCTTGATCTGCCAGTACCCAGCGGTGAGATCAAAGGTGCTTAGGTAGCGGGCGGCCCCTAGGCGATCGATCAGCTCGTCGGCTCGTGGCAAGGGGTGGGCGTCGGTCTTGGTGACTGCGTTCAGGCCCCGGTAGTCGACAAAATCTGAGTTCGGAGGCCGTGCCGGGGGCGGGCCCACGGGCTGTCGGAAGGCTCGATGACTCCGAGGGTGAGCATCTTGGCGACCTCGGCCTGTATACATGTTCGGACTCGGTCAGGTATTCTGTAAGCGCGGTGTCGTACAGGGGGGCTGTCCCCAGTGTCCACATCGTGGACGCACCAGGGGGTCACCCCGGGCGTGAGAGAGAAGAGGGCAGCGAAGGGTTGCAGCAGCTTCTGGCAGTCATGGCGCTGTTCTGGTGTCAGGGTGGCGGAGACGCGGACGCCCTCCACGGAGCCGTCTTGGCCCGAGGACCCCAGGAGGTCGGGTAGGGGCTTGGAGTCACTTTCGCCCCCATCGTCGGTAGCCAGCAGTAAGCTTAGTTCAGTTCGAGCAAAGTGGGGCTTGAGCCGGTTGGCGTGCAGGACCCGGAGGGAGTTCCTCGGGGACTCCATGTCGACCAGGTAGGTGACGGGGCTCTTCCTCTCAACTACCTTGAAGGGCCCGGTCCACTTGTCCTGCAGGGCGCAGGGGTCCATGGGCGGCATGACCCAGACTTGCCGGCCCGGCTCGAACTCGATGGCTGAGGCATTTTCGTCATACCAGCGTTTCATGTCTTCTTGGCTGGCTTCGAGGTTGGCTTCTGCCAGGGCCCGGAACTTCCGAGTCTGGTTCCGCAGGGTCAGGAGGTACCGGTAGACGTCGGGGGGGCATCTTGGGCGGCCGCCTCCCAGCCCTCCTTGACCAGGCTGAGGGGCCCTCGGACGGGGTGCCCATACAACAGTTCGAAGGGGCTGAAGCCCAGGGATTTCTGTGGTACCTCCCGATAGGCGAACAAGAGGCAGGGCAGCAGGACATCCCATCTCCTCCTCAGGGGCTCTTCCAGGCCCTTGATCATCCCCTTCAGGGTTCTGTTGAACCGCTCGACCAGTCCGTTCCCCTGGGGGTGGTACGGGGTAGTGAATTTATAGGTGACCCCACATTGTTGCCAGAGGGATCTCATGTACTTCGAAATAAAGTTCGTACCCCTGTCGCTCACCACTTCTCGGGGGAACCCCACCCTGGAGAAGATGCCCATCAGGGCCCGGCCCACCACTGGAGCTGTCACGGTGCGGAGTGGGATGGCCTCGGGGTATCGGGTGGCGTGGTCAACCAGTACCAGGATGAAGCGGTGCCCCAGGGCGGTTTGAGGGTCGAGGGGTCCTACGATGTCAATCTCCACTCGTTCGAACGGGGTGTGGACGGCTCGAAATGGTTGGAGAGGGGCTTTCACTCGCCCCCCAGTCTTCCCGCTAGCTTGGCAGGTCGGGCAGGCCCGGCAGTGATGGTCCACGTCCCTCCTCATTCGGGGCCAATAGAAATGGGTCACTAAGCGGCTGTAAGTTTTGTCCCGCCCGAGGTGTCCGGCGAGAGGCACGTCATGTGCCAGGTTCAGGAGGAACTCTCGAAATCGGAGGGGGACCACCAGCACCCGGCCGGCCCCTAGTTCGGCGACTTTCTGCTCGCTATACAATAAGTCATTGTCCCAATAGACCCAGTGGGTTCCCGTGGGGTCCCCCGCAGCCTGGGTGGCCGCTTGCTGTCGGGCCCCCTCGAGGGATGGGCAGGCCTTCTGCTCTTGCTGGAATTGTTCACGGGTGGGGCCCCCGTCGTGGCACCACTGGGCCAGCTCGGGGATCTCGCTGAGGGGGGCGGCCTCGTCAGGAGAAAGTTCGGGTGGCCCGGCCTCCTCGTCAGGTTCCTCCGTGCCGGAGGAGGGTGATAGTTTGGGGCCCACCGGCTTGTCGGGGGCCGTGGCAGCGGCTGGTTGGGCGGTCATGGACCGGGTGGTGGCGCAGGCCCACTCGGGCAGTCCTAGCATCCCCAGATGCTATCGGCGTTCTACCTTGGCCCAGGGTGAGCTCTCTAGGTCATTCCCCAGGAGGCAGTCCACTGGGGCGTCGTCGCGGACAGTCACTTTTAGGGTGCCGGACACTCCTCCCCACTCGAAGGGGATCCTGGCCATCCGGCACATGCTCTCGGTGTTGTCCGCGGTCCGGACAGGGCAGAGGACATGCGGCAGGATTTGTTCGGGAGTCACCAGGTGGCAGCGGACAGCGGTCACACTGGCCCCAGTGTCCCTGAGGGCCTCGGCCCGTCGTCCATTGATGGTGACCCACTGTTGGCACTTCTGGGTGTTGCTTGGGATGGCGGCTCGGGGCACCATTTCTCGGGAGCCCAGGCATACAAGCGACATGGCAGCTGGTTCCCACTCGGGGGACCCGTCGTCGTGGTGTTCCTCCTCGTCTTCTTCCTCCCCCAGGGCTGCGGCGGCTATTTGTCGGGGGGGGCCCAGTGGTCCCTTTCCGTCTGTTCACGGGGCAGGCCGGGTCGCTCGCATAGTGGCCGGTCTGCTGACAGCCGAAGCAGGTCACTGTCGGTCGTGGTCCAGGCCTTGCGATAGGGGTCCCCCTTCGGCCCTGGGTCGGTGAAGTGTGGTTGGTGGCTTGGCCTCGTGGCGGGCTTCTGGGCGGCCCGGCCGGGAATTCTCGATTGCGGTGGGACCCCCCTCCTCCGCCTCGTTGGCGGGGAGGTCCTGTGGTACTCCGTGGATAGTCCCCCACTGGGCTCCGGGGGACCCGGGTGTTGACCCATCGGTCTGCTTCGGCGGCGAGGTTCCGGGGCTCGGTCAGTTTACTGTCCAGGAGGTGTTGCCTTAGTTCAACAAAGCAGTTGTTGGCGAGGTGCTCCCAGACAATGAGGTCGAACAGTTCATTGTATGAGATGACCTTGCTTCCTTTTATCCAACCTTCCAACGCTCGGCTGAAGAAGTCCACGTATTCGACCCATGTGGTACCGGGGAGCTTCTTGCAGTCCCGGAAGCGCTGCCGGTACATCTCGCCTGATAGTCCGTAGCGTGTGAGTAGGGCTTCCTTCATGTGGTCGTATGATGTCATCACCGCATCGGGGAGTTGCAGCAGGGTATCCCGGCCTTCGCTGAGGAACCTCCCCCATAGGCCGGCACCCCAATCCTTCCGGGGTACCCGATGGGATGTCATGGCTACTTCGTACGCTCGGAACCATTGCTGGATGTCGTCATTTTTATAGTACTCTTTGACGACATCCTTGGGGATGTGAACCTTTGGCTCGGTCAGGGGCAGGGCGTCCCGGGTTCCGGGGTTGCTGGTCTCCCCCGTTTTAGCTTTGAGTTCAAGTTCCTTAAGGCTCCTCTCGTGCTCGAGGGATAGCCGTCTCTCCTCTAGTTCCCGACGCCGTTTCTTTTCCTCAATTTCCTCTTGCAGCCGTAGTTGCTCCAAGGCTATCTTCTTCTCCGCCAGTAGGAGCTCACCGTCCAGCCGGAGTCGGGCGAGGTCCATTTCGTGTGTCCGGACCCTCTCCCGTTCTCGCATTTCTTCGGGGGAAAGGCTGGTTTCTGGGTCGGCTCGCCCCCCATCTGTCGGGGTTGAGGTCGGCAGGGTTCCGTCCCGGGCCGAGGTCCCTTCGGCTCGGGGTGGAATGGTCTCGGGTTCTGTCCAGGCTTTCAGGGCTTTCTGCATCTCTTCCTTGGTGCCCAATCCTGTGGTTGCGATCCCTTTGTCTTTGCAGAATTGTTTGAGTTCTTTGTGGGTGTATTCTTCCAGTTTTTCCAGCTGAAAGATTGCGGCCACGGTTGCTTCTTGGCCGTCCATGGTTCCCTTTCTCTTTTTCCGTCTGGTCAGGTAGTGGTTGCGTTACTTGCCTGTACGATTGCGTCTGGCTCGGATCCCGTCGCTGGCCACCAAATGTTGGAGGGAGGACCACCGGGGAATCGGGGAGGCTATTCCGGGGCACCTTCCTACCGCACAAGTATAGCCGAGCGCCGCTGAGAAGCCCCTGCAGGGGGGGGTCCTTCTCCTATGATCGTACTAGGCCCAGTAACACCACCACACAGGACTCAATATCGCTTGCTTGACTTGGTTCTTTATCAAAAAGTAGTACGTTCAATATTTACAGTGGGATCGAGGGATCCAGTAAGAGTCTCAATGTCTCGAAGGGAATAGGGTAGCGGGACAGTCTTAGTACCAACCAGGTACGGGGAAGGGGGCTCTGTGCCAGACCTTGGATGCTGTCTCAGAGCGGCTTGGTCGAGGAGAGCTGCGACGGCGTCAGCAGGGCTCGGGTGGTAGTTCCGCTTGGGTCGAGCCGCGACACAGTCAGCAGGGCTCCGGTGGTAGGTCCGCTTCGGTCGAGCCGCGACGAGGTCAGCTGGGCTCTGATGGCAAGTTCACAAGGTCGGGCCGCGACGGCGTCAGCAGGGCCCCAAAGGTTCGTAAAGGTCTTGTAAGTACGATGGAGCCGCGACGTCGTCAGCAGGGCTCAGCAGGTAGTTTCAGGCAGAGTCTTCTTCCGTAGGGTCAGCCGCGATCCGATCAGCAGGGCTCTTGACTCCAGGATACAACTACCGCCCTGTTGTCGGGTCGCCCCAGATATAGGACTGGAGCCCTTTGATGTCTGGACCCTTGCGCCCGGAGGGGGCGGAGAGGCCGGGTAGGGAGCGGCCAGACGCCCAGCAGGAGAGGCGCCAGGCCCCAGAGAGCTTGTGGGGCGATCGCACCTAGGTGTGGAAGAACGGTTGGGGGTCCCATCGATACTGCCCTCCGCCGGGAGTGGGAAGGGTTCACGTGGTATCCACCAGGCCAGGGGTGGGCGCCTCGATGTCGGGCCTCGCTGGGACAGAGGCCGGGTGAAGCGGGGTCACACAGGTGGTCACGTGGAGTGACGTATAGTCCAAAATGGAGGAGCCCTGAGGTGCATGGGACCTCGTGCGGCTTAGTGCGGGGAAACAGGACCACGCCACGAGGCCGGCTCCCACAAATAGCATAGTGGAGGGCCAGAAGTTATGGCCCTGGGCCGAGTCCGGTCGCGGACGGGCGTAGACAGGCATGCCTCTGGCGCGCGCATCCAGCGCGCCTGCGGCGCGCCCGCTGCGCGCGCGCGCTGCGTGCTTGCATGACTCTGTGTTTTATAGTCTCCCCGTCTGAGAGCGTAAATGCACGATGCAAGATGGCGCTCAAAGTTTAGGATCTAGACCGATCCAAGATGGCGCTCAAAGTTTAGGATCTAGACCGATCCAAGATGGCACTCGTGACTAGGAAGAGAGAGAGAGAAAGATCCTGCTCAAGCGGCAGGTGAGTGAATTCTGATTTTAAATGAGGGTATGCGGTTCAGAGTGCAGATAAAAACACTGTAAACACAGTAAAAGACACAATAAACACAGTAAAAGACCAAAATCCGGTCAGTGAACTAGCAGCAACGAAGAACATATTAGTATCAGCAAATGTCCCTGAGTAGGCAGCAGCAAGTACCCATGGAACAGGTAGTGGCCCCGTTACAACTGACTCCTGCGGCTGAGGCTAAGCGTAATGTCACAAACAGCTGCGCGCTTGCATGACTCTGTGTTTTATAGTCTCCCCGTCTGAGAGCGTAAATGCACGATGCAAGATGGCGCTCAAAGTTTAGGATCTAGACTGTTAGAGTCGGGGATCTCTGGTTGGCGCAAGGTTGCCCTTGTGTCAAGCAGGAACCCTCTCCTCCACGTCAGGGCGCAGGATAGCCCCTCGCGAATGACCCTTGCTCACCCTCTAGGTGCGTGGCGTGAGCAGCCAAGGCGATTCCTCAGGCGTTGTTGGCTAAGCACTTACAATCATACACACAGTAAATACATCAATCCCCCCAGAAACGGACACCAGACTTGAATATATATAAAAATACGATTCTTTATGTAAAAATAGGTATATATATCTCAGCAGACTTATCACAAGACCAATAACGTTTTCGCTATGCCACCAGGTTGTAAAGCAGGCAAATGTTCGTTGTTCGTAGCTTCAAATGGATACTTTGTAGTCTCTTGCAAATGTTACTTGTGGTTCCAGTACTCACAGAGATCGGCTCCTGCGAACGGGGAAATAAGGCGTTGCGGGCCCCGAGCCCGATACTGGAACTTCTTTCGTGATGTGGAGAGTCGGCACAGGTCGGTGCGACTCTCAGCTTGGGAAGTGTTCTTGGGTCCTCAAGCAGCAGGTGTGGGCACGTAGGCAGGCGCGGCCAGCGACCCTTTAGCACGGCGGTGCAGGAGGGTCTCCACAGCGGGGGCGGCGCGGCCTGAGGTGTCCGGGGATAGCGAAGCGGGGTCGCAGCGCACGGTCAGTGCAGCTGGATGACCCGGCGTAGATCACAGTCGTCGGACGGCTTCCGGCGGGAGGGGTGATAGCGCGGTCAGCGCGCTCCAGTAACAGGCGGTGACAGGGATGCAGGCGGCCTGGCCCGGGGACAGAGAGCGGCTCGGGACGGAGTGGGGCTCTCACGGGTTTGAGGCAGGCGAGCTTCTGAGTGTCACGGCCCTAGGAGGGGCGATGAGGGGCGCAGTCTCTTTTCCAGCGGGATGCACACACGGCTCGAATGGGAGGACGAGCAAAAGCACAGAGAACCCACTGGTCCTGGGGTTCAGTTCAGGGGGCAAGCTCAGATCAAGCCCTTGGAGAATGTTCAAGCACAAAGTAGCAAAGTCTTTTCAGTAGTCTCTTCCTCTCCTTTCTCAGCAAGGCAAGCAGCAGGCCAGCTCCTCCAGCGTCTTCTTCTCCTTCTAGTCGGGCAGAGGTTCTTTGTGGTAAACAGGATTCTGATTTCTTAGGAGCCAGGCTCCTACTTTTATACCATGATTCTTTTGTTCTTTAGCGCCAGGGGGCCTGGGCCTGGCTCAGTCCAGTTCTGGAGCACTTTGTTATGGTGACTCTGCTCTTTCCTTTCAGCAGCAGGGCAGAGACATCAGCCGCCCCACAGGGGGTGGCGCCGGCTTTGTGGTGGCAGAGCACAGGTCTATTCAAGAGTCAAGGTGTACTCCTCCCACCCATCCAGGTGTCACCTCTCTACCCACCACCTGGCAGCCAACCTGTCTCTGGGGATTCCCCAACCCTGCTCCTTACTGTTGCCAGGCAGAACACATACACACAGCAGAGGCGGACTGAGATGGTCAGGTCAGTAAATACTAACTTTCTAAAAGTAGTATTTACAAACCCAGGATATTAAAATAAACTTGACTACAAGAAGTATTTTATTATTCTGAGTTCAGGCATACTAAACTTGACACTTCTACCATGCTCTCTGAGTCCACTGGGGTCACAGCGTTGGCGTGATCCCGGCAGCCCATTCTGGCCTATGGAGAGCAGGTAGCCTTCAATAGTGAAAAACGACAAGGGCTGTAATTCACTACTAAGACATGCCACACACATCAGGGCATGTCCTACCTTATGCCTACAATGCACCCTGCCCTTGGGCCTACCAGAGGGGTGGCTAATATGTAGGTAAGGGAAGGTTTAGGGACTGGCAAGTGGGGGCACTTGCGCAGTCAGCGCGACGGTCCCGGACCGCGCACAGGGTCTGCGGTGGCAGACCCTAGATACATTTTACAAGGCCGCTTTCTGTGGGTGGCGCAACCAGCGCTGCAAGCCCACCAGCAGCATTGGCATTCACAAGCCCTGGCACCCCCGGTGCACTTTACTGGGGACTGACAGTGAATCCAATAACCCAATCATGAACATCAATTACAGGTACACTTTACTTAGGGAGCACTTGCACTGCGGCACGGATTAGCCGTGGCGCAGTGCCCTGAGCGGACAACACCAGCAAAACAGTCGAGGCACACCATCAAAAAGTGGCAGGGAAACTCACGCCAAGGTGCCAGGTCTAACACGTGTCCCCTCCAGCTGAAATGTGGGGAGAACTACCCTTGCCCAGGGGGTTCCTCGTCACTAAGGCGGAAATACCTGGACAGACCGTCAGCGTTGGCGTGATCTGTACCAGGACGGTGTTCCACCGTAAAGTCCATACCCTGTAGGGAGATGGACCACCTCAACAGCTTCGGGTTCTCACCCCTCATTTGCATCAACCATCTGAGGGGCCTGTGGTCCGTCTGAACCCGGAAGTGAGACCCAAACAAGTAGGGTCTTAGCTTCTTCAGCGCCCAGACCACAGCAAATGCTTCTCGCTCAATTGCACTCCACCTACTTTCCCGTGTAAGTAACCTCCTACTGATGAAGGCTACGGGTTGGTCCCAGCCCTCCTCAGTCATCTGTGAGAGGACAGCCCCTACACCATGCTCTGAAGCGTCTGTCTGTACTAGGAATTCCTTGGAGAAGTCGGGGGCCAAGAGCACGGGCGCCGTGCACATGGCAGTCTTCAGGGTGTCGAAAGTTTTCTGACAGGTGTCAGTCCAAATCACGTTCCTGGGCTGCTTCTTGGAAGTCAGCTCTGTCAAGGGGGCAACGATCGTTCCATAGCCCTTGACAAACCTCCTGTAGTACCCAGTGAGCCCCAGGAAGGCCCTCACTGCGGTCTGCGTCTTGGGGGGTTCCCAAGCCAGGATGGTCTCGATTTTGGGTTGCAAGGGTGCCACCTTGCCACTCCCCACTTGGTGTCCCAAGTACACCACGGAACCCTGCCCGATCTGGCACTTGCTTGCCTTGATCGTGAGGCCTGCTCGGCGCAGAGCCATCAACACTTCCCAGAGGTGGCGCAGGTGTTCGGGCCAGGTGGCACTGAACACTGCGATGTCATCCAGGTAGGCGGCACTGAACGCATCCAGCCCAACCAGTACCTGGTTGACCAACCTCTGAAAGGTGGCAGGGGCATTCTTCATCCCAAATGGCATGACTCGGAACTGGAAGTGCCCATCTGGTGTAGAGAATGCGGACCTCTCTTTGGCCCCATCGGTCAAGGCGATCTGCCAGTACCCAGACGTTAAATCAAACGTGCTGAGGAACCGGGCAGCCCCCAGCCGATCAATGAGCTCATCAGCTCTGGGGATGGGGTGCGCGTCAGTCTTCGTTACTGAATTGAGTCCTCTGTAGTCCACACAGAACCGGAGTTCAGGTGTGGCTCCCGGCGCAGCAGCTTTGGGGACCAAGACCACGGGGCTGGACCAAGGACTGCTGGAGGACTCAACCACCCCTAGCGCAAGCATTTTGGAGACCTCCTCCTTAATGCAAGCTCTGACCCTGTCAGTTACCCTGTAAGCCTTGTGCTTTACAGGTAAGCTGTCTCCTGTGTCCACATCATGGACGCACCAATCTGTGACACCAGGAACCAGGGAGAATCGGTCGGAAAACTGTCCCAGCAAGTGGCGGCAATCTTCCTGTTGTTCGGGCGTCAGGGTGGGTGAGAGGTTAACTCCATCCACTGACCCATCTTTCTCAGAGGCTACTAAGAGGTCAGGAAGAGGCTCGGTCTCCTCTTCCATTCCATCATCAGTGGCCAGCAGCATGCCCACTTCGGTCCTCTCTAAGTGGGGCTTAAGGCGGTTAACATGTAGGACCCTCAAAGGGTTCCTGGGAGTCTGCATGTCCACCAAGTAGGTGATAGGACTTTTGCGCTCCACAACCTCAAATGGACCTGTCCACTTATCCTGAAGTGCACAAGGCTCCACTGGGGCCAAGACCCACACCTTTTGTCCAGGTTGAAGCTCTACCAGAGTGGCATTCCGGTCGTACCACCGCTTCATCTCCTCCTGGCTGGCTTCCAGATTTGCCTCAGCAAGTTGCCTGAAACGCCGAGTCTGGTTTCGGAAGGCCAGCATGTAACTATATACATTCTGGGGAGGTTTCCTGGGAGATTGCTCCCAGCCTTCCTTTACCAAACTCAGAGGTCCTCTTACCGGGTGACCATACAGAAGCTCAAAGGGGCTGAACCCTAGAGACTTCTGCGGCACCTCTCGGTAAGCGAAGAGCAGGCATGGCAAGAGGACGTCCCACTTACGCCTCATTGGACCGTCCAGGCCCATGATCATGCCTTTGAGGGTTCGGTTGAATCTCTCAACCAACCCATTTCCTTGGGGATGGTAAGGAGTGGTGAACTTGTAAGTTACCCCACACTCCTTCCACAGGGATTTCATATATGTGGATATGAAATTGGTCCCCCTGTCGCTCACCACCTCTAGAGGGAATCCCACTCGGGAGAAAATTCCCATCAGTGCCCGTCCCACCACGGGGGCCGTCACTGTCCTCAGAGGGATGGCTTCAGGCTACCGGGTGGCATGGTCCACCAAGACCAGGATGAACCTGTTGCCCAGGGCTGTCTTGGGGTCCAGAGGCCCCACAATATCAATACCCACTCGTTGGAATGGCGTACCGACCACAGGGAAAGGTTGCAGAGGAGCCTTGTGCTTCCCTCCGCTCTTACCACTTGCCTGGCAAGTCTGACAGGTTCTGCAGTAGGAATCTGAATTCTTATGCATTTGGGGCCAGTAAAAATGGGTGACAAGCCTGTCATAGGTCTTGTCCATCCCCAAATGTCCTGCTAACGGCACATCATGAGCCAGCCCCAGTAGGAAGGTTCTGAACTTCTGGGGTACCACCAGCCCACCGGCTGACCCAGGTTCAGCAGCCTTAGGCTCGGAATACAGGAGGTCACTCTCCCAGTACACGTAGTGTGTTTTGGCCTGAACACCATTGGCCTGGTCTGCAGCCTGTTGCCGCATACCCACGAGAGAAGGGCATTCTTTCTGCTCCCTGCAGAATTCCTCCCTGGAGGGACCTCCTTCTTGCTGCCAGTGGGTCAGCTCAGGCAGATCTCCCAGTTCGGCAATCTGTTCCCCGGTAGGCTCCAGAGCATCCCCCTCAGGGTCTACTTCCTCCTGGGCCGTGGGAACTTTGGGGGCCGGTTTCCCGCGCCTCCTGCGCCTTCTCCCTAAGGCCGGTTCCTGGACCTCTCCCTCAGGCTCCAGGACCCTCTCAACACCCCTACTGGCTGCCATGGACCGGGTGGTCACGCACGCCCAGTCGGGTAGACCCACCATCCTCAGATGCGTGGTCTTCTCCACCTTTTCCCAAGGGGAACTCTCCAGGTCGTTCCCTAGCAGACAGTCTACAGGCATGTCAGTTCTCACAGCGACTTGTAGAGTACCAGAGACCTCCCCCCACTCAAAGGGAACTTGAGCCATTGGACAACGACTCTCTACGTTGTCAGCATTGACAACCCTACAGTAGGCATTGGGTACAATTTGCTCTTGAGACACCAGGTGTTGCCTCACCGAGGTCACGCTGGCTCCTGTATCTCTAAGAGCCTCAACCTTCTTCCCATTGATGGTCACCACTTGCCCATATTTCTTAGTGTTAGAGGGCAGGTAGGTTACAGGGACCATCTCACTGTCTCCTAGCGAGACTAGGGTCATCTGCCCGGGACCCCCACCCTCCTGGACTGCTACCTCCTCCCCAAAGTTAACACTAGCTACTTGCCGGGGGGGAGCACCAGTGGGTGCGGTCTTACCAAACAGGCGACACTTAGGATCAGAGGCAATGTGACCCGGGTCACCACACCTATAACAATTGAAGGGCCCCTTTGGAACAGGTCTACCTGTCGGGGCCCCGTTCTGCTGCGGGGGTGGGGGAGGCTGAGAACCCTTCTGCTGGTTCCCTTGGGAATTACTTTGGGGGCCTTTTTGGAACCCCTTCTGTTTACCCTTGTCCCCCCCACTCTTCTGCTGGGGACCCTGCCCACCTTTGGCGGAGTCTCCCACTTGACCCTTGTGGACCCTGGTGCTGAGCCAGCGGTCCGCCTCCTCAGCAAGCTTCCTCGGGTTGGACAGCTTGCTATCTATCAGGTGCTGGCGTAGCTCAGGAAAACATTGACTGGACAAGTGCTCCCATGCAATTAAATCAAGCAGCCCTTGATAATCATTCACTTTGCTACCCTTCACCCAACCATCCAGCGCTCTGCAGAAAAAGGTCACATATTCCACATACGTACTCTCAGGGATCTTCTTGGTCTCCCTGAACCTCTGTCTATATAGCTCAGGAGTTAACCCATACCTGGTCATTAAAGCTTCCTTCATATGGGGGTATGAGGTCTGGACTTCTAAGGGCAAATCTAACAGTGTGTCCCGCCCTTCCGCAAGGAACCTTCCCCACAACCCCGCTCCCCAGTCTTTCTCAGGGACCCGGTGTGAGGACATGGCCACCTCGTAGGCTCTAAACCACTGCCCTATGTCATCCTTTCTAAAATACTCCTTTACTACATCTTTGGGGATGTACACCTTGGACTCTACCTGCGCTGGTGGAGCGCTGCCACCAGAAGGAGCGGTGTCCAAACTTTTCGCCTTCAGCTCCAACTCCTTCAATCTTATATCATGATCCATTTGGCGTTGTTGTGCCTCCAGGGCCAACTTCTGCTTTTCCATTTCCATTTGTCCGGCCAACTTTGCCATCTCCATTGCATGCGCCCTGTCGGCTGCCCTGTCTGCCAGCTCCTCTGGCGACCGGACTCTGCTGGGCTCCTCAAGATTGTCGGGTGGAACGATGTCCCCCGCATTCCGTGGGTCTCATGACTCCTTCCAGGCTCTCAGCGCCTTGAGGTACTGGTTCTTCTTCCTGAATCCAGCATGGGGAACTCTGAATTTTACACTGTAGCCTTTCAATTGCTCCGTTGTGTAACCTTCCAGTCTCTCCCAATCCACCTCATCTATTCCAGAAATCACAGAGAGCGCTCTTCCAGCAGAGAGCGAGCCAGGCATGGTTGCAGTAATGGCAGATGTCTCAACAAAGTTCAACAATAAAAAACCTGTGGCTGCATTATTTGGTCTGCTCTCACTATCTGGTGATTAATAATTCACTGTATGCAAATTACAAGTGCAAATCCGAAATCCCACCCGCTGCCACCAATGTTAGAGTCGGGGATCTCTGGTTGGCGCAAGGTTGCCCTTGTGTCAAGCAGGAACCCTCTCCTCCACGTCAGGGCGCAGGATAACCCCTCGCGAATGACCCTTGCTCACCCTCTAGGTGCGTGGCGTGAGCAGCCAAGGCGATTCCTCAGGCGTTGTTGGCTAAGCACTTACAATCATACACACAGTAAATACATCAATCCCCCCAGAAACGGACACCAGACTTGAATATATATAAAAATACGATTCTTTATGTAAAAATAGGTATATATATCTCAGCAGACTTATCACAAGACCAATAACGTTTTCGCTATGCCACCAGGTTGTAAAGCAGGCAAATGTTCGTTGTTCGTAGCTTCAAATGGATACTTTGTAGTCTCTTGCAAATGTTACTTGTGGTTCCAGTACTCACAGAGATCGGCTCCTGCGAACGGGGAAATAAGGCGTTGCGGGCCCCGAGCCCGATACTGGAACTTCTTTCGTGATGTGGAGAGTCGGCACAGGTCGGTGCGACTCTCAGCTTGGGAAGTGTTCTTGGGTCCTCAAGCAGCAGGTGTGGGCACGTAGGCAGGCGCGGCCAGCGACCCTTTAGCACGGCGGTGCAGGAGGGTCTCCACAGCGGGGGCGGCGCGGCCTGAGGTGTCCGGGGATAGCGAAGCGGGGTCGCAGCGCACGGTCAGTGCAGCTGGATGACCCGGCGTAGATCACAGTCGTCGGACGGCTTCCGGCGGGAGGGGTGATAGCGCGGTCAGCGCGCTCCAGTAACAGGCGGTGACAGGGATGCAGGCGGCCTGGCCCGGGGACAGAGAGCGGCTCGGGACGGAGTGGGGCTCTCACGGGTTTGAGGCAGGCGAGCTTCTGAGTGTCACGGCCCTAGGAGGGGCGATGAGGGGCGCAGTCTCTTTTCCAGCGGGATGCACACACGGCTCGAATGGGAGGACGAGCAAAAGCACAGAGAACCCACTGGTCCTGGGGTTCAGTTCAGGGGGCAAGCTCAGATCAAGCCCTTGGAGAATGTTCAAGCACAAAGTAGCAAAGTCTTTTCAGTAGTCTCTTCCTCTCCTTTCTCAGCAAGGCAAGCAGCAGGCCAGCTCCTCCAGCGTCTTCTTCTCCTTCTAGTCGGGCAGAGGTTCTTTGTGGTAAACAGGATTCTGATTTCTTAGGAGCCAGGCTCCTACTTTTATACCATGATTCTTTTGTTCTTTAGCGCCAGGGGGCCTGGGCCTGGCTCAGTCCAGTTCTGGAGCACTTTGTTATGGTGACTCTGCTCTTTCCTTTCAGCAGCAGGGCAGAGACATCAGCCGCCCCACAGGGGGTGGCGCCGGCTTTGTGGTGGCAGAGCACAGGTCTATTCAAGAGTCAAGGTGTACTCCTCCCACCCATCCAGGTGTCACCTCTCTACCCACCACCTGGCAGCCAACCTGTCTCTGGGGATTCCCCAACCCTGCTCCTTACTGTTGCCAGGCAGAACACATACACACAGCAGAGGCGGACTGAGATGGTCAGGTCAGTAAATACTAACTTTCTAAAAGTAGTATTTACAAACCCAGGATATTAAAATAAACTTGACTACAAGAAGTATTTTATTATTCTGAGTTCAGGCATACTAAACTTGACACTTCTACCATGCTCTCTGAGTCCACTGGGGTCACAGCGTTGGCGTGATCCCGGCAGCCCATTCTGGCCTATGGACAGCAGGTAGCCTTCAATAGTGAAAAACGACAAGGGCTGTAATTCACTACTAAGACATGCCACACACATCAGGGCATGTCCTACCTTATGCCTACAATGCACCCTGCCCTTGGGCCTACCAGAGGGGTGGCTAATATGTAGGTAAGGGAAGGTTTAGGGACTGGCAAGTGGGGGCACTTGCGCAGTCAGCGCGACGGTCCCGGACCGCGCACAGGGTCTGCGGTGGCAGACCCTAGATACATTTTACAAGGCCGCTTTCTGTGGGTGGCGCAACCAGCGCTGCAAGCCCACCAGCAGCATTGGCATTCACAAGCCCTGGCACCCCCGGTGCACTTTACTGGGGACTGACAGTGAATCCAATAACCCAATCATGAACATCAATTACAGGTACACTTTACTTAGGGAGCACTTGCACTGCGGCACGGATTAGCCGTGGCGCAGTGCCCTGAGCGGACAACACCAGCAAAACAGTCGAGGCACACCATCAAAAAGTGGCAGGGAAACTCACGCCAAGGTGCCAGGTCTAACATAGACCGATCCAAGATGGCGCTCAAAGTTTAGGATCTAGACCGATCCAAGATGGCGCTCGTGACTAGGAAGAGAGAGAGAGAAAGATCCTGCTCAAGCGGCAGGTGAGTGAATTCTGATTTTAAATGAGGGTATGCGGTTCAGAGTGCAGATAAAAACACAGTAAACACAGTAAAAGACACAATAAACACAGTAAAAGACCGAAATCCGGTCAGTGAACTAGCAGCAACAAAGAAAATATTAGTATCAGCAAATGTCCCTGAGTAGGCAGCAGCAAGTACCCATGGAACAGGTAGTGGCCCCGTTACAACTGACTCCTGCGGCTGAGGCTAAGCGTAATGTGACAAACAGCTGCGCGCTTGCATGACTCTGTGGTTTATAGTCTCCCCGTCTGAGAGCGTAAATGCACGTTGCAAGATGGCGCTCAAAGTTTAGGATCTAGACCGATCCAAGATGGCGCTCAAAGTTTAGGATCTAGACCGATCCAAGATGGCGCTCGTGACTAGGAAGAGAGAGAGAGAAAGATCCTGCTCAAGCGGCAGGTGAGTGAATTCTGATTTTAAATGAGGGTATGCGGTTCAGAGTGCAGATAAAAACACATTAAACACAGTAAAAGACACAATAAACACAGTAAAAGACCGAAATCCGGTCAGTGAACTAGCAGCAACGAAGAAAATATTAGTATCAGCAAATGTCCCTGAGTAGGCAGCAGCAAGTACCCATGGAACAGGTAGTGGCCCCGTTACAACTGACTCCTGCAGCTGAGGCTAAGCGTAATGTAGAGAGTAGTAGAGAGTGAGGAGTAGAAAGTGAATAGTAGAGAGTAGTAGAGTGTGAGTAGCAGAGAGTGAGAAGTAGAGAGTAGTAGAGAGTAGTAGAGAGTGAGTAGTAGAGAGTGAGTAGTTGAGAGAGAGTAGTAGAGAGTGTGTAGCAGAGAGTAGTAGAGAGTGAGTAGTAGAGAGTGAGTAGTAGAGAGAAGTGGAGAGTGAGTAGTAGAGAGTAGTAGAGAGTAAGTAGTACAGTGAGTAATAGAGACTAGTAAAGAATGAGTAGTAGAGAGTAGTAGAGAGCGAGAAGTAGAGAAGAAGTAGTAGAGAGTGTGTAGTAGAGAGTGAGTAGTAGAGAGAGTAGTAGAGAGTGAGAAGTAGAGAGAGTAATAGAGTAGTAGAGAGTGAGTAGTAGCATGAGTAGTAGAGAGTAGTTGAGAGCGAGTATTAGAGAGTGAGTAGTGGGGAGTGAGTAGTAGAGAGTAGCAGAGAGCGTGTAGTAGAGAGTGAGTAGTGGGGAGTGAGTAGTAGAGAGTGAGTAGTGGAGAGTAGCAGAGAGGGAGAAGTAGAGAGAGAGTAGTAGAGAGTGAGTGGGTGAGAGTAGTAGAGTGAGTAGTAGAGAGTGAGTAGTAGAGAGAGTGTAGTAGAGAGTGAGTAGTAGAGTAGTAGAGAGTGAGTGGTAGAGAGAAGTAGAGAGTAGTAGAGTGAGTAGTAGAGAGTAGTAGAGAGTGAGTAGTAGAGAGAGTAGTAGAGAGTAAGTAGTAGAGAGTGAGTAGTAGAGAGTGAGTAGCAGAGAGAGTTATAAAGAGTAGTAGAGCAGTAGAGAGTGAGTAGTAGCGAGTGAGTAGTAGAGAGTAGTAGAGAGCGAGAAGTAGAGAATAAGTAGTAAAGAGTGAGTAGTAAAGAGTGAGTAGTAGAGAGTAGTAGCGAGTGAGTAGTAGAGAGTGAGTAGTAGAGAGTGAATAGAAGAGAGTAGTAGAGAGTGAGTAGCAGAGAGTGAGTAGTAGAGAGTGAGTAGTAGAGAGTAGTAGAGAGTGACTAGTTGAGAGTGAGTAGTAGAGAGTGAATAGTAGAGAGTGAGTAGTAGAGAGTAGTAGAGAGTGAGAAGTAGAGAGTGAGTAGTAGAGAGAGATTAATAGAGAGTAGTAGAGTAGTAGAGAGTGAGTAGTAGAGAGTAGTGGAGTAGTAGACAGTGAGTAGTAGAGAGTGAGTAGTAGAGAGTGAGTAGTACAGTGAGTAGTAGATATCGAGTAGTAGAGAACAAGTAGTAGAGAGTGTGTAGTAGAGTGAGTAGTAGAGAGTAGTTGAGAGCGAGTAGTAGAGAGTGAGTAGTAGAGAGTGAGTAGTAGAGATTAGTAGAGTGTGATAAGTAGAGAGAGGAGTAGAGAGTGAGTAGTAGAGAGTAACCCTGGGGGTAGTTCGCAAAGTAGCACTTCGCGAAGCTACGCAAAGTGCACTTCGCACTACGTGAGCTACGCGTAGCACTTCGCGAACTGCGTAGTACCTTGTTCGCACTGTCCCAGTAGGAGAGAGTGAGTAGTAGAGAATGAGTAGTAGAGAGTGACTAGTTGAGAGTGAGTAGTAGAGAGTGAATAGTAGAGAGTGAGTAGTAGAGAGTAGTAGAGAGTGAGAAATAGAGAGTGAGTAGTAGAGAGAGATTAGTAGAGAGTAGTAGAGTAGTAGAGAGTGAGTAGTAGAGAGTAGTGGAGTAGTAGACAGTGAGTAGTAGAGAGTAGTAGAGAGTGAGTAGTAGAGAGTGAGTAGTACAGTGAGTAGTAGAGAGTGAGAAGTAGAGAGAGTAGTAGAGAGTGAGAAGTAGAGAGAGTAGTAGAGAGTAGTAGAGAGTGAGTAGTAGAGTGAGTAGTATAGAGTAGTTGAGACCGAGTAGTAGAGAGTGAGTAGTAGAGAGTGAGTAGTAGAGAGAGTAGTAGAGAGTAGTTGAGAGTGTGTAGTAGAGTAGTAGAGAGTGAGTGGTAGAGAGTAGTAGAGTGAGTAGTAGACAGTAGTAGGGAGTGAGTAGTAGAGAGTGAATAATAAAGAGAAGTAGTAGAGAGTGGTAGAGAGTAGTAGAATGTAGTAGAGAGTGAGTAGGAGAGAGTAGTAGCGAGTGAGTAGTAGAGAGTGAGAAGCAGCGAAAGAGTAGTAGAGAGTAGTAGAGAGTGAGTAGTAGAAAGTGAGTAGTAGAGAGTAGTAGAGAGTGAGTAGTGGAGAGTGAGTAGTAGAGAGTAGTAGAGAGTGAGTAGTAGAGAGTGAGTAGTAGAGACTAGTAGAGAGTGAGAAGTAGAGAGTGAGTAGTAGAGAGAGAGTAGTAGAGAGTGAGTAGTACAGAGTGAATAGTAGAGAGTAGTAGAGAGTGAGTAGCACAGAGTGTGTAGTAGAGAGTGAGTAGTAGAGAGTAGTAGAGAGTGAGTAGTAGAGAGTGAGTAGTAGAGAGCGAATAGTAGAGAGTGAGTAGTAGAGAGTAGTAGAGAGTGAGAAGTAGAGAGTGAGTAGTAGAGAGAGAGTAGTAGAGAGTAGTAGAGTAGTAGAGAGTGAGTAGTAGAGAGTAGTGGAGTAGTAGAGAGTCAGTAGTAGAGAGTAGTAGAGAGTGAGTAGTAGAGAGTAGTAGAGAGTGAGTAGTAGAGTGAGTAGTAGAGAGTAGTAGAGAGCAAGTAGTAGAGAACAAGTAGTAGAGAGTGTGTAGTAGAGAGTGAGAAGTAGAGAGAGTAGTAGAGTGAGTAGTAGAGTGAGTAGTAGAGAGTAGTTGAGAGCGAGTAGTGGAGAGTGAGTAGTAGAGAGTGAGTAGTAGAGAGTAGTAGAGTGTGATTCATAGTGCGAAGTAGCGCGTACTTCGCAAACTACGCGAGCGTAGCGTAGTGCTTTGCCCAGGCTTAGTAGAGAGTAGTAGAGTGAGTAGTAGAGAGTGAGCAGTAGAGAGAGAGTAGTAGACAGTGAGTTGTAGCCAGTAGTAGAGTGAGTAGTCGAGAGTGAATAGTAGAGAGAGAGTAGTAGAGAGTAGTAGAGAGTGTGTAGTAGAGTAGTAGAGAGTGAGTGGTAGAGAGTAGTATAGTGAGTAGTAGAGAGTAGTAGGGAGTGAGTAGTAGAGAGTGAATAATAAAGAGTAGTAGTAGAGAGTAGTAGAGAGTAGTAGAAAGTAGAAGAGAGTGAGTAGTAGAGAGTAGTAGCGAGTGAGTAGTAGAGAGTGAGAAGTAGCGAGAGAGTAGTAGAGAGTAGTACAGAGCGAGTAGTAGAAAGTGAGTAGTAGAGAGTAGTAGCGAGTGAGTAGTAGAGAGTGAGTAGGAGAGAGTAGTAAATGTGTATGTGCTTATATAGCGCCGAATCACCCCTAGGGGTATCTCAGCGCTGTACTCATACCGCTGAAGGAACCCTTCCTGGCTTTCCGTGTGAAGTGTCCACTCCTGGGCACCCCCATGGTGAAGCCAAGCATCCCAGCGCCGTTGGGGCCGTTGTGGAGATTAAGCAAGCTATTGCCCAGAGTTGCAGCGTGGGACCCATGATTAGCATAGGCACTGAGGCGAGAACATCCGGTCCGAGGAATTTATAGCCTGAGACCCTGCCGCGGTGGGAATCAAACCCTGGTCCCGGACCAGTGCTCTGCATCGAGATCTGCTGCTCTAACCATTCAGCCACACTTCTCCACACCAGTAGAGAGTGAGTAGTAGAGAGTGAGTAGTAGAGACTAGTAGAGAGTGAGAAGTAGAGAGTGAGTAGTAGAGAGAGAGTAGTAGAGAGTAGTAGAGAGTGAGTAGTAGAGAGTGAGTAGTAGAGAGCGAATAGTAGAGAGTGAGTAGTGGAGAGGAGTAGAGAGTGAGAAGTAGAGAGTGAGTAGGAGAGAGAGTAGTAGAGAGTAGTAGAGTAGTAGAGTGAGTAGTAGAGAGTAGTGGAGTAGTGGAGAGTGAGTAGTAGATAGTAGTAGAGAGTGAGTAGTAGAGAGTAGTAGAGAGTGAGTAGTAGAGTGAGTAGTAGAGAGTAGTAGAGAGCAAGTAGTAGAGAACAAGTAGTAGAGAGTGAGTAGCAGAGAGTGAGTAGTAGAGAGTGAGTAGTAGAGAGTAGTAGAGAGTGAGTAGTAGAGAGTGAGTAGTAGAGAGCGAATAGTAGAGAGTGAGTAGTGGAGAGGAGTAGAGAGTGAGAAGTAGAGAGTGAGTAGGAGAGAGAGTAGTAGAGAGTAGTAGAGTAGTAGAGTGAGTAGTAGAGAGTAGTGGAGTAGTGGAGAGTGAGTAGTAGATAGTAGTAGAGAGTGAGTAGTAGAGAGTAGTAGAGAGTGAGTAGTAGAGTGAGTAGTCGAGAGTAGTAGAGAGTGAGTACTAGAGAGTAGTAGAGAGCAGTAGAGAGTGAGTAGTAGAGTGAGTAGTAGAGAGTAGTTGAGAGCGAGTAGTAGAGAGTGAGCAGTAGAGAGTGAGTAGTAGAGAGTAGTAGAGTGTGAGAAGTAGAGAGAGGAGTAGAGAGTGAGTAGTAGAGAGTAGTAGAGTGAGTAGTACAGAGTGAGCAGTAGCGAGAGAGTAGTAGAGAGTAGTAGAGTGAGTAGTAGAGAGTGAGCAGTAGCGAGAGAGTAGTAGAGAGTGAGTAGTAGAGTAGTAGATTGTGAGTAGTAGAGAGTGAGTAGTAGGAAGTGAGTAGTAGAGAGAGAGTAGTAGAGAGTGAGTAGTAGACAGTAGTATAGTGAGCAGTATGGAGTGAGTAATAGAGAGAAAGTAGTAGAGAGTTGGTGAGAGTGAGTAGTAGAGTAGTAGAGAGTGAGTGGTAGAGAGTAGTAGAGAGTAGTAGAGTGAGTAGTAGAGAGTAGTAGAGTGTGAGTGGTAGAGAGAGTAGTAGAGAGTAGTAGAGCAGTAGAGAGTGAGTAGTAGAAAGAGTAGTAGAGAGTGAGTAGTAGAGAGTCAGTGTTGGAGAGTACTAAAGAGCGAGTAGTAGAGAGTGAGTAGTGGAGAGTGAGTAGTACAGAGTAGTAGAGAGTGAGTAGTAAAGAGTGAGTAGTAGAAAGTGAGCAGTAGAGAGAGAGTAGTAGAGAGTGAGTAGTAGAGAGAAGTAGAGTGAGTAGTAGAGAGTGAGTAGTAGAGAGAGAGTAGTTTAGAGTGAGTAGTAGAGAGTAGTAGAGTGAGTAGTAGAGAGCAAGTAGAAGAGAATGAGTGGTGGAGAGTGAGTAGTACAGAGTAGTAGAGAGCGAGTAGTAATGAGTAGTAGAAAGTGAGTAGTAGAGAGAGAGTAGTAGAGAGTGAGTAGTAGAGAGTAGTAGACTGAGTAGTAGAGAGTGAGTAGTAGAGAGAGAGTAGTAGAGAGTAGTAGAGAGTGAGAAGTAGAGTGAGTAGCAGAGTGAGTAGTAGAGAGTGAATATTAGAGTGAGTAGTAGAGAGTAGTAGAGAGCAAGTAGTAGAGATTGTGTAGTAGAGAGTGAGTAGTAGAGAGTTGTAGAGAGTGACTATTAGAGAGAATAGTAGAGAGTGAGAAGTAGAGAGAGTAGTAGAGAGTAGTAGAGTAGTAGAGAGAGTAGTAGAGTGAGTAGTTGAGAGCAAGTAGTAGAGAGTGAGTAGTGGAGAGTGAGTTGTAGAGAGTAGTAGAGAGCGAGTAATAGAGAGTGAGTAATAGAGATTAGTAAAGAGTGAGTAGTAGAGAGAGAGTAGTAGAGAGTGAGTAGTAGAGAGTAGTAGAGTGAGTAGTAGAGAGTGAGTAGTAGAGAGAGAGTAGCTGAGAGTGAGTAGTAGAGTAGTAGAGAGTGAGTGGTAGAGAGAAGTGGAGAGTAGTAGAGTAAGTAGCAGAGAGTAGTAGAGAGTGAGTAGTAGAGAGAGTAGTAGAGAGTAATAGAGTAGTAGAGAGTGAGTAGTAGAGAGTGAGTAGTAGAGAGTGAGTAGTAGAGTGAGTAGGGGAGAGTAGTACAGAGTGAGTAGTAGAGAGTGAGTAGTAGAGAGTGAGAAGTATTGGGTAGTAGAGTGAGTAGTAGAGAGTGAGTAATAGAGAGAGTAGCAGAGAGTGAGTAGTAGAGTAGTAGAGAGTGAGTAGTAGAGAGTAGTAGAGAGCAAATAGTAGAGAACAAGTAGTAGAGAGTGTGTAGTAGAGAATGAGAAGTAGAGAGAGTAGTAGAGAGTAGTAGAGAGTGAGTAGTAGAGTGAGTAGTAGAGAGTAGTTGAGAGCGAGTAGTAGAGAGTGAGTAGTAGAGAGTAGTAGAGAGTGAGTAGTAGAGAGTGAGTAGTAGAGAGCGAATAGTAGAGAGTGAGTAGTGGAGAGGAGTAGAGAGTGAGAAGTAGAGAGTGAGTAGGAGAGAGAGTAGTAGAGAGTAGTAGAGTAGTAGAGTGAGTAGTAGAGAGTAGTGGAGTAGTGGAGAGTGAGTAGTAGATAGTAGTAGAGAGTGAGTAGTAGAGAGTAGTAGAGAGTGAGTAGTAGAGTGAGTAGTCGAGAGTAGTAGAGAGTGAGTACTAGAGAGTAGTAGAGAGCAGTAGAGAGTGAGTAGTAGAGTGAGTAGTAGAGAGTAGTTGAGAGCGAGTAGTAGAGAGTGAGCAGTAGAGAGTGAGTAGTAGAGAGTAGTAGAGTGTGAGAAGTAGAGAGAGGAGTAGAGAGTGAGTAGTAGAGAGTAGTAGAGTGAGTAGTACAGAGTGAGCAGTAGCGAGAGAGTAGTAGAGAGTAGTAGAGTGAGTAGTAGAGAGTGAGCAGTAGCGAGAGAGTAGTAGAGAGTGAGTAGTAGAGTAGTAGATTGTGAGTAGTAGAGAGTGAGTAGTAGGAAGTGAGTAGTAGAGAGAGAGTAGTAGAGAGTGAGTAGTAGACAGTAGTATAGTGAGCAGTATGGAGTGAGTAATAGAGAGAAAGTAGTAGAGAGTTGGTGAGAGTGAGTAGTAGAGTAGTAGAGAGTGAGTGGTAGAGAGTAGTAGAGAGTAGTAGAGTGAGTAGTAGAGAGTAGTAGAGTGTGAGTGGTAGAGAGAGTAGTAGGGAGTAGTAGAGCAGTAGAGAGTGAGTAGTAGAGAGAGTAGTAGAGAGTGAGTAGTAGAGAGTCAGTGTTGGAGAGTACTAAAGAGCGAGTAGTAGAGAGTGAGTAGTGGAGAGTGAGTAGTACAGAGTAGTAGAGAGTGAGTAGTAAAGAGTGAGTAGTAGAAAGTGAGCAGTAGAGAGAGAGTAGTAGAGAGTGAGTAGTAGAGAGAAGTAGAGTGAGTAGTAGAGAGTGAGTAGTAGAGAGAGAGTAGTTTAGAGTGAGTAGTAGAGAGTAGTAGAGTGAGTAGTAGAGAGCAAGTAGAAGAGAATGAGTGGTGGAGAGTGAGTAGTACAGAGTAGTAGAGAGCGAGTAGTAATGAGTAGTAGAAAGTGAGTAGTAGAGAGAGAGTAGTAGAGAGTGAGTAGTAGAGAGTAGTAGACTGAGTAGTAGAGAGTGAGTAGTAGAGAGAGAGTAGTAGAGAGTAGTAGAGAGTGAGAAGTAGAGTGAGTAGCAAAGTGAGTAGTAGAGAGTGAATATTAGAGTGAGTAGTAGAGAGTAGTAGAGAGCAAGTAGTAGAGATTGTGTAGTAGAGAGTGAGTAGTAGAGAGTTGTAGAGAGTGACTATTAGAGAGAATAGTAGAGAGTGAGAAGTAGAGAGAGTAGTAGAGAGTAGTAGAGTAGTAGAGAGAGTAGTAGAGTGAGTTGTTGAGAGCAAGTAGTAGAGAGTGAGTAGTGGAGAGTGAGTTGTAGAGAGTAGTAGAGAGCGAGTAATAGAGAGTGAGTAATAGAGATTAGTAAAGAGTGAGTAGTAGAGAGAGAGTAGTAGAGAGTGAGTAGTAGAGAGTAGTAGAGTGAGTAGTAGAGAGTGAGTAGTAGAGAGAGAGTAGCTGAGAGTGAGTAGTAGAGTAGTAGAGAGTGAGTGGTAGAGAGAAGTGGAGAGTAGTAGAGTAAGTAGCAGAGAGTAGTAGAGAGTGAGTAGTAGAGAGAGTAGTAGAGAGTAATAGAGTAGTAGAGAGTGAGTAGTAGAGAGTGAGTAGTAGAGAGTGAGTAGTAGAGTGAGTAGGGGAGAGTAGTACAGAGTGAGTAGTAGAGAGTGAGTAGTAGAGAGTGAGAAGTAGTGGGTAGTAGAGTGAGTAGTAGAGAGTGAGTAATAGAGAGAGTAGCAGAGAGTGAGTAGTAGAGTAGTAGAGAGTGAGTAGTAGAGAGTAGTAGAGAGCAAATAGTAGAGAACAAGTAGTAGAGAGTGTGTAGTAGAGAGTGAGAAGTAGAGAGAGTAGTAGAGAGTAGTAGAGAGTGAGTAGTAGAGTGAGTAGTAGAGAGTAGTTGAGAGCGAGTAGTAGAGAGTGAGTAGTAGAGAGTGAGTAGTAGAGAGTAGTAGAGTGTGAGAAGTAGAGAGAGGAGTAGAGAGTGAGTAGTAGAGAGTAGTAGAGTGAGTAGCAGAGAGTGAGCAGTAGCGAGAGAGTAGTAGAGAGTGAGTAGTAGAGAGTAGTTGAGTGAGTAGTAGAGAGAGCAGTAGCGAGCGAGTAGTAGAGAGTGAGTAGTAGGAAGTGAGTAGTAGAGAGAGAGTAGTAGAGAGTGAGTAGTAGACAGTAGTAGAGTGAGTAGTAGAGAGTGAGTAGTAGAGAGACAGTAGTAGAGAGTAGTACAGTGAGTAGTAGAGAGTAGTAGGGAGCGAGTAGTAAAGAGTGAATAGTAGAGAGTAGTAGAGAGTAGTAGAGTGAGTATTAGAGAGTAGTAGGGAGTGAATAGTAGAGAGTGAATAGTAGAGAGTAGTAGTAGAGAGTAGTAGAGAGTAGTAGAAAGTAGTAGAGAGTGAGTAGTAGAGAGTGAGTAGTAGAGAGTAGTAGCGAGTGAGTAGGAGAGAGTGAGAAGTAGCGAGAGAGTAGTAGAGAGTAGTAGAGAGCGAGTAGTAGAGAGTGTGTAGAAGAGATTAGTAGAGAGTGAGTAGTAGAGAGTGAGTAGTAAAGAGTAGTAGAGAGTGAGTAGTAGAGAGTAGTAGAGAGTGAGTAGTTGAGAGCAGTAGAGTGAGTAGTAGAGAGTGAGTAGTAGAGAGAGAGTAGTAGAGAGTGAGTAGTAGAGAGTAGTAGAGTGAGTAGTAGAGAGTGAGTAGTAGAGAATGAGTAGTGGATAGTGAGTAGTAGAGAGAGAGTAGTAGAGAGTGAGTAGTATAGAGAGAGTAGTAGAGAGTAGTAGAGAGTGAGAAGTAGAGTAGTAGAGAGTGAGTGGTAGAGAGTAGTAGAGAGTACTAGAGTGAGTAGTAGAGAGTGAGTAGCAGAGGGAGTAGAATAGTGAGTAGTAGAGAGTGAGTAGTAGACGGAGTAGAAGAGTGAGTAGTAGAGAGTGAGTAGTAGAGAGTAGTAGAGTGAGTAGTGGACAGTGAGTTGTAGAGAGAGAGTAGTCAAGAGTCAGTAGTAGAGTAGTAGAGAGTGAGTGGTAGAGAGAAGTAGAGAGTTGTAGAGTGAGTAGTAGAGAGTAGTAAAGGGTGAGTGGTAGAGAGAGTAGTAGAGAGTAGTAGAGTAGTACAGAGTGAGTAGTAGAGAGAGTAGTAGAGAGTAGTAGAGAGTGAGTAGTAGAGAGTCAGTATTAGAGAGTACTGGAGAGCGAGTAGTAGAGAGTGAGTAGTGTAGAGTTGTGGGAGCCGGCCTCGTGGCGTGGTCCTGTTTCCCCTCGCTAAGCTGCACGAGGTCCCATGCACCTCGGGGCTCCTCCATTTTGGATTATACGTCACTCCACGTGACCACCTGCGTGACCCCGCTTCACACGGCCTCTGTCCCAGCGAGGCCCGACATCGAGGCGCCAACCCCTGGCCCGGGGGATACCACGTGAACCCTTCCCACTCCCAGCGGAGGGCAGTATCGATGGGACCCCCAACTGTCCTTCCACACCTAGGTGCGATCGCCCCACAGCTCTCTGGGGCCTGGCGCCTCTCCTGCTGGGCGTCTGGCCGCTCCCTACCCGGCCTCTCCGCCCCCTCCGGGCGCAAGGGTCCGGACATCAAAGGGCTCCAGTCCTATATCTGGGGCGACCCGACAACAGGACAACAGTTGTATCCCGGAGTCAAGAGCCCTGCTGATCGGATCGCGGCTGACCCTACGGAAGAAGACTCATCCTGAACCCACACTCTGAGCCCTGCTGACGACGTCGCGGCTCCACCGTGCTTAAAGACCTTCACGAACCTTTGGGGCCCTGCTGACTCTGTCGCGGCCCGACCTTGTTGAACCTTACCATCAGAGCCCAGCTGACCTCGTCGCGGCTCGACTGAAGCGGACCTACCACCGGAGCCCTGCTGACTGTGTCGCGGCTCGACCCAAGCGGAACTACCACCCGAGCCCTGCAGACGCCGTCGCGGCTCCCCACGTCCGAGCCGCTCTGAGATCAGCACTCAAGGTCTGGCGCAGAGCCCTCCAGTACCTGGTTGGTACTAAGACTGTCCCGCTACCCTATCCCTCTAACAGACATTGAGACTCTTACTGGATCCCTCGATCCCACTGTAAATATTGAACGTATTACTTCTGATAAAGAACCAAGTCCGCAACTGATATTGAGTCCTGTGTGGTGGTGTTACTGGGCCTAGTACGATCATAGGAGAAGGACCTCCCCGAAGGGGGCTTCTCAGGGGCGCTCGGCTATACCTTTGTGGTAGGAAGGTGTCCCGGAATAGTCTCCCCGACTCCCCGGTGGTCCTCCCTCCAACATTTGGTGGCCAGCGACGGGATCCGAGCCAGACGCAATCGTACAGGCAAGTAACGCACCCACTACCTAACCAGACGGAAAAGAAAAGGGAACCATGGAAGGCCAAGAGGCAACCGTGGCCGCAACCTTCCAGCCGGAAAGGTTGGAAGAATACACCCACAAAGAACTGAAACAATTCTGCAAGGACAAAGGGATCCCAACCACAGGATTGGGCACCAAGGAAGAAATGCAGAAAGCCCTGAAAGCCTGGACAGAACCCGAGACCACTCCACCCCGAGCCAAAGGGACTTAGGCCCGGGACGGAAACCTGCCGACCCCAACCCCGACAGATGGGGGCGAACCGTCCCAGAAACCAGCCTTTCCCACGAAGAAATGCGAGAACGGGAGAGGGTCCGGACACACGAAATGGACCTCGCCCGACTCCGACTGGACGGTGAGCTCCTACTGGCGGAGAAGAAAATAGCCTTGGAGCAACTACGGCTGCAAGAGGAAATCGAGGAAAAAAAACGGCATCGGGAACTAGAGGAGAGACGGCTAACCCTCGAGCACGAGAGGAGCCTTAAAGAACTTGAAATAATAGCTAAAACGGGGGAGACCAGCAACCCCGGAGCCCGGGAGGCTCTGCCCCTGACCGAGCCAAAGGTTCACATCCCCAAGGATGTCGTCAAGGAGTACTATAAAAATGACGACATCCAGCAATGGTTCAGAGCGTACGAAGTAGCCATGACCTCCCATCGGGTACCCCGGAAGGATTGGGGTGCCGGCCTATGGGGGAGGTTCCTCAGCGAGGGCCGGGATACCCTGCTGCAGCTCCCCGACGCAGTGATGACATCATACGACCACATGAAAGAAGCCCTACTCACACGCTACGGACTATCAGCCGAGATGTACCGGCAGCGCTTCCGGGACTGCAAGAGGCTCCCCGGTACCACATGGGTCGAATACGTGGACTTCTTCAGCCGAGCGTAGGAAGGATGGATAAAAGGAAGCAAGGTCACCTCATACAATGAACTGTTCGACCTCATTGTCTGGGAGCACCTCGCCAACAACTGCTTTGCTGAACTAAGGCAACACCTCCTGGACAGTAAACTGACCGAGCCCCGGAAGCTCGCCGCCGAAGCAGATCGATGGGTCAACACCCGTGTCCCCCGGAACCCAGTGGGGGACTACCAACGGAGTACCACGGGACCTCCCCGCCAGCGAGGCGGAGGAGGGGGGTCCCACCGCAGTCGAGAATTCCCGGCCGGGCCGCCCAGAAGCCCGCCACGAGGCCAAGCTACCAACCACACTTCCCCGACCCTGGGCCGAAGGGGGACCCCTATCGCACGGCCTGGACCACGACCGACAGTGACCTGCTTCGGCTGTCAGCAGACCGGCCACTATGCGAGCGACCCGGCCTGCCCCGTGAACAGACGGAAAGGGACCACTGGGCCCCCCCCCCGACAAATAGCCGCCGCAGCCCTGGGGGAGGAAGAAGACGAGGAGGAACACCACGACGACGGGTCCCCCGAGTGGGAACCAGCTGCCATGTCGCTTGTATGCCTGGGCTCCCGAGAAATGGTGCCCCGAGCCGCCATCCCAAGCAACACCCAGAAGTGCCAACAGTGGGTCACCATCAATGGACGACGGGCCGAGGCCCTCAGGGACACTGGGGCCAGTGTGACCGCTGTCCGCTGCCACCTGGTGACCCCCGAACAAATCCTGCCGCATGTCCTATGCCCTGTCCGGACCGCGGACAACACCGAGAGCATGTGCCGGATGGCCAGGATTCCCTTTGAGTGGGGAGGAGTGTCCGGCACCCTAAAAGTGACTGTCCGCGATGACGCCCCAGTGGACTGCCTCCTGGGGAATGACCTAGAGAGCTCACCCTGGGCCCAGGTGGAACGCCAAGAGCATCTGGGGATGCTAGGACTGCCCGAGTGGGCCTGCGCCACCACCCAGTCCATGACCGCCCAACCAGCCGCTGCCACGGCCCCCGACAAGCCGACGGGCCCCTTACTATCACCCTCCTCCGGCACGGAGGAACCTGACGAGGAGGCCGGGCCATCCGAACTTTCTCCCGACGAGGCCGCCTCCCTCAGCGAGATCCCCGAGCTGGCCCAGTGGCGCTACGATGGGGGCCCCACCTGCGAACACTTCCAGCAAGAGCAGAAGGCCTGCCCGTCCCTCGAGGAGGCCCGACAGCAAGCGGCCGCCCAGGCTGCGGGGGACCCCACGGGAACCCACTGGGTCTATTGGGACAATGACTTATTGTATAGCGAGCAGAAAGTCGCCGAACTAGGGGCCGGCCGGGTGCTGGTGGTCCCCCTCCGATTTCGAGAGTTCCTCCTGAACCTGGCACATGACGTGCCCCCCGCCGGACACCTCGGGCGGGACAAAACTTACAGCCGCCTAGTGACCCATTTCTAATGGCCCCGAATGAGAAGAGACGTGGACCATCACTGCTGGTCCTGCCCGACCTGCCAGGCTAGCGGGAAGACTGGGGGTCGAGTGAAAGCCCCCCTACAACCATTTCCAGCCGTCCACACCCCGTTCGAACGAGTGGGGATCGATATCGTGGGGCCCCTCGACCCCCGAACCGCCCTGGGACACCGCTTCATCCTAGTATTGGTCGACCACGCCACCCGATACCCCGAGGCCATCCCACTCCGCACCGTGACAGCTCTAGTGGTGGGCCGGGCCATGATGGGCATCTTCTCCAGGGTGGGGTTCCCCCGAGAAGTGGTGAGCGACAGGGGTACGAACTTTATTTCAAAGTACATGAGATCCCTCTGGCAACAATGTGGGGTCACCTATAAGTTCACCACCCCTTACCACCCCCAGGGGAACGGACTGGTCGAGCGGTTCAACAGGACCCTGAAGGGGATGATCAAGGGCCTGGAAGAGCCCCTGAGGAGGAGATGGGATGTCCTGCTACCCTGCCTCCTGTTCGCCTATCGGGAGGTACCACAGAAATCCCTGGGCTTCAGCCCCTTCGAACTATTGTATGGGCACCCCGTACAAGGGCCCCTCAGCCTGGTCAAGGAGGGCTGGGAGGCGCAAGTCCAAGATGCCCCTCCCGACGTCTACCGGTACCTCCTGACCCTGCGGAACCAGACTCGGAAGTTCCGGGCCCTGGCAGAAGCCAACCTCGAAGCCAGCCAAGAAGACATGAAACGCTGGTATGACGAAAATGCCTCAACCATCGAGTTCGAGCCGGGCCAGCAAGTCTGGGTCATGTCACCCGTGGACCTCTGCGCCCTGCAGGACAAGTGGACCGGGCCCTTCAAGGTAGTTGAGAGGAAGAGCCCCGTCACGTACCTGGTCGACATGGAGTCCCCGAGGAACCCCCTCCGGGTCCTGCACGCCAACCGGCTCAAGCCCCACTTTGCCCGAACTGAACTAAGCCTGCTGCTGGCTACCGACGATGGGGGCGAAAGTGACTCCGAGCCCCTACCAGACCTCCTGGGGTCCTCGGGCCAAGACGGCTCCTTGGAGGGCGTCCGCCTCTCCGCCACCCTGACACCAGAACAGCGCCATGACTGCCAGAAGCTGCTGCAACCCTTCGCTGCCCTCTTCTCTCTCACGCCCGGGGTGACCCCCTGGTGCATCCACGACGTGGATACTCGGGACAGCCCCCCTGTGCGACACCGTGCTTACAGAGTACCTGACCGAGTCCGAGCCTGCATACAGACCGAGGTCTCCAAGATGCTCGCCCTCGGAGTCATCGAGCCATCAGACAGCCCGTGGGCCAGCCCGGTAGTCTTGGTGCCGAAGGCTGACGCCCCCGGCACTGCCCCAGAACTCAGATTTTGTGTCGACTACCGGGGCCTGAACGCAGTCACCAAGACCGATGCCCACCCCTTGCCACGAGCAGACGAGCTGATCGATCGCTTAGGGGCCGCCCGCTACCTAAGCACCTTTGATCTCACCGCTGGGTACTGGCAGATCAAGCTCATTCCCGGCGCCCAGGAACGATCCGCCTTTTCCACCCCCGATGGGCACTACCACTTTCGGGTAATGCCCTTCGGTATGAAGAACGCCCCAGCGACCTTTCAGCGGCTAGTGAACAAGGTCCTGGCCGGACTAGAAGCCTTCAGCGCGGCCTACCTCGACGACATTGCAGTCTTCAGCAACCACTGGGCCGCGCACCTATGACACCTCGGGGAAGTCCTGGCCGCTCCCCAAAGAGCCGGGCTCACAATCAAGGCCAGTAAATGCCAGATCGGTCAAGGATCTGTGACCTATCTGGGCCACCAGGTGGGGAGTGGCCAGGTGGCGCCCCTCCAGTTGAAGGTCGACGCCATCCAGGCGTGGGAGCCCCCCGTAACCCAAACCGCTGTCCGGGCCTTCTTAGGCCTCACAGGCTACTACCGACGCTTCATTAAGGATTATGGCAGCATTGTGGGGCCCCTTACGGATCTCACTTCCAAGAAACAGCCCAAGGCGGTGCACTGGACGCCCCGCTGTCAGACCGCTTTTGAGGCCCTCAAGGCGGCCATGTGCGCTGCCCCTGTGCTACAGGCCCCTGACTACAGCAAGGAATTTGTAGTCCAGACCGATGCCTCGGAGTACGGGGTTGGGGCGGTCCTCTCCCAGATGGACGCCGAGGGCCTCGACCGACCTGTGGCCTTTATCAGCCGCCGACTGCTGCCGCGAGAACAGAGGTGGAGCACCATCGAGAGGGAGGCCTTCGGCGTGGTATGGGCCCTCAAGAAGCTCCGGCCCTACCTTTTCGGCACCCACTTCAGGGTCCAAACTGACCACCGGCCCTTGCGGTGGCTCATGCAAATGCGGGACGAGAACCCCAAGCTGCTGCGATGGTCCATCTTGCTGCAAGGGATGGACTTCACTGTGGAACACCGGCCCGGCAACGACCACGCCAATGCTGACGGCCTGTCCAGATTCTTCCGCCTCGGCGAGGAGAACCCCCAAGGAGATGGGTGACTCTCCCTGCCTTCAGCTGGGGGGGACGCATGTGGGAGCCGGCCTTGTGGCGTGGTCCTGTTTCCCCTCACTAAGCCGCACGAGGTCCCATGCACCTCGGGGCTCCTCCATTTTGGATTATACGTCACTCCACGTGACCACCTGCGTGACCCCGCTTCACCCGGCCTCTGTCCCAGAGAGGCCCGACATCGAGGCGCCAACCCCTGGCCCGGGGGATACCACGTGAACCCTTCCCACTCCCGGCGGAGGGCAGTATCGATGGGACCCCCAACCGTCCTTCCACACCTAGGTGCGATCGCCCCACAGCTCTCTGGGGCCTGGCGCCTCTCCTGCTGGGCGTCTGGCCGCTCCCTACCCGGCCTCTCCGCCCTCTCCGGGCGCAAGGGTCCAGACATCAAAGGGCTCCAGTCCTATATCTGGGGCGACCCGACAACCATGACAACAGTTGTATCCCGGAGTCAAGAGCCCTGCTGATCGGTTCGCGGCTGACCCTACGGAAGAAGACTCATCCTGAACCCACACTCTGAGCCCTGCTGACAACGTCGCGGCTCCACCGTGCTTAAAGACCTTCACGAACCTTTGGGGCCCTGCTGACGCTGTCGCGGCCCGACCTTGTTGAACCTTACCATCAGAGCCCAGCTGACCTCGTCGCGGCTCGACCGAAGCGGACCTACCACCGGAGCCCTGCTGACTGTGTCGCGGCTCGACCCAAGCGGAACTACCACCCGAGCCCTGCAGACGCCGTCGCGGCTCCCCACGTCCGAGCCGCTCTGAGATCAGCACTCAAGGTCTGGCGCAGAGCCCTCCAGTACCTGGTTGGTACTAAGACTGTCCCGCTACCCTATCCCTCTAACAGACATTGAGACTCTTACTGGATCCCTCGATCCCACTGTAAATATTGAACGTATTACTTCTGATAAAGAACCAAGTCAGCAACTGATATTGAGTCCTGTGTGGTGGTGTTACTGGGCCTAGTACAATCATAGGAGAAGGACCTCCCCAAAGGGGGCTTCTCAGCGGCGCTCGGCTATACCTTTGCGGTAGGAAGGTGCCCCGGAATAGTCTCCCCGACTCCCCGGTGGTCCTCCCTCCAACAAGAGTGAGTAGTACAGAGTAGTAGAGAGTGAGTAGTAAAGAGTGAGTATTAGAAAGTGAGTAGTAGAGAGAGAGTAGTAGAGAGTGAGTAGTAGAGAGAAGTAGAGTGAGTAGTAGAGAGTGAGTAGTAGAGAGTGAGTAGTAGAGAGAGTAGAAGAGAGTGAGTAGTAGAGAGTAGTAGAGTGAGTAGTAGAGAGCGAGTAGAAGAGAATGAGTAGTGGAGAGTGAGTAGTACAGAGCAGTAGAGAGCGAGTAGTAAAGAGTGAGTAGTAGAAAATGAGTAGTAGAGAGAGAGTAGTAGAGAGTGAGTAGTAGAGAGTAGTAGACTGAGTAGTAGAGAGTGAGTAGTAGAGAGATAGTAGTAGAGAGTAGTAGAGAGTGAGAAGTAGAGCAGTAGAGAGTGAGTGGTAGAGAGTAGTAGAGAGTAGTAGAGTGAGTAGTAGAGAGTGAGTATTAGAGGGAGTAGAAGAGTGAGTAGTAGAGAGTAAGTAGTAGAGAGAAGTAGAGAGTGAGTAGTAGAGTGAGTAGTAGAGTGACTAGTATAGAGTGAATATTAGAGTGAGTAGTAGGGAGTAGTAGAGAGCAAATAGTAGAGAGCAAGTAGTAGAGATTGTGTAGTAGAGAGTGAGTAGTAGAGAGTAGTAGAGAGTGACTAGTAGAGAGAATAGTAGAGAGTGAGAAGTAGAGAGAGTAGTAAAGAGTAGTAGAGTAGTAGAGAGAGTAGTAGAGTGAGTAGTTGAGAGCGAGTAGTAGAGAGTGTGTAGTGGAGAGTGAGTTGTAGAGAGTAGTAGAGTGAGTAATAGAGATTAATAGAGAGTGAGTAGTAGAGAGAGAGTAGTAGAGAGTGAGTAGTAGAGAGTAGTAGAGTGAGTAGTAGAGAGTGAGTAGTAGAGAGAGTAGCAGAGAGTGAGTAGAGAGTAGTAGAGTGAGTAGCAGAGAGCAGTAGAGAGTGAGTAGTAGAGAGAGTAGTAGAGAGTAATAGAGTAGTAGAGAGTAATAGAGTAGTAGAGAGTGAGTAGTAGAGAGTGAGTAGTAGAGTGAGTAGTAGAGAGTAGTAGAGAGTGAGTAGTAGAGAGTGAGTATTAGAGAGTAGTAGAGAGCAAGTAGTCGAGAGTGAGTAGTGGAGAGTGAGTAGTAGAGAGTGAGTAGTAGAGAGAGAGTAGTAGAGAGAGAGTAGTAGTGAGTGAGTAGTAGAGTAGTAGAGAGTGAGTGGTAGAGAGTGAGTAGTAGAGAGTAGTAGTAGAGAGTGAGTAGTAGAGAGAGAGTAGTAGAGAGTGAGTAGTAGAGTAGTAAAGAGTGAGTGGTAGAGAGTGAGTAGTAGAGAGTAGTAGTAGAGAGTAGTAGAGACTAGTAGAGTGTGAGTAGTAGAGAGTGAGTAGTAGAAAATAGTAGAGAGTGAGTAGTAGAGAGTGATTAGTAGAGAGTGAGTAGTAGAGAGAGAGTAGTAGAGAGTGAGTAGTGGAGAGTAGTAGAGTGAGTAGTAGAGAGTGAGTTGTAGAGAGAGAGTAGTAGAGAGTGAGTAGTAGAGTAGTAGAGAGTGAGTGGTAGAGAGTGAGTAGTAGAGAGTAGTAGTAGAGAGTAGTAGAGACTAGTAGAGAGTGAGTAGTAGAGATTGAGTAGTAGAGAGTACTAGCAAGTGAGTAGTACATAGTGAGTAGTAGAGAGAGAGTAGTAGAGAGTGATCAGTAGAGAGTGACTAGTAGAAAGTAGTAGAGAGTGAGTAGCAGAGAGTGAGTAGTATAGAGTAGTATAGAGTGAGTAGTAGAGAGTAGTAGATAGTGAGTAGTAGAGAGTGAGTAGTAGAGAGTAGTAGAGCATGAGTAGTAGAGAGTGAGTAGTAGAGAGAGAGTAGTAGAGAGTAGTAGAGAGTGAGTAGTAGAGAGTGTGTTGTAGAGAGTAGTGGAATAGTATAGAGTGAGTAGTAGAGAGTAGTAGAGAGTGAGTAGTAGAGTGAGTAGTAGAGAGTAGTAGAGAAAGAGTAGTAGAGAACAATTAGTAGAGAGTGTGTAGTATCGAGTGAGTAGTAGAGAGTTGTAGAGAGTGAGTAGTAGAGAGTGAGAAGTAGAGAAATGATTAAAGTAGTAGAGTAGTAGAGAGTGAGTAGTAGAGTGAGTAGTAGAGTAGTTGAGAGCGAGTAGTGGAGAGTGAGTAGTGGAGAGTGAGTAGTAGAGAGTAGTAGAGAGCGAGTAGTAGAGAGTGAGCAGTAGAGATTGAGTAGTAGAGAGTAGTAGAGAGTGAGAAGTAGAGAGCAAGTAGTAGAGATTGTGTAGTAGAGAGTGAGTAGTAGAGAGTAGTAGAGAGTGACAAGTAGAGAGAATAGTAGAGAGTGAGAAGTAGAGAGAGTAGTAAAGAGTAGTAGAGTAGTAGAGAGAGTAGTAGAGTGAGTAGTTGAGAGCGAGTAGTAGAGAGTGTGTAGTGGAGAGTGAGTTGTAGAGAGTAGTAGAGAGCGAGTAGTAGAGAGTGAGTAATAGAGATTAATAGAGAGTGAGTAGTAGAGAGTGAGTAGTAGAGAGTGAGTATTAGAGAGAGAGTAGTAGAGAGTGAGTAGTGGAGAGTAGTAGAGTGAGTAGTAGAGAGTGAGTTGTAGAGAGAGAGTAGTAGAGAGTGAGTAGTAGAGTAGTAGAGAGTGAGTGGTAGAGAGTGAGTAGTAGAGAGTAGTAGTAGAGAGTAGTAGAGACTAGTAGAGAGTGAGTAGTAGAGATTGAGTAGTAGAGAGTACTAGCAAGTGAGTAGTACATAGTGAGTAGTAGAGAGAGAGTAGTAGAGAGTGATCAGTAGAGAGTGACTAGTAGAAAGTAGTAGAGAGTGAGTAGCAGAGAGTGAGTAGTATAGAGTAGTATAGAGTGAGTAGTAGAGAGTAGTAGATAGTGAGTAGTAGAGAGTGAGTAGTAGAGAGAGAGTAGTAGAGAGTGAGTAGTAGAGAGTAGTAGAGCATGAGTAGTAGAGAGTGAGTAGTAGAGAGAGAGTAGTAGAGAGTAGTGGAATAGTATAGAGTGAGTAGTAGAGAGTAGTAGAGAGTGAGTAGTAGAGTGAGTAGTAGAGAGTAGTAGAGAAAGAGTAGTAGAGAACAATTAGTAGAGAGTGTGTAGTATCGAGTGAGTAGTAGAGAGTTGTAGAGAGTGAGTATTAGAGAGTGAGAAGTAGAGAAATGATTAAAGTAGTAGAGTAGTAGAGAGTGAGTAGTAGAGTGAGTAGTAGAGAGTAGTTGAGAGCGAGTAGTGGAGAGTGAGTAGTGGAGAGTGAGTAGTAGAGAGTAGTAGAGAGCGAGTAGTAGAGAGTGAGTAGTAGAGATTGAGTAGTAGAGAGTAGTAGAGAGTGAGAAGTAGAGAGCAAGTAGTAGAGATTGTGTAGTAGAGAGTGGGTAGTAGAGAGTAGTAGAGAGTGACTAGTAGAGAGAATAGTAGAGAGTGAGAAGTAGAGAGAGTAGTAAAGAGTAGTAGAGTAGTAGAGAGAGTAGTAGAGTGAGTAGTTGAGAGCGAGTAGTAGAGAGTGTGTAGTGGAGAGTGAGTTGTAGAGAGTAGTAAAGAGCGAGTAGTAGAGAGTGAGTAATAGAGATTAATAGAGAGTGAGTAGTAGAGAGAGAGTAGTAGAGAGTGAGTAGTAGAGAGTAGTAGAGTGAGTAGTAGAGAGTGAGTAGTAGAGAGAGTAGCAGAGAGAGAGTAGTAGAGTGAGTAGCAGAGAGTAGTAGAGAGTGAGTAGTAGAGAGAGTAGTAGAGAGTAATAGAGTAGTAGAGAGTGAGTAGTAGAGAGTGAGTAGTAGAGTGAGTAGTAGAGAGTAGTAGAGAGTGAGTAGTAAAGAGTGAGTATTAGAGAGTAGTAGAGAGCGAGTAGTCGAGAGTGAGTAGTGGAGAGTGATTAGTAGAGAGTGAGTAGTAGAGAGAGTAGTAGAGAGAGAGTAGTAGAGAGTGAGTAGTAGAGTAGTAGAGAGTGAGTGGTAGAGAGTGAGTAGTAGAGAGTAGTAGTAGAGAGTGAGTAGTAGAGAGAAGGTAGTAGAGAGTGAGTAGTAGAGTAGTAGAGAGTGAGTGGTAGAGAGTGAGTAGTAGAGAGTAGTAGTAGAGAGTAGTAGAGAGTAGTAGAGTGTGAGTAGTAGAGAGTGAGTAGTAGAGAGTAGTAGAGAGCGAGTAGTAGAGAGTGAGTAGTAGAGAGTGAGTAGTAGAGAGTGAGTAGTAGAGAGAGAGTAGTAGAGAGTGAGTAGTGGAGAGTAGTAGAGTGAGTAGTCGAGAGTGAGTTGTAGAGAGAGAGTAGTAGAGAGTGATTAGTAGAGTAGTAGAGAGTGAGTGGTAGAGAGTGAGTAGTAGAGAGTAGTAGTAGAGAGTAGTAGAGACTAGTAGAGAGTGAGTAGTAGAGATTGAGTAGTAGAGAGTAGTAGTAAGTGAGTAGTACATAGTGAGTAGTAGAGAGAGAGTAGTAGAGAGTAGTAGAGAGTGATCAGTAGAGAGTGACTAGTAGAGAGTAGTAGAGAGTGAGTAGCAGAGAGTGAGTAGTATAGAGTAGTATAGAGTGAGTAGTAGAGAGTAGTAGAGAGTGAGTAGTAGAGAGTGAGTAGTAGAGAGAGAGTAGTAGAGAGTGAGTAGTAGAGAGTAGTAGAGCATGAGTAGTAGAGAGTGAGTAGTAGAGAGAGAGAGTAGTAGAGAGTAGTAGAGAGTGAGTAGTAGAGAGTGTGTAGTAGAGAGTAGTGGAATAGTATAGAGTGAGTAGTAGAGAGTAGTAGAGAGTGAGTAGTAGAGTGAGTAGTAGAGAGTAGTAGAGAAATTGTAGTAGAGAACAATTAGTAGAGAGTGTGTAGTATCGAGTGAGTAGTAGAGAGTTATAGAGAGTGAGTAGTAGAGAGTGAGAAGTAGAGAAATTATTAGAGTAGTAGAGTAGTAGAGAGTGAGTAGTAGAGTGAGTAGTAGAGAGTAGTTGAGAGCGAGTAGTGGAGAGTGAGTAGTGGAGAGTGAGTAGTAGAGAGTAGTAGAGAGCGAGTAGTAGAGAGTGAGTAGTAGAGATTGAGTAGTAGAGAGTAGTAGAGAGTGAGAAGTAGAGAGAGAGCAGTAGAGAGTGAGTAGTAGAGAGTGAGTAGTAGAGATTGAGTAGTGGAGAGTGATTAGTAGAGAGTGAGTAGTAGAGAGAGAGTAGTAGAGAGTGAGTAGTAGAGGGTAGTTGAGTGAGTAGTAGAGAGTGAGTAGTAGAGAGAGAGTACTAGAGAGTGAGTAGTAGAGTAGTAGAGAGTGAGTGGTAGAGAGAGGTAGAGAGTATTTGAGTGAGTAGTAGAGAGTGAGTAGTAGAGAGAGTAGTAGAGAGAGAGTAGTAGAGAGCAAATAGTAGAGAGTGAGTAGTGGAGAGTGAGTAGTACAGAGCAGTAGAGAGCGAGTAGTAGAGAGTGAGTAGTAGAAAGTGAGTAGTAGAGAGTGAGTAGTAAAGAGAGAGTAGTAGAGAGTGAGTAGTAGAGTAGTAAAGAGTTAGTGGTAGAGAGTAGTAGAGAGTAGTAGAGTAAGTAGTAGAGAGTAGTAGAGAGTGAGTAGTAGAGAGTGAGTACTTGAGAGTAGTAGTATGGAATAGTAGAGAGTATTAGAGAGTGAGTAGTAGAGAGAGAGTAGTAGAGAGTAGTAGCGAGTGAGTAGTAGAGAGTGAGTAGTAGAGAGAGAGTAGTAGAGAGTGAGTAGTAGAGAGTCAATAGTAGAGAGTAGTAGAGAGTGAGTAGTAGAGAGTAGTAGAGTAGTAGAGAATGAGTAGTAGAGAGTAGTAGAGAGTGAGTAGTAGAGAGTGAGTAGTAGAGAGAGAGTAGTAGAGAGTAGTAGAGAGTGAGTAGTAGAGTAGTAGAGAGTAGTCAGTCAGTGTCAGTCAGTGTCAGTCAGTCAGTGTCAGTCAGTGTCAGTCAGTCAGTGTCAGTCAGTCAGTCAGTGTCAGTCAGTCAGTGTCAGTCAGTGTCAGTCAGTGTCAGTCAGTGTCAGTCAATCAGTGTCAGTCAGTGTCAGTCAGTCAGTGTCAGTCAGTCAGTGTCAGTCAATTAGTGTAAGTCAGTGTCAATCAGTCAGTGTCAGTCAATCAATGTCAGTCAGTGTCAGTGTCAGTCAGTGTCAGTCAATCAGTGTCAGTCAGTGTCAATCAGTCAGTGTCACTCAGTCAGTGTCAGTCAGTCAGTGTCAGCTAGAGCAGCTCTGCTGACCTGGTTCTCTGGCTCTAAAGCAGCTCTGCTGACCTGGTTCGCTCCCTCTAAAGCAGCTCTGCTGACCTGGTTTCTCTGGCTCTACAGCAGGTCTGCTGACCTGGTTCTCTGGCTCTAGAGCAGCTCTGCTGACCTAGTTCTTAGGCTACAGAGCAGCTCTGCTGATCTGGTTCTCTGGCTCTAAAGCAGCTCTGCTGACCTGGTTCTCTGGCTCTAAAGCAGCTCTGCTGACCTGGTTCTATGGCTCTGAAGCAGTTCTGCTGACATGGTTCTCTTGCTCCAGAGTAGCTCTGCTGACCTGGGGGCATATGTATCAAAATCAGTTATTGCGATTATCAAATAGCGATTTTTTGAGAATCGCTATTTGAGAATCGCAAAACAGGATGTATTTAAAAATTCGCAAATATTTTGCGATTTCTTGTTATTCCTTAATTGCGATTAGCAAATTGCGAAATCACAATTAAGGAATACCTTCCCATTTATTCCTAAGGGCCAGGAGGCCCATAGGAATGAATGGGAAGTCATTCTCAATTTGCGATTCGTAATTAGAGAATTGCAAATTAAGAATAATTTCAATGGTGCAAGGGTGTCATAAGGACACCCTGGTGCACCCCTGAAATGTGCATTTGTGCGCATATGGCGCACATACATGCCCTAAGGGCATGTATGTACATCACATGTGACTTTGAAAAATACCAAAAAGTGCATTTTTCAAAGAAATCGCAAATTACCACCAACTGGAAGTTGGTGGTAATTTGCGATTTCTTAAGGAGAAATCGCACAACTTGGGTGCTTGTTACATAGCATTTAAGGAATTGCAATTTGCGATTCCTTAAATGCTTACGCAAAATTAAGGAATCGTAAATTTAGCGATTCCTTAATAATGCGATGCGAAAATGGGTCATACATCGCGTTTTGCAATTTTGTATACGCAAACGCTTTTTTTTTGCGAATCGCAGCGTTTGCGAATACAAAATCGCTTGATACATATGCCCCCAGGTTCTCTCCCTCTAGAGCAGCTCTGCTGACCTGGTTCTCTACCTCTAAAGCAGCTCCACTGACCTGGTTTCTTTGGCTCTACAACTGCTCTGCAGACCTGGTTCTCTGGCTCTAGAGCAGCTCTGCTGACCTGGTTCTTAGGCTCTAGAGCAGCTCTGCTGACCTGGTTCTATGGCTCTAAAGCAGCTTTGTTGACCTGGTTTTATGGCTCTGAAGCAGCTTTGCTGACTTGGTTCTCTGGCTCTAGAGCAGCTCTGCTGACCTGGTTCTCTGGCTCTAAAGCAGCTCTACTGGCCTGGTTCTCTGGCTCTAAAGCAGCTCTGCTGACCTGGTTCTCTCCCTCTAAAGCAGCTCTGCTGACCTGGTTTCTCTGGCTCTACAGCAGCTCTGCTGACCTGGTTCTCTGGCTCTAGAGCAGCTCCGCGGACCTGGTTCTCTGGCTCTACAACAGCTCTACTGACCTGGTTATCTGGCTCTAAAGCAGCTCTGCTGACCCGGTTCCATGGCTCTAAAGCAGTTCTGCTGACCTGGTTCTCTGGCTCTAGAGCAGCTATGCTGAACTGGTCCCTTGGCTCTAAAGCAGCTCTGCTGACCTGGTTCTTAGGCTCTAGAGCAGCTCTGCTGACCTGGTTCCCTGGCTCTAAAGCAGCTCTGCTGACCTGGTTCTCTCCCTCTAAAGCAGCTCTGCTGACCTGGTTCTCTGCCTCTGGAGCATCTCTGCTGACCTGGTTCTCTGGCTCTAAAGCAGCTCTGCTGACCTGGTTCTCTGGCTCTAAAGCAGCTCTGCTGACCTGGTTCTCTGGCTCTAGAGCAGCACTGCTGACCTGGTTCTCTGGCTCTAAAGCAGCTCTGCTGACCTGGTTCTCTCCCTCTAAAGAGCTCTGCTGACCTGGTTCTCTGGCTCTAAAGCAGTTCTGCTGACCTGGTTCTCTGCCTCTAGAGCAGCTCTGCTGACTTGGTTCTCTGGATCTAGAGCAGCTCTGCTGACCTGGTTCTTTGTCTCTAGAGCAGCTCTGCTGACCTGGTTCTTTGTCTCTAGAGCAGCTCTGCTGACCTGGTTCTTAGGCTCTAGAGCAGCTCTGCTGACCTGGTTCTCTGGCTCCAAAGCAGCTCTGTTGACCTGGTACTATGGCTCTAAAGCAGCTTGCTGACTTGGTTCTCTGGCTCTAGAGCAGCTCTGCTGACCTGGCTCTCTGACTCTAAAGCAGCTCTGCTGACCTGGTTCTCTGGCTCTACAGCAGCTCTGCTGACCTGGTTCTCTGGCTCTAGAGCAGCTCTGCTGACCTAGTTCTTAGGCTGTAGAGCAGCTCTGCTGACCTGGTTCTCTGGCTCTAAAGCAGCTCTGCTGACCCGGTTCCATGGCTCTAAAGCAGTTCTGCTGACCTGGTTCTCTGGCTCTAGAACAGCTCTGCTGACCTGGTCCCTTGGCTCTAAAGCAGCTATGCTGACCTGGTTCTTAGGCTGTAGAGCAGCTCTGCTGACCTGTTTCACCGGCTCTAAAGCAGCTCTGCTCACCTGTTTCTCTCCCTCTAAAGCAGCTCTGCTGACTTGGTTCTCTGCCTCTAGAGCAGCTCTGCTGACCTGGTTCTCTTGCTCTAAAGCATCTCTGCTGACCTGGTTCTATGGCTCTAAAGCAGCTCTGCTGACCTGGTTCTCTGGCTCTAGAGCAGCACTGCTGACCTGGTTCTCTGGCTCTAAAGCAGCTCTGCTGACCTGGCTCTCTCCCTCTAAAGAGCTCTGCTGACCTGGTTCTCTGGCTCCAAAGCAGCTCTGCTGATCTGGTTTCATGGCTCCAAAGCAGCTCTGCTGACTTGGTTCTCTGGCTCTAAAGCAGCTCTGCTGACCTGGTTCTCTCCCTCTAAAGAGCTCTGCTGACCTGGTTCTCTGCCTCTAGAGCAGCTCGGCTGACCTGGTTCTATGGCTCTAAAGCAGCTCTGCTGACTTGGTTCTCTGGCTCTAGATTAGCTCTGCTGGCCTGGTTCTCGGCCTCTAGAGCTGCTCTGCTGACCTGGATCTCTGGCTCTAGAGCAGCTCTGCTGACCTGGGTCTCTGGTTCTAGAGCAGCTCTGCTGACCTGCTTCTTAGGCTCTAGAGCAGCTCTGCTGACCTGGTTCTCCGGCTCTACAATGGCTCTGCTGACCTGGTTTCTCTGGCACTACAGCAGCTCTGCTGACCTGGTTCTCTGCACTCACGATGCACGCACCCGACTTCGCGAAAATATATTTAAAAATAATATAAGTTTATTATAAGTACAAATATATTATTTTTATGAATATCTTAGATAATCTAATATCTTGCCCTAATATGTATATCATACATGTATATACACTTTTTTTGCGGGAGTCGCTCACCCAGCGCGCCCCAGCATATATATGACGTCACACAGGACCCGCCACCGCGCAAGCATCACGTACCGTAATGCGAATGTGTCGCGAATGCCAGGAGCAGGAGTCAAGGACTGGTCGCATACCAATCGCGCACATTTGAGATGTCATCAGTGATGTCATCAGTGATGTCACTGACTATGTCATGAGTGATGTAATATGTGACGTCATCAGCAGTGCATTGCGGGGGCACGCGAGTTATAGTTAGCTGAACTAACTATAACGGGGGAATTTCTAGGGTTTTGTACGAGGGAAATGTCCAGCTAACTATAACACCCCTGAAACCTATGTTTTTTTCAGTGAGACCGAAACGCGTTGGTTTTGTTTGTTATGGAGTGACACTACAAACATTAAAAATCATCAAAGTGAAAAAGCCAGACCGGAGTGCGACCCGTTTCTTTCAATGTGAGAAAGAGTGTGAAATTTATTGGCGGCCAGGCTCGGTCGCGGGACAACGCACAACTCTCAGAGCGCCATATCAGTGAAAGGAGCCGAAAGAAGGATTAATATATATATATATATATATTCACTGAAAAAACCATAGGTTTCAGGGGCGTTATAGTTAGCTGGACTTTTCACTCGTACAAAACCATTGGAATTCCCCCGTTATAGTTAGTTCAGCTAACTATAACTTGCGCGCCCGCAATGCACTGCTGATGACGTCACATATTACATCACTCATGACATGGTCAGTGACATCACTCATGACATCACTGATGACATCTCAAATGACATCACTGATGACATCATCCAGTGAATGTGTGTTTTTCTGAAAATTACATATGTTTTATATATGTATATCTCAAGGTCGATGGAAGAATAAATGGGTATATAAGTGTCTAAATGGATGATTTGTTTTTGAAAAATTGATTGTATAACTGACTGATTAAGTGTATCTTAGTGAATACATGGCTTAGTGAGCAATGTTTAAATGTGTAAATATCTGTATCAGTCTCTCACTTTGTGTATAAGTGGCTGCATGGGTTGGTGAGTAGCTACACGTGTGTCTATATAGGTTATTAGTTGGTTTTTTGAGTATCAGTATGAGTGTCTGTATGGTTCGGTGGGGGGTATTACGTAGTGCATAGGTGCATTAATGAGTGACTCACTGTTTGTATGTGTTGAAGACAGCATGTGTGCAGGACTGTATGGGTGGATGAGTGTGTGCATGGGTGTGTTAGTGAGTGATAGACTGTCTTAATAGTGTCTTTATGAGTAACTACATATGTTTTAAACTAGTATATGTGACTATTGGTGTATATAAGTGACTATATGTGAGAGTGAGAGATTGAAAGAGTTCCTGTATGAATAAGTATGTGTTTCTATAAGTGATTGTTTAAAAGACTAAGTATGTGTAAGTTTCTGTAGAAGTAAGTGTGGTGGTGTGTGTATAACTGTATATGCAAGTAAATGGATGTTTGATTCTTTATTAGCATGAGTGACTATGTGTGTGAGTAACTCTATGGATGAGTGGCGTTGTCTAACAGAATGTATAGGTGTGTGAGTACATATGATGAGTGAGTACATGTATGAGTGACTGTATAGGACTGTTGGTGAATGAGTGGATGTGTATGTGGATCTTAGAATTACTGAATAGGTTGTTGTAACTGGTATTGGTATGTCCATTGTTTTGAACATTGTAGTTTCTATTTTTGAATGTGTGTATCAAAGGTTATATTAGGGGAAGAGGAGGTCTGCCACTCTATCACAAGGATGATGTCATCAGTGATGTCATTAGTGATGTCATTTGAGATGTCATCAGTGATGTCATGAGTGATGTCACTGACCATGTCATGAGTGATGTAATATGTGACGTCATCAGCAGTGCATTGCGGGCGCGCGAGTTATAGTTAGCTGAACTAACTATAACGGGGAAATTTCAATGGTTTTGTACGAGTGAAAAGTCCAGCTAACTATAACGCCCCTGAAACCTATGTTTTTTTTTCATTGAATTTCTAAGGTTTTTTAAATGCTAATTCCTAACTATAACGTGCCTGAAACCTATGGTTTATTCAGTGAATTTCAAAGGTTTTTTAAATGCTAATTTCTGACTATGCCTACAGAGATAGGACATGTGAAGAAAGAAGAAAAAACGCACAGAAAGAAAAAAAAGAAATGCAGAAAGAAGCAACAGAAGTCCTCAAAGATGAAGAAAAGTGCAGGAAGAAGGATAACGTGCAGAAAGAACAAACAGAAGAGCAGAAAGAAGCCTTGTTGCAAAATCATCCTGTACCCTCAACTTTTTCAGACGGATACTGGTGGTAACTGAGTCTGACTAACCAGTCCTAGAGCCAGTGCTATGTTAAAAGACACTCAGAATACAGTGAAAACACCTACATACACTAAGGGACACTATGCGTTGGGGTCCCCCTGTGATCAGCATGACCTCCTCTGTAAGCCCCTAGTATATAATAGGGCAGGGGATTAAAACTACCTCTTAAAATGCGCCACAGGGCGTGTTTGCACACGTCACCTCAGGCCGTGCCACTTTTTACACCTCTCTGCAATGCAGCTCTGTGGCACATACTGGAGGTACCTAGTGGGCTAGTTGGACCCTAGGGACCCTCAGGATTCAAATGAACTTAATGTCCCAACTAAAAACGGCCACAGGGCGTGTTTACACAGTGGTGAAGGGAGGGGACGGGGCCTGAGTTAGCGTGTGCAAACACGCCCTGTGGCCGTTTTAAGTTGGGAGATTAAGTCCCCTTGAATCCTGAGGGTCCCTAGGGTCCAACTAGACCACTAGGTACCTCCAGTAAGCGCCACAGAGCTGCGTTGCAGAGAGATGTAAAAAGGGGCACGGCCTAGACCACCTCTCTGCAACGCAGCGGAGTGGTGCTTACTGGAAGCACCTGGTGGGCTAGTTGGCCGCCAGGGTCCCTCAGGATTAAAGGGGAATTATTTCCCCAATTTAAAACGTGCCACAGGGCTTGTTTGCACACGCTAACTCAGGCCCCGTCCCCTCCCTTCACCACTGTGTAAACACGCCCTGTGGCCGTTTTTAGTTGGGACATTAAGTTCATTTGAATCCTGAGGGTCCCTAGGGTCCAACTAGCCCACTAGGTACCTCCAGTATGTGCCACAGAGCTGCATTGCAGAGAGGTGTAAAAAGTGGCACGGCCTGGACCACCTCTCTGCAACGCAGCTCAGTGGCGCTTACTGGAAGTACCTGGTGGGCTAGTTAGCCCCCAGGGGCCCTAAGGATTGAAGGGGAATCATTTCCCCAACTTAAAACTTAAAACGCGCCACTTGGCTTGTTTGCACACGTTAACTCAGGCCCCGTCCCCTCTCTTCACCACTGTGTAAACATGCCCTGTGGCTGTTTTTAGTTGGGAGATTAAGTTAATTTGAATCCTGAGTGTCCCTAGGGTCCAACTAGCCCACTAGGTACCTCCAGTATGCGCCACAGAGCTGCGTTGCAGAGAGGTGTAAAAAGTGGCACGGCCTGGACCACCTCTCTGCAACGCAGCTCAGTGGCGCTTACTGGAAGCACCTGGTGGGCTAGTTAGCCCTCAGGATTGAAGGGGAATTATTTCCCCAACTTAAAACGGGCCATAGGGCGTGTTTGCACACGTCACCTCAGGCCCCGTCCCTTTCCTTCCCCACTGTGTGAACATGCCCTGTGGCCGTTTTTTAAGTTGGGAGATTAAGTCCCCTTGAATCTTGAGGATCCCTAGGGGCAAAATAGCCCACTAGGTACGTTCAGTAAGCGCCATTGCAGAGAGGTGTAAAAAGGGGCACGGCGTGCACCACCTCTCTGCAAAACAGAGCAGTGGCACTTACTGGAAGCACCGGGTGGGCTAGTTGGCCCCCAGGGTCCCTCAGGATTGAAAGGGAATTATTTCCCCAACTTAAAATGCGCCACAGGGTGTGTTTGCACACGTCACCTCAGGCCCCGTCCCCTCCCTTCACCACTGTGTAAACGCGCCCTGTGGCCGTTCTAAGTTGAGAGATTAAGTCCCCTTGAATCCTAAGGAAACCTAGGGTCAAACTAGCCCACTAGGTACCTCCAGTAAGCGCCACAGAGCTGCGTTGCATAGAGGTGTAAAAAGGGGCGTGGCCTCAGAACACCTGTCTGCAACGCAGCTCCCTGGCGCACACTGGAGATACCTGTTGGGCTAGTTGGTCCTCAGGGACCCTCAGTATTGAAGGGGAATTAATTCCCCAACTTACAACTGGCCAAGGGGCGCGTTTGCAGAGTGCTGCAAGGAGGGGGCGTGGCCTCCAGCGCTATGCCGGTCTTTTATTTATTTAATTTTTTTAAGAAGGAGGGCTGTGTGGCCCCCCTTCTTTTTCTAATTTACTGGCCCTGGGCACCCCATCCCCCAGGGCCTGCTCCCTAATTTATTGTTGTTGAAAAAAATAAATTTGGCCCTCCGAAGGCCTTAATCGGCCCCGGGGACCCACACCCCCGTGTCATGGCCTTTTTTTAATTTAAATTCTTTAGGGGGGGCTGCGTTGCCCCCCTCCTCAGGCCACTTATGGCTCTGGGGACCCCATCCCCCGGGGCCGGCCTTTGTTTTTTATTATTTTAAAAATATATATATTTCTAGAAACACCTAGGACATGCTGGACAAACCGTATGTACCTATCACCATGACGATTTGCGTGATATTCATTAAAAGGCGACTATGCAAAGAATGAATCCACATTAAATGTATTTACACCGCTAGTGAAGCTCTGACGTGTCTGACGCCCTACCGTGCCTAATCCCGGTGCCCCCACCGGTGGGTATTCTCCAAGTAGACACCCTTGTCGTTAATTTATACAAACATGGTTAGATATTGACGGGCACATTTAATATACATGCACACCAAGCCATTCAAAGGGGATTCGACAAAATTTCGACCAAACTATGCCAGAAACCCCCCTCACGGTTAATAAAAAACACATCCACCGCCGCATGTGTAATACTTTTTATTTTACTCTCTGGAAAGGAGACAAACCTCACTCCAGAGTCACAGCGTGCTCCTGGCTGAGCCCAATGCTGTGTTACACCCACCAGTGCCCGCCGATTGCCTCACACCTCTGTGTTGTATTCCACCAGCTAGTGCCTATGCTATGGCACTATCTAGCCCATGTGCACTGTAACACCACCCCGTGAATATGTCATGCCACACTTGCCTTCGCACGGGTTATATTGCCCCATCTAACGTGCCTTCCTCGATGTGTATGTTATAACGCACAGCGCTATGCAATACATATTACAATCTGGGATCCATATCTTTGTCACAGTGCATATGCAATGTTACACTCCCCAGCACATATTTTATATTACAACTTTAGAGACTAGTTATGTTACACAACACTGCCCTGTGCATATTACACTCCAAGGCGCATATCGCATTGCACGCGCTAGTGCCTGTGCTATCTCGCGCTCTCCAATGAATCTGTCATTGCGCACAACGTATTGCATATTATGTTTCACACACCGATTCATCTTATATCACACTTTTTGGTGCATAGTTTATACCATATACTACATCTAGTTTTCATTTTCAATCGTGCTCTCAGGACTATGTTCTATATAACACTGCGTCCACCTACCCTTTTTACGGGCATTACATTTTGCGATGGGGGTGGAGGGTCAGGGGGTGTTTCTGCCAAGTGAGCCTGGAGTCACAGTCACAAACGTCCTCTTCTTCCTGAATAAAAGTGAGATTATGCTGCATACTTGTTCATATTTTAAGTAGTTCGCACAGACACACATTTTAAAAACAATAAAGTTCCTAATACCCACCTTCTCTGAACAGTTAGCTTGCTGCCCCATCCACCTCCTCCCTATCCTCTGTTGTCTGAATCCATGGACTAGCCTCCTCCCTGCTGCCATGCATGGTCTGATGTGCTGCCACTGCCCTCCATTTAGCATGATGTACCAGTCCACTCCTCCTGCCCTCCATTGCCCAATTCTATGGCCCATCATTGACCTCCTGCTTAGCCTCTGTGCTTAGCTTGCTGCCCCTATTCTCCTTCCCCCTGCCCTCCGATGTCTTTGTGCATGCCCCTGCTCCATCCTTTTTGCCCACTGTGTTCCATGGACCTGCCACTCCTATCTACTCTGAGTGTTCTGTTGAGCTGCCACTCCCCTCCCACCTGCCTAGCATTGTCAGATGACTGTAACCTGTCCCTGCCACCTCCACCCTGCCTGTCCACATGCCATGCCCCTATCCCCTTCCTCCTGTCCTCCATGGTCCATTTTACTGCCACACCCTTCTGCCCTCCCTGATCTGTTGTGCTGCAACTGCTCCTCCTGCCTGCCCCGCACAGTCTGTTGTGAGGCCCCTTCCCCTGAACTCTCTTGTCTGTGCCCAGGTCCTGACCGTCCCTTCTATCCTCCATGGTCCTTTGTGCATGCCCCTGCACCCTCCTTCTTGCCCATCATAACCATTGTGCTGCCACTAACCCTCCCGCTTGCCATGCATGGTCTTCTGTGCTGCCATGGCCCCTCCCACCTTCCCTGTGTGGTCAGCTAGCTGCCCCTGACCCCCTCCCACCTTCCCTCCATGGTCTGTGTGTATGCCACCATATTCTCATTGGTGCTCTCCATGGTGTGTCTTGTTTCTAGTGCCCATCCTGCCTGACCTCCATGGTCATCTTGCTGCTCCTGCCCTGCCCCCTTGCCCCCAGCCCTCTCTTTCCATGTGCAGACCCCCTATTCCCTCCCTCCTGGCTTGTCTGTTCCATTGTAATGCCCCTGATCCGTCCCTCCTGCCCTTTATGGTCTGTTATGCTGCAGCTTTCTCTCCTGTCTGTCCATTATGGTCAGCTAGCTACCATTGCCTCTTTCCCATCTGTTCTCTGTTGTCCATGTGCATGGTCCTGTCCCCTCTCTATTGCTTTCTATGGATTGTTGTGCTGCACTCCCGTCCCGCATGCGCTGTGTGGTGTATTGTGCTTCTGCAAACCCTGATGCCTGCCCTGTAGGGTCAGTTTGGTGCACCTCTCCATGTCCCTCCTGTCCTCTGTTATCCGAGTCCATGTCCCTACCCCAATTCCTCCTGCCTACCATGATTCAATGTACCATACTTGCGAACATTTTGAACTTGGTAAGAGGGAGATTTTGAAATAAAACTGGGGTATTGATTTTCCCCTTTGAGTTACATTGAAAAAGAGAAGATTGTAGACAGGAAATAGATCAAGTAAAGCCCATTTGAGCTTAAAAACATTGGACGTTTCCTGGCTGAAACGGGTCTGTTGGCATGTATGGTTGTATGACCGCTGCCTCTTCCTTCTGCCCACAATGGTCTATTATATTGCCACAGCCTCTCTTGCCAGTCCTTTATTGTTGGTTTGTTGCCCCTGCCCCCCTTTCCACTGCCCTCCATAGTCTGTTGTGCTGCCACTGCCCTTCCTGCCTGCCTAGTGTGGTCAAATTGTTGCCTCTGCACTCTCCTACCTGCCTTCAATTTTCAGAGTCCGTGCCCCTGACCTCTGCCTCTCAACAGTATCCCAATGAACAACTAGATTGCTAACATTCTATATTTATTACAAAAGTGTGGAACGCCTGACGTCATCTTGATGTAATCAAAACTGTAATGCCTAGAGCATTTCCTTTTGAAATTACATATATGAGAGGGTCTTATTTACATCAAAATCATGGTTAGTGCTCTAAAAAACTAAAATGAGGACATATTTTCTGAGTTTTCAAATAGCGACAAAGAACTTTTAAATTATTTGTAATCTTAGTTTTTTTATCCAGTTTACCACTTGATTAAATGTCGCATCCAAGGGGAGAGGGTGTGGTGTTACTTCCAGAGCTGCAGACTTTGCAACTGGGGAACCAGGTTGGAGTTTCTGCTTCAGCTCAACATTCTGTCATTCTGGTCAAATCACTTAATCTCCCCATGTCTACAACCAAAATGAATTTGATCTTGTGTGATGTAACCAATGCTCATGTAAAGCACTCCAATACCTGACAAGTCTGCACTATATAAAACTGCAAATACACAGAAAATAAGTGTTTTGCTCGCTTCTGTCATTGGGCTACATTTGGGCTACATCTGGGTGATATTTGGGCTACATTTGGGCTACATTTGGGCTCTTTTGTCTCTGGTGGCCATTTTAGGAGATTTATTTGTTATGAAGTTTCCTAATTTCCTCATTTACTGCAGACTCCTCAGTAGGAAATGCTTTCAGTTTTTTACTTTGATTCCATCAAGAAGGTATTCAGATATGTCACACATTTGTCATAAATTCTGAATGTTAGCACTCTAGTTGCTCATTAGATCACTGTAGTAAAGCTACTGCTCACCACGGAAGTCTGCTGCTAGTCTTAGAAGTGCATGTTTCAGTCTGCATATCAGAATTTTGTAATGAAATAGAAGATGATTTGAGAAGTCACTCAAAATGTGCCCTAATTTTTCTTTCTTCAGCACTAATCATAATTTCTATGGCAGAATGAACCCCCTCATTGTGTTCCTTTTTAAATTAAATGTTTTAAGTGTTACCAGTTTATTCCAATCAAGATGGCTTCAGGTGTGCCATACTTTTGTCATAAGTAAGACAGTAAGCGCTCTAGTTGTTCTTAAGAACACTCTGGGACATTCTGTCATTGGGCTATACTTGGGCTACATCTGGGTGATATTTGGGCTCTTTTGTCTCTGGTGGCCATCTTGGGAGATTTATTTGTTATGAAGTTTCCTAATTTCCTCATTTACTACAGTCTCCTCAATAGGAAATACTTTCAGTTTTTTACTTTGATTCCATCAAGAAGACATTTAGATGTGTCACACATTTTCCATAAATTCTGAATGTTAGCACTCTAGTTGCTCATTAGATCACTGTAGTAAAGCTTCTGCTCACCAGGCAAGTCTGCTGCTGGTATTCAAAGTGCATGTTTCAGTCTGCATGTCAGAATTTTTTTATGAAATAAAAGAGGATTTCAGAAGTCAAGATTTGCCCTAGTTTATCTTTCTGCAGCACTAATCATAATTTATATGGCAAAATGAACCCCTTCATTTTGTTCCTTTGTAAATTAAATGTTTTAAGTGTTACCACTTTATTCCAATCAAGATGGCTTCAGGTGTGCCATACTTTTGTCATAAGTAAAACTGTTAGCACTCTAGTTGTTCTTTAGAGCACTCTGGGAAGCTGCAGTAGAACACAAAGGAATCAACTGACAGTCTCTGCCCTTGTTGGATGTACATGTTTTACTGAGAATGTCAGACTTCATTCTTACATGACTGAGAAAGATAATGTGAATTTACAGAAAATATGCTCTCAGTTTAGCTTATAGATCACCTTCCAAACCTCTGTGGGAAAAGCATGAGAAAATAGTTTTCTCTCAAACATGGTTCATGATATCACAGCAGAAGGCTGTTTCACATTGTAAAATCACCTTAGAACACACCACAATTCCTAAAATGAGTATGGTACCATCAACAAATGATTTATAATGTAACTAAAGTCTTAAAACTTTCTATTAACTGCAATGCTTTTTAATGAGGTGCTGTCATGTATATTGGTCCCAAGATGGCTGCCAACACTTCTTGGATGAAGTACTGACAGCCAATCAGATCTCACGATGAGATGTGTCTTTAGGCTCCGCCCAGATATGTATGTGATTTTACTTTTGATTTTCTCAGGAACTACTGAACAGATTGACACCATATATGCAAAAGGCACATCCCTGAGCTGAGGACTACCTCTCTGCCAAATTTCAAGTAATTCTGTTCAGCCGTTCGGGCTGTACCTTGGACTAAAGGTCCCTATGGAAAATTGCATTGGAAAAACGAGTTTTGGGACCCCCTTTTTTCTCAGCCCCCGCTTGACGAATCCCCCCGAGACCTTCAGGGTAGGAGCAGAGAGGAGCGCCCCACCTATTTTGAAAATTTTGCGAGGATTCGTCACCTGGCGCCAAAGTTATTCCAAATAGAATGTTGCGGATTTCCTATGGAAACACGGTCCTAACTATAACTATCTACTGGCGACCGCCAGTAGATAATATATATTTATATATATATATATTCACTGAAAAAACAATAGGTTTCATGCACGTTATAGTTAGGAATTGGCATTTAAAAAACCTTAGAAATTCACTGAAAAAACCATAGGTTTGAGGGGCATTATAGTTAGCTGGACATTTCCCTCGTACAAAACCCTAGAAATTCCCGTGTTATAGTTAGTTCAGACTAACTATAACTCGCGCCCCCGCAATGCACTGCTAATAACATCACATATTACAGCATGCATGACATGGTCAGTGACATCACTGATGACATCACCGATGACATCTCAAATGACATCCCTGATGACATCACTGATGACATCATCCAGTGAGTATGTGTTTCTGTAAAGTTTTAATATGTTTAATATATATAGGGAAAGGCCTGTGGAAGAATGAGTGGGTGTACAAGTGTGTGAATGGATGTTATCTAGGTGCGTGACTGACTCTATAAGTGAGTCATTAAATGTATCTTACTGCAGACTAGTGACTAAACTGTGTGAATGTCTGTAGCTGTCTTTCTGTTGGTGTATAAGTGGCTGCATGGTTTTGTGAATAGCTATATGAGTGTCTATATGGGTTATTGATTGGTTGTCTGAGTATCTGTATGGGTGCATGAGTGTTTGTGTGGGTAGGGTGTGTGACTCTGTGTATAGATGTGTGAGTGGGTGGTTCTATAGGTGCATGGTTTTAAGAGTGCATCTGTGATGGACTGTATGGTTGGGTGAGTGCATGTATGGGTGTGTTAGTCGTTGAATATATATCTCAGTTTTACATGTGTCAGTAACTACATATGTGAAAAGCAGTGTATATGTGTGTAAGAGTATATAACTGGCTATATGTGAGAGTGTGTGATTGTGAGAGTGGCTGTATGGATGAGTGTGTGCTTGTATCAGTAATTGTATAAGAGCGTAAGAATGTGGTAGTATTTTTATGAGTAAGTTAACTTGTGTGTGTATAACTGTAAAGGTGAGTAAATTGGAGTGTGATTAATTATTTGCATGACTGACTAGGTGTGTGAGTATGTCTATGGATGATTGGCATTGTCTGAGTGTCTGTATAGGTGTATAAATCCATATGATAGTCCTGTACTGAGTGACTGTAAGTATGTGTGACTGTACAGTTGAGTGAGTGGAGGTGTGTGTACACCCAAGAGTCAATGGGTGGGTATGTAGTTATTGGTATTAGAGTATCTATGGTTTTGAGAATGGCCGTCTGAAATTTTGAGTCGGTGTATCAAAGGTTATATTAGGGTGTGAGAACATGCACTAATTTATCACATGGATGACGTCATCAGTGATGTCATCAGTGATGTCATCTGAGATGTCATCAGTGATGTCATCAGTGATGTCACTGACCATGTCATGAGTGATGTAATATGTGACGTCATCAGCAGTGCATTGCGGGAGCGCGAGTTATAATTATCTGAACTAACTATAACGGGGGAATTTCTAGGGTTTTGTTCGAGGGAAATGTCCAGCTAACTATAACGCCCCTGAAACCTATGGTTTTTTCAGTGAATATATATATATATCAATATCCAAAGGTTAACAAGGTTAAGGTTGCCATAGGAAATTGAATATTTGGTTTGCTAATATCTTTGGTGCAGTTTGACATATCTTTACTGAACTTTCCCCCCAAAAAGTCTAATCCACCTGAGCTTCTTCCTGGAAAGTTTTAGAATGATGCATCAAATTCGGTTCGAGAAAGAGACGGTAGGTCCTTAAATGCATTTTCCCAATGCAATTTTCTATATGAACTTTGAACACAGCTACAGCCAAAGTCGGTGTTGGACTTGGCCTTTTTGGCAGGTTCACCCCTAAACCTTTTGCCTTAAGTTCTGACATGGTGTTGGTGGCTTTAGGCCTCTGGGCACTTTAGCACTGTGGTCCAGTGTAAAGTGCGTGCGCTCTCTGTGCACATTTGGTGAAGTTAGCCTGCCCTCCCATAGGAATGCATTGGGGATAAGTGTGTCCATGGTGATTCCTGGTATGAGAGTAGCGCAGGGTCGAGTTTACTATGTATGAACTCGTGAGAATAAATGCTTCTCAATTGTGTGCGCATATTTATGGTGACTGGTGGAGAAATGCCACTTTTAGAAGTTGGCATTTCTGTGTGCTATGTGTGTGCCTGCCTAATGTGAATTGCATGTCTGGCTTTTGAGTGACAGGGGCTGAGAGGTGTGGGTGGCTCCAAGAGGGACAGGGTGAGTCAGCGTTAGGCTGAAAGGGACACCTGGGCTAAGAGTAGTGGGAGGGGTAATCCCCTGACTCTGAATAGGATGGTGCCTGCCCTAGTGAATGCTGTCTCTGCCCCCCTGTGCTGTGTCTGATGACGAACCCCCACCTGACAAAGGGGAAGAGGAGCTTGCACAACAAAGTGCTCCATTTCCCCCCTGAACCAGTTGCATCTGGTTCCCCCATGCCCTGCACTTTAAACAAAGGAATTAAGGATATAAATATAGGGGCTTTGAGCCCATGAGGGGGTTCAGTTCTGGTGTGCTGATCCTGCTGGGGCATGCTGCTGTTAGGGCCCGGGGGAGGGGGGCTGCCATGTGGGCTTGCCTCCCTGGGCCCTGCATTGCCCCTTGATCTCTAGAGGACCTTGTTGCTTGGGCTTCTAGCGCCTTGCGGGTGCTTTTTTTCAATTTATCCCAAGGAGAAGGAGCAAGGAGAGCGTGGGCTTCGCAGCCCGGCGCTGCAGCCCTTGGAGAGGGAAACCTCATTGTAGGGATTCCCCCGTTATACAGGCATCATTGCGGGTGCCCACCCCGCGTTTGGATTTTTAATCACCTGTTTTGAGGAGAGCGGGTGCCCACCCCGCTCTCCTGCTATTGTACCTAAGGCGGGTGCCCACCCCGCATTGTTGCTTTATTTGATGAGCGGGTGGCCACCCCGCATTGCCATTGAGGAATCACCGCCACTGCCGGGAGGAAGTCAGGGAACGTGGTGCCTGACGGCAGGCGGGAGTTCCAGTTTTGCGAGGAAAGCCCAGCGCATGCCCCCGCTGCAGAGAGGAGCAGGCCGAGCGATGTCCTGCTGCTGCCCAGGGCTCCCGTGAGCTGTTGGGAGCCCCGGTGACCGAATGAGGAAGAGAGCCTGCCCGCAGACCAGTGAGTGACGAGAACCGGGTGAAGGAGGAGATCGCCGCATGAAGAGAGGTGCAGTAGCTGATCGGTGGGGCTCCCGTGAGCAAGGGAAGCCCAGCGCCGCGAGAGGAGACAGACTGAAGCTGCCCAGCGAGTCCCGTGAGTTGGGGGCTCAAGATGTGCGGTGTGGTGCCAGTGAGGGCACCATGCCTGTTTTCCTGAGCGGACCCGCCATTGCAGGCCACTCCAACGTTGGGCATGTTTAGTTTACGAGCTTGTGGGGCTCCAACGAGAGGCATAATTATTGTTAAAAGGCCCAGAGGGGTCCGTGCTTTCCCCCATGTGGTCATTTGTCTACAGCTGCCCTGCTTGCGAGAGGGCAGCTGCAACATTAGGGGCATTTTGGTTGTAGAGCCTCAGTGGAGGCCCAGAAGGCACCGTGATGCCAGGCCCCTGTATTTTGCTGATTCACAGCTGCACTGCACCAGCGTGGGCAGCTGCAACGTTCCTGTCATAATTGCACATTTGTTTAAAGGGCACAGTGGTGCCAGGCCTTCAGGTGTGATTCACAGCTGTGCAGCACTTCGTGCCAGCTGCTACGTTTAGGCCACAATCCTTTGGGGGCACCTTTGTGAGAGATAGGAATGAGATACACTCCTGCCCCAGCGCAATGACGCGCTTTTAGATATTGCTGCATTGGCAGCGCGCCATGACATTTTGGACACAGGGCAGCTGGGCCCCTTTGAGAAGGCCAGTTGGCCAGGGGGACTGTTAGGTTTGTAGGGCGAAGCACTAATGTGATTTATGCCTCTACAATGTTTTTTATTGGGAGGGTATGTACTAATGTGATTTATGTGAGGTTAGGAAATGTGATTCATGCCTCTAAATGCGTTTGGGGATGGGATTATGTGCGTAATGTGATTATGCTGGTGAGGTTATTTCCTACTGTGAGTTTTACCCCTAATGTGAGTTATGCTTAGGAGGTTAGGGTCTAATGCGTTTAGACTCATGAGATGATTGCATAATGGGCTTATGCTGGTGAGGTTGGCGCAGAACGTATTTCACGCCTAAATGTGCATATGTCCTACATTTACTAAGTTCGCTTTGTTATGGTACTGACAGTGGTCCAGTTGACCCTGTCAGGTGTATCTAATCCCTTGTAGATATGACCTAGTGCCAGGTGGCACAATGTATATTATGTAATTACTATCCTAATGTGTTATGAGAATACAAAGGCCATTTTTTATATAACTGTGTGTGGAGTTCCTTTTGTGGTGAGCCTGGTATGTTGTTGCTGTGTGCATGCGCAAACGCTTTACACATTGTCTCCGGGATAGGCCTGACTGCTCGTGCCAAGCTACCAAGGGGGTGAGCAGGGGTTATCTTTGGCGTGTAACTCCCTTGCCCTGACTAGAGTGGTGGTCTCTGCCTGGCTTTGGCGCAAGCCTTGGCCAACCAGAGATCCCATTTCTAACAGTGGCTTAACAGAATTGCACCAAATGTGGCAGAAAGCTAGACATTGATCCAGAAAGTGTGCTTTTTGTATTTTGGTGTAAATCTGTTCAGTAGTGTTTGAGAAATGAAGGCAAAAATTGTATGTATATTTTGTGCAATGGCTCCACCCCACATTCACTACAATGGATCTGTGGATCTGCTAGCTCAAGCTTGTATTGTGAATGGCTGTAATTGGCTGGGTGCAACGTGAAAAATAGGCTATGGCTCCTGTTTTAGGACTCTGTTACTTGGTCTCTGAGTCCTGCAGCATAAACTTAATTGAGAAACAAGGGGTACGGTAGGTATGCTCTGACTTCCCCAGGCCATGTGGACCCGTCCCGAAAGGACTACAAATGGGACAAATAAAAAACAAGAATTGCAATTTTCTGTTGATCTGCAGATCCACTAGAGGCCCCTGCATGGCCCCATGGAAAATTGCTGTCAATATGCAGATCTGTGGTGCAACAAAATAAAAAACGTTGTTGACTTTGCATGGTGGTGCTAGGCCACCTTAAGAGTGTTTGGCGCAAGACTGGGCCGCAGGCGCACCCAACACTGCACATTGCAGAAGGCATTTTTTGTGCTAACTACAATGGACAATTAAATGTACTCAAAAGTTGCACTAATTGGATGATGCAAGTTTCACCAATATAATTTTACTCGCAGAACACACCCACTGAGTCTCTGATTAGCTGTGTCACAGTGCACAGAGTAATAATAACAGCAGCAATTTGGTCCAGAAAAGGTGACAAATCTTAGGTGACTATGTAGAAAAGGCAAATTTGCTACAAACGAAGGTGGAAAATATTGCATAGGATATCTGATACTGATGTGCATTTGCCAAAGCAGGCTTTGTTCAGCTATCCAATATAATTTTACCATGGAATAATTCATTTCTCTACTGCCTCGCTTAATATGAAAGTCTTTCTTTGCTGCTCCCATCCTGAATAGACCCTCAAATTTCCGGTGTTGGAAACTACCTACTAAATATATCTGATCAAACACAAAGTACATTTTTGAGGTGGTTCACATATATTTGCAAGTAGAAGCACCCAAAAGTGCCAAAAAACTTCCATTAACCTTAAATTTACTGATATGGAGTTATCAACATACAGGAATACTTTCTCTATTATCAGATCCCATCTGTGAGGATAAAACTTAAGGGAGTGAAAAATGTGTTTTCGCGTATTTACAAAGAATGTCAGTAAAATTACAGAAAGTTACGTGTAACTATATTTGAACATGTAATGCATTCCTCCATCCATTTCGGATGCAAGGGCGCATTTTTCACAAAAAAGTGGCAAGAACGTAAATGCTGCGAATGACAGCTATTTGCATTCTGATTGTTCGCATTGTTCTTGGCTATAAATTACAGAGCGTAATTGGACAATGTGGTGTAATGGCATAATTTCAGGAATTTCATGCTACATTTTAGTTTTACAAGTCCTGATTCCTTGACACAGGATCGACATTTTGTGCTAACAAACAGCATATGTTGTTCACCTACATTCTACGTACTATATTTGTACTATTTGTCAATCTACATTATTATTTTATAAATGCAACTTCTTTTACCTGTTGATATATAAAAATCACTAAAATATTTTAGCTACTTTTTTACTGTGAAATAATGAGCACATGTTCTGATTTAGGAGCATGCTCTTAACAATGCATTTAATTTACCATTCTTTGTAACTAACCTACAAAGCAATTGCTGCATTTAATCTACTGTTTTCTGTGGCTGCACTGTTCTTTTTACACAAAGCATATGCAAGCCGTGCTCTTTCTTTCAAGTTTTAGCACAACAATAAAACTAAATTTACATGAACCCCTAAGGCACTGATTTATTGTCTGCAGATTTGCATATCCGTTCCAATAAATGTATCCATGAACATAAAACATCAGGTTTTGCAGAGGTTGCCTTAAGATGACATTAGGTTAGCATATGGATCTTGCAGACATTATTTCCAAGCTCACACTAAGGGGCACATTTACTGATATTTCATGCAACACAGCACTGCAAGGGCACTTAATGGGTAAATCGATAATATTATTCAAAACTGTTACAAACAGGGGCTCTCAAAATATTTCTTGCCCAGGGCCCTGAAAAGTCCTTTAGACAACACTGCTTGTCAGAACTGTCAGCATAAAACTGTATAGCGGTGTATTTCAATCGAGTTTTACCCATGTACTTTAAGTAATCGGAGACTTTTTTTTTTAAGTTTCAAAAGTAAGTTTATTAGGAAAAAGTAAGACACAAGTATGTAATGCAGTAGAGTACAATTAGAAATATTCTTACAGTTGGGATTATAAAACTAAAAGGAATGACCGGGGAAAAGAATGGCTTGTACAAGGCTTGAGAAGAGGGGAGACTGGGTTATATATAAAATGGGCCCGATTCAGATGCGTTTAGGAATGGCTCCGACCTTCATCCAACCGCATCGGACCTGTCCATTCGGATTCTTTTCTTACCGAGCCATTCCGGTGGGCTCGGTCGGAAAATAATCCAACTTGGTTTTCCGGATGTCTTCCGACAGGCTCAGAGAGCCCATCCGCCATCTGGAAACTCTTCAGTACTCCCCTGGCTGGCTATCTATGACCAACGGAGTACAATGGTAGTTTCTCTCTGCCTTTCTGTGCCGGCCTTTCTGACACAGAAAGGCAGTGGTAAACTGTCTTTGAGGGCCCCTAGCAGGGCCCCCATGGGTGCAAGGCCACTGAATAGTGGCCCAGGGGGCACTGATGGCACACCCCTGTTGACCCCTGCACCCGGTGGCAGGCACCTTGGGGTGCCTGCCACCGGGTTCAGGGATGAACTGGACCTCTGCACTTAACGATGCAAGCATGCATTCCGTTCAGAAGGCATGCTCCCATTGTTAGGTATGGGATTGCGACCAAACAGGGTTCGGTCACATCCTACTTGCAGGTCTGGAACCGATGACAAGAGGTCGTTCAGTTCCAGTTCCTGACTGATGTCAGACGGACTCAGGTCCGTCCGACATTAGAATTGGCCCTAATACAGGTAAAAAAATATAACTCAATAATAAGCAGAATCAATCAGTTATATTATCAATAGAGGGAAAGTCCAGGAAGTTGAAAAACTTCTTCTTGGAGAGGTGGGCGTGCAAAAGAGCGTTTTTGCACTATCATCAAGGAACATTGTAACGGGCAACCATAAAAGGAAACATTTCACTGCGAGAGATTTAGGGTGAACATATGTTCTTTCTAATCAATGATTATGACAAACTGCATACCACCAAGCTTGAACGGCGAATTAGTTCAATCTTTCCAGTTTTGATAATCTGCTGAAAAGTGGCTGCTATTGATAAGTCTAGAATTTGCACATTAGATGAGCATGCACTTCAATCACTAGATAAACTTCCCAAAAATATGTTAGCAATGGAAAAGGGAACTGTGGAATGAAAAAATTTAGTCAACTGGAATCCAAATACGTTTTAAAAAATGATAAACCGAAAGACAAGTAAAAAGTATATATTTTAAATCAGCATGTTCTAAGGAGCAGGTCCAGCAACTGTCAGGAAGATCTGTGTGTGTATGTGCAGGACCAGAGGAGATTGGAGAAGTCTATTATAAATAAAAAAAGAGAGTTTGTGTGGTATTTGTCCCTCCAGATGGTTTCCTAAATTTGGCCCATAAAGTAATCGGAGTCTTCATAACCCCCAAAAGTGCAAGGAACTTAGATAAATTGTATTTGCAAACGAAACATCAAAGTGGCAACACTGCCACGTTTGATATCAAAAGTTTCACAATATTAGCAGGTTGTAGCACACATAGAGAACGCAAAGAACTGAATTATTGATATATCTCCTTTTTCCTGTCTCCATTGGAATTGACGTGCACTGTATTTGAACAGCATACATTAACAAGTATCATTCCATTAATCTCAGCTGATGGAATCCCCTCCCATTTCCTGAGAAGGCATGCAATTTAGCGGCATCTATGTAAGAGCCACATCCATTAGCGTTTGAATTTTTCCTTCGTCGGCATTTGCAAACCATTAAGACCAGACAAATTTGCTTCTGTAGAGAAGCTCATCCATCTCTTCACATTGAGCAGTTATCTAAGGAAAACAGCAAGCGCGTGAATAGCAAAGCACTTGCATTGAATAATACTGGATGAACGAGATCTTCAGGGCTTACCAGACAGTCTAATGGTCTATTCACTTTGCAAATAATGGATTTTATTGGAGGTTTTGTTATGTACAAAGGTCCAGAAACATTGCTTTCACTGAAGGAGATTGATATAACACAGCACTGACTTTCCAAAGTGTAAGGAGGTGCATGAGTAAAAGCCCATTACAATTCTGTAATGTTAGGTATCTGTCACAGCATTGGCAAAATGAAGAAAATAACAAATGAAATTCTAATGCAGAAAGTTAGAATTGTTTTTCTTCATAGAATAGAGGATTTTGTTTGTATTTTCATCAGCAAATATACAAGGCACTGAAGTAAACTAACATCTAAAAAAACAATAGGTGCACATAATTAATTTTCAGAGTAACAAAAGGCATAGAATTATAGACAGTTAAAAGGAGGAGTTAAACAGTGTTAGGTAAAGGAAAGTGAAGTCAAGGGTGGCTAATTTAATCTGAGAATTTTCGTGAAAAAAATAAGTTATGGGTGTCACATTTTAAAATTCTTTTTTTTAAAATTGTTAAGAGATGTGATACACATTCGTGCATTCACTGGTGAGTATTGATGAGTGGCATGGGAGATTAGATTCTGAATGGACATGTACTTCAGGTACTATTCAGAGAGGTGCATATGCATCTCAAGAGTGATATCATAAATGAGTGTTGAATGAGTATCACAGTTCACATTTATGTGTGGTAATACTATTAGTGGTGTTATGATGGAAACTGGAAACAAAACTGCTATATTTGTAACAGTGAAGCTTGGGAGCAGGTAGTGGTCATGTGTCATGAAGACCAGGAGGGTATAGTAATATTTAAGTAAAATCATTTTTAAATGTATATTTGATTTTTATGAATAGACTTTGTAACATTAGTAGAGAAAGGCAAAGATAAATATCCAGAACATGTGAAGCCTGTATTTCATCATCAAGCAGTCCAGATGAGATGGCCATTCTCTATCTGCTCTCATATTAAATTTTTCTGCAAATAATCCCTCCTTGAGGCTGGCTCTTAATAAATAAGTGATTAGAATTTTTTTGTCTAACAAACGTACTGGGAAAGCATAGGCAATCCCTAAATCCCAGATGGGCGAAAATGTAATGAACAGACACAAAATGGGCAGGCATGATATGGCTGGTCTTTCTATACTGTTGCATTCCCTTTCAATAATTAATCGCTCACACTTTCAGGCTTTAATACATATGCAATTAGAACACATTTGCATTGGCTTTCATAAGAAAGAAAAGCATGTGTGTTAGCCTGTGATAGCGTATAGACAGGCAGAAGTGATTGTTGTAGCTATCAATGAGAACAACATAGGGCCAGACTCACAGAACTAATCTGAGACAAAATCCTAAACTTACTACTTTTTGTATTCACAGAAGGCACTTACTGCTTTTGGTAATCACAGAATGCACTTACTACTTTTGGTTAAACTTCCTACTTTTGGTATTCTTCACAGAAGGCATTTAGTAGTAGTAAACTAAGTTTACTACTACTAAATGCCTTCTGTGAATACCAAAAGTTGCAAGATTAACCAAAAGTAGTAAGTTTAGGATTTTGTCTCAGATTAGTTGTGTGAATCAGGCCCTTAGACTCCAAAATATATTTTTGTGTTTTGCATCATCCAAAGTAATCACTTGCATTTAGAATTTTACAGGTAGATGAGGGAAAAACTAGTTTGTAGTGCCTTTATAATTCCTTCACTGTGCACAGCTAACCAATATAATTAGGACCATGTTATTAAGGGGTTGTGTCTTTTTTGCACCACGCCGCATGGTGCAAAAGCAACGCAACCCCTAAGATACGATTTATCAAGCCATACAAAGTCCCTGTGTGTGGCACTGAGTGGCTTGATAAATATGGAGAAAGGCAACACAGAGCAAATTGCTGCATTGTGTTACTCTGCCCTAGGGTTGATGTTCCATGGGAATTGCGTGACAACACCCATTGATTTTAACGCATTCTCAGGTTTCCCATTACTGGTAGACCTGGGAATGCGCCAAAATGCTTGCCTTCCCAGGGGAGACGTTACAAGGAGCAATATCTTTATTTCTTCTCATGTCTCCGTCTTTCTATGTGTGCTGCATTTTGCAGCAAATCTAGAAAAAGGAACATGCCTCAGGGGATAGTTTTGTGCAGGAAAGTGCTCCTTTCTGCACAAACACAATCCTCTTTTTGCAACAGAAGGACCCTTGCTCCATGATGCAAGGGTGCCTACACTGGAGCTAGAGAGCACATTGTGCACCAGCGCTGGGAAAAGGCTGGAATGCAGCATATTGTGAAAATACCCTTCCCTGTAATGCAGCACTGTACAGCAAGGTGACTTTCTGTGCTGCTCTGCATTACTTTTTGAGAAATATGGCCCTTGGTGTTTACCTTACCCTGGCTAAGAATTGTGAAAATGGAAATGGGGTGGGACCCCAAAGACGAGTGTATTCAAATCTGACGAATTGTTATCATTGGACAAATGCAAGTTTTTGAGTCAACCATTTACTTTTGAACTTGCTTTGATGAGGACACATATTTTACTTTTACCAGCTTTTTCCCCTTTGTGCACCACATCCCATTTTGAGGTCAATCTGGTAGATAAAGAAATTTGATTGAAAGTGAAGTGTCATGTATGTTAGAGATAATGGGCGCCCTTTGGGCCCTAAGGAACTCTGTAAAATAGTGACGTAAGTGATTGGGTGTGGTCAAGAAATCCACGATGTAGTACAGGCAGATGACGATTACACTCTAAAGAATATACATGTGTAATGCCGAGCTCCATGTGTGGCATGATCATTTACATTTACTCATGCTGGGCCGGATGGTGCAACTAGTGATGAGATAGGGGATCGTGTAAACCCTGCAACCCGAATAACTGAGAGTACCCTCCCTGTCGTACTTTAATATTCGGGACCGCATAGGGAACAGGGCCCTACCCCTGTCTATCTTGGTATCAGCAAACCGCAAATGGTAAATGCGGCATGTACGAGTGCTTTATATATCATTCTAGCTATGAATGCACTGTGTACACGCTATTCTGCTTCACTACGCGGGTTCCATTTTGGAAGCAGTGGCCATCTTGTCATTGCCCTCACATAGGCTATAATGGAGTAAATACGGGCCTCACAGTACATGGGCTTCTCCTCTGACTTCTCTGTGACCTGGGCAGCTGGCTCTGCTGCCCTGGGTCAAACTGGTCTCACGAGCTCCCCTTCCTCCGTCCACCTGTGATTAGCATCAGGGCTTGACCCATCATAAAACCCTTTCATTCTACACAATCCTCCGGCTAATCTCTTTCACACCTGCTTGTTCCTGCTTTATGACTTGTTTCCCAAAACAGGAGATGCTCATGTTTATTGGGGGGTCTATTGACATCCGATGTGGGATCTGAACCTTACTGTGTAAATCATTGTGGGCTGGCCGAACTGGAATGTGGGATGGTCATCATGACTCTGCTTTTTCGTTTGTAATGTATACTTGTAATGGCCATATCATAAACCTAGGAATGTATGCTTGAGGCAAGGAAAAGTGTATATAAGATGAAGTCCGTTCCTATGATTTTCAGCAGTCTCCTGAGAACATACACGCTGTTGTACTTCTAGGATACCTGTAATTGGTCTGCAGCCAATAAACGAATCTTTGACTTCACCCAGAAGACTCTGTGTTTCTGTAGGTCTGGAACAGGGTGAACCCAGAAGTCATAGGGTGTGTGCCCCTGCACCGCTGGGTCTAAAATACCCAGTACTTCAGTTTGGCGCCCAACGTGGGGCGATTTCAGCGGTACCAGTCCAAGCCAGAGGTTCGTGAGGAGCTTCGTGTGGAAATTCCGGAGGAAGGCCGCCACTTCATCGACCCCTGCATGTCGACGTGGTCCGAAAGTCTTTTCTGCGAGGTTCTCCGCGTCCCGACGGCTACGAAGGACTGCTGCCCTGATTAATCGACCTGTTTTGGACCCTTGACGAGTTTGAGAGAGCGAAACAATCGAGAGAGTCTTCTGGTGACGTCATCGATCGGCAATATTCAGTTAAGTATAAGTGGAGCGTCTCCCATTTGTTTTTGGTATCCTTCGGGATCGTTTGATTTGGTAATTTGGTAATTTGGAGTTTGCAAACGCCAAAGCCAGAGGACTCGTGTATTCACGAGACTATCGTAATCGATAATCCTTTGACGTTTGGATCTAGACTAGTGAGCGAAGATGCCTGGTTCTGGACTATTTGGTAGATTATTCTGTTTGGGATGTGCAAAAGATTTCCAGCTGGAGGAATCATGTCCGGTTCCTCCGGTTGGATCTCCAACTTATGAGCTCTATGTAAAACATGGCGTAGGCCCCATTGCATATAACGAAGTATGGATCCACTACACTAGGAAAGACGGTGTTTTAAAATGGCCCCAAAATGGTAGTTTCGATACCGATATTTTAGATAATTTGGAAATTAAATTGTTTAAGAAGAAAGCCCGGCCGGCGATGTTTGACTCTTTCCGCTTATGGCGAAAGGAAGCCAAACAAAAGGAAATTAAGTTAGCGAAAAAGAATAAGAGAGAGAAAGGTATGACAGTAATGCAAGCAGCTGTACAATTTAAAGACAATGAGGAGGAGCAGATGAGTGAGCAATTGCACAGGCAGCGCAAGTTAGGGATTGACAAATGTTACCCAGCTTTACCACACTCTAAGCAGAATGAGTTAGAAGAAAAGGAGAAAGATCCCCTGATGTCACATTTGTTGAGTTCGCCACCCCCGTATGCTCAAAATGCCACGGCACCTCCCCAGCTTGTGAATATGCCCCCTCCAGTCAATATACTGCAAGCCTTGCCGCTACCGCCAGTTGCTTTGCAGCCGGCTCCTATCCCTATAGCGCAGCCCTCTCAAGGGCCGCCAGCTGTGTTCCCGACTGCTCCCGCACTTCCTGCGACTTTGCCTAATACAGCAGCTGCCTCTTCTGACACTCTTCCTTGCACCACTCCAGTACCTGTTTCTACATCCTTTTTTCTTCCCTCTGTTTTTCCCCCTGTTTCCGCCTCAACTTCTCCTTCAGCGCGACAGCGTTTAGCTAATGTGGTTACCACATTAATGTCGCCTCTCTTTGAGTCATCTGGTGCGACTCCTGGTTTACAGCGTAAGCAATTGCGTAGCCAATTGCCTAACCCTGATGAGAAAAAGGTAATAGACAGCATGGCGCGTAGATGGATTGTTTTCCCTTCACTGTATGATGTGGAATCAGTTGTCAACGTTTTCCATCAATGGGATGCCCCAAAACAGAGATATGTGTTCGAGAAAATGTGCGAAATTCTCTGTGAAGAATTGGAAGATAGTGGTAAAAATCCGAACCCGCAGGAGTTGTGTAGAGTGAGGTTTGATTTTGGAACTGGTATAATTGTGGACCGCGAAGTAGATAAAGCAGTTGCGGTTGTATTGTCCTTCAGGAATGATGATTGTCAACAGTCATTGTTTGAACAAGATGTCCTTGTGGGGAAAAAGGTAAAAGCGCGACAATACCCCATGAGAGAAGTTCCCCCGGTATGGAAGGAAGCAGTTGCAGCTGGTGCCGGTATCGCCGCTGTGCCAGCGCATTTCCAGCGTGTTTGGGTGCATGTTCCATGGAAGCGCTCTGAGGTGTTAGCACTTAAGCAGTCCTTACCTGATCCCCGTAAAAACCCAGCAGGTTATTATAAAGAGTTGTCACAGACGGCAGGGTCATGCGTTATGAATCTGGCCGACATAGACATGTTGTTTGGTAATGTTGTTCCACAGCCTCTATGGGGATCAATTCGTAATGTAGATCACGATGCAGAACTAGGGGATACATGGGCTAACATCGTTGCTGCTGATGCTAGACAAACTGGTGGCGCGAAACCAGAACCTTTAGTAGCTGAACTGCCTGGTAGAATCATCACGTATATGAAGACAATAATGCCCGCGATGCGCGTAAATTGGGACAAGTTATCTGCATGTAAGCAGAAGAAAGATGAGACAGTGTCAGACTTCTTTACTAGGTTTGAAGAAACGTTTATTGATCACAGTGGGCAGGATATGAGTACTGAGGGTGGCCAACGGTTATTTGTGGATAAGTTTGTGCAGAATCTACTCCCTGACCTGTGTAAAAAGTTAAAAGATTCAGAAAGTTCTTGGGCTGTTTCTTCTTCAGCGCAAATACTGGCTACTGCACAGTATTATGAAAATAGAGATAAAGACGAGAAAGATAGAACAGAGAAGAAAACGAAGGAATTAAAGACAAAGGTCCTTTTACAGCAGGCCTATCCGCCACGTGGAGGTCAGAATAATTATAGACAACCCCAAGGTGTCTATCACCAACCCCAACAGTTTCAGAACAATCAGCAAATGAACGGGTATTATCAACCACGTGTCCCTGTAGGTCCCAACCAATGTTCATACTGCAAAGAGGAAGGTCATTATAAATATAGTTGCCCTAAATTAATGCAGCGGAACGGTAATGCGTATGGCGCAAGAGGTAGGGGTGGTCAGCAAGCTCCTAGAGGCAGAGGGCGTGGAAATGCTCCCCAGAACGCGCGTCCTCTGCCGCCTCAAAATACCATTAATAGCTTTGATCAGCAAGCTAACGCGACTAGTAATACGGCCCAGTATTATAATAATGATTATTATGCAGAGGACGGTGATGCAGAAAGTAATGATTACTAGGACAGCCATAGACAGAGAGAGGGAGTTGTTTCAGTGCCAGTGGATCAGAGTGGACCGTATGTTGAGGTGACTACAGCAAATGTAACGGAGCCTTTTCTGCTAGACACTGGTGCTGCAAAGAGTTCAATTATGCATTCAAAACTCCCTGGCGCACCTTTGTCTGGCGATATAAATGTTTCAGTAGGTTTTTCTGGCGCCCCAGTTAGGAACCCGATTTCTAGTCCCATGACACTTTCTGTTGGACCTTGCGAGCTGAAAGCACCCCTGATCCTAACAACAGGTTGTGGTGAGAGTTTACTGGGATTAGATTTGTTGAAAAGATTGCACGCTACACTGTATTGTTCTCCTTCAGGAGTACAACTTACATTAGGCAAGAAAGTGATTTCCCCAATGTACTTGTCTAAAAACACAATGCCACCTGAATTATCATCCCTTCCGGATGCCCTTTGGGCTACTGGTCCCAATGATGTGGGCCTCTTGGAGATACCGCCATACGTGGTGACTTTAAAGGCTAATGTCAGACTGCCACGTATTCCCCAGTACAAGATCTCTAATGAAGGGCAGAAAGCATTGTTAGACATTGTCAGCGACTTGATTAATAAAGGTGTGATTGAGGAGACAAGAGGCAACGTTTGCAATAGTCCGATTTTACCTGTCTTAAAACGAACGGACCCTTCACAGCCACCTGTTTACAGATTTGTGATTGATCTTAGAGAGGTTAATAAGATTGTTGTGCCACAGTTTCCGGTTGTCCCTGATATAACTGCCTTGTTAACGATGATTCCAGCCTCTGCTGCATGGTTTTCAGTGATTGATTTAAAGAATGCTTTCTTTAGTATCCCAATTGCAGAAGAGAGCAGAGACATTTTTGGCTTTAGTCTGGGAGGCCGAAGCTTCCGCTTCAAACGCGCTCCCCAGGGCTATTGTGAGAGTCCATCCATATACAGTCAAGCTTTGAAAGCGCAGCTTGATGCACTTGTTTTACCTAGTGGCGCTATCCTGATTCAGTACGTGGACGATCTACTAATCGCCGCGGATACTGAGAAGATTTGTAAAGAAGCCACATTATCATTGTTGCGCCATTTATCTGCTTTCCATCACAAAGTGTCTCTCTCTAAGCTGCAATGTTGTCGACAAGAAGTGACCTACTTAGGTCATCTCTTATCGAAGGAGGGAAGGAAACTGACCCCAGAAAGAATTCAAGCCATTGCACAGTTGAGTGTGCCAAGAACACAGAGAGAAGTACGTGCTTTCTTGGGCATCACTTCATACTGTAGGCATTGGATCCCTAGTTTTTCCTTGCTGGCAAAACCTTTAGTAGCCTTAACATGCAAAGACACCCCGAATCCTATCCCATGGTCTGAAGAGTGCCAGAAAAGTTTTGTGGAATTGCGTAATGCATTGTGTTCGGCTCCTGTGTTGGGTACCCCTGACTACAGTAAGCCTTTTACATTGTATGTTCACGAGAAAGATGGATGTGCGTTGTCAGTGTTAACACAGCCTTTTGGCGACAGACCGCGCCCATGCGCATATTTTTCATCAACCTTGGACCCTGTAGCGAGGGCATTGCCAAGCTGTCTGAGAGCGACAGCTGCTGCAGCAATGTCTATCCGACAATCTGCTGGTCTGGTAATGGACAACACATTGATCGTTATGGTTCCACATGCTGTAGACACATTATTAAATAGGACCAAGACACAACACTTGACTAGTGCGCGATTATCAGGCTATGAGCTTACACTGTTAGCAAATCACATACACATAAAGAGATGCAATACGCTGAATCCAGCTACATTGTTGCCAATTCCAGCAGACTCAGATGAGATTGAGCAACATGACTGTCTGTTCAGAACAGAAGAAGAGACGAAAGGGAGAGTAGATCTAAAAGATACTCCCCTGACTGAGTGTGATGGCACTTTATGGGTGGATGGTTCATGTTTCAAACTCCCTAATGGTGACACGACTGCTGCATATGCTATCACGACTTTACACACGGTCGTGGAAACTGCACGAGTGCCACATAATTCGGCCCAAGCAGCAGAATTAATCGCCCTCACGAGAGCGTGTGTGTTATCTGAAGGAATGAGAGTGAATATATACACAGATAGCCAGTACGCCTTTGGCGTGGCTCATAATTTTGGGCGACTGTGGAAGGAGCGTGGGTTCCTGACGTCGCATGGAGCTAAAATTCAGAATGGCAAGTTGGTGAATGATCTCCTTGAGTCACTGACCCTACCGTTGCAAGTTGCGATCATGAAATGCAGTGCGCACAGGAAAGTCACAGATGATGTTGGACGTGGGAATGCGTTTGCTGATGAGACCGCGAAAGAAACAGCACAGAATGTGAAGACTAGAATGTATGTTGCAGGCCCCGCAAGATGGGTTAATGATGTGGGGATGTGTGAGAACACAATAGTGAGTGTGAAGTCGCTTCAAGCTGAAGCCACAGAGGAAGAGTTAAGCAAGTGGAGAGAAAGTATGGGTAAGTTGGATGAGAATGGTTGTTGGATTGATCTGACAGAACATAAGCGATGGTTGTTGCCTGACGCATATGTGCTTCCAGTGGTTACTATGGCACATGGAATGGCACATATCAGTACGAAAGGTATATGCAAGTTGTTGGCTCCAGTATGGCAGAATGCTGGGATTCCCAAGTGTGCAGAGAATGTGGTCAAGAATTGCATGGTATGCTTGAAGTACAACCCTGGTAGGGGAACCCCAACTCCAGCTGGTCACTTTGCACCCCCATCATGTGCATTCGAAGTTTTGCAGCTGGACTTTATTCACATGGAAAGATGCAACAACCTGAAATATGTACTGGTGGTTGTTTGTGCTTTCTCAAAATGGATAGAGGCTTATCCTCTGAAAGATAACACTGCCCTATCCACAGCCAAAGCCCTTGTGAAGGAATTTTTCCCCAGATTTGGGATGCCAAGAATGGTGTGGTGTGATAATGGAAGTGAGTTTGTGGGTAAAGTGATGAAGAATGTATGTGAAGGGCTAGGGATAAAGCAGAAGTTCCACGCTGCAAATCACCCCCAATCAGCTGGACTAGTAGAACGCTACAATGGAGCCTTAAAGCTCAAGCTAGCCAAAATCCAGGCGAGCACCGGTCTTAAATGGCCTGACGCTCTGCCTTTAGCACTCCTGTCCACCAGAATGACCATACACTCACGAGTGGGACTTAGCCCTTACGAGGTCGTCTTTGGCCGCCCGGCCAACGTATGGGGTGTACCGAGGCCTACGAAGTTTAGTGAGATTGAGCATCCAGTACTACTCGATTACCTGTATGATTTGACTGTTAAACTGCGTGTTTTGCACCAACAGGTACATGATACTCTTCCCCAAGCTTCTGAACCTCCTGGACACCCTATCAACCCTGGCTCGTGGGTCCTGATCCGAAATTTCCAGCGTAAGAGCAACGACGAGCCTCGCTGGATCGGCCCTCACCTTGTACTCCTGTCGACAAGGTCAGCGGTGCGAGTAAAAGGGAAGAAGCACTGGATCCATGGTACCCACTGCAAAGTAGTCCCCTTGCCTCTGCCATATGACCAGTGGGTCAAGGAGGGTATCGCCGACTCTGAGACAGACACTGTGCCTCGTTTTGTACCATTCAGTGACGCACGCCTAAAAGACACAGTTCCAAACCAAGAGAGTGACAATATTCTGCAAGAAGCTGTGCCACTATCAAATCGATTGGACACCACTGAGCCTGAACTTTTGTTTCAAGACCAAACAGCACCTGACCGTCTCCGTTATAATTTGAGACCAAGGCCCATGGACAAATAAAGATTTCCTCACTATTTCCTTTTTGACATTTTTGCTCTCCCATCTGAAGGACTTTCTTGATTTTTGTTTTTCGAACCACCATCCGGGTTCTGCCGCAGGGTCGCGGTGCCAAGACTTTGGGGTACAGGCCGAAGACGTTAGGTCAACGGTTCTGGTTGGTCTAGGGCGTTTCCCTGGACTGACAGGCGTACTCCTTAGCAGAAGACACTCATCCGCCGCGAGCGGCCCGAGTAGAGGATGGAGTTTTTTTAAGATGGAGAGACCGATTGAGGAAATGAACTTTAACGCAAGGATGTGTAGAATTGTAAAAAGTAAATGTTTTGTATTTTTGTGCCTTTTTACACTGTGTAGTATCACAATGTTTATTGTAGGATTTGTGTTTTTCTCCGCTCAAAAGCCCATTACACCCACTGAACAGCCTATACCTCTTAATACTGCCTCCTCTCACTCTTTTCACCCTTTGCCTGAGCACGAACAGACCAGACGATCGGAGTTCGTAAATAACTCGTTTATCCAGCTCTTGCACCAGCACCAACTGGTAATGAATACGACCAATTGCTGGGTGTGCGGGTTAATGCCACATACCATTAACAAGGGTATTCCTTATTTAGTGCTGCCGTATAGTTACAATGGATCGTCATGGGCATTCCAGACCATGTTTCTCTATGCTCTAGATACGTACTCCCTTCGCCAACCGCGTTCCATTAGACCTATCACCAATAATAAGGCTCTGATGAAAGGAGTTGCCGATATGAGTAGGGATATTGATGCATACTCATCCATTCCCAAAGAAGAGCTGAGACCTTATGTAGGATGGAACGCGACGGGGTATAGTATTAGTCTGGGTGAAAGACAGCGAAAAATCTCATCTCCAATCTGGGTCGTACCCCACACGGGTCGGTTCTGCTTACAGGGTAATGGTCAGAATCCTAGAGCTCAACTGGGAAGAAGTGACTGTACTGAAACGTACACTTTCCCGTCACAGTTCTCCCCTGCGTTTTTGGCTGCCAAGGGCACATATTTCATCTGTAATGATCGAGCATATACATGACTGCCCCCTGATTTCTCGGGCACATGTTATATTGCGAACTTGCTACCGCCGACATTTACTGCTGCCTCTGACTATCACAAGACCAGAGTTGTGAGAGGTGTGATTAGTAAGGAGGATACTGCCGGTCAGGAAGCGGGAGACTTCTTTTTGGGTTTCCTGCCGTTTTGGGGACCTATGGTCAATAGTAGGAACCTGAGACAGCTGACACGTGTGGTTGAATCCACTGTCAATGTAACGGCTGGTGCCCTTGGTAATCTGACAGCTGAGCTCCAAGCGGATCGCCTTATGACTTTACAGAACCGCATGGTTCTAGACGTTATTCTTGCAGACCGCGGTGGGGTATGCAAGGTCATCCAATCTAGTTGCTGCATTTTCATACCAGATAATGCTCCAACAGTGTATCAAGCCATCTCCAAACTCCATAAAATATCTGAATCCATACACGTGGATAAGGGAGACTGGTCACTGGTGGGGTGGTTCTGGGAATTGATATCTGCCTGGGGTTGGAAAGTTCTGATGGTCATTGGAATGATCTTAGCCATTCTTTTCCTGTTCTGTCTGTGCATACAGTGTGCTCCTGCGATATGTGGCCTCTGTGCTACCTTATGTGTAAGGAAACCTGTATCGAGGGACGAGCTAAGTAATAGGATGATGCTACAGCAACATCTCCATGACTTCGTGAACATCGACTTGGACTCGGATTAAGATGAGTATAGTGATTGCCTATGTAAGGGCAAAAGGAGGGTCTGTCGTACTTTAATATTCGGGACCGCGTAGGGAACAGGGCCCTACCCCTGTCTATCTTGGTATTAGCAAACCGCAAATGGTAAATGCGGCATGTACGAGTGCTTTATATATCGTTCTAGCTATGAATGCACTGTGTACACGCTATTCTGCTTCACTACGCGGGTTCCATTTTGGAAGCAGTGGCCATCTTGTCATTGCCCTCACATAGGCTATAATGGAGTAAATACGGGCCTCACAGTACATGGGCTTCATCTCTGACTTCTCTGTGACCTGGGCAGCTGGCTCTGCTGCCCCGGGTCAAACTGGTCTCACGAGCTCCCCTTCCTCCGTCCACCTGTGATTAGCATCAGGGCTTGACCCATCATAAAACCCTTTCATTCTACACAATCCTCCGGCTAATCTCTTTCACACCTGCTTGTTCCTGCTTTATGACTTGTTTCCCAAAACAGGAGATGCTCATGTTTATTGGGGGGTCTATTGACATCCGATGTGGGATCTGAACCTTACTGTGTAAATCATTGTGGGCTGGCCGAACTGGAATGTGGGATGGTCATCATGACTCTGCTTTTTCGTTTGTAATGTATACTTGTAATGGCCATATCATAAACCTAGGAATGTATGCTTGAGGCAAGGAAAAGTGTATATAAGATGAAGTCCGTTCCTATGATTTTCAGCAGTCTCCTGAGAACATACACGCTGTTGTACTTCTAGGATACCTGTAATTGGTCTGCAGCCAATAAACGAATCTTTGACTTCACCCAGAAGACTCTGTGTTTCTGTAGGTCTGGAACAGGGTGAACCCAGAAGTCATAGGGTGTGTGCCCCTGCACCGCTGGGTCTAAAATACCCAGTACTTCATCCCGGAGAGTTTGCTGCCTTCCAGCAAATTACATGTGAGTGGCACTTGTCCCTCAGTCGAAGTGAAAAATTGACAGTTGGTATATGTGGAGTCAAAGCACCACTCCAGCCAGTGCAAAGCCTTTGAAGAAAGTGAAGGCCTTTCAGAAAGTGTGTTTGCAATTGGCTAGAAATGTGCTGGTAAAGTTGAGACAAGAGAGACTGTGCCACAGACTAACACAGAGCCATCATTCATACAGTGCCACAACGCTAAATGTACATGGAAGCACTAAAGACAGTGATAGCTGAGTGCCAGGAAGTGCTAAAAATGAAAACATTTCAGATGCAAAGAAACACTAAAGGTAGTAGAAACCAAGAAAAATGCAAAGAGGTAAGAGTGGTGAAGTACCAGTGCAAGAAACAAAGCAGCTAGTCACGTTCAAAGAAGAGGACAGTGCCTCACAACCAAAGAGCAGGCATGACGACCCAAATGTTAGCACATGGCTAGTGCTTAACAAAGGTGCTGGTTCAAGTGGGCACATTCTTAAAACCACCGCTACCCTTTGATACTGCCAAAAAGCAGAATATTGGTGACAGATAGACTGCCTGGATCGAATCATTTTATGATTTCATTGATGCGCTGGAAAAGGCAAATTACAAAAAAAATCATTAATTATCTGAATAATTCGGCAGGCGAAGGATAAAAAGAAGTGCTAGAGAAAATATCACATGATGATGAAGTGACATACTGTCAAATCAAGGAGGCATTAAACACCAAGTTAAATCCAATGCCAAATGTTGACTTTGAAAGGTATATGTTCTATCAAGAAAGGCAGAAAGCTGGTAAAATGATGGATAAGTTGTAGAAAGACTTGATTTGCTCATCAAGCACTTCGGGTTCAATGAGTTTAACGATGAAAAGGCCATGTGTCATAGAGCAATAGAAGGTTGTCTCTCTAATCCTTTCAGACAATGAAAGATGAAAGAGGCACTCAGCTCAGAGCAAGCACTCATGCTGCTAGAGCGGAAGAAGGTGCTGACAGACAAGTGTCTAACATGGAGGCTAGAACTGCCCAAATTCAATCAGGGATGAGCGTGAAATGTAAGCCGAACATAAGGTGGAAGGCCACATAGTAATTTCTTCTAAGCGAAAGAAGTTGTGTTTTTTTCTTTTTTAAGAACTCTTTTTATTGAACTTTGCTCAAGGACTCATACAATACACAGCAGTGATCAAAAGAACTTGCAGAATAGCAGCAATACATTGTACTTTTGAGGACAGACACGACAATGGAGCGGGCAAAACACAAGAGTCCCTTCTATCCCACCCCTCCCTGCTCAGCCTGATACTTGCGCCAGGGGCCCCATACCCTCCACTTCTTCATTAATCCTCTGGATTTATAAATCGCTATCCTCAGCCCTCTGGCACCTATCCAGATCTCTTATCCATTGGTCCCACTGAGGGGGCGCCTGCACCCCCCAACCACTGGCTATATTTTATTTTGCCACCCCCGCAGGTACTGCTAACCAAATCTCGTTGTATCTGGTCCAATCCGTGGCGCCTTTGATCATTAATAGTAGCCACCTCGGATACACTGGGACCGGCGATCCCATTACTGTCGTCATTGTTTGTTTTACTCTGGTCCAAAAGGGCACTATGTATGGACAGTCCCACAGAGTGTGGAAAAAGGTACCCTCCCCCTGACATCCCCTCTCACACAAAGGAGACAGGCTCCTTCCCCAAGAGAACAGGTGTGTTCACAGGTAGTAAACCCAATGAAGGATTTTTAATTGCACAAGGTGGAACATAATCCGAATCACAAGTTCGCGGGGGCTTTGTAGGGCATCCTGCCAGTCATCATCCCCCAGGCACCCGATGCCACCCTCCCATCTTTCGCGCAGTCACCAGGGGGTCATGCATGTTTTTTATAAGCTTACGGTATATGACGGACGTGGGTCTCTCCGGGATCGGGTCAATAAGAAGCCTGTCCTCCAAGGGGGAGTATGCTGGGAGTGACAAGTCTGTGCGCATGTGTGACCACAGGGCATGTGTAAGGCGCAGATAGTGATTGTGCTGGGAGTCATGCAGTTGGTATTCTTTTTTAAGGTAGTCAAAGGATCTGGGAGCGCTCCCCTTCCACACATCGCCCAGGTAGTCGATCCCGATCAAAATCCAACTCCTAAAGCCTGTTAGGCTGGAGACCTCAGCTAGCTGGTCACCGAACCAGATGGGTGTCCTGCCCGTTAGGGCGCCCGCCCATCCCAAGAATTTATTCGCCTCCCGCCAGCACTGCAGCACCACTCCCGTATGCGAGGGGAGATCTCTACATCGCCTCCGCGAGTGCAAGAGGAGCTCGCACTTGCCCCCCGACATTACATGCCTATCTACCGTGTAGGTAGGCTCCGACCGCGCCACGTACACCCCGTCATTGATCACCTGCAATTGTGAGGCCCAGTAATACAGTTGGACGTCCGGGAGGGCCAACCCCCCATCGTACACCCCTCTTGTGAGCCTTTGCATTGCTATTCTCATGTTCCCACCATCCCAGAGCAGCGTCCTCAGTGATAGGGATATGCGTTTAAACACCCCTCCGGGGATCGGGTAAGGCGAGTTCTGCAGGATATATAAGAGGCGTGGTAGGGCCAACATCTTAAAGAGTGCAGAGCGCCCGGTCAGGGACAGAGGCAAGGATCTCCAGTGGGTAACATCCTATACTAATCGCGCCAGGTGGGGCTCAAGATTCCTGTGAAAAAACTCCACTCTGTCCCTGGTGATATACACCCCCAAGTATTTAAACCCCTCGGTGACAATCATGGTTGGGCACCGCGGCGGGAGGGGGCCAGAAAGGGGGTAAATCAACGATTTGGCCCAGTTAATCGTGTAGCCGGAGTAGCTCCCAAACAGTTCGAAGAGATGGAGTGCCTGTGCCATCGAGTGGTACGGCCTGGCCATGTAGAGGACAATATCATCTGCATATAGTGATATACACTCCTCCCACTCATTGGTGAGCGACAGGCCCCAGAAAGACCTGTCTCTATGAATCCAGTGGGTGAACGGCTCCAGGGCCAGGGCGAAAAGGAGAGGGGACAGTGGACACCCTTGTCTGGTGCCTCTGCGCAGGGGGAATGCACGGGACAGCGCTCCGTTCACCCTCACTCTTGCCACTGGTTGTTCGTAGAGCAGGCGCACCAAACTGCAAAACACCGGTCTGAAGCCCAGTCGCCGTAGAACTTGGAACAAGTAAGGCCATTCAATGCCGTTTGAGTATCATCCTCGCCCTCTGTCATATACAGGACCCCATAAAGCCGACGCAGGTTTAGTCGAGTACTCCTATGCGGCACGAACCCCGACTGATCGACATGCACCAAGTCTGACAGCACCGTGAGTAATCTCGTCACCAAGACCTTGGCCAACACCTTGGCCTCCACGTTGAGGAGCGAGATTGGCCGATATGACGAGCATTGGTCAGGTGGCTTCCCAGCTTTGTGGATGACCACAATGGTGGCTTCTCGCTGGTCGGACGGGAGCCTACCCACCCTCCGCGCTTCCAGGAACATCTGTCTCATAGGGTCGATCACACCATTGGCTTGCCTCTTATAAATTTCTACCGGGAGTCCATTCGGACCCTGTGCCTTCCCAGCCTGAAGGGAATTAAGTGTTTCGCCCAGTTCCATCCCCGCACAGCTCAGCATCCAGGCTAGCCGCTTGCTCGATGGACAGAGTGGGCAGGGCAAAGTCCCGCAGAAACTCCTCACAGTCCGACTCTGTTCTTGTGCATACCGGGGTGTAGACCCCCTCGTAGTAGGATGCAAAGGCCTCTGCTATATCCTTGCTAGTAGTTGCCATTGTGCCAGCCTCACCCCTGACCTTGGCCACCCATGACCGCTCCCGGTCTCGACGTTTGAACCATGCCAGCAGCTTCATTCACTTATCCCCTGCATCATATATCCTATGTTGCATGGCGAGGGAATAGGCGCGTGCCTCGCCCTCCGCTAGCGAGCGGAGTTCTCACTGCTTAAGGGCGAGCTTGTGGCTTCTCTCCCCAGAGGGAGATCCATTGGCATCCCTCTCCATGACTTCAATTTCACTCTCTAACTCTCTAATTTGGAGGGCTTCTTCTTTTTTGTGGGTGCCAATCAACGCCTGAGCCCGGCCCCTCAGCACAGTTTTGTAGGCTTCCCACAGGACCAATTGAGAGTCGACGGAGCCCTGGTTCTCTGCGAAGTGTAATTGGGAGCACTCCCTCAACTTGTCAAGTATGGAGTTGTCCCTGAGGCGCCAAGGGTCAATCCAAGAAAAGGCCGCCATATCCGCCATCGGACCCTTGAGAGTAACACCCACCGGTGAATGGTCGGAAACCCCCCTGGCCATGATACCGGAGTCAATGAAGTCAACCAGTTGGTCCCCCCGCACAAAGAGATGATCTATCCTGGAGAAAGACCCATGTCTGGCAGAGTAAAAGGTGTATTGTTGTTTGGAGGGGTTATGCTTATGCCATACGTCACTAAGACCCATCGCTGTTGCAAACCCTCGTAAGCCCAGTTCCCCTCTGTTACCACGTCTCTCTCCGGAACGATCTACTTCAATGTCCATAACAGCATTGGTGTCGCCCTCCAACACCAGGGTATCGCGTGGAAGGTCCGCCAAGTGGGTCCCCAGTTTCGCATATGCCTGGGCATGTAAACCGGGTGGAATGTAGCATGAGCTAAGGACTATCGTGCGCCCCTCCCATCTGGTTGCTACCGCTGCCATGCATCCGGAGTTTTCCGTCCACGTTCCTGTGACTATAAGTGGCAGGGCGCTATGAACTAAAATACCCACCCCCCCTAGAGCCAGACGTAAACCCGGAATGGGCCACCATCTTATACCCAAACCGGTCCAGAGCCCTGCATTTGTTACCCCGTAGGTGAGTCTCCTTCAGGAGCACCACGTCTGGGGAATGGCGTTTCAAATATTGCAGGACCAATGTTCGTTTAATCTTGTTGCCCAAACCACTGACGTTCCACGTCCATATTTTATGTGCGTCTGGTCACCCATTCAAGTACAGGAACATGGATTGTCTCGAATCTCTCCCTTGCCACTGCTTAGGTTGACTGTGTAACATATGAGCTTTTGCGTTTGAGACTACATGAGCTGAACACAAAAATACCCACTACTCCCTGCCCCTCGCCCCCCATGTCCCCCTCCCTGCCTCCCTGCTAAGTGGGCTCCCAACCACCCACCTATGAAACACGCAGAGTGCCTGTCGCCCCATTATTCCCCAAAACAACAAAATGAAGGAACATGAGTCTGCAGCCGCAGAAGAAGTCATAATAAGAGGATGGAGTGCACACCCCTTGGGGGATCCTGATTGATGGTCCCCAACCCCCCACCCCCAACACATCAAACTGGTGCCGGAGTCTCTGAATGTTACCCATCGGGCACAGCGCAGGCCTGGATCTCACAGTTTTGGAGGAGTCCAAATTCCCTCGTGTCCCTCGCCCCGAGAACAATGAGAGGCCAGAACCCTGGGGGCAGGCCACCCCTTACCTCCCCAGTTCAGATCGCGCTACGTCGGCACAACTCTTCACAGTCACTTGTGCGAAGTCTGCTGGCTCTGACGGGACTCTTGAGGTCAGGTTTTGCTGTTCTGGGTCCCCTGGCCCTCTCGGTCATGGACAGGTTGTCGTGAGCCACACTGGCGGCCCACGGTCTGCCATCCCTCCATCCAGTCACTGGCCTCCGACGGAGAGTCGAAAAAATATGCTTTTTCACCATACAGGACCTTTAGTCATGCGGGGTACAACATCATGTACTTTACTCCTTGGTCTCTGAGTGCTCTCTTGACACCTTCGAACGACCTGCGCTGACACTGTACATTGAACGTGAAATCAGGGAAGAAGCAAATCGTAGCATTTTCTAAATGTAGGTCTCCGGACACTCTTGACGCCTGCAGGATGGCATCTCAATCTCTATAGTTTAGAATTTGAGCGATAATTGTGTGTGGGGGTGCCCCAGGCTTGGGCCTACCCCCCAGTGCACGGTGGGCCCGTTCCACCGAAAAGAAGTTGGGAGGCGCTTCGTCTTCAGATGTTTAAGTATGAGGTCACCACAAAGCAGTCCGTGGACGGGCCCTCCATTCCCTCCGCAACCCCCATGATATGGATATTGTTACGCCGTGCCCGGCCTTCCTGTTTTGAGGCGGGCGGCAATGTCTGCTTGATTTTTCGTGAGCGCGGCCACTTGCTCCTCGAGTCTCTTTGTTTTGGATTGTAAGCTGCCGATGCTGCTCTCAGCCTCCGCGACCTTGTCTGACATTTTACTGAAGTCCGCTCGGAGGAAATTGACTTCCTCTGTTAAGGAATCCAACTTGGGCTCCATGGTGCCACACATATCTTTCAGGGCGCCGCGCATTTCCTGAATAGCCAACATTATGTCTTTGAGTGATGGATCCGGCCAATTGTCGGCCTCTTTGCACTGCTGGTGCCCGCGTTGCTGGTCGTCCTCCCTGCCTATGTTGACCATGTACTTGTCGATGGGATTTGTTTGGCTCTGAGATTGCGGTCTAGTATGACCCATGATCTTGAGGACTATCTCGATGCTCGCTGCTATCTGCTGGGCCCCACACTCCGGCCTGTCCTAGGCTCCCGCGACAGGGCCCCCCATACCCTGCACCGCATCACTGGCAGGCATCACTCCCAATGCCCACACTACTCGGGGGAGCTCGCAGGCTGATTGGAGCCAGATGCTCTCCGGGGGGACTCCGGACAGGGCTCCACAAGGTCCTCCGTGAAGCCCAGTGTGCAGCTCGCAGTTACTCTCAAGTTGCCGGTCCTTTATGTATGGTTTAGGGTCCCAACGCTCCAAGGCACCGCAGCAGGTGCCACCCAGTGCCCGCTCCCGCTCTCCCCGCTGTGGTGGGTCCTCCAGAGGTAGCCCCAATGCGCCGTTGCACCTCGTGCCGCTGTTATCACAGGTACCTAGTGCAGCCTGTCAACTGCCAGTTTAGTCCCCCTCGCCACTCAGTGCTGCTATCGTGCACCTGCCGGCACTGGGATAACTCTCCCCCTCTATGTGCCGCCGCTGTATGGGTTCCGGGCCCTTGTCGCTCTCTCACCTGGCTACGGGTGCCTCAGTCCAGGCCACGCTCCAGCTTCTCAGGCCCCACCGGGCTCCGACCGCCCGTCCGATGACCACAGGGCGCCTCCGGTGTAATGCCGCGCTGTATGGCCGAGTCCTTTCATGCGGCCCTCTCCTGTGCCACTTATGATGCGCAAGAACCGCTGCGGCGTTCCTGTCCTCGGCGCGCCCGACCCTCCGCAGCTCCCGTGTTGTCATCAGCTAGTAGGATCGGAACCGGCCAGGGGGCGGTCTCACAATCCAACGCGACCGCCGCCACCAGGCCCGGAGTTCATTGTCTGATAAGCCACCACCTCCGCAGTGTAAGCGCTACTGGGGCGACACCGCCCGGCACCTCTTCTTCCCGGCGGCCGCCTCCTGAATTCCTCCTCACAGCGCGATGCTTCAGGGCCGTGGCTCAGCCGTGGCGAATGCCATCTTGTCGACACCAGGCTCACCGGCCGCGATCCCGTCCGGCTGCGAAAGGACGCCCGCAGTGGATCGACACAGGCGTCAGAGGCCGTCCACCTCTTCCCTCCAGCTACACAAGTCGGTAGGTGCCGCCAATTGTCGGATTATGACGGATTTGGGGTGTTATGTCAGGATCGGCTGCTCTGCTCCCCTAGTGTGCGGCCATCTTCCTTGGCTGCAGGCCACACCCCCCAGAAGTTGTGTTTTTGATGGGAATTTTCTTTTCCACTTGAAGGTAAATGTCCTGCCATTAGACAAATATGCAAAGGCTACAGGAAAGAGAACCATTTCGTAATGGTTTGCAAAGCATAGGAAAGACGTGTCACGTAGAGGAAACAAAATGGATGCCAGAATGTTCCTGAGATGTTCCAACCGCACCCACAAGGCCAAGAGGCAACATCAGTTGAGGCAAGTAGAAGCTGAAAAACATTGATTGTCATTAAATTATTTTCTAAAATGCATCACCGTCATTGTCAAGCAACAGTGAAGAAGATGGGTGTGCATTGTCAATGTCGACCACTAGCAAATGCATGCATGTTGGATTAACTTCTTGCAAGGAAGTATTTCGCTCGAAGTGAAATTGAAAGTGCAAAAATTATTTGGATACTGTCCCAAAATCACACTGATGGTGAATGGGTGCTCCATTTCATTTATCATACATTATGCCAGCTGAAAAGTACAATTAATTGTCTCTAGTGCACTGTTTAACCTGTTGAAAACCAAAGGGTATACATGGTCTGCTTCAACGCCACTACAAAATCAATGTTAGTTTATAGCAACTGTTATGCATAAAAAGACGAATGTCCAAGCACTAATTCATATCCTGCCAGGCACTTCATTTAGTACATGTTTACTCAGTGTCCGCACTGCTGCTCGCATATAGCTTATTTCTGTGAACTACAATGTCAATTCCTATCATGTGATAGTGAATCAGTTTCCATCCTTGTTTAATGGACTAGGAAGACTTAGGACAATGAAAGTGTAAATTCACATGATTGAGGACATTGTTGAATTGCATTTAATTTACAAGAGGCTGTTGGGAAAGAACGTGTTTCTCTATTTTCAGATTGCCAGGGTAAAATGGAAAAACATTCCCTGAATTGTGAGTTTCGACTGCAGGAGTATGATGACACGATTGTGCATCATCCAAGAAAAGATCAAAATCCTGCTGACTACTTCTCACATGTAACAACCCGATGTCATGGCACCACTTCTAAAGTGGCTGATGCTTATATTAACTACATTGTAAAATCTAGAACCACTGCTGCCATATCAGTGAAATAAATCATTACTGCCATGAGCACTGACAAAGATTTGCTCATACTCAAAGACATTATTACATATCAGTTTTGGAGAAGACATACTCGGCCTCTTCATGATGACCTTGAATACCAGAAATTCAAAAATGTGCAGAAAGAACAGTCAGTTACCCCTGAAGGCATTTTGTTACACAGATTGAGAAGTGTTTTACCTGAGCGCTGGATACAAAAAGTCATTGAACTGGCACATGAGGGACATCGTGGAGTTGTTGCTACTAATAAGCTCTACAGGACTGAGTGTGGTTCCCTTGCCAGAAAGAAAGACTTGAAAAGGAAGTAAGGGCATGTCATTTGTGCAACTGCTTGTCATCCAAAGCAACCCCTCATCTTTTAGACATGTCGGATCTTCCAAAGCATGCATGGGAGAAGATTACAATTGACAAGATGACAAGGGTCATCATCTGCTAGTATTTGTTGATGAATATTCCCATTTTTCCCTTGTGGATGATCTGTCGTCAACCACTCATGGCAGTGTCACTGAGAGACTAGAAAGTATTTTTGCTCCCTCGAGTGTTCCTTTGATTTTGAAATCTGATGATTGCCTCACCTTCAATAGTCGAGAATTTAAGGATTTTCTCATTCACCTAAATGTCAAGCATCAGAAAAGCAAACCTCTATGGCCTCACGTGAATGGTGTCGTCAAGTAATTTATGAGCTGCACTGCAAAGACTTGTACTCAAATCAGTATTTCACACTACCCTTCCTGCATATAGGTCAACTCTCCATTCGAACACAGGTGAAAGCCCTGCCACCTTAATGTTTTGGAACTAAATTGCCACAATGGACCACTGAACGATCTATCGACATTGATAAACTTTGCATTACTGATTCATCTCACAAACGCAAAATGAAGAACTATGCGGATAGAAGCCACGCTGCTCAGAGTACTGGTTTCAAAAGAGAGGACATTGTCAGACATAAACAGAAACAAAAGTCTGATACTCCTTGTGATGCTGACCCACTGAGTGCTGTGATTAGCAAACAACACATGGTGCCTGCTCATCGTTCTAGAAAGTCCATCACAAGAGATTCTTCTTATTTCAAACACCTAACTCAAGGTTCTTTGACTCCAGGTGTTCAGAGTGAGACCCTTTAATCTGGGAGTTAGGAGAGCCCAAAGAATACACCTGTGCCTGTGTCACCTGTGCCAGCCACAGATGAAATGAAATTAAATGAAATTGTGATTTATAAAGCACACTACTACCCTTGGGTGTCTAGCCTCTGTCTCCTATGTCTCCTCAACCTCACAAAACAAGATCTGGAAGACTGATTACAGCAACTGAGAGACTCATTGAGGAGTTATGATGAATATATGTATTTTGTCTTACACTTTTTATTTAACAAAGGGGGAGATGTAGTCTCTTGTATGTTAGAGATAGTGGGACCACTACGGGCCCTGACGGACACCATAGAATAGTGAGATAATTGATTGGATGTGGTTAAGAAATTCATGAGATAGTATGGGCAGTTAACAGTCACACTCTGGGGAATCAAGAAGTGCAATACTGAGATATGTGTTTGGTGTGATCATTTACATGTACCCAGGTGGGGAATGGATGTTTCAAAGTTTCCTTAAACACACACCTTCTAAAACATAATTGAATTCAATGAATATTCATTTAAAACAGATAGGTTATCTCTCAAGTAGACAATTTAATAACAAAACGATAAACATATATCTCAGAAGCATTATTACTGTATTACAGTCTGCAACATTTTTAACCTACTCTGTACATCACACTCCATGCTAGATTACTGTTATTATCATTGTGTACCTCTACTTCCCAAATATTTTAATCAAAATAAGGATACTTGAAGTTTACAGTTCCGATTGCTTTTACAACATTTTCCATTGTTTTTGGAATTCCTAATTAGAGAGACATGCTATTTATAGGCATCTTCATCAGGAAAAAGCTATTGCACATAAAAAATGTATGGCAGAAGTCGAAGATGTTTCTAACCCTTCCCTCCATCATGAGCAGATCATGTGAGCCAGGGTCGGACTAAGACAAAAAATAGGCCTGTGTACTAAAATAAAAGTGGTCCTCATTAGTGACTCAGATAGCTGAGAAAAGTAAACTCCATATAAAAATTGGAGAAATTCTGAACTTGCATGGCATGCTATATAGGTGATATATATGCAAGGTATGGGAGACTGCGTACATTTGTGCTAACAACAAGCAACAGTAAAACCCAACCCACCAAATTATAATTATAAAACAGTCCCACAAATTCACTTGTCTGACCACCGATTCTGGCAATGCCAGATTACCCTCTAGGACTGACGACTATTAAGGCTCTTGCCACGTGTGGCTATTGAAATGCCAACGGAAAGATACATTTAACACCAATTAGCCTAAATTGATTAAAGAGTCTGATATTATATGTATTTGTATTGTACTCAATTTATACATTTGTTCTTTTGTCCATATTGCGTATGGTATGTTGGTTTGATAGGAAAAAAATATGAATGGTATGAAATACATACTAATATGAAATACAAAATAATATTAAATACATACTAATCCAGAAAATACATACATGATACAGAAATTATATGAAATACGTGTGGTTATATTTTAATAAATAATTATATTTTGTACATATCTGTATAATTGTATGCACGTTTGAGTCGTTTTTTTGCCCAATTTGCTCATAGTCTGTAGGGCTAAGCATTATAGCTCCTAGAAGAAGCTTTTGGAAGTTTGTGTCTACTAAACCTTGAGGGGTCTCTCTCTCCTTTTGCACATGGATTTCCCATTACTCACTGAGTTAAATATTTTTTTATATAGGAAACCCACAGGCAGTGTTCAGCATAAACTGCTCTCATTCACCATGCCTGAAGTCAGATTAGCATCAGAAAATAGCATTGGCAGTTTTATGTTATCATTTCAAAGGGCCCACACATGCAGGTATGCCATGTATGCACAAACAGACCCCGAAGCAATGCCTACAACATGTGTGGTCCCTTATTCCTCATTAGGCACTACACTATCTGAGAAACGGCCTGTACTTAAACCATTCAACCATTTAATTAACAAAACACCGCAAATGCAATCAAATGAAAGTTGTGGTGAGTGTGCTTCATCAGCTATATAATGGGCATCTAGGAATGAATGCATCTGCTAAATGCTCTTTCCTCCTTCATAATGCCGGTGTGGAAATACCTCTAGAGCTGCCCATGATGATTATGCCGAGTTCTAATGTCTCAACAGTCAATTCACATCCCACCACGAACTAAAATAGAATATCAAGTGTTTTTCCTGTGACAAACATTCATAGGAGTGACATTGTTGACATCCTATACTGCAGCTATTTGTGAGAGTGGTAAAGTCACCAGATTGGTTGCCTTTTTGTGGAATCCATTTTTGCTGATTTTAGCATTCTGTGCACTGTGACACTGCCACTCTGTGCATATGTGCATGTGCCCCTAAAATCGTATTCTAAATTGGTTTGACCCAATTAGTGTATCTAACTTTCCATTGAAGGAATTGTAAATTGGAACAGAAATTGGAATGTAATTGTAATTTAAATGTGGAATCCCGTGTGTACACTACCTGCATATAGGAAAAATAACTATTGATGCCAGTAGCACCTTTGTGCTCTGACTGGGGTGCAGTTTAAAACTACTGCCATGTCACAGGGCAGGGTAAAGTGTCTTTTTCAGGGCTTCATCGCCGCTGGCCTCAAACTTTGATTGTGTCCCACTGAAGGAAAACCAGATGTCCCAAAGTGGCGCCATATCTTTTTAGGCACTAGAAAGTGTTTGCTTCTATGGTTACCCCAACGTTTTGCTTGATGAGATTCTGTTTTTGACTAGCTTGACTGCTAATCAGGACCCCAGTCTATCTGCTTTCTCCCTAAATTGTTGTGTTTAGTACGTAGATACAGTCCCAGATTGGATACTGGGGTACCCTTATTAGACACTAGTATATGGTACTAAAGTACCCAGGGCATAGGTACCCCAGAGGTCTCCCATGGGCTGAAGCATGCATTATGCCACCCATGGGAGATCATTCGAAATGGAACTTCAGGCATTGCCATTGCAGCCTGTGGATGCTGGTGCTTGCACCACTTACTTAAGATATAGGTTTCCTATATCTAAGGGTCACTGTACTTAAAACCTATAAGTCACCCCTGTAGCAGGCCTTTTCAATTTTGAAGGCAGGGTGCTTAGTTCTAAGTGAGAGGTTGCCACTTCATGAGCAGGACACCCCTGCAGCCTATGGAGTCCATTCTCCCAGGTTGTCAGTGAAGCAGCCATATACTATATTGTGGGCCACAGTGCAATTATGCAATGACCATCTCAAAAACGTCTGCAACTAATCCTATCATATTTAGTATCAAACATGTTGGAAGCATACCCCACAAAGTAAATGGTGTGGAAAGTATGAGTCCAAGCTACACTGGAATCAATCAATCAATCAATCATAGCACTTGTATAGCGCGCTACTCACCCGGAAGGGTCTCAAGGCGCTTGGGGTAAGGGGGCCGCTACTGCTCGAACAGCCAGGTCTTGAGTTGTCCCCAGAAGGCGAGGTGGTCCTGGGTCAGCCGAAGGTGGATGGGGAGGGAGTTCCATGTCTTGGCCGCCAGGTAGGAGAAGGATCTGCCTCCGGCGGTGGCTCTTCGGATGCGTGGTACGGCGGCGAGGGCGAGGTTAATGGACCATAGCTGGCGGGTGGGAGTGTGGAAGGTCAGGCGGTCGTTGAGGTACTTGGGGCCCAGGTTGTGGAGAGACTTGTGTGCGTGGGTGAGGAGCCTGAACGTGATCCTCTTGTTGACGGGGAGCCAGTGCAGGTTCCTCAGGTGGCCGGAGATGTGGCTGCGTCGAGGGATGTCCAGGATGAGTCGGGTGGAGGCGTTCTGGATGCGTTGTAGTCTTTTCTGTAGCTTGGCTGTGGTTCCGGCGTAGAGGGTGTTTCCGTAGTCCAGCCGGCTGGTGACGAGGGCCTGGGTGACCGTCTTCCTGGTTTCGATCGGGATCCATCAGAAGATCTTGTGGAGCATGCGGAGGGTGTGAAAGCATGAGGAGGAGACGGCGTTGACTTGTCTGGTCATCGAGAGGGAGGAGTCCAGGATGAAGCCCAGGTTGCGTGCGTGGTCTGTCGGCTTGGGGGCTGTGCCCAGGGCTGGGGGCCACCAGGAGTCGTCCCAGGCGGAAGGTGATGGTCCAAGGATGAGGACTTCCGTCTTGTCTGAGTTCAGTTTCAAGCGGCTGTTCTTCATCCACTCGGCGACGTCTTTCATCCCTTCGTGGAGGCTGGTTCTGGCGGTGTCGGGGTCTCTGGTGAGGGAGAGGATCAGCTGGGTGTCGTCGGCGTAGGAGATGATGTTGAGGTTGTGTTGGCATGCGATGGCTGCGAGAGGTCTCATGTAGATGTTGAAGAGGGTGGGGCTGAGTGATGATCCTTGCGGGACGCCGCAGATGACTTCGGTGGCCTCGGAACGAAACGGGGGGAGGCGGACTCTCTGTGTTCTTCCAGCGAGGAACGAGATGATCCACTTCAATGCCTTCTGTTGGATGCCGGTGTTGCTGAGGCGTTGGACTAGGGTGCGGTGGCAGACAGTGTCGCACGCGGCGTAGAGGTCCAGGAGGATGAGTGCCGCTGTTTCCCCATTGTCGAGAAGGGCTCGGATGTGGTCGGTGGCTGCGATGAGGGCGGTCTCGGTGCTGTGGTTGGCTCTGAAACCGGACTGCGAGGGGTCGAGGGATCCATTCGTCTCGAGGAAGGCGGCAAGCTGTCTGTTGGCGATCTTCTCGATGACTTTGGCAGGAAAAGGGAGGAGCGAGATGGGGCGGAAGTTTTTGAGGTCGGTGGGGTCCGCTGTTGGTTTCTTCAGTAGGGCGCTGAGCTCGGCATGCTTCCAGCTCTCCGGGAAGGTGGCGGTGTCGAAGGAGGTGTTGATGACGTCTCGGAGTTGGGGTGCGATGGCGGAGTCGGCCTTGTTGAAGACGTGGTGGGGCAGGGGTCAGTCGGAGATCTGGAGTGGATGGTGTTCATCGTGCGGGCTGTGTCTTCAGTGGTGACTGCGGTCCAGGTGCGGAGAGTGGCGGTGGGGCGCGTTGGTTCGACGGTTGGGTGCGAGGATGGTGCGCCGAAGCTGTTTTGGATGTCGGCAATTTCAGAGCCCTCCTTCAGTTTCTCAGTGTTCCCGGTGCCAACCTTCTAGACCCGGACAGCACAAAATAGTTGCTTCCAACCAGATACACACTTCTGCCCTCCTGCTGCTGACCTAAGTTCGAACAGTGGACAGTGGAACAATAGGCATCCTGTCACAGGGAGGTGTGACTACCTCCCAGACAGGATTTAGTGTATTGGGACTCGGTGGGTGCGCTTGTCAGTGCCAGAAAGTCTGCTTGAGGGGCACACTTGGTGTCCCTGTGCATATTCCAGTTCAAACCCCTTGGTGCGAAACTTGACAAAGGATATGAAAGTAACCTCCCCCTGTCCAGACCCTCCCCTGGGAGGGTCCTCTGAATCTTCCCAAACCCTTTCCCCAGGGTACTTAAGGGCTTACCTGGGTGCAGGTCCCTAGATTCATCGTGGGATAAGATTCAGATCAGACACCACTTTTACTTCTACCGTCTGGGGACTCTGTACTTCGATGGAATTCGTTTGGGCCTGACTCCATCTCCCTTATAGTCTGCTGCATCGTCTGTGCCTGTGCATCATACAGGAACCTTTCAAGGCCTGTGAAGCATCAAAGACACTTGAAGAAATCTCCCTTGGAGTGAAGGAGTCACTCCCCTGCATCCGCAGGCACCACAACTAAGTCGACCAGTCTGCTGATCCTGAGCTCCTCCGAACTCCAAAGGCTCTACAACACAAGTGGTGGTTTTCCACAGCTCCCAAGGCCTGTCCTGTCCTCTCACCAAGTTTGAAGCTAGCATCCCTCATGGGGGTTACAATAACTGAACCCCTGTGAACGACGTCAACTTGCAGTTGCAAAAGCTTGTTGACTTCTTTCCAAGAAAATCTTCGGGCTCCAAGTAGTCCCAACCTCGAGCAGCTCCAGTGACTAGAAACTTCAGCAACACCGCATTGTGTGCATCGTGGTCTGCATCTTTTGGTGAGCTGCTTAAGGTCCTCTTGCGACTCCAGTGCCTCCAACCTGTGGGTCCACTTGAGGGTCACACTTGTTTCTTTTGGGCTCCTCTGATTGCCCAGGGTCTGCACTGATTACCCTGCTGTTGATAAGTCCCCTGGACCTTGCTGGTCCCGACATTGCTCCTTCTTTGATTCCTGCGTCGGTTGCATTTGCCAAGGCTTGTTGGTGCTCCCGCTGGACACGACCCCCTCAGACCTCGACATCCTTCGTTGGATAGCTCATGCATGGCTCTTGATCCTCCTCAGTATCGCCTGGTCCTCACAGCTGCAGAGTCAAGGTCCTCACCAACCATCCTGCAACACCCGACATCGGAGGGCATTCGTCTTCCAAGTCTCCTGATCACTCCTGAGTGACATAGACTCTGTACCCTCTGCTTGCAGGTACCTCTCATCAAGAATCCATCCTCGAATTCCACCAAACACTTCTTCCTTCTTCCACAGATGCACTTTCCTGAAGTCCTCTATTGGTTTTGAGGGCGGTTTCTGACACCACTTCACATTATTATGTGCCTTGTGTTTATCCCCATGTAGGAGATATTGGAACATACTAGAGAGTATTATATAATTAATACGTATTTTTATAAATACTTGGTGTGGTTCTTTTCACTTAATCTATACGATAAGATTTTGTATGCTGAATAATGGCAGTTGTTTTCGTGAAAATGTACTCTGCAATTTTCATATGACTAATGCTATATAACCTTCTTAGTTGTGTAAATGTAAGGATATTAGACTCTAGGCCTCGGAATGGTTTAATTGACGTTTGACCTCTCTACTGTCTTGTGTGAAATGTTTGCTATATTTTATGTATATTTTCTAATCATTTTATTGCATTCCAGGGCATCTTTTTAACTGCTTTGTGTGATTTAAACTGTTGTTGTAACCTAATATAATACCACTGAAAGATACAATCATTATACACTTTTATTTTCCATTTCTAGATTGCTTCATATTTGTGCTTCAAAAACATTAGATATATAATCCAGATTTTTAACATTTGTAATAATTCATAATAGGTCCGACAGACAGAGCACGTGGACAAACATCTACCACTGAGGATAACTCCACTCCAGACCAGCATCAAACCTTTAGTGAGGACTACACCCCTGCAAGGTTCTGCAATACTAGTTTCATTCACCATGACTGACTGTTTTAACTTTTGGTTTGGTTTTTTGATTTCACCCTGTGTTGTATTTTTGGGTTATTTTAATTAAAACAAAACTGATAAAGTCAAAGACTTTTGTTGTATTTCATTTCTCAATTGGTTTATTTTCTCTTTACATCATACATTGTAAAATGTAAACATTAAAATTATTGTTTAGTCATAAATAATTTCCATATACATGTGTCACATATTTTTTTTAAAATAGCAAAAATAACAAAAAACACAAATAATTAACTAATAGTTTTTTTAAAAAATTAGAAGAAATAGAATTATTTTTATATATTTTTTCTAAACCATAACAACCCATGCATAACCCAAATAAACCATTTTTCTCATTTACAGTTCCAGACCTGCCACCATGGAAGAACAGAAATAATCAAATAGATCAGATTAAATAGGCTAACCATTATTAATTTTTGTCATCAGCTGGAGTCAGATCTCCTGGACTACAGTAGAAATACCACAGCAATAACGGCAATAGTCAAAATCATGGCAGTACTACATTTTGTAGCTACAGGATCATTCCAATAAACTGTGGCAGTATCTGATGGAAAGTCACAACCAGCTTTCAGTGTTGTTCTAAAAGACGTTCTTTCTTCAATGATGACACACATCCACAGCTTTATCCAGTTTCCAAGAAACAAGGATTTTCCCAATGTGAAGGGAGATTTTAATACTTTGGGCCGCCTACCACATGTGGTTGGAGCACTTGATGGCATACATATTGCCTTAGTGCCACTACATGCCAGAGAACACGTCTACCGCAGTCAAAAGAACTTCCAGTCAATCAATGTGCAAGTTGTCTACTTACCAGATTTCTACATCACAAGCATGTGTGCGCATTTTCCAGGATGTACCTCAGAACAGCAGCATACCTCTGCAAATGTCACAACTTGGTCCTGAGAGGTCTGGGCTTGTTGGTAAGTACAATTTGTCAATATATTGTTTGTTTAATTTTAAGTTTAATGATGTAAATTATTGTCACTTTTTTTTTATAAGAGACTCAGCTTATCCTAACAACCATGGTTGTTGGTGCAGCTGAGGTAGCATGCTTCAATAAGGCCCATGGAAGAACACTGAGGCTGGTGGAGCAGGCTTTTTGGCTCCCTAACCCCTTTGTTGCTAGGCCTTCGCTCTCCCTGTGCTAAGCCTTTATTTGGATATTTGGGGTAGTTCGCACTTAGGCTCCTGTAACTTTTTGACCACATAAGGTATCCACACCAAATTTGTGTCCTTTTTCCCAACATCATGGGGATTCTAAAGGTACCCAGTGTTTGTGGATTCCCCTGGAGGGCACCCAGAAATTAGTCAAAATACAGCAACATTTTTTTTGGGGGGAAAATGGGAAAAAAGGGCTACAGGTGAAAGCGTCTGTTTTTTTCACTCCAAATGGTATCAGAAAAGGGTTGTGGTGCTGAAATCACCATCTTCCCAGCTTTCAGGGACAAGCAGACTTTTGTCAGAAAACCAACATTTTTTACACAGTTTTGGCATTTTTCTGGGACATAGCCTATTTTTGCTATTTTTCATGCTTTCAACCTCCTTCCAGTTAATGGTAGCAATGGGTATGAAAGCAATAATGGATCCTGGAAAGCTATACATTTTGGAAAAGTAGAGAACATTTTGAATTCAGCAAGCGGTCATTTGTGTGGATCCTTCAAGGTTTCTTTATAGAAACTAACAGTTAAATATAAGGAAAATTGAAAATTAGTTAAAAAAACAGCCATTTGTGCCAACGTTTTCACCTGTAACTTCTTCTAATTGTGACAGCTATTTGAAAACAATATACCGTTACATCTGCTAGACCTTTCTGGTTGTGGGGATATATAGGACTTATAGGTTCACCAAGAACCCGACGAACCCAGAGCCAATAACTGAGCAGTGTCTTGCAATGTTTTTTCATTATGTTCCGGGTATATAGCAATTCATTTGGGAAAATATATACATGGAAAAATTGGTATGAAAGACACCTATGTATTTCTGAAATCAGAACAAAATATTGTGTTTAGAAACAGTAGATATTTGCACATTTCCGAAATTGTGAGTACCCATACTAGCATGAGACCGATAGGTCATTTTTCAAAATGACTTCTTTTTTACACATTCTCTTTCATTTGGAAGGAAGAAATGCATCGGAAGTCAATAGGTAATAACAGTTGCTCTACAATCCTATGTTACTCTAGGTCTCCCAATAAAAATGGTACCTTACTTGTGTGTGTAGGCCTAGTGCCCGCGACAGTAAACGGTCCAAAACGCAACGTGGACACACTTTTTTTTTACATTGGAAACCAAAGTGCCTAGCTGTAGATTTTGAACCCTAGCTCGGCCGGCACCTAGGGAAACCTAACAAACCTATACATTTTTGAAAACTTGACACCCAGGGGAATCCAGGATGGGGTGACTTGTGTGGCTCTCACCATGTTCTGTTACCCAGAATCTCTTGTAAACCTCAAAATGTATCCAAAAAACCCCACATTTTCCTCACATTTCTGTGGTAGAAAGTTCTGGAATCTGCGTGGATCCACAAAATTCCACCCCCGTGGTCCCCAAAGTCTTCCAAGAAAAACAGTACCTCACTTGTGTAGGTAGGCCTAGTGCCCGCAACAGGAAATGGCCCAAAACACAACATGGACACACCACATTTTCACAGTGAAAACTGACCCTTTTTTTCCAAAGTGCCTTGCTGTAGATTTTTAACCCTAGCTCTGCCAGCCCTTAGGGAAACCTAGCAAACCTAAACATTTGTAAAACTAGACACCCAGGGGAATCCAGGATGGGGTGACTTGACAGGCTCTCTCTAGGCTTGATTACCCAGAATCCCTTGCAAACCTAAAAATGTGTCCAAAAAAACAAATTTTCCTTAAAATTCCTAGGGAATCCTAGCAAACCTATACATTTTTACAAACGAGATACCTGTGGAATTCCAGGGAGGTATGGCTTCAATGGATCCCCCAACGGTTTCTTACCCAGAATCCCCTGCAAACCTCAAATTTAGCTGAAATAAATCACTTTTTCAAATACTTTTTGTGTGGGAAAGTTGTGGCATCATCGGGCTGACACAAATTTCCTACCACCCAGCGTTCCCCCAGGTCTCCTGGTAAAAATGGTGCCTCTCAAGTGTGGTAGGCCCATGTACCCGCAACAGGCAAGGGCCCAAAATGTATTGAGGTGACATCAAAGTTTCCTATCACAAAACAACCTGGTTTTGCAAGGGGGGTCAGCTGGGTTTTTCGCCCCGTGCTCGGTGGCCAGCTAGGGAAAACTACCAAACCCACACATTTGTGAAAACTAGACACCCAGAGGATTCCAGGGAGGTATGGCCTGCGTGGATCCCCCAAATTCTTCTTACCCAGAATCCCCTGCAAACCTCAAATTTAGCTGAAAAGAATCACTTTTTCCACATATTTTTGTGTGGGAAAGTTGTGTCATCACTGGACTGACACAAATTTCCTACCACCCAGCGTTTCTCCAGGTCTCCTGATAAAAATGGTGCCTCACTCATGCAGGATGCCCAAGTACCAACGACAGGCAAGGGCCCAAAACGTATTGAGGCGGCATCAAATTTGCCTATCACAAAACAATCTGGTTTTGCAAGGAAGGTCACCTGGGTTTTTGGCCCCGTGCTTAGCGGCCTGCTAGGGAAACCTACCAAAGACACACATTTCTGAAAACTAGACACCCGGGGAATTCCAGGGAGGTATGGCTTGCGTGGATCCCCCAACGTTTTGTTACCCAGAATCCCGTATCCATATTTAGCTAAAAAAATCACTTTTCCCACACATTTTTGTGTGGTAAAGTTATGGCATCACCGGCTGACACAAATTTCCTACCACCCAGCATTCCCCCAGGTCTCCCGATAGAAATGGTGCCTCACTCGTGTGGGGTAGCAGAAAGACTGTCATTTTTTTGGGGGGTGGGTAATTCAAATTGCCCAAAGAAAAATCCCTGGCATCTAATGTGCTTTTTGCCCCCCGGGGGGCAGATTGGGGGCTACTGCCCTAACGTCCCCCAGCTGGGGCAGAAAGGCTGTACGTTTGGCGGCACTGGGGCATTGGCATGCCCGTTTTGGGCAACCCCTACCCTAATTAAAATTGCCCCCCAAAAAATCCCTGGCATCTAGTGGCCTTTCTGCCCCCCAGGGGGGTCAGAAAGGCTGTAATGGTGTTGAGGGGTGGGGGCATTGGCATGCCCATTTTGGGCAGCCTCCACCCTAATTACATATGGCAACAAAAAAATCCCTGGCGTCAAGAGGGCCTACTGCCCCCCAGGGGGGTCAGAAAGGCTGTAATGGTGTTAGGGGTGGGGGCATTGGCATGCCCATTTTGGGCAGCCCCCACCATAATTACATATGGGAACAAAAAATCCCTGGTGTCAAATGGGCTTTCTGCCCTCCGGGGGTCAGATTGGGGGCTACTGCCCCCATCTGCCCCCGGGGGGGAGAAAGGCTGTAATTGTGGCAGGGGTAAGGGCATTGGCATGCCTGTTTTGGGCAGCCCCCACCTAATTACATATATCAACAAAAAAATCCCTGGCATCAAGTGAGCTTTCTGCCCCCCGGGGGGGCAGATTGGTGGCTACTGCCCCAATCTTTCCCCCAGAGGGACAGAAAGACTGTAATGGTGGCGGGGGCATTGGCATGCCCGTTTTGGGCAGGCCCCTCCCTAATTACATATGGGAACAAAAAATCCCTGGCATCAAGTGGGCTTTCTGCCCCCCGGGGGCACAGACAGGCGGTAATGGTGGCAGGGGTGGGGGTATTGGCTGCCCATTTTGGGCAGCCCCCACCCTAATTACATATGCCAATAAAAAAATCCCTGGCATCAAGTAGGCTTTTTGGCCCCCTGGGGGGGCAGAAAGGCTGTCATGGTGGTGGGGGTGGGGGCATTGGCATGCCTATTTTGGGCATCCCCCACCCTAATTACATATGGGAACAAAAAATCCCTGGCATATAGTGGGCTACTGCCCCATCTGCCCTCCAGGGGGGGCAGAATGGCTGTAATGGTGGCAGGGGGTGGGAGCATTGGTGTGCTCATTTTGGGCAGCCCCCACCCTAATTACGTATGCCAATAAAAAAATCCCTGGCATCAAGTGGGCTTTCTGCCCCCGGGGGGGGCAGAAAGACTGAATATGGCCAATATATCTTTTGGGGGGAGCAATGGCCCTTGCCCAAGGGGCCGCTCCCCTCCATGGTGTCTAGTGGTGGACCCCTGCTTGGGGATTGCCCTCCTGGGGTGATCCCCAAACTGGGATCCATTGGAAAGGGGAGATTCTTTCCTTTCCAATGATACCTATCCCATCTCGCTACATGCTCAGGGAGCTGAGATATCCCCCTGAGCATGCAGAAAGTGAAACTGAAATGAGCCTAAAGGCTAATTTCAGTTTTGGTTTCAGTGAAATGACGTCAGCGCGACAGAGGAGAAATAGAAATTTCTGGTGCCATGTTGCAGGATGGTCAGGAGTTGTCCTGCGCCACGGTGCTCCCGGCCGTCCTGCGCACCCAAGGGGTTAAAGCCAGGTTTTGAAGTCTGGATAAGATTGGAGGAGCACTCCGCTACTCACACGATAAGGTGTGCCAAATTACAATGGCCCTCTGCATGTTACACAAAATATCCCTGCAACGGAACATTCCATACATTGCAGAGGATGGGGATCATAAAGAGCCACCATGTGAGGATGTTGAAATGCTAAATGAAAATGATAGTGATAAAGAGAAAGGAATTGACATATAACAAGGTGTTATAGACAACTTCTTTCCATGAGTGTGAGTATATATTTACAATTTATTACATTAAGGGGCCTACTACAATGTCATTCCTTCTGACCTCAGGTCAGAGGCTTTACGACCATCATCATCTGTTTCAATTCCAACAGGCTGATATTGAAGACCTTCAGCCAGTCGAAACTGGCATGTAATCCAAATCGACCGTGGTTTACGCCGTCTGGATTATGGTGCACAGTTTGCGCTGCCTGCAACGGTGTGCAGGGATTAACATCACCTCACATATCCCTATGAGAGCATGTATCACAGCCTGTTTATGGCCGTAACACATGCTCCCATAGGGAAATGTCCAAATGCTACCGCACCATTTGCTGTCGCATCATAATGAGATTGTCGGGACCGCTGACCGGTGTTGTTTGGTCACGTTTTCGAGACTTCTGCCCAACATCGTGATAGGCCCCTTAATGTTAAACAAACGTTTAATCTAATGAGGATGACAGTCTGTACTGAACATGTTTTAGAAATGGCAAGTTAAGAAAAATACAGGGCAAAGATCTTTGTTGATCAAAGTTTGAGTACTCTGTACATTTACATTGTTTATCTTTGATTGTTCTTAGACAATGTGTCCTCAAAATTATTAATTTGGTATGTGAAAAGTTTGTAATGTAATCAACTAATTAATTTTCTTTTTAATCTGTTTTAGGTTCCTTCACCATGTCATCTTCATTTGGACATTTCAAAGTTGTGATGTGAAGTTATATGATGCTGTTGCGAAGTACAAAGGGAACATGGGTTGATCCTGTGAAAGTCACAAACAGACTTTGGATGTACATATCTTGTACAAAGGCAACCTGCACAGTAATTGAATTGAAGTTTTTAAAGATTGAGTTAGACTTGTTTTTCTGTGGAATGTTGGCACCAAGCCAATATGTGTGCCTTAAAGTGCTCTAACCACATATGGTAGTCGACACAAAGCATACTAATCTCCCTTCACGTTTTCTAAATCCTCATTTTGTGTTAAGAGTCTGAGGCTGTTGATGTTGGTTATCATTGTAAAAATATTTTCTTAATAACATTGTTTGTGACATTGCACCATATATTACAATCCTGCGGCCACTGAATGCAGAAGGTTGGGCTCCAGCTAATAACATATATCAAGAATTGTTTGTCTATTCAATCTGAATTATTTGATAATATCCCATTCTTCCATGGCGGCAAGGTCTGAAAATTGTTGTCTTCTCACTCACCTTGGGTTTATATGTCTGAATTTAAAATAAGAAAAATGTTGTAAATTTTTACTAACATTTTTGTAAATCAAAACACACATTTCATCTACTTTTCCATAAATATACCTTTTTTAAAATCATTCTACAAAACATTAATAGGTTTGGTATTTTTTTCTTTAAATTACATTTTATCCATGTGTAAATAATCGTTGCTGTAAATGTGTAAATAATACATTTGAACTGTATCGTTTACACATTTACAACAAGAAGTGTATTATTTACACAATCTTATTTTGTTATTTTTTGTCATTGAATTTCTGTCAACGGCAGTATAAACAACACCGCACAAATATTGCATGTAGCCATTATAACGCACTACATAACACTTTTTTTGTAAAATCAAATGAACAACATTAGCATTTTGCAAAAGTAAACAAAGTAGCCACTATTTTGAGTGGATGTGACATACTTAACATTCACAAACACACTGTTTCACAATCTGAAATTGTGGGCACCTGACCTTGCCATCAGGGCATTTGCCATCAGATGGCTTCAGCGGAATTTGACCATGTAGTGGGTCTGGTACTTCACAACGGACACAGCCATAGGCTAACATGTGTGATAGTAATGGAAGGAAGCCAATTGATATGTCCGTCTCAATTTACAATTGCGTACATCATGTACATGTATGCAGCATTTCAAAAAATGCTCACTTGCCTCCTAACACTGCAGTCGACATACCTCCTCAACTTTTGCTGCTATTTCTGACCTCTGGGAGCCATGATGCTCAGGAAAGCCAATGACAGGGCCCCAGCGGTCTCGCCAGGGGAGCTGGAGTTGCTGGCTGTGGAGGTTCTGTCCCTGTACAGTCAGGTGTATGGCTCACCAGAGGAAAAAGTACATGTTGAAAATGAATATTTCATTCTGACTGACTTGTTTTTTGTTTTAAATCATAGACTAGAACATCCCTTTTAGTGCCTGAGTAAAATGTAGTGATTGCAGTGAAGGTTCAGTTCTTTTTACATTACCTAGAACTATGATGGTGTGTATTTTTAAACACATGGTAATTAGAGAACAATGCAACATTAGTATGTGTTGTGTTTTTGGTGTCCGTGAACAAGCTTATTGCGAAACGCGTTGGTGAAGGCTATCACTTGCCTGGATTAAAAACTTGTCGAACAGCAGCCTTGGGTGTCCTGGATTTCTTTTCGTGACTTTCGAAAAGGTGTGTGTGTAATATATATATATATATATATATGAATGGTCCACACAGTAAACGTGTCAGCAGAGAAAAATTTTTTTTTTATATTTTGTTGACAGTGTTTAAACTCAAGTTTATAACGTTGTAGCAATATTTGTGGTGATTTTTTTAACAATGTGACATTGAGTCGTCAATATAATGAATTTACACGCAATAGTGTTTTTTCTATTTCCTTAGTTATGCTTTCAGATTGTTCTCAGGTGCTAGTGGGTGATTTCACTTTAAATGTACTGTGATGCACGTAACGCGGTCATGTGAGCAAGGGCCGAGTGGCTCGAAACGCGTCATGGACTAGGCACGTAACTTTTTGAATAAACACCATTTCTAAGCACTGGCGACTGAAGTTGTCCGTTCCTTTCGTTGTGCGAGACTGCACATTTGGGAAGTTTCTTTGAGATTTCGTCGGGGATTTGGCTTGTTCCCTAAGTGACGGACCCCTCACACGGAAGTTGGCTGGTTGTACTTACAAGCTACGAGGTTTCCCGCTCCTGGAGGAGCTCTACAGACCGGCCCCCTGCGCAACCCACACACCGTACCAGCTGCATCAAATTGAGTGTCGGAGAGTCGGAGGACCGTTCGAGATTCAACGTACATGCAGTAAGTGTACTGGGTATATCACAGCAGGTGGGGAGGTGCCATATGTGCTATCGTGACTGTTGAAGATAGATACTATCAACGTCCATTCATCATATCCAGTGGTACGATATATCCGATAATTGCCATGTCCGAAGACGCGTTACGTGAACGTGAAAAAGCAGCTGAAGAAGTTTTCACCAATTTACCACAAATCCCCCTTAAAACCAATCCTAATTCCGGTAAAGACTCCAATCAAAGTGGTAATGACGTAAAAACTTTATTGAGAGCACTAGAAAAGAACAACAAAAGTGAACTGACCAAATGGTGGGAAATTAAATCATTGGAGAAATATCATGAAGCGGGTAGGATACCGCGCGGGTTACGAATTATGTTAGCCCCCAGTTTTGACAGTCCAAACCCGCTTCTATTAAAAGAATGGGCAGAGTGCAATTTAGAGGCGTCTATGCGTCTGGTATGTTTATTGATCAAATATGCCCGCATTGATCGTGACGTAAATCTCAAAGAAATAGAACGCTTACATTCTGAGCTAACGAAAGTTCGCAATACATCTACCAATGACACCATCGATAAAGGCATCGACGAAATGAAAACTCGCCTCCTCAAACAAGAAACCATCATCAAAAACAGAAAGGCTTTCAAATTTGCGCGCGACAAAAGAGACTATGAACTCGGACAAGTGTTCACATTCGCGCGTAAATATGATTATTTGAGAAAATCCAGAAACAGTCGCAAGGAATCCAGTGACAATGCATTACAGGCCACAACATCCAATGCGAACACCTCCACATCTGACCTCAGTTCCCTCGTGAGCGACTCAGACTCAAATTTCAGTGGTGATTCCTCCAGCACCAACAAAGAAGATTTAGGTCATTTGACGTATGCTGAGGAAATTGATTTTTTAGCCGAGGACCGCAAAAAATCATTGAGATCTCGGAACACCACGGCGCAAACACACAGACAAGAAACCAGCGCAGAAGAGAGAGGCGCAAATGCGCCAAGAGGCAGAGGAAGGGGGCAGCAGAGAAAGAGATGGCAACAACGCTAATGTCAGCGGACCGCACCATCATCAATTTAACGGATGTGGAGCTCAGCAATGCAGAAAAACAATTGCTAGCGCTAGGTCTCAGTTTCTGTCCAGAAAGCAACTTCAATTACAGCTCTACAAGAATCGATGTTTTCAAATTTATACGCAAACTCAAACTCACTAAGTACTATACCATCAAAAAACAAGTCAATACTAACGATGCCAGCAATGAAACATCCAAAAAAAGTAAAGAAAAAGCCAATAACGTTTCAGTCATAAAGCAAAAAATTACTAAAGAAACCACAAAAAAAACTACAAGTGCTCCCGAACCAGTGCAAAGTCAAGAGCTATCTAGCCAAGCTACCAACCAAGACGTGAACCTCGTGGCCGGTGATCTATCATTGTTGAAAACTTTCCATTCACTGAGTGATAACAATGACAACCTCGGCAGTCACAGTATCAACACACAAGAACTGACGGATATAGAAGGTATCAACATCTCCCTTCCTGGTCTAAGTCCCTTCAAACCTACCTCCACATTTGTTCCCGTTATGCCCCGTGACGCGGTAGATATTTTTCACGACAGGATTGTTGAAGAATTAAAGAAAATCCATACAACTAGAAACAAGCAAAATCAGAAGGGATTTTACTCTAAACATCAACCACGTGCTTATTTCCAACTGATGAAAAAACTCAGCACTAATCATGAAATCATCATCAATAACAGCGACAAAGGTGGAAATATAGTACTATGGGGCAAAAAGGAATATAAAGCTGAAGCCTATCGACACCTTAACGATGAGGATTGTTACCGCAGAACCAATACAACTGAGTTCAACAAAATTAGCAAAAACTATAAAGACGACCTTACGATGTGGAGAAGAGACAATTTGATCAGTAAGGATGAATTTAATTTCCTTCACAACCCGTTTCCGGTTCTTTCAACCATGTATTTCATACCTAAAGTTCACAAAGGCATCAATCCGGTACAAGGTAGACCAATCATTTCTGCCAAGAAAAGCATTTTTGAAAACACTTCTCGGTACATTGATTATTATTTACAGGACTTTGTTACTCAACTACCAACATATTTACGTGACAGCAAAGATTTTTTGTGCAAACTCAACAATCAGAGTTGGTCCTCAGAATACTGTTTTATAACATTGGACATTTCTTCACTCTACACCAGTATCCGGCACACTGATGGAATTCAAGCTATCGAATTTTTTTTGAGCAAAAGACCCATTGAACTTTATTCCCATAATAAGATGTTGATTTCTATGTTCCGTTGGTGTTTGTTTAACAACATTTTTACTTTTGATGGTACTTTGTTTCAACAATTGCAGGGAGTTGCGATGGGGGCATGCTTCTCCCCTAGCTACGCGTGTTTACACGTGGGCTGGTGGGAGGAGCATGTCCTACAGCAAGAACACAGGTCCTTGTGGAGCAAACATGTCATTAGGTGGTGGCGTTATATCGATGACATTTTTGTCATTTGGCATGGCACACACGATGAGGCTGAGGATTTTGTCAACAAAATTAACTTGAACACCATCAATCTACACTTTACAGCCAACATAGACAATTTAGTCTGCAACTTTCTTGACATCAAAGTGTACATTGAAAATGATCACATAGAAACATGTTTATATCGTAAACCATCAGCAGGTAACAGCATTTTACATGCCAAAAGTTTCCATCCGGCCCATACCATCACTAGTCTCCCATATGGCGAATATCTTCGCATACGCCGAGCATGCAGCAACCCCAATGAGTTGATCCGACATCAAAAAGAGGCCACACAGAGGTTCTTGGAAAGAGGTTATAATCCTCACAAACTCAAATCAGCTAGAGATAAGGCTAACAGCACAGATAGATTATCATTACTCAGCAACACGTTGCATACATTTAACACACCCTCAGTAAATCCTACAGATGATTCCCAGTGCAATCAAGTGACATGTAGACTCATCACCACATATAGCAGACAGGCTAAACAAATCAAGTCCATTATCAATAAACAATGGCCCATTGTTTTGACAGATTCCACGCTTAAACAAGTACTCCCGATGAGGCCTACCATTACTTTCCGGAAGGCGTATTCAATGCACAACGACTTAGTGAGATCTAGTCCTGAAGTAACATCCAAAGCCAGTTGGTTATCTCCCAAATCTGGATTTTACAGGTGCAGTTCCTGCCGCGCATGTAAATTTGGAACAAATACAAATAGCTACACCACGGCTTTTTCGACGGAAAGTTTTCCCATTAAAGGGCACTACTCCTGCAGAACAGAGTATGCAGTCTACATGTTAGAATGCACTTGCGGACTGAAATATATCGGCAGCACCAAGTTACCGGTGCATGCTCGCATTCTCCAACATTTGCGAGCAATCGTCAATTCAGACCCCGCATATCCAGTGGCCAGACACTTTAAAATGACACATGCCAACAATCTCAATTGTCTCAAATATTGCGTTCTAGACTCCGTACCCAATCTAAAAAGAGGAGGGAATCGCGAAAAACAATTGCGACAATTGGAGTCTCGCTACATCATCGAGCTTGACACCAAAAGCCCTCATGGTCTCAATATTGGGGAGGATATGCACCATTTTCTGTAGGCAATGCTTGGCCAATCCATGGGATTTGGGCACCAGTCAGTTGTTGGGCTACTCCATCTCAGCTGTTCAATCCAGGTCCCAGCATGTTTATTACTGTTTATTACTGTCTATTACTGTCAATTACTGATGCATTCCATTCACATGCCCATGGTCAATCCGTTACTAACAAACATGTTAATAACATCTTACGGAGTGTTTTGGGCAATAATCTATTACTGTCCAACCCTCTATCATAACAATGTCAAAGGTTTCAAACAGTTGTGCACTTCATTTGGGAGTTCTATTAGACCAACACAACTTTCAGGGTTGTTTTTTAAGGGGGATCCCTTTTTTCAGCATTAGGTATGCATACCTTCAATGTTTATAGATTGCTCGTTAAACCCTCTCCACTTTGGAGTTGGTGATTTTTCGGCTGTACTGAACTCATTTTTTTAACCACTAGCACTTTACACTTAACTGCATTGGCACCTGAGCACTGAGCACTGTTTATTACGTTAGCATACTAACTGTGGCACTTTCGCACACATACTTGAAAAATGCATTTAACCACTTATTTGAAATGTTCCCAGGATGTTATCTTGGTTGACCATCTTCAGTTTATCAGCATTCCGGCTTACAGCTATCATGCGATTATTTAATCTGTGGAGTAACAATACCTGTTTCCAATTGAGTATTTGTACCCTGTACAACAACTGCCAGTTATATACAACAAACAGCATTGAATTGTTATGTATATATTATGCACCTCTTTATTTATGGAAGCTTTTCAGGCTTACAGACTAACCGTCTACAAAAATAACTGCTTTTCGTGACAGATTGATTCTTCGCGTACAGCCGACAATGCTAGTCATATGAATGGTCCACACAGTAAACGTGTCAGCAGAGAAATTTTTTTTTTTAATATTTTGTTGACAGTGTTTAAACTCAAGTTTATAACGTTGTAGCAATATTTGTGGTGATTTTTTTAACAATGTGACATTGAGTCGTCAATATAATGAATTTACACGCAATAGTGTTTTTTCTATTTCCTTAGTTATGCTTTCAGATTGTTCTCAGGTGCTAGTGGGTGATTTCACTTTAAATGTACTGTGATGCACGTAACGCGGTCATGTGAGCAAGGGCCGAGTGGCTCGAAACGCGTCATGGACTAGGCACGTAACTTTTTGAATAAACACCATTTCTAAGCACTGGCGACTGAAGTTGTCCGTTCCTTTCGTTGTGCGAGACTGCACATTTGGGAAGTTTCTTTGATATATATATATATATATATATATATATATATATATATATATATATATATATATATATATATATATATATATATTCACTGAAAAAAACATAGGTTTCAGGCCTGATATAGTTAGGAATTAGCATTTTAAAAACCTTAGAAATTCACTGAAAAATCCATAGGTTTAAGGGGTGTTATAGTTAGCTGGACATTTCACTCGTACAAAACCTTCGAAATTCCTCCTATATAGTTAGTTGTACTAATTACATCTCGCGTGCCCGCAATCCACTGCTGATGATGTCACATATTACATCATTCATGACATGGTCAGTGGCATCACTGACGACATCTCAAATGACATCAACATTGTATCGGGGGGTGGGCACCCCGGGACACTGCAGGAGCCGGCCCTGGGGGGTGGCGGTCCCCAGGGCCTAGACAAGGCTCCAGGAGGGGGGGCGCGTAGCCCCCCTCCCACATTTTGAAGAAGCCCTGGGGGTGGCGGTTACCCAGGGCTGGGGGGGACTGTGAGCCCCGCACCCAATATTAATAAGCCTCGGGGGTTGGCGGTCCCCTGGGCAGTGTGGGGGGTATTGGGACCCCCCCAGACTATTTTTTTTAAATGCCCCCGGTATTTGGCCCCCCGGGGGCCAATTCTAAAAGAGCTCCCGCTTCATTTTTTAAACTTTTCGGCCAAAATTCGCGCTGGGTGCGCAAATCTCGCCGATTTTCTTTTTAAAAAAAATGTTTTTTGGGCCCTGGGGTGCTTGTGGGACCCCCTAAACAGGCCTAGGGGGTCAGGGTGATTCTACCCTGCCCCCTTTTTGCATTTTTCACATTTCTTTTGCTGATTTCTTGTGCCTCGGTTCTACCGAGGCACAAGATGGCTGCCAACACTTCCTGATTTGGAGTGTTGACAGCCAATTAGAATACAGCTCGTGCATGGCAGGGAGCGCTTTGGCTACGCTTAGGATACGCGGACCCTCCGAGGCCATAGATATATATGTACTTTTAAATGTCATTTTCTCAAGAACTACTGAACGGATTTACACCATTTATGCGAAATTATGAACTGAGGACTAGCTCTTTGTTAAATTTGGTGTAATTCCGTTCAGCAGTTCGTGCTGTAGCCACAGCTAAAGGTCCTATAGGAAATTGCATGGGGAAAACGCGTTTTGAGACACCCCTTTTTACTCGGCCCCCACTTGACGAATCAACAGACCAGAGCTTGCCAAGAGTTTTGAAAATTTTGTGAAGATTCGTCAATCGGCGCCAAAGTTATTCCAAATAGAATGTTGCGGATTTCCTATGGAAAATAGGTCCTAACTATATCTACCTACTGGCAACCGCCAGTAGGTAAAAGATATATCTATATATATATATATATATATATATATATATATATATATATATATATATATATATATATATATATATATATATATATAGATAGATATTATCTACTGGCGGTCGCCAGTAGATAGTTATAGTTAGAACCCTGTTTCCATAGGAAATCCGCAACATTCTATTTGGAATAACTTTGGCGCCGGTCGATGAATCCTCGCGAAATTTTCAAAATAGGTGGGGCGGTACGCTCCGCTCCTACCCTGAAAGTCTCGGGGGGATTCGTCAAGCGGGGGCTGAGAAAAAAGGGGGGTCCCAAAACGCGTTTTTCCCATGCATTTTTCCATAGGACCTTTAGACACAGCTACAGCCCGAACGGCTGAACAGAGTTACTTGAAATTTGGCAGAGAGGTAGTCCTCAGGTCAAGGAAGTGCCTTTTGTAGGTCTGGTGTAAATCTGTTCAGTAGTTCCTGAGAAAATAGCATTTAAATCAATATATATGTGGGCGGAGCCTAACCACACATCTCATCCTGAGATCTGATTGGCTGTCAGCACTTCATCCAAGAAGTGTTGGCAGCCATCTTGGGACCAATATACATGATAGCACCTCATTAAAAAGCATTGCAGTTAATAGAAGATTTTAAGACTTTAGTTACATTATAAATCATTTGTTGATGGTACCATACTCATTTTAGGAATTGTGGTATGTTCTAAGGTGATTTCACCATGTGAAAAAGCCTTCTGCTGGGATATCATGATTGAGAGAAAAATATTTTCTCATGCTTTTACCACAGAGGTTTGGAAGGTGATCTATAAGCTAAACTGAGAGCTTATTTTCTGTAAATTCACATTATCTTTCTCAGTCATGTGAGAATGAAGTCTGACATTCTCAGTAAAACATGTACATCCAACAAGGGCAGAGACTGTCAGTTGATTCCTTTGTGTTCTACTGCAGCTTTCCAGAGTGTTCCAAAGAACTACTAGAGCGCTAACCGTCCTACTTATGATAAATGTATGGCACACCTGAAGCCATCTTGCTTGGATTAAAGTGGTAACTCTTAAAACATTTAATTTAAAAAGGAACAAAATGAGGTGGTTCATTTTTCCATAAAAAGTATGATTAGTGCTGCATAAAGAAAAATTAGGGCACATTTTGAGTGACTTCTCAAATCCTGGCATGCAGACTGAAACATGCACTTTCAATACCAGCAGCAGTTTTCCCTGGTGAGCAGTAGCTTTACTACAGTGATCTAATGAGCAAAAAGAGTGCTAACATTCTGATTTTATGGCAAATGTGTGACACATTTGAATGCCTTCTTGATGGAATCAAAGTAAAAAACTGAAAGTATTTCCTACTGAGGAGACTGCAGTAAATGAGGAAATTAGGAAACTTCATAACAAATAAGTCTCCCAAGATGGCCACCAGAGACAAAAGAGCCCAAATGTAGCCCAAATATCACCCAGATGTAGCCCAAGTATAGCCCAATGACAGAATGTCCAAGAATGTTCTTAAAAACAACTAGAGCACTTACTGTCTTCATTATGACAAAAGTATGGCACACCTGAAGCCATCTTGATTGGAATAAACTGGTAACACTTAAAACATTTAATTTAAAAAGGAACACAATGAGGGGGTTCATTTTGCCATAGAAATTATGATTAATGCTGAAGAAAGAAAATGAGGGCACATTTTGAGTGACTTCTCAAATCCTCTTCTATTTCATTAAAAAATTCTGACATGCAGACTGAAACATGCACTTTTAATACCAGGAGCAGACTTCCATGGTGAGCAGGAGTTTTACTACAGTGATCTAATGAGCAACTAGAGTGCTAACATTCAGAATTCATGGCAAATGTGTGACATATCTGAATACCTTCATGATGGAATCAAAGTAAAAAACTGAAAGCATTTCCGACTGAGGAGACTGCAGTACATGAGGAAATTAGGAAACTTCATAACAAATAAATCTCCCAAGATGGCCACCGGAGACAAAAGAGCCCAAATGTAGCCCAAAATCACCCAGATATAGCCCAAATATAGCCCAATGACAGAAGTGTGCAAAACACTTATTATTTTGTGTTTTTGCAGTGTTATATAGTGCAGACTTGTCAGGTATTGGAGTGCTTTACATGAGCATTGGTTACATCACACAAGAACAAATTCATTTTGGTTGTAGACATGGGGAGACTAAGTGATTTGACCAGAATCACAGAATGTCGAGCTGAAGCAGAAACTTCAACCTGGTTCCCCACTTGCAAAGTCTGCAGTTCTGGAAGTAACACCACATCCTCTCCCCTAAGTGCAACATTTAATCAAGTTGTCAACTAGATAAAAAAACATAAAGATAACAAATAATTTAAAAGTGCTTTGTCGCTATTTGAAAACTCAGAAAATATGTCCTTATTTTAGTCTTTTAGAGCACTAACCATAATTTTGATGCCAATAAGACCCTCTCATATATGTAATTTCTAAAGGAATGCTCTAGGTATTACAGTTTTGATTACATCAAGATGATGTCAGGCGCTCCACACTTTTGTAATAAATATAGAATGTTAGCAATCTAGTTGTTCATTAGGATACTGTTGAGAGGCAGAGGCCAGGGGCACGGACTCTGAAAATTGAAGGCAGGTAGGAGGGTGCAAAGGCAACAATTTAACCACACTGAGCAGGCAGGAAGGGCCGTGGAAGCACAACAGACTATGGAGGGCAGTGGAAAGGGGGGCAGGGGCAGAGACTGTCAGTTGATTCCTTTGTGTTCTACTGCAGCTTTCCAGAGTGTTCCAAAGAACTACTAGAGCGCTAACCGTCCTACTTATGATAAATGTATGGCACACCTGAAGCCATCTTGCTTGGATTAAAGTGGTAACTCTTAAAACATTTAATTTAAAAAGGAACAAAATGAGGTGGTTCATTTTTCCATAAAAAGTATGATTAGTGCTGCATAAAGAAAAATTAGGGCACATTTTGAGTGACTTCTCAAATCCTGGCATGCAGACTGAAACATGCACTTTCAATACCAGCAGCAGTTTTCCCTGGTGAGCAGTAGCTTTACTACAGTGATCTAATGAGCAAAAAGAGTGCTAACATTCTGATTTTATGGCAAATGTGTGACACATTTGAATGCCTTCTTGATGGAATCAAAGTAAAAAACTGAAAGTATTTCCTACTGAGGAGACTGCAGTAAATGAGGAAATTAGGAAACTTCATAACAAATAAGTCTCCCAAGATGGCCACCAGAGACAAAAGAGCCCAAATGTAGCCCAAATATCACCCAGATGTAGCCCAAGTATAGCCCAATGACAGAATGTCCAAGAATGTTCTTAAAAACAACTAGAGCACTTACTGTCTTCATTATGACAAAAGTATGGCACATCTGAAGCCATCTTGATTGGAATAAACTGGTAACACTTAAAACATTTAATTTAAAAAGGAACACAATGAGGGGGTTCATTTTGCCATAGAAATTATGATTAATGCTGAAGAAAGAAAATGAGGGCACATTTTGAGTGACTTCTCAAATCCTCTTCTATTTCATTAAAAAATTCTGACATGCAGACTGAAACATGCACTTTTAATACCAGGAGCAGACTTCCATGGTGAGCAGGAGTTTTACTACAGTGATCTAATGAGCAACTAGAGTGCTAACATTCAGAATTCATGGCAAATGTGTGACATATCTGAATACCTTCATGATGGAATCAAAGTAAAAAACTGAAAGCATTTCCGACTGAGGAGACTGCAGTACATGAGGAAATTAGGAAACTTCATAACAAATAAATCTCCCAAGATGGCCACCGGAGACAAAAGAGCCCAAATGTAGCCCAAAATCACCCAGATATAGCCCAAATATAGCCCAATGACAGAAGTGTGCAAAACACTTATTATTTTGTGTTTTTGCAGTGTTATATAGTGCAGACTTGTCAGGTATTGGAGTGCTTTACATGAGCATTGGTTACATCACACAAGAACAAATTCATTTTGGTTGTAGACATGGGGAGACTAAGTGATTTGACCAGAATCACAGAATGTCGAGCTGAAGCAGAAACTTCAACCTGGTTCCCCACTTGCAAAGTCTGCAGTTCTGGAAGTAACACCACATCCTCTCCCCTAAGTGCAACATTTAATCAAGTTGTCAACTAGATAAAAAAACATAAAGATAACAAATAATTTAAAAGTGCTTTGTCGCTATTTGAAAACTCAGAAAATATGTCCTTATTTTAGTCTTTTAGAGCACTAACCATAATTTTGATGCCAATAAGACCCTCTCATATATGTAATTTCTAAAGGAATGCTCTAGGTATTACAGTTTTGATTACATCAAGATGATGTCAGGCGCTCCACACTTTTGTAATAAATATAGAATGTTAGCAATCTAGTTGTTCATTAGGATACTGTTGAGAGGCAGAGGCCAGGGGCACGGACTCTGAAAATTGAAGGCAGGTAGGAGGGTGCAAAGGCAACAATTTAACCACACTGAGCAGGCAGGAAGGGCCGTGGAAGCACAACAGACTATGGAGGGCAGTGGAAAGGGGGGCAGGGGCAACAAACCAACAATACAGGACTTGCAAGAGAGGCTGTTGGAGGGAAGATCTATTACGGGTCAAGGAAGCTAGGGGCGGTCCCCAGAGCCCCGGGAGCCACCACAGAACTGAGCAGGAGAGTGAGTCAGGGACAAAAGGGGCACCTTAATTTGAGCCGGGGTGCCTAGGAACGCTTGCTCCAAAAATGAAGAAAACAGACATATGAGACATGGAATTGGAGGCAGAATACAATGGCAGTTTAATGAGAAGATGCAACTTCAAAGAAACCGCAGAATAGAGACCTAAAGTACAAAATACAGAATCCAGATAATCATACAGCTGTCATGATATTCTCTGTATCTCAATTAATGGACTGACAGAGAGAGAGAGAAAACACATCTATAAATGCATCATGAGAAACAAGTTACACCAAGGAAAATGTTACCTAGGGACACTCACATTTACTCTTAGAGCAAGCATTCCTGCAATTACAATACAACATCTTTTAAATGCAAAAGTAAAGAGAACAATGGTTAAACATAACATGACATTTCATATAGGTAAAATAGAATAAGATACTTCAAGCAAAGCCGAGCAAGACATTTTAAGCAAAGGAAGACAAGAGCTCCCAGTTCTTGGGGAAAACCTGCACAGCCTGTTAACCTACATACAGACGGTGAGGTTGTCCGTCGATATCTGTGGGTGCTCCCTTTTTATATCATTTTGTGGGCTCCTTTGCACGCTACATCTACCTACGTATGCTACCCAAAAGCTTCGTCTGCAGATTTTACCAGACATTTCGTCATTTACCCACTTAATGCTGACAATGGACTGGGTGAAAAGGTCAGTCTCTCAGGCCAATCGCTTATCGTAAGTTCCATAGAGCAAGCAGAAAATAATGGGTATTGTACAGGAATTCAATATATTCATGTATAAAATCTCCTCAGTTCTCCTAACTTGACGCTCTGCGGTTGCCACTTCCTTAAAAGCGGGAAACCTGCCCAGGAAGCAAGTACCAGTCCAGGATGCAGCCTACTGTATGTCGACAGCTTCAGGGGGATGTTGAACTTTGATACCGAGCACGGAGCACTCGGGTAGGGTGGGGGCTACTAGTTTGGAGCAGAAGGCCTCGCAGACCTGCCTTCAGACTGCTATACACTAAAATTGCAGAGCTATGGTCAATTTAACAAAGAGGCCTACATATTGAACAGAAGGGCCTACACAGGGGTTTTATGCTGGCTGAGTGGTAAGGATGTCTCAGGATAATTATATAGCAACACAGGACCCGCTGGTCAATTTAATACGGCCTACAAATGCGGCTGGCAGGGCAAGGACAAGGGTCTCATACTTCAGGTGTGGACAGAACGGGCCAGGGGCCCCCTGTGATACAAAATCTACCCTCCTTCAAGGCTGTGGCAATGTAATAGACCATTGTGGGCAGAAGGAAGAGGCAATGGTAGTACAACCATACATGCCAACAGACCCGATTCAGCCAGGAAACGTCCAATGTTTTTAAGCTCAAATGGGCTTTATTTGATCTGTCTCCTGTCTACAATATCCTCTTTTTCAATGTAACTCAAAGGGGAAAATCAATACCCCAGTTTTTTTTCAAAATCTCCCTCTTATCAAGTTCAAAATGTTCGCAAGTATGGTACATTGGATCATGGAAGGAAATGGGATAGGGACATGGACTTGGATAACAGAGGACAGGAGAGACATGGAGAGGTGCACCAAACTGACCCTGCAGGGCAGGCATCAGGGTTTGCAGCAGCACAATACACCACACAGGGCATGCAGGACGGGAGTGCAGCACAACAATCCATAGAAAGCAAGAGGGAGGGGACAGGACCATGCACATGGACAACAGAGAACAGAGGGGCAAGAGGCAATGGTAGCTAGCTGACCATAATGGACAGACAGGAGAGAAGGCTGCAGCATAACAGACCATAAAGGGCAGGAGGGACGGATCAGGGGCATTACAATGGAACAGACAAGCCAGGAGGGAGGGAGTAGGGGTCTGCACATGTAAACAGAAGGCTGAGGGCAAGGGGGCAGGGCAGGAGCAGCAAGATGGCCATGGAGGTCAGGCAGGATGGGCACTAGAAGCAAGACACAACATGAAGAGCAACAGTGAGACTGTGATGGCATACACACAGACCATGGAGGGAAGGTGGGAGGGGGTCAGGGGCAGCTAACTGACCACACAGGGAAGGTGGGAGGGGCCATGGCAGCACAGAAGACCATGCATGGCAAGTGGGAGGGTTAGTGGCAGCACAATGGCTATGATGGGCAAGAAGGAGGGTGCAGGGGCATGCACAAAGGACGATGGAGGATAGAAGGGAGGGTCAGGACCTGTGCACAGACAAGAAAGTTCAGGGGAAGGGGCCTCACAACAGACCACACGGGGCAGGCAGGAGGAGCAGTTGCAGCACAACAGACCAGGGAGGGCAGAAGGGTGTGGCAGTACAATGGACCATGTAGGACAGGAGGAAGAGGATAGAGGCATGGCATGTGGACAGGCAGGGTGGAGGTGGCAGGGACAGGTTACAGTCATCTGACAATGCTAGGCAGGTGGGAGGGGAGTGGCAGCTCAACAGAACACTCAGAGTAGATAGGAGTGGCAGGTCCATGGGACATGGTGGGCAAAAAGGATGGAGCAGGGGCATGCACAAAGACATCGGAGGGCAGGGGGAAGGAGAATAGTGGCAGCAAGCTAAGCACAGAGTTTAAGCAGGAGGTCAATGATGGGGCATAGAATTGGGCAATGGAGGGCAGGAGGAGTGGACTGGTACATCATACTAAATTGAGGGCAGTGGCAGCACATCAGACCATGCATGGCAGGAGGGAGGAGGCTAGTCCATGGATTCACACAACAGAGGATAGAGAGGAGGGGGATGGGGCAGCAAGCTAACTGTTCAGAGAAGGCGGGTATTAGAAACTTTATTGTTTTTAAAACATTTTGTCTGTGCAAACTACTTAAAATATGAACAAGTATGCAGCATAATCTCACTTTTATTCAGGAAGAAGAAGACGTTAGTGACTGTGACTCCGGGCTCACTTGGCAAAAACACCCCCTGACCCTCCACCCCCTATCGCAAAATGTAATGCCCGTGAAAAGGGTAGGTGAACACAGTGTTATATAGAACATAGTCCTGAGAGCACGATTGAAAATGAAAACTAGATATAGTGTATGGTATAAACTATGCACCAAAAAGTGTGATATAAGATGAACCAGGCGTGAAATATAATATGCAATACATTGTGCGCAATGACAGATTCATTGGAGAGCGCGAGATAGCACAGGCACTAGCGTGTGCTATGCGATATGCGCCTTGGAGTGTAATATGCACAGGGCAGTGTTGTGTAACCTAACTAGTCTCTAAAGTTGTAATATAAAATATGTGCTGGGGAGTGTAACGTTGCATATGCACTGTGACAAAGATATGGATCCCAAATTGTAATATGTATGGCAAAGCACTGTGCGTTATAACATAGGCATCGAGGAAGGCACGTTAGATGGGGCAATATAACCCGTGCGAAGACAAGTGTGGCATGACATTTTCACGGGGTGGTGTTACAGTGCACATGGGCTAGAGAGTGTCATAGCATATGCACTAGCTAGTGGAATACAATACAGAGGTGTGTGGCACTCGGCAGGCAATGGTGGGTGTAACACAGCATTGGGCTCTGTCAGGAGCGCGCTGTGACTCGCAAGTGATGTTCGTCCCCTTTCTAGAGAGTAAAATAAAAAGTATTACACATCCGGCAGTGGATGTGTGTTTTATTAACTGTGAGGGGGGTTTCTTGCATAGTTTTGGTCGAATTTTTGTCGAATCCCCTTTGAATGGCTTGGTGTGCATGTGTATTAAATGTGCCCGTCAATAGCTACCCATGTTTGTATAAATAAACGACAAGGGTGTCTACCGGGATTAGGCACGGTAGAGCATCAGACATGTCAGAGCTTCACTAGTGGTGTAAATACATTCCACGTGGATTAATTGCATGCATAGTCGCCTTTTAATGAATATCACGCAAATCGTCATGGTGATAGGTACGTACGGTTTGTCCAGCATGTCCTAGGTGTGTCTATAAATATATATTTTTTAAAAATAATAAAAAACAGTGGCCGGCCCTGGGGATTGGGGTCAAAAAAATATAATTAGGAGACAGGCCCTGGGGGATGGGGTCATCAGGGCCAATACATTAGAATAAGAAGGGGAACCACACAGCCCCCCTTCTTAAAAAAATAAAATAAATAAAAGACTGGCATCGTGCCGGAGGCCATGCCCCCTCCATGCAGCACTCTGCAAACGCGCCCCCAACAGGCATCTCCAGTATGCGCCAGGGAGCTGCGCTGCAGACAGGTGTTCTGAGGCCAAGCCCCTTTTTACACCTCTCTGCAACGCAGCTCTGTGGCGCTTACTGGAGGTACCTAGTGGTCTAGTGTGACCCTAGGGACCCTTAGGATTCAAGGGGACTTAATCTCTCAACTTAGAACAGCCACAGGGCGCGTTTACACAGTGGTGAAGGGAGGGGACGGGGCCTGAGGTGACGTGTGCAAACACGCACCATGGCACGTTTTAAATTGGGGATATAATTTCCCTTCAATACTGAGGGCCCCTGGGGGCTAACTAGCCCACCAAGTGCTTCCAGTAAGCGCCACTGAGCTGCATTGCAGAGAGGTGGTCCAGGCCGTGCCACTTTTTACACCTCTCTGCAACGCAGCTCTGTGGCACTTACTGGAGGTACCTAGTGGGCTAGTTGGACCCTAGGGACCCTCAGGACTCAAATGAACTTAATCTCCCAACTAAAAACGGACACAGGGCGTGTTTACACAATGGTGAAAGGAGGGGACGGGGCCTGAGTTAACGTGTGCAAAAACGCCCTGTGGCCTGTTTTAAGAGGTAGTTTTAATCCCCATGCCCTATTATATACTAGGGGCTTATAGAGGAGGTAAGGCTAATCACAGGGGGACCCCAACGCATAATGTTCCCTAGTGTATGTAGGTGTTTTCACTGTATTCTAAGTGTCTTTTAACATAGCACTGTCTCTAGGACTGGTTAGTCAGACTCAGTTACCACCAGTATCCGTCTGAAAAAGTTGAGGGTACAGGATGATTTTGCAACAAGGCTTCTTTCTGCTCTTCTTTTTGTTCTTTCAGCACGTTATCCTTCTTCCTGCACTTATCTTCGTATTTGAGGACTTCTGTTGCTTCTTTCTGCACTTCTTTTGTTTCTTTCTGTGCATTTTTTCTTCTTTCTTCACATGTCCTATCTCTGTAGGCATAGTTAGAAATTAGCATTTAAAAAACCTTTGAAATTAACAGAAAAAAACATAGGTTTCAGGCACGTTATAGTTAGGAATTAGCATTTAAAAAACCTCAGAAATTCACTGAAAAAACCATAGGTTTCAGGGGTGTTATAGTTAGCTGGACTTTTCACTTGTACAAAACCATTGAAATTCCCCCGTTATAGTTAGTTCAGCTAACTATAACTCGTGCGCCCGCAATGCACTGCTGATGACGTCACATATTACATCACTCATGACATGGTCAGTGACATCACTCATGACATCACTGATGACATCTCAAATGACATCACTGATGACATCACTGATGACATCATCCTTGTGATAGAGTGGCAGACCTCCTCTCACCCTAATATAACCTTTGATACACACATTCAAAAATAGAGACTAAAATTTTCAAAACAATGGACATACCAATACCAGTTACAACAACCTCTTCAGTAATTCTAAGATCCACATACACATCCACTCATTCACCAACAGTCCAATACAGTCACTCATACATGTACTCACTCATCATATGTACTCATACACCTATACATCCTGTTACACAATGCCACTCATCCATAGTTACTCACACACATAGTCACTCATGCTAATAAAGAATCAAACATACATTTACTTGCATATACAGTTATACACACACCACCACACTTACTTCTACGGAAACTTACACATACTTAGTCTTTTAAACAATCACTTATAGAAACACATACTTATTCATACAGGAACTCTTTCAATCTCTCACTCTCACATATACTCACATATATACACCAATAGTCACATATACTAGTTTAAAACATATGTAGTTACTCATAAAGACACTATTGAGACAGTCATTCACTCACTAACACACCCATACACACACTCATCCACCCATACAGTCCTGCACACATACTGTGTTCAACACATACAAACAGTGAGTCACTCATTCATGCACCTATGCACTACGTAATACCCCCACCGAACCATGCAGACACTCAGACTGATACTCAAAAAACCAACTAATAACCTATATAGACACCCATGTAGCTACTCACCAACCCATGCAGCCACTTATACACAAAGTGAGAGACTGATACAGATATTTACATATTTAAACATTACTCACTAAGCCATGTATTCACTATGATACACTTAATCAGTCAGTTACACAATCAATTTTTCAAAAACAAATCATCCATTTAGACACTTATATACCCATTTATTCTTCCATCGACCTTGAGATATACATATATAAAACATATTTAATTTTCAGAATAACACACATTCACTGGATGATGTCATCAGTGATGTCATCAGTGATGTCATTTGAGATGTCATCAGTGATGTCATGAGTGATGTCACTGACCATGTCATGAGTGATGTAATATGTGACGTCATCAGCAGTGCATTGCGGGCGCGCGAATTATAGTTAGCTGAACTAACTATAACGGGGGAATTTCAATGGTTTTGTACAAGTGAAAAGTCCAGCTAACTATAACACCCCTGAAACCTATGGTTTTTTCAGTGAATATATAGATAGATATATATATATATATAATTATATATATTAACAGAAAAAAACATAGGTTTCAGGGGTGTTATAGTTAGCTGGACATTTCACTCGTACAAAACCATAGAAATTCCTCCATTATATTTAATTCTGCTAACTATAACTCGCGCGCCCGCAATGCACTGCTGATGATGTCACATATTACATCATTCATGACATGGTCAGTGACATCACTGATTACATCACTGATGACATCTCAAATGACATCACTGATGACATCATCCAGTGAATGTGGTTTAGTTTGAAATTGAAATATGTATTATATATATACCAATCTGTATTGAAGATTGAGTGGATATATAACTGTCTGGATAGAGGATTTAGTAGCTGTCTGACTGTCTGTTTAAGTGAGTAATTAAAAGTTTCTCACTTAATACATGGATTAGTAACTAAACTATGTGAATGTGTGCATCACTGTCTCTGTTGTTGTATAACATGCTGCATCAGTTGGTCACTAACTACGGGGCATATCAGCAAGGGATTTATCTCCGTTTTTTTGGCTTTAAAAGCCAGAAAAGTGGAGATAAAACCATCGCCCTATCAGCAAGAGGGTCCTAACATGCATATTCGCATGTTAGCACCCTTTTTCCCTACGCTGACCTTTGCATCTCTAATGAGATGCAAAGTGGGCGTTCCTCCCCAGAATAACGGGAGAAATGTCGCTAAGCGACATTTCTCCTATTATCAAGCCTCACCCTAACCTGCAGAGAGATAAGAAAGAAGCGCTTACCTCGGTTAGCGCTACTTCCTTATGCCTGCTTTTAAACTGACTTAGCCATGATATCCTATGGAAGGTGGATATCATGGCTAAGTATGTGTAGCGCTATCAGCAACGTAGCGCCAAATGTTGTTCGATTATCGCTGGAATCCCAGTGATAATTGCACATTTGACAGCTTACCCCGGTCGTTTTTATCGCTTTGGAGATAAGCGTCGCTGATAGCGCGCTATCTCCACGATAAAAACAAGCGATAGCCGGGAGGAAATGAGGCGAGCTGCTTTGAACCCCTCACCTGCTGTGGCAAGTACATCTGGAGCGTCCTCAGGAACACCTGCAATGGACATTAGGCCAGAATTCGCCTTTCTCGAGCAACACTCCGTGAAGTTTAAGAAACTTATATGCTTCGGTGAGCAGTCAGTGGATGCAGTTGTGCTGCGCAACGCAACCATCGTTGTTAATTTTTTTAATTTTTTAATTTTTTTTATTTTTGGAATGATAAGTAATTCCAAATGTTTCCTGTTTTATTCGTTCTTTTTTTGTTCATGTTTTAAAAAACAAAATATATACAAAATTGTTCAAAAAAATTAAAAAAATACAAAAGAAAAAAGAAGAAAAAAAAGGTCTTATCAGAACTACCTTATCTGGTTAAAGAAAGAACTATAATTGCAAGGTAATGTGTGAAAGTTTGGTTGAATATATGTATACAGTATGATTGACTGAAAGAATGCATTAGTAGTGTATGGTGAATTTATAGGTGAAGATTTATGAGGAAGTACTGCAGCGTGACACTGCAAGCTCTTTAACTGCACTGCACTGTGGCACTTCCGAAGCACAGGGATGTGACATATGTACATGAATATGTTGCAACTCTGTGCTTCCCTCTGCACTGCTGCACAAACTGCAGCCATGTGGTGACACAGGCACCCTTGCACCATGGTGCAAGGATGTCTGTGTCGTGTGGAGACTGTTTTTGTGCAGGAAGGGACACCTTCCTGCACAAAAACAATTTGTAAAGGCATTTTCCTCTTTCAGTGTATGCTGTGGAATACAGCATGCATTGAAAGAGGAAAAAATGAGGAGAAACGAAAACAATTCTCCTAGTTGCGCCTTGCTACACCAACTCTAGGATGGCGCAGCATTCACACACATCTTCAGATTTACGATTTCTCGTAAATCTGGATATGTGTCTTGTTCTAGGGGTGTTGCGTGGGAACACCCACAGCAACACCTATGGGACGCCCCTTCAACGCAAAGTTCTGTGTATGAAGGGGTTGTATTTACAAGGAAAGGTAAAACCAAGCAGGGTGGCTTTTCTTCTCCTTGTAAATATGAAGGAGTGCCTGGCGCCATCACTATGTTACAAAAAGTGACGTACTGGTGGCGCAGGGCGCTTGTAAATCTGCCCCATAAGTGCTTAGGTATTGGCAGACTGATACAATAAGAACATAGTGCTGGATGGGTGATTGAAGAATTGCATGAGACTGACAGAAGGTATCCTACGCTGCATGGGTACCTGTGTTCCCTAGAACACATCAGTGCCCCCGAGTGCACAGTGCTGTGTGTGTGTGGCGAGCACACACATCCCGTAGAGCATTGGCGCCACCACTGCAGTGCGAAAACCGGGCATTTCAAACGTGCAGACGAAGAGAAATTTAGCAAGTGAGCACTTGCTAAATTTCTTTTGTTTGCTAGAGTGCGACTGTGGGGCTCATTGTTTGCTTATGTTTAAGTATTCGTGTTAATTGCAGAGCCCGTCAGGAGCTGCGATTAACATGAATGCTTTAAACAAAAGCACACAATCTGCCGGCAGCAACTCTAGAAAGCAAAAGAAATGCAGCACCAAACACAGCGTGTGTTTTTAGAATCACCTAAAAGCACATGCTGTGTTTCTAGACTTGCTGCATTTCTTCTCTTAATAGAGCTAAGTTGTGTGCCTTTTTTTAAAGTGTTCATGTTAATTGCAGCTCATGAAGGGCGCTGCCATTAACATGAAAACATTAAGAAATGCGCACAATCACCCCGCAGCTGTGCTCTATTAAGAGAAGAAATGCAGAACCTACAAACGCGGCATTTATAGGTGACTTTTGCACGTGCATTTACCTTGTTTTGTAAGCTGTTGTCACAGCCTCAGCTGCTTGCACAGATTTATTCCTGTGTTTTTGTGCTCTCCTCTTCAGACAGAGTTAGTTTTGTCAGTGCAAAGTGGTATATATTTAGCAGCCCGGGAGCAGTGTCTACGTTTAAGAATGCCTCCTCCCACGCCCCACATGCTGAGAGACAACCGCCTCTCCCTGCAGGCCAACCTCGGACAGATTGAAGCGCGGATTCTGCTGCAGGTCCTGTTTCTAGGAGCTATGAAGGCCGTCGACTCTGAAGTAGTATTGGCTTCTTCTCAAGGAGGGCATAGGGCGCTGAGGCTGGAGCAATGAGATACTGAGCTGCCAGCCAGATGTCACTCCATGAGAGTCAATGTAAGCCAGGTACTTCCTGCACATCCGCGATATCGCCACCAATGCCGCCAGCAAACGAGAGGGAAACACAGCAGACTTGGGGTATTGATAATCCATCCTTGTTTCCTTTTGGAGCCTCTGATGTAATCCGCCCCTGTCTCAGCACACATAGGCTGTATGCCGCCACACCTGTGACATGTTCCCTCGGGTTCTTCTCTCTAGGACATTAATCACCGGAGTTATCATGACAATTTTATTGTTGCCTAAAATTGCTGGAGGCCAGGAAGGAGGCAGCAAGTGCTTTTAGAAACATAATATACTTGCACCCGAAGTCAGCGCCCGGTGCGATCACACTGCCGTAGAGCCACCTTGCTCAAGGGTCCTGTGACCTGGTTGACTATCGCGCTAGGGTGTGCTGCTTCATAGGCCTGCCTGCAATACTGGTGGTATGGATTGTGGTTGACAGGCTTTAAGGTTAAACCACATTTGCCACCTTTAGGGTCCACATGCTGGTGCTAAGACACCAGGGCTTCTAAGTTCTAGCAAGGGAATGTGCTCCCTCAGGAGAGTGGTCTATTGGACTGGTCATGAAGGCTGAGCCTGGTTCCCCAGTTCCAAATTCGGCAGCTCTGACTATAGTGCCACATCATTTCCTCCACTGAACACCATACTGCCCCATTGAGAGAAATTTGCGCTGCCGTCCGCTACAACCCAATTGTGCCCCACTATGAACTCCTGGATGTGACACAGTTCAATTACCCCACAGCCCAGCTCTATCAAGAAAAGAAATACACCAACATAGCTGCCAAGGTTTCAAATTGCTATGTGGGACGGTTTCAAAAAGGCCTTAACACCGTTCGCGTGGATCTGTATGTGAGGAAATGCAACGTGTTTTCACTTTTGTAATTAAAAGTTTGGCGTGATATTTGGCGCTGCACCCACTTGCGCGGTCTGGTTATTGGCGCACATTGCCTTGGTTGCAGCGCACAAAGACCTTACACTACCGCACACAGAGGAAAAAGATTCGAGGGAACATTGATGGGTACTACTTCAGTATTTAATGGAGTGCACCAATAGTATGTATCTGCTTAGAGATTTGTAGGGATTATGCACAGAATATTTTATGTGTACTTGTGTTGGTGCCTAGGTCATTTTATAAGAATACCACTAGTAACTGGAATGATGACAGTGCTGCAAACAGAGTGAACACTTAATTTATAAGTGCTTACGTATTGGTGGAGTGATAGGATAAATAGCTAGTGGTAGATACGTGATTAAAGAAGTGCATGGGACAGACTTGACGATTCCTACACGGCAAAAGTATTAACTGGGTATTTAGAAGAGCGTATCAATAGTATGTAGCTAGTTAGAGGTCTGCTTGGATAGTGCACAAAATATTATAGATGTACTTGTGTTAGTAGCTAGGCAATTCCATAAGTTCATGACTAGTAACTAGAATAATTATAGTATTACAAACAGAGTGTATAGTGAATGTATAAGTGCTTAGGTATTGGTGGAGTAATAGGATGAGTAGATAGTGCTGAATGGGTGATTGCAGAAATGCATGGGACAGACCGGAGGATTCCTACACTGCATAGGTACTAACTGGGTATTTAGAAGAGTGTATCAATAGTTTGTAGCTGGTTAGAGGTGTGCATGCATAGTGTACAAAATATTGTACCTGCACTTGTGCTTTTGACTACGCCATTTCTTAAGTATACGACTAATAACTGGAGTAATTTCAGTGTTGCAAAGAAAGTGTGTGCTAAATTTATAAGTGCTTAGTTATTGGTGGAGTGATAGGATACATAGATAGTGCTGGATGGGTGAATGGAGAAGTGCATGGGACAGACAGATGGATTCTCAGACTGCATAGGTACTTACTGGGTATTTAGAAGAGCGTATCAATAGTATGTAGCTGGTTAGAGGTCTGCATGCATAGTGTACAAAATATTGTACCTGCACTTGTGTTTTTGACTACGCCATTCCTTAAGTATACGACTAATAACTGGAGTAATTTCAGTGTTGCAAAGAAAGTGCATGCTAAATTTATTAGTGCTTAGGTATTGGCAGAGTGATAGGATACGTAGATAGTACTGGATGGTTGAATGGAGAAGTGCATGGGACAGACAGAAGGATTCCTAGACTGCATAGGTACTAACTGAGTATTTAAAAGACTGTATCAAAGCTATGTAGCTGATAAGAGGTCTACATGCATAGTGCACAGAATATTGTAGCTGTACTAGTATTGGTGTGTCTATGGTTTCGAGAATGGTAGTCTGTATTTTAGGGTGTGAGGAGGTGCATCAGATGATCACGTAGATGATGTCATCAGTGATGTCATTTGAGATGTCATCAGTGATGCCATCAGTGATGTCACTGACCATGTCATAAGTGATGTAATATGTGATGTCATTAGCAGTGCATTACTTTAAAAGCTGGCAGCCATATTGGCCTGGTCACGATGTGAAAATTCAGGAATTGATACAATAAAGAAAAGAAAAAGAGTGTTAATATGCACACAATGTCATTTAAGCATATCTTGCCCCGTGACCGCCATACCTGTATGTTCGTCAACTTGACTTATTCATAATAAACATACTTAGAATTGCAAACATCAACATAAACAATGGACTACACATTACTTTAAAGTGAAAGGCTATCGGCCATATTAATCTGGGCACGTTGCATACTATAATGGTTCTTACACGAAAGAAAAGGAAAAAAAGGGGTGTTAATATACACACACTATCCCTAAATAAAGTTCTAGCGATTATAGTTCCATTCCATTCACAGCTCATTAGAGATGTCATGAGTGATGTCATGAGTGATGTAACTGACCACGTCATGAATTATGTAATGTAAGATGCATATCACAATGGATGGTGGGGGGTTGGAAGCAGGGCCTGACATTGTGCTGTCCCCACCAACGCTTGCTGCTCCTGCCTTCCCTCCTCCTAGCCATCCATTGTCCAAGTCCATGTCCCTGCTCCCTTATTACAGCCCTGTGTGGCTGTTGTTCTGCCACTGGTCTTCCCGCCTTCTCTGAACAGTTAGCTTGCTGCCCCATCCACCTCCTCCCTATCCTCTGTTGTCAGAAACCATGGACTAGCCTCCTCCCTCCTGCCATGCATGGTCTGATGTGCTGCCACTGCCCTACATTTAGCATGATGTACCAGTCCACTTCTCCTGCCCTCCATTGCCCAATTCAATGCCCCTTCATTGACCTCCTGCTTAGCCTCTGTGCTTGTGTGGAAATATGGATTTTTCTGGTCAGTTATGTCCCCTATCTTGGACCCCAACGGTTCTATGTGCATGTTACAAGTACATGTATGTTCCCTCCAGTTCCAGTTATGAAGACGCAAATACATGTGCGTCCACCGTTAACATGTCCTCTTTCAGATCCGCCATGAATGGGCCGGATATTCCATTCCTAAGTACAAAAGGCCACCGCCTTTATATGGTTCACTTATGCCATTTTTACAGTCCAGGCAAGTAGGCCCTGATTCTGTCATCAAGCTTTCCTTGCTTTCTGTCTCTGAAGCTCCAGTCCGAGCCTGCATCTGTGACCATGAACTTTGTCTCATTCCCTGCGCGGCTCACGAAGCCTGACATCAGCTTGCTGCCTGCCAAGAACTGTATTTCACCTTCGAAATTATCTGCTCCGTTCCCTGCCCAATGCATTCCTGTCTAGTAGCTTAAGTAAACATTCTGCCAGCTACCGAGCAAAGGCCCGGCTTCTCTGTCTTTATGCAAGTAATTCATAGCCCTGTTACTATGGAAGATTCCTGCCCTCGCATCTAGTGTAGACACTTAGACGCTTGTACACGCACTATAGTCAGTATAGAATAAGATTTTACTCCAAGAAGGCCTCTCTTTTGGATAACTTAGTTCTTTAAACATAGGATGTTAGATATGATTTGGGATTAGGTTGACTTGACCCTCCAGACATCTGTCGCCACATGTAGAGCTAAATGTCAAGTCCCCTTCACCCCCTAGCTGCACGTCAATCACACGTCATGCTGCTGCGCGCGCATTTCTGCCAAGTATTTCTGCTGACATTGCGAAATTCTTTCATGGAACCATCCCATTATGACATCATGCCTGATGACGTTCCTTTGTTACGCCCAATCACGCCCATTTTCAGCTACGCATGTAAAATGTTATCTTTGCTATCAATTGTTACGCCTCTCACATTTGCTCACTGTAATGCCTATGGTATAAAAGTGATTAATTATCAATAATGTATGTACTTCACTTCCTGAACCTCCGTGGTGATGGAACTTGGAGGCCACGATTTCGAAATCGTCCATTAGAATAAAGCCCATTCCGAACCTCTAATACCACGGATTCTGCCTCTTATTTATTGAGCTATTCTTATTATGTTCTGTATCAAATTAAGTCCCGGTAATTAAATTATTTACCACATAAATGGCGCCCGAATAGGGACACTTTCTCATCTCACGCGCCGGCGGTGCGTTGCAGGCCCGGTCTCCTGCCACAGCTGGACGGACAACAACGCGTACCAGCAGGATTTCCTGTATCTCCCTCCGGTCAAGCGGGGGCGACTGAGGCTGCGATCAACACCCAGACGAGGCGGTGAGAAGTGCGAAGTATCCCGACCAGAGCCTAGCTGAGAGAGCAAGATCCGAGGTATACAGAGGCCCACCAGGTTTCCGATGTCCTGACATGTCCGAAGTTTTCGAGTCGAATCCAGTCCAGTCCGGTCCAGTTCAGTTCAGTTCCGTTCCGAGGCCTTCCGTTCCGAGCTACCCGGTGAGTACCATTACTGGGGAGGCGTTCTGGCGTGCACATAAGTTGTGCCGGTCCAGACGGGTTTGGGTACACAAATCCGGTCTGCACTGTTTTAGCAGTGTATCTGTACTGTTTAGCAGTATATCTAGTGTATCAAGTATATAAATTCAGAATAATTCAGTTAAATGCCGAGTATTATGTTTAGTGATTAAGTTTCCTTAGATCGTTAACATCATTGTTTGCTCATTTAAATGTTAAATGTTAAATGTGTTAATACGTTCTGCATGTTGTGGTATGAATGACTGTTCATTATCGTGTTTATTGTATTAAGTTTGTTCAAAATCAAGTATCAGATCAGTTCTCAATATGCCGCTCTTTTCGAAACTAAGACAGATCACAACTAGAAAAGGGGTACTCGAAGAAGCTGTTCCCATTCCTCCTAGGGACACTCCAGGGTACTTCATGTATCATAAACACGGCCTAGACGCTATATTATTTCTTGATCTATGGGTAGACTACACTAAGGAATTACCAGAAAGTCAGAGGTGGCCCGCAGCTGGGACCTGGGATGCAGATTGCATCGTGAAAGTAGAGGAAGAATTATGGAAAAAGAAAGCTAGACAATCACAGAACGACGCCATTGAATTATGGCGTAAAGAATCGTATAGACGCACAGAAAAAGCACGTAGACAGGAAGAGAAGAGTAAAGAGAATTCAAATGAAGTTCGAGAAAATCTATTAATTGAAGAAGGTACACGAGTAAAATCAGAACAAGTAAACAGACAAAGAAATGCCCTTATGAAGGGTATGTATCCCCTTCTGGCCGAAGGATTACCTAAGGCTACTCCGGGGATACCAAAAGACTTGCCACCCCCATTATTTCCAATAAAAGTACATCCTAAGGGGCATCCTAGAACCGCAGAAGATGTTTTTCTTTCCTCATATTTAGATGACGCAGCTCCCGAGTATGCTAACCCCGCCCCACACAGACCGTCGGCCGGGGAGGTTCAACGCCAAGATCCTGTATCTGTACCTTTACAACAACAAAACCTGACACAAGTTCCGGCAAGCACGTCCGTTTCTACATCTGTTCCTACAGCTACTTCTATAGCTGTGTCCACACCTATAGTTGCTGTATCACGTTCTACGAATCCCTTCACGCCCGATACCCCAGACGGGGCTACTGGAGGTGCTACCAATATTTTTTCTACGCCACCCAGAATAAATAAACTTACCTTTCAAGAGTCGGCACATCCACGTACCCCCAAACTCATAAATTCCCGCACGCTTAAGGAACTTCTTGTAGATTGCAGATATGACCCTGTGCCCGGCAAAGAGGACGAAATGATCCTGGCATCATTACGTATCAGACGAGCCGCAGTGTATTTAGGGAAGTTACCAGGAATGACTATGCATCTAGATAATATATATCATTTTGTCCAAACAGGGCGAGATTCTGAAAGTATTAACAGAGCTATGGAATACCAGAAAGTGGAGATACAGGGGGAACTGTTACGTTTTCTCATAAATTGTGTGATCAGAAATCAAGACCGACCGGGGGTAGACCCGGAAACAATGGAAACTCTTACCAGATGGAGCCAGAATATATCAGAAGGGAGACATGACAGGCAAAAATGTATAATAGCCATGTGCAGAAAGATCCGTAAAGAAATAGAACGCCTACACGAAGAGAGATTAGCGGTAGACCAGTTTGAACAAAACGAGGAGGAGGAAGGATCAGGACTGTCCACAGGACAGTCAGAAACAATAGCCTATGTAGGTAGAGGAAGATCTTGTAATAATACTAGATACTTTACTGATCCAATACGTCCGATATGTCCAGATAATAACAGGAATTTCCAAACACCTATAATAAATATGAGGTCCCCCGAGCATTCGTTCCAAGCCACTGACAAATTACTGCGAGAACGAAGGGGTTATCATTTTCTTGATTCTATGGATGAACAAGAATTAGCCAGGTCAGCCGTTCATTGGATTGACAGTCCCGGAAAGTATGATGATGATACAGTAGCACACACATTTTTGAATCTCACCCCAGATGAACAGCGTTTAGCTGGGATTTATATGATTCAACAACTTCTTATACTATATAAAAGCCAACATTCAGATCCTGGTCCCTTACCTGATATATTGACTGAATTACTCACGAATAGATGGAAAGGTTCAGGTACTAAGTTAATTAAGGAAATACTAGAATCCAGAAGGCAGTACATTCTTTTTGTATGTCCAGAACATGTTTCATTGCCCATCAAGGAAAGACCGATGTATTACGTGGACAGACAGAATCCCTTACGAGAAGTACACCCAATAAAGGGCGAGGACAATCAGTTTAAACGTGTATATGTATATACGCCCATATCGAAAATAGAATTGTTAGAAATGAAGAAAGTGGTACCCAGTCATGACAAAGACCCAGCGGGTTTCCACCGAGAAATTAAAGACATGTTACTCATGGGAGAGTATACCTATCCCGACATTATGACAATATTAAAGGTATTAATGCCTGCTGGCATTTATGAAAAACTCAAGGAAAAAGAGTGGGAGGTAGGAGACCAAAAGATAGATTGGACAGCATTAGAAAATGAAGAAAAGGCCCGAGGCCCAGGTTCGGGGCTTGGGGACAAAACTAAAGCACTGCCAGGTTTACTAGTACAGGTACTGCCACGTTTATTAACCACGAAAAAGGAAGACTGGGGTGCAATCTCAGCCTGTAAACAAAAGCAAGATGAAGACACTAGTGATTTCTATGCCCGATTCGAAAAATGTTTTGGTATAAATAGTGGTATAAAAGCAAGTAGCGAGTCATACCCACATCTGTTTGTGACAAAATTAGTGGAAAATTCCTTGCCCCAAGTGAAGAATAGAGTATTAAAATTCGAGAGTACCTGGCAAGGTAATACCCCATCACAAATGTTACAAATGTTACAGTACCATTACAATAGAATTAGAGAAGAACAAGAACATGAACAAAGACGCATGAAAGACACGAAAATGAAAATGCTAGTCTCCCAGACAGTTCCAGCTGAAGGACATAAAAAGGGTACGACACATTCCGGTGATTCAGCAGGACCTGTAAAAGGGACATGCAACTACTGTAAGCAACCAGGTCATTATATACACGATTGCCCAGTCCTGAAGCGTAATATCGCCACAGGTATTACAAAAGAAAGACCACGGCCACCTAGACAGGATCAGAATGAACAAGGAGCACCGCAGCATGCACAGGCCATGCCAGCTCCACAACAGTCTATACAGTTTGTGCCAGCCGCACCAGCGTTGCCTGCTGCTGCCACACAAACCACGACACGACAGCTGTACCAGACCGCACAGTATGACTATCCTGATTACCAACGATATGCATGAACCAGCCTAGAGAGGGAAGTTGACTTACCCCTTATCGAGGTCCCTGTAGACCAAGAAGGACCTTATGTACATAGCGAATTATTAGGTCAAGATAGAAAATTTCTACTCGATACAGGGGCAAGTCGAACAACTATAAAACGTAGTGAAGTTCCAGGGGCACCCCTCTCAGGCTCACAGAATATTTCCCTTGGTTTTTCAGGAAAACCTATTGTTAATGAAGTATCACAGCCTCTTCCACTTACGATAGGACCTTTGACCAGAACTACAGATTTATTGCTTACTAAATCATGTCCAGAAAACTTGTTAGGTATAAAAACACTGAAAGCTCTAGGAGCTATAATATGTTGTTCTCCGGAAGGAGTAAGATTGTTTTTACGTGATTTCAAAGGTCACTATGTGTCTCGAGATATGGATTCCCGACTGCAGACTTTACCGACTCATTTATGGGCACAAGGCCCTACAGATGTTGGTTGCATGAACATTACACCCTATCGAGTCACACTAAAGGCAGGAGTGGTACTACCACGAATGCGACAATACAAGTTACCCCCAGATGCTGTAATGGCTTTACTGCAAATCATTGACGAGCTTATTGGCCAGGGAGTGGTTGTGGAGACCGACTCCAATGTATGTAATTCACCGATAATTCCGATTCTTAAACGAACTGATCCAAAGGCTCCCCCAGTATATCGATTGGTTATTGATCTGCGCGAATTAAATAAATGTATTGTACCACAATACCCCGTAGTTCCAGACATCTCTTCATTACTGACCGCTATTGATTCTGAAGCAATATTCTTTACTGTAATTGATCTCAAGAATGCCTTTTTCAGCGTCCCAATAGATCCGGAAAGCCAATACTTGTTCGGATTTAGTTTAAATGGACGTAGCTTTAAATTCACACGCGCACCTCAAGGATTTACAGAAAGCCCCAGCATCTATAGCCAAGCACTGAAACGAGAACTTGACAGTATCCACATGCCAGTCAACACTGCTCTGCTTCAATATGTCGATGATCTGCTGATCACCGCCCGAAGCGAACATGAATGTGAAAAAGCATCACTGACGGTTTTACAATTTCTAGCCGAAAAGGGGCACAAGGTGTCCCCTTCTAAGCTGCAATTCTGTGTCCAGCGAGTTATTTACCTTGGTCACTCGCTGTCCAAGGAGGGAAGGCAGCTTACACCAGATCGCATTCAGTTAATAGCTAACATGCCAATACCCAAGACGCAAAAGGAGGTACGGGCTTTCATAGGCCTCACTTCATATTGTAGACAGTGGATCCCTCAGTATGCATTTCTAGCAAAACCACTCATTCAATTAACAACACAGGAGGCAGCCACATCGACTGTCCTCCCTTGGACTCAGGAACACACACTAGCTTTTGAAAGCTTAAAGAAAGCTCTATGCCAAGCACCTGTTTTAGCAACACCATGTTACAGAAAACATTTTACACTCTTTGTTACAGAACGAGAAGGTACTGCCTTGTCAGTACTCACACAGGAACAAGCAGGATCACACAAACCGTGTGCTTATTTTTCTAGTACATTAGATCCCGTAGCTCAGGCTTTGCCTGCGTGCCTGAAATCAGTGGCAGCGACAGCTTTAGCAATCAGACAAAGCGATGCCATAGTGTTAGGACATCCACTGACAGTACAAGTACCACATGCAGTAGAGGTTCTTGTGAATCGAACGCAAACACAACACTTGACCATAGCAAGACTTACAGGTTACGAATTAACATTGTTTCAGCCACATATAGAAATCAGACGTTGTAACACATTGAATCCTGCCACACTTTTACCCGTAATTGGAACAGACCCACTAGCTCATGACTGCATTGACGTTATTACAATCACGACGAAACCCAGACAAGACTTGACAGATGTCCCATTGTCAGATCCAGACCTGACGTTGTATGTAGATGGTTCATGTATGAGAACAGGTACAGGAGAGTTAGTGGCCGCTTACGCAGTCACAACAGACACTGAAATTATTGAAACCAAGTGTATAAATACCTTGTCCGCTCAAGCAGCAGAGCTCGTCGCTCTGACACAAGCCTGTATTCAAGCCACAAATAAAAAAGTCAACATATACACTGATTCACGTTATGCATTCGGAGTTGTACATGACTTCGGCGTGCTGTGGCGAGAGAGAGGTTATTTGACTTCTCACGGTGCCCACATTCAGCACGGACCCCTCATTCATGCCTTATTAGATGCAATACATCTACCCATTGCAATATCGATTATGAAATGCAAAGCTCATACGAAAATTACTGATATCATTTCTCAAGGCAATGATCTAGCTGACAGAACAGCTAAACAGACTGCTCAAACTCAAACATCCGACATGACAAAGACAATAGTCCAGACACCAACACATTGCATGATGGTCAAGGATCCCGCTCTTGATGTAATTGACATACAGACACATGCTACTCCAGACGAAATAAGGAAATGGACTGAATTAGGAGGGATCCAAACGGATCAAGGATGGATGACGAAGGAAAAATCTGTATGGTTCCTTCCTGATTCAATGGTCCAAGTCATTATTAACACTGTCCATAGTCCAGCGCATCTAGGAGAGAAAGCTATGCTAGACAGCATTCAACATATCTGGTTCAACAAGCATTTACGAGCAGCAGCGAAACAAAAAGTTCGTACCTGTATGATCTGTTGTCAGTTCAACCCAGGAAAAAGCATCCCCGTAGAGCAGGGTGGATTTCAGCCTCCTGATCACCCTTTTGAAATCCTCCAGATGGATTATATCCAGATGGAACGATGTCGAGGATTCAAATATGTTCTCGTAGTTGTCTGTGCTCTTTCCCGTTGGACAGAGGCATACCCGGTTTCAGATTACACTGCCCCGACTACTGCCAAACAGTTAGTTCGAGAATTCTTCCCACGATACGGTTTACCACGTGCTGTCTACTCAGATAACGGCCAGCCGTTCTCATCCGAACTAATGAAACACGTTTCACTTTTGTTAGGCTATCAGTGGAAATTCCACTGTGTCCGACACCCCGAGGCAGCAGGTCTCGTGGAAAGACATAATCAGACCCTGAAAATTAGATTGTCCAAAATATGCAGGGAGAAAGGTGTCGACTGGGTAGTAGCATTACCAGTTGCACTCTTTTACATGAGAATGGTAGCACACTCTCGAACAGGGCTATCTCCGTATGAGGTGATCTTTGGCAGACCACCAAATATGTGGGGGACGCCTATACCACGTAAAATAACTGATATTGACTGTAATATGCTGACAGATTATTTGGCTTCCTTGATGTCTGCACTACAATCTTGTCGTTCACAGGTAGCTGCAGCTTTTCCTGACAACACTGAAGTGAAACCCCATGACGTAATTCCAGGGGATCTCGTTTTAGTGAGGAACTTTGATCGAAAGACCCAGCTGGATCCTAGGTGGAGGTCGCCACAATTGGTCTTGCTCACCACAAGGACAGCCGTGAAGATCGAAGGCAGAAAAGGCTGGGTACATTCAAGTCATATCAAGAAATTTTATGGACTACCATCGGATATAAAAACTACACCTCGTGTGTCCTCACCCATTGACTCAAAACTTCCTTTGGTTGACTCAAGTAGTCACGAACATTATAAACTAAAACTCAGATCTAATCAGTCGGGAAATTTGATTGTTTAAGTCCTCTCCAAGGTGAAGCGGTTGAATTTGTCTCCGACATGTATCCCTTAGATCTGAATAGAGAAAAAACCCGAAAAATGTTGAAACGACATGCGTATTGTAAATCACTGCGTAGTCATTGCACAGTGACGTTATTAATTTTGTTTTCCTTAAGTCTTTTTATAATTATTGCAAGTATATTGTTGCACATATATTATCCTATTTCTAGACATGTTTATAATATTACTGCTGAACATTCTTTTAGTGAATTACCTCCGCATGAATTGTCATACAGATTTGCGCTGCGCAATAACACTTTTATTAGTATGTTACATCATTCCCATCAGGTTAGCAATGCTACAAATTGTTGGATATGTGGCCGACTCCCTCCCTATCAGAACTATAAAGGAATTCTACCTCTTTTTCCATACCCGTTCACACACAACGGCTCCTGTGGAGCATGGTTTAGCTTAATTAATTCCTTAGATTCAAATTCTGCAGTTTATCAAGACAACTGGGTGTGGGGAAATCTGAACTTAGTTTTACTTAAAGTCTGCCACCCCAACAAGGAGGGACTTCCCAAAAGAACAGGAACTGATCTAGAAAATGAAGTATATGGATTAGGTAATTTTACGCTTAATCTCTTGATCTTGAATGTCGAATCCGAAGTCACTCCAAGTTTGCCCGCCATGTCAGTATTTCCAGTAAAAGGTGAATTATGTGTAAGAAAGAATGGTTCCATACATATGGGCCATAGTAGATGCACCACTGTAATAGAATTTAGTGATCAAGGCAAGTCGACATTTAGAGCTTCCCGCCATTCCTATTTTATATGTGGTCAGACGGCATATGTACGTTTGCCTCTAGATTGGGATGGTACCTGCTACATTGGATTCCTTTTGCCACCTGTTTTTCTAGCTCCTCCTGATTATCACAGAAATACTCATTTAGTACACAATAGAGAAAGAAGAGATCTCCCAATAGTCGATTACACTGAAACAGCATGGGAAAAATACACAGATTTCAATAAAGGTCTCTTTCCCTATATAGGTACCGTTACTAATAGTAAGCTGATACGTAGATTAACTAGAACCCTTGAAGCAGTAGTGAACGAAACTATTTCCGCCTTAGGCAATTTAACAGAAGAGCAGTCTGCTATGCGGATTGTTGTGCTTCAAAATCGTCTTGTCCTTGACGTCATCCTGGCCGATAGGGGCGGAGCTTGTAGGGTCATCGGATCAAGCTGCTGCGTATTCATACCAGAAAATTCGCCATCTGTATATAAAGCCATAACACGCCTTCATAAGATTGTAAGCCAGATACACCAGAATCCAGGCACCTGGACTTGGTCCGGTTGGTTTTGGAGCGTGTTATCAGCCTGGGGATGGAGAGTTCTATCCTTCCTAGGTATTGGCCTTCTCATACTATTCAGTTGCTGCTTATGCCTGCAATGTGGACCAGCGATTTGTGGTCTGTGTGCCACATCGTGCATTCCACATAAAGATTTTCGTTCAAAATCCCGGAAGAAGAAAGAAGAACAAATGATGCTATATGAACAGATCAATGGATTGATGAAGATTGATATTTCTTGACGGGCAAGTAGGGGACAAGGAGGGAATGTGGAAATATGGATTTTTCTGGTCAGTTATGTCCCCTATCTTGGACCCCAACGGTTCTATGTGCATGTTACAAGTACATGTATGTTCCCTCCAGTTCCAGTTATGAAGACGCAAATACATGTGCGTCCACCGTTAACATGTCCTCTTTCAGATCCGCCATGAATGGGCCGGATATTCCATTCCTAAGTACAAAAGGCCACCGCCTTTATATGGTTCACTTATGCCATTTTTACAGTCCAGGCAAGTAGGCCCTGATTCTGTCATCAAGCTTTCCTTGCTTTCTGTCTCTGAAGCTCCAGTCCGAGCCTGCATCTGTGACCATGAACTTTGTCTCATTCCCTGCGCGGCTCACGAAGCCTGACATCAGCTTGCTGCCTGCCAAGAACTGTATTTCACCTTCGAAATTATCTGCTCCGTTCCCTGCCCAATGCATTCCTGTCTAGTAGCTTAAGTAAACATTCTGCCAGCTACTGAGCAAAGGCCCGGCTTCTCTGTCTTTATGCAAGTAATTCATAGCCCTGTTACTATGGAAGATTCCTGCCCTCGCATCTAGTGTAGACACTTAGACGCTTGTACACGCACTATAGTCAGTATAGAATAAGATTTTACTCCAAGAAGGCCTCTCTTTTGGATAACTTAGTTCTTTAAACATAGGATGTTAGATATGATTTGGGATTAGGTTGACTTGACCCTCCAGACATCTGTCGCCACATGTAGAGCTAAATGTCAAGTCCCCTTCACCCCCTAGCTGCACGTCAATCACACGTCATGCTGCTGCGCGCGCATTTCTGCCAAGTATTTCTGCTGACATTGCGAAATTCTTTCATGGAACCATCCCATTATGACATCATGCCTGATGACGTTCCTTTGTTACGCCCAATCACGCCCATTTTCAGCTACGCATGTAAAATGTTATCTTTGCTATCAATTGTTACGCCTCTCACATTTGCTCACTGTAATGCCTATGGTATAAAAGTGATTAATTATCAATAATGTATGTACTTCACTTCCTGAACCTCCGTGGTGATGGAACTTGGAGGCCACGATTTCGAAATCGTCCATTAGAATAAAGCCCATTCCGAACCTCTAATACCACGGATTCTGCCTCTTATTTATTGAGCTATTCTTATTATGTTCTGTATCAAATTAAGTCCCGGTAATTAAATTATTTACCACACTTGGCTTGCTGTCCCTTTTCTCCTTCCCCCTGCCCTCCAATGACTTTGTGCATGCCCCTGCTTCATCCTTTTTGCCCACCATGTTCCATGGACCTGCCACTCCTATCTACTCTGAGTGTTCTGTTGAGCAGCCACTCCCCTCCCACCTGCCTAGCATTGTCAGATGACTGTAACCTGTCCCTGCCACCTCCACCCTGCCTGTCCACATTCCATGCCCCTATCCCATTCCTCCTGTCCTCCATGGTCCATTTTACTGCCACACCCTTCTGTCCTCCCTGGTCTGTTGTGCTGCAACTGCTCCTCCTGCCTGCCCCCCATGGTCTGTTGTGAGGCCCCTTCCCCTGAACACTCTTGTCTGTGCCCAGGTCCTGACCCTCCCTTCTATCCTCCATGGTCCTTTGTGCCTGCCCCTGTACCCTTCTTCTTGCCCATTATAGCCATTGTGCTGCCACTAACCCTCCCGCTTGACATGCATGGTCTTCTGTGCTGCCACAGCCCCTCCCACCTTCCCTGTGTGGTCAGCTAGCTGCCCTTGACCCCCTCCCACCTTCCCTCCATGGTCTGTGTGTATGCCATCATAGTCTCACTGTTGCTCTCCATGGTGTGTGTTGCTTCTAGTGCCCATCCTGCCTGACCTCCAAGGTCATCTTGATGCTCCTGCCCTACCCCCTTGCCCCCACTCCTCTGTTTCCATGTGCATACCCCTATTCCCTCCCTCCTGGCTTGTCTGTTCCATTGTAATGCCTCTGATCCATCCCTCCTGCCCTTTATGGTCTGTTATGCTGCAGCTTTCTCTCCTGTCTGTCCATTATGGTCAGCTAGCTATGATTGCCTCTTTCCCCTCTGTTCTCTGTTGTCCATGTGGATGGTCCTGTCCCTTCCCTTTTGCTTTCTATGGATTGTTGTGCTGCACTCCCATCCCGCATGCCTTGTGTGGTGTATTGTGCTGCTGCAAACCCTGATGCCTGCCCTGTAGGGTCAGTTTGGTGCACCTCTCCATGTCCCGCCTGTCCTCTGTTATCCGAGTTCATGTCCCTACCCCAATTCCTCCTGCCTACCATGATCCAATGTACCATACTTGCGAACATTTTGAAGTTGGTAAGAGGGAGATTTTGAAAAAAAACTGGGCATTGATTTTCCCGTTTGAGTTACATTGAATAAGAGGAGATTGTAGACAGGAGACAGATCAAATAAAGTCCATTTGAGCTTAAAAACATTGGACGTTTCCTGGCTGAAACGGGTCTGCTGGCATTTATGGTTGTACTACCACTGCCTCTTCCTTCTGCCCTCAATGGTCTATTATATTTCCACAGCCTCTCTTGCCAGTCCTGTATTGTTGGTTTGTTGCCCCTGCCCCCCTTTCCACTGCCCTCCATAGTCTGTTGTGCTGCCACTGCCCTTCCTGCCTTTCCAGTGTGGTCAAATTGTTGCCTCTGCACTCTCGTACCTGCCTTCAATTTTCAGAGTCCGTGCCCCTGACCTTTGCCTCTCATCAGTATCCCAATGAACAACTAGATTGCTAACATTCTATATTTATTACAAAAGTGCGGGACGCCTGACGTCATCTTGATGTAATCAAAACTGTAATACCTAGAGCATTTCCTTTAGAAATTACATATATGAGAGGGTCTTATTTGCATCAAAATTATGGTTAGTGCTCTAAAAAACTAAAATGAGGACATATTTTCTGAGTTTTCAAATAGCGACAAATAACTTTTAAATTATTTGTAATCTTTATGTTTTTTTATCCAGTTGAGCAATTGATTAAATGTTGCACCTTGGGGAGAGGATGTGGTGTTACTTCCAGAGCTACAGACTTTGCAACTGGGGAACCAGGTTGGAGTTTCTGCTTCAGCTCAACATTCTGTGATTCTGGTCAAATCACTTAATCTCCCCATGTCTACAACCAAAATGAATTTGATCTTGAGCGATGTAACCAATGCTCATGTAAAGCACTCCATACCTGACAAGTCTGCACTATATAAAACTGCAAATACACAAAAAATAAGTGTTTTGTACACTTCTGTCATTGGGCTACATGTGGGCTACATCTGGGTGATATTTGTGCTGCATTTGGGCTCTTTTGTCTCTGGTGGCCATCTTGGGAGATTTATTTGTTAGGAAATTTCCTAATTTCCTCATTTACTGCAGTCTCCTCAGTAGGAAATGCTTTCAGTTTTTTACTTTGATTCCATCAAGAAGGTATTCATATATGTTACAAATTTGCCATAAATTCAGAATGTTAGCACTCTAGTTGCTTATTAGATCACTGTAGTAAAGCTACTGCTCACCAGGGAAGTCTGCTGATGGTATTGAAAGTGCATGTTTCAGTCTGCATGTCAGAAGTTTTTTATGAAATAGAAGAGGATTTGAGAAGTCACTCAAAATGTGCCCTATTTTTTCTTTCTGCAGCACTAATCATAGTTTCTATGGCAAAATGAACCCCCTCATTTTGTTCCTTATTCCAATCAAGATGGCTTCAGGTGTGCAATACGTTTGTCATAAGTAGGACTGTTAGCGCTCTAGTTGTTCTTTAGAACACTCTGGGAAGCTGCAGTAGAACACAGAGGAATCAACTGACAGTCTCTGCCCTTGTTGGATGTACATGTTTTACTGAGAATGTCAGACTTCATTCTCACATGACTGAGAAAGATAATGTGAGTTTACAGAAAATATGCTCTCAGTTTAGCTTATAGATCACCTTCCAAACCTCTGTGGGAAAAGCATGAGAAAATAGTTTTCTCTCAAACATGATTCATGATATCACAGCAGAAGGCTTTTTCACATGGTAAAATCACCTTAGAACACACCACAATTCCTAAAATGAGTATGGTACCATGAACAAATGATTTATAATGTAACTAAAGTCTTAAAACCTTCTATTAACTGCAATGCTTTTTAATAAGGTGCTATCATGTATATTGGTCCCAAGATGGCTGCCAACACTTCTTGGATGAAGTACTGACAGCCAATCAGATCTCACAATGAGATGTGTGGTTAGGCTCCGCCCAGATATATCTATCTTTTTAACTCTAATTTTCTCAGGAACTACTGAACGGATTCACACCATTTAAGCAACAGGCACGAGTCTGAACTGAGGACTACCTCTTTGCCAAATTTGGTGTAATTCCGTTCAGCAGTTCGGGCTGTAGCTGCGTCAACAGGTCCTATGGGAAAATGCATGGGGAAAACTCGTTTTGGGACCCCCTTTTTTTCTCGGCCCCTGCTGGACGAATCACCGTGAAATTTTCAGGATAGAAGCGGACTGGAGCTGGCCAAAAGTTTGGAAAATTCGTCAATCGGCACCAACGTTATTCCAAATAGAATGTTGCGGATTTCCTATGGAAAATAGGTCCCAACTATAACTACCTACTGGCGACTGCCAGTAGGTAATATTGGTGCATGTTTTTATTAGCATATAGGTATATATATATATATATAGTATTAAATATTTTTTCAATGCATTTAATTTACATTAATGTTATATGTAAAAAATGTTCAAACTATGTATATATAAAAATCTATATTTTTGAATGTTTTCAACAATATTAGTGTGAAACAATATTTTATTCTCAATATTTTTGTACTTATTTTTGCAAGTATAGGTAGACAATATTTTTGTAAACGACATTTTTGTAACAACATTTTTGTCACATGATATTATTATTGTTGTTGATATTGTGTCAGTGATCACATTTTTATATTCTGCTGATTCTAAACCATAGTATTCGTTTTAGGACCATTGGCTGATATTAATTTTCATGGTATTTTTTTACACTTCTAACATTTTCATTGAAAGAAAGCAGTGGACTGACAGTATTACACTGGCTTTCTTGCATAACAGTGCAGCATAACAATTGGGTCCTAAGGCCTGATTCCACGTTTGGCGTTCCATGAACTGCCGTACTGGTGGTCACGGTCTGAAGGCAGCGAGCTGTGCGGATTGCTACTGCAAAGAGTGCGGCTGAGCCACGGACACCGCCAGCACATTGCAGACTGCCGGGGTTGCGGTCAGGTAAAAGCAGCTGCCATAAGTCAGTACAGAGGAGTTTCACTGCAGTCCGCATTATGATTTGGCTTTTCCATGAGCTGGCCACGGCGGTGAGACTACCAGTTTCAAGTCAGCGGAAACAAAGGTTTTGGGCTGCATACTCATCCCTTTCTTGTACCTTCCATCAGAGTTCTCCAGGTACTCCCTTCACAGCAGCATCTACATCCTGATGATTACCACCCTGTTTTGGGCGATTCAGAGGTGAGTCCTTTTTGTACAATATACCCATTGCCTGGACTGCCCACATATGAGCCAGACTCCAGCAATGGGTAGGTGGTATTTTGCACATGTATCATGCATATGTATGCATCCGACACATGTGCAGTCAAAATACTCACACAGGCACCAGTTCATACAAAACAGTAATCACCACTGCTATGAAATCTCAGCAGCAACACCGTGGGCATCTCAGTAAACTCATAATACGATGGTCTGAAGACCTCGGCGCTGCGTTCTCCGGGTGGCCGCAGTGTTTGAGCAGTCAGACTTCCAAACTCATATTAAGGCCATACGTTTCTGGCCCCTAATGTACCTACTGAAAATTCGCAGCCTTGCTATCCAGACCGTCAAGTGCAGAAAGTGTGTACATGGCACCTAGTTTACAGTGCTTAGCAGGTCAGGCTATGGTCCACATGCGTGGTATAAAGCCTCAATCATCTCGGTTAAGAAACAGTTGCACCTGTTGTTGAGAAGCCTGAATACTACCTTTTTCAATATATTGGTAGAGGAATCCGAAGTTCAAGAGAAATAATTTGATTGATTAGGTGATGGGTAAGGTTCTGAGGAGCTCTGACGTTTTAGGTTTTCTTCAGGCCAGCAATGCTGTTCTGGTGGCAGTGGTGTGCTGGCAGAAAGGAAGTGACTAGTAAGGAGATTCGTAAAGTTGTGGATTCCTAGAAAGTAGGATGCACGGATGACTGTGAGGTATTTGGGATATAGTATGAAGTTTCTAATACTGATGACACTTAAATATTTCAAAATTGGGCCTCTGGCATATTTCGCTTCCGAAGACCCCCACAAACTTTAGGATGGCACTACCTCGGAAATGGAATGGGTTCTGCCAATTATACACATATGACATATCTTTGGGAACGTATTTCTTCCAGACTCTATAATGCAGTAAGGTGAGCATTGATTCAAACAACATTATAAAGACATGAGGAAGAGTCGTCGGGAACTGATGACGAGCAATCAACAGCAAAGCAAGGTGAATTTAAAATGGCATTGCATGTACTTTAAATTTTAGTACTACATGCTGTGTTTCTTGATCTCTGTCTGATTGCATTCTGGTACACATGAGTGAGCTGTTTACATTGTATTAAGATAATCTAATGTACCATGCTCACAATAAATGACAGTGATTGTTTACATAAAGGGAATATAGAATTGCATTAGCCAATACATGTGCCCAAAGGCAGACGTAGAGAGAACAAGCAATCCCATCGTACAAATGCGCAGACATGCTGTAAACATCGAACTTGTGACTATTGAAGAATAGCAGACGGACAAAGACCCTGCTTGCTCTCCCTGCCTTCCCGTTTTACCAGTACTTGCGTTAACTGTGTGACCAGTAGTACCTGGAATTCTGCAGACACATTTGAATTGTAAAATAAGAACTAATATGCATGGGAAGTACGTTATCTTTGAGTAGCATTGATGCCCTAGAGATCAATGAATAATAAATAAAAGAGTTTCCTTCATGCTTCATCTCTCAGTAACTCAGTTCCTTCGTGTACCGAGTATCCTGCCAATTAGCTGGAAGAGGTAATGAGGATTAACATTGCAGAAGTACAGTGCTTCTGTTCAATGTTTTCTGCGAATGATGTGCTGTGAAATAACGCCTAAAAAGGTCGTGTTCTCTCATGCATGGTACTTTGGGATTTTCTAAAACTACAAAAGGATTCCCGTGATAAAAAATCACCACCATTCATGATGTGTGCAATACATACGCACACAAATATGCAAAATGCAAGCAATCTTTCAACAGACGTTAAAAGATCAAAAGCATACACGACTCACACTGATAAAGTGTACTACCGTGGTTGCGCAAAAAGTCCTGGCTAAAACATAAGACTGTTCAAATTTCCCTACTGAGATTGGCCAAATATTTGTTTGAATTTTCTTAAACTACCCTCTTTTAAAAGGAATGTGTTGGCAGTGGCTCGAAAAAACAGCCACAATCATCGGGGTGAGCAGTAAACTGAAAATGGGGAATGAGCGGCAGAACTATGCAAATTAATAAATATGCACCTGTTAGTTTCCATTTCTGATGGTCACACTCATGATGAACCACGTAATGCCCGAACCCTGACTTAATTATGATTTTGGTATCTGTAAATCCGCGCGGGAAATTATTTTATAAAAACTTCAATGGAGTTGTACACAGGCACCTGACGGCCCCATACGTCATGAGACAAATTCTAACCACAAAATAAACGCTATTTACACGGATGATTTGCCCTTTGGTACTCCTTGCACTATCCTGACTACCACCGGTCCAAGTATCATGAAATCAGAGAAATTACCAGAGAGTAAAAAAGGCTACAGTTACGTTTACCTCAAGTAGCGTCTGTTTTCTTTCCTTCTGGCGTATCCTTTGACCACTGCTTAGTTTGTGAAAGAAGGAATGCTGGTACCCAGTTCTAATAAATGTCGGCGTGACGAATACCAAGGCTGTTTTATTCCACTCATGCCTCTTAACTCCACTACGAGACACTCCTAGCCTCTTATTTCGCTCATGCAGTTTTCTCAATAATTCCGGGTGGCCCATTTCTTTCATCTTCTTTCGCTTTCTCCTTCTTCTCCTCTTTTGCGTTGTCTTTCTCTTGGTCTTGATAAATGCTTGATGAGGAAATATAAGTATTGGTCCACAAAAATGAGTACTAGTGATTCTTACAGGTAAGAACCGGCTCAATTATATGCTACCTAATCAATGCCATACGCGGGGGGATGTTATGTGGTTAGTGGTGGGGCAAAGATTTAACCCCTTATTATTAAGAACGATCAGTGGGTGTTAGATGTAACCTCTGTGGCACTGGCATTTTCGTGAGTTTACATCCATAGACTTATACATAATGATAACATTGAATTTCAAGATCACTTTCTTTTTACCAAATATCATTAGATGTGATTGTGAAGAACCAAAGTAACACAAGTAAAAATTGTGTAAGCGCCACTAAGCCCCCTTGTATTATGCCTTCAGTTGATTACATGAAGGCATCACACAAGAGAGATGTTAACGTACATTCTAGATCGCTTCTAATCTGACTAGCCTATGTGAAATACCAAATGGAAAATGGCAAAATGGTAGCTAAATTAGAAGTTTGAAAACCTTGCTCGGTGTGCCTGCTGTAACCTCTGAAGCACAATCATTTTTATGAAACACAGAGTTCAAGAAGACTTATGGATGCAAATGCTTTTATAGCACTCAACCTAGTACATAATCATAGGTCTTGCACCTGAGGTTGTACTGCTTAGAGAAAGCATTTAAACATGATGTAGTTGTGAAAATATTGTCTGACCTAAAAGACTGATCTTTGATACAGTCGTTCCGACTCTGAGAGAGGCAGGGCAGGTGACTTCCATTCAACATGTAGACAGGACTGCCCCAATGTCATGGCGACTTAAGGTGTCCTTCCAGCCATCCACTTGATAGTCGTAGATAGTAAGGAACAGCGTCACTATGTCCTCATCCAGTATTCAGAAATAGAAAAATCAGACTATGGATTGCAAAGACATGAGCCTGGAGCTTGTGGCTGTAGCACACTTGGAGGGCTTGCAGGCAGCTGTGTAATTGTGTTTGAAGGAACATGTAGCATATCCTTTTGGGCAACCATGCAATCCCTTGATTCCAAGAATTTATGTTATTTGAATATAGGTTAGTCTCTATCACAATGAACAATGATTGATTTCTGTTTTTAACCTTTTATTGTTTTATACATCCATATCTTCAGTTTTGCCTGGAAAATACCTATTTTTTATTCGGCAAGCAATGGCATAGGCAACTGACGGGGACAGCCATGGGCGGTTGCTTCGCGCCGAGCTACGTCTGTATGTTCATGGGGTGGTGGGAATCAGAATGTGTTTGGTCTGAGGTCTTTGACAAATACACCAAGCATCTGGTCCTTTGGACCAGATAAATTGATGATATTTTTCTCATCTGGGATGGCTCTCAACCCATCTTAGATGAGTTCCTGAATATCATTTCTATCAATGCCCTGAACCTCAAATTCACCAGCAAAACCAGCACTAACAGGATTGATTTACTGGATGTTGTGGTTGAAGTGCTGAATGGGACTATACAGACCAGTCTTTACAGAAAGAAGACTACTGGAAACAGTATTCTACATGCCAGAAGCCACCATCCACCATCCACCAAAACTCAAATGCAGCATTCTCTATGGGGAACTCCTTAGAGCTAGGAGAAACTGCAGCACATTAGAAGCCTACAAGCTTGAGGAAGGGAGGGTGGTTGAGAGATTACTGCAGAGGGGGTACACGCGTAAGGTCTTGGAGGATGCATGACGCAAGGTCAAGGGAGTGGAGAGAGGGACTTTGCTCAAACCTAAGCCTCGTATGGATTCCAAACCAGAGATCAGGCTCATAACTACGTACAACTCAAGCTGTATTGAGGTTCAGGCGATAGTGAGGAAACACAGGCATCTGGTCGAGAGGGACCATGCCATAGGCAAACTGGACAGTCCCAATCCAAAAATCACATACCGCAGGAGCAACTCTTTGAAAGATATTCTGGTGCACACCTCGATTGAACCAGGCCAATCCCAAAGCAGCACATGATTGAGGGAATGTTTTTTATAAATGCGGCAAGTGTAAGGCATGTACACACAGTACCAACATCAAGTCTGGTCCCTTACCCAGTGGCAAACAACATAAGATCAACCCCTTCATTAATTGTAATAGTAACTACGTTGTCTATGTGCTGATATGTGTGTGTGTCATAAGGTATGTGGGGAGCACAATATGTCCTGTAAAGAAACGATTCCTAGAGCACCTCAGGGTAATTTGTAACAATGACTCGATATATCCCATGGCAAGACACTGTGACACCTTTCACACCTCCGTTGATGCTGAGAATCTCACAAACTTTCATTGTTGGGAATTGACAGGGTACCGGCCAATACCAGAGGAGGAGACAGGGAAAGGGCCCTCAGAAGATTGGAATCCCGGTACATAATAAGTCTCAGCAGTAAATGCCTGTGGGGCCTTAACCAGGATGAGGAGCTTCATGTACATTTAGGATAGCTCTCCCCAACCTGATATTAGTCTTTTGTGCCCCATGTCATCACTGCTGTTACACCGCCCACATGATGTATTTCCTTGCTTGTCTCACACATCCGATGGGTTGGGGGCTCTGTTGCACCAAGTTAAGAGGTAAGGTTGGCTCTTAAAAGAACCGTTGTGTTCATAAAGGGAAAGATGAAAGAAAGAATGAGAATATTAACAAGGACCACAGATGTGCTGGTCTATCCTATTGTTTATTATGGAAACACTGGTCTCCGCATGAACAATTAGGCCATGACATCTTGTGCACCTCATTGAAACCCTCCCAAAACGAGGGTTTATTTCCAGAGGAGCAGAAGAGGGTGATGCTCCCACCGCAGAGGAAGGGCTCAGCTGAGCTGCCGAAGATGTACTCGGCTGAGCTTCTGCAGGTGTGCTCGGGTGACTTACTGGAGATGTTTCTCCAGTATGTCGAGCATAAGTCCTGGGATGTTTATCCTTAATGTGTCTAACCATAGGGTGATTTCCAAAGGAATACTTCTTCCTTGGATTCCCTCTAGATAAGACACGCTCACAAAGTGAGCAGGTGACTAAAGGAGCATTTACCTTTTTCTGCCCCTCTGGATAGGTAAAATATTCCCATACAAAAGAAGTCTTTTGTTTCCTCCTTCTCTCTCTGATGATGCTGCTACCAGGCTCACTCTCAGAAGAGGACTGCTGTTCTGCCATCGTATCTCAAAGACAATTCAGCTCCTTCTCCTAAGGGGTCACAAGCAGTAATGAGGGGAATGGGTGTGGTGTAGGAAGGTTCTAGAACTGAAAGTAGTTTAAACCAATCAAAAGTGTTGTTTCTTGATCACATGACCAACCGTATGCGTACGTTACGCTTACGTTACGATTACGGAGCGCTTACGGTAAAACTACGCATGCACGTACGGAAGACACGCGCACGCGCGCATGCGCATTACAGGCACTCTCGTACACTTCCGCGTAACGTGCGCGCGTGCGTGTGTAAAGCATGCGCTTACGCGTCGCGTAGGAAGTACGGACGCCTACGCAAATTGCGTAACCATATGCAAACAGAGTAGAAATATTACGTACATAAAGCGAAACGTGCGAAAGGTAAAAATTTTTTTTTTTTTGTTTTTAAATTGTTAACAGATTCACTATGTTATACAACTATATCTTACCTTTTTTTAAAAAAAAGGTGAAACTTTATATATTGCAGAATGCATTAAATTTTACCATAGTGTTTAAAGGGAAAAAAAAGTTAAAAAAAAAGATGTAAAAAACCTTGCAAAGTAAAAAAAAAAAAGAAATGTTTCACACACGTTAAATTTAAGAATTAGCATTTAAAAAACCATACAAATTCACTGAAAAAAACATGGGTTTCACACACGTTATAGTTAGGAATTAGCATTTAAAAAACCTTGCAAATTCACTGAAAAAACCATAGGTTTCACACACGTTATAGTTAGCTGGACATTTCACCCGTAAAAAACCAATGAAATTCCCACGTTATAGTTAGTTCAGCTAACTATAACTCGCGCACCCGCAATCCACTGCTGATGACGTCACATATTACATCACTCATGACATGGTCAGTGACATCACTCATGACATCTCAAATGACATCACTGATGACTTCACTGATGACATCATCCTTGTGATAGAGTGGCAGACCTCCTCTCACCCTAATATAACAATTGATACACACATTCAAAAATAGAGACTAAAATTTACAAAATATTGGACATACCAATACCAGTTACAACAATCTCTTCAGTAATTCTAAGATCCACATACACATCCACTCATTCACCAACAGTCCTATACAGTCACTCATACATGTACTCACTCATCATATGTACTCATACACCTATACATCCTGTTACACAACGCCACTCATCCATAGAGTTACTCACACACATTGTCACTCATGCTAATAAAGAATAAAACATACATTTACTTGCATATACAGTTATACACACACCACCACACTTACTTCTACGGAAACTTACACATACTTAGTCTTTTAAACAATCACTTATAAAACACATACTTATTCATACAAGAACTCTTTCAATCTCTCACTCTCACATATACTCACTTATATACACCAATAGTCACATATACTAGTTTAAAACATATGTAGTTACTCATAGAGACACTATTGAGACAGTCATTCACTCACTAACACACCCATGCACACACTCATCCACCCATACAGTCCTGCACACATGCTGTCTTCAACACATACAAAGAGTGAGTCACTCTTTCATGCACCTATGCACTACGTAATACCCCCACCAAACCATGCAGACACTCAGACTGATACTCAAAAAACCAACTAATAACCTATATAGATGTCATCAGTGATTTCATGAGTGATGTCACTGACCATGTCATGAGTGATGTAATATGTGACGTCATCAGCAGCAGTGGATTGCGGGTGCGCGAGATATAGTTAGCTGAACTAACTATAACGTGGGAATTTCATTGGTTTTTTACGAGTGAAATGTCCAGCTAACTATAACGTGTGTGAAACCTATGGTTTTTTCAGTGAATACATATATATATATATATATATATATATATATATATATATATATATATATATATATATATATATATATATATCTTTCCACAAGTGCCCAAAGGCTTTAGGATGCACTCACCAACTCATACTGCAGCAGCGTGATGAAACATCCTTGAAAATCCTGATAGATGTGCCTTACGCGTTTCAAACTAAAAGTTCTTGTTCACAGGCAGGGCGGCTGCACTCATACACAAAAACTGCTGCTGATTAACACCTGAGTGTATTCACCTCCATTAGGTCACATGAGAAAGCAAAGCATTGTGGTAGCAGTAGTTTCACAAATGTGTCATCTCCGTATCACTCGTGCACACACTTGTAAATATATTTGCAGTACCGTCCTAAATTAAAAGTTTATCTCCAGCCATTAGTGGGCTCTTTTTAAAGAGTTCATTTCCGTTGCTTAAATGTAAAAGCCAGCTGTTGGTCCGAGCGGAGCCTCATATTCACAAAGCCCCCGGCCCGCGTATAATAGCGCGGTGGTGCATCCTCACGGCTGGACCGCCGTGTATCTTATATCCTTCCACAAGTGCCCAAAAGCTTTAGGATGCACTCACCAACTCATACGGCAGCAGCGTGATGAAACATCCTTGAAAATCCTGATAGATGTGCCTTACGCGTTTCAAACTAAAAGTTCTTGTTCACAGGCAGGGCGGCTGCACTCAAACACAAAAACTGCTGCTGATTAACACCTGAGTTTATTCACCTCCATTGATGTCATCAGTGATGTCATTTGAGATGTCATCAGTGATGTCATGAGTGATGTCACTGACAATGTCATGAGTGATGTAATATGTGACGTCATCGGCAGTGCATTGTGGGCGCCCGAGTTATAGTTAGCTGAACTAACTATAAAAGGGAAATTTCAATGGTTTTGTACGAGTGAAAAGTCCAGCTAACTATAACGCCCCTGAAACCTATGGTTTTTTCAGTGAATATATATATATATATATATAATAAGATGTTAATTTCTATGATCCGCTGGTGCCTTTTTAACAATATATTTACATTTGATGGTATATTGTTTCAACAACTACAGGGAGTAGCGATGGGGGCATGCTTCTCCCCCAGCTACGCGTGTTTACACGTGGGCTGGTGGGAGGAGCATGTCCTACGGCATGAACATGGGGCATTGTGGAGCAAACATGTCATCCGATGGTGGCGTTATATTGACGATATTTTTGTCATTTGGCATGGTACGCATGAGGAAGCTGAGGATTTTGTTAACAGAATTAATCAGAACACCTTTAATCTGCATTTCACAGCCAACATAGATGACTCAGTCTGTAATTTTCTAGATGTCACAGTGTACATTAAGAATAATCATATTGAGACATGTCTATATCGCAAACCCTCAGCAGGCAACAGCATCCTACGTGCGAATAGTTTCCATCCAATCCACACCATCACCAGTCTCCCCTACGGCGAATATCTACGCATACGCCGAGCATGTAGTGACTCCAATGAGCTGGTTCGCCATCAAAACGAGGCCACACAGAGGTTCTTAGAGAGAGGCTGCAACCCTCATAAACTCCAATCTGCTAAAGACAAGCCAACAGTAAAAACAGACTATCTTTACTAAACTACAATGTAGATTTATTGAACACAACTACATCTATTCCTATTGAGGATTCTCAGTGTAACCAAGTTTCTTGCAGGCTCATCACCACATATAGTAAACAGGCCAAAGAAACTAAGACCGTTATCAACAAACAATGGCCTATTGTTTTGACAGATTCCACCCTTAAGCAGGTACTTCCTAGCAGGCCCACCATTACTTTCCGCAAAGCATATTCTATGCATAATGACTTAGTTAGATCTAGTCCAGAATTAACATCCAAAGGCAGTTGGTTATCTCCCAAATTGGGATTTTACAAGTGCAGTTCTTGCCGCGCCTGTAAATTTGGGATCAACACCAACAGCTATACCACTGCTTTCTCTACGGAAAGTCATTCGATCAAAGGACACTACACATGCCGAACCGAATATGCGGTATACATGTTAGAATGCACCTGTGGACTGAAATACATCGGCAGCACTAAGTTGCCGGTTTATGCTCGCATTCTCCAGCACTTGCGAGCTATCGTCAATTCAGATCCCGCATATCCGGTGGCCCGACATTTTAAAAAGGTACATGCTAACAATCTCAATTGTCTCAAATATTGTGTCCTTGACTCTGTACCAAGCCAGAAAAGGGGAGGTAATCGCGAAAAGCGATTACGTCAATTAGAATCTCGCTACATTATAGAGATTGATACCAAGAACCCCCAGGGCCTCAATATATGTGAAGATATGCATCACTTTCTATAATTACTATTCTAGCTAAGCACACGAGGTAAAACAATCAGTTATTCGTTATGCCTCTATATTTTATGGCTAATAACACATATTACTGATTTAGAGATACCTTTTTATCCTTGTTTTATGCCTGTAGTTACCCCGTCACCAGAACACCTACACTGACCTAATACCCAACAACATCGGGGTGTTGACTTGTAATCGAGCTATCTTTCATAATGTAACTGTTATAGTCTATACATCACAATGCAGCCGTACCTTCATTTTCAGTCTTCTTATAATACCTTTTTGGATTGTTTTTAAGGGGGATCCCTGTGGTCAGGTATCAGCCTTAGATATGTATTCTGTAAATTTGATTCAGTACCCTTCAGTCCCTCTCCATTTTGGAGTTGGTGACTCTTTGGCTGATACTTAGAACTAGTACTTTTAATTACCAGCACTTTCCACACATTTTTTACACTTCAGCACTGAGCACCTGCATCTTGACGGCATACTATTCATGTCACTCATGCACATATCTTTCCCACACGTGGATTGTATTACCAGTATGAACTATGCGCAGTATATCAACTTTGCTGACTATTTCAAATGTATTATACTTTGTTTATATAGCAGTTTTTTGGTGTAGAGGCACACTATTTGCTGGTTAATTGGGTATTTGTACCCGGTATTTTAGACTTCCAGTCATTGTCAATATGATAATTTTTTCTTTATCTTTGGTTGTCTTTATACCATGCTTAGAAGACCCATGGTGATTTACACCCATGGACAGATTCAATCTATTTATACTACGTATAGTCTTCGTTAATTAGATGACCACTGAGCATATCATTTTTGTGCAGTGTTGTATCTGGTAATTTCAGTTTAAACACGAGATGTTATAATATTGTTTTCCATGATTTTGCTGGGACTATGATACTTAAATGTATATACTATGAGTTAGCACGTAATAGTATTTTTTCCATTTCCTTTGCAATGCCATCTAATTGCTTACAGGTGCTGGGTGGTGTTTTCTATTTTAAATGCACTGTTATGCACGTTACGCAGTCATGTGAGCAAGGGCCGAGTGGCTCGAAACGCGTCATGGACTAGGCACGAAATTTACCTCTAATAAACACTATTTTCTAGCATTGGCGACTGAAGTTGTCCGTTCCTGTTGTTGTGCGTGACGGCACAATTTGGGAAGTTTCGTTGAGATTTCGACAGGGATTCGGCTTGTTCCCTAAGTGACGGACCCCTCAACCGGAAGTGGCTGGTTGTATCTAAAAGCTACAGGGTATTCCGCTCCTGGAGGAGCTCTACTGACCAGCCCCCTGCGTAACCTGTTTACCGTACATGCTGCATCGAAGTGAGTATCGGAGAGTCGGAGGACCGTTCGAGATTCCATCGTTTATGCAGTAAGTCTACCGGGTATAACACAGCAGGTGGGGAGGTGCCATATATGCTGACTCGAGCGTTGAGGAAAAATACCATCATCGCTTATTCATCATATCTATCGTTACGATACATTCGATATTTGCCATGTCTGAAGACGCGTTACGTGAACGTGAAAAAGCAGCTGAAGAACTTTTCACCAATCTACCTCAAATCCCTGATAAAACAAATCCCAATTCAAACAAAGATACTAATCAAAGCAGCAACGATGTTAAAACTTTATTGAGAGCACTAGAAAAAAACAGCAAAAGCGAATTAACTAAATGGTGGGAAATTAAATCGTTGGAGAAATATCATGAAGTGGGGAGGATACCAGGTGGGTTACGTATTATGCTTGCCCCTAGTTTTGATAGTCCAAACCCACTTCTATTAAAAGAATGGGCAGAGAGTAACCTGGAGGCTTCTATGCGTCTGGTATGCTTACTTATCAAATATGCCCGCATTGATCGCGACGCAAATTTAAAGGAAATAGAACGCCTGAACTCTGAATTAATGAAAGTTCGAAACACATCTACCAACGACACCATTGACAAAGGCATCGCGGAAATGAAAACTCGCCTCTCTAAACAAGAGACCATCATCAAAAACAGAAAGGCTTTCAAATTTGCGCGCGACAAACGGGATTACGAACTGGGACATGTGTTCACGTTCGCGCGCAAATTCGACTATCTAAGAAAGTCCAGAAATAACGGCAAAGAATCCAATGACAATGCAGCACAGGCTACAACAGTCAATACCAATGCCTCCACGTCTGACCTCAGCACCTATTTGAGCGATTCTGATTCGAATATCAGTGGTGATTCCTCCTGTATTAACAGAGAAGATTTAGGCCATTTAACTTATGCTGAGGAAATTGATTTTTTAGCCGAAGACCGGAAAAAATCACTGAGATCTCGGAACACCACTACACAACCCAACAGAAAAGAAATCGCCGCAGAAGAGAAAGGCGCAAATGCATCAAGAGGCAGAGGAAGGGGGCAGCAGAGAAAGAGATGGCAACAACGCTAACATCAGCTGATCGTACCATCATCAATTTAACGGACGTTAAGCTCAATACTGCAGAAAAACAGTTATTGGCTCTAGGGCTCAGTTTCTGTCCAGAAAGTAACTTCAATTATAGCGAAACAAGAGTCGATGTTTTCAAATTTATCCGAAAACTTAAATTAACTAAATATTATACCATCAAACAACAAGTTAATACTAACGATGCCAGTATAGAAAAATCAAAAAAAGAAAAACAAAAAGAAACAAATGTTCCAGGTACTCTCAAACCAACGCAACGTCATGAGCAAACCAGCTTAGCCACAAATCAATATGAGAACCTAGTGGCCGGCGATCTAGAAGTGATTAAAACTCTCCACTCCCTGAGTACCAACACCGATGACCATGATGTTGGAAGTATCGGTACACAAGAACTAACAGACAAAGAAGGTATTAATCTTTCCTTTCCTGGTCAAAGTCCTTTCAAACCCACCTCCACGTTTGTTCCTATCATGCCCCGAGACGCGGTTGATATTTTTCACGATCGGATCATTGAAGAACTAAAGAAAATCCATGTAACACGAAACAAACACAAAAACAAGGGAGTTCACTCCAAACATCAACCACGTGCATATTTTCAACTGATGAAAAAACTCAGTACCAATCATGACATCATCATCAACAAAAGCGATAAAGGTGGCAACATAGTACTGTGGGGCAAGATGGAATACAAACTGGAAGCTTATCGTCATTTGAATGATGAAGAATGCTACCGCAGAACCAAAACAACTGAGTTCAATAAAATCAGCAAAAATGACAAAGACGATCTTACGATGTGGAGAAGAGACAATCTGATCAGCAAGGATGAATTCATTTCCTTCACAATTTATACCCTGTTCTTCCAACCATTTACTTTATACCTAAAGTCCATAAAGGTACCAATCCTGTACAAGGTAGACCTATCATCTCTGCCAACAAAAGCATTTTTGAAAATACCTCTCGTTATATTGATTATTATTTACAGGATTTTGTAACCAAATTGCCCACATATTTACGTGACAGCAAAGACTTTTTGTATAAATTGAATAATCAAAGTTGGTCTTCAGAATATTGTTTTATAACGTTGGACATTTCTTCACTTTGCACTAGTATCCGGCACACAGACGGAATTCAAGCCATTGAATTTTTTCTCAGCAAAAGACCCATTGAATACCATTCACATAATAAGATGTTAATTTCTATGATCCGCTGGTGCCTTTTTAACAATATATTTACATTTGATGGTATATTGTTTCAACAACTACAGGGAGTAGCGATGGGGGCATGCTTCTCCCCCAGCTACGCGTGTTTACACATGGGCTGGTGGGAGGAGCATGTCCTACAGCATGAACATGGGGCATTGTGGAGCAAACATGTCATTCGATGGTGGCGTTATATTGACGATATTTTTGTCATTTGGCATGGTACGCATGAGGAAGCTGAGAATTTTGTTAACAGAATTAATCAGAACACCTTTAATCTGCATTTCACAGCAAACATAGATGACTCAGTCTGTAATTTTCTAGATGTCACAGTGTACATTAAGAATAATCCTATTGAGACATGTCTATATCGCAAACCCTCAGCAGGCAACAGCATCCTACATGCGAAAAGTTTCCATCCAATCCACACCATCACCAGTCTCCCCTACGGCAAATATCTACGCATACGCCGAGCATGTAGTGACTCCAATGAGCTGGTTCTCCATCAAAACGAGGCCACACAGAGGTTCTTAGAGAGAGGCTACAACCCTCATAAACTCCAATCTGCTAAAGACAAGGCCAACAGTAAAAACAGACTATCTTTACTAAGCTACAATGTAGATTTATTGAACACAACTACATCTATTCCTATTGATGATTCTCAGTGTAACCAAGTTTCTTGCAGGCTCATCACCACATATAGTAAACAGGCCAAAGAAATTAAGACCATTATCAACAAACAATGGCCTATTGTTTTAACAGATTCCACCCTTAAGCAGGTACTTCCTAGCAGGCCCACCATTACTTTCCGCAAAGCATATTCTATGCATAATGACTTAGTTAGATCTAGTCCAGAATTAACATCCAAAGGCAGTTGGTTATCTCCCAAATTGGGATTTTACAAGTGCAGTTCTTGCCGCGCCTGTAAATTTGGGATCAACACCAACAGCTATACCATTGCTTTCTCTACGGAAAGTCATTCGATCAAAGGACACTACACATGCCGAACCGAATATGCGGTATACATGTTAGAATGCACCTGTGGACTGAAATACATCGGCAGCACTAAGTTGCCGGTTTATGCTCGCATTCTCCAGCACTTGCGAGCTATCGTCAATTCAGATCCCGCATATCCGGTGGCCCGACATTTTAAAAAGGTACATGCTAACAATCTCAATTGTCTCAAATATTGTGTCCTTGACTCTGTACCAAGCCAGAAAAGGGGAGGTAATCGCGAAAAGCGATTACGTCAATTAGAATCTTGCTACATTATAGAGATTGATACCAAGAACCCCCAGGGCCTCAATATATGTGAAGATATGCATCACTTTCTATAATTACTATTCTAGCTAAGCACATGAGGTAAAACAATCAGTTATTCGTTATGCCTCTACATTTTATGGCTAATAACACATATTACTAATTTAGAGATACCGTGTTATCCTTGTTTTATGCCTGTAGTTACCCCGTCACAAGAACACCTACACGGACCTAATACCCAACAACATCGGGGTGTTGACTTGTAATCGAGCTATCTTTCATAATGTAACTGTTATGGTCTATACATCACAATGCAGCCGTACATTCATTTTCAGTCTTCTTATAATACCTTTTTGGGTTGTTTTTAAGGGGGATCCCTGTGGTCAGGTATCAGCCTTAGATATGTATTCTGTAAATTTGATTCAGTACCCTTCAGTCCCTCTCCATTTTGGAGTCGGTGACTCTTTGGCTGATACTTAGAACTAGTACTTTTAATTACCAGTACTTTCCACACATTTTTTACACTTCAGCACTGAGCACCTGCATCTTGACGGCATACTATTCATGTCGCTCATGCACATATCTTTCCCACACGTGGATTGTATTACCAGTATGAACTATGCGCAGTATATCAACTTTGCTGACTATTTCAAATGTATTATACTTTGTTTATATAGCAGTTTTTTGGTGTAGAGGCACACTATTTGCTGGTTAATTGGGTATTTGTACCCAGTATTTTAGACTTCCAGTCATTTTCAATATGATAATTTTTTCTTTATCTTTGGTTGTCTTTATACCATGCATAGAAGCCCCGTGGTGATTTACACCCATGGACAGATTCAATCTATTTATACTACGTATAGTCTTCGTTAATGAGATGACCACTGAGCATATCATTTTTGTGCAGTGTTGTATCTGGTAATTTCAGTTTAAACACGAGATGTTATAATATTGTTTTCCATGATTTTGCTGGGACTATGATACTTAAATGTATATACTATGAGTTAGCACGTAATAGTATTTTTTCCATTTCCTTTGCAATGCCATCTAATTGCTTGCAGGTGCTGGGTGGTGTTTTCTATTTTAAATGCACTGTTATGCACGTAACGCAGTCATGTGAGCAAGGGCCGAGTGGCTCGAAACGCGTCATGGACTAGGCACGAAATTTACCTCTAATAAACACTATTTTCCAGCATTGGCGACTGAAGTTGTCCGTTCCTGTTGTTGTGCGTGACGGCACAATTTGGGAAGTTTTGTTGATATATATATATATATATATATATATATATATATATATATATTCACTGAAAAAACCATAGGTTTCACACATGTTATAGTTAGCGGAAATTGTACTGATAAAAAACCAATGAAATTGCCCCGTTATAGTTAGTGCTGGCAACTATAACTCACGCGACCGCAATCCTCTGCTGATGCTAATACTGTATTTAGACACTTATTTGCCCATGTCTTCTTCCATACATTTTTAGCTATACATATATTACAAATATTTTTTTTTATAAAGACACATATGTCATCAGCAGAAGATTGCGGTCGCGTGAGTTATAGTTGCCAGCACTAACTATAACGGGGCAATTTCATTGGTTTTTTATCAGTACAATTTCCGCTAACTATAACATGTGTGAAACCTATGGTTTTTTCAGTGAATTTGCAAGGTTTTTTAAATGCTAATTCCTAACTATAACGTGTGTGAAACCTATGGTTTTTTCAGTGAATTTGTACGTTTTTTTAAATGCTAAGTTACTTTACGCCATTCGAGGCGTGCGCGCCCACTTAACGCAGTGCGTTCCGTGCACGGTTTTTATCAATAAGCCCTGTACATTTGGTGGCCTTCGGCCACCAAAAGCACAGGGGGTGGGGTCAATGTGGATAGTGTTTTTTTTATTTCGATTTTATAATTTCATGTTGCCAAAATATAGTTTTTTTACTGATGTAATAAGCCCTGTACTTTTGGTGGCCTACGGCCACCAAAAGCACAGGGGGTGGGGTAAGTGTGGATAGTGTTTTTTTTATTTCTATTTTTTACCGTACGCTTACGGTAAGCGTACGGTAAGCGTACTCGGCGAAATTGCCGAAAAAAAAATAAAACCGTTTTTGCTCTTGGGGGATGTTTGGGGACTCCCTCAACATGACTATGTGGGAGGGAGTTGTCAAAACAGCCCCGTAACATGTTTTTGGGCATCATGTTTGATAAATAACACTCAGTGCGAGAGACAAAATGGCGGACGCCGCTTCCTGGTTTCGGCCGATTCGAATGTTTACTAAGATCTAAGAGCCAATCAGAATCTCGCTCGCGCACGCCACCGTACGCTAAGCGTACCGTAAGCGGGCTCAGATATATATATTGATTTAAAGGCTATTTTCTCAAAATCTACTGAACAGATTTACACCAAACCTACAAAAGGCACTTCCTTGACATAGGGACTACCTCTCTGCCAAATTTCTAGTAATTCTGTTCAGCCGTTCGGGCTGTAGCTCTGTCTAAAGGTCCTATGGAAAAATGCATGGGAAAAACGCGTTTTGGGACCCCCCTTTTATCTCAGCCCCCGCTTGACGAATCCCCCCGAGACTTTCAGGGTAGGAGCGGAGCGTAGCGCCCCACCTATTTTGAGAAATTTGCGAGGATTCATCGACCGGCGCCAAAGTTATTCAAAATAGAATGTTGCGGATTTCCTATGGAAAAGGGGTCCTAACTATAACTACCTACTGGCGACCGCCAGTAGGTAATATATATATATATATATATATATATATATATATATATTACCTACTGGCGGTCGCCAGTAGGTAGTTATAGTTAGGACCACGTTTCCATAGGAAATCCGCAACATTCTATTTTGAATAACTTTGGCGCCGGTCGACGAATCCTCGCGACTTTTTCAAAATAGGTGGGGCGCTACGCTCCGCTCCTACCCTGAAAGTCTCGGGGGGATTCGTCAAGCGGGGGCTGAGATAAAAGGGAGGTCCCAAAACGCGTTTTTCCTATGCATTTTTCCATAGGACCTTTAGACAGGGCTACAGCCCGAACGGCTGAACAGAATTACTTGAAATTTGGCAGAGAGGTAGTCCTCAGGTCAAGGAAGTGCCTTTTGTAGGTTTGGTGTAAATCTGTTCAGTAGATTCTGAGAAAATAGCCTTTAAATCAATATATATATCTTAGCCAGCTTACGGTGCGCTTACGGTACGCTTACCGTACACGTACGGTGGCGTGCGCGAGAGCGATTATGATTAGCGCTCTTAGATCTTAGTAAACATTCGAATCGGCCGAAACCAGGAAGCGGCGGCCGCCATTTTCTCTCTCGCACTGAGAGTGATGATGAAAATACAAAGCACAAAAACATGTAAAGGGGCTGTTTAGACAGCTCCCACACACATAGCCATGTTGAGGGAGTCCCCAAAGATCCCCCAAGGCCAAAAACGGATTTTTTTTTTTTCGCTAATTTCGCCGATTACGCTTACCGTACGCGTACGGTAAAAAATTATATAAAAAAAAAAATTATCCACACTCTCCCCACCCCGTGTGCAATTGGTGACCGAAGGCCACCAATTGTGCATGGCTTATAACAGATGAGATAAACTATAATATTTTTTAAAAAAATAAATAAAAAAAAAAATTATCCACACTCTGTCCACCCCGTGTGCAAATGGTGCCCGAAGGGCACCATTTGTGCATTACGAAAAATTAAAATATTGTCTTTCAAAACGAAGTGCATCATATGTCCTCCATGTGCGCACGGTGCGCGAAGCGCATCGTGCGTACATGGCCCATCTAGCGTAACGTGGGCACGCGGTGCGCGTAGCGCACCGCGTGCCCACCGTGCCCACCGTGCGTGCACGGCACTAACTGCGTAAAGTGTGCGCGCGGTGCGCGAAGCGCACCGCGTGCTTACTGTGCGCGCACGGTGCGCGAAGCGCACCGTGCGCGAACGGAACAAACTGCGTTAAGTGGGCGCGCACGCCACGAATGGCGTAAAGTAACTTAGCATTTAAAAATGTATGCAGTTTGGTTTAAAAAAGACCACATCCCCAAACACAGAGCCGCATTTTACAAGCTAAAATAATTAAAAAGTTGAAAACGATCATATTAAACGTTTCCACTCTACCCATCAACCAGGTATTGCAGTCCCTTTAGGAATGGCGCAGTTACCCACCCTGGGAAAACAATGTTGTTCAAAGAAAGAAGATAAAAAGAAAGTAGCGCTTTCACTGGCAAACTCTGTAAAGTGGCGCTAATGTGTGTGGGTGTAAATAACCATTGCCATTGCCATTGTTAATCTTTATTTCGGCTCCGAGGGCCATAAAAGCAACAAGTATTATCACAATTTACAAATTAAAATGTACACATTAAATCACAATTGCTAAAATATTGGATAAAATTCAGACACCACAGAACTCAATATAAGACTACAAGAAATTCCTGCGCTTTAGCCACATTGCATTTAGGAACCGGGAAACTGCAAAAACTATTGGAGGTTGGGTATCATATTTCAGGACTCTCATTGCATGCTCGCACTCTCTAAATCCAAGATTAATGCAAATCGGCTTAACCCAACGTTTTCTTTGGAGATAATAGGTAGGGCAGAAAAAAAAAACGTGTTTTTCGTCCTCCAGACTATGGCCACAGGCCGGGCAGGCTGTACTATTTTTTGGATCCCACCTGGAGGTAAATGATCTAACCACAGAGCCGCATTTTACAAGCTAAAATAATTAAAAAGTTGAAAACGATCATATTAAACGTTTCCACTCTACCCATCAACCAGGTATTGCAATCCCTTTAGGAATGGCGCACTTACCCACTCTGGGAAAACAATGTTGTTCAAAGAAAGAAGATAAAAAGAAAGTAGCGCTTTCACTGGCAAACTCTGTAAAGTGGCGCTAATGTGTGTGGGTGTAAATAACAGTCTGGCCTGTCTGCTGTCCACTCTGTATTGCTTTATTTAGGCATTTAACTATTTTTTCTCTCCATTCCGAGGTTTTACTTTTCAATAGAAAACGGTCAGAAAATGAGGACATTTACAGCCAAAGTGTTCAGCCTTTTTTGGATCAATTTCACAGGGGAACAAATAAAGGAGAGGCAAGAGAGAGTACCTTCAGAGCTGCCTCTTGAAATCAGCACGTAAGCAGGAGCGAGACAGAGACAGAAAGAGATGGAGGAATAAAGAGAGGAGGGCAGCCACCAGAGGCAGATCAGGAGTAGTGGGCACGGTCCTTGCCATGAAGGAAAAGAGACAGCGTTTATTTTTTCTCCATTCTCTGCCCTTCCCAGAACGGCTGAGCCCTCCTGCAGCATAACAAAAGGCAGAGGGCGGGTGGCCTCTGACTCCAGGCAGGTCAAGTGCAGGGCCATTAGGTAGCCCTTTCGCGTGCTAATGGCCCTGCGATAACAGAAGGGAGAGGGGAAATTCCTTTGTCCCCTCGTCCCCCCCACCCTTGTCCCCCCACTTCAAAATCTGGGGGGGATATATCCCCTGCGTCCCCCACACTTCCTACGCCCATGGCAAGAGAGACTAAGATACATAGACCTATTCATAAACTGCGTTGTGTAGTATGTTTAGTAGCACCACAAGAGTACAATTAATGTACTCTAAAATGCTATTTGCATAGCTATGTGCAGAGGTCTATGCGCCCCTCTAATTATCTTTTCGGTGCAGAGATCTCCAACCTTACTGTGGCGATCTCTGCACATGTATGTATATGTTTTAGCGATAAATGTAGGCGGGACATAGGGGAGAGGCTGGAAAATGGGGAAAACCAGGACTGGAACTTGGAACACATGTGACTGATCAAATAATAATTTGTGAGCCCTAGTCTCTTTAATAATATGGCCGAAAAATCAGCAAGATAAAAGGACAGAGAACTTCGGGTATTTGTTACTAATTGTTAAAAATGCCGTTTTATCCAAGGACCTCTTGCATCTCAGATGTGGAAAGTACATTAAAAATAATCTTGGATTTAGGAAGTACATTTGAAAACAATATCCAGTGTCAACTGAATAGCTCCACTGAAAAATCGATTCCTGCGTTTAAGAATATTAAACCGCATGCAAGTGAGAGCTGGCTGCCCTCGTATTTAGCGGAAAAATATTTCTGGATAGTGGGGCATGCTGTGTGAGAAAGACACTTCTTCTGTGGAACAAATATATTTCAAACATCTCTCTAAAATCGCATTTTATTCTAAACCCATGCATGATGTATTTTTACCTACACCTAATACTATATGATATTTGCCCAGAAATGGTTCGTGTGTTCCTGTAACTGCATTTAAAGCACGCTTATTGGTTTTTTTAATGTTTGTTTAATTGTTTTGCAAACTAAGGCGCATCTGGCTAAATTTGTTCAAAATATTATTGTGTGGAGATTCCCCCAAACTCTCCATAGAGAAATCAAATTCACTCTCTGTGTGTGCTTGCTCGCAGCATTAAAGTATCCCTATTTTCATCTCGCCTGTTTTCATAAGTACATCTCCCACCAATGTGTGTGTCAAAAATAAGATTTTATATTCTTCGTCAAAACTGATCAATGCTGTCAGGGTTGAAGCACAGTTGATAAAACGGGAATGCCCCGTATGCAATTTCTGGGACCTGGTTTAGTAATGTTTTGCTGCATATTTTGGCAAGGAAACAGTTTCTCCATATCTTGAAGCAGTGATTAATAATACACATATTATACGGATGATTACGCCTTGGCCGCTGAAACAATTGACGGAAATTCCTAGTTTGGCTGCCGTAGGAAATTACAATAAACTTATTTTTGAGGTCAGAAATGTAGATCATAAACATTCAGAAAAACAGCGCGTTTGATGGCTACGGATCAGCATACTTTTCTCTTAAGGTATGGATTATCCATTAACAGTACCAACCAATGGCTAGTGCTCCACTTTCTTAGTAATGTATGGAAATCCCAGCTAAGCCTGAGGGGTGCATTAAACTCAATCAGCTCCCCAGTGCCGATTACAAAATACATGAAAAATATGTTTACCTTAGCAGTGGCTGCCAAATTCTCTAGAATTATCTTTACGGCTTGTTAGCTTAAGCGGTTACGCCTCAAATGATCTACTGTCACGTAAGTATGGATAAATGTTAATCCTTTAATTAGTTCATTGCACCATTCTCCTTCTGCGCAATGCTTGTAAAATAATCTTTACAAAATCTGCCTAAAAAGAGCTACTACAATGTCTGTTCATAATTTGAACCGAAATAAGGATACAGTTTGGTTAGTGTATCTCTCACTATATAGTCCCCTCACTGACACCCTGTTAGAAATGGGGTTTCTGGTTGGCTAGGGTATACACCTAAGCCATGCAGAACCCACCATTCTAGTCAGGGTAAGGGAGTTACACACTTCCAAGATAAACCCTGCTCACCCCCTTGGTAGCTTGGCAGAGCAGTATGGCTTATCCCAGAGGCAATGTGTGAAGCGTTTGTGAAACCACACACCCCAGTGACACACTAGGCACACCACAAAAGAGACTAGACACAAGGTAATGTAAAATATCTTTTGTATTATTCATAACAAAACATATTAGACCACAATTACAAAAATCCATGTGCCACTAGGCACTTGTCATGACGTCACATAGGTTACACAAATCACTTGGCTAATCGGGCCTTTGCCATAACAACACAAGTAGTGCATACCGTTAATACTTGTAGGCTGCACATGTCACCAACAAGTGATGAGGACATCACCGTGTAATATGAATCCACATTAGGCCACCATCACATAAGTCCTCGGGGCCCCTAAGCAGTTGTCACAAAAATGCATAGGTCACTGTGCCCCTAGTCATGTATTATGAACAACTCTTGGTGCTCCCAAAGCATGCTACATTGTGCATAACTCACGCTGCCAAGTAGGCAGACATGGCTTCACTCTCAGTGAAGCAGCCGCATTATTCTTCCTGAATGCGGGCCCCAGTCAGCAAGTTCCTCCTTGAGGGCCCCGTCTTGGGCTAGCCCCGTGAGGATGCCCAGGAATATGTGCCACGAAGTAGGTGTCACCACACACTGCTGCCCGGGATCATGCAGAGCAGCTGCCGTCACCAACACGGTATTTCTGCCTCCCAAACAGAAGATGCGGGGGCCTTCTTGCAGGCTTTCCCCATGCTCCCAAAATTACCCAGAGGGTTGCCATGTCGGGGCAACAAGGAGGGGAGGCCCCCACACTGCCCACATCGGTGGGATCACCTCACTGATTCCCCCGCCTGTAAATTAATGGTTGGAGCTGACCGCTAACCCGCGGTGCCGTCCTTGCTCCAAGGGCTCGTCAGCTCACCTCTGCGTGGGGCGGAAATGCTGGCAGGCTACGGGAGGATTCCGGACTCCTTTGGGCCAGGAAAGCACGGAGCAACGTCCTCCCTCTCCACTCTATTGGGGGTGGAATTTCCTCCGGTGATGGGGCCCCACCCACAGGCAAAGTCGGATTCTGGAAACAGAGATCCTCCTGCTTTGCTTCCATGGTGGTTGCTTAGCAACCGGGGCTCCGGGACGAACGTATCCTGCACTCCTCACGCCTTTCAGTAGGTAGGGAAAAACAGCATGCTTCTTCACTACATCTCCTTTCTGTTGGCAGTCAGAATCACGGAAGGGGGAGCGCCTTCCAGGCCACATGCCTTGCTCCCCACGCACTAGCCAAAGCACACGCTGGTGCCCCCCACAATAGTGCATTTAAAAATGGAAGGGTGACCGGCACTGGTCTCACCCTTCAAATTTCAGCTGAGCACACAAGCAATCACACCTGCTCTGTAGAGAAGGGACACAGGTAACACCAGCAACAGGATGCCAGCAGGTAGGCAAGCTCAAGGGGTTCTGGAGTCAGAGTGGTGGTCCATCTCTTAGCCCAACAGGCAGCAGGTCAGCACTTCAACAATCCAGTCCAATGGCAGCTCCTCCTGGAGTCCTCTGTGCAGGTGCAGTCCATGCAGTGTCTTCTCATTTTCATGGGGTCACAACCTCTCTATTTATAGTGCAAAAGTCTTTGTTGTGGCGGCACTTGAGACACATTGTAGAAGTGCACAACACCCCCATTAACATTGGAAGCCCTGTCCCTAGACTCACCGTGGGGGGGGGGGCGGAGAAAGTATTGTAGAAGGCAGAAGGTACCTGAATAGGGTATAGGTGCAACTCCTTCCACCAATACAAATGCAGACCAGGCCTATGCATGTGCAAGGGAAACTCCTCCTGCTACTCTAAATTCAGCCAAGGTCTATTCAGCCTAGAGCTGAGTCATCCAGGAAAGGCAGGACACACCTCATCCTCCTTTGTGACTGTCTAAAGTGAATGCACATCCCCTCTCTCCTGTCAGTGAAAACCGTGCGGTCAAAACACATCCATGCAGGGCAAGAAGCCACATAAGCACACAGATGCCCATTTCTAAAAGTGCCATTTCTAAAATAGTAATAATAAATTTGCTTTCACCAATGCGCAGGTTTTATCACTACTATTCCAAGCATACCAAACATGGTCATGCTACCCTTCTCATGTTAGAAATGACCACTGAAGCACTTATCAGGGAATAACCAATGCAAACCTATGAGAGGGCTGCCTCACGGCAGTGAGAAACCAAACAGGTTGTTTGTCACTCCCTGGACATGCCACACAGTTACAGCACTTGTCTTACCTTTTACCGACACAGCACCCTGCCCATAGGGCCAGCTAGGGCCTGAAGTACTCAATAAATATCCCAAGGGCCACACTTACCGGTGGCCCGCAATATCTTTCAATTAATAGTCAGTCGGCAACGGAGAAGGTTCAAACTCTTTATTGGCCAGAACAAACTCTATATAGAGGAGCCTCGTCAATCCTCACCCATCAGGTGCGCCGAGGAAGACTGCTGGCCCCTTGACAAAACCACACTTATATACATAACAGATTCAGCATACAAAGCCATACAAGTGGAAAAATACCAGTTAGTCTATGGGCTCCTGGATGAGCTCATACAGTGTTCAGTTTCAGGCTCACACAAAGGGTTGCTATCTTTACAGAGGAGGTTGGCAGGGTGACTCCCTTTTCGTCCCAGGGCCTGAAGGAATTTGCTTGATACTCCCTACAGCAGATGTGACCTTGGGCCTCCGCCGTAAATACCACTAACCTGTCTCTGGGCTGGTACGAACTAAATCATGGAGATGGTAGGCAAAGGAAATCACGTGATTTTACACGTGGTCTATCACAAACCAAGATGGCTACAGCATGGTTTTTCGTCCCTTTTTGTCGTGCAGTAAGAAACGAAAGGAAATGCTTCTTCTAGAACATGTCAATAGGTGTTTATGTGATCAGAATACCGTCATAGATACATTGTGCTAACTTTACATGGTGAGAATAAACAGAACAAATGATTTTTATCCTTCAGGCCTACCTTAGAGGTGACTTATATGTAGTAAAAGGGGAGTTTGGATGTGGAAACCACTTTGCATGCCACGTCTCTGCGGCAGTAAACTGCGCATGCAGCTCCTGCAGCAGCAGAGGCCTGAGACAGGTTTGAAAGGCTACTTTGGTGGGTGGCGCAAGCAGCACTGCAAGCCCACTAGTAGCATTTAATTTACAGGCCCTAAGTATAAGGGATACCACTGCACAAGTGACATACAGGTAAATTAAATATGCCAAACAGGAGTAGACCAATCTTACCACGTTTACAAGAGATAGCGCATGCACTTCAGCACTGATCAGCAGTGGTAAAGTGCCCAGAGTCATAAAACCAGCACCAACAGGTCAGAGAAAATACAGGAGGAAGGCAAACTGTTCTGGGAAGACCCTGCAAAATGGGCAAAGTCCAACAGACCCATGTTCAATATCTGACACAAAAAACTCTGTCAGGCTTTGGGCGTTATATTCACCCAATATAGATTTTATCCTTCTAATAAATGGGGAATATTGTATCCATACCTGCTGTGTACTGAAAGCTGGTGGTAACTTAGGATGCAAACATAGGAACATGCACAGTTTGTGCCATTGTCCTAATGTGCGCTGTTTTAACAGACACAGTCAGGTGTAACAGAGTTGGCTTTGATGTGATACTGCACGTAAATAACATCCATGCATGCCTGATATGCATGTTTAGCAAAATAAAGTAAGACATTTGGCAAAGAATGAGATGGTGTGATACACATGTAGCAACAGAAAAAACAGACAATGAGCCAGATTAAGACAAGTAGGTACAAAACGTGCAGTAGAAATCAATGAGCCAAAGAGAATGAGGCATGCAGCAACAGAAAGAGAAGAATCAAACATACTGAGCCAAGAAGCACCCTTGGCCGGCGCAGGTAAGCGCTGTAGGGCTGGGGAGATGTCGTCAGATGACTGAATAGGGAAAATTAAATAAATAAATAAATCCTATTCTGTCACCAGTCGACATCCACTCGGCCCCGCCCCATCGCTCTACCCCGCTTATCTGACTGGCCACTGCGCCAGGAACGCAGGCATCTATGCAGTCTGCAAGGGATGCTAATCGAGGCACCATGCAACAATTCCCTCTCTCAGACAATCAGTACAGTTAGTGGGCACACTACTTGGATTCTTTATTCTATTTTTGTTTCTTGAACAGGGTTGAGATAGTTTTGAATGACAGTAAAAGCAAAATCTAAGATTTGGAGGTCCTGACTTTATCTGTTCCTCAGAGAATGGATGAAAAAAGTACTCTGAATCAAGACCTTAACTTACCCATACCTGTAAAACACAATACCAGTACAGAACCTACTGAGCTTTGATTTTATCCCAAAGATAACAGTACTAACAAGTCCAGTTTACTAGCTGGCTTATTAAACACTTGTTCCATGGTAACTCATGAAACCAAGATTTCTGAGGTGTTACAGGTAGTGGGCCTCTAACTTCTTTTCCTAATTGAAACATGACTGAAAGGCAGCTCAATACCTACACTAGAGACAGCTAGCCCTATTGAAAATAAGTCTACCTCCTCGTAAGTCTTCTTTTTCGCCACATGCTTTATGTAGCGAGCTTCAGCTCCCTAAACAAAACCCTCCAAGCAATTAAACGCTTTAGTCCTCCCATCCCTCCCTAAGGTGGCCGACCTCTTTCACCCTTTACCCATACAAAAAGAGGCACAACCCACCCCACTTCCTGATTTTTTTGGTTCTGCTTCGCAGACTCTCCGATAGCATGTTTCAGGTCAGTGGGGTGATGTTGCCCCATAGTCAGCCCTGATGCCAGGGGTTGAGGCCCTGCTAAGCGGGCTCATTCTTTGTACCTTTTATTCTGTTAGGCATTTATTTGAAGCTCAGCGGAGCGGGCTCTTACTTTGTGACCGAGGCCATGCTTCAGCGGGCTCATATAAGGGGCCGTACATCGTGGCCGCTGGTCTGGTGGGTCTCTGGACCTTGCAGCCCCCTTCCACATTCACATGTGCACCACTGGGAGTGCACTGCTGGCCCGGCTTCACTTGCAGCCAGGGTGTGTCTTCTCCCGCTGCTTTTGTTTGAGGTCCTGCGATAGAAGGGTCAGCAGTTTTACGATAATCTGGCTCAGCTGCATCCGTGTGGTGTCATGCATTCCTGACATGCTGGCAATTGCCAGGGAATGTGGATGTGGCATTCCGTGGTCAGTGTGCATGCTGCTGTTGGTTTGAGGTTGCTTTGCAACCGGCCAGTGTTTTTGGTTGTGTGCTTTTTTTGCGACATGGTGCACTTTTTCTGCTTGGTCACTGTGGGGATTTTATTTTCCTAACAGTGTGCTTCAGGATGGAGCCTGGTGAGGAACCCCACATGGAGGAAGGCCCTAGTGTGCAGCCTCCTGCAGAGGAACCTTCACTGCAGGCCATCCAGCCGATGATTCAAGCTGCTGTGGCTACAGCATTTAAGGAGTGTGAGGGCTCCTCTTCCCCTAAAAAGCAGCGAGTTGAGCCTTTCACCAGTGCAGGGGCTGATGGGAAGGAGGATGACCTCTGAAGCAGATATGTGCAGGGGCAGGAGCAAAAGGAGGTCCTGCAGCCTACTAAGGATAACCTGGCTTCTTCAGTGCCTATGCCCAAGGATGATGCAGAGGATTTTGTCATGCAGTACCAGAAGCATGAGCCTGAGTCTCTGCCTTAGCACCCATCTATCAGGAGGGTAAATGACAATGAGTGGCAGGAAGTGGACAAACAGCATTTCCTGCGCTATCTCTCTAAACGCAATGCCATTCAGGATTTTGCTATGGACTTTCCTGCTGCTGTGAAGGTTGATTCTCTGAGGTCTTCTCAAGGGTCCATCATTTTGGAGGGTGCCTCTTTTTCAGTCCTGTTGGACAAAAGAGTGGAGGCTGCGGTAAAAAGGTCTTACTTCTCAATTAGTGAGCCTGCTTACTTCTCCTACACCATTCAGTCACTTTTGAAGGACTATCAGTCTCTTGTTGAATTTATGGAGCAGGGGCAGACATCATACCTACCCTGGCGGTCATGGCGCAGCAGGCGATGCTGTTGTCAGCCATTTCTTTTGCACCTTAGGGCCATGGCAGCTTCAGCAGTGCCAGATCAGGTTGTGCCCTGGGAAGGACGAGAGGTTTGAGAAGTCCCTTCTGATGAAGAATTCTTTTTACGGGGCTAGACTATTTGGCGCTCCCCTGGAGGAGATGGTGAAAAATCAGCAGAGGATAAGAAACTGTTGACTCTCATTCATCCTTCTAGGGGGAGGTTCTTTGGCACCAAAGGGCCTTTGGTCCTTCTTCTGCTCCTCAGCAGAACTCGCCCTTTTGGAGGAGGGTGTCAGTTTCACCCACAAGGCCCAGTCTCAACAGTCGGAAGGTGGTTCCATCCCCTCTTCGAAATCCTGACTATCCGTGGTGCCCCGTGGGTCGGCTCCCAGTGGGCGGTCGATTGTTAAATTTCATGAAGACGTCAGAGAGGTCAGTGTCCTACCAGTAGGTCCTCTGTATTGTCAAGGAGGGCTACATGATGGTCTTCGACTCCCCGCCCCCAAAGTTTTTTTTCACACTCCTTTACCATGAGCTGCACCAAAGTGGGAGGCGCCTTTGGCAGGTATTCAGGATCTTCTTGAAAAAGGGGCCACTTGTCTGGATCCAGCATGTCAGAGGGTTCAAGGTGTCTCCTCAATCCTTTTCCTGGTAAGGAAGGTTTCAGGGGACTTCTGCCCTGTGCTGCATTTAAAAAGTGTGAACTCTTTTGTCCCTCATGTTATGTTAAAGATGATGTCTTTGCAGGAGATCCTTCCCTTGCTGGTTCGGGGGACGTGGTGGCTTCCTTGCATTTGCTCATTGCATATCTGCATATGCCCATTCAACCAGCATCCCAGTGGTTCCTAAGGTTCTGTGTGGGGCAAGAGCATTTCCAGTTCCAGCTGTTGCATTTTGGTCTGTCCTTTGCCCCGGGGGTCTTCACTAAGGTCCTGGCTTTGTTGGTTGGGCTCATCCATAAGAAGGGGATTTGGTTGTTCCTGTACCTTTATGACTGACTGATTTCTAGCACTTTTTTTCCAAGGGGACTCTTCATGTCCAAAGGTTCTGTAAAATTCTGGAGGTTCATGGCTTCCTGATCAACCACAAAAGTTGCATCTGGTTCCCTCCCAGTACTTGGTGTTTATCGGGATTACCTGAACATGGTCAAGGGGCTTGTATTTTTGCCAGCTGAGAGGAGGGCAACCTTGAGGAGGGACCTGGGTTGTCTGCTCACTCTGGATTCTGCCCCCAGTGCCTCAGTGGTTGAGTTTGCAGGGTTTGATGTTGGTGGCGATCAATGTACTGCCATGGGCTTGATTACACCTGTACTCATTTGGTGAACCATCTCCTGTTCCATAGGTCTCCTTGTTCCACCACTTACAATCTTCAGGTGATGGTGTTTGCTCAGATTCAGATCACGCTGGTTTGGTGGATGGAGGAGTCCAGGCTGGCGAGGGGTCTTCTATTTCAGGTGTCCTCCTCCCGGGTGGTGACAACTGATGTCAGCAACATTGGATTCCTGGTCTGTGCAGGGTCTCTGGGATCACCTGCAGGCTGGTTGTTCATCCAGTGTCCGGGAACTGAAAGCTGTTCAGGTGGGTTGTCTGGAGTTTGGGTCGGCCCTCTGGGGGCATCATGGTCTTGTACAGATGGACAATCAGGTTGTGATGGGTTATCTCAATCAATGAGGGGACTGCAGGGTTTGGACCTTGTGACTCCTGGGTTAGGAGATTCTGACCTGGGCAGTGGGCACAGCGGGAGGTGTATCTCCCAGGGAGAGAGAATTGTGTGGTGGACCATCTGAGCTGGGTTTTTCCTCCATGAATTCAATTTCTTTGTCAACGGAGGTGTTCCATGGGTTCCAGATGAGGTTTGGGTGTCTGACGTTGGACTTGTTTGCAGCCATTGACAATGCTCTGCTGCCCCACTTCTGCATGATGACTCGCTGGATGGAGGCATGGCGGTTGAATGTGATGTTGTTCAGCTGGCCAGATACCCTGCTTTTACCCTTTTTCTCCAATACTTTTGATTGCCAGGGTCCTGTGCAAGATCTACCTGGAGAAAGCATTTTTCCTGTTGATTGTGCCAAGCTGGGTTTGCCGCCCATGCTATCCTCTTCTGACGGACCTTGTGGTTCAGGAGTATTGGGCGATTCCCAATCATCCATATCCTCTAAGGGGTTTGTTTCTTCCTGTGGGGGTTCTGCAGCGGCTCCATCTTCACACCTGTCCCTCAAGAGAGTGAGCCTCTTGTCCTGTGGCTGCTCCACAGAAGTGGTGGACTTGCTTCAGGGTTCCCATCGTCCAGTGACTCCTTGGTCTTATTCCTGCCATTGGGGGTCCTTTTCTAGGTTGTGTGTCTCTAAGGGAATGAAATCTGGTTCGGTGGATTCAATCAGGATACTTGGATTTTCTGTCTGATGGTTTTGCTTTGGGCCTGCCTCCGTCTACATTTAGGTGCAGTGAGATGGCTTTGCAGGCATTCTGTAGTCATCATTTGCATGAGTTGGAACCCTTGGTGGCCCGGTTGATGCATAGTTGTTTTCTTCAATGTCCTTAAGTGATTTGCCCTGCCCTGGTAGCTCTTTTTCAGCCCTTAAAGTTGGTGGGTGTGTAGTTCTTGATCATTAAGGCTATGTTTTTGGTAGCCATTGTGTCCACTGGATGGATTGGGGAGTTGGGGTTGTGTTTGTGGTCTCCTCCTTTCTTGCTTGTCTTACCGGATCGGTTTGTCCTGCGTCCTGATCGGTTTGTCACTTTTGACCCGGTGAGGTCAGGTCATAAACCTTTTCCTTCAACCTTGAGTAGGTGGATTAACCCCTTGAGTGCCCCGCCCTTTCCCCCTCCTGTGCCGGGCATTGTATTAGCGGGCGGGGTCCATGACGAGATAGTCTCGTCATGGGCACAGCGCAACCGCGCTCCATGACGAGACTATCTCGTCATGGGCACAGAAGGGGTTAAGCAGACGATCCTTCTGGCCTACAGGTCCCAGAGGTCACAGGTGCCTGCCCAGATTCAGGGGAGGTCTACCAATGGTATTTCTGTCTCCTGGGCTTCTTTCAAGGGTGTCTCGATTGAAAATATTTATAAGGCCACGACGTGGGCCTCTCCTCACATGTTCATGAACCGCTGTTGGGTGGTCCAGCTCCTGGGGGGTTTGCTGAGGCTGTTCTGCAGGCTTGCTCTGACTGCGCTTGATTTCCACCCACCTGCTGGTCATCTGTTTGTTTTTTCCTCTGTTTGAATTGAACTTTGTTTTTGCCCGCACTTTGGTCTGTGGCTTTCGTTTTGGTGACCATGAAGCCATGTTGGGTTTGGTATATGCTCATAACGTAAAGCTCTTGGTGAGAAAGACTTATGAGGAGATAATGCCCTGGTTACTTAACGGTAATCTCCATTACTCTGAGTATAGTCTTCCTTGCTACATGGGTTCCCGTCCCTCCCTAATCTGTTTGGCTATTTGCTTCATGATGTTGGGTGCTAAGGCTTGGTAGTTGAACAGTAAGTGGGGGGTCGTGCCTCATCTTGTAATGGGTCTAAGGTGAAGGAGGTTGGCTATGTTAAGGAGGGATGGTAGGACTAGAGTGCTAAATTGTTTGAAGGGTTGTGTTGGGGAGGCTCCCATAAAGCATATGGCAATGAAGACTATACTCTGAGTAATGTAGATTACCAGTAATAACTGGGGCATTACATGCTCAGACCACACAATCAGGAAAAGGAAAGGGCTAGCCTTGGTACACCATCAATACCTTAGCATGACTTTGGTTGAATCTTGGTTCTCTATATCGAAACTCTAACAGTAACGTACTTTTCCAGATAATCAGACATTTTTTTTATGCTAATTTAGTACACCCTTGGCACAGAAGTTTTAAATAGAACAGGACTCAAAATTTTGAAAAATTCTAACCCGGTTGTGTATAGCTACTTTGATGTTCACATCAAAAACATACCTGATCAGGTGCCATATGAATTTAAGGAAATTATTAACTCTTTTGTTTATTTGTCAACTAGTCAATGACAGCACCGATATAAAGGCTCACATTTCAGACTATATTTGGACACAACTAGTATATATTTAGCTTAAATAGATTTGTTTCATTATCTTGGGTGGATCATAAGCTCATAATCTTCACGCTGTGCCTCAATTTTCAACTTATGATCTTAGGGTAAGAAATCAGAGCTTTAAGGCATACGTTGGGTGGTTATTGAAAACCCAGCTATTCTAAATTGTTTATTAGCTAAAATCATTTCTGAATTCTAAGCATCAAAAATGGAATTGACTCTAAGAAAACCTTAGTATCTACCTATCTTCTCAATTATTTGTTCTCGTACTATTTGTTGGTAAAGTCGCTGAGAAGTTGGTCAGTATGCAAAGTATTGGTTTTCTTGAATCAAATGGACTTGTTAAATCTGTATTGGCAGGGTTTTAAGCCAGGCAGGAGTATGGAGGCTGCTTTAGCTCTAGCATTAAATGACATCAGCATCATAGTGTATTAGGGAGACACCTCTGCCCTGTATTATTGGATGTGTTGGCAGCCTTGGGTACTGTGGATCATAACACTATTGCCCACTCTCGAGGACTATGGTATAATTGGGCTGGTTCTCATCTGTTTTAACTCTTTTCTGGACAACAGAGCTAAGGCAACATATTTGGGATTTCTATTTGATATTTTTTCCATGGTCCGTCAAAGAAGGCCAGTAGTTGAGAGGAGAAATCTTCCTTTTCCTCCTTTCTTATAATTACTGTCCTGCTAGAACTCTCCCTTCAACTAGAATCCACTTGTTCGTGGTTCCAAGATACAATGTAACAAAACAGTTGGAACATTCCTAATGGTTGTAAACCTTAGACTGTGGAATTATGTTACTTAAAAGCTTAAAACTATTCAGTCACTCATCATTTTTAAAGGGGCTCCTAAACCTAACTTTTTCTATTAAGCTCTCTCCTTTTTCTGTTCAGGCGGTTCTGTTTTTTTAACACTTGTTAGTTTGTAGCACCGAGATGACCTGATAGAATGAATGCTTTGAGCTAGAAAGGTGTTTTTTACTTACATACTTACTAGGAAGGCATTACCAAAAATGAGGCAGGTAGGATGTAACAAAGAAAAGCAGTAGGAGAATGACACAGTAATAAAAGAGAATGAGAAAAGGCAGGATACGAAAATTCAGACCTGAATGGAGCTGGTGGTGGCCACCGGCACTCATTTTTGGGAACTGTCAATTTTATTTCGCTTTTCACATATTTCCCAAGAGCATGAAAGGGAGAAACAACAATGGGTAAAGAAGGAGGAAAAGAAAGACATAACACTCATTGCAAAGGAAGAAAAGAGGTACCAGCAAGAGTAAGATAAAGGGTAATAGATGTCTGGTAGTTTGTTTGATTTGCCTGAGGAATTTGACGCACTAACACTTAATAGCGCTGATCATGGGATTCTGAGTAATACTTTGAGCACAGGCACTCATTCTTTTACAAATTAAGAAAATAAGAACAAAAAAGGGTTTAGGATAGTAAGGGCTAATTATAAGGTTTAGGGGTGGGTAGTGGTAAACGGTGGTTAGGGTAATTTAAGGGTTTAGTGGCATGCAGTAGGAAAGGAAGGTTAGAAGTAAATTAAAAAAGGGGGATTTCTGGGGTTTCCGCAGTCGTAAAGACGGTAAGGGTAATTTTAGGGTTTAGGAATGTGTAGTAGTAAAGGATGGTAAAGGTAGTTTTAAAGTCTAGGAGTGCTTAATGGTAAATAAAGGTTGGGAGTAAATAAAAAGGGGACATTGGGGAGTTTCCAACCAAAAAGAAATAAAACATTACATTTAGGGGTCGATTCCGATCCTGGAGAAACCGGGTACGAACCGTCGGTCGGAGCGTTTTCTCCGTCCGACTCGTACCCGGTAAAAACACCATACAAACATGCAAGTACGATTCGTATGGAAACACCATTTCCGTACGATTCGTACAAAACACCGACCGACACAAAAACACATACAAATGTGATCTGGGACGGCGCGTACGCGACATGCGGACGGAGTTAGGCAGCTTTTTACGTACCAGCAAGTACGATTCGTACCGACAGCACTCCGGACGGGTATATTTTTACGCCACACAAAAAGTGCCAGTAAAGCTAAGTACGCCGCGAAGTGTGAGGAAAAGGGGGCCCGGTACGCGCCGAACACCCCCCCAGCCCCCCGTATGTCCGCGCCGTAACCCCACCCCACCCCCGTATGTCCGCGATGTCCCCCAGCCCCCCCGTATGTCTGCGATGTCCCCCCAGCCCCTCCGTATGACCCCGCCGTACACCCAGCCCCCCCGTATGTCCGCAAAGTACCCCCACCCCACCCCCGTATGTACGGTGCAGACCCCCACCCCACCCCCGTATGTACGGTGCGGACCCCCACCCCACCCCCGTATGTATGGTGCAGACCCCCACCCCACCCCACCCCCGTATGTACGGTGCAGACCCCCACCCCACCCCCGTATGTACGGTGCGGACCCCCACCCCACCCCCGTATGTATGGTGCAGACCCCCACCCCACCCCCATATGTACGGTGCGGACCCCCACCCCACCCCCGTATGTACGGTGCGGACCCCCACCCCATCCCCGTATGTACGGTGCAGACCTCCACCCCACCCCCGTATGTACGGTGCGGACCCCCACCCCCATATGTACGGTGCGGACCCTCACCCCAACCCCGTATGTACGGTGCGGACCCCCACCCCCGTATGTACGGTGAGGACCCCCACCCCACCCCCGTATGTACGGTGCGGACCCCCAGCGCGGGAGTGGTGGGGGTCCGCACCGTACATACGGGGGTGGGGGTCCGCACCGTACATACGGGGGTAGGGGTCCGCACCGTACATACGGGGGTGGGGGTCCGCACCGTACACGGGGGGTGGGGGTCCACACCGTACATACGGGGGTGGGGGTCCGCACCGTACACAGGGGGGTGGGGGTCCGCACCGTACATATGGGGGTGGGGTCCGCACCGTACATACGAGGGGGGCTGGGGGTACGGCGCGGACATATGGGAAGGGCTGGGGGGATGTCGCGGACATACCGGGGGGATGGGGGGATGGCGCGGACATGGGGGGGTGTTCGGCGCGTATGCGGGCACATGTTTGGACGTCTCCATGGTTGCTGTGGAGGTTCGCTCCGTACGGTGTTTTTACCATACGGTTGTGGATTCGGACGGACGGGACGGATCGTACTTGCGCGTTCGGACGTCGGTTTACCGAGTCGTACGTAAAAACGTCCGGGGATGTGTCGGACACTTTTTCCGACCCGAGGACGTGTCGGGGTATATTCCCAATGCGAATCGTATGGTGTTTTTTACATACAAATCGTACTTGCCAGTTTGTACGGGACTTGTACGATTCGTACGTAAAAAAGTCCGGATACGATTCATACGGGGAAAATTTCTCCAGGATCGCAATCGGCCCCCTAATATGTCCGTCGCCACTAGGTAGTTATAATTTGGTCAGCATTTCCATCGGAAATGCCTTTTTTGTTTTGCTGATACCTTTGGCCCCGTTTGACAAATCTCCATTAAACTTTCCAAAAAGGGGCTCACTTATGACTAATTTGCCCCTGCAAAGTTTTAGGGTGATCCCTCAAGAGAAGGATGAGAAAAAAGGGGATCTCAGAATACAAAATCCTCTTGCATGTTCCATAAACCTCTTTAGCACTACCTCAAAAACTGCTGAATGGAATTACACTAAATTTGGCATGGAGCTAGAGCTTGGTACAGAGATTGTGCTTTTTGTGATTTGGTGTATATCTGTTCAGTAGTTATTGAGATATTAACGTTTAAAAATCTTTGTATATCTGGTTGGTTTGGTGTGAGGGACTATCCCGAGTCACTAAAATGCAATTTAAAAAAATTAACTTTCTAACTTGCCCAGGGAGCTTTTTTTCCTTTGGGTCAATTCTCTCAAATAGGAATCAGCCAAGGCAGAATAGCCCACACTACAATAACCACATGAGAAGCAGCAATATCTTTGCCCTCTAAAAAAGGTTATTCTTCAATTTTGACATAAATAAATAATAATAGCTAGCAGAGAATGCTATTCTGTCTGAATCTACTTATAAAAGAAAATGGTTGTTTAGGCAGGCAGATATTGTGGCGAGATTTTAGATTGAAATAAGAAATGTAGGAGATCCCTTTAAGAATGAAGCCAAGCCTCATCTTTAACTAAGGGAGCGGACGTGGTTTGGGAGATCTCCTCCTCCTGACAGGGCAGGCCTGAGCGAACCTCGATGTGCATTGGGAGAATGAAGTTCAAGAACACAAGAAATGCCCCCAATGTATCCCCACTGGTCTCCAGTCAACACTTGCCACCGAGAACCAACTTCACCGGTCCCTACATCATTGAAAAATCATCATTTGACAATCAGAATGTAAGCCACCAGTGCTCCTAAGAACAATACATTGTTTAAATGCATAATAAATAATAAATCAATTATTGCTCCAACTTATTAACGCCTAGTTGCACAATACCAGTCGTCTAACACATGTAGAATTTCTAAATCATGATCATCATGCTTGTTTCCCATGTCCATGACAATTACATACAATATGATCAAAACATAAATAACCCCCTGTTTTATACATTCATCCTTCAACACCCAATAAGAAAAGGCACAATGAAAACACCTATTTAACCAAGCAATACCCATAATTTCTTAAACGTCCTATACGACCCGAATCTTAGTGAATATTTTATTTCCGACTCTTTAATCTTATTTAATTTGAAATGTATATGTTGAAACGTCAACATTTTGTCTGTCCACCACCTTTGAAGAATTATAGATCTTGCTAGTAACATCAACCTACATACATTTGATTTTTTTTAAATAGATCTACTGCTAAATCAGGTGAATATCAAAAAATAGCCATCTGTATAGCTAACATCTGCTTTCAGTTTGTTAACACACTACTGATTGATTTCTCCCCAGAATTCACTTAGCCTTGGGCAACTTCATACAATGTGTGTCCAATTCACAGCTCCTTCCGAATTACAAAGGAGACAGTTAATCCGGATCGCTGGAGTTATTTTATAGAGAAAGTCAGGGGTTCTATATAGGAGCCATTTAGTGTAAAATTGCATCTGTCTTAATTGGCTTCTTTTAATAGGGAGAATTTAAATTTGTTTATCTGATCCCAGGCTGCAGGCATTATTTCAAGCCCTTCTTTTAATTGCCATTTGTTTTGTACTTTCGTATAAGGATTCACTGCTTTGTACCTGCATAGTAGCAAAGCCCACCTGCTGATTGTTTTATGAGTTTGAGGATTTAATATCAACTTCGCTAACTCCCTCGTCTCCATCAACTTCTGAAAAAAACATTTAATCTTAATAAACAACCATAGCATAGTTTGTTTGCAGTATTTGATATTAGGCTCTATTTCATTCCAATTTTTCCAATTTAAATCTAAAATATCCTCTATTTTACCATAGCATTGATTCATCCATTTGAGCATTTCAGTTTTATCCAGCAATGGATATGGCCTTATGTAATTGTCCGAAAGTAGTCTTGCTGCATTTATATTGGGGATTGCGTACATCTGTTATTTATGCTTAAAATTCCATTGGAGGGTTTTTCCTTCATTTTTTGGGGGATTTCTTTCAACGTATAAAATCGATAATCTCATATTCTTGATGAATTAAATCTAAAAAATAATTATTATATTTTTCAAAATGTGGTTGATCTGTACATGGTATGTGCAAAGTTTGCAAAATAATATTCTTTTAAATACCGCCTTCGTTGCTAGGTCTCGATAAAATGTCTATAGAAAGTGTTGGTGTCTTATTTGCCTGGAGGAAAGTAGAAAATAGAGCTTGCATTTCCTTAAAAAGTTCAATGGTATTGCGTTTGGAATAGCTAAAAATAGAAAATTGCACAACGGTGAAATCATAATTCGAATGAGAGCAGCCCGACCTAACATTGAAATCTGCATTACATTCCATTTAGCACACAGGCCTTTAATCTTATTTATTAGAGGGACATAATTTAAAGCATAAAGGTCATTGACATTTGCAGAAACATATATACCCTGATACCTCTGGGGTCCAGCATTGACCAGTGAACGAAGTTCCATTAACAGTGTGTCCAAATCAATATTACAGATCAGGACTTCTGTCTTAGATTTATTTATTTTATACCCTCCTATTTGCTGATAATCATGGAAAAAATCAAATATTCACTTTTGAACTTTTAGGTCACGTTTTAAAAATAAGTCAATATCATCCACGTACAGTTTGATATGGACGTTCCTGGGAAAGGGGATGTCAAACTGCTAGTAGAGCTTATTGCAAAGCCAGGGGTTCTATAAAGCAAAAAGTATCGGAGATAATGGACAACTTTGTCTCGTGCCTCTGCTAACTTTACCGCTACCAATCTTATTTGCATTGATAATAATATGCGCTGATGCCCCTTCGACTAAAAAGCAGGTATTTAAAGACAGTTGTTGCTCTACTATAAAACAACATTGGTCTGTTTGTGTAATTGACCCAAGGCATTTATTTATTCTAATAGCTAGTAACTTAGCTATGATTTAGTAATCTGTCTTTAAGAGGCTAATGGGCCTGTAGGAGTTCCCATACTCCCTATCTTTACCCTTTTTAAAAAAACTAACTACTACTGCCTTCTGGAAAGAGCTTGGTACGTCTCCCCCCAGTAGAATATGCTTAGCTAAGAGCAGTAATTCAGGATTTAATACTAAATACTAAATATTAATTTTCTTGAAAAATTCGATTAGTAGATAGTCTTCTCCGCACGCTTTACCATTGACCCGGGATTGCAATGTATCTTCAATTTCTTTTAGCATTACACTTGCAACCATGCTCTGGCTTTGGCTTTCCTTTAATTTTGGTATAGGACATTTTCCAAGTAATTCCCTTAGTTTGGACCTATCGACTTCTTGATTGACTGAATGGAACCCTTCATAGTGTTTTAAAAACTCCTTCTGTATTTGTTCTTCATTTGAGATCCGGAGATTAGTCATTATCTCCACCAAAGTAGTAATTCTATTCTGTGCCTATCTATATTTTATTTGCCAGGCTAAAAATGTACCTGAGAACTCGCTCTCCTTGTATACCCTCTGTAGATATGCAGAGTTAGCCACATATATTTTAGTGTAGTAATAACCTTGCATGGCCTTTCGTGCTGATAATAATTTAAATTTGTTTGCATTCGTTTTCTACCTTATATATTGCTTGTTAGCGAATCCGATTTCTAACTCCAACTGTGTCCTTTGTGCATTTCGACGATGCCTCGCTGTTATGTCATTGGAGGCTATATATACTCTAATTGTATCTTTAAATGCTTCCCAGACGTGTTCTACCTTAGCTGTGCCCTTGTTCACTTTCAGTCCCCCTGCATCAATCTTCATCCTCAAGATGAACTCCATCAAATGACCATTTGAAAGATTGCTTGCCTACCCCAATTCCTGAAATCCCCAATTTTACCAAAGCATGGAGCATCGGAGAAGCTATTTTGAATATATGAGCAATTAACTGAACTTAAATTTCAAGGAATTAAAAAGAATCTAATCTAGCTGCTGTTTTATATTTGGCTGAAAAACATGAATATTCTCTCTTATCTGAAAAAAGCATTTGGCATTCATCTACCAAATTTAATTTCTGCATGCATTCCACTAACACTTTTTTCATATGTGGTTTGTTTTGTTTCCATACCCCGGAAGATGAATCCAGTGCCGGAATATGAACTAGGCTAAAAGTGCCTCCCAGTATTACTGACCCAGAAATTAACAAAAGTGTGTGATACAGATCTAACAAAGGTGCGGGGTTATCTTTGATTGGTGCATAAATTGTTGCAATGGTTAACCTGTTGTTATTAATGAAACCATTCACCAACCCCCACCTCCCTTCTTTATCGATTTGAGAAAATTAGATCTGAAAAGGGAGGAATTTATTTTAAAAAATTGCTATCCCTGTATGAGCCTCAGTTGCAGATGAGAAGAATCTATTACTTGCCCACTGTCTAACTGAGAATTAGCTGATTTTTTTCCCCCATACACATAATGGTGCCAATTACGATCCGGTAAAAAAATTCCCCGTGCGACTCGTATCCGGTCTTTTTACCGTACGAATCGTACAAGTGCCGTACGAACTGGCAATCACGATTCGCATGGTAAAAAGTCCATACGAACCGCATCGGGAATGATTTCCCACACGTCCTCGGGTCGGAAAATGTGTCCGACACGTCCTAGGACGATTTACCGTACAAATGTGAAAGGTGAAGTCCGACCGAGGCATCACGATCCATCCCGTGCGTCCGATGTGACAACCGTATGGAAAAAACACCGTCCGCACCGAACTCCCATAACAACCATGGAGACATGTGCCCGCATACGCGCCCAACACTCCCCCCCGCACGTCCGAGACGTACCCCCCGTGTATGTACACCCCACCCGTGTATGTACACCCCAGTACGTTCGAGTCGTACCCCCACCCCTGTACGTGTCGTACCACGTCTATGTACACCCCAGTATGTTCGAGTCGAACCCCCACCCCTGTACGTGTCCGACCCCCATGTATGTACACCCCAGTACGTTCGAGTCCTACCCCCACCCCTGTACGTGTCGTACCACCGTCTATGTACACCCCAGTACGTTCGAGTCGAACCCCCACCCCTGTACGTGTCCGACCCCCATGTATGTACACCCCAGTACGTTCGAGTCGAACCCCCACCCCTGTACGTGTCCGACCCCCATGTATGTACACCCCAGTACGTTCGAGTCGAACCCCCACCCCTGTACGTGTCCGACCCCCATGTATGTACACCCCAGTACGTTCGAGTCGAACCCCCACCCCTGTATGTGTCCGACCCCCATGTATGTACACCCCAGTACGTTCGAGTCGAACCCCCACCCCTGTACGTGTCTGACCCCCATGTATGTACACCCCAGTACGTTCGAGTCGAACCCCCACCCCTGTACGTGTCCGACCCCCATGTATGTACACCCCAGTACGTTCGAGTCGTACCCCCACCCCTGTACGTGTCGTACCACCGTCTATGTACACCCCAGTACGTTCGAGTCGTACCCCCACCCCTGTACGTGTCGTACCAACGTCCATGTATACCCCAGTACGTTCGAGTCGAACCCCCACCCCTGTACGTGTCCGACCCCCATGTATGTACACCCCAGTACGTTCGAGTCGAACCCCCACCCCTGTACGTGTCCGACCCCCATGTATGTACACCCCAGTACGTTCGAGTCGTACCCCCACCCCTGTACGTGTCGTACCACCGTCTATGTACACCCCAGTACGATCGAGTCGAACCCCCACCCCTGTACGTGACCGACCCCCATGTATGTACACCCCAGTACATTCGAGTCCTACCCCCACCCCTGTACGTGTCGTACCAACGTCCATGTACACCCCAGTACGTTCGAGTCGAACCCCCACCCCTGTACGTGTCGTACCACCGTCAATGTACACCCCAGTACGTTCCCGTCGCACCCCCAACACAACCTCCTAAGTACGGAGCGCACCCCAGGCCCCAACATCACAACTGCATGTACGAGTCGTACCAAGCCACACACATGGACAGCACCGTACAACCAAATGGCCCATGTACACACCGTACACATGCTCAAAACGCACGTACACAACCAGGACAAAACCAAACAACACAAGAATACACTATTCGAATGGCACAAAGCCACTAAACATGGCCAACAAACACTAAAAAAACACATCCACTGACCTGCAACTGCCAAAAACAAACAGAGGCCCAAAACACCACCACTCCTTATAACACACCCACCCAAACTTCAAACACAGCCACACCCACCCATTGACCAAGAAAAAGGGCCCACATACACAAACCATGAGCCTTTGCAACAGACTCACTGCTGCCAGACACCACAGAACCATACTACAAGCCTCACCGCACCTTACACTTGCAAACCTCCACACAACCACCTCCACAAACACCCCCTCATCACATTCACACACACACACCTGCACAACCACACCCACACACCCACAACCATCCACACACACCCCCCACCATCCACACCCACACCCCTCACCATGCCCACTAACAAGAATCCAAAGTTCAGTAACCGAGAGTTGGAGGTCCTTGTTGATGAAATCCTCAGAGTCGAGCCACAGCTCTTTGGAACATTGGTCAGACAGACCAGCATTGCAGCAAAAACAGCCATGTGGCAGGCCATCGTCGATGCTGTGAATGCTGTTGCGGACACCAGAAGGACCAGGCAGGAATGCCAAGCCAGGTGGTACGATCTGCGGAGGAGGGTCCGAGCCAAGATGCTGGAGGAACACAACCAGGCCAACGCCACCGGAGGAGGGCCCTCCCGCAGACCCATACACTACCAGCCCTGGGAGGAGAGGGTGATGGCCATACAGCCGGTGGAGGCAGTCGAAGGATTAGGAGGACTCCGAGACCCGGGTGAGTACACGAACAACGCACCTCACATGGGGGGGACCTCATCCACAACCAAAATCACTAACAGGCACGCAACCACCCCAACCTATCGCATGACTCAACCACACTCCATGAACACGCACATGCCACTGCCGCCACCATGCCCCATGCACCCAGCTGGACAATGTCAAGTCACAGGCCACAGAAGACACCAAAACATGACACCGTAACACGGATGGCGGGAGGGTGGGCCCCAAAAATCACATAGTGCAACTCAGAAGCAGACAACAATGCCCTCTGCCCATATGGCCCAGGTCACAGCCAGACAAACAGTGTTTCACTACACAGGAAAGACTCGCCAGCAAATGGCGGACGCCTTGCATCAACACATGGGGGTGAAGGCACTGTTTTGCACATGACAGCAGCTAATGAACAGCCAACACTGTGAAAGAGTGGCAGCACACACAACCACAGCAGCAGCGCACACACAGACACTACACCCAATGGGTGCCTGGAGATCAGAAACAAACTCACAGCAACAAGCCAAGGGCCATTCAAAGGACTGGAAAAAGTGTGTGTCTAGGAAGCTGGGCTGAGGTGACAGAGGGTGACACACAGAGGGAGGGAGAGGGGGACAGAGAGGGAGGGAGAGGGGGACAGAGAGGGAGGGAGAGGGGGACAGAGAGGGAGGGAGACACAGGGACACGGACAGAGGGAGGAGGCTGACACACAGAGGGAGGGAGAGGGGGACAGAGAGGGAGGGAGAGGGGGACAGAGAGGGAGGGAGAGGGGGACAGGGAGGGAGGGAGACACAGGGAGACGGACAGAGGGAGGAGGCTGTCACACGGAGGGAGGGAGAGGGGGACAGAGAGGGAGGGAGAGGGGGACAGAGAGGGAGGGAGAGGGGGACAGAGAGGGAGGGAGACACAGGGACACGGACAGAGGGAGGAGGCTGACACACAGAGGGAGGGAGAGGGGGACAGAGAGGGAGGGAGACACAGGGAGAGCAAATCAGCCGTGTGGTGTGTGGGAATGTCTGCTCGTCAGCAGGTAGACTGCGTGCATGTAGCCAAGGGTGGCCAGTGCCAGAACCCCCCCTCTTCCCCATGGCAAAACACAGGCCCATGTCACAACCTGTTCACGAGCACAACGACAGCTACCTGCATTATATAAGTGTGTGGATCCACTCCATGTGCACATGTACAGTGCTACACGGAAGGCGCCAATGCATGGCTCGCCACACCTGCCCACTCCACTGCTGACTGCAGTCACACTTGACGCAGCAAGTAAGACTGTGCCACACATATTTAAAGGGGCCAAAGTGGTGTCCAAGGGACACACCCATGCACAAGTGCACTGTGAGTGGAATGCAAGACAGATCCTAATTCCAAGAGGAAAAGTGCCAACTTTGAAACTGATGAAACATGGATGTTGCATGGACCAAAATTAACATTGTCTCTCTCACACACAGGTCAACGTCGTGGTTCACCCCCCAACGGGGGGAAGACTCACAGGACCCGATCTGCGGGAGCCCGATCCCACCGGCAGCGATGACTCTCACCACTCTGTGGATGACCCCGACCGACCTGGCACCTCTGGTGTCCAACCACCTGCAGCACCTGCGTCAGGTACAACTGTGCCAACCACCACCCCCACTCCTGCCACATCCCAGGAGACACACAGGATCCCTGCCCCACCACCACAATGCAGCCAGGCTGGCCAGGAGGGACACGGTGTCCCGGGCACCCAGGAGGAGGCAGGCGACAATGCCAATGCCACCCCTCAGGGGTCCCGGAGACCCGATGTATCCACAAGGGCAGGCCAGGTGCAAGTGGGCAGGGGTGGTGGGAGTGGAGGACGGCGGAGGCGCGAGCCTGACCAGTTGGCTGGGGAACCGGTATTTACCCATGTCCGTAACATCCTGGACACATACCGGTAGGACACCACGGGCCTGGCCCAGGTTGTGTCTGTCCTCGAGGGGATCAAGACCCAGCAGGCCCAGCAACATGCGGAGCTACATGCCTGTCTACTGCAACACCAACGGAGGATGGAGGACGGACAGGCTGAGCTCGTGACGGCGTACACGGGAATTCACGATAACTCCGTCGGATGGCCGACAACATGGCCGACCCTCCCTGTGCCAGAAGGCGGAGAACATCACCACCCACAGGGAGGGAGCAGGAGGAGGAGGAGGAAACATCCGATGGAGCATCCCAGACGTCGTCACGGCCTGCTTCTGAGGGTCCCCGCAGGAGGGCGGGTCGTCCACGGAAAAGACCGTGAGGGTCGGCGCAACATCACCATCTCCCAGGACACCTGGCCTGGCACCTGGCCCACTGGAGCAACAGCATCACAGCATCAAGAGACATTCTCTGCCACATGGCCCTGCTGGTCACTGTGTGACCAATGTTGACAAAGACTGTGGCATGGACTCTGAGGATTTCAAATGGCAAGGACACCAACTCCCCTACTGAACTTTGGATTCCAAACTCCCGGAAAGCCCCTCACTTTATCCCCCCCCCCCCCAAAAAAAATAAAAATTCACACCATGAAGAGAAGATGCCTGCTGGTTGCATTATTACCTTACATGTGTGTTTTAAAGTCTAAACATGCCTGAGCTCTCTTTTGACTCCAACCATCCACACCCTGGGGCCTGAGTCTGTCAGAGGACACACGGGTCACAGTGTATTAGGCAAGACAGACGTGGCGCACCATACACACACGTGATGGGCCCAACCAGCTGAGGGGGTGGCCCACAACCATGCTGACAGACACATTGAGTACAGCAACAGTCATGCGCAGAGGTCAGGGATCATGTCCAGGGTCCTGGGGGGCACCCAGGTATGTGTAGACAGGTGGCAGAACCATGTCCTGCAAGCTTGAGTCCGGTGGATGCAGAGAATGGGGGCCTGGCCAACGTTGAATGCATGGGGATGGCACATGTCACAATACCCACACAGTCATGGACATCATGCCCAATACACAGTCTCAGCCCACACACACAGCTTGCATCTTGCTACTCGACACATCGACACATAGCCACTATCAGGGAAAACACTGCCAGACATGCTGGATGCACCGTGGCAACACACCAGCATTGACGGAGAAGAGGCACCTTGGAGGCATAGGGACACCTTTATTAGTCATGTTGGGGGTGATAGGCAACTTGAAGTACACATGAACACATCTTGTGGAGTAACATGTGGGTCCAACACTGGAACCCCCCTTCTGCAGCACAAATGCGTGTTAGCCATGGAACTGGCACACAATTGTCGGCTAACAGCTAAACACCCACAGCTGCTCACGGAGAGACTGCCATACACCATTGATCTGCTGATGTGGAAGTCCCACACCATGTCAAGCCAATGCTAACCGTATGTGTCCGAGGGCAGTGTCACACACATTGATGCCATCATCACAATCCACTATCCCATCACTGATGACTGTCAACCAGGCAGACCATCTATTCAGGTGTACACAGCTGCATGTCGTGTCCCATGGGGATGCTACATGGCTGCAGAGGAACCAAACATCGACAGGGCCAGTGTGCATACATCGTGAACAACTGCCACACCCAATACACCCCAGATGCATCCCTTACCCTATGGAGACTTCCAAACGTGTCCGTGCCTGTAACGCTGAGTCAGCCCACGATGACGTGTCCATGAGGAATATCAGTGCCACAACAATGCAAGCAGCAGACGGCATGCGCAAGTACCTGGGGAAGAGAGACACACAAGAAGTCAGCCACAAAAAGCACAGCCACTTGCATGTGCATTTACTCGACACATGTATGGATGACAACATGCTAGGTCACAATTATGACTGGGGAAATACAACCATCACTGCCACCATCACTCCAGTGACACACCCACACACACCTCTGACTCACGTGCCATACATGCAGGTGGAGACACACATCACAACACATGCCACACGGGGACCAATGCGTGCACACTCAGACACTGGTACTCACCACTAAGCAAAGAAGTCGCGTATGAGCCGTGTCCGGATGTCCTCTTGTGGCTCCACATCCTCCACATCACTAGCCCCATTGCCAAGCCCTTCGTCCTCCACGGGTGGATGGTCCTCGTCATTTTGATCCAGGATGAGTGGCACAGCTCTCTCAACTGCCATGTTGTGCAGCATGCAGCAGACCATGAAGATTTTGCAGACCTTCGCAGGGGCATATGGGAGCGCGCCGCCGGTCTTGTGGAGGCACCTAAATCGGCTCTTCAGCAGGCCAAACGTCCTCTCTATCACTCGCCTTGTCCGGCCATGGGCGGTGTTGTAGCGGAGCTGGGCCGGCGTGATGGGGTTGCGGAGAGGTGTGAGCAGCCATGGCATGTTGGGATAGCCAGCGTCCCCTACATGGGAAGCACATGGACATCGTTAGTACTGGTGAAGCGGTCGTGCTGGTAGGCTATGCAAATTACAGGACAGACAGACTGTACCCACCAACAACACATGCTCTTTCGTTGCGCAGCTGCATCATCATTTCAGGCATCCTGCTATGCCTCATGATGTAGGGATCGTGTGCTGATCCTGGAAAACGAGCACAGACATGTGAAATCACCATGTTGGACTGACACACCACAAGGGCATTGATGGAGTGGTAGTGCTTTCGATTGCGGTACGCCACCTCCCGTGCGTGTGGTGGTACCAAAGCTACATGTGTCCCATCTATGGACCCAATGACATGGGGCATCCCTCCCAGGGCATAGAATCCACGCTTGACCGCAGTCAACTGTTCAGGGGTTGGGAACTTGATGAAGTCATCCAGGTGAATCAACATGGCCTCTAAGAAATCATGCAGCACACGGCAGAACATGCTCTGGGACATGCCACCAACATGAGCTATGGTATTTTGAAAGGTACCCGTGGCAAGAAAATGTAGGGCAGCCATTACCTTCAGCTGGGGTGTCAGTGCCGTAGGATACCTGTGCTGCGGTTGCAGGTGTGGTGCCAGTCTCGCCGTCAACTCCAGAATCAACGGTTGGGTGAAGCGGTAGAGCCGGATGCTGTCATTCTCCCGCATGGCAGCCAAGTCCGGAATTGGTCGGGCAAGAGGCGGCGCTCTGCAGTAATTTGGAAGTGACAAGGAAGAGTGAGTGCACTACGACAACAATTCATATGTACTGAGCACATGTTAATCTGTCAATACACATATGCTACATAGGGAGTCAGGTATGTGCTACATGCCCAGGACACGTATGGATGCAAGGTGACACTCCTACCAAGACCCAGCTACACACGGAGATTGAGAACCTCCCCATGCCATGCCATGGGAATAGCTGTGTCCCAGTGCAAGTGAACAGCCAGACGCAAGACAGGAGTGACATACGCCCACACATCAGCAGAAGTAGGATGCCGATTGCAGAGACTGGTAGCGGAACACTAGAGCCACAGGTCACATGACATTACACTAGGACAGCCCACACACCTTGCCATGAAGGTGCACATGTCATGACTCACCACACATTCATTGTGAGGATGTCCTTGTCACGCTACTCCGTGTCCCATGCATACATGTGCACTTCACATCCGATACCACATGTGGCATGGTGTGCGGAACAGTGTGCAATGACAATCTACACACAGACACATGTTGGTTGCTGCAACGGCTGCAGCTTTTGAGGGTGCTCCAACATCAACCTGATGGGAAGACCCCACACATACATGACATAGTCACATTGTGCACCGTGGGTAGTGACAAGTCAGGTGTGGTAACCCCTGTACGGGCATCAGGGGACATTTCCGTGTGTTGGTGTCCGTGACATGCCAGTGACGCTCAACCCAAGTGTGCAGTACGACATGCACACATGTCAAAGGAGTCAAGGGCATGCCTGGCACACATTGCACCATCACACAGTACATCTGTATACATCTCATCTTACATCTGGTGCCTTCTCGACTCAGGAGTAATGTTCCACATCACAGGCCGTCACACCTGTGCCCCACACATGTAGTAATGCACAGACGATGCCTTGATGTCAATTAATGGACAAGTATGTCCAGCCATGGACAAGTATGTCCATCCATGGACAAGTATGTCCATCCATGGACAAGTATGTCCATCCATGGACAAGTATGTCCGCCCTATCCCTACCTGTGTGCCGCCTGTCACCACTGTGATGTGTGAAAACCGCTGTACTGCTGCGAAGTGGGCCTGTGTACGTTCCCATATCACTATGGGAGTGCTGCCGTATGTGTACCCATCGTGATGGCGAGCGTACAGGCATGTGTATGGCCCGTACTACTACGAGTAGGCATACGCAACAACACCCATAGTGGTAGGGCCGTACGCACGCCTGTACGCTCCCTATCACTATGGGTGTCCTCGCGTATGCGTACTCGTCGTGGTACGGGCCGTACACACGCCTGTACGCTCCCTATCACTATGGGTGTCCTCGCGTATGCGTACTCGTCGTGGTACGGGCCGTACGCACGCCTGTACGCTCCCCATCACTATGGGTGGCCTCGCGTATGCGTACTCGTCGTGGTACGGGCCGTACGCACGCCTGTACGCTCCCTATCACTATGGGTGTCCTCGCGTATGCGTACTCGTAGTGGTACGGGCTGTACGCACGCCTGTACGCTCCCTATCACAACGTGTACGCATACGCGAGGCCACCCATAGTGATAGGGTGCGTACAGGCGTGTGTACGGCCCGTACCACTACGAGTACGCATACGCGAGGCCACCCATAGTGATAGGGAGCATACAGGCGTGTGTACGGCCCGTACCAATACGAGTACGCATACGCGAGGACACCCATAGTGATAGGGAGCGTACAGGCGTGTGTACGGCCCGTACCACGACGAGTACGCATACGCGAGGACACCCATAGTGATAGGGAGTGTACAGGCGTGTGTACGGCCCGTACCACTACGAGTACGCATACGCGAGGACACCCATAGTGATAGGGAGCGTACAGGGGTGTGTACGGCCCGTACCACTACGAGTACGCATACGCGAGGACACCCATAGTGATAGTGAACGTAGGCACGCGTGTACGGGCCGTTGCAATGCATTTGGGGTGCCCTAGGGCCCCGGAACGCACCGTACCTGTGTGTGAAGCTCCAAATTACATAGGGGACACATGAGGGACAAGTATTAAGGCCTACATGCATGCTGGTTGTCATGGAGACCAAGTTCAAAATTTGAATGTGTTCTGGAAGGTGCACAGCAGAAGTCAGTTGGAATTAATCTACTTTGTTGCAATGTGTTTGTGGGGCTGACATCATGCAGGAGAATGAAACCGAGAGAGAACCCACAGACTGCTAGGTTTGAAGGGATTGGAGGAAACATAGGATGCAAATGTGAGTGACCAATCACTCTGTACTCCTGTGCATGAGATGGGCCAGCAAGGCAGATATAAGGCAGCCAGGTCCCATGAGGGAGCACTTGCCTGCACATCTTTGTATTCCACGACCCAGCTGCTGCTACTGATTCCCTGGAACCATGTCAAGGGCTGTGGAGAGGTCACAGCCATTCACCCTGGAGGAGAACATGGCTTTGGTGGATGTGATCCTCCCACGGTACCCCATGCTGTATGGACGACCAGGTTATCAGGTGAGTTCAGTGTCTACTGGCACAGAAGGTGTCCCTTTTTAGTGACTGTGACTTCTGCCATTGTGTCCAGGTGTGACACACATGCTATGTACTGTAGGGGGGGTCCCAGGGGGGGGAATGCCTGATGTCTCCCAGCAGTGCCCTGAGACAGGAGGGGTGGGTGCCTATCACCCCCAGCAGTGCCCTGAGACAGGAGGGGAGTGTGCAGAGTCCTCCCAGCAGTGCCCTGAGACAGGAGGGGTGGGTGCCTATCACTCCCAGCAGTGCCCTGAGACAGGAGGGGTGGGTGCCTATCACCGCCAGCAGTGCCCTGAGACAGGAGGGGAGTGTGCAGAGTCCTCCCAGCAGTGCCCTGAGACAGGAGGGGTGGGTGCCTATCACTCCCAGCAGTGCCCTGAGACAGGAGGGGTGGGTGCCTATCACCCCCAGCAGTGCCCTGAGACAGGAGGGGAGTGTGCAGAGTCCTCCCAGCAGTGCCCTGAGACAGGAGGGGTGGGTGCCTATCACTCCCAGCAGTGCCCTGAGACAGGAGGGGTGGGTGCCTATCACCCCCAGCAGTGCCCTGAGACAGGAGGGGAGTGTGCAGAGTCCTCCCAGCAGTGCCCTGAGACAGGAGGGGTGGGTGCCTATCACTCCCAGCAGTGCCCTGAGACAGGAGGGGTGGGTGCCTATCACTCCCAGCAGTGCCCTGAGACAGGAGGGGTGGGTGCCTATCACTCCCAGAGGTGCCCTGAGACAGGAGGGGTGGGTGTGATGCACAGTGTGAGCCTGGATCATTGATTGTGTAGTTGCCCTCATTCCACCTGTGTTCTTTCAATGGCACGTACTGCTTTTGGCCTTCCCCCACAGGATCATGTCCCTATGACAAAGGTGCAATGCGTTGGATGCATACTATGCCTTGTTGTAAACAGCAAATGTGTTCTAATCTGTGTCCACGTGACATGTGCAAGGTGTATTGATGTAGTGTCACTTGTTCATCCTCACAGGTAGACGCCTCTGCCAAGGAGCAGATATGGCTGGACGCCGTCAGCGCCGTGAGGGGTGAGGATGGTCGGAGGCGGCACCTGTCCCAGGTGAGGAAACGCTGGCAGGATATCCGGTGCTGGACGCGGAGGATTGCACGGGTCCTGCTGGGGGACTCACCTGTGAGCCACAAGAACCGCGGGCGCCGCCGTCTCTCCCACATCCAAAAACGTGTGCTGGCGGTGGTCTTTCCTGACTTGGACAGGCGTCTACAGGACATGCAGCAGCCGGAAGGGGGTAGGTACATGTGTGTGTTTGTTGTGTTTCACCAGCATTTGTAAGTGCACTGTTCCATGGATACACTTCCAGGGTTTATGGTGCTGTGCAGATCCTGTTACCCACAGTGTTGCAGGCCTCTCCTGCCTCCCTTCCCCAACTTGCAATGTGTTCCCTGGTCTCTGTGTAGTCACTCCATCACAAAGTTATGTAGCCTGACACCTTCTCCAAGTGTACAATGCCTGCAGCATCATGTGTGGGGGTGGTGTGTAACAGGTTTAGTGACCTTGCCTGTGCCCTGTCCAGTTCTGGACTTGTGGGTTCCATGTCAGTTGGCACTAATACTGATTTCAGACATGGGAGTTAATCTCTTGAGTGCGAGGCCTTCCAGCAGGCATGTCCCATGTGGTGGCCTGTGACATGATGTGCATGAGTGTGCGTTACGCATAGTGCAGGGATGTTAGCGTGTGTTGCAGTCATTTCCATTCAGGAGCATGGAGTTGTGTGGCCACTACTGTCCCCAGGGGCATCTTTTCCTAGGTATCATGTGTGTAATCCGAGAATGTCGACAATCTCTGTGTCTACAGTAGGGGTGGGCGGAATTCGCGTAATCGCGTTACGCAAATCTCCGCGAAACGGTAAAAAATCCCCGCGAACACGCAGAAATTCCGCGAACACGCGGAATTGCTTGTTCGCGATACTTTTTTCCTGTTCGCGATCGCTGTTTGCGTGCTCGGGGTGAAATATCTCGCGAACACGCATATTGAGAACGCGAACAAGCAAAAAATTTCGCGAAGTCGCGGAACGCAGATTTTTGGGCAATTTCGCGTTCTCCGCGGAACGCGAAATTACCCAAATTCCGCAAATTCCGCGAACGGAACGGAATTTACCGCCCAGGCCTAGTCTACAGCATAGGTTGTGCTCTGTGCCATTGTCCCCTGGCACCATGTTTATTGACGTGAGATATATTACAAGTGTCCACTGTCCAGCCTGACATGATTTTCCAAGTACATACTCACGGTGGCCATTGCCTGTGTGTCTTGTAGCAATCATCAGATGATGCCCATTTGTACATGATTCTTTGGACAGGCGCACCTTTGGTATTTGGTGTGCAATCTTGAATTATTGCATCCCATGTGTATTTCACCCAGACTAAGAGATGTAAGTGCTTCCTGTGTCTCCACAGATTTGTCTCATGTAGGGGGTGGGTGGGGCGGCCATGGCCTACATGTCAAGACCTGTCATCTCCTTGCTCGGACTGGCCAGTGTGTGATGTTTGTCTGGACATACACTCAAGGTGCAGCGTGCCAGTCAGGGTGGGCATGTTCCCAGTATTACCTATGCTGCATGTGCCTCTAGTTCCTGGATTTGGTCCCTGCTCATCCCAATTTCCTGCCACGCTGTGTGGTGCAGATGCAGTGCTGTATTGTCCCCAGGGCCTTGCTCCTCAGTCAGAATGCCATGTCATCTCATTTGCTATTGTGTTATGCTCTCCATAGTTTTTCCATGGCATGGTGGGTCACACAACTGTGTCTTGCAGGGCCTACGTATGTACCTTGTTTTGTAGTTGTAACTCATCCTTTGTTTCAGGCTATGCACTGTAACCTATGTAGATTGTACTCATGTGACATATGTATACAGGTGTATGATTACTTTCTGTCTCTTCACCCTGCCCACAGCATCGTCGGGGGACACGGAGGGAGACATGGACACAGACGGCACGGAGGGACCGAGCACCAGTGCCAGCGGTGACATCGGGGCTGGCACTTCGAGTGGGACTGAGGCGGAGGAGAGTGAACCCGGGGACCTGTCGACTGGCACAACAGAGTATGAAGCTGACGGGTCCGAGGATGATCTCTCCGAGTGGGCGGTGGCTGCACCACCATCTGACAGCAGCCCTACATCTGGCACCGCCCCCTCCATTGGCATCAGCCACCTCCCACGTGCTCGTGTCCCTTCCCAACGTGCCCGGTCACCACATGTCTCCTTCCTGCCAGGCACCGCACCCCCTGCCCCTGTCTCCACTGCTGCCGCCAATGCTGAGTCTGTGGACATACAGCGGCAGTTGCAGATTGGTCAGACTGCGATCCTTAATGTCCTCCATGGCCACAGCCAGGTCCTCAACAACATGGAGGCATACTTGGAGGGCATTCATTCATCGCAGGCTGACCAACGCAACTTGCTGAGGTCCATAGACTCCACACTGACTGCAGCAGTGGGTCTCCTGTAGCGCTACGTCCCACCCCCAACCCCTGCTCCTTCCACAATTCCCACTCCCATGCCTGTCCCACATACACACAGACGTAAGCATGCAGCCACCACAACAGACACAGGCACCACACCAGCAGGGAAGGTCCGCCGCACACCTCCTGACACGCACACACAGGGTGCAGTAGGCACACCCACTGGGTCGGGGGCAAACGTGTGACACGCAGCCAGAGTGGGAGTCCGCATTCCACCCAATCCACTCCCTCCAAATCCCCTCCCCTCAGCTCTCCTGGCCACATCTCCCCCAAAGACTCCTTCATGGCCGCTCTGTCCCTGAGCCCCACAGTGACACCACCCCGCAAGCGGTCAAGGAGGTCCCCGGTCAGGGTGCTTGAGTCCCCCCCCTGTCCACACCCTCCCACAGTGGCGCTGCGACCCATCCCTCTGACCCCCCCCCTCCTTAGGGCCTGTGGTTCCTTTGGGTGCAGGGGAGTCCCTGGAGGACCTTGCTAAGGTGTGCAGCGAGATCCTGGCCTCCGCCTTTGGCCCTGCCCCACCCCCTGTGGTGGAGTCCTCCATCCCTGCACCGACGACACCTACCCTTCACCCTCCTGTTCCTGCGGTGCCTGTTTCTTCCCCCCCACATGATGCCCTGACCCCTGTGGAAGACAACGGATTGTAACTGTGCAGGCAAGCTAGGGGAAACGCATCCCACTGTGTCCCCCATCCAGCTGGGACTCCTGGACTGCCCTATGGCCTTTGTTAATGTTGGACTTACGTCATACTAGTTTTTTGCTCATGCTGAATAAAGCTATTTATTTTTTGCCCTTGGAACACTCCTGCATTGCTGGCATTGCTGTTGGTGGGGCTGCTACATGGTTGTGGGTGTTGGTCATGTGTTGGGTGTGTGGGAAATGTAGTAGTGTGCTGCTCATAGGGGGGACCCTGGGATCTGTGTGCCATCACACGGTGTTAGCTACCTTTCTCCATTCATGTAAGCAGTTGCTGCATGTTGCAATTGTCCCAAGGTGTATTCCTTCCTCTGTGTACCCTGACTTCTTCCCTGCAGGGTGTCCCCTGACTTTGGCACAGAGCTGTGTGTCCATTAGCTGGGTGTGTGACGTAGTCCTTCATCTTTGCACATGCATGCTGAGCGATGTCTCCACCTGCATCATTCGTGGCATCCTTGGTAGTCATTGTACTTGTGTATGTGGCCTATTGACATGACTTCATGTGTACATGTTTTCTTTTCTGCGCTATGCATGCGTATACTCCCAGCCTCGCACACATGTGGTACATGTACTGCAGGGTCTTTGTGCACCTGACTGACATTTGTGGGCATGGTATCTGTGACTACTCCACCCTTTGCATTCCATGGGCACTGCTGGGAGTGATGGGCCCCCACCCCTCCTGTCTCAGGGCACTGCTGGGAGGACTCTGCACACACCCCTCCTGTCTCAGGGCACTGCTGGGAGGACTCTGCACACACCCCTCCTGCGTCTGGGCACTGCTGGGAGGACTCTGCAAACACCCCTCCTGCGTCTGGGCACTGCTGGGAGGACTCTGCACACACCCCTCCTGCGTCTGGGCACTGCTGGGAGGACTCTGCACACACCCCTCCTGTCTCTGGGCACTGCTGGGAGGACTCTGCACACACCCCTCCTGTGTCTGGGCACTGCTGGGAGGACTCTGCACCCACCCCTCCTGTCTCTGGGCACTGCTGGGAGGACTCTGCACACACCCCTCCTGTCTCTGGGCACTGCTGGAAGTGATAGGCCCCCACCCCTCCTGTCTCAGGGCACTGCTGGGAGGACTCTGCACACACCCCTCCTGTCTCAGGGCACTGCTGGGAGGACTCTGCACACACCCCTCCTGTCTCAGGGCACTGCTGGGAGGACTCTGCACACACCCCTCCTGCGTCTGGGCACTGCTGGGAGGACTCTGCACCCACCCCTCCTGTCTCTGGGCACTGCTGGGAGGACTCTGCACCCACCCCTCCTGTCTCAGGGCACTGCTGGGAGGACTCTGCACACACCCCTCCTGTTTCTGGGCACTGCTGGGAGTGATAGGCCCCCACCCCTCCTGTCTCAGGGCACTGCTGGGAGGTCTCTGCACCCACCTCTCCAATTTCCCAATATGTACACTCATGACATACACGGATGTGGGTACGCTCCATGCATTCGAGGTGGGGGTACGTGTCGTACTTACACTGTTGGGGTGGGGGTACGCTCCATACGTACGCGGGTGTGGGTACGGGTCGTACTTACACTGTTGGGGTGGGGGTACGCTCCATACGTACGCGGGTGTGGGTACGGGTCGTACTTACACTGTTGGGGTGGGGGTATGCTGCATACGTACGCGGATGGGGGTACGGGTCGTATTTACACTGTTGGGGTGGGGGTACGCTCCATACATACGCGGGTGTGGGTACGGGTCGTACTTACACTGTTGGGGTGGGGGTACGCTCCATGCATTCGAGGTGAGGGTACGTGTCTTACTTACACTGTTGGGGTGGGGGTACGCTCCATACGTACGTGGGTGTGGGTACGGGTCGTACTTACACTGTTGGGGTGGGGGTACGCTCCATACGTACGCGGGTGTGGGTACGGGTCGTACTTACACTGTTGGGGTGGGGGTACGCTCCATACGTACGCGGGTGTGGGTACGGGTCGTACTTACACTGTTGGGGTGGGGGTACGCTCCATGCATTCGAGGTGAGGGTACGTGTCTTGCTTACACTGTTGGGGTGGGGGTACGCTCCATACGTACGCGGGTGTGGGTACGGGTCGTACTTACACTGTTGGGGTGGGGGTACGCTGCATACGTACGCGGGTGGGGGTACGGGTCGTACTTACACTGTTGGGGTGGGGGTACGCTGCATACGTACGCGGGTGGGGGTACGGGTCGTACTTACACTGTTGGGGTGGGGGTACGCTCCATACGTACGCGGGTGTGGGTACGGGTCGTACTTACACTGTTGGGGTGGGGGTACGCTGCATACGTATGCGGGTGGGGGTACGGGTCGTACTTACACTGTTGGGATGGGGGTACGCTCCATACGTACGCGGGTGTGGGTACGGGTCATACTTACACTGTTGGGGTGGGGGTACGGTCCATGCATACGGGGTGGGGGTAGGGTCCGTACATATCCGTCCCCACGCTATGTGATGCTTGTGCGGGCCGTACCCAGGCCTTTGCCATGTGGGTACGAGCCGTCCCGCCATTGTTGGGGTGACGTGGGTGTGGGCGTGGTACGACTCGTACCCACGCTCTTCAGGCGTGGGTATGGGACGTACCGGTCTGGTTGTGTTGCCGGTTCGCGTCGTGACGGACTTCCGTTGTGGCGGTCGCTGGCTTAGCTGGACACGCCCCCACCCCCTCGTAGTGACCAGGGCATGGGAGTCAGGTATGTCCTGGGCATGTGTGCTGTGTGACTTTGGTGGGGGGTTTGTGGCTTGCCCTGGTCCTGCCATCCCCACCCCACCCCACTTTCCCCCCTCCCTTAGTTGTTCTGACCTTCTGCGGCGTCTGCGTCGGAACCTGTAGAGGAGGTCGACTGCTATGAGGGCCGGGATGACACGTAGGTTCGGGTCCATGTCTGTCCGTCGCGTACGGGTCCTCCTTGTTCGCGTCGTCCTGTCTGTCCGTCGCGTACTGGTCCTCCTTGATCGCGTCGTCCTGTCTGTCCGTCGCGTACTGGTACTCCTTGTTCGCGTCGTCCTGTCGCGTACTGGTCCTCCTTGTTCGCGTCGTCCTGTCTGTCCGTCGCGTACTGGTGGTCCTTGTTCGCGTCGTCCTGATTTCCCGGCAGTTTTTGGCAGCCGGAAAATATTCACCGTGCGGGATGACGTCGGTGCGAATCGTAATTCCTGGTTCGTGAATGGCAGGCTGCGAGCGTCCCGACGTCACGTCGGCGCTTTCCCGGATCGCATTTGTAGGTTTATTTTGTTCGGTCGGGCTTTTTTACGATTCGTACGGAAATGGTGTTCCCGTGCGAATCGTAATTCCATGTTTGTAAATTTTGACGACCGGGTACGCGTCGGACGGAGAATACGCTCCGACCGACGGTTCGTACCCGGTTTTTACCGGATCGTAATTGGCACCTATGTGTTTTCTTGATCAATATTATATCGTGGCCGAGTCCTTTTAACTATTCTTCTATGACCCGAGCGTTAATCTTATTATTTAAGCCGTTGGCATTCAAGGACAGAATGCGTATTGAGTAATTGTACATTTGCTTGTTAAAAGTAATCAACCACCGAAAGTAATGGCCAAAGTGCGATGTGCCTGTGTGTAGTTGCATAAAATTCACAGCTAAAGTGCCTGTGCATATGTTGATTAGGATATCAGTGCACATCAAGATACAATCAACAATTTTGGAATACCTATTGATATTTGTTACACAGTACATAGATTGGCTAATAAAAGAAAAGAAATATGTACAAATATTAATGAAAAATGACAGTGCATATCAAAGCACCACAACAAATTACATATATCAAAAAAAGTGTCAGTGCATATCGCTTGAATTGCAGAACTCAAAACTCTTTCTTTCCAGTGAACAAAGCCTTTTCTTGACGTATGTTGGCTAATATCTCTAGCATAAATACTCTTATACTGATATTCAAATGAACTATCCCCATTTTTTCCCTGCACTTACCCCATGAACCAAGCCTCCTCCTTGGACTTCCCACCAACCCCTTTCAGTGACCTACCACCGCCATCCAGATACCTGGGTGCCATGGTTCTGCACCCCCTCCTGTACATTTCCATCTACCAGAGAAATCGATACCTCCAGGCCCCGGTCTCCCAGCAGGAGTAACTTACATACTCTTACATACATTCATTGACAGCACATCATGAAAAAAATGAATCTTTTCTAAGAGAAACATCTAGCTGTATGCTAATCTCAAACTACCCTGACCTTCATCAGATATCTCACATTATTGTCATACATTCTTATAATGCTACAGTGGACTCAGAATCTGCTGTAATAATTCTTGCCCTTTATCCACAATGTCTAACAGATGAAATTTGCCATTTGCCAGAACTTTTACCTTTGACTGCTGAACAATAGCTGCCTGTGTTCCCCTTGATTTAAAAGAGTCAATCATTTGCACAAACTCTCATCGCCTCTTTGCAGCTACTGCGGACAAGTCTGAGAAAAATTTGAAATGTGGAACTTCTTGTGTCGGATGTGGATTCTTTTCAATTTACTTATAAAGAATCTTTCTAAGGAAGGCGTCCGGCTGGTCAGGGGAGGTCATCTTGTTATGCTATGGGTCAAATGTGTTGTAGATCTTGGCAATCTTCTGTTCATGGAAGTTTGAGAGGCCATTGCAGAGTCTTTGGGTTGGGATGATGTCATTGTTGGCAGCTGAGGTATTGGAGAATTCCTTGACAATGGTGAAGAGCTCTTTGCCATTACTTGAGCTGGTTTCAAGTTATGGTGCATGGGTGCCTGCATTGGCACTATGCAGCACATAGGGCGCCAGTGCAAGGAGGCAAAATAAATGCACCATATCTTTGCAAATATGGTACGTTCCTGATGTCTCCCTTTCAAGCAATGCAGCACAGCAAGTTGCCTTACTACGATGCTTTGCGTGAAATGTTAATACAATTGCTACTGGATGTCTAACAAATGCTTGCAAATTAATCCATTCATAGCAACATAGATACTATTACTCCACAAACACAGAAACAATCTCAACTCTAATCTGCTTGAAAAACTCAAAGAAGAGAGTTTTAACTTATCTCTGATTATTTTTTTTAAACCACTGGGCTTCACACTAAATTCCTTTCTTCTACTCATTTCGCATACAAATAAAATTGAAAGGTCAGCCATCTTTAACAATGGTCAACTTAATCAAAACAAAACATGTATTTCCCCATGTTTATTTAAAACTGCTGCACATAGCCCTATACTAGTGCAACAATGCCTTACATTCCAAAATCTCCTATAGCTACTTTCATGGCTGTTATTCATTCCATTGCTCATCTTCTGTCCTCAGTCAGAAAGTTCAACCAAACATACCTATCAACTAAGTGCTCCAATCAATCCTGATGAATGATAACATTTAAAGTTGGATGCTTGGCATGCAAAACTATCCACATGAACTGGCCCCTTTAGCTGGCTAGCGTTTTCTCCATTTATGAAAGTTAAAATCTGGCTTGAAAACTAGCTTTAAATGTCAAGCCACACTACACCTAGAAGCACCCAAGATTTCAAAAATTCAAGTTCTGAAGCAAACGTTTGCTAGAGCTGGCTCTCCTTTTCGGAACTCCCTTGAGTTAAAATTTGAAATGTACTCACCCTGCTGTTCAGAAATTAATTGAAAACATACCTCTTCCACTTATACTTAATTACCCAGGATTTAAAAAAATCCTATGAGAATTCTCTGCACCTCACACTTTTATTTATTTTATTTCACCCATAATTGCACCCATATTTAACTCCATGCAGTTGCATTTCTTTGGTTACATGTGAATCATTATACTGCTTCACCATGATGGAATGCCATATAAAACAAACATACAAAGCATGTGCATATTTTATTAGTGTACATGACAACACAAGTCTTGTTTTCATTTTTTAAAATAACAGGTTATGGGTGCATGGATGAAAGAATGGTGAGAGATCTACATGCATGTTCTAGTTGGACTGTCACAATAGTCAGTCTAGAAATATTTAGGGCCATATGTAGGAAGCCAAATACCGGTCGGTAACGGCCGATTTTCGGTAAATATACCGTTACCGACCGGTATTTGGCTTTTGCTATGTAGGGGGCATATTTCTGGATTCGGTAATTTACCGAATCGGTAAAATTACTGAATCGGTAATTTTACCGATTCGGTAAATACCGAATCCTGAAATGATATGTAGGTAACACTCTAATGAGTGATGTGTAGGGAAAACAATTCGGTATTTAGCACCAAATATATGTTGGTGCTAAATACCGAATACATTGCAAAAAGCAATATTTTGCTGGTCTAACAGTGCCATGTGGCAGACATACATGCCCTTAGGGCATGTATGTGCGCCACATGTGCACACATGCAGGAATCAGGGGTGCAACAGGGTGTCACTGTGACACCTGCCACCCTTGACTGTGCTCCCCCCATTACCGAATTGGTATTTACCGATTCGGTAATGGTAACTGGCTTCCCATTGATTCCTATGGGCCTCCTGGCCCATAGGATTCAATGGGAAGGTGTGCATCATTACCGAATCGGTAAATATCGATTCTAAATTACCGACCCATTCCGAATCGGTAAATATTACCGATGGATTACCTACATATCATTTACCACTTCATAAATACCGAATCGGTAAAATTCGGTATTTATGAAGTGGTAAATGTTAGGCTACCTACATATGGCCCTAAGTGAGGCAAAAAAATAACAATTCTGCAACCTCTCCTTGAAATTTTGTAAATGAAAACCTTAATGCTATTGGTGAATCTTTAAACATAAAAATCATGGTGTTTCCCCATCTGGTCCACACTCATTTTATTATGGTTTTATATGTCTTCCAAATTTTATGCCACCACTAGCAGTTACTTCCTGTTAGAAGCTCTCCCGCCCTTTCGCCAGATTCCTCAAGGAAATGGAGTTTGTCAGTAAGAGCAGACGGAGAGGGTCACTGCCTGAAATTGAAGTAAATGACCTGACCTGGTGCCATAACAACAAAAACAGTAGCAGTAGTACAAACTATCTCCTTTTTAGAGTTTTCTTTGTGCAACATGTATATATCCCTATTACACAATGTGTCATTAATTTGAATGGTGCCCCCAGATCCAAAATTTAAAATCGACTGGGAGATGTCAAGGTAGTGAATGTGGTAATAAGTGCAAAAATATTTCATTGGACTACCCCAGCACTACATCTCTAAGCTCAGCTTCACAATCTATTGTTCCTAGAAACACAAGTCGCTTACATACTGATTGCCAAACAACGATTTTCTCAAGATGTAGGGATCGCCTGGGGTTGGCTCTCAGTGGCGAGAGTGGACTGAAGACCACTGGTAATATGTTGGAGGCATTTCTTGCTTCATTGAATTTCATTCTACAGATATAGGCCTTATCCTAAACTGCAGGCCAAAGTCCGCTGAGACCTGCTCTGTCAGATGGACTAAATCCCCTCAGCCACACCTGCTCCCTTTTTATAGATTACACTTGGCTTCTTCAGTTCTTTACTGAATCTACAATTTTTCCATAATATCTGCCTGACTAAACAAACATTTCCATTTATAAGGAGATTTACAGAGAAAGAGAATTCTCTGCCAGCTGGCATTATTTATTTTCAACAAAATTAAACTACAATCATTTTAAGAGAGTGTTAGAATCCGGGTTCTCTGGTTGGCACAGATAGGTACTTGTGACAAGCAGGGAACCTTTCCTCTAGTCAAGGTAAGGGGTTACACTCCTAAAATAACCCCTGCTCACCCTCTAGGTAGCTTGGCGCGAGCAGACAAGGCTTATCTCAGAGTGTTATAGGTTAAGCATTTGTGAACACATACAGTAACCAAGTGACAACACTACAAATGGTTCCGTCATGCCGCGGCCGTTGGCGGCCGCTCCGCCCACGCGGCGCTAATTCCCCGCCTGTGCGGGCGATTAGCGCCGTGGGCGGAGTCATGACGGAACCACTCCATCATGAGCACAGCTCAACCGTGGCTCATGACGGAGTGGCTCCGTCATGAGCACAGCGCCACCGCGCAGCCCCCCCACCCCCCCAGCGCTGCGGCGGAATTCCCACCGCAGCGAAGGGGTTAAGTCAATGTACCTTAGATGCGACACGCAGGGCAACAAAAGTGTTGCAACGATGCTGATGCGATGAAGTTTTTGGTGCAAAGAAATAAAGACATGAAGATCTTCCAGATGCGTTACGCTTCTCCGATGTTGCGAGAAGACTCGACTCGATGCATCAGCTGCAGCGGCGTCACCCTTTACGCGATGCGACGACAGCGGCCTTGGCAGCGGCACTCTTCTCCGACGTTGCAAGACGCTACCGCTCGATGCGATGTTGCAGTGGCGACACCCCTTTACGCGATGCGACGACAGCAGCTCCAACGGCGGCACGCTTATCCGTGGATGCGAGGCGCTTTTCTTGATGCGGTGCAATGCGACAGCTACGATGGCTGCGATGGCGACACGCTTCTTCCTCGATGCGAGACTCTTCTCTTGATGTGGTGCGATGCGTCAGCTACGATGGCTGCGATGGCGACACGCTTCTTCAGCGTTGCGAGACACATCTTGGATGATGCGAGACACTTTCGCTCGATGCGATGCTGCAGCGGTGACACACTTTACGAGATGCGACGACAGCAGCTCTGACGGCGGCATGCTTCTCCTTCTAGAGTCGCGCTTCCAGCTCCTTGCGACACACAGTCCCTCAGGAGGCCCAACAACAGCAGCAGGCACTTCCAAAGAACTTTGGGGAGCTGGGGGGTGAAGTCTGTTGTTCCTGAGACTTCAGCAGGAGGCAAGCTCTATTCCAAGCCCTTGGAGATCTTTTTAAGCACAAGTTGAAATAAAGTCTTAGTAGTCTTTCTCCTCTCCTTCAGCAGCAAGGCAACCACTGCAGGCCAATCTCCTAGGTCAGGGACTGTACTCCTCCTTACAGCTTTCCCAGTTCCTTCTCCTCAGGCAGAGGTTCTTCTTGTCAAGCAGGATCTAATTTCTTGGGAGCAGGGTCCCAAATTCCCAATTCTTATACCCCTAATTCCTTTGTTCCTCTGGGGTAGAGGGGTCTTTGCCCAGTCCAAACCAGTTCTTGAGCACTTTGTTGACATGACTCTGCCTTTCTATTCAGGGTGCAGGGCAGAGACATCAGCCGCTCCACAGCAGGTGGAGCCAGCATTGTGGTGGCAGAGCACAGCCCTATTCAGAGTCCAGGTACACTCCTCCCACCCATCTGGATGTCAATCTCTCTATTCACCACCAGGCTATCTAGCTCTGCCCCTCTTGGTTTCCCCAGCCCTGCCACTCACACAAACCAGACAGGCAGATACACATCATAGCAGAGGCTGGCTGAAATGGTTAGGCAAGCAAATACCAACTTTCTAAAAGTGGTATTTGCAAACACAGAATATTAAAATAAGCTTTACTAAAATATGTATTTTATTATTCTGAGTTCAGGCATACTAAACTCGGATTTCTACCATGTTCCCTGGGTCTGTTAGGATTATAGGATGTAACAATTCTAACAGCCTATTCTGGCCTATGGGAACAGGTAGCCTTGCAATAGTGAAAAACGAAAATGGCTGTAATTCACTATTAGGACATGCCACACACATCAGGGCTTGTCCTACCTTATGCTTACAATGCACCCTGTCCTTGGGCCTACCATAGGGGTGACTAATATGAAGTTAAGGGAAGGTTTAGGGACTGGGAAGTGGGTGCACTTGCCCAGTCAGCATGACAGTACCAGACTGCACGCAGGTTCTGCAATGGCAGACCTTAGACCCATTTTACTAGGATGCTTCTGTGGGTGGCACAATCAGTGCTGCAAGCCCACCAGCAGCATTTGTATTTACAAGCCCGGGGCACTCCTGGTGCACTTTACTGGGGTCTGACAGTAAACCAAATAAGCCAATCATGGAATCCAACCAACATATAAATTTTTAAATAGGGAGCACTTGCACTGTGGCACTGGTTGGTAGCGGCACAGTGCTCTGAGCAGCTAACACCAGCAAAACAACATGAGGCACAGCGACAAAAAATGGAAGGGAGACTCACGCCAAGGTGCCAGGTCTAACAGAGAGCAAAGATATTACTTATGCGGTTATTGTATTGTGGGCTATTCTGCCCTTTCTGCCATTTCTTCATAACCTATCAATACAGTGTATACAGATGATCTCCACAGTTTCATTTGGAGCAGTCCATATTGCCAGGAATTTGCAAGGGACTTTCGACCAACAGATTATTTAATTCACGATAATTAGTAAACAGTGAAACATTGGGCTTGAGTACGATGTTGGTTGGAAAGCCTCCGACTGACAGTCAGATTCTCCTAGACCCATCCGCCCGACCGATTACGATGCTCGCGTTCGGAAGAGGAAACATTTGGTCATTCCGAATCGGTTCTGACCAGCATTTGTAGAATCAATGTCGGTCACAGCCAATTCGTACAGCTCTATGGACAGCTTTTCAGAACAACCGATTACAATGTCGGGTTCCAACAGCCTTTCCGACTCTGTCTGTCCGACACGAAAAGTCTGTCGGAAACTGACTTTGGGGGCGCCTTGCAGGCCTCCCTTCATCCTGAATCCTCCGGTTTGGGTTCTAGGGAGTAGCCAAGGGACCCTGCTATAAAACCATGCACAATGTGGCAGGCACCATGGGGTGCAAGGTTTTCCGCAGACACCCATTTTCCCCATAGGAGACTGTGATATCGGTCAGAACACAGGCTCCCATTGAAGTCAATAGGAGTCCTTCCGGACAGTGTTCGTAAGCATCGTAATTGACACAGTCTCAGAATCATTTCTGACCGACTTGTCCGACTGCAAGTCGGTCAGAAATTATTCTGAGACTGTGTCGGTCGGAACAGTTTCCGCCCATCATCGTAATCGGACCCTAAGTGTCTATGGCTATTCTAATACAGCTCATTTGCTCATTTTATTCCCCATTTCTCATATTATATTGGTGTACTTTCTTAAAACTCCACAGCAGCTAATGGAATTAAAAAGCCTTTGTCTACAAACTCCAACCAATGAAAACAAGCTGCTTCACCCCACCTATATAATCTAAAGTTGTGGAGTCACAGGAATTATCATTATCCAAAATACTAGAAGAAATACAATTAATACATGTGAATAAGGATAATTTACGCACAGGCATAACATTTATTTAAATTGACATAGCTTTCCTCTCAATGAAGTACTCAGAGAATCAGATATAGATAAAAGATAATACCAATGCAATTCACGCTATGGCGCCTTTAGTCAACCAGGCCTTTACTCGACACAAGTTTCTGATGGATTTATAGCACAGAAATCCCCAGTATTACTTGTACATATTTAATGTTTCAGAAAATATTGAACGGCAAATTTGCAGACTAAACTTACAGACCATGCTGCCCAAACTTCTAAACATTAAATTTTCTGAGAAATTTGAAGTAGATAACGCTCTTTATTCCCTCACATCAAACACCAAATCAATCAATGCCCAGGAAAATTCTCTTCAAAGTGCTACAGTATCATTACCTTCTCCCAGCCAAAAAAGCTACATGTGAAATGTTAACTCTGCTCATAGAAGGCTATAAAGTGTACATTCATCAGGAGATTTCCAAGGAAACTAAGAAGCGTCATCAACATATCTTGAGTTTAAGACTTGAACTGAAAATGCTACATATAAATGCGGGCTTTGACCCCTCTATATTGCATACCTGGAAAACTGATGTTTCCAAAATCCTTTTCCTCACCTGTAGACATGATAACTTACCTTGACCACCATGACCCAATTGGAATGGATTCAGTATCTTCAAGTTCTTTTGGATAATTTCACTCCCTACAGTTTAACTTATGTCTAGACTTAAATGTCTGGTGTTAGACCTGGCATCTTTTGGCATGGTTACCCCTGACTTTTTGCCTCTACCCCCTGTATTTTTGATGCTATGCTGGATGTCGTTTTTACTGGTATAGCTGCTTTGGGCACTTTGCCACTGCTGATCAGTATCAAAGTGCAAGTGCTTCCTAGGGAAATTGTGATGTAATTGGCATATTTGTTCTACCTGCAAGGCCCTAGTAAAGTGCACTGAGAGTGCCTGGGCTGGTAGTACAAATGCTACTAGTGGGCTGCAGCACTGATTGTGCAACCCACAGGAGTAGCGATAAAATGATGTTTTAGGCCTGCTTGCAGTGCCTATGTGCTGTCCAGGACTGCCATGTCGCCTGGCCAGTGCAACCACTGACCAGGCCTTACCCTTCCCTTTCTGTGCATGTAAGGCATCCCTCTGGTGGCCCTAGGTACCCCCCTGGGCTGGGTGCAGTGTATCTGAAAGGTAGGGCATGTACTGAGGTGTGTAACATGCCCTGGTAGTGAATTACAGCCATTGTCGTTTTTCACTGCTGAGAGGCTATCTTGCCCATAGGACAGAATGGGGGAGGCTGTTTACATGCCTATCTTCCCCTAAAGGCAAGATAGAAAATGCAAGTTTGGTATCTTTGTGTTCAGAATTTAATTATACATCTTTTCAGAAAGATGGTTTTTAAATTCACTGTGTCAGAATAGCACTTTTTAGAAAGTAGCTATTCTCCTGTTTAACCTTCCTGTGTGCCTGTGTGCAGATTGGCTGACTGGTGTCATGTGATGGGCTAGGTGGCTCCAGGAGTCTGGATGAGTCAGCAGCAGGGTGAATAGGGAGATCTGCTCTAGATGGATGGGAGGAGTAGCCCCTGGGTTTGAATAGGGCTGCCTCTACCAGCACAATGCCGGCTCCACGCCCTGTTGGCCAGGCTGAGGACTCTGCCTCTGCCAGCACAAAGAAGGCTCCACCTCCTGCTGAGCGTCCAACGACCCTGCCCCTCACTCTGAAAGGAACCAGGTGCTCCAGGGCAGAGCACACCCAGGAACCGGTTTGAGCAGGGGAATCCCCCACTGAAACAAAGAGAGACGAAGACTTGGAGGGGTATAAGAAGAGGACCCCAGACACCTAAACTTTAGATCACTGTGGAACTAAGAAGGAACCTCTGCCAAGGAGAAAGCTGGAAGGAACTGAAGAGGAGAAGACTGCCTGCTTGCTGTTTTGCTTTGCTGCCAAGGAGAGGGGAAGGACTCTGCTGTGTCCCCTTCTTTAAATTCTGATCTCCAAGGGCCTGAGGAGAGCTGGCTCCCTGTTAAGAAGTCCCAGGAACAAAAGGACTTCACCACCAGCTTCCCTGGAACTCTGCTGAGGGAGTTCTGACCTGCCTTGGAGTGCTTGCCTAGTCTTGGGGCCTCAGGAGGTCGTTTTGCTGTGTTTGGGAGCTGGAAAGCAGAAAGCGTGAACAAGAGTAACTGGTACCCATCGCATCAGCTGTTTGAGGGTCGCATCATCCAGTTGCGAGTCGCAAGATCGAGAGTGCGAGAAGAATTTTATCGCGGCATCATCGCAGCACCCGGAGTCCCCGCATCGCCGAGTGCGTCGAGCATCGTCCCGGTGCGTGAAGATTCCTGACACTGCGAAGGTCGTCGCAGAACCAGTTTGTGGGCCGCACCACTGCCGGTGCGTGAAAGTATCCAGTCGCTGCGTGCGTCAACGCAGGGTCCCATGGCGCATCGAGGGTTGCGGCGCCAGAAGTCAATGCTGCGCCGCGCATCGCACCCCATCGAAGAGCGTCGCACCGTACCTGTGCGTGAAGCTTCCCCCTAAGAAACCTACGCAACGAAAGCCAAAGTCATCGCATCCTCCCCCTACAGATTGGAGCCGGCGCATCCACCTCTGCTGCGTGAAGCAGGGCTGCTGCAAAGCCTCCCCAAGGTCTCAGGAGTATCGCATCGCCTTTGCCATCTTCATTGTTATAGCTTTTGGGAACCTTAGCGCAACTACAGGTACTGTTGGGCACGAGAGTGTCGCATTTTGTGCATTGAGAGTCGCATTGTGCAGGACACTGATTTTTACATCCTGGAGTACTTTCTACAAACTATTGAACTCTCTTTAAAGTAACCTTTTTAATTGTATGTTGGTTTTTTTGTAGTATTTGGTCTTGTGAAGTTTTTAGTAAAGATACCTTATTTTTCTAAAACTGGTGCAGAGTAAATCTGTGGTGTTTTCACTGTGTTACTGTGAGTGTTGTTACAAATACTTTACACATTGCCTTTGATAGCCTAGACTGCTCAGGCCAAGTTACCTAGAGGGTGAGCAGGGATTATCTTAACAGTGTATCCCCCTTTCCCTGACTAGAAGCAAGGGTCCCTACTTGGACAGTGGTACCTACCCTGCCAACTAGAGAACCCCAGATCTAACATCTGGTCTACGTAGTGTGCTCTATCTTGCTTCATACCTCTGTCTCTATTCTTCTACTTAATATGAGGTCTTGGTGTGTGACCTTTATATGTCACTTTTGACAAAGTGAATAGGCAATTTGTATTTCATACATTACAAGCTTTCTATTCCTGAATATTGCCAAGGCATACAATACTGCTCCCCTCTTTACTATTTCTGTTAATGGTACTTTTTCTCCCACTTTTAATTTATAAAGCTGTACTAGGCAATGATGTCTTTTATCACCTTTTTATTCCTTTTTGCTAGTTCTCTTTATATGAATAAATACTTCACTGGATTTCGTATAGAAAATGTTCCATTAAAAGTATCTATGCTGATGATATTCTGTAATATGTTACTAATGCTTCTAGTTCTGTTCCTACTATTCTTCATATTATCAATCAATATGCTCATGTTTCTGGATACAAATCCAATAATAGTAAAACAAAAGTTTTTTCCCTTAAATATTTTTGTACCCCAATATGATAATAAATACAAACATCTTATGGAACTCAAAGTCTCTTAAAAACGTAGGTCTTACTTTTCTAACTGTATTAAACTGGTGGGGTCGAGTTGAAGCAATTAAAATGATTATTGTTCCCCAAATAATATATAATCTCTCTATGTTACCAGTTTGCATTCCTTCCTGATTTTAGAAGAATTAATATAAACTAATCAATCAATGACTTTGGAACAATAAGCCCGCGCATATTAGGAGTAAAACACTACAAATTCCTAAAAAAGTGGGGAGCATTGGGTTACGTGATTTCCAGAAGTATCATAGGTCCTTTTTCATTATTCAAGGTTCCCTTTGGTTTCAACCTAATGACCTTACCTTTTATTCTCCTACTTGGTTATTGATAGAACATTCTTTTTTATGCCCCTTTTCTCTTTTTTAACTATGGCTAATACTAAAATTGGTAAATTTTCATCCGTTCTTAATGCCACCTAATTGGCTTTAATATCCGTTAATGAATGTTGTGTGACTACTATGAGATCTTCTAAAAATGATTCACTGTGGCACACATTAAAACTTAACAGGCAGATTTCTTTCTGGAATGATTGGGTCACTTAAGGCATTTTTTTATATCAGTGATATTTGTAAAGGAGATATGTTTCATTCATTTACTGAGTTAGAAGATTGATTCCAATTTCCCCAGTCTGATTATTGAGAATATGAACTCTTATGCAACTCTATTTTTAACGCTTATTTTAACTCCATGTCAGTTGCTACGATGTCTACTATGGAGCTATATATAAATATTTTTAGCCATTCAGGACACCTAGCGTCTAAAGTCTATGAGAAACTCACTACTAGCTTCTCCTCCTTTCTTACGCAAACAATCAACTGAAATTCTGACTTAGACATCCAAATATTATCCGATCAATGGAAATAGGTTTAGTTATGAAATGATACACACCATGCTATATATTATAAGAAATTATATAAATATATCACAAGTCTTATTATGACTGCTATGATTTCACATGCTATAAATTATATATCATGCAATGGTATAAGCAGAGCATGGAGAAAGGGCAAGTTATAGTTAATGTAGTGAGGCATTTGATGTTAGAAGAATGTGCGAAGTATAATAAATTGAAGCTGGTGTGTAAATTATAAATGTATTTCTAACTGTGTTGTGTAAATTAGAAATTTAAGTTATAACTATACCTTTATAAATTCTCCTGTTTGTATAGTTTAAGTTGAGTTTGTGTATAAAGAATAACGTTTCCCCAACGATAACTTTGTTTTTTCCAATACATTTAAATGGTTTTGACTTTTAATAAAAATGTGTTACAAATTTAATTGAGCGTTGTTTAGTGCAGTGTTATAGAGCATAGTAAAGGACAGTTTTGTTCAATGTAGAGTCAGAGTCTAGCGGAGTGAAGTAGAGTGGAGTGGCATTGCGCACAGTGGAGTAAACTGTTATATAGTGGAGTGAAGTGCTGTGTTGTACAGTGGAGTAGAGTATTGAAGAATGTAGTGGCGTGTTTTAAAGTGGAGTGACATCTCCAACAGTACAGTTGAGTGTTGTACATTGGAGTATCATTGGTTGGAGTGTCATGGAGTGTCACAAGTGGAATGGAGTGTCGTTGAATAGCACAGAGTTGAATAGAGTCTTGTAGAATGACAGAGTTGAGTGGAGTGCTCTACAGTGAAGTGGCACACAATGTGCTAAAGTGTTGTACAGTGTAGTCTAGTGGACAGGGATGGCTTAGAGGAAACAAAAACATCACATAGGGCAGTGGTGTTTCCTATAGTACAGTTCTGTGGAGTGGAGTGCAATGTATTGGTATACTATACAGTGGAGTAAAGTGTTATAGATTGGAGTGGTTTGTCGTACAGTGGAGTGTTATGAGATCTTGTAGAGAGTGTTCGTTAGACTTCACTTTTTCAGTGGATTTATCCCCAGACTTTTTCCATTTTGGTGTCCTATTTTTGACTTATCTTTTGTTGGTTTTAGGACCCTGGGCACTTTACCACTGCTATTCAGGGTTAATGTTCATATGCTCTTCATGTAAATTGTGTTTATGGATTAGTGTTTCCATGATTGGCATATTTGATTTACTAATAATCTCATAGTAATGTGCACAGGTGTGCCCAGTGCCTGCAAATCAAATGCTGCATGTGGGCCTGCAGCACTGATTGTGCCATCCACACAAGTGACCTTTCAAAGGGTTCTCAGTCCTGCCACTGCAGTGTCTGTGCGCAGTTTCTACTGCCGTGTAGACCTGACAATTGCACCCACTTGCCAGGCCGTTACCGTCCCTTTTCTTACATGTAAGGTACCCCTTAGGTAGGCCAAAGGTACTCCCCTGGGCAGGGGCTGGTGTGTGTGACATGTCCTGATAGTGAAATACTAATAATTTCATTTTTTCACTATTGCAGGGCTTTCTGTCCTATAGGCTAACATGGGACTTGCTTTGTAACATCTTACAAATATAACTTTTTATTGGGACAAGATAGAAAATTGAAGTTTAGGCTCTCCGAACTCAGAATTTAATAACATCTTTTTTGGGAGATAACTTTTAAATTGTGTGTTTGAAAACGGCACTTTTAGAAAGTAGCCATTTTTTTTGTTTAACCATTCTGTATGCCTCTGCTGGTTTGTGTATTGACTGTCTAGTTTTGGAGTGATGGGCTGGGGATGTGCATTCACTGTAGACAGTCACAAGGGGGGTTGAGGTGTGTCCTGCGGTGACTCATAGTTAAGCTGAATAGGCCTGGTCTGCATTTAGATTGGTGGGAGGAATTTTCACTAGCACCTGAATAGGCAGTGTCTTCTCTGCACACAGCTGTCTTCACCCCCTGCAGTGAAACCTGGCCAGAGAGGGTAGAATTGGTTTGGACTGGGCTCAGAGACCCTTGCCTCCAAGAGAAAATGTGGTATAAATATTGGGACCCTGACCACAGGATTTTAGATTACTGCTGGAATAAGGAACCTGCCAGGAAGAAGAGCTGTGAGGAGAGACTACCACTTTGCTGTATACTTTGCTGGGTTGGCCTGCAGTTGCTGTTTCTGTCTTAGGCAGGGAAAGGACTGGACAGTGCTTTCTGCATTGCAAGTATCTCCAAGGGCTTGATGTAGAGCTTGCCTCCTGTGTGAAGTCTCAGGGAAATCAAAGACTTCAACATCCTCTGGGTACCGGCTTCTGGGACTGGATATTTCAGCTACCACAGATGAGCTACGGTAATCCAACATCGTCAACGATGCTTCTGCCAGCTCCATGACCTGAAGGCACCCGGAGAGGGTACTGCCGCACTTTGCACCGCAACCCTAGTATCACTGATGATGCCGTCCAATGCCGCTAATGAGTCACTGCTTGCATTATGACTTGTAGACACCGCAATACGCACAACCTCGCTTCTCACCGTGTCCTCCACTGACCTACATGAAGCCATCACCGATGACGCTGCCTGCACCTGTCATGTAGTTACTAAAAATACATAGAATCTGCGCGTTTAGACAACATAAACTAAGGTATTGGTGTCCAGACTGATTTCAGACACCACAAAAGGATATGTTATCTTTTAGACCAGCTAGCTCACATTGCCACCATAAGCCCCTAACTTTACCAAGAAATGAATAGTTTCTGGCAACTATCAAACATGACAACCCATAATCCTTCAGGGATCGTGGAAACAGTACAGTACTTTTTGCTCAGTCACTTGTGCTCACTTGGTCTCAGAGATATACACAGAATAAACGATTGGGACTTTTTCAATAAGCATTTATTGAACCAGCGTCATTCGAGTATAAATATGTTTGCTGTGATGATCATTAGACACAAGCAAGTGTATAAGATTACAAGCACCAACTGAGTAAATAAAAGGTAAAATTCTACTGTGGTGCTAAAACAGTGAAAATATGCAGGAATATATAAATATGATAGTAATCAAGCGTACACCTACTAAGTGGATCCTATCAAAATGTACCTAGCATGCATGTGAGTGTAAATCTAAGAATCCCCTAGAAAAGAGCAAACTCCATTACCTGATTGGAGATAACGAAGGACCCCATCTTGGTCTTGAGTTGGACACCCCACAAGGGATGTTAGACCACTGTGTCCTGGAGTTTCTATGCACAGGGACCTTAGCGTCTTGTGTCAGCATGGAAGCTTCTCCTGTACCCCTTTAGTTTTCAGTATAGATCTTTTATACCATAAAGATAACCTTGAGCTTCCTTACACAATCATTAAGTTATGAGTAGGATTATGTAAATGAACCTAAAAAAATACCTACAATTATGCAAAGTAGTTCTTTCGCCCTAGGATAAAGATGACCATGACTTTTATCATGCTGCTATGTACATCATGTGCAGGGGACTTTTCTAAGAATACTTATGCATAATAAATAAGGCTGGTTTCAAGGAAACTGATCGTCATTTATTCAGCATATAGCTGGGTAAAAGATCTGTGCTAGAACTGTTACGCAGAGCAAGGTAGGAAAAATGTAGGTGAAAGGTCATTAGTTATTTAGTCCTACATTGGGGTACATAACACACCGTGACCTGTGGAAACCTCTCATTGAGAACATGGACACCACCCCACTTCGGACTGCAGCCCTGGTCTCACGATGACCCAGCCCCAAGCTGACATGAATGCCACCCCACCAATATCAGCGCCATTGACTCCAGATCGTCAAATGATGCCAAGGCGTGCATCGCGAAATGTCGGCCCAACACGGCACATTGCCCCGTAACGCACCTCAGCCTTGGGTCTACCGACGACAGCGCTTCTGCAACTACGCTGCTTGCACTGTGACCTGTCAGCACCACAACGAGCATGCCCGCTTCTCACCACAACCCTGGTCTCACCAATGCCGCTGGATTACTGTCGCTGAGTAGCTGCCTGCACCACAACCTTAGGGCACTGAACGTCGCACCGCTCCGCTTCACACCGCAGCCCCGGCACCTGCCGATGTCAGCATTCCTGACTTCAAACACACAGAGTTTGATCTGCAACGCAAGTGACTTCAAGGGCCCAATGACCCCTGCAATTACCTTCGTAACTAACGCCTGCTTACGCCGGCTACGTAAGGCTCATCAAAAGGCCACCGATGCCCTGCATTTTTTAAGGTACTCTTTGTTGGTCTTCCCTACACCGTAGCTTGCCCGTGATGCCGTGGTCAGCCAGAACTGTTCGGATTTGTTGATCATGACACCGTGATAGCCCCAGGCGGAGATGTAGACTTCAAGGAACTGTATTTAAGTCTATTTTTGCTTAGTTTTATATCTTAGAACTGTTGGTGGATTTTTATAACTTTTTATCTTGTTTCACATAGAGAAAATATAAGATATCTTTCTAAAACTGGTGTGGTGGCCTATTGTGTTTTCACTGTATTACTGTTGGTTATATGCAAATGCTTTACACACTGCCTCTGAGATAAGTCTGATGGCTTGTACGATACCAAGGGGGCAAGCAGGGGTTATTTTAGAAGTGCATCCCCCTTATCCTCACTAGGAAGAAGGGTCTACTTGGACAGGGTAACAACCTGCCAACTAGAGACCCCCCGGTTCTAACATAGTGAAACTGTTTTAGTTGCAGAGTGGAGTACAATGTAGTGGCATGGAGTGGAGTAGAGTTTGGTACAGTGGAGTGAGGAAGACTAGACTACATTGTTGTATATTGTCCAACAGTGGAGTGATATATAGTGAAATTGTGTAATTGTCTTATATTGGAGTGGTGTGAAATTGAATTTCATACAGTGGAGTGGCATACACTAGAGTGGTGTAGAGTTGAGTAGCATACAGTGAACCTAAGCATAGTGTTCTTGGATTGACTGGACTGGCATACAGTGGAATAGCATACATTGGAGTGGTGTACCGTGCACTGCTGTAGAGTGGAATAGCATACAGTGGAGGAGCGAACAATTGAGTGGTGTACACTGTAGTGCCATACACTGGAGTGGAGTATAGAAGAGTAGGGTAGAAAAAAATAGCATAGAGCGGAGCAGCATAGAGTGGGGTTGCATACAGTGGAATAGCGTAGAGTACATTGGTAGAAAGTAGAGTAGAGAACAGTGAGGTGTTGTAAGTGGATTATCGCACATTGGATTAGCGTACAGTAAAGCGGCAAACTGGGGAGTGGCGCAGATGAAAATGGCAAAGAGTGAGGTGGCATAGAGTACAGTGGGGTACAGAGAAGTGGCATAGAATGGAATATTGTACACAGGAGTGGCATACAGAAGAGTGGCATAAAGTGGCATGGCATAGAGTGGAATAGCAGTCAGTAGAGCAGCATACCCTGAAATAGCATACATTGGGGTAGTGGACAGTGGAGTGGCATAAACTAGAACACCATACACTAGAGTGGCATAGATCGGAATATCATAGAGGGAAATGGTATATCGTGGAGTGGTGCAGACTGAACTGGTGAACAGTGGAGTAGTGTATTTTGCACTAGTGTATAGTGAAGTCTCATTGAGTGGATTGAGGTACAGTGTAGTGGCAGAGTGGAGTTGCAATATCATACAGTGGCTTAGAATAGAGTGTGGTAGAGTGTAATATACAATGGAGTAGTGTAGAGATCAGGGATGTAGAGTGTAGTGGCGTACAGTAAGTGACAGTGTAGTGGCATATAGTAGAACAGCATAGAGTGAAGTAGCATAAAATGGAATAACATATAGTGGAGTGGCACAAAGTGGAGTGGAATACAGAGTAATGAGGTAGACTGGAGTGGTATACAATTGGGTTGCTATAGAAGAGTAGCATACTGTTGGAGGGAGGACCACCGGGGAGTCGGGGAGACTACTCCGGGGCACCTTCCTACCGCAAAGTTACAGCCGAGCGCCGCCGAGAAGCCTCCTGTGAGAGGTCCTTCTCCTGTGATCGTACTAGGCCCAGTAACACCACTACACAGGACTCCGTATCAGTTGCTTATCTTGGTACTTTATCAAGGGTAGCACATTCAATATTTACAGGGGGATCGAGTGATCCAGAAGAGTCTCAATGTCTTTGTGGGGGTAGAGTAGCGGGACAGTCTTAGTACCAGCCTGGTACGGGGAGGTTCTGCGCCAGACCTTGCGGGCTGGTCTCAAAGCAGCTCGGCCGGGGGGAGCCGCGACGGTGTCTGCAGGGCTCGGGTGGTAGTTCCGCTTGGGTTGAGCCGCGACACAGTCAGCAGGGCTCCGGTGGTAGGTCCGCTTCGGTCGAGCCGCGACGAGGTCAGCTGGGCTCTGATGGTAAGTTCAACAAGGTCGGGCCGCGACAGCGTCAGCAGGGCCCCAAAGGTTCGTGAAGGTCTTTTAAGCACGATGGAGCCGCGACGTCGTCAGCAGGGCTCAGAATGTGGTTTCAGGATGAGTCTTTCTCCATAGGGTCAGCCGCGATCCGATCAGCAGGGCTCTTGACTCCGGGATACAACTGTTGTCTTGTTGCCGGGTCGCCCCAGATATAGGTCTGGAGCCCTTTGATGTCCGGACCCTTGCGCCCGGGGGGGCGGAGAGGCCGGGTAGGAAGTGGCCAGACGCCCAGCAGGAGAGGCGCCAGGCCCCAGAGAGCTGTGGGGCGATCGCACCTAGGTGTGGAAGGACAGCTGGGGGTCCCATCGATACTGCCCTCCGCCGGGAGTGGGAAGGGCTCACGTGGTATCCCCCGGGCCAGGGGTTGGCGCCTCGATGTCGGGCCTCGCTGGGACCGAGGCCGGGTGGAGCGGGGTCAAGTAGGTGGTTACGTAGAGTCACGTATAATCCAAAATGGAGGAGCCCCGAGGTGCATGGGACCTCGTGCGGCTTAGCGAGGGGGAACAGGACCACGCCACGAGGCCGGCTCCAACACGCGTCCCCCCCAGCTGTTATCTTCAGCAGAACTATTCATGCATCTACTCATATACCCATATAAATACTCATACACCCACTCTCATACTCATACAACTGCTCAACCACCCACTTAGTCATCCATAGAGCCACTCACTCACCCATACAGGCAATCACACAGTAACACACTCACCCACTCACTCACCCATACAGCCTCTCAGCAGAGCCACTCACTCACCCATACAAGCTTGTAAACACCTGTTTTTGCACGTATAATCTGAGACTAACTATAGCATTCCTGTAACCTTTGTTTTTATCAGTGAATTTCCAAGGATTTTATTTATTTTTTTTAATTTTTTTTATTCGAAACCGTTAGCACACAATAAAATACAAACAAGGGCCTACAACCACCAAGGCCGGTCGCTATAGAGCCCGAGGGCCCACAATGTAGCGCCACACACTCAGTTAAACCATAAGCAAGGCGCCCGGCAGTTCGTAAGCACATAGAACAGGCCGTGGCCTAGGCCAAGAGTAATCAAAAACAACAGTTTCATTTTGTATTATATATAAAACACACTCAAGGCAATGAGAGTCCAAAGTAACAGCGCGCTCTTCCCGGGACGGGGAAGAAAATATAAAGTCCAAAGCAGTACCTGTCCGGAAGCTGCAGAGGGGGGCCACGGGAAAACAAAGCAGGGAGCACACCTCAAGCACTCCCGCGGAACGCGCGGCTAGGGGGTCAGAGCAATATCGACCTCTAATGGCAGAGGCGGGGTGCAGATACTTCCCCGATATAGATTCCACGGACCCCATACCCTAGTCCATTTCCCAGGCTTACCTCTCGCCACATACGCCGTCTTTTCCCTAAACATACACCAGTCCATATTCTCCTTCCATACATCAATCGTGGGCGGCCTCGGGGAGCCCCATAGCTGTGCAATGTTACGTTTAGCCACCATGTTCCCCAAGGTCACCCACTGCGTCTGTGCCGCATTGCAATCATTCGGTTCCCAGACATTCAACAAACACCTCCTAGCCTCTGGAAACAGGGCCACGTGCGTGACCCCCTCCATTACGGTGTGGACACCGTTCCAGAATCGCTCAATCTCCGAACATTCCCACAATATATGAAGAAACATGCCCGGCAGGCCACATCCACGCTTACACAATCCATCCGTCGAATAACCCATACGCAACAGACCGGGCCCTGTGACATACACTCTATGGAGGATTTTCAGCTGTACAAACCGTAGGCGGGCCGGGATCGCCACCTCTTTCGGGGAGGCCACCGCTGAGACCCAATCCTCATCGTCCAATTCCAGGCCATCGCTCGTCCACGCATCCCTCAAATGGAGCAGCAAGTCCGCGCGATCGTTAATGAGTTTCTTATAAATCAGGGAAATAGTGCTGTCGGGCACATAGCCATCCAACACTCTGTCCTCCAGTTGGGTATACTCGGGGATAGCAGTAGCATCCGGAAAGACCGAACAAAGCGCATGGTGGATTTGAGCGTACCGGACGTACTCTCTATCATTTAATTTATATAAATTTTGAGCATTTCGAACGTTTTGAAAGCACCCTTCGCCCATAGATCACCCACCTTACATATACCGATCATATCCCATTTCTCAAAGCCTTTCGATCTCCACAAACAGCCCAACCGCCCAGAAGCATACAACGGCGTCGCCCGAGTCAAGCGATCCCTCCACCCCATCGCAGCATTCGCCGCGTGCCACACCCATACCACCACACGCGTGGGTCCCGTCAAACGCGTGTCCTGGGTCACCGAGTACAGAGCCCTATTATAGTCCCCACCCGGAAGCAGGAGTTTATCCATCTCGAAAGCCGGGTTTAAGGCAGGACCATATATCCCGTGGTTTACCGCCGCCAATTGAGACGCCCAATAGTATTGTTTAATATCGGGGAGGGCGACCCCCATCATACCAAGGGAGCGTCAACTTGGCGAGAGCAATCCGCGGCCGCCCGTCCCAAAACAGTTGCCGCTGAAGACCCTCCACCTCCCAGAAATAACGGGCCGGCACGACATCAAGAGTATTTTGCAAGGCATACAAGAAACGAGGCAGCGACATCATTTTAAACAACGCCGCTCGTCCGAGCGGCGAGAGCGGGAGTCGTCGCCATCTCGCCACGTCAACCTTCAATCGTTGGAGGGGAGGTAGAAGATTTCGCTCATAGCGTACCGCGGGATCCAGTGAGATAAAGATTCCCAAATATTTGAACCCCAGGTTAGCAATCTGAGCCGGGCAACCCCGCGGCAGAAGGGGGGCATCCCCCGAGAGGACGTAGACGCACGACTTGGCCCAGTTGATGACCAGGCCGGAGTTGCCGCCAAAAGAATTCAGCACATCCACCACTACAATTAGCGACTGCCGGGGAGACGTAAGATACAGGAGGATATCATCCGCGTACAGGGAGACACGGTCTTAAAATTCCGGCGTCCATCGAATGCCTCGCAACGACGGCTCCCAACGCAACCAGGCGGCGAGAGGCTCCAAAGAAAGTGCAAAGAGAAGGGGCGATAACGGACACCCCTGCCGCGTACCTCTCCCCAGTGCGAAGTGAGCCGACACCCTACCATTCACCACCACCTGAGCCAGTGGGTCGGCGTAGAGTAATTTTACCCAACCGATAAATTCCGGGCCGAACACAAATTTCGTCAACACGGCCCAAATATACTGCCACTCCAAAGTGTCAAACGCCATAGTAGCATCCAAAGATGCCAATATGGCCGGCTCACGTATGAATTTCGCTCTAACAAGCACGCCGTGCAACCGCCTCAGATTTAGAGCGGTATTCCGGTGGGGTATAAAGCCAGATTGATCCTGATGAATCAAGTCGCCCACAACCCGAACCAGTCGGTTGGCCAACACTTTAGCCAGAATCTTGGGTTCTGCATTCAACAGCGAGATGGGCCTATAGGAGGCGCAGCGATCTCGCGGCTTCCCCTCTTTGTGTATCACAACTATGCTGGCGAGGCGTTGATCAGGGGGGAGGAAGCCCGCCGCCCGCGCCGCCAGAAACATGTCTCGAAGATATGGTGCTATCTTATCGGGACGCAACTTGTAGAGTTCGATGGGAAGACCATTTGGGGCCACCGCTTTACCCGAAGCAATCGACCGAATGGCCAAAGCTATCTCATCTGACGACAACTTCGCCTCCATCAACACCGCGTCCGCCTCCGCTAAGGTTGGCAATGCAATGTCTCTAAGCAGGTTGTGGGAATCCTCTTCCGACCGCGCCGAGACCGAAGAGTATACCCCGCGGAAGTGAGCCGCGAAGCAGTCAACGATCTCAACTGGATCAGTCACACGCACTCCATCACTCCTCTCCACAATGGGCACCACCCTGCTAGCTCTCTCCTTCCTATCCAGCCAAGCAATCAATTTTCCGGCCTTATCCCCCACATCATACAACCGCCCTTGCTGCTCTCTACTTGGCGAGAGCAATCCGCGGCCGCCCGTCCCAAAACAGTTGGCGCTGAAGACCCTCCACCTCCCAGAAATAACGGGCCGGCACGACATCAAGAGTATTTTGCAAGGCATACAAGAAACGAGGCAGCGACATCATTTTAAACAACGCCGCTCATCCGAGTGGCGAGAGCGGGAGTCGTCGCCATCTCACCACGTCAACCTTCAATCGTTGGAGGGGAGGTAGAAGATTTCGCTCATAGCGTACCGCGGGATCCAGTGAGATAAAGATTCCCAAATATTTGAACCCCAGGGTAGCAATCTGAGCCGGGCAACCCCGCGGCAGAAGGGGGGCATCCCCCGAGAGGACGTAGACGCACGACTTGGCCCAGTTGATGACCAGGCCGGAGTTGCGGCCAAAAGAATTCAGCACATCCACCACTACAATTAGCGACTGCCGGGGAGACGTAAGATACAGGAGGATATCATCCGCGTACAGGGAGACACGGTCTTAAAATTCCGGCGTCCATCGAATGCCTCGCAACGACGGCTCCCAACGCAACCAGGCGGCGAGAGGCAGCTTCCGTAACTAACGCTCTGTAATCTGACAGTTTGAGGCTAAGAACATGCAATTTCTCCTCAGTAACCCCACTCTCCAGGTCCTCCTCCAGCACCGCTATTTCCGCTTCCAGGCGGACCACCTCCGCTCTCTCGCACTTCTTGGTATGGGAGATAAGGGACAAGGCCTGCCCCCTGACCACCACTTTATAGGCCTCCCATAGGGAGACGGCCGATGACACCGACCCCACGTTATCAGTAAAGTAGTGGTCAGTGGACTTGACCAACTCCGCGCGGATCTTAGGGTTACGAAGATACCAGGAGTTAATGGGTGCCACTCTCCCCTCTGCCCCAGAGACAACCCTCAGCTGCAAACATACAGGGGAATGGTCAGAGATACCTCGGGCCAAGTGACGCACCTCCCCGATCATTCCAGCATGGGTCGCCGGCATAAGCATATAGTCAAGTCTCGAGAGACTCCCATGGGCCCCCGAGTGAAAGGTGTATTGCGCCTGGCCCGGATGCATCAATCTCCAGCAATCTACAAGTCCCAAAGTGTCCAAAAAGCCACCCAACCAGGCCTGAGTCCTTGGGAGATCCCTGGGAGGGTGGCGGTCCTCCAACCCGGAGACAACGGCATTAAAATCTCCACCCAGCACCAGAACCCCCCCAGGGAGTCCCAGGACCAAACGCTCCAAATCAGCGAACGTAGCCGTTTGTAACCCCGGAGGTACATACACGGATACGAGCGACACAGTCCTGCCCTCCCATCTCCCCACCAGCGCCACATATCGCCCCCTGTCATCGTGAAGCACCTCGTCCACCTCCAGTGGGAGAGAGGCCCTGACAAGAATGCCCACTCCCCTAGAGCCAGAAGTGAAACCTGAGTGAGCGGCAAGGCGATAGCCCTGCCTATTTAGGGCCTGGAAGGAGTTCCCAATCAAATGTGTCTCCTGCAGGAAAACAATATCGGGCGAGGTTTGTTTCAAGAACTGCAACACCACCCCGCGCTTGATCCTGTCCCTCAGACCGTTCACATTCCACGAAAGGATTCTCAATCCCCTACCCCCATCCCACTCCTGCACCTGGTACACACATCCCGGAGAGCGCAACCCGGAAAATCCAACAGAAAACTTCACATTGCCTTGCAAAACAAAAAAACAACCATCCCCTACAACCCCCCTCCCCCACAATCCCAGAACAACAACTCCCCCCTCCCTGCACCCCTGCTTGAGCCCAAACAGCCCCCCCAACTTGCAGTGTGCCTGTCGCCCTAACCTATACCACAAAAAGAACCCCGGAAGGAGGAAAGGACTCCAATAAGCTCCCCACAACCCCCAGGCACTTGAAGGGCATGATGTACCAGATGAACGTACAACTGTGCCAAGGTACCAATTCTCGCCAGTCTAGTCAATCGCCATGAACCAAGTTCTAGTCCCGCTCCACCACATCCCGTTCGGTTTCCGTCGTCCAACTGTCTCGGTCCTGTCCCCGCGGCAGGGTATCCAACCAGTCTCCAGCTGCCTCTGGCCGGTCAAAGAAGTGGGAACGACCCTGGAACTCAACCCGCAGCCTCGCCGGGAACAACATCGCGTACTTCAACTCCATGTCCCTCAGGCGCCGTTTCACACCCAAAAATCCCAGCCGCTGTTTCTGGACCGCTTGCGTGAAGTCCGGGTAAAAGCTGACATTAGAGTTTTCAAACTTCAGCGGCCCCGCCACCCTCGATGCCTGAAGGATAGCGTCCCTATCCCGAAAGTTGAAAAGTCGGGCAATTATAGGCCTCGGGGGAGCACCCACTTTGGGCGCCCCACCCGGAATTCTGTGGGCCCTCTCCACTGCAAAGAACTTGCTCAATCCCTTAGGCGCGAGATGATTGATCACCAGATCCTCCACAAATAAGTCCGCGGCAGAGTCCTCCGATCTTTCCGGTACTCCGATGATGCGGACGTTTTTCCGCCTAGCTCTGCTTTCAGAGTCCTCAAGTCGACGATCCGTCTGGTCACTGGCCAGCCGCAGCCGGCAGACCTCCGTCTGCAGGGCTGCCACATCCACAGTTAGGCTCGACGCCGCTTGAGACAAAGAGTCGACCCGATCGTTGGTCTTGGATAGGTCTGCCCTGACCAAATTCACATCAATAAGGACCGCGTCCAATTTATGCGCCAGGGTATCAAACCGCTGACCCACCGCAGCCTTCATCTCCTCAATGGCGCCCATAACGTCCTGCAGGGTCAATTCTGACGATGGGCCCAAAACCTCTTTAGCCCTCTCAGGCGATTTGTGCAATCCACTGGGGGATCCCCTCAACTGCGCATACCGATCCATATTGTTGGCCTGTGCATAGGCACCCCTCCGAGTTGACTTGGGTTTCGACTTGTCACCGTCTAGTTTAGTCGCCATCGTCCGGGGGCCACCAAGGTTGGCCCTCGGAGAAGCCGGGGGACAGGGACCAGTTGACCCAAGCAATCAAAAACCGGGCAGGAAGTCCGTGTGTAGCCCGGGAGTCAGGCCAGACACTTCGCCGTCCGCTCACCGCTGAGACACTGAGGTCCCTCAGCCGATCTCAAAAAATCCCTTCGAAAACGAACGTGAAAGTGCGGGGTACGTGGCGAGTCAGGCTCGGCCTGCCGCTGTTGTTCACTTCGTACCCGGGCACCTCACCCACTCGAGATCGGGACCCAGGCAACAGCAGGCCGCAATAGTCGGAGGGCGACCATTCGGGTTCCCGGCGTCCAATCTGAATTTGGAAAACGGGTGGCACCTCAGCACGGATGCATCACCAAAGCCCATCAAGTTTACCAGGATTTAGTCAGGATAGACGTGGGAGGTTGCGGAGGCCCTCGGGAGCCGTAAGCCTATTCCAAGGATTTTTTAATTTGAATTCCTAACTATACCGTCCATGTGAATAAACACAACCACACAACCACTTACATACCCATTCACATATCCAAGTGCTCACACATACCCTCACTCACCCATACAGCCATTCAAAAAGACAATAACTCCCTAATACGGTCACTCACATGCCACTCAGTTAACCAAGCACCCATTCAAACAGCTGCTCACTTGCCCATACAGCCTCTTACACATCCAGTTAGTTACCCATATGTACCCACTTACCCATACAGCCACTCACACAGCCAATCACTCACCCAAACAACCACTCACACACTCCCTGATACAGCCACTGACTTGACACAGCCACTCACTCATACCGATACTCACAAACCCACATATTCACCCATATAACTACTCACACACCCATATAGCCACTCAGACACCCACTTACACATGAATACACACTCACATATGTGCTATAAACAGTATCATTCATTAGTAGTACACAAAGTATACTAATTTAAATTTTGTAGTACTTTATTATATGTTTAACACTCAAACTTTTAGAAAACACCATAATCAGTAGATGATATAATCAGTGATGTAATTTGAGATGTCAATAGTTAAGTCATTAGTGATGTCACTGACCATGTCATGAGTGATGTAATAGATGAGGTCATAAGCAGTGAAGGGTGGCGACATCAGTCATAGTTAGCTCAGACAACTAAACTATTGAATTTCTACAGTTTTGTGTATGTATAATCTGAGCCTAACTGTGATATCCCTATAACCTTTGCTTTTTTCAGGGAATTTTCAAGTTTTTTTGTTATATTTCCTAACAAAAACGTCCCTGTAACCTTCGGTGAATTTCTATGTTTTTTAACATGATTTTTTAAGTGTGAGAGTGTCTGAGAGGGTCTGTGAGTTGCTGCATAAGAATCTGAGTGGGTCTGTGAGTGGGTATGAGAGGGTCTACCTGAGTCTGCCAGTGGGTATAGGAATGTCAGAGTGAGTCTACCAGTGGGTGTGACAGTGTCTGAATGGATGTGTGAGTAGATGTGTGAGTGGATGTGTGAGTGTCTGAGTGGGTCTGTAAGTGGGTATGAGAGTGTCTCAGTGGGGTGTTATGAAAGTGTTCCAGTGGGTCTGTGAGTGGGGGCATAAGAGTCTGAGTATGTATGTGAGTGGTTGTGAGAGGTCCTAAGTAAGTCTACTGGTAGATGTGAGTGTGTCTGACTGGACCAGTGAGTGGGTGTGAGAGTGTCTTTGTGGGGAAGTGAGTGGTGATAGTATCTGAGTGGGACTGTGATTGGCTGCTTGAGTGTCTGAGTGGGTCTATAAGTGGGAGTAAGGGTGTCTGAGGGGTGTGTGAGTTTCTGAGTGGGTCTATGACACGGTGTTATAGGGTCTAATTGAGTCTACCAGTAGGTGTGAGAGTGTCTGAGTCAAAGAGTGGGTGTGAGAGTGTCTGAGTGGGTGCCATAGTATCTAAGTGGGTCTCAGAGTGACTGTGTGAGTATCTGAGTGGGTCTGTAAGTGGGTGTGATAGTGTCTGAGTGAGGCTATGATTGGGTATAATAGTGTGTGAGTGGTTCTCAGAGTGGCTGTGTGAGTGTCTCAGTGGGTCTGTGAATGGGTGTAAGAGGGTATGAATGGGTCTGTGAGTGGCTGAATGAGTGTCTGGGTGGGTATGTGAGTATCTAAGTGGGTCTGTGAGTGGCTCTAAGAGGCTCTAAATAAGTCTTCAGGTGGGTGTGAGAGTGTATGAGTATCTGCATGCGTCTTTATGTTTATATGTGAGTGTCTGAGTGGGTCAGTGAGTGGGTGTATAAGTATGTGGGTAAGTCTGTGAGTGGGCATAAGAGTGTCTCAGTGGGTCTGACAGTGAGTGTGGGGATCTTAATATGTATACTAGTGGATGTGTGAGTGTCTGAATGGGGCAGTGAGTGGGTGTGAGAGTGTCTGAATGGGTCTGTGAGTAGTTGCAATGTCTAAGTAGATGTGTGAGTTGGGTGTGAGAGTATCTGGGTGGGTGTGTTAGTGAGCATAAGAATTTCTGAATGGGTCTGTGAATAGATATATGAGTGTCTGATTGGGTGTGTGAGTGGGTATGACAGTGTCAAAGTGGGTCTTTGAGTGGGTGTGGCAGTGTCTGAGTAGTTCTGTGGGTATGTGGGACAGTGTCTAAGTGGGCGTTTCTGGGTGTGTGAGTGGGGATCTCTAACAAAATTTCGAAGGTCAGAAAATCGACCTATAAAAATATCGCAACACAAATATCGATGTCAAGAATATCGACATCCTATCTACAACATGTAAGTGCAAAAATATCGAGAAAAAATATATAGATGTCAAAAATATCGTTTTTAAAAATATCTTTTTTTTTGTTACAATAAATATGTTAAATAAACATAATAATACTTATAAATAAAATAAACATAATTATATATATTTAATAATGTTAAAAATTAATAATTAATCAATATAATTTAATAAAAAATGAATTAAACATATACATATAATATATAATAAATATACTTACTTAATAATGTTTTGATAATTATTGTAATAAATTATAAATTATTTAAAAATATTAAATATTGCAAACACATTACACACATAAAACAATAACATAAATAAAAATTAGATAATTATGTATGAAAGATTTACAAAATTATATTTAATTTAAAGATTGTTAAAATTAATTATATACTACATTAGCTAAAATAATAAAAATAAATATTAAATAGCAGAGACGATAAAACTACTACTCCAGCTCCCAAAAAAACAACATAAATGAAAATTTTGCATAGCGCAGGGCTAAAAATTACTATATCCACTCCAGATAGTGTAACAGTAGGGAAAGTGTTGGATAACGTAGAGGTATAAATTACTATTCCGACTCCAGGGAGTGCAACAGTAAGGAAAGTGTTGGATAGCGAAGGGGTAAAAATAACTATTCCAAATCCAGAGAGTGCAACAGTAGGAAAAGTGTTGGATAGCGTAGGGATAAAAATTACTATTCCAACTCCAGAGAATGCAACAGTAGGGAAAGTGTTGGATAGCGTAGGGTTAAAAATTACTATTCCAACTCCAGAGAGTGCAACAGTAGGAAAAGTGTTGGATAGCGTAGGGGTACAAATTACTATTCCAACTCCAGAGAGTGCAACAGTAGGGAAAGTGTTGGATAGCGTAGGGGTAAAAATTAGTACTCCAACTCCAAAGAGTGCAACAGTAGGGAAAGTGTTGGATAGCGAAGGGGTAAAAATTAAGATTCCCACTCCAGACAGTGCAACAGTAGAGAAAGTGTTGGATAGCGTAGGGGTAAAAATTACTATTCCAACTCCAGAGAGTGCAACAGTAGGGAAAGTGTTGTATAGCGTAGGGTTAAAAATTACTATTCCAACTCCAGAGAGTGCAACAGTAGGAAAAGTGTTGGATAGCATAGGGGTAAAAATTACTATTCCAAATCCAGAGAGTGCAACAGTAGGGAAAGTGTTGGATAGCGTAGGGGTAAAAATTAGTACTCCAACTCCAGAGAGTGCAACAGAAAGAAAGTGTTGGATAGCGTAGCGGTAAAAATTAAGATTCCCACTCCAGACAGTGCAACAGTAGGGAAAGTGCTGGATAGCGTAGGGGTAAAAATTACTATTCCAAATCCAGAGAGTGCAACAGTAGGGAAATGGTTTGATAGCGTAGGGGTAACAATTACTATTCCAACTCCAGAGAGTGCAACAGTAGGGAAAGTGTTGGATAGCGTAGGGGTAAAAATTACTATTCCAAATCCAGAGAGTGAAACAGTAGGGAAAGTGTTGGATAGCGTAGGGGTAAAAATTAGTACTCCAGCTCCAGAGAGTGCAACAGTAGGGAAAGTGTTGGATAGCGTAGGGGTAAAAATTAAGATTCCCACTCCAGACAGTGCAACAGTAGGGAAAATGCTGGATAGCGTAGGGCTAAAAATTACTATTCCAACTCCACAGAGTGCAACAGTAGGGAAAGTGTTGGATAGCGTAGGGTTAAAAATTACTATTCCAACTCCAGAGAGTGCAACAGTAGGAAAAGTGTTGGATAGCGTAGGGGTAAAAATTACTATTCCAACTCCAGAGAGTGCAACAGTAGGGAAAGTGTTGGATAGCGTAGGGGTAACAATTACTATTCCAACTCCAGAGAGTGCAACAGTATGGAAAGTGTTGGATAGCGTAGGGGTAAAAATCACTATTCCAACTCCAGAGAATGCAACAGTAGGGAAAGTGTTGGCTAGCGTAGGGTTAAAAATTACTATTCCAACTCCAGAGAGTGCAACAGTAGGAAAAGTGTTGGATAGCGTAGGGGTACAAATTACTATTCCAACTCCAGAGAGTGCAACAGTAGGGAAAGTGTTGGATAGCGTAGGGGTAAAAATTAGTACTCCAACTCCAAAGAGTGCAACAGTAGGGAAAGTGTTGGATAGCGTAGGACTAACAATTACTATTCCAACTCCAGAGAGTTCAACAGTAGGGAAAGTGTTGGATAGCGTAGGGGTAACAATTACTATTCCAACTCCAGAGAGTGCAACTGTAGGGAAAGTGTTGGATAGCGTAGGGGTACAAATTACTACTCCAACTCCAGAGAGTGCAACAGTAGGGAAAGTGTTGGATTGCGTAGGGGTAAAAATTACTATTCTAACTCCAGAGAGTGCAACAGTAGAGAAAGTGTTGGATAGCTTAGAAGTTAAAAATAACATACTTTTAAATAAAATAATTATTTAAAATAATTAATAATTTAATTATTAAATAACTCAAAATTACTTACAAATACCAATACATATTTATTAAAAACATAACTACCAATAAATAATTAATTAGCAAAAAATTATTAATAAATACCAATAAATAATAATTAAGGAATATTAATTACCAATTTAAAAATTATTGAACAATTACATTTTGTATACCAAAAATTAATTATCAAACATTAATTACCAATTAAAAAATCTTAAACAATTACATATTTTTTTACACAAAATAATAATTATTATACATTAATTACCAATTAATAATTTCTTATTAATATATTAATTAGAAATATCACTAACTAATATTTAAACATATTTAATTACCAATTGATTATTAATCAACAATAAATTATTTTTCATAACCAAAAAAGTATTATTTTAAATATTTACCAATTAATAATTAATCTACAATTAATTAATTATCAATACCCAACTACAAATTTAATAATTACTTAATTAGATTTCAATTACTTCCAACACTATTCCCCTATAAACGCACGAAACACTCAAATATTAAAATAATACAGTTAACATAATTATCAATTAATCAATTATTCAAAACTAATTACCAATTAATAAAATCTTAATTACCAATTAATACTTAATTAACAATAATATAATTAACAATTAATCAATTATTCAAAACTAATTACCAATTAATAAAAATAATTACCAATTAATACCTAATTAACAATAATATAATTATCAATACCAATAAATAAATAAAAATATTACTTAATTACAATTAAATTACTTCCCACCCTCTTCCCCTATAAACCCACAACCCGCTACAGAATTTAAACGCAAAAATTATTTTAAAAAAATTTATAATTCCTAAAAATGTATAATTAATTTATTATTATTAAATTACTTCCCACCCTAATCCCCTATAAACCCACAACCCGCTACAGAATTTAAACGCAAAAATTATTTCAAATTCATTTATAATTCCTAAACATTTAAAATTAATTTCATATAATTAAACTACTTCCCACCCTGTTCCCCTATAAACCCACAACCCGCTACAGAATTTAAACGCAAAAAATATTTAAAATTAATTTATAATTCCCAAAAATGTATAATTAAATTCATATAATTAAATTACTTCCCACCCTATTTCCCTATAAACCCACAACCCGCTACGGTACTAAAACACAAAATTACCTTTAAAAAACCCATTATTAACATATATAAATTGTATACATATATTTTAAAAACAGTAGAACACTTAACAAAAAATAATTAACACATACATATTAAATACATAATAAAATACATAACAATATTATAAATATCGATATTAGTGACATGGATATTAGTAACATCGATATATTTCATATCGATATTACTAACTTCGATATTACTATCATCGATATAACAAAAATCGATATTACTTACCTTAGGGTCGATATTCTGTCCATCGATATTCTTGACATCGATATTCTGTCCCTACGATATTCTAGACTCGATATTATGGTAGGTCGAAATTAAATTATCGATATTTAGACTGCTCACCTGTGAGTGGGTCAAAGAGCGGGTGTGACAGTGTCTGAGAAGATCTGTGAGTGGATGTGTAAGTTTCTATATTGGCATGCGAGTGGGTGTATGAGTATCTGAGTGTATGTCTGAGTGAGTAGGACAGTGTATGAGTGGGTCTGTGAGAGGCTGTGACAGTGTCCGAGTGGGTCTGTGACTCAATGTGTGATTATGTGATTGGGTCTGTGAGTAGGTGTGACAGTATCTTAGTGGGTCTGTGAGAGGGTGTGAGAGTATCTGAGTATGTCTGTGAATGGGTGCATCAGTGTCAGAGTAGGTCGTTGAGTGGGTGTGACAGTGTCTGACTGGGTCTGTGATTGGGTATATTAGTGTGTAAGAGAGTATGTGTGTTTATCTTTTTAAATTTTTCTGCAGAATTTGCAAATCTGTTGCGATTTTTCACAGGGCTGCACTGAGTGTCGTGGAGGATTCACAAACCCTCACATGTGGCAAACATACGATTTTGGGGTATTTTCCAAATATCAGTCATCCCTCACAGACCTCTCTGTTGCATCCATGGGGTCTGGGTTCCTCTACCCTGACTCCTTCGATTTCATTACATCTGTATTTTTACAACCAAGAACCAGTCTCCGATATAAAAAATGGTGGCCTCAACTCAGGTTGAAGCCAGCCAATCATGGCAGTGCTGTTGTCAAATGACTGCTTGTGTAACTTCACATGGTAAGTAGGTGTAGTGATATTAGGTCAACATTGCAACTTGTAACAAAATATGGCGAGTACGCATCAGTATCTCCCATGACAGAGATACTGTGGCGTACTCGCCTAATATCACTATACGTACTTACTATGTGAAATTACGCAAGTAGTTTGCACTATTGAGACACACTAGTATGACTATTTAGTAATGGACTAACATCCTTTTTGGAACTCTTCCAATATGATGGCCATAACACATTACCTACATATTGAGGCCTTTTTTGACAGCCCTGAAGAATTTGTTTTATAATATAATACTGACGAAACACGTGTTGGCTGTATCAAAACTGATTAAATATATGCTGATCACATGAAATGGATCAATATTGAACTGTTGTAAGGAATCTGCATTTGCTGTAAAGGAATTGGATACTAATTGCCCCGGACTGAATACTTTGGATTAAAAGTGGACAACAAGAATAATTGTGTTTATAAACACTATTTATCTTTGGACTTCTGATGTGCTCGGATTGGAAATTTGATATACTACTAGCTCCCTACAATACTGATGCAATCTCACGAGAGTCCTATGAGAGTATAACGCAAGTTTCAGGGAGTGAAGCTTGCTGCATGTCACTCGTTTGATCCTGCAAGACTCCTGTGAGGCCTGCTTGGAAAATTACAGGGCCTGCAACAAGGTGTTTTGTGATCCTGCAAGAGTCTTGCGAGGTCTTATGGAACAAAGTAGAATAAAGGGCCAAGGTCAACCAATAGTTAATGTTCTTATAACATGGCTGAAGAAATGCTGTAATGTGATATGCTGCAGAGCCAGGAGGTAGCTCAGATTGTTCTTGGTGCTTTGGAGGAAAAGGATGTCTGTTTGGGTTTTGCTCAGCAGATGGGACTTAGTTTGGAACTTAAAGAGACTGGTGCTTTCAGCTGCATTTAGGAAACAGCCCCAAGTTGAGGTATTTAATAATATATGTTATGAAGTTTGTTGAGAAGTGACAGTAAGTGAACTACTGTTCATAAAACTTTTCTATACAAGGTTTACTAACTGAAAAGTTGTTTACAGAGGTGTAGATTTCTAAAGAAAGTAGAGATTAGAATGTAGAGATATATAAGCAAGTATTGCTTATTGTGTTTAAAAAGAACTGTACAGTCTGAGTGCAGGTGTAAGTAAAAGAGGCAGAGTAGCTTAATTTATTAAACAAAGAATCTGCAATATTTTAATAAAAACCCTAGTATTTTTATGAACGTTACTGTGCACACAATTCACCCCTACGGGACCTCTGAGTGGAGATGTTGATATTTCTAGAGTAAAACACCATGCCCACTGTCAGCAAAGGGGTGCAAAGAGGAATGCGTTACTTTATACATTTTCATGGGACGAGGATTAATGGCATATTTTAATTTCATTTTGAAAAAAAGAATACACTGGTTCAGAGTGTGACGTTTTTCAGGAGAAAGGAATAACAAGTTAGTGGTACACTAGATATAAATATGTGCTTGTGGGTGAAAGATGTAGGAAAGTTTAGAGAATATAGTGATGAATCATTGTTATCAATTATTGACTAGTATGTAAGTTTTACTTTTCTGGTTAGCTTGATTTTTTGTGGAAGGAAAATGGAAAAAGAAAAGTACCATGTCAAAAAATATATGGAGGAGTAAAAGAAAAGTTGTTTCAAGAAACAGAAAATAATTACTATGTGGAAAATCTGGAAATAAACTATTGATTGGAGAAGTGATTATGGGTTCATTTGTGGTCTTGCACAAACTTGTACTGTGCAGGTCTACTGGTCTTTAATGAAAAATAACCTGCTTGCATATGCAGTAAAGAAGATCCTTTCTAGGTAAAGCAGAAATATTGTGTTGTTCAGCATTTAGTTCCCGAGGAGGCACAGTATATCCAGGTTGAAAAGATGTTGAAGCACATGAAGAGCTCTCCAGTTCAATATCATGAGCTAACTCTGCCTGAGCTATCCTTTGTGAACTCCGTTTAAAAAACAGTATGCATGAACATCTTTGCTCAGACCTTTTCACCACCTGGTCTCATATCAAACTTGATTCTTTGGCGGACTGACGTTTTATGTCAAGAGGAATGTATCACTTTATACATTTTTAATCGAACCAGGATAAATGGAATAGTATAATTTCATTTGGAAAAAAATAATCCACAGGTTCAAGGTGTGACATTTTTCAGGAGACAGGCACAACAAGTTAGTGGTACACTAGATATAAACATGTGATTGCGGATGAAAGATGTAGGAAAGTTTAGAGAATATAGTGATAAATCGCTGTTATCAATTATTGGCTATTTTTTAAGTTTTACTTTTCTGGCTAGTTTCTTTTTTTGAAGAAGGAAAGTGGAAAAAGAAAAATATATGTAAAATATATCAAACAAATGCCATACCAAAGATTATTTGGCAGAGTGATAATTTGCCTATGCCAAGCTACTAATCATTAGTGAGAGCTAGAGAAACATGAGTTAGGGCAGGTGTTTGGATATCCCTAAAAAGTATTTATTCCATGAAACATTCACATAATGTTGGAATAGGGTGGCTCTGGCAAGAGCCTTTGTTTTTGCAGTGTTTTAATGTTCATTTACACATAGAACTGGATGCATTCCTTGATGTTAGTAATAAAGATCCTGTTCCCTTCTGCAGTGAAGTGCACTCCATGTCACCTTTCGCCATCGGGCATATCAAACCGGTTGTTGTTATATATAAAATCGAACCCATGCCATGGTCATGAAAAAAATACAGAAATGTTTTCTTGACATGCTTCCAGGATTTCTCAATATTAGGACACAACCCTTTTGACCAATGAATTTTTAGCTTTGGCCTACATTAGAATATACAAAGGCAGTGTGAGGAAATAGATACATCAATTGTGAAAAGGTCTCCTTCATTTGGATTTCAAATGCAACCCCTGTGGTTGTGCGTAGGTCATTGTCACCAGAGTGCACTATCATTAGGTCGGGGGTACTCACAATCCAAAATGCTCTTAACCGTAGGTAAGAATTGATGCCACTTCATACCTATGTGGCCAATCCGAGTTCGGAAACCCAAGATCTTTGTCAATACCATAATTGATATGGTGGAAATTTACTTGATAAACAAGATGAGCTTTTCTTTTAGGTGATTTTTACATTTTTGTACGGTCTTGCAAGAGGCTTGCAAGAGTAATGTAGGTAGTGCTTCCCCCTTGAACTGCACGTGAGGGATTGTCTACCTGCCTCTCGCGACTCTCATGAGAGTTTTTAAGAGGGGATAAAAGGGTATCATAGTACATACAACTTATATAACAAAACTATAGGGTAGCCCCGGAAAAAGCTGTTTTGTTAACATTTTGTAACAATTTTTTTTTTCTTTTCTTCCTTTAAAAAAAAAGTTTTAAAAATGTTATAATATGGTAAAACTAAAACAAACAACTTGGGCTGAGGGAACAACAACTTCTCATTAAAAACAAAAGAGCGGAAATGGTGGAAACAAATAACTGCTAAAAAAATCTACTGCCTATGGGGCATTTGTGATCTTGGACAAGCTTATTCTGTGCAGACCTGCTGGTCTCTGATGAAACAATTATGTGATTACAAAAGCGCATTATTAAGATAAGCATGGTTTGTATCAGATTCAGACCTCAGCACCTGGGCAGACACATTATCTCCTGGTTCAAATGAGGTGAAAGCCACTGAAGAGTTGTCCAGCTCTGCAGCACAAGCTAACTCCGCCTGAGCAAGCCTTTGTTAATGCATAGCTCTGAGGTGCCTCTACAAGCCTGTAGTACTCATGGTGTACTGTTTGTTTCTACTCACCTGGCTGAACTCCTTCTTGGAAAGTTTGCAGATGACATACTTTGGAGAGACTTTTTTGTTTCAAGGCGTGATGTCAAAAAATTGCCAAAACATTGCCATACCAAAGACTCTTTGGCAGTTTGAAGTGGCTGAGCAGGTACCACAGCAACAGGCTGCTCAGACATTCTTTTATGCCAAAACAAGAAGGTACACAGAGCAAAATAACATGGTCTTCCCACTGCAAACTCCAATAGGCAAATAAAACAAAAGGATAGATTCCTCCTTTTGCAAATAAAGAAATCCATATCAACTGTATCACAACATTACTTTGGGGTGTGCTTCCTTTCCCAAACCTTTTGCAAGACTCTCCCAAGCATCTCATGAGATCATAAGAAAAGACTGCTTTATATATTAAACTAAACAATTAACAATACATTTTCTAACTTAATCAACACCTCTAATGTCTTCCTTTGTTCAGAATGTCAAGAAAACACTGTTAATACCATAATTCCAAATGTGTAATCTTGCGGGTGCTTCACGAGAGCCGAACAGGAAGTACAGCCAGCTGGGGTCCATACAGGGTATAGTGTTTTCAACTCCCAAAAGCGTCTTTCAAGAGTTATAAAGTTTCTAAAAATTATAATAAATATAAAAAACATTTCTAAATGACTCCCTTATTATTGAAGACCTCTAAACAAAAACTGAACACATAAAAAATTCTATGCAATACTTGAAAACAAAATACTTTAAAACAAGATTTCATTATTCTTGCGGGCCTCTTGCAAGAGTATTGAAACAGCTTGCAAATAGATTTACATGTGAAAATTATTATTATATATGTTATTGCAAAAACAGATTACTATCTTTTGAATTATAATAATAATTTTAAAGTAACAACAGATACAAAGTCTATGAAAAGTATGGTATTAGAATATGGAACTTCCTGAGAAGATGTCTCAATATAGGAGTTATAAGAACTGAGGTGATAGACAATCTGCACACAAATATTGCTGTATTATTCCATTTCCATGATGTCATTTGAGATGTCATGAGTGATGTCCTAATTGATGTCATAGAACATGTCATGAGTGGTGTCATATGTGAGGTCATAAGCAGTGTATGGTGGGGGCACAAGTTATAGTTAGCGCTGCTAATTATAAATGGTGAATTTCTGTAATTTTTTTAGTTCAAAACACTAATGTTTGTTTCGGAAAATTCCCCTAAATATAACGTTACTGTAACCTTTGGTTTTTCAGTGAATGTCACATTTTTTTTTTTACCAAAACCGATCTTTTCATTACACCTCACTATAACTTAGGTGCCAATTCCGATCCGGTAAAAAGCGGCTACGAACCGTCGGACGGAGCCTTTTCTCCGTCCGACTCGTACCCGGTGCGAAATCCATCCGAAAAAGCAAGTACGATTCGGACGGAAACACCATTTCCGTTCGAATCGAACAAAACACCCACCGAACAGATTCGAAACACTATTCCGATCCGGAAAAGCGCCGACCTGACGTCGGTACGCATCCAGCCTACGTTTCACGAACCAGGAAGTACGATTCGAACCGACGTCATCTCGCACGGAATATATTTACCGGCTGCCAAAAACTGCCGGGAAATCAGGACAACACACGCAAGGAGCAGCTGGACGCGACGAACAGACATGGACCCGAACCTACGTGCCATCCCTGCCCTCCTAGCAGTCCACCTGGCGTACAGGAACCGACGCAGATGCCGCAGAAGGTCAGCACAACAACCAGGGGCAAAGGGGGGGGCAGGGGCAGGACACACAACACCAACACATGGTACCAAATCATACATGGGCTGGACATACCTGACCATCAGGGCCTGGTCACCTCCAGGGGGTGGGGGCGTGGCCAGCAACGCATGCGTCCGCCACAGCGGAAGTGGATGGCACGCGAACCGGTACGTACCCTACCCAGGCCGCAAGAGCGTGGGTACGGAACGTACCACGCGTCCACACACGTCACTACAACAATGGCGGTACGGCCCGTACCCACGTCAGAAATGCCTGGGTACAGCTCGTACCAGCATTGCTGGGGTCATGTAGGGGTACGCGTGGTACGACCCGTAGCCATGCCCCCAAGGACTGTGTACGGTGCGGACCCCACGGCACCGCAACAATGGGGGGACGCACCGTACCCACCCACCAAAGGCATGGGTACGGGCCGTACCCAGGCATGCAGAGCGTGGGTACGGGTATGTATGGACCGTACCCCCACCCCAGCAGTGTATGTACGCCCCGAACCCCCACCCGTGTATGTACGCCCAGAACCCCCACCCCAGCATTGTATGTACGCCCCGAACCCCCACCCGTGTATGTACGCCCCGAACCCCCACCCCAGCATTGGATGTACGCCCCGAACCCCCACCCATGTATGTATGCACCGAACCCCCACCCGTGTATGTACGCCCCGAACCCCCACCCGTGTATGTACGCACCCAACCACCACCCCAGCAGTGTATGTACGCCCGAACCCCCACCCCAGCATTGTATGTACGCCCCGAACCCCCACCCGTGTATGTACGCACCGAACCCCCACCCCAGCATTGTATGTACGCCCCGAACCCCCACCCGTGTATGTACGCACCCAACCACCACCCCAGCAGTGTATGTACGCCCCGAACCCCCACCCGTGTATGTACGCCTCGAACCCCCACCCCAGCATTGTATGTACGCCCCGAACACCCACCCGTGTATGTACGCACCCAACCACCACCCCAGCAGTGTATGTACGACACGTACCCCCACCCGCGTATGCAAGGAGCGAACCCACACCCGTGAATGTCATGAGCGTACATATTGTGAAATAGGAGAGGTGGGTGCAGAGTCCCCCCAGCAGTGCCCAGACACAGGAGGGGTGGGTGCATATCACTCCCAGCAGTGCCCAGACACAGGAGGGGTGGGTGCAGAGTCCCCCAGCAGTGGCCAGAGACAGGAGGGGTGGGTGCCTAACACTCCCAGCAGTGCCCTGAGACAGGAGGGGTGGGTGCCTAACACTCCCAGCAGTGCCCAGACACAGGAGGGGTGGGTGCCTATCACTCCCAGCAGTGCCCAGACACAGGAGGGGTGGGTGTCTATCACTCCCAGCAGTGCCCTGAGACAGGAGGGGTGGGTGCAGAGTCCCCCAGCAGTGCCCAGAGACAGGAGGGGTGGGTGCCTAACACTCCCAGCAGTGCCCAGAGACAGGAGGGTTGGGTGACTATCACTCCCAGCAGTGCCCAGACACAGGAGGGGTGGGTGTCTATCACTCCCAGCAGTGCCCTGAGACAGGAGGGGTGGGTGCAGAGTCCTCCCAGCAGTGCCCAGAGACAGGAGGGGTGGGTGCAGAGTCCTCCCAGCAGTGCCCAGACGCAGGAGGGGTGGGTGCAGAGTCCCCCAGCAGTGCCCAGAGACAGGAGGGGTGGGTGCCTAACACTCCCAGCAGTGCCCTGAGACAGGAGGGGTGGGTGCAGAGTCCTCCCAGCAGTGCCCAGAGACAGGAGGGGTGGGTGCCGAGTCCCCCAGCAGTGCCCTGAGACAGGAGGGGTGGGTGCCTATCACTCCCAGCAGTGCCCAGACACAGGAGGGGTGGGTGCCTATCACTCCCAGCAGTGCCCAGACACAGGAGGGGTGGGTGCAGAGTCCCCCAGCAGTGCCCAGAGACAGGAGGGGTGGGTGCCTAACACTCCCAGCAGTGCCCTGAGACAGGAGGGGTGGGTGCCTAACACTCCCAGCAGTGCCCAGACACAGGAGGGGTGGGTGCCTAACACTCCCAGCAGTGCCCAGACACAGGAGGGGTGGGTGTCTATCACTCCCAGCAGTGCCCTGAGACAGGAGGGGTGGGTGCAGAGTCCCCCAGCAGTGCCTAGAGACAGGAGGGGTGGGTGCAGAGTCCTCCCAGCAGTGCCCAGACGCAGGAGGGGTGGGTGCAGAGTCCCCCAGCAGTGCCCAGACGCAGGAGGGGTGGGTGCCTATCACTCCCAGCAGTGCCCAGAGACAGGAGGGGTGGGTGCAGAGTCCTCCCAGCAGTGCCCAGAGACAGGAGGGGTGGGTGCAGAGTCCCCCAGCAGTGTCCAGAGACAGGAGGGGTGGGTGCCTAACACTCCCAGCAGTGCCCAGAGACAGGAGGGGTGGGTGCAGAGTCCTCCCAGCAGTGCCCAGAGACAGGAGGGGTGGGTGCAGAGTCCCCCAGCAGTGCCCAGACATATGACAATATACCCCATCAACAAGTTCAGTGACCAACAAGGGTGATACCCCAGATGCAGGTGGAGCCATCGCTGAGCCAGCATGGCCATAGTGAAAGGCAACCCTCACACATCCAGAAAATGTAGACACAGCACAGCACAGCATATGGGAGACACCCTGCAGGGAAAATGGCCGGCTCCACAGAGGATGGAACACACCTTGGGACAATGTCACCATACAGTGAGAGCAAACATGACCAAATACCATTGGCAGAGACCTCTGTGATGGCACGCAGATGGCAGGGTACACCCCATGAGCAGCACACTCCAACATTTCACAGACCCCTAACACATTATCACCACCCCAACTCAGGGAGCACCAGCACCAACAGCAAGTCCAGGAAAGCATCAGTGTGCAAAACCAAAAGAAAATGCTTTATTCAGCAGGAAAATATCTCTGAGAAAATGTCCACTATGTACAAGGGCCATGGGCCAGGCCAGCAGCAAAGTCCGGGGGGGGTACACATCGGGACGTGTGTCCCCTAGCTTGCCTGCACAGTTCACATGTCCATTTCATCCACAGAAGAGGGGGCATCAGGGGGGAGGGTGGAAACAGGCACCGCAGGGACAGGATGGGCAAGGGTAGGTGTTGTGGGTGCAGGGAGGGATGATTCCGCCACAGGGGGGGTGCCAGCACCAAAGGTGGAGGACAGAATGGCGCTGCACACGTTGGCAAGGTCCCCCAGCGACTCCCCCGCACCCAATCGAACCACAGGCCCCAAGGAGGGGGGGGAGAGGGATGGGTCGCAGCGCCACTGGGGGAGGGTGTGGACAGGGTGGGGGACTCAACTCCCCTGGCCGGGTCCTGCCTCCACCGCTTGCGGGGTGGTGTCCTCCTGGGTCGGGGGGCACACTTGCAGTGGATGATGCTGTCACCGACTGTTGGCCAGGAGAGCTAAGGGGAGTGGATTTGGAGGGAGTGGGTTGTGTGGACTGCGGACTCCCACTGTGGCTGCGTGTTGTACGTTTCCCCCCCGACCCAGTGGGTGTGCCTTCCTCACCCTGTGTGTGCGTGACAGGAGGTGTGCGCTTCGACTTCCCTGGTGGTGTGGTGCCTGTGTCTGGTGGGGTGCGTGCACGCTGATGTCTGGATGTGCGTGGGACAGGCACGGGAGTGGGAATTGTGGATGGGGCAGGGGTAGGGGGGGTAGGCAGCGCTGCAGGAGATCCAGTCCTGCAGTCAGTGTGGAGTCTATGGACCTCAGCAACTGCCGTTGGTCAGACTGCGCAGCCAACATGCCCTCCATGTATGCCTCCATCTGGGTCAGCACCTGGGTGTGGGCATGGAGGACATTTAGCATTGTAGTCTGACCAACCTGCAACTGCCTCAGGATGTCCACAGACTCCGCACTCACCGCAGCAGTGGTGACAGGGGCAGGGGGTGCGGTGCCTGGCAGGAAGGAGACATGTGGGGACCGAGCACGGAGGGAAGGGCCACGAGCAGGTGGGAGGCCGGTGATGGAAACTGAGGTGGTGGGGGGATGTGGAGGGCTGCCATCAGCTGGGGGGGCAGACTCCGCCACCTCTGGGAGCTCAGCCTCGGACCCGTCTGCGTCATAGTCTGTGTTGGCAGTCGACAGGTCCTCTGCCTCACTCCCTTCGGCCTCCGTGCCACTCCATGTGCCAGACAGGACAGCACTGCTGGCACTGGTGCTCAATCCCTCCTCCCGGTCCGTGCTAGTGTCTCCTTCCGTGTCCCCCGGCGATGCTGTGGGCAAGGTGAAGAGACAGGAGATAATCAGACACCTGTACACATATGTCACATGAGTCAAATATACATAGGTCACATTGCATAGCCTGAAAAGCAACAGGAGTAACACCTACAAAACAATGTACACATGTAGGCCATGGAACACACAGTTTGTCGACCCACCATGCCACTGGGACACAATGGAGAGCATGACACAACAGCAAATCACTGCACCTAAATTTTTACAGAGGAGCCAGCCTCTGGGGACAAATGTGCACAGCATCTGCACCACACTGCGTCGTCAAAAAGGGATGAGCAGGAATCAAATCCATTGACTCTTGCCACATGCTGCAAAGGCAATACATGAAACCATGCCAAACATTACTGGGTCAATGCACCTTGAGCATATGTCCAGTCAAACATCACACACAGGCAACACCCAGCAAGGAGGATGAAGCTTCTGACATGTAGGCCTTGTACGCACAAACCACCCACACCTGAGACAATCTCATTGAGACGGAGAAAGTATGTACACCTCTTACTCTGGGATGAAAACACATGGCCTCCACTAATGCATGACTGTACACACACTGCCCCTGGTGCGCCTGTCCACACATCATTGACAGGCAAACATCATCAGATTGTCTTAACAACACACACAGGTAATGCCCACTGTGAGTATGCACAAGCAAAATGGGTCCCACTGTACAGTGGACACATGTAGCAACCTGTAGGTCTTAACAGTTGAGCCCAGGGTACAATGCCACCCTACCCAACCCATGGCGAAGACACATTGAATGGCCATATTGTTGGATGACGCACATGATACCTAGGAAGAGGTGCCCCAGGGCACAGTAGTGCCCACACTCCTCCATGGTCCTGGATGGACATGACTGCAAATTAAGCAACCGTCCCTGCACTTAGCAGGCCTCCCACTCAGGCACATCATGTCAGAGGGCACACAATTGGACATGCATGCTGGAAGGCTGCACATTTTGGAGACACACCCCTATGTCGTGATTCACAATCAGTGCCAAGTGACATGGACACCACAATGACTGAAATTGGCCAGGGCACACGCAAGGTCCCCAGACCTGTGACACATCACCCCCACACATGATGCTGCTAGCATTGGGCACCTGCATAAACTGTCTGCCTAAATAACCTTGTGCAAGAGTGGCTACAGACAGACCAGGGAACACATGGCAAGGAGGGGAAGGGAGGGAGTGAGAACAGCACTGGGCTACTTTGGGGAGAAGTTGACGCACTGCACAATCAAACCCTGGCAGTGTATCCATGCAACTGCGCACTTACATTGGCTGGGGACACACAACTGACACACATGTACCTACCCCCTTCCTGCTGCTGCTTCTCCTGTAGGCGCCTGTCCATATCGGGGAAGACCACCACCAGCACACGCTTCTGGATGTGGGTCAGACGACGGCGCCCACGGTTCTTACGGCTCTCAGGTGAGTCCCCCAGCAGGACCCGTGCAATCCTCCTCGTCCAGCACCGGATGTCCTGCCAGCGTTTCCTCACCTGAGACAGGCCCCGCATCCGACCCTCTGTAGCCCTCACGGCACTGACGGCTGTCCTCCAGATCTCCCCCTTGGCAATGGTGCCTACCTGTGAGGATGCAAAAGTGAGAATACATTAATCCACATGAGCAAAGACACAGAGACACACATATAGAACAATCCACTTCATGAACAGGCCATGGTATGCATGCAACTCATTGCACCTTTGTCATAGGGACATAATCCACTGTGGAAGGCCAAATGCACTACGTGCCATTGAAAGTACACGGGTGGCATGAGGGGTACCACACACTCACTGACCAGGGATCACACTGTGCCTCACAGGCTACACCAGGATTATGTACAGCACCTCAAAGCAGTCACCTGCCCCAGCACACTGATGCTACCTCAGCAGAGTACACAGACACACACAGGCACAGGACAATCACATGGCATTGCCAACTGCGGGTACACACCTCACTCTGCCCATGTGCCAGTAGACGGGGGGTGTCACAGGTGTGGGGCTGGCTCAGCACGGCATGCACACAGCACTGCTCCCTGCTCACATCGGATGGGCAGCCTATATCCATCCCTCATGCAGCTTGTGTGCAACACTCCCCAAATGCACTCACCCACATGACAGGGGACACACACACCAATGTGCAGGGGACGAACACGGCCTTTGGACACTCACAGCACAGGTACACTGAACAAACACACATCCATGGGTACTGTCACCTGTCACACTGGGGGGAACACAGGATCACATCAGGACTGTGGAAACAACATCCCCAGGAGGAGTAGCCCGGCAGTATGTGGCATGCACCATGCAATCATTGTCACAGTAGGCACTATGCAAGTGAGGAGTGCACACAGGAAACACAGCATGCAATGCATGGGTGACATGAGGCCTTCCACACCCTTGGACCCACTCTAAACACCAGTGCATGTCTGTCACACATGGACACAATGCCAGAAGTCACTGTCACACAAAAGGGGCACAGTCTAAGCTAGTGGAGTCTGCACTCACCTGAACCCCTGGTCGACCATACAGGCTCTGGTACTGTGGGAGGATCACATCTATCAGGGCAAGGTTCTTCTCCTGGGTGAATGGCTGTGACCTCTCCACAGTCCTGGACATGGTGCCAGAGGAATCACTATCAGCAGCAGTGGTCATGGATGAATGGATGTGCAGGCAAGTGCTCTCTCATGGGACCTGGCTGGCTTATATCTGCCTGGCTGGCCTGTTCATGTACAGGAGTACAGATTGATTGGTCAGTCACATTTGCATCCTACGTTTCATCCAATCCCTTCAAACCTACCCCAGTGTGTGGCTTTGCATGGTTTCAGTTTTGATGATGATGTCAAGTCGACATCCACTTTGCAACAATGTAGATTCTTGCAAACTGACTTCTGCTGGGCACCTGGTGCTCAAATTCAAAAATCAAACTCGGTCTCCATGGCAACCATCATGCATTTAGGCCCTTATACTTGTCCCTCATGTGTCCCCTACGTGTTTTCATACATGTACACACAGGTACGGTGCGTTCCACGCCCTAGGGCACCCCAAAAGCAGTGATACGGTCTGGACAAGCGCTTGTACGGTCCGGATCACAACATGGGCGCTGGCGTATGCGTACGCCTCAGTAGTACGGACCGGACAAGCGCTTGTACGGTCCGGATCACAACATGGGCGCTGGCGTATGCGTACGCCTCAGTAGTACGGACCAGACAAGCGCTTGTACGGTCCGTACTACTGTGGCGTACGCATACACCAACGCCCATGTTGTGATCCGGACCGTACAAGCGCTTGTCCGGTCCGTACTACTGTGGCGTACGCATACGCCAGCGCCCATGTTGGCCCAGGGACCCTATCCACGCCCTCAGAGCGTATGTACGGTGCGTTCCACACCTGTCAGTGGTGACAGGCGGCACACAGACAGGAATGGAGCATCAGATTTTGCCAAGGGTGGACACCAATGCATTGTCTGTGCAATACCACATGTGTGTGACACAGGTGTGTCAGTATGTGATGTGGCACATTACCCCTGAGGTGTGGGCAAAGCATATGTACGATGAGCTGTGTACACATGTCGTGTGTGATGGTGCGCATTGTGCCACACATACCCTCCACTCCTTTGACATGTGTGCATGTCGTGCACACTAGTAGAGCCATGAGTCACTTGCATGTCCCAGTCACGGACACCCGCACCTGTCCCCTGATGCCAGGTACACGGAATATTACACATGGCATGTGAATGGCTGCGTTGCACGCTGCAACCATGTCATGTGTGTGGCATGTGTTTCCATGATTTTGCTGTAGGTGTGTGGTCCAATGCATCAGCAGTTGCTGCTACCAACATGTGTGTGTGTGTAGATGGCCATGGCACACTGTTCCGCACACCAGCCCACATATGTGATCTGCCATGAGGTGTGTATGTATGCAACTACACGGAGTTACAAAACAAGTACATATCCACATGCTCTCAATGCATGTACGTTCTGTCTCGACATGTACTCCTCCAAGGCAATGTGTGTGGCCTGTCCTTTTCCTATAACATGTGACCAGTGCATATCGCATACACCAACCTGTCTGTACCATACGCATCCTACTTCTGCACATGTGTGGATGTCCGTGAATCCTGTGATGCGTGTGCATGTTCACTTACACTGGCCCACAGCTAGTCTCATGCCATGTCATCGTGAGCTTGCCCCACTCCGTTATTGGCTGTCCCTTGGTAGGAGTGTCACCTGCCTGGCGTACGTATCCAGGAAATGTGGCACAGACCTGACTCTGAATATGGCATTTGTGTATTGGCTGTTTAACATGTGCTCAGTGCATTGACAATGTCGTCGTACAGTGCTCACTCATCGGTGTTCCTTCCATTTCACTGCAGGGCTCCCCCTCTCCCTCGACGTATGCCAGACCTGGCTGCCCTGCATGAACGGGACTGTATACGCCGCTACAGATTCAGCCAACGGTTGATTGATGAGTTGACTGGCCGGCTGGAAGCACACCTCCTCCCGCGCCACAGGTATCCCAGTGCACTGACACCCAAGTTGAAGGTGATGGGAGCCCTACATTTCCTTGCCACGGGTACGTTCCAACATACCATTGCTGACGTCGGGGGCATGTCCCAGACGATGTTCAGCCGTGTTCTGCATGATTTCTTAGAGGCTATGTTGGTTCACCTGGATGAGTACATTAAATTCCCAATTCGTGAGCAGTTGACAGGTGTCAAGCGTGAGTTCTATGCCCTGGGAGGGATGCCCCATGTCATTGGGTCCATAGATGGGACACATGTTGCGTTGGTACCACCACAGGCACAGAAGGTGGTGTATAGGAATCGCAAACATTATCACTCCATTAATGCCCTTGTGGTGTGTCTGTCCAACATGGTGATTTCACATGTCTGTGTTCGCTTTCCAGGATCAGCACACGATGCCTTCATCATGAGGCGTAGCAGGCTGCCTGAAATGATGCAGCAGCTGCGGAACGAGCGAGCATGTATTGTTGGTGGGTAGACTCTGGCAGTTCAGTGTTTGGCGTCATCTTCCAATCTCACTGCCTGTGCTGACACACTTCTGTCCATGATGTTTCCTTGTAGGGGACGCTGGCTATCCCAACATGCCATGGCTGATGACGCCTGTCCGCAACCCCAGCACGGCTGCCGAGCACCGCTACAACAACGCCCATGGGCGGACCAGGAGAGTCATTGAGAGGACATTTGGACTTCTGAAGAGCCGATTCCGGTGCCTCCACAAGACCGGCGGAGCACTCCCATATGCCCCGGTGAAGGTGTGCAAGATCATCATCGTCTGCTGCATGCTGCACAACATGGCAGTGGAGGAAGCTGTTCCACTCATACTGGATCAAGATAACCAGGACCATCCACCCGTGGAGGATGAAGGGCTTGGTGATGGGGCAAGTGATGTGGAGGAGGAGGAGGCTGTGGAGGACATGCGGAGTCGGCTCATACGTGACTTCTTTGCTTAGTGGTGAGTTCCAGTGTCTGAGTGTGCACGCATTGGGCCGTGTGTGGCATGTGTTGCAATGTGTGTGTCCATCTGCATGTCTGCCAAGTGAGTCAGTGGTGTGTATTGAAGTGTCACTCGAGTGATGGCGCAATGGAAGGATGTTGTCCGAGAGTCATCATTGTCACCTGTCATGTTGACAAGATGATACGTGTTGAGTACATGCTTGCGGATGTGCTCCTTTGGGCTGACTCCTTGTGTGTCTCTCTTCCACAGGTCCATGGGCATGCTGTCTGCTGGTGGCATTGTTGTGCTCCTGCTACTCCTCATGAACACAGCAACATGTGCTGATTCTGCGTCACATGCACGGGCAAGTTTTGAAATCTTCTTAGGGTAAGGGATGCCTCACGGCGTTTTTGGTGTGTAAATTGTTTGTAGTCTGTGTGCACTTCTCCGGTTCATGTGTGGTCAATTTGCATACATGCGGATCCTACATGGGGAACATGACATGGGGCAGGCCTCACCTGGAGCCATCGTCAGACTTGGTGACTGTCATGTGTCAGGGGATTGGGGATTGTGATGAGGCCATCAATGTGTGTAACACTGGCCTCGGAAACATACAGGTTGCACCGGGTTGACATGGTGTGTGATTGCCCCATCAGGGCCTCAATGGTGTATAGCAGCCTCTCCGTGGCAGCAGGGGGTGTTTAGCTGTTATCCGTCACTTGTGTGCCAGTTCAATGGAATACCAGCATCTGTGTTGCAATGGGGGGTGCCAGTGTTGCTCCCACATGTCCATCCACATGACCTGTGTATGTGTTGACAGAGTATCATTGTCATTCCAACACACATGACTAATAAATTTGTCCCTCTGTCTCCAAGGTGCCTCTTCTCTGTCAATGGTGGCCTGTTGCCACTGTGCATGCGGCATGTCTGGCATAGTTTTCAGAGGTGGTGCATATGTGTGTATGTGTAGAGTAGCAAGATGCTAGCGGTTTGTCAGGGATTGGAATCTGTATTATGCACAAGATGCACAGTTCCATCCACCTCAAGGCAAGAGAGACCATCCCCCAGGGCAACTACAACATCCGTGTCTAATCCTACCCTGCAGTCTACGGACATGTGCCTTACAACTCCCATGATACTTGTCCATATCCGGAGTGCATCTGCACAGCTCTGCTACTGCATCGGGCAACCAGGCCACATCAACGTCCAAACGGGATGGGGGGAATGATTCACAGCCAGCTGCAGGATGACATTCGCGATCCACGCCCACACTCATGATGCAGCCCACAACCCCAACACAACCATTTGGCACTGTGATCCAAAACTGCATTCTGGCATCTCCATGCATCCAACCTTGGCCTAGCCACCATTCTCAACATCCGCCTGACGCAAGCATGCAGGACATGGTAGGGACACATGTCTAGACATACCTGGGAGCGGAAAGCCAGGTCACTCCACATGATCCCTGACCTCTGCGCATGACTGTTGCTCCCCTAAATGTGTCTGTAGCCACAGTTGTGCGGGAAGCACTCAGCTGGTTGGGCCCAGCACAGGTGAGTATGGTACTCCATGTCTGTATCAGATGATACATTGGGACCCATGTGTGTCCTGGGCAAGACTGAGACCCCACGGTTTGGATGGTTGGAGTTAATTCTGAGATCAGGCATGCTTTGACTTTACGACACACACATGTATTGTAATAATGCAGAATCACGGCATCATCTTGTAATTGTGATTATTTTATTTGTGGTGGGGTACGGGTTTGTGGGGATGACAAGAGGTGCACTGCGGGAGTGTAGAATCCAAAGTTCACTGGGGGAGTTGGTATCCTTGCCGTAGCAAATTATCAGAGTCCATGCCACAGTCTTCGTCAACATAGGTCAGACAGTGACCAGCAAGTCCATGTGGCAGAGAATGTCATGTGCTGCTATTGGGCCAGAGGGCCAGGTGCCAGGCCAGGTGACCTGGGAGATGGTGATGTTCTGCTGACTCTCACAGTCTTTTTTGTGGACGACCCACCTTCCTGCGGGGACCCTCGGAAGCAGGCCGTGACGATGTCTCTGACGCTCCGTCGGATGAATCCTCCTCCTCCTGATCCCTCCCTGTGTCTGGTAATGGCCTTCGCCTGGTGCCACAGGGAGGGTTGCCCATGTTGTCGGCAATCCGACGGAGAACACCGGTCATTTGGGTTTGCACCGCCACGAGCTCAGCCTGTCTATCCTCCATCCTTCCTTGGTGTTGCAGTTGACAGGCATGTTGCTGGGCCTGCAGGGTCTTCATCTCCTCGAGGGTCCCCTTGATGTCATTGAGGGTGGACGCAATCTGGTCCATGCCCCTGGTGTCACGCCGGTATGTATCCAGGATGTTGCTGACCTGGGACACTACCGGGTCCTGAGCTCCCTGGTCAGGTTCGCGCCTCCGCCGTCCTCCACTCCCGCCACCCCTGCCCACGTGCATCTGGCCTGCCGTTGTGGGCGCATCGGGTCTCCGGGACCCCTGAGGGATGGCATCTGCGTTGCCGCCTGCCTCCTCCTGGGTGCCCGGAGGACCGTGTCCCTCCTGGGCAGACTGGCTGGGTGGTCGTGTGCGGGCAGGGCTCCTGGACGTCTCCTGGGATGTGGCAGCAATGGGGGTGGTGGTTGGCACAGTTGTACCTGACGCAGGTGCTGCGGTGGTTGGACACCAGAGGGGCCAGGTTGGTCTGGGTCATCCACGGAGTGGTGAGAGTCGTCGCTGGCGGTGGGGTCCTCATCCCGCAGAGCCTGGTCCTGTGAGACTTCCCCCCCAGTGTTGGGGGGTGATCGACGACGTTGACCTGTGTGTGAGAGAGACAATGTTAACAGTGTTACATGTGGCATCCATGTTTCATGCATTTCTGATTTGGCACTCTTCCTCTGGGTAGTTAGATGTGTCTTGCATTCCTCTCACAGTGCACTTGTGCATGGGTATGTCCCTTGGCCACAGCTGTCAGGGCTTTACGCATGTGTGACACAATCTTAGTTGATGCATCTATTTGGGTACACAGTCAGCAGTGTGGTGTGCGGGCGTAGCGAGCCATGCAGATGCGCCTTACGTGTTGCCCTGTACGTGGCCAAATGGTGTTTTGCCAAGGCAATTTGATGATGCAGGTAGGGGACTGAAGCATTTGTGACAGGGTTCTTACCGACACAGTGGGTGGGTATACTGGGTGTGTGGTTAGGTCTGTGCCTGCAGCACGGATGGACTCGTGCACAGATTGACACATGGACCGGTCTTCATCTATGGTAGGGGGGGGTTGAGGCACTGCCAGACCTTGTCTGCATACACACAGTCCACCGGCTGACGAGTGGACATGGCCACACCACCCAAGGGTGATTTAGTCTCCCTGTGTCTCCCTTCCTCCCTCCCTCTGTCACCCTCCTCCCTCTGTCGGTCTCCCTCTGTCACCTTACTCCCTCCGTCTGTCTGTCTGTCTCCCTGTGTCCCCCTCTGTCTCCTTCCCTCTCATTCCCCCTCTCCCTCCCTCTATTTGTCACCCTCTGTCACCTCAGGCCAGCTTCCTGGGCACACACAGTTAGCCGGTCTTTGAATGGCCATTGGCTTGTTCATGTGAGTTAGTTCCTGTTCTCCGGGCACCCATTGGGCTTTGTGTCTGAGTGTAGGCTGCTGCTGTGGCGGTGTGTGCTGAGACTCTATCAGAGCGATGCATCTTCATTGTCTGCTGTTATGTGCAAATTGTGCCTTCAGACCCATGTCATCCTGCAAGGCGGCCACCATTTACAGGCAAGACAGTACTGTGTGGGTACACACAGTTTGTATGGCTGTGCCCTGGGCCATATGGGCTGAGGGCATTGTTGTGTGGTTGTGAGTTACTCAATGTTAGTTTTGATGCCCACACTCCCAGCATCGGCCACATCCTGTGTTGTGTTGGTGTTTTGTGTGGCCTGTGACTTGGCATGGCCCTGATTGGTGCATGGGGCATGGAGACGCTAGTGGCATGTGTGCGTTTGTGGAGTGTGGTTGTGTCCGGTGGTGGCTTGGGGGGGGGTTGCGTGCATGATTGATTGTGTATGGCATCCCCCCATGTGAGGTGAGTCGTTTGTGTACTCACCAGGGTCTGGGAGTCCTGGTAGTCCGTGTAGTCCCTCCACCGCCAGCGTGGACATCACCTTCTCCTCCCAGGGATGGTATTGTACCGGTCTGGGGGGCGGCCCTCCTCCAGTGATGTTCCCCTGGTTGTGATTGTCAGTCATCTTCCTCTTGACCGTCCTCCGCAGATCGTACCACCTGGATTGGCACTTGTGCCTGGCCCTTCTGGTGGACCCAACAGCATTCACAGAATCGACAATCCTCTGCCACATGGCCGATTTTTCGGATATGCTGGTCTGTCTGACCAATGTTCCAAAGAGCTGTGGCTCGACTCTGAGGATTTCGTCGACAAGGATCTCCAGCTCCTCCTTTGTGAACTTTGGATTCTTGGTTGTGGACATGGCGTGGGGTGTGGGTGTGGATGGTTGTGGGGGTGTGGGTGTGGATGGTTGTGGGTGTGTGAGTGTGGTAGTGGAGGTGTGTGTGTGAATGTGATGAGGGGGTGTTTGTGTAGGTGGTTGTGTGAAGGTATGCAAGTGTGAGGTTCAAGTATGGTGGTGTGGGTCGTCTGTGGGCTCTGGCAGCAGTGGGTCTGTTGCAAAGGCTCATGTTTTGTGTGTGTGGTCCATTTTTATTGGTCCATTTGTGGGTGTGGCTGTGTTTGAATTTTGTGTGGGTGTGTTATGAGGAGTGGTCGTGTTTTGGGCCTCTGTTTGGAAGTTTGGCAGTTGCAGGTCAGTGTAGGTGATGTTTGTGGGGTTGTTGGGCATGTTTGGTGGTGTGGGGAAACTCTAATTGACTCTCCTTGTGTAAATGTGGTTTGTCCGTGTTCAGTACGTGTGTTTTTGGCGTCAGTACGGTCCGTATGCACTGGTGGGGGTACGGTCCGTACATTCCCTGGTGGGGTGTGGGTACGGGCCGTACTTCCACGGGTGTGGGTACGGTCCGTACATACACGGGTGGTGGTTCGGTGCGTACATACACGGGTGGGGGTTCGGGGCGTATATACACGGGTGGGGGTTCGGGGCGTACATACACTGCTGGGGTGGGGGTTGGGTGCGTACATACACGGGTGGTGGTTCGGTGCGTACATACACGGGTGGGGGTTCGGGGCATACATACACGGGTGGGGGTTCGGGGCGTACATACACTGCTGGGGTGGGGGTACGGGCCGTACTTCCACGGGTGTGGGTACGGTCCGTACATACACGGGTGGTGGTTCGGTGCGTACATACACGGGTGGGGGTTCGGGGTGTATATACACGGGTGGGGGTTCGGGGCGTACATACACTGCTGGGGTGGGGGTTGGGTGCGTACATACACGGGTGGTGGTTCGGTGCGTACATACATGGGTGGGGGTTCGGGGCGTACATACACGGGTGGGGGTTTGGGGCGTACATACACTGCTGGGGTGGGGGTACGGGCCGTACTTCCACGGGTGTGGGTACGGTCCGTACATACACGGGTGGTGGTTCGGTGCGTACATACACGGGTGGGGGTTCGGGGCGTACATACACGGGTGGGGGTTCGGGGCGTACATACACTGCTGGGGTGGGGGTTGGGTCCGTACATACACGGGTGGTGGTTCGGTGCGTACATACACGGGTGGGGGTTCGGTGCGTACATACACGGGTGGGGGTTCGGGGCGTACATACACGGGTGGGGGTTCGGGGCGTACATACACTGCTGGGGTGGGGGTACGGGCCGTACTTCCACGGGTGTGGGTACGGTCCGTACATACACGGGTGGTGGTTCAGTGCGTACATACACGGGTGGGGGTTCGGGGCGTACATACACGGGTGGGGGTTCGGGGCGTACATGCACTGCTGGGGTGGGGGTTGGGTCCGTACATACACGGGTGGTGGTTCGGTGTGTACATACACGGGTGGGGGTTCAGTGCGTACATACACAGGTGTGGGTACGGTCCGTACATACACGGGTGGTGGTTCGGTGCGTACATACACGGGTGGGGGTTCGGGGCGTACATACACGGATGGGGGTTCGGGGCGTACATACACTGCTGGGGTGGGGGTTGGGTCCGTACATACACGGGTGGTGGTTCGGTGCGTACATACACGGGTGGGGGTTCGGTGCGTACATACACGGGTGGGGGTTCGGGGCTTACATACACGGGTGGGGGTTCGGGGCGTACATACACTGCTGGGGTGGGGGTTGGGTACGTACATACACGGGTGGGGGTTCGGTGCGTACATACACTGGTGGGGGTTCGGGGAGTACATACACGGGTGGGGGTTCGGGGCGTACATACACTGCTGGGGCGGGGGTTGGGTGCGTACATACACGGGTGGGGGTTCGGTGCATACATACACGGGTGGGGGTTCAGGGCGTACCTACACTGCTGGGGTGGGGGTACGGGCCGTACTTCCACGGGTGTGGGTACGGTCGGTACATACACGGGTGGTGGTTCGGTGCGTACATACACGGGTGGGGGTTCGGGGCGTACATACACGGGTGGGGGTTCGGGGCGTACATACACTGCTGGGGTGGGGGTTGGGTGCGTACATACACGGGTGGTGGTTCGGTGCGTACATACACGGGTGGGGGTTCGGTGCGTACATACACGGGTGGGGGTTCGGTGCGTACATACACGGGTGGGGGTTCGGGGCATACATACGCGGGCGGGGGGGTGGTGGGGTGTTCGGCGCGTATGCGGGCACATGTCTCCATGGTTGCTATGGGAGTTCGGTTCAGACGGTGTTTTTTGCGTATGGTTGTGAAATGGGGAGGACGGGAGGGATCGTACTTGCGCAGTCGGACTTTATTTTTCCGCACGGTGGGTTTTTCGACCGGGGACGTGTCGGTGACTTTTCCCGACCCGAGGACGTGTGGGGAAATCTTCCCAATGCGATTCGTATGGACTTTTTTCCGTTCGAATCGTACTTGGCAGTTTGTACGCTACTTTGACGATTCGGACGGAAAAAAAAACGGATACGAGTCGGACGGGGAATTTTTTAACAGGATCGGAATTGGCACCTTAATGTATCCTTTGGTTTTTCCGGTGACTTTCTAGGATTTTTTAACCCCTTCGGTGCTCATGACGGAATGGTTCCGTCATGACCCACGGTTGAGCTGTGCTCATGACGGAACCATTCCGTCATGACCCCGCCCGCGCAAGATTCCGCCAGCACAGCGGCGGAATCTGCGCAGCATCGAAGGGGTTAAAAGTAAAATACATTTTTAAATGTTTAGTAGAATGACTTTTTAATACATTTGTTCTAACACTAATTTAGTAAAATAATGCTTTTTTATTGTTACACAAAAATATATGATTTACAGTTTGCAAAGGTTTTGGAAAATGTGTGAGTATTCAACAGATAAGTATTCAAAAGAAATTGTTTATTTGCTCAGTTGTTGTAACTCTGATATCAGCACATGTCACCAGCAATATTTCTTGAGGTATCATTTCTCTGGCAATGATTGGTGTGTGTAGTAGGGAATGTAGAGGGACTGACCTCTCTGCTGAGACCTCTCTCTGTAATAAAGGGTGTGTGTAGTAGGGTGTGGCAAGGGACTGGCTTCACCTTACTGACCTCTCTAAGATGACGGGTGGGAATAGTAGGGTGTAGGGAAGGACTGGCCATTCTACTGAAACCTCTCTCTGTAATGATAAGTTTACATAGGAGAGTGTGAGGAGGGACTGGACTCTCTTTTCAGAACTCTCTCTCAGATGACGGGTGTACATACTAGGGTGTGGGGAGGGTCTTCACTCTCCTTTCAGACCCCTCTCTCAGATGACGGGTGTCTGAAATAGGGAGTGTGCTCAGTTATTGAAACTGTTATCAGGACATGTCACCAACAGTGTGTTTTTAGGTGTCTTTACTCTCGCAATGACAGGTGTGTGGATGGAATGACCTCTCTTCTGGGACCTCTCTCTATATTGATGTGAGCATAGTATGTTGTGGGGAGAGACTGCCCTTTTCTTTCAGACATCTCATTTAGATGACAGGTGTGCATAGTATGGTGTGGAGGGACTGGCCTATCTGCTGAGACCTCTCTTTGTAATGATAGATATGTGTATTGGGGTATTAAAAGGTACTGATCTCTCCTTTCAGAACTCTCTCTCAGATGATGGATGTGCATAATAGGATTTTTGTTTGAGCCTTAACTCTACTCACAAACCAATCAGCATAAATAGTAGAGTCTGATAAACACCATCTCCAGTAAGACCCCTTCATACTGTAACAAGTGTGCATAGCAGAGTGTATTCAAAAGTCACCTATTACTTCTTACATATTATGATCCTGTAAGAGTCTTGCAAGATCATACAATAGTTCTAAAGAAGATTGAACTTTCTAAACATCACTGTACCTATCTCGTACACTCTTCCTCTAAAAAACTAGGACCACAATGTGCATTACTAGAAATAGAGTGTATTGAGAACTCATTTACTCCTTTTTACTATTCACGATCCGCAAGAGCCTCAGGAGATCGTAAAAAGTTATTAAAAATAAAATACATGTATTATATTCACAGTATTAATCCCTTAAACTAAATCTAGGGAAACACCATACCTTTCTGGTGTCCCCTTATGTAGCTTTTTACTTCATACCCACAAAACCTCCAAACAGAGTGCTCGAAGGACTTGTGGGAGCCTCTCATGAGAGTGTGAAGGCTCATGGGATAAAACTGGGTGCACAACTATTCACCAGCCTTCATTTTTGATGGTGCACTCCAGCTGGAGGCTCGCAGGGCTCTTGCAAGTCCAACTGCCACAATATACAATTATTTGTGGACCCTTAACATCTCAAAACCTATTGAATGGATTTATACCAAATCACAAAAAGCTAAATCTGTGAATTAAGATCTAACTTCCTACCAAATTTGGTGTAATTCCGTTCAGCCCTTTTTGCTATAACGTATCTTAAAAAAGTCGATGGAAATAGCATAGAGATTTTATGTTTTGGGACTCCCCTTTTTTCTTGGCCCCTGATTGATGGATCACTCCAAAACCTATAGGAAGTACCTACGGTGTATGAATTTTTGGGAGGATAGTTTTGTCAATATCCATCAAAAGGGACCAAAGTAATTGGAAAACCAAAAAACTTTCCATCTATGGAAAAGCAGACCTAACTACAACTAACTACTGGTAACTGTGAAAACGGCATCAGATCAGGCAGAAAGGACAGGAAAGTACTGTATTGCTTAAATACGGTGCCTACCTGCCCTTTCACTTTGGCAGCACAACAAGGTGTCTTGCTAAACTGCCCTATGTCAAAATGCCATTGATTAGGCCCCTAGTGTATTTCTTGTCACATGTACTCCATCCCTTCTGCTCTGAATTGGAATACAGATTGAAGCTGCCCTGGCTCTGTCTAAACCCCAACTCTTTGCTGATGAGGGAAGTCTGGGACTCCTGATTGTTGAAATGTAATACAGGACATCACAATTGCTCTGGGTGGCCATGTGGCTCTGTGTGATTTCATAATAAAATCAAGCTCCCATTAAAGACGTGAGCTATATATTGCGGCATTAAGTAAAGTTGAATGAGTCTATCAGTATTTGGATAGATGCTGAGGAAGGACTTTTTTGGAGCTACAAATTTGAGGGCTATCACAATTACAGGGATAGGTGAATCATAAATACTACTGCATGCTTCTCTAGGATAGAAAATATTAACACATAAGTATTGCTTTTGTTGCATTTGACTTGCTTACTGTAGTGTACACGTTCCTTCATGGATACATATGATGCAAAAAATAAATGTTTGAAAATTATCTTAAGCTATTATCAATCAATCAATAAGTCAATCAATCAATCAATATTTGTATAGTGCAGCACTATCACCCACTATGGTATCTGGGCCCTGGGTGCTAAGGGTGGTGTGTCGTTGTCAAAAAAACAGGTCTTTAGTTTCTTTCTGAAGTCTGCCAGGGAGGGTGCTGCTTGGAGGAGGAGGGGAAGGTAATTCCAGGCCTTGGCAGTGATGAAAGAGAAGGAGCAACCTCCGCTGCACCTGTGACAGATGTGGGGTGTGTGTGCAAGGGGGAGCGATCCAGAGCGAAGGTGTCTTGAGGGCAGGTAGAAATTTGGTCAGTGGTTGATGTATGATAGTCCCTGGCTGTGTAGGGCTCTGTATAGATGTGTGAGGATCTTGAACTGGCATCTCTTCTGGATGGGAAGCCACTGGAGTTTTCTGAGGTGAGGTGTGATGTGTGTCCGTTTGAGGGGGTCCAGAATGAGTCTGGCTGTGGAGTTTTGTATGGTCTGGAGTCTTGTAAGGAGCTTGGTGTAACCCTGGGCAATGAACTCCGCTCTCGGAGTTTGCATAGATTTGTTAACTACGCATTCCACGAAAAACATGTAGTCAGGAAAAAAAACTCCACTCCACCACGAAGCGGAGTCAGTTTCTAAACTGCACCCACACATGCTTTGATAAAGCAACTTTACAAGTTAAAAGCATATAACCAATTCACAAAAAAGAACTTTCAAATTGAAAAATATCAGGACATGAGAGAGGTGATTATGTTGAGGTCCCACCTAACCTAGAGGGAGGACAAAGCAGGTGCCTTGAACACAAAGAGCATATCATGCTGAACAATTCAGTGGTGGTCCCATCCTCTTTGGACCACCCCAAGCACAGTTATTAATGGCAAAAATACAATCCCAACCAAAGGCACTGCAAAGCATTATGGGATGAGATTAGCAGTGGGCAGTGAATATTATAGTATCCAATATCAACATTTTTCTACAAAGAGCTGCAGTTCAACTCCTCGTTAATAGGTGTCCCTCACGAGTCAAATGCAAAAGCATTGAATCAAGCTGCAGTTCCACTAGTCATTACTATTGATATTTGGAGGATACAAAAACCTACGTATCCCATCTACTGCCCCATTTGCATTGACACTTCTCGTTCACCTGATATCCCTGTCAGTAATCTCTGCTTTTAATTTTACAGCCATCTTACTTTGCTACCTAAAATCATAGTGGTAAGAGTGCCAATTGTGTGCCCTTGTGTCTTTGGGAAAGTACTGCCACTCTTGCCCGATACCAAATAACACTAATGGGGTATAACATGTTATTATCAGGCATTCATTGTGGGACTACTCTTAGTGTGGCATTCCCTAAATGTATGATGAATCGCCTCCAGATGGCCTAAAATAAGGATACATCTTCAATGGCTTATCCTTCATAATAGAATAGCGATCAAAGCATTATGCATTGACCACCGTGTACATGCTTACTTTTCCTACCAAAACAAGTCAGGGCACATATTCTGGGTAGAATGCTTAGACGTGTTGTTTTCGACTAGCTTTGATGCTCAAATTTCCAAGGTGAAAAATGTTTGGGGTGAAGGCAAATATGAAGCAGTCAGGTGTGATAACATGCGCTGCAGAGGACTTTGATATGACCTGATGCTTCTATTGTGTTGCACAGAAGTTAGTCACAAACAGTTGATACTTATTTTTGTAAATTGCAAGGGCCTGGGTCCCTCTTCCATGCCTTCTCATGCATATTAGTTGCAAGATCTAGCAAACTGAACATTGCAAGTGGCAAATCCATTTGTGGCACTTTGGCCCAGATTTACGTGCATTTTTCACTTTGTTTGCATTACTTTCTTAAGACAAACCAGGTACAAAGTGTTGTGATGGTATTTATTTTCCAACAGAAATTAGGATGTTCGTTAGGATTTAGCGCTGCTTTTGTTACAGGGCACCGACATTGCAGCACCAATGCAAAACCGCCCCCAGTAACAAAACCGGCAGCCAATCCTTCCACCCTCCAGGGAAAAAGCCCGACACCCGCTATTGTCAGTCCGGTCCAGATTGCAGCAAAATTGGTTGCTGTACTACGTTCCATGAAATCTTAGTAAATCTGCCTGATAGGGGCAATTTACTAACATTTTGTGCTCGGTTTTCTTCACAATGCAAAATGTTTATTCAAGATTTTCTCTTCAGTGCCAGAAAAATGCCTGAAAGTAAGGGAAAGCAGTGCTTTGTGCTTCTTGCAATACTTTGCCTCATGGGAGTATTTATGGTTAGTAAATGGGCATTGTCATGCAAACACCCATGGTTTATGGTGCACAGCTCTATATATTTTTAGAGGGAGACAGAGCTTTGTACCAGAAAATAACGCCAGTTTGAGGAAGGCATTAAAAAGGAGAAATGTTTTTATTTCTCCAAACCTTTCTGACTGTACTTGTGTGCTGTACTGTACAGCACATATCCAAATTGGGACATTTTTAAACTTGTCTAAACATTGTATTGTGTTCACAACCAATACAAAACCTATGCTAGACATGACACTGGCACTTTTGCACTATTGTGAAAGGAAGTTTGAATAGTGTAAGGAGACCCCATTTTGCACCAGCGCTAGAGAGAGAGCAGGGGAAAGCCATAGTATAGACTATATCACTGAAGACTATAATGTTTTTCCATATCTGTTTAGTGGCAAATGTATTCCAGCCTTGTATCTACATGTCTCAGTTGCGGGAAGATATATTTACTCGTTCATCTCTTATCTTACTGATATTGTATTGAAGGTTACAGCAGTTTAATTCATAGTCCAGAGTTTGCTTTATCATTAGTACTGCAGTCTTACAATGAATATCTCTGAGGTGACTGAATAGGTGCCCCTCAGAGTTTCCTCATGTGAAAGTGATGAATTTATTTTGCCCCCTGAGAGAAATTCATTTTTCAACTTCCTTTCCAAGTTATATGCACACATTTGCTATTTGTGTTTGCCGATAAGCAGAGAGCCAAGGGTAGTATTTCCGCATGATAATGCTTGGCACTTTCTAGCCATGAAAATAAATATTTTATCCAGAAGGCCTGCAGGGTGCTATCAAAATATTTGAAGTTATAACAAAATCCAATATTAAACCCACCTCTACTTTTTGTTTAAAAAATTGAAAACTCCTTTTGGTACACAAAATCCATGTGGAGACACACAAGTAATTTTTATGGTCTCATTATAGATAGCTCTTGATGTCAAAGAGTGCACTGTATACAGTGCTATTTTGAGTCAGCCTCGGAGCGTGATTAGATTGTATTCTTGTTAATCTCAGTTCCTTGTTGTGTTTTGGATGGCTTCCTCTCTATTCTCTGGGTGTGTTCCTCCACAGGAGCATGGGTTGTGTATCTTGTATTTCGATTGGATAAGGTGTATCCTTCTCTTGATGATGCCATGGACCTATTTATCTTTGCTGTCAGTTCTCATTTAGTAGTCTATGAGAGTGCATGTGTGGCCCATAACTCATAAGGATTGGCTTGCATGGGGAGATGAATGGGGAACTTAAGCCCACCTCTGCAGTCCGAGGCAGCGTTTTAATAGAACGCCATAGCAGGTAGCTAAGCAATTTCCTCATTTCTCGAACTATGCCCATCATTCTAACAGACTTTGCCGAGTACCCACACATCCCTTTCTTCTCCTTTTGTCTCACCTCTGCTCTTTCCTGTTTGCTTTGCATGCATAGCAAATGACACAGCTCGTGGTCTGGTTGTTTAATACACAATCCTGTGTCTACTCTGCTGCACGTTTCGGAGAGCAGGATACCTCATTCTCACAGCCATCTTCCCTGATGAGGACCCTCTTGTTTTACCGGCAAAGTGGTATTTAGTTTTCTGGGCATGCAAAGGCATGCTTTGTCAAGGGGCAGCCATCTTTCTTTAAGCTTGACTGGGCTTAAACCAGTATTCATGTGTGGCTGAGTTTTTCATTCTTACCTAAAGTCCTATGTTTAGTTAGAAGTGGATAATTTTCCTAAATGTTAAGGAATGCATCATTCAATTTTGTATGATTCCATCCTGAGCGCATCCTTGAAATTTTCTTAAGCAGTATGTACAGTTATAAAATGGCACTGGGAAGGGGTGCTGTGCAGGGTAGAAATGAGGTTTTTAAGGGCGTGCCAATGTTGCATTGGTTTCAGTCTTCCTTTCTAACTGCTTGGCAATCACAAACTAAATGACATGAATGAATGTGTATTTATAGATCACAACAGCTATCCAAATAGGGATCCTCGAGATGGATATTCCGGCTAATGTGTTAGAACTAAACTGAGATAAAAGTCTAACTTTACTATCGAAAATGCCCTTTGTGAATACCGAAAGGCTTTACTTATGGTAAAAAATGTGGCAGTGATAGACACTATTTAGAATTTGAATGACAATTATAAAATTGTTGTAGATGGAATTCCTTAGGCCACCATGCTGACAACCAAGTGGAATTAAGTGTGCTGGATAAAAGTATTTTATTTTTACCACCATTTAGCTTAAGACTGTTTCGTTTCATGTAGGGTGTAACCACTGTTAGTTATTGTTATACCGGTCAGCCTTAGGGTGGTAGTCCCCAAAACATTTTGTCTTTTACCCTCCACTTTTGCTGGAATTCTTTTTTGTTGGCCTTAGGACTCTGTACGCTTTACCACTGTTAACCAGTGCTAAATTGCTTGTGCTCACTCCCCTTAACATGGTAATATTGGCTTACACCTGATTGGCATATTTAACTTACTTATAATTCCCTTGTAGAGTGGTACACCATATACCCAGGGCCTGTAAATTAAATGCTACTTGAGTTACTGCTGCATTTATTGCGCCACCACAAAAGTAGCACCTTAAAACAAGGCCCAGGCCACCCATTGCAACCCTAAATGCAGTTTTAAACTGCCAATTTGACTTGGTAATATGACCCCCTTGCCAAGCTTTAAACTCCCCGTTTATTACATTTGTCACCCCTAAGGAAGGCCCTAGATATCCCATTGAGTAGAGTGCGTTGTGATCAAAAGATTGGATATGTACTTTAAAGATTTACATGTCCTGGTAGTGAAAAACATCTAAATTCGTTTTTGCTACAGTGAGTCCTACGCGCCCCATAGGATACCATTGGGTTGCCTTATTACATTTAATAAGTGCTAACTTTTGATTGGAAATAGGTGAATAAACAATTTATGTTTGATATCTATTAAATTGTTTTTAATGTTAAATCACAATTTTGAAAATGCCACTTTTAGTAAGTTGACATTTTACCAGGCGTGCTAGTTGGGGCCTGCAGCCAGTTCTAGGTCACATGATTGGATGTAGTGGCAGTTTGACTTTATTAATCCCTCCCAGACAGTCACTCAATAGATGGATTGGGTGTGTCTGAAGGGGTCATCAACTGGCGTGATGGAGGGTGAAGCTGCGCACAGGCCCATTTTCAACTGAAAAGCATGTACTTTTCTGTATAGAAAACATTTTATAATAATGTAGAAATGCTGCAGTCCTCAAAATGATTGCACAAGAAAACTGTATCAAACACCTTACCCGTGTTAAATCGGGAGGGAACACACAGCTCCTAGCAACAGCTCTGGGCATGAGGCAACGCTCTGTGAATAAAGAGAAAAGAAAAGAAGAACTAAACCCACAAAGAATGGGGATTTATATTAAAAATGGTGGGCCAACTTTGCACCACCACTATGAATACATTCAAATTCGAAAGGGGTTTATCAGGAGCACCATCATGTGTATATAAAAATACACTGCTAGGTGTTTTTAGAAGAGGGCAGTCAGTTACGCTCTGCCCTCTCCTAGTGAGTAAAGAACGTGCTACAGGAGATAACCAGTTAACCCAGTTGAGACCGGGTGAGATATAATAACAAAGCAACAATGTCTCAACCAGTAATCTTTTGTTGTTTTGCGCCGTCTCACGCTGTATTTGTATCACTTGTGTCACTGCACTTATCACTTACACTCAGTACGGTCAGTGCACAATTGGTTGTTGGTTACTTTAATCCATTTGTAATGTAGTGCTGTTATAACTACTTGCTAAAATAACAACCCTTATTCCTTACCTTGGTCTCCTGTTTCCCTCCTTCAGTGATTTATGCACTTATTATAACTGTCTTTTAAAAAAGATTACTGGTTGAGACATTTTTGTTCTCCTAGTGAGTAGCAGACCAATCAGGTAGTTAGAGGATGTGCATGCAGCGCATACGTCAAATGAGGGCTCTAGGCAAAGTTAGGGCACAAGATGCGGACCGGACTTAAAAATAAATGCAAAATTTTAGAAAGCCCATGGTCTAGATGTGCACTACATCTAGAAACCTTTCCAAAACACAAAATTTTGAGACAGAGTGACAAGCTCGAAACTCGAGTAAGTGAAAAAGCAGCGGTGCAACAGCCGTTGCTCTTACCTACTCCGTCGTTACCCCAGGCCGAATCCTGAGTATCGGAAGCGATGGCAGCTGAACGTGGTGTGAGTCTAAATACAAGCGCCGGGTGTCACAAACCAGCCACACCTTTTGGAGGACATAGCGGGAATGCCAGGCCATAGAGTGCAAAACCATGTGACACACATCGCGGCTTGATGATAGCGTATTTGAATACAGGCATCGTCTGGAGCCCTGTAATGGGTACATTATTGAAACATCGGACTGCAAATCGTTGTAAGACCCCAAGTCTGCTACAGCTCGGTTCAGGGAAACAACGTCAAATACATATATATACTTGAAGTCAATGCAATAAAAGTACGAGACCTAAAATCTCGACTGAGTACAAAGAACTACCATAGGGTGCCCCACGAGACTAAAAGGTGTAGTTTAACAGGTTCGTCTGTTGTATCTGTATACAGAACTAATAGGGTAGCTGTTCTTGCAATGGTATGGAGGACGCAGTGGGAAAAGCCACATCCAATCAAAAGATTATTAGAATGGCAAACCCAAAACCATAGCCCTCACAGCCCAGATGTAACTAAGGGCTCTGCAACTTCATCGTGTAGTTAGTAGAAAGCGATAGTGAACTAATATGTTCTATTGTCCTAGACACCTATACAAATGTGAGGAGTACCAATGCAGATAGTGCAACATCTAGGACTCAAAGCTATGAAAAGAGTCGTCATGGCACCCTTGTAAATAAACTAAGGCTGCTGGCACTGTCATGTAGTTATTACAAGCTTTTTATAGAGGAATGGGTCGCAAAGGCAGAGGTTTGCTCTCGCTGAATGACACCAAGTAGGAAAAAGCAAGGAAACAAATCAATCTGCTTACTGAGGGTGCAACTACTACCACTGAACATCAAGGTTAAGGACTTAAACTAAGGTCCAAGGAAATTCATAATTTAACCCCTCCGCATCACTGCGTAACTTAAACACCCAGCGTTGTTCTTTCCTGAATAAGAATCTAGTCACGTCAGTGATATGCCTTGGTATGTATTGCTGTTCAAGAATTGTCCAGATCATGTGCTCAGTTGTATGATTTTGTTCAAGGAAAAGGCTGGTTAATCGATTGGGTTGTTTTTTACAATGAATAGTGTTCTTGTGCTCCATGATTCTTTGTTTAATCTTGCGCGTCGTCATACCAACATACTTCTTCGAGCAAGGGCATGTTATTAAATAAATTACTCTCTCGCTGTTACAATTGGTATGCTTAATTTGTCTCCATGGTCTCTGAGTTCTAATGTCCAACTCTGTGGTGTGCCTAGACTGTGTACATACTGCACAAGAGCCGCATGGATAGTGTCCCTGGACTGCTGGCATATTTCAGAGTGTGGTTGGTCCAGGTGACGAGGCACCTCACGGTCGTGTATGAACAAGACAGTCTCGTAAGTTCCTGCTCCTTTTAAAATAAAAAAGAGGTAGAGGTATCTTGTTCCATCCTGCGTTGAGAATGCGCTAATGTTTGTGCACGATCTTTTGAATTTGATTCGACTGGGTACTGAATTGTCTTGTTAGCGGGGGTTTTGGCACCGCAGGTTCGATCAGTGCTTCACGATTGTTATTTAAGGCTCTCTTGTTGGATTGGCGTATCAACCTCTTAGGGTATTTCCTGGCTCTAAGGTTTCAAGAAAGCACAGTGGCATGTTTCCTAAAATCCTCAGTGAACGAATAATTCCTTCGGAGCCGGAGGAACTGGCCAAATGGTAGCCCTTCACATAAGGATTTAGGGTGAAAACTATCGAATGTTAACAATGAGTTCCTGGCCATGGGCTTAGTATATAGTTTGCTTTCTAGACCTCTTGCTGATGGAAAGATGCATAAGTCAAGAAACAGCAAACTCGTCTTGCTCACATCTATTGTGAAATTCAGGTCGTTGTTCTGTGCATTCAGCCATACATGGAAAAACGTTAAGTGTGGCCATATCCCCTCTTCATATGACAAATATGTCGTCTATGTAGCGCTTCCACTCAATGATGTGGCTGCAAAAGGGGTTCTCCTCAGTAAGTACACAATTTTGAGCAAATAAATGAACATACAAATTCACCAGGCTGGGGCCGAAAACATTGCCCATCGATGTACCCGATGTTTGGAGGTAAATCTGATCTTCGAACCTGAATTTTTTTTCAGTCATTGCCAGCTTGGTGCATTCCATGATGAAAGGAACTGGTGTACTAGTCCTATCTGGTCTATGGTCAAGGAGTTCCCTTACAGCATCTAGTTGCAAGTATAGAGGGATTCCACGTCAAAACTGATGAGGAAATCCATCTCGATGTTAAAATCAATCCCTGGAAGAAGTTGTAAGACATCCTTACTGTCTTGAAGGTAAGTAGGCATCGCTTTGACTATAGGTCTTAAAAAATGATCCACAAACGTGGAAAGAGGTTCAAGAAGCGAGCCTAGACCCGAAATAATGGGTCTGCCAGGTGGAGGACGCTGAGGCTCGTGCACCTTAGGTAGCACATAAAAATAGGGTATCACAGGGTGAGTAGTTAAAAGAAAACTGGCCTCATGGGTTGACACCCAACCCTCTATTCTGGCTTCCTCTACTAACTCCCAAATCTCATTCATGAGTCTGGCTGTGGGTTTTTAGTCAACAACTGATAAGACCATGCGTCCGTCAGTTGCCTAAGGTATTCAGCACGGTAATCAGAGGTGTCCAAGATGACAATAACCCCACCCTTATTGGCGTGCTTGATAGAGATCAAAGGATCTCTGGAAAGGGAATCAAGTGCTTGTTTTTCTAATGCAGGAAAATTCTGATAGTGATTCTTGGATTTCGTGCTCACATTAGAGACTTCATAAGTGACAGCTTTCTCAAAGGTTAAAACCTGATCTGGTACTGCATGGCTAGGGGGGCTAAAGGTGAATTTAGGTCTCAAGCCACTGTCTGTGTCCTCATCTCGAGGCTGGGTATCATCTTCAGTCTGGTCCTTGAAGAAAACGTGGAGTCTTTTCTTGCGAAAGAACCTAGCCAATTCGCATTGGATTAGAAAAGGGTCACCTGTATTAATTGGAACGAACCCCAAGACTCTGTTAAGGACTGTTTCCTCCATTTCTGTCAATGTGTGTCTGCTCAGGTTGACCACTAGTCGCTGCTCGGTCCCGCCACTGGTGGACCTTTCTTGGTGCTGCGTAAGCTCCGGGGGGACGTTGGAGGGATCCAGTGCACTTGAGCTTATTGTCCCCTGCTTCCTCATGAGTGGCCCCAGCCCTGTCCTAAAAAAGACTGGTTTTGGAAGTTTTGGGGAGGCGGATTGAAGGGTATCATTTGTGGATGAAAGGGTGCATTAGGATAATGCCAAGGTGTCAGGGGCCACCATTGAGCCTGCTGGTGGCCTCTCCACTGTCTCCTGTTGTTACCACCCCTTCCTCTAAAGCGTGGTGCAGCCTGTTCTGAGGATCAGAATCACTCGACCAAGCCTCTGACCCTGAGGATGAATAGTTAGAGCCATATCGCCTACCTCTTTTGTTGAACTCTGGTGGCAAATAGCTTTCATGGGTGTAAGGGTACACCTTCTCTAATGAAAACCAGGCCAAATCCTATTTAAACTTTTCAATCTTGGTGAGGAGAATGCTGTCTTTGAATTCCTTGTTTGATTTATTAGTTTCCTCAAGATTTTTCCTAAAGGTTACATTAGATAGTGTAGTTTTAATCTGTCCCTCAAGTACTTGAAATTCGATGAGTATAGCATCAGCGATGCGTTTCGCGGTGTTGATGAGGATCAGCCAGTCGCAAATGCATTGCCATGCTATAATGACCAATCTTTAAGAAATAGTTTATCGTGCAAAAAGAGTCTGGGGGTATTTGTAACAATAAGGCCCGTGGGAGCACAATTACCACGAAGGTACTCCTTCATAATCGTGCCATGAATGCTTGTTCGAATGTGTGATTTCTTGAGGACCAAGAGTTTGGCCCAATCATCCCCGACATTAACCCCCTACAGTGACAATAGAATCAATAATGCTGGGAGGGGTGGTCAGAATAGCTCTAGCCATATCTTCATCAAATGCCAGACCTGTGAATTCTGCCATGGTGCAACCTCAAGATAAACCCGAAATAATTGAAAGAGAAAATTGATAACACAATTCACTAGAGCGTAAATATGCTCAACATCAGTGCTGTGTGCCGTATAAAAAGACCCGCAGCCGCAGCTGCTCAAAAACAATATATTACCAGGTGAGAAAAGAGGGTCTGAGGGAAGTACACACCCCAGGAGAGCACAAACAGGGAGGAATTTCAATTAAGAGGACAGAATCCCATCACCCACCAAAGTGGCATGCGTCATCATTTGGGATCTCCTCATGGCTGCACATTAGGTTCCCTTGCGATTTAACACTGGTAAGGTGTTCGATACAGTGTTCTCGTGCATTCATTATGAGAACTGAAGCATTTCTACATTGTTGTGAAATATTTTCTACTTTATATACATACAGACTTATATTCAGCATGTACATGTGAACTTTTTTTTTTTCTTTCAACAGGAGTGCAACACCTATGCCTGTAGTGGCAACATAAAGTATTACACAGGTATATGGTTGTATCGTTCCTAAAAGTTTGTGTTACTTTTTTCACATATTTAGAGTGCAGTAGTTACAACTAGGTCCTGAAGAAAGCCACGAACAATGTAAGATCTAGGTTGTCTGAAAAATATAGACCTTCTCACTAGCGCGCTCGCACATTTATTCAGATCGCGCCCTTACTGCTTTTAACCCTTGACACCATGGGATACCCAATACATTTTTTCTCTCCTGGTAGTCAATTTTAACACACTTAATACATACACTGCACCACGTTTTCTCACCACACTGCCTTATGCTTTATCGATCTTAGGTGATCTAGTTCCGGATTACATCAAAACATCCGCAAGCTCCTCCTTTACACTAGCAGGGAGTTGTAGCTCCTTGGTTGCACTAGTCTGCAGCCATGAGGAGATCCCAAATGATGAAGCATGGCACTTCTGTGGTTGATGGGATTCCGTCCTCTTAATTGAGATTCCTCCCAGTTTGTGCTCTCCTGGGGTGTGTACTGCCCATACTTGTCACGGAGCCAGGGTTGGACTGAAACATAGGGCTTCCTAGCAGTCTGGTATTGACAAGTGGGCCAATCGGAAATGGCACGATGGTGGACTGTTTTTTCAGTCCAGCACTGCATTGAGTGACATTGGCCTATGATTTAATTTTCTTTCTATTCAAGCTCTTACCCAGGGTCACATTAACACTAGACTGATGGAATTCTACTGTCTCACCTTGTAGGCTAGCTCTACAAACCCAGCTGAATTATGTACAAAGTCATCTCAATTGACACATTTGGTTATCTGGATGATAAGTTCGCCACCTCTATTGATTGTCAGTACACGCAGTCAAGACACAGTCAGACAGGGGACAAAGTGCTAAAAATAAGTAAATACAACCACTTTTCTCTATCTAGGCACTCAAAATCAGGAACAACATCCCCCTATCCACCGGAACTGCCCCACCATGCTCTATTTTAGGAAAAAGCCAAAGACACATCTGTTTAAATAACGCTACATCACAATGAAATGACTGTCCACTTCCATTCTCACAACTCAGCTACCCCTCAAACCACTTGTTGGCACTGCCTATCAGTTAGGTTTGCACTATACAAATGCCACACCGTACAGTGCCAAAGGCCAGGTGGAAAGCACAGGGTGTTATCACACAGCGTCAACTCACCTCAGGTGTAACATTACCCAGCTGTAGAGAAGCAATGGGAGCACTATCATGACAAGGGCCTCCTCTCTGAAAATGTAAAAGACAGGGAACATCTTAAGGACAAACTAAAATCTTGCCAGTCCATATGCAGAAAGACTGCACCTAACAACCTGTCATCAGTGCATCTTAATCTCTTCCAATCTACTCAACGTACCATCAGGTGGGCAGTGAAGCAGTGTGAAAACAGTCATTGTGAAAGTTGGCCTGGCATATGCTGGTCATTAGTTATAGTGGCCACCTTGCACCAGTCCAATTCGACTCTTATGGTAGATAGGTTTAAGACAACCTTTTAAAGAAAGCTGAGGAGAGCAGCCTTCAGGCTAAGTCTCTGAGGAATGTAAATCAGCTTGTTTTACCTTATAATCTCTTGAATTACCAAATGAAAAGACACCAAACAGGTATATATATACAAAATATATGTATTTATTTCTAGACACACTCTACTAATCTCTTTATGAGATTAGAAGTCAGGAACATATGCACAAATCAATGTTTCACAACAAATTAAGCACTTATATGGCTGGGGCCCTAGGGGCGTACCAGACCATATACTAAGAAAGAGGTGTAAGAATATCGTCTTGAGAAGGGAGAAGGCCTAGAGCCTTCAGAAGCGCTGAGGCCTCACTAATCCACCCAAGGCAGGTAAGTAAAGGACCCACGGGAGACGCATGCAGTGTGAGAACACAGCTGTGGCTCCCAATAGACTTCAATGGAGCAAGTCGCGGTTGGAATTTTAAAGTTTTAGGATACTTCGGGAGAGTCTACAAGCAAGTCACTTACAGGGTAAGTAGTTCTAGAGCCAACACACACAGGAGCACTGGAGTGCACGAGTTACCTCACCCAGGGAAGCCGGGTGCGTAGGTGTCTTTTGGTGTCGGGTCGCAGCGTCGTTTTCAATGGGAGCCAAAGAAGACTTGCTGCTTGTGAAGACAGAAGAAGTGTCTGGTGGAATCCAAGGCTGGATTCAGAAGAAGGAAGACCTGAAAGCAGAGGAGACAGTGTTCAAGGTCACTTGCCAGTGACCCAGGTCCAGGAAGATGGATGCCCACAGTTGTCGGGTGATTTCAGGTGATCACGGGTGTCTTGACTCTTCAGCCACAAGGTCCAGGAGGCATCGACGAACATCCAGGAGCTGGATTCGGCATGTCCCACAAAGTCTGTAGCTTACTGAGGTGTCGGCGACCGGAGTGGAGCCAACAAGCCTTGGCAACAGCAAGTTTTGTGGAAAGTGAACAAAGTCAGCTCTGCAGACCAGCAAGGTCTGAGGGACTCACCCAGCAAGAGTAAGTCAGGGCAGGCCTGGAGCAACCCTTTGGTTTGGTAGAAAAGTCTTCAGGAGACCCACAAGCCAGCTGGCAAGGGATCGCAAAGATGACTCAGGAGGATTCACTTTACAGGAGCCCACGGTCACTCGGGACGAGGTAGGCCTCTGATCTTCAGTGGAAATCCTGCTGAAAGTTTTGACCACTCGTGGTCCAATGCACAAGTTCGTAGAACGTTGTGAAGGGATTGCACTCGAAAATAGTGCACGGTACCCAGGTATTGCTGTTCCTCATCACTCGTGAGGTCCACTTGCCTCAGCTTCACTGGGGACTCACCATGGCCTTGGGGAAGTCAGGAAATCCACTTCTGGGGCTGCAGGGACTTCGGACTCCGGCGGGAGTGGGAAAGTTTGCGACCGTTGATGCAAAGTTTTGGTGCCTGCCAAGCAGGGGAGTCACTCCTTGACTCCAAGGGAGATTCTTCAGTCTTCCAAAGGTACAGTCCAGGATTCTTCATCAGAGTGTCATCCAGAGATATCTAGTTTGCAATGGCAAGGGTTCCCTATCTTATACTAAAGAAAGGGAGGGAGGGACTAGCTCTATGACCACTCCTATGGGAGGGTCAGGGGAGTGGTTGGTTACATCCACTTCCCTTTGTCCAGTTTCATGCCAGAGCAGGGGCAGGTAGCCCCTGAACCGGTTTGAGCTGGCATAGGCACAGAGGAGCCTACTGCTCCCCAGTGCAGGACTTCAAAGCAATCTAGGAGTGCATCCACCCAGCCCCAATACACTAAATCCTGTCTGGAAGGTGGTGAGACCTCCCTGTGACAGGATGCCTATTGGTGGGCCTCCTCCACTGTGAGTTTCAGTCAGCAGTAGGAGGGCAGCCCAGTGTCTGTGCTGGTGGCATCCATTTTGTGATGCCGGTGCTCTTTCAGGATTCTACCGTGTTTCCACAGTGTGTACATGTCTATCCCTCTAGAAGGGTTAGGACTACTAAATTGAGAAAAATCCTAATTTTAAGACTTTCGGTATTCACAGAAGGCATTTAGGGGTCCTGAAGTTAGGAGTCCTAACTATACTACTACTAAACTGAAAAAAATCCTAATTTTAAGACTTTCGGTATTCACAGAAGGCATTTAGGAGTCCTAAAGTTAGGACTCCTAACTTCTGTGAATACCGAAATGAGTAAGTGCCTTCTGTGAATACCAAAATGAGTAAGTGCCTTCTGTGAATACCAAAATGGTAGTAAGTTTAGGATTTTGTCTTAAGTTAGTTCTGTGAATCGGGCCCGACATGTTTTGATGCAGCCATCCCAGAGTTAACATTTACCGCGAGGTTATAATGCACTTAAGAGTATATGGTTTAACCGCATCCACAAACAGCCACAGAGAATAGACTCTGCCAGCTGCAGAGGGACCCTGCTCAGGCAGAGGCACCCCCTCACATGGAAACCTAGTACCCTGCCCTTGGGACTGATAGGGCCTGCCTTAGGGGTGACTGATAGGTTTATATGTTTGTGTAAGGTGAGATATAGGGAACCTATACCTCAGTGAGGAGTGCTAACACTAACGCATGCAGGCTGCAGTAGCAGGCCTGTGGTGTCAGATTTAGTCTGCTTCCCAGGGGTGGCATAATACATGCTTCAGCCCCTGGTAGGCCTGTGAAGTACCTATGCTCTTGGTACCTAAGGTACCCTATACTAGGGGCTCATAAGGTACCACATTATCCAATCACTAGTGCATCTAATATGCACTCCATGCCATTTAAGGAAGTAAGCAGATAGGCTGGGGTCCTGGATAGCAGTTATCCCAGCCAGACTAGTCAAAAACCATCCAAACACCAGGAAAAAATTGGGGGAAACCATGCAGTCAGATTCCACCTTCCTACAGTCATCTTCAGCTTTGCAGGTGGTTTAAGGCACCTGGATTAACAACATGTCCTTCCAGATTAATTAGCCAATGGTTATTCCAAAACACAGTCGAGGGACCACTTTTCTTCCAGTTGATTAGTACCGACAAAGTAATTGACTTTTAAATTCCAATTCTAAGGTGAACTCTAGAAATAGCACTGTAATGCAAGAATGCTAATGTTGCTGCAATTGCTGTTCCTGGAAAACTGTAACTGAATTATAGTTATTTCTGTAGATTAAGGTGGGACATAGTGGACCGTGCTCATGGCTAGACATCTGTCTTTTTAAAAGGTTGTGATTGTACCATACCAACTACCCGTCTTACTTTATTTAGGATTAGGTTTGATCCTGGGTTCTGCCTCTCTGTACAATGCTCCTCATAATCATGTGTGATACCCGATTTATCCCAATAGCCAACATCATGGTATTATATTAAACAACCATCTGTCTGACTTCTAAATTTCTTTCAAAATACTGTTCTTTAAAATTGCAAGCCATCACTCAACTCAGTTCCTCTTTGCTGTAAATAGATGCACATTAACACTGCTACTCTCCTTGAAGGCACCTCTTGAAATATTTTCAGTAGTATGCTCTGATCTCCTTTATCCACGTAATATCTCTTCTCCATCATCATGAACACTACGAAATGCTCCATGCCTTAAATCACAGACTCTTTGTTAGAAACGGGATTTCTGGTTGGCTAAGGCTTGCGCCAAGGCCAGGCAGAAACCACCACTCTAGTCAGAGCAAGGAAGTTACACGCCAAAGATAACCCCTGCTCACCCCCTTGGTAGCTTGGCACAAGCAGTCAGGCTTATCCTGGAGGCAATGTGTAAAGCGTTTGCACACGCACACAGCAACACCACCCCAGGCACACCACAAAAGAAACTCCACACAAGGTTATATATAAACATAGCCTTTGTATTATGATGAACACATTAGATCATAATCACATAATATACACTGTGCCAACTGGCACTGGGCAATATTTACAGAGGATTATATACACCTTACAGGGCCACATGGACCACTGTCCGAATTATCACTTAGTAGAAATAGATGTAGCACAAATAGTAACTGTAGCACAAATTATAGATGTAGGGCACAACCAGTAATTACTGGCGCAATAATGACCTCAGCATTATCACAGTAGCATTAGGTATAAAACATATCCTCAATTACATTAGGTAATTACCAGCATAAACACAGGGTACCCCAAGCGAGAGCACAACACATGAAAAACTGTCCCCAGGCCAACTGGCCTCTCACAGGACTCCAACGCCCTATGTCCAACAGTGTCAGGGCTGGCTGCAAAAGCAGCTAAAGCAAAGCGTGCAGGGGCACAACCTAATCATTGCAGCTGCCCACTACGTGCTGGGCAGCTGTGACAATGAGCCTGGGCACCAGTGTGCCTCCTGAGCCCTCTATGGGACTGTAAATGAAATAAATGCACCCTGACGTGGCAGCTGCCTGCGCGCTCGCAGAACAGCTGAAGATGGCACGGGCACCACTGTGCCCTGTGAGTCCCCCACTGGGACCCTAGAAACAAAGGCCAATGTTGGAGTGGCCCTCTGGCAGGCGGGGCCGCTCAAGCACTGTGCCTTCACTGGCACTAACAGACTGAGGGTGCCAAGAAATGCCCCAAGCCACACGGGGACTTCGTGCACCAAATGCAGCCTCCCGCCCGCGATCCGCCCAACTCACCGGGACTCTTCCATTTGCCCTCCGGTCTCTTCTCCTTGGTGTGGACTGCGTGGGGCTGACATGCTGCGGGGGCAGGCGCCGACAATGTGCCTCGTGCCCCCTACGCCTTCTCTTGGTGGGCTGCGCTTCTCCTGTTGAGCCTCCGAGGCTCCAGGCACACAGGACTCCTCTGGGCAGAACGGCCGGCACAGGAAAGCTCCCGCTCCTCTGGGGCTCTCTCACTCCTCTGCCAGTCGGCCTCCTTCAGTTTACAGGCGCGCAGGGTAGGCTCCCATCCGCTTCCTGGTTCGTGGTTCGCTTTTTCAAATAAAAAGGTAAAGTTCAGGGAAAGTCTTGGGATGAAGGGGTGGCAAAGGCTGGGCCCAGGCAGGCCAGCTCACAGGGCCCACCAGCAGGGAGGCAGCCCCTAGTGGCGGTTCCTCCTGGCCCCCAGCAGCAGCAGCAGGCCCCCTCAAATCAGGAGCAACAGAGAACATTTTCATGGGGTCACAGCCCTTTCTTTTATACACAGATCCCCCTTTGTCACAGCATAGGGCTGGGGGAAAACCAGATGCAACTGGTTTGGGGGAGCTTTGGAGCACTTTGTTGTGCTCAGCTCCTCTCTCCATTGTCAGGTGAGGGCTAGGTGCTCAGATGCACCACAGGGGGCGGAGCCAGCATTGTGGAGGGAAGGCACAGTCCTATTCAGGTTCCAGGTGCAACTCCTCCCTCCCATCTGCATGCAGATCTCTCTATTCACCACTGGGCTGACTCACCCTGGCTCCTGGAATTCCCCACACCATCCAGCACCTGTCAATCACAAGCCAGACATGCACTCCACATCAGGCAGGCAGGTACACAACGCACAGAAATGCCAACTTCTAGAAGTGGCACTTCTCCTATAGTTATAATAAATCTGCGCACATCATTGCGCAGCATTTATTCTTACGAGTTTGCACATACTAAACGTGACCCTGCACTCCTCTCACATCAGGAATTACCATGGACACACATATCCCCCATGCATTCATATGGGAGGGCAGGCCAGTCTCACTAAATGTAACACAGAGCGCACACACTTTACACTGGGACACAGTGCTAAAGTGCCTAGAGGTCTAAAACCACTAACACTACATAGGGACAACGGCTAGGATAAATGCAAAAAGTTTAGTGGTGAACCTGCCAAAAGGGCCAAGTCCAACACACTTATATTCTCAAGAAACAGATATGTTCTTTTTTTTCCAAATTGATTGAAAGTTTTACATGTCCAAAGAGCACAAGCGTATTCACATTGTACAGTGCTCCATCATCTTGGCAAACTTTACTGTGCTGATCAAGACAATCAATGCAACAACTGGGTCAAGCACAAGGGAATCTAAGTAGAATAAAACTATGAGGAAGGGGGTAGGGTCCCTATCAACAGTGGTTGTAAATCCGATCCTGGTTCCGGAGCCAGGATCCTTGTATCCCAACCCCTGATTTGTGTGTTTTGCCCTACACTGTATCTCAGAGATATGTTCACATAGTCCTCTACCTGCACCCATTGATAAAGTTCAGGGTTCCAGGCGAGCAGGAGCAATGGAAAGAGAGCCGTCCAGTTTAACGTTATTGTTTGTTTCACAAGTGCAAGAGCAAAACCAATGAATTTACCTTGGCCCTGTCCGTTTTGGGATAAGGCATCAAGCTCATCAGACATGTCTTTGGTGTGTGTATGTAATGCCTACGAGTAAAGAATGTCAAGAATTCACATATCTCACTCCAGAAGGGGTGAAGTGCAGTCAGTTGGCATGCTATATGGTAAACAACTGCACAGCTTGTAGGGTATTTATGGGAAGCTGTGCTAAACATTCTGTGCAACTTAGAGTCAGGTGGTACGATGGACAAAATTATGTTTTATCAGCTTGAAGCCAGCACACATGGAGACCTTGGGAACCTGGCCCAGGATGTTTGACCAATCTTTGGATCAATTTTGAGGTCCTGGCTCCAACAAATCAGTGCCACCCCCTTCCTTGTCCCAGTGCTCAATATATATTGGTGATCTTGTGTCGTTTGGGGCTCCATACCAACAGTATGTACAATGAAGTGTCTGTGTCATGTTAGGCTTCGGGCCTCCCAGTCGTACTGCCTACAGACTGGCAAAATGCTGCGTGCATCAAGAATTGCGCCAGCTGGATTTTGTATACGTTACAAAGAACCAGGGACATGAGGGTAATCCCTGAGTGAAACAATTGACCAAAGAGCATGATAGCTGCCCAAGCCCATTAAAGCTTACTAGCCATTAATTCTACTTTAGCAAGGATTGGCAAACACCGAATAAGGACGTCTTGGGAGTAGGCAGCTCTGCAGTGCATGCAGAGTAGGTGTCAAGACCAACAGTAGTGAGCTACACAGATTAGAATCCGCACCCAGATATTTCAGGAGCAATCCCCAGGATGTCCCCCAGAGGGAACAGTTGAGTTGCACAACGCCAAAGATACCCCACTTCAGTCTGAGCCTCTGGGGTTATCCAAGTCATAATCCATTTCAATTGCAACACCAAGTAGTATGATTCATAGTCTGGTGCCACTAAGCCATCAGCATCCAAGGGAAACAACAGAATTCCTGACTCCCATATCTAGTAAGAGAGCCAACCATTCAGGTCACAAAACACTGACTGATGTAGTATTCCGTTGATATTTGCGAACAGGTACAGAAGGCACGGCAGTGCCACCATGTAAGACAGTGCCATGTGTCTCATTGGGCAAAGAGGGAGCTGCTGCCAGAAAATCGATAAGGACAGTCGAGTAACACAACGCCAAAGATACCCTGCTTTGGGCTGTGCCTCTGGGACTGTCCAAATATGATCCACTGCAATCGTACCACCATCGTCTTACCAAGGTTTCTCTCTTGAAAACCACCTGAGCCTGTATAGAGATGAATGTCTAGTCCCTTAAAGTTTGCAGGGCAGTCGGAATTGGGAAATGCCTGGGTATGCTGTATCATTAAGGGCCAGTGTCTGTAGGCGCCATGTGGGAATTTGCACTCTTGAAGGTCCTCAGTACATTGCCAGGAGGAGTAGGCATTGTTCTGAGTAAGTCATCACTAAGCATTCAATGTTGTGCATGGCCCCTGCAAGGTGATGGGAGGATAAGACCAAGTTCATACTTGTCTGCAAATCATGACTATGAGAGAAATAGGAATATTTCCTTGCCACAGGTGTACCTGCCTCTATGCATCCAGATGCCAAAGGTTGACCCAGCCACCCATGTCTGAAAATGCCTTATGCACCTATGAACACGCAAGGGGGGTGGAGGGGATTTGTCCAATGTGTGGACCACTCAGTTGAAGATCCTTCCCACCAGTAGTGGCTCATTTAGGGCCTTCTCCATGAAATTATCCAAGGTATAAAAATGTGTACTGTGTTGTGTCCAAGGTTGTGAATAGGCAGCCCATTTAGCCATCCAGATATAAAATACATACCCGACGTCAGGGTCTCCTCATTGCACGTCCAGTTGAAAAGGCACGCCTGGCCTAATCCAACTCATGACCCCCACTGAAGTATGCCGAGAATGTAGCCTAAAAAAGTTGACCCCTGCCGAGTGGGATTTTATCCTCTGACCCTCTAATTTCATAAGGTGCAGTTCCTGCAGTATTGCTCCGTGGATATTATGCCTGTTTAAGTAGAAGTGTATGCCCTGATGCTTAGCCAGCTGGTAAATCCATCTGATATTCCACGTAAGGAAATTGAAGGAGTTAAAGTGGTCCATGCCTTACTGTAAGGTCTGTAAGGACACACCACTGAAGTGCCAATGTTACAAGACAAACCTATCTAAGCACCCTGCTTGGGAACTGACATGAAGCTTGTGTATCCAACACTGTGGTCCCAGCGAGCACTAAGACCAGCAAGTTGTGTTTCACGACTACAATTGAAAAGAAATCAACTTACCCAATGTCAATTCCCCCCTCCCGAGGCTAGGTTAAGAACTATGCCCAGCCCAATCATACAGTAACTCAAAAACAACCACAAAGAGAGGAAAAGGAAAGAAGGGATAAAAAAACCTGGAAAGGATGGAGGAAACAAAGGAAGAAAAACAGCCAGCTAAATTCATAAATAGGGGGTGAGTGTCGATGTGCAGCTCCACAGCATCTCAACAGTGGCAAAGCCGCTTCTCAAGTAGTACACGTAACATTTCAAATGTGTGTCGGTCAGCAGTTTTTGTGCCAGGAAAGAATCAAGTGATGTGATCCGTAAAAAAACTATGTTTAAGGTAGCATGCTCCACTGACACCAGGGAAGGTGTATCATGCAGAATACACAAAGCATTCACTGGCAAACACGACGCCCAGCCACACATAAGAAACAGATGAGTTGTCAACTATGCCAGAGAAGGTACTTCTGTTTTCCTCAATTACATAAACACCTAGAAAAAGAACCTCAATGCTCTTTGTATTTCCAAATGGGCAACCAGTGCAAGTGTGCACCTGCTCTCCCACTGCAGACTTGCATTGTAGAATTAATCATCTTTCTCAAACGTGCAAGTTGTACAGTTCCTCTTCTGATCATTTCATCTTTCAACCCTCAAAGTGCCTACCTGCCTCTCCTATCTCTTTAACAACCCACCCCCATGTCACATACTAGGAATGGTTTAAATCTGTAGATGTTTTACGTATGCTGAGGAAAGTGGTAACCAATCATTTTTCTTCATCAAATTAACATTTAGTAACTTAAGTTCCCTTCTCCTCCAAAAAAGTGGAATCTAGTGTTCATCCAATGAGCTATTACTTAGTCCTACTCTAACCTAATAAATTCCTTGCAGTCTGTCTTTCACCTATTTCATTGCATGGGAAAGACTATCACACGTGTACAATTGCCCCACCACTACCCACTAACATACCAATTCTCCTTGAATCCATTGCAGTATTCGACATGGCTGATTACCTAATTCCTGACATCATCCTGTGTCTTCTTAAGCATTGTTGGTACACCACTTGTGTGGTTCTAATACTATCTCTCCTACTCTATTTTCCATTCCCTTATGCCTGCCTAAATTGATATTGTTCGAAGTTTGCCCTTTCTGCAGGATCACCTGTTTTTTTTACCTTTGTTTAAGCCTATTTTAGTTTGCTGTTCAACTCTGTGCACTTTACCCCGGCTAATCAATGGTAATGTGTTTGTGCTCTCCCTTATAAACATATTAAAATTGGTATACTCAATATGGGCACATTTAATTTGTTTGTAAGTCCTTAGTAAATGGTACCACCTTCACTCAAGGCCTGCATGTTAAATGTTACTATTGGACTGCTGCACTCATTGTGCCACCAACTAAATTCGCACTGAAAAATATGTCTCCAGATCGGCCACTGCAGCTCAGGTGTGCAGTTTTAAATTTCCGTTTCATCCTTGCAAAACAAACCTTTTGCAGGCCTAAACTAACCTTTTTAATATATATGAGCCACACCTAATGTAGGCCCTAAATGCCCAGAGGGCATGGTGGATGGTTTTGTTATAAGGTAGGACATGTATATTTAATATTTTACATGTCCTGGCAGTGAAAAACCTTCAAAGTCATTTTCAGTGTGGCAAGGAGGGCTGTCCCATAGCTAAACACTGGTTTAAACTATTAACTTTAATAGGTGGTAAATTCAGTTTTGGAGATGTGAAAAGAAATGGTTGAAGGACTCATTTTAATAGTATTTTAAAGTCAGATGTCATATTACTATTTTTGAAATTGCACTTTAAGAAAATTATAATTTTCCTGCCAGTGTCCTGCTGCCATATCAAGCCTGATGGTTCCCCTTTGGTGAAATGTGTATTGCTCGAAGACAATGGACAAAGGACCTGGGTATGGGGTTGTGTTTTTCGGCCTGTGCAGGATAGCTTGGGGGCTCTGCCAGCCCCTCCTGATCTTCAAACAATGCCTACCTTATTCCCGGAAGATGAAGCTCCCACTTTGGCTTGTCTTCCCTTTGTCACTCTAGTAAGGCTGGCACCAAACCCAGTGGGAGGTGAGGAACTGACTGCAACTGTTTTAGGGGCTAGGCAAAGGTATGCCCTCCACCTACAACCTGGCACAGGGTATAAAAGTGGACCCCACAAACTTCTCCATAGAGCACTCTTCGACCAGTGAGGATTAGAAGAATGGCTGTCTTGCTGTTTGAAACCTAAAGGAAGACTAGACATGCTTGCCTTGAACCAAATACCCTAAACTTACCTCCATGTTCAGTTGGCTGAACAACTGTTTGAGTTACAGAGACACAACAATCTTCCAGAGGCCCTCTCCCCGCAATGTCCCAGTTGATCATTTGCAACTGAAAACGCCCTAGACCCTCCCGCTGAAGTCTGATGGAGGAAGTCCTAAACTCTGAGTGATGCCCCTCAAGGTTCTGGATGCATGTTAGAGTATACTGTTCCAGTCCCAAAACTGCAAGAAGTGGGACTTGAAAACTTTTACCAACTTTACGCCTAGAGAACTGACGTAGACCGGGACTACCACTGAAGCCTCAGCCGTCGATGCTGAACCATCGGTTGGCCTAGGTTCGCTGGTATGCCCCGTTGAAATAGAATTTATTTCCAGAAAATATTTTAAGTCCAAATGTAGAGGGCTTTTTAGGGATCAATGCAGACTCACATTAATCGACATTGAGGCCTTCTTGGACGCAGACTTTGCCTACTGTGCCTAGACCCCTATCTACAGCAGCCTGCTATTCTTGAGCCCCGGGCTCGGATTCAGCCTACAGCATACCCTGCCGACGACTCCTTGATGACTACTTTTTATCCATAAACGTGTCTATGCCACAAGGTAAATTTTCCACTAGTGGAATGATTCTGTTATCTGTATCTGATCCATGCTCTATCGCAGTCAGCTTTTAACTTCCGCATTTAACCCAGTTTAGCAGGACCAGATATTCATGGTTGGCGCTTTGTGCTTTTTGCTGCCATTCTTAATTTAAACTTAAAAAATAATATCTTTCGTTCTACTTATTGGATTTTTGCTGTTTTTTTACCATTTTATTTATTACCACCATTTACTTAATTATTGTTTTGGGATTTTCCTAGGGTTGTGTTTTAACTTTTACTGTTTGAGCGTTGCATAAATACTTTACAAATTTCCCTCTAAGTTAAGCCTGACTGCTTTGTGCCAAGCAACCAAAGGGATGAGCTCAGGTTTATTCAGCGACTTTAGTGTTTCAAACTGACAAGGATCGTGATTAATATTTGAGATGGGTTGTTACTCTCCTTAACTAGTACCAATATCAATTAGCATTACTCCTAGATTTAAAGGGCGAAAGAGGCAAAAACTGCTGAAAACTTTATTCCTGCTTCTTTTCAACTCAAAACTATCTTTTTAATCCACTACAACCCCAAGCAACCTTTTCCATATTGTAAATGTGTTATGTTTACAATATTATCTACATCTTATTCCTCACCAACTTTTTTTAATAACTATGTTTAAATGTAATCATGATTTATTGCCATATTTCTGTTCAAATGAAGTCCATAATATACGCCGCAAGTGATCTGAAATTCAGTGGCAAAGGGCTGCAATAAGTATCCAATATTGCCCAAATTATTGATAATAATCAACATTGAGAATAAGCCAAACAGCTGTTTTCCTGTCATAAAACAGTGTAAACTCTTGACTTCCCAAGGTTCGAAGCATGATATACTTGAAATCTTGTTGAGCATTTATTAACCGAATAAAAGCAATGTTTTAAATGTTCATTTTAACTACAACGCTATTTCTGTTCACTTAATGGTAATAAGTTATTATTATCAGCTCTATCAAGTATATTTCTGGATAGCAATTCAAGTAAAGATGACTCGGAGAATGCGATGTGATGATGGAAAAAGAGATTAAAAGAGATAGATTAGGATGGTTTATTTAATATCCATTGACTAGATTAGCTATTACTTTCCGTCTGTTGTCAATCGATTAATGCTTGCATGTTGTATATTTTCAATCAATACGCAAACAACTTCTTGCGCAGGGATAGCAATTAGATGCGGAGAGTTTAATAGCACAGGATAATTACCAGAGGCAATAAAGTCTGCACCCCCAGACAAACATCAGTAGGTCAAAAAAAGCTTCCCAATTGGAAATAAAAGCCAGGCAAACACGAAGAAATGAACATGTTGGTGGAGGAAGCAAAGCACCTCTGAATGTTATGGCCCGGTTTTTGGACAAAACTTGAAGTTTGTGGTATTTATTGCACCAGGTAGATTATGAGCCTCCGGTAAAAGGAGTTTGCTGGGTGCAGTAATTATTGCATCCGCCCGCTGCTCATAAACGAGGTCTGTAACAAGTCCAAGACATTCAGCGGCTAATGCAAGCCCTCGCGCCTAATGCAAGTCCTCAACTGAAATGAAACTATGACGTGCAGAAATAACTAGTAGTCAAAATTCACCTCTACAAAATGCTGCAAATTATAACAAAAGCTAGTGTCAATAACTCATCAGAATCATGAGGTAACAATAAGCCCATGGATCAGTGTAAAATGAGGAACTCTTTTCATATCTTTAAAGACAATATTGAGGAAAAAGAAAAACAAAGGAAAAGCTACCAATAAAGTGGAAGAGATGTACAACACATTGCACATATGCACAGTCAAGAGAAGAAACTTAAAGTTAGACATAAAAGGAACAGAACTGATGCATTTTACCTCCGCGACTGTAATGACAACGAGAAATAAAGAAGCGTAATTTGGACTTGACCTAATTCAGAATATAAATTCACATCATGACGAGTAAAACAAGGATAGATAGACAGACAGACAGACAGACAGACAGACAGACAGACAGACACTTTTATTCGATTTCTTTAAAATCATAAAAGCGTGGCACGAACCACCTCAATACATAAAATGTCAAACAATTGATCTAGTTTGAAATTGCAATAAACACATTTATACAAATGGTAAAATAATGTTAGGGCTGTTTCTATTCTAGTCATTTGGACTACTAATTGAGTTGGTTTAAACTGTCCACAAGCATGCATAGTTTCTCATGTATAATAAAGTGCTAGTGCTATGAGCGTATGAACTACAGAATTTAAATTGAGCGAATGAGGCGATTCTGCAAAGTCAAGTTCAGTTCATCTATCAGTCTTTTATAATTCATATGGACCTGACCTTATTCAGAATATAAATTCACATCATGACGAGTAAAACAAGGAAGAAAAACAAAAGACTATAAGAGACATAAGAACAAAAATCGTCAATGAGCATTGAAAACAAAAAAGTACACGAAATGGGTCACTAAATATTAAGCATGACCAGCTCCGAAATAGTACACTATGGGGTATATTCTCAAGAATGTTCGATAAACATCGCCAAAATATGTTAACGCAATTTCACATATCGCCGTCTATCACGGGAAAATAACTCTGTGTCAACGTCACATTCTCAACACGGCGGTAACATGCAATAGTGTCCCGTTAACGCATCAAATGTCCGGGAAAACATTAGAGGGACGGCGATAAAAATCAAAACCCCGACCGCGAAAAAAGTGGAGATGGGCCCAACCGCGATGACAAAATCAGCGATAAGCTGTGCCAGGCCTTCAATTCACACTACTCAGGTGGGAAAAATCACTTTAAAAGCAGAAAAAAAACACAAACAAAAACAAAACAACTGTGAAGCACAATGGAGGTAGCCGGAGTAGGAACAGAGGACGACCAGAACCCCACAAGCCCCCCAGAGGACCAGGCCGGAACCTCGGGGTCAAGGAAGGGCAAGGACAAGAAGAAGAGGAAGACGAGGTTCAGTCCGCAGGAAAACAGGATCCTGATAACAGAGGTGATAAAATACCATCAACAACTGTTTATCCTCCCCAATGTGTCATTGGCAACAAAAAATGCTATATGGCAGTCCATCGTGGCCAAGGTGAATGCAATCGGAGTGCTGAAGAGGACAATGGAAGACGTCAAGAGGCGCTGGAATGATGTGAAGCGCAAAACCAAGCAGAAGCTCGGCAACAACCAGAAGGCAGCAATGCAGACTAGAGGTGGGAGTCCAGCACCACAAGTGGTGCTGGACGAGATGGAGGAAATGGTGCTCACAGTCATCAGTGTGGAGACGGTGGCAGGAGTTGGGGGACCGGACACTGCTCGACAGGAGCCGACACAACAGCAAGAGGGTGAGTAACGACCAGGGAGTGGCGAGACGGGGGAGAGGGGCACAATGGCACACATGCACAATTAGGCATAGCACAGTGCACACCCACAATGACTCTGGAGCATGTCCCTGATCCCCTTGCCACACTGCAGCACACCTAAAAACTGCAACTAGGCCCCCGTCGACTATGTGCCCAGAGGGCGCCCTCCCCACACATCACTAATCTCACAAAAAACCCATCCACATGTGCTGAAGCCAGCAAAGCTGCGGGTCCGTGACCCACACTGACAATGCAAGTGACACTGCATGACGATTAGCATGGCTGCAGTCCAATTATCATGACCTGGTGCACGCCACAACACTGAGGTGGCTGAGTGTGGACCACATCCGTAAAGGAGCAGGTCACACTCTGACACATCTACGTGCACAAACAACCCCTGACGTCAACAAGACATCTGCGGACAAACCATGCCCAAGAGTCCCAACTCCCACCAAGAGCCCAAGTTACCCAAGTCTGCAACATCTCAGAACTGTATAAGCACAGAATTGAAAGGCACACCGCCTGAAAGGGATAAGGGCCAGCAAAATCAGAGCTGCAGGGGCGACTCTCCCACAATGCAGCACACACACATAAGAAGCAGAGCACATCAACACTGACAACAAAGTCGTACAAACTGCAACACGTTCACAACAGAACAGAGGACAGAACTGCTACCACTTGTGAGTAGAAACTGGCCAATCACATTTGGCATAGCACATTCTACACCGTGTCCCTCCAAGAGCTCATGGATAGTTCGGCACCTCACCTCCAGGAGCAGGGCAGCCCAACTGCATCCAGGAGACCTTACCCCCTGCACAGACCACACAGCAGGAAGTACCAACCACCACGGCTGTCTCCCAGGACCCACACGAACAACACATGGCCTTCCAACGATGTGTGTTAGGGTGTGTTAGGGTTCCAGGAGAAGATGGCTGATCAAGTGCGGGCGGAGTTCTACCTCATGGCAGCCAAACTAGATGCCAAACCTGGGTGTCTAAGTCCCATCAGGGACCCCTTGCAGTCCCTAACAGACACGCACAGTCCACTCCATGCTCTCCAGCGATCCATGGATGACATCGCTGGAGTCCTGACTCAGAGACCAGGACAACTGTCTAGTCAGAGTGGCTCCAGCGGTGTCATTCGGGAGTTGGGACACATGTGGAAGGCCATGGAGAACATGGAGCGGGTGCAGGTGGAAAGAATGGCTGCCACGGCTGCTCACCTGCATGATGTAGCTGGGATCTACCATGCCCTGCAGATCCTCATCATGGCACTGCTGCCACAAGGCCTGGTGCAGATGAATGCTGCAGCTGCATCAACATCCACATCTCCGCCCCTGATGTGTCTGTGCCACACAGTGCTGGAGACAGAACACCACCACCCACATGTGAGGCAAATGAAACATCAGAGGACGAAGATGCGGATGATTCTGCCTTACTGGTAAGAAGGAAACAGCAGCATTCATCTCCGCCATATGGCCTGTTTCTGCTTGGTCCTGTGCTCTGCACCATCACCTTCCACTGTCCCCTGATGCACTCTGCAACACTCACCTTGGACCTCGACATGGACTGCCATATTCTGTTTGGTCACCAATGACACAGTTATCAGACTGCCGACTGAACTCTTCCTCTTCCGATGTACTTGTCATTCCCTGAAGGACTCTGGCTGGCCCTCTACAGGCCAACAATGTAAAGGTGGGTTTGCATGGCCCTGTACTGCTCCAGCAACAGCACTCCACTGAATGTGCATTAAACATTAAAATTCACACAGATGTGTCATGTCTATGATCATTCAAGTTTGAAAATATAGATTAATGTAGGGTCAGTGATTCCCCCTTAAGTCCATATTGCTCATGTTGTGGGACTTCAGTCAGAAGGTGCAACATTACCGATTGCGGTCCGGGTGGCACTGACACTACAACAGAGACACACACAGTAGTTAATTCCTTGTCCAGCCCAGAACGGAACCATGGCCAGAGCCCCGGGGTCATTGTTCACACCCATACACTGGACTGGCATACGCCAGGCCAGCCCTCTCCACTTACAGGAGGGGGACGAAAACGCTACGTGCCCCAGGTCTTCCCTGTACGGATCTGCTGATGACAGGTGTAGTTGTCAGCATGCCACAGCACTCCCTGAGGGCTGGTTTACACCCACACCACACCCATCCAGCACAGGCGTCACAGGACATGTTACCCTGCCAATAAAACAGAACGGGCACATGTACTCAAGGCCATTTACACTATCTATCTGAGTGTGTCCGTGTGGTCATTATTTATGCATGAGGGCCTAGGGCCCTACCACATCACATTCCCCACTGCCGGAGGTGACATAATGGCGTCCGCACCATGAGACTCAATCACAAAGGGCCCATGACTTGCGGTGCACAGAGTTGTTGGCAGCCGAGGCACTTAGACGGGCACGGGCCTACCGCCACAGGGCGATGACTTGCTGTGCACAGAGTTGGTGGCAGCCGAGGCCCTTTGGCCAGCAAGGGCACACCGCCACGGGATGGTGACTTGCGGTGCACAGAGTTGGTGGCAGCCGAGGCACTTTGGCCGGCACAGGCCTCCCGCTACGTGGCGATAACTTGCGGTGCACTGAGTTAGTGGCACCAGAGCTGAGTGTGTGTGCAGCCTGTGATGATGGGTAGGCCTGTATACGCCATCCTTCCAATCAAGATTCAATTTGAATTGTGAGCCCAGCTGGACCGCAGTGTACGCCGAAGGCAGCAGACTGCACAGACATGACTCCATGGCGCTGTGCAGCAGTGTGCGCTGGGGGCCTGTGGCACGGAATCCAGCGATCGGCTGAGGAGGTTGCACTGGCACGTGGTGGGCCCTCCTGGAGACACGTAGGTTGCGGCAGGTGAGCATTGAGGTTTGGATGCGCAGAGGCGGACAGTCATTGCTGGCCGGCAGACCGGTCTGGGGACCAGGGCTGGGGTGCAGCAGAAGCACAGGATCGCGTAGGCACCACCGGTCACGGCGGCGCCCTCGTGGCAGGGTGGGGAGAGTGAAGGTGCATGGGTATCAAGCTGATACAAACCGTGATGCTTACAGGTAAGAGAAATCCTGCATCATGAGACCGTAACAGAAGTTCATGTGACCGTAACCTTCCTTTTCTTTCCCACGAAGGTTGCGACCACACATACTTCTGTTACGGTCTTTTTGTGCAGGATTTGTCTTTCCTGTAAGCATTCCGGTTTGTCCAAGTGCTATACAGTGTACCAGATTAGGTTTGTGACTATACGGACGCTTGACCATTGTCACCATTTGTCCAACAGGTTTCTGAATAGTGACTTCCGGAGTATGGAATTGTATTGGGGAGTTCCCGCAGCAAATGCAGTTACTTGATTCCACACGTTGCCCTGATGAAATTCCCCGTTGCGCATTGGCTATGTTTTTCGTATTGTTTCTTTGTGTATTTGTAATAAAGGACTGTTTTTGCACTTTCATATTGCAGGTAGTCATCCTGCTTTACACCAGTAAAAGGCAGGTGTGAAATCCCTGCTGCTAACGCGCCTTATCACCTGTTTTGGATCGCAGGCCTGGCTGGTCATTAAGAATATCGCGAGATCGTGTTTTTGTGTGTTTTTGCACGGGAACGCCTACCCTGCATATCATTAGCGTTAGTTGTCACTCTCATACGTGGCGATGTTTTTTGCGGAAGCTATCTCTGGAAAACTGGCGATATCGGCAGTTTGCACCAGCTTGAGAACGGGGTGATAATTCTTTTGCCACTTTTGCTGCGCTAAAGTGCCGATAACTCTGCGATAAGTACTTGAGAATATGCCCCTTAGTATATAATCACGTTGTGTCTTGAAAAAACTCAGAACTCCGGAATAGTGGGGGAAAGGTACCATTGATGGCATTTACGGAAAAATTGTTTCTAAATTGAAGTTTGTGGACACGAACAAAAGCGCTTAATATGTTTTAGGAATATTTCCCTTTTTCAATGTTTGTTTGAATATGCAGATTTCAGAAGTGCAGCATAAGATTTGAAAGGAATGTAAAAAATCCCATACATACAATATTTCATAAACCTAGATGAATCATAACCAAAGGCTAGGCCAATAAGATCATTTCAAGAGGATTGTAACCATTACATTCTGTTGGAAAAGAACACACATCTAACCCACAAGTCATTATACCTTCGTTCTTTGCGGGGACCTCAGCTCGCAGTTCCAGTGATTATGAAGAGGTGCTAAAAATTACTTACTGCCATATATAGGACTGGACAGATAGGCCAAGGTAAAGTATTTGGACACAGCAAAAGAAACACCTCTTTGCAGGATCTATTCCCAAGGGGTCAGGTGGTGAGAGGGCCACTATAGAGGAAGATCACAAACTGCTATCAGTGCCAGACCCCTCCTCTTCCTCCTGTATATTTTTATGGCCAGAGACATGTGGACAGAGTGTATGGTGGAAGGCACTGTGGCATGAGTGCGATCAGTGTCCAAGTAGGAACTTGTACAGAACACACAAGGAGGACATGACCAGGAGCTGTTGAGTGGATCTTTCACAGCTCATGCTGTCCACATGGACCTCCAGACACTGCTAACTAGGGGTGGGCGGAATTTGCGGAATTAACCTTCGCAAATTATCGCGAGAATGTTTAAAATTATCGCAAACAAGCAGAAATATCGCGAAGATGCGGAAGTTTTTTTCCGGCATGTTCGCGAGATTTTCTGCATGGTTGCGGGTCGCCAACTTACCCATGTGGTTGCTTGCGGGCGCGGCCATCTTGTTTTGAGTTGTTCTCGCGGTGCATGATCGCGAGAAGAAAGACGTGATCGCGCGACGCATGACGTCACTGCGGGCGCGAACTGTCGCGAGACAGCGCAAATGGCTAAAAACAATACAACATCTCATGGAGAACGCGACCGGATCAAGAAAACTTGTCGGCGAACGCAGGGATTCAGGTAAGGCGATCGCGCGCGCGCGAGAATGTATTATTTTACAGCGCGAGCAAGAAACAAATTATCGCCAAGCTGCGGAAACCGGAATTTTTGACATTTTCGCGCTCTCCGCGGAACGCAAAAATGTCAAATTATCGCAATTTCCGCGAACGGAACGAAATTTTTGCCCAGGCCTACTGCTAACGCCCTGCAAGGGCGTTTGGGAAGACAGGTATCAGCCGCTGCTCTCACGGCCATGCTATCTTTTGAGTTTGGAAGAGCGGAATGCACATTTGAGAAGTGGTAACGTAACACAATAAACAGCAGGTGCTGACAAAAAGGTTTTGTTGCAGATATTTTATTGTTTTTTGTATTATCGCACCTTACTGCCTTGCCATCCTTCCTTATTACTAGCTAGTCTCTGCTGTCAATCTTGTTGCATACTGGGAGTAAAAAATGCTTACACCTCATTCTTAAGTACTTTTATGTGAAACTTCTTTGTAGCTGTCACTGTCTGTGGCCTGCACTCACCTGTTTCCTCTCAGCAAGTATATGAGTGCAGTCCTCTGAACTGTAAGACAGTATGGGTATTTAGGGGAAGTGAAGACTCGCTGTGAACATAGAATATTGTCACAGCTTGGAGAGAGGATTTGCGTCTTCAAAGGATACACTTCATGAGGTGTTTGAGTAAAATTAAGGAAACTACATGTGTAGTGGAGCAACAGAACTCTTATGAGGGTTACAAATGTCAGTGGCATTTTGAAGTTACCAAGTAGAAGCTCTAAATGGTGGAGAACACCCTTGCTAGGTAGTCAAGATGTACTGTTGCAGCAGCCTGGCATTTACTGCCATGGTTTATGGAACACCTGGGAGATTGTTTGTGAATCTCTTTTGGAATTGATAGATATAAGAAATTGGATTATTGATTAAAGCGGTGAAAGCCACACTCAGACAACAACCACAATTCTTGTCAGGGTGAACCTCAAAGTCACTAAATCAACCTGTGCTTAATCCTCTGGTAGCTATTGGCAATATATAAGGTTTGTATGTAGTACACAAACAGTAATAATGTAAAAACGCATTCATGTGAAAAATCTCAAACCAGGTTAGAAAAATTGAGTACATTTTCTTAATTAAAATGATTAAAGAACAACAACAATCATATTTATAGAACTGGGGTTATAGAATGTTAAAGTTTTAGGTAAAAATATCACAAAAAAGGGGCAAAGCGCCAACAGTGGATATCTTCAGGCTGACCACAATGGACGACAAGTCAGTTACAGGACCATGTTTAGCCCACTGGTAGATTTATCTTATGTACTTGGGGTAAGGTCTGCGCGGCACTGCTTTGCGAGGCTTAACCTTGCTCTAAATTGGTTCCGATGATGCTTTCCACTTTGTGGGTTCACTGACACAACATCGATGTAAAAAATATGGATGTTAAAAATATCGAGTAAAAAATATAGACAACAAAATTATCAACTCCTGTACTTAAACAGGTAAGTACAAACATATCGACTAAAAAATATCGATGTAAAAAATATAGATGTATAAAATATTGACTTTCATATACATATCAAAAAAAATAATATATATTATATATATTCAATATTAAATAGAATTTTAAAAACATACAAAAATTATATATATTTTGATTAAATATAACAAATGAATTGAATTGAAAAAATAAGCACACAAAAATGATAATTTATACATATTTGCTTAATTTTTTTTAATAAACTATTATTTTTAATGTATGACAAACGTTTAAAATATTGTAATAAAAGTACATTAAGGATTTAAAATATAAAAAACCAAACATCTATAAAAATTAAAACTTTAAACTATAAATAAATATTTAAACCTAAATTTCACAATACAAACAGTACAACAGTAGAGAAAGTGTTGGATAGCAAAGAGGTAAAAATAGCAATTCCCAATCCAGTGACTGCAACAGTAGGGTAAGTGTTGGATAGCGGAGGGGTAAAATTTACTATTCCCACTCCAGTGAGAGCAACAGTAGGTAAAGTGTTAGATAGCGGAGGGGCAAAAATGACTATTCCCACTCCATAGAGTGCAACTTTAGGGAAAATGTTGGATAGCAAATGGGTAAAAATTGCTATTCCCACTCCAATGACTGCAACAGTATGAAAAGTGTTGGATAGCGGGGGTAAAAATAACTATTCCAACTCCTAAGAGTGCAACAGTAGAGAAAGTGTTGGATAGCTAAGGGGTAAAAATTACTATTCCCACTCCACTGAATGCAACAGTAGGATAAGTGTTGGATAGCGGAGGGGTAAAATATGTAATTCCCACTCCAGTGAGTGCAACAGTAGGGAAAGTGTTGGATAGAAAAGGGGTTAAAATTACTATTCCTGCTCCAATGAGTGCAACAGTAGGTATAGTGTTGGATAGCGGAGGGGTAACATTTACTATTCCCACTCCAGTTAGAGCAACAGTAGGGAAAGTGTTGGATAGCGGAGGGGTACAAATTAATTATACCCACTCCAGTGAGTGCAACAGTAGGGAAAGTGCTGGATAGCGGAGAGGTAAACATGACTATTCCCACTCCACTGAGTGCAACAGTAGGATAAGTGTTGTATAGAGGAGGGGTAACATTTACTATTCCCACTCCAGTGAATGCAACTGTAGGGATAGTGCCAAAGCGGTAAAAATTACTATTCCCCCTCCAATGAGTGCAACAGTATGTGAAGTGTTGGATAGCGGGGGGTAAAAATAACTATTCCAACTCCAGTGAGTGCAACAGTAGGGATAGCAGAGGAGCAAACATTACTATTCCCACTCCAAAGAGTGCACCAGTAGAGAAAGTGTTGGATAGCTAAGGGGTAAAAATGACTATTCCCACTCCACTGAATGCGACAGTAGAATAAGTGTTGGATAGCGAAGGGGTAAAATATTTTCTTCCCACTCCAGTGAGTGCAACAGTAGGGAAAGTGTTGGATAGCAAAGGGGTTACATTTACTACTCCCACTCCAATGAGTGCAACAGTAGGGAAAGTGTTGGATAGCGGAGGGGTAAAATTTACTATTCCCACTCCAGTGAGAGCTACAGTAGGGAAGGTGTTGGATAGCGGAGGAGCAAAAATAACTATTCCCACAGTAAAGGAAGTGCTGGAAAGCGGAGGGGTAAAAATTACTATTCCAACTCCATTGAATGCAATAGTAGGATAAGTGTTGGATAGCTGAGGGGTAAAAATTACTTTTCCAATTCCAATTAATGCAACAGTAGGGAAAGTGTTGGATAGAGGAGGGGTGCAATTAACTATTCCCCCTCCAGTGAGTGCAATAGTAGGGAAAGTGCTTGATAGCGGAGGGGTAAACATTACTATTCCCACTCCAGTGAGTGCAACAGTTGGGAAAGTGTTGGATAGCGGAGGGGTAAAAATTACTATTCCCACTCCAGTGAGTGCAATAGCAGGGAAAGTGTTGGATAGCAGAGCGGTAAACATTGCTATTCCCAGTCCAGTGAGTGCAACATTAGGGATGTGTTGGATAGCAGAGAGACAAAAAATACTATTCACACTCAAACAGTTATAAAGAAATATGCTGATATTAAAAATAGAAATAAATCATATATAAATATAAAACATGAAAAATCAAATATATTAAATATATAAAAAGAAAGCATTTTATAACATTAATTACACATACCAAAAAACTACAAATATTATATAAAATAAAAAAATAACATAAACAAAAATATTGACAAACAAAAAAATTAATTAACACACACATGTATTCATTTTTTTTTCTACCCTATAACACCACCCCCAAAAAATGACTTCAACATTTTAAATAAAATTTCATAATTAGCATTAATAAGCAATTAAAAAATATCAGTAAAAAAAATACTAATAAACACCACAATTCACTGAGGCCCTGGTTTCCTGCGCATAGTTCTGTGCATGAGCAGAGTCCCCGCAACAGTGGCGGTCAAATAATAGTACCCACTGAAACGCGTCAATGCTTTTAAGAAAAATCCCACTCTAGATCTCTGGGGACAATTGGTATACCAAATGAATCAAAAGATAAAAAGTTGTATCTTTGTGTAACAAGTGAACTATGTCAGATTGGTGTGGTTCTTTTTGACTGGAAATAACTTTCCTGCTTGTTCTCCCATAGTGTACTGTTTTGTCTTTGTTTAAAAAATATTTTTTTATGTAACCATGTGCCTCTCTTTATAATGTATTGGTACTTGAATTGTTTTTTTAATCAAGGAATGAATTCTGTGTTATAAAAATACGTGTTATAAAGTGTTTTTAATAGATGTATAATACTCTGTGCATGGATTTTTCGGGATCTGTGAGATCATATTAATTTATGTTTCGGTGATAAATCTTTGCATGAGTATGAGAGTTATGTGATTGTAGCTACCCAAAGGGGATTGTTTTTGTGACTTTGGTCTATTTGGTGCCCTACTCCTTTGGTGTAATTGGGCCCTTCTCTTTATTTTGAGAGATACATCCTTAAGGCACCTCCATCATGACCTTACAGCCTGAGTCAGGTTTGGGAGCGCTGGAGAATGCACAGAGTCGTTCAGCATCAAGTGTGGGGTGCACCAAGGATGTGTCCCTGCCCCAATCCTTTTCCTTCTCTATAAAAACAACCTGGAGAAAACATTGGTTTCTGTGCCCAAACTGCTATATGCTGATGATGCTGTTCTCTTGGCAAGGACTGCCAACGGCCTTAAATATCTTATTGTCTGTTACGTAAGCTTTAGGGAGGACCTGGGCCTGGAGCCAAATTTCAAGAAAACATTCACAATGAGATGTGGCCCAAAAAATACTAAAACCCGTACATTAAATATAGAGGGCAAACCCCTAGAAAGGGTCAATTCCTTCCCCTATTTATGCCTGGATTTCGACGAAGGCTGTTCGTGGCATATGTGCATTAAAAATAGAATAACCTGATACACCCAAGGTGTAGGCACTACTTTCTCGCTTGCCATGTCTATCGGCCAAAAAGCCCATTGCTCTTATATTAGAGATATACAACCGCAAATGGTTGCCGATTTTAACATATGCAATGGGTATCTGGGGTTGTAGGGATGCATATGTAATGCAGATAGAGCAGATCTATCTGCCGCCGGAAATTAGGCGTCCCTCCCTCATCTCTGCATTATTCCCTTCATCTTGAGCTGGGTCTGGAGTATGTCCAAGACACAATTAGTGTTGCCCTCTTGGCTCTTTGGTGCTTAATTTGGTCCAACCAAGAAGCCGACTTTAACTGGGCTGTTATTAGAGATTGTTTAATCTGCGCTCGTGGTTTGACCATTCCATGGCTTCAATATATTAAAACATATTTTTCGGCACTTGGCTGCGCCTCATTGTTTAAGCACCCAGAGACAATCAAAATAAAGGACAAAAAGAGGGATTGGGACAGTTTTTGTAAGCACAAACAGATTTCTAGGGAACTATTGGAAGTGGCCAAACCCTCAGTTAGAGATTAATGCCTTATTCAAGCAACTCCATCAATTGCTCTGTATCTATAATACGTGACCAACATTTATGAAAGGAATTTGTTGACAATATTTAGGCTGGGGTCATTTCGTTGGGTGATATGTTTTCCTTTAGGTCACTATTCTTCTCACACTGTTGCCACTTGTCCATGTGATGAGCAATTGAGCCAAACTAGTTTACATTCAGTTTTTTTCTGTCAATTTTATCTTCTGTTTAATAGGTGGTTTTTATTACCAATACTGCGCAGAATTAGATTTTCTACGTGCAAAGCGGCTCTCTTCTACCTACAGCAGCTTAGCAATTGTAACGTTTGCTTTGCAGTTGCTAGCTTTCTGAAGTGCGCTTTAGCTAACAGAAGGAGTATGCTCTTTTAATGTAAAAAGCACTTTAGTGATTTTAGTAATCATTGTCTCTGGTATGTTTTTTAAATGTCCATTGCTGACGTCAATTTTTATTAATTTTTATTCATTTGCTACCCTGTTGTAGCTCCGTGGAATTGGAACTGGAACTCTTGCACTGTCACTTTATTTGATGGCAAATTAGTCCTTTTTGCACTGTCACTTCATTCATCGTACATTAACACAAGGAGTTTATAAGTTTAAAAATGTGGTATCCTCTAACTTACAAGACATGGATTTTCACATCACTTGTCCTATTTTTAATATGTGGTTGTCATTTTTATATGTGTGTCTACAATGATTTTTCTTTTACTGTGTGTACCTTTTATGATCTGTCCTTGGAAGAATGAATAAAGACAACTTGACTTGACATTGGACTTACCACAGTGAAAACACTTTTGATGTTTTTCACTGCCAGGAGATGCAAAACTTAAGTACACATATACTATCCTTTAAATACAATGCACCCTGTCGTTTGAGCCTGTAGGGCCTACCTTAATAGTGACTATTAGTTTTAAAGAGGAAGATTTGGGCCTGGCATTGGATTAATTTTGCCTGGTTGAAATGGCAATTTAAAACTGCAGTACATACTGCAGTGGCTGACGTGAGATATGTTTTACTTTAGTAGGTTGCACAATGTGTGCTGCAAGCCAACTAGAAGTATTTAATTTACAGCCCCTAGGTACATGTAGTACCATTTGTGCCAAATAGGTTTGGGCCAATTTCACCATGTTTTAAGAAGAGAGCACAAGCACTTTAGCACTGGTTAGCTGTGGTAAAGGGCACAGTCTTAAAGCCAACACAAATTCATCAAAGTAGGAGGCATGGAGGCAAAAGGTTTGGGGGAATACCACACCAAGGATGGCAGGACTTGTAATGGAAATCTAAACCGCAAGTGTTCTTAGTAATCCAATCATATTTGCAAAAATGAACACAATGTTAAATCATAATTCAGAAATACTTTAAATATTATTAATCCATACTTATTTGCACAATTTGTTAATCTACTTCAGAAACAGTGAGGATCTCCTTCCCTTTGAAATACTTCAGTATTTTTCTCATTTTGCACATATTGTATTACAATAGTGATTAAGGCTAGGGAAGGGAGTCTTTGGTATCTACAATTACAATATAAGAACATTATTATTCAGAAAAAGGTTTGTTATAATGCATTTGATGCAAACAATTTTGAACATATTTTCAAACCAGAAGCTACATTTTCATAAGAGAGGAGTCTAGCTTATCATTGAAGGAAGTGAGGTAATTCCAAATTCTTTTGACAATAGTTTCTACATAGGCTTATGTTTCAGTTCTCAGGAATTTCAGAATTTCATCAGAACATAGAGGGCCTGATTAAGAGAGGAGTCTAGCTTATCATTGAAGGAAGTGAGGTAATTCCAAATTCTTTTGACAATAGTTTCTACATAGGCTTATGTTTCAGTTCTCAGGAATTTCAGAATTTCATCAGAACATAGAGGGCCTGATTAGGATGTCGGGTGGATCACCACTGACAGGCCGTCTGTTGCGTTCCGCCCAACTGCCAGGATAGTGATCGACCACACTTGCACATTACAATGTGGTCGGTCGGACCGCAGCCGTCAGAGGCAAAATCCAACGCCTCTGACAGGCTCAAGGAGCCCATCAGGGTGTAGATCAGACTGTAATCCCTGCAATGGGGGCGGTGCCTGCATAGGCACTGACGTAGGGATTATGTTTTCCCTTTCCAACAGCCTTTTCATGGTGGTCCCACCACCAAGGAAAGGCTATTGGAAATGCACTTTGGGGGACCACAGCAGGGCCTCCGTCCCCTGTAGACCTCCACGATGTGGCCTTGGGATACAAGTTGTGCCCTCCAAACATTCGTACACCATGTGCCAGCACCAAATGGTGCCTGGCACATGGTGCATGAGTGTTCAAAAACATCCCTTTTTCTATCGCAGGTTTCCCAGGCTGCAGCACAAGCCACATTCAAAAAAGGTTTCTCTATAACTGCCTTCACGGTGATCGTATCCTAAATGCGCTGTCGGGACCAGAAGACTAGAGTATTGGAAATACAAATATATTCTGAAGGGTTATTTTTTGCAATTGAATGTATCAGATGCTGTAACGTTGATAAGATAATAAAGATCTTTATCATATCTTTAAATATCCACTATAAGTCACTGCACAGTTGAATAACAAAACAGTGGAGATATCCAGTGTCTATGTTTTCTTTCCTATCCTATTCCCCTTCGCCTTGGATTGACTGTTAATCAACATGTTTAGCTAGTTGGATGTGCACTTAGAGAGGTGTGGAAATAATAATCTCTCCTGTTGGTTCTATTGTTTCTGACAGGAACCCTATGGAAATAATGTAAACCAGTAGAAGCCAGACGGTTGGTAGTGGGTATGTAAAAGAGCAGTTTCAAAAAGTCAGACTTAACATTACAGCATTTTGTATGCTCCATTCAGATTTGCTATGGTGAAAAAGGAAGTTGAAGTATGTAACATGGGGCCTTCTGTGCAGCCAATGGGGGCTGGTATTCACTATAGTGGGGGGAAGCAAATATGATGCCTTTGGCTGAGGGTCTCCCTGTTATCATCTCCCAAAGTTGCCCCCTCTTAGCCATCCCTGCTCTTGAATAAATGGATCATCCTTCACCCTTGCACCCACTGTCTAATGAGTAGTCCCATCTGGGAAAACTACTGGAGAAGATTCTAGTCAATATACTACTGGAGAAAATATTCAAAAAGATTCCCATGACATTTCAAAGCAACACAGTCACACCTTCACTATATATCCCATTACGGGATATTGGACATCATGAGAAGCTCTCGATCTGCTCAGATTCTGATCACAGTAGATTTAGATAAAGGGTATCCAAAGACGCTAAAATCCTACAAAAGGTTGGCAGGCCCCATCTCAGGCCCATCCCAGCATAAAATAACTGTCACTTTCCTGTCTGGGATAGTTAACCCATCCTGATTTCTTAATTGTGATGTGTCTTCTGACCCGATGATATGGCTCTTCCCGAATTTACGTAATTCATCATTGCTTATCCTATTCTGTCCATTGGCTGCCTTTGTTTCCTCCATCTTCCTAAAGGCCCCCATGCACTCCATCTTCAAATAACTGGGTAACACAGTGGTTTATGTCAGGATGTTCATCCCTACATTATCTGGAATGGTCACAACTTTATAAACACTTCAAACGAACTGGCTAGCCAAGGGAATCACAATTTCTCTTTGCAGCTCTCTTTCCTGTTACTAAAATGTAGTCCACCTTCTCCTACTCTTTTTATTCATATGTTAAAGAGAATTTTTTCTGAGGTATCTTATAGTCAAGACTCCATTTCAGTCGGTAGCAAAAATAGTCTTGCAATCTTTTCAACCCTAGATACTTTTCATGGTTTACGAATATGAACAGTCAAAAAAATGCCAAATGATGTCATATGTACTGTATTTGCACCCTTACTCATTACTTTCCATTTCCAAATAATATAATATTCTTGCAAAAGCATAACATTGCAAGATACACTAAAGCAAAAATTGAAATAAATAAAACAAAAGCCATAACCTACAAAATCTGTCAAAAAAACATTTTAATGAGGTTAACCTCCTGGTAGATTGACACTAACGTGTGCCTTTTAGCTTTTTACTCTAATGGAGAGAAAAAAGAAATGTTTGGTATAAAATATTCTCAACTATAAAAAAAATTCCTCAATTGGAATTCTCCATATTTTTTGTAACTTGCAGAAAGGAGAGCATTGTAGAATACGATTTTAAATGTACCCAAGGAGGAATCCAAGTGAATATCCAAAATATAGCTATATTTCTGTTTCACGAAAATTGGAAATTTTCCTCTGCAAGAAAATATATGTTTTATTTCAAAATATGGTATCAATAAAAGGTGTGTTGTGTGGATCACCATCTTCTCAGCTTTCAGGAACAGGCAAAGTTTTTCCAATAAGCATTTTTTTTTGATAGTTTTTGATTTTTCACAAGTTAGCTGGTTTCCACCCACTTTTAGTTGTAGTATAAGTAGGTTTGAAACCCATGAGTGATCCCACATAGCTCACCATTTTTGACAAGTATTAATTTGTTTGAAATATTTTCTAGCCAGAGCGGAAGTATATGACTTAGCGAGGCCAGACAGATAGCGAGTAGGGAAAGACTGAATTTTTTGTTAGGTCCGATTTTTGTTAGGCAACAGTGGAGCGGAGGTGGCAGCTCCGACAGCTAATCGGGCCATTTCAGCCAAAGGGGGTGCAAGCCTTTTTGCTTTATCCATCTAAATTGAAAATAATATTTCAGGGCCAGACAAGATTTTTTTTGTCCGAAATTCAGGCAAAGGAATTTGTGAATTCTTTCTAAACAAGTATTAATGCACTCACTGGTTTTCTTTTTTTCCATCACAGGAATTATTACTGTTTATGAACTGACACAATTTTGAATTCAGCAAGAGGTCATTTGTGTAGATCATCCATGATTTTCCCAAAGAAAGTAATCATTAAAATAAATAATGAAAATGAGTAGATATCAGCCATTGGTGACAGTGTTTTCACTTGTAATTTGTTGCCACTATGGCCGATTTACAAAAGCAAGATAAAGTTATATCCCACAAAATGCCCCCTGCATGCACCTACCTGTAAAGGGCAAAGGGGGCCCTGTTGGGCTCCCTGTGTTTCCCCACCACCAGCTTTTACTTGGCGGTGCTGACCACCATCTGGGACATTCAGCAAAGTATAAATATGCACTGCGTTGCCGCAGCAGCCCCGCCAGAATATTCTGCACCCCTGACAGGTGCGTCACCCATAGGGAACACGGTTCCCTGGTGGTTGCGGCAGTCAAATGGTGGTCTGACCACCAAACTTATAATACTGCAGTCGGACCGGCGGTGCACCGGTGGTTGGACCTCCACTGACGCACCCTCGTGTGTCTGCCAGTCCATGGACCGCCAAACTCGTAATAAGGCCTATATACTATTCACACTCCAAATTAAACAACGGTGCAAAAAGTGTTGGACTCAGGATGGTTAACATTTACTGTTCCCACTCCATTCAGTGAAAGAGTAGGGAAAGTGTTGGATTGCAGGAGTGGTAAAATTTGCTATTCATAGACCAGTCAGTCAAAAAGTAGGGACAGTGTTGAATTGCAGCGGGGTAAAATGTATTATTCCCACTCCAGTCAGTGGAAAAGTAGTATTGGATTGAGAATGGGTAAAATATACTATTACCACTCCAGTCGGTGCAAGACTAGGGAAAATGTTGGATTGTGGGGGGAATAACACTTTCTATTCCCACTCCAGTCAGTGCAACAGTTGGGAGAGAGTTAGACTGCGGAGGGGTAAAATGTACTATTCACACTGCAGTCAGTGGAAAAGTATGGACAGTGTTGGATTGTGGCAGGGTAAAATGTATTATTCCCACTCCAGTCAGTGAAAAAGTAGGGAAACTACTGTATTGCAGATGGGTAAAAAGTGCTATTCCCACTCCAGCTGGTGCAAAAGCAGGGAAATTGTTGGATTGTAAAGGGGTGCATTGTACTACTCCCACTGCACTCTGTGCAACATTAGAAACAGACTCATTCACGTAAAAAATTGAATATTTTCAAAAGTATACTAAAAAAATATATGAATATAAAAACTGTATGTATAATTGTTCTTAAAAAAATTAACGAATTACCTATTTTTTTAAATGTTAATACATATAAATTAATCAAAGTACTATTTTAATTAAAATACCAAACTAAGGGGTCCATTACGATGGAGGGCAGACAATGTCGGCCCGCCATTGTAACAGCAAAAGGGAGCTCCCGCCATATGTGCAGCGGTCCCGCGATTCAAATTAGGATGCGCCCGCCACACTGGCGGCCGCATCCCGCATTTTTTACATTGCGGCGGGCGGTGCTGTCAGCAGTACCGGCCGCAATTTAAAAAAGGCATGTTGTGCATTTGCATGCACAACATGGCAGGCGTGGTGCCTGCAACCTTGTGCACCCCCCCCTCAACATCCTGGGGGCCCGTAATGGGCCCCCGACTGTGATCTCCACCTGACTTTCCATGGCGGGGTCTCTGCCAAGGAAAGCCCTGCACCGCCGCACATCATAATATGGATGGCGGTGTCCTGCAGACACCGCCACCATATGTGAGCCCTTTTCCGCCCGGTCGCCGGGCGACCGGCAGAAAAACAGCGGACGGTCTTTCCATCCGCCAGGGTCCCTCCCGCCATCGTAATGCGGTGGGGGGAAAAGGTAGGCGGACAGGGATCATTGGGGGGCGGTGGCGATCTGCCCGCCAACATAATCGACCCCTATATTCTCAAATTATTAACAAGCATATACAATGTTATTTAGAATTAAAAATAACAATACAATTAACACATACAATAATAAAGTCAATAATTTAATAAACATATTTATCTATTTTTATTTGTTATTACGCAAATATTTTTCTCCTACACCTCTGCAAACTACGCAACACACATCTAAAATTTATGTTTTAAATTATAATGTTTACAAATTTCACATAATTGCATATCTATTAAAATATTAATAATTAACTAATATTAAAATTATTGTATTTATTGACCTTTCCTCCCTTAGTCTGTACAAAAAGAACAACCCACACCAAATAAAATTGCATAATTTACATAATTAAATTGGATCTTGAGGACAGGCTGCCCTGGGGGCTGTTTGCCCAGAATCGCAACCAGCCTCCACGGTGAGGATGGTGAGCTCTGACTCACTGAGATGGACATCACCTACCACCCGCTGCATTCCCAGAGGCTGTATGGGGCGTGAAGACCGACTCACAGCAGACCGCGTTTTGCGACATGGACCCCATTTGCCTTATCTAACGGCAAAATTGGAATAGCTAACGGCACATCAGCCCATTTTAATCTCGATCACTGAGCAGCCGGATGGGCTGCATTACAAAAGATAGGTAAGATGTCTGGCCCAGTGGTGTTCGAGGCTGGACCAGACATAATAGGGGTCCTGAGTCTACATTTCCACCAACTGGGAGTGAAGTGTAGCGTGCTTCCGGTTTAGTAGCACCAATGGTCCCACAAGTTCCCTCCGCTTTTACTGCGTGTTGTCCTGACGTGGAGGTGAGTTTAATAGAGGGGGGTTTTGTGAATCATGGGGGCTCTTCTGAATGAGTCCTCGCGGCCGTACAGGCCAATTGATTCATCAGGCTCGTATTGACCCTGCATATGGCAGTTTTGCCTGCCTTGACTTGATTTGGAGGGGATCTTTATTGGTCCGTGACTACTATCCTGTGCGCCCATTTTGTTTTTTACTGAGAGTTCGCCGTGGGCTGCCTTTGTTCACTCCCCCTTTTCAAACTTGTTGGGGGCACCTTCGTCCCTGGGCTTGATGCATCACAGAGCATGGAAATAGAAAAGGGCTTGCTAAACTCCCTATAAATGGGGGCCATCTTGGAGTGGTGCCTCCAACTCGTCTGGTAACACCCGGCCAGAGATTAACTATTCAGCCCCTTGCTGGATATACTTCAAAAGCTTCATTCCACGACCACAAGTCTTTCACTACTGAGTGCACCTTACCACCTCCCACACTGGAGGGTATCATTCCTTCCGGGTCCTCCCCCAGGCAGCAAGAGGGGATCAAGACTAAGGAAAATTGTGTGACCCGGAGCTGCTTGCACTGGTATTCCCCTGAAGTTCAATCTTAGCCACTGATTAACTCATTCCACTTTGATGCTTAGAATCACTAGCGAACTCCTCACTTGTGTCAGATTAACTATTTGCTCCATAACTGCTGCAAATCATTATTAGCCTTATTCTACCCCAACCAATGCTCTAAATACTTGGAATTATTAGCAGACTTTTTATAATGCCTATTGACTGTTTTTTTCTCCTCTCATATTTAATTCACTATTTTAATGACTTAGTTTTAAACCTGTGACCTGGTTACCTTATGTGAATCTGTACCACCGCATTTAACTCTAAACCTTATTTATGGTTATTGACTGAACTAGCCCACTTCACATAATCCACTTAATATTTATGATTTTCTTTTCACCCTCATTTTTCATTGCGGCCTAATTCTTCAGTATCCCCCTAACTTTACCAAGGGACCGTCTAGGTCGAAGGCCCACCTTAAATTAAACATGAGCAGCTGTGAGGTATTATTATTCTAAGGCACTTTGTGTACCTATACTTATCTACCTCATCGCATAGCTGAAGATGCCTCAGAGTGATGGTCCAGTTATGTGTCTGGGAACTGACAGCACAAAATGGCGGATCACGAACGGAGCCACCATTTTGTTGTTTCTTGTCCTCTCCCTCGTCCGTTGGACTTCATCCTGCCGACCCTCCGACATTGCTCCTCGGCTGGATGGCCTTATCTCTTTCTCCCCCCCCAGGCCCCCGTCTCTCCTGTCACCTATCTCCTCTCCCTCCCCTCCCTCTCTCTACCCCCTTGGATGTCCTATTTCTCCATTCACTCTGTTGAAGAGTAATATACAATCGTTTTTAGCCTAATCATTGTGAAAATGGAACCCTGAGTGAATTTACTATTTTGCATAGTTCCAACTCTAACCACTAGAGTATATAGTAGTTCTTTGTAATTAATATCACTGTTTTGTGATTCCCAGCTTTCCCGTTTGCATCTCCTTCCTGAGTGACTCCACAACGTATACATTTCCTTTTCTGCTATCCGTATCTCTTTCCTTGTGGGACTCTTCAACTTGCTGACTCCCTCCCTTTGTCCTACCTGACCCTTGCCTTTCGTGGAACCTTTCTTTTTTCTCGATCACTAATTTACCCTGGTATTGAATGTGTTATCTTTCTGTAATTAATGCGATTTTCTTTTCCCGTTTGTGCCCCCCTGTTGACCTGCCAGTTCTGACCCACCTCCTAGCCCCCTGCCCCTTGTTGCCCTTTGACTAAGCACTCCTTCTCCCTTTGTTGGGGAAAGATCCAATATTCTTACTCTGGAGTCTCAGTGACCCCTCTGAGAGAGTCCACAGCATCAAGTGAACCATGCACAGCTGAGGCATGGTATGTGCCCCTCAGCAAAGCACTTCCTCTCCCCTTGTTGGGGAAAGATCCTGTAGGTAGGCCTTGGAGTCTCAGAGACCCCTCTGAGAGAGTCAACTGCTTAAAGGGAGCCTTACGCAGCAGAGACGTGGGAATGATACAACTTCCCCTGGGATCACAGCTTACCGGACCTTGGACAAGGTTTTTACACGTTTACCAGTGTGTGCCACCTTCACCCTCCCCCTTTCATGCTCTCTCTCACCCTCCCCTACCGCTCTCCCTCTTTCATTCTATGTCTACTTCCTCTGCCACATCCCCCCTCCCCTTAATCTCTCCCCTTGCCTGCTACGCCGCCTAGCCCCCTGTCCCTTGTGCCCTTTAACTAAGCACTCCTTCGCCCCTTGTTGGGGAAAGATCCAATTACTTATACTCTGGAGTCTCAGTGATCCCTCTGAGAGAGTCCACAGCGTCAAGGGAGCCACTCACATTTGCGGTATGGTATGGCGCCCCTTGCCAAAGCACTCCCTCTCCCCTTTTTGGGGAAGGATACAGTACGTAGGCCTGGGAGTCTCAGAGACCCCTCTGAGAGAGTCCATTGCGTAAAGGGAGCCTCTCGCAACGGAGTTGGGGGAATGAAATCACTTCCCCTGGGATCACAGCTTACTGGACTTTGGACGCAGCTATCACTCGTCTACTGGTTTGTGCGCCCGTCACCCTACCCCTCTTCGTTCATGCTGTGTCTCTCCCCCTTCCCCTCCTCTTTCCCTCCTTCATTCACTGTCTACTTCCCCTGCTCCTACCCCCTCTCCAATGAATCTCTCCCCTTGCCTGCTTTTTCCCTTATGCATATTGTCCTTATTGCTTGTCTTGAGCTAGCATGTAACTATGTAGCTATGCTCTAATAACTGTGCAAACTTTGTAACGATGTAACCTGTAACTATGGTCTGATACTCATGTAAAGCGTATGCACACTTCAGGGAGAATGGGGGGACAAGGAGCGGATGAGTAGGAAAGGGAAAAGGTCCTGTACCGATGCTCCTAAAGTTAAACCACATGCAAAATAAGGTAACAGTTCCTGAAGAGATATATAGGCCAGTATGGTCTACTCAGCGTAAGGAAGGGGAAAAAGGAGAGAATGGCAAAGGGTCTCAGACCAGGTTCGAAAGTGATAGTGTGATGGAGACTAGAGACTCCTGGATGGTACTAGAAGTGCCCTCACACACCCTTGCGGGTGCAAAGCATCATCATCGGGCTGTGCTCCTCGTGGGGGTGGCGCTGCAGTCCCTCACGGGCCCTAAAAGGGCTCTCTATCGGAGATCTTTTGGTGGAGTCGCCGTAGTTGTGCGTGTGGGTGTGTGGGGAGGGGGGTGGTGGTGAGGCTAAAAAGACCTAATGGTGCCCTAACTGTTTATTGGTGGGCCCAGGAGGTCTGCTAAAAATTGCGGGGGATAATGTTATATAAACATTCTGGGTGGGGGACAAAAAGCTGTAAATACGTCCCGCTGCTCTCGGCCCGTAAGAGTGAGGGTTTAGAGTGAGAGAGAGGGAGTGTAAGTGATGGTCAACATGTTTCGCGCTGTTGCCGGTCCCTAATGGATCCTAGCGCTTCGTCAGGACCAAGGTGGTGATTAAAAGGAAAAGAGTCTCCAGAGTCGCCGGCGACTCTGGAGGCATCTTAGGTTGTTGTGGCAACGTCCCGGGGCAGATCTGAAGCCCCCGCCCCAGTTTGTCAAGACCCGGCACCGCGTGGACCCGGACTTCTAGCGGGTTCGACGTCAAGGACACGAATAATCCGTGTCCCTCTCACAACTTTGTTGTGTTTCTGGGATTACAGTATACTCTCCCCCTTGTTTCTGAATCCCACCCCTTTCTTTTCCTTTTAATCACCACCTTGGTCCTGACGAAGCGCTAGGATCCATTAGGGACCGGCAACAGCGCGAAACATGTTGACCATCACTTACACTCCCTCTCTCTCACTCTAAACCCTCACTCTTACGGGCCGAGAGCAGTGGGACGTATTTACAGCTTTTTGTCCCCCACCCAGAATGTTTATATAACATTATCCCCCGCAATTTTTAGCAGACCTCCTGGGCCCACCAATAAACAGTTAGGGCACCATTAGGTCTTTTTAGCCTCACCACCACCCCCCTCCCCACACACCCACACGCACAACTACGGCGACTCCACCAAAAGATCTCCGATAGAGAGCCCTTTTAGGGCCCGTGAGGGACTGCAGCGCCACCCCCACGAGGAGCACAGCCCGATGATGATGCTTTGCACCCGCAAGGGTGTGTGAGGGCACTTCTAGTACCATCCAGGAGTCTCTAGTCTCCATCACACTATCACTTTCGAACCTGGTCTGAGACCCTTTGCCACTCATGTAAAGCGCTCTGATACCTCCGGGTCTAGCCAGCGCTATATAAAACCTTTCAAATAAAATAAAAGAAATCAATAATTTTATCAATTAATCTATTATTTACATTTATTGTATTTTATTAATTTTCAACTCTTTACCCTTACAAATGCAACAAGTTACATCTAATATTTAACTTAAACAATATCTTAATTACACATTTTACATAATCAATTATCATTAAATTAATTATTATAAATTAACATAATGTATTAGTTAATATACTTAAGTTCCTACATACCCTTTACCCATATAAAACCAGCAACACACACTCAAAAAACATATACAAAATAATCCATCACATAATTTACATAATTAATAATGATAAAATTATTAATATTAATTAACTATTACTTCCTAAATAATTATAGTAAATGTACTTCCCACCTTGTACCCCTACAAAACCCACAAGCTGCACCTACATTTTAATGGCAATAAAAAATAATTACACAATTAACATAAATATTTATCAATGAAATACATAAAAATAATTCAACATTAATTATTAATTAATGTTTATTAATTTACTTCCCACCCGATATCCATTCAAAAGCCACCACCCGCACCTTAAACTATGCAAAGAAGGTGGGGAGAATGATTAGGGGAGTGAAAGGATCAAAAGACAGAAATTACAAACAGAGAGGAAAAAGAGTATTAATGATGAGTGAAAGAGAAAAGAGGAGTAGGAAGAAATGAAGGGGGAGTACTATGCGATTTATGGACCTAGCGAGGGAGAAAGAATAGGATGGGGGAAAACAGAGCAAAAAAGAAGGTCATAAGTGTGCTTAAGTCCACCTTAAAGACTGGGCCAACATTTGAAGGCATGAGCCGTGTAAAGATATCTGACATATGTCTCCATGTAAGGATAACACTTTATAATGAGTGGATCCATTGTAACAATTACAATAAACACCAGGAGAAAACAATAGTGGTGTTTTTTCCTCTGTAGTTAGCGGGAAACAGCCTTTACAACACAGACTGAGCCACGCATGCTGTTTCCCTACAAGCATTACAATGTTTGCCTGAGTCACGCATCTGCCTTACCCATGCATGTGCATGATTAAGGTAGATAACGGTCCAGTGTCTGGATGGGCGGTGAGAGAAAGATGAAATGTCAGAACAGGACGTTCTGGACATGGTCAGATAAATTGGGCTGGGGCTGGGTTTGGAGGGTAGTTTTAAAGGGTTGGTGTCGGTTATAGGTCTCAGGGCATGGGGGATGGGGTCGTTTTTGGAAGGGGCAGGGTTTTAGGGGTCAGGGCAGCGGGAGGGGGTTGGGGTAGATTTAATGTCTAGGACAAGGTTAGGGGACATTTTTTAGGGGTCGGTTTTAGGGCTCAGATCATGGGGTCGAGTATTTTTTTAAAGGGGGTAGAGTTTTAGGCTCAGGGCGGGGAAAGAGGTAGAAGTAGGGAAAACTTTTAAAAGCAGCATAGGGTAAGATGAGGGCTCGTGGTGGGGTTGTAGGGGTTGGGGTCAGGGTAGTTTTTGGTAGGAGGCAGGGCTTTATGTCTCAGGGTGGGGTGGAGGCAAGGGGCGGTTTTAAGGGCAGTGTGGGGTCAGTTTTAAGGTTCAGGGTGGGGGATAGGTAGGGCATTAGGATTTTCTGGCTTAGGGCAGAGAGAGGGGGTTGGGGTAGTGGTAATTTACCATGCATATCGCTTTAGCAAACATGTCTTTACAAACTTCATTGTACAGACATGTGTGGTAAAGGAACGCATGGTTAAGATGCATTTGTTGTTGGGACTTGTGTTGTAGAGGCACACATGGTTCAGCCATGCATGCCTCTGTCATACAACTGAAGTCAGTTTCCCAGGTCGGAAGGGGAAATAAAATGTGTAATTTCAATTTTAATGTACATCAAAAGTGCACCATTACCAATCTGTTTGCCCACATTCTTAAAAGTTAGATCTGGAGGGACGTGCATAGGAAAAAATGATGTCCATGACCACAAATATATTAAATTCCAAAATATAAAATTGTCCACAAATACTATTTGTAACCTATTTTATAAGATAGCACAAGCTGAAGGATTTTGAGACACAAATTATGTTAACTGTAGTCATGCAACATGTAGTAGGCATCTCATCCTATGCCTAAATAATGTAATATCTAGAAGCCTCCCCTTGCAACAAGATAGGGTTTTATTTGACACCTGAGATGTGAAATTTCGAAATTGATGAGCATAGATCAATAAGGAGCTGGCCTCAATGTTTAGATACAATTGAAGGATACTTGCTCTGATTTTCGTGATCTCATTTTAACATTCTGCCGAAGGTATCAGAACTCATAATCATGTTATCCTAGTCCAGAAGTTGCAACTGTTTGCTATAGATGTGGGCACTGCTTGACCTAGGGGAGCTCAGCTCCATAGCAGCTGCATGGGTAGACCCCTCTCTGATGATTCAGAGATCAGAGCTTTTAATTATTTATATTTTGAAAACTCATTTGAAATAAAAAATACTGAACATTTCTTCGAGCTTGCATGTAGTCAACCTTGGAGTTTAAACTGACAAATGTGGGATTTTTTATCTATTTCTACATGAGACTTGCATTATTTGTCTTTCTTCAATTTGACAAACAGGACTACTGCAAAAAAGTGCTGGTAAAGTAAAATCAGAAATAGTGCACACTATCAACAGGTCATTCTCCTCATCCTCCTTCCACGGATCAAATGGCGACAACAGCCTCCACCCGCTCTTCTCCATCACAACTTACCTCCAGTAAGTCTTCTCCTCCTGCCTCCTTACCTAAGCGCTTGAAGCAGGACTCCTCTCCTCCTCCACCCGAGACATCTCCACCCCCTATATCTATGGAGTTGATACTTGAGGAGATTCGCGCTTTGCGCCCGTTCGTGGAGGAGACTAATACTAAGATGCAGCTTTTTGAGGCCAAATGGTCAACTATGGAGGCTCGTGTTTCTTCTGTGGAGCAGCAGGTTCCAGAAATTCAGTCAAATTCTCAACGGATCTCCTCTCTGGAAAAATCTCTTCTCGCCCTTCAACAACACACTGAAGACTTGGAAAACAGGAACAGGAGGAATAACCTACGCGTTTATGGCCTGCCGGATTCCTTGGAAGGAGATGATCCTGTCACGTTTTTCTCTTCTTTCCTTCTGAAATTGTTGGACCTTCCTGCTACTACCTCTCTCAGTATCCAACGAGCCCATAGACTTGGCCCTCGCTCCTCCTCCTCAACCAAACCGCGAGGGGTCATCATCCTCTTCCTCAAATTTACGGATCTCCTTCTGGTCCTCTCCACAGCTCGAGCGAAACGCCAAGTGTCCTGGATGGGTCAGAGAGTTTTTCTCTCTCAGGATGTCTCTAATGTCACTGCTGCCAGAAGAAAAGAATTTCTATCTCTTCGTGCTCCTCTGCGCTCTATGGGAGCTAGATATGGCCTTTTTCACCCTTGTACCTTCAAGGTAACTCATCAAAACAACACCTGGACTTTCCAAGACCCGGCTGAACTTAAGAATTTCATTCACATTCAGACTAATGCTGGCATGGACACATCCAATCCTCCTACTGGTTGATTATTTCTTTGTTTGGTTTTTTCTCCTTACAGGTTCCTGCTGGAATTTTTTCCCTCCTTGGTTTGATTCTTCTTCTGCCTGATGTGATTGTATAATGGTTGTCGTTTGGGTTTTCTGTTTTGCATACAATTGTTTGTTTTTGTACTGTTTACCTCCCCATGACTTCTGCATAACATGTTTCTTTTTCCCTCCCTTAGATTTTCTGTTCGATCAACCCTCTTGTAGTCCTCTTCGTATCATATGATCCGTCTTCCTCATATTCCGTCCTGGTGCGGTGTGTTGCTCTCCGGCTTGGGGGGCTGTTCTTGTCGAATCCTCCCACACCCCATCGTCATCTTGTCATCTCCCTTCCCCCTTCAGGTATGTTTTCCTCAGTCATCCGTTTTGGATATGTACTGTCTCTTCTTCTACTCCTCTTTTCCTCCCTTTTCCTTTCTTTCCTTTTTCTTTGTTCTTCTTTTACTATGTCTTCTGACTTTCTTTTGTCTTGCTCTTTTCTTTCACTCGCTTGTTATTCTCCTTTATGGCGTTTTTGGTTTTATGTCTTTTCTCTGTTCCTTGCACATTTTATTGTTATTTAATTCAAAGTTATCTCATGGAATGTGAAAGGTTTTGTTAGCCCTATTAAACGGCAGAGAGTGCTTTCCCATCTAGCCTCTTACACTCCTGACTTAGTTCTTTTACAAGAAACTCATCTTTCTGAGGCGGAGTCTCTTAAGTTAAAAAGAGGCTGGGTGGGAACGGTTTTATTTTCTCCTACATCTAACAAAAAGAATGGTGTGGCCATTTTGTGTCACAAGAAGCTCAAATGTAAAGTTCTTTGTCAAGAAAATGATACCGAGGGTCGTTGGGTCTTAGTCAAACTGTTAATCAACTCTGTATCTCTGACGGTTTTTAATGTATATGGCCCCACTCATCCTGACTGTAATTTTTGGCCTCTAATAACTTCTAAGTGTTTTCAATACAGTGATTCCCTTTTCATTCTGGGGGGGGACTGTAATCAAATTGTTGATCCGTTTCTTGATCGCAAATCCTCTGCCCGCTTCACCCCCCACAAATCACATACTCAATTCCTTGACACTATCTCCAAATCTCACCTTCTTGACTCATGGAGACTGTCCCACCCTGACTCTTTGGACTATTCTTTCTTTTCACCTCCTCATGCCTCTTTCTCTCGGATTGACTACATCTTCCTTTCTCAGTCTCTTTCTCAAAATCTTCTTTCCTCATCTATAGAGCCGATAGTTATCTCAGACCATGCTCCCATTGTCACTGTTCTTGATCTTCTTCCTCCTCATCCCAAATCCTCCCGCTGGCGCTTCAATAATTCTCTCCTCCTGGATCCCCTCTTTTCTTCTTCTTTTCTTTCCTTTGCTACGGAATTTTTCCTACTCAATTCTGATCCTTCTTTGCCCCCTCATGTTATCTGGGACTCTTTTAAGGCTACCGCTCGCGGTTTTGTGATTGACTTTGTCTCAAAGAAAAAGAAGTCTTATCTTAAGAAACAGAAAGACCTTCTCTCCCATATTAAATCCCTGGAGCATAAATTCTACACCTCTTCTACTACAACGGTTTTACCAGACCTTATACGCGCCAAACTCGATTTTAACAAAATCTCCACTGACAACGCTTCCTCATCACTACTCCGCAGCAGCGCCCGCTACTACGGAGGTCGCAACAAGTCAGGTAAACTTTTGGCCAACTACCTTAAGTCTCGCAGGGAGCGTAATCTGATTGATTCAATATATTCCACCGATAATCTTCTCTTGCATAAGGAGCAGGATATACTCGCCCAATTTCAACAGTTCTATCAATCTCTTTATACTCCTGAATCCCCCCCTTCGGCTGCTCTTATTCAATCCTACTTGGACAAAATTCCTGCCCCCTCCACTTCTCATCTTAACTTCCCTGATCTTGAACTTGACCTTTCTATTACCGAACTGGATAGCGCCTTAACATCTCTAACCAAGGGTAAATCTCCGGGCCCAGACGGTTTCTCTGTGGAGTTTTATCTACATTTTTCAGATCTTTTGCTTCCTAAACTTCTCTCCCTCTTCCAATCCTTCTTTACCTCCGGTACAGCTGCTGGTACCTTTCACGAGGCTACGATTTGCCTAATACCCAAAGAGGGTCGTGACCCGCAATTTTGTAAAAATGATCGCCCAATATCCCTTGTCAATGTAGACTATAAATTATTTGCTAAACTTCTTGCCCGGCGCTTAGATCCTTTCCTCCCACACCTTATAGGTAAGGAACAATGTGGATTCGTAAAGGGCAGACTCACCTCAGATAATTCCCGCCTTTTTCTCAATGTTCTCAATAAGGTACCTTCTCTCAACTTTTCTCTAGCTGCCATATCGGTTGATGCTGAGAAGGCTTTTGATAGAGTAGATTGGTCCTTTCTTTTTGCCTCCCTTCGTTGGCACGGTTTTGGTCCTAATTTTATTTCTCTTGTTTCTTTACTTTACTCCTCCCCTAAAGCGTCTGTTTTAGTTAATGGCCAGCTATCCCCTTATTTTCCCTTGCAACGTGGCGTCCGTCAGGGCTGTCCTTTGTCCCCTTTACTTTTTGTCCTAGCTTTAGAGCCATTTCTTACGTCTATTAGAAACAACGTTTCTATTTCTGGCTTCCCTTATGATAAGACTCATTTGAAACTCTCTGCGTATGCAGATGACATTCTTTTGTTTATTTCTGATCCTGACCAATCCATTCCGGCCTTACTACTTGAGTTTAACTCCTTTTCCCAAGTTTCTGGTTACAAGATTAACTGTGATAAAACTGAGATCCTTCCTCTTACTAAATTTTGTCTCCCTCATCAGTTTTCGACCACTGGTTTTGCATGGAACTCCTCTAAAATTAAGTACCTTGGAATTTTGTTCTCTAACTCCATCTCTTCATCTATTCGGTTGAACATGTCTGCTGTACTATCCCGTATGGATAAGTTGTTCTCTTCTTGGAATCCTCTCTTTCTCTCATGGTGGGGTCGGCTGGACTCGATCAAAATGATGATATCTCCCATTCTTATATACATCTTTTCCATGCTCCCCATTCATATCCCTGATATCTATTTCAAACGCATTGATTCCTGTCTCTCTAAGTTTCTTTGGAATAATAAAAAATCGAGAGTTGCGCTAGCTGCTCTTCGTAAACCGAAGTCCAATGGCGGAGTCAACTTTCCGGATTTCCGTCTTTATCATAAATCTTTTTCTCTTCGTCAAGCTTCTAATTGGCTTGTTCTTGCACCTTCCCCTCTTGCTCCTCTTTGGCTCTCTATTGAACGCTCACTCCTCTCCCCTTTCTCCCTATCTGAAATTGTACATTTCACTGCTAAGAATTTAACCACTCCTCTACCCCTGTTCAAGCACACTTCTTCTCTTTTACATGCTCTGGTCCGTCCTGACCCGGTCTCTCGTGAATCCTTTTTGGCCTCCCCTATCTGGTACAATTCGCTTATTCTCCTCAATAATCGTCCTACTTGTTGGACTGTGTGGAGATCAAAGGGTCTGATGTGGGTTAACCAACTTTTCGATGGTTTTCTCCCATGTTCTTTTCCTCAATTCCGACTTCTGTTTCACTGTCCCCAGTCTTTTTTCCACCGATTCACTGTCCTCATGGCCATCATACTTGATGTCTACTATTCTCTTCCCTTATCATCCTCTTCTGTTTCCCATTCCCCGCTTCTTCAGATCCTGTCTACTCTCCCTAAAGCCTCTCTTATTTATAAATTTTTCTCCTCCCCCAATCCGACCCGCCCGAAATCTAAATTGGAACTTGCTTGGGAGCTTGATTTGGGCTGTGACTGGTCTATAGCTGTTTGGGACAAAGTTTGGGCCAGGTCCTTAAAAATCTCCCGTTCCGCCTCACTAACTCAATCTATGTTCTTTCTGTACCATAGACTTTATCTCTCTCCCGTTTCTATTTCTCGTTTTTCTCCTGATAAGGACTCTACCTGTTGGACCTGCTCTGTCCCTAATGCTGATCTTTTTCATTTACTTTTTCCATGCCCTTCTGTTCTCGCACTCTGGGATCAGGTGTGGTCTCATATCTCTCGTCTCTTTTCTATCTCTATCCCATACTCTATCCCTCTCCTTTTTTTAGGTAGTATCTCTGACACTCTTGATATTCCTTCTCGCTCCTCTGGTCTATTAGATCTTATGTTGGCTTTGGCTTTCCAACACATTTCTTCTAACTGGAAGGATCTCTCTAAGCTCTCTATACAATGTTGGTGGAATTCTCTCTGTCACTATCACAGGCTTGATGTTCGTTTCGCTGCTGCTTCCACTCCTACCCTCAATAGAGATTTATTCTGGTTGCCTCTCACAGCATATCTTGACCGCATGGCTCTGAAATCGAAATCTATCTCTCCTTTATCCTCTGAGAATTTCAAACCCCCATGAGTGACTTTTGCTCTGTCCCTCTTCTTCCTTTCTTATTCTCTACTCCTCTTAGATCTTTTACATTTGCATTTTTCTTTCCTGCCTTTCAACTATTCCCTACCCTTGGCTTATTTGCTCTTTCTATTCTACCTACTTTCTCTCTGATCTCATCATCTATTCTTCTCCTAACGCCTCATATTTACCTTTCTCTTTCTCCTCTCCCTTCCTTCCTTTCTCCTCCCTTTTTCTCCTCTTTCCCCCTTTTCCTCCTGGTTGCCTTTAAAATTTTACAAAATGCTTTTTAAATTTTTCCTCAGGTTTCTTATGTTTAACGCATTATGACCCTCTATTATTTTTCTCTTTTTGATTCTGTATGACAATGTTCTATATATGACCTGTATTTTGTTGTTCACTATGCTTTTTCTTCAATAAAGCATTTCAAACATAAAAAAAGAAATAGTGCACACTGCATAACTATCAACTGGCTGCATACCTATATATTAAAAGAGACAAAATTCATATATGTACAGCTATTTAGGCAACTGCACTTTCCATTCATCAATTGTAGGTGAATAAATAAAACTGAAATCGGAGCATGCAAATTGCTGTTGTCTACATAGTCTATGAAGATACCCCAGTATATCAGGAAGCCAAACTAACCAAATGTGGAGGATCTTGACACTGTCATAGCAAGGACAGCTCCAAACTAGAAATGGAGAAAAGCAAAAAGAACGCTGTAGGAAAGTCATCCTATTTGCTCTGATCATCCCCATTATTTGACTGATGCTAGTGGTTACTGACCTAGAAAGTGCCCTAAGCTCTGCTAACCAGGTCCCGGGCTAGAGTTCTGGCCCTGGGCCCAGGCTTGTGTGGGCGCGGTGGTGGCAGTCCAGCCACTGCCTCCCCACCGGTCCAACTGCCCCCATTATGAGTAAACCAATTGGACTGTCCTGGGACCGCCGAATCTGCCAAGGGAACTGCCGTTCCCTGGAGGTGGCATGGCGGTCAGAGGCCACAATATGCTTGGCAGGACCACACTGGTCCCAGGAAGAATGTTACGAGTTTCCTCTCCGCCAGAGTTTACATGGAGGTGCTTACCCCATGTAAGCAGTGGATGAGAAGAAACAAAGGGGGCCTTCTACGCTATTCAATGCACAGCGGGGGGGCATAAAATGTGCCCCCTTGTGTGCATGCACAATAGTTCCTGTACCATATTAACTTTCGAGTCCATGGCAAGCAGAAACCTTGTGAGGCATTCCCATTGCGGTGCCTTTAAATGAGGCACCGCCATGGGACCGATACACTGACCACCTGCCAGACCACTTTAAAGTCGCAATCTGGCATGTGGGTGGCAGCGAGTCTCGGAGGTGCGGGGTGTGGCTGTGGTGTACCACCCTCCCCCACACTGCCAAAACTTGTAATCGGGCCCTAAAATTATATGGCAGTTGATATAATTCTAACTGGCAAAGTCCATACCCTGCAGGTACTGGGGTGCATGCCCAGAGGCAACGGGGGCCCCGTAGGGCCCCCTTTCTTTCCTCTCCACCACAATTTTCATGGAGGTGGAACTGCCATGTAAACCATGGCAGAGGGGAAACTCATAATATGCTTGACAGGACCGCGGCGGTCCCGCCAAGCATATTGCAGCCTCAAGACTGCTGGGCCACTGCCAGGGATCTGTGATCCCTGGCGGTTGCAGCTGTACAATAGAGATCTGACTGCCCAACTTGTAATGAGGCTGTCAAAGAGCAAGTGTGGTGGTGGCTTGACTGCCACCACTGTGCCCCACCAGACTCCTAATAAGGACCTAAGTCTGAAGGTAAACTTTTGACCGGGATCAAGCACGCAGCCTATCTAACCTTTGCTTTCTTGCGGTCAGCCTAAAACCTTGACTTTGTCCGAGCCTAGCACAACCAGAAAGTCATGAGTGGCGCTTTAAGCTTGTTGTTGCTAGAATGCACAATTTATGATTCCATCTTTAAAAACCATATCTCTGATTCCCTACATTGGATGTGTGTCACTTTGGTGTCGTTTTCAAGATAACAATAATCTCTATTTTTATAAATTGGTGTTGTATTTTTCCTATGTTATGTCTTTTATTGATTCATTGTTTGGATAATAATAAATGCTTTACACAAACCTTTCTCCTAAATTAAGCCTGACTGCTCGTTTGCCAAGTTGCCAAGGGTTGAGCAAGGTTTTACTTATTCAGACTTTACTGGACATATTAGTGATTGTTGTATTATTGCTAGCTGAAGGTGAATACCCCTCTACTAATATTACTCTTTCCTACAAACACTCAAGAATGAGACCATCTCCACTTATAGACAGCAGCTCTGGAACAACATCCCCATTTCTATTGGATCTGCCCCAATCCTCATTCATTTCAGGAAAAAGCACAAGAGCAATTTCAGTAGACCATGCTGCAACTCAACACCTCAAGGCGCATTCCTTTCCTCATGACCCACTCGCTTTCTCTCTGTGAGCAACCCTAGATTGTATCATTTGCCACATTTCTGGGAGAGCACTCCAATGCATTTGGCTCTGTTTGTGTTATACAAATGCTCTTACAGATACATACATGCAAAGTGTTCTTCGTGGCAGAAAGTAGCTGGCAGCTATTTGATTTAACTCAATGGTAATTACTGTTGACTAACATGGCAACAATTGACTGAACGATGCCTTATCTAACGCCAAAAGGCACTGTGTAGTGCTATTTATGTTCATGTTTTCAACAGAGTCTGGCCCAGCATGCTTAATAATGCACCATTTGCCAATAAAATTGCAAGAAATGCTTTGAAGTAAAGGGATTGTCCTCACACTCCCTGCTATGTGGTCTGTAGTACTTTAATGTTTTGACCAATGTCATTAACCAATATAAATAGTAATCTACAATTAGGAATTGCCAAGAGGGAGAACTCATACCCTTTGTGTGATATTGGGTTACCGGTTGAGAGGGGTGAAACCCTGCCTAAGCAGCATCCACAACTCTTGTCAGGGTGAAACACATGCAAACCTGTGCTTAACCCACTGGTACCTTGGCACAAAGCAGACAGTTTTAACTTAGAAGCAATGTGTAAAGTATTTATGCAGCACTTATGTAGTAATAAAGTGAAATCAGTAGAATCGGACACATGCAATTTTAAAGTTTAGGTAAAGATATTGCATAGCAGCACAAAGCACCAACTGTGCTTATCTGGTTGCGCAGGACTGGGATAAAGTGACAAGTTCAAGCTGACCACAATGCAGCACAGGCAAAATACAGGGACTAAGTTAGTCTGCTGAGAAATGGACCTTTAATCATGGTCATGCAGCAGTTATCCGCAGTAATTTCGATTTCTGGAGGAAGCAGACTCTCACGGAGCGCTGGTTCTCTTCTTCTAAAACCTCCACTACTCCATAAGAAAAAAAACATTGAACAGAGACTTTTCTGGAGTTGCAACAAGAATATGGAACTCGCTCCCATCAAGGATCAGAAAAATCTCATCTTCTTCTATATTCAAAAAAGAAGCTAAGTCCTTCCTAATGAGCAAATTCCTCCCTTGATCCTCAGCAGCCCATTTCACTTCATGGGCTAGAAGCCCTGGCTGAGTATCTATCTCTAAAAACTCTTCCATAACCAGACTCTTGATTGATCTCTTCTCTCTATTACTAGGGGCATCCCGTTTATCCTTACTCGCACTGAGATTTCTGCTGGAGGACAGCTACATCTATAAATACCCAGAACAAGTACATACGTATTATAAGTTGATAACCTAGGCACTTTATAATTGTATCAGTGATTGTACAAATGTTTTTCCTCATTTCGCATTTTTATTGTGACAACTACAACTATTTATTGATTTCAATTGTACTGTTCAAAACTACATTGCTATATATATGTGAAGTGCTCTGATACCCATTTCTGGGTCATGTTCATGCTATATAAAACACTAAAAATAAATAAAATAAATAAATCCCAAGGAGCGATGCGAGGTCTTCTTCAAGGATGCGCTGTGCAATGTTGGTTGTGCTGGGCTGCAAGAGATGTGATGCAAGCTTGCGTTTAGGCTGCGTCATACTGCTTCAATTCAGATGAGGCGCTGTGGAGAGCTGCGTCAGGCTTGCATCACACTGCAGCAGTTCTGGTAGAGACTACAAGTGGTGATACTCTGGTGGTTCTGCGTTCAAGATGCAGGTCCAGCTCTTCTCACCCAGACAGCATGGCAGACATTCCCGCAGCAGAGAAGCACAGCAGTCCTTCTTCTGAGTCTTCCACAGGTCCAGAAGTGTACTGTAGTGTTGGGCCTGAGAGTATACTATTTATCCTTGGTGCCAGCTTTGATGTTGGAGAAGCTTCTGGTATTTTCCACTCTAAAGGTTTCTAAAATATCCTCCCTCCCTGCCTTGGTCCCATCTTCTCTGGAGGCACAAAGAACTAGTGAGAAACCCTTTGTGAGTATGCTGAGGCAGCGTCCTTGTGATGTGCAATAGTAGTGGGTGACAGTGCCTCCCTTTCATACTGACAGAGATGGACCGTCTTGACAACACAGATTCCCCTTTTGTCTTGCTCTCTGGGAGTAATACAAAAAGATCAACTGCCCGCTGCACCTAGTCATGTAGCCCAGAATACAGGCTGCAGGCATGACATGGCTAGGACAAGAAAATGCCAACTTTCTAAAAGTGAACCTAGTACTGGGGTTACGTCCTATATAGGTAGCCAGATGGGGCGCGCATATAGTTTTTTATGAAAAAGAAAACCTGGATACCCTTTTTATCATGCTGCTTTTTATTTTAGCAGACTAAGGGACAATATTTGTAATCCTTGGTCCTTGCTTTAGTCATTTCACCATGATTAACCACATTTTCAAAACAGTTTTTGAACAATTTGACTTAGTCTGAGTATTGCAAAGATACAGAGTTCAATTGTAAAGTAGTATGGACTCTTAGCTAAACATTCAAAAATTATATAAATCACCTGTGCATAAATTCAATACTTTTGAAATACAAACATATAAACATTACAAACATATAAGAAATTACACCAGTATGCAGGGGAGAGTGTTTTGTCCTTACCTGAAGTTGCCGCCAGTTGGTTCAACGCCGCCACCGCCGCAAGAGTCATTGGGGGAGACGCGCTGGTCTCGATGGTCTCGTGAGAGGAGGACGGAGGCCAGAGGCCAGGGACCACATCTCCCAGCACCCCAAGCGGTGGGCATGTCGCACATGCCATCAGTAAGCGCCGGGAGGCACACAAAAGAGGCACTGGGCTCCCGCACCACGGGATGCGCGCAGGTGTGCCCGGACTACACTCAGGCGAAGCCTGGGCCAAGGACAGGCCCGTCTGGACCCGTCCTAGACTGGATGAGGCTGGGCTGGGCCACCCCCCTTGGTGTCACGCTGGGATGATCGACTGTGGGACAGTGAGAACTCAGCAGGCAACTCTAAGGTCAGTGCACTTACAATCGCACACTGCTTGCTTCTCCCTTGAAAGCCACTAAGAATTTTATGTACTATTGAGGACTATTCCACAGGCAGCCATGGGCAAATGCACCCCCCCCCCCTATTGAAAGGTCCCGTCACCCGGCAGAAAGCTCCATCTGCACTTTTAACCCTTCAACCGACCGCAATTGATAAAATGCTCCAGCGGGCAATCGGAGCAGTGTCTAACGAGCCTCTCCTTGACACTGATTCTAGCCCCAAGTCCAATTCCATCTGAGTCTGGGCCTTTTTTTTATCTCTAACACCAAACGTGATCCTAGACCCAGAGCCTCCTTGCACACAAGCACAGACAGGAGCGGGACATGTCCCCAAGATATCCCTGGGAGGCGGTGGAAAGAAGAAAGGAGGGAAACGGAAACCTGTCACACACAAGGGAGCAGAGCAAAACAAACAAGCTCCAGACATACTATCAAGCCGGTCTTTGGGGGGGGACAAGGAACAGACGAGCAATTCCAGACGACCTTAGAGCAGCCTCTGTGGGTTTCCAACTTGGTATCGGAACTTAAAGCTCACTTAACCTCGACTGTAAAAGTTGAACTCGATGCTTTAACGATACGAATTGATAAACTGTCATCATTGGTGGACCATTGGGTGGGCAAAGCTGATTCTATTCTTAATATACTTGAGTCTAATAAATCCTCTGATCCAGAGACGACCTTGCACGTAAATAAGGCAATAACAACTGCTCCAGACGTATCGTCTGTCCCCATAGGACCTAACATAATCTTGCAAAAGGATGCAGCTCCCACTACCAGACTGTCGGCCCCGCAGAGCCGGGATCCAGTTAACCCTCAACAGAGGCCTGTTAGTTGCCCCCTCTCCGAACCTGTTAACAGGCCAACACCGATCACTTCAGGCCCACCTGATTAACAACAAGCCGGAAATAACCAAGAGGCCTACAAGAGGACCCCACCACACATAATCCCAAGGGAAATCCAACCTGCACTACCACACATTGACTTGCCCCCAGCCTCCACTCCCTATGTCATTGTATTAGCCGGAGTACCTGAGCTGGAAAGAGGCTTAGGAGAAACACATTCTGATCTTAAAAACAAATGTATTTATTGGTTAACTAAATATGGGCCTCTTCCCTAGATCAAAGCTAAATCTTACTCACTCGTAGGGTAAACTGGCTGGGGTGGAGGGGAAAGGACATGCTTTGGGATTGTGTTGTGATCAACTTTAGGGACACCTCGGCTGTCCAACACATCTTAGATTGGGGTTACTCTAGGTGGACTGGGGGTATCCTCTCCTTGCCCCTGGGATATTTCTACCTCCCCAGGCAAATGCCGCAAAACGAGGGAAACACAGCGAAGGGCTGGGAGGCGAGTGACCAGAGTGGTGCCAGGCAGAAAATAGGTTGGGAACATCCAATACCAATGATGTAGAACATCCCCGTTGACAACAGATTCAGCTCTTTAGATTTGGTAGACTGACTAAACCCAACTGATCCCTCTAATAAATGGCCCAGTGATAAATACGAGGCTAGATTGGGATACATGCATCAGGATGGCCTCTCACTCAAGGATGAACACAGGAAGAAAAGAAATAGTTTTGGAGCAGCTTAATGAGGGTAGCGTCTTAGATCATACTCCCACCCCACTAAGTAACTCAAACCGGGCTCATGAATGTAGTCATAGGGGAGGTATAGGGCCCAAAGATTCACACCAAGCTCCACTATAGGAAAGCCTCACTCCCCAGGCCCCTTCAGCTAACTCAGATCTTATTCTGGAACATAGCAAGTCTCAACTCGAAGCTGGATTTCACAGATTGGGGGGCATTCATAGACCAACATGAGTTATGCCTGTTCCAGGAAACATGGTCGAGGACAGACACATTAAGAGTGGGCTACTTGTCGTACTGTACTCCAGCAGTTCAGGGGGCTAGGGGGAGACCCTCGGGGGTCTCTGCACATGGGTAGGAGTGCACTTGGGATGCAATGCTAAACAGTTAGAGACCCCATCCCCTGATATTCTGTGCGTCCTTATCTCCTTTCCTAACTCTATGAGGAGTGCAATAATTAATATATACTCACGGCCAGTAAGTTATGGGCAATCCGCTCATATGCTTGATTGCCTAACCTCATTTCTCCCCACTATACCAAAGAATTGCCGGGTCATCATAGGAGGGGAGATCAATTGTTAATTCGAGCCCCTGAATGGCCTATCTACTAGTATTACAAGTGAGTGGACTCAGTGTGGTCAATTTCAGAACCTGATATTCAACCAATACGGGCATGGACTCCTCTAGCCCTACAAATGAATGCAGTTACACTTAGCCATTCACTAAGGGCCTGTAATGGTCGATTCCCATCCGATAGTCCCGGGAATTTCACTTTTAATAGACCCGGGCAGGCATCAATATTAGACTACACCTTTGTAGACGTGAGTCTCTGGCATAGGGTTATCGATTGTAAGGTCGTTCCCCACCACGAGAGTGATAATAATCCTTTGGTCTTAGAAATTTCTCTTCCGATTGCTGTCTAAGCACATCCCAAACCCTAACCCAAGCCTAGTATTGGCTGAAGGAGGGAGGAGGGTACGCTGGGGGTAACTTGCTTTGCTCAAACACCGGATAAGGTGGCCTCTCTTTATCAACAAATTGTCCCCTATCTAGAAGCCGCGTTTGGACCATCTGCCACTAGCAGTAGTATAGCGTCCCAACTGACACTGGCAAAAAACCACCAGAATCTGTTCTCTGCACTAGCACAATCTTTTTAATCGCAACAGGCCCAGGCCGAATTTTAAACCAAGGCACCCATGGTATAATAAACATTGGAAGGTAGCCAAGCAAGACCTTCTAACTTCTATCAGAACAAACGACAGGCCATGAATTACGGAAGCCAGGGATCGATATAACAAAATTATAATTGGGGCAAAAACTAACTGGAAAAACGATAAATTGGAAGCAATAAAAACAGCACTGGATAACCACGACATGAGAGCCTTCTGGAATTTCGTTAAGATAGGGAAATCTGAAGGCCAATTGACTATATGACCAAACCTAGGGGAAGAAGTTTGGAGAACTCATTTTAAAACTTTATATTCAAGGTCTGCAGAGGAAGATGGCAGGGTAGAATCAGTCACATTAGATGTGAACCTCCCAAATGTGGATGCTCCTCTTTGCACAATGAAGGAGATCACAGTGGCATTGGGCAATCTACTCCCAGCTAAAGCACCGGGGCTGGATACCTATTTCGCTCCGAACCTACCAATGGTCATTATTTAATGCCGCTCTCCTGATATGGCGTTGCCCCTTACCTGGACTGGAGCAGAAATTATCTCCATCTATAACAAGCATTTGCATAGCCAATCGGTCTCACCTTTGGGACCTTAGAAGTGTTTAGTTATCCAGCACAATATCCTTGGTGCAACAAGATCAAGTGTTGCATGGCTAAACACTTATAAGGTCCCAAAGGCGAGACCTATTGGCTATGCCAATGCTTGTTTACTCTGACAAAGCTTTTTGTTTCTACCAATTTCTCTTTACTGCTACAAAAATAAATAGAGGCTATATCTATAAAGTGAACAGCTACAGAGTACCGTGGCTTTATCCAAGGAACTGTACAGACTATGAGGCAGCATACAAAACGGCCATCAGTCTACTAACTGGCAAACAAGAAGGGGGTGAACACTGGGAGGACAGTATGCCAACAAAACCACCCGCCTAGGTGACAATGCGCCATTGCCTTACAAAGAGGATGTATATACTTATAAGCATTATCACATTTCTGCTATAAATAAAACAAACATACAAAACAAACAAAAAAGATCTGTGATTGTTATATTTCACAGCGGCTGTTGGCTTTTGCCAACAGGAACTCAGTGAAATCTTCAATGTGCGGCACGATGTTGAGGGCTAGGGCCTGGGAAATGACACCAACAGGCCTCGATATTAGAAGAGAAGAGGGCACAATAACACTCACTTAAGGAAGCAAAAAGTAACCTCGGGTTAATAGATGGGAATCATACACCTGCATGAATAAAAATATTTAAACTATTTGAGTTGGCGGTTGAAATTGGTGAACACTGCAAAAAAGTGAAAGCAATGCAATCACGCTCCAGTTGGCGCTGAAAGCATTGCAGGGGTGCGCGAACGCGCCTGCCGTCAAACACGCAGGTGGTGCGCGTGCAGCACGGCCAAAAAGTGAAAGCAATGCAATCACGCTCCAGTTGGCACTGAAAGCTGGCAGTTGTGCACGTTCACGCTCGCGTGAATGCAAGCGTTAGGCCAGCGCTGGTAGCACTTTGAAATCCTGTATACTAAATGTCTCGCCTGAGACAGCGCATGCGCTGGCTCAGGCGAGACCTAAAAAGGGCTCACCACTTAATCCAGCAAATTATCGCTCCATAAGCCTCCTGGACATCACTCAAAAAATCTTTGCTTGTGTACTTCTGGGGCGCTTGCAAACCTGTATAGAAGAGAACAACGTACTAACACCTTTACAAGCAGGACTTAGGCCAAGATCTCCACCACTGACCAGATCTTCAGATTACAACTCATACATTGGAAAATTGGGGTCCTAGAGGGTGGCAGCCTCTATCTCACATTTGTGGATCTTAAATCCGCTTTTGACTTTGTGCAGCGAGATGAGCTGTGGGGCATACTTCTCGATTTGGGAGTACCAGAATATCTTTGCCACCAGCTGAAACGCCTACACCAAGACAACTACACGAGAATTAGATATGGTAAAAATGGTGAACTTTCCGTCCCATTCCCTGTAGAGAAAGGGGTGTGACAGGGATGTGTCCTGGCCCCGACACTCTTCTCTCTTTTTTTAAATAGTATAATTGAAACTCTGTTAGATGGGAAAGACATTGATGTACCGAGGCTGGCGAATCGCAAAATCCCAGCTCTTATGTTTGGGGACGACACGCTGCTACTCTCCAAATTGTCCATGGGTATGCAGAGGGTCCTTGAGGTATTCAGCTCTTTCTGCCAAAAGCGGGGACTGGAGATCAACCACCAAAAAACCAAGCACATGGTTTTTAACGCTAACACCACAAATTGCCCACATCCGGAATTGGATGGAAGGGCCCTAGAGAGGGTGTCCATTTTTGATTATCTAGGGATAACACTTACTGAAAAAATGGAGTGGGGGACACAAATAAAGAAAGCCAGTCTAAAATTGACTCAGTCCACGGGGGGCATCTTAAAAGTTTATAAAAGTTGCACGCACAAAGTGATAGGTCCCGTAGCAGAAATCTACAAAACACAGGCCAGGGGAGCTTCAATGTATGGGGCAGAATTATGGGGCCATTGCCCATCAACCTCCCTATCTATGCCAGAGACCCTATTCCTCAGGCAATTGCTGGGTCTCCCGATGAGTACCCCATTAACACCACTCAGGATGGATTTAGGGATTGGCCCTATAGCAGATATAGTCTCCTCTAGACCCCTGCTATACTGGCAACACCTATGGAGTACAACTGAAGTAGCTGATTATAAAGAGGAGCTGAAGGATGTTATGAGCCTTCTAGGTGCAGGGAAACTCCCTTGGCTAGCTCATATCAGGAATTCTTGCCAGGCATTAGGGAGAGCAAATATGTGGACAACACCAGAAGAGACCTGTCCCACAAGCTCCAGAAAGGCACTACTTGCCTCCCATAGAAAACACAAACTGGCTTTACTGTGGCAGGGGACTAAAGCAAGCTGCTTGACCTCAGGGTTTCTGGATATCAAGCAGCAATACAGGTTAGAATCGGCACTTGAACACATCCAACTCCTTATGGCAAATAAACTTTTTCTTCAATTCAGACATGGGGTGCTCTCGCTTCGAGCATTTACTAATAAATGGCAGGGAGCCCATAAACTTGATTGTCCAGGGTGCAATCGAGTTGAGGAAACTGAATTGCATGTTCTTTTTTTTTGCCACGCCTATGGAAAGCCAAGTTCCCGGTGGCTGTTACAACTGTGCAGAAACATGGGTATCAGACACTACATGGAGGTGCACAGGCTTTTTAAGCATGAAACCGATACACTTATTGTGTTCACCATTTCTCGGTTCCTACACTCGATGTGGTGCATTCGTAGAGCTATTTTAAAGAAAACCCTCTTAGGAAGCTCCTAGCAACCTTTACATATGCTGCTATGCCATGTTTGCACATATTCATTGTATGATTATTTCTACTGTAATTACCCTCCCTCTAGGTTTTTTAATTGTATAATATTATTCCTTTTAACATGGATTTTTTAAAACTGCTACATATCTCTATCAGATAAAGTCAAAAGCTTTTTAACAACCAACAGGTGGTTTATTTACCAATGAATTGGTTATTTGTTTAAACATGTGTTACTCTATCCACTCCTGCACTCAAGGTAAAATCTACAAACTCTGTTGTAAATTGCACCGTATCCAATCATAGTACCGTGAGTTGCCATGAGGGAGCGTACTCAAGAATGTACTAGAATACTTTGCACAACTTAGAAATGTACTATTTTTTAATATAGAACTAATGCACATAGGTTTTATGATGATATATTCTAATGTTTTCTCCTGTTATTCAAATTGTATTGTATTGTCTTTTTTATGTGCTTTTATGGCCTGTACGGTCGAAATAAAGCTTCTTTGATTGACTGACTGACTTCTTATTGAATGGGTCAGACCTTTGCAATGCCTTTGACATGGGCTGCCATACATTAGTACAGCAATCTCTCTCTTTATATTAAGCATTTCATCACAAAAGATTTAACGTTACGTTTTGCAGTGGCTGACATTGAGCACCTGAGGGCTACTAACTCTTGGACCCTGATAACCTAGTGGAGGCACTAGGTAGTTGATAAAGCTTTACCACTTGCATTCTACACAACAAATCAAGGCTGTGTGCATGCTTCAATACTAAACCAGACAGAGTTCTCAAGGAGTCATCTGTGAAACAGAGGAAAATTGGTGCTATAAATATACATGTGTTACACTTTAGTTTCCAACCCCAGTGCTCCTAGTACAGTAATTCGTGAATGACACTGCAGAGAGTGGCCACCTGTTTTCATTTCTGGACATATTTCTAACACCAACTATGGACTGAGAGCTAGAGAAGACAACTGAGAAAAGGGGGGAAGAAGGAGGAAGAAAAGGTGAGGAAAACAGTGACAAGGGCAGTAAACAGAAATGAAAAAGAACTTGCAAGAGTGGGATAGAGATTGAAAGTGGAAGATGATGGTAGAAAGATGTATTAGGTGAATGAGGCATGAAGTGATAGTAAGTCTCTGCAGCTTTGGTATTCAGCAACACCAATATTTGCCTGCTTCTAAGAAAACATTTGGGTCACTGCAGTTATTTATAAATGTATTTATTTATTTATATATTTATTATTTTCCACAATTCAAGCTCTGGTTCAGTCAACAGTTATATGCAAGGAAGACAAGCAATTACTTTATTTTGACATTGCAGTCACTATTCTCCATTTCACTCATGGTGAATGCAAGAAAAAGAGGCACTATTGTAGACAAGGAGGGCTATCACAAAGGTAAACACGTAAGTAAATCTACGGTGTACATTCACTTTTACACTTCATTTTAAATGTACTACTTTTGTCTAGTCACCATTTATGAGTGTAAATTTGCTACAAAGTGTGGACATACTTTTCTAAACCACATGAAAAGAAGTGGTTCAGCCAAAGTTAATACATGAAACTTTTCACACATAAACAGAGATTGCAGTGATCTCCCAACAGTAAAATGCAGGGAAAAGCAAAAAAGATGATCAAAGTTTAAACAAAATTGTAAAAATTATTTCATGTGAAATATTAATTTAAATAAATAATTGTTTTTATTTTAAATGTAGAATAAATACAAATGCTACAGGATTAAAAATATAATTTTGAAATAAATTTTAAATTAAATTATTATATTTTTGAAAAATAAAATCCCAACAATATAATATGTTTATATATATTTACTCTTCAATAAAAGTTATGAGAAATGTAATTAATTGCATGAATTTTAAGATTTGAAAAAAGTTACATTTATTTTTAAGTTAAAAATCATTAAAATAGGGAAGCAAGATGGTGCCCTCTTGAGTGTGGCTAATCCTGTCCTCACCTATAACCAGTCCAATAACGAGAATGCAGTTTCCCCAATACGTATTGGTGGGGGATGAGGCAAGACACTAGCCCCGTCGACAGTTTGCTGGCTATCTGCAGTTTTCTTTTGAAGGATATACTTGCGACGTACCACATTTGGAAGCAGCTCGGCTTGCGAATGACCTGCTGGGTGGCTAATCTACATTGGGTGAACAGGGTGATTTTGCCACGAGAGCACTAAAGAGCCATGGTAGGGGTGCACCATGACTGGAGGCTATCGTCTGAAAACCAGAGCAGCCTAGAATAAAAATGGTGGCAGAGAAAATGACCCTGGACCCGATTGGGATGGCGAGAGAGCCTGGGATGGCAGGAAAGAAAAGATCCTGGATGAACATATTTAAAAAGCCCGTACAAGTTGCCACCACTAAATCGGTTCTATGTCTAGTGAGTGCTTGTGAAGCTGTGGCGGCCTCGACCAGCCTGGGGAGAGAGAAATTTAGCTGACTGGAGGCTGTAGAGAAGTTCCTCCCGAATTGAGCAAAGAAAGTCGGCTGGTGGTTTTGAGGAGCAAACAGAATTCCCCCTCACTCAAAGTGCAATGTTAACCGTAGCAACCAGGAGAGATGTGTCTGTGTTGGTGGCAAGAGAGGAGGTATCCCAAGTTGCAATGGTAGAATAAATTGCTAAAAGGGGAATGCAAGAGGATAATGGGTCTCGTGCCAAACTTTGTCAGGATATCAATGCAGGGATATGTTTTTTCACTATCAGACCACTGATAATTAGAGCCATGAGAGAGACAGTGTACAATGTGATGTAAGCAGCCAAGATGAGAATCAGGGAGATATCTCCACAGGCAGGAGGAAGAGGACCATCTAAAAGGCAAAGCCTAAGACGACATCAAACAAACTTCTTTGGGACTATTTGGCCTCACCGTCTTTAGAAGGAGATCAGAGAGGTGCGAGTGTGGTGACTGAGCATTCAAAAGTAGTTTCACTGGAGGCAATGTACCAGAGTATAATGATGCATAGGTAAGAAACCTGCACTGATAGTCATAGAATTCAATCAGCTTGCCAGAAAATCCAGAGGGCTTTCCGAAGGGTCACTGAAACCTGTACTGAATTTGGAAAAATGGAAGAAGTTGAAGAAAGGGTTGTGACTCTGGAGAGTGGGGCACTTATTGATATGCGGCAACGGAGACACTGGAAGCCCAAATGGCAGATTCCCAATGGAAATTGGAAGATTTTGGGAAAAGGTTAAGACAAAATAACCTGAGGGTTTTGTGTATTCGAGAAAGGCAAGAGGGTGATGATGCTCGTAAATATGTGGTTGTCTCAGGAAGGGGCTAAACCCAGAGTGATACTGATTTATGTTGGATTTTTTTTACTGTGCCAGTCAATCTCATTATTGCCTGTTCAGATCAGAAACGCACACAGGGGAGTAGCACATTTTTGTAAGGCCTGATTTTTGCCATTTTATGGTTGAGCGTCGCTGGCCGTTGTGTCAGATAATACAACCCTTTCAAGCATAAGACCCCAGGTTTACCTAATGAAACCTGGCTAAACTAAAGGTGATCTGGCAGGAAACATTTTACTCTTTCACATCAGAGAGCAAAAGAGTTTTTAGCTAGTTGGGCTTGCCGAAATAGGTGAAAGGTTCTTTACCACTTCTGGGGGGTCTTTTCTTTCTCCCTTTTTCTAAGGTACTGAGGTCAATGTAAATCAAGCTGTGTAAGTGGGTTCTTCCATATACTTCTTACTTTGCATATTGTGATTGATTGGGGGGGTTTCAAATTCTTTGGGGGATATTGGTTGGTATTTGGTATTTTGTATAATTCCCAGCTTTTCTTTTTAGTTGGGGAATTGGATAGTAATGACTTATGTAGGGTGAGCGGTGCCTGGCATATCGGTAGGAGGATAGTACTCCATCACAGGACCTAGTTGGTCCATTCGCTTTCATGAAGAAGCAGGAGGAATGGAGGAAGGGGAGGTTGGGGGCGGGAAGCAAGGCTTCCAGGGGATTGGAAGAGGTGGGGAGCTGGGGTTGGAGCTGGGGGGGGGGCAAAACAAGGTTTCTTTTGTTCTTGACAAATATCACAGCAGATAAATGTTAATATTTAGAATGGTTCAGTTTTCAACGGATCAGACACTGTGGAGTATTAGTAGTAGCAGCAGTCACTGGCAAATGTGTTTTTCTGTTAGGAATAATGGGGTAAAATACATATAAGTATAAATAATATATGTGGTTTTAATGATAGGAATTAGAGGAGCAGGATCCCCCTGGGTCTAAGGTTTAGTAAGGCAAATCTTGTATGCTTACAAAAGAATCATATCCCATGGGATAAGCAGGGGTGGTTAAAAGATTTGGATCTCATTATTGGCATGCACTCGTCAAGGGGTAACATCAAGGGAAGTGGCAATATTAGACAATAAATGATTGGTTCTTGTAAATGGTTTAAGAAAGAATTTGGTCCGTGAGTTATTGTCGAGTGTGGGGTTGGGATATCCAATTTACGATGTTTTCAATATATGGATCTAATTTTGATTAGGCAGTGTTTTTTGATTATTTAAATACAGAGTTAGCTTTATGGACTCATCTCCTCATTTTTTGGAAGATTTGACTATCCATGTGGATATATATACGATGACCTTAGGGGTAATCAACCCTATTCAGGGAGGAAACAAAGTGTTTACATGACTTTAAAACGTATAGTGAAAGACCATGACTTGGTGGATATTTAGACTAAACTCAGGGCTCTAAATCCAGGTTTTACTTTCTATTCCACTCCACAAAATAAATGAGTTGGTTAGATCATTTTTTAATCCCACTGCTTTGGTGGGGCAGGTGGGGATTGAAAGTTATCCTAGGGTAATGTTAGATCATAATCCTCTTGTGCTGGAGGTCTTAGCTGCTGGTATTGTGAGCAGTAAGAAGTCCTGGACTTTTGAGCTGGAGTTCTTGAAGATCCGTTATATAGAGATCATATGGCTAATTGGATTATGGAGTTTTGGGAGCTCAATAGGGGGACGGCTATGGTTGGCTCAATCTGGGATTCTTTTAAAGTCAGTGTTGGAGGGGAAACTGTTAGGCGCATATTTACAAGCCCCTATCACCACAGGAACATCTCTTTTTACGACATCCCTGTGTCGCTAATCCCTTCGCCTTATTCACAAAGCAGCATTAAGCCACTTACCGTGGCTTAATTCTGCACTGTAAATAAGGCCCCCTTTCACACTACACTTATGGCCCTAATATGAGTCTGACGGTTGGTGGCGCACCGGCGGTCCGATCCCCCATTAGGAGATGGGCAGTCCGACTGCCCTGGGAATGCCGGCTCTGCCACGCAACTACTGTTCCCTAATGTTGCGGTCAGAGGCCACAATATTCTTGGTGGGACTGATGAGTACAGGCCCCAGCTAGGCCCGCAGAATACAAGGGTTTGCTCTCCTGTAACAAAAGCTAGAAGGAAGTTGGCACGGAAACTGCAAATACAAAGACAGAGTTTATTAATCCTTAAGGGTGGTCCTACAACCTACACAACACTCTTCAGTATTGCATAGAGTAGCACAAGGAACTTGCGTACGTGGTCCCCTTTTATACACAATAGGGGGGCTCATAAGTGGGTGGATACAACATAGAGCAAAATTCATTACCATTTATGGACATTTTCGATACAGGATCAATATGTGGGCGGAGTTAACAATTTCCTGAGCCCGCGAAAACATGGTCAAACAAAGACTAACTGATAACAGATGTGGTCAAATCTGGACATGCGCCAGACGGACAAAGGAGCTATGTATAGACTGTTACTAGGCAGATTACAAGAGCAACTAGCGAAAAGGTAGGACTCTTCTCGTGCAAAGCACGTGGAGACATGACAATACAAAATGGAGTCCAGACTTTAGTCCGCATAAGACAAGAAACATGCTTTAACTGGAGAGAATTCATGTCTTTAGTGAATGCTTAATCACATCTCTGTTTCAATTTTCAACAGACGACCCTTTCAGCATTTACTGAAGACATTCGGCTTATTAGGATAATCATCATATATGTCAATTTTCATCATCTTGTGGTAAATAAAATTCCTTTACCGGGACTGAATTTGATACAGAATCATAATAAAATAGCTCAGTAAAATGAGAGGCAGAATCCGTGATATTAGAGGTTCGGAATGGGCTTTATTCCAATAATCGATTATAATCGGATGCTCCAAGTTCCATCACCACGGGGGTTCAGGAAGTGAAGTACATACTTTATTGACAAGAAGTAACTTTTATAGTACATTCATTACAATGAAGCGAATACAGTAGGCGTAACAATTGATAAGGAAATTGACGTTGTACCTGCGTAACCGAAAATGGGTGTAATAAGGAGTGAAAAGGAACATGATTGGTTATGATGTCATATATAGGTGGATCTATAAGATAATACTTGGCATAGATGCGCGCGCAGCAGCATGACGTGTAATTGACGTGTAACTAGGGGGTGAAGGGGACTTGACATTAGCTCTATATGTGGAGACGAAAAGTCTGGGGGGTCAAGTCAACCTAATCCCAAATCATATCTAACATCCTATGTTTAAAGAACTATGTTATCCACAAAAGAAGGACTCTCGGACAGAATCTATTCTATACTGACTGTGCGTGCGTGTACAAGCGTCTAAGTGTCTACACTGAATGCGAGGGGGTAGGAATTATTCCCTGGTAACAGGGCTATGAATTACTTGCATGAGGACAGAGAAGCCGGGCCTTTTGCTTGGTAACTGGAAGAATGTTTACTTAAACTACTAGGCAGGAATGCATCGGCTGAGGGGGAAGCAGATAATTCGAAGGTGAAATACAGTTCTTGGCAGAGAATAGGCTGATGTCAGGCTTCGTGAGCCGCGCAGAGAATGAGACAAAGTTCATGGTCACAGATGCAGGCTCAGACTGGAGCTTTCAGAGGCAGAAGGGAAAAGGAGTTTGATGACAGAATCAGGGCCTACTTGCCTGGACTGTAAAATGGCATAAGTGAACCATATAAAACCGGTGGCCTTTCATATTTAGGAATGGAATATCCGGCCTATTCATGGCGGATTTGACAGAGGACATGTTGACGGTGGACGCACATGTATTTGCGTCTTCATAACTGGAACTGGAGGGAACATACATGTACTTGTGACATGTACATAGAACCGTTGGGGTCCAAGATAGGGGACATAACTGACCAGGAAAATCCACATTTCCACATTCCCTCCTTGTCCCCTACTTGCCCTTCAAGAGATATCAATCTTCATCAATCCATTGATCTGTTCATATAGCATCATTTGTTCTTCTTTCTTCTTCCGTGATCTTGAATAAAATCTTGGTGGTGGAATACACGATGTGGCACACAGACCACAAATCGCTGGTCCACATTGTAGACATAGACAGCAACTGAATAGTATGAGAAGGCCAATACCTAGGAAGGATAAAACTCTCCATCCCCAGGCTGATATCACACTCCAAAACCAACTGGACCAAGTCCAAGTGCCTGGGTTCTGGTGTATCTGGTTTACAATCTTATGAAGGCGAGTGATGGCTTTATATACAGATGGCGAATTTTCTGGTATGAATACGCAACAGCTTGATCCGATGACCCTACAAGCTCCGCCCCTATCAGCCAGGATGACGTCAAGGACAAGACGATTTTGAAGCACAACAATCCGCATAGCAGACTGCTCTTCTGTTAAATTGCCTAAGGCGGAAATAGTCTCATTCACTACTGCTTCAAGGGTTCTGGTTAATCTACGTATCAGCTTACTATTAGTAACAGTACCTATATAGGGAAAGATGCCTTTATTAAAATCTACATACTTGTCCCATGCCGTCTCAGTGTAATCGACAATGGGGAGATCTCTCCGCTTTCTGTTGTGTACTAAATGAATATTTCTGTAATAATCAGGAGGAGCTAGGAAAACAGGTGGCAAAAGGAATGCAATGTAGCAGGTACCATCCCAATCTGGAGGTAGACGCATATATGCAGTCTGACCACATATAAAGTAGGAGTGGCGAGAAGCTCTAAATGAAGATTTGCCTTGATCACTGAATTCTACTATAGTAGTGCATTTACTATGGCCCATATGTATGGAACCAACCTTTCTTACACACAATTCACCCTTCGCTGGGAATACTGACATGGTGGGTAAGACTAGTTCAACTTCGGATACGACATTTAGAATCATGAGATTAGGTGTAAAATTACCTAATCCATATACTTCATTTTCTAGATCAGTTCCTGTTCTTTTGGGGCGACCCTCCTTGTCAGGGTAGCAGACCTTGAGTAAAACTAGGTTCAGGTTTCCCCATACCCAATGATCTTGGTAAACTGCTGTGTCTGAGTCTATGGAATTGATTAAACTAAACCATGCTCCACAGGAGCCATTATGTGTGAATGGATGTGGAAAGAATGGCAGGACTCCTTCATAATTCTGATAGGGAGGGAGTCGGCCACACACCCAACAATTGGTAGCATTACTAGTCTGATGGGAATGATGTAACATACTAATGAAAGTGTTATTGCGCAGCGCAAGTCTATAAGACAATTCATGCGGAGGTAAGTCACTAAAAGAATGTTCAGCAGTAACATTATAAACATGTCTAGAAATAGGGTAATATATGTGCAACAACATACTTGTAATAATTATTAAAAGACTCAATAAAAACAAAATTAATAATGTCCCTATACAGTGGCTACGCAGTGATTTACAATACGCCTGTCGTTTCAACATTTTTCGCGACTGTCCATGATTCAGGTCTAGAGGATACATGTCAGGGACAAATTCAACCGCTTCACCTTGGAGAGGACTTAAACAATCAAATTGTCTGACGTTCTAGGCCTCAATTTTACTTTATAGAGTTCGGTTTCAGTCTTTTCAACCAAAGGAAGTTTTGAATCAGTCTGTGAGGGAGTGCATGGCACAATGTCTATATCCGAGGATAGTCCATGAAATTTCTTGATATGACTTGAATGAATCCAGCCCTTGCGGCCCTCGATCTTCACGGCTGTCCTTGTGGTCAGCAGGACCAACTTGGGTGATTTCCACCTGGGCTCCAGCTGAGTCTTTCGGTCGAAATTCCTCACAAAGACAAGATCACCCGGAACAACGTCATGGGGTTTCACCTCGGTGTTGTCGGGAAAAGCTGCAGCTACCTGTGAACGACAAGATTGTAGTGCAGACATCAAGGAAGCCAAGTAATCTGTCAGCATATTACAGTCAATATCAGTTATTTTGCGTGGTATAGGCGTCCCCCACATATTCGGTGGTCTGCCGAAGATCACCTCATACGGGGATAGCCCTGTTCGAGAGTGTGCTACCATTCTCATGTAAAAGAGTGCAACGGGTAACGCTACTACCCAGTCGACACCTTTCTCTCTGCATATTTTGGACATTCTGATTTTCAGTATCTGGTTATGTCTTTCTACGAGACCTGCTGCCTCGGGGTGTCAGACACAGTGGAATTTCCACTGATATCCTAACAGAAGTGAAACGTGTTTCATTAATTCGGATGAGAACGGCTGGCCGTTATCTGAGTGAACAGCACGTGGTAAACCGTATCGTGGGAAGAATTCTCGAACCAACTGTTTGGCAGTAGTCGGGGCAGTGTAATCTGAAACCGGGTATGCCTCTGTCCAACGGGACAGAGCGCAGACAACTACAAGAACATATTTGAATCCTCGACATCGTTCCATCTGGATATAGTCCATCTGGAGTACTTCAAAAGGATGATGAGGAGGATGAAATCCACCCTGTTCTACGGGAACGCTTTTTCCTGGGTTAAACTGACAACAGATCATACAGGTACGGACCTTTTGTTTGGCTGCTGCTCGTAAGTGTTTATTGAACCAAATGTGTTGAATGCTGTCTAGCATAGCTTTTTCTCCTAGATGTGCTGGACTATGTATAGTGTTAATTATAACTTGGACCATTGAATCAGGAAGGAACCATACAGATTTTTCCTTCATCATCCATCCTTGGTCCGTTTGGATCCCTCCTAATTCAGTCCATTTCTTTATTTCGTCTGGTGTAGCATGTGTCTGTATGTCAATTACGTCAAGAGTAGGATCTTTAACTGTCATACAATGTGTCGGTGTCGGGACTATTGTCTTTGTCATGTTGGGGGTTTGAGTTTGAGCAGTCTGTTTAGCTGTTCTGTCGGCTAGATCATTGCCTTGGGAAATGATATCAGTAACCTTCGTATGAGCCTTACATTTCATAATTGATATTGCAGTGGGTAGATGTATTGCATCTAATAAGGCATGAATGAGGGGTCCGTGCTGAATGTGGGCACCGTGGGAAGTTAAATAACCTCTCTCTCGCCACAGCACGCCGAAGTCATGTACAACTCCGAATGCATAACGTGAGTCAGTGTATATGTTGACTTTTTTATTCGTGGCTTGAATACAGGCTTGTGTCAGAGCGATGAGCTCTGCGGCTTGAGCTGACAAGGTATTTATACGATTAGTTTCAATGACTTCAGTATCTGTTGTGACTGCGTAAGCGGCCACTAACTCTCCTGTACTTGTTCTCATGCATGAACCATCTACATACAATGTCAGGTCTGGATCTGACAATGGGACATCGGTTAAGTCTTGTCTGGGTTTCGTCGTTATCGTAATAACTTCAATACAGTCATGAGCTAGTGGGTCTGTTCCGATTACTGGCAAAAGTGTGGCAGGATTCAATGTGTTACAGCGTCTGATTTCTATATGTGGCTGAAACAATGTAAGTTCATATCCTGTAAGTCGCGCTATAGTCAAGTGTTGTGTTTGCGTTCTATTTACAAGAACCTCTACTGCGTGTGGTACTTGAACTGTCAATGGATATCCTAACACTATGGCATCGCTTTGTCTGATTGCTAAAGCTGTCGCTGCTACTGATTTCAGGCATGCAGGCAAAGCCTGAGCTACGGGATCTAATGTACTAGAAAAATAAGCACATGGTTTGTGTGCTCCTGCTTGTTCCTGTGTGAGTACTGACAAGGCAGTACCTTCGCGTTCTGTAACAAAGAGTGTAAACTGTTTTCTGTAACATGGCGTTGCTAAAACGGGTGCTTGACATAAAGCTTTCTTTAGGCTTTCAAAAGCTTGTGTGTGTTCCTGAGTCCAAGGGAGAACAGTCGGTGTGGCTGCCTCCTGTGTGGTTAACTGAATGAGTGGTTTTGCTAGAAATGCGTACTGAGGGATCCACTGCCTGCAATATGACGTGAGACCTATGAAAGCTCGTACTTCCTTTTGTGTCTTGGGTATTGGCATGTTAGCTATTAACTGAATGCGGTCGGGTGTAAGCTGCCTTCCCTCCTTGGACAGCGAGTGTCCAAGATAAACAACTCGCTGGACACAGAATTGCAGCTTAGAAGGGGACACCTTGTGCCCCTTTTCGGCTAGAAATTGTAAAACTGTCAGTGATGCTTTTTCACATTCAGGCTCGCTTCTAGCGGTGATCAGCAGATCATCGACATATTGAAGCAAGGCAGTGTTAACTGGCATGTGGATACTGTCAAGTTCTCGTTTCAGTGCTTGGCTATAGATGCTGGGGCTTTCTGTAAATCCTTGAGGTGCGCGTGAGAATTTAAAGCTACGCCCATTTAAACTAAATCCGAACAAATATTGACTTTCCGGATCTATTGGGACGCTGAAAAAGGCATTCTTGAGATCAATTACAGTAAAGAATGTTGCTTCGGAATCAATAGCTGTCAGTAATGATGAGATATCTGGGACCACAGGAAATTGTGGCACAATGCATTTGTTTAACTCGCGCAGGTCAATAACCAATCGATATACTGGCGGGGCTGTAGGATCTGTTCGTTTAAGAACCGGAATTATCGGTGAATTACATACATTGGAGTCTGTTTCTACAACTACTCCCTGGGCAATTAGCTCGTCAATGATTTGTAGTAGAGCCACTACAGCATCTGGTGGTAACTTGTATTGTCGCATTCGTGGTAGCACCACTCCTGCCTTTAGTGTGACTCGATATGGTGTAATATTCATGCAACCAACATCAGTAGGGCCTTGTGCCCATAGATGTGTAGGTAAAGTCTGTAGTCGGGGATCCATGTCTCTAGACACATAGTGACCTTTAAAATCACGTAAAAACAACCTTACTCCTTCCGGGGAACAACATATTATGGCTCCTAGGGCTTTCAGAGTTTTTATTCCTAGCAAGTTTTCTGGACACGATTTAGTAAGCAATAAATCTGTAGTTCGGGTCAGAGGTCCTATCGTAAGTGGAAGAGGCTGTGATACTTCATTAACAATAGGTTTTCCTGAAAAACCAAGGGAAATATTCTGAGAGCCTGAGAGGGGTGCCCCTGGAACTTCACTACGTTTTATAGTTGTTCGACTTGCCCCTGTATCGAGTAAAAATTTTCTATCTTGACCTAATAATTCACTGTGTACATAAGGTCCTTCTTGATCTACAGGAATCTCGATAAGGGGTAAGTCAACTTCCCTCTCTAGGCTAGTTCATGCGTAACGCTGATACTCAGGATATTCATACTGTGCAGTCTGATACATTTGTCGTGTTGTGGTCTGTGTGGCAGCAGCAGGCAACGGTGGTGCAGCTGGCACAAACTGTATTGGCTGTTGTGCGGCTGGCATGGCCTGAGCATGCTGCATAGCTCCTTGTTCATTCTGATCTTGTCTTAGTGGCCGTGATCTTTCTTGTGTTTTACCTATAGAGATATTATGTTTTAGAACTGGACAATCGTGTACGTAATGACCTGGCTTTTTACAATAATTGCATGTCCCTTTTACAGGTCCTGCTGAATCGGAATGTGTCATACCCTTTTTATGTCCTTCAGCTGGAACTGTCTGGGAAACTAGCATTTTCATTTTTGTGTCTTTCATGCGTCTGTGTTCATGTTCTTGTTCCTCTCTAATTCTATTGTGATGGTACTGTAACATTTGTAACATTTGTGATGGAGTGTTACCTTGCCAGGTACTCTCGAATTTTAATACTCTATTCTTTACTGGGGGCAGGGCATTTTCTACTAATTTTGTTACAAACAGATGCGGGTATGATTCGCTACTTGCTTTTATGCCACTATTTATACCAAAACATTTCTCGAATCGGGCATAGTAATCACTAGTGTCTTCATCTTGTTTCTGTTTACAGGCTGAAATTGTACCCCAATCTTCCTTTTTCGTAGTTAATAACCGTGGCAGTACCTGTACTAGTAAACCTGGTAGTGCTTTAGTTTTGTCCCCAAGCCCCGAACCTGGACCTCGGGCCCTTTCTTCTGCTTCTAGTGCTGACCATTCTATCTTTTGGTCTCCTACCTCCCACTCTTTTTCCTTGAGTTTCTCATAAATGCCAGCAGGCATCAACACCTTTAATATTGTCATAATGTCGGGATAGGTATACTCTCCCATGAGTAACATGTCTTTAATTTCTCGGTGAAAACCCACTGGATCTTTGTCATGACTGGGTACCACTTTCTTCATTTGTAACAGTTCTTTTTTTGATATGGGCGTATATACAAATACGCGTCTAAACTCGTTGTCCTCGCCTTTTATTGGGTGCACTTCTCGTAAGGGATTCTGTCTATCCATGTGATACGTGGTTCTTTCCTTGCCGGGCAATGAGACATGCTCTGAGCATACAAAAAGAATATACTGCTTTCTTGATACTAGAATTTCTTTAATTAATTCAGTGCCTGGACCTCTCCATTTATTCATAAGCAATTCAGTCAATATGTCAGGTAAGGGACCAGGGTCCGAATGCTGACTCCGATATAGTATAATGAGTTGTTGAATCATATAAATCCCAGCTAACCTCTGTTCATCTGGGGTGAGATTCAAAAATGTGCGTACTACTGTATCATCACTATATTTTCCGGGACTGTCCACCCAATGGACAGCTGCCCTGGCTAAATCTTGTTCATCCATAGAATCGAGAAAATGATAACCCCTTCGTTCTTGGAGTAGTTTGTCGGAGGTTTGGAACGAATGCTCGTTAGACCTTATATTAATTATAGGTATTTGGAAATTCTTGTTATTGTCTGGACATATCGGACGTATTGAGTCAGTATGACATCTAGTCTGATTTCTATTACAAGATCTTCCTCTACCTACATAGGCTATGGTGTCCGACTGTCCCGCGGGCGGTCCTGACCCTTCTTCCTCGCTTTGTTCGAACTCGTCTGCCTCTAATCTCTCTTCGTGTAGGCGTTCTATCTCTTTACGGATCTTTCGGCACATGGCTATTATACAATTTTGCTTATCGTGTCTCCCTTCTGATATATTCTGGCTCCATCTTGTAAGAATTTGCATTGCATCCGGGTCTACCCCCGGTCGGTCTTGATTTCTGATCACACAGTTTATGAGGAAACGTAACAGTTCCCCCTGTATCTCTACTTTCTGGTATTCCATAGCTCTGTTAATACATTCTGGATCTCGCCCTGTTTGGACAAAATGGTATATTTTGTCTAGATGCGCAGTCATTCCTGGTAACTTCGCTAAATACACTGCGGCTCGTCTGATACGTAATGATGCCAGGATCATTTCGTCCTCTTTACCAGTCACCGGGTCATATCTACAATCTATAAGAAGTTCCTTAAGCGCACGGTCACTTACGAATTTGGGTGTACGTGAATGCACTGACTCTTGAAAAATAAGTTTATTTATTCTAGGTGGCGTAGAAAAAATATTGGTAGCACCTCCCGTGGCCCCATCTGGGGCGTCGGGTGTGAAAGGATTCGTCGAACGTGACACAGCAACTATAGGTGTGGACACAGCTATAGAAGTACCTGTAGGGACAGATGCAGAAACAGATGTGCTTGCCGGAACTTGTGACTCGATTTGTTGCTGTAGGGATACGGGTGCTGGATCTTGGCGTTGGACCTCCCTGGTATGCGGTCTATGTGGGGCGGAATTAGCATACTCGGGAGCTACGTCATCTAAATATGAGGAAAGAAAAACATCTTCTGCGGTTCTAGGATGCCCCTTAGGATGTACCTTAATTGGGAATAATGGGGGTGGCAAGTCTTTCGGTATCTCTGGAGTAGCCTTAGGTAATCCTTCGGCTAGAAGGGGATACATACCATTCATGAGGGCATTTCTTTGTCTATCTACTTGTTCTGATTTCACTCGGATACCTTCCTCAATTAATAGATTTTCTCGAACTTTATTTGAACTTTCTTTACTCTTCTCTTCCTGTCTACGTGTTTTTTCCGTACGTCTATGAGATTCTTTACGCCATAACTCAACGGCGTCTTTCTGTGACTGTCTGACTTTCCTTTTCCATAACTCTTCCTCGACTTTCATGATGCACTCTGCATCCCAGGTCCCCGCTGCGGGCCACCTCTGACTTTCTGGTAATCCCTTGGTGTAGTCTACCCATAAATCAAGAAATAATATAGCGTCTAAGCCATGTTTGTGATACATGAAGTGCCCTGGAGTATCCCTAGGAGGAATAGGGACGGCTTCTTCGAGTACCCCTTTTCTAGTAGTGATCTGTCTTAATTTCGAAAAGAGCGGCATATTGACAACTGATCCGATACTTAATCTTGAACACACTTAATACAAAAGCACACTAATGAACAACCATTCATACCACAATATGCAGGACGTTTAACACATTAAACATTAAACATTAAACATTTTTAACCTTTAAAATAAACGACAATGATGATCGTCTGCATAACTAATCACCAAGCATAATTCTTGACAATAACTAGATACTTCGGAATACTTGATATACTGCTAAACAGTACAGATACACTGCTAAAACAGTGCAGACCGGATTTGTGTACCCAAACCCGTCTTGACCGGCACAACCTATGTGCACGTCAGAAATGCCTCCCCAGTAATGGTACTCACCGGGTAGCTTCGGAAACGGAAGGCCTCGGTAACTTGAACTTGAACCGGACTGGACTCGACTCGACTCGTCGGAAACTGGGCTTGACTTCGAACTGGTGGGTCTCTGTATACCTCGGATCTTGCTCTCTCAGCTAGGCTCTGGTCGGGATACTTCGCACTTCTCACCGCCTCGTCTGGGTGTTGATCGCAGTCTCAGTCGCCCCCGCTTGACCGGAGGGAGATACAGGAAATCCTGCTGGTACGCGTAATTGTCCGTCCAGCTGTGGCAGGAGACCGGGCCTACAACTCACCGCCGGCGCGTGAGATGAGAAAGTGTCCCTATTCGGGCGCCATCATGTGGTAAATAAAATTCCTTTACCGGGACTGAATTTGATACAGAATCATAATAAAATAGCTCAGTAAAATGAGAGGCAGAATCCGTGATATTAGAGGTTCGGAATGGGCTTTATTCCAATAATCGATTATAATCGGATGCTCCAAGTTCCATCACCACGGGGGTTCAGGAAGTGAAGTACATACTTTATTGACAAGAAGTAACTTTTATAGTACATTCATTACAATGAAGCGAATACAGTAGGCGTAACAATTGATAAGGAAATTGACGTTGTACCTGCGTAACCGAAAATGGGTGTAATAAGGAGTGAAAAGGAACATGATTGGTTATGATGTCATATATAGGTGGATCTATAAGATAATACTTGGCATAGATGCGCGCGCAGCAGCATGACGTGTAATTGACGTGTAACTAGGGGGTGAAGGGGACTTGACATTAGCTCTATATGTGGAGACGAAAAGTCTGGGGGGTCAAGTCAACCTAATCCCAAATCATATCTAACATCCTATGTTTAAAGAACTATGTTATCCACAAAAGAAGGACTCTCGGACAGAATCTATTCTATACTGACTGTGCGTGCGTGTACAAGCGTCTAAGTGTCTACACTGAATGCGAGGGGGTAGGAATTATTCCCTGGTAACAGGGCTATGAATTACTTGCATGAGGACAGAGAAGCCGGGCCTTTTGCTTGGTAACTGGAAGAATGTTTACTTAAACTACTAGGCAGGAATGCATCGGCTGAGGGGGAAGCAGATAATTCGAAGGTGAAATACAGTTCTTGGCAGAGAATAGGCTGATGTCAGGCTTCGTGAGCCGCGCAGAGAATGAGACAAAGTTCATGGTCACAGATGCAGGCTCAGACTGGAGCTTTCAGAGGCAGAAGGGAAAAGGAGTTTGATGACAGAATCAGGGCCTACTTGCCTGGACTGTAAAATGGCATAAGTGAACCATATAAAACCGGTGGCCTTTCATATTTAGGAATGGAATATCCGGCCTATTCATGGCGGATTTGACAGAGGACATGTTGACGGTGGACGCACATGTATTTGCGTCTTCATAACTGGAACTGGAGGGAACATACATGTACTTGTGACATGTACATAGAACCGTTGGGGTCCAAGATAGGGGACATAACTGACCAGGAAAATCCACATTTCCACAATCTCTTCCACCTCTTTGTTTAAATGTTTCTGATAGGTGACATTGGCAATAGCTTTCTTATCAGGAATACAGAATGACACACATAAGGAACAGAGTAAAGGACCACACTGAACACAGATGCAACAGGAAAACAGAACTGCTACAATAATACAGAGACCAGTTAAAACTTTCCATCCCCATGTAGTGATCAATGCCCAAAACCATCCAGAAAAGGTCCAAGTGCCATTTTCTGTATGGATTTCAGCTGCAATTTTATGCAATTTATTAATGGCATTATAGACTGATGGCGTGTGGTCAGGAATAAATACACAACAACTACTTCCGATAATTCTACATGCTCCACCTCTGTCAGCTAACATAACATCTAATACCATACGATTCTGTAACACAACAATTCTAGTGATTTGTAATTCTTCCGTAAGATTCCCAAGAGCAACAGCAGCTTGATTCGTTACAGCCTCTACAACTCTTGTTAATCTTCGAACCTTCCTACTATTTAGGGCAGCTCCAACAAAGAAAAACAATCCTAAGTTAAAATCAACATACTGCTGTAAGCTAGTATCAGTTTGATCAACATCATCAATAGATAGAGTACGTTTATACCTATTTATAGTTACATTGTTCAATAACTTCAAATCTTTATGATAGGATGCAGGCGCTAAGAATACAGGGGGTAATAAGAACGCTACATAACATACTCCGGACCAGCCGGCTGGTAAGCGATAATAACCCTTATTCCCACATACGAAGAATGTATTATGGGAAGCTAAGAAAGTACTATTATTAATCCATCTATATTCAAAACAATAATACAGTCACTAACACCAACAGGAATATGACCCACACTCTGAACACACAGGTCCGCTTGAGCTTGTGCCACTTGAATCACAAATTGTTCATTCCCAGCAGTGTCTCTGGTGTTCGTGAAGATATAGGGGATTGATTCATTGTCTGGTCGATATTCTTCCCACTCCCATATTGTCCCATTCGCTTGTGGATAGCCTTCTTTATCTTGATGACATTCCCTATTAAGTCTAAAAAGTAGTCGTCCCACTGAAGGTTTCCGTGTGGCAAAAAGCAAAGTGTACCATGCTCTACAAGAGCCATTATGAGAGAAAGGAAGAGGTATAAACGGCGTTCCTCCTTTCTTCTGATGAGCTGGCATCATACCACATATCCAACAGTTCGTAGCATTTGTAGCAACATGGGTATGATGCAACATCTGGATGAAAGTATTATTCAAATAAGACTGACGATGCTTCAATTCTTGATACGGAAGGGTATAAAAGTAGTGTTCCTCAGGCACTGGAGTAGTCAAAACAAGCAACTCACGGGCAGGAGTCACATCCTCAATAAACCACGTGGTTATACCAACAATGGCTACAATGATAAAAATGCTTGTCGCACAAAAAATCTTCTTCTTCTCCATTTTATAGTAAAAGTCAATATCTTCCTGAAACTAAAAGGTTGTCAGAACTCTTCCCCTTAGGCAGCCGTTGATTTCTTCACCAGCGGGCCAAGACGGGTGTCACTACACTAATGCAGGGCTGATCCCCCTCCTTGCCTCATTGGCTCTCCGTTTCACTAACCTAAGAGCCGTTCTGACAACGTCCTGATACAGAAAGAAATCACTTCCTCGGTCTGAGATGATATCTTCCTCCTCCAGGAATCGCTTGGTCCGGGAAGAGCTCCTCAGTGTCGTTCGGTTCCACAGCACGGCTTGTCTCTGCCGTCAGGATTTCTCGATGGTCGGTCAATACAGCAGGCTCCAGTAATCCAGGCGGCACTTTACGACAGTGCAAAGAGTGGATCCAGTTCTTCCGATTGGAGACTCGCACAGCTGTCCTCGTTGCGAGCAAGACTTGCTCAGGACCAACCCATCTCGGCTCCAGACTGTTCGTCCTTTCAAACACATTGATCATAACATGGTCTCCAGGCCGGAGGTTATGTCCTTCACCTGTGGACAGATCAGGGAGCGCTTCTCGAACCTGTTGATGAATAGAAACCAAATTATCCGTTAACTGTGCCAGATAATCATTCATCATTACACAAGGTACATCATACACTGACTTCGGTTTCGGTGGACCCCAAATATTCATTGGGCGTCCAAACACAATCTCATAGGGTGTGAGACCGGTCCGAGTATGCGGTATCGATCTAATTGACAATAATGCCAGCGGTAAAGCGTCTGGCCAAGTCAAAGAAGTCGAAGCTTGGATCTTAGCGATCTTAAGCTTCAAAGTACCGTTATATTTCTCAACCAATCCCGCAGACTGAGGGTGAAACACTGTAAACAAAAGGAACGTACGGCTGACCACAGTTAAGCACACCAAATCCAAAATCAATACACAATTTTTAAAAAGGTGCAGAAACACGTCCAGAGCATGCCGTACTTTTGCTCTACTGGAAAACCAGATATACAAACTTTTTTACAAAAAGACGGTGCACCAAGGGAAAAGTCTTTTCACTAAATCCAATTTGTTGTTCTTTTATTTCCATTCAATTTTCAAAAAACAGACTCAGCCAACGCGTTTCGTTCTCTACGAACTTCGTCAGGGCTGTGAGAAAACATAGATAAAAACATACATATGTATAAAACACATAAAATACACCATGAAACACAACAAACTACATTGCCAATACTACATAGAAAAGTGACATCATTACATGTTACCATATAGAATAGTAGACACACCTCAACGAACATATAAATTCAATTTCAAATTTGACAAATACCTATATTACATACAAAAGATGAATCAAAAATATATTGCATTTACATACACATATATAAAAACCAAAAACAACATACATATTAATCAAACACATATACATCACAAAAGGTTTAAAAACACCACAGAAAACACATATATATTCTGCTTAGTTTCACGGACAGGACTTAGTGTGTTCCGCCCACCTACATGCGCTGTCCAATGTTATATAAAAAGAACTCCTTTGAGTCAATTTATAAGTGTGAAAAAAACCCTAAAGAATAATCAATAATCAGGTATATTAGTAGAGTTAAAGAAGATAATCCTTTTAATACCGAAGACACTACCTCAAATAGAAGATGATCTATAAAGAAAAAGAAATAAAGAAAAAATCTATAAAAAGAAAGAAAATAATGAAGAAATCAAGATAACAATTCTTACCATAGATTGTCTCCAAGGAGCGGCCACCATATATTCCAAAAGAAACACCGCCGTCCTTTAAATGTAATACGGATGTATGTAACCTAATACGAATAGTAGTTTTACAAGAAAAGAAAAAAGACGAATTCCATTAAGGCCTATTGCGGGCATGACTAATCACAATCTCCTCAAGTAGCCATTTGATTCATACAAAAAAAATGATGACAAAAGTCTTACCTCTGCAAATGTAGAGGTTCTTGTTGAGATATCACCGGCTAGTTCAACAATCAATTAATCGAAACCCTTTTGTCCGATTTCTATGTTTCAACGGAAAGAAGTAAAACGACCTTGTTGTCGTATATTTATGCCCACAGTACAGGCTCCATCATTCTAGAGAAGTAATATAAAAAACACACAAGGTGTCAAAGGAGTCCACTATGGTTTAAAATTTGTTTTGATAATTTCTATTGCATATTGTTCATTCAAATATGCGCTAATATATCACAAAATAAAAGCTATAGTTATCACCATAATACATTGGACCGCTTTAAAGACCGGAGGGTCCCACTTAATTATGTGCATAGAATATTAGCGTCAGAAGCGTTCTGAGCAAGCGAACGATCAACATCATTTTCACTAGTTTAGACATGTAGTTATCACCAAAATACATTCGACCGCTTTAAAGACCGGAGGGTCCCACTTAATTGTGTGCATAAAATATTGGCGTCAGAAGCGTTTTGAGCAAGCGAACAATCAACATCATTTTCACTAGTTTGGACATGTAGCTGTCCTTATCTGCCTCCCATCGAGCTATTAACTTGTGGAACTATTGGGACGGTAACAGCGGAAATCCTAGCAAAAGGCATATAAACACGAGCAACGAACAACGCTCATGTCGATAATCAGTAAAAACGTTTCTTTTTATCGCACAGTTCGCCCCAAAAGACAATAATAATAAAAATAATAGAATAAAGTCTAAAACAGCAAACGATGAAAGCGTTTTTTTCTTCAATATGTAAAGGTGGTGTTGCACCAATACACTCCCCTCCACATATACCATAGCGATCTCGTCTTACCTTTCAAAAAGGGCGCTATCTCGTGTCACCAGTGAAACCCTACCCCATAGGTCAACCGTCTTAAATAGGCATAGCCCCCATGTCACGTGATGAATTTCGATGTTTATTAGGTGAAAATGCAAATCTTAGTGCTTGTTTCACCTCTGCGGGCGCCATTTTGGAACGGAGTTCCCATACATAGTATTCAATCTCATATTAGTCAAACCAGCATATATATAAGTCACTTGAATAAATATAGGAAATTCGATGTGCAAACCAGTCCCATATTTAAGTTGCGACAATAATATCTTCACTAAAACGATTCTTTTGCTAGGTTTTCAGTACTCGGACACCATGGGAATAACATGCTGGAAAATACTTCTGAAAGGCCTCTTATGTCTATATATGAACGTAATTCTGGTTCCATGCTATTGAACATGTTCCGAAACCAAAGAGAGGCGGCAACAGGGATCTGTTGCTGAGACAGAAAGAATCCAAATGGATTTGTCGTTTGAGAGCGAATAGTCTGGGCCATAATACGGATGGGGAAATGCACTATTTTTTATAGTTGGATACTTGGACTGATATATTGTTTCACACAGTTGTTTTTTGTTTTGTGTTAAATATGATTTTCTTTTTTATACCTGTTGGACAATTGGGTTGATATACTCGATAAAATGTATTTATTATTTTTTCCGTGTCTGCTCTCCTCGTCCTATTATTAAACTAGTTGCAGATAACCCTTGGTGGCCATTATTATTCTCTGTTTTTTAAAAAAAGCTCCACTGGTCATATGGACTTACCATTATTGACTAGAGGACATCGTGAGAACATCCAGAACAGTTGTCCGTTTATATATATATCCCTAAGAATACCCTCTGAGTATAACTTGGGCCTTACTGGATCTCTTTCTGTTCACTTCGTCCCCCTCTTTTCCCTTCTCTTTTAAAGTGTTGACTTCCATTGTTCCAAACTGATTTGAAACGTAAACAAAAATTCGTTATATATTGAGCCCATGGAGGGTTGGGCAATAATGTATCCTGGAATTGCGTGCAGATCAAGCGAACATCAGTATAAATATCATTGACGCTAATTTTGGCCTCTAATGATATACACATCAAGTTTTGATGCGTGTCACTCTTTCATATTTGATGCGTGTCATTCCTTCCTTTTAGGTAAAGATAATACTAACATCAGGGAATGCTGGTATGTCATTATACATGGATCATATCGAGCATATACTTTCTTCACGCCCATTGGTCAATTATTCAGGTTCACGTGCCTATATTGATTTTAATATCTGTATATTCTCTTGATGTGCACCCGTATATATAGGAAACCCTATATTTATTCTTTGAGGTTTCCTTTTGATTCTCGATATCATAAAGGTGGTCAGTATTGATTATTGAATACGTAGGCAAACGATACGCATAGGTCGCCACGTGGGCCTATACCTTACTATTGGTTAACCAATATGGTTTTAATATAGCATTTTTTGAAATACGTGGTTTATACTTAAAATTTGGTTGCCGCATATATTACGTTCATATATAGACATAAGAGGCCTTTCAGAAGTATTTTCCAGCATGTTATTCCCATGGTGTCCGAGTACTGAAAACCTAGCAAAAGAATCGTTTTAGTGAAGATATTATTGTCGCAACTTAAATATGGGACTGGTTTGCACATCGAATTTCCTATATTTATTCAAGTGACTTATATATATGCTGGTTTGACTAATATGAGATTGAATACTATGTATGGGAACTCCGTTCCAAAATGGCGCCCGCAGAGGTGAAACAAGCACTAAGATTTGCATTTTCACCTAATAAACATCGAAATTCATCACGTGACATGGGGGCTATGCCTATTTAAGACGGTTGACCTATGGGGTAGGGTTTCACTGGTGACACGAGATAGCGCCCTTTTTGAAAGGTAAGACGAGATCGCTATGGTATATGTGGAGGGGAGTGTATTGGTGCAACACCACCTTTACATATTGAAGAAAAAAACGCTTTCATCGTTTGCTGTTTTAGACTTTATTCTATTATTTTTATTATTATTGTCTTTTTGGGGCGAACTGTGCGATAAAAAGAAACGTTTTTACTGATTATCGACATGAGCGTTGTTCGTTGCTCGTGTTTATATGCCTTTTGCTAGGATTTCCGCTGTTACCGTCCCAATAGTTCCACAAGTTAATAGCTCGATGGGAGGCAGATAAGGACAGCTACATGTCCAAACTAGTGAAAATGATGTTGATTGTTCGCTTGCTCAAAACGCTTCTGACGCCAATATTTTATGCACACAATTAAGTGGGACCCTCCGGTCTTTAAAGCGGTCGAATGTATTTTGGTGATAACTACATGTCTAAACTAGTGAAAATGATGTTGATCGTTCGCTTGCTCAGAACGCTTCTGACGCTAATATTCTATGCACATAATTAAGTGGGACCCTCCGGTCTTTAAAGCGGTCCAATGTATTATGGTGATAACTATAGCTTTTATTTTGTGATATATTAGCGCATATTTGAATGAACAATATGCAATAGAAATTATCAAAACAAATTTTAAACCATAGTGGACTCCTTTGACACCTTGTGTGTTTTTTATATTACTTCTCTAGAATGATGGAGCCTGTACTGTGGGCATAAATATACGACAACAAGGTCGTTTTACTTCTTTCCGTTGAAACATAGAAATCGGACAAAAGGGTTTCGATTAATTGATTGTTGAACTAGCCGGTGATATCTCAACAAGAACCTCTACATTTGCAGAGGTAAGACTTTTGTCATCATTTTTTTTGTATGAATCAAATGGCTACTTGAGGAGATTGTGATTAGTCATGCCCGCAATAGGCCTTAATGGAATTCGTCTTTTTTCTTTTCTTGTAAAACTACTATTCGTATTAGGTTACATACATCCGTATTACATTTAAAGGACGGCGGTGTTTCTTTTGGAATATATGGTGGCCGCTCCTTGGAGACAATCTATGGTAAGAATTGTTATCTTGATTTCTTCATTATTTTCTTTCTTTTTATAGATTTTTTCTTTATTTCTTTTTCTTTATAGATCATCTTCTATTTGAGGTAGTGTCTTCGGTATTAAAAGGATTATCTTCTTTAACTCTACTAATATACCTGATTATTGATTATTCTTTAGGGTTTTTTTCACACTTATAAATTGACTCAAAGGAGTTCTTTTTATATAACATTGGACAGCGCATGTAGGTGGGCGGAACACACTAAGTCCTGTCCGTGAAACTAAGCAGAATATATATGTGTTTTCTGTGGTGTTTTTAAACCTTTTGTGATGTAAATGTGTTTGATTAATATGTATGTTGTTTTTGGTTTTTATATATGTGTATGTAAATGCAATATATTTTTGATTCATCTTTTGTATGTAATATATGTATTTGTCAAATTTGAAATTGAATTTATATGTTCGTTGAGGTGTGTCTACTATTCTATATGGTAACATGTAATGATGTCACTTTTCTATGTAGTATTGGCAATGTAGTTTGTTGTGTTTCATGGTGTATTTTATGTGTTTTATACATATGTATGTTTTTATCTATGTTTTCTCACAGCCCTGACGAAGTTCGTAGAGAACGAAACGCGTTGGCTGAGTCTGTTTTTTGAAAATTGAATGGAAATAAAAGAACAACAAATTGGATTTAGTGAAAAGACTTTTCCCTTGGTGCACCGTCTTTTTGTAAAAAAATGAGGGTGAAACACTGCATGAAATTTCTGGGTAATTACCAGTCCTTTCAGGACATACTTGATAACGTCTGCTATAAAATGAGGTCCGTTATCACTCCACAACAATCTACAAACACCATATCGATGGAAGAACTCCTTCAATAGCATCTTGGCTGTGGTCATTGCAGTATTGTCTTTCGTAGGGTATGCCTCAACCCATTTACTGAAGGCACAAACCACTACTAGAACATACTTCAGATTGTTACAGTGCTCAAGCTGAATGTAATCCATCTGCAAAACCTCAAAGGGTGCAATAGGTGTTGCAAATCCTCCTGCTGGAGTTCGTGTACCCTTTCCTGGGTTGTACCTCAGGCAAATCATGCAGGTCTGCACTACCCTCTTTGCCGTACTAGCGATCTCCGGATGCTCCCAAACTCGTGTGAGTAATTTTACAATTGCGGAAGCTCCGACATGCGCTAGTCCATGTGCCATCTGAACCATAGGTTGTACAAAAGCTGTGGGTAACTTCCATTTATCCATCTGCTTACTTCTCCAATACCCTTCGTCATCTAATTCTCCATCATTGGACCACTGCTCCCGTTCCTTATCGGAAGCGGTCCTCTGTATCTCCAGCACTTCTCTCCTAGCATCGTGCCATCTTTCTGCCTGCGACTTTACAACATACATTGCAGTAGAGCCAGGCTGCATCGCCGTCTCTCGTGCCACCCGGTCTACAAAAGCATTCCCTTCTCCAACTTTATCAACCACCTTTTTATGGGCACTACATTTAACTATAGCAATCTTCTTTGGATATGTTAATGCAGTCAAAAGGTTGTGAACTAACTCCCCGTACATTATCTGTGCTCCATGTGACGTTAGAAACCCTCTCTCCTTCCAGAGTAGGCCAAAATCGTGCGCTACTCCGAAGGCATAGCGGCTGTCTGTATAAATATTCACACACAATCCTGTACTGAGCTCACATGCTCGTGTTAATGCTATCAGTTCCGCTGCTTGAGCTGATTTCTGCGGTATGCGTGCTGTCTCCACTATTGTTTGTAATGTAGTAATTGCATACGCTGCTGAAGTCGTACCATCTGGTAGCTTCAGGCATGATCCGTCCACCCACAGTTCTCCATCTACATCTGTAAAGGGCGTATCCTGGAGATCAATACGACCCTTTGTCTGTTCCTCAGTCACAAGAATACAGTCATGTGCTTTTCGTGCTTCAGACTGAGTTTCCGGAAACGGCAACAATGTGGCTGGATTTAACGTTGCACACCTCTTTAACGTAATATGAGGAGCCAAAAGTGTCAACTCATATCCCGTTAAACGAGCACTGGTCAAAAGCAGGGCAACAACAGCATGGGGAACTAATACCAACAGCTTATGAGATAACACAATTCCCTTTGGCGTATTGACACAGCTGTCGCTGCAACCGAGCGAAAACAACCAGGCAATGCTCGGGCAACAGGATCAAGTACAGCCGAAAAATATGCACAGGGGCGCTGCTTGTCGCCGTGCATCTGCACTAAAACTGATAATGCACATCCATCTTTCTCATGTACATACAATGTAAAGGGCTTCGTATAATCAGGGGTCCCTAACACTGGTGCTGAACAAAGGGCTTGTCGCAATTGCTGAAAGGCAATTTCACACTCATTTGACCAGGGAAGAGGAATTGGGGTATCTTTTGTCAAAAGTGCTAACAATGGCTTAGCTATGTGTGAGAACCCCAATATCCATTGCCTACAAAAAGAAGCAAGACCCAAAAATGCACGCACGTCCTTCTGTGTGGAAGGTACTGGCGTGTCCAAAATTGCTTGAATACGATCTGGTGTGAGTGCACGCCCCTCCTTAGACAAAAGGTGACCCAAATAAGTCACCTTTGGTCTACAGAATTGCAATTTCTTCCTCGACACTTTGTGATTGTGAGACGCCAAAAAGGAAAGCAAGGATAACGTACACTTCTCACACAGCTCAGGAGTGTCGGCCGCCAACAAGATGTCGTCGACATATTGTATAAGGGCGACACCATCAGGCAGAACAAAGGACTCCAATTGTCTTTTAAATGCTTGACTGTAAATACTAGGACTCTCTGTATAACCCTGAGGGACTCTACAAAATCTATAAGACCTATTATTCAAAGTAAAGCCGAAGAGGTACCGACTATCAGGATGAATAGGAATCGAAAAGAAAGCATTTTTGAAATCGATAACCGAAAATGTGGTCGCCGTTGGCGGGACCAGAGTAAGTAACGTCGTGATATCAGAAACCACTGGATACTGAGGTATCACTATCTTATTCACTTCCCTTAAGTCAATGATAAAATGATAAACCCTAGTATCGGTATCTTTCTTCAAAATGGGTAAAATAGGACTGTTGCAGACGTTGTAGGGAACTTCCTCCACTACTCCCACCTTAACCAAATCCTGCACAATCTGTATGAGTGCCTCCTCCCCTCCTGGGAAATACGATACTGAGGGAGGCGCGGTAACACCGCACCCTCCTGGACACTAATGTGGACAGGCGGAATCACCATCTGTCCCACATCAGTATCCGAAGTGGCCCACAAAGTACGAGGGAGAGAAGCTAATACAGCATCCTCTGCAACCACACACATCCGTTCTGGCATAGGTTGATTATCATTTAATATCACACGTACTCCAGTAGGGGAGCAGCGGATTGTAGCTCTGAAGTGCTTAAGCATATCAAGACCCATAATGTTGTCAGGCGTGTTCGGGGCAAGCAAAAACGGACAAGGTGCAGAAAGTTGTTCAACACGAAATGCAAGGGGTCGGGATAGAGGGCTTCGAGAGAGTGTACCATCAAACCCTACCGATGTAACCATTAAGCCAGATGGGGGAGCCCTCGGAACCAATTGTTTGGACAGCGCACTGCGAGTAGCTCCTGTATCAACTAGGAACTGATAAGTAGAACCCAGAACATTTGCTGAAACATAAGGACCCCTCTGATCAACCGGCACTTCAACTGATTCCAACCCCCACCAACGGAATCCTATGCATGCTGCGAATCATGGTACCCAGGGCGATCGTTCCCAGACATTTGATACTGATTTTGCCGATCAAATACATTAGGTCTATCACGCTGCTGCACGCTAGGCTCAAAACGAACACGATCATTGGAATTCCCTCTGAAATTCGAAAAGCCCCCTCTTCCTCTCGACGGTCCCTGACCACGTCCCTGACGGGGTGCATATAGCACCGGACAATCCCTGGCCCAATGACCCAGCTGTTTACAATACGCACATTGATTTCTATTAACATCTGACCGACCCGAAGGGGGACCATAGAATCCTCCTCTACCTCTTTCGACACCCCGACGAGGCGGACCATACACTTGTGCTAGCATCACCTTCGTTTTCAAATCTTTCGATTTCTTCTCCTCATTCCCCTTCGCTTCTTGTTCCTGATGCTCATAATACTGAGCCATAGTCAGGAGGGATGCCGGAGACGAGGTGGACCAAGAACTTTCACTCGCCTTCAATCGAGCTGCTATTCCCGGTAATAAATTCGCCACATATTTATCAACAAAAAGATGTCGACCCGTATCATCCGTAAGCGACTGACCACTGTAACATGAAAAGTTTCCTCAAAGCGCGTAAAGAAGTCTGAAACTGATTCATCAACCTTCTGTTTACATGAGGCTAAGAAATTCCAGTCAATCTTTTTAGGGGGGATAATCGTTTTCAACTTAGTCAAAATAGCAGCAGGAAGATCTAAAATAAGCTGGGGCGGTTTTTGCGCGGGTTTTCTCTCCCTATCCTCATCCTCAATCTCAGACCATTTAGCCTTAAAAGCGGCTTGATCATCCACCTTCTGCACAGATCGCCACATATCCGGTGGTAAAATAAGCCCAAAGAACAAATCTATATCTGCCAAAGTCATAGTACAAGAATTCAAAGCCCCTTCGACCTCTTCATAAAAGGCCGCTGGATTCTTGCGGGGGTCGGGCAATGCATTCTTTAATGCCATAACATCAGTCCTATGCCAGGGAGTATAAACCCAATTATACACAAAATATCCCCTAGCATCGGGGGAAGACATGTCTAGACTAATTCCTGCTCCTTTAGGAGGAACATACAAAGGTGCCGCCTCTCGCATTGGTTTAGCATGCACTAATTCGCTCTTATCTGAATGGGAGATAGATGATTGTTTTCCGCCGACGTGTGAATCCGATTGCTCCTTCTCCCCTGTCTTTTGGCGCGCTCTCTCTTTAAGTTCAAACGCCGCGTCCCGCAATGAAAACAGCCGTCGGACCGCATCGGGTACCTTAGAGGGAGAAAAGACACCATTACGTAATGCTTTAGAATCTGATACTACATCTTCAGGCTCAAAAACATCAGAATATTTCCAAAAGGCAGTAATCACTTCATCAGAAAAAGTTTCAACAAAATACAACTTTTCTCTATCCCGCCAACTTTCCAAAAATTCCAATAATTCAGTAAGAGATAGCTTGCCCTTAAGCGCACAAAGAGAAATTTTCCGAAGCTCACCCATACGCTCAGTTGATAACATGGACCGCGTGTCTACCTTATCCAAAACCGATCCAGAATCCTGTGACCTCGGGGCAGACGCGCCAACATAAGGGGGCAGAGAGCGATCTAATAAATGAAAATCATCTTCGAGATTAGTAAGGACAGGATAAAGTGGCTGGCGGACAGCATATTGACCCGAGACTTGCAACCTACGCTCTTTCTCTTGTCTCTCCGCCAGTTCTCTTTCCTCCCGACGCTTCGCTTCCTGTGCTCTCACATGATCATGTTTCCGTTGCTCTTTATCAATCAGCGCTTTCTCACGTTTCTCCCGCTCACGCACTTCCTTCACCCATAACCGTACACATTCAAACATATCTTGCCGAGCACGCCGTTTACACATACACTGTTCCACATACTCAATCTTACGCATATCAAACGATCCATACAAAGGCCATCGTAACTCAGGATCCTTTTTGGTGTATTTCCTCCACACTGTGCTGTACATTATAGAGGAAAGACCATGCTTCACATACATATCCCTATTAGGAGTCCCCTCTGGGGGGGCTGGAGCAGATTCCTCGAGATTTAACCGGTTTCCAAAACAGCAGCACCACTTACGGAGTGCGCTCAAAGCAGGCATGCTCAAAAATAATGCAAAATATGCAGTATTATCAAAAATGGCACTTAAACTTTGCGCCATTCAAATTTAAACAACTCCGGAGAAATATCTCCACATTACCTGCCTATATGTGTTGCAACGCATATATTCTCACAATAATCAATACAAAATATGACCGGTCATCACAAATCAAACTCAAATAGCCAACCCAGGCTTCAAAACTCGGAGCAAGTACCGTACAACGGTTCTTACCAATCAAGAGTGTCCAGATTCCAACTGCCAAGTTCCAAAATTCGCCCAAACGGCTGTCACACGGCAAACCGACAGAAGAGGTCTCAGTCGAGGACCGGCGCCACCCAGATGGTCAGCTCGGAAGGGAAGGAAGAAAACCTCGGGATGCCAGGACTAAAAGACTCCGCTGGCAGTGATCACATCCCCGGCCAAATTCCTCACCTTCGTCGCGACCAGTCCTTCGAGCATCCGAGTCGCCGATGAGCCCCACGTGACGGGCGCCAATTGATGAGTACAGGCCCCAGCTAGGCCCGCAGAATACAAGGGTTCGCTCTCCTGTAACAAAAGCTAGAAGGAAGTTGGCACGGAAACTGCAAATACAAAGACAGAGTTTATTAACCCTTAAGGGTGGTCCTACAACCTACACAACACTCTTCAGTATTGCATAGAGTAGCACAAGGAACTTGCGTACGTGGTCCCCTTTTATACACAATAGAGGGGCTCATAAGTGGGTGGATACAACATAGAGCAAAATTCATTACCATTTATGAACATTTTCGATACAGGATCAATATGTGGGCGGAGTTAACAATTTCCTGAGCCCGCGAAAACATGGTCAAACAAAGACTAACTGATAACAGATGTGGTCAAATCTGGACATGCGCCAGACGGACAAAGGAGCTATGTATAGACTGTTACTAGGCAGATTACAAGAGCAACTAGCGAAAAGGTAGCACTCTTCTCGTGCAAAGCACGTGGAGACATGACAATACAAAATGGAGTCCAGACTTTAGTCAGCATAAGACAAGAAACATGCTTTAACTGGAGAGAATTCATGTCTTTAGTGAATGCTTAATCACATCGCTGTTTCAATTTTCAACAGGACCCCTGCGGTTCCGCAAATATATTACGAGTTTTCCCTCCTCCAGGGCTTACATGGAGAATCTTCCTCCATGTAAAACCTTGGAGGAGAGGAAACAAAGAGGACTTTACAGGATTCCCCTGTGTCTCAACCCCATGTGAATGCACACGGGGGCATAACATGTGCCTCCCCATATGCATGTACATAGGTTCCTGCACAGCATGGAATTTAGAGTCCATGCCGTGCAGGAACTTTGCAGTGCTTTCCCATTGCAGTGTCTTTTTTGAAGGTATCACCGGCTTTGAAAGAGGGACCGCCTCGGGACCACCATGCTGCGCATCCACCATACCACTGAAAAGTTGTAATCTGGTGTGCGGGCTGCGGCGACCTTCGACAGAGAGGTAGCGAAGTGCTTTGCACCGCAGCACCATCGCTCCGCCAAAAGTCGTAATCGGGCCCTAAGTGCTAAAGTGGTTGGTAATGGGTTTTACGGTGGCCATTTCTCCACAACACCCATTGATATTGACTCTGCCCCCTATTAACAAGGGTAACGTAAATAGGAGGCAGTGTCAAAATTAAGACAAGGGGAAACCTGAGCTTAACATGGCGAAACAAGGAGAAATGCTTAATTTCGCCTCAATGTTGCTGTTTCTGTTTGTGCTGCATTGTGCAGCACACATAGAAACAGCAAATCTCCACAAAGTATTGTTTATGTGCAGGAAGGTGTCCCTACCTGCTCATAAACTATCATAAAAAAAATTATGATTTGCAACTTCTATGTGTGATGCACAATTCAGCACACATAATAGTTATAAATCACCATTACTGATTGCTTATGTGCAGGAAAGGACAGCTTCCTGCATATTCACAATCATTCCAGCAACAAAGACACCCTTGCACCATGGTGCAAGGGTGCCTGCATTGGTGCTAGGCACTAGATTTAGCGCCAGTGCTGGGAAACGCAAGGGCGCACTGCATACTTGTGAATACGGTGCATCCCTGCGTTTTCAGAATGGCAGAGCATTTTGTTAGCAATTTTTGCTTAGCGTCACACTTCATCATTCTGTTGTTAACCCCTTCTGTGCCACGCCCTTTCCCCCTCCTGTGCCGGGCGTTACATTAGTGGGTGGGGTTCATGACGAGATAGTCTCGTCATGGGCACAGCGCGACCGTGCTCCATGACGAGACTATCTCGTCATGGGCACTGAAGAGGCTAATATGACCCTTAGTTTTTCTTTTCATCAACAAAACAAGAAATGGGGTAATTTGGGCTTGTGTGATCAGCTGACTTTGGCAGAAATCGATTTCATAGAAAAGGTTTCTAGAGGGCTGAACAGTCAGTACTCTAAGCAGCATATAGCAATATTAAAATCTAAGATTAATAGGTATTGTGGGTCTTAAGTAGCCACCAAATTTCAGCAATGTAAATCATGATGCTATGTATTTGGTGTAAATACAGTGCAGCTCTTGGCCAAGTGAGTTCGACAGAAAGAAGTTGCCAATCGAAAATTGGCTATAGAAGATCAGGCAGGACCGGTGTTCGAGTCCCCACGGGACATTCTCAGAATGTTTAGGGAATTCTGTGAGCTGTTATATACCAAAGAGGGAGACCCTGCTGAGGGTGAGTGTAGGGAGATTTTACTGGATTTGGATTTGGCCGAGGTTAAGAAGGAGGAAGAAGCCATGTTGGAAGCCCCAATAGCATGGGAAGAGTTGTGGGAAGCTGTGTGCTCTTTAGCAGCAGGGATAACCTCTGGTCGCTATAATATTCCGATAGAATTGTATAGGCTCTTTTTTAAAGAAATTCAACGAGATATGCTATTGACTTTTTTACAGGCTCAAGCAGGGATAGTTCTAATGTCATGGGAACTCAATAGCATTATTGTCTTTAAGAAAAAGGGGAAACCAACTGAGCTACCAGGATCATATAGACCAATTTCCTTAATTAGTTGCAATGGTGAAAGTTATGCAAAGGCATTAGCCAATAAGTTAGGTAAAGTTATTGCTCTCTTAGTTTCACCTCGCCAACATTATTTTATTTCAGGAAGAAGTACAGTAGATTATGTTCGGAGGTTTTATCATGCTATTCAATATTGCCCAATCCACAGCGTCCCCACTTGGTCTTGCCCTTTTAGATGCCGAGAAGCCATTTGACCATGTGTCTTGGCAGTTTTTGTGGGCAGTTCTACAGTGAAAGGGCTTTGGAGATAAATTTATCCAGGCCATTATGGCTTTGTATAAAACACCTAGGGCTATTATTCGGTTAATGTGAGTAGCATCTTAAAGTATCACCATCTCAAGGGGTACTTGACATGGGTGTCCGTGCTCCCTGTTTATTTGCTCTTTATATAGATTCCTTTTTGGCAAAATTAGAGAACAGCGTGCATATTAAATTGGTGGTTGTTAATTAAGTGGGCTATAGGGTCCTTGCATATGCAGATGATATAGCAGTCCTCACAACTAATCCAGCTACAGCACTTCCTGAGGGTGAAGCCTTGGCTGAGCCGTTTGGTACATGTTCTGGGTACAAGTTGAATGAAAGCAAATTGTTTGTACAGAGGGAATAGGAGTTGACCACCAGCGGGTGCTTTTTATGGAGGCAGTGTATCTTGGGATGAAACTCACAGAAGCCATAGATAGGATAGTAGAACTGAATTTGGAACCGCTATTGGGTAATATTAAATGCCATTTGGATGGAATAGATCATCTTAGTTACCTTGATTGATAGAAATAATGTACTAAAAATGACAATCTTACCAAAGATATCGTATATCCTTAGGACGGTCCCATTAAAAAATAATTAAGTATGGTTATCTAACCTAGAGAGAATCTGTTCTAGATTTCTAGGGGGGTATCGAAATCCCAGAAGAGCAGCAAAAAGGATGATTTTAGCAAGGATATGGGGGCTGGTCAGTCCCTACTTTTACTTTCCATTACTGGGCATGTATGATACAACACATGGGTATTTTGCTCACTGATAATCTGGGGGGCCGAATGTTGCAGAGAGCCCTTCTGTTTATGAATTGAATTTGGGGTATGAAGGTAAAGGATTTCAAGTCAAGAATATTGAACCTAGCTAATATGAAAATACGAGGTTAAGGACCAAAAGTCTGCATGTAAGGTTTGGTTACAGGTTAAACGTATAGCTGGTATCCCAAAAGTGGCCATGTACACTCCTATGATGGCTTCATCGGTCCTCCCAGTAGTGTTTCAAGATCAAGTAACATCTAGATGGGTACAGAGGGGTGTGACATCCCTGGGGAATCTGTATATAAATGGACAACTTAATTTATTTGCTGAATTGAAGGAACAATGGGCCTTATGTAGGTGGGCTTGCATTTACCACTTCATAAATACCGAATCATACCGATTCGGTATTTATGAAGTGGTAAATGCAATGTAGGTAATGAGTCGGTAAATATTACCGATTCGGAAAAATTCGGTAATTACCGAATCGGTATTTACCGATTCGGTAATGAGGCATACCTTCCCATTGATGGGAAGGTATGCCTCATTACCGAATCGGTAAATACCGATTCGGTAATGGGGGAGCTCATGCAAGGGTGGCAGGGTGTCACATTGACACCCTGTTGCACCCCTGATTCGGCCATGTGTGCACATGTGGCGCACAGCCACATTGCACACTTAAACGTGCACAAAAATGCTTTTTGTCACCTATTCGTCATTTACCACCAACCTTTAGTTGGTGGTAAATAACGAATCCCCACACCCACCACACACTCCCCCTACATCTCATTTCATGATTCGGTATTTACCGAATCGGTAAATTTACCGAATCGGTAATATTACCGATTCGGTAATTTTACCGATTCGGTAAATACCGAATCATGAAATTCTCCCCCTACATCTCAAAAGCCAAAATACCGGTCGGTAACGGTATAATTATCGAAAATCGGCCGTTACCGACCGGTATTTGGCTTCCTACATAAGGCCCAATATGCTTTGGCCAGGGGCAATTTTTTCAAGTTTTTACAGCTTCTGGATTTTCTTCTTAAAAACATAAAGGATTTAATTGCAAAAATGCTGATTCCTCCGGTGGAAGCAATAAAATTCAAGGCTATGATTGGTTTAATAAATCTTCTACTGTTACAGGAGTTACCAGATGATTTAGAGGAACAAAATCTTAAATAGAAGACTAGATTAGGGGTGAAGGGGCTCCATATTTATGAATCTTTGGAGTTAGGGAATAAGGTCCTTTAACAGCTAGTTTGAAAAGCCAGAACCTTATGACAATTTTCAACCTATACCATACCCGGGCAAAGGTTGTGAAATGGGAAGAGATTTTGTGGGGGTAAATGCAATAGGTGTGGGGCTCAGTTGGCGGATAGTCTCCATATGTTGTTTTCATGCCCCAAACTGGATTTTTTTTTTCAGGAGATTGTGAAGTTTTTAGGATCAATTTTAGGTACACAGATTCAAATAACTTCTGTATTGATGATTTTGGAGGTCAATGATCATATGCGAAAATAATGAGATGGTGATGTGTGGGACATATTTATTATTTTTGGCTATCGCAATCGCCAGGCCATGTGTTACGTCTGAGTGGATAAGCCCGATTCCCCTACCTTTGCAATGTGGAGAGCCAGGCTGTTGACAATCTATAACAAGGAAGTTTCTCTGTGTGATCTCAAAGGGTCAAGGAAAAGAGGCTTGGGACGTAGAATTTGGGCCCCGGTTACCACCTGGATGGAGGGGACAAGAGGATAAAGCCTGGAGGGGTATGTTTGTATAAGGGGTTTGGTCTGGGACTTAATGTCTGTTTAATCATTTTTAGGTATTTAAAGTATTAGGTTTTTGGTTCTAGATGCATTTACACTTTGTGAGGGGATGGTTAACGTCTCTTTTTTAATCAATGCTGCAAACCCAAATGTGAATGCGGTGTACGGAAAGTTTGTGCTGCTATATATATGCTAATGCATTATATGATGTGGACAAGTTTAGTTCATGAATTTAATGAATTTTGGAGACTGGCCTGTGTATATCTATGAATTTTTATGTACAATTTGAGTCATTAAATTCCAAAAATCATTACAATATTTTGAAATAAAATGTGATTTACTTTTTTTTTTTATACAATTTTTAACATCAAATTATATTTATACATATTACCTTATTATAACATTATTTGTATAGGGTTCTATGTTAGGTCCCTACCTCCATTATTCTCCATGTGAGAGTTCTGCAGTAGTAGTGGTTGGCCCTGTTTGCTGGTGTAGTTACTTCAGATCTGAAATGAAGTACATTTACAACTGTTTTGGATCCTTTTGGGTTGTAGAAACTACTGACGTACAGTTTGTTTATGGGAGTAGCCTTAGGGCCTGGTTATGAGTTTGGTGGTGTGGAAGGGGCCACCAAGCCAGCGCCTCCCTCCCACACCTCCAAACTCAACCGCCCGCCAGATTACGAGTTTCCTTATGGTCTAGTGGGATGTCCTTTCGTGGTCACATGGCGGCCCACTTGAAACAGTTTTCTCGCTGCTAGCATTTTCATGGCCTGAGCACCACCATGAGAGCGCTCGTGGTGAGGTTACTCGTAATATGCTTGGCAGTGCCACAGCGACACCACCAAGCGTACTGCAGCATGAGACTGCTGCTCCACCTCCAAAGATTGCATTACCTGGCAGTTGTGGTGGTCCCATAGCAGACAGACTACCAGAGTCGTAATACAGCGGTCAGACAGCTGGTGCGGTGCTGGCCACACTTCCACCGCTGCACCACCATGGTTTTGTTGGTCCACGGATGCCAAACTCATAATCAGGCCCTTACTTTTTTATTCCCTCCCTATACTGCTCCCTTACCCTCCCTTCACCTCTTCTTACTACTCCTCCAAACTCTCCCATTAAGTTATATATACTTCCAGTTTTCCAGCTGCTTCCCTCGTCCCACTCACACTTACAACAAAAACCTATACCTATGTGTGCAGAAATCTAGGCAGTCAGAGCAGAAAACATAAAATATAGGATGGGAGGAGGCGAAGACCTCCAAATGTAAGTTTGAGAATAGCATTTTGGAGTACATAAGAAGTGTTATTGCAGTACTATTAAATCTACTACAAATTGTGGTTTGCGAATAGGTCCCTAGTAACTCAAGAAAAGCAACATACACAGATAAAAAGTTCCATTAACTCTCCGAGCTTCATGGACTGGTCAAGACCTTATCTTTGATACTGATTTTATTACCAAAAATGTATGACGTTGTTTGCATACATGATCGCGCCCTCGCCACAATAGTAAGAACCTTCGGAGTGAATCCATGGAAACGCTGCACTGTAGCTAGTTATTTACATGTCACTTTTGTAGCTAATCGTGAACTATTAATTTTTAAGCAATTGCTGCAGAAAATGTTTATTCAACAAGAAATAAAAAAAGTATAAATTGATTTAATGTTGGATCCATCTTCCACGATTGTAATTTGCACTTTAATCATAACAATAAGAACACACCTGTTTTTCAGAGTTTTGCAAGTCACGCTGAATTCTAATTTATGTTAATGTTTTTGAGTTTAAGTGTGTTTACCAATGTAAGCTTATCATAAATTAAAGCTCATTATCAAGGTCACTTAGATTTACATCTGTACACTGATAAAAATAGAAAGATAACTTGAAAACATGTTTTTAGATGCAAAATAATCATACCCTCACTGAAAAAGTTCTTCTTCAAACTTAATGATAGACGAATGCATCGGTGTCTGTAGTAAACACGCTCTCCTTGCTTTCAGTTTCATCAAGATACATACCACAAAACAGTTTTGGGGTTTCCATCCTTGCCAGACCAAAAGGGCTAGTTAAGATAAGTCTTAGACAATGAAACTTGTATTTATTCATTTTTTTCGGGTATTTATAAGGAGTTTATATAGCCCGTGAGGTCAGCGGCTTAGCAAGGGTGCCATTGGAGCCAATGCAGGCAAAGAAATCACCCTGTATGCTACAGGGCTGACTTTGTAAGAAAAAGTAGATTTAAATGATGTGCAATGAGCTTCCACATCCTTGAGCTCCAGTGCCACTGCACCTGCTAAACGAACGATACCTGTGTCCTTGAATGTGGGAGATGGAGCACTGTACATAGCAAAGTGGACATCTCAGGGGTCGTGACTAAATAATTTCAGTGTTTTAAGAAAGCCACTCACAATATAAAATATTATCATCTATAAGTCGGTCCTGAGCGGCAAGATCCATGCCAGGTTTTTAGCATTTCCCTATTTAGATAAATGTAGTTATTTTAAAAATCTAGCATGGGTTTGGCATTCCAGGACCAACTTTGGAGAACCAGGATCTATTAGACAATTTAGCTGTTCTGTTGAGAACTGTAGGTCTCTTATAGTTACAGGCACGTTGGGATGAAGATGTTGTATAAAACGAAACCTTGCTCAGGTAGCCATCAAAAATACAACTTCTTGCAGTGGGAAGTGGAAAATTGTAGGAGCATGGGATGGGTCCATTTGGTTTCTGTGGTCTCGCTGAGGACACTCGTTCCTTCTCCAGTCTCAGGAGTACAGGAATACTGGAATTATTACTTCATTGTTTGGTTATTTGTACACACGTTGGCACTGTCTGGGCAAAGGCTTCACTTCATTGACTGGCAACATTTTAGCATCCAAATAAAACAATGATCAAGTGAGAGGTGACCAATCAACCTTTGTGAAAGTCTATCCATTGTTCAGCAACACATGTTGTTATGTTTTTAAGAACATTTAATCCATTTGAGCCAGAATTGTTTTGGGAAAAAACTTGCAGATTATGCAGCAGGCGCTGGATTGTGTGGCAGATGTGGTGAATTCATAAGTAGGTGGAAAACACTGCAGTACCAGAATTGCATAATTCCAATGGCCCTGCAGAAGACATAGCTCGTCAGGCAGCCACTCTGCTCCTAAGGCTCTAAAGGCTCTACCAGTGAATGGACGTTTTAGAACTTGCATCCATGAACCTGCTCTATGAAGATCTCTGTCTTTTCTGCTGCTTGTATGAAGTCTCCAATGTGGCTACTGAAGAGGGCTCAGCTATCCAGAATTACAGATATTCTTCCATCTCTCACATGAATCAGACTTGTAGCATAAATCCTCACTGTGGCTTTGCCATCTAGAATGCTAAAATTGCATGGATACACCTGTATCTTTTAGAATGGTAAATGTAGAAAGCAAAGGAGCCTGCCACCTGTACTACAAATGCAAATTTATTTCTTGCAGAGGGATTGTTCAGCATTACTCGGGGTGCAGCTAAAGGACAAACTTTCTGGTTCAAACCCTTTGAGAGCAGCCAAGTTAAGATTTACATTCTGAACCAAAATTATCCTAAAAAACACAATCCTCATTTCTCAACATATACTATATCTTTTTCAGCGACTACAGGAACAGTTGTAGACATTACTAACGTACTAAAAAAGAAAGTATCAGCACTTGTCTCCAAATCATTGGTGAGAATGTAACACCACTTTGCATGGTGATTTTTGTGTCCTAGATTAAGGTCGCTTTTAAAATGTAGAGCATAATTGTGTTTTTGAAAGCACATTGGGCCAGCAGCACTGGCTAAAACTTGATAAGATATAAATCCTACTTAATGTTTCCCATCATCTTTTCTCAACGCCTCTAGCACTCATTTTGCTCCTTATAGCTCTCTCGTTCTTTCTCATCTCCTTCAATTCCATAAGCTCTGTCTACTCTGCCTCTATTCCTCTTTTCTCATTCACCCCTTACATATTTCCTGTGCCTTTCTTCCCCAAATTCTCTCTCATCTAATTTCCCTCACCAGTTCTGTCTCTCCCGTTCTGCTTGCTCTCCTTTTTTCTCTCTTTTTCTTTATCCCACCCTCTCCCTCATTCTTTGTTCTCCTTCTCAATCCTATCTCTTTCTAGCACTCCCTTCCTGTACATACTATCTTCATCTTTCTACTACCCCTTTCCTTTACCACTCGATTTTCGCCCCCTGCCCTCTCCATTTCTCACACATTTTCACTGTAGATTTTGCCTATTTTTCGCCCTTACTCTCTTCTCTCAACATACACTTTTTGCCCACGTCTGCATCTCCAGGTAGTCCTGTTGAGAGCTTTAGCTTTACACTTCAGAGCGATTGATGTAAAGTAGAATAAAACAAATCAGATGTCTTTCTAAAAGGCATTGCAGGTAGTAAACGTCAATCTCCTAAACAACCCTGGTTATCAGTATGCAGCGCGCGAGTGTTACGATAATATATTATGCTGGGGAGGCAGTAGACTTGTAAATTGCAATACATCTGTATTTTAACAGAAAGGAATACCTAAAAGAAAAATAGCCTGGGTCATGAGTCCAAACAGACAGGAGAATCATGTATTTTTCAGTTTTCTAAATACTCTTCAATAAAACTGCAACAATGCTGATGATAAGGACAAATTCAAATATGAGGCCTTTTCATATTAAAAAGAGATGTTACATTCATTGGTTTCTCTCAAAGAAAGATACAGCTATATATTTCACCTCTTTATTCAGGAAAGGTGCTAAATGGAGAATCAGATCTCAGGGACAGAGGTAACTAAGACACCCTGGGGCTTATTTACAAGCCCCTTGCGCCGCCGTTTTGTCACTTTTCCCCATATTAAAAGTGACACACTGGAGACGCAAGGGCTCTGTAAATAAGCCCCCCTGTTTATCAAGTCCAAGCATAAATCGAACTTTGCAGAACCAACTGCAGTAAAGGTGCCCAGCGCATAACTAGATTCAACCTCACAGAAGCATCTAGAGAAATACTCAGTTTGGCGCACACCCAAACCACAAATTTCTATTTATCATGAGGAGTGTGTCAATGTAATTTCATTCTATGAGTACAGCTGTGATTCTCTCTGCCCTGTACGATGAGCTTTGTTGCAATAAAAAAGAATAAAAACAAAAAATTACATTTATCAGACAACAATGCTGTGTATCTAGGAACTGCTCAGTAAAGACAATTCCCAAAAAAGTGATCTACCATTATCTAATAGCATTATGGCAGACCTTATGATGACAAGATCAAACAATTGGGAAGTGTCAATACCATCCTATTAAAAGTGTGACATTCTTTCTTGAGAACTGACCATACAATTCCAGAGTAACCCTGTTACCCTTTTCCAAGTAAAACTGTCCTGCAAAAAGCTGTCAGTATCAGAATATTAATTCACTGTCCCATTGAAACTGTATCTGCTCTGCTAAGAATACTTGCACTATCTCATTTAATAGCAGTTTTGTGTTGTGACTGTTCCAACAAGGCATGGCGGCCCTACTAAGAAGTGCTTTGGCATTCCCATTGAGAGCACAGTGCCCATCTAGACATGCATGGCACTATTTGATCAAATGTGTGTCTGCTCTCCTAAAAAATACTTCCACTGTTTGGTAACTGATATATCAATGCTGCTGAGGTGTGTTTGGACTGCTCCATTAAATATGTAGTAACCATGAGAAGAGGTTCTGGTAATGGGCTTAAAAGCCCATAGTTAGCTTGTTAATACTTGTTGATGCAGTCCCTTTAAATTAATAGCAGCTCGGTTGAGAGGTCATATGTGTGTGCGTGTGGGTGCAAGCGCACATGCATGCATGCGTGTGTGTGTATATTTTAGTTGAGTCAGAGTTTCAATAAGAGAAAGTTTTTTGATTTGCCAATAACTTTGGCACCATTTAATAAATCCGCATTAGCCTTCCCAAACAAAAGATTCGTCTACCTTGGCTCCTTCATTACAAGGTTTACCCTGAGCCATCAAGCAGGGCCAAAGAAAAATGTGGGTGTCCCAAAATATAAATTTCCTATATTAATTCCCACAGGAAATGCTGCTGCTCAATACAGAAAAAACTGCCAAATGGAATTACACCAAATTTGGCAAAGATTACAACTTTACTCAGAAAGTGTGCTTTTTGTGATTTGGTTTAAATCCATTGAGTCTTTTTTGAGAAATTAGCATTTAAAGAGTGGCTCTGGTAGAGATTGAAAGGGTGTATGCTCAGAAAAAGTTAGGTATATCTTGACGGTTGGTCCTGGCGAAGTCCTACAGTACCAAACCTTAGGAAATTGGGCCTTTTGATCAACTGAGGAAGCTTTTTTCCCTTTGACCATTTCAGTACCATTGTACCAGTGCTGGCACCGCTGTACTGACACATCTGATTGGCTGGCCGTAATTGTGAACAAAAGTTTGCTGCCGATATTACAGGGCTCAGACTCAGTGCCCGTATCCTGAAAAACGTTTGGAAGGGCAACAGGAGGCAGAATCGGGACCTCCTGGCCCCTAGATACTTGTGGGGGTCTAAGCGCAGAGAGCAAAATAAAAAATAAAAAAAATATGAAAATCAGGCTGTTGATGCAGCGTATTATCTTGGGACCAAGTGAGACCCTCTTGTGAGGTACCATGGTACTACCGAGGGAGCCACTGTTCATGCTTCCCATTGAACAAACTTGAATACTACTGTAGCACCATGGGGTTTTAAGCTTGGATGTCTGGTGGTGTGGGAGTACTGCGGTAACCCAAACCAAAAATAATAAATGTAGAAGGGAATGCAGGTACATGATTGAAAGATGTGCACAGTGATAGTTGACTGCATGTAGGGGATTGGGTGCAGGGGTTGTCAGAAGGCCAAGCCCTGTTGGCACCTTCCATTGAGCATGGCCGAAAATTAAATTCAGTAAGGTTTGCCATACTTAGGTGGTTAGATGCAAATTCTGTCTGAAGGTATGGCCCTGCTCCAACTTCCAGTGCACAGAGCCGCAAGCCACACGCAGCAGGAGTTGGATACGAAGCCTCACCAGATAACAGATATTAGGCTATCTCCTGCTGCACAGCACAGCAGGGATCAGCCTCATATAGGGAGTTGAGTACAGGTCCTGGCCAAAGGCAAAGCCTTGCGGTCAACCTCCATGTGCCCTGCCAGGCCATTGACCACCTGCAGGCGGAAGCTTGGGTGTACGTGGTAGGGTTGGGCACAGCAACTGACCAGAGGTCAACTCCTTCATCCTGCCACCCCGCTGCAAACAGCTGATGGCAGCATGCGACTGGAGCACTGGGTGAAAATTGGGCATATGCTCAAAATTGACTGTGATCCAAAGCTCAATGGATAAAACAAAGGTTAAAGTGACTTTATAATTAGGTATGGTAATAAGCTCTTACTATACTTAAAAAAAAAAAATACATTAAAAAAAGTTACGTTTAAAGTGACAAAGTTATGTGTTGTTATTAGATATTAATCTAACCCCGTCAACCAGAGGATCATCTTCAAGCTCCTCACCCATACTCACAAAGCACTTCACAACGCCGGACCAGTATACCTCAACAAACGACTCACTTTCTACACCCCAAACCGCCAGTTTCACTACGCTGACTTTGCCCTTGTCACCGTTCCACGCAGCCACAGATCGACCACTGGTGGCTGATTGCTCTCCCACCTCGCCGCCAAGACATAGAACACCCTACCCACCCACCTGCAACAGACCCAGGACCTGCTAACCTTCAGGAGACTTCTCAAGACCTGGCTGTTCGAGCAGTAGCAGCACCCCCCCCCCCCCCAGTGCCTTGAGACCCTCACGGGTGATTAGTGCGCTCTACAAATACGCTTGACTGATTGACTAACTGTTAACTTTAAACTAATGTTTAAAAACAAAAAAGCCTGAAATATACAGGTTATAGTTTAACGAGATAACTATAACTTGGGCCCCTGCACTGCTTATGAGCTCACATATTACGTCACTCATGACATGGTAAATACCATCATTGTTGCCATCACTGATAACATCCCAAATGTTATCACTTAAGTGCAGAAAAACCTTTCTGAATAGGGGCCATTGTGAGATTCAGATGTTGCCCTTTGTAGAGATAAAGACTTTTCATGAGCAATTCAGTTCTCTCTGGAAAAGAAGATGTTCTTCCCTTGGTGGCTTATTATAAATCAAAGTTATGGAGCAGCCAATTATGGTACTGACTTCTGGTCACATTTTACTCCTGCAAGGTTAAATCATTACCTGTTTTTGGCAAGTCTTCAAATCTCTATCATTTTTCAGCCACTTCACATTTGAAGAGTCCCAACAGAACAGTGGTTTGCAGAAACAACAGCTTAGTTTGATATGTAGGTTTGAGTTATGGGTACTGATGTGATCCAGCTAGCTCTGAGAACAGTAACTTATGGTTTCATCAGAATTACAAGGTCCACAGAAACATTAGGGACCAGTTCAAAAACACATTCTTACCAGACATCGGTCATGCGTTCCCGTTCCTGGTCAAGGGTCAATCCAGTCACACAGTCTCAACCTCCAGCCCAGCGACATTCTGGACCTCCACCACATTACCAAGTTCACTCCCAGAAGCCGTCAACTACCCCTGGGCGGAGTTCGTGGAGTTGCACTCCGCAAGTGGTGGACTACAATAGAAAAATGCTGTTCGCGTTGATTGCACAGTTCCGAATGCTTGTCCGCACTGTGCAATCATTGCAAACGGCACACAGCGCAAGCTGTCCCTGCTTTCCTTTTCTGCCGCTCGAGTAGATTTTTACTTGAGCGGCAGCTTTCTGAACATCAATGGTTCTCAACGTGAGCTATCGTGAGCATATGCAACCACTCACAATGAGAATCCTGACCCACCCCCATGTTCAGAAATCTCACTGGTTTGTTGATTTTCCATGCTCGCGCTCGCCAACTTGATATTGACGATCGCGAACAAGGAAAAATCTCACCTGAAGGTTGATTTTCCTCGCTCGCGGTCGCCAACTTGACGTTGACGAACGCGAGCGAGGAAAAAATGCAGAAATCTCTGCAAACTCTGCAAGCAGAGCGGAGTTCACCGCCCAGGGTTACCATCAACATATTAGTTACACTATTACACAATAACCAGAAACCCTATCTAGAGCCACGATCACACAAGGGAGTCCCCAACTTTTTGCCTTCCTTCACACCCATTACTCACAAATTACTTAACCTAGCAACACTTTCCACATCTCACACCTTCCAAAACATACAGTAGACCTTGGATCTCAATAATATGAGTCCCTCACAGAATGTATACTCACATGCTAACTCATTCCTCGACAACTTCCAGCAATCGGGGTTGTCCAAGAACCTGGACTTGATATTTCAAGGGAACTCTCAATTTCCCATCAGAAAAAAACACATGATATACATATTATTGCTAAATATACCTCCTCCCCCCACAACCACTTAACCACCATACCCGAAGATCACAACCCTTCAAAGACCTCTGCTCTCCACATGTCATGTGTCACATACCAAGGAGCACAGATAGCACAATGCTACCCCTCTTCCTTCTAAGCACCAGTCTTTTACTACAAGCTCAAAAATCACTGGCAAAGTTTATTGTCAGCTCCCCTTGCACCCCTGCTGCACATTCTCACCTTTGAAATACCTAGATAAACACCTAGACAACATCGGTGAGGAGCTACAATAGATTTACTCTTACTCCAACAAGAATACAATATGGCTGAAGCTCATTCAAAAGCACTTGGATGACCTGGACACTTCATCCTCAGAAAGGATAGCAGTCACACAATTTCCTCAGATCCCCTCACAAGCACCTACTATCACCCTTCCCAAGAGAGCAAATAGTGGACTTTCAGAAGTGATTTGGACTCCCTCCAACAGTCATATAAAGAAGTTTCCTGTTCAGCCATACAGCTAATGCAGATGATAAAAGTACTTGCTGATGCCACAAATATACAACAAGCACAAGTACACATGGCCAGAACTGATACAACCTTATCTCTGCTCCCCCACTCACAGATCACATAACTGCTTCCATGACCTCAGATACTATCCTCAAATGCATGTTGCACAATTGCAGATCAGCCTCCAAACATTCCACTGACATCTCTAAAGCTATCATATCACAAGAACTAGACATATTATTTCTAATGGAAACTTCCCTTAATCAGTCATCCACCCAACTGATGGATCTGTTAATTCCCCCTAAAATCTCCTTTAAATGAATGGACCAAGTCAACCACCAGGGGGGCGGTGTGGCATTCATTCACCAGAAGTCCATGGTCATCTACCTCTTTATTGTTGAAAGCATCCCCTCCTGTGAATACATGGAAATCGATCTCCTCTCAGGGGGTACATCCATTGATAAATTCCACCTGTTCCACCATCCACCTGTAGATAACCAGCTCTTCGCAGAACAGCTAATGGAGATCATTGCAATACATTCTCTTCTTCACCCTAGTGCCATTCGTTTAGGGGAGTTCAACATCCACTGAAAAAATGAAGAAGATATACAAATAGCCTCGCTGAAACCCTTCTTGACTAATAACAATCTCAGCCAATTGTGTGCCGGATCAACCCACATCAAAGCGGAAACTCTCAACCTGATTATATCCAAAGAACGGACACTGACCATTTTCTACATTCTGCCTGCTGACTGGTGAGACCACCACCAAATCCTGTTCCACCTCACCTCCATTAAACAAGGGATCAAAGGCCAAGGCATTAAACGCAAATGCCGGAAAAGTCCACCAAACATATTAATAGGGATGATCTATCTTCACTCTTCCAGGGGAACCACACACCCTCAAGAAGATGAAAGTACATGAGCTAACTCCACACTGCAACCACACAATGACATAAATAATTAACAAAATTGCCCCACTATGCCTTAAAAAGCGAAAAAACAAAAATGTCAAATCTCTGGTTTAACCAAAACCTCAAAGAAGAAAGAAGGACATTCAGATTTGCAGAAAGAAGATGGAGAGAGGATCCCTCCCACACACAATTACTTCACCTCTGAAGTATGAGAAACAACTCCAAAACACTAATATAGATTGCAAATACATTCTTTTTTAGATTTCAACTCAACAATGCTGTCCAGTCAAACTTTTTGAAATTATCAGACAGCAATGTAATCCCAACTTGAACATCAAAAATAAGGACTCTTCCTATGAAGCTTTCAAAATGTTTGCATCTTCCTTTGACGAAAAAAATTAAAAAATGAAGCTCTCCATCCCATCTGACATAGATTCTTCCCAGTCAGTCCAGATAATCCTCACAGTGTCACCAGATGAATCCTAGAGCACAGCATACACACCTCTCCTCATCCACACCATTCTGACCAAAAATGGTGCATTATCGGATTAATATGAAACGCTTAACGAATTATACATAGAGATGATTATAGCATTAGTGAAACCTACTATACACTTCATGGGTCCCATCACTTGCAAAAACCTTCAGCCACCTAGTCTCTCCCATGTGGACAAGAATCATCAATGGGTTGTTCACACAGGGCGCAGTCCAGGGGCGGCTCCTCCACTAGGGCCTAGGAGCATTGCCCCACTGCTTTCTCATAGTGCGAAAAGCAGAAGCATAAAATGGTAATAACTTCCAGTTATTACCTTTTTATGTTTGGTAGCGGGCGGGCGGATGGGCGAGGCTGCTTTGCGAGCAGCCAGGGCAGAGGATGAGGGTGTGCCCACTCATGAGGGCACAGTGACTATTTGGTCGGCCCACTGGGGCCGCCCAAACCAGTCATCCGCACTCTGATCTTCTCCATACAGGTTGCATTCCTGCATAGGGAGCATGGCCTCTACGTAAGCCCCTGGCTGGGCGTCATCCCCACCAATCACAACTCTGCTTGCAGTGTTGTGATTGACTTAAGGGAGGGTCCGGAGGGAGCCTGGCTGCATGCTTCCTGTTCCTGACAGAGGCAGGAGAGCAGGAGTAGAAGCCAAGAAGAGGCGGGACCCAGCTAGCGGGAAGGTAAGTCTATTTTTGCTGTTGTTAAATTAAACCCCTATCCCCATGCGACCCCCCCACTCACGAGACATGCCGGCCGTGACTGGGGCAGTCCCAGAATCCTTAAAAATGTGATGAATGACTCTGCTCCTGAAAAGATAAACGCTGATCTGTCCGATCAAAACAAACATCGCCCATTAACTAATATTCCTTTTCTGGCAAAAAGTCTTGAAAAATGCATCCAAAACCAAGTCTGCAATCACATTGAACAAGTTAACATGCTTGATGACTTCCAGTTGGGCTTCGGACAAGGATGCAGTATGGAAACGGCCATATTACACATCATGGATGAGGTTCTAAGAATCAAGGGCCAAAAAAAATGTGCCTCCTTATTCTCCTTGACCTCTCTCTGACGCTTGACACGGATAACCATGCCATTCTGCTGATGAGACTAGAGCACAGTTTGGGCCTCTCAGGAAATGTACTGATGCTAAGCACTACTGGAGCCAGTTGATTGAGTAGAAATGCTTTATTAGGGTAGTACTTCACCCACAATGGGCAGTGACTGGCCGGCTCAGATCCCTGGAGAAACTGGCTACCACCAGCTGGAATCTTCGCCAGCCGATCACTGCCAACATGGGTCTTCCATTTAAATACATACACTTATAAACATCAACATGCCGTGGTGTGATTCGGGATCATGAGCGTGTAGGTGTGTGAGAGCCACACCGCTATATACTTCAGTACTCGACTGATTTGCATCCTATCTAAGTAACCCCTCACAACTAATCAGACTCAAAGATTATGAATCCAATCCATCATTGATCATCCATGGACTACCCCAAGACTCAACCCTTTCCTCCACCCTTTTTAACCTATACATCTAACCACTGACAACGATCCACCATCAAGCAAATCTCACATACGACATGTATACCAATGACACCGAATTACACTTCAAAGTATCCTCCACTGACGACATTGTCCGGCTCAATGACACTCATAAAGCAGTCCAACACTGGTTCAACCAAAATCACCTCAAACTAAACTACACAAAAAGAGAACTCCTACTCTTCTCATTCCCATATAGTTCCCCACCGGTACAAGAATGGCTTAAACACCTGGAAGGTCTCAACTGTGAGTCCATAATCATCGAATCAGCTAAATCTCTGGGGATTATTGTAGAAAAAAACTTGAACATGCAAGCCCACATCAATACATCCACCCGTAGTGTTCTTCACCAACTTAGCTACCTCAGGATTAAACCATTCATGCCACTCCAAGATCTCAAGAATGCAGTGAAAGCATTGTAATGTATGTAATCATTTAATCACATAACTCTTTCTCTCATGGCACTCTAGTGTCTCCCCATTGAACCCAGAAGCACTGTCAAAGAAGTCTGTTAGAATCACAAATTACTCCTAAATCCTTAGCACCCAGATTTACCACCTCAGGCAGAACCTGATCCCTATGCCCCAACTCCCTAACAATAGAACCACTGAGATTCAAGATAAAAGTACATACACTTGCACCTTCTCTGGCACAGCCCCCAATATTTGGAACTCCTTCCTACCCAAGCCATGCACAAACCCATCAGCTGTTATTTTCAAGAGGAAAGTCAAAATTATCCTGATGAACATTCTCTTACCACAATGAACTTCTCTTTATTTGGGGTAGCTACCTATGCTGAGCTCACTCCCCTCTTCAAGCCTCATCCTAGCCTGCTGGCAGCCTGAGGGATATTCTTAAGTCTTTGACCCCAGACATAAAAGCTCCACCAACTTGCAAGGGCTGTGGTTCAGCTATATTTTGGCATACGGTTTCACCGGGGCTACAGAATCAGATAACTATCTGAGTTTTATAGACTATGATTTGCTTTACTCCCTGCTTCTTTTCTTCCTGTATTGTGTCTTATTGTTTCATTATCTTTCTGCCAAGTACAGCGCTCTGATGCCCTTGGGTCATTTTGCAAACTTTTATGATTAAAATAAAATAAATAGAAAGATGTACTTCTCCCAGAGACATTTGCTGCTGTAGGTTTCCATACTAACAAAGTGATTGTAGTAATAACCTACATACATTTAATTTCCTTCAATTGTACTCCACAAGGAAACCACACAGTAAGTGATTAGAGGAAGAGAGGATGGTAAATGCCCTGGTTACCCAAAGTCCATGGTGCTCCGAAGCCGGGTGATGGAAGCAGAGAGACACACAAGACCACCATAGCACTGAAGAGATATGCAATCCGGCATTTATAATCAACCAATTTCTTGGTTCTTCTCAGGAAGAAAACCTGGTTGAGTTCAGAGCTAAGCTAAGATGGATTTCTGACCCCTAGCTGTAAAATTCTGAATCACGTCCACCTGCACTCGTAGGTAGACACATAGATCCAGTACAGATATTTTCATCCTGATAACAGGTAGTACATCAGAAGCCATGGCTTGCTCCTCCTTCACTGCAACATATAACCATAGAGTATGTACACTGAAGGATTGTCTGCAGCCTCTACCATGCCTTGTCCCATTACTTACTCTGGTCCTGGCTGTATGGACCACCTATCCTCGTTATTAGAAACCCGAATAGGTGATAGATGGCCCCCCTGTTGCACCATTATTGGAAGCATATCTAAGCTGCATGTACTCAAGTCTGTTCAATTATACGATGCATGACAACAGCCCTCGAGGTTTTGCATTTAGTGTATATAGCTTCACACATCATTCGAATTTAGGTTGAGGATTAATCTAGTCCTTTAATGACAACATGTGTTTCCTATTTATTTGTTCTTATTTTACTATGCATTAATGGATTACTCACTTACATACAGGTAGGATCCCAGTAGTTATGTTATACTCTCATTGATGTGTTTTTCTATGGCATATGCAGTGGAAAGGATCACATAGCCTTCGCATGTCATTCCCCAATGACCATCTGATGCTCCCCTAAGCTTCAAATGTCCTCTGGCCCACCAGTGGAAGTGAGAGGGACATTGCTTAGCAAAGGCCCCCGCAGCCCCTGCAGTGGGGGGGGGGAGGGTGTCGAACACCAGGGGGTCCCCTCAGCACAGTAACCTGGCCTGAGAGCTCCACAGTGAGTCCGTAGGGGGGCCTCCATGTACTTTGCAGGGGCGGGCCTCAAGCTTTGTTATGCCACCGGAGAGGGAGGCAGCTTCCTGGTTCTGCCAGAAATCTGGGGCGAGATGTCCGAACTGCCATTAGTTAGCTAAGTCATTAAGAGAGTCATAGAACTCCCGAGTTCATTTCTTTCCTGCTTTTACCGTATCAGAAATGCTTTGTCCCCAGCAGAGACGTATTTGAATAGGGAGTCGGTAGTTGTTTAGCTGCGGCTAGCACAGGGCCTACGATTCAACAATGAGTGAGCTGGGTGCACATTTCTGTAGTGAAACGGAAGATCTGTATTGATGAAGAGTGTTTTTCGAGGTATATTTGTTCGAGTGCGTCAGTCCTGATTCAAATCACTTTAACATACGTATTCAGGCAGAGCGGTCCTCTATCGGAGGCTGTCTGATAGGCTTTTTTGATGCCCACCAGGCACGTTATTGTTATTATTTGGTAATCTGCAACCCTCAGTAAGAGAGAAATGAAATGACACAGATTGGTATGCAGGCGAAACAGTGAGAGGAGGCTCGGTCTCAAAAGCTAGCAATAGCAGCATATTGAAATAGATTGTATTTCCCCCTCGCCCTCAGTCGAGGAACTGTCCATCACTGAAGAAATAAAGGCTCCCACGTGGATAGCTGTGTGCAAGGGTCCCATTAGAGGCCGTCCATCCAGAAACAGGGAATTATAGGCAAATACAACACACGCACGGTCCCCTGGATACCTCCTCTAGTCCGCCGAAGAGCAGAGTCAAAGCCCAATACTCTGCTGTTTCCTGCCGAGCTGATGTTCAAAATCAACACCAACTAGCAGAACTCTTGATCATTCTCTCTTTAAACATTCTTAGCGACTGCCCGCAGACCCACATCCAATCAGCGCCTGGAGACATTGCCAGTCATACCAGGCGCTTCCCATTGCAACACAAATATTCCTGGCCACTATTCCTGTCATTTACAGTGATATTGGCACCCCCCAGGGACGAATAACTGCTCCCCACCACTCCAGGTACAAAGCCATGAACACTTCCCTTAACCTGTAATCAAGCAATTGACAGATTAGAGTGGTGGAGTTGCAAGGTATACAGTGAGCTCCTAAGAATTAGAGGAGATAATTCCCTTACACGTCGAACAGGCATTTTGCGACTTTTACTTGTTTTGATATGTTCTTCTGATGTTATGTCTAAACCGTACAAAAAATGCAAAAAACAAATACAATTAATTCTGTAAATGGAAACGGGTCCCTGATGAATTATATCCCGTTGTAAGGCACAGCGATCAGGTCTCAAAACATAATGCATGCTCCTTGATATCCTCTCGTCACTTCTATAACCAAAGTCAATATCTCCCACTGGGGCACTCAATTTATCCTTACTGAGTTCGATATAGAGTAAGGCTGTCCTGACAGTGTGAAACAATGCAAAATCATGCATCACACCGTTCTATACTGAAAGCTTGCTCTTTTTTTCAACCAACATCAATTAACATCAGATGATGCCTGTTCCATGCAGCCACAGAAATCAAAACTCTCTGTGGGGTACTACAATTGGACATTCCAATCCTGCAGAGGCAAATCCTGCACGCAAACAAGGAATACTCGATAGAGCAGCAAACTCTGCCCCCGCTCTTACCTTATACGATTTTAGGATATGTGTGTCATTAACTGTGCTTCTATGTTGGCTACTATAATGCCTTGAAAAGTGTTCATGGTTTGCACAATGCAAGCAGAATTGCAACCCTGTAGAATTTAGGCCCTGTCAAAAGTGAATTTACGCTGCTGTACTTCGTGTAATTTCTGGAATTTCGTGTTACACTTGTTAGTAAGGGTGTGCGGAATTTGCGAAATTGACTTTCGCAAATTATCGCGAAATTGCGCAAAATCTCTGCGAGCATGCAAAACTTTTGCGAAGATGCGGAGATTGCTTTTCCCGCCCGTTCGCGATGTGTTTTTGCGTGCTCGCGGGAAAATATATCTCCAACTTGCCCATGCGGTCGCTAATGGGTCCGGCCATCTTGCTCGGGATGCTTATTTCCTGTTCGCGATCGCAATGACGTGTTCGCGATCGCAAACCCTTACGGGATAGCGCGACCGGCTACCAACAATCCAACATCTTGTGGCGCGCACGAACGGATAGGAAAACTCAACGGCGAACGCAGGGACCCGGTAAGTCGCGACAGCGCGCGCGAGAATGCATTTTTAAAGCGCGAACAAGAAAAAACTTCTGTTTCGCGGCAGGTTGCGAATGTTTTGACATTTTTGCGCTCTCCGCGGAACGCGAAAATGTCAAAATATCGCAAATTATGTGAGCGGAACGAAATTTACCGCCCAGGCCTACTTGTTAGGCAAAGTTCTGCCATGTCCTTTAATTATGTGCCATGCGAGGTAAAATGTCACTGTTAATGCTCAGGAATAATGCAAACTGCCAGAACATGAGCTGCAGTTTGCTCAGGACGCATGTTTTTTTTACACAATTTATTTTACCACAAACTGCTTCCTCGTGATAAAAATTGACACGAGCATGTATTTAATTCTAAAATATGGTGCTAAATGATGGAGTTTCATTTCGTTTAGTGACCAGCAATTTTTTCTTAATTTTCCTAAAATGTCATGTAATTACGCAAAAGCGTACCTTAGATGTTTGGAAAATACAACCAAAAAGGGGCGCAGGGAAGGTGATGCATCGGATCCTTGCTCCGGGGTAGATGTGTCAGTTCCTTACTGCTGGGCAGTGGAGGTGATGTGTCGGTTACTTACCTCAGATGAGGTGATGCGTTGTTTTCTTACTGAGTCCCCAATTGATGTGACAGACTTGACGCTTCAATGCGATGCATGACAGTCTGGTACGATGTGATGCGTGAATACCCGGGACACGCTGCGATGATTTCAGCCATGTCGGTTCCTCCACATCAGGCCCTGCGTCTGAATCGGTGTGGTGATCTCAGACGTCGGAGTTGGGTGACAAGATTCATCGCATGGCAGACATTTCAGCCGCGAGCAGGCGCTGTGTCAATTCTTCGGTGGGGGGGATGCGTCGGAAAATTCTTCTTGCATCGTCGATCTTGCAGTTTCCAGTGCCAAAACAACCTCCAGAGGCCCTGGACACTGGCAGGCACCTCTCATTAGGTCAGAACTCCCAGCAAAGGTGTTCAGGGTGCACTGAGTGTGAAGTCTTTGTGGCCCTGAGACTTCACAACAGGAGGCAAGCTCTATTTCAAGCACTTGGAGATCTTCCTCAAACAGGGGACACAGCACACAGCAAAAGTCCTTCTCCTGTGCTTGGTAGAAAGTTGCCACTGCAGGCCAACCACAGATAGCAAACAGCACAGGGCCAGTATTCATCCATATGTACAAGGATTTAACGCCGCCGTAGCACACATTTTTTTGATGTTACGGCTGCTATTTCTTTTTTGGCCTTATTTACAAGTTGCCGCAATATGGAGGTAGCAGCACTTTTCCTGCAAAAACGTGAATTTTAAAGATTGCCACTGCTGTTGGCGAGAGTTAACGAAAATGAGATACAAGGTGGGCATTCCGATGCAAAAACTGCTGCTAACCCCACTTTGTGATATTTACAAGGAATTCTTTGTATGGTGCACAACCCCCCAAACTGCCTCTAACTTCAGTTAAAAGCAGGTTTTTAAGAACAGAACATTTTTTGCCAGGAGGGTGGTGGTGTTCTGGTCCTGGGGTTGTCCAGGTGGAACTTCAGGTGTCCGAGTAGGATGTAGTCAGTAGATGGGAGAGCCTGGGATGCGATGAGGTATACAATTACATCAGTGAATGGGGGTTAATGGGCTGGGGGGCCTGTAGACGTGGGTGCCGCAGGGGTGGGGTTGGGGTTGGTCCGGATCTGGAAGTGGAGGTGTTCCATGGTAGCTGTCGGGTCATTGGAGTGTGTGCTCTTTTGAAGTGTGCTTTTTTAGACAGATCAACACAATGCACACAATCCCATATACTAAGTAAGTGGTATAAGAACCATGACTCGGGTCAAGACAATGTCGAAAGGATGTAGAAATGCTAGGGATGAAGAGGAACCATCCAAGGTGAGTAGATAGGACCCCACGGAGAGCATGTGCAATGTGGGAACACGACCGCGTTCTCTGTACAATTCCACCTGTGAGTTGCGGATGGATTTTTAAAGATTATGGACCCTTCCCAGTAGACTCTGAAGAAACCCCGTGGAAGACAGAAGGGTGGCGAGCCACCCATCCCATGGATAACCTAGTACCCATGTTACCGACCCCAGGGAAGCCAGGTGAATATGTGTGAATTGGTGTCAGAAACTGCCTGTGACAGGATGCCTATTGTTCTGCCATCCCCTGATTGAGCTTGGCTCAGCAGCAGGAGGGCAGAATCATGTCTCCTGTTGACAGCAACCATTTTGTGCTGTCAGGGTGAAGAAGGCTGGTACCAGGAATACTGATAGCCTAACAGAGGGCTCTTCCAGTGCTTGGAATCATACCTTCCACACCGTTTACGGAGTGGGGTATGATTCCAACATATTTGATGGCAAAAATGATAGGATTCATTGCAGCCAGTTATGAGATGGTCATCGCATAATAACGCCATGCCCCTCTATATGGTATATGGCTGCTTCACTGACAACCCCAGAAAATGGACTCCATAGGCTGCAGGGGTGTCCTGCTCATGTAGGGGCACCCTCTCACTTAAAACCAAGCACCCTGCCTTCAGGATTGCAAAGGCCTGCTAGAGGGTTGACTTATAGGCTTTAAGTGCAGTGACCCTGGATATAGGAAACCTATATCTTTAGTAAGTGGTGCAAACACTAATTTACACAGGCTGCAATGGCAGGCATGTAGTTCCATTTTGAATTGTCTCTCATGGGTGGCATAATACATGCCTCAGCCCATGGGAGGCCTCTGGGGTACCTATGCCCTGGGTACATGGGTACCATATACAAGGGACTTATAAGGGTACCCCAGTAGCCAATCTGGGGTGTACCTAAGTACTAAACATAATAGTTTAGGGAGAAAGCAGATAGACTGGGGTCCTGATTAGCAGGATTCCTGTCAGACTAGTCATTTACAGCTTAGCACCAAGCAAAACGTGGGGGTAACCATAGAAGCAGATCCTACTTTTCTACAGATATAATCTGATATACGAGGATGTAAAAGATTTACGTGTTAAAGAAATATACTTTCTGAGTTTTTAAAGCATCCTATCAGTCTCATCAAAACATTCACCACCGAGTAGGGCATTAAGCATGTTGCCAGACGCGAGTTCATTGTAAGTTGGCATGTTTATAGCATGATTTACATGTCAAATATTGCCACAGCTCAGCTCATACATGGGATGTAAGAGCTAGAGAAGTCCCTTGGATTTCCCTGTTAATTTTTAGGCACACCTAATTCTAATTGGAGACCTTGGAGTGACAAGAGGGAAGAGAGGTCGGAAGGGGAAAGAATTATAACAAAACAAATTACCGTTTCCTTACCTCAAGAAAGACATACTGGAGCTTCTCCGACTCTGAGAGAGCCACTGGAATCCAATGAACAAGAGTAAATGGATGGCACCAAACCACCTAGAACGAGGGGCACAAGTACCTTATATTTTGCACGCGCTCTTGACAGTCCTGTGTAATGTCTTGTGAGGTGTGAACAGTGACACCTCATGGGGATGGTCTGGGAAAAAGGTGAAGTAATGTGCCAAAGGGGCACGCTCCAATCCATCAGAGTGACTGCTAGGTGCCAAATTTAGTTGGGAGATCTCACTGGCAGAACTTTACGAAACAGCCAAATCTGGCAACATCTAAAGTGTCCATGTTTCTGTAAAACTGAAACATCCACAATAGCTGCTCACAGCAGATGATCTGGTGTCACTGATGATGCCTGTCCAATGCACTGCCTCCAATTCTGCCATTCTGCTCCCAACTAGTCACAGAGTGGGGTGGAATCAATCAGGCTTGCTGATCCTCCCCACGCTGGGAAGAGTTGGAAAAGGTGGAATCTTCGCTGACTGACACACTGTTTTGGGAAGCAGAGGCTGCAGCCTAAAGTGCCCAAGTGTAGTCAGTCAGAAAGGGCGGTGTTCGTTAAGGGGGTGGAGAAACCCTTCACTCCAGCAGGCCACAGCATCAAGGGCCAGATGTACAATGTTTGTGTTTGCGATTACCTAATAGCACATTTTAGTGATTCTCTATTAGGTAATAGCAAACAACTATGTACTACAGTGTGTTTTACACTGTTTGTGATTCCCAGTGGGTTGCAAATAGACCTACCTTATTAATATTCGTGAGGTAGGTTAAAATTTGCGACCAATTGGGAAGCACTAAATTCACAGGGACGTTGCCCTTGTGGGGTGAGCAGACCAGCATGTCTGTGATTTCTTTTAAATAAAGCAATGTTTTTTTTTTTTAATGCAGCTTATTTTCCTTAAAAGATAACAGAATGTGTTTCTAAAACAAAGATGAGAATTTTTCTTAAAATTTTGTAAGAGTAGGCAGTGATCCATGGGACCACTGCCTCCTCTTAAAAAATGTTTTTAGAACCATTCACAAAGGGAAAGGGGTCCCTTGTTGACTCCTTCCTGTTTGCAAATTGGTTACTACGCTGGATTTGTTTTCAATTTTAAGATTATAATATTCCCTTTATCTTTACATTCCGATCCTGGCAGTAGGATGCGTTACAACATTTTTCACTCGCGATGGATGCATTGTTACAGCTTAACTACTGTTGCAAGCTGTCAGTTTCACACTTTTGAGAAATGATTAATGGCAGTGAATGACTGCACATGTAATTGAGTTATCAGAAGACAAAGATACATGACATGCCCATGGGTGCCTTTGTCTCACAGTGGAAGCAATTCCTTGTTTGGTTCATGTTTATAGGATAATGTAAAGTGATTTGATTGTAAGTGATGAGATTTGTGAGATGAGGTTGCAATCTTGTAAAATCAGATATGCTTATAGAATATGATTGAGGTTCTAGTAATTCATTCTACGGTGCAGATGTGCATGACTCATAGAGCACAGAAATGGCAATTGAAACAATTCAGGAAATATACATTGGCTGTCATGTTTTTAATACTAAAATGACTTTAGCAAGTCGTTTTTGTTTATTAGCAAAAATACAGCATGACTTTCTGAAATAGATATCCACACAATTTGCAAAAATCACTACATAGAAGATACACAATACATCAAATAAATCATTAACATGTTAGATTTTATGTACATGCTGAGTATTTTATCACGTAGTCCAAAAGCATTTGATGTACCTTGTGCAAACGCTGCTCATGGTGATGGCCAGTGTACGAGGTGAATTGCATTCACACAGAAAAGTAGTCTTTTCCTGTACTGACAATTATCACATTAAGCATTACAACAATGCAAACCAGTGAAAAAGAAAACACAACAGCCGAGCATTTGGCAGCGCAAAATAAAAAGGTAGTTGTGTCATATGATCACATCCATTCGCCCTCACAGTATTGCAGTGTATGAATCTAGAAACAGGCGACGAACATATATGCTTTCAACAGTCATCATGGAATAGTGGTTTCAGAATCTAAAGGACGCCTTACAGGTATCCATTTACGAAAACTATTAGTGTTCACATTCCAAAGAATGTTACTACAATATATCACCTCCGCCGGACCCACATGGTGCTCTCTCCCATTAGCCAGATATGATCCTAATGGGCCCCAAATGTCCCTGGGAGAGGCATGACACTCCTAATAATAGAGTATGTACGCACTTTTTCATACCAAATTTCTATACTTTTAATCCAGTCAAGACATAGCCACACAGTTTTGTTGCTAGGAGAATCATAAGAACTGCCAGCCTTTTAATAGCTTTTATAACTTTTAGGACAAAGCAAAGTAGAGCTAGCTTCGAGGTTGGTCTTATTGCAAGCAGCCTCGCACCACCTTTTGTATCCTATATGTACTGCCCCAAGTGGCATTGGTATGCCCAGAGGTGGATACTGTGTTCACTGTGTCACTGAAACCAAGCTGTTCCTGACTGATGAGCCTATAATTAGCGGTACAAAAGGGGGTGGTGATGGACGGAGCATCAGAACCAATCAAACACTCACACCCAGTCAACAGATCTGGGTTTGATCCATCACAGTTCTTTAGCCCACTCTGCCACCCCAGTCCATATGGAGGAGTGTGGCTCAATGGTTAGAGCGGCAGACCCTGAAGCAGAGTTCTGGCCAGGGACCAGGGTTCGATTCCCGCCTCGGCGGGGCTCGGGCTCAATTTCCTCAGACCTGTCTATTCTCGCCTCAGTGCCTATTCTAATCATGGGCCCCATGCTGCAACTCTGGGCAATAGCTTGCTTAGCCTCCACACCGGCCCCAACAGTGCTAAGGATGCCTGGCTTCACCCTGGGGGTACCCAGGAGTGGACACTTCACAGGGAAAGCCAGGAGGGGTTCCACAGTGGTATGAGTATCAGCGCCAGGAAACCACAAAAGGCGACACCGCAAGGTGGCTGTCTGGTGACAGTGCGCTCTATAAGTACCTTGACATTTACATTTATGGTGAACAAAGCGGTACAAAAGGGGGTGGTGATGGACAGAGCATCAGAACCAATCAAACACTCACACTGAGTCAACAGATCTGGGTTTGATCCATCACCGTTCTTTAGCCCACTCTGCCACCCCAGTTCAGACATGGCCATATGCAAATCAGTCTGACCCTGTGCCTCATGGGAACAGTCCAGCCCGAACTGCCAAGCCATACCTTCCCTGGACCGGAAACAAGCTTCCTAGGACCGGTTTCTGGCATTTCAGCCGTCTTCAGCCAGGCTTGCTTGAATCTAGTGGCAAAGTGAGCAAGGGACTCACGTCTGAGCATACCCTGCAAACTTATGGCGAACAAAGCGGTACAAAAGGGGGTGGTGATGGACGGAGCATCAGAACCAATCAAACACTCACAACCAGTCAACAGATCTGGGGTTGATCCATCACCGTTCTTTAGCCCACTCTGCCACCCCAGTTCAGACATGGCCATATGCAAATCAGTCTGACCCTGTGCCTCATGGGAACAGTCCAGCCCGAACTGCCAAGCCATGCCTTCCCTGGACCAGAAACAAGCTTCCTAGGACCAGTTTCTGGCATTTCAGCCGTCTTCTGCCAGGGTTGCTTGAATCCAGTGGCAAAGTGAGCAAGGGACTCACGTCTGAGCATACCCTGCCAACTTATGGCGAACAAAGCGGTACAAAAGGGGGTGGTGATGGACGGAGCATCAGAACCAATCAAACACTCACACCCAGTCAACAGATCTGGGTTTGATCCATCACCGTTCTTTAGCCCACTCTGCCACCCCAGTTCAGACATGGCCATATGCAAATCAGTCTAACCCTGTGACTCATGGGAACACTCCAGTCCGAACTGCCAAGCCATGCCTTCCCTGGACCGGAAACAAGCTTCCTAGGACCGGTTTCTGGCATTTCAGCCGTCTTCAGCCAGGCTTGCTTGATTCCAGTGGCAAAGTGAGCAAGGGACTCACGTCTGAGCATACCCTGCCAACTTATGGCGCACAAAGCGGTACAAAAGGGGGTGGTGATGGACGGAGCATCAGAACCAATCAAACACTCACACCCTGTCAACAGATCTGGGTTTGATCCATCACCGTTCTTTAGCCCACTCTGCCACCCCAGTTCAGACATGGCCATATGCAAATCAGTCTCACCCTGTGCCTCATGGGAACAGTATAGCCCGAACTGCCAAGCCATGCCTTCCCTGGAATGGAAACAAGCTTCCTAGGACCGGTTTCTGGCATTTCAGCTGTCTTCAGCCAGGCTTGCTTGAATCCAGTAGCAAAGTGAGCAAGGGACTCACGTCTGAGCATACCCTGCCAACTTATGGCGAATAAAGCGGTACAAAGTGGGTGGTAATGGACAGAGCATCAGAACCAATCAAACACTCACACCCAGTCAACAGATCTGGGTTTGATCCATCACCGTTCTTTAGCCCACTCTGCCACCCCAGTTCAGACATGGCCATATGCAAATCAGTCTGACCCTGTGCCTCATGGGAACAGTCCAGCCCCAAACTGCCAAGCCATGCCTTTCCTGGACCGGAAACAAGCTTCCTAGGACCGGTTTCTGGCATTTCAGCCGTCTTCAGCCAGGCTTGCTTGAATCCAGTGGCAAAGTGAGCAAAAGACTCACATCTGAGCATACCCTGCCAACTTATGGCGAACAAAGCGGTACAAAGGGGGTGGTGATGGACGGAGCATCAGAACCAATCAAACACTCACACCCAGTCAACAGATCTGGGTTTGATCCATCACCGTTCTTTAGCCCACTCTGCCACCCCAGTTCAGACATGGCCATATGCAAATCAGAATGATCCTGTGCCTCTTGGGAACAGTTCAGCCCGAACTGCCAAGCCATGCCTTCCCTGGACCGGAAACAAGCTTCCTAGGACCGGTTTCTGGCATTTCAGCCATCTTCAGCCAGGCTTGCTTGAATCCAGTGGCAAAGTGAGCAAGGGACTCACGTCTGAGCATACCCTGCCAACTTATGGCGAACAAAGCGGTACAAAAGGGGGTGGTGATGGACGGAGCATCAGAACCAATCAAGCACTCACACCCAGTCAACAGATCTGCGTTTGATCCATCACCGTTCTTTAGCCCACTCTGCCACCCCAGTTCAGACATGGCCATATGCAAATCAGTCTGACCCTGTGCCTCATGGGAACAGTCCAGCCCGAACTGCCAAGCCATGCCTTTCCTGGACCGGAAACTAGCTTCCTAGGACCGGTTTCTGGCATTTCAGCCGTCTTCAGCCAGGCTTGCTTGAATCCAGTGGCAAAGTGAGCAAGGGACTCACGTCTGAGCATACCCTGCCAACTTATGGCGAACAAAGCGGTACAAAAGGGGGTGGTGATGGACGGACCATCAGAACCAATCAAACACTCACACCCAGTCAACAGATCTGGGTTTGATCCATCACCGCTCTTTAGCCCACTCTGCCACCCCAGTTTTGACATGGCCATATGCAAATCAGTCTGACCCTGTGCCTCATGGGAACAGCCCAGCCCGAAATGCCAAGCTATGCCTTCCCTGGACCGGAAACAAGCTTCCTAGGACCGGTTTCTGGTATTTCAGCCGTCTTCAGCCAGGCTTGCTTGAATCCAGTGGCAAAGTGAGCAAGGGACTCACGTCTGAGCATACCCTGCCAACTTATGGCGAATAAAGCGGTACAAAGGGGGTGGTAATGGACAGAGCATCAGAACCAATCAAACACTCACACCCAGTCAACAGATCTGGGTTTGATCCATCACCATTCTTTAGCCCACTCTGCCACCCCAGTTCAGACATGGCCATATGCAAATCAGTCTGACCCTGTGCCTCATGGGAACAGTCCAGCCCAAACTGCCAAGCCATGCCTTTCCTGGACCGGAAACAAGCTTCCTAGGACCGGTTTCTGGCATTTCAGCCGTCTTCAGCCAGGCTTGCTTGAATCCAGTGGCAAAGTGAGCAAAAGACTCACATCTGAGCATACCCTGCCAACTTATGGCGAACAAAGCGGTACAAAGGGGGTGGTGATGGACGGAGCATCAGAACCAATCAAACACTCACACCCAGTCAACAGATCTGGGTTTGATCCATCACCGTTCTTTAGCCCACTCTGCCACCCCAGTTCAGACATGGCCATATGCAAATCAGAATGATCCTGTGCCTCTTGGGAACAGTTCAGCCCGAACTGCCAAGCCATGCCTTCCCTGGACCGGAAACAAGCTTCCTAGGACCGGTTTCTGGCATTTCAGCCATCTTCAGCCAGGCTTGCTTGAATCCAGTGGCAAAGTGAGCAAAGGACTCACGTCTGAGCATACCCTGCCAACTTATGGCGAACAAAGCGGTACAAAAGGGGGTGGTGATGGACGGAGCATCAGAACCAATCAAGCACTCACACCCAGTCAACAGATCTGCGTTTGATCCATCACCGTTCTTTAGCCCACTCTGCCACCCCAGTTCAGACATGGCCATATGCAAATCAGTCTGACCCTGTGCCTCATGGGAACAGTCCAGCCCGAACTGCCAAGCCATGCCTTCCCTGGACCGGAAACTAGCTTCCTAGGACCGGTTTCTGGCATTTCAGCCGTCTTCAGCCAGGCTTGCTTGAATCCAGTGGCAAAGTGAGCAAGGGACTCACGTCTGAGCATACCCTGCCAACTTATGGCGAACAAAGCGGTACAAAAGGGGGTGGTGATGGACGGACCATCAGAACCAATCAAACACTCACACCCAGTCAACAGATCTGGGTTTGATCCATCACCGCTCTTTAGCCCACTCTGCCACCCCAGTTTTGACATGGCCATATGCAAATCAGTCTGACCCTGTGCCTCATGGGAACAGCCCAGCCCGAAATGCCAAGCTATGCCTTCCCTGGACCGGAAACAAGCTTCCTAGGACCGGTTTCTGGTATTTCAGCCGTCTTCAGCCAGGCTTGCTTGAATCCAGTGGCAAAGTGAGCAAGGGACTCACGTCTGAGCATACACTGCCAACTTATGGCGAACAAAGCGGTACAAAAGGGGGTGGTGATGGACGGAACATCAGAACCAATCAAACACTCACACCCAGTCAACAGATCTGGGTTTGATCCATCACCGTTCTTTAGCCCACTCTGCCACCCCAGTTCAGACATGGCCATATGCAAATCAGTCTGACCCTGTGACTCATGGGAACAGTCCAGCCCGAACTGCCAAGCCATGCCTTCCCTGGACCGGAAACAAGCTTCCTAGGACCGGTTTCTGGCATTTCAGCCGTCTTCAGCCAGGCTTGCTTGAATCCAGTGTCAAAGTGAGCAAGGGACTCACGTCTGAGCATACCCTGCAACTTATGGCGAACAAAGCGGTACAAAAGGGGGTGGTGATGGACGGAGCATCAGAACCAATCAAAAACTCACACCCAGTCAACAGATCTGGGTTTGATCCATCACCGTTCTTTAACCCACTCTGCCACCCCAGTTCAGACATGGCCATATGCAAATCAGTCTGACCCTGTGCCTCATGGGAACAGTCAAGCCCGAACTGCCAAGCCATGCCTTCCCTGGACCGGAAACAAGCTTCCTAGGACCGGTTTCTGGCATTTCAGCCGTCTTCAGCCAGGCTTGCTTGAATCCAGTGGCAAAGTGAGCAAGGGATTCTCTAGTTTAGACAACTAGAGAATAATTATTTGAGTAAAACAAGACCAAAACGGCAAAATTCCAATAAGTAGAACTTGAGCTATGACTTTTTAAAGATTAAATACAAAAACAGCGATTAGATGTCACTAGCGATCATATGGCTACTTGAGGTTGTGAGGGACTGGTACAAATCCAAAGTTCAGGCTGACCACAATGGAGGGCAGGCCTGCTGCAGAACTCACTAAGACCTGCTGAAAAAGTACTTTGTTTGGAGCAAAGTGGCGATGTTGAAAACAGTATGCGTTGGACTTTTCTTCACAGTTGGGTCACTGTATGGGTGACGAACCTTACAGACGGTGTCAAAGATTTGGTGCTGCAAGGTCCTCGAGCCTCGCAGACAATGTTGAAGGTTCAGCATTATGTCACTGTCGAACCTTCCATGCAGGACCTGCGTCATCATCGAATCGGCATTGTATCAGCATCAGAGGGCACTGTGTTAGTTTCAACTGGTATAAAGGGGCCACTGTGACTATTTCTGAAGAAAGTAGCTGCAGAATCTATTTATAGGGTCCAGAACTGGAAGGGGCACCACCGGGCAAGAGTAGGACTCACAGATTGAACAGTCCATCAGCACCAGCAGAGTTCAACAAGTCTTTTGTGTTCCTGAGATTTCAGAAAACAGTAGGGAAGCCAGCAAAACCTCGGAAAAACTTGAGTTCAAGGATGTAGAGAGCAAGTTCAGTCCCTTTAACTGCCAGGCAAGAAGCAGCAGGCTAACACAGCAGAGCAATCAGCAGGCAGCAGGCCAACACAGCAATGTAGGTAGCAAAGTGGCATTCCCTCCTACAGCACAGCAGCTCTTCACACAGGCAGAATGTCCTTTGTTCCAGCAGAGTTCTCATTTGGTGGTGTCAGGAGTCCAGTACTTATCCCCAAATGTACCTTTGAAGTGGGGGAGACATCATAGAGACCTTTGAAGATCACAAGGTCCCTGCCTTTCCTGCCCTGGCTCCAGATACACTATTGGGGGAGTATTCAGCGCTTTGTGTGGGGACAGACACAGCCATATTTAGGTGCAAGTTTCAGCTCCTCCGTCCAATCTACCTCAGGAAGGCCTATCAGCCTGGTGATGGGCCATCAGGATGCAACTGGCACACCACAGTTCCCTTTGTGTGACTGTGTAGAGGGAATTCAGAAAGCCCAGCTGTCATCCTAACCCAGATGTGCATTCAAAGACAGGGAGAGGCGCAGAATGGTTAAAGTAAGAAAATGCCAATTTTCTAAAAAGTGCAATTTTCAGACCTGCAATTTAAAACCAACCTTATGAAAATATGTGTTTTTTCAAATTGTGAGTCCAGAGATTCCAAAATTCAATTTTCTATCTGCTCCAAATGGGAATTGCCTTAAAACATCCTTTAAGTGTAATTTCCGCTGGTAGGTATGGGACAGATAGGCCTTGCAGTAGAAAAAAACTGAATACCTTTTAAATACACTGCACTCAGCCCATGTGGCTACCTCGGGCATAACTTAGCGGTGACGTACATGTAATAACAAGGAAGAGTTGGGCCTGGAAAGTATGTTAACTTGCCAGATTGAAATTGCATTATAAGACCTCATACACAGGCTCTGCAATGGCAGTCCTGAGCTACATTTAAAGGGCTACTGAGTGGGTGGCACAATCAGTGCTGCAGGCCTACAAGTACCATTTACTTTGCAGGCCCAGGGCACAAATAGTGCACTTGACTAGGGACTTACAAATACATTGAAAATGCCAATTGCAGATAAGTCAATGTTACCATGTTTAGACTACAGAGCATATGCAATTTTGCACTGGTTAGCAGAGCCCAGAATCCCAAAGCCAGCAAAAATGCAGTCAGCAAAACAGGAGGTCAAGAGGCATAACGTCAGGGGAATCCATGCCATGCATGTCAGGTCTAACAGATAATATCAGTACAACATTAACTGCAAAATGATTGATGAGGAAACTAAGCATGGTGTGGCACAATTTATAGTTACCTTAGGGCATGAGTTAATAGTTTCTTGCGATAACTTTAACTATAAGTGCTGAAATTCTATGTTTTTTTGTGTAAAATCTGAACCTACCTATAACATTCATGTAACCTTTGTTTTTTTATTGACTAAATGTATAGAGGAAATGTACAAAGTGTAGTTATCACCCATCCTAGATGTGTATTATAGACAAGATAAAAGGCACACATAGGGTTAAGAGAAGAAATGTCTACTTTCTAAAAGGGGCATTTCAAAAACAGTAATGTTAAATCCAACTTTCCCACTAAAGAGGATTTATTATTACCATTCTAAAGATATGAAACATGATGTAGCTGCTCCTTTCTAATAATAAATTACAGCTTAAAGAGTACGGAGGAATATCCAATGCTAGCCTACGTGAGAAGTAGGCCTCACAGTACTGAAAAACAAGTTCAGCTATTTGTCACTACCAGGACATGTAAATCATCAAAGAACATGTCTTACCTTTTAGATACATAGGACCCTGCACTTAGGGCTACCTAGGAACTACCTTAGGGGAGATCTATGTGTAATACATGTGTAATGTGTAATAAATGGGGAGTTTAAGGCTTAGCAAGTAATTGTAGATGCCACGTCGAAGTGACAGTAAACTGGACACACAGACCTTGCACTGGCGGGCCTGAGACAGATTTGAAAGGCTACTTGTGTGGGTGGCACAACCAGTACTGCAGGTCCACTTGTAGTATTTAGATTGCAGGCCGTTGGTATGTGGTATGCCAATTTACAAGGTACTTAGGGGTAACCTAAATATGTAACTCAGGTATATACCAATGTCCCCTTGTTTAGGGGCACTGGTTAGCAGTGGTAAAGTGCTCAGAGTCATAAGGCCAACAAAACCTGAAGGTGAGCAGGGAAAACAGTTAGGGGAAGACCACCCTATGGATGATAGGTCTACTATGTAAATATATATGGAATAAAACAATTTTATGGGAAAAGATTGCCACTCAGTGATGTCATTTGAGATGGCATCAGTGATATCACTGACCCCATCATGAGTGATATAATATGGGAGGTCATAAGCAGTGCATTGTGTTGGTGTAAGTTATAGTTAGCTGAGGTGCTTATAACTGCTGAATTTCTCTAGTTTTGTATGAGTGAAATGTGAGCCTAACTATAATGGCCCTTTGGTTTTTCAATGAATATATATTTATATATATACCAAATTTGGTGTAATGCATTTTTGAGAGGTTATGGCTGTTAAACATATCTACTAACCTACTACAAAAGCAAAAGTTAAATTAGTATATTAGGTGCAGTACTATTTAGTGATACTACTTCTAACATATATGCCACAAGTTCACACCCTGCGCATTTCATACAGAGTATCCCTAATGGAGTAATGTTAAGGATAAGGAGGATATGCAGTGATGAGGCAGATCTGGCCATAAAGCAACAGGAAAACAAGGAGAGATTTTTGCCAAGGGGCTATAAAATCGGAATCATAGAAGTAGCCATAGCGAAATCTAGATTGCGGACCAGATCTGACCTCCTAGAATGAAACACTAAAGAAAAGGGCACAGATGAGAAAATACAGAGTGATCATATGAGTGAACCAACGAGATTGATTTTAACATACACCAAGCAGGAAAAACAACTTAGAGGCATAATAAACTGCAACTGGCCACAAACAGTGACTTAGCTGACTGCAAGAAAAGGTTTTTTTAAGTGTACAGCGTGCAAAGCCTGTAAATATGGCATCAAGAAGAACACATATTAAACGGCACTTAGTTATAAAATGCAGGTGATCAACAAACTTCTTATATGCAAAACAGATCACGTTGTCTACATACTGGAATGTAGTTGTGGCTTATAGTATATAGGCAGCACCAAATTGCAAGCACATAAGAGAATTCTGCAGCACACTAGGGCTATAGTCGAGAAAGATCCCAGTGATCTGAAGCATTTTAAATATTTTATAATAAATGCTGTGTTTGCACATAAAAGAGGGGGGAAACGGGAGGAAAACCTTAGGAGATTTGAAACAAGGCATATCTTAGAGTTGGCTACGAAGCTTTCGGGAGGTTGAAATACAAATGAGGATCTTCATACATTTCTCTGATTAAGTGTAGTCATGATGAAGCAGGTGTTAACAACAATATGGAAATGTATCCTGGTATGGCAAATACTTTGTATATATATTTTACAAGGTTTTGAGGTTTTATTGTTCAATTTTATAACAACTATCGGATGAATTATTTCTATCCAAACAAATGCACTTTAGCAAATATGAAACCTTAATATGAATTTACTCTGTACATTTTGAGTAGATCTAAAGAGGAACCAATAAAACATTATGTCTATACAGGTGTCTTCGAATGGGATATTGTCGCACAATTTGCAGCTGAATTTAGTAACATAAATTCAATAAATAAGCCCTTTAGGCATTATGCACTTTAATAAACGAATCCTGGCTGGGAAGAATTTGTAAGCACGCAGTCACTTTTTTCATTGGTTGTTATTTGCACATAAGTTTAATTGGGATATGAAATAAATGTGAAAGGAATGGTGGTGTATTGTAATCTATGTAATGTTAATGGATTATCATTATATTTATATTTTATAAATGTTGGATAAGTCATTGTGGTTACAAGCCATGTGCAGAAAAACAGTTTTTATACAAGCATAATGACCTGTCAAAAACATTTTAAATACGTTGACCATATCCATTAGTTATTGAGCACTTGTCAGTTTAAAAGAGCTGATTTTAGAACAAATCCTGTCGGGGAAGGGTTTGCGAAAATGCAGCAAATTTATCCACTCAGTATTATTTGCACATAATGTTAGTGGAATGTGAACAAAATTGACAGTAAGGAATTGCACTGTGATATGTAGTAATTTTAATGAATAATCAGGATATTTATACTGCATAAATGTTAAGTAAGTGTTTGGGGTCATCAATGTGGTGCAGTAGAATGAGTATTTATACAAACACAATGACCTACTTGTACAATTCGAAAGTCTGTTGTCCACATCCATTAATCACATGTTGAGCACTTGTCACTTTAAAAATGACGATCATCAGTTGCAGCGTTGTCATGTGATCAAGGCCGGCAATGGCTGAAACACGTTATGGCAGACAAAACACATTAAAAAGACAACTTATGCACTCAATTGCAGTCTGCACTCTTTCTTCTCACCAAGGATGTATGTGCAGTAAGAATCTTATATATATATATATATATATATATATATATATATATATATATATATATATATATATATATATATATATTTATATATATATATATATTATCTACTGGCGGTCGCCAGTGGATAGTTATAGTTAGGACCTATTTTCCATAGGAAATCCGGAACATTCTATTTGGAATAACGTTGGCGCCGGTTGACGAATCCTCGCGAAATTTTTCAAACTTTTTGCCAGCTCCGCTCCGCTCCTACCCTGAAAGTTTTGCGGTGATCCGTTCATTGGGGGCCGAGAAAAAAGGGGGGTCCCAAAATGCATTTTCCCCATGCAATTTCCCATAGGATCTGTTGTCGCAGCTACAGCCCGAACCGCTGAACGGAATGACACCAAATTTGGCAAAGAGGTAGTCCTCAGTTCGGACTCGTGCCTTTTGCATATATGGTGTGAATCTGTTCAGTAGTTCCTGAGAAAATGAGGGTAAAAAAGTTAGTGATATCTGTGGCCGGGGAGGATCCGCGGACCCTACCCGCACCGTAAGAGCACCCTCCCCGAACTGAGCGCGCACCCTTCCGATTGCGCGCTGATTGCTAATTGGTTGTCGAGTGTCCCTCTACATTCGAAACCAGGAACTGTTGGCGGACATTTTCTGCCTCGGTAGAAGCGAGGCTGAAGATGGAAGGGGAATAAGTGAGTAAAACATATAAAGGGGGCAGAGTGGAAATACTCTGACCCTCTAGAGGTGCTTAGGGGGTCCCAGAAGGACCCCCTGGGGCCCCCCTTTTTAAGAAAAAAGAAACACGGCAGATCCTCTCGCGGAGGGTGCGCGGATCCACTGCAATGTTTTTTGAAAAAAGACAAGAAATCATTGGTTGTATGACTACTTTCTACACTGAAAGGTAGGGTGTATATTTCTGTTTTTTAAAGGTATGATTCTTATTGGTTAACAAAAACAGATTGTAAGGAACATTATATATGATAAGCTGATATGTTGAAAAGTCAAGCATACTTCCTGTCTAGATTAGCAACATTGTGTGCTGAACTTGTGACCTGTGATCTCAGTGCAGTGTTCCATGAGCTGTTTCTATGGTAAAAGGCAGGAGGCAGATTGGGGGAAGGGTTGAAATGTATTTCAGTTAGAAAGGGTTGAAATGTTTAACCAATAGAAATGTGTGTTTGCTTTTGAGTTTATGTGTGAAGGATTGTGATTTGATGTTTACATGTATATGTGTGGAAAACGAGAGGGAAACTTGTCCATTCTTTGTTTTTGCTGAGAGGTGCATAGTGCAGAGATTCTGTAAAAGAAAATATGGTGAGTGATTGATATACTTCTTAATCTACAAAAGAACTTGAAAGATGAGTTATTTAATTGCGAGGGGATGTATGTACACTATTTTGATTTCAATCAGACTAATGTATTTCTCCTGCTAAAGTGTAGGGAGTACTTTTTTTCTCTACAATGTGTGTGCATGTAGAAACCATTCTGTGATAAGCATTTGTGTTTTTCATGTGTTTGTAGACAGATAACTGTGCTGTTTTTATATTTTGGTAGAATTAGAAACCAGTCATTGTATATGAATTAGTGAAATGAGTTATGTTATGTTTCTATACTAAAATGTAGTACTACTTCTAGATGAAGAAATGTGTTTTGGTATAGTGCAAGAGATCGTGTTGTTTGTCTAGAATCACACAGTCAGTCTGTGTGCATTTGGGAACCACTGTGAGAGAAGCATTTGGTAACATCGTGTATTTGCTGACAGATAACTGTTTTAACTTGTCATGTTGTGAAGTTTTAGTAGCATTAGAAGACAGTTATGGCTTCTGAGTTGATAAAATGGGTCAGGCTTTGACAGAAAAGTGCAGTCCTGAAATATGTAGATTGTGTGCAGTTCCCTTACCACTTGCACTGTAGTGAATGAGTTTTGGTAAACTCCTAGGGATAGTGGTGCTTGTCTAGAATCACAGTGTGAGATAGTGTGTATTTGGGATCAGTGTGAGAGAAGCATTTGGTGATATCATGTATTTGCTGACAGATAACTTTTTAAAACCTGTCATGTTGTGAAGTTTTAGTAGCATTAGAATCCAATCTTTGCTTATGCGTTGATTAAATGAGTCATGCTTTGACACTGATGTCCTGTACTTAAATATGTAGATTGTGTTCAGTACCATCAACTCTTCAAGACAAGTGAATGAGTTTTGGTAAACTCCTAGGATAGTGTTGATTGTCTAAAATCACACTGTGAGTCTGCGTGCATTTGGGTAAGGATTGTGAGAGAAGCATTTGGTAACATTGTGTATTTGATGACAGATAACTGTTTTAAAACCGGTCATGTTGTCAAGTTTTAGTAGCATTAGAAGCCAGTCTTTGCTTATGCTTTGATTAAATGAGTCAGGCTTTGACACAAAAGTGCAGTCCTGAAATATGAAGATTGTGTGCAGTTCCCTTACCATTTCCACAGTAGTGAATGATTTTTGGTAAACTCCTGGGTATAGTGGTTGTTGTCTAGAATCACACTGTGAGTGTGTGTGCATTTTGGGAACCACTGTGAGAGAAGCATTTGGTAACATTGTGTATTTGCTGACAGATAACTATTTTAAAACATGTCATGTTGTCAAGTTTTAGTAGCATTAGAAGCTAGTCTTTGCTTATGCAGGCATTGACACTAAAGTGCAGTCGTGATATATGTAGATTGTGTGCAGTTCCCTTACCACTTCCACTGTAGTGAATGAGTTTTGGTAAACTCATAGGGATAGTGGTGCTTGTCTAGAATCACACTGTGAGTTAGTGTGTATTTGGGATTACTATCAGAGAACCATTTGGTAACATCATATATTTGCTGACAGATAACTGTTTTAAAACCTGTCATGTTGTGAAGTTTTAGGAGCATTAGAATCCAGTCTTTGCTTATGCGTTGATTAAATGAGTCATGCTTTGACACTGATGTGGTGTACTTAAATATGTAGATTGTGTGCAGTACCTGAAGTACCGGGGATTTTAGGACCCCAGCGGTGCCAGGGATAGCACCCTATGACTTCGGGTTATCCTGTTGCTGTAGTATTATAAAAGACGCTCTCATGGTAACGTAACAAAGAAACTGGCAGAAGAAGCTGAAATATGAAAAAGACATCTTTATTAAACATTAAATGAGTGAGACTACGTCGCACAGAAGCCTTAGCAACTGAATGAGGCAGTCTCCAGAACAGAAACAAGTCTCCTCTTTTATGGAGAATGTTACGCTCTGGGCAACACCGCCCTTCTCTTGCAGTTGGTCATTCACATGTATACATTGCAAACGAAAAGGCAGAGTCATGATGACCATCCCACATTCCAGTTAAGCCAGCCCGTAATTATTTACCCAGCAAGGCTCAGATCCCACATCAGATATCGATAGGCCCCAATAAACATGAGCATCTCCTGTTTTGGGAAACAAGCCATAAAGCAGGAACAGTCAGGTGTGAAAGAGATTAGCCGGAGGCTTGTGTAGGATGAAAAGACTTTATGGTGTGTCAAGCCCTGATGCTAATCACAGGTGGCTAGAGGACGGGGAACTCGTGAGACCAGTTTGACCTGGGGTGGCGGAGCCAAGCTGCCCAGGTCACAGAGAAGTCACAGAAGGTGTACATGTCCTTTAGGCCTAAGCATGGCCTATGTGAGGGCAATCACAAAAATGGCTACTGTTCTAACATGGAACCCGAGGGTTCAATATGTAGTATTATATATATATATATACGGTGAATTCTTTGGTTAAACATGACAAAAACACTTGTACATACCGCATTTGTCATTTGCGGTTTGTTAAATACCAAAGTCGGCAGGGTAGGGGCCTGCCTCCAATGTGGTTCCATGTTTTAAAGTACCACAGACCCTCCTTTTGCCCTTACATAGGCAATAACTATTCTCTCATCAATCCGAGTCCAGGTCTACAGACATGAAGTCATGGAGATGTTGCTGTAGCATCATCCTATTACTTAGCGACTCTCACGGGACACGTCTCCTTACACATGTAGTAGCAAAAAGGCCACATATGGCAGGACAAAATAAGGAATACCTCTATCTGTAGTAGGCGGCATAAGATCACACACCCAATAATTAGTGATGGTCATTACTAACTAGTGTTGATGCAGAAGCTGTACAAAAGAATTGCTTACGAATTCTGATCTTCTAACCTGCTCATGTTCAGGAAAAGGGTGAAAAGAGTGCAAAGAAACAGTAGTAGGAAAGGACATAGGTTGGGAAGCGGGTGCAGAAGTCAATTGAGTAGAGAAAAACGATCCCACCCATAAATGACAACGTCATGTTTAAAAAGACACTAGAAGACTCGTTATTAAAAACATATAGACAACGGGAGAAAGTAGTGACCACTATTACAAATGAAATAATAATTTTTATGTTCAGGTGAAACAGTGGTGACCCTCATCAATGCTCTGAGGTGAAAATACTCTTTCCACAGACAATTGACTCTATTCTGCTTTTACTAAACAGAATAGTACTTTAAAACAATGCCAGCAAAACAATCTGTCTCCTTAACACCTACTCTATACAATCACACGGAAACCTCTTGTGAAACCACCTATGCCCAGAGTCCGTTCAAAAAGCCTCTCTGGCAGGCTTCTATTGTCCATCAAATCTTCTTCTGTTGTTTTCTTTTGCCTGGGCCTCTTCATTCAAGCCCTTCATGAGAAAAGTACTGCTTAGTTGGAGTGCCCTCCTGGCAAACACCCACAGCTCACTCGAAAAAAAAGTCTCAATGTCTCAAGGCAGTGCGCCAGTATTTTTCCTTCGCCGCGGGCACTACAGGTAGTGTGCTCTCCATTGATCAAGGGCACAGGTGATCTCGTGCAGATTCGGGACCATTCTCATACTCCAACACTCGTCATTCAGTGTCAGAGGACGCTCAGACTGCTCTTCTATGGGCACTGGAATGTAGTGCCTTCTGTCAATCTTGGATCCGCCGGTGCACTGCACGTACATTGAAGCAAAGGAAAAGAGGGGGGGGTGTGGCCAAAAACTCAGGCCAAGGGGCTCAAGGGACTGCACACTGTCAGAGGTTACCAGCACATGACAGGCGCTCTTTTGCACTGGAATTCTGGTTCTGTGGCAAAACCAGCTCCTCCTTCTTTTCTGATATTGAACGCCTTCTGATGAAGCAAGTGTGATGCTTTAAACAGTTCGTTGTATAACAAGGGGACTGTAAACAGGTGGCCTGTGATTTTCAAAAGAGTGGCCACACGCCATGGGACAATTTTCGTCTAGAATACACTGTCTTTCTCAGGAAGCAATTCAAATAAAAAGGCAGTAGGCAAAACAGTGCCTCTAAGCTTTTCAATTGGGTTTCCGTGTGAGAGCCTCCATCATCTAAGGGTAGATAACTACACGAGAATTCTATCTAAATAGATGTCTTCACATATGGTGGCATTGTCTAATAGGGCAAACACATTTTCTTTTTTTCAATGATTACATATAAGTGTTTCTAAATTCCTTATCTAGGACATCTCAATAGAGAAATCACATGGTACAGATTATCATAGGCATGTAGAAACCTTTCACATCAGGTGCACTAGGCAATACACAGGCTAATAGTCAGATATGAAAACAAAAGACAAGAACTAGAGGGTCCTGATATTTGCATGATTAGAAACTTCTGATCCCACCGGAAATTAAAGCAGCAGGAACAAAAAGGGTAAAAACCACATTAAAAATAGACATTGAAAATTTGTCATGTTCAAAAAGTAAAGGTAAGATATCTCCTTTTGAGATGGAAAACTTGTCTTACTATAATATTGAGTCAGTTAGCCAGTCTATCGCTATCCTGACAGTCAGGCTGGAAAACATTGAAGCAGGCCTAAGGAAAATTCTTGGAAACCAGTCTGGTCATGCAAAAGGGAATTGTACATAATATGGGGGTTCCTGGTGCATCACTGCAGTCTGGAAGTGTGTACCTGAACAATACACCTACAATAATAAATGGGCTGACTGGTGAAAGGAATACGGAAAAGGGAATTGGAACTAGGACACAACTAAAATCCCCAATCACTAAGCATAATGCGACATTGGGCAGGGAAGAAACAAAAGCAATAAAAAATAAAAAATCTATAGGAAGGACAAGAATTTACTTGGGTGGTAGTCAGACATGTGACAACACCAAGAGTACGGGTGATACACAAAAGGCCAAAGTCACATACGTTTTAACTCTACCGCTGGCGACTACACCATATACGGTAATCTTAGGTAATGTTCCAGTTCCTTCTTCAGGGAAAAATGAAAACCTAGTTTTCTTTTAAGGAACAAAAGCCATGGGCTACTTAGGAAGCAAAACATCATTAACTAATGTAATATAGAGATTAGGCCACCTTGAGTCACAGATCTAAAATTTCATCCTTAGGTCCAATCAAGGATACATAAATGTAGGGCTGCCTGTTCCTTTAAGGGAAGGGCAGTAACGTGACTAACTACAGGTGACACACTTCGATCCTGTAGATCTCTTTTAGTTTTCTGTAATACCATTATAGCCAATTTAGACATGCACTGGTGAAGTGTTGTCTCTCATGCTCACAGCATGAAATATCATTAGCTGTGGAATTTAGTAACCAGAACAAGTTCAACCAACTGTTGCGTAGCGATGGGCATCGTCATGACCATCCCCTCACAACACAGGTAAACTTGTAATAGTATCAAAAAGCAGCAACAAAAACAACGAAAACATGCAAAAAATAATAAAAACGCACAAAACGTCAAGCCATCAGATATACTTGCTGTGTATCAACCACAAAAAGCATAGACAAAACAATAGCATATGTAATAAGTGGTGACACACAAACACCATGTCATGTACTTTATGCACTGTAAAACTGCAGCCCAAAACCCAATTTTTGGGCCTGTTTAATTTGTCAGGTTTAAAATACTTATCCTCCTTTTTGACAGTAGATCACCAGGCAATGGAAATCTGCTGTCAAATATAACTTTACTGTTTCTCTTCTAACGTACAGGACCAGCAAGAACAATTCATGAGAGAACCAAATACACAAAAATAAATTGCCATTATTAACTGTCAGGCATCATTCTATTTTTTTTTTTTAGAGCACTAATGTATCTGCAAAGCATTTAACATGATGTTTGGACTGTCAAAGAAAACCCCTTTGCTATATTTTCCCTTTGGAATTGAGTTCTTTAGTTTTAGTGATTCTATGGAGAAACCAGAAACCCCACCTTTAGAGGCCCGTGTAGCAAGGGCATTCTGAATTCCACAGAGGCAAGGCCCTAATTTAAAAGGTCATAAATGTCAACTCCATTGTTTACGGGAAAGATAGCATCTCAGCAGCGTGACCGAGCCAGCCTCTGCAGCTCTCCCAACCCCCAGCTTCTGACACTCTGAATTCGTCAAAGCCAGAAGGCCTTCCTAATTCCTCCTAACTTGCAATAATTCGCTCTATTTTGAAAAATAATTTCTCCTTTTTAGGCGCTAAAAAATTATCCCTATTCCCAGATTGTTAAACTACATGTACTGTGAATAATTCACAAAACTTAATAACACACATACCAGTTTTTAGAATAAATGCTTGTTGCAATCCTATGCAATGGTACACATTTCATCAACTTTAAATTAATGAACTTCTCAGTAGGTAAACAAGCCGTTGTACTGGCATATTAACTCATTGAATCATAAGAAGGCACAACCTGTAAATATATATCAAATCTAAATGTATGTATTTACTGAAGCCTGAGACACTTTAAAAAGTACTCTGAATGAAAGAAAATGCAGTTTTTACCCAAATTCGACTTTGATACTTTAGGCATTAAAAAATGAGTATCCTACAATTTTCTTGCATAATATGCATTACCAGAATGTTTATTACATAACCCATGAGTCAGGCATTGGAAATAATAACTTATACTTTATAGAAATGAGCTTGTTTGCGCCTACGCCAAGGGAAAATTGTACACGCGAATGCTTGTCCTTTTAGTGATGCAACACAACTTAAATCAAATTTTAATGCTAGGAGGTCATAGTATGAGTATTAAGCTTTATAAATATCAAAAAACGATTTTGAAAAGCACTTATTTTTTTAAAAATAATTTTTCCCATGATTAATAATTTTCTTTAAAAAAAATCCCAATTATTCGTTTTTGTGATAATTCCATGTATAAAAAACAAGCTGCATCCCTTGCCTATCATTTTGGACACATTTAACTCACAAGCCTAAGCGCATAAGCACAATTTGAAACGCGTCACATTTTTGCGCCACTTTCATTTAAAAGGACGGTTATGCAAAATTCCACCCGTGTTTAACTGGGAAAGTGCTGGCTGAATGAACATTCCTATCAAATATACTGCAGCTGAAAAGTTTGCCTGTGAACATCTAATACAATGCATCTAAGGAAAATGCTGTAAATTTATTTACTTTTGCAAAAATAGATAATTTCGTTTTTGGGGCCTTATATATATCTGTTGAATGTGGTTCTAATTTTATCCTTGAAGCATTTAACGGCAGTTTTGTATATGTGCACAACTGCTCATTCTATAAATTAAATAGCAACACATAGCTATTTTAGCTCATCACATTGTTCATTTCTGGATTTTTTTTTCTAAGTTCTACTTGATATTAACTAACCAGCAATTTACTTAACAGACTGAAAACATCAGAAGACCCACAAACACACATTGAGCTCATTTCAGACATAAACGGAAAGGGGGTCAAACAGACAATACAGCGCGCTTTAGCCATTTTTCATAAATAGCGCCGTCGCAATTTACTTACGGAAGTTGCACTAATGAGAAAACCACATAGACATTTAAACACACAGTTGACTTACAAATCAATACGGATGACAGAAAGAAAGAACAGCTCACAGACTATACTTGAACCAAACCATTTGCAAATACTAGTTGTACGTCATATTTACAAGAAACGCTTCTCAATAGTGTTCCAAAAGGCTGCCTAAACAGCCCAACAGACAGATGTATGTCGAAGAAGTAGTGAGTGCGCTCAATTCACTAGCTTTGCCTAGCAGAACACCACACAAAATCGTTCTGCATATCTTCATTCATGAAACTGCGCAGAACGAAGGATCCTTGTTTTGTATTATTTCATATTTTAATTCCCTGGGGATACAAAATCACCAAGGAAGAAATATGTTTTTAAATTTAACCTATTTAGATATTTCCTACACTATGGTACCTTTCAAAACAAAAAGCAACACATTTTTCCATGTGAGCTTACAAACAGGCATGCCAAAAATACTGCGGAAAACGCAAGTATTATAATCAAAACCAAATGGAGAAATATCTCCTCATTACCTGCCTACGCAAATTGCAATTCGCATATCCAAACCTATACAAACCAAAAGCTAGCCAACACAAATTTCTACATTTCAAACTTGCTAAGATCAGGCATCTTATAGCTCACTAATCTAACTTCAAACTTCAAGGGGTTATCTCTATCAATACACTCGCAAATATGCGAGACCCTTGGCTATGGTAATTGCAATGACCAAATTAAAAACCAAGAAACCAACCCCTCGGCTTTGGTAATTGCGATAACCAAATCAAAGACCCAAAGAACCAAAGGAGTGGGAGCGACCCATTTATACTTAACTCTTACTTTTATTAATCAAAAGGTTATCCAAATTCTAACTGTCAAGTTCTTCATAACAAAACGTCTTTTATAATACTCACGCCAAAAAGGGTTCTAATCGGGAGTGACATCTTTTGGAGAGTCAAAGTCAGAAAGATCAGAGATATACTGGGCTGCAGAGACAAAGAATCCCCCAGAACCTCGGTACCTGCTTAGTGGATTTCTGTCCTGTTCTCCCCACTAGATTTCTGTCCTCTGACAAGATCGCTCCTCCAGATAGTCACTTGTATTGATGCCACGCTGTCGGGCGCCAACTGAAGTACCGGGGATTTTAGGACCCCAGCGGTGCCAGGGATAGCACCCTATGACTTCGGGTTATCCTGTTGCTGTAGTATTATAAAAGACGCTCTCATGGTAATGTAACAAAGAAACTGGCAGAAGAAGCTGAAATATGAAAAAGTCATCTTTATTAAACATTAAATGAGTGAGACTACGTCGCACAGAAGCCTTAGCAACTGAATGAGGCCGTCTCCAGAACAGAACCCAGTCTCCTCTTTTATGGAGAATGTTACGCTCTGGGCAACACCGCCCTTCTCTTGCAGTTGGTCATTCACATGTATACATTGCAAACGAAAAGGCAGAGTCATGATGACCATCCCACATTCCAGTTAAGCCAGCCCGTAATTATTTACCCAGCAAGGCTCAGATCCCACATCAGATATCGATAGGCCCCAATAAACATGAGCATCTCTTGTTTTGGGAAACAAGCCATAAAGCAGGAACAGTCAGGTGTGAAAGAGATTAGCCGGAGGCTTGTGTAGGATGAAAAGACTTTATGGTGTGTCAAGCCCTGATGCTAATCACAGGTGGCCAGAGGACGGGGAACTCGTGAGACCAGTTTGACCTGGGGTGGCGGAGCCAAGCTGCCCAGGTCACAGAGAAGTCACAGAAGGTGTACGTGTCCTTTAGGCCTAAGCATGGCCTATGTGAGGGCAATCACAAAAATGGCTACTGTTCTAACATGGAACCCGAGGGTTCAATATGTAGTATTATATATATATACGGTGAATTCTTTGGTTAAACATGACAAAAACACTTGTACATACCGCATTTGTCATTTGCGGTTTGTTAAATACCAAAGTCGGCAGGGTAGGGGCCTGCCTCCAATGTGGTTCCATGTTTTAAAGTACCACATACCATTAACTCTTCCCAGACTAGTGAATGAGTTTTGGTAAACTCCTAGGATAGTGTTGCTTGTCTAAAATCACACTGTGAGTCTGTGTGCATTTGGGTAAGGATTGTGAGAGAAGCATGTGGTAACATTGTGTATTTGGTGACAGATAACTGTTTTAAAACCGGTCATGTTGTCAAGTTTTAGTAGCATTAGAAGCCAGTCTTTGCTTATGCTTTGATTATATGAGTCAGGCTTTCACATAAAAGTGCAGTCCTGAAATATGAAGATTGTGTGCAGTTCCTTTACCACTTCCACTGTAGTGAATGATTTTTGGTAAACTCCTAGGTATAGTGGTTGTTGTCTAGAATCACACTGTGAGTCTGTGTGCATTTGGGAACCACTGTGAGAGAAGCATTTGGTAACATTGTGTATTTGCTGACAGATAACTAATTTAAAACCTTTCATGTTGTCAAGTTTTAGTAGCATTAGAAGCTAGTCTTTGCTTATGCATTGATAAAATGAGTCAGGGTTTGACACTAAGGTGCAGTACCATGTACTATTCTGTTCACTGTGGCAGAACTGAAAATTTAAACGTTTTACCTAAGCACTGTCCTAGAAGTAGTCTGATTATTTAGTCAGTTTCTAAGTACCAAATAGATTGCTTCAAATAAAAGTGTTCTAACATACTATACACTTGTCTTGTACTCCTTCAATTCCCTAGTCAGTATCCATACAATTCCAGGAAACATCCTGTCACTTCCTTTGCAGTCCTCTAGAGACCCATTCAACAGCATGTACTAATCCATTGACTGTGCCAAAACTCAAACACTTATAAATTCACCTAGACAATCTCTTTCCAGTACTCTAATGATTCAGTCACTGCCTAAGTATTCATGCACTGAGCCAGGTCTTAGCACATGGACTACGTCAAACCCCTATCCACTATGCATGCAGTCCTCTAACCACCTACACACTTGTCTTTCACACCTTCAATTCCCCAGTCAGTATCCGTTCACTTCCAGCAAACACCCTGTCACTGCCGTTGCACTCCTCTAGTGACCCATTCAGCATCATGTACCAATCCATTCACAGCGCCAAACCCTAATAAATTCACCCAGGCACTCTCCTTGCAGTGCTCTAATCATTCAATCAGTACCCAAGTACTCATCCAGTGACCCAGGCCTTAGTATATGGACTGCTTCAAACCCTTATCCTCTATGTATGCAGTCCTCTAACCACCTACACAATTGTCTTTCACACCTTCAATTCCCTAGTCAGTATCCATACACTTCCAGGAAATACCCTGTCACTCTCTTTGCAGTCCCCTAGTGACCCATTCAGTACCAAGTACTAATCTATTCCCTGTGCGAAAAGCCTAGCACTTATTAGTTTACCTAGGTACTCTCCTTTCTGTACGATAATCATTCAGTCAGTACCCAAGTAGTCATGCAGTGAGCCAGGCCTTAGCACATGGACTGCTTTAAATGCCTATGCAGTATGGATGCAGTCCTCTAATCACCTACACAGGTGTGTTTCACACCTTCTATTCCCTAGTTAGTATTCATACTCTTCTAGCAAACATGTCATCAGTGATGTCACTGACCATGTCATGAGTGATGTAATATGTGACGTCATCAGCAGTGCATTGCGGGGGCACGAGTTATAGTTAGCTGAACTAATTATAACAGGGGAATTTCTAGGGTTTTGTACGAGGGAAATGTCCAGCTAACTATAACGCCCCTGAAACCTATGTTTTTTTCAGTGAATATATATATATGTATAAGTAATATATACTATATATATGTATATATTATATATATATTTATATATTTTTTTACAAACATTCAGTAAAAAACAAAAACGTGGCCCACACTCTCAAAAATAGTTAGTTTATTTTATTCTGCTCCAAATGGCAGACAAACGCATTTCGGCCCCCTCAAAAAAAAAAAATATATATATATATATAAAATTCTCCATGGGTCACCCTAGCTGCCGAATTCTGGATGGGTGCTGTGGCCGCAAAATGCGAAGGGTGAATCACAGTAAAAATGAAGGCTCCAACACGGCAACACTCACGGGACACTGCTGTTTTTATTAGCATGACAAGCATATGCATTTCGGCATATAGCCTTCCTCAGTGCTCTGCTAGGCTGCACCACAGATAACACAATGATTATAAGCAGTTGATTAGGAGAGAAAAGCGTCACTAATGATGATAAGCAGTTGATTAGGAGGGAAAAGCGTTAGAAAACATATGCTCGTTATGCTAATTAAAACAGCAGTGTCTATATGTGTGTATATATATATATATATATATCGGACTGGCTTAAGAACATTTAAAATAAAATTACCGTGATTGGCACCGATTTTGGGTCCGTTCTTCGTCTTCCTGACAAAGGCAGCATTGCAGACGAATTTACATTCATATATATATATATATATATATATATATATATATATATATATATATATTCACTGAAAAAAACATAGGTTTCACACACGTTATAGTTAGGAATTAGCATTTAAAAAACCTTGCAAATTCACTTAAAAAACCATAGGTTTCACACATGTTATAGTTAGGTGGATATTTCACTCGTAAAAAACCAATGAAATTCCCCCGTTATAGTTAGTTCAGCTAACTATAACTCGCGCGCCCGCAATCCACTGCTGATGACGTCACATATTACATCACTCATGACATGGTCAGTGAGTAAACTGTGTATGTCCAGAACATACATCTAAACGATTTCTAACATCAGAAGCACTTTCTATTTTAGTTTTATCATTACTCAGCTTCTCATAGAGGAGACTCAGCAAAGAACAGAATCTTTTTTCTTGATTTAGTATTTTCTGCTCTTGCAAACTTTCAAGATAAAATACAACATTCAGCACTACATTTGTGTAGCAGTTGACACCAGAGCTATTTTCAAAATGACAACCACCAACCTCTTCAGCATTGTCCTTTTTCTTTTTGCATGCAGTCACATCACTATCTTTTTGCTTTCTCTTCCGTACATCCTCATTAGAGATATTCTCAAGTCTCCTTTTACGACAAACAACACGTTTTTCAAACACAGGATATTGACCTAAATGAGGAGCATAGCTTCTTCTTAATCTATTATACTCCTTTACACAGTTTGCATCAGCACTTACTTTTGAGTCTATCATGAATAAACCAGATAATTTTTTCACGTGTGACAAAGCAACATATGCCATACCTTCTTTAAACACACTAGATCCAATGTTTACAAAAGCACTATCAACAGTTAATCCTTGAGACTTGTGAATAGTTAAGCATATGCTAGAGAAAACGGAAACTGCTTCCTATGCACATATAAGTCTTTCACAAGCAAGAAACAAACTGAACAACAACAAATGTCTTTAACCTCTTGTATCTGATCAAATTTTATTTTTAAACATTCAATTCCAACTTTTTTCTGGTAATTAATAAAACCCACAACTCTTCCCATAGCTCCATTCACTAAACCTTTCTCTACATCCAAAAATGGTTCAGTACTTGAACTATGCTTCCATTCTCCTAAGAACACTTTACAAAAGTTTTTTTTTTTTGACTTCTCTTTTCCTTTTGCTTTGTGACTTCATTGCATTCACTAATTTATCTAATCTATGCATCCTGTTCAAAATTAAAATGAATAGTTTTTTTTATTTCTAATGCCTTGGTAACAATATTTTCAATTAATTTCTTTTTCTTATAAAATTTGGTTTTTTTCTTATATTTTTTCATATCCTTCAGCAAATTTAACATCACTCTTCTCTGAAACATTTTTCGACGAATGTTTTTAAAATCTATTTTCCGTGTTAAGTCACTCTTCCTAACTTCTGAGTCTATATTAGCATTTTGTTTTTGCTGTCGACTCTGTTGTTGTTTTGTACTTGAAACACTGTTTGAATGTATCTTCCGATCATTTTTTTTTTTTTTTGAAGATATTTTTTAAAAATTCTTTAGTTTGCTTACCAGAAGACTTTTTCTGTTTTCCAACACATGCTTTGCCTCCTATTTTTTTTTATCAGTCGTCTTCAAATATAGTTGTTGTTTCTTTTCTTTTGTTTTTCTTGACTTTATAGGCATCTTTATATTTTTTCACTGTTGCTCACCAATACCTGCAAAAAACTGAAAAAAAAAAACCTTTATGTAATTTAAATTCATTACATTTTTTTTAAAAAAACTTTTCAATTCCTATCACATGAGCTGATCCTTTCCTACGAGTCAAACTCTTACAAAATTGAAGAAACATTAAATAAATCTCTGACAACAATTCCTGTGTCCACACAGACTCATGGTCTGATTCTAGGCAGAAAGCGATATTTCCTTTGGCAATTTAAAAGCACATTTACTACTGGGGTAGAGCAAGTGATAATTAGTGTAACAGACTGACACATGTTCATTCTAGTTTAGACAGGCAGAAAGGAGCACATGTCCTAACTGCTCCTTGAGACCATGACCATGTGTTAGAGGGTGACTGATTAGACTAGAGCAAAGGAAATGAGCCTTGGTGATTTAGAATCTGTTTGCGTTACACACTGCTATCTGAAACAGCACACAGAGCTGACTAATACACATGGGAGTGTAGCAGAAGCTGCTGCGTGTGTGCAAAGAGTGTGTTTCTGGAGACTGTGTATTGTCAGCTGCAAGAGACATCTGCATGGAGACTCCCACAACTGCAAGTTTTACAGAACAACAGCAACACAAATTAAAACACTAACAACAATTCCTGTATGCACACAGACTCATGGTCTCATTCTAGGCAGAAAGCGATATTTCTTTTGGCAATTTGAAAGCACATTTACTACTGGGGTAGAGCAAGTGATAATTACTGTAACAGACTGACACATGTTCCTTCTAGTTTAGACAGGTAGAAAGGAGCACATGTCCTAACAGCTCCTTGAGACCATGACCATGTGTTAGAGGGTGACTGATTAGACTAGAGCAAAGGAAATGAGCCTTGGTGATTTAGAATCTGTTTGCGTTACACACTGCTATCTGAAACAGCACACAGAGCTGACTAATACACATGGGAGTGTAGCAGAAGCTGCTGCGTGTGTGCAAAGAGTGTGTTTCTGGAGACTGTGTATTGTCAGCTGCAAGAGACATCTGCATGGAGACTCCCACAACTGCATGAAGAGTACAGACATGTGTGTAAGAGTACATGTGTGGTAAGGGTTAATTGGAGTTTTCAACATGTAGGAACCACCTCAGCCATTGGAAGAATTGATGAAAACTCTACCATGCTATTTTCAAATGTGTTTGCATTTGCATCACATTTTTGAGATACTGATTTCTGCTGATTGCTAACCAACACATTGGAAGAAAACAAGCTGAGCCTTTCCTGAATGTGCAAGTTTAACAGAACAACAGCAACACAAATTAAAATGCTAACAACAATTCCTGTATGCACACAGACTCATGCTCTCATTTTAGGCAGAAAGCAATATTTCCTTTGGCAATTTGAAAGCACATTTACTACTGGGGTAGAGCAAGTGATAATTACTGTAACAGACTGACACATGTTCATTCTAGTTTAGACAGGCAGAAAGGAGCACGTGTCCTAACAGCTCCTTGAGACCAAGACCATGTGTTAGAGGGTGACTGATTAGACTAGAGTGTTACAAAAAAACAAGCTGCCCCTTTCCTGCGAGTGCAAGGGTAATAGAGCAAGACCAACCGGAATGAAATCTCTCTTTACATTTCCTATGTGCTCACTGTCTCATGGTATGATTCTAGGTAGAAAACAGTATTCCTGAGTGATACCGGTACACATTAACTTATAATGAAGACAAACTCTATAATATATAACATGTTCAAGCCACTTAAATATCTTCCTTAACATAAAATGTTAAACACAACTTTTAAAGTGGTAGGAAAATGTACCATACTATTTTCAAATGTGTTTGCATTTGCCTCTCACTGATCAGTAAATGATTTCTGCTGAATGCTAACCATCACAGTTTAACATAACAAACTACCCCTTTTCTGCGAGTGCAAGGCTAACATAACAAAAGAAACACAAATTAAATCTCTGTCTAAAAATCCTGTGTGCAGACAGACTCATGATGTAATTCTAGTCACAAAACAATATTCCTCACTAATACCACTACACCTTAACTTACAGTGAAGACGTACTCCATAATATCTTACTAGTTCAAGACAGTTAAATTTCTCCTAAATCACAAAATGTAAAACACAACTTAAAAACAAGAATGACAATTCTATTATTTATATCAAAATACACCACATACTTCCCCTCTCAAACTCATAAATCACCTTTAAAATTAATTAGTTGAGAAAGAAATGTGGGACTCAAACAGCAGATTATCAGAGCCAGAATCTCAGAGCTGTACACCTCTCTCCTCTCTCCATAACCAGTAAATGGCAATTTTTCCCTCTCTTTTTTCCCACATATACATGTTAATGTAAAATCACAGTCCTTCCCACATTTTTTCAAATGGAATCACACATTTCTATTGGTTGCAACTTTCAACCCCTTTGCAAATCATCCCTTCCCCCAACATGACTTCTGCCTGCTACCATAGCAACAGCTCATGGAACACAGGTGTGAGCAGAGAGGTCAGAAGTTCAGCAGACATTGTTTCAAATCAAAACAGCAAGAGTGCTTGACTTTTCAAACCTAACAGCAAATCCAAAGTAATGTTCACTGGAAACACATTTTTCTGTACCAATCCAAAACATGCTTTTAAAAATTTAAACATACAGCCTAGTTTTAACTGTAAAATGGTTTAAATCAGCCAATGAGTTTGTTTTTATCAAAAAAAGTATGTATGCCTCCATTTTCCAACTGTGTTTCTTTTCATATTGCGATTCTACCGAAAGACACCTTCTGAGTGCATCCAGATCTCCTTGAAACATGTTCACAGTGTGGATTGTAGGTCATAGCTATGTCTTCTGGAGTGAACAATTTGCAGAAAAAAGAGGTATGGTGAGAGACCTTGCTTTGCCAAATGTAGACATTAAATGGATTGGTCAGAGAGGGTTAAAGTGGCACCAATTAATGTCTTTGGTGAAAACCTTTCTACATCTCCCACAGCCTAACCTTATTATTGTGCACTGTGGTGGAAATGACCTAGGCACTTTAACTGAGGTAGGTCTGGAAATGATTATTAAGGACACCTTTGTGCAATTGATGTCGCTTTTTCCTCAATCTGCCTTTGTATATTCTAACATATGCCAAAGGCAAAAGTGGAACTGGTCCAACCAATTTTGTCCACAGATTGACAAAGGAAGAAAGCACGTCAATAAGTCTGTTTCTGCTTTCCTCAGAGACTATGGTATGGGTTCTATATACCACAACAACTTGCGTTACAACATGCAAGACATTTATAGAGGAGACGTGTACATTTCAATGATGAAGGGAACAGAGTCTTCCTCTTGAACTTTAGACTCTGCATCGGTACTTACTTGTAGGTACCGAAAAACACTCAATGAACACAAGGGCTCTTTTTAGAGCCACCTAATATCTAAACACTTAAACGTGATTTTTATTTCTAATTTTTTTTTTTCTTTTCGGGTGCGCGCTGGGTGCGCGCACCTCGTGATGTTTTAAAAGTTTTTTCGGGTACGCGTAGAGTGCGCGCACCTCGCGATGTTTTTTTAAAAATTAAAATATTTTTTTTGCCCTTCGTGGTCCTACTGTGCCCCCCTGACAATGACTAGGGGGTCTAGAACTCCCTACCCTGCCCCCTGTTCACGGTCTCCACCTTTCCTTTTTAGTGCGACAGACAAAATGGCGGACGACACTTCCTGATTTCGACCGATTCGAATGTTTACTGACATCTAACAACCAATCAGAATTACGCTCGTGCACGGCAGGGTGCGCGCACAGGGCTTGCTCAGTGCGCGCACGCTGCGCGCGTATAGATATTGATATGCTTTTAAATGCAATTTTCTCAGGAAATACTGAACAGATTTACACCAGACCTGCAAAAGGCACTTCCTTGACCTTATGGCTACCTCTCTGCCAAATTTCAAGTAATTCTGTTCAGCCGTTCGGGCTGTAGCTGTGTCTAAAGGTCCTATTGAAAAATGCATGGGGAAATCGCGTTTTGGGACCCCCTTTTTTCTCGGCCCCCGCTTGACGAATCACCCCGAGACTTTCAGGGTAGGAGCTGAATGGAGCGCCCCATTAGTTTTAAAAATTTCACGAGGATTCGTCAACCGGCGCCAAAGTTATTCAAAATAGAATTTTGAGATTTCCTATGGAAACATGGTCCTAACTATAACTATCTACTGGCGACCGCCAGTAGATAATATATATATATATATATATATATATATATATATATATATATGAGCGTCCAATGTCTTTTGCTGTGCGTAGCCGTTCACCTTCCCACGGTGTCAGTGCCTGCTTGCGGCATCAGCAGCCATAATAAATTAACATATGTCCAGTGTATTCCTCAAAGATTCTCAGGAAAAACAACAAGAGCTGCACACCAGGAGACTGCACAATAGTTTATTGTGCACCAAGACGATGCGTGTCGGCATTAGCCTTTATCAAGTAATTTTCAACAAGCAACTTCCCTTAGAAATACAGGTAACAGTTTATGGAAAGAGAAAACATACTTAAGTCTCCACGTAATTCATCAAAAGACTGTTACATAAATCATAATGGCAGAAAAATTGTATGAATAAATCGCCCACAGAGTGCCACATGAATAAGCCATGACATGTTTTCAATAAAAGGACGGCTAATATTATAGCGGCATACAAGCAGACAATCAATTTGATCGTGATTCCCCTATGATATTTGTCATTCTTAATGCTGCCGTCAATAAAGTTGATTCAAACAAAGCTTTATCCAGACTTTTTGTTGTGGCATAGAATGAATTAACTATTTACATACATGATTTCTTGTATTATGAACGAATCATCCTTAGTATTAGTATATGGAAATATGTAGATCTATCACTGCTTAATATAGACAGCGTGTTTCCATGCGTGAGATACATTTCAAGGGATAACATTTACCATAACCTACGTTGGATAGTGACTCAAATGAGCAGTCGGAATAAATATTCCCAGAGTCAATTGTTGCCGAGTGGTATACTCTGCACTTGCCCTATCCATCCCGATAATGTGAACCCCTACTGCACTGGATCTATGATGGTCAATCTCGAGTAATGTATTCTTGGTAATGCTTCTACTAATTTCAATTAACATTTTTGGAAAGGGAAAAGCTGCATGTAGGTGCATTGTGTTGTGATTAAAACATAAATGAGTGAAAAGGGCCTAAATGTATGAACCCAAATTCAATGACACGTGATTACTAATAGGAACTAATTGGGCCAGACAAAATATCCACTTTTTGAGTGAATATTGCTGACTCTATGGTGTTGCCTCAGTCTACCCTTATACTGTAGTCTATGGCCTCTCTAATCTCCACCTTACTCATAAAGAGTCAGATATATGATGGTGAGTCCAAGCTCATCCTAACATAAAAATATTAGTAATGAGGTTGAAATCTGTTGCAAGAAAAGGACTGCTGTTAATGGATAGTATGTGAGTTTAGCATCCTATGTGAGTTGCCAATTCCTCTCCACTATTCAATCCATTTGGAGTTTTGGTGTTTAAATCAATGATGTATCTTGATTCAAGTATACGGAGATTACTCTCCCTATCCCCTCCTCGTTGTTGTGGTAGAACCCTATCTATACCATAAAACTGCAATTGCTTACTGTTACTGTCATGCTTTTCAGCAAAATGCCTGGCTACAGGACAGTTGAATTCAAGATTTGTGACAGCACGAAAGTTCTGTAAGATTCTGACTTTCAGTTTCAACTGTAATTTTGTGCTGCCGACATATTTGAGGCCACAAGGGCACTCCAATACGTATCTCTATTTGCTCTTTTTGCAGGCTTTACATGAGCCGCATATATTGAATCCAGTCAAGGGATTCAATATATGCAGCTCATTAAAAGCCTGCAAAAAGAGCAAGAGTTGTAGAACCTATGTCATAGGCTCAGGAATCACTAAAACAATCATGAAATCAATTACCTGTACCATCGACTTTTTGGTTTACGTATTGGAGTGCCCTTGCGGCCTCAAATATGTTGTTGTGAAAGTGGCTGTATTGGTGTATCAGTGGGTATTGGAGAAGCTATGTGGGTGAGTCAGATGGTGTGTGAGTGGCTCTATAAGTGGGTACTGGGTGTGCAGTGGCTGTATGGGTGAGTGAGTGGGTGTCTGAATGGCTATATGAGTGAGTGACAGGTTCTATAAGTAGCTGTATGGATGAGTGAGTGGCTCTTTGAGTGGGTGTTTGGTTAAGTGAGTTGGTGTGTTAGGGACTCTCTTGGAGAGTGAGTGTCTGTGTGAATGGATGTATGGGTGAGTGAGCAGATGTGTGAGGGCTTGTATGGATGTGTGACTGGTATGTACACGGTTGTGTGTATTTGTGAGTATGTGAGTGCTCATATGGGTAAGTGATTGGCTGTATTGAGAGGCTGTATGGGTGAGGTAGTGGGTTTGTCAGTGACTATGTAGGTAAATTGCTGATGTTTGAGTACCTATATGGGTAAGTGGGTGGCTGCGTGACTGGCTGTACTGGTGAGTGACTGTTTTCACAAGTGGCTGTATCGGTGACTTAATAGTTGTGTGAGTGGCTGTACAAGTGAGTGAGTGGGTTTGTGAGTATTAGTATGGTTCTGTATATAGGTACATGAGTTATTGTGTGGGTGTGGGCCTGGGCGTACAAAAGGTTGTATGGGGTGTGAGTGGGTATGTGATGATGTCATCAGTGATATCAGCAGTGATATCATTTGAGATATCATCAGTGACATCATCAGTGATGTCACTGACCGTGTCAAGAGTGATGTAATATGCAAAGTCATAAGCAGTGCATTGTGTGGGTGTAAGATATAGTTAGCTCAGGTAACTGCTGAATTTCACTGACTGGTTTTGTGTGAGTGAAACCTGAGTATGTGTAACCTTTGGTTTTGTCAGTGAATTGCAAAGGTTTTTCAAATTCTATTTCCTAACTATAATGTTCCTGTAACCTTAGTGTTTTAAAGTAAACTTCTGTGGGTTTTTTAACTAGTAGTCATGTTTGCAGAGTGGTAGAGAAAGGGGCGGGCCTCCAAGCAGCTCTTACATATCCTGCTGTGTCAGACTTATTGAAGGTAACAGGAGGGCTTCTGGGCTCTTAAGAATGCTCAACATCCAAGAGGACTTCATCCCCCAACCAGAAGTGCGCTTTAACACGCCATTGCAGAGTGGTGGAGAAAGGGGCCGTGGCCTCCACACACCTTTCAGAAATTACGCTGTGTGGAGGAGGGCTTGTTGGCCCTCAGGTACACCCTAGAACCAAGGGGACTTCATCTCCCAACCATCAGTGCACCAGGAGGTGCTTTTGCAGAGTGATGGAGAAAGGGGACATGGCCTCCGAAGTCCTCTCAGCAATTGTGTACTGTGGGACTTACTGTGGGCAGCAGGAGGCTTTGTTAGCCCTCAAAGACCATGTGAAGCCAAGGGTACCTCATTTACTAACCAGCAGTGGGCCGGGAAGCACGTTTGCAGAGTGGTGGAGAAAGGGGGTGTGCTTCCGAAGACTTCTCAGCAATTAAGCACTGTGGGACTTACTGGAGGTAACAGGAGGCCTTGTTGGCCCTTAGGGACCATCAGCATCCAAGGCGATTTCATTCCCACAACTTTCTTGATTTTGTCCCAGGGATATGGTAGTCCCCAGAGCTGCTGAGGCCCCCCCAGCACTCAATATAAGAATTCCCCCTATGGAAACCACATCCTAACTATAACTACCTACTGGCGACTGGCAGTAGGTAGTTATAGTTAGAACCAAAGTTTCCATAGGAAAATATTTTTTTGTTTTCCCAATAACTTTGGCGTTGCTTGACGAATCTCAACAAAATTTTCACAGAGCTTCCCTTTTTTGGTTCAGCTGCTATTGTTAAAAGTTTCAGGGTAATCATCAAGCGGGGCTCAAGAAAAAAGTGGGGTCCCAAAACTCATTTTCCCTATGTTATGTCTATGCAGATTTTTCATTTTTTGAACATGAACAGAGCCCGAACAGCTAAATGGAATTAAATCAAATTTGGCAGAAAGCTAGATGTTAGTCCAGAAATCGTGCCTTTTGGGATTTGGTGTAAATCTGTTCAGTAGTTTTTGAGATATTTAGGCTTACAACATATAGATATCTGAGAACACAAGTGCTTGCACTGTACTCGCGGATCCTACTGAAATGTAATTGGCTGTCAACACTTCAATCAAGAAGTGTTGGCAGCCATTTTGGGATTCAGCATGAAGCTCACTCCCATAAAAAATGTTAAAAAAAGAAAAGGGGGCAGGGTAGAAATACCTTGACCTCTCTAGGCACCAAAAAAGTCAGTTATTTTGTACAATTTTGGTGGGATTCACAGATCCTGCAGAAATGTTTTTAAAAATGAAGCGCGGGCTCCCGTGCTCTGTTTCTAATTGGCCCCCAGGTTCTGGGTCCTAAGTCCTAGGTCCTGGTGGCATTGTAATAAAGGAGGGGTGCATACAGCTCATTGATGCCCCAGGGACCACCAGCTCCCTGCAGATTATAGAACAAAAAAAGCGGGAGAGACCTGTATGGCCTCCCACTGCCCCGGAGACCACCACCTCCCTTAAGCTTATTTATTTAACAATGGGGGAACTCTTGGGCCCCCAGGGACTGTTATCTCCCCAGGGCTTTACGTTTTAAGACTGTGGGATGCTGCGCAGACAGCCCCACAGCACTGGGGGTTGCCACCTCCCCAGGGCTTTAATTTTAAGTAATGTGGGGGCTGCACAGACCCCCGGGGCTTTTCTAAAATGTCATGTGAGAAGACCACCGCCCATGGCCAAATTGAAGAAGGGAGGACCCCCTGCTGGATCCCTACATTGTCCTGGGGACCGCCACCCCCCAGGGCTGTCTCCTGTAAAGTCCTGTGGTGCCCACCCCCAGGACATTGTAGTTTCCTATGGCTTGATGGTAGCTTCCTGCCAAGCCACAGCAAATGCTACGCTTTCAGCAAAAGAGAGCTCAAAATGCTCTCACTTGCTGATAGCAGAGCATTTGACTGTTTCCCTGCCCACTGTAAAGCAAGCAGGGAAACAGACAAATTGCTGTGACATCCAGGCAGCTATATGTTTGGCAGCTCCCTGATCTTTGGGCAATGTGGGTTCTTGCAGAAGGTGAGGAGCTGGTAGGGACCACAGGGGCCTTGAGCCTCCCCCCACATACCCAACGGAGAGGCAAGGCCCCAGGGGATGGGGTCACTGGGACTAAAATTTGGCCAGGAAGGGGTGGCTGCATGGCCCTCTCCTTGTAAGTTTGCAAAAACAAAAGGCCAGGCACCGGGAAAGGGGTCCCTGGAGCTGAAATATGCCTAGGGAGTGGGCAGCATGGCTCCTCTCCCCATTTAAAAGAGGTTTGTCCTGGGAATGGGGCCCTCGGGCCCAAATTGGCCCAAGAAAGGCAAATTGGCCCAAGAAAGGGGGGCCACACAGCCCTCTCCCCTAATAAGTAAATTAACAATTAAAAAAAAAGGACTCGCAATTCACCGGAGGCCCCACCCCCTTTCTATTCCTGTCTGCAAATATACCTCTTGGCGCACTTCTGTTTGGAGGATGAAGTCCCCTTGGCTTCTGAGGCTCCTTGGGTGCCAACAAACCCCCCTGCGACCTTCAGTAAGTCCCACCCAGTGGGATTGCTGAGAGGTTTTGGGTGGCTACACCCCCTTTCTCCACACTGCTGGCTGGGGGATGAAGTCCTCTTGACTCGAAAGGGTCCTGAGGGCCAACAAGCCTTCCTGTTACTGCCAGTAAGTCCCACACACTGGGATTACTGAGATGTTCTCAGAGGCCACGCCCCCTTTCTCCACCGTTCTGCAGACACGTCTCCTGGCACACTGCAGGCTGGGCGATGAAGTATCCTTGGATGCTGAGGGTTCTTAGGGGCCCAGAAGCCCTCTTGTTACCAGCATCAATTCCCACACAGCAGGATTTCCCACCACACTGCAAATGCCCCTAATAGTTACAAAACCATAAAAATCGCTTAAAAAACCAAAGGTTACAAGGATGTTCTAGTTACAAAATAGAATTAAAAAACCTTAGAAATTAACTGAAAAAACAAAGGTACAGAGATGTCATTGATATGCTCATATTTCTCTCATACAGAACCATAAAAAATCAGCAGATAGTTACCTGAGCTAAGTATACCTGATGACCAGGCAATGTACTGCTTATGACCTCACATATTGCATAACTCTTGACATGCTCAGTGACATCACTGATGGCATCTCAAATGACATATTTGATGACATCCATCTTCCGAAGCACATACCCACTTATCGCCCCTATACAACCTCTCAAACACCCACTCACACAGCCAGTCACATTCCCATTCAAAGATCCATACAAGTACTCACACATCCAATCTCATCCATAGAGCCACTCATACAACCAGTCACTTACCCACACAGCTGCTCACAGTCACACTCTCATCCAAACAGCTACATATATACCTACTCACTCACCAATACAGTCTCTCAACAAAGCCATTCACTCACCCATACAAGTAACATCACACACTCACTCACACACCCACACATCTACTTACATACCCATTCACACACCCGTTCACTCTCCCATATAGTTATTCATACAGACACTTACTCTCTAATGCAGCCACTTACACAACTCACTCAAACAGCCCCTCACACAGCCATAGAGCCACTTACACACCCATTCATTCATTCATAAAGCCATTCAGACACCCACTCGGTCACCCATACCGCCACTCACACAACTACTCATTCACTCACATACAGTGCATTACAGGGGCGTAAGTTATACTTAGCCCAGGTAACCATAACTGCTGAATTTCTATGGTTTTGTACTAGTAAAATCCGTGTCTAACTACAATGTCCCTTTAACCGTCGGTTTTTGCAATGAATTTCTACGTTTTTTAAATTCTATTTCCTAACTATAACATCCCTCTAACGTTTAGGTTTTTTTCAGTGAATTTCAAATGTTTTGTCTATTCAATTTCCTAAATATAGCATCCCTGTAAGCTTTGTTTTTTCAGTGAATTTGAAGTTTTATTAATTTTGTTTCCTAACGAGTTGCTGTATGGCTCTGTAGGAGGGATATGTGAGTTGCAGCATGGGTCTATGAGTGTCAATGAAGCATTCCAGATCAGCTTTCAATGTGGAAAACACACTTGCTTTGCCTTTGTCAAGCCCAGTAGGACAGGATTGTTTGTTCTTTATAGAAGTAGAGCTTCAGCTAGGGCATGTGCTATGTTTATATATGTAAGTGTTTCCTGTTGAGGTTTAATTTTTGTAAAAATTAAGCAGGTCCTCGTGCCAGTTACTCCCTGCAAATTTCTCATGTCGAACTTGCCACAGTCCACTACCCTTTACGGTCTGTCTACCTGCTGCCCTCTATGTGTGCCTCCTCTGTTCATTTCTTGCTTTGTTTTCACTTTTCTGGTTGTTTTTCTGCCCTCTGTTTTGCTTTTCCTGCTTGTTTTTCTACCATCTGTTTTACCCTCTTTTGCTCAGTTTTGCCATTTCTACTCATTTGTTTGCCCTCCATTTTGCCATTTCTGCTTGTTTTTCTGTCTTCTGTTTTGCCTTTTCTTCTTGTTTTTCTGCCCTATACTTGATCTTTTTTGCCCATTTTCTGTCCTCTGTTTTGCTCTGTTTTGCTTTTTCTGCCCTTTTTCACTTTTTGTGGAAAAAGGGGAGGCCATAATTCAATGGGGGAGGAGATTCACAGGGCCATCTCTCTGTGCTGATTTTGGCCCAGGGGATGCAATTCCCCATTGCCTGGCTGTAAGAAGGTGGCCTGATATATGCTGTCGACTAGTTCTAGTGGGCACCTTGTATCAGTCCAAACAACCCCTTATGGTGAGAGGTTAAAGCTCAGTGGTTCCTGGTAGGGACCCACTGGTTCCTGGCTGTTTCGACATTACTAATGTGTTGTGGTGTATTGCACTACCTACACTAGTGTGGCCTACTAAACTCTCTTGAGTTGAAGAAAGGGGTGCTATCCCTTAACACACAACCCTAAGTTCAGTAGAACTTACTGTAGCTAAACTTGATATTATATGTACCTCAGGTACCTTAAGTGGTTTTCAGTTGATCAATTCAATTGAGATTATCTGGTAAAACAATAGCAAGCTAGAATCCCACACGCTGCACACCAATGTGAGAAGGTGGCCTGATATATGCTGTCCACTAGTTCTAGTGGGAACCTTGTATCAGTCCAAACAACCCCTTATGGTGATAAGTTAAAGACAACCTTTATTGAAAGCTATCCTAGTGGTAGCTATGGAGAGCAGCCTTCAGACTAAGTCTTGAAGGAATGTAAAGAAGCTTGTTTTACCAGTCTATAATCTATTGAATGATCAAATGAAAGGACAACCACACCAGGTATATATTTAAAATATATGTATTTAGGTTAAAACACACCTTTATGAGACTGGAGTTTTAGGTACTTAATTTACAAGTGAGCAATCATCAGTAATAGCACAAATACACGTTTGGGCCCTAGGGGCGTACCAAACCATATACCAAAAAAGTGGTATAAGAACCACAACTGAACTAGACACAAGGCCTAGAGCCTGTAGAATCACTGGGACCCCAAGGAACCACCCAAGGTAGTGACACAGGGGACCCACGGGGACTGTATGCAGTGTGTGAACACAACCGCAGGTTCCCGTTAGCTTCTATGGGCAATGTCGCGGTTGGAAATTTAAAGATTAGGGACACTTCTAATCGAGTCTGGACCAAACCCTTTTGGACTTAAGAAGCTCTGGGGCTAGCACCCACGTGAGCACCGGAGTACTTGAGTTACCTCACCCAGGGAAGCCAGGTTCATAGGTGTCTTTTGGTGTCGGGTCGCGTCATCGATTTCAATGGAAGCCTGCAAAGAACTGCTGCTACCGTGAAGAGGAGAAGTGTCCGAAGAGATCCAAGCCTGGATCTAGTATGTAAGGAACCTGAGAGCAGAGGGGACAGAGTCTGGGTCACTTTCCAGTGACCGAGGGCAGGATGGACCAATGCCCACAGATGTCGGGTGCTTCAGGTGAGTTGATGGGTGTCTTTACTCTTCAGCCACGAGGTCCAGGAGGCGTCGACAAAGTCCATGAGCTGGATTTGAGCTGTCCCACAAAGTCTGTCGAGTGCTGCGGTGTCAGCAACCAGATTGGACCCAACAAGCCTTGGCAACGGCAAGTCACTGGAATTTAGAGAAAGGACTGGGGTGCAGACCAGCAAGGTCTGAGGGACTCACCCAGCAACGGTAAGTCAGGGCACATCTGGAGCAATCCGGAAAGCTCAAGTAGAAAAGGAGTTGCCTTCGTGGAGACATGCTAGCCAATGGGCTAGTGATCATGAAGGAGCCTCGAGCGGTCACACTTGAAGCTGGCCCACGGGTCACTCGTGGAGTGGGAGCCAACAATCTTCAGTGCAGGAGGTGCTCAAGGCTGGGGCTACTCTGGGCCCAAAGCACAACTTCGATTAGGATCAGGAAGATAGTCTTGCTGCAAAAGTTTACGGTGTCCAGGGGTCACAGGTCCACGTCACCCACGATAGCCACGGGCCTCAGCTTTGCTGTGGGCTCAGGGTAGCCTCGAGGAAGTCTTGAAATCTACCTCTGGTGATGCAAAGACTTCGGCATCCGGCAGGAGCTTCAGCGATGCAGACCGGCCAGTTGCTTCTTTGGTGCCTGCCAAGCAGGGGAGTCACTCCTTGACCCCAAGGGAGATTTCTTCAGTCTTCTAGTCAGGATAGAACGTCGAAGGTCCAGGATGTGTGTTGCAGAGTTTCACCCAGGGTAATCTAAAGTCCTAGGGACCGGATTCCTATACTTATAGTAAGTTTAGGGGATGGACTAACTCTAAGGCCCCACCTATGGGTGGGCCAAGAAAGAGGGGTGGTTACACCCATTTCCTTTGTCCAGTTTTGCACCAGAGCAGGGGCAGGTAGCCCCTGCAACCGGTTTGAACTGGGCTATGCACAGTGACACCAAATGTGCCCCCAGTGTAGGACTTCAAAGCACCAGAGAGTGCTCCCGCCCAGACCCAATACACATCTGCCTGTCTGGGGAGGTGGTTACTCCCCCCTTCGACAGGAAACCTATTGTCCAGGCCTCCCCTGCCGGAGTTTCGGTCAGCAGCAGGAGGCCAGCCCCATGTCTGTGGCAGAGGCATCCATTTTGTGATGCCAGGGCTCAGGAAAGTCCTACAGGGTTTAGCCAGTGTGAACATGTCTCTCCCTCTAGAAGGGCGGAATGCTACCCCCGCCTCCAGAATTGGAGGGGGGGGTAGTATTCCAAAGCGCTTGACACCAAACACGACATGTTTTGATGCAGCTATCCCAAAGTTAGCATTTACCGCGAGGTTATAATGCACTTAAGAGTATATGGTATGGCTGTATCACAGAACAGCCATAAGGAAGTATTTCCGAAAGCTGCAGAGGGGCTTAGCTCATGCTTGGGCACCCTCTCACACAAAACCAAGCACTCTACCTTCAGGATTGTCAAGGCCTGCCATAGGAGTGGCTTATAGGTTTATATGTGTCTGTATATATGTGGATATAGGTAGCCTATACCACTGTAAGGGGTGCAAGCACACCCTTACCCAGTCTGCAGTAGCAGACCTGTGGTGCCATTTTGGAGTGCTTCCCAGGGGTGGCATAATACATGCTGCAGCCCCTGGTAGGCCTCTGAGGTACCTATGCCCTGGGTACATAGTATACCATATACTAGGGGCTTATAAGGCACTCCAGAATCCAATTAGATATGTACCTAATGTACATGGAAACCATTTTAGAGAGGAAGCAGCTAGGCTGTGGTCCTGATTAGCAGGGCCACAGCCAGACTAAGGTCGAAAAAACTGTGAAACACCAGCAAAAAGTGGGGGTGCCCATGTGAAGCAGATCCTACTCTCCTACACAACCCCCCTCCCCCAATGCAGGGACATTAAACTAACCTTGACCAATTGAGTCTTCATGTTCTAAGTGGAAATACCTAGAGAGTCCATCTGCATTGGCATGGTTACTCCCAGGTCTATGTCCCACTGTAAAGTACATCCCCTGTATGGAAATGGACCACCTAAGCAGTTTGGGGTTTTCACCCTTCATTTGTTTTAGCCATAAGAGGGGCTTATTGTCTGTCTGAACAAGGAAGTGAGTACCAAACAAGTATGGCCTCAACTTCTTCAGAGCCCAAACAACAGCAAAGGCCTCCCTCTCAATGGCTGACCAACGTTTCTCTCTAGGGGCCAGCCTTCTGCTTACAAAAGCTACTGGCTGATCCTGACCTTCTTCATTCAATTGTTACAGTAGAGCCCCAACCCCCAATTCAGCTGCATCAGTTTGAACAATGAACTTCTTGGAGTAGTCAGGACTCTGCAGAATGGGAGCAGTACACATGGCCTGCTTCAGAGCATCAAATGCCTTTTGACAGCTAGCTGTCCACTGACCCTTTTTGGGCATTATCTTAGAAGGTAAGTCATTCAAGGGTGTCACTATTGATCCATACCCTTTGACAAATCTCCTATAGTACCCAGTCAGGCCTAAGAAGGCTCTCACCAGTCTGGGTAGTTGGAGCAACCCAGTCCATTATGGTCTGGATTTTGCTCTGCAATGGTTGAACCTGGCCCCCACCTCCAAGGTGGCCCAGGTACACAACCTGACTCTGCCCTATCTGGCACTTAGTAGCCTTGATAGTTAGGCCTGCTTTTTGCAGGGCCTCCAAAACATTCCTTAGGTGGACCAGGTGATCCTCTCAGGTGGAGCTAAATACAGCAATATCATCTAGATATGCTGCACTAAAGGCTTCCACGCCTGTGAGAACTGTATTCACCAACCTTTGGAAAGTGGCAGGTGCATTTTTTAGACCAAAGGGTATTACCACAAATTGATAGTGCCCACAAGGGGTTGAAAATGCTGTTTTTGGCTTTGCATCATCAGCTAATCTGATCTGCCAGTAGACAGCTGTCAAGTTAAATGTGCTGAGGTACGTGGCTGAGGCCAAAGTATCTATAAGCTCATCTGCCCTTGGTATTGGATGGGCATCAGTCCTAGTGACTGCATTGAGACCCCTGTAGTCCACACAAAACCTCATCGCTCTTTTTCCACCACCGGTGTGAGGTTTTGACACAAGGACCACTGGACTAGCCCAAGGGCTATCTGAGGGTACAATTATTCCCAAATCCAACATTTTCTGGACTTCTGTCCTGATACAGTCCCTGACATGGTCAGGTTGCCTATAAATCTTATTTTTAATAGGCAGACTGTCCCCAGTGTCCACTTCATGAGTGCACCAGGTAGTCTGACTTAGAGTCAGAGAAAACATATGTCTGAACTGGCTGAGAAGTTTTCTGCAGTCAGTTTGTTGCTGGACAGTGAGGCTGTGTGCCAAAGCTACACCATCTACTGATCCATCATCAGGGTTCTGAGAGAGCAGGTCAGGGAGTGGGTCACTATCTTCCTCCTGTCCCTCATCAGTTGCCATGAGCAAGCCCATGTCTGCCCTGTCAACATATGGTTTTAGTCTGTTCACATGAAGTACCCTATGGGGACTCCTGGGGGTTCCAAGGTCTACCATGTAGGTGACCACCCCTTTCTGCTCAACAATTGTATGGGGTGCACTCTATTTATCTTGTAGGGCTGCTGGGGCCACAAGCTCCAACACCCACACCTTCTTCCCTGGCTGGTAAACAGTCGGCACAGCCTTTTGGTCATACCAGGCCTTTTGCAATTCCTGGCTAGCCTCAAGGTTTTTAGTTGCCTTTTTCATATACTCAGCCATCCTGGAGAGGAGACCAAGTACATAGTCTGCTTTGTCCTGTTTAGAGGGATTGAGAGGTAACTCCCATCCCTCCTTCACCAGACACAAAGGACCCCTAACAGGATGGCAAAACAAAAGTTCAAAAGAGCTGTAACCAACCCCCTTTTGAGGCACCTTCCTGTAGGCAAAGAAAAGGCAGGGCAAAAGGATGTCCCATCTGCGCCTAAGCTTTTCTGGGAGGCCTTTGATCATGCCCTTTAAGGTTTTGTTGAACCTTTCAAATAAACCATTGCATTGTGGGTGATAGGTTGTGGTGAATTTATAATTCACTCCACACTCCTTCCACATTGCAGTCAAGTAACTTGACATGAAGTTTGCATCCCTGTCAGATAATACCTCCTTAGGAAAACCCACTCTTGAAAATTCACTCAAGAGGGCCCTTGCCACCACAGGTGCTGTAGTGGTCCTAAGTGGAATGGCTTCTGGGTACCTAGTGGCATGGTCCACCACCACCAGGATAAATCTGTGCCCAGATGCTGTTTGAGGATCCATGGGACCAACAATGTCAATCCCAACCCTCTCAAAGGGAACCCCCACCACAGGTAGTGGTATCGGGGGGGCCTTTGTGGTTCCACCTGCCTTCCCACTGGCTTGACAGGATACACAGGAGCGACAAAACTCCTTGGTGTCTTCAGACATGTGGATCCAATGAAAGTGAGAAACAATTCTGTCCCAAGTCTAGTTTTGGCCCAAGTGTCCTGCTAGGGGAATGTCATGGGCTAGTGTCAGTAGGAAGCCCCTAAACTTCAAAGGTATTACTAACCTCCTGGAAGCACCAGGCTTGGGGTCTCTACTCTCTGAATATAGGAGTCTATCATCCCAATACATTTTATGGGTGCCACTAGCATTCCCCGCAGCCTCATCAGCAGCTTGCTTTCTGAGGGGTTCAAAAGAGGGGCAGTTTTGCCCCTCCTGGCTCAGATCCGCCCTGGAAGGGCCCCCTGTCCCCAAGATCTCAACCTAGTCAGGGTCAAGCTCCTCTGGGACAGTTCCTTCTTCAGGTCCAAGATCATCTCCCTCAGGAGGCTGATCTGTATTCTGAGTCAGGGGGGAAGGCACCGCCTTGACCCTACTGCTCCTCCTTTTGGGAGGCACCTAGTCCAGTCTTCCAGAATCCAGGGCCTGTTCATTTTTAGACATTTTGGCCTGTGACCTAGTCACAGAAAATACATGTACAGGGATCCCTAACATTCCTGCATGTGTCCTGAGCTCCACTTCAGCCCATGCTGAAGTTTTTAGATCATTGCCAAGCAAGCATTCAACAGGGAGGTCTGCACTTACCACAACCTTTTTGAGGCCAGTTACCCCTCCCCAGGAGAAATTAACAACTGCCAAGGAATGGGCCGTCCTGACATTGCTAGCATGGGTCACTTGGTACATTGCACCAAGTATAATCTGCCCAAGATCCACAAGATCTTTTGTCACCATTGTGTCCCTGAATGCCAAAGCCTCTTTTCCATTAATCAAAGGCTGCTGTCTGTATTTGCCTAAGTTACTGGAACTCACAAAGGAGGACATGTCCATGCCTCCATCACAGATCAGGAGAGCCTGAGTTGATACTCTGACTAGGCCAGAGTCCATCTCAGAACCCAGGGTTAACCCTACTACACCCGTATTCTGAGTATTACCACCACCAATTGTAGATGCACTAGGGGGAACAGTTGCCTTAGGGGCAATGGTGGCTGGAGTTGAGTCTTTGGACTTGGTGCAATCACTAGTCCAGTGAGTTTTCTGCTTACAGATCTTGCACCATGCTTTCTTTTGGCCTTTTCTCTTGTTAGATTGGGATCCCCCCCCCCCCTGAAGGTCTTTACCCTTCTCCCCACCCTTGTCAGAGTTCTTTGAATCTTGCTTCTTCTGGTCATCACCTTGGTTCTGAACCTTCTGCCTCAGCCTGGTTCTGACCCATTTGTCTGCCTTCTTTCCAAATTCTTGGGGAGAGGTCAGATCAGAGTCCAACAGGTACTGATGCAACAGCTGATTTTGACAATTATTAAGGATCTGCTCCCTCACAATTAAGTTGTACAATCCTTTGAAGTCATGCACCTTGCTGCCAAGCAACCAGCCCTCTAGAGCCTTAGTAGCACAATCTACAAAGTCCACCCAGTCTTGATTTTGTGCCATTTGGGTATCTCTGAACCTTAACCTATATTGTTCAGTGGTTAGGCCAAACCCATCAATCAGTGCACTTTTTAGACTGGAGTAATCATCAGCATCCTCCACTCTAACAGTGAGGAGCTTATCTCTATCTTTGTCTGCAAAGGAGAGCCACAATATTGCTGCCCATTGCTCCTGGCGGACCCTTTGTGCTTTACAGGCCCTTTCAAGTGCAGTAATCAATTTGTGGATGTCATCCCAACTCTGATAGGGAGCGACAATTTTGTTTAGGTTTCTATGGTCATGAGACCTCTCCCTAACAATAGGGACGTTGCTGCCACCATGGGACTCCAGTCCCATCTTTGTTCTAGCTCTATGAAGCTCTAGGGACTCCCAGTCTAGGGCTATCTGTGCCCTTCTTCTCCTAAGCTGAGCTTTCTCTTACTGGATCAGTCTCTCTCTCCTCTCCTGAGAGGTTTCCCTCCTATGAGAGGAGACAGAAGTCCCTATGGAGGTGCCAGAATGGTTAGACTCCTGAGAAGGAGATCTGGAGCTTACAGGCACACTCCCAACTTTACCTGGTGGAGTAAAGAGAGGGCCATCATGTCCATCTTCCTCATCTTCAGAAGGAGTTGCATTTTCCAGGTTAGGATCATTGTCATCCTCCTGACCAGCTCCAGAGGTCAGGTCAGGGGTGTCTGAACCCCTGGGCCCTTCCTCATCAGCTGCCCCACCCACTCTACCTACCCCGTTAGACACTGAGGTCTTTCTGAGATCATTGAGGAGGAGTAGCTCTATGAGGCGTTGGGTGTCTGCACTCTTGCCTGTCTTCAACTTCCTAGTTATACACAATGCTCTCAATTCCAAGAATGGGAGTTTGTCATACTTGGAGGCTAGAAGTCCACTGGCTCTGGCAGGGATCCACTGGTTCCTGGCCTTGAAGACATTACTAGTGAGGTGTGGTGTATGTACTACCTACTCTAGTGTGGCCTACTAAACTCTCTTGAGTTGTAGAAAGGGTGTGCTAAGCCCTTGACACACAACTCTAAGTTCAGTAGAACTTACTGTATTCTAAAACTTGTATTATATGTACCAGGTACCTTTAGTGGTTTTCAGTTAGTCACTCAATTGAGATTATCTGGTAAAACAATAACAAGCTGGGATCCCACACGCTGCACACCAATGTGAGAAGTTGGCCTGGTATATGATGTCCACTAGTTATAGTGGGCACCTTGCACCAGTCCAAACAACCCCTTATTGATGATAGGTTAAAGACAACCTTTACTGAAAGCTATCCTAGTGGTAGCTATGGAGAGCAGCCTTCAGGCTAAGTCTTGAAGGAATGTAAAGCAGCATGTTTTACCAGTCTATAATCACTTGAGTGGCTAAACGAAAGGATACCACACCAGGTATATATATATAAAATATATGTATTTATTACTAAACACACCCCTCTAGTCTCTTGATGAGACTAGAGGCAAAAGCACATAAGTTACACTTCAAAATATTACAGTAAAGTAGCACACTACACGTTAGGCCCTACAAGCGAGCCAAACCATATACTAAAATAGTGGTATAAGAGCCACGACTTAACTAGATACAAGGCCTAGAGCCTGTAGAATCACTGGGACCGCAAGGAACCACCCAAGGTAATGACACAGGGGACCCACGGGGGCGTGTGCAGTGCGAGGACACAGCCGCGAGCTCCCATTAGCTTCCATGGGGAAAGTCGTGGTTAGATTTTTAAAGATAAACAACACTTAGAGATGGACTAGGACCAAACCCTCTTGGACGTAGACAGTTCTAGAGTAAACACCCACAGGAGCACCGGAATACTCGAGTTACCTCACCCAGGGAAGCCGGGTGCATAGGTGTCAAATGGTGTCAGTCGCGTCGTTGTTTTCAATGGCTACTGGTGAAGAAGTGCTGCTGCCAGGAAGATGCGAAGTGTCCAAGGAGATACAAGCCTGGATGAAAGATGTGAAGAACCTGAAAGCAGAGGGGACAGAGTCTGGGTCACTTGACAGTAACCAGGGGCATGATAGTCGAATGCCCACCGATGTCAGGTGCTTCAGGGGAGATGAGGGGAAGATAGACTCTTCAGACACGAGAACCTGGACGCGTCGAGGACCACCAGGAGTTGGATTCAAGCTGTCCCACAAAGGATGTCGAGTGCTGCAGCATTGGTGCCTGGATTGGACACAACAAGCCTTGGCAACAGCAACACACGCAGGAAGGAGAAAGATCCTTTGGTGCGAACCAGCAAGATCCGAGGGACTCCACCACCAAGGAGGAGTGAGGGCACATCTGGAGCAACCAGGGAAGCCCAAGGAGAGTCAAAGTTACCTTCACAGGGACCCATCAGTGGACATACCAGGGATCATGAAGGGGCCTCAAGAGGAATCACAAAATGGCAGGCCCACTGGTCACTCGAAGTGGCTAGGCCAACAATCTTCAGTGGATTCTCTGCTTGGGGTCTGGGCTACAAGTAATCCAATGCACAGCCTCAGGGAACGTCGAGAAGCTGATGCACTTGCAAATGTGCATGGTGTCCAGGGGTTCCGGTTCCATGGTACCCACGAGGGCTATGGATCTCAGCTTTGCTGCGGACTCAGTTCAACCTCTGGGAGGTCTGGAAATCCACCTCTGGTGTTGCAAAGTCTTCAGCGTCCGGTTGGAGCTTCGGGGATGCAGACCAGACAGATGCGTCTTTGGTGCCTGCCAAGCAGGGGAGTAACTCCTTTACTCCAAGGGAGATCCTTCAGTCATCTGGCGTTGAACAGATTGTTGAAGGTCCAGGAATCAGTTTCGGAGTTTCATCCAGGGATATCTAAAGTTCTGGTTACAGAGGTTCCTTCTTTATACCCAAGGAAGGGGTTGGACTAACTCAGGGGACCCACCTATGGGACAGTTTGGAAAGAGGGGTGGCTACACCCATTTCCTTAGTCCAGTTTCGTGCCAGAGCAGGGGCTGGTAGCCCCTGAACCGGTTTGAGCTGGACTATGCACAGGGACACCAAATGTGCCCCCAGTGCAGGACTTCAAAGCACTCTCAGAGTGCACCTACCCAGCCCAATACACTAAAGCCTGTCTGGGAGGTGGTGACACCTCCCTGTGACAGGAAACCTATTGTCCAGGCCTCCCCTGCTAGAGTTTCGGTCAGCAGCAGGAGGCCAGACTCGTGTCTTTGGCTGCAACATCCATTTTGTGATGCCAGGGCTCTTTTAAGTTGGTATCGGGTATACAGGTGCTGCCATATCTCTCCCTCTAGAAGGGTGGGATCATACTCCCACACCAGTTACTGGTGTGGGGGTATGATTCCAAGATGTTTGACACCAAACACAACATGTTTCCGTGCAGCCAGTCCAAAGTCAGCATTTACAGTTTGGTTATAATGCACTTAAGAGTATATAGTCAGGCTGCATCACAGAAAACCCCGGAGAAGAGATTCCAAAGGCTGCAGAGGGGCTCTGCTCATGCGTGGGCACCCTTTCACACAAAACCAAGCACCCTGCCTTCAGGATTGATAAAGCCTACCATAGAGGTGACTGATAGGTTTCTATGTGCAGTGATAGGTGAGATATAGTGAACCTATATCTCTGTAAGGGGTGCATGCACCACCTTACCCAGGCTGCAGTAGCAGACCTGTGGTGACATTTTGGAGGGCTCCAAGGGGTGGCATAATACATGCTTCAGCCCCTGGTAGGCCTCTGGGGTACCTATGCCCTGGGTACATAGTATGCCATATACTAGGGGCTTATAAGGGAACATCAGAATCCAATTTGTGGTGTACCTAAGGTACTAGGAATCAATTTAGAGAGGAAGCAACTAGGATGGGTCCTGAATAGCAGGGCCCCAGCCAGACGAAAGTGGAAAAACAGTGTTACAGCAGCAAACATTGGGGGTAACCATAAGAAGCAGTTCCTACTCTCCTACAACTAGCACCTGATGAAGCTGTTTCTGACTGAAAGATGCTGTCTCCACCTCCTGTGGTGAAGCTGGACCAGGGAGGAGAGAACTGGTTGTACTGAGCAAGACAGGCTTTCTGAACAAAGACTCCAAAGGGGAAAGGGGTATAAGTAGTAGACCTGAAACCCAAGAAATGTATATTACTTCTGGTGGATCAAGATGACCCTCTGCTAAGAAGAAGGGTTATAGAGCTGTGAGGAGGAGTACTGTCCCTTAGCTGCCTGATGCTTTGCTGGGTTGGCATACAGTTGCCTACTTCTACCTGAAAAAGGACAAAGACTAAAGTTTGCTGTGAATCCTGCTTGAGAAGATCTCCAAGGGCTTGAAGTAGAGCTTTCCTCCTTTTCTGAAGTCTTTAGGAACACATGTATTTCACTTGCAGCATCCCTAAACTCCGCTCCTGGGAGTTCTAACCTGTCTAGTGTTGCCACTCTTAGTTCTGGACCACTGGAGGTGTATTTCTGTGTAGCAAAACCCAAGAAGACGATTTTCAATTCCGTCTCCCATGCAGCTGCCTGCAACAACATTGTGGTCCCAGATGGCTGGGTGAGCGCAGCACCGACCGTGACAACACCGCAGCCCAAACACCTTCCAACATCGTCCCGGCATCGACTCTGGCACGGTAATCGAGGCCACTGCCGACACCTGGGCGAAAGGCACTGCTTGTGGCACTCACAAAGCACCGCCTGACGGTGATCAACGCCAGTGCCTCCCACACTACATCATGAAGTCGTTAACCAATGTGGGTGAGTACCCGATGCTGCACCATTGCAAGGAACAGACAGACTACCGCAGACACCGAGTCATCTCCCCTGCCCAGGAAGGACCCAATGCCTCACCTCTAGGCCTGGGCTAAAATGTCGTTCCGTTCGCGGAAATTGCGATAATTTGACATTTTCGCGTTCCGCGGAAAGCGCGAAAATGTCAACATTTCCGCATTCCGCAGCTTTGCGATAATTTGGTTCTTGCTCGCGCTGTAAAATAATACATTCTCGCGCGCACGCGGTCACCTTACCTGAATCCCTGCGTTCGCCGACAAGTTTTCTTGATCCGGTCGCGTTCTCCATGAGATGTTGTATTGTTTTTAGCCATTTGCGCTGTCTCGCAGTGACGTCATGCGTCGCGCGATCACGTCTTTCTTCTCGCGATCCTGCACCGCGAGACAACTGAAAACAAGATGGCCGCGCCCGCGAGCAACCGCATGGGTAAGTTGGCGAGCCGCAACCATGCAGAAAATCTCGCGAACATGCGGGAAAAAAAATTCCGCATCTTCGCGATATTTCCGCATGTTTGCGATAATTTTTAACATTTTCGCAATAATTTGCGAAAGTGGATTTCGCAAATTCTGCCCACCCCTACTCACCTCCCCTGCAACAGTAAGGAACCAACACCTCACCTCCTCTGCGTAGCAGTAAAGAACCAATGCCTCACCTCCCCTGTGGCAGTAAGGTACCAACGCCTAACCTCCCCTGTGGCAGTAAGGAACCAACGCCACACCTCCCCTGTGTTAGTAAGGAACCAATGCCGCCAATCAGAGGCACTGCATCACCTCCCCAACACCATGCAATGCCATTGTTTGGATAATCACAAAAGGTACTGTTTCTCTGGGTGTCCATGTAACTCCGTGGCTGACCCACACATCTTGCGGTCGGCGCTGTATTTTTGATTTGTATCTGTCACGACATCGAGATAGCCACATTTTGAGCTATTGTCAACTAAGAGCTATTTATTTTTGCAAAAAAGCTTTTACAGGTGATATCTTGAGCTGTGTATCTTGCATTTGTGTTGTTTTCTGTCTTGTTTGGATTAGAAAAAGTGGTGTTTTCACTGTGTTACTGTGGGTTATATACAAATCCTTTACACATTGCCTCTGCAGTTTAGCCTGACTGCTCTGTGCCAAGCTACCAAAGGGTGAGCACAGGCAAACTTAGGTGTGTACTTTACTCATCCTGACAAGAAGTAAGGAATCCTACTTGGACAGGGTGTATACCACTGCCAACTAGAGACCCCCATTTCTAATACTGCTGTTTCAGGTATTCATCAACATGCAGTCACTACATTTACCATTTGGAACCCTATATAAATTACTAGGTGAGCTTCACAAGAGGAAAATAAATATTCTGCATGTAAGAATGTGAGGGATATCAGCAACAGACGATAATAAATATCGCAAAACGGTCTTAGCGCTTTCATATTTATCGCCGCCTATCGCTGGAATTTATCGTCAGGATAACGCGTTATCAACAACGCGTTTCTCCAGGGCGATAAACAATGCAGCAAAAGCGGCGTTATGAGGGAATATCACTGGAAATCCAGCGATATTCCCACAGCGATAGGGGAAAACTTGATGATAGAGAAATGTGGATTCAGCCACTGAATCCACCTCCCATGTCAAAGATAGGGTAGTCATGAAAAAAGCAGACGTACAATACCGCCGATAACAGCGGTTAGCGCTATTTTTAATAACGCTATGGGTGTCCTGGGCTGTATTGTAAATACGGAAGACAGTTAGCGATCATTTTCCATTAGTTGTCACTGGGAACGCCTACTTTGCATCTCATTAGAGATGAAAAGCGAGGTGTGAACAAAACGGGAGCTGAATCAAGGAAACACGCGATAGCGTGTCCTTGTAATTAATGCGATATAATTATCGCCGCTTTTCGCCCAAAAATGAACGCTAAAGCGGCGATAATTATATCGCCAGCCCTTGATCATATGCCCCATAGTGAGTGGCCAGAATCAAGACCCTCTTCACTCGGCAGCGATAATCCTGACCGCTGAACAGTTCTAATCATTTGTTCAGGAAACACCTCAAAACCCATCTGTTCTAATCTGTGTATTGTTTGCTGTACTCTTAGCTCGCGCCGGGACACTCCTTGGAGTAGCTGTGCGCGCTATAAAACACTGTAACATAACATAACATAACATAACATCATCCAGAGTGGCAATTAGGATGAGTGGCTAGAATCAATATCTTTCACTTGTGCGTCAAGTTGGACTTCGTTCTAACCACTCACTATTTTAGCCACACTCATGTTGAGAGTTGTCTACTTTCAATGAATGAACCATCTGATGCCTACTGCCTCTACATTACACCTTTAATCTTATTCAGAAGTGGCTACTATTAAAAATGTTGGAATAATAAACATGTTATGCATTTACTCTACTGAACTCCAGAAGTAGTAAATATGTGTACTAGGAAACCTATTGCTACACCTGGCGTGACTCGTGGTGAGAATCTAGAGCGCCTGTCATACTTCAAGATTTTACCTGGCTGGCAAGCGTATTTATAACAATGATGTGCAAAGGATTTGTGCCTCAATTTGTTCTTAGTAGGACAGCTATCCATCCTCAGGTGGAATATTATCACTGAAGACTAGTTGACTTCACCTACCAATAAGCAATTGTTATTCTGCAGTCACTGTATTAAAATGCTTCCTACATTTGTCTGAAGCACATCTACTATGTGAAGCGCATTATAGCAACCGTGTGAATCCTGACACAATGATGCACCACTGCGGGTCTTAGGGAAAAGCTGATTTAAGTTTTCTTCTTCTGATGTGAGAGTTCACTACTGTATTTTCTCGTGGTTATTTTACAGTTCAAACTTCGCTAAATTTAAAGATAGCCGAGTGATAAAACCTTCCTCAACTAACCCTTAGAAGTACAGGTTGGTTGTACACTATGGTGTTGTCTCCCAAAAAATGCTTGTCCTGTTGAGGGCTTCAAATAGTGTGTAAACATTTTGGCGGAGACATGAATGACAAGGGCTATAGTAGTCGCTCTTACAATTGAGAGGCGAGAAGAAAATTTAAAACATCTACCCATACCTGCATGTAGCAGTTTTGTTATTCACTTTGTATTGTAGGGAAAAAGCTACACCATTCTTGTGAAACAGGAGCGATGGTGTATCTAGTGAACTTCTATCACTAAGAGTGTTATGAGTTATATAAAAGTAACTATAAACCACAGGGAAAGCGTAGCAACATGGCGGGTTAGTCTCATATTGTTGGAGCTCCAACAGAACCCACATGAATTCTGTTTGTATCAGCCGCAATAGCTGATATTTGCACACTGCAGGTGGGTGAGGCTGCTGCAGGGTGCCTGTGAGACCAGAGTGAGGTGTGATGAGACCTGCAGGGCAGAATACGCAAAGAGCAGGGAAGGCAGCAAAAGATTGGGAGCCGTAGTGCTGTGGAAATAGATGAGTGGCGGTCAAAGCTTCCTCACTGGAGGAGGAAGGGAGCACACATCCTACCTCCGAGATGCCACCAATGAATAACTATAGTCTCCATTGAAAGGAAACTCCTTAATGTGGCCCATGGAGTGGAAGAATGCAACCGCATTTGGGAGAAAGAGCTCATAGGCATAGAGAACGCAGAGGAACAGACCCAAGCCTTGGACGAAGAAATCTCCATCAACCTGGAGGCACCTGTTTGCGTTGTGGTTAAGTAAGTGAACCAAGTAGGGGATTTTGATTTTTTACTAACCCTCAAGGATAACAAAAAGGTGGTGAAACATCCATAGTTGAGGCTATAAGCAGTGCATGCCCTTCTGCAGAATACAGGTGTTACATCATAGGGAAAATATGTGAAAAAATGCCAATTTACTTGGGTACACAAAAGTGACATATGTGCCACATTATGAACCAGATTACAAGAAATTACACTTCTAGGCAGGAACAAATGATGTGGATTAGAAACAGCTTATCTGAGACCTGACTTGTTTTTCTAATTTGTGAGCTCGTGGTTACCAGCATGCTGCTTGCAATTTGGTGTGGTCCCTACTGCCCTGTGCTGTTTGATCTCATGACAGAAAGTAGGAAAAGTGTGGCTTAAAGAATGGAAAACCCAAACCAGTCCACTACTCCCAGGCCCAAATAAATACACCAAAAGCCTTCCAGTGGAAAAAAAGATGCTGACATTTGAATCACCAGTGAGAGCGAAGGGGTCCCTACATCTACATCATCTATATAGCACCTAGTAATTTGGATTCTTTTCTAGAGGCCATTAAAGCTACTCATGACAAATTTGAGCTGGAGATTGATTGATGCAGGGGCTTTGGATATCAAATTCCTGACGGCAGACAAGCAAATGTTCTCTGATGGGGAAGCAAAAATCAAATCCTGCCTGGATTCTTTTAACCCTTCCGAATACTAGGAGCGTTTTCCCTATGTAGAATATAGAACATATAGAACAAAAATGTGAAAAGGCTGAACAATGTGTGATTGTCGGACTACCGGAAAGGGCTTATGGACCCAGTATGAAACATTACTATGAGGAATGGTTCTGCACCGAGGTTACTGCAAATTTCAAGACACTCCAAAATCTCCACCATGAAAATGGTGAGGTACTGAATCCAATGGACCTTCCACCATCGGTAGTAATACGATGAATTAATTACATAAATCGCGACCTTCTAATCCAACTGGCATGCCACAAATGGACCATTTATGATGGAAATAGTAGGGTTTTCTTATTCCCATACGTTCCGCAGCATTGCAGCAGAGGCACACATGTACTTAGAAGGGAGTGCAGGACTGGATAGAGAAATGGACAGCAGGCACAAGGTAGAGGCAGAGCAACTCCGCAACAGCTTAGAACTCAAAGATAACAAATCAAGGAAACGTGACATGCATAAGGCAAGAGCTAAGCAGGCAAGTCTTGTAGGGAAGATGGTGTGGAGCTGGACAATTCAATCCTTATGATGTGCTGGACTCAACATCTACATATGTCCATCCATAATTATCTTTTGGACTGAAGCTTGCTGGGCACTGAAAGGATAGCGCTGTAGGTTGTACTCTCAGAATCTGCATACTCCTTGCCATGATATGAAAGCCCTCAAATGTTTCACAATAAACCGAGCAGAGAAGAGAATTAATCAAATGGGTAGAGGCTTAAGGTATTGCCATCACTAACCTACAGAATTCTGGAGGGGCTGCACGAGTAACAGTGCGGGACACAATTCATCTAAATGTGGCTGAAAACGACGACATTACACCTTCTTGAGAATGAGATACTAATGCGGCTATTACTTGGGAGAACAGTGGCTTGAGTAAACCCATCCGAGTCAAACATGTAATCTTGTATATGTCAAATACCGCTTGTATAAATGTGATATCAAAATTTAGTTCCATGTACAATCTGTTGCACGTGACAAATGTGAGTATATATGCTACTGAGTACTTTCAAACAAAATATTTAGGCAACTCGTCTTTGGAGTTCTAACCCATGATCAAAGACCATCTCGGTTTCTCTGAATGCACACACAAAAAACGTTATGAAGACCATTAATAGAGTTGCAACAGCCATTGTAGATACGAATGCAGTCTCATTAGTATTAATATCTTTCTCAAGTGGGAGGGCAGTAATGTAATTCATGTGAACATTTTATTCTCTTTCTCATTGATAAGTCAAGATGACTGTTCAATCAAAAACTATGAATAAAAACATTTACCAAAAAAGGACGAATATAACACACCCACAAAAATCTTTTCAACAATAAAGATTTAAATGGCAAAAACTATCAACTTTTTCTGATTATGACAAAGAAGTTTTATGAAAACTCATATGGGCTTCTTGAGACAATGTAATAGAAGGCCTCCTTAAGTAATACAACATTACTGGTGTTCCAGTAGAGACCTAGTAACCTTATACTGACTTTTAACAGTCACCGGGGCATATGTACATAGAAGTGGCGGAGTGAGGAGTGAGCCATCATTGCTTAATGCCTCACTCCGCCACTTAAGAAATGCAATGCTTTACCATATTTACAAGAATATGTTGGAGCCTTGTGTTTCCCCTGCACTGGCGCCATACTTAGCAGCCTATCGCCAATGCAGGCACCCTTGCACTATAGTGCAAGGGTGTCTGCGTGCAGGGGAAGATTGTTTGTGTGCAGGAATGTGTCCCTTCCTGCACCTAACAATGTTTAAATGCTGTTTCGTCACTTCAATGTGTGCTGCTTAATGCAGCACACATGGAAGTTAGAAAATGTAATTTGTTTTTTGAAGAATGTTTATGTGCAGGAAGGGTCACCTTCCTGAACATAAACAACCCAAGGTGTTTTGCTTTTTCCATGTGTGCTGAACAAGGCAGCAAACATGGAAAAAGTTAAAACAAGGAGAAATAAAGCATTTCTCCTCGTTTTGCCAAGTTAAGACCAGGTTTCCCCTGGTCTTAATTTTGGCGCTGCCTCCTTATGCCACCTTTGTAAATAGGGGGCAGCGTCAAAATCAATGGGTGCTGTGGTGGAACGCCCACCGCAACACCCACTGCCCACCCCTTTCACGCTAAGCATAGAGTGAAAGGCAGCCTTATTTAGAAGGCAGCGTAAAGCCGAGTTTAGTGGCATAACGCTGCCTTGTTAATAAGGCAAAGCCCCTATCACCACAGTAACTTTGGGAGTAGTGACGTTCCCACGGCGATAGGGGCTTGTACATATGCTCCACTGTGTTGGTAACATCTGTGTAACCTAGGTATCCTAAGCAAAGCCCATCCATATAGCAGGGCTTAACTTGCCTCCTTATTTCACATCCAAACTTGTAGCATGCCATTAGAAATCCCTTTGAACTGTTTTAAACAATTATAACAATGTGCAATTTTAGAAATTGCATATACAATTGATGAAAGTAAATTGAATATTTCAATAATGCCCTCCATAAGGAATTAACATGTCCTACATGTCTCTAACTGTTATTTGAGTGAAAAGCATACACAGTTTAAAGATTTCAAGAACATAGAAGACAGTGAATACCAGACTGCATCAAACTATATGCCACTCTTGAGACATCAATGTTCCTGTGGAGAGAGCAGGAGATCACAAGCCTCCTCCTCATGTCTGTGCTTGTGCCCGCCCACAGGCTGGGACACTCTGCTGATTGGTGCATCACTACTCCAGGGACACGTAGGAGTCACGCAGAAAATTAATGCAGGGGTAGGGAGGTGTTCCATCCATTCTTCTTCCCTTTGAGGCCATCACCGAGGTGAGCTGCAGCCGGTATTGGAGCTGCGTTTTGGGACCACGAGGATACTGTCATCAAGGCTGAGGTCTGTTTCTTAGACCACGGACCGCAGAATATCTTGAGATCATCTGACCACCTTCTCTTTCCCTTCACCTCAACGCCCGCACATAGGACTTAGTGATGAAACCTGGATAAAAGTTGGTAAGAGCTGATTGCTGATTTTCTGTGAGAACTGTAGTGAGAGACAATAGTAGACAGTGGAAGACATCGCTGATTCAAAGATTCAAACCCAAGCTGGTTCAAGTGTTTTCCAGTGTTCCTCTGGTGAGCCTGTAGTTGGAGGCGGTGGAAGTCACCAGTAACGACCAAGGAGGAGAAGTTAAGCAATTTATACTAGACCTCATGCAAAAACTGTTAGAATTGGTCCAAACTGTTTCCCCGGCCTGTATTCCATGACTGACATTGTGTCTGGGGTGGGACTGCGTTTATGTAGGCCAGACTTATGGATACAAGGTAGGGCTGGCTGGACAAAGACTAGAAACATGCTCAGGATCACGTCGTAGAGCACAGAAGAGTGTGAACTTTGGCAGTACCCATATGTGACCATTGTTGATGGCAGTCTTGCATCCTAATGTAGCTACCTGTAAGGTTGCCAGAGGGACCACCCCATGTACAAAAGTGACAACTGACATTATGCTCAAGAGGGCTGTAGGGATAATTTCTACAGAAATTGCTTTGACAGAGCACAGGCTTTCTCTGCAACATTGCACTGGAATAAGAGAACTCCGTGTCTACCACTGACATAAGGATCACACTTTTTTTGTTCCCCTGAACCTGGGTCTGCAGAGTCAACCAATGCCAGCATTTTGGTGGGCACAAATGCAGAAACTGAACTGGAACCATCAAAAATCCCGGAACCCCTGCCGCAAATCGGGCCAGCCACTAAAAGCCAACAGGAAATGCCCCAGTGTCAAAAAGGAAAACAAATGTCTAACAACAGGGCCAGCTTTCCCCCAGGCTTCAAACCCAGAAACAGCCTCAGCTAGTTCAGACATGTGATAGTGGGTCTTTGGACCCTATAAATTATGAAGTTGTATATGGCAAAATTATTATTTTTCTGGAGGAGAAACTAAGACCAACTTTGGAGCTAGACCCCTGACCTCCTGCTCTCTCCCCCAGCAGCTCCGCAGTAGTCCTGCTGCCCCTGCCCCTGTGCAGGTAGGTGTTCAAGGCCCTCCTCCACCCGCAGGTTCCTGCCTGTGCCTCGTCCCTGGTGGTCCAGTGGGAGAGCCTTGCTCTTCTGCTGGCCACTGATGTCTGTCTCTGTCTTTGTGCTAGTTGCTCTCCGTGCCTTTTCCTGCCAATGCTGCTCCTGCAGCCCCTCCCCTCTGCTGGTTGCCCATTTCCTTACACCCACCCTACTTAATGGCGGCTGCTGCGTGGCAGCTGCATGGCTGCGTGCACCAGGTGTGCCACTGGCACGCCAAAGTCAACCCCATCTGCGCCCGTCCGCGACCCAGACACGGCCAGTGGCAGGAACCCTGGATCTATGACCGCCCACCGCTACAACTCCGCTGCCCTCCTCTCACTCAACCCGGAAGGAACAACTACTGCCAGCGATCGACGCCAAACATCACCCACGGCCAGTTCTCCTGCCGTCACTGCCGCCAATCCTTCACCGCTTACCGCACCCCCACGTCAACAACACCGAAGCCCTGAAGTGCATCCTCCTTAACGTGCGCTCCCTGCGCAGACACGCCATCAAGATTTGGGACCTCCTCAACACCCTCTCACCAGACGTTGCCTTCTTTACAGAAACCTGGACCAATGCATCCTCCGCGCCCGACATCGCCACCGCTATCCCCGACAGATACAAGATCCAGCGGGAGGACCGCACCAACCGCCCAGGAGGAGGACTCGTCATCATACACAAGAACTCCCTCCAACTCTCCACCTCCACCACGATGGACTCCTTCTTCACCACCGAACACCTCCACTTCCAGATTCAGACCAGACCCAGAACCTCACTCTGCAGCACCCTCACCTACAGACCCCCCAGACCCAGTGCTTTGTTCGCTACTATCATCACTGACCTCATTGCAACCCACGCATCGCCTCCATGGACAACATACTCATAGGAGACCTGAACTTCCACCTTGACAACCCCAGCGACCCCCACTCCACCACCCTCCTGGACAACCTCGCCAACATCGGACCGAAACAGCTTGTCACCATGCTCACCCACAAGGCAGGACACACCCTCGACCTTATCTTCGCAGGAGGCAACAACATCCATTTCAGCCACACCACACAACCCTCTTGGACAGACCACCACTGCGTACACTTCCAAGTTGACAAACCCCTGCCACCCAAACCTGCACGCGCCCCCCACAAGGAACTGGAGCAAAGTCACTGAGGAACAACTCAACTCCACCCTAAACCGCAAAGCCCCCACCACATTGACCAACGCCAACCTCCCAGCCAAAGGACTCCACACATGGATCTCCAGCTGCGCAGACAAGCTTGCACCACTACGCAACCCCGACAGACAAAACCCCAGAAAAGCTGCCTGGTTCACCGCTGATCTCCAAGAATTCAGATGCACCTGTAGACATCTTGAGAAGAACTGGAGAAACAGCAAAATGCCAGAAGACTACACCACCTACAAAAAGGCCATGACAGAATACCACCAGCGCATCAGATCCACCAAAAGGACCTTTATCCAAAATAAGATGCTCGCCAACGCCAGTAACTCCAAGCAGCTCTTCATCGTCATCCAGGAATTCACCAAGCGCCCCAGCGAAACCACGGACATCACCCTTTCCCAGGACCTCTATGACAAGCTTGGATCCTACTTCCATCTGAAAACCAAGGCACTTTATGACAACTTCACCGACCAGACACCCAACTCTGAACCCACTTCCTGTTCCAGCAACGCCATTCAGACCACCATCTCCTCCTGGACCCCAGTCACCACCAAAGACACCACTTCGGCCATGAAAGGCATCCACTCAAGGGCCCCAGGGGCCTCTGCCCGCAGCACATTTTCCACAGAGCCGCCACCCCCATCGCTCCCGAACTACAACACACCATCAACACCATCTTCAAAACCGGCACCTTTCCCTACTACTGGAAATTCCCAGAAGTCAGACCCCTGCTCAAGAAGCCCTCATCAGACCCCACTGACCTCAGGAACTACCGACCCATCTCCCTCCTCTCCTTCACAGCCAAAGTCACAGAGAAGACCGTCAATGCACAACTAACCAAATTAATCGAAGAAAACTCCATACTCGACTCCTCCCAATCTGGATTCCGCAGCAAACACAACACCGAAACCGCGCTACTTGCCGCATCAGACGACATCCGCAACCTCCTCGACCAAGGACGCACTGCAGCCCTGATCCTACTTGACCTCTCTGCAGCATTCAACTCTGTCTCCCACTGCACAATCACTGCCAGAGTCCACGACGCTGGCATACAAGGAACTGTCCTCGACTGGATCCGCTCGTTCCTCACTGGTAGAACCCAAAGAATCAGACTACCACCCTTCCTCCCTAAACCCATGGAAATCAACTGTGGAGTGCCCCAAGGATCATCGCTCAGCCCCACGCTCTTCAATATCTACATGGCCCCCCTCGCCACCATCGTCAGACAGCACAGACACAGCATAGTACCCTACACTGACGACACCCAGCTCATTCTCTCCCTCACCAAGGACTGAATCACCACCAGACTCAACTTCCAGGAAGGAATGAAGGACATCGCATCCTGGATGAGCAGAAACTGCCTGAAGCTCAACTCAGAGAAGACAGAAGTCCTCGTCCTTGGACCCTCCGCCTCTGCATGGGACAAGACCTGGTAGCCTACCTCCCTCAGCAGCCCCCACACACCGATAAACCAAGCCCAAAACCTCAACATCCTTCTCAACTTCTCCCTCTCAATGACCCGACAGGTCAATTCCGTCACCTTCAGCTGTTTCAACACCATCTGAATCCTCTGAAAGTCCTTCAAGTGGATCCCCCACAAATCAAGGAAGGCTGTCACCCATGCACTCATCACCAGTAGACTGGACTACGGAAACTCCCTCTACACCGGGATCAGCAAGTCTCTGATCTGCAAGCTCCAGACCATACAGAACACCGCAGCCAGACACATCCTTGACATTCCTCGACATGAGCCCACCACCCAACACCTACGGAACCTCCACTGGCTCCCCGTTGAGAAGCAGGTCACTTTCAAGATACTCACCCATGCCTACTGATGCATCCACAACACGGACCCCAATACCTCAATGAAAGAATCTCCTTCCACATCCCCAAAAGAAACCTCCGATCTGCCGACCTCGTTCTCATCGAAATCCTGCGCATCCGCTGAGCCAGAATAGGTGGAAGAACCTTCTCCTACATCGCAGTCAAGACCTGGAACGAGCTCCCACTCAACATCATTTGCGACCCCTCCCTGAACATCTTCAGGAAGATGTTCAAGATCTGGCTTTTTGAATGAACGGAGCTGCTTACCTCCCCCAGCGCCTTTAGACCCTCATGGGTGAGTAGCCCTCTTACAATTACCCTGATTGATTGATTGATTGATTAGATTGCCTCGAGCTTATCAAGTGCAAGATGGCAGATTTACTCTAAGTACCTACTTCCACTTTTGTTGGGAATGCTTTGACACAGCAAGTAGTTCACACCCTTCAATGTACTATGGAAAATAGCGCACAGGTATCTGCTGGAACATCAGAACAGGTTCTCTGTGTTAAGTGACTTAGCGGATGTAGACTGTCTGGGAGCTAATCCAGTGAATAGTAAGGAGCTAACATCTATCTGTCTAGTGACACCTCCCCATCCTGTTATTATGCTTCCTTTAGACTATACCTCTGACCGTTCTGACATCACTATAAAGATATTGAGTTGAAATGTGGTAAGGCTTCAGTGCAAGATTATATTGTCTGAGTAGCAAGCGTTTATAAGGTGGTGTGATATTGGTATGCTTTAGGAAGCCTGGGATACCCTAATAACAGATATTGATGATTTCTCTATATCATAACAGCTGTGCCATTGACCTTGGGCTGTGCATCTGAGGGGCTCGCCATTTGGGTAAATATAGCTGTGCGTGACTGCACTAGTGCGCTTGAGTGCCCAAATAACAGTTTTTAAGTAGGAAGTCATAAGAGGGACATGACTCTGCACTTAATTAATTTCTATAACAACAACTTTACTAATATTCCCAATACAAAACTTCTGGCATTATTTGATTACATCAATTCGATATTGAGTAATGCCATTAATAAGGGTCATGAGGCCTTATTGTGCCAAGCTGGTAACTTTAATATCAAACTTCCACTGCTGTCTAGTTTATACCATGTTACCATCGGTATCTTGGTCAGCCTGTCAGTGAGCACTGTTGTGAGTTATGACCCAAGAGGCCTAGAGCTGTTGTCTTACCTAATCTCCCATGACCTAATTAATGTTATGGATGTGGCATGTGCAAATAAGTGTTCAGTGCCAACATATGGAGGCAGAGATTGTTCCTCCACTATTGACTACTTCTTTATCTCGTCTGACATATTACCTGATAATTCCAATGGGATGGCGATGCTAGTTCCTGAATCATCCAGAGACTTGAGCTCGGTTTACAGGAGGAGATACTGCTCCGGTGGCAAATCCCAGGCGGTAGGGTGTTGGGATGGAACAAGCGTGTATAGTCAAAGATGCTGTGGCTTATCCACTCAACAATAACACTGCAGCAGGCATTCACACCAGTCTGATGAATGGTACCGGCAGATATGGTACCTATTAACAAACATATAATAAGACTTTAGTCTAGTATTAACCCTATCTCTTAAGGTATCACCTCACGAAAGTTTTGCAAATCTCAACCAACCTTTAGTTTTGTTGTTGTTTTGTTTTCATTTAGATTGTCCATAGATTACATCATTTTCTCTCTGTGGTGAGTATGAGTTCAGCATCAAACCCACAAGCAAATATGGACGGGGTTAGCTTCACCTAAGTCCTCTCTGGCAGAGCCCTGCAAACAGTATGTACAAGTTGAACAAAAACACTTGTTACTTTTATTTGCAGCACAATGTTAGGACTGAGCTCAGCGCATAGTAAAATCAAGTCTGTTAATGCGTCTTTCCTTTTCTTCTTGTTCTTTTTTCCATCCAGGTACGAGACTAATGCTGGACCTTCTTTGTGGTTATGTTGAGGCCGGAGGATCAAGGGAGCTGGCAAAAGAGAGCCCTGGAAGCTGGGAAACAGGCAAGTGGCAGAAGAGGCTAAGCAAAGGAGAGGAGTGTAGACAACCTTTAAATAAGACTGCTTTAGAACATTCATAAAGGTCACATTCAAATTGTTTGTAACAAGGAACAGGAGCAGATAATTAACTTGATGAGGCTGCCTTCTAGCAAGTGCTTTAGAATGTTCACAAATGTTGTGTTCAAATTGCCTATAGCAAGGAACAGGGCAAGATGAATAATTTGATGAAGCTGTCTTCTAGAAGTTGTTTAAGAATGTTCACAAAAGGTTGCATTCTAATTGCTTATAGCAAGGAACAGGTGAGGATGATTAATTTGATGAGGCTGTCTTCTGGAAGGTGTTTTTTTCCCCTCATATGACCTCCGTAGCTATAGCAACCACTCGACCTGTTCCACCTCTGGTGCATATAGCTTGGTGGATCCACTCTCAGCTGATGTTCTTTACAGGAAGTACCCATAACACACAACCTGAGCTGACCAGAGGTTTTAATCATTGGAACTAATCCTATCCCTAATCTAGTGTATCTCATCCAGTAGAAGAATCATCCAATAAATTCCAAAACAAGCCCATATCTGGCCTTTCTCTATAAGCATTTACTTTCTGATCTAAAGTTCTGAAATATCCTACAGAGTTCCACCAGGCATTCCAAGTGGGAGGCACAGTCTGACGCCACAATTTGCAAATCTCCCTCATGGCCAGCAGTGTCAGATAGAACACCAATTTTTGTTGCAACCCTGACAGGCCCACCACTCCCCCCAATGCAGGAACAATACCAAATAATATAAAATGTGGGCTTACCTCAACAACGATACCCAGAACCCTGGAGAGGGTCTTACCCATGCTTCTACAAAATTAATGTATCTTAGAGCAGGAAACAAATACATGGACATCATCTGCATTCTGACAACCGCATCTCAGACCGCTAGCTTCTCCAACACCTTTTATCCTGGATATCTTAAGGAGGGACCAGTAGATCCAATGGAGTGTGAAAAAGTGATTTCTTCTGAGTGCAGCAGATTTAATCAGGGGGTAAAGAATGTCTAGAGATACATGCCATAAATCTTTCAGCTCCTCGCTCGGTTGCTCTATCTTTCTATCTACTGCTGCTAGGAGGTGGTTATACCATTACGCCACTTCTTTCTTGGGGCTAGGTCTTGTAGTTCATTTTCCATGCTATTGTCTTCCAAGATGGACCAGTGTTGAGTCTTACACCAAGAAGAAAGCTGATAAAACTTGAACCTTGACAGAGATCTGCTTGTAGTATGACTCCAAAAGTCCCATGAATGACTTTTATTACCCACTACGAGATCCCTCCAGTGTACAACTCCTGCCTCTTTTAGTGGATAAGCTAAAGCGTCCAAAAGACACTCCGGTGTACCAGGGGAATTCCAGACTGGGGCCCAGTCACTATAATATGAAAGACCCAAGCAATCTCGCCAGTCCGACCGCAACTTGGCCGCCATACGCAGAGAAGTTGTTTTAAAATGTTCACAAAGGTCACATTCCAACTGCTTATAGCAAGGAACAGGTGCAAGGGATTAATTTGATGATGGCTGTCTTCCAGAACGTTTGCGTTGAGGTCATCTATTTGGTTGCTTGATGCTTCTTCTGGTGGATTTTCTAAATGTTTCCATGGTGCCTGAAACCTGACCTTGCATATGGATGGTAAAACATTAGTAAAAGCTATTAAGCCTTTTCAAACAAACTGGGTAACTTTAGCTGCAGCTAGCTATTACCAACACCATGTAATATGGTCAAAAGTCAAGGTACAAGATATTTGTTAAATTATAATTGTTGGAAAAACAATATGAAGCTGCTAGGTTATGCCAGTCAAGAGAGGTGAGCTGTGGCAGATATCACAACAAGTGAATGTTGTGTGTGGGAAATGTGTCTCTTTTCAATTTGAGGACCACAACCCCATTGAAGTAACACTTCTAATGTCATCAAAGCCCAAATATAGGGTAGACAGTGGGGATTTGTAACCTCCAACCCTCATCAGAAAACACTAGGTTGGTATGGAGATTACATGAGCCAGCCCAATTCTTCACCCAGACAATCAAGGCTTTCAGAACCCTGTCTAGTAGCAAAAGACAAAGACCATCAGGTGGTGGAAGTGTTTACCAACCTCTGTACCAATATTAGGAAAGTCATTGACTGAACCCAGGGCGGTGAGGGCTTGACACATGCGCGCGTTTCGTCCTAACCCGGGCTTCATCAGGGAGGCATCTAAAAGTTTATGTAATATTGTGGGTTTATATTGATTTTTGTGAGTAGTGCTTTTGTATCAGTATAATGTATAACATAATAATGAATCACATTGTATGGAATTGATTGGTGTATATACTTTCTTTTTTCAGCTCTTATGAAGTCTGGGTTAGGACGAAATGTGTAGGTTGAAAAGATTTGATGAAATTTTCTGAAAAGATTCAATATTAGGAAAGCCCTCCTATCCCCCACTTAATACACCTAGGTGTGGCAATCACAAATGTTTTGGTGTCAATTGATCATTACATCAAGGGCTTGTGGCAAGGCCAAGGGTTCTCTCGATGGTGGCCAACTTGCAGAGAAATTATACTGAGGGTACCCTCAAGCTTCATAGGGAAGTGTTAACACAGCAATGGGACTTCCTTGTAGTAGCAGCAGACAAAAAGAACAGTAAACTCTTTTGGTCGCATGTGACAGAAATGCGTACAATGAACTAAACTATGAGCCCAATCAGTTGTTGTATTCCCAGTAAGTTTTGGGGGGCCCATTTCTCTGAAATCTACGCAACATCACCTACAAACATTGAGTCCTCTCTGGTTGATTACAATTGTTCAGGCATTCGGGTAACTCTGAGAGAAGTACAGGATGCCTTTAGCCAGGGTTTGTGTGGTAAGGCCCCCAGTTCAGACGATGTATCTATTGATTTTACAAAACACAATCTGGAATTTTGGGCTCCTCTATTAACAAATGTTTTAACAACCTTGTTTACTCCCCACTACCAGAGTTCTGGAAAACCTTAACTATTATATCCAACTTTAAGAAGGGAGATCACTCTCACCCGGAATGCTACAGGCCCATCTCCCTAATAGACACACCTGTTAAAAATTTTAGGGAGGGTGTTGTATAACCGAATTAAAGAGTGGATACTGGATACGCCATCTCTGTACCCTTGCCAATACACGTTCAGAAACCGGGTAGGGACTGTTGAGCAATGTTTTAATTTGTCACTGATTATTGGAAACTATACTGTTGCTTAACGTTTCCCTTTATACTTGGCATTTATGGACCTGTCTCAAGCGTTTGACTGTGTCAATGGCTCTAAATTGTGGAAAACACTTCTCTCTTATGGGATGGTGCACCTTATGGCATATTTGCAAAGATATAAGAAGGCTAGAGTTAGAATAAATATGGAAGGAAAGGTGTCCAATGATTTTAGCGGGGTGAGACAAGGGTGTGTTGTGGTCCCTCTTTTATTTCTAATATATATCAATAAGCTTCACCCTTTTTTAGTCACTGCTACCCCAGATGTACCCAGTATCCAAAGGATACAGCTCCCTTCTCTCCTTTACGTCGAGGATGCAGTGCTGATGGGGCGGACACCAAAAAGCCCTGCTGGTGTATGGTTTGTAAAAAGGGTTCCATGGATTTACAAACCAACTTTATTAAATCCTAGATTATGGCATGTGGTCCAAAGAGCAAGCAGTTAGCAACTCTTTCTGTGGGTACTAACAGTTTAAGATGCACCAGCACTTTTTCCTATTTGGGTGTCACCTTTGCTACTTCTGGGTTCTGAACACCTCATATCTCTGAGACTATGTCTAAATTGTCTAGTGTGGTTGACTCACGATGTAATCCACCACAGCCACCAGCTGTGGTCTTTGCCGCTTATTTCATATTTGCAAAATTCAGGGCACTCCTGTTGCAACATACGGAGCAGGGATATGGGGCATCTTCAAATGCGATGCTATACAGATCAAAGGAAATAGGTCCTGTAGCAAGGTGCTGTTGGTTCCTATATCATCCTCCTATGTGATCTGCCACTCAGAACTGGGCTTACAATAAATAAAACATCACATTAGAGCATAACCTGCACTCCTGTGGTTAGTAACTTGTAAAAATGCAGAGCCACTTTAACCAGGAATATTATTAGGGATGTGAAAGGGGACACCTAATCCCATAGTTAGCAGATGGAGCTGTGGAGTCTGTTTTTCGAGAGATTGGTTAACAGCGTGCCTTCAACAGACTCCAAAAATATTGCGAATGTAGATACGAGATTTGTGCAGCAAACCCTGTTTAATTTTTTGCGTACCACTAGATTAAACAAGGATGAGGGGACGTTGACAGAGACAGCTTATTTAAATATGGCTGTAGTCAGCACTCCTACCAGCTGCCTCTTTAGAGTAGGAGGACACTGGGATGAAGTTTGTTGTTTCAGTCTAGGGCTGACACATTAAAATACTTATTATGCTTTCCACTGGGTTTTTAAACGAACCTTGATGCAGGGCCTTGCCCCTGTGATGGGAGTTCTGCTCCGTCGATGCAGCACTTTGCACTTTTTTGCAAATTGTATTTAATATATAAGAAACACATTTTGCTTCTGCTCATTAAAATACACAATATTAAGAATTTTAAGGTAGCATTCTGTTTTCTCTTAAAATGCCAGATGATGAGAAAAAATTATATGTAGCCTCTTTTCTTAAAGCGTCATACCGTGCTTTCTGATTAAGACGGCGCTGTTGAAACTGTAGTGATTGTACATGTCGCCATAGGTAGGTTTTAATTTTATGTGTGATCAATTGTCTTTATTCTGTATAATGTTTCCCGGTCAAGTTTGTCCAATTCAAACTGTAGTGCTTTTATAATTCACTTTTGTGTATGATGAATTTTGTTTTAGTCTATATTTAATACTTTATATGTTTTTATTTGTTCTTAATGTGTTTTTTCTTTTATGGATATATGATTATCTGAATAAAGATGGTTTTGATTGACAATACCCCACACAGAAAGGATGTTCTCCTATTTGAAAGCACCAACTTTAAGCACAATAAGCTTTGCCTCTGTATGCTGCTCAATCAATCAATCAGGGGTTTATAAAGTGCGCTACTCACGTCTCAAGGCGCTGGAGGAGAGGGGAGATGCAGCTCCGGATCAGTCGAAGAGCTACGTCTTGAGGTTCTTCCTGAAGGTGTGAAGAGAGGGGGAGTGTCTGATGTTGATTGGGAGCTCGTTCCAGGTCTTTGCTGCAAGGTCAGAGAAGATTCTTCCGCCTGCTCTGGTTCTGCAAATGCGTGGGGTCTCTGCCAGGGCAAGGTCGGCGGAGCGGAGGTTCCAATTGGGTACGTGGAAGGAGACTCTTTCGTTGATGTATTTGGGTCCAATTTTGTAGAGGGATTTGTAGGCGTGGGTGAGTAGCTTGAAGGTTACTCTCTCTCAATGGGGAGCCAGTGGAGGTCTTGTAGGTGCCGGGTCATGTGCTCGTGCAGCTACTTTGCTTCTCTACAGCTCTTTTGGAAACAATAACATGTTGCTATTCTAGCAAAGGGGAAAGCTTTCTTTTGGGGACCTTCCCCAAGAATTTCATAGATCTTTGAGATGTAAAATTAAGCATATTCATTTTGGATGTAAAAAATTATCAAAATTGACCCTGCTCACTTTTTATTTGTTTTTGACCCTTCCTTGAGTCACAGAGGTCAGATTGCAACAAACATTTAATATGGCAGTTAAAGACACAAGTAAAAAAACAAGTAGTAGGACAATGAGTGAAAGTTTAAATGCCAGTTCGAGTTGAATTTGCGTTGCAGGTGACAAGGCATAATTGCATTCTACCTTAGCCATCAACAAATATAATGATCAGACTGGAAATTCGACTCAAATTGATAGTACATTTTCCTCTATTGTATGTTGTCCCTTAAAAACCAGGAAAAGTCAAATATATAGAGTGAAATCATTGCACTGCAGATTAAGAACGCATCATGTGGGTGAGTGATGTGATGTTGATCATATAATAACAAAAGAAGCTACAAGGTGACAGACATAAATGGTAGCACCTCACTCTTTAACTGCTGCCTTATCAGGCCGTTAATGCACGTAAACTCCAGCACCTGTCACCTAACGGTGCCTCTGTGAACAGATTAAACAATTTTTTTACAAATGGAAGTGCACTAAACGTAAGATACAAAGTCCAAAATATTTCTTTTTTCTTTTTTTGACTGTTATTTAATAGATGACATACGTATACGACGACAGCCAATGCGTTTCGTTCCTGTATAAACAATTAATGGAACTTCTTCAGGGCTTCACTCAATAGCAAAACAAATTCAGAAATCCAATTGGTAATTCCAGAATATGGGATGGATGTCTTCTCATACTGAATATATAGGATTCAACTGACTCTAAATGTAAGTCAATGGCTATTCAAATTCAGAATTCATCATTTCACGAAGAGAGAAATGTCTTTATCACCATCAAATTCAACAATCAGATTTATTTATAATTAAAATCTAATAAGACCTGCTATCAGTCTCAAGAAATTCAAATTCAACACTTGTTTGTCTTCAAAGATATAGGGCTAAATTCCTGCATCCGCATATTTTCCAGAGAGAGATTTAATAAAATCTATATATAAGATATAATCTAATCCTCATATAGATCTTTTCAAACTTGGTCTTATGACATAGGTAGGTCCATTGACGATGTTAGTATCACCAGCTGTGTTGCACATGCAAATCTGGAAAGAATGGTTTATACTCGATTGTCAATCCTGATTGTGAGCACAACAAATATCAACCGGCCACCTTAATAAGCGGTTCCGTCTCCCTCTCTGGATCGCCAACAAACGCCGTAGTAATTTGGTGCCATATTTATACTAATGATATTGATCATATGACAATATACCAAACGTAGTCCTAAAGCCACCCTTCTCTCAATCTAGTGTCCTAGTTCTCATCCTCTTTTATTATGGGATCTGTTGTGCTCTAAATTTCATTTTCAGTAGCAAAAGGTCTCAAGTATTATCTAAAAACTTAATGGCTACCTGGATTGCACAGTCAGGCATGCTTGCCTTGCTCTTTGATTTCTAAGGCAAAAGATGGCGAAGAATGCTTTCGTATTCTGTAAACTGTAAACTCTCCATTTTGTGTAATTTTTTTTTAGGACTAATGGAAAATCGTTATGTTTTAAAATGGAATGGAAAAGTTGTTGGGATGCAAAGACTAATCTTTAAACAGAAGGCTACAATTTACTTTAAGTTCATACACATTTTTCTTTTACATACGTGAAATACGTATGCTTCATAATTAAGTTCCTGTCAGTGGGAAGTAATATCACAGCATGTCTGAGAAGCAATATTTTGGGCTGAAAGAATTCGCAATGGTAAGATGAAATGTCAAGACACCCTAAAGCCATTATTCTGGTCAGCTGCTAGCATGTACTTTCGTTTTAATCTGGCTGGAGTCCAAAGACCAAAAACAAATATATTGACTGTGGGGGGAAATACATTCTGAGTAACATAAACAGCTTGTAATTGTACCACTGACAACTGAAGAAGAAGGCAGTTTGGAATGAAAACACGCTTTTATCCATGATTTCATTTGATTCTCACATCATTTATTGATTGAGGTTATATGTTCTGACCATTTAATGCAAAATGAAGTGTACAATATCACCCTAAGTATTATATTTTCAGCACATAAAGTAATGCAGGTCGAAAACACATATCAGAAATGAGCAACACTATAAAATACTTAGCTAAGGCTCCATTACCTGCATTTCAGTACTTACCTCTCTCTAGTATAACATGTCCATCTCTGTGAAATCTTGTCTCTTCTCTTGCCTATATACTACTAATAATTCTTCTTCAATGCTATTGTTATACAAATGCTGTTTCGTTGTGTTTCGATTGGGAGTCGGCCTTTACCTGACAGAGTTCCAATGCTCAACTTTCTAACATCCCTGCCCAATGTAGCTGCACTTCTGGTGCAACAAAATCACTTCATCCATATTTTGGACTTAACACAATATACGGGTTGTTCCCATGAGAACTGGACCCACAGGGTTCTTCCCTTTATCTAAGTTTAATTACATCGGGCAGAAGCAGGGCTTCTGAAGATGAAACGAAAGAGAGAGAGTTCAGAGAGCGAGATGTGTGAGAGAGAAGGAGAAAGGAGAGAATGGAATGGATTGATGGAAAAGAGAGAGACAATGAAAGAGGAGAATGGAGCAGGCATGGTTTGAACATTTTTGCCATGACTGTGTTTGTGTTGAAAAATTAGACAAAGGAATGGAAAGGAACAGAAGTGGAGATTATAAAAATATTTCCCTCATAATAAGTCTGTAGCAATCCAGCTGTCTCAGAAGGAACCAGGAGGATAGATAATGTTGTTTCGACGACAACGAGCAGTGAATTAAATTCAAGCTAGTTGTGCATTGTTTCATATTACTGAGCAAAAACGTCATTCAAAATGCGTGTAATTGTTGATGCCTATAAAGCAAATATTTGCAGGGAAATCATTTACACACAATGGGGGGGCTATAGTGCTAAGGTGTGTGCCTGGTGCATGGCAGGGAAAATCAGCGACAGCACAAGGGAGGGGGAGGAAAGAGCCATATCTCTGTAGATTTGGCGCTCGTCTGCTCCCTTCCTGTCACACAACTCAGCCCAACATTTTTGACTGCTGCTCTGCGTTGTGCGACTTTTTTGAAAATCTGCCCTATAGTCTTTACAATGAAGAGAAACGCTGACTACTAAGAAATATAATTTCAATGACACCGTTTGTCGTTAATTACATGTACATTTAAACTCCCAAAAAAGCTCCAATATTCACACATAAGGTGAAAATCTTGATATAATCTGTGAAGTTTGCAAAGTTTTTCTTAGATCTGTATAAGGTTTGAAGAAACGAAACATATATTTCGCATACCTCTTACTCCAATGACAAAGTTATAGCCAAAGTCATACATGAATGGGTAATAAGTGAATTGCAATTCAACAGCGGTATACTTAAACTATATTAGTATGGCCTATCAAGCGCAATATTGTACAGTTCATTCAAAATTTAGTCCTTGCCCTAGAATTTAAAATACATTCATGAGCGGTGCATAGTTTGATGAAAATGCATGCTATTTCAAGTGTGCAACATGCACAAACAGTAATCCCGAAAATAATGTTTAAAGTTCATTGCTAAAAGCAGCTGGTTTTAATCATGGCATTCTTTTATATTCGATATGTTAAATTATAGATCGTGGAGACAACGCCATCATATTTCACTCAAAGTGTATTAAAAGATTCATTGTGACCTTTTGCTTCTTCCTTTTAACAGACCTTTCATAATCTTTCGTTCAAGAAGTTCCTTTGATCTGTTCCCTGTGTTCTCATTGATGTTCTGTAGGTGTACCCAGTGATAAAGCTTATGACGTTGTTCAACTTTGTGATGAGCAGACTTGCCCTTGAAGATGAGCTCTTGTTCGACAATGTAGCGCTTGTAGCTAGGTCTTGGAAACAAGAGTTAGAAGCCAGGGAAAAAAAGACAGATCAAACCTTGACATTTAGTGATATTTTTTCAGTAAGCGTGCCTTCTACTGAATTCTTAGAAAACTGCAGAAGTTTAAATTCACAATTTAACGTGTTGAAAATATATACCCATATTATATGCAAATTCTATGCAAATTTCAAAGACAAATATAATGTATGCTATCTGTTGCAAAATTAACTCTATTAAGTCCTGAGGCTTCCCCACCCCCAACTTCGTCCTGACAGTGCTGAGTCCTTCTTTTGATATTTGGCACAGTTCACACTTAAGCCGTCATAAAGATTTAACACAAATGAAATACAGTCCATAATTGTGTCCTCTTTTTCCTCATCTGTTGGTGATTCTACAGGTACCCAGGGTTTGTGCATTCATCTGGAAGCAAATAAGAAAATAGTTAAAATGTGACAAAGTGTTTATACAAAAGGTTTGCTGTGCTAAGATCATCCTCTTCCCAGCTTTTAGGAATAGGCAGGGTTGGTAAAACTGATTTTTACTGAGGTTTTTGCAATTTTCTAACGGGTAGTCTGTTATTTTTGCTTTTGTCCTCCTAAGTGAGAAGAATATGCCTAGAAGTGAGTACCGTGCTCACTGCATTTCTGGATTCAAACTATCTTGGCTGATAAGAGGTGTATCCTAAAACTGGTCCCAGGATACTTGTTAACGGTCCAGGGAGGACCTGGCTTGGCAATTTGGGCTGGACTGTTCCCATGAGGAGCAGGGTCAAGACTGATTTGCATATGGCTGGGTCCAAACTGGGGTGGTGAGCAAAAAAACAATAGATTAAACCCAGATCTCTCACTGGGGATGAATGTTTGCATTGTTCTGCATTCTGTCCACTGTTTTAAGTTTCTATAAGTGGCATTTTCAGAATTGTGACTTAAAATCTGACTTTACCATTAGAGAGTTTTTTTTTATTGCAATTCTCTAGACACCACACTCAATATTCCTCCCTGCTCCTCATTGCTAAGTTAAAACATTCTAAATGTAATAAGATAACCCAATGTTATCCTAATAGAGAGGCAGGCCTTGTAGCAGGAAAGAAAAATAATTTAATCGTTTTTCACTACCAGGGCATGTAAAAATTAAAAGTACTTGTCAAACACTGTAGACAGCCAATGGGGAGGTTGAGGTGTTGACGTGTGTCCTGTCTTTCCTGGATGAGTCATGGCTGGGCTGCATTTAGAGTGGGGGAGGAGATGTCCTTGCACCTGAATGGGCCTGGTCTGCCTTACACAAAGCTGTCTCCACTTCCTGCCAGAAAGCTGGACCAGAGAGGACAGGGCTGGTTTGGCTGAGCATAAAGCCTCTCTGCCACCAGAGAACAAAGGAGAATTCTGTATAAATATAGGGGCCAAGACCCCAGAACTTTAGATTACTTCAGGACTCAAGAGGAACCTATGCCATGGGTAAGAGCTGGGAAAACCGAAGGAGACGTACTGTCCCTTTGTTGTGTGCTGTCTGAGGTTGGACTGCAGTGGCTGTTTCTGCCAAAGAGAGGGCCAAGACTTTTCTGTGTGCTGTGTATCCTGCTTGAAGAAGATCTCCAAGGGCTTGTTGTAGAGCTTGCCTCTGGTTCTGAAGTCTCAAGGACACACATATTTCATTTGCTCTGTCCTCCTGCACCTGGAACTGCTGTTTCAGCTGCCACAGAGGGAAATAGCAACAGGAACTTAGACGAGCGATGTTGCGACCTGCAACAAAGCCGTGGGCACCGCCTGTGAAGAGCACGACGCACCATCCCGACATGCACAGCAGCCCTGATGCCTGCTGACGCAGCACCATATCTACTCAGACGCCGTCACCGAGGCCACTGCCTGCACGGAGCTGAAGATTCTGCTTGTGACGCTCAGAACGCACCTCCCCAACTTGCACTGCAGCCCCGACTTAACCGATGCCGGTGCTTCATCATCACGGAGCCGATACTGGGCGTGGGTGTCTTCCTCCACCCATCGACACCACACTGTTGTAAGGAACCCATGCCTCACCACCACCTCGACATCAACTCCCCGGCAACAATAAGGAACCAACACCTCACCCCCACTGCAGCACAGTAAAGAACTGAGGCTTCACCTTGCCTGGGGTTGTAAGGAACCAACGCATCACCTCTCCTGTGGTCGTAAGGAACCGACACTGCCCGGCGACAACAAAGCATCACCTCCCCGATGCCGTACACCGTCTTTGCTTTCATCGTTTGTCAAGTTACTGTTCTGTGGGGTCGGTGTGACTCCGCGCCTGATGCTGTGCACCTTGAAGTCACTGCCGTACTTTGAATTTTCATCTGTCACATGTCGTAATAGCTCCAGGTGGAGTTATTTGTTGCTGCAAGCTTTAGTTGTGTGAATAACTTATTTTTGAGGATATATTGGTTTATGTATTTTGTATTTTTGTTGTTTTGGTCTCTTTAGGTTTAGATAGACTACTGATTTTTCTAAACTGGTGTGGCATCCACTTGTACTATTTTCACTGCATAACTGTATGTGTGCATAAATGCTTTACACACTGCCTCTGAGCTAAGCCTTCCTGCTTGTGCCAAGCTACCAAGGGGGTGAGCAGGAGTTGTCTAAGGGCTTAACTCCCTTACTCTGACTAGAACCAAAGGTCCCTACTTCGACTAAGGTGCAAACCATTGCAAACTAAAGAACCCCATTTCTGCGGTAAGGATTAGGACTTGCATTTGTGCCTAATATACAGTGATTGGTGTACACTACTGGTATAGTACAGACCATTACGTAACCACATACTATTTGATGACTCTATTTTCTGCAACTTGTGAACTGCCAATTTTCACCATGCTAAAACCAGCATCAATTGCATCTGTGGATATTGAGTTAGAAGATAAGGTGGAAACCTACACTGTGCCACAATTGAATTCAATCTGCAAGAAATTCAAAATCTCAGTAGGAGACCTCACCAGAAAGGAGGAATACTAAAAGGCGCTGAGGGCCTGGTTGGAATCAAGGAATGCCAGTAAGCATACCAAGGAGCCTATGGTAGAAGCAGATAATTCAGATGGGCAGCAGGAAGGGCAATTGGTTCTGCCTTGAGGGAGGGTGCTTTCTCGGTGGGGGCAGCAGTGTGCCTTCAAAGGGGCTGTCTCCAGTGGAGCTGGAGGACAGAGAGAGAAGCAGAGTGCATGAGATGGAGCTTGCTATGATCAAGTTGGGGAAAGGGAGTGACATGGAGGATAGGAAAATGGAGTTACAGAGGCAGAAGCTTGCCATGGATGAAAAAAGGATGCTCTTAGAGCATGAGAGAAGTTTGAAGGAGTTGGGCATAAAAGCCAAGAGTGTGGAGTCCAGTTCCAATGGTGGCAGATTGTCTTCAGTGCATTTAGAGGGAGGGTGCATATTCCCAATGAGTTGATCAAGGGTTTTATGCTTAGTGATGACAATTGTCAGTGGTTCAAGAGGTATGAGGTAGCAAAGAGGTCTCACAGAGTGTTTTCACTGTATTACTGTATGTGTGCACAAATGCATTATACACTGCCTCTGAGATAAGCCTGCTTGCTCATGCCAAGCTACCAAGGGGGTGGGTAGGGGTTGTCTAAAGGCCTAACTCCCTTACCCTGACTAGTAGAAAGGGTACCTACTTGCAAAAGGTGCAAGCCATTGCCAACTAGAGACCCCCATTTCTAACAATAATCCCAAACATCACTTTGCCAATTAAGCGATTGTCATGACATCACTTAGATCATAAATCACTTTGCCATAAGTCAATGGTCATAACTGCGTAGGTAGTGCAATCAAGTAAACACTTTATAGGTAGCACAGGTTACAAAAACCCCAATTCTGCACATGCATGGTGAATCCTGAAGTAATGCCTTCTACCATGACAAATGCAATAAATCATCACATCAGGGAAAGAAATGCAGTAGGTAGGTCAGGAAGAGAAAACACATGGGCTGCCACACATCATGGTACATAAATAAACGTACCTCATTAGAAACCCATCATCTGCCAAAGGCCCATCACCAACAAGTCTCAGGAAGCCCTGTGCTCTTTCTATTTATAATACAGAATACAGAGAGAGCCTGACTGTAAGTATAGCCTGTACGTAGGCCACATGGGCATCTGTGTGCCGTCTGGGCATATGGTTATCCTAGATTTCTGACTGAGTGCAGAGACACCTGCCCTCCTATAAAGGACAATATGGTAATCCTCAGCAAGGTCCCTATTCCACGAAGCAGGGGCCTCCGTCAAGGATTTCCCCGGGATGGGTATCCAACAAGAAAATTCCCCAAGGTGTGTACATACCACGGTGAGGGGGCACACCTACTGCACAGCGCTGCTGGGAGCCCTTGCTGCCCCCACACGTATACCACAGCAAAGGCAGCTGCCCCCGAGCCTGTGGAGCAGCTGCTGAACAAGAAAAGTTGACAGAAATACGTAGGTCAACGTTGCAGCAAGCCCGGAGCCCTTCGGGACTTCCATGTCGGCTGAGTAAAGATGTCCAGTCGCTGCCAACCTAGCTTACAGAGGGCTGCTGTCTCCCTTGACTCATCTGCTCTCCTATGAGAGGGACGAAAATGCTGTCGGCCTACTGCAGGACTCTGGTCAGGCCCCTCTGGGCCACAAAGGCACAGAGCAAGGTCTCTGCCTTTCCACTCTCTCTCGAGGAAGCTCCATCAGTGATGCGGCCCTGCCCACAGGGGAAGCTGGACTCCGGAACCGGAGGTCCTTCCGTGCTTCTCCCCACACAGAGCCGCTCTGGATCTCACTAGACCCTCACAGATGCAGACGAGGCTGGGGCGCAGTTGTGTCCTACCCTTGTGGCAGTCTCTCGGCCTTGAGGACTCAGGGCACACCCACACCAACTCTCATCAGCACCCGCTTGCCACGCGCTGCCCTCTCCCAGGAACACAACACTCCTCATGCACTTCTTGGGACACTAAAGTGAAGATTCCAAGCGCTCTCCATGGGCTATTTTTGTAGGCAAAAGGAAATTGATTTGCCCAATGTATCACTTAACCACATGCTATGGTTGCAGGGGCAGCAACCAGCACTTACCACACGCTGGGCTCCCTGGGAGATCACTGGTAGGGCAAACAAATGGCAGTGAGCAGAACCAAAGAGACCAACACCCTAGAGGTAATGAAGGGCCGTTCCTCCTGGCAGTCCAGCAGTGCCTAGGTAGTCCAGAGACAGGGAGCAGGCTAGCAGAAGGGCAATACTCAGCAATGCAATTCAGGGATTCCCTCTGCAGCTCAGCAGTCCTTCTGGTAGAGGTTCAGTCTGTAGAGCCAGCAGCGTCTGGTTGCAAGTCCCATGCATGTTCTCAAATCATGGGGTCACAGCCCCTGTACTTATAGTCCAAAAGTCTTTGTTTTGGGAGCATTTCAAACAACGTTCAGAAGTGCACAACACCCCCATTCAATCCCAAGCCTTGGCTCCAGACAAACTCCAGGGGGGCAACATTGTGAAAGCCAGGCACAGCCCTATCTAGGTGCTAGGGAAACTCCTCCCACCACTCTAAATGCAGCCAAGGTCTATTCAGCCCAGCGCTGAGTCACCCAGGAGAGGCAGGACACACCTCGCCACTCCTTGGGACTCTCTGGAGTGAATGCATACCCCCTGCTCCTGTCGGGACAAACCAGACATTGAATACACAATCGGTCAGCACACAAAGTGTCATAAGTACACAGAAATGCCCAATTTGAGTGGCATTTCTAAAATAGTGATAACAAATCCGCTTTCACCAATAAGCAAGAGTTAATTACTACCATTCCAAACATACCATTTCATATCATAAATTCATAAATTACCGCTAAAGAATATATCAGAGGCCTGAGACATGTTTGAAAGACTACTTCAGTGGGTGGCGCAAGCAGCACTGCAGGCCCACTAGTAGCATTTAATTTACAGTCCCTGGGTATATGGGATACCACTGTACAAGGGACTTACAGGTAAATTAAATATCCAAACAGGTGTAAACCAATCTTACCAAGTTTACAAGAGAGAGCACATGCACTTTAGCACCGATCATCAGTAGTAAAGTGCCCAGAGTCATAAAACCAACAAATACAGGTCAGAAAAGATACAGGAGGAAGGTAAAAAGTTTGGGGATAACCCTGCAAAAAGGGCCAGTTCCAACAAGAGGGAAACTGTGGATAGTCCCAAGGCCAGAAAAAAAGAGATCAGCAAAAATAAGAAGAGAAATACATGACATTTGGGGGAAGACCACACTTAGAATGAGAGGTCCAACATCCAGGTACATAAAGACCAATACACCCATAGTAAGCAGAAGGGCTGCATTGATGGCACACATATTAAATAACAGAAGTGATAAAAGAGAACCCTGAGGTACACCTATTTAGTTTTTTCTGGCCTATCTGTTTGTGAAGCATCCAAATGTCCCCTTTTATTTAGGAATTCATGAAGCTGGCCCACGCTTGCACTTTCAGCAGCTGAAGGACAAGAGGTAGAAGAGAAATGGGGAGGAAATTATTGGGTCTGAACGTTATAGTAAAGGTTTGTTCAACATTGCAGAGGAGCCACCACTGGGAATTAGGTCATCTGACTGAAGCAGCTCATTGGTGGAGAATGCAGGTTCTAGCAGATGCCCTGCAGAATATGCAGGCTTACGATTGTTTTAATTTATTTTAAAATATAGGCAAATCATCTTGCAATGTAAGCAACATGGGCACGTTAGTACTGGTTAACAGGGGTAAACTGCACAGAGTTTTAAAGACAGCAAAAATATAGGGTCTAGCAAAAGGGAAAAAACCTGTGTGACCACTCAGAAAAGGTTTATTTCCTACAAAACCGTATTTCAGCCTTCTGATGAGTTCATTGCCTGTATGACTCCCTATATTTTTTCCTAAATTTAGCAGTTTTTTACCATCAGTTTGTAGCTACCATTAATACGGAATGCTAAAGGAGTTTCAGTTCACTTAGAGGTCAACTCAAAAATAGGCATTATTTACAAAAATGAGGTGCAAGTATCAAGTGCACCTGTTTTTGCTCTAGAACTAGTCTCTACACACGAGACTATGAAGTAAGGAAGTAAATTATATAGTCTACTTCCTTGCGCAATATACCCTATTACATTTAATGTTTAAGATAAACACTTTAAACAGCACAATCTTCGTCATTAATAGGAAAGGAATTGTGGCTCTAACAAGGATGTAAGTGAATTGCTTATCAAAAGTGACACGTGAAATATTTGAAAAGATAATTGAGGAAGATGGTTTAAATAGGCGATTATGCGGCGTGCAAATGCAATAAAATGCATATTTTTATGAATAGATCAAAAATAACTTGAAGATACAATTACAGCTGAGCTAATCTATCTGCTTATATTAAATAAAAATCATTATATAACTTTAGAACTGATAACAAATCTTTTTAAGTGGCTGACTTTTCCTGTAATAATTATGCTGACAGAATGCACTACCTCATGGGACTTTAAACACGTTGTTCAATATTAAATCAAAAATAAACTACCACGAGAATGTTTGAATAGTTTTCAATAATTTTTCAAATTAAAATATCAACCCATATATTATGTTTTGCATATATGCATAATGCTAGAAAAAATGCAATTACCATAATGTATTGCAAACTCTTGGTTAGAGCACATGGCAGCTTTGATGGACCCCATACCCAATCTGCTGTCCCCGTGCATTTAGCACCTGTTTGAACCTAGCAATCTCAGCAAACACCTTCCATTGTTGGAGGAAGGGCACAGTCTCCAGGATCCGCAGGTAGACACAGCCCCAGACTCTTGCCAACACAGGACCCTATTTTGTGTACAGATTATCTGAAGGGATCAGCGCTGAATGTGGGATTCACATCCGGCAAGCAGGATCTCTCCTGTAAACTGAGACATTTCACGAAATTCGTGACATTTACAGCTGTAAGAGGCACAGTGCTATAGTTTAGTTGCGCTTGTCTTTTAGTTTACAGCGGGGACAGATCAAGAATCCCTAGGGTCCCTCGAGGACCATCTGCAGGTCCAGGATCCGAGTTCCTGAAGTATTACTAGCAACCACACTCCAGTTCCGGTAGGAACAGGCTACTTAACTTAAAGTTATTGTGCGTCTGCCTCGCTACAAATGAGTACTCAACTGTGGCATCATCTCGGTATCATTTGCTTGTTGCCACTAGAGGTGGGTGAGCTGCTAAAAGCTCGAGCCATGCTTGAGCCTGGAGTCTGGCTCCATGGGCAGCGATTCTCCAAAAACGTCAAGTGTAGTGGATGTGACATCACATACCCTATGACCTTAATTACATCACAGGAAGTGACATAAGTCGATACTTGCCCCTACGTTTTTCCAGGAGGGCATGACACATAACCCTAACATCACACTCACACTCTGTTACACCTCTTAACACTCATTCTTATCCATTTCCACTCATTCATTTGCATTCACTCTTAATCTCACTCATACTTACTGGCACTCAAGCACATGTTTACTAAAGCTCTGCACTGTGTTTGCATCACTTTTGTGTTGCAAACCCAGCTCAAAATGTTTGGGTGGGATTTAGTATCCAATGCAAGTCCTGATTTGCATTGGATAGTATCCCAAAGTTACATAATATTGTTATGTGCTCTGCGTTATTTTGTGTCAAGTGGGAGTTCCATGGGTGGTGCATGGGCATTCCCATACAACCACCATGGGTTTTGATCCAAATACCAATCAACAAACAGTGGCAGAGAGGAATTTGCACCAGAATCTTAAGACTCTTCGAGGTAAACATAACGTGAAGGAATGTGTGCTACATTGTACAGCCCACATAAAACATTGGAAAAGCCTTTAAGCATAGCACTTGAACTGAAAGGGGCTCCTTCCAGTACAAACGCTATGCTACAGAAAACTCACACGCCCTTAGACTATAGGGCAAGGTTGTGTACTTTGGCTGCCAAAAGTGCACCAGTGCACAGGGAGAGAAATAATGCACCATATCTTAGTAGGTATGGTGCATTTGTTCTCTCTCCAATTCATGCAAGGCAGCCCACACCTTCGGTGCAGTGTTGCCTTGTGTACAAGAATAAATAGTTAATCTGGGCCTTGAACCCACACAATCTCAGTCACTACCTGTCACATACTTTCACTAACTTTTAATCACAAACACGTGCTTGCACACACAGACACAAGCTCACACATGCACACGCTCAATCACATAAATACACTCTCACCTGCAAGCAGGCACAAAACATTTTTGCTTAACACGATAGTGAATAACAGAATAATATCCACTATTAGTATTAGAAAAATGGCTAAAAATATGAAATGCAGAATTACCCCATTGTGCTTGGCACCTCTTAGGCTACGGGTCACAAAGGCAGTGCCAGGGTTTGCAAGGGGCAAGCCAGGAGTCACATGTGTGACTCCTAGCTACTCTTAAATGTCGTCTCTGCCTGGCTCTGACACAGTTCTAGGTCCTGTTGGAATTTCAAGCCCATAACAAGCCAAGCTTTTTAGTGACTTTTCTCTTCCACCCTATACTTTGCTCAGTATTTGGCATTATGATGTGAGCTGCTGACTTTGTAAATGAGGGACCAGGTTCGATGTCACCAGTTCAACATCCTGTGATTCTGAGCAAATCACTTAATCTTCCACTGCCTAAACCTACATTAATGTGACCTTGTGTTATGTAACTTGTGCTCATGTACAGTGCTTATATACCTCCTTGTCAAGTCAGTGCTGTAGGAAAACTGCAGATAAATGCACAAAGAGGTAAAAACAAAGCATTAACATAAAAATGAGTGACAAATAGATACTCATTTAAGGTATTTGGACAAAATATTGAGTTGCAAATAGCAGGAGAAAAAAATATTGTAAAAAAATATTGTGTTGCAAAAATATTGTGATGCAGAAATATAGTCCAAATGTTGTATTTTCAGGTAACTAATATCGTTGGTAAGACTATCGGTATTGTAAATATATTTATTTTTATTAATTTAATGTGTTTTAGAGCAGGACACTTTTGGCATAATTGGGAGGAGGACTAGACCCCAAAGAGCACTGCTAGCCCTGTGGAAAGGAATGTCAACACCACAATCCACAGCTTCCATAGCCTCTGCATCGATCAAGGAAGGGGGCAGGATCACCACTCACCAACACGCCTAAAGTGCGCTACAGCACAGGCTCTTTTGGGACACCCATGAGGGGTACTAGACCCCTACGAACACTGCTAATCCTGCGAAAAGGGACGTTGACACCACAATCCACAGCTCTCATAGCCACTGCATCGATCAAGGAAGGGGGCGGGCCGCTACTCACTAACGTGCCTAGCTCACATCCCGGCTTTCCCACAGTGCAGGATCTGGGCAAAGGGTGGGCCCATCTGTGCCTGTCTGTGGCCATATGAGGCTGGGGTGGGTCAGCCCCCTAATGTCTGATTTGGGGTCCCCCTCCCCTGGCACAGCTGAAGGCTACTGCACTGCTTTCTGCAGCATTGCTGTTTCTGTATCATCATGGGTAAGAGAAATGCCACACAGTCTTTGGCTGGGAAAAAGTCGTAAAAATCCAAACTCATTATCTCTGATGTAGCTGGACCAAATATATACCATATTATCGCATGTGATTACAACGCTGTTACAACGACTGCATTGTTACATCGCAGTACATAACAATGCAAGTCATTACAACGACTTGCACTAGATGACGTGCTGGACTTAAGAATAGTATAATTTACTATTCCAAATCCAGTGTTTGCAACAGTAGGGAAGGCGTTGGAATAGTAAACCACACTATCCCTTAGTTTAGAGCGCCATCTAGAGCAAGTCGTTGTAACAACTTGCATTGTAGTGTACTGTGATGTAACAACGCTGTTGTTGCAACGACCGCGTTGTAAATGTAACGCGATGTAATGACTGTGTTGCTAAAGTTGTTTTCCAGCTGGCCCACCGCAGAGGGGCTCAACGTTGGAGGATACTGATAATTTGATAGAGGAAGTTGAATTGTTACTGGGGGGAACATATTGAGACAACAGCCCCAAGTCAAAATGCCTGAAAAATTGCTCCCTTATTTACCAACAAAATCAAATGGCCTTTGCCAAGATTTCTGTATCAATTCCAGGCATGGATGTTTTCTGCACACAGTGCTGTCTGGAAGGCTTCCACTAAGCCCTCCACGGCCCATGAATTAGGAGAATTCCAATCCTCCTCTTTAAAGGAAGCTGCAATTGCCTACAATAACATATATGTCGCCCTTTCAGAACTCCCTAGGTACAGTGCCTAGAAAGCAATATTAGAACGTACAGTAGCAGAGGCAAATATGTTGGGCATATCCTGCATGGGTGTGTGTAAGGGGGCTTTGGGCCTTGATGAAGTGTCTACCTTGGTGAAGGGTCTACAATCAGAGGCCAGTAACTATGGGGCACAAGTGGTGGACCTAGCTTATGAAGTATGGATCTTAAGGCAATAAAAATCCACTGAAAGTAAAATTAGGGACAGAGCTCCAAACACCCTCCCTAACCACACATATACTTCTCTTATTGATGAACTCAGCAGCTGTAAAAGTGCAAAAGTTAATGATGCACAGAGTGCAGGGAGCGAAAACCAATTGCAATCTCATCATGATACTATCCCCCATGCCTGCGCAATAGCAGCCAATAGATTCCAAAGGCAGGTCCTGCCACGATTATGGCCCCGGTGAGGTGCCCCAGACCATCTACACCTGGCCAGCTAACATTTGCACATGGAAGGTGTCAATTACATTCTGCAAGGGATGAGCCTTCTTGCGGCCTGGTACAAAGAGAAGCAGCTAGCAGATTCCCCAGTGTGTTTGTTGACTAATGTTCCAAAGATAATTGCTCGGGTAAGAGAAGATGAGGACTCTCTTAAGAATAAGTGCACCCATGTGATAGGACATGTTCACAAATGTCTATTTCTAATTCATTCGGACATAGTCCAAGCTACAAGATTTCACAACCCATCAGTAGTAAACCAGGATTTTTTTAGAGCTTAGAATGAGGCACACACAGCTAGTGGAGGGTCTTGTGGACTTGGGCCTATGCAAAAATTCTTCCCTTGGGCTTCTCAATCCAGTACAAACTCATTCTTCCTTGCCTACATTCTCAAGTAACTCATATGCCCCCTAACATCCCGATTGGCAGTGAGGAACTTGGGAGATGTCAGCGCTTGAGTGACTCAGCCTGGGCTCTTTCACTAGCACCCATGGTAGTGTGTCTATGAGAGGGGTCCAACTTCCAAAACTCATCCTGGAGGAAAGGGTGGCTCTGGAGGGGTACCCATAGACGAGTGCCCTCTCAGTGCACTGGTACCAGAAGCCTGAAATAATAAAATATTGCAACTTTCTGGCTTGGAATGTTGCTGGCTTGAAAAACAAACTCAATGACCCAGATTGGGCTAAGTTCATTGACTAGTTTGACATTTGCATATTATAAGAGACATGATGTATGGAGACAGAATCCATGGTGAGCTATTCAAACTTTTGCATAGCAGTGCAACACACAAGCAGTTTTTGTCCATCTGGCTGTCTAATCATTTGGGTTCGCCTCTCACTGAATGTAGCAATAAGGTCAATGGATGTGGCCTTCTCTGACATACAGGGTATTTGTGTATCGAGCAAGGGTGGAGGCCCACTATACATTTATAACATATATAACAGAGGAGTCAGGGAGGGGGAATCACCACCACTTAAGCCCTTTCTGTCATACAAGGGAAAGCTTGACCCTCTTGATCCTTTGATTGTGGTGGGGGACTTTAATACCACCTACGAGCATTTACCCAACTGTGCCAAATCCCCTGACAAGGTTTAGGATGAGGAATGGGGAATTCTGTCGCTGGACATACTGCCTAGGAAGAGGTGCGTGGAGATAGTCTACTAGATGCTTTCACTTACACTATCTTGTGGCCTGTGAGCCTGTAATGGCCACTCAAAATCGGATGCTTATGCACACTATACTTACAATAGGCCAAGACACAGTAGTAGGATCAATTATGTCCTTGTATATCTGCCCCTATGGGGCACTGTGGTCGATATGAATGTGGTCACAAGGGTTGTTAGCAACCACAACGCCATCCATTGCATATTGGCTGACATCACACTACGCAAAAACAACAGTTGGTGGACAGAATGCAAAACAATGTCATACATTCACCCCAGTACAGAGATCTGGGCCTAAATCCATCGTTATTTTGCTCACCATGCCATTCCAGTTTGAACCCAGCCATATGCAAGTCAGTCTTGACGCTGTGCCTCATGGGAACGGTCCAGCCCGAACTGCCAAGCCAGGTCCTCACTGGACCGGAAACAAGCATCCTAGGATTGGTTTTGGGGTTTCACCCCTCTTCATCCAGGATAGCTTGATTTTGGTGGCATGGAGAGCACGGGACCCACGTCTGGGCATACCTGTCCCACTTGCGGTGACAAATGCAAAAACAACAGTTGATGGACATAAAGCAAAACAATGTCATACATTTACCCCAGTACAGAGATCTGGGCCTAAATCCATCTTTTTTTGCTCACCATACCATTCCAGTTTAAACCCAGCCATATGCAAATCAGTCTTGACCCTGTGCCTCATGGGAACAGTCCAGCCTGAACTGCCAAGCCAGGTCCTCCCTGGACTGTAAGCAAGCATCCTAGGACCGGTTTCTGGGTTTCACCCCTCTTCAGCCAGGATAACTTGATTCCAGTGGCATGGAGAGCACGGGACCCACATCTGGGCATACCCGCCCCACTCAGGGTGACAAATGCAAAAACAACAGTTGATGGACAGAATGCAGAACACTACACCATAAGCCCTCTCCATTATTCCTTAGTGGGGATATTGGAACAGCAAATAACAAACGCACACTGAAATGGTCCTGAGTTCCCATCCAACCCAAGATCTTAGAAATTATAAATAAGGCCCTCTCTACTGCTTTGGGAGACCTAGACAATCTGACCAATCCGAGCTCAAGAAACCAGGATATACTTGCCATTCATAAGGTCTTATATTCTACCGTCAGCAAAGACTTCCTGTCCAAACATAGAAAAACCCATCCAAGTACCAAAACTAACAACTCATTGTTTAATAAGGACTATAGAGCAGCCAAAAGAGATCTATCCTTGGCCCTGGAAAGTGGAAGGGCTGAGAGAAGCCAGTACAGAGAAATGCAGCAGAAGGCTTGGAGGTTGTGTGACTCCAGACTCTGGGAACTCATATTTGATGCAGCTACTTCTAACAATATTAAAACATTCTCGAAGTTAGCTGCCAATGGGAGGCCAACCTGTGCAAGGCACTATGAACAACCAGATCCAGCCCCAGCTATGGTGGGAGCACTTCTCGGCTATCTATGATATGGAAGGCGAGGCAGTCCCTCCCACTTTCGATCCACCCAGGCCAAGGAGTCATGGTCCAGAATTGGAGCTTATCATAGATCTAGAGACAACCAGGATTGCAATTAGATGTATTGTCAGAGGAAAAGCTGTGGGCTGGATGGAATCCCCAGGCGCCTCTTTATTGCAAATATTCATATTTGGACATTCCTTCTGAATAAGCTCACTAAGGCGATTCTGGAGGGTGCTGAGATCCCAGCTTCTTGGAAAGCTGCAGAAATAGTACCCATTCACAAGAAGGGACCAGAGGACACCGTACTTAATTTCAGACCAATTAGCCTATTGAACATCTCCTAAAAAATATTTGCTAGACAGATTTTGCTTTCGCTTGAACCATGGATAGAAGAGGTTGATGCCCTGTCTTACCTCCAGGCAAGGTTCAAGAAACAAGTCAGAACTATAGATCAAGTTTTCAGATTCATGACCATTTACTAACAGACGGTGGTCATCCAGAAAGAACAACTCTATGCCATCTTCATAAATCTAAAAACAAAGTTTGATCTAGTCCAATGTGACAGACAAGGGGATCCCTGCCCCACTACTTGACATCCTAATACGTTTGCATTTGTATACCTTCAAGCAAGTTTGGTGGGGCCAGAAAGGAGAGCTAGATCAAGGCCAGATGTGGAGTGTGCCAGGGCTGTGCATTAGCCCCAAATCTCTTTTTGTTGTATTTGAACGATGTCATGGCCACCATGGCGCAGTAGAGGGGTGAGGCTCTGATGATATCTGGCTGTGGAACACCGATACTGCTATTCACAGATGATACCTTGTTGGTATCTACGTCTCCTATTGGTCTACAGATCCTGATGGGTTGCTGTGCTGTGCTGATGGATAGAAAGGGGTCTAGTAATTAACCTGGGCAAAACCAAGTTCATGACCATCATCCCACCATAGAACCTGTAGAGGGTCCATCACATTGGAAGGTACTAGCTTGGAGAGGGTGACCTAATTTGATTATTTGGGTTATAGACTCTTCTTCAAAATGTCTTGGCTCCCCCAAATTAGGAGAGTGCCCTTAGCTTATCACACTATGCCTCAGGAGTCTTCCTGCTTTACCACTCCTCCAAAATCAGGCAGATTTCACCAGCTCTCAAAATACATCAATTGAAGGCAGTAAGTAGGGAACGCCCTTTAAGGAGCTGAATAATGGGGCCACATTGAAACACAACTCTGGCCACTGGAGAAAACAACTTCCTAACATCAGTTCTAAATCATTCCATGAGTACCCCCACTCTCCCACTGCACTGGAATACTGGTGTAAAAACAATTTCAATAAGGCCAAACGTTGACTGAGGATTGACTGCAGGGACGTATAGATGGGCACCATATGTTACTCATATGCCCGATAGCGGAGGACAATTATGGGAAGGGGGCCCTGCTAGGGGCCCCAAAGTCATTTTCCACCTGCCTTTTCATGGCAGGCGAACCGCCATTAAAGGGCAGGCAGAAAGGGACATTGTAATCCCTACGGCAGTGCCTAAACAGGCACCACCCCTATTATAGGTATTACTGACCCTCAGATGGTGCATCTGGCTCCTTGAGCCCATCGCAAAGCATCAGACAGTCCCTCCACCTGCAGCCTTCGACCACACACATTATAATGCATTGGTTGGACTGCAACCACCATCAGAATAACCCCCTATGTATTTTTAGTAGTTTGCTGTTCTTAGCGGTTTCAGCTGTCGCTCACGGGCATGTACCCTAGTGCCATGTGCTATGTTTTTTTTATGTGCTTTTTAGGGCCTGAATCCTTTGTTACCACACTATTTTAATTACATGTGGTGCTATGCGTTGCCTCTGTATGGATGATTCCATGTACAATAATTTAAAATTTACTATCTGATAGCTTATGCATAGGCCCCGCAGTCATGGTCCGCAAAGCCATGTATTACGGGGTTTTTCTGGGAGTGCTTTTTTTACCCAAATGCTTTGTTTTGCACCTTATCTACATTTACATGCTGTTATGCTTTAATTTTGTATGGATAGCCTCATGTGCAATAATTTTAAATTAGCTGTTTAAGACCATATGTATAGGCCTTTTGTAGTCTTGGAGTGCTTCTGACTTTTTAATACTGGTCCACATTGTGCCTCTTGGACTCTTCTTGACTTATAATGGCCTCATTACTTTAATTTGTGATAACTTATTGTCAGTTGCTTGCAATTTTTATTAATTTATTATAATCCTGTTTACAACACTGCATGGTGTAACCCAATTTTAAAATGTGATCAGGCTATCTTTGCTAAAATCTTTGCCACCCATCAGTAATCTATTAAGATTGCCTTATTTTACTGATTTTATGATTTTTTTTGTATGCTTTTATGGTGTAAAATCAAAATAAAGTACTTTAGATTGTATTAATTTTGTTTTAGTATCGTTTGTATAACTGCTGTTAGTTATTTAAATATACTTTGTAATTTTAAGTAATTTTTTATTTTTATTTAATTGTTAATAGTAATCCATAGTTCTTCTAGGAGGGTGTTGGGTTTGCAAGGGGATAGGGTGGAAACATTAAACAAGTAACAATTAATCTTTAATTATTTAAATAGTTTTAATTAAGAATGTGATGGATATTCATTATGTACATTATGTAATATTGAATTATTATATGTATATTTTAGGTGCGGGTTGCTATGTTTGTAAGCGTATAGGGTGAGAATTGAATTTGGTAATGATTAAATAACAATTCATTTATAAATTATTATTATTTCATTGATTATTATTTATGTGAATTGTGTAATAATCATATATTTTACTTATATTTTAGGTGCAGGCTGCTGGGTTCGTAGGAGTATACAGAGAAAAGGCAATTAAGGAACAATTAATTAACAATTAATTAATAATGTATTATTATTTATCAAATATATTTTCCCTACTGTTGCATAGACTGCAATGGGAATAGTAAATCTCACTCCTTCGAAGTCCAACACTTTTCTTAACGTTGCACAGATTGAAGCGGGAATTGTCCAAACCGTGTAATATTTATATATTTTAGTTATATTTTAGGGGTGGGCTTCTGTGTTTGTAGAGTGGAAATGTAATGAAGTTATAATTAATTAACTATTAATTGTTAATTAATTTTGTATTTGTTTATCAATTATGTAAATTGGGTTATATTTGTTTATTTTCATTGTATTGTAGATGTTGGTTGCCAGGTTTGTAGGGGTATAGGGTGGACAGAAATGTAAGTATTAATTAAATATGCATGATTTTTTAACTGAAAATTAATTTTTACATTGTTTATGAATTTCATAAATTTGAGAATTGTTGTTTAGTTTTTCTAATTTTTCTATCTATTTTATGTTAATTAATATTTAGAGTTTTACATATATGTTCTTCTAAATTAATAGGTTGTTCAAATATATAGTGTGCATGAAGTGAAGCAGTTTACCTACTGTTGCTTAGACTGGAGTGGGAATAGTAAATCCGAGCCCTCCGAAGTCCAAAGCTTTCCTACTATTGCACAGACTGGAGTGGGAATAGCAAATGTAACCCCTCCAAAGTACAATGCTTTCCCTACTGTTGGACAGAATGGAGTGGGAATAGTAAATCTTACCCCTTCAAAGTCCAATACTTTCCCTACTGTTGCACAGATTGGAGTGGGAATAGTAAATGTAACCCCTCTAAAGTCCAATGCTTTCCCTACAGTTGCACAGACTGGAATGGGAATAGTACATCATACCCCTCTGACGTAAAATACTTTCCCTCCTGTTGCATATACTGGAGTGGAAATAGTAAGTCTTATCCCTCCCAAGTCCGATGCTTTCCACAGACAGGAGCAGGAATGGTAGATTTAACCTGTCTGAAGTCCAGCAATTTCCTTATTGTTGCTTACACTGGAGTTGGAATAGTACTTTTAACGCCTCCGAAGTCAAGACTTTTCCTACTATTGCACAAACATGATTGGGAATAGTAAATCATACCCATACCATAATCAATTCAGGAAACAGCTAAAGACCTGGTTATTCACTCAGGCATACACTGATTAAAGCAATCCCCCTGTCACTGCCGTGATCCTTCTTTGAGCGCCAAGAAATGTTGGTGTGTGCGTGCTTAATAAATGCTTTTAACATAACATAACATACCCCTACGAAGGCCAATGCTTTCCCTACTGTTGCACAGAGTGGAGCGGGAATAGTGAATTGTAACCCCTCCAAAGTGGTAATTTATTTAATGTTTTGGAATTGAATCAAGTATGTATTGACATATAGAGTTAAATATCAGTGATGTTTATTCAATTTAAGTCCAAATTTGGTTTATCTTCGCTATTCATTTAAGTGAGATCATATGATATTTAACACCTTCCATTGACATATGCGATAGCCCACTTGGGCTAGACTGATTATGAATATTTCCATTTGGCATATAGATCTCAAGTTGGACAGAATCTAATGATTGTACCACGAGTTGTATTTTGAGATTTCTATCATGATATATATTTACAAATAATTAGGCTTCCCTTGCCTTGTATTGAGAATTTTATGGCACATATGACAGTATAAATTGTATATTAGTTTCTAGATAGACTAATGAGATATACATGCTTAAATTTAGCATGATCAATGTTAATTTTTAAGATTTGATTTATTCCATTTACCTTGACACTGCAGTCTGATGTACAGAAACTTTCAAACTGTATTTTCTCCATGACTATTGCTATGTGCTTGTGCATGTGGGTATAACTGTGTTTAGAATATGGTGGTATACTGTTGATAAAGGCAGGGAGTCAAATGCATCCAAAGAGTCCATTGTTGAAGCCAAGATTAATTGCAATAAAAACATCTTACCCACTACTGGAGTGCCAGGCCTTAAGAACAAGAGGGAAGAAATTATACACTGCCAATTGGATCACAGACCCCACAATGCAACTAGAAAAGCTTTCCACCAGAGGATGTGCATTTGAAATGAGGACATCAGCCTGTGGAGAAAATTGGCGTGCTGTGGTGCTGGTTTACCTTTGAAAAAGTTTCAGGCAGGAACTAAATGCGTCAGGACTGCACCTCATGCTGTTTTACCATTGAATAAATATGCAAATCAAAAGTTGGGAAGAAATTGTGAATATATCATCGGCTTGGTTCCGCCGAAGAGCGACACACCACCACAAGAGCGCCATCATTTCCCGACCCTGAACCAAATCAGTAGCCGGTGAAAACGTAAAGGGAAATGCGGTGCCGCCGAAGACCGTCTTCGGTATTGGACCCGAGTCAGGCTTGAAAAGTGGGCTTGACACAGGGAAACTGATTGCTGAAATAAATAAATAATTTAAAATTGAGTATGTTACTCGCAACGGCATGAACAAGCACCGCCCAACAGAGGGAAGAAATTATACACTGCCATTTGGACCTCAGACCCCACAATGCAACTAGAAAAGCTTTCCACCAGAGGATAAACATTTGAAATGAGGACATCAGCCTGTAGAGAAAATTGGCGTGTTGTGGTGCTGGCTTACCTTTGAAAAAGTTCCAGGTAGCAACTAAACGCGTCAGGACTGTGCCTCATGCAGTTTTACCATTAAATAAATATGCAAATCACTCGAGCAGAAAGGAGACTCGCACACCAGGGTTCGTGTTCAAGAAAGCATGTTATTGGCGACGCATTTCGACCAAACAGTCTTCTTCACAGGCCTGTGAAGAACCCTGGTGTGAGAGTCTCCTTTCTGCTCGAGTGAAGCGCTCGCGGAATTTCAATTATTTTACTACCGTGATCCGACACCCGGGTCTCGCACCGACCTCGCTTGGAGTGGAGCTGGGTTTTACTGGAACCTTTCTTTATATTTATATTTATATATATTCATTTGAGATGTCATCAGTGATGTCATCAGTGATGTCACTGACCATGTCATGAGTGATGTAATATGTGACGTCATTAGCAGTGCATTGCGGGTGCGTGAGTTATAGTTAGCTGAACTAACTATAACAGGGGAATTTCTAGGGTTTTGTATGAGGGAAATGTCCAGCTAACTATAACACCCTTGAAACCTATGGTTTTTTCAGTGAATTTCTAAGGTTTTTTAAATGCCAATTCCTAACTTTAACGTCACTGAAACCTTTGGTTTTTTCATTGAATTTCAAAGGTTTTTTAAATGCCAATTCCTAACTATAACGTGCATGAAACCTATGGTTTTTTCACTGAATTTCAAAGGTTTTTCAAATGCTAATTCCTATCTATAACTTATCTCCGAAGATATCATGAAAAGCATTCTTTTTTAAAAGTAGGGTGCACATTAGTTTTGTGGAAAAGCATCTTTGTGATTGGTTAAGAAAAAGCAGTTTCAACGTGGAGTACATATCATAGGATAAAATTTGCTCAGCTCAACCACACCTGCTACTTGCATTTGGAAGGCACTGTTCGAACTTAAAACAATTGTCAAATTTTAACCTGCACGTGTCATTAAATGTTCAAGAAAATGTTACAAAAATATATCGTAAAGTTTTAAAAAATTTATGAACTTTTAACCTGCACGTGTTGTAGAATATTCTAGAAAGTGTGTTGATAGAATACGTTGCACTTCTGACTTCTATTTGTTGTTGAATATTTAAAAAAACGGTTCATATGGAAAATTAAAAAGAAACCAATAGAGAAGTTTTGAAACCTAAAAGAATCAAGGAACTATTCTAATTTATTATTTACATGTATTTATGTGTGCAGCAACAAAATTATAGACACAACAGCACCAGGAAGAGGAAGAAGCAGGGAGTGGTGGGGGGGGGAGATGGGAAGAATGGCACATATGCACAATTAAGTACAGCACAAGTATAGACAAACAATGGCCAAAATGAAACACACCAACAAGGAGCACAAGTCACACAACCCGCCAACATCACACCACTGAACGAGTATAGAAGTGAAAACCACGCTGAATTCATACAGGATGTGTACAAAGGCCAGTCGTTGGTCTTGTGGGATGTCTGCGACCGTGGTCATCATGGATGAGATGCCCAGAATGTGGCACATGGTCGAGTTCACTGTGTGTTATGTTGCCAAACGGCTGCTTCTCCCTCCCACGAGTCCCCACACTTTTGTACGGTGAGCTGTTGTATCTCGTGCACTCGTACGGCACGCCATTGTAATGCCTATTTGCGCATGTCCTGCTACATTCCAACAACAACATCACAGTGCCGTTTGGAGGTGGTACATGCCACTTTACAACATCGACTGCTGCGGCTCTTGTAACAGGCCACACCAGAACACAGAGACACACTTACCGCACTTCCTGTACACGGACATGTCCGTGCACCCCGTTCCCCTTGCCGGATAGGCACACCCCTCCACTGACCTGTGAACCCCAGATCAGCACATGCCAGTTGTGCATGCAGGAGGATGCGTACGTAGCTACACATCCAGGCTCACTGCCAACGCTGAGGTGACAGCACACTGTGATGTTGCAGGGCTCGTGCCTATCATGCTAAGACAATGACCACAGGGACACACTTACTAAGATATGGGTTTGGGGGGCATTGGCGGTCCTGGAGTTGTTGAGATGAGTCTTCTGGCCCTCATGGGTATCCCAGTATCATGCTCATTGACTTTATGGCACCTGTGGGTGTTCTGGTGTGGCTCTTGGCTGTGTTCCCTTTCATGGTGCAGGTAGTTGTCCTGCTTAACAACAGCAGAAAGAAGGTGTAAAATCCCTGGTGCTAACATGTCTTATCACCGGAATTTGTTTCGCATTGCAATTAGTGTGAAAGTTGTGATGGGATTTTTTTCGTATGCAGAACAATATACAAACTGAGCAGTGTATCGCGTCAAGATCCAGCACCTGACGCACTATTCCCAATCAATAAAAATACAATGACATTTCTTAATAGATTTCGTGTGTACACTGTAAGTGCAGCCAATACCTCAGTGCAATACAATACAGGATTTTAGTATTTAGAATAAATCGCAAAGGTGCACCTCATGTCTTTTTGCACGGGAACAGCTATTCTCCATTTCATTATCAGCACTTTAACGGAAGTAAAGTTGAGATAAATCTAACACACTATTCAGAAGTTGGTGCAAATTACAGATATCACTAGTATTCCAGTGATAAGTGCCCCAAAATTTAACACCATGGTGGACTCCATCAAATAACAGTAATAAGAACAAGAAAGAGTCACACAGCAGTTAAGACAACAACCAAAAACATTATGAATTTTTTTTCAAACTTTATTTTTTATAACAATAAATATATAAACGATAAACTATTTTCAAACTTTATATTTTTATTAACATAAATATAAACAATAAACTAATAAACAAAATGTAACAACAATAATACAAAACAACAAAGCAGAACTCTCCTGTGGGAACCACGGATGTCGACGACAGACCTGACAAATCACAGATATATAAAATGTATACAGCTAACAAAATTGTATAAGTTTAACTTACAAAAACTGTAAATGTTGCCGCTTTAAAATATTTACTAAATCTGAGGAATTTTTTTTGCAGAAGGCAGCACGCCCACGACGTTTTTCATCAGTGGTGAAAATGTTTTAAATTTTTTCCAAGGGGCAAACAAAGACCAATGCCACCTTCTTCATTCGCGCGATTTGCCAAAGAGTTCTGTTACGAGGGGATCCTAACAAAAAATACTCGTGCGGCACAGCAAGTATGATGAAACACCTAAGGACCCTTCATCCAAGCAATCTTGCACGAGAAGAGTGCAAACAGATGAGAAACACTCCTGTTCTGTATCTGTAAAAAATAATCACACTAAATGTATATTAATAACTTTCAAATTTATACTATTCCATTACTGTACAAACACATTTTATATAAAAACTGACTAAGAAACTATAGCCCTGAACCTCAAGTGTGACGATCGTTAAAACACTACATGCATAGGGCATACTACTTTGAAGCAGTTCATGCCCTAAAGCCTACCTCACTAAAAGACTACATGCTAACTGACTAAATGATTACAGTACTATAAGGAGACACACTGGGTGAGTGACAGGGTGTTTGCTAGAAGAGTATGAATACTAACTAGAGAATTGAAGGTGTGAAAGACAACTGTGTAGGTGATTAGAGGCCTGCATCAATACTGCATAGGCATTTAAAGCAGTCCATGTGCTAAGGCCTGGCTCACTGCATGACTACTTAGGTACTGACTGAATGATTAGCGTACAGCAAGGAGAGTGCCTAGGCGAATTTATAAGTGCTAGGATTTTCGCACAGGGAATGGATTAGTACTTGGTACTGAATGAGTCACTAGAGGAGTGTAAAGGCAGTCACAAGTGCTGAACTGTATGGATACTGACTAGTAAATTGAAAGTGTGAAAGACAAGTGTCTAGGTGGTTAGAAGACTGCATGCATAGTGCATAGGGGTTTGAAGCAGTCCATGTGCTAAGGCCTTGCTCAGTGTATGAATTCTTAGGCACTGACTGAATGATTAGAGTACTGCAAAGATAGTATCTTGGTGAATTTATAAGTGTTTGGGTTTTAGCACAGTGAATGGATTAGTACATGGTGCTGAATGGGTCACTAGAGGACTGCAAAGGGAGTGACAGGGTATTTCCTGGAAGTGTATGGATACTGACTAGGGAATTGAAGGTGAGAAAGACAATTGTGTAGGTGGTTAGAGGACTGCATGCATAGTGGATAAGGGTTTGAAGCAGTCCATATACTAAGGCCTGGGTCACTGGATGAGTACTTGGGTACTGACTGAATGATTAGAGTACTGCAAGGAGAGTGCCTGGGTGAATTTATTAGGGTTTGGCGCAGTGAATGGATTAGTACATAATGCTGAATGGGTCACTAGAGGAGTGCAAATGGAGTGACAGGGTGTTTGCTGGAAGTGAACGGATACTGACTGGGGAATTGAAGGTGTGAAAGACAAGTGTATAGTATGTTAGAACACTACATGCATACTGCATAGACATTTGAAGCAGTCTATTTGGTACTTAGAAACTGACTAAATAATCAGACTACTTCTACGACAGTGCTTAGATAAAACTTTTACATTTTCAGTTCTGCCACAGTGAACAGAATAGTACATGGTACTGCACCTTAGTGTCAAACCCTGACTCATGTTATCAATGCATAAGCAAAGACTAGCTTCTAATGCTACTAAAACTTGACAACATGAGAGGTTTTAAATTAGTTATCTCACAGCAAATACACGATGTTACCAAAGGCCTCTGTCACAGTGGTTCTCAAATGCACACAGACTCACAGTGAGATTCTAGACAAGCACCACTATCCCTAGGAGTTTACCAAAACTCATTCACTACAGTGGAAGTGGTAAGCGAACTGCACACAATCTTCATATTTCAGGACTGCACTTTTATGTCAAAGCCTGACTCATATAATGAAAGCATAAGCCATAACTGTCTTCTAATGCTACTAAAACTTGACAACATAACATGTTTTACAACACGTATCTGTCAGCAAATACACGATGTTACCAAACACTTCTCTCACAGTGGTTCCCAAATGCACAGACTCACAGTGTGATTCTAGACAAACAACACTATCCCTAGGAGTTTACCAAAGCTCATTCACTACAGTGGAAGTGGTAAAGGAACTGCATACAATCTACATATTTCACAGCTACACTTTAATGTCAATGCCTGACTAATTTAATCAACGCATAAGCAAAGACTGGCTTCTAATGCTACTAAAACTTGACAACATGACAGGTTTTAAAACAGTTATCTGTCAGTAAATACTCGATGTTACCAAATGCTTCTCTCACAATCCTTACCCAAATGCACACAGACTCACAGTGTGATTTTAGACAATCAACACTATCCTAGGACTTTACCAAAACTCATTCACTACTGTGGAAGGGGTAAGGGGACTGCACACAATATACATATTTAAGTACAGCACATCAGTGTCAGGGCATGACTCATCTAATCAACATATAAGCAAAGACTGGATTCTAATGCTACTAAAACTTCACAACATGACAGATTTTAAAACAGTTATCTGTCAACAAATACATGATGTTACCAAATGATTCTCCCACACTGATCCCAAATACACACTAACTCACAGTGTGATTCTAGACAAGCACCACTATCCCTATGAGTTTACCAAAACTCATTCACTACAGTGCAAGTGGTAAGGGAACTGCACACAATCTACATATTTCACGACTGTTCTTTAGTGTCAATGCCTGACTCATTTAATCAACACATAAGCAAAGACTGGCTTCTAATGCTACTAAAACTTGACAACATGACAGGTTTCAAAACAGTTTTCTGTCATCAAATGCAGGATGTTACCAAACGCTTCTCTGACAGTGGTTCCCAAATGCACACAGACTCACAGTATGATTCTAGACAAGCACCACTATCCCTAGCAGTTTACCAAAACTCATTCACTACAGTGGAAGAGGTAAGGGAACTGCACACAATCTACATATTTCACGACTGCACTTTAGTGTCAATGCCTGACTAATTTAATCAATGCATAAGCAAAGACTGGCTTCTACTGCTATTAAACTTGACAACATGACAGGTTTTAAAACAGTTATCTGTAAGTAAATACACGATGTTACCAAATGCTTCTCTCACAATCCTTATCCAAATGCACACAGACTCACAGTGTGATTTTAGACAATCAACACTATCCTAGGACTTTACCAAAACTCATTCACTACTGTGGAAGGGGTAAGGGGACTGCACACAATCTACATATTTAAGTACAGCACATCAGTGTCAAAGCATGACTCATTTAATCAACATATAAGCAAAGACTGGCTTCTAATGCTACTAAAATTTGACAACATGACAGGTTTTAAAACAGTTATCTGTCAGTAAATACACGATGTTACCAAATGCTTCTCTCACAGTGGTTCCCAAATGCACACAGACTCACTGTGTGATTCTAGACAAGCACCAGTATTCCTCGGAGTTTACCAAAACTCATTCACTACACTGGAAGTGATAAGGGAACTGCACACAATCTACATATTTCACGACTGCAATTTAATGTCAATGCCTGACTCATTTAATGAAAGCATAAGCCAGTCAGTCAGTCAGTCAGTCAGTCAGTCAAAATTACTTTATTCGGCTCATATCAAGAACCATAAAAGTGCAAGACATCACAATAAATACAGTATATAACAATTAAAATAAGCATGTACACATAATTTTAAAACACTACATAAAAATAAGACAAGGTCGAGTTTACTCACAATTCACAATTAATTTTAAACAACACTAAGTCCACTTGATTTTTTTTCTTAATCTCATCGCAATAGTCAAAAAATTTGCTATATTAAAAATCTCCCAGGTAGTACTTAGCAGCTGGAGATACAAAAGAGCAGGTTTGACTTGTCTGAATCCCTTATTCTTGATAAGAGGGATGATGAATTTTTTGCGGAGAGGGGACAAATGTTTACAAAAGAAGATAAGGTGAACAGTATCCTTAAGAGAGAATCTGTCACAAGAGCAGATCTCCAAGTCCCTATCCTTCATCCATCCAGCGGAATCAGTGAACAAGAGATGGTATTTGTTCAGTCTAAACCTTGTCAATAAAAAGCGATGATTCATATTATTCACTATGGTCAAGTAAGGTTCAATGCTGCATGTAGTTATTAATAACTGATGGGCCTTTACTGTAGGTTTTATTAACTCCTTTTCTTCTCTGGCTAAAGTAGTTCTAAGCTTGTGTGTATCTTTTACCCATTTGAGGTCTCCCTTTGATAGATTATTGGGATTATCGAATATGTCTGGGCGACCTATTTCGTCACTTAGGTTCTTAACATAACGCAGCCATGGAATAGCCTTTCCGAACTCAAGCGATAAACAATCTGTTATAATTTCGCGATTTAGTTCAAGTTCCGGATTTAGCCAGATTGATAACCATTTTAATTGGGGGGCTAATGCTATCCGGTCAGTTAAGTAACCAACCCCACATTCTTGATGTACAATATAACCAGAGGTTGCCTGGGGAAGCGATAGGATGGTTTTTAAGAACTTGTCCTCTACCACCTGAAGTTCCTTCACATTTTTAAATCCCCACAGGTCCGCACCATACGTAGCTATGGAGATACATTTGGCTGCATAAATGTTCAATATAGCTTGCATGGGTTTCACCCCCAATTTGCGGGCAAAGTCCAGCACGCCTATAATAGATCTGGCAAAGGCATTTCGTTTTGCAGCTAATTGAGGGGCCCAGGATGACTTGTCATCAAAAATAACCCCCAAATATGGGAAGCTTGTGATTCTAGATAAAACATGGCCCTCACAAAGCATAGTCTTAGTTTTCTTGGGTTTACAACCTACAGTCATAACATGAGATTTGGCGAAATTCACGCTTAAATCAAGTCTTTTCATGAAATCAGCAAATGTATCTAAAAGACTTTGAAGCCCTACTGCTGTGCGCGCTAACAGTGCAGCATCGTCTGCATATAATAATGCTGGGATTTGGTACTTCCCAGCCTTAGGGATATCCTTACAAGACTCTGTTAAGGCAGTGGCAAGGTCGTTAATATAGAGTGTAAAAAGGAGGGGAGCTAAAATACAGCCCTGCCTGACACCGTTGGAGATTCCGATCTTGCCAGTGCAGTTACCCAATCAGTCGTATCTGACAGTGGCAGAGAGATCTCTATGAAGATCTGCTAAAAAATAGACAAGATTTTCATCTACTCCTTGCTTGAGGAGGAGTTCCCACAGTTTCGACCGATTCACTCGGTCAAAGGCCGAGGATAAGTCCATAAAGGCCAGGTATAACGTCCCTTTCTTAGCTATAGTGTATTTGCCTATTAAAAGGTAAAGGTTCAAGCTTTGGTCTATGGTGCCACGGCCCTTACGGAACCCATATTGTAGGCACGAAAGGGTGTTGGTATCCTCCAACCATTCTGTTAATTTACCCAAGACTACTCGCCCCAGGACTTTAACTGCGGAATCAATGAGTGAGATGGGGCGGTAGCAACTAGGGTCCCCTCTATTACCCTTTTTAAAAATGGGTATGATCACGGACTCGGACCAGGTGTCCGGAATGCCTGCGACACAGACCCTGTTAAAAATGTTCATTAAAACTATGGACCAAGTCTCGATGTCTGATTTAAAAAGGTCCGAAGGGACGCCATCGGGACCTGGAGCCTTATTGCTCGTCATCTTGCCGATGGCCTCAACCACCTCGCCCTTGGTTACGAATAAAGTATATTGTTTTACAGTGGGAAGAGGGGGATTTAATCCACCATTCATACCCACTTCGTAGACTGACTTGAAGTGAGAGTGCCACTGGTGTACCCCAATACCGCAATCTAATTGAGTGTTACAGGGATCGCGAAAGAAAGGTTTATTTACGACAGACCAGAACTTTGCACTATTGCGAAGGACGTCAACGGAAGAAAGTTCCTCCCAAGCGTCCTCCCGGATCTCCTTTTTCCTGGTTGCCAAGGTTTTACACGATGTTACCAAACACTTCTCTCACAGTGGTTCCCAAATGCACAGACTCACAGTGTGATTCTAGACAAACAACACTATCCCTAGGAGTTTACCAAAGCTCATTCACTACAGTGGAAGTGGTAAAGGAACTGCATACAATCTACATATTTCACAGCTACACTTTAATGTCAATGCCTGACTAATTTAATCAACGCATAAGCCATAACTGTCTTCTAATGCTACTAAAACTTGACAACCTGACTGGTTTTAAAACAGTTATCTGTCAGCAAATACATGATGTTACCAAATGCTTCTCTCACAGAGGTTCCCAAATGCACACAGACTCACTGTGTGATTCTAGACAAACAACACTATCCCTTGCACTATATCAAAACACATTTCTTCATCTAGAAGTAGTACTACATTTTGGTATAGAAACATAACATAACTCATTTCACAAATTCAAAAACAATGACTGGTTTCTAATTCTACCAAAATATAAAAACTGCACAGTTATCTGTCTACAAACACATGAAAAACACAAATGCCTATCACAGAATGGTTTCTACATGCACACACATTGTAGAGAAAAAAAAGTACTCCCTACACTTTAGCAGGAAGAATACATTAGTCTGATTAAAATCAAAATAGTCTACATACATCCCCTCACAATTAAATAACTCATCTTTCAAGTTCTTTTGTAGATTAAGGAGTATATCAATCACTCACCATATTTTCTTTTACAGAATCTCTGCACTGTGCACCTCTCAGCAAAAGCAACGAATGAAAAAGATTCCCTTTCATTTTCCACACATATACATGTAAACATCAAATCACAATCCTTCGCACATAAACTCAAATGCAAACACACATTTCTATCGGTTAAACATTTCAACCCTTTCCAACTGAAATACATTTCAACCCTTCCCCCAATCTGCCTTCTGCCTGTTACCATAGAAACAGCTCATGGAGCACTGCACTGAGCTCACAGGTCACAAGTTCAGCACACAATGTTCCTACACAAGGCACGAAGTGTGCTTGACTTTTCAACATATCAGCTTATCATATATAATGTTCCTTACAATCTGTTTTTGTTAACCAATAACAATCATACCTTTGAAAAATATACACCCTACCTTTCAATGTAGAAAGTTGTTATACAACTAATGATTTCGTGTCGTTTTTCAAAAAACGTTGCTGTGGATCTGCGCACCCACCGCGAGAGAATCCGTGCATCCAACGCGATAGGATGCGCGCACCGTGCGCGCATTTCGCCGCTTTTTTTTTTTTAAAAAGGGGGGCCACAGGGAGTCCTTCTGGAACCCTCTAAGCAGATCTAGAGGGTCAGAGTATTTCCACTCTGCACCCTTTATATCTTTTACACACTTATTCTCCTTCCATCTTCAGCCTTGCTTCTACCGAGGCAGAAAATGTCCGCCAACAGTTCCTGGTTTCGAATGTAGAGAGACGCTCGACAGCCAATTAGCATTCAGCGCGCGATCGGGAGGGTGCGCGCTCGGTTCGGGGAGGGTGCGCTTACGGTGCGGGTACGGTCCGTGTTAAAATCTGGTTTGCGATGTCAACATAATCGGCGCCACCTTGTCCCCTCTCAGGCCCGTACGCTCACTTAAGCAGTAGCCATTTTGAAAGCACCATGGTCCCTCTGCCCCTCGCCGATCACCAGCACGTTCCCTTGGCGCTGCAAACACCCCCCCCCCGCGCGCCGGGCACCCCCGCTCTCTCATACATGGGCCATAAACCCTTTCCTTCTGCGCGACCCTGCCATGGAACCACATCCCGCGCCTGACCAACACCTCCTTTCATCCCATACATGGTCATACGTCCTTTTGATAACCCCCTTCCTCTGCGCACGATTGTCCGAACCGATCCCAGGCCATCACCTAGCCCTGCGGATGCAGTTTATTGCCCCCACTGTAAGGGAACCGCCTCATATCAAAGGAATTACAGTAGATCAAGGCCCCCACCCCCTGAGACCCGACCAGTCGCACACACCCCCGGGAATTGGTGGAATGTCCAGCTGTGTGATAGCCATCTCCTACTGTGGGTGGGGTGGGGACCGCTACTGTAGATATGTGTGGGAACAAGCTTGAAGCGGGGATTCCAAGGATGTCTTTCCGTACATCAAAGTCTCAACAAGAATGTATCACGTGTAATAAAGCAATAAACCTGTGTATAAGAGGCCAGGCCTCAGAGATGTGGGTAGAGCACCTCGAGACGATACCTTGCTGTCCGATCTGACGTGTTCTGCTCCGACGGAATAAAACTTTGTTTCCTGCCTTCCAGTCTCCGGCGCCTGCCTTTTTTGTTGGTTAACTATCGAATGGTATAAGAGGCGATTACCGCCGGGCAATACTTGAAGGTTATCAACTGAAGGTGCCGCTACCATTTAACAGTCCGCGGATCCTCCGCGGCCATAGATATCACTAACTTTTTTACCCTAATTTTCTCAGAAACTACTGAACAGATTCACACCAAATATGCAAAAGGCACGAATCCGAACTGAGGACTACCTCTTTGCCAAATTTGGTGTCATTCCGTTCAGCGGTTCGGGCTGTAGCTCCAACAACAGATCCTAAGGAAAATTGCATGGGGAAAACGCGTTTTAGGACCTCCCTTATTTCTCGCCCCCCGCTTCACTGATCACCGCAAAATTTTCAGGGTAGGAGCGGAGGGAGCTGGCCAAAAGTTTGGAGAATTTTGTGAAGATTCGTCAATCGGCGCCAAAGATATTCCCAATAGAATGTTGCGGATTTCCTATGGAAAATAGGTCCTAACTATCACTATCTACTGGCGACCGTAAAATATGTTTACATATTTATTCTTTTATTGTAAACTGCGATCCTTGCACATTTGTCCTTATACAAATACGTATTTGTAAAATCTCTAATAATATGCTTAATAATATTTTGTACTATGGTTACATTTGAGATTTCAAAAATTGGCGGCAACTAATGTCTATTTTCACTGTTTGGTCACCGATATAAAAGCTCTGATTGGCCGCAAGCATGTCATGTGATCAAGACAGTTGTTTACTGTCGAAACGCGTAATGCTGCTACTATGCCAAAACTGCTGACAACTTGAGCAATAAACTGCACTGAAATCTTCAACACGCTGTGGTCTGTACCTGTTTTTTCCGGGACTCCGAGAACAGACGGGACGGTGATACTTTGTATACATTTTGGGGAAGTTTGGCCGTCTTCCCCTCTACGGACCCTCTCTTCGTAACGGGCTGGCAGAATCATACAGCCAGCGTCTACAAGGAACTCGGAAGGAGTATTTCTTTCAAGCCAGCCCCCCGCAGCCGAATCTGAGGCACGTCAACGCTTTCCCGCGCATACCCTGTTCTCCGGACTCAGCCAACGACTCAACGGAGGTCGGAGGACGCCGGCGAGAAGAAGGAGTGACTCCGGAAGGGTAAGCGGCATTAGCGACACCTCACAAGTGGCTCACAAGCGGGTGATTGAGATCCGTGTTTGTAACATCATCAGCGCTGAGTGCAATATATTCACAACATCAAACAAGCGCAGAAGTGCAGATACTTTTTGCCACACACAGCAACACTAATATTACAAAATGGCTACATCAGCAGACGCGCTGCGAGCCAGAGAAGCTACAGCAGACGCTCTATTTGCGAGTCTTCCTATTACCGACAAAACCCACAATGGAAACAAGGATGGTTCAGATGTCGATCATGACGTTAAAACGATGTTAAAAAATTTAGAAAAATTATTAAAGACTGAATTGACCAAATGGTGGGAGAAAAAAAGCCTGGAGAAATATAGAGAAGTGGGCCGTGTCCCACGAGGTCTCAGAATACTAACTGCACCCTCATTTGAAAACCCTAATCCCTCAATGCTGAAAGAATGGGCTAATAATAATCTGGAAGCTTCCATGAATATGGTATCAATCCTAATAAAGTACGCAGAGATTGATAGAAATGAGATCCTAAAGAAAATTGAGTCTTTAAATAGCACATTGGATGCACATGAGCAGAAGGATTTCATTAAGAAATATCGTGAGGACATAAAAACGAGACTAACCAAACACGAAGAAACAATCAAAGCAAGAAAAATATGGAAATTTTCAAGGGACAAAACTGACTATGAAACCGGAAGGGTATTCACTTTCTCAAGAAAATTCGACAATGCCAAAAGACAAGCTTTGACTGTTAAAAATACTATTGTTAACAATGAAGTCCAAGAAAGGAACAACACACCAAGTACTGATACCAGCCCTGTAAGCAGCAATTGTGATTCCGATGACAGTGCCTCAAACAGCCATTCAACAAGACTCCCAACAGATTATACTCCTTCGGAGGAATTGGGGTTTCTCATAGACGATCGCCGCCACACATTACGCTCACACGATCCCGAGAGAACAAATGCCGGGAAAACAACATCAGGAGAAAACAAAGGAGAAAAGCCCAGAGGCAGAGGAAGAGGCAGAGGGAGCAGGGGGAGAAAATGGTAATGACGGAACCAAACCAATCAGCCCCAGATAACACCGTTATAAATCTATCTAACATTGAACTAACGGTAGCAGAACTACAACTACTTTCACTGGGTTTATCTTTCTGTCCAGGCGAACGTTTCAAATACCCACAAACAAGAGTTGATGTTTTTAAATTTATAAGAAAATTGAAACTGAAAAAACATTTCAAACAAAACAAGGTGTTGGAAAAAATCACCACCACTGAAACTACCAACTCCATTGATGCACTCTTTCAAGTGTGTGATATCCCATTACTCCGCTCCGTACATGCCCTAGCACAAGGAGAACTTAACACCACTCAAACGACACAAGAAGATATGTTAGCAATGGGCATACAAGACAATTTAATTATCCCAACACCTTTCAGACCGCCTTCATCATTCATCCCGATGATGCCCCGGGATGCGATTGATATTTTCAATGATTGCGTTACAGAAGATCTAAAAAAATTGAATTTAAAAACTTTACGCACAAACAAACAAAGAAAGTATAAGGAAATACAATACTCCAGATTGATGCGAAAACTCCAATCACATGAAGACCTGATCATCAACAAATCGGACAAAGGTGGTAACATTGTCTTATGGCCACGGCATATGTATATGGCGGAAGCACACAGACATTTGGGAGATAATGAATGCTATGTCAAAGCAACTTTCAATGACTTGAAAAAAACCAAAGAAAAAGTATTCAAAGACCTATCCAATTGGAAAAGAATGGGACTGCTAACTAAAAATAAATTTGATTTTTAAAAAAATGATCATCCTATTACCCCGGTAATTTACTTTATCCCTAAGGTACATAAAATGATCACTCCAGTCCCAGGGAGACCTATAATATCAGCTCAAAAGGGACTCCTAGAGAATATGTCCAAATATGTGGATTTCTTTCTACACGAACACGTGGAAAAATTAGATTCATATATTCGAGACACCAACCATTTCTTATCCAAACTACAAACCATTGAATGGCATCAAGAATATATTTTTTTGGTTATGGACATTAGTTCCTTATATACAAGCATTGGACATGTCGATGGCATAGCTGCCAATCAATATTATTTATCTAAGCGCCCCAGTATGTTTTATCAACACAATGTTATGTTACTTGACATGATCAACATATGTTTAACATACAACTTCTTTATTTTCAACAAGGAAGTGTTCCAGCAGCTACGCGGGGTGGCGATGGGGGCATGTTTTTCCCCCAGCTACGCTTGTCTCCACGTAGGCTGGTGGGAGGAGCGTGTCCTCAGAGCCACCCACAAGGAGCTGTTTGACACTCATGTCATTAGATGGTGGCGTTTTATAGATGATGTGTTTGTCATATGGAGGGGTAACAAAGAATCAGCTCTTAAATTTGTTGAAACTATAAACGTCAATGATCTAAACCTGAATTTCACGGCAGATATAAACGACAAGTCCACACAGTTTTTAGATACAGAAATTTACATCAGGGACAACTCTATTCATACTAAACTACATAGAAAAAGCACTGCGGGGAAATGCCATATTACATGCTATGAGCTTTCACCCCTATCATCTGATTAAAAGCATCCCTTATGGAAAATTCTTGAGGATCAAACGAATATGTAATACTGATGAGGACCTCAAGATATGCCAAAGTGAGGCATTCAATAGATTCATCCATCGAGGGTATAACAAAAAGGAACTCCTCATAGCTATGAACAAAGCAAACACATGCAGTGCTAATGTAGAAGAAAATGAAGCAGTTTCCACTACTAAAAAGACAGAATCTGAAAATGCCATTAGACTTATTACACCCTACAGCCAACAAAATAAACAAATCAAAAGGATTATTTACAAAAATTGGCCTATTGTTAAAACAGATCTCACTATGTCCCAATTAGTGCCCGAATTGCCTAATATTACTTTCAGGCGAGCACCCTCCATGAGAGATGCATTAGTAAGATCAAGTCCAGAAGTTACCAAAGCCACTAGCAATTGGCTAACTACTACCAAAAAAGGCTTCTTTAAATGCAGCTCGTGTAGAGCCTGCAAATTCGGCATCAATACTCAGGAAGTTACAGGAATGGTGACATCTAATCCTATCACAATTTCAAAAATGCTCACATGCCGTACTGAGTTTGCAGTTTATGTCTTACAATGTACTTGTAAACTCAGATATGTAGGAAGTACTAAACTTCAAGTTTTCAATCGGATCCTACAGCATTTGCGAGCAATAGTTAATTCAGACCCCAGTTACCCGGTAGCACGTCATTTCAAACATGTGCATAATAATAATCTCAATGACCTTAGCTACTTCGTCATAGATATGATACCCAAATCCATCAGAGGGGGCAATAGGGAGAAAAAACTGCGGCAACTAGAGTCATATTACATCTTGACTCTAGATTCCAAAATGCCTAATGGTCTGAATAACAGTGAAGAATTGCACCATTTCCTGTAGCTTATTCCTGTATTTTTTATCTGGGACTTAAATACTGTCTTACTACCCTGACGTATATCTGCCATCCATGTTTTAAACCTTTATATTGTGCTATATTATCAGGCTTTTATCGAATTTTTAGATGTGTTTTTTATCAAAAGTTTTACTGGGGCCCCGGTTTTACTTAAGATTTTAAACAATCTATTAATGACATGATCGCCGATACAGGCATAAATATTTGGCTTAAATACTTATTCAGCATCTGCTTTCATCTGTGCGTATTTATTACTTGTAAACTCTCTATAGGCATACTATACTATTAATTTCAAAAAAATATATCTCTCTAGTACTAGCACTTTATACGAGATATACAGTTGGATGTGAAGTATATATCACAACCTCACAGGAGGTTGATAGAATATGAGCAACGTTCAGTCTCATTCATTTGTTTACTTCATTTCCAGTTTTGCCATTGTATGAGTTTCCTATATAATACATCCATGCACAGTATAGGCATTTAGCTTCTCTACATTGTTTAATTTTCATATGATTTTAATATGGATATTTTATCAACATGTATTTTAATCATTGCTATCGGTGTTTGAATTTAATCTTTTATAAACTAAATTTTTAGCACTTGCACTTTCACTATGTTTACATATTTATTCTTTTATTGTAAACTGCGATCCTTGCACATTTGTCCGTATACAAATACGTATTTGTAAAATCTCTAATAATATGCTTAATAATATTTTGTACTATGGTTACATTTGAGATTTCAAAAATTGGCGGCAACTAATGTCTATTTTCACTGTTTGGTCACCGATATAAAAGCTCTGATTGGCCGCAAGCATGTCATGTGATCAAGACAGTTGTTTACTGTCGAAACGCGTAATGCTGCTACTATGCCAAAACTGCTGACAACTTGAGCAATAAACTGCACTGAAATCTTCAACACGCTGTGGTCTGTACCTGTTTTTTCCGGGACTCCGAGAACAGACGGGACGGTGATACTTTATATATATACATATATATATATATATATATACACATATATATATGTATATATATATATGTTTTGATAGTCGCCTGTTAACCTTCATATGCAGAAAAGACGATGTGAACCCAGGATTCGGTGCTTGATATTTTATTCTGTGCCCTGCACCGCCGCCATTACACGTTTCAGCACTCCAGGGGCCTTGATCACATGACACGTTCAAAGTACGGTCGCTGCTATTTAAAGTGACAGTGCTCAATCACAAGACTATTCAACATCAAAAAAAGTGCAATGCAAATCATCACTCTCAGATAAGATTACCACATTGAAAATCTCATGGTATACATGTGCAAATGACGCAAGTGACGATATAAATATCTTAAGAGTCCCAAAAATAAGTAAGTAACTACTTAATAAAATGAAAAAAACTTAAAATTGCCAATTGGTTCACCAGTTAAAAAACAGATTTGCAACCAGGACAATATACCATGTTCCAAAGGATAAAATGCATAGAAAAAGTAAAATCAATGTAAACTTTTTATCTTAATAAATATTGCAGCATTATCCTCTCTAACCTGGTTTCATAAAACACATTTAGTTATCAGCTTTTATCAAACAATGAGAGTGAAAACAAGTCAGCCCAAGTGGGCTGTGCGTCAAACATTCCAAGTCTTAGGTTAAAGTGTCAGTGCATATAAAGCGTCACAAATAAATCCCTAAATTACCAATGTGCAAATGTGCAAATATATTAAAAAAAGATACTTAAAACCACAAATATAATGAGGCAGCAGCAAGTATAGACAGTTATAAATTTAGAGGTTTGAATATTAAAGATGTGTGTAAAAATCCTCACTAGAATTCATCCCATTTGGGGTTTTGCTGTCCATTTCCAATATATGTTTAGTTTCCAGTTTTCTTAACAATGCATCACGATTTCCACCTCTTCTCAGAGGAGGGGATCGAATCCACCACAAAATATCGCAACTCTTGTGATCTTTTGGCATGAAATTCTTCAAAATGCTGGGAACAGGATAAGACGTGTCACCGTTGTTGATTGCTCTTATGTGCTGGAGTATCCTCTTGTGAACCTGAAGCCTAGTGCTCCCCACATAGCGCAGGTCAGAGGGACACTCCAGCACATAAACTGCAAATTCCGACTTACTGTTAAGTTTTTTGTCAATTTTAGTTGGCCTGCTTTTGAACGGTGTACTGTACTCAGTCCTACTATCTCCGTGTTTACAAGCTTTACACAATGCACATTTAATGAAGTCTTTACTGGCCTTAAACAATGATGTACTATTTATCAACTCAGGGCTATCTTTGACCAAGGAATTACTCATCGAACGGGCTTTTCGAAATGTTTTATTAGGTGATCAAGTCAAATTTGCACCTAACACAGGATCATTCCTGACCAGGGCCCAATTTGTATTTACAATCCTGCGTATAGTTTGATGTTGATTACTATAGAATTAATCTAGAGGGTTGTGTTGTCTCTGTTGGATTTGTATGCTCTACTTGTGCTTTGCAAGCAAGTGCCTGTGATCTGCCCTGTTCATTTGCTGTGGTCATGGCTTTTTTCACCACCTCAGAAGAGTAGCCCCGTCTAAGGAATCTGTCTCATTCATTCTGTGCTTTATAACACTCGGAATCAGTACTACAAATCCTTCGTATCCGCAGCATTTCCCCAAAGGGAATGCTGCGGATTAGATGTGCAGGGTGGTGACTTGCTGCGTGCAGCAGTGAGTTCCCAGCTGTCGGTTTTCTATGCAATCTTGTGTGCAACCATGTGTTTTGCGCTAGGATTTCCACATCCAGAAAACAAATCGCTTCTTTACTAATTTGGCCAGTGAATCTCAAATTGAGATTATTGTCATTGATCTGCTTAATAAATTGTTGAGCCTCAATCTCCGAGCCTTTCCAAATTATCAGCAGGTCATCAATGTATCTGTACCACCTTATTACGTGATGAAAAATTGTTTCCTTAAAGGCGGGCTTGAGAACCTGTTCTTCCCACAGTCCCATGTGCAGGCAGGCATAACTGGGGGAAAACATGCCCCCAAAGCCATGCCTCTAACCTGCTGGTAAACCTGGTTTTGGAACAGGAAAAAATTGCTCTCGAGACACATTGTTATGAAGGCCATTAACATTTTGTTTTGCTTATAGAAACAAATGGATCTGGTATTTAAGAAATACTCAATTGCCTGAAGTCCATCTCTATGATGGATGCTCGTGTAGAGAGACGAAGCATCCAAAGAAATTAGTAAATAGTCTGACTCCCAGACTAAATCTTCTAGCTTACGTAATAGATCCCCTATACATATATATATATATATATATATATATATATATATATATATATATATATATATATATATATATATATATATATATATATATATATATATATATATATATATATATATTACCTACTGGCAGTTGCCAGTAGGACCTATTTTCCATAGGAAATCAGCAACATTCTATTTGGAATAACTTTGGTGCCCGTTGACGAATCTTCGCGAAATTTTCAAAACATTTGGCCAGCTCCGGTCTGCTCCTATCCTGAAAGTCTCGGGATGATTCGTGTAGTGGGGGCTGATAAAAAATTGGGGTCCCAAAACGTGTTTTCCCCATGCAATTTCCCATAGGACCTTTAGCCGCAGCTACAGCCCAAACTGCTGCACGGAATTACACCAAATTTGGCAGAAATGTAGACCTTGGTTCAGAGTCGTGCCTTTTGCTTAAATGGTGTAAATCCGTTCACTAGTTCCTGAGAAAATCAAAATCACATATAAATCTGGGCAAAGCCTAACCACACATCTCATCGTGAGATCTGATTGGCTGTCAGTACTTCATCCAAGAAGTGTTGGCAGCCATCTTGGGACCAATATACATGATAGCATCTCATTAAAAAGCATTGTAGTTAATAGAAGGTTTTAAGACTTTAGTTACATTATAAATCATTTGTTGATGGTACCATACTCATTTTAGGAATTGTGGTGTGTTCTAAGGTGATTTTACCATGTGAAAATGCCTTCTGCTGTGATAGCATGAATCATGTTTGAGAGAACTATTTTCTCATGCTTTTCACAGAGGTTTGGAAGGTGATCTATAAGCTAAACTGAGAGCATATTTTCTGTAAATTCACATTATCTTTCTCAGTCATGTGAGAATGAAGTCTGACATTCGCAGTAAAACATGTACATCTAACAAGGGCAGAGGCTATTAGTTGATTCCGTTGTGTTCTACTGCAGCTTCCCTGAGTGATCTAAAGAACAACTAGAGCGCTAACAGACCTACTTATGACAAACGTATTGCACACCTGAAGCCATCTTGATTGGAATAAAGTGGTAACTCTTAAAACATTTAATTTAAAAAGGAACAAAATGAGGGGGTTCATGTTGCCATAGAAAGTATGATTAGTGCTGCAGAAAGAAAAATTAGGGTGCATTTTGAGTGACTTCTCAAATCCTCTTCTATTTCATTAAAAATCTTCTGACATGCAGACTTAAACATGCACTTTCAATACCAGCAGCAGACTTCCCTGGTGAGCAGTAGCTTTACTACAGTGATCTAATGAGCAACTAGAGTGCTAACATTCAGAATGTATGGCAAATGTGTGACACATCTGAATGCCTTCTTGATGGAACCAAAGTAAAAAACTGAAAGTATATCCTACTGAGGAAACTGCAGTAAATGAGGAAATTAGGAAACTTCACAACAAATAAGTCTCCCAAGATGGCCACCAGAGACAAAAGAGCCCAAATGTAGCCCAAATATCACCCAGATGTAGCCCAAGTATAGCCCAATGACAGAATGTCCCAGAGTGTTCTTAAGAACAACTAGAGCGCTTACTGCCTTACTTATGACAAGTGTATGGCACACCTGAAGCCATCTTGACTGGAATAAACTAGTAACACTTAAAACATTTAAATTAAAAAGGAACACAACGAGGGGGTTCATTTTGCCATAGAAATTATGATTAGTGCTGAAGAAAGAAAAATTAGGGTACATTTTGAGTGACTTCTCAAATCCTCTTCTATTTCATTAAAAAATTCTGACATGCAGACTGAAACATGCACTTTTGATACCAGCAGCAGACAAAAGAGCCCAAATGCAGCACAAATATCACCCAGATGTAGCCCACATGTCGGCTACACTTATTTTTTTGTGTTTTTGTAGTTTTATATAGTGCAGACTTGCCAGGTATTGGAGTGCTTTAAATGAGTATTGGTTACATCACACAAGATCAAATTCATTTTGGTTGTGGACATGGGGAGATTAAGTGATTTGACCAGAATCACAGAATGTTGAGCTGAAGCAGAAACTCCAACCTGGTTCCCCAGTTGCAAAGTCTGCAGCTCTGGAAGTAACACCACTAACCATAATTTTGATGCAAATAAGACCCTTTCATATAGATAATTTCTAAAGGAAATGTTCTAGGTATTACAGTTTTGATAACATCAAGATGACGTCAGGCGTTTAACACTTTTGTAATAAATATAGAATGTTAGCAATCTAGTTGTTCATTAGGAGGCCAGGGGCACGGACTCTGAAAATTGAAGGCAGGTAGGAGGGTGCAGAGGCAACAATTTGACCACACTGGGCAGGCAGGAAGGGCAGTGGCAGCACAACAGACTATGGAGGGCAGTGGAAAGGGGGGCAGGGGCAACAAACCAACAATACAGGACTGGCAAGAGAGGCTGTGGCAATATAATAGACCATTGTGGGCTGAAGGAAGAGGCAGTGGTAGTACAACCATACATGCCAACAGACTCGATTCAGCCCGGAAACGTCCAATGTTTTTAAGCTCAAATGGGCTTTATTTGATCTGTCTCCTGTCTACAATCTCCTCTTTTTCAATGTAACTCAAAGGGGAAAATCAATACCCCAGTTTTTTTTCACAATCTCCATCTTACCAAGTTCAAAATGTTCTCAAGTATGGTACATTGGATAATGGAAGGCAGGAGGAATTGGGGTAGGGACATGGACTCGGATAACAGAGGACAGGAGGGACATGGAGAGGTGCACCAAACTGACCCTACAGTGTAGGCATCAGGGTTTGCAGCAGCATAATACACCACACAGGGCATGCGGGACAGAAGTGCAGCATGCAATCTATAGAAAGCAATAGGGAGGGGACAGGACCATGCACATGGACAACAGAGAACAGAGGGGAAAGAGGCAATGGTAGCTAGCTGACCATAATGGACAGACAGGAGAGAAAGCTGCAGCATAACAGACCATAAAGGGCAGGAGGGATGGATCAGGGGCATTACAATGGAACAGACAAGCCAGGAGGGAGGTAATAGGGGTATGTCCATGGAAACAGAGGGCTGGGGGCAAGGGGGCAGGAGCAGCAAGATGACCATGGAGGTCAGGCAGGATGGGCACTAGAAGCAAGACACACCATGGAGATCAACAGTGAGACTATGATGGCATACACACAGACCATGGAGGGAAGGTGGGAGGGGCAGGTAGCTGACCACACAGGGAAGGTGGGAGGGGCCGTGGCAGCACAGAAGTCTATGCATGGCAAGCGGGAGGGCTTGTGGCAGCACAATGGCTATGATGGGCAAGAAGGAGGGTGCAGGGGCATGCACAAAGGACCATGGAGGATAAAAGGGACGGTGAGGACCTGGGCACAGACAAGCGAGTTCTGGGGAAGGAGCCTCACAACAGACCTTGTGGGGCAGGCAGGAAGAGCAGTTGCAGCACAACAGACCAGGGAGGGCAGAAGGGTGTGGCAGTAAAATGGACCATGGAGGACAGGAGGAAGGGGATAGGGGCATGGCATGTGGACAGGCAGGGTGGAGGTGGCAGAGACAGGTTACAGTCATCTGACAATGCTAGACAGGTGGGAGGGAAGTGGCAGCTCAACAGAGCACTAAGAGTAGATAGGAGTGACAGGTCCATGGAACATGGTGGGCAAAAAGGATGGGGCAGGGGCATGCACAAAGACACTGGAGAGCAGGGGGAAGGAGAATAGAGGCAGCAAGCTAAGCACAGAGGCTAAGCAGGAGGTCAATGATGGAGCATAGAATTGGGCAATGGAGGGCAGGAGGAGTGGATTGGTACATCATGCTAAATGGGGGGCAGTGGCAGCACATCAGACCATGCATGGCAGGAGGGAGGAGGCTAGTCCATGGATTCAGACAACAGAGGAAAGGGAGGAGGTGGATGGGGCAGCAAGCTAACTGTTCAGAGAAGGTGGGTATTAGGAACGTTATTGTTTTTAAAATGTGTGTCTGTGCGAACTACTTAAAATATGAACAAGTATGCAGCATAATCTCACTTTTATTCAGGAAGAAGAGGACGTTTGTGACTGTGACTCCGGGCTCACTTGGCAGAAACACCCCCCGACCCTCCACCCCCATCGCAAAATGTAATGCCCGTGAAAAGGGTAGGTGAACGGAGTGTTATATAGAACATAGTCCTGAGAGCAAGATTGAAAATGAAAACTAGATATAGTGTATGCTATAAACTATGCACCAAAAAGTGTGATATAAGATGAACCGGGGCGTGAAATATAATATGCAATACATTGTGCGCAATGACAGATTCATTGGAGAGCGTGAGATAGCACAGGCACTAGCGGGTGCTATGCGATATGCGCCTTGGAGCATAATATGCACAGGGCAGTGTTGTGTAACCTAATTAGTCTCTAAAGTTGTAATATAAAATATGTGCTGGGGAGTGTAACGTTGCATTTGCACTGTGACAAAGATATGGATCCCAGATTGTAATATGTATGGCATAGCACTGTGCGTTATAACATAGGCATCGAGGAAGGCACGTTAGATGGGGAAATATAACCTGTGTGAAGGCAAGTGAGGCATGACATATTCACGGGGTGGTGTTGCAGTGCACATGGGCTAGAGAGTGTCATAGCATACGCACTAGCTGGTGGAATACAACACAGAGGTGTGTGGCACTCGGCGGGCACTGGTGGGTGTAACACAGCATTGGGCTCAGCCAGGAGCACGCTGTGACTCTCAAGTGAGGTTCGTCTCCTTTCCAGAGAGTAAAATAAAAAGTATTACACATCCTGCGGTGGATGTGTGTTTTATTAACCGTGAGGGGGGTTTCTTGCATAGTTTTGGTCGAATTTTTGTCGAATCCCTTTTGAATGGCTTGGTGTGCGTGTGTATTACATGTGCCCGTCAATAGCTAACCATGTTTGTATAAATAAATGACAAGGGTGTCTTCTTGGAGAGCACCCACCGGCAGGGGCACCGGGATTAGGCAAGGGAGGGCGTCAGACACGTCAGAGCTTCACTAGCGGTGTAAATACATTCCACGTGAATTCATTGTATGCATAGTCACCTTTTAATGAATATCACGCAAATAGTCATGGTGATAGGTACATACGTTTTGTCCAGCATGTCCTAGGTGTTTCTATAAATATATAGTAATAAAAAACAAAGGCCGACCCCGGGGGATGGGGTCTCCGGGCCATAAGTGGCATCAGTGATGTCATCAGTGATGTCACTGGCCATGTCATGAGTGATGTAATATGTGACGTCATCAGTAGTGCATTGCGGGTGCGCGAGTTATAGTTAGCTGAACTAACTATAACGGGGGAATTTCAATGGTTTAGTACGAGTGAAAAGTCCAGCTAACTATAACGCCCCTGAAACCTATGGTTTTTTCAGTGAATATATATATATATGTGAATACTGGGGTATCTTGATGTTAGATGAATCATTAAAATGCAAGTTACCATCAACTCCCAAAATAACATATAGGAAGACAGCCTCATTGTGGGACCTCTTAACACATAGTCATCTGGAAACAATCAAAAAAGAAAAAGGAACATGGCTATCAACTCCTGGCTTCTGGAAATTTTCCAAATGCAAGGCCTGTGATCATGGATATAATACACAAACTTATCCATTGCAGAACGGAAAGAGGGAAAGAATCATGGAACATATCACGTGCGAATCCACATACGTGGTATATGTTTTAGAACGTCCGTGTAAAAAACTATACGTTGGAAGTACCATCAACAGATTGAAACTGCGTATATTACGGCATCTAAGAGCAATTAAAAATAAATATTTATCTTACCCAATGGCAAAACACTTCGCAGAGAAACACTCAGGCAACATCAACGAACTGAAATACTTTGGAGTTAAAATGGTCAAATTGAAAAAAAGAGGAGGGGACAAAACCCTGGACCTCAGAAGAGCTGAATCAAGACTCATTTTAACATTGGGTACAGAACAACCATTTTGGGCACAACCTGGATGCTGAATTGCACTTTCATTTATAAAAACGTATCAGAATAAGTAAGATTTATGTACAGTGCAAATTTGATAATGATGAACTAATCGACGCAGAACAAAAAGCTTGATGAGGAATATTTATGAAATTCTCGGACAATCTATTAAATAGAGGTTAAAGATCTATCTACAGAGGAATAATTTTATTAAATTAACATCATGGGTAAGGGATAGAGAGAAAAGAACTGTAAAAACAAACATGTAATGAGAGAGAAGGCTTAAAAAATAAAAGAGAAGATTAAAGATCGACGTACAGCTTGGGAGGTTTAAAATTATGGATTCAATAGGAATAATTACGACCGTCATTGAGATTCCCCAATGGAATATGGATTGTTAATATATGAAATCCTACCTCAAAAGTATTAGACATTATGTAGAGAGACATTTTTAGGACTGCGACTTTGCAAAATACATGTGCAATATGCTTCTGTGATATTTTCTGTTGATTTTGAATGAAAAAAATCTTTCGAAAAAAAGACTCTTGGAACGTTAAATTGGCACAAATGCATCTATGCACCAGGCACTTGTCACTTTAATTCCTATATGTTTGAATGTACTTTACATCAGGCACTTTTCACTTTACTATCTAAATTAGATCTACAATCTAGGAATTCCGAGTGTAGTCTAGAGTGGAAACTTGGATTGTATAGGTTTTAGTTGAATTTAATTTCAACCTCCAGCTGCTCAATAACGGATAGAACCAAAATTGCCTAAACCGTGCATAAATGAAACGAAATGGAACAATCCTGGTCATCTGTGCAATACGCTGTCTCTCTAACTCTTTTCTTCTCTCCCCTCTCCTTCCCCTTGCCTTAATTTGCCTTTTTACCAACTGTGATCTTGCTATCCTCTTCACGACTTTTTCCTTCCATCTACTTGAATAGAGTACTCAATATGGTCATCCATGATCAGGCCATTTGTTGCATTTTTTGTGTGTTTTTATTATTTCTCTATCTTCTTTACACTTGTTCTTATACTTTATTGATGATTTGATTTGGTTACTTTACCAATAAATGAACAATCTGATAAATTCAGAAAATCTACGACAGTGTGGAGATACATGTGCATGTGTAATTGATAATAATGATAGGAATGTACAAAAATACAAAACATGCTAAAGGAACAATGGCAACTGCCATAAGCCAAATGTAACCAGTCGTTGATATGGGTTAGCAGTCTAGTCTTTTTATTAAAAAAAAAACACTAACAAGGGACTTATGCACTTAGCCACTTTAACTTCTTCGCTGCGGCGCACATTCCGCCGCAGCGCTCCCGCGGTGCTGACATTCCGATCGCGGGCGTGGTCATGACGTCTCCCGGCCGTCGTCCGCACACGCCCATCGTGACTCATGATGGCCGGGAGATGTCATGAGCACGGAAGAGGTTAAATAGACAGTTTAGACGCTGGGACTCTATTGTCCAGTTGAAGGCAACACCCGAAACGCTTCGACCGTCCTTCTATTTTTGCACTTATGGTGTAGAGAAAAAATAAAACATACCTCAAAGAAATCCCTGTGGTCTCTCTGTGCTGTGGATAAGTTGGTGGTGACTACGCCTGATGATATATATATATATATATGTATGTATGTATGTATGTATATATATATATTATCTACTGGCGGTCGCCAGTAGATAGTTATAGTTAGGACCCTGTTTCCATAGGAAATCCGCAACATTCTATTTGGAATAACTTTGGCGCCGGTCAATGAATCCTCGCGAAATTTTCAAAATAGGTGGGGCGCTACGCTCCGCTCCTACCCTGAAAGTCTCGGGGGGATTCGTCAAGCGGGGGCTGAGAAAAAAGGGGGGTCCCAAAACGCGTTTTTCCCATGCATTTTTCCGTAGGACCTTTAGACACAGCTACAGCCCGAACGGCTGAACAGAGTTACTTGAAATTTGGCAGAGAGGTAGTCCTCAGGTCAAGGAAGTGCCTTTTGTAGGTCTGGTGTAAATCTGTTCAGTAGTTCCTGAGAAAATAGCATTTAAATCAATATATATATGTGGGCGGAGCCTAACCACACATCTCATCCTGAGATCTGATTGGCTGTCAGCACTTCATCCAAGAAGTGTTGGCAGCCATCTTGGGACCAATATACATGGTAGCACCTCATTAAAAAGCATTGCAGTTAATAGAAGATTTTAAGACTTTAGTTACATTATAAATCATTTGTTGATGGTACCATACTCATTTTAGGAATTGTGGTATGTTCTAAGGTGATTTCACCATGTGAAAAAGCCTTCTGCTGGGATATCATGATTGAGAGAAAAATATTTTCTCATGCTTTTACCACAGAGGTTTGGAAGGTGATCTATAAGCTAAACTGAGAGCTTATTTTCTGTAAATTCACATTATCTTTCTCAGTCATGTGAGAATGAAGTCTGACATTCTCAGTAAAACATGTACATCCAACAAGGGCAGAGACTGTCAGTTGATTCCTTTGTGTTCTACTGCAGCTTTCCAGAGTGTTCCAAAGAACTACTAGAGCGCTAACCGTCCTACTTATGATAAATGTATGGCACACCTGAAGCCATCTTGCTTGGATTAAAGTGGTAACTCTTAAAACATTTAATTTAAAAAGGAACAAAATGAGGTGGTTCATTTTTCCATAAAAAGTATGATTAGTGCTGCATAAAGAAAAATCAGGGCACATTTTGAGTGACTTCTCAAATCCTGGCATGCAGACTGAAACATGCACTTTCAATACCAGCAGCAGTTTTCCCTGGTGAGCAGTAGCTTTACTACAGTGATCTAATGAGCAAAAAGAGTGCTAACATTCTGATTTTATGGCAAATGTGTGACACATTTGAATGCCTTCTTGATGGAATCAAAGTAAAAAACTGAAAGTATTTCCTACTGAGGAGACTGCAGTAAATGAGGAAATTAGGAAACTTCATAACAAATAAGTCTCCCAAGATGGCCACCAGAGACAAAAGAGCCCAAATGTAGCCCAAATATCACCCAGATGTAGCCCAAGTATAGCCCAATGACAGAATGTCCATAAAAACAACTAGAGCACTTACTGTCTTCATTATGACAAAAGTATGGCACACCTGAAGCCATCTTGATTGGAATAAACTGGTAACACTTAAAACATTTAATTTAAAAAGGAACACAATGAGGGGGTTCATTTTGCCATAGAAATTATGATTAATGCTGAAGAAAGAAAATGAGGGCACATTTTGAGTGACTTCTCAAATCCTCTTCTATTTCATTAAAAAATTCTGACATGCAGACTGAAACATGCACTTTTAATACCAGGAGCAGACTTCCATGGTGAGCAGTAGTTTTACTACAGTGATCTAATGAGCAACTAGAGTGCCAACATTCAGAATTCATGGCAAATGTGTGACATATCTGAATACCTTCATGATGGAATCAAAGTAAAAAACTGAAAGCATTTCCGACTGAGGAGACTGCAGTACATGAGGAAATTAGGAAACTTCATAACAAATAAATCTCCCAAGATGGCCACCGGAGACAAAAGAGCCCAAATGTAGCCCAAAATCACCCAGATATAGCCCAAATATAGCCCAATGACAGAAATGTGCAAAACACTTATTATTTTGTGTTTTTGCAGTGTTATATAGTGCAGACTTGTCAGGTATTGGAGTGCTTTACATGAGCATTGGTTACATCACACAAGAACAAATTCATTTTGGTTGTAGACATGGGGAGACTAAGTGATTTGACCAGAATCACAGAATGTCGAGCTGAAGCAGAAACTTCAACCTGGTTCCCCAGTTGCAAAGTCTGCAGTTCTGGAAGTAACACCACATCCTCTCCCCTAAGTGCAACATTTAATCAAGTTGTCAACTAGATAAAAAAACATAAAGATAACAAATAATTTAAAAGTGCTTTGTCGCTATTTGAAAACTCAGAAAATATGTCCTTATTTTAGTCTTTTAGAGCACTAACCATAATTTTGATGCCAATAAGACCCTCTCATATATGTAATTTCTAAAGGAATGCTCTAGGTATTACAGTTTTGATTACATCAAGATGATGTCAGGCGCTCCACACTTTTGTAATAAATATAGAATGTTAGCAATCTAGTTGTTCATTAGGATACTGTTGAGAGGCAGAGGCCAGGGGCACGGACTCTGAAAATTGAAGGCAGGTAGGAGGGTGCAAAGGCAACAATTTAACCACACTGAGCAGGCAGGAAGGGCCGTGGCAGCACAACAGACTATGGAGGGCAGTGGAAAGGGGGGCAGGGGCAACACACCAACAATACAGGACTTGCAAGAGAGGCTGTTGGAGGGAAGATCTATTACGGGTCAAGGAAGCTAGGGGCGGTCCCCAGAGCCCCGGGAGCCACCACAGAACTGAGCAGGAGAGTGAGTCAGGGACAAAAGGGGCACCTTAATTTGAGCCGGGGTGCCTAGGAACGCTTGCTCCAAAAATGAAGAAAACAGACATATGAGACATGGAATTGGAGGCAGAATACAATGGCAGTTTAATGAGAAGATGCAACTTCAAAGAAACCGCAGAATAGAGACCTAAAGTACAAAATACAGAATCCAGATAATCATACAGCTGTCATGATATTCTCTGTATCTCAATTAATGGACTGACAGAGAGAGAGAGAAAACACATCTATAAATGCATCATGAGAAACAAGTTACACCAAGGAAAATGTTACCTAGGGACACTCACATTTACTCTTAGAGCAAGCATTCCTGCAATTACAATACAACATCTTTTAAATGCAAAAGTAAAGAGAACAATGGTTAAACATAACATGACATTTCATATAGGTAAAATAGAATAAGATACTTCAAGCAAAGCCGAGCAAGACATTTTAAGCAAAGGAAGACAAGAGCTCCCAGTTCTTGGGGAAAACCTGCACAGCCTGTTAACCTACATACAGACGGCGAGGTTGTCCGTCGATATCTGTGGGTGCTCCCTTTTTATATCATTTTGTGGGCTCCTTTGCACGCTACATCTACCTACGTATGCTACCCAAAAGCCTCGTCTGCAGATTTTACCAGACATTTCGTCATTTACCCACTTAATGCTGACAATGGACTGGGTGAAAAGGTCAGTCTCTCAGGCCAATCGCTTATCGTAAGTTCCATAGAGCAAGCAGAAAATAATGGGTATTGTACAGGAATTCAATATATTCATGTATAAAATCTCCTCAGTTCTCCTAACTTGACGCTCTGCGGTTGCCACTTCCTTAAAAGCGGGAAACCTGCCCAGGAAGCAAGTACCAGTCCAGGATGCAGCCTACGACAGCTTCAGGGGGATGTTGAACTTTGATACCGAGCACGGAGCACTCGGGTAGGGTGGGGGCTACTAGTTTGGAGCAGAAGGCCTCGCAGACCTGCCTTCAGACTGCTATACACTAAAATTGCAGAGCTATGGTCAATTTAACAAAGAGGCCTACATATTGAACAGAAGGGCCTACACAGGGGTTTTATGCTGGCTGAGTGGTAAGGATGTCTCAGGATAATTATATAGCAACACAGGACCCGCTGGTCAATTTAATACGGCCTACAAATGCGGCTGGCAGGGCAAGGACAAGGGTCTCATACTTCAGGTGTGGACAGAACGGGCCAGGGGCCCCCTGTGATACAAAATCTACCCTCCTTCAAGGCTGTGGCAATGTAATAGACCATTGTGGGCAGAAGGAAGAGGCAATGGTAGTACAACCATACATGCCAACAGACCCGATTCAGCCAGGAAACGTCCAATGTTTTTAAGCTCAAATGGGCTTTATTTGATCTGTCTCCTGTCTACAATATCCTCTTTTTCAATGTAACTCAAAGGGGAAAATCAATACCCCAGTTTTTTTTCAAAATCTCCCTCTTACCAAGTTCAAAATGTTCGCAAGTATGGTACATTGGATCATGGAAGGAAATGGGATAGGGACATGGACTTGGATAACAGAGGACAGGAGAGACATGGAGAGGTGCACCAAACTGACCCTGCAGTGCAGGCATCAGGGTTTGCAGCAGCACAATACACCACACAGGGCATGCAGGACGGGAGTGCAGCACAACAATCCATAGAAAGCAAGAGGGAGGGGACAGGACCATGCACATGGACAACAGAGAACAGAGGGGCAAGAGGCAATGGTAGCTAGCTGACCATAATGGACAGACAGGAGAGAAGGCTGCAGCATAACAGACCATAAAGGGCAGGAGGGACGGATCAGGGGCATTACAATGGAACAGACAAGCCAGGAGGGAGGGAGTAGGGGCCTGCACATGTAAACAGAGGGCTGGGGGCAAGGGGGCAGGGCAGGAGCAGCAAGATGGCCATGGAGGTCAGGCAGGATGGGCACTAGAAGCAAGACACAACATGAAGAGCAACAGTGAGACTGTGATGGCATACACACAGACCATGGAGGGAAGGTGGGAGGGGGTCAGGGGCAGCTAACTGACCACACAGGGAAGGTGGGAGGGGCCATGGCAGCACAGAAGACCATGCATGGCAAGTGGGAGGGTTAGTGGCAGCACAATGGCTATGATGGGCAAGAAGGAGGGTGCAGGGGCATGCACAATGGACGATGGAGGATAGAAGGGAGGGTCAGGACCTGTGCACAGACAAGAAAGTTCAGGGGAAGGGGCCTCACAACAGACCACACGGGGCAGGCAGGAGGAGCAGTTGCAGCACAACAGACCAGGGAGGGCAGAAGGGTGTGGCAGTAAAATGGACCATGGAGGACAGGAGGAAGGGGATAGGGGCATGGCATGTGGACAGGCAGGGTGGAGGTGGCAGGGACAGGTTACAGTCATCTGACAATGCTAGGCAGGTGGGAGGGGAGTGGCAGCTCAACAGAACACTCAGAGTAGATAGGAGTGGCAGGTCCATGGGACATGGTGGGCAAAAAGGATGGAGCAGGGGCATGCACAAAGACATCGGAGGGCAGGGGGAAGGAGAATAGGGGCAGCAAGCTAAGCACAGAGTTTAAGCAGGAGGTCAATGATGGGGCATAGAATTGGGCAATGGAGGGCAGGAGGAGTGGACTGGTACATCATACTAAATTGAGGGCAGTGGCAGCACATCAGACCATGCATGGCAGGAGGGAGGAGGCTAGTCCATGGATTCACACAACAGAGGATAGGGAGGAGGGGGATGGGGCAGCAAGCTAACTGTTCAGAGAAGGCGGGTATTAGAAACTTTATTGTTTTTAAAACATTTTGTCTGTGCAAACTACTTAAAATATGAACAAGTATGCAGCATAATCTCACTTTTATTCAGGAAGAAGAAGACGTTAGTGACTGTGACTCCGGGCTCACTTGGCAAAAACACCCCCTGACCCTCCACCCCCTATCGCAAAATGTAATGCCTGTGAAAAGGGTAGGTGAACACAGTGTTATATAGAACATAGTCCTGAGAGCACGATTGAAAATGAAAACTAGATATAGTGTATGGTATAAACTATGCACCAAAAAGTGTGATATAAGATGAACCAGGCGTGAAATATAATATGCAATACATTGTGCGCAATGACAGATTCATTGGAGAGCGCGAGATAGCACAGGCACTAGCGTGTGCTATGCGATATGCGCCTTGGAGTGTAATATGCACAGGGCAGTGTTGTGTAACCTAACTAGTCTCTAAAGTTGTAATATAAAATATGTGCTGGGGAGTGTAACGTTGCATATGCACTGTGACAAAGATATGGATCCCAAATTGTAATATGTATGGCATAGCACTGTGCGTTATAACATAGGCATCGAGGAAGGCACGTTAGATGGGGCAATATAACCCGTGCGAAGACAAGTGTGGCATGACATTTTCACGGGGTGGTGTTACAGTGCACATGGGCTAGAGAGTGTCATAGCATATGCACTAGCTAGTGGAATACAATACAGAGGTGTGTGGCACTCGGCAGGCAATGGTGGGTGTAACACAGCATTGGGCTCTGTCAGGAGCGCGCTGTGACTCGCAAGTGATGTTCGTCCCCTTTCCAGAGAGTAAAATAAAAAGTATTACACATCCGGCAGTGGATGTGTGTTTTATTAACTGTGAGGGGGGTTTCTTGCATAGTTTTGGTCGAATTTTTGTCGAATCCCCTTTGAATGGCTTGGTGTGCATGTGTATTAAATGTGCCCGTCAATAGCTACCCATGTTTGTATAAATAAACGACAAGGGTGTCTACCGGGATTAGGCACGGTAGAGCATCAGACATGTCAGAGCTTCACTAGTGGTGTAAATACATTCCACGTGGATTAATTGCATGCATAGTCGCCTTTTAATGAATATCACGCAAATCGTCATGGTGATAGGTACGTACGGTTTGTCCAGCATGTCCTAGGTGTGTCTATAAATATATATTTTTAAAAAATAATAAAAAACAGTGGCCGGCCCTGGGGATTGGGGTCAAAAAAATATAATTAGGAGACAGGCCCTGGGGGATGGGGTCATCAGGGCCAATAAATTAGAATAAGAAGGGGAACCACACAGCCCCCCTTCTTAAAAAAATAAAATAAATAAAAGACTGGCATCGTGCCGGAGGCCATGCCCCCTCCATGCAGCACTCTGCAAACGCACCCCCAACAGGCATCTCCAGTATGCGCCAGGGAGCTGCGCTGCAGACAGGTGTTCTGAGGCCAAGCCCCTTTTTACACCTCTCTGCAACGCAGCTCTGTGGCGCTTACTGGAGGTACCTAGTGGTCTAGTGTGACCCTAGGGACCCTTAGGATTCAAGGGGACTTAATCTCTCAACTTAGAACAGCCACAGGGCGCGTTTACACAGTGGTGAAGGGAGGGGACGGGGCCTGAGGTGACGTGTGCAAACACGCACCATGGCACGTTTTAAATTGGGGATATAATTTCCCTTCAATACTGAGGGCCCCTGGGGGCTAACTAGCCCACCAAGTGCTTCCAGTAAGCGCCACTGAGCTGCATTTCAGAGAGGTGGTCCAGGCCGTGCCACTTTTTACACCTCTCTGCAACGCAGCTCTGTGGCACTTACTGGAGGTACCTAGTGGGCTAGTTGGACCCTAGGGACCCTCAGGACTCAAATGAACTTAATCTCCCAACTAAAAACGGACACAGGGCGTGTTTACACAATGGTGAAAGGAGGGGACGGGGCCTGAGTTAACGTGTGCAAAAACGCCCTGTGGCCTGTTTTAAGAGGTAGTTTTAATCCCCATGCCCTATTATATACTATGGGCTTATAGAGGAGGTAAGGCTAATCACAGGGGGACCCCAACGCATAATGTTCCCTAGTGTATGTAGGTGTTTTCACTGTATTCTAAGTGTCTTTTAACATAGCACTGGCTCTAGGACTGGTTAGTCAGACTCAGTTACCACCAGTATCCGTCTGAAAAAGTTGAGGGTACAGGATGATTTTGCAACAAGGCTTCTTTCTGCTCTTCTTTTTGTTCTTTCTGCACGTTATCCTTCTTCCTGCACTTATCTTCGTATTTGAGGACTTCTGTTGCTTCTTTCTGCACTTCTTTTGTTTCTTTCTGTGCATTTTTTCTTCTTTCTTCACATGTCCTATCTCTGTAGGCATAGTTAGAAATTAGCATTTAAAAAACCTTTGAAATTAACAGAAAAAACCATAGGTTTCAGGCACGTTATAGTTAGGAATTAGCATTTAAAAAACCTCAGAAATTCACTGAAAAAACCATAGGTTTCAGGGGTGTTATAGTTAGCTGGACTTTTCACTTGTACAAAACCATTGAAATTCCCCCGTTATAGTTAGTTCAGCTAACTATAACTCGCGCGCCCGCAATGCACTGCTGATGACGTCACATATTACATCACTCATGACATGGTCAGTGACATCACTCATGACATCACTGATGACATCTCAAATGACATCACTGATGACATCACTGATGACATCATCCAGTGAATGTGTGTTATTCTGAAAATTAAATATGTTTTATATATGTATATCTCAAGGTCGATGGAAGAATAAATGGGTATATAAGTGTCTAAATGGATGATTTGTTTTTGAAAAATTGATTGTGTAACTGACTGATTAAGTGTATCATAGTGAATACATGGCTTAGTGAGTAATGTTTAAATATGTAAATATCTGTATCAGTCTCTCACTTTGTGTATAAGTGGCTGCATGGGTTGGTGAGTAGCTACATGGGTGTCTATATAGGTTATTAGTTGGTTTTTTGAGTATCAGTCTAAGTGTCTGCATGGTTCGGTGGGGGTATTACGTAGTGCATAGGTGCATGAATGAGTGACTCACTGTTTGTATGTGTTGAACACAGTATGTGTGCAGGACTGTATGGGTGGATGAGTGTGTGTATGGGTGTGTTAGTGAGTGAATGACTGTCTCAATAGTGTCTTTATGAGTAACTACATATGTTTTAAACTAGTATATGTGACTATTGGTGTATATATGTGAGTATATGTGAGAGTGAGAGATTGAAAGAGTTCCTGTATGAATAAGTATGTGTTTCTATAAGTGATTGTTTAAAAGACTAAGTATGTGTAAGTTTCCGTAGAAGTAAGTGTGGTGGTGTGTGTATAACTGTATATGCAAGTAAATGTATGTTTGATTCTTTATTAGCATGAGTGACTATGTGTGTGAGTAACTATGGATGAGTGGCATTGTGTAACAGGATGTATAGGTGTATGAGTACATATGATGAGTGAGTACATGTATGAGTGACTGTATTGGACTGTTGGTGAATGAGTGGATGTGTATGTGGATCTTAGAATTACTGAAGAGGTTGTTGTAACTGGTATTGGTATGTCCATTGTTTTGAAAATTTTAGTCTCTATTTTTGAATGTGTGTATCAAAGGTTATATTAGGGTGAGAGGAGGTCTGCCACTCTATCACAAGGATGATGTCATCAGTGATGTCATCAGTGATGTCATTTGAGATGTCATCAGTGATGTCATGAGTGATGTCACTGACCATGTCATGAGTGATGTAATATGTGACGTCATCAGCAGTGCATTGCGGGCGCGCGAGTTATAGTTAGCTGAACTAACTATAACGGGGGAATTTCAATGGTTTTGTACAAGTGAAAAGTCCAGCTAACTATAACACCCCTGAAACCTATGGTTTTTTCAGTGAATATATATATATATATATATATATATATATATATATATATATATATATATATATATATAATTACCTACTGGCGGTCGCCTGTAGGTAGTTATAGTTAGGACCTTGTTTCTATTCAAAAAGCGTTTTATCTTTTCCCAATAACTTTGGCACCGGTTGACAAATCTTCACGAAATGTTCAAAACGTTGGTCTCGCTCCAGTCAGCTCCTATCCTGAAAGTTTTCGGGTGATTCGCCAAGTGGGGGCCGATAAAAAAGGGGGGTCCCAAAACGTGTTTTCTCAATGTTATTTCCCATAGGAAACTTTAGACACGACTACAGCCCAAACTGCTGAATGGAATTACATGAAATTTGGCAAAAAGGTAGCCCTTGGTTCAGAAAGAGACCTTTTTTTTAAATGGTGTGAATCCGTTCAGTAGTTGCTGAGAAATTCAAAAAATAAGAGTAAAAAAATCAATTTCCCATAGGAAACCTTATGCAAGGATACAGCCAAAACTACTGAATGGAATTACATGAAATTCAGCAAAAAGGTAGCCCTTGGTTCAGAAAGTGACCTTTTTTTTTAAATGGTGTAAATCCGTTCAGTAGTTGCTGAGAAAATCAAAAATAAATATTTCAATATTTAAAGGCGCGGAGGATCCGCGGATCAACGAGGAGGATTTGCGCACCCTCCCGACCACGAGCTTAATTCTAATTGGCTGTCAATATTCCAAACCAGGAAGTTTTGGCAGCCATTTTGTGACTTGGTAGAACCGAGTCAGAAGAAAACAGGGAAACTAAGGTGACAAATAAGAAAAGGGGGCAGGGGTAGAAACACCCTAACCCCCTAGCCTGCTCAGGGGGTCCCACAAAGACCTCCAGAGGCAAAAAAAAAGCATTTTTTTTTAAAAAACAGCAGAATGCATGCTGGGTGCGAAACATCTTTAAAAAACCAAGCGAAGGTCTTCTCGCTTTGTTCTTTTTAACTCCCCAGGTGGGCCAGGTACCGGGGGGATTTGTTGCATGTAAAATGAGGGCCGCGGAGGCCCCCGCAGCCCCGGGGACCTCCACCTCCCCAGGGCTATATTTTTTTAAATAAAAAAAAATATATGTGAGGGGGCTGCAGCCCCCCCACATGCCCCGGGGACCACCACCTCCCCGGGGCTTTGGAATTGTTGGGAGGGGTCTGCGTGGCCCCCCTCCTGGAGCCTGTGATGGCCCTGGGGACCACCATCCTCCAGTGCAGGCTCCTACAGTTTCTCGGGGTGGCCACCCCGGGACACTGTTTGCTACGGTAGGGTGGGAGCATGGTCTTCCGCCCTATCATTGGAAGAGAGAGCAGGGAAACCAGAATTGTTTTTCCACACAGGGAGTGGCATGTTAGCAGCTCCCCATGTGGAAAAGCAATGCCAGCTGTCGCAGGACGCGGGGACCCGGAGGGACCGTGGGGGCATTGGGGCTCCCCCCATGGTCCCCTATGATGTGCATAGGCCCTGGGGTATAGGGTCCACGGGGTGAATATAAATTAGTTGTAGGGGCTGTTTTTTTTTATTGAAAACTTTGGAGTCGCGACCCTAGCGTGGCGCTCAGCGCGGCCCCCTGGTGTGAACGCGGGGGGGTGCGCGACTGCCAGTGTGGCCCCCTAGTAGGAACGCGTGGGGTGCGTGACTCCCACTGCGAACCCTGGTGTGAACGCGAGGGGTGCACGACTCCCAGCGCGGCCTCTTAGTGTGAACGCGAGGGGTGCGTGACTCCCAGCGCGGCCTCCTAGTGTGAACGCAAGGGGTGCGTGACTCCCAGCGCGGCGCCCTAGTGTGAACACCAGGGGTGCGCGACTCCCAGCGCAGCCCCCTAGTGTGAATGCATGGGGTGCGCGACTCCCAGCACGAACCCCTGGTGTGAACGTGAGGGGTGCGTGACTCCAATCACGCTGGGTACGCGACTCCTAATAAAAAAAATTAATACTTTTTTCATTAAAAAGATATATTATATGTTAGCATCTTGGGTGGCTCTAAAAAGGGCCCTTGTGTTTATTGGGAAATTTTTGTAGCTACATGTAAGTGCCGATGCAGAGTCTGAAGTTGTTGAGAAAGACTCTGCTTCCATATTCCGTGAAATGTACCCCATCTCTCCCGTATATGCCATCCATATTAAAATGCAGAATATTGTTGTATATGGACCCCATACTATGGTCTCTGAGATAAGCAGAAACAGCTTTATTGAGATTTTTTCTAGCTTTCTCAATCTGAGGACAAAATTGATTGGACCACTTCCATTCCTGTCTTTGGCATATGTTAGAGTAGACAAAGGCAGTTTGGGGGAAAAGCAACATCAATTCTGCAAAGGTGTCCTTCATTAGCATTTCCAGACCTACCCCAGTCAATGTGCCTAGGTCATTGCCACCACAGTGCACAATCATGAGGTCAGGGGGTTGGAAGTGCATAATTGGTGCCACTTCAATCCTCTCTGTCCAATCCATTTAATATCTACATTTTGTAAAGCTAGGTCTTTGTCAATACTTCTGCTTTCAGCATTCCTTTTGCACCAGAAAATATAGCTGTGCCCAACAATCCACACTGAAAGCATCTTGGAGGGATCTTTGTAGGTAATCAGAAGATGTCTGTACCTGAGGTAGACAGGTAGTGGAATGAAAGCTATCTATAATGGTGGACAAAATGCAGTTTTTAAGTAAGTAGAGATTTGATTGGCTGTTTAAGAACACACTACTTTTTAATATAGGTTGCATTTTACTTTGTTTAGAAAGCATGTTTCTTATTGGTTATTTTGAAATGTTTGAAATGTACAGCCAAAACACAAGCACTTATAAACTCACCCTGCTTTCAACTACCAGCACTCTATCTACCCAGTCACTGTGTATGCACTTGTAGAATGACTTAGGCATTAAGTGTTGCAGTGCTACAGACAGATTTGCACAATCTATGCAGTTCCGACTAGTGATTCAGTCCTTCAATAATCCAGATAGTACTCACGCAGTGCCCCAATTACACTGTCACTCTCTGTCCACTCTTGCAATCATAGTGACATAACCATGTCCTTATGTATTCTCTGTGCCAAAATACAAACACTTATAAACTCACCCTGCTCTCAAATAGCAGCACTCTATCTACCCAGTCACTTTTTATGCACTTGTAGAATGAGTTAGGCATTAAGAGATATAGTGCTACAGACACATGTGCACAATCTATGCAGTCCTCTAACCCTCTGCTGACTACTGATTTAGTCCTGCAATACTGAAGATAGTACTCATGCAGTGCCCCAATCACACTGTCACTCTCTGTCCACTCTTGAAATAATCCTGACAGAGCCATGTCCTTATCTAATCTCTCTGGTAAAACACAAGCACTTATAAACTCACCCTGCTTTCAACTGGCCGCACTCTATCTATCCAGTCACTGTGTATGCACTTGTAGAATGACTTAGGCATTAAGAGATATAGTGCTACAGACAAATGTGCAAAATCTATGCCGGCCTATAACTCCCTGTAGACTACTGATTCAGTCATGCAATACTCCAGATATGGAATGGAAATGGTATTTATAAAGCGCGACTGTCGCTCCGGAAGAAGCATCCTGGCGCTGACTGGAAGGGGTATAGAAAGATGGAATGGAGCAGGGTTAGATGGTGTTCCGTACATACTCGTCAGAAAGGCTAAAGATCCATGTTTTCAGTTGTTTCCTAAATTGGCATTCCTTGGTGAGGGATCTCAGATGCTGGGGCATAGCGTTCCATGCCTTGGAGGCAAGGTGAGTAAGAGTTTTTCCCCCTTTGGTTTTTAGGTTGAAGTTGGCTAGTGTTATTAGGTTATTGTTGGAGGATCTCAGGGTCCTCTGGGGGTTGTAGTGGGGATAGCGTTTGATCAGGTACTTGGGGCCAGTGTGGTTGAATGCTCGGAAAGCCACGGTTAGGATCTTGAATAGGATCCTTTTGTGCAGGGGTAACCAGTGGAGGGTTCTTAGGGCGGAGGAGGCTGAGGATCTTCTGGGGAGTTTAAGCACCAATCTAGCAGCCGAATGCTGAACACTCTGCAGTTTTTTGAGAGTGGCTTTTTTCACACCTGCCAGGAGACCATTACAATAGTCTAAGCGTGAGAGCATTAACGCCACAGTTACCGTCTTTCTGGCTTCAATTGGTAGGAAATCAAAAAAATTTTTGAGGGATTTAATGATTCCGAAGCAGCTTCCTGCCACTATTCTGGCATGCTGGTCAAAGGATAAGTCAGTATCGAAGGTGACTCCAAGGTTTCTTGCAGTTACGACGGTCTGAGGGGGGGCTGTGGAGTCCTCTGGCCACCATAGATGAGGACAGAAGTTGACGTTTTTCCCCATGGGAAGGATATCGGTCTTCCCTGTGTTACACTTAAGATGGTTAGTTTCCATCCATAGGAAGACATCTTTCAGGCAGTTTGTTAGATTTTGTTCGGCAATCGTGGAGTTTTCCTCAAGCGGGAATATGAGTTGGGTATCGTCGGCGTAAGATGTAACAGTGATACCGTATGATTCGATCAGAGAGATAAGAGGTATGAGGTAGACATTAAAAAGTAAAGGACTTAAGATGGAGCCCTGTGGGACTCCTGATCGAATCTTTTTCTCAACTGAGCTGAAAGGTCCTAGTTTGATGGACTGTGATCTTTCGGTAAGGAAAGATGTTATCCAATCTAAAGCTAGGTCAGAGATGCGGATGTCCCTAAGTCTATCTAGGAGTATGAGGTGGGAGATTGTGTTGAACGCTGCCGTGAGGTCCAACAAGATCAATACAGCGTTTTTCCTTTGATCTTGGAGAAGTTTTATGGAGTCAGTCAACTCAATCAAGGCTGTTTCCGTTGAGTGCTGTGAGTGGAATCCTGACTGTTGGGGGTGGAGGATATTATTCATTTCCAGATGGGTTTTAAGTTCCCTGTAAACTATTTGTTCTGTGATTTTACCAAAGACAGGGAGGAGGGAGATAGGGCGGAGGTTGGTTAGGTCCGACGGGGATTTATTTGTTTTTTTCATTAAAGGTTTAACAATGCCATGTTTCCATGCCCTAGGGACAGTAGCAGTGCTGAGGGAGGCGTTCACTATTTCATTTATAATGGGATTTACAATGTCAATCAGTTGATGCAGAATACTGGGAGGGCAGGAGTCAGAGGGGGCACCTGACTTGCATGCTAGGATGACGTCCTTGGTCTGTGCCAGGGTGACTTGTGAAAAGGTCTTTAGGTAGGCCGTGGTATTATCTTCTTGTTCCTGTCTGAAGGAGGACTGGGAACGTTGGTATAGGGGGAAATCTTTCTGAATAATATTAATTTTCTCTTCAAAGAAGTCTGCTATTCTGTCGCAGAGATCTTGGGAGGGGGGTATTTCGGACTGTAAGGCTTTAGGATGAGTGAAAGATTTCACTAATGAAAACAGGGTTTTTTGCTTTTGTTTGGCCTCATTAATGGTTCTGGTGTAGAATTATTTTTTGGCGTTTTTTATAGTAGAATGGTAGCTTTTGCTTAGTAGGACATAGGAGTTTCTGTCCGCACTATCATATGTTTTTCGCCATTTGCGTTCTCCTTTTTTGCACAGCAGGTGAGCTTTGGCTACTTCTGGTGTGAACCAGGGGGCGTTAGTTTTAGTTATTGTACCTGCTTTCCTAATGCGTTTGGGTGGAGCACGGATTTTAATTTCGTGTGATATCCAATTGTGGAAAGCTTGGGAGTCTTGTTCAGCATTTCCAGTCATGCTGGGGATCTGGGTCTCAAGGGTAGGTTTGAGTTTAAAGGCTTCTTCTACCCTTTTCCAGTTGACCTGGTTCTCTGTAGGTACACACGGTTTAAAGGCGTTTATATAATGGGGGGTACTAATAGAGAATGGGATCAAGTTGTGGTCGGTCCAGATTTGTGGGACTGTGGTGTGGGTTTCTAGGTCAGGGAAGGTTGGAACAGACCCCATCTAAAGTATGTCCCGCTAAGTGAGTGGGTTGCTTGATCATTTGTTGGAGGTTGAAAATCTCCAAGGTTTGGTGGAAGTTAAGAATCTGTGCATCTTCTATGGAATCGAGGTGCAGGTTAAAATCACCTAGCAGGGTGACATGAGGGTATCTGATTAAGAGTTGGCCGAGGGTGTCACTGAGGGAGTCTAAAAATTTGGTGGCGGTGTGTTAAATATTTCATTACCGGTACTATTGCTTTATGCGGTAAAGTCTAGTAAGAATAACTCAGTAAATATAAGAGGCAGAATCCGTGGTATTAGAGGTTCTAAAAGCCTTTATTCCTATACAAAGGAATGCAATTCGAATTGCAGGCTTCTATTCCATCACCACGAAAGTTCAGGAAGGAAGGGCATACATTATTGACAGATAATTAGTTTTATAGGAAATGCATTACAGTGAAACAGATGCAAGAGGCGTAACAGCTGATAATACAGATAAAATGTGCATACGTAACTAATAGAGGCGGACATATGGGCGTAATTTAATAAACGTCATTATACATGATGTCACAAGTGGGTGGATCCATAAAAGAATCCTGCAATGTCAGCAGAAATATTTGGCAGAGATGCGCGCGCAGCCGCATGACGTGTGATTGACGTGCAACTAGAGGGTGAAGGGGACTTGACATTTAGCTCTACATGTGGAGACAGAAGTCTGGGGGTCATGTCAACCTAATCCCAAATCATATCTAATAACCTATGTTTAAAGAACTGTGTTATCCAAAAGGAAAGGTCTCTAGGATAGAATCTATTCTATACTGACTGTTAGTACGTGTACAAGCGTCTAAGTGTCTACATGAGATGCGAGGGGGTAGGAATATTCCATGGTAACGGGGCTATGAATTACTTGCATGAGGACAGCGAGGCCTGGCCCTTTGCACGGTAGCTGGAGGAATGTTTACCTAAACTACTAGACAGGAATGCATCGGATGAGGAGCGGAGTAGATAATCTTGAAGGTGAAATACAGTTTTTGGCAGGCAACAGGCTGGATCAGGCACCGTTAGCCGCGCAGGGAGTAGGACAAAGTTCATGGATACAGATGCGGGCTCAGACTGGAGCTTTCAGAGGCAGAAGGCAGGAAAAAGCTTGATGACAGAATTCAGGGCCTACTCGCCTGAATCTGTAAAATGTGGAAAGTGAACCACATAAAGTCGGTGGCCTTTCATACTTAGGAATGGAATATCTGACCCACCTTCCACCTAGGCTCCAGTTGGGTCTTCCGGTCAAAATTCCTGACCAGAACCAGGTCACCAGGAACCACGTCATGGAGCTTCACCTCAGTATTATCGGGAAAAGCTGCGGCTACCTGTGAACGACAAGATTGTAGTGCAGACATCAAGGAAGCCAGGTAATCTGTCAGCATATTACAGTCAACATCAGTGATTTTGCGAGGTATAGGCGTCCCCCACATATTTGGTGGTCTACCGAAGATCTCCTCGTACGGGGATAGCCCTGTTCGAGAATGTGCTACCATTCTCATGTAAAAGAGCGCAACTGGTAAGGCTACTATCCAGTCGACACCTTTTTCTCTACATATTTTGGACAATCTAATTTTCAGAGTTTGATTATGGCGTTCCACGAGACCTGCTGCCTCGGGATGTCGGACACAGTGGAATTTCCATTGGTAGCCTAACAAAAGGGAAACGTGTTTCATTAGTTCGGATGAGAACGGCTGGCCGTTATCTGAGTAGACAACACGTGGTAAACCGTACCGTGGGAAGAATTCTCGAACTAACTGTTTGGCAGTAGTCGGGGCAGTGTAATCTGAAACCGGGTAGGCTTCTGTCCAACGGGAAAGAGCACAGACAACTACGAGAACATATTTGAATCCTCGACATCGTTCCATCTGGATATAATCCATCTGGAGGACTTCAAAAGCATGATCGGGAGGTTGAAATCCACCCTGCTCTACGGGGATGCTTTTACCTGGATTGAACTGACAACATATCATACAGGTACGAACTTTTTGTTTAGCTGCTGCTCGCAAGTGTTTGTTGAACCAAATGTGTTGAATGCTGTCTAGCATAGCTTTCTCTCCTAGGTGCGCTGGACTATGTATTGTATTAATGATGACTTGAACCATGGAGTCGGGAAGAAACCATATAGATTTTTCCTTCGTCATCCATCCTTGATCCGTTTGGATCCCTCCTAATTCAGTCCATTTCTTTATTTCTTCTGGTGTAGCATGTGTCTGTATGTCAATTACATCAAGGGCGGGATCCTTAACTGTCATGCAATGTGTTGGTGTCGGAACTATTGTCTTTGTCATGTCAGTTGTGTGAGTCTGATTCTGAGCAGTCTGTTTAGCTGTTCTGTCAGCTAGGTCATTACCCTGAGAAATGATGTCGGTAACTTTTGTGTGGGCTTTGCATTTCATAATCGATATTGCAGTAGGTAGATGAATCGCGTCTAATAGGGCTTGAATGAGGGGTCCGTGTTGGATGTGGGCACCGTGAGAAGTTAAATAACCTCTCTCTCGCCACAGTACGCCGAAGTCATGGACGACTCCGAATGCATAACGTGAATCTGTGTATATGTTGACTTTCTTATTTTTGGCTTGAATACAGGCTTGTGTCAGAGCGATGAGCTCTGCTGCTTGAGCTGACAAAGTGTTAATACAATTTGTTTCAATGACGTCAGTGTCTGTTGTAACTGCGTAAGCGGCCACTAACTCTCCTATACTTGTTCTCATACATGACCCATCTACATACAATGTTAAGTCTGGATCTGACAAAGGGATATCTGTCAAGTCTTGTCTGGGTTTCGTCGTGATAGTAATGACTTCGACACAATCATGTGCCAATGGATCTGTTCCGCCTACTGGTAACAGTGTGGCAGGATTTAACGTATTACAACGTCTGATTTCTATGTGTGGCTGAAACAATGTCAATTCGTAACCGGTGAGTCTCGCTATAGTCAAGTGTTGTGTTTGTGTGCGGTTCAAGAGAACCTCTACTGCGTGTGGTACTTGTACTGTCAATTGGTGTCCTAACACTATGGCATCGCTTTGTCTGATAGCTAAAGCTGTTGCTGCCACCGATTTCAGACACGCAGGAAGAGCCTGAGCTACTGGATCTAATGTACTAGAGAAATAAGCACATGGTCTGTGTGATCCTGCTTGTTCCTGAGTGAGTACTGACAAGGCAGTACCTTCGCGTTCTGTAACAAAGAGTGTAAACTGTTTACTGTAACATGGTGTTGCTAAAACAGGTGCTTGGCATAAAGCTTTCTTTAAGCTTTCAAAGGCGTGTGTATGTTCTTGAATCCAAGGGAGGACAGTCGATGTGGCTGCCTCCTGCGTTGTCAACTGGATGAGTGGTTTTGCTAGAAATGCATATTGAGGGATCCACTGCCTACAGTATGAAGTGAGGCCTATAAAAGCCCGCACCTCCTTTTGTGTCTTGGGTGCTGACATGTTAGCAATTAACTGGATGCGGTCGGATGTAAGCTGCCTTCCCTCCTTGGACAGCGAGTGCCCAAGGTAAACAACTCGCTGGACACAGAATTGCAGCTTAGAAGGGGACACGTTGTGCCCCTTGTCGGCCAGAAATTTTAAAACCGTCAGTGACGCTTTTTCACATTCAGGTTCGCTTCGGGCGGTGATCAGCAGATCATCGACATATTGAAGCAAGGCAGTGTTAACTGGCATGTGGATACTGTCAAGTTCTCGTTTCAGTGCTTGGCTATAGATGCTGGGGCTTTCTGTAAATCCTTGAGGTGCGCGTGTGAATTTAAAACTTCGTCCATTTAAACTGAATCCGAACAGATATTGACTTTCCGGATCTATTGGGACGCTAAAGAAAGCATTTTTGAGATCAATTACAGTGAAGAACGTTGCTTCTGAGTCAATAGCGGTTAGTAATGAAGAGATATCTGGGACCACAGGGTATTGTGGTACAATACATTTATTTAATTCGCGCAGATCAATAACTAATCGATATACTGGTGGTGCTTTTGGATCCGTTCTTTTAAGAATCGGAATTATCGGGGAATTACATACATTGGAGTCGGTTTCGACAACCACTCCTTGTGCAATGAGCTCGTCAATGATTTGCAGCAAAGCCACAACAGCATCTGGTGGTAACTTGTATTGTCGCATTCGTGGTAGTACTACTCCTGTTTTTAGTGTGACACGATATGGTGTAATATTCATGCAACCAACATCAGTGGGGCCTTGTGCCCATAAATGTGTAGGTAAATTCTGTAACCGGTGATCCATGTCTCTAGACACGTAGTGACCTTTAAAGTCACGTAAAAATAGTCGTACTCCTTCCGGAGAACAACATATTATGGCTCCTAGAGCTTTCAATGTTTTTATACCTAACAAGTTTTCTGGACATGATTTAGTAAGCAATAAATCTGTAGTACGTGTCAATGGACCGACCGTAAGTGGAAGAGGTTGTGTTACGTCATTGATTATAGGTTTTCCTGAGAATCCAAGGGAAATATTCTGTGAGCCTGAGAGGGGTGCCCCTGGAACTTCACTGCGTCTTATAGTTGTTCTGCTTGCCCCTGTGTCAAGTAAAAACTTTCTGTCTTCCCCTAATAGTTCACTATGTACATAAGGTCCCTCTTGGTCTACAGGAACCTCAATAAGGGGTAAGCCAACTTCCCTCTCTAGGCTATTTCATGTGTATCGCTGATAATCGGGATAATCTGCTTGTGCATACTGATACATCTGTTGTGTCGTTGCTTGTGTTTTGTTCTTCTCTAATTCTATTGTGGTGATATTGTAACATCTGTAACATCTGTGATGGGGTATTACCTTGCCAGGTACTTTCGAATTTCAATACTCTATTCTTGACTTGCAGCAGAGAATTTTCAACTAATTTTGTCACAAACAGATGTGGATATGACTCGCTACTGGCTTTTATGCCACTATTTATACCAAAACATTTTTCAAATCGGGAATAGAAATCACTAGTGTCTTCATCTGGCTTTTGTTTACAGGCTGATATTGCACCCCAGTCTTCCTTTTTCGTAGTTAATAAACGTGGCAGTACCTGCACTAGTAGCCCTGCTAGTGCTGTAGTCTTTTCCCCAAGCCCTGCTCCTGCAGCTCGGGCCCTTTCTTCGTTTTCTAATGCTGTCCAATCTATCTTTTGGTCTCCCACCTCCCATTCCTTTTCTTTCAGTTTCTCGTAAACACCGGCGGGTAATAGGACTTTCAATATTTTCATAATGTCGGGGTAGGTATACTCTCCCATGAGTAACATGTCTTTTATTTCACGGTGGAAACCTGCTGGATCCTTGTCATGGCTGGGTACTACTTTCTTCATTTCTAATAATTCCAGTTTAGTTATAGGCGTGTACACAAACACGCGTGTAAAGTTATTACCGTCACCTCTGATTGGGTGTACTTCGCGTAACGGGTTCTGTCTATCTATGTGATACATTTTTCTTCCCATGATGGGAACTGGAACGTGTTCTGGGCATACGAAAGTTAAATATTGGTTTCGAAATTCTAGAATTTCTTTAATCAAATCAGTACCTGACCCTCTCCATTTATTCGTGAGTACTTCTGTCAGTATGTCAGGTAAGGGTCCTGGATCGGAGTGTTGGCTTTTATATAATATAAGGAGGTGTTGAATCATGTATATACTAGCTAAACGCTGTTCGTATGGGTCAAGATTCAGAAACGTGTGTGCAAGTACATCATCATTGTATTCGCTGGGACTGTCAGCCCATTGTACTGCTGACCTGGCTAATTCTTGTTCGTCCATGGAATCGAGCATATGGTACCCCCTTCGATCTCGGAGTAGTTTATCAACGGCTTGGAATAGGTGTTCAGGGGATCTTGTATTTAACATAGGATTTGGAAAATGTCTATTACATTCTGGACGTGTCGGACGTATCGGGTCATTAAAGCCTCTAGTCTACCTACATAAGCTATCGTTTCTAATTGTTCTGAGTCTTGCTCCTCCTCTTCTTCTGATTCTACTCTGTCTGTTTCTCGTCTTTCTTTATGTATTCGTTCTACTTCCTTGCGGATCTTTCGACACATGGCGATTATACACGCTTGTCTATCATGTTTCTCTTCCGATATGTTCTGACCCCATTTGGCAAGTCTTTGCATGGTATCGTGATCTGCCCCAGGCCTGTCTTGATTCCTAATTACGCAATTTATGAAAAAACGGAGTAGTTGTCTTTGTACATCCACTTTCTGGTATTCCATAGCTTCGTTAATACTTTCTGGACCTCGCCCTGTTTGGACAAAGCGATATATATTGTCTAGGTGTTCAACCATTCCTGGTATCGTCATTAAATACAATGTAGCTCGTCGTATACGTAGTGATGATATGAGCAATTTGTCCTGTCTACCTGGCACTGGATCGTATCTACAATCCACAAGCTGTTCTTTAAACATGTCGGATGTCGCTAATTGGGGTGTACGTTGGAGTGCTAAATCTCTAAGGGTCTGTTTATTTCGCGGCGGGGTGGCAAACATGTCTGTCGTACCTCCTGTAGCACCATCTGAGGTGCTAGGCACGAAAGGATTCGTTGGACGTAGGATAGAGATTGTAGATGCGGGAAAAACTGTAGAAACGGACGGACCTGTGGGAACTTGCGTAGGAGTTTGTAGTTGCGGGGATACAGACGGATGCTCTTGGTGTTGAACACCATCGGCAAGCGGTGTGGGTGGTATGGTATTAGCATACTCGGGAGCTACGTCATCTAAATAGGAGGAAAGGAAAACGTCCTTTGCTGTTTTGGGATGTGTTTTGGGATGTGCTTTTATCGGGAGCAATGGAGGAGTTAAGTCTTTTGGTATCTCCGGGGTAGCCTTAGGTAACCCTTCGGCCAGAAGAGGATACATACCATTCATAAGAGTGTTTCTTTGTCTATCTACCTGTTCTGAGTTTACTCGGGTACCTTCCTCAATTAATAGATTTTCTCGGGTTTTATTTGAATTCTCTCTACCTTTCTCTTCCTGTCTGAGCGCTTTTTCTGTACGTCTATATGATTCTTTACGCCACAATTCAATGGCATCCTTCTGTGACTGTCTGGCTTTCTTTTTCCATAATTCTTCTTCTACTCTCATGATGCAATCTGCATCCCAGGTCCCCGCTGCGGGCCATCTCTGATTTTCTGGCAAATCCTTGGTGTAGTCCACCCATAAATCAAGAAATAATACGGCATCTAGGCCATGCTTATGATACATAAAGTACCCTGGGGTGTCCCTAGGTGGAATGGGAACAGCTTCTTCGAGTACCCCTTTTCTGGTTTTGATCTGTCTTAGTTTCGAAAAGAGCGGCATTTTTAGATGGTTGCTAGAACACACTTTATACAGTAAACACAATAATGAACAGTCATTCACACCACAATATATAGAACGTATTAAAACATTTGACACTTAACAGTTTTACGAACGATGATAACTAATAGAAAACTAGTTACTGACATAATACTGACACTAGATAATACTTATTTATATGCAAGACATACTATATATACTGCTAAACAGTACAGATACACTGCTGAAACAGTGCAGACCGGATTTGTGTACCCAAACCCGTCTTGACCGGCACAGACTATGTGCACGTTAAATGCCTCCCCGGTAATGGTACTCACCGGGTAGCTCGGAACGGAAGGCCTCGGAACGGAACTGAAACTGGACCGGACTGGACTCGACTCGACTGGACTCGGAACTTCGGAACCTGGTGGGCCTCTGTATACCTCGGATCTTGCTCTCTCAGCTAGGCTCTGGTCGGGATACTTCGCACTTCTCACCGCCTCGTCTGGGTGTTGATCGCAGCCTCAGTCGCCCCCGCTTGGCCGGAGGGAGATACAGGAAATCCTGCAGGTACGCGTTTTTGTCCGTTCAGCTGTGGCAGGAGACCGGGCCTGCAACGCACCGCCGGCGCGTGAGATGAGAAAGTGTCCCTATTCGGGCGCCAATTTATGTGGTAAATATTTCATTACCAGTACTATTTTTTTATGCGGTAAAGTCTAGTAAGAATAACTCAGTAAATATAAGAGGCAGAATCCGTGGTATTAGAGGTTCTAAAAGGCTTTATTCCTATACAAAGGAATGCAATTCGAATTGCAGGCTTCTATTCCATCACCACGAAAGTTCAGGAAGGAAGGGCATACATTATTGACAGATAAGCAGTTTTATAGGAAATGCATTACAGTGAAACAGATGCAAGAGGCGTAACAGCTGATAATACAGATAAAATGTGCATACGTAACTAATAGAGGCGGACATATGGGCGTAATTTAATAAACGTCATTATACATGATGTCACAAGTGGGTGGATCCATAAAAGAATCCTGCAATGTCAGCAGAAATATTTGGCAGAGATGCGCGCGCAGCCGCATGACGTGTGATTGACGTGCAACTAGAGGGTGAAGGGGACTTGACATTTAGCTCTACATGTGGAGACAGAAGTCTGGGGGTCATGTCAACCTAATCCCAAATCATATCTAATATCCTATGTTTAAAGAACTGTGTTATCCAAAAGGAAAGGTCTCTAGGATAGAATCTATTCTATACTGACTGTTAGTACGTGTACAAGCGTCTAAGTGTCTACATGAGATGCAAGGGGGTAGGAATATTCCATGGTAACGGGGCTATGAATTACTTGCATGAGGACAGCGAGGCCTGGCCCTTTGCACGGTAGCTGGAGGAATGTTTACCTAAACTACTAGACAGGAATGCATCGGATGAGGAGCGGAGTAGATAATCTTGAAGGTGAAATACAGTTTTTGGCAGGCAACAGGCTGGATCAGGCACCGTTAGCCGCGCAGGGAGTAGGACAAAGTTCATGGATACAGATGCGGGCTCAGACTGGAGCTTTCAGAGGCAGAAGGCAGGAAAAAGCTTGATGACAGAATTCAGGGCCTACTCGCCTGAATCTGTAAAATGTGGAAAGTGAACCACATAAAGTCGGTGGCCTTTCATACTTAGGAATGGAATATCTGACCCATTCATGGCGGATCTGAAAGAGGACATGTTGACGGTGGACGCACATATATTTGCGTCTTCAAAACTGGAACTGGAGGGAACATACATGTACTTATAGCATGCACATGGAGCCGTTGGGGTCTACGATAGGAGACATAACTGATCACAAAATTCATATTTCCTCAGCGGTACCTGGTGGACGGTAGATAAGTCCTCCTGAGAATGAGGTGGATTCATTGAGTTTGATAGAGAATCCAAGGGATTCGGCTCCTTTTAGTGAGTCTAGGGTAAAGGGGTGGCATTTAAAGGAGTTGCGTAGTAGCAAGGCAACTCCTCCGCCACGTCCCTTTAGTCTGTCTTGCCTGAATATGGAGTATCCATGTGCAAGAGCAGTGGCTAGGTCAGGGTTACTATTGTTCGTAAGCCAAGTCTCCGTTATGAAAAGGCAGTCAAGATTTGACTCCTGAATGAGGTCTCTAATGTCCTGGTTGTGGCAGGTCATGGATCTTGCGTTGATCAACCCTCCAATGAAGGATGGGTTTTTTTCCCTCGGGTTAACCTGGGGGGCTGAGGTGTTAGCCGGGGAGGAGGTCCATCTGCAGAGCCTGCAGCTAAAAGGCCCCTTGACGGTGTTAATGTCAACTTTACAAGTGCAATGTACGCTGCTGCGTAAATTCTTTAGCGAATTGGCTTGGTACATTAAAGTGGGGGTCCGGGAGCAGAGTTTCCTGCGCCTGTCGCGGACTTGGCGCGGACGGGCGCAGACGGGCTTGCCTTAGGCGCGCCTTCGGCGCGCAAACGGCGCTCCCGCTGCGCTCGTCCACTGCGCTTGCGCCGGTGGCACATTTAGGGAGAGGGGTTGTGGGCTTGTCCTGCCAGGGGGCGTGGCCTCGTGTCTCAAGTGTTGGCGTGGTCAAAGTAGTGCACCTAACAGCGCTATATCCGCTCAGGTGAAGTGCTTGCCTGGCGGTATTGCCCAGAGTAAGCTTCAAATCAGGAACAAAGTTTTAAAAGATGTCAAAACAAGCAAATACAATTTTAAAACAAGCGAGTATGTCCTCCGGCTTCCGCCTCAGAGGGTGTTAGTTCCAGTAAGACGCGCTATTGATCATCGCTGTCTTATAGGCGGGGGTTGTGGGCGTGTCCTGCCAGGGGGCGTGGCCTCGTGGCTCGAGTGTTGGCGTGGTCAAAGTAGTGCACCTAACAGCGCTATATCCGCTCAGGTGAAGTGCTTGCCTGGCGGTATTGCCCAGAGTAAGCTTCAAATCAGGAACAAAGTTTTAAAAGATGTCAAAACAAGCAAATACAATTTTAAAACAAGCGAGTATGTCCTCCGGCTTCCGCCTCAGAGGGTGTTAGTTCCAGTAAGACGCGCTATTGATCATCGCTGTCTTATAGGCGGGGGTTGTGGGCGTGTCCTGCCAGGGGGCGTGGCCTCGTGTCTCGAGTGTTGGCGTGGTCAAAGTAGAGCACCTAACAGCGCTATATCCGCTCAGGTGAAGTGCTTGCCTGGCGGTATTGCCCAGAGTAAGCTTCAAATCAGGAACAAAGTTTTAAAAGATGTCAAAACAAGCAAATACAATTTTAAAACAAGCGAGTATGTCCTCCGGCTTCCGCCTCAGAGGGTGTTAGTTCCAGTAAGACGCGCTATTGATCATCGCTGTCTTATAGGCGGGGGTTGTGGGCGTGTCCTGCCAGGGGGCGTGGCCTCGTGTCTCGAGTGTTGGCGTGGTCAAAGTAGTGCACCTAACAGCGCTATATCTGTTCAGGTGAAGTGCTTGCCTGGCGGTATTGCCCAGAGTAAGCTTCAAATCAGGAACAAAGTTTTAAAAGATGTCAAAACAAGCAAATACAATTTTAAAACAAGCGAGTATGTCCTCCGGCTTCCGCCTCAGAGGGTGTTAGTTCCAGTAAAACAGATAGTAGTCATGCAGTGCTCCAATCACACTGTCACGCTCTGTCCACTCTTGCAATCATCCTGACAGAACCATGTCCTTATGTAATCTCTGTGCCAAAACACAAGCACTTATAAACTTACCCTGCTCTCAAATACCAGGACTCTATCTACCCAGTTACTGCCTATGCACTTGTAGAATGACTCAGGCATTAAGAGATACATTAAGAGATACATTGCTACAGTCAAATGTGCACAATCTATGCAGTCCTCTAACCCTCTGCTGACTACTGATTTAGTCCTGAAATACTCCAGATAGTACTCATGCAGTGCCCCAATCACACTGTCACTCTCTGTCCACTCTTGAAAAAAATCCTTACAGAACCATGTCCTTAACTAATCTCTCTGCCAAAACACAAGCACTTATAAACTCAATCTGCTTTCAACTAGCAGCACTCTATCTATCCACTCACTCTGTATACAGCTGTAGAATGACTCTGGCATTAACAGATACAGTGCTACAGTCAAATGTGCACAATCTATGCAGGCCCATAACTCCCTGTACACTACTGATTCAATCATGTAATATTCTAGGTAGTACTCATGCAGTGCCCCAATCACACTGTCACTCTCTGTCCACTCTTGCAATCATCCTCACAGAACCATGTCCTTATCTAATCTCCATACCAAAAGAGAAGCACTTATAACCTCACCCTGCACTCAAATACCAGCACTCAGTCTACCCAATTACTGTCTATGCACTTGTAGAATAACTTAGGCATTAAGAGATACATTGCTACAGTCAAATGTGTACAATCTATGCAGGCCTCTAACCCCCTATAGGCTACTGATTCAGTCCTGTTATAATCCTGATAGTACTAAGGGAGTGCCCTAATAACACTGTCACTCTCTGTCCACTCTTGCAATCATCCTGACAGAACCATGTTCCATGTCCTTTTCTAATCTCTGTACCGAAACACAAGCACTTCTAAACTCATCCCATTCTCAAGTACCAGCACTCTATCTACCCAGTCACTGTGTATGCACTTGTAGAATGACTGTGGCATTAAGGGATATAGTGCTACAAACAAATGAGCACAATGAATTCAGGCCACTAACCCCGTATAGACTACAGATTCACTCCTGAGATAATCTAGGTAGTACTGCTGCAGTGCCTCTATCACACTGTAACTCTCTGTTCACTATTGCAATCATCCTTACAGAAGTATATCAGTATCTAATATCTGTGCCAAAAAACAAGCACTTATAAACTCCCCCTACTGATAACTACCAGCACTCTATCTACCCAGTCAGTCTATACACTTGTAGAATGACTCAGGCACTAACACACGCGGTGCTATAGTCAAATGTACACAATCTATGCAGGCCCCTATCCCACTGCAGACTACTGATTCAGTTCTGCTATAATCCTGATAGTACTCATGGAGTGCCCCAATCACACTGTCACTCTCTGTCCACTCTGGCAATCATGTTGACAGAACCATGTCCTTATATAATCTCTGTACCAAAACACAATCACTTCTAAACTCATCCCACTCTCAAGTACCAGCACTCTATCTGCCCAGTCACTGTGTATGCACTTGTAGAATGACTGTGGCATTAAGAGATATAGTGCTACAGATAAATGAGCACAATGTATGCAGGCCCCTAACCCCGTATATACTACAGATTCACTCCTGAGATAATCTAGGTAGTGCTCATGCAGTGCCTCTATCACACTGTAAATCTCTGTTCACTGTTGCAATCATCCTTACAGAAGTATATCTGTATCTAATCTCTGTGCCAAAGCACAAGCACTTATAAACTCACCCTACTGTTAACTTCCAGCACTCTATCTACCCAGTCACTGTCTATGCACTTGTAGAATGACTCAGGCACTAACACAAGCGGTGCTACAGTCAAATGTGCACAATCTATGCAATCCTGATAGTACTCATGCAGTGCCCCAATCACACTGTGTCTCTCTCTCCACTCTGGCAATCATGTAGACAGAACCATGTCCTTATCTAATCAGTCTGCCAAAAGAGAGGCACTTATAATCTCACCCTGCTGTCAAATACCAGCACTCTATCTACCCAGTCACTCAGGCATTAACACATGCAGTGCTACAGTCAAAGTTTCACAATCTATCCAGTCCCCTAACCCCATTCAGAGTACTGATTCACTTCTGCAATTATCGAAGTATTAGCCATGTACAACATTATATACAACGTGTTCATTTAGTAATACAATAGTATATTTTATACATTCATTTTAATAACGTCATATATACATTTTTTATTTTACAGCTATTGTTCATCATCATTTAAAAAAAAAAAATACCATGACTAAAATAACACAAAAGAAGAAACAACAAAAAAAGGAGTATTATTTGAAGAAAACAGAACAGCAAAAATTAGATGATGAACTACAACATGTGGGAAAAAAGAAAAAGTCTTCTGGTAAGAGAACAAAAGAATTTGTTAAAAACTTGCAAAGGCTAAAAACAGTGTGCACAAAGTGGAACATATAAAGAATGCCCCAACAACAAAGAAGAATAAAAAGAAAAAAGGAGAAGTTAATAGAGAAATGCATTCTGAAGAATCAATGTAAGGTAAAAGGAGACAGAATCAGCTTGCAGAAATTAGAAAGAGAATGTTTTACAATACAGTTGTTTTTAATTTGTTGAAAGATGTGAAGAAATATAAAAGATCAGCATTTTATAAAAAAAAGAAACAGATTGAAACTATTGTTGACAAGGCTTTTGAATTAAAAAGGACATTATTCATCTTAGTTTTAAACAGAATTCGATCACTTGATAAGGCAATAACTTTTATGAAGGCCAAAAGTGAGAAGAAGAAAGTTATTAACAGAAGCAATTTTTGTGATTTTTTTTGGGTGAATGGAAACACAGTTCAAGTTCAGAGCCTTTTTTTAATGAAGAGAGATATTTTCAAACCAATTCATTGTTGCTTGCAATTAATACCAGTGGTCGAGCTTATGAGGTTAAAAATGGTTGCCCAATTGAGAAAGAGAAGATGGTTCCCAGAGATGTAGAAGAAGTGGTAGCTTATAAAGTTCTAGGGAGACGTCCTAAAGCTCCTGTGTATACTTGGGATTGTAGTAGCATTTGTAGTATACGACAGGAATCTATTGAAATTTTACGCAATTTCCTACGAGACTATAGTAAAAAAAAGTGTTAAACAAATGATTAAGATGTTGCAAGGACTAGATCTTTGCAGAGTAAGAAAAAATACTAGTTTGCAAGGTCATTCTCTGGCTTGTCTTTCAAGAAAAGTATGTCAAAGTGTTTTTCATCATTTTAGAATGTTATAAGTACATCATTCTCAAACGCAGAAGTTTGTGAGAAGATTGTATTATGCTAAAAGTCCAGCACTAATTTTAAATGATGGGACATTATCAGATGTTACAAAAGTTTGTGATGTAATAGAGTTTCGTTACTTTGGTCCTGAAGAAGAGAGTGGACAAAGTGAGACATTGATTGAAGTAGATGTTGAAGAAAATGTGGAAAATAGTAGTACAGAGAAGTTTGAAGAACAAATTACAAAGTTTAAGGTAATTTCGTGTGAGAGGCCCAATTACACTTGTATTTGTTGCCGACGAACTCACTATAGAAATCAGACGAGGATTGTTGACCTGTATTTAAAAAGTGAAAGAGAAAATAATGATAAATGGAAGGAATTTGTAACTTATTTGTTGGTAGAGGATTGCTTTGATTTGGGTACTGCTCAGCGTATTTGTAAATATTGTTATAACAAATTAGACAATAATAAAATGCCTGCTAAAGCTGTCCATAATAATCTAGAGTTAGTAACTATTCCTCCAGAACTGATAGATTTAAACACGTATGAGTCTATTCTGATTCAATGTGTGCACCCATTTCATGCTATTGTTCGCATGGAGCCTAAGACAGGTAAATTGCCTCCTACAGATTTACAGCGAGGATTAAAAGGTAGAGTTGTATATTTACCTTTAGATTTAAAGAAAACTATTTAAACTATTGGTGTAGAAAATGTAGAAAGTGAACCACTAGATATTCTAGTTAATGGTGTACCTACTAAGAGAAAGAATATTTGGCAGGGATTAGTCGATGTTAGGAAAGTGCAAAAGGCAACATTATATCTTATAAAAAACAATGATTACTACAAGAATGTTTATGTAGAAGAAGAAGAAATAGTTTTAGGAGATGATAGTGAAACGTCAAGTGGTCAAATTGAAAAAGTTGACATTTCCAAAAGTGAAGAAATTTATGAACATTATAGTGTACATCCACTTCATTCAAAAGAAGTGATGGGGAATAGTATTGAATTATTCTAAATCAAGGAAGCGAAGGGGACTCCCATGAGTGTGTTGGAAAAAAAATTGGAAGCTCATTGTTTTCCCCAGCTGTTCCCAACTGGAACAGATGGACACTATGACGAACGATCAGTACAGATTCCTGCATCAGAATATCGGACAACAAGATTGTATGCAGAAGATCCAAGATTTCGACAATGTATCCCATATATATTTCATCTTTTGTTTGAGAGTGACTTTTCTGGACTTTCATATGCAGTCAACCACATCTTAAAAAAAAGAATACATATTCAAAATGTTTCTGCAAAAGAATTCATAGATAAAGTACATCAGCGAGACGATCATTTAGAATCTCAACTGATTAATTTGATGGCATGTCAGCGCGGTACTAATGAGTATTGGTATCATCGTCATGGAGAACTTAAATGCAGTCTAAGGATGAATATGCTTGGGATGATTTACTGGAATTTCTTCGAGAGGCAAATTCAAATATTACAAATATTGATCACAAGACACCTGGAGAATTGTGCTCTTTGGATCCTGTAAATGTATGCAGATATTTCAACCATAGGTTTGAAGCTATGATGTCTTTTATCTGCAATAAAAAGAATCCTCCTCTTGGAGAAGTTATTGATTTCTTTTGGAGAAAGGAGTATCAAGCTAGAGGTGCTCCTCATATATATATGCTTTTATGGATCAAGGATGCACCCAAATTTGGAACTGATTGGGATGCCACTGTTTTATCTTTTATTGAAGATTATGTCACATGTGCTATACCAAAAAGTACAGAAGAAAACACCTTGAGGCAACAAGTGTTACGATTCCAAAGTCATCGATGTGGCAAATACCCTCGACGGAAATACAAGTCGAAGGAAAAGTTTTATACCAAATGTCGTTTTGGATTTCCACATCCAGTAATATCCAAAGGAAGAGTAGACAGTTTCATGTCAGCAGTGAGACATACCATCACTAGAAAATCTCCAAAAAATACATATAATTTGAGAAGAAGTGAAGAATCAAAGTATATCAATGATTATAATCCAGTTATTCTCTCAATGTGTAATGCTAATATGGATATTCAGTATGTTGCGGACAATTCCATTGCTGTTGCTCGGTATGTAACATCATACATAACAAAATCAGAAAAGACGGAGTTGAAAGAAATGTGGGAAGAAATTTCCCACGAGAAGAGTCTTAATAAGAAATTGTACAGTTTTAGTTTGAAGATGTTATCCCATCGAGAGATTGGAGCGTACGAATGCTCGGATCGGTTGACGTCTGCAAATTTATATTCAAATACAAGAGGGATCATTTGGGTGAGTCTAGGTGCAATATGAAATGGAGTACCTAAACCTATACAAGAAATTGAATATTTAGCATTAAATGAACCGGGAAATACAGATATTGTCAAAACAAACATGTTGGATACATACTATCCAAATAGAAGTCGTCCTCTTGAGAACATACGTCTCTATGACGTGCTGCAAATTTTACAGTCTTAAGAAAAATACGACAGAAGACATAAATGAAGGAAAATGTGCAGTGATTGGTTCAGAAGGGTGTTTGGTGAAACATACTAAAGGAAATCTAATTAATCACAGGAAACTGAGTTGTGATACTGCTGATAAAAGAGAATTTTACAATTTAGTACTTTTACAACTGTTCAAGCCTTGGCGTACGGAATTGGAATTACTTGGAGATTTTCAGTGCTATGAAGATTCTTTTAATGCAAGATAGCAGTGAAATGCCCAGTTTTTGCAAATTATCTGAAAATGTTAAATGAAGAAATTGATCAAGAGCTACTATTGCAGCTGAGATTGCTAGAGACAGTTCTGGACCTCTGAGTCAAGATCCACTAGGACAACCAATTCTTGAAAATGAAGCAGCAATCGCCAAGAATGAAGTGGAAACAGCAATGCATCAAGCTGAAGAAGATATTATGGACTTACAAAACTTGGATGAACAATTAAATATTGAACAGAAAGTGATATATCAGCAAGTTAGACAACAGGTCGACCATGGTTTTCTTCATGAAAAGAAAGAATGCACATCCACATCATTTCAACCTATCCAAATGCATATCAGTGGTCAAGCTGGTACAGGAAAAAGTTTCTTAATTAAAGTTTTGACCACTTATCTACGGAAAATAACTGACTCACATTTGTCTTGTGTTGTAACTGCTCCAACTGGATTGGCAGCACACAACAAAAGGAATTACATTACATCGTTTACTAATGCTACCTGTGGAACATGAAAATAAATTGGAATATTACAAGCTATCTGGAGAAGCTTGTTATGAAGTTTCAAGAGTGCTAAAGAAAATGAAACTTCTGATTATTGATGAGGTGAGCATGGTCTCAAACTTAATGCTTGCCTGTGTGCATTTAAGAATGCAGCAAATTTTAAAAACAGAATGTGATGTCTTTTTTGGAGGAAAACATGTGATAGTTTTTGGTGATCTACTACAACTTACGCCTGTAAAAGGGCAACCAGTATTTAATACACTTGTGCACGAAGATACTAGAAAGTCTTTGGGAAGTGTTGGAAACATTAATATTTAGTCATATTTTGAGTACAAAGAACTCAATAAAAATATGCGACAAGCAAATGATGAAGTTTATCTAACCATTCTTCAAAATATAAGAATTGGAGTGTTGACAGAACATGGCAAAGAAGCTTTGCAAAGTCAGATACTTACCAACTTGTTTCCAAATGAAAATATAGGTCCTGTAAAAATATACAAAAAAATTGCAGAAAATAAATCTATAATCTACATCATGCCAACACTGCGAGAGTGTTGTACATTTAATAAAGAACTTTTACAGCTGGAAAATGAACAAATAATAAAAATGGAACCCATTGATAAAATAGAGCATGAAAGAATTACTATTATTTTGACAGAAAAACTGAAAACAAAATTGGATTCTTTGTAAAAATCTATATCTAAAACTGTTGGTTTAGAAAATAATTTATATGTATGTGTAAACTGTCGGGTTATTTTACGGCGTAATTTGGATGTAGAAAAAGGTTTAGTAAATGGAGCAATGGGAAAAGTTGTTGATTATGTTAATTATCAAAAAAAAGATGGAATTGAATATTTGAAAATCAAATTTGATCAAATTGCTTGTTGTTCTGCTTGTTTTTTGCTTGTTAAAGATTTGTATGTTCGTAGAAAACAGTATCCTCTTTCTTTGGCACATGCGGTGACTATTCATAAATCTCAAGGTTTAAGTGTAGACAGTGCTTTGGTAAATATTGGAAGTACAATATTTAAAGAGGGTATGGCATATGTTGCTTTGTCCCGAGTCAGAAATGTATCTGGATTGTATTTGATTGATTTTGATCAGAGAAAGATTAGTGCAGATGTAAATTGTGTAAGAGAGTGTAATCGGTTAAGGAGACTGTATTCTCCCAATTTAGGTGAATATCCAGTATATGAAAAGCGTGTGGTAGGTCGAAAAAGAAGGTATGAGAATATCTGTAGTGAAGTTAAAGAGAAGAAAAAAAAACAGGATAATGTTGAAAATCCAAGCAAAAAGACAAAGGACACTATTGAAGAGATTGTCGGATATCACTTAGAAAATAGTTCAGGTATCAACTGCTATGCTAATGTAGTGGCAAATGTATTTATTCTCGAAAGTCTGCTACAGCAAATTATAGAAAATAGAAAAAAAGTGTAGTTCCTTGTTGTATTCTATTTTTGAAAAATTGATAACTGATAAAAGTAAAATCCTAATGTCAGAAACAGTTTGGAAGCTTTTGGATATATGTTCTGGTTCTGTGCAATTTACACAGAATTTGCAACAGGATGCTCAGGAATTTCTAATGTATATGTTTGCAGTATTAGCAGAAGAAGGAATACAAATAGAAAATCAATTTGGACTTTGTTATAAATGGGAACATGAATGTGAAAATTGTATGTTTACTTCTACCACTAACATAGACACTGAGAGATGTATATATTTAACAATACCAGACTGTAAAATAGTGCCGTTCAACAAATTAGATAAAGCAGCAAATCAAAACATGGAGTGTAGACAATGCAAATCAGAAATGTTATCAACACTATTTATACAAACATTTGGAAAAAATATAATTTTAATGATACAACGTTGTACAGCTGATGGAAGAAAATTGGAAACTTTAATAAAAAACTTTGTAGCAATTCAACTACCAATATCAGGAAGAACTTTTGTAGCAATAGCAATTATTTTCCACGATGCACCTTCTACAACATCTGGACATTACACTGTCTATTTAAAATTCAATAAAGGATGGACATATTGTAATGATGCTCATTTAGTTTTTAGACATCGTTTGCCAAACAAATTACCAAATTCATACCTAATATTCTTAAAGCCAAAGTTCTAAGAACATAATTCGACCTATTGGGTTTATGTTAAACTCTATTAATACAATTACTTTGGACAATTTAAGTGTAAAGGATTTCAGGAATATCATTTGACCTAGAGGAAAGATATTAATGTGAATTAAGCACTTTTTCTGGGATATTCTGACAGCACATATTTTAAAGAATATCATTTAGAGTATATGTAAATTCTGAAGAATTATTGATTGAATTACTGTCTTGTAGTAACAAAATTCTCTTATAAAGAAGCATTTTATATGTGTGATTTGCATTATATGCTATGGTATTGAGGATGTTATTTTTATACAATGTGTAGACATAGTTCACTATGTTGAAAATATTTTTGACACAGATTTTTTTTATTAAACAATCTTCTTGATTGTTGTTTTTTTGCCCGCTGTTATGTGATGAGTAACATCGAAATCACTATTTATAGTGAAATTCAATATATTCTGAGAACAGCAAAAAAGGCAAATAAAATATTTTATATTATGCTTAAATTATGTTGTATTTCTAAAATGATATATATTATAACTGTACTTTTTCTTCTCTTTTACAGATACAAATTCTAAAGGTAAAAAGTTTTTTAAACTTTAAAATATTACAAACAGCTGCAAAACATTTTTACAATATTTTGATATCTACTACTGTAAAGGTAAGGTTAAGTAATCCAAACACTATCCATCCACTACTACATTCACCCAGGCACTATTCATACACACCTTTAAACACCTACTCACTGCTTAGTAATGTCTAAAATACCTCAGGTACTAACCATACAGTCCACCAATCACTATGTTACCAGTAATGCAGTTTTTAAGTCATTTACTACTAGCATGTACTAATTCAATACGTCTGTCAGTACCCAAGCAGTTATGCATTTTCTCAGATGATCTCCTTGCAATACTCTAATCATTCAGTAGAACTATGTCCTTATCTAATCAATGTACCAAAACACATGCACTTATAAATTCACCTTGCTGTCTACTACCAGCACTCTACCTACTCACTGTCTATGCACTTGTACAATGATTCAGGCATGAAGAGACACCATGCTACAGTCAAATCTGCATAATCTATGCAGGCCCCTAACCCCTTGTAGACTACTGATTCACTTTTTTAATAATTTAGGTAGCTCTCATGCAGTGCTCCAATCACACTCTCACTCTCTCTCCACTCTTGCGATCATCCTCACAGAACCATGCCCTCATCTAATGTCTGTGCCGAAACACAAGCACTTTTAAACTCACTCTGGTGTCAACCACCAGCTCTCTATCTACTCAGTCACTGTCTATGCACTTGTACAATGTTTCAGGCATGAAGAGACACTGTTCTACAGTTAAATGTGCACAATCTATGCAGGCCCCTAAACCCCTGTAGACTACTGATTCACTCTTGTAATAATCTAGGTAGTACTCGTGCACTGCTCCAATCACACTGTCACTCTCTCTAAACTCTTGTAATTATCCTGACTAAAAATATACATATAGAGTGGCCTAGCTACTAACACAAGTACACCTACAGCATTCACTGCACTATGTATGCACACCTCTAACCACATACATACTATTGGAACACTCCTGTAAATACTAAGGTACTACCCATGCAGTCTAGCAATCTTCCTGTTGCTGCTATGCACTTTCTCAATCATCCATCCAGCACTATGTACTTATCGTATTACTCTGTCAATCCGTAAGCTCCTATGGAACAGATTTTCAAGCCCTCTGCGCCACTAGTACATCACTCTTTGTGACAAAGTGGTGGTGCTGGGGGCAGCTCCATGCTTACAAGGAGACGAAAAGCCACCCTGCATGGCTTATCCTCTCCTTGTAAATACAGCCCCATCATACGTAACACTTTCTGTTTAAGGGGGGATCCATGGCTGTTGCTGTGTATGTTCCCACACAACTCCCATGGAACAAGATATGTCTCTAGATTTCCAAGAAATCATTAATCTAGTCATGTTTGTGAATACTGCAGCACTCTAGAGGTGGTTTAGCAGGACACAACGAGGAGAAATGTTTTCCTTTCTCCTCATTTTTTCCTCTTTCAATGCATGCTGCATTCTACACCACACATTGAAGGAGGAAAATGTATTTACGGATTGTTTTTGTACAGCAACATGTCCCTTCCTACACAAAAAGAATCTTCCCATGATGCAGGCATCTTTGCACCATGGTGCAAGGATGCCTGTGCCAGCACATGGCACAGTTTGTGCACCAGTGCAGAGTGAAGCATAGAGTTGCGACATATTCATGTAAATATGTTGCATCTCTGTGCTTCAGAAGTGCTGCAGCGCAGTACAGCAAAAAGGCTTGCAGTGCCACACTGCAGCACTTCCTCATACATCTGCCCCTATACATTCACCATACACTAATAATGCATTCTTTCAGTCAATCTTGCACTACACATACATTCAACCAAACTTCCACACATTACCATGCAATTATAGTTCTTTTTTTAACCAGATAATGTAGTTCTAACATGAATTCTTTTTTTCTTCTTTTTTTGTAGTTTTTTTGTATTTTATGAACAATTTTGTATTTTTTTGGTGTTTTTAAAAAAAAAATAAGTAAACAGGTGATTTTTGAAATTAGTTTTCATTCCAAAAAAACAAAAAAAATAACAGTGGTGGTTGCATCGTGCAGCAAAAACTGCATCCACTGACTGCTCGCCGTAGCAGATAATTTTTTTGCACTTCACACAGTGCTGTTCTAAAAATGCAAACTCTGCCCGAATGTCCATTGACGGTGTTGGCTGAGATGCTCCGGAGGTACTAGCAACTGCTGTTCGTGGATTTTCTGCAGCTCACCTCATTTCCTCCCAAGCAAGATTCCGTGGATGTATGGTACGCAAATGTTTGTACATACTTGCTGTACCACATGAGTATTTTTTGTCACTGCCTCATGACAGGACCCTCCCACACAGCAAGCATGTCACCTTCCTGGCATTTACTTTTTTCTCTTCTTCTGGAAAACTGAAGAATTTCCAGACAACAGACTGGTCTCTTCTTGGGTGGGTCTTCCTCCAAAACATCTTCTTCAGGAAGTATGACTACCTGCTGCTGTCCAGATGCCATTTTGGAAGAGAGTTGTGAAAGAAAACACCAAAAAGAAACCAAAAGATTCTAGTTGGGGAAGAGATGCTTCTCTGAAGATGGTCCAAGAAGAATGTTTAAAATGGGTGGGGTCTTTCAATAGTTACAGTGGGAAATGTTATAAACCAATCAAATCCTTTTTTTTAGGTCACATGGGAGTCGCGCACCCTGTGCTTAGGAAGCACGCACCCAACGTGACTCCGCGAAAATATATTAAAAAAATATTATTAGTTTATTAGAAGTACAAATATATAATTTTTATGAATACCTTAGATAATCTCTTGCCCTAATATGTACATTAAAGACTATTATATATCATTTTATTATATACCCAGTGTGCCCCACATATGATGTCACGCGGGGCCCGTCACCGCACAAGCGTTGTATACCGTAATGCGCATGTGTCTCAAATTAGTGGGAGCAGGAGTCGCGCATCCGTCGAATACCTATCGCGCACAACATGTACTATTATATGTATATCACGTAACTGGAAAACATGCACCTGTTGCACACCGTACACGGATCCTTCACGACTTTTCCAATATGGCGGCTGTAATACGCGCACCCGTCGCGTTAGGTACGCTTTGGATGCACGACTCCAAAATTTTTTTATCAAAAAAAGAAAATAATATAAACATATTAAAATTTAAAAATAAAACCAAATAATTACAGTATATTTCAGTTTTAATTAAACAAAAAATGTAAAACAATTTTCTGAAAAGTATATAATAAATAATATATTTACACATTAACCGTTTAAAAAAATCTTCAATTTCTGAACAAAAAACACAGGTATAGATAATTTTATAATTAAAAATTAGCATTTAAAAAACCTTTGAAATTCACTGAAAAAGCCATAGGTTTTAGGCACGTTATAGTTAGAAATCAGCATTTAAAAAACCTTTGAAATTCACTCAAAAAACCATAGGTTTTAGGGAAAGTTATAGTTAGTTGGACATTTCACTCATATAAAACCATAGAAATTCCCCTGTTATAGTTAGTTCAGGTAACTATAACTCGCGCCCCCGCAATGCACTGCTGATGACATCACACATTACATCACTCATGACAAGGTCAGTGACATCACTGATGACATCACTGATGACATCTCAAATGGCATCACTGAGGACATCATCCAGTGACTGTGTGTTTTTCTGTAAAATTTAAATATTTGTCATATATATCTATGACAAGGTGTATTGAAGAATGGATGGATTTACAAGTGCCTGAAGGGATTATTAGTAGGTGCGTGACTGACTGTATAAGTGAGTGATTGAACGTGTCTTACTGAATACGTGGTTTGGTGACTAAACTCTGTGAAAGTCTGTATTAGTCTCTCAGTTGGTGTGTAAGCAACTGCATGGGTTGGTGAGTAGCTACATGAGTGTCTATATGGGTTATTGATTTGTTGTCTGAGTATAGCCATAAGCCATGAACCCTTTCCTTTCACTTCGAGATTGCTTCTGACTAGTGCCATGCCCATACTGTTGGCCTTCCTAAAGGTTACTGATGGATTATTGGGTAATGACCCCCCAATTACTGGGTCATCGCGAAAATCCAAGAATCAACCTTATGGGTTCCTCTCCCCAACCTTGGCCAGTCTGTTTTTCCTTGTATTTTAACAGATCTTGTCTAGCCAAAGACTTGGACTTGGCAATTGCTGACTCTATCACTTCTGAGCTGTATCCCCTATCAAGGAACCTATTTCGACTTTCCTTCTGTTTTATATTGCAATCTACCTCCTCGCTGCATATCCGTCTGATACGGAGCATCTCCCCATACCGGATGCTTTTAATAAGATGGGGCGGATGCGTGCTGGAGGCGTGAAGTGTATTGCGTGCCGTAGGTTTTCTATATAGGGTAGTAGATAGCCTATTTTTAATTACCTGGACTCGTACATCCAGGAATGTGACCATATCCTTACATATCTCAGACGTAAAATGTAGATTAACTGTATTGTTATTCAATAACTCAATAAAAGCAGTTGCACTTTCAGCATCTCCATCCCATACTATAAACAAGTCATCGATATCGCGGAGCCACGTTACCACACTCTTATTGAAAATCTGCTCATGTTGTTGCATGAGGACCAGCTCCTCCCACCACCCCATTAACAAATAGGCGTAGCTGGGAGAAAAACTGGCCCCCATAGCAACCCCCTGAGTCTGCTGATACATTTTGCCATCAAACAAAAATAAATTGTTTTCCAAGCAGAATAATAACATTTCAAGAAGCATATTGGTGTGCTGACAGAATACAATTGGCCTATTCATCAAAAAAATATTCAACCGCCCTCATACCGTCCTTATTCTTGATGCATGTATATAAGTCGGACACATCTAGTGCTACCATTAGATACGTGGGTTTCCATGTTATATTTTGTATCTTCCTCAGAAATTTGCACGTGTCCTGCACAAATGATTTTAGACTTTTGACAAAATCCTGCAAGAAAAAATCAATGTATCTAGAAAGGTTCTCCAAAAGGCCATCACATGCAGCGATGATGGGTCGTCCCGGTGGCTTATCCATGTTTTTATGTACTTTAGGTATAAAATAAATCACCGGCATGGTAGCATGCTCTTTTTTGAGGTATTTAAACTCCTCCCAACTTAGCAGCCCAGTGCTTTTCCAGGCTAGTAATTGTGCAAACAATGATTCCTGGATATCCTTGAATTTTGTGGGAGAAACCGTTCTATAGCACTCAGTGTTGTTTAATTGGCTATGCGCCTCTTCCAAATATTCTTTTAAGTGCCATAATACCAAATTGCCTCCTTTATCCGAGTTGCATATTATAATTTGATGATTTTCTTTCAACTTATTTCTAAGTTGCCAATATCTCCTCTCGTGATTGGTAAATTTCCTGTTGGCATTATTGGTGGCAATGTTAAGTCTCTTTATTTGTGGAACAACTTGTTCATTAAAAACATCTATGGAGTCACTCGCCATGATAGGTACAAATTTAGATTTCTACTTAAAAGGAGTCCATGTCTTGACATTAGTCCCATGTGCTTGTGATTGCTGCATGTCTTTGCCTGTTATTGCAGTTGTCTCATGGGACTGATTGGGGATATCCGTTATTATCATGTACCCTCTTTCTAAACTCTGCAGATCACACAACAGCCCATAGTCAGACCCCATCAGTCCTGGCATCCCAGAGGTTTGTAATACCATTTCAGCCCCTTCCGGCCCCCCCTGGGTGCTATGCCGGTGGTGGAAATTTTTCAATTTCAATTTCCGAATTAACCTATATATGTCTGCCCGAGTCTGGGTGTAACTGAAATTAGATTCCGGACAATATGACAAACATAAAGATAAAAGCTGCTTTTCTGCAGTGGAGAGATCAATACCTGCAAGATTAATGATGGTATGGTTGTCGGGGGCAATGGGATCACCACGCTTGCCTTCCCTAATTGCATCTCCTATTTCAGCCCCTATCTGCGGGCTCTGCCTCTCCCGCGCTTCCGGGCACCTTCTCCTTGCTTGCCGACACCGCCTTCTTCTTCGAGTTGCGCTGTTCTGGCTGGCACTTTGATGCGTGGCCTTAATGTCTCCCTCTGACTGCGTTTTAAAATATCCAGCTCTTCCCCCAAAGTTAACTTAATGTTGCTGGACTCTGACCTTGTTCCAAAATTATCCGATTACGAGCCACTTTGCATGGCCGAACTCAAGTTTGAGGCCGAGGGGGATGCATTTGCTTTACGGTTTCTTCTGTCATCAACATTGTCCATGCGTTTACTTGCCGTATCTACCCGCATTGAATCATATCTTTTTGCGAACGTAAATATCTGTCCGTTCGCGTAGTCATCACGGTCTTGTCTAAACTTATATGTTTTTCGATTTTTAATTTTTTCCTCCTCCTTTTTGAAATGAACGTTCATCTCCTCCACCATTTTATGTTTAAACTGTGGATCCCCTTGTGGCTCAATCTCCTTTTCCAAAAGATCTATTTTCTCCTGAAGCACGCTTCTATCAATGTCAGCATATTTAACTAATATTTGAACAAGCCGACGAGAAGATTCTAAATTACATTCTCCCCACTCTGCCATCATGAGTGGGTTCGGAGTTTCGTAGCTGGGGGCAATCATAATGCAGAGGCCCCTTGGTATCCTTCCTACATCCAAATATTTTTTAAGGGATCTTGCCTCCCACCACTTTGCTTGCTCCTGGCGCTTCAGTTTCTCGAGCACACGGAAACTGTCCCTGAGCCCTTTACCCTTGTTGTTGGGTTCTTCACTTGTCACCTTACTGGCCCCCTGTGTATCCTCCGGGGAATCTAAAAACATCCCCTCAGCAGCCAGTTTGCGATCCTTAAGTATGTCCGCGGACATTTTTTGGCTATTGTAATGTTATATTGCAATGCTCGTTCCTCTGTCAGTAAATACCTAGAGGCTCCTGCACCGCACCGCACACCTTCCCACCTGTCAAATATCGTTGGGTGTCGTACCTTAGTCAAATTCCGACACCGACCAGCCGCGCTCACTCTCCTGCCGATGTATCCTCCTCCGAGCTCCACTGATAGCAGAGAAGTCCACCGCCGTCAATCGCGTCTCTCCGTGTACGTACACCTCCCAATTGTGGCTCGAAGGGGGCTCCACTTCTTTCCGTTCAGGACTCTTTACTTGATGCCCCGGGGGTCCCCGCCAAAGAACACCACCAGCCCGCGGTGCCGAAAGACGGATACTCCGAGACCAGACTTGCCGCACACGAAGCCTCAAACGAGAAGGGGGTCCACGAGCCGGAGGAAGTCAATCCGGCACAAACTGCTGCAACTCGCCTTCACTTCTCCTCCTTAAGAACAAACGAGCGTGGACCCAAAAGTTCTGTGCAAATTTTATTCAGCCAACTCCGCCATTACGCGTTTCGGGCGATCCCGCCCTTGATCACATGACAACTCCTTGGCAATTTTCCTCGCTTTTTAATGTGCAAGTGCAAATGGCATATTCATGGACATAGTAAAAATACTTCACAGCTATATGCGATGGTCATTATTAGATACATAAATGTAAAATCATAACCACTAAAAAAAGCAAAGCCCTTCCAAATCATAAAAGGCAAAAATATATACCTATTTAAATATACAATAAATAATAGCAGCATAAATAAATGAAATTTCGCGAGCGCTTCACTCGCGCAGAAAGGAGACGCGCACACCAGGGTTCGTGTTCAAGAAAGCGTGTTGTTGGCGACGCATTTCGACCAAACGGTCTTCTTCACAGGCCTGTGAAGAATCCTGGTGTGAGGGTCTCCTTTCTGCTCGAGTGAAGCGCTCACGGAATTTCAATTATTTTACTACCGGGATCTGACACCCGGGTCTCGGACGGACCTCGCTTGGAGAGGAGCTGTTTTTTGCTGGAAACTTATATATATATATATATATATATATATATATATATATATATATATATATATATATATATATATATATATATATAAAACCTACTGGCCGTCACCAATAGGTTGTTATAGTTAGAACCTAGTTTCCACAGCAAAAGCGTTTTTTGTTTTCCCAATAACTTTGACGCCGGTTTGCGAATCTTCGCGAAATTTTCAAAACTAGTGGCCCGCTCCAGTTAGCTCCTGTCTTTAAAGTTTCAAAGTGATTCGTCAAGCGGGGGCCGAGAAAAGAGGGGTCTCCCAAAACACATTTTCCCCATGTATTTTTCCTTAGGAAACTTTAGACAAAGCTACAGCCCGAACTGCTGAACGGAAGTACACCAAATGTGGCAAAAAGGTAGGTCTTGGTTCAGAAAGAGACCTTTTTGTTCAATGGTGTAAATCCGTTCAGTAGTTTCTAAGAAATAAAAAAATTAAAAAATATTGATATATGGGCGGAGCCTAAACACACATCTCATTGTGACATCTGATTGGCTGTCAGCACTTCATCCTGGAATTTCTGGCATCCATCTTGGGACCGATATACATGATAGCACCCTATTGAAATGCATTGTAGTGAATAGAAGATTTTGAGGGTCACCAAAAGGAGAACTATAATGGGTGATAACAGACTTTAGTTACATTAGAATTCATTTGTGGTACCATACTAATTTTAGGAATTGTGGTGAGTTCTAAGGTGATTTTACCCTGTGAAAAACCTTCTGCTGGGATATCATGAATCATGTTTGAGAGAACTATTTTCTCATGCTTGTCCCATAGAGGTTTGGAAGGTACTCCAGAAGCTAAAATGCTAAGCTAAAATGACAGCATATTTTCTGTAAATTCACATTATCTTTCTCAGTCATGTGATAATGAAGTCTGACATTCTCAGTAAAACATGTACATCCAACAAGGGAAGAGACTGTCAGTTGATTTCTTTGTGTTCTACTGCAGCTTCTCAGGTTTTCTAAAGAACAACTAGAGCGCTAACAGCCTTACTTATGACAAAAAGTATGGCAAACCTGAAGCCATCTTGTTTGGAGTAAACTGGTAACACTTAAAACATTTAATTTAAAAAGGAACAAAATGATGGGGTTCATTTTGTCATAGAAATTATGGTTAGTGCTGTAGAAAGAAAAATTAGGACATGTTTATGTGTGATCTCAAATATCTTCCTGTTATATTTCAACAGGATCAGCCTGTCAGTTGATTCCTTTGTGTTCTACTGCAGCTTCCGAGAGTGTGCTAAAGAACAACTAGAGCGCTAACAGTCTTCCTTATGACAAATTTATGGCACAGGGTCAAGACTGATTTGCATATGGCTGGGTTCAAACTGGAATGGCATGGTGAGCATAAAAATTATGGATTTAGGCCCAGATCTCTGTACTGGGGTGAATGTATGACATTGTTCTGCATTCTGTCCATCAACTGTTGTTTTTGCATTTGTCACCCCGAGAGGGATGGGTATACCCAGACGTGTGTCCCGTGCTCTCCATGCCACTGGAATCAAGCTATCCTGGCTGAAGAGGGGTGAAACCCCGAAACCGGTCCTAGGATACTTGTTTCCAGTCCAGGGAGGACCTGGCTTGGCAGTTCGGGCTGGACTGTTTCCATAAGGCACAGGGTCAAGACTGATTTGTATATGGCTGGGTTCAAACTGGAATGGCATGGTGAGCAAAAAAACGATGGATTTAGGCCCAGATCTCTGTACTCGGGTGAATGTATGACATTGTTCTGCATTTAGACCATCAACTGTTGTTTTTGCATATCACAAAATTATGGCACACCTGAAGCCATCTTGATTGGAATAAACTGGTAACACTTAAAACATTTAATTTAAAAAGGAACAAATGAGGGGGTTCATTTTGGCATAGAAATTATGGTTAGTGCTGCAGAAAGAACAATTAGGACATGTTTTAAGTGAGATCTCAAATATCTTCCTGTTATATTTCAACAGGAGCAGCTTGTCAGTTGATTCCTTTATGTTCTACTGCAGCTTCCCAGAGTGTTCTAAAGAACAACAAGAGCGCTAACAGTCGTACTTATGACAAAATTAGGGCACACTTGAAGCCATCTTGATTGGAATAAACTGGTAACACTTAAAACATTTATTTTAAAAAGGAACAAAATGAGGGGGGTCATTTTGCCATAGAAATTATGGTTAGTGCTGCAGAAAGAAAATGTAGGCATGTTTTAAGTGAGATCTCAAATCTTCTTCTATTTCATCAAAAAATTCTGACATGCAGACTGAAAAAAATCGCTTTCAATACCAGCAGTAGACTTCCAGTTAACTCCCAGGTGAGCAGTAGCTTTTCTACAGTAATCTAATGAGCAACTAGAGAGCTAACATTCAGAATTTATGGTAAATGTGTGACACATCTGAATGCCTTCTTGATAGAATCAATGTAAAAAAACTGAAAGCATTTCCTACTGAGGAGACTGCAGTAAATGAGGAAATTAGGAAGCTTCATAACAAATAAGTCTCCCAAGATGGCCACCAGAGAAAAAAGAGCCCAAATGTAGCACACATATCACCCAGATGTAGCTCACATATAGCCCAATGACAAAAGTGTGAAAAACACTTTTTATTTTTTTGCAGTTTTATATAGTGCAGACTGGTCAGGTATAGGAGCGTTGCATCTTCCTTGGACCCCTTATTGCATATTTTGCACGAACTACGTGAGATTGATCGTGCGAAACATTGAACTTTACTATTCTGTTAGCCTGAAGTTGCTCTGAACTGGGCTTTGTAACACCCGTTTTTACCTACTGGTTTTAATTAATTCTCACTGTATTGTAATAAGAGAGGATTTACTGTTTTTATGTACACTTTTATGATCTATGTTTCTAAATCAGATTGAATACATGTTAATGAATTTAATTGAAGTCTCCCAAGATGGCCACCAGAGAAAAAGGACCCCAAATGTAGCACAAATATCACCCAGATATAGCCCACATATAGCCCAATGACAGAAGTGTGGAAAACACTTTTTATCCTTAGTTTTTTTGCAGTTTTATATAGTGCAGGCTGGTTGGATATTGGAGTGCTTTACATGAGCATTGGTTACATCATACAAGAACAAACTCATTCTGGTTGTAGGCATGGGGAGATTAAGTGATTTGACCAGAATCACAGAATGTTGAGCCTGAAGCAGAAACTCCAACTTGGTTCCCCAGTCGCAAAATCTGCAGCTCTGGAAGTAACACCACATTCTCTCCCCTAAGCGTAACATTTAATCAAGTGGTCAACTGGATAAAAAAATAAAGATAACAAATAATTCAAAAGTGCTTTGTCGCTATTTGAGAACTCAGAAAATATGTCCTCATTTTAGAGCACTAACCATAATTTCTATGCAAATAAGAACCTCTCATTTCTATAATTTCTAAAGGAAATGCTTTAGGTATTTCAGTTTTGATTACATCAAGATGACGTCAGGCGTGCCACACTTTTGTAATAAATATAGAATGTTAGCAATCTAGTTGTTCATTAGAATACTGTTGGGAGGACCAGGTCAGCGGCACAGACTCAGAAAATTGAAGGCAGGTAGGAGGGTGCAGAGGCATCAATTTAACCACACTGGATAGGCAGGAAGGGCAGTGGCAGCCCAACATGGAGGGCAGTAGAAAGGGGGACATGGGCAACCAACCAACAATGCAGGACAGGCAAGAGAGGCTGTGGCAATATAATAGACCATTGAGGGCAGAAGGAAGAGGCAGTGGTAGTATAACCATACATGCCAACAGAGGCAATTCAGGCAGGAAACACCCAATGTTTTTAAGCCCAAAAGGGCTTTATTTTATCTGTCTCTTGTCTACAATCTCCTCTTCTTCCTATGTAAGTCAATGGGAAAAATCAATTCTCCAGTTTTTTTTCAAAATCTCCCTCTTACCAAGTTCAAAATGTTAGCAAGTATGGTACATTGGATCATGGAAGGCAGGAGGAATTGGGGTAGGCACATGGACTTGGATAACAGAGGACAGGAGGGACATTGACAGGTGCACCTATCTGACCTTACAGGGCAGGCATCAGGGATTGCAGCAGCACAATACACCACACAGGGCATGCGGGACGGCAGTGCAGCACAATAAATCATGGAAAGCAATAGGGAGGGGACAGGACCATGCACATGTGCAACAGAGAACAGAGGGGAAGAGGTAATGCCAGCAAGCTGACCATACTGGACAGACAGGAGAGAAAGGTGCAGAATAACGGACCATAAAGGGCAGGAGGGACGGATCAGGGGCATTGCAATGGAACAGACAAGCCAGGAGGGAGGGAATAGGGGTCTACACATGAAAAGGGAGGGCAGGGGGTAAGGCGGCAGGGCAGCAGCAGCAGCAAGCTGACCATGGAGGTCAGGCAGGATGGGAACTAGAAGCACAACGCACCATGAATGGCAACATTGAGACTATAATGGTATACACACAGACCATGGAGGGAAGGTGGGAGGGGTCAGGGGCAGCTAGATAACCACACAGAGAAGGTGGGACGGGCCGTGGCAGCACAGAAGACCATGCAAGGCAAGAAAGAGGGTTAGTGGCAGCACAATTTAGCCATGGTAGGCAAGAAGGAGGGTGTGGGGCATGCACAAAGGATCAAGGAGGTTAGAAGGGAGGGGTAGGAGCTGGGCACAGACAAGAGAGTTTAGGGTAAGGAGCCTCACAATAGGCCATGCGGGGCAGGCAGGAGGAGCAGTTGCAGCACAACAGACAAGGGAGGGCAGAAGGATGTGGCAGTAAACTGGACCATGGAGAACAAGAGGAAGGGGATAGGGGCATGGAACATGGACAGGCAGGGTGGAGGTGGCAGGGACAGGTTACAGTCATCTGACAATGCTAGGCAGGTGGGAGGGGAGTGGCAGCTCAACAGAACACTCAGAGTAGATAGGAGGGACAGGTCCATGGAACATGGTGAGCAAAAAGGATGGATCAGGGGCATGCACACAGACATCGGATGCCAGGGGGAAGGAGAGTAGGGGCAGCAAGCTAAGCACAGAGGCTAATCAGGAGGTCAATGATGGGGCATAGAATTGGGCAATGGAGGGCAGGAGGAGTGGACTGGTACATCATGCTAAATGGAGGGCACTGGCAGCGCATCAGACCATGTATGACAGGAGGGAGGGGGCTAGTGCATGGATTCAGACAACAGAGGATAGTAGAAAGTGGATGGGGCAGCAAGCTATCTGTTCAGAGAAGGCGGGAAGGCCAGTGACAGAACAACGACTACACAGGGCTGTAATGAGGGAGCAAGGGCATGGACTTGGATAATGGATGGCAAGCAAGAGGGGAGGCAGGAGCAGCTAGCTTGGGTGGGGGCAGCACAATGCCAGGCCAGGCCCTGCTTCCAACCCCCCACCATCCATTGTGATAAGCATCTTATTTAACATTAAAAAACCTAGAAATTCGCTGAAAAAACAAAGATTACAGGGACGTTATAGTTAAACTCAGATTTCACTTGTACAAAACCACTGAAACTCAGCAGTTATAGTTACCTGAGCTAACTATAACTTACGCCCCTGCAATACACTGCTTAGGGACCTCAGACATTACATCATTCATGACATGGTCAGTGACATGGTCAGTGACATCACTCAAAGCATTACTCATGACATCTCAAATGAGCTGTGAATGGAATAGAACTATAATCACTAGAACTTTATTTAGGGATAGTGTGTGTATACTAACACCCCTTTTTATTTCTTTTCTTTCGTGTAAGAACCTCTATAATATGCAAAGTGCCCAGATCAATATGGCCGATAGCCTTTCACTTTAAAGTAATGTGTAGTCCATTGTTTATGTTGATGTTTGCAATCATAAGTATGTTTATTATGAATAAGTCATGTTGACGAACATACAGGTACGGCGGTCACGGGGCATGATATGCTGACATTACATAGTGTGCATATTAACACTTGTTTTCTTTTCTTTATTGTATGAATTCCTTAATTTTCGCATCGTGACCAGTCCAATATGGGTGACAGCTTTTCGGTTTAATGTAGTATGTAGTCCTTTGTTAATGTTGGCAACTGGAGCCATTTCTACATTTAAATAAGGAAGGTAGAATGAAGTCTTGTATCGTGATCAAGATTTGGACTAACTGAAATGCGTGGATCGCGTCCTTTGTACATCAAATACTTCCAAACTACAACCAGAGTGCTGATTACTTCCTTGTAAGAGTGAGAGGAGATTGAATATATACATATATATATATTCACTGAAAAAACCATAGGTTTCAGGGGCGTTATAGTTAGCTGGACTTTTCACTCGTACAAAACCATTGAAATTCCCCCGTTATAGTTAGTTCAGCTAACTATAACTCGCGCACCCGCAATGCACTGCTGATGACGTCACATATTACATCACTCATGACATGGCCAGTGACATCACTGATGACATCACTGATGACATCTCAAATGACAGGGTGCGAACTGTCGCGAGACAGCGCAAATGGCTACCAACAATCCAACATCTCGTGGTAAGGCGATCGCGCGCACGCGAGAATGTATTATTTTACAGCGCGAGCAAGCAAAAAAATTCCGCTAAAATGCGCATTGCGGAAATGTTCACATTTTCGCGCTCTCCGCGGAACGCGAAAATGTCAACTTATCGCAATTTCCACGAGCGGAACTGAATTTTAGCCCAGGCCTAATAGAAACACCTAGGACATGCTGGACAAACTGTACGTACCTATCACTATGACGATTTGCGTGATATTCATTAAAAGGCGACTATGCATAGAATGAATCCACATGGAATGTATTTACACCGCTAGTGAAGCTCTGACGTGTCTAACGCCCTACCGGGCCTAATCCCGGCACCCCCGCCGGTGGATACTCTCCAAGTAGACACCCTTGTTGTTCATTTATACAAACATGGGTAGCTAATGATGGGCACATTTAATATACACGCACACCAAGCCATTCAAAGGGGATTCGACAAAAATTCGACCAAACTATGCAAGAAACCCCCCTCACGGTTAATAAAATACACATCCACCGCCGGATGTGTAATACTTTTTATTTTACTCTCTGGAAAGGAGACAAACCTCACTTGAGAGTCACAGCATGCTCCTTGCTGAGCCCAATGCAGTGTTACACCCACCAGTGCCCACCGAGTGCCTCACACCTCTGTGTCGTATTCCACCAGCTAGTGCGTATGCTATGACACTCTCTAGCCCATGTGCACTGTAACACCACCCCGAGAATATGTCATGCCACACTTGCCTTCGCACGGGTTATATTGCCCCATCTAACGTACCTTCCTCGATGCCTATGTTATAACGCACAGCGCTATGCCATACATATTACAATCTGGGATCTATATCTTTGTCACAGTGCATATGAAACGTTACACTCCCCAGCACATATTTTATATTACAACTTTAGAGACTAGTTAAGTTACACAACACTGCCCTGTGCATATTACACTCCAAGGCGCATATCGCATAGCACGCGCTAGTGCCTTTGCTATCTCGCGCTCTCCAATGAATCTGTCATTGCGCACAATGTATTGCATATTATATTTCACGCCTGGTTCATCTTATATCACACTTTTTGGTGCATAGTTTATACCATATACTATATCTAGTTTTTATTTTCAATTGTGCTCTCAGGACTATGTTCTATATACCACTGTGTACACCTACCTTTTTCAGGGGCATTACATTTTGCGATGGTGGGTGGAGGGTCAGGGGGTGTTTCTGCCAAGTGAGCCCGGAGTCACAGACACAAACGTCCTCTTCTTCCTGAATAAAAGTGAGATTATGCTGCACACTTGTTCATATTTTAAGTAGTTCGCACAGACACACATTTTAAAAACAATAAAGTTCCTAATACCCACCTTCTCTGAACAGTTAGCTTGCTGCCCCATCCACCTCCTCCCTATCCTCTGTTGTCTGAATCCATGGATAGCCTCCTCCCTCCTGCCATGCATGGTCTGATGTGCTGCTACTGCCCTCCATTTAGCATGATGTACCAGTCCACTCCTCCTGCCCTCCATTGCCCAATTCTATGGCCCATCATTGACCTCCTGCTTAGCCTCTGTGCTTAGCTTGCTCCCCCTATTCTCCTTCCCCCTGCCCTCCGATATCTTTGTGCATGCCCCTGCCCCATCCTTTTTGCCCACCATGTTCCATGGACCTGCCACTCCTATCTACTCAGAGTTTACTGTTGAGCTGCCACTCCCCTCCCACCTGCCTAGCATTGACAGATGACTGTAACCTGTCCCTGCCACCTCCACCTTGCCTGTCCACATGCCATGCCCCTATCCCCTTCCTCCTGTCCTCCATGGTCCATTTTACTGCCACAACCTTCTGCCCTCCCTGGTCTGTTGTGCTGCAACTGCTCCTCCTGCCTGCCCCGAGCGGTCTGTTGTGAGGCCCCTTCCCCTGAACTCTCTTGTCTGTGCCCAGGTCCTGACCCTCCCTTCTATCCTCCATGGTTCTTTGTGCATGCCCCTGCACCCTCCGTCTTGCCCATCATAGCCATTGTGCTGCCACTAACCCTCCCGCTTGCCATGCATGGTCTTCTGTGCTGCCATGGCCCCTCCCACCTTCCCTGTGTGGTCAGATAGCTGCCCCTGACCCCCTCCCACCTTCCCTCCATGGTCTGTGTGTATGCCATCATAGTCTCATTGTTGCTCTCCATGGTGTGTCTTGTTTCTAGTGACCATCCTGCCTGACCTCCATGGTCATCTTGCTGCTCCTTCCCTGCCCCCTTGCCCCCAGCCCTCTGTTTCCATGTGCAGACCCCTATTCCCTCCCTCCTGGCTTGTCTGCTTGTAATGCCCCTGATCCGTCCCTCCTGCCCTTTATGGTCTGTTATGCTGCAGCTTTCTCTCCTGTCTGTCCATTATGGTCAGCTAGCTACCATTGCCTCTTTCCCCTCTGTTCTCTGTTGTCCATGGTCCTGTCCCCTCCCTATTGCTTTCTATGGATTGTTTTGCTGCACTCCCGTCCCGCATGCGCTGTGTGGTGCATTGTGCTGCTGCAAACCCCGATGCCTGCCCTGTAGGGTCAGTTTGGTGCACCTCTCCATGTCCCTCCTGTCCTCTGATATCCGAGTCCATGTCCCTGCCCCAATTCCTCCTGCCTACCATGATCCAATGTACCATACTTGCGAACATTTTGAACTTGGTAAGAGGGAGATTTTGGAAAAAAAACTGGGGTATTGATTTTCCCCTTTGAGTTACTTTGAAAAAGAGGAGATTGTAGACAGGAGACAGATCAAATAAAGCCCATTTGAGCTTAAAAACATTGGACGTTTCCTGGCTGAAACGGGTCTGTTGGCATGTATGGTTGTACTACCACTGCCTCTTCCTTCTGCCCACAATGGTCTATTATATTGCCACAGCCTCTCTTGCCAGTCCTGTATTGTTGGTTTGTTGCCCCTGCCCCCCTTTCCACTGCCCTCCATAGTCTGTTGTGCTGCAACTGCCCTTCCTGCCTGGCCAGTGTGGTCAAATCGTTGCCTCTGCACTCTCCTACCTGCCTTCAATTTTAAGTGTGTCTTAAGTTTGTCTTAAGACAAACTTAAGACAAAATCCTAACATCTGTGAATACCAAAAGTAGTAAGTTTAGGATTTTGTCTTAAGTTAGTTCTGTGAATCGGGCCCTAAGTGTTTTGCACACTTCTGTCATTGGGCTACATGTGGGCTACATCTGGGTGATATTTGTGCTGCATTTGGGCTCTTTTGTCTCTGGTGGCCATCTTGGGAGATTTATTTGTTATGAAGTTTCCTAATTTCCTCATTTACTGCAGTCTCCTCAGTAGGAAATGCTTTCAGTTTTTTACTTTGGTTCCATCAAGAAGGCATTCAGATGTGTCACACATTTGCCATAAATGCTGCATGTTAGCACTCTAGTTGCTCATTAGATCACTGTAGTAAAACTACTGCTCACCAGGGAAGTCTGCTGCTGGTATTTAAAGTGCATGTTTCAGTCTGCATGTCAGAATTTGTTTATGAAATAGAAGAGGATTTGAGAAGTCAAAATGTGCCCTAATTTTTCTTTCTGCAGAACTAATCATAATTTCTATAGCAAAATGAACCCCCTCATTTTGTTCCTTTGTAAATTAAATGTTTTAAGTGTTACCGCTTTATTCCAATCAAGATGGCTTCAGGTGTTCCATACTCTTGTCATAAGTAAGACTTTTAGCGCTCTAGTTGTTCGTTAGAACACTCTGGGACATTCTGTCATTGGGCTATACTTGGGCTACATCTGGGTGATATTTAGGCTACATTTGGGCTCTTTTGTCTCTGGTGGCCATTTTGGGAGACTTATTTGTTATGATGTTTCCTAATTTCCTCATTTACTACAGTCTCCTCAGTAGGAAATACTTTCAGTTTTTTACTTTGATTCCATCAAGAACGCATTCAGATGTGTCACACATTTGCCATAAATTCTGAATGTTAGCACTCTAGTTGCTTATTAGATCACTGAAGTAAAGCTACTGCTCACCAGGGAAGTCTGCTGCTGGTATTGAAAGTGCATGTTTCATTCTGCATGTCAGAATTTTGTAATGAAATAGAAGAGGATTTGAGAAGTCACTTAAAATGTGCCCTAAGTTTTTCTTTCTGCAGCACTAATCATACTTTCTATGGCAAAATGAACCCCCTCATTTTGTTCCTTTTTAAATTAAATGTTTTAAGAGTTACCACTTTATTCCAACCAAGATGGCTTCAGGTGTGCCATACGTTTGTCATAAGTAGGACTGTTAGCGCTCTAGTTGTTCTTTAGAACACTCTGGGAAGCTGCAGTAGAACACAAAGGAATCAACTGACAGTCTCTGCCCGTGTTGGATGTACATGTTTTACTGAGAATGTCAGACCTCATTCTCACATGACTGAGAAAGATAATGTGAATTTACAGAAAATATGCTCTCAGTTTAGCCTATAGAGCACCTTCCAAACCTCTGTGGGAAAAGCATGAGAAAATATTTTTCTCTCAAACATGATTCATGATATCACAGCAGAAGGCTTTTTCACATGGTAAAATCACCTTAGAACTAGGCCTGGGCGGTAAATTCCGTTCCGCTCGCGGAATTTGCGGAATTTCGGTAATTTCGCGTTCTGCGGAGAACGCGAAATTGCCCAAAATGCTGCTTTCCGCGACTTCGCGAAATTTTTTCTTGTTCGCGTTCTCAAAATGCGTGTTCGCGAGATATTTCTCCCTGAGCACGCAAACAGCAACTGTGAACAGGAAAAAAGCATCGCGAACATGCAATTCCGTGTGTTCGCGGAATTTCTGCATGTTCGTGGAGATTTTTTACCGTTTCGCGGAGATTTGCGTAACGCGATTACGCGAATTCCGCCCACCCCTACTTAGAACACACCACAATTCCTAAAATGAGTATGGTACCATCAACAAATTATTTATAATGTAACTAAAGTCTTAAAACCTTCTATTAACTGCAATGCTTTTTAATGAGGTGCTATCATGTATATTGGTCCCAAGATGGCTGCCAACACTTCTTGAATGAAGTGCTGACAGCCAATCAGATCTCACGATGAGATGTGTGGTTAGGCTCCGCCCAGATATATATGTGATTTTACTTTTGATTTTCTCAGGAACTACTGAACGGATTTTCACCATTTAAGCAAAAGGCACGAGTCTGAACTGAGGACTACCTCTTTGCCAAATTTGATGTAATTCCGTTCAGCACTTCGGGCTGTAGCTGCGTCAACAGGTCCTATGGGAAAATGCATGGGGAATACGCGTTTTGGGACCTCTCTTTTTTCTCGGCCCGGCCGCTTGACGAATCACCGTGAAATTTTCAAGATAGGAGCGGACCGGAGCTGGCCAAAAGTTTGGAAACTTTCGCGAAGATTCATCAATCGACGCAAACGTTATTCCAAATAGAATGTTGTGGATTTCCTATGGAAAATAGGTCCTAACTATAACTACCTACTGGCGACTGCCAGTAGGTAATATCAATATATATATATATATCTTGCTTCTTTCTGCACCTCTCTTGCCTCTTTCTGTACCTATCATGCCTCTTTCTGCACCTCTCTTGGTGCTTTCTGCACTTCTCTTGCCTCTTTCTACACCTCTCTTGCCTCTTTCTGCACTTTTCTTGCTTCTTTCTGCAGCTCACTCTCTTCTTTCTGCACCTCGCTTGCCTCTTTCTGCACCTTGCTTGCCTCTTTTGGTGCCTCATTTCCCTCTTTCTGCAGATCACTCTCATCTTTCTGCACCTCTCTTGCTTCTTTCTGCACCTCTTTTCCTGTTTCTGCACCTTTTTTTGTCTGTCTGCACCTCGCTTGCCTCTTTCTGAACCTCTCTTACCTCTTTCTGCAGCTCACTCCCTTCTATCAGCACCTCTCTTGCCTCTTTATGCACCTCTCTTGCCTCTTTCTGCACCTCTCTTGCCTCTTTCTGCACATCTCTTGCCTCTTTCTGCAGCTCACTTTCTTCTTTCTGTACCTCTCTTGCCTCTTTCTGCACCTCTCTTCTCTCTTTCTGCAGCTCATTCTCTTCTTTCTGTACCTCTCTTGCCTCTTTCTGCACCTCTCTCACCTCCTTCTGCTCTTCTCTTTCCTCTTTCTGCACCTCACTTGCCTCTTTCTGCACCTTTCTTCTTCTTTCTGTACCTCACTTGCCTCTTTCTAACCTCTTACCTCTTTCTGCACTTCACTTGCCTCTTTCTGCACTTCTCTTGCCTGTTTCTGCAGCTCACGTTCTTCTTTTTGCACCTCTCTTGCCTCTTTCAGTACCTTTCTTGCCTCTTTCTGCACATCTCTTGCCTCGTTCTGCACCTCGCTCGCCTCCTTCTGCTCTTCTCTTTTCTGTCTGTACCTCACTTGCATCTTTCTGCAACTTTCTTCCTATTTCTTCACCTCACTTGCCTCTTTCTAACCTCTTTCTGCACCTCACTTGCCTCTTTCTGCACTTCTCTTGCTTCTTTCTGAACCTCTCTTGCCTCTTTCTGCAGCTCACTCTCTTCTTTCTGCACCTCTCTTGCCTCTTTCTGCACTTCTCTTGCCTCTTTCTGTAGCTCACTCTCTTCTTTCTATACCTCTCTTGCCTCTTTCTATACATCTCTTGCCTCTTTCTGCACCTCTCTCGCCTCCTTCTGCTCTTCTCTTTTCTTTCTGTACCTCACTTGCATCTTTCTGCAACTTTCTTCCTCTTTCTGCACCTCACTTGCCTCTTTCTAACCTCTTACCTCTTTCTGTACCTCACTTGCCTCTTTCTGCACTTCTCTTGCCTCTTTCTGAACCTCTCTTGCCTCTTTCTGCAGCTCACTCTCTTCTTTCTGCACCTCTCTTGCCTCTTCTTGCACATCTCTTGCCTTTTTCTGCATTTCTGTTGCCTCTTTCTGTACCTCTCTAGCATATTACTACACCTCTTTTGCCACTTTCTGCACCTCGCTTGCCTCTTTCTGCATCTCTCTTGCCTTTTTCTGCAGCTCACTCTCTTCTTTATGCACCTGTCTTGCCTCTTTCTGCACCTCTCTTGCCCCCTTTTGTACCTCTTTTGCCTATTTCTGCACCTCTCTTGCCTCTTTCTGCACCTCTCTTGCCTCATTCTGCACCTCTCTTGCCTCTTTCTGCACTTCTCTTGCTTCTGTCTACAGCTCACTCTCTTCTTTCTATACCTCTCTTGCCTCTTTCTGTACTTCTCTTGCCTCTTTCTTCACCTATCTTGCCTCTTTCTGCAGCTCACTCTCTTCTTTCTGCATCTCTCTTGCCTCTTTATGTACCTCTCTTGCCTCTTTCTGCACCTTTATTCTTCTTTCTGCACCTCTCTTGCATCTTTCTGCACCGTTCTTGCCTCTTTCTGCTCTTCTCTTGCCTCTTTCTGCACCTCACTTGCCTGTTTCTGCACCTCTGGGGTCCCCGGGGCTAGAAGTGGCCCAGGAGGGGGGCCAAGCAGACACCTTGCCCCCCCAAAAAGAACAAAGAAAAAGAAAGGCCAGCCCCAGGGGATGGGGTCCCTGGGGCCATAAATGGCCTGAGGAGGGGGCCACGTGGCCCCCCTCAAAATATTGTAAACATTTTTTTGAAATACTGGCCATGCCCCGAGGGAGGGGGTCCCCGGGGCCGAAAATGGCCTCGGGAGGGTGGCCACATGGCCCCCTTCCCATATATAAAAAAAAAAAAAAATAGGGGTCAGGCCCTGGGGAAGGGGTCTCCGGGGCCAAAAAAATAGGAAAAGAAGGAGGGCACACAGCCCCCTTCTATAAAATAAAATAAAATAAAAAAGGCATCCCGCTGGAGGCCCCACCCGCTCAGTGCATTACTCTGCAAATTTGGGGGTAAAAGGGGCATGGCCTCAGACCACCTCTCTGCCACGCAGCCCTGTGGCGCTTACTGGAAGTTCCTGGTGGGCTAGTTGGCCCCAGGGACCCTCAGGATTCAAGGGGACTTAATCACCCAATGTGCCACAGGGCGCTTTTGCACACTTCACACATCAGGCCCCGCCCCCTCCCTGTATCACTGTGCAAACAAACCCCGTGGCGCATTTTAAGTTGGGGGATTAATTCCCCTTCAATCCTGAGGGTCCCTGGGGGCCAACTAGCCCACCAAGTGCCTTCTGTAGGCGCCACAGGGCTGCATTGCAGAGAGGTGGTCCGAGACCACCCCCTTTTTACACCTCTCTGCAACTCAGCTCTGTGACGCTTACTGGAGATACCTGAAGGGCTAGTTGGACCCCAGGGACCCTCAGGATTCAAGGGGACCTAATCCCTCAACTTAAAACACGCCATGGAGCACGTTTGCACAGTGGTAAAGGCAGGAGGCAAGCCCTGATGTGACAAGTGTGCAAATGCGCTCTGTGGAGCGCTTTAAGTTGGGGGATTAAGTCCCCTTGAATCCTGAGGTTCCCTGGGCATGAACTAGCCCACCAGGTACCTCCAGTAGGCGCAACAGAGTTGCATTGCAGAAAGGTGTAAAAAGGGGCATGGCATCAGACCACCTCTCTGCAACGCAGCTCTGTGGCGCTTACTGGAGGTACCTGGTAGGCTAGTTGGCCCACAGGGACCCTCAGGATTCAAGGGGAATTAATCCCCTACTTACAACGTGCTAGGGGGCACGTTTGCACAGTGATGCAGGGAGGTGGCGGGCCTGATATAAGAAGTTAGCTATCCTGCTGTGTGGGACTTACTGATGGTAATAAAAGGGATAGTTGGACCCCAAGGTTGATGTTGGGGCCTAACTCCTCCTCCTGTTACCTCCCGTAAATCCCACTCAGTGGGATTGCTAAGAGGTGTTTCGGAGGCCACGCTCACCTTTTTCCACCACTCTGGAAACGTGACTGGTATGTTGTAGTTAGAAATTAGCATTTACAAAAACATTAAAATTCACTGAAAAAAACATAGGTTTCAGGCATGTTATAGTTAGAAATTAGCATTTAAAAAACCTTAGAAATTCACTGAAAAAAACATACTTTTCAGGGACGTTATAGTTATTTGGACATTTTACTCGTACAAAACCAGAGAAATTCAGCCGTTATAGTTCGTTCAGCTAACTATAGCTCGCGCCCCCGCAATGCACTGCTGGTGATGTCACATAATACATCATTCATGACATGGTCAGTGACATCACTGATGACATCACTGATAACATCTCAAATGATATCATCCATTGACTGTATGTTTCTATAAAGATTAAATATGTTTTATATATATGCCAAGGTGCATTGAAGAATGAGTGGGTGTATAAGTGTCTGGATGCAAAATTTAGTAGGTGCGTGACTGACTGTATAAGTGAGTGATTAAATGTGTCTTATAGAATGCATGGGTTAGTGACTAAACTGTGTGAATATCTGTATCAGTCTGTCTGTTGTTGTGTAAGCTGCTGCATGGGTTGGTTTGTAGCTATATGAGTGTCTATATGGGTTTTTGATTGGTTGCCAGAGTATTTTATGGGTGCCTGAGTGTATGTGTGGGTGGGAGGTGTGTGACTCTGTGCATAGATGTACGAGTGGTTGATTGACTGGGTATATGGGTTCAAGAGTGCAAGTGGAAACAGCCATATAGGTGGGTGAGTGTGTGTATGGGTGTGTTGGTGAGTGAATGGATGTCTCAGTGGTATATGTCCAAGTAACTATATATCTAAAAGGCAGTGGATGTGAGAGTTGGAGTATATGAATGACTATACATGAGAGTCAGTGATTGTGAGAGTGGCTGTATGGATGAGTGTGTGCTTGTGTTGGAGAGTGGGTTATTGGTAGGGGCAAATGTAGGTCTGGCACTGGCAATAAGGCAACTAACACATGGTAGGACCCAGCATAGGTCTTGGAAAATTATTCCAATGCTCAACCCTTGGTAACGTGGCTGTGAGCAGACAGGCTTAACTTTAAAGACAGGTATTTAAAGCATTTAAAAACACCACTTCAGTAATTAAGACACAACACATAATAAAAATCCAACACCAATTTATAACAATAGGAAATATTTTTATCTTTAAAATGACACCAAAACGACAAAAATCCAATGTAGGGAACCAGAGATATGAATTTTCAAAGATTTAATAAAATATAGCACTTAAAAGATTGTAGCACCATATTGTGATAACTGCTCGTGATAGACTGGGGCAAAGTCAAACTTTCAGGCCGGGCGCGATGGAGCCCTGAGCGGCTACAGCTCCCAGCAGGTCCCGGTCTCCATTTCTACCTTCACACTTAGAAACGTTTTTGGAGCTTTTCTTCCTGAGGGTCCTCATAGCTCCCAGCCAGGTGAGGGTTCGCCGGCTTGACTTGTGACAAGGTCCCGGTCAACTTCCCTGGTGCGGACTTAGAAAATTTCAAGATTGCTTCAGCGAGACAACCCAGGAATCCTGGGTGACACGTGATGGAAGGCAGGCGGCATGGCTCTCGCGGTTGCTCCCGGTCACCTTTTCTACGAGCAGACTTAGAAACTTTTCTGGAGCTTTTTCTCGTGGTGTCTCTCGATGCTCCTCATGTAGCCAGATCCTGTGAGGGTTTGCCAGCTTCAGTTTTCTTCGAGTCCCGGTCAAACTCTGGAAGTTGGACCCATGGAGCTTTTAGCGGGACAAACCTGGATGGCTTGGCTGGCTCGCGGTCAGGTTGAGTCAGTCCCTCTATGGAGCTTTTTTCAAAGTTGCTCCAAAGTTCAAACTTCTTGAACTTCTTCCTGAAGTTCCTCAAGTGGTCCCAAAGTGTCTCAAACTTACTCCAAGGGCCTGGAAGCTCCAAAATAGTCCTTGAAAGTTGAGGACATCAGTTCCCACAATCCACTGGTACAAAACACTTACAAATCCACTGATGGTTCTCCAAGGTATAGATTTAGTTGATGATGTTCCAGATGAGTTCTTTTAACCTGTAGCTTTCAGGGAGTCCACTCTTTAGTTCTTTTTCAGCAAGATAATCCACAGGGCTGTAGTTTCAGATGGTGCAGTCTTCAGTGGTAAGGCCTTAGAAGTCTTTGCACAGCAAAACTTCTCAGGAGGGCACTTCTTGCTTCAGTAGTTTAAAGCAGCAGATCTGGAGGGCTCTGCCCCTCTCAGATACTTATTCCAAGTTCTCTGGGTCATGCAGGAGGTCTCTTCTGACCAATTGTAGCAGGGTAACTCCTCAAAGTTATGACCACATCCTGTAGAGTGTGGCATTATTTTGTCCCAGTGTGCATCAAATCTTCCAAATACACAATGGCTGATTTTCCAGCAAGGAGGTAAGAGCTGGCTAAACACACCCCTAGGATGGCTAATTTACTTAGACTCTCCCCCTGCATCTGCTCATACCTTCCTTAATCCTACCATCTGCCTAAGGTGGAAAGTTCAGAGCTGTAAATTACAATGGTCTCTACTCTCCCCTTTGAGGAGCATAGTTTACGACTCCTCCCCTGGCCTGGCATTCATATGGAACAGCACACTGGCCTGCCAGCAGAGCTGGTTAACCCCAGGGGCTCTTTATCACCTCTTCAAGGCAGCCTGGCTTAATCCACTTAACTCTGACCAATCAGGGCAAACCACTGGAATGCTGAATTTGGACTTACAAACAAGAAAGTCTTATAACTTCTTGTATGTACACTTTAGGAGAAATGCAACAATATGATATTGTTGGATTTATTAATACCATTATGGGAAGTCTTTGAATGGCATTTCTATCCTTCTCCTATCAAGAGTCATTAATCAATAACTTCCTACCATGTTAACCTAAGTAACAGGGGATTTGCAATGATAGTGTTGTATTGAGGAGTGACTGCATGTATGAGTGACTGTATGGGTGAATGAGTGGATGTGTGTGTAGACCTAGGAATCAGTGCGTGCATGTGTAGTAACTGGGATTGGTGTGTCTATGATTTTGAAAATGATAGTCTGTATTTTAGAGTGGGTATATCAATCAATCAATCAATCAATCAATCACGGCATTTATATAGCGCACTACTCACCCAGAGGGTCTCAAGGCGCTGGGGGAGGGGGGTCTGCTACTGCTCGAACAGCCAGGTCTTGAGTTGTTTCCTGAAGGCGAGGTGGTCCTGGGTCAGGCGGAGGTGGGTCGGGAGGGAGTTCCATGTCTTGGCGGCGAGGTAGGAGAAGGACCGTCCCCCTGTGGTGGCTCTTCGGATGCGGGGGACGGTGGCGAGGGCGTGGCCGGTCGATCGAAGCTGGCGTTTGGGAACGTAGAAGTTGAGGGGGCTGTTGAGGTATCATGGGCCTTGGTTGTGTAGGGCTTTGTGTGCGTGGGTGAGGAGACGGAAGGTGATTCTCTTGTTGACCGGGAGCCAGTGCAGGTCTCTCAGGTGTCCGGAGATGTGGCTGTGATGGGGGATGTCCAGGATGAGTCGTGCTGAGGCGTTCTGGATCTGCTGGAGTCTCTTCTGGAGTTTGGCGGTGGTTCCGGCGTAAAGGGAGTTGCCGTAGTCCAGACGGCTGGTGACGAGGGCCTGGGTGACCATCTTCCTGGTCTCGGTGGGGATCCACCGGAAGATCTTACGTAGCATGCGCAGGATGTTGAAGCACGACGAGGAGACGGCGTTGACTTGTCTGGTCATGGAGAGGGAGGAGTCCAGGATGAAGCCCAGGTTGCGTGCGTGGTCTGTTGGTTGGGGTGCACTGCCTAGGGCGAGGGGCCACCAGGAGTCGTCCCAGGCGGAGGGTGAGGATCCCAGGATGAGGACTTCCGTCTTGTCCGAGTTCAGTTTCAGGCGACTGTTCTTCATCCATTCGGCTACCTCTTTCATCCCTTCGTGAAGGTTGGCTCTGGTGGTGGCGGGGTCGTTGGTGAGGGAGAGGATCAGCTGGGTATCGTCGGCGTAGGAGATGATGTTGAGGTTGTGCTGGCGTGCAATGTCTGCGAGGGGGCTCATGTAGACGTTGAAGAGGGTTGACTGAGCGAGGACCCTTGAGGAACGCCGCAGATGACTTTGGTGGCTTCAGATCTGAACGTGGGGAGGCGGACTCTCTGTGTCCTTCCGGCGAGGAAGGAGATGATCCATTCCAGTGCCTTCTCCTGGATTCCGACGTTGCTGAGTCGCTGCACTAGTGTACGGTGGCAGACAGTGTCGAAGGCCGCGGAGAGGTCTAGGAGGATGAGGGCCGCTGTTTCTCAGTTGTCAAGCAGTGCTCGGATGTCATCAGTGGCTGCGATCAGGGCGGTCTCGGTGCTGTGGTTGGCTCGGAAGCCAGACTGCGAGAGGTCGAGGGATCCGTTTGTCTCGAGGAAGGCGGCCAGCTGCTTGTTGACGGTCTTCTCGATGACTTTTGCAGGGAACGGGAGCAGCGAGATGGGGCGGTAGTTCTTGAGGTCGGTGGGGTCAGCTGATGGCTTCTTTAGTAGAGCGCTGAGTTCGGCGTGCTTCCAGCTCTCCGGGAAGGTCGCGTGTCGAAGGAGGTGTTGATGATGTCCCGCAGGTGGGGTGCGATGACAGCGTCAGCCTTGTTGAAGACGTGGTGAGGGCAGGGGTCGGTCGGAGATCCGGAGTGGATGGAGTTCATCGTGCGGACGGTATCTTCGGCGCTGATCGGGGTCCAGGCGCGGAGGGTGGTGGTTGGGGGCGGTGGTTCGGTCGTGGCGTGCGTCGGTTGAGTGCTGAAGCTGTTGTGTATGTCCGCGATCTTGTTGTGGAAGTAGGAGGCGAGGGAGTTGCAGGTTATATTACGGTGTGAGGAAGTGCATCAGATTTTCACGTGGATGATGTCATCAGTGATGTCATCAGTGATGTCACTGACCATGTCATGAATGATGTAATATGTGACATAATCAGCAGTGCATTGCAGGGGCGTGAGTTATAGTTAGCTGAACTAACTATAACGGCTGAATTTCTCTAGTTTTGTACGAGTGAAATGTCCAACTAACTATAACGTCCCTTAAACCTATGGTTTTTTCAGTGAAATTCTAAGGTGTTTTAAATGCTAATTTCTAACTATAACGTGCCTGAAACACGAGGGCTATTCAGGTAAAGGCCTTATTATTAAATATAGCCTCCTCCGACCCAGCAAAGAGAGAAGCATTTTGGCTGACGCAGCAGCCTTCCTCAATGTAATGAGCGCCATTTTGATGTTGGCCTATATACCCTGATATTATCATAAACATAAAAGAGTTCCTGATGACTAAAATTATTTAATCCTTTACATTTGGTGGACAAATACCTGAACAATGTATCCATAGTAGATACTTGGTGGCCATTTCCATCCTAAATAATAAAACACTTCATGTTGCATCAAACTGTTGCCTATAGGTGCATAATCCTAAAAACACACCACTATAGCACATCAAATTGAATGTACTTGGATACCAACAAAAAAATAAAAAAATACTTTAATGTTGATATAAACTTAATATTCACACAGGCCATTGAATAAATCATCGGGCTGATCACACAGTTAAAATTACATATGGAAAAACTTTGTGCTACATAAACTTTAAGAAATAGGGGAGACGTGCTGCATTGAGTCACTCATTTCTTCCATGAGCAAGCCCCATGGGAAATTGCTTGTGGAGTCATGTTTAGCTCTTATTTGAACAAATTCAGGCATGAAGCGATCGTAAACACTGTTGGGGTTGGACACGCACCCTTAACCAACCTTACTGTCTAATGCCTTTCCGCATGCTTCCACAAAGAGCATAAACGCCAGGGTACATATAAAGTTGCAACACCACCAATACTCGTTTAGAAGCTTCATTGTCAGTTTGAAAAAAGTGTTCAAGTCCCCCGTCCAGGACTGCTGCTCCCATACTGCCTCAGTATTGCTCAATGCTAATGCTTAGAGGCACCATCAGTGTACCGACATCAACCAGCTCATTATCATTAACGGTTCGAACATAGTGTACAAATCCCCCTTCCGGGACTACTGCTCCCATAGTGCCTCGGTATTGCTCCATGCAAATTCTTAGAGGTACCGTCAGTATACAGGCAGAAAAGAGCATGTGGCTGACAACACAAGCAAACTCTGTACCACGGCGTCATGATACAATGAGGTAAGGTTCAATAACTTCCCCATTTGGTAAAACATGCATTTCATTGCCTTTCATTGCTGAATTCAAGCCCGGACTCCCAGGGGGCTTAAAATAGATTCATCTCAAGTATGAGATCCACAAGTCTCCTCTTGTAGCAGCCATATATACTGAGCAAACAAACATATAAGCAGGGTTGGGGAGACCAATTACTCAAAAATTAATTAGCCCAATAGTCCTCACTGCTTGACATGGTGCCTAGTCACCATGAGTCATGTCGGTCTTCCGAGTAGGGCATTTCGAGACAGGGAAGGACTGGATCCTGCGCTGAATGCCAAATGACTTCCTTGTAGCAAAGATACTGACTCCCATACTGCTATCATCCATAAATTCTCATCCCGGCGGACATCATGGGGGCCATCAGTTTAGCATTACCATGCTAGCTCCCTCCAGATTGTGGCTGGATCTGGCGGCCCTGAACGACTAGTGGTGCGTGGACAGTGTCAACCACCAACGCTGATAAATATCATACAAGAACCTCTGCTCCCCTTCAGGAAAAGAGCATGCAAGTGAGGGCTATTCAGGTAAAGGCTTTTTTATTAAATATCACCTCCTCCGACCCAGCAAAGAGAGATGCATTTCGGCTGACTCAGCAGCCTTCCTCAATCTAATGAGTGCCATTTTGATGTTGGCTTATATACACTGATATTATCATAAACATAAAAGTCTGACTAAAATTAGTTAATCCTTTAAATTTGGTGGACAAATACAATCAATCAATTAATCAATCATAGCATTTGTAAAGCGCACTACATACCTGTGAGGGTCTCAAGGCGCTGGGGGGGAGGACGCTGCTACTGTTCGAAGAGCCAAGTCTTGAGGAGTCTCCTGAAGGTTAGGAGGTCTTCGGTCTGCCGCAGGTGGATGGGGAGGGTGTTCCATGTCTTGGCGGCGAGGTGGGAGAATGATCTGCTGCCGGTGGTCACTCTTCGGATGGGTGTAGAGGCTGAGTCGGCTATTGAGGTACGCTGGTCCGGTGTCATGGAGTGCCTTGTGTGCGTGGGTGAGGAGCTTGAAGGTTATCCTCTTGATGATGGGGAGCCAGTGCAGGTCTTTCAGGTGGGCTGTGATGTGGGTGCGGCGAGGGATGTCGAGGATCAGGCATGTGGAAGCGTTCTGGATGCGTTGGAGCCGTTTCAGGAGTTTGGCTGGGGCTCCTGCATAGAGTCGTTGCTGTAGTCTAGTCTACTGCTGACGAGGGCCTGGGTGACCATCCTTCTAGTTTCGGTGGGGATCCACTTGAAGATCCTGTGAAGCATGCAGAGGGTGTTGAAGCAGGAGGAGGAGACGGCATTGACCTGCTTCGTCATGGAGAGGGTGGAGTCGAGGATGAACCCTAGGTTGCGTGCATGGTCAGTGGGTGTAGGGGGTGCTCCTAGTTCAGTCGGACACCAGGAGTCGTCCCAGGCCGAGGGGGTGGATCCAAGGATGTGGACCTCCATCTTGCCCAAGTTCAGCTTCAGTCGGCTGTTTCTCATCCAGTTGGCGACGGTCTTCATTCCTTCGTGGAGGTTGGTTTTGGCGGTGTGGGGGTCTTTGGTGAGGGAGAGGATCAGCTGGGTGTTATCGGCATAGGAGATGATGTTGAGGTCATGCCGTTGTGCGACGTGGGCGAGCGGTGCCATGTAGACATTGAACAACGTTGGGCTGAGGGATTAGCCTTGGGGTACGCCTCAGATGATCTCGGTGGCTTCGGAGCGGAAGGGGGGAGGCGGACGCTCTGAGTTCTGCCGGAAAGGAAAGAGGTGGTCCAGTCCAGGGATTCCGGCGTCGTGGAGGTGTCTTAGGGTGCGGTGGCAGACCGTGTCGAAGGCAGCTCACAGGTCAAGGGGGATGAGGGCCGCGGTTTCTGTCAAGCAGGGTCCTGATGTCGTCGGTGGCGGTGATGAGGGCAGTTTCGGTGCTGTGGTTGCTGCGGAACCCGGACTGAGGCGAGTCCAGGATGCTGTTCTCCTCGAGGAAGCTGGTCAGTTGTTTGTTGACGGCCTTTTCGATGACCTTCACTGGGTACAGGAGAAGGGAGATGGGTCGGAAGTTCTTGAGGTCCTTGGGGTCCGACTTGGGTTTCTTGAGCAAGGCGTTGATCTCTGCGTGCTTCCAGCTCTCCGGGAAGGTCGCTGTCTCGAAGGAAATGTTGATGGTTTTCCGGAGATGGGGTGCGATGGTGCTGCTGGCTTTGTTGAAGATGTGGTGTGGGCCGGGGTCTTCCGGGGATCCGGAGTGGATGGTGTTCATGATTTTGATGGTGTTGTCGTTGTTGATGTTGGTCCAGGCGAGCAGGCGGTTGGTGCGGGTGGTGGTCGTGGCAGCGGGGGTCTCGGCGGTTTCCGGGGTGGTGACGGCATTGAAGCTGTTGTGGATGTCTGCGATCTTGCAATGGAAGAAGGTGGCCAGCAAGTCGCACAGGTCTTGTGATGGTGGGATGTCGTTGGTGTTGGCACTGGGGTTGGAAAGTTCCTTCATGATGCTGAAGAGCTCTTTGCTGTTGTGTGCGTTGTTGTCTAGGCGGTCTTTGAAGGAGGGCCTTTTGGCGGATCTGATGAGGTGGTGGTGTCTGCGGGTGGCGTTCTTGTGGGCTGTGTAGCTTTCCGGTGTTTGTTCATGGATCCATTTTTTTTCGAGTTTTCAGCAGGTTCGCCTGGAGGTCTTCGGTGAACCAGCTGGCTCTCTTGCTGGTGTGGGTGTTGGGGGGCTTCTTGAGCGGGGCGAGGGTGTTGGCGCAGTCATCGATCCATTGTTTGAGGCTGCGGGATGCGGCATTGGGGTCGGTCGGGTCTGCGGGTGGGCTCTGGGCGAGGGCGGTGGTTTGCTGGTCCTCGGTGACCTTGCTCCAGCGGCGGCGAGGCATCTGTTGGGTGTGGTGGTGTGTGGTGGGTTTCCGGAAGGTGAAGTGGATGCAGCGGTGGTCGGTCCAGTGGAGTTCAGTGGTGGGGTTGAAGAAGACGTGGGAGCTTGCTGAGACGATGGGGTCGAGCGTGTGGCCGGCAGAGTGGGTGGGTGTTGTGACAAGTTGTCTGAGTCTGAGGCTGATGAGGCTGTCGATCATGGTGGAAGAGTTGGAGTCGTTGTTGTTCTTGAGGTGGAAGTTCAGGTCCCCGAGGAGGATGTAGTCCGTGGAGGCGAGGGCGTGTGTGCTGATGAAGTTGGCGATGGAGTCGCTGAACTGTGGTCGGGGTCCGGGGGGTCTGTAGACGAGGGTACCTCTGAGGGTGGTGTTGGGGTCAGTGTGGATCTGGAAGCGTAGGTGTTCGGCGGTGCTGAGGGTGTAGTCAGTGTCTGTCGAGATTTTGAGAGTTTCTAAGGACGATGGCAATGAACAATACCTGAACAATTTATCCATAGTATGCACTTGGTGGCTATTTCCATCTTAAATATTAAATCAGTTCATGTTGCATCAAACTGTTGCCTATAAATGCATAATGCTAAAAACACACCATTATAGCACATCAAATTGAATGTACTTGGACACCAACAAAAAAATTAGTTTCATGTTGATATAAACTTAATAGTCACACAGGCCATTGAATAAATCATTGCGCTAATTCACACAGTTAAAATTACATATGGAAAAACTTTGCACTACATAAACTTTAAGAAACAGGGGAGACATGCTGCATTGAGTCACGCATTTCTTTCATAAGCAAACCCCATGTGAAATTGCTTGTGGAGTCGCGTTTAGCTCTTATTTGAACAATATATATATATATATATATATAGATATATATATATTATTTTTTTTTAAGTCCAAAATCCAATAGGAAAGGGAGGCGGCACACCAATTCCAACCACGAGTGATTTATTTGGAGCACAACGAACAACGCATTTCAGCCAAAACGGCCTTTTTCAAGTTCACATTCCGCCATTACCCATGCCATTACATACGTCATCACAAAAATAGAAAACATACTGCACAGCATGATTTACACAATATTCACAGAAACAACTATTAATCTATCAGGAAATAATTCAAAAGAGATTTGCATATTTTTTGGAGCAGAAAAATTCAAACCCAAATATTTAAGCTAATCAATTGTATGCGTCTGAAGTGATCGCAAATTCATTATCGATTCACGTGAAGCGTTGTGTCCCGCCTCTCTCCCCATACCAGTGATCTTAGCTTCATGGTAGACATGGAAGACAGCCTCATGTTGCAAACTGCTATGAACCAGCATAGAAAATACAATATACATTATAAAGTACCGCAACTCATACTATTAGTATTGATATTATCTTGCTTGTTATGATGTTGGATTTGCTAAATGTATAAATTCTTAAATTTTCAAATTATTCCATTTTTTTACCAACTCATCAAGTGGTGTGAACACCTAAAATAATATAAATCAGTCAAAAAACTGATTAGTTAACCTTGGGCATACTATCTGAAGTAATCTATGCAAAACAGATGAGATATATCTATATATAACGACCCCTCTGCAATTACATATAGAAATTTCAAATATGAGATATCGTGTATATACATACATTTATACTATGGCAGTAAAAATATGTGACTAGCTGTTATTGGATAGACATGGAATGGACACAATGGCGGTATGTGTGTAGTGAAGAATAGTGATTATGTTAAAGAACCAAGTGAGAAACGATTGCATAGCCAACTCTTTATGTGAGGTGAACTCTGAGAATAGCAATAATATACTCCTAAATCCAAGAATATCCTATCTCATCTAACAGCAGAGCCTTCGGACAAAATCAAAAGGATAATACAATTGAAATAATGAAATATAATATGGGCAAGTGCCCATATATGTTTTTGGAAAAGAATAATCAAGAATAATCAGACAGAGTCCAGACTCACTATACTGAGAGGAAGTGAAAACATGTGATAACATATTGAATGTGAAAAGAAATAAAGAATATAACTAGGAAAACTGAATATGGGAATGAATACAGTAAAAAACATAAAATAAAAAAATTGGGGACGAATGCCCAAGCATATAAGGGGTAACTTCACCCCAATAGGGGTTGCCAATTCCTCTTCTCTATTTAGCCCAGAGGGCAATCTCGTGTTTAGAACGATAATGTACCTGGATTCAAGAATCCGCGGCCACCTTTCCCTGTCACCACCTCTGATTTGTTTGTGTACCCTGTCTAGTCCGACATATTTGAGCAGTTTATTATTGCTCTCATCGACATTATAAAAATGTCTGGCCACAGGATAATTAAAATTCAAGTTGATTATGGCCCTCTGATGTTCAAGTATCCATTTTTTTATGGGCAACTTGGTACTCCCTATATAGCAGAGACCACAGGGACACTCCAGGGCATAATGCCTGTGGTTGGTGGTACAGGTGATACATTTAGAGATGAATTTTTCCATACCACTGGCAGTTTTGTAAGTTTTACAATGTTCACTATTTCTGCATGCTTTGCTTTTTTAAACAGAACATCAGCCTGTTTGACATCACACAACTTGTTTCACGCTTGAGACAGGATTTTGTTGGAGTACCCCCTATGTTTGAACCTTTCTAACATGGAGTCACATTCTTTAGAGTAGTCACTCTCTGTACTGCACACACACACACACACCCACACACACACACACACACACACACAGATATATATATATATCTATGTGTGTGGGTTTGTGTTTATATATATTTGTGTGTGTGTGTGTGTGTAGATATATATTCACTTAAAAAACCATAGGTTTCACACATGTTATAGTTAGGTGGACATTTCACTCGTAAAAAACCAATGAAATTCCCCCGTTATAGTTAGTTTCACCCTTCGGGGTCCTTTAGGGACCCCCTGACAAAGGCTAGGGGGTCTGGAACTCTCTACCCTGCCCCCTTTTCACGTTCGCCACCTCTATTTTTCACTCTCGCACCCACAACAAACAAAATGGCGGCCAATACTTCCTGATTTCGACCGATTCGAACGTTGACTAACATGTAACAACCAATCAGAATTACGCTCGCGCACGTTAGGGTGCGCGCACGGTGCGCGCACCGTGCGCGGCTATAGATATTTATGTGCTTTAACTGCAATTTTCTCAGGAACTACTGAACAGATTGACACCATATATGCAAAAGGCACATCCCTGACCTGAGGACTACCTCTCTGCCAAATTTCAAGTAATTCTGTTCAGCCGTTCAGGCTGTACCTTCGACTAAAGGTCCTATGGAAAAATGCATGGGGAAGACGCGTTTTGGGACCCCCTTTTTTCTCGGCCCCCGCTTGACGAATCACCCCGAGACTTTCAGGGTAGGAGCTGAGCGGAGCGCCCCATTAGTTTTGAAAATTTCGCGAGGATTCGTTAACCGGCGCCAAAGTTATTCAAAATAGAATTTTCAGATTTCCTATGGAAACACGGTCCTCCTAACTATAACTATCTACTGGCGACCGCCAGTAGATAATATATGCGTATAGATAGATAGATGTATTTGTATACTAGTAAATGTAAACAGTTAAACAAAATATTTAATATAATGTAAAATATATATTTTTTAAATTCTGTTACATCATATAAATCATTTAATTGACTATAATGTTGCTTACTAATGATCTGCGCTGCATACAGAGTTCAAATGTCAAATGTCTTGCCTCTTAGTTCACTAAAGGCACTGTCACCAGTGTGGAGACATGGGCAGGAATGGTTCTCAGTTTGTATGTTAAAATTATGACTTTTGAAGTATTTACCAATGCAGTGCTATAATTTGACATATCAATGTAAAAGCTTCCACTTGTTATAGAGATACAATTTTTTGAATTTTAAAGAGCCTTTATCATATTTTATGGAGTGTTGGATGATTTACATAGCAAACATTTTCATTGCTCGGCTCGTGTCCGAGCTCTAAGAGTCAAGCCAGACCCTTGGCTCGGCTCTTAGTCGACTCTCCCTGATAATTTATTTGCTCGTCCACCTCTAGTTGCCACACAGCTGCTGACAAGCCAGCACAAAAAAAGATCAATCTATTAGACAAAATAGTGGAACACGTAAAATTGAACTTCATTACTATGGGTTAATTTTCCTGCATGGTTCAATACTGTTTACATATTAAGAAGCATACTGAATACACCGTGGGGACTATTCACAAGGATCTATCGCTGAGTTAACGGCACTTTGTCGCAGCCAAAGTTGCGAAAAACATATTGCCCCAATCACAAGGTGGTGTAAACATCCCACAGCACCAGTATACCCACGATAGCAGCTGCAAAAAACATCACCACAGATGACCCCCGCAACTATCGCTAATGAGATGCAGAGTAGGCGTTCCCGTGCCAAAAGCCGCGACAACACCACTCCACAACATTCACAACGACCAGCCAGAACTGCAATAGGAACACAAGACAGTTGATAAGGCGCGTTAGCGCGTCACCTGCTCTGACCTGGTGCAAAGTCGGACCACAGCCTGCACCACAAAAGGGAGCACAGCCCACAGCCACATTGGAAGGGCAACAGATGCCATGGAGCCACTGGTCATGCAGCCCGGACACCCAAGAGGGCCACAACACCCACCGCCACCACCCTAGGACCCCAACACCCACCTGGAACCCCGCCGGACCACCACAGAGGCTGCGCAGACAAAGACAGCGGACCCCCAGGAAAAGCACCAGCCTCACAGACCCAACACCTGACAAAGTCATTGCCCACTACAGGCACAAAAGGGCAACCATCTTACGCATCCTGACCAACATCGCCCAGCAGGCCGACGGCACCAACACAGCAGACAACCAACAACCCACCCCACACAAAGCTGCTGGTTGTGCTGCACCTGTTGGCCCCTGGCACCCCACAACCAACACCTGCCAGAGTCGGATGAGTCTCACAGCCGGCCACATCCAAGTCCCTCACACCTGTCCTGGACATCACCATCAGCCCAGTACCCCAGTCCCTATACGTCTAACACAAGGCACAGGATCTGCTGGTAGACCAAGCAAGGACCATACACCATATCTGGATGCACGCACTTGTTGGGGGCAATCCACAGCACACATGTCATACCTGTGCCCCCTGGTGACACAGCACACAATCACCGCAACAGAAAGCACACATCTCACATCAATGTGCAGGCAACATCTGAACACTGTGGAACCTCCACCAATGTCGCCTCCAAATACCCAGCCAGTGTGCATGATTCCTTCATATTCCGACAGTCCATCAGCAACCAGCGTTCCCAGGATGGCACCAAGGGAAATGCACAGCCCCTTGGCAAGTTCCAAATGAACACCCCACTCACCAACTCCACAACCATGCAACTCACAACTCTGGCAATGCACACGTCACACAATCAAAACCAACATGCAAAGCAACATGCCCACCCACCAGACACAACAGAACAACTCACAATGGTAACCTGGGCAAGCCGTGAACATGAGCCATCAACGGCATGGCACCTCAGCCACACAATAGCCAAATGTGGGGAGAGGTGGCAACCAGGCATTTGTGAAGGATGCAGGAGAACCTTGATTGGGACAGCATGCAGAACACACCCATATCCATTGCGACATACAACTCTAGCGTATGGAGTGTAGTGGACAGTGGACGCAACCATGTCACCCCAGCCAGTGGGAGAGTTAGCAGAAATGTTGCCAGTTATGTCCCCCCCGTAAGCGTGAGCGGAGTGGGATGGCCCAGCGTACGCCAGGCCAGCGTATGGCTTTGAAAAAAAGCATGTAGCCCTGGGCGTGGTCCTCTTCCGGAAAGCCCAACATCTCTGCCAGGGCGGCGCCTCTCACCACGCCACAAGGCTGACGCTGTCCTCATGAGCAGAGTTGCCTGCGATCCTGTGCGCCTGCCATACCCCAGCCCGCTGGAGCCCAAACACGTCAGGCACTCCCCTACGCAGCCAGGCCACACTTATCACCTTCCAACACCGGAGTGTGTCAAGGAGGGCCCACCACGTGCCTGCACAAACTCCAAGCCCAAGGCCCGCAACCTTGGCAGGCTCCTCAGACCATCACGGCCTCCACGACACAGGCCCGCTTTAGTCCTTTCTCGTTGACGTACTCTACTGTCGACTCCAGCCTGCACCACGGTCAAGTAGGTCACACATTTGGAACTGAGTCTTGATTACACCATGGCAGTGAACATTATTTAAGGCAGAGTTCATGTCACTGTACTCCCTTCGATGTGGTGCCACCAAATCTGTGCGTAGCATTACAACTACACGTGTCTGTGGGCCTACGTGGACTACTGCCCTCGGCCTGCGCTGCGCGCGAGTAGGTCACAGAATTGGAACTGATTATTCAAAGGCAGAATACATATCATTGCACGCAAGGAGAGGCTTAAGAGGATGACGCGTTGCAGTCCGGAGTGGATAGGATCATCGTTACGGAGGTGATTGTACACTACTGACAACTGCCCTGGTGTCACTAACTTTGTGCATCACAAGCCAACGACAGGTGGGTGTGGTCCCCTGCTGACTACTCCCTGCGGCCCACACTACGGACAAGTAGGTCACACATTTGGAACTGAGTCTTGATCATACATTGTCCGTGTACGCACAAAAAGGAAGATTCAACTTCACTGTACTCCCTTTGGTCAGGTGGCAGCAACCATGTGCATAGCATCCCAACGACACGTGGCTGTGGGCCCTTGCTGACTGCTGCCCCCGGCCTACACTGCAGTCGAATAGGTCACACACACTTTCAAATTCAGCCTTGGTTTATTTATGGTTGACTTGGTGTCATTGTACAGGCCTCATCGCAGACTGCATCCCCTTTCAACCCCGGTGCCAGTATGTCCATGGACACCTTCTGGTTGCACTTTGGTGGCGACTGAGTCCATGGACTTGGGGTTTTTGATGCCATCATGGCGGTGATACTGACTTTGCGGCAAAAACTAGGCCATGACATTCCACCCCTCCATTTGCTGCTTCTGGACAGCTTCCACCCTCTGCATCATGCCCTGGAGGACACCTTCCACTGTCCCCCGCAACCCTCCACAACTTACACCTCGGACATTGATGAGGACCCGCTCAGGTCGCATGGCCCATCTGACTGCACCACAAGTCACCGTCCCGTGGCTGGGTGCCTGTGCCAGCCGCAGTGTATCCGGGGCCACTAACTCTGTGCTGGTCATGTCCGCGACCCCTTCTTCTGAGATATTGGATGGCCTCTGAGGTGATGGTCTGATCATCAACGCCATGTGTCTGTGGCCCTGCGCTGTCCTCTGCCTCTGTCCTCAACTGCGGTCCACCAGGGCCCACACATAAAATCGAGTCCTGACCGGCCCGGACTTCGCATCACCGCAGGAGGCACACACCACCACCGCCAGGACCACCTCCAAAAGCCATCTGCCAGAGTTGAAACGGTGGTCCTGACAGACTTACGGAGTTGCTCACACCTGTCGTGGATGCCACCTTCTGCCTGGTCCCCTGCTCAGCACTCCAGGTGCCACTAACTCAGTGCACCATAAATCTTCCATTACTGTTTTTGGTATGTGCTGTGGAGAGTTCACACAGCAATGTCACCTCAGGCAGTGTGGGAGACCTTGGACGATTATGAGGAAGATGATGCAGGTGTGACACGCCCCCACTGCAGCTGAATCAGGAATGTCCCGAAGGGACACAATCCTAGACATTTTCTTCACATGAGCGCGCTCAACTCTAGTGCCCCAAACTCAGCTCACTGCAACTCACGGACACTTCTATTTGCTCATTGTGGGACCTCTGGACTACCTCCATGATGTTCCGCAGTTGTCCTTGTAATGATTGTGTTGTCTGTTTCTGTATTCATAGTGTTCACTGTTGTATTTGTTGCCAGCACCAACAACTCCCTGAAGGCTGGCTTGCACTCACCACACACACATCCAGCACAGGAGTCATTGTACATGTGGCCCTGCCAATAAAGGGGCCGTGCACACGTGCCCGTAGCCAGTTCAACATCATATCTGCTTGTGTCCCTGTGGTCTTGTTGTATGCATGAGGGCCCAGGGCCCTATGACATTACATTGTGCTGTGTACAGCGGATGCTGACATATCACCGCAAGCAGCGGGTTGGAGCTTGGACATCTAGCTTTGTTGTCAACCACTCATTTCCTAAGGGGAGTGGACTGGGCCATCGTACTGTAGTGGAGGCAGCGTTTTAGATACATACATTGCTATGTTAGCATAAGCGTGTTAGATGTTAGAAACGCCATCTCGCCACTTCTTGCTGCTTTTGCACACAACACTGCAGAGATATGTTATTATTTGAAAACTGCATGCTTGCCTTTTCTTCACATGGGAACTGCCTGTTGTTCACATCCCTCGACGTGCACTGCGACCTTGGTCTGAACATTGTGTGCAGAGACGGTCTGAGCCACCAAACAATGTATGTTTTTGAGTTCAGGTTGATCGGCCCACTCTATAGCCATAGCACGCACACAACTGCAAATATCTGAGAATCGAGAGCCTTTAATATTGCAGTTTGCATGCATTACACACACATTCTGGAGAAGAACCTTTCCAGGCGCAAAGCAAAGCTGATCCTGTGATGTGATTCATCGCCAGATGTCACCTATATCTTTGAAGCCTCATTACAGACTCAGGAGTACTTGCAGTATGAATTTGTTCATCCGGCTCCTCTGTCTTTGCGCCCGCTTGAAGATTACCATTGTGTCATTTACACTGACGGTTCGGCGCAACCGGTGACGGAATCGAAGCATGCCTATTCAGCAGCCTGCGCAATTGTGGCGGGTACTTTCGTGAATGGAGAATTCAAGTTTGATGCCGTGCATACGCAGTCATTGGGTGATTGTACCGCACAATTGGTGGAGCTACGTGCTCTGGTGCTTGCACTGGAGTTTGCTGATCCTCAGGTTACTACTCTTATAGTGAGTGGCTCCTTTTACTGTGTTCAGTCTTTTAACAACAATCTATTCTTTTGGTCTCAAAATTAATATCGTGATTCCAAAGGTAGCACAATTAAGCATAAAATGCTTTGGGTTCGAGTGGCAGAACTTAAACAACATCTGCCTCTCGTGAATGTAATTCACACTCTTAGTCACCAGCTGTCGGCAACAGCTTGGCTGACGAGGCAGTGAAAATGGCATTGGCGACATATCTAGTAGCAGCAGTTACAAGATCCAAAAGTAAGATCGATGATGACATCTTGGCGGCTATTGCTGCTACAGACAAGGGAAGTAATTACCCGAGAGGCTTCCCTTCTCGGTACTCTTATCATTTAAGTCCTGATAAAGTCCCCTATGTGACAATTAACGACGTTGGTGACAGATTGATTCCCAACGCGGACTGCAGACCTTCCTTGATAACAGCGGCTCACGAGGGTATGGCCTCTGCCCATGCCGGCGTTTCAGCTGCTGTTACTCTCTTACAACAGCGTTACTGGTGGCGTGGGTTGTATAAACAAACACACACTTATGTCCTTGATTGTGACATTTGCCAGCAGATTAATCCTTCGACTGCTGCGCGCCCACCACAAACTCAGTTGTACATATCTAACAAACCACTTGGGTGTGTTTATTTAGATCACTGCGGTCCTTTCTCCTCTGATACTGCGTATAAGTACATCTTAGTTTCAATGGATTCGTGCACATGTTTTCTTTGGGTATGGCCTCAAAGGAGTGCTGATGCTCGTACTGTTATAAGGAATGTGTGTGTCTTTGTGGGAATTTTTGCATGTGGTACCTTTCATTCTGATCAAGGCCCTGCGTTCGCCTCTAAGGCATACAAAGAAGCCATGAAATCCTTGGGGGTCCAAGTCAAATTTTCGTCTCCATACCAACCTGAGGGTAATAGTGTGGTGGAGCGAATGAACCGTGACTTAAGACAATCCTTCACAGCCAGGGTTTTAGGCACTGGCCGGAACTGGTTTGCCCATCTGTATAATGTTCAACGTGCACTTAATAATCTCCCTAGAAGGTCTCTGGGTGGGCGGACCCCATACATGATGCTCTTTGGCATACAAATGTTTGTCCCGGACCTTGATAGTCTAGACATGGCAGCGTCTGCCGCACCCTTTGACGTAGATGATCACTGTGCTGTATCACAGAGTCTACAAGAGACCAGAGACAGTCTCGCAAAAGAACACTTGCCCTCCACATCTGATGCTGCGCTTCAGATTCCGGTAGTCGGCTGGCTACCTCGAGTTGGAGACCTGGTCCGTGAGAAGGTGGAGAACAAGAAGGAGTTTGGCCCCTCTTATCGTGCCCCGGTTCCAGTGCTTGGAGTGCAGGGTACAAGAATAGTCATTTAACCTCCACTTCCTGGTTGCAAAGATAACAGGTACATCTCCATTGACAATGTCAAACTACAGCGCGTGGCCGATTCTTCTTAGTATGACTGCGGCGATTTCTTGCCCTGCGATGCTGAGAAATTCTGTTTTGGCTCCGGCTTCTACCATCATGCCTGATATTGCAATTGAGATGCATACGGTTGCTGAACCTTTGTTACCATCACCGGCTGGTGGTCCGCCTGAAGATATTGAGTATGCTTATCCCACTGAAGTGACATTGCCTGTTTTACAATCAACCGCAGTTACCCAGTCACGTTTCTCCTTTGACACTAACACTATGACTTCCAGAGCTCCATCAAAAGTTTCTATTTTTGCTGTTTGGTTTAAAAGACATTTTTTGATTCACCCTTGGACTTGCATTTGGCTGGTGTTCATATGTATTTTTTTGTTTATGTCCATTGGATTTGTGGTGGTATTTTTTCGTCTTGTGAATGGACACTACCTAAAAGAAAGATCTACAATTAGACTAATTGATGGAACTTTGGCCCCCCACTCCTCATCACACATCATGAAGAGAGACCAGACTTTTGTGAATATTACTGCCTGGCCTGTGTTAGATGGGATTGTGTGGGATGCTGTTAAATTTCAAATTCATGGACCCACTGAGGTTATTAATGTTCCGAATGTGCTTCGTGTTTCTATGGGTGATGTTGTGAACCAAAACATCCGCTCTGATGATTGGGACGTTCAGGCCATAGAGGCACTGTTTTCTGATTTGAAATATTATGCTGCATTTAATGCTGAAGATTTGCATTTAGACACTGCTAATTATGGGGAACTGTTTTGCTATCAACATTATGGCAATCATTTCCTACATAAAGCCAATTTGTTTTGAAATTTTGTAAATTATACACAATTGGAACATTGTCCGACGCCAATGCAATGCTGCTCCAACACATTGGTGAACAAATTTGCCTATTTTACTGATTTCAGTGTTTCTAACCCTGCCGCCTTTTATTTTAAAGTGGCAGCAGAGTCTGCCTCGAAGGTTAGGCTGACACACACTAAATTATTGTATTACAAATCGTTTATGGATGATTTGGCTATCAAGGGTTATAATCTGTAGAAAGCTACTATTGATCTTAAATCTGTTTGGGGTTCTAAACCATGGCAGGTACAAGGAACTGAAGCTTTGCATCGTGCCTGCCTCATCCCAAACCATATATTATTTTTGAATTCGACTATTTTTCAGACCACCTGCTTTGGATTGGCTACCTCTAAAAAACTGAATTCCCCCTCTATTCCAGATCTGGGTGCTTATCCAAATTGGGATAATCATACAGATCTGTCCCTTGATGCGTTGCAGTCATACGTTACTAATACATCCTTCAATACTTCCAAATTACATTCTGAAGGATGGTTGACTTGGCAGACAAGCTCAGATTCCTGTCAACATCGTTTTCTGGGTCTGCAACCTGAGTATATGCAGGTTTGAGTAGACCCCCGCTTTGAATCTTCCCATTCTGTTACTTCCTACTCTGTGGGGAAGTTATGCCAATCTTGGCTGCAACATTCCACCTTAGCATCTGTTAAACTTTATTTATCTAAATTAAATGACAAAATAGATTTGAATGATTTTGTTAAGGGTCCTGTAGGTGGCAGGTCCAAAAGGTGGGTGTATGCTATTTATAACGAAGTTTGGAAATTATCTCAAATTGAAGCGGCTTCCAGATTGAGAGCCATTGACCAGGCCAATTTGGAAAAAGTTCTGGCTTTTATCAATAATAGCATTAACACCCTTTCTTCCAGGAATTACACATTAAATAATATTGTTTCATCTGTTGTTAATATTGTGCAGGATTATATGTCTGTTTTATATCATGGTCAAAATCAATTACGTTCTATAATGCAGTTTGCATGGACTTTGCAAACGTTAAAAGCTGGGAAGGTCCCGTGGGACTACATGAATACTTCATCTTTGTTCCTTCCCTTTAATCTCACTGCGAAACAACAATTCGTGTCCATGAAAGATCCAACATATTCATTACTGCATATTGAAAAGTTAGAACCTTAGCCTTTCTCTGTGGCCGAATTGAACTCAACTGTGTGGCTTATCCACGGGTTAATCACATTGCCATTTCCTTTGTTTAAATTCAGTTTGTGCATGAAACATTATGCCCTAGGCAGATATGAACCGTTGGGTACTGCTTTCCTGCATGAAGTTTGGTCACTCCCATTTACATACAGGTGCATGAGAGAAGGTAAAGAAGTTTATTTGAAGGGTGAGGAATGCACTTCCACACCTGATCACTCTGTAGTCTGTAGGCACATCCAATTGCATGGCGCGTGCAATATGCAAGCGCCTAATTTAGCAAGCGTCCTGAAAGGGATTCCAGTGCCAGCTATTACACCCTCTTTCACGTTGCTAGCTAACCGTAGTTATTTGCTTTTAAATAACGAGGCTTGCTGCGGGATGCTAGTGGGAATTCCCTACATTTTGACTGTATCACAGAGAGTAGTCTGCTGTAAAAATGTCCTTTTCCCACCCCCGTATGGGCGGCTGGATGTATCCATCTGACCTTCCATTCCAACCTTGAAAGCAGAGTTCAACAAGATGAGCAGAATAAAGGCTCTATTGTCTCAAAAAGAAGTCGCTCTGACTTCGTCCCGTGAAACTTTTGTCCTTCACGTAGCAAATATCCGCACAGAGATGCATGCGCTTTTAAATAAAGATCTCCCACTGCCTTTCGGTGCCCTGATTCAAACTATTTTCAATGCCTCGTCCATAGCTGGCTTGGCGCATTTTTTCAAGATTGTGGGCTCCGGCCTCGTGACCTCCTTCCAAACTATTTTTGGTGTGATACCGACATTTTTTCATTCTATTTTTTCCAGCGTCTTTGGCGGGCTCCCGTTGATTCTCGCCCTCAGGGCTGGTGTGCTGCTGTTGATCTGCTTACTGCGCAATGGCTACACAATTTGTGTAACGCAACAGCCTGTCCCGGCTGCTCCATCTTCGTAATCGGATGCTTGAATATTATGGAACTTTACCACTGGCAACCCTGAGCATAGCCTATGGATTGTCCTTCCGGTTTTCCTACTTTACATGCGTGCAACCTGTGTTTCATTGCCTAGATTGTCCTTTCGCATGGGCTCTGGATTTGTGCTTGTCAAACTCGGTGTCTCCTGCCCCAGATTATGATCGACTGATGTGTCCATTAGTGGATCATGAGTTGGACTGTTCTGGTGTCAGGATTATGGCCTGTGGAGCGGCACATGGAGTCCTAGGGAATTTGGACATCGGAACGGCAGCGTATGACTTCTTGGCAAGAAGTTATCTTGAAGAACATGCCAGTTGTCCTCTGATTGTGCTAGAGGCCCCAGTTGTCGAGGAACATGTATGTTCGTTTACATTATTAGAATGGATGGTGGACACTTTTACAAATCATTCCAATGACTTCCTCTCGGAAGCTGTCGCTACGTACTGTGCTTACACATTGATGGATTAACTTGGATGTCGTCCAAGCTTCCTTGCTCAAACCACACATTTCCAACATCTGTGTTCCAACATCTGTGCTCGTTGAGCCTTTGCAAGATGTAATGACTTACCATTTTTTTCTCTCTCCATTCATTTTGGGTTTTTTTCTACGGTTTTTTTCTTCAAACTTTCACGCCCCTTTATTTGGATATCCAATACAGGCACTTGGTTCCGCTCTGTCGAACTTGAACTCTGCGTTCCTTTCTTGTATCCCTAATAATTTGTGGTCCGACCAAGGGGGGGTGTAGTGGAGGCAGCGTTTTAGATACACACATTGCTATGTTAGCATAAGCGCGTTAGATGTTAGAAACACCATCTCGCCACTTCTTGCTGCTTTTGCACATGACACTGCAGAGACATGTTATTATTTGAAAACTGCTTGCTTGCCTTTTCTTCACCTGGGAACTGTCTGTTGTTCACATCCCTAGATGTGCACTGCGACCTTGGTCTGAACATTGTGTGCAGAGACGGTCTGAGCCACCAAACAATGTATGTTTTTGAGTTCAGGTTAATCGGCCCACTGTCTAGCCATAACACGGACACAGCTGCAAATATCTGAGAATCGAGAGCCTTTAATATTGCAGTTTGCATGCATTACACACACATTCTGGAGAAGAACCTTTCCAGGCGCAGAGCAAAGCTGATCCTGTGATGTGATTCACCTAAGCTGATCTTTATGGTATGGGGCTCCCCATTCAAACCTAGAGACCTTCTATCAGTATAATAATACTAGCTTACTAGTGAAGGGAGGGTGGTTGTATTCCACTGTGATTTGTAATATGATTTCTCCCTTCATTTTCTATAGTCTTGTAACAATGCTGATGGTTTTAACTTTAATCATTTGTCTGCTTATGTTAGCCAAAGTACTGCATCTTAGGACACGTAGTTTATAAAATAAATATTTCAAACTTTACTGTGTCTCTGATTACTCTTGTTGTGGACTGATATGAGAATAATAACGAACAGGTATTTCTGATTCCCACCATTCCTGAGAGTACTCTAAGTCGCATGTTCTGGGTTGTCTATACATTGGGAGCTCCGAGAGAATATGGATAACAAATGGGACACTGATTCTTGTCGGATTGGTGTTCTGGGTACTGAGGTGATTTTTTGGTACACCGCAATTCACTGAGGTCCTGGTTTCCTGCGCATAGTTCTGTGCATTAGCAGAATCCCTGCACTAGTACGCAGAGCCAACGTGGGTGAGTGGCTGATATGTGCATACCCCTGGGCGTGGTACTGTACTGGTAATGTGCATCTGCATGTGTCTCTATGGCAGTGTGGGTCTCCTTTGTGGGGTGTAGGTGGTCCCTGAAGGGTAATGGACACCCACGTCTGTGTTCTAGTTTGCCTTCCATGGTTTCAGACCACACCTGCACCTTTTCAGCCACCTCCTTTTGGCGTTCTGTCACCTGGCATTGGGGTGCCATGTGTGGGTCGGTGAAGTGTTGTGAGACAGCCGTGCTTGCGGGTGCTTCATGCTGTGTGGTCTGTTTCAGGGGCTGGGTTCTCCACTAAGTAGCTTGTCTGCCCTGGTCCTGGTGGTGGTTTGCGTGGGATGTCCATGGACATTTGTAGGTGTCAGAGTCAAAGGTGTGGTGGTCGTCTCTGGCATCACTGATGGGTTGTCTTGTCTGACCTGCTAGAGGTGTTGTTTGTCCATCTGCAATGTGAAGGGGAGATGCATGTTGACATTGTGTTGACATTTATGTTGGCGCATTGTTCTTGTAGACATGCAGACTGTGTGACATTGTACATTTTGACTGTTTGGGCAGTGCTGGCAATTTGAGGGGAGACAGTGGACACTTGGACTACATGACTGATGTGTGGTTGTACCCGTACATATGCATCTCACAGTTCCCTGCTCTGTCACATGTGATCGGCCTGTTTCTGAGTATGGGCAGACACAGTTGTGTCCCCTGTTCTGCAGTGTCGGTGTTGCACTTTGTGCCACATTGTCATGGGATGTGCTGTGATTGCTATGTGGGTGTGCTGCAGTGTGCCACTGGGATGGGGGACATGACCCTGGGTAATTGTGGGTGTGGTGTGTGATACATATCGTTGTACATGTGTGCCATTGTGCTCATCTCCCCGTCCCCCCAGTCCCTGTTCGTTCCTCACCCTGTTGTTGTTGTGTCAGGTCCTCTCGTGCTGTGTCTGCACTCCCACCTCCTTGCACCGTCTCCACCCAGATGACTGGCCTCCATTTCCTCCAGCTGCTCTTGTAGCGCAGAACTCCCACCTCCTGTCGCCGTTGCTACCCTCTTGTTGGCTGCGGCTTTGGGTCTGTTTTAGGTTTTCAGTCATGTCAGCACCTCTTGGCCTCCTCCATTGGCCTCCTTGACACTCTGGTTGCATTTAAGGTAGTCTGATTGTGGGTCAGTTGCTGGTTGTGTTCTGTCACCTCTGTGACGCTGGTCTTGTTTTCCTGCGGACTGCACCCTGTCTTCCTCTCCCTCTTCTCCTTGGCCTTCCCCGACCCCATTGTTACTTGCTGGTGGTCTGTGCGGCTTGTAGGGTTCACGTTGGCCTCTGCGCTCCGTCAAGGTGCATCCATGATGCTACGCACTTTGGATTCTTTCTGGTGTAATGTTTTTGTTGCTTTTATAGTGCATTTTCCCACCAGACGCGTGGGATTTGCAGGCCTGCTGCTGTTTTTCGCTGCTTTTTGTATCGCGATTGGCCTCACCGCAGCTTTTTTGATGTTTGGGTTTTGCATTTTTGTGGTGTGACGTTGATTTTAACGCGGCCATTTGATGCGTTGTGTGGTGACTATCGCATGGTACCGCAGTGTTGAGAATACCTGGTTAACACGGCGTAAATTTCCCGCAATAGACTGCGATGTTGAAGGTTACATTAAGTATCTTTCCCGATGTTTATCACAAGTTCTTGAGAATATACCCCATTGTGTTTGGAAATGTACATGCATGGTCAATACAAGACAATGCGTACACACTGCAGTACAAAGCTGGGCGGACTAGAACAGTACACAGCTGAACTGACTGGAAAAGAAAAGGTCAATCCAGAGTCAAAGCACAATTTACTGGCACATACAAAGCTGGTTACATCGATGTGTATCTGGTAGTGAGTGCATTCTGTCCAGCTTTTGAGAACTGTTGAGTGTGTGCACAATGGGCACAATGCCTTGTACTGCATGTTCTGGGTGTATTGGGTGGAGTCGGTGAAATGTTTCTGCAAGATGCAGTAGTCTGTAATAGCTGTGAATTGTATGTGGGATGGACACATGCTTATTTTGTTAGAGGCATGTACCCTGCTAGTGCTATGCGCAAAGTGTGCTGGGTGCATCTTATGTAGAACGTGATTTTGATTGAGGTCAGCTGGAGTGCTGACCTCCGTGTATGTAATGTGCAGAGTGAAATTCATTGCTTGGTTATGCTACATGCATTATAGAAAGTTTAGTGTGCATTATCTGCCTTACGTGCACTGTGCCTAATGTGAGCATTGTGGGAACTGCCTGGTGCCTCAAATGTTTCCTCTGAGCAGAATATGCAATATGGGGAGGGAATGAATTAAGGTTGTGTTTATGAATGGTGTTTCGCTGTGCAGACATTACTGTGACTTGTGTAGATGATAATCCGTTCAATATATGTGTACAGCGTCTTGTGCTTTGTCTTCTGTAGATTAAAGTAGTTTGTGTCAACTTTACATTGTTAATTAAACATGCACTACTATGTGAATTGTGTATAGCATGCTTTTGAGTTGTGTAAAAGTGCAGGCTCTGTATTGAATGCAATATACATTCATCTGGAACACGTAAAGACTTACATATAACAATTATAATAACGTAGTCTTCAATCGTGGTTTCTTCAGTCTTCTTGTTAACAAGTTGTTTATTGCAATTCTGATGGCTCTTCACATTAACCTTCACAGTAACCCTGGCCAACACGTGTTTTGTCACATTTGCCTTTATCAGGGCTACAAATATCAAAAAGAGATAATAGACAAGAATTGTCTAGTCTTAGACTCGATAAAATAAGGCACTGATAACCACCACCAGTGACTTAAATGTGCAACCTGTCTAGTCAGCACACATAGTGAACATTTGTGAAGATAAGTCAGATCACCATATTGTATTTCCATTAAATAGAAAATAAATGAAGGTGTGCAGCATGATGGATAATGTAAAATAACACAAAGTAATTGTTTACACTTTACACGAATATAATAAAACCATCTTTCATAGTGCAGTAGGTTATGAGAAACCAAATAGACTTGGAGTCATTAGTAAGACAGTGGCTAGCACGGGATCAATGCTAGTGTGTAGTGTCAATTAGAACCCGCATGCAGGTGAAGTACCAAGTAATCAAACAAATGTTACCTCCTTATTTTAGGTTTCCAAACCATGTACTAGCGCACTGATTATGTTATCCATTGGTCCATCTATGGGGAACATTGTATGGCGATGTAGACATTCTTAAACAAATTTAAAGAAATAAAAATTGTGATAACGCAATTGTCTACTCAGAAATTTGTGTCGGTGGGGATATTATAACTTCTCATTACATAGATAACCAAAATTAGATTCTCCTGAAAGGGACAAAAATGAGTTTACAGTCAGTGACTTATTATTCACAAGATGAAAAGTAAAAGAAAAAAAATCTGTAAGTAAGTAATGAAGCAAATCACAACTCTTCATTAATGTGAAGCTGTACATTCATTGTCTTAGGTTTACCAAGTCCATGCAACAATGTGGGGAATTGACTCACTATTTCAGATCGAGTATTCAAGTTGTAGTTAATAAGATCAGTCCCATGTCAGCAGCAGTATTGAATCTTAATAAGAATGCATTCGATGAAGTAACAGGAAGGACATGAATTGGTGCTTCCACTGTCACTTTCCAGAGCCACGTGGTCTGCAAAAAGGATTCTTTGCTCTGCAAATGTATAGAAGCTTCCCTGGAGTACACCTTTGTTCTCAATAGTGTGAGATGTGGTATTGGTGACAATTCTTCTTACTCTGCCGGCAGAATGCCTCACTGTCTATAAGTATAAGTCAAGATTCCCCTTGAGCGTGATTTTATGACACTGTCTAAATGAATGTTGATGCTTCATGTGCCGATTCTTTTCAGATTTGTGTTTTTCCTTGCAAGTGCCCTATCCTACATGCACACGTTGGTCTGTGACTCACATCACCATGGCACATCCACTCTCCTCATCGTCACTCGATGATGATGTCACGGAAACATTGGAAGATGAATTTGTTAATGATCAACTACTTTTCGGTTCTACGTGCCTTTGTCGATGTTGCCGTTTGGCCTTGTTGGAGTGGCTAGAGTGCTTCTGGAACTTTCTTGTGTTCTTGTTCTCATCTCTTCGTGACACACTTAGTTTCTCTTTCTCTTTGCCAAGCATTAAAAAATGTTTTCCCTTCCCACAGCCTTTGTATATTTGTCTGATGGCAAGAAAAATACCTTTCTATAGAAAGGAAAATCCACAGTGGAAGCACAATCATTTTCTTCACAGACATCACTCTGTGGGCCTCTACCTTGTGTTTCTGCTTACTTCTCATGCTCAATGTTGCTTTATTTTGGGTTGTTCTAGCTTCCATATCGGTGTCTTGTTGATCGGCACTTTCCTTTGCTCTTGCAGCAATGAGCACTTTCTTCAAACTGAGCGTTTCTCTCAGCATACATCGTTGGAATGAATCAAAGAGGCAACCAGGGGTCGCTCCTCCACATGGGCATCAGAGCATCGTCCCACTGCTTTCTCGCTGAGCGAGAAGCAGAATAGTAAAATGGTATAAACACCATTTTGCGTTTCTGGTTCTCGCACTGCGAGAAAGCAGAAGAAGGGTATGCCTGTTTGGGGGCGGGCAGGTGGGCTGGTCATGGAGGAGTGGCTAGCCCCATGTTATGGGCGCTGATTGTTTGGTCAGCCCCAGAGCTGAAAAATCGGCCGTGAGCACTCCCCTGTTTTCTCCATTAAATCTGCATGCAGCCTGCGTGGAGAAAATGGCCTCCCCATAGACGCTTGTACGGACGGCGTCCTAGCCAATCACAATGCTGCAGTTGAAAAATTGTGATTGGCTTAGGGGAGGAGAGGGAGGATGTCTGCTTTTGCTTCCTGTGAGCGGAGAGCGAGCAGGAGACATGACGCGGTAGTCCGGGACCGGAGGCGAGGTAAGTTAAAAACTTTTTTTTAAATGAAATTAACCGCCCAGCAGCCCCCCTCTGTGCATGAACCCTGGCCCCCACCCACAAGTCATGCCGGCCGTGACTGGAGGCAACCATCGATAATTCTAAAATACATGGCTTCTTCTTCATTAAATTCATTGAATTTGCAGTGCCCTATAAGCATACCAAATCTCTCAACAAACTCATTCATCATCTCAGTCTCGCTTGGTTGAAAGTGTACCTTTAAAAGTCGACATTCAGCATTGGATTGAACTTGGCCTCCAACATCCTCTTGATATGATGGTAAAATACTTTATCAGCTTGTGATATCTTCTTTATCACTTCTTTTACTCCGTCACCTGCAAGTTCTTTAAGTATTTGATGATCTTTTTGTCATCTGCATCTTCCATAGCATCAATGAAGTCCTTCGGTGTGATATTTAGCTTTTTGGCTGTATCAAAAGCAGGTGGTGTTTCAGGAACACAGCATCATTGCATTTTGTGCTGCTTCCTAATGACGTCAAGAGTGTATACTGTTCAGACACTGTTTGACTCTCAGCATCTTTGGGTCCGGAGGCTTATCTGCAAGCATCCGCCTTCTCACTAGTATTTGGGTTGTCGCACCTGAGCTGAGGTTGGTGGGTGCTATCTTCCTCCTTCACAGTGAGTAATGCCTTCACCTCTTGCATGTGCTCCTCACTGATCTCAACTTTATGCATTGTACCTGGCTGTTGCTGGCTTTAACGTTTCTTTGTACCTAGATATCACTGTCTTTAGCGTTTCTGCTTTGTATCATTGCTGGTGTTATGCTGTGAAACAGTCAATGTTCTTTTGTCCTTACCAGTAGATTTTTGGCAGGCTTACTCACTGCACTTTCCTATAGGGACTTCACCTACTTCAAGGGCCTCTCAAAACTAGAGTTGTGCTTTGGCTTCACATACATCAACTGTAGACCTCCTTTTTCGGCGTACGTGGCACACATGAGCAGTTTAATCCACTCCAGTGACAGCATAGCCTTGTTTGACGTTCTTTGCTTTCAGCACTTTTCGCATTACTTTCAGAGTAGTGTGACTGTATTCACAACTACAATCAACTCCTTCTGAGAAAGTTCTGAGTAATCCTGATACACTTTTCAGTTTTTTCACACATTGGCAATTGTGCATATGACATCTGTGAGGATTCTTTTCCTCCCAGGCTTCTGAGCATGACGACTGAATTATCTACTGCACATCCCACCTGATGTGTGCAGTCAAATCTTTCATATATGTATATTTATATATTTTTAGGATAGTGATGTTTAACCTGACTTTCTGCTCTCTGTGTTATTTGTTTATTTCCTCAAAAGGACATTCCTAGGCCTGGGTGGTGAACTCTGCTCTGTTAGTGGAGTTTGCAGAGTTTTCTGCACTCCGAACTCAACGGAGCTCGCGGAGTGCAGAAAACTCTACTCCGGTAGTGCAGTGGAGTTTTTCCCCACTCACGCTCGCGAATGGTAAGTTGGCCAGCGTGAGCTGACCCTCGGGTAGAAATTCTACCTGAGCGACAGAAATATCGGCGCAAATGGCAGTTCTCACTGCACTCCTCCACTTGCGGAACTCCACAGAGTGTTTTGTCAGTTAGCGAGTTCCGCGTAGCGAAACTCCATGAACTATGCCCAGGCCTGGACATTTCCCTCAAAAGACATTTACGGGTCCATGTTCCGGACATGGAGGTGAACCATACGGTTGGCCACTTTTATATCTTATACATCCCCGCTTGAGCCACTTAAACACCTAATGTTCAAAATGCAATTAATATATATATGTTTTAGGAAGATGATGATTTGACATCTTCATGCAAAGTATATTTTTAAAGCTTTATCCTCTATTTTGAGGTAATCTTAATTTCTGGCTTCCCTTCTCTTCCCTTATAATAAATAGATTGGGAACTCAGTACCATTATGTTTCATAGATTGAATTACATTTCATAGTCCTCTCGCCTGTTTTCAACTAACAGAGTTTTATAGCACACTGGTTACTCAATAGCCAGCCTCACAATCACCAACAATGAGTTTTTAATATCATAGCTTTCTTTATTGTTTACTCATAGGGTTGCTACTTCCTAATGTTATTATCCCGATAACGTTATCGCTCATTTATATGTTGGGTGTCGAAATGTTGACAAAGGATTCTTTTTGGTCTGCACATATAAGGCCCCTGAGTAGGGAGTGAACTAGTAAGAATTCGGACAGTAACTACCTTTCTGCTATCAAATTGAAAGCACCACAGCCACTGAAACATTTAATCAATATGCATTTTCTTCTCACTATTTTGAAAGTGTCTATCATTTGAGCACTGCACCTTCACTTATTTATGTTTTTAGCACCCATGCTTATTCCTTATAGTTCTAGTATGTAATACCTTTATCAGTTTAAAGGTGAGGAAGACACACACACTGCGGGGCAGATGGAAGACTTCATTTGGTCCCCCCGCATATGTAAATTGTGCGAAACCCAGCTGCACATGAACGTGTGGTGCAACTGCTGCCGGCCGGGGATAGTCAACGATCCCCCCAAGAAATGTCCCAAATATGCCCAATCAAACTGACAGAGGGGGCGGCACCAACACTTCCCGCCTTGGAAGGAAGAACTCGCGGCGCAGCTTCTGCCACATGTTGTTCCCCTGCGGCCCGACATAGGCCCCCTGAGGCTTGCTGGAGGGTTCCGCTGCCCTCTTATCGCAGGATCCCAGGGAAGGAGGGGCCCACATTGCAGACATTACTGGAAGAACTTGCCTAGTTCTGCCCTCTCCTGCCAGAGGGGTGACACCTTCTCCTCTTGTGCTATGGAGGGCAGACGGGCCTTCCTTGCCGGCCTCGCCCACAGCTGGACGACAGCGCAGCTCTTCCATCTCCCTGCTCGGTTTCCAGCGTTACCCGCTGGAGTCTGGTTACTTTCATTATCCAGGGTGCACACAGCGCATATTTCTTTCCCAAGGGAGGGGGTCGGGCCAGAAGGGTGATTTCATGGTGCAGCGCTGTGGTGAGCAGCCTGCACTTCATTGCAGGATGAGCCCGTACCTCGGCACGGACATTTAGCAACCTGGCAAATCGCGTCACATGTGCTGTTGTGCAATAACTAGGGAGAAACTGCCAAATACGATGATCTACACACAATGGGTGTCAAGCAACTACCAAAGGGCACTATCTTCAGGGAATCCGGCGCTTCCTTCAGGCAAAAAGAGCTTTTGCAGCTGAAGAATACAGCGCTCACCACTCGCTGTTTGGCAAATGCTGAAAAAACAGTCCAGCCATTTCTCCTGCTCCAGACAGGAGCAGCAACTGCAGGCCGTCCCACCCCCACAAATCTCAGGGACAGAACTCTTTACACAGTTCTTAGCTCCCCCTTCAATGCAGGTTACTTTCAGACCCAACAAGGGTTCTTTCCTGAAGTCTTTTGTATCCCTGAGACTTTCAACAGCAGGCCAGCACACACAAGCCCTTGGAGATTCTCCATAAGCAGGATACCACAGCAGGGCAAAATGAATCAGTCCTTTTCATCCACCATAGACAGAAGCAGCACTGCAAGCCTACCCACCCATCACTCAGAAAAGGCAGTGCTCCTCACTCAGTCCTTCCGCTCTTCTTTTTGGTAGGATCCTCTTGTTTCTTGAAGTACTCTAAAGTCCTGGGGATTTAGGTCCAATGCTGCTACTGCAGTTTGTCATTGTTCTCCTTGATGTAAGCGTCTCTACACCCAGTCCAAACCAGTCCTGTCCTCCCTGGTGCAGCATGACCACAGGGGCGGAGACAGCATTGTGAAAAGGAGACACAGCAAAACTCCTCCCACCATACTAAATGCAGCCCAGGTCTATACAGCCCAGCGATGAGTCACCCAGGAAAGGCAGAGCACACCTCAACCCCCCTTGTGACTGTCTAGAGTGAATGCACAGCTAGTGCTCCTGTCACTGCAAAACCAGATGCTGACTACACATACAGTTAGAGGCACACAGAATGGTAAAACAAGGAAATGCACACTTTCAAAAAGTGGCATTTTCAAACACACAATTTAAAAGCCACCTTTACCAAAAGGTCTGTTAATACATTCTGACAGCCTAAACTCAATTTTTAGCTCTTGTCCATATGGAAAGCTACACATGCAGCTCCCATGATAGCCTTTGGGACAGATAGCCTTTCAACAGTGTTAAATGAAATACACAGGGTTTCCACAGCAGGGCATGTCACACACACCAAAACATGTACCACCTTTCACATACACTGCCCATAGGGGTACCTGAGGCCTACCACAGGGGTGCCTTACATGGAGGGAAAGGGTAGCTCTGGGCCTGGCAAGTGGGTGCACTTTCAAAACATAAGGAGCGTCATGCAGCTCAAATTCAAGTCGCACAGCCGAATTATGTAATATTCCAAAGCCTCAATCATTTGTTACCAATAATTCATCTTAATGATGTTTAAATCCATTTGTTTTCACCACAATTCATCTATTTCCATTCACATCAAAGGCTGAACGATTCCTAAAAAGAATTGCCAATCCGTGGCTATATTGAAAAGCACGTAGGAATCCACGATTCCGTCAGGGTGGCCACATTCATATGAACCCCATGCATTTCGTGCTGTGTAGGCCTTTTCTCAGGGGTAAGTGTAATGTGAAACATGAATGAACATCAGTGTTCTAGGCAAGTTTGTATGAAACTTAAATTCATAGTCACTTAACTCCATGTACAAATTGGGTGCACTTGCCAGGGCAACATGGCAGTTTACAACTGTGCATGCAGAATCTAACGTGGTAGGTCTGAGACACATTTACAGGACCACTTGTGGGTGGCACAACCACTGCTGAAAGCCCACCAGTATCATTTGATTTACAGGTCCTGGGACACACTGTGCACTTTACTAGGGATTTACCAGTAAATCAAATATGCCAATCATGGATAACTAATCATATAACAACTTATACAGAGAGCATATGCACTATAGCACTGATCAGCAATGGTAAAGTGCCCAGAATCCTATAGCCAACCAAAACAGGGTCAGAAAAATAAGAGGCAAAAGGCATAAAGTTTGGGAATAAACCTGCAAAAAGGTCCAGGTCTAACAATGCTATACCTTAGTTGCCCCATTACATTTAATGTAGTTGCGAAATGACCCATAAATAAAGATTTTGCAAGGAAGACCAGGCAGGGAAAATATGCATTGAGAGGCCCACCTTAACTATGGCAGACCTGCTGACACCATGAAGGTTTCAGCCCTGGAACAGATTGGCTGCCACTGATAACTGACCACCGGCAGAAGCTCCAAATACTGTCAATCAGCAGTTATCCCTCAACATGAAGAGGAACTCTGTGTTTGGCAGAGTACGAGAACCTACTCTGCCAAACTCTATATGACATCCACTGTGGCAAGGGTGCCCGCAATGAAAATGCTCTTGCTGCAGTAAATTGTATCTGCTATTAAAAGTGCTTATAATAGTATTGTGCACGTTTGCATTTTAAATAAACCATGAAAAAATAAAAAATGTGTTGAAGGTAACCATATTTAAATATTGAAGCACTGCACATAATTAAGGTGCCAAATTAAATTAGCCGTACTGCTGATGCCATGTTAAATGGAAAATAATGCATTACCATGGAAAGGCCTGTTCTCACATTGAATGAATTGTTTCTGCAAGATCTTTATCTTCTCCTTTGCTGCAGATGTTGCAACTTCAGAAGCCTACTGTTATCTAGTGAATAGACAATTTTTTTGTATTAGACAACTGATAGCGAGGTTCTCACCGGGAGCAGATGAAAACAACAGGAAGAATGAATCATGGGAAGGAGTTATGAAACACAAGAAAAAAACTTTGAAACCTTTCACTGAATAATATCTGAAAGTCTATTATGCTCTGGTGAGAGCATGGGCAGACAGCCTGTTCCCAGGAGTTTTCTGTTATTCTATTGGTGGATGAAAAAGACTAAACAAAATTATGTTGTAACATAAAATGTGTGTGTTTATATTAGCATGTGTTCCTAGATTGGACAGACCAGACCGTAGGAATTCTGAGCTGACACCTTTCCTCTCATTATCCTAGCTTATTTTAAATAATGAGTCTTCCTCCATTGAAAATGCTTGTTGTACTATTACTATACTGACTGTGATGCTAACCAATATTTTATTCTATTTTATAATCAAATACCGATTGATGGATTATGTAAACATTTAATGCTGAAATTTGCCTTATGAATAAATAGATGAACAACTAATAGATTTGAAAATAAAACCCTTTAACTCAGACTAATTCTATTTGGTGACTGAATTTAAAGTTTTTAATGATGTACTGATTATGTAGATGATTGCTCCTCATTTCTCTCTGCTAGCCATCAAAAAATCCATGTGACCAGTTACAGTGGGTTATTTAAAGATTACACCTGAAGTTTGAGATACAGTAAATCCCGCTCTGTCAAATGATAGTGATAGGACAGTGAGGGGTCTACTTACTAAGATATAACACTGTGTTTGCGTCAAAAAGGTGATGGAAACCTACGCTAGATCTTTGTTCACCTATTTACTTTCAAGCGTAAAACCTGTTTTATGCTGGAAAATAACTTGAAAGTAACACAAAGCAGCTCATAGCGCTGTTTTGCATTACTTAGTGCCATGGGTGGTGAGTGGACATTCCCATGCAACCATCCATAGGTTCTGATGCTAAACAATATTTACATAAAAAAGTAGACAAGGTTTAAAATCAGAAAATAGTATCCATTTAGGATATGCGCTATGAAGGAGAAATACTTTCATTTCTCCTTTCTTTTGTGATTTTGATTGTGCGCAGCACTGTACAGCACACATACAACGTGGGAAAAGGTTTGAAGTTAGTCTAAGCATACTATTTTGTACTGGTAGGGAATCCTTCCAGTACAAAACCTATGCTAGACTTATGAAGATATCCTTGCACTATGGTGCAAAGGTGTGTCAGTGGCGCACAGCCATACATTTCTGCATTGGCATTAGGGAGGTGTGAGGAGAGTGCCACATTTCGGTAAATATTGTGCTCTTCTCTTCTCACTTAGAGCAGCTTTTGTGACTGATGCATTGTGCTGCGTGAGAAATAGGTAAATCTGGCACTAAGTGTCACAAGAGAGAGGAGCAGAAATAATTGCCTAACTTAGAATTGCCCATGTCCTTTAGGCCCAAACGCCGAACTTGAAGACCAAATGAGTTGCAGCTTCTAAGGTGGTGCAATGGTGGAGGTGTGATGATTGGAATAAACAGTTGAAATTGTGGTGTTATTTGTTTGCTAAAGGTTTATGGTGCAGATTTGTGAGGTACCATTGACTGCAATAGTGAACTAGGGACTATAACAATTTGTTGTGATTGTTTTAATATTGATTGCTAATGCGCAAAGGAGAAGCTACTCCAGTCAGGGGAATTTCCCGCTGGTCGAGATTTCATTCATGTGTGTGTGTCATGTAGTCTGAGTATGATAAAAAAAGAATTGATTTTTTCTTGTATGAAAAGTCTACTTTGAATTTCTTTAGTGGAGCATATTATTGGTATTGCGCTTGCTTAGAGTTGTAGAAGTTGTGTTTGCGAAAATGTAGGTCTTTCACAGCCTGCTGGGCAAAAAATCTGGATTTTATTAACCCCTTCCATGCTGCGCAGATTCCGCCGCTGTGCTGACGGAATCTTGCGCGGGCGTGGTCATGACGGAACGGTTCCGTCATGAGCACAGCTCAACCGTGGCTCATGACGGAACCGTTCCGTCATGAGCACCGAAGGGGTTAAGGACACGGAGGCCAAGATTATGCAAATCTCCTTTATTGCCACAGCTCAGCAGTAACAATGAAGAGAATATAGAACTTCAAACAACATTCCATTATCTTATATAGTCCATGAACATGCAGACATCTTCCTTCTTTGTTAAGTGCTGCGAACAAGAAATAAACTCAGAAAAAACATGACTTCAAATTTGATGCAGAACGAATAACTCCTTTCTTTAACAATCCGTAGACATTTATTCTGTAAGAAAAAGACACATCAGGTCAATCAGGTAAAATCCCTAGGGATAATCTTGGCCTCCGTGTCCTTAATAAAATCCAGATTTTCTGCCCAAGAGGCTGTGAAAAATCTAAATTTTGTGGCACGACATGGAGGCCAACATTATGCAAGTTTAAAGTGAAACAAGTACATTATCAATCACATTATTTATTGGTCTGAAATAACAATTCTTAAAGATGCCTTCATTTAACCAGTCAGCTGCTCTAAGGATATCCTGGAGTCCTCCACCTAGCATAAAAGCTTTAGAAGCAGAAGCAGCTCTGACAGAGTGCGCACCAAAAATAGAAACATCAACACCACTCTCACTCATCACTTCTTTAACCCATCTTGCAAGCGTGGAAGCAGAAACTGCATTATGAGAGGATCTGTGAGAAGTCAACAGTTGAGTTCCAACTCCTCTCAGACTTACCGTCCTTCTTTCATACTCTTTGAGACAATTAACAAAACATAGACTTTCATTAAGAAAGGATAAAAAATAGAGGAATACATAGTTTTGGTTCTTTTCTTAAGGTAAAAGCAAACAACCTCAGGCTGGTAAGCCCATCTAATTCCTTAACATCCGAGGTTCATCTGAAAGAAACCAAGCAAAGTAACACAGTAAGCTCATAAGAAATGCGCTTGAGAGAGAGGTTAACGTTATCACCCCAAGAAGAAATAAGTTGAAATACCAACTTAACGTCCCATAAGGCTGAGTATTTTGCAGTTCGAGGATTAAGAACTTGCATGTTTCTCATAATCTTTCTTGTTAAAAAGTTTTGTCCAACTGAGACACCATCAGCGAAGGAATGACCTGCAGCTATCGCTGATCTATAGACATTAACAGTTCTATAACTCAGGCCAGAAGCGAAAAGTTCCGATAGATAGTTTACTACGTGTACTAAATCAGTTGAAACAGGATCGTAATGTCATTGAAGACACCAGAGAATCCATTTATTCCAAGCCTGTTGATATGCCTTCCTTGTTCCGGATGCCCAAGACTCAGATATGAGTTGGAAAGCATGAGGAGAAAGGCCAGGGATTTCCCATTGTCGCCTGAAATCTTCCAGGCTGTCAGAATCAATAGACCTTGGTCTATGAGAGGATGTGATTCGCCGTGAGGACCCAGGAGTAGTTCCCCAAAAGGAGGTATTAGAATTGGGAAGTCCACAGCTATCTCCAAGATGACAGGGAACCATGCTTGAGACCTCCAAAGGGGGGTTATAACCACCATGTTCTGAAAGTATTGGCAAGCGCGTAAAATGAGACGAGGAAGCATGACAAATGGTGGGAAGGCATATGGCTTTAAGCCTTGCCTGTCCTCGAGGAAGGCATCCACCCTTTTTGCTTGAGGGTCCGGCTTCCAGCTGAAGAAATTCATCAATTGAGTAATCATTCTATCTGCGAAAAGATCTGTCCCAAAGGGACCCCATTTGTCTTGGATTGTCATGAAAATCCCTCTGTTTAATTTCCAGTTGCTGGAATCCCTGAAATTCCTGGAGAACCAATCTGGTACCCCATTGATCAAACCAGGGATGTGTCCTTCTGTAACGAACAGTCCTCTGTTCAGACAATAGCCCCAGAAAGCTTTCGCTATTTCGGTAAGACCCTTTGAATGTGGTCGCCCCATCTTGTTGACGTATCTCACTGCAGAGACATTGTCCATATGTATCATTATAGAGCACTTTATTGAGTTCTGGGTGACACTCCGAACCGCAAAAGAGCCTGTTAGGAGTTCCAGGCAGTTGATATGTAGTTCCTTCTCTTCGGGTGTCCAAAGAACTCCTGTCGACGAGCTGCCACATGTGGCACCCCAACCTTATAGACTCGGATCTGATTCTATAATCAATTCTGGGGTTTCCCCAAAAATGGCTCTGCCATTCCATGCTTCTGAATTCTTCAGCCACAAAGATAGTTCTTTTCTCGAATCTTCATCTAAGCAAGTCATCTGAGTGTATGAGAGAGTCTACTTCAGAGCTCTCTCTTTGAGTCTCTATAGGGCCCTGTAGTGTAATGGGCCTGGAAAGATAGCCTGAATGGTTGAGGAGAGGAGACTCAGAATCCTGGCTAAAAGTATCAAGGGAAAGACCTCCAGAGAAAGGATCTACCCGAGTACTTTGGGGAGTTTCTTTATCTTTTCCCTTGGAAGTTTCAGTTCTGCAGAAACTGTGTTCACCAAGAAGCCCAGAAATTGAGTTTCTTGAGTTGGAGTAGTGCATGGTTTTTTGGCATTTATCACAAAGCCTAAATGTTCCAGTAGGCGTATAGTAAGATCTGTATGGTGAGATACTGTTGTCTTGGACTGACTCATGATAAGGATATCGTCCCGATATATTATTAGTCTCATACCCCTTTCTCTTAACCATGCTACTACAGGACGTAACACCTTGGTGGAGCACCAAGTGGCTGATGACAGACCGAAGGGGAGAGTGCATATTTCTCAATGTTTTCCTTCCCAAGTGAACTGGAGAAATTTCCTGTGAGGTGGCCAAATTGGAATGGTTAAGTAGGCGTCCTTTAGGTCTAGATGTGTCAACCAATCTTCCTTTCTCAATACGTCCCTTAGGATGTGTATTCCCTCCATCTTGAAGTGGTGGTAGGATACCCACCTGTTTAGGTTTTTTAAGTTTATAACGGGTCTCTGTCCCTTGTCTTTCTTTTATACCAAGAAAATATTGCTGCTGAAACCTGTTTCTGAGCACTCTACTATAGCCCCTTTGGCTAGCAAGTCTCTTACTTCTTGATATAGTAGCTCTCTCTGTTCTTGAGAGAAGGTTATCTCGCGAAGTCTCTTTGATTCAAAGGGGGTATCCGTTAACTCTATTTTGTAGCCTCTTCACAGTTTTTAGAACCCACGGGTCTTGAGTTACCACGGTCCAGTTTCCAGAGAAAAGGGCTAGTCTCCCTCCCACCTTTATAGGGGTATCTGAAAGGTCTTTCAATATTCCTACCTGCGGAGAATCCTCTGCTTCTTCTCTCGCCTCAGAATTCTTTGTCTTTGAGGGAAGAACTGTTGGTTTGGTAAAAGGATGATTGGTGGAATCTTTAACCTCGTGCCAGAAAGGGTCTTGAGGCAGATTGGCCACGGCCGGGAACCGACCCTGCATTCTCCCGGCCCTGCCAAAAATGTTGTCTTGGAAGACTTTTTTAATGTCACGTTGTGACTTTTGGATTGAGCTAAATGCGCCAACACATTTGGCCATGTCGCGAATAAAATCCTCTCCAAAGAGGAGTCCCTGAGAGGTGGCTCCTCCCTCTATGTTGGCTAGTTCTATGAGTTTAGCGTCAATTTTGAGGAGTACACTTTTCCTGCGCTCGTTAGAAATGGCAGTGTTTGCGTTGCCAAGTAGGCAGATGGTTCGTTGCATCCATTCACGTAGCTCCTTAGGATCGATAGGAGTTCCCTCGATGTGTGCGCTTTCGGTCAAATCAAAAATGTTGGTTAAAGGTCCAATGGTGTCCAGAAGACGGTCTTGACATGACCATAAGCTCTTGTCTATGCCTTTTCTAGGGTCTTTTGCACCCATGGCAATGAAAGCAACAACCTTAGGGTCGAGTTTGGGGGGTCATTGCAATCTTGTCTGGCAGAGATGGGTGAGGACATTCCGACCGTAGCCTAGATTTAACTTCTTTGGGGATCTCCCTTCTGAGCCAGAAAGTAATTTTGCCAGCTACATGTTGGGAAGGTAGCCATTCGGGAGAGAGGGGGTGTTTAATTAAAAGGGGGTCGAACATATTGTCCCCAAAGGGGTCGGTAATAGCCATTTTAGACACTGAGGCCTTACTTGCCTCGCCAGTATTTGCCGGCGTCTTGTCTTCCAGATCTTCAATGTCTGTGTCGAAGCCTGATGAGCAAGAGAGATCTATCTCTGCCTCACCTGGTTTATCACTCTTGATATGTATAGGGAGTTCTGGGTCAGATTCTTGCCCTTGTGTGATGCCCAAGGCATCTTTTTGGTCACTGCCTGAAAAGCGTGAATGAGCTGTTTTCCCTGTTTTTATACTATTTTTAGCACTTTTAATAGAGTACTCTGGTGCAGCTCTTTTCTTTGGGGCCTTAACTGCCTCTTCTTTTGCACCAAGAGTATGCTCTGTACTAGTAGAGGGCCATGCCCTTGACAGGGATTCAAATTTTTTGTTAATAGTTTCATTAAACGAGCCCATAACTTTATCAATGGCCTTAGAGACCATAGACTCAATCTTACCCTCTAAGTTGGTATCAGCGTTGAGAGACATTGTAAGGATTCCTTTTCTTTCCCTTTTTTAAAAAAAATATGGTTAATTATGGTAAATATCGATATTTTCGAATTCAAATGGTAAAATAACTTTCAAGGGTTAATCTGAGGTATAATAATCGATATGATGTGGAGATAGGTGTTAAAGTGGGCAGGTAGGGCATGTGAGACTTAATTTCCTCCTCGACAAGGGGAAAAACAATCAAACAGCAGCAACTTTCAAGTGTTGACTGCTGTTGTTATGGTAGCCACTCACGTTTCTTGCGTATGTGGTTACCCCATGGGGTCTTTCCTTTAATTCTTATGTCCTCAGCGGTACGCGATTGAGAGCGCACCGTGTTTCCAGCTGGATTCGGAGGTGTAGGGGCTCCCCGGAGAGCGGAGAAAAAGACAGGAAAGGTAATCATTAAATTATTATTATTATCCCCTCCGCGGTAAGCGACTGAAAGTGCACCGCGGTAGGGACACAAAGGGTATTACTCTCTTCCGTACAGGCCAGACAAGGAGCTGGCGTGCGGCCGCATTGACTCGGTAAGCCTGTCACGCTCAGAGCGCTACTTGGCAACGGGAATGCGGGCGCGTCTTTTAAAAGGACGCGAGGCTGAGGGAAAGAAGGGGGTTACCTCCTGTCTGGGCAATGCGCCGGAGGCAAGGGAAGATAAAACCAAGGAAAGTGTGCCTGAAAGTAAAAGAGTTAAGCTTGTAGAATCAAGAAAAAAGAAAAACACATTCATTTCACATTTAAAATAAACCAAAGCTAGAAATAAACGCATAATAGGGTCAATTGGACCCAGGAATGCGACAAACAGACACAAAAGGCAAGCAAGCATACGCTCAATATAAGCACGACTGAAAGGAGGGTACTTATCTCTCTGAGCAGCAGCAACAAAGAATGAAGATGGCTGCATGTTCATGTACTATGTACTGTAATGGAATGTTGTTTGAAGTTCTATATTCTCTTCATTGTTACTGTTGAGCTGTGGCAATAAAGAAGATTTGCATAATGTTGGCCTTTGTGTCGTGCCATAAAATTGTAAAGGAGAGTGAACTGCCGCAAGAAGTGAAGAGTTATGCCAGAGTGTGTCATACTGGGATAGATCGATTGTGTGAAATGATGACCTTAGTTTCGTTGATGAGTCATCAAGAAGCAAGCTGTGATAGGGTAGTGAAGGAAGGGTTGCAACAGGATTGGAGTAAACTACTGACCTATACGGAATTGAGAACAACTGAACAAAACATTGAAGTTTTGAATATAATTACTGTTTAATTACTGTCTAACATTTTCAATCAGGAAATATTCCAAAGCTCTCAGGAGTTGATAAAAGGAGATGTGAGAGTCATCGTTCGGGAAGGTGAGGAGGCACCACCGGAAAGTATGCCAGCTTATTATATGGCAACAAAAGTAGGACTCCATACATGTTTGTGGCTTTGTAATATGTGCAAGATCACAGAAAATGAAGGATCATTTAAATATAAACAATATGAAAACTTCCGAGAAAATATCTATGAAATGAAACCACCTCCTAGATCTGCACAATATGAGGCATTAAATGATTGTGAGAGAGAGGTTCACTCAAAACAGAACGAAAAGTATCAAAATAAATCAAGGAGAGCAGTGTGTAATTATGTAGATGCTTGATGGGATGAAGGGAAGCAACTGTGGCGGAAGTGTGTAGTTAAGGGATCTAGAATGTATCCAGTTAGAACCACAGAAAAGACTAAAAAGAGTCAGACACAGGGAAATGATGATGTGGAAGCTGCAAAAAAGACAGACACCTACAGTGATTCAGGGGATGACGTTTTAGATGTTTTGTTGTCCTCATGTCCACCTCCATATGTGATTCCTCAAATTAAGACAGATTGTGGTAACATCCCTAGTGCTACGGTGGCTACAGCCCCTGTGGATCCACGTTTGATTCAGATTGAAGGACACTTCCAAATATTCCTACACCTATTGACGCAGCCTCAACTGTAATTGCTCCAGGTGTTACTTCTTCAAATGAACCTACAGCGGGTCTGCATTCATATTTACTTCTTCGCTTTCTGTTTTTTTTTTTTCTCCTTATTCTAGATCCCAGAAGGACTTCTCTTTGGATGTGTTCACCTTTTTACCAAACTGAAAATAGGACAGAGTAATGGGATAAGTGGGGATAGCGTTTAATCCATTTCATGCCAATATCTGCCTGATTGAACCACTCCTAGAACCTTTAGCTCCTTTTTCAATTCCAACGCAGGTAAGCTCCTATGTGTGTATATATATCCCTTCGTTAGTTCATGTCTGTTCATTAGTTTATATAGTTTTTCTAAATAAAGCTTGGATAGATGCCTTTGGATTCGTTCTTTTCATTGTTTTCTTCTTCTTTTATCTTTTCATTTTTTCTTCCATCTCTTTAACCGTTCTCCATTCTTTCAATTGCTGCTCTGGTGCCTGTTTATTCCTCTCTAAATTAAATGGTATTAAATAGATAAGTTTATCCATTTATCCTCAAGGGTCTGACACCCATGTTGGAGTTTATTACCTTTTGGTCGCTATATGGCATACATTTTTGTGTCTCTGTATATATCCCTGATTCATTTATTTATTATATTTTCATGTTTATGTTTTATTCTTATTTTTCAACAGGTCCCATTTTGTGGGGGTTTGTTTTTCTTACGCCCTGAAGAAGGTGGTACTCCTGAGTTGGAGTTGTCTCACCGAAACGCGCGTCGGCGTTGTTTAGTTAGGCCCTCTCCATTCCCATTGATTATGTACTCTAGATAAGTGTTTCGACATTTATCCTGAATAACCATCAGAATATCGTGGGATTACCGATGTTACTGCTTTGAGTTGGGCCCACGAGAGTCTTTTGGTCGTTTGTTGGATGAATTATGTAATGTTGTATGAATGTGAGCTGTTTGAATCTGAGTGTATGTAGTTCTGATCAAAAAACATTCCTTCATCTTTCTCCCCTGTTTTGGGAACCTGTTTTTGTATTCCTCTCTGTGGTATATTCCTTTTTGTATAGAATTCAGATATTTTTTGTGTTTGTTTAACATCTTCATTTATTTATACTTTGTTATAATGTACTTTGTGTTTCGTTTATTGTGATCATTTTTGTATAAAAAATCAACAAATTCTATTCATGTATTATAAAAAGTGATATTAACAAATGAAATAAAAAAAAAGATTTGTATTATTCAGTTTGGTGTTCTTAAGTGTTTGTATGCCATATTACCTCAATCTGATTTGGGTGTCATTCTCTGTCTATTTTATGTATGATACACTGTACATCACTAAATTATAAGGGTAGAGTTTACTCTGTTGTTGCTTGGTTTCATTGTTCCCCTTTGTCTCTACCCATATTACGCTATTAGGGGTTGCCCTTTGTTCTTTGGCTACTTCTTCAAATGTGACAGTTCCTCTTCAAGTATCACAAGTTGTGACAACACTGACATTGACAGAACCAATTGCCACTGCACCAAAAAATATTGTTCCAAATACCGTTGGTCAAAGTGCTGTAGGAGGGATATCTGCAGAAAGATCTATTGATGGACAGAATGCAGAACAATGTCATACATTCACCCCAGTACAGAGATCTGGGCCTGAATCCATCGTTTTTTTTGCTCACCATGCCATTCCAGTTTGGACCCAGCCATATGCAAATCAGTCTTGACCCTGTGCCCGATGGGAACAGTCCAGCCTGGACTGCCAGGCCAGGTCCTCCCTGGACTGGAAACAAGCATCCTAGGACCGGTTTCGGGGTTTCACCCCTCTTCAGCCAGGATAGCTTGATTCCAGTGGCATGGAGAGCACGGGACTCACGTCTGAGCATACCCGTCCCACTCGGGGTGACAAATGTAAAAAGAACTATTGATGGACAGAATGCAGAACAATGTCATACATTCACCCCAGTGCAGAGATCTGGGCCTAAATCCATTGTTTTTTTTGCTCACCATGCCATTCCAGTTTGAACCCAGCCATATGCAAATCAGTCTTGACCCTGTGTCTAATGGGAACAGTCCAGCCTGAACTGCCAGGCCAGGTCCTTCCTGGACTGGAAACAAGCATCTTAGGACCGGTTTCGGGGTTTCACTATAATATAGTGTTCACAAAAGCAGTATAAGTATCCTGTGCACTGCATCATCCTCCTCTTTTAGCTGCTCAATCCAAGAGGTAAAACGCTTCTTTCTTGGCAAGATAAAGTCCTTATGCATTTGGATCTAAAGAGAAAAAAGGTTCTCATAGTAAGGAAGTACTGAACTTTTGCATTAAACACACAAAGTTAAATCATTAATTAATATATTAAACATTATATATAAACACCCAAGTTCCTCGGGAGAGGAGGGTGGGATAATGTTAGCCTTTGTTGTCTTTAATGAAATCAAGATTCTCTCTGCATAGTAATTGGAGAATCGTCATTTCATTACAAGACCGGAGGCTCCCATTATGCATGTTTAAAGCCACTCAAGGCTACATTACTAACATGCTCTACTGGTCTTAAATAAAACTTAGCAAAAGTACTAGCATTAGACCAGTCTGCCGCTTTAAGAATCTCTGGGAGAGAACACCCTTCCCAGAATACCTTACTTGCCATTGCATCCCTAGAAGAGTGAGCACTAAACCTAGCTGGATCCACACCAGCAACGTTGATAATAGAGCGAACCCTTCTTGCCAAAGTAGCATTTGAAACAGGTTTATGAGGTCTAACATAAGATAGAAGTAGCTGATCCACGCCACCTGTTCTATGACTTTCAATCTTTGAGTCGTAAAATCTCATACATTTAACCACACACAGTTTCTCACAATCATGGAAAAGGGAATAGAATATGGACTCCGACATAGTCTTGGTTCTCCTCCAAATATCAAAATGAACACCTTCCGAAGAATAAAACCTGTTAGAAATTTCAAGAGCATTATTGTCAGAAACCCTTCTAAAGGAAAGTAAACAAAGTAAGGTAGCAAATTTCATAGAGATTTGCTTGAGAGAAAGCAGAGTGTAGTCTTGTCAATTACAGAAAAGTTAAAAAATCAAATTAACATCCCAAAGAGAGTTATAACGAGATTTAGGGGGTCTTCTTAATCTAACCACCTTCACTACTCTTTTAATTAATAGATTACTTCCAATTGCTAGATTATTTATCAAAGTGTGACCAGAGGAGATGGCAGATCTATAACAGTTTATAGTTCTGTAGGAAAGACCAGAATCAAAAAGATGTGCTAAGTAATTAGCTATTAGCTGAACAGGGGCTTCCACGGGATCCACGTCCCTCTCCACGCACAAACTACACCACTTTTTCCAGATACCCAGGTATCTCTTTCTTGTGCCAGGTGCCCAAGACTCGTCCAATAAGCTTTTAGCCCCTCCTGAAAGGCCAGGATATCTTTCTGAACCCCTGATATCCTAAAAGCAAGAAGGTTCATCTTTCCTTCTAGAATAAGAGGATGTTCCTTTCCGACTGGGCCCAGAAGTAGACCCAAGGAAGCTGGGATAAGGCGTGGGATGTCTACTGAGCGTTCCATTACTCCTGGAAACCACACCTGGGACTTCTAAAAGGGAGTTATTAGGATGATATTGGAGAGTTCCTGTCTCACTTTCCAAAGCACTCGCTGAATCATGGAGAAGGGGGAAGGGCATAGGCCCCTTCTTTCCCCCAGTCTTGTGGGAAGGCATCCACTACTAGGGCATGCGGATCTGGTCTCCAGCTGAAGTAGGAGTGGACCTGACAGGTTAGACTGGGGGCAAAGAGGTCCATCCGAATTGGGCCCCAAAGATTGTCCACCAACGAAAAGACCTCTGGATGAAGCATCCAGTCACTGTAGTCTTTGAGGTATCTTGAGTTCCAGTCTGCTCTTATATTTGTTATCCCTGGGAAGGGGAGTTCCCATCTGAGAGGGAGAAAAGAACTCCTCTGTGGGCTCATCCTCTTCCTCTTGTCAAATGCGGCGTCCACCACCTCCTTAACTGAGGATCTTAGCTCCTCTTGCACAAATCTCTTAATATTTTCCCCCATAAATTTGTTTGTTTGGGGATTATTTCTCAGAATCCATTATTATTATGGATTTATAGGAGCTTAAAACAAGGGGTTGAAAGAACGAGGTCTGATTGAGCTGAGACAAAAAGGGGGGTCAGATAATATGTTTAGTTTGTTTTTCCTACCTTTAAAAGGCATCTAATACTGTCAAAAATAGAATTGGCCACAAGAGGGAGCTTGTGTGCAAGAAATACATACATTTGGTGTCAAACTAGCTCTGTGAGAAAACTCTGTGTGTCCAGAGGCAGTTTTTAGCTCGAACGAAGCCGTTGTCAAGGTAGACGCTCGGCTAACCCCAGGGAGTTTCAACAGCGAGGAAGGACACATGCCTCTCTGTTGAATCACTCCGGTGATGTGATGCCTTGTCAGTGCTTACAACAAAGGCTCCGGTTGCCGGGGTGCATCAGGAATCAAGTAAGGCCATACATTTTAAAAGTAAATAAGGGGCATATAAGCACCTTGGCCGGGTCAATAGGCCAAATCTAAATATAGCGCGTGAGAGCCCTGAGGGGAGAAAAAAGGCTCAATTTGCCCGTAGTTAGACACAGATGAAATGCATGTAGCGCTGAGGGTCATTGTACGGACGATCTATCCCTTCCATACATTGGAAGGGAGTGAAAAGAACAAAAGATTGAAGCTATTAACCTTGAAAAAAATTCAAGCAAGATTATATCGGAAGCGACAAATGTTTAGACAAAGAGTCAGTAACAGAAACAGCCCCAGGAATACACTCGATAAGAGAATATGTAAATATTTATATGGATAAACCATCAAGAGAAAAACAGTAAAGATTAAAGATAGTTAATCCTAAATAATACAATAAAGAATTTCATTAAGCAGTTAAATTGTAAAGATAATCCTTATCTAAAAGGAGATCTGGAAACGGTATACTTATCTTGTGATGGGCAGCTAATAAAAGAGGATGATGATGCAGTGCATAGGATACTTATACTGCTTTTGTGAACATTCTATTGCTTTGTGATGTGTTTAATGTTCTTTAAAGGGCTGCATGTTGGGCAGCAAATAAAAGTATATGCATAATGGTAGCCTCCGGTCTTGTAATGAAATTAAGAAGATATATATCTATATATATATATAGATTGGAAAAAACACAGGTTTCAGGGACGTTATAGTTAGGCTGACATTTCGCTCGTACAAAACCAGAGAAATTCAGCTGTTATAGTTACCTGAGCTAACTATAACTTGCACCCCCGCAATGCACTGCTGATGGCACTACATATTAGATCACTTATACAGTCAGTCCCGTATCCACTAAATCATCCATACAGACACTCATACACCCACTCATTCTTTAATACACCTTGGCGCATATATATCTAACATTCTAAAACTTTTTAGAAACACTCAGTCACTGGATGATGTCATCAGTGATGCCATCAGTGATGTCATTTGTGATGTCATCAGTGATGTCTCTGACCATGTCATGAGTAATGTAATGTAATATAATGAATATTTGTAGAGCGCACTGCAACCCGCCGGGTATCCTGGTGCTGAGAGACGGAGAAGAGCCTGTGGCAAAGGGCAGGAATGGAATTATACTCTGGGATAGAGCCAAGTTTTTCTTTTCTTTCTGAACGGCAGAAGATCTTTCATCTGCCATAGCTCCGTAGGTAGGCTATTCCGGAGCCTTGCAGCAGCAACACTGAAAGCTTGCCCCCCCAGTTTAGCTCTTCTGACCATAGGTACTTTCACCCAGTTAGCTGAGGAAGACCGAAGACAGCGAGAGGGAGCGTACCAACTGAATTTGTTCTGCAACGGTATTGGCCCTAGACCGTGCAGTGCCTTGAACACGACACAGAGGGATTTGAAATGAATCATCTGCAAAATTGGGAGCCAATGAAGCTCTGCAAGGGCCTGAGAGGAGGAGAACTGCTGAGGTCTCATCAAGGCCAGCTTGGCCGCCGCATTCTGGATTCTCTGCAGTCTCCCAATCAAATATTTTGGGGACTCCAGCAGCAAGGCATTGCAGCAATCTAACCTGCTTATGATGACACTCCTTACTACCAGTGCACGTGTATGTATGGGGAGCATGGGGAGAATGAGTGATGTACTATGTGCTGTCATCAGCAGTACATTGCGGGGACATGAGTTATAGTAAGCTCAGCTAACTGGTACATAAAGAGGAAGAAAGGTGCAGAAAGAAGCAAGAAAAATGTACAAAGAAGCAACAGAGGTGCAGAAATAGGCCTACTTCGACTGTACCTTACCACAGACTCACACAATGTAGCCTAATCACTAATCCTTCTCCCAAGATGTATTAAACTTCACTTTTCTCATGAGGTTCACTATTCATTGACTGCTCAGAATATTAAGCCTACCAAATGTAAAACAGCAATCCTAACCATATCACTGTTGTAAATCTGACCAAGTTTGTGAAGGTATGCATGCGTGTGTCTGGGCTTTTACCCAGTGACATGTTTCATAAAAATAAACATAGAAATACTTGAATACCTGTGTTTCAAACAGCATACTCTGTAAAGTTGTATACAAAAAGGTGTACGTATTTCCTTCTGCTCATAATTCCGGGCACATATACACCTATACACATAAGACAGTTCTGCCTGTGTAACCGAATAACAGAGCAGAACTAAGCAGATTTGACCACCTATCAGAGAAGCTACCCTCTTTTTAAGCAACCATCTTCAGATGCATAACACATATGAGAATACATGTACAAGTAGACCTTTTAACTTGACAGCTTGCACTTACCATTTGAACTTAGAAACAGGTGAGAAAAGTACAGAAAGAAGCAAGAGAATTGCAGAAACAGACAAAGAAGGTGCAGAAAGGGGAAACAGTGGTGCAGACAGAGGCAAGAGGTACAGAAAGAGGAAAGAGGTGTATTGAAAGAGGCAAGAGGGGTGCAGAATTGTGTAAGAGAGCTACAGAAAGAAGCAAGAGCAGTGGAGAAAGAACCAATAGAGGTGCAGAAAGAGGCAAGAGGGGTGAAAAAAGAGGCAAGAGAAGTGTAGAAAGAAGCAAAAGAGGTGTAGAAGGAGGCAAGAGGGGCACAGACAGAGGCAAGAGAGGTGTAAAAAGAGGGATGCGGAAAGAGGCAAGAGGGATGCAGAAATTTGCAAGAGAGGTGCAGAAAGAAGCGAGAGGTGCAGAAAGAGGCAAGAGAAGTACAGAAAGACGCAACACAGGTGCAGAAAGAGGCAAGAGAACTGCAGAAAGAGGCAAGGGAGGTACAGAAAGAGGCAAAAGTGGTGCAACAAAATAGAAGAAAGGTGCAGAAAGAGGCAAGAGGGGTGCAGAAAGAAGCAAGAGATGTGCAGAAAGAAACACGAGAAGTGCAGAAATAAGCAACAGAGATGCAGAAAGAGGCAAGACGGATACAGAAAGAGTCAAGAGAGGTAAAGAAAGAGGGAAGATGAGTGCAAAAAGAGGCAACAGGGGTGCAGAAATAAGCAAGTGAGGTGCTGAAGGAAGCAAGAGAAGTATAGAAAGAAGCAAAAGAGGTGCAGAAAGAGGCAGGAGAGGTGCAGAAACAAGCAGGAGGGGTGCGGAAACAGTCAGGAGAGGTGCAGAAAGACGGAACAGGGGTAGAAAAAGAAGTAAGAGAGGTGTAGAAAGAGGGAAGAAGGGTACAGGAAGAGGCAAGAGGAATGCAGAAAGAAGCAAGTGATGTGCAGAAAGAAGCAAGTGATGTGCAGAAAGAGGCAACAGAGGTGCAGAAACAGGCAAGAGAGGGGCAGAAACAAGCAAGAGAAGTGCAGAAAGAGGCAAGAGAAGAGATGAAAGAAGCAACTGAGGTGTAGAAAGAAGAAAGAAAAATTATTAAAAATACAAGAGAGTTGCAGAAAGAAACAAGAAACGTGCAGAAAAAAGCAAAAAAGGAACAGAAAGAGGCACATGAGGTGCAGGAAGAGGCAGAGAGGTGCAGAAAGAGGCAAAAGAGGTACAGAAAGAAGCAATAGGGGTGCAGAAAGATGCCAGAAGGTTGCAGAAAGAGGCAAGAGAAGTGCACTGAGAGGCAAGAGAAGTGCAGAAAGAGGCACAAGTAGAAAAGAAAGATGCAACAGAGTTGCAGAAACAGGCAAAGAGGTGCAGAAAGAGGGAACAGGGGTGTGGACAGAGGCAAGAGAGGTCAAAAAAGAGGGATGCTGGGTGCAGAAATATGCAAGAGAGGTGCACAAAGAAGCAAGAGCAGTGCAGAAAGAACCAACAGATGAGCAGTAAGAGGCATGAGGTATACAGAAAGAGGCAAGTAAAGTGCAAAAAGAAGCAAAAGAGGTGCACAAAGAGGCAAGAGGGGTGCAGACAGGCAAGAGAGGTACAGAAAGAGGGAAGAAGGATGCAGAAAGAGGCAGAATGGGTGCAGAAATTTGCAAGAGAGGTGCAGAAAAAAGCAAAAGAGGTACATAAAGAAGCCAGAGAAGTGCAGAAAGAAGCAAAAAAGGTGCACAAAGAGGCAAGAGAACTGCAGGAAGAGGCAAGGGTACGAGTTGGTGGTAATTTGCGATTTCCTAGAAAAAAGCCCTTTTTTGCTTTTTTCAAAGTGCCATGTGGCACATATACATGCCCTTAGGGCATGCATGTGTGCCACATGTACACACATACACATTTTAGGGGTGCAACAGCGTTTCCCTAAAAAGTCCTTTTAGAACCCTTGCACCCTTGAAATTGCGTGCGCCTTTTGGCCCATAGGAATGAATGGGAAGGGATTCCTTCATTGCGACTCACAATTTGCGAGTCGCAATTAAGGAATGAGTAGGAATCACAATTATTATTGCGATTCCTACATACATAGCAGTTTGTGAGTCCTTAATAGGGATTCACAAAAAATCGCTATTAAGGACTTGCAAATCTGTTTTTTGATACATATGCCCCAAGGTCCTAACTATAACTACCTACTGGCAATCGCCAGTAGGTAATATACATATAGATAGATAGATAGATACATAGATAGATAGATAGATAGATAGATAGATAGATAGATAGATAGATACATAGATAGATAGATAGATAGATAGATAGATAGATAGATAGATAGATAGATAGATAGATAGATAGATAGATAGATAGATAGATAGATAGATAGATAGATAGATAGATAGATAGATAGATAGATAGATAGATAGATAGATAGATAGATAGATAGATAGATAGATTTATATATATTTTCACAAACAATTGCCACTTGAGCCATCAAACACTTTGCAGGGCTGATACTCCTATCGTGGGAGTGGCATCTCATGCAATTATTTATCACCAAATTACCACCAGGAAGACAGAGTACTCAACGGGTTTTTCAGACCTTCTTTACCTAGCCAACAAACGCATTTCGGCATTCATGCCTTTTTCAATATTGGTCACATAATACTGTTGTCAAATACACATCCTTTGTGCTTAGTGCTTAACTCCTATTGGATGATTGATACAATGGCAACTTGACTGCACATTTACCATGATTAGGATGATTTCACAGGCACAATCTTGAAGTCTGCCACCCCTAGTCTGTTTCACATGGTAATCTTGCACAAACCCATGCGACTTTACTTTATTCATATTAAAGTAGTTAACTCTCTCCCCTTAGTGGGCGCAAGTTGCATGTCCTTTATGTTCTTTAGTTGCAATATATGCGGGTGTATCCATAATTGTCCCCATTGTAATTTAGACACTCTCGGAGTCTGAAGCCCTCGCCCGGCCACAGCTGTTTCCTAAGACCAGTACACAACTGCATCCACTGATTTGGTAATCGATATCTGTCCATTAAGTAATGTCCCGATTTTTCTTTAAACCCTCAAAAATAAAAAGAATGACTCAACCGAGAATAGGAGTGCACTCTAACAATTCATTTGTGTAGAAACTTGTATTGGTTTATTAAACATCAATGGTAGGGGTTGCTGCAGCAAATTGTATATTGTAATAAAAACGCTTATATTAGTATTGGGCACATATTTATGTTAAAATAAACCATGATACAATGAAAAGATTTGTAGTAACCATACTTAAATGTTGTGGGCCTGCACATAATTAGAGTTCTGAATTAGGCTAGCCTAACTGCTGATACCACGTTAAATGGAAAATAATGTATTACAACAGAGAGGCCTGTGTTCACATAGAATATGTTGTTTATGCAAGATGTTTTTCTTGTCTTTTGCTGCAGCTATTGCAACTTCAGAAGCCTACTGTTAGCTAGTGAATAGACATTTGTTTTTTATCAGACAACTGATAGTGAGGTTCTCACCAGGAAGAGATGAAAACTACAGGAAGGTTGATTAATGTGAAGAAATTTTGTAACACAAGAATACAACATTGTAACCTTTCAAGGAATAATGTCTGAAAGCCTCTTTTTGATCCGGTGAGAGCATGGGGAGTAAACCAGTTCCCAGTAGTCTGCTGATATTCTATTGGTGGATGAAGAAGATGAAAGAAAATAATGTTGCAACTTAGAATTTTTGTGTTTGTATCAGTTCTGACTAGAAACCCATACCTGCTCTCATAGACTTCTGTACATGAGAGGTTATTTAACTTAATTCTGTATGTCTGCTAAATTATGACTGTGAACATTTTACAGTATGATTTGCAAAGGCTTTATGCTTGCACATTCATTTCTCTCTCTCATCAGAACTCTTTATGGGGATCTGAACTGACACCTTTCCTCTTATTATCCTAGCTCATAATAAGGAGTTTTCCTTTATAGAACACGCTTGTTGTATTATTACTATACTGACTGTGATTCTAACCATTTTTTATTCTATTTTATAATCAGATACCGATTGATGGATTATATAAACTTTTGATGCTTAAATTTGCCTAATGAATAAGGAGATGACCAACTAAAAGATTTGTTGACTGAATTTAAAGTCTTTGATGATGTATTGTTTATGTAGATAATTGCTCCTCATTTCTCTTTGTGGATTATCAATGTTCCAAATGACCAGTGGCGTGGGTTATGTAATGATAACACCCGAAGGTTGAGATCCAGAAAACTCTGCTCCGTCACTCTTCAGTATCTGTGTGATGCATAAAAAAGTGTTTTACTTATGGGGACGGGGTTGGCTTCCAGTGCTTGCATAAGAAGAGTCTTTTGTTTGCATAGATTGCTGATGGCAGGGTAGACATTCAGTCCAACACCTCTAATGACAATGAAAGAGAGAGAGGCTGATGACGAGGTCTGAAGAAAGAAGCCCAGAGGAAGCTATGACTTTGGGCTTATAGCCTCACAAAGACTATTGGTATGTTTGGACTGTAGCTCCCTGGAATCATCTCGGACATCACACAATTGTAGAGTCTTGGTTGGAGCTAATCAGCTGGACATCCACTCTCTTAACTTACTCCCTCTCTCCTCCCTCACCTATGCTCCTCCTTACCCATCCTTCACCAGCTTTCTCCCTTCTCTCTGCTATCACCCCCTGTTTGCTGACCCTACCCCACTGTATATTCAGCTGCCTCCCACTTGACTGTGACAGTCACCTTTCTCCGTGCCTATTCTCATTGTTATTTTTCTCCTTCATGAGCAACCTTGACCTGGTCACTCACAACTATTCTCCCATTGATGAAGAAACCCTCCATGGACCCGTCAATGCTCGCCAACTACAGACTTATCTACTTGCTATCATTCTTTGCTGTAGTGAAAATAGAACCAAAAAGCACAAAGTTCCAACTCAGGATATCTGGTTGCGCTGGACTGGGTCAAAGCTACACTTTCAGGCTGACTGCAAAGGCACAAAGATTGCCTACAGTCACCAGGTTAAGCCCGCTGATGGTTACCATCTTGAATTCATACCAAGAATCCCGTTCATGCTGTAGAGGGCTGGAATGAGCAGGGTAAGCATTGTAGGAGGATGTCGGCATAGCCCATAGAGCAGGCCAGCATTGCAGGTGGACCGGAGATTCTTGTTGGCAGTCCAGCTAGCTGCTGATGCTTTAGCGCGAAGAGGTGCCTCCCAGACTTTGCATTCAATCGCCATGCGAGCGGTGAGGTCTCAGTGTGAACAGGCCGTTCACAGTCGCAAAAAGCCCAAAAGTTTGAATTCAGCTCCCAGAGCCACACCAAGGGTCCAGGACTTAAGGGGCACCACTTGGGGTCAGAAACTCACTGCAGCTGGGTTCAGGGGCTGGGATCCGGGATGTTGGGGATCCTTTATTGTCCCTGAGGCTCAGATCAGGAGGCCAACAGGTTAGCCCTTGGAGTCACTCTGCTGTGCTGGGTTGAAGGATGAAGCTACAGGTACAGTTTCCTGTTCTCGCAGACAAGAGGGCAGCAGGCAGAAGGTCAGCATAGCAGCAGTTCCTTCATAGCAGCAGTCCAGCATAGTAGCAGTCCTTTCAGCAGCACAGCAGTCCTTCTTCCTGACAGAGTTGCCACAGGCCCTTAGTATTCTGAAGTGGTGGTGTCTGATGTCCAGTATTTCTACCCAGTTATGCCTTTGAAGTGGTTGACGCTTCTGTAGGAATGCCTTTAAAGTGCACAGATGCCTTGCCTTCCTGGCCCTGGCTTCAGACTAATTACAGGAGGTATGCAGTACTTTGTGTGGAGACCGGGAACAGCCTATTCAAGTGTAAGTGGGGGTAGGCTCAGGTCCTCCCTTCCATTCTGCCAGTGATGACCCATCCAATCACAACTAAGCTACCCATTGTGTGGCATTCAAGGTAGAATTCACAAAGCTTAACTGCAAATTACACCCAGTCATGTGACCCAGAGACAGGCTGCAGGTGCCAAATGGCTACGGCAAGAATATGCAATTTTTCAAAAGGTGGCATTTTCAAAATTGTAATTTTAAATCTGACTTCACCATAAGTTAGGGTTTTAAATTCCAATTTCAGGTAGGCCTTGCAGTAGTGTAAAATGAATTTAAGGGTTATTCACTTCCCGGACATTTAAAACTTAAAGGTGCATGCCTTAATTTTAAATATATTGCACCTGCCCTCTGGGCTGTCCAGGGCCTACCGTATGGGTGACTTATGGTTCAGACCTGGCAAAGGTTACTGTGCCTAGTCGAAATGGCAGTTTAATACTGCACACACACAAGCTGTAATGACAGGCCTGAGACATGTTTAAAGGGCTGCTTAAGCGGGTGGCACTATCAGTGCTATAGGCCCACTAGTAGCATTTAATTTACAGGCTATGGACACAAGTAGTACTAGGGACTTACAATTCAATTAAATATGTAAATTTGGTATAAGTCAGTCTAACATGTGTTAAGTAGAGAGCCGAAGCACATTAGCACTGATTAGCAGTGGTAAAGTGTGCAGTGTCCCAAGGCCAGGAAAAATGAAGTCAGCAAAAACAGGAGGTCTGTAGGCAAAAGGTCAGGGGGAAAATCACGCCAAGGATACCAGGTCTAACACTGCATAACTGAAAATTCCCACTGTATGAAGACCGACTGTCTGAAACAGAACAGTGAAAACACTGAAATTGTGATCGTCGGGAAGCACACTTCATCATAGGATACCCCCAGTGGCCAGCAAAGCTAGGACCGACAACAACAAGAACCTCAGGATCATCCTTGACAGCAAACTCAACATGACCACATAAGTCAATGCCATCACTGCCTCATGCTGCCATACCCTGAAGATACTGAGGAAGATTTTCAAATGTTTCCCAATCAGCACTAGGAAAACCATCACCACAAGCAAGCTGAACCATTCAAAATTCTGTGGCCGGACTCGCTCTCAACCTCCCAAGCTGCATTCACAACACATGACACCTAAAGGAGCTCCATCAACTCATTCTCAGTCTCCCATGCCACACCCACATCACATCACTCCTGAAGGAGCTCCATTAGCTCTACATACACAAATGAGCACAATTCAAACTCCTCACTTTTACTTTTTTAAAGCACTACATAACACTGGCCCAGCATCCCTTTACAATCGCATCTGCTTTCACAAACCTCCGAGATACCTCTGCTCATTGGGACTCCTACTTGCACACATGCCATGCATATAGAAGACCAGATCCGGCACTCCAGCCTTCTCCTACATCACTCCTAAAACGTGGAATGCCCTGCCACTACAGATGAGAGGCTTCTTCTCACTTATTGAATCTCACAAAAAGCTGAAGACCTGGATTTTCCATTAGCCCATCTAGTCCATAGGTTTGGCTAAACTCACACCTGCTCAGTGCCAGGATACCTTTCCTGGTGGTGGTGCACCCTACAAATCTAAATAACATAACATAACATATCATCTTTCTCAATTTCTAACTTACCAATAGAAGAATTTTCCCTCTGGCTAGATGTACGTTTCACCCCTTTTTTGAGTGGTGAGGGCACTGGGCATAGATGCCCATATTCCCCCCGAACAGCTGGACTGTGAAAAAGGACTACATTATGATTATATTAGCTCTCTCAAATTTGAAGTGCTAGTTTTGGCTATGTAATGGATATGAGGTTTGTTTCTTTGAAGCGAACAGTCTCTTGCTTGGAAACGTTTTAATTCACAACAACACAATTGTACATTGTCATTCTTGAAATATTTTTTTTTTAAAAAATAGTTAGTGATGGCCTTTATGACTTTACAATTTTTATGTGGCATACTTTATTTTAGTGAAAAAATATTTTCGGGTGCAAATTTCTTTTTTAAGCACCTCTTGTACCAAATTGGAATCATAGTATAAATTTAAATCCAGAATTCTCACTTATGTAAAACTTACCCATCTTTACAATACTTTTATGTGATGTATAGAGACCCGCACTCTTCTGATAATCTCCAAGTCAAACCAACCAAGCCCTATAAGATAACATTGGCTACAGAGCCAGTGTTGACAAAAACCTAAAGACTAGTGCTAAGGAGCTGTAATAATATTTTGAATTGAATCTCAGCTGCAGAACGTACTATAGCTTTATGTTTTTTTATATACCTTAAAATTAACGGAGCTATTACTTACCTATTTATTAAAGAAGTTTTATTGTTTCATCAAGTAAAGCTCTGCAGGGCATTGAAATTATTGAGTGTTGTTTATAGTGTCATACTAAATCTAAGGTAAACAACAGTTTAGAAACAGAATATTGCTCAATAAATGCAGAATACATGAGTACCATAAAATAAGGGCTTACATGTATTAAAAAAGGATGTTAACACACACATGCACGTTCACACACACATATGCAAGGGCCCATAATGTGAATAGGGCCCATTGCCCTAGTATGTGCTGAGGCACGCTATTAACTGTACCAGGCGCAAACTATGAATCCCTCGAAATTTGCATAATTACTTCAAATTGAGAGGAAATTATGTAAAAATGACGTAATTTAGGCAAACTGTGTATATGTTATATCGTGCTTTATTTGAGCGTGAAATCATATACATTTTTTGATGCAAGGACGCATTTCACAGTAAAGAAATTGCGTGAAAAATCACAAGTGCTGCAAGCCACAACTTTTCGAATTCTGGACATTCACAATATTCCTGCATGCTCACTGTGAAATGTTGGTGAGCCCAGCACGTATTTACACAAGGTGTCATAGTGGCATAATTTGGGGAATTTTTCATAACAAGAGAAATGCAAAATTACACAAATCACACTTACATAATTTTGGCCGGGGCTAGCGCTAACCGAGTCAGTGCACCCTATTAAAAGTAATGTGCTGCCACCAGCGCAGCAGTGAACTTGTGCCCACTCTGTGGTCACTGCATGAGTGAAAGGCCGATCTGCAGTTTGAAGTAGCCCTGCCTCTTTTCAATGTGCAGATGGCATCAGACCTGCACTTCATAGAGGAACAAAGATCCCCCCTGCAGACGATTGCAGTGCATGACTGCCACCACTTTCTGGGGGTGGGGGGTCTGTTGGGACCCACTTTCTCCCTTTAAGGGGGCACCCTCACGGGGATGCACTGACTGGATACCACCTCTTTGTGGTGTACAGTTACAAGGTTGCCTGACAGCTCCTTTGCATCTGCACGTGTCTCGAATATGGCATAGGCGCAGCAGCGAAGTGTTTCCTTATTTATACTGGGTGGCCCCCCCATGCAATGAAGAAATGCACCCATGAACTCACGTCTGTGCTATATGTGCTGTAGCTGAATCTGCATTACAGACGGGGCTGCACCAGCATCTGCATCACCTTATGTAATATACCAATGAGGCCCGGGAGTCCAAAAGGAGGGTGCACACACCTGGGCTGCAACAGGTGTGTGCACCCTCCTTTTGGACTCGAGTCGGGGTACCACGCGGGTGGACGGCGTCCCCCCACTTATTTTACCAGGTTTTTCCGGGTGGACGCCGTCCCCCCTGCCCAAAAGCTGGACAGCATTGTGTGAGCAGAGAGCCCGGGTGGGAGGGAAGTTTCCCGTAATTTGTAATTGGAGACTTTAAGAGGCACCGGTGGTGTGTGCAGGCTGGAGTGATTGGGAGGCGGAGCGAGCAGGCGTTGGCGGTTAACGCTTGGAATGTGTGTCCTTCTGTATCTTGTGCACTTTTGAGCACTTCGTTGTGCAACTGGGGCACCCCCTCGGGGGAGTGGGGGGGTTGCAAAGGACATCGAGGAACAGACCAGGGGTAGCAGTGCTGTGAAATGCCCCGTCATCTAAAGGCATATGAATACTCATGAGATTCCTGTTGTGATGTCACTTCCGGTGACAGCGCCCCCCCACTTCTTTTCATGAGATTCCTGTTGTGACGTCACTTCCGGTGACAGCGTCCCCCCACTTCTTTTTTTAGGACTTGTGCCCTGTTGCAGCCCAAGGTCATTCAAGCAATAAGGTGCCAGGTGCCTGTGATGAAGAAGTGCAGGATTGTTGAATGTGGGAAATGAACACTCAAATGGCTGCTCTTCCGTGTATTACTCATGCTTGCAATCATATTTTCATTATAGAAGATCAAGACCGATGGCAGTGACAATGTTTAGTGAAGCTAGAGGTGTTGAGCAGGGGCCAGAGTAGCTGACTCCAGCGCACTGGGCTCACGGTTCGATTATCGGCAGCAGCTCAGCTCAGCATCAAGTGACTCTGGGCAATGGCTCACTTAACTACCCCAACGGCCCCCAGGCCTTGAAACCCTTAAGGGGTGATATTTTCGTGCTTTACAAATAGGAATTATCATTATAGTGGCCTGAACTTTGTAGAGCTATGTTCAATGCAAAGAAAGATGACATGTATAAAAGACAAAACTGCTTATTTTCACATTGCGATTTTGGGAGCCGTTAATATTAATAAGGATGCGGTGCTCGTGGCTCACAATTTAATTTATTTTTGTGACATGAATTATTAGAACTACGTTTTTTAATAGGAATTTCACAGCTAAATATTTATATTGCCGTGTATTACTATGCAAATGTGGTGGCATTAGATAGACCCCCTATCGGGCAGAGGGTTGTAAACTCCCCCTACACCTAAATTTAATTTCATTAGGGAATAATAAGTATAGTAAACAGAGGATTTCGCCTCTAACTTAGAAATATTTCCTGAAATGGGTAAAGGAGATCTAGAAGCAGTCCCTCTGATGAATATGTAAAGTATACTTAGGAACTGCTGTGTTGTATGGGCTTGCTGTGTTTGTGTTCGAGAGGGTGATACTCAGCACAAATCAGCAGCATACTATTTTACTCTTCTAAAATCCTTCTGGAGTCTGGTGTGCCAGTATATCAAAGATTACAGTTGTAGCTGCAGTACTGTATGCGCTCTTTTCACGTTGTGTATTTGCGGCAACGGAACAGCAAGGATTAGAATGAAATCTATTTCTAATTAGGGGTGGGCGGAATTTGCGAAATTCATTTTAGCAAATTATCGCAAAAATGTAAAAAATCTCTGCAAACACGCAGAAATATCGCGAAGATGCAGAAGTTTTTTTCCCGCCCGTTCGCGGTATTTTCTGCGTGGTCGCGGCTCGCCAACTTACCCATGCGGTTGCTCGCGGGCGTGGCCATCTTGTTTTCACTTGTCCCACGGTGTATGATCGCGAGAAGAAAGACGTGATCGTGCGACGAATGACGTTACTGCGGGCGTGAACTGTCGCGAGATAACGCAAATGGCTACCAATAATCGAACATCTCGGAAAACTTGTCGGCGAACGCGGGGATTCAGGTAAGGCAATCGCGCGCACTCAAGAATGTATTATTTTACAGTGCGAGCAAGCAAAACATTTCCGGTAAAATGCGGATTGCGGAAATTTTGACATTTTCGCGCTCTCCGTGGGACGCGAAAATGTCAAATTATCGCAATATCCGTGAGCGGAACGGAATTTTAGCCCAGGCCTATTTCTAAGCCCACAGTTGCGCCACTACTTCCTCTCTCCGAAGGCCAACATGTTGCATGTCGCTTTGCGGTTTAGAAAAGCCGTCAGAGGCACAAACTTACATTTCAAGCAGAACGACTCACCAATCTTTCAGTGCCACCGATTGTTCCAGTCAAGGGAGGTCAGGAAACGTAGGGGCATATTTACAAGAGAAGTGGCAGAGTGTGGTGTTGGCCTCCTTGATTTATGGCCACGCTCCGCCACTTCTGAAATGCAGGGCTGCACCATATTTACAACAATATGGTGCAGAGCTGCATTTCCCCCTGCGCTGGTGCTAAATTTAACAGCCTAGCGCCAACGCAGGCACCCTTGCACCATAGTGAAATGGTATCTGCGTTCAAGGGAGGGTTGTTTATGTGCAGGAAGTGTCCCTTACTGCACATAATCTTTAAATGGCGTTTTGTGACTTTTATGTTTGGTGCTTAATGCAGCAGGCATAATCCAAGAATGCAAATGATTAAATGATTTTCCCAGTTTTCTAGGACCAAACTAATGTTAAATATGCAAATTCAGTTCAGCACAAACTACTTTAACAAATATTTGGACCGGTAGACAACAATGTATTATACTATTAGCTACATTCCTGCACAGCTACCAAAAGTAGCCATACTTTATGTTACATCTTCAGCCCGGCATGACTTTTCTTAGCCAATATCATTGTTTTTTCTGGCAAAAAAATGCAATTTCGGTCTATTATCAGAACATATTGTGGGTTCACCTCATGGCCCATTTGTACACCAAAAATGGAGGCAATGATACTCCTTCAGCCTCCCAAGAACCACAGTCACTGATCTAAAGTTCACACAAGAGTGGAGCACGCTCACAGGCTACATGCGCAAAGCATATCAGGTGTTAGGGATTCTGCAGAGTCGCACAGCTTCTTCTACGGAGTAACCGGCAAAAAGAAAACTCTTAATGTGGTGTTTATGCTTAAAAGTCCAACTGGAATGCTGGGTTTGTCTCACATGTAAGACAGGAGGAATGTTGGCTCTGTCATAAGTTGGTCCTAATTTATAGAATGCTTTGAGAGGCAGTTGGAGTAAGGGCATCAGCTGTTGAGACGTGTTGACCTTCCTATATATATATATATAGATAGATAGATAGCGCACTACTACCCAAGGGCATCTAGACGCTTGGCAGCTGAATACACAAACGCACCAGAGAGACATTAAGGCTCTAGTGCTGAGAGAGCGGTTATAAAGTATATAGCCAGTTTTTGAGTCCTTTCCTAAAAAAAAGCAATTCAGGAGAGTTTTTTAGCTTTATTAGTAGCGTGTTCCACCATATTGTTGTGATGCTTGTAAAGATTTTCCACCCCATCTATGATGTTGGAAATTCAGTTCTTTCACCAACTTCAGACAGACCGACCGAAGAGTACGTACTGAGATGTACCATTGGAAGCAATCTGACAAGTAGACGAGTCCTAGGTTATATAGCGCCTTAAAGGCGATGCATAGTGCTTTAAAATTGATTCGCTTCTCCACAGGTAGCCAATGAAGGGTGTTGAGGGCTGATGAATATTTGGCTAGGCCAGAGAGCAATCAAGCTGCAGAGTTTTGGAATACCTGTAGTTTTGCCACCACTGTTTTATTTGCTCCATCCAGAAACCCGTTACAATAATCGAGCTTAGACAGAACCAAAGCTGCCACCACTGTTTTCTGTAATTTTGCTGGTCTAAATGGAAAGCTTTTCCTCAGAATTTTCAGGGTAAAATAGGTTGATGAGTTAAGTATCTTTACATGATGAGAGAAAGATAGAGTGTTGTCCATATTGACTCCAAAAATTTTAGCCTTGGTGGCTGGGGTGGGAAGAGTTCCCAACTCCACCGGCCACCATTCTGAGGACCAGAAAGATGTGTTGCTACCAAAGAGTAGGACTTTAGTTTTATTTGAATTCAGTTTAAGGCAGTTCTCTGCAATCCATCCGCTTACATGTCTCATGCACTCATTAAAATTATGGGCTGTGTCATAGTTTTTGCTTGAGATAGATACAATGATCTGAGTATCATCTGCATATAATACTAATTTGAAGCAGTGGGCTTTAATCAGACGGGCCAAAGGATTAGCATATATATTGAATAGGGTCGGGCTCAGAGATGAGCCCTGTGGCACCCCACATGGGAGCCTGAAGCACTGTCATTTGAAACCCTCTACTTCATCAAATTGTTCACGATTTGACAAAAAAGATCGAAGGAGTGCCAGGGCTGAGCCTGCTATCCCTACTTCTTGGAGCCGATTTATTAAGATACCATGGTCTACCATATCGAAGGAAGCTGACAAGTCTAACAATATCAGAGCTGCCGAGACTCCATTGTCAACCGCACATCTGATTTCTTCTGTTGCGGCGATTAAGGCTAGTGCAGTACTATGCTTACTTCTGAAGCCATACTGGGTGGAGTCCAAAACGTGGTTATTCTCGATAAAATTAGCAAATTCTTGGTTTATATGTTTGTCGAGGATTTTTGCTGGAAGAGGCCGATGGGAGATAGGGCGATAGTTTCCCGGGTCTGTTTTATCAAAGTTTGATTTCTTTAATAGTGGTAAAATAGATGTATTTTTCCACATCGTAGGAAAGATCCCTGTTTTAATAGCAGTGTTAAGTACCTCCATAAGTGAGCGAGCGACTGTCTCCGCTAACATATGAATTACTCTGGGAGGGCACGGATCCAGCAAAGATCCAAATTTGGTGGCCAAGAGAAGACTTGAGATTTGTTCATGAGATACCGTTGTATAATTTAAGAATTGGGATGGATCAGGTTCTAGGTGTGAGATGGACACTGCTGAAGGTGTATTTACAGCGACTAACATTGGAACCTATAAACTCTGATTGTTTACAGAGCATGAGGAAAAGGTATTGTAGATAGTAGAAACTTTATTGCCAAATGAGGATGCTAGACTATTACAAAAGGCTTGATGTATTGGATTTTGTTTAGTCTCCTCTGAATGGCTAAGTTTCAGCACCGTCGCAAATAGTTATTTGAAATTATTCTTCGCACCTTATATTTGTTCCGAAAAGTAGATGATTTTAGTTTTCTGGATCAGTTCTTTGTATTGTGCCAATTTTGTCTCATATATTTCTTTCTCCCTAGGATCCTAATGTTGTTGCCAGTGCCTTTCTTGCCTGCGACAATGTCCCCTTGATAGCCTTAGTTCCTCTGAGAACCAGGGTGCTGTCCTAATTATTTTCCGTACTCTCTTGGGAATAGTGGCTTGTACTGCTGTGGTAATCCAATTATGATATTCTAATGAAGCAGCCTCTGGATCTTGAGAGGGACAAGGTTTGTTCTGACTCAAGTGGGTGATGAAATCTGTTCTATCCCTGTGCTGCAACAAATATCTTGTTTGGCCTCTAGCTGGACAGTGCTTAGAGTCTGTTGAAGGGAGCAAAGTAAGAGTCAACATCACTGCTAGGTGGTCATGAATAAAGTGTGAATTTCCACTTAAAATGTCCAGAGTATACTTAACACTAAAAAGTTTATCTTAAGATAGAACTGGGAACATGTTATCTGCTTATACTAGCTCTGAGCTGTTCGTATTGCAATGTTAGATCCAATTTGAAACATTCCATGGTATGGTGGGTTTTTGTCAACGCATAAACCTGATATTTGTTTATTCATTGAAACTTGGCTGCCCCCTACGGTCCTCCGGGCATTCCAGTTGCTTTTCCAGACAACTATAATTTGATAAAATTGGATAGAGACGACACAGCAGTAGGAGGAGTAGTGACTGCTTTCACTGGAAAAGTGAATGTAACCATTATCATTTCACATCTTTCTAATCAATTGTAAATGATTGTGCTTAAGCTTGTTTTACCTACTCCTAACTCCCAAGGACTGTTCATTTATCGCCGTCCTGGTCCTAGGAAATATTTTATTCTACTGCTGTTAGGCTTGCTCTCTTCACACATTCTAGTTGCTGATAATTTTTTGTTGCTGTATGATGCTAACTTTCAAGGGAGGATACGGAAGACAAAGAAGTAAATCAACTACTGTAAGATCTAAGTATGACTGGTTTACACAAATGGTGTATGATCCAAAGCATGCAGCCAGCCATATACTTGATTTTTACCCTCATTCACCTCTGACTACAGAGTCTACTCCAGTCACCCGTACCCCCGGAGCCACGAAAACAGGTGGGAAAACAAAACACCCGTGGGTACGCATGCGAACAACAGCGCACTGTCCCAAGTGGGATCATTTCTCTCAAATTTGGTCAAGAAAAACCGGCAGCTGCATGCAGAAAATGGGGAGAGGAAGTGGGTCCATTGCAGCCTTGAGAGATATTAGGAGGTATAATCATAGTGGAGAGAGTGTCGTAGTATTTTATCTCCTAACGATTAACCCCTTCCCCTTCTCCTAACCATCTTAATAGGAAGCTCCAAAAAGCCCTCTTCCCAATAGGTGTACTCCCCCTTGAATCTAATTTAGATGTGTAATATAGAAAACCCAACCACTCCTGAGTGTTGGGGAGAGAATCCTCCTACCCACTTATCGCCCTTCTTGCAAACAGAATAGCATAAAATACGAAATGTCTGGCGGGCCTGTAATGCTGTCTATAATTCCAAAAATAATCACTGAGAGGCTTACCTTTACTTGCCGCCTCAGAATACTTGCCTCAGAATACTTGCAATGGTCTTACCCACTGCCTCCCAGAATTCGAGAATAGCCGGACATTGTTAGAACATATGAATGTCCGATGCTTTATCCAACCCGCATTTCATACATTTGGCAGGACTTCCTTTTGCCATTTTAGATAGATTTTGGGGACTTAAATATGCCCTATGGCAAGAAAAGAAATGGTGTCTCCTTAACCAAGCAGGCTTGACAATCAAAAATAAAGTGTTTATCTATGCTTGTCACATATGCTGCCACAGCTCTCCCAGCAAGCACTCGCCTCATAGTTCTTCTGCCAACACAAAGTCTTCCTTCCTTCCAGGATGTTTCATCACCAATTGCTCTTCCAGATGGTTGTCCGCACCGATCAAGGACCTCTGATTCTGCACCCAACTTCTTAACTGGATGTACTAGAATTTTGAAATTCTCCCCTCAAGATTACTACTCAACTCTCCCCATGATATGAAACTTTCATCCTGGACAAGGTCTCCCCAGCACCATAGTTGCGCTTTCCTCAAAAGGATTGCCAGTTTGTCTCTTAGGCAGTCAGGTGTTCCTGGAGAATCCCATATAGGAGCCAAACTGGAATAGTAGCCTAAACCACTACACCGTCTAATACTTGCCCAGGTTCTAGCCATTACTTGTATCATCTTGAGTCTGATCTTTTTGAAGTATTTAGGGTCCCCAAACTTGAATAGGAAGCAATTTGTTTGTAAGTCCTCCCCCTTCAGCAATGCTAAGAACATGGACCATACTTTGGGGCAATCTGGAGAATTTAACAGTATTCTGGAATGGGGCAGTTGTAAGACCCATGCGTAGTATTGAAGATCCGGGAGGGACAGACCCCCTTTCTCCCTTTTACGCTGCAGCTTTTTCCAAGAAATACTAATACCCTTATAGGCCCATATATATGAATTATTGGCCTGCTGGAGTTTATCGATCAGGGGCTTGTGTTGAATAGGAAGGTGATTTCTGGCAATACTATCATCTTACCCGATTCACCCTCCCAAAGATTGACAGAGGAAAGTGTACCCAGCTCTTCATTAGCTGAGTACATTCCCTTAAGCCATCATTTAGATTGACATCAGGAATTTTGTCCATGTCCTGAACAATCTTCAGCCCCATATATCTAATTTCTTTTTTGATCAGAAAGTTTCCTTTTTCTAAGTTCCAAGTCATTATTTCTGTCTTCTCCGTATTCACATCATACCCTGACACCTTACCTAAATCATAAAACAGACATAGAAGAGTGGCTGGGTCATTCTTGCGCACAACCAATATTTGTATATAAAACACAGAAAAGGATTGCTCAAGGATACAGAAAGGGAAACGGCCACCTGCGTCCCAATGATCCTCCGTTACCAGAGGTATGCAGAGGATAAACCTAGAACAAAATATCGTTCCCGAGCACAGACAAGTAAGTATTCAAATCAATAATATCAGATTCTCAAAAGAAAATTCAGTCCATTTAATCAAGGAGCAGTCTTCTTTATTTTCTTATTTCCCAAGGTCTCTCCTTGGGACCTTTGCATGACAATTCACAATCCCAGGTAAGCACAAAGGTTGCAGCCAGCACGTGTTTCGTCCTGGGTTAATAGCCCAACGACTTCATCAGGGCAAATCTCATATTATACGTCAGCAGTAAGTAAGAGCTATACTTTAAGTCTGGGATCACTCGTGTTCATCCGAAGTTCAGCAAAAATATATATATATAACTGATTAGAGCTATCGGTCTAATGTTTTCAGAGTCCATCTCAAGAGTAAAAAGGTTTGAATATCGCAAAGTAGAGTACTCTGTTAATTATCGTATGCAATTCATGGTGATTTCTGGCAATACTATCATCTTACCAGATTCACCCTCCCAAAGATTGACAGAGGAAGGTGCACCCAGCTCTTCATTAGCTGAGTACATTCCCTTAAGCCATCATTTAGAATGACATCAGGAATTTTGTCCATGTCCTGAACAATCTTCAACCCCATATATCTAATTTATTTTTTGATCAGAAAGTTTCCTTTTTCTAAGTTCCAAGTCATTATTTCTGTCTTCTCGGTATTCACATCATACCCTGACACCTTACCTAAATCAACTGCATGCTGAAAAATGAGTGGCAGGGCAGTAGAGAGGTTCAAGGAAAATACCATTAAGTCATCTGTGTAGAGTGCTACCTTTTTCTCCAACCCCTCATAGCCAAAGCTTGGGATGTTCCCAGCGTCTCTGAGCTTTTGTGCAAAAGTCTCAATATAAAGGTTAAAAACTAGACAGACAAAGGGCAGCCCTGTGTAGTACCTCTGAATATTTTGAACAACTTAGTCAGGTTTCCGTTTACTAACATTTTCGCTGTTGGATCCTGGTATATTAACTTAATAACCTTAAGGAAGTTCTTCCCCGAGTTGTACTTTTCCACAATGACTGCCAAATACACCCAATTCACTCTATTGAATGCTTTGGGAGTGTCTAATGTCATAACTGCTAAGGAGAGTGAGTGCTCCGAGGCCAGGTCATTCCACCTATGAAATTATATGTACGCTCATGTAAGTACCTCCCCTTTGCAAAACCCTTCTGATCACTGTGTAACATGACTCCTGCTACTGTGTTCAACCGGTCTGCTAAGACTTTCGTAAAGATCTTATACTCTGTGTTGAGCAAGATATTGGCCTGTACGACTCAGGGTTTTTCCCTGATTTTAGTATTAGTGTGATAGTTGCCTCGCCACACGACACGACACCGGCAGTTGTGAAGAAGAGTTTAATATCTCATTAAACAGCTGGGTCAAAAAGGGAATTGATACCTCACCCAAATTTCTATATAATTCTGTTGGTATCCGGTCTGGACCTGTAGTCTTCCCCTTTTTACTATATTGCAAAACTTTCTTGACCTCCTAGTAATTTCCGGATCAAAAAGGTTCTGTTATGTTGCATTTAGTGATTTTGTTGTAGTAGGGCCCACCACTTCGCCACTTCCTCCTCAGTGATTTCCCTCTCTTTAGTGTACAACTTCTGGAAGTACTCATAGAAGGCTCCCTCTATTTCTGATTCAGTCGTTAGTTTGACCTTATTTTGTTCGCACTCTATTTCCTTTATATTTTTTCGGTTTTTATCTACTTTTACCTTCCAAGCCAGTAATTTTCCAGCTCTTTCCCCATAATTGAAATGCACCAACTTACTGACATCCCAACGCTTTAAAATCCATGTCTGCCAATAGTATCTAGCTGCTCTTTCAGGGTCCCTAACTTTTCCTCATCCCTATGCCCTGTTTCATCATCATCCCTGTTACCCATTATGCCCGGTTTCCAGAGTCTTCATTTCATTTTCCAAACGGCTGACCTCTTCTTTATATCGCCTATTTCTAAAATGTATCCGCTTGTGATTTTCCCCCCTAGGTAGGCTTTGAGCGTCTCCCAAAGTACCCAAGTGGAGGTTGAACCTATGTTGTGTTTTAGGAATTCTACTGTGTCCCTGCGCAGAGAGTTCATTTCGTCCGCATTGGAGAGTAAGGTCTGATCTAGCGTCCAACATCTTCCCAAGTGTCTACTATTAAGTTCCAATTACAAAGTGACCTCCGAGTGATCAGACAGGTGGGCAGTCAGATACTCGATATCCCGAGTTACTGCTCTCAAACTTGAGCTGACCAAAAAATTATCAATACTAGATCTATACCCATACTTCTTGTTGTAATAAGAAGCACCTGGAAAAAGGCAAGGCCTCTCTCTCCAGACGTCATAGAGCCCAGTATGCTTCACTATCGTCTAAAGATAACGACGTGATTTGGGATGGCCACAGCTCTACTGTTCTTAGATTTATCCAGTTTTAGTTCCAGTACTATGTTAAAGTCGCCAACCATAATTGTCGGGTCTGGAAAATCCAGTAAATTGGTGAAGAATATTTTCAGTGGCTCTGGGTCGTCACAGTTTGGACAATAATATCCTACCAACATTACCAAATTATCCAGCTGTTAATTTTAGCAATGACCCCCCTACCAAATTTATCCACTGCCGAATCGATTATATGTGCCCTTTAATTATTATAACAACTCCTCTTATATTGCACTTTGGTCGGTAAATACTATTTGTTTGACCCACTTAAAAAAATTTAAAATGGACATGCACTTTTTACCAAATTGGTCTCTTGTAGAATGATTATTTTCACCGGAGAGTCCCAAAGATATTGCAGAATCTTTGCCCTTCTGCCTTTTATATGTAGACTGTTGACATTCCAAGTTAAAAAATGAGTGGTCATCTTAGCCCTTCAAACTTGTGGCACCCTATCTGGACCTCTGTATCCTTTTCTGCCATAGTCGTTCTAACTAAGGTGAATGAGGTATTTTTTTCTTATTTCCCTTATGATCCCCACCCTATGCACCCCCTCCCTATCCCCACATTGCCCCCCACTCTAGAGAACCCAACCCAACATTCTCCTGGGCTTGATGTTAGTCCTAATTGCTACATCTTGAGACCACCAGCCACCGTTTCTTAGCTATCCCAGATTAACTAGAGATGTGTGAACTTTATAACTTATATCCACCACTTGCACCCCTCACTCCCCTCCCACACAGTGAAATACATCATAAATGGGGAAAACGCATGTACATGTAATCCTCTTCTGTTACAGGAGGTATGGGGCTAACAACTCCCTGTTTTTTATTCTCTCCAACAAGTCCTCTGCCTCCCTCCTGCCTCTTATATTATGCATTTTATTTTTGTGCATTACTCTTAGGGAAGCTGGGGATTTGAGCTGTGCTACAGCCCCCAGTTTCTTAAATTAATCTAATCGTTTCTCCAGCTCCCATTGCCTGTCTAGAGTTGCATGGGAAAGGTCAGATCTAACTTCAAACGAAAAGTCTTTTACTCCTAGCAACTTCAATTTCAAGGCTTTGCTCAAAATGTTTTCTTTTAATGAGTAAGTATTGAAATTTATTAGGATCCTACGAGGCTTGACTTTGTTTGGGTTCCTTCTAAAGGGGTATCTATGCACCCTTTGATATCCCTACTTAACTCTTACTCACTCTCTTCAGTCTGTACTCCTTCCTTCAGCAGTGTAACAATGAAAGCTCTTAAATCCTTTCCTTCTTTACCCTCCGGGACATTCAGGATATACAAGCTATTCCTCCTTGAATTATTTTCCAACTGTTCAAATGTATTTTGTTCATCGTGCTCCTCACATTTTACGGCCACAATATCTGCCTTCACACAGCTCAGTTCTTCTTTCAGGTCTCCTACCGAGTTTGCTAAGGTCTCTGACCTGATGTTCAAGAGGTCAATCTTTTTTTACAAAGATTCACAGAAACTCCTTATCTCACCCTGATTTGTTTCCAAAACTGCAAACACTTCCTTAATTTCCTCCGATAGAGAGGAGAACATAACCTCCAAAGACCCAGGCACATTTTCTGTAGTTTCTCTAGGCTCAACTGACTTGCCCTCAGGGTTTTATACCACTAGAAAGTTATTGCTATGAGTTCTAGAATATAAATAGGACCCCGCACTAGAAGGGAGTAAATGTCACCTGCCTACGGTATTGGATGAGCGCGTAGCGTCTCTCTATGAGCAAACGAATGTCTCAAGCGGGGAGCGGAACCATGAGTAACAGAACTAACAGAAAATGTGGAAAAATAATAATATCCAAAATGAATAATACAAAAATATTTTATTGAAAGTAGAGAAATCTGTAAATATTTCCCCCCAAATTTTTTAAAATAGTTTTACATATATAGTAGAACACATCAATTAACATAGAAATACATATTCTTCTTCAAAATGCACCCACAGAAAACAATAATATATCTCAAAAAGTGTCCCCCAGTCCAGGTAGAACAAGGCAAAATAATGACTAAAAAATCATCAACTCCATTCTCTCATAAAATCAATCATACCGTAATCGCATCCATACATCTGTCATACTGTCAAAACCAACCAATAAAAAAATATATATGGAAACAGAGACCACCAATAAAACTGGTAGTGGTATCATAAGCAACCCATTACATAGGTGGAAAGATACAATGTAGTGATAAAGAGATGGATTTTAGCTGGAATACAATGAGTATCTCTATCTGTTATGCTAATAATCAAGAATTTGCATATACATGTTCATCAGTTAAATAACATTAATTTCATATGCTTGTGAAGAGAGGGAAAAGTAAGTTGGAAATATTTAGACCATTATCGTTCCTCTCTTTCTTTCCATGTACCACTACGTGGTTCCAGTCATAAAAAGTGCTGACGCGTGTTTCGGTGAAGGGCTTCAATGCAGCCACAACCTTCTTCTGGGCACAAGGAAGATGGAAATAAGAGGGTGTGCCACGTGGATGATGGGGGGGGAACGGGTGTCAAACAAGAGGCGAAAATCAAGGCTCCAGTCTAAAAAATAAAGAGTAGCCTGGGTAGGTTCAGATAAAGGCAATATCAGTCCCCATCACAGGAAAAGCAACGTTAATCAGAAAAAAACAATAGAATAAAGCTAATAATAGTCTCCAGTGACTCAGTCGCATTTCCTGTGTAAGGTGGAAATGATGAAGGTAAATAGAGTGGTAGGCGTAGACCTAGTAAACAATCAAGGTCCCTCATTGCCAAAAAGTCTGAAGAAAAGAAAAGCAATCCACAAAGAATAGGTAACCGCCACCAGCGCTAGAATAGTGGTGTTGTAGGCAAGAAAAAGAAGTGGAGGAAAGATATACAACCTCAAAAACAGGTGACTTACAACGTCGAATAATGACCCCTGGCGTATATATACGGTCGATGCCAGAGTATGATGTGACTTCGAACCAAGAAGCTGATTAGCTAGTGTGCAAAGGACAATATGAGTGTAATAAGAAAAAACGATAATGTTGAGAAACAGGATAGAAAAAAATACAAGCAGCATGTTTTAAAGATGGCTAAAGAAAAGTCTCTGTGTAGTTCGATGAGGAAGACTCCACTTATACAGGGACGACAGAAACACAGCTCGGGGCGTAATGGACACGAAGTCCAAGTGCAGATAGACCCCCTAGAGAAACAGGGTGGGGCGCAAGACCGATATGGAGAGAAGTGAATATAAGAAGCTTGGTCTCACCCCAATCTAATAGTGGAGTGGATTGTAGGAAGGTTCTATACTGGTATACACAGTAGCCATCCTAGAACTAAAGCCCCAACGGGGGTTAAAAATAAGAAGAGAGGAAACAATTTAAAAGACAAGTTGGATAAAAAATAACCCCGTAATGACAAAGCAATAGAGGTAACAGCTGCAAAAGAGGTTGTATCGGTGAAGGGTTTAGATTAAGGACAGGAAGAAATGGCGCTCTGGCATGTACGCTAGGAGTGTAGGATGAGGATGAATGTGAACGGTGCTTAACAGGTCAGGGGGAACAAACCCAAATAAAACAACCCCTGCAAATGTGTAGGTGAAGATCTACACAGTGAATATAGAACAAAAGTCCTGTGCACATGTATAAGGATAATGGTTTTAGTCTCAAAACCAAAGTTAAAAATTTCTTCTTGCTGAAATTATGAAGGTCGACATCAGGAGTATCATAAATGGGGATTTTATATCAATCCAGATCAATACAGAATGAACAAACCAGCCGACACGTGTTTCATCACAACGTGGTACAATTGTGATTCTTCAGGGCTGGGAAGGACACAAAACAACAACTAAAACAAAGGGAAACCACTAAATGGCGCATAAAAGAAACAAAATTCAAAGAAAGGAAGGGTGACAAAAGGTGAACACCTCAGATCACGTGGAGACCCTATGTTATGAGAAATACACAGATTAGGTGACTTCACACTACATAGAGACCCAAAATTTGTGGAAAAGTGTTGTGGACAACAAACAGTAACTTATTGATGGCAGCACACCAGTATGTCAATCTGAAAAAAGACAAAAGATACCTTGCAAAACCTAAGTCTGATAAGCATCTACATAACATTGGAAGTGAGATCATAGGTGTCAACTAAGTTTGTGTGAAAGGTGACATGGTACGCTAATCTTGAATTTTGCAGTAAATCTTAACACAAACAGATGTGAGATTTTTAAATATTCTTCAAACTCTTCTTGCTGCTCATGTTTCCTGCCCCTCTTCATTTTTTCATTTCTTTCATTTCTTATTTTTTCATTTTGTCATTTCCTCATTATCACCCTACACTTACTGGTGCACTTACCAGCCTATTTGCACCTGCCCCCCTTTCCCTCGGGCCCATAACAACCGGGGCGACATTTTGCTATAATTAGTGCTCCATTGCATCTCACACACCGTGCCCCTTTTGTATTTCTCCCTACTTGACGGTGTTGTTTCATTCCCTACTAAATACTCACTTCCGGGTTCCATACCGGAAGTTCACTTCACGTTCTAGTTTCGCGTCCCCTTTTTCCTTTTTATATACTTCCGTTTTCGTTTTTGTCTGCTTCCATTACCCTGGATAGAACAGCGTGAATCCTACACACAGGATTCTGGAGCGCAGGTAAGCCGACGAGGAGCCCTGTTCCATACTGCCACATACCTTAAGTATTCCATCAGGACTCGCAGACCATTGTCTTTGCTTTTTCCTTTTTTCCCCCAGATTGCCTCCTTTTCAGACGTACCCGTCGTTTGCACTCGTGTCCCTTTTACTTGGGGATGGAGGGAAGATTCACTTTCCATTTTCCCGTTATTCAATTTTTGCTCTACCCGTGTCGCTACCGGGTCAGAATTATCACCGGTATTGCGGTGAGTGTACGCACCCTTTGTTTAGTTCTGTCATTGTACGTGGCTCCGTTATGCCTTTTGACTATGGGCCATATGTATCAAACCCCCCTTTAGCGATTCTCAATTTGCTATTTTTAGCGAATCGCAAGTTGAGAATCGCAAAACTGGATGTATATAAAAAATCGCAATTATATAGCGGTTCTGTAAAAATCGCTATTTAATTGCAAGATTTCAAATAGCGATTCCTTATCTGAAAAAATCACAATTTTGCGAAATTCGCAAATTAGAGAATCGGAAACTCAGGTGCAGCCTGATGACATCACAACCAGGAAGTGTGACTACCCATGCTGCACCTGAGTTTCTGAAGCACAGTGTGAGAGAAGGAGTGGAGGTGAGGGAACTCTGCAGTGTAAGAACCAATGGCAGACACTGGAGACATGGCCAGCCAGGACAAACAGCAGCAGGGGGAAACAGCCAGAAAGAGAAAACATAAGTTTTCAGAAACTGAACTGGAGGTCCTGATACAGGAAATGGTGATAAGCCATTAACTGCTCTTTGGCAAGAAGTCCCTGCGGGTGTCAGAGACACGCAAGCGGAGGATCTGGTCAGACATCCAGCGTAAAGTCAATGCAGTAGGTGTCACCCACAGGAGCGTGGAAGATCTACGAAAGCACTGGTATGATATGCGACAGCGCTCCAAGGAGAAGGTGGCTGCCAGGTTGGAGCAAGCAAAGAAGACTGGTGCTGGGCCCTCCACCTCCACTGACTCCACACCACTTGAGGAACTGGTTGAGGGGACCCTGCTACCAGAAAGTGTGATGGGCATGTCCGACCTGGACAGCGCCGACCCCCCGGCACCAAGACAAGGTAAGAAGCATGCCATCACCCCCTGATACTCCCCAACTATCCCCACACACCCAGTAGCGAACCATGGGGAGAACAAAACAAAAACTCCAGTGCAGGTACCCAAGCACAGACACAGCAATGCATTATGAGAGATGTAGTCACATGCCCATTACAGTGGTGCATTAACACCCAGCCAGTCCCTAACAGCATATGCGCAACAGGAAAGGCAAAATACAGACAGACAGTACCCATGTAAATCAAAACAGTGAAATTGAATGCATGACAAGTGCAAGTCTGGACAGAAAATTAATCTATGTATTTACGTCCACAGCATCATCAGAAACACAGGAACTAGTCAGAGGAGGAGAGGACGAATCACCAAACCCAGAGGCACCAGGGCAAGAGGATGAAACGGAGGAGGAGGACAGCCCAGTAATCCCTCCAAAACGCCGCAGGCGTATTGTAGTGCCACCACTGCCCCCATTGGAGGATGAAGGCCAGGACACAGATGGCGATGTACAACCAGTCCCAGCACAGCCAGAGCCACAACACCGTGCTGATCCGATCCCGCCAGTTCCATCAAGGCGCAGGGCACGTACATCCACCAGTGGAGCAGCCCCAAGAGAGGACACAGTCTTCGGTGGGCTGGAGGGCCAAATGTTGGCGGTACAGCACCTGCAGGCGAAAAACATACGCTCATTACAGAGGGAGGTCAGGGCTGGCTTCATGGGCATGAAGGGTGCCCTGGAGGCACTCTGTGCGGAACTGAGGGCAGACCGTGCTGCTAGGCACAGGGAGATGCAGCGCCTAGACCTGTACACATGGGCAGTTAACCAGCTGTCCTCAGCAACAAATGTGCTGTCAAGACAAAGCATATGTATGCAGAGTGAGGTGGCACACAACAGCCAGGACGTAGCAAGGGCCCTGGTACAGATCACATCTGCTGTGGATGAGCTGCGGGCAGCTCGCACTACTGGACCAGGAGTCCTCACTCCAACAGATGAGGACGCACAACCAGACAGGAGCAGCATCACCCCCCCGGAGAGGCGCCGTAGTGGGTGTCACAGCATGGCTACTGGGACTTGTGAGGAGGGCACTGTGCACCCCCTGCTAGGGGCTCCGGCACGACAGCGCCGCACTTGAGGTGTACTAAGTTGGACCAGGAGTTGGATGCCTCAACCCAGTTCACATGGACACTTGCTCCGGATTGTGCAATCGCACTGTGATAATAACATGTGCTGTGCATTTGACTATACATTGTGGGGAACACAGGCTGTGTGCCATCATTTATCCTGAAGTTAAGGAAATAAAACACTGCCTCACAACTGATATTTAGCATTGTGTCATATATTCTTACCTAGAAATAGTTGCGTGTCATCTCATCTCACTTCTGGCGCCCAGCAGCTGCACCAACTACACCGGCTGGCATGCGTCCTGGCGCTGGACCCTCATCATCGGATGAATCCGATTCACTTAGCTCCACTGGGTTGCCTTTCCTGGTGGCGACGTTGTGCAGCATGGCACATGCTACCACTATCTTGCAACAGGTCTGGGGGCTGTATTGTAGTGCCCCTCCACTCTTGTGTAGGCATCTGAATCTGCTCTTGAGTATCCTGAAGGTCCGCTCAATGGTACATCTGGTTGCTATGTGTGCACTGTTGTACCTCCGCTCCCCAGCGTTGGCAGGATTCAGGTAAGGAGTCAGAATGAAGTCCCAGACCGCATATGCACTGTCACCTGTAGGGTGGGAGGAATATGGATAAACACTGTCCTGGCAATGCTATCCTTTACTAGTGTGTCCTTTGTACAAATGCATTTACCTAGTAGGTATCCCTCACCAAACTCCCCACTTGTGAGTCGACGGTGTATCCCACTGTGGCAGAAGATGAAGGCGTTGTGCGTGCTGCCTGGGTATTTTGCGACAGTGTCGGTGATGATGTGCTTGGCATTACACACCACCTGTATGTTCAGGGAATGGTAGGATTTGCAATTCCTGAACACATACTTGTTCTGTGAAGGGGGGGATATTGCGACATGTGTCCCATCTATGCATCCAATGACGTGTGGAAATTGGGCTATTTGATAGAACTCCTGCTTGGTCTGGTCTAGTGCCTGTGGTGTGCTGGGGAAGTGGATTTGGTGATGCAGCCTCTGGAGCATGGCATCAAGGAACGCGTGGAAAAAGCACAACAATGCACTCTGTGAGACCCCTCCTGCTGAGGCTATCACCCCCTGGAAGCTATCTGATGCCAAGAGGTGCAGTGATCACAGGACCTGGATGTGGGTGGGGATGGTGTGTGTCTTGTGTGTGCGGTGTTCAAGGATAGGTTTGAGCTCCTCAATTAAATCAAGGATGCTCTCTTCATCCAGCCTGTAGTTTGTATGGGTCTCCTCCTCAGTGCGCTGGAACAGGGTTATGCGTGCACGAAAGATCCTCTCCTGGCGTCTCCTCCTCTGTACCCCAGCTCTGATTCGCAGCCTCCTGGCTATCACATACAGCCCAGCCATTGTGGAAAAATCTGTTGCATTGTGGGCCTCCTTAAATAGTTTGCACCTGGTTACCACCTGCTCAGACTTAGTGGTAATTGTGATTCTCAAATTTGCGAATATGATGAAATCGCAATTTGCGATTTTTTTCATACATTTCATTGTGATTATGAAAAATGCGAATTTTCAAATTGCAATTTTTGCTAGGTGCTAATCGCAATTTTGGAATTCGCACCAATATTCGCTGACTTTCTTATTCGCAGTGCGATTAATCACTATTTTAGCGATTCCTTATATTTGCGATGCTAGAATGTCTCATACTTCGCGTTTAGCAAAATTTTAGTCACAAACGCTGTTTTTTGAGATTCGCAGCATTTGCAAGCAAAATTTTGCTACATACAGATGGCCCTATATCCTGAAATTTACCCGTTTTTGCCCCCTCTCCCTTAGATTGCCATGTTCTTTTGCCAAACATACAGGTAGACCTATTTGTTTAATTTCGTTTTTGACTCTTTTTGCATGCCCTCTATAGTTTTTCTGTCCGTTATGCGAATGGGCCGCTCTTCCGTTATGAATTAGTATAACCGCCACCATAGGTCCCTGTACTCTCTCAGTCTACTCTTGCTTTTCATCTCTCCTGCATTTCCTAACCGCTAACTCCAGATTAAGCATTACTGAGTCAACGTTAATATTTATTTTCTATTATTCTACACTCAGTTATTTGAACTGTTTTTGCTTCCGCGCCATCAATCACCCTTATACAATCCATATCCTGTGACTGAATGTAGTGAGCGTGTACAATTACGTTTGTTTCTTTACTAATTTTTGTCATAATGAATCGGCCTATCTACACATTATCACTGTGTTTTTTAGCAACTACCTCTCCCTGTCTATTATGGTATTTTCCGTGTTACTTTTCGCCTGCCTTTTGTTTGCAATTGATAACCTTCTCGTGCTGCAATGTCACTTCAGTGCTAAACGCTACAAACTTGACAGACGGTTTTTGAATATACCACATTCATTTTTGTTTGTGTTAAGATTTACTGCAACATTCAAGATTATCGTACCATGTCACCTTTCACACAAACTTAGTTGTCACCCATGACCTCACTTCCAATGTTATGTAGATGCCTATCAGACTTAGCTTTTGCAAGGTATCTTTTGTCTTTTTTCAGATTGACATACTGGTGCGCTGCCATCAATAAGTTACTGTTTGTTGTCCACAACACTTTTCCACAAATTTTGGGTCTCTATGTAGTGTGAAGTCACCTAATCTGTGTATTTCTCATAACATAGGGTCTCCACGTGATCTGAGGTGTGCACCTTTCGTCACCCTTCCTTTCTTTTAATTTTGTTTCTTTTATGCGCATTTAGTGGTTTCCCTTTGTTTTAGTTGTTGTTTTGTGTCCTTCCCAGCCCTGAAGAATCACAATTGTACGACGTTGTGACGAAACACGTGTCGGCTGGTTTGTTCATTCTGTATTGATCTGGATTGATATAAAATCCCCATTTATGATACTCCTGATGTCGACCTTCATAATTTCAGCAAGAAGAAATTTTCAACTTTGGTTTTGACACTAAAACCATTATCCTTATACGTGTGCACAGGACCTTTGTTCTAGCTGCAAAAGAGGTGTGCGGCTTGGACAATTCTAAGTCTTTGACGACCAATTTTACGGATTCAGAAGCCAAAACCACCAAAATTGTAGGGGAAAGGCACCCGGAAAGGCAGCCTTACCTGTCCAGTAATGGCGTAGCCAACGGAGGGGCCATCCTGCGGCGAGAACCTCCTCTCATTCGATTGTTAGGTGTGGGGCCCCATGGGGGATTGAGGATGTAAAGGCCAGAGATAGTCTGGTTGTAAGTGGTGGTTATCCGTAGGGCTCCGTCAGGAATGACCGGCGCTGCACAGCTGCTCCAAACAAATCACAAGTATGGAACTAAGGTTGGAATTACCAGTTAAAAGACCATCCCTTACGCAGCATCATTAGGGCTGAATGAGAAAGACTAGACTGCTGCTGAGCGCTACCTATTGCCGAAAATATGTAGTCACCATATTTGGAGAGTGAAATGTTAGTGATGTGAGTGCGAAAGAGAGAGTACCAATCACCAGATTGCTAGGATAAGAAACCTGTGCGACAAACTCTTAATTATTCTAATCTACTAGAGTGTATGCAATAGGGCTTTGGGCTGCGAGCAAAAAAAAACTAATAAAATCAGAAACAGGACAATACCAAATGCACGATAAATCTAAGGTATCAATTGTTCACGAGCTACAAAATTCAAGAATCTGGAAGAATAGTGCGGAAAAAAGGAAATAAACCAGCAGGTGCTAAAAATAAATGTAATGCCACAGGCATGATGTTGAAAAGCAAAGTAACAGCATAGATGCAATGCCAAAGTGGAACATAGAATGGTACAGATTCCTACATGGGTACACAAAGTCTAAGGGGGAAAGGTTGGAATAAGACCATGACAACCGGCGTGAAGAAGAGCAGTAAGTGTGATGAAAAGAGAGACCAATAGAGACAAAGCAGCCTGGCTTGTTCCCAAGGAGTAGTTTCATTCAGTCCTTGCATTTGGGAATTAAGGAGAAAAATCCAAAACGCTTCCCTTTTTTTGTGAAGTTTAGTACCGTCATATCCTCTGATGGCTGTGATTTTCTCCAAAATCGTCCATCTGAGTTCCCTGTCGGTGTGGCCCAGAGGAGCAGTAGTTTTTTTAGTGCGTATGTTCGACTTGTGTTCTCCAATGCGAGTTCTTATTTCTCTGTCGGTTTCGCCCACGTAACAAAGATCACATGGGCAGAGAACACAATATACCACTTTGGAAGTCCTACAATTAGTCATGTTCCTACGTTCTATGCTCTTGTGTCCAATGCCAATTCGGTCCGATGTAATGGCATTTTTTTACATTTGTGGCATGTGCTGCAACTATGATTGCCCTTAATGGGATTCAAACCTGTAATAGATTTCTGACAGAATGTGTCCGGAGTTTTGGATTTTGCTCTAACTAAAAGGTCACGCAGGTTCCTATTTCTTCTAAAGGCAAAGGTCGGATTGGGTAACTTGGGAACATCCTCCCTTATATTGAGGAGATGCCACTCGGGATATATGGCCTGTTTCATTTTTTGATCTAAGTTGGAATGTCGTGTTACACAGACCAGTGATATTGCTCTTAGGTGCAAACATAGTTTCCCTGTTGTAGTACTCAGCCCTTTTGAATGAGTCGCCAACCAGTCTCTTGGGATATCCTTGAGCTAAGAGCTTGTGTTTAAGGGTTTCAGCATGTCTAACAAAATCATGGATATTAGTGCAGTATCTACGTAAGCAAAGGAATTGACTAAAAGGAATGCCATCCTTTTGACAGCATGGGTGGAAGCTACTGTAATGGAGTAACGTATTTCTTACGGTAGCTTTGGTATAGAGAGACACAGCGGGGTGTTGATTCTTGTGCTCAATCCAAATTTCTAGGAATTTGACTCTATATATGCTTTTCTTACGAGTGAATCTGAGGTTATTATCAGAAAGATTGACCCACTCCAAAAATTGGTCCAAATCATCCTCATCGCAATGTCACACAAAGAAGATGTCATCAATGAAGCGGTACCAAGCTGGTATATTTAAAAAAAGGGTGCGATTTTGTTGTGAATATACTGCTTTTCAAAATTACACATGTATAGGTTGGCTATACTATGGGCGCAGGCTGCCCCCATGCTGATCCCCTAATTTGTTTATATAGCTTGCCATAAAATTCAAAGACATTCTTGTTAAGAACAATTTCTCAGTACTCAATTATGAAATTGCGATTCTGTTCTACCCGCACCACGGCCAAACAATTTTGGGCCACTTCAAGTGCCTGTTGTTGGGGCACGTTGGTATATAAGGCCTCGATATCCATTGGGACCAATATATCTCTTTGGTTGTTAAATGGAATACCTTCTATTTTAGAGATCAAATGGCTGGTGTCTCTAATATATGAAGGCAATTGACTCACCAGGGACTTGAGAAAAATGTCTATATATTGGTATAGGGGTTCAGCTGCCCTGCCTTTGGTCGATACAATCGGTAGAAGTGGTGGATCCAAAGAATTCTTGTGGGTTTTGGGAACCCTATAAACGACTGGAATGCGGGTGACTTTAGGAGTAAGAAATTCTAACTCTTTTTTGCAGATAACGCCATCTAGTTCTGCCCTTCTACTGATGTCGAATATTCTGGTTTTATCTCTAGTTTCTGGGTCTCCACCCACTCTACTATAATGCTACCGCACATCAAGCATAGCCTTCATTTTATTTTTGTATGTAGGCATATCAAACATGACTATTCTGCCCCCTTTGTCACAGGGTTTGATGGTCACTTTAGATTCATCCTTCAGTTTTCGAAGCACCATGTTCTCCAATTTAGTTAGATTGGGAACCGGTGGAGGGATGAATTTGGTAATTCTGTTAATCTTAGTAAGGACAGCCTTTTCAAAGATTTCTAGCTCCGGTTCCAGACTAGGTATACAGGATAATGGAGGTTTCATGCCCAATAGGTTGTCCTCCTCGTTGGCATTTTTATATAAAAAAAATGTATCCTGACTCTACAGAAGAAAGCAAAAAGATCTCTGTGAAGTTTGAACCTCGAAAGGCTGGTAGCAGGAACAAAGGAGAGTCCTTTGGTAAGCATATTTTTGGTATTGCGGACAAGATCTTCAGATGAGAGATGAAAAATAGGAATATTATTCAGTTGCGCCAATATTGCTGTTTCCTCATTTGTAGGTACTGTTGTGGTTGTTCCTGGTCCACAAACTGGTCCCTCTGTTGGTTCCGGTGTCTGAGGCAAACATTCCCCCTCCGGTTCCCTAAAAAACGGTTGCTGGTATTGGTTCTGTCATATTGCTCTCTCCTGTTATTATAGGGATCACTGTGGGCAGACGGGCCCTCTCCCTCAGAGTCAGTGGTGTCGGAAAACGTGAGTATCTTCCTACTGGTCCACAACTGTTGACCTATTCGGGAGGTGCCTTCTTTATTACCAGTGTAGTAATTCTCTTTCAAAAATGAATAAACTCGCTCTTGGGAAAATAATCTTATGTCTTATCTTAGTTTTTCTGTTTTACTGTTTATTAAATAATCACTGAACAAGTCTAATTCTAGGTTGACCTCTTCTATTTTCCTTTTGGCTTTGGCCAAAGGGTTGTTTTTCTTAAGTTTGTCCTCAAGTTCTTCTATTTCTTTGGTAAGTATTGTCACGAGTTCCCTGGCTGTTTCAATGATAAATATCATCCAGTCTCGTGAACAACGATTTGAGATAAGAGCCCTCTTCTCCAGAAGTTTTCTAATCCTAATCAACATACCTGGTATGTTCCTGACTCTTAGTCGGAATCGTCCCCGCTTTAAGGTATTCCAATATAAATCTGGCATGGGATTCAATTTGCATGGCTTTTTTCTTTAAGGTCAAGAGTTTAATCCAGTCATCATTGAGGCCCTTAGATAAGGTAAAAGGTTTGTTGCCTGTGGAGGTTTGTCTTAATAACTTAGCAAAGTCCTCATCGGTAAAACCAAATGTCTTTATGCTCTCCATAGAATAAAGAGAGTAGAATAGGCTTCTTCCCAGTCAGATTTGTTTGAGCCTGCTCCTGGCTGCTGATAGTCTCAAGTAAGGGGAAAACCACTTCCGCTTCGTATAGTTGTGGGTTGACCAGCTATCCACCATGTAAGCTCTTCTGCCTGCTGTCTTATATCAAACACAATAGGCTGCACCTTAAAGAATAACCTTAGTGAGGGGGTAATTTTTAATTTACACTACCTTTCTCCTTATTTCCGGCGGTGCTTGGAGTTCACCTCCTTCAACCTCCTGCAGAGACCTTTGAAACCTTTGTGACGGGGGTGTCAAAGTCTTCCCTTCCACACTACTGTTTATTTTCACATTAATGATTACTTGTTTTTTTCCCCCGTGCAGCTGGCTTATTCTGTCCCTCGCCTACCTTCAATATCTTCTCCAGGGTCTGCGTGCACCAAAATTCCTCCATGAATCTTCACCGGTTGTCCTGCAGGCAGGAGGCGATCCTGAAGCACCGCCGCCTTCCCCCTCTGCTCTTTTACCTCCAGTGCAGCAGAATAGAGCGTTTACTGTCGCTGCCCCCAACGCCATGAAAGAGACCTCATGCTGCTGCTCTGCGGCTCCTCCTTAGCTCCGCCGCAGCCGTCTCCCAGCACGTTCTCCCGATACAAGCCAGTGAGTCTGGCTCGGCCCAGACCAAACACATCCCCTATGGCAATACAATGGTGAGAGGGGGGGGGTCTAGAGATCCTTGTTAATCATTATGCGGCTAAACAATCATGATCTCGGAGGTGGGTGTCTCAGCCTACCAGCGACCTCATTGGATTTGGAATTCCCTCATTTTGGAGCTCAAGCTCTCAAAGGGAAAAAAACACAATCAGAGTAACATGGGGAATTGGCTACAATTGTCTGATCTAGAGAATATCTCCGACATTGATGTGGTGATCACACGCTACCATGAATCTTTTAATATGGCCCTTGACAATGTTGCCACACTAAGATTGTTTAAAAACTGAATGACAAAACTCAGACAGCTTAGTATAATGAAGATCTTATGCGGGAAAATCTAAGTTGTAAGAAACTTGAAAAAGTGTGGTGTAGCGTCCAAAATTCCACAGGATAGAGGAGTCTACAAACTAGTTCTTACAACCTACCATAAATACCTGACAGAGGCACGTAGGAGTTTTTTGGGCATCAGGATCGACGAGTTGGGCAACTCTGCTAAAGAGATTTTTAGGACCCTGGATGAATTTTTAAAGCCTGTGTGACATATATACCTGCCTCCTAGAACATGTGTGATTCACCTGCCAGCGACTTCCATAAACAAATCAGCAAAATATATAAGGATTTTGACCTCCAAACAGAAACCTTGATTAATCCCCCACAGTATCAATTTCCTTCTCCGAATGACCCAGGTCAACTGAGAAGGTTTTTTTCATTTACCCTTGAGGAGGTGCAAGAGATAATATTTACTGTTAAGTCAGGACCTTCAGAAGTCCTGTGGCCTGCACATATATTGGCTTCCTTGTCATCGTTATTAGTGCTGTATTTGACAGATGTGTTTAATCTATCTTGGATATGGTTATGGTGCCTAAAGTCAGGATGTTGGTATAAGTTACTACTATCCTAAAGAAACCTACAATACACCCAGCAACCCTATCTAATTATCGCTCAATTTCACTACTTCCTTTTCACATTAAGATCAGGCAGAAACCGATCAACAGACAACCTTTTGAATATCTAGAGAACGATAGTATATTGGATCCGTTTCAGGCTTGGTTTAGAGCAGCCCCCAGCATGGAGACAGCCCTTTTGGCTGCTACAGATACCTCAGGACCAGCTTGGATGAAGGCAGATAGGCCATGCTGAATTTGCTCGACCGTTCTGCAGCATTCAGTATGGCGTCACATGCAGTTCTCATTCAGGGTGTATCATATCAGGGTGAATGAACAGGCATTTACCTGGCTGACAGCGTTTCCTAGACAGAGCTCAAGTGGTCTCTGTTCCTCCCTTTATACCCTGGAAGAAGAGTAACAACTGTGGGTTTCCTCAAGGATTCTCTCTGAATCCCATGCTTTTTAAAATCTATGTGGCTCCCTTGGCAGAAGATAGTAGAATCCTTTGGATGTGGTATTATTATTTCAACAACATACAATCAGTGACATCTTTGGGGCATGAAATTGAGGTAACAAAAGCCAGATTGTATGAGTTTTTTGCAGTTAGTTGCTTCCTGAATGAAACTTAATTGTCTCTAACCTAATGGGGAAAAGACAGAGATTATGCTATTCAGTAAGGCTAAGCAGATTGGGTTGGAAGACTGATGGCGCTCTGAGATGAGAACCACCCCATGTGGTAAAAATGTGGAAATTTTTCTGGATGATAATCTCTCTACGGCCAACCAGGTTAAGTCAATTTGTGGCTCCTGCTTTGGAATTTTTCATCTGCTTAGGAAAGTCTTTTCTTGGCTGCCTCATGATTGCAGAATGTCCATCACACAAGTGCTTATAACTAGGCGGTTAAACTATGGCAACATTCTTTTGGTAGCTGCTATTGAGTCACTTCTGTAAAGACTTCAGGTAATTCAGAATGTGGCAGCAGACTGGTCTGTGGCCTTGCATCCAACTTCTATTCGGGTTACATTTTAAAGTTCCCACACTGGCTCCCTATAAAAAAGCAATGTACATTTAAACTTCTCTTTCATGCCTATAGAGCCTTATGTGGGAAAGGCCCAGCCGATCTTCAGTCTCGAATAAGGTTTTACCATCCGATCAAGAGCCTTAAATCTTCTACTACTGTACGAGCATCACCCTGCTGCATTTGAATGACTTGTTGTGGGGGTTTCTCCTTTCATGTTTTGGCTCCACACCTTTGGAATACATTGCCGCCCCAAATTGGTACTTGTCAATATTTTCTAACCTTCAGAAAACTGTTAAGGCATGGTTATTCTAAGGTCTTAACCTGATAGTACCCTTCTGGTTAAAGCATTAGTGCTAAGATACTCATGTGGGACTGAGTTTTTGCGCTCTCTAAGTGCTATTACCATATTAGGAAAATGGGTTTGCAGGTGGAATAGGCAGGAATTAACAAAGGTGTGTTAGAGCACGTAGAGGGGTATTGACTGATTGATTGATTAATGCTTTATTTCAACAGAAATGTCATAAAAGCTATAAACAAAAATACATAGTTTACCTTTAAAAAAGGAATACAAATATGCAGCATTTTCAATTTACATAAACAAATATTACAATAAAGTAATTGGATGAGCCCTTGGTACAATAATGCATATATCGTATTCGAGATATTAAAAAACCGGGAGAGCGATAGCAAATGCACAATTTAGTTTGTCAAATACATATCTACAGTTAAAACAGAGTAAAAACAGTCAGTACTTCATCTTGTTGGAGAAGCATTAGTATACTAAAAAGTTATTAAAATATACCTGACATAGCAGCAAAGGTTTGGCAAATAAAGTGCTTGTGCATGAGAATGCAAACTAATTTGGTGTTGTATCGTGAGGTTATTTCTATCCTAATTTTGATTAAAACTATACCAATCTTGCAAGAGCTTTCCACCTTATAAGCCATGCTTGTCCCAATAACTTTGCTACAAAGCATGCTAATAACGGCCTATAGTCGGACCTGAGGATACGCAGTGCTGCATGATGGTCCTGTGTGCCCAATTGCTGGCAAAGCAGTTTCAGCCAGTTAGACCGTGATGTTTTATATGCCAGGCAAGCAAACATTAGGTGGGCAATACTTTCTGTCGGGGCATTACAGCATGGGCAATTTTTCCCATTACTTGTGCACCACTTTGCTGTCACCTCTCGGACGGGAAGAGTTCCGAACCTAACATGTATGTACAACATTCTATCTCTCGGTACCTGAATTGTATCAAGGAAGGGCTCGAAATATCTAATTTGTTTGTGAGAATAGAATTCTCTTGTTAGTTTGCCCACATTAGGTTTAGAATTCTCCCGTTGGTCCACCCATTCCCAATATAAATGTTTGAGTTCTTCTCTCCTTTGGGGTTCCTGACTGGCCCAACAGGCTCGGAGTCCAATAGCTGTCAATTTTTTTTAATATCAGCGATACAGCCTATTTTGCAGCCGGTATCTATGCAGATAGTCTCAGTAAGGACTTCAGCATAGGGAGAAAGCTTGGGGGTCCGCCTAATGCGAGCCCGGAAGAGTGAAGGGCATAGTCTAGCTGTGTCACCTATCAACCGCCTGCCCATATCCAACAGTAAAGGGGTGAGGGGAACATATTTGGGTATTACTTCATGCACTAATAAATTCCTTTGTGAATCTGCCCTAAAGTGTTTGTCTCCTTGTAATCATACTCCTGAAGGATCGGATCAACAGCAGTGTGATAAAGTGGTGATGCTTAGGCCTCCATAACTATTTTTCCGTATAAGGCATCCATGCCAGATTAGCTTCTTTTACCAACATACTGGGGATTCTAAAGGTGGCCAGGAATTGTTGATTACCCTGAAGAGGATTGAGGAAATAGCCAAAAATATATCTACATTTTGAGTTTTGTGGGAAACATATGAAAAGTTGTCCACAAAAAAAGTGTCTATTTTTTGTCTAAAAATGGCATCAACAAAAGGATTGATGTGCTAAAGTCACTATCTTCCCAGCTTTCAGGAACAAGCAGAGCTGGAACACCTGCTGCCCGTGCAGGTAAGAGCGGTGGGGCTGTAGTGCTGGGTTGGGGGGGTATTCAACAGACGAGACGTCATGGGAAAATTTAATTTCCCTCATCGTTGTCTGTCAAAATCCCCCCACCCCCGGGCCGAAGCTGGAGCTGAATCATAAGAACCTATTGTTTACCACAATGTTGAAATTTTCCAATGAGGTAGCCCAGATTTCATAATTGTTGTGCTTTTACTCTACTTCTAGTTTCTGGATATAGATTTCTGAAGAGTAGATAATATTCTAGATTCAGAAACTGGTATATTAGGTAGCTCTCTCAATGGTAATTAAAAATAAATATTAAAAATGAGTAGGAACAAAATGGCCATTTATGACAACTGAAACTGCTTGTCACGATATGGCTGGTTTATAAAAGCGGTATATGATTATGTGCACTAGACCCTTCTGGTTGTGGGGATATATAGGATTTGTAGGTTACCCAAGAATTTGAGGTACCCAGAGACAACAACTGTTAACAATTCATATGGTAAAATAAAAGAGTCAAAAAGGTGTATGAGGGAAACCTATGTATTTTTGTTTTTTAAAGACACCAGATACAGCGTTTAGGAGCAGTGGTTATTTGTAGATCTTTGAATTTGGAGGCACCCATACTATCATGCAATTCAGAAGGACACTTCAAAATGTTTTCTTTCTTACATACTGAGCTACATTTGGAAGGCTCAAATCTAATTGAAACTAACAAATATTCTACTATTTTGTATTTCTGCCGGTCGTCTGATAAAAATGATACCTCACTTGTGCGGCAACAGGAAAAGGCCCAAAAATCTACATCAACGCCTCACATTTTTACACTGGCAAATGACCTCTTTTAACAATATGGGTAGCTGTGGATTTTGGGCCTTAGCTGGCTGGGCACATAGGAATGCCTAACAAGCCTGCACATTTTAAAAACAAAACACCCGGGAGGAATCCAGGGTGGGGTGACTTGCATGGCTCTCAATAGATGTTCCTACTCAGAAACTATTACACACCTCAAACTTTGATGAGAAACACACATTTTCTTCACATTTCTGTGAGGAAAACATCTGGAATGTTCGGGGAGCTACACATTGCCTACCCATTCAGCGTTCCTCCAAGTTTGCCAATAAAAATGGCACTTCATTTCTATGATAGGCATAGTGGTAGCAAGAGGAAAGGATCCAGAACACAACATAGACACATCACATTTTCCACTGATAACTGATCCTTTTTTTGCAGTGTAGATTGCTTTGGATTGAGGGGCCTAGCTCAAATGGCAATCAGGGGAGACCTAGCAAACCTGCCCTGTTGCAAAGGCATCCTTGTGCCCTGGGTACACCTCATTTTTTGCTGATAGGTACTGGTGGTAAATGACTCTGACTGCCCCTGGGCTCTGCCTAACCAGGCCTAGGGCCAGTGCTATGCTGGAAAACAGTGAAAACACCTACATACACTATGGGTTTGGGTACCCCTATGACTGGCAGGACCTTCAATATAAGGCCCTAGTACATAAGAGGGAAGGGGAATTAAAACTACCTTTAAGACCCTACCATATGATTGGGCGTGGCAGCTTAAAGACAAGCATCCCTCTCTGCACTTACATGGGTGCACTGCTGGAGCCTGAAGTCAGTTTAAAAGCAGCTGTGGTGCAGAACTGCTTTTAAAATGCAAATTGTGCCCATAATCGACTTGCTGTTTAAGGCACTTCAACATTAATAAACTAAAATGTTTGGGCATATTAGGTACCCCCTGGGACTCACCTAGGTGTCACAGGGGTGGAGGTTCAGGTATTTATAAGGAGAACCATTATAAAATGAGTTTTATATGCCCTGGGTTTAGTGAAATTGCACCTTCACTCCCAACATTGTGGTAAAGTGCTTCCCAAAAATCAACGTTTTTGCTAGGAGCACTGGGGAGGGAGGATCTGCAATATTTTTACATGTTCAGAACCCCTAAAGTCTCCCCTACGTTTTCCAGATGTGGTGGTGCGTCCTGTAGTCAGGGCTTTATAAAAGCTGTTTTATAAGCCCTAAGGTTGGAGAAATTGCCCAGTTCATTTTCCCCACTTCAGATCCACAGCCAGATAGGTTAACATGGCAAGAAGTTATTAAATAATAACTAAAGTCAAGGAGGCGATAAAAATATCATTCAATGACTTCCTAGAATTGTATTGATAAATCCAACAATATCCTAAAATGTAAAGGCAAGAAGGTATAAGACATTTCAGGTCTGTAAGCCAAAATTCAGCCCTCTAGTGCTCCGATTGGCCAGAGATGAGTGAATTAGCCATGCTGCTCTGATGAGGTGATAAGTAGCCAAGGGGACATAGTGGGATTTGCTACATAGAGATGCTATGGCAAGGTTTGGGGTCGTAAAACATCTTCTTCAAAGAGAGGAGGGGAAAGACAGTGTAAGTAAGGTCCAGTTACTATATTACCCTCTGAACCCTGCCAGTAAAGACAGGAATTTCAGGATGCAAAGGAGAGAGACCATACGTAGATCAGTCACCCTATAGGCTGGTTTAGTTAGCTCTTCTCTCTCTGCTGGAAAATCAGCCATGATGTATTTTGGAAAAATGGTGCTCTCTGGGAGAAGATAGTGCCACAGTTTGGAGGATGTGGTCATACCCCAGGGTCTTTTATTGCTCCCCATTGGACAGGAGTGCCCTCCTGCTTAATCCAGAGAACTAGGAATAGGTATCCGAGAGGGAAAGAGCTTCTCAGATCTGCTGCTATAAACTTAAGGACGAAGAATTGTCCATGGGGGAAGTTTTATTTCCACCAATCAGGCCCTGCACTCTGACTGACTGCGCCTGCTGCACAATCTGGAACTACAGCCCTGTGGATCAAACTTGCTTTAAAAGGACTAAAGAGTGGACTCCCTGCAAGCCACAAGGTAACAGAACTCACGTGGATTATCACCACCAAGAATACACTGGAGATAGTTACTTACAGGTAAGTACGACAATTCTTAAGTTAAAGCATAGTTAAATTTTTTCATACAAAACTGCAGGCAACACTTTCTTTAGGAACGAAACTCGTAACATTTGTTCCTATGGGAAAAAGAGTGCTAATGGTTCTCAAATAAGTAAACAACTTACGAGTAGGAGTTTTGGGGGTTAGGAACAAGGTACCCCAAGGTCCAGTTAGGCACTCAAGTTGCACCACCAGCAACAGTGGGGCATCCAGGTGGAGAGTGCAGGGGCCCAATGTTAGCCAATGGGGCTAAGAGGGCCTTCGGTCAGGGGCTGCTTGCGTGCAGGCCACTTGGCTGTGGGAGCAAAGCTCCTGAGGTTGGGATCAGCACTCACTGCAGGGGCCAACAATAATGGTGGTGTAGCGTAGGAGCTACACTACCAGCGGCACAGGAGTGACCAGGTGCAGGTTGCCAAGGAGACATCAGTGACCCTGTGGATTTCAATAGAGATCTAGGGTTCAGAAAAAAGGCTGCAGGTTCGAGCAGGGAGGCTTCCTGAAGGTGACTACTGGCTGGAGAGGTATGTTGGGTTCTTGGGGGATGCCTGGACACCATCAGTTGTGCTAATTTAGGCCATGGGTCTTTTGGCGTTTGGTCTCCTTACCAGCTACTGTCGTGGTCGGGGGGCCCTTCAGGTTGAGGCTGCAGGCGTCAGCTGGGAGCTTGAGGGAGGTTGGGGATCACCAGTTCCCAGGTCAGGATTGCTGGGGAGATGTCCTCATGATGTTGGGCCACTCGAACCTAGGCCATGGGCATCGGGAGCAGAGTAGTACAGAACCGCAGAGCAGCCTGGATCTGGGTTCTGTATTAGAAGTCTTTGCCTGAGCAAGTCCGGTGGTCACGGGAGACAGAGTTTTTAAGATAAGGGCAGGGCAGGTCCTCCGAGTTTAGGGGAGCTGCTGGCTGCTGAACACGCTGGGGTTTCCACTGTAGTCAGGTCGGAGTCAGGACAGGCTGGTGGGGTTGGGGCCAAAGCAGCTGGTCCTCTTCTTCCTGGGTCCGCACGGCTCCTCAGTCCTTCTTTCTCCCTTGAATCTGAGGAGGCAAGGTTCAAGATCACCACTAAATACTGAATTTAGGGGTGTGCAGGTCAGCACCAATGGACTATCCTTTTGGTGCGTATGCCCTAATTATGCTACCCCCCAGTGGGAGGGGGAAATGTGCCTCTTCCTAATTGGTAGGGTCCCCTCATCTCCTAGATGGAGGGGACTGAGATGTGTGCCTCACCTTGCCTCACCCACCTGAATGGTGGGGATGGCAAAGGTGGCCCATCTCTCCTCCTAACTCTGTTTTCCTACCGATCCTCCACCCAAAGTAGAGGTCAGAGCCAGTGGGAGCCAATTGCTTGGGGCAGCAAAAGGAAGGGACCACCTATAAAGGCGGCAAGCCTTTCAAGCTTCCCCTTTCATGGACCCAGCCCATACTGGGGTAGGAGGCATAACACCGCTGCCCAAGATGGGCTTTGTTTCTGAACCCAGAGTACAGAGGCTATTTACCTAGGGGTCCAGAAACCTCTCTGGCAAAAAAGCCCAACATGATCCATGGTTCCTTGATCCGCTGGCAAAAGGGGCAACTCATCTCCAGCTGGGTAAGGGAGCACTGCTACCTCACCATAAACAGCCAGAGTGGCAGGGTCCAAGTCAAAAATGTTATATACAGTGTTCTGGCTGCTGAAGGCTCAATATGATCTATGTACTCTTCCAAGGCATGAACATCCTTGAATTCTAAAAAGACTGCAGTCAAGAGGCCCAGGTTCCCATGCCTATGGAAACCTCCATCTATATGTTTCCAATACATGGCTTTTAACATGAACTTTGATACCCTACCAGTAGTGTCAGGATGGGCCCAGAGGGTCTCACAGCTGATCTCCAATAGGCTTGTTTTAGTATATTTTAGCCAAGCAATCTTGTCAGCATTTTAATACATCTTTAAGGCTCATCCAGTAGTGTACTAATTTGGTGGTGGACGAGATCCTTCTCCAGTACATCAACATTATAAGTGTCAGGGTTGTCAGACCCAAGGTAATAATGAAGCCATCTGTAAGGTTTAAGGTCTTAAAAGACAACAATCAGAAGAAGAAGCGCAGCGCTTTAAACTTATCTAGAGACCGAATTGAATCCAAGATGGCTGGCAATATTGGAACGAGGGAGCAGCAGGATAGCGCTATAGCGTTCCTTCAAGATCATGAAGATACAGGTGTTGAGCCGTTGCATCAGCGCACTTCACCAAGTTCCTGAGGAGAAGAGGTCGAGTCTTAGATACGCGTCATGAAGCTTAGTCAGGGGAAAAATACTTCGTGGCGTAAGAAACAAATTTTGAGCTTAGTAGAGCTGTTTCCTGTGAGGAGAACCAAACTAAAGTAAGACTGTTCAGAAATATGATTTAGAATTGTTGCCGGTTTTGAGTATAGAAGCCTGCTTCGCCTTCAAGCCTGTTTCCAGTAGCATTCACGCTCTGCCCGGGTTGCAGCCTTCATATTATCGACCCTATGGTAGCGAGCTATTAGGAAAGAACTGCGCAGTGTATATAAATGTACATATTTATGTGAACTCTCCAATTGTATATATAGAGCGAATACTGTCAGCTACAGTTGTGTCAAAAGTGAGGTATTCGAACTGCAGTTTCCCAGAAGCTCTATTTGGTGTGAGAAAAAATCAAGTAACTTTTGGAGAGGAGAGAAGGAAAAGAAAGAACAAACTAAAGAATATTCAGAGTGTAATGTAGAGGGACTTACCTTAGCAGAATCCAGTTGAGGCGCTCTCCAAGAGTCAGTGGGTAAGGAGCCCCCTAAGAGAATAATAAAGATAATTAAGAAGAGTAAGCAGGAGTGGGTAAACTAATATTATATTCAAATTAGTTTCAGCACCATTGAAGGAACTACACAAGAGAGAGTAGTCAGAGTGAAAGAAGAGGAGCATTGGTCACTTATAGACAGGGTAGGTACGCTAAGGAAGAAATTACACTAACACATTCAAGACAAGGTTAGACAGGAAGGAATTTAGTGTTTAACTGTCATTTTCTTTTTTTAGTAAACACTTCACCTGTCCAGTCCTTGAAAAGATTGAAGGGCGGCAATAGCAAAGAACCAAGAAAACTTAAGTGACTGTCTCTTCTCTGTCCCATCCCCTTTCCCCCCCTGGAGTTCCTTGGTGTCCTCGCTTAGTCAAGGGCGTTGAGCACTGGGAAGGCTAGGGGTGGCATTGGGAACTTGCGACATTCTGCTCCCATGCGTTGAGGAAGGAGTTCAGGTACCTTGACAATAAGTCTGACCCTATGAACAAGACATCTGATCTAGTCTCAAGGGTGTAATAGGGGTACTAACCGCCATATTGGTAAGGACATGTATAAACTGATTCTCCACCTTTACCATATCATGCCATTGCCTCAAAGTACCATTATGTATAATAAGGGGGCACCCAATATTCCAACCGCATCTGGGTGAAGTACTAACAACAAAAAACAGGAGGAGGCGAAGGAACAGATCAAAACAGAAATCACTTTCTAACAATGAAGGATACCACAAATTATACCTTCACAACAAGTTATTTGTATATTGAAATCAATCATCTGAAAATCATATCATTGTTTGTACACAGTTTTGTTTGAAAAATCTCTTTATATCTACATGACAATTACACACATTCATTTCACATATAGTTGAATGAACATCCGTCCATTATTCAAAGAAAAAGGGAGGGAAAAACATAAACATACACAACCACGGACTATTAGTCCATTCCTTATTCCCCTACAAAAATAATGGATGCTATCGCTATTGTCATAAGCATTCCATGGTTTAAAGTAGCCCCATTGAATAGTACTGAGGGGGTAGAAATGATTACACCCCTATCACAATTTGTAAGTACTATGTATATCTCGTTTGAACCAATGATTTAAATTTTTCCGGGGCTCTTCATTTTAAACAGTAGTCGACGCGTTTCAGCCCAACTTGCTTGTGGGCCTCATCAGGACTAGGGTATATAAGGAGATGTCTCCTGGAACAACATCTAAAATGTAAACAAAACGATTTTTTTACAATATGTATAATTATCTATATACAATATATACACAAGTATATGCAAAAATCACACTGATACGCAGAACCTCTCTGGGGGTGGCAGTATCAAGGAATCACCAATTATCACCAGCTAAGAAACTCAAAATAATATATAGGAAGAATAAACCACCAAGGAAAATCAAACACCCGTGTAGTGCGTATCTCATTACTGGCAGGAAGAGGGGTAGTTAAGCCAACTAAAAAACACGCCAAATAGGTAGTGTACTGAATGGAGGCACGTGTAAACACCAACTAACAGGCACTATATGATTACCAATTCCGCCGCGATCCAAGCAGTCTCATTCTCAAGCGGCCGAACATAAAATGAAAGAAGTAATTTCTGAAAAAAAAAATCTGGGTTGAAAAAACGGGGTTGAAAAAACGGGAGACTGAAACAGATCTAAGAGAGTATATAAGGCAAAAATACTATATAAACACGCTCTGAAAGCCGAAAGCTAAATCTTACCTATTGGGCAACAGCCTACAGGGTCAAATGGATGCGCGTTGGGCTAATGTCTCCTATCGCCGAAAACTCGTCTGTTCTTCTTTACAGATCTACCGTGTGTGGGAAGCAGAGTAACAGGCTATAAGTAAGGGGAAATACAAGACCTACCCTGGTACTAAAAAGCGGGCCAGAACCTTCATGGCAAGACGCACCTTGCAAAATTTGAAATCTCCCGCTGACGATTCAACTCTCCGTACGGTTCCAGAATGGAATCACGTGACCGGAGAACGCGGAAGCTAAAATACTCAAAATAGAGAACGGACTCCTAGGGCGCCATTCGGAGGTCTCTCGTGTCTGACAATAGACATAAACGGGCGAAAATAAAAACAGGGAACATAAATTTAAAGCCCCAATGGAAATGTAAAAAACAAACACTAAATGCAGGTCTGAATCGTATAAAATCACTATGCAAAAGGACAAAAAATGTGGTGAGTGAAAAGAAAACAACCAATGAAGGTAAAAAGTAATAATTGAAAAATAAAGAAGACACATAAATGTGAAAAGTACTGCCACTCCGTACAATATAACTGAGTAACCAAATCACGGCTGTACAAAAATCATCAACGGTGACCAATTAAATTCCCATACTGCAATTTCCTAGAATAGTAACATACATTATGGTTCATAGTATCGAAGCTCCCAAATACATACAAACACGTAGATTGGTAATGTGGAAAGCAATTCAACAATTAAGTCGGCAAGCTGCTGAAGACAAGAGTATAGGAAGGTGTTAGCTTGTTAGAACTATCCCAGCAGATTATACTAGGCATCCTGAATCAGTGACCACATTTCGTCCCTATCATTAAGGCCTAGTGTTGCTGTATGGTATTTCTCTATAAGTCTTGCCTCTGCTCTATTAAGTTTCATTTGGAGAGTGTCTTTATTCGAATCTTGCAGAACCAACAAAACGGACCAATGTAAATCGTTTTCCGTATGGTTGTGTGAGAGAAAATGCTGGACCAGAGGAGCTCCCTGTGTCCTACATTTAATCCTGGACTTGTGTTGCAAGATAAGTTTTTTACTAGTCTGAGTCGTTTGTCCAATGTAGAACTTGTCACATGGGCAATTAACACAATATATGATGTTATTTGTGTTACAATTCGAAAAAACCTTCTGTTCATGATTACAACCATTGATGATTATGTATTTCGAATCACTAGTCATTTTGCAAGCAACATAGTTTTGACATCTAAAATGTCCTACTACTGGTGGAAGACTTAAGAGGCCCCTTAGGTCTTTTCTGTGAAGGTCAGTAGTTCTCACAGCCCGCACAAGATGTTGTCTGATGTTTCTGCCTTTCTTAAATGCAAACAATGGCTTCTGAATATCCAAAGTATCAATTAATTTCCAATTGGATGAAATTATCTTTTTGATTTTGTTGGCTTTTGGACCACATGTCAGAACACAAGTCAGGGGTGATTTATCTTCGTGTTGCTTAGGGGTTAATAAATCTTCGCGTGGTGTATACCATGCTCTTTTGAGAGCTGTCTTAATCAATTTCTTAGGGTAACCTCTCATAATTAACTTGTTTTTTAGAATTTCGGCACACGAAAAATAGTTCTCTTTATTCGAGCAATTCCTCCGGATACGGAGGAATTGCCCATGTGGCAAATTCTCCTTTAAAGTGCGTGGATGTCCACTGGTGAAGTGCAACAAGGTGTTACGATCTGTGGGTTTGGTGTATAGGCTGACTTTCAATTGGCTATACTGATGTTGTACAAGCACGTCTAAAAAATTGATCTTATCTTTGTCTTTGGAGATCGTGAATTTAAGTTCCGATGTTCTAGCATCCAGCCAGTTATGAAAGTCTGACAATTCGATTTCGTTGCCACCCCAAATCATAAAGATGTCATCAATATAGTGACACCACACACAAACCCGAGATTTAAAAGGGTTGGTGTCGCTATAGATCCACTTCTTTTCAAACTCGTCCATAACCAAATTGGCTATCTCTGGCGAGAAGCAGCAGCCCGAAATTCTAAAAAACAAGTTAATTATGAGAGGTTATGGTCCAAAAGCCAACAAAATCAAAAAGATAATTTCATCCAATTGGAAATTAATTGATACTTTGGATATTCAGAAGCCATTGTTTGCATTTAAGAAAGGCAGAAACATCAGACAACATCTTGTGCGGGCTGCGAGAACTACTGACCTTCACAGAAAAGACCTAAGGGGCCTCTTAAGTCTTCCACCAGTAGTAGGACATTTTAGATGTCAAAACTGTGTTGCTTGCAAAATGATTAGTGATTCGAAATACATAATCATCAATGGTTGTAATCTTGAACAGAAGGTTTTTTCGAATTGTAACACAAATAACATCATATATTGTGTTAATTGCCCATGTGACAAGTTCTACATTGGACAAACGACTCAGACTGCTAAAAAACGTATCTTGCAACACAAGTCCAGGATTAAATGTAGGACACAGGGAGCTCCTCTGGTCCAGCATTTTCTCTCACACAACCATACGGAAAACGATTTACATTGGTCCGTTTTGTTGGTTCTGCAAGATTCGAATAAAGACACTCTCCAAATGAAACTTAATAGAGCAGAGGCAAGACTTATAGAGAAATACCATACAGCAACACTAGGCCTGAATGATAGGGACGAAATGTGGTCACTGATTCAGGATGCCTAGTATAATCTGCTGGGATAGTTCCAACAAGCTAACACCTTCCTATACTCTTGTCTTCAGCAGCTTGTCGACTTAATTGTTGAATTGCTTTCCACATTACCAATCTACGTGTTTGTATGTATTTGGGAGCTTCGATACTATGAACCATAATGTATGGTACTATTCTAGGAAATTGCAGTATGGGAATTTAATTGGTCACCGTTGATGATTTTTGTACAGCCGTGATTTGGTTACTCAGTTCTATTGTACGGAGTGGCAGTACTTTTCACATTTATGTGTCTTCTTTATTTTTCAATTATTACTTTTTACCTTCATTGGTTGTTTTCTTTTCACTCACTACATTTTTTGTCCTTTTGGATAGTGATTTTACACGATTCAGACCTGCATTTAGTGTTTGTTTTTCACATTTCCATTGGGGCTTTAAATTTATGTTCCCTGTTTTTATTTTCGCTCGTTTATGTCTATTGTCAGACACGAGAGACCTCCGAATGGCGCCCTAGGAGTCCGTTCTCTATTTTGAGTATTTTAGCTTCCGCGTTCTCCGGTCACGTGATTCCATTCTGGAACCGTACGGAGAGTTGAATCGTCAGCGGGAGATTTCAAATTTTGCAAGGTGCGTCCTGCCATGAAGGTTCTGGCCCGCTTTTTAGTACCAGGGTAGGTCTTGTATTTCCCCTTACTTATAGCCTGTTACTCTGCTTCCCTCACACGGTAGATCTGTAAAGAAGAACAGACGAGTTTTCGGCGATAGGAGACATTAGCCCAACGCGCATCCATTTGACCCTGTAGGCTGTTGCCCAATAGGTAAGATTTAGCTTTCGGCTTTCAGAGCGTGTTTATATAGTATTTTTGCCTTATATACTCTCTTAGATCTGTTTCAGTCTCCCGGTTTTTCAACCCAGATTTTTCTTTTCAGACATTACTTCTTTCATTTTATGTTCGGCTGCTTGAGAATGAGACTGCTTGGATCGCGGCGGAATTGGTAATCACATAGTGCCTGTTAGTTGGTGTTTACACGTGCCTCCATTCAGTACACTACCTTTTTGGCGTGTTTTTTAGTTGGCTTTACTACCCCTCTTCCTGCCAGTAATGAGATACACACTACACGGGTGTTTGATTTTCCTTGGAGGTTTATTCTTCCTATATATTATTTTGAGTTTCTTAGCTGGTGATAATTGGTGATTCCTTGATACTGCCACCCCCAGAGAGGTTCTGCATATCAGTGTGATTTTTGCATATACTTGTGTATATATTGTATATAGATAATTATACATATTGTAAAAAAATCGTTTTGTTTACATTTTAGATGTTGTTCCAGGAGACATCTCCTTATATACCCTAGTCCTGATGAGGCCCACAAGCAAGTTGGGCTGAAACGCGTCGACTACTGTTTAAAATTAAGAGCCCCGGAAGAATTGAAATCATTGGTTCAAACGAGATATACATAGTACTTACAAATTGTGATAGGGGTGTAATCATTTCTACCCCCTCAGTACTATTCAATGGGGCTACTTTAAACCATGGAATGCTTATGACAATAGCGATAGCATCCATTATTTTTGTAGGGGAATAAGGAATGGACTAATAGTCAGTGGTTGTGTATGTTTATGTTTTTCCCTCTCTTTTTCTTTGAATAATGGACGGATGTTCATTCAACTATATGTGAAATGAATGTGTGTAATTGTCATGTAGATATAAAGAGATTTTTCAAACAAAACTGTGTCCAAACAATGATATGATTTACAGATGATTGATTTCAATATACAAATAACTTGTTGTGAAGGTATAATTTGTGGTATCCTTCATTGTTAGAAAGTGATTTCTGTTTTGATCTGTTCCTTCGCATCCTCCTGTTTTTTGTTGTTATTGCCTCAAAGTACATCATCATATAGCGACCTAAAGATCCTTGTATGTTCTAAATCTGTAATGATGGTGTAACATCACAGACACTGGAGCACTGTACCCCCTTAGGATACCACCTGTATAATGCTCCAGCCTAAGTTTACTCTTTTGAATCTGAGCGGACCAATTGAAGGAATCATTATGGGTGAGGGCCAAGTATTCAAAGATGTGAACTTCCTTCAGGGGGACACTGCTGTTAACTGGATGTGACTGAGTAGTGTGGCAGGAATTTAAAACCATATACTTGGTTTTTCTAATATTGATCTCCAGCCCCTTATGCCTGCAGAAATCACCAAACTGATTGAGCAGATTTCGAATGCCCATAGGTGACTTTGAGATCAGCAAGGTATCATCCGCAAACAAGAGTGATTGGATCTTCCTGTCGTGCAAGATCGGTGCATTGTTGTTACACTGTTCCAAATAAGTCACTAAGTCATTGATGAAGAGCAAAAATAGTGTTGGAGCTAAAACATACTCCTGCCTCACTCCCTGGTACACTGGAATAGAGCCTGTTAATTCCCTGGAAGTCCCACATTTTACCTGGGCATAGTTGTTCATGTGCAACCCTCTAATAACATGCACTAGGTATTCCGATAAACCCATGTTGGACAAAGCTTCCCAAAGTGCCTCCCTGGGAACCAGGTCAAATGTTGACCACAGGTCAACAAAGATGACATATAAATGGCCACCACCCATCATAACATATTTCCAATTATCAAGCTGCAGTTGGAGGTTCTGATCGATAGTACTGGTGCCAGCCCTGAACCACGTCTGAAGGGGAGTAAACATATCTTCAGCCTCCATCCAGCCCTAAAGTTGAGTCAAAATGATTGAAAAGCTTCTGTGAGTGAGCTGTCTATATGACTCATTGGGTGGTAATTTGATGGGAGTGACCTAGGGACCTTTTATAAATTGGAATAATCTCGGTCCTAGCTCATGACTGTGACATTGGAAATCCATTCATAATACTGTTGAAGAAAAAGTAAAATAGGGATCCCAGATTGCCTTCTCTAATTTACAGAGGTCTCCAGGAACCATATCCAGATCTGGTGCTTTCCAATCAATAGTATTAACCACTTCACTCTCTGTAATTTGGCAAACAGCTTAGCCAGTCAAACCAATAGTGGCTCCCCCAAGCGAGACATGAGAAGGCGGAACTGCCTCTGCCTGTTCTACCAGGCCCACTTTGCCTGTATCAGGACTCTTCAACATCCCAGTCATAGTAATCACTGCTGAGTCAGTGTGCGCTGCAATATGTGCATATACGCCTGAAAAGTCATCAACCCAGACAGTGGCTGAAACATTACATGTTAATGGGACAGTAGTTCCTGGGGCCTCATTAGCCAGAGTGTGCCAAAAAGAATGATAGTCTTTCCCCTCTGCAACCAAAAGCATCTCCCAGAAAGCCATTTCTCGCTCTCTCTTGGCCTTTGAAATAACTGCCCTGGCTTCCTTGATTAGAGCTCTATTACCTCTTTTGAGAGTGGTCAATTGCAGTATGAAGCAAGTGTGCCTGTGTTGACACAAGGCAGCCAATAGTGCCCCAGCGCAAGGCGGCAGCAGAAATGTGCCTATCTTTCTAAATATGGCACACTTCTTCTGTCGGCATATCACGCAACACAGTGCAGCAAGGTGCCTTGCTGAGCTGCATTGCATGAAATCTTTGCCAATATGGCCCCAGGTATTTTGGAGAAAGGAATGTCATGGTGGTCTGATTAACTGAAAGTGATGAAAGTACTTAACCATGCTGTTTAGAGGATGGTAAGGCGTGGAATTTGGTTAGTTTGACCTTATATTTCAATGTTGTAACAAAGTCAAATCTGTGTGAAGGTAATGGTAATACATGAGGGTATGTAAGCAAGACCATTGATGAAATTCCAGACTTTAATGACTATGTGTCCAAACCTGGAATGGTGATGTATTCTGAATCCTCTTGATGTTGATGATCATAGTGTGAAGCAATTCATGATACAGGGTGATGTCAAACACAGTACTATGTGACACAGGGTGTGGGAAAAACATGTTCTACACCTTAATGTTTTTTTTTTTTTTTACATTTTATTATTACTTAATCCACAGTATCAAAACATCAATAAATAGATACAAACAGATCAAAGCATAGTAACAATTCATTTAATTCAACTATACCAAAATTATATTTCAACAGTTCATACGATCAATCATCGCCCCATCCATAAATACCTAATTTACATTTTCTTGGCCCTTTGACAGAAGACAGACTGAACTCCAGATTATATATATTATAAAACCGGGCACGCCACATTTCATAAGATGGTACTTCCTACTGTAGCCATAAAGATGCTAAACATAACCGTGCTACAGCTCTAGCAATAAAAAGCAGATACCTAAATGTATACATCGGCCTCCCTTGCTCCAGATCTTCACCAGTCCCAAGTAGCATCATGGAAGACAAAATATTAATGACGACACCGGTGACCTCCGTCAAAAGCTTCTCGATGTGTTCTATAAACCTTAATGCTTTTGTAGTGGGTTTACTTTTGGTCTGTTGAATTTTAAAAAAAATCTTCAGTGTGAGTTTCTTTACATATGTGTATCTTGTATGGGAGATATGTGGTGCATGAGCTGGTTGAATGTGTGCTTGATAAATGGTGGAATGTTGCGGTGCGTTGAAATGGTGCATGTGTGGAGGTGGAATGTGTGGCAGTTACAGAATGGAGGTTGCTTTAGCAGTACGTTGTGTATGTTACTCATGTTCCTTTACAAGTTCAAAGAAAAAGGAAAAGTGGAACCTACCTTCTGCTCTTGTGGGCTTTTTGCCAGCCCCTCAACATAACAATTGATAAGAAGATGTGCTAACATGTCTAATTGAGATGACCAAATATAACATAGTTTGGACTCGTACTGATCGTTTGTCTACCTGCAGCTCTTGTCCAAAGATGGAAAATTATCATAACAATTATCGATTTTGTACATCAATTCCTGGCAGTCAAACAGATTGGTCTTGTCAAACATAAAGGCTGCATCTTTCTGGTGCTGCATGTCCAAGCAAATTATTAAAGTTGCTTCAGGGAAGAGCCCATGAAGATGCCAAACCAATTTCCAATAAGATTAGTTGCAGGGGTGTAAGTCTCCTGACCACTAAGGAGAAAACTGGAAATTGGAAGGGTAAAAGGGGCTCTCATAGCAGGGAGTAATTTTTATAGGTATGCTTATCTTCAAGGGGTTTAGTTGATTGCTCCCGTATTGTAGATGAATTTTTTCTGACATAACTGCCTCTAACCTTACTGAATTGTTTTTGATACAATGAAGAATCACCCAATACGTTTAAATCAAAGAGTTTCTCAAAGTGTTGAACCTTTGATACTTCTTCAAGTTTTATATTATTTAAATACCTATGGATTTCAAATAGTTCTAACAAAAAGTAAAATTGGAGTTCTGTTCAGGTTCTTTTTGAGATAATTAGAAGGTTAATAGGTTGCTGTTGTAATATTTAGTAGCTGTCTTCTATTCTTGTCAACAGTTGCCAATTTATCAACAGCATTATTTAGAATCAACAGCAGTGTGGTCAAGCCATAAGGCATCAATTGCAGAACAAACGGTTGTGATGCAATGACAAGCTAGTCAAGATAATGTGTCTGAAACAACTGACAGGGAGACATCAAGGTCATTTAAAAAGATGCAGAAGAGATACAGAACCAGTATACATCCTGGAAAATAATTGATTGGCACCGTCTGAAAAGCTTATATATCGGTCTATAGTTCACACATTGAATAATGCACCTATGAGCACTTACTTTCAGCATCTTATGTTAGAGTTAAGATCTGTTAAAGGAGTAAAACCAATGAATGTATGGCTCTATGGTGGTGCATTAGTGCAAAATCCCTTTCCACTCATGACCACCAAGATCAGAAAGTTAAATAAATCAGAAGCACTTGGGAAATCCCTTTGGGGTAAGTGGCTTGATATGATTAATCTGAATCCACTCAATCAAATCTTATAGCAACGTCTGTAACAACGCTGAACAAATTTGGCAGAACATTTGGAAAACAGCTTCACTAGGGGGGCCAAGCAGTTAGACAAGCTGGTAATTGTTAGGATTGGCGTTCAATCCCTGTTTACTCATGGAAACTAACAAATCATCTTACCTAATTGAGGGAATGTGTTCTATATTAAAGTTGTCATTGAACGAAATGCTTAACATAGGGGCCAATCAATGGCTCTGTCTTTTTAACACATTGCTGCTAAAGCTTATGGGGCCCTTGACACGCAAGGAATTGCTAGACTTAATTAGATTGACAATAATTCCTAGAGTAATCAGATCTCATATAATTTAGATAACCTGTTTGAAAAAGTAGTGCCCCACTGCTTATGAAAAACTCCATAAATATAAGATACTCAGGTTAATAGATTCCTTTTTCCTGATGTGTTTTTCTCTGTCACTGATGTGCCTGAAAAGAAGCCAAAATAGGTGACAATGAGTTTTTGCATAAGAAGAAAATTCTATTGAGCATTAAAAAAAATTGTATATGGTTATTTTTTATGAACACCAGTTATGCTATATTGAATTAACAATCATAAAATAGGGGCTTGGACTACCATAACACCTACTTCCACATAACAGATCCTGCAGGCATTGATGAAGATCACAAATGGAGTCAGCAGATCAGAAATCATTATTATGTTTCTTTCCATCACTGAAAGTGGTGCAATATTCTTTACTTTACTTTCAGTTCCTAATTTATTTGCCAGTGAACATTAGTCAGCAGAAAAAAACGTTTTGTGATATGGAATTTGGCATATTTATGTCCGTAGGATAATAATTCTTATTGTATGACTACCCCATTTTTTGTGGACTGATACTATTAGTTTGGGTTTTTTACTGTGACTCAGATAACCAAGCTCCAGTGCATTTGCTTGACGCATAAAACATGATGAAATTGGCTGTTATCCTAATTAGCATATTTACTAGGACCAGGCGTAATGTTAATTCTGCTAGAGTAATCAGAGTAATTTTGGTAATTTTGTATTATTCTTTGACACGAAATTACCCGTAATAATCGAATTGCTTTTGCTTAACTTATCAAATGTATTTGAGGGAAAACAATCCTTCTGTGAGAGCCCATTTAGCAACCTCGAGCGGCTGCTTGTACTTGCTATTCATGTTCCCGGGGCACTAAGCGCCATTTCTTAGTGCAAAATGCATCCTCGTGTCCATTTTGGATGCAGAAAATAGAGCTAAACACTGGAACTAATTTGGAGAAGCACATTTAGGTGCCGATTCCGATCCTTTAAAACCCGGGTACGAATGGTCGTACGGAGCGTATTCTCCATATGACTCGTACCCGGGAAATCCTCCTTACAAAGCAGCAAGTACGATTCGTACAGAAATACCATTTCCGTACGATTCGTAAAAAACTACGTGCGGCTAAATAATACCCACAATTCTGATCCGGGACATAGTCCGGACGGAGTCAGGCAGCGTTTTATGGACCAGCAAGTACGATTCATGCCAACGTCACTCCGCACGGCTCATTTTTTACGGCAGCCAAAAACTCCTGGGAAATTGAGGACGACGCGAAGAAGGAGCACCGATACACGATGGACAGCCATGGACCCCATCCTACGTGTCATCCCGGCCCTCCTAGCCTACGACCTGGTGCACCGAAACTGCCGCGCACGCCGCAGAAGGTCAGAACAACACCCAGGGGCAAAGGGGGGGCGAGGGGCAGGAAACATAACCCCTACCCAATTTAAAAAATACTATATTCTGAACAGACATTACATCCAGGGTCTGGTCACTTCGGGGGTTGTGTCCACCAATCCCTGCGTACCGCAACAACGGAAGTGGACGTGTATACGTACCTGTCACCACTACAATGGTGGGACGGACCGTACCCATGCTCTGAGGGCGTGGGTACGGTCCGTTCCACCATTGTAGTGGTGATGTAGGGGTACACGTGGTACGGACTGTACCCACACACTCAGAGCGTGGGTATGGTCCGTACCACCATTGTAGTGGTGATGTAGGGGTATGCGTGGTATGGACCGTACCCACGCCCTCAGAGCGTCAGACCTGGCAAGGAGACATAAGGTTTGGACATGTAGGCCTCGCCCGAACCAACCCCCCACACCTGAGACAATGTGATTGAGCCAGATAAAGAAGTTACACCTCTTAATCAGGGTTTACAAAAATGTGCATCAAGAATTCCAAAATGTACTCCACATCACCTCGTGAGCTGCCAACACATATTTGTGACAAACAACCATCAACAGATAGTTGTAAATAGACACACAGGCACTGCCCAGTGTGAGGATGCACAAGCCAAATGGGGTCACCCTTTCCAGTGGACAAATGTAGCACACTTTAGATAAATACAAATGAGGCCAGGGAACAATGCCACAGACGCCAACCTATGCTGAACACACAGAGAATGGGCACAGTGTTGGATGACACATATGATTCCGAGGCAAGGGTGTCTCAGGGGACTGTAGTGGGCACACTGCTCCATGGTCCTGGAATGATCTGACTTTAACATGAGCAACCGTCCTTCCACTATGCATATCTCCCACTCATGCACATCATGTCTGAGGCCACAACATCGGTCATGCATGCTGCAAGTCTGTTCATTTGAAACCTCACACTCCTATGTTGAGACTCAGCATCAGTGCCAACAAATATGGACCCCCAAATGACTGAACAGGACAGGGCACAGGCAAGGTACCAACACATGTCACAGACCACCCCCACACATGATGCAGAAAGCAATGTGCACTTGGATTAACTGGCGGCCTAGATGACCATGTGCAATAGTGATTACACACAGACCAGGGAACACATGCATTGTCAAGGAGGAGAAGGGAGGAAGAACAGCACAGGTTGACTTGGGGGAACAGGATATGCACTGCACATATAAACCCTGGCAGTGTATCCAGGCGACTGAGCACTTCCAAAAGCTGGTGACACACAACAAACACACATGTACCTACCCCCTCCTTGCTGCTGTCTCTCCTGTAACCGCCTAACCATGTCAGGGAAGACTACTGCCAGGACACGCCTCATCTGGTGGGTCAGGCATCGGCGCCCGCCGTGGGGGCGTGGAGGTGAGTCCTTCAGCAGGACCCGGATGATCCTCCGGGTCCAGCACCGGATGTCCTGCCACCGTTTTCTGACTTGGGCTAGGCGCCGACTGCGACCCTCCACCGATATCACAGCCCTGACGGCCTGCTTCCAGATCTCCCCCTTCGCGTAGGCAGTTACCTGTGAGGATGACAAAGTGAGACCACATCACTACACCTGCTCCATGTCAGAGAGACACACATTTGAACATCTTTGAAATGTTGAACAGGGCATAGGATGCTGCCAAGGAATAGCATCTTTGTCATATGGACATTGGCCTCTGTGGAAGCCCCAATGCACTACATGGCATATAAAGTACACAGGTGGCATGAGGGGGGCGACACACTCCAAGATCATGGCACACACTGTGCATCACAAGCAACACCAGGCTGAAGGACAGCACCTCCAAGCAGTTACATGCCCCAGGCCACTGACACAACCTCAGCAGAGTACACAGACACACACAGGTACAGATCAATCACATGCCATTGGCAACAGCGGATACAAACCTCACTCTGCACATGTGCCACTTGCCTGTGGGGTGTCACAGGTGTGGGGCTAGCTCAGCAAGTCAGACACACAGCACGGCTTACTTCTCACATCAGATGGGTAGAGCTGTTGCCTCCTCCATGCAGCTGTGGTGCAACACTTCACATAGACACTCACCCACATGACAAGGAACATTCACACACATCAATGTCCAGGGGGCGTACACATTACTTGGACACTCTCACCACAGCTCCACTCAACTCACACACATCTGTGGGTACAGTCACCTGTCACACCGGGGGGACCACTGAATCACCTCAGGACCATAGACAAAAAATGCCACAAAGGATTAGCCAGGCTGAATGTGTCATGCGCTATGCAGTGAATGTCACAGTAAGCACAATGCAAGTGAGGAGTGCACACATGAACTACATCATGCTCTGCATGGGAGACATAAGCCATTCCCCCCCCCCCCTTCGGGACCCACTCTAAACAACATTGTATGTCTGTCACACCTGGACACAATGCCAGAAGTGACAGTCACAAAAAAGGTGCACAGTCAAAGCTAGTGGAGTCAGCACTCACCTGCTCCCCTGGTCTCCCATACAGGCTGGTGTACTGTGGGAGGATGACATTCAGCAATGCCTCATTCTCCTCCTGGGTGAATGGCTGGGCCCTCTCCACAGACCTTGACATGGTGCCTGAGGAAGCACAGACAGCAGCAGTGTTGTCAACAGGAAAGTTGTGCAGGCAAGTGCCCTCTCATGGGTTCTGGCTGACTTATATCTGTCTTGCTGAGGGGCATTCATTTGGAGGAGTACATAGTGATTGGTCAGATTCATTCGCATCTTACGTTTACTCCAATCCCTTTCCACATACACCAGTGACAGCATTTGCATCGTTCAAATTTTGAGCATCATGTCAAGTCAACAACCACTTTGCAACATTGTATTTTGTGGCCAACTGACTTTTCCAGGACACCTGATGGAAAAATGTGAACTGAAAACTCTGTATCCATGACAACCAGCATGCATTTAGTACCTAATACTTGTCCCTTATGTGTCCCCTATGTAATTTTCAAATCCACACACAGGTATGGTGCGTTTCACACGTACCCCTACGGCACCAGCTGCACAGTGTGTTTCACACGTACGTGTACGCACTGGTAGTACATGTACGGGTACGTGTACTACCAGTGCCTACACGTACGTGTACTACCAGTGCCTACACATACGTGTACTACCAGTGCCTACACGTACATGTAGGCACTGGTAGTACACGTACGGGTTCGTGTACTACCAGTGCGTACACATATGTGTAGGCACTGGTAGTACACGTACGGGTACACACTGGTCCTGAATCCACTTATTTACGCCTCTCCGCAACCCAAGATCAGCTGCAGATCACCGTTACAACAATGCACACGGGCAGACCAGGCGAGTGATTGAGAGGACGTTTGGCCTCCTGAAGAGCCGATTCCGGTGCCTTCACAAGACAGGCGGGTCCCTCCCATATGCACCGGCAAAGGTCTGCAAAATCTTCCTCGTGTGCTGCATGCTGCACAACATGGCAGTGGAGAAGGCAGTGCCACTCATCCTGGAGCAGCATGAGCAGGAACATCCACCCGTGGAGGATGAGAGCTTGGTCACGAGGCAAGTGAGGAAGAGGAGGAGGATATTCGGAGTCAGCTCATACGCAACTTCTTCTCATAATGGTGAGTCACTGGGTCTGAGTGTGCACGCTTGGAGCCTTGTGTGGCATGTGTTGCAATGTGTGTGTCCAGCTGACTGTATGCTAAGTGACTTAGATGTGTGTTCTGATGTGTCACTCGAGTGATGATGTCATTCCACTCTTTTTGGCTGAGACACTACATTTTCAAATCGCATGGTGACAACATTATTCCTGTAGAGTAAATGACCATGTATGAAGATAACAATCTTTTAGCTGACTTCTTGTGTGTCTGTCATCCACAGGTTCTTGCGCATGTTGTCTGGTCGTGTCAGTGTTGGCCTCCTGCTATTCTTCTAGAGTATTGCAACGTGTGCTGAATCAGCGTTCCATGCACGGACATGGGAAACATTTTGGGTGAGGATTGCAGCAAGGCATTTTGGGGGTGTTACGTGTTTGGAATGTGTGGGGACTGCTCCTGTGCATGTTGGGTTACCATGCATACATGTCGACTCACCATGGGGCACATGACATGTAGCATGACTCCCATGAATTGATTGTCATCCTTCGTGACAGTCATCTCTAATGGTTTGTGGATTCTGATGAAGGCGTCAATGTGTGTAAAACTTCCCTCAGAAACATACGGGATGCTACGGGTGGACATGGTGTGGGACATCCCCATAACAGGCTCAATGGGCAATTGCAGCCTCTCCGTGTGCAGCAGGGGGTGTTTGGCTCATCCCCTTAACTTGTGTGCCAGGCCATTTGGATTTACTACATCTGTGTTGTGAAGGGGGTGTCCAGTGTAGGTCCCACATGTTCAGCCAAATGACCTGTGTGTCAGTTCATATTGATGCATTTCCCTTAGTGTGAGCCTGAGTAATAAAGGGGTTCCTCACCCTTCAAGGTGTCTCATCTCTGTCAATGCAGGTCTCTTGCCACTTTGCATGCGGCATCTCTGGCATAGTTGTCAAAGATTGTGCATATGAGTCTATGTGTAGTTTGGCTACATGCATGTAGTTCTTCATGGGTTAGAATCTCGATTGTGCATGAAGTCCATGGTTGTGTATGTATTTGGGCATGTTGGTCCCCACGACGGGCCATCAACGCCTGCTGAGGGTGTGTCTCCTGTGCGCGGCTCGGCCTTCTGTTTCATGATCCTGTGTCAGTCATCTTTGGTGATTGTGCATCCATTTTCTCTGGGTGTGCCATGGGTAACCGGACACTCCTTCCTTTACATACACCTGTTGCAGTTGTCCTTTCTGACATCCTTGTCTTTGTGTGCTACTTTCGGCATGGTTTCTAGGACATGCCGTAGTATAGTAATGCAAGGAGAGGGACAAGGCAGATGGGCTTCTTTAATGAGGTCCAGTGTACAAGCCCCAGTAATCAAGAACAAAAAAGGGGGTACAAAGTTCCTCTGGTACATAGAAGAGTTGGTTCAGAAAGAAAATGCCATCAGAAACGGCCTAGTGATAACTTGGGGAATTCCCTTAGTTTGAACTAGAGCTCTCACACACCCAGCAAGCTGGGTGTCATGCTTCATCATATGAGCTCTGCCCCTCGTCAAGGCGGCGCTGCAATCCTTGACGGGCACCCGAACCGGGGCTCTTTATCGGGGATCTTCTGTTCCTGCCGGTTGGTGCATGGGGGTAAGGGGGCCTGAAATGTGTAGATGTGTGAAATAGTGAGGTTAAAAAGGGTCAGTTAGTCCTTGTCAATAATTTATTCGGAAGGTAAACTACCCGGTTAAAAAAGGTGTAGAGTGGCTGGTGTATTAGAAAAAGTGTCTAATCATGAAGCTCTACTCTATAGATCGACATGTTTCGTGCCTCGTGTGTCAGGAGGATCTTGGCACTTCTTCAGGATCATGAGCGACTATCTACACTACGTGGAGATGTGTGTGCTACCTACCACGTCTTCAGGTGCATTGCCTGCGGACACGGGTGAGAAAAAATAATAATATTCCAGATGACACTCTGAACAGTTCTCTTCTAATTAACAACAAGGGTAATCACTAAGTTGAAAACCACCGATTTAAGGTTTGTAAATATAAGCATATAACAATTTATAAATCATATTACCAGTTGGTGTATATTAACACCCAATGTATAGTGCACAAAAAGAGTATGCAATAGAAATATTGAGGTTTAAAAACAATTAAAAATACTCATGGATAAGGGATTGTAGCTGCGGACTCACCTAGTAGGCTGCTAGAATATGCTAGCAACAGTCCTGGCGGTGACTAGAGGACACCGATTGGGTCCTATGGGAATGGGCAGCGTCAAGAAAGCGAGATGGGGACAAGACACAGGAGAGACAGGCAATCAGTCAACCTCAATAATAATAAGTTAATCAAACAAAGATGACAGGGTAGTCAGTGGCACTGACAGGGTGCCGAGTGGTCACTCAACCGCGTATGGCGCGATCCCTTGGTACCAGAAGAGAACCGCACGATGGAAAGTATATTGGGCGGTCTGATCGGAGCCGAGGATTCGGCCGGATTACAAGCGGAGGAGAGGCTCACCATGCGAGCCCAGAGCAGCTCACGAGAGCAATGGAAATAGTCAAGAGTGCGGAGTACAAGGGTTACTCACCCGCGTCGAATCACGCTATGCTGTGGACCTACCCAAACCGCCAGGAACCGGGGTGGTAGGTGTGAGTGGGAAACCCGGAAAGATATACTTGCGGTTTCCTGCTGCCTGACGTCAGCGGGGGTGTGATGTGGGCGTGACGCGTTACCGTGGTAATCACGCAAGACGTTAGGTCACATGGTATCGTCAACTACTATGGCGGACATGTTGGATAGGGAGGAATATTCTTCTTTGTGTGCCGAATGTTAGGCAACCAAGATAGATAGAGTCATTGTACAATTATCGTGAAAGTATGCCTTTACAGTGGGTGAATAGTGTCAGGGATTAAAAAGTGACAACACTTGTTAAAGGTTAGTTGTAGGGTCGGTACTCAGAATAAAAAACAACGTAGGCTATAAGGAACATGGCGGACATGTTGGACAGGGAAGAATATTATTCTATGTGTGTCGACTATTAGGCAACCAAGGTGGATAGAGTCATGTGTGGACACGTTGTTGTACAATTAACGTAAATTGTGCCTTAACGGTGGGTGAGTAGTGTCAAAGATTAACAAGTAAAACCACTTGGTTAAGGTTAGTTGTAGGATCGGTACTCAGATAGAAAAACAACGCAGGCTAGGAAGAATAGTCCGCGAGGGGTACCCCAATGTCGCAATGTCGCCAATGGTTGGGCAAATATTAGCATTAAATCAAAGAGGGAAAGAGAAAGGGCAGTGCCAAGATTGTAATGCCAACCTGTGAGCCAACTATATGATGGAATTAATGACTAAGATGATTAAGAGATGGAGCTCCATGGGATATCATCATTCAAACCCTCGGTGTGGCTTGCTAATCTGTGTACCCATCTCTGTTCAATCCTAAATAAAGATTGTTTGGAAATATGTTGGTGTGCTTCCAGTACAATCCAATGTAATGAATCTGGGGAATGTTGAGTCTCTGTGAAGTGTCTGTATATCCTCGTGGTGGCGCGTTGGCAACGGATGTTGCTTCTATGTTCGGTAATGCGAACTTTGACTGGACGCATGGTCATCCCTATATATTGTAGACCACACGGACAGGTGATCAGATAGATACACTGTCTAGTGTTGCAGTTGGTGTGTGTCTGGATGCACCACTTAAAGTTAGGTCGTAATGTCACTTCTTTGGTTGGTGATGTGTACTTGCAAGCTGTGCAAGTGCCGCAGGGATAATGTCCCTTAACAGGTGGTAAACCCCATAGAGTGGTTTGTGTCTTATCAGTGGGGCTCCTGGGTCTTGTATTGATCAAAATGTCTCGTAGATTACGGGTTCTGGTGTAGGCAAATCTGGGTTTGGATATCCTTAGGTCTCCTGTGTTCAAGATGTTCCAATGTTTCAAAATGACCCTCTTAGTTGGAGCTGAGGTAGCTGTGTAGGAGGTGACACAGGTGATCGAGTCTACTGGTGGTTTGGAGTGGACTTCTAATAGTGCTTCCCTAGGGTTATTTCTGGCTCTCTTCATAGAGTCTTTAATCACTCTGGTAGGGTAACCTCTAGTCATAAGATTAGTAGCTAGAATGGTAGACTCTTTCTTGTAGTCAGTGGTGGATGTACAGTTGCGTCTGATACGCAAGAACTGTCCGAACGGTAGATTATCTTTGAGAGCCTTAGGATGATGGCTCTGGTATAAGAGTAGACTATTCCGATCGGTGGGTTTCCTATATAGACTCGTGGAGAGCTCCCCCTCAGATAGTCTAATATTAAGGTCAAGGAATGCAACATTGGTTTCTGAAATGGTGTGGGAGAAATTCAGAAAGATGTTTTGTTGATTGATCCAACCTATAAAAGCCATACATGTGTCAATGGTACCATGCCAAAAGATTAAAATGTCATCGATAAACCGTTTCCACAGTTTCAGGTGGTGGACATATGGATTATTAGTGTTGTTGATGACATTTGTTTCGAAGGCCGCCATGTATAGACAGGCCAAGCTGGGAGCAAAAGTACTCCCCATCGAAGTTCCCTGGCTTTGATGATATAGTTGGCCTTTAAACTCAAAGAAGTTTTCAGTCAAAGCCAGGGATGCACACTCCATGATGAACGAGATTGGAGTGGGTGAGTCCCAATCTAGGGAGTTGAGGGCCGCCTCTACAACTGTCAGAGTCTCCCTCTGGGGGATATTAGTGTAGAGGGCCTCTACGTCTAGGGTAATCAAAAAATCAATGTCTCTTGGGTCCTCTATAGATTCGATGATTCTGAGGATGTCAGTTGTGTCCCTCACGAAAGATGGTGTGTTACTGACTAGGGGCTGCAAGAAATGGTCAACAAATTTGGACAAGGGTTCCAGTATAGAGCCAATTCCAGAGACTATGGGACGTCCAGGAACCGGAACTGTACCCTTGTGTATCTTGGGTAAAGTATAGAAATATGGTATTTTTGGTTCTTTCGCAATCAGAAAAGTTGATTCGCGTTGACTGATCCAACCATTAGTAACAGCCTCATGTACTATTGTGGAGATGGAACTCGCGAGGCGTGGTGTTGGATCACTTTGGATTGGAGCGTAGTATCTGTCATTGTTGAGTTGACGTCTACATTCTGTATCGTAGTCAACTGTGGATTGTATTACAGTTGCCCCACCCTTGTCTGCTTGTTTGATGGTTATCGATTGATCTGCAGCAAGTGCATTGGCAGTCTGTATTTCAATGTTAGAAAGGTTGTGGAAGGGAGAAGGAAGAGGTATTAAGGCTAGATCTTTTAATACTGCCTTCTCAAAAGTTAAAACTTCCACTGGGACCATGGCATTGAGAGGGGTAAAGGTAGAGGGATTCCTCAAACCAGAGTCATCCTCTGTGCTTATGGGTTTGTCCTGAAAGAAGGACTGCAGTCGTATCTTGCGAAACAATTTCTGCACTTCACAAAGGTCTCTAAATTTGTCTACTTTCGGGGTGGGGACAAACCCTAACCCCTTTTGCAGTATTGAGGTCTCTGATTCAGTGAGAATGCGTGATGACAGGTTCACCACTAGTTTCTCTTGTTCACCGTTTTGCTGCGTGTGTCCATCCCTGTTGTTGGTTGGTCCTGCCATTGTACCCGTTTTTGAGAGTTTCTTCTGTTGCGCCCTCTTCCTCTGCCCCAACCTCTGTCTAAAAAAGGGGGGCCATTATTGAAGAACTGAGGAGGTCCTGGTTGGAATGGTGGATATTGCCAATATGGTGGTGGTGGAGGATGGCCTGGAAACAGGGGAGGGCCCTGGAAAGTCTGGGCATTGTAATGGTAGTTAGAGTGTTGGTTTCTCCGTGCGTTATTACTGCCCCAGCTCCCTGTACTGGAATTGCTGTCAGAGGAGTCTCTTCTATCGGAGTTCTCATCAGATGAGTAACTATTCTTGACCGAGGTGTAGTCGGCCTTCAAATAAGGGAACACTTTCTCTTTGTCAAATTTAAGGATATCTTTCTGAAGTTTCGCTATTTTTTGTTTCATCAGATATTCTTTGTTGTCGGTAATCTCTGCATTGATCTCAGCAAGTCTACTCTTGTAGGCTGAGATCTGGATAGTGGTTTTGAGTGCTCCCTCCGAAATTTGTATTCTGACTAGGAGGGCATCAGCTAGGCGTCTAGCTGTATTAATGATCAGTACTAATAAATCCCTGGTGCATTTCCACGCAACCAGGGACCACTCCTTTTTGAATGTTGCATCATCTAGAAATAATCTAGGAAAGTTGTTAATGATGAGCCCAGTGGGTGCGATGTTGGCACGCAGATATTCTGTCATCAGCGCTCCATGGAGAGTTATTTTTAACCACTCTCTTTTTAGTTGCATCAAAGCATTCCAATCGTCAGATTGTGAGCCAGAGGCCGTGTTGCCATCATTTAATAGGAGGGACGGTGTTCTCTCAAGTATATCTGAGATGGCATCGTCGCCGAAGCTAAGCCCCTGGGTATCCATGAGAATAAAGATAAGTGGTCAGTAGGTCGGACCAGAAGATAGGATAGACGGTCCAGTCTGGATTAATTAAAATCCGCTGGTAACCTATAGATCAATGTCCCACGGGTGAGAACCCGTGCTAGTACAGTAATGCAAGGAGAGGGACAAGGCAGATGGGCTTCTTTAATGAGGTCCAGTGTACAAGCCCCAGTAATCAAGAACAAAAAAGGGGGTACAAAGTTCCTCTGGTACATAGAAGAGTTGGTTCAGAAAGAAAATGCCATCAGAAACGGCCTAGTGATAACTTGGGGAATTCCCTTAGTTTGAACTAGAGCTCTCACACACCCAGCAAGCTGGGTGTCATGCTTCATCATATGAGCTCTGCCCCTCGTCAAGGCGGCGCTGCAATCCTTGACGGGCACCCGAACCGGGGCTCTTTATCGGGGATCTTCTGTTCCTGCCGGTTGGTGCATGGGGGTAAGGGGGCCTGAAATGTGTAGATGTGTGAAATAGTGAGGTTAAAAAGGGTCAGTTAGTCCTTGTCAATAATTTATTCGGAAGGTAAACTACCCGGTTAAAAAAGGTGTAGAGTGGCTGGTGTATTAGAAAAAGTGTCTAATCATGAAGCTCTACTCTATAGATCGACATGTTTCGTGCCTCGTGTGTCAGGAGGATCTTGGCACTTCTTCAGGATCATGAGCGACTATCTACACTACGTGGAGATGTGTGTGCTACCTACCACGTCTTCAGGTGCATTGCCTGCGGACACGGGTGAGAAAAAATAATAATATTCCAGATGACACTCTGAACAGTTCTCTTCTAATTAACAACAAGGGTAATCACTAAGTTGAAAACCACCGATTTAAGGTTTGTAAATATAAGCATATAACAATTTATAAATCATATTACCAGTTGGTGTATATTAACACCCAATGTATAGTGCACAAAAAGAGTATGCAATAGAAATATTGAGGTTTAAAAACAATTAAAAATACTCATGGACAAGGGATTGTAGCTGCGGACTCACCTAGTAGGCTGCTAGAATATGCTAGCAACAGTCCTGGCGGTGACTAGAGGACACCGATTGGGTCCTATGGGAATGGGCAGCGTCAAGAAAGCGAGATGGGGACAAGACACAGGAGAGACAGGCAATCAGTCAACCTCAATAATAATAAGTTAATCAAACAAAGATGACAGGGTAGTCAGTGGCACTGACAGGGTGCCGAGTGGTCACTCAACCGCGTATGGCGCGATCCCTTGGTACCAGAAGAGAACCGCACGATGGAAAGTATATTGGGCGGTCTGATCGGAGCCGAGGATTCGGCCGGATTACAAGCGGAGGAGAGGCTCACCATGCGAGCCCAGAGCAGCTCACGAGAGCAATGGAAATAGTCAAGAGTGCGGAGTACAAGGGTTACTCACCCGCGTCGAATCACGCTATGCTGTGGACCTACCCAAACCGCCAGGAACCGGGGTGGTAGGTGTGAGTGGGAAACCCGGAAAGATATACTTGCGGTTTCCTGCTGCCTGACGTCAGCGGGGGTGTGATGTGGGCGTGACGCGTTACCGTGGTAATCACGCAAGACGTTAGGTCACATGGTATCGTCAACTACTATGGCGGACATGTTGGATAGGGAGGAATATTCTTCTTTGTGTGCCGAATGTTAGGCAACCAAGATAGATAGAGTCATTGTACAATTATCGTGAAAGTATGCCTTTACAGTGGGTGAATAGTGTCAGGGATTAAAAAGTGACAACACTTGTTAAAGGTTAGTTGTAGGGTCGGTACTCAGAATAAAAAACAACGTAGGCTATAAGGAACATGGCGGACATGTTGGACAGGGAAGAATATTATTCTATGTGTGTCGACTATTAGGCAACCAAGGTGGATAGAGTCATGTGTGGACACGTTGTTGTACAATTAACGTAAATTGTGCCTTAACGGTGGGTGAGTAGTGTCAAAGATTAACAAGTAAAACCACTTGGTTAAGGTTAGTTGTAGGATCGGTACTCAGATAGAAAAACAACGCAGGCTAGGAAGAATAGTCCGCGAGGGGTACCCCAATGTCGCAATGTCGCCAATGGTTGGGCAAATATTAGCATTAAATCAAAGAGGGAAAGAGAAAGGGCAGTGCCAAGATTGTAATGCCAACCTGTGAGCCAACTATATGATGGAATTAATGACTAAGATGATTAAGAGATGGAGCTCCATGGGATATCATCATTCAAACCCTCGGTGTGGCTTGCTAATCTGTGTACCCATCTCTGTTCAATCCTAAATAAAGATTGTTTGGAAATATGTTGGTGTGCTTCCAGTACAATCCAATGTAATGAATCTGGGGAATGTTGAGTCTCTGTGAAGTGTCTGTATATCCTCGTGGTGGCGCGTTGGCAACGGATGTTGCTTCTATGTTCGGTAATGCGAACTTTGACTGGACGCATGGTCATCCCTATATATTGTAGACCACACGGACAGGTGATCAGATAGATACACTGTCTAGTGTTGCAGTTGGTGTGTGTCTGGATGCACCACTTAAAGTTAGGTCGTAATGTCACTTCTTTGGTTGGTGATGTGTACTTGCAAGCTGTGCAAGTGCCGCAGGGATAATGTCCCTTAACAGGTGGTAAACCCCATAGAGTGGTTTGTGTCTTATCAGTGGGGCTCCTGGGTCTTGTATTGATCAAAATGTCTCGTAGATTACGGGTTCTGGTGTAGGCAAATCTGGGTTTGGATATCCTTAGGTCTCCTGTGTTCAAGATGTTCCAATGTTTCAAAATGACCCTCTTAGTTGGAGCTGAGGTAGCTGTGTAGGAGGTGACACAGGTGATCGAGTCTACTGGTGGTTTGGAGTGGACTTCTAATAGTGCTTCCCTAGGGTTATTTCTGGCTCTCTTCATAGAGTCTTTAATCACTCTGGTAGGGTAACCTCTAGTCATAAGATTAGTAGCTAGAATGGTAGACTCTTTCTTGTAGTCAGTGGTGGATGTACAGTTGCGTCTGATACGCAAGAACTGTCCGAACGGTAGATTATCTTTGAGAGCCTTAGGATGATGGCTCTGGTATAAGAGTAGACTATTCCGATCGGTGGGTTTCCTATATAGACTCGTGGAGAGCTCCCCCTCAGATAGTCTAATATTAAGGTCAAGGAATGCAACATTGGTTTCTGAAATGGTGTGGGAGAAATTCAGAAAGATGTTTTGTTGATTGATCCAACCTATAAAAGCCATACATGTGTCAATGGTACCATGCCAAAAGATTAAAATGTCATCGATAAACCGTTTCCACAGTTTCAGGTGGTGGACATATGGATTATTAGTGTTGTTGATGACATTTGTTTCGAAGGCCGCCATGTATAGACAGGCCAAGCTGGGAGCAAAAGTACTCCCCATCGAAGTTCCCTGGCTTTGATGATATAGTTGGCCTTTAAACTCAAAGAAGTTTTCAGTCAAAGCCAGGGATGCACACTCCATGATGAACGAGATTGGAGTGGGTGAGTCCCAATCTAGGGAGTTGAGGGCCGCCTCTACAACTGTCAGAGTCTCCCTCTGGGGGATATTAGTGTAGAGGGCCTCTACGTCTAGGGTAATCAAAAAATCAATGTCTCTTGGGTCCTCTATAGATTCGATGATTCTGAGGATGTCAGTTGTGTCCCTCACGAAAGATGGTGTGTTACTGACTAGGGGCTGCAAGAAATGGTCAACAAATTTGGACAAGGGTTCCAGTATAGAGCCAATTCCAGAGACTATGGGACGTCCAGGAACCGGAACTGTACCCTTGTGTATCTTGGGTAAAGTATAGAAATATGGTATTTTTGGTTCTTTCGCAATCAGAAAAGTTGATTCGCGTTGACTGATCCAACCATTAGTAACAGCCTCATGTACTATTGTGGAGATGGAACTCGCGAGGCGTGGTGTTGGATCACTTTGGATTGGAGCGTAGTATCTGTCATTGTTGAGTTGACGTCTACATTCTGTATCGTAGTCAACTGTGGATTGTATTACAGTTGCCCCACCCTTGTCTGCTTGTTTGATGGTTATCGATTGATCTGCAGCAAGTGCATTGGCAGTCTGTATTTCAATGTTAGAAAGGTTGTGGAAGGGAGAAGGAAGAGGTATTAAGGCTAGATCTTTTAATACTGCCTTCTCAAAAGTTAAAACTTCCACTGGGACCATGGCATTGAGAGGGGTAAAGGTAGAGGGATTCCTCAAACCAGAGTCATCCTCTGTGCTTATGGGTTTGTCCTGAAAGAAGGACTGCAGTCGTATCTTGCGAAACAATTTCTGCACTTCACAAAGGTCTCTAAATTTGTCTACTTTCGGGGTGGGGACAAACCCTAACCCCTTTTGCAGTATTGAGGTCTCTGATTCAGTGAGAATGCGTGATGACAGGTTCACCACTAGTTTCTCTTGTTCACCGTTTTGCTGCGTGTGTCCATCCCTGTTGTTGGTTGGTCCTGCCATTGTACCCGTTTTTGAGAGTTTCTTCTGTTGCGCCCTCTTCCTCTGCCCCAACCTCTGTCTAAAAAAGGGGGGCCATTATTGAAGAACTGAGGAGGTCCTGGTTGGAATGGTGGATATTGCCAATATGGTGGTGGTGGAGGATGGCCTGGAAACAGGGGAGGGCCCTGGAAAGTCTGGGCATTGTAATGGTAGTTAGAGTGTTGGTTTCTCCGTGCGTTATTACTGCCCCAGCTCCCTGTACTGGAATTGCTGTCAGAGGAGTCTCTTCTATCGGAGTTCTCATCAGATGAGTAACTATTCTTGACCGAGGTGTAGTCGGCCTTCAAATAAGGGAACACTTTCTCTTTGTCAAATTTAAGGATATCTTTCTGAAGTTTCGCTATTTTTTGTTTCATCAGATATTCTTTGTTGTCGGTAATCTCTGCATTGATCTCAGCAAGTCTACTCTTGTAGGCTGAGATCTGGATAGTGGTTTTGAGTGCTCCCTCCGAAATTTGTATTCTGACTAGGAGGGCATCAGCTAGGCGTCTAGCTGTATTAATGATCAGTACTAATAAATCCCTGGTGCATTTCCACGCAACCAGGGACCACTCCTTTTTGAATGTTGCATCATCTAGAAATAATCTAGGAAAGTTGTTAATGATGAGCCCAGTGGGTGCGATGTTGGCACGCAGATATTCTGTCATCAGCGCTCCATGGAGAGTTATTTTTAACCACTCTCTTTTTAGTTGCATCAAAGCATTCCAATCGTCAGATTGTGAGCCAGAGGCCGTGTTGCCATCATTTAATAGGAGGGACGGTGTTCTCTCAAGTATATCTGAGATGGCATCGTCGCCGAAGCTAAGCCCCTGGGTATCCATGAGAATAAAGATAAGTGGTCAGTAGGTCGGACCAGAAGATAGGATAGACGGTCCAGTCTGGATTAATTAAAATCCGCTGGTAACCTATAGATCAATGTCCCACGGGTGAGAACCCGTGCTAGTACAGTAATGCAAGGAGAGGGACAAGGCAGATGGGCTTCTTTAATGAGGTCCAGTGTACAAGCCCCAGTAATCAAGAACAAAAAAGGGGGTACAAAGTTCCTCTGGTACATAGAAGAGTTGGTTCAGAAAGAAAATGCCATCAGAAACGGCCTAGTGATAACTTGGGGAATTCCCTTAGTTTGAACTAGAGCTCTCACACACCCAGCAAGCTGGGTGTCATGCTTCATCATATGAGCTCTGCCCCTCGTCAAGGCGGCGCTGCAATCCTTGACGGGCACCCGAACCGGGGCTCTTTATCGGGGATCTTCTGTTCCTGCCGGTTGGTGCATGGGGGTAAGGGGGCCTGAAATGTGTAGATGTGTGAAATAGTGAGGTTAAAAAGGGTCAGTTAGTCCTTGTCAATAATTTATTCGGAAGGTAAACTACCCGGTTAAAAAAGGTGTAGAGTGGCTGGTGTATTAGAAAAAGTGTCTAATCATGAAGCTCTACTCTATAGATCGACATGTTTCGTGCCTCGTGTGTCAGGAGGATCTTGGCACTTCTTCAGGATCATGAGCGACTATCTACACTACGTGGAGATGTGTGTGCTACCTACCACGTCTTCAGGTGCATTGCCTGCGGACACGGGTGAGAAAAAATAATAATATTCCAGATGACACTCTGAACAGTTCTCTTCTAATTAACAACAAGGGTAATCACTAAGTTGAAAACCACCGATTTAAGGTTTGTAAATATAAGCATATAACAATTTATAAATCATATTACCAGTTGGTGTATATTAACACCCAATGTATAGTGCACAAAAAGAGTATGCAATAGAAATATTGAGGTTTAAAAACAATTAAAAATACTCATGGACAAGGGATTGTAGCTGCGGACTCACCTAGTAGGCTGCTAGAATATGCTAGCAACAGTCCTGGCGGTGACTAGAGGACACCGATTGGGTCCTATGGGAATGGGCAGCGTCAAGAAAGCGAGATGGGGACAAGACACAGGAGAGACAGGCAATCAGTCAACCTCAATAATAATAATAAGTTCTTCATGGGTTAGAATCTCGATTGTGCATGAAGTCCATGGTTGTGTATGTATTTGGGCATGTTGGTCCCAACGACGGGCCATCAACGCCTGCTGAGGGTGTGTCTCCTGTGCGCGGCTCGGCCTTCTGTTTCATGATCCTGTGTCAGTCATCTTTGGTGATTGTGCATCCATTTTCTCTGGGTGTGCCATGGGTAACCGGACTCTCCTTCCTTTACATACACCTGTTGCAGTTGTCCTTTCTGACATCCTTGTCTTTGTGTGCTACTTTCGGCATGGTTTCTAGGACATGCCGCCTGCTGCTGCGGCCCCTGCAGCAAGGGCCCACAAAGTAGCGGGATTCGGCAACACACACCCCTCAAAGATGCTCCTCCCTGCCTCCCTCCACCCATTCGTTTGGCTGTCATCATCTTGTCTGTGCCTCTGTTGCGGCCACGCGGTGCCGAAGGCAGGACCGTCAGCACATGCAAGGTGCACATTGCATGATCCTCATGTCCTTGCATGACCCACATCACACTACAGTCTGATGTTGTAGCCACCCTCCAAGCAATGTCTATCCAAAACTCAACTGCTTGCTCTCAGGCATACCCTAAGAGCACACACGACACCTTTGCATGCTGAGTGTGCAACTCCAACTGCCTACACAGCGCTGCCCCGCCTTCCAGGCCCTGTCACACCAACCAGATCATGTCCCTCCTGCTCCACACCGTATCCGTCCACCAGCAAGGCCATGGGAGTGGGACTCAAGCCTTCAGCATGTGGTATAGTGGTGTCATCTGGCACATGGCCCAGGGATCATCTCTCAGGGTATGAATCTTCAATGTGTCCAGGACCCCCCTCTCCACCATCACATGCGCACACAACCTCATAATCATGTCGTATGCCATTGACACCCAGGTGCTCCTCACCCTCACCAAAGACGCAGCCATTGCCAGTTCCAACATTCAAGAAGGCATGAGGTCTGTGGATGAATGGCTGAACATCAGCCACCTGAGGCTGGACTTGTACAGGACTGAGGTAAGCATCTGAGGATTGTCCCCTTACAGCTGGCTCAACTCCTTGTGTCCCACCCGCAGGGGCCCTACACAAGCACCCAGTGGCCACGCACACAAGACGGTGTGCATCATGGATTTGTCACTCACATTTGCCATGCAAATCAACAGCATCTGTACCTCATGCTGCAACACCCTCTGCATGATGCACATGATCCTCAGATAGATCCACTCCAAGGAAAGACAGACCATCCCCCAGGTCCACGTCACCAGCCGTGTCAACTACTGCCCCACCCTCTATGGAGCAAGTACATCCAAACTCACTGGAAACTTGTCCACATCCAGGGTGCATCTACACAACTCAGCTTCAACATCCCGCACCCCATCAACATCACCATCCACATGAGATAGCTGCATGGGATCACTGTGTGCTGCAGGATGACCTTCACACTCGTCACACACACTCAGGAGGCAGTCAACAACCCCAGACCCCAAAATCAACCTTGTACGTCTGTCATCCAAGACCCCGTTGACCCAACTCTATGCATCCGAACTTGGCCTGGCCACCATTCTTCACATCCACAACACTCCAGCATGATGGATATGGTTCTCACTCCTGGACAAACATACCTGGGACTCCCTCCACGGGAACCTCCACATGAGCCATGACCTCTAGGCCTTCATCATCCTCTTCCTGATTTGTGTGTCTGCACAGTATTTCAAGCCCCCCACCTCAGCAGCTTGAGGCCATCACAGGTGATTATTGGGCTCCCAGGCTGTATCGGATGATACATTGTGACCCATGTGTGTCCTGTACCAGACTCAGATCCCAGGGTATGGATGGCTGGAGTTAGTTCAACACTCAGGCATAGTTTGACATTTACCCACACGTATGTTGTGGACTAATGCAAAATGACTGCAACATCTCATGACAAATAAATAGTTTTATTCTCGGTGGGGTGGTAGAAAAAATAAGGGGCTCTACCGGGTGCATAGAATACAAAGTTCACAGGGGGAGATGGGATCCTTGGCATTTGAAGTCATCAGAGTCCAGACCACAGTGTTGGTCATCATTGGTCAGACTGTGACCAGCAAGTCCATGGGGCAGAGAATGTCAGTGAATAATGTGCTGCTGTTGCGCATGAAGGTCAGGTGCCAGGCCAGGTGACCTGGGAGATATGGATGGTCCCCTGCCTCTCACGGTCTTTTCTGTGGACGACCCACCTTCCTCCGGGGACCCTCAGATGCAGGCCTTGACAATCTTTGGGACGCTCTGTCAGACGAATCCTCCTCCTCCTCCTCCTCCCTCCCTGTGGCTGGTGCTGGTCTGCCCTTGGTGTCACAGGGAGGGTTGCCCATGTTGTCGGCGATCCGACGGAGTGAATGGCTTATGTCCCTTTGTACCGCCAGGAGCTCAGCCAGTCTTGCCTCCATCCGTCCTTGGTGTTGTTGTTGACTGGCGTGTTGCTCGGCCTGCTGATTCTTAATGTCTGTGAGGGTCGCCACTACCTGACTGATGGCCCTGGTTTCACGCCGGTATGCCTCCATGATGTTGCGTACATGTGACATACCGGTCCCTTCAGTTGTCTGGTCAGGTTCTCGCCTCCGCCTGCCTCCACTCCCACCACCCCTGCCCACACGAGCCTGGCCTGCCGTTGTCGGCACATCGGGTCTACGGGACCCCTGAGGGATGGCAGTGTCGGTGTTGGCTGCCTCCACCTGGGTGCCCGGCGAACCTTGTCCCTCCAGCTCAGTTGTTCAGTGTGGGCAGGGCTCCTGGGTGTCTCCTGGGATGTGGCAGGAATGGGGGTGGTGGTTGTCACAGATGTACCTGAAGCAGGTGCTGAAGGGGCTTGGACACTAGAGGGGCCAGGTGGGTTGGGGTCATCCGCGGAGTGTTGTGAGGTGTCGCTGCCGGTGGGATCAGGTTCCTCCTGAGCCTGGGACTGTGGTACTTGTTGGGGGGAGATCCATGACGTTGCCCTGTGTGTGAGAGAGAGACAATGTTAATGCTGTTTAATGCGACATCCATGTTTCATACATATTCTAGTTGCCACAGTTCCTCCAGGTAGTTGTATGTGCCTAGCATTCACATCAATGTTCACTTGTGGATGGGTATGTTGCAGGGGACTGATTGAAATGTTCTCCAGGGTGTTTGACATGTCGAATTTGGGCTTGGATGCTTCTTTGGCTGTGGCTTGATCTTGTTGTGTCACATGTCCATTGTGAGAGTGGGTAACTCCATTGGCTGCCCCGGGGGTGTGTGCTTGTGTAAGGGGTGAGTGATCATCCCTCAGCCCAACACTGTTCAACATCCACATGGGCCCCCTCACACAAGTGGCCCGCCACCGCAACCTCAAAAACATCTCCTACACCGACGACACCCAGCTCATCCTCTCCCTCACCAAGGACCCTCACACCGCCAAAACAAAAATCCACGAGGGTCCGAGGGCCATCGCCGACTGGATGCGGAGCGGCCATCTGAAACAGAACTTGGACAAGACAGAGGTCCTCATCCTCGGACCCACACCCTCAGCCTGGGACGACTCCTGGTGGCCGATCGCTCTGGGGACAGCACCGACACCCACCCACCATGCACACAACCTAGGATTGATCCTCGCATCCTCCCTCTCCATGTCCAAGCAGGTCAACGCCATCTCCTCCTCCTGCTAGGACACCCTACGCACGCTCCGCCGGATCTACTGGTGGATCCCGACCGAAACAAGTAGAAGAGTGACACAGGTCCTCGTCAACAGCTGACTGGACTCTACGCAGGACTCCCATCCAAACACCAACAGCGGCTACAACGCTTCCGAAATGCCTTCGCACTACTGATCGTCAACGCCCCCCGCCACAGCCACATCACCCCCCTCCTGAGTGACATGCACTGGCTCTACATGGACAAGATGATCACCTTCAAGCTCCTCACCCACGCAGACAAGGCACTCCACAATGCCGGACAAGCCTACCTGAACATCAGACTCAGCTTCTACACCCCCACCCGCCAGCTCCGCTCCGGCAGCCTCGCCCTCGCAGCTGTCCCCCACATCCAGCGTACGACCGCCTGTGGCAGATTCTTCTCCTACCTCGCAGCCAAGACCTGGAACACCCTCCCAACCCACCTACGACTGACCCAAGACCTACTTGCCTTCAGAAGACTCCTCAAGACCTGGCTCTTCGAGCAGTAGTGGAACCCCCCCCTCAGCGGCTTGCGACCCTCACAGGTAAGTAGCGTGCCTTACAAGCACCCTGATCGATTGTTGATTGATTGACGGTGCCTGCTGGTGGGTGTAGTGTGATTTGGCAGTGGATCTCCCAGGTGATGTATCTGTCCCCCCATGGAGCATGCTGCCATGTCAGTGAGTGTGAGTTCCTGTCCTAGATATCTGAGCTTGTTGTGTTTTTGTTAGAGTTTGCAGTTGTCACAGGAGGGCCTTGTGCAGCCTACAGCAGGGCCAAGTGTCAGCTGCTTTGTCAGTACTTTGCCAGTCACTGTGCATTGGGCATGGTGCATGGGTATGTACCTGGGCCATATGGGCTGAGGGCAATGGTGTCTGTTTCTGAGTTGTACAATATGTTTAGTGAGCCCCACCCTTCCAGCATCCCGGACATCCAGTCTTGGGTTTGTGGTTTGTGTAGGCTGGGACATGGCATGGCCTTGCTTTGTGAATGGGGCATACACATGTTAGTGGCATGAGTGTTGTTTTTGAGTGTGGTTGTGTCCGGTGAGGGCTTGGGGGTAGGTGAGTGCATTTGTTGTAGTTGGGGTGTGGATGCCATTACCCCCATGTTACGTAAGTAGTTTGTGTACTCACCAGGCTCGGCAACTCCTTCGACTCCATGTACTCCCACCGGCGGGAGCAGGGCCATCACCTTCTCCTCCCAGGGATGGTAATGTACCGGTCTGCTGGGCAGCCCACCTCCAGTGATGTTACTCTGGGCATAGTCCTCGTTCATTTTGCGCTTGACTGCCCTCCGCAGATCGTACCACCTGGCTTGGTCCTTCTGATGGGCGCAACAGCATTCACCCGATTGACAATCCTCTGCCACAGGCGTGATTTTTCGGCTATGCTGGTCTGTCTGACCAATGTTCCAAAGAGCTGTGGCTCGACTTTGATGACTTCGTTGACAAGGATGTCCAGCTCCTCCCTTGTGAACTTTGGATTCTTGTCTGTGGGCATGGTGTGTGGTGTGGGTGTGGATGGTTGTGGGTTTGTGGGTGTGAATGTGTAGGTGTGTGTGAATGTGTAGAGGGGGTATGTGTGAAGGTGGTTGTGTGAAGGTGTGTAAGTTAAGGTGTATGGGTGCAGTTGTTTGTGTGTGATGTCTGTCAGCAGTGGGTCTGTTGCAAAGGCTCATGGTTTGTGAGTGTGGGCCCTTTTTATTGGTCCATTTGTGGGTGTGGCTGGGTTTGAACTTTTGGTGGGTGTGTTATAAGAGGTGGTTGTGAGTTTGGGCCTCTGTTTGCCTGTTTGGATGTGCCAGGTCAGTCTTTTAGATGTTTTTTGTACTGTAGACGTGTTTTGTGGTGTTGTGCGAGTCGAATTGACCCTCCTTGTGCTGTTTTACAGTGTCCTGGTTCTGTACGAGTCGTGTTAGCGTATGTAAGGTGCATACATATGCGATGTTGTTGTACAGTGCTCACATATGCAATGTTGTTGTACGGTTCATACATACGCGATGCTGGGGTAAGGTGGTGGGGTACGGTGCGTCCAAGTACGGGGCTGGGGTACGGTGTTGGGGTATGGTGCGTACAAATATGTTGCTGGGGTACGGTGTTGGGGTATGGTGCATACATGTACGGCGCTGGGGTACGGGGCTGAGGTACGGTGCGTCCAAGTAGGGGCATGTGGTACGGCGCTGGGGTACGGTGCGTCCAAGTACGGGGCTGTGGTACTGTGGTGGGGTACGGTGCGTGCAAGTAAGGGGCTGGGGTATGGTGGTGGGGTACAGTGCGTACCTGTACGGGGCTGGGGTACGGCACTGGGGTATGGTGCGTCCAAGTAGGGGCATGGAGTACAGCGCTGGGGCATGGTGCATCCAAGTACGGGGCTGGGGTACAGTGGTGGGGTACGGTGCGTACCAGTACGGGGCTGGGGTACGGTGTTGGGGTATGGTGCGTACATGTATGGGGCTGGGGTACGGCGCTGGGGTACAGTGCGTCCAAGTAGGGGTATGTGGTACAGCGCTGGGGTACGGTGCGTCCAAGTACGGGGCTGGGGTACGGTGGTGGGGTACGGTGCGTACAAGTAAGGAGCTGGGGTACGGTGGTGGGGTACAGTGCGTACATGTACAGGGCTGGGGTACGGCGCTGGGGTACGGGGATGGGGTAGGGCGCTGGGATACGGTGCATCCAAGTACAGGGCTGGGGTACGGTGGTGGGGTACGGTGCATACAAGTAAGGGGCTGGGGTACGGTGGTGGGTTACGGTGCATACATGTGCGGGGATGGGGTACGGTGCTGGGGTGTGGGGCTGGGGTAGGGCGCTGGGGTACGGTGCATTCAAGTCTGGGCCTGGGGTACAGCGCTGGGGTACGGTGTGTCCAAGTACGGGGCTGGGGTACGGTGGTGGGGTACGGTGCATACAAGTAAGGGGCTGGGGTACGGTGGTGGGGTACGGTGCATACATGTATGGGGCTGGGGTACGGTGGTGGGGTACGGTGCGTACACGTACGGGGCTGGGGTAGAGTGCAGACATGGAGGGGTACAGTGCTGACATATGGGGGGAGGGGGGGCTGTACGACTCGTATCCCGGGCACAAGTTTACCCGGATACGAGTGGTACGGCGTTCGCTCCGTACGGGGCCTTTTCCATGCGCTTGTGATTTCGGACGGGCGGTACGGATCGTACATGCGCGCTCGGACTTCAGTTTTACGATTTGTATGTAAAACTGTCCGGGGACGTCTCGTACACTTTTCCCGAAGCAATTTGTATGTATTTTTCACGTACGAATCGTACTTCACCGGTGGGACGGCACTTGTACGATTCGTACGTAAAAAAATACGGATACGAGTCGTACAGTAATTTTTTTTATCGGATTGGAATCGGCACCTTAGTATTATATCTTAGTGCAAAATGCATTCTTGCACCAATTTTGGATGCAAGGGGGGCATTCTGCACTAAGAAAACAGCTAAATTCCGGAGGTAAGCTGGGGAAAAACTGTACTCCAAGAGCACATTTAGCGAGCGTGAACGGTTGCCCGTTATTCGTGTTCTGTTGCATTTAAAGATATTTCTTTATGCAAAATGCATTCTTGTGCCCATTTTTTACATGAAGGGGTGTTTTTGTATCAAGAAATAGCGCTACATGCAGAATTACTTTTCTCATGTAATTATGCATAATCTCATAGAATTTTTAGGTAATTCCACATGACTATGCTACACTAAATGAAGTGAGTTACACCCACCCCTAGTATTTAGCTTACTTATAAGTACCTGCTACATGGTACAAAGTGTACCCAGGGTCTGCAAGTTAAATGTCACTAGTATACTGCAGCACACATTATGCCACCCACTACAGTAACAGTGTAAACAGTGCTTCAGGCCTAACATTGTAGCCAGTTTGAAAACTGGAAGGTAATTTTACCATCAGGACAAACCTTGTCCTCATTTCCGATCTCCTCCATCTTAGTCAGCCTTAAAACTTACCTTTGTCTCGGTCAATCACAACCACATGATCGAGGTTGGTGTCTACTGCTTTTCAGTGCTATTTTTATTTACAACTCTAAAAATTCATATCCCAAGTTCTGCTTAATGGTTTCATTTTGTTCATTAAGATATTCTCTCTTTTTATAAACTGTTTTCCTCTTTCTACAGCAGCATTCTTCAGCACTCATAGAAAGAGAAAAAGGCCTCAGAGGATTTTTCATGTACAGGAAGGAGTGCCTTCCTGCACAAAACCAATGCTGCCTAAAGCTCCACCATGGTGCAAGGGTGGCTGTGTTGGTGCTAGACAGCACATGGAGAGGATAGGAATGTGCCATATAATGTTAAATATGACACATTCCTGCCCTCCCACACAACACAGGGCACAAAGATGTCTTGCTGTGCTTTGTAATTGACATTTTGATAAACATGCCGTAATCGGTCGGTCAGTCTCCCCGAAGCTGAGTGGGTCATAAACAATTCCGACAAGGAGTCGGTCAGAATGCTTTCCAACAGACATCGTAATGAGGCCCAAAGTATGCAACACATCTGAAAAAGCGGTTTAAAATAATATTATTTATATTTGTTGAATAATAAAATGTTAGTTAAAATATGAATAATGAAAATGCATTATTAAAATATTTATAGTTGATTACTACCCCACCATTTATCCTTACAAATAAAACAACTCACACCAAACAATATAAATACAAAAATTATTATTTTAAAAATGTTCATAATTTATTCTCTAGTAAATATTTATTATTAACAGTTAAGTATTAATCAATTAACAATATTTAATTAACTCACTAGCATTTGCTACTACAACTTCAACAAATGACACCTAATATATATTATAAAAAAAATTATATGTACATACTTAACATAATTATTTTTAATTTCTATAATTATTATGAATTAACTTTATTTATAAATTAGTATAGTTAATTTCCTATACATCCTTTACACCAGTGATACTCAAAGTATGGCCCCAGGGCCGCATTCGGCCCTCCTGAACTTTACATGCGGCCCTCTATATATACATGCTTTGCTTCCCCTACACCCACTTTACACCCCCCTTACTGGCATTAGTGCGTCCCTCGAACACACCATAGAACAAAGGGTGCGGCCCCCGGAAAATGTTTTTGGGTGCCCATGCTTTACACATACAATAACTACCTGACACACCCCAAAAAAAACTTTAGGGGCCTTTTATGAGTCTGACGGTTCACAGACCAGCAGATTCACAGGAGTGCGGCGGTGGCGGTCTTCAACCACCCAATTATGGTCAGGGTAGACGGGCTGCCCTAGGATCACTGCAAGCGGTAGGGATCAGAGATCTCTGGCGGTGGTGCAGTGGCATTGAGGCTGTAATATGCAAGGTTATGAGCTTCCTCACCACCACACTTTTCTATGCGGTGTGACCGCCATGAACATTTTGGCAAACGAAACAAAGTGGATACTACAGGGCCCCCTTGTGCCTGTATGCCATGGGGTACATGCATGTACTGCCCCCTGTGTGCATACACCCCAGTACCTGCATGGCATGGACTGAAGCAGTCCATGCTGTGCAGGTACTAATTTTGACATTCCTATTGCGGTGCCAATTTCATAGTCATCGCCGTGGGAACGCCCAAAAATTGCCCACCAGCCAGGAGAAAACTCCTAATATGGTAAGCGGTGCAGGAGTGGGGCGGTCCCACTCCCACACCACCAAACTCATAACAAGGCCCTTAATATATTACACAATTAACATCATTATTTTTCATTGAAATACATAATATTATTTAAACAGCATTTATTAACCAAAAAATATTTATCAAAGAATTCTTCTTTAGTTACTTTCCACCGATACTCCTACGAAACTCGCAACCCATACCTAAAACTTAACTTTAAAAAATATATATTTATACTAGTAATATAAATATTTATCAATTAACTAATTAATTTACTTCCCACAATATACCCCTACAAAATGCATAAAATGCTCCTAAAATCTAACTTGAGAAGAAATGTATTACACAATTAACATCATTAATTATCAATGTCATAATTATTATCAGTTAAAAATATATTATTAATTAATTAAAATTAACTTACTTCCCACCCTATACCCCTACCAAACCCTCAAACCACACCTACATGTCAACTAAAACCTTTTTATTGCATATTAAACATGGTTAATTATCAACTATTTAAATTAAAACAATGTATTGAACAATTATCATAATTAATTATCAATTAAAAAGGTATATTAATAACAAATTACTAATTGATTATAATTAAGGTACTTCCCACCCTGTACCCCTATAAACCCGAAAACACACACCTAAAACATAAATTAAAAAAAAATGAATTGCACAAAGAACATTATTAATTATATTAAATAATGAACATTAATTAAAAGTTCATTTTTAAATAATTATAATTAAATTACTTTCCACCTTGTACTTCAAAAAACCCACAACCCGCTACGGTACTAAAAATCACAAAATTGCATTAAATGTAATTTATTAACTACCACAAATGTAACAACTATACTAAAAACAGAAACAATATTTATACAACAAATTTACATAATATACATTTAAAATATATACTAAAATACATAACAATAATTATAAAGCAATATTATTAACAACTAGATTTTGTAAACAATATTAACGACTTTGAAATTTTCAAAATCATTATTACTTATCTTAAAATAGATATTCTTAACAACGATATTCTTGCAGATGATATTTTCATATCATTATATTTTGTACACAATATTTTGGTAGGATGATATTTTGGTTTCAATATTATGTCAGAAAATCGATGTTGGCTTCCCCTCCACCTCCCCTTGCACTAAAAGGAAAAATCCTCTGGAGGTTCTTGAGCAGGACTCGAGTTCTACTTGTTATCTAACACTCCAAGGGCTCAAGGGCCTATACTACAACTTTAGGTCTAAGGTTAAACACTAAACTGAAATGTGGGATCTTATCACAACCCTCTCCCCAGCTATATGCTTCTTCACTGAGACTTGGCTAAACTGAGTATCTCTTCCTTGTATCCAATTGGCCCCACCAGAAAACTACCTTCTGGTCAAGCTAGATCAAGAGACCAGACCCGGAGGTGGTGTGGCCATGCCAGTCCAAGTCTCATTGGATGTAGAAATTGTTGACACCCATATTACAAATTGGGTGGAATTGTGTGTTTTTAAAATGTCGGTCTCAACCAAAGAGTACTGGAAGGCGGCACTTGCTTATCGTCTGCCTGGAGCGAAAAAATAGTTTTGCCACTCACTAATACATTTTGCAGCACATACTGGCATCCAACAATTTTCTGCTCTTTGGCAATTTTAACTTCCACTATGAAAACTTTGAGGTGGCCCAACTCCTAACAGCCATGGAAATGGTTGGCCTCCAACAAATAATGACAGCTCCAATGCATGTCAGTCCATACCCTAGACCTTATTTTTACCAGCACGCTGAAGGTTAGGTGTGACCCATCACTACCTGTCACATGGCTTAATCAACACCAGATCAAGCTACAGATCTCAAGAGACAACAAACCTGCCAAACCAGGTAGAGGAGCCAGCAGAGTCAGGAGACAATGGACGACAGTTACACTTGATTCTTTTTTCAAAATTATTGAGCCAAATGAGAACACTTTGTATAGTGATATAAACACAGCCTTAGCCTAGCTCACAATCGGGTTTATGAGCAATGTATAGTTAAGAGACCATGCTAGAGGCAGTCACCAATACCATCAAACAGTCACTGGATGCTGGCACGCTGGTCATGCTGGTATTGCTGAACTTCTCAGTTGCTTTCACTACTGTCTACCATAAAATCTTAATCAATAGGTTGCATGACGCTGGTATATATGGTAGAGTGCTACAATGGCTCATGGACTTTCTGGATTACCGAACCCAAACCATCTCTCTAGACTCTTTCAAGTCATGAACTATGGTATTCAACAAAGGAGTCCCGCAGGCTTCCTCCACGTGTCTGACAATATTTAATATCTTTGTGGGCCCTTGCGCAGATTGTTAGATCGTGCGGATCTGAGATTGTGTCATATGCTGACAATACTCAACTTGTCATCTCCATTGGTCAGGACCTGGATAAGGACCCAGAGAAGGCTAAATCTCGGTTCTCGGGCTGAATGAGGAAATCTGCTACCTGGATGACAACTGCCTTCAATTAAATGGCAAAAAGGCTGAAAAGTGCTGTTTGGAAAGGCTCAGGAGCTGTGGTTGGCGTACTAGTGGCCCGCTGAATTAGGCTCGGCCCCATGTCAAAAAGAGGCGGTAAAAAACCTTGGCATTTACTTGGATCAGACTTTATCCATCAGAGACTAGGTTAGGGCTTCCTGCAGCTCTTGTTTTGCCACAAAGCTGCTACTAAGGAAAGTGTTTCCTTGGCTTCCGCCAGCCTAAAGAAAAACCCTAGTCTAGGCCTTGATCATGAGTCACCTAGACTATGGGAAAGCGCTGCTTGTTGCAGCCAATGACACACAGTTGTCTAAGTTCCAGGTTGTGCAGAACACTTCAGCCCAGCTGATATGCAACCTCCCTTTACACCACACCAGTGCACCCATCTTGAAGGCCTGGTACTGGCTGCCAGTTAGGAAATGTGCCATTTTTAAGCTGTGTTGTTGGACACATAAGGCAATAACCTATTTTTCACCATATTACCTACACAACAGGCTCTGCCATTACTGCCCCACCAGACTGCTCAGATCTGCGAACAAAGCTTGACTACTGATCCCTCGTATCCTTACTTTGGGATTCGAAGCAGATCTTTTTTGTATCTTACCCCATTCCATTGGATGAAACTTCCTCTGCAAATTTATATCTGCGCACAATCTGACAAGTTAAAGAACTGGTAAACATATGGTTGCTCTAATCGTACTGTATTGACCCGGAGTAACAAAGCGCCAAGATACTCCTTCGGGTGTGAATTGTTGTGCTACAGCAAGTGGCCATAGCAAATCTTCATACATCTTTTCAGAAGTCAGAACATTAGAGAGGAGTTGCTTCAGCATCTCCATTGTCATCGATCACAGTGTTTTGGCTAATTCCTAAGACTTTGGTAAATACTTGCTGGCCTTCATCTTGTACATCAGGCACTGGTAGACAACAATGGCTCCTCCATGACTGCAAAAAAAAAAATAATACAAGCTTTAACATCATTGGCATTTTTTGTAAGAGTGCAAATTTAGGGACCAGGACTCCAGTAGCCACAGACATGCAAGTGATTGCCATGCAAGTGATTTCTGTGTTTTGTTCATGTTCAAATTTAGAACAGAATTTGAATTAGGTCACAGTTTGACTGTTGGCATTGCAAAGTATACAATGGAAGGTTAAAATTATGTTATAGGTGGGTCTTGCATTGAGATACAAAGTAACTTTTGAAACCCAAAAAACACCTAAATTCACCAAATATTGTTTGCAGAGCTAAATAAGACTTGTACACCCAACACACATTGCTTATGACCTCACATATTACATCACTCATGATTTGTTAAATTAGCATTATCGATGCTATCCCTCAGGTAATCTAATTTCAACACCTAACTATGAAGTCACTTTAAACTTTGTTTTTCTTTACATTTCTGGGATTTTATTTGATCGTATTCACAATTTAGCATATGTTCAAGCCCCTTGAGCAAACTGAAGTCAACACTCCTGCTGTGCATGGCCCAATCCCCTTGCTGCATACGTTGAAAGGTCTTGTGCAGCAGGGGTTGGCCACAGAGCCATTGCACATGACAACCTTCTCTGCCCCCGTGGGCAGACAAACCATGTGCATGGCTGCAAGCTGTGTGCAGTGGGGTTTGACCACAGGGCCTGTCATCCAGCCAGGCCATGCACACAAACCCTATGGATGACCAGAACCCCCACAGATGCCCAACCCATGTTCACTTTACATCTTTAATTGTTTTTGGGATTCTCTGGCCCTTTCGCTGTACCATCCATGCACGCTTTCACTCCATGGTACCACACTACCATTAAGCATACTCAGGGAAGCTTGCATGCTTTCATAGTACCACGGGGGAGGAAGCTTGTACAGCAGCTCCTGTGATACCTTGCTGTACCTTACAGGAGGTCTTTCCTGAGTTCCCTGGTACCCCCAGCCCAAAATATAATAATGTATCCTCTGAAGGGTCCCTCTTGCAAATGCCGGGTTGTCAGGGTGCCCATACCCTGCTCTCTTATATTTTTTGCCCAAACCATTAGGACACAGGACTGAGTGACTGAGTTCTATAATGATGGATTGTTAGAAATGGTATTCCTGGTTGACTGAGGTATGTACCCAGGCCAGGCAGGAACCAACACTCTAGTCAGGGTAAGCTAGATACAAACAAAAAGATAACCTGTGCTCACCCTCTGGTAGGCTGGGACAGAGCGGTTAGGCTTATCTAAAGATGCAATCTGTAAAGTATTTGTGCAACACACACACTATTACACAATGATTACACCAAAAAAAGACTCCTCACAGGTCTAGAAAATTAGAGAATAATATCTGAGTAAAACAAGAACAAAATGACAAATATCCAGTCAAGATATGAATTTATAAATATTAAATGCAAAAACAGTGCTTAGAAGTCCAAGCAGTCAAAAGGATACTTGAGGTCGTGAGGAACGGATGTATGACGTTACAACACATACTTTTCCAACGCATGCACTTACAACGCAATTTTTACATCGCAACATCCACTACAACGCATTCCATTACATCGCATGACACTACACCGCATTTTAAAAAACTACCTTTACAACGCATTCCATTACATCGCATACTACCTTTACAACACATACCATTACAACGCATACTGTTACTTTGCATTTAAGGTAAGTATTGGATAGTATAGGGGTAAAAATTACTATTCTAACTCCAATGGTATGCATTGTAATGGTATGCGTTGTAATGCCTGCATTGTAGTGACATGCGATGTAGTGTCATGCGTTGTAATGGTATGCGTTGTAATGGTATGCGTTGTAGTGTTGTGCGTTGTAAAGGATGTTCCGTTGTAATGCCTGCGTTGTAAGTGTAGTGCGATGTAAAATGTTGCGTTGTAAAGGTTGTTTCCCGTGAGGGACTGGTGCAAATCCAAAGTTCAGGCTAACCACAATTGAGATCAGGCCTGCTACAGGACTCATGTAGGGGCCACTGAGAAAGTTCCTTGAATGGAGCAAAGCATCATCCCTGAGAGCACGATGCATTGATCTTTTCAATGCAGTTTTGTTGCTGCGTCATCATGCAGCTTTGCTGAGGTGAAGGCAATGCTTCGTTGTTGAGCCAAGCAGAGCATTGTCATCGGGTAATGCAGACTGTAGAACCACTGTCATCGAACTGCCTCTATGTTGGCATCGAAGGGAGATGCGTCAGTTCCGATCAACGCAAAGGTGACACTGTTTTTGTACTGTAGCAAAACAGTTGCAGAATCTACTTCCAAAGCAAAGAACTTAGAGAGGGCACCTCAGGCAAGGGTAGGACTCACAGAAGGCAGAGCCCAGCAGCACCATCAGAATTGAAGGAGGTCTTTTGTGTTCCTGAGACTTGAGAACACAGGAGGTAAGCAAGTAAGCCCTTGGAGATCATTTTTGAGGGGCGGTGGAGTCCAGCTCTCCTTCAGCAAAGTCAGGGCAATAAGCAGAAAAGCAGTCCTTCCAGAAAAGCAGTATAATTCAGTCCTTTCAAGCAGCATAGGAGTTCTTTCGACAAAATTTCAGTTCAAGTTCCAGAAGTGTCTGATTGTAGTGGGTCAGAGACTCAGCACTTATACCCAAAAGTGGCTTTTATGTAGGGGTGACTTCAAAGCAGCTCGCTGAAGGGCACAAAGTGGACAAGGATTCCTTTCAACAAGGTTCTGTCTGCCAGGCTTTCCTTTGGTGCTAAATCAGTGCTTTGTGTGTGTATAGGACACTTACCTTTGTCGTGCCGCTGACTCTCCTCCCTCATCATCTCTTGTCTGCTTCTCCTCCTCTCCGAGTCAGGATCTCTTTCGGTCTGAGTTAGGAAGCACACAGGCTCTTCTAAACCAATCACTAAGCGGCAATGCAGCATTGTGATCGGTCTGAGCACTGTGGTTCGGCACTTACACAGGGACATGGAGCCTGGGCATGTTCTCCACACAAGCTGTAATGCCGCCTGCATGGAGAACATGCAATGTGCGCATGATTGGTTGGCTGGCCAAACCGTCATTCACACTTAAGTGCATATATTTCCTCCTCCCCTTGCTGGCTGTGATGACAGTCAAACGCCACCCCAAAACCTGCTTCAATACGAAAAAATTAAATGATAACAACACCAGTTTATTTTTTCTGCTTTGCACTGCTAAAAAGCAGTGGGGCTATGCTCCACAGCCTTAGAAGAGGAGCAGCCACTGGACCTATATGTACATAACAAATCGGTAGTGTTTAGTGGTTTTTCAACCCCCATGGGGGCAGGGGGCAGAAAATGAAGGACATATATCTGCCTCATTGAGGGAGCATCTCTTAGCCATGGAGCTGCACTCCCCTCAAGCAGCAAGCCCTGATGGCCTAGTGGTTGCATTCCTGCTGTGTGATCACTGTCCCACCCACGATCCCACAGCAGGAATGCACAGAAGAGAGACGCCAGGCCCAAGGACAAACTCTTTCTGTTACTCTGAGGTGCATCTTGCTCCCTAAATCTTCCCAGGTGAGCAGATTTACCTGGAGTAGATACTGCTTGCTTGAACAAGCATTGGAATCAAAATAGCTTCCAGTGCATCCTTGACTATTACCATGACTGGCACGACATGGTTGCGCTGACATTATGATCCGAGGAAGGGGTTAGTGTGACAAAGAAGCACTTCTGGTGGGGGTATGTATCAAAGAAGGGTATTTCAAAGGGGGCACCAGCGCTTCCCCCGCAGCTGTGGACCAGGGAATGCTTGGGACATTCGTTGCAAATGATAGGTGTGTTAGGACATGTCCACCATGCTCTTAAGGCTGAATTGGTTAAAAGGTTTGCTGCTCTACGGAACACTAGTTATACCTCACTGTGGTTTAACACTTAATTTTCAGCTTTATTTAATGTTTCTATTGTCAATCAGTGGAAACAGTCTACCCTGTGTTAAATAGGGCAATTCTTCAAGGTGAGAGTATTACAGCCCTCTGAAAGATGCGTTTCAAAAGTGTGCATTTCCATAGAGGGCCTTTTGTTGCGCATGCAATGGCAAAACATTTTCTGTCAAGTATCACCCAATTAGAATTAACTTGGCACACATTTCTTTAATAGACGTACTGGCAGGATTCATGGAACGCTAATGAGAGCAATGTGTCACAGTACAGCAGACTGCTACATGCATTACACATGGTGATACCATCATTAATATGTCTAGTTTAAAGACCCATAATTTCAAACAAGAGCTATATTATGTCTCCAAAAGGTTCTATCCATTGACCTGATTCACATTACCTTTCATGTGGAATACCAGGTGCTGGTACTACTCATCTCTTTGTCAAGTGTGAATAAAAAATAATGGAAACAAGTATTTATACAAATAAATACTACTGTGCTTCTCTCTATCAAATGAATTCTCTTTGATCGCTCATCGGACGTTCCATCTGCGCTTTTTTAGGAGCTGCCAGATCCTGTATTGCTAGAGACTGACCAGCAGTAGATTTTCCATTTGTCAGGCCTTGGTGATTTTCAATTATTGACACTTGTAGTTTGGAGATCTCACTCGTGTCTGAATGCGCCAAGCAGTAAAGTTCAGAAAATATAGGGGCCTGTTCTCTGATGGATGTTTTTTTTTCCCAACTTAAACCAATTTGCATACCTATGTAAGACTGTGATAATTAATAGATTATTTGATACTAAAGTGGAAATTGCCATTTCTTATAGAAGAATTTGGTGAGCACTTTTGCGATGGCGTTGTAGGCTTAGTTGGTTTGTTTTTGGATGATGGATATAGTGCATTTTTTAATAATCTTTTGCAAAAATAAAATAAAAAAAGGAAAAATATAACGCACTGAGTCACTGTCTTAGTTTGGTTTTGAATTTAGTAATATCAACACAACCAGTTTAAATAGCTACCAACAGGAAACAATCAGATCAAGGTTAACACGGTGACTCCCGGAACTCTTATTCTTGCAACGCTACATGATTCAAGGGGATGTCACAAAATGTTTAACAGAAGCAGGATTCTGAGACTAAACAAAGCATTACCATTGTTAGTCCATGTCACTGCAAGAGACATTTGATCTATCTCATTTATAAAGTGTATTAATGATGATTTAGGGCTCTAAGATAATACGCATCAATTAATCAATATATATGCCACTCTGCAAAAAGTAATTTAGTCTAGAGCTGAAGGAGAAGCACAATGCACCCGCAGAGGATGTCCATGAGGGGGAAGGAAGTAGTCAGTCTGCCGAAGTGAGCTGGAAGACAGGAAGGCAGAGAGAGAGAGAGAGAGATAGAGAGGGAGAGGGAGAGGGAGAGAGAGAGATAGAGAGAGAGAGAGAGAGTTCAAACTACATCTAGCCAAAATGAGGGTGAAAGCAGAAGAGAGGAAGGCTGAAGATGAAAGAGCCATAGCTGAACAAAAACTGCTGCTGGAGCATCAAAAAAGCATTAAGGAGGTGGAGCTCAAGGCCAGGCAAACTTCAGGATCCAGCAGTGATGGTGCAAAATATCTTCAGTGTACCTTGAAGAGGTGAGGGTCTACATACTACAAGACCCGGTGCTAGGTTAAGTGGTTGGAGACAGCATAGATAAATGGTATTCTTCCTTTGCAGTAGCCCTGAAAATGCACAGGGTCCGAGAGGAGTTTTGGAGGGCTCTCTTATGGAAACACATGCCTATAGTATGGGGGACACACTTGTTACATTTGATGTGTAAGGGGAGATCAAGTACATCATCATGAAAGCAATATTTTTCTCTAAATTTAGGGTTGCCCCTGCAAAGTACCATCAAAGGTTCAGGAATAGCCGCAAACTCCCAAACCAGTCTTGGGTGGATTTCGTAGACTATTCCAGCAAGGTACTGTATGGTTGAGTATGGAGCAGCAAAGCTGAGAATTACGTTGGGCCGCATAACGAAATCTTGAGGGAGCACCTGCTCAATACCTGTTCTACAGAACTGCCCCAGCTCCTAGTGGCTAGTAAGCTCTCAGACCTCAGGTACCTTGCAAAGGTGACAAAACTTTGAATCAGCAACTGAGTGTCTGAGAAGGTACCTGGGAGTGACCCTGAGAAGGGTGTTACAGGTTCCCACAGCAGAGTGAGGGGTAGGTCAAAGAAGACTCAGACAAGGCAGCGGGTAAGCTAGAGGCAAGGGTTCCCATGCCCCTTCTGAGAAACCGGGGGGTTCTGGCAGGCGGTATCCTAGATTGCCCCATTTCCTACCCCCCTGCTTTGAATGTTCTTTGTTAGGACACAAGCAGGGGGACTTTGTCTGTCCTAAGAAACCACCCACCAGCCTTGCCCCACTAAACTTTGACATTCTCAGAACACTTTTTATCAAATTTCTTCTAGGTCTGAAGGAAATCGCAGACTGGGCCCAATCCACTTTTTGTATCTGAGTCGTGCATCATCCAATCGGCCATATTTTTGGACTTTGACCCGGTCTTGCATCACTGGATGTCTGTGGTTGGTGCTTTGATCTTTGAGGAGTTAGGTTTTACATTCAATTTAAAAAAAAACATAACTCTGGTTCTAATGATTGGATATTTGTTGTTTTGGTGTCAAATAATATATTGGAATGTATGCTATTTTTCTAAATTGTTGTGAGATTTGAATTGTGTTTTCACTTTTACTGTTTGTAGGCAGCATAAATACTTTGCACATTGCCTCTAAGTTAAGCCTGACAATTTTGTGCCAAGCTTCCAGAAAGGTGAGCACAGGTTGATTTGGGGTTTGCTTGTGTTCCACCCTGACAGGGATTCTGGCTGTTGCTTGAGCAGTGTTAACACCCCACTCAACAAACAACCGGATTTCTCATATAGTTCCCTGGAAATGTATTGCTGTTTGAGGAAGGTAAGAAAATTATAATCTTTAGAACTTTTACCAGCAGTACAGTCCCAACCAGTAGCCAAGCTCTGCAGATTTGCTCATCAGATTGTTATTGGGCCCTTCCCTGATTCATGTTGACTGCAATGGAGAAAATATATTTGGTACATGATCTGTAAAGATGTTCCAGGAATGAGGTCTTAGGTTGATAACAGGATGGCTGGTCCTACACATTCCACTTTTTTACTTCGCTCTCATTAGAACTACACCCTGTTATACTTGGGTTTATACTTCCTGTTTCACTTCACGCTATAATGCAGAATCATGCACAGATATAGATTAACAAAATGATTGCATTGCTGAACCATTGTCTAGCAGTATACTCTAATCCACCTTGATACTTTTTGACACTATGTCATGTGCATTGCACTCATACAGCATATGATCACACACTGGTTCAAATTCCACCTATGACAATATAGGGAGAACCAGGATATACATGCATAATAATACTCTACAATGTAATTTTTTTAAGTAAACAAGGGTAACCTGTTTTCTGTTTCAAGACATATAATCGTATAGTCTGTTATCCCTTTTCTGTAAGAGAAAATTTCAGGAAGCAAAACATTTTTTTTTCATGAACGCCTTTAGTTTGTCTTGAGAAAGACTCTGCCTCAGGGATGAGAATGCATGGACCATTCCCCACAAGTCAAACCTTGTTTTCATTTGCACAATAATTAAGTGCTGACATTTTTCTGTGTGATGGAGGTTCATACCAGGAATGTGCCACCAGAAGCATGTCTGCTGCTGAAGCACCCGGCACCAGAGGTAGTGCATCTTTTTTCAAAGGCATCTTAAGGTGAAATAGATAGATAGATAGATAGATAGATAGATAGATAGATAGATAGATAGATAGATAGATAGATAGATAGATAGATAGATAGATAGATAGATAGATAGATAGATAGATAGATAGATAGATAGATAGATAGATAGATAGATAGATAGATAATAGGTGTGGGTAAATAAAACATGTTATTTAAAGCAAGTGTATTTATAAACACACATTCTCATATGTGGTACTATGGTGTAAAGATCTTTTGCCATGTTAATGCCTATACTAAGGCCTAAATAATTTGAAAATGCACTCATCACCATGACGCCCAGCACCTTGGGTTTGATTCACAAAGGTAAACTTACAATTTGTGTAGGTTTACTATTTTTGAGATATTCTCAAACTGAGGGCCTGAAATAGGGCCTGATTACAAGCTTGGCGGTGAAGCGGCTGGACGACCCCGCCGCCGCACTGCAAAATCTGTGTGTGCAACGCCTGCCATAGGATGACTTTTTAAGTCACTGGTGGGTTGTTCTATGGCAGTCCCATGGCAGTGCCTATTAAATGGGCACCCCCATGGGAACAGTATCTGCAAAGTGTGGACTGATGCAGTACTTTCTGTTCAGGTTCTGGGGTGCATTCACATAGGGAGGCACAACATGTGCCCCTTTGCCCCTGCATGGGCCCTATGGCCCAGAGGCAACAGTGGGCCCTGTAGGGCCCCCTTTGTTTCCTTTCTGCCACAGTTTTCATGGAGGAGGAACCATGTAATATGCTTTGCGGGACTGCTGTTGTCTCACCAAACATATTGTGGCCTTAAGACCGCTCGCTCTGATCCCTGGTGGTTGCAGTGGTGCAATGGTGGTTCGACCGCCCTATTTGTAATAGGGCAGTCGGAAGACTGCCACCACCACGCCCCCTTGAGTCTGACGGTCCGTTGATCACCAGACTCGTAATCAGCCCCAAATTCAGTTCCATCTGCATTCAATTTATAGCTAAGTAAAGCTTAAAAGCATTATGCCATATTATCATAGGATCATAAAAACAATATTGAACTAAAACTACTAAAAGCTACATTGCATCACAAAAAAAATGTATATCTTGCTCGATTTGATGGGGATCTAAGCTGAGGAGTCAGCATCACCAACCTGCCGGCTCACCTGTTTTTTCACTTGGCGCTCAACCACCACTCGGCCCGACCCCTCCCTCCTAACATTCACACTAAAATCTTATTTGTACGGAGAGTTAGCTGGGTGGGTAGAATGAGTAAAGACATACAGGGAGACTGTATAATTGTTAATTTTAGGGACACTCAGGCTGTAAAATATATCCAGCACGCACAATCCTTTGACCCTAACACAAACATCATTCCATTACCTCTCGATTACTTTTATCCTCATCATTCAGCAAATAATCAGTGGGAATTAGTAGGGAGGGCAAAAATACAAACAAACCAGGCAAGAGGTATGTTGCCTATACCCAGACAAGGCTGGTTGGAGACCTTTCCACTGTCAAACAGGTATAGCTGTCTGGACATGGTCGATTGACTACCCCTGAATTATAATGCCGTCGATCCTGTGGGGGAAGCCACAGTGGGTGATAAGCCAACCTCACCGACAGACCGTTGTCCCGTAAAACCGCCAACTCCCTCAAAGAACAACTTAGGACCTATCCCCATTAACATTGAGGACAATGAGAAAACTGACCATCTTACACTGTCGAGCAGCGAATCTACCAAATCTGTTGCTCCTGGAGTAACTCCTATAGTGACCTCATTTCCAGAGGGCGACATATGCCATTCAGTTAGATTTCTATCCTGGAATGTTGCAGGGCTGTCTTCCAGGTTAGCCGACATAAATTGTGCTTCCTTCATTAAACGGTTTTCGATTGTCTGCCTCCAGGAATGCTGGACGGTTGAGCCCATTCATATGAATGGTTATCGTACTTACCACACACCAGCTGTACACACCTTGAGAGGGAGAAATAAAGGAGGCCTTTGTATCTATGTCTCAAACTGCTTAAAGGAAACTAAGATTTCTTTTTTCTCCAACTCTATCTTTTACCAGATTTTGCATATTACACTGGGAGGCAATGAACATATTAATTTGATTAATTTCTATAATAACATTCCGAAAGATGCTTGGGCCTCGACCTACAAAGAACTACTTGAGAGCCTCAAAAATATAGATGAAAAAGAACGCACTGATAGCTGTGTGATTTGGATGGGCGATTTTAATTGTTTTTTATGCCCATTGAGCGACCATAACCTATGTGGACTGGGAGAGATGGATGGTGTCACTGTGACACATTTCTCACATACATCCTTGGGAAAATACCTTAATGAGATACTTTTTTCCCTGGACCTGGGTTTTGTGAACGAACTATGCTCCCCACCAGTCTCTTTTAACCCCACATTCATTGGACGGGGCTGCAAATCAATAATTGACTTCATGTTAATATCCAAACGCTATTTTCACTATATTCTTGCGTTTGAAACATGTGAGATAGCAATGAGCGACCACTTACCGCTTAGCATGTCCCTTGATACAATGTTGGCTAAACAGAACACGGTTACTAAGATCCAGACCCTGTATGACTTTAATATTGAACTTGTAAAGAAGAATGGTTATACCCTTAAATGGGATAAAGTGGAACCAGTGGCCTTCCTAGGTAAATTAATTCGCTCAAAGGAAGAGGAATTTAATATCTGTCTTACAGAGCTCATTGAGCCTCTCAAAGTCAATGATGCTTTCCTTAGCATCTCGGAGGAAATTAAAAAGCTACTCACGAGACCACTGCACCTTGGGGCAAACAAAATCAAGAGATGGTTTGATAGAGAGTGTAGTAAGACCCACGCTCATTTAATGGAACAATTAAAAAGGGAGCCTAGGGTAATGGCTGATGTTAGATCAGCTAGATCTGCGTACCAACAGGCAGTTAAAAAAAGGAAAAAACAAATTAAACAGGAAGCCTGGAGTACTCTTCGGGAAACCTGTATCTCCAAAAATAATACTGCATTTTGGAAAGCGGTGAATGCTCCGTTTTTTTCCAAAGATTCTACAGACTCTATTGTAATAGCAATCTCGGAAGAAGGCTGGTTGTCCTTCTTCCGTGAACTTTACACAAAGGACTCTCAGGTCGAGATAGAAGGGGATTTTACTTCAGGCAATAAGGACATAGTATCCTATCCAATAAACATCGATTTTACTATGGAGGAAGTTATGACAGCCATCAATAAGAGCCCAGCGGGTAAGGCCCCGGGTCCGGATGGTGTTCCCGTAGATGTTTTTAAGGCTAACAGTAAGTTATGGGCCCCCCTGCTAACCAACGTTCTTAACAGTTTTACTAAAACGGGCTTCCCAAAGACCTGGCAGGAAGCCATTGTAGTACCTATTTTCAAGAAAGGAGATCGTAGTTCACCTAAATGCTACAGACCGATCTCCTTACTTGATTCACTTATGAAGATCGCGGGGAGAGTCATACTCGACAAACTACAAGTATGGGTGAACGACACAGGTACTCTCTCCCAATTTCAATACGGTTTTAGGGAAGGCCTAGGCACAATTGAGCAAGGTCTGAATTTAGCACTCCTAGTAGCCAAGTACGTCGAAGCAAAAAAAGAGAACTTATTTCTTACATTTGTGGATTTAAGTTCGGCCTTTGACTGTATCAATCATAATAAACTCTGGCTAACTATGCAGGAAATGGGAGTGGACCCAAACCTCCTTATATTCATCAGAGAACTATATCGGGAGGCGGGTGCGAGGGTACGTTATGGGGAAAAGGGGGATTGTACCTCCAAATTTTCCATAGAAAAGGGTGTGAGACAAGGCTGTATTCTAGCACCTTTTTTATTTAACTTATATATTAATTCGGTCGCGTCTCACCTCCTGTAAAACAAGCAGGATTACCCAAAAATTGGCAACTCCTTTATCCCCATTCTCCTATACGCAGACGATGCCGTAATCATGGCCCGGACCCAAATCGGTCTCCAGAGATCGATTACTAGCTTCTCCGAATATATGGGCAGTAGAGGCCTAAAGATCAACATAAGTAAAACATTTAATATGTGTTGTACAAAAAAGAATAATCTTAGTTGTAATTCATTTTTATCTAACACGAAAATCATGACTGTTAATACTTTTTCGTACTTAGGTATTACCTTTGACAGTAAGGGAACTTGGACAGCGGCAGGTGATTCCCGTAAGCTAGCTTTCTCACGAGCAATTGGGGCGGTTAAACATTTTTCAAATAATGTTGGAGGTCGCCCGGTACCAGTCTTGCTCGATATCTATAGAGCTAAGTGTGTATCAACTGCAATATATGGTGCAGGAATTTGGGGGATTGTGAACACCTCAATTACTCAAATTCAGATCTGTCAGAATACTTTCCTGCGGTATTTACTGGCTGTGCCGGGGTCAACTTCTTCTTTTGTCTGTCATCAAGAGTTGGGTGTGCCCTATATTGCTGACCTTATTAAACTGGAGCCCATCTTGCTGTGGCATAAAGTCTGGTCTGGAACTGAGACAGTCCTAAACAGGGAAATAATAAAGGATTGCCTAGGCCTAGATGGAACACTGAAAATTCCCTGGCTTAATTATGTAAGGAAATTTTTTATTGAGCTAGGCCATCCGGAGTTCTTTAACTCTCCAGCTAGCATGACGAATTTCTCTAGAAAGAAACTTAAGCAAATTTGTCTGCATTTTCTTTCAGAGGCACGCTGGATGTTAGAGAAACGCAAGAGCTCTGTTATGGCCAATCAGCTACTTATCACTAACCAGGGTATACAACCATACTTGGAACTAGTCCCCAGCTGCTATACCCGTATGCTGCTATCTCGTTTTAGGGCTGACATCTTTTATAGAATGGTCACATTCCCTGAGAAGAACTGCTGGCTTAAGGAACTTACTCCATGTCCCTGCGACCATATTTCTGTCCAATCTTCCCTTCATTGTATCCTTTTCTGTAAATTTTATTCTGAACCTAGAAAAAGTATTTTACGACCAGTTTTAAAAAAGCTAGGGCTGAGACAATGTAGAGCGGCTCTGGTTAGATTACAAATGTTAGATGATGAATTTCTTATCTTTTCGGTCTCTACGTTCCTAAAAACCGTTATTAGATTCAGGATCTCTATGAATTAGATCATTTTTATTATGCTGTTATTTTTAACTTTGAAAGTCTGTCTTAATGAATGAAATGTGATGTTTATCTGCTTTTATGGTTTTGTATCTTAAAAATCGAATAAAGCTGTTTCTGATTCTGATTCTGATTCAGTTCCATCTGCATTCAATTTATAGCTAAGTAAAGCTTAAAAGCATTATGCCATATTATCATAGGATCATAAAAACAATATTGAACTAAAACTACTAAAAGCTACATTGCATCACAAAAAAAATGTATATCATTGATGGGGGTACATATTAACTAGGATAACATCTCTACACCTGGGTGCAGGTAAATCAAATCACATATAGACACATATTCTCATTAATATAATGTTATCCACAATATTACAGCATGAGCATCTTTTAAAATCCTAACAACTAGAAAGATTTGTATTAAAGTATTATGTGCAATGATGAATGTTAGACTTGGCTTTTTCAGAGGGTTTGCCCCCAGACTTTTTGCTTTTTGGCCTCCTGTTTTTGACGCTGTTTCTGTTGGTTTTAGGACTCTGGGCACTTTACCACTGCTATTCAGTGCTAAAGTGCATTTGCTCTCCCTGTAAATTGTGTTTATGGATTGGTGATTCCATGACTGGCATATTTGATTTACTGTTAAGTCCCTGGTACAGTGCACTGTCTGAGCCCGGGTATGTAAATCAAATGCTGCTAGTGGGCCTGCAACACTGATCGTGCCACCCACATGAGCAGCCTCCAAATATAACTCAGACCTGCCACTGCAGTGTCTGTGTGCAGTTTGTAAGTGCCTAGTCGACCTGGCAAGTGGACCCGTGTAATCTTCAATTTTCTTACATATAGGTCACCCCTTAGGTAGGCCCCAGGTACCACCTAGGGCAGGTTGCTGTGTATGTTAAAGGTAGGACATGCACTGGTGTGTATAACATATCCTGGTAGTGAATTACAGTGTATTTCATTGTTCACTATTTAAGGGCTATCTGTCCCATAGGATAGAATGGGAGTTTATTTATAACATCTTATAAATATCACCTCTCATTGGGACAAGATAGAACGATGCAGTTTAGTATGTCTGAACTCAGAATTTAAAAATGCATCTTTTAGTAAAGATGATTTTAATTTTTGGTGTTTGAAAATACTACTTTTAGAAAGTGGGTATTTTCTTGCTTAGCAATCCTGTGTGCCTCTGCTGGTTTGTGGATTGACTGTCTGGCTGTGGTGTAACAGGGGCTGTGGATGTGCATTCTGTCGGACAGGCACTGGGGTCGTTGATGTGTGTCCTGCCTTTCCTGAATTAGTTAGGGCTGGGCTGAATAAACCTGTACAGCATTCTGAGTAGTGGGAGGAGTTTTCACTAGCACCTGATTAGGCCTGGTCTGCCTTGCACAATGCTGTCTCCACCTCCTGCAGGGAAGCTGTACCGGAGAGTACAGAACTGGTTTGGGCTGAGCACAGACACTCTCTGCCCAAAAGAACAAAGTGAAACTGAGTAGTAATATTGGGGCCCAGACCCCAGAACTTCTGATTACTGCTGAAGTAAGGAATGTGCCACGAAGAAGGGCTGGGAAAGCTGTCAGGAGGAATTGTCACTTTGCTGGGGGCCCTGCTGTATTGGCCAGCTGATTACTGCTTCTGTCTTGGGCAGGGAAAGGACTGGATTGTACTTTCATCATCCTGCTGTTAGAGTTTTCTCCAAGGGCTTGAAGTAGAGCTTGCCTCCTGTTGGAAGTCCCAGGGAGATAGAAGACTTCGGAGAACTCACTGGAATCAAGAAACCTGCCAAGAAAAAGATGTGGAAGAGATACCAGGAGGAGTACTGCCCCTTTGCTGTATTGTTGCTGTGTTGGGTTGGTCTGAAGTTGCTGCTTCTGCCTTGGGCAGTGAAAGCACTGAACTGAACTTTCTCTAACTTGTTGCTCAGTATCACCAAGGGCTTGTAATCAAGCTTGCCTCCTGTTCAAAAAGTCTAAGGGACAGCAAAGACTTCACTAACCTCTGAACACCATCTCTGGAATAATTGGTTTCAGTTACTGCAGAGGAGGAAAAGCAGTCAACTCCGTCACCGCATCCGCCGCTGGCTCCGTGTCCTGACTCCTGAAAGCACCACAGAGGGCACCCCCGCATCTTGCACTTCAACCCTGGTCTCACTGACGACAACGACCGATGCTGTCGCCATTTAGCCGCTGCTTGTACCGTGACCTGTGGACACCGCACTCTGCACTACCTCACTTCACCTCTTTGCCCTGGTCTCACTGACTTCAAGGAACTGCATTTTTAAAAGCTTTTCTTACTAAGTACAAATTTTTGTAAGTACTTTATGTTGGATTTTTGTCGTTTTGGTCTTGTTTTGGATATATAAAAATATTGGATATTTTTCTAAACTGGTGTTGTGTCCCTTAGTAGTGTTTTCACTGTATTAGTGCTGGGTATGTGCAAATGCTATACACACTGCCTCTGAGATAAGCCTGACTGCTCATGCCAAGCTACCAAGGGGGTGAGCAAGGGTTATTTTAGGAGTATAACTCCCTTACCCTGACTATGAAGAAGGGTCCCTACTTGGATAAAGGTGCAAACCATTGCCAACTAGAGATACCCATTTCTATCAATGGAATAATAATTGTTAGATCTAGCATCATTGGCATGGGTCCCCCCTGTATATTTGCCTTTGCCTCCATTATGTTTGCTGTGTTTTGGACTTCGTTTTGCTGGTCTGAATGCTTTTGGCACTTTGCCGCTGCTGTTCAGTGCCAAAGTGCAAGTGCTCGCTTTGTAAATTATTGTTAAGGATTGGTTATTTTATGATTGGCATATTTGATTTATTAGTCAGTTCCTAGTACAGTACACTGTGTGTGCCCAGAGCCTGTAAATCAAATGCTGCTAGTGGGCTGCTGCACTGGTTGTGGCACCCACATAAGCAGCTTGTAAATGTAACTCAGGCCTGCCATTGCAGAGCCTTGTGTGCAGTCTGGTACTGCCATGTTGACTTGGCACATGCACCCACTTGCCAGGCACTAACCTTCCCTTTTCTTACATGTTAGTCACCCCTAACGTTGGCCAAAGTACCCCTGTTGGCAGGGTGCAGTGTATGAGGAAAGGTAAGACATGCCCTGATGTGTGTGGCATGTCCTGAAATACTGACAAGTTTGGTTTTCGCTATTACAAGTCTACCTGTTCCCATAGGATAGAATGGCTACCTGTGAACAAGGTAGGTAAATAAAGTTTAGCATGCCTGAACTCGGAATGTTAAAATGCATCTTTTAGTGAGGGTGATTTTTACATTCTGTGTTTCAAAATACCACTTTTAGAAAATAGGTGTTTTCTTGCTTAGTCATCCAGTGCGCCTCTGCCAGGATGTGTATTGACTGTCTGGCTTTGGAGTAACAGGGGATGCACAGTGGATTCAGAGAGTCTGGATGAGTCAGGGTTGGGCTGAATACACCTGGGCTGCATTTAAAGTAGGGGGAGGAGATTTCCTTTCACCTGAATGGGCCTGGTCTGCCTTCCACAATTCTGTCTCCACCTCCTGTCAAGAAGCTGCACCAGAGAGGACAGAACTGAGCACTGACCTTCTCTGCAACCAGAGAACAAAGAATTTTAGAATTTCAGAAGTTTAAATCACTTCTGGGAAATCAAGAAGAACCTTTGCCAAGGAGAAGAGCTGGAGAAACTGAGGAGGAGTACTACCCCTGCACTCTTTGCTGTCTGGGGCTGGTCTGCAGTGTCTACTTTCTGCCAAGGAAAGGGAAAAGGACTTTGCTGTTTGCTGCGTCCCCTGCTTGAGGAATATCTCCAAGGGCTTGAAGAAGAGCTTGCCTCCTGTTCTGAAGTCTCAGGGACACAACAACTTCACCCCCAGCTCCCCTAAACTTCCTTGCCTGGATTTCTGACCTGCCAAGAGGTGCCTGTAGCTGTTCTGGGCCTCTGGAGGTTGTTCCGGATGTTGGGAGTTGGAAAAACAACGCAACAACGAGAAGCGTGACAAATCCGTGGCTCTTCTGACGCAACGCCAAAGAAACCGACGCAGCGCCTGCTCGCAGCTCAAGTAATCGCCACACACCGAATCGAGTGCATTGGTCTCCGAAGTCTGAGATCACCGCACAGATTTTGAGGCAAGCCCTGCTGTGCGGCTGCAAGAAATCATTCATCCTCCCGGATCGTCGCATCGCAGTGAGGCGCCAAGTCTTTTGCATTGTTGGGAAATGCAGTAAGAAATCGAAGCATCATCTCCTTTCAGCTGAGGAACCGACGCATTACCTTCCCTGGACAGCAGTAAGGAATCGACGCATCACCTCCCCTGGAGCAAGGAACCTACGCATCACCTTCCCTGGGTGTAAGGAACCGAAGCATCACCTTCCCTGCGGCCCTTTTTGTTTGTGTGCGGGCTCATCTACGGTACTTTGTGTAAAAAGTGTTACTTTGAACTGAACTACTTCTACCATTTTAAAGTCATATTTGTATTACTGTATTGTGAATTTTTGTCGTTTTGGTCTTGTTTGTTTAGATAAAGATTACTTATTCTTCTAAACTGATGTGGTGGCCATTTATATTGTTTTCACTGTATTACTGTATGTGTTCACAAATGCCTTAAACACTGCCTCTAAGATAATCCTGTCGGCCCATGCCAAGCTACCAAGGGGGTGAGCAGGGTTTATTTTAGAAGTGTATCTCCCTTACTCTGACTAGAAGCAAGTGTCCCTGTTTGGACAAAGGTACCTACCTCTGCCAACTAGAGGCCCCCATTTCTAACGTTAATCTTTTAACACAAGAGCATTTCAAGATGGATTGCTTTCAACACAACAACAAAAAAAAACAATGAAATAGTATTTGTATCTAAATACACTACAATCTTGCCAGCAATCAAAAAAATTATCTACAGGAGATGGGAGCTTTTGGCTAATGAACCGGATTTCAACAGCATATTAAAAAATGTACCACGACATGCTTACACCAGAGGCAGATATTTGCTGGAATTATTATCAAAAACAACCACTGACAATAGACCAAAGGAACCTAAAGGAACTTTAAGATGTTTCAACTGCACACACTGCAACAACGTTATTACAGGCAACACATTAACACACCCAATTTCAGGAATGAAAATAGCACACGAGTGATTGCAATACGAATAATGTAATATATTGCATAAAATGTCCTTGTGGAAATGCGTATGTTGGTAAAACTGAATGCAAAATCAAAACCAGGCTCACCAAGCATAAAAGTCGTATCAGAACCAAAAATCTAACCTCATTGGACAGAAGCAAATCAATCTATTTTTCAACTAAGATTTCAGATTATTGAAAAAGTAATGATATTTCCAGGAGTAGACAATACTAAGAAATTGCTTCAACGGGAAGTATATTGGATAAAAACACTGGAAACTATGATCCCCAAAGGGTTGAATGATAGATTAGACATGTCTTGCTTCCTATAGGTTCAGTTCATGACAGGTTCACACATAAGTCATAAACCAAACATATTAAGCATTATATAAGAATTAAGACAATACAACACACGTTCACTTGGAAAATGGGAAGAATTGTAAATAAACACAAAACTCTTTCACACGAAGGAGGGTCCTAGGGATATGTTTAGAGACCAACAACAGTATAAAATCCCCAAATCAACATACAATATACATAAATACTGTGGGTCTAATGTTCAATGTGATTGCAACTACTGATGTAACAAAAAAAGTAAAGAAAAACCAAAGTGATCGTATATAACCTCAAAGGAGGATCTTCCAAAAGAGGTTAAGTTCCCATCACCCACTGAAGGTGGCTTGTCATCATCTGGGAACCATGGACAGAGCCATGAGTACCAACCACTATGATGATTGTGGTGGTAACACAGTTGTCCCAGGCGTGAGTGGAAATATACTTACAATCTCTGTCAAGAAATAGGTAGGGTGATGGTTGCAGTGCAAAAAGTGATAAATGAGAAGTGCTATTAAAAATGGCTATCAAGGCACTAATAGTTTTATTCTGGCGCTACCTTGGTGCCACTTAAAAACAGTGTATAGACAGCTTACACAAATAACTGTCAGATTTTTGGTCTACATGTTTCGGCTTGTGGACATAAGAGTCCTAGCTCTCATCAGGACCATGTTAACGCTACTGCATTAGGTGTATAAAAAGTAACAAATAAAATATTCCTAGGTTAATACCCAATACAACCTGATAAGTCCTGTATATCACGATGGAACTGTTACAGACAGTGGTTTGTAAAAGGAACCCGGATAGCTGCGGTTACGCACCTCGCCTCACCTGGCATCCGCTCAGGATATGAGGCACCGCTCTCTCCGTCGGTACCCCGCTCTCACAACTGAGCTGGAAGGGGAGGAACTTAACCTCTTTTGAAAGATCCTCCTTTGAGGTTATATACGATCACTTTGGTTTTTCTTTACTTTTTTCGTTACATCAGTAGTTGCAATCACATTGAACATTAGACCCACAGTATTTATGTATATTGATTGTTAAGAATTGTAAATAGTCATTAGGTGTTTATGTTCATATAGAATGAATTTGGTGTATATAATAATGTCGCTGGATGTCAGCATGAAGGATTGTTTCAACATGGCAATCGCCTTTATGATAGGCATAGGTTTGGTCTCATATTCACTCTCGAGTTTAGCAGGTATTAAATACCGCGTTGAAGTTCCTCATGGGAGTACAAAGTGGATATGTCTAGCAAATATATGCAACTTCTTGATTTTCTGAAGATAGATTTATGAGCATAATAAATGTTTACATTTTCCTTGAATTGAGTGATAGTTTTGGAACAACTTCCATCATGGCGACCGCTATCAGACACTAGTGTACTGATTGAACATCGGGAGTCCGTCATTGATGCTGTTTATTGTATCACCGCACAGCTTGATAAAAACGCGAGATTGAGGCTAGGAACCAATGTAGCACTGCGGAAGTCGGATTAAGGACCACAAAATCATGTCTTAAGGTACGGAGAATTAGCGGCAATGGCGGCGCACGTGTTTTCAGGCAGAAAAGTTTGGTTGACCGAAATATGCAGGGCGTTAAGTGAGTTTGAATTTGCTATTCTCTCGTTGCAGATATACGCTACAGGGGATGACCAAAAGGTAAGATTTCTGAGTAGCATAGTAACAATAAAAGTGGTGTTTGAAATTTCGGGCAGATTGTCTAAACGTGTACTCTGCAGGCTTTCGTGTCTGATTACGGTGGTTTGTATTGCAGATTCCAACCGCGAGTAATTACAGCGAGGTAAGAGACTTGAGATGCTTAGCAACGAAGCATATGATATAGTAGTGTTGAATAAGGATAGTTTGGTTCATTACATAGTGGCATTGACAATCAGTTTCTTTAGTTTTTTTACCAGGATTGCAGGAATACGAAGCAAATGTGATGCAGTGGAAGGTAGGGGATAATATTCAAATTATATCACATAAAAACACATCGGGTGGTAGATCTTAATACTCACCACATGACATAAATAGGAGTGAGAATAATTACAGGCCATAATGTGTTTTAAACATATTAAATTGAATGTAATTGTGATTTTCGAGCCGAGTATGGACATTTATTGTATGTAAATTATTATATGTTTCATTTACAGATCTGCCCCTGAGGAAGGAACTGTTTATGTTCCGAAATGCATTGGGCATAAGCATTCAACAGAGCATGATTTTGTAAAAGTTATATTGAGTCCTAAACACATGAATATAATGCATACAAAGTGACTCTATGTAAATATGTCTTTGAAAAAATGCTATGTACAATTAAAATGATTTTTTTAGCTAAATATTGTTTTGAGAACAGGAATAAACCATAAAAGATTTGAAAAGTGTATGTTTACATTGTGGTGTTCACACCTAGTGAATTGTGCGCAGCAAATACACGTCTCAGTTCTTGTTATAAACTTGGTATTTCAAAACTCCAGCAGCCACCTAATAACACCAAAGTACAGATACCCCTCATCCTATATGAATATAAAGTTACAACGGCTGAGGACATTCCATTTCCAGATAAGTAAAAGCTTTTTTTACAAGTAAAACATCAATATTAAAACTTTGCTACATTGTGACATGTGGCGGAATCTTTTAAATGAAACAAATACTGAAAAGCCTATTGATAGTCATGGAGCTTCTATCTTAAATACTGTTTCCTATATGCAAGATAAAATATGCAAAAAAGTTCTAAGTGCAATATTGATGGAGCAGATCTGTTGTCACAAGGACATTCAAATGATTAAGACCCCAACCACCCCTCTTTGGGAGTGCAACAATATGACGTATTATAGAAAAACAGAATTGAATTAAGAGACATCTATGATGCACATTGGAGAACAAAACTAATATAAGATTGAGACCCTGGATAATTGTATAGTGACAATTATCTTGTCACAATAGTTTTAGTCTGATCTCTTTTCTGTGCACTCAATCTAAAGACATAATGTTTTAGGTCCCTTTTAGAAAACCATGCTACATTCATCTGGGTTATCAAATCCCTTTATAGTGTTTCTAATATTGGTAATTCAAGGAATTTAATATGCCTGTTCCAGCTCTAAGCAGTCTCCAAGGATTATTTTGGTAAACTGAGTCTCAGTTTTAGACCAGACAGAATGCCAAAAAACGGGGGTTAACAAACTTAAGACAAAATCCTAACTTCTGTGAATACCAAAAGTAGTAAGTTTAGGATTTTGTCTTAAATTAGTTCTGTGAATCGGGCCCTGTGTGTTTTTACCACAGCACATGGGGAATGTTTTTCCCTTATTAATCCTTAGATGTATATTTTTCATGTAGTCTTTGAAAGTATTAATGAGACTCTGCAAACTTTTTTGAGTTAGAGTGAGTAAAACTGCATCATCCGCATACAGGTGAATTGGTATGGGCCACACACCAACTCTGGGAGTATTACACCAACAGATTGTAATTTCCCATGTATAGACGAGAAAAAAAGGAGCCAAGGCACATTCTTGGTGCATTCCTCTTCCTATCCTGTATAGTTGAGTTAATTCCCCGTGTGACCCATATCATACTCTAGACATTATATTGCTATTCATACAGGCTAGCAGTGAGATTATATCATTCAGACTCCAGAGTAAATCCATACACTTCCACAGCTCATTGAGTTCTACCAAATCAAAATGACAACTAAGGTCCATGAAACACATGTATAGGCTACCTTCCTTTGCCTTTGCATAGTTCCCCACCAGAAGGTTCAGGTTGAGGCACTCTTCCACAGTCCCCAGCCTTTCCTAAAACCATATCGTGCTATAGTCAGACTATTAATATCTTCGGCCCACTGTGCCAATCCTTCTATGATAACCCTTCCTAGTAATTTGCCTGAGGATCAAGAAGGGAGATGGGTCGGTAACACTTAGGGTTGCTTTTTAAACCTTTCTTATAGATTCGAATAATTACTGATTTTGGCCAGGATGATGGCATGATTCCAGTATAGGCAGCATTTAGGATCTTAGTAATAAAGGGTCCCCATAGAGCCGAGAGATACTTTTAAGTTTCCACAGGGACACCATCTGGGTTGGGAGCCTTTCCAACTGGACTATTGTCTAATGCTCTAGTTACAGTGGAGAGGTGTGGCTCACTAGTTAGAGGCGGCAGACCCGTAAGCAGAGAATCGCCCCGGGACCAGGGTTCAATTCCCGACGCGGCAGGGTCGTGGACCAGGGTCAAAATGGACTCGATAATTCTCGCCTCGGTACCTACTCTAACCAGGAACACACTCGGCAACTCTGGGCATTAAGCTTGCCTCATCTCTACAACGGCCCCCCACAGACGCCGGGGATGCCTGGTTTCACCTTGGAGATACCCAGAAAGGGACCATCTCACAGGGATAGCCAGGACGGGTTCCCCAGCGGTCTACAGCGCCGGGACACCCCGTTGCTAGGGTAGCTGTGCGCTTTACAAGTCTACAACATTTACATTTACCTCCTCTAGGATGATATCAAGGAAAACACAGTGTCTGTATCTGATCTTATATGTGGTGAACAAATTAAAGCAAAGTGATCCACCCAGGCTGCTGTAAGATTTGAGCAGTCAAGATTAGGTGCAGTATTATTTCTGAACAGCATTTATTGCATTCCAGAATAAAGTATTGTCATTAGTCTCTGCAGCCTGAATTAATTTTCCCAAGCCTCCTCTCGTAATTTTTTTGTCCTGTCAATTAACATCTTTTTATATTGGAATCTGCTAGCCTGGGTAGCATGAGAGTCCCTGGGATGGTAATGAAGAAACTTAATATGAACACTGCAAGCATGAGTACATTTCAGATTAAACCAACCTTTACCCCTCGTTTCCTTTATCCTTGATTTCCCTAATCAGAAGTTGACTAATACATTTAGAAATGAAAATATGTGCTTTCATAACCTGTTCATAAACATCTTTATGAGCCAGGCAAATTAAGAAATTATCCAAATTCCCATTTAATAGCTCTGAAATAAAGCTAGAGAGATTATTCATTTTATTCTGATACCATTTTGCCCAACTGACATGATATTTGATATTCAACCTGACTGTTTTATTGGTTGCCACCTTATTTGGACCATTAGAATTATCGGTTCTGATAACGAATACAATTTTTCCCAACCTGATGGTAAGTTGGTATAAACCTTTCATTCACAGTGGCAAGAATATGATACATTTTTCTATTGCCTCCTCTGCCAATAAAGATGGGAGGTTGAAGGTCACAGCTAGATCAGTAAAAGTCTGTCATATTTTAATTGTATTTAAACATTAAACTATATAAGGCTGAGCAATGTCTAAAATGACCCTGAATATCAGTGAGGTCACACACCTGTTTAGAAGAGACATATATATGAAGTACCGTTCATTGATTATGGTACAATATTTCTCCCACTTTGGATCGGATTCTAGATTGCCAAAAGGGCCGACATCATTAGCCATTTGTGGCGGCCATTTTGGAGCAGTTTCCGCTCTAGTCTCAATCACTATGACTGGGAGGATACGAAAGCATAAATGTTGGCACCCGAGGCAAGACACGCTAAGATGCGGTCTGGAGGGGAACCAACTAGGTGACATACCATGAGGAGAACTCCCGCCAAGTATGTCTTTTCCTTTAGAGGCTGAGTGAAAACCAGGCAAATGGCAGTCGCGACCACCGGAGTCACCTCATAGACAGCAGTTCTCTTTGTTCTAGAGAGTGAGAGGCCATTAACGAAGCTTTCTTCCCCCATTCTCATTCTTTTTTCAGAATTAGGAATACAAGAACCCTCATCCCCCCAAGACCAAGGGGCACAATTTTGCTACCTTATATATAAGTGATTATGTTTTCTATACTTACTGGATGTGTGTTTGTGTATTTTTGTAAGTCACGTGGTGTATGTTTTTATTTTTATTTAAATGTCACTCACTAGCGCCACTTGAACAAAGAGCATGGTTTTTCGTCCCAGACAGGCACGGAGAAACACTGAGTACTACTATGAATCACGCACCATAGAGGAGCATCATGTGAGTGAAGACGACATTACTTTGGTTCTAACCCACCAATTTTTGGGGGGGGAGTCTGTTCCCTTAACAATGTCTCTTTTTATCCCACAGATACTATGTGACAATGATTGATCGTATGTATGTATTAACACATGCTTATTAGTTGCAGAGTACTTTCATTTTCATTTTCTTTTGATTACCTTAATTAAGTTCATTTAGGAGTGGCGTACACAGGGCTGGTCCCTGTGTAGTCCAGACGAAGAGCTCTGGGGAATGCTCCAAACATGTTGAGGTATACTAGGGATTCCAAACTCATTATAGCTAGGTTTTTCCAGTATCCTACCCCGTTTTTTGACATACCAACTAGGAGCAAGAATAAACTTATTTCACCCACTAGCTAGGTATTTTTAACTCACCTCTGTCCACTCCACTGCACTTTTGCACCACACATACCCTTCACTAAAGTGCTCCTACGTAAATTCCGCAAGTCTCAGAACTCCTCAGTTCGTAGAGGACTGAGATGGCCCCTATGATGAAGCATGTCACCAAGGGGAAACCCTGGTGAGTGAGGGGACTCAAGAAAGAAAGTTTTCTTTCCTGCTGATATTCTGACTCACATTGAGTGAAAATCTCTTCCTTCTTTGACTAGGTTCTTCACCCGACATCTCGGGGTTTCAGGTCTAGAAGACACATAACACATGGTAACATTAAAATCACCAGCCCAAATCATGTAAACATCATTTGAGTTATGATAAAAATAATTTTCCAAGGCTTTTATTACTTCAACCCTTTCAGCATCAAATATTGTATATTACAAATTAATTATTAGAAGATCAGGATTACCATCCGATGCTAATAACACAAATTGATAATATGCTCTTATTAAAAATGTTTTTGACTGTTGGACTTGGCCCTTTTTGCAGGGTGGTCATCCCAGAACTTTTTGCCTTCCTCCTGTATTTTTTTGACCTGTTGGTGGTGGTTTTATGACTCTGGGCACTTTACCACTGCTGAACAGGGCTAAAGTGCATATGCTCTCTTTTGTTAAATGTGTTGTGGATTAGTGATTCCATGATTGGCATATCTGATTTACTAGTCAGACCCTAGTAGAGTGCACTATGTGTGCCCAGGGCCTGTAAATCAAATGCTGCTGGTGGGCTTGCAGCACTGATTTTGTCACCCACAGAAGCAGCTTGTTAAATGTGACTCAGGCCTGCCATTGCAGAGCCTGTGTGTAGTTTGGGACTGCCATGCCGACTTGGCAAGTACATACACTTGACGGTCCCTAAACCTTCCCTTTTCTACATATTAGTCACCCCTAAGGTAGGCCCTGGGTATCCCTGATGGCATGGTGCATTGTAAGTGAAAGGTAGGACATGCCCTGATGTGTGTGGCATGTCCTGCTAGTGAAATACTGCCAATTTCATTTTTCACTATTGCAAGGCTATCTGTTCCCACAGGCCAGAACGGGGAGTTAGTTTATAACATCTTATAAACATAATTGACCCTAGGAACAGGATAGGAAAATAAAGCTTAGTATGCCTGAACTCAGAATGTTAAGATGCATCTTTTAGTGAGGGTGATTTTTACATTCTGTGTTTGAAAATACCACTTTTAGAAAGTAGGGGGCAGATTTACAAGCCCCTTGCGAGACATTTACGCCGCCGTTGCGTCACTTCTGTGACGCAGCGGCGGCGTAAACCATGCGCCAAGTTACGCCTTATTTGTAACGTGTCACATCTAGGGAGATGCGTCACGTTGTAAAGCCCTGCGCTACATTAAAACCTGCGTCAGGTTTAATGTATGCAGGGTGGGCGTTCCATCGGAAAAAGACTCGGAAAAGTGACGCAGTGAAATCTACAAGATTTCACTGAGTCACTTTTCCGACGCTGCTGCGTCAAAACCCTGCGCCTGCTTGAAGCAGGCTTAAGGCATGACGCAGCATGTTCGGTATGGGCAGCCCCTGAACATTGCTGGAGTTGCGTCGTGCTTGCGACACGACTCCAGCAATGCGCCGCCCTTATGCCATCAGATGCGTCACGCATCTGTTTATCCTTGCGCCATGATGCGCTGCATTGTAAATGCGGCGCATCTGTGGTGGCGCAAGGGTAAACTTGCGTGGCGCATCTTTCCTGGCGCATCCCTGCTGATTTGCAGGGATGCGCCAGGAAACATAAATCTGCCCCTAGGTATTTTCTTGCCTAACCATCCAGTGTGCCTCTGCTAGGTTTGTGTATTGCATGTCTGGCTTTTGGATGACAAGGGCTGGAGGAGGGCCGTGGCTCCAGAAGTCTGATGAGTCAGGGCTGGGCTGAATAGGCTTGGTGTGGATTTGGAGTGGTGGGAGGAGTAGCATCTTCACCTGAATAGGGCTGAGCCTGCCTTCCACAATGACGGCTCCGCCCCCCTGTGGTGTGTGTGAAGCCAGGGCTCACACTAATAAAGGAGGTTGTTGTGCACTTGCAAAGTGCCCCTCAGAACTTGTTTTGGCTGGGTACAGACACTCTCTGCCTTTAGAGAATACAGGATTTTGGTGTATAAAAAGAGGGGCCCAGACTTTTACATCACTTCTGGGAATCAAGAGAAACCTTTGCCAAGGAGAAGAGCCGGAGAAGCCGAGGAGGAATACTGTCCCTGTGCCGTTTGCTGTCTGGGGTTGGCCTGCATTGATTGCTTGCTGCCAAGGAATGGAGAAAAGGACTTTGCTGCTTGCTTTGTCATCTTGAGGAAGATCTCCAAGGGCTTGAAACTGAGCTTGCCTCCTGTTCTGAAGTCTCAGGGACACAAAGACTTCACCACCTGCTCCCCTGAATTTCCTTGCTGGGAATTCCAACCTACAAAGAGGTACCTGTGGCTGTCTAGGACCTCTGGAGACTGTTTGTCGCTGGGAGCTGGGGAATCAATGCAACACCAAAGAAGTGTGTCGCATCCGCACTGGTTTCCTGATGCATCGCCAAGGAAACCGTTGCAATGCCTGCCGCAGCTCGAGAAATCGCCGCACCGGTCCCAACGCATACCTGTTGTGCGGCTGCACGAAGACACGCATCGTACCAAGTCAACGTATTGCATTGAGGCACCAAAGACTGTCGCATTGCTTGGGGTCCACACTAAGAAACAGACGCATCAACTTCCCACACAGTAAGGAACTGACGCATCACCTCCCCTGCACCGCAGTAAGGAAAAGACACATCTCCTCCCCTGAGTGTAAGGAACAGACACATCACCTTCCCTGCGGAGATTTTGTTTGCTTTGCGTGTCACATCTAAGGTACTTTTGAGAAAAGTGTTGTATTTACAACTTGCATTGAACTGAACTATTTCTACCATTTGAAAGCCGTATTTTTATTACTGTATGGTGGATTTTTGTTGCTTGGTCTTGTTTTGGTTTAGATAACGATTGCTTATTTTTCTAAACTGGTGTGGTGTCTTTTTGTAGTGTTTTCTCTGTATTACTGTATGTGATCACAAATGCTTTACACACTGCCTCTGAGATAAGCCTGTGTGCTCATGAGCAGGGGTTATTTTAAGACTGTATCCCCTTTACCCTGACTAGAAGCAAGGGTCCCTATTTGGACAAAGGTACCTACTTCTGCCAACTAGAGACCCCCAGTTCTAATATTTATCTTTTAAGGGTAAGAAACCAATACGAGAATGCCTCCTTTTCCCTGCCCATACTAGAGTGGCTGCTGCACAGAAGAATATAACCCATCAACTTCAAATGAGCTAATTAACCGTGTTTCTTTAAGACAGACTATCTGAACTTCATTAACGTATTTTGACCAATACTCAGATTTGGGTTTATTGGCCAGTCCAGCTACATTCCATGAGACTATTAGTATTTCCAAAGAGCAATCCATATAGTTAGTAGGTATCTCTTGTCCAGTAACTTCATGGACTCTATTTGACAGTTGTTCACTATAAATTGATAGCCTCCTCTTAGAGGGTAGAGGATTAGGTTTGCTTAATATGGCAGTCAGGATCATCCAAACATTCTAGGGAAGCAAATTGATTGCTAGTTGAGACTGGATTGCTCTGTCCTGCAATTACATTGGGACCTGTTTTTGAGGTTTGGCCTAAAGGGAGAAAGAAATATTCAGGTCTATAGAAAAAGTCCAAAGGGACAGTCTTTATTTAACCCCTCAAGTGAGCACCTTGTGAATATGTGGTCTGGGGAGTCATAAGAATATATTCAACCAAATAGGGGCATCTGAAATTCAAAGTTATGCAATTATGCTCCAATGTTTTCTTAAGCTTTCCTATCCATTTGACTCTTTTCACCATCAAAATCTCGTCAAATAACAGATTCACCTTAGGTATCCTTTGTGCTAACCAGTGTATAGCTTTATTTTTAAGTTTTCTCCAGGATTCCCTACTTGTGAGCCTCAAGCTGGGAACCCCTGTTAAAATCTGAATATACGGTGTAACCTTGGGTGAACAATGCAATACGTCTTTTGTTGATTGATAGCTTGATTCCCCTGATAAATTACATTCCTCATGGGAAGACTTTCCCCTGATCCTCTTAGGTGCATCACCCCTTGTTGGAGTTCCTTCGGATAGACTTCTACTGGTAATCAGGGGCTTTTTCCGGGCTGATCTCAGTCCCACTCTTGTGCTATTATCTCCCTAGGATCACCCTTTGCCAAATTGTTTATGGATCCATGCAAACCTTCTCTGTGTCTTAGTATTTGTATACATGGGGCACATGTCTACCTCCATAACAGATCCGAAACATTTTCTAGGCCTGTTTCTGATCACTCACAGACTGGATATATGGAACATGGTATGTCCCCATAGTATTATCCTCAGTTTGCCTGGAAATCTGGGTCAACCTCCTTTTCTTTTTAGCAGGTGGAGGTTTCCTTTTTGATGTGCAGAGATTTGCAGGCGGGGCTTGGGGAGCATGTGAAACACAAGGATTACAATTAAGTTGTGTCTGGGGAATTACAGGTGAGGGGTTTACTTGGACAACCCTAGGTCCTTCCACTGTAGTTAGAATCTCGGAGACCAAGTCCTGAGTAGCCTCAAATCTTTCTTCCACATTAACAAGCTCTTTTGTTATCATATTGATGGCCCCTGAGAGGAAATTTGTAATGGAGTTTCAGGTAATAAGGCTGTTATCCTTTGTAACAGCTTTTGTTGTAATTTTCATTTAACCCAGGACAAAATATATAGACATACAAGTAAAGTTACTTTCTTAGTAGTCAGATGTAAGGGTTGCCCAGTCCAGCCTCATCGGCAGGCGACAACAGACTGGTCTGCTCTTGGTGCTGCAGGAGACTCCAACAGCTTATCAGCAGGAAGAGCTTAATGCAGTAGTCCCCGCCTAGCAGGGACAATCTGCAACAATTAGGTGTCCCTTTCAGGTGTCGTTTTCAAGTATTAATTAAGGCCTTCAGCCCTTCCACTATATAGCCGATTTTGCCAGAATCTCCATACATCATTCAGTGTTCAAGTAAGTGCAATTTATCACAACACTCCTGTATATTCCTCACACTGCTCTGTTTCCTTCTGACTTCGAAAGGGATGCAGAATCACCAAATATACCCAAGTTAATGTTACTTATGGTGACTTCTGATGCTCATGATGCCGCTCTCCTGGGCATATAATTTCAGACAGGATCCTAGTGTGACTTCCAGTCGGTTGCACCCCTAACATCTACTCTCATGCCTCCTCCACCTTCACTCCGCTCATCTGCCAGTGCTTTCTCCCATTGCCTGCCACCTTCAACCTATCTCAAACCAGGTCAACAATCCCTCATTCACTCGCCGGTAGCCTGCACTGCTGTGTAAACAAGGAGACAGTCACAGAGCCATAAAAGATCCAAAGATAAAAGCATACATATAATGCATTCCCATAAAATAATTTATAATTGCAAATCAGCATTACAAACAGCAGTGAAAATGCATCAAATGCACTAAACAGGCTACCACAGTCCCCCCAGAGTGAAGCATAGCCATCTCAAAAGCAAATCTCAGAATTAGTGTCATTAAAGGAAGATAGGTGCAGATTTACACGCCGCTACCGCCGCCAGTGCGTCACATTGAGTGACACACCAGTGGCGCAATCTGCTGCGTGATATATAGAAGCACACGTAAAGCCACTCTGCATAACTTTACCTGTGCTTGTAAATATCGCCCCTTTTCACGCAAAACGTCGTGTGTTAGGGACATGACATGAGTGTTGTTCTGAGTGTTGCCACGCAACACCCATGTCCACTGATGCATTTCCAGATTAACGAGCAACCCCTAGGGTGGCGTAGCAAGGTGCAACGAGGAGAAAGGTTTTCATTTCCACTCGTTATTTTCCTCTTTTGTTGGGTACTGCATTCTACAGCACACTTTAGGAGAGGAAATCACCTCAATTGATTGTGTTTGTGCAGGGAGGTGCCCTTCCTGCACAAAAACAATCTCTCCACGACGCAGGCATTCTTGAACCATGGTGTAAGGGTGCCTGTGCCGACGCATGGCAGCAGTTTCAGCGGCAGTGCAGGGGGAAGCACAGAGATGCGACATATTGTTGTAAATATGTTGCAGCCCTGTGCTTCAAAACTAACGCAGCCGGTGCAGCAGAATGACTTGCGACACCACTCTGCGTTAGTTTCTTGTAAATCTGCCCCAAAGATTCTTGTTGCACCTAGCCATCCATCGATTTTCTGCAACCCACCGCTGCTTTAAGAAAAAGCACAAACATTGTAACTGACATCATTACCATTTAAAAGTTGGAGAAAAATCAGAGTATCCCTGCACTTGCATTACTTTAGGGATTTTAAAGTTGGATTATTACATAGGAAAATAAATTTGATAAAATTTGCAAAAACGCGTAAAGTTCTTTTAGGTCTTCTCAGATAATCCATCACAGGGACAAACCGGTACGGCGACCGCAGGGAGCTACAACTGCCTGAAAAATGCAAAAGCTGCTCCACTGTGCAGGCCCTAAAGCGAAACAATAAGGATCTTTCCCATCAAGAGAGTGGGATTACAAAAATCTGTACTACAATGTACTGCAAAGAAGGTGAGATAATCCTTGATAGTATTTTGCTAGAGTAAATATGTAATCTCTGGGAGTGACAGAAATCTCAAAAGCAGCGCTTTACTATCATTTCTTCACCTTTTTTAAGGTTGGAAATGCCTCTGAAAAATCTGGGGTTATTGTTTTAATGTTTTTTTGTAAATAAGCTAACCAAGGGATTGTAAAACCTATGTCCAGTTTGCCCAACTCTGTAATGATGTCTCCATCCAGTATTGACGCTAACTTAGATTTTCCAGTGATATACTGGAGACTAAGCTCTGAGTGTATAATAAAATGTGAGCAATGTGGGACAGACAAAAGAACCACCTACAGATGCGGATGTCCTCCTTCTGAGAGGTGATAACCCCACATCCGAGCCTCTATTTAGTGCTGCAGATGTACACTGGGAGTTCTAGATATTGAAAAGGGGAAATGTCGCCCTACCTACTGCCTGTGGTAGATTCAATAGTGCACCCTCCGCCCTACTGATCTTCTGTCGTGAATGGTTAATCTGTGGTTGCCAGGAACCAGAAAGACTAAAAAAAACACCAGATAGTTGAAATTATTCACACAGCCCAGTGTTTGTCCCTTTACCCTTGAAGTGGGTATATGTTTCTTCCCTGGTCCACACACCATCATGTGCGGTTTCCCATAGTGTGTAGCCAGGCCACTCATAAAAGATATAAAAGATTCCACCAACAGAGTAAGGGCTCCTGGCATTCGAGCCATGATGACAGCGTCATCAGCAAAAAGCAGCACCAATACCTGTACTTGGGAAATCATACGCATGTCGCTGGTGGCTTTAACCAAGGCAGGCCACAGGTTGTTAGTATAAGTGATAAAAAGCAAGGGGGCCAGAATACTTCCTTGGCCACCCTACGGGCTAAAGTAAAACTATGTCCCGCAAGGCCGGACTGAAACTTCGCCTCCAGGTTCTCATGTCATGTATGCAGGAAGTTAATTCATGACATCTCTACACCTAAGTCCATTATCAGCAGACAAGGTTTGGATCTATTAACATAGTCTGTTGACAAATCCATCCAGACCAGGTTCAGTGGACAGCGCTCAGCATTCGTGTATTCACCGATGCTCAAGTTCAAGTTTCAGCACTGCTCCAGACCCAGCCCCTGTTGGTAGCCAATTGAAAGGGGCACACGATGTCCTTAGAGTTTGCCCACAGCTGCAAGCGATTGAATATCACCCGCCTAATGACCTTAACCCTACTATCAATGACACACTCCATTGACAACCCCAGATATGGACAGACATGTGGACGAATGTTTACAAATCACAGTTCAGAGCAAAAGGGGAATTCGCTTTGTTTCTCTGATGCAGCACCAGAAAGTCACACTGCCATACAGGTGATACTAAAGTCTGAGAATTCCTTTATAGAAAAGAAAACAGAAATTCAGTTTCAAAGGAAACTTGGTTCACCATGTTCACATTTTCCTGAAAAAGGCTCAGTGTATTATAAAAGAACCATAAGAGCCACTAGTGCCGTTAGATAATTATCTTTGTCAGTTCTTTGTGCATTCAAAAGAAAAGACTGATGCAGATTCACAATAACTCCTTAGAGGGAAGAACATTTTACAAAGCCGAGAAAGTGTCCTTAAGAAACGCTGCCTCTCATCCAAGAGGCCTGACATTGTTGATCACTATAACTACTGTACATGGAAAAAGCATTGCACAAACCATACAATCATGAGTGCATTGCAATATGCTATTTTTGACATTTTTGCAAGTGGTGAGAGGCAATATTACTCACTTGTTCTCTTTTCCTCATGTGAAACACATATGTTTTAGTATTTACACATGTGTAAATACATAATGTGCACATCATCCCGGGATGTATCCTAGAATGTTTTCTGTATGGCTAAAAAATGTAATTATACTTCGAGCGTATGTGTACATATACTGAAGAGTCTAGAGCACCTTATGTAAAGAACCTTTCCACCAAAACGCTTTGTATGAGGTAGTAATTGCATTTGTTTCCACAACAGCTGAGGACAGACAAAAGCTTCACACTTTTTCTTTTCAACATATGAAATGCGCGCTAAAATCCCAGCAAACATTAAGATTAAAATCATCTCTGACTTGGCCATTGAGCAGTCATACTGGTCCTTACCAGAGGGAAATGCAACTGTACAAATGCACGTTAGTTTTGGATCAAGGAGAACTGAATGTTTAGATGTCGAGAAGGCTTTGCAAATGGTGTATTAGAAATACTATCGTTAGTAGAATATTTTAAGGGCCTACAACATTCTTAAATGGGTTCAAAATGATAAATTCCAAAGCATCTGCATCATTGTGTCAATATCATTCTATCCAAGACCAGCTCTATTTTCATAGGCCTCTGCTCTTGCTAGTTCTATTGCAATTGCTTAATATACTTTCAATTTTACATTATAGGTCATTGTAGGAAACTCTCAATGCAAACTAGGCAAATTCTTGATTGTGATATTGCTTCAGTGAAGGGGATTTGTGCCCTATTTATACCCTTCAACTCAGATTTTTTTGTAGGCAGCTTGAGTAATAAAGGAGTTAGGTTCAATTCACAAAGACAGTGTGGCCCATTTGGCTACATAGTAAAGATACACATCGAAAAGTCAGGTTAAACATAGATTTATTACAAATTCAAAGCCAATGTAATATAAATCAGTCTCAAAAACATCACATAGCAATACATATTTATCAAACAATTTACAACTCTACCAACAAAATTAATCTTCAGTAGTAAATGATCAATCAGAATCTCAGTAGCAATGGCACAAAGTAAAAGAAGCAGAGAAGATTCTGCAATTAAAATACACAAACAAATGCTAAGCTATGTGTAATCAGATCCATAAGATAAAGAGAAAGGTTTCAGCATGGAAACTTCTGTAGAAGTTTCTAAAGTAAAGCATTGCATAGCATGAAACTTCACTACGAAAACACAGAATGCCAGGCACAGAAGTCTAAACCTCTCCTAACCTAAAGAAGTATAAGCGTAAGTGTGTATAGAAAGCCACATCACATTGCCTAATTATACCATCAAAGACCCTCCTAAATTATTATCATGGACCCAATTAAAGACCACCTTAAAAAATACTCTCTTTAGCAAAACACACTGATAATTCTTTTTTCTTTGATGTACATTTTGAAAACACGCTTGTAACTCTTTTTTCTTTGATCCACATATTTCGAGACAACCTTGAATTTATGCCTTAATTCCTCAAGGACAGTAGGCCCCCTTTCTGGCTGTATCTTCTACCATCATTGACTCCCTTCTCGCTTCCTTATCTGTTTCACACAAAGAGCCATTCTGCATTCATTATGTCAGCACACCAGGCACATGGAAAGGGAAAAAAACACTCCACCTGAGAAAACATTCACATAAAAAGTTAGACATTTAAGAAACCCAAATCGTTAAGGCCTTTGGTTAAGTTAAATTCAAGAATTCAATACACGTTATAAACAAATAAATGCTAATACATGAACTACCACTTTATAAAAGTAAATAATTTTTTTATATATAAATATATTATAAAATAAGAAAAACACATTTTTGTATAATAAATAAAACTACAACTCATTATAAATAGAAACAAAACATTAGTGAACACTCATATTATAATTTTGATTACATAGTACATGGCTTTAAGTGCACTTTTTCTAGCGGGTTACGTTACATCTGTTAGAAATGGAGGTCCCTATTTGGCAGAGGTAGGTACCTTTGTCGAAACAGGGACACTTGCTTCTAGTCAGGGTAAGGGAGATACACTTCTAAAATAAACCCTGCTCACCCTCTTGGTAGCTTGGCACGAGCAGACAGACTTATTCCAAAGACAATGTGTAAAGTATTTGTACTCAAAACTCACAGTAATACAGTGATAACACCATAAAGGACACCACACCAGTTTAGAAAAATAAAGTATCTTTATCTAAACTCAACAAGAACAAAACAACAAAAAGCCAAAATACAAGTATTAAGAAAATGACTTTTAAAGGTTTCAAACAATTTAGTCCATAGAAAACTATGGATGCGTGATTTCTCTCAAAGTACCTGTTGTTGCGAATAAATTCGCAAGGCCAAACAGCCACAGAAGCGGGAAGAGTAGAAAAACAAAGAGATGCGTCAGTCCCTGAGACCATGGGGATGCGATGCAACAGTTCTGCTGCACGCAGGTGAAGTGATGCGTTGAATCCTGTCTGTAGGGGGAAGTGATGCTCTGGTCCATGGATGATGCGTCGGGAAAACTTGCCGCACAGGTACGAACCATGGAAATCTAGGATGCGGTGGCAATCGATGTGGTGGCGTCGAGCGGCACTGCATTGGTTTCTCCAGCCCAGATCCCTCGATACATCGGTTCTTGCAGCAGCGACAGGCGCTGCGTTTGTTTCAGCAGCCGCACAGTGATGGGTGGAGATTCTTCTTGCACAGTGGTGCTGGGTCAGAAAAACTGCCGTAAGAAGAGCTATGCATTGATTTTTTTGTAGGTGTGTTGCTTTTCCAGTTCCCAACAGCAGGTACAACCTCCAAAGGCCCAACACAGTCACAGGCACCTCTTGGCAGGTCAGAGATCCCAGCAAGGAAGTTCAGGGGAGCTGGGGGTGAAGTATTTGTGTCCCTGAGACTGCAGAACAGGAGGCAAGCTCTGCTCAAGCCCTTGGAGATCTTCCTCAAGCAGGGGGACACAGCACACAGCAAAGTCCTTGTCCTTTCCTTGGCAAAAACAGCTACTGCAGGCCATTCCCAGACAGCATGCACCAAAAGGGCAGTATTCCTCCTCCATTTTCTCCAGCTCTGCTCCTTGGCAAAGGTTCCTCTTGATTCCAGAAGTAGTCTAAAGTTCAGGGGCTTAAGATCTAATACTTATACCCCAAAATATCTTTGTTCTCTTTGTGCAAGGGTCTCTGAGCCCAGTACAAACAAGTTTTGTCCTCACTGGTGCAGTATGACTACAGAGGGTGGAGACAGCATTGTGCAAGGGAGACACGCCCTATTCAGGTGCAAATAAATCTCCTCCTACTACTTTAAAGTCAGCCCAGGTCTATTCAGCTCAGCTCTGAGTCATCCAAGAAGGGCCAGGCACACCTCAAACCCCCCAGTGGCTGTCTACAGTGAATGCACCCCCCCCAGTCCCTGTCACTCCAAAGCCACACAGTCAATTCCCAAACAGGCAGAGGCACACAGAATGGTTAAACAAGAAAATGCCTACTTTATAAAAGTGGCATTTTCAAACACACAAATTAAAAGCCATCTCTACTAAAATGTATGCTATTAAATTCTGAGTTCAGAGAGCCTAAACTTAATTTCTCTATCTTGTCCCAATGGGAATTTATGCTTGTAAGATGCTGCTAAATCATCAAGCAAACCTAAGGTCGCAATCCTGTAACAAACCTTGGCACAAAAATGTCCCATATCCTTGGGTTCCAACGTATCCATTACAGTTTACTGCTTGAATTTCCTTATAACAATATCTCGTAGCCAGCATGAATCATGTCCTCGGATTTTGAGAGGATACCCACAGGAGGTTCTACACAATTGCTTGACACGAGCTATGTCTACATCAAGAACAGATCTATTGAAACAGAAACTGCGTACACCCTCCAAAAGACTTGTATTTGTTAGCAGATTTTCTACCTCTTCAACCAAAATCAAGAACATCATTCTCTCACGGTGGGAACTGCTCCAACAAGAACAAGATTTTCAAAACCTCTTTATGGAGAAACCCATGTTTGCATACACCAGAGGTAAAAATTTACGGAACCTTTTGAAACCTTCTAAGACCAGTGACAAATCTGTTGTCTACCACGGAACTCGTAAATGTCAAGCATGTATTCACTGCAACAACGTAATACCAGGAAACATCTTAACTCATCCTACATCAGGTTCTAAGATTTGCTTAAAACACAACAGTGATTGCAACACCACCCATGTCATTTACTGCATCAAATGCCCTTGCGGCAAGGCCTACGTAGGCAAAACTGAGCGGAAAATAAAAACACGAATCACAGAACATATATCCAGGATCAGGAACAAAAGCAGTACTTCGAGCCTTGCCATACATTGGTTAGAAACTAAACACACAATCTCCCAACTCCGTTTTCAGATTATTGAAACTATTGATGTCAGACCAGGCGTAGACACCACCAATTTACTCCTGCGTAGAGAACTTTTTTGGATTCAGAAATTGCAGACCCTGGCCCCGTGTGGGCTTAATGATCGCTTAGACCGTTCATGCTTCCTGTAAATATGTTATTTTTCATGTCTATATTTTACCTCTTGTACTTAGTGACTCATTATTGTTTTTGTAACATTCTCACCATATGGTTCTGCACTCTTTCTCTTGTTGTCATTCAGTACACTTTTCCTACATTTTTTTCTCTCATTAGCAAGTACGTGTACATCTACACTCTAAACACTCATTTACATTTTCACAACCCTTCGTTGTTATATTCTTTCTAGAATTAAATCCATTTCGTACCGTCCATACATTTAGATTCTTTCTTTTTCACGTCATAACATCGCATATCTTTTATGCTCCCGTGCGCGGGTCCATTTCTTGACTCAGCTTTATTAAACGTTTGACCGGTCTATTTCCCATTTGCATACATTCCAATTCATTTTCACCATTGTTGTAGTCCATTAGCAGTTTTTAGCAAAGGCGTCTCTGCATTCTTGTTGACATTCTAACATTGCGTCGTGCACTTTCCCAGATCAGGCAAGTATTCGAATTTTCACCTGTCTCATGGTTCGCACGTGGTTCAGGTTCTCTCCTTGGCTCTCTCTAATAGTTTATATTTTATTCCTTCAAACTTTTCCTTATCTTACATACCACATTACAGTTTCACTCTAGATATTTTACATCCCTAATTCTAAATTTAGCCGTTTTTGTATTATACCTTCTTAAAAATGGCGTTACCTGCCAGTCCCCTTTCCCTGTTTATTAGTTCCGCATCCTTTCCGTCATTCAAACCTCATTTATTGGCGCGCGATTTACACCTGATCATCCCGTTGTTTCAACAGGACGCCAGTGTGTTTACCGGTTTGCGCATCGTCGTCGACACTCTCGTGTAAGTATTCTGCATCTGCGTAGTAGTTCATCCGTAATTCGTTCAATACCCGTTATGTTAGGACGTCAGGTTTAGCTGACATTCGTTATTTTTGTTATTTCTCATAGCGCTTGCCTCAGCGCCGGATCGAGCACTATTGCTTTCACGCATTTGATTGAAGTTTGGGATTCGCCATTGACCATCGTGTTTTCTTTGTGTGACACGCATTACTTTATCAAGTCCCAGGCACGCAAATTTCCTCCTTCTATTTTTATGTGAGTATAGCCATTGTTCTCGTGTTTAGTTTCACTAGCGTAACAATGTATTTCTCACTTTTTCAACACAATGTTTTCTCGCATCTCTTCCAGCTTTTTTCTTGTACATTGGTTTAATACCACACAGTCGGTAAGTAGGGCAACCCTCTTTTCTTCTTAAGCACTCTTTTTTACACGTACTCTTGCATTAATTCTCCTTCCTTTTACATTTCAGTTCACCCTGTTGCAGTTTGTTACACACATCTATTCCAATTTTCTTTTTTTGCCTTGAAAAACATAATATTTGAGGTGAGGCTTTATTCAGCCATCTTTGTATTTCATTACATCATACTATACTCTTGATCACTCCTTTTATTTCTTGCACTGAATCCTATCCCTTCTGCTTGCTTTTGAGTCACTTTCACTGGCTATGCAACTTCGTTATCGGGTGTCTATATTTCTTTTTCTTTTTCTTTTATCTTTAGCAGCAAAAGTAAGGTCTTTCTATCAGACATCTGGGCTATTGGGATGTGTTACCTAACACATCAAACACATACTTCCCCACCATGGACTCTAATTGTATATACCTAATGTTTGTCATTGATTATGATACATATGTACCTTCTTCACAGATTTCCCCTGATGAAGGGACAGTTAAGTCCCGAAATGCATTGGGCTCACCAACACACCATCTTGAGATCATCTTGAAGCATTAAGTTGTATATCACATTTTTGAACTGTTTGTGGTAGATGACCACTAGTATGTATACATGTTGATTTTCATATGAAGATGTAATATGAAGTTGTTCTTACATATATGTTGAAAATATATGTTTATATGAACGTCACTTTTCTGTATTCTTTGATGTTTTGAATAAGACTAACTGCCTGTAACTTTGTTACCTTTAGCACAGTGCGCAGCGTCAACCACTAGTTGGTTGTTTCCACTTTTCTCGGATTTCTGAGCCATACGGTCAGTTTAAACCCAATCAATATCCTTGGGTGACACCATAGATTTTAACCATGTCATCACTTTGTATTTCCTCATCACAATATCTAATGAACAATTAGTCATTGGATCTCTTTCTGGCTCTCTCACAGGCCATACATTAACTGCTTTGCATTATATAAAACAAATCACTAGGAATCAGAAAATCAAACAGATTATTCAAATAGATCCTCAAAACCTTTGAAATCTTTAGAAACTGCTCAACTTGTTTGTACCAATCTACAGGTTTCACTCTCAACTTGGAAAAATCATTTGTGAATGATTAAAGATCACTTCAACTCCTTGGTACATGATCATAACCTCCATTAGGCACTTCTTGCAAATGTAAAATATTAACACTTGTTCCTCCATGTCCCAGAGGAGGTTCTCCTAACAACCTGATTGGGGTTTTCTTCTTTGACCATTTGACTTCCCACTTTTCCAATGTTCCCCAAATTTGAATACTTTGGATTAGTTTCCTAATTTGCATTTTTAAGCCTAACGTCCTCATGCTTTTTAGTTCCTGATCAGAAAAGAGCTTTTCTGTATAGCTATAGGGCCCTATTACTACTAAGGAGCTCTATTGTATCACTACCCTTAGTACAGGTCTATGGACCGCGTTTCCAACCGACGTATTACCATGTCGGATTAGGACAGCCTTTCCGACTTGGTCTATCTGACATGAAACAGCTGTCAGAAACTGACTTTGGGGGCCCATAGCAGGCCTCCCTTCACCCTGAGGCCTCCAGTGGGGGACAGTGTGGGTATCCATGGGACCCCTCTTTCCAACCATGTACAGTGTGGCAGGCACCATGGGATGCCCGCCATAGGGTGCATGGTTTTCCGCAACCATCCCTTTTTTCAATGGGAGCCTGTGTTGTCGGTCGGAACACAGGCTTCCATTGAAGTAATTGGGAGCCTGACCAAACGGTGTTCAGAAACATCGTAATAGGTTGGTCGGACTCCCCGAATCTGAGTCAGTCAGAAACAATTTCAACATGGGAGCTGTCGCAATGCTTTCCGACCGACATCCTAATGAGGCCCTTTGTCTCATTTGCTGGAACATTATATTCCCTTAAAGAAATGATTTGTTCCCTTAATCACTCATCTATATGCTCATCTGTCAGTACACATGTTAGTATATTCAGACAAAATATTGAATCAAATGTATCTTCTTACAGAAATATTGTGTACAAAATATTGTGCTACAGAAATATAGTGTGTAAGAACATCATTGTCAAGAATATTGATTTTAAGGTAAGTAATGTTGATTTTAACAATATCGATATCATTAATATTGTTTTTTAATAATTTTTTCATAATTAAGTATATACTTTAATTGTATACATTATAATTTGTTTGTCTGATTATTGTTAAGGTTTTTAATATAGTTTTCAAATTTTGTGTAGTTTATAAATGTAATTTTATATTTTTCTATGATGTTTTAGTACCGTAGCTGTTGTGGGGTTTATAGGGGTACAGGGAGGGAAGGATGGACTCCCTTTTCCATTCCTTGGCAGTACTGGGTAGGGGCTGTTTGGGGATCCGGTTTGATAGAGGCCAGAAGATTAATACTGCCCTGTATTGTCAGAGGTGAGAATTTAACCAGGCTTGGTTAAGGCTCAAGTTCACTTCTCAGAGGCATGGCTGGCTTCATAGGATGTGTGTTTAGGGAGAGTCTAAACGAGGAAAAGATAGCTTCCACCTTCTGTTGGAAAAAGGTGGCTATGTCCTCGCAGAGCTCTGGACTACTATGAGATTTTGGAGTAGAAGGGGCAATCAGTTTGACGACTGTTGTAAAGAGTTCCTTCGTGAAAGATTTTGCCTTTGTAATTTGCTCTGTGAAAAAGGTACTTTTGGTATTGAGCAATCATTTTTATAAAGAATAATGCTCTGTTTGTATGACTCTTTGTCAAGGATGCTTCCTTCAGGAAGAATTGGTCGCTGATAGCTTGGAGGTGCTCCAGGGACTAGCTGATTTTAATTATTGACACGGCAAAAAAATTATCAGATGATTTATAAATACAGATACAGACAAGTGAAGGCAATTTAAAAACACATCTACATATCACGGTTTTTAGAAAGAAGATAGAGGAAACTAATAAAGTTGTGAATGAATTGAAAGATTATCTAGTTAACTTTAAAGTTGGAAAACTTCAAAAGGATTTAAAGAAGTTTTCTAAAGAGAAGTTATACCCATATATTAGAGAGGACTATGTCAAAACCAATGAAAACTTGAATTTACAAAGAAAATCTCAGAGACAGAATAAGGACTCCTCTAGCTCTGGCAGTGAGAGTAGTGGCATAGACTACAAACCAAGATACAGAGGGAGAGGCTGGGCATGGGACCATTCACGTCCTTACCAGCAAGGCCCCCCAATCACTTATGGATGGCCACCAATGTACCATCCTAAGGAGCCCCCACATTTCTTCCCCAATGAGTATCAGCCTTTTTTATCGAGAGGCAGAGGGAGGGGCCGACAGAAAATCAACAGAGTACAGTGGGATGATGTCAACCAGGGGGTGACACACAGCATGTTATGGGAAGGAGAACCGGGCAGCAGCAGGGATCAGCACCTGTGATGAACCTGAGCAGCATTACATTGACAGAAACACAGGAGCAGGGTTTATCTAAAGATCTAGGGTTTGTTCCAACAAACCAGTTAGACCCCTTCAGACTGAAATGTGAACTTGCAGAATTTTTCCGCAATGTTTGGCTAAGGGTATTTTTTGAAGGAAAGGAACCCACTGTGGATGAAGATGGAGACACAGGGTTAAAAACAAGTCTAGTATTGTACCCTCATTAGGGCAATTACCCACAGAAGTTGGGGGTTTTGAGCAGGCTACCTTAAGACATATTGAAAATATGGAAATGAAAAAAGAGGGAGACTATTTTTTAATCTTCCAAATACTGAGAAACACCCCTGCAAGAACTTAGAAATGATCCCATAATAATCATCAAACCCGCCGATAAAGGCGGAGCCATAGTTGTGTTAGACAAAGAAACCTACAACAACGAATGTGTCCGCCTGTTGAATTATGAAAGGAATTACAAGATCTTGAGTGAAGAGCCAACTGAAGAACTGCAAGTAATAATTAACACCTACATACAGGAGGCATTGAGTAATGGCTGGGTTAGCCGAAAAGAAGCAGCTTTTCTGTGCAAAGAACAACCTACAGTGCCATACTTCTATATACTGCCCAAAATGCACAAGATAACCAGACCACCCATAGGAAGACCCATTGTTTTAGGGATGAACTCCATTTTGGACCCCTTGCAAATATTTTGTGACACATACCTACGCTCTATAGGGGAAAAAATGCCAGCCTACCTAAAGGACACTCGTGAGGTATTGAACCTCATTCAAGATATTGAGTTTGATTCAACAAGGGATCTGTTGATAGGACTCGATATCGAGTCCTTGTATACTAATATTCCCCAGCAAGAGACACTCAGAGTGAAAGAAAACATACTATTCTCTGAGAAATGGGGATAACAGACCCCAATAGCCTTTATCCTTAGCCTACTGGAGTTGGCCTTGACGAAAAACGTCTTTAAATATGAAGATACTTTCTACTGACAAGTCCATGGAACAACTATGGGCAGTTTAGCCTGTTTGTATGCATCTGATTTTGTAGGAAGAACACATCTATACCCAGAATTACCCCTTTCGCGATCAAATAAGGGTGTGGCGTTGATACATAGACAAAGTTTTTATTGTCTAGAGAGGCAATCAAACCACAGCTGAGGCTTTTCTAAGATGGCTGTATGGAATCAATCCTTTTCACTGGTACTATGTCAACTGAATCCTTGGCATTTCTGGATTTGGATATTCAAGTGGTAGACAATGGTCTCCAGAGCAGTTTATATCACAAGCCCACTGACAGAAACAGCTTATTGTCCTTTAACCCCTTCGACTCGCATGACGGAACGGTTCCGTCATGCACGTCGGTTGCGCTGTGCGCATGACGTAACCATTCCTTCATGGCCCCGCCCGCGCACGGAACCTTCAGCGTGGCGCGGAAATCCGCGCCACGCTGAAGGGGTTAAGAGCTTCCACCCCCAAGCCCTGAGGGAGAACCTCCCATATGGGCAGTTCTTGCGCCTTCACAGGAATTGCTCTACCATCACTGATTTTAAAAAGGAGGCAGACATCTTAAGCAAAAAATTGCAAGAAAGAGATTATCCCAATTGGGCTATTCAGAGAGCTAAAAAACGAGCTAGGAATAAAAGTAGAGACACCTTACTGGAAACAAATAACAGAGGAAAAACAGAGAGGAGTGTTTGTGTCACCACATACAATACCACCTCAAACTACATGAAAAAAATGGTGCAAAAGAATTGGCAAATTCTGAATTCCAATGGGCTGAATCAACCACTTCCTCTCTTTTCCTTCAAAAAGAGCAGTAGCATTAAGGACATGATTGTCAACACTCGTCCTAGAATCCTACAACATGACGAAAGAGAGGACTCCTTATGGAGCCTACCAGCTGCAATGGGCCATTACGCCTGTGGCTATTGTAGAGCATGCCCTACATCTATTAACGGCAAGAGCATAGACATTGGTTTACAATATCCATGGGAAGAGAGAAAAATAACAACTTGCAACACAGAGAAGGTCATCTACCTGTTGAAGTGCCCTTGTGCTCTCCAATATGTGGGCATGACAACCCGCAAGGTGAAGGTCCGCATATTGGAACATATGAGCTCCAAACGGTGTGGGAAAACAAACACAAAACTGACAGCACATTTAAAAAAATTGGGCCACACAGAGAAAGATCTGACCTGGACTGTACTCGATAGACCCTTTAGCCCTTCGAACATAGCAGACATCGCAGAGTTTTTGTTGGTGAAGGAACAGAGGTGGGTGGACAGATTGAGGTGCAGCCATAGAGGTCATAATGACCACATCCCCTGGTTCCAGCTACATGGGATCATGGGAAAACAATAAACAGAAAAGTAAGGATATACAGTTTGATTGAGAAAATAGAGGATTGAGGATTGAAAGAGACTGCCACACAATCAGTAGGCTTATGTTATGTTATGTTAATTCGTTTTCTAACGCACACAGCTACTCCGAGCAGTGTCCCGGCACGAGCACAGAGGAACTGAGAGCATAACCAAACTTAAACAAAAAGATGAGTTTTTAGCATTTTTTTAAAAACCACAGGATCTTCTATACTGCGGAGCGCAAGCGGCAGAGCGTTCCAGGCCTGGGCCGCCAAAACGGCGAGGGAACCGCCACCTAGCCTATGCCGATGAAAACGGGGAACCTTTGCCAAGCGAAGAGCGGAGGAGCGTAGTAGTCTCCCTGGAACATAAAAGGAGAACAGTTTCTGCAGATAAATTGGCCCAAGGCCATGTAGAGCACAATGGCAATGGTGATAGATTTAAATATCACCCGGGCCACCATCGAAAGCCAATAAAGTAAGCGCAGATAGCCTTGCATGCTACTTCTTAAGGGTATCTCTCCCAAAATCCGAGCCGCCGCATTTTGCACCACTTGAAGTTTAATAAGGGAGTATGCTGGAATCCCCACATACAGCACATTAGCATAATCCAGGAGGGAGAGAATGAGCATGCGGACCACTGTCTCTTTCGCCGCCTGTGGGCGGAGTGGGAGAAATCTTCTCAAGATTTTAAGGAGGCCAAAGCAGCACCCTGAAAGTCTCTTTACTTGGGTTGCAAAAGATAGATTATCCTCAAACCAAACTCCCAGGTTCTTAGCAGTACAACTGCTAGAAGATGGTGGCGGGAACTCGGATGGCCATATCAGATCTCTAAAACCAGGGGAGAAGTTACCATACAAGAGTATCTCCGACTTATCTTCATTACATTTTAATTGGGCACCCGCAAGCCACTTAAATACCGAAGACAGGCAGAATTGAACAGATGTCACGGATTCCTTATCTTTATTCCATGTGAAAAGTAGCTGGGTATCGTCAGCATAGGCGATCACCTTAGCCCCCAAATCCTCAGCCAATGTGACTAGAGGAGTGAGATAGATGTTAAACAGGAGGGGGCTAAGGGACGATCCCTGTGGGACCCCCAGTGGTAACCGGCTGAGAGGAAGATGCTGCCGGTGGAAGCCAGACTTGTTGTACCCGGCCCTCCAAAAAGGACTTAATCCAGCCCCAAGCCGACCCTGAGACACCAATCTCCACGAGTCGGTCAAGCAGCAAAGAATGAGGAACCATATCAAATGCAGCCGACAGGTCGAGCAGCACAAGGGCTGCTCTCCCGCCGGCATCAAGGCACTCTCGAATAGCCTCAGACACTTCTATCAGCGCCAATTTGGTACTGTAAGAGGACCGAAAGCCCGACTGAGCTGGGTACAAGATATCCTCTCTCTCCACAAACTCAGTCAGCTGTCTATTCACTACCTTCTCACAAACCTTGGCAAGACTGGGAAGAAGAGAAATGGGCCTATAATTCCCAGGAATCAAGGGATTAAGGGCAGGCTTTTTTAATAAAGGAAGAATTGTAGCCTGCTTCCAGTCACTAGGGACTCGGGCTTCTAACAGAGAACGGTTTATAATGCTGTTCACCTCAGGATTGACAACCTCCGCTACTGCCGCCATTAGACTTGCAGGACAGGGGTCAACAGGTGAACCAGATTTTAGTCCATTCAAAATTTTCAAAGTGCTAGACAAGTCGACCAGGGAAAAATTAACCAGAGAATGCCTAGGAGAGGTAGGATCAGAGGGAGACGACAAAGGGTTAGGTGGACCCAGTATAACACTTTCTAAATCCCTTGGATTTTATCCATGAAAAAATTAGGCAACGTGTCACACCAGGCATCTGTAGCTGTCAGAGAACTTGATTGTGCTATAAGGTGACATAAAGCTCTGTACGATTGCAAAGATTTCCTTTGAATTGTTTTGAGCCTGATCAAAACGGACAGCATAATAGCCCTTTTTAGCTTGCGAGATAGCCGTATAATAAATTTTCTGTCTCTGCCTAAGCATACCCTTTGCCACCGGGCAATACTCGCTGAGACGCCAAGAACGTTCCAATTTTTTACAATCTTGCTTCAATAGCGTCAACTCAGCTGTAAACCACGGTTTAGAAGGAGTCTCCCTGGAGCGCCTCGACGAAGTAGGAATAGCAATGGTGGTCATAGTAGACCGAACCCAGTTGGTAAAAGCTAAAAGGCTCTCTTCCAAATCCTGTGGGAGTGCCGGCCTACAAGCGGTTAGGGCCATTGCAATTTGGAGGGCTCAATTCTTTTAAATGCTGGTTTGCGGGAAGCAGGGATCGTCAAACTAGCTGTGGCCACCTCCCAGGAAAAGAAGGTCAGATGACGATCAGACCAAGAGACTGGAAGGGGGTCATCAGCTATGATGGAAAAGTTAGAACAGATGGGATCGAGAATATGGCCCCCTTGATGGGTCGGCCGAGTGACCCATTGAGAAAAATGGGCGAGCTGAAGAGTGTCAAAGAACTCTAATGAATCCCTAGAATCCATCTGATCAAGATGTATGTTAAGATCGCCCAATATCACTTAAGAAGATCCCACTGTTCTTTAAACATGATAGCCACCCCACCACCCCTTCCCTCCGGGTGGTCCAATCTACATATTTTATAGCCCTCGGGAGTGGCCAATGAAATATTAGGATCGGAGGAACTATCCAACCAGGTCTCCGTAATAAACAAAAGATCCAAGAAATTATCGAACAGCAGCTCAAACACATCCAGATAATGTTTCTTCAATTAGCGAGCATTTATCAGCGCCGCTGAAATGATGTGCGCCCCAGTGGACCTACTGATGGAGTCCGTATCCAAACAAAGTCGAAACCCACATACCGCACAAAGAAAATCTCGCTTCAAAAATAAATTAGGATAAACATGGTGATTACAGGCTACTAACCTTAGAAGCTTTAAAGACTCGCTGGTGAAACACCGGCGGTCCGGCGTGGCAATGAGCCGACAAGCAGCATTACTGGCCCCGGCCGCCGTCAGGACTCTGACTCTGCCTTAGGCGCGCCCGCTACGCTCGTCCGCTGTGCCCGATCAAAACAAAATGGCGACTCTCACTGGTTTGCCGGCAAAAACAGGAAGTGAAGAAGCCTCCGGACCAGCAGTAGGAAAAGTAAGTATTAAAAGTTCCAAGTTACGTGCAGGCTTAAAATATTTATAAAAACGAGCAAGAAGTCAATCACAAAATACAATCAATGTCAAGTAGCAGCACAGTTTTAGCAGCAAGTAGAGTAATATGTGCAAAAGCAAAGTTATATCAGCCTGTTTAGCACCTGCGAACGCGCAGCGTGCATCTTTAAAGATCCGGTGCCAGAATAGTAGAGAGCTCCCGATCAAAACAAAATGGCATCTCTCACTGGCTTGCCGGCAAAACAGGAAGTGAGGAAGCCCCCGGACCAGTGGCAGGAAAAGTAAGTATTAAAAGTTACAAGTTACTTGTAGGCATAAAATATTTATAAAAACAAGCTAGAAGTCAATCACAAAATACAATCAATGTCAAGTACCAGCACAGTTTTAGCAGCAAGTAGAGTAATATGTGCAAAAGCAAAGTTATATAAGCCCCTTAAGAACCTGCAGCGTGCATCTTTATAGAATAATAAAAAGTAGAACATTTTTAAGCATAGCTTATGTATGGCGCTATTGAACGGAGTCATTAGATAACGCAATTTCCATTATAAAAAGCCCTGATATCTTTTACGACTCTCCAGAATTTACACATAGCATCCAGTAAATAAAATCTTTAAGGAATGAGCCTGATTCGATATAAAATTATAAATTGTGGATATTCCAACATGTCCGCTAAATTTTATTGTGCTATTGAACGGTCTAGTCGCCCTAGGACGCTTCCTCTTAAAAGCGTGCCCATGTAACACAGACTTGTAAAATTTATATCGAACTGCGGCAATTCCAACATGTCCGCCAAAGCCAACGTAGTAATCGAGCGGTCTAACTGAAGAATAGAGCGGTCTAGTTGCCCGTTGATGCTTCCTAACGTAGACGTGTCCATGTGACAGAGGCGTATCGACGCTTAAATACAGGATGGGAAGGGAACACCGGCATTGTCGATGGACCCGAACTGGGAAGGAGACTCCCGCTGGTCTTGGAGTAGTAAGTGGGTTATCTCGAAGATGGGAGGACCTACAAGGGGGATACTGGTACATATTTTTAGATACTAAGGGGGCAAATATAACTGTCTACAAAACTACTGCAATATTGTGAAATACGCTTGCCGTGTCTTCTAGAGGGATACATGTGTAGAGCAACGGAGCCACCGGCACGAAATAATGAATTACAGCTCAACTTAAGAAACTATTTGGGCACAAGTAACGAATGAAGCAAATTATTTTTAACCAATGAATAGGACGTAGATAAATTTCTTTATTTCTGCATCTAAACAGAGTGTGACGCACAGACCACAGTCCCACGACAGTCCCGGGTTTAGCAATTAGCACATAAACTCGGGTAAGAATACATCTGATTGTGCGACACATATCGAGATAAAGAGGCTCCACAATATACGAATGGGGAGCTCTTTGATCTACACTATATCCCCTGTTTTTAGAGTATGACTCTGAGAAATGAATCAATCAATGGTGATGCACTGAATGTTCCTAGCACGTCCCTGTCTTTTGTCCCAACACCACTGATGTGTTTGCCTACTAGAGCACAGCGGGGGAGATTTCCCCTGATTTTTAAATATATTGGACTAACGATACTATGGCTCACTCTGGATTGGATAAGATACTATGGGAGAGGGTAAGATAATGGAGGCACAGGCATACTAGCTTGTTCTTACTTTTCTTCATTTTCAGTATTTGGCTCCTCTATGTATCAGCGTAGATGGCGAACTGGATATTATCCTGAAGCCAAGTAAATCTGTAGACCCGAGTGTGGGTTAAGACCACAAATTTCCGAAGGGATCAATACCCTGACAAAGGCCGCTATGACCCGTGGGGGCAATTAAAGGCCGAAACTTGTTGGTTCCTGCAAACAGGATATAGGGGCATTACATTTCCCAGCATATCCGATCGAACTTTAAACCCTATTGAGGGTGACCAGGAATAAAGATAGTTTTAACATTTTTCTTTGTGTTTTGCACTTACTGATCCCTTCTTGAGGGAACAATTCTTTCCCTATTTCTTTTCTGTATGTCCACATTTTCCCTCTTCTTCACTATATTTAAAAATATATATATATTTCGCGCTCCGCCCAGTGAGTTGGTCTGCTCCTGGGCGGTTGATGCGGCCCAATGATGAAGCATGACACTGAAAAGTTTGTGAGGGCAGTATTAAGAAATTAGATTCCTTTACTCTGTCTCCTTTCCCTTCCAGACTGCATATTTAGAGTAGTCCATAGTGGTAGTATGCATTAGCATGCCTTTTGGAGATATCCACATTGGAGTCCAAAGCCCCTAGTATTTCTTGTTTTCTCTGGCTTTGTCCTTTACTTCATTGTGAGTAATAAGCCTTGGAGGAGAAGTTAGAAAAGGCCATTCCCTCGTCTCTCCTTTTTGTGATTTTCTCCAGGATGATTTCTAGGTTGCGTGCATGGTCCGTGGGAGTGGGTGGGCTTCCGAAGGCCCGGGGCCACCAGGTGTTGTTACAGGCATCAGCGTTTGGGCCCATGATGATTACTTCTGTCTTGTTGGTGTTTAGTTGTAGGCAGCTGTTTTTCATCCATTTGGCGACGTCTTCCATGCCTTCTCGAAAGTTGTGTCTGGCGGTGTTAGGTTTGTTGGATAGGGGAAGGGTGAGTTGGGTGTTGTCTGCGTATGACACAATGTTGAGTCCGTAGGTTCTGACGATGCAGGCGAGCGGAGCCATGTAGACGTTGAAGAGCGTAGGGCTGAGGTAGTACCCCTGAGGGACTCTGCAGGTGGTTGGTGTAGGGTCCAAGAGGAAAGGGTGGAATCTGACCTGCTGCGTCCTGCCGGAGAGGAAGGAGCGGATCCAGTCGAGGGCCATTGTCCTGGAACCCTGCATCGTGGAGTCTGCGTATTAGGGTGTGGTGAGAGACTGTGTCGAACGCCGCTGAGAGGTCAAGGAGGATGAGGGCTACTGTTTCTCCTTTGTCCAGTAGGGTGTGGATGAATGCTGTTGCGGCTTGGAGGGTGGTTTCTGTACTGTGGTTTTTTCTGAAGCCGGATTGAGAGGAGTCAATGATGTTGTGTTCTTCGATGAATGTGGCGAGTTGGCTGTTGATGGCTTTCTTGATGACTTTCACTGGGAACGGGAGCAGGGAGATGGGTTTGTAGTTTTTGAGATCGGTGGGGTCTGCAGAGGATTTCTTCAGGAGGGGGTTGACCTCAACGTGTTTCCAGTTGTCGGTGAACAAGGCAGTCGCCGGGGAGCAGTTGATGGTGTGACGGAGCATGGGTGCGATAGTGTCAGAGGCTATGTTGAAAATGTGATGGGTGCAGGGGTCCGTGAGGGCCCCGGAGTGGATTGACTTCATTGTCTTCAGTGTGTCTTCAGTGGTGAGGGCTGTCCAGTTGTCAATCGCTGGCTTCATGGTGTCGGGGTGGTTGGTGAGGGTTCGGTGTGTTGGTTGTCTTCATCGAAGTTGCCGTAGATGCTCTTCTTGATTTTGTGGTGGAAAAAGGTGCTGAGTTTGTCGCAGAGGTCTTGTGAGGGAGGGATGTCAGTATACTCGCTGGTGGGTTGGGTGAACTCCTTGATGATTTTGAAGAGTTCCTTGCTGTTGTGCGATTGTGTGGAGATTCTGTCTTCAATCACTTTTTTTTCTTGTTTTTCTGATGAGTTGGTGGTGGGACTGGTGGTGGCTCTGAAGTTGTTGTGGGCTTCTGTGGATTTGGTGTTCCTCCAAGCATTTTGAAGGCGGCGGCAAGTGCGTCTGAACTCTTGAAGTTCAGTGGTAAACCATCTGGGTTTCTTGGTGTGGGTATTGTTATATTTCTTGAGGGCGATGGTCTTGGCGCTGCCGGAGATCCATCTGTGCAGGGTTCAGGCTGCGGTGTTGGGGGTTGTCGTTTTCCGTGATGGTTGGGGTGGAGTGGCTGAGTGAGAAGGTGAGCTGGTCATCGGTGATTCTGGTCCAGTTTCTTTGTGGAAGCAGGTGTGGATGGTGGGTGTTCTGAAGGTGAAGTGGATGCATCAATGGTCAGTCCATGGGAGTTTGGTGGTGTGGCTGAAGGTGATGGAGATTCCTGTTGTGAAAAGGGGGTCGAGGGTGTGTTCTGCTGAGTGTGTGGGTTCGGTCACGATCTGGCAGAGTCCAATGTTCTCGAGGTTGTCCAGGAGGGATGTCCAGTTGGTTGTCAAGGTGGAAGTTGAGGTCTCCCAGCAGGGTGTAGTTGGTTGATGCGATGGCATGCGGGGAGATGATGTCCTTGATGGAGTTGGTGAAAGGTCCGCAGGGTCCAGGGGGTCGGTAGATGCGGGTTCCTCGGAGGGTGGTGGTAGGGCTGGCCAGTATCTTGAAGTGAAGGTGTTCCATCAGGTCTGTGGGCTCGTTGGGGAGTGTGCTCAGGCGGAGGGTGGATTTGTGGACGATGGAGATTTCTCCTCCCGGGTGGGTGGGGCAGTCCTTCCTGGAGATCTTGTATCCTAGGGGAATGGCGATGGCAATATCTGGTCCCGAGGTGGTGTTGGTCCAGGCTTCGGTGAAGAACGCTAGGTCCAGGATGGTGCTGTTGAGGAGGTCCCAGATTTACGTGGCATGTTTGTGGAGGGATCGGATGTTGAGGAGGATGCATTGGAGGGTCTTCGGTTCGGTTAGTGACAACAATAGTTTTTCTCCTATATTTTTCGCATTTACATAATAAGTATAGGATGGTGATATTTTTGACAATTATATTTATGTCACAGTATTTTGGTAAAGTGATATTTTCAGAAGCAATATTTTGTCAGTGACCTTCAAGCCCTAAATCCTCCTTGCCTCATAGAAGAATCTGCACTCACAGCGCAAGGAATCTTGATTTATTGAAAGTAAGGAAAAAACATCACAGAACACCCAGTCAAAACCTTTTCTGCGGGTCTTGTCTCAACTGGAATGGAAACATCACATATAACACTCTGTAGTACAAAGGTAATACATAGGGAACTACATGTCCAATCGTGAATGAAACTGTAAGGTAATTTGGCATATTTGGGGCTGTAGAATTATTCTGGACTGTACATTGACTAAGTACACAAGTTCATGAACTCCTTAGTGTCACATTTTGGTTCAAGTTCATAAAGGGATCTCCCACTGCATTAGTCCTTGCATTCATTGGTGCAGTAGAAACATCTGAATTTCTGTTAATCATTGCACTTACACCTTCCCTAACTTGTGCTTCTTTGTATGGAGGATGGACGCCCAGACAGCAAAACATTTAAAAGATCATCACTAGAGTCAGTTCCAGCTTCCTCATCTACTTCGTTCAACCCATCTCCTCTCACTTTATTTTTGCTTTGATTTCCAAACTCTTCACCCATGCTGTATATAATTTAGCTCATATTATCCTATCAGTCCTCCACTATTTCTGTTCTGCAGCCCATCTCGTATTGACATAAGTACATACTGTCCTTATAGACCTTCCCTGAAACCTCTCTTCTGCTCTAGTGTGTGCAGCACATTCTCATGCATTAAGTGCCTTGTCCTATGCAGGTCTGGGGTGTGGCTTCATTTTGTGTGAAATTTGTCTCAAATTTCCAATGATTCATGTATTAAGTTTACCAGAGTGAGGATACGCTAATGCACCCTCCTTTTCTGTGATTTTGGCCATTGTTTAAGCCATACACAAGTGGGGAGCAGTATATTTATCCCCATATAATGACCTGCCATATCCTCATATGGCACCTCTTCTCCCTCTCTTATGAGAATAGACACATCTCCTCTAATCCAGTCCTGTATCACTTTAAAACTTTTCATTTTTAGTACAATATATCAAAAATCACAATCAATGTTATCCAATTCAAATAGAAAACAACGATTTTCATACAATTTATTGACAGAATAAGCAACCAATACCAGCGCAGCACAGTGGGACCTAATCAACCAATAAAATGCGGCTTCACACCAACTGACCAATCCCAGCATGGCATGGCCTGACGCCAATATCACTACTTGCAGTGGTTCATCCGCTTTTAAAAAAGTTTACGAATGCACTCTTTCAACCTTACACATACTGCCAAATACAATGCAACAACTGTCTGCTTTACTAAAGCAACCAACAGAATTCGGCTGCACAAGAACGAAACCTCAACCTGCGAAGAATCATCTTGATCAATACAGCATTGCCCTGTGCAAAGGGTCGAATGTACTAATAATACACCTCAATCACACAAAAGAAAAGTCCCTATCTTAATGCGGCTGCTGACGAAGTCTCATGACAAATCCCACAAAGCTCTACCAGGCAATACAATGCAGTTTCTTCTAACCCTTTTAATACTGACCTGGGATCTTAGGCCATGGCAGACTTAATAACAACTTTGCCACGTTAAACACTACATCCACACAACATATACCACTCCTTCACCAGACATCACAAAGCCATTACAAAAATGCATGTCAAGCGTAAGCCATACGCACAGATCCCCATTGATTCTCACTCCTTCCGCTGCTACTACATCACCACCACTGGACACTGGAACTCCACCAATCCACTAAATTGAATCATGGGCTTCAGGACTGGAAACAACCTAACCTGGAGATTTAATCCTTTTTCAACAGTGCCACTAAATCCCAATCTCAAGAAGCTAACCACCCTCTGCTACCATCAGCTTCAGCATAGGGGATTTGGGACCTTTTTGTCCCTCCAACTTTAATCGTTTTAGGGAGCTTGTGAAATAAAGGAGCAAGGTTCCATTCAAATTCACAAAGACAGTGTAACCCATTTGGCTACACAGTATAGCTCTAAATCAAAATGTCAAGTTAAATATTGATTCAAAGCCAACCAAATATAAATCAGTCTCAGAAACATCGCATAACAATACAGAATTATCAAAGGACTTCCAACTCTCTGAGCCAAATTAATTTGCAATAGTAAATAACCAAAGAGAACATCAGTAGCAATGGTACAAAGTAAAAGAAGCACAGCAGAATTGTATGATATGGTAAGATTGGAAAGTCTGATCCTCCTATCTATGATGCATGGAGATTTCTAAATACCCAATTAAAATCCACTAAAAATGCTAAACTAGGTTCAATCAGATCCTTGAATAAAGAGAAAGATGTCAGTGTGGAAACATCAGTAGAAGTTTCTAAAGCAGAGCATTGCATAATATGAAGACACACAAAGAGAATAAAGCATAGAATACAGGGCACAGAGGTCTAAGACTCTCCTAATCTAAAGAAGTCTCAGTTCAAATGTGCATACAAAGCCACAAAACATTGCCTTGTTATACCCTCAAAGGCCCGCCTAAATTATTGTCTTGGAACTAACTAAAAACCACCTTCAAACAATACTCTGTTTACTAAAGCATACTTGTAATTCTTCTTTCTTTGAAGTATATTTTGAAAAAATTCTTATAACCCTTTCTTCTTTGATCCACATATTCCGAGACAACCTTGAATTTATGCCTTCTTCCCTCACGGATTGTAGGCCTCCTTTCTGGACGTAATTTCTTTAGCCCTTGACTGCCTTCTCGCTTTCTTATCTGTTTTACACAAAGAGCTTTTATCCATTCATAAGGTCATCATACCTGGAACCTGGAGAGGGAAGAAAAACAATCCATCAAAGAAAATATTCACATTAAAAGTTGGACATTGTGAAACTAAAATGCTTAAGGCCTTTGGTCTAGTTAACAAATCCAAGACTTCAATACACGTTATAACTAAATATATTCTAATACATGAACAGCCAAGCTTTAAAAGTAAATGCATTTCTCCGGTATACTGTTAGACCTGGCATCCTTGGCATGGTTACACCTGTCTTTTTGCATTTACCTCCTGTATTTTGACCGCTTTATGTACGCTGGGCACTTTACCACTGCTGATCAGTGCTAAAGAGCAAGTGCTCCCTGTGTAAATTGTGATTCTGATTGGTTATCCATGATTGGCATATTTGATTTACTGGTAGGTTCCTACTATAGTGCATTATGTGTGCCCAGGGCGTGTAACTCAAATGCCAGTAGTGGCCTGCAGTCCTGGTTGTGCCACCCTCATGAGTAGCCCTGAAAATGTGTCACAGGCTTGCCATTGCAGTTTCTGTAAGTGGTTTTATATTGTCATGTCAACCTGGCAAGGGCCCCCGCTTGCCAAACCCTAACTTACCCTTTTTCTACATGTACGTCACCTCCAAGGTGGGCCCAAGGTACCCCAATGGGCAGGGTGCAGTGTATGTGAAGGGTAGGACATGTACTGGTGTGTTTTACATGTCCTGATAGTGAAATAGTGGTGATTTCATTTTGTAAGAACAAGCTCTCCCATAGGATATCATTGGAGCTGCATTGTAACATTTCACAAGTGTAACTTTCGAATGGGACCAACTAGAAATTTGGAGTTTGGGTTCTCTGAGCTCGTACTTTAATAACACATCTGATCATAATAATGTTTTTTAAATTGTGTATTTCAAAGTGCCACTTTTAGAAAGTGGGCATTTGCTTGTTTAACCTCCCTAGTGCCTCTACATGCCAGTTAAATCAAAATCAGACAGACAGGGGCCCATTTATGCATTCCCTCTAGACAGTCACACAAAGGGAGTTGAGATGTGCTCTGCATGTCCTGAAGCAAAAAGAACAGATGATAAACTAAATTAATCAAACATTCAGCCCCAGTCACAGATCTGGGTTAAATCAATCGTTTTTTTGCTCGCCACGCCATCCCAGCTTGGACACAGCTATATGCAAATCACTCTTGACCCTGTTTCCCATGGGTACAGTCCAGCCCGAAGTGCCAGACCAGGTACTCCCTGGACCAAAAACAAGTATCCTGGGACCGGTTTGCAGTTACAGTCCTCATCAGCCAGGCTAGCTTGAATCTGGTGGCAAAGCGAACACGAGACCCACATATTGGCATACCCTTCCCACTTAGAGCGGCAAATGCCCAAAGAACAGATGATGGACGGAACGCTGAATTAATCAAACATTCATCCCCAGTCACAGATCTGGGTTTAATCCATTGTTTTTTTGCATGCCACACCAAATGTAAATAAGTTTTGACCCTGTTCCCCATGGAAACAGCTCAGCCCGAACTGCCACTGGAGTGGGGTGGTGAGCAAAAGAACGTGGATTAATCCCAGATCATTGTGTCTTAGGGTGAATGTTTGCACTGCTCAGCATTCCGTCCATCATATGTTCCTTTAGCTTACTGCGCCACTGGATTCAAGCTAGCCTGACCGATGAGGTGTGATGCCAGGATGTTTGTTTCTGGTCCAGGGAGGGCCTGGCTTGGCAGTCTGGGATGGACTGTTCCTATGAGGAACAGGGTTAAGACTGATTTGCATATGGCTGGGTCCAAACTGGGGTCGCGTGGTGAGATAAAGAATGATGGATTATACCCAGATCTTTGTGACTGGGGATGAATGTTTGCATTGTTCAGTGTTCCATCCATCATTTGTTACGTTTTGCCTGTGTTGCCCTAAAAGGGAAGAGTATGCCCAGACATGGCTCCTGTGCTCACTATGCCCTGGATTCAAGCTAGCCTGGATGATGAGGAGTGATGCCCCGAAACCAGTCCCCAGATGCTTGTTTCCTCTCCAGGAAGGACCTGGCTTGGCAGTTTGGGCTGGACTGTTCCCATGAGGAACAGGGTCAAGACCGATTTGCATATGGAAGGGTCCAAACTGGGGTGGCGAGGTGAGCAAAACAATTATGGATTAAACCCAGATCTTTGTGACTGGTGGTGTGTTAGAGCTGGGGGTCTCTAGTTGGCTGAGGTAGGTACCTTAGTCCAAATAGAGACCCTTGCTTCTAAGTCAGGGAAAGGAAGGACACCTTCTCAGATAGCTCCTGCTCACCCCCTCAGTAGCTTGGCACAAGCAGCCAGGCTTATCTCCAAGGCAAATGTGTAAAGTATTTGCAACCATGCTCTCAGCAACCCAATGATGACACCACAAATGGACTCCACACGAGTTTCATAAAAAAAACAAATATATGTTTATTACCAAGATATATGATGAGACCACACAATAAAGATCCAACATATGGGTATTTGTAATATTTCACCTTGCCGGTTATTTGGCCAGCAAGCCCTTGTAGGTTCTTGCAGTCTTAATGAGCAAATCTCTATGATCCAATGCAGTCCTAATGCAATGCAATACAGTTCGTAATGCAAGAATCAGGCACTTTGTATTGTCCAAATAATGCAGTTCATTATGCAACAATCAGGCAGTTGGTTATGCAAAAATAATGCAATGCATGAAGCAACAATCCGTCAGTTCGTAATGCAAAAAAATGCAATGCGTAATGCTACAATCAGGCAGTTCGTAATGCAACAATAATGTACTCCAGCACCGATCATGGTGCTCTGGACGGTCTCTATACCACTCTTACTGACTCGCGGTCAGCTTCTGCCAAAATATGCTCCCAACACGGGTATGGTGGAAAACAAAGTGCAGCTCTTCACTCTGGCCATAGTACTGCCACTCCTCGGCAAGTACGGGCCGCGATACCAGCTTGAGCGGAGGCTCGCGGTGCGAGAATGGGAAAGGCCGAGAGCGTTTGTCTCGGGGCCCGCACCCCGCCCCAGGCGGCGACATACGCACGCTCGCTGAACGTTACCTGGGGGGTGCGACCTCACTCTCCTCTCCTCGCTACTTGGGCCTACGATGCGACTTCATTGATTTTGGGCAGTGGACCCGGGCCCACCCCGATGGGGATGGTTCGAGGTCCCTCCTTGGCAAAGGCAGCCTCGGGCCGGCAGCACAGCTCATCTGGGGATGCCGGTCCGGGCCCATGGCAATGACGAAGGTCTCAGGCAGCAACAGGGCACATGCACACAGCGTCTCTGAGACTCACTTGAGCTCTGGGTGTGCACGGTCACAGGGCAATCCTCACGAAGGTCTCAGGCTGCACGAAGCACATGCATCCAGCGTCGCTGAGACTCACTTGAGTTCCGGGTGCACACGATCACAGAGCAATCCTCACGAAGGTCTCAGGCTGCACAAAGCACATGCACACAGCATCGCTGAGACTCACTTGAACTCCGGGTGTGCACGGTCACAGGGCAATCCTCACGAAGGTCTCAGGCTGCACAAAGCACACACACACAGCGTCGCTGAGACTCACTTGGACTCCGGGTTCACACGATCACAGGACAATCCTCACAAACGTCTCAGGCTGCACAAAGCACACGCACACAGCATTGCTGAGACTCACTTGGACTCCGGGTGCACACGATCACAGGACAATCCTCACGAAGGTCTCAGGCTGCACAAAGCACACGCACAGAGCGTCGCTGAGACTCACTTGGACTCCAGGTGCCCACGATCACAGGGCAATTCTTATGAGGGTCTCAGGCTTCAAAAAGCACACCCACAGAGCGTCACTGAGATACACCTGGAAACTTTGGTGTTCCTGACTTTCCATAAAAGGGAGCCAGCTCTCCTCGGGCCCATGGGGATAAGTTACTTCAGGACACAGCACACAGCAAAGTCCTTGCAAGCAAGGGGACACAGCACACAGCAAAGTCCCTTTAGCCTCTCCTTGGTTAAATCAGCAAACTGCAGGCCAGCCCCAGAACACACAGCAAGGGTCAGCCATTTCCTTCAGTCTCTTCAGTTTTTCCTTCCTCGGCAGAAGTTCCTTTTGACCACAAAGTAGTTTCAATTGTTTACAGTCTTGAACAGTTCCATTCCAATGTTCAGGGGTTCCAGCTCTCATAGTTTTACCCCTAAATGTCTTTGAAGACTTTGTGTTCAGGGGGGCACTGACCCCTCTCCAAACCAGTTCTGGGTGTCTCCCTGCCAGTGACACCTTCTTCCTTTGATAGTGGGGGGTCTGGATCCTTAATCACCCAGCAGGAGATGGAGCCATTGTTTTATGGCAGCATCCCAGGCCTCTTTACCTCCAGGGGCTACTCCTCCCCCCTACACTCCAGATGCAGGTCAGCCTGTTGCTGTCTCACCTCCTCCCCTGAGTCAAGATTTTCCCCAGAGCCTATCACATTCAAATCCATACAGTCAATCTACAACCAGGCAGAGACACACAGAAATGTTATAACACAAAAACCCAGACACTTCTTAAAGAGTGGCTTCGAAACACACAATGCAAAAACCACCTTTACAAAAAGACGTGTTATTAAATTGTGTGCTCAGGCACACTAAACTTCACCTCTCCATCTTAAGCCTATCAGAAGATAGGCTGGAAACACATTACATAGCCTTCCTCAGCCTGTCCTATTGGCAATATGGCCTTTCAATAGTGAAAAACAAAATGGAGAGTATTTCACTGTTAGGACATGGTACACACCTCAGTATATGTCCTACCTTTCACATACACTGCACCCTGCCCAGGGGGGTACCTTGGACCTACCATAGGGGTGTTTGATGTGCATAAAAAGGGAAGGGTAAGGCCTTGCAAGTGGGTGCACTTGTCAGGACAACATGGCTGTTTAACAAACTGTGTGCAGGCACTGTAGTGGCTTGCCTGAGTTCTCTCTTTAGGGCCACTTGTGTGGGTGGCACAATTAGTGCTGCAGGCCCACTAGTAGCATTTGCATTACCAGCCCTGGCACACATAGTGCACTTTACTAGGGACTTTACTAGTAAGGCAAACATACCAATCATGGACAACCAATTACCATTACATTTTACACAGGGAGCACTTGCACTTTGACACTGATCAGCAGCGGCAAAGTGCCCAAAGCATCTAAGTTGGCAAAACCATATCAGAAAAAAGGACTATGGGGAAGGCAAAAAGTTTAGGGAACTTTAGCTAAAAAGTGCCAAGTCCTGCAGGGTGAATGTGAAACTGACAGGGCAGCTGTTTGCCTCCACTGCATCAATCTCAAGCACTTTCCCAATTTCCATGCATTGCACCTCTGCGTCACTCATCACTGATGCAGCACCCAGAGAACAGAACCATCTTGGAAATTATGTATCACTTCCACCTACAGTCGTGATTTGACTCCTGCATGCAGCAGAACTGTTGCCTCACCGCACCAAGGACTCAGGAACTGACGCATGATTGTGTTTTCTGATGCTTCCCTCCTCTGCGGCTGTTTTGCCTTGTTGATTTTGACTCATTTGAGGTACTTTCTGTAAACGTCATGCATCCATAGAGTTCTATGAACAGAATTGCTTGAAACCTTTTAAAAGTCATTTTTGGAGTTCTGTATGTTGAATTGTTGTGGTTCAGGTCTTCTTTTGTTGAGATAAAGACATTTTATTTTTCTAAACTGGTGTGGTGTCTATTTATAGTGTTTTCACTGTGTTATTGCGTATCATATGTACAAATACTTTGCACATTGCCTCTGAGATAGGCCCCCCCCACCCACTACGCAGGCCAAAGGCTGGACCCAATCTTCTCATCCAGCAAGTACGTCGCCTTCAACCACTCCACCAATCTCCAATGGACTGACCACAGCTGCGTACACTTCAGCTTCAGACGAACAACGACCCACCACCGCCCACAACAGGCCCCTCACAGAAGCTGGAACTAGACCACCAACGACCAGCTCTCCGCCTCCCTCAGCCAGAACCCCCCGCCAGTTCAACGGACCCCAACATAGCCGCCAATAACCTCACACAGTGGATCACAAACTGCGCAGACGCCCTCGCACCACTGAAGAACCCTCCCAGCAGACACGGCAGCAAGAAAGCATCTTGGTTCACCGACTAACTCAACACCTCCAAGAAGAACTGCCGCTCCCTGGAAGCTACCTGGCGCACCAACCAGACCACAGACAACATGACTGCCCTCAAGCACGCCACCCGCAAACACCACCAACTGATCCGTGCCACGAAGAAGACAGCCTACAAGGATCGTCTGGACAACAACACCCACAACAGCAAGGAACTCTTCAGCATCGCCAAAGAGCTCTCCAACCCCGACGCTGAAAACAACGACATCACTCCATCGCAAGACCTCTGCGACTCACTCGCCGCCTTCTTCCATGACAAGATCGCCAACATACACAGCAGCTTCGGCCCACCAACCACGAACCCCACCACCGAATCGATGCCCCCCACCACCACCCTCCGCACCTGGACCCCGGTCAGCACCGAAGACACCACCCGCACAATGAACACTATCCACTCCGGATCCCCCACCGACCCCTGCCCACACCACATTTTCAACAAGGCTGACTGCATCATCGCACCCCACCTCCGCGACATCATCAACGCCTCCTTCGACACCGCCACCTTCCCGGAGTGCTGGAAACAAGCCAAGATCAGCGCCCTGCTGAAGAAACCAACAGCAGACCCCACTGACCTCAAGAACTTCCGCCCCATCTCGCTCCTCCCGTTTCCTGCCAAAGTCATCGAGAAGACCATCAACAAACAGCTAGCCGACTTCCTCAAGACAAACGGATCCCTCGACCACTCGCAGTCCGGCTTCCGAGCCAACCATAGCACGGAGACCGCCCTCATCGCCGCCACAGACGACATCAGATCCCTTCTGGACAATGGGGAAACAGCGGCCCTCATCCTCCTGGACCTCTCCGCAGCGTTCAACACTGTCTGCCACCGCACCCTAGTGCAACACCTGAACAGCACCGGAATCCAGGACAAGGCCCTGAAGTGGATCATCTCGTTCCTCGCCGGAAGAACCCAAAGAGTCCGCCTCCCCCCGTTCCGGTCAGCGGCCACCAAAGTCATCTTCGGCGTTCCACAGGGATCATCGCTCAGCCCCACCCTCTTCAACGTCTACATGCGCCCCCTCGCAGCCATCGCACGCCAACACAACCTCAAGATCATCACATACGCTGACGACACCCAGCTGATCCTCTCCCTCACCAACGACCCGGACACCGCCAGAACCAGCCTACACGAAGGGATGAAAGACGTCGCCGAATGGATGAAGAACAGCCGCCTGAAACTGAACTCAGACAAAACGGAGGTCCTCATCCTGGGATCATCACCCTCCGCCTGCGACGACTCCTGGTGGCCCCCTGCCCTGGGCACCACCCCCAAGCCAACGGACCACGCACGCAACCTAGGCTTCATCCTGGACTTCTCCCTCTCGATGACCAGACAAGTCAACGCCGTCTCGTCTTCATGTTTCAACACCCTGTGCATGCTTCGAAAGATCTTTCGATGGATCCCCACAGAGACCAGGAAGACGATCACCCAGGCACTCGTCACCAGCCGGCTGGACTACGGGAACACCCTCTATGCCGGTACCTCCGCCAAACTCCAGAGGAAACTCCAACGAATCCAGAATGCCTCAGCATGACTCATCCTGGACATCCCCCGCCACAACCACATCTCCGGACACCTGAGAGACCTGCACTGGCTCCCTGTCAGCAAGAGGATCACGTTCAGACTCCTCACCCACGCACACAAGGCCCTCCACGACCTGGGACCCGAGCTCCTCAACACCCGCCTGACGTTCCACACACCCACCCGCCAACTCCGCTCCGCCAGACTCGCTCTCGCCGCCGTTCCACGCATCCGCAGAGCCACCGCCGGAGGAAGATCCTTCTCCCACCTGGCAGCCAAGACATGGAACTCCCTCCCCATCCACCTCCGGACTACCCAGGACCACCTCGACTTCAGGAAGCAACTCAAGACCTGGCTGTTCGAGCAGTAACGCCCCCCCCAGCGCCTTGAGACCCTACGGGTGAGTAGTGCGCTATACAAATGACAATGATTGATTGATTGACTGCTCATGCCAAGGTACCCAGGGCGTGAACAGGGGTTGTCTTGGGTATGTAATCCCCTCATCCTGGTTAGAAGGAACAGTCCCTACTTGGACAGGGTGTATACCACTGCCAATTAGAGACCCCCATTTCTAACACTGGTGGTAAATGGTGAGGATAGGACTGGTATTTGTACTTTGACATACAGTGATTATCAATCAATCAATCAATCATAACATTTGTAAAGTGCACTACTCACCCGTGAGGGTCTCAAGGCGCTGAGGGAGGGGTGCTGCTACTGCTTGAATAGCTAGGTCTTGAGTAGCCTCCTGAAGATGAGTAGGTCCTGGGTCTGCCGTAGAAGGATGGGGAGCGTGTTCCAGATTTTGGCGGTGAGGTGGGAGAACGATCTGCTGCCGGTGTTTGCTCTTCGGATGCGGGAGATGGTGGCAAGGGCGAGGTCGGCGGAGCGGAGCTGGTGGTTCGGGGTGTAGAAGGTGAGTCGTCTGTTGAGGTATGTCGGTCCGGTGTTGTGGAGTGAATTGTGTGTGAGGAGCTTGAAGGTGATCGTCTTGTTGACGGGAAGCCAGTGCAGGTCTTTTTGATGGGGTGTGATGTGGCTGCGGCGAGGGATGTCGAGGATCAAGCGTGCAGATGCATTCTGTATGCATTGTAGTCGTTTCAGGAGTTTGGCCGAGGCTCCTGCATAGAGGGCATTGCCGTAGTCTAGCCTGCTGCTGACGAGAGCCTATGTGACCGGTCTTCTTGTTTCGGTGGGGATCTACCTGTAGATCTTGCAGAGCATGCGCAGGGTGTTGAGGCAGGAGGACGAGACGGCGTTGACTTGCTTGGTCATGGAGAGTGTTGAGTCGAGGATAAACCCTAAGTTGCGTGCATGGTCGGTGGGTGTAGGTGCTGCTCCCAGTGCGGTCGGCCACCAGGAGTCGTTCCACGCTGAGGGAGTGGTGCCGAGGATGAGGACTTCCGTCTTGTCTGAGTTCAGCTTCAGGCAGCTGATCTTCATCCGCTCGACGACGGCTTTCATTCCTTCATGAAGGTTGGTTTTGGAGGTGAGGGGGTCCTTGGTGAGGGAGAGGATCAGCTGGGTGTCGTCGGCATAGGAGATGATGTTGAGGTTGTGCAGTCTGGCGATGTTAGCGAGTGGTACCATGTAGATGTTGAACAATGTCGGGCTGAGGGATGATCCTTGGGGTATGCCGCAGATTATCTTGGTGGCTTCGGATCGGAAGGGGGGGAGGTGGACGCTCTGGGTTCTGCCGGAGAGGAAGGAGGTGGTCCAGTCCAGTGCTTTGTCACAGGTTCCAGCGTTGTGGAGGTGTGTGCTTAGGGTGCGGTGGCAGACAGTGTCGAAGGCAACTGACAGGTCCAGGAGGATGAGGGCCGCAGTTTCGCCGTTGTCCAGTAGGATCCTGAAGTCATCAGTGGCAGCGATGAGGGCAGTTTCGGTGCTGTGGTTGCTGCGGAACCTGGACTGGGTCGGATCCAGGATGCTGTTCTCCTCGAGGTAGCGGGTCAGTTGTCTGTTGACGGTCTTCTCAATTACCTTTGCTGGGAATGGGAGCAGGGAGATCGGTCTGAAGTTCATGAGGTCCTTGGGATCTGCCTTGGGTTTTTTGAGTAAGGCGTTGTACACTAGTAATGATTGCAGACCATTACTCGACCACATACTGCTTTTTGTTGACTTTTCCAATTTTTGCAATAACCCTTGAAGTACATACCATGTCTCTGTCTGGTGAGCCAGCAAGTGAGGTTGCATAGTTGGTGTTCGAGATTCTGATGTTTTGCAAGGATTTTATATGTCCCATTAGAAGCTCCAATAGGGAGGAGGTGCTGTAGAAGGCCCTGAGTGCCTGGTGGGCCACAAGAAAAGCTGGGAAGGTGGAGGATAGGAATATGGATCTGGAGGTAAAGAGCCAGCAAGGGTTGTTTGGAGGTCAGGATCTGCCTGTACGAGCATCTTCGAGGGTTAACAGCAGTGTGTCATCCCGGAATCTGTCCCCAGAGGAGCTGGAGGACAGGCGACCTGAGAGAGAGCATGTGTGAGGAATGGAGAGGCTCAAATTTGAGAGCAAACATTTTGAATTGTAGCACAAACAGCAGGAAAATTGTGACATTGTTGTTGGCTCATGAATTAAGTTTGAAGTAGGTGGACATCAAGGCCAAGCAGTAAGATTTCAGTTCAAATGGTGTCAGCGTGCATCAAGTGCAGTCTGGAGGGAAGGTGTACACTCCAAAGGATCTGGATCAAAATTACAGAAAGGAAGATGAGTTATATGCTGGGTTTTTGGCTTATTAGGCAGCACTCCACATGAGTGAAGTCCCTAGCGCCCCTTGGTGGTGGGTCTGTGGAAGCACTTTGAGGTAGAGTGGAGGGACACCTTGACAGGGGCAAATACAGCTCTCACCTACACCAACATGAAGGATGCCTTGATTACCCAGAATGGTCTCATCCCAGAGCAGTATAAAGAAAGTAATTGAATAAAAAGACGATACTGGGAGGAGGCTTAAATGTAAATTTATTAGCACCCACTGGAGGAGACACCACCAGCCAGCTAGCCTCTCTGCATAATTCCAGAACCCCCCTCTTACAGAGATCTGGTGATGAAACACATTCTACAAGTGCATCACCAGTTAAAGGAGAAATTACAACACATCTCCCCCTTCAACATATTAGTAAAGGAAAAGAAAAATGGATAAGCAAGATACAATAAATGTATAATGCAGGTAATAACTTCAAAAACAAAGAAAGGATACCTAACAACACTTTGAAAATGTAATCAGGAAAAATGAGATGACAAGATCTAGCTTTACTGTAAATAACAAGAACTTGGTCTATTGCATCACATAATCATTGAGATATGAAGGAGAACGTCTTACTCTTTTATCACAACTAGAAAACTCAGACTGACACTCAGCTTGACTGTGATGTAAACGTCGTGACTGAGTCTCCACCTTACTGTCCAGCCTAATACATAAAGAAAGTCGAGACAAACTCGAAGAATTGCCATCATTTAACATTACTACATTCTTCATGACCTTGATAATGCATTTTGGACCATAATATTTAGTCTCACCTTTTGGAGACCACACTGCTTTCTTAACAAACACATTTTCATCCACTTTCCATGTCCAGTTGCAAACATCCATCTTGACATCCTATCTCTGTTTGTATTTTTATTGATAACTCTTCATTCGTGTATCAACTACCGTAATGTTACGATCTCTCACACTCAGCCACACTGGGATAAGTTTTGAACCCGCCACTCTCCCCTTGAGTTTCTTAAATGGTGAACAACCAGTGACACAATTGGCAGTGTTCCTGTGAGCCCACAACTTCTCATGTAAAACGTTCTTGAGAGTTGACCCAGAATCAACAGTAGTTTGAGCACATGCCTTTACAAGCCTATTTATGCTTTCTACTAAACCATTGGCTTGTGGTGCATAAAGAGCAATGTGGCGATGAATAATAGAAAGCTCATTCAAAAACATTACCATCTCCTGGGAGGTGAATTGTAATCCATTATCACTTACTAATACATCTGGTACGCCCTCGCATGCAAATGCATTCTTAAGAATTTCAATGATGTTCTTGGTTACCACAGAACCCATAGAGCAAGCTGAAACCCATTTCGTAGTATAGTCCACCAAGACTACTACAAACCTCTCATTAGGGGACAAAACATCAAAAGATCCGACAATGTCCACAGCCAGCTTTGACCAAGGTCGTTCAGATAATGCAAAGTGTGAATGTGGTGCTGAGCTGACTTTCCTTGACGTATTATTTCTGGCACAAGAAGTACGTTCCCTAACTACAACTTCTACCTGGTGGTCAACCTCTGGCCACCAATAAGTTTCCCTGACCCATCCCGAAAACAAATAGGATACAACTCGGCCGCATGACAGGCAAAGAGCAAGAGTGTAATGCAAAAAATGCATATTTGAATACCACAAGCGACATAGTGTTACCGCTTTTGTATATCTCCATGTAATATGTGGCCACATATTACATGGAGATATACACAAGCTGTAACACTATGTCGCTTGTGGTATTCGAGTATGTATTTTTTGCATTACACTCTTGTGCAGCCTTAACAAACGATGCATAGCACCATTTTGATAATGGTTAGTCCATTTGTAATATGTGGCCACATATTACATGGAGATATACACAAGCAGTAACATTATGTCGCTTGTGGTATTCGAGTATGCATTTTTTGCATTACACTCATGCGGCCGAGTTGTATTCTATTTATTTCTTAGTATTGTGGCATTATCCAGGGGTTTGGATTACTGATAACTCTTGGCGCAATGTTAATGCTTTTTACAATATTTCATTATGCCCAGCACTGGGACTACATTTCCCAGAAGTATTTGCATTTTAACACTGTGACACCTACGCTCTTACGAGGCAGCTGTCTTTCTAGAGGACGACGTCATGCTACGCGCCGACACGTTCGGCGCCAGGAGCGTTCCACAGCTGAGGTTAGTTCTGTTTTGAGCATAAATGCCGTTCGCCTGCCTGTCCCGTTACCACTTTGAACAACCAGGAAGACCTCCCGGGGTAATGACGGACAGGTAGGCGTCTTGATCGGGCTAGACTTGTGTATGGTTTCCTGATGTTTCCAATGTTGAGTCTCCCATGGTCAGGTGCTTTCAGATTCTGCTAGCACGCTGGGTTTGGGTTCAAACAGTTTAGTTGCTGTTTTCTCCTTTTGTTTGTTGGCCTTTGCCGTCATCCACATTGTTAGTGGTTATGAGTATAATGCGTTTTAAACACGTAATGACTCATAATGCCACCGCAATGGAGGTTTCATGTTACCCATCGACGATGATAATGATCACAACAATGGTTACAAGCATGCAATGACTACCAGTGCCATCACAGTTGACCCATTTTAGATGATATCTTTGTATCGGGCAGTATTGATAATTTTTTCCATTTGCATTTCTACTGCTCATTAAATTTTGCAGTTGGCCTTAATAACCGATGCATAGCACCATTTTTATAATGCTTAGTCCATTTGTAAACTACCTTGCAGTTCTTTGTTTTTATCTAGAGTAGAGGTACTTTTTGTGGGTATTTCTACTGAGAACTATATTCTAGCAGAATAGTAGTTCTCCTTCTTTCTCTTTTTTCATAGAGCGTTGCCTCACGCCCTGAGTTGTTACCAGAAGCGGTGGGTGGTATCCCCGATTTCATACGGGTAAGAAGGTCTAACATAGGCCTTGCTTATAATATTTATTTACTGCTATTACTGACTGATAAGCCACGTTACATGTTGTGAATGTGAGCCTTCTTTTTTCTTTTTTTCAAAAGGTGGCTTTCCAGTATCCCTGTAGTGTTTTCCATAAGTACACAGGTATACATATGGTTGTATCTTTCTTATAATATATTTCTTTCATGTGAAAATTCACACTCACTGTCGTTTTTGTTGCAGTAGTAACATATCTTGGTCCTGAAGAAAGCCTTGATCATAGTTTTGATCTTTTGTGGCTGAAACATGTAGACCTCACTCTTCACCAGCGCGATCGTTAATTTGTTCAGACCGCGCTTATACTGCTTTTTAACCCTTGACACCTAGAGATCCTTAATACATCATTTGTCTCTAGGTAGCCAATTTTAACACACATTTATTCCACACTGCACTATATACCATCCACACACATTTTAGATAGCTTCATCGATCTTTAGGAGATCTAGTTCCTCTTTGATACATCTTAAAACATCCGTGAGCTCCTCCTTTTGACACATGCAAGGAGTTGTAGCTCCTTAACCGCACTAGGTTGCGGTTAAGAGGAGATCCCACATGATGAAGCATGCCACCTCGGTGGGTGATGGGATTCGGTCCTCTTTAAGAGGATTCCCTCTGTAGTTTGTTGTCCTGTTGTCTTATATCAGCCAGTTTTTGCATATTCATTTCCTGGAAGACCTGCGGACTCTTTCTATTTAATAAATATAGTAAGGGGACTTGTCCGCGCTGGTCTATAACTTTCCCTTAGACCCTCTAACGTAACTGGTTTTGTGATATGAGACTAATTCCTTAACAAATTCTAAAGTTACCCCACAAGAGGAAAGTCTTACAATATTCATTATCAAAACTAGAGGTTATTTGCAATGATTACAATGGATATTTCATTGTTTGTTTAAAGTATGTAAAACTGTTCAGAATCTATGTGTTAAACCCATGTAAATATAGGCATTGCATGAATGTGGGAGTATGTCTGAGAGGTTTTAGTAAGAACCATTACAGAAATAGAAATATATATCACATGGTATGCAATGAACTAAATATGAGCTTCAAAAATTGTATATAATGTATCTGCATTGATTTTTAACAAAAAAAGAAAAGAAAAATAGAACATTGTTGAATAAATAAAAATATTAATGATAACGAATAACATCGGGCTGACAATATGTTCATATTGTAATTTTGAAGTTCCACTGTGCATCAAAATGTCCTAAAAGCTTTTGTACACACTTGCTCTCTTTCCCTGATTTAGGAAATATTCTCATTTTCAGGGGTACCCCTATTTTTGCAATTAATGCCTCTCGTTCTATCACTGAGTATCGTTCTTCTGCCCCTTTGAGAGAATGCGAGGCAAAACCAATAACTTTTTTCATTACCATCAACGATTTGGGACAAAACCACACCCAGCCCACAAAGACTTGCATCAGTGGTCAGAACAGTTTTCTTTATAACGTCAAAATGACCCGAAGTTAGCATGCAAACAATATCACTTTTGACCTTGTTGAAAGCAAGTTTGCAGTCTTCCAACCATACAAACTCCGTAACCTTTTTGAGCAAAAGTCTCAAAGGTTATACCACACTAGCAAAATTGTTGATATACTTTGTGTAGTATTCTGATAACCCAAGAAAAGATCTGACTTGATCTTTGTTAGTTTGAAGCTTGAGATATCACTTCAAACAAATCAATCTTGGGGCTGATCCCCTCACTGGAAATGGAATGACCCAAATAAGACACAGACTCAACTCTGAATTTACATTTTTCACTTCACAAGGTGAGCCCGCGTTTTTGTAACCTAGATAGTACTTTAAACAGTATTTCATCATGGCTGGCTCTGTCTTTACCATGGACATGTATGTCGTCTTGAAAAAACAAAACAGAATTTATACCAGATAAAACTTCCTTCGTCAACCTCTGGAAGCATGCAGTAGCAGATGCCAAACCAAAAGGCATTCTGTTGAATCTGTAAGCTCCCAGAGGTGTAACGAAAGAAGTTAGAGCCCTAGATTCCTCATGCTGCATGACTTGTTGGTATGCAGACGAAAAGTCCATTACACTGAAAATGCGTGCACCACTCAGTTTTGCCAGGGCCTCATTTATATTGGGTAAAAGTTGCCTGTCGACCCAGATGCAATTGTTCAAACTTCTTAAGTCAAAACACATCCTGATTTTGTTGCCTTTGTCTTTGGGTGCTAAAACGATTGGAGCAAACCATTCGGAGGATTCAATCTCTTCAATGATCCCCATTTTACGTAGTCTGTTAAGCTCCTCCTGGAGGGGTCCCACCATGAGATTTGGCACCTTCCTAACCTTGTGTACTACAGGTTGTGCTTTTGCTTTTAGGATTATTTTTTGTTTAAAACCACTAAAAAGTCCAAATTTATCACTGGACACACTAGGATATTTTTCAATGATGTCTTTGTCATCCCCCTGATGTCCAACCAACATTACTTGCTCCTACGCATTGGAATTTAAGATAATCCCTAAATCTCTTTGGTGGCGCCATCCTAACAGATTATCGCCTCTTTTGGCAACATACACTTTTCCTACTGTTTCTTTCCCTTTAAACATAATGGTTTGGACAGAGTAACCCACCAGATCAATGCTTTTCCCACCATAAGCTACAGGGTTCAAATCTGGTGGTAACAGTTCTATGTTATCACCACCAAATGGGCTGTCCCAAAAGGTATCACTTATCAGAATATAAGGCGAACCTGAGTCAGCTAGGCATTATCCCATTATCCTTGTCAACATTTTACACATCTTGAACAGCGCTGCTTTCATATGCAGTAATATGATGAATAGCTTGTTGTGAATACGATGTTTCATCTTCCACTATATTTACCTTTGCATTTCTGTACATGCGTGCGTAGTGTCCCTTTTTTCCACAATTCCTACAGTACATACTTCTCGCAAAACAATTAGGAAAAATCGGTCCATGGTTTTGACTACCACATCTAGGGCATTTCAGTTTAGTATCCTTATTAAAACTATTATTATTTCCTTTTTGTTTGGCATTCTTCCCTACATATTTGTCATATTTCCCTGCTATTTTACAAATTGTTGATGATAAATCACCCAAATTGGTACCATCAGAATCACAACCCTTCACAATTGCAACATTCACATGTGGTAAACCAGAGTGGCGCATTTCTTTAACCCAATCAGTAGTATGTTCAATGCCTTCTATAATGCTGATTGCTTCCTTCATTTTAGGATTTTTTACAATAACTTCTCTTGTATTTTAGTATAATTCATAGAACGTTTGTAGAAGTAAAACACTAAATTCAAAGACACCACCAGGTTCACCATCACCTCTCCCCATTGGTATAGGATCTAAACTGACATAAATATTTATACCTTTAATTGCGAGATTGTGAAGTAGAACAGCTTGTTTCCTTACAGCTGAAAACTTCTCACCCCCTTTTGCTATAAGATACGAGTCAAATAAAGGTTTCCATTTTTTCCTATGGAGAACTGGTTCACCATGTTCAGATGGAAATTGTGGCAGTTGACCTAATTCCACTGGCCGTCGACATGCTGAAAGGCAATATCAAACTAACAAAAAATGGAACAAATTTAAATTCAACAAGATAATCTAATGTAATATTCTTACATAACAAGTTAAAATAATGAGTTGAAATAAGCAAAAGAAATATCCTTTAACTGGATTATTGCGTGTTAACTTGTCGAACTTGAGTCAGCCCCTGTTCAAACATTGAACTGGATAATGAGGAGGAGTCTGTCTTTGTAAATGTCTTGAAAATGGCTAAATCTTCACTTTATTTTTCTCTTTATTTTTTACAGATGAAAGAAAACAATTGTGCTTGAAAAATGAACAAATTCTACCTGTATCTGTGGTTAAGTGAGTTTAAATCGATACTTGAGCGTAGGAGCAGGAAATCAATACTTTGCGCATCGGAGCAGCGTGGGTTTAGTCTTCCTGAAGGAGTTCACAGCATTATGCTCTGGGTTTTTTCCAATTAATGACGTTGACACAACGCCGTGATTAGTCAGGTGATGTGACACGTCATGCTGTGATTCCTAGGGAGGTGTGCTATGTTGTGTGAGTCTGCTCGCGCTCACAAGTTTCCTCGTATTCCTCGCGCATCGCTCCCCATTCAATTAATGCCAGCTCCACGCACCTCACGCGACATTGGCAATGGTGAAAAACAAATATGTACAATTTAGTTAAGGTTATATGGCTGTCAGCAACACTTTGCCAAATCCTTTTGGCTCTCCCCACATTATCGCGGTTAATAAACACTAACAGTGCTCTTTCCGTGCATCCAGACTTATTAAAAAAAAAAATTGTGGCACTGACCTTAAAACACAATGTGAAATTTCACCACAACTGCACGCAGGCTACTTGGGTGCTTTCTTTGCTCCTCGCCAGTATTATAATGAAAAGGCGATACTGGGAGGAGGATTAAACATAAATTTATTAGCACCCACCGGAGGAGACACCAACAGCCAGCAAGCCTCTCCGCATAATTCCAGAAACTTCCTCATACAGAGATCTGGTGATGCACTCACATTTTACAAGTGCATCACTGTTAGAAATGGGATTTCTGGCTGGCTAAGGCGTGCGCCAAAGCCAGGCAGAAGCCACCACTCTAGTCAGGGCAAGGAAGTTACACGCCAAAGATAACCCCTGATCAGCCCCTTGGTAGCTTGGCATGAGCAGTCAGGCCTATTCCGGAGGCAATGTGTAAAGCATTTGCGAACGCACGCAGCAACAACATCCCAGGCACACCACAAAGGAACTCAACACAGGTTATATATAAAAATAGCCTTTGTATTATCATAACACATTAGAATAGTAAGCACAAATTATACACTGTGCCAACTGGCACCGGGCAATATTTACAAGGGATTATTTACACCTGACAGGGCCAACTGGACCACTGTCAGTACCATCACAAAGTGAACTTAGTAAATGTAGAACTTATCATAAACAGAGAACACAACCAGTAACTACTGGTAACCACTGTACTTAGCATCAGCCTGTAATGTAAACCACATTATGCACAGTATCACATTAGGCGCCAAACGCATTGTACGCCAACCTCATCAGCATAAACACATTACGCAATTCTCTCACAAGTCTAAACACATTAGACCCTAACCTCCTACACATAAATACAGTAGGGAATAACTCTCACTAGCATAAACCATCATATGCAAACCAACCTCATAATCATAAAACACATTTAGAGGTATCAACACAGGTGCGTAAATCATTCTACAGGAATCACATTTCCTAGCACCCAAAATCACATTAGGGCCTGGCGCCCTATAAACCTAACCATCCCAACAGCCCCCCTGGCCAACTGGCCATCCCAAAGAAGGGGGCTCAAATGCCCTATGTCCCGAAAGTCAGGGCGCACTGCCAATGCAGCGAAAGCCAAGGTGTGCCATTGCGCAGACCTAAACGTTGCAGCTGCCACTAAGTGCTGCGCAGCTGGGAAAGTACGGGGCAAAGGAGTGCATCTCACTCCTAACTTCAAAAGGCATGTCCCCAAGAAAGAATAGCCTAAACGGTGCAGCTGCCCACTACTTGCTGGGCAGCATCAAATATTAACATGAGGCCTGGGCACTCCTGGGGCCCTTAGAACAAATGTGTGGACGTGTTGCAGCTGCGCTGGTGCGGCGCAGCTAGTAATACAGTAAAGGGGCCCTGGCGCATCTCTGCCTTTGGAGCCTCACTGGGGCTTCTTAAACAATATTGCCCCCATCGGTACAGCTGCCTAATGTCAGGTGGGGCAGCTGGGAAATTCACCAAACTGGTAGGGGCACGGGCACCTCTGGGCTCTTTTAGCACCAACAGACAAAATATGCCCCCTTCGTTGGAGTGACCCCCTATCAGGCGGGGGCCACTCGGGAAATAGGCCAGGACCCCTCTGGGCCCTCTATAAACAACTATGCCCAGCGTTGGAGCCACACGGGGCTCTAAAACAATCGTGCCCATGTTGGAGCGGCCCGCAACGGCGGGACTGCTCTTGCCCCCACACTGTGTCCAAAGCGAGCCCCCACTCACCGGGATCATGCCTTGGGCAGCACCAACCAAATAGCCCCTGACTCACTGGGACTCGGCATGGAGGAAGTCTCTCTGCGCGGGGGGACCTGGAAACTCCAGTCGTCCTCCCTTGCGTCAGATCTCCTCCAAGGCGGCGGCATTCTTCTCTCATGTGGCAGGGGCAGGCACCGACAATGTGCCTCGTGCCCCCTCCGCCTCCATTACCACAGCGGTACAAAAGGGGGTGGTGATGGACGGAGCATCAGAACCAATCAAACACTCACACCCAGTCAACAGATCTGGGTTTGATCCATCACCGTTCTTTAGCCCACTCTGCCACCCCAGTTCAGACATGGCCATATGCAAATCAGTCTGACCCTGTGCCTCATGGGAACAGTACAGCCCGAACTGCCAAGCTATGCCTTCCCTGGACCGGAAACAAGCTTCCTAGGACCGGTTTCTGGCATTTCAGCGGTCTTCAGCCAGGCTTGCTTGAATCCAGTGGCAAAGTGAGCAAGGGACTCACGTCTGAGCATACCCTGCCAACTTATGGTGAACAAAGCGGTACAAAAGGGGGTGGTGATGGACGGAGCATCAGAACCAATCAAACACTCACACCCAGTCAACAGATCTGGGTTTGATCCATCACCGTTCTTTAGCCCACTCTGCCACCCCAGTTCAGACATGGCCATATGCAAATCAGTCTGACCCTGTGCCTCATGGGAACAGTACAGCCCGAACTGCCAAGCCATGCCTTCCCTGGAACGGAAACAAGCTTCCTAGGACCGGTTTCTGGCATTTCAGCCGTCTTCAGCCAGGCTTGCTTGAATCCAGTGGCAAAGTGAGCAAGGGACTCACGTCTGAGCATACCCTGCCAACTTATGGCGAACAAAGCGGTACAAAAGGGGGTGGTGATGGACGGAGCATCAGAACTAATCAAACACTCACACCCAGTCAACAGATCTGGGTTTGATCCATCACCGTTCTTAAGCCCACTCTGCCACGCCAGTTCAGACATGGCCATATGCAAATCAGTCTGACCCTGTGCCTCATGGGAACAGTACAGCCCGAACTGCCAAGCCATGCCTTCCCTGGACCGGAAACAAGCTTCCTAGGACCGGTTTCTGGCATTTCAGCCGTTTTCAGCCAGGTTTGCTTGAATCCAGTGGCAAAAGGAGCAAGGGACTCACGTCTGAGCATACCCTGCCAACTTATGGCGAACAAAGCGGTACAAAAGGGGGTGGTGATGGACGGAGCATCAGAACCAATCAAACACTCACACCCAGTCAACAGATCTGGGTTTGATCCATCACCGTTCTTTAGCCCACTCTGCCACCCCAGTTCAGACATGGCCATATGCAAATCAGTCTGACCCTGTGACTCATGGGAACAGTACAGCCCGAACTGCCAAGCCATGCCTTCCCTGGACCGGAAACAAGCTTCCTAGGACCGGTTTCTGGCATTTCAGCGGTCTTCAGCCAGGCTTGCTTGAATCCAGTGGCAAAGTGAGCAAGGGACTCACGTCTGAGCATACCCTGCCAACTTATGGCGAACAAAGCGGTACAAAAGGGGGTGGTGATGGACGGAGCATCAGAACCAATCAAACACTCACACCCAGTCAACAGATCTGGGTTTGATCCATCACCGTTCTTTAGCCCACTCTGCCACCCCAGTTCAGACATGGCCATATGCAAATCAGTCTGACCCTGTGCCTCATGGGAACAGTACAGCCCGAACTGCCAAGCCATGCCTTCCCTGGACCGGAAACAAGCTTCCTAGGACCGGTTTCTGGCATTTCAGCCGTTTTCAGCCAGGTTTGCTTGAATCCAGTGGCAAAGTGAGCAAGGGACTCACGTCTGAGCATACCCTGCCAACTTATGGCGAACAAAGCGGTACAAAAGGGGGTGGTGATGGACGGAGCATCAGAACCAATCAAACACTCACACCCAGTCAACAGATCTGGGTTTGATCCATCACCGTTCTTTAGCCCACTCTGCCACCCCAGTTCAGACATGGCCATATGCAAATCAGTCTGACCCTGTGCCTCATGGGAACAGTACAGCCCGAACTGCCAAGCCATGCCTTCCCTGGACCGGAAACAAGCTTCCTAGGACCGGTTTCTGGCATTTCAGCCGTCTTCAGCCAGGCTTGCTTGAATCCAGTGGCAAAGTGAGCAAGGGACTCACGTCCATTACCACAGGCTGCTGGATGCGAGGTTCTCCTTCTCACTACGGTTGCCCCACCAAACCGCCTCAGCCCTTCTCTTCACTTGGGGTTCACCCGAGCCCCCTCATGGGACCCAGGACTTCTTCACGGAGCCTGCAGATCTCTGGTGGCGGGGCGGGACTTCCTCTCCTCGCTCCGCCCATGTTCCTGGCAGATGTGCCTGACTTCCTGCTTGGAAGGACCGGGCCGTAGCGGTGATTTCGTGAAACAGGCAAATCGCGGGGTGGGCTCCCGCAACAGGACACAATGCGGGGGAATCCCTACGCTGGGGATTCCCTCTGAGAAGATCACAGCCCAGCGCTGCAGGCTGCAGAGAGAGGCACTCGGTGAAACCAGGGAAGCGCTCTGCCATAAAAATGAAGCGCTTCTCAGCAGATTGCAGATACAGCGCTCACCAATCGCTAGGGCCATCAAAAGTACGTCTCCATAGATGAAGGGGACTCTTCAGGAAAAATAATAAGTCCTCAGAGGAAGGGGCAATGCAGGGCCTAGGGAGGCAAGCCCTCCTGGCAGCCCCCCTTCGGCCCCAGCAGCAGCACATCCCACAGGTTCAGGATCCAAAAACAGAACATTTTCATGGGGTCACAGCCCCTACTTTTATACTACATTTTCCTTTGTCTCAAAGTGTAGGCAATGGGAGAATCAGATACAACTGGTTCAGGAGCACTTTGTTTTGCTCAGTTCCCCTCTCTCTTCACAGGACAGGCCAGGGACATCAGACGCACCACAGGAGGTGGAGCCAGCATTGTGAAGGGAAGGCCTAGCCCCATTCAGGTCCCAGGTGCAACTTATCCCTCCCATCTACATGCAGATCTCTCCATTCACCACCGGGCAGACTCATCCTGGCTCCTGGAATTCCCCAGCCCTCTCAGCTCCTGTCAATCGCAAGCCAGACAGGCAATTCACATCACACAGCACACAGACATTGCCAACTTCTAGAAGTGGCACTTCTCCACCAGTCACAATAAATCTGCGCACACCATTGCGCAGCATTTATTCTCACGAGTTCGCACATGCTAAACTCGCCCCTGAACTCCTCTCACATCAGGAACTACCATGGACACACATATCCCCATGCATTCCTATGGGAGGGCAGGCCAGTCTCACTAAATGTAACACAGAGCGCACGCACTTTATACTGGGACACAGTGCTAAAGTGCCTATAGGCCTAAAACTACTAACACTACATAGGGAAAAAAGGCAGGATAAATTAAAAAAGTTTAGGGGTGAACCTGCCAAAAGGGCCAGGTCCAACAATCACCAGTTAAAGGAGAAATTACAACAGAAAGGTTTTGATCTTTTATGAAAACTGATTCTCATACTTGGTTGGAATGTGTTACACATGCTGACAGAGCACTGGATTGTTGCATAAAGTGGAGGCGGGTAACTGACTATCAGTGGTTGTCAAATTGGAATGCGTGGGAGCACTTGTTTAATCTTTGTTTGCCAGAGTTGCACCAGCATCTGATTGATAGCAAGCTGACAGACCCCAGAAAGCTTGCTCAGGAGGCAGACCTCTTGACAAGTACCATGGTCCACAAGGGGTATGTGGGAGACTCCACCAAAGGTGGGCAGGGTCCTCAGCAGAAGAGTAGATGGTAGAGGGGTAAACAGAGGGACTTCCCTGAAGGGTCCCAATCTAGTTCCCAGGGTAAGGATTCCCATCCCCCTGGGAAGAAGAAGCCATGCATCTCTACAGGGAAGCCTGTAGAGGGTAGTTCCCGCAAGCATTATGCACGTGGTCAAGAGGGTCACGTGAGGGGAAGCCCCAAGTGGACATCGGCACTCACGGATACGCAGTCATGGGGGTTGGCCAATGTAATGTTTGGGGAGGAGTTAGCCCCAGATGAAGGGTGGCAGCCAGCTGCGATGACCCTTGTATCACTAGGGGACAGTTAGATAGTATAGAGAAACCTTGTGCCTGAGAACACTTAGGAATACAGGCAGTGAGTGACCATCAATGGACAGAGGTTGCAGGCTCTGCGAGACACCAGAGCCAGTGTGACTACAGTGAGGTGTCACCTGGTGTCTGAAGAGAAGGTAGTCCCCAATGTGTTCCACCAAGTAGTTGCAGTGGGCTGTGAGCCAGAATAAGGTAGCGCATGTTCCATTTGAATGGGGGGATTTTAGTATCCTACGGAGTAGATGTGAGCACAACCATGTCTGCTGGGAAATTACCTGGGGGATTCCCCTTTGGGTCAGGAGGAACACCGGTCACACTTGGAGATGTTGCGATTGCCTAAGTGGGCATGCATGACCACCTAATCAATGGCAGCCTTTCAGAGTGATCAGAAGGACCTGAAGCCTGAGAGAGTGGCCCAGGTCCCTTCCAGAAAGAGGAAGGGCAGGGGAAACAGAGAAACCAGTCCTATAAGTTCCCACAGTCCAGGAGGATGAAGAACATGGAAGCAAGGGGCCGAACTGGGGGATGTGCTTGAGCTGACACTTTGGCAGCAAGAAGGAGAACCTCCCAGGAAGAAATTCTGCCAGAACAGAAAGAGTGCCCTTCTCTTGAGGCTCCACAGCAGCAGGTTGCAGGATCAAACTGTATTTACTGGGATAATGGTCTTCTGTATAGTGAGCCTAAGGTTGATGAGCCTGGGTCAGTCAAAGTGCTGGTTGTACCCCATTGCTTCAGAGCCTTCCTACGGGGTCTGGCTCATGATGTGCCTTTGGCAGGACATTTGGTGCAGGACAAGTTCTTTGAGCAAAATGTCACCCACTTCTGGTAGTCCCAAATGCATAGAGAAAGTGCTACTTATTGAAGGACTTGCCAGGCAAGTGGCAAAAGTGGAGGGAGATATAAGACTCTGCTTCAGCCTTTCCCTGTCGTCGTGAGCATCCCTTTTGAGCAGGTGGGCTTTGACATTTTGGGGCATCCGGACCCCAAAACAGCCATGGGCAACAGGTTTATCCTGGTCAAGGTGGACCATGCCACCCAGTACCCAGAGGTCGTACCTCTGAGAACAATGACAGCACCCGTGGTGTGCAGGGCATTGATGGGGATCTTTTCCTGCATGGGTTTCCCCAAAGAGGTGGTATATGACTGGCACGTCAACGTCATATATTTCTAAATGAAGCCTCTGTGGGAACAGTGTGGTGTAAGCTTCAAGTTCACTACCCCTCACCACCCTCAATTTAATGGGTTGGTTGAAAGATTTTACCAAACCCTTAAGGGCATGCTTATGAGTTTGAATGACTCCATGAGGTATCAGTGAGATGTCCTCTTGCCATATCTTCTGTTTGCTTAGAAGGAGGTGCCGCAGAAGGGACGGGTATTCAGCCCCTTTGAATTGCTGTATTGGCACCCTGTGAGAGGACCCCTGAGTCTGTTAAAAGAGTGTTGGGAGGAAACTCCCAGGAAGCCCCCCCAGGATGTATCAATCTACATGCTGGCCTTCAGTAAACATACTGCCCACTTCAGGAAACTCGCTGAGGAAAACAAAGAAGTCAACCAGGAAGATATGAAACATTGGTATGACCAGAATGCCACTCAGGTTAAGTTTTAACCTTGCCATAAAGTATAGGTCATGACTCCAGTGGAGCTGCATGCTCTCCAGGACAAGTGGACGTGGCCTTTTGAGGTGATGGAGAGCAAGATTGATGTCACCTATCTGGTGAACTTGTAGTCTCCAAGGAACCCTCCGATGGTCCTGCATGTGAACTGCCTCAAATCTCACTTTGAAAGGTTTGAAGTGATTATGCTCCTGGCAACAGATGATGGAATAGAGGAAGAAAGTGAGCCTCTTCCTGATCTCCTGTCTTCTGAGGAGCAGGATGGGTCGGTGAAGGTTGTGAACCTCTTCCCAACACTGACCCTGTAACAGCAGAGGGACTGTTCACAGTTGTTGGGTCATTTTGCCTCACTGTTTTCAATGATCCCAGGAGTCACACACTGGTGTAGCCACAATGTGGATACTGGGGAAAGTCTATCTTTAAAACAAAACATTTACAAGTCGACTGACAAGCTCAAAGCCAGCATCAAGGAAGAGGTTATCAAGATGCTAGCTCTAGGGGTGATAGAACCTTGCAGAAGTCCTTGGGCTAGATCGGTGCCCTTGGACCTAAAGGCTGCTGCACTCAGTGCCACACCTAAACTGCAGTTTTGTGTGGAATACAGTGGGCTCAATGTTGTCACCTGCTGACAGACTGATGCACACCCCAACAACAGAGCTGACAAGCTTAGTAGTAGCCTGGGAGCTAGTATGTGTGACTTAATGTTTGGGTACTGGCAAGTTGCCTTGACTGATGGGAACAAGGAGAGGCATTTTCAGCAACAGAAGGGCACTTCGAATTTGTGTGATGCACTTTGGGTCAAAACATGCCACCTTTCAGAGGTTGGTTTACTAGGTTTTGGCTTTAAGATTTCAGCACTGCCTACCTCGATAACATTGCAGTGTCAGTTGCAGTTGGGAGGGCCACTTGCATCACCTCTTGGAAATGTTGTAGGCCCTGCAGGAGGCCAATAAGTGCCAGATAGGGCAGGGTTCTGAGGTGTACTTGGAACACCAGGTAGTAAGCAGCTAGGTGGCACCCCTACAACCCAAGATTGACACCATCCTTGCTTGGAAGCCCCCCAAAACCTAGACTGAGGTGTGAGCCATTTTAGGTTTCACCAGTTATTGCAGGAGATTTGTCAGGGGGTATTGCACTATTGTTGCTCCCTGACCTGACTTCTAGGAAGGAGCCCAGGAAAGGGGTCAGGACTGAGGCTTGCCAGACCACTTTTGATGCCCTGATGGCAGCCATGTGCACAGTACTCATGCAAACGGCACCCTACTTCTCCAAGGAATTGATAGTGCGGACCGACACTTCAGAGAATGTGTGGGGAAAGTTCTAGCACAGCTAAACATAGAGGGCCTAGACCAACCTCTAGCCTTCATTAGCACGTGGTTACTTCCCAGTGAACAGAGGTGGAGCGTAATTGAGAGAGAAACTTTTGCTGTGGTCTGGGCAATGGAGAAGGTAAGTCCCTGCTTGTTTGGGACTCACTTCTGGGTTTTGACAGGCCACAGGCCTATCAGATGGTTGATGTAGATGAGAGGTGAGAACCCAAAGCTGTATTGGTAGTCCATCTCCCTACAGGGAATTGCGTTTATGGTGGAACACTTGCCTGGTAGAGAACACGCCAGTGCTGATGGTCTGTCCAGATTCTTCCACCTTAGTGATAAGAACTCCCTTGAGGTTGGATAGTTCTTCCTACTTTCGGCAAGAGGGGACACGTGTTAGACCTGGCATCCTTGGTGTGGTTTAACTTGTAATTTTACCTCTATCTCCTTTATTTTTGACTGTGTGTACTCTGGGCACTTTACCACTGCTGACCACTGCTAAAGTGCAAGTGCTTCCTGTCTAAATACGATTATGATTGGTTATCAATGATTGGCATATTTAAGTTACTGGTAAGTCTCTAGTAAAGTGCACTGTGTGTACCCAGGGCCTATAAATCAAATACTACTAGTGGGCCTGCAGCACTGATGATGCCACCCACATGAGTAGCCCCGTAAACTTGTCTCAGGTCTGCCACTGGAGTTTCTATGAGTGCAGTTTCAAACTGCCAAGTCAACTTGGGGAGTGCCCCCACTTGCCAGACCCTAACCTTAGCTTTCTCTACATATAAGTCATAAGTATAAGGAAGACATGTACTAGTTTGTTTTACATGTCCTGATAGTGAATAACTGCCAATTGTGTTTTTCACTATTGTAAGGACTAGCTCTCCCATAAGATATCATCGGTGCTGCCTTGGAATATTTTCCAAGTGTAACTTTCAATTGGGAACAACTCAAGATTTGGAGTTTAGGCTCTCTGAGCTAAGATATCAATAACACATATGTTAGCAAAGGTGTTTTTTTAAATTGTGTGTTTGAAAATGCCACTTTTAGAAAGTGGCCATTTGCTTATTTAACCATCCTTGTGCCTCATCCTGCTTGTAGAATCAACAACTGGTTTAGACTGACAGGGGCCTGTTTGTGCATTCCTTCTAGACAGTCACACAAAGGGAGTTGAGGCATTCCTTGCGTATCCTGATGGCCCATCACCAGACTGATGGGTCTCCTGAGCTAGAGTGGTGGGAGGAGCTGTCACCTGCTCCTGAATATAGCTGTGCCTGGCCTCTCACAGTGCTGTCCCCACCTCCCTGGAGTGTGTCTGGAGCCAAGACCAGGCAAGACAACAACTTGTACACTGCAAAGAAAATCCTTTGAAGTATCCCTACTTCAAAGGCCAAAAAGAGTACACGTAGTGGACCTGAACCCACAAACTTTAGAACACTACTGGACTAGGAGGACCCTGCCAAGAAGACGAGCTGAAGAGCGGCCTGGAGGAGTGCTGCCCCTTTGCTGTGTGTTCCATGTTTTGGTTTGTCCTGCAGTTGCTGCTTCTGTCTGTGGGCAGTGGAATGGACTGGACTTTTACTTAACAGTATCCTTCTTAAGAAGATTCTCCAAGGGAATGAAGCAGAGCTTGCCTCCAGTTAAGAAGTACAGGGGACACAAAGACTTCACTTGCAGCATCCCTGAACTCTGCTGCTGGGAGTTCTGACCTGCCTTGCGTGCCAATTCCAGTTCTGGGCCCTCGGAGGTTGTTTTGCTGATTAAAACCTGAACAATCTATGCATCGCCCTTCCAGCACCTGTTTCTCCAATGCAGCACCACTGTGCAGGAGAAATTTCCATGCACCTCTGCCACGCCGCCAAAGAAATCAATGAAGCACCTGCCTACGGCCTGAAGAACTTCTGTACGCTGAGTTCAGCACACTATGTCTCCAATGTCTGAGACCAACGCTCTGACTCCGATGCAGGCTCAAATGTGCAACTGTCAAGAGCGATGCATTTTGAGACCATGGCTGAAGAAACCAATGCAGCGTCTGTTTGTTGCCGCTGCATAGATCTCCAGCTCATTCCTGATTTCCACCCTTCACACCTGTGCATTACGCATCTCCGATGCAGCACCCACAGGCCAGAACCGTCTTGGAATTGGCCCATCTCTTCCCCCTGCAGTCCGTATTCAGTGCACCAATACTCCTGTATGGAGCAGCACTGTTGCATTGCCTCCACAAAGACTAAGGAACTGATGCATTGCTATGTTTTCCAATGCATCCCTCCTCCACTTCTGTTTTGCCTTTTGTTGTGACGCATTTGAGGTACTTTGTGTAAAAGTAAAGCATCTATAAAGTTCTATGGACAGAATTGCTTGAAACCTTTAAAAAGTCATATTTTGAGTTCTGTATGTTGGATTTTCGTCATTGTGGTCATGTTTTGTTTGAATAAAGATGCTTTATTGTTCTAACCTGGTATGGTGTCCATTTGTAGTGTTTTCACTGTGTTACTGTGTGTCTTATGTATGAATACTTTATAGGCCTGACTGCTCATGCTAAGCTACCCGTGGGGTGAGCATTCATTCTCCTGGTTGTGTAATCCCCTTATCCTGACTAAAAGGGTGGGTCCCTACTAGGACAGGATGTATACACTGCCAACTAGAGACCCCCATTTCTAACATATGCATATTCTATTGTATAATGAAAGCAAAACATGTTCATATAAATGCATAAAACTGCAACTCGTTATAAATGGAAATAACACATAGTGAACATACATAATATAAACGTTGTGACTGCATAGCACATGCACTCTGTATATGGCTTTAAGTGCACAAGTTACATTACATCCCACGAATACTTAAGGTCTCAATATACATGTGGCCTAATCAATAATAATGTGCTTAGAGCCAACTTTATGCTGCTCCAAAATCCATATTATTGGATTATATTTTCTGGTTTCTGGATTAATTTCAGACAATACGTCCCGCTCGTAGCAAATACTATGAGCAAAATGAAATTCTGGGAATAGGGAATGAGAAGGAGAGAAAAAAGAGGCAGCCAGGATTTTACAGCCTTATCTCTGTAGCTTTTCTCTGAATTAGATTTTTGGGAATCGGAATACCACAGAATATTCTTTTCAAACATTTAGAGAAGTACACTACATAAACAAACATGTGTACATAATTACAGTAGCGGCCCGTCCCATGCCAAAGTGGCAGGCGGGCCAGAGGAGGGAGCTGGGGATGGGGAGTTCGGGGAAAAAAACAATAAAAAAATAATAAAATTAACTTACCTGAATGCCGCCACCTCAGTCACCCACAGCATTGAGTTCTTCCAGTCTTCTTCTGAGCACAGGCTCCCAGACTGCACTGTGGCCAATCCTGATGCTGCATGAAAGCAGCATCAGGATTGGCTTGAGTGCTGTCAACTTTCACTCCCTGGCAGACTTGGAGCCTGTGTCTGCTATCTCCAGCCCCAGCAACGCAGCTCAGGCTGGAGAGAGCGTCAGTGTGGATGATGGTTTGGCCGGCCTGATGCAGTCGGCCAAATCATCATGCGCACTGTAACATTGCCCACGACTCCCCCATCAGCAGTGTCATCCCCCATGACCCGCCCCCAAGACTTGTCAGAGTCCTGTTGTTTGGTCCAGGGGGATTAAAATGAAACGATAATAAAACAGGTTTACTACCTGTTTTATTATTGTTTTATTTTAGGGTGGTGCTTGGAGAGGGGTGGTGCTCCTCCACCCTAATGGAGGAGCTACCGCTGCATAATTATCTTGTTAAAGATATAACGTATCAAGGAAGCAGGTTTAATAGATGCAATTGTCCCGGGTTGGTAGCTCTCCTGGAAGTAAAGGGTAAGAAGCGGTGCTCAATTGGTAAAAAAAAAAGTTCAGATGTCCAAAATGTTTCTTCTCCAGCTGCAGTCCAAATTCCACCCCCCCCCGTCCCCCCCCCCATTATCCATTTGCATTACTGACGCAGCTCCCTGCCCGTATAGCGACTGCCAAAACTAGATTTGAGCAAACATTCAAAAGACTATTACCCACACAGGGTGGAGGGATTCGGTGGGAGGCTTCCCTCCCCCTAGACATGTATTCCCTTCACACTTTCTATACCTTAAAAGCTGTGAAGTTCCTTTACACACTTTTCCTTAGAATCATAATTAAAACTGGCCCATATTTGACCATTGCTCTGTACGTTCTGCAATGTAGAACAAAGATTAGATGAGCACACAGTAAAAACATGTTTATGACACAGTAACTGGCACATTCAGAAACTCGCACTGCATTCAGCTCTTAGTTGTGTCATTATGAACACTCATCCTCTTCCAAAAATTATGGGTAAAAACACATAGCAAGTAGTCAAAACCCGAGGAAAATGAAAGGGGGAAAAGAAAAAGGTGAGGAGTGAGCAACTGGTGAATGAACTAGGATGCCAAGCGGTGAAGCAAATGCAATGCAGGAATTTGCCAGACATCAACCCCATGGAAATCTTGTCTAAGTAGCACTTCTGCCTCCAACGATACGGACGTCCCATCATCTGACCTATATTCTGCCTTGCATTGTCTGTGCTCTATCACCCATAGGTCAGTCCACCATAACCTTGCGGACATACGGCTCACAATCCCCTTCTGCCACCCTCAAAAGCAGACCAATGCCTCTAAGTTTCCTTGCTTAATCCTGACAGATACATCAATATGTGTATGAAATCCTGAACAAGCATTATCTGCTATCGGTAAGGTTTTCAAATAATGTAGAAATTCTCTCGATACAATTTAACATTCTACGAAGGGCAACATGCTGTTTCTCACACGTTTCGGAATGATTTATTAGAAATGTCTTGCATTTCAGATTGATTGAGTAAAATATATCCTCTTGATAACTGTGTGAACATTCTGACTTTACACGCATGTTTAACATATATCTAATATTACTACTGCACCACAGCACATCTAGAAAACTCAAATAAGTATCAGCCTGAGGAATCTTTCTACATACGTTGCTGGTGCTAAACAATTTGAAGGACATGTGTCAATTTATAATTTTTTAATAGGCTGGTACTAGAGGTTCCCGTCTGCAAGACCTGGCTCTCGCACCCTTCTCTGAACCTGGACCATGGCATTTGTGGGTTTTTTGTTTGCCTTCCCCTCATTGCACCAGTATGGCCTATACCATCATGTTCCCCTTCTGTTTCTCTTTTATGCCAATCATTGTGTTTCTATAGATTTTTAGATCAATGTAACACACGGGCGAAACTGCCAACTGCAAGTTGTGTCCACTTCATAGAGAACCGGGTGGCCTGACAATTCTTTTGTTAAAAAAACTAGTGCCTCCTGAGCTGCTGGGGGAAGGCGGTTGGACAGGCAGGGGTTATCCACCCTACCCACGCGAGGACCTTTAATGTTCTGCTCTGAATGTGAATATTAGCCTCTGGAAGCTGGATCTCCTGCAGGCCCTTGAGGTGGAGCTGTGAGGGTCTGATGATAAATTCTGCTTTTTATCGCTTTATTTTGCACAACACCCTCTTGCATTGTTATGGCACGATGCTGTAGTTTGCCAATCATGATGCAGGAATATATGGTTAACTAAGATTAACACATATGGAAAATGAATCCCAATGGGAAGAATTTCCCGTTTTAAAAGAACAAGAACATGTGGGAAACAACGTTTAAAAATGTTATTGTTGTTTAACTTAATTTTACCAAATTCTGCAATAATACTGTCAAGTCAACAACTAAACAACAGTGGGTCATATTCACAAGGACTTATCTCCAATTTATCTCCACCCTAACGCAACAAAAGTGGAGATATATTTAACACCCCATTCACAAGCAGGTGCAAACTGCAGACATCGCCAGTATTACGGCGATAACTGCCCCAAAATCTAACACCATGGCGGACACCACCAACTAACTCTAATGAGATGCAGAGTAGGCGTACCCGTGCAAAAACACACGAAACAACAACAACACCACTTTCACAACGAACTGAAAGAACTGCGAAGCAAACCAAAAACTGGCGATAAGCCGCAGTGGCTGCAGGTATTTAACACCTGCCTCAAGCAGGTGTAAAGACAGCCGCCTATCTGCAGTTGGCTACGGAGCCCCGCACACAACCATACCCGAAGAACAAACAACACAATGGAGCTACTCATCATGCAGCTCGAAGCCCCAACAGGGCCACAACACCCACCGCCACCACCCCCTGGACCGCCACCACCCCCAGGACCCTCAACCCCGCGATCCACCACAGAGGCAGCATAGAGTAAGACAGTGGACCTACCAAAAACGCACCACCCTCATAGACCTAACGCCCGCAGAAATCATTGCCCACTACAGGCTCAAAAGGACAACCATTCTCCGCATCATGACACACATCGCCCACAGGCTGACGGTACCAACACAGCAGAGAACCAACATCCCACCTCAGACAAAGCTGCTGGCTGTGCTGCACCTGTTGGCCTCTGGGATATTCCAACCAACAACTGCCAGAGCCGGATGAGTCTCACAGCCATCCCTATCAAAGTTCATCGCGCCTGTCACGGATGCCATCCTCAGCTTCGTACCTCAGTACCTTCACTTCCCCAACACTGCGCAGGAACAGCTGGGGACAAAGCAAGGCTTCTACGCCATAGCCGGATTCCCGGCCGTGTTGGGGGCAAGTGACTGCACACATGTTCCACTTGTGCCCCCTGCGGATACTGCACACCACTACAGCAACAGAAAGCACACACATTCCATGAATGTGAAGGCAATAGTGGACCACCGGGGAGTCTTCACCAATGTCGTCGCCAACTACCCAGGCAGTGTGCATGATTCCATCATCAACCAGCGCTTCCAGGATGGCACATATGGAACTGGACTGCTCATTGGTAAGCACCAAATCAAAACACCACACATCCCACAGCCAACAGTGCACAAAGCACATCAGTGGGGATGCGCATGTGACCAAGCCACATTCGACATGTCAGACTACATGACCACCTACCAGACACGACTACATCACTCCATGGTCATCCGGGGCTACTCCCTGAGGGCTGGCTTACACTCACCCCACACTCAGCCAGCACAGGCGTCACTGAGTTGGTGGGCCTGCCATCACATCCTGCCAAGCCAAGTATTGACTCCTTTCTCCCTGCACTGTCACAGGTGATCAAGGATATACACTCTGCCCTTTGATGATTACACCCCTCCGTGACCCGAACACACCCGACCAAAGGCAGTGCAATGTGGCCCACATACACACCAGGGGCATCGTTGCATGCACATTTGGCGCGGTGAAGTCATGTTTCAGGTGCCTGGACTGCACAGGTGGGAAGCTCCTGTACAGCTAGGACGTTGTGTGCAAGATGATCGTTGCATGTTGTGTGTTGCACAACATCTGTGTTCACACCAGGGCCCCATGGATCCCAGTACCAGAGGTACCGAACGATGATGATGGTGATGGGGCAGGTGTGGCAGGAATGGCCCGTAGGAACTACATCATTGACACCTACTTCTCATAAGCAAGTCACATTGTGTTGTTCCGTGGCAATCATGGGACAGTAGTAGATGTCCAATTGCACTGCATGTGTGAATTAAACATTTTTGCAGGTTAAAGTTTTGAATTGTGCGTTGTCATGTTACATATCCCTGGGGTTACAGATGTGATGTGCCTGGTGGTGCACATTTGCCGGTCCAGTTGGGTCGTGTGTTCAGTTGTGGAGGGGTTGCTGTTTGTACCGGGATGTTGCCAATGTCGAGGTGCTCTTCTGCTTATGTGCGTATGCTGCACGGTGGGTGTGTCACTCCAGCGGCTCTGATTTGACTGCCACTGGTCTCTTTCATGCGGTGTGCTTGTCGGTTCTGTCCTTCCACGGTGCTTGGATGTTGTGGTGTGCATGTTGTCCTCTGCAGTTGGCCAGGGTGCATCCGTGGTTCTCCGCTGTTGCTGTATTTTGGTCAGTGGCATTTTTCAGTATGCTGTTTGTTAGACCTGGCATCTTTGGCGTGGTTTCCCCTGACTTTTTGCCTCTACCTCCTGTATTTTTGATGCTGTGCTGGATTTTGTTTTTGCTGCTTTGGGCACTTTGCGACTGCTGATCAGTGTCAAAGTGCAAATGCTCCCTAGGTAAATTGTTATATTGATTGGTTATCCATGATTGTGCCACCCACAGGAGTAGCCCTAAAATGGTGTCACACGCCTGCCACCGCAGTGCCTGGGTGCAGTTGCTAACTGCCATGCTGACCTGACCAGTGTCCACACTGGCCAGGCCTAACCCTTCCTTTTCTGTACACATTGGACACCCCTATGGAAGGCCCTAGGTACCCCCCTGGGCAGAGTGCAGTGTATGTGAAAGGTAGAGCATGTATTGGTGTAGGTGACATGCTCTGGTAGTGAATTACAGCCATTTTCGTTTTTCACTATTGAAAGGCTATCTTGCCCATAGGCTATAATGGGGAATGCTGAGTATAATGTTTACATGCATATCTTCCCATAGGAGCAAGATAGAAAATTAAAGTTTAGTATGCCTGAACTCAGAATGATAAAATATATCTTTTAGTAAAGTTGGTTTTAACATTCTGTGTTTGAAAATACCACTACTAGAAAGTAGGTATTTTCTTGTCTAACCATTTAAACCTGCCTCTGCTAGGTTGTGTATTTCTTGTCTGGAGTTTGAGTGACAGGGGCTGGGGAATTCCAGGGGGCTGGGGAATTCCCGGAGACAGGGTGAGTCAGCACAGGGCTGAATGGAGAGATCTCATGTAGATGGGTGGGAGGAGTTGCACATGGGACCTGAATAGGACAGTGCCTGCCCCCCACAGTGCTGGCTCCACCCCCTGTGGTGTGTCTGATGTCTCTGCCCTGCACTGTGAAAGGAGAGAAGGAATCATGTCAACAAAGTGCTCCAGGGCTGTGCTTTCCCTCCAAAATGCTGGCTCCACCTCCTGTGGGGCGTCTGATGTTTCTGCCCTGCAGTGTGAAAGGAAAGAAGGACTCGTGTAAACAGAGTGCTCCAGAACTGGCTTGGACTGGGCAAAGGCCCCTTACCCTCAGAGGACAAAGGATTTCGGGGTATAAATATTGGGACCCTGATCCCAAGAAATTAGATCATCCTGGAATCAAGAAGGAACCTCTGCCAAGGAGAAAGCTGGAAGACTAAGGAAGAAGGACTGACCTGCTGTAATGCTGACCTGCAGTTGCTTTGCTGCCAAGGTGAGGGGAAGGACTTTGCTGTGTGCTGTGTCCCCTGGCTTGAAGGAATCTATAAGGGCCTGAGTAGAGCTGGCCTCCTGTTAAGAAGTCCCAGGAACAAAAGGTCTTCCCCCCAGCTTCCCCTGAACTCTGGTGTGTGAGTTCTACCCTTCCTAGAGTGCTTAATCCAATTGTGGGGCCTCTGGAAGTGGTGCCTGCTGTTGGGAAGCTGACCAAGAGAAAAGAAGTAAAAGATCTGCAACTTTTCACGCACCGCCGGCTTAGCAAGAAAATTTCCGTCGCTGCGAAGATCGCCGCAGCGCCTATCGCCGCTGCAACGTCAATGCCGCGTTCATCTTCGGAGCGCATCGCCTCTGGAGCGGGAAGATTCCCGTCGCTGCGAGAATCGTCGCAGAGCCTGCCGCCGCTGAGTGAGATCATCGCACCGCTCGTTAGTGGGCCGTATTTCGTCGCTGCGAACATCGTCGCAGAACCATCGAAGATCGTCGCATCGTGCCTTTGCAAGTAAATTTCTACCGGAGAAGCTACGCCTTGGAATCCATACAATTATCGCCTCACTCCCCATACAGACCAGATTAGTCGCACACGCCTGCTGCGTGCAGCGGGGTGGTCGCATCGCCTCCCTAAGATCTCAGGACTGATGCTGTTTTTCGACACCTGAGCGCCGCTGGGAACTTTTATCGCATCACCAGGTACTGTTGGCTAAAATAGTAGCTAATGTGGACTATTTTGTCACTAAGCTAAGAACTCTTTTGAAACCATATTCTTGAACTGTGTATGTTGGATTTTTGTCATTTTGGTCTTGTGTAGTTTATATAAAAGTACTTTATTTATCTACACTGGTGTGGAGTCCATTTGTGGTGTTTTCACTGTGTTACTGTGAGTGTTGGTACAAATACTTTACACATTGCCTTTGATAAGCCTGTCTGCTCATGCCAAGCTACCAAGTGGGTGAGCAGGGGTTATCTAAAGAGTGTATCCCCCTTACCCTGACTAGAAGTAAGGGTCCCTATTTGGACAGTGGTACCTACCTCTGCCAACTAGAGACCCCCAGATCTAATGCTGTTCTTGTGCTTGGTCCTGCATTGCGCGTGAGTACTGCTGCCCTCGCGCTGCTTATCCCTGCTTTCCTCATCGCGGAAAGGCTCATCGCAGGTTTTCCGGTGTTGTGGTTTGTGTTTTTATCTCCGTCAGGGTGGTTGTATCGCGGATATTGTCCGCGTTATCTGGTGGCTATTGCATGCTAAAGCCTTGCTGTGAATTCCACGTTAATACAGGGTTATTTTCCCACGCTAGGCTGTGATATTGAAAGTTGCATTACGCTACTCTTGCTGTAGTTATCACACGTTCTTGTGAATATACCCCAGTGTTACTAGTAAGTGGTGTATTTGCGAAACATAATTGGTAAACAGATGATGTTTAATTAAATCATTAGGGTTTACTTGCCCTGAATAAACAAAAAAAGATGCTTTTTTAATGAGTCAGGCAGCTGTCATTTACATCAACTATGAAATGTGGCTCCTTCATAAGTTAGGACGACAGTTTATGGATGAAGTTTAATTAAATCATTAGGCTTTACTTGCCTTGAATAAACAAAAGAAGATGCTATTTTAATGAGTCAGGCAGCTGCTGTTTAGATCAACTATGAAATGTGGCTCCTTCATAAGTTAGTACGACAGTTTATGGATGAAGTGTATCTTTGTCTATTCTTTATGTGTTTGCTTCTGCTTTGTTTAAGCAAGGCAGCGGGGCCAGTAAACCGGAGTAGCAGTAATGTAATTGTTAGAAATGAGGTTTCTGGTTGGCTAGGGTATGCACCTAAGCCTGGCAGAACCCACTACTCTAGTCAGGGCATGGTAGTTACATGCTGCTCACCCCTTTTGTAGCTTGGCAGAGCAGTCAGGTTTATCCCTGAGGCAAAGTGTAAAGTGTTTGTGCAACACACTCACGCAGCAGCGACACACTAGGGACACCACAAAAGAAAATCCACACAAGGTTATATAAAATAGCATTTGTATTATCCATAAAAACACATTAGAACACCATCACATATATTGCACTATGCCACTGGGCACTTGTCACAGGGATTACAGAAATCACTTGCAGGATTGCATTTAGCACCAAAATATTAGGCATGAACATCATAATGGTACTCAGCATAGCACATTATGTGAAACATACCAGTACTGCATCATAGGGAACACTTGCCACAGTACACATATCAAGAACGCCTCATGCCCACCTTAGACATATGGAGATCACCAATACTACACACATGGGTGCCTTCCTGGGTAATGCAGCCCCACATACATGTATGCCTCAGGGCTTAAACTGCACAGTATGACCTTCCATAACATCAGGCAATAGGTGTAATCCTCATTACCAGTGCCCAAATTATGGTGAGGCCGTAAACCTCCACTCAGCATGGAGCACAGGGTCTCTGCATCCCTTACGGAAAAGCAGCAATGTCAAGGTAATTTCCGAATCCGGGGCCAGTACTGGGCTCACACCATGATGCCACTCAAAAGAAATGCCCCCACCATCCAGTAAAATTGTAGCTGTCTGCGGCCAGGCGGTGCAGCTTTATTCACATCAGGGAATGTGGAGATAGCTTCAGTGCTATGAAAGCACCCGAGCAGGATCTGCCAATCGCCCCTCGGGTTGGAAAACAACAGTGCGGCCTCCTTCCTTGAAAGGGCGCCCATGAGACCCCGACTGGTCTCCGGCGGCCATGCCCCAGACAGTGTGGCTCAGGAAAATGGCATTCCAGTCCCGAGGCCCTCACCCAATCAGCACTAACTTTGGGAGCGGCCCACCAACTCGCAATGCCGTCCTTGCCCCTCACCTCCTTCCTGCATGGGAAAGCTCCGGTCGGGCCTCTCTGGCCAAGAAGAAGGCGCAGAGCCACGTTTCCACTCTCCCTTGCTCGGCTTCTCAAGGCGGTGGACGCCGCCCACAACCAGGCTTAGGCAGCCCGCCTGGCTTCCGGTTCATGGCACAGCTGCTCTTGCTGTGTTCATGGTAAGAGCCCACTTCTCGTTCTCAGGAGACAACTTGCAAAGTGTCAACCACCCACTTCTGACCTGGAATCCGGGCAGCCCTCCTTGCCAGTACCACGGGGGATCGGCCACGTGCTGCTGATCCCTTTGCCATATGCAGCTCTCACTATGCACTGACCTCCTTTACAAGCACCAAACAGGAGCACCAACCATGCGCTTCCCAGTAGAATTTTTTTTTCTCTAGGGGACGAAGGGAAAAGCGTCCTTCCAACTGTGGACGGTGCTCCAAATCAGTAATCAAGCAACAAGGTACTTCATCTGCACTACACCACAAAGCGAAGGCAGGACATGGGCAGCGCTACGGTTCCTCTAGTAGAGGGCCAGAGACAGGGCAAAGGCAGGCCAGCACACTGGCCCCTTAGCAGAGGGCAGTCACTGAGTCCCACGGCTGTTCCTCCTGGCACAGGGTAATCCAGGCAGCAGCTTCCAGTTCCAAGCAAGCACTCAGACATGGGGTACTACCAGTCTTTGTTCTGCCCTGGCACAGGGCCTTGAACCCAGTTTAAACCAGTTCTGGGGGCACTTTAACATTATCATTACAGTACACAAAACTCCCCATTAAAAGTGGAAGCCCTGGCCTCAGAGACACCACAGGGGGTGGCGCCATCATTGTTGAAGGCAGACACAGTCCTATTCAGGTGCAGGTGGTACTCCTCCCACCAGTCCACATGCAGACCAGGCCTATATCAGCCTAGTGCTGAGTCACCCAGATTTTTTGGAGCCACTGCACATCCAGAGCCTCTTTCACTCCGAAGCCAGACAGTCAATACACATCCTAGCAGTGGACCAAAGACACATAGCAAACAGAAATGCCCACTTCTAAAAGTGGCATTTCTAAAATAGTAATAATAAATCCGCTAACACCAATAACCAGCATTCATCACCACTATTCCAAGCATACCAAGCTTGATAACCCTACCCCTATCATTTCAGGAATTACCACTGAAGCACATATCAGGGAATCCCCAATGCATCCCTATGAGAGGGCAGCCTCACAGCAGAGAGAAACCAAATAGGCTGTCAATACAGGACATGCCACACAGTTAAGGCACATGTCCTACCTTTTGCCTACACTGCACCCTTCCCATAGGGCCAGCTAGGGCCTTCCTTAGGGGTGACTGATATGTAGTAAAAGGGGAGTCATAGACATGGCAACCACTTTATCAGTCACGTCACAGTGGTAGTAAACTGCGCGCACAGGCCTTGCAGTGGCAGAGGCCTGAGGCAGGTTTGAAGAGCTACTTTGGGGGGGTGACGCAACAGCGCTGCAATCTAGGGGTGGGCGGAATTTGCGGAATTAACCTTCGCAAATTATCGCGAGAATGTTTAAAATTATCGTAAACAAGCAGAAATATCGCAAAGATGCGGAAGTTTTTTTCCGGCATGTTCGCGAGATTTTCTGCATGGTTGCGGGTCGCCAACTTACCCATGTGGTTGCTTGCGGGCGCGGCCATCTTGTTTTGAGTTGTTCTCGCGGTGCATGATCGCGAGAAGAAAGACGTGATCGCGCGACGCATGACGTCACTGCGGGCGCGAACTGTCGCGAGACAGCGCAAATGGCTAAAAACAATACAACATCTCATGGAGAACGCGACCGGATCAAGAAAACTTGTCGGCGAACGCAGGGATTCAGGTAAGGCGATCGCGCGCGCGCGAGAATGTATCATTTTACAGCGCGAGCAAGAAACAAATTATCGCCAAGCTGCGGAAACCGGAATTTTTGACATTTTCGCGCTCTCCGCGGAACGCAAAAATGTCAAATTATCGCAATTTCCGCGAACGGAACGAAATTTTTGCCCAGGCCTACTGCAATCCCACCAGTAGCATTTAATTTACTGGCCCTGTGTATATGGGATACCACTGTACGAGGGACTGACCGGTAAATTAAATATGCCTAATAGGTGCAGACCAATCTTACCAAGGTTAACATATAGAGCACATGCACTTTAGCACTGAACAGTGATAAAGTGCCCAGAGTCAGAAAATCACCAACAACAGGTCAGAAAAAATACAGGAGGAAGGCAAAAAGTTCTGGGATTGTCATGTGGCCCATAGGGACATTGTTGTTTTTCACTAACTTAGTATGAGCACGTTGCAGCTTGTCTGCTGACACGTCTTATTTTTTGCAATATTTTCTAGGGCTGCTTTCACATGAGAACTCATCAGTTAGTTCACTCTCTGCATGTTCCTGGGATTTTGACTGAACATGATGTGCAAGGTCAAACAATAATGCCCCTTTTTATTTTGTTCTGGCCAGATCTTAGCCTCTAGACAAAACATACTGATGCAGCTGTTATTTGCACAATGTACTTTGGTTTTTAGTGGGGTACACAAATAGGTGACACACACTTGGAGAGGGACCTTTCCAGGGGGAAGAGCGAGACAGCACCTATGATGTAGATCTACCATCTGTAGGCTAAAGTATGGGGTCTGCTGACAAAGCCCAGAGATGTTCTAATATATAATAATACTGCTTCTTAGCAAGGGGAGGGCGGTAAGGCTCTAGGGTCTTTCTATGATGACATCTGCCTTCATGATTTATGGACTAGCTGCTATGCTGCTGACTATATTTGTATGTGCTTTTTCCTGCTTGTTGTGGCAGGTATACTGCATGTTAGGGCACGTTAGCTAAAAATATATTTTAAACTGTTTCGTGTCTCTGTCACATCTTATTGTGGACAAGTACAAGAGTGCGAACGAAAGGGTGTGTCTTGTTACCACGTTTCCTGAGAGATCTGGGAGTTTTGTGTTCTGGGGTGTCTAATCATTTGTTTCTCTGCGAGTGAGTAGGAGAGCAAGTGAGACACTATAGCTAGTCAGTCCTGGGCTTGTGGGTACTAAGGTGGTAGGAAGACTCATTCCCTAAACACCAAGGTCCCATAATCCTGCTCATTATTCTGTATTTGGGCAGAATCTCTGCAAGATGGCACCACCAACGTTTGGTCTGGTACTTATTCACAAAACCCCTGAGTAGCGCTTGTGCTTCTCAACAATCCCCTCCCATCGGTTTCCAGAGACGTCCGTGGTGTGAGGGCTTAGCCTCCTATATTTGTGTTTTATAGGTTTTTCAAGCTTGAAGTTTAAAAGGTTTTGTTACTATCACTTAACCCGGTTTTGCCATACTGTTCTTTTGGTTTATTCTTTTCTGCTTTTATCATGGAGGTCGCTATTGCGGCACCTAACCGTGCGGCGGTTACAGCATTTTGACTCAACGTGGAGTCCCCAATGTGGGGGCTAACATTATTCTTAATGTTGAGGCAAATGCGGCTTACCACTTTGAGATCTTTTAATCTTGGGTTATATTTCTGGCAGTGGATGGGAATGTTCATTTTTTTAATGAATATACAGCAGTCACAGTACTGAGGGCTTATCGCGCTTATGCATTACTTAATGTTCCATTGACAGCCTGGGAGCATACCATGTTTTAATGGCTCCCTTCCTCACCCTGTTTCTGCGGTCCGTTTAGGCCCCTTATCAGTTGATGGGGCAACTTAGCCTGTTTTGGTGGGTTTTACACCGCATGCAAATTATCTTATGTTACACTCGCAATTTATGTCCTGGGCGATTCAAGTGGCTCCGGCTGAAGCCGCTCCTTAGCCACCAGTACATAGTGGTGGTCTTGTTATTAGTCTTGTCATGATTAATTCAGTGATGGGCAATCGTTCTCAAAACCGTGATGACTTGCCATTTTGGCTTCCACAAAAATGTGAACAACTTGAAGCTGTCTTTCCACATACTACCTCTGTAGAAAAACACAGGATCCTTACAATGAGTTTGCCTAGTGGTTTGATTCCCACTTTAGGTGACTGCACCACCTAGGGGACGGTGTTTGCTTCAGTGTATACACTGTGCTTTGGCACCCCCTCCATGAGTGTTCTTCCAAGCGCTCTGAAAAAGGTTTAAGAAGAACAGGGGGCTGGTCCAGCCCTGAATTCAGAGATGTAATTAGTGTGCATGTTCCCTATTGTCTCTGATATGATTTTGGCCAACATTAAAGGTGAAGCAGTAATGCTTACATGTACGCCAACACCTAGCGACCGTTGCGGAAGTGGATCGGCAAAGGCAGTTGCTGATTATCATAGTGGATGTATATACATCTTTAGGTCGAAATAACTTGGGCATTCAACTTTAGTCAACCACTGATTAAGTACCCTTCTAGTAAGGAGGGGCGTCCAGCCTGTCCTAAAAAGGCTTGGAACAGAAATCTGCGGCAGCAACAACAGAAGCCTAGATCTCGTGCAGGTTCGCCTCCACTTGACACTTCTGAACATAGACATGATTTGCGTGACTGCTCTAAAATTAAGACAACCAAGAGGTTCCAGGTACCTGATCCTCATTCTCCTCGTTCCTTTCAGAAATCATCGGATCAACAGTTCGGTGGGAGAGGACAACAGGATCGCAGAGAAGGCGAGTCTGCGAAAGCAAGACGTGAACCGCAGCACCAGTTTGATGTAAAAGTCAACCAAGGGGAGCCACCTCAATATCATGCCCCATTTCAGAAGAAGAAAGTTGCCTCTTTGACTGCAAAGTATGCCTCAGATGGTGAGGACCCTGCTCCTCTGCAGGAGTTGGGCGTTAACTCTCCTCAACAGCACAGCGGAGGTTACCATAGTGTGGCAGACATGCCACCAGTGTCTGGAGGCGAAAGCAACTGAAACTTTAATTACAGTAGAAACAGCTCACTCTCGTGTTGCCCCAAATTGAAGGTGATATTAAATGCCCGATTATAGCAGTGTTTTAGGAAAATCTCACTTCTTCCTATGATATTTTGTTAACGGAGGTCGATTGGCCTCCTCCTTTTCCCAAAGCATCCTCCAGAGGAGAAGTTGTTATTCTACCTAGATTTTCACAATATGTTTCTGATGATGATAAATTGGCTTACGCCTTCAAGTGGGCTTTAGCCTTAGCCCTGGAATTATATCACAATGAGGCAGTTTGGGACGAGGGTTCATGTGATTCCTTTGCATTCTACACCTTAGCCCCAACCACAGTATCGAACCAAACAAGACACTAAGGCGTCCGTAAGTGAAATCTTGACCCAATTGGAATACCAGGGTGTGATTGAACCCTGTTTTCATAGAAGAATAATCCTCGTTTTCCGATATTGAAACCATGCGGTTCATATCGCATAGTTTTGGATTATAGGCATTTAAACAGTCATGTTCGTACCTTTGCGGTTCAGAACACACAGAGCTCTGCGTTAGTGAACACAATTGTTTGCAAAAAATATAAATCCACCTTGGATATTTCCAATGGATTTTTCAGCCACTCTTTGGCTCCTGCGAGCCGCGATTTGACCGCATTCAGTGCTTTGGGCAATCATGCGCCGACATGCGAGATTGCCTATGGGATATGAGAATAGCCCTGGTGTGTTTTCAGCACACATAGTGTCCCTTTTGCATGAGATCGACTCTGATGCATTCTCGTACGACAATGACATATACTTGACAGTTGATGAATTACAGCTGCATCTCTTGCGTGTGGACCACATTATCACACATTTTACGAGCTTTGGCTACAATTCAATTTTGTCTCACATCACCTTCTTGGTGGTACTTTTTCTTGGTTACAAACTCAACAATGAAAGTAGGGTGTTGGCCCCACATTTTCTGGAGAAAGGTGCTCAATTGCAACCTCCTCTACACCTAACACATTGCAATCTTTGCTGATTTTTTTAAATTTCGGGAGGACATACATTGCCTTTATGCCCAGCTTACAAATCTCTTTACTCATTGATACAACCTTCTTTTTCGGCTTTCAGTTGGCTTTCGGGACATACCGCAATTCTTCGGTCTTTTCAGTCTGATCTGCTTGTGACCAACTTCTTGTTAACATGAGACAATTCTACAAATTTGGTCGTAAGGATTGAACGAGGCACGTTAGGTTTCACATACTTGATGTTCAATGAGGGGGACACGGTCCCTATTGCTAATAAATCGCATTTGTATACTCCAGCTGAGATTTGTTTCTCTTCTACAGATTTTTTTTTTTACAGTTGTCCAGATGGCAATTCTTAAGGAATGATCATTGGCTCAGGATAAACGCATTATCATGGTCTCGCCGGTACCTGCTTTAGAAGCAGTTACAAAGGCTAGTGTCCCGAGTTCTAAAGCCTTGCATCCACTTTGGGTATAATGGGCTAGTTCTTTGACGTCGGCTGATGTCAACCTTGTCTTTGATCCTTCTTTGCAAACACAGGAGTCTTTACAATATGAACATGTTCATCCTCCTCCTTTATCATTACTTCCACTTGATCAGTATAAATGCATTATTTACATTTATGGATCTGCACATCCTGCCATTTGTTCCAAACACGCTCATTCAGCAGCCTACTCAATTGTGGCAGGGACGATTGTTGATGAGGATTTTGAATCCTCCTTGGTGCACACACAGTCTCTTGGAGATTGTACAGCTCAATTGGCAGAGCTCCGTGCTTTGGTTATAGCTCTTGAGTTTGCTGACCCTGAGATTGGCGTGTGTGATTCGTTTTACTGTGTACAATTCTTCAAAGACAACTTGTTCTTCTGGACACAAAATGTTTTTGGGGATTCTAAAGGTAGCGCAATTAAGCATAAAGTGCATTGGGTTCAAGAGGCCGCTCTTAAGGAACGTTAGCCACTCACACATAATATCCATACTTTGGGCCATCAACGTGTGGGAGCACTCGAAGTTGGTAATTCACTGGCTGATGAGGCAGCCAAAACTGCAGTAGCCACTTGTTCAGTAGCAGCAGTCACTAGGTCTATGACTAAAATTGATGATGATATTTTGGTGGCTATAGCTGTGTTGAAGTAGGGGATGGAGTTCCCCTAGGGTTTCCCTTCATGTTATACAGATCACTTGTCGTCCGATCAAGTTCCATTTGCAACTATTCCATCTGTTGGGGATTGGCTAATTCCCAACGAGGGCCGCAGACTTTCTTTGATTATTGCCGCTCATGAAGGTGTGGCTTCTGCCCATGCCAGGGTAACTGCCACAACTTCACTTTTACAGCAACGTTTCTGGTGGTGTGGTTTATATCAACAGGCACGAAAATATGTTCTTTCTTGTGTCATTTGTCAGCATATTAAGCCTTCTACTGTTGCACGTCCACCACACACTCAACTTTACATCTCTTACCAGCCAGTTTGCTGCATTTATCTTGATCACTGCAGTCTTTTGACGTCTGATACGGCTTTTAAACACATCTTGGTTTCAGTGGATTTGTGCAGTATATTGCTTTATTTATTTATTTATTTATTTCTTGTGACTTGTATAGCGCACTATAACCCAGGGGTCTCTAAGCGCTTTGTTAGGATCAGCTACACAATAAAAAGATGCATCAGATTAAAAAATTTAGCGGCCACCCCACGCTTGCTGGAAAAGCACAGTTTTTAATTGCTTGCGGAAGGGCATTAGTTTCTTTTCATTGCGGAGTTTCAGCGGTAGTTTATTCCACATAGCTGGCAAAGTATGTGAGAAAGCACGCCCACCCACAGTGGTCAGTCTACAACGTGGCTGAACCAGATATATGGAATCAGCAGATCTAAGCACCCTCCCTGGTTTGTAAAGGGACAGGCGAGATTTCAGATAGGTGGGTGCTCTGCCATGAAGCGCTTTGTGTACAATGCAGAGCCCCTTGAACATTAGCCTCTGCCTGACTGGCAACCAATGGAGTTCCCGCAGGAGGGGGGATGCCTGGGTACTCCTCGGGTTCTTAAAAATGAGCCTGGCAGCATCGTTCATGACCGTCTGCATTCTGTTTAAAAGGCCCTGTGGGAGGCCTATATACAATGAATTGCCAAAGTCCAGCCTAGCCAAAATCATTGCAGAGACCGCGCTCCTTAGGGTGGAAAAAGAGAGCAGCGGGGAAACTTTCCTGAGTTGGCGAAGGAGGCCGACGCAACAGCCCACCACAGCTGTGACTTGCTTTTTCATGGACAGCTTGCTGTCCACCTGGATGCCCAGGCTCTTAACCACCTCAGCCGGTTCTGGAGGCGTGCCCAACTCCCCAGGCCAGAAACGGTCACACCAAGGGTTGCCAGCGATGGTAATCGGCAACACCTCGGTTTTGTCCGGATTGATTTTTAGGGAGTTGCCGGACATCCAGTTAGCTGTACTTCTCAGGATATTTTGCAATCTGGTAAAAGCATTCTGGCTATCCTCCAGCTGGAGGATAATCTGGGTGTCGTCTGCGTAGTTATATACCTGACAGTCCATTTGATTAAGCATTCGAATCAAAGGCTGTAGGTATATGTTGAACAATAGGGGTGACAGAGCGGACCCTTGTGGGACTCCGCAAGTGATCGAGGTTGCGGTAGAGAGCATGTCACCTAATTGCACTTTCTGCACCCTCCCTTGAAGGAAGGATGTGAACCATGCCAGTGCTATGCCCTGAATGCCGAAGTCCCTCATCCGCGACAGTAGTTGTTCATGACACACGGTATCAAATGCCGCGGAGAAGTCCAACAGCACCAGGGCCCCCGGGATTTTCTTGTCCGCTCTGTTCCTAAGTTCGTCTACGATTGACAACATAACCAGCTCCGTGCTGTGATTCGCACGGAAGCCTGCTTGATTCGGCTCTAGCAGCGTGTTGCTTTCCAGATGTTCTGAAAGGGTGATAAGGACATGCTGTTCCAGGACCTTCGCCCGGAATGGTAACTGGGAAATTGGTCTGAAGTTCTTCAGGCATTTTGCGTCTGCCCCCGGTTTTTTTAGCAAGGGAATCAGACGGGCTTCCTTGAAGGCAGATGGCACTTGACCAGTTTGTAAAGAGAGGTTCAAGAGACTCAGCACGTCGTCCTCGATGCCCGGGAGTGCGAGTTTGAAGACTTCAGGTGGGCATGGATCCGCCCTAGAGCCGGACTTGACCCGTCCCGTGAGGGAAACTAAGCTCTCCTTTGTAATCAAGGGTAGATTAGAGAGCGGGATTGTAATTGGCGGTATGGCTGGGATATCCACCGGTGGACAGTCAATTTGCGGGGTTGCCGTAATTTCAGTGACCAAATCAATAACTTTGTTGGTAAAGAAATCCTGGAACTTCTGACAGTCCTCCTGACTAAAGTCCGGGGGCTGTTCCTTGTTCTTCCTGAGCTCCATGAGGACTCGGAAGACTTCTTTCTGAGGGTTCGTGGCCATAGAAATCCTCTCCTCGTAGAACTCGGACTTCCTGGCTATAATCGCTTGCTTGTAATCAGCGAGAGCCCGTAGATAGTTACTACGAGAGTCCGGGCTGTAGTTTTTCCGCCAGGTTCTTTCCAGTTTGCGTAGCCCACGTTTCTGAGCTCTGAGTAGGTCATTATACCACGGGGCCCCTCGTTTCCTATCCGTACGGTTCACCCTACAGATTGGTGCAACTTTGTCTATGACATTCTGAAGTTTATCCAAGAGTGCCCCACAGAGGGCCTCTGGGTTGAGGGGGCAATTGTTGGCAGGGGGGTTGGTGCGAAGTAAATTTATCATTTTATCCCCATCAAGCTTATTCCACTTCCTAACTGCCTTCCATCCTCCTTTGGTTGTTGTTTTGGTTTTGGTTTTGGCAGCAACGCAGTGCTGACGCTCAAACTGTTATAAAAGATTTGCGTGTCTTTGTCGGAACATTTGCTTGTGGCACCTTCCATTCTGACCAAAGTCCTGCGTTTGCCTCTCAGGCTTACCGGGATGCGATGAAGTCTCTGAGGGTGCAGGTGAAATTCTCGTCTCCATATATGCTTGAGGTCAATTCTGTTAACAGTTAGGGTTTTAGGTACTGGCAGGGGCTGGCTGACTCGTCTTTATGGAGTCCAAGGTTCACTTAATAATCACCCAAGAAGATCTCCTGGTGGGTGGACTCCATACAAAATGCTCTTTGGCATTAGAATTGTTTGTGCCAGACCTTGATGGTCTAGACGTTGTGGTGGCTGCCGCAACCTTTGACGTAGATAACCATTGTACTGTTACATGATCTATAAAAAGCTTGTGATTCACAAGCGAAAGGCCACTTGCCCTCTTCCACGGATCCTGCATTGCTGATTCCTGTTTCTGGCTGGCTTCCTAATGTTGGAGACCTGGTCCGAGAGAAGGTGGAGAAGAAAAAATGATTTGGTCCATCCAACTATGCCCCGGTCAGAGTCTTTGGTTTGAACGGCACCCATACTGTGATTCTTCCTCCACTACCTGGCCTAAAGGAGAATCGTTACATTTCCATCTGACATGTCAGGCTACACCATATGGCCGATACTGAATAGTATGCCTCCCAGCATTCCACACCAGGATCTTTCACTGAATCCGATTGCTTCTGTTTCTTTGATTACTCCCAAACAAATGGCGGGGGAGATGGAAACTTCAATTGATTTATTGCCTGTTTTACCTTTTACATCCACAACTGAGGCTATTGAATATGCTTCTCCTCCCGTTGAAGTTATAATTGACATTCCTAAAAGTACAGTCCTTCTATTGAATCACAACCACCGTTGTTTCAGCTGGGGCCAGTGGTTACTATATGGACCGCACTAGCTTTTCTTCTGAATCATCTTCGTCTTCACTTTCTGTAGCAAAACCCCTCTACATGTACCAGTCTTTTCATCTCCTGGTTCAAAAAGACCTACCTAGTCCCTCCGTGGACATACGTCTGGATGGTGCTGACAATGGTGTTACTTTTAATGCGGATTGGCTTTGTGACTGTGTTTTTCCTCTTGATTAATGGCCATTATTTACCTGAACTCTCTGCTGTGAACTTGGTTGATGGTGTTCTGGCCCCACACATGTCATCTCATAAAATAAAATGAGATCAAGCCCTAGTTAATATTTCAGCATTCCCAGTTGTTGATGGCATTTTTACGGGATAAGGTAGCATTCGATATCCATGCCCTGACCTAAATTTTGAACATTCCATATGTTTTCCGCGTTTCCTTAGGTGATGTGGCTTTGCCTGACATACACTCTGATGTCTGGGATATTCATGCTGTTCATTCATTGTTCTCTGACTTGTGATATTATACTGCTTTTGACACTGTAGATTTGTATTTAAATTCTGCAAACTATGCCAATTTGCTCTGTTATCAACATTATGGCCATCATTTTTTACACAAGACCAACACTCTGGGGCCATTTTTTAATTGTACCCAATGGGAGCATTGCCCAACACCTTTGCAGGGGAGTTCAAGGACCAATCAAAGTAAATTTATTTATTTTTCTACTTACAATCCTTGTGGCCCTTAGTCCTATTATTAGAAACTAAAGCTACCGTCCCATGCTAAATTTATGTTGACCCACAGAAAATTAGTTCATTCCTTGTCCATCATCAATAATTTGCCAATGAAGGGTGATGAATTTTTGAAGAGCACGAATGATTTAAAATCCATTTGGGGTACCAAACAAGGGCAGGTGCAGGACACAGAATCACTGCATCATGCTTGTCTCATACCATCTCTACTCATATTTTTAAACACAACCATACAACAGACTACTTGTTTTGGTTTAGCCACGGCCAAAAATCTAAATATTCCCTCAATTCCATCATTGGCCCCTTATAATACATGGCAAACACATTCCAACTATACAATTGAAGACTTAACTGTCATGTTTTAGGATTGCACACTTAACTCTTCCACAATTGACCCCTTGGGATGGTTATTGTGGCCAACGACCTCCAATTCATGTCAATTACGCTTTCTGAATATTACACGTGGAATTACACAAAGGAGATCTGATCCACGTTTCCCACATTCCCATACAGTTACCACATATTCAGTGAGTACATTGTGTCAGCAATGGTTGGAACATTCCACACTGTCATCGTCAAAACAAGACCTTTCGCTTTTGTCGGGTGACATTGACCTTGCTGATTTTCTTTTAGGTCCCAAATCTCCTCTCACAAAATGTTTTATTTATTCAGCATATAATGAATTTTGGAAGCTGTCGCAGATGGAAGCTGTGGTACTTCTGTGCCAAATTGACCAAGCTAATTAAGAAAAAGTTCTAGCAGTAGTTAATAACAGCATTAATACATTGTCTTCCGGTATATATACTTTGGATAATATTGTACCTTCCGTCATTGACATTGTTCAACATTAAGTGTCTGTTTAGTATCGTTGCCAAAATCAGTTATGTTCTGTAATGCAATATGCATGGACCTTACAGACCCTCAAAAGTAGTAAAGTACTGTGGGAACCTGAATGCTTCCGCAGTGATTTTGCAATTTAATTTGACTGATAAACAGAAACTAATGTCGATGAAGGACGCCACATATACATTGTTACATATTGAACAATTAGAACCGTCACCATTTTCTGTGGCAGAGACTGATTCAGCTGTGTGGTTAATAAATGAGGTTCTTTCACTGCCTATCTCACGCTTTCAGTTTACAGCCTGTATGAAACATTATCTAGTTGGTAGATATGAGCCCCTGGGCAGTAATTACATTCATGAATTATGGTCATAACCTTTCAACTTTAGATGTCAACGTGCAGATAAGGGAGTTTTCCTTACAGGGAAAGATCGCAATTCCACAGTAGGACATTCCCTAATCAGTTAAAAAGTTAAACTCCGCTGCGCCTGTAACATGCCAGCCTCTAATCTGGCTTGTTTTTTGAAAGGTACCCCTGCCCCAGGTATTATTCCTGTGCTTACTTTGCTTCTAACGAAAGTTATCTTATTTTGATTAACCATGACTGCTGCGCCTTACGGGCTGGCATCCCGTATATAGAGACAGTTTCCTATTCCACACCCGCATGGGATTGCAGATAGTTCTTTTTGGCCTTCCATTCCAACTTTTGAAAACAGATTTCAATAAGCTAAGCAGACTCAAAGCACTATTTTTTCAACAAGAAGTTGCTCAAACATCAGCTCGCGAGACCTTCTAATTGCAGGTGGCAGGAACTGCAAGTGAGATACACTCACTGCTAAACATGAATATTCCACTCCATTTTGGAGAAATAATACACCAAATATTTAAGGCATCGGATGCAGAGGGCCTTGCCCACTTTTTAAAACTTGTGGGATCCAGCCTTTTTTCATGCCAACCTTTATCCATTCTATTTTTTCCAGCACCTTTGGAGGGTTTCCGCTGGTGCTCCTTTCCATTTGCGGCATGCTTCTTCTTCTTCTACTATTGCTTCACAATGGATGCTCGATCTGTGGAGCTGCCAAACCCGGTCTAGTTGCAACTGAACTGTGATTAAATGCAGCAGCTTTTTGGTTCTATGCCAGTGAAGTTATTGCCATTGCCTACTGGCTGACCTTCCGTTATGCCTACTTCCCCTGCGTGCAACCTGTGTTCCACTCCTTCCGGTGCCCTTTTCAATGGGCCCTGGATTTCTACCTCTCCAATGCCACACACGTTGCCCTGGATTACGATCTGTTATTGGGTCCATTGAAGGCCCATGACCAGGAATGTGCCATGGGTAGGCGTTTGGTGTGCAATCCTCTACTTGGACCAACTGCAGACTTGAGTACCTGTGCTCATGGACAGCACCTCATAGATCGGAGTTTCATCGAAGTTAACAAAGGTTGCCCTGAGATGTGCCTAACGGCCACTGGATAAGAGGAGCATGTGTGATCGTTCGATCTACTAAACTGGTTGGCATAACTTTTTACTATGGAATGGACAGACAACATTCAGGAGTTCCTGGCATTCAGCTTTACCAGCATTATTTCTGTCTCCGGTGACTAACTATGAATTGATGGATTTACTCAATTGGCAAAAATATTTTGGGGGGAAAACATATAACCTTATAAAACATTTTTTTTTTTTGGGCTTCATGCCTATCCTAATTGGAGTACAACTAAGACGCTTTGCCTCTGCTTACCTCTGATTTTTGTCTTTACATGGGCTACCGACGTGGCCAAGGGGAGGGTGTCAAGTGGCCCATAGGGACATTTTAGTTTTTCCCTAACTTAGCATGAGCACGTTGCAGCTTGTCTTCTGCTTTGCGCACGTTACTACACATCTTCATTTTTTACAATATTATCTATGGCTGCTTTCACATGAGAACTCATTGTTGTGTTCACTCTCTGCATGTTCCTGGGATTTTGACTGAACATTATGTGCAAGTTTGGACAACTATGCCCCTTGTTATTTTGTTCTGGCCAGGCCTTAGCCCTTAGACAAAACATATTGAAGCAGCTGTTGTTTGGATAACATACTTTCGTTTTTAATGGGGTACACAAATAGGTGACACACACTTGGAGAGGGACCTTTTCAGGGAGAAGAGCGATACAACACCCATGATGTAGATCTATCATCTTTATAGGCTAAGGAGTGGGGTCTGCTGACAAAGCCCAGAGATCTTCTATTATATAATAATACTGCTTATTAGCAAGTGGAGGGAGGTTAGGCTCTAGGGTCTTTCTATGATGACATCTCCCTTCATGATTTATAGACTAGCTGCTATGCTGATTGTATTTGTACTATGCATTTTCCTGCTTGTTTTAGCCTGTATACTGCATGTTAGGGCATGTTAGTTAAAATAAATATTTTAAACTGTTTTGTGTCTCTGTCAGATATTATTGTGGACAAGTACAAAAGTGCAAGCAAAAGGGTGTGTCTAGTTACCTCGATTCCAGAGCGATCTGGGAGTGTTGTGTTCTGTGGTGTCTAATCATTTGTTTCTCTGTGAGTGAGTAGGAGAGCAAGTGAGACACTATAGCTAGTCGGTCCTGGGCTCGTGGGTACTAAGGTGGTAGGAAGGTCTCATAATCCTGTGCATATTTCTGTATTTGTGCTAAATCCCTGCAGCAGGTTGACCGTGCAAAAAGGGCCAAGTCCAACACAACCCCCTTCCAGACTATACCCAGGGTGGGCCAATCAATAGCTTGATGGGCTTCCCTGCTTGGCGCGATAGAACACAGATGTGGGCCCGCAACTGCAGGGGCACACTCCAGTTCTAGGCCAATCTGAACCCATGTGGATTCCTCTGTCTAAGGTCCCAGGACCAACTAAGTTACCCCACTAGGATTTCTTAGCTGTCCGCGGCCAGGCCCTTGGCCATTCAGATGTCTCTTGTTCTTGCCATCTCACAGAGTGGGGGGCAGGCGCCCCTGGTACATAGTATCCATTCTCCACTCTATCTCTCATGTATGCAGTTCTATACTGCCACTGATCCCTCAACCCAGGGTCTTCACCCTCAGGCTGACCAGGGGTCACAGGCAAGGCTCTCCTCCCCCTCCATCTGGGGTTCCGCACTCTCCTCCTAGGAGAGGAATCCTCGGAAAAAGCCTTGAACTAAACTGGATCACGTGGCACCATTAATACAAAATTTCAGGAGTTCCGATAGTATGCCTAAGTCACATGACTCAGGAAATCCAATCGAACTACACTGGATCATGTGGTACGACACCACATGATCCATTACTCCAATCAGAGGCAAACATAAAAACCAGCACCAAAGCATTAAGCATAAACATCATAACGGTACTCAGCATAGCACATTATGCAGAACATATCGGTAGTACACCATAGGGAACACTTGCCACAGTACACATATCCAGAGCACGTCATGCCCACATTAGGCATATGCAGATCACCAATAGTGCACACCTAGATGCCTTCCTGGGTAATGCAACCCCACACACATGCACACCTCAGGGCTTAAACTGCACAGTATGACCCACAGTCACATCAGGCTATAGGTGTAATCCTCATTACCAGTGCCCACATTATGGTGATGCTGTAAATCTCCACTCAGCACGAAACACAGGGGTCTCCACTTCCCTTATGGAAATGCAGCAACGTCGTGGTAATTTCCAGATCCGAGGCCCCTTCTGGGCTCGCCCCTTGATGCCACTCAAAAGAAATGCTTCCAGCATCCAGAAAAAGTGTAGCTGCCCGCGGCCAGGCGGCGCCGCTGTATTCACATCGGGGAATGCAGAGATAGCTTTGGCGCTATGAAAGCACTCGTGCGGGATCTGCCAATGGTTCCTCGGGGCCTGAAAACAACAGTGCGGCCTGCTTCCTTGAAAGGGCTCACCAGAGCCTCAACTGTTCTCCAGCAGCCGCGCCCCAGACAGTGTGGCTTGGGACAAAGGCACTCCAGTCCCAATGCCCTCACCGGATGGGCTCTAACATTGGGAGCAGCCCACCAACTCGTAGTGCAGTCCTTGCAGCTCACTTCCTCCCTTCACTGGAATACTCCAAACGGGCCTCGCCGGACAAGAAGAGGGCACATAGTCACTTTTTCACTCTCCCTTACTCGGCTTCCCACGGCGATGGGCCCCACCCACAACCAGACTTGAGAAGCCCGCCTGGCTGCCGGTCACGGAGCAGCTGCTCTCACTGCATTCACAGTTCAAGCCCACTTCTCGGGCTCAGGAGACAACTTATGAAGTGCCCATCAAGTGCTTCTGACCTGCATTACAGGCAGCCCTCCTTGTCAGTACCACTGGGGATCGGCCACACACTGATCCCTCTGCCATATGCAGTGCTCACTATGTGCTGACCTCCTTTGCAAGCACCAAAGGGGAGTGCCAACCACGCGCTTCCCAGTACAAAATAAAGGGCTCTAGGAGACGAAGGGAAAAGCGTCCTTCCAACTGTGGACAGTGCTCCAAATCAGGAATCAGGGAACAAGGTACTTTGCCTGCACTTCACTACAAAGCGAAGGCAGGACATGGGCAGAGATACGGTTCCTCTAGCAGAGGGCCAGAGACAGGGCACAGGGAGGCCAGCACGCAGGGCACCTTAGCAGAGGGCAGTCCCTCAGACCACCAAGCAGGCAGTCACTGAGTCCCACAACAGTTCCTCCTGGCACACAGAAATCCAGGCAGCAGCTTCCTCTTCCAGTTCCAAGCAAGCAACCAGACATGGGGTCACAGTCTGAGTGCCTATAGTACTACCAGTCTTTGTCCTGCCCTGGAACAGGGCCTTGAGCCCAGTTTAAACCAGTTCTGATGGGAACTTTTACAATATCTTTACTGTTAGACCTGGCACCTTGGCGTGGGTCTCCCTTCCATTTTTTTGCTGTTGCCTCATGTTTTTGCTGGTTATTGTTGCTTTGGGCACTGTGCCACTGCTGTCCAGTGCCACAGTGCAAGTTCTCCCTATGGTAAATTGATGTATGGATTAGTGATTCCATGATTGGCTGGTTTGGTTTACTTGTCAGACCCTAGTACAGTGCATTGAGTGTGCCCAGGGCTTGTAAACCAAATGCTGCTGGTGGGCTTGCAGCACTGGTCGTGTCACCCACAGAAGCAGCCTGTAAAAGTGTGTCTCAGGTCTTCCATTGCAGAGCCTGTGTGCAGTCTGGTACAGCCATGTTGACTGGGCAAGTGCACCCACTTGCCCTTCCCTAAACCTTCCCTTTTCTTTATATCAGACACCCCTATGGTAGGCCCAAGGGCAGGGTGCATTGTAAGTATAAGGTTGGACATGCCCTGGTGTGTGTGGCATATCCTAATAGTGAATTACAGCCGTTTTTGTTTTTCACTATTGCAAGGCTACCTGTTCCCCATAGGCCGGAATGGGCAGTTTGATTCTTACATCTTATAATCCTAACTGACTCAGGAAACTAGGTAAAAATTTGAGTTTAGTATGCCTGACACATTTCCATCTTTAGTATAGGTAACAGCAAACACAGGCAATGTGCATTGTAGAGTTGGGTTAATCCTACCCTAGCTGACACTGTCCAGTACCACCAGCACTATATCGTGTCCAATCTGTAACTCAACCAGGGTATGCCACAGCAGCTGCACCAATGCATTAAAATGCAGAATGCAGCATAGTTTAGCCAGTGCCTCAAGTTACTGGCCAGCAAAGAGAACTTTGTTGGTGAGCCAGAGGAATTTGCTCTTGCTACAATGCTAGCAAGGGTGCCTTCTTCTCATTAATTTGAAATTCATCCCTCTACTATTTTTCCATCCTATTCTGAATACTCTTTTAGGTTTCCGATTCCCCATTAATTGTTCATGATGATGTCAAATTTGCCATGACATGGAACAGGATTCCATTCTTATTTTCCTAAATAAATATATTTATTGTTGTTTGATTTGATTGCTTTTCAAAAGTGCTTTTCTCATAGGATGAAAATTTGACTGTGAAAATTAATATGTTATGGTTTGAGCCACGCCCTATCCTTGGATTGTCCTGAGATTCTTTTCCGTCAGGACTCCGTGATTTGTCTTGAGGATTTACTGGTTGTTGCAAGTTTGAATATCGAAGACCGCTTTGAACTTTGTGGCTTTAAGCGCGAGGTCGCGCTGTTTCATCTTTCCCACCGAACCCTTCCTGTATGCCTTAGCGAAAGGACACGCTGAGGTTTCACTGTGAGTAAACTCTCGACGATAAGCGCGAGGTCGCGCTGGTTGATACCTGCAATTGCGTTCGCTTCACTAGCGCGAGGACGCGTTGGGGATTTACCACTCCCCCTGGAGTCTGGAGAACTGTATGACTCGAGGACCTTTCATTTTTTTCTTTTATCGGAACTGGGCCACGCTATGAAAACAATAGCACAACGTCTTTCTTAGGCGCTAGAGACGCGTTAAACTTTCCTTTCTCAATCAGGCAGTGATTTGGGAACCACGCTGTTGCGCTTTCATTTCAAGACGCTAACGAAGGATTGTGATTAAGGGAATAAGGAGAGAAGAGACGCCCAAGTACGTACTTCCTTTGTTTTGCCTCTCTGAACTCAAGTAAGTGCTTTCATGCATATAGTACTTTACGAGACTTTGTTTGATAGAGCCAGAAGCTCCACCTGTTTATCTCTCTGCTGATAATCAGGGTGCTAGCTGTACCCTTTATTTTCAAAGCACAGCGATTGCTTGCTACCTCGAAAAAACAAGAAGAAAAGGATCTCTCTTGGCTCTAGTTCTTGAAGGCTAACATTACGGACCGCATTACAACCCTCTGCCCAATAACTACTGTGTTCGTTACAGCCTATCTCACTCCCGCTTCCTTAAAGAAAACGTTAGAAACATACTGGGGACGCGCAAAGAAGAATTCCAGGCTCACCATGAGGGGAACGGTTCTGTCTTGAGTTGCTGCCCCTGTTCTTGGTCTGCTCGTGTTGGTGTTTCCAGGGACACGAAGGGAACAGCATCGGCCGGCTGCACTATCCAGACCACAACCCCCAGAAGGCCTAGCGCACTCAGCGCGATCATTAACAGCTGAGGGGAATCCCTCTTAAACCCAGTACGCTCACCGTAGCGCGGGACGCGCAAAGAAGAATTCCAGGCTCACCGTGAGGGGAACGGTTCTGTCTTGAGTTGCTGCCCCTGTTCTTGGTCTGCTCGTGTTGGTGTTTCCAGGGACACGAAGGGAACAGCATCGGCCGGCTGCACTGTCCAGACCACAACCCCCAGAAGGCCTAGCACACGCAGCGCGATCAACAACAGCTGAGGGGAATCCCTCTTAAACCCAGGACGCTCACCGCGGGCAGCACCCGGGCCAAGGGCGGGCCCGTCCTTGCCGGTCAAAGCCCGGATAAGGCTGGGCTGGGCCTACCCCCTAACATTTGTGGTGGGACCTCGTTCAGTCACAGTGCCTTTCGACGCTGCCGTGAGGGGTTTGGCGTCTGGGTGGCTCAATTCAAGAACTGTGAGTTGCCAGAGTGACTTGTTACTATTTCTCTGTTGTGTACCATCCCAAGCTGTTGTGTTACTACAAGGGAAGGCGGGGTGCTTACAAAGAAGTTCGGCCCTCTTCGCCCCAGTAGTATGTCTAAAAGGAGGGCTGGTGATAAGGCGGGGGGGACACTTGACGATTATTTAATAAGAGCAGAGTCAGCATTGAACCTTGAGATTTTAGCGGTGGAACGTAGACTCTCCTTAGATCCAACCAACTCCTCCCTCCCGTGTGCCCAGTTACAGACTGGCTCGCCCGCCTCTGTTCATTCCAGCTTAACAGATGGTAACACTTCCCCTCCAGCACACACTCCCCCTGTGCAGGAGTCTTAGGATCCCGTACAGGGTTGTGTCTCCACCCAGAGTCCTTCCAGGCTTACAACAAGAGGGAGGTTGGCCCATAAAGATAAAGGTAAAAAAAAAGAAGTTACTAACAAACCAAAGAGAGGTCAAGGAACGAGCAAACTTATTGTGGAGCCGCCTCCTTCCAAAACTGGTGGGCCCACTGTTGAAGGGCGTCGCTTGGACCACAATACTATTCTTTCCAGCCAGGCCCAGTTACAACCTCTACTGGATTTACTTCTTGTTGGCCTTAAAGACCACCTAGCTTGTCTCCTTGTTCCTGTACATCATAAACTAGACCTTGTAGCCGATAGGTTGGACAAATTGGAAGCTAGATTTCCTGGCAATAAGCTCTTAGTCCCAGGGCCCCCTACACCGTTAAACGGGGTGACGTCAGTGGAGGTGCCCAATGAGGCCGGCTGTGCTAGACTATCAAGGCCAGTGGGGGCCATGCCTTCCCTACCATCTATAGGGGAAGAGAAGGATACCGACTTAGGTCATGAAGTTGTTACCGACAGGGGTATTAATAACCATCATGACTTGCAAAGACGCCCTTCTTTAGTTAACAGGGTTGGCACTGAGGGGGTGGGAGCAGGGCTCTCTTCATTGCCCACTAGTCTACATCTTCCTCCCCAAGCCACCCCTTACTCAATAGTCTTGGCAAATGTTCCACCGCTCCTGGAAGGATCTTACGAACACTGGTCCAACCTTAAGAACAAATCCCTTCATAATTTGAGCTCCAAAATTGGAAATAGTAAGGCCCTATTTGATGATTTTAATATGGTTAGGCGCATCAATTGGATTGGTCAGTCCTACAAGTCTCTTCCTGGGGATTGTGTTGTGTTAAGCTTTAAGTCTCCTGCTCTAGTTAAATACATACTGGAAGTAGCCCATCACCTTCCCCCAGCTCCTAACTCAATCAAAATCCTCCGATTGGGCTTCTTTTACAGGCCAGGCTTCATACAACCTTTACGGGATAATCGTGTCTTTCCAACAATTCCCGTCAGGACTGATATGCCCATTGCGACTTTTAATCGCTTTGAAATCCTCTCTTCAATGGAGGATAATGATTGACATATGGATGGTTCTTTATACTCCCCAATGCTTGCTCCAGGGCTTGTGGGTCCTATTTGTCATCTGAGCCCGGATATTATCATTAAGACACCTCCCCCCAAACATCGCTCCTGTATGGTTAATTCATCTGGTTTTAATTCGCTACCATCTGTCGAAACGATCGACCCCCAGACTGTCTCAGGTCAAGCAGTGGAAACCAGGGTCGTAAACTCTACATTAAAAATGGGCTCTTGGAACATTGCTGGGCTGGGGTCAAGGCTTGATATTCCTGATTGGGCTAATTTTGTTGATGAGTTTGAGATATGGGCATTTCAGGAGACCTGGGCACTGTCTCCCCACTTTCGTACAGGGTTCCTGAATTTTCACAAACCTGCTGTTAAGGGTCATAGAGGCAGACCCATGGGTGGCCTAACCACCTGGGTCCGTCAATGTGAAGGTGTCACCGTGACAGAGGTCCCAATTGATAGTTCTGATATACTGATCATCAGGGTTAAATCCCGTAGCGGCCTCAATTTCCTTATAATTAACATCTATGTAAGAGGTCTCCCGGGAGGCAAATGCTCTCCCACTTGCCATCTTTTGGAGAAATATTTAGAGACCGTTCCAATGTTCACTAATAAGATTGTGGCTGGAGATTTTAATGTTTGTTTCGAGCCTTTGGGGGTTGACTGTGGGGACTTCACTGAGGAAGAAGACTCAACTTGGGGTGTTCCCATGCTGGAGTTGGAACCAGTAAGTAAATGGTCTCATGCTGCTCTTTTTATGAAGGGCTTATGTTTAAATCAGGGCATGAGAGCAGTTAATGGGCGAACAAAATCTGATAGGATGGGGAAGATGACATTTGATAATGGTAGATCAGGGAGCCGAATTGACTATATATTAGTCAATTTGGATTTGTGGCCGCTCATAGACGACATGGTGGTAGTAAGTAGATTCGAGAGCGACCACAACCCCCTTGCATTGTGTATCAAGGATAATAGCTTTGCAGTCTCCCCCACTTTTTCCGATGGCTGTTCCCCTATGGATGTCATCCTTACTAATGATCTTAGAAGGGTGAGATGGCCGAAAATCGCCACTTGTGAAACCTCACGGGTAGCCATCAGAAAATTAATTAATAATACCATGGCCTCACTTAACCTGATGAAATCTTAAAACCTGATCAAGGATAATATCCGGGATACCCACAACAAGCTCTTTGCCGAGCTTAAATCCTTTTTTGTGAAAAGTCTTCCTGCCACTGGCAGGGGTAAAGAGTTGAGACCATGTACGTGGTACAACAAGGACTGTAGATTGGCCCAAAGTGCTCTGAAAGAGGCCATTAAATCTGGCTCTCCTTCTACCATCCAAAAATGTAGACATGTTTACAAAACTGCCCAATCTAATGCCAAGCAAAACTGGGATGAGGATCGCTGGAGGGATTTATATCAGGCTTGCCACGACCGTAATATGGTCCAATTTTGGCATCTCCTTAAATGGGGTAACTCCCCCTCGGACATACGCCCCTCTAATCAAGTTGAACCACAACAGTGGGTAGCGTATTTCGAGGAACAGTTTAAGGTTGGTGTTTTGATGGACAAGCAGATCTTTCGTACTCCAGGTGTTGAAAACACTATAGAATTCTCCCCCGGTGAAGTCAAGTTAGTGTTAAGATCGATTAAGAGTGGTAAAGCCCCGGGACCAGACTGCATCCCTGCTGATTTATTCATTCAGGAGCAAGATGTATGGATCCCATACCTGACCTTGCTGGCTAACGCCCTTGCGGGTGGTGCTGCTGTCCCCGATTCGTGGCTCGGGGCAGAGATATTGCCGATCTATAAGAAAGGCGATCGCTCTGCCCCGGGCAATTATAGACCTATTAGTTTAATTGACGCAGTACAAAAAATTATAGCCCGCCTCGTTCTGGGTCGTATCCAAATTTGGATGTCCGACTTTGATGTGTTGTCCCCTCTTCAGGCAGGGTTTCGATCACATACTGGGACCCTGGACCAAGTATTCAGGGTAGTACTTCTTTATTGGAAGGTTGTTTTTCTGGGGGGCGGCAAGTTGTATGCGGCATTCGTGGACCTAAGGTCTGCGTTTGACCTTGTGCCGAGGGACAAGTTATGGAAAGTACTCTTGGATATGGGCATGCCAAAAGAACTGGTTTCTTTTTTGGCCACCATCCATGAAAATACGTATGCCCGTGTCCGCTGGGGTAAACCCGGGGAGCTGACTGATAGATTTAAAGTGTCCAAAGGTGTTCGACAAGGGTGTGTACTCACTCCCACATTGTTTTCAATATTCATCAACGGGGTTGTAAATTATTTCTCAAACAGCCCTACTGATGCACCTACCTTGGCTGGAATGAAGATTCCCCTACTCATGTTCGCGGATGATACCCTTTTGATCTCGAAGACGAGACAGGGTTTGCAGTTGGCCCTGTCTCACTTCGAGATCTTCTGCCGCGAGCATGAGTTGGAGATAAATGTTGGGAAGACCAAGTTTATGGTTTTTCGTGGCCCCCGGCGCGTTAAGGCGGAGGTGTGTCTGGGTGGTGTCAACTTATCCCAAACGGCAGTGTTTACTTATCTCGGGGTCACCTTTAGCGAGACATGCAGCTGGTCCCACCAGCTGGATCTCCTCGCTCTCAAGCATGCCCAATTGGGAGGAGCTTTGCTGAAAGAGCACAAACACTCTTTAACAAAACCAATAGCTCCACTCATGAAGATCTATGGCTCCAAGATTTTACCTGCCATTTTATATGGAGCCGAGATCTGGGGTTTTAATAACTTGTCTAAGTTGATGACCGCCCAGAATAAATTCCTCCGGTCAGCTATCGGGCTCCCCCAATCCACTCCGCGCACCCCCCTATTGTACGATCTGGGAATCCAGCCTATAGAGGACTGGGCAGGGTACAGACCCCTGGCGTTTTGGCGTCGTTTGTGGACTACTCCTGAACTAACTATCTATGCAAAAGCCCTTTTGGAGATCAAAGGATTGGAGGGGTCGCACAGGATTCCCTGGCTGTCTAGCATCAAAACCCTGCTGATTGATCTCGGGATGCGTGACCTATGGGCTAACCCTGATACAGAGGTCTTCCCGGCAAAAAAGGTCCTCAAGGATGCGTACTGGAGTTATATTAAGAACAGGAGATATGCTTCCCTCATAGGTTCCACGATGACTGTCACCTTCCTAGTTTTTAAGGACGAGTCTGTTTATGAAAGCTACTGGGATACCATTTTGAAGTTTTTTGACCGTAAACTGTATCACCAGTTTAGAGTGGGCGCCCTACCACTGCGAGGACTCACCAAAAGTTGGAGTCCTCTTGGTAGTGACAAATGCCCCCTTTGTGCAGACAAGATTGAAACCATGGATCATTTCCTTTTTTGTTGCCCAATCTACCAACTCCCTAGACGTGTTTGGCTTCGACCGGTCTGCAGACTAATGAGTACTCGTTCTGCACAGGTTGCTAGTAGAATTTTGAAAACAGATACATCAAAACCTGTAGTAATTGGTGTTGCCAAATTTATTAGTTGGGCATGGATCCTTAGGGCTAGGAAACTTAAGTCGTGATCTGTGTTGTTAGCTGTCATTAACTAGCATTTCATTTTGGTCCTTGGGTTAAATGGCGTGTCCCTATTTGCACTTTATTGTATTTTTATCATGTTGCGATCATTTTAATCTACTATTTTATGTAATATTTTAAAGGTTTTATAAGTCTGATTTTGTATTGTAAAATGAATTGCATTGTAGTTGAATTGTTTTAATATGTGTAGTATGTCTTTTATGATGCGAATCGAATAAAGACTTTTTGACTGACTGACTGACTTGCCTAAAGTAATTTCACAGGCAATTGTAGAGGCTTGTTTTCGCTGGTCTCTACTGTGTCTCTGTGGCAGAGCTAGTGAAGCTCAAAATGCAAGGGGGAAATATTGGCCTGCAGTTAGGCAGAACATGTACAACGAAGATGTGACCTACTCTTTGAAGGTTGTGCTGTCTATTGTACAAATAATTCATACCTCCTGCCAATAAATAAGCAAACCTTTTCTACCTTAGGAGTGCAGCCTGAGACTTGTAGAAAGACAACATTCTTGTGATTTTCAATTACTACAGTGGCAAAAGTTTGGTTTTCAACGCATAAAACAAGACTTGTAAAAGGAGGTGTGACTCACCAGTGTCTCATTAAACTTACAGCCTGAAATGTTTCCTGCAAGCCTTCAACTGACTGCAGAGAAAAAGAGATAACAGCATATTGAATGAGATGATCGGAGCAGATCATGGATAGGAAAGATGCAAGAGGGTCTGTTTCACTGAATGAGGCAATGGCATGGGCCTGTGCATAGTGTGCTCACATCGTGCAAGTCACTGGCCCTAATGAAAAGACTCAGAGAATAGAGACAACTTTGACTGTGGATTAGCCAAGGCTTAGCCCTTTATCTTTATTAACACAGCTTCAGTGGGAAAATAGAGCCATAAGAGCCATAATAAAACAGACATTATAGTTATGAGAAAACAGGCCATAAGATCGGCACAAAAACAGTGCAACAATTGTGCATGGTGCCAAAAGGCCCCAATTCCTTATCCATCTGCTTAGTGGCAACTTACTCTTGTCCTTCATCTCTCAGAGAGAAGGGCAATACCCACAGTTCCATGCCAACACATACACCAGGGCACCACATAGCACTCAGTCCCTGTTGATATTCCTGACACCAGACAAATCCTCCAAGATGTTCAGCACCAAGCATCCAGGGATAGGGCAGAAAGTTACAAGATGACCAGCAGGTCAGTCCCCAATCCCACCTGCCAAGTACTCACAAATCAACACAGGCAAATCGCCTGAAATGTTAATCTCCAGGCATCTTGTCCAAAACTCCAGGCATCTTGCCCAAAATATTAAACTTCAGACGTCTCACCCAAAACTCCAGGCATCTTACTAAACATATTCAACTCCTGTCTTCCAGGGTATGGCAGAATTGTTCCAGAACCACCCACAGGTCATTCCCCCCACCTGCCTGCCCAGTGCCTACTCAACTCAACACATCTCCAGGGGGTCAATACAGTAAATTAGTCCACAATTTTGGGTAGCCTCCTTTTTCTATTGCTAGAAATTCCACCACAGGGTGAAGAGGTCACTGGCAATCCAGCCTTTCCCCCACCTCTGCTGGAGGGCTTCAGTGCTGATGCCAAAAATGGTGTGGATGCATACTGATGAGCCTGCAGCTCTCAAATGGCAAATGTACCCCATCAGCAATAACCCAGTCCCAGCTTTGCCCATTAGTTATGGCTACCCTGGCTGACTGCCCAGTACCTAAAACTGTAGGCCATACCATTACCTTAAAGTGTACTTTTGGGCAACCCTAGGAGCTCCGGTCTTGCAATGTAAATATTTCCTTAGATCTCATCTCCATCTTTAATGCTGTATGTATGCCAAACAACTGAATATAATTGTTTTGACACTGCTTCATTCGAAAGCATGTGGTTAGGATATTCTAACATGTAATCAACCCTTGGGTCATAATGCTTCAAATTAACTGGCCAGCAAGAATATCCCTGCTTTGTTACTTACTTATTTAATACAGCTAAAACATGTGTGGGTAAACCATAACCAACTTTGTGGTATTCTAGAAGTACCTTCCCAGACTGTTTACTTCCCTGGTAGTCAATCAACCAATCAAGGTTTGATAAAGCACACTATTCACCCGTGAGGGTCTCAAGGCGCTAGGGGTGGGGGGAAGCAGCTCCGGATCAGTCGCACTTTCGGTTCAGTCGAAGAGCCAGGTCTTGAGGTCCTTCCTGAAGGTTAGCAGGGTTGGGGAGCAACTGATGTGCACGGGGAGTTCGTTCCAGGTTTTGGCTGAGATGTAGGAAAAGGCTCTCCCGCCTGTTCCTGTTCTGCAGATGTGGGGGGCTTCAGCCAGCGTGAGGTCTGCGAAGCGTAGGTTCCTTTTGGGTACGTGGAAGGAAACTCTCTTGTTGAGGTACTTGGGTCCAATGTTGTTGGGGGATTTGTAGGCGTGGGTGAGGAGATTGAAGGTGACCCTCTTCTCGACGGGGAGCCAGTGGAGGTCTCACAGGTGTTGAGTCATGTGTTCGTGGCACATTGTCCCGAGGATGAGTATGGCGGCAGCGTTCTGGATCATCTGGAGCCTGTGTAGTAGAGTTCTGTTGATTCCGGTGTATAAGGCATTGCCGTAGTCCAATCTGCTTGTTATGAGTGCGTGGGTGATGGTCTTTCTGCAGTCGGGTGGCATCCATTTGTGGGTCTTGCGGAGGATGCGCAGGCAGTTGAAACTGGTGGAAGCCACGGCGTTGATCTGGTGATTCATGGAGAGGGAGGAGTCGAGGATGATGCCGAGTTTTTGTGCATGGTCAGTAGGGGTGGGTGGATTCCCGAGGGTAGAGGGCCACCAGGTTTTGTCCCAGGCGGACGTGCAGGGTCCGAGGATGAGGACCTCGGACTTCTCTGAGTTGAGCTTCAGACAGCTGTCTTTCATCCAGGCTGCAAAGTTCTTCATTCCTTCCTGGAAACAGAGTCCGGTGTCTTTGGGTTTCTTCGTGAGTGAGAGGATGAGCTGGGTGTCATTGGCGTAGGATACAATGCTGAGCCCATTTTGTCTTATGGCAGCGAGGGGGGCCATGTAGATGTTGAAGAGCGTGGGGCTGAGTGAGGAACCCTGGGGTACTCCGCAGTCGATATCGGTGGGTTAGTCAACATACCCATGACTTTTCGCCTTGCTCAATACACCTTATTATTCCACCAGATGAATAAGATGGTAGGAGAGAAGTCTATGCAGAGACTCCCCTTCTGCCCTTATCCATCTCAACAAGCATTCGTGCTTATGTACGGATGCGGAATGTCCACGATGAGTGGAGGGAAGGATTGCCCCAATTCAGAAGAACTCCCTGTGTTTTTTTGTTTTAATTTTTTAAAATTAAGCTCTTTACCATACAGCACTTCAGGTGTTTGTAAACACAGCAATGGTCGCTGACAAACTCATTGTTACTGAGTGGACAGGTTAGATGGCAACGTTGGTTATGACAGGATTTGAAATCTGCATTCTGTGAATCAATTAATGTCACACCTGGACACATTTCTCCTTACTGAGTTGTTCAAGTGGTTTCTGCTCAGTCATTACTCAACAGCTTAGTTATTGTGAGCAAGAACTGCTTCGCAAAGGGGCTTACTGTCCAGCACAAGGTGATAACGCATTTTTTTACAAGATAACACAAGAGGTCCTATTCATTGCTGCTGAAGTTGACAGAAAATTAAGCAACAGGGACCCACCTTAGCAAAGGTACAATGAGGTCAGGGAGAGCTCGACTGCCTGATTCGACAGTCAATTTGCGTTGCAGAGTTTGGGGACTTGAGCTTGAGCAATGCTGTTCCTTACCTAAAATGTTCCCCAAAGGCATATTCTGATCCAACTGGTCAGAAACGAACCGTCACCATGAACAAACTGCATGAAGAAGACACCACCATGCACAAACTCCACTGGTAAGGAATGAGTCAGCAATGTGTACAATAGGCAATGGCCGAGATTAGTGTTTTCACTGTCAGTCTATCTCCAGTCTTCTAAAGCAGAGACCCAAATGATCGAATTCACCTGTCAAGTCACCCCATATCCCTCACGCATGCCACAACCTGAAAAATGTACTGCCTTATGATATTCTGCGTCCCCATGACAACAACTGTTTGCCATTTTCATGTTGGGAGAACACATTAAGGGCCTAATTTTGAGTCTGGCGTCCTTGGACTGCCAGACTCACAGCACAGCGGTGGCAGTCCAGCCACCCCCTGCCCCCACAGTGCTCCAACTACCCTAGGGCGGTTTGACTGCAGCAGCTGCCAGGGAACTGCTTGAAGCAGCAATATGCTTGGAGGGACGCCACCATACCGCCAAGCATATTATGAGTTTCCTTTACGCCACAGTTTTCATGACTGTTCCTCCTCCATTAAACCGTGGCAGAGAGGAATCAAAGGGGGCCCTACTGGCCCCCCTGTAACCTTAGGGCCATGGGCTATATGCAGGGGGGCACAACATGTGCCTCCCTGTGTGCATACACTCCAGTTCCTGCATGGCATTGACTTTACAGTCCATGCCGTGCAGGAACTTTTTGGGGAGTTCCCATTGCCGTGCCCATTTTTATAGGCACCACCGTGGGACCACCCCAAAAAGTCACGAGAAACACTTGTAATCTGATAGGCGGCCTGATCACAGATTTGGTGCGCCGGTGCAGGATGTCGGTATGGCAGTCCGCTCCCACACCACCAAACTCGTAATCATGCCCCAACTGTCACCAAGCAGCTGTTATGTCCAGCTGGACCCCTCCACTGCCTACAGATAATCAAATAATCGATAACTTGTGGGTTCAAACTGCACAAAATATATATGTAATAGACAACACTTCTGCATAGGTTTCTTTTACGGTGCCCGAATCCCGCCATCTCTTCCTCAGAATGGAAAAGGCACAAATCTAACAACCCTGACCAATATAATAAAGACTTGTCACTAATTTTCCCTGTATAAACTCTCTGAATTCAATGTGTTGAAACAGACACAGCCAGACCTGCACATGTTACTTTCATTGTTAATGTCATAGCGATGCTTTGTAACCCACGCTTTGAAAAACGCGGGCCTTGGGAGACTGCACTCCTGTGACAGTTGAAACACACAATAGAGGGGGCTTTTGTCGGTGTGGGATTCTCTTGACTCTAGTGATATCTATGAGACATAGGAGTACCAGGAATCAGTGTCTGCTTTGTCAACCAGCATATCACCATCTCTACCAGAAACACTGACATCCAAAGGATTCAGGTTCCTCATGTCAAAAATGAGTTAGCTCCTTGGTAAGGAGTACATGAAAGCCCCTGTCAGGACTATGTTGGATCTTCAACGATCCTTTGGTATTGAGCATAACTTAAAGTCAAGCTTAAGATACCAGCACCAGGATCCCTTTTGTGTATGCCAGAATTTAAAATGTAGTTATAGAAACCACTCATTGCACAAAAAAGTATTAAAGATCACTGTACTAGGGAATGCTCACAGCGCCAGCCAGGCCAGCGAACAATTTGCGTGCACCAAAGCTCTTTAACAGAATCTACATAACTGCTGAACCCCAACAGCCTGACTACCCTGTGCCGGAATGAACTCCTCGTCATTCCCCCAGCTATCCTTTTGGAATGCGAGGACATCAAATTTGTTAGAATCTGTGCCCAAAGTTGTCCTTCTGTAGAGGGGATATACAGATTTGCTCAATATTCCATGGCTGTATGTTACAGTTTTTCATTCTGGAGGCACTGTTCCGTGGTGGATATGGTCAAAGATCGACCGGTGTCCAACCAATGGTTAAGGGAGAAAAAAGAAGTGAGGTCTAGGGTAAGGTACTAGGGATGGGGGGAGACACAAGGTGTCTCTTGTTGCCCTCACACACCCCGAGGGATGTCATGCTTCATCATCGGGCGTATGTTCCTCGTCGGGCCGGCGGTGCAATGTCCTACGGGTCCCCCGAAGGGTCTCTTTAGCGGAGATCTTTTAGAGAACTGCCGATGGGTGCATGCGGGTATGTGGAGGGAAAGTACCAGGATCAGTGATGAAGGTAGTGTGTGCAGAGTAAAAATAAAAATACCTAAGGGTTACCAAAGACTAAGGGGTGTTTTAATAAAGAGGTATCCTTGGTACAGTAAAAAACCCGTAGGTCAATAGTTGCCTATCAAGACGTAATGTGTCTAAGGTAGCTTACAAAGTTGTCGACATGTTTCACGCCTTATGTGGTCTAAACAATCCTTGGCGTTTCATCAGGACCAGGGAAGGTGAGTGATGTGAAAAAGGTGCACAGACTAAGTGTAGTGAGTGGGGTATTAATCACCCTCTCACTGGGCAGTATCTCCCACACAAGTTGTGTGTGGTTAGGGAGTAAGTTATGCCCCCTTTGCGATGGACCTAGACCTAAGAAAAAATATAAAAAGTACAAAATACAAAAAGAGAGGGAAAAATACGGAAGTTCCGTTCCGTTCGGCATGTGCAGACAGACGTAATCTCTACACAATGCCGAAAGTCAGTCACAATTTCACACACAGAGGACACAAGTTTGCTTGATTAGGCAAACAGTTGTGAGTAGTATCCCATGCCGGCCGCATGTGAAAAGTATCGGAGGGAGGGGGGGGCCGTAGAACCCAACGGTAGTGGGGCTCGGTAAACACTGCCTCCCACAGGCACTCCCAACTATCACTGCAGACCCGACAATAGGTTCACTAATCACGTAAGGATAAGCGATAGCCAAAAGATATCGTTGCCTCAATCGTGGCTTCAAGATCCTGCAAGCTCGGTGTGAGCCATTGCGGGACACCCAGGAGAGCATTCTTACCTAAAAAGGGAGTTGGGATTACTCCGTGAGCTAAGCGGCGTAGGAGGCCCACACCATCCAGGGCTGACGGCAGACAATCACGGGTTCCAGATATAAGACACCCGAGAGGGGGGAAGACAGAAAGATAAGCGGTAGAGCATTAGATGTACCGAACAGATATACAAAGAGCACACTGTTAAGACTTACTTTCAAAGAGAGAGCGTGTCGTTGCCTCGAGGAATACTCACGGGTTACTCAGGTGACGGCACTGGAAACCTGCCCGGTCCAGACGCCAGCTCAAAGGTAGGTAAGTGAACAGAACCCGTGGTTTATAAGGTATGGGACCAGGGGAAGCGGGAGGTGCCTATTTCCGGTGTCGCGTGCAAACGCTGCATCAGTGAGTCCGGAGCTGATCATGCGTGAAGGTATACCGGGTTTCAGTGCTCACTCGCGCATGCGTGTCTCAGTGCTCACTCGCGCATGCGTGGCGTGAACAGTGCTCAACCTGCACATGCCAGGAGTGATAGTGTTCATGTGGTAGGCATAGAGATCTGGGAGTCTCAAAATAACATCTTGTGGGGTATATATGCACAAGTAGTAGTCGTCTATCCCCCAGATCACAAAAAAGGAGACCTCCTAAGGTGGTATAGGAGCATGAAGGCAGAGGCAAGACCAAAACCGAGGAATGATGTTGGAGGCAAAAAACCCTCAGTGCTGGTGGAGTCAAAGCCTCACATGGTGCTGAGGGTTGGCTTATTACCACAGGACGAACAAGCTGGTAGCGCGGGAAGGGGGAAGAGACATGACCAGCTAAAAATAGTCCTGAGTAGGATCACAAGTGGTCTCTAAGAGTTACTGTTTTAAGGTTCATGCTTACACCTATCTGGAGGTGGAGTGGTCGATAGACCGGGGTGGGGATGGCCCCATCCTAGAGAGGGCTAGCCTGGATATGACCTTCTACAGTTCTGACCATGGAATGTCGTCATTTAAGCCCTGGTTATCCGTGTGTAAGCGGTGGACCCAACGTTGTTCCCGCCTAAAGAGGGAGTCACTGGTCCAGTTGGTATTGGCTTCTAGAATGGTCCATTGGATTGCTTCACAGGGGTGACCCTTCTCCAAGAAGTGGTTGGTCAATTTTGTGGCTGAGCGTGCTCGCCTGACAGTACTTTTATGTTCACTAATCCTTATCTTGATGGGTCTGGTGGTCATCCCAACATAATACAAATCGCATGGGCACGAGATCAAATATATGCAGTTAGTTGTATTACAGTTAGTATGCCTGCGTTGTTCCCATTTCAGGTCGCCCAGTTGTAAGGATTTGGTGTGTCGTGTGGAGGCACAAGCACTGCATGTGCCACATGGATAGTGGCCTTTGACTACTGGGAGGTCCCAGAGGGTCTTCTCTCTCCTCATCTGCTTGGGTCGTGGTCATGTAATGATCAGCTGGTCCCTTAGGTTCTCAGTCCTTTTGAAGGCGAAGCGGGGCGTAGGAATGTTCAAAGCATCGCTGTTCAGAATTTTCCAATTGCGATTGATGATTCTTTTAATTTTGTTAGAAAGAGGGGTGAATGTGGTTACACAAGTGATCAGGTTGTTAATTTCGGGCTCCCTCATTTCCAGGAGGCCCTCTCGTGTGTTATTCCTGGCCCGTTTCTTGGCCTGCTTGATCACCTGTACCGGGTAGTGTCTTTCTGTCAGGTTCTCTGCCAAGTTGTTGGCTTGCAGTTCAAAATCCTGTATTTTGCTGCAGTTGCGTCCAATTCTTAGGAACTGGCCGTATGGTAAGTTTTCCCTTAAGGCTTTTGGGTGGTGGCTCTTGAAGCTAAGGAGGCTGTTGCAGTCTGTGTTTTTCTTATATGTGCTGGTGTGTAATACCCCATTTTCAAGTTTGATGGAGAGATCCAAAAAGGGGATCGTGTCCTTACTAGATGTCATTGTGAAGCGCAGATGGGGTTCTTTATTATTGATCCAGTCGAAAAATTCAAGTGTCAAGGATGCAGGGCCCCTCCAAAAGATCAAAATGTTGTCAATGTAGCGTTTCCATGTTACAAGGTGTTGGTGGAAAGGGTTTGTGTCTGTAAAGATATGGTTGGTTTCAAAATGAGACATGTATAACCCTGCCAGGCTCGGCGCGAAGGTGCTACCCATACTGGTACCTTGTACCTGGTGATATATGGTGGTTTTATACATAAAGAAGTTGTTAGTTAGAGCTAAAGCAATGAGTGCCGTGACAAAGCTAGCCGGAGTTTGAGTGGGGAGTTCTGATTCATGTAGAAGGTTGCTGATGACCTCGATGGTAGCCTCCTGCGGTATGTTTGTGTAAACTAAAGTGCTTCTACATCAAGTGTCAGTAGTAGGTCGATGTCCTTGGTGTTCTCTTCATTGATGACCCGGATGTGATTGAGGACATCGCGGGTATTCTTGAGGTATGCTGGTGTTGCTTGAACCAAAGGACGTAGAAAGAAGTCACTGAACTGGCTCAGGGGTTCCAGGAGGGAGCTGATCCCAGAAACGATGGGGCGGCCTGGGCAGGGGGTGACCCCCTTGTGGATTTTAGGAAGGAGGTAAAAATAGGGCATCTTCGGTGTGAGGTTCACCAGAAAAGCCGCTTCTCTAGGTGTAATCCAACCTTCTGTCGATGCTTCATTGACCATGATACGGATCTGTCCCAATAGCCTTGTGGTAGGATCAGTCTCCAGTATTTCGTAGTACTCCGTGTTGTTGAGTTGACACGAGCACTCCTGTTCGTAGTCCTGTGTATGAAGGATTACTGTCGCACCCCCTTTGTCCGCTGGTTTTATGACAATAGTGTCGTCATTTTTGAGAGAGGTAACCGCACCACGTAGTTTTTTGGGAAAGTTATTGTAAGGACTCGGAGATTCCAAGAGGTTGACTTCCTTAAGGACTGCTTTCTCAAAAGTGAGGACCTCGTGTGGGACCATGCCAGTCGTCGGGGTAAATCTCGAGGGGGTCTCAGCCCCGTATCGTCCTGTGTAGGCGTTTCAGTGTCTTTAAAGAAAGCCCTCAGCCTTACTTTGCGAAAGAGTTGGTGGAGTTCTTCATTAATCCTAAAGTTGTCTTCTTTAGGGGTAGGGACAAAACCCAGTCCTAGTTCCAGGGCTGCGGTCTCATTGGGGTGGAGGAGTCTAGAAGACAGATTGACGATCAATTTTTTTGGTGTGACATGCTCCTTGTTGTTCTCTGCTGGTTTTCCGGATCTTGCCAATGGACCTGTTTGTTCCCTCTTCTTCTTCCTCTGCCTCTGCCCCTGCCTCTGTTCTGAAAAGGAGGTGGAGGAGTGTGGAAGAAAGGTTGTTGAAACCCTGGTTGTAGTGGCTTATATGGAGGGTACCACATCGGTCCATGCTGTGGAAACGGTTGGGCTGGAAACCCATAGAATGGTGGTAACCCGGGGGGTGGTAGTAAACCCTGTTGACTGGAGCGGCGGCCCCAGCTCTGATTACTCGAGTTGCTGCCCGAGGAGCGGCCCGATTGGTTGGATGTGGATGAGCCATCATCTGAGATCGTGTCACTCTCCGTGGGTTGAAAGTCCTCTTTAGTGTATGGATAGATTTTCTCCCTATCGAATCTTTTCAGATCCTTTTGTAGTTTGGTTATCTTCTGGTTGAGGAGGTAGTCTTGATGGTCGGAGATTTCATAATTGATTTCTGCCAGGCGAGTTTTGTATGCCGAGAGACTTATGCCTGTTTTTAGGCCATTCTCTGCTATGCTGATCTTTATTATCAGAGCCTCAGATAAACGTTTCGCGGTACTGATGATTAGGACAATCCAGTCCCGGGTGCATTTCCATGCTATTTGGCTCCACTCCCGTCTAAAGATAAGATCTTCCAAGAAGATCCTTGGTGCTGTTCGTACCAACAATCCGTTGGGTGCTGAGTTGGCTCTAAGATATTCGGTCATGACGGAACCGTGGAGGGTGATTTTGACCTGTAGTTTTTTAAGGGAAGCCAGGAAATTCCAGTCTCCCTGTGCGCTGGTGCAGGCTGTGTTGCCATCACTGTCAAGGAGTGACGGAGTTCTCAAGATCTCAGCCACTATGTCTTCACCAAAGCTGAGGCCTAAGTTGTCCCCCATAGTGGAAAGTGACATGTCTCAGGGATGGTGGGGGGTTAGTTAGAGGTGGAAAAAAAGGAGAGAAAGAAAAGGAAAGAAGGTCCCTCGGCTGAGCCGCCGTGCTTGATACTGCGTCAAAAAGGGGGAAGAGGGGGGGGGACCAGGAGCTAATTAATGGTCCAGTACCTATGCTCCGAAAGGTCAATGAGGTAATCACTATGGAGGCACTGTTCCGTGGTGGATATGGTCAAAGATCGACCGGTGTCCAACCAATGGTTAAGGGAGATAAAAGAAGTGAGGTCTAGGGTAAGGTACTAGGGATGGGGGAGACACAAGGTGTCTCTTGTTGCCCTCACACACCCCAAGGGATGTCATGCTTCATCATCGGGCGTATGCTCCTCGTCGGGCCGGCAGTGCAATGCCCTACGGGTCCCCCGAAGGCTCTCTTTAGCGTAGATCTTTTAGAGAACTGCCGATGGGTGCATGCGGGTATGTGGAGGGAAAGTACCAGGATCAGTGATGAAGGTAGTGTGTGCAGAGTAAAAATAAAAATACCTAAGGGTTACCAAAGACTAAGGTGTGTTTTAATAAAGAGGTACCCTTGGTACAGTAAAAAACCCGTAGGTTAATAGTTACCTATCAAGACGTAATGTGTCTAAGGTAGCTTACAAAGTGGTCGACATGTTTCACGCCTTATGTGATCTAAACGATCCTTGGCGTTTCATCAGGACCAGGGAAGGTGAGTGATGTGAAAAAGGTGCACAGACTAAGTGTAGTGAGTGGGGTATTAATCACCCTCTCACTGGGCAAAGGAGGAGGTAGTATCTCCTACACAAGTTGTGTGTGGTTAGGGAGTAAGTTATGCCCCCTTTGCGATAGACCTAGACCCAAGAAAAAATATAAAAAGTACAAAATACAAAAAGAGAGGGAAAAAGAAGTTAAAATACGGAAGTTCCGTTCCGTTCGGCATGTGCAGACAGACGTAATCTCTACACAATGCCGAAAGTCAGTCACAATTTCACACACAGGGGACACAAGTTTGCTCGGTATTGATTAGGTAAACAGTTGTGAGTAGTATCCCATGCCAGCCGCATGTGAAAAGTATAGGAGGGAGGGGGGGGCCGTAGAACCCAACGGTAGTGGGGCGGGGTAAACACTTCCTCCCACAGGCACTCCCAACTATCACTGCAGACCCGACAATAGGTTCACCAATCACGTAAGGATAAGCGATAGCCAAAAGATATTGTTGCCTCAATCGTGGCTTCAAGATCCGCAAGCTCGGTGTGAGCCATTGAAGGAAATAACAGTTGTTAATAGGCAGAAACATAAAAGAGGAGTCACACCAGTGTAGTTAATGCCGACTTTCAAAGCACTGTGATTGGCTGAGCCACCCTCTGCGCTGCATAACGATGTGAGGAAGGTGCTAATATGAAAACAGCCAGTGTGTACAAACACACACACACGTAGATTTTATTACATGGGCATAAAGTAGCATAAACAACATTGTATGTATTTTAGTTCCATTTTAGTATTTTCAAAAACAAATTCTTTACATTCAATGGTGAAGTTGCATACACTCCAGTTACCACACTTAGCATTCCCAGTAAGGGGTGCAACACCCCAGTAATCATTGAGGGTGCTCGAGGGTTTGGCATTGGGTAAGGCTGCACGTACGAGATGGTCTTTAATGTTTTTGTTTTGTTAATGCTATTTTATGTCAATGTAATAAAATCTACATAGGGCAAACCACCCAAAAGATGCGCATCAGGATCTGCCAACACCATAGCAGAGTACGCTTTAAGACACAAAATGCCCCCCTCGTTGAACATTTTGAGGAAAACGGACATACTGACAATGACATATCCTGGACTGTCATTAGCGTGATTAACCCACCCCGAGAGGTGGGGACATTTCCAAACTACTCAATAAGGAAGAATTAAAATGGATCCTGAAGACTAACTGCATACACACAGGTCTGAACCGACTTGAAGATTGGACCACACTTATATAAATTATAATGTAATTGTGGTTTAATTGTACATTACCTGTATCCTTTGATGCAAGTATTACCATCTTGACACCAATGTATATATAGCACTGTGGTCGTGCCCGTTTACTGCTTACATGTTTTTTATTCCCACCTACCCCCTACTGTCCTTTTTTAATCCATTCGGAATTTATGGATTTAACTGGAGGCTTTGGCATTGTTCTACCTGCAATTAGACGATTGCACTTGGCTCTGACCATTTTGTTACGTAAGCGCCATATACTGGCAACTGTATAGAATTTCACCAAATTGGCTCCCCGTTTTTCACTTTTCTTTCTCTTTTACTCTCACCTCCGTGATCTATTTTGTCTACATGCTCTCACTATCAGAGTTGCATTCAACACTCTACCACTCTGTCACTTCCTTACCAGCTTAAGATGGCCGACACCATTCTTACTTTCCCTTGTCCCTTGTTCATCTCTATCCAGAGACCACATGAACATTTCTACCCAATCGCGCTTCACCACACAACAAAAAAACCCAGCTGGCTAAGGGATCTCCCTTCCGTATCTCAGAAGCCGGCATTTACAGTCTGCAACCCAGGGACACGGACCTAGGTAAGCGCTCTCTCCCTCTCACCCACATCCTACCACTACGCTTGAAGATACTATTCTTCAGACCTGACCTCATTATTTCCTTACAGCACAACCCTATATCTGGAATTAGGAGCACGCGGCTGCGGCTCCATCCCCCTTTGGTTACTCAAGGCATCGTGCCTTCCCCTTCACATCAGTTGATGGGTAAGCCCTCTTTTCCCTCACTCACAAATTTCTATTTCAGAGTGATTGCTCTGTACGCTCCTTACTTTTTCCTTATTATTCTTGTTTGTACAGGTCTCACTAATACCATGCCATTACCTTTGATGCTCTAAGCGGTCCAGTTACCCTACACCTCTGATTTTATTTTTCTTGCTAAGCACCTGCCTGCTCATTCTCTGGCATCTATTTTAACTCCCTTTTCCCCCCTTACTACAGCTCCTCTATTTTTTCTCCACCAGTTCTGGCTGTTTACAATTCGTGCCCTGAGTTCCATATTTGTTACTATCCATGGGAGAGTTGCCCACATGTATGTGTCTCCCTATAAGTGTTTATTCACGGCTTAACTTACGTAAGGCGCGCACGTTCACTCTTCCCAGTTCACAGCGTAATCACTCACCTTTTCATATTTCTTAGGCACCTTAACGTGGCCAAGCGCAGAATGACTGGGCATTTTCCTTCCTTCCTTGTCTTTATCTCTACTCGCAAGGCCTCCTTCAGACCTTGTTATTAAGGCAAATATATAATTGTACTCTATTTATGAGGTGTACCCAAACCTTGCTACATGAAACAGACTAGTCCGTATTTTACTCTTATGTTTGTATCTGAACGGGTGCTCTCTTTTAATTATTTGTATTTCCTCTTTTCCCCCCTTTTCCTTCTCCTAATTGTACCTCAGTTATTACAGGCAATTGCACACAGGGATGCTTATTCTAAATTTCCTGATGATGATCCATTTATTGTATATATGGATCGAAACACCATCGACACCTGATACACCTTATACACTGCTCTAAATTGTCATTTAATGTGTAAAGGTGTTGTCTTGCAATTTGTTTGTTACATTGAAAATTGTGTGTTTAACAAACCTACAGCTTTGCCTGAGCCTTTTGTGTTCTTCATTGTTTGTCCCTCTTGGTTAGTTTGATGCAGGCTTGTGTCCCACTTACAAATTGCTTTGTCTGTATTGTTCCTATTTGAATTTAAAATATTAAATATCTGATCTCTGCCAGGCTGGACAAGTTATCAAAATATAGTACTGACTGGCTCTATATTCATGCCCCCCCCCTTTTTACAGTTATTTCTTTATAATAATAATAGCGCAGGACCCTAGAAACCAAAGGCTCAGCTGCCTCTGCCAGTTCTCCCGCATTCCATTATTTTTTGTGTGGACCTAAAAGTATATTTCAACAGATTTTACTTAGTTACCCATGCCGACTGCATCAGATTTCACATGTGCCCCATGATGTGTGAAAGCCACCATTCTTCAAAGTTCAAGACACAATTAGACTAGCAGAAAGTGCTAGAAGAGCCACTGATAGTTGATCTTGGAACACAATTACACACCGGCTTCCTAGCGGTGTGGACTTTGGACCTCAGATATGGTTTAAAAAAGAATATCGAGTTCAACAGAAGGTGCAAATAACACCAGCTAGCTTCACATCAATAAATTTTTAGCTTCTGATGTAATAATTGTGAAATTGAATGTTTGGTGAAGTGAGCACCATTGATTATTTTGCACTGCTCACTTAAGCATGTTAGTGCATGTCACTTGGAGATAAACGCGCTCCTAAGCTCAATGGCTCTTGTTAAAATCCGTTGAAGGGCATTTCATTCCTAGTCAGGTATCGTACCTATACATGGTCCCAGCTACATAGTGCTCTTGCAAGCTCCAAAGCAATGCGTTGTTGGATTAAAAGGATAGATGTTGCTGCAATGCACTGTGGCTACACTATTGGCCGTCCCCCTCCACCTGCGCCCCTCAAGCTACTCTGCTCACTTATGAAAGAGTGTCTCGAAGTGGTAATGCCCGCTCTGCTGTTGTCTGCAGAAAACCTCTGGGACCTGACAGTTCTTGTGATCCGGTGTGCTGGAGCGTGGTGGAAAAAAAAGAGGCTGATCCCTTGCATCTCAACACCTCAAATGTTCCTGTCCCAGATGCCTATAGATGACGACATGACCCTCTTTCATGGCAAAGACAAACAACAGACTCCCCGCCTTGCCTCCTGCCCATAGAGCAACGAATGGCACCCCTCAGCTATATTCTGGAAGAAGTTCATACCATAGTCTGTAGTTCCAGTGATTTACTGCTCATTACAGCCATGCTATTGATAGTAAAATTAATGTGTCCCAGAGTATGGTAACAGGGCATTATGCTGATGTTATGATGTATATTATGAATCCTATAAAGACACCCAAAGTGCTTAGGGGAGTATGCACTAGCTTACTCTCATTAACTGAATCTAGGGGTCATTTCAATCACAGTGAAAAATAAGATTGAATGGCACATACATTATGAAAGAATTCTGATGATTCTTAGCTGACTCATCTGACCTCAATTACACTGATAAAATCTGAGGCCTTGCATGAATTCTGGCAGCTTTAGATCTTGGCAAGTCATTTTAAGCTTCAATAACCAGAGTAGGTGAAGAATGAATGAGAAAGCCTGTCCCTTGCTGACAAAATACAGATAACAGCCCTAGTCATATTCAGTTGATGGTTCAAGAACTTTAGGAGTAAATATCTGTGTGTTGACTGTGCCATCTCTACCAAACTGTGGGAAGTACTCATTTCATAGCAGTACCCTGATCATGCATATATGTATGTGTTCTATTTCTAATGAGAAAGTGAGAAAGTGTTGTCTGACTAGAGGTAGAGGGAAATCCTAAAAGAGCAAACAAACGGTACACAATTAGGCAAGTTGCTGCTCACAGGCCTTCTCATCAATGGCACTCCGCTATATCAAGCTGGCCCGACTTTGAAGTATGATTAGTTCATTTGCTGAGACGATCGGATTGACACCAAAATTCTATGAATTCTTTTTAGCAGGGGTTGCTGATGAGTCTTTCCTGTGCAGTAGCATTTGGTTGACAGTAGAAAATGGGTGGGTCAGCAGATCCCATTGATAGGGGTTGGTTTTTCCTTTGACACTACTTCAAGAGTGCTGATGACAGCCAAGTGCAGAGTCTTCACACTTCATTGTTCTCATGTTTTGGATACTCATGTTTGGAGTCAGCATTGTAACTACCTGCAGTGAGAAACCCTACCATTCAAAAACACCATGTTTATACTGCATCCAGAAAATGCAACTTCAAAATCAACCACCTGTTCTTTTTCCTGGAATGCTGTGCAGAGTACTCCAAGAGCCACTGAGAACCAGCTGGTGATCGACTGCCTGCTAATCTCACAGAGGTGATGGCACATGAAGTCTGCACAACTTTCTGTTGCCTGTGTATCTGCCTAGATTCTAGAAACCTGCATGCCTTCTGTGAGAGGCATGGAATGTGACTGTCCCTGCTGGAGGAGAGACTGTCTAGGAGGAGAGGTCCTGTCATCTTACTAGACTGTGGAGCATCTAAAAGAGCAGATTAGTTACCTAGAGTGTAACTGACACCGATCTGAACTTTGAGGGGTCACCCGGCCTCCCAGCCTGGTTCGTATTGCAAAATGTGAGCATTATCAACAACTCCCTAAGGGACAGCTTGCTACTGAGCATTACTGCAACATGTCCAGAGGGACCTTTTCTCCTGATAACCTCAATTTGCTGTAAATTTTGTGAGTCCGGACACCTAAGGACTGCACATGCTGAAAACAAGTGATAGCAATGGAGGCCTAACGTTCTGTTTGACCATATAGCAAAGTTTGAAAGGTGGTGTAGCTGCCTGTGATCCCACACCTGCTGTCTGCGGTGCTGGCTGCGTGACTGCAAAGGCCACACTGATTGAATGACCATAGAGGGTGCAAAACTAACCGCTGTGCCGAACCGCACCCTAGTGAACTGGTAACACAAGGAATGAAATGAAAGACTGCAAGGCTACGACTTCCTCTCAAAAATATTATTCAGCATTTTAGAGGGATTGACGATTGCCAGTGTAAATTCTTATTATTATAAGATATGAAAGAAACTGACCTATGAGTTACTAAATATAGTTGTTTCTCATATAGCTTAATAGTGAACTCACACCTGTGCCTGATTCCTCCGCACATGTTATTCTCATTGAAGCTAAAACATTGTGGCTGGCATGGGAACTATAGTAACTTTGTTAGAACACTGTTGTTGAAGTGGGAGTAGCAGAAGTTAGCTAGAGCCCTGAAGTTGTATTAAGTGGAACCCTGTATCTAAATCCTCAGTTTTGTGTGTAGTATCTCGTTCTGCTTTTCAATAAGACAAGCACTGGGCAGGAAAGTAAATTATTTTGAATGTTGTTTAAATATTTGAGTTTTGAGCCTCTACCATCCCCACATTAACTACCGGAGAAACCTGTGATAGTTCACTGTTGCTACCTTGAGAGTCAAATGCAGAAGGGGTGTACTTAGTCAGAGTGTGCAGTGCCATGGTAGGATGAACCCTAGAACCTAAGAGATAAACAATCCCACAATAACATTGGAAGGTCATTTGTCCCTGCCTGTCCATTGCTTCTCAAATGGGGTGTGACAGTTTTCAAGGGAATCAACTTGTCATAATATGCATGCAAGGTTTGAGATTTGGAGGTGTTCACTTTTTGGGTTCACAATAGAGTTGGTTTAGCCCTATTCTGAAAGCTGTGATTGAGCTGTTTTTCCCAAATTAATTGTTAGTACATACTAGGATTGACTTGTCCCCAATTCATTACCCTTAAGGATGGTTGGTCTCTATGCAATAGCCTTTATTGAGTGTTAGACCTAATCCAAATCTAGGGCAGTAGTTCAAACCAGGACTCAAAAGCACCTTTAATGTTCGCCTGATTTTTGTGTAACAAGGCAATCTGAACAGTTTGAGCACTAATCTTGTTTAAGTTGTCTCTCAATTTGTTCTTCATTTTCTCTTTCTTTGAAGGCTATAGACACAAGATCTGTGTCACAGGTCAACCAGAGAACTCTTGCAGTAGATTAGACACAAGCTGGAGGACAATAGATATCCAAGATATGCGAGGCTCTAAGATGAAGGTCAAGTACATTCTGAATTTTGTAAGGCAAAGCACATGTTAAACACTTTAAAGTTTCTCTAGATCTTAGACTAAAGGGATCCGATGAGACTTCATTTAAAGTACTGACCCTTAACATGGAGCGGGTTGTGAATGAGGTTGCCAAATTATCTCACCAGAATAGGCCTTCATGAATGACCCTCAATTAAAGGTGAAGTTACTAAAATAAAATCTGCCAAACCACTAATTGCCAGCTTACTTCTGCAGGTTGTCTCGACAGTACCACTTTCACATTTTTGTGCATTTACCTTACTGATTTTCAGAGGTGTCTTGTACGGCTAATATTCAGGAATGTCTATGCTATGAATATTTGTATTTATGTAGCTCCATCACCACGATATTACTATTTGTCATCTTTTCACTGCCAAATTGACTTCCCAAGGGTGTCCTACAAGCTAAACAATTCAGGAGTATCTGTACTGTCATATGATGAGTTTCAGTGTCATCTGTTGCATTTTCATTGCCAAAGTGATTTTTGAGAGGTTCCTGCAGGGCAAGGAAATGTATGAGTATCTGAACTGACTTTTGCCACACCTCCATTGTTGACTATCCCAGTGATGTTATCAGTCAAACTAGCTAAGGAGTCACAAATCGAAGGATCCAATACTTTTAGAAAAACAATACAATTCTGAATTGTTACCCTTTAAACTCATTGCCAAATCTGGAAAGATGTGTCTACTAACACTGCAGTATCCTGCTATCTTTCATTCCCCCATTCAATTCATATGATTATGCAAAGGAGTTTCCTGATTAGCATACATATCAACAACTCAACACCTTCACTGTACCTCAAACCATCCCTCCCAATTTCTCTAATATGAATGCTGCACAACCTCAGACCTACTAATGCCCATGATGCAGACATTGATAACTTTATTGTGTCTCCAAAGCTGGACCGCATTTTCATCTCTGAATCCTGGATGGTGAGGGCCCATTGTCCATTCTTGATTCACTAGTACAACAAGACTACCCCATAATTATACAAGATAGACCATAAAAGCAGTCATAGAAAGCATTCATTCATAGCAATTCAATTGATCACAAATGAACTTGCCTGTCTGTACATTTTCTAAATGTCTTAACATTGCCTTGCCATTCTTGCCTACCTACACTTACTGCTTACTCATTGTTAACCATCTGCCTACGCTCCCAAGCTCAAGGCCTGCTTCAAAGAACAAATAATTTACTATCTATTGTGGAGTCAAGTGTCACAAAGAACACTGGGAAACTTCAGTATTGTTTGGGCAACATAATTTCAAAGCATTCCCATTTTTCAAATGTGTCATACTTCTACGTGGTTAGAGTGATGAGTTGACCTTAAATCACACACAGTAAAGATAGAAGTATACTGGCCACTGAATTGGGTGAGCACATTGCCCGGAAACGTATTACCTTTACCTTGCAACAGGTAAGTGTAAGTGAGTTTATATATATATATATATATATACATATATTCACTGAGAAAACCATAGGTTTCTGGCACGTTATAGTTAGGAATTAGCATTTAAAAAACCTTAGAAATTCACTGAAAAAACCATAGGTTTCAGGGGCGTTATAGTTAGCTGGACTTTTCACTCGTACAAAACCATTGAAATTCCCCCGTTATAGTTAGTTCAGCTAACTATAACTCGCGCGCCCGCAATGCACTGCTGATGACGTCACATATTACATCACTCATGACATGGTCATGACATCACTGATGACATCTCAAATGACATCACTGATGACATCATCCAGTGAATGCGTGTTTTTCTGAAAATTACATATGTTTTATATATGTATATCTCAAGGTCAATGGAAGACTAAATGGGTATATAAGTGTCTAAATGGATGATTTGTTTTTGAAAAATTGATTGTATAACTGACTGATTAAGTGTATCTTCATGAATACATGGCTTAGTGAGTAATGTTTAAATATGTTAATATCTGTATCAGTCTCTCACTTTATGTATAAGTGGCTGCATGTGTTGGTGAGTAGCTACATGAGTATCTATATAGGTTATTAGTTGTTTTTTTGAGTATCAGTATGAGTGTCTGAGTGTCTGTATGGTTCGGTGGGGGGTATTACGTAGTGCATAGGTGCATGAATGAGTGACTCACTGTTTGTATGTGTTGAAGACAGCATGTGTGCAGGACTATATGGGTGGATGAGTGTGTGCATGGGTGTGTTAGTGAGTGAATGACTGTCTCAATAGTGAGTAACTACATCTGTTTTAAACTAGTATATGTGACTATTGGTGTATATAAGTGAGTATATGTGAGAGTGAGAGATTGAAAGAGTTCCTGTATGAATAAGTATGTGTTTCTATAAGTGATTGTTTAAAAGACTAAGTATGTGTAAGTTTCTGTAGAAGTAAGTGTGATGGTGTGAGTATAACTGTATATGCAAGTAAATGGATATTTGATTATTTATTAGCATGAGTGACTATGTGTGTGAGTAACTTTATGGTGAGTGGCGTTGTGTAACAGGATGTATAGGTGTATGAGTACATATGATGAGTGAGTACACGTATGAGTGACTGTATAGGACTGTTGGTGAATGAGTGTATGTGGATCTTAGAATTACTGAATAGGTTGTTGTAACGGGTATTGGTATGTCCATTGTTTTGAAAATTTTAGTTTCTATTTTCGAATGTGTGTATCAAAGGTTATATTAGGGGGAGAGGAGGTCTGCCACTCTATCACAAGGATGATGTCATCAGTGATGTCATTTGAGATGTCATCCGTGATGTCATGAGTGATGCCACTGACCAAGTCATGAGTGATGTTATATGTGACGTCATCAGCAGTGCATTGCGGACGCGCGAGTTATAGTTAGCTGAACTAACTATAACAGGGGAATTTCAATGGTTTTGTACGAGTGAAAAGTCCAGCTAACTATAACGCCCCTGAAACCTATGGTTTTTTCAGTGAATTTCTAAGGTTTTTTAAATGCTAATTCCTAACTATAACGTGCCTGAAACCTATGTTTTTTCAGTGAATTTCAAAGGTTTTTTAAATGCTAATTTCTAACTATGCCTACAGAGATAGGACATGTGAAGAAAGAAGAAAATCCGCACAGAAAGAAAAAAAAGAAATGCAGAAAGAAGCAACAGAAGTCCTCAAAGACGAAGAAAAGTGCAGGAAGAAGGATAACGTGCAGAAAGAACAAACAGAAGAGCAGAAAGAAGCCTTGTTGCAAAATCATCCTGTACCCTCAACTTTTTTAGACGGATACTGGTGGTAACTGAGTCTGACTAACCAGTCCTAGAGCCAATGCTATGTTAAAAGACACTCAGAATACAGTGAAAACACCTACATACACTAGGGAACACTATGCGTTGGGGTCCCCCTGTGATTAGCATGACCTCCACTTTAAGCCCCTAGTATATAATAGGGCAGGGGATTAAAACTACCTCTTAAAACGCGCCACAGCGTGCGTTTGCACACGTCGCCTCAGGCCCCGTCCCCTCACTTCCCCACTGTGTAAACACGCCCTGTGGCCGTTTTAAATTGGGAGATTAAGTCCCCTTGAATCCTGAGGGTCCCAAGGGTCCAACTAGCCCACTAGGTACCTCCAGTAAGCGCCACAGAGCTGCGTTGCAGAGAGGTATAAAAAGTGGCACGGCCTTGACCAACTTTCTGCAACGCAGCTCAGTGGCGCTTACTGGAAGCACCTGGTGGGCTAGTTAGCCCCCAGGGGCCCTCAGGACTGAAGGGGAATTATTTCCCCAACTTAAAACGCGTCATAGGGTGTGTTTGCACATGTCACCTCAGGCCCCGTCCCCTCCCTTCACCATTATGTAAACACGCCCTGTGGCCGTTTTTAGTTGGGAGATTAAGTTCATTTGAATCCTGAGGGTCCCTAGGGTCCAACTATCCCACTCGGTACCTCCAGTAAGCGCCACAGAGCTGCGTTGCAGAGAGGTGTAAAAAGGGGCACGGCCTGCACCACCTCTCTGCAATGCTGAGCAGTGGCGCTTACTGGAAACACCTGGTGGGGTAGTTAGCCCCCAGTGGCCCTCAGGATTGAAGGGGAATTATTTCCCCAACTTAAAACGTGCCATAGGGCGTGTTTGCACACGTCACCTCAGGCCCCGTCTCCTCCCTTCCCCGCTGTGTAAACACGGCATGTGGCCGTTTTTTAAGTTGGGTATATTAAGTCCCCTTGAATCCTGAGGGTCCCTAGGGGCAAAATAGCCCACTAGGTATGTCCAGTAAGTGCCATTGCAGAGAGGTGTAAAAAGGGGCATGGCCTGCACCACCTCTCTGCAACGCAGAGCAGTGGTGCTTACTGGAAGCACCTGGTGGGCTAGTTGGCCACCAGGGTCCCTCAGGATTGAAAGGGAATTATTTCCCCAACTTAAAACGTGCCACAGGGCGTGTTTGCACACGTCACCTCAGGCCCCGTCCCCTCCCTTCACCACTGTGTAAATGTGCCCTGTGGCCGTTCTAAGTTGAGAGATTAAGTCCCCTTGAATCCTAAGGGTCCCTAGGGTCAAACTAGCCCACTAGGTACCTCCAGTAAGCGCCACAGAGCTGCGTTGCATAGAGGTGTAAAAAGGGGCGTGGCTTCATAACACCTGTCTGCAACGCAGCTTCCTGGTGCATACTGGAGATACCTGTTGGGCTAGTTGGCCCTCAGGGACCCTTAGTATTGAAGGGGAATTAATTCCCCAACTTACAACTGGCCAGGGGGCGCGTTTGCAGAGTGCTGCAAGGAGGGGGCGTGGCCTCCGGCGTGATGCCGGTCTTTTATTTATTTTATTTTTTTAAGAAGTAGGGCTGTGTGGCCCCCCTTCTTTTTCTAATTTATTGGCCCTGGGGACCCCATCCCCCAGGGCCTGACCCCGGGTCATGGCCTTTTTTTATTTTTTATTCTTTAGGAGGGGGGCTGCGTTACCCCCCTCCTCAGGCCACTTATGGCCCCGGGGACCCCATCCCCCGGGGCCGGCCTTTGTTTTTTATTATTTAAAAAAAATATGTATTTATAGAAACACCTAGGACATGCTGGACAAACCGTATGTACCTATCACCATGACGATTTGCGTGATATTCATTCAAAGGCGACTATGCATACAATGAATCCACGTGGAATGTATTTACACCGCTAGTGAAGCTCTGACGTGTCTGACGCCCTACCGTGCCTAATCCCGCCGCTCCCGCCGGTGGGTACTCTCCAAGTAGACACCCTTGTCATTTATTTATACAAACATGGGTAGCTATTGACAGGCACATTTAATACACACGCACACCAAGCCATTCAAAGGGGATTCGACAAAAATTTGACCAAACTATGCAAGAAAAACCCCTCATGGTTAATAAAACACACATCCACCGCCGGATGTGTAAAACTTTTTATTTTACTCTCTGGAAAGGAGACGAACCTCACTTGAGAGTCACAGCGTGCTCCTGGCTGAGCCCAATGCTGTGTTACACCCACCAGTGCCCCCCGAGTGCCACACACCTCTGTGTTGTATTCCACCAGCTAGTGCGCATGCTATGACACTCTCTAGCCCATGTGCACTGTGACACCACCCCGTGAATGTCATGCCACACTTGCCTTCGCACGGGTTATATTGCCCCATCTAACGTGCCTTCCCTGATGCCTATGTAATAACCCACAGCGCTATGCCATACATATTACAATCTGGGATCCATATCTTTGTCACAGTGCATATGCAACGTTACACTCCCCAGCACATATTTTATATTACAACTTTAGAGACTAGTTAGGTTACACAACACTGCCCTGTGCATATTACACTCCAAGGTGCATATCGCATAGCACGCGCTGGTGCCTGTGCTATCTCGTGCTCTCCAATGAATCTGTCATTGCGCACAATGTATTGCATATTATATTTCACACCCGGTTCATCTTATATCACACTTTTTGGTGCATTGTTTATACCATATACTATGTTAGACCTGGCATATTTGGCGTGGTTTCCCTTGACTTTTTGCCTCTACCTCCTGTATTTTTGACGCTATGCTGGATTTCGTTTTTGCTGGTTTAGATGCTTTGGGCACTTTGCCACTGCTGATCAGTGTCAAAGTGCAAGTGCTCCCTAGGTAAATTGCTATTGTAATTGGTTATCCATGATTGACATATTTGTTTCACCTGTCAGCCCCTAGTAAAGTGCACTGAGTATGCCAGGGCTGGTGATTCAAATGCTACTAGTGGGCCTGCAGCACTCATTGTGCCACCCACATGAGTAGCCCTAAAATGGTGTCACAGGCCTGCCACTGCAGTGCCTGGGTGCAGTTGCTAACTGCCATGCTGACCTGACCAGTGTCCACACTGGCCAGGCCTAACCCTTCCCTTTCTGTACACATTGGACACCCCTATGGAAGGCAGTAGGTACCCCCCTGGGCAGGGTGCAGTGTATGTGAAAGGTAGAGCATGTATTTGGTGTAGGTGACATGCTCTGGTAGTGAATTACAGCCATTTTCGTGTTTCACTATTGGAAGGCTATCTTGCCCATAGGCCATAATGGGGAATGCTGAGTATAATGTTTACCTGCATATCTTCCCATAGGAGCAAGATAGCAAGCTAAAATCTGGTATCCCTGAATTCAGAATTTAATAACACATATTTTAGGAAGGATGGTTTTTAAATCCTGCGTGTGAAAACAGCACTTTTTAGAAGGTGCCTGTTTTCCTTTTCTGCCCTTTCTGTGTGCCTTGGCCTGTTTGTGAATTGACTGTCTGGTTTGTGAGTGACAGGGACAGGGGTGGCTCCCAGAGGCTGGATGAGTCAGCCCAGGGCTGAATAGGGAAATTCCCCTGTAGATGGGTGGGAGGAGTAGCACCTGGGCCTGAATAGGGCTGTGCCTGCCTTCCACAATGCTGGCTCCACCCCCTGATGGGCAGCTGACAAGCCTGCCCCTCTCTCTCAAAGGAAAGAAGAAACCAAGTAAACAGAGTGCTCCAGGGCTGGCCAGAACTGGTTCTGACTAGGCCAAGGCCCCTCTGCCTGCTGAAGACAAAGGATTTTGGGGTATAAGTATTGGGACCCAGACTACAGAAAATTAGATCATCCTGGAATCAAGAAGGAACCTCTGCCAAGGAGAAAGCTGGAAGACTGAAGAGGAAGGACTGTCCTGCTGTGTGTTTGTGGGATGACCTGCAGTTGCTTTGCTGCCAAGGAGAGGGGGAGGACTTTGCTGTTGCTGTGTCCCCTTGCTTGAAGAGATCTCCAAGGACCTGAGAAGAGTTGGCCTGCTGTTAAGAAGTCCCAGGAACAAAGGACTTCACCCCCAGCTTCCCCCGGAACTCTGCTGAGTGAGTTCTGCCCTTCCTAGAGTGCTTGATCCAATTGTGGGGTCTCTGGAAGTTGTGCCTGGTGTTGGGAAGCTGACCAAGAAGAAAGAAGCAAAGGATCTACACTTTTTCACGCACAGCCGGCTTAGCGAGAACATCTCCGTCGCTCCGCTTGTTAGCGGGCAAAATTTTATCGCTGCGAACATCGTCGCAGAGCCTGCTGCCGCTGAGCCGGATCATCGCTGGTGAAATCGTCGCCCCGCTCGTTAGCAGGCAGAATTTTATCGCTGAGAACTTCGTCGCAGAGCCTGCCGCCGCTGGGTGAGATTGTCGCAGAGCCAGCCAAGATCATCGCACCGCTTGTTAGCGTGCAGAATTTTATCGCTGCGAACATCGTCACAGAGCCAGCCAAAATCATCGCACCGCTCGTTAGCGTGCCAAATTTTATCGCTGCGAATATCGTCGCAGGGCCAATCCAGATCATTGCTGGTGAAATTGTCGCCCCGCTCGTTAGCGGGCCGAATTTTGTCGCATCGTGCCTTAGCGAGTACATTTCTACCGGAAAAGCTACGCCTTGGAATCCATACAAGCATCGCCTCACTCCCCATACAGACCGGATTCGTCGCCCATGGCCGCTGTGTGCAGCAGGGTTGTCGCCACGCCTCCCCAGGGTCTCAGGACTGACGCTGTTGCTTGTTTTTCGATGCCTGAGCGCCGCTAAGAACTTTTATCGCATCACCAGGTACTGTTGGCTAAAATTGACGCGAAGGTGAATGATTTTGTCGCTAAGCTAAGAACTCTTTTTGAAACCATATTTCTTGAACTGTGTATGTTGTATTTTTGTCGTTTTGGTCTTGTGTAGTTTATATAAAAGTACTTTATTTATCTACACTGGTGTGGAGTCCATTTGTGGTATTTTCACTGTGTTACTGTGAGTGTTGGTACAAATACTTTACACATTGCCTTTGATAAGCCTGTCTGCTCATGCCAAGCTACCAAGGGGGTGAGCAGGGGTTATCTAAAGAGTGTATCCCCCTTACCCTGACTAGAAGTAAGGGTCCCTATTTAGACAGAGGTACCTACCTCTGCCAACTAGAGACCCCCAGATCTAACATTGGTGGTCAGCGGTGAGGATCTGAACTTGTATTTGTACTTGACCCACAGTAATTGGTGTACATCACTAGTTTAAGTGCAGACCACTACGCAACCATATACGGTATTTTGGTTCTATTTTTGAGTAACTCTTCAAGAGCATCATGTCTCAGGTGGCAACAAGTGAGAGGGTAGAATTGGAGTTTTCCGTTGAGGATCTGTATTCGTACAAAGTTGAGGAGCTCAAGCAATTCTGCAAAGACCTTGGTTGCCCTGTGAAAAGCGGATCTAGAAAGGCTGTGCTACAAAGAGTCTTGAAGGCCTGGTGGGAGGCCCAAGGGGAAGATGATGCAGGTGAAGAGAATGGTTTTGTTCCCCAAGATCTGTCCTTGGGCGGACCAGTCTCAAGGGCTGGCAGCACCCATTCCAGTAGGGGTCTCACTCCAGAGGAGTTGGAGGAGAATCAAAGGGTGAGAAACCATGATTGGAAATAATGAGAATGAAAATAAGGCAATTAGAAGTAGAGCAAGAAAAGGCGGTGGAGGAGAAGAAATTACTTCTGGCTCATGAGTTGAGCATGAGAGAACTGGGTATCAAGGCCAAGCAGGCAGAGTCCGGTTCCAATGGTGGCAGCACACAGCCAGTGCAGGGGGGTAAAGTATATATCCCCAAGGATTTGGTACAGAATTATAATAGTGAGGATATCTATGCCTGGTTTACCTCGTATGAAATTGCGTTGAGAATGAATGGGGTGCCTGAACAGCATTGGTGGGCGGGCCTGTGGAAACATTTTGAGGCTTCTGGGAGGAGTGCTCTAGAGCCCTTAGAATTAGCAGGTACCATGACCTATCCCAATATGAAGGAGGCCCTATGTCTCAGGTATGGACTTACTCCAGAACAGTATAGACTGCAGTTTAGGAACTCCAAGAAGAAAGAGTCTGAGACTTGGATTGAGTGTGTGAATCTGTACTCATGTGCACTGGAAGGTTGGATGAAGGGCAGCAAAGTAACTGATTATAAGGGTTTGTTGCATTTAATTAGTTGGGAGCACTTGAGTAGTCTATGTGTTCCAGAGCTGCGCCAGCATCTTTTAGACAGCAAGCTGACGGACCCCATTGAGCTTGCTAAGGAGGCGGACCGCTGGACCAGTACCAGGGTCCACAGAGGAATTGTGGGTACCATAGCCAAAGGTGGGCAGGGTCCCCAGCAAAAGAGTGGGGGGGACAAGGCTAACCAAAAGGAGTTCTCTCAAGGACCCCAAAACAGTTCCCAGGGAAAGGAGTCCCAACCCCATAAGCCCAAACCGACCTGGCCCCCTAGGGGCAGGCGGGACCCCAGGGGCCCACCTACCTGCTATCACTGTCATGAGGTGGGACACATTGCCCCTAAGTGCCCCAAGAAACCTCCAGCACCCACTGGTGCTCCTAAACCGGGTTTAGTGAGTGTAGCTTTGGGGGAGGATTTAATTTCTAGTGAAGGGGCGGAACCAGCAGTTATGACCCTTGTCTCTTTAGGAGACCAAGAGATGGTTCAGGAAACCTACCTGCCCGATAACACTAAGAAATAAGGGCAGTTGGTGACCATCAATGGGAGGAGGGTGGAGGCTCTGAGAGAAACAGGAGCCAGCGTGACATCCGTGAGGTGTCAGTGGGTGTCTGAAGAGCAGGTCATTCCCAATGTGCTTCATCCAGTAGTTGCAGCTGACAACTCGGTGCGCTTCTGTAAGGTGGCGCAAGTTCCCTTTGAGTGGAGGGGGGTCTCAGGTCTCTTGAAGGTTGTTGTGAGTCCATCCATGCCTGTAGACTGTCTGCTAGGTAATGACCTGGAGAGTTCCCCATGGAAGGAGGTGGAACACCAGGCTCACATGGAGATGTTGGGTTTGCCTGAGTGGATCTGTGACCACTCGGTCTATGGCAGCCAGTAGGGGTGATTCAGCAGACCTGGAGCCTGAAACAGTGGCTCAGGAACCTGCCCAGAGAGGAAGGAGCAGAGGGCGTGGGAAATCAGCCCCCACCGTTCCCACGGTCCAGGAAGGAGCAGAACCTGAGTGGGGGGAACAGGTGGCCGAACTGGGAGAGCTACCTGAGCTGACCCATTGGCAGCAAGAGGGTGGTCCCTCCAGGGAGGAGTTCTGCAAGGCACAGAAGGAATGCCCTTCTCTCATTGGTGTGCGGCAGCAGGCTGCAGACCAGGCAGCAGGTGGAGAGTCCAAGCATCATCTCATTTACTGGGAAGATGGGTTACTTTATAGTGAGCCTAAGGTCGCTGAGCCCGGTGCAGCCCGTCTGCTGGTGGTACCCGAGCGCTTCAGGACCTTCCTAATGGGTCTCGTTCATGACGTGCCTCTCGCAGGACATCTGGGGCAAGACAAGACCTTCCAAAGGCTTGTCACCCACTTCTTCTGGCCCCAGAGGAAGAAGCACGTTGGTACATTCTGTAGGACTTGCCAGACTTGTCAGGCAAGTGGTAAGAGCGGAGGAAAGTGCAAGGCACCCCTCCAACCCTTTCCTGTGGTGAGCACCCCTTTCGAGCGGGTGGGCATCGACATTGTGGGGCCACTGGACCCCAAGACAGCCTTAGGCAACAGGTTCATCTTGGTCTTGGTGGACCATTCCACCCGGTACCCGGAAGCTGTCCCTCTCAGGACAATCACAGCACCCGTAGTGGGCCGTGCATTGATGGGGATCTTTTCCCGTGTGGGGTTCCCCAGAGTGGTGGTCTCCGACCGGGGTACCAACTTCATCTCTAGGTACATGAAGTCTCTGTGGGAGGAGTGTGGGGTAACTTATAAGTTCACCACTCCTTACCACCCTCAAGGAAACGGGTTGGTTGAAAGGCTCAACGGAACTCTGAAAGGTATGATTATGGGCCTAGCGGAGCCCATGAGACGAAAGTGGGACGTCTTTTTACCAGGCCTGTTGTTTGCCTACATGGAGGTGCCTCAGAAGTCCTTAGGGTTCAGTCCCTTTGAGCTTCTGTATGGCCACCCTGTTAGAGGACCTCTCACTCTGGTGAAGGAGGAGTGGGAGAAATCCCCCGGAAAAACCCCCCAGGATGTGTTCAGCTATATGCTGGCCTTCCACAACCAGACACTGCGCTTCAGGAAGCTCGCCCAAGAGAACCTAGAAGCCAGCGAGGAAGAAATAAAAAGATGGTACGACCAGAATACCACTCTGGTCGAATTTCAACCTGGGCAGAAAGTGTGGGTGATGGCGCCAGTGGAGCCTTGTGCGCTCCAAGACAAGTGGACTGGTCCATATGAGGTGGTGGAGCGCAAGAGCGAAGTAAGCTACCTGGTTAACTTGCAGACCCCCAGGCAGCCCCTGAGGGTCTTACATGTGAACCGCCTCAAACCCCACTTCGAGAGGTCTGATGTAACCATGCTCCTGGCTACAGATGCTGGAATGGAAGAGGACAGTGACCCTTTTCCTGACCTCCTGGCAGCCAAGGAGAAAGACGGGTCAGTGGATGGTGTGGTCCTCTCGCCCACCCTGACCCTAGAACAGCAGAGGGACTGTCACCAGGTGTTGGGTCAGTTTTCCTCCCTGTTCTCCCTGACCGCAGGTGTCACCAACTGGTGTGTCCATGATGTGGACACTGGAGAGAGTCTACCTGTAAAGCAGAACTACTACAGGGTAGCTGACAAGGTCAGGGCCAGCATCAAGGAAGAGGTTTCCAAGATGTTGGCGCTAGGGGTAATTGAGCCCTCCAGCAGCCCCTGGGCTAGCCCAGTGGTCTTAGTTCCAAAAGTTGCTGCACCCAGTGCCACCCCAGAATTCCGGTTTTGAGTGGACTACCGTGGGCTCAATGCAGTCACCAAGACTGATGCACACCCCATCCCCAGAGCTGATGAGCTCATGGATCGGTTGGGAGCTGCCCAGTACCTCAGTATGTTTGATTTAACATCTGGGTTCTGGTAGATTGCCTTAACTGAGGGGGTCAAAGAGAGGTCTGCGTTTTCAACGCCAGAGGGGCACTTCCAGTTCTGAGTTATGCCCTTTGGGTTGAAGAAAGCCCCTGCCACATTCCAGAGACTGGTCAACCAGGTACTGTCCGGGCTGGAGGAATTCAGCACCGCATACCTGGATGACATTGCTGTGTTCAGCTCCACGTGGGAGGAACACTTGCAGCACCTCTGTGAAGTGTTGAAGGCTCTGCAAAGGGCAGGCCTCGATATCAAGGCCAGTAAGTGCCAGATAGAGCAGGGTTCTGTGATGTATTTGGGACACCAGGTAGGGAGCGGCCAGGTGGCACCCCTCCAAGCGAAGATTGATACCATTCTGGCTTGGGAGCCCCCCAAACAGAGATGAGAGCCTTCCTAGGACTCACCGGGTATTATCGCCGATTTGTCAAGAGATATGGCACCATTGTTGCCCCCTTGACGGAGCTGACTTCAAGGAAGCAGCCCAGGAGAGTGAATTGGACCGATGCCTGTCAAACTGCTTTTGAAGCCCTGAAAACTGCCATGTGCACGGCACCGGTGCTCAAGGCGCCTGATTTCTCCAGTGAGTTTGTAGTGCAGACAGTCGCTTCAGAGCATGGTGTGGGAGCGGTACTCTCACAGATCAACAACGAGGGCTTGGACCAACCTGTAGCTTTCATTAGTAGGAGGCTACTTCCCAGGGTACAGAGGTGGAGTGCGATTGAAAGGGAAGCTTTTGCTGTGGTCTGGGCTCTGAAGAAGCTGAGGCCCTACTTGTTTGAGACTCACTTCCGGGTTCAGACAGACCACAGGCCCCTCAGATGGTTAATGCAGATGAGGGGTGAGAGCCCAAAACTGTTGAGGTGGTCCATCTTCCTACAGGGAATGGACTTTATGGTGGAACACCGTCCCGGTACAGAACAAGCCAACGCTGATGGTCTGTACAGGTTTTTCCGCCTTAGCGATGAGAACTTCCAAGAGGGTGGGTAGTTCTCCCCACTTTCAGCTGGATGGGACACGTGTTAGACCTGGCATCTTTGGCTTGGTTTCCCCTGGCTTTTTGCCTCTACCCCCTGTATTTTTGACGCTATGCTGGATTTCGTTTTTGCTGGTTTAGATGCTTTGGGCACTTTGCCACTGCTGATCAGTGTCAAAGTGCAAGTGCTCCCTAGGTAAATTGTTATTGTAGTTGGTTATACATGATTGACATATTTGTTTCACCTGTCAGCCCCTAGTAAAGTGCACTGAGTGTGCCAGGGCTGGTGATTCAAATGCTACTAGTGGGCCTGCAGCACTGATTGTGCCACCCACATGAGTAGCCCTAAAATGGTGTCACAGGCCTGCCACTGCAGTGTCTGGGTGCAGTTGCTAACTGCCATGCTGACCTGACCAGTGTCCACAATGGCCAGGCCTAACCCTTCCCATTCTGTAAACATTGGATACCCCTATGGAAGGCCCTAGGTACCCCCCTGGGCAGGGTGCAGTGTATGTGAAAGGTAGAGCATGTATTGGTGTAGGTGACATGCTCTGGTAGTGAATTACAGACATTTTCGTTTTTCATTATTGGAAGGCTATCTTGCCCATAGGCTATAGTGGGGAATGCTGAGTATAATGTTTACCTGCATATCTTCCCAAAGGAGCAAGATAGAAAGCTAAAATCTGGTATCCCTGAATTCAGAATTTAATAACACATCTTTTAGGAAGGATGGTTTTTAAATCCTGTGTGTGAAAACAACACTTTTTAGAAGGTGCCGGTTTTCCTTTTCTGCCCTTTCTGTGTGCCTTGGCCTGTTTGTGAATTGACTGTCTGGTTTGTGAGTGACAGGGACAGGGGTGGCTCCCAGAGGCTGGATGAGTCAGCCCAGGGCTGAATAGGGAAATTCCCCTGTAGTTGGGTGGGAGGAGTAGTACCTGGGCCTGAATAGGGCTGTGCCTGCCTTCCACAATGCTGGTTGTACCCCCTGCTGGGCAGCTGACGACCCTGCCCCTCTCTCTCAAAGGAAAGAAGAAACCAAGTAAACAGAGTGCTCCAGGACTGGCCAGAACTGGTTCTGACTAGGCCATGGCCACTCTGCCTGCAGCGGACAAAGGATTTTGGGGTATAAGTATTGGGACCCAGACTACAGAAAATTAGATCATCCTGGAATCAAGAAGGAACCTCTGCCAAGGAGAAAGCTGGAAGACTGAAGAGGAAGGACTGTCCTGCTGTGTGCTTGTGGGCTGACCTGCAGTTGCTTTGCTGCCAAGGAGATGGGAAGGACTTTGCTGTTGCTGTGTTCCCTTGCTTGAAGAGATCTCCAAGGGCCTGAGAAGAGCTGGCCTCCTGTTAAGAAGTCCCAGGAGCAAAAGGACTTCACCCCCAGCTTCCCCCTGAACTCTGCTGAGTGAGTTCTGCCCTTCCTAGAGTGCTTGATCCAATTGTGGGACCTCTGGAAGTTGTGCCTGCTGTTGGGAAGCTGACCAAGAAGAAAGAAGCAAAGGATCTACACTTTTTCATGCACAGCAGGCTTAGCGAGAAAATTTCCTTCGCTCCGCTTGTTAGCGGGCAAAATGTTATCGCTGCGAACATCGTCGCAGAGCCTGCTGCCGCTGAGCCGGATCATCGCTGGTGAAATCGTCGCCCCGCTCGTTAGCGGGCAGAATTTTATCGCTGCGAAATTCGTCGCAGAGCCTGCCGCCGCTGGGTGAGATCGTCGCAGAGCAAGCGAAAATCATCGCACCGCTCGTTAGCGTGCCGAATTGTATCGCTGCGAATATCGTCGCAGGGCCAACCCAGATCATCGCTGGTGAAATTGTCGCCCCGCTCGTTAGCGGGCCGAATTTTGTCGCATCGTGCCTTAGCGAGTACATTTCTACCGGAAAAGCTACGCCTTGGAATCCATACAAGCATCGTCTCACTCCCCATACAGACTGGATTCGTCGCCCACGGCCGCTGTGTGCAGCAGGGTTGTCGCCACGCCTCCCCAGGGTCTCAGGACTGACGCTGTTGCTTGTTTTTCGACGCCTGAGCGCCGCTAAGAACTTTTATCGCATCACCAGATACTGTTGGCTAAAATTGACGCTAAGGTGAATGATTTTGTCGCTAAGCTAAGAACTCTTTTTGAGACCATATTGTTGAACTGTGTATGTTGGATTTTTGTCGTTTTGGTCTTGTGTAGTTTATATAAAAGTACTTTATTTATCTACACTGGTGTGGAGTCCATTTGTGGTGTTTTCACTGTTACTGTGAGTGTTGGTACAAATACTTTACACATTGCCTTTGATAAGCCTGTCTGCTCGTGCCAAGCTACCAAGGGGGTGAGCAGGGGTTAACTAAAGAGTGTATCCCCCTTACCCTGACTAAAGGTAAGGGTCCCTATTTGGACAGTGATACCTACCTCTGCCAACTAGAGACCCCCAGATCTAACATACTATATCTAGTTTTCATTTTCAATCGTGCTCTCAGGACTATGTTCTATATAACACTGCGTCCACCTACCCTTTTCTCAGGCATTACATTTTGCGATGGGGGGTGGAGGGTCAGGGGGTGTTTCTGCCAAGTGAGCCTGGAGTCACAGTCACAAACGTCCTCTTCTTCCTGAATAAAAGTGAGATTATGCTGCATACTTTAAGTAGTTCGCACAGACACACATTTTAAAAGCAATAAAGTTCCTCTGAACAGTTAGCTTGCTGCCACATCCACCTCCTCCTGTTAAAAGGTAGCAGCAGTTGCAGTCGATAACCTTTCGAGTATTGCCCGGCGGTAATCACCTCTTATACCATTCGATAATTAACCAACAAAGAGGCAGGCGCCGGAGACTGGAAGGCAGGAAACCAAGGTTTATTCTCTCCGGAGGAGAACACATCAGATCAGACAGCAAGGTATCGTCACGAGGTGCCCTAACCACATCTCTGAGGCCTGGCCTCTTATACACAGGTTTATGACTTTATTGCAGGTTTATCAGGCACATTCTTGAGATCGCTTTGATACATGAAAGAACATCCTCAGAATCCCCACTTCAAGCTCGTTCACACACATATCTACAGTGGAAGTCCCCACCCCACCCACAGCAGGAGATGGCTATCACACAGCTGGGCATTCCACCAATTCCCGGGGGGTGAGCGCGACTGGTCGGGTCACAGGGGTTGGGGGCCTTGATCCACTGCAAACCCTTAGATGTGAGGTGCTTCCTTGACAGTAGGGGCAATAAAACTGTGTCCGTAGGGTTAGGTGATGGCCTGGGATCAGTTCGGACGATCAGGCGTGGAGGAAGGGGTTACCGAAAGGATGTATGACCATGTAAGGGATGAAAGGAGGTGTTGGCCAGGTGCAGGATGTGGTTTCATGGCAGGGTCGCGCAGAAGGAGAGGGTTCATGGCCTATGTATGAGAGAGCGGGGGTGGTTAGGCGCGTGGGGGATGTTCGCAGCGCCAGAGGGACGCGCTGGCGATCGGTAACGAGGTCATGGTGCCTAAAATGGCCGTCGCGCGTTTTCCCCGTGTGGCGCTTGGGGAGAGACAAGTTGGCGCAGATAATGTTCAGTTACGAACTAAATTTCCACAGTCCTCCCTTTTAACATATCTCGCCAGCTTGTATAGTTCGGATCTATCCCCATAATGCCACGAACTTCTACCTTGCATAAAGCTTTCATATGTTCCGCTTCAAAGTTCAGAGTTTTAGGGCGGACAGGAATAATCTGACACATTTGCACATAATTACATGTAGTTGATGGGATAGGCGAGGAGGCAGTGCATACAAAATTACATCAGCTGCATCACATGTCAGACCCGGAGATAGGAGGTGGGAAGCTTGCTTGAGCACAAACATGATACCGTAAAGTAAAAATGTTTCTGGCAAAACAAGGAATATTTCGTACATTACTTAAGGCCTAGACTTCGTGTGGATCAAAAATAGTCAGCATGGTCATGTGCACGGCTGGTGTTATACAAGTGTCATTATACAAAGTTAGAGTTTCTTAACTATCAGTGTACAGTTGGAAGTGACTGATGCAATATCATGAAAACTTGATTGGAAGATAGTCAATACGAAAGCGGTTGGGAGAGGAATTCAACTTAACATGAGTTACAGTCAGGGAAGGGAGTTCTTCTTTCCAGTGTCTTATTATAATGAGCCATCACTGGTAAGCTCTTATTGTTCTTCTTCTTTTGTTGGCACTGTTGAGCACCGGCGGTGGAGCTAAGGTCCAGCTCAAATCCAAGTTTTCATGTACCAGGGTGTGACCATTCATTGTTCTCGGATCACAGTCCTGTTCCCTAACTCATCCTATCATAGGTACCTTGAGACGGGGTACCCGCATTTTGTTCTTCTGTTGTCAAGTCAAATTCAAAATCCCATATAAAAGAGAGGGGGGGATGGAGCGTGCTTTGGGATGCCGAGGGAAGAGGGGGTGGAGTGGGATCGGATCAAAAAGCGGACCATGGAGAGCAGAATCTTTCAGCACTGGGCCCATAAATCGGGCCCGACGGGTTGGGACTTCAGGCACGCTGGTCAGCGAGCAGGGGGCCTCGGGATAGCCCTTCGTTCTATCGCTTTTCATGCTGATAATGGTGCCTCGTCCCATGCCCTTTTGCTTCGTGGCTCCCCCTTGGTCGATGCCATAGGTGTTCCATGATCCGCAGCCGGGCTGTGCGTCACGTCCGACCCCTCTCTTCCGATGACTGCATGTTATCTTTGAATGAGTACAAGAAACAAAATCTTAGAGAGCTGGCAGGAAAGACATTTACGCGCTTCATTCTCTCTCCCAACCACCGAGTAGTCGGGGAAATGTTTTATTGGTCGCTCTATGATGGATGTCTATTAACTCTTATATCGGTGTATGTTACTAACTTATTAATCATTGCTGTGGTGCATGTTTTTGTGCGTGTTCCTGCAAATTTCCATCGTCTGGCCTGCTAGGTGTCTATTCCTGTACTTTATAATCGTTGCAGGAGGCCTGACATCTGTCAACTTTCTGGCCTATCAAAGTTTGAACCGGCTTCTCCGGTAGAAACTCGTTCTTCTAACACAAGCTCTGTTAATTCACATTTTTCTCCGACGACTGTTAAGTTTATGAAAAAGTGCGAGGTGCTACTGTCATGGGTTCACAAATATCTATTTCGGGGAGGGAAACAAGCTAAAGACAATAGGTAACCCTCATTAGTTTAGGCAATGTGTGTTCAGAAAATAAAGTCATCAGCTGTATTGTTCAAAATACCCTGGGATGGCTAGTACAGAACTGGGGCTATTCTGGGAGGACGGGGTGTTTAGACGTTCCAGTTCTGAGCAATTAGGCGGGGCGATTCTGAGCGGTGGAGGGGTGTCGTTAGGAGCTTTAAAACGAAAACCACTGACATATAGTCCCCGTGATGAGGGCCAGATTGGGAGACATCAGTCGTTGTACCTGTCCTTTCTTTCTCAACCAGTGAAGTTCAACATTTTACAGAAAGGAGAGGTAGTAATGTGGTAAAATACGGTTGTTTTGCTTCTGTCAATTTGTTCGAACACTGTCGTGTTTGAGGCCAATTATACACATACTGAGGAGGTATAGTGTCGTTAATTTATTAAAAAAGAAAGAGGGCAAGAGAGCCTTCAGCGAGGGAGGGAGAGAGAGTGAGAGAGAGAGAGAGAGAGAGAGAGAGAGAGAGAGAGAAAGAGAGAGAGAGAGAGAGAGAGAGAGAGAGAGAGAGGGAGAGAGAGACGTGCGCATCAAGTAGGCTATTTGGTATACGTATGACACAAAACGAGAGAGAGAGAGAGACATGTGTACGATAATAGGCTACTTGGTGCACACACAACATGGAGTAGCACGGGTCAGTTCTATGTAAGAAAACACAAGCGGGGGAAAGACATAAATTCGGTGATCACGTACACACAAATACCGGATAGGGCGTGACAGTACATACATCAAGCGCAGAAACTTAAGACGAAGACACAGAGCTACGTTGAGTATGGGGACCTCTCCTTTCCTGTCCTCTTTCCCATGCACGTTGCGTATTTTCAGTATTTTCTGTAATTCATTTTGGGGGGGGGTGTCGGACCTTTTACTCCCCTCCCTTTGATCGATAGATAAGCACTTCAGTCATACGATGACGTTCTCTTCCAGCGACCCAAGCATATGAAATGCATACACATTCATACCGTATAATCGTCTCACACACGCACAGTCATACCATACAGTTTTTCACGTTCCCAGTGGTGGTCTGCACTTCGCGCACTATCCCACAACGTTTGTCTATGTTTTTTCCTATATTGAGCACGGTGCGGTCCATGTCCACTCCATTCTTCAGTCGGAACTCCGTTGTGACCTATAGAGAGGAAAAAGAGGGGGGGGGATGTGCAGCATTCACAGTACGTTAGCGCGCGTAGACACGAAAAAGTTCTACTTACCACGTACCAGGCTAGCTGCAGGGGCGGGTAATACCACAGACCTACTATATCCTTCCCTTTGACTATACAAGATGCTCCATTTTATTCGTCTCCTAAATTCGGGTTCCCTTGTCGTGCATTTGTTTCTCAATCGGTTGCGTATTATAGGGCAAGGTACCGTACCTTGCATTCGACAGGTACTTTAAGCTATAGTCAACCGTTTTCTAACAATTCTGAAAAAGACAGGCGTGATGGGTACAAATTTCATCAATCCAAAAATTCAGGCAAAAAGAAAAAGGGTCTGCATTATCTGCTTTCTATTGCTTGGGAGTAACAGTCATTAAAAACCTCTACCAACCTAGATGTTTTGTCATGACGCTGATTCCGTAATTCCTTCAAGAAGCCCTTTATTTAAAACAATGTCAGTATACAAATACGGGCCTACAACCATTACAGGCCGGCCACGGTGTGAGAGGCGCCGAGTATCATGAGCAACACTACCTTAACATGAACAAAAATAAAAAATGATAATAAAAATGGGGAGGACAGCATCAATAAGGTCGTCCGTATGCCCGATCAGTACCCTCCCCGTCCCTCCGCCCATCATGTGTGAAAACATCGCATTCATATCCCTTTAACATAAATGTCAAATAACTGAAACGCCATAAGGAGTTGTAGGCCCTTCCTACATCGGCGCCATTTTGGGGCGAGGTCGGGCGGGTCCAGCGTACAGTCTAAGTCCTTCCACTAACTAGCTGCCAGACCAGAATCCCTTTCGGCAGTTTGAGAACTTTCGTTAGAGCCAACGGAAAGAACAGACCGCATGAATCGTGATTCGCGGGTGGGGAAGCACAGTTTTTGTTCCTACCGGGTCATGTTGAGGTTCCACCGGAACTGATCCGAGCGGCTAGGCTACAGTGTCTCCTGATAATTCAAACAGAAGCTTGCGTCAGCATGGCGTCACCACGGTCTCGCAGCAATGCCATGATCCATTCTCAGGGCGGGACAGCAGGCGGGTCTCGCTGCCGACGCCTTGAATCAGTCTCTCTCAGGGCACCAAAAGGATGCAAGATGGCTGCCGTCCGGGGCAAAGACAAGTTAATGTGGAATGATCAAGCAATAGCGGCGGTTGCCCCCACCGGAAGTCCACGGGAGTCGAAGGCCAATGACTCCCGCAGAATCTGCAAAGCTGAGAGGGCGTTTTCAAGGGTGTGGCCCATGCCCGAGCAGGCAAGCTTCCGAGTTCCAAGGTAGCCCAGAGCCATCTTTTAGTGGACCAGGCCTGAATCTGAAGAGCTGACCGCCATTTCGAGAGTCCAGTGGCAGCAGCAGCAGCAGCTCTTCATTACAGCCACCGGGGTGGGTCCCTCCGACCACTTGGCTGCGGGGGCCCACTTCTTGCGTCGAACGCTAATGGCAATCTTGGTGCAGAAAGGAACCCGCGCCTGGGTGGTTGTCCGATAGGCGAGACGTAAATGGTTCCCCTGCTGCAGCCGGCTGGTGAGTGCAGGGGCGCCTATTCAGCTGGACGGCGAGTGAAACGGCAGGGGTGCCTTCTCGGCTGGTGAGCCTCCACCTGGGGAGGCGGGGGAGGCCCGTTCGCGTCGCTTCCCCCCCGCCAGGGCACCCTTCGTTGTCGATCTGTGCAGCAGAAGAGAATGGCAAGACCAGTACAAAAACCCGCTAGACTCCTCCTCGGCGCCGCCAGGGTCCCAGCGCTGCGTGTAGCCTCCGGCCTATTCGCACAACCGTCCGCCACTGATGCCGATGGATTTTGCATGTCTTTTATAGCCCAAAGCCGACTAAAAGGACCGCCCAAAACAAGGCAATGTTGCTACATTGAGGAAGGAGGGTGAGGACTGTGTCACGCGGACGTGAATGCTTTGGGATGGAGGTTGCGGCAGGCTGTCATGTAAATAGTTGTTAAAAAACGTGTTTTAACGTGTTCACCCTGTCGGAATGTTGTTATACCTATAAGTTATTAAAATGTTTTAATCATACTACTTTGTTGCGGTGTTGTACATATTTGCAATCTGGCAACGAGCACAAGGATGTTACTGCGTAATCGGAAAATGACATAGCCCAATTGTGCGTGATCTAGCCCAGTTCGGTGACGTCGATGGTGGGTATCAGCAGGCTTCCGGTTGTGCAGGATTTTGTCGTGTTTACTGGGCGGGGTGGGTGGTAGGGCAGACATGTTTAGGCAGCGAGAGCGATGGAGCTGAGCTACCTCGTGGCCATCTTGACCGTGAGTTTGGCTCCTTCCCCTAGTTTCATATTTTTCGCAAAGGGCTATTTCCTAGTGTTTCTTAAAAGAAAAAGGATCCCATCAGTGGTCTACTGGTTTTCGGAGTCCTTCTTTGTATATTTATGCCATAGTTTGCTATAAGCTACAGCGACTAGTCCATATTTAGTAAACATGTCCTTATTAGGGGTGCCTTCCAGAGGAGCCAGATGGTTCATCTCTAATAAGCGGTCCGGGCAGAACCAACTACCAATCAGTGGGGAGAAGACAGGCATGACGGGTTACAACGGGGACAAAAGTCTGCACTACCTATCTTTTCACTGCTTGCAAAGACTAGACAGAATATCTCTGTTCCACGTTATTTGTAAGCAGAGAATACCTCCAAAGAACCAATATCGAACAACCAGTGTTCAGACAATCAATCAATCAATGGTGAGAAAGAGATAGGCACGACGGGTTACAATGGGGACAAAAGTCTGCGTTACCTACCCTTCACTATTTGCAAAGACTAGACAGAATATTTCTATTCTACGTTATTTGCAAACAGAGAATATCTCAAAGAGCACTATTATTCAAAACAATCAATGTTCGGACAATCAATCAGTGGGGAGATAAAAATAGGCACGACGGGTTACAATGGGGACAAAAGTCTGCGTTACCTACCCTTTACTATCTGCAAAGGAAGAGAGAGTATTTCTACTCCTCCCCGTTTGTAGACAGCGAATATCTCAAAGAGAACAATCAATAAGCAATACTAGTATTTTCAATCAATCAATCAATCGTTTCGCAATTTGTCGTGTTTCACGACCTTACCCGGACCGCATGGACAGTTTCTCGTCTTCCGCCTCCAGCGCCCGATCGTCCTCTACTCTCCGTATTTGCCGCGGCACTCCTGATGGTTCCCAGTCAGGACCGTAGATCACTCGAGAGAGGTCGGTTCGGAACCAGTGAAGTTCGAATGATCGGCTGCCAGACGAGGGTCTATCGGGCAGGAGCTCTTTCCGATCGTTGAAGTCGTTCACTCTGTCGTCGGGACCTCTCCCACTGGATCCACGTGTCGCTGATGGGCCCCACGCTTGGGACGCCAATTGTTAAAAGGTAGCGGCAGTTGCAGTCGATAACCTTTTGAGTATTGCCCGGCGGTAATCGCCTCTTATACCATTCGATAATTAACCAACAAAGAGGCAGGCGCTGGAGACTGGAAGGCAGGAAACCAAGGTTTATTCTCTCCGGAGGAGAACACATCAGATCAGACAGCAAGGTATCGTCACGAGGTGCTCTAACCACATCTCTGAGGCCTGGCCTCTTATACACAGGTTTATGACTTTATTGCAGGTTTATCATACATGGCACATTCTTGAGATCGCTTTGATACATGAAAGAACATCCTCAGAATCCCCACTTCAAGTTCGTTCCCACACATATCTACAGTGGAAGTCCCCACCCCACCCACAGCAGGAGATGGCTATCACACAGCTGGGCATTCCGCCAATTCCTGGGGGGTGAGCGCGACTGGTCGGGTCACAGGGGTTGGGGGCCTTGATCCACTGCAAACCCTTAGATGTGAGGTGCTTCCTTTACAGTAGGGGCAATAAAACTGTGTCCGTAGGGTTAGGTGATGGCCTGGGATCAGTTCAGACGATCAGGCGTGGAGGAAGGGGTTACCGAAAGGATGTATGACCATGTAAGGGATGAAAGGAGGTGTTGGCCAGGTGCAGGATGTGGTTTCATGGCAGGGTCGCGCAGAAGGAGAGGGTTCATGGCCTATGTATGAGAGAGCGGGGGTGGTTAGGCGCGTGGGGGATGTTCGCAGCGCCAGAGGGACGCGCTGGCGATCGGTAACGAGGTCATGGTGCCTAAAATGGCCGTCGCGCGTTTTCCCCATGTGGCGCTTGGGGAGAGACAAGATGGCGCAGATAATGTTCAGTTACGAACTAAATTTCCACAGTCCTCCCTTTTAACATATCTCGCCAGCTTGTATAGTTCGGATCTATCCCCATAATGCCATGAACTTCTACCTTGCATAAAGCTTTCATATGTTCCGCTTCAAAGTTCAGAGTTTTAGGGCGGACAGGAATAATCTGACACATTTGTACATAATTACATGTAGTTGATGGGATAGGCGAGGAGGCAGTGCGTACAAAATTACATCAGCTGCGTCACATGTCAGACCCGGAGATAGGAGGTGGGAAGCTTGCTTGAGCACAAACATGATACCGTAAAGTAAAAATGTTTCTGGCAAAACAAGGAATATTTCGTACATTACTTAAGGCCTAGACTTCGTGTGGATCAAAAATAGTCAGCATAGTCATGTGCACGGCTGGTGTTATACAAGTGTCATTATTCAAAGTTAGAGTTTCTTAACTATCAGTGTACAGTTGGAAGTGACTGATGCAATATCATGAAAACTTGATTGGAAGATAGTCAATACCGTGTGGCGCTTGGGGAGAGACAAGATGGCGCAGATAATGTTCAGTTACGAACTAAATTTCCACACTCCCTATCCTCTGTTGTCTGAATCCATGGACTAGCCTCCTCCCTCCTGCCATGCATGGTCTGATGTGCTGCCACTGCCCTCCATTTAGCATGATGTACCAGTCCACTCCTCCTGCCCTCCATTGCCCAATTCTATGGCCCATCATTGACCTCGTGCTTAGCCTCTGTGCTTAGCTTGCTGCCCCTATTCCCCTTCCCCCTGCCCTCCGATGTCTTTGTGCATGCCCCTGCTCCATCCTTTTTGCCCACCATGTTCCATGGACCTGCCACTCCTATCTACTCTGAGTGTTCTGTTGAGCTGCCACTCCCCTCCCACCTGCCTAGCATTGTCAGATGACTGTAACCTGTCCCTGCCACCTCCACCCTGCCTGTCCACATGCCATGCCCCTATCCCCTATCCCCTTCCTCCTGTCCTCCATGGTCCATTTTACTGCCACAGCCTTCTGCCCTCCCTGGTCTGTTGTGCTGCAACTGCTCCTCCTGCCTGCCCTGTGCAGTCTGTTATGAGGCCCCTTCCCCTGAACTCTCTTGTCTGTGCCCAGGTCCTGACCCTCCCTTCTATCCTCCATTGTCCTTTGTGCATTCCCCTGCACCCTCCTTCTTGCCCATTATAGCCATTGTACTGCCAACTCCCGCTTGCCATGTATGGTCTTCTGTGCTGCCATGGTCCCTCCCACCTTCCCTGTGTGGTCAGCTAGCTGCCCCTGACCCCCTCCCACCTTCCCTCCATGGTCTGTGTGTATGCCATCATAGTCTCATTGTTGCTCTCCATGGTGTGTCTTGTTTCTAGTGCCCATCCTGCCTGACCTCCATGGCCATCTTGCTGCTCCTGCCCTGCCCCCTTGCCCCCAGCCCTCTGTTTCCATGTGCAGACCCCTATTCCCTCCCTCCTGGCTTTTCTGTTCCATTGTAATGTCCCTGATCCATCCCTCCTGACCTTTATGGTCTGTTATGCTGCAGCTCTTTCTCCTGTCTGTCCATTATGGTCAGCTAGCTACCATTGCCTCTTTCCCCTCTGTTCTCTGTTGTCCATGTGCATGGTCCTGTCCCCTCCCTATTGTTTTCTAAGGATTGTTTTGCTGCACTTCCATCCCGCATGCCCTGTGTGGTGTATTGTGCTGCTGCAAACCCTAATGCCTGCCCTGTAGGGTCAGTTTGGTGCACCTCTCCATGTAACTCCTGTCCTCTATTATCCGAGTCCATGTCCCTACCCCAATTCCTCCTGCCTTCCATGATCCAATGTACCATACTTGCGAACATTTTGAACTTGGTATGAGGGAGATTTTGAAAAAAACTGGGATATTGATTTTCCCCTTTGAGTTACATTGAAAAAGAGGAGATTGTAGACAGGAGACGGATCAAATAAAGCCCATGTGAGCTTAAATACATTGGACGTTTCCTGGCTGAAACTGGTCTCTTGGCATGTATGGCTGTACTACCACTGCCTCTTCCTTCTGCCCACAATGGTCTATTATTTTGCCACAGCCTCTCTTGCCAGTCCTATATTCTTGGTTTGTTGCCCGTGCCCCCCTTTCCACTGTCCTCCATAGTCTGTTGTGCTGCCACTGCCCTTCTTGCCTGCCCAGTGTGGTCAACTTGTTGCCTCTGCACTCTCCTACCTGCCTTCAATTTTCAGAGTCCGTGCCCCTGGCCTCTGCCTCTCAACAGTATTCCAATGAACAACTAGATTGCTAACATTCTATATTTATTACAAAAGTGTGGAACGCCTGACGTCATCTTGATGTAATCAACACTGTAATACCTAGAGCATTTTCTTTAGAAATTACATATATGAGAGGGTCTTATGTGCATCAAAATTATGGTTAGTGCTCTAAAAAACGAAAATGAGGACATATTTTCTGAGTTTTCAAATAGCGACAAAGAACTTTTAAATTATTTGTAATCTTTATGTTTTTTTATCCAGTTGACCACTTGATTAAATGTTACACCTAGGGGAGAGGATGTGGTGTTACTTCCTGAGCTGCAGACTTTGCAACTGGGGAACCAGGTTGGAGTTTCTGCTTCAGCTCAACATTGTGTGATTCTGGTCAAATCACTTAATCTCCCCATGTCTACAACCAAAATGAATTTGATCTTGTGTGTTGTAACCAATGCTCATGTAAAGCACTCCAATACCTGACAAGTCTGCACTATATAAAACTGCAAATAGACAAAAAAATAAGTGTTTTGCACACTTCTGTCATTGGGCTACATGTGGGCTACATCTGGGTGATATTTCTGCTGCATTTGGGCTCTTTTGTCTTTGGTGGCCATTTTGGGAGACTCATTTGTTATGAAGCTTCCTAATTTTCTCATTTACTACAGTCTCCTCAGTAGGAAATGCTTTCAGTTTTTTACTTTGATTCCATCAAGAAGGCATTCAGATGTGTCACACATTTGCCCAAAAATTCAGAATGTTTGCACTCTAGTTGCTTATTAGATCACTGTAGTAAAGCTACTGCTCACCAGGGAAGTCTGCTGCTGGTATTGAAAGTGCATGTTTCAGTCTGCATGTCAGAATTTTTTAATGAAATAGAAGAGGATTTGAGAAGTCACTCAAAATGTGCCCTAAGTTTTTCTTTCTGCAGCACTAATCATACTTTCTATGGCAAAATGAACCCCCTCATTTTGTTCCTTTTTAAATTAAATGTTTTAAGAGTTACCACTTTATTCCAATCAAGATGGCTTCAGGTGTGCCATACGTTTGTCATAAGTAGGACTGTTAGCGCTCTAGTTGTTCTTTGGAACACTCTCGGAAGCTGCAGTAGAACACAGAGGAATCAACTGACAGTCTCTGCCCTTGTTGGATGTACATGTTTTACTGAGAATGTCAGACTTCATTCTCACATGACTTAGAAAGATAATGTGAATTTACAGAAAATATGCTCTCACTTTAGCGTATAGATCACCTTCCAAACCCCTGTGGGAAAAGCATGAGAAAATAGTTTTCTCTCAAACATGATTCATGATATCACAGCAGAAGGCTTTTTCACGTGGTAAAACCAGTTTATTCCAATCAAGATGGCTTCAGGTGTGCCATACTTTTTTCATAAGTAAGACAGTAAGCACTCTAGTTGTTCTTAAGAACACTCTGGGACATTCTGTCATTGGGCTATACTTGGGCTACATCTGACTGATATTTGGGCTACATTTGGGCTCTTTTGTCTCTGGTGGCCATCTTGGGAGATTTATTTGTTATGAAGTTTCCTAATTTCCTCATTTACTGCAGTCTCCTCAGTAGGAAATACTTTCAGTTTTTTATTTTGGTTCCATCAAGAAGGCATTCAGATGTGTCACACATTTGCCATAAATTCTGAATGTTAGCACTCTAGTTGCTCATTAGATCACTGTAGTAAAGCTACTGCTCACCACGGAAGTCTGCTGCTCATATTGAAAGTGCATGTTTCAGTCTGCATGTCAGAATTTTTTAATGAAATAGAAGAGGATTTGAGAAGACACTCAAAATGTGCCTTAATTTTTCTTTCTGCAGCACTAATCATAATTTCTACGGCAAAATGAACCCCCTCATTTTGTTCCTTTGTAAAATAAATGTTTTAAGTGTTACCACTTTATTCCAATCAAGATGGCTTCAGGTGTGCCATACTTCTGTCATAAGTAAGACTGTTAGCGCTCTAGTTGTTCGTTAGAACACTCTGGGACATTCTGTCATTGGGCTATACTTGGGCTACATCTGGCTGATATGTGGGCTACATTTGGGCACCTTTGTCTCTGGTGGCCATCTCGGGAGATTTATTTGTTATGAAGTTTCCTAATTTCCTCATTTACTGCAGTCTCCTCAGTAGGAAATACTTTCAGTTTTTTATTTTGGTTCCATCAAGAAGGCATTCAGATGTGTCACACATTTGCCATACATTCTGAATGTTAGCACTCTAGTTGCTCATTAGATCACTGTAGTAAAGCTACTGCTCACCAGGGAAGTCTGCTGCTGGTATTCAAAGTGCATGTTTCAGTCTGCATGTCAGAATTTTTTTATGAAAAAGAAGAGGATTTGAGAAGTCAAAATGTGCCCTCATTTTTCTTTCTGCAGCACTAATCATAATTTCTATGGCAACATGAACCCCCTCATTTTGTTCATTTGTAAAATAAATGTTTTAAGTGTTACCACTTTATTCTAATCAAGATGGCTTCAGGTGTGCCATACTTTTGTCATAAGTAGGACTGTTAGCGCTCTAGTTGTTCTTTGGAACACAATGAGAAGCTGCAGTAGAACACAGAGGAATCAACTGACAGTCTCTGCCCTTGTTGGATGTACATGTTTTACTGAGAATGTCAGACTTCATTCTCACATGACTGAGAAAGATAATCTGAATTTACAGAAAATATGCTCTCAGTTTAGCTTATAGATCACCTCCCAAACCTCTGTGGGAAAAGCATGAGAAAATAGTTTTCTCTCAAACATGATTCATGATATCACAGCAGAAGGATTTTTCACATGGTAAAATCAACTTAGAACACACCACAATTCCTAAAATGAGTATGGTGCCATCAACAAATGATTTATAATGTAACTAAAGTCTTAAAACCTTCTATTAACTGCAATGCTTTTTAAGGAGGTGCTATCATGTATATTGGTCCCAAGATAGCTGCCAACACTTCTTGGATGAAGTACTGAAAGCCAATCAGATCTCACGATGAGATGTGTGGTTAGGCTCCGCCCAGATATACCTATCTTTTTAACTCTCATTTTCTCAGGAACTACTGAACGGATTTACACCATTTAAGCAAAAGGCATGAGTCTGAGCTGAGGACTACCTCTTTGCCAAATTTGTTGTAATTCCGTTCAGCAGTTCGGGCTGTAGCTGCAGCAACAGGTCCTATGGGAAAATGCATGGGGAAAATGCATTTGGGACCCCCTTTTTTCTCGGCCCCCGCTTGATGAATCACCGTGAAATTTTCAGGATTGGAGCGGACCGGAGCTGGCCAAAAGTTTGGAAAGTTTCGCGAAGATTCGTCAATCGGCACCAACGTTATTCCACATAGAATGTTGCGGATTTCCTATGGTAAATAGGTCCTAACTATAACTACCTACTGGCGACTGCCAGTAGGTAATATATATACATAGATATATATATATATGATACATTCACATATACATAAAAGTATTTAGAAAAAACATTTAGTACCATGAAAAAGGCACAGTATGATAGATATGCACACTGCCTTTTTCTAAAGTGTTCAACTTTTGTATTTGAATTATAAATAATTTAGCATGTAAGCATATAAGCATCACACACCATACCTTCTGCTATCCATCGTGTGGTTCTCTTGAAATTGATTGGTGGCGGGTGCTTGAGGTATAGCTTGTATTGGATCATTGCGAACCACAGCTGAATTGCAGTGGTTGTGCGCGTTTGAGCGAGAATCATAACTAAGGGGCATATTAACTAGGAACAGGGAAAATTAACGCTAAGGGTGCTTAGCATTAATTTTTTTAACGCCGGCTATCGCTGGATAATATCACCTGGTTATCGCGTTATTAACAACGCTGACCGTGTAGGCGATTAAAAATCCAGCGATAGCGCCATTTTGAGAGGTTATCGCTGGTAATGCAGCGATAAAACTACAAGGATAGGGATATCCTTGTTGATAGCCCATGGTAGATTTAGCCATGTAATCCACCTCCCATTGGATTACATGGCTAAATCTGAAAATTAGCAGATGTAAAAAAGCAGCATTAACCGTGGTTAGTGCTGCTTTTTTTGTCTCCAACAGGGTTAGGCTGAAGCTTGATAATAGGAGAAATGTCGCTTAGCAAAATGTCTCCTACTATTTTGCTCTGGAACGCCCACTTTGCATCTCATTAGAGATGCAAAGGGAAGCGTAGTGAAAAAGGGTGCTAACATGCGATTTTGCATGTTAGCACCCTGCTGTTGTTAGGGCGGTATTTTTATCTCCGCTTCTTTGGCTTTTAAAGCCAAAAAAGCGGAGCTAAAGCCCTCGTTGACCATGTTTTTTGGGTGATTCATTGTTTTTTTTATTATGTATCAAACCCTTCGGTGTAAGGCCAATCCCTCGACATGCAGAGCGTGCTGAGCATCGGTGGTTGGGTGAACTACCATAAAGGCAAAGCATTTATTATAGTGTTTTTTTACACTGCCCAAAACTCATGATTGAAAAGCAACTCGCTAATCAGGCAAAAATGCCTGCTTACAAATCACTTCTTACTCGCAAGTCTCATGCCATTTTAGGTGCTTTTTTCTCAGAAGTGTATATTGTTTTCCGTGCATCAGGACACCCCTCACAAAAGCCCTGGGATTGGTCACCTTGGGTTGGTCCTCTAATGCTGTGCACATTTTTTTGCTGTGCAAAACTCATGAGTTGGTGTTGACTTGCTAGCTTCAAAAAGTCGGAAAAGAAAATCAGCCTTAATTCGGAAAATCTAATTTAAAAAAAGTTCAAAACGTGATTGACATGATTTGTGAATCATGACTTGCAAATTAAAATGGAAGATATGTGCAAAAACTACAGATCGGATTTATATCAAGCGAAACCAAGCATGTTTTCTGAGTAAAGTTCAATTTGCATAAAACGTGTGGTGTAAATCCATTCGCTCTCGATTGTAGGTGACAGCACAATTTCCCATTTAAGCTGAAACAGGATACTCTCTTTTTTTACCCCACCCTTTAACTATGTTTGTCATGGACAGATCTTTACAATATTGTTTCATGCCGAACCCTCGCTCACTGGATTATTCGATCACTTCGTGTAAATTCATTCACGGAGTCAAAGTTGTATATCTAGAATGCATTCATCATCATACTGATTTTAAACTTGTTTGGATAAACATCGTTCATACTCAAAATGTTGGAACACCTGCTATACAGTTAAGAATATTCATTCACCTCACACTAATCCTCATCTTATTTAAAAAAATGACTAGGAATCTAGCATAACTGTGTAAAACAAATGTTAAGGTAAAAAAATCCGTCACCAGTGGGTAAGTATTTAGGTCCGCACATTGTCCACAAATACAAAGTAAACTTTCAAAGGAGTCAAAAGCAATAGGTTATTGCCTTTGAAACGGTCAATATCTAGGAGTCCTTCTATTTGGTATCCGAGTGTGGGTATCATTTCACATAATTATTTGTGAAATACCCAACTCATTACCACTAAGTGATGTGTTCAATATTCAATACTACTATTACTAGTTACTCTGTAACATTTTTACTACTGTTAGTGCCAAAACCAACCTATGTATGTCTGTACTTCAGAAATGGATGGACTCTAAAGGAATATAAAAAAACTCTTCACATTTTTGAAAACTAAACACCCAGAGGTGTCCAGTGTAGTATAACTTGCATTGACCCACTCAACTTCCCACAATGCCCTTCAACTTCCGATTTTGAGTAAATGGCTAAAATCACACATTTTCCTAACATTTCTATGACAGTAAATTCCAGATCTGTGGGTAGCCACACAATTCCTACTAACAATATGGACAGATTCAATTTTCCACTGAAAACTGATCCTTCTTTTGCAGTGTGGGCAACTGTGGATTTTGGCATTAGGATGGTCAGAAAATTCTGATTTTTAAATCTCTGAAAAATCTGGAAAACATTTAGACTTCCAGACCCCCAGAGGACTGGAGCCAACTACTCTGGTCAATCCAGCAAATGTGTGACCTTGCTGTTAAAGATAATCAGATTGGTCTCACTTGGAGCATTGGAGAAAATGTATTTCATTCGCTCTTCAGTTAAAAGGTATCCTGCCTCGCTGAACTCATCATTGGATACATCCTGCAGCCTTTCCCTGCTGGAGGATTCGGTGCTCTGAAAAAGAGACTCAAGCCTGATTTATAGTGCAGCAGATGGAGTTCATTCCAACAGCATGATGGAGTACTTTACAACTGCAATGCCGAGGGTACGCTGCCCACAGTATTTAAGGATTTCCATCAGCCCAGCAGATCAGACATCCCTTACATTGAAAGAGTGTTGAACAGCTCCGCCAAGAGGACTTTCAGTAACTTTTTATGTTTTCAAAAGAAAATCCGAAGTCATGTTTATTTATTTTTTTTTACAACAAAAAAAAATGACCTTCTCATCATGGTAGTTTTCTCCCATGGAGTGAGGAGTTATTAAAATATTTTTACTTCCATGTATTGCCTCTTTTTGGATGAGGGTGTATGAAAGTAAAAACATGCAATTTATTTGTCCACTCTAAATAGGGTGGGTGGACAAATGTTAAATCTTCCGACATTTACTCCGTCAGGCTGCCAGATGCGTATGTCATGGCGCTGGCGAAGGCGGAGTAGTCTCTGTCTGATATACTGAAGGTCTGCCTGACTTTAAATAGGGCAAGTGGACCTTTAGTATGGCAGAAAGGATACTCGATCACTGTTGCACTAGAGTACCCTTTCCACCGCACTCTAAATCTGATCATAAGTACAGCCGTGTAAATGTTGACTGGGAGAAGGAGCAAAAAGTATGCAGCCAAGAAGAGGCTTTCCCTATTTGCGCAAATGTAAACCAATGGCTTCAGCTGAACCTCGTTCACCAGCTATCTGCCTTCGAGAGGACTTCCTTGGATATAGCTTGAAACCATGCCGCACTGGAGTATTTTTAGTTTAATTTCAGTCCTAAGCTAAAATGTTTGACCGGGACAAACCTGCTTTGAGTATCTGACTCACGCTCCATAGCGGCCAGACAAAATCATTCCTAGCTACTGGTCACCTGCGAACAGTGACTGGATTGTCAATTTAGAATTTGCTCCCACTTTTTTCTCACATTGGATTTTTGTTGTTTTGGTGTAATTTTGTTTATTGCAATATATGCTGTTGGAGAAGTGTAGCTCACTGGTTAGAGGAGGCATACCCTGAAGCAGAGGTCAGACCCGGGACCAGGGTTCAATTCCTGACGCGGCAGGGTCTGGAGCCCAATTGTCCACGGACTCGATAATTCTCGCTTCGGTGCCCACTCTAAGCATGAGTTCACACTATGCAGCTCTGGGCAACAAGCTTGCTTAATCTCCACAACGGCCCCCCGTGGTGGGATGCCTGGCTTTCACCTTGGGGATGCCCAGTACGGGTTATCTCACAGGGAAAAACCAGGACAGTTTCCCAATGCAAGCGCCAAGATACCCAAGGGTAAGTTGAGCGCTATATAAGAACACATAATAATATTCTATTTTTATGAATTATAGTTGACTTTTTATTGTGTTTTGTATTTGACTTTGTAAAGTTTGGATTCTTTTTAAAAGTGTTGCACATTTTCTCTAAGTTAAGCCTCTCTGCGCTGTGAATAGTTACCAGGGGTTGAGCTCAAATTTAAATGATTGCAATCTTATCCTGGACCTAACAGGTTAGTGACTTTATTACTTCTGGTCGACTCCCATCCACCAAATTAATATATAGCACATCGGTGCCAATCAACACATCTGAGAGATTCAATTTTTTTATATGTAGTACTTATGACCTCAATTTCCCCCAAGCTCAACATGTACATTTATAAATCAACATAAACACTATAACTATGGTGTAACATTTTCTGTTAAGTTCGATGTAGAACTCGCAAACTACGGAAATAAAACAGTTTGCAGGTATGTAATTGAAGCAACACTGTCTAACAATCAGTGAAGACGCGTGTGGCGTTCTGCAAAAATGAACTATTTCAAACAACATTTTCTTTGAAAAGAGAGATTTTATCCGATGTTGTTCGTAATTTGGCATTTCAGATCTGTCACCTGACATGAAAAATTGCATATCAGTGTTGATGTGCTGAGAGCCCCTGTAATCAAGCCACAGAAGGCAAAATGCCAAAGTTTTGTTATCCGACAGATTTAAGAATTTAATTAAGAAAAAAGTTCTGTCTTGCAAGTTGAATATGTCAACAGTGTTATATCTATCTGACTCAGCTTTCAAATTACTGTCACTTAAAATTATCGTGGCAGAAGTTATGTTTATGGAAGTTAAAAGAAAGAATCGTTTATTCTGAAGTTTCTATCACCTCAGTATTACAGCTTTCAAAAGAACACTCGTTTCTGGTTTATTGCCTGTGAAGGACAGAGGTATCCCACATAATTAACTGTTCATCTTGTCTGCTTTAAAGGGCAAGGCAAAGTACAAACGGAGCGTCATTTCGTGTTAAAAAAATTGATCTACGCCTTGCAAACACATATTACAATTAATATGTTTTTATACTGGCGCTTAGCAATAAACTGCAGATTTGCGTATTGTAGAAAGATTCTGGTTATAAGGGCTGAACTTACATTCCACTGTAATTCAGAGATCGAGGTTAACAGGAGTCTTAAGGCTAAATGTGGGGTTCATAGAGGATCGCTTCCGAAATTTAATATAGCAAATACTGTGTGAGGCATGTTAAATGGAGCTAGATGGAAACATAAAGAACACGTTTACAGTGGAGAGACTGTCTTGTCTGGGAGTGTGTTTTGAGCCCCCAAAATCACCGATCTGCTGAAAATAATCGTCAAGGGAAAATTCAAAATCCTGAATTTTTGAATGTGCAAAATCTGCTAGTTTGTATTTTGGTAAGTCAAGGTAGCCATACTGTTGTTGTCGTCAGTCTACCTGGCGCTAGCTGATTGATTGCACTCGCTCCTCTATGAAAGTTGTACATTTTTAAAATTAACTGTCACTTGATTTTGCCGAGCACTAAAATATTTTTAGCAGCTGAAAACTGTATATTTACCTACGAGGAATCTTTACCTGTTCTCCTGCACGACAGCGCGTAGCCCTTCCGGTTACTCCCCGGTCCACCACGGGTTCTTGTCCCGATTGAGTGGAGGGAGCCTACTTCCGGTACAGGGTCAGCGCTCGAGCTTCTCCTTCCCTCACTCCATAAATCCTGATGCAGGGCGAAGCGCGCAGCGGACGCGTCAAGGTAGCCATACTGTTGTTGTCGTCAGTCTACCTGGTGCTAGCTGATTGATTGCACTCGCTCCTCTATGAAAGTTGTACATTTTTAAAATTAACTGTCACTTGATTTTGCCGAGCACTAAAATATTTTTAGCAGCTGAAAACTGTATATTTACCTACGAGGAATCTTTACCTGTTCTCCTGCACGACAGCGCGTAGCCCTTCCGGTTACTCCCCGGTCCACCACGGGTTCTTGTCCCGATTGAGTGGAGGGAGCCTACTTCCGGTACAGGGTCAGCGCTCTAGCTTCTCCTTCCCTCACTCCATAAATCCTGATGCAGGGCGAAGCGCGCAGCGGACGCGTCAAGGTAGCCATACTGTTGTTGTCGTCAGTCTACCTGGAGCTAGCTGATTGATTGCACTCGCTCCTCTATGAAAGTTGTACACTTTTAAAATTAACTGTCACTTGATTTTGCCGAGCACTAAAATATTTTTAGCAGCTGAAAACTGTATATTTACCTACGAGGAATCTTTACCTGTTCTCCTGCACGACAGCGCGTAGCCCTTCCGGTTACTCCCCGGTCCACCACGGGTTCTTGTCCCGATTGAGTGGAGGGAGCCTACTTCCGGTGCAGGGTCAGCGCTCTAGCTTCTCTTTCCCTCACTCCATAAATCCTGATGCAGGGCGACGCACGCAGCGGACGCGCGCAGCGGGCGCGCCAAAGGCGCGCCAAAGGCAAGCCCGTCTGCGCCCGTCCGCGGCCGACCAGGCTCAGGGCCCAGGAACTCTGGGTTAGACACCCCAAATCCTGTTACATACTCTAGAGAAAACTTGCTTGCTATCAGGGGTCACTCTAATAGATGCTGTGTCCACCCTATGTCCTTGGACGCTCCCAAAGACAAGTGCCCCCACTGTGGATACAACCTTGCCCTCAAACCCAACACCTTGCCTCCCGCAAGCAAGCAACTGAACATGGCCCTGCTAAATTGCAGATCCCTGCCAAAGCACGCCACAGAAATCTCTATACTACTACACGAGTCAGAAATAGATATCCTATTCCTCACAGAGACCTGGCTCTCACCCAACTCAGACCCCAATGTGATTCAAGCACTCCCCTCGGGTTACATGATCCAACGCCTAGACAGAATAGGCAGCAGAGGTGGAGGAATTGCCATTATCTATAAAGACGAGCTAGTCTGTCGCCTCCTAGATAGCCCCCTGCTGGACTGCGAAAATATTCAATTCTCCATCCAACTGACCCCTTTAGTCACTTTTTCCGGGATCCTTATATATCGCCCTCCAGGAACTCCTGGAAAATTTTGCAGCTCGCTACTTGAAACCACACTAAATCTAGCTAGCACTTCATCTAACTTTACTGTGCTTGGAGATTTTAATTTACACCTTGATGAGCTCTCTAATAAAGTGTCAACCGACCTTATGTATGACCTCGCAGCGTATCAGCTCCATTTGAAAAACCATCTTGCCACACACGCGAAGGGCCACCTTCTTGACCCGATTTTTTCCAACATTAAAGAGTTAGAGGGACTGGACTCCATCCCCCTTCCCTGGTCAGATCACTTTCTGATCCCTTTTATATGGCACCTTCCCCAGACACACACCCCTCTGGTGTCATCACGAATCTGGGCACGACACTGGCCCAGACTCAGCATCAAGAACTGGACCCAAGAAATTGAACAAACTATCCCTAGTCCTGACCCCAATCCAGTAGCTGCAAACAGAAAGTTTCAATCATGGATTGAAAACTCACTTAACACAGTACTTCCCCGTAAAAACAGTCAAAAAAAAAGTGGTCCTAATAAATGTCCCTGGTTCACTCCTTGCCTCCGCAATCAAAAACAACAATGTAAAAGATTAGAACGAGCCTGGAGGAAAGATTACTCAAGCGAGAAAAAAGCTGCGTATAGAACATCTATTGCTGTCTATAAAACAGAAATTAGAGCAACACAGGCCGCCTACTTCGAGGAAAAAATTCAAGCCTCTACCAACTCTTCCAAAGAAATCTTTCGAATTATAAAAAAACACACACGTACCCCTGACCCCCCACAGGCGGTAGACCCCACTGGTCGTCACTGTGAATACCTGGCAGGTTTCTTCTCTACAAAAATTAAAAAAATCCTCAATCTTCTCCCACCCATCGGCTACATGAGGTTAAAGTGTTAGCTTATGCTGACGACATAGCAGTTCTGACTAGTGATGTTGTTCAAGCGCTAGATAGAATTGAGAGTTTGACGAGTGATTTTGCCAGGTATTCAGGATATAAATTAAATCTGACTAAGACTCAGGTCTTGCACTCAGAAAAGGGATGCCCAGCTGATCTTAATCTATTAGTTGATCAGGCTGTATATTTGGGTATTAGAATCTCAGCGAAAGTCGAGGAAATCCCAGCCTTGAACGCTGACCCTATAATATTAGAGTCTGATAGGACTCTGGAGAGACTGGATCACTTGCATTTATCACTTTATGGAAGAAGCAATGTAATCAAAATGATGATCTTCCCGAAGTTTCTGTATATATTTAGGGCGATTCCGTTAATTTTTCCTAATTCCCTATTTGTGAAGATAGATAGACTTTGTTCTCGGTTCCTTTGGAGATACAAAAGGTCAAGAAGAGCCATGAAATGGCTTTTTATGCCATTTAGTCGAGGTGGGTGGGCCATTCCAAATTTTCGTGTATTATTATGTTTCGATGCTTCAATACTGTCGTGTTCTGATTTATGGTGAAAGGGCTCTCATGGATCCGGCAGTAACCCCCTCTATTTTTGAAATGATTCTCGGTATAGAAGTACGGTATTTATTAGTTAGGGTTATTGAACCTAGCTACTACAAAAAAACTAGATTCAAGGTCTTGGCCGCAGCTTTTTATGTTTGGAAAAAGATAGGCTTGCTTTGTGGGATAAATAAAGTTAATGTTTATACACCGATTGGGCTTCCCGGGGCTCTGTCCATAGTCCTTATGGACTCTGTTGCTCGGAAGTGGCGGCTGGCCGGCATCCGGACTCTGGGGGATATATGTGAACATGGCCAATTAATGCCCTATGTTTCAGTGAGTGAAAAATTTAATTTGGGAAGGGGGGATTTTTTTAAATACTTACAGCTGCGTAGCTATGTAGATAAAGCTATCACAGACGGTATATGTTCACTAGAGGGAATCCCGATACTTAAAGTGTTAAGCTTTAAGGCGAATCTATCTCAGCTATACAAAGAGGCTAGCCGCGGCCAGCATGATGACCTCCAAATCCAGGAACTTAAATGGAATAGGAAGATAGGGATTCAGAATTTAGACTTGCAGGAGTCGCTAGAAATGGCAAGCATTATCTTGTTTTCAGGGAGTTTAAAGAGCCAGTGTTTTATGTCAGTTTTCGATCTTTATTATACTCCAGCCAAGCTTGCAAAATGGAAAGTGGGAGGAGGGGACAAATGTGCGCGCTGTGGTGAGAGCGCAGCGGAGGCTGCACATATGTTCTTTTTTTGTCCCTCATTAACCCATTTTCTTGGCGAAGTGCAACTTTTCCTGAACTCTGCTTTAGAATTTCCGGTAATACTTAATCCGGGTTTAGTGCTATTTGGAACTGAGCCTGAACTGTTAAATAATAGAAGGCTGGCACCACAAAGGGGCTTCTTATTTTTGAGTATGGCGGTAATTCGCCTTTGTGTCACCACGAAGTGGCTAAGTTCAGATCCACCCTCTTTTTTTGAATGGAGGTCTAGGATCCTTGCTCTATATCACATGGAAGTTGCTTTATATAAATTAAAGGGACATAGAAGAAAACAATTTGGGGAGCAGCTATGGGCGCCGATTACCAAGTGGCTGTCTGGTGGTGAACAGCTATAATATCTGTCAATGTCTTAAAATGATTCTTTTTGGTTTTGAGATGTATGAATTTTGGCCTATATGAAATGTTTATGTATTGCTGACACTGCTGAATAAAATTATTAAATAAAATAAAAAAAAAAAAAAAAAATTCTCCCACCCATTACGATGAACCATGCTTTGAACCCGGAACCCCTGGAAAATAATAGTTGTCTTGATTCTTTTGCCCCTCTCTCTGAGGAACACCTCTGCCACATCATAGAGGCAATAAAAAGTGGCTCCCCTAACGACCCGGCTCCCTTCAAAATTCTTAAACAGGCATTGCCTACCATTATTCCTCCCATTGCCAACCTGATCAACGCCTCCTTAGCTGCAGGCACAGTCCCCCAGGACTGGAAAAAGGCTATGGTGAGGGCACTTCTAAAGAAACCCCACCTTGATCCTTCGGATTTGGGCAACTATCGACCCATCTCGCTGCTTCCAGGCATTAGCAAGGCCGCAGAAGAGTACGTCAATCAAATACTCTTGGCCCACCTGGAAACCTTTAATCTGCTCCACTCCTCACAAACAGGCTTCCGCCCTGGTCAGGGCACCGAAACGACGCTAATTGCAGTGGTTGAAGAATCACGAAAGATTCTGGATGCAGGAGGCTCCGCAGCCATCATCCTTCTAGACTTGAGCGCCGCCTTCAACACGGTGAATCACCACATTCTAATTCACCGTCTCAGAAACGTGGGAGTTACAGGCAAAGCTCTAACCTGGCTGGAATCATTTCTGGAAGACAGATCCTTCCAGGTATTTGATGGAAACACCCAGTCCCAACCTGTCACGCTCCAATGCGGAGTACCGCAGGGCTCCTCTTTGAGCCCTACCCTTTTTAATGTATATATGTCCCCATTAGCACAGATAGTCTCCCCGTTTGGAATCCAGCTGGTCACCTACGCAGATGATACCCAGCTCATTGTGGCTCTGAATCAGGAAGAACAGTCCTCTATCAATCTTTGCTCATGCCTCAAAGAAATTAATAGCTGGATGAGCTTCTCCCATCTCAAGCTCAATGGCGACAAAACAGAGCTCATGCTGTTGGGTAATCAAGCTGGTTTCAATCCCAGCATATCATGGCCAACATGCATGGGACCTGCACCACTACCCAAACTAGAAATAAAAAGCTTGGGCATAAGGCTGGACCATGATCTTACTCAAACACAAGCAAGGAAAACGGCGGCTACCTGTTATGGTATACTCCGCACTCTACAAAAAGTACTTCCACTCTTGCCCACCCTCTCAAGAAAACTTGTGGTTCAGGCACTTGTTCTTTCCAGGCTGGACTACGGCAATGCCCTTTATCTGGGTTCACCAAGAGCAGTGATCTCTAAACTTCAGATCGTCCAGAACTCAGCTGCTAGGCTGCTCACTGAAACTAACAGCCGCAGCTCAGCCCAGCCCGCCCTGCACACACTCCATTGGCTTCCAATACAGGAAAGAATCCATTTCAAGACCCTCTGTATTGCACACAAAATTCTTCATAACAAAGGCCCTCCCGCCATCAAAAACCTTCTTAAACCCTACAAACCCACAAGAAATCTCCGCTCAGATCAACTTCATTTAGCGGCAGTCCCCAGAATCAGAAAGGCCCGATCAGGAGGTCGCCTGTTGTCCTACATTGCCCCGAGACTTTGGAACACCCTCCCTCTCTCCCTCCGCAAGGAAGCCAACCATCTGTCATTTAGGAAACAACTTAAGACCTGGCTATTTCCCTAATTCCATCTCCTCCTTGACCCTCTCCGCAGCGCTGGGATGCCTCCGGGTAGCCATGCGCTATATAAGAACATCTTAATTCATTCATTCATTCATTCATAAGTGGCACTTAGGTTTATGTGTTAGTCATTTAGTTCCTACAAATGTTGTGAATGTCACACATTTGTCGGATTGTGGTGCTCATGTGCCATTGGCAAGTAGTTTTTAACACTAGAAATGAGCACACATTTACTACTGTAATGCAAACTAGCACCTACATGCTCAACAATGCAGCCAGCTAATGACAGCCGTAGGTCAGCAGCCAGGCCCGGTACCCAGCACACTGTTGGTGTCCAAGCCGTAAAGTGCATACATAGCCTTTGACGGTGAACAGTGGAAGTTGGGATCAGGGCTTGGAATGCAACCATGCCCTCCACCAAAAACCCTTGCCAGCAGCCTTGTGCTTCCCACGCCTCTAGGTCTTTACCACCAGTGCTTACGGGTTAGACACTCGTTATAGTGATTCCCCTTGCTTGTGGATTTTTCCCCGCAGAACATTAGCTACAAATCATAATAGATTTTGAATCATCAGCACCCAAACTGCCAGCATGCAGGATCACAAATGTTTTTTGATTCACTAAAGTGCCATTACTACATTTATTCATAGGTACTCTACACATTTTACCTGCCTTTGGATACCCTTCAGTAATCCTCGTGAGTGGCACAATTCTGATGCCCCCCCATGCTGTGGAAAAAAATTGCCTATTGCACCATACCAATATCAAATATCTAGTTGGCCTAACGGCTAGGGCGGTCGATCTCGAATCTGGGGAACTGGCTTTGAGTCTCGGCAATGACGCTGAACATCCTGTGATTCTGGGCAAATCACTTAATCTCCACATGCCTAACAAAAATGAATATGTGTCCTCATGTAACGTAACTGGTGCTATGTAAAGTGCTCTGATACCCGAGTGGGGAGTCGGGTCAAGTTCGCGCTATATAAAACTCTGCCAAAAAAAAAATCAATTATCAAGTTTCAAGATGCTGGGAAAGAAAATTCAGAGCCCATCTCCAACTGATCACACTTGACATGAAATTCAAAATGTAACTGACAAGAATCATGATTTGCGATTTTAAGCAGCACAGATACACAAAAGCGTTAACCATTCAAAGCCTTCTCTGTAACTTCTTTAAATGCTTCTATATCAAAGGCCATTGGATGGATTTACATGTAACCAACAAAGCACACTTTCGGAGTAAAGTTCTACCTCTGTGCCACATTTGATGTTAATCTGTTCAGCGATTTTGAGTGTAGGTGTGAGGACATTTTCCTATGGGAGAGAAAACTGGAAAACACACATATATATATATATATATATATATTTAATTGGCTTGTGGATTTAGGTGATATGAGAGAGAAAGAGAGAGACAGAGAGATAGAGAAAGTGTGTGTGTGTGTGCCCGTGTGTATATATATTCACTTAATTCACTGAAAAAATCAAAGCTTAAAGTGACGTTATAATTAGGAGTTGTAACTATATCTTGCTTTAAATTAAAAACAAAAAACCTTAGGATTTCACTGAAAAAACAAAGGTTAACGGGATGCTATACTTAGGTGTAAAGCAGTTAAAACATACCATTTTAAATGAACAAAATCACTGATAGTTATCTCAAGTAACTATAAGTCGGACCCTAAAGTAACTATAACTTATGCCCAAGACATGCACAGTGGTGTCATCTAAATGTTGCAGATTTTGCAGTGATTTTATCAAAAATGTAATAAAATATGTCATGAATACGGTATTTTGGGAGGGAATTAACAAAGATAAAGGTCTCTGTCTAAGCAAACATAGAAGGATCCCATGCACAAAATGTGTACTGTGCACATCTGCTCACATGCACTTCATGTGTTCATGTGAGAAATGAAAATATTTCTCCTTGTTGGTGCCTTCTTCAAAGAGGTGCTATTATTGGTGCAAAGCCCGATCTGTCCATTTAGTAAATTGATTTTTGAGACAAAACCTGTAGGTGGATATGCAGATCCAGCCAAGTACCACCCCAATAATGATGCCTTGCAGCAAAGCATTGGAAACCAGCAAAAAAGTGTTTTTGTGCTAAGAGGGTAATTTTGTGGCACAAAATGGCATTTGCTATGCAAAGCAAATACCATGCACCACTTTGACTAACTGCACTGGCACATGGACTTAATAAATCGGAAACTTAATGTCTTCGTTACACAGAAGTTCTGCAACAGGTTGGAAGTTATTTCTTTTCTTTAAGGTCAACTGGGTGAGGTTAAGGATCAGCTATAGTTCAGATTCCTTGTGAACATTCTCATTATTAGATTATTATTAGATAATGCAACAGCCATTTTTAATCTTCAATATATTGTCTGATTTCCTACTTGTAACCACTAGTGGTTTGAGTGCCATGAAGAACAGCCGTGGAGATGGCACACACCCTTGCCTAGCACCCTTCTAGAGGATTTGAACATGAAACTACACAATTCGCTTCAGCTACAGGAATAGAATAGAACCACATACTTTACCTATGAAGTCAGAAAATAAACTAACCCCATAGCTCTTCAAATGTACCCCACTCTACACTGTGAAAAACATTCTCTGCATGAAATGATTTTGCCAGTTTATCATCATAGTCATTTTAGCGTTATGCCTCAGTAGAAGTAGTTTCATTATATTATCTGAAAAGCAGTTCCAGAAGACAGACAAATTGTAAGGAGTGGATGAGTGAAGGTCTTACACCTTGGTCAGATGCTTAATGTCTCTAGTAAGTGTTACCAACCACAGGGGCGGCCCAAAAGCACCTGAACCAGGGGCAATCAATATTTAATCCAACCAGTGGTTCAAGAACCAATTAGCTTACAATAATCACAGAAAATTACACATTATAATCAAACAACCAAATTAATAAAAATCAAGAACCAAACGTGAAATAGAAAGAAGATGCCATGGAGCTACCCATCATGCAGCTTAACCCTAGGAGCTTTGCTTCTTCAACCCTCTGGCTAACATTGGGCCTCAGCACTCGGCTGCCCCAGTGCTGCTTAGGGTGCTTTGTGAGTGCATCCTTGACCCTGGGGATACCCTAGTTCTATCACCAACAACTCAACCATCAAGAGCGCTTGCTTCCCTGCAAACCGATAGCCTCGGAGCCCCAACAGGGCCACAACACCCACCGCTACCACACCCAGGACTGCCACCACACCCAGGGCCCGGACCCACAACTACAGAGGCAGCACAGAGTAAGACAGCGGACCTACCAAAAACACACCACTCTCACAGACTTAACGCCCAAGGAAGTCATTGCCCACTACAGGCTCAAAAGGACAACCATCCTCCGCATCATGACCCACATCGCCCAGAGGCTGATGGTCCCAACACAGCGGAGAACCAACATCCCTCCGCAGACAAAGCTGCTGGCTGTGCTGCACCTGTTGGCCTCTGGTACCTTCCAACCAATAACTGCCAGAGTCAGAGGGGTCTCACAGCCAGCCCTATCAAAGTTCATCACACCTGTCCTGAATGCCATCCTCATCTTCATACCCCAGTACCTTCACAACCTCAACAATGAGCAGGAACAGCTGGAGACAAAGCAAGGCTTCTACACCATAGCCGGATTCCCGGCCCTGTTGGGGGCAATTGACTGCACATGGTGGAGCAGGTGAAATAAAATTTTGTATACCTTTTCTATTTTGCATGATAAAATACTAATTACGTAACTATTCTAAATATTAACTTGTATTAACTATTTTGAGTGTTACTACTTATCAATTTCACAACTTTACAAACACGAATTTCACGAGGGACTAAAATGCTAATTGCATGGCAAATAATTCTAACGGCTAACCGTAGGATGTGTTGTGATCGTAATTGCATGATTTATGTTGCTTTTGTAATGGTTTACGTTCCTGGTATTGCAGAATGGTGAGTATTATGGCTTTAAATGTTGCTATAAACTAGGAAAATACTAATATAGAATGGGATTAGTGTGAGTTTCAACATTAGAATCTTCATTTCCGTATATTAATTTATTTTTATGTTTGTTTTGCTTAAGTTGGCATTTGGGCCTACTAGGCCGCAATATTCAAAATGGAGTTCGGAAGTGGCCACCGTCGTGTGAGCGCGATATCTACTGCGCAGACTCGGATGGCTCTGAAGATCTCCAGGCATCCTTCTATTTGAACATGGTGTTCCTTGTCAAGGATAGGAACGTGGAGGACTGCCAGAATTCAGCTAGTGTGAATGACAGAAAAGACAATAGCCACCTATACTCGGAGGTAAACATGTTGATACTTCGGACCCTTTCGCATGAGAACTGTACAAGTTAAAGGATGTTATATTCCTTTTCCCTGAGAACCAAGAAACATGGGAATAACTTACCATATTACAATTTTGAAGGGCTCAGCCAATCGGAGTGTTTAGATTTAGGAAATGTTGCAGATTATCTTAGAATTTATGAAAAAAAGAGGAACTTAGAAGAGGGGAGTGCGTGCGTTAAAGGAATGCGTTTCCGAGACTCTGTTGGAGACGGCTGATCGATTTACTCGCACAATTGCTTGGTCCTGTGGATACCTTTGGGACTGAGGCGTGCCGAGCGAAATAACTTTTTCCGGACTTACGGGGGTTTTAGCCTGCATTCGATTGTGAAATATACCAGAGGGAATTGATTTATGCAGGACTGACAGGTTTTGGAAATGGTCACCAATATCAAAAATTAGGTAAATATAATTGTCATGCAAATTCATGCCAAATGTTCATTGAAAATTCTGATTTGATTAAAAGGTTGACTATGCCATTGAAGTTGAATTAATTAGATAAACTAAACATTTATTAACAGAAAATGAGTTTGTGATTCTTTAGAAAGATATTGAATAAAGGTTCTGAACTTTCAATGTGTTTTAGCTGGTTCTAAATCACCATCAACCAGTCCAACTAATTGGTCCATCGACCAAGTGCTGGAGTGCCTTGATGTTAAAGTTAGGAGTCTATAGGTATTAAAGATATCATGTATATAATGTAAAGAATGTTCCTCCTATAGGTAATATGGTACCCCCACATGTACAGTGCTTCTTTCCTCCTGTGTGCAGATTCGAAGGTGAGAGGTGTGCGTGTTGTTGTTATGGGCCCCACCAATGAATGCGTGTATAAATGAGTTAGCGTAATTGTCGGGTCTGTGACGCAGTGAGGATATGTAAATTTGCCCTTTCCGCTGGAGCACACACATGTCCCACTTGTGCCCCCTGCGGATACCGCACACCACTACCGCAACAGAAAGCACACACATTCCATCAATGTGCAGGCAATAGTGGACCACCGGGGACTCTTCACCAATGTCGTCGTAAACTACCCCGGCAGTGTGCATGAATCCTACATCTTCCAACAGTCCATCATCAACCAGTGCTTCCAGGATGGCACATATGGAATTGGAATGCTCCTTGGTAAGTGCAAAATCAACACATCACACACCCCAAAGCCACCAACACACAACGCACATCTGTGGGAATGCACATGTGACCAAACCACATACAACATATCAAACAACACGAGCACCTACCAGACATGACAACACCACTCCATGGTCATCCTGGGCTACCCCTGCAGGCAATACAGACATATCATGGCACCACAGCCACACAACAGCTGAACGTGTGGAGACGCAGAATGCAGCCATGTGCGGAGGATGCAAGTGATCCATGCATGGGACTGTACACAACGACAAGTGAGGCATGGATGTGCAGGACAGACATGGGTATGCAAACCACAGACATGTCCATGCAGACCACAACTGCTGGTGATTGGAGAGTAGTGAGCAGTGGATGCAACCATGTCACCCCAGGCCGTGGGTCAGATAACGGAAGTGTCGCACACTGCGTCCCCCCCTGTGTGCATGAGCGTAGTGGGTTGGCCCTGTGAACGCCAGGACTGTGCAGTGGTGTGGTCAAAAACCCCATTGCGCAGAGCGTGGTTCACTCCCTGGAAGGCCAACGTCACTGAAAGTGTGGCACCTCATGGCCTGCGACAAGGTCAACGCCGTGAGCAGCGGGGCCTGCGACCCTGTGCGCCTGCTGCACCCCAAGACACTGATGCACAGACCAGGCCTGCCCACCCCAGTGCACCAAGGCTGCACTGCTCACCTGCCGACACCGTCGTGTGTCAAAGAGGGCCCACCACGTGCTGGTGCAGGCTTCAAGCTCCAGTCCCGCAACCTCTGCAGCCTCCGCAGACCATCGCTGGCCCCCCCGATGCTGGCCCACATCACTCGTTTCTTATTAACATACTCCGCCTGAGTCCTCTTTGGCCCAGTAGGTCCCACATGTATAACTGGGTCCTAAGTCCAGAATGGCAGTGGCCTCAAGTCCGTGGCAGCGGCCACAGCACCAGACTCCCTTCCATCAGTGAGGCATAATTCCATATCACAGGCCTGCAACACGTGGTACCTAACCCTGTTCAACGCAAGCCGGCCTCACGTGGGGCCACTAACCCTGTGCGCCATGAGTGACTGTCATTCTCCGGCGGGACATCATTGGTGTCTAAGGCTGTGACCTGGGGGTTGTATTCAGCAACGGGCAGGTACGGATTTGGTGTCTGGCATGGGTCTGTGGCATTCGTATCCGCCATGCTGCTGGGCACAGCTGGCATGTGCACTCTGCATCATGACCTGGGGTAGGCCTCCCATTCTCCCACATGACACTCCTCGGAAGGCACCCATGACTCATGTAAGGCCCCGCTCTGCCTTCATGACCCCACCCCAGTCTCCCGCAGGTCAGCATCCCGTGGTGGTGGGCCCGTGTCGGCCGCTGTGCATCCAGGGCCAGTAGCCCTGTGCGACTCGAGTCTTTCCCCCTTGTGGTTCTGCCATTGCATTTCTGAGTGCCTGATAACTGTTGGAGTTGTTGCCAGCACCAGCTACTCCCTGAGGGCTGGCTTACACTCACCCCACACACAACCAGCACAGGCATCACTGGATTAGTGGGCCTGCCATCACATCCTGCCGAACCAAGTATTGACTCTTTTCTCCCTGCACTGTCACAGGTGATCAAGGATATGCACTCTGCCCTTGGATGATGACACCCCTCCGAGACCCGAACACACCCGCCCAGAGACAGTACAATGTGGCCCACATACGCACCAGGGGCATCGTTGAACGCATATTTGGCATTTTAAAGTCATGTTTCAGGTGCCTGGACGGCACAGGTGGAAAGCTCCTGTACAGCCTGGACATCGTGTGCAAGATGATCGTTGCATGTTGTGTGTTGCACAACATCTGTGTTCGCACCAATGCCCCATGGATCCCAGTTCCAGAGGTACCGGACGGTGATGGTGATGATGGGGCAGGTGGCCCGCATCCCCCTGCAGCTGCGGCAGGAATGGCCGGTAGGAACACCATCATTGACACTTACTTCTCATGAGCACGTCACATTGTGGCCGTCCATGGCAATCATGGGACAATACAAGCTGTTCAATTGCACAGCATGTGTGATTAAAGCATATTTGCAGGTTACAGGTTGTACTTGTACATTGTCATGTTACATTTTCCTGCAGCTACAGATGTGATTTGCCATGTTGTGCACACTTGGGGAACCAGTTGTGTCCTGTGTTCTGTTGTGGAGGTGTTGCTGTTTGTACCTGGATGCTGTCAATGTTGAGGTGCACTTATGCTTATGTGCGTATGCTACATGGTGGGTGAATCACTCCTGCGGCTCTGATTTGTCTGCCACTGGTCTCTTTCATGCGGTGTGCCTATCGGTTCTGTTCTTCCACGGTGCTCGGATGTTGTGGGGTACATGTTGTCCTCTGCAGTCGGTCAGGGTGCGTCCGTGGTGCTCCACAGTTGATGTCTTTTTTTCTGTGGCATTTTTCGTAGGTTGTTCGTTTGCTTTTTCATGCATTACGAGTGAGTATTGCTGCCCTCGTGCTGGTTGTCACTGTTTTCTTATCGCGCTTTGGCCCATCGCAGGTTTTTTGTGTTGTGGTTTGTGTTTTTATCTCCATCGAGGTTGTTGTATGGCGGACATTGTCTACGGTGTCGGCAGACTATCGCATGGTACCACCTTGTTGTGAATTCCACGTTGACACGCAGTTATTTTCCCGCGATAGGCTGCGATGTGTAAAGTTGCGTTAACATTTTTTGGTGTTATCACACATTCTTGTGAATATACCCCTTACGGTAGAGTATTATTAAAACCACAGAAAATACTTAGATTCAGAAAGCCCAAAAAGAAGGAAGAAGAAAAAATAAAAACTCCTCATACAGTAAGAGACAAAAAGAATAATCAATCCAAATGGATGCACAATGCTGAAAACAGTCCGGACCTCATCTTTCTATATGCAAGAAGTACTTGCTCTTAATAAAAGTAATGACCTCATTTTGCATCAAGTGGCAATGGAGGAGGCTGGTGATGGGTGGTCATAGTGAGCATAAGGACTCCCATTATAGGAATTGGTACAATCCGTTTTCGATATTCAAACATTTCTGTGCACCCCGCAGACAACAGAGCCATATGGCATCAGCTTGTCTTCCATTTGTCTTAGGTCTATTAGTCTATTTCCTCCCCTGGGGTTCCATAATACATATTGAATGCCATAAAATGTAAAATAGCACTAGTGGCAAGTGGACCCCTTACATGTGTGGACAATAGATATAATGCCACCCTACGTTAAGGCAGTACAATGCTCTTATTTTCTGATTTTGAGTAAGTCAAAGTACTGCTATAGTTGATATATTGATTGATTTTGTATTTTGACCTTGGGAGGCGCCATGTTTGGAAATATTATGAGTGTAAAAAGCATCTGTAGCAGAGTTCCCTGTATGTTCAGCAGTTTTCAAGCAATAATAAAAATCTCTGGTGAATAATGTTATTGCTGGAGAGATTGGAGTTTTGTCTAGTGGCCGTTTCCACTACTGATGAGGTAGCACAGAGGGCTAAGATGCCTGCTGCAAGTTACCATCCTAATAAAGCACAGTGAGCCGTGAACTGTCATCAAAGAGCTACATGCAAACTGTATGTTATAGGTTAGAATGGTATCTTTTTCCCCAGTCTTTCATTATCCTAATGTTGATTAAAAAGGTTCCTTTCACTTGAAATATATATTTTTTATTAGTATACCCAACCACTGTGGTAGGTTCTCCAGACAAAACACTCTTGAAATATACTGCCTACTAGTATCAGTGATGTGTAATCCTCAATGTCTTAAGTAACATTTCCAATAGACTGATTTACGCACCATAAAACAAATGTGAGAGAGGGGCTTTGGAGAGAAGAGGGGCACTGGTGCAGCATGGAAGTGAGAGAATTTGTGGAGATGGAGATTCTTGTGGGGGGTGCCAACAAAGACTGTCTTATTGGGCGAAACCAGCACTAAAGCTGGTCCTTAATAGTTTTGACAAGACCCATTCTGTCAAAAAAGGTACTCCTCTTAATAGGGACCTGTGTTTTGATAAAATTCTGCAAACATCTTCATAAGGGAGCAGTGTTTTGATAACATTCTTTGAATACAAATAGCTATCACTCTAATTAGTAATCAAGCCGGGTTCCATGTTTTGGACTTACTCTAGAACCCCTGGCCGATGCTTCTTTGTTGTCTGATCATAAGTGTGGAGGGGAGAGAAAATCATTAGCCAATTATACATTACCATTACCCATGACTCTAAAGGAACACAGACTCCTGATCCAAATTTTAATCTATTCATTGTACAGTCAAGAAAAGTTGGGCATACAGACACCTCAATATGAGAGTGTACAAATACATGGGCACTATTACAAACCCAAACCCACGAATGAAATTTAGCCGGTGCAACATGCACAAAATAACCAATTTCAGAATCAGAACACAAATAATGATAGAGAATAGGTTCAACCGCTTGGAGTGTACAGGCACAAATGATTTTAATTAGATTTTGGAAACGTTTGGATATAGAGACAGGCCAGAAGGTATCACAATGGTGTAGGAAAGAGATCCTATCAAGCAACCTAAAATGGGCTAAGGAGATAAGGAAGGAAATATTACAGGCCTGTGAGAACATAAAGGTGAAAATCTCCCAAGAATCCCTCCAGGTAGAGTTCTCTAAGAGTGAGCTCACAAAACACGGACAAGAAGCCCCAAGAAGAGCAGATATGGTATATTTGGAGACGAAAAAATCCGAGCAATTAATGGGGGATTCATGGCGAAAAGAAAACTGGTTCCCTTATTTGGATATCTTACCAAATCACTGGTATAGACAGGAAATCTTAAGATTGAGAATAGGTATAAATCCCTGGCTGGTAAATGAGGAATTAAAAAGAAAAATGTTACACTGCGATGGTTACTGTAAGTGTGTTTTGGGCACTAAAGGTGATATATTGCACATTGTGTTAGACTGTGTAACACTATAGGAGCAGTGTAAACTTTATCTCCGCCCGATATTTTTAAAATATGATATAAGGCAACGGATTATGGCAGCAGAACTACTTACAGAAATGCCAAATCTTGATATAGCGATTGCAGTGGGGAAATATATGAAAGGTTACCAACATTTTTAAAAAGAGAGGTCTTGTATTTTAAAGAACATTTTATACTGTATATAATTTTATAATGTACTGAGCCTTCCCATGCAGGAAATTTGGAACTGTGCACCACTCACTGAAAATTTACCAATTCCTTAACATTGAGAATGTATAAATTGTGATGATTTAATGTGTTTAAATGGTTTTTATCTGTTTAAAGGCTTAGGTCTAAATAAACATTGTTTTTGACTGACTGATAGAGAATACATCAAGAGCCTTCTTCATTTGCAATTCATAAATAAAAATTAGTCTCTCCCTACACTACTGCTAGCAGGGCATCCCTATGTAACTTTTTCCCCAGTCAAGTCCCCAGAAAGTTGTCAGCACATAGTAAGCCACTCATGTTAGATGAGTCGAGTAGCTTAGCTACGGAGCTTGTTCTAAGGTGCTCCTGTCTCTGCAGGTAAGGCAGAAGTCCCCGGACTCTGTCCCTAACCCCAATGCAAAAGTTGAAAATCACACCCCCAACACATCACGAGACCACCTCATCCAGTTAGATACATCCTTGTAAGTAACTTTCCATGAAGCAATGGTTCTCTCCTGGCTCCTGTTCAATGACCTTGGTTCCCAGGCCTTCCAGACTAGAAAGACATCCTCCTACATTATCAGTTCTGCTTGTTCAAAGGAATCCTCTCTTCACTATGTCTATCCCGCTCCTGAAACAAAGACGATATTCTAACTAACAAGGAGAAATTCTTGCACCTGCAACAGAAACATGAGAAAGAAAAGTTTCAACACACATATATTCTAATTAGTAACCTTCAATGTAGCAGCAAACAGGGAGAAACGAAAGTTCGGCCTACCAAATTCAGCTAACATAGGAACAACGCACATATTTGAAATACATGCACATATGAACTATTAATATCCACGCTTTATAGCAACATTACTATTGGAAACGTTCATTAATTATGAATACACTTTACACCTTTAAATTTCATCTAAACACACACATTTACTGCATTAATTCTGCGGCTTACAAGAAGAAAATACATAATACTTCACTTACACATTATTACAATACACAATCTAATAGCAAAATGTTAATACAACAACAGATTATATGCGGATGCAAACTATCCGTGATTATAATGCTTCCCTACAAATGAAAGAGCAGAATTGCGCTCTATCACTAGGAAAATTCGAATCATAATTAGTCCAAGGCAGACTCAAGTGTCACTGACATATAAAAGCAAAACAATTTTTGGAGGAACATGATAACGCATTTAACTCAAAGATCTGGGTCATATTTTAATTCCTAAATCTGAACATGTAATCACAGATTTTTTAGATTTTTTTTTAGCCTTATTCTTAGAGAGGAGGGAAAAAAATACTAGGTCAGTGAGTTCCTGTAAAAGCATTGCTCAACACACCTGCTTGACACCTCGCATTTCACTCTGAATTACATTTTGATAATATTATTTGTTTGTTATTGGGATGCTGACCTGCAGGTTTAGAACTGAGTAATATATTTCCTTCGGTTTCAGATACATTTCATTCGGAGACTCAGAGCGGGGTATAAGCATTTTTTGACAGGTTTCCCGAGGCTGTGCAGGCATTATGTTAATATTTCGATTTCATCTTTCAAAGGAAAATGAACAGATTTTATTTTGACCTACCTGAATTGTTTCACTCACAGCATATTATGTGTTTTCGTAATTAACTGGGAGACGACACTGCACTCGGATAATTAATGCGTTTCTCTGGCTTTGCAAAGAAAGACTGGCACTGTTTGCTTTTTATGTTTTGCTCTCTGTTGCCGGGTCACCTTGACAACACGTTTCTCGTAGGTCGAGCAAAGCTATCACTTTTCACAATCACAATTCATAAAAGAGCTGGCGAAAGCTCCATTGACACCGAAAGATTGCAGAGTCAATAGGAACTATAGAGAAAACCGAACATTTGCCTGAATCGCGGGCATAAAGCTTGAAAGCAAATCATTGTATCTACTTTATTTCCTTAAATAATCTCTCATTTTAGGATTATTTCTTTTTCGTTTGTTCCCTTTACAATAAATCTATTGGTGTTAAAACTACTCCATTAAAATTTGAATGAGGTATGAGCTGAATAAAATGAATTATAAAGTAAGCATAATATTATTTTTACAAAACAAAAAACTTCCTCAGCCTTATCAGACGTTTGATTAAATAAAACCCTAGCTGTTTGCCAACAAGAGTACTGCACTTTTGATTCTGAAGATGACAAAATATATTTGATGCTAAAAATTCCATGCATTTACAAAATAATCCAATTTCATTTTTATTAATTTAAAATTAGTTTTGAACCTGGCATCAATTTCATGTTGTTTCTAGTGCTTTAAATGGGCAGGTACATTTAGGAACTGAGTAACCTTACTTCTTTATTTTGAAAAGTAGAGTACTTTCACATCTCAGCAGGGATGCAATGCATCTCTCTGAGCAGTGCAACGTTTTTTATTGGGAGAGAACCAGCACTTCTCGATAGGAAGCAGGCACTTCTAAATTTCCATTTCAAGCAGTGTTTTTTAGTACACAAATTTGGCCATACATAATCTGGATGAACACTCATCTGCCAATTATACACCCTTCTCAACATGCGTGCTCTCAGAGGTCTGTGTTTCATCATGGCTCTGAGTGCTGTAACAGTCCAAATCTGCATACCAGTGCCTCCTTGATCTCAGAGGGGAGGGAACCGCTCTCCACTGTTGGACTGAAAAATATAAAATATAAAAATTAAGCTTCTGTCTCACACCGTCTGCTTCAGCAGAAAACAGCCTCGATTGTTCTTTTTTTATTCAAGGTTGAACTTTGTTGCACTAATGAATAGCTCGGTCTGTGTTTGCATACCTTTCCTCGTATGTAGCCCTGCTCCCACTCTCAGAGAGACGGCCACGTGCTGAGTAACGCTGAAGCTAAGATAGTGTATTCCTGGTCGCAGGATGGTAGCTCATCCTTCGGTGCCTCCTTTCTTAACCCGCTCCAACTTGAAATTTCCAGTCCGGGTGGGTCCTTTTGGGTGTTGGGAATGTATAATATCTGATGTTAAGTTAGTGAGGGTCAGTCCCTCGCCAGCTATCTAAGGAGGCTGGTCAGACAGGAGTCTGCTCGAGCGAATACCTATAAAATAACTTTGGTTTGTATTCTCTACTGTCTGACCGACTCTTCATTTGTACGGAAGGCTGAGAGGTGGTCGCGAGTGACCCTGGTGGCCCTAATCAGGTCACCTCCTTCAGTTGGTGCCCGAACAGGGACCCCTTCGGGTGAGTGACCCATCTTTGCCCACGGACGGGTGAGGAGGACAGGGCCACGTCGGGTCGGATGGGTGAGACGGGAATCCTTGTAAGATAGAGTCTCAAACTCGCAGCTGTCCCATCAGTCTGACCGGACTGTGCCTCGGCCAGCGGTCTTCCCGGCTGGGGTCCTGAAAGGCGAAACACTTGGATCTGACCGTTCGTCCGAAGAGTCGGCAGTGGAGAATAACTTTGTTTGACCTGTGTGCACCAGGTGAGTTTCTTTTGGGCCATGCTTAAGTTTGGTACGGTCTGAGGATCGTTTTTGGACAAGCGCTTGAATTTGTTTGGATTCTTTGTGATCATGGTGTTGCTTTGATCCGATTTTGGCGAGGTCTGTGGACGGATTTTGGTAAGATATTTGAAATTATCCACTTGGCATCATTAGTGAATGCATTTTTGTCTCAAGATGCCTTGTTTCAGTCGACTGTGTTGTGTGAGTTGTTGTTCTACTGATGCTCGATTGAAGGAAAGGCAGCCTGCGCCTCCAGAGGGCACCCCGAACTTTGACATGTATGTCAAGCATGGCCTTGGCCCTATTATGTTTAATACATTATGGCACAAATATACGAGGGACAATGCCGAGTTGTAGTGGCTGTTAACAGGTACCTTTGATGAACAAAAACTGAATTTCCTGCAGGATAAATTATTTGGCAAATGGAGTAGGCAGTCGATGTTTGATTATCTTCAGGTATGGCAGAAGGAAGCTAAGCAGAGACAGATGAAGGCAGAAAAGGAGGCCCGCAAAGGGAGAATGCACACAGTGACGCAGAAAGGAGTAGCGTATGATAGAGAGAAAGTAGAAAAAGGTATAGAGTGTGCTGATAGAAAGTTTTGATTGCAATGTGACAAATCCTATGTTGCCAGAGAGGAAGGCGATACATTTTTGGAGGAATTGTTAGATACCTGACTTCCGCCTCCATAAGCCCCGCAGAGAATATATCCTGCTGTGCCACAGCCCCAGTCGTCTGTGTCTTCTGCCCCTGCTGTTTCTGTTTCTTCTGTTATTAATTCAGTTGCTCTAACAGCTGTGCCTCCTGTCCATTCTTTGGCTGCGTCCTCCACGCCTGGGATAACTGCTAGAGTCTCTGCTATACCTATCGTCTCCATGTCTCCTTTTTCTACGTACCTTACACCCACAATGCAGCCATTGACGACATTGGTGCCTACCCACTCGGTTAATACCCCTTCCCACTTCCCTCAGTCCCCGGCAGTTCTAGGTAGTGAAACGCCTGTTCGCGGGCGGGGGTGGGAGCTGGGCGACAGCTAGGGAAAGTTTAGGATGAATTTTAATATGATCTGATGTGGGGGAGGAAGAAAAGATGGCGATAGCAAATCAGGCTGCTCAGTGGGCCCTTCATCCCATCTATATTACTGAAGATGTATGGAGTGTGATGAGAGATTATGATCCATTTGTGCAGCAGCATGCCCTTAAGCACATGTCTGCTACACTGATTGGGTTGTGGGAACAGTGCTTCAATGCTATAGCACCCCAGATTATTTATGAAATCAGAAATAATGTCTATGTAGCTGGTATGGCACCTGAGGAGGTTTTAGGAAATTTTGCAACATTGGTAGCTTATAGTGGTAGGCTGTTTGAGAAGAGCCCGAACACAGTATCCCAGTTTCCAATGAAGGAAGTCCACCCCATATATCACCCTAAGTTGCCAGAGCTTCGAGATCAGCATGATGCTGTAATTAGAACAAAGGTAGAGGCCCGCTTTCAAGAACAATGGGTCTGTACCCCATGGAAAAGGAGTGAGGTGTTATCCCTTAAGACTCAGTTACCTGACCTTAGGAAAAATCCTACTGCATATTATAAGGAATTGACTGAAGCTGCTTCGTTGACAGTAATGACACTTGCGGATATTGAAATGTTTTTGGTTTACTGGTGCCCGTCAACATTTGGAGGCAGGTGCACACGCAGGATCACGCTGTAGAATTTGGTGGCACATGGGATCAAATTAAAGCATGGGATAAGGAAAGGAAGCCTGAAGAGAAGCCAAAGGCTGAGATACTAGCTTTACCCGGCCAAATTATTACTTTTATGCACTCCCTTATTCCTCCGAGAAGGGTAGATCGGGACAAGTTAGCAGCATGTTGTCAGAAAAAAGATGAGAGTGTGTATGATTTTTACGAAGTTTGAGGGTGTGTTTTTGGATTTCAGTGGACAGGATTTGTCATTAGAATGGGTTGTCTGATTGTTTGTCAATAGATTTGTTACAAATCTGCTCCCAGAGATCGCAACTCGATTGCAGGCTTTGGAGAGCACTTGGACGACATCCTCCCCTTCCGTAATTTTGAGTATGACACAGTATTATGAACACCAGGAGAATGAGGAGAAGGTGGAAAAGAAGCATAAGGAGTTGAAAATGAAGGTGTTACAGCAGGCATCTAGGGTAAATGGAAGGGGTCATTGCTGCACTAGCACAGGTCGCGCTGCCAGCGGGCTGTGATATTTTTAAATACCGTTAGCTTATTTTGTTTGCTTTTCTTTTGTTATCCCCTGATTTTATCCACCGCTCTGCTGGGCTTCTGTCCCCTCACCCGCATTTAATTTGTTGAAAACGCACCGCCATTGGCGGGTCCGGGTCCTGGGGCTGGATAGCTGTGGGGGCCATCTTGATTTGGGTGAGTGTGTTCTTGCGCGGGCGCCATCTTGGAGCGTCCCGACGCTCGAGCTGGTTTGGGAGACGCCTATTTAAGGCGGACTTACACTGCTAGTGTTCTGATCATTGCTGCACTAGCGCAGGTCGCGCTGCCAGCGGGCTGTGATATTTTTAAATACTGTTAGCTTATTTTGTTTGCTTTTCTTTTGTTATCCCCTGATTTTATCCACCGCTCTGCTGGGCTTCTGTCCCCTCACCCGCATTTAATTTGTTGAAAACGCACCGCCATTGGCGGGTCCGGGTCCTGGGGCTGGATAGCTGTGGGGGCCATCTTGGTTTGGGTGAGTGTGTTCTTGCGCGGGCGCCATCTTGGAGCGTCCCGACGCTCGAGCTGGTTTGGGAGACGCCTATTTATAGTCGTCCTCTCCCGCGCAGCGGGAACGCGCAGTGGGACGCCGTCGCGTAGCCGGAGTCGTGCCAGAGTCCTGCCCGTCTGCGCTCGTCCGCGTCGAGGTAGCGGGTGCGGGCTATGGACTCTGGCATCCTGCCATTGCACCATCATGTGTAATATAGCGACATTCAAGTACGACCGTGCTGATCTCTTTTCCATAAGAGACAGCCTTTTGGCGTGTAACCCTGTCCCTGTACCTCCTCTCTCGGGACCTTATGATTGTTCTTGCGGTAGTTTTTCCCTGGCCACTCCCATTGGGGTACGATCTGCCGAAGGGACTGCCCGTAGCATTCATACGGATTGCACCGAGCAGAAACTCAACATATGGAGCTTGAATGTTAGATCTTTGGTCAAGCACTATCAGTCATTACGGGACATGATAGATATGGACCTTCCTGACATCATCTTACTTACCGAAACTTGGTTACAGGACGCTGACACTGCCATTATAAATCTGGCTTTCCCCTCTACCTACACGGTGTTTACTTTGAACCGTTCGACTAGGGGAGGTGGTATAGCTATGGCGACTAAATCCTGCTTCCCAGTTGAGTGGAAGGCTTTGGATCTTCCAATGTGTGAGAGCGCCTTGTTTAAGGTAAGGATCAGTCATCAATTTACCTTCAGTGGTGTGCTTATCTATTGTCCACCTGGGAACGACACTGTTTTTAAGGCCGCCCTTGCGGATGTGGTTGGCTCGCTGGCTCCTAGGTGTGCTAACTTTAGCATAGTAGGTGACATAAATATACATCTTGATCAGACGTCATCTCCATCCATCAGCTCCTTGTTAGCGGACCTGGAAGCGATGCAATTTAACCAACTAGTCACCTCCCCCACCCATATAGGAGGTCATATACTTGACCGCTTTTTTACCACCTTAGTTCGGGCTAGATCATCTGACCCGATGGCGGTTGGTTGGACTGACCATCTGCTGGTTAAGGTGTCATGTCCCCTAGAAAATCCGCAATTTAAACCTGTGGATAAACAGATTTTAAAGCGCAACTGGCGTAAACTCAAGTTGGAGGAGTTTGTCAGGATATTGGAGGCACAACCTCTGGGCAAACTGCAGAATGTGGAACAGGGATATGAACAGTATTGTAACTGGGTCCTTACTGCCCTCGACTCTCTTATACCTCTGCGCTGGGCTAAATGTCACGTTAAAAATCACAGCCCTTGGTATAATGAGACTCTTGCCGAACTCAAGAGAACTTGCAGGCAAGCTGAGAGGGCCTGGCGAAAATCCTTTGATCCCACGTTAAAATCACTGTACTTTGCCCAGCTTAAGACCTATCACAGAGCTATCTGTCAAACCCGGGCTGCCTATTATGCAGCTGAGTTTTCCAACAGCCCTAACCCTTCTAAGTTAATCTTTAAGGTACTCAAAGACCTGATGGGGAAACGGGACACCTCGCAAGAAATCTGCACGGACTCTCACTGTGAAAGTCTGGCATCCTTTTTCGTGGGGAAGGTGCAGACAATCTATCGAGGATTTATACCTTCTGTTTCCGGGGATGCTCTTAGTGATATGAAGGTCTCGGTGTCCGAAACTCTGTCCATCCTGCCGGCCATGTCTAACGAGGCATTTGACACTCTGAGCCTTAAAATTAAATCTGGCTCCCCCTTAGACCCACTGAAGCCGGAGTTCCTTATCCGTCTCCCGCCTCTCTGTCGTGAACCCATTCTGGACGTGATTAATCTTTCCCTCAGTGAGGGCGTGGCCCCGCCATCCTGGAAGCAAGCTGTGGTCAGTCCCATTCTGAAGAAACCCAACTCTGACCCCTTGCTCCCGGAGAATTACCGGCCTATCTCCCTCCTGCCTTGGACCGCCAAGGTCATTGAGGCACACGTGAATTCCATCCTGTCTGCCCATCTCTCTCGTAATAACATTCTTGACGAGAGCCAAAATGGTTTCCGCGCCCAACACAGCACCGAAACTGCTTTGCTCTTCATGACCGAGCATTTGCGGTCAGTGCTGGATGCGGGGCAGACTGCGGCGCTCCTACTATTAGACCTGAGCGCCGCGTTTGACACGGTGTCACATGACATTTTGATGCGGCGCTTGGAGGAAGTGGGTATTGAGGGGAAGGCTCTTCAGTGGTTCCGCTCCTTCCTCTCGGACCGGTTTTTCAAAGTAGCCATTCCACCTGGCCAGTCCTTTTTCCATTCTTTGGAACTGGGAGTCCCTCAGGGCTCTGCTTTAAGCCCCACATTGTTCAACTTGTATGTGAAACCGTTGGCCGCTGTCGTCAGGCATTGTGGCCTTACTATGACATCGTATTCCGACGACACGCTGCTGGCGGTGACACTCAGTGGGGACCCTGAGGTGACTGCGCCCAGGTTCCGTGCAGGACTTATAGCTGTGGCTAGTTGGATACGTAGCAACTGCCTACAGCTTAATGCTAAGAAAACCGAGGTCCTGGTTGTGGGGAAGCAGGCGGAACTTTGGGGAGATCAGTGGTGGCCTTCTGATTTGGGGGTGTCCCCCATTCCAGCGGCCGAAGTTAAAAATCTGGGGGTTTGGCTGGATTCCAATCTTTCTTATACCAGCCATACAAAAAAGATAGCAGCTACCTGTTTTGGTATTCTGCGAGGGCTGAGGCCAGTCCTCAAATTCTTTGACCCCCCCACTCGGCAACTGGTGGTTCAGGCCTCTATTCTTTCCCGGCTGGATTACGGGAGTGCCTTGCTACTTGGAGTCAACCAGGCTGAGGCGACTAGGCTTCAGAGGGTGCAGAACGCTGCTGCACGGGCCATTGTTGGCCTTCCAAGACGAGGCTCTGTCTCTGCTGTTCTGACCTCCCTGCACTGGCTTCCGGTCAGACAGAGAATCAAATTTAAGGCTCTCTGTCTGACATTCAAGATTCTGAAGCTTTCCTCTCCCCCTGCTTTGGCGGGCCTTATTTCTCCATACATCCCTACGCGGTCTCTCAGGTCTGAATCTTATCATCTGGCGATTAAGCCTAGGTTCAGGCTGAGTAGGATGGGAGGTCGCTCTTTTCGTGTCCTGGCGGCTGATCTATGGAATTCCCTTCCTTTATACATTCGCGCCCTAAATAGCTTGACTCTTTTTAGACGCGCCATTAAAACATATCTGTTTGCCTCTGCTATTTGATCTTTCTCTTTCTTAGCCTTGACCTGTTGTGTTGTGTACCTGATCAGGCGCCAGGACGCCCCTTTGCTGGGGCAGCTGTGCGCCTAATAAAAGTTATTAACATAACATAACATGGTACTGGTCCGGCCTGGCAGCTTTCCCGTATTAGCAGGAATGCTGCATCTGTAGGGCAGAATCAGTGCCCGTATGGCAAAGAGGAGGGGCACCAGCACAGCGAATATCCGGTGTTATTGCAGCAAGTTGTGGACCCTCGAGGACAGGGTTCTCCTGGATGGGGTCACGGAGTAAGTGATCGGGACAAGGCTCGGGAGGATGGGACATCGCAGGGTCACTCTGATCAGAACTATTTTGTTGACCATCATGGGAGACAGTATCATCACGGGGATTATGATATGAACAAGGTGACAGGGCTTTTCCACAGCAAGGACAGCCAGGGACAGTGTGAGGGACCAGTTCAGATACCTGTAGATCAGTGCGGTCCTTATGTCACCGCAGATTTGCAAGGCTCAGTTAAGAAATTCCTAGTGGACACAGGTGCAATGAATAGCTCTGTTTCTCATTCACTGGTCCCCGGGGCAGCTCTGTCTGGCCAAAATAATGTTTTGGTAGGCTTTTCAAGTGTACCCGTTGTGAGCCCTATTTCCAAGCCACTTGCCTTGACTATTGTTCCCTTTACTGTGGATTTGCCCTTTCTATAGACATCCAATTGTGGGGAAAACCTGATAGGTTTACATTTGTTGAAGAAGCTGCATGCAACAATTTTTTGTCCTCCGGACTGTGTCTTTATGACAATGGCACCCAATGTAACGAGTTCCAAGCAGTATTTATCCAAAGAGGTGCCCCTCCTGCTGAGTTTAAAGATGTGCCACCCACTTTGTGGGCGATGGGTGATACAAATGTGGGACTCTTACAAATTGCCACCGTTTCCATCAAGATTAGGGACAATGCTGTTTTACCCCATATTCCACAGTACAAAATACCACAAGTGGGGAAGCGAGCTTTATTGCGCATTATACAGGACCTAATTGAGTCTGTAGTAGTTGAGTAGACAGCATCAAATGCGTGTAACAGCCCTATTCTTCCTATTTTATAAAAGTCATTCCCTTATTACAGCATAGATGTTTATCGTTTTGTGATTGATTTGCGCGCAGTTAATAAAATAGTGGTTCCTCAATTCCCAGTGGTCCCTGACATTACTGCCTTTCTCACAATGATTCATTCCTCTGCCCAATTCTACTCTGTAATTGATTTGAAAAATGCGTTCTTCAGTATCCCATTTTCATCCTGATAGCCGTCACCTATTCGGTTTTACACTAGTTGGCAGAAGCTTTAGATTCTGCCACACTCCTCAGGGCTATGCTGGGAGCCCTAGTGCATATATAGCCAAGCCTTGAAAGCCCAATTGGACTCCCTCATGCATCCTTCAGGTAATGTATTGCTTCAGTATGTGGATGACATTCTGATTGCTTCTGACACTGAACAAGGATGCAGGGACAGTGTGGTTAAGTTGTTGCTAAATTTGGCTCACCATGCACATAAAGTGTCCCTTTCTAAATTTCAATATTGTCGACAGGAGGTCACCTACTGTTGAAGGAGGGTAGGAGATTGACCTCGGAGCGCATTAGCACCATTGTAAAAATGCCCATCCTTAAAACTCAAAGGGATGTACGTGCCTTCATTGGCATCACTTCCTACGGTCGACATTGGATCCCTAATTATTCATTACTAATAAAGTGTTTGCTGGCACTAAACACTAAAGACATGCATGAGACCCTGCCGTGGACGCATGACTGCCAGCAGTCTTTTGAGCAACTAAAAATTGTAATTTGCTCTTCTCCTGTGCTTGGTACCCCAGACTATGGGAAGCCGTTCATGTTGTATGTACATGAGTCAGCCGGTTGTGCGCTTTCTGTCTTAACACATGCCTTTGGAGGTAAGCAACAGTTGTGTGCTTATTTCTAGGCCTGGGTGGTAAATTCTGTTCCTCTCGCGGAATTTGCGGAATTCGGGTAATTTCGCGTTCTGCAGAGAACTCGGAATTGCCAAAAATTCTGCGATCCGCAGCTTCACCTAATTTTTTGCCTCTTTGTGCTTTCAAAATGCGTGTTCGCGAGATATTCTCCCTGAGCACGCAAACAGCATTTGCGAACAAGAAAAAAGCATTGCGAACGGGTGGAACAAGCAATTCCACATGTTCGTGGAACGTTTGTGTGCTCACGGAGATTTTTTACCATTTCGCAGAGCTTTGCGTAGCGCGATAACGCAAATTCTGCCCACCCCTACTTATTTCTCTGCTTTGCTTGACCCCGTCGCCAGAGCCCTCCTGAGTTGTCTAAGAGCAGTCGCGGCTGTGGCCATCTCTATAAGGCAATCAGCTAGGCTCGTACTTGATACTGACCCCACAGTCATGGTACTGCATGCAGTGGACACTCTTTTGAATAAGACCAATACACAGGACCTTACCAGTGCATATTTAACCGGTTATGAGCTAACTCTTTCCGCCCTGCATATTGTGATAAAAAGATGTGCCACTCTGAACCCTGCCACGTTACTACCCCTCCTTTCTGAGAGTGAGGAAATGGACATACATGATTGTCTGTTTCGGACAGAGGAGGAGACGTAGGGACGGGTAGACCTGACTGATGTTCCCTTATCTGACCCCCAAGGGGAACTATATGTCGATGGCTCTTGTTTAAAATTACCAGATGGCACCACCACTGCGGCATATGCACTCACTACATTGCAAATGGTAGTCAAGACATCGCAAGTTCCTTATCAGTCCACCCAGGCAGCTGAGTTAGTTGCTCTTATTAGAGCCTGTGAGTTAAGCAAGGGACTGGGCATCAATATTTACACTAACAGCCTTTGGGGTCGCTTATAATTTTTGGCAGCTCTGAGCAGAGAGAGGGTTTCTCACATCCCATTGGACACGTATTCAGAATGAGTCCCTTATACATAGGCTTTTGTCTGCCCTGACACTCCCTAGGAAATTGGCTATAGTGAAGTGCAGTGCCCACAAGGCAACCACCGATAATGTGGGGAGGGGAAATGCATTTGCAGATCAGATGGCTAAGGAGAAAGCTTGAACAAAGATGAAAAAGATGTTTGTATCGGGTCCTGCCGGGTGGTTACCCAAGGCCACCATGTTTGAGGACACTCTGGACAATGTTAAAGAGATCCAGAGTGAGGCAGCGATTGAGGAGTTAGCAGTATGGCAGGAGATTACAGCACGTTTGGATGAGGATGGGTGCGAGGTTCAAGAGAGCAGCATCATTGGGGTCTCTGTAGTAATTCTGCTTTTATAATCCTTCCCTGGAGGGGGAAGAGTTGGGGCCCCTCAGGGTAAACTGGGACCCCCTTTGAAGAAAACAAAGGGAGATGGTCAGGCTGGGTGACAGAAGTGTCACTACCTTCACAAAAAAAGGCAGAAGGAGAGAAGCAGAGCAGCAGTGGCACATTACGCCCACCCCTAATCATGAACCAGGGGAGAATTTACATGCTCATCTGCCTGGTAGGTGAGATTTGTAAGGGCCATTCTATGTTATGATATTTATAGATCTGTCAGGGTTTTAGAGGTGGCAGGATGTGCAAGGGGGCAATGTGAGATTATCACAGATACATGTGGGAAAAAGTAAAACAAACCAGAAGGACTGCAGGTTATAGGTGACGATTGGGTGAGGATTGGCAGATGGAAAAGGATTTACCCAACATGGAAGGTGAAGGAATACCTCTTGCTAAGGGTGGCGACCATGGTTTATTGTTTTTGCATTAGTAAGGAAAAAGGTTAATGGATGGCAAGGTTTTGGTAGTAATGAAGAAGTGTCTTAGGCTGCAAGGAAGGCTGCAGCAGGAGTATTAAACTCACTACTTTTGAATAAGGGAGTAACAGAAGCATTCTGGATGGCATGGGGACAGGAGATGTTGAAAAGGGTGGTTAGGTGGTATTCGGACAGGATGTGGGGTTATGTGAGGCCAGCAGGCTGTGGAAAGGAGTATCAATGTGCTGGTAGTAACTTTTCCACAGGAATAGATTTGAAAGGGGGAAGAAAAGAGAAGAATGGATCTGTTGCCAATTAATTGTAAAGTGAGCATGGTATTACCTAAGGAAGCAATGCCATGTTCAACAGTTGGGGCTGGATGATGAGATGGCCGTGGTGGTGTAGAAAGGAATTCTGAGGATGGGATTGGGCCAGCTGTTTCCCATGTTGTGGGATTTTTAGGAGAATTTGAACATGCTGTACATGGCTGAATTTTGTTATAGTGTATCTGTGGGAGAATGAATTGATACAATAGTTGGTGTTGGAATTGATGAAAATGGTGAAGATGTATTTATCAATAGTGAAGGGCATTTCATAGGATCCAGCTATTGTCCAGGAAAATATGGAGGGAAACATAAACTGGCGGTCATTTAGAAAGAAAGGAGGTAGGGGAACTGAGAAGTGTCCAGTTTAGTAAGGCAAAGGCAATAGCTTTAGTGAGACATGTGGATCTCACATACAAATTGGCAATGTTGTTTTGCCCAGACTATGTTCATTTGCCGGTGTTGGGGTATAAGACATACCTGTAGGAAAGTGCCCCTTTTTGCATGGTTGGCCCCACTTTTTGCCTGACGTTGATGCTCTTTGACTAAGTGTGCCCTGGGTTCCTGCTAACCAGGTAGTCAGGGCCTATGTTATTTCCCTAAAACTGTACATTTGTAACCCCAATTGCAGCTCTCTGGCCACATGCAAGTCCCTTGTAAAAGGTACCATGGGTACCAAAGGCACTGTGACCAGGGAAAGCCTCTAAGGACTGCAGCACCTATTGTGCCACCTTTTAAGGCCCAGTACCTTAACACACACACACTGTCCTGGCAGGCTGCGTGTTTTGGTGAAGAGAAAAGTGAAGAGTCGACATGGCACACATGTCCGTGTGCCATGCCTACAATCCATTGCCTATGGCATAGGTAAGCCATCCCTCGAGCTGGGTGCACTATACCACTGGTGAGGGTACAGGTACATGAGCCCTGTACCCCTACAGTGTCAAAGTCAATTTGTAGACATTGTAAGTGCAGTAAAGCCATAAAGAGGATATGGTCTGTTAGTTTGTCATTACGAACTCCACAACACCATAGTGGCTTTACTGAATTCTGAGGAGTTTGGTAGCAGACTTCTCAGCACATTAAACCCACACTGATGCCAGTGTGGGATTTAATCCCAAATACACTCAGAGACCATCTTAGGTATGCACCCAGAAAAACAACCTAACTGTAGTGTCCTGGCTGGAGGAGAGATGTGCCCATCTTTGCAACCTGCCCCTCAGGAGGGGGAGGTGAGGCGAAGCACAACTCTGAGTCCCCGCAATTTTGAAGATAGGGGGACCCAGCCAAGCAGAATGAGGCTTATGCCTCCCTCCCAATGGAAGGTGGCATAATGGGGGTGTGCCCACCCCAAGGGAGGGACCCATTGGCCCGACCTGTACATACTTGAAATGTGTCTAATTTTTTTTTTAAGGGCAACCCAAACCTTGCCTTCTCAGAAGAAGAAGAAGGACCTAAGAGCCATGCTGATGGAAGACGAGGAGGACCCCAACTGTCTTGGCCCCAGCCCTACCGGCCTGTCCCAACCTCGACCTGCTCCAGTGGAATCCCAGCGTGTCCTGCAGCCAGAAGCCCCCCAGAATCTGGCGGACCTGCCCTGACTTCCCTACACAGACTTTGTCTCCCGTGAGCACCGGACTTGCTCAAGATCCAGACTCTGGCTCCAGCTGAATCCACACCACTCTGCAACTGACACCCACGGCTGAGTTTGAGTGGCCTACCAAAATGAGGAGGTCCCCCCAATGATCCTGACTTGTGCCCTGGCTATCCCTGACCTACCTCAAGCTCCCAACGATGCCTGCAGCCTCTATCTGAAGGGTCCCCTCGAGTGCGACCAGAGCTGGTAAGGAAACCCGAACACATCAAGACACCCCTGGACCCAACACCCCACAGCCAAGGGTAGCCCGATCGATGGTGTCCAGGCGACCCGCAGCATCCCAACTTACCTTTCCAACCAGTAGTCTCCTCCAGCTAACCTCCGTGCCCAAACCTGCAGTGTTTTTTTCGACCAGAGATGTCCCATTAAAAACAAAACCGGCACATTTGACACCGATCCTGCATCCTGCACCCGACTACCCCTGTGCCACCCTGGGTGCACCTGGTGTGCTCACTTGGATCCTCCTTTGCCCTGAGCTTAACCTCATTTTTTTCCACAGGATTGCATTGACTCTTTTCCTGTGAAAAACGTCTGTGTTGAGGGTGTTTGTATGGAAACATAAGAAACTGTATTTTGATGAAAACTGTTTTACTTACCATTTATCTAGGAAATGTCCCATTGTGATATCTCGGCATATCACACTGAGAAGAAAAAGTAATCCAAAAAGTACTCTAAAAATGAATCCAAAAGTAATTTCAATTGTATTTAAATATTTTACAAACCTGTAACAAAAGTCATTGTCATCCAGCTTGCTTGCCGATCAATCTGTCTTGAAAAGTACAATTCTACTAAATAATATTGTTAATACAAACAATTGGTCTTTGAGTGTGTGATATCATTTCTTGCCTGAGTGTGTACAATATATGCGTAACACTACACTCTGATAATGCCTTACAGCTTGCCCACACTACCACAAATTGAGAGTAAGGTATTCTCTACTTTTATCTCTGTAAGCCCTTGGGAATCCACCGGACACTGTGCACACTATACCTTACTTTGGTATGGTATATACAGAGCCAGCTTCCTACAATACCTGGTTGAAGTGTTGGAAGAATGGATGCGATCTGGGATGTACATGTTCAGTAGATGAGGGTAGGTAGAAAAAACACCTCAGAGGAGTTATTTTCTGGTGGTGATGAAAGAATGCTCAGGGCAAGGCAGGAAAGGAATCATAAGATCAAAAAGAGTGGAAGTAGAGATATCATGGTAACTCAAGAGTGTGACTGCCTGGGCCTAGTGCGGGCAGGCGCATGAAGAAGAGGATGATGTGGTAAGGACACAAAAGGAAATGTTAAACTGTTAAAGATGAAAAGTTATACCCTGGGGTGATGAGTGTGAGGGATCTGTAAAGTTTAGGGTTGAGATGAGGGTAGAGGTTATTTTTTTAGAGAAGTCACTATAAAGTACACATCTAAGCTGAATGTTATAAGTAGCAGTTCTGCTTGCTTCCAATAAAATAACCTTTTCCACTAAGCACTAAGGGCCACATTTATCAAAGGTTGCATAGTCATCATCTTTTTCGTGATAAGGACCATCTGTTGAAAAAAGACAAGATGGCGCCTTGGGACTCCGGTGACCTCCTTCGAGATGACGGTGAGTGGTGACTCCTTGTTATTACCCAGGGGGCCCATAGCTATCACTGGAGGTGGACTGGACTTGCCCCTGTTACCATAGGGCTTTCTCCTTTCTCTAAACAATTACTTATTCCCGGCCGCGCCTGACCCCAACATGGCACCCAGGCTGCTTTTGCTTAGGGCATGACCTTAAGGCTCTCTCCAACTGGTGACCTTCACCCCGGATCATCTTGTAGTCTCCTGGTTGACCATAATTTCTATCCACGGAACTGGCCTGTCTTTTAACAACAAAAGACTTGCACTACACTCAGCGCCTGTCCCTAAAATGGATGCCACTGATCTCACATGGACAAGCCTCATGGCTGAAAACCCCCAGCTTCAGAGCTACAGTGATCAACAACCTCGACCTACCCCCGTTCATCACCCTATGCCTTCGGAATCCGAACCGCTTGGCCGATTCCCGGTGGAGCTGCTCCGACAGCTATAGGGGGAGACTGGCTCTGGCACACCGCTTTGGCCGTCACCTACCCAGCCGGTTTTCGGAAATTTGTCTTGTCTTCTCCTCCGCTGCTGTCTCCTTCCTTTGGACTCCCAACTCTCCCTGATCTGTTTGGATCCTGCTTCTCGTTTTCGCTAATAACTCCTGTACTGAAGTATTCTCCCTCTTGCCCCCTTTACTCCACCCCCTTTCTCCTTTACGCTCCATTTATCCCTCCTCTTTGCTCCTTTCCAGTTGAGACCTAGCTGTTTGGCTGATGCCCGGTGGAGCTACGCGATAGCTAAAGAGGAGATGGGCTGTAGACTCCCTCCTCGGCCGTCACCTACCCAGCCGGACTTTGAGCAGACTCTCTTTCGTCTCTCCATCCTATCTACCTCCTACCCCTTTACCCTTCTAAGCTCCATGTATTTTATCTTCTACACTCTTGAAATGTTTTTCTAGTAACTGATGTAACGTATAACTGATGTAATTTTGAAAATTTCCGTGGAATCTTATGTAAAGCGCTCTGATACCTCCTGGTCTAGCCAGCGCTATATAAAACTCTCAAAATAAATAAATAAAATTTCCCTTGCATCATTCAAGGTGACACGAGGGCAACACAATCCTTAGTTCAAATTTACCTTGTTTCGCAAAGCCACGTTGTGTGCCATGTATGGCTTAGTAAATCAGAAATAATGCAGGGTAAATCTGGAGTAACCAAGACAGATAAACCTGTGAATCTGTCAAAATTGCATACATTCCAGATGGAGTTACAATGAGGAGAAATGTCTTTATTTCGGTTGTATGATGGAACGACCACTTAAACAACTACAGTCTAAACAACTACTCCTTAACGACTACTTAGTCTAAACCATTAAAGTTTTATCAACTATTTTTTACAACTACTTACGCCTTTACCACAATTGCCTTTACCCCATAAATGTATCTATTTTACAGGTAAGTATATACCCATTAATATATATATATATATATAGTGGATTGGTTTTGAAATAAATCATGCTGAAAAGGATTTCGTGTGGCCGTGTCTTATTGTGTCAAGAAGAGAGAGTACGCCTTACTTTGTGGATATATATATATTTGTGTGTGTAATGGGTTTGTATGTATGGGTTGGTATGCACCTCTCAAACAATTATGTTTTGTGATAAAGGCATGCATGCCAAAGACATGCGTTTTTAAAATTATTATTGGTAAGTCATAACACCATGTATATAATATATATATATATATATATATGATTCTCCAAAGAAAGCCTGATGCTTCAAGGACGCACTCCCAGTCACAGCTGATCACAAGGAACAATTTCAGACGAAAAACCGGAAACTGCATTCCAGGTAAAATTGCTTTTATTCCCAACGCGTTTCGAGGCGGCAGCCTCTTCATCATGGGTCACTGTTCGGATATGGCATGGAGGTTCCGATGTGCATGCTGCTTCGTTTTTAACCCTCAGTGGATCGCGCACAGCACGTGATATTGTGCACAGCATGCTGGGCTTAGTAGTCCTTATCGGCATTGTTTGTGCCTGTAGTAGGCTCCGTGCCACATCCTATAATTAGTCAGTGTTCGTTACAGATTGATATGCCTCTCGTAGGCCCCGGGATGATGTTCCAGTTTTATATTTACTCTTGTGACTGGGCTGCTCGCAGCTGTGAGGAAATCCTGATGCCGCGCAGCCTTCTCCCTCTTCCAAAGTGTAGTGGAAAGGAAAAATGGTGCATTCCTTCACGGCGAGGCAGCCGTGTAAAATGTGATTCTCCAAAGAAAGCCTGATGCTTCAAGGACGCACTCCCAGTCACAGCTGATCACAAGGAACAATTTCAGACGAAAAACCGGAAACTGCATTCCAGGTAAAATTGCTTTTATTCCCAACGCGTTTCGAGGCGGCAGCCTCTTCATCATGGGTCACTGTTCGGATATGGCATGGAGGTTCCGATGTGCATGCTGCTTCGTTTTTAACCCTCAGTGGATCGCGCACAGCACGTGATATTGTGCACAGCATGCTGGGCTTAGTAGTCCTCATCGGCATTGTTTGTGCCTGTAGTAGGCTCCGTGCCACATCCTATAATTAGTCAGTGTTCGTTACAGATTGATATGCCTCTCGTAGGCCCCGGGATGATGTTCCAGTTTTATATTTACTCTTGTGACTGGGCTGCTCGCAGGAGTGAGGAAATCCTGATGCCGCGCAGCCTTCTCCCTCTTCCAAAGTGTAGTGGAAAGGAAAAATGGTGCATTCCTTCACGGCGAGGCAGCCGTGTAAAATGTGATTCTCCAAAGAAAGCCTGATGCTTCAAGGACGCACTCCCAGTCACAGCTGATCACAAGGAACAATTTCAGACGAAAAACCGGAAACTGCATTCCAGGTAAAATTGCTTTTATTCCCAACGCGTTTCGAGGCGGCAGCCTCTTCATCATGGGTCACTGTTCGGATATGGCATGGAGGTTCCGATGTGCATGCTGCTTCGTTTTTAACCCTCAGTGGATCGCGCACAGCACGTGATATTGTGCACAGCATGCTGGGCTTAGTAGTCCTCATCGGCATTGTTTGTGCCTGTAGTAGGCTCCGTGCCACATCCTATAATTAGTCAGTGTTCGTTACAGATTGATATGCCTCTCGTAGGCCCCGGGATGATGTTCCAGTTTTATATTTACTCTTGTGACTGGGCTGCTCGCAGCTGTGAGGAAATCCTGATGCCGCGCAGCCTTCTCCCTCTTCCAAAGTGTAGTGGAAAGGAAAAATGGTGCATTCCTTCACGGCGAGGCAGCCGTGTAAAATGTGATTCTCCAAAGAAAGCCTGATGCTTCAAGGACGCACTCCCAGTCACAGCTGATCACAAGGAATAATTTCAGACGAAAAACCGGAAACTGCATTCCAGGTAAAATTGCTTTTATTCCCAACGCGTTTCGAGGCGGCAGCCTCTTCATCATGGGTCACTGTTCGGATATGGCATGGAGGTTCCGATGTGCATGCTGCTTCGTTTTTAACCCTCAGTGGATCGCGCACAGCACGTGATATTGTGCACAGCATGCTGGGCTTAGTAGTCCTCATCGGCATTGTTTGTGCCTGTAGTAGGCTCCGTGCCACATCCTATAATTAGTCAGTGTTCGTTACAGATTGATATGCCTCTCGTAGGCCCCGGGATGATGTTCCAGTTTTATATTTACTCTTGTGACTGGGCTGCTCGCAGCTGTGAGGAAATCCTGATGCCGCGCAGCCTTCTCCCTCTTCCAAAGTGTAGTGGAAAGGAAAAATGGTGCATTCCTTCACGGCGAGGCAGCCGTGTAAAAGGTGATTCTCCAAAGAAAGCCTGATGCATCAAGGACGCACTCCCAGTCACAGCTGATCACAAGGAACAATTTCAGACGAAAAACCGGAAACTGCATTCCAGGTAAAATTGCTTTTATTCCCAACGCGTTTCGAGGCGGCAGCCTCTTCATCATGGGTCACTGTTCGGATATGGCATGGAGGTTCCGATGTGCATGCTGCTTCGTTTTTAACCCTCAGTGGATCGCGCACAGCACGTGATATTGTGCACAGCATGCTGGGCTTAGTAGTCCTCATCGGCATTGTTTGTGCCTGTAGTAGGCTCCGTGCCACATCCTATAATTAGTCAGTGTTCGTTACAGATTGATATGCCTCTCGTAGGCCCCGGGATGATGTTCCAGTTTTATATTTACTCTTGTGACTGGGCTGCTCGCAGCTGTGAGGAAATCCTGATGCCGCGCAGCCTTCTCCCTCTTCCAAAGTGTAGTGGAAAGGAAAAATGGTGCATTCCTTCACGGCGAGGCAGCCGTGTAAAATGTGATTCTCCAAAGAAAGCCTGATGCTTCAAGGACGCACTCCCAGTCACAGCTGATCACAAGGAACAATTTCAGACGAAAAACCGGAAACTGCATTCCAGGTAAAATTGCTTTTATTCCCAACGCGTTTCGAGGCGGCAGCCTCTTCATCATGGGTCACTGTTCGGATATGGCATGGAGGTTCCGATGTGCATGCTGCTTCGTTTTTAACCCTCAGTGGATCGCGCACAGCACGTGATATTGTGCACAGCATGCTGGGCTTAGTAGTCCTCATCGGCATTGTTTGTGCCTGTAGTAGGCTCCGTGCCACATCCTATAATTAGTCAGTGTTCGTTACAGATTGATATGCCTCTCGTAGGCCCCGGGATGATGTTCCAGTTTTATATTTACTCTTGTGACTGGGCTGCTCGCAGCTGTGAGGAAATCCTGATGCCGCGCAGCCTTCTCCCTCTTCCAAAGTGTAGTGGAAAGGAAAAATGGTGCATTCCTTCACGGCGAGGCAGCCGTGTAAAATGTGATTCTCCAAAGAAAGCCTGATGCTTCAAGGACGCACTCCCAGTCACAGCTGATCACAAGGAACAATTTCAGACGAAAAACCGGAAACTGCATTCCAGGTAAAATTGCTTTTATTCCCAACGCGTTTTGAGGCGGCAGCCTCTTCATCATGGGTCACTGTTCGGATATGGCATGGAGGTTCCGATGTGCATGCTGCTTCGTTTTTAACCCTCAGTGGACCGCGCACAGCACGTGATATTGTGCACATCATGCTGGGCTTAGTAGTCCTCATCGGCATTGTTTGTGCCTGTAGTAGGCTCCGTGCCACATCCTATAATTAGTCAGTGTTCGTTACAGATTGCCATGCCTCTCGTAGGCCCCGGGATGATGTTCCAGTTTTATATTTACTCTTGTGACTGGGCTGCTCGCAGCTGTGAGGAAATCCTGATGCCGCGCAGCCTTCTCCCTCTTCCAAAGTGTAGTGGAAAGGAAAAATGGTGCATTCCTTCACGGCGAGGCAGCCGTGTAAAATGTGATTCTCCAAAGAAAGCCTGATGCTTCAAGGACGCACTCCCAGTCACAGCTGATCACAAGGAACAATTTCAGACGAAAAACCGGAAACTGCATTCCAGGTAAAATTGCTTTTATTCCCAACGCGTTTTGAGGCGGCAGCCTCTTCATCATGGGTCACTGTTCGGATATGGCATGGAGGTTCCGATGTGCATGCTGCTTCGTTTTTAACCCTCAGTGGATCGCGCACAGCACGTGATATTGTGCACAGCATGCTGGGCTTAGTAGTCCTCATCGGCATTGTTTGTGCCTGTAGTAGGCTCCGTGCCACATCCTATAATTAGTCAGTGTTCGTTACAGATTGATATGCCTCTCGTAGGCCCCGGGATGATGTTCCAGTTTTATATTTACTCTTGTGACTGGGCTGCTCGCAGCTGTGAGGCAATCCTGATGCCGCGCAGCCTTCTCCCTCTTCCAAAGTGTAGTGGAAAGGAAAAATGGTGCATTCCTTCACGGCGAGGCAGCCGTGTAAAATGTGATTCTCCAAAGAAAGCCTGATGCTTCAAGGACGCACTCCCAGTCACAGCTGATCACAAGGAACAATTTCAGACGAAAAACCGGAAACTGCATTCCAGGTAAAATTGCTTTTATTCCCAACGCGTTTCGAGGCGGCAGCCTCTTCATCATGGGTCACTGTTCGGATATGGCATGGAGGTTCCGATGTGCATGCTGCTTCGTTTTTAACCCTCAGTGGATCGCGCACAGCACGTGATATTGTGCACAGCATGCTGGGCTTAGTAGTCCTCATCGGCATTGTTTGTGCCTGTAGTAGGCTCCGTGCCACATCCTATAATTAGTCAGTGTTCGTTACAGATTGATATGCCTCTCGTAGGCCCCGGGATGATGTTCCAGTTTTATATTTACTCTTGTGACTGGGCTGCTCGCAGCTGTGAGGAAATCCTGATGCCGCGCAGCCTTCTCCCTCTTCCAAAGTGTAGTGGAAAGGAAAAATGGTGCATTCCTTCACGGCGAGGCAGCCGTGTAAAATGTGATTCTCCAAAGAAAGCCTGATGCTTCAAGGACGCACTCCCAGTCACAGCTGATCACAAGGAACAATTTCAGACGAAAAACCGGAAACTGCATTCCAGGTAAAATTGCTTTTATTCCCAACGCGTTTCGAGGCGGCAGCCTCTTCATCATGGGTCACTGTTCGGATATGGCATGGAGGTTCCGATGTGCATGCTGCTTCGTTTTTAACCCTCAGTGGATCGCGCACAGCACGTGATATTGTGCACAGCATGCTGGGCTTAGTAGTCCTCATCGGCATTGTTTGTGCCTGTAGTAGGCTCCGTGCCACATCCTATAATTAGTCAGTGTTCGTTACAGATTGATATGCCTCTCGTAGGCCCCGGGATGATGTTCCAGTTTTATATTTACTCTTGTGACTGGGCTGCTCGCAGCTGTGAGGAAATCCTGATGCCGCGCAGCCTTCTCCCTCTTCCAAAGTGTAGTGGAAAGGAAAAATGGTGCATTCCTTCACGGCGAGGCAGCTGTGTAAAATGTGATTCTCCAAAGAAAGCCTGATGCTTCAAGGACGCACTCCCAGTCACAGCTGATCACAAGGAACAATTTCAGACGAAAAACCGGAAACTGCATTCCAGGTAAAATTGCTTTTATTCCCAACGCGTTTCGAGGCGGCAGCCTCTTCATCATGGGTCACTGTTCGGATATGGCATGGAGGTTCCGATGTGCATGCTGCTTCGTTTTTAACCTTCAGTGGATCGCGCACAGCACGTGATATTGTGCACAGCATGCTGGGCTTAGTAGTCCTCATCGGCATTGTTTGTGCCTGTAGTAGGCTCCGTGCCACATCCTATAATTAGTCAGTGTTCGTTACAGATGAGGACTACTAAGCCCAGCATGCTGTGCACAATATCACGTGCTGTGCGCGATCCACTGAGGGTTAAAAACGAAGCAGCATGCACATCGGAACCTCCATGCCATATCCGAACAGTGACCCATGATGAAGAGGCTGCCGCCTCGAAACGCGTTGGGAATAAAAGCAATTTTACCTGGAATGCAGTTTCCGGTTTTTCGTCTGAAATTGTTCCTTGTGATCAGCTGTGACTGGGAGTGCATCCTTGAAGCATCAGGCTTTCTTTGGAGAATCATATATATATATATATATATATATATATATATATATATATATATATATATATATATATTAACCAAAACGGAGTTCCATTCGCGCTCGTGGAGCAATAACACACCAAAGTTTGGTGTGTTATTGCTCCACGAGCGTGAATGGAACTCCGTTTTGGTTAATATTGGATGACCGGTTTGCTCCACCGGCTTCGCGCCACCCCTCAACGGGCTTGAACTTCGGTAGGAGGTCACGTTTGGGAATTATATATATATATATATATATATATATATATATATTCACTTAAAAAACCATAGGTTTCACACATGTTATAGTTAGCTGGACATTTCACTCGTAAAAAACCAATGAAATTCCCCCGTTATAGTTAGTGCAGGCAACTATAACTCACGCGACCGCAATCCTCTGCTGATGACGTCAGATATTACATCACTGATGACATATGTGTCTTTCTGAAAAATAAATATTTGTAATATATGTATAGCTAAAGATTAATGGAAGAAGACATGGGTAAATAAGTGTCTAAATACAGTGATGTAATATCTGACGTCATCAGCAGAGGATTGCGGTCGCGTGAGTTATAGTTGCCTGCACTAACTATAACGGGGGAATTTCATTGGTTTTTTACGAGTGAAATGTCCAGCTAACTATAACATGTGTGAAACCTATGGTTTTTTAAGTGAATTTGCAAGGTTTTTTAAATGCTAATTCGGAACTAGAACGTGTGTGAAAACTATGGTTTTTTCAGTGAATTTGTACGGTTTTTTAAATGCTAAGTTATGTATTTATTATTTTTTTTTCAGGTTTTTCACCGTGCGCGCACCGTGCGCGCGCTGTGGGCGCTCGGTGCACTTCGCGCACCGAGCGCCCACGGTTCGCCGTGCGTGCACGTTGCGCGCACCGAGCGGTTTAAAAAAAAAAATGTTTTTTTGGCCTTGGGGGTCCTTCTATGACCCCCTGACCAAGGCTAGGGGGTCAGGAACTGTCCACTCTGCCCCCTTTTCACGTTCTCCACCTTTTTATTCACCCCCTCAGACTGCGAGAGACAAAATGGCGGTCGACACTTCCTGGTTTCGACCGATTAGAATGTTTACCGACATCTAACAACCAATCAGAATTGCGCTCGCGCACGGCAAGGTGCGCACACAGTGCGCGCACGGTGCGCGCCTATAGATATTGATATGCTTTTAAATGCTATTTTCTCAGGAAATACTGAACAGATTTAAACCAGACCTGCAAAAGGCACTTCCTTGACCTTATGGCTACCTCTCTGCCAAATTTCAAGTAATTCTGTTCAGCCGTTCGGGCTGTAGCTGCGACTAAAGGTCCTATGGAAAAATGCATGGGGAAAACGCGTTTTGGGACCCCCCCTTTTTCTCGGCCCAGCATGCTGTGCACAATATCACGTGCTGTGCGCGATCCACTGAGGGTTAAAAACGAAGCAGCATGCACATCGGAACCTCCATGCCATATCCGAACAGTGACCCATGATGAAGAGGCTGCCGCCTCGAAACGCGTTGGGAATAAAAGCAATTTTACCTGGAATGCAGTTTCCGGTTTTTCGTCTGAAATTGTTCCTTGTGATCAGCTGTGACTGGGAGTGCATCCTTGAAGCATCAGGCTTTCTTTGGAGAATCATATATATATATATATATATATATATATATATATATATATATATATATTAACCAAAACGGAGTTCCATTCGCGCTCGTGGAGCAATAACACACCAAAGTTTGGTGTGTTATTGCTCCACGAGCGTGAATGGAACTCCGTTTTGGTTAATATTGGATGACCGGTTTGCTCCACCAGCTTCGCGCCACCCCTCAACGGGCTTGAACTTCGGTAGGAGGTCACGTTTGGGAATTATATATATATATATATATATATATATATATATATATATATATATATATATATTCACTTAAAAAACCATAGGTTTCACACATGTTATAGTTAGCTGGACATTTCACTCGTAAAAAACCAATGAAATTCCCCCGTTATAGTTAGTGCAGGCAACTATAACTCACGCGACCGCAATCCTCTGCTGATGACGTCAGATATTACATCACTGATGACATATGTGTCTTTCTGAAAAATAAATATTTGTAATATATGTATAGCTAAAGATTAATGGAAGAAGACATGGGTAAATAAGTGTCTAAATACAGTGATGTAATATCTGACGTCATCAGCAGAGGATTGCGGTCGCGTGAGTTATAGTTGCCTGCACTAACTATAACGGGGGAATTTCATTGGTTTTTTACGAGTGAAATGTCCAGCTAACTATAACATGTGTGAAACCTATGGTTTTTTAAGTGAATTTGCAAGGTTTTTTAAATGCTAATTCGGAACTAGAACGTGTGTGAAAACTATGGTTTTTTCAGTGAATTTGTACGGTTTTTTAAATGCTAAGTTATGTATTTATTATTTTTTTTTCAGGTTTTTCACCGTGCGCGCACCGTGCGCGCGCTGTGGGCGCTCGGTGCACTTCGCGCACCGAGCGCCCACGGTTCGCCGTGCGTGCACGTTGCGCGCACCAAGCGGTTTAAAAAAAAAAATGTTTTTTTGGCCTTGGGGGTCCTTCTATGACCCCCTGACCAAGGCTAGGGGGTCAGGAACTGTCCACTCTGCCCCCTTTTCACGTTCTCCACCTTTTTATTCACCCCCTCAGACTGCGAGAGACAAAATGGCGGTCGACACTTCCTGGTTTCGACCGATTAGAATGTTTACCGACATCTAACAACCAATCAGAATTGCGCTCGCGCACGGCAAGGTGCGCACACAGTGCGCGCACGGTGCGCGCCTATAGATATTGATATGCTTTTAAATGCTATTTTCTCAGGAAATACTGAACAGATTTAAACCAGACCTGCAAAAGGCACTTCCTTGACCTTATGGCTACCTCTCTGCCAAATTTCAAGTAATTCTGTTCAGCCGTTCGGGCTGTAGCTGCGACTAAAGGTCCTATGGAAAAATGCATGGGGAAAACGCGTTTTGGGACCCCCCCTTTTGCTCGGCCCCCGCTTGACGAATCACCCCGAGACTTTCAGGGTAGGAGCTGAATGGAGCGCCCCATTAGTTTTAAAAATTTCGCGAGCATTCATCAACCGGCGCCAAAGTTATTCAAAATAGAATTTTGAGATTTCCTATGGAAACTAGGTTGTAACTATAACTATCTACTGAAAAAACCATGGGTTTCACACACGTTATAGTTAGGAATTAGCATTTAAAAAACCTTAGAAATTCAATGAAAAAACCAAAGGTTTCACACATGTTATAGTTAGCTGGACATTTCACTCGTAAAAAACCAATGAAATTCCCCCGTTATAGTTAGTTCAGCTAACTATAACTCGCGCGCCCGCAATGTACTACTGATGACGTCACATATTACATCACTCATGACATGGTCAGTGACATCACTCATGACATCACTGATGACATCTCAAATGACATCACTGATGACATCATCCAGTGAATGTGTGTTTTTCTGAAAATTAAATATGTTTTATATATGTATATCTCAAGGTCGATGGAAGAATCAATGGGTATATAAGTGTCTAAGTGGATGATTTGTTTTTGAAAAATTGATTGTATTTCTGACTGATTAAGTGTATCTTATTGAATACATGGCTTACTGAGTAATGTTTAAATATGTAAATATCTGTATCAGTCTCTCACTTTGTGTATAAGTGGCTGCATGGGTTGGTGAGTAGCTACATGGGTGTCTATATAGGTTATTAGTTGGTTTTTTGAGTATCAGTGTCTGATGTCTGTAGGGTTCGGTGGGGGGTATTACGTAGTGCATAGTTGCATGAATGAGTGACTCACTGTATGTGTTGAAGACAGCATGTGTGCAGGACTGTATGGGTGGATGAGTGTGTGTATGGGTGTGTTAGTGAGTGAATGACTGTCTCAATAGTGTCTTTATGAGTAACTACATATGTTTTAAACTAGTATATGTGACTATTGGTGTATATAAGTGAGTATATGTGAGAGTGAGAGATTGGAAGAGTTCCTGTATGAATAAGTATGTGTTTCTATAAGTGATTGTTTAAAAGACTAAGTATGTGTAAGTTTCCGTAGAAGTAAGTGTGGTGGTGTGTGTATAACTGTATATGCAAATAAATGTATGTTTCTTTCTTTTTTTCATGAGTGACTATGTGTGTCAGTAACTCTGTGGATGAGTGGCATTGTGTAACAGGATGTATTGGTGTATGTGTACATATGATGTGTGAGTACACGAATGAGTGACTGTACTGGACTGTTGGTGAATGAGTGGATGTTTATGTGGTTCTTAGAATTATTGAAGAGGTTGTTGTAATTGGTATTGGTATGTCCATTTTTTTGAAACAGATTTGTTGACGTGCTTTCTTGCTTTGTCAATCTGCGGACAGAAATGATTGGACCAGTTCCATTTTTGCCTTTGGCATATGTTAGAAAACACAAAGGCAGTTTTAGGGAAAAGTGAAAACAGTTGTGCAAAGGTGTCCTTCATAAGCATTTCCAGACCTACCCCAGTCAAAGTGCCTAGGTCATTGCCACCACAGTGCTCTATTATGAGGTCAGGGTGTTGGATTTGCATGAAGGATTTCACCAATGGCATCAATTGGTGCCACTTTAACCCTCTCTGACCAATCCATTTAATGTCTACATTTGGCAAAGCAAGGTCTCTCACCATACCTGTTTTCTCTGCAAACTTTTCACTCCAGAAGACATAGCTGTGCCCTACAATCCACACTGTGAACATCTTCAAAGGAGAACTGGATGCACTCAGGAGGTGTCTTTCAGTAGAATGGCAATATGAAAAGAAAGACAGTTTGGAAATGGAGGCATACATATTTTTTTCATAAAAAAAAGAACTGATTGGCTGTTTCATACCATTCTAGAATAAAAACTAGGCTGTATGTGTAAATTAATAGAAGCATGTTTTGTATTGGTACAGAAAAATGTATTACCAAAGAACAGTACTATGGATTTGCTGTTAGGTTTGAAAAGTCAAGCACTCTTGCTCTGTGGAATTGAAACATTGTTTGGTGAACTTCTGACCTAACTCCACACAGCAGTGTTCCATGAGCTGTTGCTATGGTAGCAGGCAGAAGTCAAGTTGGGGGAAGGGTACTAGGCAGAAGTCACGTTGGGGGAAGGGTACTTTTGGAAAAGGGTTGGTTTTCAACCAATAGAAATGTGTGATTACATTTGAAAAAAGGGGGAAGCACTGAGATTTGAAACTAACATGTATATGTGTGGAAAAAGAGAGGGAAAGTTTGCCATTATCTGGTTCTGCTGAGAGGAGAGAGGTGTAAAGAACAGAGATCCTGGCTCTGATAATCTGCTGTTTGAGTGCCACATTTCTTTCACAACTAACTAATTTTAAAGGTGAGTTTAGAGTTTGAGAGGGGATGTATATGGTAAATTAAGAAATGAATAATAGAAATGGGATTCCTTTTGTTGAAGTTGTGTTTATTATTTTCTGTTTTGGGAGAAATTTAAATGTGAAGAACATGTAAAATAATATGGACTATGTTTTCACCATAAATTAAGGTGTACTGGTAAAAATAAAGAATACTTTAAGGGTTTGAGGTTTCAATCAGTAATGCAAATACATTCAGCATCATTAAGGCTGGTTGCCCTTGCTGGAGTGTAGGCAGACAACCAGGTTACACATGGTGCTGGTCTGAAAAAGCAGTTTGGACATGTGCTTTTTTAAGAATCTGAAAAGTGGATTCATAATGTGTCAGTCTGTAAAAGTGTTTATCACTTGCCAAAAAAAAGAGTAGTAAGTGTGCTTTCAAATTGGCAAAGAAATTTCGTTTTGTGACTAATGTGAAAACATGACTCTGTGTGCATATAGGAATTACAGGCAGAGATTTATTGCGTATTGCTCTGGTGATTTCACAGTTGCATTAGATGGAAAGGGGGAGCCATTTTTTGGTGCAGAAGCAGACTCTTAGCACACACCCAGCTGCTTACCCTGTGGAATCATGCACAGTATTCACAAGCGAGTGGGGTTTGAGGTTTCAGTCAGTAATGCAAATACATTCAGCATCACTAAGGCTGGTTGCCCTTGCTGGAGTGTAGGCAGTCAACCAGGTTACACATGGTGCTGGTCTGAAAAAGCAGTTTGGACATGTGCTTTTTAAAGAATCTGAAAAGTGGATTCATAATGTGTCAGTCTGTAAAAGTGTTTATCACTTGCCAAAAAAAAGAGTAGTAAGTGTGCTTTCAAATTGGCAAAGAAATTTCGTTTTGTGACTAATGTGAAAACATGACTCTGTGTGCAAATAGGAATTACAGGCAGAGATTTATTGCGTATTGCTCTGGTGATTTTACATTTGCATTAGATGTAAAGGGGGAGCTATTTTTTTGTGCAGAAGCAGACTCTTAGCACACAGCCAGCTGTTTATCCTGTGGAACCATGCACAGTATTCACAACCGAGTGGGGTTTGAGGTTGCAGTCAGTAATGCAAATACATTCAGCATCACTAAGGCTGGTTGCCCTTGCTGGAGTGTACTCAGTCACCCAGGTTACACATGTTGCTGGTCTGAAAATGTTGTTTGGACATGTGCTTTTTTAAGAATCTGAAAAGTGGATTTAAAATGTGTCAGACTGTAAAAGTACTTATCACTTGCCAAAAAAAACAGTAGTAAGTGTGCTTTCAAATTGGCAAAGAAATTTCGTTTTGTGACTAATATGAAAACATGACTCTGTGTGCAAATAGGAATTACAGGCAGAGATTTATTGCGTATTGCTCTGGTGATTTTACATTTGCATTAGATGTAAAGGGGGAGCTATTTTTTTGTGCAGAAGCAGACTCTTAGCACACAGCCAGCTGTTTATCCTGTGGAATCATGCACAGTATTCACAACCGAGTGGGGTTTGAGGTTGCAGTCAGTAATGCAAATACATTCAGCATCACTAAGGCTGGTTGCCCTTGCTGGAGTGTAGTCAGTCACCCAGGTTACACATGTTGCTGGTCTGAAAATGTTGTTTGGACATGTGATTTTTTAAGAATCTGAAAAGTGGATTTAAAATGTGTCAGACTGTAAAAGTATTAACACTTGCCAAAAAAAAGAGTAGTAAGTGTGGTTTCAAATTGGCAAAGAAATTACGTTTTCAGACTAATATGAAAACATGACTCTGTGTGCAAAGAGGAATTACAGGCAGAGATTTATTGCGTTATGCTCTGGTGATTTAACATTTGCATTAGATGTTAAGGGGGAGCTATTTTTTATGCAGAAGCAGACTTTTAGCACACACCCAGCTGCTTATCCTGTGGAATCATGCACAGTATTCACAACCGAGTGGGGTTTGAGGTTGCACTTAGTAATGCAAATACATTCAGCATCACTAAGGCTGGTTGCCCTTGCTGGAGTGTAGTCAGTCACCCAGGTTACACATGTTGCTGGTCTGAAAAAGCAGTTTGGACATGTGCTTTTTTAAGAATCTGAAAAGTGGATTTAAAATGTGTCAGACTGTAAAAGTATTTATCACTTGCCAAAAAAAAGAGTAGTAAGTGTGGTTTCAAATTGGCAAAGAAATTACGTTTTCAGACTAATATGAAAACATGACTCTGTGTGCAAAGAGGAATTACAGGCAGAGATTTATTGCGTTATGCCCTGGTGATTTAACATTTGCATTAGATGTTAAGGGGGAGCTATTTTTTTATGCAGAAGCAGACTCTTAGCACACAGCCAGCTGCTTATCCTGTGGAATCATGCACAGTATTCACAACCGAGTGGGGTTTGAGATTGCAGTCAGTAATGCAAATACATTCAGCATCACTAAGGCTGGTTGCTCTTGCTGGAGTGTAGTCAGTCACCCAGGTTACACATGTTGCTGGTCTGAAAAAGCAGTTTGGACATGTGCTTTTTTAAGAATCTGAAAAGTGGATTTAAAATGTGTCAGACTGTAATAGTATTTATCACTTGCCAAAAAAAAGAGTAGTAAGTGGGGTTTCAAATTGGCAAAGAAATTACGTTTTCAGACTAATATGAAAACATGACTCTGTGTGCAAATAGGAATTACAGGCAGAGATTTATTGCGTATTGCTCTGGTGATTTTACATTTGCATTAGATGGAAAGGGGGAGCCATTTTTTGGTGCAGAAGCAGACTCTTAGCACACACCCAGCTGCTTATCCTGTGGAATCATGCACAGTATTCACAACCGAGTGGGGTTGGAGGTTGCACTTAGTAATGCAAATACATTCAGCATCACTAAGGCTGGTTGCCCTTGCTGGAGTGTAGTCAGTCACCCAGGTTACACATGTTGCTGGTCTGAAAAAGCAGTTTGGGCATGTGCTTTTTTAAGAATCTGAAAAGTGGATTTAAAATGTGTCAGACTGTAAAAGTATTTATCACTTGCCAAAAAAAAGAGTAGTAAGTGTGGTTTCAAATTGGCAAAGAAATTACGTTTTCAGACTAATATGAAAACATGACTCTGTGTGCAAAGAGGAATTACAGGCAGAGATTTATTGCGTTATGCTCTGGTGATTTAACATTTGCATTAGATGTTAAGGGGGAGCTATTTTTTTATGCAGAAGCAGACTCTTAGCACACAGCCAGCTGCTTATCCTGTGGAATCATGCACAGTATTCACAACCGAGTGGGGTTTGAGATTGCAGTCAGTAATGCAAATACATTCAGCATCACTAAGGCTGGTTGCTCTTGCTGGAGTGTAGTCAGTCACCCAGGTTACACATGTTGCTGGTCTGAAAAAGCAGTTTGGACATGTGCTTTTTAAAGAATCTGAAAAGTGGATTCATAATGTGTCAGTCTGTAAAAGTGTTTATCACTTGCCAAAAAAAAGAGTAGTAAGTGTGCTTTCAAATTGGCAAAGAAATTTCGTTTTGTGACTAATGTGAAAACATGACTCTGTGTGCAAATAGGAATTACAGGCAGAGATTTATTGCGTATTGCTCTGGTGATTTTACATTTGCATTAGATGGAAAGGGGGAGCCATTTTTTGGTGCAGAAGCAGACTCTTAGCACACACCCAGCTGCTTACCCTGTGGAATCATGCACAGTATTCACAACCGAGTGGGGTTTGAGGTTGCAGTCAGTAATGCAAATACATTCAGCATCACTAAGGCTGGTTGCCCTTGCTGGAGTGTACTCAGTCACCCAGGTTACACATGTTGCTGGTCTGAAAATGTTGTTTGGACATGTGCTTTTTTAAGAATCTGAAAAGTGGATTGAAAATGTGTCAGACTGTAAAAGTACTTATCACTTGCCCAAAAAAACAGTAGTAAGTGTGCTTTCAAATTGGCAAAGAAATTTCGTTTTGTGACTTATATGAAAACATGACTCTGTGTGCAAATAGGAATTACAGGCAGAGATTTATTGCGTATTGCTCTGGTGATTTTACATTTGCATTAGATGTAAAGGGGGAGCTATTTTTTTGTACAGAAGCAGACTCTTAGCACACAGCCAGCTGTTTATCCTGTGGAATCATGCACAGTATTCACAACCGAGTGGGGTTTGAGGTTGCAGTCAGTAATGCAAATACATTCAGCATCACTAAGGCTGGTTGCCCTTGCTGGAGTGTACTCAGTCACCCAGGTTACACATGTTGCTGGTCTGAAAAAGCAGTTTGGACATGTGCTTTTTTAAGAATCTGAAAAGTGGATTTAAAATGTGTCAGACTGTAATAGTATTTATCACTTGCCAATAAAAAGAGTAGTAAGTGGGGTTTCAAATTGGCAAAGAAATTACGTTTTCAGACTAATATGAAAACATGACTCTGTGTGCAAATAGGAATTACAGGCAGAGATTTATTGCGTATTGCTCTGGTGATTTTACATTTGCATTAGATGGAAAGGGGGAGCCATTTTTTGGTGCAGAAGCAGACTCTTAGCACACACCCAGCTGCTTATCCTGTGGAATCATGCACAGTATTCACAACCGAGTGGGGTTGGAGGTTGCACTTAGTAATGCAAATACATTCAGCATCACTAAGGCTGGTTGCCCTTGCTGGAGTGTAGGCAGTCACCCAGGTTACACATGTTGCTGGTCTGAAAAAGCAGTTTGGGCATGTGCTTTTTTAAGAATCTGAAAAGTGGATTTAAAATGTGTCAGACTGTAAAAGTATTTATCACTTGCCAAAAAAAAGAGTAGTAAGTGTGGTTTCAAATTGGCAAAGAAATTACGTTTTCAGACTAATATGAAAACATGACTCTGTGTGCAAAGAGGAATTACAGGCAGAGATTTATTGCGTTATGCTCTGGTGATTTAACATTTGCATTAGATGTTAAGGGGGAGCTATTTTTTTATGCAGAAGCAGACTCTTAGCACACAGCCAGCTGCTTATCCTGTGGAATCATGCACAGTATTCACAACCGAGTGGGGTTTGAGATTGCAGTCAGTAATGCAAATACATTCAGCATCACTAAGGCTGGTTGCTCTTGCTGGAGTGTAGTCAGTCACCCAGGTTACACATGTTGCTGGTCTGAAAAAGCAGTTTGGACATGTGCTTTTTAAAGAATCTGAAAAGTGGATTCATAATGTGTCAGTCTGTAAAAGTGTTTATCACTTGCCAAAAAAAAGAGTAGTAAGTGTGCTTTCAAATTGGCAAAGAAATTTCGTTTTGTGACTAATGTGAAAACATGACTCTGTGTGCAAATAGGAATTACAGGCAGAGATTTATTGCGTATTGCTCTGGTGATTTTACATTTGCATTAGATGGAAAGGGGGAGCCATTTTTTGGTGCAGAAGCAGACTCTTAGCACACACCCAGCTGCTTACCCTGTGGAATCATGCACAGTATTCACAACCGAGTGGGGTTTGAGGTTGCAGTCAGTAATGCAAATACATTCAGCATCACTAAGGCTGGTTGCCCTTGCTGGAGTGTACTCAGTCACCCAGGTTACACATGTTGCTGGTCTGAAAATGTTGTTTGGACATGTGCTTTTTTAAGAATCTGAAAAGTGGATTGAAAATGTGTCAGACTGTAAAAGTACTTATCACTTGCCAAAAAAAACAGTAGTAAGTGTGCTTTCAAATTGGCAAAGAAATTTCGTTTTGTGACTTATATGAAAACATGACTCTGTGTGCAAATAGGAATTACAGGCAGAGATTTATTGCGTATTGCTCTGGTGATTTTACATTTGCATTAGATGTAAAGGGGGAGCTATTTTTTTGTACAGAAGCAGACTCTTAGCACACAGCCAGCTGTTTATCCTGTGGAATCATGCACAGTATTCACAACCGAGTGGGGTTTGAGGTTGCAGTCAGTAATGCAAATACATTCAGCATCACTAAGGCTGGTTGCCCTTGCTGGAGTGTACTCAGTCACCCAGGTTACACATGTTGCTGGTCTGAAAATGTTGTTTGGACATGTGCTTTTTTAAGAATCTGAAAAGTGGATTTAAAATGTGTCAGACTGTACAAGTATTTATCACTTGCCAAAAAAAAGAGTAGTAAGTGTGGTTTCAAATTGGCAAAGAAATTACGTTTTCAGACTAATATGAAAACATGACTCTGTGTGCAAAGAGGAATTACAGGCAGAGATTTATTGCGTTATGCTCTGGTGATTTAACATTTGCATTAGATGTTAAGGGGGAGCTATTTTTTATGCAGAAGCAGACTTTTAGCACACACCCAGCTGCTTATCCTGTGGAATCATGCACAGTATTCACAACCGAGTGGGGTTTGAGGTTGCACTTAGTAATGCAAATACATTCAGCATCACTAAGGCTGGTTGCCCTTGCTGGAGTGTAGTCAGTCACCCAGGTTACACATGTTGCTGGTCTGAAAAAGCAGTTTGGACATGTGCTTTTTTAAGAATCTGAAAAGTGGATTTAAAATGTGTCAGACTGTAAAAGTATTTATCACTTGCCAAAAAAAAGAGTAGTAAGTGTGGTTTCAAATTGGCAAAGAAATTACGTTTTCAGACTAATATGAAAACATGACTCTGTGTGCAAAGAGGAATTACAGGCAGAGATTTATTGCGTAATGCTCTGGTGATTTAACATTTGCATTAGATGTTAAGGGGGAGCGATTTTTTTATGCAGAAGCAGACTCTTAGCACACAGCCAGCTGCTTATCCTGTGGAATCATGCACAGTATTCACAACCGAGTGGGGTTTGAGATTGCAGTCAGTAATGCAAATACATTCAGCATCACTAAGGCTGGTTGCTCTTGCTGGAGTGTAGTCAGTCACCCAGGTTACACATGTTGCTGGTCTGAAAAAGCAGTTTGGACATGTGCTTTTTTAAGAATCTGAAAAGTGGATTTAAAATGTGTCAGACTGTAAAAGTATTTATCACTTGCCAAAAAAAAGAGTAGTAAGTGTGGTTTCAAATTGGCAAAGAAATTACGTTTTCAGACTAATATGAAAACATGACTCTGTGTGCAAAGAGGAATTACAGGCAGAGATTTATTGCGTTATGCTCTGGTGATTTAACATTTGCATTAGATGTTAAGGGGGAGCTATTTTTTTATGCAGAAGCAGACTCTTAGCACACAGCCAGCTGCTTATCCTGTGGAATCATGCACAGTATTCACAACCGAGTGGGGTTTGAGATTGCAGTCAGTAATGCAAATACATTCAGCATCACTAAGGCTGGTTGCTCTTGCTGGAGTGTAGTCAGTCACCCAGGTTACACATGTTGCTGGTCTGAAAAAGCAGTTTGGACATGTGCTTTTTTAAGAATCTGAAAAGTGGATTTAAAATGTGTCAGACTGTAAAAGTATTTATCACTTGCCAAAAAAAAGAGTAGTAAGTGTGGTTTCAAATTGGCAAAGAAATTACGTTTTCAGACTAATATGAAAACATGACTCTGTGTGCAAAGAGGAATTACAGGCAGAGATTTATTGCGTTATGCTCTGGTAATTTTACAGTTGCATTAGTAGGAAAGGGGGAGCTATTTTTTTATGCAGAAGCAGACTTTTAGCACACACCCAGCTGCTTATCCTGTGGAATTATGCACAGTATTCACAACTGAGTGGGGTTTGAGGTTGCACTTAATAATGCAAATAAAAACATGTAAAATAATATGGACTATGTTTTCACCATAAATTAAGGTGTAGTGGTATAAATGAGGAATACTTTTAGGGTTTGAGGTTGCAGTCAGTAATGCAAATACATTGAGCATCAGTAAGGCTGGTTGCCCTTGCTGGAGTGTAGTCAGTCACCCAGGTTACACATGTTGCTGGTCTCAGAAATCTGTTTGGTATTGCTCTGGTGATTTTACATTTGCATTAGATGGAAAGGGGGAGATATTTTTGTATGCAGAAGCAGACTCTTAGCACACACCCAGCTGCTTATCCTGTGGAATCATGCACAGTATTCACAACCGAGTTGGGTTTGAGGTTGCAGTCAGTAATGCAAATACATTCAGCATCACTAAGGCTGGTTGCCCTTGCTGGAGTGTAGTCAGTCACCCAGGTTACACATGGTGCTGGTCTCAAAAAGCAGTTTGGACAGGTGCTTTTATCAGAATCTGAAAAGTGGATTCAAAATGTGTCAGACTGTAAAAGTACTTATTACTTGCCAAAAAAGTAGTAGAATGTGTGCTTTCCAATTGGCAAAGAAATTTCGTTTTCTGCCTAATTTCAAAGCATGACTCTGTGTGCACACAGGAATTGTTTTTAGATATGTAATTTGTGAATGTGTTATTGTGATTTTCACTTCTAGGAAAGGGGTACTTAGTATTTTAAGATTTGAAAAGATCATAAAAAATGTAGTAATATATTTAAATATAAAAAAGGGTTTTTTTTTAGTTTTTTTCAGGTATTGCTGAAGAGCAGTGAACAAAATTTAAGATGCCTACAAAATCCAGAGTAACGAAAAACCACAAAAAAAAACTATATTTGAAGACAACTGGAGGACCTAAGTTAGTTGGAGATGCTCATGTTGGGAAAAAGAGAAAGTCTTCTGGTAAGCAGACAAAAGATTTTTTAAAGAACATCTTCAAAAAAAGGAAAAATGTACAAAATGTCTGTACTGGAAAGAATGTTTTCAATAGAAAAGAACAGGAAAAAATTGAGAATTTAGTTACTGCAAATATACCTTCTGCAATAACAAAGATTAACTTAAACAGAAAACAGCGTTTAAAGAGATATGTAGAAAAATGTTTCAGAGAAGAGTTATGTCCAATTTGATAAAGGATGTGAAGAAATATAAGAAAAAGGCAAAATATTACAAGAGAAAAAAAGAAATTGAAGCCATTGCAGCAAAGGCATTAGAATTAAAAAGGAAACTATTCATTTTAATTTTGAATAGGATGCGTACATTAGATAAAATGGTTAATGTACTGAAATCACAAAGCAAAAGGAAAAGAGTAGTGAAAAGAACAAACTTTTGTAAAGTGTTTTTAGGAGAATGGATGCATAGTTCAAGTAGTGAACCTTTTTTTAATGAAGAGAGTTATTTTCAAAGTAATAGTTTGCTGCATGCAGTTGACACCAGAGGTCGTGCTTATGAAGTGAAAAATGGTTGCATAATGGAGAAGGAGATAATGGTTCCAAGAGATGAGGTACAAGTGATGGCGGATGAGGCTATGGGGAGACGTCCTAAAGCCCCAGTGTACACTTGGAATTGTAGTAGTATTTGCACTGTGCGTCAGGAATCTATTGATAAATTTCGTGAGTTTCTAAGAGAATATAGTAAAAAAAGTGTAAAACAGAAGATTAAGGTGCTTCAAAGTCTAGATCCATGCAGAGTGAGAGAGAATACTGGTTTGCAGGGTCATTCTCTGGCTTGTATATCTAGAAAAGTGTGTAATAGTGTTTTCCATCATTTTAGGATGCTGGCTGTTCATCATACTGAAATGAGAAAGTTTGTGAGACGGTTGTATTTTGCTAAAAGTCCAGCAATAAAGTTAGATGAATTGAATAGGGCTCTGTTCCGTGGATCGGTATCAGATGTCGAGAAGGTTGTTGATGAAATTCAGTTTTGTTACTTTGGTCCTGAACAAGACAGTGCAGAATAGGACACAGTAAATGAGGAAGAAGTGGAAGAGAATGTAGAACCCTCTGTAAGTAAAACATTTAATGATCACATAACAAAATTTGCAATAATCTCTAATGAAAGACCAAATATAACTTGTATTTGTTGCCGCAGAACTCATTATAGAAAACAAACTAGGAATGTTGATCTCTACAGAAAGAGTGAAAATGAAGATAATTATAAGTGGAAGGATTTTGCCACATATATATTTCTTGAAAATTGTTTTGAATTGGGTGAAGATCAGCATATTTGTAAATACTGTTACAACAAGTTAGAGGAAAATAGAATGCCAACCAGAGCTGTACATAATAATTTAGAATTGGATGTTATTCCTGCCGAACTTTCTGAATTAAATACATATGAGTCTATACTTATTCAATGTGTTCATCCGTTCCAGACCATAGTACGTATGGAGCCCAAAACTGGTAAATTACCTCCTTCAGATTTACTGAGAGGTTTAAAAGGTAGAGTGGTGTATTTGCCCTTGGATTTGAAAAAAAATATGGAAACTATTGATGCAGATACTTTGGAAACTGAACCATTAGTTATTCTGGTTAATGGTGTACCTACAAAGAATAAGAAGATTTGGTAGGAGCTGGTAGATGTACGGAAAGTACAAAGAGCAAATTTGTATTTGAAAAGGAATAACAAATGGTATGAATCAATTTATATAGAAGAAGAAGAAGAAGATTTACAAGAAGACACAGAAACACCAACTGGACAAATTGAAAAAGTGGACAAGTCAAAGGAAGAAGAAATTTATGAACATTTTAGCATACATCCTCTACATTCAAAAGAAGTTATGGGAGACAATATTGATCTGTTTCAGATGAAGAAAGCAAAAGGAACTCCCGTGAGTGTATGGGAGGAGAGCTTGGAAGCTCGATGTTTTCCCCAGCTGTTTCCTAAAGGAAAAGGAGGACGATACGATGAACGTCCAGAACAGATTCCAGCTTCTGAGTATCGGACTACAAGACTATATGCAGAAGATCCCAGATTTCGACAAAGTATTCCTTATTTGTTCCATCTTTTATTTGAAAGCGACTTGTCTGCACTATCTTATGCAGTAAATCACATTTTAAAAAGTGGAGTACATTTACAAAATGTGTCTGCTAAGGATTTTATGGAGAAAGTGCAGCACCGAGATGATCATTTGGAAACACAACTGATCAATCTGATGGCTTGTCAGCGTGGGACAAATGAATATTGGTACCGACGCCATGGTGAATTAAAATGCATGTTACGGAATTTAGGAACACCAACATGGTTCCTTACCCTAAGCTGTGCTGAGTACGCTTGGGATGATTTACTGGATTTTCTACGAGAGGCAAATTCAAACATTAAAAACATTGAATACAAGACAGCAGGAGAACTGTGCTCATTGGATCCGGTTAATGTTTGCAGATATTTCAATCATAGATTTGAGGCTATGATGTCCTTCATCTGCAATAAAAAAAATCCACCCCTTGGAGAAGTAGTGGATTTCTTTTGGAGAAAAGAGTACCAGGCAAGAGGTGCTCCTCATATTCATATGCTGTTGTGGATCAAGGATGCCCCAAAGTTTGGAACAGATACTGATGAAGCAGTGTTATCTTACATTGAAGAATATGCCACATGTGCTATACCAAAAAGCACAGAAGAGAAAAAGTTAAAGGAGCAAGTTTTACGTTTCCAAAGTCATCGGTGTGGAAAATACTGTCGACGGAAATACAAGAGCAAAGATAAATACTACACTAAATGTCGATTTGGATTTCCTAGACCTGTTCTTTCAAATGGAAGAGTAAACAGTTTTATGTCATCTGTGAGACATACTATCACAAGAAAATCACCTAAGAATACTTACAACCTAAAAAGAAAAGAAGAATCAAAAAATATAAATGACTACAACCCAGTCATTTTATCCATGTGGAATGCTAACATGGATATACAGTATGTAGCTGACAATTCCATTGCTGTTGCTCGATATGTAACGTCTTACATTACTAAATCTGAAAAAACTGAATTGAAAGAAATGTGGGAAGAGATTTCTCACGAGAAGACTGTCAGTAAGAAGCTGTACAGTTTCAGTTTAAAGATGTTATCGCATCGAGAAATTGGATCCTACGAATGTTCAGATAGGTTATCTTCTGCAAGTCTCTACTCGAAATCAAGAAGAATAATTTGGGCAAGTTTAGGCCTTGCAGCAATGAGAAATCGGGTACTGAAATCTGTTGGAGAAATTGAATATTTGGCCGAGAATGACCCAGAAAGTACAGATATTTTGAAATCAAACATGTTGGACACATATTATCCAAAAAGAAGTCATCATCTGGAGAACATGTGTCTCTATGAAGTGCTGCAGAACTACATTTATTCACGGAAAGCCGCAGAAGACATCAACAGTGGAAAATAGAAAGTCATTGGTGAGGAAGGATGTTTGGTGAAGCAAACAAAAGGAAGTTTGATAAATCACAGGAAGCTGAGTTGCGACACTACTGACAAAAAGGAATTTTACTACTTGGCTCTTTTACAGCTGTTTAAACCATGGCGTACAGAGGATGAACTACTGGGAGAATTTCAAAGCTATGAAGATTCTTTTAATGCTTGTAAAGACAGCATACAATGCAGTACATTCTCAACTTATCTGCAAATGTTAAATGAAGAAATTGAACAGGAAACTACAATTGCAGCTGAAGTAGCTAGAGACAGTTCTCAAGACAGCCAAAGTTCAGGAACACTCAGTCAAGATCCCCTAGGACAACCAATCGTTGAAAATGAAGCATCAATAGCCATGAATGAAGTGGAAACGGCTATGAATAAAGCTCAAGAAGAATTTATAGACTTACCAAATTTGGAAAGACAACTGAATGAAGAGCAGCAACAAATTTATGAAGAGATCAGAAGCAAAATTGATCACGGATTTCTACATGAAAAAAAAGAGTGCTCATGCACATCATTTCATCCAATCAGGATGTATGTAAGCGGACAAGCTGGAACTGGAAAAAGTTTCTTAATAAAAGTCATCAGAAGCTACCTACAGCAAAAAACGTATTCAACATTGTCTTGTGTGGTTACTGCTCCAACTGGGTTAGCAGCATATAACATAAAAGGAATCACCTTACATCGTTTGCTAATGTTACCAGTGGAGCATGAGAACAAAATACAATACAACAAGCTAACTGGAGAAGCATGCTTGGAAGTTTCAAGAGTATTGAAGAAGATGCAAGTTCTCATTATTGATGAGGTGAGCATGGTATCAAACTTAATGCTTGCCTTTGTGCATTTAAGAATGCAGCAAATTCTAAGGACAGACTATGACGTGTTATTTGGTGGAAAACATGTCATCGTTTTTGGGGATCTTCTACAACTTACTCCAGTTAAAGGACAACCAGTGTTTAATACTGTGACACATGAAGACCCAAAGAAGTCATTGGGAAGCATCGGTAATGCAAATATTTGGTCCTTCTTTGAGTACAAGGAACTTACTACTAATATGAGGCAAGCAAACGATGAAGAATATGGAAGTATTCTGAAAGATATCAGAATTGGACTACTCACAGAAGTTGGCAAAAAAGCATTACAGAGTCGGCTGCTACATAATTTATTTCCAAAGGAAGAAATAGTTGCAGAGAAGATATACAAGAACATTGCAGAAAAGAAAAGTGTCATCTGCTTAATGCCAACTCTGCGTGAATGCTCAATATTCAATGAGAAGCTTTTAAAATTGGAAAAGGAAGATATCAGGAAATTGGAAGCAGTGGACAAAATTGAGGATGGAAGAATTACTATCACATTAACAGGCACACTGAAAAATAAATTGGATTCACTAGAGAAGAACATTTTCAAAACAGCTGGATTAGAAAAAAATCTATATGTTTGCATGAACTGTAGAGTATTTTTAAGGAGAAATTTGGATGTTGAAAAAGGTTTAGTTAATGGAGCTATGGGAAGAGTTGTGGGTTTTATTAATTATCAGAAAAAAGATGGAATTGAATGTTTAAAAATAAAATTTGATCAGATAGAAGAAGTTAAAGAGATTTGTCGTTGTTCAGTTCGTTTCATGCTTGTGAAAGACTTATATGTACGTAGGAAGCAGTTTCCGTTTTCTCTAGCATATGCTGTAACTATTCACAAGTCTCAAGGATTGACTGTAGATTGTGCTTTTGTGAACATTGGTTCAACTGTGTTCAAAGAAGGTATGGCTTATGTAGCTTTGTCACGAGTGAAAACATTATCTGGTTTATTCATGATAGACTTTGATGACTCAAAAGTTAGTGCTGATACAAATTGTGTAAAGGAGTATAATAGATTAAGAAGAACCTATGCTCCTCATTTAGGTCAGTATCCTGTGTTGGAGAAACGTGTAGTTTCTCGTAAAAGGAGAAATGAGAACATCTGTAGAGAGGAGGAAAAAAAAAAGGAGTGATGTAATTGCAAGCAAAAAGAAAAAGGAAAATGAAGAAGAGGTTGTAGGATGTCATTTTGAAAATAGCTCTGGTGTCAACTGCTACGCTAATGTAGTGCTGAATGTTGCATTTTATCTGGAAAGTGTGCAAGAGCAGATAATAGTAAATCAAAGAAAAAGATTCTGTTCTGAGTTGAGTCTCCTTTTTCAAAAGCTGAGTAATGATAAAACTCAAATAGAAAGTGCTACTGAAATTAGAAAACTTTTAGATGTATGTTCAGGACGAACACAGTTTTCTCAAAATGTACAGCAAGACGCACAGGAATTCTTGATGTTTTTTCTTCAGGTACTGGAAGAAGAAGGGGTTCCCATTGAAAATATGTTTGGTGTCTCTTATAAATGGGAACATAGTTGTGAAAACTGTTACAATACATGTGGCTCTAATGTTGATTCTGAAAGGTGTATTTATTTAACATTGCCAGAAAGTAAAACAGTCACTTTTGCTAAATTAGTTAAAGATGCTAATCATAGCATGGAATGCGGTGAGTGTCAATCTGAAATGTTTTCAACGTTAATTTTAAAGGAATACAGACAATATGTAATTTTAATGATGCAACGATGTAAAGCTGATGGTTCAAAATTGGATACTTTAATAAAGAAGTTTACAGGACAGCAATTATCAATTTCAGGAAAAACTTTTGTAACAGTTGCAATAATTTTCCATGAAGGACCTACTGTTACTTCTGGACATTACACAGTTTATCTTAAATGTGAAAAAGGCTGGACACTGTGTAATGATTCCCAATTGATTTTCAAGCAACGTTTGCCTTTTGATTTAGCAAATTCCTATCTAATCTTCCTGAAACCTAAATTTTAGAGAGACTTGGCAAGATCTGTACAAAACAATTTTACCATTTTATTGGATTAACATTGGAATTTTCAAAAAAAATGATTTTACAAATTATCATTTGGCCTAATGGAAAGGTAACCAATTGTAATGTGGACTTTTTAAATTTTTAATGAAACTTTGGAAAACCAAAAATTTAGACAAATTCGGTAACATCTGCACAATTTAAATTTTGGAATGTTATTGGATTGCCATTGGAAATTTATTCAAAAAAGATTTTTAAAATTACTATTTGGCCATGAGGAAAGGTAAACAATTGTATTGTGGACTTATTTAATTATTAATTAATCTTTCGGAAACCAAAATGTTACAGAGAATCGGTGAGATCTGTGCAATTTAAACTTTAGAATTTTATTGGATTAACATTGGAAATTTAATCAAAAAAGAATTTTAAAATTACTATTTGGCCTAAAGGAAATGGAACCAGATGTATTGTGGAGTTATTTGAGATATATTTTTGTGATTATACTTCTGAAACAAAAATGTCAGACGGTATTTTAAAGAAATAAGTATTGATATTAGATGATATTTTTTTAGAATATTAAGCATTTCTATAATGTTATGTTTAAGTAAAAAGAGATTCTGGGCTTTTTTAAAACAATCTTTGAGATTGTTTTTTTTTTTTTGCCCGCTGTTAAATGATGAATGCAATTGCTTTCACAATTTATAGTGAAATGCAATATATTCTGAAAACAGCAAAAAAAAGGCAAAAAAATTTTGGGGAAAATATGTAAATATGTGTACAGTATTATAAAATGTTTTATTAAATATTAATACTTTTTTCTTTTTTTTCAGATTGAGATAGAAAATTTTCGAAAACTTGAACCATTTTTAAAGCAATTAAAATTACATTTTAATTAATACAAAAAAAAAAAAAGGGAAAAAAACCCACTATGTTATACTAATAAATCTTACCTGTTTAGTTTAAAAAAATGGTAAAAATAAAAAATATATTGTAGAATTTTTTAAATTTAACCATAGTCTTTAAAAAAGGATAGAAAATTAAAATAAAAATATGTAAAAAAAATTGAAAAAAAAAAAAAGGTAAATATAAGAATTAGCATTTAAAAAACCTTGCAAATTCACTGAAAAAAACATGGGTTTCACACACGTTATAGTTAGGAATTAGCATTTAAAAAACCTTAGAAATTCAATGAAAAAACCAAAGGTTTCACACACGTTATAGTTAGGAATTAGCATTTAAAAAACCTTAGAAATTAAATGAAAAAAACGAAGGTTTCACACATGTTATAGTTAGCTGGACATTTCACTCGTAAAAAACCAATGAAATTCCCCCGTTATAGTTAGTTCAGCTAACTATAACTCGCGCGCCCGCAATGCACTACTGATGACGTCACATATTACATCACTCATGACATGGTCACTGACATCACTCATGACATCACTGATGACATCTCAAATGACATCACTGATGACATCACTGATGACATCATCCTTGTGATAGAGTGGCAGACCTCCTCTTCCCCTAATATAACCTTTGATACACACATTCAAAAATAGAGACTAAAATTTTCAAAACAATGGACATACCAATACCAGTTACAACAACCTCTTCAGTAATTCTAAGAACCACATACACATCCACTCATTCACCAACAGTCCTATACAGTCACTCATACATGTACTCACTCATCATATGTACTCATACACCTATACATCCTGTTACACGATGCCACTCATCCATAGAGTTACTCACACATACTCACTCATGCTAATAAAGAAACAAACATACATTTATTTGCATATACAGTTATACACACACCACCACACTTACTTCTACGGAAACTTACACATACTTAGTCTTATAAACAGTCACTTATAGAAACACATACTTATTCATACAGGAACTCTTTCAATCTCTCACTCTCACATATACTCACTTATATACACCAATAGTCACATATACTACTTTAATAGATATGTAGTTACTCATAAAGACACTATTGAGACAGTCATTCACTCACTAACACACCCATACACACACTCATCCACCCATACAGTCCTGCACACATGCTGTCTTCAACACATACAAAGAGTGAATCACTCATTCATGCACCTATGCACTACGTAATACCCCCCACCGAACCATGCAGACACTCAGACTGATACTCAAAAAAACAACTAATAACCTATATAGACACCCATGAAGCTAATCACCAACCCATGCAGCCACTTATACACAAAGTGAGAGACTGATACAGATATTTTCATATTTAAACATTACTCAGTAAGCCATGTATTCACTATGATACACTTAATCAGTCAGTTACACAATACATTTTTCAAAAACAAAGCATCCATTTAGACACTTATATACCCATTTATTCTTCCATTGACCTTGAGATATACATATATAAAACATATTTAATTTTCAGAAAAACACACATTCACTGGATGATGTCATCAGTGATGTCATCAGTGATGTCATTTGAGATGTCATCAGTGATGTCATGAGTGATGTCAGTGACCATGTCATGAGTGATGTAATATGTGACGTCATCAGTAGTGCATTGCGGGCGCGCGAGTTATAGTTAGCTGAACTAACTATAACGGGGGAATTTCATTGGTTTTTTACGAGTGAAATGTCCAGCTAACTATAACATGTGTGAAACCTTTGGTTTTTTCATTTAATATATATATATATATATATATCCCGCTCCAATGCACCAATCAGGCAAAGCACTCTACAGGCGGGTGCCTCGTTGTGGCAGTGCTCCGCAAAAAATATACACGCTCCAAAACCCTTTCCACTATGGGAAGGATACCAGCACTCACGGGGTTTTTTAAATCACAGCGGTGACTTTATTTTCGTAACAGACGTGTTTCGGATATACTCGTTCGTCAGTGTTTCACAACTGGCGCTGGGAGGCACCATCTTTTTAACGTCACACTCTTGGACATAGAAACAAATGAGGGATAACAAAACACCTATCATAGGCGCCATCTTGTATTATTATACATATTGATTGTTTACACAGTTTTCAATGTGGGCGCTATTCATTACAACCATTCAATTCGATATGAACACAGGCAATTCATTATAAAACTGATCCTATTATTAATTACATTACTGCCTTGTTATGCATTTTTGCCGTGAATCAGCATAGGACTACCTCCTCTATCTCATTGATGGGATCATCCATTCGTGCAGAAAACGCTAAATACTGATGCTAATGACTCATATATTTCTCTTAATTACATATGTATCAATACTTGATGCTAATGTTAGAGATAACAAACACAAACATCATGGAAAGAGTGTAATCAATCATTATTAAAAAAGCAATCATTTGCTGTGATGTCGCCGTGGATCGGCAATAGGCAACCTCTGTCGGGTTGCCAAAATTCCCTCTACATTTCATATCGCCGTGTATCGGCGTCTGTTTCAAAAAACAAATTCGGAAGAAGAAGGCTGGATAAGAATATTAATATTACACTAAAAGATCCTACCATTTAAAGAACTGGAATTCATATACAACCTATTGACCTCAGGAGCTCCTATTTCTGTAACATCTAGCTCCCTAGATGTACTGTCAGCTCCTCCCCGCTGTTTAACCCATTCGGGGTTTTGGTATGCAGGTCGATAATATAGCAGATTCCAAACATCTTAATTTTAACACTCTATCTCCCCCTCTACTCTGAACCGGGACACAATCAATGCTAAAACATTGTAAAAGATCTCTATCACTCTTATGTTTCATGGCAAAATGTCGTGCCACTGGATAATTCAAATCTTTTGTTGCTATGGCACACATATGTTCCAAAATTCAGATCTTCACACAATGTATTGTGCTCCCTATATACCTAAGCCCACATGGGCACTTCAGGCAATAAACAGCATGCGTGGTTTGGCATTTCATGAATTTATTGATTCTTTTACCAGACTTAAGCCCTTTCACCTCATAGGTAAGCACCCTTTTGCTGAAGGTGCAGCTTTACATCTACCACATGGATAGAATCCTCTCATTATATTATATCGGCATTCTCTGAGAAAGTGGATACTATGAGAAAGATCATGAGGAGAAATTAGCATGTTCTGAAAACAGATGTCATCATTGGTGCTGATATTCCAACAGCCCCAATGATTACTTTCAAGAAAGCACGGTCCTTGAAGGATAGTCTAGTAGATATCCATCTAGAGACAATTCCACCCAGACAGGGAACTCTTAATGCAATGAGAGGATTCTATCCATGCAATTGTCCAATTACCCATTCAGCACTATCTACATATCCTATCACTCCGCCAATACCTAAGCACTTATATATTCACCATTCACTCTGTTTGCAGCACTGTAATCATTCAAGTTTCTTGTCATGTACCTCTGGAATGGACTAGCCACTAACACAACTACAGCTACAATATTATGTGCACTATCCATGCAGAGCTGTAACCAGCTACATTCTATTGATACACTCTTCTAAATATCCTAGTTAGTACCTATGCAGTCTAGGAATCCTCCTGTGTGTCCCATGCAGTTCTCCAATCACCCATCCAGTACTATCTACTTATCTTATCACTTCCCCAATACCTAAGCACGTATAAATTTACCATGCACTGTGTTTGCAGCACTGAAATTATTCTAGTTACTAGTCGTGTTCTTATGGAATGCCTTAGCCAGTAACACTAGCACAGCTACGATATTCTGTGCACTATGCATGCAGACCTCTAACCAGCTACACACTATTGATACACTCTTCTAAATACTCAGTTAGTACCTATGCTGTCTATGAATCCTCCTGAGTGTCCTATGCACTTCTCCAATCACCCATCCAGCACTATCTACTTATCCTATCACTCCGCCAATACCTAAGCACTTATAAATTCACCATGCACTCTGTTTGCACCACTGTAATCATTCTACTTACTAGTTATGTACTTATTGAATGGCCTAGCCAGTAACACAAGTAGAGCTACAATATTGTGTGCACTATCCATGCAGACCTCTAACCAGCTACATACTATTGATACACTCTTCTAAATACTCAGTTAGTACCTATTCAGTCTAGGAATCCTTCTGTTTGCAGTACTGTAATTATTACAGTTTCTAGTTATGTACTTATGGAATGGCCTGGACTGTAACACTAGTACAGCTACAATATTGTGTGTACTATGCATGCAGACCTCTAACCAGCTATATACTATTGTTACACTCTTGTAAATACCCAGTTAGTACCCATGCAGTCTAGGAATCCTCCTGTATGTCCCATGCACTTATCCAATCACCCATCCAGCACTATCTACTTATCCTATCACTCCGCCAATACCTAAGCACTTATAAATTCACCATGCACTCTGTTTGCAGCACTGTAATTATTCAGTCATGTTCTTATGGAATAGCCTGGCTTGTAACACTTGCACAGCTATGATATTCTGTGCTCTATGCATGCAGACCTCTAACCAGGTACATACCATTGATACACTCTTGTAAATACCCAGTTAGTACCCATGCAGTCTAGGAATCTACCTGTCTGTCCCATGCACTTCTCCAGTCAGCAATCCAGCACTATCTACGTATCCTATCACTCCGCCAATACCTAAGCACTTATAAATTCACCATGCACTCTTTTTGCAACACAGAAATGATTCCAGTTACTAGTCATGTTCTTATGGAATGCCTTAGCCAGTAACACTAGCACAGCTACAATATTCTGTGCACTATGCATGCAGACCTCTAACCAGGTTCATACTATTGATACAATCTTGTAAATACCCAGTTTGTACTTATGCAGTCAAGGATTCCTCCTGTCTGTCCCATGCACTTCTCCAATCAGCCACCAGCACTAACTGCTTATCCTATCACTCCGCCAATAACAAAGCACTTATAAATTCACCATGCACTCTGTTTGCAGCACTGTAAACATTCTAGTTACTAGTTATGTACTTTTTAAATGGCCTAGCCAGTAACACAAATGCAGCTATAATATTGTGTGCACTATCCATGCAGACCACTAACCAGCTACATAGTATTGATACACTCTTCTAAATACCCAGTTAGTACCTATGCACTCTAAGAATCCTCCTGTCTGTCCCATGCAATTGTCCAGTTACCCATTCAGCACTATCTTTTTATCCTATCACTCCGCCAATACCTAAGCACTTATAAATTCACCATGCACTCTGTTTGCAGCACTGCAATTATTCAAGTTTCTAGTCATGTACCTATGGAATGGGCTAGACACTAACACAACTACAGCTACAATATTATGTGCACTATCCATGCAGAGCTCTAACCATCTACATTCTATTGATACACTCTTCTAAATATCCTAGTTAGTACCTATTCAGTCTAGGAATCCTCCTGTGTGTCTCATGCACTTGTCTAATCACCCATCCAGACACTCTTGTAAATACCCAGTTAGTACCCATGCAGTCTAGGATTTCTCCTGTCTGTCCCATGCAGTTCTCCAATCACCCATCCAGTACTATCTACTTATCCTATCACTCCGCCAATACCTAAGCACTTATAAATTCACCATGCACTCTGTTTGCAGTACTGTAAATATTCCAGTTACTAGTCATGTACTTATGGAATGGCCTAGACAGTAACACTAGTACACCTACAATATTGTGTGGACTATCCATGCAGAGCTCTAACCAGCTATATACTATTGATACACTCTTCTAAATATCTTAGTTAGTATGTTTGCAGTCTAGGAATCCTCCTGTGTGTCTCATGCACTTCTCTAATAACCAATCCAGACACTCTTGTAAATACCCAGTTAGTACCCATGCAGTCTAGGATTTCTCCTGTCTGTCCCATGCAGTTCTCCAATCACCCATCCAGTACTATCTACTTATCCTATCACTCCGCCAATACCTAAGCACTTATAAATTCACCATGCGCTCTGTTTGCAGTACTGTAATTATTCCAGTTACTAGTCATCTACTTATGGAATGGCCTAGACAGTAGCACTAGTGCACCTACAATATTGTGTGGACTATCCATGCAGAGCTCTAATCAGCTATATACTATTGATACACTCTTCTAAATATCTTAGTTAGTACCTTTGCAGTCTAGGAATTCTCCTGTGTGTCTCATGCACTTCTCTAATAACCAATCCAGACACTCTTGTAAATACCCAGTTAGTACCCATGCAGTCTAGGAATCCTCCTGTGTGTCCCATGTACTTCTCCTATCACCCATCCAGCACTATCTACTTATCCTATCACTCCGCCAATACCTAAGCACTTATAAATTCACCATGCACTCTGTTTGCAGCACTGTAATCATTCCAGTTACTAGTTATGTACTTATTAAATGGCCTAGCCAGTATCACATGTATAGCTATAATATTGTGTGCACTATCCATGCAGACCACTAACCAGCTACATAGAATTGATACACTCTTCTAAATACCCAGTTAGTACCTATGCTGTCTAGGTATCCTCCTGTCTGTCTCATGCAATTCTCCAATTACCCATTCAGCACTATCTACTTATCCTATCACTCCGCCAATACCTAAGCACTTATACATTCACCATGTACTCTGTTTGCAGCACTGTAATTATTCCAGTTTCTAGACATGTACCTATGGAATGGCCTAGCCAGTAACACAAGTAGAGCTACAATACTGTGTGCACTATCCATGCAGGCCTCTAACCAGCTACATACTATTGATACACTCTTCTAAATACCCAGTTAGTACCTATGCTGTCTATGAATCCTCCTGTCTATCTCATGCACTTCTCCTATTTCCCATCTAGCACTATCTACTTATCTTATCACTATGCCAGTACCTAAGCACTTAGAAATTCACCATGCACTGTGTTTGCTGCACTGTAATCATCTTTTTACTACTTATGTACTCTTGGAATGATCCAGGCACTAAATATGCACTATCACAATACCCTGTGTACTATCCATGTAGATCTCTAATCAGTTACATACTACTGATTCAGTCCTCCAATTCTCTAGGTAGTACCCATGCAGTCCAACAATCCTCCTGTCTCTGACAATACACTTTTCCAATAATCCATGCAGCACTATGAATTTATGTAATCAGTCTGTTAATACATTAGCAGTTATAAAGTAACCATGCACTCTGTTTGCAGCACTGTTATCATCCAGTTACTACTCATGTAGTCTTTAACGAGCCAAGCACTAAGATATAATGTATTCTAATGTTTCAGTCAGTAGCCATGTACTTATGCAATTATGCAGGTACTAACTATGCACTTCTACAATCACATGTGTAGTAAGAATGCTGTGCTCTAATCTCCTAAACACTACTCATAGACTTGTCCAATTATCCAGGTAGTACTATTCCACTGCTCTAATCATTGATATAGTATGATTGTATGTATTTGTATAGTTATATATGTGAATAATGATTTATAATTATTTCAATTACATTAAATTGTTTTCAAAACTTTATTTTTAAGATATTTTGCATAATTCTAAAGATGCAGTTACAATGACAAGAAAAGAGCAAAGATAAAGATGACAAAGAAAGGAGGCCTATGTAAAGCAAATAGCAAAAGAACAATTAGGGCAAGTACAACATGGATCCTTAAAGAAAAAGCCTTCTGGTAAGAGAAGTAAAGAATTTTTGAAAAAAGTTTTAAAGAGTCTTATACATTCTAAAATAAAAGAACAGAGAGATACAACAAGTACAGTCAAAGAAACGGTAAAGAAAAATGCACAGAAAACTACAAAATTGGATTATCAGAAAATAAAAAATGTGGAAACCAGGAAGAAAATATTTTCTGAAATTCAAAAAAGATTATATAAAAGTAGATTTCTCCACAATTTGTTAAAAAAATGTAAGAAATACAAAAGATCAGCATTTTACAAACAAAAAAAGGAGGTTCTAAGTATTATTGAAAAAGCTTTTGAATTAAAAAGAAGATTGTTTATCTTAGTTTTAAAAAGATTGAAAACTTTAAATACAATAATGCAGTCTATGAAGGACAAATGTAAAAGAAAAAGAATTGTAAACAGAACTAACTTTTGTAAAATATTTTCTGGAGAATGGAAGCATACTTCTAGTACAGAACCTTTTTTTAATGAAGAAAGCTATTTCAACAAAATGATTTAGTTCACGCAGTTGATACCTGTGGTCATTGTTATGAAGTTAAAAATAGTTGTCCAATTGAAAAAAAAAAGATGGTTCCTAGAAATGTGGAAAAAGTAATAGCTGAGGAAGTTCAAGAGAGACGTACACAGGCTCCAGTGTTTACATGGAATTGTAGTGGTATTTGTAGTATACATCAAGAATCTATTGATATTTTAGAAAATTTCGTAAGAGAATATGGAAAAACAGAAGATTAAAATATTGCAAGGACTGGATCCTTGCAAAGTGAGAAAAAATACAGGGTTGCGAGGTCATTCTCTGGCTTGTCTTTCTAGGAAAGTGTGTCAAAGTCGTTTTCATCATTTGAAAATGTTAGCAGTACATCATTCTGAAATGCGGAAGTTAGTTAGAAGATTATACTATGTGAAAAGTCCTGCATTATGTCTAAATGAAATGAATACAGCTCTTTTGCATGGTTCAGTGTTGGATGTAAAAAAACGTTTGTGATGATTTAGTGTTACTTTTCTTTGCTGGTCAAGAGGAGTGTAGATAAAGTGAAAGTTTGATAAGTTTAAAGTAGTTTCTGGTGAAAATCCCAACTATGTTTGTATCTGTTGCCGACGTACTCATTATAAAATTCAAACTAGGAATGTAGATGTGTTTTTAAAAAGTGAAAAGGAAAACAATGATAAATGGAGGGAATTTGCTGTGTATTTGTTTGTGGAAGGTCGTTTTGAGTTGGATAGTGAACAATGTATTTGTAAATATTGTTACAATAAATTAGAAGACAATAAAATGCCAGCTAGAGCTGTCCATAATGACCTAGATTTAGTAGCTATACCTCCAGAACTTTAATATTTAAATACATATGAGTCCATCCTTCTTCAAACTGTGCACCCATTTCAGGCTATAATTCGGATGGAACCTAAAACAGGTAAGCTGCCTCCAACGGATCTACCAAGAGGTTTAAAAGGAAGAGTTGTGTATTTACCTTTAGATTTTAAGAAAAATGTTGAAACTGCAGGTGTAGAAAGAGAGGATATTGAACCTGTAGTCATTCTTGTTAATGATGTACCTACAAAGAGTAGGAAAATATGGCAAGAGTTAGTAGATGTGAGGAAACTCCAAAATCTGCTGCAAAACAATATCTACTATAAAACTGTAAATGTAGAATCACGAGGAATGAATTTATAGAAGATGATACAGACATTTCAAGTGGACAAAAAGAAAAAGTGGAGAACTGCAGAAATGAAGAGATTTATGAACATTATACTATACACCCTCTACATTCAAAAGAACTGATAGGAGACACTATTGAATTGCTCCAGATGAAAAAAGAAAACGGAACTCCCATGATTGTATGGGAAAAATGTTTGGAAGCTCGTTGTTTTCCACAGCTGTTCCCTACCGGAAAAGGTGGACGATATGATGAACGACCAGTTCAGATTCCAGCTTCAGAATATCGTACTTTATGACTATACTCAGAAGAACCAAGATTTTGCCAGTGTATTCCATATTTGTTTAATCTTTTATTTGAAAGTGACCTGTCTGCACTTTCATATGCAGTCAACCACATATTGAAAACAAGAATTCATCTTTCACATGTTTCTGCAAAGGAATTCATGGACAAAGTTGAAGAAAGAGACAAACATTTAGAATCACAGGTAATTAATTTGATGGCATGTCAACGTGGCACTGAAATGTATATTAAGGAACTTAGGAACCCCTATGTGGTTTGTTATACTTGGCTGTGCTGAGTACGCATGGGATGATTTACTGGATTTTCTACGACAAGCAAAATCAAATATAGAAAATATTGAATTGAAGACACCTGGAGAACTGTGTTCCCTGGATCCTGTAAATGTCTGTAGATATTTTAATCATAGATTTGAAGCTATAATGTCTTTCATCTTCAATAAAAAAGAATCCACTTATTGAAGTTACTGATTTCTTTTGGAGAAAAGAATACCAAGCTAGAGGTGCTCCTCATATACATATGTTTTATGGATCAAGGATGCACCCAAATTTGGAAATGATTCGGATAAAACTGTTTTATCTTTTACTGAAGATTATGTTACCTGTGCAATTCCGAAAACAGGAGGAGAAAATATCTTAAGACAGCAAGCTTTACGATTTCAAAGTCATCGATGTGGAAAATATTGTCGACGGAAATACAAGTCAAAGGAAAAGTTTACACAAAATGTCGATTTGTTTTTCCACGTCAAGTAATTTCCAAAGGAAGAGTGAACAGTTTTATATCCGCAGTGAGGCATACTATCACTCGAAAATCACCAAAAAATACTTATAATATAAAAAGAACGGAATAATCGAAATACATCAATGAGTACAATCCAGTGATTTTAAAGATGTGGAATGCAAATATGGACATACAATATGTTGCAGATAACTCAATTGCTGTTGGTCGCTATGTCCCGTCATATATTACGAAATCTGAGAAGACAGAATTGAAAGAAATGTGGAATGATATTTCACAGGAGAAGACACTTAGCAAAAAATTGTACAGCTTCAGCTTGAAGATGCTTTCACATCAACAAATTGGATCCTAAGAATGTTCGGATCGATTGACATCTGCAAGTTTATATTCAAAGTCAAGATGAATCATCTGGATAAGTCTAGGTCTTGCTGCAACACAAAATCGAGTTTTGAAATCTGTACAATAAATTGAATATTTGGCACTTAATGAACCGGAAAGTACAGATATTCTGAAAACAAATATGTTGGATGCGTACTATCCAAATTAAAGTCCATACCTGGAAAACATATGTCTATATGAAATTCTGCAATATTATAGTTTTTAAAAATTTTTTACGGAAAATATAAATGAAGGAAAATACGTTGTAATTGCATCTGAAGGATGTTTGGTAAAGAATGCCAAAGGAAATTTGATTAATCACAGGAAACTAAGTTGCAATACTCCGAATAAAAGAGAGTTTTTCTATTTAGCTCTTCTGCAACTCTTCAAACCTTGGCGGACTGAAATGGAATTACTTGGAGACTGCTATGAAGATTCTTTCAAATGCATGTAAAGATAGCATTGAATGTACAATTTTACCAAATTATCTCCAAATGTTGAACGAAGAGATGAACCAAGAAAGAACTATTGCAGCTGAAATAGCTAGAGATAGTTCTCAAGATAGTCAGAGTTCTGTTCAAGTGGAAACGGTGATGCAGCAAACACAACAGGACAATATTGATTTGGAAAATTTAGAGGAACGTCTGAATACTGAACAGAAAGAAATATATCACCAAGTTACACATCAGATACAACATAGATTACTGGATGAAAGGAGTGATTGCCAATGTACATCATTTAGACCTACTCTTATGTACATTAGTGGACAAGCTGGAATGGGGAAAAGTTTCTTGATCAAATGTTTGTCAAGTTATTTACAGAAAACAACGGATTCACATTTGTCCTGAGTTGTAACTGCTCCAACTGGGTTAGCAGCGCACAACATTAAAGGGAATCCATTACATCGTCTACTTAGGTTACCAGTAGAACATGAAAATAAGTTGGAATACCACAAGCTATCTGGAGGAGCTTGTTTAGAAGTTTCAAAAGTACTGAAGAAAATGAAACTTCTGGTAATTGATGAAGTAAGCATGGTCTCAAACTTAATGCTTGCATTTGTACATTTGAGGATTCAGCAGATTTTAAAAACAAATTATGATGTTTTACTTGGAGGAAAACATGCAATTGTATTTGGTGATCTACTACAACTCACACCTGTGAAAGGCCAACCGGTTTTTAAGACCCTTCTTCATGTGGACACTAAAAAATCATTGGGAAGTATTGGAAATGTGAACATTTGGACTTATTTTGAATACAAGGAACTGACTAAGAACATGCGACAAGTGAATGACAAAGATTATGGAAACATTCTTCAAGATATTAGAATTGGTGTCTTAACAAAGGATGGAAAAAAAACTTTAGAAAGTAGGCTACTGAGAAACTTGTTTCCAAAAGAAAATATTGCACCTGAATCAATCTACCAAAAAATTGCAGAAAAGAAGTCTATAACTTGCCTTATGCCAACACTGAAAGAATGCTCTACATTCAATGAAGAACTCTTGAAACTGGAGAATGAACCGATAATGAAAATGGAAGCCATTGATAAAATAGAACATGAAGGAGTAACTATTCTTTTGTCAGAGAAATTACATTTAAAATTAGACTCTTTGGAAAAATCAATATCTAAGACTGCTGGTTTGGAAAAGACCTTATATGTATCTCTAAACTGCCGGGTAATATTAGGGCGTAATTTAGATGTTGAGAAAGGTTTAGTAAAGGAAGCAATGGGGAAAGTTGTTGACTTTGTTCGTTATGCAAATAGAGATGAAATTGATTTTTTTAAGATTAAATTTAATCAGATAGAAGAGGTGAAACAGATTGGACGTTGTTCTGTTCGTTTCTTGCTTATAAAAGATTTGTATGTTCGTAGAAAACAGAATCCTGTTTGTTTAGCATATGCAGTGACCATTCATAAATCTCAAGGGTTAAGTGTAGGCAATGCTTTGGTAAATATTGGAAATTCTGTGTTTAAAGAAGGTATGGCATATGTTGCATTGTCTCGAGTAAGAACGTTATCCGGATTGTATCTGATTGATGAGCAAAAGGTTAGTGCAGATGTAAATTGTGTAAAAGAGTACAATAGGTTAAGAAGACGGTACACTCCTAGCTTAGGTGAATATCCTGTTTATGAAAAACGTTTAACCCCTTGTATGCCCATGACGAGCTGGACTCGTCATGGAGCACAGTCGCGCTGTGCCCATGACGAGTCCAGCTCGTCATGAGGCATACCCTAGGGAATCCCTCTGGTGCGGGCACCAGAGGGATTCCCTTTCTGCCAAAATAGCCTCGGAAGCTGGGGAAGAGCTTCCCCAGCTCCCGAGGCCCCCCCCCCCCCTTTCACTGTAATGATGATCGGCGCGCACGGCGCGCCAACTTCATTACAGTGAAAGTGAAACTGAAATGAGCCAAGAGGCTCATTTCAGTTTCACTTTCTAAGTGCTCAGGGGGCTATCTCAGCCCCCTGAGCACATAGTAAGACGGGAGAGGTGTCGTTGGAAAGGGGGCGATCCCCAAGCAGGGATCCACCCACTAGACACCAGGGAGGGGGGAGCGGCCCCTTGGGCAAGGGCCTTTGCTCCCCCCCAAATAATTTTGGCCAAATTTAGTCTTTTTGCCCCCCCAGGGCAAAAAGCCCACTAGACACCAGGGATTTAAAAAAAAAATACAAAATAGGGGTGGGGGCTGCCCAAAACGGGCAGGCCCATGTCCCCACCCCACCCCCAATTACTACAGTCTTTCTGCCCCCCCCCCCGGGGGGCAGATGGGGCATCGGCCCCTAATCTGCCCCTTCGGGGGGCAGAAAGCCCACTAAAAACCAGGGATTTGTTTTTAGTTTCTTTTTAGGGTGGGGGCTGCCCGCAACGGGCACGCCAATGCCCCCACCCACCCGCCACCAATACAGACTTTCTGCCCCCCCGGGGGGCAGATGGGGCATTGGCCACCAATCTGCCCCCCCGGGGGGGGGACAAAAAGCCCTCTAGACACCAGGGAAATAAAAAAAAATAAATAGGGGTGACACAAATTTCCTACCACCCAGCGTTCCCCCGGGTCTCCTGATAAAAACCCAGGTGACCCCCTTGCAAAACCAGGTCGTTTTGATGTAGGCAATTTTCATGTCGCCTCAATACGTTTTGGGCTCTTGCCTGTCGCGGGTACTTGGGCCTCCCACACAAGTGAGGCACCATTTTTACCGGGAGACCCGGGGGAACGCTGGGGGGTGGGAAATTTGAGTGAGCCTGGTGATGCCACAACTTTCCCACACAAAAATGTGTGAAAAATGTGATTTTTTTCAGTTAAAATTGAGGTTTACAGGGGATTCTGGGTAAGGAAACGTTGGGGGATCCATGCAAGCCATACCTCCCTCGAAGCCCCCGGGTGTCTAGTTTTCAGAAATGTATGGGTTTGGTAGGTTTCCCCAGATGGCCGCCGAGCACCGGGCCAAAAACCCAAGGGACTCCCCTTTGCAAAACCAGGTGGTTTTGAGATAGTCAATTTTGATGTCGCCTCACTGCGTTTTGGGCCCTTGCCTGTCGTGGGTACTTGGGCCTCCCACACAAGTGAGGCACCATTTTTACCAGGAGACCTGGGGGGACGCTGGGTGGTTGGACATTTGAGTGAGCCCGGTGATGCCACAACTTTCCCATACAAAAATGTGTGAAAAAGGTGATTTTTTCAGCTAAATTTGAGGTTTGCAGGGCATTCTGGGTAAGGAAACTTTGGGGGATCCACGCAAGCCATACCTCCCTGGAATCCCCCGGGTGTCTAGTTTTCAGAAATGTGTCGGTTTGGTAGGTTCCCCTAGGTGGCCGCCGAGCACCGGGCCAAAAACCCAGGTGACCCCCCTTGCAAAACCAGGCCGTTTTGATGTAGGCAATTTTCATGTCGCCTCAATACGTTTTGGGCCCTTGCCTGTCGCGGGTACTTGGGCCTCCCACACAAGTGAGGCACCATTTTTACCGGGAGACCCGGGGGAACGCTGGGTGGTGGGAAATTTGAGTAAGCCCGGTGATGCCACAACTTTCCCACACAAAAATGTGTGAAAAATGTGATTTTTTTCAGTTAAAATTGAGGTTTGCAGGGGCTTCTGGGTAAGGAAACGTTGGGGGATCCACGCAAGCCATACCTCCCTCGAAGCCCCCGGGTGTCTAGTTTTCAGAAATGTGTCGGTTTGGTAGGTTCCCCTAGGTGGCCGCCGAGCACCGGGCCAAAAACCCAGGTGACCCCCCTTGCAAAACCAGGTCGTTTTGATGTAGGCAATTTTCATATCGCCTCAATACGTTTTGGGCCCTTGCCTGTCGCGGGTACTTGGGCCTCACACACGAGTGAGGCCCAGTTTTTATCGGGAGACCCGGGGGAATGCTGGGTGGTAGGAAATTTGTGTCAGCCCGGTGATGCCACAACTTTCCCACACAAAAATGTGTTGTGAAAAGGTGATTTTTTCAGCTAAATTTGAGGTTTGCAGGGCATTCTGGGTAAGGAATCGTTGGGGGATCCACGCAAGCCATACCTCCCTGGAATCCCCCGGGTGTCTAGTTTTCAGAAATGTGTGGGTTTGGTAGGTTCCCCTAGGTGGCCACCGAGCACCGGGCCAAAAACCCAGGTGACCCCCCCATGCAAAACCAGGTCGTTTTGAGATATGCAAATTTCATGTCGACTCACTACGTTGTGGGCCCTTGCCTGTCGCGGGTACTTGAGCCTCCCACACGAGTGAGGCACTGTTTCTATCAGGAGACCCGGGGGAACGCTGGGTGGTAGGAAATTTGTGTCAGCCCGGTGATGCCACAACTTTCCCACACAAAAATGTGTGAAAAAGGTGATTTGTTTAGCTCAATTTGAGGTTTGCAGGGCATTCTGGGTAAGGAAACTTTGGGGGATCCACGCAAGCCATACCTCCCTGGAATCCCCCGGGTGTCTAGTTTTCAGAAATGTGTCGGTTTGGTAGGTTCCCCTAGGTGGCCGCCGAGCACCGGGCCAAAAACCCAAGGGACTCCCCTTTGCAAAACCAGGTGGTTTTAAGATAGGCAATTTTGATGTCGCCTCACTGCGTTTTGGGCCCTTGCCTGTCGTGGGTACTTGGGCCTCCCACACAAGTGAGGCACCATTTTTACCAGGAGACCTGGGGGGACGCTGGGTGGTTGGACATTTGAGTGAGCCCGGTGATGCCACAACTTTCCCACACAAAAATGTGTGAAAAAGGTGATTTTTTCAGCTAAATTTGAGGTTTGCAGGGCATTCTGGGTAAGGAAACTTTGGGGGATCCACGCAAGCCATACCTCCCTGGAATCCCCTGGGTGTCTAGTTTTCAGAAATGTGTCGGTTTGGTAGGTTCCCCTAGGTGGCCGCCGAGCACCGGGCCAAAAACCCAGGTGACCCCCCTTGCAAAACCAGGTCGTTTTGATGTAGGCAATTTTCATGTCGCCTCAATACGTTTTGGGCCCTTGCCTGTCGCGGGTACTTGGGCCTCCCACACAAGTTTGAGGTTTGCAGGGCATTCTGGGTAAGGAAACGTTGGGGGATCCACGCAAGCCATACCTCCCTCGAAGCCCCCGGGTGTCTAGTTTTTAGAAATGTATGGGTTTGTTAGGTTTCCCTAGATGGCCGCTGAGCACCGGGCCAAAAACCCAAGGGACCCCCCTTTGCAAAACCAGGTGGTTTTGAGATAGGCAATTTTGATGTCGCCTCACTGCGTTTTGGGCCCTTGCCTGTCGCGGGTACTTGGGCCTCCCACACAAGTGAGGACCCATTTTTACCAGGAGACCCGGGGGGATGCTGGGTGGTGGGAAATTTGAGTGAGCCCGGTGATGCCACAACTTTCCCACACAAAAATGTGTGAAAAATGAGATTTTTTCAGCTAAAATTGAGGTTTGCAGGGGATTCTGGGTAAGGAAACGTTGGGGGATCCATGCAAGCCATACCTCCCTGGAAGCCCCCGGGTGTCTAGTTTTCAGAAATGTATGGGTTTGGTAGGTTTCCCCAGATGGCTGCCGAGCACTGGGCCAAAAACCCAAGTGACCCTCCTTGCAAAACCAGGTGGTTTTGAGATAGGCAATTTTGATGTCGCCTTACTTCGTTTTGGGCCCTTGCCTGTCACGGGAACTTGGGCCTCCCACACAAGTGAGGACCCATTTTTACCAGGAGACCCGGGGGGATGCTGGGTGGTGGGAAATTTGAGTGAGCCCGGTGATGCCACAACTTTCCCACACAAAAATGTGTGAAAAATGTGATTTTTTCAGCTAAAATTGAGGTTTGCAGGGGATTCTGGGTAAGGAAACGTTGGGGGTTCCACGCAAGCCATGCCTCGCTGGAAGCACACGGGTGTCTAGTTTTCAAAAATGTATAGGTTTGCTAGGTTTCCCAAGGTGCCCGCAGAGCTAGGGTTCAAAAACTACAGCTAGAGATTTTGCCAAAAAAGGGTCATTTTTCACTGCGAAATTGAGGTGTGACCACGTTGCGTTTTGCGCTGTTTCCTGTCGTGGGCACTAGGCTGACCCACACAAGTGAGGTACCGTTTTTCTCGTAAGACTTTGGGGAACGCGGGGTGTGTGGAAATTTGTGGATCCACGCAGATTCCGGAACTTTCCACCACAGAAATGTGGGAATTTATTTTTTTTTTTGTCAATTTTTTAGGTTTGCAAGGGATTCTGGGTAACATACCCTGGTGGGAGGCGGTCAAGTCACCCCATCCTGGATTCCCCTGGGTGTCTAGTTTTCAAAAATGTATAGGTTTGCTAGGATTATCAAGGTGCCCGCAGAGCTAGAGTTCAAAAGCTACAGCTAGACATTTTGCTATTAAAGGGTAATTTTTCACTACGAAATTGAGGTGTGACCACGTTGCGTTTTGCGCCGTTTCCTGTCGCGGGCACTAGGCTGACCCACACAAGTAAGATACCGTTTTTCTCATAAGACTTTGGGGAACGCAGGGTGTGTGAAAATTTGTGGATCCACGCAGATTCCGGAACTTTCCCCCACAGAAATGTGGGGAAAATGTGTTTTTTGGACAATTTTTTAGGTTTGCAAGGGATTCTGGGTAACAGACCCTGGTGGGAGGCAGTCAAGTCACCCCATCCTGGATTCCCCTGGGTGTCTAGTTTTAAAAAATGTATAGGTTTGCTAGGTTTTCCAGGGTACCCGCAGAGCTAGGGTTCAAAAACTAGAGCTAGGCACTTTGCCAAAAAAGGGTAAATTTTCACGGCGATATTGAGTTGTGACCACGTTGCGTTTTGCGCCGTTTCCTGTCGCGGGCACTATGCCTACCCACACAAGTGAGGTACCATTTTTATCGGGAGACTTAGGGTAATTCAGATTTGTAAAGGAACTGTTATTATCTATTGACTCTCGATGCATTTCTGCCTTCTTAATGAAAGATATTGTGTAAAAAGTCATTCTAAAAAATGACTGATTATTCTCATGCTAGTATGAGTATTCCCAATTTCAGAAATGTGCAAATATCTACTGTTTCTAAACTCTATATTTTGTTCCCATTTCAGAAATACATAGGTGTCTTTTATACCGATTTTTCCATGTACACATTTTTACAGAATAATTACTATATACCCGGTACATAATAAAAAACCATTGCAAGTTGCTGCTCAGTTTTTGGCTCTGGGTTCGTCAAGTTCTTGGTGAACCTACAAGTCCTATATATCCCCACAACCAGTAATGTCCAGCTGATGTAATGGTATATTGCTTTCAACTCATAATTAGAAGAAGTTACAGGTGAAAACGTTGACACAAAAGGCTGTTTTTTTCAACTAATTTTCAATTTATCCTATATTTATCTGTTAGTTTCTATAAAAAAACCTTGATGGATCTACACAAATGACCCCTTGCTGAATTCAGAATTGTGTCTTCTTCTCGAAAATGTATAGCTTTCCAGGATCCATTATTGCTTTTGTACCCTTTTCTGCCATTAACTGGAAGGAGGTCAAAAGCACAAAAAATAGCAAAAATAGGCTATGTCCCAGAAAAATGGCAAAACTGTGTAAAAAATGTTGGGTTTCTGAAAAGAGTCTGGTATCCCCGAAAATCTGGGAAAATGGTGATTTCAACCCCACAAACCCTTTTTTGATAACATTTGCAGGGAAAAACCCAGAGGATTTCATTTGCAGCCCGTTTTTCTAATTTTTACGAAAAAAACAAAATTTTGCTGTATTTTGGCTCATTTCTGTGACCCCTCTAGGAGCATCCACACAACCTGAGTACCTTTAGAATCCCCATGATGTTGGAAGAAAAGGACGCAAAGTTGGCGTGGATACCTTATGTGGTCAAAAATGTACAGGGGCCTCAGCGCGCACTACCCCAAATAGCCAAAAAAGGGCGTGACACAGGAGGGGAAAAGGCCTGGCAGCGAAGGGGTTAATAAGTCCAAAACTAAAATATGATAAATATTTTACTGAGGTTGCAAAGCAAAAAGAATCGAAAAGAATGATGCGTCTGGAAGAAAATAGAAGGGAACTCGGTTGCTAATATTGTAGAATATCAGTTACAAAATAGTTCAGGTATCAACTGCTATGCTAATGTAATCGTGAACGTTGTCTTTTACTTAGAAAATCGACAGCATGCAATTATGGAAAATCGAGAAAAAAGATTTTGTTCATTGTTACATTATATTTTTGAAAAGTTGAAAACTGATACAACGAAAATCCATACTGCTTCTGATGTGCGGAATCTTCTCGATATATGTTCTGGATATTCACAATTTAAACAGAATGTACAGCAAGATGCTCCGGAATTTCTTAAGTTTATGCGTGCAGTATTGGAAGATGAAGGAATAATTAAAAATCTCTTTGGACTACGTTACAGATGGGATCATGCATGTGACTGCTGTTCATTTTCATCTACCACTAAAATAGACACTAAGGGCCCGATTCACAGAACTAACTTAAGACAAAATCCTAAACTTACTACCATTTTGGTATTCACAGAAGGCACTTACTCATTTTGGTATTCCCAGAAGGCACTTACCCATTTCGGTATTCACAGAAATTAGGAGTCCTAACTTTAGGACTTCTAAATGCCTTCTGTGAATACCGAAAGTCTTAAAGTTAGGATTTTTTTCAGTTTAGGAGTCCTAAAGTTAGGAGTCCTAACTTTACTACTCCTAAACTGAGAAAAATCCTAACTTTAAGACTTACGGTATTCAGAGAAGTCAATGAGGAGTCCTAAAGTTAGGAGTCCTAACTTTACTATTCCTAAACTGAGAAAAATCCTAACTTTAAGACTTTCAGTATTCACAGAAGGCATTTAGGAGTCCTAAAGTTAGGAGTCCTAACTTTACTACTCCTAAACTGAGAAAAATCCTAACTTTAAGACTTTCATATCTAATATTTCTGATGCCAAAATTCTGAGAAGATGTCAGCATGAATTAATCAGTATATTTTGGATATATTCACATCAAGTAATTTCACAAACATCATTCGGCCTATTCGGAAGGTATTAATATGAATTCAGAAGTTTATTTTGGATATCTTCAATGCAAATCTTTTCAGAAACATCATTTGGCCTATTGGAAAGATGTTCAGAATTACGGTTTGAATAATTTATTCTGTTTTTTCATATTTCGTTTTGAAAAATGTGTTCGAAAAAAGGTGCTCATATATTTAATCTTTGTATAATATACAATGTTAATGATGATGTACATTTATAAAAATGTAAATAGAGAATTGACTTTGTTGTAGATATTTTTAAGATACATGTATTTTTTAACAATCTTATTGATTGTATGTTTTTTTGCCCGCTGTCACCTGATGATTCAATTTAAAATCACTGGATATGGTGAAATTCAACAGATTCTGAAGACAGCAAAAAAGGCAATATGAATATGTTATATAATTATAAAATGATGTTGTGTTCTTAAAACTATAAAATTATAAGTAATAACAGTATTTTTTCTTCTCTTGTACAGACGCTATAAGTAAAGTTTAACATATTTAAAATTTACATTAGAAAAAAAGAGGAAAAAAAATGTTTCAATAAGTTTCAGATCTACTTCAAAACAGGTAAGATTAAGTCACCCACACACTACCCATGCACTGCTACAATCACCTGTGCACTATGTATACAATCCTCTAACCACGTAACACTACTTATTTACATCTTCAATTACTCAGGTAGTACCCATACAGTTCAGCAATCACCCTGTCACTCTCTATGTACTCCTGCTACCACCATCAACCACCATGTACTTATCTGCCAAAGCTGAAACACTTATGAATTCACCATACACTTTTCTTGCAGCACTGTAATCATCCAGTCCCTACCCATGTTCTCATGCAATAAGCCAGACACTAACAGATGTTCTGCTACAATAACATGTGCACTAGCCTTGCAGTCCTCTAACCAGCTACACACTGGTCATTGAAATCTTCATTTTCACAGGTACTACCCATGCACTCCAGCAATGACATTGTCACTCCCAATGCACTCCTCCAATAATGGAGTCACCACCATGTACTTATCAAATCACTCAGGCATTTATAAATTTACCATACAGTCTCCTTGCAGTATTCTAATAATCTAGTGACTACCCATGTACTCATTCAATGACCCAGATACCAATACAAGCTCTACTACAATCACATGTGCACTTGCCATGCAGTACCCTAACCACCTACACAGTACAGATTCCCTCCTGTAATTACCCAAGTAGTAGCCAAGCAGTCCACCAATCACACTGTCACTCTCTGTCCACTCCTGCAATCATCCTGATAGAACCATGTCCTTAGCTAATCACTGTGCTGAAACACAAGCACTTATAAACTCACCCTGCTGTCAACTACCAGCACTCTAACTATCCACTCACTATCCATGCACTTGTACAGTGACTCAGGCATTATGACCCGCATTGTTACAGTCAAATGTACACAATCTATGCAGTCCCCTAAGCCCCTGCAGACTACAGATTCAGTCCAGCAATAACCCAAGCTAGTAACAATGCTGTCCACCAATCACACTGTCACTCTATGTCCACTCCTGCAATTATCCTGACAGAACCATGTCCTTATGTAATCACTGTGCCGAAACACAAGCACTTATAAAGTCACCCTGCTGTCAACTACCAGCAGTGTAAGTATGCAGTCACTATCCATGCACTTCTACAATGACACATGCATTAAGACTAACCCCGGGCGTAGCACTACGCTTCGCCCACGTAGTGTACGTAGCGCTGCCTGCTTCGCACTTTCCGAAGTAGGCGAAGCAGGGCAGCGCTACGCACACGCCGAGGGCGAAGCGTAGCTGCTTGCCACCCGCCACCCACCTCCCGCCTGCCCTCCTTTTAATAATATAAGCATTGAAAAATAAATTAAAGTAAGTCGACTTACCCGTAAGCGCGGCGTCTCCGGGGCTCCCTCTTTCTGTTTCTAATTTCTTCTGGCAAATGCGCATGCGTGGACACCCGCGCATGTGCATTTCTCGCGAGAAATGCGCATGCGCGGGCGTCCGCGCATGCGCATTTGCCAGAAGAAATTAGAAACAGAAAGAGGGAGCCCCGGAGACGCCGCGCTTACGGGTAAGTCGACTTACTTTAATTTATTTTTCATTGCTTATATTATTTAAAAGAAGGGCGGGCGGGAGGTGGGTGGCACGTAGTGGGGCTACGCGAAGCGCGTAGTGTGCGTAGATTTGGGCACACTACGTGCTGCTTCACGTAGCCCCACTACGCCCACTACGCCCACCCTTAATTAAGACATGCATTGTTACAGTCAAATGTACACAATCTATGCAGTTCCCTAACCCCCTGCTGACTACTGATTCACTCCTGCAATAACGCAAGCTAGAAGCAATGCTGTCCGCAAATCACAGTGTCACTCTCTGTCCACTCTTGTAATCATCCTGACAGAACCATGTCCTTATCTAATTATTGTGCCGAAATACAAGCACTTATAAACACACCCTGATATCAACTACCAGCACTCTAACTATGCAGTCACTATCCATGTACTTCTACAATGACTGGAGCATTAAGACACACAGTGCTACAGTCAAATGTGCACAATATATGCAGTCCCCTAACCCCCTGCAGACGACTGATTCACTTCTGCAATAACCCAAGCTAGTAGCAATGCTGTCCACCAATCACACTGTCACTCTATGTCCATTCCTGCAATTATACTGACAGAACCATGTCCTTATCTAATTACTGTGCCGAAACACAAGCACATATAAACTCACCCTGCTGTCAACTACCAGCACTAACTATCCAGTCACTATCCATGCACTTGTACAGTAACTCAGGCATTATGACCCGCACTCAAGCACAGTAACTATCCAGTCACTATCCATGGACTTGTACAGTAACTCAGGCATTATGACCCGCACTCAAGCATTAACACATGCAGTGCTACATTCAAATGTGCACAATCTATGCAGTCCCCTAACCCCCTGCAGACTACTGATTCCCTCCTGCAATAACCCAGTCATGTAGTTATAGAATGGCCTAGCCAGTAACACTAGTACAGCTGCGATATTCTGTGCACTATGCATGCAAACCTCTAACCAGCTACATACTATTGATACGCTCTTGTAAATACCCAGTTAGTAGCTATGCAGTCTAGGAATCCTCTTGTCTGTCCCATGCACTTCTCCTATCACCCATCCAGCACTATCTACTTATCTTATCACTCCGCAAATAACTAAGCACTTATAAATTTACCATGCACTCTGTTTGCAGCACAGTAATCATGCTAGTTACTAGTTATGTACTTATTGAATGATCTAGCCAGTAACACAAGTACAGCTACAATATTGTGTGCACTATCCATACAGACCTCTAACCAGCTACATACTATTGAAACAATCTTCTAAATACTCAGTTAGTACCTATGCAGTCTACTAATCCTCCTGTCTGTCCCATGCACTTCTCCAATCACCCATCCAGCACTGTCTACTTATCGTGTCACTCTGCCAATACCTCAGCACTTATAAATTCACCAACCATGCACTCTGTTTAGCAGTACTGTAATTATTGCAAATACTAGTCATGAACTTATGGAATGCCCTAGCCAGTAACGGTAGTAGAGGTACAATATTCTGTGCACTATGCATGCAGACCTTTAACTGGCTACATACTATTGGTACACTATTCTAAATACCCAGTTAGTACCCATGTACTCTAGGAATCCTCCTGGTTGTACCATGCACTTCTCCTATCAACCATCCAGCACTATCTACTTATCCTATCACTCTGCCAATGCCTAAGCACTTATACATTTACCATGCATGCTGTTTGCAGCTCTGTAAATATTGCAGTTTCTTGTCATGTACTTATAGAATGGCCTAGCCACTAACACAACTACAGCTACAATATTATGTGCACTATTTATCCAGAGCTCTAAGCAGCTACATACATTTGATACACTCTTCTAAATACCCAGTTAGTACCCATGCAGTCTCGGAATCCTCCTGTCTGTCGCATGTACTTCTCCAATCACCCCATCCAGCACTGTCTACTTATCCCATCACTCTGTCAATACATACGCACTTATAAATTAACCATGCACTCTGTTTGCAGCACTGTAATCATTCCAGTTACTAGTCATGTACTTACAGAATGGCCTAGCTACTAACACAAGTACACCTAAAATATTCTGAGCACTATGCATGCAGACCTCTAACTAGCTACATACTATTGGTACACTCCTGTAAATACCCAGGTAGTACCCATGCAGCCTAGAAATCCTCCTGTCAGTCCCATGCACTTCTCCAATCACGTATCCACCACTATCTACTTATCCTATCACTCCACCAATACGTAAGCACTTATAAATTCACCATACACTCGGTTTGCAGCACTGTAATCATTTCAGTTACTAGTTAGTGGGGATCCAACGGAAGATCTTTCGGAGCATGCGGAGGGTGTTGAAGCATGATGACGATACGGCGTTGACTTGTCTGGTCATCGAGAGGGAGGAGTCCAGGATGAAGCCCAGGTTACGTTGGCTTGGGAGTGGAGCCCAGGGCGGTGGGCCACCAGGAGTCGTCCCAGGCGGAGAGAGATGGTCACAGGATGAGGACTTCCGTCTTGTCTGAGTTCAGTTTCAGGCAGCTGTTCTTCATCCATTCGGCGACGTCTTTCATCCCCTCATGTAGGCTGGTTCTGGCGGAGGCTGGGTCGTTGGTGAGGGAGAGGATCAGCTGGGTGTCGTCTGCGTAGGAGATGATGTTGAGGTTGTGTTGGCATGCGATGGCTGCGAGGGGGGTCATGTATATGTTGAAGAGGGTGGGGCTGAGTGAAGATCCTTGTGGTACACCGCAGATGACTTCGGTGGCCTCGGATCTGAACGGGGGAGGCGGACTCTCTGGGTTCTTCCGGCGAGAAACGAGATGATCCACTCCAGCGCCTTCTCTTGGATACCGGTGTTGCTGAGGCGCTGCACTAGGGTGCGGTGGCAGACGGTGTCGAACGCTGCGGAGAGGTCCAGGAGGATGAGGGCCGCTGTTTCTCCGTTGTCGAACAGGGATCTGATGACGTCCGTGGCTGCGATGAGGGCGGTCTCAGTGCTGTGGTTGGCTCGGAAGCCGGACTGCGCGTGGTCGAGGGATCCGTTCGTCTCGAGGAAGGTGGCAAGCTGTCTGTTGACAGTCTTCTCGATGACTTTGGCAGGAAAAGGGAGGAGCGAGATGGGTCGGAAGTTCTTGAGGTCGGTGGGGTCCGCTGTTGGTTTCTTCAGGAGGGCGCTGAGCTAGGCGTGCTTCCAGCTTTCCGGGAAGGTGGCGGTGTTGAAGGAGGCGATGATGATGTCTCTGAGTTGGGGTGCGATGATGGAGTCGGCCTTGTTGAAGACGTGGTGAGGGCAGGGGTCGGTTGGGGATCCGGAGTGGATGGTGTTCATCGTGCGGATGGTGTCTTCGGTGCAGACCGGGATCCAGGTTCTGAGGGTGGTAGTGGGGGGCGATGGTTTGGTGGTAGGGTGCGTGGTCAGAGTGCCGAAGCTGTTGTGTATTTCGGCGATCTTGCGGTGGAAGAATGAGGCGAGTGAGTCGCAGAGGTCTTGCAAGGGAGTGATGTCGTTGTTTCCGGCGTTGGGGTTGGAGAGCTCTTTGACGATGCTGAAGAGTTCCTTGCTGTTGTGGGCGTTGTTGTCCAGTCGTTCTTTGAATGCTGTCTTCTTGGTGGTGCGGATCAGCTGGTGGTATTTGCGGGTGGCGTGCTTGAGGGCAGTCCAGTTGACTGTGGTCTGGTCGTTGCGCCTTGCTTTCTCGAGGGTGCGGCAGTTCTTCTTGGAGTTCATGAGTTCGTCAGTGAACCAAGAGGCTTTCTTGCTGCCGTGTCTGCTGAGAGGGGTCTTCAGTGGTGCGAGGACATCTGCGCAGTTGGTGATCCATTGCGTGAGGTTGTTGGCTGCTTCGGTGGGGTCCGTTATGCTGGCAGGTGGGTTCTGGCTGAGGGAGGTGGTGAGCTGGTCGGCGGTGATCTTGTTCCAGTTCCTGCGGGGAACCTGTTGCGGGTGGTGGTGGGTCATGGTTCTTCTGAAGCTGAAGTGGACGAAGCTGTGGTCAGTCCAATGAAGTCCGGTGGAGTGGCTGAAGTAGATGTGCTTGCTGGAGGAAAAGACTGGGTCGAGCGTGTGGCCGGCGTAGTGGTTGGGGGTGTTCACCAGTTGTTTGAGGCTGAGGTTGGCGAGGTTGTCCAGCAGGGTGGTGGTGTTGCTGTCTTTGTTGTTCTCCAGGTGTTGTTCTCCAGGTGGAAGTTGAGGTCCCCTAGGAGGATGTAGTCAACGGAGGAGAGGGCGTGCGGGCTGATGAAGTATGTGATGTCTTCGCTGAAACGTGTGCGTGGTTCTGGGGGTCTGTAGATGAGGGTGCCTCTGAGTGTGGTCTTGGGGTCGGTGTGTATCTGGAAGTGGAGGTGTTCGGCGGCGGTGAAAGTGTCGTCGGAGCTGGTCGTGATGCGGATGGTGTTCTTGTGCACGATGGCGATGCCTCCTCCAGTCTGGTTGACGCGGTCCCTCCGGGTGATCTTGTATCCGTCCGGGATGGCGATGGCGATGTCGGGCGCTGAGGAGGCGTTCTTCCAGGTTTCTGTGAGGAAGGCGACATCTGGTGATGTAGTGTCAAGCAGGTTCCAGAGTTTGATGGCGTGTCTGTGGACGGAGCGGGTGTTGGGCAGGATGCACTTGAGGTGGTTGCTGTTGGTGTTCAGCTTGGCGGGTGCGGTGCAGGTCCGGAGGCAGGTGAATTTGCAGGCTTGGCAGGTGAAGGGTCCGTGGGTGCGTTTCGGGGTGGCTCGGTAGCATGCTGGCGGTCGGCCGGTGTTGAGTGCGTTGAGGGTGGCGGCGTTGTAGGTCCGTCGTGTGGTCTGGCGATGGCAGGGGTCCGGGGTCCTGTTGCTGGGCGCGGGCCAGGCGTGGACGGGCGCAGACGGGCTTGCCTTTGGCGCGCCTTCGGCGCACAATCAGCGCACCCGCTGCGCGTGACCGCTGCGCGTATGCGCGGACTCTGCCATAAATGGAGAGTGGGGGGGCGGAGCGAGGGAGGAGCAGCTGGAAGGCGGGAGCGGGGTGGCGAGTGGGGAGGGGAGCGGTGCGGTGATGCTGGAGGGAACGGGGGTGGGGCCGCGGGGGAGCAGCAGCAGGGAGCGGGAAGCGGGGTGGAGCAGCGGGGGAAAAACGGCGGTATAGGCACAAAAACAATCAGGGGCACAACAGTTGAGATAGGAAACAATTACTGGCACAACGGCGAGATCAGGGGCACAACAGTAGAAAGAAAATCAATTACTGGCACAACAGCGAGATCAGGGGCACAACAGTAGAAAGAAAACAATTACTGGCACAACAGCGAGATCAGGGGCACAACAGTACAAAGAAAACAATTACTGGCACAACAGCGAGATCAGGGGCACAACAGTGGATACAATACGGGCAGCGGCGGCGGCAATGGAGACCGGGCACACGAGGATGGGCCACGCGGCGGGTGGAGCGGTGACCAGGTCAGGTCAAGATATGCAGGTCCAGTCCTTTTCACCTAGGCAACAAGGCAGTAGGCAGCAGGCATCTGACGAATTCCCTTACCCACACGTGGCAACATAGTAGGGCAGAAAAATGTTGGCGCATTTAGTTCAGGGTCTTAGGACTGCAATATTTGTATTGCCACTTCGTTATTTATTTGTAATATCCCCGCTCACCCCACTAATAAAGGGATATCTGGGGTGGGTTAGGGATTTTTATCTTAATTTAAAAAACCCTAAGCAGTAAAGCAACTTGTTTCCTAAGTGCTCCGTGGAATATGGTCGAGCCCACCCTGACCTTTAGGAGTCAGGGTGAACCCGATGATGAAGCATGCCACTACACGAATGGGAGAGGGTTATAAATAAAAAAATAGTTTTTACCTCTTCCCACCTCTGAGTGCACTGGAAGTATGTACACTACTCTTTCCAAATTCTTCTTCCTTTGATCATTTTTTTCAGTAAGAGGATACCCGTTATTGTTATAAGCCAATGTTACCATGTTTTGAGCAGAGAGCGTAAGCACTTTAACATTGGTTAGCAGTGGTAAAGTGCACCGAGTCCTAAGAGTTAGGAAGAAAGCACACCATGGATGCAATGTCTAACATTCCCTGTGTTACACAGCCTGTCTGGCTGCTTGGCAGATGACAAAGTTTGGGTTACCAACCTCCCTTTCTTATAGTCCATTTCTAGACACCAACATCTGTTTAGGGAATTTTATGCTGGGGTTCTGATTCTTTTGATGTGTACACTTCTCTTGTTCTTCTTTCCTCCTGAAATGATGTCTGTCACAGCAGGCAAGACTCTGAAGCTGATTGACCGACAACACAATTCATAGGTGTTGTTAGACCTGTCATCCTTAGGGCGGTCTTCCCCCAAAACTTTTGCCTTACTCCTCCATATTTTTTTATCACATTTTTGTTGGTCTGAGCTGTAGGGCATGTGCTCACACCTTGAAACATAATAACATTGTCTCATCGCCAATTGGCATATTTATAAGACCTTAGTATAGAGGTACTACAGATACCTAGGGTCTGAAAATTAAATAATACTAGTGGTCCGGCAGCACTTATTGCACCACCCACTTAAGTAGGCTTGCAAATCTGTCTCGGGCCTGCCATTTGAGCCTGTCTGTGCAGATTTAAACTGGCATTATGACGTGGAGAAACAAACCTTTTTTCAGGCTCATACCTGCCATTTTAATAAACATGAGTCACCGCTAGGGTAGTCTCTAAGCAACCCACATGTGCAATAGATTTAAAATGTGGGGCATGTAATTTTACATTTTACGTGTCCTGGTAGAACAATCCTTTAAATTAGTTTTGTACTACTGCAAAGTCTGCTTTTCCCATAGGATAACATTGAGGTTACCTTATAATATTTAAAAATCTGTAACTTCCTAATGAGACCAGGTAAACAGTTCATGCTTTGTGCTGCTTAGCTTTTGGTGAAGGCAGTAGTCTTCCTCCGCTATGAGGGTAGTGCTTTGGGTGACCGTCCCAGTTCAACAAGAGCACACTGTGTGAGACAGACCTATGTCATGGCGCAGGAACATGATCTGCGTTTGGCCATGACAACAAAAATCCAGACAGTACAATTAGGCACTCAGGGTAGAGGTACATGTCTTAAACCATACAGAGGACCTTTCCTGCCCCAATGGGCGCATTGAGGTTATCGTAGAATCGTTATCATCAACTCGATCTGATGGCTTTCTGTGATTCTCTCTAGGTACATTTACTGGTATAAGGCACCGCCTGTAGATTTTTAATTGGATTTTCCCATGTGTTTCTCAAAATTAGATTCCATTTGGCATAGGGTGTCAATGTTGGGCGCTGTCATAGTCAACATTACCATAATGTCTTGGGGGGTGCTTGGTACCTTTAGTTTAGTCAGGCTTAATAATATTCTACTCCATGTAAGCAATAATATAAAATTCAACCCTGAGTATGATGCAGCACAGCAACCTTCAGTGATGTGGTGTCAAATAACCCCCCACACAGTCACCAGACATCCCAGTTGAAGCCAGAAGCAGCCAATAAAAGCACAGCAGGTAGTGTATTTATTGCAGCCTCATCCTCCATGGAAGGGGAGGCTTCTGAGCCCCATCACTTCTCTACATCTTGAATGCTCCAGGGGCAAAGCACACGCACACAATAACTCGCTTGGGGTTTGTCAGTCACTGCAGGGCCAGATTCAGTGTACCGGAAACTACGCCTATGAATCTACCCAGAAGCAATTCCAGGAAGGCTACATTGAGGGGAGGCATGAAATTTGCCCCCACTGGGGCAAAAAGATGAGGATCTAGAGCTCTGATCACTATATTGGGCTACAGCTATGGGGACCAGCACTGTGTGCCGAGCTGTGTCTGCTGCCACTCCTGCCTTGCGGCATCACTGGAGAACCTCATAGGTAAATAATTGCACATGAGGGCCTGATAGCAATGCCTCAAGTCCTTGCAGCTGTCTAGGCACATACCCCCTCTCGATGGGCTCACTCTATGCCCAAGTCAACCAAGGACAACACCTGTCACCCAGTGCCACCTAGTTTCAGGAAGGCCTCACCTCGAATGGGCTACATTCAAGCGCTAGCATTTCCTGGCTGTGCTGTCCATTTCAAAGCCACCCGCTATCACTCCAGAGTCACATTCCACACCAATGGGGCAGCCCTTTCGTCCTCCATTTGTAGTAGAGTAGTCACCCATGTATGGACCCATTTGCAAGCCCTCATGACAACTGATCGTAGGTGCAGCAATACTTAGTACACACCAGCAGCTCAGTGGGTTCTATTTCCCCAGTGGCTGATGTCAGGGCTCAGCATTCATTGTGACAGTCAGCAGGTGTCCATTGCCCAATCTGAAGGCAGGATTAACAAAGTGTCACCCAGAGCTCAGAACAATTCATCCAGCATGGCCAAAGTCTTGGTTACACCACAATAAAGACACTTTCCTATTAGGTCAATTAATAGGTTTCAGTAATTTAAACCTGAACTTATCCCCTGAAGGATGTGGCATAGTGCAGGTGGGCTGAAGGTCGAGAAAATGTAAAATCATTTAATAATATCTAAACAATTAAAAAGTAAAAAACACTACGCTATAAAAATCCAACTCGCAGTAGACTGTGACCTCGGGACAATTCCTATGCATGATTTCAGGTTTAATTCAGTCAGATGTTTTACCTTAGGACTTAGTCTTTTTTGTGAAGGCCAAAATCATTCAGCGGAGCAAGGTAATGGGCTGTATCTAAGGAAGGCTGTGCAATTTTGGGCAGATGTTGGAAAAAGTCCTGGTGAAGCTGAGGATTTTGGAGGTAAAATACCAGAGCTGGGAAATGTGAACTTCATACCTAGTACTATCGCCAGTCAGATACTTATGTCACCTTCATCCAGTCAAGATTTTTACATTCAGACTAAGGGCCCGCTTATGAGTTTGGTAGTGTGGGAGCAGGCCACCATGCTACTGCCTCGCTCCCACACCACCAAACAGGACTGCCGCCCACCAGATTACGAGTGATTTTGTGGTCTGGCAGGTGGGTGGCGTGGCTGGCTTGTGGTGGTGCAGTACAAAGGCTCCTATGTAAGACTCAGAACTACAACTCTGCAGTACCGCCAATGCACTTTCCTGCACAGTCTGAGCAGTCCATGCCTTGCAGGAACAGGGGTGCATGCATACCGAGGCACATCATGTGCCCTCATGCAGGCAACCCCATGCACGGGTACAAGAGGGAGCCCTGTAGGGTTCCCTTTGTTTCCTCACCGCAGCAGTTTCATCTCATGAGAACAGTCACGAGACCGCAGGCGGTGAGGAAGCTCCTAATATGCTTGGTGGTGCCGTAGTGGCACCACCAAGCATATTGCACCCTCAAGACTGCCACAACACCACCAGGGATTGCGGTTCCCTAGCAGTTGCGGTGGTTCTCTGGAGGTCTGACCACCATACTTGTAAAACAGCAGTCGGACCACCACAGCACCTCCACCATGAGTTTGGCGGTCCCATGGACTGCCAAACTCTTAATTAGGCCCTTGGTCTCTTTTTTCCAGAGCTCAACATCTTCCATCAGGGCAAGTATGCGGATTGTGTCTTATGAGGACTCCCCTGGACCAAATTCCTTCTCACTGAGGTCCCACTGAAACAGCTTTGCTGCTCTGGAGAAGCTCTGAGCGGGGAGGAACCTGTTTCATCAGGCTAGATCAGATTGGCTGGTTTGTTGAGGTCCTCTGGAGGTCTTGGAGTAAAACAAATTCTAAGTCCCAAGTTTTCAGGAGTGGTAGGAGAAGTCCAGTTAGTGACAGCCAAGGGTCCCAGAATCTCAGGAATAACACTTGGGGGGTCGTGACTCACTCAAACAGAGGCCACCAGCAAAGATCAGGTTGGGTCCAGTTGGTTCTTGTCAGCTGAGCACTTCAGGAATAAGATATCTGGAAGCTTGTTGTGCCCTGGTCGCCACACAGGGGGGTCATCCAACTAACCCTTGAAGTCCACTTCTTTGACTGTGGTACAAGTGAGAGCAGATCCAGCCCAGTCCCCTCTCAGGTCTCATAAAGCAGGTACAGTCCTTTTTCTGTTCTTCCGCTGTGTTGAAGTCTTCTGAAGATGGTGTCCGAGGGTGCCACATTTATGCTTGGCATTAGCTTGTGGGTAGTGGTGACTACACTACAGCCAATCCCACAGTGCCCCTAACTTACTAAATCCAAGACATAGAAATACATCTCTTGTGAGTAGCTTGTATGCCCACCTAGATGTGTTGCCAGGGCAATAAACATCCCTTCCCCAGTGGTCACTCCAAACCAGTTCTGGTGGCAGCTTTACCCCCACTGGGTTTGGTATGTGACTGACTGGGAACACATAGGAAGGAATCTTTTTTTTAGGTGTCATCTGACATGTGTTTGTGAAAGGGGAGGCACTTTTGAAGTAAACTCGGTTCTAGGCACAACCCAACATCAAATGTGTTGCAGAGAGCGCAATTTAATTTGTTTTATTTATTTCTTTACCTAACTCCGATCGGTTGTATGCCGGAGTTTACTACTCCCACCCTGCCCCTCCCCCGCCCCGCCGCACCGCTCCGCAGCACTCCCTCCAGGAGCCGCTTCTGCTGAAGAGTGCTATTCACCAGCTGGGTGGCAGTTGGAGGTTCATGAAAATAAGCCCCCAAGAGCATCCGGCAGGAAAAAGTTAAATTTCTAAAAGCCGCTTTTACTTCATATGTATTAAAAATCTGACTTTACCATTAGGTTAGGCTTTTAATAGATATCAAAACCGTCATTTAATAATTTTTCTAGCTGGTCCATATTCTGAGATAGCTAAATTGATATTTAACGCTGCTTCCCAGTGCTTCAGTGGTAGGGCTGGATTCATGTTTGCCTTGTCACACTCGTGGATGGTACAATAGTGCTATGCAGTCCACTATATTACTCTTCAGCTTACCTGCTTCCTCCATAAACATATCCTACCTTGTCAACATAACTCCACTGACAACAGTTGCGACCACAGCAGTAAACCACATACACTTCAAACAACGTGGCTTCTGATTTTAACATAATTCCGCATCTTCTACCTTAATGTCTTCACTTAAAAATTGTTTCATAATAGGTCTGAGTTGTTGTCACCTTTTCCATTAGCAATAGCCTATAATGCAATAGTGATTTGGATGAATTTAAATAAGCGGCTAGACTTCTGAAGTGATTTTGTCTGTCTGGAGATTAAATCATCATATAATATGTTTATCTAGATTTTTTTAAGAGATCAGCCAATTTAGGTTCAATAATTTTTTTCTGTCCGAGGGCAGACGAATCTTGTTAATTTTTAGGGTGGATCAAAATGAGTGGATGGTTGTCAAGGGAGCACATACCAGGGTACCAAATAGAACGTGCTTGTCTTTGCAGTTTTGAATCGGAAAATATGGAATGTGGTTTATTGTGTTGCACACGTTTAATGATTTGTGAAGGAATTTGAGGCTAAGGTGTCAAATATTTAGTGATGTGGTATTGACGAACAAAATGATTCTCGATTTAATTTTGATGTAAAAAAGGTGTGTTGTTCTTTGGTATCATTTCTTGTAACTGTCTACATATCTTTTAATGAAATCTAATTTAGCTTCGGGCATACATTTGCATTTCCTGATTTGTCGAACCATCAAAACATATTTCACACTAGAAGTATAAATGTATATATTTCCATTAAATTTCACAAACTCTGTCTGAAAAACATTCACATGTTTTCAACCAAATATAAATTAATTAAATGATGAATTACAAAAAGTAAGTTTAGTATTTAACGGAGCTGAAATGCTACAGACATAGTGCAAAAAGGAGCATGCCCATAGGCAAATACCACATAGAAAGCAGAGCTGTCAGCACAATAAGGGTTTGTGTGCTAGTGGCTGACATATGAAGAATATGGCCTTTAGTGCAGAATTTCAGTGCACCTCTGCCTGTGGTGAATTATGATGAACAATTATACACACCAAAACCACCACCCACTCCACTGTGCAGCCAAACATTCAAGAAACAGAGAATGTATTTACAGTTATCAAACATGCTACTCCACCAGACATCTGAGGTACATACAACCAAACAATGAAATGCGAATTGCTTATATAATACAATTTTAACAGTAAGATAGGGAATCTCTTATACACGACTGCAGATAAAATGGATAATACATGCGGACTTGATTTCCATAATTTTCTAGAAGTGACTTATTCTATATGGTTACAGCACTATTGGAGTAACTTTTTCTAATTTCATCAAATGGTTGTCTTCTCTGATATTCGATATTACCAGCAGATAATTGATGTCAAACCTTAAAGCTTGGAATATCTGTGTATGCTGCTATACCCATATAGGATGAGCTCATCAGCACTTTGGGGCATATTTACAAGGAAGTGGTGGACCGCGGCATTAGCCTCCGTGGCTTAACGCAGTGCTCCACCACTTCTGAAACACAGGCTGCACAGTATTTACAAGAATACTGTGCAGCTTTGCATTTCCCCCTACGCTGGCACTAATTTAGCTGCCTAATGCCAACGCAGGAACCCTTGCACCCTAGTGCAAGGGTGCCTGCGTTGAGGGGAATGATTGTATATGTGCAGGAAGGTGTCCCTTCCTGCACATAAACAATCTGAAATGGCGTTTTACAACTTCTATGTGTACTGCTTAATGCCCTATTACTTACCAATAATCTTCAAAACTCCTGGTCCCTTTATCCTAGTACCATTCCTTACAAAGTGGAGATGACCATCTCCACGACAGAAAAAAAGAACAGGAGAATGCTGGGACACCTAACCCCACCCGGTCCCACTGGGAGTACATAAGCTGTACCTACCCAGCATTCCGCCTGTTATTTTTTTCTGTCATGCGACTGGATGGGACGTGGATTTGCTGCTTGAACTCACCTGCTGCTGCTTCTTGCTGCAGTCTTCTCTGGATGTCTTTATCCGGCTGCTGGGCTGTCCTCAACGTCCTGTTGTGCGATCTACAGACCTGCCGGGCTTGCCGGGGGCCACCGTGTGTGTTGGTGGCCGGCCCTTTTTGGCAGAGGCGCTGTTCTCCTGGTCTGTTTCGGGTCTGTGGGCATGTCTTCCTGTGGCTGGGCCGATCTTGCCCCTATTGCCACCACAGCATTATAAAAATGATGCTGTGGCGGTGATAGGGGCTTGTAAATATGCCCCATACCAGTAAAATCGAACACAACTTAATTAAAGTTGCACACACCTTGCCTTCTTCCATTTAATAGTTTTAAAAATAAAAGCAGATATATTTATTTCAATTTTTAGTTAAAATTAACTTGCCTTTTTAAATATATTTGAGCTTATTCTCTTATTTAATTAATCCAAGATTCTTGCTGCAGACAGGGCCAGCACACACATAATAAAAACTGATGTTCTAGTAAATCAAAATGCTACTGCTATTTTGCAATGCAAGTATTTTCAACTGCGCTTTACAGTTAGTAGTTTTATATATGGAAAAATGCTCCATTTAAAATGCATTATCCATTGGGGATTTGCGTAATCACTAACGAAGTTGTCATTCATATCAAAGGTAATTTCATTGCTGATGCACATTATTTGTATCGTGTTTGAAGTTGAATGTCCTACAGAAGATATGTCCAACAATTTAAATACAATCTCTTGCAAAGAACACACACATTGTGATACAACTTTTAATTGCTGTGTTGCCAGACCTTTGCTTTTAATTCTGTATTGATATAATATATAAACATACATTGAGTAAATACACCATGCCTCAGTCCAGTGCACTGGCGTAACGATAATTGAGGGGGCCCCCAGCAAGGTACGTGGAGGGGCCCCCTCCGCCCTCTATCAGGAGCTCCCCAGCCGAAGTGCAGTGCTGAGGGGGCCCCTGGAGTTTGCCCCCCCCCCGCACTGCGGGGGAGGGGGATAGGGGGGCCTGTGTTACGCCCCTGCCTCAGTCATAGTATATCCAGCGACACAATTTACCCTTTTCTTGCCATTATGCTGAAGATTGAGTAATTTTCTGCTTTGCGTTTTTCAGTCGGCACATTTGCTACACATTATGAAGCACATACTAAAGTTTAACATGTTATAGTTTAGTGATGCTTCGAGCTGGGATCAGTTCGCTTCTTACAAGAAAAGATCAGAAACGAGATAGTCAGAGAATAACTTTGTTTATACCTTATCTAAAAGCACGTAGAATTTATATTATGAACAAAAATGGCATTATGATTATTCATTCGTCCTATTTCCTTTGTCAGGCACCATCTTTTTAGTTCACCACACACGGAAGAATGGGATAAAGTGTAGCTGCGTTCATTTTAAAAAAAAAAGGCATTTTTATAGAAATAAGAAACAAGGGGCCGGATATATCAAAATACTCCCTTTTGGAATAGGATACACTCCAATTTGGGAGTCAGGAACTTTCCAATGGTGTGTGAATGGAATTCCGATCGCAAACTGTTAATACATCTGGTACCTAATAGCAATTTGGTAGTGTTGGCACTGGCTCTACTTGCAGGGTCTCCCCCAGATTTTTGCCTTCTTTTATTGAACCCATTTGTGTTGGCATTGAAAATGTATTACATGCTAAAAAAATTATTTTAAATGTTAACAAGTGTAATAAAATAAACAACATATTACGTAATGTAAATTAATTGTATGTATTTTGTTAGGCCTGTCAGCCTTCGGGTGGTCTTCCTCCAAACATTTTGACTCACTCCTTATATTTTTCTGATCTAATTTTTGTATGCTTTAGGACTCTGTGCACTTTCCCCCTGGTGATGACCCTAAAAAAGCTGGCAAAATAGGCCTACACCCAATTTGGACTTTTAATGTAATTAGAGCTCCCAAGTAAATGTTGCTACCCTCACCCAAGGTCTGTAAATTAACTATTATTAGTAGCATTTTAAAACGTGTCCCAGGTCCACCACTGCAAAATTGTAGAGCAGATTTAAACTGTCATTTCATCTGGCAAAATCAACTTTTTGCCAGGAATAAACCTTCCTTTTTAATACTTACAAGTAATCTCTAAGGTACACCCTAAAGAAGGGCAGGGTGCGTAGCAGTTAAAAAAACGTAGGGCATGGGTACTTAGATTTTTACATGTTCAGGTAGTTAAAAACTCCCTAACGTTGTTTTTCACTGTTGTAACGTCAATCTCTCCCGTTGACTAACACTGGGTTACCTTATTAGAGTTAATCAGTGATAAAAATGGTTCGGGAGCAGACAGAAATATACAAGTTGCATTCAAATGAATACAAATTTAAAATCCCTTTTAATGTTAAAGTTTTATTTTAGGTCACAATTCAGAAAATGCCACTTTTAGAAAGTTGCAAAAGCAAAAAACATGCATATAAGAGCTTGCACTCCTTCCCTTTAAATTACTCCAAACTTCAAAACTTATGTGTGAATGCGTGCGTCCAGTGTCCGTTGATCGCCCCACAACAGTCAATACACATGTATTAAAAGAAAGAGCACATAACAGTTATGATTACAACGAGTTCACATTGGAGTACTTGGGTGAATGGAATACACTGGTGGGGTCAATTCCCTCTTTTCGCAGTGAGACGGTGGGAGCGCAAGAGGAGTGCTCCTTCTTTTAATACATGTGTATTGACTATGGTGGGGAGATCCACGGACACTGGACGCACGCATTTACACATACGTTTTGAAGTTTGGAGTAATTTAAAGGGAAGGAGTGCAAGCTCTTATATACATGTTTTTTGCTTTTGCAACTTATCGCCTCCAGGAGCCTTGAACCCTATTGTTACAATGGACGGTTGAAACATGGGAAACGGAAGGAGTAATGAATTCGTCATCACTGAGACAGAAGATATGATGTCAAGTCCTAAAACATTCTTGGACATTTAATATGAACTGTTTAAGCTGATTTATATGGCAGCCATAAACTGGGATTTTGCTTGTTTTTTCAGTTTATTTGGCACTCAAAATGAGTTATTAATAATGCAGAGAATGTGCAACTATTATTTAAGTGCACCATTTTGGGTTTATTGTACACATATAGATTACAAATCGTATTGGTATTGTAATAAAACTTGTTGGTAAGGGGATGCTTGGGTATCCTAGACAAACATACACTAGTTTGTTATACACGCATGCAAATGATTAAGTAGTTGAGGAGAGAGGTGGATTATGGGAGTCAGAGTCTTTCGGTAGAGTTATTGAGGTAATTGGGAGGAGGAGCCGGGGAATCGAGTCACATGATGCCAGCCTGTTAAAACGGAGAGGGAACACAGCTGTTAATTTGGATTAATGATCGGAAGAAGGAAGAAGCAGTGTGTTAACGGAGTATAGAAAGAGGGGTCAGAGTCCTGATCGTGAACGTTTTTCGAAAGGTAAAAATCTGGGATACAGAGAAGGAGGGTAGCTGAGGTGGTAGAGAGAAAGGGGAGCAGAATAGGGGAGGACTCATGAATAGGATAATGTGTTTTGTGGTAAAATGAGAGGCACAATGTCCTGTGTGCTTATAGAATATTGTGGATAATCACAGTTACGGTGGTAATTGGGAAGAGTAGCTGGGGAATTGAGCCACATGATGTCAGCTTGTTAGAAGGGAGAGTGAACATAGCTGTTAATTCAGATTAAAGTTCGTTAGAAGCAGCGTGTTAACGGAGTATAGTAATAGTAGTCAGAGTCATGAGGGTGACCGTTTAATGAAAGGTATAAACCTGGGATATGGATAAGGAGGGTAGTAGAGGTGGGGAGCACAATAGCGGAGGACTCATGAGTAGGATAATGTGGTTTTTGGTGAAAAGGATGGCATGAAGTTTTGTAAGTTTATAGAATATAGTGGTCAATCACAGTTGTGGGTGGTACTGGGAGATATATTGGGTAATAATCAAGAGGATTTGAATTATGTTTAATTAGGATATGGATTTGTTAATGAGTTTGCCGTATATAGCCGGTGTTTTCAACATCCAAACATTAATTACAAGTTTACTTAAACTGCTTATCATATTTGTTCTAGTAACCCCTGACGAAGAGCCAAGAAGGCTTGAAATGCATTGGGTATTTATAAAGCGTGTCAACTTCAAAATGGGATCGATGTGGACGTACCTCCGTATAAAGCCTGGATTGGCGTACAACTGGTATTTGAAGATGTTATCAAATACTACATATTTGATCATACTCTCTCCGTTGTGATGAAAACATAAAAGTACATGGATTTAATATTGGACAACAAAACAGTTATGATTACAACAAGTTCACATTGGAGTACTTGGGTTAATGGAATACACTGGTGGGGTCAATTCCCTCTTTTCGCAGTGCGACGGTGGGAGCGCAAGAGGAGTGCTCTTTCTTTTAATACACTTTTAGAAAGTTGACATTTTCTTGCTCTAAACATTTGTGCCTTCTTCTAGTGTCCTGGGTCACATGCCTGTGAATGCCTCTGATGTTGGGGTTTGGGTTTCCTCCCTGACAGTGACACAAAAGGGGACAAGATGGGGGCAGGATGGACCATCCTTCCAGGATGCCTGGGGGAAGAACTGTCTCCTGCACCACTTACACGTCAAAGGGCTTGCCTCCAGCACACACGCAGGAACCTGACACTAGTCTTTTGTCATTCCAGACTTCTTGGAACCTCGACAAGGGGAAGGAAAGAACTTTCCAGAACAAGATGTTAAGGTAGTATAGGGAATTCTCCTCACTTCAAAGGCTGGCATCAGGTATACATATTGGACCACTTGAGCTACTCATCACTGCATTCCTGAATCTGTGGATATTACAGAAGAAGGTCTACCTTGCTCCTCCAAAGACTGCCTTGCTGCTAACAGATGACTGCTCTGCTGTTTGAGGACTGCCTTCTTCTCTGAGACGAAATACTGGACCTGCTCCCTTCATCCCAGGCTATCCCGGGTGACTCCAAGCGTCAGTTGGTTGGCCTCCTGTCAGAGGCCTCCCTGTAAATTCCCAGCTGACCTGCTGCACTGGACCTCCATGGACCTGTAAGTGGGCCTATCTGAGCCCTGCTGGCAGGTGCTTGACTGAGTTCCTGATGTCCAAGAGGACTCTCCACAGTTCCTGGACCATTGTTTTGCCTTAGCTGTGCTCCTCAGAACAAGAAAGGTGAGATCCTGAAGTTTTGGACTCTTTGCCACTGCAAACAGGCACATTCTCACTGAGACTCTGCTCCCTGAGATGATCCTCAACATGAAGCTCCGATGAACTCAATTCTGAGTGGTACATTGACCACCAACTACAACTGGGTACCCAGAGATGAAAGTCTTTTAACACAGAGTAAATTCTTATTGAGTCATTATTGTGTTACACTGATTCACCTATATCAGTTGATCCCTATTTTTAAGTTGAGCCTTGGCAGCGCATGCTCTGCTCTTCAAGACATGCTGTATTCAGGTATGGACTTGAAACTCCGCCCACTCTCCCCCCATATTTTTCATTGGCTTGTGTCATTGTCCTTTGTAAATGTTGGCTTCTGATTTATTGAAAGGCTTATTAGTCCCTCGTTAGTACCTGCCAGTTATCTTTTGTTACCTCCCATTCGGACTGGCCTTTTACATGTGTCCTAACTCGGGAGCTTACATTAGAAGTTTGGAGAACTATTTTATATTTTATATCTTGATATAGACAGAACTCGCGGGACGCCAGCAATGGCGGACGCTTATATGTATTCACAGCGTGCCATGCTCTCTTTCAGTGTGGCTGTCCCCCTGCACTCGCGGGACGCCAGCAATGGCGAGCGCTTCTATGTATAACCACTGTGCCATGCGTGCTTTCACTGTGGCTGCCCCCACCAGCACTTGCGGGACGCCGGCAATGGCAGCTGCTTCTATGTATGACCAGAGCGCCATGCACGCTTTCACTGTGGCAGTGCAATGGGTCTCACGTTTGCGAGAGTTTGAGCTATTTGGCATTGTAAATGACAATGCCTTTTATTTATGTGTTGGTTTTTAAAACATAAATAAAAAGTATTGTCATTTACAGTGCCAATAGCTTAAACTCTCGCAAATGTGAGACCTATTGCATTGCAAATGATTGTTTTGTGATGCTTTTGCCTTCCCCACCTACTTCAAATTCCCCTCAAGATGTGTGCTGCATAGTGGGACCGGCCCAATGCACAGAACTTCTTATCCAATCAAAATCTGCATTTTAGTTAATGTACTTGCATCTACAGCATTTATAACCTGCTGCCTATACACTGTACATCCGAACGATAACCGTGAGTATTCATGTATTCTGAATAAATGGGTGTCATTTCAAAACCACCACAACACTGATATTAGTAACAACAATCAAATGACATTGGAGTTAAACTATTCACTCTTCTAACATAACCATCATGGCCACATAGTTAGAGACTGACAGTGTATTCCATTGATTGCTGGCAGCAAATGACCTTCACAAACAGTCTGCATGCATCTGCCAGTCAGGCCTAGGGGTCACTATTTTCAAGAGTTCCCACATGCACCAAGGTGGGGTGAATCACAGAGCCTGTGCCAAACAGCATGTATATAAATCCACTTTCACACAAAAAAATACATACCACAATCTCATCACCTTGAGATATGGGAGGAGGAAGGAGCCAGCAATGCAGTCATTCGTGATTAGAGATGCAGTAGTGTGCACACACACAGACAGACAGAATGACAGACGCAGAAACTCACCCAGTCATATTTCACAGGCAGCTAGACCCAGTTTTGCTTCTCAGTAACGGACGGGGTGAGTGAGGAACAGATATTCCACAGACACGAAGCCCAAAGGTCAATTTTGGTTGCTGATAATAAGGGCCACATATTCAACAAGCATTTGCAATGCAATAGGTTTCGCGTTTAAGCGAGTTTAAGCTATTGGCATTGTAAATGACAATGCCTTTTATTTATGTTTTAAAAACGGAAACAAAAATAAAAGGCATTGTTATTTGCAATATCAGAAAATGCATGACTAAACTTATAAGGTCCCAAATGCGAGACATATTGGCTATACCAATGCTTGTTAAAAATGGTGTAAATCCGTTCAGTAGTTTTTGAGAAATTAAGAAATAAAGATAGTGATATCTATGGCCGCGGAGGATCCGCGCACCCTCCCGATCACGAGCTTCATGCTAATTGGCTGTCAACAATCCAAACCAGGTAGTGTTGACAGACATCTTGTGCCTTGGTAGAACCAAGGCACAAGAAAAGAGAAAACCAAACGCACAAAACACGAAAAGGGGGCAGGGTAGAAACACCCTGACCCCCTAAGCCTGCTCGGGGCGTCCCACGAGCACACCCAGGGCCCCCTACATTTTTTTTAAATCACAGTATGCGCGGAGCATCCGCAGGTCCGGCCGCGAAAAAAAAAAAATGAAGCGCTGGCTACCGTGCTTCGTTATTATTTAGCCCCCGGGTGGGCCAAGTCCCAGGGGCAATCTTTATATTGTAATGGGGAGCCCAAAGGGGTCCCCCAGCCCCAGGGACTGCCACCCCCCCCCGGGTTTTTCAAAAATATTTGTGCGGGGGGCTCCCGGCACCCCCACAGCCCCGGGGACAGCCACCCCCCAGGGCTTGTGAATTAAATGGGTGGGGGGCTCAAAGGCCCCACCAACCCCAGGGACCGCCACCCCCGGGGCTTTTCTAAAATATTTGCGGGGGGTTCATGGCCCCCCCGCAGCCCCGGGGACCGCCAGCTACCGGGGCTTGTATATTAAATGGGTGGGGGGCTCAAAGGCCCCCCAAGCCCCGGGGACCTCCACCCCCTGGGGCTTGTCTAAAATATTTGTGGGTGGGCACATGGCCCCCACATGCCCTGGGGACTGCCACCTCTCCAGGGCACTAGGTATGCAAATTGGGGGGTCCGTAACCGAGCCAGCCCCGGGGACCACCACCTCTTGGGGCTTTGTAAATGGTGGTAGGGGGCTCCTACTGGAGCCCTTGATGGCCCTGGGGACTACCACCCCCCAGGGCTGGCTCATGTAGTGTCCCGGGGTGCCCACCCCCGGGACACTGCAGTTTGCTATGGCTGGGTGGGAGCCTCGCGGCTCCCACCCTGCCATAGCAAACTCTGCTTTGGTTTTTGGAAGAGAGAGCAGGAAACCTGCTCTCTCTTCTAAAAACCAAAGCCGATTGCTTTTCCACACTGGGAGCTGCATCTTATCAGCTCCCCATGTGGAAAAGCAATGCTGGCTCCCGCAGGATGTGGGGAGCTGGCAGGACCGTGGGGGGATTGGGGATAAATGGCCTGAGGAGGGAGGCAACGCAGCCCCCCTTCAGACAAATTAAGAAAAAAAAAATGGTCATGCCGCGGCGATGGGGTCCCCGAGGCCGATTATGGCCTCGGGAGGGGGGCCACGCGACCCCATTCCAATTTATTTAAAAAAATATATAAAATTGGGGTCAGGCCCTGGGGGATGGGGTCCTCAGGGCCAGTAAAATAGGAAAAGAAGGGGAGCCACACAGTCCCCCTTCTTAAAACAAAAAAAAAAGACCAGCTTCGCTCCGGAGGCCTCGCCCCCTCCCTGCAGCACTCTTCAAATGCGCCCTCTGGTGTGTTTGCAGATGGGGAACTAATTCCCCTTGAATACTGTGGATCCCTGGGGTCCAACTAGCCCACCAGGAACCTCCAGTATGAGCCAGGGAGCTGCGTTACAGGGAGGTTTTCACAGGCCACGCCCCTTTTTACACCTCTCTGCAACGCAACTCTGTGGCACTTAATGGAGGTACCTGGTGGGCTAGTTGCACCCCAGGGACCCTCAGGATTCAAGGGGAGTTAATCCGCCAACTTAAAACCCGCCCCAGGGCGCTTTTGCACAGTGGTGAAGGGAAGGGGCGGGGCCTGAGGTGACATGTGTGCAAACACGCCATGTGGCGCGTTTTAAGTTGGGGAATTAATTCCTCTTCAATCCTGAAGTCCCCTGGGGGCCAACTAGCCCACCAGGTACTTCCAGTAAGCACCACGGAGCTGCGTTGCAGAGTGTTGTAAAAAGGGGCATGGCCTCTGAACACTTCTCTGCAACACAGCTACCTGGCGCATACTGGAGGTACCTGGTGGGCTAGTTGGCTCCCAGGTACCCTCAGGATTGAAGAGGAATTAATTCCCCAACTTAAAACGCGCCACAGAGCGTGTTTGCAGACATGTCACCTCAGACCCCGCCCCCTTCCTTCACCATTGTGCAAACTCGCCCCCTGGCGAGTTGTAAGTTGGGGAATTAATTCCCCTTGAATACTGAGGGTCCTTGGGGGCCAAATAGCCTACCAGGTACATCCAGTATGCTCCAGAGAGCTGCGTTGCAGAGAGGTGTTCAAAGGCCACGCCCCTTTGTACACCTCTCTGCAACACAGCTCTGTGTCGCTTACTGGAGGTTCCTGGTGAGCTAGTTGGATCCCAGGGACCATCAGGATTCAAGGGGACTTTATCCCCCAAATCAAAACGCGCCACAGGGTGAGTTTTTGCTCAGTGGTGAAGGGAGGGGGCGGGGCCTGAGGTGACATGTGTGCAAACACACCCTGTGGTGCGTTTTAAGTTGGGGAATTAATTCCTCTTCAATCCTGAGGGTCCCTGGGGGCCAACTAGCCCACCACATACCTCCAGTAAACGCCACTGCGCTGCATTGCAGAGAGGTGGCCCAGGCCATGCCTCTTTTCACAACACTCTGTGGCGCTTACTGGAGGTACCTAGTGGGCTATTTGGACCCTAGGGACCCTCAGGATTCAAGGGGACTTAATCTCCCAACTTAAAAAGGCCACAGGGCATGTTTACACAGTGGTGAAGGTAGGGAACGGGGCCTGAGGTGACGTGTGCAAACACGACCTATGGCGCGTTTTCAGTTGGGGAAATAATTCCCCTTCAATCCTGAGGGCCCCTGGGGGCCAACTAGCCCACCAGGTGCTTGCAGTAAGCGCCACTGAGCTGCGTTGGAGAGATGTGGTCCAGGCCGTGCCACTTTTTTACACCTCTCTGCAACGCAGCTCTGTGGCACTTACTGGAGGTACCTAGTGGGCTAGTTGGACCCTAGGGACCCTCAGGATTCAAGGGGACTTAATCTCCCAACTTAAAACAGCCAAAGGGCGTGTTTACACAGTGGTGAAGGGAGGGGACCGGGCCTGAGGTGCCGTGTGCAAACACGCCCTGCGGCGCGTTTTAAGTTGGGGAATTAAGTCCCTTTTAATTCTGAGAGTCCCTGGGTCGAAATAACCCACCATGTACCTCCAGTAAGCACCACAGAGCTGCATTGCAGAGAGGTGGTCCGAGGCCATGCCCCATTTTACACCTCTCTGCAATGCAAATCTGTGGCACTTACTGGACATACCTGGTGGGTTAGTTGGCCCCCAGGAACCCTCAGGATTCAAGGGGACTATATCCCCCAACTTAAAATGCCCACAGGGCGTGTTTGTACACGTCACCTGAAGCTCCCTCCTTCCTTCACCAATGTGCAAACGCACCCTGTATTGCGTTTTAAGATGTAGTTTTAGTCCCCCTGCCCTATTATGTACTAGGGGCTTACAGAGGAGGTCATGCTAATCACAGGGGTACCCCAACGCATAGTGTTCCCTAGTGTATGTAGTTGTTTTTACTGTATTCTAAGTGTCTTTTAGCATACCACTGGCTCTAGGCCTGGTTAGTCAGAGTCAGTTAACACCAGTACCCATTTGAAAAAGTTGTGGGCACAGGATGATTTTGTAACAAGGCCTCTTTCTGCTCCTCTGTTGGTTCTTTCTGCACTTTTCTTCGTCTTTGAGGACTGCTGTTGCTTCTTTCTGCATTTCTTTTTTTTCTTTCTATGCGTTGTTTCCTCATTCATCACATGTCCTACCTCTGTAGGCATAGTTAGAAACTAGCATTTAAAAAACCTTTGAAATTCACTGAAAAAAGCATAGGTTTCAGGGCTGTTATAGTTAGGAATTAGCATTTAAAAAAACCTTTGAAATTCACTGAAAAAAACATAGGTTTCAGACACGTTATAGTTAGAAATTAGCATTTAAAAAACCTTAGAAATTCACTGAAAAAACCATAGGTTTCAGGGGCGCTATAGTTAGTTGGACATTTCACTCGTACAAAACCCGTGAAATTACCCCGTTATAGTTAGTTCAGCTAACTATAACTCACGCACCCGCAATGCACTGCTGATGACATCACATATTACATCACTCATGACATGGTCAGTGACAGCACTCATGACATCACTGATGACATCTCAAATGACATCACTGATGACATCATCCTTGTGATAGAGTGGCAGACCTCCTCTCACCCTAATATAAACTTTGATACACACACTCAAAAATAGAAACTAACATTTTCAAAACAATGGACATACCAATACCACTTACAACACACCTATTCAGTAATTCCAAGATCTACACACACATCCTCTCATTCACCAACAGTCCTATATAGTCACTCATACATGTACTCTCTCATCATATGTACTCATACACCTATACATCCTGTTACACACTGACACACATCCATAGAGTTACTCACACACATAGTCAAACATGCAAACAAAGTATCAAACATCCATTTACTTGTACACATGATGTCTTCAACACATACAAACAAAGAGTCACTCATTCATGCATCTATGCACTACGTAATACCCCCCACCGAACCATACAGACACTTAGACACTCAAACTGATACTCAAAAAAATAACTAATGACCTATATATACACTTATGTAGCTACTCACCAACCCATGCAGCAACTTATACACAAATTGAGAGACTGATACAGATATTTATATATTTAAACATTACTCACTAGCCCATGTATTCACTGAGATACACTTAATCAGTCAGTTATAGAATCAATTTTTCCCCAAAAAAATCATCCATTTAGACACTTATATACCCATTTATTCTTCCATCGACCTTGAGATGTACATATATAAAACATATTTAACTTTCATAAAAACACACATTCACTGGATGATGTCATCAGTGATGTCATTTGAGATGTCATCAGTGATGTCATGAGTGATGTCACTGACCATGTCATGAGTGATGTAATATGTGATGTCATCAACAGTGCATTGCAGGCGTGCGACTTATAGTTAGCTGAACTAACTATAACGGGCACATTTAATATACACGCACACCAAGCCATTCAAAGGGGATTCGACAAAAATTCGACCAAATTACGCAAGAAACCCCCCTCACGGTTAATAAAACACACATCCACCTCCGGATGTGTAATACTTTTTATTTTACTCTCTGGAAAGGAGACAAACCTCACTTGAGAGTCACAGCGTGCTGCTGGCAGGCCCAATGCTGTGTTACACCAACCAGTGCCCGCCGAGTGCCACACACCTCTGTGTTGTATTCCACCAGCTAGTGCGTATGCTATGACACTTTCTAGCCCATGTGCACTGTAACACCACCCCGTGAATATGTCATGCCGCACTTGCCTTCGCACAGGTTATATTGCCCCATCTAACGTGCCTTCCTCGATGTCTATGTTATAACGCACAGCGCTATGCCATACATATTACAATCTGGGATCCATATCTTTGTCACAGTGCATATGCAACGTTACACTCCCCAGCACATATTTTATATTACATCTTTAGAGACTAGTTAGGTTACACAACACTGCCCTGTGCATATTACACTCCAAGGCGCATATCGCTTAGCACGCTTTAGTGCATGTGTTATCTCGCGCTCTCCAATGAATCTGCATTGCGCACAATGTATTGCATATTATATTTCATGCCCCGGTTCATCTTACATGACACTTTTTGGTGCATAGTTTATACCATATATTATGTCTAGTTTTCATTTTCAATCGTGCTCTCAGGACTATGTTCTATATAACACTGCATCCACCTACCCTTTTCACGGGCATTACATTTTGCGATGGGGGGTGGAGGGTCAGGGGGTGTTTCTGCCAAGTGAGCCCGGAGTCACAGTCACAAACGTCCTCTTCTTCCTGAATAAAAGGGAGATTATGCAACATACTTGTTCATATTTTAAGTAGTTCGCGCTTGAAGGGGCACACGAGAGTGGACACCGGACAGGTTTTTCAGCGCCGTGAGGGCAACGGCAGACGTACTTGGTCAGAGAAAGGGCTCCAGGCAGGGAGCATTATTCAGCCAATAGACCTCCAGGTCCGCCGTGAGGGCAACGGCTCCATCGAAAAACTCCATCTCCCAGGCTCCCGTGTGGCGCTTGCAGGTGACGTCAGTGGCAGGCGTCACCTGCCTACATCTACGCTGCTCGCCTCCCGCAGCGCGGGACGCGCTTGAAGGGGCACACGAGAGTGGACACCGGACAGGTTTTTCAGCGCCGTGAGGGCAACGGCAGACGTACTTGGTCAGAGAAAGGGCTCCAGGCAGGGAGCATTATTCAGCCAATAGACCTCCAGGTCCGCCGTGAGGGCAACGGCTCCATCGAAAAACTCCATCTCCCAGGCTCCCGTGTGGCGCTTGCAGGTGACGTCAGTGGCAGGCGTCACCTACCTACATCTACGCTGTTCGCCTCCCGCAGCGCGGGACGCGCGCGGGCAGCGCCCGGGCGAAGCCCGGGCCAAGGGCGGGTCCGTCCTTGCCCGTCATCGCCAGGAGGAGGCAGGGCTGGGCTCCCCCCCTAACATCGCTGGTCCGGGGGCATCTGGCTGTTAAATTGCTGCTGGCTACCCGAACTGATACACATTATGGGGAAAAAGGCTTCAGCAGCACCCAGAAGACCAGGTAAGCCCAAACAACCTGTAGTATTACCTACTACTTCATTGCCAAGCTTGACGGCCATAGATAAAATGTTGCAAAAAACAATAGGGGTTGTCGCCCTTATTCATGCATCATGAAAACTCTTTTGAAAAATCCCTTGATTCTTTGCTTGCTACATCTTATGCGGGGCTCCCGGGCACAGATACTAATGAGAACCACATAAATGGAAATATAGCATCTTATGGCCACCTGCCCACGGACACTAGGCTATCGTCAACCCCCACTATGTTAGAGCCAAGCTCAAACAGGGACTTGGATTTCTTGCCATCCCTAGCTGACAATTTGATCCACACAGAAGGGATTGACTTATGTCCCGACTCTGATGCTTTGGACTCAGGTGGGGATAAAAGCACTAGTGCACTAATGCAAACAAGGGGCCAGAAAGCAAAGAGACAAAAAGCTAAGAGCAAACGGAAAAACATCGAGCCTGTACAAAATAAACAGAAGGGTGGGAACAGTCAACCACGGAGGTCTGCTGCCCCCGTAGTACGAGATAAGGCTAAGGGGGACGGCCTACCCAGCGGGATGGATTCCTCTATTATAGAAATTAACACAGTGTCAGGGGCCCAGGGATTCTGGGGGAGACTGGAGACACTGATATCTACTCTTTTGGGTACACTGAATTTACATGTATCAAATATAGGAAAGAGGATGAGAGTATTGACTGATCATGTATCTAAACTGAGTCCAGGGCGCCATCAAGAAATTTCGCCCTCTTTAGGGGCAACTACCACCACTAATGTCGCCCAAACGAGTCAGCCCAAAATGTTTAATAAAACTAATATTAGCGTCCCCTTGTTGCCCCCAATACCAAGCACAAGTAAAAGCCTACCACCTGTGGAACATCTTGCCAAATGGGCACCCAAACCAAAATCCCCCAAGGTTGCCACCTCGATAGAGATGGATCAAACTGTCTCCAAAAGTAATATGGCATATCTTGGACAAACCAATACTGATGCCCGACTTGTCTTATCCCCTCCCTCACCCAAGCCGGACCAGTCTATATTAACTATCGCTAAGCAAATTCCGGCCCGCATCAGCCTACCCCCAGAGTGCGGACCCTACGTCCTGGTTTTAGCTAATGTCCCCAAGCTAAGGAAAGACCAAGAGGAAAATTTTGTTAACCTAAAAAATAGAACTCTCCACTGGCTATCCAGACATTGTCAATTTCCGATGGATGGCGCTGGAGAGATTATTTATACCCAAAGAGTGGGGTGGGTGGGCCCCTTAAGAAAAAAGTTTGAAGGGGACTGTATAATCATACATTTTAAGTCCCCTCAATGGGCTCAATGTACGCTAGCAAAAGCCCCACAGCCCTCTCATTGGGAATATAACACCACCCTTCTCCCTCTTGGGTACTTTTACAGGCACTTAATAGATCCCAATCCTAGTTTTGGGACTTATTTCTTGGGACACCGACAGGACATTAACACTAATTTTAGAATCAACAACCGACGTTACCACCAGGACCAACATCCTGACACTAGGAATGGCCTTTCATTGGGTAATGTGACTGCACTACCAGCACACCAAATGTTATATCCCCCTTTCTTAGCCGTTCCCCAGCGCATTCCTAGGGAGAGGCCTTATGCAGTGACCAATCAAAATTTTTACACGGATGAGCATGAGAGGAGGTACCTGTATAATGTCCCAACCTATAATCGATTCGAACATGCCCTTTCAAACTTAGAGGAACTGGACTGACTGGGGACAGTGCAAGGAATATTGAATGCGTAGAGGCAGCCGATGTAACTGAGGAACTTTTAGATCCCACAAAAATTATTATATCTCAAACCATGGCCGCACAGTCTGCCACGGTCGAATCCCCAGTTACACGTGAGGATGTAACAACAACCTTGCCAATTAACCTCAGGCAGATTACCAGGGACAAGCATTTAGGTAGCCCAAGTGGCTTTGATTTGTCAATCCTTAGCTGGAACGTTGCAGGTATAGGTTCAAGACTGTCTGACCCTCAATGGGTCCAGCTATTGGATGGCAAAGACATTATCATCTTCCAAGAGACCTGGGCCGTAGGGAACGTGCACCTAGAGGGTTACCATTGTTTTAGTGTGTTCGCCTCTAAGCCTGCCTTTGGTCGTGCAATGGGAGGACTTTTTATTGGAATCAGGATACTGGCGGGTGGTACTTTTAAGGATTTATCATTCGGGAACCCAAACATCCAGGTTCTTGAATACAAGCGAAAGACCAAGATTTATTTAATTAACTTTTATAATAATGATTTTAATTCTATACCAAACCGGAACTACATAGCACTTTCTAATATATTGGTACACCTTGAAATGAATATAGGTCTAGATGAGAAGTCAGGGATTCTTATTGGGGGGGATTTTAACGCGAAAATTCCAGGAAAGCATCGATTAGAGGACAAAAGCTATTCAGATTCAGCAGACCGAAGAGGTACTGAACTCGTTAAGATATTAAACAAACACATCCTTAGTAATGTAATGGAAGCAAGCCAATCTTCAAGGATGACCTGTGCCCCCACGTATAGAGGGAGAGATTCATGTTCAACGATTGATTTTATTTTCACATCCCCCTACCTAATAGACCGTGTCACAGACTCAAATGTGGTAGAGACATCATATGGAGACCATAACCCCATTACAGTTACTTTGTATTTAGGCCCTAGCCCAGTATATGCCAATTTTAATGGCGCAAGAGACATTACACCATCAGGTGATGGTCTCCGTCTAAAATGGAGGGGAATTGATTGCGGAGCCCTACTTGACCGTGTAAAAAATGATCATCTAGTATTAATAAATTCTTGTTTATCACCCGACGGGGATTGCCACAGAATAGTTACCAATTTTGGTAAACTATGCGTGGCAATCAAAAATTATTTGTCAGTCCCATTACCCACTAAGGCGAAAGACCCAAGATGGTTTGACTCTGCCTGTTCTATGGCAAACAGGGAACTACGCAGGGCATTAACCACTAGGCCAAGGAATATAGCGGAGGTACAAACAGCTAGGAAATTTTACAAACAAAAAATAGCTGAAAGAAAGGCGGCACTTTTGATGGAACAGTGGGAGTCCCTGGTTGTTAGTGCTAATTTGAAGAGTAGTGGGCCATTTTGGTCCGCTGTCAGAAAAATGCGCGACATGGGTAAACATTTATCCCCAACCAGCTGCAATATAACCAGTAGCACTTGGGAAGCCCACTTTTCCAATATATATGCTGCTCCCCTCGAGGAAATAATTACCCCAGATCTGGGACAGCTGCGAGACTTGCGGATTGATCTTTCTGAGGTGGTAACAGCCGTCAGAGAGAGCCTTGGTAACAAGGCCCCCGGCCCAGATGGTCTTCCCATAGATATTATAACGTATAGTTCGGATCTATGGGCGCCAATTTTACACAATGTTTTTAACAGTTTGTCAAGAGTACCTATCCCTAAGACGTGGTCTTTTAGCATCATAGTCCCAATTTATAAAAAGGGCGATAGGTCAGATCCAGCTAACTACCGCCCAATCTCGCTCCTGGACAACACTTTAAAAATACTCGGGCGAGTTATTTACAACAGGGTGGTAGAGTGGGCGGAAGATTCTGACCTACTGGATCCATGTCAGATGGGATTCAGGAGCGGGGTGGGCACAGTCGAGCAATGTTTGAACCTAAAACTAATAATTGATAAGTATACCGTTGCTCGATCGTCCCCCATATATCTCGCTTTTATGGATCTTTCATCTGCGTTTGACCTGGTAAACAGATCAAAACTGTGGACCATGCTTCTTAATTATGGACTGGATGAGCCTCTAGTGCATTTCCTGGCGTATCTTCACACTGATCTCATGGCGCAAGTTAGGATTGGGTTGGGAGGTGAAGTTTCCGGAGCTATAAAAATCGGCAGGGGGGTTAGACAGGGGTGTGTTTTAGCACCCCTGTTGTTTATCATTTACATCAATGGCATAGCAAAGGCTTTAAAACAAGTAACTAGAGATGTGCCAATTGTCCAGGGGCATCCTTTGCCAGTTCTACTATACGCAGATGATGCGGTCCTTATGGACCGCACCCCTAACGCCCTCCGTTTGCTTGTGGAAAATTTTGTACATCATATGGAGGGCCTAGATCTGCGTGTGAATGTTAAAAAATCTTTTGTTATGTCATGCGGACCTGGTAAACGGAAACTCAATACCATCCATATTGGGTCCGATAAATTAGATTCCGTAAATTCTTTTATATATCTTGGGGTGGCTTTTGCTGCGAACAGCTCATGGAGTGGGCATTCTGCCCACGCCATGAGCAAGTTCTCGAAGGCCATCAACTCAATATTGAGTCTTCCACGCCCTAAGAAATTAGGTGCCACCAGTGCTATTTTAAAAAGTTTTAGATTGCAGTGCATTCCTGTTGCCACTTATGGGGCTGAAGTTTGGGCCCTTGCTAAAAACCCCGGTATCCAACGTGAAGAGACACGTTTCTGTAGGAAAGTACTGGGTGCCCCAATCTCGTCCTCTGAATTTATCTGTCACAAAGAGCTAAATCTCCCTTACATCTGTGATTTTATTAGAAGTAGACCAGCCTTATTCTGGTTGAGAATCTGGAGGAACAATGCAGCCTCCTTAACACAAAATATAATTAAAGATTGCCTTAAATGTGATTACAGCCTATCAATCCCATGGCTTGCTGGAGTTTCAAAATTACTAAGCGCCGTGAACAAAGGCGATCTCTTCTCAGATCCTTCCAGAATCGGATGTAATGATAAGGTAGAGGTTAAACAAGCACTATATGCACTTTTTGAAACAGAAAGGATGGAAAGGGAAATATCCAAATCCACCGTTGTTAAATACATGGAGAATGACCTGTGCAGGCAACCCCTCCCACTTTATCTTACCCTTCCTATGTCCGGCTGGGAGAGGTCTCTGTTATTTCGATTAAGGTCAGGTTCCATAACATTTCTGCTGGGTTTTCCCCTGGGTTATAATCATCCTACAGAATGTAACCCCTGCCCCTGTGATGGTACCAGCAAACAGAATGATCTGCATTCTTTATTCTTCTGCAAATTTTATTTAAAATACATTAACTGGTTTTTAACACCTTATTTTAGAAAACAAAGACCCCTCTCCCTGGAGGAGTCCCGTCTAATGTTACTCTCCCTGGATACGGAGGAATTGACCTTTCGTACTAGTACCTTCTTAAGATTAATAATACGTGTACGTAAAACGATGGAAAACCCCTGAAAGATTGCTGTTTTAAATCCCTTTTTAATTCCTAAGTTATTGCATTTTGCATATTGTAATAATGAATTGTTTTTATGTCTGTACTTTTATGAATTCAAGTAATTCGAATAAAGGTCTTTTGATTGATTGATTGATTGAAGTAGTTCGCACTGAAACACATTTTAAAAACAATAAAGTTCCTAATACCCACCTTTCCTGAACAGTTAGCTTTCTGCCCCATCCACCTCCTCCCTATCCTCTGTTGTCTGAATCCATGGACTAGCCTCCTCCCTCCTGCCATGCATGGTCTGATGTGCGGCCACTGGCTGCCCTCCATTTAGCATGATGTACCAGTCCACTCCTCCTGCCCTCCATTGCCCAATTCTATGGCCCATCATTGAGCTCCTGCTTAGCCTCTGTGCTTAGCTTGCTGCCCCTATTCTCCTTCCCCCTGCTCTCCGATGTCTTTGTGCATGCCCCTGTTCCATGCTTTTTGCCCACCATGTTCCATGGACCTGCCACTCCTATCTACTCTGAGTGTTCTGTTGAGCTGCCACTCCCCTCCCACCTGCCTAGCATTGTCATATGACTGTAACCTGTCCCTGCCACCTCCACCCTGCCTGTCCACAGGCCATGCCCCTATCCCCATCCCCATCCTCCTGTCCTCCATGGTCCATTTTACTGCCACACCCTTCTGACCTCCCTGGTCTGTTGTGCTGCAACTGCTCCTCCTGCCTGCCCCGTGCGGTCTGTTGTGAGGCCCCTTCCCCGGAACTCTCTTGTCTGTGCCCAGGTCCTGACCCTCCCTTCTATCCTTCATGGTCCTTTGTGCATGCCCCTGCACCCTCCTTCTTGCCCATCATAGCCATTGTGCTGCCACTAACCCTCCCGCTTGCCATGCATGGTCTTCTGTTCTGCCATGGCCCCTCCCACCTTCCCTGTGTGGTCAGCTAGCTGCCCCTGACCCCCTTCTACCTTCCCTCCATGGTCTGTGTGTATGCCATCATAGTCTCACTGTTGCTCTCCATGGTGTGTCTTGTTTCCAGTGCCCATCCTGCCTGACCTACATGGTCATCTTGCTGCTCCTGCCCTGCCCCCTTGCCCTCTGTTTCCATGTGCAGACCCCTATTCCCTCCCTCCTGGCTTTCCTGTTCCGTTGCAATGCCCCTGATCCGCCCCTCCTGCCCTTTATGGTCTGTTATGCTGCAGCTTTCTCTCCTGTCTGTCCATTATGGTCAGCTAGCTACCATTGCCTCTTTGCCCTCTGTTCTCTGTTGTCCATGTGCATGGTCCTGTCCCCTCCCTATTGCTTTCTATGGATTGTTGTGCTGCACTCCCGTACCGCATGCCCTGTGTGGTGTACTGTGCTGCTGCAAACCCTGATGCCTGCCATGTAGGGTCAGTTTGGTGCACCTCTCCATGTCCCTCCTGTCCCTACCCCAATTCCTCTTGCCTACCATGATCCAATGTACCATACTTGCGAACATTTTGAACTTGGTAAGAGGGAGATTTTGAAAAAAAACTGGGGTATTGATTTTCCCCTTTGAGTTACATTGAAAAAGAGGAGATTGTAGACAGGAGACAGATGAAATAACCCCATTTGAGTTTAAAAACATTGGACGTTTCCTGGCTGAAACGGGTCTGTTGGCATGTATGGCTGTTCTACCACTGCCTCTTCCTTCTGCCCATAATGGTCTATTATATTGACACAGCCTCTCTTGCCAGTCCTGTATTGTTGGTTTGTTGCCCCTGCCCCCCTTTCCACTGCCCTCCATAGTCTGTTGTGCTGCCACTGCCCTTCCTGCCTGCCCAGTGTGGTCAAATTGTTGCCTCTGCACTCTCCTACCTGCCTCAATTTTCAGAGTCCGTGCCCCTGGCCTCTGCCTCTCAACAGTATCCCAATGAACAACTAGATTGCTAACATTCTATATTTATTACAAAAGTGTGGAACGCCTGACGTCATCTTGATGTAATCAAAACTGTAATACCTTAGAGCATTTCCTTTAGAAATTACATGTATGAGAGGGTCTTATTTGCATCAAAATTATGGTTAGTGCTCTAAAAAACTAAAATGAGGACATATTTTCTAAGTTTTCAAATAGCGACAAATAACTTTTACATTATGTGTAATCTTTATGTTTTTTTATCCGGTTGACCACTTGATCAAATGTTGCACTTAGGGGAGAGGATGTGGTGTTACTTCCAGAGCTGCAGACTTTGCAAATGGGGAACCAGGTTGGAGTTTCTGCTTCAGCTCAACATTCTGTGATTCTGGTCAAATCCCATAATCTCCCCATGTCTACAACCAAAATGAATTTGATCTTGTGTGATGTAACCAATGCTCATGTAAAGCACTCCAATACCTGACAAGTCTGCACTATATAAAACTGCAAATACACAAAAAATAAGTGTTTTGCACACTTCTGTTATTGGGCTACATGTGGGCTACATCTGGGTGATATTTGTGCTGCATGTGGGCTCTTTTGTCTCTGGTGGCCATCTTGGGAGATTTATTTGTTATGAAGTTTCCTAATTTCCTCATTTACTGCAGTCTCCTCAGTAGGAAATACTTACAGTTTTTTACTTTGGTTCCATCAAGAAGACATTCAGATGTGTCACACATTTGCCATACATTCTGAATGTTAGCACTCCAGTTGCTCATTAGATCACTATAGAAAAGCTACTGCTCACCAGGGAAGTCTGCTGCTGGTATTCAAAGTGCATGTTTCAGTCTGCATGTCAGAATTTTTTTATGAAATAGAAGAGGATTTGAGAAGTCAAAATATGCCCTAATTTTTCTTTCTGCAGCACTAATCATAATTTCTATGGCAAAATGAACCCCCTCATTTTGTTCCTTTGTAAATTAAATGTTTTAAGTGTTACCACTTTATTCCAATCAAGATGGCTTCAGGTGTGCCATACTTTGCCAGAAGTAGGACTGTTAGCACTCTAGATGTTCTTTAGAACACTCTGGGAAGCTGCAGTAGTACACAAAGGAATCAGTCTCTGCCCTTGTTGGATGTACATGTTTTACTGAGAATGTCAGACTTCATTTTCACATGACTGAGAAAGACAATGTGAATTTACAGAAAATATGCTCTCAGTTTAGCTTATAGATCACCTTCAAAACCTCTGTGGGAAAAGCATGAGAAAATAGTTTTCTCTCAAACATGGTTCATGATATCACAGCAGAAGACTTTTTCACATGGTAAAATCACCTTAGAACACACTACAATTCCTAAAATGAGTATGGTACCATCAACACACATTTATAATGTAACTAAAGTCTTAAAACCTTCTATTAACTGCAATGCTTTTTAAGGAGGTGTTATCATGTATATTGGTCCCAAGATGGCTGCCAACACTTCTTGGATGAAGTACTGACAGCCAATCAGATCTCACGATGAGATGTGTGGTTAGGCTCTGCCCAGATATATATGTGATTTTACTTTTGATTATCTCTGGAACTACTGAACGGATTTACACCATTTAAGCAAAAGGCACGAGTCTGAACTGAGGACTACCTCTTTGCCAAATTTGGTGTAATTCCGTTCAGCAGTTCGGGCTGTAGCTGCGTCATCAGATCCTATGGAAAATGCATGGGGAAAACGCGTTTGGGACCCCCCTGTTTTCTCGGCCCCCGCTTGACAAATCACCGTGAAATTTTCAGGATAGGACCGGACCGGAGCTGGCCAAAAGTTTGAAAAATTTCGCGAAGATTCGTCAATCAGCGCCAACGTTATTCCAAATAGAATGTTGCGGATTTCCTATGGAAAATAGGTCCTAACTATAACTGCCTACTGGTGACTGCCAGTAGGTAAAATATATATATATATATATATATATATATATATATATATATGAAAAAAAGAAGCAGAGAACTCTGGGTAGTTCTCAAGTTTAAGTGGAAAGCAGCTCCTGTATAGAGTACTCTCAACACCAGCGACACTCTAGATCTGCTCCCTCAAATGTCTGCTTTTCTATCAAAGTCTTTAAGCATAGGATTAGCACAGTGCTATCCATGCTAAGATAGAAATGGACAAAGTATTTTGCTATTTCTACAGCAAAGTCTTTAAGCATAGGACTAGCACAGTGCTGTCCTTGCAGAGCTGCAAAATATCAGAAGCCATTTACCACTCCAGGCACAGTATTACTGCTTTGAATTGGTAAAATACCAACCAAGCCAACCTGAAATTAGTAAAAGCAAGCCCTGACACAGTGTTTCACTCTAATTAGAGCTCTTGAGAGAGGTATAACGTTGTCCAGACACAAGGGAGCACCCAGTATAAGTAAAAAAAATACCCATTCAGGGATAGAGTGACGACTAATTTATGCAAAAAAGAAGCAGAGAAACTGAAACTGAAACTGAAAAACCACAGGTTTTAGGAAAAGCTATAGTTAGTTTGACATTTCACTCATACAAAACCAGAGAAATTCCCCCGTTACAGTTAGTTCAGCTAACTATAACTCGCGCCCTCTCAATGCACTGCTGATGACATCACATATTACATCACTCATGACATGGTCAGTGACATCACTGATGATATCACTGATGACATCATCCAGTGACGGTGTCTTTCTGTGAAGTTGAAATATGTTTAATATATATAGGGAAAGGCGTATTGAAGAATGAGTGGGTGTATAAGTGTCTGAATGGATGATTTAGTAGGTGCATGGCTGACTCTATACGTGAGTCATTAAACGTATCTTACTGAATGCACGGGTTAGTGACTAAACTGTGTGAATGTCTGTATCTGTCTGTCTGTTGGTGTGTAAGTGACTGCATGAGTTTGTGAATAGCTACATGAGTGTCTATATGAGTTATTGATTGGTTGTCTGAGTATCTGTATGGGTGCCTGAGTGTTTGTGCGGGTGGGGTGTGTGTGACTCTGTGCATAGATGTGTGAGTGGGTGATTCACTGGGTGCATGGTTTCAAGAGTGCATCTGTGATGGACGGTATGGGTGGGTGAGTGTGTGTATGGGTGTGTTAGTGAGTCAATGTATATCTCAGTGGTACATGTGTGAGTAACTACATATGTGAAAGGCAGTATATATGTGTGTTAGAGTATATAAATGGCTATAAGTGAGAGTGTGTTATTATGAGAGGAGCTGTATGGATGAGTGTGTGCTTGTATCAGTGATTGCATAAGAGTGTAAGAATGTGCTAGTATTTGTATGGGTAAGTGAGCTGGTGTGTGTATAACTGTATAGGTGAGTAAATGGGAGTGTGATTAACCCCTTCGCTGCTAGGCCTTTTCCCCCCGTGCTAAGCCTTTATTGGGCTATTTGGAGTAGTGCGCGCTTAGGCACCTGTAACCTTTTGACAACATAAGGTATCTACGTCAAATTTGCGTCCTTTTCTTCCAACATCATGGGGATTCTAAAGGAATCCAGGGTTTGTGGATTCTCCGGGAGGAGTCCCAGAAATGAGCCAAAATACAGCTACATTTAGTTTTTTTGGGAAAAATTGGAAAAACTGGCTGCAAATAAAAGCGTCTGAGTTTTTCTCTGCAAATGGTATCAAAAAAGGGTTTGTGGGCATAAATCAACATTTTCCCAGGTTTTAGGGAATGACAGACTTTTGTCAGAAAAGACAAAATGTTTTACACCTTCCAGTTAATGGTAGAAATGGGTCTGAAAGCAATAATGTATCCTGGAAAGCTATACATTTTAGAAAAGTAGATAAACTTCTGAATTCAGCAAGGGGACATATGTGTAGACCAATCAAGGTTTCTTTATAGAAACTAACAGTTAAATATAGGAAAAATTGAAAATTAGATGAAAAAACAGCCTTTTGTGTCAACGTTTTCACCTTTAACTTCTTCTAATTATGACAGCTCTTTGAAAGCAATATACCGTTACATCCTCTGGACCTTTCTGGTTGTGGGGATATATAGGACTTGTAAGTTCACCAAGAACCTGATGAACCCAGAGTCAAAAACTGAGCAGTAATTTGCAATGGTTTTTTATTCTGTTACGGGTATATAGCAATTATTGTGGGAAAATGTATACGTGGAAAAATCAGTATGAAAGACACCTATGTATTTCTGAAATGGGAACACATTATAGAGTTTAGAAACAGTACATATTTGCACATTTTGGAAATTGTGAATACTCATACTAGCATGACAATTATCGGTCATTTTTCAAAATGACTTCTTTTTTACACAATGTCTTTCATTTGGAAGGCAGAAATGCATCAAAAATCAATAGGTAATAACAGTTGCTTTACAAATCTGAATTACCCTAAGTCTCCCGATAAAAATGGTACCTCACTTGTGTGGGTAGGCATAGTGCCCATGACAGGAAATGGCTCAAAACCCAACGTGAACACACCACATTTTGACAATGAAACTGAACCCTTTTTTTGCAAAGTGTCTAGCTGTAGTTTTTTAACACTACCTCTGCCGGCACCTAGGGAAACGTAGCAAACCTGTACTTTTTTGAAAACTATACACCCAGGGGAATCCAGGATGGGGCGACTTGACTGCCTCCCACCAGGTTCTGTTACCCAGAATTCCTTGCAAACCTAAAAAATTGTCAAAAAAACACATTTTCCCCATATTTCTGTGCTGGAAAGTTCAGGAATCTGCGTGGATCCACAAATTTCCACCCACCCCACATTCCACCAAGTCTTCCGAGAAAAATGGTACCTCACTTGTGTGGGTCGGCCTAGTGCCTGCAACAGGAAACGGCACAAATGCAACGTGGACACACCTCAATTTCGCAGTGAAAAATTACCCTTTTTTGGCAAAGTTCCTAGCTGTCATTTTTTAACCATAGGTCTGCTGGGACCTAGAGAAACCTAGTAAACCTATACATTTTTGAAAACTAGACACCCAGGGAAATCCAGGATGGGGTGACTTAGCTGCCTCCCACCATGTTCTGTTACCCAGAATCCCTTGCAAACCTAAACAATTGTCAAAAAAACACATTTTCCCCACATTTTTGTGGTGGAAAGTTCTGGAATCTGTGTGGATCCACAAATTTCTACCCACCCCGTGTTCCTCACAGTCTTCCGAGAAAAATGGTACCTCACTTGTGTAGGTCGGCCTAGTGCCCACGACAGGAAACGGTGCAAAACGCAACGTTGTCACACCTCAATTTCGCAGGGAAACATGACCCTTTTTTGGCAAAGTGCCTAGCTGTAGTTTTTTAACCTTAGCTCTGCCGGCACCTAGGGAAACCTAGCAAACCTATATATTTTTTAAAACTAGACATCCAGGGGAATCCAGCATGGGGAGACTTGACTGCCTCCCACCAGGTGTTGTTCCCAGAATCCCTTGCAAACCTAAAAAAGTGTAAAAAAAACCACATTTTCGCCACATTTCTGTGGTGGAAAGTTATGGAACCTGCGTGGAGCCACAATTTTCCACCCATCCCGCGTTCCCCAAAGTCTTCCGAGAAAAATGGTACCTCACTTGTGTGGGTCGGCCAGGTGTCCACGACAGGAAATGGCGCAAAACGCAACGTGGTCACACCTCAATTTCGCAGTGAAAAATGATCCTTTTTTGGTTAACGTGCTTAGCTGTATGTAGTGATCAAGTCCACTCAGTTGTGATGATTTAGGTAGGTTTATTGGAGATGGTACAGGATCACAGGGAGACCATAAGTAGGCCAGATAAAGAACAAGGTAAGACCAGAGGGAGACCCCACCAGGAGCAGCCAGCAGGCAGCTCAGCCCAGTCAACTGTCATAACACACACAGATTCCCAACATTCTGACAGCATCATGACATGAACATTCCACTGGTGGTAGATTGGCATTGCATCAGCATAAGCAGGATATAACATATCCCCTTTCTCATACGGGAAAACATAAAGCTGGAAACATAAGAGACAAACTTGAGAAAGTGAAAGCAAAGTGATTATACAAAAACAAGGAGAACAACGATCATAAGAAAAGCAGTGTGAGAAAAACCATAGAGAAAAGCAACCAGAGAGAAAATAAGAAACAGAGAAGAATCAAACGTAGAAACCATCCTCCCTTCTTACACAACAGCGAAGAAGAAAAAACAACAACGTAAGAGAAACAGATAAAAGAAAACACGAAAGATTGCCCCAAAACATACCCACTGGCCAGAACAGGAATGAAATGGAGGCTGAGTTTGTAAAATGAAAAAAAAACACAGGGCAACAAATAGCGACACACGCAGAGGAAGATAACCACAGAGAAAAACAAAAGAAAGTCCAGAATCCACAAGAGACATGAGAAGAAGAACTCAGAAGGAAACAGTAAAGAAGAAAGAAACAAGAAAAATGAGGAAAAAATATAATGGTAATTCTCCATCTAAACACCACTATCTTAAAGCAATGACAAAATTGTAATGCAAAGATAAAAGTGCAAAAACAGCAATAAAATATAATATCAACAGAACGTACTTAGCAAAGAAAATATGAAAAACATTGAAATAAGGTATAAACCTAAGCTAAATATGTGAACTTAACTGCATGGGTGAGAACCCACGACTGATCTCTTGGGAAAGAGATGACTTGTGCACCAAACTGGGAATCCTCCCCATACACATGTACGTGTAAGAACAAACTTTGTGTGGAAAAGCCACACGGTGCACTATAGTGATGCAACTGCGTTAAAACAGCACATATGAGTAGGTACTCATGACATATTCCAACCAATGAAAGGAATATTTGGGTAAGAACCCCTGGTAATGCAAAAGGACTGTAACCTTTGCATGAAATCCCTAAAAAAAGGTAGAATTTACAGTGTTTGGGTTGGAACCCACACTTATGCAATAGGACTGAAACCTTTGCATGGGTGACCCTGAAGACAGGTACACTTGGAAACTTACGGGTAGGAACCCGCAACTAGACAAATGCGAAAAGACTAATCTTCGCATAAGCACACACCTAGTAGACAAGTACCTTAGAGGGCGTATGGGTAGGAACCCGCAAATAGATTATTGCGAAAGGACTGTAACCTTTGCAATGACGCACCTTGTAGACAGGTAAACAGAAAAAGTATGTATAAAACCCCGCAAATTGATTAATGGGAAAGTGAAGACTGTGGCATATCACCATACTAAATAACATTCCATAAAACTTTCAAGTACTCTAAATGCAATACATCTTAAAACTGTATCTCACACTGGTGAGCGATCTCTCACGCGAGTTCCTGGATTTAAGTTAAAACTAAGTACTGGAAATTCATTTTTACAATTTGAAAATGTCATTTCAACTTGACACTAGGTGGCAGCAAAACCCTGGGTTGAAACAAGAAACTGTTATCATTAAAAACAGCGGAGCTCCGATAATCCTTTCAAACTTGTTCTGCCTTCCTCCAATAGTTAAATATCTTCACGTTAAGTATTGTTTATATCCGCAAGTGTAAAGAACCACTCACCACCAGTGTCCCGAAACAGCATCATGGCCTCTGAAAGAAACTTGATGAGCAGTATGAACTTCACTGGATGATAAAGTGACAAGCGAAAACAAAGTGAGTGACTCAGACATCGTAACATAAGCGTACCAGATAACATGTGGAACAGATGAATGTTACGGCAAGAACCCTTAGTGAAACGTGTTCTGTGGCAGGAGTCAAGTTTCCAGGGAAGCTTCCGATGCAAAACACCACTCGCAATAAAGTTAAAAAAAATGGAGTGACGCAAGGACGACCTCACCGGGTGGCTTGAGGCAAAAACGTGCTTCCAAACGTGGCACAGCAGCAAGCTGTGGTGAGAAGAAGACGTCACAGAGAACTGAAGAACGGAGAATGCACTGCCTGCTCGCGACAGTAGAAGGTGAGCGCGCGCTTGCATTTTGAAATTGAAGGATGCGCTGCCGTTAGACTGTAGTGAAGATCCACCTCAGGGTTTCAAATAAATATTAAAAACATGGAGATTTGCAAAAAGAACACAGTCCTTGCTCACAGACATTTGAGCATATGCTCACCAAAGCACTGGTACTCACATAAAACAATACACAGCCAGGTCTTCACAGTGTCAAATGGACTGCCCTTCGACAAGCGCTATCGATAAAAGAAGAGCAAATTGAACAATTGAAGACAAAACGACACCCAGACAAATAGCCGGGTGATCAGGCCGACTACGTCTTGATCGGAGATGAAACTGACGAGGCTTGCAGAGAGTGTGGAACTGTATTTGGATGCGCGTTTAAAAATCCTTGGTTGACAGCATGAATGAAGGTGAAACGCAGTAGGGAGAGTTTTAAGCATGCGTAGACTTTACACGTGAAGTACTGGGTAATTTAGACCCAGCGGTGCAGGGGCACACACCCTATGACTTCTGGGTTCACCCTGTTCCGGACCTACAGAAACACAGAGTCTTCTGGGTGAAGTCAAAGATTCGTTTATTGGCTGCAGACCAATGACAGGTATCCTAGAAGTACAACAGCGTGTATGTTCTCAGGAGACTGCTGAAAATCATAGGAACGGACTTCATCTTAAATACAAAATATCATGCTCCAGGCACACATTCCTTGGTTTACGATATGGCCATATAAAGGTATACATTACAAACGAAAAAGCAGAGTCATGATGACCATCCCACATTCCAGTTTGGCCAGCCCACAATGATTTACACAGTAAGGTTCAGATCCCACGTTTGATGTAAATAGACCCCCCAATAAACATGAGCATCTCCTGTTTTGGGAAACAAGTCATAAAGCAGGAACAAGCAGGTGTGGAAGAGATTAGCCGGGGGATTGTGTAGAATGAAAGGGTTTTATGATGGGTCAAGCCCTGATGCTAATCACAGGTGGACGGAGGAAGGGGAGCTCGTGAGACCGGTTTGACCCGGGGCAGCAGAGCCAGCTGCCCAGGTCACAGAGAAGTCAGAGGGAAAGCCCATGTACTGAGAGGCCCGTATTAACTCCATCATAGCCTATGTGAGGGCAATGACAAGATGGCCACTGCTTCCAAAATGGAACCCGCGTAGTGAAGCAGAATAACGTGTGCACAGTGCATTCACAGCTAGAACGGTATATAAAGCACTCGTACATGCCGCATTTACCATTTGCGGTTCGCTAATACCAAGATAGACAGGGGTAGGGCCCTGTCCCCTACGCGGTCCCGAATATTAAAGTACGACAGACCCTCCTTTTGCCCTTACATAGGCAATCACTATACTCATCTTAATCCGAGTCTAGGTCAATGTTCACGAAGTCATGGAGATGTTGCTGTAGCATCATCCTATTACTTAGTTCGTCCCTCGATACAGGTTTCCTTACACATAAGGTAGTACAGAGACCACATATCGCGGGAGCACACTGTATACACAGGCAGAACAGGAAAAGACTGGCTAAGATCATTCCAATGACCATCAGAACTTTCCATCCCCAGGCAGATATCAATTCCCAGAACCACCCCACCAGTGACCAATCTCCCTTATCCACGTGTATGGATTCAGATATTTTATGGAGTTTGGAGATGGCTTGATACACTGTTGGAGCATTATCTGGTATGAAAATGCAGCAACTGGATTGGATGACCTTGCATACCCCACCGCGGTCTGCAAGAATAACGTCTAGAACCATGCGGTTCTGCAGAGTCATAAGGCGATCCGCTTGGAGCTCAGCTGTCAGATTACTAAGGGCACCAGCCGTTACATTGACAGTGGATTCAACCACACGTGTCAGCTGTCTCAGGTTCCTACTATTGACCATAGGTCCCCAAAACGGCAGGAAACCCAAGAAGAAGTCTCCTGCTTCCTGACCGGCAGTATCCTCCTTACTAATCACACCTCTCACAACTCTGGTCTTGTGATAGTCAGAGGCAGCAGTAAATGTCGGCGGTAGCAAGTTCGCAATATAACATGTGCCCGAGAAATCAGGGGGCAGCCATGTATATGCTCGGTCATTACAGATGAAATATGTGCCCTTGGCAGCTAGAAACGCAGGGGAAAACTGTGACGGGAAAGTGTACGTTTCAGTACAGTCACTTCTTCCCAGTTGAGCTCTAGGATTCTGACCATTACCCTGTAAGCAGAACCGACCCATGTGGGGTACGACCCAGATTGGAGATGAGATTTTTCGCTGTCTTTCACCCAGACTAATACTATACCCCGTCGCGTTCCATCCTACATAAGGTCTCAACTCTTCTTTTGGAATGGATGAGTATGCATCGATATCCCTACTCATATCGGCAACTCCTTTCATCAAAGCCTTATTATTGGTGATAAGTTTGATGGAACGCGGTTGGCGAGGGGAGTATGTATCTAGAGCATAGAGAAACATGGTTTGGAATGCCCATGACGATCCATTGTAACTGTACGGTAGCACCAGGTAGGGAATACCCTTGTTAATGGTATGTGGCATTAACCCATACACCCAGCAATTGGTCGTATTCATTACCAGTTGGTGCTGGTGCAAGAGCTGGATAAACGAGTTATTTACAAACTCTGATCGTCTGGTCTGTTCGTGCTCAGGCAAAGGGTGAAAAGAGTGAGAGGAGGCAGTAGAAAGAGGTATAGGCTGTTCAGTGGGTGCAATGGGCTTTTGAGCGGAGAAAAACACAAATCCTACAATAAACATTATGATACTACACAGTGTAAAAAGGCACAAAAAGACAAAACATTTACTTTTTACAATTCTACACATCCTTGCGTTAAAGTTCATTTCCTCAATTGGTCTCTCCATCTTAAAAAACTCCATCCTCTACTCGGGCCGCTCGCGGTGGATGAGTTTCTTCTGCTAAAGAGTATGCCTGTCAGTCCAGGGAAACGCCCTAGACCAACCAGAACCGTCGACCTAGCGTCTTCGGCCTGTACCCTAAAGTCTTGACACCGCGACCCTGCGGCAGAACCCGGATGGTGGTTCGAAAAACAAAAATCAAGAAAGTCCTTCAGATGGGAGAGCAAAAAATGTCAAAAGGGAAAATAGTGAGGAAATCTTTATTTGTCCATGGGCCTAGGTCTCAAATTATAGCGGAGACGGCCAGGTGCTGTTTGGTCTTGAAACAAAAGTTCAGGCTCAGTGGTGTCCAGTCGACTTGATGGTGGCACAGCTTCCTGCAGAATAGTGTCACTCTCTTGGTCTGAAACTGTGCCTCTTAAGCGTGCGTCACTGAATGGTGAAAAACGAGGTACAATATCTGTCTCTGAGTCGGCGATACCCTCCTTGACCCACTGGTCATATGGCAGAGGCAAGGGGACTACTTTGCAGTGGGTACCATGAATCCAGTGCTTCTTCCCTTTCACTCGCACTGCTGATCTTGTTGAAAGAAGAACAAGATGAGGGCCGATCCAGCGAGGCTCGTCGTTGCTCTTGCGCTGGAAAATTCGGACTAGCACCCACGTACCAGGGTTGATAGGGTGTCCAGGAGGTTCAGAGGCTTGGGGAAGAGTATCATGTACCTGTTGGTGCAAAACACGCAGTTTAACAGTCAAATCATACAGGTAATCGAGCAGTACTGGATGTTCTATTTCGCTAAATTTCGCCGGTCTTGGCACGCCCCATACATTAGCCGGGCGGCCAAAGACGACCTCATAAGGGCTAAGTCCCACTCGTGAGTGTATGGTCATTCTGGTGGACAGGAGTGCTAGAGGCAGAGCGTCGGGCCATTTAAGACCGGTGCTCGCCTGGATTTTAGCCAGCTTGAGCTTTAAGGCTCCATTGTAGCGTTCTACTAATCCAGCTGATTGGGGGTGATTTGCAGCGTGGAACTTCTGCTTTATCCCTAGCCCTTCACATACATTCTTCATCACTTTACCCACAAACTCACTTCCGTTATCACACCACACCATTCTTGGCATCCCAAACCTAGGGAAGAATTCTTTCACAAGGGCTTTGGCTGTGGATAGGGCAGTGTTATCTTTCAGAGGATAAGCCTCTATCCATTTTGAGAAAGCACAAACAACCACCAGTACATATTTCAGGTTGTTGCATCTTTCCATGTGAATAAAGTCCAGCTGCAAAACTTCAAATGGACATGATGGGGGTGCAAAGTGACCAGCCGGAGTTGGGGTTCCCCTACCAGGGTTGTACTTCAAGCATACTATGCAATTCTTGACCACGTTCTCTGCACACTTGGGAATCCCAGCATTCTGCCATACTGGAGCCAACAACTTGCATATACCTTTCGTACTGATATGTGCCATTCCATGTGCCATAGTAACCACTGGAAGCACATATGCATCAGGCAACAACCATCGCCTATGTTCTGTCAGATCAATCCAACAACCATTCTCATCCAACTTACCCATACTTTCTCTCCACTTGCTTAACTCTTCCCCTGTGGCTTCAGCTTGAAGCGACTTCACACTCTCTATTGTGTTTTCACACATTCCAACATCATTAACCCATCTTGCAGGACCTGCAACATACATTCTAGTCTTCACATTTTGTGCTGTTTCTTTCGCGGTCTCATCAGCAAACGCATTCCCACGTCCAACATCATCTGTGACTTTCCTGTGCGCACTGCATTTCATGATCGCAACTTGCAACGGTAGGGTCAGTGACTCAAGGAGATCATTCACCAACTTGCCATTCTGAATTTTAGCTCCATGCGACGTCAGGAACCCACGCTCCTTCCACAGTCGCCCAAAATTATGAGCCACGCCAAAGGCGTACTGGCTATCTGTGTATATGTTCACTCTCATTCCTTCAGACAACACACATGCTCTCGTGAGGGCGATTAATTCTGCTGCTTGGGCCGAATTATGTGGCACTCGTGCAGTTTCCACGACCGTGTGTAAAGTCGTGATAGCATATGCAGCAGTCGTGTCACCATTAGGGAGCTTAAAACATGACCCATCTACCCATAAAGTGCCATCACACTCAGTCAGGGGAGTATCTTTTAGATCTACTCTCCCTTTCGTCTCTTCTTCTGTCCTGAACAGACAGTCATGTTGCTCAATCTCATCTGAGTCTGCTGGAATTGGCAACAATGTGGCTGGATTCAGCGTATTGCATCTCTTTATGTGTATGTGATTAGCTAACAGTGTAAGTTCGTAGCCCGATAATCGTGCACTAGTCAAGTGTTGTGTCTTAGTTCTATTTAATAATGTGTCTACAGCGTGTGGAACCATGACAATCAATGTGTTGTCCATTACCAAACCAGCAGATTGTCGGATAGACATCGCTGCAGCAGCTGTCGCTCTCAGACAGCTTGGCAATGCCCTCGCTACAGGGTCCAAGGTGGATGAAAAATATGCGCATGGGCGCGATGCGCATGGGCGCGGTCTGTCACCGAAAGGCTGTGTTAACACTGACAACGCACATCCATCTTTCTCATGAACATACAATGTAAAAGGCTTACTGTAGTCGGGAGTACCCAACACAGGTGCTGAACATAATGTATTACGCAATTCCACAAAACTTTTCTGGCACTCTTCAGACCATGGGATAGGATTCGGTGTGTCTTTGCATGTTAAGGCTAACAAAGGTTTTGCCAATAAAGAAAAACTAGGGATCCAATGCCTACAGTATGAAGTGATGCCCAAGAAAGCACGTACTTCTCGCTGTGTTTTTGGCACACTCAACTGTGCAATGGCTTGAATTCTTTCTGGGGTCAGTTTCCTTCCCTCCTTCGATAAGAGATGACCTAAGTAGGTCACTTCTTGTCGACAATATTGCAGCTTAGAGAGAGACACTTTGTGATGGAAAACGGATAAATGGCGTAACAGTGATAATGTGGCTTCTTTACAAATCTTCTCAGTATCCTCAGCGATCAACAAATCGTCCTCGTACTGAATCAGGATAGCGCCACTAGGTAAAACAAGTGCATCAAGCTGCGCTTTCAAAGCTTGACTGTATATGGATGGACTCTCACAGTAGCCCTGGGGAGCGCGTTTGAAGCGGAAGCTTCGGCCTCCCAGACTAAAACCAAAAATATCTCTGCTCTCTTCTGCAATGGGGATACTAAAGAAAGCATTCTTTAAATCGATCACTGAAAACCATGCAGCAGAGGCTGGAATCATCGTTAACAAGGCAGTGATATCGGGGACAACCGGAAACTGTGGCACAACAATCTTATTAACCTCTCTGAGATCGATCACAAATCTGTAAACAGGTGGCTGTGAAGGATCCGTTCGTTTTAAGACAGGTAAAATCGGACTATTGCAAACGTTGCCTCTTGTCTCTTCAATCACACCCTTATCAATCAAGTCGCTGACAATGTCTAACAATGCTTTCTGCCCTTCATTAGAGATCTTGTACTGTGGAATACGTGGCAGTCTGACATTAGCCTTTAGAGTCACCACATATGGCGGTATCTCCAAGAGGCCCACATCATTGGGACCAGTAGCCCAAAGGGCATCCGGAGGGGACGACAATTCAGGTGGCATCGTGTTTTTAGACAAATACATTGGGGAAATCACTTTCTTGCCTAATGTAAGTTGTACTCCTGAAGGAGAACAATACAGTGTAGCGTGCAATCTTTTCAACAAATCTAATCCCAGCAAATTCTCACCACAACCTGTTGTCAGAATCAGGGGTGCTTTCAGCTCGCAAGGTCCAACAGAAAGTGACATGGGACTGGAAATCGGGTTCCTAACCGGGGCGCCAGAAAAACCTACTGAAACATTTATATCGCCAGACAAAGGTGCGCCAGGGAGTTTTGAATGCATGATTGAACTCTTTGCAGCACCAGTGTCTAGCAGAAAAGGCTCCGTTACATTTGCTGTCGTCACCTCAACATACGGTCCACTCTGATCCACTGGCACTGAAACAACTCCCTCTCTTTGTCTATGGCTGTCCTAGTAATCATTATTCTCTGCATCACCGTCCTCTGCATAATAATCATTATTATAATACTGAGCCGTATTACTAGTCGCGTTAGCTTGCTGATCAAAGCTATTAATGGCGCTTTGGGGCGGAAGAGGACGCGCATTCTGGGGAGCATTTCCTCGCCCTCTGCCTCTAGGAGCTTGCTGACCACCCCTACCTCTTGCGCCATACACATTACCGTTCCGCTGCATTAATTTAGGGCAACTGTATTTAAAATGACCTTCCTCTTTACAGTATGAACATTGGTTGGGACCCACAGGGACACGTGGTTGATAATACCCATTCATTTGCTGGTTTGTCTGAAACTGTTGGGGTTGGTGATAGACACCTTGGGGTTGCCTATAATTATTCTGACCTCCACGTGGCGGATAGGCCTGCTGTAAAAGGACCTTTGTCTTCAGTTCCTTCGTTTTCTTTTCTGTTCTATCTTTCTCGTCCTTATCTCTGTTTTCATAATACTGTGCAGTAGCCAGTATTTGCGCTGAAGAAGAAACAGCCCAAGAACTTTCTGAATCTTTTAACTTTTTACACAGGTCAGGAAGTAAATTCTGCACAAACTTATCCACAAACAGCCGTTGGCCACCCTCAGTACTCATATCCTGCCCACTGTGGTCAATAAACGTTTCTTCAAACCTAGTGAAGAAGTCTGACACTGTCTCATCTTTCTTCTGCTTGCATGCAGATAACTTGTCCCAATTTACGCGCATCGCAGGCATTATTGTCTTCATATACGTGATGATTCTACCAGGCAATTCAGCTACTAAAGGTTCTGGTTTCGCACCACCAGTTTGTCTAGCATCAGCAGCAACAATGTTAGCCCATGTATCCCCTAGTTCTGCATTGTGATCTACATTACGAATTGATCCCCATAGAGGCTGTGGAACAACATTACCAAACAACATGTCTATGTCGGCCAGATTCATAATGCATGACCCTGCCGTCTGTGACAACTCTTTATAATAACCTGCTGGGTTTTTACGGGGATCAGGCAAGGACTGCTTAAGCGCTAACACCTCAGAGCGCTTCCATGGAACATGCACCCAAACACGCTGGAAATGCGCTGCCACAGCGGGGTTACCACTGGCAGCTGCAACCGCTTCCTTCCATACCGGGGGAACTTCTCTCATAGGGTATTGGCGCGCTTTTGCCTTTTTCCCCACAAGGACCTCTTGTTCAAACAATGACTGTTGGCAATCGTCATTCCTAAAGGACAATACAACCGCAACTGCTTTATCTACTTCGCGGTCCACAATTATACCAGTTCCAAAATCGAACCTCACTCTACACAATTCCTGCGGGTTCGGATTTTTACCACTATCCTCTAATTCTTCACAGAGAATTTCGCACATTTTCTCAAACACATATCTCTGTTTCGGGGCATCCCATTGATGGAAAATGTTGACAACTGATTCCACATCATACAGTGAAGGGAAAACGATCCATCTACGCGCCATGTGATCTATTACCTTTTTCTCATCGGGGTTAGGCAATTGGCTGCGCAACTGCTTACGCTGTAAACCAGGAGTCGCACCAGATGACTCAAAGAGAGGAGACATTAATGTAGTAACCACATTAGCTAAGCGCTGTCGCGCTGAAGGAGAAGCTGAGGCGAGAACAGGGGGAAAAACAGAGGGAAGAAAAGAGGATGTAGAAACAGGTACTGGAGTGGTGGAAGGAAGAGTGTTAGGGGAGACAGTTACTGGATTAGGCAAAGTCGCAGGAAGTGCGGGGGCAGTTGGAAGCACAACTGGCGGCGCTTGAGAGGGCTGCGCTACAGGAATAGGAACTGGCTGCAAAACAACTGGTGGTTGCGGCAAGGCTTGCAGTATATGCACTGGAGGCGGCATATTTACAAGCTGGGGAGGCGCCGTGGCAGTTTGAGCATACGGGGGTGGCGAACTCAACAAATGTGACATCAGGGGATCTCTCTCCTTTTCTTCTGACTCATTCTGCTTAGAATGTGGCAAAGCTGGGTAACATTTGTCAATCCCTAACTTACGCTGCCTGTGCAATTGCTCATTTATTTGCTCCTCTTCATTGTCTTTAAATTGTACAGCTGCTTGCATTACCGACATACCTCTCTCTCTCTTATTCTTTTTCGCTAACTTAATTTCCTTTTGTTTGGCTTCCTTTCGCCATAAGCGGAAAGAGTCAAACATCGCCGGCCGGGCTTTCTTCTTAAACAATTTAATTTCCAGATTATCTAAAATATCGGTATCAAAACTACCATTTTGGGGCCATTTTAAAACACCATCTTTCCTGGTGTAGTGGATCCATACTTCGTTATATGCAATGGGGACTACGCCATGTTTTACATAGAGCTCATAAGTTGGAGTTCCAATCGGAGGAACCGGACATGATTCCTCTAGCTGGAAATCTTTTCCACAACCCAAACAGAATAATCTACCAAATAGTCCAGAACCAGGCATCTTTGCTCACTAGTCTAGATCCAAACGTCAAAGGATTATCGAATACGATATTCTCGTGAATACACGAGTCCTCTGGTTTTGGCGTTTGCAAACTCCAAAGTACCAATTCAAATGATCCCGAAGGATACCAAAAACAAATAGGAGACGCTCCACTTATACTTAACTGAATATTGCTGATCGATGGCGTCACCAGAAGACTCTCTCGATTGTTTCGCTCTCTCAAACTCGTCAAGGGTCCAAAACAGGTCGATTAATCAGGGCAGCAGTCCTTCGTAGCCGTCGGGACGCGGAGAACCTCGCAGAAAAGACTTTCGGACCTCGTCGACATGCAGGGGTCGATGAAGTGGCGGCCTTCCTCCAGAATTTCCACACGAAGCTCCTCACGAACCTCTGGCTTGGACCGGTACCGCTGAAATCGCCCCGAGTTGGGCGCCAAACTGAAGTACTGGGTAATTTAGACCCAGCGGTGCAGGGGCACACACCCTATGACTTCTGGGTTCACCCTGTTCCGGACCTACAGAAACACAGAGTCTTCTGGGTGAAGTCAAAGATTCGTTTATTGGCTGCAGACCAATGACAGGTATCCTAGAAGTACAACAGCGTGTATGTTCTCAGGAGACTGCTGAAAATCATAGGAACGGACTTCATCTTAAATACAAAATATCATGCTCCAGGCACACATTCCTTGGTTTACGATATGGCCATATAAAGGTATACATTACAAACGAAAAAGCAGAGTCATGATGACCATCCCACATTCCAGTTTGGCCTGCCCACAATGATTTACACAGTAAGGTTCAGATCCCACGTTTGATGTAAATAGACCCCCCAATAAACATGAGCATCTCCTGTTTTGGGAAACAAGTCATAAAGCAGGAACAAGCAGGTGTGGAAGAGATTAGCCGGGGGATTGTGTAGAATGAAAGGGTTTTATGATGGGTCAAGCCCTGATGCTAATCACAGGTGGATGGAGGAAGGGGAGCTCGTGAGACCGGTTTGACCCGGGGCAGCAGAGCCAGCTGCCCAGGTCACAGAGAAGTCAGAGGGAAAGCCCATGTACTGAGAGGCCCGTATTAACTCCATCATAGCCTATGTGAGGGCAATGACAAGATGGCCATTGCTTCCAAAATGGAACCCGCGTAGTGAAGCAGAATAACGTGTGCACAGTGCATTCATAGCTAGAACGGTATATAAAGCACTCGTACATGCCGCATTTACCATTTGCGGTTCGCTAATACCAAGATAGACAGGGGTAGGGCCCTGTCCCCTACGCGGTCCCGAATATTAAAGTACGACACACGCTTTCTATGTACAGACAGCTCACTCCTCAAAAGGCACACAAATTACCTTGTTTGCTGAGGCTCTTGCTTGTAGAGACGTTGCAGACAAAACAGGAACACGCTTGGGCTGCAGTTGAAACAGACTAGCTTTTTAAGGTGCTGCATGCGTTGGAAGGACCTTTTCACACGCTGTAGGAACAGCAGGCAGAGACATGAGCTGCTACATACAATATTGTTGTTGAAGTAGTTGATTGATTGAAAGTTGAAGTTGCAGGTTCTTTAAGAAATCTGCCCAAGACTGAATGTAGACTTCCCAGACGCTTTTCCTCACAGGAACAACTGGCAGACTGGTAGTGGGCGACCGATGGGAGGTCACTGGTGGGGTCAGGATGCCAGTTGAGATAACTTGAGTTGAGTTGCTGGAGATTGATGTATTTTTGAAGTTGCTTGAAGATCTTGTAGAGGTGACAGAAGTAGGTTCTTTAAGTTCAAAATCGTCGCCAAATAATGTAGTGATCAAGTCCACTCAGTTGTGATGATTTAGGTAGGTTTATTGGAGATGGTACAGGATCACAGGGAGACCATAAGTAGGCCAGATAAAGAACAAGGTAAGACCAGAGGGAGACCCCACCAGGAGCAGCCATCAGGCAGCTCAGCCCAGTCAACTGTCATAACACACACAGATTCCCAACATTCTGACAGCATCATGACCTGAACATTCCACTGGTGGTAGATTGGCATTGCATCAGCATAAGCAGGATATAACACTGTAGTTTTTTAACCCTAGCTCTGCGGGCACCTTGGGAAACCTAGCAAACCTATACATTTTTGAAAACTAGACTACCAGGGGAATCCAGGATGGGGTGATTTGACAGCCTCCCACCAGGGTCTGTTACCTAGAATCCCTAGCAAACCTAAAATATTATCCAAAAAAAACAAATTTTCCCCATATTTTCTGTGGTGGAAAGTTCTGGAATCTGCGTGGATCCACAAATTTCCACCCACCCCGCGTTCCGCAAAATCTTACGAGAAAAATTGTACCTCACTTGTGTGGGTCGGCCTAGTGCCCGCGACAGGAAATGACGCAAAACGCAACATGGTCACACCTCAATTTTGCAGTGAAAAATTACCCTTTTTTGGCAAAGTACCTAGCTGTTGTTTTTGAACCATAGCTCTGCCGGCACCTAGAGAAACCTAGCACACCTATACATTTTTGAAAACTAGACACCCAGGGAAATCCAGGATCGGGTGACTTGACTGCCTCCCACCAGGTTCTGTTACCCAGAATCCCTTGCAAACCTAAAGAATTGTCAAAAAAAACACATTTTCCCTACATTTCTGTGATGGAAAGTTCTGGAATCTGCGTGGATCCACAAATAACCCCACGTTCCCCAAAGTCTTATGAGAAAAATGGTACCTCACTTGTGTGGGTTGGCCTAGTGCCCGCGACAGGAAACGGTGCAAAACGCAATGTGGTCACACCTCAATTACGCAATGAAAAATGACCCTTTTTTGGCAAGGTGCCTAGCTGTAGTTTGTGAACCCTAGCTCTGCCGGCACCTTGGGAAACCTACCAAACTCACACATTTCTGAAAACTAGACACCCGGGGGCTTCCAGGAAGGTATGGCTTGTGTGGATCCCCCAACGTTTCCTTACCCAGAATCCCCTGCAAATCTCAATTTTAGCTGAAAAAAATCACTTTTTTCACATATTTTTGTGTGGGAAAGTTGTGGCATCATCGGGCTCACACAAATTTCCCACCACCCAGCATTCCCCCAGGTCTCCCGGTAAAAATGGTGCCTCACTTGTGTGGGTGGCCCAAGTACCCACAACAGGAAAGGGCCCAAAACGTAGTGAAGCGACATCAAAATTGCCTATCTCAAAACCACCTGGTTTTGCAAGGGGGGTCACCTGGGTTTTTGGCCCCGTGCTCAGCGGCCATCTAGGGAAACCTACCAAACCCACACATTTCTAAAAACTAGATACCTGGGGGCTTCCAGTGAGGTATGGATTGCGTGGATCCCCAACGTTTCCTTACCCAGAATTCCCTCCAAACATCAATTTTATCTGAAAAAATCACTTTTTTCACACATTTTTGTGTGGGAAAGTTGTGGCATCACAGGGCTCACACAAATTTCCCACCACCCAGCATTCCCCCAGGTCTCCCGGTAAAAATGGTGCCTCACTTGTGTGGGTGGCCCAAGTACCCACAACAGGAAAGGGCCCAAAACCTAGTGAAGCGACATCAAAATTGCCTATCTCAAAACCACCTGGTTTTGCAAGGGGGGTCACCTGGGTTTTTGGCCCCGTGCTCAGCGGCCATCTAGGGAAACCTACCAAACCCACACATTTCTAAAAACTAGATACCTGGGGGCTTCCAGTGAGGTATGGATTGCGTGGATCCCCAACGTTTCCTTACCCAGAATTCCCTCCAAACATCAATTTTATCTGAAAAAATCACTTTTTTCACACATTTTTGTGTGGGAAAGTTGTGGCATCACAGGGCTCACACAAATTTCCCACCACCCAGCATTCCCCTAGGTCTTCCGGTAAAAATGGTGCCTCACTTGTGTTGGAGGCCCAAGTACCCGTGACAGGCAAGGGCCCAAAACGTAGTGAGGCGACATCAAAATTGCCTATCTCAAAACCACCTGGTTTTGCAAGGGGGTGTCACCTGGGTTTTTGGCCCCGTGCTCAGCGGCCATCTAGTGAAACCTACCAAACCCACACATTTCTGAAAACTAGACACCCGGGGGCTTCCAGGGAGGTATGGCTTGCGTGGATCCCCTAACGTTTCCTTACCCAGAATCCCCTGCAAACCTCAATTTAAGCTGAATAAATCACTTTTTTCACACATTTTCATGTGGCAAAGTTGTGGCATCACTGGGCTCACACAAATTTCCCACCAACCAGCGTTCCCCCAGGTCTCCCGGTAAAAATGGTGCCTCACTTGTGTGGGAGGCCCAAGTACCCGCGACAGGCAAGGGCCCAAAACGTAGTGAGGCGACATCAAAATTGCCTATCTCAAAACCACCTGGTTTTGCAAGGGGGTCGTCTGGGTTTTTGGCCCCGTGCTCAGCAGCCATCTAGGGAAACCTACCAAACCCACACATTTCTGAAAACTAGACACCCAGGGGCTTCCAGGGAGGTATGGCTTGCATGGATCCCCTAACGTTTCCTTACCCAGAATCCCCTGCAAACCTCAATTCTAACTAAAAAAATCACTTTTTTCACACATTTTTGTGTGGGAAAGTTGTGGCATCACAGGGCTCACACAAATTTCCCACCACCCAGCGTTCCCCCAGGTCTCTCGGTAAAAATGGTGCCTCACTTGTGTTGGAGGCCCAAGTACCCGTGACAGGCAAGGGCCCAAAACGTAGTGAGGCGACATCAAAATTGCCTATCTCAAAACCACCTGGTTTTGCAAGGAGGCGTCACCTGGGTTTTTGGCCCCGTGCTCAGCGGCCATCTAGGGAAACCTACCAAACCCACACATTTCTGAAACTAGACACCCAGGGGCTTCCAGGGAGGTATGGCTTGCATGGATCCCCTAACGTTTCCTTACCCAGAATCCCATGCAAACCTCAATTCTAGCTAAAAAAATCACTTTTTTCACACATTTTTGTGTGGGAAAGTTGTGGCATCACTGGGCTCACACAAATTTCCCACCACCCAGCGTTCCCCCAGGTCTCTCGGTAAAAATGGTGCCTCACTTGTGTTGGAGGCCCAAGTACCCGTGACAGGCAAGGGCCCAAAACGTAGTGAGGCGACATCAAAATTGCCTATCTCAAAACCACCTGGTTTTGCAAGGAGGCGTCACCTGGGTTTTTGGCCCCGTGCTCAGCGGCCATCTAGGGAAACCTACCAAACCCACACATTTCTGAAACTAGACACCCGGGGACTTCCAGGGAGGTATGACTTGCGTGGATCCCCCAACGTTTCCTTTCCCAGAATCCCCTGCAAACCTCAGTTTTAGCTGAAAAAAAACACTTTTTTCACACATTTTTGTGTGGCAGAGTTGTGGCATCACTGGGCTCACACAAATTTCCAACCCCCCAGCATTCCCCCAGGTCTCCCGGTAAAAATGGTGCCTCACTTGTGTTGGAGGCCCAAGTACCCGCGACAGGCGATGTTGTTTTGACATAATTAGTTGCTTATTTCTACACCGTGAGAATTTCGGCACAAGATTGCAAGGAAAATGTCACAGACATTTTGAGGTTTGCAGGACATTGTGGATAAAATAACTTGTTGGAATTCACAAGAGAGACATCACCATGAACTCTCATGGGTTTACGACAATATCTACAGTTGGTAGGTTATTTGTAGATGGAATTTACACCTTGGCAGAGACTAAAATGACAAAGATTCCTGCACAGCCATCTATTCCTCAAACACACACATATACTGGTTGGATTTGGCACGATGGAGAGTGATGGTTCAGTATATAAAATTTTATTAACCAAAGATTTCACAAAAATGCACTGTCAGTAATTAAATGGACAAAAAAACGAACCAGTGACTCGCAGCTCGTTAGCTGTAAAGCCACTGCAAGGAACCAACCGCGTTACAGGCCATTCACACACCTTTAATACATGATACACACAAGACCATTCACACCACCAGGCACAAAAACAACACATTACAACATTCACAAAAAGGGACAAGGTAAATCCTGCTTCAGAAAGACAAATATTACTGCACAGCCATCTAATCCTCAAGCACACACACATACTGGTTACATTTGGCACAAGGGTGAGTGATGGTTCAGTATATACCATTGTATTAGCAAATGATTTCACAAAAATGAAATGCACTGTTAATATTTGAAAGGGCGAGAAACTGAACCATTGACTCACAGCTCGTGAGCTGTAAAGCCACGACAAGGTATCAACCTCTTTACAGGCCACTCATATACCTTTCATACGTGTGACACATACAAAACCATTCACACCGCCAGCCGTGAGCCCATCACATTACAACACTCACACCAGCAGACAGCGCCATTCAAGGGCCCATCACTTTCACACGCCCACATTCCTGACACAGCAACCACACAAGCTGATGGATTGCATGGAGTGGCACTCAGCTAGCAGTGTGTGTAGTGACCAGCAGCGTCACTACTCACACACTGCCAGTCGAGCGCCAGTCCATGCACACCACTAGCCAAACACCAGTCCACGCACACCGCCAGCCAAGCGCCATCCATGCACACCGCCAGCCAAGCACCAATCCATGCACACCACCAGCCAAGCGCCAATCCACGCACCCTGCCACCCAAGCGCCAATCCACGCACACTGCCAGCCAAGGGCCAGTCCACGCACACCACCAGCCAAGTGCCAGTCCACACACACCACCAGCCAATCGCCAATCCATGCACACCGCCAGCCAAGCACCAGTCCACGCACACCACCAGCCAAGCGCCAGTCCACACACACCGCCAGCCAATCGCCAGTCCACGCACACCACCAGCCAAGCACCAGTCCACACACACCACCAGTCAAGCGCCAGTCCAGGCACACCATCAGCCAAGCACCAGTCCACGCACCCTGCCAGAAAAGCACCAGTCCACGCTAGGCCTGGGCAAAATTTCCGTTCCGTTTGCGGAATTTGCGATAATTTGGCATTTCCGCATTCCGCGGAGAGCGCGGAAATGTCAAAATTTCCGCATTCCGCAGCTTTGCGATAATTTGGTTCTTGCTCGCGCTGTAAAATAATACATTCTCGCGCGCGCGCGATCGCCTTACCTGAATCCCCGCGTTCGCCGACAAGTTTTCCCGATCCGGTCGCGTTCTCCATGAGATGTTGTATTGTTTTAGCCATTTGCGCTGTCTCGCGACAGTTCGCGTCCGCAGTGACGTCATGCTTCACGCGATCACGTCTTTTTTTCTCGCGATCATGCACCGCGAGACAACTGAAAACAAGATGGCCGCGCCCGCAAGCAACCACATGGGTAAGTTGGCGACCCGCAACCATGCAGAAAATCTCGCGAACATGCCGGAAAAAAACTTCCGCATCTTCGCGATATTTCCGCTTGTTTGCGGAGATTTTTAACATTTTCGCGATAATTTTCGGAAGTCGCTTTCGCAAATTCCGCCCACCCCTAGTCCACGCACACCGCCAGCCAAACGCCAGTCCACGCACACCACCAGCCAAGTGCCAGCCTACATACACCGTCATCACATTTAGGATTTTTTTTAAACAAAAATAAAAACACAAACAAATTGCAAATAGATACAAATCTACTAATACAAAATCTGAAACTAAATACATTGCACTAATGCCAACGTTGAAACACCATCACATTTTTTAAAGATTACAGACCAGGCAGTTCACTTTACCACTCATGGATGCTCCCAAAAATTATTTTTCGTGTGGTACGCTCTAAAACAAGCAGGGACATACGGCCCAGGGTTAGAAGGACACTCGGGGCAGTACATACGAGTCTCCTTCCGCGTACCTCTTCGCCAACAGACTCTAGATCTCCTAGTGGGAAAGTCTTTTGAGGATGTGGGAGGAATGTAATCAGGAAAGTGGCGATCTTTCAATCGAGCCACATCTTCCACCACTCCAACCCTAGGAACACTTGCCTGTTCCACAACAACAAGGCTGCCTATGACAGATTGCAGAAACTGAACAAAAGTCAACCTTGATGCAGGACAACACACCTTGAACACAACAAAAGCATTGAAAGTTGCTAAATTAAAGAGATGGATGGCCAACTTCTTATATCAAATGTAAGCCTTACGAATAGCAGTGTAAGGTTCCAACCTCTGATCTCCTCTGTCAACACCACCCATGTGCTTATTGTAGTCTAAAATGCACACAGGTTTGCGCACTTCAGAAATCTGACCCCAAACAGCCACAGGTGAAGTACTCTCATCATGGATGGTAGTCAGCATGTACACATCCCTCCTGTCCACAAATTTCAAGCTAGTAGCTCATCACTACGCAAGGAACTGCACTGTCCCCTCTGAGGTTTTCTGCAAACAAGCTCTTTTGGATAACCTTTACGGTTAGAGCGGATTGTGCCACAAGCAAAAGTGTCCACTTTGAACAATTCCTTAAACAATTGCACAGCAGTGTAGAAGTTATCAAGGTACAAATGGTGGCCTCTGTTAAACAGTCCTCTAGCAAGATCCCACACAATTTTCTCAGAAACTCCAAAAGTGGACAGACAAACAGGGGGGTCAATAGTGGAATCCCTATCAGTGTACACACGGAAATTAAAAACATATCCTGTCCTACTCGCAGACAACATATACAGCTTAATTCCATAGCGTGCCCTCTTGCTAGGGATGTACTGCCTAAAAACCAAACAGCCCTTGAACAAGACCAAAGACTCATCATTAGATATTTCTTTTCCTGGAGTATAGATCTCTGAAAATCGATCTACAAAGTGATCAAGAACAGGCCAAATCTTAAAAATACCGTCACATTCAGGGTGATCTCGTGGCAACGCCAAAGAAATATCAACAAAATGCTGCATCCATAGCAAAAGTATATACCGATCACGAGTCATAACTGCTGGAAATATGGCTGTTGCCATCAAGGGACTGGTAGACCAATATGAACCCATGGACGGCTTCCTTATCAAATCCATCAATAAAGTCAAACCCAAAAACTTCTTAATCTCTTCCAAATTTGTGGAAGTCCACCGGGTAGCTATAGAGTGGGGCTTAAGTTTTTCAATGTTGTCCCTCAAAAACTGTTCAGCATACAAATTAGTCTGCTCAACAATCTCACCCAAAAATACATCATCCATAAATAACTGAAAAAACTGCATAGGCAAAAAATGTTCACATTCCACTCTACTCCCTGCATCACCGCTAAAGGCAGGCAACACCGGCTGCACCATGTTTGGATCAACCCAGAGTCCAGCACTTCTAGTAGGAGGCCTAGCAGCCTCAGGCTGCAATCCAGATGCCTCTTGTGCCATCGGCACAGCAGTATCCTCCTCTAAAACAGGCCCTTCATCTGCACTGAGAGAACCTTCATCATCTGCTGAATCCATGTGGAGAGAAAACTCACTGCCAGAATCTTCTCCTCCCTCCTCTCCCTCAGATGCACTGTCAGTCTCATAATCCGGCTCAGAGGAAGATTAAAAGAGGCATACCAACCACCTGCTGAGCAGTCATTCTACGGCTAGCCATAATGATTACTAATAAAGGTAACTTGTCAAACATGTCAACAACAACACTTTGTAAAATAAGTAATAAACAAAATGCACCTTTATCAGAAATACCTATACACTCCAAAATGATACCACTCACTTGCCAGAAGCAGCTAAACTCACCACCACATACTCTGCACAGACACAGTATGGATCAACAATATCCCACTAAAAAAGAAAGAGAAAAGAAAATTACACATGAGACAATGCATAACACATCGCAAAGATTTTCATGCTCAAAACACTAACTAAATTTACTGCCATTATGACACCACTTACAAAAAATTCATTCATACATTACAATATTACTCATTTGGAGTAAATACAACAAAAATATTTTTCTTACCCAAAAAATGCAACTACGCAAAACTGCAGAACAACCACAGTCAAAACCACAAACAGGAATCAAAAGCTTTACACTAGATTAAAAAGGAGAAAAAACATTACAATCACATATGCAAATAATGCACCAGTCCACCTGCCAAGCTAAGGGCCTAAGAGTATAAAGTAAATATTCACCCCCTTAAAAGGGGAGCAACCCTTGCCCTTGAGGCCACCCCCAAAACAACATTTTTAAAAACTCTGGTGTCTAGTGGCTTCTGCCCCTTTGGGGGCAGATGGGCCTAAAAACATACTGCTACTCTGCCATCCAAAGAGGGCAGAAATGGCCACTATCATCCTCCCATAAATGGGAGCAACCCATGTCCAAGGGGCAGCTACCCAACATAAAAAAACCCTGGTGGCCTAGTGGCCCTAAAAAATAAAAAAAAATCAGCCAAACTGCCCCTCAGGGTGATACCAAAGGGGATGATGGACGGAGCGCTTGAGCAAATCTAACACTAACCCCGTCAACTGATCTGGGTTTAATCCATCATCATTCTTTAGCTCACTCCACCACCCCAGTTCAGAAATGGGCATATGCAAATCAGTCTGACCCTGTGCGCTTTGATTGCCCTAAGTTGGCAGGGTATGCCCAGATGTGGGTCCCTTGCTCACTTTGCCACTGGAATCAAGCTAACCTGGCTGATGACGGCTGATTAGCCAGAAACCGGTCCCAGGATGGTTGTTTCCGGGCCAGGGAAGACATGGCTTGGCAGTTCGGGCTAGACTGTTCCCATGAGGCACAGGGTCAGACTAATTTGCATATGGCCATGTCTGAACTGGGGTGGTGGAGTGAGCTAAAGCATGATGATGGATTAAACCCAGATCAGTTGACTGGGGGTGAGTGTACGTTTATTCTATTGGACCAGTGGGCTGATTTTATTTTAAATATTTAAATCTGCAAAATGTATGCCCCCAAAAGGGGAGTGACCCTTGCCTACGGGGCCGCTCCCTCAAACAAAACTTACCTACATAGACTTTCTAAAATGGCACCCAAAGGGGAGTGACCCTTACCCAAGGGGCCATTTCCCACTACATTTATTCAATTGGCCCAGTGGGCCGAATACATTTTTAAAAATTTAAATCTGCCCCCTCAGGGGGGCAAACAAAGCAAAAATGTTTGCCCCCAAAAGGGGAGCAACCGTTGCCTAAGGGGTCACTTCCCAAACCAAAAACAAACATCTTGGGCTTCCTAAAATGGCCCCCAAAGGGGAGTGACCCTTGTCCAAGGTGCCACTCCCCAGCACATTGGCCCTGTGTTCCGATTTCTTTATAAAAAATTAAATTCTGCCCCCCCAGGGTGGCAGACAAAGCCATTACTAATGCCCACAAAGGGGGGAGTGACCCTTGCCCAAGGGGCCGCTCCCTCAACCAATAAACACTGGGCAAATACAAAACAAAAAAATCCCTGGCGCTAGTGGGCATCCCAGCTGCTCGATCGCACGATCGTGCTGCAGGAATGCACAAAAGAGGCATCGAGGGAAAGGAAAACCCTTTCCTTTCCCCGATGCCTCTTTAGTTTAAATCCCTCCTCCCCAGCCCCAAAACTTACCTCTTTGTTCACCGACGCACAGGAAACAAACGGCTTCCTGTGCATCGGTAAACAGAGGGAAACCTCAAATGACATCAGCAAACCTTGCGCGCTGACGTCATTGATAACGCGGAGGGGTGGGGCGGGGGAGGCAGGGGAATGTCTTCCCCTGCCTTCCCCAGTGCCAACATGCAGCTCGAACGCCCGCGTAGGGAGCGCCACTGCTTCCCCCGTGGGTGGGTGTCATGACGAGCTGGGCTCGTCATGAGCACATGGCGACTGTGTGCCATGACGAGCCCAGCTCCTCATAAGCATACAAGGGGTTAATTATTTGTATGACTGACTAGGTGTGTGAATACCTCTATGGATGAGTGTGTGAGTGTCTATATAGGTGTATGAGTGTATATGATAGTCTTGTACTTAGTGACTGTAAGTATGAGTGACTGTAAGGGTGAGTGAGTGGATGTGTGTATAGACCTAAGAATCAGGGAGTGGATATGTAGTTATTGATGTTGGAGTGTCTATGGTTTTGAGAATGGCAGTCTGTAATTTAGAGTGGGTGTTTCAAAAGTTATATGAGGGTGTAAGAAGATGCATGAAATTATCACATGGATGATGTCATCAGTGATGTCATTTGAGATGTCATCAGTGAAGTCACTGACCATGTCATGAGTGATGTAATATGTGACATCATCAGCAGTGCATTGCGGGGGCCTGAGTTATAGTTAGCTGAACTAACTATAATGGGGAAAATTCTCTGGTTTTGTTCGAGTGAAATGTCCAACTAACTATAACTTTCCCTAAAACCTATGGTTTTTTCAGTGAATTTCTAAGGTTTTTTAAATGCTAATTTCTAGCTATAACGTGCCCAAAACCTATTGTTTTTTCAGTGACTTTCAAAGGTGTTTTAAATACTAATTTCTAACTATAGCGTGCCTGAAACCTATTTAAGTGACTTTCAAAGGTTCTTCAAATGCTACAGAGGTAGGACATGTGAAGAAAAAAGAAACAACGCACAGAAAGAAAAAAAAGAAATGCAGAAAGAAGCAACAGAAGTCCACAAAGACCAAGAAAAGTGCAGGAAGAAGAAGAAATGTGCAGAAAGAGCCAACAGAGGGTCATAAAGTCCTCCTGTGCCCACAACTTTTTCAGATGGGTACTGGTGGTAACTGACTGACTAACCAGTCCTAGAGCCAGTGCTGTGCTAAAATACACTTAGAATACAGTGAAAACACCTACATACACTAGGGAACACTATGCATTGGGGTACCCTGTGATTAGCATGACATCCTCTCTAAGTCCCTAGTACATAATAGGGCAGGGGGATTACAACTACCTCTTAAAACGCGCCACGGGGCGCGTTTGCACACTGGTAAAGGGAGGGGGGGCCTGAGGTTACATGTGTGCAAACACGCCCTGTGGCCATTTTAAGTTGGGGGATAAAGTCCCCTTGAATCCTGAGGGTTCCTGGGGCCCAACTAGCCCACCAGGTACCTCCAGTAATCGGCACAGAGCTGCGTTGCAGAGAGGTGTAAAAAGGAGCATGGCCTGGACCACCTTTCTGCAATGCAGTGCAGTGGCGCTTACTGGAAGCACCTGGTGGTCTAGCTGGCCCCCAGGGGCCCTCAGGATTGAAGGGGAATTCATTCGCTTACTTAAAATGCCCCACAGGGCGTGTTTGCACACATCACCTCAGGCCCCACCCCCTCCCTTCAACACTGTGCAAACACACCCTGTGGCACGTTTTGAGTTGGGGGATAAAGTCCCCTTGAATCCTGAGAGTCCCTGGAGTCTAACTATCCCATAAGGTAAGTCCAGTAAGCGCCACAGAGCTTTGCAGAAAGGTGTAAAAAGGGGTGTGGCCTCTGAACTGCTCTCTGCAATGCAGCTCCCTGGCACATACTGGAGGTACCTGGTGGGCTAGTTGGCCCCCAGGGATCCTCAGTATTCAACGGGAATTAATTCCTCACTTTACAAATCACCAGGGGGCGAGTTTGCACAGTGGTGAAGGAAGGGGGTGGGGTCTTCGGTGACATGTGTGCAAACACGCCCTGTGGCGCATTTTAAGTTGGGTAATTAATTCCTCTTCAATCCTGAGGGTCCCTAGGAGCAAACTAGCCAACCAGGTACCTCCAGTATGCGCCAGGTAGCTGCGTTGCAGACAGGTGTTCAGAGGCCATGCCCCTTTATACACCACTCTGCAATGCAGCTCTGTGGCACTTACTGTCGGTACCTGGTGGGCTAGTTGGACTCCAGGCACTCTCAGGATTCAGGGGGACTTTATCCCCCAACTCAAAACGTGCCACGGGGTGCGTTTGCACAGTGTTGAAGGGAGGCTCCCGCCCTGTCAAAGCAAACAGCAGTGTCCTGGGGGTGCACTGCTGGAGCCGGCCCTGGGGTGTGGCAGTCCCCAGGGCCATGAAGGGCTCCAGGAGGGGGGCTGTGCAGCACCCCTCCCACCTAGTACACAGCCCTGGGGAGGTGGTGGTCCCCGGGGCTGGGGGTCCAGAACGGACCCCCAAATTTAAATATTTAGTGCCCCAGGGAGGTGGCGGTCCCACATAGGGTATTTATTTATTTTTTTAAAGCCCCAGGGGGTGGCAATCTTCGGGGCTGTGGGGGGCCGTGAGCCCCCGCAAATATTTTAGAATAGAAAAGCCCCGGGGGTTGGTGGTCCCTGGGGCTTGGGGGGCCTTGGAGGCCCCCACCCATTTAAAAAACAAGCCCCAGGAGGTGGCAGTCCACGAGGCTGCGGGGGTCCTCCTGGGCCCCACACATATATTTTTATGATGCCCCCGGGTCTTGGCCCACCCGGGGTCTAATTAATACCGAAGCGCGGGAGCCCGCTCTTCGTTTTTTTTATTTTCGCGGGCAGATCTGCGGATGCTCCGTGCATCCCGCAATTTTTTTTTTTCAAAAATGCTTTTTTGGGCCCTGGGGGTCCTCGTGGGACCCCTTAAGCAGGCCTAGGGGGTCAGGGTGTTTCTACCCTGCCCCCTTTTCTTTTTTTCTGCATTTTCTTTACTGATTTCTTGTGCCTCGGTTCTACAAGAAGTGCTGACAGACAATAAGAATTCAGCTAGTGATCGGGAGGGTGCGCAGATCCTCCGTGTCTCTAAATATCGAAACTTTTATTTTTGATTTTCTCAGCAACTAATGAATGGATTTACACCATTTTCAAAAAAGTCGCTTTCTGAGCCAAGCAGTACCTTTTTGCCGAATTTGGGGTAAATCCGTTCAGCAGTTTCAGCTGTATCCTTGCATAAAGTTTCCTATGGGAAATGGATTTTTTTAATCTTATTTTTTTAATTTCTCAGCAACTACTGAACGGATTCACACCATTTAAAAAAAGGTCTCTTTCTGAGCCAAGGGCTACCTTTTTGCAAAATTTGCTGTAATTCCGTTCAGCAGTTCGGGCTGTAGTCGTGTCTAAAGTTTCCTATGGGAAATAACATGGAGAAAACGTGTTTTGGGACCCCCCTTTTTTCTCGGTCCCAGCTTTGCGGTTCACCCCAAAATTTTTAGGACAGGAGCTGACCGGAGCAAGAACAACGTTTTGAAAATTTTGTGAAGATTCCTCAACCAGCGCCAAAGTTATTGGGAAAAGAAGAAACGCTTTTTTAATAGAAACAAGGTCCTAACTATAACTACATACTGGTGACCGCCAGTAGGTAATATAGATAGATAGATAGATAGATAGATAGATAGATAGATAGATAGATAGATAGATAGATAGATAGATAGATAGATAGATAGATAGATAGATAGATAGATAGATAGATAGATAGATAGATAGATAGATAGATAGATAGATAGATAGATAGATAGAGATAAGTTAAATTGTAAGAATAAAAATTTTAATAACAACATAGTTTTAAATCAAAAACAAACGTAACATTCTTTAAAAAAAGTAAATGAATTTCAAAGAACTGAACATAAAATGACCACCCTATCAACTCCAACCCCAATGTCAATACCTTCTAAACAACTTTAACAATTCTCAGGAAAGCTATTTGAACAACCAAGCTCTAATGACAACATGCCATTGCAAGCCAAAACTTCCGCTCCCTGGAATTAAGCCTGGGCGGTGAACTACGCTCCGCTTGCGGAGTTTGCGAAGTTTCGGTAACTTCGTGATTCGCGTAGAGCGCGAAGTTGCAGATTGCTACGCAATCTAGAGCATAGCGTAGTTGTTTTGCTTCCTTGCGCGCTCAATATGCATTCTCACGCACACGGCAACGTCTTACTGTGATTCTGCGTTCGCCGACTCGATTTTCTTTCCGTTCACGTGCGCCACGAGATTTGTAATATGGCCGCCCGATCCCGCGAGAGTGTGCGAATGCGAACACGTCATTCAGACGCACGAGCTGTGTTCCGGCGGCTGTCTTGGTAAGAACGCGATCCTGAACATGGAAAAACAACAATCTGGCGAAGAATGTCTCTCGAGCATCATAAAACCTTCTCGAAAATGATCATTTTGCTCAGAAAAACTCCTCAGATTGTGATTTGGGTGTAGTCTTTTGTGCAAGGAGTCCTTTTTTTTTTACTCTTTTTTTCAAGAGGAAGGAAGTGCCCCTGAGTCTCCAACTTCCTGTTCCTGTCCAGCAGGCTCCTCTCAGTGCTTTCTCCATGTGCTGTTCACTTTCATTTGGATTTGGAGCTGGAAGGATCACTTTTTGTGTCTGTTTGCTGCATCATATCATTGGATTGGATTTATTTGAGGATTTTTTGATTTGAGATTTAATTTTACAAGTAAGTTGGAGAATTGGTGTACATGTTTGTTTGATTGGGGCTTGTTTGTACCTACATTTTCTGGGATTTTCATTGTTTTTAAAAATTATTGTTGTGGGTGGCCAGTACTTTCAATAGGGGCCTAGTTGTTTTCTTTGAAATATCAGCCTGTAGGCCCAGAGGTACCCATGGGTCCATGTTTCTGTGGTGTCTGTTGAATTTAAACATCATGTAGGGCATGGATGGCATAGGATTGAATTGTGGTTGTGGTGTATTTCACTGTTTGGGTGTCTTTGTTAAATACCTTTGTTGGATGTGTGTGTGTGCTTGATGTGCGCTTGATGTATAACTTTCCAATCCTTTTGTAGCCCTGTTGATTTTCATTTTAAAGCTGTGTTGTTTAGCAGGCCTCCTTTGTCTGGTCATATATAGGCCTGCTTCAGTTCATTGTCTTCCATGGCCTGTTGTGACTGTGAGTGACCATGTGGCTTGTGGCCATTTTGTGGTGGTAGTTTAGTAGTGTGCTTCTTTTTCCATATAGGCCTGCATGTCTTTTCTTTGTTCCCCTTGGCTTATGCGTGTTGTTGTTGTGGCCTGGCCATGTGGGTGCTTTTGGCATAGGCTTGCATTGTCTGTCTTCCATTTCTTGTTGTTGTGGGTGGCTAGCGGCCATTTTGTGGAGCCATCCAGGCAGTGTGCTTGCTTTTGCCATTCAGTTTAAAGCTTGTGGCCTAGTCTGCCAGTAGGCCCAGAGGTAGTCATCATCAAATCATGGGTGCATAAAAACTGTTTGTGTTGTCTGTTGAATTTGAACACCATGGATGGCATTGGATTGAATTGCAAAATGTGGTTTTTGAAGTGGAATTTCAGTTTTTGGGTGTGTGTTAATGAAATAGGGCTTTTCAGCCAGTAGGAATTCAGCTCGCATACTTATGGCAACTCTGCACAGCGCGACAACGCGGACTTACAGTTTTTGTCATTTTCACGCTCTCAATATGCGTGTTCGCGCACGCGATAACGACTTTTTGTACCGTTCGCGATGCCGAACACGCAGAATTTGCAATCTGGCAAACAATATCTCACGAGCAACATAAAACCTTCTCGAAAACGATGATTTTGTGCATTTTGCTAAAAAAATCTCCTCAGGTTGTCATTTTGCTGTAGTTTGGAGTCACTATTGTTTTTTAAAAATGTATTTTTAAAGAGGAAGTAAGTTCCACAGAGACTCCAACTTCCTGTTCCTGTCCTTTGTATTCACTTTTTTGTTATTATTGTGGTGGGTGGCCTGACCATGTGGGTGGCAGGCATTTTGTGAAGCCAGGCACTGTGCTTTTGCCATAGGCCTGCATTGTCTTTCTTGTATTCCTGACCTTTTCTTGTTTTTATGAGTGGCCTGGCCATGTGGTAGCGGCCATTTTGTGGGACCAGCCACTGTGCTTTTTTCCATAGGCCTCCAAGCTTGTGGCCTAGTCTGCCATTAGGCCCAGGGGTACTACTCATCAATCATCACGGGTGCGTGGACGTTAAAAAACAGTTTTTGTGTTGTGTGTTGAATTTCAACATCATGTATGGCATGGATGGCTTTGGATTGAATTGCAAAATGTGGGTTTTACTTTTTTCTGGGGTATATTTCACTTTTTGGGTGTTGTAAATAAATGCCTTTTTATGTGTATGTGTTCGTTGTTGTTGCTCCCTGACGCTGCATCCATCCCATGTAATGCACACATTTTTATTTAGGGCAAACAGGCTACACTACATTTATGTTTTTGTTCTTTGTTATTCTTATTCTTCCTGAGTGTACACAGTACAGTAGTACACCAGGAGCCCTGGCCTTGTTGTCAAAGTCTCATAAATGGCTACACTGCTGTTGTTCACTGACTTAATAACATTTAATAATTGTGACCACCCACCACACACTAAGAAGTTATATATTAGTTTGATTGTACTATCTTTTGACTGATTTTCTTCTGGCTTCTTTGCTTTTAGGTGCACCAAAGACTGAGGAGGAGGTGTGTCATCATCGCCCGTTGAGGTGCCAGACCGACGTCCTGCTGGTGTACACGACGTGACATGTGAGTGACCTGACCAGCTATCTCTGCAACTTGTGCAACTGAGTGATGTTGACATCTGAAGAAGATGCCCCCAAAGAAAGCAGGTAGAAGGTCGCACAGTACCAAGAAAGTTGCCATTGAGAAGGAACAGGAGAAGGAAGTGTCACTTAAGTCTGGTTTGCCGACCAAAACCTTTTTTGGGACACCAAAAATGATGCCTGCAGCAGCAGTGTCAGGGGGCCAAGCTGGGGGCAGCACCTCCGCATCAGTGGGCACAACCCACCAACCCAGGCCCAAGCAGATGAGTGTGGAAGAGGTAGCCAGCCTAATCAGGCATGGTAAAAGGAAGGTTCCAGAAAGCCTTACACTTGTGGAGGTTGATGTAGAAGAGCAGGATGCTGATGATGATGAGCCAGACATCACGAACATCACTCCCAGCCCAGAGGAGATGGAGACCAACATTATTACCCTATCCAAAATGGCTGCGAGGGATGTAGCACGCATACCTCCAACATAGGTAACACCAACACGACCTCCAGCTTCCATATTTACTTTAGCAAAGGGCCGGCAGCGTCCCACATCCAGCACAAGCACCACCTCAGCAGAAGTAGGTAGTGGTACTGCACAGAGTCAAATTCAACGCACACCCTCCAGTTCATCCGGCATTGGAAGTGGCACCTCCAGCAGGAGACAAAAGTTAAGCTCCCCAGTGTGGGACTTCTTTACGGTTAGCGAAAAGGAGGAGAACATTGCTATATGCTCCATTTGTCATACCTCTGTTAGTCGTGGTAAGCTTGGTACAAACTATGGTACCGGAGGCCAAATGACCCATCTGAAAAAACACCATGCAATCCAGTGGGAGGAGCACCATTGTTGCATAAAAACTGGAACCATTGCTGTTGGTGGGGATAAACGAGTAGAAGGTCCGCTCACGGTGGAACAGGAAGAAGAAGAAGAGGGAGACATTCTCTGTGGTAGTGGTACACAAAGTAGCCCTGTCCCCAGCACTGCAGTGGTAACGCCCACATCCTCAGCAACATCTCAATGGCACAAGAGTAAGAGTCAGCCTGAGACACCAAGGAGTGCTGCTTTTAAAAAAAGTGTGACGTTGAGCATAACAGGAAGGAATACCATGCAGCCTACCATTCCTAGCATGTTTACTAGGCTGGAGGGACAGTACGAACGCAACCACCCAATAGCACATTTGTACAATGCAAAGCTGGCTAAAATGTTAGCACTGGACATTCTCCCTTTTTCTTTTGTTGAAGGGGTGGGTTTTCTGGAATTTGTGACAACCATCTGCCCAAAATGGAAGGTTCCCAGCCGCTACTATTTCGCCAGAGTTGCTGTTCCAGCACTACATCACGACGTGCTGGAATTGCTTGGAAAAGCCTTAAAACAGAGTGCTGTTCAGAGTATCCACCAGACAACAGACATGTGGACCAGTTGCCAAGCCACTGATTACATGTGCATCACTGCACACTGGGTCTCTTTTTCGGGTGTTAAAGATATCTGCAGGTGTTGTTGACACAGCTGAGATTTTTAATGACACTCGCAAACATGCAACTGTAGCCATGTTTGCTATGGAGAAATCTCATACTGCTGCAAACATTTTGGATGAGTTTAACAGCAAGGTCTTTGAGTGGCTGAGACCAAGAGGGCTTAACATTGGTTTTGTTGCCACGGACAATGACAGTAATGTAGTTAGGGCCATGAAAGATGGTGGCTATTTCAGGGTCCCGTGTTTGGGACACTGCATTAACATGGTTGTTCAAGACTTTCTGAAAAATGAAAGCAAAGTCAGCAACTTACTGACCACCTGCAGAAGAATATGCACATATTTCAACCATTCTTTTAAAGCCCGGAAGCAGCTGAGGGTCATTCAACGTGAGCATAAAATGCCAGTCAAAGCACTCATCCAGGAGGTGCCAACACATTGGAACTCAACTTATTACATGCTTGAGCATCTGTTTGAGCAGTACATACCACTCAATGCTTATGTCATGAAAAGGTCAGGAGATCCTACTGTGAAAGGCATGACCGTTGAGATGGCTCAATGGGACCTCGTTAAATGCCTGACAGAGATGCTACTTCCTTTTGAGGTCTTCACACGTGAAGTCAGCAGGGAGGACTGTACTATGGGCCAAGCTATCCCATTGTTGTACATGCTAGAGCAAGAGCTGAAGGAGGTGTCTGAAACGTACGCAGGTGTGGATGACAAAGTAGACGCATATTATTTGGCGGACACCTTTAGCCGTTGGCTTATCTGAAAATACAAGGATTCAAAATAACATTGTGTCACATCGACATTACATTACTGACTCAATTTTGGATCCACGTTACAAATTATTGCTGACCAGTAATGAAGTAATTCCTTTTTCAGAAGTGGATGTTACCAAGTACAAAACTTTGATAGCTGAGGAAGCCACTGACTTTGAAAACTAACGGCTCTTAATTAGAGGCCCACCACCCCAGGCCAGAAAAAGTACTACAGGGCACCCAGAGTCAAGTTCTACTTCAGAGCCTGAGAGCAGTACGTTTGCTTCCCAGCATCACCAACACTACCAACAATAACATAGACAACAACACCAACAGGATCATCAGCCACATTTAAAAAACGGCAAGTGATTGGTTTCTACGGAAAGGGTTTTGTACGTCCATTGCTGATGCAAAGGCAAAAGAGGCCAAGCACATCGGAGCACCCCTGAACATTGAGTGGATGGTCCAGGCCTATCTGGATGACACAACAGAGGTCTTCATGGAGCAAAGCCCATTGGTGTATTGGTATGGGAAAAGAAGCCAATGGCCAGTGCTCAGCAGGCTGGCGATAAAGTATGTGGCTTGCCGTGTTGCAGGTGTCTCTTCTGAGCGTGTTTTCAGTGCTGCTGGTGCCATTGTTACTGTGAAAAGGACCAGTCTCTCGCCCAAAGCGTGGAGAGGTTAACCATGATCAAAATGAATCAGCACTTTATACCACCGGAGTACAAAATACGTGAATCATAGCAGGAAGAGGAGAGCGACTTCGATTACATAAGTAGGGGGTTACATGACGTACTTCTGTCCGAACCACCCAAGTTTGAGGACGAGCTCCTCTTCCCTGACAACTACGATTTCAAATTGTTCTTCCTTCCTTTATTTGTGTGTGTATCTGTTTTTCTGGTTCAGATCTAATCACAACAAATCCATCAACACCGTCTCCTCTTTTTATATCCCTATTGGAGTTGGACGTCTGTGCATAACTGTCCACCCCACTCCTCAGAGTCCTGCTCCATCTTCCTTACTCTCCCTAAATACATTTCAAGCAAGCCAGACATTGGATGGAGATGGAGAATTGTACAATACATGTTGCCTCTAACAGTCCCTCCATAAGAAGTAAAACGTGACTACAGCTATCTTCATTTTGTTTCCGAGCTGAAACTCATCACTGTCAGAAGGCTAGGCATCTGATCTGACAGCCAAAGAGAAAAACAAAACAGGTAATGATTATTATGAATGATGTCATGCATTGCATTGGATGCTTGCTGACTACGAGTAAATGTGCATGAAGTCGAACTATACTAGTTTATCTACAAAGTAAAAGTGACTCAAGAGATAGTCGATGTTTCCTTGTTGTTTAATGAAAAAAAAATGTGTGTGTCTCCATACATGCCACCAAATGATGTTTGCTCTAGATGAGAACTCTCCATGTCTTTCACACAAACAAGCTCGATTTCCGCCCTGGGGTCTGTGTGCGGCAAACAGGGTTCATCCAGAGGTAGGCTGTCTCCTTGTCCAACTCCTGTTCCCTTCGATAGACCATAGTAAGTACTAGGGAGGACCGGACCACAAACCTCTGGCATAATCATTGGACCGATATTATTATTTCTTCACCCAGGCCACTAGTGCAGACCAGATCTTATTGGAACTCGCTTCGTCACAGGCCATGTCTGACTGACTAATCATAATGATGTTTTTTAAACAGTCCGCAAATCTGGGTGGGGCCTCTGACTTCCATTCTCTACAGATTTCTCTCCTGTCAATAACTATCACATAAAACACAAATTGTGAAGCGGCGTTCATCCTATACCCCGGTGGAAGACCAAAAAAACCAGTCTAGGACAACATATGATCGGTGTTGATAGAACCTCCTCTAAAAAGCTACATATAGCCACCCAATAGCTAGAAATCTTTGGGCAGTCCATAAACATATGTTGATCATCTGCTGCCGGATGTTTACACCTAGGGCAATGATAATTATCTGACGCTACCCTGGATAGTTTAGCCGGTGTCCAATAAACCCTATAGGCTGTAAACAGATGGTTCCTCCTCAGATTAGCAGGTTTAATTACTCTCTGAGACATTGAGAATGCATCCATCCAAACTTTCTGTACCTCCTCCATGCTCCCTATTAAACCGTTGCCCCAAAGTTTCCCTACCTCAGAATCAAAGCAATCCTTTACCCCAATAAGTATCTTGTACCAGAAGGGGACCTCACGTTTCCAGCCTCCCCCCCTGCAAATGGAATCTAAGATCGGGATGTCCACTGCAGACCCCCATGATTGTCTTGCCCACCACGCAGACCTGTTGGTTAAATTTACAAGGGACTCCCAGTCCATAAGCCTAGAGTCAAGACATGGGTCGCCCCATGTTTTAATCCCTGCTACTTTAAGTGGTTGAGACAATTGATCTAAAAGACATTCAGGAGTGCCAGGGGAGTCCCAGATCGGAGCATATAGGTTATAATAAGGTATCCCCAATGCTTTCCGAATGTATCCCCAAATTTTAAGCGCCGCCTGCAGGATCTTAAGGCGGACCTTTTTAAAGAATTTTTGGTCCCCAAATTTGAAGAGGAAAAACTCCAAACCCTGTGGCTGGTCATGTAACATTGCCTGGAAAAACCGGTCCTGTGAAGAAAAGTCCAACTTATTGGCCAATATTCTGAAAGTTTTAAAATGAAAGGCATGGCAGTATACAAATAAGTTGGGTAAGGCCAAGCCACCTACATTCAATCCTCTCCTCAGTTTCTTCCAGGCAATCCTAGGTGATTTTGTGGCCCATATAAACGATCCAATGTTCCCTTGAAAGCTAGCGATATCTTTAGAATTAAATGATAGTGGGATAGAATTAAAAAGAAAAGTTATTTTGGGGAGGATAGTCATTTTAACAAGATTTACTCTCCCATAGATATTGAGTGGAAGGCTTCCCCATCTTGACATTAACTTACATGCTTCCTTCACAACTCTCTGCCAACTAGTTTTTGGGATATCAGCCAATTTTTGGGCTAGATGTATTCCGAGAAATCTAATTTTTTGTTTAGCCCCTCTATAGGGATTCAATTGTTCCAGCCCATTATGTCTGTTTTCTCCTTATTGATTTTATATCCAGATACTCTTCCAAATTCCTCCACCAATTCAAAGAGCCGCGGAACTGCCTCTACATGGTTAGAAGTGTACAAGAGGAGGTCGTCCGCATACAGGGCAGTTTTAAGCACTAACTATCCAATTTTAAAGGGTGCGATTGTACTATCCCTTCTAAGTGTACAGACAAAAGGCTCTATATAAACGTCGAACAATAAAGGGGACAGGGGGCATCCCTGCCTAGTACCTCTAGAAATGTTAAACCATTCTGATAGGCCACCATTCACTAAAACCTTTGCTCGAGGGTTCCGATATAAGGATTTAACGGCTTCGATAAAAATCGAAGGGAAGCCGAACCTCATCATGGTAGCCCAGAGATACCCCCAGTTAACCTGATCAAACGCTTTGGCTGCGTCGATTGCTATGATAGCAAGAGGCAGCCCCCTCTCCTCTGCATAATCTATTGCCCCTATTTCCTGAAACGTAAGTTCGTTAAGCTGCCTCCCTGGTATAAACCCTCTCTGATCTGTGTGTATGATTGTTTTAATAGTTCTGGCTAATCTAGTGGCCAGTATCCCAGAAAAGATCTTCAAGTCTGAGTTTAACAGTGAGATGGGTCTGTAAGACTACATTTTTTGTGGGTCTTTATTTTGCTTGGCTATCAGGGTTATAGTGGCTTCAGCCCAGGATGGAGGGATACTATCCCCTTGTAAAAGAATTCTGTTAAAGAGTGTGCTGAGCACCGGAACTACTGTTTCAAGATTATCAGAATATAGTTCAACCGGCAGACCATCTGGGCCAGCGGCTTTACCTCTACTCATTTTATTAAGTTGTTCCTGTATTTCACCCTCCATAATTTCACTAGCTAAATAGCTCTTATCAAATTCAGACAATTGGGGTAGATCTCTCAAATTAAGCCAGTCAGTAACCTCCCCCAGTCTGGGTCTAGTGTCCTCTTGATACAAAGCCAGCATAAACCCCCTGGCCTCTTCCTTAATCAGCTCGTCCTTTGATATCAATAATCCAGATTCTCTTTGTACCAAATTCTTTTTTTTTTTTTTTTTTTTTTTTTTGAAACCGTTTATTACAAATCTCAAGAATATACAAATATGGGCCCACAACCTTCCGGCCGGCCGCTAGGAATGGCAGAATCATATGGCATACGTTCATAGAACACTTGGCGTTACAAAGGAGCATAAGCAGGAGTTATCAACATCATGGGCCACAGCCTTAATACCCCACAGTACGGTTTCATTTTATACAAACAACAAAAAAACAACACCCACAAGGCTACCCACAGTCGAAAGTAGCAGCACGTGCTCCCCAAATGGGGAACCCCAACTATCCAGAGGAGTCCAAAGAGGGGAAGGGGAACAGAGCGAGGACTGGGGGAACCCTGTGCCCGGGGCTGGGGGAAGGAGTCAGCTGCTCAGCAGGCTGGCGATAAAGTATGTGGCTTGCCGTGTTGCAGGTGTCTCTTCTGAGCGTGTTTTCAGTGCTGCTGGTGCCATTGTTACTGTGAAAAGGACCAGTCTCTCGCCCAAAGCGTGGAGAGGTTAACCATGATCAAAATGAATCAGCACTTTATACCACCGGAGTACAAAATACGTGAATCATAGCAGGAAGAGGAGAGCGACTTCGATTACATAAGTAGGGGGTTACATGACGTACTTCTGTCCGAACCACCCAAGTTTGAGGACGAGCTCCTCTTCCCTGACAACTACGATTTCAAATTGTTCTTCCTTCCTTTATTTGTGTGTGTATCTGTTTTTCTGGTTCAGATCTAATCACAACAAATCCATCAACACCGTCTCCTCTTTTTATATCCCTATTGGAGTTGGACGTCTGTGCATAACTGTCCACCCCACTCCTCAGAGTCCTGCTCCATCTTCCTTACTCTCCCTAAATACATTTCAAGCAAGCCAGACATTGGATGGAGATGGAGAATTGTACAATACATGTTGCCTCTAACAGTCCCTCCATAAGAAGTAAAACGTGACTACAGCTATCTTCATTTTGTTTCCGAGCTGAAACTCATCACTGTCAGAAGGCTAGGCATCTGATCTGACAGCCAAAGAGAAAAACAAAACAGGTAATGATTATTATGAATGATGTCATGCATTGCATTGGATGCTTGCTGACTACGAGTAAATGTGCATGAAGTCGAACTATACTAGTTTATCTACAAAGTAAAAGTGACTCAAGAGATAGTCGATGTTTCCTTGTTGTTTAATGAAAAAAAAATGTGTGTGTCTCCATACATGCCACAAAATGATGTTTGCTCTAGATGAGAACTCTCCATGTCTTTCACACAAACAAGCTCGATTTCCGCCCTGGGGTCTGTGTGCGGCAAACAGGGTTCATCCAGAGGTAGGCTGTCTCCTTGTCCAACTCCTGTTCCCTTCGATAGACCATAGTAAGTACTAGGGAGGACCGGACCACAAACCTCTGGCATAATCATTGGACCGATATTATTATTTCTTCACCCAGGCCACTAGTGCAGACCAGATCTTATTGGAACTCGCTTCGTCACAGGCCATGTCTGACTGACTAATCATAATGATGTTTTTTAAACAGTCCGCAAATCTGGGTGGGGCCTCTGACTTCCATTCTCTACAGATTTCTCTCCTGTCAATAACTATCACATAAAACACAAATTGTGAAGCGGCGTTCATCCTATACCCCGGTGGAAGACCAAAAAAACCAGTCTAGGACAACATATGATCGGTGTTGATAGAACCTCCTCTAAAAAGCTACATATAGCCACCCAATAGCTAGAAATCTTTGGGCAGTCCATAAACATATGTTGATCATCTGCTGCCGGATGTTTACACCTAGGGCAATGATAATTATCTGACGCTACCCTGGATAGTTTAGCCGGTGTCCAATAAACCCTATAGGCTGTAAACAGATGGTTCCTCCTCAGATTAGCAGGTTTAATTACTCTCTGAGACATTGAGAATGCATCCATCCAAACTTTCTGTACCTCCTCCATGCTCCCTATTAAACCGTTGCCCCAAAGTTTCCCTACCTCAGAATCAAAGCAATCCTTTACCCCAATAAGTATCTTGTACCAGAAGGGGACCTCACGTTTCCAGCCTCCCCCCCTGCAAATGGAATCTAAGATCGGGATGTCCACTGCAGACCCCCATGATTGTCTTGCCCACCACGCAGACCTGTTGGTTAAATTTACAAGGGACTCCCAGTCCATAAGCCTAGAGTCAAGACATGGGTCGCCCCATGTTTTAATCCCTGCTACTTTAAGTGGTTGAGACAATTGATCTAAAAGACATTCAGGAGTGCCAGGGGAGTCCCAGATCGGAGCATATAGGTTATAATAAGGTATCCCCAATGCTTTCCGAATGTATCCCCAAATTTTAAGCGCCGCCTGCAGGATCTTAAGGCGGACCTTTTTAAAGAATTTTTGGTCCCCAAATTTGAAGAGGAAAAACTCCAAACCCTGTGGCTGGTCATGTAACATTGCCTGGAAAAACCGGTCCTGTGAAGAAAAGTCCAACTTATTGGCCAATATTCTGAAAGTTTTAAAATGAAAGGCATGGCAGTATACAAATAAGTTGGGTAAGGCCAAGCCACCTACATTCAATCCTCTCCTCAGTTTCTTCCAGGCAATCCTAGGTGATTTTGTGGCCCATATAAACGATCCAATGTTCCCTTGAAAGCTAGCGATATCTTTAGAATTAAATGATAGTGGGATAGAATTAAAAAGAAAAGTTATTTTGGGGAGGATAGTCATTTTAACAAGATTTACTCTCCCATAGATATTGAGTGGAAGGCTTCCCCATCTTGACATTAACTTACATGCTTCCTTCACAACTCTCTGCCAACTAGTTTTTGGGATATCAGCCAATTTTTGGGCTAGATGTATTCCGAGAAATCTAATTTTTTGTTTAGCCCCTCTATAGGGATTCAATTGTTCCAGCCCATTATGTCTGTTTTCTCCTTATTGATTTTATATCCAGATACTCTTCCAAATTCCTCCACCAATTCAAAGAGCCGCGGAACTGCCTCTACATGGTTAGAAGTGTACAAGAGGAGGTCGTCCGCATACAGGGCAGTTTTAAGCACTAACTATCCAATTTTAAAGGGTGCGATTGTACTATCCCTTCTAAGTGTACAGACAAAAGGCTCTATATAAACGTCGAACAATAAAGGGGACAGGGGGCATCCCTGCCTAGTACCTCTAGAAATGTTAAACCATTCTGATAGGCCACCATTCACTAAAACCTTTGCTCGAGGGTTCCGATATAAGGATTTAACGGCTTCGATAAAAATCGAAGGGAAGCCGAACCTCATCATGGTAGCCCAGAGATACCCCCAGTTAACCTGATCAAACGCTTTGGCTGCGTCGATTGCTATGATAGCAAGAGGCAGCCCCCTCTCCTCTGCATAATCTATTGCCCCTATTTCCTGAAACGTAAGTTCGTTAAGCTGCCTCCCTGGTATAAACCCTCTCTGATCTGTGTGTATGATTGTTTTAATAGTTCTGGCTAATCTAGTGGCCAGTATCCCAGAAAAGATCTTCAAGTCTGAGTTTAACAGTGAGATGGGTCTGTAAGACTACATTTTTTGTGGGTCTTTATTTTGCTTGGCTATCAGGGTTATAGTGGCTTCAGCCCAGGATGGAGGGATACTATCCCCTTGTAAAAGAATTCTGTTAAAGAGTGTGCTGAGCACCGGAACTACTGTTTCAAGATTATCAGAATATAGTTCAACCGGCAGACCATCTGGGCCAGCGGCTTTACCTCTACTCATTTTATTAAGTTGTTCCTGTATTTCACCCTCCATAATTTCACTAGCTAAATAGCTCTTATCAAATTCAGACAATTGGGGTAGATCTCTCAAATTAAGCCAGTCAGTAACCTCCCCCAGTCTGGGTCTAGTGTCCTCTTGATACAAAGCCAGCATAAACCCCCTGGCCTCTTCCTTAATCAGCTCGTCCTTTGATATCAATAATCCAGATTCTCTTTGTACCAACTTCTTTTTTTTTTTTTTTTTTTTTTTTTGAAACCGTTTATTACAAATCTCAAGAATATACAAATATGGGCCCACAACCTTCCGGCCGGCCGCTAGGAATGGCAGAATCATATGGCATACGTTCATAGAACACTTGGCGTTACAAAGGAGCATAAGCAGGAGTTATCAACATCATGGGCCACAGCCTTAATACCCCACAGTACGGTTTCATTTTATACAAACAACAAAAAAACAACACCCACAAGGCTACCCACAGTCGAAAGTAGCAGCACGTGCTCCCCAAATGGGGAACCCCAACTATCCAGAGGAGTCCAAAGAGGGGAAGGGGAACAGAGCGAGGACTGGGGGAACCCTGTGCCCGGGGCTGGGGGAAGGAGTCAGCTGCTCAGCAGGCTGGCGATAAAGTATGTGGCTTGCCGTGTTGCAGGTGTCTCTTCTGAGCGTGTTTTCAGTGCTGCTGGTGCCATTGTTACTGTGAAAAGGACCAGTCTCTCGCCCAAAGCGTGGAGAGGTTAACCATGATCAAAATGAATCAGCACTTTATACCACCGGAGTACAAAATACGTGAATCATAGCAGGAAGAGGAGAGCGACTTCGATTACATAAGTAGGGGGTTACATGACGTACTTCTGTCCGAACCACCCAAGTTTGAGGACGAGCTCCTCTTCCCTGACAACTACGATTTCAAATTGTTCTTCCTTCCTTTATTTGTGTGTGTATCTGTTTTTCTGGTTCAGATCTAATCACAACAAATCCATCAACACCGTCTCCTCTTTTTATATCCCTATTGGAGTTGGACGTCTGTGCATAACTGTCCACCCCACTCCTCAGAGTCCTGCTCCATCTTCCTTACTCTCCCTAAATACATTTCAAGCAAGCCAGACATTGGATGGAGATGGAGAATTGTACAATACATGTTGCCTCTAACAGTCCCTCCATAAGAAGTAAAACGTGACTACAGCTATCTTCATTTTGTTTCCGAGCTGAAACTCATCACTGTCAGAAGGCTAGGCATCTGATCTGACAGCCAAAGAGAAAAACAAAACAGGTAATGATTATTATGAATGATGTCATGCATTGCATTGGATGCTTGCTGACTACGAGTAAATGTGCATGAAGTCGAACTATACTAGTTTATCTACAAAGTAAAAGTGACTCAAGAGATAGTCGATGTTTCCTTGTTGTTTAATGAAAAAAAAATGTGTGTGTCTCCATACATGCCACCAAATGATGTTTGCTCTAGATGAGAACTCTCCATGTCTTTCACACAAACAAGCTCGATTTCCGCCCTGGGGTCTGTGTGCGGCAAACAGGGTTCATCCAGAGGTAGGCTGTCTCCTTGTCCAACTCCTGTTCCCTTCGATAGACCATAGTAAGTACTAGGGAGGACCGGACCACAAACCTCTGGCATAATCATTGGACCGATATTATTATTTCTTCACCCAGGCCACTAGTGCAGACCAGATCTTATTGGAACTCGCTTCGTCACAGGCCATGTCTGACTGACTAATCATAATGATGTTTTTTAAACAGTCCGCAAATCTGGGTGGGGCCTCTGACTTCCATTCTCTGCAGATTTCTCTCCTGTCAATAACTATCACATAAAACACAAATTGTGAAGCGGCGTTCATCCTATACCCCGGTGGAAGACCAAAAAAACCAGTCTAGGACAACATATGATCGGTGTTGATAGAACCTCCTCTAAAAAGCTACATATAGCCACCCAATAGCTAGAAATCTTTGGGCAGTCCATAAACATATGTTGATCATCTGCTGCCGGATGTTTACACCTAGGGCAATGATAATTATCTGACGCTACCCTGGATAGTTTAGCCGGTGTCCAATAAACCCTATAGGCTGTAAACAGATGGTTCCTCCTCAGATTAGCAGGTTTAATTACTCTCTGAGACATTGAGAATGCATCCATCCAAACTTTCTGTACCTCCTCCATGCTCCCTATTAAACCGTTGCCCCAAAGTTTCCCTACCTCAGAATCAAAGCAATCCTTTACCCCAATAAGTATCTTGTACCAGAAGGGGACCTCACGTTTCCAGCCTCCCCCCCTGCAAATGGAATCTAAGATCGGGATGTCCACTGCAGACCCCCATGATTGTCTTGCCCACCACGCAGACCTGTTGGTTAAATTTACAAGGGACTCCCAGTCCATAAGCCTAGAGTCAAGACATGGGTCGCCCCATGTTTTAATCCCTGCTACTTTAAGTGGTTGAGACAATTGATCTAAAAGACATTCAGGAGTGCCAGGGGAGTCCCAGATCGGAGCATATAGGTTATAATAAGGTATCCCCAATGCTTTCCGAATGTATCCCCAAATTTTAAGCGCCGCCTGCAGGATCTTAAGGCGGACCTTTTTAAAGAATTTTTGGTCCCCAAATTTGAAGAGGAAAAACTCCAAACCCTGTGGCTGGTCATGTAACATTGCCTGGAAAAACCGGTCCTGTGAAGAAAAGTCCAACTTATTGGCCAATATTCTGAAAGTTTTAAAATGAAAGGCATGGCAGTATACAAATAAGTTGGGTAAGGCCAAGCCACCTACATTCAATCCTCTCCTCAGTTTCTTCCAGGCAATCCTAGATGATTTTGTGGCCCATATAAACGATCCAATGTTCCCTTGAAAGCTAGCGATATCTTTAGAATTAAATGATAGTGGGATAGAATTAAAAAGAAAAGTTATTTTGGGGAGGATAGTCATTTTAACAAGATTTACTCTCCCATAGATATTGAGTGGAAGGCTTCCCCATCTTGACATTAACTTACATGCTTCCTTCACAACTCTCTGCCAACTAGTTTTTGGGATATCAGCCAATTTTTGGGCTAGATGTATTCCGAGAAATCTAATTTTTTGTTTAGCCCCTCTATAGGGATTCAATTGTTCCAGCCCATTATGTCTGTTTTCTCCTTATTGATTTTATATCCAGATACTCTTCCAAATTCCTCCACCAATTCAAAGAGCCGCGGAACTGCCTCTACATGGTTAGAAGTGTACAAGAGGAGGTCGTCCGCATACAGGGCAGTTTTAAGCACTAACTATCCAATTTTAAAGGGTGCGATTGTACTATCCCTTCTAAGTGTACAGACAAAAGGCTCTATATAAACGTCGAACAATAAAGGGGACAGGGGGCATCCCTGCCTAGTACCTCTAGAAATGTTAAACCATTCTGATAGGCCACCATTCACTAAAACCTTTGCTCGAGGGTTCCGATATAAGGATTTAACGGCTTCGATAAAAATCGAAGGGAAGCCGAACCTCATCATGGTAGCCCAGAGATACCCCCAGTTAACCTGATCAAACGCTTTGGCTGCGTCGATTGCTATGATAGCAAGAGGCAGCCCCCTCTCCTCTGCATAATCTATTGCCCCTATTTCCTGAAACGTAAGTTCGTTAAGCTGCCTCCCTGGTATAAACCCTCTCTGATCTGTGTGTATGATTGTTTTAATAGTTCTGGCTAATCTAGTGGCCAGTATCCCAGAAAAGATCTTCAAGTCTGAGTTTAACAGTGAGATGGGTCTGTAAGACTACATTTTTTGTGGGTCTTTATTTTGCTTGGCTATCAGGGTTATAGTGGCTTCAGCCCAGGATGGAGGGATACTATCCCCTTGTAAAAGAATTCTGTTAAAGAGTGTGCTGAGCACCGGAACTACTGTTTCAAGATTATCAGAATATAGTTCAACCGGCAGACCATCTGGGCCAGCGGCTTTACCTCTACTCATTTTATTAAGTTGTTCCTGTATTTCACCCTCCATAATTTCACTAGCTAAATAGCTCTTATCAAATTCAGACAATTGGGGTAGATCTCTCAAATTAAGCCAGTCAGTAACCTCCCCCAGTCTGGGTCTAGTGTCCTCTTGATACAAAGCCAGCATAAACCCCCTGGCCTCTTCCTTAATCAGCTCGTCCTTTGATATCAATAATCCAGATTCTCTTTGTACCAACTTCTTTTTTTTTTTTTTTTTTTTTTTGAAACCGTTTATTACAAATCTCAAGAATATACAAATATGGGCCCACAACCTTCCGGCCGGCCGCTAGGAATGGCAGAATCATATGGCATACGTTCATAGAACACTTGGCGTTACAAAGGAGCATAAGCAGGAGTTATCAACATCATGGGCCACAGCCTTAATACCCCACAGTACGGTTTCATTTTATACAAACAACAAAAAAACAACACCCACAAGGCTACCCACAGTCGAAAGTAGCAGCACGTGCTCCCCAAATGGGGAACCCCAACTATCCAGAGGAGTCCAAAGAGGGGAAGGGGAACAGAGCGAGGACTGGGGGAACCCTGTGCCCGGGGCTGGGGGAAGGAGTCAGCTGCTCAGCAGGCTGGCGATAAAGTATGTGGCTTGCCGTGTTGCAGGTGTCTCTTCTGAGCGTGTTTTCAGTGCTGCTGGTGCCATTGTTACTGTGAAAAGGACCAGTCTCTCGCCCAAAGCGTGGAGAGGTTAACCATGATCAAAATGAATCAGCACTTTATACCACCGGAGTACAAAATACGTGAATCATAGCAGGAAGAGGAGAGCGACTTCGATTACATAAGTAGGGGGTTACATGACGTACTTCTGTCCGAACCACCCAAGTTTGAGGACGAGCTCCTCTTCCCTGACAACTACGATTTCAAATTGTTCTTCCTTCCTTTATTTGTGTGTGTATCTGTTTTTCTGGTTCAGATCTAATCACAACAAATCCATCAACACCGTCTCCTCTTTTTATATCCCTATTGGAGTTGGACGTCTGTGCATAACTGTCCACCCCACTCCTCAGAGTCCTGCTCCATCTTCCTTACTCTCCCTAAATACATTTCAAGCAAGCCAGACATTGGATGGAGATGGAGAATTGTACAATACATGTTGCCTCTAACAGTCCCTCCATAAGAAGTAAAACGTGACTACAGCTATCTTCATTTTGTTTCCGAGCTGAAACTCATCACTGTCAGAAGGCTAGGCATCTGATCTGACAGCCAAAGAGAAAAACAAAACAGGTAATGATTATTATGAATGATGTCATGCATTGCATTGGATGTTTGCTGACTACGAGTAAATGTGCATGAAGTCGAACTATACTAGTTTATCTACAAAGTAAAAGTGACTCAAGAGATAGTCGATGTTTCCTTGTTGTTTAATGAAAAAAAAATGTGTGTGTCTCCATACATGCCACCAAATGATGTTTGCTCTAGATGAGAACTCTCCATGTCTTTCACACAAACAAGCTCGATTTCCGCCCTGGGGTCTGTGTGCGGCAAACAGGGTTCATCCAGAGGTAGGCTGTCTCCTTGTCCAACTCCTGTTCCCTTCGATAGACCATAGTAAGTACTAGGGAGGACCGGACCACAAACCTCTGGCATAATCATTGGACCGATATTATTATTTCTTCACCCAGGCCACTAGTGCAGACCAGATCTTATTGGAACTCGCTTCGTCACAGGCCATGTCTGACTGACTAATCATAATGATGTTTTTTAAACAGTCCGCAAATCTGGGTGGGGCCTCTGACTTCCATTCTCTACAGATTTCTCTCCTGTCAATAACTATCACATAAAACACAAATTGTGAAGCGGCGTTCATCCTATACCCCGGTGGAAGACCAAAAAAACCAGTCTAGGACAACATATGATCGGTGTTGATAGAACCTCCTCTAAAAAGCTACATATAGCCACCCAATAGCTAGAAATCTTTGGGCAGTCCATAAACATATGTTGATCATCTGCTGCCGGATGTTTACACCTAGGGCAATGATAATTATCTGACGCTACCCTGGATAGTTTAGCCGGTGTCCAATAAACCCTATAGGCTGTAAACAGATGGTTCCTCCTCAGATTAGCAGGTTTAATTACTCTCTGAGACATTGAGAATGCATCCATCCAAACTTTCTGTACCTCCTCCATGCTCCCTATTAAACCGTTGCCCCAAAGTTTCCCTACCTCAGAATCAAAGCAATCCTTTACCCCAATAAGTATCTTGTACCAGAAGGGGACCTCACGTTTCCAGCCTCCCCCCCTGCAAATGGAATCTAAGATCGGGATGTCCACTGCAGACCCCCATGATTGTCTTGCCCACCACGCAGACCTGTTGGTTAAATTTACAAGGGACTCCCAGTCCATAAGCCTAGAGTCAAGACATGGGTCGCCCCATGTTTTAATCCCTGCTACTTTAAGTGGTTGAGACAATTGATCTAAAAGACATTCAGGAGTGCCAGGGGAGTCCCAGATCGGAGCATATAGGTTATAATAAGGTATCCCCAATGCTTTCCGAATGTATCCCCAAATTTTAAGCGCCGCCTGCAGGATCTTAAGGCGGACCTTTTTAAAGAATTTTTGGTCCCCAAATTTGAAGAGGAAAAACTCCAAACCCTGTGGCTGGTCATGTAACATTGCCTGGAAAAACCGGTCCTGTGAAGAAAAGTCCAACTTATTGGCCAATATTCTGAAAGTTTTAAAATGAAAGGCATGGCAGTATACAAATAAGTTGGGTAAGGCCAAGCCACCTACATTCAATCCTCTCCTCAGTTTCTTCCAGGCAATCCTAGGTGATTTTGTGGCCCATATAAACGATCCAATGTTCCCTTGAAAGCTAGCGATATCTTTAGAATTAAATGATAGTGGGATAGAATTAAAAAGAAAAGTTATTTTGGGGAGGATAGTCATTTTAACAAGATTTACTCTCCCATAGATATTGAGTGGAAGGCTTCCCCATCTTGACATTAACTTACATGCTTCCTTCACAACTCTCTGCCAACTAGTTTTTGGGATATCAGCCAATTTTTGGGCTAGATGTATTCCGAGAAATCTAATTTTTTGTTTAGCCCCTCTATAGGGATTCAATTGTTCCAGCCCATTATGTCTGTTTTCTCCTTATTGATTTTATATCCAGATACTCTTCCAAATTCCTCCACCAATTCAAAGAGCCGCGGAACTGCCTCTACATGGTTAGAAGTGTACAAGAGGAGGTCGTCCGCATACAGGGCAGTTTTAAGCACTAACTATCCAATTTTAAAGGGTGCGATTGTACTATCCCTTCTAAGTGTACAGACAAAAGGCTCTATATAAACGTCGAACAATAAAGGGGACAGGGGGCATCCCTGCCTAGTACCTCTAGAAATGTTAAACCATTCTGATAGGCCACCATTCACTAAAACCTTTGCTCGAGGGTTCCGATATAAGGATTTAACGGCTTCGATAAAAATCGAAGGGAAGCCGAACCTCATCATGGTAGCCCAGAGATACCCCCAGTTAACCTGATCAAACGCTTTGGCTGCGTCGATTGCTATGATAGCAAGAGGCAGCCCCCTCTCCTCTGCATAATCTATTGCCCCTATTTCCTGAAACGTAAGTTCGTTAAGCTGCCTCCCTGGTATAAACCCTCTCTGATCTGTGTGTATGATTGTTTTAATAGTTCTGGCTAATCTAGTGGCCAGTATCCCAGAAAAGATCTTCAAGTCTGAGTTTAACAGTGAGATGGGTCTGTAAGACTACATTTTTTGTGGGTCTTTATTTTGCTTGGCTATCAGGGTTATAGTGGCTTCAGCCCAGGATGGAGGGATACTATCCCCTTGTAAAAGAATTCTGTTAAAGAGTGTGCTGAGCACCGGAACTACTGTTTCAAGATTATCAGAATATAGTTCAACCGGCAGACCATCTGGGCCAGCGGCTTTACCTCTACTCATTTTATTAAGTTGTTCCTGTATTTCACCCTCCATAATTTCACTAGCTAAATAGCTCTTATCAAATTCAGACAATTGGGGTAGATCTCTCAAATTAAGCCAGTCAGTAACCTCCCCCAGTCTGGGTCTAGTGTCCTCTTGATACAAAGCCAGCATAAACCCCCTGGCCTCTTCCTTAATCAGCTCGTCCTTTGATATCAATAATCCAGATTCTCTTTGTACCAACTTCTTTTTTTTTTTTTTTTTTTTTTTTGAAACCGTTTATTACAAATCTCAAGAATATACAAATATGGGCCCACAACCTTCCGGCCGGCCGCTAGGAATGGCAGAATCATATGGCATACGTTCATAGAACACTTGGCGTTACAAAGGAGCATAAGCAGGAGTTATCAACATCATGGGCCACAGCCTTAATACCCCACAGTACGGTTTCATTTTATACAAACAACAAAAAAACAACACCCACAAGGCTACCCACAGTCGAAAGTAGCAGCACGTGCTCCCCAAATGGGGAACCCCAACTATCCAGAGGAGTCCAAAGAGGGGAAGGGGAACAGAGCGAGGACTGGGGGAACCCTGTGCCCGGGGCTGGGGGAAGGAGTCAGCTAAGGGGACGGGGCTGGTGAGGCAGCAGGCAGCAACGGTGGCGCGCAAATACTCCCACGGTAGGCGTTCCAGGGGCCCCACACTTTCACCCATGTCCCAGGCTTACCCCTCGCCACATACACCACCTTTTCTCGAAACATGCACCAGTCCATGTGTTCTTTCCAGGCCGACACCGCTGGGGGGTTCTGGGATCCCCACAGTTGCGCAATATCACGCTTAGCAATCATATATCCCAGAGTCACCCACCACGTTTGCGGAGCCGAGTAGTCAGTTGGTTCCCACACATTCAACAGGCATCTCCTCGCTTCAGGCAGCAGCGCAACACGCGTAACCACTCGCAGGACCTCGTGCACACCGCGCCAGAATCGCTCCACCTTCGGGCATTCCCATAAAATATGCAGGAAGGTCGCCAAGGCACCACAACCACGCTTACACAATCCATCCTCAGTATAGCCCATACGCTGAAGCCTTGGCCCCGTCATGTAGACCCGGTGGAGTATCTTAAGCTGGACGAAGCGAAAGCGAGCCGGTATAGCCACCTCCTTCGGAGAGGCCACCGCGGAGATCCAGTCCTCATCGTCCAACTCCAGACCGTCGGCAACCCAAGCCTCGCGAAGGCCAATCAGCAAGCCCGAGCGATCATTAATCAGTTTTTTATAAATAAGGGAGATCGTACTGTCTGGGACGTGGCCGTCCAGCACTCTATCCTCCAGGGGGGAAGACTCCGGGATGGAGGCGACGTCTGGGAAGACGGAGCCCAGTGCATGACGGACCTGCAGGTACCGAAAGTATTCACTGCCCTGCAACTGAAACTCCGTCTGCAGCATCTCGAATGTTTTAAGTCCTCCCCTCGACCAGGGATCCCCCACTTTACTGATGCCTATCATGTCCCATTTCTCGAAGCCCTTCGAGGTCCAGAGAGAGCCCAACTTCTCAGACGCATACAGCCGTGACGCCCGGGTCAAACGGTCCTTCCACCCCATAGCTCTATTAGCCGCATGCCATACTCTGACCATGACACGCGTAGGTCCCGTCAAGCGAGCGTCGGGCGCGCCAGAGTAGAGCGCTCGATTGTAGTCGCCACCGGGCAGTAGCATCTTGTCCATCTCAAATGCCGGGTTCAAGGCGGGCCCGTAGAGGCCATGGTTAATTGCAGCTAGCTGGGAGGCCCAGTAATACCGTTTAATATCCGGGAGGGCAATCCCCCCGTCATACCATGGGAGCGTCAACTTCGCCAGGGCAATGCGCGGCCTCCCGTCCCAGAACAGGCGGCGCTGTAGACTCTCCACCTCACAGAAGTAGCGCGCCGGGACTGGGTCCATAGTGTTCTGGAGAGCGTATAAGAAACGTGGCAACGACATCATCTTAAACAACGCCGCCCGGCCGAGCGGCGATAGCGGCAGGCGCCAGCAGCGCACGACGTCCTCCGTCAAGCGCTGGAGGGGGGGAAGCAAGTTCTGCTCGTAGCGGGCCTCTGGGTCCAGAGTAATGTAGACACCCAGGTATCGAAACCCCTGAGAGGCAATCTGAATCGGACAACCCCGTGGGAGGACAGGAGCCTCCCCAGAGAGCACATACACACATGATTTAGCCCAGTTGATGACAAGGCCTGAGTTCCGGCCGAATGAACGTAAAACATCAACCAGGACTATGAGTGACTTACGTGGGGAGGCTAGGTACAAAAGTATGTCGTCAGCGTATAGGGACACACGGTCCTCATACTCGGGGGTCCAACGGAGACCACGGATGGAGGGATGCCACCGCAGCCACTCCGCCAGGGGCTCCAAGGCCAGCGCAAACAGGAGCGGCGACAAGGGGCAGCCCTGTCGCGTGCCCCGGCCCAGCTCGAATGGGGCCGAAACTCTTCCATTCACCACCACTTGCGCCAATGGGCCGAATACAACAATTTGACCCAACTGATGAAGCCCGGGCCGAATCCAAACTTCGCCAGCATCGCCCAAATGTATGGCCACTCAAGCGTGTCAAACGCCATAGTGGCGTCTAAGGACGCCAAAATGGCCGGCTCCCGCACGAATGGGACACGTGCGAGCACCCCGTGCAAGCGCCGCAGATTAAGGGCCGTGTTGCGATGGGGGATAAAGCCGGACTAGTCTTGGTGGACCAGATCGCCCACCATTGTACCAACTTCTTAATGTTGTTTCTGACCCTATCTGTCCTTGACTTCCATGCTGGGAGAGCACCACATTTTTCTCTATACTCAAAATTCTTAAGTCTGCTGACTTCCCACCTTCCCTTAGTGATCGTATCGCTCCTAGCTTTAAATGCTGCTTGTAATTCCAACAACTCTCTCTCTACTTTCGAAATACTCTCCCTGCCTTTCAAAGCAGCCAGCTGTAGATCTAATTATTTCTCTTTTATAGCTTTTAGATCTTCTATTTCTTTTTTCTTGATGGTTTTCCTCCTATAAATCATTTGCGAACCCAACAATCCCCGTATGTGGTCCTTAAAGGACTCCCAAACAATTTGCACAGTAGAGGAACCAAGATTAAAATTTAAAAAATCAATTATTCTTGCTTTTACCTCTACCTTCACTTTTTCATCCAGGAGGAGTGTTCTGTCGGGTGTCCATCTATATTCTATATTCCTAGATCCTAGATTAAGTACAAGTTTGACCGCTGAATGATCCGAGATACCCACCGGGATATAACAGACCGATACAATATTTGCAAGCAGTACCTGATCAGCCAGAAAAAAATCTATTCTAGAAAATTGCTTGTACTTTTTGCTATGAAAAGAATACTCTCTTTTGGCTGCATATTTCGCTCTCCACAGGTCCTGTAGGTTAAAGTCCTTCAAAATATTCCTCAGTGATGATACAGTTTTAGTTGGAGCACAATATTTGACCCTAGAGGTCCGGTCCAGCTGCCTATCAAAAACCAGATTAAAATCTCCCCCTAATATAACCGGAACTGGGTTCTGCACTAAGTTTTAAAATAGGACCTGGGTTGTCCTCATTCGGGCCATAATACACTGCGCAGGTAAAGAATGAGCCACCTATAGAGAGGGCTGCCACGAGCCATCTGCCCGATTGATCAGTGTCCCATTTCTGGACCTTAATCCCTCTGTTCGACCTGACAACAATTGCTACACCTCTTGTACACCCCTTCTGCCGTGAACATAGTATATTCTGTACCCACCCCAATTTACCGAAGACTTGTTCACATGCTTTAGCCCCTTGCGTGCGGGTTTATTTCTCCTGCTGTGCGGGTGAAATAAACAGCGTTCAGGAACACGACGTCTCCCGGCCGTCGTGCGCACACGCCCACCGTAATGCACGACGGCCGGGAGACGTCGTGTGCACGCAAGGGGTTAGCCTCTAAGTGTGTTTCCTGTAATAGATAGAGATGGGCTTCCATACTTTTTAAATACTCACAAACCCTGGATTGTTTCCTTCCCCTCCTAGGCCGTTAACATTCCAGGAGAGGAATTTTATACCACTCAATCCACTCATGATCTACCCACAACTACCATACATCTAGAGCTTTTAGCACGAAAGACAATTTTGCATCGTATGAGGACAATTTTTCCCATTTTACCCACCCTTTTGTGGCCCCACCCAAACCCTCCCATGAAGAACCCTCCCTTCATACCTGGCGCTGGTGTCGCCTTTCAGTAGCCCCTCCAAAGGTGACACAGCAATAAAATTATTACCCAAAATCGGAGAAGCGACATGATAATACAGTAGTTTCGCCCACTATCCCCACTGTGAGCAGGAATCAATTGATTATTTATTCCTTTTATTGTATATATTCTACTTTTTTTTTTGCTACCCCCTTATTTTGTAGCACCCCTCCTTTTTTCCCTTCCTGAGGCTGCCCACAACTCTTTTAGTGTTCCCATTCACCATCTCTTTTTTTTTTTTGATACAATTTTATGATTATTTTTTTTTTAATTTTATTTTCCCTCTTTTTTTTACATTTTTTTTTTTTTTCCCCTCTGTAGCCCGGAGTGGAATTTACTAACCCCTTTTTTTTTTTACTATTTCATCTGAGATAGGAGGTCATCAACATCTTCTGGTTGGCTGTAGTTATACATTTTGTTCCTCCACATTATTTTCAAAAGGAAAGGAAATTTCATTTGAACTTGTGCTCCAAGAGGCCTTATTCCGGCATTCTAGAGCCCAGCTACCACTGTCTCTGCGCGGTTCTTCCCCCGATATCTGATCGAATTTGATAAGGATGTGCCTGATGATAGAGAGTAGAGCGAGATAGGCACCTACCTAAAATTAGTTCTTTAACGCTATATGTTGGGAAACTAACAAGAATTTTCCTTGGTGCTTACCTATCTGAATGTAGTCTAAAAGGGTCCCTATGTACCCTTTGAATCTCTGCCTCCAGGTCAATATCAGGCCGATCTTTCAAAACTCCGTCCCTCAATAGTTTACAGACAAATCCTTTGATGTCTTCCATCTCTTCCCCTTCAGGGATCTTCAAGATTCTGAGGTTATTCCTGCGGGCTTGCATCCCTAGTCTTTCCATGTCCATTATGAGGGACCGATTATGGATTTTCAATGTATCGATGTCCTTAGAATTTCCTTGGACAGATTCTCACTGGGCAGTAACTTTAAGCTCAAGTAATCCTGTCCGTGCGCAAATTTCATCCAACCTGGACTCTAAAAGTTCAAACCTATCGTGGATACTTTTTTGGTTATTCTCAGAGATCTCCAACTTAGACATAAGATCCCCCCTTAGTGACTGAAATAAGGAACCCAGCCTACCCCCATCTCCATCGTGATTGTCTGACAGCAGAGAGCCCCTCTGGACCAGAGCCTGCAACTGGAGCGGAGCTGGGACTTGAGATTGACAATGCCCATTGAAGTCCGCTATAACCTGTGGATGTGAAGGAACCAGAATCCCCGGTGAGACCTGAAGAGTTTGAGGCGAAGAGAGGTAATCCTTACGACTAATTTCTAAAGGGCCTGCTGGTGTGCTGCTGGCAAGGCCCTGATGTGCGCCCTCAACACCCCCTAGGTCCAGCATATTCTCTAGAGGTGCATACTGATTTTCCAGCTCTAAGGGAGGATCACTGGGCTCCTGGGCTGATGTAGCCATCTCGGTTACCCCCTCGAAACCTACAACCTGTTCCATAATTTTAAAAAAGATCTTAAGCGATGGAGTATTCTTCTGAGTTTGTTGAGCCACCTTGGGACCTTTTGCCCTTTTAATGCCTCCTGGTTTTTTCGTCTTCTTGTAGGGGGTACGCGGAATTGGACCCTCCCTCGCCACAAGGTCAAGCACCCCTTTTGACCTCAGCTCTTGATGTGACCTTAGTTGATATCTGTTTCTATTTTTTAGGGGTGAAGTTGACAACACTCTCTGTACTCCCGTAGGGTTTCTCCTGCTATTGCAGCCTGAAAAAATAGATGACTGCACCTCCGGGCTTCTTCCTCGCTGGACTGCTACCCCCCCTCACCACAGGGGTTAACTGATTGAGCCTCGACAGAGATCAGATCCATAAAATCCCACTGACGCTCCTCCCCTGCTTGGAAACTCCTTACCGGGATTAGATGTAGGGGAATGGGGTACAGATGGGGAAAATCTCTGCAGACCGGCCCACGAAACTGGGTGAAGACATGTGCAGCCCGTGCCCGGCACCAGAGATCCCTCCGACGACCTCCGGGCCGCCGTGCTGATGTATACCCTGCTTCCTGGAAGGCTCGATCCGCCTCTACCGCTACGTCATAGCCCATCCATTGCCTCTGGGTCCTAGCGCTGGAGAGCGCTGCCAAATTCGCTTCGCTTCAGGGGGTTTACCCAAAAAAAAAGAAAAGAAGTTTGTCAAGAGAAAAGGGGGAAAGAAACACCATCCGCTCACCAGTAGGACAAAAAAAAAAACTCCGCTCATGTCGCCTGCTCGCTTTTGCATGCTGTGCCACCTCGGAGCTCCTGCGACCGGCGTCAGCCTGCCGCCGCCATGTTCCTCTGTGGGTGTGTGAAGTTGCAAGTTTCTCAAACTCATTGTCGTTTAATAACCACATTGTACTCCTACTACTGCAGGTGCAGGCAATATCCATTGCAATTTTGTAATATGGAATATATTATAAACTTAATCGGAGTCACTACAGACTGAGTTGGTGTTGGAGAACACTTACCACACGGTCATGATGATGACCATACTATCTTTGCACACAGTCAGTCAGTTGGATCAGAGATAATTGATGGAATAACTGTGTTTCATGGACAGCATAAAAGGTAAACACAACAATTCAACAAGAACCACAGCAGACCTAGGCTACATGTCCGTGTAGTGGTGTGGACTGGAGTAGAGTGTAGTGGTATGAGTGACAGTGGCACATTGATTTAGTCACTTGATTTGGAAAATGCTAGGTTGCTGTATATGCCTTTTGTTTGGCTCTGTCAACATTTAAGGTAAATGGGGGTAGGGTGCTGGGTCGGGCCTGTGCCATGGTGGGCCTGTTCTGTGCTGGCTCCTGTCCTGTTGTTGTATCTTAATGCTGTAGAGTAGACACGATGTATCCAAGCTGCCTCAGTCTGAATGTGTTCTCTCAAGAGTCTTGTCTTCTCTTCTTGCACTCCACTGTAATTGAGTTTATTTTTTTTAATTCAGTTATTTTTCAATACCCCTTTTGTTTTTCCATCTACACTTACAGGCCGGCCTTTACTCTGTGCTATAGTGGGAGAAACAACTCACACTTACCTTACCAATCCGCATAAGGCAGGCAGTGGTACCCAAGATTGATGTGCAGAGTGTCCATGGAAGGGAGGACCAAGATGAATGACGAGAATGATGCAACTCCACAATTGGACCAGGATAATACAGTAACTTTAGAATCATTCATCATTCGTCTTTTAATTTATTTGATTCCTTTTTTCTCTTCAATCATTATGACTGTGTGTTGTGGTTTGTTTGGTAATTGATCCCTACAACTATTTTTTCATTTTCTTTGCTAGCTTTAAAAATAAAAGTAAGCCTGGTACAGCATGTAATTTGGTTCCCTCTGAGGGCAGAAGGGCAAGGCAAATTTCATATTAATAATTTCTGCCCTGTACAGTCTAACTGTGTAGTAGTAGTTAGTAAGTACAACTCATTAACCATCAAGTTCTCTTCATCATCATGCATGCATTTCCTTTTTCTCCCTTTATAGATTTCTTGAATAATGGGTCATGGTCATCTTCCAAGGTTGTGTTTTACTTTTGTTGTGTCCATGGATACTGTCTGTTTTTCTTTGTCAAACCTTTCCCCAAACCCCCCTTCCCATCCATTCATCAATCCCTCACCCTCTTCTCCCGGGCTGTGTGATTTATATTGAGGTGTGATGTGACTACATTAAATGTACACCAACTATTGATCACACGCTTTCTGGGGCAGATGTGGTGAAAGCAACACTAATTGAATTTCAATGGCAGGGCAAGGATCTTCTTCTGCTTGCCCACCCATGCTGTACTTTACTTCGTTCTACTACTCCTCCCACAGTCTCTCTCAGGCAAGTGACTGTCTCTTTTTTTTTCAAATGCTAGTGCCAGTGTCTACTACTACCACCACAACCATGGGATCTTCTCCATTCACTTGGGAAACCAACCATGCAGCCTTCGCTGTGCCGAACTTCATCATCATCAATCACAGGTAAGATAAGTTTGGTGGGAGGTATAATGGACTAGGAGGAGAGACTGACAGTACTAGTAGGACCAATAAAATAACTCAGTGAGGGGTACCGCATCTATCTGTTTGTGTGTTACAAAATCGGCAGATCTTTTAATGCAGCAGCAAGGAAACCAACCATGTGACGTAAGTTCCTAAAACAGTAACCCAGCCACAAAACATTAACATTGTATGTTTAAGTAAATAATATATAATTTATTACCCTAACAAAAATAAACCATCCCACTCTGACATGACCCACCCCCCTCCCTAACCCCAAACAATGTCCAAAAGTCCCAAATGTCCAGAAAAAACCCCAAGGCCCAAAACCCACCCACCAACAAAAGGAATTCAAAAAAGGGGCAATTCAACAAGGTCATAAATTCGGCGGGCTTTCAGGTGTTTGTCTACCATGATCTTCACCCGCTTCTCTAGGTGCTCCTCCAAGCGTGCCATTCGGAGGAGCATCTGGCGGCGAAATGCCCTGCAGTTACATCCAGGGTGGGGGGCAGCAGTGCTTGATATTGAGGCACGGTAGCGGGCGGCTGCCTGACCACGGCGCCATAAAACTAGAGGCGGGGCCTGACTGGGGCCTGCGGCATTCGAGGAGGCTGCAGCTGCAACCGCCTCCTCCTCCGCCTGAGCCACCAGCCGCTGGTATTCCTCACAAATGGCCTCCAGTTTACGGCGCCGGGCCCTGGCTGCCAACTCCTTCCGCGTAGGTTTTGGTTGGGAAGGAGGATCTATATCAAGAAAGACAAAGAACATTGTTGTAACCAATAATCTTAGCAAAACTGTAACACAAAATTAATTCAACACATAGCGGCACAGTATCACTAGCAAACACAGTATATAACATTTGTGGTAAGTATCTATCCTTCTACTTCCTCGGACTCTAACATTTGTGGAAGTTGCAGGCATTATACTAGCACTATGTACTCCAGTACACACCAGTCGTCTTGTTCTTATCTCTAGTTTAGCAAAATTACCTAACCTTGTTCTAGCCGGCATGCCAGCTCAGTCAGCTAAGCTTGCACCCAAGAGAAACAGATACGAGTCACATGATGCAGACTCACGTTCGTTTTATTTACTTCTACTGTCTTCAGGTGGGGAAGCTCATATTTTTGTATTACGGGTGGCACTGGCCACACTCTCTCTATTACATGAGGGCAATTGCTCAATTTTACTTTCACCCTGCCCTGGGTACTACAAAGAGGCATATTATTTATCGGATCCAAGGATCATTGCTTATATTATAGATGGTAACACGACATCTGGTCAGTAGCGGTCGGTGGTGGGAATGCTGCCGGGCGGTGACGTGGGGAGGGGCATGGTGGGTGTAGTAAACTATGGATTACGGACAATCACAGGTACGTAAACAATACATGTAAATAAATAAAACAAATTTCGTTGCACGCACTGCATCGCATTTGGCGGTGCAATGCGCACAATGAAAATCATTTTATTTTTATGTTTACTTACCTGTCTTTGTCCGTAATACATAGTTTACTACCCCCCCACCCTGCCCCTCCCCACGTCACCACCCGCCAGCACTCCCACCACCAACTGCTACTGCATATGGTACTTTGTTTTCATTGATTGTGTAACCAATAGATAGGCCACCCTTTGCAGGCTGGCTGACACAATCGAAAATACATTAACATAGGTAGGGAGTGGTCCTCGGAGTCGGAGAAAGGTGCTTGATAATATATATATAAGATGTGCTTGCAAACTACTGTGAGTCAACTGTATTCTGAAAATACTACTTATATTCCCCTCCGCTTTGCTACTGTGGCGCAGTTTCTTTTACATTCTCTTCAAAGTAAGACTCTCCAGTGACAGTCTCCACCTATGCTGTCTATTGATGATAGTACATCCAGGCATACATCCATTAAAGTAAATGGCTATCATTCATTTTTATATATCTCTTAACAAACCATAGTTGGTTTCACCAATAACCACCCATGCGTCCGCTCCTTCCTTGCTTGCCTTGGCTTTGAGTTTGAACCAAACACCGCTGATGATTCATGCTATCTAGTATCCACCCATACTGTGTTGCCCACCCAGGCAGGCATCCTCTTTCACCTTTCACCCATCCTTCAACAACCCATGCATCTGATCTGAATGCTATCAGCCACCTATGCATGCTTCCAACATATCCTTCTCTGCGAGTCATATTACATCTCGCCCGTCCTTCCTCCTTCCACCCTTCTTTCCCTCTTTGTTCAACACATCCATCAAGGTCATCTGATCTCAGTTTTAGTCTTCTTCATAAAACCTTCACAGCTGAGTTGAAGTCAGATAGAAGAGGCCATTGGTTACTCAACTCAAGCTGTTAATGCTATTGCTAATGCATTGCTAATGCTAAGTAAAGGGTGTCTTCTTCAACCGTTGTATAATGTTCACTATAACTTAATAAGTCTCACAGTACAGTGAGTGAAGTGAACACACTTCCATCTAGTAGTAATGTCAAGAAGTAATGAATATAACTTACCACCACCCACCACCGCTGCTGGCTCCTCCGCTGTAGCTCCTGCAGGTACCGCCTGGTCTCCCGCCCCCTCTGGAATGGCAGCATCGCCATCGCCGCTGGCCCCGCCGGCACTGGTGGTTGATAGTATGCCTAGAAAAAACATTACACAGTTTTAGATGCCTGTACACCTCCCCCTATTTTATTAGTTTTCACTAGGAAGATTGAAAAAAAGTTAATACAACATGCATCATCACTAGTCCAAATTGGGTACTAGAGTAGAGTCAGTAGACAGACACTAGTAGTGTTATATGGGCGGTAGGGTCATCTAGTCCTACTCTACTCTTTGGAAAGCTAGCCTGAGCCATGTAACCCTTTTAGATTCATCATGTCTACTACTCTTTTTACGCCTATTATACCTCGCAGCTTGTTGTGCAGTAGACGCCTTTGAGGCCACATGACGGTTGCGTACAAGTGAAGAGGTCGATAAACAAGCCACTTTGTTATGGAGTTCGGTTAGTCCGTATTGCTTAGCCATCACATGTACATGTTACACTTTTTCCCATGACTGCAAAATGCTTGCATTAATGCAGTATACTATCTAACACGCACCATTTTTCTCATAATAGGCGGAAAATTCCCTTCTACAAACCTGCAATTTGCAGAGCTTATGATGCATGATGTAACCAGTATTTCTACGTTCTACGGTGAGGGGTCTTCCAGAATTCACACAGATCTTTTGTCTTGTCATGCACTTGTAAATGTTAACTGTTTTAATCTTATGCTTTTTGCTGTTGAAGCTGGCTGTAATAATAATTTCATAGAACGACGTACAGAGCTTGTTACTTATTTGAAAATAAACATTTTGAACTTACACATAGACTCTGTGGTATTTGGTGTGGTGGGGTGGACTTACACAAGTGAGTGAGCAAAAGGGTGTTATTATGTTCTGGGTTGTCTCATCATCATTGTGTATCTTCGTGTGGGGGATCGGGACCTAATGAGACACTATAGCTAGTCGGTCAGGGGATTGTGGATTCTTCTGAATGAGGTGTGAGTAAGGTCCAACCTCCCATCACCAACATCCTATTTTCTTGTGCATAGTTCTGTATGTGGCTCTGCAGAATTCCAACAACAGTTGTAGTATGTACTATCCTATCCAAATACTATTCAAATATCTGGTTGGGCATTTTGTTGGTGGGAATTGTCAAAGCCTCAAGATTAAGAAGACTAGAAGAGGACAACCCAAAGGACAGGACACAGTGGATATAGCTATTGGTCAATCTGAGTTTTATTCCAAAGAAAACATTCAATAACGAGTGGCCAACTGGACAAGCTTAGCTACAGACAGACTAATAGTAGTAGTAGTACAGAGAGTCATAGCAGAGGCAGTTAGAAGGATCTTAGAGGCAGGGATAACCAGAATTTGGAAACAGATAGTCGAGGTCAAAGAAGCTTTTGTAAAAAATAGAATTAGAAAGTGGAACCATAATTAATAGTTCGGAAAAAATAGATGCAGTAAAAGTTAGGGAAATATAATTGTTAATATTACCCACTGAGGAGTTACTGGAGCCAACAGAAGGAGCCTCGGTAGAGAAGCGGTCATCTGGTTGTTGTTGTCCCACCGACTCGGACTCCGTCTTCTTGCCCCTGGGTGGTGCTGATGTTCATGTAAGATAAAATAAAGAAAGAAAGAGACAAACATTAAGGAGTGCTGTGAAACAAATAAATCATTTTAAAAAAAAGTCAAAAAACATTTTAGGAAACAACAATTGCAATAAAATTGACCTATCTAATCAGATGGATCGACTACTGGGCTGCTTGCTGGATTCATGGATCGTCTACTTATTTATGAACACTCCAGTGTTCCATAATCATTCTGTTTCCAAATACTAACGAAGCCTAAGTACCACCTGACCTAGACAACCTATTTCAGATGGGCTAATTGATCACTAAGTATGCATTTCCATTTTTTAGCCATCAAAAATGCATAGATGAGATGGAGGACACATGCATAAATTTCTGCATACACCAAATTGTGGGTTGGTTGCATCTAATCTTGTTCTGCTACTGACTGACCATGGTAAGCCTACCACTCACTAAACAAACTACAAAAGGTTCTACAAAGGACTGGGGTAAGCAGCACTCAGTGACAGAGGAGGCGTCACTCAGACCGTAAAAAAAATTATGAACTAATACTAACTAAACCTAGTATCCATCCACCACTATTTCACAGGAGGACAATGGAAGGACTAGAGTCTCTCTAGCAATAGCATTACCTAACTTCAGTTCTCTAAAATAAACTCTTACATTAATCAGCCCAAGCTAGCGCAAAGTTGCAAACAAGTAAGAGTAGTGCCGAGCACCTGGGTCCTACAATCACAGAAGATTTTGAAACGTAATTTACCAGCAACGTTAGCAGCAGTAATCTTGTTATTCGTCAAAAATGTATACACAACAATACTTATACTAAGTTACTCACCAAGCCCAAAGACCTCGACACCTAGCAGGTCCTACAGGTCCTCCCCCTGGTCCAGGATGTCAGACCACCGGTGGGCCAGCTGGTTATGGGTGTGCCGGACCCCTGAGCACCAAAACACTGCCCGCCACACCTTGGCCCACCGATGGTGACGCTCCTGGGTAGGGTACCCGGAGCCGGACTTGCCGCCTGCTGCCAAGGTCAAGGGGAGGTGGTGCTGGATAAAAAAAACAAGGGCAGCCACCTCCGCCTCGCCAAAAAGCTGCCGGGCCTGAACCCCTGCAGGGCGCATTCTGCCGCAAGGCAGGCGGTTCTTGGGCGCAGGCGCCTTGCCCTTTGAGCCGTTAGTGGCAGTGCCCTTGGCCATGGTTCTGGGGTGGGTGGGAGGCAGAAAAGAACAGTTAGAACGGAAAAAAGAAAGTTAGGGGGAAGAAGTAGTAGCTTAAAGAAAGAAGTAATATAAAGTAAAAAAAACACAGTAAAAGTAGAAATAAAATGCAAAATATAAACTTAGGGACAGAGAGAGATAGATGATAAATAAAAAAAGTCAGAAAAACTGTGTAAAAAACTAAGGATTCCAAAGATTAAGGGAGGATAGAAAAGTAGGCCCAGAACCATAGCATAGAGTGAAAAACAAGATAGCCGCACCCATTCTCGACCGCGTGGGTAAGTTTGCGCGATATTTCTTGCGAACACGCAATAATTGTCAAGAACATGTAAAATGCACTCCCGAACATGACATGCGCATCGCGAACACGCTATACGTGACCCGGAACAGGAAATAAGGCATCGCGAGCAGGCGGGACAATTGAAAAACAAGATGGCCGTGCCCATAGGCGACTGTATGGGTAAGTTCACGAGATATTATCCCCCGAGCACGCAAACAGCTCCCCAAACACGCACAACACGCAACCGAACAAGAAAAACGCATCGTGAATTTGTGCCCCAAGCAACTACACATGCTCGCGAAGCTACGCATAGCTCGCGTAGTGCAAGAACATCTTCGCGTAGCTTTGCGTAGCTTTGCGTAGCACGACTACGCAAACTACGCTCAGGGTTACATGGAACTCCAAAGACCTTGTTGACAAAAAGTGATTCAGACTGAAAAAAATTGAAAAAAAAGCTCCAGAGGACCTCTTAAATCTGATGTCCCACTACTGTACATGCAGAGCAGACAGCTCATAACATCAGCAAAGCTTAGTATTAGATCAACACCATCAATGTAGACAAAAACAATATTAGAGCACTGTTCAAGACAATCAAGCACTGCGTCACCCCATTAGAAATGGGGGTCTCTAGTTGGCAGAGGTAGGTACCTTTGAGCAAGTAGGGGTCCTTGCTTCTAGTCAGGGTAAGGGGGCTACAGCAAAGCTTAGTATTAGATCAACACCATCAATGTAGACAAAAACAATATTAGAGCACTGTTCAAGACAATCAAGCACTGCGTCACCCCATTAGAAATGGGGGTCTCTAGTTGGCAGAGGTAGGTACCTTTGAGCAAGTAGGGGTCCTTGCTTCTAGTCAGGGTAAGGGGGCTACAGTCCTAAAATAACCCCTGCTCACCCCCTTGGTAGCTTGGCACGAGCAGGCAGGCTTATCTCAGCGGCAGTGTGTACAGCATTTGTGAACACATCCAGTAACACAATGAAAACAATACAAATGGATACCACACCAGTTTAGAAAAATAAGTAATCTTTACTAGACTTAACATAAGACCAAACGACAAAAATCCACAATACAGTAATAAAAATATGACTTTCAGATGGTAGAAATAGCTTAGTTCAATGAAGATGGTAATTGCAACACTTTACTCTCAAAGTACCTTGGATGCGTCACGCAACATAAAAAAAAGGGTTGCAGGGAAGGCGATGCATCAGTTCCTTGCCCTAGGGGGAGGCGACGCACCTGTTCCTTACTGCAGCACAGGGGAGGCGGTGTGTCTGTTCCTTACTCGAGAGAAGGCACAGCGTCTGTTTCTTACTGTGATCCGGTGCAATGCGACAAGATGGCACCTCGATGTGATGCGACGATCCGGTGCAATGCGACAAAATGGCGTCTTTGATGCACTGTGACAACGTAGATGTGATGCGTGCACTCCCAACGGCCGCGCGGCAAGATCGATTAACTTTGGAGCCGCGACAGGCCCTATGAAACGCCTCTCCGGTGATGCGACGGCAACCTCTGTGGCAGCGGCACACTTCTCCGGTGATGCGTCACGCTTCCTCAGCGATGCGACGGTGAACAGCTGCGGCAGTGACATGCTTCTTCGGCAATGTGACAGCAACTGCTGCGGCGGCGACACACTTCTTCCTCGTTGCATCGTGCTTCCAGTTCCCAGTGACACACAGTCTCCAGAGTGCCCAAAACAACAGCAGGTACCTCACTGCAGGTAGAATTCCCAGCAAGAAAATTCAGGGGGAGCTGGTGGTGAACTCTTTGTGTCCCTGAGACTTCAGAACAGGAGGCAAGCTCAGCTTCAAGCCCTTGGAGATCTTCCTCAAGATAGCAAAAGTACACACAAAGTTCCTTTTCTCCTTTCCTTGGCAATAAGTAACCACTGCATGATGAATACAGGCCCCAGCTAGGCCCGCAGGACACAAGGGTTCGCTCTCCTGCAATGGAATCTATAAGGAAGTTGGCACGGAAACTGCAAAGTACAAAGACAAAGTTTATTAACCCTTAAGGGTGGTCCTACAATCCATACAACACCCTTCAGTATTGCATAGAGTAGCACACAGAACTTGCGTACACGGTCCCCTTTTATACACAACAGAGGGGCTCATAAGTGGGTGGATACAACATGAGGCAAGGAATGTTACCTTTTATGGACATTTTCGATACAAGATCAATATGTGGGCGGAGCTGACATACTCCTTGAGCCCGCGAAAACATGGTCAAGCAAGGACTAACTGATAACAGATGTGGTCAAGCCTGGGCATGCGCCAGGCGGACAAAGGAACTATTTATAGACTGTTACTAGGCAGATTACAAGAGCAACTAACACGAAGATAGGACTCTTCTCGTGTTGAGCACGTGGAGACATGACAATACAAAATGGAGTCCAGACTTTAGTCAACATAACGAAAGAGACATGTTCTAAGGAAGGAGAATTCATGTCTTTAGTAAATGCTTAATCACATCGTGGTTTCAATTTACAACAGACGACCCTTTCAGCATTTACTGAAGACATCCGGTTTGTTAGGATAATCATCGTATATGTCAATTGTCATCATTTCTTCTACTTCTTTAGCTAAACGTTTCTGATAAGTGACATTGGCAATAGCTTTCTTATCGGGAATACAGAATGATACACATAAGGAACAGAGCAAGGGACCACATTGGACACAGATGCAACAAGAAAACAGAACTGCTACAATTATACAGAGACCAGTTAAAACCTTCCAACCCCAAGCAGTGATCAATGCCCAAAACCATCCAGAAAAGGACCAAGTGCCGTTTTCTGTATGGATTTCAGCTGCAATTTTATGCAACCTGTTAATAGCATTATAGACTGACGGCGTGTGGTCAGGGATAAACACACAGCAACTACTCCCGATAATTTTACAAGCTCCACCTCGGTCAGCTAACATAACATCTAACACCATACGATTCTGCAATGCAACAATTCTAGTAATCTGCAATTCTTCCGTAAGATTCCCAAGAGCAGCAGCGGTTTGGTTTGTCACAGCCTCTACCACTCTTGTTAACCTTCGAACTTTCCTACTATTTAGGGCAGCTCCAACGAAGAAAAACAATCCTAAATTAAAATCAATGTACTGCTGCAGACTGGTGTCAGTCTGATCCACATCATCAATTGATAGAGTACGTTTATACCTATTTACAGTCACATTATTTAACAACTTCAAATCCTTATGATAGGATGCAGGTGCCAAAAATACAGGAGGCAATAGAAATGCTACATAACATACTCCGGACCAACCGGCTGGCAAACGGTAATAACCTTTATTTCCACATACGAAGTATGTATTATGGGATGCTAAGAAGGTACTGTTATTCAACCCGTCGATGTTTAATATGGTAATGCAATCACTAACACCAACAGGAATATAACCCACACTCTGGACACACAGGTCCGCTTGAGCTTGAGCCACTTGAATCACAAATCTGTCTTTTCCCACAATGTCTCTGGTGTTCGTGAAAATATAAGGAATCGATTCATTGTCTGGTCGATACTCTTCCCATTCCCAAATTGTCCCATTCGCTTGCGGATATCCATCTTTATCCTGATGACATTCTTTATTGAGTCTGAAGAGTAATCGTCCCACTGTGGGTTTCCGGGTGGCAAAAAGCAAAGTGTACCATGCTCTACAAGAGCCATTATGAGAGAAAGGAAGAGGTATGAATGGCGTTCCTCCTTTCTTCTGATGAGCTGGCATCATACCACATATCCAACAGTTCGTAGCATTCATGGCAACGTGGGTATGATGCAACATCTGGATAAAAGTGTTATTCAAATAAGACTGACGATGCTTCAATTCTTGATATGGAAGGGTATAGAAGTAGTGCTCCTCAGGCACTGGAGTGGTCAACACAAGTAACTCTCGAGCAGGAGTCACATCCTCCACAAACCATGTGGTTATCCCAACAATAGCTACTGTGAGCATAAAACCTGTTGCACAAAGGATTTTCTTTTTCTCCATGTCAGAATAAAGAATCAATATCTTCCTGAAACTAAAAGGTTTGTCAGAACTCTTCCCCTTGGGCAGCGGTCTATTTCTTCACCAACGGGCCAAGACGGGTGTCGCTACACTAATGCAGGGCTGATCCCCCCCCTTGCCTCATTGGCTCTCCGTTTCACTAACCCAAGGGCCGTTCTGACAACATGTCCCGATACTGAAGAATTCACTTCCTTGGCCTGAGATGATATCGCTTTCCTCCAGGAGTCGCGTGATCCGGAAAGAGCTCCTCAGCGTCGTTCGGTTCCACAGCACGGCCTTTCTCTTCAGCCAGAATTTCTCGTTGATCGGTCAATACAGCAGACTCCACCAATCCGGGCGGTACTTTGCGGCAGTGCAGGGAATGGATCCAATTCTTTCTGTTGGAAACTCGCACAGCCGTCCTCGTTGCAAGCAGGACCTGCTCAGGACCAACCCATCTCGGCTCCAAGCTGTTCGTCCTGTCAAAGATTTTTACCATGACATGGTCGCCAGGCCGGAGACTATGTCCTTCACCGGTGGACCGATCAGGGAGCGCCTCCCGGACCTGTTGATGAATAGAAACCAAGTTATCCGTTAACTGTGCCAGATAATCATTCATCATTACGCAAGGTACATCATACACAGTCTTAGGTTTTGGTGGACCCCAAATATTCATTGGGCGTCCAAAAACAATCTCGTACGGTGTAAGACCGGTTCGAGAGTGCGGTACCGATCTGATTGACAATAACGCCAGCGGTAAAGCATCTGGCCAAGTCAAAGATGTCGAAGCTTGGATTTTAGCGATCTTGAGCTTCAGTGTACCATTATACTTCTCGACTAGTCCTGCAGATTGAGGGTGAAACACTGCGTGGAACTTCTGGGTGATGCCCAGACCCTTCAAAACATACTTTATAACATCCGCTATAAAGTGGGCTCCGTTATCACTCCACAGAAGTCTACAAACGCCATATCGAGGGAAGAACTCCTTCAACAGCATCTTGGCGGTAGTCATTGCAGTATTGTCTTTCGTAGGGTATGCCTCAACCCATTTGCTAAAGGCACAAACCACTACTAGAACATACTTCAAATTGTTACAGCGCTCAAGCTGGATGTAATCCATCTGCAAAACCTCAAAGGGTGCAGTAGGCGTTACAAATCCTCCTGCTGGAGTTCGAGTACCCTTTCCTGGGTTGTACCTCAGGCAGATCATACAGGTCTGCACCACTCTCTTTGCCGTGCTAGCAATCTCTGGATGCTCCCAGACTTGGGTAAGCAATTTTACAATTGCGGAAGCTCCAACATGTGCTAGCCCATGTGCCATCTGAACCATAGGTTGTACAAAAGCCGTGGGTAATTTCCATCTATCCATCTGCTTATTTCTCCAGCAACCCTCATCATCCAATTCTCCCTCACTGGACCATTGCTCCCGTTCTTTATCAGAAGCGGTCCTCTGTATTTCTCGCACTTCTTCCTTCGCATCGTGCCATCTTTCTACTTGCGACTTCACTACATACATGGCAGTAGCACCGGGCTGCATCGCAGTCTCCCGTGCCACCCGGTCTGCTAACGCATTCCCTTCTCCAACTTTATCGACTACTCCCCTATGGGCGCTACATTTAACGATGGCAATTTTCTTCGGATATGTCAATGCAGTTAAAAGATTATGAACTAACTCCCCATGCATTATTTGTACTCCATGTGACGTTAAAAACCCTCTCTCCTTCCAGAGCAGGCCGAAATCGTGCGCTACTCCGAAGGCATACCGGCTATCTGTATAAACATTCACACACAATCCTGTACTGAGCTCACATGCTCGTGTTAATGCTATCAGTTCCGCTGCTTGAGCTGATTTCTGTGGTATGCGTGCTGTCTCCACTATTGTTTGCAATGTGGTAATTGCATACGCTGCTGAAGTCGTACCATCTGGTAGCTTCAGGCATGACCCGTCGACCCACAGTTCTCCATCTACATCTGGAAAGGGCGTATCCTGGAGATCAATACGACCCTTTGTTTGTTCCTCAGTCACAAGAATACAATCATGTGCTTTCCGTGCTTCAGACTGAGTCTCGGGGTATGGCAACAATGTGGCCGGATTTAACGTCACGCACCTCTTTAACGTAATATGAGGAGCCAAAAGCGTCAGCTCATATCCCGTTAAATGGGCACTGGTCAAATGCTGCGTCTTTGTCTGATTAAGCAGGGCATCAACAGCATGGGGGACTAATACCAACAGCTTATGAGATAACACAATTCCCTCGCTTTGGCGTATTGACACAGCTGTCTCCGCAACCGAGCGAAAACAACCAGGCAATGCTCGGGCAACAGGATCAAGTACAGCCGAAAAATATGCACAAGGGCGCTGCTTGTCGCCGTGCATCTGCACTGATACTGATAATGCACATCCATCTTTCTCATGCACATACAGCAAAAAAGGTTTGGTATAATCAGGAGTCCCTAACACTGGTGCTGAACAGAGGGCCTGTCGCAATTTCTGGAAGGCAGTGTCACACTCATTTGTCCAAGGAAGCGGAATAGGTGTGTCTTTTGTCAAAAGGGCTAACAATGGCTTAGCTATGTGTGAAAACCCTAGTATCCATTGCCTACAAAACGAAACAAGACCCAAAAATGCACGCACGTCCTTCTGCGTGGACGGCGTCGGCGTGTCCAGAATTACTTGGACACGATCTGGTGTGAGTGCACGCCCCTCCTTAGACAAAAGGTGACCCAGATAAGTCACCTTTGGTCTACAGAACTGTAACTTTTTCCGAGATACTTTGTGATTGTGGGATGCCAAAAAGGAAAGCAAAGACAACGTACTCGTTTCACACAACTCCGGAGTGTCGGCCGCCAGCAAGATGTCATCGACATATTGAATGAGGGCGACACCCTCGGACAGAACAAAGGAGTCCAATTGTCTTTTCAAAGCTTGACTGTAAATGCTAGGGCTTTCCGTGTAGCCCTGAGGGATTCTACAAAATCGGTAAGACCTATTATTTAGAGTAAAACCAAAAAGGTATTGACTATCAGGATGAATAAGAATTGAAAAGAAGGCATTTTTCAAATCAATAACTGAAAACGTGGTCGCCGTAGGCGGGACCAAAGTAAGCAACGTCGTGATATCAGAAACCACTGGGTACTGAGGTATCACGATCTTGTTCACTTCTCTCAAGTCAATTATAAACCGATAGACTTTAGCATCCGTATCCTTTTTCAAAATGGGTAGAATCGGGCTATTACAGACGTTGTAGGGAACTTCCTCCACTACTCCCACCTTAATCAAATCCTGCACAATCTGTATAAGAGCCTCTTCCCCCTCCTGCGAAATACGATACTGTGGAAGGCGTGGTAACACCGCCCCCTCCTGGACACTAATGTGAACAGGCGGAATCACCATCTGTCCCACATCAGTATCCGAAGTGGCCCACAAAGCACACGGGAGGGTGGCTAACACAGCATCTTCTGCAACCACACACATCCGCTCAGACCGGGGGTAATTGTCATTTAATATCACCCGCACTCCAGCAGGGGAGCAGCGGATCGTAGCTCTGAAGTACTTTAACATATCAAGGCCCATAATGTTGTCCGGCGTGTTCGGGGCAAGCAGAAATGGACAGGGTGCAGAAAAAGAATCAACCTGAAATGTGAGGGGCCGCGAAAGAGGGCTTCGGGAGAGTGTACCATCAAACCCTACCGATGTAACCATTAAGCCAGATGGGGGAGCCCTCGGAACCAATTGTTTAGACAGCGCACTACGAGTCGCTCCTGTATCCACTAGGAACTGATCAGTAGAACCCAAAACCTCAGCTGATACGTAAGGACCCTTCTGATCAACCGGCACCTCAACTGATTCTAACCCCCATCCAACGCATTCCTATGCATGCTGAGAATCATGGTACCCAGAACGGTCAATCCCCGACACTTGATACTGGTTTTGTCGATCGAAAACATTAGGCCTATCTCGTTGCTGCCCGGCAGGGTCAAAACGAGCGTGATCGTTAGAATTCCCTCTAAGATTCGAGAAACCCCCTCTACCTCTCGGGCCACCCTGATTGTGTCCCTGACGCGAAGCATGCAACGCCGGGCAATCTCTGGCCCAGTGTCCCGATTGCTTACAATACGCACATTGATTCCTGTTCAAATCAGATCGGCCCGAGGGAGGACCATAAAATCCTCCCCTACCTCTATTGACACCCCGGCGGGGCGGACCATATACTTGCGCTAACATCACCTTCGTTTTTAAATCCTTCGATTTCTTCTCCTCCTGCCCCTTCGCTTCTTGCTCCTGGCGCTCATAGTACTGAGCGATAGTCACGAGGGCTGTCGGGGTCGCAGTGGACCAAGAACTTTCACTCGCTTTTAGGCGGGCTGCGATCGCTGGTAGTAAATTCGCCACATATTTATCAGCAAAGAGGTGTCGACCCGTATCATCCGTAAGCGACTGACCACTAAAATCATGAAACGTCTCCTCAAAGCGCGTAAAGAAATCTGCAACTGATTCATCAACTTTCTGCTTACACAAGGCTAGCATATTCCAGTCAATCTTTTTAGTGGGAATGATTGTCTTCAACTTAGTCAAAATAGCAGCAGGGAGATCTAAGATAAGCTGAGGTGGTTTCTGCGCGGGCTTCCTCTCCCTATACTCATCCTCAAGCTCAGACCACCGAGCCTTAAAAGCGGCAACATCGTCCACCTTCCGCACAGATCGCCACATATCTGGTGGTAAAATAAGCCCAAAGAACAAATCTATATCTGCTAAGGTCATAGTACAAGAATTCAAGGCCCCCTCGACTTCTTCGTAAAAGGCCGCTGGATTCTTGCGGGGATCAGGCAACGCATTCTTTAATGCCATGACGTCAGCCCTGTGCCAGGGAGTATAAACCCAATTATACACAAAATATCCCTTAGCATCGGCGGAGGTAATATCCGAGCTAGTCCCCGCTCCTTTAGGAGGAACATACAAAGGCGCCGCCTCTCGCATTGGTTTAGCATGCACTAGGTCGCTCTTATCTGACTGAGAGGTGGATGAGTGGCCATCTCCGGTATGCGAATCCGACTGCTTCTCCTCCTCAGCTTGTTGGCGTGCTTTCTCTTTAAGGTCCCTCACCGCGTCCCGCAACGCAAACAGCCGCCGAACCGCATCAGGCGCCTTAGAGGGAGAGAAAACACCATTACGCAATGCTTTAGCATCTAATTCCACATCGTCAGGCTAAAAGACACTGGAATATTTCCGGAAAGCAGCAATCACTTCCTCAGAAAAGTGGCCCAGAAAATACAACTTTTCTCTATCCTGCCACAACTCCCAGGAATCCAACAACTCAGCAAGGGATAACTTGCCCTTAAGTGCACGATAGGAAACTTGCCGAAGCTCACCCATTCGCTCAGTCGATAACATGGACCGCGTGTCTACCTTACCCGAACCCGAACCCGATCCAGAATCTTGTGGCCTCGGGGCAGACGCGCCGACATAAGGAGGCGGAGAACGATCTAATAAATAAAAATCATCGTCATGATTATTAAGGACAGGATAAAGTGACTGACGAACAGCATATTGACCCGAGACTTGCAGCCTACGCTCTTTCTCTTGCCTCTTCGTCTGTTCTCTTTCCTCCCGACGCTTTGCTTCCTGTGCTCTCACATGATCATTCTTCCGTTGCTCTTTATCAAACAGCGCTTTCTCACGTTTCTCTCGCTCACGCACTTCCTTCACCCATAATCGCACACATTCAAACATGTCTTGACGAGCACGCCGCTTACACATACACTGTTCCACATACTCAATCTTACGCATATCAAACGACCCATACAACGGCCACCGTAACTCAGGATCCTTTCTGGTATATTTCCTCCATACTGTGCTGTACATTATGGAGGAAAGACCATGCTTCACATACATATCCCTATTAGGAGTCCCCTCAGGGGGGGCTGGAGCAGATTCCTCGAGGTTTAACCGGTTTCCAAAGCAGCAGCACCACTTACGGAGTGCGCTAAAAGCAGGCATGCTCAAAAATAATGCAGAATATGCAGTATTATCAAAAATGGCACTTAAAACGTTGTGCCGTTCAAAGTTACACAGTTCCGGAGAAATATCTCCACATTACCTGCCTATATGTGTTGCAACGCATATATTCTCACAATAGCCAATACAAGATATGACCGGTCATCACAAATCAAACTCAAATAGCCAAACCAGGCTTCAAAAAACTCGGAGCAAGTACCGTACAACGGTTCTTACCAATCAAGAGTCCAGATTCCAACTGCCAAGCTCCAAAATTCGCCCAAACGGCTGTCACGGCAGGACCGACAGAAGAGGTCTCAGTTGAGGACCGGCGCCACCCAGATGGTCAGCTCGGAAGGGAAGGAAGAAAAACCTCGGGATGCCAGGACTAAAATGCCTCTGGCAGTGATCACATCCCCGGCCAAATTCCTCACCTCCGTCGCGACCAATCCTTCGAGCATCCGAGTCGCCGATGAGCCCCACGTGACGGGCGCCAATTGATGAATACAGGCCCCAGCTAGGCCCGCAGGACACAAGGGTTCGCTCTCCTGCAATGGAATCTATAAGGAAGTTGGCACGGAAACTGCAAAGTACAAAGACAAAGTTTATTAACCCTTAAGGGTGGTCCTACAATCCATACAACACCCTTCAGTATTGCATAGAGTAGCACACAGAACTTGCGTACACGGTCCCCTTTTATACACAACAGAGGGGCTCATAAGTGGGTGGATACAACATGAGGCAAGGAATGTTACCTTTTATGGACATTTTCGATACAAGATCAATATGTGGGCGGAGCTGACATACTCCTTGAGCCCGCGAAAACATGGTCAAGCAAGGACTAACTGATAACAGATGTGGTCAAGCCTGGGCATGCGCCAGGTGGACAAAGGAACTATTTATAGACTGTTACTAGGCAGATTACAAGAGCAACTAACACGAAGATAGGACTCTTCTCGTGTTGAGCACGTGGAGACATGACAATACAAAATGGAGTCCAGACTTTAGTCAACATAACGAAAGAGACATGTTCTAAGGAAGGAGAATTCATGTCTTTAGTAAATGCTTAATCACATCGTGGTTTCAATTTACAACATGCAGGCAAACCCCAAACAGCAAACAGCACAGGGGCAGTCTCCTCCTTCAGCTTCCTTGGTTTTTCGCCTTTGCAAAGGGTTTGTCTTGATTCCCAGAAGAGATCTAAAGTTCCCCAATATTTATACGGCAAAATCCTTTGTCCTCTGAAGGCACAGGGTGTCTGTGCCCAGCCAAAACCAGTTCTGTCCTCTGGTGCAGCTTCCTGGCAGGAGGTGGAGACTGCAATGTTGAAAGCAGACCTGTCCCAGGTAGCTGAAAGGAAAACTCCTCCCTCTACTCATTATTCTATGACGGCTTAGGCAAGTGAAAGGAAATCTCCAACACCTACTCTCCAGTCAATGCAGGCCCTAATCAGCCCAGCTCTGACCCATCAGACTACTGGAGCCAAGGCCCTCTCCAGCCCCCTGTCACTCACACACCAGACATGTAATACACAAACCTAGCAGAGCACACTGGATGGTTAGGCAAGAAAATGCCTACTTTCATAAAGTGGTATTTTCAAACACAGAATGCAAAAATCACCCACACTAAAAGATGCATTTTAACATTCTGAGTTAAGGCATTCTAAACTCCTTTTTCAACCGTGTTCCCTGGGTCAGTTAAGATTATAAGATGTTATAATCAAACTGCCCATTCTGGCCTATGGGAACAGGTAGCCTTGCAATAGTGAAAAATGAAATTGGCTGTAATTCACTATCTAGACATGCCAAACATATCAGGACATGCCCTACCTTTCAAATACAATGCAACCTGCACATAGGTGTACCTTGGGCCTACCTTAGGGGTGACTAACATGTAGAAAAGAGAAGGTTTTGGAACTGGCAATTGGGTGCACTTGCCAAGTCGACATGGCAGTCCCAGACTGCACACAAGCTCTGCAATGGCAGGCCTGAGCCATATTTTACAAGCTGCTTCTGTGGGTGGCACAGTCAGTGCTGCAAGCCCTCCCGCAGCATTTGATTTACAGGCACTGGGCACTCATGGTGCACTGTACTAGGGTCTGACAAGTAAATCAAATATGTCAATCATGGAGTCACTAATCCAATACAGCAATTTACAACAGGGAGCACATGCACTTTGACACTGAACAGCAGTGGCAAAGCGCCCAAAGCATCTAGACCAGCAAAACATAGCAAAAACATAGGAGGCAACAGCGAAAAAAATGAAAGGGAGACTCACGCCAATGGTGCCAGGTCAAACACCCCCGTACCAGACTCACCTATTCTTCACACTACAGAAAAGTGCAATGCTGTCAATGTCTTCTTCCATGAAAAAATACAGAAGATCTGAGATCACAACAAGCCTGTTACAATTCTTAACTAATCCCTTCTTGTGGAATATTGCAATGGTCAGTCTTCAAAACCCTACCTCTCCGCTGACAAGCACAACTTCCTCAAAGACATTTTCTATAAAGATGATGTCTTACCATCACCCTTCATCAAAGCTCTCTCTGGAGATGCTCTCTTTACACTACTTTCCATTGTCAATGAATCCCTCCCCCAAGGAATCTTCCCAGATGCATTCAAGACAGGCTAAGTCCTCCAATCCCCAAAGAAACCTAGACCTTGATGAGCTTACCAATTATCAGCCCATCTATCACCTACGATTCATCAGCAAGGTAAAAAAAGCAGTATATGTTGATTTGTTGATTTATGGAGCGCACTATGTCCAAAGGCATCAAGGAGCTGCCTTCAGAACGTATGCAAACTGCAGGAGGATCACTTAGTGATGGGATTACAACCAAGTCTTTAAATTCTTCCACAATTTGGCAGCCGCTACTGAGAAGTTGCTGCCACCACATCTCACCTGTTGAGCCCTCAAAACAATCACTTTCCTCAGAGAAGAAGACCTTAGCTGCCTTTTTGGTATGTTCCATTGGAACGCTAACCTCAGGGCAAGCAATCCTTGTTGGTGCACCCGGCTTACAGCTTCATCACGGGAAGACAGGTAGGAGAACGTAAGCCCTCCCTCACCGACTGACACTTGGGAACATTTAATATCATGTTTTGAATAATCTGGAGTTTATTAGGTGTGGTTTTGGTATTATTGAAGTAGAGAGCATTGTAGTAGTCAAGGCGAGAGGTGATACAATGACCACTGCAATTCTGTGTTCCACAGTAATATAAGGAAGACTTTTTTGCAACATTTTGATACTGAAAAAGCAAGCCCTTGTGGTCCTATTTACCCGCAAATCAAAAGTGAGTGCCTTGTCAAAGATTATTCCAAGGTTTTTTTCAGAGGCAACAGGAACAGGTAAGGGGCCACAAGACACTGGCCACCACAACTGAGACAATACTCAATGCTGAACATGCAGCATGGACTGGGCTCACAGCCACAGCAAGGAAAGGTCACTGTCTGGGGTGACAATGTCCTAGTACAATCACAAAGTCAAAGGAACTTATTAAGCGCACATATCACCAGAAGGTCTCATGGCGCTTGCGAAGACTTTGTGCAGACTGACAATCTGATATGACAGCATTATTGACGGTTGAATAGCCAGGTTTCAATTCCTTGTGGAAGAGCTTATGATCAGAGGTGGAAAGAAGATTCGAAGGAAGCTTGTGTAGGAGAGTAGGATCTGCTTCTTATGGTTATGCCCACTTTTTGCTGATGTTTTACTGTTTACGACTTTAGTCTGGCTGGGGCCCTGCTATTCAGGACCCCAGCCTAGCTGCTTCCTCTCTAAATTGATTCCTAGTACCTTAGGTACACAACAGATTGGATTCTGAGGTGCCCTTATAAGTCCCTAGTATATGGTATACTATGTACCCAGGGAATAGGTACCCCAGCGGTCTACCAGGGGCTGCAGCATGTATTATGCCACCCCTGGGAATCCCTCCAAAATGACACCACAGGTTTGCTACCTGAGCCTGAGTAAGGTGGTGCATGCACCCCTTACAGAGATATAGGTTCACTATATCTCACCTATCACTGCACATATAAACCTATCAGTCACCCCTATGGCAGGTCTTATCAATCCTGAAGGCAGGGTGCTTGGTTTTGTGTGAGAGGGTGCCCATGCACGAGCAGAGCCCCTCTGCAGCCTTTGGAATCTCTTCTCCGGGGTTGTCTGTGATGCAGCCTGACCATATACTCTTAAGTGCAGTATAACCAAACGGTAAATGCTAACTTTGGACTGGCTGCACGGATACATGTCGTGTTTGGTGTCAAACATCTTGGAATCAAGTAACTGGTGTGGGAGTATGATCCTACCCTTCTAGAGGAAGAGACATGACAGCACCGGTATACCCGGTACCAGCTTAAAAGAGCCCTGGCATCACAAAATAGATGCAGCAGCCACAGACATGGGTCTGGCCTCCTGCTGCTGACCGAAACTCCGGCACAGAAGGCCTGGACAGTAGGTTTACTGTCACAGGGAGGTGTTACCACCTCGCAATAAGGCCTTAGTGGATTAGGGTTGGGTGGGAGCACTCCGGGAGTGCTTTGAAGTCCTGCACTGGGGGCACATTTGGTGTCCCTGTGCTACCAGCCCCTACTCTGGTGCGAAACTGGACAAAGGAAATGGGTGTAGCCACCCCTCTTTCCAATCCCTCCCATAAGTGGGTCCCCTAAGTTAGTCCAACCACTTCCTTGGGTATAAAGAATGAACCTCTGTAACCAGAACTTTAGATATCCCTGGATGAAACTCTGAAACTGAATCCTGGACCTTCGAATATCTGTTCAACGCCAGATGACTGAAGGGGTAAAGGAGTTACTTTCCTGCTTGGCAGGCACCAAAGAAGCATCTGTACAGTGTGCATCTCCGAAGCTCCCGCTGGATGCCGAAGACTTTGCAACATCAGAAGTGGATTTCCAGACTTCCCAGAGGCCGAACCGAGTCTCCAGCAAAGCTGAGACCTGTAGCCCTCATGGGTACCGTGAAACCGGAAACCCTGGACACTGTGCACATTTGCAAGTGCTTCAGCTTCCCAATGTCTCTTGGGACTGTGCATTGGTTTGCTTGTATCCCAGACCCCGAGCACCTTTCACACAGAAGATTGTGGGCCTACACTCCACGAGTGTTCCGTGAGCCCGCTCTTTGCATTCCCGCTTGAGGTACCTTTGCGATCCCTGGTTCGTTGACTGGTGGATCCTTGTGAAGTCAACTCTTACTTTACTTGAGCTTCCCTGGTTGCTTCAGATGTGCCCCAACTCTCCATTGCTTGGGGAGTCCCCAGGACCTTGCTGGTCCGCACCGAAGCAACTTTCTCCTTTCTGCGTGGGTTGCTGTTGCCAAGGCTTTTTGTGTTCAATCCGGGCACCGATGCTGCAGCACTCGACATACTTTGTGGGACAGCTGGAATCCAGCTCCTGGTTGTCCTCGACGCCTCCTGGTCCTTGTGGCTGAAGAGTCAAGCTCCACCTCTATGCACCTGAAACACCCGACATCGGTGGGCATTCGTCTATCGTGCCCCTGGTCACTGGCAAGTGACCCAGACTCTGTCCCCTCTGCTTTCAGGTTCTTCACTTCTCTGATCCAGGCTTGGATCTCTTCGGACACTTTTCATCTTCCCAGCAGCAGCACTTCTCTGCAAACTGCCATTGAAAACAACAACACGATCCAGCACCATTTGACACCTATGCACCCGGCTTCCCTGGGTGAGGTAACTCGAGTACTCCAGTGCTCCCGTAGGTGATGACCCTAGAACTGTCTAAGTCCAAGAGGGTTTTGTCCTAGTCCATTTCTAAGTGTCCTTTAACTTTAATAATCTAACCGCGACTTTCCCCAAAGAAGCTAATGGGAGCTTGTGACTGTGTTCTCACACTGCACACGGCCCCCGTGTGTCCCCTGTGTCACTACCTTGGGTGGTTCCTTGGGATCCCAGCTATTCTACAGGCTCTAGACCTTGTGTCTAGTCAGATCGTGGTTCTTATACCTCTTTCTTAGTATATGGTTTGGTCCACCCCTAGGGCCTAACGTGTATTGTGCTAATTTTCTGTAATATTTGAAGTGTAACTTATTTGCTTTTACCTCTAGCCTCATAAAGAGACTAGTAGGGTGTGTTTAGAAATAAATACATATATTTATATATCTACCTGGTGTGGTTGCCTTTCATTTAGCCATTCAAGAGATTATAGACCTTCAAGACTTAGCCTGAAGGCTACTCTCCATAGCTACCACTAGGATTGCTTTCAATAACGGTTGTCTTTAACCTATCATCAATAAGGGGTTGTTTGTACTGGTGCAAGGTGCCCACTATAACTAGTGGACAGCATATACCAGCCCAACTTCTCACAGCTTGTTCCAGAGGGCAGGTGAGAGAAAAGAAAAGGATCAACCGCCGTTCCTTGCGGTGCGGATTCATCGCGGGGTGAGGAGACATTTAGTGCTAGATCTAAGTGATCTACTTGGCTGATACCAACTAAGTTTCTTAACAAAATAGCTTGGCCGGGTTCCATACAAGCTCTTGTGAGCGAGACAAAGGATTTTGAAATGGCCTCTCTTCTTAACAGGAATCCAGTGAAGAGTCCTCAAGCTGGGTGCTGATGGAGCTCTTGATGGAAGGTTTAATATGAATCTAGCAGCTGTGTTCTGCAAAACTTGAAGCTTGGAGTAGAGCTCCTCATTTATAGAAGCTAAGAGGGCATTGCCATAGTCCATACGACTTATGATAAGCCCCTGCCCCAGCGGTTTCCTGGATTCAATAGGAATCCACTAAAAGTGTTAGCGTAATTTACGTAAAATGCCATAACAGATATCTATTACATGATTTCTATGGTTTTTCATTGACAACTGATTGTCAATCATTATTCCGAGGTTCTGCACCACTGGTTTGGAAGATGGACATGGGCCTAGATTCTGAGGCCACCAGTCACTGCACCAGTATTCATCCGCTTTCCCAAAAAGAATGATCTCCGTCTTACTTCCACTAAGCTGTAAGTGATTTGTACACATCCAGTTGTCAATATGGGTCATGCAACTTTTAAAACGAATCATTTTATCTGTGTGGTCTGGGCCAAGTGTAATTAACAGCTGAGTGTCATCAGAATATGACACTACATCAAAGCCGTAGGACCTGATTACCCTGGTCAGAGGTGTAACATACAGGTTGAAAAGCATAGGACTCAAGATGGATCCCTGAGGAACTCCTATGCTTACAGATTGACTGCATGAGGCCAGGGCGCCTATTTGTACTGTGGTGGATCGGTTCATTAGATAGTTCCTTGAACCAGTCCAAGGCTCTGCCCCTGACACCCACCTTCCAGTGCCGCTGTTCTAGAATGCTATGGAGATGGTGTCAAAAGCGGCTGACAAATCCAATAGGACTAGCATGGCTGACTGCCTTTTGTCCAAGGCCCGCCTAATGTTGTCAACAACCTCCACCAATGATATTTTGTTACTGTGTGCTGCCCTAAACCCCGACTGTGATGGATCCAGGAGTCCATGACTCTCCAAATGGGTGGTAAGCTGTTTATTAACCAAGGACTCAAGTACCTTTCCAAAATATGGAAGCAGTGAGATTGGACGGTAATTGCCTGGTAACTTATGATCGACAGAGGGCCTTTTGGATTGGCTTGACTTGTGCTGCTTTCCATCTGGCGGGGACCATGGCCTGTGCTAGTTACATGTTGAATAGATCTATGAGTTTAGCCGTGAGCAAAGGAGCTATATTTGTAAAAAACGGGGTGAAAGCGGGTCTGCTGGGGATCCTGATTTAATCTTATCTAGGGTGGTGAAGACTTCCTCTGGAGTAAATACAGTGAATTCCAGTAAGAGAGGCAGAGTGGGATCACTGTTGATACATAGATGGAATTCTACATTTTTAATATTGTGGTGGGGAAAAGACCTATGAGTAGATTTAATCTTTTCATCAAAAACTGTAGACAGCATTTCTACCCATTCTTGCGAGGAAGTATTGACGGGCTGATCAGAGATAGGAGCAGTAAACTCCGTTGACGCTCGGCAGTCCTTCTGGACAGTTTTTTGAATTTCAGTGCTAATGAGAACCAGGGTGATGCTCTAGGCTTGATCTTAACCCTAGACAGAGGCACCACTTTGTTCAGGGCCGATGTAATTGCATCTTTAAAAGCTGTTGCTACCTGGTCGTTGTTCTCGGTGTGAGAATCACAGGGTAAAAATATGCAGTAAGTCCAAAACCATCCGTTGAAATAACCTATCCCCTTCATACTACTTCCAGTTGCATTTCCAGATCTGCTTTCACAGCCAGCCTTTAGGGCCACCCAACTAAGTCGACCAGCAATCCTCACCAGAGTTCAGCATCCAGATGCATGCAGAGACCTAGGCTCCCTCTGCTGTTGATCCCCTAGGACAGGGTTGACCGTCTACACCTCTGGGGGAAAACAGTTTGATGACTGGGAAGGGGCGGCCCACAGCTAGTGCATAACACTGGCACCCAGGTCCATCAGTCCAAAGTCCAGCCTTGGGCAAGCTATGTAAGTCTCACCAATCTTAGGGTTTCCACCAAATGGAGGCCCTCCTATAAAACTAAAAATAGGCAAATGCTCCAGTGACGGGAATCAGGTTTCTCACATGTTTAGAACTGGGACATTCTCAAAGCTGAGGAAGTGACCGCATGACCCTAGTACATAGGGAAAAATCAATTGAGTTCATTAGCTTTACCGACATTAGGCCAAGGACACAAAGTCACAATGTGACCACCGACTCTTGCTGAAAAACACAACAACAACAAAAAATCCAGCCATTCCCTGCAGGTCAGTACGGGGGCTGCAAATGACCCCACCGACTATCTCCGATATGCTGCATAAAAGCAGCTGCACCCAAACCACAGGAAAAACGCCAAACTAAATCTGCAGTAACTAGCCCAAAAGTAGCCCAAATACTCTGATCTTCCAGAAGAAGGGCATAACCCAGCAACTCAACCCAATTAGAGAAAACCTTGTTCAACACCACGTGCAGAGACTCAAGGGATTCACAAGTGTCAACAGATATATTGGCGTAGACATCAAACATCCACGTCCACTTACAATTGCACGCAGCCCGTGTAGGTCAAAAGAACACCTCCACACTGGTTAAACATCACACCTATAAACGGAGAAGCCCACGGAGGAGCAGTACTCTCCCCACTGTAGCAAGGAGCGGGGTAAACCAAAATACAAACAGCACTAAATTAGCTTAAACTCCCCATTCCCCAAAAGTTCTATCATCTCCTTCTAGTACCTCACCAGGAAAAATCACTCACAGTATAAACATAGAGTGTATGGGTACAAAGTAAACACAGGAATTTTCTGAACAAACTGCCTTCCAAGCTAACCTTTAACCCACAGCTCTTATCCTACTGGTTTGCAATTGAGCTGCACGTGTCTCGGTCCTCCACTCCTTCAATTAAAGCTTTCAAAAGGACTTTCACAAGGCCAACCACTCAAGTAACACAGAATAAAATTGACTTTACAACCATTTTTATAAAAAGACTATTTTTGTACTGCACCAAGACAGGGCACCTCTGGGTGCCCAGATGACAGACATTTTCCTTGAGCACAAACCTACGGCCTTCAAATGTTTTCTAAGTTGCGTATTTTTGTATGTGCTCTACTTAGCCAGGGTGCTCCTGTGCTCTTCCAGAGCAAGAAGTATGCCATGTCTTATAAACTCTATTTCAGCATTCCTGCAACGCATGCGCAGAGACCGCTCTCCCCTCATCTACACCTATACTAATAATAACAATAATAGTCGGATTTGTAATGCGCATGGCTGCCCCAGTGACGGGGCGTCCCAGCGCCACCAAAGACAGTGAGAGTGAGCGTGGAGGGAAGAAGTTACGCTGGGAAGAGCCAGGTCTTCATGGCTTTACTGAACCAAACACTAGCATTCCTCATGCACTACACAGCTCATCCCTACAGAACACCTGGCACCAACATATGACCTCCATAGGCATTCAAACCATAAACAGGTCTTCTACATATGTTCACTGATACCCCATGCCATAGGCGAACACAGGCATTACTTATCCCAGGACATAGCCCCTGAAAAATTAACGTGCCTATACAGGTTCAGGGCAAAGATTCAACCCAATAGAGTAGAACCCAGCAGGGCAATAGTAAACATCACCCGTTATGAGACCACCCCCACAGCACTGTACTTTGTCATCGATCCCAGAGCTATCCAAACCGAGCTAGACAGGATGCGCAGAAGGGGCATTATAAGGGAGCAAAAGGTTTGGCCCTGGGACTTTGTTGAAAGATATTCTTGGAGGTAGCAAGGCCACCACACCAATGCACAAGCACATCCACTCCTGCCTCCATCTGCAATTTCAGGGTATCCTTAACGTCTATGGGGCCTCCTTCTTCAAGGACAAGTGGATCCCAGACATGGAATTCTAGTGCAGAGTCTCTCATCTCGATCATTCTAGGGGAAATGAGTATCATGGACTAACATAGACGCCCCATGCCAGGAAATCTGGGATGCGGAGATTAGTAGGTGCACATGGTTGGAGGAAAAGGGGCAACCCCTTATTTGTGTTTCAGAGGCAAAGGAACCATACCGCTTGGCAGCAACAGAAACTGTGGCATGATACTACAGATACTGAACCTGCAATTGGACACCGCCACATTGATAGATATCTAATGGCATTGCAGTGAGCTTGCCGACACTCAGTTCATCTACAGATGGCAGGTCCTCTGTACCCTGGTAACCATACACACGCCAATGATGGTCGTCCCTGGAGAAGATCTGGCTGAGTTGTTTCAACATCCTTTACAGAAGAAAACAAATCTATTGTGTCAGGCTCAAAGAAGAACTGCTGTTCAATAACCTTCTTCGTCATGAAAAGAATGCTGAACACCCACTAGTTAAAGATAATCAGGTGGGAGTTGTGAAAGATCATATATGACACTGAGCTTGGCCTAAACGCTATCAAGGAAGAACACAGAGCCATCCACCTTATGGTGATGCAACATCGATACATGTTGGGATTGAATGCAATGGAGAGTGGGGTGTGTGCCAAGTTTGGTGTTTCCTATTGTACTTCTATTCCGGGAAATGATCTCGACAATGGGACACTCTCGCTTGCCATCCAAGTACTGCATCATCTGCCAGCTGACATGAAGAAGGAGGGAGGTGCCCTGAGCAGGACTGGTTGCATTGAATCTTTTCTTGAATCCCCCTAAGGGTGTCCAGCCTTTTCACATCACTAATCTCAGTTCTCCTTGTTGTACTTCTGTACTTCGGTTGTGTGGTTTCCTACAAATGAGGTTTCCTGCTGTCAAAATGCAGTCCTAAAATTAGGTAGTTAGCGCATAGCTAGGGAAAGACTAAGAGACATTACAGCAACACACGCAGTTTATAATGTAACTTTCATGACATATGAGTAGGATAAAATAGTTGAAAATTCAACTAGAAGGAGAATGTTAGAATGAGTGAATACAATATCAATACACACCATGATATGTGCAGGCCCGAAAATTGAAATACCAATAAATGCAATGTCAGCAGATGCCATAATCTTTGCCCCTATAACAATCAATACCAGAAGAAACAATGTCAATGTATGCCATAATCTAAGCATGCATAACAATGGTGATACCAGTAGAAGCAATATCAATGTACACCATGATCTAGGCTCACATAACAATGTCAATGTCAGTAAAGACTATATCAATATATGATAACTGTACGTGTTAAACTGAGTATGTCGGTAAAAATGATATCACTGACCGCCACATAATTTGTAGAAGTTCTAACAAACTTGTATCATTGCAGTCGTATTCACCTAAGGTGACCTACTCATAAACCTTGAGTCAGAGATACGTGATCAGATAGGGTCTGTGAACCCAAACCCCGCCTATTGAGTGACATATCACAAGTCGGGTCTCACTTAGCCCAAAGGCAAATGCGCTCCTAGAGAAAACCCTAATCAAACCCATAAATAGACAGTTGCACGACAAAGAGGTCCAAGGAAATTGGCCCCAATAAAAAATGTTTGGCCAGAGGTGCGTGGTCCCCAAAATACCACAAAGCTAGATGCCACATGTAGATAGGAACACTCAGCCAATCAGAGCACAACATGCACACCACACGTAGTGATCATGCGCTCTCCACAACATACATCTGGACACATACATATTAGCCCACAATAGCTCTCCCTGAGGTCGAGAGCAATCTGTGCCCCCTTATCAGATGACTGTACTTAGTATTTACGACTAAGATGCTTTTCCAAAAATGTAGAATTGGCTTATTGTACCTTACAAGATGTATATATTGTCGGACAAAAATTTGTACAGTGAGAGACTTTCTTCAGACACAGCGACTCTCCCGGCCGCTGTGTTCAATTAAACCAATTTGTTCCTGTTTTGCCAAATGTCTCTTGTATTTTTATTTATTTAAGGGAATTATCCGAGGAACATTTTATTGAGTCTCAAGTAGATGTTACAGACACATTTGGCATAAGTCCCATAATGCATTATACATCCACGCATGCACGCTGGCTCTATAGAACATTAGATGTACTGGAGTGAGTCCCCTTTTAAAATAAATGCTCTATTTACCCTCGTTCTGCCTCAAAGTCCCACATCAGGAGAGGCATAGCTAAAAAAGGACATATTTAGTAATGGCTCTTTCCATTTAAGACCTGTTGACTAAGTGTTACCTGGCATGCCTTGCCATCTCTGGTAGAGAGAATTTAGGTTTAAAACATGTTCAAGATGTATTAACCTTAATCCTAGTCCAAATAAATCTCTGTAGCTGTGTGGTTCTTACTGGAGGTAACAGGTGGGCTAGTTGGCCACCAAAGACCTTTAATAGCCAATAGGATGTCACCCCCTACTACTAGTGCACCAGGATGCCCCTTTGCAGAGTGGTGAAGAAAAGGGGTGTGCCTTCATACCAGGTCTGAGCTATCCTGCTAAGTGAGACTTACTGGAGGTAACAGGAGGGGCCCCAATTACCTCTCCTGGTATTTCCGGTAAGTCCCATATGGCAGGATTGCTAAGAGGTCTTTGGAGTCCCCAACCAGTAGTGCACCACGAGCCATGTTTGCAAAGTGGTGGAGAAAGGGGGTGTGGCGTCTGAAGACCTCTTAGTCATCCCGCTGTGTGGGATTTATTGGAGATAACAGGAGGGGTAGTAGACCCACAGGGTGTGTTTGCAGAGAAGTATTTGGTGACCACGCCCCCTTTCTCCTCTACTCTGTAAACACACCTCCTGGCACAATACTAATTGGGGAATTAAGTCCCCTTGGCTCTTCAGTGTCCTTGGGGGCCAATTAGCCCCCCTGCTAACTCCATTAAGGCTCAAACAGTTTGATTGCTAAGAGGTGGTGAGAGGCCATGACCCCTTTCTTCACCACTCTGCAATTGAGCCTCCTGGCATCTTTTTAGGAAGGGGACTGCAAGACTCCACTTCCCTTCATCCTTTTGTGCCCTGAGGACTCCATTCCCTGGGGCCTGATCCATTTTTAATGTTTTATTAAAATGTGAAGGGGGCCATGCAGGCCCCCTCCCGGGCCATTTTTTACTCCGGGAACCCTTCCCCCATGGCCAGGCCTCTTTGTAGGGAACCTCAGGGGGAGACTGAAGGCACTGTCAGTCCTGGCTGGCTCCCGCCTCCTGCAGGCGCTGGCATTGCTTTTCACACCCAGGGAGCTGCTAACATGTAGCTCCCTGGGTGTAAAAGTCAAAGTGTGCTCCACTTTGAGCAAGCGAGAGCAAAATGCTCTTGCTTATTCAAAGCGGAGCACACTGTTTGCTATGGCATGGCGGGAGCAGTCTGCTTAGATGCGTCACTTTGTAAATAGGGCGCAACAGGAGGCATGTTTTACGCCACCGATGCGTCACGATAAGGGACGCAACAGAAGCGCAAAACTGTCGCAAGGCCTCATAAATACGGCCAAGAATTCTTAATGAATAGTATTTCATATTGTCTGTATTAACAAAGTATAGCAGTGCACCCACTGTCTTATTTTGTGAATACAAGTGTTCACCTCCTAAATATTATTGTAGCAAACAAGTGAATTACGGATGAACCTTCAATGAAGGTAAAACAAAAAACGTCTCAAATGAATATAATAATTCAAGGATATTTGTGCGTGATGTATTAATTCTTTATTACTAACCATAGGAAGATATGAAAAGCGCATTCATTTTACTAATCTAGGCACTCAGTTCAAGGAGCCAAATCTTCTTCTTTCTATTTACTGGTCAATTAGGGGTGTGAGCTATTCGTGCTTATTGGTCTAATAACTTGAATCATGCCTAGAGCTCTCATTCATTTAATTATATTAGCTAATCACTGTAGAGGTTTGTTCATTAATGTTTTCCAGTAGAATTGTGACCTTAGTGACATTGACTTATTTGTTCTATTACATCACCTAGCAACCAGTTGAGACCCCAAGCATTTCAAGATATTGCGTTTTGCTTGTGCTCTGTATTTGATTCAAGGATCCTTTGGCATAGAGAGGGTTTGTATTTGATTTTAAGCTTGCATTTTTCTTTTAGTATTCAGAACATTTTGCACTCAAAATTCTGCTTGGTTTCTATTATTTTTGAGTGCTGGTTAGTTCAACCTATTTATTTTTGATGATGTCGCACATATAAAGACACATTACTAATGCATTGAATTGTAGTATTATATAGCATCTCCTACCCCTGACGAGGATGAGTGGTGCTTCTAAGTGGACGAGTAAGAGGCGTCTATGTTCGTTGATCTTGGTTGGTAGAACATGGATTAATAGAGGGACCTAAAAGGGAAGACTTTGATGCTGTCCTTGTATTTTGGATCAGTGCCACAAAGGCGGGACCCTCATTTGTTGCTGTGCAATAACATAAAATGAAGGGAAGAGATGTGCGGCAGACATTCATTTTCTGCATAGGTTTGAATAAGCAGTTAGAACATTCAATGACTGTGGCTGGATGTATGGAGGGTAGTATATATATATATATATATATATATATATATATATATATATATATATATATATATATATATATATATATATATATATATATATATATATATATATATATATTCAATGAAAAAACCAAAGGTTTCACACATGTTATAGTTAGCTGGACATTTCACTCGTAAAAAACCATTGAAATTCCCCCGTTATAGTTAGTTCAGCTAACTATAACTCGCGCGCCCGCAATGCACTACTGATGATGTCACATATTACATCACTCATGACATGGTCAGTGACATCACTCATGACATCACTGATGACATCTCAAATGACATCACTGATGACATCATCCTTGTGATAGAGTGGTAGACCTCCTCTCACCCTAATATAACCTTTGATACACACATTTAAAAATAGAGACTGAAATTTTCAAAAAAATGGACATACAAATAACAGTTACAACAACCTATTCAGTAATTCTAAGATGCGCATGCGCGGGCGTCCGCGCATGCGCATTTGCCAGAAGAAATCAGAAACAGAAAGAGGGAGCCCCGGAGACGCCGCGCTTACGGGTAAGTCGACTTACTTTAATTTATTTTTCATTGCTTATATTATTTAAAAGAAGGGCGGGCGGGAGGTGGGTGGCACGTAGTGGGGCTACGCGAAGCGCGTAGTGTGCGTAGATTTGGGCACACTACGTGCTGCTTCACGTAGCCCCACTACGCCCACTACGCCCACCCTTAATCTTGACTGAGTGTTCCTGAACTTTGGCTGTCCTGAGAACTGTCTCTAGCTATTTCTGCTGCAATTGTAGTTTCCTGTTCAATTTCTTCATTTAACATTTGCAGATAAGTTGTGAATGTATAGCATTGTATGCTGTCTTTGCAAGCATTAAAAGAATCTTCATAGCTTTGAAATTCTCCCAGTAGTTCATCCTCTGTACGCCATGGTTTAAACAGCTGTAAAAGAGCCAAGTAGTAAAATTCCTTTTTGTCAGTAGTGTCGCAACTCAGCTTCCGGTGATTTATCAAACTTCCTTTTGTTTGCTTCACCAAACATCCTTCCTCACCAATGACTTTATATTTTCCATTGTTGATGTCTTCTGCGGCTTTCCGTGAATAAATGTAGTTCTGCAGCACTTCATAGAGACACATGTTCTCCAGATGATGACTTCTCTTGGGATAATATGTGTCCAACATGTTTGATTTCAAAATATCTGTACTTTCTGGGTCATTCTCGGCCAAATATTCAATTTCTCCAACAGATTTCAGTACCCGATTTCTCATTGCTGCAAGGCCTAAACTTGCCCAAATTATTCTTCTTGATTTCGAGTAGAGACTTGCAGAAGATAACCTATCTGAACATTCGTAGGATCCAATTTCTCGATGCGATAACATCTTCAAACTGAAACTGTACAGCTTCTTACTGACAGTTTTCTCGTGAGAAATCTCTTCCCACATTTCCTTCAATTCTGTTTTTTCTGATTTCGTAATGTAAGACGTTACATATCGAGCAACAGCAATGGAATTGTCAGCTACATACTGTATATCCATGTTAGCGTTCCACATGGATAAAATCACTGGGTTGTATTCATTTATATTTTTTGATTCTTCTTTTCTTTTAAGGTTGTAGGTATTCTTAGGTGATTTTCTTGTGATAGTATGTCTCACAGATGACATAAAACTGTTAACTCTTCCATTTGAAAGAACAGGTCTAGGAAATCCAAATCGACATTTAGTGTAGTATTTATCTTTGCTCTTGTATTTCCGTTGACAGTATTTTCCACACCGATGACTTTGGAAACGTAAAACTTGCTCCTTTAACTTTTTCTCTTCTGTGCTTTTTGGTATAGCACATGTTGCATATTCTTCAATGTAAGATAACACTGCTTCATCAGTATCTGTTCCAAACTTTGGGGCATCCTTGATCCACAACAGCATATGAATATGAGGAGCACCTCTTGCCTGGTACTCTTTTCTCCAAAAGAAATCCACTACTTCTCCTAGAGGTGGATTTTTTTTATTGCAGATGAAGGACATCATAGCCTCAAATCTATGATTGAAATATCTGCAAACATTAACCGGATCCAATGAGCACAGTTCTCCTGCTGTCTTGTATTCGATGTTTTTAATGTTTGAATTTGCCTCTCGTAGAAAATCCAGTAAATCATCCCAAGCGTACTCCGCACAGCTTAGGGTAACGAACCATGTTGGTGTTCCTAAATTCCGTAACATGCATTTTAATTCACCATGGCGTCGGTACCAATATTCATTTGTCCCACGCTGACAAGCCATCAGATTGATCAGTTGTGTTTCCAAATGATCATCTCGGTGCTGCACTTTCTCCATAAAATCCTTAGCAGACACATTTTGCAAATGTACTCCACTTTTTAAAATGTGATTTACTGCATAAGACAATGCAGACAAGTCGCTTTCAAATAAAAGATGGAACAAATAAGGAATACTTTGTCGAAATCTGGGATCTTCAGCATATAGTCTTGTAGTCCGATACTCAGAAGCTGGAATCTGTTCCGGACGTTCATCGTATCGTCCTCCTTTTCCTTTAGGAAACAGCTGGGGAAAACATCAAGCTTCCAAGCTCTCCTCCCATACACTCACGGGAGTTCCTTTTGCTTTCTTCATCTGAAATAGATCAATATTGTCTCCCATAACTTCTTTTGAATGAAGAGGATGTATGCTAAAATGTTCATAAATTTCTTCTTCCTTTGACTTGTCCACTTTTTCAATTTGTCCAGTTGGTGTTTCTGTGTCTTCTTGTAAATCTTCTTCTTCTTCTTCTTCTATATAAATTGATTCATACCATTTGTTATTCCTTTTCAAATACAAATTTGCTCTTTGTACTTTCCGTACATCTACCAGCTCCTGCCAAATCTTCTTATTCTTTGTAGGTACACCATTAACCAGAATAATTAATGGTTCAGTTTCCAAAGTATCCGCATCAATAGTTTCCATATTTTTTTTCAAATCCAAGGGCAAATACACCACTCTACCTTTTAAACCTCTCAGTAAATCTGAAGGAGGTAATTTACCAGTTTTGGGATCCATACGTACTATGGTCTGGAACGGATGAACACATTGAATGAGTATAGACTCATATGTATTTAATTCAGAAAGTTCAGCAGGAATAGCATCCAATTCTAAATTATTATGTACAGCTCTGGTCGGCATTCTATTTTCCTCTAACTTGTTGTAACAGTATTTACAAATACGCTGAACTTCACCCAATTCAAAACAATTTTCAAGAAATATATATGTGGCAAAATCCTTCCACTTATAATTGTCTTCATTTTCACTCTTTCTGTAGAAATCAACATACCTGGTTTGTTTTCTATAATGAGTTCTGCGGCAACAAATACAAGTAATATTTGGTCTTTCATTGAGATTATTGCAAATTTTGTTATGTGATCATTAAATGTCTTACTTACAGAGGGTTCTACATTCTCTTCCACTTCTTCCTCATTTACTGTGTCCTTCTCTGCACTGTTTTGTTCAGGACCAAAGTAACAAAACTGAATTTCATCAACAACCTTCTCTACATCTGATACCGTTCCACAGAGCCCTATTCAATTCATCTAACTTTATTGCTGGACTTTTAGCAAAATACAACCGTCTCAAAAACTTTCTCATTTCAGTATGATGAACAGCCAGCATCCTAAAATGATGGAAAACACTATTACACACTTTTCTAGATAGAAAAGCCAGAGAATGACCCTGCAAACCAGTATTCTCTCTCACTCTGCATGGATCCAAACTTTGAAGCACCTTAATCTTCTGTTTTACACTTTTCTTACTATATTCTCTTAGAAACTCACGAAATTTATCAATAGATTCCTGACGCACAGTGCAAATACTACTACAATTCCAAGTGTACACTGGGGCTTTAGGACGTCTCCCCATAGCCTCATCCGCCATCACTTGTACCTCATCTCTTGGAACCATTATCTCCTTCTCCATTATGCAACCATTTTTCACTTCATAAGCACGACCTCTGGTGTCAACTGCATGCAGCAAACTATTACTTTGAAAATAACTCTCTTCATTAAAAAAAGGTTCACTACTTGAACTATGCATCCATTTTCCTAAAAACACTTTAGAAAAGTTTGTTCTGTTCACTACTCTTTTCCTTTTGCTATGTGATTTCAGTACATTAACCATTTTGTCTAATGTACGCATCCTATTCAAAATTAAAATGAATAGTTTCCTTTTTAATTCTAATGCCTTTGCTGCAATGGCTTCAATTTCTTTTTTTCTCTTATAAAACTTAGCCTTTTGCTTATATTTCTTCACATCCTTTATCAAATTGGACATAACTCTTCTCTGAAACATTTTTCTACGTATCTCTTTAAACGCTGTTTTTCTGTTTAAGTTAATCTTTTTAGTTGCAGAAGGTATATTTGCATTAACTAAATTCTCAATTTTTTCCTGTCCTTTTCGATTGAAATCATTCTTTCCAGTACAGACATTTTGTACATTTTTCCTTTTTTTGAATATGTTCTTTAGAAAATTTTTTGTCTGCTTACCAGAAGATTTTTTCTTTTTCCCAACATGAGCATCTTCAACTAACTTAGGTCCTCCAGTTGTCTTCAAATATAGGTTTTTTTTGTGGTCTTTTTTTACTCTGGATTTTGTAGGCATCTTAAATTTTGTTCACTGCTCTTCAGCAATACCTGAAAAAAACTAAAAAAAAATTCCTTTATTTTATTTAAATATATTACTACATTTGTTTTCACATTAGTCACAAAACGAAATTTCTTTGCCAATTTGAAAGCACACTTTCTACTCTTTTTTTTGGCAAGTGATAATCACTTTTACAGACTGACACATTATGAATCCACTTTTCAGATTTTTTAAAAATCACATGTCCAAACTGCTTTTTCAGACCAGCACCATTTGTAACCTGGGTGACTGCCTACACTCCAGCAAGGGCAACCAGCCTTAGTGATGCTGAATGTATTTGCATTACTGACTGAAACCTCAAACCCCACTCGCTTGTGAATACTGTGCATGATTCCACATGGTAAGCAGCTGGGTGTGTGCTAAGAGTCTGCTTCTGCACCAAAAAATGGCTCCCCCTTTCCATCTAATGCAACTGTGAAATCACCAGAGCAATACGCAATAAATCTCTGCCTGTAATTCCTATTTGCACACAGAGTCATGTTTTCACATTAGGCCCTTAAACGAAATTTCTTTGCCAATTTGAAAGCACACTTACTGCTCTTTTTTTTGGCAAGTGATAAACACTTTTACAGACTGACACATTATGAATCCACTTTTCAGATTTTTTAAAAAGCACATGTCCAAACTGCTTTTTCAGACCAGCACCATTTGTAACCTGGGTGACTGCCTACACTCCAGCAAGGGCAACCAGCCTTAGTGATGCTGAATGTATTTGCATTACTGACTGAAACCTCAAACCCCACTCGCTTGTGATTACTGTGAATGATTCCACATGGTAAGCAGCTGGGTGTGTGCTAAGAGTCTGCTTCTGCACCAAAAAATGGCTCCCCCTTTCCATCTAATGCAACTGTGAAATCACCAGAGCAATACGCAATAAATCTCTGCCTGTAATTCCTATTTGCACACAGAGTCATGTTTTCACATTAGTCACAAAACGAAATTTTTTTGCCAATTTGAAAGCACACTTACTGCTCTTTTTTTTGGCAAGTGATAAACACTTTTACAGACTGACACATTATGAATCCACTTTTCAGATTTTTTAAAAAGCACATGTCCAAACTGCTTTTTCAGACCAGCACCATTTGTAACCTGGGTGACTGCCTACACTCCAGCAAGGGCAACCAGCCTTAGTGATGCTGAATGTATTTGCATTACCGACTGAAACCTCAAACCCCACTCGCTTGTGAATACTGTGCATGATTCCACATGGTAAGCAGCTGGGTGTGTTCTAAGAGTCTGCTTCTGCACCAAAAAATGGCTCCCCCTTTCCATCTAATGCAACTGTGAAATCACCAGAGCAATACGCAATAAATCTCTGCCTGTAATTCCTATTTGCACACAGAGTCATGTTTTCACATTAGTCACAAAACGAAATTTCTTTGCCAATTTGAAAGCACACTTACTGCTCTTTTTTTGGCAAGTGATAAACACTTTTACAGACTGACACATTATGAATCCACTTTTCAGATTTTTTAAAAAGCACATTGTTAGACCTGGCACCTTGGCGTGAGTCTCCCTTCCTCTTTTTGTCGCTGTGCCTCATGTGTTTTTATGGTGTTGGCCGCTCAGCGCGCTGTGCCACTGCCAACCAGTGTCACGGTGCGAGTGCTCCCTATGTAAATTGTATATGTTGGTTGGATTCCATGATTGGATTGTTTGATTTACTGTCAGACCCCAGTAAAGTGCGCCGGGGGCGCCAGGGCATGTAAATGCGAACCCCGCTGGTGGGCTTGCAGCACTGGTTGTGCCACCCACAGAAGCGGCCGGTAAAATATATCTAAGGTCTGCCATCGCAGAACCTGCGTGCAGTCTGGTACTGACACGCCGACCGACAAGTGCCCACACTTGCCGGTCCCTGAAACCTTCCCTTAGCTGCATGTTAGTCACCCCTCTGGTAGGCCCACGGGCAGGGTGCATTGTACGCCTAAGGTAGGACACGCCTGGATGCGTGGCATGTCCTAGTAGTGAATTACCGCCATCTTGTTGTTCACTACTGCAAGGCTACCCTGTTCTCATAGGCCAGTATGGGCGGCCTGGATTATTACACCTTATGATCCTAACCGACCCAGGGAACATGGTAGGAGATCGAGTTTAGTATGCCTGAACTCGGAATAATAAGGTACATCTTTTCGCAAGGTTTATTTTAATATTCCGGGTTTGCAAATGCCGCTTTTAGAAAATTGGCCTTTGCTTGCCTAAACCTTTCAGCCGCCTCTGCGTGTTGTGTATCTGATGTCTGGCTGGTGTGAGTGACAGGGCTGGGGGAACCCAGATGGGCAGGGCTAGGCAGCCTGGTATGAATAGGACGATCGACAGGTAGATGGGTGGGAGGAGTGCTCCTAGGTTCTGAATAGGACAGTGCTCCGCTACCTCGATGCCGGCTCCACCCCCTGTGGAGCGTCTGATGACTCTGCCCTGCACTCTGAAAGGAGAAGCCTGCATCACGTAAACAAAGTGCTCAGAAACCGGACTGAACTAGGCAAGGGCCCCCCTGGCCTGGGAGAACAAAAGATTTGTGGTATAAATGGAGGAGCCCTGCTCCTAAGAAAGTAGATCCGCTTTTGACCAAGAAGAATCTCTGCCTGAGGAGGAGGCACCGGGAAAGCTGTAGGAGGAAGACTGTCCCTATCCTGGGGGATTGGCCTGCAGTGGTGACCTTGCTGCCAAAGGAGAGAAGAGAAACTGTTGCTGAAGACTTTTACTTTACTTGTACTTTCAAGACTTGTGCTTTTCCAAAAACGATCTCCAAGGGCTTGGAACTGAGCTTGCCCCCTGAACTGAGCCCCAGGACCATTGGGCTCTACCTGATCTTCACTCGCCTGCTGCTGGACTGTGGTGTCCTTTCCCTCGCCGGAGCTGTGACCCTCGTGCCCAGTCCCTCCCTGAGCCGTGACCAGGACTGCTTAGCCGCCCCCGCCTTGGGAAGAGCCTTGCTCTATCGGAGCCGCTCCCCCTACGCTGTGCTGGGCTGCCCCGTCACCTCGCTCGTGGAGGCTCGCTGTGCACCTTCACCCTCCCGCCGGAATCGGCGTTTGTGAGCATCTCCAAGCCTCGGACGGCCCGGACGCATCGGCGTGCCCGGCTGCCCCGCTTTGTTCACCCGCCACCTGCAACACCCCGCTCCTGTCGTGAGCCTGAAGATCAGACCCCCCATCGTGAAGTGTGGGAGCCCCGGACGCCGCCTCGCTCTTCTGTCGAAGAGCCGCTGAAATCCCGCACCCGCCTTTGCGTCAAGAAACAAGGTACTGTACTTACAAACTCGACCGCGAGCTCGCATCGGATCCAGGGTCCGCAACGTTCTTATTTCCCTGTCATCTGCTGTGTGCTCCCCGGGCGCTGCCTCAGCACGAAGTGCGCTGAGGCCTACAGTTACCTTGTGCCCGCCTAAAGAACTTTCCGTAAAACCAAGAGAACTTGACCGTATTTCCAAGAATTGTGGCCCCATCAGTTCAACGTTACTGGGCCTTGTATTTGAATCTGCTGAAACTACATAAAAGCTTATTTTTATATACCTCCTGATTGGTGTCCGTTTGTGGTGCATGCAAGGGGTTTACTGTATGTGTAATTGCATTTGCTTAACCGTGTACGCCTGAGACTTAGCCTAGACTGCTCGCGCCACGCACCTAGAGGGTGAGCAGGGGTTATTCTGGGGAGTCATCCTTCGCCCTGACAAGAAGTAAAGGGTCCCTGCTTGTTGTGGGTTCACACCTGCGTCAACCAGAGCCCCCTCATTTCTAACATTGGTGGCAGCGGTGAGGATTTACGGATTTGCATTTGTGGTTTGCGTATAGTGAATCACTGATCACCACGTAGTGAGAGCAGACCAGTAACACAGCCACAAGGCTAGCATTTGTTTTTGTTTTGCCAAGAGTCTCCGTTGTTAGAGCCATGCCTGGTTCACTTTCCGCCGGAAGGGCGGCTTCCATAATCTCTGGATTTGAAGACGTAGATTGGGAAGAAGGCGCACTTCTGGATCGTACCAATGAAGACTTGAAAGGTCTTTGCTCCAAGTTCAGGATTGCCCAAACTGGATTGAAGAAGAAGGAGCAATTTGTGAAGGCGCTGAGGGCCTGGTATGAGTCAAAGGCACCAGAGAATCAGGTGGAAGTGGTTCCACCAGAAAGTGTCCATGAGTTTGGCAGGTGCCTGTCGCCGGAAGAGTTGGCAGACAGGGCCGCAACCCGGGCACACGAGGTGGAAATGGCAAAACTTCATGGGCAGATGGATATGGAAAAACAAAGATTAGCCATGGAAGAAAAGAAACTACAATTAGAGCATGACATGAAGCTGAGGGAGCTGGAGCTGAAAGCAAAAAGTTTGGAGCTTAATCCCTCTGGTGGCAGCACACCGCCAGTACCGGCGGAACCAAGAGTTTATATTCCCAAGGATGTAGTGAAGGAGTTCTTCAGGAATGACGACATCGGGCAGTGGTTCAGAGCCTACGAGGTAGCCATGTCTTCCCACCGGGTCCCTGAGAAAGATTGGGGAGCGGGGTTGTGGGGAAGGTTCCTGAGTGAAGGGCGGGACACACTGTTAGATTTACCTGTTGATGTTCGTAATTCTTATGCCCATATGAAGGAAGCATTGATGGCTAGGTATGGGTTGACCCCTGAGTTATAGAGACAGAGGTTCAGGGGTTGCACTAAGATTCCCAATAGTACGTATGTGGAGTATGTGACTTTCTTTTGCAGAGCGCTGGATGGTTGGGTAAAGGGTAGTAAGGTGAATGATTATCAAGGGCTTCTTGATTTAATGGCATGGGAGCACTTGTCCAGTAATTGTTTTCCTGAGCTACGCCAGCACCTGATCGATAGTAAGCTGACTAACCCGAGGAAGCTTGCTGAGGAGGCGGACCGCTGGGTCAGTACCAGGGTCCACAAGGGTACCGTGGGAGATTCCGCCAAAGGTGGGCAGGGTCCCCTGCAGAAGAGTGGGGGGGACAGGGGTAAACAGAAGCAGTTCCAAAAAGGGCCCCAAAATAGTCCCCAAGGGAACCAAGGGAAGGGTTCTCAGCCTCCCCCACCCCAGAAACCGACCGGGGCCCCGACAGGTCCTCCTGTTCCAAAGGGGCCCGTAAGATGTTACAGGTGTAACAATTTGGGGCATTTTGCCTCTGATGTAAAGTGTCCATTGTTTGGTAAACCCGCACCCACTGGTGCTCCACCCCGGCAGGTGACTAGTGTAGCCTTGGGGGAGGAGAGGGATGTCCAAGGTGGGTGGGGTCCCGCAGAGATGTCCCTGGTCTCGCTAGGAGACCGTGAAGTGGTCCCTCCAACCCAGCTGCCTGAGAACACTAAGAAGTACAGGCAGTGGGTGACCATAAATGGCCATAGGGTGGAAGCTCTTAGAGATACAGGAGCCAGTGTGACGGCTGTCCGGTGTCACCTGGTGTCTCAGGAGCAGGTGGTCCCCAATGCATTCTATCCCGTTGTTGCCGCTGACAACACAGAGAGACACTGCAAGGTGGCTCAGGTTCCCTTTGAGTGGGGGGGGGTCTCTGGTACTCTTCAGGTAGCTGTGAGGCCCGCCATGCCTGTAGACTGTTTGTTAGGGAACGATTTGGAGAGCTCACCTTGGGCTAAGGTGGAGCGGAGTGCTCACCTGGAGATGTTGGGTATGCCGGATTGGGCGTGTGTCACCACACGGTCCATGGCAGCCAGTAGAGGTACTCAAGAGGTCCTGGAGCCTGAGAGGGAGGCCCAGGAACCGGCCTCAGAGAGAAGGAGCAAGGGGCGCGGGAAGCCGGCCCCTGAAGTTCCCACGGTCCAGGAGGAAGCAGACCTTGAGGGGGATGCCCTGGAGCCTACAGGGGAGCAGATAGCTGAGCTGGGAGACCTGCCGGAGCTGACCCATTGGCAGCAGGAAGGGGGTCCCACCAGGGAGGACTTTTGCAAGGCACAGAAGGAGTGCCCTTCTCTCGTGGGTATGCGGCAGCAGGCTGCAGACCAGGCCGCAGGTGATCAGTCAGGATCGCATTTCGTTTACTGGGAGAACGACCTCCTATATACAGAGCCTAAGGTTGCTGAGCCTGGGTCAGCCCGTGCGCTGGTGGTACCCCAGGACTTCAGAGCCTTCCTACTGGGGCTGGCTCACGATGTGCCATTGGCAGGGCATTTGGGGCAGGACAAGACCTTTGAAAGGCTTGTCACCCACTTTTATTGGCCTCAAATGCGCAGGAGTTCCGATACTCACTGCAGGACATGCCAGACTTGCCAGGCAAGTGGAAAGAGTGGAAGGAAGCAGAAGGCTCCACTCCAGCCATTCCCTGTGGTCGGTACCCCATTCCAGCGAGTGGGGATTGACATTGTAGGGCCACTGGACCCCAAGACAGCGATGGGCAATAGGTTCATCCTGGTCCTGGTGGACCATGCCACCCGGTACCCGGAAGCCATTCCTCTGAGGACAGTGACGGCCCCCGTGGTGGGACGTGCACTGATGGGCATTTTCTCCCGAGTGGGATTCCCTCTAGAGGTGGTGTCTGACCGAGGTACCAATTTCATGTCCAAGTACATGAAATCTCTTTGGCAAGAGTGTGGTGTAACCTACAAGTTCACCACCCCTTACCACCCCCAAGGAAACGGGTTGGTTGAGAGATTCAACCGAACCCTCAAAGGCATGATAATGGGCCTAGAAGGAGCCATGAGGCGTAAGTGGGACGTCCTCTTACCATGCCTTCTCTTCGCTTACCGTGAGGTGCCACAGAAGTCTCTGGGGTTCAGTCCCTTTGAGCTTCTGTATGGTCACCCAGTCAGAGGACCTCTAAGTCTGGTCAAAGAAGGCTGGGAGCAATCTCCCAGGAAACCTCCCCAGAATGTATATAGTTACATGCTGGCCTTCAGGAATCAGACTAGGCGATTCAGGCAACTTGCTGAGGCAAATCTGGAAGCCAGCCAGGAGGAGATGAAGCGGTGGTACGACCAGAATGCCACTCTGGTAGAGCTTCAGCCTGGACAGAAAGTATGGGTCTTGGCCCCCGTGGAGCCGTGTGCGCTCCAGGATAAGTGGACCGGTCCCATTGAGGTGGTGGAGCGCAAGAGTCCTGTTACCTACGTGGTAGACCTGAAGTCTCCTAGGAACCCCTTAAGGGTCCTACATGTCAACCGCCTCAAGCCCCACTTGGAGAGGTCCCAAGTGGGCATGCTCTTGGCAACAGATGCTGGAATGGAAGAGGAGACAGAACCTCTTCCTGACCTCCTGTCAGCCAAGGAGCAAGATGGGTCAGTGGATGGTGTCATCCTCTCTTCCACCCTGACCCCTGAGCATCAGAATGATTGTCGCCAGCTGCTGGGACAGTTTTCTGACCTGTTTTCCCTGGTCCCTGGTGTCACTGATTGGTGCGTCCATGATGTGGACACTGGGGATAGTCCACCTGTGCGGCACAAGGCCTACAGGGTGACTGACAGGGTGAGGACATGCATCAAGGAGGAGGTCTCCAAGATGTTTGCCCTCGGGGTAATTGAGTCTTCTAGCAGTCCTTGGGCCAGCCCCGTGGTCTTGGTCCCAAAGGCTGCAGCGCCGGGAGCCACACCCGAACTCCGGTTCTGTGTGGACTACAGAGGACTCAATTCGGTCACTAGGACCGACGCACACCCCATCCCCAGAGCTGATGAGCTCATCGATCGGCTAGGGGCTGCCAACTACCTCAGCACGTTTGATTTAACGTCTGGGTATTGGCAGATCGCCTTGACCGAGGGGGCCAAAGAGAGGTCAGCATTTTCCACCCCAGATGGGCACTACCAGTTCCGGGTTATGCCATTTGGGATGAAGAATGCCCCTGCCACCTTCCAGAGATTGGTCAACCAGGTGTTGGCTGGGCTGGATTCGTTCAGTGCAGCCTACCTGGATGACATCGCAGTGTTCAGCTCCACTTGGGAGGAACACTTGCGTCACCTCTGGGAAGTGTTGATGGCGCTGCGCAAGGCAGGCCTCACGATCAAGGCGAGTAAGTGCCAGATCGGGCAGGGTTCCGTGGTGTACTTGGGACACCAAGTTGGGAGTGGCCAGGTGGCACCCCTCCAACCCAAGATAGAAACCATCCTGAATTGGGAGGCACCCAAAACCCAGACGGAGGTGAGAGCCTTCCTAGGTCTCACCGGGTACTACAGGAGGTTTGTCAAGGGGTATGGCAACATGGTTGCCCCCTTGACAGCGCTGACTTCGAAGAAGCAGCCCAGGAATGTGATCTGGACTGACACCTGTCAGAAAGCTTTTGAGGCCTTGAAAACTGCTATGTGCACGGCGCCCGTGCTCTTGGCTCCCAACTTCTCCAAAGAGTTTATCGTTCAGACAGACGCTTCAGAGCATGGTGTGGGGGCTGTTCTTTCACAGATTAATGAGGAGGGCCTAGATCAACCCGTAGCCTTTCTTAGCAGGAGGTTACTTCCGCGGGAACAGAGGTGGAGTGCTATTGAGCGTGAGGCATTTGCTGTGGTCTGGGCGCTGAAGAAGCTAAGACCCTACTTGTTTGGGTCTCACTTCCGGGTTCAGACGGACCAGAGGCCCCTCAGATGGTTGATGCATATGAGGGGTGAGAATCCAAAGCTGTTGAGGTGGTCCATTTCCCTACAGGGTATGGATTTCACGGTGGAACATCGCCCTGGTACAGATCACGCCAATGCTGACGGTCTGTCCAGATTTTTCCGCCTTAGTGATGAGGAACTCCCTGGGGTAGGGTAGTTCTCCCCACTTTTCAGCTGGAGGGGACACGTGTTAGACCTGGCACCTTGGCGTGAGTCTCCCTTCCTCTTTTTGTCGCTGTGCCTCATGTGTTTTTATGGTGTTGGCCGCTCAGCGCGCTGTGCCACTGCCAACCAGTGTCACGGTGCGAGTGCTCCCTATGTAAATTGTATATGTTGGTTGGATTCCATGATTGGATTGTTTGATTTACTGTCAGACCCCAGTAAAGTGCGCCGGGGGCGCCAGGGCATGTAAATGCGAACCCCGCTGGTGGGCTTGCAGCACTGGTTGTGCCACCCACAGAAGCGGCCGGTAAAATATATCTAAGGTCTGCCATCGCAGAACCTGCGTGCAGTCTGGTACTGACACGCCGACCGACAAGTGCCCACACTTGCCGGTCCCTGAAACCTTCCCTTAGCTGCATGTTAGTCACCCCTCTGGTAGGCCCACGGGCAGGGTGCATTGTACGCCTAAGGTAGGACACGCCTGGATGCGTGGCATGTCCTAGTAGTGAATTACCGCCATCTTGTTGTTCACTACTGCAAGGCTACCCTGTTCTCATAGGCCAGTATGGGCGGCCTGGATTATTACACCTTATGATCCTAACCGACCCAGGGAACATGGTAGGAGATCGAGTTTAGTATGCCTGAACTCGGAATAATAAGGTACATCTTTTCGCAAGGTTTATTTTAATATTCCGGGTTTGCAAATGCCGCTTTTAGAAAATTGGCCTTTGCTTGCCTAAACCTTTCAGCCGCCTCTGCGTGTTGTGTATCTGATGTCTGGCTGGTGTGAGTGACAGGGCTGGGGGAACCCAGATGGGCAGGGCTAGGCAGCCTGGTATGAATAGGACGATCGACAGGTAGATGGGTGGGAGGAGTGCTCCTAGGTTCTGAATAGGACAGTGCTCCGCTACCTCGATGCCGGCTCCACCCCCTGTGGAGCGTCTGATGACTCTGCCCTGCACTCTGAAAGGAGAAGCCTGCATCACGTAAACAAAGTGCTCAGAAACCGGACTGAACTAGGCAAGGGCCCCCCTGGCCTGGGAGAACAAAAGATTTGTGGTATAAATGGAGGAGCCCTGCTCCTAAGAAAGTAGATCCGCTTTTGACCAAGAAGAATCTCTGCCTGAGGAGGAGGCACCGGGAAAGCTGTAGGAGGAAGACTGTCCCTATCCTGGGGGATTGGCCTGCAGTGGTGACCTTGCTGCCAAAGGAGAGAAGAGAAACTGTTGCTGAAGACTTTTACTTTACTTGTACTTTCAAGACTTGTGCTTTTCCAAAAACGATCTCCAAGGGCTTGGAACTGAGCTTGCCCCCTGAACTGAGCCCCAGGACCATTGGGCTCTACCTGATCTTCACTCGCCTGCTGCTGGACTGTGGTGTCCTTTCCCTCGCCGGAGCTGTGACCCTCGTGCCCAGTCCCTCCCTGAGCCGTGACCAGGACTGCTTAGCCGCCCCCGCCTTGGGAAGAGCCTTGCTCGATCGGAGCCGCTCCCCCTACGCTGTGCTGGGCTGCCCCGTCACCTCGCTCGTGGAGGCTCGCTGTGCACCTTCACCCTCCCGCCGGAATCGGCGTTTGTGAGCATCTCCAAGCCTCGGATGGCCCGGACGCATCGGCGTGCCCGGCTGCCCCGCTTTGTTCACCCGCCACCTGCAACACCCCGCTCCTGTCGTGAGCCTGAAGATCAGACCCCCCATCGTGAAGTGTGGGAGCCCCGGACGCCGCCTCGCTCTTCTGTCGAAGAGCCGCTGAAATCCCGCACCCGCCTTTGCGTCAAGAAACAAGGTACTGTACTTACAAACTCGACCGCGAGCTCGCATCGGATCCAGGGTCCGCAACGTTCTTATTTCCCTGTCATCTGCTGTGTGCTCCCCGGGCGCTGCCTCAGCACGAAGTGCGCTGAGGCCTACAGTTACCTTGTGCCCGCCTAAAGAACTTTCCGTAAAACCAAGAGAACTTGACCGTATTTCCAAGAATTGTGGCCCCATCAGTTCAACGTTACTGGGCCTTGTATTTGAATCTGCTGAAACTACATAAAAGCTTATTTTTATATACCTCCTGATTGGTGTCCGTTTGCGGTGCATGCAAGGGGTTTACTGTATGTGTAATTGCATTTGCTTAACCGTGTACGCCTGAGACTTAGCCTAGACTGCTCGCGCCACGCACCTAGAGGGTGAGCAGGGGTTATTCTGGGGAGTCATCCTTCGCCCTGACAAGAAGTAAAGGGTCCCTGCTTGTTGTGGGTTCACACCTGCGTCAACCAGAGCCCCCTCATTTCTAACACACATGTCCAAACTGCTTTTTCAGACCAGCACCATTTGTAACCTGGGTGACTGCCTACACTCCAGCAAGGGCAACCAGCCTTAGTGATGCTGAATGTATTTGCATTACTGAGTCCAACCTCAAACCCTTAAACTATTCTTTTTTTATACCAGTACACCTTAATTTATTGGGAAATCATAGTCCATATTATTTTACTTGTTCCTCACATTTAAATTTCTCCCAAAACAGAAAATAATAAACACAACTTCAACAAAAAGAATTGCATTTCTATTATTCATTTCTTAATTTACCATATACATCCCCTCTCAAACTCTAAACTCACCTTTGAAATTAGTTAGTTGTGAAAGAAATGTGGCACTCAAACAGCAGATTATCAGAGCCAGGATCTCTGTTCTTTACACCTCTCTCCTCTCAGCAGAACCAGATAATGGCAAACTTTCCCTCTCTTTTTCCACATATATACATGTTAATTTCAAATCTCAGTGCTTCCCCCTTTTTTTCAAATGTAATCACACATTTCTATTGGTTGAAAACACACCCTTTTCCAAAAGTACCCTTCCCCCAACTTGACTTCTGCCTAGTACCCTTCCCCCAACTTGACTTCTGCCTGCTACCATAGCAACAGCTCATGGAACACTGCTGTGTGGAGTTAGGTCAGAAGTTCGCCAAACAATGTTTCAATTCCACAGAGCAAGAGTGCTTGACTTTTCTAACCTAACAGCAAATCCATAGTACTGTTCTTTGGTAACACATTTTTCTGTACCAATACAAAACATGCTTCTATAAATTTACACATACAGCCTAGTTTTTAGTGTAGAATGGTATGAAACAGCCAATCAGTTCTTTTTTTTATAAAAAAAATATGTATGCCTCCATTTCCAAACTGTCTTTCATTTCTTTTTACCATTCTACTGAAATACACCTCCTGAGTGCATCCAGATCTCCTTTGAAGATGTTCACAGTGTGGATTGTAGGACACAGCTATGTCTTCTGGAGTGAAAAGTTTGCAGAGAAAACAGGTATGGTGAGAGACCTTGCTTTGCCAAATGTAGACATTAAATGGATTGGTCAGAGAGGGTTAAAGTGGCACCAATTGATGCCATTGGTGAAATCCTTCATGCAAAACCAACACCCTGACCTCATAATAGTGCACTGTGGTGGCAATGACCTAGGCACTTTGACTGGGGTAGGTCTGGAAATGCTTATGAAGGACACCTTTGCACAACTGTTTTCACTTTTCCCTAAAACTGCCTTTGTGTTTTCTAACATATGCCAAAGGCAAAAATGGAACTGGTCCAATCATTTCTGTCCGCAGATTGACAAAGCAAGAAAGCACGTCAACAAATCTGTTTCTGCTTTCCTCCGTGACTATGGTATGGGTTCCATTTACCACAACAACTTGCGTTACAACATGCAAGACATTTATAGAGGAGATGGTGTACACTTCAATGATGAAGGGAACAGAGTCTTCCTCTTGAACCTTAGACTCTGCATCGGTACTTACTTGTAGGTACCACTAAAAAATCACTTCATAAACACAACGGCTCTTTTTAGAGCCCCCTAATATCTAAACACTTAAATCTGCATTTCATTTCTTTTTTTTTTTTTTACCGTACGCTTACCGTACGCGTACCCCGCAATTTTTTTTAAAATCAATAAATGTTTTCTTTGTACTTTTCTGTCCTTCTTTGACCCCCTTACAAATGTTAGGGGGTCTGTAACTCTCCTCCTTGCCCCCTTTTCTTGTTATCACTCTTTTTTTTCTGAGTGAAACACACGAAATGGCGGCCGCCGCTTCCTGGTTTCGACCGATTCGAATGTTTACTAAGATCTAAGAGCCAATCAGAATCGCGCTCGCGCACGCCACCGTACGCGTACGGTAAGCGTACCGTAAGCGCACCGTAAGCTGGCTCAGATATATATATTGATTTAAAGGCTATTTTCTCAGAATCTACTGAACAGATTTACACCAAACCTACAAAAGGCACTTCCTTGACCTGAGGACTACCTCTCTGCCAAATTTCTAGTAATTCTGTTCAGCCGTTCAGGCTGTAGCCCTGTCTAAAGGTCCTATGGAAAAATGCATGGGAAAAACGCGTTTTGGGACCCCCCTTTTATCTCAGCCCCCGCTTGACGAATCCCCCCGAGACTTTCAGGGAAGGAGCGGAGCATAGCGCCCCACCTATTTTGAAAAATTCGCGAGGATTCGTCGACCAGCGCCAAAGTTATTCAAAATAGAATGTTGCGGATTTCCTATGGAAACGTGGTCCTAACTATAACTACCTACTGGCGACCGCCAGTAGGTAATATATATATATATATTATCTACTGGAGGTCGCCAGTAGATAGTTATAGTTAGGACCATGTTTCCATAGGAAATCCGCAACATTCTATTTGGAATAACTTTGGCGCCGGTCGACGAATCCTCGCGAAATTTTCAAAACTAATGGGGCGCTACGCTCCGCTCCTACCCTGAAAGTCTCGGGGGGATTCGTCAAGCGGGGGCTGAGAAAAAAGGGGGGTCCCAAAACGCGTTTTCCCCATGCATTTTTCCATAGGACCTTTAGACACAGCTACAGCCCGAACGGCTGAACAGAGTTACTTGAAATTTGGCAGAGAGGTAGTCTACAGGTCAAGGAAGTGCCTTTTGTATGTCTGGTGTAAATCTGTTCAGTAGTTCCTGAGAAAATAGCATTTAAATCAATATATATATCTGTGGCAGCGCTCCGTGCGCTTACCGTGCGCTTACGGTAAGCTTACCGTACGCGTACGGTGCCGTGCGCGAGCGCGATTCTGATTGGCTGTTAGATCTTAGTAAACATTCGAATCGGTCGAAACCAGGAAGTGTCGGCCGCCATTTTCTCTCTCGCACTCTGATGTGGGGAGGAAAAACAAAGTTGGATAACATGAAAAGGGGCAGGCTAGACAGCTCCTAACCACCTAGCCTTGGTTAGGGTGTCCCAAAAGAACCCCCAAGGCCAAAAATTCAATTTTTTTTTTTTTTAAAAACGCCGATTGCGCTTACCGTACGCGTACGGTCAAAAATAAATAATAAAAAAAAAATTATCCACATATTCCCTTCCCCCGTTTGCAAAAGGTGCCCGTACGGCACCTTTTGTGCATGGTTTGTGGAGTAATTGAACATTTAATAGATAACCTTTCACAACGAAGCGCATAATATGTCCTCCGTGTGCGGACGGTGCGCGAAGCGCATCTTGCGTACATGGCCCATCCAGCGTAACGTGGGCGCACACCGCGTGCCCACCGTGCGTGCACGGCACTAACTGCGTAAAGTGGGCGCGCGGTGCGCGAAGTGCACCGCGTGCTCACTGTGCGCGCATGGTGCGCGAAGCGCACCGTGCGTGCACGGAACGAACTGCGTGAAGTGGGCGCGCACGCCACGAACGGCGTAAAGTAACTTAGCATTTAAAAAAATGTACAAACTCACTGAAAAAACGATACGTTTCACACACGTTATAGTTAGGAATTAGCATTTAAAAAACCTTGCAAATTCACTTAAAAAACCGTAGGTTTCACACATGTTATAGTTAGCTGGGCATTTCCCTCGTAAAAAACCAATGAAATTCCCCCGTTATAGTTAGTGCAGGCAACTATAACTCACGCGACCGCAATCCGCTGCTGATGACGTCAGATATTACATCACTATATTTAGACACTTATTTACCCATGTCTTCTTCCATTCATCTTTAGCTATACATATATTACATTTCTTTTTTTTTCAGAAAGACACATATGTCATCAGTGATGTAATATCTGACGTCATCAGCAGCGGATTGTGGTCGCACCGCGCGACCACTTTACGCAGTTCGTGCCGTGCGCGGTGCGCATCGCGCACTGTGCGCGCACAGTGGGCACGCGGTGCGCTTCGCGCACCTCGCGCACATTTTACGCACTTCGTGCAGTGCGCGCACGGATCGCTTCGCGCACCGTGCGCGCGCGGTGGGCACGGAGCGCTTTGCCCCCAAGGGCCAAATACATTTTTTTTTTCCCAAAAATCGCGGAGTGCGCGCACGCTGCGCGAACTTCGCAGAATTTTTTCCGTTTGGGTGCGCGCACTTGGTGATTTTTCGAAAAAAAAAAATTGGTTTTTGCCCTTGGGGGTCCTTCTGGGACCCCCTGACCACGGCTAGGGGGTCAGGAACTGTCCACCCTGCCCCCTTTTCACGTTCTCCACATTTGTTTTTCACCCCCTCAGAGTGCGAGAGACAAAATGGCGGCCGACACTTCCTGGTTTCGACCGATTTGAATGTTTACTAAGATCTAACAACCAATCAGAATTGGGCTCGCGCACGGCAAGGTGCGCGCACCCAGCGCGCATGCTGCGCGTGTACAGATATATATATTGATTTAAATGCTATTTTCTCTGGAAATACTGAGCAGATTTACACCAAACCTGCAAAAGGCACTTCATGGACCTCTCTGCCAAATTTCACGTAATTCTGTTCAGCCGTTCGGGCTGTAGCTGCGATTAAAGTCCCTATGGAAAAATCCATGGGGAAAACGCGTTTTGGGACCCCCCTTTTTTCTCGGCCCCCGCTTGACAAATCACCCCGAGACTTTCAGGGTAGGAGCAGAGCGCAGCGCCCCATTAGTTTTGAAAATTTCGCGAGGATTCGTCAATCAGCGCCAAAGGTATTCAAAATAGAATTTTGAGATTTCCTATGGAAACTCGGTCCTAACTATAACTATCTACTGGCGACCGCCAGTAGATAATATATATATCTAATGTAACACTATTATTAAAAATATATTTTACATCATATGACTTTTTTTGTCCTTTTTTTAAATGTATATATATATCCAGGAGAGTCAGGAAGAAGAAAGAGGCAGGTGTCTTGCTTTGGGTTTAAAAGGGCTCGAGTCATGATACGTGTTAATATTCAGTCTTTAGTTGCACAAGTTGTGGAACTTCCAGGCGTAGACCATTGGCATTGTCTAGTGCAGCGCGGGAAGTTGAGGGAGGCCTGGATCCTCTGAGGGAAGCATAGGCAAAGAAGGATGCAGCATGGGGTTCACACGGAGTAGAAGGCACATTTGGTTGCAACATGATCTATTTGTGACACTAGCATCAGGTCAAAGTCGGTTATGACTCTGATCCAGCGGGTTACCAACCTCAGGTACTCGCTTACTATACATTCACTTGGGCCCATAAACACACTCATTCATGTAGGCTAGTAAATACCTCTAGGGTCAATTTATTGTTCCTAATACCTGTAAAATGAATTTTATCCGATTATATCTTACCAAACCTCTTGATTCAATGTATTTTCCTCTGGTCAATGGACACTTTAGTTAACTAAATAGGTGCAATATTACATATAATAAACCTTTATTGAATAACCACAGACTCGGGAGATTTTAAAATGTGTATCTAGTAAATTCATGTGAGCCAAGAACCATAATACAGTTAGAACACTGTCTTTGACATGGAGAGGAAAAGAAAATAATTCATTCAGAATAATCGTTAAACAAAATTATTATGATGACAGAACCTGTGTATGGTGGAAAAGAGAGAGCAGTACATTGACATACTACACAAAATTAAATTTACTTAGGAGAGTGTGGAAACCAACCCCTTGGCCAAGTAATTGGGTAGAGCCGCCGGGGACAGATCAGGCGACCAAAGTTCAGGACAGGATTCAGGACAGGATAGATGACCTCTTCTAGATATGGCGCCTGTGCCGCACCCCTCTCTGATGCTATCTTCCTCCTCGATTCTTCCGCGATGTTCTCTAATATGAGCCTCCTCGATTCTTCCGCGATGTTCTCTAATTAGGAGCCTCCTCGATTCTTCCGCGATGTTCTCTAATTAGGAGCCTCCTCGATTCTTCCGCGATGTTCTCTAATTAATTGGCTCAAATGTTCTAAGTCTGGATTTGGATGTTCTTCAGTATTTTCTCAAATTTCAGACAGCATCTCAGTCCCTCATCATTCTCCGTCTCTCTGTATCTGTCTCTGTGAAAGAAGAAGATTTAGCTCCTTAGTAACTAATCTAACTAAACTACCTCTATTATACCTTTCTAATGGCATGTACCACACCTGAATGTTTCAAATTTATGGAATTCCTAACTCTGATTTGACAAGGAAAGGGGAGATGATCATCACACCATGCTAAGTTTAATACATTTCTTTAAGCTCATTGTTCTATGTTCCCTTACGTAAACTTACTTTCCCATGCTTTATTTCCCACCCATATTCACAAGTTAATCAATACAATGTATACAGTTTTATTAAAATTTCTTTCGTTCTCAGGACATCATGCTTGTTCTCAGGGCATGTTTCTATTCTTCTTTTGGATGACATTCAAGGCTTTGCATCACGGCTGTTGGGTTGTTTTAACTGCGTATGGGAATTGGTCACATGATGCGCAAGTTTCAGTCCTGCACGGAGGCCCAAATACGAACTAATAGAGAGGTCAAAGAAAGTATTAAAATAAAAAATAAATGATTTCACTGTATACCACTTATCTCTACTCTATTCCCATTTACTTATATAAATCTTTCTCATTAGCATTTTTAGTAAACTTACATGGTTTAGTTTCAGCAAGGCATGCGCATTATCATGTGAGTTCCAAGCGGCCATTTTAAAGGCAACTGAGCAGCTGCAAAGGTTTCCCTCCAACCGATAGTATGTCATACTGCATAGATGCAGTAGACGCATGTGCAATGCACAATCTTGCGTTTAGCAGCCATTTTAGAGACACACGGGTTACTTGTTAGTAACACACATAGGCAAGCTTCCCCTAGATTCTGTGTGCGGATTTTCTGGTGCGTTAGAAGTATTTACGAACACAATTATTCCGGAATTACAAGTTATTGAGAGGGATTGCTTCCGAGCAAATCTCTATTGTATGAGTCCTTGCTCCATCTATCCCCTCTCTGATGGCATTTATGCCATCACTAAATTACCATCACTAAATCAGATGCCAACTTTAGCACATCTCAATTTCTTCTTCAACCTTCTCATTGCCTTTCTTTTAATTTCTGTACTGTAGACCCGTCATTCTTTTATATATATTTCCTTTAAATTCTTCAAGTTGTATCTCTTCATACTTTCTTTTCTTACTCTTTTCATTTACTTCATACCCTTTTCTTTTCTTGCAACATTTGAACCATGTCCTTATTACTAAGACTAATAAAGTTATCCCTAAAATTGGCAGTAATTTTTGACCTATTATGCTTTTACCTATGTTAGAAAACCAGCTCCCTATTGTAGTAATAATATTTGTTAATTTCTTCCATACACTATCAACTTCCAGTGGTTTTAATTATTTTTCCAATCTTGTAATGTTCCTAATATATCTTCCAATTTCAACACTTTTATCAGGTATGCAGGTGCAACAATGTTGTGCCTTCAGCATTTTAGCATTTTACAGCTCCGCCCTCTTTTGCCAATAATATCTCAAGAGCAAGTCGATTTTGCAAAACCATAGATCTGATCGCAAGCATTTCTGTATTGATCATCAAGAATTCTCCAGCAGTGTCAGTAGATAACCGATCTACTATTGTAGACAGCTGACACATTTTTCGGGAATTAAGAATTACTCCCACTGAAGGTATTAATGCACTGAAAATGTCACCTACTATTTCAGAAAAACAAGCTCTTCTTATACGTGTTAGTTCCTTTGCGTCTTCATTGCTTCCAGTGATTCTTTTCACGTGGTACACCTTTGGGAACACTATTCCAAAACAGCAACTCTAGTACCAATGATCAGGCAACCTGAAATAAGCTTTATTGCCACACACATAATAAATTCCAGGAAATACTGGATCTGTTCCACCTTTTGGCTCCCATCCCTCAATAACTAAGAAATTATGTTCACATTCACTGGAACCAATAAATACATTGTTATATTCAGTCTTTAATCTATGGAGGCAGATCTTCCCTTTCTTTTTCAAAGTCCAAGGACATAGTCTTGCCAGTTTTATCAATTTCATCTTTCTCGGCCCGAGGTATCTGTGGTTTGGGTTCAGAAGCCTTTCTCTGGAAGTCCTGTCTCCTTTGCTCAACTAAATTCAAAAATATATTTTCTTCTTCATGTAATTTCAATGTTAAATTGTACTTGTGTGCTTCGGCTATATCTATTGTCTTCATGGTTAGAAAATATTCTCCCATAAACTGTGCGTCTTTAGTACTAAGAACTGGGTTCATGCTCTTTCGCATAGGAACCGCGGAAAAAATCACATTTACATTAGAATAATAGTATTGTCGTTTTCCTGTTCTATAAAACAAACTTGCTAAAACACTACAAGATATACCATATGTTAATGGACTATGATGATATGTCACACCGTCTGCTACTGATGCTGGTAATTTCATACACACATAACAATCACTAACTTACATAGTGTCCACGTACTATACTAGTAACTTTGTAAATACATTTAAAGCAGTATCTTTGTCTGTCACAGTGTGGGATATGTCTAACTCATCTGGTGCTTCTAAATCTATTTTGTCTCATTTTGCTTCTAATGCTACCCTATTTCCTTTAATATTAGCTGCTTTCTCATTAATCTCTGTGTTATTCCTTTCTTTTGTAGCCATCAAATAAGGAATGGCTACTGTCAGTACCAACCAAACTATGAGTACTAAAGATATACTACATATGCATATTCTACAACATTTTTGTACACAATTTCGTTTCGGTTTTCCAGCAGCCCTATCATCAGCCATTCTGAGTCAAGATCTCTCCTCTATACTTTCGATTTACTTGTGGAATTCAAAATTCCTTTGAGAAATTTTCAGGTTGGTCTCACTTCTTCAATAATCTGTTCTGCAATTATTTCTTCATCAATTTCTTCATTCAAATCTAGATTCTCCAATTCTTCAAGAATTAAATAGGTCCATTCAGGGCCCTTGAATTTATTGTTCAATATTCTCAATCTTTGACTTTTTCATCTGGGCTGTTCAACAGATGTTCCCGACTGACGAGAAATTTTGTTTACTTGGTCAGGTTCCTGATTAGCTGTTTTTAAATGATACTTTAGCCTTTTCACAACACTCGGCCAGTTGTCACCTCTTCTGACCCTTTTTGCTTGCACTGCACTGTCACTGTCTTCAAATGTTCTTTTATTTTCGTTATGTTGTGGCACAACTTGGTTATCTTCGTCTTCAGATTTCCTCGCTGTATAACCTTGCCCAGGGCTTACTCCTGTACCATCCTTTTCTGCCTGGATGCGTTCTTCTTCCCTAGTCTGACCCTGTTCAGATTTTATCTTTATTTTCACTTCTTCTTCTAACTGAACTTGTTTTTCTTTTCCTAACTGGTCCTGCTCGGATCTTATTGCACTTTGGATTTCTGCAACCCAAACGCGTTCTTCTAGACCTATCTGTCCTTCCTCAGACTCATGTATTGTTGCATCCACTTCAGTCTGAGTAGATTGTTCTCTCCTTATCTGTTCCTGCTCAGGTTCTCCAATAGCTGTATCACCTCTTTCCTGAGCTGGTTCTTCTATACTGTCTGGTCCTTTCCACTTTCCTGTCTTTCTAAACTGATTTGGATTCTTGTTTCCACATTTACTTCAGGTATGTCAACCACTGGTATCCAGTCATCCTGACTTGTGCTTGGTTGTTCTTGATCAGCTATTTCAGGGATTGTTATTCTAGATCCTTCAGTTGTACAACCTTCCGCAGCCTCAACTCCTTGTGTATGTTGAGAACCTTCCGTGCCAGGTGCTGGGACTCTCTTGGTAAGGCTTGCATGAATCCAATTAGGTAAGCCTGCACATTTAACTGCTGTGGTGGTAACCAATATAACTTGTTGTGGTTTTCCCCACCTGGGTGCTAGACATGACTCTCAAGTGTGTTCTTTCACCAGCACCCAATCACCAGGATTCAGATCATGTGCTTGATTCGGCTGCCTGGCATCTGCCTCTTCTCCAACCTGGTGAGAAATAGAACGCACTAGGTCAGCCAGTTCTTTGTAATATTCCAATACCAAATCATCAGATATATTCAACAGTTTGTGTCCTGGTATACATGCCTGCCTCATTGCTCTTCCCATGAGTATTTCATGGGGACTCAACCCTGTATTCCTATCAGGAATGCTTCTGAGCCCCATCAGAACAAGAAGTAAAGCATCAGGCCAATCCAGTGGGGTAGATGCACATATCTTTCCCAGTCTTGCTTTTATAGTGCCATTCAGTTGTTCTACCACTCCAGAAGCCTCTGGGTGGTATGAACAGTGCAGTTTTTTTTCAATTTGAAATGCTTCACAGATTAGTCGAATAACTTCATTATTAAAATGAGACCTCTATCTGATTCCAAAGTTACTGGAAAACCGAATTGAGGTATCAGTTCCCTCAGAAAAAGTTTGGCAACTGTTATGCTGTCATTTATTCGTATAGGGTATGCCTCCACCCACTGTGAAAACAAACAGACTATTACAAGTATGTACTTCAATCCTCTGCAAGGGGGCAATTGAATAAAGTTAATCTGTAGTCTTATAAATGGGCCTTCCGCTTTTCTAATTGTTCCCATACAGACCACTGTCTTTTGTCCTGGATTCATTTATTGGCAAATTAGGCATCTCTGGGATAGTCTCTCTGCTGCACTCCTGAACTTTGTATTGAGCCAATCCTGTCTAAAGAGTCTAATCATGGCATCCCTGCCTATGTGAGTGTCTCCGTGATACATTTTAGCCATTTGTGAAAGCATGCAGTCTGGCGTTACTGGCCTGCTATCTGCGCAAATCCAGACATCATCTTCTGACCTCTTTTGACACCCAGCTATTACCCATTCTTCCTTTTCCTTCATCTCTGCCTCATCCTGCAGTTGTCTTACTTCTTCCCATGTCTCTAATCCTGAAAGTAGCAAAAGTTGGCAGCTGATTCCATTTGTTTCGATTTTCTTGTTCACTGCCTTTTTATATTTGGCACAATGTTGGGCAACTTGGTCAGCATACCTGTCACCAGCTGTCACATAGTCATTTCCTGACTGATGTGCGGCACACTTGACCACTGCCACCTCTTTTGGCAATTGTATTGCTTTGAGCAATTCCTTTACGAATTTCCATTTTTAATTGGTGATCCTGAAGAAGTCAAGAAATCCCTCTGCATCCAAAGATGGCCAAAATCATGCACAACCTCATAACCATACTGACTATCAGTAAAAATGGTTACTTTCCAATTTTTCCCAATTTTGCATGCTCTAATCAAAGCCATCAATTCGGCTACTTGTGCATATTTGACTCCTGGCAAATAGGATGCTTCGACTATTACAGCCACTGTACATACAGCGTAGGCAGCACTGAGCCCTCCCTTCCCATGGCGCATACACGAGCCATATACAAACAACGCATGCTCTGCATTTTTCAGGGGTTCTTCCTGTATGTCTGGACGGGGCTTAGTACAAAGCTCAGTCACATCCAGACAATTGTGTTCCACTTCATCCCTCACTTCTTCTCCATAGGCGTTTGGTAACAAGGTGGCAGGGCTCAACACTGTACACCTGAGTATTGTCACGTTTTCAGCATCTAAGATGATTCTTTCGTATTTTGTCATCCGACTTGGAGTGAGATATTGAGTTTGGGTTCTCGTTAATAGAATCTCCACTGAATGTGGGACGTGCAGTTTTACTAGATATCCCATCACAATTGACTCCGTTTGTTCTAGGCTTGTACAGGTCTCAGCTACTGCTTTAAGCAACCAGGTAAAGCTGAGGCTACAGGGTCTAAAGTAGCGGAGAATTATGCAACCGGTCGTCGCATCAAGCCATGTCTCTGAGTCAAAACCTAGAGTGCAAACATATTCCTCTCACAGCAAAACAGTGCGAATTCTTTTGAATAATCTGGCATTCCTAATACTGGGGCTTCACATAGACATTTTCGAAATTTCACAAATGCTTCCATACTTTCATCATCCCATTCTATTGGATCTTTTGCTCGTTTCTTGGTCATTTGTATTAGGGGTTTGGCCAATACCTACAATCCACTGCCTACAGTATCCTACAACTCCAAGGAACATTCTGATTTCTCTCTGGGTTTGCAGGAATTCCATTTGTCTTATTATTTCTATTCTTTCAGACGTCACTCTCCTCACTCCACGTTCTATTTGGTGTCCAAGATATTTGACACTGGTTTGGCAAAACTGTTATTTTTCTGAGGACACTTTATGCCTACCTTCAGCCAAATGGTTCAACAAGGCAATTGAATCAGCAACACAGTCATCTCTTGTTTTGGATGCGACTAGTAAGTCGTCAATATACTGCACTAATACAGACTCTCTGGGTAACACGAAGGTTTCTAGGCACTTTTTCAGTATCTGATTGAAAATTGATGGACTTTCAGTGTACCCTTGAGGAACACAATTCCAAACTAAAATACGATCCTCAAATTTAAAAGAGAAAAGATATTTTCTGTCTGGGTGTAATGGCATAGAGAAAAAAGCATGGCATACATCAATTACGGTAAACCATCCTGCCTTCCAGGGTATCTGGTACAGAATAATAGCTGGGTTGGGCACTACAGGGCAACAAGGTACAACAATTTTATTAATCTTTCTCAGGTCCTTAACTGTCCTATATTTCCCGCTAGGTTTCTTTATGCCAATTATAGGTGAATTACAGGGACTGCTCATTATTTCTTTTGGAATGCCTTGTTCGATTATTCGATCAATTTCTGCTGCAACACCAGCTTTAACTTCAGGACTCATCTTGTATTGTTGGGTGTTTGGGTAATCTGCCCCTTCCTTTACGGTTACTTTTACTGGGTCTACATTTGCCATTAACCCTACATCTTTTCCTGTAAAAACCCACACATCTGGATTTACCGTCGTTTTGACCTCATCTGGTAAGTCATCTTTGGTCATCATAGAATACATCTCATCTATCTATGTGCCTTGCTTAGGTAACATAAATTTGTAGACTCTGTCTACATCTGGGGTTTGAATTGCAACACCATCCAGTGTGCAAAATATTGTGCAGTTGATTTTGCACAGTAGATCTCTTCCTAATAAATTTACAGGACTGGAGTCACACACTACGAATTTGTGCATATCCCTAATATTGCCAATGCGTACCTCCATGGGTTCTGTAATAGGGGTCCCAATCTGTTTATTGGAAACGCCCACTACTTGGATCGCTTCTCCCGAGAGGGGTAGGTTTGGAATGTCTGCTGTTCTCACAGTAGAACGGGTAGCACCAATGTCCAATAAGAAGGTAATATCTTTTCCTTCTACTTTACCATCAACATAGGGACCTGACTGATCTACCGGTAAGGATGCACCAAGTATGAACTCCTTTTCCTCCCCTCTTAGGCACCTTCATTGGTCGCTGTCATCGAAATAAGGGTCCTGTAAAAGAAATTGTGAGGTTACAGAATTTTTCTCACCACTTCCTCCTTGAAATCTGGTGTCCGCACTGTACTTGGTCTGGTTCACAAAATTTGGCATAGGGGAAGGTGGCAACTGACTGTAGATTTACAACCTGCTGTGGTTGATTCATTATCCCCTCATTCTGCGTCTGTGGATTTAAATTTTGATTTGGGCCATTATTGTTCTGTATAATTTTACACTCATTTTTCCAATGCCCCTATTTTCCGCACCCATGACAAGGAAACTTTTTCTTTGCCTCCTCTCTACTCATTCATTCCTTCTGTTTACCCCCATCATTTTCATTTTGGCCCTGCCCTTTTCCTTGATTTCCTGCCTGGCTATTTAGTTGGAGTTCCTGCTGTTCTGCTAATTTTACGTGTGCCCACATTACTTTTTCTTCCGGTTTCTTTCGTTTATTGTCAATCTCATCTCCGCAATACTTTGCGTATTTGAGAATGTCGTCTATGGGCCTTGCTTGCCAACACAACATGTGTTGCCGATCATATCTCCAGTTTCTGGTTTTAATCCTGTCACAAATCGATACACAAAATGTCCCATGTCTTTATCTCCAATGTTCTCAAACCCGCTATACTGTTTAAATACCTGCAGTAAGCGTTCATAATAGGTATGTACAGATTCATTTCTGTCCTGGGTTGTTCTATCTATTTGTACCTAATCTGTTTCTTTCGGAGGAATTTTCCCTTTCAAGAAAATGATGACCTGGTGATATTTCTTCATTACCTCTTCTGAAGGAGCTCCTGTTTTCTCATCTCTCGGGTATTCATCACTAGGCCAATAAACAGTAATTTTACACTCTGTCCATAAATCAGTAGGCACCACAATGTCAAACAAACCATCCAAATCTTTTAACAGCACTTTAGAAACTTTCACAAATCTTTCAACTTGCCGATACCAATCAACTGGCTTTTCTCTTAACTTCAGGAAAACCATTTGTAAAGGATAACATATCCTGTCTAGTCCATGGAACATTTACATATCCTCCTCCTGGTACCTCCCTCATAGGACATAATCTTTCTACCATTCCTGTTTCTTTCATCACAAATTCAGAAGTGGTTCGATTGGCACGTGCTTCTTCCCTTTTTCGTATCCATCTAGCTTTCCATTTGTCTAAGTTACCCCATTTTTGGAAATTGGTCATCAACTCTAACCTGTAACTTTCTTCCAGACACATTCATATTTTCTAGGTCTTTATCACTGAATTCTGCTCTTTATGGTTTCTGTAATACTTTGGATTTGCCTATTTCAACTCCCATTTCTGAAGCTAAGTCTGTCAATTTCTCATGCAATATTTTTGTATTTCGGGTGATACTTCTGCAGATAAAAAATAACTCTTCTTCATTGTAAGTGTTCAAACTGTCTAACCCTACATTCCCAGCTATCATTTCTTCTAGTTCCACTTTCAATATGTAGATATCTAAGATTTTCATTGGTTGTTTTGGCTTGTCTATTCCCTGTGCTCATCTCTCTATTTCTTCTGTGGATACCATTGTGGCATTTTTAACTCCTGTGGCTGATTCTATTTGTACTTCCTTTGAACAACTAGGTGTAAATCTTCTCGGGGTTTCACTTATCTGACCTCCTTTCGGTAAATCCATTAATGATATTACTGACTCACAATCGCTACCCTGATCATCAATGATTAAATTCTCTTTTCTGGGTTCAATTGCAGGTGTGGACTGGAGGTTTGTGAACAATTGTTTTATCACCATACAATGGAACTACTGGACCTATAGTCAAGGGTATGGTTAGGGCTTCAGGGTGAGGACTCAATTGGGTTCTTTTCTTTATCAATTCCTCCCGATTCTTGTTTATTTCCTTGTTTCTTTTTCCAGCAGTACCCTTCCATTTGTTGTGTCATGCAAAATTTGGGGAACTAATGGTGTTCCCAAGATCGGAGCACTAGGAGTAGTTCTACTCTGTTCCTCTTGGTAAGGCGGAGAGTTTTTCATTAAAATGTCCTCCAAAAAGTCATCTTCCGATTTTCCACTACCTGTCATCATTAAATGTTTGGTCTTCTCTGTGCATTTGCCTCCTGATGGTGCCTCAGACATTAGTACAGGATATAATCCTTCGGCTACCATCGCTTGTCTCCATTGTTTTATCTGACTACCTCGAGTCTCACGCTTTAGCCTGGGATAATATCCACTAAGGTTCCTGCTACTTCTGGATCTATCGCGCTCAAATGCTTCAGTTTCCCATTCCTCTAAAGCTTCATATTGGGTTAATCTTGGTCGGGGCTCTAATTCATTCATTTTTAATCTCAGGTTATGCAGAATACTCCCATTAAATGTACCATGATCTGGGAAAGCTAGCACTCCATCTTCTTTTGTATATTCTATCCAATTATCCAAACAACATACAAAAGTATGATAGCCTCGCTCCATCATCATGTATGATGCGGGCGTTTTCGGGGGAGGAATAAGAATTCCCTCTCTAGTCTTAACAGATTTATCCTTTTTAAAATAATTTTCTGCATAAACGTCATCTTTCTCCTTTCTCCGTACATTTTTGGTATCGATCTTTTTATATATTGTTCTCTGGGAGAACCTAAATACCTTCTGTCAGGTCGATTCCCTATTAATGTTGGATCGTGTCTCCACATACAAATCACACTGTCAATTATTATTGTAGCGTCTATCTTGCTAGCCAAATCAAATCTTCTCTTTTACTCTAATGTTTAACCAATACCAGTGCGGCTTTTATTCTTTCAACCAATCAGATTTTATTTTACACTATGCGCTTAGCCAATACTAGCTCGGCTTTTCTGTAACGTCAGTACCGCTCCATACTACTGACCCCTCCTTTACAATTTCGCATCAGTCACACGCCCGCTGTTTCAACCAATCCCAGCGCAGCCCTTTGTGACGTCAGTGCAGCACCCATGACTGACCCCTCCTTTCAAATTTTCATACAAATTCATTAATTAACAACATAGAAACATTCGCTACTCTATTTGCTTCACTTAAACCAGAAAATTCATTCACGTTTTCTGCGAGTAAACTATTCCGCTTACTCTTCACACACTACGAGTAAAACCCTTCCGCTTACTCTTCACTGAAGCACTGATGATCCTGCTACTCCTTCAGTACTACCCTTTCTAGGTGATAAAGGACCAAAGTTTCACCAGCTAACTTCTTTGCAATCAATCACTCTCACTTTTATACAAAATAGCTCATAAATCAACACTGTCAGCCTTGCATAGCCTTTCAGTGCTATCTTTTGCAAACGAGCAACCTCACTGCAGTGTGGTTTCCATTCACCACTGCTATTCAATATTCCCGGGTATTTCCAGACAACATAAAACAAGTACAAACGGGTAAATTAATACATAATCAATAATTCGGATTCAACTTTTTCACCTAACTAGCTAATAGATTAAACCATAGTTCTGCTACCAGAAAAACTGATCCAGCGGGTTACCAACCTCAGGTACTCGCTTACTATACATTCACTTGGGCCCATAAACACACTCATTCATGTATGCTAGTAAATACCGCTGTGGTGAATTTATTATGCTAATTCCTGTAAGATGAATTTTATCCCGATTATATTTTACCAAACCTCCTGATTCAATGTATTTTCCTCTGGTCAATGGACCATTTAGTGAACTAAATAGGTGCAATATTACATATAATAAACCTTTATTGAATAACCACAGACTCTGGAGATTTAAAAATGTTTATATAGTAAATTAATGTGAGCCAAGAACCATAGTACAGTTAGAACACCGTCTTTGACAAGGAGAGGAAGAGAAAATAATTCATTCAGAATAATCGTTAAACAAAATTATTACGATGACAGAACCTGTGTAGGGTGGAAAAGAGAGAGCAGTACATTGACATACTACACAAAATTAAATTTACCTAGTATGGTGTGGAAACCAACTCTTTGGCCAAGGAATTGGGAAAAGCCCCCTGGGACAGATCAGACGACCAAAGTTCAGGACAGGATTCGGGACAGGATAGATGACGTCTTCTAGATACGGCACCTGCGCCGCACCCCTCTCTGATGCTATCTTCCTCCTCGATTCTTCCGTGATGTTCTCTAATATGTGCCTCCTCGATTCTTCCGCGATGTTCTCTAATTAGCAGCCTATTCGATTCTTCCACGAAGTTCTTTAATTAATTGGCTCAAAAGTTCTAAGTCTGGATTTGGATCTTCTTCAGTATTTTCTCAAATTTCGGACAGCATCTCAGTCTCTCAGCATTTTCCGTCTCTCTGTGGTAACTAATCTAACTAAACTACCTCTGTTATACCTTTCTAATGGCATGTACCACCCCTGAATGTTTCGAATTTACGAAACTCCTAACTCTGATTGGACAAGGAAAGAGGAGATGATCATCACACCATGCTAAGTTTAATACTTTTCTTTAAGCTCATTCTTCTATTTTCCCTCCCCTAAATTTACTTTCCCATGCTTTATTTCCCACCCGTATCCACAAGTTAATTAATACAATGTATACAGTTTTATTAAAATTTCTTCCATTCTCAGGACATCACGCTTGTTCCCAGGGCATGTTTCTATTCTTCTTTTGGATGACATTCAAGGCTTTGCATCACGGCTCTTGGGTTGTTTCAACTGCACATGTGAATTGGTCATATGATGCACAAGTTTCAGTCCTGCACGGAGGCCCAAATACAAACTAATAGGGAGGTCAAAGAAAGAGTGTATTAAAATCAAAAATAAATGATTTCACAGTATACCAGTTACCTCTACTCTATTCCCATTTACTTATATAAATCTTTCGCATTAGCATTTTTAGTAAACTTACATGGTTTAGTTTCAGCAAGGCATGTGCATTATCATGTGAGTTCCAAGCGGCCATTTTAAAGGCAACTGTGCAGCTGCAAAGATTTCCCTCCAAGCGATAGTACATCATACTGCATAGATGCAGTAGACGCATGCGCAATGCATAATCCCGCGTTTAGCAGCCATTTTAGAGACACACGGGTTACTTGTTAGTAATACACATAGGCAAGCTTCCCCTAGATTCTTTGTGAGGATTTTCTGGTGCGTTATTAGTATTTGCGAACACAATTATTATGGTATTACAAGTTATTGAGAGGATTGCTTCCGAGCAAGTCTCTTTTATATGAGTCCTTGCTCCATCAACTCCCAAATGTCCTACTTCATTGAGTTGGCTGGTGAAGATCCAAAATCCAGGTGTGTTGTCTGTCCTACTAATGAGTGTGCCGAAAGAGTGTTAGTGAGTGTGCATAAAGTCTTTATTTTCTTTTAAGATTTCATATTAGGCAACTCTAAAACGTAACTTTTATCAAGATACCTGTGAGGCACTGGGTAAGCCTATATATTTGGCATTTTAACAGCATTATCGTGGAAATAGTGTAGCCATATAAGGAATCCTGTGGTAATTTTGAACCACGGAAGGAGTCATCTCTGTTGTTTGCGTGTCCTTCTATAATGGATATTGGTTTTGTGCAAAATTAGCATTCATAGAGTTGAAAGGAGCTGCAGCCTCATTCGTGTGATTGAACGGCCCTTTGGAAGTGGGACAATTCCTATTTCCGTGCACAGGTGTAACATTATACGTACATACACAGGCAACAATATCCTTGGGAATGCACTAACAGATACCTCAATCAGTTGACAAATATTTGCTTCACCCATCTGATTGTCTTTAGGGAGGTTTAGGGAGGTGAACAAGAAGAATTTCTATGTGATTCACAAAGCACACACTGAGCAGTTAAGTGTCTGATCCCAGTGGGGCATAATAAAAATGTAGGGTTTTAGAACTGTTACAGAACAGCAAAAACAGGAAGGGATTACTAGTCGGTTGGCTGAGTGTTAAAGAGTAGGAATATTCCTTCTTAGAGCTATTATACTTCCTGAACTACATGTCCCATAATGCACCAGGAGGGTAGCATGCTTGTGTACTTTCCCACACTGCACTAGGAATTAAGCAGCTGACTTGACCGGCTTATAAGCATTCAGAAATGGCTCCCAGGTGCTTGGCTTTGTTTCCTGGTGGTTGAGCCACGCCCTACTCCTGGATTGCTTGGAACCTGTGTTCTCTGCACGCCGTCTCCGTGAGTGTAACGAGGATTTATGAATCTTCATGGAACTGTGTGACTTCGAGCGCAAGGACGCGCTGTTTGCCTGATTACATCCTTCCTCTGTTGTTCGTGGAAGCGCGAGGTCGCGCTGAAAGTCTCTCTTGGTTTTTTTATTGAGTCGTGCCATTCCTGCCTGTATGCGAGGATTAGAACGAGGCATTTATTTATTTAATATAGTTTCTCGACCAAAGCGCTAGAACGCGCTAACATTTAAACTGCTTCCCTGTGCCTCGGGGGGGGGGGGACATTACTAGCGAAGTCTAATTCCTTTATTTTGTGATTGCTGCACTGAGGCAAAGACGGCAATCCCTTAACACTGCAGCATTTAAAACCGCGCTAAGGAAGTGCTGAAAACTATTATACTTCATTTCTGCAGCCCGTGGGAAAAAACGTGCTGACTGCTTTCAGTTCCCTTCGATAGCCAGAAGATCCCTGAAGACGTGTGAGTACAATACTCTGAACAGAGACATCTGAGCACTTACTTTTCTTTTTGTTGTCTCTCTAATTATGTGCACTCCTGGTGATTAACTGATACAAGTCTTTGCGTAAGAGACTCAAGTGCACCCGTTGATTAGAGCACTGTGGATGTTCTGAAAGATCTCTATACTCGTTTATTGTGGAACACGCCAGAAGAGTAATATCCGGAAATTAAGGAGTAAGCTCTCCATTGGTTCTAGTCTGTGAAGCTTACCCTTTGAAGAACTCATGACGAATCCCCTACAGTATTATTATGTGTAAGTGTTGAAAGTACACAAGAGTGCTTTGTAGGTGGGGTTAGCTACACACTTAATAGTTAGTCACATGTCTTAACCTGTACCTTGTATATGTTTCTCTTTCTTACTATAGGTTCCCTTATCGCAGTGACCTGCTTCCCTCCAGACACACGAGAAACATCCTGGTGGCTCATTCCGGTCTCTTCGCTCCTCGGATATGGCTCCCCGTTCTGCTATGTTTAATTAGCTAAGGGTGAGTGGTCTCTGGGGAGAGGAAAGACATCATCTTCGCTCCCATGGATTCTGGCCTGCTCTGATCTGAGAAGCCCAAGGTCTTCACACTGAGGTAGATATCAGTGGGAGTGTAACTCCAGGCTTTAGCTAGAGGTAGGGGTACCACAGAAGGCATGTGGTAGTTACAAGCATGGAGAGTAAAAGGTTAGGGTAGTGCATTGTTGGGGGAGTGGAGAGCCTGGAAGGGTCATGTCAACCCACCCAGTGTGCACCCAGATACAAGCTATAGCCCCGCACACATTTAAATGTATGGTTCTAGGGATCAAAATTTTAGAACATATCCCATTTTCAACATACTAATGCTTGAGTGAACCACTGCTTTGCTTTGTGGATGAGTCGGAATACTTTGCATTGATTAAACTTTCACTCCATGACTCCCTATTTATAGAATCATGTCTAACTCTTTTCCGTTGCCGGCACGGCAACCAATATTGTGGTTGTATAAATCATCCAATCACACTCAGGACTGAGGTCTCATTGTCTGAGCCCACCTACGACTGTCTTATGAGTTATCTAGCCATTCCAAAGTGCCCTCCTCACAGTTTCTGTTGTGCTCACTTGATCGCTCACTTGAATATGGGGATACTTTGAGGTATCTGAGCCCTCTATTGGGCTTTTTTTTTGTTTTTTGTCTCATGGACATATGAACATTGTAATCAGCTTTCATCGTGACCAAACAAGTGAAGAGGCAACATAACCTACCCCTGTCCATTTTCCACCAATACTACCATGGGTGTGCCTGTGCCACCACAAGCACAACCACTGGTGCACTGACACCGCTGCCTAAGGGGAGCCCTTAGCATGCATTTCCTACTGTGCAAGCTGTATCCCATCACCAAGGTGTACTAGCTATGACACTTGCCCTGGAGAATGAGAACAGCACTATTACCCTGTAGTGTTAGCCACCCCAGGCCCTCAGCATGCTGTGCCAGACAAGGGTACTCAGCATGCAGTGCCAGCACTGAACCTTCACAGACCATTACCAGCCATGGCATTCACACTGCTGGTTCTGTTCTCTACATACCATAGTAACCCCTAGAAATGGTCATTGTATTCAGAAAATGAGTTCTTCACCTTGCAGTGCCCTAACCCTGAACTGCCGGCCCAGGGCCCTCCCCATGCAGTGGCAGCACCTGACAGTCACCATCAAGTGCCAATTTTGGGCCTTACTCTCCAGTATCAGCTGTGGCCCTTACACTCCACTGGTTTATTCATCTCATTCCATATCACAGAAGGCCTCTAGAGACCTACGTTCGATTTAGAGCAGGAGTCCCAATGATACACAATTATTCCAATCTGCTTTAATATCACAATTCCATCCTTACTTCCCTCAAACCTCTCAATCTCACCAGTGCTGTTTTTACTGCAGAATGCTACCTGTAATTGTTTTGTAGAATATATGAAAAAAGAATCCATGCGACTGGACTTCACAAGGCCTTCATGTCCCTCTTTTAATATTAAGATGGACAAATCAGCCTCTTCATTTGCCCCTGCATTTTCAAATTCCACTGTCATTACTAACCTCTGTGGGTGCAAGGAAGAGCTGTTGTGTAGGGAAGTTACCCAGATGATGGATAGGCAACAACTGAAGGAATGAAACAAAGATATAGCATGGCTTTGTGAATTGGGCAGCTTTGCTCCATTCCTAGAGCTATAACTGGAAAAGATGTAAAATAATTTTTATGTTTTTGCCCCAGAATGAGGTTCTTGCTTTGGTGAGAGGCTGAAAACGCTGTTGCAAGGTGGTCATCTTTGTGGCATTACGAGTGCTTTTCTGCTTAGTGAGAGGTTTTGCTGTGTGGTGCTGTGTGGTGCATGTCACTGCTGCAAGAAGGTTGCTTGTCTTCCTATGAGATCATTGGCTTGTTGCATGGCTGAGAGCTTTATTTTAAAGGTTTCAGCCGTGTGGAATTGCTTGGTTTCAAGGTGATTGTCTTAGTTGAGTAATGGCCCACTTTGTTGCAAGATAGATGGCTTTGTTGTGGGATTGACTCGCTTTGCATTATGGTTTTTTGTGTGGTTAAAGATTTTGATTTAGAACATATTCTAAGGTAAAGGCTCTTGACCTGAAAAGTATTGGCCACCTTTTGCGGGTCGATGATATCTGGAGTAGGCTTTTTCAGAGGCGTGTATGGTGCATCCAGGGTTGCGGTATTATAATTAGCTGTTAGTTTATCTTTTAGGTGGCTCAGGGGTTAACAGGGAGGTAGAGGAGAGATTTCAGTCCTGGTGCTGCTTTACCAATACCAGCCCTGTAGCAGTGTTCTGGATCACTCAGAAGTGAGAGGTTGGCTGACTTGGCCATGCAGGGTAGAGTAAGTTAACTTGGTTGGAGGTTAAATGTGGACTAGGCTTCAAAAGAGGTGTCCCAGAAGGCGGAAGTAGTGTTGGACCTCTGAGGACAGCTGGAATGCAAGAATGATTTTGGAGTCAGGAAAGACTTCTAATTTTTTCACCTTGGTGTGGGGGTGAGGGTGGATGATTGAAGAGGGTTGAGTGTAGGGACTTGACTTGTGGGAGGGTGTATTGTGCCTGCTGTCAAGCAGCAGAAGTTCCACTTTGCCTCCAGTGGCTTTCCAGAACCTTCCAGTCTAACAGAGGCCAGTTCCAGGCAGAAAGGTTTCCTAAGTATTTCATTGCTTTTGCTTGCCCATGACACCATAGAATAAGACAACATCAGCACTGGAGCTGGCAAGAAATCAACTGCTAAACAAGGGGTCCACTTTTTTCTAATGAGCTCTACTGCACAGGGCATACTGAGAAACAGGAACTTGGGCCTTAACCTTCCCTTCTAAATGGCAAAAAGGATGCGAGGGAGGAAATTGGGGTGAACCTTCACTTGAATGAGAGGACCAGTCAATTCAAGGAAACTTCCCTAGATGTCTGTTCTCACCTTCCTCCTCTCAGGAAGTGAGTCACGACACTCAGATTCTGAACAGCGCAATGATGAGTTATCCTTTGATTTGGGAGTCACACTAATGAGTTCCACAGGGCATGATTCCCCATTGGTGGGTTTGCGGTACATGATTCAATATTTGTGGTTTGCCTGGATGTTATTTTCTTTTTTTTTATTATTTGGGTTAGCAGGATGTGGTTCCACTTTGGTGGGTGACCTAGGACACATTTAATTTGTTAATATAACATAACGTGTATTTGTAAAGCATGCATTCACCCGGAGGGGTAACTTGGCGCTAAATAACAGCTGTTTATAGCTTCCCAATACAATGGTACAAATGGTTAACTTTTTGCATGTTTCTTTGTTGTTTATCTTTTGGTGGATTATATAGCTTACAGTTCAACATTGGCTGAACAGCTCCCAGTCATCCCCAATGGCTCTTAAATAGCATATGGTACACATTTCCTTATTGGGTGGCAACCTTGAGCACTTTTTGCAATAATTGCCGAGAATTTACTTCCAATACCCTGTTGGAAACATATCTATAGAAGTATTCTGAAAATTGTCAATCACTGTACAAAAAAAGGATTGGCACAAGGGGGATAATACAAATCCCATATATGTTATGAATGAGGAACTTAGCTAAGAATCATTTTGATCTACAAAAAGACACAAACATGTTTAGTCCAGTGGTAATCGCAGGTTAAATTATTAAAACAGATGCTTAGCTATGAGGCCATTTGAGTGTAAAGACTGCCTTCAAAGTCATCCCAAGCACAACTATTTGATTTTTCTTGTTGGATGAAAATTGCTGGAGGCAGCAAGTGCTTTAAAAACCATAATATACGGCGCCCCCACACAAAGTCAGCACCCGGTGTGGTGGCAACGGTCGCACGCCCTAGATCCGGCCCTGCCACGGACAGTCAGAGTCAGTTACCCCCAGTACCAGTCAGCAAACAAATGGGAGTGCCCAGGGCACAAGGATGACTTTGCAACAGATAGTAATTTACCCTAAAGCTCCTCAGATCCAAAAGCTATCATACTGTGTTATACAGTTCGGGATTTGTAGTGTTAAAATATAATACTGTAGCAACAACCAAACAAATGTGTCGAAGGATGTATTGATGCTGTGGGATATATTCTCAGAAAGTCGAATGTGCAAAGTTGCATTTTGAGAGCTCATTCGGATTCTTTTATGATAGTGGTGTTGAAGTGATGTGCAAATTACGTGTGGAACATTATTCACACATATACGTTTTAAAAATAGATTCCGCATTCTAAGGCAGGCCAGAAATACCATGCGCCCATGATCTCCCACAGCTCCTGTTATGACGTTATACCATAATACATATTCAATAGTGTCATTAACTGCATTGAGAAGACACACTCCGACAATGCTGTTATTTTCTCTCCCAGGGCTGTATTGTGAAACTGAATTTAAGATTGGCTCAGCAGCACTGGCGCTTTCTTTTATGCAAAATAGCGATGACAAGACTTTATTTCTTTTTTCTCACTTAATGCTGCAGCCCGCCATGGCTCTTAAAATTCAACTACTACACTGTTAACAGCTGACACCAAATGTTTTAAATACAGCTTATTTAAATTTTGTCAACGTACCACGATGCTCTTTTTTCTTAAGCTATCCTCTCTGATTCCAATTTTCCACGAAACACGAAAAACAACGGAAACAATTCTACTAATTTGAAATATGGCACATACAGCACGCATTCTTGTACCCATGAACATTTCAGTCTGGAAAAATTGCATTTCTAAACAGCATAGGTATAGTCTCTCTAGTAAGGTCTTTTGTGAAGGTTGCAAAAAACGTGAAAAAAATATTCACAACTTTTCCCTGAAATATTTGGAAATAATAGTGTTAACACATATTAAACAAGTGGTCTAAAATATTTTATTAGCTGTGATAAAGCTTTCATAATGCAGCCATGTACTCACTCTCCTTGAAAACATAGGAGCAAATTTATTATAGGTTTTGCATCACGCTGCACCACGCAAAGCGGGGCGGCGGAAAACCTACAGTGATCACCCTGTATGGCCCAGCCTGGCTTGGTAAATCTAGTGTAACACCAGGCAGCGCAAGCCGCTGCTGGCGTGAAGCCACTACCTTGTGCTACACTGAGTGGTAAGCGCGTTACATGGGTGGAGTAGGGGTGTTCCCATTCATCCATCGATGTATACTGACACAGTCACAGATTTACCAACGTGAAGGGAATTTCTGACATTATTAAAGACACAGAGACTGATCGTATGCTTTCTTAACTTGCTACTTTTATTATAGCAGCCAGAAATCAACAAACTACACTTCCCACAAAGCCCTGGGTCACAATCTCCTGGACAAGGGGAAGTCATACTAAAAATCATTCATGACATGAGCTTAGTCTATATGTAGCAGTGGCCAGAAAGTAATAGGCTATTTTCTTGATGTAAAGACAAAAGAACTCGATGAATGAAATGGTACATCAGAAGAAATCCAACATAAATAGAACACTTCTTTAGAATTCCAAAGTGAACCATGAATAGCCAGAGGTCTTGAGCTACATATGTGTCCTGTTGAGTTGAAGCCTTGAGAACCACCAAGCTGAAAAAATCAAAACATTTTGAGAACAGAACATTTATTTGGTGGAAAGTGTTCCAGTGGAAAAGGGCAATATTTACATATCCTCACTGCGTCAAAGACCCGTCATCACACTAACTCATTCATACACGCATTCATTAGTGGAACCCATAACACCAACACTCATACGTCTCACTCCGAATCTGCACACAGGAGGAAAGAAGCACTGGACATGTGGGGTACCTTCTTACCTATAGGAAGAAAATTCTTTACATTATATACATTATGTACATCTGCATCTGTAGAATCCTAACTTTAACATTAAGGCCCTCCACCATTCGGTCGATGGACCAATTAGATGGACTGCTTGATGGTGATTTAGAACCAGCTAAAACACATTTAAAGTTTCGGAACCTTTAATTAATCAATACCTTATTAAAGAATCATAAACTCATTTTTTTATTTAATCAATGTTTAGTCTATCTAATTAATTCGCTTTCATTTGCATAATCAGCATTTTAATCAACACAGAGTTTTCAAATGAATATTTGGCACAAATTAGCATGACAATTATATTTACCTAAAATCTGATATCGGTGACCATTTCCCCGAAACCTGTCAGCCCTGCATAAATCAAGATCTCTTCAGGTGAAATCAGCCTCTCAAATGCAGGCTAATACCCAAATAAGTCCGGGAAAAGTTATTTTCGCTCGGCACGACACAGTCCCAAAGGTATCCATCGGACCAAGCAATCATGCAAGCAAATCGATCAGCAGTCACCAAGCGAAACTTTGGAATGCACTTCGGGAACGCACTCGTCTATACCCTCTTCTAAAGTTCCCCTTTTATAGTAAATTCTAAAATATTCGGCAACATTCTCTAAGAATCGAAGCATTCTGATTGGCTAAAATCCTAAAATTTGAAATATTGAACGCAGTTCCCAGGTTCTCTTGGTTCCCAGGGAATCGAACATGTGTTCTTTTAGTTTGTTCTGTTCTCATGCGAAACGTTCCGAAGTAACAATATGTAGACCTCTGTATACAGGTTGCCATTGTCTTTTCTGTCATTCACACTAGCTGAGTTCTGGCAGTCCTCCACGTTCCTATCCTTGACAAGGAACACGGTGCCCAAATTAGAGGTCGCCTGGAGATCTTCAGAGCCATCCGAGTCTGCGCAGTAGACATCGCGCTCACACAACGGTGGCCACTTCCGAACTCCATTTTGAATATCACGGCCTAGTAGGCCCGTATACCAACTTAAACGAAACAAACATAAAACATAATTAATATACGGAAATGAAGATTTTAATGTTTAAACCCACACTAATCCCAATATATATTAGTAGTTTCCTAGCTAATAGCAACATTTAAAGCAATAATACTCACCATTCCGCAATACCAGGAACGCAAACCATTATAAAAGCAACATGAATCATGCAATTTCTATCAAAACACATCCTACGGTTAATATGCGTACCACAGTTAATCATTAGAATTATTACCCATGCAATTAGCAATTTAGTCCCATGTGTAATTTGTGTTTATTAAGGTGTAAAGTTGATTAATATAACTCTCCACACAGTTAATACAAGTTAATATTTAGACTAGTTACATAATTAGTATTTTGTCATGCAAATAGAGAAGGTATACAAAATTGTGCTTTACCTGCTCCACCAATCACCCCTTTGGTGAATTTTATTATCACCACAAATCCCACTAAATTTCATAATATTTTTGTGGAAACGATTTCTCAGTTCTCTTACTTTTGGTTACGTCATATCATAGTTTCCCCCATCTCATCCTCTCTTGTTTTCTTATACATATTTTATTTCCACTCCTCCAGTTCTATATCTCCCTTTTTTCTTTCCCTTGTTTCTTTCTCTCTTTTCTTTGCAACGTCTCTTTTTATTTTATTTTGCAACTTTCTTCTTTTTATACATACACATCCTAATCTCAAAATCAATATTAGTACTACCACACAACTTACTGGCTTTAGAATCTTACCTACAAAGGAACTACCTATTTTGATTAAGAAGCTTTTTACAGCAGAAAACCCTTTACCAATCTTTCCCCAAACACTTTCAACCTCCAATGGAATAATTTCCTCATGCAAATCTGTTATATTCTTAATATATTTCTTTAAATTTTGACTCTCGTCAGGAATGTAAGTACAACAATGTTACACATTCAGCATTCCGCAGACTCCTCCCTCTTTTGCCAAAATGATATCAAGGGCAAGTCGATTTTGCATCACCATGGCTCTCATGGCAACCTTTTCGGTATTTACCAGTAAGAACCATCCAGCAGTGCTTGTCGATAAGCCATCCACTACTGTAGACAATTTTCTAATTTTATGTGCATTCAGAGATATTCCAACGGCTGGTATCAGTGCTCCAAAAATACACTCTACAATTTCTGACCAACTTTCCCTCCTTCTACGTGTTAGTTGCCTACCTATATCGTGCACACCATCCTTTCCCCTTCCCACATGAAATATCTTTGAGAAGACCAGGCCATGTGCCATACCAATGGTCCGGCAACCGATAATAAGCCTTGCTTCCGCAGATAAAATATAATCCAGGGAATACCGGGTCGTTTCCTCCTTTAGATCCCCATCCTCCCATGACTCTCTATGTATCATGGCATTCACTTGTACCTACAAAATAATTATCATAAACAGTTTCATTTCTTCTGATACACAATTTCCCTCTCTGAGGCCAATCCAAAGCCATTGCGGGACTCATTTCTCCCTTTAAAAGGTTTTCTTTCTCTACATCCCAAACTGTTGTCTCTCTCTTATCCTCAGGTTCCTTTCTTTGCATCTCAATTCTCCTCTCTTCTACCATGTCCAAGAAGGTCTTTTCTTCCTTCTTCAGACTACAAGTAAGATTATTCTTAAACACTTCTTCTAAAGTTAGTTCTCTAGTTTCTAAGAAATAATCACCTAAAGTTTTACCAGGTTTTATCTCATTTAGTTTAGGAACCACAGGTACTTGTGAGAAAACCTTATCTACATCAGAATAATAATATTCTAATTTCCCTGTTTTATAAAACAAACTTGCTAATACACTACATGTTATTCCATATGTCACAGGAAGGTGATGGTAAGTAGCATCCTCTGACACTGATGCAGGTAACTGCATGCAAACATAACAATCTCTAACGTCCATAGTTTTTACATATTCATACAATAACTTTGAAAAAATGTTATTAGAAAAATCAGTTCTAGACCTATCCTTATGTCAGTCGGTCCTATCTACCAATCTAGTTGCATGAGCATCATAAACCTTTTCTATATTAGTCTTGTTTTCAGTGTGATTTTCTACCTTTTCCAATGTTACTCTAAATGAAATTATAATAGCTAATATACTCCAAAAAAGCATTAGTAATCCTGTACAACAACAACACACCTTGCACCATCTTCGAAGGAACCCACATGTAGGTTGTCTACCTTCCGTGTTTGCCATTTCAGAAATGATCAGTGTCTTTTGATTTAGCCTCATTTATTCACAACTAACTTTGTCCAATCCCAAGGCTCTAAGCGCCTACTTGGTCCCTTTTCAGTTGTATGTCTTATCCGGTAATTTAATCTCTCTGCAACTTCCTCTCGTCCCTTCAGTCTGGCAATTGATTGTCTTTTACCTTGTTTTCATAATCTTGATTCAGAATTTCCTGAACATCCGTCTCTTCTCCGATATCAGACAAGATAACTCTCAGGATTTCCGAATCTTCTTCCTCTTCAACCACTTCCGGTACAGTTACCCTTAGGCTTTCTTGGCTGTCTGCTTCCTCTTGTACATCAGGAAGTGCCACATATGTCCATTCCGGTGACTTATACTTCTGGCTCGGTTTCATAATTTGCTTTTCCTTCTTCAAGTGTGCCTGATCAGTGTCTTCTGATTTCCCTTGACTGGACTCTTCATTCACTTGTTCTGCTTTAGATGATTTCACTCTTGTCAATCTATACCTCAGTCTTTTTATTCTGTTTGGCCAAATTTCTTCTTTTGATGGCCTTTTCAACTTATTTCCCTTCTCACCTCGCTCAGTTTTCCAAGCTCTCTTCCTCAAGACTCGCCCTTCTTGTGCTTCTCCTTCACTTTCTTCAGATTCGGTCTCGGTTTGACTTTTACCTTCTTTGGATTTTTCCTTCACAACCTCCTGTTCCCTATCTACAGTTGTCCCTCCTCGTGTTTCTTCCACGCAATCTTCCTGCTGACTTACTGTCCCTTCTTCCACCTGGATGTGTGTATTCCCTACACCTCCTCGGGGGTCTTCCGCAACAATCTTACCCTCACTCTCTGTATCTAATTCCTCACCTTCTAACTGTACGACCTCAGGTGGAATTTCTCTCGTAATTGTATGTGGGGCTTCTTTATCAAGGATTTCCTTGTCGGTTTCCTCAATTTTCTCCTTTACCTTTTCCTGTACTCTCACCTGTTCCGTATCTGATTCGGAGCTAGTGTCCAAAATTTCCGGTCATCTCCTTAATGGTAAATTCTCTTGTTCTGGAACTTGACTTGCTTCCATCTCTCCCCTTCTCGGGGCTTGTCTTGTTCTGGTTTCTTCTGATTCTGACTCAGAACTGGTATCCGATTCTCCCAGATATTCTTCTTCAGGTCTATTTGCAGGACTGGGGTTTCGGAGAGTGTGACTTGCATGACTCCAATTCTTTACTCTGGTACATTTCACAGCCGTCGTTGTGGTCAAAATTACTTGACGTGGTTTTCCCCAACGTGGGACCAGACAATTTCTCCTTCTATGCACTTTGATCCTTACCCAGACTCCTGGACTCAAATCATGAGCTGGCTTCTTTTCAAGGGTGGTTGCATCCGATCCAACCTGATGAAACACAGAATAAACGGAATCAGCTAACACTTTGCAATAATCCAACACGAAGTCATCAGATATAAGTAGTAGTTTGTTGACAGGAATGAAAACATATCTAATCACTCTACCCATAACAATCTCATTGGGACTCAGTCCAGTATTCCTATCCGGAATCAATCTAATAGTTATGAGCACTAGAGGCAAGACATCAGGCCATTTTAAACCTGTGGCCAAACAAATTTTTCCCAATCTGTTTTTAATGGTGCCATTTATCTGTTCCACTACTCCAGAAGCCTCTGGACGGTAGGCACAATGCAGTTTCTGTTGTACATTTAATGCTTCACAAATCAATTTTATGATTTCATTCTCAAAATGCTTTCCTCTATCTGACTCAATCGTAACTGGGAAACCAAATCTTGGAATGAACTCTCTCAATAGGAGTTTCGCTACTGTAACCCCATTACTCCTTCTGGTTGGATACATTCCACCCAGCGTGAAAACAGACAAACAACTACTAGAACATACCTTAGCCGATTACATGGGGACATTTCAATGAAATCAATCTGCATTCTAGTGAAAGGACCTCCCTCCCGTCCTATCGTTCCTAAACTCACCACTGTTTTTCTTCCTGGATTGTATTGCTGACATATTAGGCATCTCTGACAAAGGCTCTCAGCTACAAGCCGGAATTTTGCATTATACCAGGTCTGTTTGAAAAGTCTGATCATGGCATCCCTACCCACATGTACTTGTCCATGGTACATCCGTGCCATGGTAGAGATCATGCTATCAGGCATACTGGTCTTGCATCTCGATAGACCCAAACTCTGTCTGCCTCTCGTGGTGCACATCCTGATTTTATCATCTGTTTCTTTTCTTCTTCTCCTGCCTCTTTCTGTAACTGACTCACCTCCTCACAAGTACTCACAGTGTTAGTAAAAAAGTAAGGGACATGAATTCCTTTTCCCTACTCCGATTGACTGAATTCTATTTGCGCTCACAATATTGCGCACCCTTTGTGTGGGCTGCACATTTTACTACCGCCAATTGGTTAGGCAGCTGTATCGCCTCAAGCAACTTGCCAACTACTTCCACATTCCTTATGGGAGTTCCACTCGATGTCAAGAACCCTCTTTGGGACCAAACCTGCCCAAAATCATGCACAACTCCAAATCCATACTGACTATCAATAATCACAGTTATTCGCAGAATCTTTCCCAACTTGCATGCTCTCGTCAATGCAAACAATTCAGCAACCTGAGCTGATCTTACTCCTTTCAAACATGGCGCTTCCAATACAGCCGCTACAGTACATACTGCGTATGCTGCACTCAAAATTCCTTCTTAAGTTCTCAGGCATGACCCATCCACAAACATCACATAGTCACTTTCTTTCAAAGGTACATCTTTTATGTCCGGACGTGGCTTGGTGCAAATGTCAAGTACTTCCAGACAATCATGATCCACGTCATCCTTCACTTCCACATTTACAGCATCAGGCAGCAGTGTTGAGGGGTTCACATTGAGACACCTCACAAGGCTAACATTCGTAGTACCCAAAATGACTTTCTCATATTTAGTTAGACGACTATGCGTCATAAACTGAGTGTGGCTCCTTGTTAAAAGGATCGCAACATCATGGGGTAGAAACACTCTCACAGGGTATCCCATCACAATTCCTTCACTCTGTTCCAAACTCTTACAGGTAGCAGCCACTGCTTTCAAACATCCAGGCAACGCTGCAGCTACAGGATCTAATACAGCTGAGAAATATGCAATTGGTCGTCTTAACTTTCCATGCTTCTCTACCAACACAGAAAGTGCACATCCATCTCTCTCACTGCAATAGAGCTCAAATTCTTTCTCATAGTCAGGCATTCCCAGAGCCGGTGCTTCACACAAGCTGTCTCTCAATTGTTTAAAAGCCTTCATTTCTTCTTTGTTCAATTCAAGGGGATCTTTCATATCGATCTTCGTCAAGCGTACCAGAGGTTTTGCAATCAGTGAAAAGTGGCTGATCCACTGACAACAGCATCCAACCATTCCAAGAAACATTCTCACCTCTCTTTGAGTCGTTGGTGCTCTCATTCCCTTTATTATTCTGATCCTGTCTGCAGTCACCTTTCTCAGACCTTTCTCAATTTTATGGCCTAAATATTGTACTTCCTTTTTGCAAAATTGTAATTTTAAATGGGATACTTTAAGTCCTCCATCCGCCAGATGATTCAGTAATGCAACTGTATCCACCACACAAGCTTCTCTGGTTTTCAATGCTACCAGTAGGTCATCGATGTATTGCACTAGTACTGAGCTTTCAGGCATTTTTAAGTCTTCCAGGGATTTCTTTAGGATCTGATTAAATATTGATGGTCTTTCTATATACCCCTGTGGGATTCGGCACCATGCCAACGTACGTTCGCCGAACCGGAACGCAAAAATCTGTTGGCTGTCAGGGTGCAAGGGGATGGAGAAGAAAGTGTGACACAGGTCAATGACCATGTACCATTCTGCATCATGGGGTATCTGATATAGGATCACTGAAGGATTTGGTACAATGGGTTAACAAGGTACAACTATTTTATTCACTTTTCTCAAATCTTGCACTATCCTGAAAGTCCCGTTAGGCTTCTTCAAACCCATAATTGGTGAATTACATGGACTACTCATTGTCTCTCTCAAAATTCCCTGTTCAACCATTTTGTCTATTGTAGGAGTCACTCCTGCAATTATTTCTGGTGTCAATTTATATTGGGAAATTTTCGGGTAACTTATTCCTTCCTTTACAGTTATCTTCACAGGGTCTACCTTTATCATCAATCCCATATCTTCTCCCGTGAAATCCCATACCTCGGGGTTTCACTGTTTTCATCAACTCCTGAGGCAATTCTTCTGGGTTAAATACAACAAATGCCTCAGTAACTTCGGGTTCCATATTGGCCATGGTCATTCTGTACAATACATCCTCATCAGGAGTTTCAAAAGCTATGCCATCCGGAGTACAGAAAATTGTGCAGTTAATTTTACACATCAAATTCCTCCCTAACAAATTTACAGGGCTAGTATCTCACCCAACAAATCGGTGCATATCAGTAAATTTCCCTATTTTAACTTTAACAGGTTCAGTGAGATACGGTTTTATCTGTCTATTTGAGACTCCAACTACTTGGATTGTGTCACCCGAGAGAGGAAGATTTTTTACGTTAGCTGATCTAACAGTCGAAAGAGTAGCACCAGTATCTACTAGGAAAGTAATATTTTCATCATTTACCTTTCCATCCACAAAAAGGCCTGTCTGGTCTACCTCTAGAGTTGCACCAAGTACGCACTCTTCTTCCTCTCCTCGGCAGGTCAATAACCTTCTTCTGACTCACTCTCACCGTGCTGCAGCCAATACTGCGAAACAGCACTAGCGCGCAGTAGCTTTGTTACCTGTTCCTCTGTGTAGAATCCTGTCTCATTACTGTATCTCTGAGGATTTACGCTCTGTGGAAAAGATGGCTTTGACACCTGACACTGTTGCGCAACAACCTGATGCTGTCGCTGCGGTTGACAACTCACCTCATTCTGCACCTGTGGATTCAATGATGCATTATCGCCATTAGCACTCGGGGGTAATTTACACTCGGATATCCAATGCCCTAATTTTCTGCGATTGTGACATGGCCACTTCTTTTTCGCTTCGTCTAAACTAATATGCCCCTTTCCATTTCCAATATTAGGTTTTGGTCTCACATGGCCCATGCCATTTGCTTGTTTGATCAACTGGGATTCTTGCCTCTCCGCTACTTTAACTTGAGCCCACGTGGCTTACTCTTTCAGCTTGCGCTGCTTTGCTTCAATTTCGTCGCTAAAATATTTTGCATGTCTCAGTACTTCATCTATCTTTTTATTTTGCCAATCTACTGTATGCTGTTTAATAATTTCGCTTACTTCAGGTCTTAACCCATACACAAATTGATATACAAAGTGACTTAGATCTTTCTCACTTAATTTCTCATCACCACTGTATTGCTTAAAAGCCAACAGCAATCTTTCATAAAAGGCATGGACAGATTCTTTAACTTCCTGGTGAGTTCTATTAATTTTCACCCAATCAGTTTCTTTTGGAAGCACTTTATTTTTCAAAAAGGTGATTACCTGTTCATATTTTCTCATTACTTCTGGATCAGGGGCACCTGTTTTAGGATCCCTAGGATACTCTTGAGTGGGCCAACCTACCATAATTTTACATTCTGCCCACAAATCTGCTGGCACAATTATGTCAAAAAGACCGTTCAAATCTATCCACAACACTTTTGATAATTTAACAAACCTTTCTACCTGTCGGGACCACTCCACAGGCTTCTCCCTAAGCCTGGGGAAATCATTTGTAAATGATAAAATATCCTGTCTAGTCGAGGGAACATGCACATAACCCCCTCCTGGGATCTCCCTCATAGGGCATTCCGTTACCACCGTCTCCTTTTCTCTTACCGGGAACGCTGAAAAGGTCTTATCTGTTGCATCATCTCTTTGTCGCAACCACCTGCTTTTCCATCTATTTACATCACCCCATTTCCTTAGCAAGCCAATTAGTTTGCGTAAATCTTCCTGCAGTATTCAGATTTTCGATATCTTTTTCAGAGAAATCTACTCTATATGGCTTCTGTAATGACTTTATTTTCTCAAAATCAATGCCCATTTCACTCGCCACTTCTTCCAGTTTCTCATGCAAACTCCTCGCTCTCCAAGTTATACTTTTACAAAGAAACATTAGCTCTTCATCCTGACATGCTTTTAAATTTTCAGTTGGAATAGTCCCTACTATTAATTCCTTCAACGTTATTTTTAGTTTGGCCACATCTAAAGGTTGAGGTTCTGTATCTTTTCGCTGTAAACTCCTTAACCAATCGCTTAATTCATCAGAAGTGGGACCTACAGGAACTGTTTCATTCCGTATCCGTTCCATACTTCTTTCTGGAGACTTTGATGCTGATTCTGTTGTCATCAGCGTCTTACTTGCTGGACTTTGAATCGTTGTCAGATTTAAGGAGTACTTAACCCTGAGGTTCCTTCTAATTTTCCCCATGGTTTTTCTCCTGAATCTCTTTTTCCTGTCTCGATTTGTTTATTACTATTGTAAGGAACTGTTAAACAATGCTCACTATCTTTCTGTTTATCAAAGACAGGCATCACTGGTCCTATAGTCACAGGAACGGTTACAGCTTCCATGTTTTTGGTTAATTCCCTAATTTTGTCAGTTAATTCCAGGGTAGTTCTAGCCAGATCAACTGAATTTTCATTTACCATCCTGACAGGTTGTTCTGTTTCAGAGTCTATAAATGCATTACTTTTCCTTAAATCAGGTGACGTTTGCTCAAAAGTTTTATTTCTCGGTGTTTCTTTTACTGGCTCACTTGGCGTCAGGAACGTGGAGTTTGGTTGATATGGGGGAGGATTTTTATAGAACATGTCCTCTAGCACATCATACTCTGACTCATTCACACCATACTGTAACCTTCTGACTCTGTATTATTTCTCTTTTCTGCAAATTTTCTACCAGTCATCTCTTCCGCATTTCTCAATGGAAACATCCCATCGGTCATGTTTGCACTCCGCCATCTCCTCATTCTGTCATCATGACTATCCCGTGCACATGGTCTACCAGACATGTAATTATACCTTCCGCCATGCAGTTCTCTTTCATATATCTCTTCTTCCCATTCCGTTAAAGCTTCAAATTGAGTAGGTCTAGGTCTCAGTTCTAACCTCATCATCCTTTCTCTTAGGTGCCTTAATACAGCTAAACTGAACGAACCACTTTCTGGAAATGCTAAAACTCCATCTTCTTTGGTATATTTTGCCCAATTATCTAGCCAAATACATGTGTGATACCCATATTTCGCTACCATAAAGGATGCGGGCGATTTCGGTGGAGGAAGCAGCTGTCCTTCCCTAGTCACAATTGGCTTATCCTTTTTAAATAGGTTCTTGATTTTCCCAAACCATGACTTTTTCTCCTTCTCTGGTGGATCGTATTACATCATTTTCTCTTATTCTCTAATCCCAAATCGCTAGATTTCCTGAATCGCTTCTCTACGACTATTCTGTCTGCTGTCCAATCCCAGCGCGACTCACTCTAACGCACCAATCCGGAGTGTCTACGTCACTCTGAAATTCTCCAATGCCAGCACAACCTACACCAAAGCACCAATCCTGTGCGTTTACTTCACACTGGTAATTCTCCAGTCCTAGCACGGCGTACACCAGCGCACCAATCCGTGAAAACCTCGTCTCTCTGTGGCTGGCCAATCCCAGCGCGGTCTTTCTGCCGTCAGCTTGTCTCGCTACTCCTGCTTCTGCTGACCCCTCCTTTACAAAATTTATCGGCAAACTTTCTCTTACGTTCTCTTCAATCAAACATCTGTTAGTAACGACATAAAAACACCACCATTGCCTGTTTCGCTAAACCAAAGAGATAGTTTTATTCAATTACACAAGAATTCTGTATTTCCCTACCACAGAATTATTCTGTTTCGCCGATAAAGTAGCACTTCCCTCTACCTTACCCTTCTAACAAGCCAAAAATCTAACCGTTTCTCTGGGGATAAATCACATGTGGAGAATACAATGCTCCTGAGAATTAAGGCCAGAGTTTCACGAGAGAACCTGTTGCTATTGCACTCACACACTTTCACAAAGAAATGTCCCTAACGATAACACACGATGATGTTACCAATTCAAGCCCAGACAATGCGTCGTGTGACTCCAATCGCCACACGTTTTCCCCGTATACCTACAGGGCAACAAGACAATACACTGTGCGACTTCACTTGCCACACGTTTTCCCCGTGCACCTACAGGGCATCCAACTTCCTACATCACGGAAGTCTTCAAAACAACATAAAACGCAACGCGACTCAACATAGAATGTTAGTACATAAATCAATAATCAATAATCAATAATCACCAAACCAATGCAATAAAACCATAACTCTGCTACCAGAAAAACTGATCCAGCGGAAAACAGCAATATTTACATATCCTCACTGCGTCACAGACCCGTCATCACACTAACTCATTCAGACACGCATTCATTGGTGGGGCCCATAACACCAACACTCATACATCTCACTCCGAATCTGCACACAGGAGGAAAGAAGCGCTGGACATGTGGGGTACCTTATTACCTATAGGAAGAAAATTCTTTACATTATATACATTGGTGCCAATTCGGATCCTGGAAAAATTTTCCCCGTACGACTCGTATCCGGTCTTTTTACCGTACGAATCGTACAAGTAGCGTACAAACTGCCAAGTACGATTCGTGTGGGAAAAAGTCCATACGAATCGCATCGGGAAACTTTCCCCTCACGTCCTCGGGTCGGAAAAAGTGTCCGACACATCCCCGGACAATTTTACGTACAAATGTGAAAAGTGAAGTCCGAGCGCGCAAATACAATCCGTCCCGTGCGTCCGATGTTACAACCGTATGGAAAATGCACCGTACGGACCGAACTCCCATAGCAACCATAGAGACATGTGCCCGCATACGCGCCGAACCCCCCCGCCCCCGTAAGTACGCGCCGAACCACCCCCCAGCCCCGGTAAGTATGCACCGAACCCCCCCAGCCCCTGTGAGTACGCGCCGAACCCCCCCAGTTCCCGTGAGTATGCGCCGAACCCCCCCAGCCCCTGTGAGTACGCGCCGAACCCCCCCAGCCCCCAAGAGTATGCGCCGAACCCCCCCAGCCCCCATGAGTACGCGCTGAACCCCCCCCAGCCCCCGTAAGTATGCGCCGAACCCCCCCCAGCCCCCGTAAGTACGCGCCAAACCCCCCCCAGCCCCCGTGAGTACGCGCCGAACCCCCACCCATGTATGTACACCAGTGTATGTGCGGACCGTACCCCTACCCGTGTATGTACACCAGTGTACGTGCGGACCGTACCCCCACCCGTGTATGTACACCAGTGTACGTACGCACCGTACCCCCACCCGTGTATGGACGGTGCGAACCCCCAGCGCTACGCACTGGGGGTTCGTGCCGTACACGGGTGGGGGTACGGTCCGCACGTACGCTCGTGTATATACACGGGTGGGGGTACGGTGCGTATGTACACTGGTGTACATACACGGGTGGGGGTTCGGCGCGTACTCATGGGGGCTGGGAGGGGGTTTGGCGCGTACCCTAATCTAGTCGTTTCGCGGCGTACTTCGTTTTCCCGGCACTTTTTGGGTGCCGTAAAAATATTGCCGTCCGGACTGCTGTGGGTGCGAATCGTACTTCCTGGTTCGTGAAACGCAGGCTGCATGCGTCCCGACGTCACGTCGGCGCTTTCCCGGATCACATTTGTATGGATATTTTCGTCGGTCGGTGTTTTTTACGGTTCGTACGGAAATGGTGTTTCCGTGCGAATCGTACTTGCATGTTTGTAATGTTTTTTTCCCGAGTATGAGTCGGACGGAGAAAACACTCCGACCGACGGTTCGTACCCGGTTTTTCCAGGATCGGAATCGGCACCATTATGTACATCTGCATCTGTAGAATCCTAACTTTAACATCAAGGCCCTCCACCATTCGGTCGATGGACCAATTAGTTGGACTGGTTGATGGTGATTTAGAACCAGCTAAAACACATTTAAAGTTTCGGAACCTTTAATTAACAAATACTTTATTAAAGAATCACAAACTCATTTTCTTATTCAATAAATGTTTAGTTTATCTAATTAATTCGCTTTCATTTGCATAATCAGCATTTTAATCAACACAGAGTTTTCAAATTTATTTGGCACAAATTAGCATGACAATTATATTTACCTAAACTCTGATATCGTTGACCATTTCCCCGAAACCTTTCAGCCCTGCATAAATCAAGATCCCTTGAGGTGAAATCGGCCCCTCAAATGCAAGCTAATACCCAAATAAGTCCAGGAAAAGTTATTTTCGCTCGGCACGACACATTCCCAAAGGTATCCAAAGGACAAAGCAATCGTGCAAGCAAATCGATCAGCAGTCACCAACGGAAACTTTGGAACGCACTTCTAGAACGCACTACGCTATACCCTCTTCTAAAGTTCCCCTTTTATAGTAAATTCTAAAATAATCGGCAACATTCTCTAAGAATCGAAGCATTCTGATTGGCTAAACTCCTAAAATTTGAAATATTGAACGTACTTCCCAGGTTCTCTTGGTTCCCAGGGAATTGAACATGTCATCTTTTAGTTTGTACTGTTCTCATGCGAAACCTCCAAAGTAACAACATGTAGACCTCTGTATACAGGTTGCCATCGTCTTTTCTGTCATTCACACTAGTTGAGTTCTGGCAATCCTCCACGTTCCTATCCTTGACGAGGAACACGGTGCACCAAATTGGAGGTCGCCTGGAGATCTTCAGAGCCATCCGAGTCTGCGCAGTAGACATCGCGCTCACACGACGGTAGCCACTTCCGAACTCCATTTTGAATATCACGGCCTAGTAGGCCCGAATGCCAACTTAAATGAAACAAACATAAAACATAATTAATATACGGAAATGAAGATTCTAATGTTTAAACCCACACTAATCCCAATATATATTAGTAGTTTCCTAGCTTATAGCAACATTTAAAGTAATAATACTCACCATTCCGCAATACCAGGAACGCAAACCATTACAAAAGCAACATAAATCATGCAATTTCTATCAAAACACGTCCTACGGTTAATAAGCATACCACAGTTAATCATTAAAATGATTAGCCATGCAATTAGCAATTTAGTCCCATGTGTAATTTGTGTTTCTCCACACAGTTAATACAAGTTAATACAAGGTAATATTTAGACTAGTTACATAATTAGTATTTTGTCATGCAAATAGAGAAGGTATACAAAAGTTTGCTTTACCTGCTCCACCAAAAGCAAAACATCTGTAACAATAGGAACAGTGGAGGGATAATATTTACCTGTGTGTCTTTACTTTAATAAAGACTTTCTGTTACTAGAATGGCACATCTTCATTTCATAAAAATAATGGAGGCTCATATTATGCTTGTATACAGCCCATTGCTACTGATATGAGTACTGGTTAAATATTGATGCCCTAGAACAATCAGAAGATCTAATCTTGTTTTATCCAAAAGGCTCAGTAGTCCATCTCTCATCTAGCAGAATGGACCACAAAGGTTTTTGTATCTTTTTCAATTGAAGATATAGCCTTAGCCTTGATATATATCCCCGTTTTCTTTGTAAAATGAGCACTGAAAAAGGAAGGGGCCCAGAGCGAGGGTAGGACGCCAGCAAGTTGCCAGTCTACCTACAAATCGGAGCAACTTTTGTGCTCTGTTCTCATCCCCGTCTGTCCGGAACTAGGTCGTGAGGGGTCTATCCTCATCCCAGTACCAGTTCCTTTATTAATCACCCCCTACCGTTTCAAGCAACTAGTGCTAAACGGTAGTGCACTCACCTTAAACATTCTAATTTGGTCCTGACGAAGTGCCATTGACCCCTTTTGGGGCAGCTGGGGCACGAAACATGTTGACCACACCCACACTTGACTAGCCCTCACGGACCATTACTCCTAAATAGGGCTTTCACATAATTTTATTAAGGCTAGAGCTACCTCATTAATAAAATACTTAAATAAGTAGGACGGCCCTATACCTTTTTTAAACATCTCACTCCTTGTGCACTACCCTGCCCTCACACCCACACGCACCCATACGGCTTCTTCAAAAGATCCCCGACAAAGAGCCCCGGTTTCGGGAGCCCGTCAGGCATTGCAGCGCCGGCCTGACGAGGGGCAAATGCCCAAATGATGAAGCATGACATCCCTTGGGGTGTGTGAGGGCATTACGAAGAAAGACCTGTTCTTCCCCACTTCCTCCCCCTCCCCAATCAGCTACCCAAAGGAACTGCTCCTCCTGTTTTCACTGAAAAAGGAAACCTTGAGCTGGAAGACCAGTCCCTGAGCTTGCAAGTTCACCTAATGTGCAATCAATCGTAAGCATCAGGACTTTGGGATGATTTAAATGTTAGAGGACAGGGTACTCCATCGCAAAATTGACAGTGAACATTGTCTGCCAAACTGACAGCCTCATTTGGAGATGAGTGAATGATCAACTTTCTGTCAAAGGAGCCCCCTTTTGGCTATGTTGATGGAAAGCTACCTCTGCCGGCCTGCCGGAGTAGGGGCAATTTGAAATAAACCTATCATCTCACAAACTACATTGGACTGTCTGATGTTTTTTTTATTGTCTGCCACCGATAGGCTAAACCTGTTGGTGAGGGACAGAAAGAAAATAATGACCACGACAGAGTGTGGGCGTCATTCTTTCTTCTGTTTGTCAGTAACAAACTCCCACTTTGGGTTTGTTTTTAGAAAAAAAATATAAACAATTGGTGGCCACCATTAAAAGCAAAAGCAAAAATCCACCAATCTTTTCATACTCTAACACCTATAACAGCAGTTCCTATCAAGTTAGAGAGATCCCCCCTGAGTCTGGAGCAGAAGGCCTTGTTCGGTGTTGCTGTCAAGTCAAACAATAGGCACTAGTGTCAGCTATCTTGCCAGCACATTTTACCTCAATGTCAGGAAAGCAGAGTCCAGGCGGTCTGTGCTTGGTGTGAAGTTTTGTCTAGGACAGGGCCTAATGGGAGATGGAGTCAGTGCAAACACTCCTGCTCCCACCCAGCACAACCACTCCATCTGTGCCTATGGCTTCCTGACAGTGAATGGAATTGCACTAGCACGGTGGCTGACACTTTTGCATGGTGTTTGGTGCACAAGTCCTTGTTGGGAATTTGAATTCAACTATAACACCATGCAGCAGTGTCAGCCTCTTTGCTAGTACACTTCCCCTCACTGCCAGTTAGCCAGCGCAACAGGAACTAAGCTTACCCACAGTGTTTCAACATGTATTAGCAATATGCATGACACTGGGCACTAGTGTCTGACTTTTCCACAACTACCAACAGGGCCTTGTGCTCAAAACACAAGGCACCAGTGTCGGACATCTTTTTCAGTACATATACACTCACTCTCAGGAAAGCATAGCTCCAGGGGTGCTGTTTGTGCATAGTAGAACAAGTGTGTGTAGTACAGGGCCTGACGGGAGATCCTGCAATTGCAAACAATCCTCCTCCCACCCAGCCCTAAATGCCCACTGTGAACCATGGTTTCCTGACAGTGAGTGGTAATGAACTGCCAAAATGCCTCAGACTGGATAATGGTGTTTGGAGCAAAAGGCCATGAGTGGAGTAGTTGTAAAGTTAGATACCAATGCCTAGTGTCAGGCATCCTCCAGGTACATTCTGACACACTGTGAGGTAAGCTTAAGTACTGTTGGTCTGTTTGCGCTGGGTGTGAAGGTGCATGTTGGACAGGGCCTGATGGGAGATGGAGTCAGTGCAAACACTCCTCCTCCCACCCAAACGAAACAGCTCATCTGGGCCTATGGCTACCTGATAGTGAGGGGATGTGTACTAGCCAGATGGCTCACAGTGATCCCTGGTGTCTGAATTGAGCACAACTACCATCATGGCTCAGTGCTCCAAAAAACAGTCCCCAGTGTCTGCCATCTTACTAGTCCATTCTCCACTCACTGTCAGCGGCCCAGATTAAGTTGATTTGCCATGTGGGCGGGAGTAGTGGTTGCCAATAAGCCAAATCCCATCATGCAATGCCATACACACATTCATCCCACCAATCCCAAAATGCAGCTCCTGGATCCAGTGTGAATGAGAGTGAGTGGAAATGTTCCAGCAAGATGTCTGACACTGGTACATGGTGTTTGGAGCACAAGGCCCCAATGTAAGGTGATATCAAGGCAGACACCTGTCCCCAGAGTCAGACATCTTGAAAGTACATTACCACTCACTGTTAGTAAAGCATATTTCCAGGTTGGCTGTTTGTAGGACCAGGACTGATGGGAGTCAGAATAACAGTAAAACACTCCTCCACACACATAGCACAACCACTTCATCAGGGCCTATGTCTACCTGAAAGTGAGTTGATGTGTACTAACAAGGTGGCTGACACTGAGGACTACTGTATGAACCTATCACAATTAACTAATTTTCCTTTGTGCTACAAACATCAGCCCACAGTGACACCCATCTTGAAAGTACACTTCCCAGCATTGTCTGGGCATCTTTCTTCCTGGTGGCCTGGTTGGGCTGGCAGGGAGGAGGAATGTACGTATCACAAACAGAGCACTCAAACCGCAGTTCCTTAAAGCAGTTTGCCACAAAATGGAAAACAGCAGAGTTTGTGATCTCAGAGTTTGTTTTAAAAAATTCTAATATCCTCTTACCTCATTGCGTATTTTGCACACTGCCTCTGACTTCCCCTGGTGTTAGTTCAGCCCCAGGCACCCTGGTCCGTCGCGGCAAGTGCCGGTTGAACGGAGGGTGCAGAGGAGGCGAGAGCAGACACACTTCCGGGCTGAGGGCATTTCCGGCGCTTAGCGGTCTAGTTGCTCAGCGCCCCTCACCTTAAAGCTCTGGTACAAGCGAGCGCGAGCCAGATGACATGACTACGCGGCTCGGCCATAGCACAACTGCTGTTGCTCCATGGTAACGGACTCAGCATCTTAGCTGCTACTGAAAGATTGTTTTAAAGTTTGTTTTTAAAAATTGTAATATCCTCTTACCTCATTGCGTATTTTGCACACTGCCTCTACCTTCCCCTGGTGTTAGTTCAGCCCCAGGCACCCCGGTCCGTCATGGCAAGTGTCGGTTGAACGGAGGGTGCAGAGGAGGCGAGAGCGGACACACTTCCGGACGGGGGGCATTTCCGGCGCTGAGCGGTCTAGTTGCTCAGCGCCCCTCACCTTAAAGCTCTGGTACAAGCGAGCGCGAGCCAGATGACATGACTACGTGGCTCGGCCATACCACAACTGCTGTTGCTCCACGGTAACGGACTCAGCATCTTAGCTGCTACTGAAAGATTGTTTTAAAGTTTGTTTTTAAAAATTGTAATATCCTCTTACCTCAATGCGTATTTTGCACACTGCCTCTACCTTCCCCTGGTGTTAGTTCAGCCCCAGGCACCCCGGTCCGTCACGGCAAGTGCCGGTTGAACGGAGGGTGCAGAGGAGGCGAGAGCGGACACACTTCCGGGCGGGGGGCATTTCCGGCGCTAAGCGGTCTAGTTGCTCAACGCCCCATTACCTATATTATCACATGAATTTTCGACCGCGCAGCGGACGCGCGCAGCGGGCGCGCAGCTGGCGTGCCGAAGGTGTGCCAAAGGCAAGCCCGTCTGCGCCCGTCCGCGCCTCAACCGGGCCCAGGGCCACCCCCTATACCCAACCGGGTCAGACCATGAGAGCATAAGCTATACAAGCCGGGAGCTGCTCTCGCTCAGGCCTAAACCCTGTTGCCTCACACTAATTGTATTGAGCGAAACCAAGCAATGCCCACGATGCCAACTCACATTCGAATTTTCGCAAATCAGAAGGCTAACTCCTCTCCAGAATGTTCCCATTAAACCAACTTGTCATACCGTTAAGGCTGCACTAATTAACGTACGTTCTTTAGTTAAGCATAATACAGAAACTGCTAACCTAATAGAATCCCAAAATTTAGACATGATCTTTATTACTGAAACCTGGGCCAATGACGCCTCCGACATAGACTTATCCCTAGCCATTCCAGAGGGATACTCTATCATTAGGTCCGACAGGAAGGGAAAGAGAGGTGGAGGTCTGGCCATTATCTTTAGAAGCGAACTAAGGACAAAGGGCTCAGACCAGGGCAGCAACCTAGACGGCAAAACCCTCTTCTTTCAGTCGAACATTACAAAAAATTACACATTTAAAGGCCTTTTGATTTATAGGCCACCCAGGGCAAGAACACCGCTGATACAACTGATCAGTCCATTTCTAGAATTCGGTGTGAAAGGCCCCGACTTTTCCGTTCTGAGAGATTTCAATCTACACCTTGAAAAAAGCGCTGATGTAACCACAGCTACACTGTGCGACGAGCTGGCCAACTTAGCTATGGTCCAGATCGTCAATCAGAGCACCCACGCAGCTGGGCATACTCTTGACGGGATTTTCACTTCTAATCCCGACATTAGACTCCTAGACATCCTACCAGTTCCCTGGTCGGACCATAAGGCCATAATCTGCACTATCAATACTAAAGATACCCGAAATACAGCTGTCTTTCCGCCCAATAAGGTATCTTATTCCGACTGGGCCAAACTAGACGCCACTAAACTAAATGAACAGCTCACTCTCACCATCCCTGAATTAGCACCTGACAGTAACATCGCCACACGTCAAATATCTAGCTGGATAAAGGCAGCCATTAATGAACTAGTACCTTTAAAAAAGGCTACTTCCAGGAAAAAAAACCCTTCTCAACCTTGGTTCTCGGATGCCCTAAAATTACAAAAGCAATTTTGCAGAAGGGCGGAGAGAAGATGGAGGACCAACTATGATCCTCTGCTGAAAGACGTTTATAAAACCTCCTTGGCCTCCTACAAAAAACTAATATTAGATGAAAAAAGTAAATACTTTGTCAGAAAAATTAACGAGGCAAAGAATTCAAGTAAAGAACTCTTCGCCACTGTGAAAAAACTGACAAAATTGATAGCGACAAACAGGCAGCAATAAGCACTGAATTTAGTAACACCCTGGGCCAATTTTTCGTAGACAAAGTGACCACAGTTTATGAATCTTTCAAACTATCTGATAAGGCCAAACCCACACCGCTACACACAACTCCCAAAGATGTTCCACAACCATCAGGGAATAGTACCTGCTTCCACTTTACACCACCTTCAGTGGAACAAATTCTCCAAACAGTCAAGACAACTAAGTCAGGGAGTATAACGGATCCTTGCCCTCCCAAGGTTATGCATCTTTTTCCAGAGCTTGTGAGTGAGCAACTAGGCAGTTTATTCTCTCACATAATTAACTCCTGCCAATACCCGGATCTCTGGAAAATCACCTCTGTATTGCCACTCCTGAAAAAGCCAAATCTGGACCCACAGATCCCAGCTAACTACAGACCTATTGCAAGAATTCCTTTTGCAGCAAAGATTCTTGAGAAAATACTAAATAAGCAACTGTCCATGTTCCTCTCTGACACCCATGCCCTAGACCACTCACAATTTGGCTTCCGAGAGGGTCATGGGACTGAAACAGCACTAATTACGGCAGTTGAGGAACTTAGGAACATCTTAGACGCCGGAGGGATGGCCGCCTTGATCCTTTTAGATCTCTCTCGGCAGCCTTCGACACGGTCAACCACGGTACTCTTCTCACCCGTCTAGCCGAAGCCGGAGTGCACTCGTCAGCTCGATCCCTGCTTGCCTCCTACTTGTCTAACAGAACGTTTACAGTAGAGCTGGGAGAAGTAAAATCACAATCTTACAGCTCTCCATGTGGTGTGCCTCAGGGGTCATCTCTGAGTCCCACTCTTTTTAATCTGTACATCGAGCCCCTAGCTGCTATCATTAGAAACTGTGGTTTTCTGCCAGTCTCTTACGCTGACGACACCCAAATAGTGGTGTGAATTAAAAATAATGTCAGGGAAACAGCAGAAAAATTTCAAGAATGCATGACACAAGTCAACAAATGGATGCAGAGGATTTGTTTAAAGCTGAACGGAGATAAAAGTGAAGTTATGTTGCTAGGCACTAACATGGAAACTTGGTCCCCAGAGTGGTGGCCGCATAACCTAGTGAGGTTCCGTGTGAGACGGGACGGCACTTTTTGAGTGGTGACGAATATGGATGAGTTTGGTATCTATGAACCGCAAATGACGAGTATAGTGGGTGTACGAAGTTTCGCTATACAGCCACGTATGGTTCGCCTCATTTTCGGGTTTCGTTCATTCGAACCCTCGAGTTCCATTTTAGATACAGCGTCCATTTTGTTTCTTGCCCTCAGGTAGCCAGCGAACGGGCTTCTTGTCCGCTTCATGACCCTGGAACTTTCAAGCTTACACGGAGGACACGCGTTCCTTTGAGGTGACTTTTACGATGAGGGAAATGACACGACTAAGGCAGATGGCCCTGCTTGAGGCTCATCTTGCCGCTCCGGTCTATTGTTCCAGTCACGTATACATTAGACACGAGGTCTTTGACCCCTCTATCGAGTTTCCTTTATTGCCCCTAACACTCTTTTCTAACCTGTTGTGCATCCTCGTTCTTTCCCCGCATTCTGTTTTTCGTCCTTCCTTAATGCTTTTATGGTTGGGAGGAAATGTGTTTATTGTGGAGGGAATATGTTTTTACAGTTGGGAACTGACAGGACTGTTGTAATTATGTTCCGGCCTCCTGAAACATGAATGCGACCCTTTTGAAGTTTATTGTGGGAACCGAGTTGTAACCTTTGTTCGCCATACTGTGCTATGGCAAAAACGTGTATAAAAGGAGCGACCCACTTCTACGAATTTGAAGCAGTCTCCGAGAACCTACACGTTGTGTACTTCTTGTGACCTCTGTATCCCTGCAGTAAATAAACGCTGATCTCTGACGTCGCTGGAAGTGTCCCGTGTCTCTGTGTTTGGTACGCCAGAACAGGTAACCCACGAAGGTTTCAGGTGTTGTTCCCTGGCACCGCTGGGTCTTAAGAATAACCCAGTCCTTCAGTTGGCGCCCAACTTGGGGCGACATCAACGGTACCGGTCCAAAGCCCGACGATCGTGAGGAACTTCGTGTGAAATCTCCGAGGGAAGGTGCACCCCGCTTCACCGATCCAGTTGTCGAAATAAGTGGCCCGACGTCTTTTCCCGCGAAGATCCCCGCCTCCTGACGGCTGCGACGGACCGATGCCCTGACTGTCGACCTGTTTTGGCGCCTGGCGTAGTCCTTTGTACGGCGAGACGATTGACGGGCCTTCCTGGTGACGCCATTGTTCTCTCAGTTAAGTATTTGTGGGTCGCTCCCAGCATTGCTTTGTTGTTTGCATGGTTCCATAGCATTCGTGGTTCTTAGTTGTTGGGTTTTATTTGACGATTGCAATTGCCAAAAACCGAGGGTCTTGCATCTTTGCGAGGACATCGTAATTCGATAGCCCTTGAAGTTTGTATACTTGGCTAGTGTGCACGATGCCTGGCCGTAGTACTTTGTTTGGGTTTCTCAAATGTTGCAGCATGGATTCCCGGCTGGAGGATTCATGTCCGATACCTCCGGCTGGAACTCCGCTTTATGAGCTCTATAGTCGCCATGGCGTGGGTCCTATCGTATATAATGAATATTGGGTTCGTTACACTAAAAAGGATGGCGTCCTTAGTTGGCCACCTCATGGTAGTTTCGAGACTGCCATTTTAGATAACTTGGAAGCTAAATTATTTAAAAAGAAAGCTAGGCCGGCCATGTTTGATTCCTTCCGGTTATGGCGGAAAGAGGCCAAACAGAAAGAAATCAAACAGAATAAGAAAAATAAACGAGAAGGTGTTATTACGGTGATGCGAAATGCGGAACAGTATCAGTTAGACAAAGATGAGAAAGAGCAAGAAGTTAGCGCTCGGCTTCACCATATGGCAGTGGACAAATGTTATCCGGCGCTACCTTCGACGATCGATAAGACAGGAGAAGAATCAGTGGAAGATTCGCTTTTGTCTTATCTGATGAAATCGCCACCTCCCTATGCTCCCGATGTTATGGGTCCCGTTCGTCCACCTCTTCCTCAACCCGCTGCTTTGGCGGCTGCTGGTCAGCCCGCCGTTCCTCCCGTACTCCCGAATCCCCTGGGGCCTCAGATCGTACATCCTCTTGTTCCGGCTTCTCTCCCTATTGCGCCTTTCCAAGTCCCTCCTCAGCCTGTCGTTCCCGCTACTCCTGCTGCTGCGTCTACTTCTACTGTTTCCACCCCTATGGCTGCTGCGCCTGTATCTTCTTCCTCTTCTCCTTCTGTTCGTAGTCGTCTTATGACTGCTGTTGCTTCTCTTTATTCTCCGCTCTTTGGGCCGATACTTGGTTCAACTCTTTCAGATGTTGCTCAAAGACGCAGCCAACTTCCTGATGGTAGGGAACGTGAATCGTTGGTGAAAACGGCACGTAGATGGATTCGTAACCCTGTTAAATACACCCCACGTGTAGTGTTTGAAACGTTTTCTCAGTTTAATGTGCCCACGCAACGATTTGTGATCGAAGAATTGTGTAAGTCATTGAAAGAGGAGTGGGACGATGATATAGCTGATGATATACCACCTGAGGTTTCCGAGCTACAGCTTCGGTTTGCCACGGGTACAATTGTAGGTGACAAAGTTCGAGAGGCTCTGGAACGCTTGCTATCCCTTCGATGTACAGTGCAACCACGTGCGCTGTTTAAGGACGCGACCGCGGAATGGATGGCACAACCTGGTCAATATCCTATGCGGGAAGTTCCCCCGGTATGGATGCCAGGTGATCAGGATGCTATCCCTCCTGTCCCAGGCCATTTCCAGAGAGTGTGGATACACCTCCCTTGGAAACGATCGGAAGTGTTACAAGTAAAGCAATCCTTACCTGATCCCCGTAAGAATCCTGCAGGGTATTATAAAGAGCTGTCCCAATTGGTGGATGCTACTGTTATGAACCTAGCTGATATTGATATGTTGTTCGGCAATGTGGTGCCTCAGCCGATTTGGGCGAAAATTCGGCACGAGAATCACGTAGCCGAGTTAGGCGGTGACTGGCCTGCCCTTACAGCGGCAGATGCCCGGCAGGTTGGTGGGGCTAAACCCGAACAGATTATTGTGGCTTTGCCCCAGAGAATAATTACCCTCATGAAAACACTTATGCCAGCGATGCGCGTCAATTGGGACAAATTATCGGCGTGCAGGCAAAAGAGGGATGAAAGTGTTTCTGATTTCTTTACAAGATTTGAGGAAGCGTTTATTGATCATAGCGGTCAGGACATGGGTTCCGAGGGTGGTCAGCGGCTGTTCGTTGATAAATTTGTCTCAAATTTGTCACCCGACCTTGGCAATAAGTTGAAGAATTCTGAGAGTGCGTGGGCTGTCTCTACCACTGCCCAAATATTGGCTACGGCCCAATATTACGAAAATAGAGAAAAAGAGGAAAGTGAGCGTGCAGAAAAGAAAACTAAGGATCTCAAAACTAAGGTCTTGTTGCAGCAAGCCTATCCACCGCGTTCGAATTTCAGTGATACACAGCAGCCGAATAGATCGCAATCACAGTTCTCTAGACCACAGCCGCGCAATGCTTCGCCTGCGCCTCGCTTTGTGCTGGGATATAATCAGTGCGCGTATTGTCGTGGGGAAGGCCATCTGAAGTTTGATTGTCCGGTTCTCCGTGATAGGACCAATGGCGTATCGGCTCGGGGAGGACGTAGCGGTCCTCAACAGGTCTCTCGTGGTAGAGGTCGCGGAGTTTCCCAGAATCAGGCCGAACGCTTTGCGATGTCTTCGGATTCGCAAAATTGTTTCGATCGGCGCGAACAATCGTCCGGTCGGTCTACACAGTATCATGTGGATGATTGCTATGTTGAGTATGATGTTGATGCGGATGGTATTTACTAGGACAGCCATAGACAAAGGAAGGGAGAAGTATCAGTCCCGGTAGATCAGAGAGGGCCTTATGTTGCAGTAGCCACTATGGGCGTTGTTGAGCCTTTTCTGTTGGACACTGGTGCAGCAAAAAGTTCCATCATGCATTCAAAACTCCCTGGCGCGCCTTTGTCTGGCTTAACGAATGTTTCCGTTGGATTTTCTGGCGCCCCCGTTAGCAATCCAGTTTCTAGCCCTTTGCCCCTTACAATTGGGTCTCATGAGCTGGAAGCTCCTTTGATTTTGACTACTGGTTGTGGTGAGAATCTTTTGGGTTTAGATTTGTTGAAAAGGTTACATGCGACTTTGTACTGTTCTCCTGCGGGTGTGGAGCTTACGTTGGGTAAGAGCGTGATTTCCCCTATGTATTTATCGATCGATAAGTTCCCATCGGAATTGAGATCTCTCCCAGACTCCTTGTGGGCGACAGGTCCCAATGACGTGGGCCTGTTGGATATACCACCTTATGTTGTCCAACTAAAAGTTGGTGCGCGTTTGCCGCGTATACCTCAGTACCGTATTTCCCTTGATGGTGAAAGGGCACTGTTAGCAATCATTTACGATCTGATCGGCAAAGATGTTATTGAGGAGACACGAGGTAATGTGTGCAATAGTCCCGTGTTGCCTATTCTGAAACGAACGGATCCCTCCAAGCCTCCCGTGTATCGTCTAGTTATCGACTTACGGGAGGTAAATAAAGTCGTTGTTCCGCAGTTTCCTGTGGTGCCAGACATTACAGCTTTACTGACTCTGATTCCAGCCACTGCATCATGGTTCTCGGTGATCGATCTGAAGAATGCGTTCTTTAGCATTCCGATTGCTGAGGAAAGCAGAGATTTGTTTGGTTTCTCATTAGGTGGTCGTAGCTTCAGATTCAAACGCGCTCCACAGGGCTACTGTGAGAGTCCATCCATCTACAGCCAAGCTCTTAAAAGTCAGCTTGATGCATTTGTGTTACCGGCTGGTGCAGCCTTGATTCAGTACGTTGATGATCTGTTGGTTGCTGCTGACACTGAACAGCTCTGTAGAGCCGCTACAGTGTCTTTGTTACAGCATCTCTGTGCTTTACATCATAAAGTGTCTCCTTCTAAACTACAATATTGTTGTCAAGAAGTTACCTATCTCGGTCACTTATTGTCAAAGGCGGGAAGAAGGTTGACCCCTGAACGAATTGCAGCAATTGCTCGAATGCCTGTGCCAGCAACTCAGAGAGATGTGCGTGCCTTTTTAGGTATCACGTCATACTGCAGACAGTGGATCCCGAACTTTTCACTGTTAGCGAAGCCATTGGTAGCCCTCACGTGCAAGGACGTTTCAACCCCTTTGCCTTGGACGGAGGAATGCCAGAAAAGTTTTTCTGAACTACGTGATGCGCTGTGTTCGGCTCCTGTGTTAGGTACTCCTGATTACAGCAAGCCTTTCACATTATACGTCCATGAGAGGGACGGTTGTGCGTTGAGTGTTCTAACGCAACAATTTGGTGATAAGCAGCGTCCGTGTGCATATTTTTCCTCGACCTTAGACCCGGTGGCTAGAGCGTTGCCAAGTTGCTTGAGGGCGACAGCGGCAGCTGCGGCGTCTATTCGGCAGTCCGCAGGTCTGGTCATGGACAATATGCTCATAGTAATGGTTCCGCATGCAGTTGATACGCTCTTGAATCGGACAAAGACTCAACATCTGACGAGTGCAAGGTTGTCCGGGTACGAGCTGACCCTTTTGGCAAGTCATATACAGATTAAGCGTTGTAATGTACTGAATCCGGCGACATTGTTGCCGATTAATATAGGATCAGATGATGTGCTGCCCCATGATTGTTATTTACGGACTGAGGAAGAAACAAAAGGTCGTGTGGACCTGAAAAACACCCCCTTGTCAGACCCTGATGGTACTTTGTATGTGGATGGCTCTTGCTTCAAATTGCCGAATGGCGATGTGACGACTGCGTATGCTGTGGTGACATTAAGCACGATTGTGGAAACTGCGAGATTGAACCAGAATTCAGCACAAGCAGCAGAATTAATTGCATTAACAAGAGCGTGTGTTCTGTCGAAGGGAAAGCGAGTGAATGTGTTTACCGACAGTCAGTATGCGTTTGGTGTTGCGCATAACTTTGGAAGATTGTGGAGAGAAAGAGGATTTATGACATCGCATGGTACAAAGATCCAGCACGGGCATCTCGTGAATGATCTTCTGGATGCACTTACGTTGCCTAAACAAGTGGCGATCGTCAAATGTAGTGCACATCGGAAAGTGACGGATGATGTTGGTCGTGGTAATGCATTTGCGGATGAGATTGCTAAGGAAACGGCTAAGAATCTTGCGACTCGAATGTATGTCACGAGTTCAGTAAGGTGGCCGACGGAGACTAGTATGTGTGAAAATACTGTTGAAAGTGTGAAAGAAATGCAGAGCGAAGCTACTGAAGCTGAAAAGACCAAGTGGAAAGAAAGTACAGGGAAATTGGATATGCATGGATGTTGGGTTGACCTGACGGAATGTCAGAGGTGGATGTTACCAGACGCGTATGTATTAGCTGTTGTGACGATGGCCCATGGGTTGTCACATATTAGTGCGAAAGGGATATGCAAGTTTTTGTCTCCTGTATGGAGGAATGATGGTATCGCTAAGTGTGCCGAAAGAGTGGTTAAAAATTGTATGGTGTGCTTGATGCACAATCCCGGAAAAGGTACCCCCACTCCACCTGGTCATTTCGCTCCTCCTGCCTGTCCCTTTGAGGTTATCCAGCTGGACTTTATACATATGGAGAGATGCAATAATCTGAAGTATGTTTTAGTTGTGGTTTGCGCGTTCTCCAGATGGATTGAGGCCTATCCTCTTAAGGATAATACTGCCCTGTCAACAGCAAAAATCCTGCTGAAGGAGTATTTTCCTAGGTATGGAATGCCGCGGATTGTGTGGTCGGATAATGGAAGTGAGTTTGTGGGAAGTGTAATGCAGAGTGTGTGTAAAGGCCTTGGAATACGACAGAAATTCCACAGTGCCAACCATCCTCAGGCAGCGGGTTTGGTCGAAGGGTACAATGGTACCCTGAAGCTGAAACTCGCTAAGATTCAAGCTACGACTGGTCTGTCATGGCCTGATGCCTTGCCTCTGGCTCTCCTATCGACCAGAGCAACTGTACACTCTCGAGTAGGGCTCAGCCCATATGAGATTGTGTTCGGTCGCCCTGCAAATATTTGGGGAGTCCCGAGACCTAGGGCTTTTGATAGTCTTGAATATCCAATGTTGATCGATTACTTGTATGATTTGACCACTAAACTACGATTAATTCATCAACAGGTCTTTGCAGCTCTACCAGCGCAGACAGAGGGTCCTGGACATCAGCTCCGGCCAGGAGATTGGGTGGTCACCCGAAACTTCGGTCGGAAGCGTAACTTGGAGCCCAGATTTGTTGGACCCCACCTAGTCTTGTTGACGACGAGGACAGCGGTTCGACTGGAGGGCCGGAAAAATTGGGTCCATGCCAGTCACACAAAGAAGGTACCGATCCCCTTACCAACCGACGGTTGGGTGAGAACTGGGATTTTGGCCGGAGAAACTGAGACTCCTCCGCGTTTTGTGCCATTCAGCGACGCCCAACTTGTGGAAGAGGATTCGTCTTTGCCGAGTCCACAGGTGGAGTCATTAGTAGCAGAGAACCCAAGGTCCGACTCGTCATCCACTTCATTGAACACTGTCGTGCCAGCTGAACAATTGTTCGTAGAGCAAACTCGACCTGGAAGAAGTCGATACTTTCTTCGTTCAAGGACTAATAAAAATTAACAGTATAGTGGTTTTTAACGTTACGAACATTATGAACAATTACATCCTTTCTTTTTGAGTTTTTGTGCTTTCCACTGCTAAGAGACTTGTAATAACTTTGAACGTCTCAAGGAAACCTCGCCATCCGGGTTACCGTAGGGCCGTGCGGGTACTTCTTTCTGCTTAGCAGGTCTCCGACGTTAGGTTGGTTACTTTTGTCGATTCCTGGGAACTCCTGGGGATTGATAATCGCTACTCAGAACGAAGTGCGTCAAGTACGTCACGGACGGTTTGTAGAGGATGGCATTCTCTAAGCTGGTGGAAGAAGAAAGGGTGTTGGCGCAGAGATCAGAGTTATGGAGGGTTGTGCAAACAAAATGTTTTTTGTTTCAGGTGTTTCTATTGTTCCTAACTGTATCTATGTTATTGGTGGGTGGAGTGTATTTCGGAGTATCGTTGTTCTTGCCTTCTGTTTCACCTACCTCTTCTCTTAACCTAAGTTCCCTCACCACTGTCTCCCCACATTCCTTTCATCCTTTGCCTCAACATGAGCAGGTTAGACGTGCGGAATTCATGAATAATTCCTTTGTTCAACTCCTACATCAGCATCAGTTGGTGGTGAATACTACCAATTGTTGGGTATGTGGGTTAATGCCACACACCATGGATAGGGGTATTCCGTATCTGGTCCTCCCATACAGTTCCCAGGGTTCCACTCGAGCATTCCAAACTATGTTCCGCAGTGCACTAGATTCCTACCCCAGTCGAGAGCCACGATCTGTCAACTTCGGTCCTGGGCCGTACCACAAGCCTTTGGCGATAGCCATAGCAGATCTGGACAGAGATGTTTTCGATGCATCACTCATTCCAGACGAAGAAGTGCAGGCCTATAAGGATCTGAGTGAGACTGAGTATAGTACATCAGTGGGTGATAGACAGCTTAAGAGCTCGTCCCCGATATGGATTGTACCGCACCTTGGTAATTTCTGCTTGCAGGGTTTGGGTCGAAATCCAAGAGCACAACTTGGGAACAGTGCTTGCACTGAAACGTACGTCCTACCGATGCTCTCCTCCCCTGTTTTTCTGACTGCTAAGGGCACCTATTTTGTGTGTTATGAACGCGCATATACATGGTTACCCCGCGACTTTTCGGGTACCTGTTATATTGCGAATCTTTTACCTCCGACCTTCACAGTTGCCTCGGACTACCACAAAACTAGAGTTGTGAGAGGCGTCATTAGCAAAGAGGATACTGCTGGTCAAGAAGCAGGAGACTTCTTTAAGGGTTTCTTGCCGTTTTGGGGACCTATGGTTAATAGTAGGAACCTAAGACAGTTGACCCGTGTGGTAGAATCGACTGCTAACATTACTGCAAATGCCCTTGGTAATCTAACAGCTGAACTACAGGCGGATAGACTCATGACGTTGCAGAACCGTATGGTTCTAGACGTTGTTCTTGCAGATAGAGGGGGTGTGTGTAAAATTATCCATTCGAGTTGTTGCATTTTTATTCCTGACAATGCTCCAACTGTTTATCAAGCCATCTCGAAGTTGCACAAGATTTCCGAGTCCATACACGTGGACGAAGGTAATTGGACGCTCCTAGGATGGTTTTGGGGCCTGATGTCAACCTGGGGTTGGAAGATTCTAATGATCGTAGGGGCTGTTGTAGCGTTTCTGTTCACGTGTTGTCTTTGTGTGCAGTGTGGTCCTGCCTTATGTGGCCTATGCGCTGCGACGTGTATAAGGCGGCCATCTGTTACCAAGGAGACATTGATGAGCAGAATGATGTTCCAGCAGCATCTGAACGATCTGATGAATATTGATATAGATTCCGATCTTGACTAGTGCTTGCCTACATGAGGGCAAAAGGAGCGTCTGAGGTTCCGTGTGAGACGGGACGGCACTTTTTGAGTGGTGACGAATATGGATGAGTTTGGTATCTATGAACCGCAAATGACGAGTATAGTGGGTGTACGAAGTTTCGCTATACAGCCACGTATGGTTCGCCTCATTTTCGGGTTTCGTTCATTCGAACCCTCGGGTTCCATTTTAGATACAGCGTCCATTTTGTTTCTTGCCCTCAGGTAGCCAGCGAACGGGCTTCTTGTCCGCTTCATGACCCTGGAACTTTCAAGCTTACACGGAGGACACGCGTTCCTTTGAGGTGACTTTTACGATGAGGGAAATGACACGACTAAGGCAGATGGCCCTGCTTGAGGCTCATCTTGCCGCTCCGGTCTATTGTTCCAGTCACGTATACATTAGACACGAGGTCTTTGACCCCTCTATCGAGTTTCCTTTATTGCCCCTAACACTCTTTTCTAACCTGTTGTGCATCCTCGTTCTTTCCCCGCATTCTGTTTTTCGTCCTTCCTTAATGCTTTTATGGTTGGGAGGAAATGTGTTTATTGTGGAGGGAATATGTTTTTACAGTTGGGAACTGACAGGACTGTTGTAATTATGTTCCGGCCTCCTGAAACATGAATGCGACCCTTTTGAAGTTTATTGTGGAAACCGAGTTGTAACCTTTGTTCGCCATACTGTGCTATGGCAAAAACGTGTATAAAAGGAGCGACCCACTTCTACGAATTTGAAGCAGTCTCCGAGAACCTACACGTTGTGTACTTCTTGTGACCTCTGTATCCCTGCAGTAAATAAACGCTGATCTCTGACGTCGCTGGAAGTGTCCCGTGTCTCTGTGTTTGGTACGCCAGAACAGGTAACCCACGAAGGTTTCAGGTGTTGTTCCCTGGCACCGCTGGGTCTTAAGAATAACCCAGTCCTTCACTAGGCCAGTGCCCATGTCCAGTAAACTAATAGAAAAATCTTGGCTTCATACTAGACAACAAACTAACTTTTGACGCCCAAGCCAATAAACTTGCATCTACCATGTGGTACATTCTGAAATTAATAAGGAAACTCCTGCCTTTTATCACCTTAGATTCCCGTAAAACAGTGGTAACTGCCCGGGCCTTGTCAAGGCTCGACTATGGGAATGCTCTGTTTGCTGGGATTCAGGCTCAACACCTAGCTAAACTGCAACGCCTGTAAAATGCAGCGGCAAGATTGATCCTTGACATTCCCAGATCTAAGCCAATTACATACAAACTGAGATCCTTACACTGGCTACCAATAGATAAACGAATAAAGTTTAAATCCGTCTGCCTGGCCTATAAGGCCTTACATGGGTTTGGATCTAAGTTTTTGAAAGATCACCTGCAACTGTACGAGCCCCCTAGGACTCTTCGTTCGAGTCAATCAAAACTTATCCAGACTGCAAGATACAAGCAAGTCAGATGGGGGGGGAGAAGCTTTCTGTTACATGCAGCAAGGGCCTGGAATCTCCTCCCTATCACAATCAAAAACAGTCCTTCCATCCTGTCATTCAGGAGAGAGGTACAAACTTGGCTGTTTTCCTTCATGTAGACCAGGGCGTGTCATTTTACCAGGTAGTTTTGTCTCTGTTTTGTGCCAAGACGCCCATGGGCACACGTGCGCTCTATAAATTTCTAATCAAATCAAATCAAATCAAATCTGACTATGGAGTAAATGTATGAAATACAATATCTGTATATGCACAAAGCTAAGCAGTCACACATTCTACTCCTCAAAGTCATTCACTAGTGTATAATAAGATGAGAACAAAAAGTACCTCACTCACAACATTCCCACAAATTTCAGGGTAAAAAGACAGACTGTGAGTGTGTAGGCAGCCACACCTATTTGACTGCTAAAGACATGGACACAGGCCTGAAAAATACCAACATTGGGGTATAAAGAGTACGTATGTCACTGTGAAAGTACAGATGTCGACAACACCAACCCACCTATGTCATTCACAGGGTGTCACGGACCAGTCAATGTCTTTGGACGTGTAATACCAACTAAACACAACATGCCCAATTATGCACATAGATGGACATGCTCATTAATCCCTATCCTGTCAAAATGACATTGTCCTCCAACATAGGCCAGCATCATGGATGAAGGAGGACAGCATATGTACATTAACTCATCATTAGGTTCAGTAACCTATGTAATGGGTATGATTTGTGTGGCAGTAGACATTTACATCAATCATTGAGTCATTTATGCACCCACAGGGTGAGTTGGGAACACCCCCTGAGCCAACCATGACAGCCAGTCCCAGACTCTTGTCGACCAGGAGCTCTCTAGCGTTGATGTCCCTCAACAATCCTCGGCTGACGATGATTGACCTGGCCCATCAGGTTTGGGTCAGCCCACAGCACCAGAAGTGGCTACAGTAGGGTCCTCTGCAACCACTACCTCCTCAGCTGACAATACCCAGCTGACCCCTACCCTGACGGACACAGCAGCCTGAGTCACCACTGATAGCACAGCAACACAGAACACTCTGGAATTGACAGACAACAACACCCCTGTCAACGAGGAAGGATGCTCAGTGTTGACTGTGCCACCACCAGCTGGGCCTGCTCGGGTGGGTAGGGTGGTGGGAGGGGCCATGGGGATCCACGCCATCAAGAAGCTGGTGCTGCTGATGAGGAGCACCCAAACCTTTCCTGGATCATCAACGCTTACGAGGGTTACCAGGGAGAATTTGGCCAGGTCGTCAGGATCCTCAAGAACATTTAACAGCTGCAGGCATCTCAAAACCAACGTCTGGACACCTTCATGTCAAAAACTGATGAAATGACTGCAGTGCACCGGGACATTGTCAATTGCCTCCACCAGATCGCTAACAACATGTCAACACCTCCCTGTGTGCCCACAACATCCGGTGCCTCAACATCTGCACAAGCCACAGGGAGGGACGTGGAGTCGGGTGGAGAGTCCCCAGCACACAGCTGCCTGCACCTGAGGGCCCCACCGTAAAACATGGGAAGGGCAGTCCGAGGAAGAATCCCTGAGAGACAGATGGCAATGCATCACCACCAGGAAGTGACAATCTGCCCCTGATATCCTTCATTGTGTGCCAAGAGTTCACTTTGTTGACTGTCATTGTACTGCCCACATTGGATGGAGGGTCTAAGTTGGACTTTGGACTCAAATAACTGTGGATTTACATTTGAAGACTTCATCTACAAACACTTCCAACTTCTACTTGAACTTTTCCATATTTTTGTTGAGCACTCCACCATTGTGTGAAGTGATCTCCTAATGTCATGCACTAAAATAAATCACTTTTCACAAAATACTTGCTCATGTCATGACTGTGAATCCCAAATATACAGATTGAAATGATGCACAAAATTACAAAGAAGAAAGCGTCAAAAACATTGGTTACAAATCAGTTCCAAAATCTCAACTAATGGCTTGTGAGTAAATGTAACTTGTCACAGCATGATAGATAGACACAACCAGGTTATCACACAACCTGTAGTACATGGTACTGATTCAATGTAAGTCTTTTGGCTGCAAAACTATCACCATTTGCAAGCACAATCACCAATCATTGTCAGCAAACCAGCTCATCATGGTACATCTTTTGTTTGTGTGAAAACAGACAAGGAACACCTCAATGTGGTGCACAGGTTTATTCTACAGATACATCCTGGATACTTTAACCCAAAGACATCATTCAGTAACAAAATGCTCCCAAGTAAAATGAAATGACCATCAGTTCAGAGTGCCAGGGATTTCAACAACAGTTCAATGTTGGAGTATGTCACAGCATCATGGGTATGGTGAGATCACAACTCTGCATTTGAAATGGCAAAGTAGCCTGGCAAGGAGAAACATAAAACAGAGTCAGGAACCCAGGACTAAGGTAGTTCAACTTTTGCAAACTATGTCATCTGAAGCACAAGAATGTCTGTGTGAACACTAGCTAGGATTCACTGTAGCACTGTACATGTTAACCTGCAAATGTAATTGAACCATTTCAGTATAAACCTCTGGATATTTATCATACACTTACAAGCATACATACACATTGTACACCAGCAAGACACAAACAAATAATTGGGGTTTTTCACCTCTTCTCTTTGCATACTTACAATCATGTGAAAAAGTTGTGGATAAGCTGTTGTCTGAAATCCAAGCCGTCCTCATCATCACCACTTCTGGATCCTCCCTCGCCGGTGGCTGCTGGTCTCTGTCATCCTGTATGAGAGGTATTGTGTTCCATATTGCCAGGTTGTCAAGCATGCAGCAAGCTGTGATGATCTGGCACATCTTCAATGGGGCATATTGGAGGGCTCCTCCTGTGGGATCCAGACAGCAGAATCTGATCTTCAGTTGCCCGAAAAGTCCACTCCACAACTCGTCGGGTCCTACCATGGGCCTCATTATACTGCACTTCTGCAGGGGTGACAGGGTTATGGAGTGGTGTCAGTAACCAAGGCTGGTTGGGGTATCCAGAGTCTCCTACATTTAACACAGAAAAAAGATTCAGTTGTCTGATAACAGAGCACTATCTGACATACAATGAACACACACCACAACATACAGATGCCAGGCACGGTCACGTTGCAGCTGAGACATCAAATGGGGGATAGCGCTGTTTCTCAGGATATATACATCATGTGCTGAGCCAAGGAAACATGCGCAGACGTGGGAGATGGACATGTCAGTCAAACATACCACCTGGACATTGATTGAGTGGTAATGTTTTCTGTTGCGATAAATTTGCTAATTTCCCTGTGGTGGGATCAAAGCAACATGGGTGCCATCAATAGAGCCAATGACATGGGGTATCCATCCCAAGGCATAGAATTCCCCCATGATGTCTGACAACTCTTCAGATGCGGGGAACTTTATGTACTGGTCCAGGTAATGGAGCAATGCCTCCAACACATCCCGAAGGACATGGCTGAACGTTGCTTGGGACATTCCACCAGATGTTGCCACCGTGTACTGTAATGAACAGGCGGCAAAGAAATGTAATGCTGCCATAACCTTCACTTTGGGCATTAGTGCAGTTGGATACGTGCGACCAGGCTGTAAATGAGGTGACAACTACTCAGACAATTCTTCAATATTTGGCCTAGTGGAATGGTACTTACTTATGGTATCCCATTCTTCCATGGTCTGTAGGTCTGGAAATGGCCTGCACACTGGAGGTCGTCTGTGATACCTATGTGTAGAGTGTAAACACAGTTGGTGTTAGTTGACAATTTACAAAGCAACATGTATTTAGACAAACAGAACATGAAATCTGAACACAACTAAAACTACAGAACATTGTAAATATACATTTCAATGAAATAGGCTGAGCTTAGATACATATGACAACATTAGGACCCTTCCCAAATATGTTACAAAGGTATGGTGACACAACTATTAGAGTGCTGTAGCGTAAAATTCACTAGTGTCTGTCACCATCCATGTGATCAAGCATCACATACTCCACAACTCCCCACCAAATAAGCCGAGATATAGGTTTGTGAGTACAATTATATGGTTAAAAGGTACCCACAATAGGATCATGTAATGCCAGATGTGTGGGACACCAAATATACACAGCATCTAACAATATGAATTATGCACATTACTGTCACAGGGTGGACACTGTCATGTTGTCATGTCTGCAATACACATACAACCACATACACAAACCACTAACTTTGTAGGAGCTGCATATATAACGCCATCATCCACTTAATTCTGGGACACAGAGAAACACTAGTAAATCACATTACAAACACAAGAGGATGTGGCTGCATAATGTCATGCTCTACTCATTCAAAGGTAAATGCATTATCCATGACTTAGACACAAAACATTTGAAAGTCAGAAATCAAACGGATAGCACACTGGGTCACACGGTCCCAAGATGAAGTGAATATGTCAAGTATGCACTTGTACATCCTCAAAAATTAATTGGCATTATGACCAAGCCTATGAGGGTAAATGAAATAGTTTTGTTTCATGTTGGTATTAGCCTCAAAATCAGTGTGTCAAGTGCCACTCAAGGTTAGCTCCTCATGGGAGTTTGAGCTATTCATTTAAAGGTCCATTGCATCACGAAAAAAACTGCCTCCACACAGGTAATGCACAAAAATACAACAATTACAGAAGTGTCTGCCCTGCCAACTGTTTATTGAAAGGAAGCATTAGCCAATTCAGATAGAGCCATAGGTTACAAGTTGTTATGGTAATGAGGTAGCCGCATCCTAACCAATTCGGACACAGCCCTTGGCTGTTTGTTGTTATGGTGACAGACGCGGGTTTCGGATCGTGTCATCATCGCATGGTAACCATCTCGGTACCCTCCCATTACCAATGTAGCAAAATCAATCTCAGTTCGATGATGAGTTTTTGAATGTATCAGTAGGCGTGCAAAACTATTGCTTTGTCCGCATGGAATGAAGCCTGCCTCTGCAAATTAAATATAAGTCTGTCTGTTCCCTACAGACTTCACTTTCCTGCACTACCTGCATCATTCCTAAACCTCCTCATCTCTTTGCTGCTGTATCACACCCTCTGGGAGCTACTATGACACATACAGTTGACAGGGCCCCATCTTTCAGATAGGAGGAGAACCAGATCCTGCTGGACACCTTCCTGCCACTGTACAGCCAGCTCTATGGCAAACCAGAGAAGTGGGTGAGTGATGATTACACTCCCTTTTAATTGAACATGAGCAATTACCATGCACTACTAGCATTATGAATCTCATAGGCAAGCATGTAAACTGTGATTTTGGCAAATTTAACAGTGTGTAGCGATAACTGTTCTGGGCAGGTACAATGCTGTAGGAATGTGTGTTCTGGAGTAAACATCCTATCACTGTTCTCTTGGGATGGAGTCATCATTGAATACAGGGCAAATGCACATAATGCCACTTGCCTATCCCTTAGACATTGTTGCCAATTTGACTATGACCTATGTGTACAAGTGTTTGGCTCAGAAACATGTTGCATGTGAACTAACGTTCTTTCAGCATGTCATCCTTACAGGTCAACTCCCATCAGAAGTCCGAGCTGTGGAGGACCATCGCCTGGAAGGTGCACTCCATGGGGTTCGCAATTCAGCACATCCGTCATTGCCACAAACGCTGGCATGACCTTCGTGGCTGTACCAAGAAGATCGCAGAACTCCAGTTGGGCCTGTCAGCTCCAGGCAAGAGGGGTGGGTGCCGAACACTGACCCTCCACATGCTACCCATCATTGCGGTGGTCTTCCCTGAACTGGATGGGATGTTGAAAGCCAGACAGCAGCAAGGAGGGGGTGAGTATGTGCCTTGTAGCACACCTTTCTTAACCATGCATGTTGTAGTATCTTTGCCTGCTGGCCCTTTTACAGGTTGTAAGACACACAAAACAACTGTTCAGTTTTAAAAGATGCATATGCACAAGGATTATGAGATGCCTGGTCAGTGTAGTGACAGTAGTGCCATGCAATCAGCATACATGACAACATCATATGTATGGTGATAACCTTCAGGAGTAATGTGATTGCTCGACATGTGTCAGCATGTTGATTAATGTGTGACCTGTTCTCAGTGTGGTTTCAAAAAATCAGTGAAGTATGTTGTTATTGGAGCACTCAAGTGTGTAAAGCCCATGCTATACTTTCCGGCCAGCAGGTGATGTCTATGTTGAGGCATCAGTGAGTTTTGCTTGGTCATTGTGCCAATGTTAGGTCCCATCTGTGGTGTTCAGTGAATTCAAATGTATCCCATGTGCCAATTACAGGTTTGTTAAATTGGGTCACCTGTCACACTGGCCTTTCACATGGTTGGGATTTTATTCCTTCCATTCAAAAGAGTGAGTCCATATCAATGTCAAACATAGGTGGTCACTGGTGGAAACATGGCTGCAATTGTAATGTATGATGTTAGATACACATTCACAAAGGTTGACATGTGTTTAAAGGCTCTTGACTCTTCATACTTGATGGCTTTGTAAACCTTGTTTTTTATGCATCACTGTCAGATTCAAAGATGTGAAATGTGCATCATTGTGGTATAAGTTTACAAAATGAGATGGTAAACCAGACAAATGTATGCTGTTAAAAGTCTGCATTATGTCTAAAAGAAGTGAGGGACATCCACACTTGGTCCCTAAAAATGGGGACTCCTGCAGTTTAGACAGGATTGGTACACAGTTTTTACTGGACTCTTAAAGACTAGAGGTTCATTAACAATAGTCTGTACACGGATCACTGACGAAATATCGAGAAGGAGAATATCGAATTGTCAAAATATCGAAGGAAAAATATAGAATGCCAAAATATCGAAGCCCTATCTCCAAACAAGTAAGTACAAAAATATAGAATCCAAAATATTGTTGTAAAAAATATAGTTAGTCACAATATCGAATTTTTTTAAATGTCTAAAATTAATGTAAAATTAATTAAATAAAACATATTATTAACTGAAACATACTTAAAAATACTTAAATAACTTTAAAATTAATAAATAATTAATGTAAGTAAAAAAAAAAATAATACATATATATTAACGTAATATTAATTTAAAAAATGCAATATTTTTAGCGTAGGATAGTGGGCGGGTAAAATGTACTATTACCACTCCAGTAAGTGCAATAGTAGGGAAAGCGTTGGATAGCAGGACGGTAAAAATTACTATTACCACTCCAGAGAGTGCAACAGTAGGGAAAGCGTTGGATAGAGTAGGGCTAAAAATTACTATTCCCACTCCAGAGAGTGCAACAGTAGGGAAAGCGTTGGATAGCGGAAGGGTACAATTTACTATTCCCACTCCAGTGAGTTCAACAGTAGGGAAAGCATTGGATAGCGTAGGGGTAAAAATTACTATTCCCACTCCAAAGAGTGCAACAGTAGGGAAAGCGTTGGATAGAGTAGGGCTAAAAATTACTATTCCCACTCCAGAGAGTGCAACAGTAGGGAAAGCGTTGGATAGCTGAAGGGTAAAATTTACTATTCCCACTCCAGTGAGTTCAACAGTAGGGAAAGCGTTGGATAGCATAGGGGCAAAAATTACTATTCCCACTCCAAAGAGTGCAACAGTAGGGAAAGCGTTGGATAGAGTAGGGCTAAAAATTACTATTCCCACTCCAGAGAGTGCAACAGTAGGGAAAGCGTTGGATAGCGTAGGGGTAAAAATTACTATTCCCACTCCAGAGAGTGCAACAGTAGGGAAAGCATTGGATAGTGAGAGGGCATACTTTACTATTCCCACTCCAGTGAGTGCAACAGTAGGGAAAACGTCAGATGGCGTAGGGGTAAAAATTACTATTCCCACTCCAAAGAGTGCAACAGTAGGGAAAGCGTTGGATAGCGTAGGGATAAAAATTACTATTCCCACTCCAAAGAGTGCAACAGTAGGGAAAGCGTTGGATAGCGTAGGGGTAAACATTTCTATTCCCACTCCAAAGAGTGCAACAGTAGGGAAAGCGTTGGATAGCGCAGGGGTAAAAATTACTATTCCCACTCCAGTGAGTGCAACTGTAGGGTAAGCGTTGGATAGCGTAGGGGTAAAAATTACTATTCCCACTCCAGAGAGTGCAACAGTAGGGAAAGCGTTGGATAGCGGGAGGGTAAAAATTACTATTTCCACTCCAAAGAGTGCAACAGTAGGGAAAGCGTTGGATAGCGTAGGGGTAAAAATTACTATTCGCACTCCAAAGAGTGCAACAGTAGGGAAAGCATTGGATAGTGAGAGGGCATACTTTACTATTCCCACTCCAGTGAGTGCAACAGTAGGGAAAACGTCAGATGGCGTAGGGGTAAAAATTACTATTCCCACTCCAAAGAGTGCAACAGTAGGGAAAGCGTTGGATAGCGTAGGGATAAAAATTACTATTCCCACTCCAAAGAGTGCAACAGTAGGGAAAGCGTTGGATAGCGTAGGGGTAAACATTTCTATTCCCACTCCAAAGAGTGCAACAGTAGGGAAAGCGTTGGATAGCGCAGGGGTAAAAATTACTATTCCCACTCCAGTGAGTGCAACTGTAGGGTAAGCGTTGGATAGCGTAGGGGTAAAAATTACTATTCCCACTCCAGAGAGTGCAACAGTAGGGAAAGCGTTGGATAGCGGGAGGGTAAAAATTACTATTTCCACTCCAAAGAGTGCAACAGTAGGGAAAGCGTTGGATAGCGTAGGGGTAAAAATTACTATTCGCACTCCAAAGAGTGCAACAGTAGGGAAAGCGTTGGATAGCGTAGGGGTAAAAATTACTATTCCCACTCCAGAGAGTGCAACAGTAGGGAAAGCGTTGGATAGCGGGAGGGTAAAATGTACTATTCCCACTCCAGTGAGTGCAACTGTAGGGTAAGCGTTGGATACCGTAGGGGTAAAAATTATTATTCCCACTCCAGTGAGTGCAATAGTAGGGAAAGCATTGGATAGCGTAGGGGTAAAAATTACTATTCCCACTCCAGAGAGTGCAACACTAGAGAAAGCGTTGGATAGCGGGAGGGTAACAATTACTATTCCCACTCCAAAGAGTGCAACAGTAGGGAAAGCGTTGGATAGCGTAGGGGTAAAAATTACTATTCCCACTCCAAAGAGTGCAACAGTAGGGAAAGCGTTGGATAGCGTAGGGGTAAAAATTACTATTCCCACTCCAGAGAGTGCAACAGTAGGGAAAGCATTGGATAGCGGGAGGGTAAAATGTACTATTCCCACTCCAGTGAGTGCAACTGTAGGGTAAGCGTTGGATACCGTAGGGGTAAAAATTATTATTCCCACTCCAGTGAGTGCAATAGTAGGGAAAGCGTTGGATAGCGTAGGGGTAAAAATTAATATTCCCACTCCAGTGAGTGCAATAGTAGGGAACATAATAATTTAATATTTTATTAAAAATAAATAAATTATTAATACCAAAAAAAATACTAAAATTAATTACCAATCAGTCAATATTTAATAATTAATTTATAATACATACCAATATATTTTTTATTAATAACCTATCAATAATTAATTAACAACCAATTAATTTTCAATACCAAAAAATATTAAATAAAATTAATACCAATTAATAATTAATTCAGAATAAATTAATTAGCAATATACAAAAATTATTTCAATAATTAATTATTTACAATTAAATTAATTCCCACCATATTCCCCTATAAACCCACAACCCGCTACAAATAATAAATTAATACAATTAACATAATTATCAACTAAACAATTAATACAAATTAATTAGCAATTAATACAAATTATTTACCAATTAATAATTAATCAACAACCAATTAATTTTCAAAACCAATTAATAATTACCTAATAACAATGAAATTACTTCCCACCCACAACCCGCTACAGAAGTAAAACGCAAAATTAAATAAAAAAAAAATTAATAATTCCTAAAAATTATTATTTAATGAAATATAATTAAATTACTTCCCACCCTAATCACCTATAAACCCACAACCCGCTACGGAATTAAATTACATAACATAAAATTAATTACTTTGAAAATATTCAAACATACATTCCAAAATTTATACATACTTTTAACACATATACTAACACTTAAAACACTATAAAAAAATGCAATATTTTTAACAACTATATTATGATTGTCGATATAACTTACTTCTATGTTATGTAAATCGATATTTTATTTCTTACCTGATTTTTGATATTCTTCACCACTATATTTTGTCAATTCGATATTCTGTCCATTCTATATTAAAAACTCGATATTCTGTCCTGTCGATACTTTTAATTCGATATTATGTCTGTTTACCCTATACAAACAATGCACCCAGACGGCCCAGTGGCATAGTGTTCCACCTAAAGCATTGTGGAGATGCAGTCATCGGACTTGGTGTGTTGACCATTGTTCACATCTGACACGGGTGAGATGTCTCCCGTTGGCACAACATTCTTAATCATCTTCATAACACTGTGCATTGATGACACAAGGCTGTGGGCCACATGTCTCTTACCCTAGCTATGCCTACTGCCTTGGTGTCTACACAATAAGAGTCAGATGTGTGACCTGACAGTAAAGGACCAACGTGACAAATGATCACAATCACTAAAATCTGTGTGATATGACTAATACAAATACTACGCCAGCTTAATGTACGACAATAAAGTCATATGATCTGTAACATCAGAGCCAATTCTTCCCAATTTGATGATTAGGGATTGCAGAATGGATACCATGTCTCAAATCATTTATGTTAATCCTATTTCCATTGTGAGGTCTAAACTCTCTTGCATGAGATGAGACAGGTATGTCATGACACAAGACGGTAAGGAGCAAAAGACAATACATCACCTGCTACATAGTGAAGCAGTTGACATTGTGGTTGTGGACATTGTTATTGATACACCCAAGGTTGCAGATAACATCATGTGTGAGGGAGCAATGGTTAAGTGGCATACTGACAAGTGACATGTACCGAACTGTATCAAAATGTTATGGCACAAGTCCAAATTATGCTTTTGCTTGATCTGTGAAGATTTGTGATGATACCAATGTGTCAAGTACATACAGATGACTTATGTGAATCTTTCTCATGCTTTTTCACAGCATCAGCACCGGCCAGCAGAGGAGGCAGCGCCACAATCCTAGGGAAGCAGCTTGCTGAGGGGTTCCAGTGCGGAGTCAGAGCAGGAGGGAACCAGTGGCAAGGAGTGTGAGGGGAGCTTCACTGAGGGCACTTCTGACGTGATATCAGTTGGATCACCAACAAGCTGCACTAGAAGGGGATCGTCTCCTGTGCGCCAGGCACCTCACCACCTGCCTCTGTCACTACAGCTACCTCGAGTGTGGTGGCCATCGACATCCTGAAGCAGATCTCGGCAGGGCAGACAGAAGTGCTGAATGTCCTCCAGGTGCATACCAATCATTTGACACAAATGGTAGGATTCCTTGAGGGCATTCACTCTGACATGTCTGCCCTACAGAGATCCAATCAGGCTCTGACCTCCACACTGACAACAGCAGTGTCTCAGCTAGAGCTGTTCCACCCCCTCCTTCCTTTTCCCCATCCACATTCCCAAATATACTCCCTAACCCAAACACACACACACATACACATGCACACACCTCAACAGTCACATGCAGCACAAAACAACACACAGATGCAAGGACAAACCCTCACACAACACACACTCAGGAGACACACAGCACACCCACCCCACAGACATATCACCAGATAAAACAAATGCATCAACATACACTCTGCAGACCTGAGACCCCTCTGCCCTTGCCTCTCCTGTACCCCCCTCAGCCCAGGCACTCCACCTTGTTCCCACTATATTCTTTCCTACCAAATCCTACACACCCATCTCAAGAAACATAAATGTATCCCCACGACCCAGACATTTACAGCTGCCGTCCCCCTGAAGAGAAACCACCACTTAAATCAGCCCCCACTGAAAATCTCCCAGTCTCCCCCCAAACCTCCACTCCAGTAACCCATACTTCCCCAGCCCAGGCCAGTCCCTCCGTCCCCAAAAAAATTACTCCTAAAAAGACAAACACCCTCGCTATTCTTGTCCATACCATCAAAGGTTTCGAAATTCCCAAATTAGTGAAGACCAGCACATCCCCCCTACAGCTACCCCTCCCACTACAGCTGCCTCCCTCAATCTGAGCCAACCATTGCAATGGAGCCACCACCCCCTCAATCTGATCCTACCACTGCAGTGGACCCACACCACCCTACTGACCTCATCCCTCCCAAAAATCAAACCAGTCCCCCCTAGTTTTGGCCCTTTGGTGCCTTTCATGCCCCCTAGATGCCCTTCCCAGGGAAAGTGTTCCTTTGTAGGAAAAGTGCAGACAAGCATTGAAGGGCAAAACACTTGTGGCCCTCAAAGCCATTGACTCATATTGGACTGGCCACTGACCTTTTCGCATTACCGTTCCAAATATACGTTTTTCGAATAAAGCATGTTCTATTTATTTTTTCATATTTCAGTGTCCTTAAAATGGATTCTAGTTAACTGTCATTCATGTGTAATATGTGGTGTAAGTATACAATGATGTAGGTATGGTGTGGATTGCATATGGTCCATGGGGTACCACTACTTGGCCAGTAGGTATACTAGGTTGTTATGGGTACTTTGGCCAGATGTCAATGTCAACATTAGTTTTGTCTATGAGTGTGACATGAAGTCACAAAGCATTTTGTTTAGGAAAACACAGTTCCACGTGGTTCATGCTTTCACATGTCAACATATTGCTAGTGTGACAAAGTACAACAGTTTATGAGAAGCATGCTGCATATGTTTGTAATGTGCAGGAAGACCACTATCTCATCAATACACCCGGATAGATATGGAATTTGACAACATGGTAGTGAGTTTGGACACATCCATGTACACAAAGTAATGGCACAATTATTTCAGGTGACTTGATTAGGATAGGCAATGTCATGTTCTGTTAGTACATTCTGTGTGTACAGCATTTGTCTGTGCTTGGTAATCCAAAGCCACTTCCAGCCTCCTCAAGTGACACCTATTCAGCATGACAAAGCAACAATCTCCTTCTTGGCTCAGTTCATGCAGGCAGTCTGACCCTCTGTTGTTGGTACCAGAAGTGGTGAACCGTAGTTTAGTCCAAGTTGGATGCTGTCTGCCAGTCTGGGATGCCGCTGCCCATGGTCAGCTGGCCAAGGGCTCACAAATGCCAATGACTACAGAGAATAGCAACAGAGCACTGCCTCTAGTGCGTTCACTGTTATGAACTACAGGTGGACAGACCCCTCCCTTGGGTTCGCCTACATAGTCCAAAAGGGTGATGCAGAATCGACACACAACACCCCAAACCTGGGACACTTAGGAATGTGCTGAGATGTCAATGTGTTTGGCACCAACACACCTTTTACTCATGGACTAGAATGTCATATTTTTGATACTGCCTTGGATTTCATGCCACACTTGACTTGTGGTCACTCCACACACAGCGTACACAATGCACTAATAATAATACGGCATGTGGCCACATCACTTTTGAGTGCTATGAATGTGACCAACCTGCCTCTGCCTGGATAGACTTTTGTAAATCCTATGGTACGCCCCCACAACTGAAGTCTGGACTGCATAATGCAATAGTAGATTTTTGGGCAGTGCTCAATAGGGTTGAGTTCCAATTGTGGAGATTTGTGAATGGTTGTGGTGAGATATTTTGTACAATCTTCAACTGGCTAGTGTTTTGTCTGTCCAAGCTTGGGTTTTATTGTTTCAAACATACTTCATTCGTAGTTGAGCATATCATTTATGTGTAGGTTGTCATTTGTGCATGACTGATAATGTAGTCCTTTTGAGCTATGATTAGTGCTGTTTCAGATCACACGGAGCAGAACTAGGAGTGGACTGTGAGTTCACAGAAGTGTTGTGGGCCTGTCTGCTGTGCATATGCTACTGGAGCCAGTGCCACACCCATGCTCTTAGTTGCCACACAGGAGAAGAGGTGGATTTTGGGAAGTGAGGCCTAGCTGCTGATGTGTTTAGTAATGTTCATGTTGCATGTGCTAAGCTAGCTTAAACAAGGATAAAGGTGAGAGAGACTTGTGTTTCCTTTTTGTGAATGGAGTGGAGACTGATATGTAATTGGGGCAGAACAAATATTGAGTTTTTCTGAGAGTGTAAGGTAGGAGTGTAGTTCAGAGGCAGTTCATGTGTAGGAAACGTGAAGTTTCCTCATTGTTCCAAAGTGTTTGGTTTGAAATGTGGGGGTTGAGTGAGAGTGTGGGCGCTTGTAAGACCGGTTAAATCCTGTGCAAGGTATGCTCAGAATAGGTAAATGTGATGGGTTAGAACCAGCTAGACATAGACAAGGTTGGAGTCTGGCAGGACATGTGAGCTGTAGTTTGTGGCACTACGGTGAGAGATGACTGTAATAGGTTATTGTAATGGAGGAATGTATGACGTTACAATGCATGCATTTACAATGCATGCCTTTACAACACAGTTTTTACATCACAACATACTTTACAATGTATTCTTTTACATCGCATGCCATTACATCGCATTTTCAGAAACTACCTTTACAACGCATTCCATTACATCGCATTATACGTTTACAATGCATACCATTACAATGCAAACCATTACACCGCATTTAAGGTAAGTGTTGGATAGTATAGGGGTAATAATTACTATTCTAACTCCAGTGAGTGCAACAGTAGGGTAAGTGTTGGATAGTTTAGGGGTAATAATTACTATTCTAACTCCAGTGAGTGCAACAGTAGGGTAAGTGTTGGATAGTGTAGGGGTAAAAATTACTATTCTAACTCCAGTGAGTGCAACAGTAGGGTAAGTGTTGGATAGTGAAAGGGTACTATGAGTTGTAATGGTATGCATTATAATGACTTGCGATGTAAGGCCTGCGTTGTATTGACATGTGTTGTAATGACCTGAGTTGTAGTGACATGGGATGTAATGGCTGCGTTGTAATGACATGCAATGTAAAGGATGTTGCGATGTAATGACTGCTATGTAAAGGTCGTGCGATGTAATGACTGCGTTGTAAAGGTTGTTTCCTGTAATTGAGTAAGGATAGTTGTTAATGTGCAGAAGTCAATGGGGCTATGGAGCATGGGACTCGGATGTGGATGTGACAGGGCCACAGTGAGACAAGGTTAAACTCATCATTTGTAACAAAGTGGATAAGTGTATGTCAAGTGTGTACACTTGTTGTGAAATTTAGGGTGCTGTATGGTGAAATGTGAGGTGTTGTCCATTTGATGAATGTTGTGTTGGAACCTGTGGATACATTTGTTTTTTAAACGACTATCTGTACAACTTGTTCAGAGTATGGTGGGTGAATGGTGATATGCAAATTACTGTTGACATATTCATTGAGCAATGTAAGTGTCTAGTTGAGAGATGAGTTGATGTGTTAAGTGTACATGTCAGAGTGGGCTCTTATGGTGCACATTGTGATATGAGTGCAGTCCAAGACATTAGTGAGGGTACAACTGGTGATGAGAGTGGTCCATATGACATTTTACGTTTAACATCTGCTGAGGAGGTGATGAGTACACTACATTGTGTGCCTGTCATGAATGTGAGAGATGTTGTGTACATAGTGGTGAAGAGAGGTGCTGTGAATGTCGAGGTGGATGTAAGAAGGGCAGCACCAGTGTGAGATTGTGAGATTTGGTTTGGAAGAGTTTGAATACAAGGCTGGAGCTTATGGGGCAGACATGCTTTTGAAGAGAAATGCACCACAGGGGGCTTATGACGTGCTTGTGTATGTATGATAGTTTTGAGAGATGAGCATTAACTTTGAGGTGGATGTGAGAGGAGTCATACCCGCATAAGTAGAGATTATGCAGGCCAAGACGTTATTTTTAAATGTACCAATGTGCAGATTATATGTGTATGTAAGTAGGCAAAAACAGTCGGCAGATGATATGTGAGAAAGAGTATGTGTTTGCTGCTGCTTGCTGTCTGCCACTGAATGTTCATGACTGATTGTTGGAATGGCCATTTTGAGTACAGTGGCATATGTAAAAACTATTGTCCTCACAGGACAATTTGCCACCACCTAGCCTTGCATTGTCTGAGTTATGTGTGAGCATGAGTAGGGAGTTACCCTTTGGAGATGATTGATCATTCTTCCCCCTGGATCCTTCCCTGGGATGGATGTGGATATTGTGTATATTGTACTGTCATGATGCAGAAACTTTGGATGGCAGTCCATTGCTTAGAGGGCTATAGCCCCAAGTGAAAAGTTAAGGATGTATGTTGTTCGACCAACTGGGGTCAGACTACTGCAGAAACACATCACCACAATTCCCAGCAAACTACACACACATGGGTACTAATGGCATTCTGACTTTGAATGTCAGAGGTATGGGGACACCACGGGAGATGGACTAATTGTAATGATGTCTCTGGTTGTGCTGATGAACAAACAGTGCACTGTCACAAAACACACATGTGACACCTGAACATTACACCCAGTTCCATGAGGGTTTGCATTTTCAATGTATTTTTCCACCTGTAATCTGGTTTGCAAGGGTAGCCCTTGTGTGGGTCCATACGAGGTCCCATTTATGCATTGAAAAGTGCCACAGAGCCTGAGGGCAATATGTCTTTTTAGAGGGTCTCCTTGATGTTTGAAAATCTTAGGGTGTATTGTTTCACTACCAAGTGTGGACAAAGCAAGTTTCATTCTGCACATATCCCTCATCCTCACAAGGTGTACCCATATCGCCTGGCTTGAGCATGGCTATGTCAATCATGTCTGAGAGCCACAGGTTCAGCCCCAACCCCACCCCTACACCGACATCCTCAACAATGGTGGCAGCTCAGAAGAGTGGTCAAGTGACTCTGACTCCACCACTCAAGAGCCAGCACGAAACAGAGGTAGAGGTAGCAACATCAGGCGGAACTGGCGAGGGAATCAACAACCACAATGGTGGCAACCTCCACCATGGCAATATCCAAATCCCCCTTTTCCTCCCAATATGATGCCTTTCAATCCTCCTCCACAGTTTTTTTACAATCAGCCTTTTTTAGGCCAGGGCCGGGGACGCTCAAGGGGACGAAGAAGAGGCCAGCAAACTCCAAACCAAACGAGGGTCCATTGGAGCCCACCCCCACCAACATCACCACGGCACCTTCGGAGCTCGGCGAAGGGCCCAGCAGGGGCGGGACCCAGCAACAGTTAGTGGTCAATTTGAGCTCTTACACTCTAACCGCTATGGAAGAGAAGGTCCTCAATAAAGGCCTGGGCTTTGTTCCGACCAATATGGGTGATGCGTTTACTCTCCAGTGCGAGCTAGCCAAGTTTTTCCGAAAAATTAGACTGCACTTTTTCTTTCAAGATAAGAGTCATGAGGATACCGCACTGGAAGACGGTGTGACGGACAGTGGCCTCAGGAATAAATCCACATTTAATCCACCTGCACACTCCTTGCCTCCTCATGTTCTTGCTTTTGAGACAGCCGTTACCAAAGAAACCTCAGCAATGATGACTAAACCAACCCATCAGTATCACAATCTACCCAACCTAGAGAAGCAGGCTCTGACTTCTCTGTCCAGCAACTCCACAATCATCATTAAACCCGCCGATAAGGGTGGGGCGATTGTGATTCTTGATGCCTCTGACTACAAAACTGAGTGTTTAAGACAGCTCAGTGACGAGAGATTTTACAAAATCCTCAATCTGGACCCCACATCCCGCATCAAAAAAGAAATCTCAGAACTTGTTCATGAGGCAAAACTAGAGGGATGGATTTCAGCACGAGAAGCAGAATTTTTGGTGACGGAACACCCGGTCACCCCTTACTTTTAAGTTCTGCCCAAAATTCATAAGGCTCAACGTCCTCCCCCCGGTAGACCTATCATCTCTGGGTTGGGCTCGCTACTGGAACCCCTCTCAACATTCGTTGATGTATTTCTTAGACCTTTGGTTAAAACCATGCCAACATACCTGCAGGATACCAAAGAGGTCTTACAACTGCTTCCAGGTTTAGACTACAATACTAACACGGATTTCCTCGTCAGTTTTGACGTAGAATCTCTATACACCTGCATCCCTCAGACAGAGACCCTCGAAGCCATCAGAGGGCTCCTTGAAGCCAACAGTATCGGGTTGAGCTCACCAGTGGGATTCATCATGAAGTGTGCCAGGCTGGCCATGACTGAAAATTTTTTCCAGTTCGAACACCAACTTTACCTACAAACATCAGGTACATCTATGGGCAGTGTTTTTGCCCCCAGCCTGGCCAATCTGTATGTACACTTGTTCGAACAACAATGTGTCTTATGCACTGACAACCCCTTCCGTGACTACATAGTCATATGGAAACGTTATATTGACGATATTTTCGTCATATGGCGAGGGGACTATACAACTCTAGAGACCTTTCACCTTTGGCTCAATGACCAGAATTCCTTCCTCAATTTCACCATGGAAGCAAGCAAGCTGAGTTTGCCATTTCTAGACCTTCTCATCTTCCCCACTGCCAACGGACTAGGGAGTGAGCTGTATACCAAACCTATGGCAAGGAATTCTCTCCTGTCATACGAAAGTTTCCATCCTAAATCACTCAGATCAGGTCTACCATTTGGGCAATTTCTCCGTTTGAGACGCAACTGCTCTGATACAGACAAATTTAAAGAGCATGCGGACGTTCTCTCGAGGAATCTAAAGGCCAGGCAGTACCCCTCGAAACTGATCAAACAATCGTACAAGCGGGCTAGCAATAATAACCGGGATGCCCTACTAGAACCACCTGTACCCAAGGCTCCGCTGGACAGACTGACATGTGTCCAGACGTTCAGCACTCACTCTAACCAGCTACAGAAAATAATACGGAAAAACTGGCGCATTCTAAATGTGGGACAGGTACATCTCAGTCCTCCGCTTTTTTCGTTTAAGAGGAGTGCGAATCTGCGAGACACACTAGTACACACGCGCCCAAAAAACACAGCGATCTCTAAGACTAACACCTTGTGGAATTTGCCACCTGTCCAAGGGCATCATGCATGTGGCAATTGTGCAGTATGCCCTAACACCAGACATACTACAGAAGTTGACATCGGGACAAACAAACCCTGGAGGCAGATTAAACATACTAACTGCAATAGTGAGAGGGTAATCTATTTGATCACTTGCCCCTGCGATTTGACATACGTGGGTATGACCACTAGAAAGGTCAAACTTAGGATAATGGAACACAAAAGCACCATCAGATGTCAAAGGCAGGCAACCCGCATGACTAGACACTTTGTGGAATTCAAACACAGACCTGACGACATCAAGTGGACGATTATAGAACAACCCTTTATCCCGTCCCACATAACTGACATTTCCACTTTCCTGTTCAGAAAGGAGCAACGTTGGGTTTTTACACTCAGAAGCGACACGATAGGGCTTAACGAGTCAATTCCTTGGACTTCGTTGTAATACTGCAGGGTCCTTGCCCGTCCAGTTGACGATGGGGGCTTTTCTCCTTGCCTCTTGGCTTTAGTCTAGGAAGAGAAATCTGGGATATTGTTACAATTTTTTCCAACCTTTTTCACTGTGTCAAAATTCTAAGTGTACAATATCTCTACAGTCAGAGTGACACTCTTCTTTATGGTAGCCTGAGATTCACTCGGACATTCCTAGAGAGATGTGTCCGGCATATGAATCCCCGTCCAGTCGTACACAGAAAGATGTGTGTTCAGTTCACTGGCAGCCTACCAAGAGCGTGTTCAGAACTTTCTGCTCTTCTGACTTTCTAAGTGGCTTGATTGATGTATAGGCTTGTTACCAAATTTCTACAACTCAAGATGCGTCCATTCTGAACGCATATGTACATGTAATGTCTTGTTTTCCTAAGGTAATATCATAAGACTTTACGTGTTTTGCTTTCTATACACGATCTGAGATCAGTTTACTGTTTCTTATAACAGGGACATACCGGACCGAGACTCTATTCTTAGGATACATTTTGTCCTACTTAACACGTAACTCCGGTCAAGCGCTTGCCACACGATTGCTGAGACCACAATCCCCAGCATTCTTTGCGTTTTAGACGCACGCTTGGCTTACGGGTTGCGTCATCGCGCCTCTGCTTGTTGATTGGTCTAATTGTCCGGTGCGTCATACAGTCAATCCCTATGAGGGGCGGGCTTGCTCTGTTCCGGTTACACTCGGTACAACCAGGAAGACGGTCCGGGGTAACGACGGACAGGTAAGCCTGCTCTCCGTTTATTAACATACAACCGAATGGTCTCTTCTCCGAACTCTATCCTAGAGAGTGAACTTTGAGCCATCACTGGCAGTACTCAGAGGCGTGCTCCGGCACTCGCTTGTTGTCGGCAATCTCATTGACATTTATGGAATGGACATGCTCACTTAAGGTCCTGGTCAATTCGTTTTCCAGTAGAATGTCAGCATGGTTTTGTCCATCTTGGAGTTAGTTAACATACCTATGTCTGTTAATTGGTTTTATTGGTTTTATAGTCACACAGCCTTTTGCTCAAACAGTTGAACATACCATCCTCTGTTCTTTATGGCATTGGTTAGTTCTTTCTCCCCCTTTTTCTTGTCTTCTAGAGCGTTGCCTCACGCCCTGAGTTGTAACCAGGAGTGTTGGTGCATCCCTGACTTTTTGCGGGTAAGAAGACATTGCAGTTTGCACCCATGACAAATGTTTATGTACGAGACATTTGTATTATGTCAAAAAAAACGTAGTAGACATGTTCAGCACATTTCATTCATGTATTATTATTCTGTTTTGCCTTCAGGTGATTAAGTTACATCTCTACGGTGCCACATATCCACAGATAAGTAGGTACTTTGGTAGGTTGTATCGTTCTCTTTCATCTCACTCATCACTTATTCACATTTTTGCAGTAGTGTTACCTTATGGTCCTGACGAAAGCCACTGTCATTGGGTAGACACAGGGTGGCTGAAACATGTTGACCCACGAGGGCGCGGCCCTATAACATTTGTCGACGCGTTTCCCTCATAATCTCTGCTGTTTTTAGCTTGATGCCATTGGATACAGAATAAAATTATTTTTCCAATGACAATCAATTTTAAATCACTTCTTTATTCCACACACTGCATCTAGATTCACCACACTTATGGCAGTCTTTCTCATTCTGAGATAATTCGTCCTCCCAACTACAGGAATCAAAACATCCCTGAGCTCCTCCTTGTTACAGTAATCGAAGGAGTTGTAGCTCTAGGTGTAGTTATGGGAGGTCCCAGATGATGAAGCATGCCACCTCGGTGGGTGATGGGACTTGGCCCTCTTTATGAGGACTTTTTTCATGTCTGAACGTGCTGTCATGTCGCTTCTTTTCTTTTGAGAGATCGATTCAGACCCGCAGACTCTACTTGTTGTGTTAGTTCAAGTGATTGGGGGATTTGTCTGCGCAGGTCTTTAAAAATTCCCTTAGACCCTATAACCATTTGTTTTGTATTGGCAGCTCAGCTTACACAATGTGCTGTGCACTGGTCACTACAACACTGTCGGTGGAACCTACGTCCTGAGACTCATGAGTGCTCCTACTACTCTGCAGTACACAATCTGCACATTCAGAATGGAATTATTTGTCAGCAGCACATACTACAGCCTGAGGAGGAAGATGCTGAATTGGTGTGAATTACATTTTCAGAAGATGACCCTAGACACATACAGATTGGGTGTTGTGTGCAGCGCCCCCAGTCCACACATGGTGACTGTATCCTACATTGTTGTCTACCGAGCCAGTCCTGGTTTTACCGCTGATACACCAACACCACTGACGCACGAATCTCAGAGGAGAGCAGAGGCTGCTGCCGCAGCGGCTCCCGAGGCCGGTAATTAACGACCGCGACCGCATATGAGGGCATCTGTGGGCATCCGAGGGCCAGAATCCGGCAGCTGGCAAGTACAGCCATAACTACAGCTGGTACCTGCTTCCGCAAACCCTGCGGTCTCTCGAGGCCCTTTTGCACTCCTATAGCCTGCCCGCTCGCCCACCAGCCTGCCAGTGCTGCCAATATCACCGCCACTCCCCTGCTCCTCTTGTGCAGGAGCCTGTTCTAGCTGGGGCGTTGTTGGTGCGTGGTTGGTGCACAGCCCATAGTGCACAGAGGGCGGACTTTCGGGCCCAGGGCAATGGAGCAGAGAGGAGCAGGCATCGTTTTCAGTGCTCCTCTAGCACCCGTGTGGGGCCCTCTGTGGTCCAAGCAGGAGCAGGAGCTGGAGAGCTGGAGAGCCAGGAGTGTCACTTGGTGTCTGGCAGGTCGGAGCCTTGCTGAAAACCACCAGATCCAGGCAGAGCTGCGTCAGAAGTGAGTGGCAGTGAGTACAGAGCACACAGCGGGAGCGGGAACAAGGGCAGGGGCAGGGGCGGGTGTGGTGTGGATGAATGCATAGCATAGCATAGCGGAGCAAGTCCTTGGCGCACAGGGTGGTGGCAAAGTCAGCCAAACTGCCTGTGCAGCCAGCGAGTCGCTTGCGTTGCTTGCTGAACCCACCCACCATCCCCCCTTACCTTAGACCCCCTACGCACTGCTCCACGGGGGCCACTGGCCACCCCATAGGACACCCAACCTCCAGCAGAGTCCACAGGTACTAGGAAGGAACAGGGCTAACGACAAAGGACGTGCCACAGTGCTATAGCAGTGCTACAGAGGACGTGCCAAAGCGCTGCAGCAGCACAGCAGTGTGGTTACATTGCTGCAGCAAGGAGTCGGCCACAATCGGTATCAACGAAACGCAGTCTAGAATGAGGTTGGACGCCACTCGGGACAATGTGCAGGAGAGCGTATAACGCCCAACAGCACAACGTACAAACGGCAAGAAAAGGTACCACACGACTTGTGACAGCGCACATGAGAGTGAATAACGCAGAACAACTAGACAAGCTATTACACTACTCTGCCTTGTCCGTCACAGTCGCTGATCTGCTCCCCCAAACCCAGCAGGCTGAATGAGGTCAGGAAGAACCAGAACAGCCATGCCTCCCAAGATAGGGGGGAGAAAAGGAAAGAAACAAAACCCTAGCGCTCAACACAACTCTGAATCAATACCCATTGCAACAGACCAGGACCAATGTTAGAAAATAGCATGGACAGGACTTACTAATGCCACATGTTCCAACCAACCCAAAATTTAAACAAAGTTTAATTTGCTAAGGGATGAAGGCTCAGTCCTTTATTCCAGCAACGCAACTCTCAAAGGCCTGCAATCTCCGCTGCTTCCCCTACGAGCGCAAGCACCTGCCCCAAGCACATCGCCCTCAGACGAAGGCAGACTGGACACCAGGGCAGCATAACAACAAGGCCAGCAATTACAAATTAAGCCTCAATCTCTAATGCACTCAATGGGGGCACAAGCAGCAGGCAGCACATCCCCTGTGGCTCTCGCAGTAGCGCCCGTGCTGTCAGGTCTCACCCCAATAAAAACAAGCCAAGAGGGCTATATACCGGGGACTCCAACCATGGAATACAAGACCCAAAAAACCTATGCGCCACTACTATAACTTGGAGTCAGGGATGGGGACTGTGCAACCAAAAAAAACAAGGTTGCGAGCGAGGCCATAGATTCCACAAGGAGAGGAAATGGGGAACAAATCATAGAAATTAACTTTAGCTCCACAATGTACATGACAACCAGTACCCATAGCACCCGATCCAAACAGCCCACTTAGCAAACACAAAATCTCCAACAACTCCGTTACTCTTAGCCCAAGGGAGCCCGCTGGCTCAACAAGGAGGACCAAGTACAGGGATTACAGACCCAAATCAGAAAGAGGATGAGAGGGCGATTATTTCCTACCTAAGCACACAAGAATGGGAAGACATGCTCGCCACCTACTCACCAGACCAGGAACAAAGGGAGCACCCGACCCGTGAGCTTCCCCGGATTCCATTTCGCATAAACCAGACCATAAATGATGCAAAGGAGAGTGCGCAAACAAAGGAACAAATTTATGGCACATGGACTTCCTTATTAAACACAATACAACTGGCGGTTGAAGCACTGCAATTTCAATCAGTAAAGATGGAGATCCAGCTGACACTACTGAACACGTTGGCAGTCTTCACGGCAGACATCAACGAGAAATTGAGAAACCTGAATGCCTAATAAAAAGAGCGCAATCCGACACACACCTTAGCTGCAACTGCGAACCAATCGTCGATAAGTTATCCACCTTGCCTTTAATGCTAAGCATCATGTTAAAGGACTTCAAAGGCACAACAGCGGGAATTAAAACAAAAGGCCAGGACAATCCCAACATCATGGAGGGAACAACCAACGGACAGCCAAATAGTAAGACACATACAGGCAACTCCAATGCGAGCATTGACATGATAGGAGGGCCCGGCAATGGAGGTTCACCAAAACTAAATGCTAAGCAATGCCGCCAACAGAAAAGGAAAGGGCGCAATCAAAAGCCCCCCACAAATGCAGCATCTTTTTTCCCACTCTTTTCAGGTTCCCACAACAAACGGGATATTAATTCAAGCGACCCAAGCAATCTATATCAAGCACAACTGTCTCTAACTAACTTAAAAAAACTCCCCGGAACAAGGAGGTGCCCCAACACAGATACTTGCAGCTTCGGCACTTGCGGAAACTAGAGAAGAAAATGAACAAGGACCCTGATCTGGGGAAAGTACAGAATACAAAGAAGAAAACAGACAAGGTCTCACAACCATCTCGTTAACAACAAATCCAGCCAGAGGCCATAGTCAATAGTCAACACAATTCCAAGACCCGATGAGAGAGAGACAGGGGCCTCATCCAACAAATCCACATACTTTCAATAGCCAAGTGGAGAGGTGGGCAAATTGGGGCCCCTAGGCCGACTGAAATAAAGCAAAAAATCACCAACATGAGCTCAAACAACGGGCCTAGAAGTCACGGCTCAGAGACCCTAAAGGGTCTATTATATAAATCAATGACTGCCCCAGCTGGAGGTTCCCGGACAAAGGGACTCAGGACGGGTCGCAAGACACAAAACAAACATTCCCCAAGTTGATAACATCCAAGGCAAATCCAAGGAACTCTATGGCAGAAACATCAACCAATAAAGTGAAAACTCAGCCCAAAGAAGAAACGATCTTCACACTTCAACCCGTACCAATGACCAAAGTAAACCAACATCAGCTGGCAACACAAACATCAAGTACCAGGAAACAAGAAATAGAGGCTCTGGTATTCTACCCCTATACACTTCTAAGGGCCATCAGGATACACTGAACCAAGGTAACATTTTAAGACTAATGAAGGCAATCCAAAATCTTGCCAGTATTAGGTTAGAGGACCTACTCTCCTTAGAGTTCATACACACCGCCAATCCTCAAAGACCAGAGGCCACAAAGACAACGTGGATCACAAGCAAAATGGCAGAGACAATCCTAGCAAATCTGGACACATTTCACGATTGGGGCATTGATATCGCCCCTACCAATAACCAGCCTATCCACTTTCACTATTACAAAACGCAAGCCCTGGACCTACAATACATCACGCGCACTCAAACAGTGTACTTAGAGGTGCTCGGAGCAGATCTCGACAACAGCGTGTTAGTAGTCAGTGGGATCAACAAGAAATACCACGGAGGGTAGCCGCCTCCACAAGTCAAGGATTTAATAGGGAAGCAAAAAAAAGATGACTCAGATTTCCTGAGCTATGTTAGAACTTTTGACATAATCTTGCTGCAAGAAACTTGGCTCAGGGTGGATGCTCAGCACATTCAGGGTTACATGTGCTTTGCTACACCAGCAACAAGGACCGGTAGATTTGGACATCCCTCTGGTGGCTGGCGACCTACATTTCCATGACGAGCATACCTTCAGTAACCCCTATGGGTTCGACGTCAACTGCAACAATAGCAGTCATAATAATTATCTCCCTTCAGGGTGAAGAAACAGCGGTGTGCCTAATCAACTTGTACGTTCATCCCAAACGTAAAGCAAAAGACTCAAAGAAACTCACTGATCAAGTGGCAACGTATGCCATAGAGATGGGAAAACCAATGTTTATCCTGGCAGGGGACCTAAACCAATATCTTATTGGATCAGCTGAGGGTGAGGAGGTATCTATTAAAAATGGTATCTATAACATCCCCACACAATACGCCCCATTCCATGGAAGAAAAAAATGCTGCAAAAGCAGCCTTCTCGATGACTTAGAGCATCTAAACCTTGAAGCAGTAAACGGAAGATTCCCGGATGACTCACCTCCAGTCGATTCATTTTATTCTGCGACAACAAGCTCCATACTGGACAACACCTTTGCAAGCCTCTATCTGTTCCCGTACATCCTTGGGTCCAGAATGGGGGACAAGGATGATAGTGACCATCGCCCCTCAGGAACGTCAGCTAACAGCCACTGTACCTGGATCTATTAGGCCAGATTTAACCTTTGGGCCTATTTACACCTCCAACATAAGAAGGATCAAATGTACAACAAACAACATAAATTCTCAGGCAGAAGCTGCAATCCAACTTTATAAATCTCAGGAATTCAGCCAAGACCACTAAATTGCCCATTGTGGACAGTTCACCACAACACTATTAGAACATCGCGCAGTTACTTACCCCATAAAAGATAATTTTCAGAAATCATGTCAAAAATATAAAATTTCGAAAGATCAAAGAACACAGCTTAAGTGCCTCAAAAAATCAATAAATACAACTCTGCGTATGCTGAGAAGACTCCCAGGAAATGACAGTGCACAATCTTTCTTGAAGGACCAAAGGTCAGCCCTGAAAAAACTGAAATGGAACATTAGCAGAGACCAAGAGACTACAACCTGGGCAAAACTCCTACATGATACAAATTGCAACGACAGCAGCCGCTTCTGGAAAACCATGAATGAGATAATCAACCCTCATCAAGAGGGCATCATGTCACACATCTCAGGAGCTAATTGGGTAAAATTCGTTACTACTCATTTTAACAACCAAATGGGAAGCACCGGAGCACAAACTCACAACAGCTGCACATCAGAAGAACAAGCTGAAGTATGTACCACTGAGACGAGGGAACAGAAGCTACCAGCCACAGGAAACACATCATTATGCGCAGCTAGCAGACCCCTGCCATTCCTAATTAAAAAGCAGATTGCTAAAGGGAGGAAAGAAGGGGCTCCGGGACCTAATGGCATTCCACCTGCAATGTTGAAAGCAAAGTGGGAGGATCGGGCTGATATCCTGCAACCTCTCTTTTTGGAAGACCGGCTGCTAAACAGAATACCAGAATCTTGGAAGGGCTCGACAATTGTGCCAATCTACAAAAAAAGAGATAAGGCTGACCCTAATAACTACCGCCTAGTAGCTCTGATAGATAATGAAGTGAAATATTTTGCGGGCAGCATATTAGAGGAGCTTACATCCTGGGCTGAGGCGAATCATATAATACCGCTAAACCAGACTGGCTTTCGCAAAATGGCCAGCACATCAACAAATATCCTGACAATCTCTCTACTGATCGACGCAGCAAAAAACTCTAAATTACCTTTACACCAATGTTATATTGACTTCAGTGCTGCATTTGACAACGTAGAGAGAGGCAGACTGTGGGGGAAACTGGCACAATGGGGCATACCACAGCCCATCTTAAACATTCTGTCGCTTCTACATACGGATACCTGGGTGCAGGTGAAACTAGGTGGTGGCACCCACCTCTTCTCGAAAGTTCCCACAGCAAAAGGACTTAAACAGGGCTGTGTGCTCGCACCAACCATGTTCAATTTATTCATGGACGACCTACCGAAGGCGCTTTTTGCCTGCAACTCCCATTCATCCAAAATAGGAGGGAAAACATTAACCAATCTTATGTATGCAGACGACGTAGTTCTGCTTAGTCACACTCACGTTGGCCCCCAACATCAATTGACGGAAATGCAGAATTGCGCTACAGAAAAAAACGTACAAATAAATCTGAGCAAGACTCGGACAATGTCAATAAACAACAAAAAAAAACTTGCAGAGGAACTGGTTCCTGGGCGGCACTAAACTTGACGCAGCTCATGAGTATACGTACCTAGGGGTCACAATCGACAAGGAAGGGTGGTTTAAGCGCCAGAAAGAGGAAATAAGAAGGAAAGGACTGATGATAGCCCTATCGATAAAAAACCTTGCAAATAAATTGATGGGACCTACTTTGACCCCACTGCTGAAGGTAGTCCAGGCCAAACTTCTCCCCTTGATCGCCTACAGCAGTAATGCAATGTGGGGAAGAGATGCTAAGGATCTGGACAAGACACATGTCAAAGCATAGAGAATCATGTTCTGCCTTCTGCTCAAATAAGGCTGGAGTTTGGTCTACTACAACAAGCCTTAGCCAGGTACGGTTCTTACATAATTTGTTGGCATAAGATAAGAAGCGCCACAACAAACACTCTACATTACCTGCTTTGGCATGACATACAGTACAGGGAGCACTCCCAAGCTAGAAACTACCTCCAGCTAGCCCTGGAAACTACCAATCTTACGGGACTTTGGGACACACAACTCGGTAACTTAACCTTTAAAAAACGAGTCTGGAAGTCCATAAAACAAACTTCCTTGGTAGAGGATAAGGCTAGCTTCTCAAAGAGATCTCATGCCTGGATGAGCTTGAACTCCTACAAATCTCTTGCTTCACAAACATTCTTCAACCAGGGATATCCTAGAGCCATAAAAATGAACTTTCTAAGGCACAGACTGGGAATTTTTCCGCGTGCTCAGCATCCCCCACCATGGCTGAGGACAACAGTACAAGACTGGGGGAGAATGTCTGAATCATTCAGCATTCCGTCTATCATTCATTGCAGTTACACTTCTCGCCCTAACTGAGGCGGGTATGCCCAGACATGGGTCCCTTGCTCACTGTGCCACTGGATTCAAGCTAGCTTGGCTGATGAAGAGTGACATACCCTGAAACCAGTCCCAGGATGCTTGTTTCTGGTCCAGAGAGGACCTTGTTTGGCAGTTTGTTCTTTACTCTTCCCATCAGGCACAGGGTCAAGACTGATTTGCATATGGCTGGGTCCAAACTGGGGTGGCGTAGTGGGCAAAAGAACGATGGGTTTAACCCAAATCTTTTGACTTGGGAAGAATGTCTGAATCATTCAGCATTCCGTCTATCATTTGTTGCAGTTCCACTGTTCGCCCTAAGTGGGACGGGTATGCCCAGACGTGGGTTCCCTGCTCACTGTGCCACTGGAATCAAGTTAGCCTGGCTGATGAAGGGTGACATACCCCGAAACTGGTCCCAGGATGCTTGTTTTCAGTCCAGGGAGGACCTGGCTTGGCAGTTCGGTCTGGACTGTTCCCATGAGGCACAGGGTCAAGACTGATTTGCATATGGCTGTGTCCAAACTGCGGTGGCGTAGTGGGCAGAAGAACAATGGATTTAACCCAGATCTTGTGACTAGGGGAGAATGTCTGAATTATTCAGCATTCTGTCCATCATTTGTTGCAGTAACACTTTTCTTCCTAAGTGGGACAGGTAGGCCCAGATGTGGGTCGCTTGCTCACTGTGCCACTGTATTCAAGCTAGCCTGGCTGATGAAGGGTGATATACCCTGAAACTGGTCCTAGGATGCTTGTTTCCGGTCCAGGGAGGACCTGGCTTGGCGTTTCGGTCTGGACTTTTTCCATGAGGCACAGGGTGAAGACTGATTTGCATATGGCTAGGTCCAAACTGGGGTGGCCTGGTGGGCAAATGAACGATGGATTAACCCATATCTCATGACTGGGGGTTAATGTATGATTCATTCAGCATTACGTCCATCATTTTTTGCAGTTACACCTTTTGCCCTAAGTGGGATGGGTATGCTCAGATGTGGATCCCTTGCTCACTGTGCCACTGGATTCAAGCTAGCTTGGCTGATGAAGGGTGACATACCCTGAAACCGGTCCCAGGATGCTTGTTTCTGGTCCAGGGAGGACCTGGCTTGGCAGTTTGTTCTGGACTGTTCCCATGAGGCACAGGGTCAGGACTTATTTGTATATGGCTGGGTCCAAACTGGGGTGGCGTAGTGGGCAAAAGCATGATGGATTTAACCCAGATCTTTTGACTGGGAGAGAATGTCTGAATAATTCATCATTCCATCCATCATTTGTTGCAGTTACACTTATTTAGTCTGTAAGCACTATTTTCTTTAATAGATTTCTCCTACTGTAGGCACAACGTGCTTTCCTCGCCATGTGTACTTTCACTTTCAAACAACCCTCGACAATGGCGGCCACTTCTTTGAAGTGAAATAGGGCTCACATTTATAAGAGTTTGAGCTATTGCCAGTGTAAATGACAATAGCTTATTCTTTTAAAATGTGAGACCTATTGCATTGCAAATGCTCATTTATATTTGCAATGAAACTAACAACATGCACTTCATGGTAACTATATTAATAATGGCTAGTGGCTTATCATAACATTTGTCTGTGCCACTGTGTCTTTTAAGATTCAACTTATTGTAAAGGCAAATGTTGTCTGATGCTTAAATGGACTACCGTGCTGCCTGTGCAGGTGATACTACTAAAGGGCATGGGTTGTCTACTCACTCTGACATATCAGTACCAGGGTGAAATTGGATGTCCACCTAAATCTTCATCTGGAAAATAACATCTTATTCAGTAGAAACTGTCTCTTTTCAAGTAGTGAATTGTAGAGGCTGTAGGTGTAGGCACAGGGACCCTTAATGCCTTCGGTGTTGAAATGATGAGTTATAAACTTTCCTCCACAGTATATAATACAGGGGAAGCTAATCAGATTATGTCACAGAGCAGTCTCATTCCCTCCCAGGAGTTGTGCAAAGTGTTAAGGATGCTGTTTAAAGACTGACAATTAAAATGAATTCACATAAGAGCATTTTGGACAACCTTCAAATGTAGAGCAGAATTGCCCAAAAGTGCTTTTTGTGGTGAAACACTGCTACTCAGAGACGTTTTAAGGCATACAGTGCTCTGGCCCAGGGCCTAAGCCTTTGAGGGTGGCCACCTTAGGGCCAACTCTGTTCTGCAGAGAATCTTGTCTCAATGACCTTGAATAATTCTTAAACAGATTTTTTAAAATACAGTTTTCCTTTAAATTATTTTTAATGAGAGTGATGTGGGAACTTGCATTACAGACATTTTGCAGAGAAATGTTGTGTTTATGTTTCATGCAACATCCCTAAAAAAAGTTTCTTTTAGATCAAACAGGACCTCACATATGAGGAATGGGGGAGTGTCAGAGAATATTTGCATTAATATTAGTGATCTGCTGCTGTGATGAAATATTGAAAACACACACTACTATCGCAGAATTTTAGATTTAAACACATTTAGAATTTGGACAAGTGGGTCTGTGCACTATCAGTGACCTAGCCAAAGAGGGCACAAAGAGCTGAAACTGGATCATACATTCAAAGCCGTTCCGAAGAGGGGCCCCACATTCTTAAGATATCCCTGGTGCTAATTAGACATAGTTGGAATCTAAAACTGAATGGAAGCTTCTGCAAACGGACAGCATGCACAAATGTAGTTATCCGCATGGTTGAGAGAAAATGTGCTATGTACAAATCATAGGGCCATATGTATCAATATTGGATTTTGCGAGTCCTTAATAGCGATTTTTAGCGAATCGCTATTAAGGACTCGCAAAATGGAATGTATGTAGGAATCGCAATAATAATTGCTATTGCTTAATATTCCTTAATTGTGAATCGCAAATTGTGATTTGCAATCAAGGAATACTTTCCCATTCATTCCTATGGGCCTATAGGCCCATAGGTATGAATGGGAAGACATTTGCAATCTGCGAGTACCCATTAGGTACTCACAAATTGCGAATTCAACTTCAAGGGTGCAAGAGTGCCAAAAGGACACCCTGTTGCACCCCTGAAATATGTATGTCTGCACATGTGGTGCACATACATGCCCCAAGGGCATGTATGTGCGCCACATGATACTTTGGAAAATGTAAAAAAGTGAATTTTTCAAAGAAATTGCAAATTACCACTAGCTTGAAGTTGGTGGTAATTTGCGATTTCTTAGGGCAAAATCGCACAACTTGGGTCCTTCCTGCATTGCATTTTGCGATTCTTTAAATGCATTCGCAAAATAGGGAATCACAAATTTTGCGATTCCCTATATTGCGAGGGTCTTTTGGGATGATACATTCCAAAAGGCTTTTTCCTGTTTGCAAAAAGCCCGATTCTGAGAATTAGCCCGTTTGCGAACAGGAAAATCATTGATACATCTGGCCCATAGTACCGAAAAGCGATTTTTCCAAAATATTTATTGTCCTTTGAAAGAACACCATGTTAAAATAAGATGTCGGAGGAGCATACCACAGAACCAGAAACCAGACCAGTTCAACTATATTGTAAAGCATTTAGGTGTTCTGAATGGTTGGCAATGTGGTTGCAAAGGACGGGCGCTTGACTCATTCTGCCATGAACTCACAGAGACAGCGACTGGTTGCTGTATGATTTGAACTGGCACATATCTATACTGGATAGAATAGACTGCAATCATTTACACTACTGATCACTTCTTGTCCTTTACTAGAGCCTTGCAAACTCTGGGGAACGTTGTATGTGTATCTGCAATGTCACCACATAGTAAATATCAATATCGATGTATTGTACATATCTACGTAATTTAGAAAAATAACCGGTAAGGTTTTAATATTCAAGATTCTTTTGAATGTTACGCTATTTTAGCAGTTAGGTTGCCCCTGCTTGATACCACTAGAGTACCACTAAGCATGTGCTATAGATAACAGAGTTATTGGGTGATATGTGGGATGAACACAATTAATGAAAATTGCTCTGTATACACGCATACAGTGTATTATAGCGTTTGTAATGTTGGCATGTGACAGTATGCGCGCTCATAAACAAATGGCAAATTCGGATGGAAAGGGAACTGTTCGTTGAACACATAGCAGAATGTTCTGTCATGGCTTGTGCAAACTGCCTATGTTGCCCATGCTTCTCTTCTGGTCCATCTGAAGGAACTTTAGAGTGAGTTTCACGCACCATGTTGTTATGATCCCTGGGCCATATTTATGACCGCTGTGATGCAGGGCAGAGCATAACAAGCTCCCTAGCTGTGCTACCCTGCGTCACAGAGAAAGGGCGGGAATGCACTGTATTTTTCCAATACAGCACATTTTTGTCCTTTTTCCTTGCGCTTGCGCTTACGCCGTTTTGGCAGCCTAGCGTCAATGCAGGCAACCTTGTACCATGGTGTAAGGGCAAGAGTACTTGTGTTGTAAGCACCTTCCTGCACAGAAAAAATCCTGAGACTCTTTTTCCTCTTTCTATATTTAGAACGAGGAGAAATAAAGATATTTCTCCTCTTTACGTCTCACCTGGGAAGGCGAATCTTTTTGTCCCATTCCCAGGTTTACAAGGTCTTGTAAATCTGGGAATGCCTCAAAATTCCATGCAAGTTGTGTGGGAATATCCACGCAATGCCCATGGAAGGCCTACCCAGGGTAGAGTAAAGTAACGCAGCAATTGGGTTTGCGTGGATTCACACATATGACTTAAGGTTTGCGTCGCTCTTGCACCAAATTGCGAGTTGCAAGAGTGATACAAACTGTGTAATAAATATGGCCCTCTTTCTTTTGCTGGCTGCATAAATGCATTTTATTTAGATCACAGCATTGCATTGTGTTGTTTTACCGCATTTTGGTTAATGTATAGTTTAAAGCAATTGTTTTGCTTCCTTACTAAATACCACCCACTCTACCATAACAGTGTAATAAAGCAGTAATCATGCTGGCATGAGTAAGCAGTAAAAGTGTAGCACAATGGAACTCCAGTATGGTTGAGTTAAGGTACAGTAAACAAATATAAAAGCAGGTTGTCCAGCCCATCTGATTTACAGACTGCATACACATTTGAAAATAAACTGCTATATTTAATATAGAAATTTGAATCAAATGGTTGAAAACACAGAAAACAAAAACACATAAAATTGTAATTGTAGGAAAACATTCTCTTTGCATGGTCACTCCTATTCTTTGCTGAATTTTATCACTGGTTTTTAGACTCTGAAAACTGGGACAATGTTGTCCAGTGTATGTGCTCTGACCCAAATACATGTAAAACTGGCTAATTCACGAATTGAATATTTAACTCTCTTATAAGGCCTTACTATATGGTGTACAAACAACACCAATGGCATGAAAAGTTAAATGTCACCTGTGGACTGCAGCACTTATTTTCCCATCCACTAGCTGACAGATGAAAGCATAACTTAAGGCCTACTCTGTGTAGCCTGACAGCATCATCTTGATCCCCGCTGCACAGACATGTCAAAATAACCCCTTTGACTGGTAAGAAAACCTGCTTTTAAATATTAAATTAGTCACCCCTATGCACACCTTTTTGCTAACAAAGAAGGGTTCACAATATTTGAGATTGTAACTTTTGCAATATTTGCCATGTTCCTAGAGAAGCTATCACAACTCAACCTCTACATTTTATATATAATAGACTATGTTCGACTTCGACCTCATTGTTAAAAATGTCTTGAGATGTATCAACCAATTGTTGGTTGTATAATTTTCTTAGCAATGATTTAGTTCATATGATTTTTAGATGCATTAATATGCATAAGTTCTGGGAGAAATTTTGGAGTTTTGGAACAAAATTAACAATATTTTTCATGTTTTCCCCGTACCAGCAACAGACTTCATTCAAAGACTTATTTTTACATTTAATAAAAAATCTAGTTTATAGAAAATTTAAATATATGGGAAATGTAATTTTTAGAAAGTTACCTTTACCCACTAGCTGGTGCCAGGCACAAATGTGGCACCCAAAGGCACCTCTCCAGAACACGTTTTGGAATAGCAGAAGATTTGAATCCAGGGACGACAACATTTTTCACAGGGACCAATCTACTAGGTATATCTAACCAGGGCTCCTTTGAGAGAGATCTCATATAACGCTTAGGTCCCTGTCTATTGAGATGATTGACTACCATTTTCAATGTCGTTTAGAGCAATTTTCATGTCTCCTGTTCCCCTTAATGAACTTTTGCTGTTTGGTGTCATTTTGCCTTTTAAATGTATCCCTATTTTAAGAAACTGGAGTGAGATTTTATTGTGTGTCTTTGACTTTTTAACTGTTTTAGTACTTCTAAATGCTTTAAACATTTTCTCTAATTTAAGAGTGTCTGCTATGAGCCCTAGCTACTAGGGATTGCGCTCAGATTTACATTTATTTCTGAAACATTTGACTGAACCTAACGAGTTAGTGATTTTATTGCACATGTTAGTGACTGTATTGCTTGTGGTTTACGGCTATCTACGCCAATTAATTATTCACTTTCTTATAGTGAAGCATTACAATTTAGTGAGAAAATTATAGCCTTAGATTATAAGTAGTGTTAGATCTGACAGCCTTAGGATGGTCTCCCCCCAAATATTTACCTGCTTCCCTCCATTTTTCTGACCTCGCTTTTGATGGCTATAGGACTCTCTGCACTTTACCAATGCCAGTCAATGCTAAAGTGTTTGTGCCTTCTCTCCTAAACATGGTAATATTGTCTCACGCCCAATTAGCACTGTTAATTTGCTTATAAGGCCCTAGTAACTACGTGTACCCAGGGCCCATAAATTAAATGATTCTAGTGGGCCTGTAGAACTCATTGTGCTATCCACCTAAGTAGCCATCTAGCCATGGCTCAGGCCTGCGATTGCAGAGCCTGCATGTGCAGTTTACCCTGCCTCTTCCACCTGGCAAGATAAACGTCTTGCCATGCCTAAACCTTCCACTTTTATAAATATACGATACTCCTAAGGTAGGCCCTGGACAACCCAGAGAGCAGGGTGTAAGGCACTTAAGGGGTAGGAAGTGTATTTTCAAGTTTTGCACATCCTAGTAGTGAAGAAGTCTCAAATTTGTTTTTTACTTTTGCCTATTTCTCTTACAGGATACCATTGGGATTACCTTATTATATTTTTTAAGTGCAATTCACAAGAGAGATTGACTTTTTTGATTTGGTGACTCTGGAATCACAATTTAAAAAAGTAATTTATGATGAAGGGTGGATTTTAAATTGTAATTCTGAAAATGACACTTTTGGAAAGTTGGTATTTCTCACGTTCACCCTTTGGTGCTTGCTGCCTGTCTCTGGTTAGTCTTTGGTGGGTGACAGCTGGGCTTTGTGTATTCCCCCTAGACAGCCACATCCAAATGGAGCTTAGGTGTAACTTGATGGGCCTTGATGGCTCATCCTGACCAGATGGGAGATTGGAGCTGGACACATCCTAACACTTACACCTGAATAGGCTGTGTCCTTTCCCCACAAAAAGGAGGGGATAGCCCCCTTTAGTGAGTCTTGAGCCATGGCGGGAAGTGAGGACCACTATGCACTTTAAAGCCCTTCTTTGACGTCTCTCCAACTTCAATGCACCACTGGGTACACGTGCTGGACCTCTGACACCATAATTTCAGCACACTTATGGAAATGTGACCATTATGCCAGGGAGAAGAATTGCTGAGCTTCTGAAAAAACTGCCACTCTGATGTACTGCTGCTTTGCTGGACTCTCAGCATGCTGTGCTGCCCTGCTGCTTGCAGTTCCTCTGCCAGGGTGAGAAGTAATGGGCCTGCATCACTTGAACCCAGAGTGACTCCATGGGTTTGCTGGCTTGCCTCCTGATTTGAATTCTCAGGTCCATAAAAAGGCTTATAACCCTTCTGCTGCTGCACCTGCACTCTGCCCTCTGTGAGTTTGGCATTCCAAATGGGCTACCACAATCCTAGACCATTGGAAGTGAGGCCTAAGATGCTTGCTTCAGCAAAACCGATGCATCCGCTCCAGAACTGGTGCATCAGCACCATTGGGTGTATCAGAACTGACATATCACATTTGGAATTGGCACATCGCCACCATTATGCAGATGAGGACCGGTGCATCAAACTTCTCTGCTGCAGGAGCAGTATCAGTGCATTGCATTCAGAAACAGTGCATAGCACTCAGGACAGATGCATTGCTGCCATTGCATGGGGAAAATCTAAGCATCTCCTCCACTGTGTGGCTCCACATTGATGCATCGCCTCAGCTGCACAACGCATCTTCTTAAATGGCAATGCAGTCCGGATTAAGGTACTTTTGTTCAGCGGGCCTAACTGAGTCCCTATATCTGGGTCATACTCCATTGCAGCTGTCCTGAACTGTTGACTTTTTCTCGGTCTGGCTTGACAACATAACCCCATTAGCGCTTGCTGCTTCTAAGCGCTTTTTTACAGTTTATTCTTTAAAAATTCATATCTTGACTTCTGCTTATTGGAGTCTTGTCATTTTTGTCTTGTTTTATGTATAAAATCATAATCTATTACTCTAACCTAGAGTGGAGTCTTTTTGTGGTGTTTTCACTGTGTTACTGTTTGAAGTGTTGCACAGATGCTTTACACATTGCCTCTTACATTAAGCCTGACTGTTCTGTGCCAGGCTACCAGAGGATGAGCACAGGTTAATTTAGTGTGTGTGTGTGACTTATCCTGACAGGGAATGTGGTTCCTGCTTGAATTGGAAAGTTAGCATTTTCTTGTTTTAGCCATTTGTTGCCTTCAGCCTGTCTCTGGGTCACATGAGTGTGTGTAGCTGACAGTTGGGCGTTGTATATTTTTTCTAGACACCCACCAACAATGCGGAGCTTAGATGTGACTGGATGGGCCATCACTGGCAGGATGGGTAGGAAGAGTTAAGTCCATCGACACTTACACCTGAATATGCTGTATCCTGTCTCCACACAGAGGGCTTCAAACCTCCTGTAGTAAGTCTGGAGCCAGGAAGGCAGGGCATCTGTGCACTTCAAAGGCATGCCTCTAGAAGATTCTCCCCACTTCAAAGGCACTACTGTGTATAAATACTGGATCTCAGACACCATCACTTGAGTACACTTCTGGACCTGTGGATACTCTGCCATGAAGAAGAACTGCTGTGATGCTGTGATGCTGAAAGGAGTGAAACTCAGTTGGACTGCTGCTCTGAAGGAACTGCTGCCCTGCTGTGCTGTCCTGCTGCTGCCCTCTTGCCTGGGGAGGAAGAACTAGACCTGCAACTCCATCTTGAATCCAAGGCACCAGAGCGACTCAAAGGGCTAGTCTGCCGGCCTCCTGAAGTGAGCTTCATTGACATAAAGGGCTACCCAATATCCTTTACCAGCCCGTGGACCAGGCTGCTGTGAGTGCCTGGCCCCCAAGTGGTGCCCCTCATCTCTTGGACCCTCGCTGTGGCTCAAGAAGCTTAAATCAAACTTTTGGCTCTTTGTGACCATGAAGGGGCCTGTTCACATAGAGACCTTGCTTGTTTCACCATGATTCTACTCCAAGCGCCACCAGCCCAACACTTAGAACTCCAGCATTGGCCACTCGTGTGAGAACACCAACCCCAAAGCTCCAGTCTGCCCATCCATAATGCCTGGTCTGCTCTTCACCAACCATCTCCTTGCTCTTTGCGGCCCTCTCGGAAGTGAACTGGGCACTTGGCATGCACAGACTTGTGAGGGTAAAATTCAGGGGGACTAATCTGGGAATATTAGCTGATCAATGCTCCATCGTGGTCGGCCTGAACTTTTGACTTTGAACCAGTCCAGCACGACCAGCTAAAAATGTATATCTCCGATTCTACTGATTGGATTTTGTTGTTTTGATCTTGTTTAATTCAATAAATCGAACTCTATTTTTCTAACCTAGTGGGGGATTTGTTTTGTGTGGTATTTTCGCTGTGTTACTATTTGAAGTGTTGCACAAATATTTTATAAATTGCCTCAAAGTTCAGCTTGACTGCTCAATAGCAAGATATCAGCGAGTTAAGGACAGAATATTTGGTGATTTGCTTGTACCTTGCCCTAACAAGGATGGTGGGTGATAGATGCTTGACACCTGTCAACCAACAACCCAATTTCTCATAGTGCACCTGTGTATAACTATTGCCATATGAATTCTAATTTTCTATTGTTTCCTCATTTATTTTTTACTCACTGGTCACTGTGCAGTGCCCCACACTGATCTATTCACTGTATGTAACCATTCACTTTCTGCAAAACAATATATTCAATATAAGAGATATTTATGTTGAGTAAAATTGCTATGTGATTAACCTTAACCTTTTCTATTATTGAATGATGTACAAATTGCTAATGACTTTTAAGATAATTAAATTATGAATTAAATGAAGCACCTCCTTTGGGGAGCCTTTCTCATCTATGTTGTTAATCACCCAGTTCCAATTTTAATACTGTTTTGTTGTCTTCTGATATTGGATAAGTAATCTAGAGTCAATTTCAAAAAGATGTGCTCTGCACATACAGGAGCTGTCAAGCCTTAAAGGCTGATCTAAAGCTGTAGCCAGAACTACCTCTGATTAATAAAGAACATTGGGGCATATTTACAATAAAATGTGGGAGCGTGGAGCTGTGCCAAATTTGGCAGTGCTGCACTCCCACATGTTCAAAATGCAGGGGTGTGATGTATTCACAAGAATATAGTGCACCCCTATGTTTCTCCTGGAATTGTCGCAAAAATACCTGGCTAGCACCAACAAAGGCACCCTGCCACCATGTTGCAAGGTTGCCTGTGCTACAGGGACAATAGTTTATGTGCAGGAAGGGACACCTTCCTACAAATAAACAATTAGTAATGGTGAGTTGCACCTTCTATGTGTGCTGCAGAATGCATCACAAATGGAAAGAGCAAAAATAGAGGAAAAATTAAAAATGTCTCCATGTTGTGCCATTCTAACACCTGGTAGTCCATGATGTTTGTTTTTGGCACTGCCTCCGCCTTGTAACTCCGGGGCAGAGTCAAAAAACAGGTGTTGCGGTTGAACGCCCACAGCAACGCCCATTGCACCGCCTGTGCCACAGATGATTACTGTGGAAAGCGGCATATTTACAAGCTGGCGTTAAGCAAGTCAAAGTGGCTTAGAACTACCTTGCAAATCTGAAAAATGGCGCTGCACCACCGGAGCATCAAAAATGTGATGCTCCGGTGACGATGAGGACTTGTAAATATGCCCTATTGTCTCTAGAGGATATTTTGAAAGCCAGAAAAAGAAATACAAGAAAAAAAGGATCTAGTCACCTAGAGCAATAAAAAAATCAAAGTAAATTAACATCCATTTTAATTGGATTAATGCTCAATTTCAAATGATAATCTTGAAATCAAAATATAGTGTTTGGAGAACTTTACTCACAGGAATAACATGCAAATTATTGGAGTATTCGACACTAGGGAGATAAATCTTTCATTAAAATATTATATAATTCAGCTTTTGATGATATGAGCAAAGAAATAGAACAAATACATGAGAAACTTCTTTTGAGGCATTTGAGGCATTGAATGTGATACAATATTACAAAACACTCAAACACCCATGTGGCATAAAACAAGATAAATTCTGACCACGCTTGACCTATCAAAAAGAACAAATCAACGAAGACAGGCATTTCCAAGTTTAAAGCACTTTTACAGGACGAATTTTTACAGCACTCATCTTGGATAAAGGTCCTACTTATTGATCCATGATCAATGTGTAGCTTTATTTTCTCTGGAGGTTGAAAAACTACTGGAAAGAATCATTGTGCAAAAAGAGAGAGGAGCTAAACTAAAGTAAAGTATTTGTAATAAAATAAATGGGTGCGAAATGTTGAGGGTTTTTAAATCCTTTTTACAGGGATATTCTACTTACAAACAGAGCTGAAACGGGTAGAAGCTCATCGAAGTAGGTGTGGTCCTTGAAGGTATGAGAAAGGGAGATGAAGGGATGTGGAAACGGAACAAGTCTGAAATCAATCAAGGCACATTGTGTTGCAGAAGCCAGAATGAAAGATAATAAAAAAAAGAATATCTTCATGCAGCAAAATAAACGAAGGAAGGCATGTGTTAATACTTACCATTGACGCCAAATAGTAAACCTTTTCAGGTACTCGCTTAGAATATAAACATGCTGCTTGATAACAACAAAAATAAATGGCATACAATTCTACAGATGACTATGCTGCAGAAGTAAAAATATTACAAATGTGACAAATGTATCTTACTGCCACATTAGTTCATTTGAAATATCTTGTGCCTCTATCACAGTGGCTACCTGATGATAATCCATAATTAGAGAAACTACAGTCCTGGTAAGGAAACCAGCGTCACTCTTTATTAGCTCACATAATTGATTCCGAAGGTCGATGGGCAGCGGCCACAAAAGAGAGAGAGCAAAGGAATCACAACTGCTCTGAGTGTATCTCGCCCTAGTAGCAGTGATCCGCACCCTGGGAACATAGCTTACTGGCATGAAGGCTTGGGGACAGTGCATTAGTCTATCTTTGGTGGAACTACCAAGCCAGCATGGACAGAAGAGAATCAGGAACAACAGATCCCAAAAAGCTTCATGTGGTGCTCGTCTTGGATAGCCCCTGCTATGAAGGGAGCCCAGCCAATGATGCCGCACTCAGCATTCTTTTTCTAGCACATGTGAGGGGGTGAGCAGCCGTGCTCCTTTTGCAAAAGTGACATTAGAAACTTGCGCACTTGGAACGATGTACCCACTGGTAGACGTATGAGGGAGCACTTTGCTGCTGTTCTTTGGAGAAAGATGAACAGTAGGAAATTATTGACGAGTGGTCCCGCTGTTAACTACTGTTTTGTGTTTTTGTTTCTTCTTCTGGAAAGCCTTGCACGCTGGTGAGAAATGCGAGGAAAAAAACAAGAAACAATGTTATTTATATATGTGCTTCAAGTGAAAACTGATGTGCAAACAATAAGAACTACGATATGGATAACAAAAAACTGGTGGTTTACACCAAAAACGTTCGTTGGTTGGTCTGAACATTCATTATTATTCGGGTGAATATGTTGAACTTCTTGCACTCACAGTAGTCAAAGGGAAGCTGATGGAAATGTTGCTAAAGAAGTAAAACAGATAAGGTTGTAACGTTCCCCTTAAGATTAAAGAGACATATTATTAAGACAGGCAATACAATTATTGCTGCTTTAGCGGCAGAAAACTGCCGCTAAAACGGCGATAATGGGCTTGATAATATACTCTATGAAATTCCAATGGAAGCTCAGGTTAGATGTCCTTCACATCTAACATGGGCTTCAATTGCAATTCCATATAATTCCATAGAGCATATTATCAAGCCCATTATCGCTGTTTTAGCGGCAGTTTTCTGCCGCTAAAGCGGCGATAATTTTATCGCCTGTCTTGATAATATGCCCCAAAGTCTGGTATGCTAAGAATATACATGTGAAAGTTCCTTATATGGGTAACCCTATCTATGGGCATAGCAACAAGACTTTGTGTTCATAGTTCTTGCTTTTGGCTGTCTCGCTATACCGACAGCTGGCTCAGGTGATTACTTTTTAACCCCTTCCCCGCTCATGACGGAACCGCTCCGTCATGAGCCATGGTTGCCGTGTGCTCATGACGGAACGGTTCTGTCATGCCACGACCGTTGGCGGCCGCGCCGCCCACGCGGCGCTGTTTCCCTGCCTGTGCGGGGGGCAACGCAACTGGGCGGAGTCATGACGGAACCGCTCCGTCATGAGCTCAGCTCAACTGTGGCTCATGACGGAGTGGCTCCGTCATGAGCACAGCGCCACCGCACTGCCCCCCGCACCCCCCAGCGCTGCGGCGGAATTCCCGCCGCAGCGAAAGGGTTAAAGAGTAAAATACAGGGAGTTAACTACTTAAAGAGAGTATTCTGTAACTTTGTTGTTTCAGGCTTCCACCCTGCCATTCCCTTCCAATCCTCTTTCTCCCCATCTAGCCTCTCTCATTCTCTGTGCGGTTCCATCAGTGGAGCCAGTGCTGCCAAAAGGGAAGCCATGTTTAGCATTGTGCTTCAGAGTAATCTGAAGAAGAAAATTGTGTTCAGCTTGATAAATGTGCCTATCTCTTACTGACTTCTTTTTAGCGTCAACACCTTCAGTAAATAGATTGCTTCATATTCTACTTACGCAACCACATGCAATGATCACTCTACAATTAGGGAAGCCAATAACTAGCAATACTATTTCATATGGATACTTGAAAGGCCCTTGTTGACCTTTTCACAGAAATTAAGATCAGGATGAAAGAATACGTTGAACTGAAAGCTCGCTTGACACATTATTTGGATATAGGACTCACTTCTTAAGAGAGGTAATAACTAAATACATAGCAAGCAAGATGGATACGATGGATAAAAGAAATAAAAAGGGCTAGATTTCCTTGATGAAAATAAACAGTTCCAGGCCTAAAATATGGAAGAATTAGATATGACTGCTAAAAAAGGATTGCTTAAAAGTTGAAAGAACGGCAAAGAAGCACACTCAACAAGAGACCCAACAAGTCCTACAAAAGAGTGTATTGCAGCAAGACGAAATTAATGAACTAAGCAAATAGCCCAGGAGAATGCTTGCTTGGCAGACAATGGATTAAATGTATTGGCATACGAAAAATAAATACAGATAAGCCAATCTAAGCAGTCTAAGTATCCTTTTGTGGATTATCTATGCAACATCAGAACGCAATCAATTTGAAACCATTTCAATGATTATAGATTGCATGGAGAGTCAAGATCTATCATTATTAATGGAAGAGGCACAGGAAATGTTAACAAAATGTATATCTATGACATAAATTAAACTGAAGCTCTCTCACTAAAAAGTCTGTCCTGCCTACAAAGCTTTTAAAACATCTAATTGATTTTGTTATGATATCATTCCACACAGTTTGCCAATAGACTTTTCAGATAGGTATCATGCAGGATTCATGGCAAACAGCATCCATTCGAGTATTAATGAGTCAGATAAAGACCCAACGCAATTTTCTTGATAGAGACCTATATTCGTTTTAAATCCAAACAGTAAAATCTATGATGTGGTATTAGCTGAAAGATCGCGAAATACACTGGCAAAGTCCTCCAGGTTGACAATGTTTTTGTGATGCGGCATAATATCCACAGAAACATAGGCATACTTTTAAAATGCATACATTTTACAGCTGCTGCTGCACAACCTATGAAATATATATGTATATATCTATCTATATATATATTCAATGAAAAAACTATAGGTTTCACACACGTTATAGTTAGGAATTAGCATTTAAAAAACCTTAGAAATTCAATGAAAAAACCAAAGGTTTCACACACGTTATAGTTAGCTGGACTTTTTACTCGTAAAAAACCATTGAAATTCCCCCGTTATAGTTAGTTAAGCTAACTATAACTCGCGCGCCCGCAATGCACTGCTGATGACGTCACATATTACATCACTCATGACATGGTCAGTGACATCACTCATGACATCACTGATGACATCTCAAATGACATCACTGATGACATCACTGATGACATCATCCCGTGAATGTGTGTTTTTCTGAAAATTAAATATGTTTTATATATGTATATCTCAAGGTCGATGGAAGAATAAATGGGTATATAAGTGTCTAAATGGATGATTTGTTTTTGAAAAATTGATTGTGTAACTGATTGATTAGGTGTATCATAGTGAATACATGGCTTAGTGAGTAATGTTTAAATATGTATATATCTGTATCAGTCTTTCACTTTGTGTATAAGTGGCTATAAGGGTTGGTGAGTACCTACATGAGTGTCTATATAGGTTATTAGTTGGTTTTTTGATTATCAGTCTGAGTGTCTGCATGGTTCGGTGGGGGGTATTACGTAGAGCATAGGTGCATGAATGAGTGACTCACTGTTTGTATGTGTTGAAGATAGTATGTGTGCAGGACTGCATGGGTGGATGAGTGTGTGTATGGGTGTGTTAGTGAGTGAATGACTGTCTCTACAGTGTCTTTATGAGTAACTACATATGTTTTTAACTATTATATGTGACTATTGGTGTATATAAGTGAGTATATGTGAGAGTGAGAGATTGAAAGAGTTCCTGTATGAATAAGTATGTGTTTCTATAAGTGATTGTTTAAAAGACTAAGTATGTGTAAGTTTTTGTAGAAGTAAGTGTGGTGGTGTGTGTATAACTATATGCAAGTAAACGGATGTTTGATTCTTTATTAGCATGAGTGACTATGTGTGTGAGTAACTCTACGGATGAGTGGCATTGTGTAACAGGATGTATAGGTGTATGAGTACATATGATGAGTGAGTACATGTATGAGTGACTGTATAGGACTGTTGGTGAATGAGTGGATGTGTATGTGGATCTTAGAATTACTGAAGAGGTTGTTGTAACTGGTATTGGTATGTCCATTGTTTTGAAAAGTTTAGTCTCTATTTATAAATGTGTGTATCAAAGGTTATATTAGGGTGAGAGGAGGTCTGCCACTCTATCACAAGGATGATGTCATCAGTGATGTCATCAGTGATGTCATTTGAGATGTCATCAGTGATGTCATGAGTGATGTCACTGACCATGTCATGAGTGATGTAATATGTGACGTCATCAGCAGTGCATTGCGGGCGCGCGAGTTATAGTTAGCTTAACTAACTATAACGGGGGAATTTCAATGGTTTTTTACGAGTAAAATATCCAGCTAACTATAACGTGTGTGAAACCTTTGGTTTTTTCATTGAATTTCTAAGGTTTTTTAAATGCTAATTCCTAACTATAACGTGTGTGAAACCTATGGTTTTTTCATTGAATTAGCAAGGTTTTTTAAATGCTAATTCCTAACTATAACGTGTGTGAAACCCATGGTTTTTTCAGTGAATTTGCAAGGTTTTTTAAATGCTATTTTTTTTTTTCTTCTATTTTTTTAAACATATTTTTAATTTAATGTTCTAACCTTTTATAAAGACTATGGTTAAATTTTTAAAATTCTTTAATATGTTTTTTTAAATATATTTCATAAAATAAACATGTTATAATTTTTTGCAGTACATTTTTTCCTTTTTTTTTAGTACGCGTACCGTAAGCTTACGGTAAGCGTACGGTTTACGCAATGCCCGTAATTTATCTACGCTGTTTGCGTATAGTTACGCAATTTGCGTAGCCGCGCGTACTCCGCGTGGGACGCGTACGCGTGTACGCTACACGCGCACGTTACGCGGAAGTGTCGGGTAGTTACTGTTATGCGCATGCGCGCAAGCGCGTGTCTTTTTTACGCGCATGCGCACTTTTGCCGTAAGCGTACCGTAAGCGTACCGTAAGCGTACGGTAGGTCATGTGATCATGAAACACAACTTTTGATTGGTTGAAACTACTTTCAGTTCTAGAACTCTCCTACACCACACCCATTCCCCTCATTTCTGCTTGTGATCCCTTAGGAGAAGGAGCTGGGTTGTCTTTGTGATACGATGGCAGAACAGCAGAGCTCTTCTGAGAGTGAGGCTAGCACTAGCAGCACTACCTTGAGGCAGAGAGCGAGGAAACAAAAGACCTCTTATGTATGGGATTATTTTACTTTTCCTGAAGGCCAGCTAAAGGTAAATGCACCCTTAGTGACTTGCAAGCTGTGTCAGCGTGTACTTTCAAGAGGTAATCCTGACAGGAAGTATTCCTTTGGGAATCATACCATGATGAGGCACCTCAAGGATGTACACAAAAGGACACATGCTCGACTTTTTGGAGGTAACCCTTCAGAAAGTCAACCAAGCACATCCACAGCAGCTCAGCCTGGACCATCATCTGCAGGGCTGACTCCTTCTTCTGCAGGTCAGGTGAGCCCTTCATCTGTGGGGGGAGCATCTCCTTTTGCTGGCCCTCTGGAAATTAACCCTCGATTTCTGAGGGTTGATATTCGATGTGCCTCTTTTCATGATCTAATTTGTCATAGGGAGACCGGGGTTCCCTAGTGAACCTCAAAATAGATCAGCACACTTGTCACAGAGACTAATTTTCCCATTCTTTCTTTCCTCTCTCCCTGCATGAACACAACGGCTCTTTTAAGAGCCAACCTTATCTTTCATCTTTTTTTTATAGATGTGTTTAAAAACTTTTTTTTTTTTTTTTACCGTACGCGTACGGTGCGCGTAATTTTTTTTTTTTTTTTTTTAAAAAACACTAAAAATCAATAATCACATTACAAGGACTTTGAAACACTACAATTATTATTATTGACTTACCATACCCACTCCAAAAATTATTTATTCATTTGTTTTTTTTAAAAAAAATTGCTTTAAAAATGGTTCTAGTTTTCGAAAATTTTCTATATCAATCTGAAAAAAAAGAAAAAAGTATTAATATTTTTTAAACATTTTAAAATACAGTACACGTATTTACATATTTACCAAAAAATATTTTTGCCTTATTTTTGCTGTTTTCAGAATATATTGCATTTCACTTTAAATTGTGAAAGCAATTGCATTCATCATTTAACAGCGGGCAAAAAAAAAAAAACAATCTCAAAGATTGTATTAAAAAAGCCCAGAATCTCTTCTCACTTAAACTTAACATTACAGAAATGCATAATATTCTAAAAAAATATCATCAAAAAACAATACTTATTTCTTTAAAATACCGTCTGATATTTTTGTTTCAGAAGTATAATCACAATATTATATCTCAAATAACTCCACAATACATCTGATTCCATTTCCTTTAGGCCAAATAGTAATTTTAAAATTTTTTTGGGATTAAATTTCCAATGGTAATCCAATAAAATTCTAAAGTTTAATTTGTCCAGATCTCACCGATTCTCTGTAACATTTTGGTTCCCGAAATTTTTTTAAATATTTTATTAAGTCCACAATATAATTGGTTACTTTTCCGCATGGCCAAATAGTAATTTTTAAAATCTTTTTTGAAAAAATTTCCAATGGCACTCCAATAACATTCCAAAATTTAAATTGTGCAGATGTTACCGATTTTCTCTAAATTATTGGTTTTTGAAAGTTTCATTAAAAATTAAAAAAGTCCACATTACAATTGGTTATCTTTCCATTAGGCCAAATGATAATTTAAAAAATCTTTTTTTTAGAAAATTCCAATGGTAATCCAGTAAAATGGTAAAATTATTTTGTCCAGATCTTGCCAAGTCTCTCTAAAATTTAGGTTTCAGGAAGATTAGATAGGAATTTGCTAAATCAAAAGGCAAACGTTGTTTGAAAATCAATTGGGAATCATTACACAGTGTCCAGCCTTTTTCACATTTAAGATAAACTGTGTAATGTCCAGAAGTAACAGTAGGTCCATCATGGAAAATTATTGGAACAGTTACAAAAGTTTTTCCTGAAATTGATAATTGCTGTCCTGTAAACTTCTTTATTAAAGTATCCAATTTTGAACCATCAGCTCTACATCGTTGCATCATTAAAATTACATACTGTCCGTATTCCTTTAAAATTAATGTTGAAAACATGTCAGATTTACACTCACCGCATTTCATGCTATGATTAGCATCTTTAACTAATTTTGCAAAAGTGACTGTTTTACTCTCTGGCAATGTCAAATAAATAAACCTTTCATTATCAACATTAGAGCCACATATATTATAACAGTTTTCACAACTATGTTCCCATTTATAAGAGAGACCAAATAAAATATCAATTGCAACTTCTTCTTCTTCCAGTACTTGAAGAAAATACATCAAAAATTCGTGTGCATCTTGCTGTTCATTTTGAGAAAACTGTGTTCGTCCTGAACATATATCTAAAAGTTTTCTAATTTCAGTAGCACTTTCTATTTGAGTTTTATCTTTACTCAGCTTTTGAAAAAGGAGACTCAGCTCAGAACAGAATCTTTTTCCCTGATTTACTATTATCTGCTCTTGCAAACTTTCCAGATCAAATGCAACATTCAGCACTACATTTGCGTAGCAGTTGACACCAGAGCTATTTTCAAAATGACATCCTACAACCTGTTCTTCATTTTCCTTTTTCTTTTTGCTTGCAATTACATCACTCCTCTTTTTTTTCCTCTTCTCTACATCTTCATTACAGATATTCTCATTTTTTCTTTTACGAGAAACTACACGTTTCTCCAACACAGGATACTGACCTAAATGAGGAGCATAGCTTCTTCTTAATCTATTATACTCCTTTACACAGTTTGTATCAGCACTAACTTTTGAATCATCAAAGTCTATCATGAATAAACCTGATAATGTTTTCACTCGTGACAAAGCAACATATGCCATACCTTCTTTGAACACAGTTGAACCAATGTTCACAAATGCACAATCTACAGTCAATCCTTGAGACTTGTGAATAGTTACAGCATATGCTAGAGAAAACGGAAACTGCTTCCTACGTACATATAAGTCTTTCACAAGCATGAAACGAACTGTACAACGACAAATATCTTTAACTTCTTCTATCTGATCAAATTTTATTTTTAAACATTCAATTCCATCTTTTTTCTGATAATTAATAAAACCCACAACTCTTCCCATAGCTCCATTAACTAAACCTTTTTCAACATCCAAATTTCTTCTTAAAAATACTCTACAGTTCATGCAAACATATAGATTTTTTTCTAATCCAGCTGTTTTGGAGATGTTCTTCTCTAGTGAATCCAATTTATTTTTCAGTTTGCCTGTTACTGTGACAGTAATTCTTCCATCCTCAATTTTGTCCACTGCTTCCAATTTCCTGATCTCTTCCTTTTCCAATTTCAAAAGCTCCTCATTAAATATTGAGCATTCACGTAGAGTTGGCATTAAGCAGATGACACTTTTGTTTTCTGCAATGTTCTTGTATATTTTCTCTGCAACTATTTCTTCCTTTGGAAATAAATTATGTAGCAGCCGACTCTGTAATGCTTTTTTCCAACTTCTGTGAGTAGTCCAATTCTGATATCTTTCAGAATACTTCCATATTCTTCATCGCTTGCCTGCCTCATATTAGTAGTAAGTTCCTTGTACTCAAAGAAGGACCAAATATTTGTATTTCCGATGCTTCCCAATGACTTCTTCGTGTCTTCATGTGTGACAGTATTAAACACTGGTTGTCCTTTAACTGGAGTAAGTTGCAAAAGATCTCCAAAAACTATGACGTGTTTTCCACCAAATAACATGTCATAGTCTGTCTTCAAAATTTGCTGCATTCTTAAATGCACAAAGGCAAGCATTAAGTTTGATACCATGCTCACCTCATCAATAATGAGAACTTGCATCTTCTTCAATACTCTTGAAACTTCCAAGGATGCTTCTCCAGTTAGCTTGTTGTATTGTATTTTGTTCTCATGCTCCACTGGTAACATTAGCAAACAATGTAAAGTGATTCCTTTTATGTTATATGCTGCTAACCCAGTTGGAGCAGTAACCACACAAGACAAAGTAGAATCTGTTTTTTGCTGTAGGTAGCTTCTGATGACTTTTATAAGGAAACTTTTTCCAGTTCCAGCTTGTCCGCTTACATACATCCTGATTGGATGAAATGATGTGCATGAGCACTCTTTTTTTTCATGTAGAAATCCGTGATCAATTTTGTTTCTGATCTCTTCATAAATTTGTTGCTGCTCTTGATTCAGTTGTCTTTCCAAATTTTGTAAGTCTATAAATTCTTCTTGAGCTTGATTCATAGCCGTTTCCACTTCATTCATGGCTATTGATGCTTCATTTTCAACGATTGGTTGTCCTAGGGGATCTTGACTGAGTGTTCCTGAACTTTGGCTGTCCTGAGAACTGTCTCTAGCTATTTCTGCTGCAATTGTAGTTTCCTGTTCAATTTCTTCATTTAACATTTGCAGATAACTTGAGAATGTACTGCATTGTATGCTGTCTTTGCAAGCATTAAAAGAATCTTCATAGCTTTGAAATTCTCCCAGTAGTTCATCCTCTGTACGCCATGGTTTAAACAACTGTAAAAGAGCCAAGTAGTAAAATTCCTTCTTGTCAGTAGAGTCGCAACTCAGCTTCCTGTGATTTATCAAACTTCCTTTTGTTTGCTTCACCAAACATCCTTCCTCACCAACGACTTTATATTTTCCATTGTTGATGTCTTCTGCGGCTTTCCGTGAATAAATGTAGTTCTGCAGCACTTCATAGAGACACATGTTCTCCAGATGTTGACTTCTCTTGGGATAATATGTGTCCAACATGTTTGATTTCAAAATATCTGTACTTTCTGGGTCATTCTCGGCCAAATATTCAATTTCTCCAACAGATTTCAGTACCCGATTTCTCATTGCTGCAAGGCCTAAACTTGCCCAAATTATTCTTCTTGACTTCGAGTAGAGACTTGCAGAAGATAACCTATCTGAACATTCGTAGGATCCAATTTCTCGATGCGATAACATCTTCAAACTGAAACTGTACAGCTTCTTACTGACAGTCTTCTCGTGAGAAATCTCTTCCCACATTTCCTTCAATTCTGTTTTTTCTGATTTCGTAATGTAAGACGTTACATATCGAGCAACAGCAATGGAATTGTCAGCTACATACTGTATATCCATGTTAGCGTTCCACATGGATAAAATGACTGGGTTGTAGTCATTTATATTTTTTGATTCTTCTTTTCTTTTTAGGTTGTAGGTATTCTTAGGTGATTTTCTTGTGATAGTATGTCTCACAGCTGACATAAAACTGTTGACTCTTCCATTTGAAAGAACAGGTCTTGGAAATCCAAATCGACATTTAGTGTAGTATTTATCTTTGCTCTTGTATTTCCGTCGACAGTATTTTCCACACCGATGACTTTGGAAACGTAAAACTTGCTCCTTTAACTTTTTCTCTTCTGTGCTTTTTAGTATAGCACATGTTGCATATTCTTCAATGAAAGATAACACTGCTTCATCAGTATCTGTTCCAAACTTTGGGGCATCCTTGATCCACAACAGCATATGAATATGAGGAGCACCTCTTGCCTGGTACTCTTTTCTCCAAAAGAAATCTACTACTTCTCCAAGAGGTGGATTTTTTTTTATTGCAGATGAAGGACATCATAGCCTCAAATCTATGATTGAAATATCTGCAAACATTAACCGGATCCAATGAGCACAGTTCTCCTGCTGTCTTGTATTCGATGTTTTTAATGTTTGAATTTGCCTCTCGTAGAAAATCCAGTAAATCATCCCAAGCGTACTCCGCACAGCTTAGGGTAACGAACCATGTTGGTGTTCCTAAATTCCGTAACATGCATTTTAATTCACCATGGCGTCGGTACCAATATTCATTTGTCCCACGCTGACAAGCCATCAGATTGATCAGTTGTGTTTCCAAATGATCATCTCGGTGCTGCACTTTCTCCATAAAATCCTTAGCAGACACATTTTGTAAATGTACTCCACTTATTAAAATGTGATTTACTGCATAAGACAGTGCAGACAAGTCGCTTTCAAATAAAAGATGGAACAAATAAGGAATACTTTGTCGAAATCTGGGATCTTCAGCATATAGTCTTGTAGTCCGATACTCAGAAGCTGGAATCTGTTCTGGACGTTCATCGTATCGTCCTCCTTTTCCTTTAGGAAACAGCTGGGGAAAACATCGAGCTTCCAAGCTCTCCTCCCATACACTCACGGGAGTTCCTTTTGCTTTCTTCATCTGAAAGAGATCAATATTATCTCCCATAACTTCTTTTGAATGAAGAGGATGTATGCTAAAATGTTCATAAATTTCTTCTTCCTTTGACTTGTCCACTTTTTCAATTTGTCCAGTTGGTGTTTCTGTGTCTTCTTGTAAATCTTCTTCTTCTTCTTCTTCTATATAAATTGATTCATACCATTTGTTATTCCTTTTCAAATACAAATTTGCTCTTTGTACTTTCCGCACATCTACCAGCTCCTGCCAAATCTTCTTATTCTTTGTAGGTACACCATTAACCAGAATAACTAATGGTTCAGTTTCCAAAGTATCCGCATCAATAGTTTCCATATTTTTTTTCAAATCCAAGGGCAAATACACCACTCTTCCTTTTAAACCTCTCAGTAAATCAGAAGGAGGTAATTTACCAGTTTTGGGCTCCATACGTACTATGGTCTGGAACGGATGAACACATTGAATGAGTATAGACTCATATGTATTTAATTCAGAAAGTTCAGCAGGAATAGCATCCAATTCTAAATTATTATGTACAGCTCTGGTCGGCATTCTATTTTCCTCTAACTTGTTGTAACAGTATTTACAAATACGCTGATCTTCACCCAAATCAAAACAATTTTCTAGAAATATATATGTGGCAAAATCCTTCCACTTATAATTATCTTCATTTTCACTCTTTCTGTAGAGATCAACATTCCTAGTTTGTTTTCTATAATGAGTTCTGCGGCAACAAATACAAGTAAAATTTGGTCTTTCATTAGAGACTATTGCAAATTTTGTTATGTGATCATTAAATGTGTTACTTACAGAGGGTTCTACATTCTCTTCCACTTCTTCCTCATTTACTGTGTCCTTCTCTGCACTGTTTTGTTCAGGACCAAAGTAACAAAACTGAATTTCATCAACAACCTTCTCTACATCTGATACCGTTCCTCGGAACAGAGCCCTATTCAATTCATTTAACTTTATTGCTGGACTTATGGCAAAATACAACCGTCTCACAAACTTTCTCATTTCAGTATGATGAACAGCCAGCATCCTAAAATGATGGAAAACACTATTGCACACTTTTCTAGATAGACAAGCCAGAGAATGACCCTGCAAACCAGTATTCTCTCTCACTCTGCATGGATCCAGACTTTGAAGCACCTTAATCTTCTGTTTTATACTTTTTTTACTATATTCTCTTAGAAACTCTCGAAATTTGTCAATAGATTCCTGACGCACAGTGCAAATACTACTACAATTCCAAGTGTACACTGGGGCTTTAGGACGTCTCCCCATAGCCTCATCTGCCATCACTTGTACCTCATCTCTTGGAACCATTATCTCCTTCTCCATTATGCAACCATTTTTTACTTCGTAAGAACGACCTCTGGTGTCAACTGCATGCAGCAAACTATTACTTTGAAAATAGCTCTCTTCATTAACAAAAGGTTTACTACTTGAACTATGCATCCACTTTCCTAAAAACACTTTACAAAAGTTTGTTCTGTTCACTACTCTTTTCCTTTTGCTATGTGATTTCAGTACATTAACCATTTTGTCTAATGTACGCATCCTATTCAAAATTAAAATGAATAGTTTCCTTTTTAATTCTAATGCCTTTGCTGCAATGGCTTCTATTTCTTTTTTTCTTTTATAAAACTTTGTCTTTTTCTTATATTTCTTCACATCCTTCATCAAATTGGACATAACTCTTCTCTGAAACATTTTTCTACGTATCTCTTTAAACGCTGTTTTTCTATTTATATAAATCTTTTCAGTTGCTGAAGGTATATTTGCATTAACTAAATTGTCAATTTTTTCCTCTCCTTTTTTTTTCAAAACATCCTTTCGAGTACAGACATTTTGTACATTTTTCATTCTTTTGAATACATTTTTTAGAAATTGTTTTTTCTGCTTACCAGAAGATTTTTTCTTTTTCCCAACATGAGCATCTTCTACTAACTTTGGTCCTCTAGTTGTCTTCAAATATAGGTTTTTTTTGTGCGTTTTTTGAACTCTGGATTTTGTAGGCATCTTAAATTTTGTCCACTGCTCTTCAGCAATACCTGAAAAAAACTAAAAAAAAATTCCTTTATTTTATTTAAATATATTACTACATTTCTTTTCACAATAGTCACAAAACGTAATTTCTTTGCCAATATGAATGCACACTTACTGCTCTTTTTTTTGGCAAGTTAAAATCACTTTTACAGACTGACACATTATGAAACCACTTTTCAGTTTTTTTAAAAAGCCCATGTCCAGACTGCTTTTTCAGACCACCACCATGTGTATCCTCGGTGACTGCCTACACTCCAGCAAGGGCAACCAGCCTTAGTGATGCTGAATGTATTTGCATTACAGACTGAAACCTCAAAACCCCACTCGCTTCTAAATACTGTGCATGATTATACATGGAAAGGTGCTGGGTGTGTGCTAAGAGTCTGCTTCTTCCCCCAAAAAATCGCTCCCCCTTTTTCCTACTAATGCAACTGTGAAATCACCAGAGCAAAACGCAATAAATCTCTGCCTGTAATTCCTATTTCCACACAGAGTCATGTTTTCACATTAGTCCCAAAACGAAATTTCTTTGCCAATTTGAAAGCACACTTACTGCTCTTTTTTTTGGGCAAGTGAAAATCACTTTTACAGACTGACACATTATGAAACCACTTTTCAGTTTTTTTAAAAAGCCCATGTCCAGACTGCTTTTTCAGACCACCACCATGTGTATCCTCGGTGACTGCCTACACTCCAGCAAGGGCAACCAGCCTTAGTGATGCTGAATGTATTTGCATTACAGACTGAAACCTCAAAACCCCACTCGCTTGTAAATACTGTGCATGATTATACATGGAAAGGAGCTGGGTGTGTGCTAAGAGTCTGCTTCTTCCCCCAAAAAATCGCTCCCCCTTTTTCCTACTAATGCAACTGTGAAATCACCAGAGCAAAAAGCAATAAATCTCTGCCTGTAAATCCTATTTGCACACAGAGTCATGTTTTCACATTAGTCACAAAACGAAATTTCTTTGCCAATTTGAATGCACACTTACTGCTCTTTTTTTTTGGCAAGTGAAAATCACTTTTACAGACTGACACATTATGAAACCACTTTTCAGTTTTTTTAAAAAGCCCATGTCCAGACTGCTTTTTCAGACCACCACCATGTGTATCCTCGGTGACTGCCTACACTCCAGCAAGGGCAACCAGCCTTAGTGATGCTGAATGTATTTGCATTACAGACTGAAACCTCAAAACCCCACTCGCTTCTAAATACTGTGCATGATTCCACATGGTAAGCAGCTGGGTGTGTGCTAAGAGTCTGCTTCTTCCCCCAAAAAATCGCTCCCCCTTTTTCCTACTAATGCAACTGTGAAATCACCAGAGCAAAACGCAATAAATCTCTGCCTGTAATTCCTATTTGCACACAGAGTCATGTTTTCACATTAGTCCCAAAACGAAATTTATTTGCCAATTTAAATGCACACTTACTGCTCTTTTTTTTTGGCAAGTGAAAATCACTTTTACAGACTGACACATTATGAATCCACTTTTTAGATTTTTTTAATTGCACATGTCCAGACTGCTTTTTCAGACCACCACCATGTGTATCCTCGGTAACTGCCTACACTCCAGCAAGGGCAACCAGCCTTAGTGATGCTGAATGTATTTGCATTACAGACTGAAACCTGAAAACCCCACTCGCTTGTAAATACTGTGCATGATTATACATGGAAAGGAGCTGGGTGTGTGCTAAGAGTCTGCTTCTTCCCCCAAAAAATTGCTCCCCCTTTTTCCTACTAATGCAACTGTGAAATCACCAGAGCAAAACGCAATAAATCTCTGCCTGTAATTCCTATTTGCACACAGAGTCATGTTTTCACATTAGTCACAAAACGAAATTTCTTTGCCAATTTAAATGCACACTTACTGCTCTTTTTTTTTGGCAAGTGAAAATCACTTTTACAGACTGACACATTATGAATCCACTTTTTAGATTTTTTTAAAAAGCCCATGTCCAAACTGCTTTTTCAGACCACCACCATGTGTATCCTCGGTGACTGCCTACACTCCAGCAAGGGCAACCAGCCTTAGTGATGCTGAATGTATTTGCATTACTGACTGCAACCTCAAACCCTTAAAGTATTCCTTATTTTTACCAGTACACCTTAATTTATCATGAAAAAATAGTCCATATTATTTTACATGTTCCTCACATTTAAATTTCTCCCAAAACAGAAAATAATAAACACAACTTCTACAAAAGGAATTCCAATTCTATTATTCATTTCTTAATTTACCATATACATCCCCTCTCAAACTCATAACTCACCTTTAAAATTAGTTAGTTGTGAAAGAAATGTGGCACTCAAACAGCAGATTATCAGAGCCAGGATCTCTGTTCTCTACACCTCTCTCCTCTCAGCAGAACCAGAAAATGGCAAAGTTTCCCTCTATTTTTCCACACATATACATGTAAGTTTCAAATCTCAGTGCTTCCCCCTTTTTTTCAAATGTAATCACACATTTCTATTGGTTGAAAACCAACCCTTTTCTTAAAGTACCCTTCCCCCAACTTGACTTCTGCCTGCTACCATAGCAACACCTCATGGAACACTGCTGTGTGGAGTTAGGTCAGAAGTTCGCCAAACAATGTTTCAATTCCACAGAGCAAGAGTGCTTGACTTTTCAAACCTTACAGCAAATCCATAGTACTGTTCTTTGGTAACACATTTTTCTGTACCAATACAAAACATGCTTCTATCAATTTACACATACAGCCTAGTTTTTAGTGTAGAATGGTATGAAACAGCCAATCAGTTCTTTTTAAAAAAAAAAAAATATGTATGCCTCCATTTCCAAACTGTTTTTCATTTCTTTTTCCCATTCTACTGAATTACACCTCCTGAGTGCATCCAGATCTCCTTTGAAGATGTTCACAGTGTGGATTGTAGGGCACAGCTATGTCTTCTGGAGTGAAAAGTTTGCAGAGAAAACAGGTATGGTGAGAGACCTTGCTTTGCCAAATGTAGACATTAAATGGATTGGTCAGAGAGGGTTAAAGTGGCACCAATTGATGCCATTGGTGAAATCCTTCATGCAAAACCAACACCCTGACCTCATAATAGTGCACTGTGGTGGCAATGACCTAGGCACTTTGACTGGGGTAGGTCTGGAAATGCTTATGAAGGACACCTTTGCACAACTGTTTTCTCTTTTCCCTAAAACTGCCTTTGTGTTTTCCAACATATGCCAAAGGCAAAAATGGAACTGGTCCAATCATTTCTGTCCGCAAATTGACAAAGCAAGGAAGCACGTCAACAAATCTGTTTCTGCTTTCCTCCGTGACTATGGTATGGGTGCCATTTACCACAACAACTTGCGTTATGACATGCAAGACATTTATAGAGGAGATGGTGTGCACTTCAATGATGAAGGGAACAGAGTCTTCCTCTTGAACCTTAGACTCTGCATCGGTACTTACTTGTAGGTACCACTTAAAAAATCACTTCATAAACACAACGGCTCTTTTTAGAGCCCCCTAATATCTAAACTCTTAAATCTGCATTTCATTTCTTTTTTAATTTTTTTTTTCTTCCGTACGCTTACCGTAAGCTTACCGTACGCGTACCCCGTGATTTTTTTAAAAATCAATAAATGTTTTCTTTGTACTTTTCTGTCCTTCTTTGACCCCCTCACAAATGTAAGGGGGTCTGTAACTCTCCTCCTTGCCCCCTTTTCTTGTTTTCACTCTTTTTTTTCCGAGTGAAACACACAAAATGGCGGCCGCCGCTTCCTGGTTTCGGCCGATTCGAATGTTTACTAAGATCTAAGAGCCAATCAGAATCGCGCTCGCGCACGCCACCGTACGCGTACGGTAAGCTTACGGTAAGCGTACCGTAAGCTGGCTCAGATATATATATTGATTTAAAGGCTATTTTCTCAGAATCTACTGAACAGATTTACACCAAACCTACAAAAGGCACTTCCTTGACCTAGGGACTACCTCTCTGCCAAATTTCTAGTAATTCTGTTCAGCCGTTCGGGCTGTAGCCCTGTCTAAAGGTCCTATGGAAAAATGCATGGGAAAAACGCGTTTTGGGACCCCCCTTTTATCTCAGCCCCCGCTTGACGAATCCCCCCGAGACTTTCAGGGTAGGAGCGGAGCGTAGTGCCCCACCTATTTTGAGAAATTCGCGAGGATTCGTCGACCGGCGCCAAAGTTATTCAAAATAGAATGTTGCGGATTTCCTATGGAAAAGGGGTCCTAACTATAACTACCTACTGGCGACTGCCAGTAGGTAATATATATATATATATATCATGCTCCGTGGGGTGTCCGACAAGCGAGCAGCACTCGAAACCACAGACCGCTTTTTCCCCAATAAAAAGCCTTTATTGGTATGAGCAGCACACATTTCAGTCCATTAAAAGCAGCCGACCGCTGCCTGACGCGTTTCGAGATCAACTCTTCCTCATAGGCAATGGCGGTCGAGAGAAGGCATGGAGGGCTGCAACTTCCTACTTATGCTAGATCGTGGGACCTGATTGGTCCGCTCTGGATGAGCAACACGTTGCAGTCTGGGATATGCAGTCCTCAATCTGTCCTCTGATGGATGCCTTCTTATTTAAATGCTCGATAAAGCCCTCAGTGAGCCCTGGAATGCGTCACTGCTCTAGATCCAAGATCTGTGCTCCACAATTAAGTCCCGTATTATCGAGCTCAGTGGCCCCCTGTTTCTGGGATGGTGCTTGCTCGGCGGCAGGACGGCCGCCAATAAATCATGCTCCGTGGGGTGTCCGACAAGCGAGCAGCACTCGAAACCACAGACCACTTTTTCCCCAATAAAAAGCCTTTATTGGTATGAGCAGCACACATTTCAGTCCATTAAAAGCAGCCGACCGCTGCCTGACGCGTTTCGAGATCAACTCTTCCTCATAGGCAATGGCGGTCGAGAGAAGGCATGGAGGGCTGCAACTTCCTACTTATGCTAGATCGTGGGACCTGATTGGTCCGCTCTGGATGAGCAACACGTTGCAGTCTGGGATATGCAGTCCTCAATCTGTCCTCTGATGGATGCCTTCTTATTTAAATGCTCGATAAAGCCCTCAGTGAGCCCTGGAATGCGTCACTGCTCTAGATCCAAGATCTGTGCTCCACAATTAAGTCCCGTATTATCGAGCTCAGTGGCCCCCTGTTTCTGGGATGGTGCTTGCTCGGCGGCAGGACGGCCGCCAATAAATCATGCTCCGTGGGGTGTCCGACAAGCGAGCAGCACTCGAAACCACAGACCGCTTTTTCCCCAATAAAAAGCCTTTATTGGTATGAGCAGCACACATTTCAGTCCATTAAAAGCAGCCGACCGCTGCCTGACGCGTTTCGAGATCAACTCTTCCTCATAGGCAATGGCGGTCGAGAGAAGGCATGGAGGGCTGCAACTTCCTACTTATGCTAGATCGTGGGACCTGATTGGTCCGCTCTGGATGAGCAACACGTTGCAGTCTGGGATATGCAGTCCTCAATCTGTCCTCTGATGGATGCCTTCTTATTTAAATGCTCGATAAAGCCCTCAGTGAGCCCTGGAATGCGTCACTGCTCTAGATCCAAGATCTGTGCTCCACAATTAAGTCCCGTATTATCGAGCTCAGTGGCCCACTGTTTCTGGGATGGTGCTTGCTCGGCGGCAGGACGGCCGCCAATAAATCATGCTCCGTGGGGTGTCCGACAAGCGAGCAGCACTCGAAACCACAGACCGCTTTTTCCCCAATAAAAAGCCTTTATTGGTATGAGCAGCACACATTTCAGTCCATTAAAAGCAGCCGACCGCTGCCTGACGCGTTTCGAGATCAACTCTTCCTCATAGGCAATGGCGGTCGAGAGAAGGCATGGAGGGCTGCAACTTCCTACTTATGCTAGATCGTGGGACCTGATTGGTCCGCTCTGGATGAGCAACACGTTGCAGTCTGGGATATGCAGTCCTCAATCTGTCCTCTGATGGATGCCTTCTTATTTAAATGCTCGATAAAGCCCTCAGTGAGCCCTGGAATGCGCACTGCTCTAGATCCAAGATCTGTGCTCCACAATGAAGTCCCGTATTATCGAGCTCAGTGGCCCCCTGTTTCTGGGATGGTGCTTGCTCGGCGGCAGGACGGCCGCCAATAAATCATGCTCCGTGGGGTGTCCGACAAGCGAGCAGCACTCGAAACCACAGACCGCTTTTTCCCTAATAAAAAGCCTTTATTGGTATGAGCAGCACACATTTCAGTCCATTAAAAGCAGCCGACCGCTGCCTGACGCGTTTCGACTGCATATCCCAGACTGCAACGTGTTGCTCATCCAGAGCGGACCAATCAGGTCCCACGATCTAGCATAAGTAGGAAGTTGCAGCCCTCCATGCCTTCTCTCGACCGCCATTGCCTATGAGGAAGAGTTGATCTCGAAACGCGTCAGGCAGCGGTCGGCTGCTTTTAATGGACTGAAATGTGTGCTGCTCATACCAATAAAGGCTTTTTATTGGGGAAAAAGCGGTCTGTGGTTTCGAGTGCTGCTCGCTTGTCGGACACCCCACGGAGCATGATATATATATATATATATATATATATATATATATATATATATATTCACTTAAAAAACCATAGTTTTCACACATGTTATAGTTAGGTGGACATTTCACTCGTAAAAAAACAATGAAATTCCCCCGTTATAGTTAGTTCAGATAACTATAACTCGCGTGCCCGCAATCCACTGCTCATGACGTCACATATTACATCACTCATGACATGGTCAGTGGCATCACTCATGACATCACTGATGACATCATCCTTTTGATAGAGTGGCGGTCGCGTGAGTTATAGTTATCTGAACTAACTATAACGGGGGAATTTCATTGGTTTTTATGAGTGAAATGTCCACCTAACTATAACATGTGTGAAACCTATGGTTTTTTAAGTGAATTTGCAAGGTTTTTTAAATGCTAATTCCTAACTATAATGCTAAGTTATGTATTTATTATTATATTTTTTATATATTTATTTTACAATAAACTACGTATTAAATTTTTTTTTATGGTTTTTCACCATGCGCGCACGGTGCGCGTACCCAGCGATTACAAAAAAAATGTTTTTTTTTGCCTTCGGGGTCCTTCAGGGACCCCCTGACAATGGCTAGGGGGTCAGGAACTCTCTACCCTGCCCCCTTTTCACGTTCGCCACCTTCCTTTTTCACTCACGCACTCAAAACAAACAAAATGGCGGCCGACACTTCCTGATTTCGACCGATTCGAACATTGACTGACATGTAACCACCAATCAGAATTATGCTCGCGCACGTTAGGGTGCGCGCACCGTGCGCACACGGTGCGCGGCTATAGATATTTATGTACTTTAACTGCAATTTTCTCAGAAACTACTGAACAGATTGACTCCATATATGCAAAAGGCACATCCCTGACCTGAGGACTACCTCTTTGCCAAATTTCAAGTAATTCTGTTCAGCCGTTCGGGCTGTACCTTCGACTAAAGGTCCTACGTGAAAATGCATGGGGAAAACGCGTTTTGGGACCCCCCTTTTTTCTCGGCCCCCGCTTAAAGAATCCCCCGAGACTTTCAGGGTAGGAGCTGAGCGGAGAGCCCCATTAGTTTTGAAAATTTCGCGAGTATTCGTCAACCGGCGCCAAAGTTATTCAAAATAGAATTTTGAGATTTCCTATGGAAACACGGTCCTAACTATAACTAACTACTGGCGACCGCCAGTAGATAATATATATATATATATATATATATATATATAAAAGTTCTTTGAAGAAAAAACGCACTCTTGGAGGTTAATCGTTGTTTAATAAACATTTGCTACGCGTTTCGACACAACAGTGTCTTGATCACACGATGTCTGCAATGTTTTCAAACGTACATATATGCACACAAACATAAAAGAAGTACTAGCGTATTCCTCGATCTACACTGTTGAAAGTAGCCGCCATTTTGGAACGGGTTATAAACATCTACTCGTAAGTACCTGCATATTATCTTGGCGATTATGCACAAAATTGTAAAACAAAGTAATAAATACTACTTGTAGTAATGTTGCAAGTTTACATTAATATAATAATACCAAGATAAACAAACAGTCCGAGTTTTCACAACCAAGTACCCCGTATGCTGCATGTGAAAGCTGATTTGAATTTGCAAAACTTTATCGATTGTATACCAACACACACAGAATTGTATGCCAGGGCTTTATAGCCTCACACTCGGTTTATACCCGAACAACAAGCGGACTCACTCATGACATCACTGATGTCATCATCCAGTGAATATGTGTCTTTCTCAAAAATAAATATTTTTTAGATATGTATATCTAAAGGTTAATGGAAGAATACATGGGTAAATAAGTGTCTAAATGGATGTTTTTTTTTTGTAAAATTAATTGTATAACTGACTTATTAACTTATTAACAGTATCTTAGTGAATACAGTGATGTAATATGTGACGTCATCAGCAGTGGATTGTATATATATATATATATATTCACTGAAAAAACCATAGGTTTCAGGCACGTTATAGTTAGGAATTAGCATTTAAAAAACCTTAGAAATTCACTGAAAAAAACATAGGTTTCAGGGGCGTTATAGTTAGCTGGACATTTCCCTCGTACAATACCCTAGAAATTCCCCTGTTATAGTTAGTTCAGCTAACTATAACTCGCCCCCCGCAATGCACTGCTGATGACTTCACATATTACATCACTCATGACATGGTCAGTGACATCACTGATGACATCACTGATGACATCTCAAATGACATCACTGATGACATCACTGATGACATCATCTATTGAGTATGTGTTTCTGAACAGTTTTAATATGTTCAATATATATAGGGAAAGGCCTTTTGAAAACTCAGTGGGTGTACAAGTGTGTGACTGGATGATTTTCTAGGTGTGTAACTGACTCTATAAGTGAGTCATTAAATGTATCTTACTGCAGACTAGTGACTAAACTGTGTGAATGTCTGTATGTGTCTGTGTGTTGGTGTATAAGTGGCTGCATGGTTTTGTGAATAGCTATATGAGTGTCTATATGGGTTATTGATTGGTTGTCTGAGTATCCGTATGGGTGCCTGAGTGTTTGTGTGGGTAGGGTGTGTGTGACTCTGTGACTAGATGTGTGAGTGGGTGATTCAGTGGTTGCATGGTTTTAAGAGTGCATCTATGATGGACTATATGGTTGGGTGAGTGTATGTATGGGTGTGCTAGTGATTGAATGTATATCTCAGTTGTACATGTGTCAGTAATTACATATGTGAAACGCAGTGTATATGTGTGTAAGAGTATATAACTATCTGTATGTGAGAGTGTGTGATTTTGGGAGTGGCTTTATGCGCCATAGTGCAAGGATATCTGTGTCATGTGCTGTTTGTTTTTCTGCAGGAAGACACAGAATGTGTTAGTATTTTTATGAGTAAGTGAACTTAAGTGTGTTTAACTGTATAGGTGAGTAAATTGGGCTGTGATTAATTATTTGCATGACTGACTAGATGTGTCAGTACCTCAAAGGATGATTGGCGGTGTGTGAGTGTCTATATAGGTGTTTAAATGCACAGAGTGACTGTAAGTATGAGTGACTGTACAGGTGAGTGAGTGGACATGTATGTAGACCTAAAAGTCAATGACTGGGTGTGTAGTTATTGGTATTGGAGTATCTATGGTTGTCAAAATGGCCGTTTGAAATTTTGAGTCGGTGTATCAAAGGTTATATTAGGGTGTGAGAAGATGCACTAATTTATCACATGGATGACGTCATCAGTGATGTCATCAGTGATGTCACTGACCATGTCATGAGTGATGTAATATGTGACGTCATCAGCAGTGCATTGCGGGGGCGCGATTTATAGTTAGCTGAACTAACTATAACAGGGGAATTTCTAGGGTTTTGTATGAGGGAAATGTCCAGCTAACTATAACGCCCCTGAAACCTATGGTTTTTCAGTGAATTTCTAAGGTTTTTTAAATGCTAATTCCTAACTATAACGTGCCTGAAACCTATGGTTTTTTCAGTGAATTTCAAAGGTTTTTTAAATGCTAATTCCTATCTATAACTTATTTCTAAAGATATCATGAAAAACATTCTTTTTTAAAAGTAGGTTGCACATTAGTTTTGTGGAAAAGCATCTTTGTGATTGGTTAAGAAAAAGCAGTTTCAACGTGGAGTACATATCATAGGATAAAATTTGCTCAGCTCAACCACACCTGCTACTTGCATTTGGAAGGCACTGTTGGAGCTTAAAACAATCGTGAACTTTTAACCTGCACGTGTCGTTAAATGTTCAAGAAAATGTTGCAAAAAATACCGTTAAGTTTTAAAAAATTGTTGAACTTTTAACCTGCACGTGTTGTAGAATGTTCTAGAAAGTGTGTTGATAGAATACGTTGCACTTCTGACTTCCATGGGATGTTGAATATTAAAGAAACGGTTCATATGGAAAATTAAAAAGAAACCAATAGAGAAGTTTTGAAACCTAAAAGAATCAAGGAACTATTCTAATTTATTCTTTACATGTATTTATGTGTACAGCAACAAAATTATAGACACAACAGCACTAGGAAGAGGAAGAAGCAGGGAGTGGGGGGAGGGGGAGATGGGCAGAATGGCACACATGCACAATTAAGTACAACACACATATAGACTAACAATGGCCAAAATGAAACACACCAACAAGGAGCACAAGTCACACAACCCACCAACATCACACCACTAAACGAGCATAGAAGTGAAAACCACGCTGCATTCATACAGGATGTGTAGAAAGGCCAGTCGTTAGTGTTGTGGGATGTCTGCGACCGTGGTCATCATGGATGAGATGCCCAGCATGTGGCACACGGTCGAGTTCACTGTGTGTTATATTGCCAAACGGCTGCTCCTCCCTCCCACAAGCCCCCACACTTTTGTACGGTGTGCTGTTGTATCTCATGCACTCGTACAGCACACCATTGTAATGCCTATTTGCGCATGTCCTGCTACATTCCAACTACACCATCACAGTGCCGTTTGGAGGTGGTGCATGCCACTTTACAACATCGACTGCTGCGGCTCTTGTAGCAGGCCACACCAGAACACAGAGACATACTTACCGATCTTCCTGTACACCGACATGTCCGAGATACCCCGTTCCCCTTGCCGGATAGACACACCCCTGCACTGACCTGTGAACCCCAGACCAGCACACGCCAGTTGTGCATGCAGGAAAATGCGTGCGTAGCTACACATCCAGGCTCACTGCCAACGCTGAGGTGACGGCACACTGTGATGTTGCAGGGCTCGTGCCTATCATGCTAAGACAATGACCACAGGGACACACTTACTAAGATGTGGGTTTGGGGGGCATTGGCGGTCCTGGAGTTGTTGAGATGAGTCTTCTGGCCCTCATGGGTATCCCTGTATCATGCTCATTGACTCTATGGCACCTGTGGGTGTTCTGGTGTGGCTCTTGGCTGTTTTCCCTTTCATGGTGCAGGTAGTTGTCCTGCTTAACACCAGCAGAAAACAGGTGTAAAATCCCTGGTGCTAACGTGTCTTATCGCCGGAATTTGTTTCACATTGCAATTGGTGTGAACGTTGTGATGTGATTTTTTTCGTGTGCAGAACAATATACGAACTGAGCAGTGTATCTCGTCAAGATCCAGCACCTGACGCACTATTCCCAATCAATATAAATACAATGAGATTTCTTAATAGATTTTGTGTGTACACTGTACGTGCAGCCAATACCTCAGTGCAAATCAGTACAGGATTTTAGTATTTAGAATAAATTGGAAAGGTGCACCTCGTGTCTTTTTGCACGAGATCAGCTAGTCTCCATTTCATTATCAGCACTTTAACAGAAGTAAAGTTGAGATAAATCTAACACACTGTTCAGAAGTTGGTGCAAACTGCAGATATCACCAGTATTCCAGCGATAAGTGCCCCAAAATTTAACACCATGGTGGACTCCATCAAATAACAGTAATAGGAACAAGAAAGAGTCACACAGCAGTTAAGAGAACAACCAAAAACTTAATTATTTTTTTTTCAAACATTATTTTTTATAATCATAAATAAGTAAACGATAAACTATTTTCAAACTTTATTTTTTTATTAACACATATACGAACGATAAACTAATAAACAAAATGTAACAACAATAATACAAAACAACAAGGCGAACATTCCTGTAGACATCATGGATGCCGATGACAGACCTGGAAAATCAGAATGATTGTTAAAAAAAAACCAACATGGTATTCTCAACAAAATACCACAAGAAACAAATCACAGATATATAAAATGCATACAGCTAACAACATTTTATAAGTTTAACTTACAAAAACTGTAAATGTTGCCGCTTTAAAATATTTACTGAATCTGAGGAAAAGTTTTTGCAGAAGGAACCACGCCCACAACGTTTTTCTTCAGTGGTGAGGACATTTTTACTTTTCCCAAGGGGCAAACAAAGACCAATGCCACCTTGATCATGCACAAGATTTTCAAAAGAGTTCTGTTATGAGGGGATCCTAACAAAAAATACTCATGCGGCACGGCAAGTATGATGAAACACCTAAGGACCCTTCATCCGAACAATCTTGCACGAGAAGAGTGCAAACAGATGAGAAACACCCCTATTCTGTATCTGTAAAAAAGAATCACAAATAAATGTATATTAATAACTTTCCAAATTATACTATTCCATTACTGTACAAACACATTTTATATAAATACTGACTAAGAAACCATGTCCCTGAACCACAAGTGTGACGATGGTTAAAACACTACATGCATAGTGCATACTACTTTGAAGCAGTTCATGCCCTAAAGCCTACCTCACTAAAACTCTACATGCTAACTGACTAAAAGATTACAGTACTATAAGGAGACACACTGGGTGATTGACCGGGTGTTTGCTAGAAGAGTATGAATACTAACTAGGGAATTGAAGGTGTGAAACACAACTGTGTAGGTGATTAGAAGACTGCATCCATACTGCATAGGCATTTAACACAGTCCATGTGCTAAGGCCTGGCTCACTGCATGACTACTTGGGTACTGACTGAATGATTAGAGTACAGCAAGGAGAGTACCTAGGAGAATTTATAAGTGCTAGGCTTTTCGCACAGGAAATGGATTAGTACTTGTTACTGAATGGGTCACTAGAGAAGTGCAAAGGCAGTGACAAGTGCTGGACTGTATGGATACTCACTAGGAAATTGAAAGCGTGAAAGACAAGTGTCTAGGTGGTTAGAAGACTGCATTCATAGTGCATAGGGGTTTGAAGCAGTCCATGTGCTAAGGCCTGGCTCAGTGCATGAATACTTAGGCACTGAGTGAATGATTAGAGTACTGCAAAGATAGTATCTTGGTGAATTTATAAGTGTTTGGGTTTTAGCACAGTGAATGGATTAGTACATGGTGCTGAATGGGTCACTAGAGGACTGAAAAGGGAGTGACAGGGTGTTTCCTGGAAGTGTATGGATACTGACTGGGGAATTGAAGGAGTGAAAGGCAAGTGTGTAGGTGGTTAGACGACTGCATGCATAGTGGATAGGGGTTTAAAGCAGTCCATATACTAAGGCCTGGGTCACTGGATCAGTACTTGGGTACTGACTGAATGATTAGAGTACTGCAAGGAGTGTGCCTGGGTGAATTTATAAGTGGTTGGGTTTTGGCGCAGTGAATGGATTAGTACATGCTGTTGAATGGGTCTCTAGAGGACTGCAAAGGAAGTGACAGGGTGTTTCCTGGAAGTGTATGGATACTGACTAGGGAATTGAAGGTGTAAAAGACAAGTATATAGTATGTTAGAACACTACATGCATACTGCATAGACATTTGAAGCAATCTATTTGGTACTTAGAAACTGACTAAATAATCACTTCTAGGACAGTGCTTAGGTAAAACTTTTAAATTTTCAGTTCTGCCACAGTGAACAGAATAGTACATGGTACTGCACCTTAGTGTCAAACCCTGACTCATTTTATCAATAAATAAGCAAAGACTACTTTCTAATGCTACTAAAACTTGACAACATGACAGGTTTTAAAAGAGTTATCTGCTAAAAAATACACGATGTTACCAAATCCTTCTCTCACAGTGCTTCCCAAATGCACACAGACTCACAGTGTGATTCTAGACAACAACCACTATACCTAGGAGTTTACCAAAAATCATTCACTACTGTGGAAGAGGTAAGGGAACTGCACACAATCTTCATATTTCAGGACTGCACTTTTATGTCAAAGCCTGACTCATTTGATCAAAGCATAAGCAAAGACTGGCTTCTAATGCTACTAAAACTTGACAAAATGACCGGTTTTAAAACAGTTATCTGTCAGCAAATACACGATGTTACCAAATGTTTCTCTCACAATCCTTACCCAAATGCACACAGACTCACAGTGTGATTTAGACAAGCAACACTATCCTAGGAATTTACCAAAACTCATTCACTAGTCTGGAAGAGTTAATGGTACTGCACACAATCTACATATTTCACGACTGCAATTTACTGTAAATGCCTGACTCATTTAATGAAAGCATAAGCCATAACTGTCTTCTAATGCTACTAAAACTTGACAACATGACATGTTTTAAAACAGTTATCTGTCAGCAGATACAAGATTTTCCAAACACTTCTCTCACATTCGTTCCCAAATGCACACAGACTCACAGTGTGATTCTAGACAAACAACGCTATCCCTAGTAGCTTACCAAAACTCATTCACTACAGTGGAAGTGGTAAGGAAACTGCACACAATCTACATATTTCACAACTGCACTTTACTGTCAATGCCTGACTCATTTAATGAAAGCATAAGCCATAACTGTCTTCTAATGCTACTAAAACTTGACAAAATGACATGTTTTCAAACAGTTATCTGTCAGCAAATACACGATGTTACCAAACGCTTCTCTCACAGTGGTTCCCAAATGCACACAGAATCACAGTGTGATTCTAGACAAGCACCACTATCCCTAGGAGTTTGCCAAAACTAATTCACTACTGTGAAAGTGGTAAGGGAACTGCACACAATCTTCAAATTTCAGGACTGCGCTTTTGTGTCAAAGCCTGACTCATTTAATCAAAGCATAAGCAAAGACTGGCTTCTAATGCTACTAAAACTTGACAACATAACAGGTTTTAAAATAGTTATCTGTCAGCAAATACACAATGTTACCTAATACTTCTCTCACAGTGGTTCCCAAATGCACACAGACAAACAGTGTGATTCTAGACAACAACCACTATACCTAGGAGTTTACCAAAAATCATTCACTACTGTGAAAGTGGTAAGGGAACTGCACACAATCTTCAAATTTCAGGACTGCGCTTTTGTGTCAAAGCCTGACTCATTTAATCAAAGCATAAGCAAAGACTGGCTTCTAATGCTACTAAAACTTGACAAGATGACCAGTTTTAAAGCAGTTATCTGTCAGCAAATACACAATGTTATCAAATGCTTCTCTCACAATCCTTACCCAAATGCACAAAGACTCACAGTGTGATTCTAGACAAGCACCACTATCCCTAGGAGTTTACCAAAACTTATTCACTACAGTGCAACTGGTAACGGAACTGCACACAATCTACATATTTCAGGACTGCACTTTTCTGTCAAAGCCTGACTCATTTAATCAAATCATAAGCCATAACTGTCTTCTAATGCTACTAAAACTTCACAACATGACAAGTTAAAATAGTTATCTGTCAGCAAATACACAATGTTACCAAATGCTTCTCTCACAGTGGTTCCCAAATGCACACAGACTCACTGTGTGATTCTAGACAAACAACACTATCCCTTGCACTATACCAAAACACATTTCTTCATCTAGAAGTAGTACTACATTTTAGTATAGAAACACAACATAACTCATTTCACAAATTCATAAACAATGACTGGTTTGTAATTCTACCAAAATATAAAAACAACACAGTTATCTGTCTGCAAACACATGAAAAACACAAATGCTTATCACAAAATGGTTTCTACATGCACACACACTGTCAATAAGATTGTAGAGAAAAAAAGTACTCCCTACACTTTAGCAGGAGAAATACATTAGTCTGATTAAAATCAAAATAGTCTACATGCATCCCCTCACAATTAAATAACTCATCTTTCAAGTTCTTTTGTAGATTAAGGAGTATATCAATCACTCACCATATTTTCTTTTATAGAATCTCTGCACTGTGCACCTCTCAGCAAAAACAAAGAATGGAAAAGTTTCCCTTTCATTTTCCACACATATACATGTAAACCTCAAATCACAATCCTTCACACATAACTCAAAAGCAAACACACATTTCTATTGGTTAAACATTTCAACCCTTTCCAACTGAAATACATTTCAACCCTTCCCCCAATCTGCCTTCTGCCTGTTACCATAGAAACAGCTCATGGAACACTGCACTGAGCTCACAGGTAACAAGTTCAGCACACAATGTTACTAAACAAGGCATTGAAGAAAACAGAAAATTAAACAATGGTAAAATAGACATTTTGATAAGAGCCACACGACCTAAGATGGATAAAGGAAGCATATTCCAACGGATCAATAACCCTTGAACTTTTCTTAAAAGTGGCGTATAATTAAGTTTAAATAAATCTTCAAATGACGCAGAATAGAAAATCCCCAGATATCGTTTTGGATTGAGATTTACTGAGCCTTGGATGTCTAGATGTAAATCAAAAGTAGCTCTCCCACATTGTATAACTTCCGTTTTGGCTCTATTTATTCGATACCCTCCTAATGCTTCAAAGTCCTCAAATAGTTTGAAGACTTTGATTTGTACTTCTATTGTAGGTTTAATTAACAACATAATATCGTCTGCATAAAGTTTTAACGACGGCATAGTCGGGATTGGAGGAAGGATCTCTGGGGAGTTTCGTATTGCGATTGCCAAGGGTTCGATGAAAAAGGCGAATAGTACTGGCGATAAAGGGCATCCTCTGCTGCTTTAGAGTGAGAGAACCAGGTCAGCAGAGCTGCTTTAGAGTCAGAGAACAAGGCCAGCAGAGCTGCTTTAGAGCCAGAGAACCAGGTCAGCAGAGCTGCTCTAGAGCCAGAGAACCAAGTCAGCAGAGCTGCTTTAGAGACATAGAACCAGGTCAGCAGAGCTGCTTTAGAGCCAGAGAACCAGTTCAGCAGAGCTGCTGTAGAGCCTAAGAACCAGGTCAGCAGAGCTGCTGTAGAGCCAGATAAACCAGGTCAGTAGAGCTGCTTTAGAGGGAGAAAACCAGGTCAGCAGAGCTGCTCTAGAGGGAGAGAACCAGGTCAGCAGAGCTGCTCTAGAGCCAGAGAACCATGTCAGCAGAACTGCTTTAGAGCCATAGAACCGGGTCAGCAGAGCTGCTTTAGAGCCAGAGAACCAGGTCAGCATGGCTGTTGTAGAGCCAGAGAACCAGTTCAGCAGAGCTGCTCAGTAGCCTAAGAACTAGGTCAGCAGATCTGCTCTAGAGCCAGAGAACCAGATCAGCAGACCTGCTGTAGAGCCAGAGAAACCAGGTCAGCACAGCTGCTTTAGAGCGAGAGAACCAGGTCAGCAGAGCTGCTTTAGAGCCAGAGAACCAGATCAGCAGAGCTGCTCTAGCTGACACTGACTGACTGACACTGACTGACTGACACTGACTGACTGACACTGACTGATTGACCCTGACTGACACTGATTGACTGACACTGACACTGATTAACTGAAAGTGACTGACACTGATTGACTGACACTGACTGACTGACTGACACTGACTGACACTGATTGACTGACACTGACTGACTGACACTGACTGACACTGATTGACTGACACTGACTGACACGGATTGACTGACACTGACTGACTGACACTGACTGACAAACACTGACTGACTACTCTCTACTACTCTACTACTCACTCTCTACTACTCTCTACTACTCTCTCTCTACTACTCACACTCTACTACTCACTCTATACTACTCTCTACTACTCACTCTCTACTACTCTACTACTCTCTACTTTTCACTCTCTACTACTCACTCTCTACTACTCTCTACTACTCACTCTCTACTACTCAATTGTTACTACTCTCTACTACTCACTCTCTACTACTCACTCTCAACTACTCTCTACTACTCACTCTCTACTACTACTCTCTCTACTATTCACTCTGTACTACTCTCTACTATTCACTTTCTACTATTCAATCTCTACTACTCTTTACTACTCACTCTACTACTCTCTACTACTCTCTACCACTCACTCTCTACTACTCTACTACTCACTCTCTACTCTCTCTACTACTCTCTCTCTACTACACACTCTCTACTACTCACTCTCTACTACTCTCTACTACTCACTCTCTACTACCCACCCGCTACTACTCTCTACTACTCACTCTCTACTACTCACTCTCTACTACTCTCTCTCTTCTACTTTCTACTACTACTCTCTACTATTCACTCTCTACTACTCACTCTCTACTACTCTCTACTACTCACTCTACTACTCTCTACTACTCTACCACTCACTCTCTAGTACTCCACAACTCACTCTCTACTACTCTCTACTACTCACTCTCTACTACTCACCCTCTACTACTCACTCTACTACTCTCTACTATTCACTCTCTACTACTCTCTCTCTACTACTCACTCTCTACTATTCACTCTCTACTACTCACTCTCTACTACTCACTCTCTACTACTCACTCTCTGCTACTCACTCTCCACTACTCGCTCTCTACTACTCGCTGTCTACTACTCTCTACTACTCACTCTCTACTACTCACTCTGTACTACTCTACTACTCTCTACTACTCTCTCTACTACTCACTCTCTACTATTCTCTACTACTCACTCTACTACTCTCTCCTACTCTCTACCACTCACTCTCTACTACTCTCTCTCTACAACTCACTCTCTACTACTCACTCTACTACTCTCTACTACTCACTCTCTACTACTCTCTACTACTGACTCTGTACTACTCACTCTCTACTACTCTCTACTGCTCACTCTCCACTACTCACTCTCTACTACTAGCTCTCAACAGCTCTCTACTACTCACTCTACTATTCACTCTCTACTACTCTACTACTCTCTCTTACTCTCTCTACTTCTCACTCTACTATACACTCTCTACTACTTGCTCTCTACTACTCGCTCTCTACTACTCTCTAGAACTCACTCTACTACTCACTCTCTGCTACTCTCTACTACTCACTCTCTACTACTCCACTACTCTCTATTACTCACTCTCTACTACTCACTCTCTACTACTCTACTACTCTCTACTACTCTCTTTACTACTCACTCTCTACTACTCACTCTCTACGACTCTCTACTGCTCACTCTCTACTACTCTCTACTACTCACTGTCTACTACTCACTCTCTACTACTCTCTACTACTCACTCTAATACTCACTCTCTACTACTCTCTAATACTCCCTCTCTGCTACTCACTCACTACTACTCTCTACTGCTGACTCTCTACTACTCTCTACTACTCACTCTACTACTCACTCTCTACTACTCTCTACTACTCACTCTCTACTACTCACTCTCTAATACTCACTCTCTACCACTCACTCTTTAATACTCACTCTACTACTCTCTACTACTCACTCTCTGCTACTCTCTCTACTACTCTCTACTACTCACTCTCTACTCTCTATTACTTGCTCTCTACTCTCTACCTCTCTACCTCTCTCTACCTCTCTCTCTTCTACTCTCTACCTCTCTATCTCTACCTCTCTACCTCTACCTCTCTACCTCTACACCTCTACCTCTCTCTACATGCACACATATGCACATACATATGCATTTTCATTTATATATATGTATGTGTATATATATATATATATATATAAACATAGATATATAATCTGCATATCTGTATAAATACAAATATAAATGCATGCATACATATACATATATGCGTGTTATGTACATGAAAGTTTGAAAAACACTAATAAAGCAAAACTAAAAAGCCACCTAATTACAAATGAATTGCTTTAACTTAAACGAGGACGAGACCTATTGCATTTTCAATGCTTGTTTACATTGGTTCCATCAAGAAGGCATTCAGATGTGTCACACATTTGCCATAAATTCTGAATGGTAGCACTCTAGTTGCTCATTATATAAATGTAGTAAAGCTACTGCTCACCAGGGAAGTCTGCTGCTGGTATTCAAAGTGCATGATTCAGTCTGCATGTCAGAATTTTTTAATGAAACAGAAGAGGATTTGAGAAGTCAAAATATTCCCTAATTTTTCTTTCTGCAGCACTAATCATAATTTCTATGGCAAAATGAACCCCCTCATTTTGTTCCTTTGCAAATTAAATGTTTTAAGTGTTACCACTTTATTCCAATCAAGATGGCTTCAGGTGTGCCATACTTGTGTCATAAGTAAGACTGTTAGCGCTCTAGTTGTTCTTTCAAACACTCTGGGACATTTTGTCATTGGGCTATACTTGGGCTACATCTGGGTGATATTTGTTCTACATTTGGGCTCTTTTGTCTCTGGTGGCCATCTTGGGAGACTTATTTGTTATGAAGTTTCCTAATTTCCTTATTTACTACAGTCTCCTCAGTAGGAATACTTTCAGTTTTTTACTTTGATTCCATCAAGAAGGCATTCAGATGGTTCACACATTTGCCATATATTCAGAATGTTAGCACTCTAGTTGTTCATTAGATCACTGTAGTAAAGCTACTGCTCACCAGGGAAGTCTGCTGGTATTGAAAGTGCATGTCAGAAGGTTTTAATGAAATAGAAGAGGATTTGAGAAGGTACTCAAAATGTGCCTTTATTTTTCTTTCTGCAGCACTAATCATACTTTCTATGGCAAAATGAACCCCCTCATTTTGTTACTTTTTTAATTAAATATTTTAAGAGTTACCACTTTATTCCAATCAAGATGGCTTCAGGTGTGCCACACGTTTATCGTAAGTAGGACTGTTAGCGCTCTAGTTGTTCTTTGGAACACTCTAGGAAGCTGCAGTAGAGCACAAAGGAATCAACTGACAGTCTCTGCCCTTGTTGGATTTATATGTTTTACTGAGAATGTCAGACTTCATTCTCACATGACTGAGAAAGATAATGTAAATTTACAGAAAATATGCTCTCAGTTTAGCTTATAGATCACCTTCCAAACCTCTGTGGGAAAAGCATGAGAAAATAGTTTTCTCTCAAACATGATTCATGATATCCCAGCAGAAGGCTTTTTCACATGGTAAAATCACCTTAGAACATACCACAATTCCTAAAATGAGTATGGTACCATCAACAAATGATTGATAATGTAACTAAAGTCTTAAAACCTTCTATTAACTGCAATGCTTTTTAATGAGGTGCTATCATGTATATTGGTCCCAAGATGGCTGCCAACACTTCTTGGATGAAGTGCTGACAGTCAATCAGATCTCACGATGAGATGTGTGGTTAGGCTCCGCCCAGATGTATATGTGATTTTACTTTTGATTTTCTCAGGAACTACTGAACGGATTTTCACCATTTTAGTAAAAGGCACGACTCTGAACCAAGGTCTACCTTTCTGCCAAATTTGGTGTAATTCCGTTCAGCAGTTCGGGCTGTAGCTGCTGCTAAAGGTCCTATGAGAAATTGCATGGGAAAACACGTTTTGGGACCCCCCTTTTTTCACAGCCCTCGCTACACGAATCATCCCAAGACTTTCAGGATAGGAGCGGACCGGAGCTGGCCAAAAGTTTTGAAAATTTCGCGAAGATTTGTGATCGGGCGCCAAAGTTATTCCAAATAGAATGTTGCAGATTTCCTATGGAATACATAAATAAATAAATAAATATATATATATATATATATATATATATATATATATATATATATATATATATAGATATATATAATTATTCTCCAGACTTTTCTCCCTCTGTCTCCCCTCGCCCAAGGCAGGCAGGTCGTCCGATGACGGCGGAGCGCGCCGACTTTCAAAATTCCCAAATTAATAATTGCCACGACCACAACAGGGCTTATATTTCACCAGATCTTTTAATTTTCTGTTTGAATTCCCTTATGGTATATACGTGAGCTTAACCCACTGTCTAATGTGTGAGCAAGCCTGTTGTGTCAGGCGAAACGCGTTACCAAAATTAAAAGATCTGGTGAAAGATAAGCCCTGTTGTGGTCGTGGCAATTATTAATTTGGGAATATATATATATATATATATATATATATATATTTATATATAGATCAACAACAATTGTTTCTGTCGGGTTCCGCAATTCCTTTGTAAATTTAAATCAATTCCTTTGCAATTATGCCAAATTTTGTTTGAGGCAAAAAGAACACAATTTTTTAAGAAACACAATTTACAGATGAACACACAAACACAGAATATGCAAGTACGCAATAATCGTTTTACTTAGCATTTCAAAAACTATTATTAAATAATCACACGGCTGTCAGTTACGTTCAAATACTTAAACGACGGAGGTGAACAAGTGACTCGAAGTGACATAGTGGATAAAGTGAAAGTGTCAGGTTCAGTGTATTATACAATTCAGTGATGAAATACTGTACATATATTTACAAATAGCAAATTTTTTGGATAGGAGAGGAAAGGGGTCCCAATTTCATCACATAATAACATGTATCTCAAGCTTCGCAATTAAATTGCAATTGATTTGTCAGCTTGGAGACCTTTTGGGGTATGGACAATTAGCTGTCGACGTTTTGACCCTATCACAAGCCTGATAAAAGGATGTCAAAAACGGGTCTTCTTCAGGACATGGGGTAGGAAAGACAGCCGATTTGGAAACAACCCTCTAACGTATTGGGGTAAAAAGGATTATTCTTCCGTGAATCAGGAGAATTCCTGATGAAACAAATTGATCAGGCACTCAAGTTTTTTTAACTTGGGATCGGAAGTGCCTTCAATGATTGAAACGAAACAAGGTCCATAAGTGACCCTCTTGAAGTCCGAAAAAGGACGGTGATACTGTGTGATGCCAGTTCTGCAGCTGGAGCAGTACAGGGCAATGCCAAGCACTCTCCACATAGAGCGGGCCTAGACACCCATGGATGGTGTCCAGTTTGGTGGCCATGAGGTCAAACCCCACCCGCACCTGCTCAGCTGTCTCCCTCTGGGCCTCCAGCACACGGCGTTGGAAGGCTGTGTGCTGTTCCTGGGGTTCTTGGGAGACTGCTGGGGCCGTGGGTGCCTTCTGCTGGGGGATTTGGGTGGTGGGTGGGGTCTCCTTTGGTCAGCCCTGATCATGGAGGTGAGTCGCGGATGATGTCTATGATGTCTCGGAGGGCTTGTGCGTCAATGCTGGGGTCGTCCTCCTCGTCATCAGTGACTGGGACTGCTCTGCAGGGGGTGTTGACAGTGGCCCTGCAATCTGAAGGGGAGATGGTGTATTGCAATGTGTCCACATGTATGAAGCTGAATGGTACATGTTGACATTCAGACAGCATGGCATTGTACATTGTGACAGTCTATAGATCTGGGCGATGACCCAGACTCATTGAGGCTGTGCACTGTGCTGTGCTTGATTGTGCATGTGTGCCATCGTGGCCATCTCCACCCATTCCCCCAGTACCTGGTAGTCACTCACCCTGTTGCGGTTGTGTTGTGTCCTGTCGAGCAGTGTCCGGTCCCCCGACTCCGGTTACAGTACCCACACTGATGACTGTCGACACCAGCTCCTCCACGTCATCCAGCATGAGCTGTGGTGCTGGGTCCCCACCGCCAGTCTGTATTGCTGCCTTCTGGTTGGCTGCGAGTTTCTCCTTGGTCTTTCTATTGATGTAATTCCATCGCCTCTTGACCTCCTCCATTGTCCTCTTGTGCTCTCTGACGGCATTCACCTTGTCCACGATGTGCCGCGATATTCCAGTTTTAGTGCCCAATGACACATTGGAGGTGATGAACAGTTGTTGATGGTGTTCCATCACCTCCGTGACTATGATTCTGTTCGCCAGCAGACTGAACTTCGTCTTCCTCTTCTTCTTGTACTTGCCCTTCCTGTCCCTGAGGTCCCGGGCTGGTCGTCCCTGGTGCTTGTGGTGTTGCGCTCATCCTCTGCGCCTGCTCCGGCTGCCTCCATGGTGCTTGGGTGTTGGTAAGTTTGTGTTTGGGTGTTTTTTCTACTTTTATGGTGATTTTTGTAGGCCTGGCACTGCTTATCGCTGATTTCCTCATCGCGCTTTAGCCCAGCGCAGGTTTTTGGGGGTTTGTGTTTTTTTCTCCGTCGAGGTGGTTGTATCACACGCATTGGCCGCGGTTTTGGCAAACTATCGCATGGGGCCACCTTGTTGTGAATTCCACGTTGACACAGGGTTGTTTTCCCGCGATAGGCTGCGATGTTGAGAGTTGCGTTATGCTACTCTTGCGGTAGTTATCACACGTTCCTGTGAATATCCCCCTCAGTCTTTGATTATGTTGAAAATTGAGTTGGAAGTTCATAGGAATTTTGTGCATGACTCCCATGTGGTGACCACCTTTGGGAGACAATAATTGCCTAAGACTTAATTTCAGCGTACTTGTTCCTTCTGTCTGGCGATCACAATCTTGTGGCTAGAAACAAAATTTACTATACTACAAATGTTTTCCATTTTCAGTACCTGCTGAAAAAGAGCATATCTGCCTGCAGCGTATTGCTTGACAAAAGGTAGAGATTTTTTTTTGTATTTAAGTGAATATATTCACTTTATTTTAGCTGGGCAGTCTGTAGCTGGAAGTTTATTGATGCCTGTATTTTTTGTAATTTATGCTAATTGTGGTATATTTCAAAAATACTATACAAGATGGCATGCTTTTGAAGTCACTGGATGTATTTAAATTTAACTGTTTAAGATCATGTTGATTTCCAATATAAATAAGTACTATGCTAATAATGAAAACAGGTCAATACAGAGGTTTTATGTGGTAGGTGGGAGGGTAATCTCTTCTTATTCAAACTGATAGAAGCTCAATATATGCATGAGCTAACTTTGATTACATGAGCATATATACATATCGAAGTACCTGTAATCTTACTTTGATCACATAAATGTAATATCTTTTGTTGATATCCAATACCTAAAGGCAGACACAACTATTTTTTTCATAAATTATATCAACATTTAATTGTATGAATATACAGTACTGTTTTAAATTTGTATTACACATTTGTTTGAATCATAATAACGTATATCATATATAAACCTTTCTATGGTGGACCTAAAGAGAAACATGTTAGAATATAGGCCCTCATTACGATGTCGGGCAGAATCACTTTCGCCCTACATCGCATCAGTCATGGGACCGACTGCCACCCATTTGGCTTTCCTCACTGCCTCATTAGGATGCGACCAAAGACTGTTCGGTCGCATTCCTACATTTTCCTATGGGAGCATGCATTACGGCCATAAACCGGCCATAATGCATGCTCCCATCGTAAAATGGGAGGTGCAGTAAATCCCTGCACCCTGTGACAGGCACCTCAAGGTGCGGCCACAGGGTGCAGGGATCAACAGGGGGCACCATAGGTGCCACCTCAGCCTCCAATCAGAGGCTGTGCATCTAAGGGGGCCCTGCTTGGGGCCCCCAAAGATGCATTCCGACGTTGGAAACCGTCATTGTAATCTCAAGGGCGAAAGGCTCACCCTTGAGATTACTTGCTGCATTCCGACTGATGGATGAACTCTCTGATCCCATTGGAAGCCAGCCAGAATGACCGGCCGGATTCCTTTTTGACCGCCTCCATCAAAATGAGGCAGTCGGAATGAAATCCGACCCGCCCATTAGGATGCGGCTCAGAAGGCTCCGACCAACAGTCGGAGTCTTCCAAGCCGTATCGTAATTGGCACCATAATGTATTCACAACCCTCAGTCACACTTATATGTGAGTAGGTTGCATTACTTTTAAACAATAGATGCTGCATCTGTTATAGCGTCTCAAGGAAATTACACTGTGAATATGGTAGTAATTTTAAAGCTTATGTCAGTGGGAACAATGTTAAACAAGCATTGGCATAGCCAATAGGTCTCGCTTTTGGGACCTTATAAGTATTTAGTTATGCAGCACAATATCCTTGGTGCAACAACATTAACTGTTGCATGGTTAAACACTTAAAAGGTCCCAAAGGCGAGACCTATTGGCTATGCTCGATGACTCAATTATGTGGTGTCCTTCTGAATTGTGTGGCATGATGTGGAATTCTATGGTGTGGAATGGATGTATGTGGCGTGTTGTGTAATTGTGTTGAGTTCAATTATGTGGTTTAGTGTTGAATTATGTGGTGTTGATTGGATGGGTTAATGAATGAAAGGTTGGATGATGAGAGTGAAAGAGTTGCTAGATGTATGGGCGAAAGGCTGGATGAATGGACGTGTTGAATGGGTTGTTTAAGTGGATGATAGATGGATGGATGAGTGAGTGAAAGGATGGGTGTAAGGATGGATGAGTGAAGGATCGAATGAATGAGTAAAAGGGAGGACAGATGGATGGCTGGATGAAAGGTTGGACGGGTGGATGAGTGAATGGATGGAAGGCTGAGTGAAAGGGTGGATGGATGAGTGAAAGGTAAATGGATGGATGGAAGATGTGTGAGTGAAATGGTGGATTGCAGGTGATTGAAAAGATGGATGGGTACATGTATGGATGAATGAGTAAAAGGATTGATGTAATGATGCATCTAATCACAGGCATTTACAAATGCAGTTTAGCACATTAAAGGCAGACAATTTGCCCAAAAAGGATTGATTTCTTATTGGTTGCATATACAAGAAAAATAAATTAATATGATCCTGTGATGACAGAGTGTACTTTTCACTGGCAAAATAGTCCCTCAAGCATTTTAATGGAATAGCTTTAAAGAAAATGGAATGATACACCTGAGGACCATTGATCACTACAGGTATCTTGACATTTTTATTGTTGCCTGGAAACTTTTGTGCACCATTCCAATATGGTGAATGGACATTTTAGAAGGGTAAATAGAAAAAGTGTATGCACAGTGTTGTGCAAAGCAATAGAAGCAACCTCCGTGGAAGCAGTGTGATGCTGCTGGGGCAACACTGGAATAATTGATAAATAAATAAATAAAATAAAGGGCAAGCAGGAATCGGATGGGCAAGAATCACGATATGCAGGAAACAAACGGACCAGTAGCAGTGTTATTCTGCCGGGCATTCGCACAATGATTTGTTGAAAAATGTTTAACTATTTTAATTTCTTTTGTGTAATACCCGTTCATGCTTGCTTCTAAGAAATGCACTTTTTTGAGGTTATGAGTTTCGAATCATGGCAAGTCAGACTCCCTTCTCCATTCATCTGGGGTGGGTGAATTGAGAACCATGAATTGGGCAACAGTTATATAACATAGGATAGTGAAAAACGTGAGTTGGCCGTTATATAGATGTATTTTCCATTAACAATTCTCTCACCAGTTCGGGGGGGTGGAGGGGGTGAGAGTGGGGGCGGCAGGGCTTTCTTTTTCCGCATTTCTTGGAGAGTCCTGCCTCAGTGAGGTGGAGTTGATCCTAGTAGTAATGATTGGAGTGTTGGCACGTAAGTTTAGGAGAAATGACTATTACTGGTAAGTGATGACAACATTCTTTACAGAACACAGGAAGATACTTGTAGGAATATACCTACTTTGTACAACACACGGGTACAGTAACCTGTGCATGACCTGTGGACATTCTGGAGCTTTCTATTAGGGAGAGGCCATTTCAGTCAGTATGAAGAAGAATGGGATAGAAGGGCTGGGACTAATGAAGCAATATACATGCAAGGAGCAGCCTGCCAAAGGGGCGATGTGCACTTGACCAGTATATGTATAGAAGCTTGGGGCAGAACCAACTAAAACAAGCGTGGTCATGTTACTGTCAGGACCTCCTCTCCTGCGTGGGAGTAAATGGTTAAGATTGTATGGTGCACACAGTGGGCCACTGTTCGCCAGCCCTTGGAGTTCGGGAGATAGGATTCCTCAAAATGTTTACATAGTCCACACGAACAACTAGGATGTCAGTAATGAGAGGGTATGTCTGGTAGAAACTGTCTCCATCCTCAGCAGGACTGGATTAGAGGGAGGCAGGAGCTCCCAACAGATGCCCCCACCCCACTGACCGCCTTATGCCCCTCCTAGCATGTGTGGGTCTGCAGGGCGAGACCTCTGACCCCTCAAAGTACACCCACCAGGGCAAGAAGGAGAAATGTGTTAAAAGCAGAAACCGGTGGGACCAGGAGCCTCAATTTAGATCAATAATGCGCTTTTTATCGATTTACATTAGGAGTAAAGATGAGAATAGGAAAGATGGGGGAGAGAGCGAGGGAAAGTGGATTCAGAGAAGGGAGAGGGGACAATGAGACAAGAGAGGGGCAAGGGTAGAGGAGAGAAGCCAGGGGATGAGAGATGGGAATGAGGGGTGCGAGGAAGGAGTGTGGTGGAGAGAAGGACACACACACACAGAGTGGTACCGAGGGGAGCAGAAACACGGAGCGGCAGGAAAGACCCAGAAACAAAGAGTAGAAGGAAAGACACAAAGAAACAATCAGAAAACTGGAAAAGAGTGGGCAATAGAGAGCAAGAAACAGACGAAAAGAAAGAGTGAAGAATGGCAGAGAGGACCACAAGCCGGGGGGGGGGGGGTCTGGGTGGAGGGGGTTGTAGAGAGAGGCAGACAGAATTAAGAAGTTGAGTGCAAAAAAAAGTATAAAATGCCATAGTCCGTGTACCATGGGTAGGAATCCCCCAAACCGGCAGTCATATTTCAGCACAGAGGAGTCTTTTTGTGTTGAGCCTTTGAAGTCATGCAAATAAAGCGGTATTTTAGTGGTTCACTTGGCCAGCTCCCTAAACCCTAAGGTCGAGGTAGCCACTCACGCGAGATTCAGACCTGGTTCAAATCAATAGCTAGGGCCGAAGATGAAACTGAGGTGTACAGCGCCGCACTAGTCTTGTCCACGATCACACAGGGATGCACGCGCCTCGGGGGTTACCGCCTCTTCTCTGCCCCCGCTCTAAAAATAAGCCATAATTGTACATGGTGCCAAACGCAGCGTAACGCTGTGAATGCCCGGCGATTCCATCTGCTCGGGGTTTAATGGGGCAGACACAGGTCGCGCTTCGTTCATGCGGTTATTCTTCAGCCGCTATGAGAGTGTTTGAAAAGTAATGATTTGTATCACGGTGGGAGCGCAACCTGCCTTGTGCACGTAGCGTGAAAATGTGTGAAAATAGACCTGAGGCTCGTGTGTGCTTCAATGTCGTGGGCATCAGCTCACACAAATGTCAATGAAAACGCTTACCTCTCGCCAACCTCCTTCCCAGCCAGAGACTTCAATCAAAAGAGCTGCGACGGAACGCTTCCAAATAAAACATGAACTCTGGGTGTACTCCAGCACCCATCCAGGATTCAGGGAGGACTTCCGGCAAGAGCAATACCCAACAAACAGAGCTAGTCTAGGGAGCGAGAGTAAACAAAAGGAGCGAGAAACAGAAGAAGCGCGCAGCTGCGAGGCGGACTGAATCTAATTTCCCACTGATCCGAGCAGCGCACTAGCACGAGAGGCGTTTATTTGCTCTGGCGAACCTGTGAGTCATCCTTCGTCCAGGAGGCTTCTTCGGTATGGAACGCCGTGCAGGAAAAACAAGGTGCTTTGCATTTGAAGTAGTTAAAAGAAAAAATAATAATAATAAAGACGGCAAAAGTGAATGCAGGGGTGAAAAGACGGCAAAAGTTAAAGCAGGGGAGCGAGCGCTGCATTTGGTTAAAGTGATCGCAGACACGGCAAAAGTGAAAGCAGGGGCACGAGCGCTGCATTTGGTTAAAGTGATCGTGGACACAGCAAAAGTGAAAGCAGGGGCGCGAGCGCTGCATTTGGTTAAAGTGATCGCGGACATGGCAAAAGTGAAAGCAGGGGTGCGCGCGCTGCATTTGAAGTAGTTAAAGTGATCGCAGACGCGATCAAGAACGGCGAAACACATGGCGGCTGTGTGCGTGCACGCTCACGTGCGCGCAAGCTTTAGGCCACAGGCAGCACTTGGAAAACCCGCATACAAAATGTCTCGGCCAGTGCAGCGCATGCGCTGGATCAGGCGAGACCTAAAAACTACTAGCTGTTACTGAGAGTTGTTTAGCAGCAGATTCCAGCTTCTTTCAGGATAAAAATGTTCTGTAAAAACTTAAATATTATCTGCCATTCAAATCAAAAATAAGTCCTACAGGGTCAATGTTTTCTTCACATCCCTAAACATGTTTTCTCAGCTACTCTTGAGGGATGAAGAAACAACAGCTAGCTGCTTCATGATAGAGAAGACATTTGAAACCTAAAGAATCTCTGTCCTCTGGTATATATTTATCTTATGTGTAGAATTGGAAAGTTTTCATGCAATACTATAATATTCAATGATTAAATTAGCAACTGACCTTGAAAAATGATCCTTATTCAACGGTGTTCATCTCCAATGACCTTAATTATTAAGTCAAGGAAATTGCGTAACTTTCCAAAACTCAATCTGGTAAAGTATTATAGATTTCTCAAGCAGACCTCCCCCGAGGGTTAATTGTCCACAGACTGGAATTACTTTCTGTAGGCTTTTTCTCTGCTGCATTTCTTCTTTCCACAAAGTATAAACTGTGTAGCAGTGGAAAGTAAAAATAATATTGAACTAAAGCAATTACTTGTGGGGACAATTGGGTAAATGTTCTGAAAATCTGTATGTTATCAAGGCTAGAGGCAGACTAAATGCCCTATCTGTTAGGAAATGGGATAGGGTGGACTTAGATGAAACCTGCAATCTTTATAATGATATGTATGCCCCCCCACCTGTGATGCACGTGAAATAGACAGAACAATTTTATCCAAATTCCTTTCTTTGATCTTCTTCAGAGTCTTTGTCGTTGGAATTCATAATTTTTATTTAGATCATAGAGTAAATCTACTTTCTTCATTCTATACATATATCTCATTTTGAATTGCTCAGTCCTTTCCAATGCACTTGCTATATTAGGGTGAGACACGAAATCTTCAAGGGTATTCATGGTTTGGCTCTTTGGAGCCTTCTTGCCTCAGAGTAAGAAGAGCTGAACAAGAGCACTTATAAAAGTTTTTAGCCAGCCTTCTATCTCAGGCACTTCTAGGAAGATTTCTTAAAATAAGGCTTTGTTAAATTTTAAGTTGTAAGCATAAACATAGTAACAAACCGCTTAAAGCGATGTTTATGGCTTTATTTTTTCCTGTAACTTATTATTTTCCCATCCCTTTTCCAATTCCCATCAGACTGAAAGAAAGCTCTGTTTCCTGTGTTCTCCTTTAGGAGTATAATTATTCATAAAACGTTTGTTTTTAAGATGCACACATCCTTTTTGTAAGCCAGCTAAACAGCTCTGTTGAATAAATACTCACTGCTGAGAGTAGAAGTGATTGCAAGGTCAAAATTTAGAATTCCAGCATAGCAAACTCAGCCGACTGTTAATCCACAGTAACATTAATTGGGTAATAGTAACATCGGGTATTTATAGTGCTTAGAAATTTCAAGCGTGCAATATGAAGGACTATTTAAACATACATCAATAATATTAATACAGCTTCATGATCTGTCCCCATACCAAGCAACATTTATACTTATGAGTCTTTTGGACTCTGAACCCATGGTATGGCTGAATGAGTGCCTGAAGTCCCTCCCAGGCTTCTTGTTCTTTGAGGGAAAGAAACATGTTCATATAACTTCACCTAATATGTCCTGTATTGACATGCCAAAATAGGTTGTATGACACAACCGCGTATTCATTTTCCACGCGTTCCTTAACAACGCGGGTGAAATAATGAAAGCATCAGAACCACGCATGCCATTTACAACACAAGTCGTTACGCCTTAGGGGGCGTGCTGGACTTTGAAATAGTATAATTTATTATTCCAAATACAGTCACTGTAACAGTAGGGAAAGCATTGAACTTTAAAGCCCAACACCGCATGACCTAACGCATGTCATTGTAATGACTTGTGTTGTAAATGTAATGCGTGGTTCAGATGCATTCGTTATTCCTCCCACGTTGCAAAGGCAATGCGTTGTTCCGCAGTCGTTGTATTTGCTGTTTCCCGCCAAAATTTGTTTGTCATGTAAGGACTTCTCCCTGATTCAAGTGGTGGTCTGAAAAGAAACGACAATATCAAGGATTTGCTTTAATAAGAATAAACCGAAACCTCAGGACCATGCAGGTAAAATAAGATGTAACTTACGGTTTGGAAGAAGATTATGGATATGTATCGCTAGTTCCGCTGTGCCTCTAGTTCTTGCATAGCAGAACGGAATTCCAACTTCTCTTTGTTGGATGGTAAAGTAGTTCAGCTTCGCCGAGTCGTATTTTCAATTCCATTGTTTCACTGGCATGAAGGCTAACTGTGATATGATGGATGCAATAATCTCATATGTGTGTAACACAAATCAGGGAAGGACGAATAGAATGCTCTGATTACTTTGCATAATCTTTATTAATCATAGTCCTTCTCGTCCTTGACCCAGTTATCACTAAGGAGGATTGCAACCAATCACAGGAAACAAAAAATGGAAATTCTAACTAACTTTACCCACCATCTGGGGGATTATAAACACAGCCTTAACTTAGCACTTCCTGAAATACCAAGTCCCACAAAGGACTGATAACATTAGGATGGGTGGGAAGTATGACTCAGTATAGAAGAGAAAACGGGGGCACAGGCAGCGAGGGGCACCAAGGAAGGGGTACAGAAGAGAAAACGGGGGCACAGGCAATAAGAGGGGACAACAGGCACAGAAGGGCTTACTCGGCGGCGGCGATGTTACTGGCAGGCAGCAGCACAGGAGGACCGTGTGGGGGCTGGGGGGGCGACCTACCTGCTGGCAGGGTCAAAGGTCGCTCCCTTCAGCGCTGCGCGGCCTCCATTTAAAGGGGTAGTGGGAGGGAGGAGCAGCTGGGAGGCGGGAGCGGGGAGGCGAATGGGACAGCGGGGGGCGGGGCCACGGGGCGCAGCGGCGGGAAGGTGGACCAGGGAAAAAACGGGGGAGGGGGTCACAGGGGCACCGACAAGCGAGGGGCACCAAGGAAGGGTTACAGAAGAGAAAACGGGGGCACAGGCAGCTAGGGGCACCAAGGAAGGGGTACAGAAGATAAAACAGGGCACAGGCAGCGAGTGGCGCCAAGGAAGGGGTACAGAAGTGAAAACGGGGGCACAGGCAATAACGGGGGACAACAAGCACAGAAGGGCTTACTCGGCGGCGGCGATGTCGCTGGCAGGCAGCAGCACAGGAGGACCGTGTGGCGGCTGGGGGGGCTGTTGATGGTGACCTCAGCTGTGCCTACCAGTGCAAGGGGTTCGCCCTTCTCTGCACAGAGTCCTCAGACCAATAGGCAGAAGTTGGCACAGAAACTGGAATAGAAAATACAAAGTTTAATAAACCTCATGAGGTGGAACTACATTCACACAGCACCCTTCGGTGTTGAGTGAAGTAGCACACTGAACAGAAGAAGCATGGTCCTTTTATACCCACAGAGGGGCTGAAAAAGTCAGTACAAGTACACATGAGAAGAGTTATGCACATAGATGGTCATACAGAAACTGCACAGTCAACAAGTAGGAGGAGTAATCAGTTGCTGACATCAGTTAGAACAGCCTGACAGTTCTATACTAGGAACAGGTGCACTCTACTAGCTAAGCACATCTGCGCATGTGCAAGACTCTGGGAGAGGGAAACAGCAAATGTCCAGCACATAGCTAACTAAAATGGCTGCCAAGTACAAAATGGCTTTCAGCTCATGCTAAGAGATTAATGCAATCTTCAACAGATGGTCATTTTAGCATGAGCTAAAGACATTCCCTTAATCCAGTAGGAAATATGCATATTAATTTGTTTTCATAAATTTATCAATATCGTAATTCATTGCTTGGTGGGCATTTCTCATTCTAAATATTGTTAAGCTGGTATGTATAAGGTATAAGCAGGAGTACAAAGGGAACAGAGCTTTGGGTCACACAGATAGCAGGAGAGAGTAATTACTATCAGAAACAGAACTATTAGCTTTCTAGTCCTAAGCAAATCCTAGAACCATCCAGTAAAAACATTTTCAAGACTCCTATGCATTTCAGTGACCATCAATTTCAACTTTAAAATAGCCAACAGCACATATCTAATAAAAACATTTTCACTAGACTTTTCCAGTGTTTCCTTTATGATGGCTAGAGTATCAATCAAGAAAAGGGTAAAGTAACATTTGTCAATTGCTCAGGTGAAATTTTCTCTCGCAGAATAAACATTATTCCTAATACAATTATGAAAGCAGTCAGACATATTATTACAAAAATTATCCTGGATCCAGAGGACCAGGAGGACCACACAGGACCATGAGAATTAGGACGAAGAGCTGCAAAGGGTTGCTCCTTCTCAAAAATGGGACGACCAATGGGGTACATTTTCCACAAAAAAGAAAAGGAAGTCCTTGGGAAACTAAAGCCGCTGTACAACCAACCAGAGGGGAGTCTTCTCCCTGTGTCCGTTTGAGCCTCACAGGCAGGCTCTTGTTGTTCCCACGGTGGAGCTGCACAACTCGCAACTCAGGAATCACGGCCCAGTTTCAAGAGAAAAGTTTCTTTTTTCAGGATAGGGCAATCACCCACCAGGGCAAATGCTCTCAGCGATCCTGTCCAGTGTCTCAGGCAGTGCACCAGTTTTCTTCATTTCAATCTAACAGGCACCAGAGACACAGCACCTGTACCCTGAACTCAAGTCCTTCCCTAACTCCTGTATTGCTCTGCTGGCACACTGCTCTTTCGTTGGGCCCATAGATTACTTTCAGTGTGCCCAGGTATCTCTTGACCAACAAAGGTGAAAACTTTACAGCCACTTTGGGACCAGGATTCAGAGGCCTGATGCTAGGATCTCTGAAGCAACCCTTGTTTCAAAGGGGGTTACCTCAAGCAAAAACTTTCGCGCCTTCCTGGTCGGTCTGTGACTCTTGGCTGGGCATCAAAAACTTTATACATGATTTCTCCATTCTGATTTGTGACCCCGTCTTTCGCCCAAGACAGTGGCAGGGGTACACACTTCACATCCCAGTGCTTCCGGCCTTCTACCTTCACTGAGGTCCTGGTTGCCAGCAATGCCTGTGCTGGTTACCTTCACTTTGACTTCAAGCTGGACTGGTGCTGACTCTCCAAGCTGGATCTGATGTCCGCGCCCCTCTGGCAATGGTTGTCAGGCAGCAAATATCTATTGGTGGACAGAACAAAAGGTCTTTAGACAAGTAACAGAAATAATCTATCAACAGAGACGATGGTCTCAGAATACTTCCTAGTCTAGGGACGCCCCATATATTAGCAAGGCACCCAAGAACCACTTTCATCTATGTGAGAGTAAAAGAAACAACAGCCTGGACCTATTGGCAAGTATAAAAGGAACTCTTTGGTGAACTGACAAGAGTAATACGTCACCCAATCCCAAGCAGCCAAGGAAGTCTGTGTTCATTTACTAAATTCTGAGGAAAAGAGAAAAACAATACAGACATACTCCAAATCCTTACATCTGTATATTCCTATCTTAATCATCTAAAGACCCTCAAGAAAAAAGGAAATGTTCTACACTTTTACTCATAGACTTTGCATTACTTGTACAGGACTGCAGACACTTCTAAAATGATTTCTCTTAATAAAAGCACCTACATTGTATGCTTAGGACCATGCTCTCATGTTATAGGAGCAACAGGGAAATCTAAAAACTGCTAATTTAACAGGGATTCCTATTACATAAAGAACTAAAAAACTTCAACATAATGGGTACATTTTCTCCAGCAGAACATCTTGTGACAAACAGACTCCTATAGAACAATATTTTCCTCAAAAATGTTTGCTAATGATCACATGGACATCTTCTCTGCATTCTATTTTTCACAATCCAAACTATGCAACATCAGCTCTAGTAAGGACTGTCAGTTTATTTACACAGACTAGCTAATAAAAACTAGCAATGCCCTTGCAAAACTGTATGTAGCATGAGAATAACAAACAATAGTGGTCTTATCACCTGAGAATTTTAGAACAAAAACTACCCACACCTAGTTCCCCTTAAAGATGAAATAAGGAAACCACAATCTAGACTACTCATCCTTTCATAATTTCATCAGACAGGATGGGAAGTAACATAGCAAATTTATTTATTCATTTTATTAATGCTAATAATGTTTAAAACAATATTACTGAATAGCCAAATAAATGTCTCATGGCTATTTTACAGACAGTTTAGACAGGCTCAAAATAAATTGAGAAAAAGAGAGAGAACACATACATTTGCCTACCCTTCATTTGTAGAGGAGCTAGCCTCCTCCCCCCACTTTTGACAGTAGGAAACCTGTAACAGGTTTCATTCTGTCAACACTATCAACCCCAATTTGTAGCAACTGGGCATAAACAAACTCTGAGGAGCTAAATAGCACATTGAGCTAGCTAAAGAACATATTCCTTTAGCAAATGTACAAGTGTGACACGAGGGCACATGAATTCAAACTAAATCCCATTGCTTCCTTAATTCAGCCCTAAAAGCATTAGTGCTACATATATGGCAGAGCCATTGTCTTAATAAGAGCTGACATATACCATTATTATTCAATCTGTTCATATGAGTGAACAAAAACTTGCTTTGCAAAAAAAAAGCAAGCAAACCCTCTTTCTGTCCCTGCCCTGCCATTTCGTCTTTCAAATGTCGAAATGTCAAAGCAAATGTTGCGCTGAGCCCTGCTTCTAAATGTAGAACTTCGACCTTTAACCTATTCGCAGCTGTTCCATCTTGAGTGCAAGGTTTTCATGCAGTTTTACAAATTCAAAGTGACCCTGGAGACTGAGAGCTCAACAGCAAAACCCACTCCATTCCTGTCTACCAGCAATTCAGAGGTAAGCTTAATAACTTCTGCCAGATTTTTTGTACATATTTATATTTGTAAGCAGTGTGTTGAGTGCTTGTCTAGCAGTATAGATGCCAGCTATTCATTCTATGCTTACATATGTGCAGTTACTGTAGCCTGAGGCAGTTTAAAAGCTGCTCAGATTGGAATAACCTCATTTAAATAGTGAATTTTACTCAATTTCGACTTTGATGTTTGGGGCACATAAAAATGAATATCCTACAATGTTTTTGCATAATAGTCATCCCCAGAATGTCCCCTACATATCCCAGAGATGTGGCATCGGAAATGTATAATTTATACCCTTATAAAAATGAGTTTTGTATGCCTGGGTAAAGTGACATTTCACATGTAAGTAACCCCCTATTGCTGTATAGCATGGCTTAAATTCAATTTGGATGCTAGGAGGTCACAGCATCATTATTAGGCATTAAAAATATTAAAAAACGAATTTAATGCACCTATTTTAAATAACATTTTTTATAAATAATCAATTTTTTTTTTTTTAATAAATCCAATCATTTTGATGAGTCCACATATGAAAAGCAAACTGCATCCATTGCCTATCATATTTAAACGCATTCATTCATAGCCCTAAGAACAGAAAATAATTTGAAAGTCTGCGCCACTTTTAAAGGACAGTCATCATTATTTAACATCAAAAACCACTCTTATCCTTATTTAAAAAGGCATTAAGAAAATAAATCCCTACTGTCAATCTGTCCTCTGTTTATCAAAAATAATGAAACTATATTTCTAACTTTTAAAACAGCAGTCTGAAATGCAGGATTTGACACCGTGCTTGCACTGACTTAAGGGGTAGTGACGTCAGCTGTTTTCTGTGGCCGGAGTCAGAAATACCCACGTGCCGACACAGCTGCTTGACGCGTAAAGGCGTCGAATTCACACGTTTTTCAAGTCAGCCTTTCCACAAATCTGTCGTTCTGTAATGTATTCAGGTCTGCAACAACCAACTCACTCAGATAATGTGAATGCCTGTTAATACCTAATACAGAAGAATAAATGCTGTGACATTTTGTATCCTAATTTTATATATTGCAAAACACACAATTTCGTTTTTTGAAGCTTTTTTTATTCCTATTAAATGTGGATTCTAATTTTATCTTTAACATTGTGGCAATTTGCACACATGTGTAGTGTCTTACTCTGTCAATTTCATGATAGTGTGTAGCTATTTAGCATATATTATATAATTCATTGCTGGATTCTTTTATAATGTATTTTATTTTAATGATATTTGGCATAACAGAATGATGACAAAAAAAAACATTGAGCTCATTCCAGACATTTTCAAAAACGGTGTCATACACATAATACAGGGCACTTAAGGCTAGCCATTCTTGCACCAAGAGCGCAATCGCTACTTACAAGTACCACTAATGACAAACCACAGACATTTAAACACACATTTAACCCACAGATCAACACTTAGGACAGGAACAAAAGACAGCCCACAGACTGTACTTAAACCAAACCATTTGTAAATACTAGTTGTAAGTCATATTCACTAGATGTGGCTGGCAGAACACCAAGAAAAAAAACGCTCTGCATATCACCACTTATGAATGTTACTAAGTTCACAGACCAGGATCCTTTCTATGTAAATATTTAGTTCCTCGGGGTACTAGTCACCAAAGAAGAAATACTTTTTTATACCTAAACCTAGTTGAGTATCCCCTCTAGGGGAGCCGGCTAATTATATACAAGTTTAAAAATGGTACATCCAAGAAAGCAACACATTCATAAATTCACCTGGGGGAAAACAAAAAGACCATCACGCATTTGCTTACAATTAACTGCTGTGTTCTTCAGCTCTAATGCTTTCACATAAATGTTCTTTTGCTGTTCTTTTTCAATCAAGGCTTACTCACGCTTCATTCGTTCACGCACTTCTTTCTCCCACATTCGTACACAATGAAACATCTCTTGCCTAGTCTTTCGCTTAAACATACATTGTTCCACAAGCTCAAACTTTCGTAAATCAAATGACCCATACATAGGCCAACGCAACTCAGGATCCTTACGAGTGTATTTATTCCTAGTCTCAAATTGGTACCACTACAAAAGCAACACATCCTATGAAGTGTGCTAAAAACAGGCATGCCAAAAATAGTGCAGAATATCCAGTATTATAATCAAAGTAGCACTTAAGGTACCTTTAGTACGATGTGCCGTTCAAATCAATTCAGATAGAGAAAATTCTCCTCATTACCTGCCTAAATAAATTGCAATCCATATATAAATCTCATAACAAACCAAGTTGGCCAACACCAATACCAAAATCCAAAAGCCACAGTAAGTGTTACTAAACTACCTTACCAATCCCAGGCATCAAAACCAACAGCAAGCGCCACAGAAGGACACTTACCAATCACTTGTTGTCCAGGTTCCAACTGCCAAGTTCTAAAATTGACCAAATGGTCACTGCACGTCGAATCAACAGAAGAGATCTCAGTCGAGGATCGGCACCACCTGGAAGGTCAGATCAGAAAGAAAGGAAAAACGCCGTGGTTGCCAAGACTCGGGTCTCATCGGGCAGCGATCGCGTCCAGAGCGAGATTCCAATCCTTCGTCGCGACCAATCCTTTGGGCATCCGAGTCACCGATGAGCCCCAGTAGTTTGGCACCAATTTGTTGATGGTGACCTCAGCTAGGCCTAGCAGTGCAAGGGGTTCGCCCTTCTCTGCACAGAGTCCTCAGACCAATAGGAAGAAGTTGGCACAGAAACTGGAATAGAAAATACAATAAACCTCATGAGGTGGAACTACATTCACACAGCACCCTTCGGTTTTGAGTGAAGTAGCACACTGAACAGAAGAAGCATGGTCCTTTTATACCCACACAGGGGCTGAAAAGGGCGGTACAACTACACATGAGAAGAGTTATGCACATAGATGCTCATACAGAAACTGCACAGTCAACAAGTAGGAGGAGTAATAAGTTGCTGACATCAGTTAGAACAGCCTGACAGTTCTATACTAGGAACAGGTGCACTCTACTAGCTAAGCACATCTGCACATGTGCAAGACTCTGGGAGAGGGAAACAGCAAATGTCCAGCACATAGTTAACTAAAATGGCTGCCAAGTACAAAATGGCTTTCAGCTCATGCTAAGAGATTAATGCAATCTTCAACAGGGCGACCTACCTGCTGGCAGGGTCAAAGGTCGCTCCCTTCAGCGCTGCGCCGCCTCCATTTAAAGGGGTAGTGGGAGGGAGGAGCAGCTGGGAGGCGGGAGCGGGGAGGCGAATGGGACAGCGGGGGCGGGGCCGCGGGACGCAGTGGCGGGAAGGAGGACCGGGGAAAAAATGGGGGAGGGGGTCACTGGGGCACCGGAAAGCGAGGGGCACCAAGGAAGGGTTACAGAAGAGAAAACGGGGGCACAGGCAGCGAGGGACACCAAGGAAGGGGCCCAGAAGAGAAAACGGGGGCACAGGCAGTGAGGGGCACCAAGGAAGGGGTACAGAAGAGAAAACGGGGGCACAGGCAATAACGGGGGACAACAGGCACAGAAGGGCTTACTCGGCAGCGGTGATGTCACTAGCAGGCAGCAGCACAGGAGGACCGTGTGGCGGCTGGGGGGGCGACCTACCTGCTGGCAGGGTCAAAGGTCGGTCCCTTCTGCACTGCGCAGCCTCCATTTAAAGGGGTAGTGGGAGGGAGGAGCAGCTGGGAGGCGGGAGCGGGGAGGCGAATGGGACAGCGGGGGGCGGGGCCGCGGGACGCAGCGACAGGAAGGTGGACCGGGGAAAAAACAGCGGAGGGGATCACTGGGGCACCGGCAAGCGAGGGGCACCAAGGAAGGTGTACAGAAGAGAAAAGGGGGGCACAGGCAGCAAAGGGCACCAAGGAAGGGGTACAGAAGAGAAAGCGGGGGCACAGGCAATAACGGGGGACAACAGGCACAGAAGGGCTTACTCGGCGGCGGCGATGTCACTGGCAGGCAGCAGCACAGGAGGACCGTGTAGCGGCTGGGGGGGCGACCTACCTGCTGGCAGGGTCAAAGGTCGGTTTTCTTCTTATGGTTCCTGTAGAGAAACATAGTATCCTTTGTATGTTCTTGCCTAGTGGTCTGCTTTCCTCCTTAGCCAACTGCAAAACCTGGGGACGGTGTTTTCCTCAGTGTAGACGATTTGTTATGGCATCCCCTTGATAAGCGTTCTTCCAAGTGTTCTAAAACAGGTATAGAATGAACATGGGGCAGGTCCTGCCCTAGGTTTGGGGATGAAGCTAATGGGTATTTTTCTCATTGTCTCTGAAATTATTCTTTCTAATGTTTAGGGTGAAGCAGAGTCTTTGATGGTGTATCAACACCTTTCGACTGACCTTGACTGTGAACGTGAGTTGCCGATTCATATTGCCAATGTTTATACATCTTTGGGTCGCAATACCCTGGAGGGTCAGACCATCTACTCAGTCTCAAATTAAGCCCCCTCTGGAAAAAGGGCACCCTGTTTTTCCTAAAAGGCATGGAACAAATCTAAGTTGCAGCAGAAGCCTAAGACTATTGGTGGGTCACCTCTGCTGGACACTTATGAATGTGTTTATGATTTACGTGATCGCTCTAAAATTAAGATTCGTGATAGGTTTCAGGTTCCTGATCCGCGTTCTCCTCATTCCTTTCAGGATTCATCTGATCAACAATACAACAGAGGAAGCGGCAGGATCGCAGACAAGGTAAGTTCGTGCAACTCAAGCGGGAACTGCAGTGCTCTTTTGACGTGAAAGTTAAGAGAGAGGCAACACGTCCATATATAGCGCCTTTCCAAAAGAAGAAAGTTACTGCTTTAAGTGCAAAATATGCCCCATACTGTGAGAACCCTCCTCCTTGACAGGAGTTGGGCAGTGACTCTCCTTGACAGCATGGCAGAAGTTACTGTGGTGCGCCTGACACTCCACCAGTTTCTGGAGGTGAAAGCAACTGACACCTTTGTAACTGTGGAAACCGCTTGGACATTCAAATTGAAAGAGACATTAAGCAAACCATTAATACTATTTTGTGGGACAACTTGACTTCTTCTTATGATATCTTACTGCCAGAGGTTGATTGGCCTCCCCCTTTGTTCTTGTGTGTCCTCGAGGTGAGGATGTGACTTTACCTTCCTTTTCGCAATTCGTCCCTAATGAGACTAAGCATTATTATGCTTCTGAATGGGCTCTTGCTTTTGCCCCCACCTTGAACCTCAATCAGGCTGGTTGGGACGAGGATTCTCCTTTGCATGTTGTTCCCATGCGTTCTACTATTGAACCCCAGCCACAATATCCAATAAAATGTGACACTAAAGTGTCCGTAAAATAAATTCTTACTCAATTGGAATATCAGGGTGTAATTGAACCCTCAGTCTCTGAGCGGAATAATCCTCTGTTTACGATTTTGAAACCTGATGGTTCTTACAGCATAGTTTTGGATTGTAGACAATTGAATAGCCATACACATACTTTGGCAGTAAAAAACACACATAGTACAGCTTTAATCAATAGTATTGTGCTTAAAAAGATTAAAAGTACACTTGATAATTCTAATGGATTTTTCAGTCATGGCCTGGCTCCTGAGAGCTGGGACTTAGGTCCCAGAAGGGATACAGAAGACTACCCATGGGGCAAAAGAATAGCCCCGGGGTCTTTGCAGTGAGTATTGTGTCCCTTTTGCATGATATTGATTCTGACGCTTTCTCTTAAGTTGATGACATATACCTGACAGATGATGAACTAGATCCCCATCTTGCGAGAGTGGATCACATTAGCACGTGATTTGCTGCTCTTGGCTACAAGTTCAATTCTGCAAAGTCTCATATTGCGTTTCTGAACACCCTCTCCAAAAGTATGTCAAAGAAGTATATCTGTAGCACTACAAGTATGTTGATACATCTAATGGTGTATCACTGCAAACACTGCTGTAAAACAAAAAGAATAGAAATATAAGTTAGTATTCTGTGGGCTGCAAACTGCGCTCCGCCAGCGGAGTTGTCGGCATTTTTGCCACTCTGTGCTCTGCTTTTACTGGCTCACGGGCAATGGCACATTTGCTGCTCACCCCCATGAGTAAAGCCATGGCAACTGCAGTGCAACTTAAAGAAAAGGGCATAGCAGCTTCATTGACACGCTCTGAGACCAAGAGCCACACGGTCTCTACTGTGTGTCGAGCATGTCATCAGAGCAAGCACCAATGGCCTCATCACACCCAATAATCCCTCTGCTCCCCGCCAAGGATGAGGCTGCAGTGTTGCAAGCCAGCCTGGGGAGCGTCAATGGCTGCACAGCCACCTACCACTTGCCAGAGTAAGGATGCACGGTACAGTAGTAAGTCCAAATACTGTACCACTGCCAGCGGGACATCCAGCTACACCCAGCCACTCCAAAGTTCAGCAAGACCCCCGAGGTGTGTCAGCCCAGTCCCAAGGTGTCTGCAGTGGCCACGGAAAATTCAAATAACGTGGGCCAGCTGAGGTGGTTACCAATTAACCCTTTGTGCCACTGGAGGAGAAAACATGAAATAAGGCACAGACTTGGGGGTGAGCATTTATTATACTTAATTTATGTGACTTCCCTTGTTGTTGTACTTGACCTCTTCACGGGCAATTAGAATGGTTGTGTGCTGCTTGGACATTCTTCCCAGTGCTGCTGACACTCCCATTGAGCTCAAAGTGGGGGGCCGAGCAATACTTCGCCTGCATGCGGAACTTCACGGAATTCCACAGAGTTCTTTGGTGACTCCGCGGAATTCTGCATATTGGAACTCCGCAACCTCCACCCACCCTTAGTCAGTATTTGATTTAGAAAATGCCAGAAACATAATATCTCTCGGCTTACATACTTGTTCACCATAAACAACATACTGTATGAAGCATCATCTTTGAACAATGGGGAAAATACAATTTTATAGATTGTAGAGAACAAACCTGCACAGTGTATCACTGTAATTAAGTGACACTATACATTGCACTCACTACAATTCATGAATCTGTTGTTTTCTTACAGTTACTACACTACTCTAAACAAACCTATCTCAAAAATATTTGTTTGATTATTATACCTGGTACAATACTACTAATAAATATAAACCACACTTGAATGTTGGTGATCATTTTGAAAACAAAACCACAGGTAGGTTGAATGATGTCTAAAAAGCAGATAATCTATGTAGACACAATTCCATACATTACTTTTACATAAATCTCTCAGAATTTATTTCAGAGTAGTCATAAAAGCACAATCTTCACAGTCACGGTTTCATTATTAACTCTGTCCAAATAAGTCATTTACATGAATTTCTTCTTCTTCTAAAACTCCAAGCAGATCCATTTTAAATTCCTGTGGTTCTTTTTTATTGTTCTGAGTAAATAGTACTGATCCACTACATATATTTACTAGCTCTCGAATTCCTGAAGCACAATGTATTATACTCCTATCACTAAGTAAATGTTGTTGCAAAGTACACAGTGGAGAACATCATCTCTTCTGTGCTTTCTGTTCAGTTGCATTTATAAGATGTGGCAAATTAATTCTCCAGTTTTCTCTTTTTAACACCTTCCATGTTCTCCTACTTTTCCTTCCTTTCAGCAACATCTGTAGATTCTTTTGCAAGTTTCTGCTTTGGACAAATTATCAATTTTTCATAAACAGGATACTGTCCTAAATGAGGATCGTGTACACACTTCTTAACGGATCACACTATATATACTCTCTGTTCTTACTCGAAACAATGCAACATACTCCATACTACCAATATTAATAAAAGCTGCTTCTACCCATTAAGCTTGAGATTTATGCATAGCTATAGCATATGCTATAGCCACTGGGAACTGCTGTCTCCGGACAAATAAGTCTTTTACAAGCAAAATCATACTACACATTGGCCAATCTACTTCACACCATCAATCCGATCAAATATTATGGGCAAGTATTTAACCTCATCCCTATTTGGAAAATTAATGACATCAATAACTTTACCCATAGTAAAAACTTGAATTGGTACACAAAATTACTCTACAGTTTTTTGCATATGTGTAAACATTTTTCTAATCCTGTAGTCTTGGATACAGATTTCTGCCATGAATCCAATTTTACTTGTAGTCCACTTAACAGCAGTGTTACTCCTTGATGTTTCATTTTATTAATAGCTGTAACTTCCAAAATGTATTCATTCCCCAGTTTTAGTAATTGTTCATTAAACTTGGAACACTCTTGAAGTGTAGACATTAAACAGACTACAGATATGCCTTCTTCAATGTGTTCACTGAGGAGAAAGGTTTGTTGATGATTTGAATTTTCATGGTAATTTCCCTCCTTTTTCAGAACTCCTACTCTAATGTCCTTCAGAATATTTCTGCATTCCATGTCAGATGCTCGACAAATATTCCTCAGTAGTTCCTTGTTTTCGAAGTTTAGTGAAATGTTTACATTGCCAATACTTCCCAAAGAAGTTTCATCATGTAGAAGTGTCTTGAAAACAGGCTATCCATTGACCTGGGTAAGTTGCACTAGATCACCGAAGACAACTAAATGCATTTCTCCAAACAGCACACCATACTCCGTTTTTAAAAACTGTTGCATTCTCAAGTGTACAAAGGCAAGCATTAAGTTTAAGACCATGCTCACCTCATCGATGATCAAAAGCTTCAGTTTCTTAAACACTCTTGACAGCTCATGACAAGCTTCCCAAGATAACGTTTGGTTTTGCAATTAATTGTGATTGTAGGAAACTGTCTCTCTGTACAGTGTACTAAAATGACATACCCTTTGTAGTGAGTCCAGAGAATCCCCAATGGGTATACAGAGGTCTCAGTAGATAATACTAACTCTCTTTTTATGATAGTGTGGGTGAGCAGTTAGGCTTATCAGCGGGTAGTGCTAAGCATTTGTTGTACTCACAAAGGTAATAAATGAGACACACACAAGAATAAATCAGAGACTCATTTGTAAAAATAATATCGAATTTTACAAACATTTTAAGACCAAGAACATAGTTCTAAAGTACCTCCTTTCAGAGATGCGATTTTGAAAGGCTTGATAAATATATCTCACTTTTATCACAATTATGTACTATAGGAAACTATAGGGGGAAAGCATAAAAATGCATAGAAGTTCACCTTCTCGTTTTAGGTCAATGTTGGGACCAGGTCCAAAGTTCCAGCAGGAGAAGTTCAGGATCATCTTGGATCGTGCAGGAGCAGAGTGCTGAGGTCTTGAAAGCAGGTGCACAAAGACGAAGGGGGCCATTTGAAAAAGCCGGGCACAGAGGGGCTTACTGGTAAGTCTGGTGGGTTTCCTTAGAGGGAGGAGGCTACAAGTGCTTGCAATATACCCTTTGCAATATACCCTCTACACTGATACGTGCCTCTACTGGAGGCCATATGGCTTGACTTCTTCTTCCACTTTGCCTAGTAGCTATCGAGCGCAGTGGAATTGTTTGGTAGAGACTGTTGTTGTCCCCTTTAATATATTTTTAAAACCTTAGTCAAACTACGGCATATTCGGTAAATTATAACCAATGGCGGCCGTTTTGACACCAATAGCCATCAGTATTGGTGTTCTTGTTACTCATATTTTATAAATTGGGTATTAAAAAAAAAAATTTCATCTCAATTTTGAATCAAGGTTATTAGCTAGTATGTCTTCTGGGCCACTGTATGCCTGTGATCTATTTTTTCTTTATCACTGAGAGTTTATCGATATGGAACCCCCAAATAACATCTTAATTTTATATAGGGATAGACCGCGGATGTATAATAATTATTGTCATCTGTTAAATTATGATGAATGCCCATGTAAATGACAACCATTTGAGAATATCACTGTATCTTTGATCTCTTCGCCCGGTGGAAGTACACTGTCAGGGGCGCATCGCACATTTCCTGGTGCGAGGCGGGCCCCTTTTAGTGCACATGCACTCGCAAGTGACACTGATTGCCCATACTTGCGCCGTTTGTCTTACACGGCGTGCATGCGTTAGTGCGCATGCACTGGCAAGTGACACTGTTTGCCCACACTCGCGCCGTTTGTCTTACACAGCGCGCATGCGCTACAATAACTAGCCGGATCACGCGCTAGCTTCCTTAGACGTGTTCCGTCTCTCGCGCATGCTCCATGTAGCCGATAATAGCGACGCGATTCTTGAGACGCTCACACCTGACTTCGTTTAGCCACACTTATTCTATCAAGGCGGGTATAAATACAACTCCCTCCCCCCCACCCTTACCTCCCAGACAGCCCGGAGACCAGTCTGAAGTACCGACGGAGAGGTAAGGAGGGGGCGAGCAATTTGGGAGTCGGTTCATTGTGAACTGTATGCTAAGCTTTTGGTGCCTAAGAACTAGCAAAGCACATATATTCTTGTTTTACATCCACATTAGGTTGTGGTTTTTGGCTCTTTCTATGACACAACAGCGTTACATCATGTTGGGTACTTTACACAAGCTTAAGACATTATTTCATTTATTACTGTGTCAGAGCTGTGTTACATAAGCTTAGATCATCAACATAATGTTTTATTTCATATTACAGTTACACCATGACTTACATGTAGATAATGTATCTGTGGGGATCCTGGAGGTTTTTGAGGTTTTAGTTTTTTAGGTTTATTTAAATGTTTGAAGGTATGTGAGATGGGCATGAACAGTACAAGTATCAATGCGCAACTTGTCTGTTTTGCTCCCACTTTTGAACAGAGCGGTGCCTCCTTCTCTGAGCTGTCAGCCGGGTGAGGTGAGGCAGTTCTCCCACAGAAAGCTGGGTGAGTTTTTCAACATGGTTCAAATAATAGTATGTTGGCAAACATCAACTTGAGTTTTTGGTCAATAAGTGACAGTGTAGAGCTGACACTGTTGAGTAGCGGCTAGTATTGCTGTGATTTTTCTGTGTTTGCCCCTCGGTGACATATGATTTCTCTGGTTCTTTTGACCCTCTATAGGAAAGAAGATATCCTTCTTACGTCGAAAGATGAGCCTATTTGTATGGTAGGGTGGCTACGGCCACTGTCGAATCTGACATCCATACTTCTATATTTTGATTTGTCCTGTACACCATATCACCATATGTATTTTTTCCTGCAGTAGCATCTTTCCTATATCTATTTTGTTACTGGTTCTGAAGAAAGCCGGGTCAGGTGACCATCTCGGCTGAAACATGTCGACCATTTTATAAACAAGCCAGGAAATAGTCTATCTTTGTTTAAGACTATGGTTTTTTTAGATATGAAACTTAGGCAATCCTGAATAAACATATTTTTTGCCTTAGTATTCATTTTTAAATTCACATTCACATTTGAGCACTGCACTATATTCTTTAGCTTCTGAGTATAACCCCTGGCAGGAGTATTTTTCTTCTTGGAATAATCAGGCTGAGCACTGAGCAGCACCTTCTGGCCTGCCATTGTGTACTTAGCTCTTTATTCCACAGAGTTTCAGATGACGATGCTCCGCCAGCAAGGGTGGGCTGATGAACTCTTAAACTCCCGCCCGGTGTTATCCTGATTCCTCTAAAGACCTTTTTGGTACTTTTTGTATTTCGTACTCAGCAGTTAATAGCTCGCTACTCGTTTAGACTCTGCACCTCCTATTAGTTTTTGTACAAGTGCTTGGGGGCCATGGTAGCAGAGCTGGCTGGTTGGTGCTGGGGCTGGTGGGGCCAGGTGCAGAGTGAACAGGTCAGCTGTACATTATGCATCTTGAGGTCCTCACGGTCAGTAGCAGTCAACAAAGAGAGGCAACCTTGGGGCAGCTGGGGCACTCAGGAAGTGGGTCTGGGTTATCTCAATATCAATCAGTGGGTGATTGCTTCTAACTACTTTAGGAGCTCAGATGATACTCTTCTTCTTGGTGTTTACCATTTGGGGTCAAGTACCTCCGGTATTGGTATGCCATGGCTCCGGTAGGTCCTAGTGTCTCTAAACTTGGTGGGGAGACAGATCTGACCCTACAGAGCTGTTATATTGTTTCTTGCTTCAGTGCTGGGTCGAGGTCATCAGGGAGTAGCAAGCCGACAAACCGAACTTGACGGGATCAGTGCCTGCGGTTTGCAGGGGAGTGATACCTTGACTCCAAAGGAGATTCTTAGCAATTTCTGGAAGACTGGTTTTCGAGTCCTGGGAGCAGCAGGAAGGGTTTGGTGCCTTTTTCTTCTGCAGCAGGGCTTCAGTTCTCGTGCAGTGGGTCTTCTTTGTCCTGGTCTTCCCTTGCCCATTGCATCTGAAGTTCAGGTTTCGGGGTGTCTCCTAAATCCTGAATTTAGGGGCGTTACAAGCGGAAAACATAGTAGCCAATAGGCTACCTTCCTTTAGGGTGTCTACACCTTCTAGTGACCACTTCCTATGGGAAGAGGCACTGCCCTAGCCCTGGTAGAAGGTGGTTGATATCGTCTGCCCCACCCTAGGGGTGGTGTATGCTAAATGGGGAACTCTCTTCCTAATCTAACTAATGTTCTTTCCTTTCCTCTGACCAAATTTGGACAGGAATTGGGGCTTTTCTTTTCCCACTATCTGGAGGTTCCTGGGTTGGCACAGGAAGGAAGACCATCCTGTCCTGGAGGAGGTATGAAGCACCTCCCCCCTGAGCAGGCTATATCTCAGTCCTCTGAGATCCTCTGTGATCCAGCACAATTATAGTTCAAAATCACATCAGACATCAGGCAAAAAGTGGGGGCTAACCATGTCAAAAAGAGGCACTTTCCTACAGTCATGTTCAAGAGATAGCATTAGTAGACAATGTGGAGTAATTCCTTTAAAGTTGAGTGCAGCCAATCCTGTGGATGCTGTTACAACGCACAATAAATATGGTACTGTAGTCCTCTGAAGGCAACCGGTGAGAACTTTAATTAAGAAGGTTTTCCCAGTGCCAACTTGACTACTGATATATGATTGTATTGGCTTAAATGATGAACATTTGCATTCTTTCTTCTCATAGAGGAATCTGTGCTCTATTGTCTCTCTTACCTCCATATACATTTCTTTCTGCTCATCGCGATGTCATCAGAGATGTCACTGACCATGTCAGCTCCTGTCTTGAAGGTTCAGGGTGATTCTTCAAGCGGGGGCCGAGAAAAAAGAGGGTCCCAAAATGCTTTTTCCCCATGTTAATTTCCAAAGGAAAAATTGGAACAGGCTACAGCCCGAACTGCTGAACGGAATTACCCCAAATTTGGCAAAAAGGTAGGTCTTGGTTCAGAAAGAGACCTTTTTGTTAAATGATGTAAATCCATTCAGTAGTTTCAGGAAAATTAGAAAACGAAATATATTGATATCTGAGGACCGAGGAGGGTTCGCGAACCCTCCCCGGCACGAGCTTCACTCCTGCCAACACTCCAAACCAGAATGTGTTGGCAGCCATCCTGTGACTCGGTAAACGAGTGCCAAGAAAACAGTGAAAAAAACATTAAAATATAAGAAAAGGGGGTGGGGTAGAAATACCCTGGCCCCCTAGCCCTGCTCCGGGGTCCCACAAGGACCACAAGGGCTAAAAATAGCATCTTTTTAAAAAAAAAACAGCATAAGTCGCGCTGGGTTCGCGAATCCAAATGAAAAAAGACTAGGCGCTTCGTTTTCTATAAGCCACTGGGTGGGCCAGGTCCAGGGGGTAATCAGATTTTAATTGGACTGCCATCTCCCCGGGGCAATTGTATTGAAAGGGGGGGCTTGCTGGACCCCCCAAAGCCCCGGGGACCACCACCTCCCTGGGGCTTTATTAAATAATGAGTGGGGCCTCGCAGGCCCCCCAAGCACTGGGGACCACCACCTCCCCAGGGCTATGTAAATAAAGTGAGGGGGACCACGTGGCTCCCTTCATGGAGCCGTCAATGGCCCTGAGGACCATCTTGTGACTCAGTAACCGAGTGCCAAGAAAACAGTGAAAACAAACATTAATAAAGAAGAAAAGTGGGAAGGGTAGAAACACTGTGACCCCCTAGCTCTGCTCTGGGGGTCCCACAAGGACCCACAGGGCTAAAAAAAAAGCATTTGATTTTTAAACGGTAGAAGTCGCGCTGGGTTCGCAACACCAAACAAAAAATACAAAAAATTTAACGAGGCGCTTCATTTTCTATAAGCCCCCGGGTGGGCCAGGTCCTGGGGTAATCAGATTTAAATTTTGTGGGGTCTGCTGGTGGCCCCTGCAGCCCTGGGTACCGCCAACTCCCCAGGGCAATTGTAATTGAAAGGGGGGCTTGCTGGATCCCCCCAAAGCCCCGGGGACCACCACCTCCCCAGGGCTATGTAAATAAAGTGAGGCGGCCACGTGGCCCCCCTCATAGAGCCGTTGATGGCCCTGGGGACTGCCACCCCCCAGGGCCGGCTCGTGTAATGTCCCAGGGTACCCGCCCAAGGGACATTAATGTTTGCAATGACAGGGAAGGAGCCGTGTGGCTCCCGCCCTGTCATTGCAAACACTGCTTTGCTTCTTGGAAGCGAGAGCAGGAAACCCACTCTTGCTTCCAAGAAGCAAAGCAGTATTGGTTTTGGGCAAGGGGAGCTGCATGTTAGCAGTTCCCCTTCCCAAAAGCAATGCCGGCTCCCGCAGGAGGCGGGGAGCAGGCTATGGCCGTGGGGGCATTGGACCTCCCCCCATGGTACCCAAAGGTGTGCCTCAGGAGATGGGGTCCTCATGGTAGAATTAAACAAGATAGAATTTTTTTTTTTTATGTAGAGCAATTGGAGTCACGATTCCATCACGTCCAGCGCAGCCACCCAGTGTAAACACGCTGGGTTTGTGAATCCAAATGAGAAATAAAAATACAAAAGAAACGAGGCGCTTTGTTTTCTGTAAGACCCCGGGTGGGCCAGGTCCCGGGGGTAATCAGATTTTAATTAGCGGGGGTCTGCTGCGTCCCTGCAGCCCCAGGGACCGCCACCTCCAATTGTTAATGAAAGTGGGGGGAGGAAGGCTCGCTGGATCCTCTAAGCCCTGGGGACCACCACCTCCCAGGTCTATGCAAATAAAGTGAGGGGGCCGCATGGCCCCCCTCGTGGAGCCGTGAATGGCCCTGGGGACCGCCACCCCCAGGTCTGGCTCCTGTAATGTCCCGGGGTGCCCACCCCCGGGACATTAATGTTTGCAATGACAGGGCAGGAGCTGTGTGGCTCCCGCCCTGTCATTGCAAACACTGCTTTGCTTCTTGGAAGCGAGAGCAGGAAACCCGCTCTTGCTTCCAAGAAGCAAAGAAGTATTGGTTTTGGGCAAGGGGAGCTGCATGTTAGCAGCTCTCCTTCCCAAAAGCAATGCCGGCTCCCACAGGAGACGGGGAGCCGGCTGGGGCCATGGGGGCATTGGGCCTCCCCCCTCGGTCTAGCTTTCTCAATCTGTGGAGAGAATTGGTTTGACCACTTCCATTTTTGTCTTTGGCATATGTTAGAGTAGACAAAGACAGTTTGAGGCAAGAGCAACATCAATTGTGCAGAGGTGTTCTTCATTAGCATTTCCAGACCTACCCCAGTCAATGTGCCTAGGTCCTTGCCACCATAGCGCACAATCATGAGGTCAGGGGGTTGGAGATGCAAAGAGGTTTTAACCAAAGGCATCAATTGGTGCCACTTTAATCCTCTTTGTGCAATCCATTTAATGTCCACATTTTGCAAAGCTAGGTCTTTGTCAATACCTCTGCGTTCAGCATACCTTTTCCTCCAGAGAACATAGCTGTGCCCGAAAATCCACACTGTCAGCATCTTGAAGGGATGTCTGGAAGTAATGAAAAGATGTCTGTAGCTGAGGTAGTCACTTGGTAGAATGAGAGGTATCTAAAATGGGAGACAAGATGCTGTTTTTAAAAAAAGTACAGAATTGATTGGGTGTTTAAGGACATTGTACATTCAAAATAGGGTGCATGTAAGTTTTTTTTTAAAAGCACATTTCTTATTGGTTTGTAAACAATGTTGGAAAATTACAGTAGAAAGGACATGCTCATATTTTGGAAATGTCAACCACACCTGCTGTTTGCATTTGTAACATTGTGTGGTGTACTTGAAAATATGGTAAACGTGTGACCTGTCAGTTCAGTTGAGTGTTCCATGAACTGTTACTGTGGAAACTGGGATTAAGCAGAATGGGGGTAGGGTTAAAAGTTAACTGTGGCATTAAAATGTGATTTTGTAATTTATGGAAAAGTAATATATTATTACAGTGACATTTCCCAAGTCAGTGCTATCTTTAAAAGTGGTGTATTATTAAAAAATAGTGGTAAATTTATGTGTGATATATTTTTGAACTCCCATACAGATTTGCAGTTCCATCGCTTTGCTGCATGGTGGAATCGCGATTCTAAAAAAAATCCAGAAGCTGTTTGGTTACTTTTAGAAGTCAGTTGGTAAAGGTTAATGTGTCTAACCAATAGATATGTGTTTCAGAATTTGAAATACTCTGGGAAGCAATGTTATTTGTTACTTACATGGATATGTGTAGAGCAAGAGAGGGAGACTTTGCCATTACTGGTTTTGCCTTGCTGAGAGCAGTGCATTTCATTGATTGTGTGCATAAGAAAATCCATTCTGAGTTTCTGATATTTCATATTCTACAAATCAATTTGGAAGGTGAGTTATAAATGTGTAAGGTGTATTATATGTTATTTAAAAAAAAATCATGAACTTTGATATTGGAAATATATTGTTAAATGTTGAGATGTTTCTTATAGTTTGTTGTAATGTAGTTAAATGTTGTTTGAAATAGATTTTGTATAGTATTATGTGGATATTGGAATATGTATTAGTGATTATGGTAGTTTGTTTTAGTGTGTGCATATGTATATTTGTACTATACCGCATAATTGTAACTATTCCTTTAAGTTTGAAGGTGTACAAATATTAAGGTGTGCATGGAGTTCTATCTCATGTATGTTTCTACTTGTATATGTATTATCATATGTCTTATACATTATTTGGTGCATGATGTATAAGAAAGAGCTGTTGTTGCTTTAATTCTGGTTGGGTCAAGAGTGTGAGTACTAGTGGAATGGTGTAGATGCAGCACAAAACTGTGCTTTGAAGGATGTACACATAAGGTATTATTAATTAGGCATATTATTTGTAGTTTGTACAAAGGTATGGTTGAATGATGCCGCATATTTTTAGATAGAATGGTGAAGATGCAGCTCAATGTGTGCTTTGAAAGATGCTCATATAAGGTGTTATTAAGTAGGCTTCTTTTTTCTAGTCTGTTGAAAAGTATAGTGGAATGATGCCGCATAATTTTAGATAGATTTGTGAAGATGAAGTAGAAATATGTGCTTTGGAAGATGCTCATATAAGGTGTTTTTAATTAAGCTTTTTTTCAAGTCTGTACAAAAGGTATAGTTGAACAATGATGCATAATTTTAGATAGAATGGTGAAGATGCTGCACAAATGTGTGATTTGAAAGATGCTAATATATGGTGTAATTAATTAGGCTTCTTTTTTCTAGTCTGTAGAAAGGTATAGTTGAATGATGACCCCAGAAGTACGCATGCACTTATAAAATCACTCAGTCACTTTCTATGTAGTCTTGTAAATCCCCAGACATTATCCCTGCAGTCATGAAATCGCTGATGTGTTACCCATGTAGTCCTTTAATCCCCTAATCAGGCAGTATCTTACTAGTTCGGTAATCACCCAGATGGTTCTGAAGAACTTATAAAATCACCCGCTCACTTGCTATCTGCTTCAGTAATCCCCCAGATATTACCCTTGTAGGCTAGGATTCATTCAGGGTCTAGTTACGTGGTACCCCTACAGTTATGCAATCATGCAGGCTGTTGCTGTGTAGTCATATCATTACCTACACACTATCCTTACAGTCTTCAAATCACCCATGCCTTTCTGTGGCATTGATATATTCACCTAGTCAGTACTCAATGACTCATGAATCCTTTCAACTGCTATTTATACAGTTATCCATGCACTGAATGTGTATGTTTGCACTCATGAAATTAGCCAGTCACTTTTCATGTTGTCCTGTACTTACCCAGTGACTTATAGATGACTTATGTAATAGTGTGCTGCTTTATGTTTTAGTAGGCCGCACTGCATGCACTTATAAAAACACCAAAATACTCACCATGTAATCTTACAATGATGCAGGCGCTACATATGCAGTGCTTTAATCACTCAGACATTACTTCAGTACTGATGCAATCATTTAGATACTATCTGCGCACTTATGCAATCACTCAGGTATAAGTCATGTAGTTATATAATCACCCAGGCACTACTGTTGCACTCCTTCAATTACAGAGGCACTACCTTTCTAGTCTTGTAATCACTCAGCCAGTAGTCATGCTGGTATGAAATCACCGCAGCACTACTTTTGCAGTCTTTTATTTAGTCAGGCTCTGCCTCAGTAGTCCTGCAATCACCCAAGAAGTACCCATGCACTTATAAAATCACCCATTCACTTGCTATGTAGTCATGTAAATCTCCAGACATTAAACCTGCACTCATGAAATCGCCGATGTGCTACCCATGAACTACTATAAAATCACCCCCTCACTTGCTATCTACTTCAGTAATCCCTCAGATATTACCCCTGCAGGCTAGGAATCACTTGTGGTCTAATTACGTGGTACCCCTACAGTTATGCAATGATGCAGGCTGTTGCTGTGTAGTCATCTCATTACCTACACACTACCCTTGCAGTCATCAAATCACCCATGCCTTTCTGCTGCATTGATTTATTTACCTAGTCAGTACTCAATGACTCATGAATCCTTTCAACTGCTATTTATACACTTATCCATGCACTGAATGTTTATGTTTGCACTCATGAAATTATCCAGTCACTTTTCATGTTGTCCTGTACTTACCCAGTGACTTATATCTGACTTATGTAATAGTGTGCTGCTTTATTTTTGAGTAGGCCGAACTGTCATGCACTTATAAAAACACCCAAATATTCACCATGAGGTCTTACAATGATGCAGGCGCTACATATGCAGCGCTGTAATCACTCAGGCCTTACTTCAGCACTGATGCAATCATTTAGGCACTATCTGTGCACTTATGCAATCACTAAGGTATAACTCATGTAGCTATATAATCACCCAGGCACTCCTTGAATCATGGAGGCACCACTTTTGCACTCTTGTAATCACTCAGCCAGTAGTCATGCTGTTATGAAATCACCCCGGTACTACTTTTGCAGTCTTTTATTTAGTCAGGCTCTGCCTCAGTAGTCCGGCAATCACCCAAAAAGTATCCATGCACTTATAAAATCACCCAGTCACTTGCTATGTAGTCATGTAAATCTCCAGACATTAAACCTGCACTCATGAAATCGCTGACGTGTTACCCATGTACTACTTTAAAATCACCCACTCACTTGCTATCTACTTCAGTAATCCCTCAGATATTACCCTTGCAGGCTAGGAATCACTAGTCTAGTTACGTAGTACCCCTACAGCTATGCAATGATGCAGGCTGTTGCTGTGTAGGTATCTCATTACCTACACACTACCCTTGCAGTCGGCAAATCACCCATGCCTTTCTGCTGCATTCATGTATTCACCTAGTCAGTACTCAATGGCTCATGAATCCCTTCAACTGCTATTTATACAGTTATCCATGCACTGAATGTGTATGTTTGCACTCATGAAATTAGCCAGTCACTTTTCATGTTGTCCCGTACTTACACAGTGACTTATAGTTGACATATGTAATAGTGTGCTGCTTTATTTTTGAGTAGGCCGAACTGTCATGCACTTATGAAAACACCCAAACACTCACCATGCACTCATAACAAGAAGAAAACGATTGAAAGTATAGTCAAAAAAGGCTTTTGAATTGAAAAGAAAATTGTTCATTTTAGTTTTAAAGAGAATGTGAATATTAAATAAATCAACAGAACTAAATTTGTAAAAACAAATTGGGTGAATGGAAGCATACTTCTAGTTCAGAACCTTTTTTTAATGAAGAGAGCTATTTTCAAAACAATTCATTAGTTCACGCAGTTGATACCAGTGGGCGTGCTTATGAAATGAAGAATGGTTGTGCAATTGACAAATAAAAGATGGTTCTTAGAAATGTGGAAGTGATAGCTGAAGAAGTTCAATGGAGATGTACACTAGCACTAGCTCCAGTGTATACATGGGATTGTAGTAATATTTGTGGCTTACTGGAGGTACCTGGTGGGCTAGTTGGCCGCCAGGGGTCCTCAGGATTCAAGGGGACTTAATCCCCCAACTTACAACGTGCCACCGGGCGCGTTTGCACAGTGGTGAAGTTGGGGGTCGGGCCTGAAGTGATATGTGTGCAAACATGCCCTGTGGCGCGCTTTAAGTTGGGGAATTCATTCCGCTTCAATCCAGAGGTCCCCTAGGGGCCAACTAGCCCACCAGGTACCTCCACTAAGTGCCACGGAGCTGCGTTGCAGAGTGTTGTAAAAAGGGGCATGTCCTCTGAACACCTCTCTGCAACGCTGCTCCCTGGCGCATACTGGAGGTACCTGGTGGGCTAGTTGGCCCCCAGGGGACCTCAGGATTGAAGAGGAATTAATTCCCCATCTTAAAACGCGCCACAAGGTGAGTTTGAACACGTCACCTCAGGCCCCACCACCTTCCTTCACCATTGTGCAAATATTCCTCTAAAAGCAGCCGAACTACGAATTCCGATTTACTCACTTGTTATCAGGAGTGACCTCAGTGCTGCAACTGTGAGCCCAGTACTGATCCTGAAAAGTAATTTTAACCATACTTACCAGTTACTTGAATTTCCTTCCATGGGCTAACATTGACTGCTTTCACTTGGAAATTCTTCTATGTGTGGAGTTTTGGAACTTACAAATATTCCTCTACAATCAGCAGAACTACGAATTCCGATTTACTCACCTGTTATCAGGAGAGACCTCAGTGCTTCTTCTTTGAGCCCAGTACTGATCCTGAAAAGTAATTCTAACGGTACTTACCACTAACTTGTATTTCCTTCCATAGAAATCCATTGTGTGGTTTTCACCAGAAAAGTTTCAAAGTGTCGATTTTTGAAACGTACAAATATTCCTCTAAAATCAGCTGAATTATGAATTCCGATTTACTCACCTGTTATCAGGAGAGTACCTAGTGCTGCATCTTTTAGCCCAGCACTGACCCTGAAAAGTAATTCTAAGCGTACTTACCAGTAACTTGTATTTCCTTCCATAGGAAACTGTTAAAATCTGGTTTGCCATGTCAACATAATCGGCGCCACCTTGTCCCCTCTCAGGCCCGTACGCTCACTTAAGCAGTAGCCATTTTGAAAGCACCATGGCCCCTCTGCCCCTCGCCGATCACCAGCACGTTCCCTTGGCGCTGCAAACACCCCCCCCCGCGCGCCGGCCACCCCCGCTCTCTCATACATGGGCCATAAACCCTCTTCTTCTGCGCGACCCTGCCGTGGAACCACATCCCGCGCCTGACCAACACCTCCTTTTATCCCATACATGGTCACGCATCCCTTTGATAACCCCCTTCCTCTGCGCCCGATTGTCCGAACGGATCCCAGGCCATCACCTAGCCCTGCGGATGCAGTTTATTGCCCCTACTGTAAGGGAACCGCCTCACATCAAAGGGATTACAGTAGATCAAGGCCCCCACCCCCTGAGACCCGACCAGTCGCACACACCCCCGGGAATTGATGGAATGTCCAGCTGTGTGATAGCCATCTCCTACTGTGGGTGGGGTGGGGACCGCTACTGTAGATATGTGTGGGAACAAGCTTGAAGCGGGGATTCCAAGGATGTCTTTCCGTACATCAAAGTCTCAACAAGAATGTATCACGTGTAATAAAGCAATAAACCTGTGTATAAGAGGCAAGGCCTCAGAGATGTGGGTAGAGCACCTCGAAACGATACCTTGCTGTCCGATCTGACGTGTTCTGCTCCGACGGAATAAAACTTTGTTTCCTGCCTTCCAGTCTCCGGCGCCTGCCTCTTTTGTTGGTTAATCATCGAATGGTATAAGAGGCGATTACCGCCGGGCAATACTTGAAGGTTATCGACTGAAAGTGCCGCTACCATTTAACAATTGGCGTCCCAAGCGTGGGGCCCATCAGCGACACGTGGATCCAGTGGGAGAGGTCCTGACGACAAAGTGAACGACTGCAACGATCGGGAAGAGCTCCTGCCTGATAGACCCTCGTCTGGCAGCCGATCATCCGAACTTCACTGGTTCCGAACAGACCTCTCTCGAGTGATCTACGGTCCTGACTGGGAACCGTCAGGAGTGCCGCGGCAAATACGGAGAGTAGAGGACGATCGGGCGCTGGAGGCGGAAGACGAGAAACTGTCCATGCGGTCCGGGTAAGGTCGTGTAACACGACGAATTGCGAAATGATTGATTGATTGATTGAAAATACTAGTATTGCTTACTTGTTTGTTCCTTTTGAGATATTCGCAGTCTACAAACGGGGAAGAGTAGAAATACTCTCTCTTCCTTTGCAGATAGTAAAGGGTAGGTAACGCAGACTTTTGTCCCCGTTGTAACCCGTCGTGCCTATTTTTTTCTCCCCACTGATTGATTGTCCGAACATTGATTGTTTTGAAGAATATTGGTTCTTTGAGATATTCTCTGTTTGCAAATAACGAAGAATAGAAATATTCTGTCTAGTCTTTGCAAATAGTGAAGGGGTAGGTAACGCAAACTTTTGTCCCCGTTGTAACCCATCGTGCCTATCTCTTTCTCACCATTTGATTGATTGATTGTCCGAACATTGGTTGTTCGATATTGGTTCTTCGGAGGTATTCTCTACTTGCAAATAATGTAGAATTGAGATATTCTATCTAGTCTTTGCAAGCAGTGAAAAGATAGGTAGTGCAGACTTTTGTCCCCGTTGTAACCCATCATGCCTATCTTCTCCCCACTGATTAGTAGTTGGTTATGCCCGGACCGCTTATTAGAGATGAACCATCCGGCTCCACTGGAAGGCACCCCTAATAAGGACATGTTTACTAAATATGGACTAGTCGCCGTAGCTTATAGCAAACTATGGCATAAATATACAAAGAAGGACCCCGAGAGTCAGTGGCCACTGATGGGATCCTTTGATGATCATAAAATAGAAACGCTAGAAATAGCTCTACATAGCAATAAAACAACGCCTACTATGCTTGACAGTATCGGCATGTGGCGCAAAGAAGCAACGCAACGGAAAAAGAGGGAAGAAGTAAAAGCAGAAAACGAATTGCGTAAGGCAGCTCACCTTGCCGCTAGAAAGTTAGAGGAAGAGATAAAGGAGAGAAAGGAAGCTAAACTAAAACAAGAGTTTGAAACATCAGGCCAGTGCCCTGTTAGGACCCCCTCTACGCTCTACCCTGAGTTGCCTTCCAAGCAGCGGGCGAACAATGAATTGCTATTAGGTCCTCCGATCACCTATATGCCCCCTCTATACGCTCCCTCCCAACCTATATATACCACACTCCAACAAAATAGTATGATTAAAACGTTTTAATAACTTGTAGGTATATCCAACACTCCAACAGGGTAAAACACGTTAAAACATAACTATTTACATGACGGCCTGTTGCAACATCCATCCCAAAGCATTCACCGTCCGCGTAACACAGTCCCCGCCCCTCCTTCTTTGAAGTAGCAACATTGCTGTCTCTTAGTCGGCTTTGGGCTATAAAAAGGGCCTACAAAATCCATCCGCCTGTGAGACGGCATCAGTGACGATCCGTTGTGCGAAGAGGCCGGAGGCAACACGATGCGCCGATACCCGGACGGCATCGAGGTGGTGTCCAGCAAGTTGTGCCGGCCTGGCCGTCCTACAATGCAGCACCGAAAGATCGCGTGGGGTGCCCTGGGCCCTGGGGGGGAGGCGACGCGAACGGGCCTCTCCCGCCTCCCCAGGTGGAGGCTCACCAGTTGCAGTAGGGCACCCCTTGACGCTTCACTCACCAGCCAGCTGCAGCAGGGCAGCCATGAAACGTTTCACCTGCCGGACGACCACCCAGGCGGAAGTTCCTTTCTGCACCAAGTTTGCCCTTAGCGTTCCACCCAAGAAGTGGGCCCCCGCAGTTCGTTGGTTGGGGGACCCACTCTGGTGGCCGTGGTGGAGAACTGCTGCTGCCACAGGAGTCTCAAAAATGGTGGCCGGCTCTTCGGATTCGGGCCTGGTCCACTAAGATGGCTCTGGGCTACCTCGGAACTCGGAAGCTTGCCTGCTCGGGCGTGGGCCCCACCCTTGAAGATGTCCTCTCAGCTTTGCAGATTCTACGGGAGTCATTGGCCCTCGACTCCCGCGGACATCCGGTGGGGGCAACCGCCACTATCGCTCGATCATTCCACATTAACTTGCCTTTGCCCCGGGCGGCAGCCACCTTGTCCCCGTTTGGTGCCGTGAGAGAGACTGATTCAGGGTATCGGCGGAGAGACACGCCTGCTGTCCCGCTCTCCGAAAGGACCACGGCATCGCTGCAAGATGGTGGTGCCCTCATGCTGACGCCAGTTTCTGTTTGAATTACCAGGAGACACTGTAGTCTACCAACCCGAAGCAGTTCTGGTGGAACCTCAGCATGATCCGGTAGGAAACAACTTTGCTTTCCCCACCTTCGAGTCACGATTCATGCTGTCTGTTCTTTCTGTTGGCATTAATGGAAATTTTTTTGGACTGCCGAAAGGGATTCTGGTCCGACCGTTAGCTAGTGGAAACATCTAGACCAGGGGTCTCCAACGAGTAGCTCGGGAGCTACTGGTAGCTCACCAGTACCTTCAAAGTAGCTCTCTGAGGTGAAGTCAAGCCCAGTATCAAATTCAGAGAGTAAGTGCCTATTTCAGAAGGCAGCACCGATCATCTCAAGACCCTTAGAGTGACAGCCAGCCAAACCTATGACAGTAACTAATACTGACACTCAAACACACACTATCTCGGCTTATAGGACCTGCTACATGATAGTCTGTATCTAATCTCAATATAATTAAGCCACAGGGAGATTGACCATGTTGAAGTTCCTCCTTTATCAGTCACAACATGTGTGTGAACAGTGCACCATCAAAAACCTATGGCAGCAGTAGCCTGAGCTGTAAACAGTGCTTACCCACCAAAGTGCGGGACTGCAGGAGTGAGAGTGAAAATGTGTCAGTTAGATGCATGATCAGCTCAAGACCAGAGAAGAACAGGGTATGATCCAGACCAGAAAAAATTAAGAGATTCCTCAACATTTATGTGTGTGTCCATAATAAACACTATTGCTTCCTGAAACTATGCCTGGTGCCTAGAACCGCAATATATATATATGCTAGCCCCCATCATAAGAGTGTTATCTTTGACATAATTGTGTCCATTCCTGGCATAAAAGTGCCAATGGCATAATAATGGTCATCCTTGACTATTTTAGTGTTTTTGGTCTAGTTGTGGTATACTGGCAGCCATCATAGACCTACTAAGAGCATGACTGGTCTTTATGTACCTATTCCTGGCATATTAATGGTCATGACTGATGTATGGTCTTATCCCTGATCCGTATGGTTTCCAGCCTTGGCACAACTGTGGCCCTAGTATAATGGTGGGCTTTACTGGCATAATCCAGGCATCCGTGGTGCTATGGTGAGCATCAATGGCATATGACTGTAATACGTGGGAATTCAAAGTAGTCTGTCCATATGAGGCATTTGTACATGGGAGTACATGATGAAAATTACAAGCTAATGTTTTGAGACTGTGCATTTCTCAAAAACTGAAAACTGATATTTTAAAAGCAGTTTTAGTTTTCAAAAATGGGTTTTCTTCTGGAAAATTGAGTTTGTTTGCCCACAGTGGAAAGTGGCATTTGATAGAAAAATTTGCATTTTTAGAAACTGGTGAATGATAATTCAAGCTGAGCTGGGGAGACGTACTGCTGTGCTTATGTCCTTTGTGCCACTGGGCATGTCAAGATTTGAATATTACTTCATAAGTCAAGGGGAGGCATGTAATATTGATGAGCTTTTCCCCAGCATTTCTGCTGGTAACCGTACGTGGTATACGTGGGTGGTAACTACTGAAAATCTTGCATTGGGTGGTCATAGTGTAGTCACTATTTTGCAGTTATAAAATTTGATAGTAGCTCAGGAAAACTTTCCTTGAGCAGAAGTAGCTCTCACTACAGAATGGGTTGGAGACCCCTGATCTAGACTGTACACTGGACCCACCCGACCTCGCCCCAAAATGGCGCCGATGTAGGAGGGGCCTACAACTCCTTATGGCGTTCCAGGTTACTTGGCATTGATGTTAAGGGATATACGGTCTTCTCCTTTTTTTGCACATGACGGGCGGGGAACGAGGAGGGTACTGACTGGGCATGCGAACAACCTTATTTTATGCTGGTCTTCTCATTATTGATTATTTTTATTTTCGCATTAAGGTAGAATTGCTCATGATACTCGACGCCTCTTGCACCGTGGCCGGCCTATACGGTTGTAGGCCCGTATTTGTGTACTGACATTTCTTTTCAATAAAGGGTTTTCAAATGAATTATGGGATCAGCGTCATAGCAAATCATTAGGGTTGGCGAAAGTTTTTTAATAATGACCAAAATTCCCAAACAATAGAAGACAGATAATACAGACCCTTTGCCTGAATTTTGGATTGATGAAAAATTTGTATCCATCACACCTGTCTTTTTTTTTCCAGAGTTGTTAGAAAATGGTTGACTGTAGCTTAAGGTATCTGCCGAATGCAAGGTATGGTACTCTGTCCCATAATATACGACTGATTGAGAAACAACTGCACGACGAGGGAACTCGAATTTAGGGACAAATAAAATGGAGCATCTTTGTATACTAAAAAGGAAGGATATAGTAGATCTGTGGAATTAAACGCTCCTACAGCTAGCCTGGTACGTGGTAAGTAGAACTTTTTCGTGTTTATGCGCGCTGACGTACTTTGAATGCTGCCCCCCCCCCCCTTTCTTTTCTTCCCTGTAGGCTACATCGGAAGTCCCGACTGAAGAATGGAGTGGCCATGGACCGCACTATGCTCAAATGTAGGGAAAGACATAGACAAACGTTGTAAGATGGTGCGTGGAGTGCAGGCAACCACTGAGAACACGAAAAACTGTAGTGTATGACTGTGCGTACGTGCCCTGATTGTACGGTATGAATGTGTATGACTGAAATGCTTGTCTACCGATCAAGGGGATGGGAAAATAAACCCGAATATGGTAACTCCTCCTTTGAAGGAAGGACTCTCCCTCTCCCGGGAGCTAGTAAATTGGAGGGTGACCAACACCAGAAACTTGAAGGGTCATTCCCGTACGACGAACCCGACTCCAACCGATAACCCAAATGTACCACCAGTGAGTCGATTCGTGTGCTGACTAAATAAGAGAAGTTAAGAATACCCCAGGTCGGGACTCATCCAAAACCCCCCCCCCCCCCAAAATGAATTACGGATGATACCAAAAATAGCCCTGTGTCTTCGTCTTGAGTTTCTGTGCTCGATGCATGTACCGTTACACCTTATTCGGTATTTGTGTGTACGTGAACGTTGAATTTATGTTTTCCCCCAGCTTGTGTTCCTGGACGTAAAACTGACTCGTGCTGCTCTATGTTGTGTGTACACCAAGTAGCCTATTATCGTGCACGTCTCTCTCTCTCTCTCGTTTTATGTCGTACGTGTACCAAATAGCCTACTTGGTGCGCACGTCTTTTTCTCTCTCTTTTTCTCTCTCTCTCTCTCTCTCTCTCTCTCTCTCTCTCTCTCTCTCTCTCTCTCTCTCTCTCTTCCTCGCTGGAAGCTCCCTTGCCCTCTTTTGAATAGATGACGAAACAGTACGTCCTCAGTATATGTATAATTGGCCTAAACACGACGGTGTTCGAACAAATTGACAGAAGCAAAACGACCGCAGTTTACCACGACTACCTCTCCTTTCTGTAAAATGTTGAAACTTAATTGGCTGAGAAAGAAAGGACAGGTAAGACGACTGATGTCTCCCAATCTGGCCCTTATCACGGGAACTATTTGTCAGTGGTTTTTGTTTTATGGCTCTAACGACTCCACCTCCCTCGCTCAGAATCGCCCGCCCATTGCACAGAAATAGAGCGTCTAAGCACCCGTCCTTCCAGAATAGTCCCAGTTCTGTACTAGCCGCCCCTGGATATTTTAAGCAATACAGCTGATGACCTTGTTTTTAAAGATACATCGCCTAAAAACTGATAAAGGGTAACTATTGTCTCCAGCAAGAAAAATGTTTAACTTGTGTTCCTCCCCGAAACAGATACTTGTGAGCCTATGACAGTAGCACCTCGCATTTTTTCATGCACTTAGCAGTCCCTGGAGAAAAATATGGATAGACAGGGCTTGTGTTAGAAGAACGAGTCTCTACCGGGGAAGCCGGTTCAAATTTTGCTAGACCAGGAAGTTATTGGATGTCAGACTTCTTGTAACACTTATAAGGTACAGGAATGAACACATAGCAGACCTAATGATGGAAATCTGCAAGAACACTCACAATCCTGCATCACAGCAATGATTAAAGAGTTAATAGACTTCCACCATAGAGCGACCGATAAACGTTTCCCCGACCACTTGGGGTTGGGATAGAGAGAATGAAGTGTGTAAATGTCTTCCCAACCTGTTCTCTAAGATGTTGTTTCTTGTACTAATTCAAAGATAGCACGTGGTCATCGGAGAAGAGGGGTCGGACGTGACGCACAGCCTGGCTGCGGATCATGGAACATCTATGGCCTCGACCAAGGGGGAGCCACGGAGCAAAAAGAAGCGGGACGAGGCACCATTCTCAGCATGGAAAGCGATAAAAAGAAGGGCTATCCCGAAGCCCCCTGCTCACTGATCAGCTCATGCCTGAAGTCCCAGCCCGTCGAGCCCGATTGATGGGCTCAGTGCTAAAAAGATTCTGCTCTACTCGGCCCGCTTTTTGATCCGATCCCACTCCACCCCCTCTTCCCTCGGCCTCCCAAGACACGTCCCTACTCCCCCCCCCTCTCTTTTCCATATGGGATTTTGAACTTGACTTGACGAAAAAGGAACGAAATGCGGGTACCCCGTCTCAAGGTACTTATGATAAGATCAGTCAAGGAACAGGACAAAACAGGACTGTGATCAGAGAGCAAAGAGTGGTCACACCCTGCAACGTGAAAACCTGGATTTGAGCTGGACCTTAGCTCCACCGCCGGTGCTCAACAGTGCCAACCAAAGAAGAAGAACAATGAGAGCTCACCAGTGATGGCTCGCGGTACTAGGATACTGGAAAGATGAACTTCCTTGTGGACATTACCCCCCCCCCTTCTCTGACTGTAACTCATGTTGAGTTGAAATTCTTCTCCGAACCACCTTTTAATTGACTATCCTCCAACCAAGTTCTCAAGGTCTTTTATCGGTCACTTCCAACTGCACGCTGATAGTTAAGAACCATTAACTTAGTATAAATGACAATTGTGTAGCATCAGCCGTACACATGACTATGCTGTTTAGTTTGATCCACACAGAGTCTAGGCCTTAAGTAATGTACGTAATATTCCTTGTTTTGTCAGACCACTCTTTACGGTATCAGGTTTGTGTTTAAGCAAGCTTCCCTCCACCTATCTCCGGGTCTGACATATGGCGCAGCTGATGTAACTCTGTATGCGCTACCACCTCGCCTATCACATCAACTACATGTAATTATGTACAATTGTGTCAGATTATTCCTGTCTGTCCTAAGACTCTGTACTTTGAAACAGGAACGCATGAAAGCATTTACAATGTCGTGGCTAAGAATTTAACGAAGATAGATGTCGGCTAGACAAGCTGGCTAGATATGTTAAAAAGGGAGGACTGTTAAAATCTGGTTTGCGATGTCAACATATTCGGCACCACCTTGTCCCCTCTCAGGCCCGTACGCTCACTTAAACAGTAGCCATTTTGAAAGCACCATGGCCCCTCTGCCCCTCGCCGATCACCAGCACATTCCCTTGGCGCTGCAAACACCCCCCCCCTGCGCGCCGGCCACCCCCGCTCTCTCATACATGGGCCATAAACCCTCTCCTTCTGCGTGACCCTGCCATGGAACCACATCCCACGCCTGACCAACACCTCCTTTCATCCCATACATGGTCACACATCCCTTTGATAGCCCCCTTCCTCTGCGCCCGATTGTCCGAACCGATCCCAGGCCATCACCTAGCCCTGCGGATGCAGTTTATTGTCCCTACTGTAAGGGAACCGCCTCACATCAAAGGGATTACAGTAGATCAAGGCCCCCACCCCCTGAGACCCGACCAGTCGCACACACCCCCGGGAATTGATGGAATGTCCAGCTGTGTGATAGCCATCTCCTACTGTGGGTGGGGTGGGGACCGCTACTGTTGATATGTGTGGGAACAAGCTTGAAGCGGGGATTCCAAGGATGTCTTTCCGTACATCAAAGTCTCAACAAGGATGTATCACGTGTAATAAAGCAATAAACCTGTGTATAAGAGGCCAGGCCTCAGAGATGTGGGTAGAGCACCTCGAAACGATACCTTGCTGTCCCATCTGACGTGTTCTGCTCCGACGGAATAAAACTTTGTTTCCTGCCTTCCAGTCTCCGGCGCCTGCCTCTTTTGTTGGTTAATCATCGAATGGTATAAGAGGCGATTACCGCCGGGCAATACATGAAGGTTATCGACTGAAAGTGCCGCTACCATTTAACAAATCCAATGTGTGGTTTTCAGCAGAAAAGTTTCTAAGTGTCTATTTTCACAAACTAAAAATATTCCTAAAAAATTGTCTGCATGACTTAAACACATTCTTTCAACTGTTTACAGGAGATGCACCAGTGCTGGATCCAGGATCCACCACTGAGTAAGAACAAGTAACAATAACACTACTTACCTGCTAAGTGAATTTTCTGCCATAGGATAACATTGGTGATTCTATGTGAAAAAATTTCTAAGTGTTAACTTTTAAAATACAATAATATTCCTTAAAAATCACTACTGTAACCAAAACGCTTTTACTCAACTGTTTACAGGAGATGTCAAAGGACTGAATCTAGGATCCAGTCCTGTGGTTAGAAAAGTAATCCAAAAAGTAACTAATTGCATTTGACTAGAAATTCACATTGAGCTCAATGTTGCATTGTTTTGAAATTGTGTTGCCCATTGCAACAATTGTACCTACTGTACTTAAAAGTCTATTGCCTATTTGCAAAGTATTTAAACTAAAGTAATTCATTCTGAGAAAGTATATTTTTTTATTGTAATGTATAATGTAATTATAATGTAATAAAAAAAATTAAATATCTAAAAATAAATAGTTTAAAAAATGTAGTAAATCAGTAAAAAAAAAATCAGTATAACAATTAATACATTAAAAATTGTCATTTACAAAACCTTTGAAATTCACTGAATAAAACATAGGTTTGAGACATGTTATAGTTAGGAATTGGCATTTAAAAAACATTTGAAATTCACTGAAAAAAACATAGGTTTCAGGACTGATATAGTTGGGAATTAGCATTTAAAAATCCTTTGAAATTCACTGAAAAAACCATAGGTTTCAGGCTTGATATGGTTAGGAATTAGCATTTAAAAAACCTTTGAAATTTACAGAAAAAACCATAGGTTTCAGGCCTGATATAGTTAGGAATTAGCATTTACAAAACCTTAGAAATTCACTGAAAAAACCATCGGTTTTAGGGGTGTTATAGTTAGCTGGACATTTCACTCGTACAAAACCATTGAAATTGCTCCGATATAGTTAGCTGTACTAACTACATCTCGCGCGCTCACAATCCACTGCTGATGATGTCACATATGACATCATTCATGACATGGTCAGTGACATCACTGATGACATCTCAAATGACATCACTGATGACATCATCCACGTGACAATCAGATACACCTCATCATACACTAGTATAACCTTTCATCACTCACTGTAAAATACAGAGTGCCATATTTGAAACCATTGACACACCAATACAAGTTTCTAAACAGCCACTCAGTGATTCCTAGATCTATACACACATCTAATCACTTACCTATAGATTCACTCATACATGCTGTCAATGATCAATAGAACACTATCAAATATTCTTAAACACATATATCGACATTACACACCAGCACACAACGTAATCACTTATGAAGTCATCCTACTCACTTATGCAAACAATGGATCATACTTACTTTTACTTAGCTACACACTTATACAAACACCACTTCATCTATTCATATGGATAGTAACTCATACTTAGTGTGTTATAAAATCACTCTTACAAGTATACAGTTATCCATACAGTCACTCATACAATCACTGAGTCTTATGTATACTTATTTATATACAACAACTGACACATACACTGGCTTTTATTTTTCTAGTTTGTTGGACATGTACCATTGAGACATATATTTGCTCATCACCACACCCATAAAGATATTCACTCACCCAAACAACTGTTATAACATGTAGTTTTAACTTCTGATACCTACTGAATCAACTATTCACACATCTCTGGGCTGTCACACACCCCCCACCAAACCACACACACATTCACTCTCCCATACAAATACTCAAGTAACTAATCAATAACTAATATAGACTTTCACATAGCTAGTAACCAACTGGTGCAGCAGTTTACACAACAACTGACAAAGTGATACAGATATTCACACAGTTTAGTCACTATCCAATATATTTAGTGAGACACTATAAATTAGTCAAGTAAACAGTCAATCACACTGCTACTAAATTAAATCCTCCGTCCAGATATTTATATTTATATATCCACTCATTCTTCTACGCAAATTGCTATATATATATAATACATATTTAAAAAAACTAACCAAACCACATACACTGGATGATGTCATCAGTAATGTCATTTGAGATTTCATCAGTGATGTCACTGACCATGTAATGAATGATGTAATATGTGACATCATCAGCAGTGGATTGTGGGCGCGCGAGATGTAGTTAGTACAGCTAACTATATCGGAGGAATTTCAATGGTTTTGTACGAGTGAAATGTCCAGCCAACTATAACACCCTAAAACCTATGTGTTTTTCAGTGAATAAATATATATATATATATTCACAGAAAAAAACATAGGTTTCAGGCATGTTATAGTTAGGAATTAGCATTTAAAAAACCTCAGAAATACACTAAAAAAAACATAGGTTTCAGGGGTGTTATAGTTAGCTGGACTTTTCACTTGTACAAAACCATTGAAATTCCCCCGTTATAGTTAGTTCAGCTAACTATAACTCACGCGCCGGCAATGCACTGCTGATGATGTCACATATTACATCACTCATGACATGGCCACTGACATCACTCATGACATCACTGATGACATCTCAAATGCCATCATTCATGACATCACTGATGACATCATCCAGTGAATGTGTGTTTTTCTGAAAATTAAATGTTTTATATATGTATATCTCAAGGTCGATGGAAGAATAAATGGGTATATAAGTGTCTAAATGGATGATTTGTTTTTAAAAATTGATTGTGTAACTGACTGATTAAGTGTATCATAGTGAATACATGGCTTAGTGAGTAATGTTTAAATATGTAAATATCTGTATCAGTTTCTCACTTTGTGTATAAGTGGCTGCATGGGTTGGTGAGTAGCTATGTGGGTGTCTATATAGGTTATTAGTTGTTTTTTTGAGTATCAGTCTGAGTGTCTGCATGGTTCGGTGGGGGGTATTACGTAGTGCATAGGTGCATGAATGAGTGACTCACTGTTTGTATGTGTTGAAGACAGCATGTGTGCAGGACTGTATGGGTGGATGAGTGTGTGTATGGGTGTGTTAGTGAGTGAATGACTGTCTCAATAGTGTCTTTATGAGTAACTACATATGTTTTAAACTAGTATATGTGACTATTGGTGTATTTAAGTGAGTATATGTGAGAGTGAGAGATTGAAAGAGTTCCTGTATGAATAAGTATGTGTTTCTATAAGTGATTGTTTAAAAGACTAAGTATGTGAAAGTTTCCGTAGAAGTAAGTGTGGTGATGTGTGAATAACTGTATATGCAAGTAAATGTATGTTTGATTCTTTATTAGCATGAGTGACTATGTGTGTGAGTAACTCTATGGATGAGTGGCATTGTGTAACAGGATGTATAGGTGTATGAGTACATATGATGAGTGAGTACATGTATGAGTGACTGTATAGGACTGTTGGTGAATGAGTGGATGTGTATGTGGATCTTAGAATTACTGAAGAGGTTGTTGTAACTGGTATTGGTACGTCCATAGTTTTGAAAATTTTAGTCTCTATTTTTGAATGTGTGTATCAAAGGTTATATTAGGGTGAGAGGAGGTCTTCCACTCTATCACAAGGATGATGTCATTAGTGATGTCACTGACCATGTCATGAGTGATGTGATATGTGACGTCATCAGCAGTGCATTGCGGGCGCGCAAGTTATAGTTAGCTGAACTAACTATAACGGGGGAATTTCAATGGTTTTGTACAAGTGAAAAGTCCAGCTAACTATAACACCCCTGAAACCTATGGTTTTTTCAGTGAATTTCTGAGGTTTTTTTAAATGCTAATTCCTAACTATAACGTGCCTGAAACCTATGTTTTTTTCTGTGAATTTCAAAGGTTTTTTAAATGCTAATTTATAACTATGCCTACAGAGATAGGACATGTGAAGAAAGAGGAAAAAATGCACAGAAAGAAACAAAAGAAGTGCAGAAAGAAGCAAAAGAAGTCCTCAAATACGAAGATAAGTGCAGGAAGAAGGATAACGTGCAGAAAGAACAAAAAGAAGAGCAGAAAGAAGCCTTGTTGCAAAATCATCCTGTACCCTCAACTTTTTCAGACGGATACTGGTGGTAACTGAGTCTGACTAACCAGTCCTAGAGCCAGTGCTATGTTAAAAGACACTTAGAATACAGTGAAAACACCTACATACACTAGGGAACATTATGCGTTGGGGTCCCCCTGTGATTAGCATGACCTCCTCTGTAAGGCCCTAGTATATAATAGGGCAGGGGGATTAAAACTACCTCTTAAAACAGGCCACAGGGCATTTTTGCACACGTTAACTCAGGCCCCGTCCCCTCCCTTCACCACTGTGTAAACACGCCCTGTGTCCGTTTTTAGTTGGGAGATTAAGTTCATTTTAATCCTGAGGGTCCCTAGGGTCCAACTAGCCCACTAGGTACCTCCAGTAAGTGCCACAGAGCTGCGTTGCAGAGAGGTGTAATAAGTGGCACGGCCTGGACCACCTCTCTGCAATGCAGCTCAGTGGCGCTTACTGGAAGCACTTGGTGGGCTAGATAGCCCCCAGGGGCCCTCAGTATTGAAGGGAAATGATATCCCCAATTTAAAACGTGCCATAGTGTGTGTTTGCACACGTCACCTCAGGCCCCGTCCCCTCCCTTCACCACTGTGTAAACGCGCCCTGTGGCTGTTCTAAGTTGAGAGATTAAGTCCCCTTGAATCCTAAGGGTCCCTAGGGTCAAACTAGACCACTAGGTACCTCCAGTAAGCGCCACAGAGCTGCGTTGCAGAGAGGTGTAAAAAGGGGCTTGGCCTCAGAACACCTATCTGCAGCGCAGCTCCCTGGCGCATACTGGAGATGCCTGTTGGGCTAGTTGGCCCTCAGGGACCCACAGTATTGAAGAGGATTTTATTCCCCAACTTACAATTCACCAGGGGGCGCGTTTGCAGAGTGCTGCAAGGAGGGGGCGTGGCCTCCGGCATGATGCCAGTCTTTTATTTATTTTAATTTTATAAGAAGGGGGGCTGTGTGGTTCCCCTTCTTATTCTAATTTATTGGCCCTGATGACCCCATCCTCCAGGGCCTGTCTCCTAATTATTTTTTTTGACCCCAATCCCCAGGGCCGGCCACTGTTTTTTATTATTTTTAAAAAATATATATTTATAGACACACGTAGGACATGCTGGACAAACCGTACGTACCTATCACCATGACGATTTGCGTGATATTCATTAAAAGGCGACTATGCAGACAATGAATCCACGTGGAATGTATTTACACCAATAGGGAAGCTCTGACATGTCTGATGCCCTACCGTGCCTAATCCCGGTAGACACCCTTGTCGTTTATTTATACAAACATGGGTAGCTATTGACGGGCACATTTAATACACATGCACACCAAGCCATTCAAAGGGGATTCGACAAAAATTCGACCAAAACTATGCAAGAAACCCCCTTCACGGTTAATAAAACACACATCCACTGCCGGATGTGTAATACTTTTTATTTTACTCTCTGGAAAGGGGACGAACATCACTTGAGAGTCACAGCGCGCTCCTGGCAGAGCCCAATGCTGCGTTACACCCACCATTGCCTGCTGAGTGCCACACACCTCTGTGTTGTATTCCACTAGCTAGTGCATATGCTATGACACTCTCTAGCCCATGTGCACTGTAACACCACCCCGTGAATATGTCATGCCACACTTGTCTTGGCACGGGTTACATTGCCCCATCTAACGTGCCTTCCTCGATGCCTATGTTATAACGCACAGTGCTATGCCATACATATTACAATCTGGGATCCATATCTTTGTCACAGTGCATATGCAACGTTACACTCCCCAGCACATATTTTATATTACAACTTTGGAGACTAGTTAGGTTACACAACACTGCCCTGTGCATATTACACTCCAAGGCGCATATCGCATAGCACGTGCTAGTGCCTGTGCTATCTCGCGCTCTCCCATGAATTTGTCATTGCGCACAATGTATTGCATATTATATTTCACGCCCTGCTCATCTTATATCACACTTTTTGGTGCATAGTTTATACCATACACTATATCTAGTTTTCATTTTCAATCGTGCTCTCAGGACTATGTTCTATATAACACTGTGTTCACCTACCCTTTTCACGGGCATTACATTTTGCGATAGGGGGTGGAGGGTCAGGGGGTGTTTCTGCCAAGTGAGCCCGGAGTCACAGTCACAAACGTCCTCTTCTTCCTGAATAAAAGTGAGATTATGCTGCATACTTGATCATATTTTAAGTAGTTCGCACAGACACATGTTTTAAAAACAATAAAGTTCCTAATACCCGCCTTCTCTGAACAGTTAGCTTGCTGCCCCATCCCCCTCCTCCCTATCCTTTTGTTGTGTGAATCCATGGACTAGCCTCCACCCTCCTGCCATGCATGGTCTGATGTGCTGCCACTGCCCTCAATTTAGTATGATGTACCAGTCCACTCCTCCTGCCCTCCATTGCCCAATTCTATGCTCCATCATTGACCTCCTGCTTAAACTCTGTGCTTAGCTTGCTGCCCCTATTCTCCTTCCCCCTGCCCTCCGATGTCTTTGTGCATGCCCCTGATCCATCCTTTTTGCCCACCATGTTCCATGGACCTGCCACTGCTATCTACTCTGAGTGTTCTGTTGAGCTGCCACTCCCCTCCCACCTGCCTAGCATTGTCAGATGACTGTAACCTGTCCCTGCCATCTCCACCCTGCCTGTCCACATGCCATGCCCCTATCCTCTTCCTCCTGTCCTACATGGTCCATTGTACTGCCACACCCTTCTGCCCTCCCTGGTCTGTTGTGCTGCAACTGCTCCTCCTGCCTGCCCCGTGCAGTCTGTTGTGAGGCCCCTTCTCCTGATCTTTCTTGTCTGTGCACAGGTCCTGACCCTCCCTTCTATCCTCCATCGTCCTTTGTGCATGCCCCTGCACCCTCCTTCTTGCCCATCATAGCCATTGTACTGCCACTAACCCTCCCACTTGCCATGCATGGTCTTCTGTGCTGCCTTGGCCCCTCCCACCTTCCCTGTGTGGTCAGTTAGCTGCCCCTGACCGCCTCCCACCTTCCCTCCATGGTCTGTGTGTATGACATCACAGTCTCACTGTTGCTCTTCATGGTGTGTCTTGCTTCTAGTGCCCATCCTGCCTGACCTCCATGGCTATCTTGCTGCTCCTGCCCTGCCTCCTTGCCCCCAGCCCTCTGTTTACATGTGCAGACCCCTACTCCCTCCCTCCTGGCTTGTCTGTTCCATTGTAATGCCCCTGATCCATCCCTCCTGCCCTTTATGGTCTGTTATGCTGCAGTTTTCTCTCCTGTCTGTCCATTAGGGTCAGCTAGCTACCATTGCCTCTTGCCCCTCTGTTCTCTGTTGTCCATGTGCATGGTCCTGTCCCCTCCCTCTTGCTTTCTATGGATTGTTGTGCTGCACTCCCGTCCCACATGCCCTGTGTGGTGTATTGTGCTGCTGCAAACCCTGATGCCTGCCCTGCAGGGTGAGTTTGGTGTACCTCTCCATGTCCCTCCTGTCCTCTGTTATCCAAGTCCATGTCTCTACCCCATTTCCTTCCATGATCCAATGTACCATATTTGCGAACATTTTGAACTTGGTAAGAGGGAGATTTTGAAAAAAAACTGGGGTATTGATTTTCCCCTTTGAGTTACATTGAAAAAGAGGAGATTGTAGACAGGAGACAGATCAAATAAGCCCATTTGAGCTTTAAAACATTGGACATTTCCTGGCTGAAACGGGTCTGTTGGCATTTATGGGTGTACTACCACTGCCTCTTCCTTCTGCCCACAATGGTCTAATATATTGCCACAGCCTCTCTTGCCAGTCCTGTAGTGTTGGTTTGTTGCCCGTGCCCCCCTTTCCACTGCCCTCCATAGTCTGTTGTGCTGCCACTGCCCTTCCTGCCTGCCTGCCCAGTGTGGTCAAATTGTTGCCTCTGCACTCTCCTACATGCCTTCAAATTTCAGAGTCTGTGCCCCTGGCCCCAATCAACAACTAGATGGCTAACATTCTATTTTTATTACAAAAGTGTGGAACGCCTGACGTCATCTTGATGTAATCAACACTGTAATACCTAGAGCATTTCCTTTAGAAATTACATATATGAGAGGGCCTTATTTGCATCAAAATTATGGTTAGTGCTCTAAAAAACTAAAATGAGGACATCTTTTCTGAGTTTTCAAATAGCGACAAAGAACTTTTAAATTATTTGTAATCTTCATGTTTTTTTATCCAGTTGACCACTTGATTAAATGTTGCACTTAGGGGAGAGGATGTGGTGTTACTTCCAGAGCTGCAGACTTTGCAACTGGGGAACCAGGTTGGAGTTTCTGCTTCAGCTCAACATTTTGTGATTCTGGTCAACTCACTTAATCTCCCCATGTCTACAACCAAAATGAATTTGATCTTGAGTGATGTAACCAAAGCTCATGTAAAGCACTCCAATACCTGACAAGTCTGCACTATATAAAACTGCAAATACACAAACAATAAGTGTTTTGCACACTTCTGTCATTGGGCTACATGTGGGCTACATGTGGGTGATATTTGTGCTGCATTTGGGCTCTTTTGTCACTGGTGGCCTTCTTGGGATATTTATTTGTTATGAAGTTTCCTAATTTCCTCATTTACTGCAGTCTCCTCAGTAGGAAATGCGTTCAGTTTTTTACTTTGATTCCATCAAGAAGGTATTCAGATATGTCACACTGCTGCGGGTATTAAAACTGCATGTTTCAGTCTGCATAACAGAATTTTTTAATGAAATAGAAGAGGATTTGAGAAGTCACTCAAAATGTGCCCTAATTTTTCTTTCTTCAGCACTAATCATAATTTCTATGGCAAAATGAACCCCCTCATTTTGTTCCTTTTTAAATTAAATGTTTTAAGTGTTACCACTTTATTCCAATCAAGATAGCTTCAGGTGTGCAATACGTTTGTCATAAGTAGGACTGTTAGCGCTCTAGTTGTTCTTTAGAACACTCTGGGAAGCTGCAGTAGAACACAAAGGAATCAACTGAAAGTCTCTGCTCTTGTTGGATGTACATGTTTTACTGAGAATGTCAGACTTCATTCTCACATGACTGAGAAAGATAATGTGAATTTACAGAAAATATGCTCTCAGTTTAGCTTATAGATCACCTTCCAAACCTCTGTGGGAAAAGCATGAGAAAATAGTTTTCTCTCAAACATGATTCATTATATCACAGCAGAAGGCTTTTTCACATGGTAAAATTACCTTAGAACACACCACAATTCCTAAAATGAGTATGGTACCATCAACAAATTATTTATAATGTAACTAAAGTCTTAAAACTTTCTATTAACTCCAATGCTTTTTAATGAGGTGCTCTCATGTATATTGGACCCAAGATGACTGCCAACACTTCTTGGATGAAGTACTGACAGCTAATCAGATCTCACGATGAGATGTGTGGTTAGGCTCTGTCCAGATATATCTATCTTTTTAACTCTAATTTTCTCAGGAACTACTGAACAGATTTACACCATTTAAGCAAAAGGCACGAGTCTGAACTGAGGACTACCTCTTTGCCAAATTTGGTGTAATTCCGTTCAGCAGTTCGGGCTGTAGCTGCGTCAACAGGTCCTATGGGAAACTTTATGGGGGCAAAACGATAGGAGCGGACCGTAAGGTGGCCAAAAGTTTGGAAATTTTAGCGAAGATTGGTCAATCGGCGCCAACGTTATTCCAAATAGAATGTTGCTGAGTTCCTATGGAAAATAGGTCCTAACTTTAACTACCTACTGGCGACTGCCAGTAGGTAATATATATATATATATATATATTCACTGAAAAAACCATGGGTTTCACACACGTTATAGTTAGGAATTAGCATTTAAAAAACCTTAGAAATTCAATGAAAAAACCAAAGGTTTCACACATGTTATAGTTAGCTGGACATTTCACTCGTAAAAAACCAATGAAATTCCCCCGTTATAGTTAGTTCAGCTAACTATAACTCGCGCGCCCGCAATGCACTGCTGATGACGTCACATATTACATCACTCATGACATGGTCAGTGACATCACTCATGACATCACTGATGACATCTCAAATGACATCACTGATGACATCATTCAGAGAATGTGTGTTTTTCAGAAAATTACATACGTTTTATATATGTATATCTCAAGGTCGATGGAAGAATAAATGGGTATATAAGTGTCTAAATGGATGAATTGTTTTTGAAAAATTGATTGTATAACTGACTGATTAAGTGTATCTTAGTGAATACATGGCTTAGTGAGTAATGTTTAAATATGTAAATATCTGTATCAGTCTCTCACTTTGTGTATAAGTGGCTGCATGGGTTGGTGAGTAGCTACATGGGTGTCTATATAGGTTATTAGTTGGTTTTTTGAGTATCAGTGTCTGATGTCTGTATGGTTCGGTGGGGGGTATTACGTAGTGCATAGGTGCATGAATGAGTGACTCACTCTTTGTATGTGTTGAAGACAGCATGTGTGCAGGACTCTATGGGTGAATGAGTGTGTGCATGGGTGTGTTAGTGAGTGAATGACTGTCTCAATAGTGTCTCTATGAGTAACTACATATGTTTTAAACTAGTATATGTGACAATTGGTGTATATAAGCGAGTATATGTGAGAGTGAGAGATTGGAAGAGTTCCTGTATGAATAAGTATGTGTTTTATAAGTGATTGTTTAAAAGACTAAGTATGTGTAAGTTTCTGTAGAAGTAAGTGTGGCGGTGTGTGTATAACTGTATATGCAAGTAAATGTATGTTTGATTCTTTATTAGCATGAGTGACTATGTGTGTGAGTACCTCTATGGATGAGTGGCATTGTGTAACAGGATGTATACGTGTATGAGTACATATGATGAGTGAGTACATGTATGAGTGACTGTACAGGACTGTTGGTGAATGAGTGGATGTGTATGTGGATCTTAGAATTACTGAATAGGTTGTTGTAACTGGTATTGGTATGTCCATTGTTTTTAAAATTTTAATTTCTATTTTTGAATGTGTGTATCAAAGGTTATATTAGGGGCAGAGGTGGTCTGCCACTCTATCACAAGGATGATGTCATCAGTGATGTCATCAGCGATGTCATTTGAGATGTCATCAGTGATGTCATGAGTGATGTCACTGACCATGTCATGAGTGATGTAATATGTGATATCATCAGCAGTGCATTGCGGGCGCGTGAGTTATAGTTAGCTGAACTAACTATAACGGGGGAATTTCATTGGTTTTTTATGAGTGAAATGTCCAGCTAACTATAACATGTGTGAAACCTTTGCTTTTTTCATTGAATTTCTAAGGTTTTTTAAATGCTAATTCCTAACTATAACGTGTGTGAAACCCATGGTTTTTTCAGTGAATTTGCAAGGTTTTTTAAATGCTAATTCCTAACTATAACGTGTGTGAAACCCATGGTTTTTTCAGTGAATTTGCAAGGTTTTTTAAATGCTAATTCCTAACTATAACGTGTGTGAAACCCATGGTTTTTTCAGTGAATTTGCAAGGTTTTTTAAATGCAAATTTTTTTATTTTCTTCTATTTTTTAAACATATATTTTTTTTAATTTTCTATCCTTTTTTTAAGACTATGGTTAAATTTTTAAAATTCTAAATTATGTTTTTTTTTAAATATTTTATAAAATAAACAGGTAAAATTTATTACCAATACATTTTTTCCTTTTTTTTTTTATTTTTTTTTTAGTACGCGTACCGTAAGCTTACGGTAAGCGTACGGTTTACGCAATGCCCGTAATTTATCTACGCTGTTTGCGTATAGTTACGCAATTTGCGTAGCCGCGCGTACTCCGCGTGGGACGCGTACGCGTGTACGCTACACGCGCACGTTACGCGGAAGTGTCGGGTAGTGACTGTTATGCGCATGCGCGCAAGCGCGTGTCTTTTTTACGCGCATGCGTACTTTTGCCGTAAGCGCACCGTAAGCGTACCGTAAGCGTACGGTAGGTCATTTGATCATGAAACACAACTTTTGATTGGTTGAAACTACTTTCAGTTCTAGAACTCTCCTACACCACACCCATTCCCCTCATTTCTGCTTGTGATCCCTTAGGAGAAGGAGCTGGGTTGTCTTTGTGATACGATGGCAGAACAGCAGAGCCCTTCTGAGAGTGAGGCTAGCACTAGCAGCACTACCTTGAGGCAGAGAGCGAGGAAACAAAAGACCTCTTATGTATGGGATTATTTTACTTTTCCTGAAGGCCAGCAAAAGGTAAATGCACCCTTAGTGACTTGCAAGCTGTGTCAGCGTGTACTTTCAAGAGGTAATCCTGACAGGAAGTATTCCTTTGGGAATCATACCATGATGAGGCACCTCAAGGATGTACACAAAAGGACACATGCTCGACTTTCTGGAGGTAACCCTTCAGTAAGTCAACCAAGCACATCCACAGCAGCTCAGCCTGGACCATCATCTGCAGGGCTGAGTCCTTCTTCTGCAGGTCAGGTGAGCCCTTCATCTGTGGGGGGAGCATCTCCTTTTGCTGGCCCTCTGTAAATTAACCCTCGATTTCTGAGGGTTGATATTCGATGCGCCTCTTGTCATGATCTAATTTGTCATAGGGAGACCAGTGTTTCCCTAGTGAACCTCAAAATAGATCAGCACACTTGTCGCAGAGACTAATTTTCCCAATCTTTCTTTCCTCTGTCCCTGCATGAACACAACGGCTCTTTTAAGAGCCAACCTTATCTTTCATCTTTTTTTATATATGTTTTTAAAAACTTTTTTTTTTTTTTTTTACCGTACGCGTACGGTGCGCGTATTTTTTTTTTTTTTTTTTTTAAAACACTAAAAATCAATTATCACATTACAAGGTCTTTGAGAGACTACAATTATTATTATTGACTTACCATACCCACTCAAAAAAATATTTATTCATTTGTTTTTTAAAAAAATTGCTTTAAAAATGGTTCTAGTTTTCGAAAATTTTCTATATCAATCTGAAAAAAAAGAAAAAAGTATTAATATTTTTAAAACATTTTATAATACAGTACACATATTTACATATTTATCAAAAAATATTTTTGCCTTATTTTTGCTGTTTTCAGAATATATTGCATTTCACTATAAATTGTGAAAGCAATTGCATTCATCATTTTACAGCGGGCAAAAAAAAATAACAATCTCAAAGATTGTATTAAAAAAGCCCAGAATCTCTTTTTACTTAAACTTAACATTATAGAAATGCATAATATTCTAAAAAAATATCATCTAATATCAATACTTATTTCTTTAAAATACCGTCTGATATGTTTGTTTCAGAAGTATAATCACAATATTATATCTCAAATAACTCCACATTACATCTGGTTCCATTTCCTTTAGGCCAAATAGTAATTTTAAAATTCTTTTTTGATTAAATTTCCAATGGTAATCCAATAAAATTCTAAAGTTTTATTTGTACAGATCTCACCGATTCTCTGTAACATATTGCTTCCCTAAATATTTATTAATAATTTATTAAGTCCACAATAGAATTGTTTACCTTTCCACATGGCCAAATAGTAATTTAAAAAATCTTTTTTGAAAAAATTTCTAATGGCACTCCAATAACATTCCAAAATTTAAATTGAGCAGATGTTACCGATTTTCTCTAAATTTTTGGTTTTCGAAAGTTTCATTAAAAATTAAAAAAAGTCCACATTACAATTGGTTATCTTTCCATTAGGCCAAATGATAATTTAAAAAATCTTTATTTTTGAAAATTCCAATGGTAATCCAATAAAATGGTAAAATTGTTTTGTCCAGATCTTGCCAAGTCTCTCTAAAATTTAGGTTTCAGGAAGATTAGATAGGAATTTGCTAAATCAAAAGGCAAACGTTGCTTAAAAACCAATTGGGAATCATTACACAGTGTCCAGCCTTTTTCACATTTAAGATAAACTGTGTAATGTCCAGAAGTAACAGTAGGTCCTTCATGGAAAATTATTGCAACAGTTACAAAAGTTTTTCCTGAAATTGATAATTGCTGTCCTGTAAACTTCTTTATTAAAGTATCTAATTTTGAACCATCAGCTCTACATCGTTGCATCATTAAAATTACATACTGTCCGTATTCCTTTAAAATTAATGTTGAAAACATGTCAGATTGACACTCACCGCATTGCATGCTATGATTAGCATCTTTAACTAATTTAGCAAAAGTGACTGTTTTAGTCTCTGGCAATGTCAAAAAAATAAACCTTTCATTATCAACATTAGAGCCACATATATTATAACAGTTTTCACAACTATGTTCCCATTTATAAGAGAGACCAAATAAATTATCAATTGCAACTTCTTCTTCTTCCAGTACCTGAAGAAAAAACATCAAAAATTTGTGTGCATCTTGCTGTTCATTTTGAGAAAACTGTGTTCGTCCTGAACATACATCTAAAAGTTTTCTAATTTCAGTAGCACTTTCTATTTGAGTTTTATCATTACTCAGCTTTTGAAAAAGGAGACTCAGCTCTGAACAGAATCTTTTTCCCTGATTTACTATTATCTGCTCTTGCAAACTTTCCAGATAAAATGCAACATTCAGCACTACGTAGCAGTTGACACCAGAGCTATTTTCAAAATGACATCCAACAACCTGTTCTTCTTTTTCCTTACTCTTTTTGCTTGCAATTACATCACTCCTCTTTTTTTTCCTCCTCTGTACATCTTCATCACAGATATTCTCATTTCTCCTTTTACGAGAAACTACACGTTTCTCCAACACAGGATACTGACCTAAATGAGGAGCATAGCTTCTTCTTAATCTATTATACTCCTTTACACAATTTGTATCAGCACTAACTTTTGAGTCATCAAAGTCTATCATGAATAAACCTGATAATGTTTTCACTCGTGACAAAGCAACATATGCCATACCTTCTTTGAACACAGTTGAACCAATGTTCACAAATGCACAATCTACAGTCAATCCTTGAGACTTGTGAATAGTTACAGCATATGCTAGCGAAAACGGAAACTGCTTCCTACGTACATATAAGTCTTTCACAAGCATGAAACGAACTGTACAATGACAAATGTCTTTAACTTCTTCTATCTGATCAAATTTTATTTTTAAACATTCAATTCCATCTTTTTTCTGATAATTAATAAAACCCACAACTCTTCCCATAGCTCCATTAACTAAACCTTTTTCAACATCCAAATTTCTCCTTAAAAATACTCTACAGTTCATGCAAACATATAGATTTTTTTCTAATCCAGCTGTTTTGGAAATGTTCTTCTCTGGTGAATCCAATTTATTTTTCAGTGTGCCTGTTACTGTGACAGTAATTCTTCCATCCTCAATTTTGTCCACTGCTTCTAATTTCCTGATCTCTTCCTTTTCCAATTTCAAAAGCTCCTCATTGAATATTGAGCATTCACGTAGAGTTGGCATTAAGCAGATGATACTTTTGTTTTCTGCAATGTTCTTGTATATCTTCTCTGCAACTATTTCTTCCTTTGGAAATAAATTATGTAGCAGCCGACTCTGTAATGCTTTTTTGCCAACTTCTGTGAGTAGTCCAATTCTGATATCTTTCAGAATACTTCCATATTCTTCATCGCTTGCTTGCCTCATATTAGTAGTAAGTTCCTTGTACTCAAAGAAGGACCAAATATTTGTATTTCCGATGCTTCCCAATGACTTCTTCGTGTCTTCATGTGTGACAGTATTAAACACTGGTTGTCCTTTAACTGGAGTAAGTTGCAAAAGATCTCCAAAAACTATGACGTGTTTTCCACCAAATAACATGTCATAGTCTGTCTTCAGAATTTGCTGCATTCTTAAATGCACAAAGGCAAGCATTAAGTTTGAAACCATGCTCACCTCATCAATAATGAGAACTTGCATCTTCTTCAAGACTCTTGAAACTTCCAAGGATGCTTCTCCAGTTAGCTTGTTGTATTGTATTTTGTTCTCATGCTCCACTGGTAACATTAGCAAACGATGTAAAGTGATTCCTTTTATGTTATATACTGCTAACCCAGTTGGAGCAGTAACCACACAAGACAAAGTAGAATCCGTTTTTTGCTGTAGGTAGCTTCTGATGACTTTAATTAGGAAACTTTTTCCAGTTCCAGCTTGTCCGCTTACATACATCCTGATTGGATGAAATGATGTGCATGAGCACTCTTTTTTTTCATGTAGAAATCCGTGATCAATTTTGTTTCTGATCTCTTCATAAATTTGTTGCTGCTCTTCGTTCAGTTGTCTTTCCAAATTTTGTAAGTCTATAAATTCTTCTTGAGCTTGATTCATAGCCGTTTCCACTTCATTCATGGCTATTGATGCTTCATTTTCAACGATTGGTTGTCCTAGGGGATCTTGACTGAGTGTTTCTGAACTTTGGCTGTCCTGAGAACTGTCTCTAGCTATTTCTGCTGCAATTGTAGTTTCCTGTTCAATTTCTTCATTTAACATTTGCAGATAACTTGAGAATGTACTGCATTGTATGCTGTCTTTGCAAGCATTAAAAGAATCTTCATAGCTTTAAAATTCTCCCAGTAGTTCATCCTCTGTACGCCATGGTTTAAACAACTGTAAAAGAGCCAAGTAGTAAAATTCCTTCTTGTCAGTAGTGTCGCAACTCAGCTTCCTGTGATTTATCAAACTTCCTTTTGTTTGCTTCACCAAACATCCTTCCTCACCAATGACTTTATATTTTCCATTGTTGATGTCTTCTGCGGCTTTCCGTGAATAAATGTAGTTCTGCAGCACTTCATAGAGACACATGTTCTCCAGATGTTGACTTCTCTTGGGATAATATGTGTCCAACATGTTTGATTTCAAAATATCTGTACTTTCTGGGTCATTCTCGGCCAAATATTCAATTTCTCCAACAGATTTTAGTACCCGATTTCTCATTGCTGCAAGGCCTAAACTTGCCCAAATTATTCTTCTTGACTTCGAGTAGAGACTTGCAGAAGATAACCTATCTGAACATTCGTAGGATCCAATTTCTCGATGCGATAACATCTTCAAACTGAAACTGTACAGCTTCTTACTGACAGTCTTCTCGTGAGAAATCTCTTCCCACATTTCCTTCAATTCTGTTTTTTCTGATTTCGTAATGTAAGACGTTACATATCGAGCAACAGCAATGGAATTGTCAGCTACATACTGTATATCCATGTTAGCGTTCCACATGGATAAAATCACTGGGTTGTAGTCATTTATATTTTTTGATTCTTCTTTTCTTTTAAGGTTGTAGGTATTCTTAGGTGATTTTCTTGTGATAGTATGTCTCAAAGCTGACATAAAACTGTTTACTCTTCCATTTGAAAGAACAGGTCTAGGTAATCCAAATCGACATTTAGTGTAGTATTTATCTTTGCTCTTGTATTTCCGTCGACAGTATTTTCCACACCGATGACTTTGGAAACGTAAAATTTGCTCCTTTAACTTTTTCTCTTCTGTGCTTTTTGGTATAGCACATGTTGCATATTCTTCAATGTAAGATAACACTGCTTCATCAGTATCTGTTTCAAACTTTGGGGCATCCTTGATCCACAACAGCATATGAATATGAGGAGCACCTCTTGCCTGGTACTCTTTTCTCCAAAAGAAATCTACTACTTCTCCCAGAGGTGGATTTTTTTTATTGCAGATGAAGGACATCATAGCCTCAAATCTATGATTGAAATATCTGCAAACATTAACCGGATCCAATGAGCACAGTTCTCCTGCTGTCTTGTATTTGATGTTTTTAATGTTTGAATTTGCCTCTCGTAGAAAATCCAGTAAATCATCCCAAGCGTACTCGGCACAGCTTAGTGTAACGAACCATGTTGATGTTCCTAAATTCCGTAACATGCATTTTAATTCCCCATGGCGTCGGTACCAATATTCATTTGTACCACGCTGACAAGTCATCAGATTGATCAGTTGTGTTTCCAAATGATCATCTTGGTGCTGCACTTTCTCCATAAAATCCTTAGCAGACACATTTTGTAAATGTACTCCACTTTTTAAAATGTGATTTACTGCATAAGACAGTGCAGACAAGTCGCTTTCAAATAAAAGATGGAACAAATAAGGAATACTTTGTCGAAATCTGGGATCTTCAGCATATAGTCTTGTAGTCCGATACTCAGAAGCTGGAATCTGTTCCGGACGTTCATCGTATCGTCCTCCTTTTCCTTTAGGAAACAGCTGGGGAAAACATCGAGCTTCCAAGCTCTCCTCCCATACACTCACGGGAGTTCCTTTTGCTTTCTTCATCTGAAAGAGATCAATATTGTCTCCCATAACTTCTTTTGAATGAAGAGGATGTATGCTAAAATGTTCATAAATTTCTTTTTCCTTTGACTTGTCCACTTTTTCAATTTGTCCAGTTGGTGTTTCTGTGACTTCTTGTAAATCTTCTTCTTCTTCTTCTTCTATATAAATTGATTCATACCATTTGTTATTCCTTTTCAAATACAAATTTGCTCTTTGTACTTTCCGCACATCTACCAGCTCCTGCCAAATCTTCTTATTCTTTGTAGGTACACCATTAACCAGAATAATAAATGGTTCAGTTTCCAAAGTATCCGCATCAATAGTTTCCATATTTTTTTTCAAATCCAAGGGCAAATACACCACTCTACCTTTTAAACCTCTCAGTAAATCGGAAGGAGGTAATTTACCAGTTTTGGGCTCCATACGTACTATGGTCTGGAACGGATGAACACATTGAATGAGTATAGACTCATATGTATTTAATTCAGAAAGTTCAGCAGGAATAGCATCCAATTCTAAATTATTATGTACAGCTCTGGTCGGCATTCTATTTTCCTCTAACTTGTTGTAACAGTATTTACAAATACGCTGATCTTCACCCAAATCAAAACAATTTTCAAGAAATATATATGTGGCAAAATCCTACCACTTATAATTATCTTCATTTTCACTCTTTCTGTAGAGATCAACATTCCTAGTTTGTTTTCTATAATGAGTTCTGCGGCAACAAATACAAGTAAAATTTGGTCTTTCATTAGAGATTATTGCAAATTTTGTTATGTGATCATTAAATGTGTTACTTACAGAGGGTTCTACATTCTCTTCCACTTCTTTCTCATTTACTGTGTCCTTCTCTGCACTGTTTTGTTCAGGACCAAAGTAACAAAACTGAATTTCATCAACAACCTTCTCTACATCTGATACCGTTCCTCGGAACAGAGCCCTATTCAATTCATTTAACTTTATTGCTGGACTTTTGGCAAAATACAACCGTCTCACAAACTTTCTCATTTCATTATGATGAACAGCCAGCATCCTAAAATGATGGAAAACACTATTACACACTTTTCTAGATAGACAAGCCAGAGAATGACCCTGCAAACCAGTATTCTCTCTCACTCTGCATGGATCTAGACTTTGAAGCACCTTAATCTTCTGTTTTATACTTTTTTTACTATATTCTCTTAGAAACTCACAAAATTTGTCAATAGATTCCTGACGCACAGTGCAAATACTACTACAATTCCAAGTGTACACTGGGGCTTTAGGACGTCTCCCCATAGCCTCATCTGCCATCACTTGTACCTCATCTCTTGGAACCATTATCTCCTTCTCCATTATGCAACCATTTTTTACTTCGTAAGCACGACCTCTGGTGTCAACTGCATGCAGCAAACTATTACTTTGAAAATAGCTCTCTTCATTAAAAAAAGGTTCACTACTTGAACTATGCATCCACTTTCCTAAAAACACTTTACAAAAGTTTGTTCTGTTCACTACTCTTTTCCTTTTGCTATGTGATTTCAGTACATTAACCATTTTGTCTAATGTACGCATCCTATTCAAAATTAAAATGAATAGTTTGCTTTTTAATTCTAATGCCTTTGCTGCAATGGCTTCAATTTCTTTTTTTCTTTTATAAAACTTAGTCTTTTGCTTATATTTCTTCACATCCTTTATCAAATTGGACATAACTCTTCTCTGAAACATTTTTCTACGTATCTCTTTAAACGCTGTTTTTCTATTTATGTAAATCTTTTCAGTTGCAGAAGGTATATTTGCATTAACTAAATTCTCAATTTTTTCCTGTCCTTTTCTTTTCAAAATATTCTTTCCAGTACAGACATTTTGTACATTTTTCATTCTTTTGAATATATTTTTTAGAAATTGTTTTTTCTGCTTACTAGAAGATTTTTTCTTTTTCCCAACATGAGCATCTTCTACTAACTTTGGTCCTCCAGTTGTCTTCAAATATAGGTTTTTTTTGTGAGTTTTTTGAACTCTGGATTTTGTAGGCATCTTAAATTTTGTTCACTGCTCTTCAGCAAAACCTGAAACAAACTAAAAAAAAAATCCTTTATTTTATTTAAATATATTACTACATTTCTTTTCACAATAGTCACAAAACGAAATTTCTTTGCCAATTTGAATGCACACTTACTGCTCTTTTTTTTTGGCAAGTGATAATCACTTTTACAGACTGACACATTATAAATCCACTTTTCAGATTTTTTTAAATGCACATGTCCAGACTGCTTTTTCAGACCATCACCATGTGTATCCTGGGTGACTGCCTACACTCCAGCAAGGGCAACCAGCCTTAGTGATGCTGAATGTCTTTGCATTACAGACTGAAACCTCAAACCCCACTCGCTTGTAAATACTGTGCATGATTATACATGGAAAGGAGCTGGGTGTGTGCTAAGAGTCTGCTTCTGCACCAAAAAATCGCTCCCCCTTTTTCCTACTAATGCAACTGTGAAATCACCAGAGCAAAACGCAATAAATCTCTGCCTGTAATTCCTATTTGCACACAGAGTCATGTTTTCACATTTGTCACAAAACGAAATTTCTTTGCCAATTTGAATGCACATTTACTGCTCTTTTTTTTTGGCAAGTGATAATCACTTTTACAGACTGACACATTATGAATCCACTTTTCAGATTTTTTTAAATGCACATGTCCAAACTGCTTTTTCAGACCACCACCATGTGTATCCTGGGTGACTGCCTACACTCCAGCAAGGGCAACCAGCCTTAGTGATGCTGAATGTATTTGCATTACAGACTGAAACCTCAAACCCCACTCGCTTGTAAATACTGTGCATGATTATACATGGAAAGGAGCTGGGTGTGTGCTAAGAGTCTGCTTCTGCACCAAAAAATCGCTCCCCCTTTTTCCTACTAATGCAACTGTGAAATCACCAGAGCAAAACGCAATAAATCTCTGCCTGTAATTCCTATTTGCACACAGAGTCATGTTTTAGCATTAGTCACAAAACGAAATTTCTTTGCCAATTTGAATGCACACTTACTGCTCTTTTTTTTTGGCAAGTGATAATCACTTTTACAGACTGACACATTATGAATCCACTTTTCAGATTTTTTTAAATGCACATGTCCAGACTGCTTTTTCAGACCACCACCATGTGTATCCTGGGTGACTGCCTACACTCCAGCAAGGGCAACCAGCCTTAGTGATGCTGAATGTCTTTGCATTACAGACTGAAACCTCAAACCCCACTCGCTTGTAAATACTGTGCATGATTATACATGGAAAGGAGCTGGGTGTGTGCTAAGAGTCTGCTTCTGCACCAAAAAATCGCTCCCCCTTTTTCCTACTAATGCAACTGTGAAATCACCAGAGCAAAACGCAATAAATCTCTGCCTGTAATTCCTATTTGCACACAGAGTCATGTTTTCACATTAGTCACAAAACGAAATTTCTTTGCCAATTTGAATGCACACTTACTGCTCTTTTTTTTTGGCAAGTGATAATCACTTTTACAAACTGACACATTATGAATCCACTTTTCAGATTTTTTTAAATGCCCATGTCCAGACTGCTTTTTCAGACCACCACCATGTGTATCCTGGGTGACTGCCTACACTCCAGCAAGGGCAACCAGCCTTAGTGATGCTGAATGCATTTGCATTACAGACTGAAACCTCAAACCCCACTCGCTTGTAAATACTGTGCATGATTATACATGGAAAGGAGCTGGGTGTGTGCTAAGAGTCTGCTTCTGCACCAAAAAATCGCTCCCCCTTTTTCCTACTAATGCAACTGTGAAATCACCAGAGCAAAACGCAATAAATCTCTGCCTGTAATTCCTATTTGCACACAGAGTCATGTTTTCACATTAGTCACAAAACGAAATTTCTTTGCCAATTTGAATGCACACTTACTGCTCTTTTTTTTGGCAAGTGATAATCACTTTTACAGACTGACACATTATGAATCCACTTTTCAGATTTTTTTAAATGCACATGTCCAAACTGCTTTTTCAGACCACCACCATGTGTATCCTGGGTGACTGCCTACACTCCAGCAAGGGCAACCAGCCTTAGTGATGCTGAATGTCTTTGCATTACAGACTGAAACCTCAAACCCCACTCGCTTGTAATTACTGTGCATGATTATACATGGAAAGGAGCTGGGTGTGTGCTAAGAGTCTGCTTCTGCACCAAAAAATCGCTCCCCCTTTTTCCTACTAATGTAACTGTGAAATCACCAGAGCAAAACGCAATAAATCTCTGCCTGTAATTCCTATTTGCACACAGAGTCATGTTTTCACATTAGTCACAAAACGAAATTTCTTTGCCAATTTGAATGCACACTTACTGCTCTTTTTTTTTGGCAAGTGATAATCACTTTTACAAACTGACACATTATGAATCCACTTTTCAGATTTTTTTAAATGCCCATGTCCAGACTGCTTTTTCAGACCACCACCATGTGTATCCTGGGTGACTGCCTACACTCCAGCAAGGGCAACCAGCCTTAGTGATGCTGAATGTATTTGCATTACAGACTGAAACCTCAAACCCCACTCACTTGTAAATACTGTGCATGATTATACATGGAAAGGAGCTGGGTGTGTGCTAAGAGTCTGCTTCTGCACCAAAAAATCGCTCCCCCTTTTTCCTACTAATGCAACTGTGAAATCACCAGAGCAAAACGCAATAAATCTCTGCCTGTAATTCCTATTTGCACACAGAGTCATGTTTTCACATTAGTCACAAAACGAAATTTCTTTGCCAATTTGAATGCACACTTACTGCTCTTTTTTTTTGGCAAGTGATAATCACTTTTACAGACTGACACATTATGAATCCACTTTTCAGATTTTTTTAAATGCACATGTCCAAACTGCTTTTTCAGACCACCACCATGTGTATCCTGGGTGACTGCCTACACTCCAGCAAGGGCAACCAGCCTTAGTGATGCTGAATGTATTTGCATTACAGACTGAAACCTCAAACCCCACTCGCTTGTAAATACTGTGCATGATTATACATGGAAAGGAGCTGGGTGTGTGCTAAGAGTCTGCTTCTGCACCAAAAAATCGCTCCCCCTTTTTCCTACTAATGCAAATATAAAATTACCAGAGTTGTACACAATAAATCTCTGCCTATATTTCCCAACATGTGTAACCTGGGTGACTGCCTACATTCCACCAAGGGCAACCAGCCTTAGTGATGCTGAATGTATTTGCATTACTGAGTCCAACCTCAAACCCTTAAACTATTCATTTTTTATACCAATACACCTTAATTTATCGTGAAAACATAGTCCATATTATTTTACATGTTCCTCACATTTAAATTTCTCCCAAAACAGAAAATAATAAACGCAACTTCAACAAAAAGAATTACATTTCTATTATTCATTTCTTAATTTACCATATACATCCCCTCTCAAACTCTAACCTCACCTTTAAAATTAGTTAGTTGTGAAAGAAATGTGGCACTCAAACAGCAGATTATCAGAGCCAGGATCTCTGTTCTCTACACCTCTCTCCTCTCAGCAGAACCAGATAAAGGCAAAGTTTCCCTCTATTTTTCCACACATATACATGTAAGTTTCAAATCTCAGTGCTTGCCCCTTTTTTTCAAATGTAATCACACATTTCTATTGGTTGAAAACCAACCCTTTTCCAAAAGTACCCTGCCCCCAACTTGACTTCTGCCTAGTACCCTTCCCCCAACTTGACTTCTGCCTGCTACCATAGCAACAGCTCATGGAACACTGCTGTGTGGAGTCAGGTCAGAAGTTCGCCAAACAATGATTCAATTCCACAGAGCAAGAGTGCTTGACTTTTCAAACCTAACAGCAAATCCATAGTACTGTTCTTTGGTAACACATTTTTCTGTACCAATACAAAACATGCTTCTATTAATTTACACATACAGCCTAGTTTTTATTCTAGCATGGTATGAAACAGCCAATCAGTTCTTTTTTTTTTAAAAAAAAATATGTATGCCTCCATTTCCAAACTGTCTTTCTTTTCATATTGCCATTCTACTGAAAGACACCTCCTGAGTGCATCCAGTTCTCCTTTGAAGATGTTCACAGTGTGGATTGTAGGGCACAGCTATGTCTTCTGGAGTGAAAAGTTTGCAGAGAAAACAGGTATGGTGAGAGACCTTGCTTTGCCACATGTAGACATTAAATGGATTGGTCAGAGAGGGTTAAAGTGGCACCAATTGATGCCATTGGTGAAATCCTTCATGCACATCCAACACCCTGACCTCATAATAGTGCACTGTGGTGGCAATGACCTAGGCACTTTGACTGGGGTAGGTCTGGAAATGCTTATGAAGGACACCTTTGCACAACTGTTTTCACTTTTCCCTAAAACTGCCTTTGTGTTTTCTAACATATGCCAAAGGCAAAAATGGAACTGGTCCAATCATTTCTGTCCGCAGATTGACAAAGCAAGAAAGCACGTCAACAAATCTGTTTCTGCTTTCCTCCGTGACTATGGTATGGGTTCCATTTACCACAACAACTTGCGTTACGACATGCAAGACATTTATAGAGGAGATGGTGTGCACTTCAATGATGAAGGGAACAGAGTCTTCCTCTTCCTCCTATGGAAACAGGGTCCTAACTATAACTACCTACTGGCGACCGCCAGTAGGTAATATATATATATATATAATATATATATATATATATATATATATATATTCACTGAAAAAAACATAGGTTTCAGGGGTGTTATAGTTAGCTGGACTTTTCACTTGTACAAAACCATTGAAATTCCCCCGTTATAGTTAGTTCAGCTAACTATAACTCGCGCGCCCGCAATGCACTGCTGATGACGTCACATATTACATCACTCTTGACATGGTCAGTGACATCACTCATGACATCACTGATGACATCTCAAATGACATCACTCATGACATCACTGATGACATCATCCAGTGAATGTGTGTTTTTCTGAAAATTAAATATGTTTTATATATGTATATCTCAAGGTCGATGGAAGAATAAATGGGTATATAAATGTCTAAAAGGATGATTTGTTTTTGAAAAATTGATTGCGTAACTGACTGATTAAGTGTATCATAGTGAATACATGGCTTAGTGAGTAATGTTTAATTATGTAAATATCTGTATCAGTCTCTCACTTTGTGTATAAGTGGCTGCATGGGTTGGTGAGTAGCTACATGGGTGTCTATATTGGTTATTAGTTGGTTTTTTGAGTATCAGTCTGAGTGTCTGCATGGTTCTGTGGGGGGTATTACGTAGTGCATAGGTGCATGAATGAGTGACTCACTGTTTGTATGTGTTGAACACAGCATGTGTGCAGGACTGTATGGGTGGATGAGTGTGTGTATGGGTGTGTTAGTGAGTGAATGACTGTCTCAATAGTGTCTTTATGAGTAACTACATATGTTTTAAACTAGTATATGTGACTATTGGTGTATATATGTGAGTATATGTGAGAGTGAGCGAGTGAAAGAGTTCCTGTATGAATAAGTATGTGTTTCTATAAGTGATTGTTTAAAAGACTAAGTATGTGTAAGTTTCCGTAGAAGTAAGTGTGGTGGTGTGTGTATAACTGTATATGCAAGTAAATGTATGTTTGATTCTTTATTAGCATGAGTGACTATGTGTGTGAGTAACTCTATGGATGAGTGGCATTGTGTAACAGGATGTATAGGTGTATGAGTACATATGATGAGTGAGTACATGTATGAGTGACTGTATAGGACTGTTGGTGAATGAGTGGATGTGCATGTGGATCTTAGAATTACTGAAGAGGTTGTTGTAACTGGTATCGGTATGTCCATTGTTTTGAAAATTTTAGTCTCTATTTTTGAATGTGTGTATCAAAGGTTATATTAGGGTGAGAGGAGGTCTGCCACTCTATCACAAGGATGATGTCATCAGTGATGTCACTGACCATGTCATGAGTGATGTGATATGTGACGTCATCAGCAGTGCATTGCGGGCGCGCGAGTTATAGTTAGCTGAACTAACTATAACGGGGGAATTTCAATGGTTTTGTACAAGTGAAAAGTCCAGCTAACTATAACACCCCTGAAACCTATGGTTTTTTCAGTGAATTTCTGAGGTTTTTTTAAATGCTAATTCCTAACTATAACGTGCCTGAAACCTATGTTTTTTTCTGTGAATTTCAAAGGTTTTTTAAATGCTAATTTATAACTATGCCTACAGAGATAGGACATGTGAAGAAAGAGGAAAAAATGCACAGAAAGAAACAAAAGAAGTACAGAAAGAAGCAAAAGAAGTCCTCAAATACGAAGATAAGTGCAGGAAGAAGGATAACGTGCAGAAAGAACAAAAAGAAGAGCAGAAAGAAGCCTTGTTGCAAAATCATCCTGTACCCTCAACTTTTTCAGACGGATACTGGTGGTAACTGAGTCTGACTAACCAGTCCTAGAGCCAGTGCTATGTTAGAAAACACTTAGAATACAGTGAAAACACCTACATACACTAGGGAACATTATGCGTTGGGGTCCCCCTGTGATTAGCATGACCTCCTCTATAAGCCCCTAGTAAATAATAGGGCATGGGGATTAAAACTACCTCTTAAAACAGGCCACAGGGCGTTTTTGCACACGTTAACTCAGGCTCCGTCCCCTCCCTTCACCACTGTGTAAACACGCCCTGTGTCCGTTTTTAGTTGGGAGATTAAGTTCATTTGAATCCTGAGGGTCCCTAGGGTCCAACTAGCCCACTAGGTACCTCCAGTAAGTGCCACAGAGCTGCGTTTCAGAGAGGTGTAAAAAGTGGCATGGCCTGGACCACCTCTCTGCAATGCAGCTCAGTGGTGCTTACTGGAAGCACTTGGTGGGCTAGTTAGCCCCCAGTGGCCCTCAGTATTGAAGGGAAATTATATCCCCAATTTAAAACGTGCCATAGTGCGTGTTTGCACACGTCACCTCAGGCCCCGTCCCCTCCCTTCACCACTGTGTAAACGCGCCCTGTGGCTGTTCTAAGTTGAGAGATTAAGTCCCCTTGAATCCTAAGGGTCCCTAGGGTCAAACTAGACCACTAGGTACCTCCAGTAAGCGCCATAGAGGTGCGTTGCAGAGAGGTGTAAAAAGGGTCTTGGCCTCAGAACACCTGTCTGCAGCGCAGCTCCCTGGCGCATACTGGAGATGCCTGTTGGGGGCGCGTTTGCAGAGTGCTGCACGGAGGGGGCATGGCCTGCGGCACGATGCCAGTCTTTTATTTATTTCAATTTTTTAAGAAGGGGGGCTGTGTGGTTCCCCTTCTTATTCTAATTTATTGGCCCTGTTGACCCCATCCCCCAGGGACTGTCTCCTAATTATATTTTTTTGTTTGACCCCAATCCCCAGGGCCGGCCACAGTTTTTTATTATTTTTTAAAAATATATATTTATAGACACACCTAGGACATGCTGGACAAACCGTACGTACCTATCACCATGACGATTTGCGTTATATTCATTAAAAGGCGACTATGCATGCAATGAATCCACGTGGAATGTATTTACACCACTAGTGAAGCTCTGACATGTCTGATGACCTACCGTGCCTAATCCCGGTAGACACCCTTTTCGTTTATTTATGGGTAGCTATTGACGGGCACATTTAATACACATGCACACCAAGCCATTCAAAGGGGATTCGACAAAAATTCGACCAAAACTATGCAAGAAACCCCCCTCACGGTTAATAAAACACACATCCACTGCCGGATGTGTAATACTTTTTATTTTACTCTCTGGAAAGGGGACGAACATCACTTGAGAGTCACAGCGCGCTCCTGACAGAGCCCAATGCTGTGTTACACCCACCATTGCTTGCCAAGTGCCACACACCTCTCTGTTGTATTCCACTAGCTAGTGCATATGCTATGACACTCTCTAGCCCATGTGCACTGTAACACCACCCCGTGAATATGTCATGCCACACTTGTCTTCGCACGGGTTATATTGCCCCATCTAACATGCCTTCCTTGATGCCTATGTTATAACGCACAGTGCTATGCCATACATATTACAATCTGGGATCCATATCTTTGTCACAGTGCATATGCAACGTTACACTCCCCAGCATATATTTTATATTACAACTTTAGAGACTAGTTAGGTTACACAACACTGCCCAGTGCATATTACACTCCAAGGCGCATAACGCATAGCACGCGCTAGTGCCTGTGCTATCTCGCGCTCTCCAATGAATCTGTCATTGCGCACAATGTATTGCATATTATATTTCACGCCCGGTTCATCTTATATCACACTTTTTGGTGCATAGTTTTTACCATACACTATAGCTACTTTTCATTTTCAATCGTGCTCTCAGGACTATGTTCTATATAACACTGTTCACCTACCCTTTTCACGGGCATTACATTTTGCGATAGGGGTGGAGGGTCAGGGGGTGTTTCTGCCAAGTGAGCACGGAGTCACAGTCACAAACGTCCTCTTCTTCCTGAATAAAAGTGAGATTATGCTGCATACTTGTTCATAGTTTAAGTAGTTTGCACAGACACAATGTTTTAAAAACAATAAAGTTCCTAATACCCGCCTTCTCTGAACAGTTAGCTTGCTGCCCCATCCCCCTCCTCTCTAGCCTCTGTTGTGTGAATCCATGGACTAGCCTCCTCCCTCCTGCCATGCATGGTCTGATGTGCTGCCACTGCCCTCAATTTAGTATGATGTACCAGTCCACTCCTCCTGCCCTCCATTGCCCAATTCTATGCCCCATCATTGACCTCCTGCTTAAACTCTGTGCTTAGCTTGCTACCCCCATTCTCCTTCCCCCTGCCCTCCGATGTCTTTGTGCATGCCCCTGCTCCATCCTTTTTGCCCACCATGTCCCATGGACCTGCCACTCCTATCTACTCTGAGTGTTCTGTCGAGCTGCCACTCCCCTCCCACCTGCCTAGCATTGTCAGATTACTGTAACCTGTCCCTGCCACCTCCACCCTGCCTGTCCACATGCCATGCCCCTATCCTCTTCCTCCTGTCCTACATGGTCCATTGTACTGCCACACCCTTCTGCCCTCCCTGGTCTGTTGTGCTGCAACTGCTCCTCCTGCCTGCCCCGTGTGGTCTGTTGTGAGGCCCCTTCCCCTGAACTTTCTTGTCTGTGCACAGGTCCTGACCCTCCCTTCTATCCTCCATCGTCCTTTGTGCATGCCCCTGCACCCTCCTTCTTGCCCATCATAGCCATTGTGCTGCCACTAACCCTCCCACTTGCCATGCATGTTCTTCTGTGCTGCCATGACCCCTCCCACCTTCCCTGAGTGGTCAGTTAGCTGCCCCTGACCCCCTCCCACCTTCCCTCCATGGTCTGTGTGTATGCCATCACAGTCTCACTGTTGCTCTTCATGGTGTGTCTTGCTTCTAGTGCCCATCCTGCCTGACCTCCATGGCTATCTTGCTGCTCCTGCCCTGCCCCCTTGCCCCCAGCCCTCTGTTTACATGTGCAGACCCCTACTCCCTCCCTCCTGGCTTGTCTGTTCCATTGTAATGACCCTGATCCGTTCCTCCTGCCCTTTATGGTCTGTTATGCTGCAGCTTTCTCTCCTGTCTGTCCATTATGGTCAGCTAGCTACCATTGCCTCTTTCCCATCTGTTCTCTGTTGTCCATGTGCATGATCCTGTCCCCTCCCTCTTGCTTCCTATGGATTGTTGTGCTGCACTCCCGTCCCGCATGCGCTGTGTGGTGTATTGTGCTGCTGCAAACCCTGATGCCTGCCCTGTAGGGTCAGTTTGGTGCACCTCTCCATGTCCCTCCTGTCCTCTGTTATCCGAGTCCATGTCCCTATCCCATTTCCTTCCATGATCCAATGTACCATACTTGCGAACATTTTGAACTTGGTAAGAGGGAGATTTGGAAAAAAAACTGGGGTATCGATTTTCCCCTTTGAGTTACATTGAAAAAGAGGAGATTGTAGACAGGAGACGGATCAAATAAAGCCCATTTGAGCTTAAAAACATTGGACGTTTCCTGGCTGAATCGGGTCTGTTGGCATGTATGGTTGTACTACCATTGCCTCTTCCTTCTGCCCACAATGGTCTATTACATTGCCACAGCCTCTCTTGCATGTCCTGTAGTGTTGGTTTGTTGCCCCTGCCCCCCTTTCCACTGCCCTCCATAGTCTGTTGTGCTTCCACAGCCCTTCCTGCCTGCTCAGTGTGGTTAAATTGTTGCCTTTGCACCCTCCTACCTGCCTTCAATTTTCAGAGTCCGTGCCCCTGGCCTCTGACTCTCAACAGTATCCTAATGAACAACTAGATTGCTAACATTCTATATTTATTACAAAAGTGTGGAACGCCTGACATCATCTTGATGTAATCAAAACTGTAATACCTAGAGCATTTCCTTTAGAAATTACATATATGAGAGGGTCTTATTGGCATCAAAATTATGGTTAGTGCTCTAAAAGTCTAAAATAAGGACATATTTTCTGAGTTTTCAAATAGCGACAAAGCACTTTTAAATTATTTGTTATCTTTATGTTTTTTTATCCAGTTGACCACTTGATTAAATGTTGCACTTAGGGGAGAGGATGTGGTGTTACTTCCAGAACTGCAGACTTTGCAACTGGGGAACCAGGTTGAAGTTTCTGCTTCAGCTCGACATTCTGTGATTCTGGTCAAATCACTTAGTCTCCCCATGTCTACAACCAAAATGAATTTGTTCTTGTGTGATGTAACCAATGCTCATGTAAAGCACTCCAATACCTGACAAGTCTGCACTATATAACACTGCAAAAACACAAAATAATAAGTGTTTTGCACACTTCTGTCATTGGGCTATATTTGGGCTACATCTGGGTGATTTTGGGCTACATTTGGGCTCTTTTGTCTCCGGTGGCCATCTTGGGAGATTTATTTGTATGAAGTTTCCTAATTTCCTCATGTACTGCAGTCTCCTCAGTAGGAAATGCTTTCAGTTTTTTACTTTGATTCCATCATGAAGGTATTCAGATATGTCACACATTTGCCATAAATTCTGAATGTTAGCACTCTAGTTGCTCATTAGATCACTGTAGTAAAACTACTGTTCACCATGGAAGTCTGCTCCTGGTATTAAAAGTGCATGTTTCAGTCTGCATGTCAGAATATTTTAATGAAATAGAAGAGGATTTGAGAAGTCACTCAAAATGTGCCCTCATTTTCTTTCTTCAGCATTAATCATAATTTCTATGGCAAAATGAACCCCCTCATTGTGTTCCTTTTTAAATTAAATGTTTTAAGTGGTACCAGTTTATTCCAATCAAGATGGCTTCAGGTGTGCCATACTTTTGTCATAATGAAGACAGTAAGCGCTCTAGTTGTTTTTAAGAACATTCTGGGACATTCTGTCATTGGGCTATACTTGGGCTACATCTGGGTGATATTTGGGCTACATTTGGGCTCTTTTGTCTCTGGTGGCCATCTTGGGAGACTTATTTGTTATGAAGTTTCCTAATTTCCTCATTTACTGCAGTCTCCTCAGTAGTAAATACTTTCAGTTTTTTACTTTGATTCCATCAAGAAGGCATTCAGATGTGTCACACATTTGCCATAAATTCAGAATGTTAGCACTCTTTTTGCTCATTAGATCACTGTAGTAAAACTACTGCTCACCAGGGAAAACTGCTGCTGGTATTGAAAGTGCATGTTTCAGTCTGCATGTCAGAATTTTTTAATGAAATAGAAGAGGATTTGAGAAGTCACTCAAAATGTGCCCTAATTTTTCTTTCTGCAGCACTAATCATACTTTTTATGGAAAAATGAACCCCCTCATGTTGTTCCTTTTTAAATTAAATGTTTTAAGAGTTACCACTTTAATCCAAGCATGATGGCTTCAGGTGTGCCATACGTTTATCATAAGTAGGACTGTTAGCGCTCTAGTAGTTCTTTGGAACACTCTGGGAAGCTGCAGTAGAACACAAAGGAATCAACTGACAGTCTCTGCCCTTGTTGGGTGTACATGTTTTACTGAGAATGTCAGACTTCTGAGAAAGATAATGTGAATTTACAGAAAATAAGCTCTCAGTTTAGCTTATCGATCACCTTCCAAACCTCTGTGGTCAAAGCATGAGAAAATATTTTTCTCTCAATCATGATATCCCAGCAGAAGGCTTTTTCACATGGTGAAATCACCTTAGAACATACCACAATTCCTAAAATGAGTATGGTACCATCAACAAATGATTTATAATGTAACTGAAGTCTTAAAACCTTCTATTAACTGCAATGCTTTTTAATGAGGTGCTATCATGTATATTGGTCCCAAGATGGCTGCCAACACTTCTTGGATGAAGTGCTGACAGCCAATCACATCTCAGGATGAGATGTGTGGTTAGGCTCCGCCCACATATATATATGCTTTTAAATGCTATTTTCTCAGGAAATACTGAACAGATTTACACCAGACCTGCAAAAGGCACTTCCTTGACCTTATGGCTACCTCTCTGCCAAATTTCAAGTAATTCTGTTCAGCCGTTCGGGCTGTAGCTGTGTCTAAAGGTCCTATGGAAAAATGAATGGGGAAAACGCATTTTGGGACCCCCTTTTTTCTCGGCCCCTGCTTGACTAATCACCCCGAGACTTTCAGGGTAGGAGCTGAACGGAGCTCCCCATTAGTTTTGAAAATTTCGCGAGGATTCATCAACCGGCGCCAAAGTTATTCATAATAGAATTTTGAGATTTCCTATGGAAACTAGGTTGTAACTATAACTATCTACTGGCGACCGCCAGTAGATAATATATATATATATATATATATATATATATATATATATATATATATACAGGAACTTCGCCACAGTATTCAAGCTGGTAGAAAAGGACGAAGCGGACCCAGTATTATCAGTGCAAATAATTTATTCCACAGGTATGGCAAGCACCGCCATGACGCGTTTCGGCCTCAGAAAGGCCTTGATCACATGATGCTGACTCAGGCAGCCCATAGGATTATAAAGTGCTTAGGTGCAAGTCAGGTGATCGCTGAGCCAATAGACATAGACAAAATACGACGTCTCAATACATCAAATGCTGGTATACAAGCATCACATTTGACAACATATCGGGTAAAATACACCAATGGCTAATTACACAATCGAACATCACAATTAATGATTTTTGCATAAAACAAGCGAGAGCAAAGAGAAAACAAATGTCCACCAGCCAGTCAAATTCTAGAATAATAATTAAAATGTTTGCAGGTCGTAATTGAATGTTACAGGAACCATGGGTACCATGCAAAGGAATTTTGATAAAATCTCCACACTGCTTTTATTCAGTGCAGTTCTAAATGTGCAAATTGAGCAAGTGCAAATAACAAATACATATGTGCAAACAATCGCAAGTGCAAATTGCATACACGTGACCCCCTGAGATTGACACTGTGGTCATAATAATGTCTCCTCAGCTCCATTGTCTATATAATATACTCCAGTTGCTGGGTATAGACCAAAAAATGTGCAAAATTTATGCAAGTGCAAATGGCGGTTATATGTGTGCAAAATAATGCAGGTACAAATTGCATACGTATATATATATCACGCTACCAGGTTTACACCAAAGAGCCAGGGCACTCTCAGCCGGGTGCTATTGCGTGGTGGTGCCCCACGTTTGTAGTATAAGCGCTTGCCAGCTTTGTCCTCATTCTCAAACAAAGTAAAAGCCCTCCCGGGAGGGTCGTATCATCTTAACTTTAATCAGCAGGTAAACAGATGCGTTTCGGAGATTCCTTTGTCAGTGTTTTAGTTACAAGCGCCGCGAGGACGCATTTAAATTCATTTTTACGTTACACGTGCAGCGACACCAGCAACATAGATAACGTCAACTTTAGCCTTGCTCATATGTTTTACGCAGCGGCCATCTTGAAACAATCAAATCATCATTCAACATTAAATATCATCATCAGTTAACATAATACATTGCATCGCTAGGTGCTTCATGGGATAATTTTGGCAGGTAATATAGCCAAAAATAAAAGTTCTTTATATGAATATTCACAATTTGCTCATTGATTGCCTGCTCACCCTTACTTTATAGTGCATCAATGCATGGTTATTAACACACTTTATTGTCATGTTCACATTGGGATACGGACAGTTCTTCAGCACAACTATGATTAAGCCGTATATCGGCAATTGTTTAACTCAAATTTCGCCATATATTGGCCTCAATGTGTGATGGGATCATATTGTGCTCCCACCATCACAGGGGACATACCGCCGCCAATCGGCAAAACCAAGATAATCGTTTTAACCTTCAACCAGCAGGATGCAAAATCAATGAAAGATTATGTAACTGTGACGAATGCATGCCAATGGCATGCCTGAATATATTTAACAAAATGGCATTGGGGAAAATATTTTTAGAGATACAGAGTTGTACTATCTACATTATTTACCCAAATGAACAGCCAGTTCTTCTCCGCTGTTAAGGCCATAGGGCACTTCTGTAAATCTATAATATAACGAGATTCCAACCGTCATAGCCTCTGTATTCTATCCCCGCCCCTTGGACTGATAGGTACTAAGTCCAATCCAAAGTATTGCAACAGCTCCCTGTTGCCTTGGTGTTTCAGGGCGAAGTGTCTGGCCACTGGGTAATTAACATCTTTATTCATGATTGCGCGTTGATGTTCAAAAATGCGCATCTTGACACTATTGATAGTGCTCCCTATTTATCTCAGCCCGCACGGGCATATAAGACAATAGACAACATGAGTAGTTGAACATGTTATGAATTTTTCTATTCTTCTGAATTTCTTAAGGCCATGAATGTTATAATGAAGAACTCTTTTGCTGTTGGTACAGGCCCTGCATTTCCCACATGGGAAGAAACCTTTCATTTCTTTAAGTCTGCCTGTGTTCTGGATAATAGGCGACAAATGGCTCTGAACCAATTTATCTTTGAGTGACCGGGTTGTTCGGAATGTAATCAGTGGTACTGCTGGCATATCCTTACCTATCACTGAATCAGTTTGGAGAATATGCCAGTTTCGCTGTAACATCTTCCTGAAAGTATTGGCATCATCCGAAAAAGTTGTTATCATAGGGAATTTGCCAGCATCATTCTCAGTCCCTCTCACTGTTGTGTTGGCCTCTTTCTTTTTTAGGAGTTCTTTTCTTCGGATTTTTTCAACCTTAATCAAAGTGGATGTCAGGAGGTCTTGATCATAACCTCTGGCATGGAATCTGGCAATACAGTTCTCTGCAGCTTTCCTAAAGTCAATCTCTCTAGAACAGTTGTGTTTCAAGCAGAGGAGCTCCCCATATGGTATGCTATTAATGAGTTTAGGGGGGTGGTTACTGCCGGCATGTAAGATGGAATTGCCGGCAGTTGGCTTCCTAAACAATTCTGTCTCAAGGACTCCATTTCTCACAGATATCTTAAGATCTAGATAATTCACTGTGTCTGAGCTAATATCATACGTGAATTTGAGATTAAGATCATTCTTGTTCCAATCCAGTATGAATTCCTCGGCCTGTTTGCTCGACCCACTCCAAACTAGGAGGAGGTCGTCAATGTATCTATGCCAGATGACCACATATTTTGCCCCTTTCATCTTGTCTCGGGTAAGGTCCACCTGCTCCTCCCACCAGCCAACGAATAAATTTGCATAGCTGGGGGCGAAACAGGTGCCCATAGCTGTACCCGAGATCTGTCTGTACAATTGCCCCTGGAATAAAAAAATGTTGTTTAATAGACAAAATTCAATGAATTCTATCAACATGATGTTATGTTCCATAAATCTCAGGGGTCTTTTGTTTAAAAAGTACTTCATTGCCTCTATACCTTGGCTGTGATCAATACATGTAAGGCTAGTGATGTCTAGGGCAATTAGTAGATATGTCGGTTCCCATTGAATGCCACTCATCTGTATGATAAAATCCTTAGTGTCTTTTACATATGAGGCCGGTTGTACAACCTGTTGGAAAAGAAAATGATCTAAATAGGTAAACATATTCTCAGTGAGGCCTCCTTTCGAGGAAACTATCGGCCTCATAGGCGGATCGAATTGGTCTTTATCGATTTTTGGGAGTTGATAGAAAGTGGGTGTCACTGGATCATTGTTGCGCAGGATTAGAAATTCATTAGTGTCCAACAAAGCTTTATTGCGCCATTTTCAATGAGGTTATGGTACAAAATGATACTCTCATGGTATTTTTCATTGCTCGTCTTTTCATAGTATCGGTCATCATTTAGTTGACGAAGTGCTTCGCGGCAATATTGTTCTCTTGTAAAAAGCATAATGTTTCCCCCTTTGTCCGAAGGTTTACTGATTATTTTATCATCCATGCTTAGGTCTTTAAGGATCACTGTTTGTTCTTTAGTCAGGTTCCTCTGTTTGAGTTTGCCCGATGTGTCCTTAGCTTTAAATTTCAAGAGGTCCTGTAGTACTGCATCAGAGAATGCATCAATTGCATCATAGGGCATTTGCGGATTGAAGAGTGATGGAGGCTTAAAATTAGTAGTTGGTGTTTCTTGTTCAATGCCTACTCGGCCAGTTCTTAATGCCACATCTTCACTTATGGTGTCCTTGCATTCTTGTTCCTCTCGTAGTTCCTCAAGCATCTCCAGCATGCTTAGATCCTGAACAGCAAGGATATCATTATCCCTTGAGCATGGTTTCCGCTTGAGTCGCCGTGCCTCAGTTATAGATGGCTTCAATTTGAAAAATGTATGCAATTTAATTTTACGGATGAATTTGAATAAGTCAATTCTGGTTTGTGTGAATTCTAGGCGATTACTTGGACAGAATGAAAGTCCCAATTTCAGGGCCGATTCCAAAAAGTGCAAAAAAACATTAGAAACAGGTAACTGAAAATCTGAACATTTATTTAGGTTAATGACTCCACCAGGGATTCCTGTCAAGCCTTTGGGATGTAGAATCTGGAAGAACTTCTCCTCCCAGAGAAAATATTGTAAGGGTGGGGGCGTTGGGAGAACCACCAACAGTCCTCTGGGCATTCAGGTGACACTTGAAAGCCAGAGAACACACTCTCCCCACTGATCATTTCACCTCTTCCTAAATTACTTCTAAGTGCACAGGTTGTTTGCTACACCATTCACTCTGTCAACTACTCTAACCCACATTTTCCTTATCAGAGATATGGTTGTATGTTATACTTGGGCTCCAAACAATTGTGGCTTTACTCTCATATTTAATCCACCATGACTGACAATTCTCCTTCTGTAAAACAGAAACTTCTCCAGCGAGGGCCGAGAAAAAAGGGGGGGGTCCCAAAACGTATTTTCTCAATGTTAATTTTCATAGGAAACTTTAGATAAAGCTACAGCCTGAACTGCTGAACAAAATCACACCAAATTTGGCAAAAGGGTAGCTCTTGTTTCCGAAAGCGTGCTTTTTCTTAAATGGTGTAAATCCATTCAGTAGTTCCTGAGAAAAAAAATATTGATATCTGCTGGCCGAGGAGGATTTGCGAACCCTCCTGAGCACAAGCTTCATTCATATTGGCTGCCAGCAATCCAAACCAATATGTGTTGCCAGCCATCTTGTGACTCGATAAAACTGAGTTAGTTACAAGAAAAAGGGTGAAAAAAGGATAAAAAAACAACAAGAGGGGGCAGGGTAGTAACACCATGACCCCCTTGACCCAAAAAAGCATATTTTTTTGATATTGTCACCAAATTCGCACTGGGTGTGCAAATACGGACAAATGTGTTTTTTTAAAATGAAGGTCAGCCTCCCACACTTCATTTCTTCAAGCCCCTGGATGGGCCAGGTCCTGGGGGCAATGTATTATTGCCCAGGGCTTTATTTAATTTAAGTTGGGGGCCTCGCGCCCCCCCCAAGTCCTGGGAACCTCCACCTCCCCGTGGCATTACATATGTATGGGCGGGGGGCCTTGCGGGCCCCCCAAAGCCCCGGGGACCAACACCTTCCTGGGGCTTTCTTTATTAATGTGCAGGGGGCTTGCAACCCCCCCGCAGTTCCTGGGACCGCCACCTCCCTGGGGATTTTTGAAATACTAAGTGTGGGGGGGGCTCGAGCCCCCTCCCTTATAAATATTTACTTTTTTTTTTTTTTAATGGAAGGCCAATCCTGGGGGGATGGGGTTCCCGGGGCAAAATGTGGGCAAGAAAAGGCAGAGGTCCTTCTCCCTCCCTGCACCACTCTGCAAACGTGCATCCTGGTGCGTTCTGGGTTGGGGAATTAAGTCCCCTTGAAACCATCTAGCCCACAAGATAGCTCCAGTAAGCCCCACACAGTGGGATTGCTGAGAGGTGGTCCGAGGCCACACCCATTTTTGCACCACTCTACAAATGCACCTCTTGGCGCATTGCTGGTGGGGCAAAGAGGTCATCTTGTGTCCTGAGGACCTCAGGAGTAAAGTGGACGTCATCCCCTGAGCAGCAGTGCACCAGGATTTATGTTTACAGAGTGGTATGAAAAGGGGGCGTGGCCTCAGACCACTCTCAGCAATCCAGCTTTATGGGGCTTACTGGAGGTACCTGGTAGGCTAGTTGGCCCCCAGGGACCCTCAGGAGGCAAGGGGACTTATTCCCCAACCCAGAGTACACCAGGAGGCGTGTTTGCAGAGTGGTGTAAAAAGGGGCATGGCCTCTGAGTACCTCTCAGCAATCCAGCTGGGTGGGGCTTACTGAAGATAACAGGAGGGCTAGTTGGCCCATAGGGACCCTCAGAAGCAAGGGAACTTTGTCCCCCAACCCAGAGCACCCCAGGAGGTGAGTTTACAGAATGGTGGAGAAAGGGGGCATGGCCTAAGGACCTCCACAAGCGAAGGAGACTTCAATCCCCATCCAAGAGCGCATGGCCTCTGAAGACCTCTTAGTAATCCTGCTGTGTGGGAGTTACTGAAGGTAACAGTAGGGATAATTGGCACCCAAATTTGTCCTTGGGGGCCAACTATCCCTCCTGTTACCTCCAGTATGTCCCACACAGTGGGAGTGCTAAGAGGTCTTCAAATGCCACGCCCCCCTTCTCCACCACCCTGAAAACGCACCTCCTGGCACACTACGGGTTGGGGGATGAGGTCCACTTTATTCCTGAGGGACTTTGGGGTCCAAGAAGCCCTCCGGGTACTGCCTGTAAGTCCTATGCAGCGGAATTCCTGAGCACTGGTCGGAGGCCCAGCACCCTTTCTGCACCACTCTGCAAACGCGACTACTAGTTAAAGAAGCATTTGCAATGTAATAGGTCTCGCATTTGCAAGAGTTAGAACTATTGGCGTTGGAAATGTAAATGTTTTTTACTAATGTTTTTTGGATTGGAGTGGAGTGGATGTACGTTGTGTGTAGTGGAATTATGTGGTTTGTTGTGCAGTGAAGTTATGTGGATAGACTTCGACTTTGATGTGAATAGAAGGTATGTGGTATTTAGTTTATAAGAATTATGTAGAGTCGGGCTATATGTTTTGGAGAGCAATTATGGGGTATGATAGTCTGTGTTGTGGAGTTGTAACCTCAGGTTTAGTCTTCCTCGTATCCATAGAAGCTAAACTATAAACTCAAGGAGACAAAAAAAGAAGGAAACAGTGAGGAGCTGTTCTCGACCAAGTCAGAGGTATGAGCAGGGCCACTGGAATTATGCAACTGTTTGGCTGCACCGACTTTCGCATAATTATGCATTTTTCGCATTTGCCACATAATCCATCATCTGCTGTATAATCTGCAGATTTGAACAAAAAAACTTGTTTCTAGCTCAAACTGCTCAAACGCTACCAAAAATGCAGCGACAAGTGTTACCGTGTGGGGGAAGGCCCTTTGCAAACCCAGAATGGTCACCTGTTACTTATTGCTAAATGTGGTTAATAAATTGGTACTAATGGTGTACAAACCACTCTTGCCACTATCTGCACCTCTGTTGCCTCTTTCTGTACCTCACTTGTTTCTTCCTGTACCCCTCTTGACTCTTTCTGACCCTTCCTCCCTCTTTCTTTACCTTCCTTGCCTCTTTCTGCACCCCTATTCCCTCTTTCTGCACCTCTCATGCCTGTTTCTGTACCTCTCTTGCCTCTTTCCATGCTTCTTTTGCCTCTTTCTGCGCCTCTGTTAGTTCTTTCGGCACTTCTCTTGCCTCCTACTGCACCCCTCTTGCCTCTTTCTGTACCTCTGTTGCTTCTTTCTGTACTTCTATTGCTTCATTCTGTACCTCTGTTGCTACTTTCTGCACCCCTCTTGCCTCTTTCTGCACCCCTCTTTCCCCTTTCTGCAACTTTCTTGGCTCAGTCTGCCCACTTGTTCCCTCTTTATAACCTCTTTCTGCCTGTTTCTGAAACTCTCTTGCCTCTTTTTGCAGTTCTCTTGCCTCCTTCTGCACCTCACTTGCCTCTTTCTGTAACTGTCTTGCCTCTTTATGCAGTTCTCTTGCCTCCTTTTGCACCTCTCTTGCCTCTTTCTATACTTCTCTTGCCTGTTTCTGTACCTCTCTTGCCTGTTTCTGTACCTCTATTGCCTGTTTCTGTACCTCTATTGCCTCTTTCTGCACCTCACCTGCTTCTTTTTGCACCCCTCTTCCCTCTATGTGCAACTCTCTTGCCTCTTTCTGCACCCCTATTCCCTCTATGTGCAACTCTCTTGCCTCTTTCTGCATCCATCTTGCCTCTTTCTGCACACCTCTTGCCTCTTTCTGCACCTCTGTCAGTTCTTTCAGCACTGCCCTTGCGTCTTTCTGCTACTCTCTTGCACATTTCTGCACCCCTCTTGACTCTTTCTGCACCTCTGTTGGTTCTTTATGTACCTCTCCTGCCTCTGTCTGCACCCCTGTTCCCTCTTTCTGCACCTTGTTTGCCTGTTTATGTAACTCTCTTGCCTCTCTTTGCACTTTTATTGTCTTTTTCTGCACCTCTGTTCCTTCGTTTCTGCACCCCTCTCGCCTCTTTCTGCACCCCTTTTCCTTCTTTGTGCAGCTTCCTTGCCTCTTTATAGACCTCTCTTTCCTCTTTCTGCCAGTAGGTAGTTATAGTTAGGACCTATTTGCCCTAGGAAAAGCGTTTTTTCTTTTCCCAATAACTTTGGCGCCGATTGATGAAATTTTCAAAAAAAGTGGCCTGCTCCGGTCAGCTTCTGTCTTGAAAGTTTCGGGGTGATTCATCAACCAGGTGCTGAGAAAAAACGGGGGTCCCTAAACCCATTTTCCCCATGTTTATTTCCATGGGAAACTTTAGACAAAGCTACAGCCCGAACTGCTGAACAGAATTACACCAAATTAGGCAAAAAAGGTGGATCCTGGTTCAGAAAGAGCCCTTTTTTCAAATAGTGTAAATCGGTTTCGTAGTTCCTGAGAAATTAGAAAAAGAAAATTTTGATATCTGAGCACTGAGGAGGGTTCGCGCACCCTCCCGAGCACGAGCTTCACTCTGAATGGCTATCAACACTCCAAACTAGGAAGTGTTGGCAGCCATTTTGTGACTCGGTTACCAAGTCAGAAGATAACTGTGGAAAAAAGGATCAAAAACAAGAATAGGGGTCAGGGTAGGAACACCCTGACCCCCTAGGCCTGCTCAGGGGTTTCCACATGGACCCCCAGGGCCTCCCCAATTTCTTTTTTTTATAAAACAACTTTAAAGTCGCGCTGGGTGAGCGCCTCCTGCCATGAAAAAATAAATAAACAAGTGGGTGGGCCTGGTCCCAGGTGCACTCAGCAAATAATTCACGGGGACCTCCGGGGGCTGCCTGCAGACCCGGGGACCGCCACCACCCTGGGGCTGAAACAAAAAAATGTGTAGGGGTCCCAAACTCAAACGCTGACCCATGGACCACCACCTCCCTGGGGCTTTGATAATAAACTGCGGGGGCCATGCGGTCCCCCCGCAGCCCCAGGGACCACCACCTCCCCGTGGGCTCTGTCTTAAAATGAAACATTATGTGTGTAGGGGAAAGATCCCCTCCCCACCTGCCTCGGGGACCACCACATCCCCGGGAACTTAAAATTGAAATTCAGGGGTCCATTATGGACCCCCAAGCCCCTGGGACCACCATCTCCCCGGGGCTTTAGAAATGTTGGAGGGGGGCTGCGCAGCCCCCTCCTGGAACCCATAGTGACCCTGGGGACTGCCACACCCCAGGACTGGCTGCTGCAATGTCCTGGGGTGCCCAGCCCCGGTAAACTGCTGTTTGCTATGGCAGGGCGGGAGCCGTAGGAACCTCTGCTTTGCTTCATTGAAGCGAGAGCAGGGAAACCTGCTCTCGCTTCAATGAAGCAAAGCAGGATTGCTTTTGGGCAAGATGAGCTGCATGTCAGCAGCTCCCCTTGCTCAAAAGCAATACCGGCTCCCGCAGGAGGGGGGGAGCTGGCAGGAGAGTGGGGGCATTGGGGTTCCCCCCACGGTCCCCAACGAGTGGCCATGCCCCGGCGGATGGGGTCCCCAGCCCAAAAATGGCCCGGGCACGTGGTCCCCCATGTTTACAAAAATATATGAAAGGATTGGCCATGCCCCGGGGAATGGGGTTCCCGGGGCGAATATAAATTAATGGAAGTAGACAATGTTTTTTTGCCAAAGTTTGAAGTCATAACCCGAGCTCAGCGCACAGCGTGACCCCCTAGTGTGAACACGATGGGTGCGTGGCTCCCAGGGCGGTCCCCTAGTGTGAACGCGATGGGTGCGTGGCTCCAAGCAAAAATAATTAAGATTTTTTTTAAAAAAAAGCTTGGTTATATGTTGGGTTATTGGGCGTCTCTTAAAAGAGCCCTTGTTTTCATTGGGAGATTGTTGTAGCTACATGTAAGTGAGGATGCAGACCTTCAGGTTATTGAGAAAAACTCTGTTGCCTTCTTCAGTGAAGTGTACTCCATCACTTCTGTAGATGCCATCCACATGGAAACGTAGATTGTTATTATAGATGGAGCCCATCCTATGGTCTCTGAGGTAAGCAGAAACAGCTTTATTGACATTTTTTCTAGCTTTATCAATCTGAGGACAAAATTGATTGGACCACTTCCATTTCTGTCTTTTGCATATGTTAGAGTATACAAAGACAGTTTGGGGGAAAAGCAACATCAATTCTGCAAAGGTGTCCTTCATTAGCATTTCCAGACCTACCCCAGTCAATGTGCCTAGGTCATTGCCACCACAGTGCACAATCATGAGGTCAGGGGGTTTGAGATGCAAAAAGGTTTTAACCAAAGGCATCAATTGATACCACTTTAATCCTCTCTGTCCAATCAATTTAATGTCTACATTTTGCAAAGCTAGGTCTTTGTCAATACCTCTGCGTTCAGCATACCTTTTGCACCAGAAAACATAGCTGTGCCCAACAATCTACAAAGAAAGCATCTTGAAAGGATAACTGGTAGTAATGAAAAGATGTATGTAGCTGAAGTAGTCAGTTGGTAGAATAAGAGGTATCTAAAATGGTGGACAAGATGCTGTTTTTAAGAAAGTAGAGAAAGTGGAGAATTGATTGGCTGTTTAAGAACTGTGTACATTCAAAAATAGGGTGCATTTTAATCTCTTTAAAAACAGGTTTATTATTTGTAAGTAAAAAAATGTTTGAAAGGTACAGTAGAAAGGATAAGGTCATATTTTGCAAAGTCAACCACACCTGCTGTTTGCATTTGCAACATTGTGTGGTGAACTTGAAAATATGGTGAACTTGCGACCTGTCAGTTCAGTTGAATGTTCCATGAACTGTTACTAAGGAAACTGTCATTAAGTAGAATGGGGGCAGAAGTCAGTTGGTAAGGGTTATTATGTGTAACAATAGATGTGCTCCCACCTGATAGTTCAGACAAAGGAGCTTTCAATGTTAATTTGTCATCTGCTTGCATTCAGGCAATATGATGTGGCTTGTTGCGGGTGGGGTGGGATGTGTGCGACTTTGGGATTCATGTTTGACATGTCTTGCATGTAGCAAATGTGAGGCATCACTGTGTGTTACGTTGCCTCACAGCTGCTCCTCCCTCCCTCCGAGCCTATTTACTTGTGTGCGCTTCACAGTTGCATCACTTGCACTCCTGCAGCACAACATTGTAATGCTTTTCTGCGCATGTCCACAAGCCTGACAATGACACACTGATGTTGGCCGTCGAAGGTGGGCGGCCACGTGAATGTAGGCCTATGTTAAGGATAGGGCAGACACAGATATAGAGTTCATGCCTGGCTGAAGTCGCGCTGTGAGTAGGGCTAGGCATGTGGCTCATGCTGCGGCAATACAGATACAGACAACACTTGGCATTTATGAGCCAAGACTCCGAGCGGTCTTGCGCTCCTTCATTTATCTGTTTGTGCGAGCCCGCCCTCCGGATGCATGCCACATTGCAACAATTTTGATTGTGTGCCAGGTGGCGACGACACTATAAATGTAAATGTAAATGTGCAGATATTTATATAGCGCAAATCACCAACCGGTCTCTAAGCGCTTGCTTAGGGAACCCGTCCTGGTATTCCCCTGTGAGATAACCCAGCAGGGCATCCACAAGGTGAAAGCCAGGCATCCCGCCGCGAGGGGCCATTGTGGAGATTAGGCAAGCTATTGCCCAGAGTCGCAGAGTGTGAACCCTCGAATCGAGTATGCACTGGAGCGAGAATCATCGAGTTCATGGACAATTTATGGACTCAAGACCCAGCCGAGCCGGGAATTGAACCCTGGTCCCGGGCTGACCTCTGCTTCCAGGTCTGCCTACTCCAACCAGTGAGCCACACTTCTCCACTATATAACACAGACAGACTCATTAGTTACTTCCTTGTCGAGTCCAGAACTGAACCACGCCAGAGCCCTGGGCAAATTCTGCATACCCCTACACTGTACTGGCATACGCCGGTTCTGCCCACTCTGCTTACACTTACAGGGGGGACGACAAATTTACATAACAGAGGTCTTCCCCACTGCCAGAGGTAACATGGCTATGTCCGCTGTCCACAGCACAATGTAATGTGGTAGGGCCGGTGGGCATCATGCATACATAATGAACAAACAGACAAAGTTAGAGAGATAGTGGAACTGGCTACTGGCACATGGGCCCAGCCCCTTTTTATTGCCAGGGTCACATGTCCAGTGACACCTGTGCTGGATGCATGTGGGGTGAGTGTAAGCCAGCCCTCAGGGAATGGTTGGTGCTGGCAACAACTACAACAGTGATCATTGGATCACACAAAGAGATTCAATCTTAAAGGATCCATGACTTGTGGTGCACTAAGGTAGGGGCACCAGATCTTAAATCACACACAAAAGATTCTATTGTAAAGGGTCCTTGACTTGTGGTGCACTGAGGTAGGGGCACCAGATCTGAAATCACTCACAAAAGATTCTATCATAAAGGGTCAATGACTTGTGGTGCACTGAGGTAGGGGCACCAGAGATGAGCGTGCTCATGTGAAGAAATTGTTAATGTCCCTTCGGGATATTCCTGCTGCCTGAGGTGACATTGTTGCGTCTGCTGTCTACAGCACGAAAGTCAATCATGAGGGGTCTATGAGTTGTGAGGGACAGAGTTAGTGGCACCAGAAGAGCTCAGTGTGTGAGCAGCCAGTGATGGCGTGTCCTTGCAGGTCAGGATTGGATTGGATATGTGTGAAACCTGCTGACCGCAGGGTAGGCCGGAGGCAGCGGTCAGCAAGGGCCCACAACCACGTGGCGTTGACTTGAGCTGTACAGAGTTAGTGGCACCTGAAGCACTCATCATGTGTGCAGCCAGCGATGATTCGTCATCCGGGTGGGCCGCACTGGAAGCAATGTCTGTTGCCTACTGGACTATGCAATTAATGAATCAAGACTGAATTTGAATTGAGAACCCTGCTGACAGCAGTGTAGGCAGGAGGCAGTGGTCAGCAAGGGCACACAGCCAAGAGGCGCTGACTTGAGCTGCACAGAGTTAGTGGCACCTGAAGCACTCAGCGTGTACACAGCCAGCGATGATGCGTCGTCTGGGTGAGCCGCACTGGATGCAATGTTTGTTGCCTACTGGACTCTGCAATTAATGAATCAATGCTGAATTTGAATTGTGAGCCCTGCTGACTGTAGTATAGGCCGGTGGCAGCGGTCAGCAAGGGCCCACAGCCATGTGGTTTTGACTTGAGCTGCACAGAGTTAGTGGCACCTGAAGCACTCAGCGTGTGCGCAGCCAGCGATGATGCATGGTCCGGGCGGGCCGCACTGGGAGCAATGTCTTTTGCCTAATGAATTCTGCCTCAATAAGGCCATGTGGCGTTTACTTGTGGTGCACTGAGTTAGTGGCACCTGTGGCGCTCAGCGGGTGCGTAGCCTGCGATGATGCATGGTCCGGGCGGGCCGCACTGGTAGCAATGTCTGTAGCCTACTTGACTGCGTCATCTACAATTGCGACCCAATCTGAATTGTGAGCCCTGCTGTCTGCAGTGTAGATCAAAGTCAGTAGTCAGCACAGACAAACTCCATGGTGCTGTGCGGCTGGGTTCGCAGAGGGCCTGTGTTGAGGAGGCCGGCGGTCATGGCAGCGGCCTCGAGGCAGGGTGAGGGCCGCTCCCTGGCAGACGTGTTGGCCTTCCTGGAAGTGAACCACGCCAAGAACGCTGGCCTATTTATTCACACTCCTACGCTGGATTGGGGTACGTTGAGCCAGCCCACTCCGCTTATGCTTACCGGGGGGGACACAGCTACATGACCGAGATCTTCCCCACTGAGGTAACATGGTTGCGTCCACTGTCCACAACACTACAAGCACCAGCAGTATATGTCCACAAGGAGAGGTCTGTGCTCTGCATATTGGGGTCTGTCCGGCACATCACCACCACAATTGGCATTTTGTGCATTCTTATTCATGGGTGACTTGCCTCCTTAAAAACCAAAACAGTTCAAAAAATGAGGGTTCAAGGTACAAAATTTAAAGACCACTACGAATTATATCCCCTAACAAACTCGTTCTCTACCAAAAAATCCTAGGGTCTAGTCACATATCACTAGTAAATGTGAGACTAAAATACTCCCTAAATAGGGATGTATCTGTAAACAACAATAGAGGAGTGCTCATGGGGTCATCTAAGGGCAGATCCCTTTAAGGACGTAATCCCTCACTCAACATAGGTGACATGCTTCATCATAGGGACTCTCCTCCCAAAGGAAACACCTAGTTCCTTTGAGGGCTACAACCCCCTCACTGTGAGGGAGGAGCTCAGGGATGTTTTGATGGAGTAAGTTGGGTATCCTAAACCCACCTATGACGAGTCTGACGTGTGAGTGAGAACGCAGCGCAAAGAATAAACTACAAAATGTGATGTGGGTGATTGTTAAAACTGACTATAAGGCAACAAACAACAATTTTAACCTAGATATGCCAGATGTCAGGATTAAAATAGCAGTGCACTATCGGTATAGATTTAAACCGCTAGGATGTGATGACAAATGGTCGACATGTTTCAGCCATGGTGATCCATAGATGGATCAGGCTTTCATCAGGACTAGGCCTGGGCGGTAAATTCCGTTCCGTTCGCGGAATTTGCGAAATTTGGGTAATTTCGCGTTCCGCGGAGAACGCAAAATTGCAAAACATCTACGTTCCGCAACTTTGCGAAATTTTTTGCTTGTTCGCGTTCTCAATATGCGTGTTCGCGAGATATTTCACCCCGAGCATGCAAACAGCGATCGCGAACAGGAAAAAAGTATCGCGAACAAGCAATTCTGCGTGTTCGCGGAATTTCTGCATGTTCACGGAGATTTTTACCGTTTCGCGGAGATTTGCGTGACGCGATTACGCAAATTCCGCCCACCCCTAATCAGGACCTAGACAACCAATGCTGCTGCTCTCAGAAAACGTGAGAAAAGAACAACTAATTAATTATAACATTAAAGGATATTTGAACATGAAACCAATCTCTGGTCTTTTCAGTGAGTGGATTTCACCATACCTAAAGATGAAAAAACACACAATGAGTATCAACTCCGTATGGATTGTTATATATAAAAAGACAAAGGGAACTGTGAATAGTGAGCCCACAAAGTACAAAAAATCTAAAAATCTCTTACCCGCAATCGCTGGGTATGAGACCTCACCTCTACCTGGCAACCGCTCAGGAAGGGAGCACCGCTCTGAATTGAAGAGAAGAAAACAAACTAGGTTCAGTGTCCTTGAGTGTACCAACTACCCACATGCAGAGTTAACTGCCATAGTAGTATGGCATGCATATGAACAAACAACCCATTTAAATATAAGGAAAAATGACCAAACTACGATAGCTAGAGGAGACATAGTAGTAACACTGGAATATGATCAAAAAGCGTGAACGGAAAAGACCAGGAGTACTGCAGAACCCTGCAGAGCAACCCCTTTCTCTGTAAATCCGAACGCAATGATCTCAAACTCAATGGTATCAAGGAAGGACTAATTGCTGAGTAACCTCGTTTCATTGTCCTCAATGAAAAACTAAGTCAGAAACTGATAGGTATGCGCCCAGACAGAGCGAAGGTAGAGCAGGGCAAAAGACCATAGTAACGGTCTTACCTGTCCGTCGGTACTTCTAGGCAGAGTGAGCCTGCTGCTGGAGGTAACCGATCAATGGTTCACACAACCTTTAAATACCCGTAGTCGCACTGAATTAACAGCTCGCACCTGATGCCGAAGCAGGGAGCGGAAGTCCCTCTGAAGAATACAAGCCCCAGCTAGGCCCGCAGAATACAAGGGTTCGCTCTCCTGTAACAAACGTTAGAAGGAAGTTGGCACGGAAGCTGCAAATACAAAGACAAAGTTTATTAACCCTTAAGGGTGGTCCTACAACCTATACAACACTCTTCAGCATTGCACAGAGTAGTACAAAGAACTTGCGTACACGGTCCCCTTTTATACAAAACAGAGGGGCTCATAAGTGGGTGGATACAACATAAAGCAAGGAATATTATCTTTTATGGACATTTTCGATACAGAACCAATATGTGGGCGGAGTAACCAATTTCCTGAGCCCGCGAAAACATGGTCAAGCAAGGACTAACTAATTACAGATGTGGTGAAGTCTGGGCATGCGCCAGATGGACAAAGGAGCTATTTATAGACTGTTACTAGGCCGATTACAAGAGCAACTAGCGAGAAGGAAGGACTCTTCTCGTGCACAGCACGTGGAGACATGACAATACAAAATGGAGTCCAGGCATTAGTCAACATAAGACAACAAACATTTTCTAAGGCAGGAGAGTTAATGTCTTTAGTGAATGCTTAATCATATCGCTGTTTTAGTTTTCAACAGAGGACCCTTTCAGCATTTACTGAAGACATTCGGCCTATTAGGATAATCATCAAATATGTCAATTTTCATCATCTCTTCCACCTCTTTGGTTAAATGTTTCTGATGGGTGACATTGGCGATAGCTTTCTTATCAGGAATACAAAATGACACACATAAAGAACAGAGTAAAGGACCACATTGGACACAGATGCAACAGGAAAACAGAACTGCTATAATAATACAGAGAGCAGTTAAAATCTTCCATCCCCATGTAGTGATCAATGCCCAAAACCATCCGGAAAAGGACCAAGTGCCATTTTCTGTATGGATCTCAGCCGCAATTTTATGTAGTTTATTAATAGCGCTATAAACTGATGGCGTATGATCAGGAATAAACATACAACAACTACTTCCGATAATTTTACATGCTCCACCTCTATCAGCTAACATAACATCTAATACCATGCGATTCTGTAATGCAACAATTCTAGTAATTTGTAATTCTTCCGTAAGATTCCCAAGTGCAGCAGCGGTTTGATTCGTCACAGCCTCTACGACTCTTGTCAATCTTCGAACCTTCCTACTATTTAGGGCAGCTCCAACAAAGAAAAACAATCCTAAGTTAAAATCAATATACTGTTGCAAACTCGTATCAGTTTGATCAACTTCATCAATAGATAGAGTGCGTTTATACCTATTTATAGTTACATTGTTCAGCAGCTTCAAATTTTTATGATAGGATGCAGGTGCTAAGAATACAGGAGGTAATAAAAACGCTACATAACATACTCCGGACCAGCCGGCCAGTAAGCGGTAATAACCCTTATTCCCACATACAAAGAATGTATTATGGGAGGCTAAGAAAGTACTATTATTTAGCCCATCTATATTGAAAACAATAATACAATCACTAACACCGACAGGAACATGACCCACACTCTGGACACACAGGTCCGCTTGAGCTTGTGCCACTTGAATCACAAAACGCTCTTGTCCTGTAGTGTCTCTGGTGTTCGTGAAGATGTAGGGAATCGATTCATTGTCTGGTCGATATTCTTCCCATTCCCATATTGTTCCGTTCGCTTGTGGATAGCCATCTCTATCTTGATGACATTCCCTATTAAGTCTGAAAAGTAATCGTCCCACTGTAGGTTTCCGTGTGGCAAAAAGCAAAGTGTACCATGCTCTACAAGAGCCATTATGAGAAAAAGGAAGAGGTATGAATGGCGTTCCTCCTTTCTTCTGATGAGCTGGCATCATACCACATATCCAACAGTTCGTAGCATTCGTGGCAACGTGGGTATGATGCAACATCTGGATGAAAGTGTTATTCAAATAAGACTGACGATGCTTCAGTTCTTGATACGGAAGGGTATAAAAGTAGTGCTCCTCAGGCACTGGAGTAGTCAAAACAAGCAACTCCCGGGCAGGAGTCACATCCTCTACAAACTATATAGCTATACCAATAATAGCTACAGTAATAATAAAGCCTGTCGCACAAAGAATCTTCTTCTTTTCCATCTTGCAGTAAAAAGTCAATATCTTCCTGAAACTAAAAGGTTGTCAGAACTCTTCCCCTTAGGCAGCGGTTGATTTCTTCACCAGCGGGCCAAGACGGGTGTCGCTACACTAATGCAGGGCTGATCCCCCCCCCCCTTGCCTCATTGGCTCTCCGTTTCACTAACCTAAGGGCCGTTCTGACAACGTATCTGGATACAGAAAAGAAAAATCACTTCCTCGGTCGAAGATGATATCTCCCTCCTCCGGGGATCACTTGGTCCGGGAAGAGCTCCGCAGTGTCGTTTGGTTCCACGGCACGGCCTTTCTCCGCAGTCAGGATTTCTCGATGGTCGGTCAACACAGCAGGATCCACCAATCCAGACGGCACTTTACGACAGTGCAAGGAGTGGATCCAGTTCTTCCGATTGGAAACTCGCACAGCTGTCCTTGTTGCGAGCAGAACTTGCTCAGGGCCGACCCACCTTGGTTCCAGACTGTTCGTCCTTTGGAAAGCCTTTACCATCACCAAATCACCAGGTCGGAGGTTATGGCCTTCACCTGTGGACCGATCAGGGAGCGCTTCTCGAACCTGTTGATGAATAGAAACCAAATTATCCGTTAACTGTGCCAGATAATCACTCATCATTACACAAGGTACATCATACATTGACTGTGGTTTTGGTGGGCCCCAAATATTCATTGGGCGCCCATACACAGTCTCATAGGGCGTGAGACCGGTCCGAGAATGCGGATCGATCTAATTGACAATAATGCCAGCGGTAAAGCATCTGGCCAAGTCAAAGAAGTTGAAGCTTGAATCTTAGCAATTTTTAGCTTCAGTGTACTGTTATATTTCTCAACCAGTCCCGCAGACTGCGGGTGAAACACCGCATGAAACTTCTGCGTTATGCCTAGTCCTTTCAGGACATACTTAATGACATCTGCTACAAAATGAGGCCCGTTATCACTCCACAGCAATCTGCAAACCCCATATCGAGGGAAAAACTCCTTCAATAGCATCTTTGCTGTAGTCATTGCAGTATTGTCTTTCGTAGGGTAGGCCTCCACCCATTTACTGAAGGCACAAACCACTACTAGAACATACTTCAGATTGTTACAGCGCTCAAGCTGAATGTAATCCATCTGCAGAACCTCAAAGGGTGCAGTGGGTGTCGCAAACCCTCCTGCTGGAGTTCGTGTACCCTTCCCTGGGTTATACCTCAGGCAAATCATACAGGTCTGCACTACCCTTTTTGCCGTACTAGCGATCTCCGGATGCTCCCAAACTCGTATGAGTAATTTGACAATTGCGGAAGCTCCGACATGCGCTAGTCCATGTGCCATCTGGACCATAGGTTGTACGAAAGCAGTGGGTAACTTCCATTTATCCATCTGCTTACTTCTCCAACACCCTTCATCATCTAATTCTCCATCATTGGACCATTGCTCCCGTTCCTTATCGGAAGCGGTCCTCTGTATCTCCAGTACTTCTCTCCTGGCATCGTGACATCTTTCTGTCTGCGACTTCACAACATACATTGCAGTAGCACCAGGCTGCATCGCAGTCTCTCGTGCCACCCGGTCTGCTAAAGCATTCCCTTCTCCAACTTTATCAACCACCTTCTTATGGGCACTGCATTTAACTATAGCAATCTTCTTTGGATATGTTAGTGCAGTCAAGAGGTTGTGAACTAACTCCCCATACATTATCTGGGTTCCATGTGACGTTAGAAACCCTCTCTCCTTCCAGAGTAGGCCGAAATCGTGCGCTACTCCGAAGGCATAGCGGCTATCTGTATAAACATTCACACGCAATCCTGCACTGAGCTCACACGCTCATGTTAATGCTATCAGTTCCGCTGCTTGAGCTGATTTCTGCGGTATGCGTGCTGTCTCCACTATTGTTTGTAACGTGTTAATTGCATACGCTGCTGAAGTGGTACCCTCTGATAGCTTCAGGCATGATCCGTCCACCCACAGTTCTCCATCTACATCTGTAAAGGGCGTATCCTGGAGATCAATACGACCCTTTGTCTGTTCCTCAGTCACAAGAATACAGTCATGTGTTTCTCGTGCTTCAGGCTGATTTTCCGGAAATGGCAACAATGTGGCTGGATTTAACGTTACACACCTCTTTAACGTAATATGAGGAGCCAAAAGCATCAACTCATATCCCGTTAAACGGGCACTGGTCAGATGCTGCGTCTTTGTCTGATTAAGCAGGGCATCCACAGCATGGGGAACTAATACCAGCAGCTTGTGAGATAACACAATTCCCTCGCTTTGGCGTATTGACACAGCTGTCGCCGCAACCGAGCGAAAACACCCTGGTAATGCTCGGGCAACAGGATCAAGTACAGCCGAAAAATATGCACACGGGCGCTGCTTGTCGCCGTGCATCTGCACTAGAACTGATAATGCACATCCATCTTTCTCATGCACATACATTGAAAAGGGCTTCGTATAATCAGGGGTACCTAACACTGGTGCTGAACAAAGGGCTTGTCGTAATTGCTGAAAGGCAATTTCACACTCATTGGACCAGGGAAGAGGAATCAGACTGTCTTTTGTCAAAAGTGCTAACAATGGCTTAGCTAAGTGTGAGAACCCCAATATCCATTGCCTACAGAAAGAGGCCAAACCCAAGAATGCACGCACATCCTTCTGTGTGGAAGGTACTGGTGTGTCCAAAATTGCTTGAATACGATCTGGTGTAAGTGCACGCCCCTCCTTAGACAAAAGGTGACCCAAATAAGTCACCTTTGGTCTACAGAACTGCAATTTTCTCCTCGACACTTTGTGATTGTGAGATGCCAAAAAGGAAAGCAAGGATAATGTAGTCTGCTCACACAGCTCAGGAGTGTCAGCCGCCAACAAGATGTCATCGACATATTGTATGAGGGCGACACCGTCAGGCAGAACAAAAGAATCCAATTGCCTTTTCAATGCTTGACTGTAAATACTGGGACTCTCTGTATAGCCCTGAGGGACTCTGCAAAACCTATAAGACCTATTATTCAAAGTGAAACCGAAAAGATATCGGCTATCAGGGTGAATAGGGATCGAAAAGAAGGCATTTTTCAAATCAATGACTGAAAACATAGTCGCCGTTGGCGGGACCAAAGTGAGTAACGTCGTGATATCAGAAACCACTGGATACTGAGGTATCACTATCTTATTCACCTCTCTTAAGTCAATGATAAAACGATAAACCCTGGTGTCAGTATCTTTCTTCAAAATGGGTAAAATAGGACTGTTGCAAACATTATAGGGAACTTCCTCCACTACTCCCACCTTAATCAAATCCTGCACAATTTGTATGAGTGCCTCCTCCCCCTCTTGGGAAATACGATACTGAGGAAGGCGCGGTAACACCGCACCCTCCTGGACACTAACGTGGACAGGCGGGATCACCATCTGTCCTACATCAGTATCTGAAACGGCCCACAAAGAATGGGGAAGAGAGGCTAATGCAGTATCCTCCGCAACCACACACATCCGGTCTGTCAGGGGGTGATTATCGTTTAAGATCACACGTACTCCAGTAGGGGAGCAGCGGATCGTAGCTCTGAAGTGCTTAAGCATATCGAGACCCATAATGTTGTCGGGCGTGTTCGGAGCGAGCAAAAACGGACAGGGTGCAGAAAAGTGATCAACATGGAAGAGAAGGGGTCGAGAAAGAGGGCTGCGAGAGAGTGTACCATCAAACCCTACCGATGTAACCATTAAGCCAGATGGGGGAGCCCTCGGAACCAATTGTTTAGATAGTGCACTGCGAGTAGCTCCGGTATCAACTAGGAACCGATCAGTAGACCCCAAAACACTTGCTGAAACATAAGGACCCTGCTGATCAACCGGTACTTCAACTGATTCCAACCCCCATCCAACGCAATCCTATGCATGCTGCGAATCATAGTACCCAGGGCGGTCATTCCCAGTCATTTGATACTGATTTTGCCGATCAAATACGTTAGGTCTATCTCGCTGCTGCACGCTAGGCTCAAAACGAGCAGGATCACTGGAATGCCCTCTGAAGTTCGAAAAGCCCCCTCTACCTCGCGGTGGTCCCTGGCCACGTCCCTGACGAGATGCATATAATACCGGACATTCTCTGGCCCAATGGCCCGACTGTTTACAATACGCACATTGATTTCTATTAACATCTGATCGACCGGAAGGGGGACCATAAGATCCTCCTCTACCTCTGTCGACACCCCGACGAGGCGGACCATATACTTGTGCTAACATCACCTTAGTTTTCAAATCTTTTGATTTCTTCTCCTCATGCCCCTTCGCTTCTTGTTCCTGATGCTCATAATACTGAGCCATAGTCAGGAGGGATGCCGGAGACGACGTGGACCAGGAACTTTCACTCGCTTTTAAACGAGCTGCTATTCCCGGCAATAAATTCGCCACATATTTATCGACAAAAAGATGTCGACCCGTATCATCCGTAAGCAACTGACCGCTGAAATCATGAAACGTCTCCTCAAAACGTGTAAAAAAGTCTGAAACTGATTTGTCAACCTTCTGTTTACATGATGCTAACATATTCCAATCAATCTTTTTAGGGGGGATAATTGTTTTCAATTTCGTCAAGATAGCAGCAGGAAGATCTAAAATAAGCTGGGGTGGTTTTTGCGCGGGTTTTCTCTCCCTATCCTCATCCTCAATCGCAGACCATCTAGCCTTAAAAGCAGTAACATCATCCACCTTCCGCACAGATCGCCACATATCCGGTGGTAAAATGAGCCCAAAAAACAAATCTATATCTGCTAAAGTCATCGTACAAGAATTCAAGGCCCCTTCGACCTCTTCGTAAAAGGCCGCTGGATTCTTGCGGGGGTCACGTAATGCATTCTTTAATGCCATAACATCAGCCTTATGCCAGGGAGTATAAACCCAATTATACACAAAATATCCCCTAGCATCGGGGGAAGATATATCTGAACTATTCCCTGCTCCTTTAGGAGGAACATACAAAGGTGCCGCCTCTCGCATCGGTTTAGCATGCACTAGTTCACTCTTATCTGAATGGGAAGTAGATGATTGGTCGCCGCCGGTACGGGAATCCGATTGCTCCGCCTCCCCTGCCTTTAGGCGCGCTTTCTCTTTAAGTTCAGACGCCGCATCCCGTAATGTAAACAGCCGTAGGACCGCATCGGGTACCTTAGAGAGAGAAAAAGTACCGTTACGTAATGCTTTAGCATCTGAAACTACAGCATCAGGCTCAAAAACATCAGAATACTTCCGAAAGGCAGTAATCACATCATGAGAAAAGGTTTCAAGAAAATACAGCTGCTCTTTATCCCGCCAATTTTCCAAAGACTCCAATAATTCGGAAAGAGATAGCTTGCCCTTAAGCGCACAAAGAGAAATTTTCCGAAGCTCACCCATACGGTCAGTTGATAACATGGACCGCGTGTCTACATTATCCGAAACCAATCCAGAATCTTGCGTTCTCGGGGTGGACGCGCCAACATAAGGGGGCGGAGAGCGATCTAATAAATAAAAATCATCTTCAAGATTAGTAAGGACAGGATAAAGTGGCTGGCGGACAGCATACTGACCCGAGACTTGCAACCTACGCTCTTTCTCCTGTCTCTCCGCCAGTTCCCTTTCCTCCCGACGCTTCGCTTCCTGTGCTCTCACATGATCATTTTTCCGTTGTTCTTTATCAAACAGCGCTTTCTCACGTTTCTCTCGTTCACGCACTTCCTTCACCCATAACCGTACACATTCAAACATGTCTTGCCGAGCACGCCGTTTACACATACACTGTTCCACATACTCAATCTTACGCATATCAAACGATCCGTACAAAGGCCATCGCAACTCAGGATCCTTTTTGGTGTATTTCCTCCACACTGTGCTGTACATTATAGAGGAAAGACCATGCTTCACATACATATCCCTATTAGGAGTCCCCTCTGGGGGGGCTGGAGCAGATTCCTCGAGATTTAACCGGTTTCCAAAACAGCAGCACCACTTACGGAGTGCGCTGAAAGCAGGCATGCTCAAAAATAATGCAGAATATGCAGTATTATCAAAAAATGGCACTTAAACTTTGTGCCGTTCAAATTGTCACAGTTCCGGAGAAATATCTCCACATTACCTGCCTATATGTGTTGCAACACATATATTCTCACAGTAATCAATACAAAATATGACCGGTCATCACAAATCAAACTCAAATAGCCAACTCAGGCTTCAAAACTCGGAGCAAGTACCGTACAACGGTTCTTACCAATCAAGAGTGTCCAGATTCCAACTGCCAAGTTCCAAAATTCGCCCAAACGGCTATCGCGGCAAACCGACAGAAGAGGTCTCAGTCGAGGACCGGCGCCACCCAGAAGGTCAGTTCGGAAGGGAAGGAAGAAACCTCGGGATGCCAGGACTAAAACCGCCGCTGGCAGTGATCACATCCCCGGCCAAATTCCTCACCTTCGTCACGACCAATCCTTCGAGCATCCGAGTCACCGATGAGCCCCACGTGACGGGCGCCAATTGAAGAATACAAGCCCCAGCTAGGCCCGCAGAATACAAGGGTTCGCTCTCCTGTAACAAAGGTTAGAAGGAAGTTGGCACGGAAGCTGCAAATACAAAAACAAAGTTTATTAACCCTTAAGGGTGGTCCTACAACCTATACAACACTCTTCAGCATTGCACAGAGTAGTACAAAGAACTTGCGTACACGGTCCCTTTTATACAAAACAGAGGGGCTCATAAGTGGGTGGATACAACATGAAGCAAGGAATATTACCTTTTATGGACATTTTCGATACAGAACCAATATGTGGGCGGAGTAACCAATTTCCTGAGCCCGCGAAAACATGGTCAAGCAAGGACTAACTAATTACAGATGTGGTCAAGTCTGGGCATGCGCCAGACGGACAAAGGAGCTATTTATAGACTGTTACTAGGCAGATTACAAGAGCAACTAGCGAGAAGGAAGGACTCTTCTCGTGCACAGCACGTGGAGACATGACAATACAAAATGGAGTCCAGACATTAGTCAACATAAGACAACAAACATTTTCTAAGGCAGGAGAGTTAATGTCTTTAGTGAATGCTTAATCATATCGCTGTTTTAGTTTTCAACACCTCCACGGAAGGAACGCGCATGCTCCGAATAGTGAGCCGCTACAATTCGCATGACGCGCATGTCCAGTAATCAAGACCGATCCTGCGCGCATGCGTGTAGAGAAAAATGATGCCTAGATCACTGAATAGCCCCGTTCATCAAAACGATATAACGGAGAGGCCGTGGCAATATGGAAACACACCATACACAGTCCACACAATGTCCTACAAGCATAGCGAAGGCACATAATAACTATGCGTAAGTCGAGTAAAAGGACACTAGGGCATGTAGAAGCATGTAAAACCACAGAAACTGTGCGTGAGTATGACACGAACACACAGGATGAATGAGGCCTAAAGGTAACATGACGAATTAAGTAGAACGGATATAGATACTCAACCTCCGTGGATATAAACAGAGAAGAGCATAAACTATATTTAGACACAAAAGAGATCTGATTAAGGCTCACTACCAGTCAAGCCAACACAATAAAAAATGCCCTGTGTGAAGTAACAGAGTCAAAAAACAGGGTGCTTGCGCACAAATGAGACTCTTAAATCAAACCAACATATATTATATCTCATGGCTGAATTCAAAACACTCCAAGGAGACCTATAGAGAAGCCCAAGGAATCTCATCGTTGAGCCCTGACACGGAACTATTGAGCTTATGTGTCCAACGTTGTTCTTTCTTGAAGAGAAAAGTTGAGATATCAGCAATATGTGAAGGGACGAAAGGTTGTTCGATTACCGTCCATTGTAAGTCTTGAGGTGAATGTTGTGCTGTGACAAAATGTTGGGTTAGTCTCGTAGATGTTTTTCTACATCGAATGGTACTCTTGTGTTCAAGTATCCTTGTCTTCACTCGTCTGGTGGTCATCCCAACGTATCGAAGGGAACAAGGACATGTGATGAGATAAATTACATTGCTGCTGTTGCAATTAGTATGGCTCATTAGAGTCCATGGTCTAGAAGTCCCTATGTTGATCTCGGTGGTGTGTCTGGTGTTAGCACAAGCAGCACAACTACCACATGGAAAGTGACCACGTATGGCAGGAAGATTCCAAAGTGTGTTCTGCTGTTTATCAGTAACCTCACGTGGGCGGGTGTGCACTAATCGATCCCTGATGTTAGAACTGCGTTTAAACGCAAAAAGGGGACGTTCGAGTGGTGTGGTATCAATATTCAAAATCTTCCAATTAGATAAAATGCATTTCTTAATCTGATTGGAAAGGGTGCAAAGCGTGTTTACACAAGTAAGTCTCTTGGTAGTTTCTTTGACGGGTTTGGGTTCCAGTAAGGCAGCCCTGTTATTATTGGCTGCACGTTTCAACGATTGTTTTATCAGTTTCTTAGGGTAATGTCTCACCAACAATTGGTTGGCTAAATCATGTGCATGATCTTGGTATTTAGCCATTGTGGTACAATTCCTCTTAATACGCAAGAACTGACCAAAAGGTAGATTCTGGCGTAAGGCTTTAGGATGAAAACTGTCAAATAGTAACAGAGAATTTTTAGACATGGGTTTCCTGAACAATTCAGTGCTAAGACCCCCATTTGTCGGAAAAATCAGAATATCAAGAAATGGTAAGCATGATTTGCTAAATTCGCATGTGAAACGGAGATATGCATTTCGACTGTTAAGCCAAATTTTGAATTCATTGATGGAACAAACCGAGCCCGACCAAACTACCAGCACATCATCGATATAGCGCTTCCAACATCGAATATGATGTCTAAAAGGATTGAGAATGCTGAAAATGTGTTCCTGTTCGAAGCTGTGCATGTAGAGATTGGCTAGACTAGGGGCAAAAACACTCCCCATAGAAGAACCGGACACTTGCAAGAAAAGTTGGTCCTCAAATCGTAAAAAGTTTTCTTTCATTGCAATGCGGGCACAATTGGTGATGAAAGAAACTGGTGTAATAGAGTCAGGCACTCTCTCACGTAGCAAGGTCTCGATGGTTGCAAGGGTCTCATCCTGCGGAATACACGTGTACAGTGATTCCACGTCAAACGAGACCAGGAAATCATCATCTGTATTGAACTCAATAGTTTCAATCAAATTCAAAACATCCTTGGTGTCCCTCAAGTATGTAGGCATGTCCAGGACCAAAGGATGTAAGAAATGATCCACAAAGGTGGATAAAGGTTCAAGAAGAGACCCAAGTCCAGATATTATAGGACGCCAAGGGGGTGGTCTCTGTGTCTTATGTACCTTGGGTAGCGTGTAGAAGTAGGGGATGATAGGATGACTCTTGACCAAATATTTGGCTTCTTGTCCAGTGACCCAACCATTAGCTAGAGCTTCTTCAACCATAGTCTTAATCTCCAGTTCTAATCTTTTGGTGGGATCCTCATGTAGAGGTGTGTAGAATTGAGTGTTACCCAGTTGTCGTAGGCATTCAGAACGGTACTGGGAGGTGTCCATCACCACAATGGCACCACCCTTGACGGCCGGTTTGATCGTGATAGACAAGTCTGTCGCTAGGGACTGCATGGCAAGTTGTTCTTTTTTATTAAGATTTTGATATTGCCTGGTCTTACTAGTGCACATACTTGAGACTTGTAGGGTGACTGCTTTCTCAAAGGTCAAGACCTGTGGAGGAACCTGGTTAGACAGAGGATTGGACGTAGATTTGTTCTTCAGACCAGTGTTCATATTGAGTTCCTCACTGTCGTCCAACGGTTTATCCCTAAGGAAGAATTCAAGCCGAATCTTGCAGAAGAATTGTGCTAATTCTTGTCTGATCTGAAAGGCGTCGCCACCAAAGGTGGGAACAAACCCTAAGCCTTTATTCAGAAGGACTTGTTGATCTGCACTGAGCGTGTGACTACTCAGATTCACAACTATAGCGTCTCGTTGGTGGAGTTCGCTAGTGCTTCCGTCATGCTCCTGGTGGAGTGGGCCGGTGGATTGTCTGCCCAATGGACCTGTGCCCTCTGGTTCCGACGTTTTCCTCTTGATCTGTTTCGGCCTGAGCCTAAAAAAGGCTGGTTAGAATAGAACGAAGGCTGGGGCTGGAATGGGAACAATTGTCCCTGAGGAGGTAAAACTGGATAGTTATAAGGACCAGGAGTCCACCATGGTGGTGGTGGTCCCAGAGGTGGAGGACCTCCTCTATAACCTCTCCATTGTCCTCTGTTGCGGTTAGAGAAACCTCTTTTCGGTGGTACATCTTGGTTGGAATTCTCCGAGTCACTGGACCACTCCCCACTACCAGAGGTGGAGTAATTAGACCCATATCTCCTCCCTTGTCGATTGAACGGGGGAGGGGCATAGTCTGCACTGGTGTACGGGTAAATTTTCTCCATCGAGAAACGTGCTAAGTCTTTCTTAAACTTGTGGATTTTAGTTAATAAGATCGAGTCCTTGAATTCCTTGTTGTTTGTGTTATTCTGGGTGTAGTCAGAATCAGTTGGGCCATCTCATCATCAAAAGCTAAGCCAGGCCGCTCAGCCATGATGCTGATTGAGATCAATGTAAATCACACAAAAGGTGAAACAAAACTAGTCGCCAAGCTATCTCATCCGTCAAAAAAATCCTCAAAGTAAAAACAGAACACCTCAGATATGTGCCTGTAAGACAAGAAACGTGAAAAAATGAACCCGCAGCCAAGGCTGCTCAAAGTACTCAAAAACCAAAACAGTTAAAAGAATGAGGGCTCACTATTCACAGTTCCCTTTGTCTTTTTATATCTAACAATCCATACGGAGTTGATACTCATTGTGTGTTTTTTCATCTTTAGGTATGGTGAAATCCACTCACTGAAAAGACCAGAGATTGGTTTCATGTTCAAATATCCTTTAAGGTTATAATTAATTAGTTGTTCTTTTCTCACGTTTTCTGAGAGCAGCAGCATTGGTTGTCTAGGTCCTGATGAAAGCCTGATCCATCTATGGATCACCATGGCTGAAACATGTCGACCATTTGTCATCACATCCTAGCGGTTTAAATCTATACCGTTAGTGCACTGTTATTTTAATCCTGACATCTGGCATATCTAGATTAAAATTGTTGTTTGTTGCCTTATAGTCAGTTTTAACAATCACCCACATCACATTTTGTAGTTATTCTTTGCGCTGCTTTCTCACTCACACGTCAGACTCATCATAGGTGGGTTTAGGATTCCCAACTTACTCCATCAAAACATCCCTGAGCTCCTCCCTCACAGTGAGGGGGTTGTAGCCCTCAAAGGAACTAGGTGTTACCTTTGGGAGGAGAGTCCCTATGATGAAGCATGTCACCTATGTTGAGTGAGGGATTACGTCCTTAAAGGGATCTGCCCTTAGATGACCCCATGAGCACTCCTCTATTGTTGTTTACAGATACATCCCTATTTAGGGAGTATTTTAGTCTCACATTTACTAGTGATATGTGACTTGCCTCCTTCACACATACTTGGTTCCCACCTCTCCCAACATTCAGCTATTGTGTGGTTGAGGGGCCATGCCATTTTCAGAATGTCCACTATCCTGTTCTGTGCTGCCTCGGTAGTAGTCGGAGGGGAGGGATCCGGGGGGGTCCTGGGGTGGTGGCTGTGGGTGCTGTGGCCCTCTTGTGTGTTGGAGCTGCATGATCAGTAGCTCCATGATATGTGTTACATTCCTACTGCCAACGCGCCTTATCGCCTGTTTTTGGATCGCATCGCAGATTTGGCTGGTTATTGAAAATATCGGGAAGTGGTGTTTTCATGTTTTTTTGCACGGGAACGCCTACTCTCCATATCATTAGCGTTATTTGTCGCTCTCATCCGTGGCGATGTTTTTTGCGGAAGCTATCGCTGAAAAACTGGCGATATCGGCAGTTTGCACCAGGGGTGGGTGAAATTTGCGCAGTCACGCTACGCAAAGCTCCTCAAAACTGTAAAAAATCTCCGCGAACACGCAGAAATTCCACGAGTACGCGGAATTACTTGTTCGTGATGCTTTTTTCCTGTTCGCGATCGCTGTTTGCATGCTCGGGGGGAAATATCTTGCGAACACACATGTTGAGAACGCGAACAAGCAAAAAATCAGCGAAAACGCGTAATGCAGAATTTGGGGCAATTCCGCGTTCACCGCGGTACGCGAAATTACCCAAATTCCGCAAATTTCGCGAGCGGAACAGAATTTGCTGCCCAGGCCTAGTTTGCACCAGGTTGAGAATGGGACGATAAGTCTTTTGCCACTTTTACTGCGCTAAAGTGCCGATAACTCGGCGATTAGTCCATGAGTATACACCACATAATTTTTTTATTTTTTTCGTCCGCGTTCGCTCACCCAGACACTTTTTCTTTTTTAATTCTTTTTTGGCCCTGGAGATCCTTGTGAGATCCCCTGAGCAGGGTGTTTGTACCCTGCCCACTTTTCCTGTTTTGTCACCATTTTATAAACTCTTTTCTTGTGATTCACATGCAGCTACAGCAAACTCCTAATAAACCCAATGGCTTGTTTTAGAGCCACCCTGTAACCCAACAGTGGGGACTTATCGCTGAGTTATCGGCACTTTAGCACAGCAAAAGTGGCAACAAAATTATTGCCCCTTTCTCAAGTTGGTGCACACTGCCACATTGCCCACAGGCTGACGGTAACAACACAGCGGACAACCAACATCCCTCCGCAGGCAAAGCTGCTGGCTGTGCTGCATCTGTTGGCCTCTGGTACCTTCCAACCAACAGCTGCCAGAGTTGGAGGAGTCTCACAGCCAGCCCTATTAAACTTCCTCACACATTTCTTGGATTCATGTCTACAAAAGCAAGGCCCGTGTAGCCGCACCACACGCTCGTCCCAATTTGTAGTATTCCTGCATCAACCAACTCCAACCCCAGCTGTTGCCTTACGCCTCTGTTCTCTAGATCCAAGAATGTGGTTTCTGAAGAGGGTGTGCGCCAAGTCATGAAGTCCAGTAGTCAACAGAAGTGGAAAAACAGTACTTTATTAAAAAAACATAAATTAACAACACGAAAACATCAAAAAACGAGTGCCATTCCCAACGGGGAACATCATCAGGGCAACTTGTGGATCAAAATAACTGCAGATCGTCCTGGAAATCCCAATACAATTCCATATTCCGAAAGTCCGTATTCAGAAACCTGTTGGATAAATGGTGACAATGGCCAAGCATTCGTATGGTCACAAACGTAATCTGGTATAATGCATTGCATTTGGAGAAACCGGAATGCTTACAGGTATGATCAAGCCTGCAGAAAAAGACCGTAACAGAAGTTTGTGTGGTCGTAACATTCGTAGGAAAGAACAGGAAGGTTACGACCACACAAACTTCTGTTACGGTCTCATTATGCAGGATTTATCATACCTGTAAGCATTACGGTTCGTATCAGCTTGATACCCCTGCAGCTTCACTTCACCCACACTGCGCAAGACCAGCTGGAGACCAAGCAAGGTAACCACGCAATAGCAGGCTTCGTGCAAGTGTTGGAGGCAATTGACTGCACACATGTACTACTTGTGCCCCCTGCCGACACTGCACACAATCACTGCAACAGAAACCACATGCATTCCAACAATGTGCAGGCAAAACTGGACCACCAGGGCCTGTACAATAATGTTGTTGGAAACTTCCCAGGCAGTGTGCACGATCCTTACATCTTCCGCAAGCACCCCAGCCCTGGTCCCCAGACCGGTCCGCAGCCCAGCGATGACTGCCTGACCCTGCGCACCCAGACCTCAATGCTCACCTGCCACCTCCAGTGTGTCTCTAAGAGGGCCCAGCACGTGCCAGAGCAACCTCCTCGCCGTCACTGGATTCCACGGCACAGGCCCCCAGCTCATCTTGCTGCACTGCACCGAGGACTTATGTCTGTACAGCCTGCTGCCTTTGGCATACACACGGTCCAGCTGAGCTCACAATTCAAATCGGGTCTTGATTGCCAGGATGGCGTATCGAGGCCTACACATCATCGCAGGCTAAACACCCGCTCAAGTCTGGTGCCACGAACTCAGTGCAACTCAAATAATCACCACGTGGCGGAAGGCCAGTGTTGGGCAAAATGCCTCAGCTGCCACCAACCCTGTGCACCTCACGTCATCGCCACGTGGCAGGAGGCCAGTGTCAGCCAAAGTGCCTCGGCTGCCCGCAACTCTGTGCACCTCAAGTCATCGCCATGTGGCAGGAGGCATGTGTCGGCCAAAGTGCCTTGGCTGCCACCAACTGTGCACCATGATTCATGGGCCCTTTATGATTGAATATCGTGGTGCGGACGCCGTCATGTCACCTCTGGCAGTGGGGAATGTGATGTGGTAGGTTCCTAGGCCCTCATGCATAAATAATAACCACACGGACACACCCAGATAGAGAGTGGAAATGGCCTCGAGCATGTGCGCCTGGCCCGTCTTTATTGGCAGGGTCACATGTCCTGTGATGCCTCTGTTGAATGGGAGTGGCTGTGGCATGCTGACAACTAGACCTGTGATCAGCAGATCATTACAGGGAACACCTGGGACATGTAGCATTGTCGTATTCCCCCTGTAGGTGTAAGCAGAGTGGGCTGGCCTGGCGTATGCCAGTCCAGCGCAGGAGTGTGAGCAATGACCATGGGGCTCCGGGTGTGGTTCCGTCCTGGGCTGGACAAGGAAGTAACTAATGAGTGGGTCTCTGTTGTACTGTCGTCGACAACCGGAGCAAAATCGGTAATGTTGCACCCTTTGACTCAAGTCCCACAACATGAGGAACATGGACGTAAGGGGGAATTGGCATTCATCTATACTTCTACAATTGAATGATCATAGTCATCTGTGTGAATTTGAATGTTTAATGCACTTTCAGTGGAGTGTTGGCTTAAGGTATTTTCTTCTCTTGTTTTTGGTATAGCCAGTACTATGTACTCATCCCACTGCGCCAATTCCCAAGCACTTATAAATTCACCATGCACCCATGTACTCATGCAATGACACAGGCACTAACACATGCACTCCTACAATCCTCTGTACACTACTCATGCAGTCCTCTTACCAACTACACACTACTCATTCGCTCCTTCAATTCCCCAGGTAGTGCCCATGCAGTCCAGCAATCACCCTGTCACTCCCCATGCACTCCTCCAATCACCCAGACAGTATTAGGTACTTATCCAATCACTCCGCCAATTCCCAAGTACTTATAAATTCACCATGCACTCTCCTTGCAGTATTCTAATCATCCAGTCAGTACCCATGTACTCATGCAATGACCCAGGCAGTAACCATGCACTGTTACAATCCCCTGAGCACTACTCATACATTCCTCTAACCCCCAAGAGACTACTCATTCACATCTCAATCAAAAAAACTATAGGTTTCATGGACATTATAGTTCAAAATTAGCATTTAAAAAACCTTTGAAATTCACTCAAAAACTATAGGTTTCAGGGATGATATAGTTAGAAATTAGCATTTAAAAAACCTTAGAAATTCACTGAAAAAAACATAGGTTTCAGGGACGTTGTAGTTAGTTGGACATTTCACTCGTACAAAACCAGAGAAGTTTGGCTGTTATAGTTCAGCTAACTATAACTCGGGCCCCGCAATGTACTGCTGATGACGTCACATATTACATCATTCATGACATGTTCAGTGACATCACTGAAGACATCTCAACTGACATCACTGATATCATCCAGTGACTGTGAGCTTCAGTAAAGTTTAAATATGTTAAATATATATATATATATATATATATATATATATATATATATATATATATATATATATATATATATATATAAGCAGATCCGTAAGCTTGCTGCGAACGCCACTCCACACCGTCACAGCATAAACGGACACGGACCAAAGTTAAGTGCTGGTTATTTTATTTTGTGCCTTTCTGCCGCCATAACGTTTCGGCTCCTCCGAGCCTTGATCACATGACAACATGAACCAATTACGAGTTGACTTATAAAGTGACTGTGCAAATATTCAATTCATCACGTGACTGCTTACTGATGGATATAGACAACAGACTTGACTGATATAACTGTGCAAAATAACGCAATTAAAAGTAGTAGACGCACGGTAATTAGAATTATAAATAATTATAAAAAAACCCAAATTGGTGAATACATCGAATAAATAAATTATTTAAAATCAATGTAAATACAAATAGCAAACAGTTGTACCAAGAATAAATAAATAAATATTCTTTCCTTTGTGTAAAATATCGCTGTTGCAAATGCTTGGCGCAACCACCTGAGTATATCTTAAAGGCATAGTAGTTTCCACATGCCTATACCCATTAATCGTGTAACAGTTATTCAACAGTTATATTGTAAGGATGCATTGCTGAGGCACAAGGACAACTGGAGGATCATGAGATAAAATATTTCATGAATCCATAATAATATATGTTTAATGACAGTGTCCCAATCTAAAAGATACATCTGATGTCTGGCAAAAAATTATCCCTTCTTATGTGTAAACTATAAAGGAACATATCTACAGAAACCATCACAGCAGCCTTACTTCATCTTATTATAATCTAAGTAGATATTCACGGGATGAATCCCTGATTGTAACGCTATAAGTTGGTCTGCTTAAAATGTCATATATATACAGTCACGTTGAAGATTAGTGTAAATGTGCAAAATGTGATGTGCAAATATATAAAGTGCATCCGTGAAATGTGTTAAAATAACGAAGTTAATTCTAATGTCACATATTTGGGGGAATACTCTAAACGAAATATTGACTTGATTGAGTTAAGGGACATTGCCCTGTACATCTGGTGACTAGAGATAAGTTCAATGTAGACAAAATGTAAAAACATGTAAAAGATTCGTGTAAAATACGTTAAAACCATTTAAGGGGCATATGGAGATCAGTATATCCACTCAACTATCACTGCCCGGTTGATAACAGTAGGTCGTTCTCCATAGCGGTTGTTGTTATATCCAGTAGTCCTCATTGTTAGAGAAGACTGAAAGATGTTATCTTTAGGGAAAAGTACTATATGGTGAGAGCCCTCACCAATGTATGAAGTGATGTAATGAGTGGAAACAAGAGAATTTAATGTCTAAGGGTGCCTTGTGTTTAATGGGTTCTAGTGTAACTTCATTATTGAACACAGGTAAGTTCGAGTGGCACCCTATAGGAGGACTGGCAGCAATGTCGGGGGTACAGTCGGATACGTGCATCAGAGAGAATCAAATTGTCCTCACTTAGAAATTTTGGATGTTAAAAAATGCATATAAAAAATAAATATATGTATATATAAGCGAATTAGAAGGACCGTGAGATACCTTAGGGTCCTATCTAAATTAGTGTAAACGTGTAGTGAAGGTACAACTGCCTGCCTAATGTTGCAAAGTATTCAAGGTAGGCTAGTGTAAAGATCCTCTGTGATGTTCAAACCCCCTGGATGTTTTGAATCAAGTCGTAAAATGTATCGTGTTTCAAGTTGGCGGAGTCTGTGTTCTCTATCTCCTCCGCGTCTGCTTGCCGTCACTGCATCTATAACATAAAATTTTAAGCCCTTGTTGTCGCTGTGGTGATACTCCTTAAAATGTCTGGCCACTGGATAAGTATTGTCCTCGTTTGTTATCGCCCTGAGGTGTTGTAAGATGCGCTTGTGTACGGCAAGTTTCGTACTGCCAACGTATCTTAGTTGGCAGGGGCATTGTAATACGTATATGGCGAATTCTGTTTTACATGTTAAAACCTTGTCAATGGGATGTTCCCTGTCGCTAAAGCCATCCTTGTATGTCTTCATATTGGAACCATGGATACAAGATTTGCAGGTTTTACATTTAAAAAATCCGCTATTAGTCTGAAGCCATGTAGTTCTTTCAATTGTTTCGGGGCTGGTATTGACCAAACGGTCCTTCATGGAGGGGGCCCTACTGAAGGTGATAGATGCTTTGAGTGGAAGCGTAGGGCCGATGATGGGATCACTGAGAATAATAGGCCAATTTCGATTGATGATTCTGTATAGGTCTGAGTGTTGTCTATTGTACCCCGTTATAATCCTGAAAGGACTGGCTGTTGTTGGTACCAAAGTGTTTGTTATGTTGGGTACCGTAGAATCAGGGGTTCTATAGGTATCAAGGAGTTTTTGTCTGTCTACTTGCATGCTTTTCATTATGGCACCATTGATGACCCGTGCACTGTAGCCCCTCTCCAAGAATCGAATTTTACTGGCTTGTTGTGCAAGCTCTAGATCAGATTGGCTGCTACATATTCTCCTTAATCTAAGCATCTCACCGTATGGGATACTATGAATTAGATGGTTGGGGTGTGCACTCCCTGCATGAAGGATGGTATTGCCAGCAGTGTGTTTCCTGTATAGCCTAGTTTGGATTGTGTTGTTGGCTATGAATACCTCAGGGTCCAAAAAAGCTATGCTGGATTGACTCAAATTGGCAGTGAATTTAAGATTGAATTGATTCACATTTATCATAGCAATGAAATTCTCTGCCTGTTCTTTGCTACCCCTCCAGACCACGAACAAATCGTCAATATATCTGTACCAGGCTATGACATTGGTGCTGAAAATTGACCTGTGCTGGACCTTGAGGACCAGTTCCTCCCAAGCCCCCATGTGTAAACAGGCGTAGCTTGGAGAGAAACTGGCCCCCATGGCTACACCTTGCAGTTGGCGGTACAGAAGATTGTTGTACATGAATATGTTGTTACATAGACAAAATTCCAGCATCTGCAACAGCATAGAGTTGTGTTCTTGGTATTGTTCGGGCCTACGAGTGAGGTAATACTTCACTGCCGCTATGCCATCCGTATGAACAATACTGGTATAGAGTGCAGTCACATCCAGTGTCAGCATCCAGTCATCATTCTTCCATGTGATCTGTTGGATTTTAAGCAAAAAATCCCCCGTGTCCTGTATATACGATTCAAGATTTTTTACGTGGCTTTGTAAAAAATAATCTATATATTGTGAAGCCTTTTCCAACAGTCCCCCTCTAGCAGAGATGATGGGTCTGCCGGGGGGTTTCTTTTCATCTTTATGGACCTTCGGTATGAAGTAGATCAATGGGGTAACTGGATTTTTGTTCTTAAGAAATTTCAATTCGTCTTCCGAAATCAATTGGTTGTTTCTCCATCTGGTCAGTTTCTTATAGAAATCTTGTTGTGTTGTTTTCAAAGTTGTAACATTAATGCGCTCATAGCATTGTCTATCATTGAGCTGGTTATAGGCCTCTTTGTCGTAATCAGTTCTTGTTTGTAGGACAATGTTGCCCCCTTTGTCACTTCCTCGTATTATGATGTTTTTCTCTTTGCTGAGTTTGGTCACCAACGCTTCATACTGATAAGTGGTTCTGTTGTAATGACATTTGTTTTTAATGATGCGCCTCTGGAGAGTTTTTAATTGAACAATGACATTCTCGTGAAAAATGTCTATTACATCATGAGGCATTACAGGACTGAAGGTTGATGGTGCTTTGAAAGAGGTTATAGGTGCTATTTGTTTGATGGGAAGTGTCGATGTAGCTGTTTGACTCGGGGTGTCAGAGTAACCTGTTCCCTCAGTTTCCCAGAGTTCCAGAATGTCTTGAGAAAATCCTGCGTTTGTAGCCTCACCTATCTACGTGTCCATAGAGATGGGGGCTGGCGTCTTCTTGAAGTTGTTCAGAAGGTGGAATTTGCGGAGTTTTAACTTTCTGACCGCTTTGTAGATGTCTATTCTGGTAGAAGCGTAGTTCAAGTTGGTTTGAGGAGCGAAGGAAAGACCTAATTTGAGTATATCCTGTTCTTTTTGTGTGAGGTACATTGGGGTCAAGTTGACGATAGACCGATTGGAATCAGAATGCCTTATTGCTTGTTGGTCTGCCATCGGCCCCTGCCTCTCTTTCTGTTGGGATAGGATGCCCCTCTTCCTCGCGTTGTTCCTCTGCCTGCGTTTGTAGTTGGTGTGCTTTCGTTGTGATTCTTTTGTGGCCTGGGTCTTAGCGATTGCATCCTCTCGTGGCATAAAAAACCAATTTCTTCAGCTGGGGAGGGTTTTACTATGCCACTCTGCATATCAGCACCACGCAGTTCAGAGTCAGAATCGTTCTCACCTGCAGAACTGATATCTGATATCGTTGAATCTGCTTGATCTTTGTTTCTTGGCGCCTTAGGTTTGGAATATGTCTTAGACAAAGGACCCCGCAGAACATCATATTTTTTAGAAAAAGTGAATATTTGGCCAAGTTCGTAATCGTTACGGTCTCGCTGAAACTTGAACGCTTTTCTTTCCCTGATCACAGATTCTTCATTCTTTAATCTGGCATTCATTTCATTGGTAAGTTTGTTTTTTTCTTCCGCTTCACCCATTGTTTCCAATTCCTCTTGTATCATAGCAATTTCCTTTAACAATTTGGCTCTGTCTATATCCGCGTATTTTATAAGGATTAAGGTAAGGCGTCTAGATGATTCTAGGTTACTTTCCGCCCATTCTTTCATGAGGTCCGGATTAGGGTTTTCATAGCTCGGGGCCGTTAAAATTCGCAGCCCCCTTGGGATCCTGTTAACATCAATGTAGGCTTGTAGGGACTTGGATTCCCACCATTTGCTTTGCTAATTTTTTAGCTTTTTTTCTAAAATTTTGAACTTCTCTTTGAGTGTACTGTTGCTTGTATTATCATTCGTATTGGGTCTCCCCCCTGCGTTGGTGGCTGATGGCAGGCTGTCTGTAAACATCATAGCTGCTGCAGCCTCCCGCTCTTTCATGTTGTCGGCCGACATTACTACTGGCACTATTCCGTAAATTGACAAGGCTATTCTGACAGTTGGTTTAGATAACAAACTGCGTGCCTTATGCACTATGACTCTCCACCCCTGAATACCTTAAGGTTTGTGGCGCCTCGATATACACATATATATATATCACCTACTGGCAGTCACCAGTAGGTAGTTATAGTCAGGACCTATTTTCCATAGGAAATCCGCAACATTCTATTTGTAATAACGTTGGCGTCGATTGATGAATCTTCGCAAAATTTTCCAAACTTTTGGCCAGCTCCGGTCCGCTCCTATCCTGAAAATTTCACGGTGATTCATCAAGCGGGGGCCGAGAAAAAAGGGGGGTTCTCAGTAAAACATGTACATCCAACAAGAGCAGAGACTGTCATTTTGATTCCTTTGTGTTCTACTGCAGCTTCCCAGAGTGTTCTAAAGAACAACTAGAGCGCTAACAGTCCTACTTATGACAAACGTATTGCAAACCTGAAGCTATCTTGATTGGAATAAAGTGGTAACTCTTAAAACATTTAATTTAAAAAGGAACAAAATGAGGGGGTTCATTTTGCCATAGAAAGTATGATTAGTGCTGCAGAAAGAAAAATTAGGGCACATTTTGAGTGACTTCTCAAATCCTCTTCTATTTCATTAAAAAATTCTGACATGCAGACTGAAACATGCACTTTTAATACCAGCAGCAGACTTCCATGGTGAACAGTAGTTTTACTACAGTGATCTAATGAGCAACTAGAGCGCTAACATTCAGAATTTATGGCAAATGTGTGACATATCTGAATACCTTCTTGATGGAATAAAAGTAAAAAACTGAAAGTATTTCCTACTGAGGAGACTGTAGTAAATGAGGAAATTATGAAACATCATAACAAATAAATCTCCCAAGATGGCCACCAGAGACAAAAGAGCCAAAACGCAGCACAAATATCACCCAGATGTAGCCCACATGTAGCCCAATGACAGAAGTGGGCAAAACACTTATTTTTTGTGTATTTGCAGTTTTATATAGTGCAGACTTGTCAGGTATTGGAGTGCTTTACATGAGCATTGGTTACATCACACAAGATCAAATTCATTTTGGTTGTAGACATGGGGAGATTAAGTGATTGGACCAGAATCACAGAATGTTGAGCTGAAGCAGAAACTCCAACATGGTTCCCCAGTTGCAAAGTCTGCAGCTCTGGAAGTAACACCACATCCTCTCCCCTAGGTGCAACATTTAATTAAGTGGTCAACTGGATAAAAAAACATAAAGATTACAAATAATTTAAAAGTTCTTTGTCGCTATTTGAAAACTCAGAAAATATGTCCTCATTTTAGTTTTTTAGAGCACTAACCATAATTTTGATGCAAATAAGACCCTCTCATATATGTAATTTCTAAAGGAAATACTCTAGGTATTACAGTTTTGATTACATCAAGATGACGTCAGGCATTCCACACTTTTGTAATACATATAGAATGTTAGCAATCTAGTTGTTCATTGGGACACTGTTGAGAGGCAGAGGCCAGGGGCACGGACTCTGAAAATTGAAGGCAGGTAGGAGAGTGCAGAGGCAACAATTTGACCACACTGGGCAGGCAGGAAGGGCAGTGGCAGCACAACAGACTATGGAGGGCAGTGGAAAGGGGGGCAGGGGCAACAAACCAACAATACAGGACTGGCAAGAGAGGCTGTGGCAATATAATAGATCAGATCTTCCGTTTGAATCTACTCTATTGGAAGTCCGTTTTAATTGAGGGGGGTAGTTCATACACAGTGTTTGTTGATCTGCGAGCGGCCTTTGACCTAGTCCCTCGGGACAGGTTATGGGCCGTTCTGACGGATCTAGGGGTACCTGATGACTTCTTGTCAATCTTGAAGATATTACACCAGGGCAACTTTGCAAGGGTAAGATGTGGCAGAGGAGGAACCCTTTCGGATTCCTTTCCCGTTGACAGGGGGGTTAGACAGGGCTGTGTGCTTGCACCGACCCTTTTCTGCCTCTTTGTCAACGGGGTCTTTGGCCACCTGCATGAGCTAAATAACATCGACTCCCCCAAGTTGGTTGGCACCAGGGTGCCCGCAATCATGTTTGCGGACGACAACCTGCTGCTTTCCAAATCCCCTATGGGTATACAAAGGGTCCTGGATGGTTTTGTGGACTTCTGTAACAAACACGGATTGGAGATCAATGCTGGAAAAACCAAATATATGATCTTCAATCCCCCCCCTTCAACACGACCAAGTCCTCGGATAGGGTCCGCCAGTTTGGAGGGGGTCCACACGTTTGAATATTTGGGGGTTATATTCAACCAGTCTATGACGTGGGACTCACACCAAACAAAGGTAAAATTAAAGATGACCCGAGGGGGGAGTGACCACTGCGCCCTCGGCCTGGTCGCCCCCACACCTCCCGCCTGCTCCTTACCTGCTGAGCCTCCTGCTGCCACCTGCTGCCTGAGCCACCACAGGGCCGCCGAGCGCCGCCCCAGCTGCCACAGGGCCGCCGAGCGGCGCCCCAGCCACCTCAGAGCCGCCGCCGAGCCCCCAGGATTCCCGCCGCTACCAACGAGACCCCGCCCCCCCGCCCGCCGATTGGGTCCCGCGCTCCCCGCCTCCCCGCAGACCCTCCCTCCCGGCTCCCCTCTTAAGGGGACCCTCACCACTGCCCCAGGAGTGACCACTGCGCCCTCGGCCTGGTCGCCCCCACACCTCCCGCCTGCTCCTTACCTGCTGAGCCTCCTGCTGCCTGAGCCACCACAGGGCCGCCGAGCGCCGCCCCAGCCGCCACAGGGCCGCCGAGCGGCGCCCCAGCCACCTCAGAGCCGCCGCCGAGCCCCCAGGTTTCCTGCTGCTACCAACGAGACCCCGCCCCCCCGCCCGCCGATTGGGTCCCGCGCTCCCCGCCTCACCGCAGACCCTCCCTCCCGGTTCCCCTCTTAAGGGGACCCTCACCACTGCCCCAGGAGTGACCACTGCGCCCTCGGCCTGGTCGCCCCCACACCTCCCGCCTGCTCCTTACCTGCTGAGCCTCCTGCTGCCACCTGCTGCCTGAGCCACCACAGGGCCGCCGAGCGCCGCCCCAGCCGCCACAGGGCCGCCGAGCGGCACCCCAGCCACCTCAGAGCCGCCGCCGAGCCCCCAGGTTTCCTGCCGCTATCAACGAGACCCTGCCCCCCCACCCGCCGATTGGGTCCCGTGCTCCCCGCCTCCCCGCAGACCCTCCCTCCCGGCTCCCCTCTTAAGGGGACCCTCACCACTGCCCCAGGAGTGACCACTGCGCCCTCGGCCTGGTCGCCCTCACACCTCCCGGCTGCTCCTTACCTGCTGAGCCTCCTGCTGCCACCTGCTGCCTGAGCCACCACAGGGCCGCTGAGCGCCGCCCCAGCCGTCACAGGGCCGCCGAGCGGCGCCCCAGCCACCTCAGAGCCGCCGCCGAGCCCCCAGGTTTCCCGCCACTACCAACGAGACCCCGCCCCCCCACCCGCCGATTGGGTCCCGCGCTCCCCGCCTCCCCGCAGACCCTTCCTCCCGGCTCCCCTCTTAAGGGGACCCTCACCACTGCCCCAGGAGTGACCACTGCGCCCTCGGCCTGGTCGCCCCCACACCTCCCGCCTGCTCCTTACCTGCTGAGCCTCCTGCTGCCTGAGCCACCACAGGGCCGCCGAGCGCCGCCCCAGCCGCCACAGGGCCGCCGAGCGGCGCCCCAGCCACCTCAGAGCCGCCGCCGAGCCCCCAGGTTTCCTGCTGCTACCAACGAGACCCCGCCCCCCCGCCCGCCGATTGGGTCCCGCGCTCCCCGCCTCACCGCAGACCCTCCCTCCCGGTTCCCCTCTTAAGGGGACCCTCACCACTGCCCCAGGAGTGACCACTGCGCCCTCGGCCTGGTCGCCCCCACACCTCCCGCCTGCTCCTTACCTGCTGAGCCTCCTGCTGCCACCTGCTGCCTGAGCCACCACAGGGCCGCCGAGCGCCGCCCCAGCTGCCACAGGGCCGCCGAGCGGCACCCCAGCCACCTCAGAGCCGCCGCCGAGCCCCCAGGTTTCCCGCCGCTACCAACGAGACCCTGCCCCCCCACCCGCCGATTGGGTCCCGCGCTCCCCGCCTCCCCGCAGACCCTCCCTCCCGGCTCCCCTCTTAAGGGGACCCTCACCACTGCCCCAGGAGTGACCACTGCGCCCTCGGCCTGGTCGCCCTCACACCTCCCGGCTGCTCCTTACCTGCTGAGCCTCCTGCTGCCACCTGCTGCCTGAGCCACCACAGGGCCGCTGAGCGCCGCCCCAGCCGTCACAGGGCCGCCGAGCGGCGCCCCAGCCACCTCAGAGCCGCCGCCGAGCCCCCAGGTTTCCCGCCACTACCAACGAGACCCCGCCCCCCCACCTGCCGATTGGGTCCCGCGCTCCCCGCCTCCCCGCAGACCCTTCCTCCCGGCTCCCCTCTTAAGGGGACCCTCACCACTGCCCCAGGAGTGACCACTGCGCCCTCAGCCTGGTCGCCCCCACACCTCCCGCCTGCTCCTTACCTGCTGAGCCTCCTGCTGCCACCTGCTGCCTAAACCACCACAGGGCCGCCGAGCGCCGCCCCAGCTGCCACAGGGCCGCCGAGCAGCGCCCCAGCCACCTCAGAGCCACCGCCGAGCCCCCAGGTTTCCCGCCGCTACCAACGAGACCCCGCCCCCCCGCCCACCGATTGGGTCCCGCGCTCCCCGCCTCCCCGCAGACCCTCCCTCCCGGCTCCCCTCTTAAGGGGACCCTCACCACTGCCCCAGGAGTGACCACTGCGCCCTCGGCCTGGTCGCCCCCACACCTCCCGCCTGCTCCTTACCTGCTGAGCCTCCTGCTGCCACCTGCTGCCTGAGCCACCACAGGGCCGCCGAGCGCCGCCCCAGCCGCCACAGGGCCGCCGAGCGGCGCCCCAGCCACCTCAGAGGCGCCGCCGAGCCCCCAGGTTTCCCGCCGCTACCAACGAGACCCCGCCCCCCCGCCCGTCAATTGGGTCGCGCGCTCCCCGCCTCCCCGCAGACCCTCCCTCCCGGCTCCCCTCTTATGACGCCCCCAGAGCGACCGCGCAGCAGACGCGCGCAGCGGGAGCACCGATTGAGCGCCAAAGGTGCGCCAAAGGTAAGCCCGTCTGCGCCCGTCCGCGCCTGGACCGCGCCCAGCGCCAGAACCCCTGGCCCCCGCAGAGGCCACTCCACCCGCCGGACTTACGATGCCGCCACCCTCAACGCACTCAACACCGGCCGAACCCCCGGGTGCTACCGAGCCACTCCGAGATGCACCCACGAACCCTTCACCTGCCAGTCCTGCAAGTTCTCCTGCATCCGGACCTGCACTGCTTCAGCACCCACCAAACGGAACACCAGCAGCAACCACCTCAAGTGCATCCTGCTCAACACCCGCTCCGTCCGTAGACACGCCATTCAACTCTGGAACCTCCTCGACACCACAGCTCCTGACGTTGCCTTCCTCACGGAAACCTGGATGAACGACTCCTCAGCGCCCGACATCGCCATCGCCATCCCAGAGGGCTACAAGATCATTCGGAGAGACCGCGACAACCAGACTGGAGGAGGCAACGCCATCATCCACAGGGACACCATCCGTATCTCGACCAACGCCGACGACACCCTGACAACCGCCGAACACCTGCACTTCCAGATCCACACCGACCCCAAGACCACCCTCAGAGGCACCCTGATCTACCGACCCCCGGGACCACGCACTCAATTCAGCGAAGACATCGCCGACTTCATCAGCCCGCACGCCCTCCCCTCCGCTGACTACATCCTCCTCGGGGACATCAACTTCCACCTGGAGAACAACAACGACCGCAACACCACCACCCTGCTTGACAACCTCGCCACCCTCGGACTCAAGCAGCTAGTGACCAGTGAGCCAGCACCCTCCCGCCAGCTCACCGAACCTCAGCCAAGCCGCCGACAACCTCACGAAATGGATCTCCACCTGCGCGGACGAGCTCACCCCTCTGAGGACCCCGCCCAGCAGACCCAGAAGCAAGAAGGCCCCGTGGTTCACCAACGAACTCAAGAGCTCCAAAAAGAACTGCCGTGCCCTCGAGAAAGCCTGGAGAAGAGACCCAACGCCGGACAACATGACTACCCTCAAGCTCGCCACCCGAATGCACCATCAACTGATCCACGCCACCAAGAAAACAGCATTCAAGGACCGGCTGGACAACAACGCACACAACAGCAAGGAACTCTTCAACATCGTTAGAGAGCTCTCCAACCCCAACGCCGGAACCAACGACATCACCCCATCGCAAGACCTCTGCAACTCCCTCGCCTCCTACTTCCACAACAAGATCGCTGACATACACAACAGCTTCAGAACACAACCAACGCTCCCCACGACCAAACCAACGCCCCCCACCACCACCCTCAACGCCTAGACACCGATCAACCTCGAAGACACCATCAGCACGATGAACTCCATCCACTCCGGATCCCCAACCGACCCCTGCCCTCACCACATCTTCAACAAGGCCGATGCTGTCATCGCACCCCACCTGCGGGACATCATCAACACCTCCCTCGACACCGCCACCTTCCCTGAGAGCTGGAAGCACGCCGAACTCAGCGCTCTACTAAAGAAACCAACGGCGGACCCCACCGAACTCAAGAACTACCGCCCCATCTCGCTCCTCCCGTTTCCAGCCAAAGTCATCGAGAAGACCGTCAACAAGCAACTGGCAGCCTTCCTCGAGACGACTGGTTCCCTCAACCCATCCCAGTCAGGCTTCCGGGCCAACCACAGCACCGAGACCGCCCTCATCGCTGCCACCGACGACATCCGAACCCTGCTGGACAACGGAGAAACAGCGGCCCTCATCCTCCTGGACCTCTCCGCGGCATTCGACACTGTCTGCCACCGCACCCTAGTGCAGCGCCTCAGCAACGTCGGAATCGAGGAGAAGGCACTGGAATGGATCATCTCCTTCCTCACCGGAAGGACACAGAGAGTCCGCCTGCCCCCGTTCAGATCAGAAGCCACGGAAGTCTTCTGCGTCGTCCCTCAGGGCTCCTCGCTCAGCCCCACCCTCTTCAATGTCTACATGAGCCCCCTTGCGGCCATCGCACGCCAACACAACCTGAACATCATCTCCTACGCCGATGACACCCAGCTGATCCTCTCCCTGACCAACGACCCCGCCACCGCCAGAGCCAACCTACACGAAGGGATGAAAAACGTGGCCGAGTGGATGACGACCAGCCGCCTGAAACTGAACACAGACAAGACGGAAGTCCTCATCCTGGGCTCCTCATCCTCCGCCTGGGACGACTCCTGGTGGACCCCCGCCCTGGGCAACGCACCCAAACCGACAGACCACGCACGAAACCTGGGCTTCATCCTGGACTCCTCCCTCTCCATGACCAGACAAGTCAACGCCGTCTCCTCGTCCTGTTTCAACATCCTGCACATGCTACGTAAGATCTTCCGGTGGATCCCCACCGAGACCAGGAAGACGGTCACCCAGGCCCTCGTCACCAGTCTACTGGACTACGGCAACGCCCTCTACGCCGGTACCACCGCCAAGCTCCAGAAGAGACTCCAGCGGATCCAGAACGCCTCGGCGAGTCTCATCCTCGACGTCCCCAGACGAACCTACATCTCCAGACACCTGAGAGACCTGCACTGGCTCCCGATCAACAAAAGAATCAACTTCCGGCTCCTCACCCACGCACACAAAGCCCTACACAACCAAGGCCCGACCTACCTCAACAGCCGCCTCAACTTCTACGCTCCCAAACGCCACCTCCACTCGACCAGTCACGCCCTCGCCGCCGTCCCCCGCATCCACAGAGCGACAACAGGAGGAAGATCCTTCTCCCACCTGGCCGCCAAGACTTGGAACGCCCTCCCGACCGACCTACGCCTGACCCAAGACCACCTCTCCTTCAGGAAGAAGCTCAAGACCTGGTTGTTCGAGCAGTAGCGGACCCCCCCCCCCAAGCGCCTTGAGACCCTCCGGGTGAGTAGTGCGCGTTATAAATGCCTATGATTGATTGATTGATTGATTGATGACGGGCGCCATTTGTAGGATGACCAAAGGTCTGAACTATAAGCCTATAGGCCCACGCCTTCATATTTATAAAACTCAGGTGAGGGCAGCTGGGCTTTATGGGGGAGAAATCTGGGGCTACACTCCAAACCAGGAACTCCAGGTTATTGAGAACAACCTCCTAAGACATTTGACAGCTCTACCGTCCAGTACACCCCTATTGCCACTGAGATTAGACCTGGGTTTAAAACCCATCTCAGAGGAGCTTGGCCTTAAACCAATTATTTTTTGGCGCAAATTGTGGAGTTCACCAGAACTCCTGAATTATAGAGTGGAACTCCAAGAGATCCTGCGCACTGTAAAAATTGCCCAAGTGCCATGGCTAAAGTTTGTTAAACAAACTTGTGAGATATTAGGAAGACCTGATTTGTGCTCTGACCCAGCCAATGCATGTTGTAAGATCTCACGTAAAACTCTTACATTGGCCTATTATGAGCATAATTTACGTGTGGCAATCATGAACGTGCGGGTTGGATCTTTGTCTGACAAATTCCTGACCTTTAAAGACACATACCATCAGGAATCCGTCTTTTACGACATAAGCCCCCCATTAACAAGGAAACTTTATCTCCAATGGCGCTATGGCACTCTCCCTCTTAGGGCACATATGGCTAGCTGGTCTCACTCGCAATTTGCACCCCAATGTCCAGCATGTGGCTATCCAGCTGAGTTTGATTTGCATATTTTATTTTTTTGTCAAGCCTACCAGAGATCAAGGAAGTATTGGCTGGTTCCATTACTAAAAAATCTAGGTTTTACTCAGCATCTTCCAGCATATAGAGTTCTAAAAACAGAGTTAACAGCTCACATAATATTCGCAGTTGCGAAATTTTTAACAGCCATGTGGTTCACCCGCAGTTACTATATAAAATTGAATAGCATGCCTGAATGTTGTTCTTGATAATTATAGTACATTTGTCATTGACTATTGCACCTTGTCTTTGAATTTTATATATTTTACCGCAGTTGCGAAATTTTAATAGCCATGTGGTTCAACAGCTGTTACTGCATAAATTCGAATAGCCTGAATGTTGTTTTTGATATTTATGGTACATCTCTCATTGATTTATTGTACTTTGTCTATTGAATTTTATATACTGTACTGTATGTAAATTTGTTTTACTCTTTTATGGTCCTAGTGACCGAAATAAAGCTGATAATGAATAGACCATTGTGGGCAGAAGGAAGAGGCAGTGGTAGTACAACCATACATGCCAACAGACCCGTTTCAGCCAGGAAACGTCCAATGTTTTTAAGCTCAAATGGGCTTTATTTGATCAGTCTCCTGTCTACAATCTCCTCTTTTTCAATGTAACTCAAAGGGGAAAATCAATACCCCAGTTTTTTTCAAAATCTCCCTCTTACCAAGTTCAAAATGTTCGCAAGTATGGTACATTGGATCATGGTAGGCAGGAGAAATTGGGGTAGGGACATGGACTTGGATAACAGAGGACAGGAGGGACATGGAGAGGTGCACCAAACTGACCCTACAGGGCAGGCATCAGGGTTTGCAGAAGCACAATACACCACACAGCGCATGCGGGACAGGAGTGCAGCACAACAATCCTTAGAAAGCAATAGGGAGGGGACAGGACCATGCACATGGACAACAGAGAACAGAAGGGAAAGAGGCAATGGTAGCTAGCTGACCATAATGGACAGACAGGAGAGAGAGCTGCAGCATAACAGACCATAAAGGGCAGGAGGGACGGATCAGGGGCATTACAAAGGAACAGACAAGCCAGGAGGGAGGGAATAGGGGTCTGTACATGGAAACAGAGGGCTGGGGGCAAGGGGACAGGGCAGGAGCAGCAAGATGACCATGGAGGTCAGGCAGGATGGGCACTAGAAACAAGACACACCATGCAGAGCAACAATGAGACTATGGTGGCAAACACACAGACCATGGAGGGAAGGTGGGAGGGGGTCAGGGGCAGCTAGCTGACCACACAGGGAAGGTGGGAGGGGCCATGGCAGCACAGAAGAACATGCATGGCAAGCGGGAGGGTTAGTGGCAGCACAATGGCTATGATGGGCAAGAAGGAGGGTGCAGGGGCATGCACAAAGGACCACGGAGGATAGAAGGGAGGGTCAGGACCTGGGCACAGACAAGAGAGTTTAGGGGAAGGGCCTCACAACAGACCGCGCAGGGCAGGCAGGAGGAGCAGTTGCAGCACAACAGACCAGGGAGGGCAGAAGTGTGTGGCACTAAAATGGACCATGGAGGACAGGAGAAAGGGTATAGGGGCATGGCATGTGGACAGGCAGGGTGGAGGTGGCAGGGACAGGTTACAGTCATCTGACAATGCTATGCAGGTGGGAGGGGAGTGGCAGCTCAACAGAACACTCAGAGTAGATAGGAGTGGCAGGTCCATGGAACATGGTGGGCAAAAAGGATGGAGCAGGGGCATGCACAAAGACATCGGAGGGCAGGGGGAAGGAGAATAGGGGCAGCAAGCTAAGCACAGAGGCTAAGCAGGAGGTCAATGATGGGCCATAGAATTGGGCAATGGAGGGCAGGAGGAGTGGACTGGTACATCATGCTAAATGGAGGGCAGTGGCAGCACATCAGACCATGCATGGCAGGAGGGAGGAGGCTATTCCATGGATTCAGACAACCGAGGATAGGGAGGAGGTGGATGGGGCAGCAAGCTAACTGTTCAGAGAAGGTGGGTATTAGGAACTTTATTGTTTTTAAAATGTGTGTCTGTGCGAACTACTTAAAATATGAACAAGTATGCAGCATAATCTCACTTTTATTCAGAAAAAAGAGGACGTTTGTGACTGTGACTCCGGGCTCACTTGGCAGAAACACCCCCTGACCCTCCACCCCCATCGCAAAACGTAATGCCCGTGAAAAGGGTAGGTGGACGCAGTGTTATTTAGAACATAGTCCTGAGAGCACGATTGAAAATGAAAACTAGATATAGTATATGGTATAAACTATGCACCAAAAAGTGTGATATAAGATGAACCGGGGCGTGAAATATAATATGCAATACATTGTGCGCAATGACAGATTCATTGGAGAGCGCGAGATAGCACAGGCACTAGCGCGTGCTATGCGATATGCGCCTTGGAGTGTAATATGCACAGGGCAGTGTTGTGTAACCTAACTAGTCTCTAAAGTTGTAATATAAAATATGTGCTGGTGAGTGTAACGTTGCATATGCACTGTGACAAAGATATGGATCCCAGATTGTAATATGTATGGCATAGCGCTGTGAGTTATAACATAGGCATCGAGGAAGGCACGTTAGATGGGGCAATATAACCTGCGCGAAGGCAAGTGTGGCATGACATATTCACGGGGTGGTGTTACAGTGCACATGGGCTAGAGAGTGTCATAGCATACGCACTAGCTGGTGGAATACAACACAGAGGTGTGAGGCACTCGGCGGGCACTGGTGGGTGTAACACAGCATTGGGCTCAGCCAGGAGCACGCTGTGACTCTCAAGTGAGGTTTGTCTCCTTTCCAGAGAGTAAAATAAAAAGTATTACACATCCGGCGGTGGATGTGTGTTTTATTAACCGTGAGGGGGTTTCTTGCATAGTTTGGTCGAATTTTTGTCGAATCCCCTTTGAATGGCTTGGTGTGCGTGTATATTAAATGTGCCCGTCAATAGCTACCCATGTTTGTATAAATAAACAACAAGGGTGTCTACTTGGAGAGTACCCACCGGCGGGGGCGCCGGGATTAGCCACGGTAGGGCGTCAGAAATGTCAGAGCTTCACTAGCGGTGTAAATACATTTCATGAGGATTCAATCTATGCATAGTCGCCTTTTAATGAATATCACGCAAATCGTCATGGTGATAGGTACATACGGTTTGTCCAGCATGTCCTAGGTGTTTCTATAAATATATATATTTTTTAAATGATAAGAAACAAGGGCCATGACCCGGGGTTGGGGTCCCCGGGGCCGATAAAGGCCTTGGGAGGGCCACATTTATTTTTTTCAACAAAAAAAATTAGGGTGCAGGCCCTGGGGGATGGGTTATCCCCAGGGCAAGTAAATTAGAAAAAGAAGGGGGCCACACAGCCCTCCTTCTTAAAAAAATAAAGTAAATAAAAGACCGGCATCGTGCTGGAGGCCACGCCCCCTCCTTGCAGCACTCTGCAAACACGCCCCCTGGCCAGTTGTAAGTTGGGGAATTAATTCCCCTTCAATACTGAGGGTCCCTGAGGGCCAACTAGCCCAACAGGTATCTCCAGTATGCGCCAGGGAGCTGTGTTGCAGACAGGTGTTCTGAGGCCACGGCCCTTTTTACATCTCTATGCAACACAGCTCTGTGGCGCTTACTGGAGGTACCTAGTGGGCTAGTTTGACCCTAGGGACCCTTAGGGTTCAAGGGGACTTAATCTCTCAACCTAGAACTGCCACAGGGTGCGTTTACACAGTGGTGAAGGGAGGGGACGGGGCCTGAGGTGACGTGTGCAAACACGCCCTGTGGCTCGTTTTAGGTTGGGGAAATAATTCCCTTTCAATCCTGAGGGACCCTGGGTGCCAACAAGCCCATCAGGTGCTTCCAGTAAGCACCACTGCTCTGCATTGCAGAGAGATGGTGCAGGCCGTGCCCCTTTTTACACCTCTCTGCAATGGCGCTTACTGCACGTACCTAGTGGGCTATTTTGCCCCTAGGGATCCTCAGGATTCAAGCGGACTTAATCTCCCAACTTAAAAAACGGCCACAGGGCGTGTTTACACAGTGGGGAAGGGAGGGGATGGGGCCTGAGGTGACGTGTGCAAACACGCCCTATGGCGCGTTTTAAGTTGGGGAACTAATTTCCCTTCAATCCTGAGGGCCCCTGGGGGCTAACTAGCCCACCAGGTGCTTCCAGTAAACGCCATTGAGCTGCGTTGCAGAGAGGTGGTCCAGGCCGTGCCACTTTTTACATCTCTCTGCAACACAGCTCTGTGGCGCTTACTGGAGGTACCTAGTGGTCCAGTTGGACCCTAGGGACCCTCAGGATTCAAGGGGACTTAATCTCCCAACTTAAAACGGCCACAGGGCGTGTTTACACAGTGGGGAAGTGAGGGGACGGGGCCTGAGGTGACGTGTGCAAACACGTCCTATGGTGCATTTTAAGAGGTAGTTTTAATCCCCTGCCCTATTATATATTAGGGGCTTACAGAGGAGTTCATGCTGATCACAGGGGGACCCCTACGCATAGTGTTCCCTAGTGTATGTAGGTGTTTTCACTGTATCTTTTAACATAGCACTGGCTCTAGGACTGGTTAGTCAGACTCAGTTACCACCAGTATCCATCTGAAAAAGTTGAGGGTACAGGATGATTTTGCAACAAGGCTTCTTTCTGCTCTTCTGTTTGTTCTTTCTGCACATTATCCTTCTTCCTGCACTTTTCTTCGTCTTTGAGGACTTCTGTTGCTTCTTTCTGCATTTCTTTTTTTTCGTTCTGTGCATTTTTTCTTCTTTCTTCACATGTCCTATCTCTGTAGGCATAGTTAGAAATTAGCAGATTTTTAAAAACCTTTGAAATTCACTGAAAAAACCATAGGTTTCAGGCACGTTATAGTTAGGATTTAGCATTTAAAAAACCTTTGAAATTCACTGAAAAAACCATAGGTTTCAGGGACGTTATAGTTAGCTGGACTTTTCACTCGTACAAAACCATTGAAATTCCCCCGTTATAGTTAGTTCAGCTAACTATAACTCGCGCGCCCGCAATGCACTGCTGGTGACGTCACATATTACATCACTCATGACATGGTCAGTGACATCATTCATGACATCACTGATGACATCTCAAATGACATCACTGTGATAGAGTGGCAGACCTCCTCTCCCCCTAATATAACCCTTAATACACACATTCAAAAATAGAAACTAAAATTTTCAAATCAATGGACATACAAATATAAGTTACAACAACCTATTCAGTAATTCTAAGATCCACATACACATCCACTCATTCACCAACAGTCCTATACAGTCACTCATACATGTACTCACTCATCATATGTACTCATATACCTATACATCCTGTTACTCAACGCCACTCATCCATAGAGTTACTCACACACATAGTCACTCATGCTAATAAAGAATCAAACATCCATTTACTTGCATATACAGTTATACACACACCACCACACTTACTTCTACAGAAACTTACACATACTTAGTCTTTTAAACAATCACTTATAGAAACACATACTTATTCATACAGGAACTCTTTCAATCTCTCACTCTCACATATACTCACTTATATACACCAATAGTCACATATACTAGTTTAAAACATATGTACCTACTCATAAAGACACTATTGAGAGAGTCACTAACACACCCATGCACACACTCATTCACCCATACAGTCCTGCACACATGCTGTCTTCAACACATACAAACAGTGAGTCACTCATTCATGCACCTATGTACTATGTAATAGCTTCACCGAACCATACAGACACTCAGACACTCATACTGATACTCAAAAAACAACTAATAACCGATATAGACACTCATGTAGCTACTCACCAACCCATGCAGCCACTTATACACAAAGTGAGAGACTGATACAGATATTTACATATTTAAACATTACTCACTAAGCCATGTATTCACTAAGATACCCTTAATCAGTCAGTTATACAATCAATTTTTCAAAAACAAATCATCCATTTAGACACTTATATACCCATTTATTCTTCCATCGACCTTGAGATATACATATATAAAACATATGTAATTTTCAGAAAAACACACATTCACTGGATGATGTCATCAATGATGTCATCAGTGATGTCATTTGAGATGTCATCAGTGATGTCATGAGTGATGTCACTGAGCAATTAAACGGGTCTTGGTGAATACATGGGTTAATATATATTCAATCCAAAGGAAGGGAGTTTAGACACTATATTTATTTTTCTCAATTGTATTTATACAATGACTTCCCCCTTCATAGTGAATGGACTGGCTATGATGCTAACTGTATTATTGTTATGCATGTTCCTGCTTGTTGTGGCACGTATACTGCATGTTAGAGCACGTTATTCAAAATAAACTTTATAAACTATATTTGTATCTTAGTCAGATCTTATTGTGGGCAGGTGCGAGAGTGTGAGCTAAAAGGTAAGTCTTGTCACCACGATTTCTGAGAGATCAGGGAGTGTTGTCTTATCATTTGTATCTCTGTACTTGGATAGGAGAGTGAGTGAGACACTATAGCTAGTCGGTCCTTGGCTCATGGGTACTAAGGTGGTAGGAAGGCATAGCCCCTATACACCGAGGTACCATATTCCTGCGCACAGTTGTGCAGAATCCCTACAATGCATTCTGAGAGGCTCCTGCATCTCTCTCATATCCATCTTCCATTCTGGGCTGGCAAGAGGACAGGACACTCCAACCAATAGGGGCAAAGTTATCTCCCTCTGCTATGTCCCCTTCCTGTTAAGTGTGTCATATTTGTGACCCAGAATTAACTGAAACATGAAAATGGAGAAATTCTTTCCCTGGAGTGTGTGTCTGTATAACCAAATCCAGAGGTGTGGCTAGAATCTGACTACACTCCCTTTCCAGACCCTCTCCTAATCTAATGAGGGGGCTTCCTTCTGGTTGGGGATCAAGGCAGTCGGGGCTGGCATGGGTCCTGTGACATCTGTTATCCTTCCTTTGAAGTCCAACTTATCATGACTTACAATCTTTCCCAGATAGCGATGCACACACTGTATGTAGCCCCAAATCGCCATTCATACCATCAGCATTCCTATCCGTAGGTATCCCGCCCCGCTAGCATTACGGTAAATATACCTCTCCCATTAGCGATGTTTACGCTGCATGCGTTTCGCTCTTGCTGCACCTTACCATCATGCCCGTACTTCGGAGCACACTCTAAACTGCCCAATGCCATACTTTCTTCGATTTGCTTTTTTCCTTTCTTCCTTGCTGTCCAAATGCGACGCACGTGTTTATTTGTTGAATTGCTCATACTCCCCACAACCATCTTACGGTTTTCTACTAAGCGCTCTAATGTCAACATCGTGTCTCTCTCTCCTCTGCTCCCATTCTCAGCCACTGGTTACGTCTGAACCGTGTGATTTCCGCGAAAGATTTATCATTCTACCAAGGATATTAATTACTTATGGTACTGCCCAATCACTAATGGTGAGTACATACTTCACCATTTTTAATTTTGTCCCCGTTAGCCATTAGTTTTTTAAGTATGACCCCAACCTTGCCTTTTTTGTTTTCCATTCTCTCCCCCCCAGGAGCGCCGTGGGCCCTCATTCATATTGTCCAGCACAATGTTTTCCTGCTGATGCTGGTAATTTGCGCTATGATTTATCTTTATTCATGAGATCCTTTCTCTTTACAACACACCATAATACTATTCATCATTATCCTTAGGTGCTCCCCCTGCCCCCCCCAACCCTCCAGTCCTGAAGAAGACCCCACCGCCAAGTCTCACACTGTGCTGGCTCCTGAAGGGGTCAAAACGTCGACTTGTCTTTATTCTTCATCTCAAACCTGGATGACAGTGATATTACAACTGCATCCAACATGTCTGTTCTAACATTCAATGTACTAGCCAGAAAACTGGCAGGATAGCTTGTTTAATTCAATATGGATGTATAGATATGCACTACCTTCCCCTTGCACATCACCTGCACTGACCCTATATTTGCACTTTCACCTTGCTTGCACCCGTTTCTACTAAATTTGTGATTTTGACATTCCGTCTGTCATATGAACCGTTGATTTTCTAACAATGCTGATCTAATTGATTAAATCATTGTGATTCATCACAATATGACTATTGGTGTTGCTATATTTCTCTGCATAATGACTAGATATATATTTTCTGATGTGTACCAACTTATCTCCCCAACACACTTCCTCTCTCTGGCTTTTCCAGGAAGCACATTTTCTCCCACAAAATGGCTGTAGCATTTCAGCCCCAGGCTTCTTCTCACCTACTCAGGTATCAGCTTAGCTCAGGTTATCAAAGGGTGGTCAGTCAGAAGAGGCTGCTATAGGGCTGCTTTCGATAACTTCAGGATAGTGAAATCTAAAACGAATTCCCAGTAAAATATATATATATATATATATATTCACTGAAAAAACCATGGGTTTCACACACGTTATAGTTAGGAATTAGCATTTAAAAAACCTTAGAAATTCAATGAAAAAACCAAAGGTTTCACACATGTTATAGTTAGCTGGACATTTCACTCGTAAAAAACCAATGAAATTCCCCCGTTATAGTTAGTTCAGCTAACTATAACTCGCGCGCCCGCAATGCACTACTGATGATGTCACATATTACATCACTCATGACATGGTCACTGACATCACTCATGACATCACTGATGACATCTCAAATGACATCACTGATGACATCACTGATGACATCATCCAGTGAATGTGTGTTTTTCTTTAAATTAAATATGTTTTATATATGTATATCTCAAGGTCAATGGAAGAATAAATGGGTATATAAGTGTCTAAATGGATGCTTTGTTTTTGAAAAATGTATTGTGTAACTGACTGATTAAGTGTATCATAGTGAATACATGGCTTACTGAGTAATGTTTAAATATGAAAATATCTGTATCAGTCTCTCACTTTGTGTATAAGTGGCTGTATGGGTTGGTGATTAGCTTCATGGGTGTCTATCTAGGTTATTAGTTGTTTTTTTGAGTATCAGTCTGAGTGTCTGTATGGTTCGGTGGGGGGTATTACGTAGTGCATAGGTGAATGAATGAGCAATTCACTCTTTGTATGTGTTGAAGACAGCATGTGTGCAGGACTGTATGGGTGGATGAGTGTGTGTATGGGTGTGTTAGTGAGTGAATGACTGTCTCAATAGTGTCTTTATGAGTAACTACATATCTATTAAACTAGTATATGTGACTATTGGTGTATATAAGTGAGTATATGTGAGAGTGAGAGATTGAAAGAGTTCCTGTATGAATAAGTATGTGTTTCTATAAGTGATTGTTTTAAAGACTAAGTATGTGTAAGTTTCTGTAGAAGTAAGTGTGGTGGTGTGTGTATAACTGTATATGCAAGTAAATGTATGTTTGATTCTTTATTAGCATGAGTGACTATGTGTGTGAGTAACTCTATGGATGAGTGGCATTGTGTAACAGGATGTATAGGTGTATGAGTACATATGATGAGTTAGTACATGTATGAGTGACTGTATAGGACTGTTGGTGAATGAGTGGATGTGTATGTGGATCTAAGAATTACTGAAGAGGTTGTTGTAACTGGTATTGGTATGTCCATTGTTTTGAAAATTTTAGTCTCTATTTTTGAATGTGTGTGTCAAAGGTTATATTAGGGGAAGAGGAGGTCTGCCACTCTGTCACAAGGATGATGTCATCAGTGATGTCATCAGTGATGTCATTTGAGATGTCATCAGTGATGTCATGAGTGATGTCAGTGACCATGTCATGAGTGATGTAATATGTGACGTCATCAGTAGTGCATTGCGGGCGCGTGAGTTATAGTTAGCTGAACTAACTATAACGGGGGAATTTCATTGTTTTTTTACGAGTGAAATGTCCAGCTAACATGTGTGAAACCTTTGGTTTTTTCATTGAATTTCTAAGGTTTTTTAAATGCTAATTCCTAACTATAACGCGTGTGAAACCCATGGTTTTTTCAGTGAATTTGCAAGGTTTTTTAAATGCTAATTCTTTTTTTTTTTTTCTTTTTTTTTTTTTCTTTTTTTTTCAATTTTTTTAACATATTTTTATTTTAATTTTCTATCCTTTTTTAAAGACTATGGTTAAATTTTAAAAATTCGACAATATATTTTTTATTTTTTCCATTTTTTTAAACTAAACAGGTAAGATTTATTAGTATAACATAGTGGGTTTTTTTTCCCCTTTTTTTATTTTTTTATTATTTTTTTAACGTGTACGGTAAGCGCACGTCTTGCTTTTATAACGTTAGATTTCTACGCTGTTTGCGTTCATTTACGCAATTTGCGTAGACGTACGTCACGCGCGCGCAGCGCGTAATGCGTACGCTGCACGCGCATGTTACGCGGAAGTGAAGGGGCGTGCCTGTTTTGCGCATGCACGCGTGCGCGTGTCTTTTTTACGCGCATGCGTACTTCTGCCGTAAACGCTCCGTAAGCGTAACGTAAGCGTAACGTACGCGCACGGTGGGTCATGTGATCAAGAAACACAACTTTTGATTGGTTGAAACTACTTTCAGTTCTAGAACTCTCCTACACCACACCCATTCCCCTCATTTCTGCTTGTGATCCGTTAGGAGAAGGAGCTGAGTTGTCTTTGTGATACGATGGCAGAACAGCAGAACTCTTCTGAGAGTGAGGCTAGCAGCACTACCTTGAGGCAGAGAAGGAGGAAACAAAAGAGCTCTTTCATATGGGAGTATTTTTCTTTTCCAGAGGGCAAGAAAAAGGTAAATGCACCCTTAGGGACTTGTAAGCTTTGTGGCCGTGTACTTTCAAGAGGGAATCCCAACAAGAAGTATTCCTTCGGGAATCACACCATGTTGAGACACCTTCAAGATGTACACGGTAGGACACATGCTCGACATACTGAAGGTAACCCTTCAGTAAGTCAACCAAGCACATCCACAGCAGCTCAGCCTGGTCCATCATCTGCAGGGCCGAGTCCATCTTCGGTAGGTCAGCTGAGCCCTTCATCTGTGGGGGGAGCATCTCCTTTTTCTCGTCCTCTGGAAACCAACCATCGGTTTGCGAGGGTTTTAATTCGGTGCACCACTTGTCATGATCTAATTTGTCATAGGGAGACCAGTGTTGCCCTAGTGAACAATTTAATAGATCAGCACATTTGTCATACGGACTAATATTCCCATTCTTTCTTTCCTCTGTCCCTGCATGAACACAACGGCTCTTTTAAGAGCCAACCTTACCTTTCAACTTTTTTTAATATATTTTTTTAAACTTTTTTTTATTTTTTTGTTTTACCGTACGCGTACGGTACGCGTAATTTTTTTTTTTCTGGAGCCAAAGGTATGCAGAAAACAAAGGCATTCACAAAGACCTAGGTTTGCCAAATGTAGACATTAAATGGATTGGTCAGAGAGGGTTAAAGTGGCACCAATTGATGCCATTGGTGAAATCCTTCATGCAAATCCAACACCCTGACCTCATAATAGTGCACTGTGGTGGCAATGACCTAGGCACTTTGACTGGGGTAGGTCTGGAAATGCTTATGAAGGAGACCTTTGCACAACTGTTTTCACTTTTCCCTAAAACTGCCTTTGTGTTTTCTAACATATTCCAAAGGCAAAAATGGAACTGGTCCAATCATTTCTGTCCACAGATTGACAAAGCAAGAAAGCACCTCAACAAATCTGTTTCTGCTTTCCTCCGAGACTATGGTATGGGTTCCATTTACCACAACAACTTGCGTTACGACATGCAAGACATTTATAGAGGAGATGGTGTGCACTTCAATGATGAAGGGAACAGAGTCTTCCTCTTGAACCTTAGACTCTGCATCGGTACTTACTTGTAGGTACCAATAAAAAATCACTTCATAAACACAACGGCTCTTTTTAGAGCCCCCTAATATCTAAACACTTAAATCTGCATTTCATTTCTTTTTTTTTTTTTTTTTAACCGTACGTTGAGCTTACCGTACGCGTACCCCGCGATTTTTTTTTAAATTAATAAATGTTTTTTTTGTACTTTTCTGTCCTTCTTTGACCCCCTTTGAAATGTTATGGGGTCTGTAACTCTATTCCTTGCCCCCTTTTCAAGTTATCACCCTTTTTTTCCTGAGTGAAACACACAAAATGGCGGCCGCCGCTTCCTGGTTTCGACCGATTCGAATGTTTACTAAGATCTAAGAGCCAATCAGAATCGCACTCGCGCACGTCACCGTACGCGTACAGTAAGCGCACCGTAAGCGCACCGTAAGCTGGCTCAGATATATATATTGATTTAAAGGCTATTTTCTCAGAATCTACTGAACAGATTTACACCAAACCTACAAAAGGCACTTCCTTGACCTGAGGACTACCTCTCTGCCAAATTTCATTAAATTCTGTTCAGCCGTTCGGGCTGTAGCTCTGTCTTAAGGTCCTATAGAAAAAATGCATGGGAAAAACGCGTTTTGGGACCCCCCTTTTATTCCAGCCCCCGCTTGACGAATCCCCCCGAGACTTTCAGGGTAGGAGCGGAGCTCAACGCCCCACCAATTTTGAACATTTCGCGAGGATTCGTCGACCGGCACCAAAGTTATTCAAAATAGAATGTTGCGGATTTCCTATGGTAAGAGGGTCCTAACTATAACTATCTACTGGCGACCGCCAGTAGATAATATATATATATATATATATATATATATATATATATATATATTATCCACAACTTGCTCAGATTTGAGGCCGCAACTCACCCGCAGGCGGCTCACAAAGCCCTTGTATGGCTCATTGCAGTTTCCCATCACAGTGTTTATTCCTTTGGCCTGACGCGCATTTCGAAGCCTATCCGCTTCTCATCAGAGGCCTCACGCAAGAAATCAGAGTTTGTTTATGCCGCATTTTCCCAGCATGCTTTTCCACGACCACCATTGGTCTCCTCTTTAAATAGAGTTCAATTTCACCAATGCCTGCTGGGATATGTAGTTTTGGCCCATTTCACTCCCCTCAGTGGGTCCGTTCTTGCATGACATTTCAGGATTCATTTAAAGCCCTCCATTGGGCTCCCGGATGAGATTGTGCAATGTCAATAATGCTCCCTGCTGGTGCCGATCAAAGAGGAACGATACCTCTCTGTTGGTTCCTGTAACACTTTCAGGCAGCGCTATCCCTCCACGGCCGAAGCCGCCGCGATAATTCATTATCCACAACTTGCTCAGATTTGAGGCCGCAACTCACCCGCAGGCGGCTCACAAAGCCCTTGTATGGCTCATTGCAGTTTCCCATCACAGTGTTTATTCCTTTGGCCTGACGCGCGTTTCGAAGCCTATCCGCTTCTCATCAGAGGCCTCACGCAAGAAATCAGAGTTCGTTTATGCCGCATTTTCCCAGCATGCTTTTCCACGACCACCATTGGTCTCCTCTTTAAATAGAGTTCAATTTCACCAATGCCTGCTGGGATATGTAGTTTTGGGCCATTTCAGTCCCCTCAGTGGGTTCCGTTCTTGCATGACATTTCAGGATTCATTTAAAGCCCTCCATTGGGCTCCCGGATGAGATTGTGCAATGTCAATAATGCTCCCTGCTGGTGCCGATCAAAGAGGAACGATACCTCTCTGTTGGTTCCTGTAACACTTTCAGGCAGCGCGATCCCTCCACGGCCGAAGCCGCCGCGATAATTCATTATCCACAACTTGCTCAGATTTGAGGCCGCAACTCACCCGCAGGCGGCTCACAAAGCCCTTGTATGGCTCATTGCAGTTTCCCATCACAGTGTTTATTCCTTTGGCCTGACGCGCGTTTCGAAGCCTATCCGCTTCTCATCAGAGGCCTCACGCAAGAAATCAGAGTTCGTTTATGCCGCATTTTCCCAGCATGCTTTTCCACGACCACCATTGGTCTCCTCTTTAAATAGAGTTCAATTTCACCAATGCCTGCTGGGATATGTAGTTTTGGGCCATTTCACTCCCCTCAGTGGGTTCCGTTCTTGCATGACATTTCAGGATTCATTTAAAGCCCTCCATTGGGCTCCCGGATGAGATTGTGCAATGTCAATAATGCTCCCTGCTGGTGCCGATCAAAGAGGAACGATACCTCTCTGTTGGTTCCTGTAACACTTTCAGGCAGCGCGATCCCTCCACAGCCGAAGCCGCCGCGATAATTCATTATCCACAACTTGCTCAGATTTGAGGCCGCAACTCACCCGCAGGCGGCTCACAAAGCCCTTGTATGGCTCATTGCAGTTTCCCATCACAGTGTTTATTCCTTTGGCCTGACGCGTGTTTCGAAGCCTATCCGCTTCTCATCAGAGGCCTCACGCAAGAAATCAGAGTTCGTTTATGCCGCGGGAAAATGCGCCATAAACGAACTCTGATTTCTTGCGTTTGATAGGACTCTATGAATATGAAGGTATATGAGTTTATCAATAATTGACATGACAAGTGGGTAATTTTATAAAAGGCTTGTTAGCGATAAAAAATTGTAAAACCTATAAGTCTGTCTTTTAAAATTACACATTGTTGTAATGTTTTAATGTTTTTCATGTTTACTCACCATGTGACCATGTAATTTCACTTTAAAAATGTATCCTCCCCGTGTAAGCGCTGTCATGTGATCAAGGCAGAGGAGCTGCCGAAACGCGTCATGGTGGAAGGTGTGCTTGCATATTAAAATCTACTAAGCACCAAATTGGGTCCATTCTCGCTTTTTCCAGCAGCTCAGCAAGGAGAAGTAGAGCGAGCGTTCTGCTGATATTTTCACCGGCTTTGACTTTCCCCGGTGTCTTTGGACCCCCCCCTTTTGAGTTGGCTTCATGGACGGCAAAGTTACAGACTTCTGGTGATCTGACCATTCCCGAGGCTTCGAGGTGGACGGTAACCCGGAAGTCAACAAAACGGATCCGGTAGCGGAAACACGGAGCCCCCTGTGAATCAACAGCGGTTGGAAAATTGGCCTGAAACAAGCAGGACACAGCCGAGCGGAGCCGGAGGTCTCGAGTGGATTTTCGTCCAGCGAGGAGGTGACGACGGCATGTGCTGCTAACGGAGCAGGTACGGAACCGCGTTAAAATTGAACACAGGCGGGGAGGTGTGCACCTGAGGGGCTTGCTTTTGACTCAAACCTCAAGAGGGCAGGTCCCATTACGGGTCACAATATAGAAACACGCACTGCAACCACACCATGTCTACCGCAGCGCTACGCAGTAGGGAATCGGCTGCAGAAGGGATGTTCACTGATACACCCTCGACATCACAACCCCAAACAATCAGGGGGACTAACAAGCAAACAACTAACGAACAAGGAATAAGAGAGAAATATCGTGTTCTGGAGAAACTCATGCGGCAGGAACAGTCAAAATGGTGGGAATCAAAATCCCTGCAGGGATATTTGGACGTGGGGAGAATACCGAGGGGACTACGAATCATGATAGCCCCCAGTTATGATACCCCGAACCCCCTAATGATGGCTGAGTGGGCAGAAACCAACCTAGAATCATCAAGAAGGTTGGTCCAGATATTGGTCAAATATGCTGCCATAGACCGCGATGCTTTACAACTAAAAATAGATGCCCTGGAAGCAGAAATAAAGGCATTGGGTGATCCTCAACAAAACAAACTGCATGAGGAAATGGTCAACCGACTATTCAAAGAGGAGGAAAAAATCAAACACCGTAAGGCTTTTAAATTTCAAAGGGACAAGGAGGATTACGCGAGCGGGCAGATTTTTACTTTCTCCCGCAAATTCGATGTGTACAGATCAAAGGCTGGAGGTCAACAAGGGCAATCACACAAAACCGCCCCTGCATCCAATATGCAAGATGAAACAGCTTCTGATTTGAGCTCGGCATTGGAGAGCGAGTCAGAAGCGGAAGGAAGAACAGATCGTATACAATCGAATACCATTAAACCAACTCTGGGGGAGGAACTTGATTACGTGAGAATGAGTAGACGTGAAACACTAAGACCCCGCAGTCAACCGGCAAAAAACGACGAACAATATCCAGAAGGCAAAGGAGAAAAGCAAGGCAACGCCGCCTACAACAAGCATCCAAACAGGGGGAGAGGACGGCGAGGAGCATGGAGGAACAGGCAGTAAATAATTTCCCTCCTACCTCATCAACAGCCAAAACTATAATCAATCTGGCAGATATCAACTTAACCCAGGCGGAAAAGCAGTTACTATCCCTAGGGTTGTCTTACTGTCCGCAATCTGACTTTGATTACCCGACGACCCGCGTGGATGTGTATAAATTTATTCGTAAGTTGAAACTTAAAAAATTCCATGAACTTAAATCGCGGTCCAGAACGGAAACCACAGATGTGGCTATCAACGCCAACGAAACTTGTGGACTTTTGGTCGCAGACTTAGAGTCCCTTGAAAATCTGAGGGACTTGTCGAAGGAATCGAATATATCTGCGGGCACATCAAGCCAAAGCCTGTCTGCAGAATACCTTGCAATGGATCGATCATTGGAAACCGACACTAATCTTAAACCTACTACTCCTTTCAAAGTAAAGTCTAAATTCATGCCCATTATGTCTCGTGATTCCATTGACGTCTTTAATGAACAGGTCGTGGCTCAAATCAAGAAATTGAACATTAACATCAATAAGCAAAAAAGGAAAATGACCAACCATGAACGACAATACAACAAACTTATGACAAAACTAAAAAAAGAAAACAAAATAGTTATCAGAAACTCCGATAAAGGGGGAAACATTGTACTTTGGCCTATGGATAAATATTTGGAAGAAGCTTATTCTCAGTTGAATGATGTGCAATGTTATCGTAGAAGTACAACGGCAAAATATAAGACTATGATAAATCAATTTCATTCAAAACTATTGGCCTGGAAAAGTGTGGGACTGCTATCCATGGAAGAGTTTAAATATTTAAAGACAGAACACCCACAGACTCCATCCATGTACTTTATTCCTAAGGTCCATAAGAATATTCAGAAGCCCCCCGGAAGGCCAATAATATCAGCTATCAACGGGCCACTTGAACATATGTCCCGCTATATTGACTTTTTTCTCCAAGACCATGTGAAGAAACTAAAATCATTTGTGCAGGACACTGGGGATTTTATCAAGAAAATCGCTAACATCCAATGGCAGGAAGGGTATTTTCTTTTGGCCTTAGATGTATCCTCACTGTATACATGCATTAGGAATCAGGATGGGCTAAAAGCAGTTGATCATTTTCTGACTAACAGACCGTTGCATTATGTACAACACAATAAGATGATAATGGACATGTTGGGGTTCTGCCTAGAGAATAATTTTTTTATGTTTAAACATCAAATGTTCCAGCAAATTCAAGGTGTGGCTATGGGGGCCAGCTTCTCCCCTAGCTACGCATGCCTGTTCATGGGCTGGTGGGAGGAGCTGGTCCTCATGAAAACATATGAGCAGACTTATAAAGAAAATATTGTATGCTGGTTACGTTACATAGACGATCTCTTTATTGTATGGAAGGGAACCCAGGATAAAGCAATTGAATTTGTTAAGTCACTGAATGACAACGATGTAAATTTGCAGTTTACATCCACTATAAGCAACAAAAATATAACTTTCCTAGATGTTCAAGTGAATATAACAAACAACAGTATGAACACTTCATTACATCGTAAGGAAACAGCAGGGAATACTCTGCTTCATGCCTCTAGCGCCCATCCCCCGCATCTAATACATAGCATTCCCTATGGGGAAATGCTTCGAATACAGAGAATTTGTAGTGAGAAAGAAGACTGCTACATCAAGCAACAGGAATGTAGACAGCGATTCCTTGATAGAGGATACACAAATGCATCAATCAAAAATGCGATTGATAAATCTAACAGGCTTGCTAGACATGAGCTCACACAAAGCGTGAAAGCAAGTAAGGAAGATGAACAGACTCATGCTGAACCCACCAGACTTATTCTGACTTACTCAAAGCAAGAGCAGCAAATAAGAACTATAATAAGAAGAAATTGGCCAATAGTTCATGATGACCCCATAATTGGTACACTTTTGCCTAAACAGCCTGCTATCACATATAGAAGAGCGGCTACAATGGCCAATGTTCTAGTTAAGAAAAACCCTGAGGAAAGTGAGAAAGTGGGATGGTTGGTGGCAAGGAAGGGCTTTTTTAAATGTTCTGTATGCAAAGCATGTAACTATGCTTTAAATAGAACCACCTATCAGACAGCATTTAGTGGTGCGACAAGAGAGATCAGACAACATTTGACTTGTCGCACTGAGTTTGCAGTATATGTGTTGCAATGCTCCTGCAACCTACTGTATATAGGTAGCACGAAGTTGCAAGTCCATAAGCGCATATTGCAGCACATTAGAGCCATCACCAACAGTGACACAAGCTATCCTGTAGCTAGACATTTTAAGGCACATCATGAAAATAACTTAAAACATCTTCAATATTTTGTGATTGATGCGATACCCCCACTCGGCAGAGGGGGGGATCGGGAACAAAAACTTAGGCGCCTCGAAACACGCTACATTTTAGAGTTAGATACCAAATTTCCAGGGGGTCTGAATACTAGCGAGGATTTGCACACATACCTTGACTAGAAATTGCGCATTAATCTGATTTTGGCGTTTTAGTTGCTCCTGCAGGCATTGTCAGGAAATGAATATTAACCAGTGGGCAGGTGGTGACATATGTTAGAACATGGATTTGTGGGTATGAACCAATAATTTTAAACATTATGTTTTTGTAATAATTGGTATTAGTATTTAATATTTAATATTTAATATTTAATATTTAATGTTTATTGTATATTTATTAGGCCTGGGCCAAAATTCCGTTCCGTTCGCGGAAGTTGCGATATTTTGGCATTCTCGCGTTCCGCGGAAAGCGCGAAAATGTCAAAATTTCCGCATTCCGCAGCTTAGCGATAATTTTTTTCTTGCTCGCGCTGTAAAACAATACATTCTCGCGCGCGCGCGATCGCCTTACCTGAATCCCTGCGTTCTCCGACAAGTTTTCTTGACCCGGTCGCGTTCTCCACGAGATGTTGGATTTTGGTAGCCATTTTGCGCTGTCTCGCGAGAGTTCGCGGCCGCATTCAAGTCATTTTTCACGCGATCACGTCATTTGTCGCGCGATCAGGTCTTTCTTCTCGCGATCATGCACCGCGCGAGTATAAGAAGATTGAGATCTCGAACATGTCATTCTACATCGCGAGCCAGAGAATGAGGACGCGGGCACATGAAATCGAACGCGAACAGGAGAAAGAGACCGCGAACACGTCATATCCAACGCGACAGGGACAAAGAAGAGAACGCGATCATATCGTTTTCGACACGCCGGCGGAAGTAATGTGAAGCTGGAGAACTCAACAACGTAAAATTTACAATTTGGAGAGGAATATCGGCTCTAGCAGCATGAAACCATCTGCAAATACTGATTTTGGATGAAAAGAACTCCTTACATTCACATTTGGCTTTCCTTTTTTGTGCAAGGACTCCAGGAGTCATTTTTTTTTTACAAAGTGGAGAGAGGGAGGAAGTGACACAGATTCTCCAACTTCCTGTTCCTGTCCAGCAGGCTCCTCCCAGTGCTTTGTCCATCTCCTGCTCATTCTGACTTTGGATTTGGAGCTGGAAAGATCTCTCTTTTTGTCTGCTGCATCATTGCAATTGGATTTCAGGATTTTTGGAATAGGATATTTTACAAGTAAGTGGTTGTTGTGTTTGATTGTGGGCATTGCAGTTGTTGTGTAACTACAATTTATTTTTGATAATTAATTATCATCATTCCTTTTTTTTTTTTTTAATTTATTTTAATTTTGTGGGTTGTAGTAGTAGGCCCGAGCTAGCCATGGGCATGGCCTCATGGGTGTGTGTGTGCATGATGAAGCAACTGTTCCTTTTGTTTTTTGAATATATTTCATTTTCAATCACATTTAGGGCATGGATGGCATTGGATTGAGTTGGGGAAGTGTGTTTTTTGGGGTGGCCTTGCTGATGTTGTTGGGCCTGGACATGTGGCTGGTGGCCATTTTGAGGCCTAGGCCTGCAAGCTTGCCTGGCCTTGTCTGCCAGCAGGCCTGCTTTCATCCACTGCTACCAGAGCAGGTAGCCACAGCTTTAGTAATCTACTGTTTTCTGTGTGCTCTGTTGAATTTAGACATCATTTTGGGCATGGATGCCATTGGATTGAGTTGGGGAAGTGTGTATTTTGGGGTGGCCTTGCTGATGTTGTTGGGGCTCTCCATGTGGCTGGTGGCCATTTTGAGGCCTAGGCCTGCAAGCTTGCCTGGCCTTGTCTGCCAACAGGCCTGCTTTCATCCACTGCTACCAGAGCAGGTAGCCACAGCTTTAGTAATCTACTGTTTTCTGTGTGTTCTATTGATTTTAGACATCATTTTGGGCATGGATGGCATTGGATTGAGTTGGGGAAGTGTGTATTTTGGGGTGGCCTTGCTGATGTTGTTGGGGCTCGCCATGTGGCTGGTGGCCATTTTGAGGCCTAGGCCTGCAAGCTTGCCTGGCCTTGTCTGCCAGCAGGCCTGCTTTCATCCACTGCTACCAGAGCAGGCGGCCACAGCTTTAGTAATCTACTGTTTTCTGTGTGTTCTGTTGATTTTAGACATCATTTTGGGCATGGATGGCATTGGATTGAGTTGGGGAAGTGTGTATTTTGGGGTGGCCTTGCTGATGTTGTTGGGGCTCGCCATGTGGCTGGTGGCCATTTTGAGGCCTAGGCCTGCAAGCTTGCCTGGCCTTGTCTGCCAGCAGGCCTGCTTTCATCCACTGCTACCAGAGCAGGTAGCCACAGCTTTAGTAATATACTGTTTTCTGTGTGTTCTGTTGATTTTAGACATCATTTTGGGCATGGATGGCATTGGATTGAGTTGGGGAAGTGTGTATTTTGGGGTGGCCTTGCTGATGTTGTTGGGGCTCGCCATGTGGCTGGTGGCCATTTTGAGGCCTAGGCCTGCAAGCTTGCCTGGCCTTGTCTGCCAGCAGGCCTGCTTTCATCCACTGCTACCAGAGCAGGTAGCCACAGCTTTAGTAATCTACTGTTTTCTGTGTGTTCTGTTGATTTTAGACATCATTTTGGGCATGGATGGCATTGGATTGAGTTGGGGAAGTGTGTATTTTGGGGTGGCCTTGCTGATGTTGTTGGGGCTCGCCATGTGGCTGGTGGCCATTTTGAGGCCTAGGCCTGCAAGCTTGCCTGGCCTTGTCTGCCAGCAGGCCTGCTTTCATCCACTGCTACCAGAGCAGGTAGCCACAGCTTTAGTAATCTACTGTTTTCTGTGTGTTCTGTTGATTTTAGACATCATTTTGGGCATGGATGGCATTGGATTGAGTTGGGGAAGTGTGTATTTTGGGGTGGCCTTGCTGATGTTGTTGGGGCTCGCCATGTGGCTGGTGGCCATTTTGAGGCCTAGGCCTGCAAGCTTGCCTGGCCTTGTCTGCCAGCAGGCCTGCTTTCATCCACTGCTACCAGAGCAGGTAGCCACAGCTTTAGTAATCTACTGTTTTCTGTGTGTTCTGTTGATTTTAGACATCATTTTGGGCATGGATGGCATTGGATTGAGTTGGGGAAGTGTGTATTTTGGGGTGGCCTTGCTGATGTTGTTGGGGCTCGCCATGTGGCTGGTGGCCATTTTGAGGCCTAGGCCTGCAAGCTTGCCTGGCCTTGTCTGCCAGCAGGCCTGCTTTCATCCACTGCTACCAGAGCAGGTAGCCACAGCTTTAGTAATCTACTGTTTTCTGTGTGTTCTGTTGATTTTAGACATCATTTTGGGCATGGATGGCATTGGATTGAGTTGGGGAAGTGTGTATTTTGGGGTGGCCTTGCTGATGTTGTTGGGGCTCGCCATGTGGCTGGTGGCCATTTTGAGGCCTAGGCCTGCAAGCTTGCCTGGCCTTGTCTGCCAGCAGGCCTGCTTTCATCCACTGCTACCAGAGCAGGTAGCCACAGCTTTATTGATCAAGTGTTTTCTATGTGATCTGTTGAATTTTTAGACATCACCTTCCTGAGAGTGTAGTGTGGCTGTACACAGTACTAGTAGTATAACATAGCTCTAGTTAAAAAAAATTCATAAATGGCTAGACTATCTTTTGTTTGCACTAGTACAGTACTAAGTAACTGAACCACAAAAACAAATGCAACATTTCACTGATGTTCTTCTCCTGTCTTCTTTGCTTTTAGGTGCACAAAAGACAGAGTAGGAGGTGTCATCGGCATCACCTGGCTACCCGTTGTACTGCCAGCCAGACAGAAGTCCTGCTGCGCATCACGCCCACGTGTGACCAGAACTTGTTGTGCATCTGCCTCCTGCCTGACGTCGGAATAAGATGGCCCCAAAGAAAGGTACCAGGTCCAGTACCAAGAAAGTTGCTGGTGAGAAGAAGGAACAGAAAAAGGAAGTGCCATTAACCACGACTGGTGGTGTGCCGGCCAAGGTTTTTTTTGGCACCAAAGCGTTGTCCGGGAACCAAGCTGGGAGCAGCACAGCGGTCCAGCAACCCCACCAACCTAGGCCCAAGGGCTTTACTGTCGCAGAGGTAGCCAGTCTACTAACGGGCAGCGATGTTGAAGAAATGTCATTACCGCAAAGTAGTACACAATCAAGTTCAACGCAGGCGCAAACTCAGCAGATCAGTGTGCAGCCGCCGCAACAAGAACAGCAGCAGCAGCCGGCGCAACCAGAACAGCAGCAGCAGCCGGCGCAACCAGAACAGCAGCAGCAGCCGGCGCAACCAGAACAGCAGCAGCAGCCGGCGCAACCAGAACAGCAGCAGCAGCCGGCGCAACCAGAACAGCAGCAGCAGCCGCCGCAACCAGAACAGCAGCAGCCGCCGCAACCAGACCAGCAGCAGCAGCCGCCGCAACCAGAACAGCAGCAGCAGCCGCCGCAACCAGAACAGCAGCAGCCGCCACAACAGCCCACCATAGTAGTTGTTGCTCCTGAGGTAGGGGCATTTCAGGAAATCGAGCTTCCTGCAGACAAAGCGGAGCGAAGTCAAACCACTGTTTCAGAACATCTATTGTCTTCCAGACCACCAGCAAGGAAAAGGAGGCTTAGTCCATCATCTTCTTCTTCATGCCCCGCTTCTGATGATCGTGATGACACTTGGGTCCCACCAGCTCGGTCTGAGAGTGAAGTACGCCACAAGACATTGCTTCTGAAAAGGAAGGTCCCAGAAAAACTTAGAGTTATGGAGGTAGATGTAGAAGAGGGGGGTGATGATGTTGATGAAGACGAGCCAGTCATCACGCACATTACTCCCGCCCCAAAGGGATTGGAGACCGACATTCTAACCCTATCCAGAAAGGCTGCTACTGAGTGGGATGCAGCACGGATCTCACCAACACAGGTTACACCACCACTACCTCCAGCTGCCATATTTTCCAAGGCCCGGCAGGGACCTACATCCAGCTCAACCACCTCAGTAGGAAGTGGTAGTAAAAGTCACAGTGTAGGTGGACAGGGTCACATATTTTCAAGGACCCCCTCAAGTTCATCTGGTGTTGAAAGTGGCACATCCAGCAGTGCCAGAAAGTTCTCCTCCCCAGTTTGGGACTTCTTTTCTGTTAGCGCCAAGGAGGAGAACATTGCTATATGCGCAATTTGTCGGCAAGGTGTTCGGCGTGGTAAGCTTGGTACAAACTATGGTACCGGAGGACAAGCAAGTCATCTCAGAATACACCACACTATTGTGTGGGAGGATCACCTACTTAAGTTAAAAGAAAGTAGGAAAACTAAACCCTTTGAAGTTGGTCAGGAATCAGGGAGCGATATTATTGTGGTGGCAGGTGAAGAACAGGGAGGCATTTCTAGCCCTGTCTCCAGTAGTGCAGTCACTGCAGTGGTAACGCCCACATCCTCCTCAGTAACATCAGAGTGGCACCGCAGTAAGAGCCATACTCAGAGTGTGGGTGAGACACCAAGGCGACCGGCGGCGAGTACCTCAATGAGACAATCTGTGTCGTTGAGCCTTAGTGGGTTAATGGCACCACTAAGGAAAGTAAGCCAGCCTACCATTGACAGCATGTTTAGGTTGGAGGGGCAGTTCCAACGCAACCACCCAACGGCACGATTGTACAATGCGAAGCTGGCTAAAATGTTAGCGCTGGACCTTCTTCCTTTTTCATTTGTGGAAGGGGTGGGTTTCCTTGAATTTGTGTCTGCCATCTGCCCGAAATGGAAAGTTCCAAGCCGGTCCTATTTCGCAAGAATTGCTGTTCCGGCACTACATCATGATGTGCTGGAATTGGTTGGACAAGCTTTGCAGAAGAGTGCTGTGCACAATATCCACCTGACAACAGACATGTGGACCAGTTGCCAAGCCACAGATTACATGTGTATCACTGCACACTGGATCTCTTTTGTGGGGGTTAAAGATCAACTATCTGCACGAGGTGTTGTTGACACAGCTGCGATTTTTGAAGGTACTCGGAAACATGCAACTGTAGCCATGTTCGCCATGGAGAAATCTCATACGGCTGAAAACATTTTAGAAGAGTTTCGCACCAAGGTTTTGGAATGGCTGCAGCCCAGAGGGCTTGGTATTGGTTTTGTTGCCACAGACAATGGCAGTAATGTACTTAAGGCCATGGAACTTGGTTCCTATTTCAGGGTTCCGTGTTTGGCACACTGCATAAACATTATAGTGCAAGACTTTCTGAAAAAAGAACCCATAGTAAGCAATTTACTGTCCATCTGCCGAAGAATATGCACTCATTTCAGCCATTCTTTTAAAGCTCGGAAGCAGCTGAGGATCCTCCAACGTGAGCGTAGGGTGCCAGTCAAGGCACTCATCCAGGAGGTGGCAACACGTTGGAACTCAACGTATTACATGCTTGATCGTCTGTACGAACAGCACAGGTCACTCAATGATTATGTCTGGTACAGAAGCAGTGATGCTAGTGTTAAAGGCATGACCCTTCAGAGGGAGCAATGGACCCTAATTCAATGCCTGACTGAGATGCTGTCTCCTTTTGAGGTCTTCACACGTGAAGTCAGCAAGGAGGACTGTACAATGGGCCAAGCGATCCCATTGTTGCAAATGCTAGAGCATGAGCTGAATAATGTGTCTGAATCCTACAAAGGTGTAGAGGACAGAAGGCAAGCCCATGACTTGGTGGAGAGCTTATCCAGGCGCTTATCAGAAAATGTAAGGATACAAAATAAAATTTTGTCACAAGACCATTACATTTGTGCCACAATTCTGGATCCACGTGCAAAATTAGGACTATTCCTTTCTTTTTCCGACACTGATGTTGCCCGCTACAAAAGTTGTATAGCTGAAGCAGCCATCAAGTTTGAAAACGAAGGGCTGCTAATTAAAAGCCCGCCACATCAACCCACAACAAGTACTGATACTGAAGCAGGCCATGCAGAATCAAGTGCAACTTCGTCGGCTGAGGGCAGTGCGGTTGGCTCACAATCGCAACACTCACCATCACCATCGACTACAAAAACAATAACTGGATCATTCAGCCGAGTACAATCATTATCAGATTGGTATGTAAAGATGGGCCGTAAGCACAGTGCTGATGCACAGAAAAAACAGCACAAAAGCTTACCAGCAGCAACCCTGAACATTGAGCGGATGGTCCAGGCCTATCTGGACGACCCAACAGAGGTGTACGTTGATCAAAACCCAGTGCAGTATTGGTATAGGAAAAGGTCTGAATGGCCACAGCTCAGCAGGCTGGCAATAAGCTATCTGGCTTGCCCTGTCGCAAGTGTCTCTTCCGAACGTGTTTTCAGTGCTGCTGGTTCCATTGTAACCTTGAGAAGGACCAGTCTATCTCCCAAAAACGTGGAGAGGTTAACAATGATCAAAATGAATCAGCACTTCATACCACCGAATTACACAATGCATGAATCAACAGAGGAAGATGAGGACAGCGGCTCAGGTGACGGAAGTATTGTGTCAGATGATTACCTACTACTGGACGATCCCCCAGAGTTTGAGGACGAGCTATACTTCCCTGACAATTAGGCTCGCACTTACTGTCTTCCTCCCTTTTTTCCCCCTTTGTTTGTGTCTGTTGTTCCGGTTATAAACTTGTGAATCGCAACCAATGCATTATCACCGTCTTCTAATCTTCTAATTTAAGATACAAGTTTCAGGTGTCTGCCATTTGACACTACAGTCCTCAGAATCCAGCTCCTCCGCTCGATCATACTGCATCTCCTGGTCAATTCCATTTCCCTCATGAATGATGATTGGATGATGGTAACAACAAATTCAAACTTTCCTCGTCCTTCCAAAACAAGTGGACCATGAATCTGATGACTTCTATAGCTATCCTCCTTCAGAGCCGAGAGAGACTGGCCATTAACTGAAAATAAGATGCAACAGGTAATGATTGATGCCATGCATTGTCCGCAGAAAAGCAGACTGAGTGATGTAGATTTTGTTGTGTGTGTTGCGCATGAATGAATTGATGTAATTGTGCACTGCCACTAATCAACTTTCTACAGAACACACTAGTAATTACTAATTTTCCTCTTCTGGCAAACAAGAAATGTGTACTTCTCTCCTGCATCTTGGTGATACATTGCTTTTAATTCAATACAGGAAGGGCACTCACTCAATCTGCGCAATGCAAATGACTGTGACTTAACAGCACCGTCCATCATGATGATGGCGAAAGAGACGGCCTGCAGCGTTAACGAGATGAGATGCAACAGGTAATGATTGATGCCATGCATTGGCCGCAGAATAGCAGACTGAATGATGTAGATTTTGTGGTGTGTTTCGCATGAATTGATGTAATTGTGCACTGCCACTAATCAACTTTCTACAGAACACACTAGTAATTACTAATTTTCCTCTTCTGGCAAACAAGAAATGTGTACTTCTCCTGCATCTTGGTGATACATTGCTTTTAATTCAATACAGGAAGGGGACTCACTCAATCTGCTGCGGAATGCAAATGACTGTGACTTAAACAGCACCGTCCGTCATGATGATGGCGAAAGAGACGGCCCGTTAACTTAAGATGAGAAGTAACAGGTAATAAATGATGATAATTAATGGCATGCATTGGACACCTGACTCTGAGCTATTGATCTTTGTGTTTGCGTTGTTTGTTGTGCACAAAGTGAATGATGTCAAAGTGTACTAGTGTTAATCTATCTTTCTGTACACAATAAAGAATGACTCAAGTCAGTAATATTTATATTTCTACTCTTGTTGTGTTCTAAAAATTACACTTGTACTGCAGGCCGATCTTCAGTCAGTAGAAGTATCAGAGCTGATGATGAAGTCAGGAGGATGTTTCATGAGTGGCATAAAACGGAAAAGCCTAAAGGTAAACACGTGAACCACAACCACAGCACACCCAAATGTCTGTGTAGAAGTTGAATAGAGTGTAGCGGTGGGATGACTGCAGTGCATTGATTTTACTAACTTTAACTGTAAAATGCTATGTCTGGAATGGATAATGTGCTTTGCGTTTGTCCAACTCTTTGAGAGAAAAAAAAAAAGGACTCTAAAGTGTTAACGTAGGATGTGCTAATGGTAAGCACTGTGGGCCTGATCTCTCCTGTTACTGTTGAAGGTCTATGCTGGAAACAGACTACAGTAGAGATGATGCATATGCATACATGCCACCTCGGAAAGTGTTCTTGTTGCACTACACCATCACTTGTGCATTTGTTTTCACTTTCTTTCTGAATATCCCCTTTGGTTTTCAATCTAAAATTACAGGCCGGGCCTTGTCCAAAACTTTGTAAAACATTACAATGCATATTAATTACCTTACCAATCAATCACCTTTTTATTCCAGCCGGGCAGTGGCGAGTGGTGAGGCGACACACCCAAGATTGATGGACGAGAGGAGCAAGAGGAATGCCGAGATGCAAAAAACCAGTCCACATTTTTGACCAGGATAAGACAGTAACAGTATCCACTTTTCACTTCTTTTAAATAATTTGATTAATATCTTGTATACATTCTTTACAACAGTGTGTTCTTGGAGTTGTTATTATCAATCATCATTACGTTTGCTCTGTGTTTACGATTCTTCACTACCAATATTTAAAATTTCTATTTGCTATCTGTTAAAGTTTTAAGGCCGGAACAGAACAAGAAATAGAAGTGTATGTAATCCGGGTCTCATCATGCATGCATTTCCTTTTTTATACCTTAACATATGGAATGGATATGGTATGGTAGTCTTCAATGATTGTCGTTTGTTTGTCTATGTATGCATACTATTTTTCTATGTCAAACCTTTCCCAAAATCCCCCTTCCCATCCAATCAACGGACCCTAACCCTCTTCCCCCGGGCTGTGTGACTTATTGTCGAGGTGTAACTAAATTAAATGTACACCAATACTTAATCACACACTTGCTGGGGCGGATGTGGTGAAAGCAACACTACTTCAATTTCAATGCAGAGCGATGATCTTCTTCTGCTTGCCCACCCATGAGTAGGATATTTCACAGGTTATTTTATTTAACAAAGGAACATATACCTCAGCATGAATTGCCGGCATTGATTTGATTTGTTTGTTGTCATTCCTCATATACAGCACTAACTGTTAGACTGTAGGCATAGCCAAGTCGACAAAACTATAGTTTGTAACTCTGTCTAGTAGGCTATCCTCATAATATCCAGCATTCATTTTTTTTGTCAAATATTTGAGCATATAGTTGTTGCTCGGTAAATTCTGTGATGTACTTCATTCAACTACTCCTCTAACAGTCTCTCAAAGGCGATTGACTATCTCCTTTTCTTTTTTTGGAAATGCTGCTACCCTGCCAGTGTATACTACTACTATACTATCACCACCACCCCAATCATGGCATGTATGAAAAAGGAAACCATCTTCACCATGCAGCCAGTGCTGTGCCACAGTTGGACATAAACATCAAGCACCGGTAAGAGAGAAGTTTGGGGGAGGCAGAATCAATAATGGACATGTTGTCAATGATGTCAGTTTCAAACACCACTCCAAAGAATGCATAGTAGGACCAGTCAATGAGTGAGGTGTGTCGCATCTATCTGTTTGTGTCTTATACAGTCAGCAAATTATTGAAATCAAACACACGCTATGGGCGGCCATGCACCAGCAAAGAAACAGTGTGATGTAAAACAGTTACCCCACCTACAAAACATTAACAACATTGCATGTAACATAGAAAAATATATTTAATTGACCCTAACAAATAAACTAAACCCACAAAAGCTGACCCACCCCCCTCCCTAACCCCAACGACTGTCCATAGAAATAGAGAACGCCCAAACGAGTGAGGAAACAAACAGGAATTAAAAAAGGGGCAGTGACAGGGACTAACTGGTGGGGCGGGACTGGAGGAGGACACGAATCTGGTCCTCTAAATGGGCGACGCGGCGTCTAAGGCCGCGGCAGTTGCAACCACAGTGGGGGGGGGGCACCGGAGATGGCACGGTGGCGGCGGGCAGCCGCCAGACGGTGGCGCCGTACCGCTGGAGGGCGGTGGCTGGGGCCCGGGGCACTGGAGGAGGCTTCAATTGCTGCTGCACTCTCCTCCTCCTCCTCGGCTAGGACCACCAGCCGCCGGTATTCCTGCTGGATTGCCTCCAGCTTCCGGCGCCGTGCCTTGGCGGCCAACTCCTTCCGGTTGATTTTCGGAGTAGCTGTGTATCAAAAAGAAAAAAACAAGACAATTGTAAAATATAGTCTTAATAAAACAGTAGGACAAGGTAATTATTTATACACATAGTGGCATGGTAGAGTAGCACTATAAAATAAAGCACAGTAGTACATAACATTTTAAATGTCGCCCGTCCTTCTTCCTTCCACCTGTCTTACACTTTTTAGTTGAACAGTGCACCAGGTGCTCTTCTCCATAAAACTTTCAAAGCGGAGTTGAAATCAGATAGATGAGGCCATTGGTTACTCAATACTCTGGCTCCTAGTCCTATACCAATTAAAGGGAATTCTAGTCTTCTAGTTCACTCTTCAAACGTCCCCAAGAACTCATACTTACTTACGACATCGGATAGCGGGCGGACTTTGTCCGCCCGCCATCCGACTGCTAAAAAGGGTGGGGGTCCCGTGGGGACAATTAATTAGGATGATGCGCCCGGCACAGTGGCGGGCGCACCCTGTTATTTTAAATTTAAATTCTGGTTGGCTTTGCTGAAAGCAATGCTAAAATGTTGTGCTGCTTTTCCAAGCACAACATGACGGGCCTCGCACGGAGCCTGTCACGTTTTGCTTTGAAAGTCGGGGGGTACCATAGCATCGGTAGGTACCCTCCATGGGGGCCCCCAAGCATACTCTGCAATGTGTGCATGCCTTTCCGTGGCGGACGGTAATGCCGCCACGCAAAGGCATTCCAAAATGCAGATTATATGGCTGCCGGTGTGGTGAGAGAGACACCACCGCCATATTGAACCCTTTTCCGCCTAGACATGTCTGAATATTTTCTACAGGGATGGCGGGAGGTTTGCCCCTGCTGTGACGGCAGTGAATTCCAGCCAGCCCGGCGGGGGCAATACGCCCACCATCCTAATGGGGCCCTAATTCACAACTTTACAGTATACATATACATACAGTACACCTTTGCAGTGAGTGTGCTGTCAAGTTCAACAATAGTTAAAGATTATGAATCTAACTTACCACCGCCTGCCACTGGTGCTGCCACTCCCCCTCCGTTGCTATCTGCAACTGCCGCATCCTCGCCCTCTGCGTCGCCTTCGCTGGCCCCAGCAATGGTGGTCGGTAGTGCGCCTAGAAAACATTACACATTTATTAGGCAACATATACACCTCCCCCCTATTGATCAGTAGCAAGGTTGAAAAATGAGTTAATACTAACATAAATCACTAGTACAAATCAGGTAGTAGTAGAGTAGACACTAAGTTATATGATCATTGTAGCATTTGCTTGATTAGCCCTAGCCATGCACATGTGACGTTACCTTTACCTTGCAGCTTCTTAAGACACCTTTGAGCCCACATGACCTGCCTCACACTGCTACTGTCTAGTCTACGCGCTGCGTACAGGCGGTCAACAAACATTAACAAGCCACTTTTTTAGGAAGAACTGGTGTACTACTGTTACTGTTAGTCCATATTGCTTATCCATAGATGCTACACTTTTTGGCACGGCTGAGAAATGCTTGCAAGTTGCAATATACTAACGCACACCATTTCCTTTTTTCGCATTACAGACGCAAGATTCGCTTCTACGAACCAGAGCTTCTGAACGATGCACCAACTACCAGTACTAGGTTCTTCTGAGGTGAGGGGTCCCTTCACTCACATCTTCATTTATAAATGTATATAAACTAAATTGCTATGGGATGGTGGTGCTGCCTTCCACCACTTCAGTTATCATGATTTAATTCCCAACTGTATTAGTGTAACAATGTATTTTGTTTTAATGTTATTGATTTGCCGGTTGGTGCTGCTAAGATAACAGTGTACAGACCTTCTCAAATTGAAATAAAAATTTTAAACTTACATAGACTTTGTGGTATTTGGTGTGGAGTGGACTAACTTACACGATTGAGCAAATTAAAGTAAGGGTGTGCATGTGAATTGCTTCCACGACAGAGGTTGGGTGTGTTAATGTTCTGGGTTGTCTACTTGTTGGTTGTCTTGGGGGGAGGGTTCCGAGACCTAATAGGTATGACAAGACAGTACTATAGTCAAGCAGTGGAATTGTGGTGGGTGCGGAATTTCTGATTGAGGTGTGCAAGGAAGGTCCAACCTACCATCACCAACATCCTATTTTCTGGTGCAAATGTATGTGCAAGATCCCTACAACAGTTGTATGTCCTATAGGGTATCATATCAAAATATTAAGAAATCTGGTAGGGCTGTTGCTGTGAATATTCAAAGCCTAAACATCAACAAGAGTAAAAAGTAGTACAAGACAACGACCCAACGGATTGTACGAGCTACTGGTGAATATGAGTTTTATATTACAACCTTTCACAAAGAGTGGCACTGGGCAAGACTAGCTACTACAGTACAGACAGACAGACTGATAGTATGTAGTAGTACTCAGTCATCATAGCGGAGGCAGGGATAAGCTTTTTGAAACCGTACAGATCGAAGGATAATTGGTGGTAAAAAAATAGCATTTGGAAACACACTATAGTTCGGGAGAAATGGGGCAGTAAAAGTTATGGAATAAGAAATATTATTAAAAACAAGAAGACTTACTGGGGCCAGCAGAGGAGCCCTCAGCGGTGTCCTCCTCGTGGTGTTCCTGTCCCGCCGACTGCCCAGTCCCTGCCCATCTGCCCCTGGGTGCTGATGAACAGGAAAGATATAAGAAAGACAAACATTGATGGATGGTGTCAACTTAAGCAAATACAATTTTTTTCAACAACGGTCAAAAAACACTTATGTAAACAATTGCAATAACTACATTGACCGATCTCATCTGGTCAACATGTAATATCGGGGGATTCGCAGTTCGACTACTTAAGTTACTATTTATCAACAGTAATCCATTCTTCCATTCTGATTCCAGAAAACTAAGTTACAAGTAAGCCTAAGTATTAGTACAACCTACCACCCAACCTAGCCCACCTATTCCAGGCATGCCAATTGTACATTAAGTATGCATTTCGACTGTATTCCTCAACAATGTGTATGATCCAATCATGGAGGACACATTAACATGACTACATTTTTTGTATATACACAATTTTGGTTTGATTGATGCTCATCTGCTACTGCTAAGTAACTGCAAAGCCTACCTCCACTCATTGAACAAACTAGAAAGGTTCTAAAGACTGGCGTACTAGCAGCACGTCACGTAACTGAGTGAGGGGGCATCACGCATACCACTAACCAATTAGAAGCTCATACAAAGTACCTAAACCTATGTATCAATCCGCCCCTATCTATTAGTGACAGGACAAAGTAAGGAGTGGACATGAGTCACTGTAGCATTACGTAACTTAATTTCTCTAAAATAAACTCGTAAAGAATCACGCTAAGCAAGCGCAAACGCAAAGCTGCAAACAAGTAAGATTAGTAGTAGCGCAGAAGAGCACCTGTGTCATAATCACAGAAGACTTTTAAACATTATTAACCTGGAATGTATTGCAAGCAGCAACATTCTATCTGGTTGGAAGGAAAAAAAGATATTCGCAATATATAACATAGAGCAGAAGAACAGACACAAAGTTGTAATAATTAAATAGGTACTCACCAAGCCCCGGGACCTCCACTCCTAGCAGATCCAGCAGGTCCTGCTCACGGTCCAGGATGTCGGACCACCGGTGCGTCAGCTGTGCCTGGGTGCGCCGGACCCCAGAGATGCGAGACACTGCCCGGCGCACCTTCCCCCACCGCTGCCGACGCTCCCGGAGGCCGTACCCGGACCCAGGCCTGCCACCTGCTGCCAGGGTTGAGGGGAGGTGGCGCTGCACAAAGAAAATTAGTGCAGCCAACTCCGCCTCCCCAAATAAGGCCCGTGCATGCACCCCTTGTGGGCGCCGCCTTCCGCAAGGAAGGCGGTCGCGGCTCTGGCTGTGCCGGCGAACAGCCCTGCCCTTGGACATGGTTCTGGGGACGGGGCGGGAAAGAAAAGGTAAAATAAATAAAGGAGTAAAGGAAATAAATAGCAGGCAATACAAAGAGAAAAAGTAGCTAAAAAACAAAAAAAAAGGTACACAAAAACCAAAAATATAGAGGCAGGAAAATAGTTAGAGAAATAATAAGTAATAAAGATCCGAAAAAAGTGGCTATAAACAAAGGATTGAAAAGATTTAGGGAGGATTGAAAATCAGGCCCCAGAACCATGCAATAGAGTGGAAAACAAGATGGCCGCGCCCGTTGCGACCACGTGCGCAAGTTCGCGCGATATTTTCTCCCTGAGCAAGCAAAAAGCAACGCGATCAAGTAAAAGCGATCGCGAACAGGAAATATCGACCGCGAACATGCATTGCGCGACCCGGAACAGGAAGTAAACAACGCCAGAGGGCGGGACAAGTGAAAACAAGATGGCCACGCCCGTGAGCGACCGCATGGGTAAGTTGGCGACCCGCGAACACGCAAAAAATACCGCGAACAGGCGGCAAAAAACTTCCGCATCTTCGCGATATTTCCGGCGTGTTTGCGGAGATTTTCTGCATTCTCGCGATAATTTGCGGAGGTTAATTCCGCAAATTCCGCCCACCCCTAATATTTATATGAAAGAAGTTATTTTTAAATACCTACTTTTTATGTTCTGCATATTTTACCACCATTATATGAATCTATGTCTCTCCTTTTTACTTCACTGATTTTAGAGTTAATATCTTACTGTTGGTTGATTGATCTGAATTGGTACAGACAATAATGATGGATTGATTGTGCTGGTATTTTACCTACTATGCAAGGAGAGGGTTTGTTTTAACGGATCACATGTGTATATTTTAGAAATCAATTATTTATATTCATATCTATTTATTTATTTATTTATATACTTGTATATTTCTTGATTCCACACATGTATTTTCGACTGCCCTTTGTCAAAGTATACCCAAACAGAGATTTGATACATTTGGCAGTCATCCAATCTCCTACAGTACATACGTTGTTTGTTCATAATACCACACCAGTCTCAACCAGCAAATGCATGGCACATGAACATCTCCAGTCCACGATATAATCTATCATAAGAGTCAGCTCAGACATCGAATAGTCTGTGACATAAGAAAACAAATCTTGTGACTATTATTTCAACCAAATGCTGAGGGAGGTTATATAGTCTCACAGTCCCTCAGCACAAGTTTTTAAGCACTTTTTGCACTTATTTGCACTTAAAATAATTTTTTTAACACCGGTTCCTTCACTAATTTTCAAAACATTTATTACACGGGTATATTTTAGTTTCACACAGGTCCCATGCAAAACAATCTATACAAGCAATCGGAAAACATATAGGTATTAGGCATTTAAGCCATTATTTAATCGTTTGATAGGACTCTATGAATATGAAGGTATATGAGTTTATCAATAATTGACATGACAAGTGGGTAATTTTATAAAAGGCTTGTTAGCGATAAAAAATTGTAAAACCTATAAGTCTGTCTTTTAAAATTACACATTGTTGTAATGTTTTAATGTTTTCCATGTTTACTCACCATGTGACCATGTAATTTCACTTTAAAAATGTATCCTCCCCGTGTAAGCGCTGTCATGTGATCAAGGCAGAGGAGCTGCCGAAACGCGTCATGGTGGAAGGTGTGCTTGCATATTAAAATCTACTAAGCACCAAATTGGGTCCATTCTCGCTTTTTCCAGCAGCTCAGCAAGGAGAAGTAGAGCGAGCGTTCTGCTGATATATATATATATATATATATATATATATATATATATATATATATATATATATATATATATGATAAATCCAACATTGGCAAGTTGCCAGATTTATTTTAACCATTATTTTGATACTTTGAATGCTATTGCTAGGTAGCTCTAATCAAACTACAGACTTTATCAAGTTTTAATAAAGCTTTCCCATGATAGTGTATGGAGCTAGCAGCGCTACCATAGAATATAAACATATTTTATACTGTCACTGCATTTTATAAGAATGCACCTTACCCTTGGCTTCCCTAGGGCAGACCTTAGGGGTGACTTATACGAAATAAAAGGGTAGTTTTGGACTTTGGAATAATTTTAATTCCAACTTCACATTTGGACATAGTTTTATTTTGAAACAAGTGTGTAAGGCAGGCCTGGCTTAAACATATTAACTGGCACATCAGCAGGGCACACTTAAGTGCATTCATGGGGTCTCTAAATCTACACACCCTATTATATATTAGGGACTAACAGGTAGGCTGTCTTGGCCAGATAGAATTTTACCAATTACCATATACCTTTAGAGGACAAAGCACAGACTCTGGTTACCAGAGGCCAAGGTACTTTCGACGTCAGTAACCACTCAGTCAAAAATGGTTGACTTTCTAATGTACCCGCCAAATGAAGGTTGATGGGCAGCTAACTTACATCATGGTAGTCCTCATCATCTAGATCAACAAGCTAGAATGCCCATCTGCATTGACATGGGCAGTCCTGCTGGAGCAGGGTTTTCTATTGAAACTTGAACTTCAGTTTATGTTCTATTTGTCATAATTAAAATAACTAATAATTAATTACTAGATATTAATTATGTTGAGTTTCTGACTAATCAACCTTACTAATGAAAGAATTACACGCGGGATTGCAATTGCATGGCTAAATTAATGAGTGAACTAAGTTGGTGAGCAGATTAATTAAATATGTGTGGCTAAGGTGTTATTTGTTATTTGTTTGCGCTTTGAAATAATACGCTTTAACCCCTTCGCTGCTGCGGACATTCCGCTGCAGCGCTGGGGGGGGCAGGGGGGCAGCGCGGCGGGCCTGTGCTCATGACGGAGCCGCTCCGTCATGAGCCACAGTTGAGCTGTGCTCATGACGGAACGGTTCCGTCATGACTCCGCCCATTTGCGTTGTCGCCCCGCACAGGCGGGGAAACAGCGCCGCGCAGGCGGAGCGGCCGCCGACAGGATTGTCATAACGGAACCGTTCCGTCATGAGCACACGGCAACCGTGGCTCATGACGGAACGGTTCCGTCATGAGCAGGGAAGGGGTTAATGCTTCTTTAAGTTGCAGATGGCTAGATAATTACATACACATAAGGGTATTAGTGGGGATTAACACTGTATAATCATTACGATGTAGTAACGTTGTTTTGTGTTTCTTTTAATTAAGATGGTCCATTTTGGCCTACTGAAAGATGGCCGATATTTACAGCCTACATCTGAGTAGATGAAATATGAAGAGAGGCCTTTGCTGAATGTGGTTGAAAACCTGACCTCGGCCTCTGATGACTGTATTAAAAGTTTCCGTGAGGACAGCAGCTCTGGGCTCGACTCCAGCTATCCTTGGGAAGGAACAGTAGCCACAATGAACATTTGATAATCTTGCAGTGGCTTCACTATAATTTCGGAGAAGAGCATCCATGAATGTTGCGTTTTTTAGTTTGTGCTTCCTTCTTCCGTGTTTTTATTTTTGTGATATTCGAGAGCGGAGGGTTTTTTTTCTAAAATGTTGCGAACCAACATCCTTTCCTGCTCGCTCTGCTCAACGGACGCTTGGAGCTTGTTTGTAACTTTTAATGTGTTAGTTTTCCTATAAATATTGTTAGACTAGAGAGGGTCTAAGGCCACTTCTTCCCTAACTTTATGCTCGAGAGGACGGCGACTCTGGAGATTTTACTGAGAGACCTGTCCTGACCCAAATACGACATTTAGCTAGAATAGGTAACTATGAGAATAATGATTTTGCCATTGAATGACTTTCATTTGAACTGATTTAGATAAAATAACCTTTGTTTGAATTCCAGTGTCGGGTGGTTATTTCTTTGTCATTTATTGAATTTCCAAATGTGTTCTTATTGTTTAAATCATGACTCAAGACTGATCAATTAGGTTGCATTGACCTCAGTTTAGATGCAGATTGATTTAGGATTTCTCTTGTATATTCAGTGTGGATAGAGTAATAGAATGAATGTTAGTGTGATGGGCCCTAGCGTATGATGAGTGTATGTGCGTATGACTGTGAAATTACTCTGTCCGTGGAAGTAGGGAGAATTTATATGCTCCGATCTGCAGCGGTCCCAGGTCTGTGGTCCACTGTAAATTCCATCTTCTGTAGGGAAATGGACCACCACAAAAATGTTGGATTCTCTCCCCTCATCTGCATGAGCCATCTGAGAAGTCTGTGTTCAGTTTGAACAAGTAAGTGAGTACTAAACACATATAGCCTCAGCTTCTTCTGGGACCCGACCACAGCAAAGGCTTCCCTCTCAATGGCACTCCATCTTTTGAATATGGGGAGTAGTCACTTGCTAATGTAGGCAACTGGTTGATCTTAGGCCTTTTCCTTTACTTAGGACTGTACTGCTCCAATCCGTTGCTCTGAAGTATTTATCTGTACCACAAACTTCTTGTAGTAGAGTCTTAGAAGATTTCCATTTCATGACGGTCTGTATCTTGGGCAGTTAGAGGCTGTACATGGCTTCCACCTAAAAGGTGGCCAAGGTAAGTAACTGATCATTGCCTTATGTGGCATTTGATTTTCTCGAGAGTCAGGCCCACCTGCTACAGGGCCTGAAGCACTTCCCTCAGATGGACCAGTTGCTCCTTACAGTTGGAACTAAATACAGGTATATCATCCAGTTAAACTGCATGAACTTCCAACCCTGACAAGACTCACTTCACCAACATTTGGAAGGTGGGAGGGGCATTCTTCAAGCCAAAGTTGATCACTAAACAGAAAATGGTGCTCTGGGGTGGAAAATGCTGACCTCTCCTGTGCTCCTGAATTTAGGGCACTCTGCCAGGAGCCACAGGTCAGATCAAAAGTACTCAGGTACCTGGTAGCCCCCAACCTGTCAATGAGCTCACCAGCTCTAGGTATGGGATTAGCGTCAGTCTTGGTGACTGCATTCAAACCCTTGTAGTCCCCAAAAAAACACAATTCTTTCTTTACCCCTTAGGGATCTGGCTTGGGCACCAGTACCACTGTATTCGCAGAGGGACCAATTACCCCATCTCCAGCATATTGGCTGCCTCAACCTTAATGCTGGCTTTTACCTGGTCAGACAACCTGTGCTGCTTGTTTTGACAGGTAAGCTGTCACCAGTGTCAATATCATGGACACACCAAGTGCTGAGTCGAGGGGTCTGAGAGAACAGCACAGCAAACTGCTCTAACACTTGTCTGCAGTCGTTCTGCTGCTGGTCTGTCAACTTCGGATAGAGTACTAATCCCTACACTGACCAATCTTATGCACTGGTCCATCTGTTAGCACCAGCATGGTCAGGTCTGCCCTGTCTTGGTGGGATTTCAATCTGTTAACATGGAGTACCCTGTGGGGACACCTGGGAGTGCCAACATCTACCAAGTAGGTGACTTCACCCTTTATATCTGAGAATGGGGCAGGGCCCAGTCCACTTGTACAGGAGGGTCGTGGGAGCCACAGGCTCCAACACCCACACCAAATGTCTTGGATTGTACTCAGGCATAGTAGACTTCTGGTCACACCAACGCGCATTAAGCCCTGGGCTGGCAGTCAGCACTCCTCATTCTCATTGCTTGCCCAAGCTTCTGTAACCACACACATTGGCCTTCTTACAGGATGGCCAAGCAGTAAATCAAAGGGGCAAAAGCTAACTCTTTTCTATGCACATCTCTACAAGCAAATATCAGGTATGGGAGCAGAACATTCTGTCTCCTCCTGAGCTTGTCAGTTAGTCCCATGAACATGTCCCTCTGGGTCTTATTGAATTTTTCTACCAGACCATTAGTCTGGGCATAATATTAGGTGGTGAACTTGTAAGTTCAACGACATTCATCCCATATCGCCTTCAGATAGGGAGACATAAAGTTAGTCACCCTGTCTGGGACCACGTCCCTTGGAAAGCCTACTGTAGTGAAGATGCCAAGTAGGGCTCTAGCCACTGTGGAAGCAATGACCATCCTGAGGGGTATTGCTTTTGGTTTTCTGGTGGCATGGTCCAATAGCAACAAGATATCACTGTTCCCAGAGGTGGTTGATGGGTCTAGAAGACCCACAATTTCAATTCCCACCCTCACAAAAAGAGTCCCAATGACTGGCAGTTGTATAAAGGGAGCCTTTGGCGTGCTTCCTGTCTTGCCACTTGCTTGACAGGTGACACAGGAGCTGCAAAACTCCTTTAGCTTACCAGACATAAGGGGGCAATAGAAATGGTTGACCAGCCTGTTCAAGGCCTTGGTCTGTTCCAAATGTCCAGCTAAGGGCATGTCATGAGCCAATGGGAGGAGGAACCTTCTATATTTCTGGGGGACCACCACTTTCCTGGTTCCCCCTTGTTTGGGGTCCCTGGCCTCAGTATAAAGGACTCCATCCTTCTAATAGACTCTGTGGAAACCACTGACATCACCCTTCCCTTGACTGAAGGCAGGGTGCCCCAGGCCCTCAAGATTGGGGCATTCCCTTTGTCCCTGGCACTTCTCCTCTCTGGTGGGTCCACTGGAACCTTGCAAATCTGCCAAGTCGATCAGATCTTGCAGGGGCACTCTCCTCTCTGGTGGATCCACTGGAACCTTGCAACTCTGCCAAGCCAGACAGATCTTGGAGGGGTAGAGTCCCTCCCTCTGAGGTCATATCCTCCCCCTCAGGGTTGGATTCACAGTGGACCTCTTGAACGTTTTGTTCTGGCTCACAAGGCCCCTTGGCCCTTCTCTTATACTTTGAGGCTTGGTCCATTGTTCTGGAGCCTAAGTGACCATTAATCCCCTGATATGCAGCCTATGCTCTTGTCATAGCACAAAGCGGCTCACTGAGGTCTAGTATCGGAGCATGGACCTGCCTTTCCACCCCGGACCACTCAGAAGCCTCAATATCATTTCCCTCTATCACCCACATTGCCCGCACTTGAAGGACTTTGGGGGAACCCTTCCCTGCGAAAGTTGATAACGAGACTGCAGTGCGCTGCTCCTGTTTGGGCTCCTACTACCCGATTGGAATGTGAGTTTTTACTGGGAGTGCTTACCTCAGAAAAAATCTTTTTGTTGTGCAAAGTTGAGGAAACTCTTCTCTAATTATAGGCTGCGTCTGATTCACTTTATGTTTTTACACAGGCTTTATCGAATAGCGGAGTGGTTATATAGAAGGGGGCTCTTGGATGAAGCGTGATGTGCTAGGTGCTCAAACCCTTGCGCTCATTTTAATATTTGGCATGGGACTGGAAAATGATTATGGATGCTATTGATGAGATGAGAGGGCTAAGAATAGATCGCACACCACTCACCGCCCTGTTAGAATATGTCAAGGAAGTCCAACCGGAGTACTTCAAGTTAGTCACGCTATTAATGCTCCTGGATAAGAGAAGAGTGGTGATTTGCTGGGGTTGTAGACCATGCACGCGGTTTGAGGGCTAGCTGAGGGATGTCTTGTATTGCCAGAATCAGGAGCGACCAATTGGGCTCTGATACGCGACCCTCTTGCCTCAGGAATATCTGGGAACCCTTTCGGATCTATATGCATCAGAATGAATCAACTGAAGATGTTGCAGATTATGTTGAGACTGTGTGCTGCACTGTGTGACTCCCCACTGAATAGCTCCCATAGACTCAGGTAACTGTGCAATTAGTAAATGTTCTTCTTCTCTCTCTGTTTTCTTCAACTTGGCTCTTTCTACTTTTTTCAAACTCTCAGTATGTATCGGGTTGGTGGACTGTAATTTTCACATGCTTTTATGATGGGGTACCATACTATTTAGAGGAATAATATTAATTGGCTTTGTATGATGTGCAAATAATGTAAGTCTAAAACTGATTGATATGTGAACTCTGTCTTCTTTCTGTTGAAAATGTAATAAACAGATTTAAAAATTGATATAATTTTCCACTAACACTCTAATGAGAGGGCAAGAGACACAACTACCTTCATAGGGCCCGTCACAGTTCCCCATTCCAAACTCTCCATTGTCATGGGTTGGAGCTTGACTCTGTTGTCTGCATAGGTAACCTGCTGAAGTACACCAGGTAGGATCTGCTCTGAAGAAATTAGTTTGTCTAGCACCATGGACAAACTGGCTCCTGTATCTCTCAGAGTCTCAACTTTAGTGCCATTGATTTTAGGAATTTAACTCTACTTTTCCATGCTTGGAGGTAAGGCTGCCAGAATTGCAACTTTCACTGAAACTAAGGTCACCTCTCTATGTCCCCTTTCCCCATCTCTGGACAAGGTTTCACCCCCACATCTACACTAGCAATCCCCTTGGACTGCCCGTTGGTGGGGGACTTCTTTGTTTGGACTGCAGCTCCCCTTTTGCGTCCTGGCTGTAAGCAGTCATAACACAACCCTGCCTCTGTACGGCCAAAGAACTTTCCCTGATACCCCCTCCAATTGAAAGTCGAATGGCTCTGGGAATTCCCTCCTTGGGCTGGTGTTTGAGGACTCTTTTTGTTTTTTATCTGGGTTAACAAGTGCTTTCCCATAAAAGGGGACCTGTCTACCTTTCTTTTGATCACCTCCCTGGTTCTTTTTGGTCACCTAGGTGCGAACCCACTTTGAGCTGCCTCGCCCAGTTCCCTGGGATTAGACAGCTTAGAGTCAACTAGCTTCTGGTGTAACTTCTCTGAGGGGAAATTGGCCAATTTGTGTTCCTTCATGAACACATATTATAGCCCCTCAAATGTACTTGCCTTGTTACCCTGTTTTCGACCCTCTGGTGCCTTGACAGATAGATCTTCAACGTCAACAAAGGATAGGGTATCAACTTCCTGGATGCCCTTAAACTTCATCAAGTACTGCTCAGGGGAGAGACCAAACATTCTGATGCAGTGCAAAGTTGCCCACTCTTTACACATCACAAAGTACGACAGAAAATGATAACAGATATATGACATGAACGTGTACTTATTTCATACTTTATTCAATATTTTCTGACAATTCTTCACTTGGCATTACTATTGAAGAGTGCATTTATTCTAGAATAAGTAAACCTCCTCATACATATGTGTCTAACCATGCTCATTAAGATGTTTTAATGAAGTTCGATTAAGATAAAATCATCTTCGTATAATAGATAATGTACTTACTCTGAAGAAGAAATTCGACTTTCCTAAATATTTGATATAACATATGATTAACACATCATGCCTTGAAACTGTGATTAAACAACCCTCATTATTGTAGAATGTGATCCTAATTAAACCAATAAGGTTTATGTAACGTGTGCATTGATGTTACACATATATACATTTTTAATGTATAGTTCTGAGTCATACTTGCACTGATTTTTTTCAAGATCTTCTGTGTGCTTCCTATAGTATGAATTCAATAACCTGTATTAGAAATGTATATTCATTTATGTTTGAATGAGCACACACATATTAAATGTACACCATAGAATTTATGTTTAACTTGTCCTAACACTGTAGGCCTGTATTTCACAATGCTGCATTTCATAAAATACTGCTTTATATTTTCAGCTGATGCACTATTTCTTGCAGAGATTTACATGAATTATTAGTTTAGAACAGATGCCTTACTGTACTGGAGATGAGGGAAAGAACCTGAGAAGAAGACCTTGATGAAGGTACATGGAGAAACAGAGCGCTAATTGAATAGACTGTTGCAATCCATGTGTGTTTGAGAAAGAGACATTGTTCTGATGTCCAGTGTGAAACAATCCATCGATTTTGCAGTCTGCAACTTTGGAATTTGATGACGACATGTGACCTCTGATAGTGTGATCAAGGGGATGTTAACTAGTAGACATTGCACGTTATAATATACTGTCCCCCCAGGCCTTTTTGAAGCAGATGCTGTAGTGGATCCCTTCCTACCTTTTGCCCTAGGAGATCTCTTTGGCTGATTTCTTGCAGACACCTTTCCTTATTCCTTATTATCTGAATGGACTTTGAGAGGTTTTATACCTCAATGTTTCCACTTTAATTATTTCCCAAGTGTGGCTTAGGCTAACACTTATCCCTGACCAATAGAAGCATCTAGACCGAGCTTCGAAGATGCTAACACTTCCGTATTTTGATTTCTTTTGTCCTGACTAGATTTCCTCAATGGAAATTCCCTGATCTGAGAGGCTTTTGTTCTTAGCCATCCTCTGGACATTGAAATCCTAGATTATTAAAGTATAGGAGAGAGTCTGAGATTATTTTCAGAGCACCAGATTTTGATGCTACTATTCTGTATTTCGGTCACAGACTCGCTTATTTGTTTAATACTAGTTTACCTCAATTTCTTGTGGCGTCAGGGACTTCCAGTTGTTATTCTGTATCCTTACTGTATGGTCTTATGAGTAGTGTATTTGAACTTGATTATTAATTTGTAATAAACCTTTTGAATTTGACTGCCAATTCCTGGTACTTATTGTGTAGTCAAATGGGTTGCAGTAATATTTGAATTTTCATTGAATATACATGCTAACTCCCATCACCTCTCAGTCCGCTTCAAAAGGACCATTACAGGACCAATGGTAAGCAAGTGGTCCCAGGAAATGCTGTATCACATCTGGTAGCGAGTCGGATGGTTTATCCACTGATGTGAGGGAGTTGTGACGCAACTGATGTGCCTTTCAGGAAATTTCCCAAGCCCAGTCCAATACACCAAAGGCCATGATTCGGTCAAAGGATTGATGAAGATCGAATGCTGCGTAAACAACTTGCAGCTGTGAAGAAGTGTGACTATTAATAGGGTAGTGCATTGCAGTTGCTTGTGCTTAGATTCCAGTGTTTTGCAGTGGCTGTGTTATGTCATGCAGAGATGATTTAAGTTGATGTATGAATGTGGGGTTTGATGCAGAGAAGTTGAAGTGATATCGGGTCTGACGTGGTCTAAGATCCTGACATAGATGAAGAACGTAAAATCAAGTTACAGTGTAGAAGATACTGGTTATAGTTGTCTGCTGTGTTTTGCCACTTTTATGAGAGGTCGTCAACAGTATTATTGAGATAGGGAATTTACTAATATTCCGAATTGCCTCTTGTGTGCATGAACAATCTATAATTTGGCTACAGGAGGAGACAGAGCTAGTTGTTGAAGTTGCATGCATTGTTTTGAGCAGGATTGCTTAAAGAAAATTTGTAAAGGAGGGTGAGCTGCTGCAAGGAGTGAAAATGACATTACAGTGCGCCGTGCTGGTATAGTTCCATTGGTGCAGAGCTGCCGTGGGATTGGATGAATATGTCATAGAGAGCCGCACTGGAATTGGTTGTGTTCACTGAACAAGAGGATTGTGGGTGAAAATCATTTCCTGGTTTCTATGAAAAGTACTTTGTGAATATTGCTTAACTTGATCGGAAATGAAATTCTTTAAAGCATCACAAAGCATAGTGAAAGGAAATGTGGCTGTGCCTGTTGGAAAGGAAGAAGAGGCAACACTTGAAGGTACACCAGGTGGTACTATGGCGGTAGATGTAGGTCTTCACACATGTGTTTGGCTTGCACAATGGCATAGGATCACTGAGAAAGATGGTGCATTGCAATGTCATCATTATGGGACATTTACTTTCAGAACTATTGAGCATTTAAGGAGGGGTCTGTACGAAATAATGCTGCCTCCTAGACTTACACAGTATGAAGCCCTTAACGCCTGGGAACATATAGCTCATCTTAGGCAGAGAGAGAGATTTCAAGGGAGTCAAGAAAGCTGTACGCACTTGTGCTAGATAGGATGCAGAACAGAAATCTTGGAGAACTGACATGATTGAGAGAGCTAGACTACATCCTGAATTGATGAGTGAGGAAGAAGGGAAAGGCAAATGTAAGCAAAAGAAAAAGGAAAGGTATAAATAGACAGATGACACAAGCAACTTTTTATGTGCCTATGGCATCAGTAAATATGAATCCTAATTCAATGGGAGAGATTTCACCAATACCAGCCCTTTCAGCTTCACATGCTTTAAAGGCCTTAGATGCATTAAATGTTCCTGTTACAATTGGTTTTGTAGTTCCTCTATATAAGCCTGGTGTAACAGGAAATAACACCCACACTTTGGCTGTTTATACAGGAATGAATGTCGCAGCTAGCAGTTCAATGGACTTGACAATGAGACCCATTCCTCGGACTCCCATGGCTGTGACACAAGGAAATACCTCATGTGCTGTGAGTACAGACCCTACATTGAATCAGACATGGTTTGACTTGAGCAGGACTTTTCCTCAGACACCATCACCCATTTTCATGCCCAACACAACCGCCCCACCAATGATGAATTACAGTACCCCTAGGGCAGAAATGCCTATGGGAACGCCAACTTCTGACATGTTGCTTCTGATTTTACCGCCTGGTTTGTGTGGTGGTACCTATAGTGGAGAAATAATTCTTAATACCCTAGCAGAACAACCCTGTCATACTGCCAGAGAGCCTGATTATTGGTTCAGAGGTATAGACAGCCCAATGAGTAGTGGAAATCCTGAAACGAGTGGGATAATTGCTCAAGCCCCAGAGAAAAAAAGGTTTATGGATGTGGCCAAACTGAAGGTAGAATTTGAAGAAATGATAATTGGGACTCTAGACTTATCACAACTGAAGGCTTATCAGGACGATAAATAATTGTTCTTATGCAAGATATTACCAGATGTGCAGGACAGGTTCATGACAAGTTGTCTTAATTGGCTCAAAAACATGGAATTGATATATAGAAATCCAGAGCCCTTGAAAGAAGTTACAGTTTAAGCTGTAGTGAGAGAGATCTTGCAAACATGTGTCTATATAAAATGAAATTACAGAACAAGGAATGAATTTTTTATGTTAGAAAGTAGAGTGAATCAGATAAATGGGAAAGTAGATGGCATAAATGGGAAGGTGGATGGCCAAAAGAAAGTAACCAAAGAAAGTCAAGTTATAGATGCCTCCATCTGGAACGGAGAAGGAAGACAAGGATGTACACATAGTTCCCATGAGAGAAGTGCTTGGTGGAGGATATGTCCATATACCATGGAGCAGGTCAGATCTGGCGTCACTCACAAAAGTTTTTGCAAAATTGAGAGAGAATCCAGTGAAATGATACAGACAGAGTGATTGATTTCAAACAAACTTCGAGGCTGTGTTCTTGTGCTGCTGATGCGGCGGGGAGCAGCTAACATTGTTTAAATTTGCATTTGCACTTTATGGGAAGATTTAAATTGGGGGGAAAACTTTTGCTTGTATTTTAGAGCAAATAACTTTTACTGTGTATTTCATCTGAGTGTGTTCTTAAAGGAAAATAAACGGGCAGAATTGCAGTCATTGTAACCTTGATTGGGCGCCTTTCCCCCCCATACTAGCAGTAGATTCCCGATTGCGGGGCACCGCCATCTTGTCGGGTTAGCGGTCTAGCTTCCCGGACCCGAGCTGCATTTAGCTGAGGCTGGCGCGGACGCGCCTAAGGCAAGCCCGTCTGCGCCCGTCCGCGCTATGGTCGCGCTCGGCGCCAGCGCTGCTGCAAGTGTCGGGGGTAAGTTGGACCTGGACAGAGGTAGTAACCTTGTTTGCTACTCCAGTTTGGAACTGCATAGGCTGGAAGTGCCGACAGAGGGGCTGGGCACTTTTATGTTGGAGCAGACTGCCCTTCCAGTCTCTGATTTTTTGAGACAGGGAAAACTTATTTGTGGACTGCTCAATGTGAGATCACTCCCAAAACACTGCACTGAAATCCAGTTGTTACTTGAACTCCAAGAACTGGATGTTCTATTCATGACTGAAACCTGGCTCAGCCCAGCGTGTGAGGTCGAGCTTGGCTGGGCTTGCCCTCCTGGATTTAAAATCTTACATAAACCTAGACTGCGGGGGAGAGGAGGAGGAGTCGTTGTAATTCACAAGACTCCTGGAACTGTGTGGTATTAGATATTGATACTATTGAGGGATTCGAGCTTTTTGGATTTGCTATTAAAGACGCACATGGCTATATTTTAACTGGGGTGGTCTGTTACAGACCTCCAGGGGCGTTAGGTCTGCGGCAGTAGCAGTTATTGTTGGAGGCCAACTTGCCCGCTACCCACGCCAGGGTAGTGCTGCTAGGGGATTTTAACTTGTGGATGAATGGGTCTTTGGACTCCAGCTACAACAACATCCTTCAGTCTTGTACCTTCATCAGCGGGTGAATGAGGCTACTCACAGGGATGGTCATCTACTTGATCTTATCTTTTCGGGGGACCAGGTTCTGAATGTTGTGGGCATTCTGCCAATGATTTGGACAGATCACTTCTTGGTAAAATTTTTGGTTACTATGCCTTGTGACAATGCCAAGACAGGGAGTTCTGCTACTAATTATGTTAGTAGAGACTGGAAGTCCCTTCTAAGAAACAAAGGTCAAGTCCCGGTCTTTGATTTGAAAGATGGTTTTTTACAAGGCAGGCAAGTGGAGGAGAATTATGTCTCCTTTTGTGGACAGATTTCTTCTGTCCTAGATTCAATGGCCCCTTTTAAAGTACATAAGAAGGTAGGAAGAGCCTCCGCACCATGGTTCAGTGACAATTTAAAAAAGTTGAAACTGGAATGTAAGCAGGCGGAAAGGAAGTGGAGGAGGAGCTATAACGATCAGGAAAAAATCAGCTGGAAACGGTTGATGGGGTGCTATAAGACAGAAATAAACCTGACTAAAGCTAACTACTATTCTAGCACCATATTAAAGGCTCAGAATCGTCCAAGGTGCATTTTTAAAATTTTAAACTCCCTGACTAGTCCCGAATGCGGTAAGAATCGATAGCCTGGCAAGCTACTTTTATGATAAAATTAATACAATTATTGCGGATTTGGGGGAAACTCCTTGCGGTCAGTATGCTGTGAGTTTGACACCTCTCTGTGATGTAAGTGGATCATGGGTAGGAGATGTAAATACATCTTCCCACCCTGAGAGCCTGCCTTGTGGGAAGTTCCTAACCAAATTTCCGGGCCTCTCATTAGAGGATTTTGGTAAGGTTTCTTCCGGGGTGATGTCAGGCTCACCGCTGGACCCTCTGCCTCCAAGAGTTTGGAAGGAACTCGAAGCGGAGCTTTTTCCCACACTTAAGCTAATCTGTAATCAGTCACTTTCTAGTGGTGTGGTCTCCTCGCAGTGGAAGCAGGCACTTGTGACGCCCCTGCTGAAGAAGTCCACGCTGGACCCAGCTAGCCCTAGTAACTATAGACCCATCTCTCTCGTGCCGTTTTCGGCCAAGATTGTTGAAAGAGTGGTGGGTAATTACCTCTCACAACATCTTCAGAAGAATAATATTCTGGAGGAGATACAATTTGGGTTTCAGCCAGAGCACGGCACGGAGACGGCATTGGTGACCGTGTTGGACAAGCTTCGAATGCAGGCAGACAGGGGCCGGTCAGTAGCTCTTGTTTTGCTTGACCTGTCCGCCTCATTCGATACGGTCAACCATGCGATTTTACTGAGGAGGTTGGAGGAGGTTGGGGTTACTGGGTGTGCCCTTTGTTGGTTTCAATCCTTTCTTACTGGGAGGAGTCAAGCAGTGGCCCTGCCTCCTTATCAATCCTCCTTTTCTAGGATCACGCATGGTGTACCCCAGGGCTCGGCAATTAGTCTGATCCTCTTTAATATTTATATGCTTCCTTTGATGACCATCATTAGGGCTTATAATATTATGTCCGTAAACTATGCTGACGATACGCAGTTAATTCTCTCCATGAAGGGTGATGACGCAACCTCGCTTGAAGCATTTCATGATTGTTTGAGGGTGATGTCGCACTGGTTGAAATTGAACTCCCTACAATTCAATGCTGGAAAAACTGAGGTTCTTTATTTCTCTGCAGGAAAGGCCCCTCAGTTGCTGCCAGAGAATTTCTGGCCTTTGGATCTCGCTAAGACCTTACGTCCAGTGGAGAAGGTGCGGAACCTGGGCGTTATATTTAACAACAAGCTAACGCTGGAAGCTCAGGTCAACCAACTGGTAGGAAGCTCGATCGCCATGATTCGTACCCTGCGGAAAATCCTGCCGTTAATGCCTTCTCAGGCTCGGGTTCTAGTAGTTCAGGGCATTATATTAAGTAGACTGGACTACTGTAATGCGCTGCTGCTGGGTGCTTCAAACTACCTATTAGATAGATTGCAGCGCATCCAGTCTACAGCAGCTAAGCTGGTGCTAGGCTGGCTGAGGTCTGCTTCCTCGTCCCGGGCTCTGGCAGAGCTGCATTGGCTCCCTATTAGGCAGAGAATCCAGTTCAAATCTCTCTGCTTGGTGTTCAGGGCCTTGCATGAGACTGGCCCTGTCGCCCTGCAGAGGAAATTTTTCTGGTATATTCCAGGGAGATGTCTGCGCTCCGAATCTGCTGGACTGGTCACAGTGCCCAGATTTAAGAAATCTAGATCTGGAGGTACAGCTTTTAGTGTGACAGCTGCCAGACTTTGGAACGTGCTTCCGTTGGAGTTAAGAATGGTGAATGACCTCCTCCCATTCAGGAGGAGATTAAAGACCTGGCTTTTTCCGAGCCCCTAAATAATGTTGCTCTTTTCTTCTGTTGTTTCTGCTCACATTAAACAGTTGTTGTTGCTTAGCGCCAGGATGCCTGCAAGGTGATAGTGCGCTGTACAAGTTCGATAAATAAATAAATAAATAAATTGATTGGTGAAAAAAACCAAAAGTTTTATGGAGAGATTTGGATGTTTTATTTGAAATTGTGGTTCCAAGTGATCTGTGGGTCGAATGCAAAATTACTGTGGATTGGCCTGAAGTTGAGCAGATGAGACATCCTCAATAATAGTAATAATGATAGTTCATTTATAGAGCGCCTGGCTACCCCCGGAGGTGTGTCCCCACGCTAGAAGCCCTTTAGCAGGAGTGGGTGAATAACTGGACTAAAGTTTTTAAAGCCAGGTTTGCAGTCCTCTGCAAAAGATTGGTTCAGATTTCTCAACTCGTAACCAGAGAGGAAGTGTGTTCCAGTTCTTGGCTGCTAGATAGCCAAAAGATTGTGCGCCCATCCTGACTTTCCTTATCCTGGGAATCTTGAGTAATTGTGCTGCTGTTGATCCTGTACGCCAGGAATGTACGGGGTGAGAAAGTCGTGCAGGTAGCTGGTGCCTTTCCCTTATAGGCTCTTATGACAGAAACACATGGCTTTGAAGAGAATTCTCTTCCTGATTGGCAGCTAATTGTGGGAATCGAGAGCTTGTGTCGATGAAGATCGACTAGGTAGATTGAGAACAAGGTGTGTCGCTGCCTTTTGAATACATTGGAGTCGTTGCATGCAGTCTTTTGTGGCACCCAGATATAGGACGTTCACATAATCAAGTTGCGAGGTCACCAGAGTATGAAATATGGTTTTCCTAGCTGATAAAGGAAGGATGTCAAGGGTTTTTCTTAACATCTGAAGGGTGCCAAAACATCTTCCTACCACCTTTCTAGTTTGGGTCTCAAATAATAATTTAGGATTCAGCCATATTCATATACAATCACATGCTCCATCACTGCTGGTAACGAACAAGTACAATCAGGTGATTACCTTCCTGAAATTGTAAATATCTTCTAAAGAGATCGATTGGGTCAAGATTAACAGAATGACCCAAGAAACCAAAGAGTCAATACATGCTTACTATCAGATATAGTTGCAGGCACGTAAACAGTTTATTGAGACCTAGACTATTGAGGCACAGGTTATGGAACATTTTGTGTACATGTTCATTAATGGATCAGAGCCTGAGGTAAGTTCCATGATTCAGCAGCATTTGATTTATTTGCAGAGTAAGCCCATTGATAACATTTTGACATACTGAAAGTATTGCAGCGATGAATTGGAGATGGATCACAAGAAATTGAAGGAAAAATAAATGATAGCACAAAGGAAGCTGCTCAGCAAGGTCAGAATCATGCAGGGAGTGTATCAAAAGGCAGTTCCTATGATGCAAGATGGTAATGGGTTTCAAAAGAAAGGTATTTACCACCTTCACTGCGCCCCCCATGCCATGTCTTTTTTTGTGGCTATTTGGGGTAGTTTGTGCTTAGGCCCCCATAACCTTTTGCCCACATAAGGTATCCACACCAACTTTGTGCCCTTTACTGGCAACATCTTGAGGATTCCAAAGGTACTCAGGGTTTGTGGTTTACCCTGGAGAACACCAGGAAATTAGGCAAAATACAGCAAAATGTTGGTGTTTGGGGATACATGTGCTAAAGAACAGAACAACTGCTTTTTTTGCCCGCAAATGGTATCATCAAAGGGTTGGTAGTCCTAAAATCACCATCTTCCTAGCTTTCAGGAACAGCAAAAAATGTGTAAGAAAACTAACATTTTCTACACAGTTTTGTCATTTTACTGGGACATAGACTATTTTTCCTGTTTTGTTGTGCTTTCAACCGCCTTCTAGTTGGGTTAGACACTGATAATGAATCCCAGAAAGCTATACATTTCTCAAAATAAGACAATTCTGAATTCAGAAAGGGGTCATTTTTGTAGCTCCTTTAAGATTTATTTATAGAAACTAACAGTTGAAAAGAAAAAAATATTCAAATTGAGTTGAAAAAACAGCTATTTGTGCCAACGTTTTCATCTGTAGCTTCTTCGAAGAATGACAGCTTTTTAAAAGCAATATACCATTACATCTGCTGGCCACTTCTTGTTGTGGGGATATATAGGACTTGTAGGTACACCAAGAACCCAAGGAACCAATAACCAATAACTGAGCTGTGTCTTGCAATGTTTTTTTATTGTATATAGAAATTTCATTTGGTAAAATATAAAGAGTGAAAAATAGGTACCAAGGAAAACTATATACTTCTAAAATGGGAACAAAATATAGAGTTTAGAAAAAGTGGTTATTTGCACATCTCCAAAGTTGTGGGTACCCGTACAAGAATGTGAATTTGAGGACAGTTTTGAAAATGACTTCTTTTTTCACAAATTGGAAGGCAGAAATCCAAGGAAAGTCAATTGGTAACGACACTTGTTCTACCATTCTGTGTTCCCCTAAGTCTCCTGGAAAAATCTTACCTCACGTGTGTTGGTAGGCCTAGTGCCTGCGACAGGAAATGGCACAACATGCTCCATGGACACATCACATTTTTCCAGTGAAAACTGATCTTTAATTTGCAAAATCCCTAGCTGTGGATTTCGAACACTAGCTCAGCCGGCACCTAGGGAAAACTAGCAAACCTAAACATTTTTTAAAACTAGACAACAAGGGGAATCAAGGATGGGGTGACTTGTATGGCTCTCTCAAGGTTCTGTTATCCAGAATACTTGCAAACCTCAAACATTATAAAAAAAACACATTTTCCTCACATTTCTGTGAAGAAAAGTTCTTGAATCTATGGGTTGACACAAACTTCCATCCACCCAGCATATCCCGAAGTCTCCTGATAAAGGTGGCACCTCACTTGTGTGGGGAGGTCCAGTGCTCGCGACAGGAAACTGCCCAAAAGGCAACGTGGACACATCACATTTTTCCAGTGAAAACTGACTCTTTTTTTGCAATGTGCCTGGCTGTAGATTTCAAACCCTAGACCATCCTGCACATAGAGAAACCTAGCAAACCTACACATTTTTAAAAACTAGATACCCGGGGGAACCCGGGATGGGGTGATTTGTGTGACTTTCACCAAGTCCTGTTACCCACAATCATTTGCCAAACTCAAACTTTGTGCAAAGAAAAAACACATCATCCTCACATTTCTGTGATGGAAAGTTCTTTAATCTGTGGAGGGCCAGAAACGTCCACCCACCCGGAACTCCCCAAAGTCTCCCAATAAAAATGGTTTTTGGTTACGCCTAGTCCCACAAAAGGAAATGGCCCAAAACGCAATGCAGACATATTTCATTTTTCCACAGGAAACTGACTCTTTTTTTGTGATGTGCCTAGCTGTAGATTTTTAACCATAGCTCATCCGGCACCTATGGATATCTAGCAAACCTATACATTTTTCTAAACTAGACACCCAGGGGAATCCAGGATGGGGTGACTTGTGTGGCTCTCACCAGGTTTGTTAACCAGAAACCCTTGCAAACCTCAAACTCTGTAAAATAAACACATCTTCCTCATATTTCTATGATGGAAAGTTCTGGAACCTGTGGGGAGCCACAAACTTCCACCCACCCGGCATTCCCCAACATCTTCTCACAAAAATGGTACCTCACTTGTGTGGGTAGGACTAGTGCCTGTGAAAGGAAATGGACCAAATCACAACATGGACACATCACATTTTCCCAATGAAAACTGATCGTATTTTGTAATGTGCCTAGCTGTAGATTTTGAACCCTTGCTCAGTCGGCACTTAGGGAAACCTAGCAAACCTGTACATTTTTGAAAACTAGACACCTAGGGGAACACAGGATTGGGTGACTTGTGTGGCTCTTTCCAGGTTCTGTTAACAAGAATCCCTTTCAAACCTCAAACTTTGTCAAAGAAAAAATCTTCTTCATATTTCTGTGGTGGAAAGTTCTGGAATCGGTCGGGAGCCACAACCTTTCACCCACACCACATTCCCTAAAGTCTCTTGATAAAAATAGCACCTCACTTGTATGGGTAGGCCTAGTGCCCACAAAAGGAAACAACCCAAAATTCAATGTGAACACATCTCATTTTTCCAGTGAGAACTGACCCTTTTATTGCAATGTGCCTAGCTGTGGATTTTGAACCCTAGCTCAGCAGGCACCTAGGGAAACCTAGCAAATGTATATATTTCTGAAACCCAGACCACCAGGGGAACCATAATGGGTTTACTTGTGTGGCTCTCACCAGGTCTTGTTACCCACAATCCTATGCAAAACTCAAACTTTGTAAAACAAAAAACACATCTTTCGCAGATTTCTGTGATGTAAAGTTCTTTAATCTGTGGAGAGCCACAAACTTCCACACACTATTCATTCCCCAAAGTCTCCTGATAAAAATTGTACCTCATGTGTGTGGCTAGGCCTAGTGCCCACAAAAGCAAATTGCCCAAAACGCAATGTGGACACATTACATTTTTCCACAGGAAACTGATCCTTTTTTTGCAATGTGTCTAGCTGTAGACGGCACTTAGGAAAACCTACCAAACCTGTACAATTTTGAAAAACAGACAAAACGTTAGGAAATCCAAGCAAGCCACACACACTTTGACTCCCCCTTGTCTACTTTTCAGAAATTTCTGGGTTTGGTAGGTTTCCCTTTATGGCCGCCTTGCAAAACTAGGTCATTTTGTGATTGCTCATTTTTGATACCTCCATAATATATTTTGGGCCCTTCCAGGTGGCGGACACTTGGCCTACCCACTCAAGTGAGGTGGCATTTTTATCGGGAGATCTGGGGGAGTGATAGGCCGTAGGACATTTGGGGATTCTTTATGATTCTGGAATAATATGGCACAGTAATGCAAGGAAAATGTGATACTGTAGTAACATTTAGAGGTTTGCAGGGCATTTTGGGTAAGAAAACGTGTTGGAATTCACAAAAGGGACTACACCCTGTACTCCCCTGGGATTCTACTTGAAAATATTGAAAATTGGTAGATATTCCCTAGAGACTATGTACTACCTGGCAGAGAAAGCCAGAAAATGCAAATATTACTTCACAACCTACCATTCATTAAGTACACACACATACTGGTTGGATTTGGCACAAGGGTGAGTGATGGTTCAGTATATATAATTTTAGTAACAAGAGATTTCACAAAAAGGAAGTGCATTGTTAATAGTTAAAAGGTTAAAAACCTAAACCAATGAATCATAGCTCATGAGCTGTAAAGCCACTGCAAGGCACTGACCTCTTTACAGGCCATTCACACACCTTTCATACGTGATGCATACATGACCATTCACACTGCCAGTCGCGGGCCCAGCATATTACAACACTCACATCATCAGACAATGTATAGACAATGTACACCTTGGCAGAGAAAGACAGAAAATGCAAATATTACTTACAAACAATTATTTATTAGGTACACACACATACTGGTTTGATTTGACACAAGGCTGAGTGATGGTTCGGGATCCAAAGTTTTATTAAGAAGAGATTTCACAAAATGAAATGCACTGTTAATAGTTAAAAGGTTAAAGACCTGAACCAATGGCTCACAGCTTGTGAGCAGTAAATCCACGACAAGGCACCAACCCCTTACAGACCATTCACACACATTTCATTCATGATACATACAAGATCATTCACACTGCCAGCCGCGGGCCCAGCACATTACAACACTCACATCAACAGGCAGCACCATTAAAGGGCCCATCACTTTCATACGCCCACATGCCTGACACAGCAACCGCTCCAGCTGATGGAGTGTGTGGACTGGTATTTGTCTAGCAGTGTGTGTAGTGACCAGCAGCAAGCCACTACTCACACACCACCAGCCAAGAGCCAGTCCATGCACACCACCAGCCAAGTACCAGTCCATGCACACCACCAGCCAAGTGCCAGTCTACACACACCACCAGCCAAGAGCCAGTCCACGCACACCACCAGCCAAGTACATGTCCATGTACACCATCAGCCAAGTGCAAGTCTACACACACCACCAGCCAAGCTTCAGTCCACACATACCGCCAGCCAAGTGCCTGTCCACACACACCACCAGCCAAGCACCAGTCCACACACAACGCCATAATATATTTTATGCACAAAAAAACACAAACCAATTGGAAATAGGTACAAAACAATAACGACAAGCACAACATCTCTAACTACATACATCACACTTATGCCAACCATGAAATCTGAACAAAAATATAAAACAATACAGGCCAGTCAGTTTATTTTTATGCTCACGGTTGCAACCAAAAACTCTGTTGTGTGTGGTACAATTTAAAACATGTGGGCATACAAAGTCCAGGTTTGGAAGGACAATATGAGCAGTACATACAACTCTCATTCCGTGCACCTCTTTGGGCACAGACTCTACTTTTTTTAGCGGGAAAGTCTTTTTTGGCAGTCGGAGGAAGGTGATCAGGAAAGTGGCGACGTTTAAATCTAGCCACATCCTCCACCACTGTTCCTTTACAAAGTCCTGCCTGTTCCACTAAAACAAGGCTGCCTATCAAATTCTGCTGAAACTGAACAAATATCATTGTTTACTCTAGAGAGCAATCCTTAAATACAACAAAAGCATTGTAGCTTGCTAAATGGAAGAAATAGATAGCCAACTTCCCATACCAAACGTATGCCTTACGAACAGCAGTGTAAGGTTCCAACCTCTGATCTACTCGATCTACACCACCCGTGTGCTTATTGTAGTCTAAAATGCACACAGGTTTGCACACTTTCGCAACCTGACCCCAAACAGTCACAGCTGAAGTACTTCCATCATGGAAGGTAGTCAGCATATAGACATCTCTCTTGTCAGAACAATTCAGAGCTAGAAGCTCATCACTACTCAAGGCACTGCACTGTCCCTTCACAGGTTTTTACAAACCAGCTCTTTTGGGTAAGCTTTATGTTAGAGCAGATTGTGCCAAAAGCAACAGTGTCCAATTTAAACAATTCCTTGGACAATGGCACACTAGTGTAAAAGTTATCTACATATAAATGGTGACCATTGTTAAAAAGTTCTCACCCAGTTCCCACACAATGTTCTCTGTAAATCCAAAAGTGGACAGACAACCAGGGGGGTCAATACTGGAATCCCTACCAGTGTAGACCCTGTAATTATAGACGTATCCAGTACTACTCACAGACAGCATATACATCTTAATTCCATAACGTGCCCTCTTGCTAGGAATATAATGCCTAAGAACTAATCGGCCCTTAAACAGGACAAAAGACTCATCCACAGCTCTTTCTTTCCCAGGCACATAGATATTGATCAACAAAGTGATCAAGGACAGTCCGAACCTTAAAAAGATGGTCACAATCAGGGTGATTTGGGGCATCGCAAAAGCATTATCGACAAAATGAAACATCCGAAGAAGTAGCAAATACTGATAATGACTCATGGTTGCATTAAATACAGCTGTTGCCATCAAGGGATTAGTAGACCAATATGAAGACAGTGATGGCTTCCTAATCGGGGCCGATTAAAAAGTTAAACCCAAGAAATTCTTCAGCTCATCCACATTTGTGGGAGTCCACCGGGTAGCTCTAAGAGGAGGGCCTAAGTCTTGCACTGTTGTCCCTCAAATAATGTTCAGCATACAAATTAGTCTGCTCAACAATCTCAGCCAAAAATACATCGTCCATAAACAACTGAAAGAAATTTAAAGGCAAAAAAGTTCACAGTTCATTCTACACCCTGCAAAACCACTAAAGACAGTAAGCACCGGCTACATCATGTCCAGCACTTTAAATGGGAAGCCTTGCAGACCTAGGCTGCAATCCAGAGGCCTCTTGCTGCACAATCAGCACATCAGTGTCCTCCTCCAAAACAGTCGCTTCAGCCGCACTGAGAGTGGCTTCATCATCTGATTGAAAATTACTTGCCAGAATCCTGGCCTTCCTCCTCTACCTCAGATCCAGAGTCAGTCTCATAATCATGGTCAGAAGAAGACTCAAAAAGCATCCCAACAACCTGCTGAGCGTTCATCCTGCGGCTAGCCATAATCTTAAGTTATACAAGTAACTTGACAACTAAGTCATCAGTACCAAACACTGTGCAAAAAAAGTAATAAACAAAGTGTGGATTTATAAAACAAAAAGCAAAACTACAGGCATATAGCAGTTGCAAAGGAAAGTCAATCAATACAAAGCACACAAAGACCTATATACCGTTAAACAATACCACTCTGGGGCGTGTCCAAGATGGCGATGGAGTAGGACGTGTTTTCTGTCCCTCCGCCGCCGTGCCTGCTTCGCCTTGTGTTGTGCCTTCTCTTGGCCCTCCCGGCTGACACCCGGAGCTGGCGCTTGTCCTCCGGAGGCTTTGGTGAAGCTTTGGTGTTCTTTGCGGCCTCAGGGGCAGAGACGGGTCCACTGGCGGCATTGGGGCCTATGGAGCGGCCGGCAGCCGAGACCGGGAGCCTTGCGTGAAGACGCGGCTGGGGGCGGGGCCCTTTGCCGCGCTCCCGCTACGGAGCTAACTCTCACACCAGTGCGCCTAGCAGAGCATCGACCGGCGGCCCGGCTGGAGTGGAGTGCCTGGTTGACCTTGCTGCGGGGTCACGCCGTGAGGGGGTGCGCGCCGGCGGCCGGTGGCGGCCGTGCCGAGGGGAGGACACGCCTGCGAGGGCCTGTGGTGAGGTTCGGAGAGCGACGGAGGCCGACGTTGGAGGAGTGGCGGTGGACCATCCGGTCCGTAGATCATCCGGTCCTGCAGAGAGCTAGCGGAGGGGAGTGCCCCCGGCCCTGGGAACTTAGAGGTCTGAGGGGGCTCCACTCGCTGTGGTGAGCCGGCAGGAGACCAGCGGAGGTGGGGAGAGCCCCCTTGTGCAGCGCACTGGCATGAGCGACCCTCGTTGAAGTGAGGCCTGCTCTGTCTATTGAGACGCTGCTACCACACACCGGTGAGCTCTCTTCCCCCGCCCGTTGGACTATCGCTGGGGCCGAGGGCCCTGGGGGGTTGCGTGGGGGGCACCGCTGCTGCTGCAATTAGTTGAGAGGAGAGGTCTGCAGCCTGTGCAGCTGTGAGCCTGAGCGCGGTTTGAGGGACGCGCATTCCCTGCCTTGGCTGCGACTACGGGCGTCACCTGCCGACCACCCAGGCATTTGGGGACTGCGAGACCGGGAACTCTGGGGTGCCATGCAGTGGAGGTGTGGAAGCTAACCTAGCCGGCGGGGTGTAGAGGAGAGGAGGTCGTGAGCTTCAGCAGAGGTGGGCTTACCGTAGGTGTGGCGAGGAGCCCTTGACTCGGGGCCCCAGTCTTGCATATCATACGCCCGACCTATCGCACACGATGTCGACTGGGCCCCGCAAGGGCAAAACGAGCAAAGAAGGGCCTCCAAGAGGCGCGCAACTGACGACACCCCCGGGTACCAGCGCTTCCTCCCAGCAGAGGGACGAGGATGCACCCGCCACTAAGGCCTTTATGCTCGAGCTCTTCTCTGCCATCAAAGAGGATATTTCGAACCTCCGCTCCTAGCTCGCCTCGGATCTTAGAGAGACGAGAAGAGATGTGGACGGCAATGGCGAGCGGGTGGCAACGTTGGAGGAGCATGATCTGGGCCTGGCGGGCGACGTCCACCAGCTCCAACAGGAGGTGCTTCGACTAACGGAGCAGAACTTGGATCTTCAGGCGCATGCGGAGGACCTGGAAAACCGGTCTCGTTGGAACAACATCCGTATCCGAGCGGTGCCCTGGGAAGGCGAGGCGGGAGACTTACGGGGCTATGTGGAAGCTCTCTTCTTGCAGATCCTTGGACCTCCACGAGGTCAAGATGGATAGGGTCCACAGAGTGGGACTGCCGAAGGGTTCAGGGTCCCCCCCACCAGACATCCTGGTTTGCGTCAATGACTTCCAGCTCAAGGAACGTATTCTTCGAAAGGCGAGGAGTATCGCTAACTTACTCTTCAGGGATCACCATCCTCAACTCTTTCAGGATCTGGCGGCTTCCACGCTGCAGAAGCGACGCGAGTTTCGACCTGTGATGACGTTCCTACGCGACCAGAATGTGGCATACTCCTGGGGTCATCCCTTTCGCCTCATCTTTCGATGGCAGAACAGGCTGGTCCAACTTCGATCACTGCAGGCGGCCAGGGACCTTCTTGGTTTGGAGGACGCTGCGCCATCTCTGGGAGTTGGGCGCTCGCTGTCGCGGCGTCGACTGCACTCTATTCCTCCTGGCACAGAGTGGGAAGGCAGCCGGTGCAGAATGGGCCAGATACTGCGACCAGTCAGCAGGAACGGAATGGAGCGGTGGCCTCCGTGGTGACTGCAATGGTGGTATCGCCGCGGGATAGCTCGTCGGCTGCCTGAAGGTAGAGGGACGCCCCCCCTTCCGTTCAGGTACTGTGGGTAACTATGTACTGTTGGGGAAGATGCTCTGGGGCGGTGAGCGACTGGGACACTGACTGTTTCCTGGGACATCGTTCTCTGAGGGTCTCATGATCAGCCCTCTTGGTTGAATTGTTTGTGTTGTTGCAATTGTTATGTTGGGGCTGGTTGTTTCCTTTATTTTTTGCATTTGGTTTCTGTTTGAGTATTGGGCAGGGGGCTCATGGGGGATGAGGGAGGGCTGCGGGGGGGTGGGGGAGGAATGGGGGAGGGTCAGTGGTGGTGGCCACACATTGCTTGAAAGGCGGATTTGCGGGTCTCACTCAGCGAGGGTCTGGAGAGGGGGGCCGGGGAGGGTAGAGGGGAGATGTCCTGTGGTGAAGGGTGGGAGTCCAGCTCGGCTTAGCGGGGGCCTGTATTTAGGGCGGTGGGAGGAGCGGGGAGTCTGCTGTTGCATGCAATGCCGCTTAGGCTTTGGGTCGACTTGGGGCACGAGCCAGGGATGTCGCTGGGGATGGTCTGGGGGTTGTGGTCCTGAGGTGAGCTGCTGGCCTGCTTTGGAGTTTAAGGGCAGGGGTGGTTTATGGAGCGGGGAGTTTCCTTTGTATAGAGAGGTTCTGGGAGAGCTGGGAGTTGGGATGTGTGAGGAATGCCTGTTACCCTAGGAACTTGGAATGTGAAGGGGTTGAACTCTCCCCAGAAACGCCAAAAAGTCTGGAAGTATATCGTGGATCACCACCTAGATGTGGTTGGTCTCCGGAGACCCACCTGGCTCGGCGGGATGAAGCCCGGTTGAAGCATAAGCAATTCCCCCTTATTTATAGGTCCTCGGCGGCTTCCAAGCAACGGGGAGTAGCCCTGAAGTTCCGCTCGTCTCTTCACTTCCAACCCTTGGGAGTTCGGAGCGACCGGGAGGGTAGGTGGCTCCTTGTCAAGGGGGTGCTCCTCGGTAGGACTTGCTCGTTCCTCGTGCTGTATGCTCCCAATGTGGGGCAAAATAGGTTCCTCCTGGATTTTCTGCGATCCGTAGAGGATTTTGCGGAGGGGGCACCTTTCGTGCTGGGAGATTTTAACATGGTGTGGGTTTGGGAGTTGGACTGCTCTCACCGCCGGAGAACTGAGGCAGGTGTATTCTCCGACGAAACGCGTAGGCGGTTTGAAGAGCTGGGTTTGCTAGACGGATGGCACTCCCTATACCCCCTTTCCCGGGACTACACTTTTTTTTCCCACGTGCATCACTCGCATTCCCGCGTAGATCACATTTTTTATAGTGAGTCCCTACGGGGGTCCCTGAGAGAGGCCAAGATTTTTCCTCTTGCTATCTCTGATCACAGCTTGTTTGCGCTGGGCCTCCAGTGGGCGCTGAAGGGGAATGCTCTGTGCCGGTGGTACTTTCCGGCGTCACTGGTGAGAGACGACCCCTCCTGCAAGGCGCTCCGTAAGGCGATTCTGGAGTTTTTTTAGCTTAACCCGGTGCAGGACACCTCGGTTTTTACTACCTGGGATGCCTTTAAGGCTTCATTACGGGGTAGTTGCTTGGCCATTAACGTCGCTCTTAATAGATTGAGGAGGTCGGAGCGCGAGGCGTTGGAGGTGGAACTCGCGGTGCGGGAACAAGCGCATAAGGCCCAACCTTCTAGGCAGACGTTGCGACCTCTGACTGCCCTTCGGGGCAAACTCCGGGCTCATTATAACAATCTGTCGGAGTTCACCCTCCTGAAGCTCCGTCAGCTCTCCTACACTCAGGGGAACAAGGTGGGGAGGCATTTGGCCCGCCAACTGCGCCGTAAGTTCGAGAGAGATTACATAGGAGGCATCCAGGATGCAACCGGCTCATTGCAGCATTGTGATGCTGCCAAGGCTGAGCGCTTCGGGGAGTTCTATGCGACGTTGTACGCGGGGGAGTCCCTGGACCCCAGTGCCCAGAGGGACTATCTGGACGTGCTCCCGCTCCCTCAGGTGTCTGGGGCCTGGAATGACTTGCTTTCTGCCCCTATCTCTAGTGAGGAGGTGCTGGGGGCCATCAGGTCCCTGAAGCCTCACAAGGCGCGGGGTGCGGACGGATTCACGGCCCTTTTCTACCAGACCTTTGCCGCTGATATTAGTGGCTTCTTGGTTCAGTTGTTCAATGCTATGGCCGAGTCGGGGGCTTCCTCGGCTTCTATGGCGGAGGCGGTCATCCCCAAACCCGGAAAAGACCCCACTGTATGTTCATCGTACAGGCCGATCGATTTGCTCAATATTGATGCCAAACTTTACTCTTCCATTCTCGCGTTCCGCTTGCAAGATCTGATGCCGGCTCTTATGCACCCGGATCAATCGGGGTTTATCAAGGGGCGTCAAACCCATGATAACACTAGGAGGGTGATCCTCCTCATTGAGAAGACCAATCGCTTCAACATCCTGGCGGTATTGATCGACCTAGATGCTGAAAAGGCCTTTGACCGGGTGGACTGGCAGTTCCTCTTCCGTACCCTGGCTGCGTTTGGGTTCTCGGACCAATTCCTGACCATGCTCCAGGCCAATTATAGCGGCCCACGTTCGAGGGTCGCGGTTAATGGCTACTTATCACCCTTTTTTCCCCACACACGGGGCACGCGGCAGGGGTGCCCTCTTTCCCCCTTGCTGTTTGCGCTGAGTATCGAACCCCTGGTGCTGGCGATCAGGGGAAACCCGGACATACGAGGTTTGCCCTTTACAGGCGAGCAACACAAGATCTCCCTGTTTGCTGACGATGTCTTGCTCTCACTTGCGGACCCTGTGCACTCCCTTCCCCACGTGCAGACGGCCCTGGCGAACTTTGAGGCAGTGGTGGGCTTTAAGGTGAATTATGATAAATCTTATATCCTTAACCTTACGCTTTCATCCGTGGAGGTGGAGCGCCTCCAACCGCTTTCGCCCCTGTCGTGGACTCATTCCTCCTTACTGTACCTGGGGGTGCATTTGACTCCCACGGTGGGGAAACTGTATTCTGCTAATTTCCCCCCTTTGCTGGCTACGATCCAGGCTGATTTAAACCGCTGGAAACCGCTGTTAATCTCCTGGCTCGGTAGGATACACGCGATTAAAATGACGCTCCTCCCGAAGCTTTTACATTTATTCCAGGCGCTCCCTATAGTCCTGGACAGTGACTTCTACCGCCGCATAAAGACGCTTATGCTCTGTTTTGTATGGCAGGGGGGACGGGCTAGATTTTCCTTTGCCACACTCCGGCGCCCGCGGGGGGAGGGTGGTGTGGGCCTCCCGGACCCGCTCCTTTACTATAAGGCAGCACAACTGCGGATATTGGTGGAATGGACCCAACCACTCTCGGAGAAACACTTGCTCCACATGGACAGAAGTGTGACGGGGCGCACGATATGGGATTTAGTATGGAAGCCTAAGGGGGATAGCCCCAAGAATTCGTACATCAGCACACCTACCGGCACTACACTTAAGGTTTGGGACTCCATTTCGGGGGACGAGCGTTGGACTACGTTCCCGTCGCCTTTTACTCCCATACATTTCAATCCGCCCTTTCCGCCTGCAATGCAAGAGGGACCTTTTGATGCTTGGAGAGAGGGGGGGCTGTCTCGCTCGCACGCATCTGTTTCATGGCTCTGCCACTCTCACGTTTACCAACTGTGGATGGGATTATGGGGTTCCTCGGACGGAACAGTTCCGCCACACACAACTGTTGCACTGGGCCCTCTCCCCGTCGGTTCGAGAAGCGGCGACGAGGCCGCCCACCCCCTTTGAGGCCTTTCTTTCCCGCACCTCGACTATGCGCGGGGCCATCTCCTTTATTTATGGCCATCTCTTGGCTACCGCCCTCTCCCCGAGGCCGCACTACATGGGCCTATGGGAGGACATCTTGGGACGTGCCATCTCAGAGGCAGAGTGGTCCCACTTGTGGAGAGATTTGACCAAACACAATCGCTCGGTGGAACTCCGCGAGGCACATCTCAAGACCATGATGGACTGGTACCTCTCGCCCGCCAAATTACACCGCATCTTCCCTACCACTTCCGACCGGTGTTGGAGGGGCTGTGGTCTCTTGGGGGACTTCTGCCATATCTGGTGGGACTGCCCGATCATCCGGCCCTATTGGGAGGAGATACTGTCCCATGTTAAGGAGATCTTGGGATATCCAATCGCGGATTCCTTGGCGTACGTGCTGCTGGGCCTTCGGGATCCCCTTCTTGATCACCAGATGCGGGCGGACAAAAAGATCATTTGGCTTTATATGGGGGCGGCTAAGATAACTCTGGCGGCGGCCTGGAAGAGGAGGGAAGCCCCGGCGATCTCTTTGTGGCATGTGAGACTGTGGAAGTTGCTAAGCATGGAAAGGATGGCTGACGTCTTCTTGGGGCCCTTTAAGAATTTCATTTTTTGCTGGGGACCACTGGTTCGCTTTCTCTCTAAGGGGTTTCTGGCGGCGGTGTGTCCTCCCTCGACTAGAGCCCTCCATTTGTTCCAGGTATGAATATGGCTAGTAGTTTGTCATAAGTATGACTGGAAGCCACCACCACTGGGGGGGGGGGGATGGAGGGTTGGGGGGGTTGCGGGGTGGGGGGTTCTTGTTATTTTGAGTTTGGTTCCCTTTGACGCAGCTGGAGGTGGAGGGGGGTGCCAGAATGTGCTAGGTTTTAAATGACCGGCCTCAATAGCCCGAGCCCTGCAGGGTCATGCTATCAAGCTGGAGGCGAGCTCCTCTACTGGATTTGGCACCCCAGCCCTAGTTTTGGCCCCTCCATTAATATGTGGCTGGCTGCTTGGTTCGGTCGGAGACTCGGAAGCCCTTTACGCTCTTTGGCCTCCCCTACTATTATGCGTACCCCCTGCGAGGGAAGTTGTGCGGGAATGTCGCCTGTTTTTTCTTTTAGTGTTTAAATGTCAATAAAAAATATCATTTAAAAAAAAAAACAATACCACTCACTTTCGAGGCAGCTAGACTCAACAGCACCTACTCTGCACAGCTATAGCAAGCACCAATATCCCACTAAAAAAGAGGCTCTGCAACTGCCTGCCCAGACAGCTGTGGTAGAATGTGCAACTCATAGACAAGGCATTCATTATGTGACAGCTGGTAATATATATGCCGATGACGCTGAAAGGTAAAGCACATTGAATTCATGCTCCTTTAATGGGGAGTACATTAATGAAATTTTGGATGCCACAAATTGAATTTGTGTTGCCTGCAGCTGATACCTGGGAGGAAGTTAAAAGGTTAAAGGAAGAAGTGCCCGAAGCATAACAAAAAGGATGGGTCAGAGCAGGTTGTGTCAAAAGAACTGAGGGGGACATTTGGGGTTCAGAATATGGAAGAAATATGTTGCCAGATAGCTTGTTACCTCCAATGGTGAGACATTATCATGGCTCTGCACATTTAGGGAGAGAAACCATAATGTGCCTCATTAGGCAGAAATGGTTTAAGGCCAGATTCAGATTAATGGCTGACAATTTGTGTCAAAGATGTGTTTTGTGCCAACAGCAGAACATAGGCTGCAGAACCGCAGTAACACTAAGTCACAAAGGGAGATGTTATGTTATGTTACAAGTTTTGTAAAACGTACAGCTGCCCCAGCAAAGGGGCGTCCCAGCACTAGAAAGCAGAAGGTGGTAGGTACTAATAGAGGGCGGGGCCTATGGCAAAGGAAAAAGGTGTGTTTTAATTGCCTTGCGGAATGCCAGGTAGTTCAGAGAACCCTTCAACAGGATGCAATTAGACTTCATTGAGATGCCTGTTTGCAATGGATTGAGATATGTCCAAGTAATTGTTTGCATCTTTTCACGATGGGTTGAAGCCTACCCAATTAGAAGAAATGATAGTCTCACAGTGGGCAAATTGGTTTTGAAGAAGTCAATACCTCATTTTGGTTTCCCGAATTCTTTGAAGTCAGAAAGAGGAGCTCATTTTAACAATTACGTCCAGAAGATGTTATGTGCAGCATTACAAGTTGAACAGAGGCTCCACTGCAGTTACAAACCAGAGGCTTCTGAAATTGTGGATCCAGTAAACAGAACTTTGAAATCCAGTAGTGTTAACTGCATCAGATTCAGACCCTGGAGAGAAGCCTAGTGCAGTATCAAGGCAAGTTGTACCTGAAGACCAGGGGCCAGAAAAATAGGAGAGAGGGAGATGCTGTCTGTCTGAATTGCACATACCACACACTATCCCACAAGATACTGAAGGATTTGGCCTGATTGACAGTAATGAAGAATTGCCAACAGTAAATGGATGAAAAAGAGCTAGAATGTTGTGTTGAAGGTAATCTTCATCTGAATAGACGTACCTCATTGTCAATAATCAGGAGAGAGCATTTTTCCCCTTTTGCTATAGCAGTTTGCATTCAATTGATCCCTCTTGAATTGAACTTTGGGGTTGAACTGAGTTTTGACTGCAAATAAAAAGTTAATTTAGGAAATGATCATTAGAAAATTTTAACTGTGCTTTTATTAGAGACAGGACTTTATAGCTTTGTCCAAGATACAACGTAGAGCATTAACGCTGAGTTGATGAAGGATCCTAAGGTTGTCCCTTAGAAGAACAAACATGGAGTAGGGCTAAGGAAGTCTCACAAAGATCATTGTACATATTTTGCTGGTAGAGAGATTTGGACTTTGCCTTGCTAGCTGTGCAATTGAAAACTAACTGAAGTAACCATGCTACAATCTTCAAGTTAACGGTCTGTCAACATAGAACTCATGTAGCTTAACGCAAACCTAATGAGAAGCAAACACATATATGCAGGAGAATTTGTTGTCATGACAATAGTACTAGTAGCTTTACTTATAATTTTGAATTTACCCCATCATTTACAGGAAGAAGAGTTTAAGTCTGCATGGGCACCTCAACCAGCGCTTCCTACAGACAATAGTTTACCTTCAATAGATGAGAAAGAGTTGCGTATAGATGTTTCTAGAGGGGATTACTTGTGAAATGTTAATTCAAAGCTTCTTGATGAATATGTTGGCACTATGGATGCTAGCAATTGTTACGTGTACATGCAGTTCCCTGTGTCAGTTGCTATGGGGATAACGTGCCACCATCTTTCCTTGACATATGGAGTTAACATATCATGTGTATTTGTAAAGCATAGGTTCACTCCCAAGGGGGCATCTTGTTGCTGCATAAGAGATGTGTATTGTTACCTAACTCAATGGTATTCATTTTATCGACCTCAGAAAGGATGAGTGGACCCACCAGGAACTGAACCTGTGACCATGAGGTCGAACACAGGCCCCTGCAACGGATGCATTAGTCAACTAAGCCACCAGAGAAGTTACCTGTAGTTTATTGCTAAGTTTATTTTATGGAAAGTATTATTTTCAGTACTATTACTCGAATAATGACCTGATCTTTCAGATGTTCAGATGAAGCACTTGAATGAACAGTCTGATATTAAAAACACTGGGATAATGGGACATTTTGACATTGGACACTGCCTATCCACACAGAAATAATCTGATTCATGTCTTGACAGAGGTAGAAAAGATATTCATTGATTCAGTAGAAGAAAGAAGGAGAAACTTACAGAATAAAGCAAGAAATTATTCGAAAGTACTACAATGGGCTTAAGATGAAAAAGTGAAAAAAGGAGTGACGAGAAAAAGAGCTGAAATGGAACTGAAGGAAAGACAGAGCAAATACAATGATGATATGACATTTCTTGAGGAATCCAGAAGAAAGATGATAAAAACAACCAGATTGTAATCTGCCCATCCAAAAGACATTGATGTGATGGACTCATTCGCCATCAGAGGGTTGATTAGTACAGTGCAAAGTTGTCCACTCTTTACTCATCACAAAGTACGACAATAAATGTCAACAGACACATGACATGAACGTCCACATAGCAAATGTTTCTTACTTGGTTCAGTGATTACAGAAATGTCTTCACTAAACATTACAATTAAAGAGTGCATTTACTGTAGAATTTGTGAATTTACTCATATGTCAGTGTCTAACCGTGCTGATTACACTATTTTAATTAAGTTTGAATAATATAAAACCATCCTCATTTAATAGATATTTTACTTACTCTGAAAATGAATTTCAGCTTTCCCAAATGTTTGCTATAACTATCCTCATATATGGAGAATGTGATCTTAATTGAAATGATAAGGTTTATGTAATGTGTGTGTTGATGTTACACACATATACATTTAAAAATTGTATTTCTAATTCATACTTACACTGACATTAAGACTTACTGTATGTTACACATCGTATACATGTAATAACCTGTATTACAAATGTATATACCTTTATGTTTGAATGTGAACACCCTTATTAAATGTACACCATTGAATTTATGTTTCACTTATACTAGCAGCATAGGCCTGTATCTCACCATGAGCCCTTCAGATACAAGGGAACTGGGTGAAGTAGTACCAATAACCAACGTGTGTTCCCTATCTGATTCTTCCTCAATTATCAACATAAATAATAGCTCATACTCATTCATAAATTTAAAGCATACAACCAATAAGCCTTGGTTTAGTAAACATCCATTCGGGCCGTGGCTTTTTCAATGCAATACAGCAGATTGACACGGATTTTACAGATCTAAGGATTAAGCAATAATTATCGGATCTAATGGGTCAGCTTAATAAATCCCTGACGCATCCATTGGAAAACAATTACCTTAACTTATAAGATCCATGCACTAATTTTAGACATTATATATAGATTTTGGACCGTCAGTTGAATAGGAGGAAAATCCCCAACAAATAATGAATGAATCTCTATGAAACATAAAGAATTTCAGTAGTGAGCATCTCTAAGTAAGTCAGAGTTTGGCCAATAAGTACATTGAGTGTGAGAGTGAATGCCTTTTAGTGAACAGTTTTTTGGGAAAAGTAGTGACAACACTGTTCAAATAATCTGTTTCTTCATCAAAGGGTCTGAAAGTGGAATAGAATGGATGTGTTCACACTAATATGCTAGTGACTGTTTTTAGATATACCCTCCTTTGTTAAATGCTTACATATACATTGTGTTTTTGCATTTTTTAGAATCAACTATATTGTATTTTATGCATAAACCTGACCTGAAGAAGGTGGTGTGAACTAACTCCAGTCCACCGAAACGCTGCGTCGACATTTGGTTTTAAATAATATGATAATTGTTTTAAATAACATTAGTATTCTAATTAGTTTTTTCCTTTGATAGACAATCTGTGTATATGTTTGAAAATACTTTCTCATGATATGTTTCTTTGGGAATGTATGTAAAATTGTACATCATATAGATCAATATAAATCACTAATGTGTGAGATGTGTACTCCAAAGTTGTTGAACTAACCCCTAAACTTGGATAAAAACTAAGGATTGTCCCTTGGAGGAGAAATTCATTATAAATAAGAACTATTGTGTTTTTAAATGAATGGGATATGAAAATGTATTCATGATTGTGTTTTATCAATGATTTGCATAATCTGTTTTGCAAAATAAAGGAGGAGATATAATTTTTACTAAAAACAAGGCTTATTGGTTGTATGCTTTAAATGTATGAATGAATATGAGCTATTATTTGTGTTGATAATTGAGGAAGAATCACAAAGGGAACACTCTTTTAAAATACTGTTCTGCGTTTTCTTTTTTTTTTCTTAGCCACTTGTAAGTACAATAAGAACAAAAACATACATAGCACAGAAAAGAAAAAGTACTAAACATAAGAACATAACATACTAAGCATAGAAAAGAACATGTACAAGAACATGTACAAACAGCCATCATAGAAGTATTGACAAAGCCCAATCGAGAAGAATTACAAATATATACAAACACTCAATACCAATAACAATTAAATATTTAATCCCAATGAAGACTTGACCAGACCCGCCCAATTTTAACCATAGACCGTAAACCCCTAACTTTAGCTAAAGCCAATTCCATTTCATAGACCCCCCTCAATAATAACCAAAAGTCAGTAATCTTGGGACTAAGTATGTCAATCCATACCCTGGCGCTACACAACCGAGTACAAATAATAATAATTGAAACCAAAGATTTTGATAGATTGCCCGAATCCACTACTGTCCCCAATAGGATTTCTTTCTCGGTTAGTTGAATCTCCTTGCCAGCTAACCTACTCAACACACGGGCAACCTCATACCAAAACATAGTTAGCCGTGGACACATAACAAAAAAAATGACGGAGATCAATGGCATATTCGTTACATTTAGGGCAGTATGACTTCGAAGAATCATGGGAGGTGGCCCATTTAGAAATATCCTTAGGGGTGCAGTACAGCATAAACATAATGCGATGTTGTTGCAGCCTTAAATTGATTGAAGTGACAGCAGAGTTGATTGAGACCATTGAATCAAAGACCTCTTCCATAGTGATATCAATTGCAAAAATAGGATTAAATTTAGCTGTAATCTGTATTTCGTCATCTTCCAATTCAGATATGAAACTCTGGTAGGCTTTCCCTATAAAACCCCGCCCTGAGGTCTTAAAGATAACCCGCAATACCTCAGATGTATGAGGGAGGGCTAACAGGCCCTTCCCTTGGATAAAGAAGTCCCTAACATGCAGGTATTTGAAAAAAGAATTATGGGATAACACAAATTCATCTTTTAATGAGGAAAATGACCTAAAACCGTATTCGTCATAAATCTGCCCTAGCCGTGTTATACCACACTGTAGCCACATTCTCCCCACTGAGTCCGAACAAATGCCAGGAAACATCGGATTGCTCCACAAAAATATAAGTTCATGTAAATCTGGCACTGCAAAAACTTTGCAGATATCTTGCCAGATACGGGAGATATGTCTGATTATCTTGAAGCGAACTCTCTTGTAGTAGTTCGGATAAGACAAATGATGTAGTAGAAAACCCATGTTTAAGCCATAAGCCAGCTGATATGCAAACCAAAAGTAAGCTCTGGATACGGTTGAAAAAGGCTGCCCAAAAGCAGGTTCTAAAATCAGGAAGTTTAAACCCGCCTTGCTCATATGTCAACTTAATATATCTAAGAGGTCTCCTCGCTCTACGATAGCCCCAAATAAAACTTCAAATAACACTATCAAGCCGCTTAAAAAAAGGCATCGGAACTCTTAAAGGAATAGTGCGAAACAAGTAAAAAAATTTAGGTAAGATGTTAATTTTTATTATATTACACCTCCCAATAATAGTCAATGGCAGCTTATGCCACCTACGCAAATCAGCAGCATTTCTTTAAGCAATGGTTCATAATTCAAAGCCATAAAGTTCTCAGTGCGACAGCTGAGACACACACCAAGGTAGGTAGCAGAAGTAGTGATACCTAACAGAGGTGAAGCTGATACTGGTACGTAATTTATAATTGACTTTGTCTTGTTTAAATTGAGTGTATAGCCAGAAAAAGATCCAAAATGTTGTGCCTCATGAGTTAACACTGCTATAGCTTCCTCTGGCCCTGTAGTGAATACAGCGATGTCGTCTGCATAAGCAGTAACTTTTAAAATCATGCCATTGAAGGACACTGGTGAAATAGAGACATTATGGAGCAGATGCCTAATGAACGGCTCAATGTAAAGAGCGAATAATGAAGGGGAAAGCGGACACCCCTGCCGCGTACCCCGCTGAATGCTAACAAAGCTGGATGCAAGACCGTTAAGTTTAATAACAACAGTTGGATTATGATAAAGTCTCTGTATCGCCGAGACAAACCTCAGACCGAGACCTAAAGAGAGCATAGTGCACCACAGGAACCCCCAAGCTACTCGGTCGAAGGCCTTCTCGGCATCCAGCATCAACATCCCAATCCTCTGATCCAAGTGGCTAGCAACATCAAATGCTGCAAAAGCTGTATTTATGTGTGCTGCCATGTCCCTACCTGGAACAAAACCATGCTGTTCTCCTGAAACCACTAGATGAATTAATGGGGCTAAGCGAGAAGCTTTGAAAAGATTTTCGCGTCCGCATTAATTAGAGATCTCCCTCTGTATGAGCCCGTATCCTCCACTGATCTGCCCTTTTTGGGAAAAACAACAATATTAGTTCTGTTCCACGATGGGGGCGCATCCCCTCCCTGCAGTATCCCATTGACCAACTCAAGAAGTACTGGAGTTAATACATCCCTGAATATTTTATAAAACTCAAGCGGGATGGTGTCCTCGCCAACCGCTTTGCCACAGGGCAAAGCCCCAATTGCTAAATTCATTTCCCCAAGGTCAGCATTACTTTCCAACCCCAAAGTTTGAGACACATCCAGAGCAGGTAGTACGCTCTCTTGTAAATAATCTGTAGCCATTTGTTGATTGAAACTTACTGACTCCTTATACAGAGTGGCATAGAAAATCCTAAATTGCTCTACTATGTCTTGGGGTTTCGCATAAGTTACACCATCCACAACATTGATTTTCTTAATATGCGACTTAGCCCTCTGGTCAGCAAGTTGGTAGGCCAGTACCCGTCCCACCCGCTCTCCATACTCATACTGTTTCATTCTAGACTTAAGAAAATTATTAGCAACTTTATCCTTCAACCTTCTGCTAAGCTTCGCTCTTACGTCGATAATTTGTGCATATATATGCTGTTCACCAGTGTCCTTCGAGGCGATTGCTCGAGCGTGCGGTTGTTCTAACTCAATATATAGCCTATGTTCATTTCCAAGCTGGCTACTATTAAGTCGATTTTGCTTAACTATATACTGAAAAGTAGCCCCTCTCACACATGCTTTTAGACAATCCCAAACCTTTGCAAGGGATGTAGTATGGAGATTATTTACTATATATTCCTTCAGAACCTCTTACATATAAATTACAAAATCAGAATTGCTTAGAAGATGCCTAGGAAAGGAAAATTCCCTAGCTTGCTCTCCCCTAGATGACCCAAGGTGTACAGTAAGCATAATGGGATTGTGGTCTGAAGTTACCTTGGGACATACCACCATAGAGGCATTGGCCAACAAAGCATAGTTAGTAAAAATCATGTCAATTCTGGAGTACTGTTTGAGGGGATGTGAAAAAATGGTAAACCTCGGCGTTGTAGGAAACAATATCCTCCAAGCATTTCCCAGCTGATGAATATGTAGCCAGTCACGTATAGCTACCCTCACCTGAACCATTCTAGCTCTCACAGGCGTACTTGTAGTGTCAATTTTTTAAAATCTAGACCAATCTAGACCATTCCAACAATTCAGAGTTTAGATAAAAGATAACGTCTGGGCAATCAACATTAGGACCATAGACCATACATACTGTCACCTTACATCCAAGAATTGAGAGCTGAGCAATTTCCCATCTTCCCCTGGAGTCAGCATGTGTACGTAGAACCGTGATTTTGGAATATTTATCCTTCAGTAGGGCGACCCCACGTATAGATGCTGTCTGAGACGTGCACACAATCAAATCGTAGCCAAGCTGCTTAACCTCTTCAGTGCCCATGACGAGATAGTCTCGTCATGGAGCACGGTCGCGCTGTGCCCATGACGAGACTATCTCGTCATGAACCCCACCCAGTAATGTAACACCCGGCACAGGAGGGGGAAAGGGCGTGGCACAGAAGGGGTTAAAATAAGTTCTGTCTTTATAGGCCAAGTTGGTTTTAGCAAGCCCGACAATCAGAGGCTTAAATCCTTTAAGCTCTTCAGCTACCAATCCCCTTTTACTAACCAGATTCAGCCCACAAACGTTCCAACTCATAAATTTAGCACTCGACATTAAACACATTTTGAACTACCGAATCGTACTCTATCCATAGCAATAAGAATAATCTTTCCTAAAGCCTATGCTCAATACTATGTTTGTACCTTTTCTGTGCTACTTTAACTACAACGTGGCTATTTAACCCCCCCTTCCCCCACAACCCCCCACCACTTCCCATCCCCCAGCCCGTTTCTTGGAAAAGGAACCACGCCCCTGTTAAGCTGTCCTGAACTGACAGCAAGCGAAGGACGCCATAGCCGCCCCCCCAGAAACCCCCACCAAGCCCCCACACCATACCACCTCCATCCATACCCGCCCGTCGAGCAGAGAAAAATCCCCTCTAGGGAAAATAATGCTCACTACAAAAATCCCCCCCCCCAAAAAAATAGAAAGGCCAAAACTTTCAATATAGAACAGAAAAAGAACCATTTTCATTAAATCCATTAGGGCATTTTCTGTCAACACCCCATACACATTAAACCAAAATAGTGTACAAGTCAAGCATTGGGGTGGATTGCCAATTAACCAGTGCCTTTTTTGCCTCCTGCTCATTAACAAAGAAATATGTACGGCCATCCTTGATAATTTTTAAACCAGCAGGCTCCTGTAGAAAAACCTGTGAGCAAACAGTCTTAAATGAATAGATAAGTTTGCTCAGCTGCCATCGCTTGTCCATAGTTGACCTACACAGATCAGACCTCACAAAAATTGACATAGTATCTACTTTAACAGGAGACGTCGGCCGGGCCTTAAAAAAATAGCCTGACGGAGCAAAAAGTTACCCAAAAATACCAGAATCGGCCTAGCAAAATTTGTTTTAGATTGGGTGCTTGGAGGAAGAAATAGTGGCAGACGATGCGCTCTTTGGACTTGTGTGTCCATGTCCCAGTCTTCTAAGTCAGGGAAGGCCTTCTGAAAAAGATCAACGACAAATGCTCGAGGGTCAGAGCCTTCCCTCCCTTCCGGGACCCCAAAAATCCTCAGATTATGGCACCGCTGCCGATTTTCAAGATCATCAATTTTGTGCTGCATCAAGACCATCTGTGACTCATGTGAAGTGACCAACTTAACAGTGTGAGTGTTAACCTCCTCCACGGCTGCCACCCGATGTTGAAGATCGGAGACCTCAGCTGTTAAGTGAGATACCTTGGCAGTGACGTCAGACAATGCTTATTTGATTTCAGTACTATCCAGCCTTGCCTGTTGATAGTAAACTTGTGCTTCAGCTCTCTGGACATTAAGTGGCTGCATAATTCTGGAGAGGAATGGCTCGTCGCCCTCTCCGTCCCTTTCCAACAACTGGTTCAGCTCGACATAACGCCTTGATCAAACTTCTTCGGTAACCAGTGTTGCAGGGGGGCAAGGTAGGGGCCTGAGCACTGCATATTGATTACTGATTACAACGGGTGATGACCCTTTAGTATTAGAGAGCTCCGCACAAGATGACTTTTGACCAGAACCAGAACCAGTACCTGCACCAGGAGCCCTGAATTGTAAGCTGTCCACGTTGTGCGAGCTAGCCACCGCCATCTCAGAATTTCTAGTTGATTGCGGGACTATGGGGGTATCAGCTGAAGTAGTAACCATAGAGTGTAGATGACCATCCGGCGAAATGGAAACAGACGTAGCCCCCTGTATACCTAAATTGGATAGCCTAGAGACAATTGATCTCACTTCACCCTTTGATGACACCCATTTCCATAGCGGGCTCACCCCCAAGCCCACCTTAGTAGAGCTTGATGCCCCCTTCAGTCGTCCAAGTGCCTCTGAAATCTGAGCCTTCGTGCCAGCACCCCAACGGCCTCTGCCACCCTTACCAGTCCGACCCGGTTTAGAGCCTTTTCCCTTCGGGGTTCCCCCCACTAGGGGGTATTATCCCTAGGATTGCACAGAGCCTCACTATTTTTGCTGATGCTAATATTCACAATGTGATGACCTGTCATAGAGTGATTAATAGAGGAGTCCAAACCATTCTCTGACCCCATAACCCCTTGAAACTGCCACTTTGCTCAATCTGGTGGGGATTCAAACGGAGGAGTTCGCATCGCCAACTGCCGGCTCACCTGCTTTTCTCTCGGCGCACCACCACCACTCGGCGCACCCGCTTCGCGGGTGCCCCTTCGCCCGCCTCGAGGAGAGGCCCATAATCGACGCTTGGGAGGAGTTCTGAGGAGGAAAAGCGGCATCAGGCGTGTGGTTGCAGCGGGGCTGCGAGCGTGCGGGGACTTCATTTCCCAGAAGTCCCTGCTAGACCGACGGCGAGCTTCCGGTCCGCTCTCCCTGCTGCCCCGCCCCCCGCCCTCCTGAGGCTTCAAAACACCTGTTTGTAGTGAAATAAGCGGGACACTTTGCTCAATCTGGTGGGGATTCAAACGGAGGAGTTCGCATCGCCAACTGCCGGCTCACCTGCTTTTCTCTCGGCGCACCACCACCACTCGGCGCACCCGCTTCGCGGGTGCCCCTTCGCCCGCCTCGAGGAGAGGCCCATAATCGACGCTTGGGAGGAGTTCTGAGGAGGAAAAGCGGCATCAGGCGTGTGGTTGCAGCGGGGCTGCGAGCGTGCGGGGACTTCATTTCCCAGAAGTCCCTGCTAGACCGACGGCGAGCTTCCGGTCCGCTCTCCCTGCTGCCCCGCCCCCCGCCCTCCTGAGGCTTCAAAACACCTGTTTGTAGTGAAATAAGCGGGACACTTTGCTCAATCTGGTGGGGATTCAAACGGAGGAGTTCGCATCGCCAACTGCCGGCTCACCTGCTTTTCTCTCGGCGCACCACCACCACTCGGCGCACCCGCTTCGCGGGTGCCCCTTCGCCCGCCTCGAGGAGAGGCCCATAATCGACGCTTGGGAGGAGTTCTGAGGAGGAAAAGCGGCATCAGGCGTGTGGTTGCAGCGGGGCTGCGAGCGTGCGGGGACTTCATTTCCCAGAAGTCCCTGCTAGACCGACGGCGAGCTTCCGGTCCGCTCTCCCTGCTGCCCCGCCCCCCGCCCTCCTGAGGCTTTATAACAACATCCTACTCCCGCAGCGCGGGACGCAGCCCGGGCTAAGACTGGGCAAAGACAGGGCCGTTTTAGGCCGTTAAAGACCGGGTAAGACTGGACTGGGCCCCCTCTCTTACATTTTAGACAGGCGCCTTTGCTCTGCCTTCTTTAATGCACACACTAAGTACCATACTAGCGATTTTTGCTTAGTTGTTTAGCTCTAGTTTGCACATTTGTAGTAGTTGGGTTAGGATGCCGAGGGCTTCTAGGAGTAAAACTGCACATGGGGATGTTCATACATCTGGCCCAATTGACCAGTACATAACCAGGGCAAATGAAGCCATCAACCAAGGCATTTCGCTCTTGGAGCGGAGGTATCGCAGGATTTGGCCTTAGCTAGGCGTTCCTCTATAGGCCCTTTGGCTTTAGCCAAGACACCCACTACCCCCAGGGACCTTAGACCTCTTGTTGAAATCCAGGCTGAAATTCATGGCGTGCCAAATACGGTGGATCTCTCGGCCTCACTGGCTCTTTCGGACATGCACTCAAGCGAAGCTCTCGAGAAGACGCCCGATCTTTTCACCAGTCCAAGGCAGGAGCTTCCCACAATTAACCACCCAAGGGGGAAGAGGGAGGGCGCTATTCCAAAACGGAAGAAGCCTAGGGAGGTGGAAAAATGCAATGGTAAACCCAAGAAAAAAATCCCTCCTTTTCGGGGGCAAAGCAAAAGCATACCTAAACAGAGTAACCTACCAAATTCTGGCGCTAACATAACTGCTCCGCCCACAAACATAACAACTCTCGGTGACCTTGGTAGTTTGGGCGAGGGATGCAAAGTCTGTGAGGCTAAAAACTTATTCTTATCTAGATTAGAAGAGCTTATCAAAGACTTTATGCAACCTATCGCACTATCTCTTTCTAACATTGAAAAACAGTTATCTCTAATGAATGTTTTCCCCAGGGCCCAGTTGGGCGTTGGGTTGGCTACCCATGAGGTATCGCAACCAACCCCCACAACCTTGAGAACGGAGCGGCCAGTGGCAAATGTACCGTCTCAGGTATTAAACACAAGATCAAAGCCACTGTCAGTTCAAAAAAAGAAAGTTGTGGAGCCCCCTAAACCCCCCGGCCCTGTAAAAATCTCGGAAAACACTCTACCTAAATCCCCAGGGCCAACACACCCTAATGATAATACTAGGGGGGAGCGCGGGCAGCCAATACATTTACCAGCAGACGCAGAGCCATATGTTGTGATCCTGACCGGTGTTCCCGAGCTAAGGCCCAAAACTGAGGAACCAACATGGGCCCTAAAAAACAAGGTCCAACATTGGCTCAATACCAACAGACCGCTCCCACCCTCTTGTGGTAGTAGGATTCTAATGGTGCGCAGGGTCTCTTGGGTGGGAAGCGAGAAGAAAACTAGCCAAGGGGACTGCATTATAGTTAATTTTGACAATCCATGTACGGCGGATTACATTTGCCGTCGTGGCATGTGGCCTAAGCACGATGGATTAAAGGTGAGAAGGCTCTCTTCCTTTTATCCTCCCACAAACTATTGGACTGACATCCCTGATAGGAACATGCCACAAATAAAAAACTGGAATTTAAGAAGGGAGCGGAATGATTGGCCTGATCACGAGGGCAGAGACCCAGCTCTCTCTGTTGGCTGGAGAGGTCTACCTCTCGCTAACAGATTTAGCTGTTTAGAGGAAGTGGATTGACCACCACCGTGTCCAGTAAAGGGCCCTGAGGTCATTGAACTCGATAGTCCCAAATCATCCCAGCCCCCAGTTAGTCTTGTCTTCAAAAACAGTATTGACTCCACCTACACTGTCTCATCCCCGAAATTAACTGCTCAAGAAATTTTGCAGTCCCCTGCTCTAAGCCCATGCTCCACTGAGACCACAGGGCATGGGAGCATACCGCTTAAACTCTCCTTAGAGCTTGTGCCCCCTGATTTATTTATGCCCCCCATTGTCCATCAAGGTGCCCAAAAAAATGTTGTTCATGATTCTCCTGGTACTCTAAAAATTCTAAGTTGGAACCTTGCTGGCATCCACAGGAAATTATGCCTTCCGGAGTGGAATGCCCTAGTAGAGGCACACACGATCTGTTTATTCCAAGAGACCTGGAGTTTAGAACCTCTACACCGGGTAGGTTATGTCACCTATTTTGTCCCTGCAGTTCCTGCTAGAAAGGGGATAGGCCGTCCCTCTGGAGGCCTACTTATTTGGATAAGCATAGCTTTAAATCTTCGTATTGATACAAAACAAATCAATTGTCCTGATATCCTAGGAATCTCCATGAAAGGTCCTCAAAGGGGATTCATTCTTGATGTACTTAATGTATATGCTAGAGGTGCTAAGTGTGGCTCTACGTCTCAGACAGTCTCCATTCTTGACACGATATTGAGAGAAAATACAGCCCGAGCCAAAGTTCTGGTCGCGGGCGACTTTAATTGCACCTACGAGCCCCTGATTCAGGATGACGCCTCTGACCCGGCCGAGGAGGACGAAAGATGGGGCATCCCGTCCTTGGCCATCACCCCGGTTAAAAAATGGTCTGCAACTGCGATCCAGTTGAATGCCTTAACGCTGGAGTTCGGCTTGAGAGCTGCCAATGGCCGCACACGCTCAGATCCTATGGGCGCGGCCACCTTTAACAGACCTAACTGCACCTCAAGGATTGACTATATCATGCTAGATCACTTCCTCTGGGGTTTTGTCCAGGATATGGTTGTCTTGCCCACCGTTGAAAGCGATCATAATTCGCTTTCCTTGTCCCTTAGGAATCCCTGGCCCAACGATAGGATCAAAACATCTCCTAAGGCAGCTAACAAAACCTTTGTCTCCTCTTGTGGGAGACGTCTGAAGTGGAGTTTGGTTTCCAAGGATGAAACAAAACTCAACACTATACAAACATTGCTTATTGCCTCACAAATGGAGCTGGACAATAGCGACCCGGCCTTTTCGATCCCTGGCCGGGTCACTTCCGTCTTCGAGGAAACCCTTAGGTCTATCGGGAATGTGTTTTCCAAAGAGGAACATTTGGTCAAGCACAAGGTAACTAGGAACCCTAGGGTGAAACATGATTGGTATACATCGGCCTGTAGACATGCAAAATCACTCTTGATTAAGGCCATCAAAAGCAAAAATCAAGAAGCAATTCAGGGAGCTAGGAAATCATATAAGAAAACTCTTGCAAGCGCCAGAAAGGAGTGGGAGCTTGAATACTGGTGCTCCTTAAAAGAGGCCAGTTTGAGGAAAGATTCAAGGTGTTTTTGGGATGCAATTAGAGCGAAAACAAGACCCGATAGTGAACTTATCACATGTAATATCACAAGTCAAGCATGGGTTGACCACTTTACCAAATTGTATGCTAGCCGCACTGGGGAGATTCTTGAATCTTCCCCGATAGCCACCTCTAATGATGATTTGGTTCGGGGGGTAGCGTTAGCAACTCCCGACCTCTCAATAAGAAGCATAGACTATGAAACTGACACGTTAGGTGCAATCACGACACTCAATGACTGGGGGGTAAACTTGGCAGATTTTGCTTTTACGATCAAAGAAGTCGAGTATGCAATTGGCAACATTAGGCCCCAAAAAGCAGCCGGCTTAGATGGTATCCCCGGGGACCTCCTACGTTCGGATATTCCGAATTGGGGCAAATTCATTTGTTGTTTGATCAATGCTATTAGTAGGGGAGCTCCTATTCCGGCATCGTGGAAAGGGGCGGAGGTTGTCCCTATTTTTAAAAAGGGGGCCAGGGACGACCCGGCTAACTACAGACCCATAAGCCTGCTGGATATAACCCAAAAAGTAGTCGGGAAGGTGTTGTTAGTCAGACTATCACAATGGATCGACGAAACCAATGTCCTTTCCGACTACCAGGCAGGTTTTAGATCAGGCACTGGTACTATTGAACAGACATTTAGACTGTTATTAGTGTATTGGAAGGTGGTGGTCCTAGGCAAAGGCAGTCTTTATCTCGCATTTATCGATTTAAAGACTGCCTTTGATTTGGTACCCAGGGAGACCCTCTGGAGAGTACTTTCTGACATGGGGGTGCCCCACTACTTACTTTTGTTAATTGCAAGGTTGCATGAAAACAACTTTGCACAGATTAGATGGGGCAGGGATGGAGAGAGAACTAGTAGAATCCCGGTTGAGAGAGGGGTTCGCCAGGGATGTGTTCTAGCCCCCACCCTTTTCTCCTTATATGTGAACGGTGTGGTTGAGCATCTGCTGAACGATCCTTCAGATGAACCATCCCTGGCAGGGGAACGTATCCCTACCCTCCTCTTTGCAGACGACACCCTTTTACTCTCCAAATCCCCTATGGGCCTCCAAAAATTACTAAATAACTTCCAACTCTTCTGCGCTAAACGGGGCCTGGTAATCAACACTGACAAAACGAAATATCTTGTGATGAACCCCCCAAAAAAACTTGTGCGCCCTTTGAAATTAAATGCCGTACCCCTGGGGAGGGTGGATGTGTTTGATTACCTAGGGATCCGTTTATCTCACAATATGCAATGGGCCCCCCACTTAAGCAAGATGTTGCTAGCCCACAAGAGAGTAACAGGGGCCTTACTGAAGGAACAGCGTTCCTGTGCTATTAGACCTATAGCCCCTGTTATGGAAATTTACGCAGCAAGGGCAGTCAGCTCTGCTCTCTACGGGGCTGAGCTGTGGGGTTCATGCAATATTAGTGAGTTGTCAAGAGCTGAGAGAAAGTTTTGTAGGGCCATCATGTTACTCCCTCAAGGTACTCCAACGATCCCACTGATGCTCGATCTAGGTTGTCGTCCTATTGATGACCTGGCGAAACTTCGCCCTCTACTGCTATGGGCCCGACTATGGCGTGTCCCGGAACTAGCTAAATATGCCAAAGGCCTCTCTGAAGTTATGTCTCTCCCGGGATGGCACAAGATAAAGTGGCTGAGCGACATGAAAATCCTCTTGTGCAATCTCGGGTTAAGCGCAGCATGGGAAAACAGGTCTTCCCCCCCGAAAGCTACGCTTAAGTCTCTATATTGGAATTGGATTGCGACCCAAAGAAAAACAAACTGTACATTGGGTAGACTCACGGAGGACTTTCTGGAATTTAAGGACCACCCGATCCGGGAACTGTATCTTGACATTATTGAGAGACCTCATGACAGATCTCTTTACTTCAAATTTAGAACCGGGACTCTTCCACTTTATGTTTTTACTTCCCGGTGGAATCCCCCTGCCCAGACCACTGAATTCTGTCCTTTTTGTATATCCAGACAAGAGTCTGTGGCCCATTTTTTATTTGAATGCCCACAGTACGTATACCCAAGAAGAAGATGGCTCAAGCAACTGTGCCGTTCCTTAGGCACTAGGCACTACATTGAGGCGTTACGTATTTTAATGTCTGACTCCCGCCCTCTGTATGCTTGCGCCCTATCAAAATTTTTATCTTGGGCATGGCGCATCAGAAGCAAAAGGCTTAAAGAAATTGTTTAATCCGTTCTTAAAATATCTATTTATGATATGTCTTACTTTTATTGTAACACTAGGATTTTAACTGAAATGAATTTAAATTCTGTTTTTGTAAAGCTTTTATGATATGTTTTTATCGAAATAAAGCCTTTGACTGACTGACTGACTTTTGTCATCTATTAGGCTACTGCTATTCTCGGCCAGGCCAATCTCCTGCAAATTAATATTTGAATGAACTGGAGAGCCTTCATTGTTCACCCCCTTGAATTGAGGAGTACAGTCTAAAATAGGAGGTATAGATCCAACAGAGTCACCATCAACACTGAATAAGAGGGGTAGAGGTTCATCAGTAACAGGATTCGCCAGGCTCACCACAACAGAAGAAGCGCCCGATATAGAACCACTGGCAGAGTCTTCCATGCCCCATACCCTCGTTAACCGCAGTGTTCAGAATTTCAGCCATTTGGGCGCAGGGGAGAGCTGACTCTAAGCCGCAGGAGCAAAGCAGCGCTGTAGCCTTCCCTGAACACAACAATTTTAAGATAGGCTACCCCACCTGAGGTTCCATTAGACAGTCACACACAATATTACTTGCCGGGGCTCTCCTGGGCACTGTACCATTATTACCAGCTGCATCAGCTTCTGAAACACTCTGACAGTCCGCAAATTCACTGGTCCCGTGAGACCCCCACCTTCTGCCTGGACCTCAGCACACCCCTGGCGAGTTGTTCGTGGAGGAGCCATCACCTTTAGCTTTACCTGAAGCACACTTTCCTGCACCCGGTTACTGCTGACTTCAACCACACCAGCAGTGCCGCTGCTAAAGCCCCCGGAAGAGCGTTGTTTTAACAACGGAAACCACGGGGCATTTGCAGAGGTGCTCTGACTGTGAATCACCTCGCTATGCGGCCGCCATACACCGCACAGCTGACTCAAGTAATCCGGCACGTCCGACGCTTCCGAGGACAGGAGAGGAGGCGGGTGCAGGCAAGTGCAGGCGTGCACAACCACAGCCGAAGGTACTTCTCCCCCTTCATCTTCCTCCGTTCGCCACATTTCACTCCCTCCAATAGTAAATTCACGCTGCCATCAGGGATTTCTCAATTTTCACTTATCGCTGCTTTTCCCCTAACTAATGCCGGGATAACAGGGGAGGCATTTGCGGCGGGACCGATGGAGACCTCAGGAGTGGGCGGTGAGAAGTCCTTCAGAAGCAGAGTCAATCCGCTGTCTTCCTTCCCCCCCTAAAAATACTGTTCTGCATTTTCTACTGACGTGACATTTCTTGCAGGTATTCACATGTACTGTTAGTTTAGAACAGATACATTACTGTACTAGAGGCAGGAGAAAAAGCCTCAGAAGAAGTCCTTGATGAAGGTACATGGAGGAACAGAGCGCTTACTGAATGGACTGTTTAATAAATGTTACAATCCACATGTGTCTGAGAAAGAAATATCGTTCCCATGTCCAGCGTGGGAAAATCCATAGTTGTTGAAATCTGTAACTTTGGGATTTGACAAGGAAAATGTACCTCTGATGGTGTGATTAAGGAAGTGTTACCTAATGTCTTTGTATGTTATAGTATACTGTTCTCTCTGGAGTTTTTGTGAGGCAAATGCTTTTATGGATCTCTTCCTACCTTTTGCCCTAGAAGATCTTTGTTGCTGATTCCTTGCAGACACATTCCCTGATTCCCTTTTAACTGAATGGACTTTAATAGGTTTTAGACCTCCATACTTTCATTTTAATTCTTTCTCAAGTGTGGCGTGGGCCAATACGTATCCCAGACCCATAGAAGACTGTTGACCGGGCTTCTGAGATGCCAACACTTCCCTATTTTGAGTTCTTTTTGTCCTGACCAGAAATCCTTTATGGAAATTCCATGATTTGTGAGGCTTTTGTTCCTAACCATCCTCTGGACTTTCAAATCCTAGAATTCTACTGTATAGGAGAGAGAGTCTTAGATTTGTTTCTGAGCACCAGATGTTGATGCTACTATTCAGGATTGAGGTCACAGAATTGCATTTTTGTTTACTACCAGTTTGCTTCAATTTCTTTAGGTGACTGGGATTTCCAGTTGGTATTCAGCATCTTTACAGTAAAGGCTTACAAGTAGCATATTGTACTAGATTATTAATCGGTAATTAACCTTTTGAACTTGGCTACCAATTCCTGGTATCTTATTGTGTAGCCAAATTGGTTGCAGTGTTAATTGAATTTTGATTTCATGTAAATGCTAATTCTTAGTCAGTTCAAAAGGTCCATCGGAGGTCCAATGACAACCAAGCGGGCCTAGAATGTGCTGTCTCAAATCTGACTAAGCTCTGCTTATTGTGGGGATCTGATGTAGCCTCTTCTCCCTCTAGAGTCAAGAGCCTATCTTTCTCTGATCCTTAAATCAGTCCCCACAGGAGTGAACCCCGGTACTGAGAGCTCACCATCCACATCTCAAGAGCCCACTCAAGAGCTGTCAGCCACTTATCTCTGTCATCTTTCTGGTACTAAGGGACAATCCCCTTGGGTAGGTTTGGCTCAAACTCACCAATCCTTGACACACCTGTCTACTCTCCGCTGCCACCATCTTACTCTTCACTACCCCTGGTGGTTCTCTTGTCCTCATGTGATAACTTCTTCTTGGCCAGGGCTAACTTGTATGCTTCTAGGGCTATATAAGCCAGCTCTGCCTCAAGCCCTCTTTCTCTAATGGACAGATCTGGCTCAACTCTGGTGGATCCTCTTCCTTCACTAGCTCTAGACACGGACCTGGTCACTTTGTGTGCTGAAATGTGTTCATCTTCCTCATCACTGAGGTATAGGGGTCTTGGGGATTATCCCCCTCTTGTCCTTTCATTTCTGGAGCCTCCTTTGTATCGGAGGTTTGATCTTCTAGCTGGGCCTCTGCCCAGGCCATAAGAAACTTTGCAAGTGCTGCGTTCCTGGAAGTAGAGGATGCTGGTAATCTAGCCCCACGCAGTTCCCTAAGCTCAGTACTTGTAGTGTGGGTAGGCTAGCTAGATCAAGCTATATGGTACCTCTTAGTTTTGGGTCACGAACTCTTCTGAAAACATTGAGGTCAGAGAAAGTAAATAAATCTTTAAAAACTTAAGTGAAAATAAAAAATAGTCCGATTTAAAATCAAAAACAATTTTAGCACTAGGTCCAATTAGAGGATTTTTAAATGTCCAACTATCTGTTTATGCTGGGCCAAGACAAACTCAAAGTTTTAGGCCAACACAATGGAGCGTAATTTGGAGAGGATGAGCCAAGTCAAAACGTTACCTTTTGACTTTTTCTTGGAGGTTTTCTCTCAACGTTGAGTCCCCAGGTTCCGAAGATCCAGAGTTTTATTTGACAATGGCAGCCAGCTGCAGGGTGATGCCTCAGTGAGCCACTGGAAGCGTTTGTCCTCACCACCGAAAATGAGGAGCTCCGGAGCTTTCAGCAGGAAAAACCAGTGCCGTTGGCCTATTTGCGGTTCCACAACAATGGCCTGGCTCTCAACCACAAGCCAGTCTCCCCCTGGAGCTTTTTAGCAAAACTGTGAAGAATGTTTCCAAACTTTTAGAACTTGTTCCTTGTGGTTTCTTTTGGGGAGAAAAGTGTCCAGTACTGTCAACCAAAGGTTCAGATACTTTGGATTGCCTCCTGAGGGTTTGGACTCAATCTCTCACAATGCACATGTGCAGTTTGTTTGTGGCATGTCAGCTGTGTTAGTCCTCTCCTTGCCTGCTGCAGGTGACTTCCCAGCAATTTTCTACCTGTTACGGCTCAGGGAGTCCACTCCTTTTATTTTGTCAGGCACATTTCTTTCTTTGTGGAGCCTTGATAGTGCAGCAGGTGCAGTCCTTTTGAGTTCAAGTCTTCTGTGGGGCAGTCCAAGGGTTCAGCAGGGCTGTTCTTCTTCTTCTTTTGTTCCAGGCATTGTTCTGAGGAGCTCCTGCAGCTCTCCCATATTTATCCTCCATTCTGGGATGGCAAGAGGGGAGGACAACACAACCAACAGGGGTAAAGTTACCTCTCCCTGCAAAGATCATTTACTGTGAAGTGTGGCATATTTTGACCCAGAATATACTGTTCAACAAAAAATATGAACATTGAGAAATTCTCTCCTTGGAGTGTGTGCCTGAGTAACTTAACCTAGAGGTGTGACTGACACCTGACTGAACTCCCCTTTCAGCCCCCATCTTAATCTAATTGGGGGTTCCTATTGGGCTGGGGATTAAGGAAGCGGGGAATGGCATAGGTCCTGTGAGAACTATTCTCCTGCCTTTGAAGTCATGCTTATCTCTCCAACACAATTCCTCTCCCTGGCTTCTCCAGGGAGCAAATCTCCTCCCACCAAATGGCTGTATTGTTTCAGCCCCAGGCCTCTTTACACCTACTAAGGTAGCAGCATTGTTCAATCTGTAAAAGGTTGGCCAATAAGAAGAGGCTGCTCAGGGCTGCTATAGGTAACATCTATAGAGTGAGTTCTAAAACTACTTTCCTGCAATAGTTATATAAGTCCGACCTTGGAAAATTGTTGGATTTATTGTAACTAGCATTTCTGATAATTTAAAAAATATTGCTATTTATCGCCAATTAAAAGTTAGACTCTATTAAGTTTTAATAAGGCCTTCCTATGTTAGACTATGTGACTAGCAGCACTACCATAGGGAAAAACAGATTATATACAACATCTTATGGCAGACCTTAGAGGTGACATATGTGTAATAAAAAGGGCGATTTGGACATTGGTATTACTTTTATTTGCAAAGTCGATTTGGACATAGTTTTATTTTAAAAACCACCCTGCAAGGCGGGCCTGTCTTTTGAAAGACAACAGACACCATAGCAGTGCATGAAGTCAACTGGGGTCTCTAAACCTACATGCCCTTCCATTTACTAGGGACTTTCTGGCAGGTTTTCTTGGACATTTAGAATTATACCAAGTACCATATACATTTAGAGGACTGAGCACTGGCCCTGGGTTTGGTTAGCAGAGTCCAGGGTCCTTTCTGAGCCAGTAACCACCAATATCAGTTAGAAAATGAGGGTGGTCAGAGCAAAAAGAATGACTTTCCTACAAATCCTCTCCTGGGCAACCATAGGCCTTATGGTCAATAGATCTATTCAGGTAACCCCAGCAATATGAGGTATGGCCTGAGCTCCACTTCCTTCTAGGCAGTCTGTTCCAGGTCATTCTCTATCAAACAATCCAAAAGCATAACAGGGCTCACAGCTACCCTTAGAGAACCTGAGACCCCCCTTCAAAGGGAAACAGAGCCACTGGGTAGTGGCTGTCAGGGTTGTCTGTTATCACAACCTGGTGAAATGTATTAGTTGTCACCTGCTCTTAGGAGAACAAATGACATTTGACAGTAGTCATACTGGCTCCAGTGTCCCTCAGAGCTTCTACCCTCTTTTCATTTATAGTGATCCACTGCCTGTACTTGGAAGTATTTGAAGACATGTGGGTTTTGGGCACCATCTCTCTGTCACCCAGGGACACCAGGGTAACCGTAGATGTCTCCCCCATCACTAACCCAAGAGCTACACTTTGCCCTCTTGTGACGCTTGACATGTCTAAACTGTTAAAAACCCATAACACTTGGGGATACATTTACCAGTGTTATTGTCAACAAATACCCTTTTCTGTTCAGAATGGTGCAGGGACACTTTCCCCTGAGATCTTTTTAGGAGAGCCTTGAGAGAACTCCCTCCTATTTGTATTTCCCTCCTCCTTCTTTTTTGGGAACCCTGAGCAACCCTTTTGGAGTACCCTCAAGATGCATTCATGTGGACCCTAGTGCTGACCTAGCTGTCCACCTGCTTAGCAAGCTCCCTTGGGTCAGAGAGCTCACTATCTACAAGGTGTGGAGCAGCTCTACAAAGCAACAACTTAATATGTGATCCCTGACAATTAAATTGTAAAGCCCCTCATAATCACTTTCCTCAATGCCCTTCACCCAGCATTGCAGTGCCTTGCAGAAATGATCGACACAATCCACCAGGGTTTGCTGGGGTAGCTTCTGTCTGTCATTAAACTTCTGCCTAAAGAGCTCTGGGGTGAACCCATACTTCCTCGTTGGGATCTCCTTCATGAGGGGATACTTTACCCTGTCCCCTTTCCAGGGCATCCCTCCTTTCATTGGGCATATGCTTCCAGATACTGGCCACCCAGTCTTACTCAGGGACTCTGTGTTTCTCTAGGACCACCTCTAGGGCCTCAAACAATGGTCTATGTCATCTCTCAAAACAAGATTAGACATCAGATAGTTAGGGATGTGGACTCACATTTCTCCAGTAGACACTGGGGTAATGCTGCCACCGAATCTACTAGACTCCGTCTGCCTGGCTCCGCTCTCCAGCTCCTGAGACTTAGCTCATGTGCCATTCTCTCTCTGGCCGTTTTCTCCTCTGCTTCCAAGTTTACCTTGTACAGCTGCAGATTGAGCCTCCTCTCTGCCCCCCTGTCCTCCAGTGTCTCTGGGAACAGACCCTGTGCAGACATACTGCATCCTGCCCCATCCTGGGCATCCTGTGGGGGTGAGTTGTGCTCTCCCTGCAGCTTAGGACGCATGTTTGGGTCCTCCTCGTCATCATCATTCAAGTTTACTCTCTCCTTTTCTGGGTCTGAGGGTGTCAAAGTTGATCGGCTCCTTCTCCATGATACACAAAAGGGAGGCAGGGCACATAAATTAGAAAAAGGAGAAAACAGCTGATAGAGAACTACGAGGAATTTAAAAAGAGGTCAACTCTCGAGTAAAATTATTTATATGTGATTAATTTTTTAACACAAATCACCATATGGTACTACACAAACACATGTGCTGGACCCTACCACTGATAAACAATGTGAGAAATTGGGTTGTTGTTTGAGTGGGGTGTTAACCCTGCTCATGTAGCAGCCACAATTCCTATCAGGGTGCACTACTAAAGTCACTAAATTAACCAGTGCTTAACCCTCTGATAGCTTGACATAAAAGTAGTCAGGCTTAACTTAGAGGCAATGTGGAAAGTATATATGCAGCACCTTCACAGTAATAAAGTGAAAACACAACATGATAAAAAAATCCTAAAGGCCACTTAGAAAAGTAGAGTACATTTTAATAAATTAAATTAATTTTAATAATTCTATGACACCAAAATAACAAAAATCCAATTAGTAGAACTGGAGTTGTTCATTTTTAAAGTTTTAGGCAAAGACTAGTGCCTAAAAGATCAAAGTGTCAACCTCGACCATCTAGTCGTGTAAGACTGGGTCAGAGTAGAAAAATATGGCTGACTGTGATAGAGGATAGAGTCGGATACAAAAAGTGGGCTTGCCCGATAAGCATTTTCCTCAGGTGTGGGAGCCGGCCTCGTGGCGTGGTCCTGTTCCCCCTCGCCAAGCCGCACGAGGTCCGATGCACCTCGGGGCTCCTCCATTTTGGATTATACGTCACGCCACGTGACCACCTGCGTGACCCCGCTTCACCCGGCCTCTGTCCCAGCGAGGCCCGACATCAAGGCGCCAACCCCTGGCCCGGGGCATACCACTTGAACCCTTCCCACTCCCGGCGGAGGGCAGTATCGATGGGACCCCCAGCCGTCCTTCCACACCTAGGTGCGATCGCCCCACAGCTCTCTGGGGCCTGGCGCCTCTCCTGCTGGGCGTCTGGCCGCTCCCTACCCGGCCTCTCCGCCCCCTCCGGGCGCAAGGGTCCGGACATCAAAGGGCTCCAGTCCTATATCTGGGGCGACCCGACAGCAGGACAGTAGTTGTATCCTGGAGTCAAGAGCCCTGCTGATCGGATCGCGGCTGACCCTACGGAAGAAGACTCATCCTGAAACCCACCCTCTGAGCCCTGCTGACGACGTCGCGGCTCCATCGCGCTGAAAGACCTTCACGAACCTTTGGGGCCCTGCTGACGCTGTCGCGGCCTGACCTTGTTGAACTTTACCACCAGAGCCCAGCTGACCTCGTCGCGGCACGACCGAAGCGGACCTACCACCGGAGCCCTGCTGACTGTGTCGCGGCTCGACCGAAGCGGAACTACCACCCGAGCCCTGCAGACGCCGTCGCGGCTTTCCTCGTCCGAGCCGCTCCGAGACCAGCACTCAAGGTCTGGCGCAGAGCCTTCCCGTACCTGGCTGGTACTAAGACTGTCCCGCTACCTTATCCCTCTAAAGACATTGAGACTCTTATTGGATCCCTCGATCCCACTGTAAATATTGAACCTACTACTGTTGATAAAGAACCACGTTAAGCAACTGATACGGAGTCCTGTGTGGTGGTATTACTGGGCCTAGTACGAACATAGGAGAAGGACCTCCCCTAGGGGGCTTCTCAGCGGCGCTCGGCTATAACTTTGCGGTAGGAAGGTGCCCCGGAGTAGTCTCTCCGACGCCCTGGTGGTCCTCCCTCCAACATCAGGACTTAGACGAAATTTGACAAAACGTTGCTTGACAAGGTAAAGCTCAGTGGTGCAAGGCTGCAGGTGGTGTCTGGGGAAGAGGCATCATCCTCTGGGAGCCACACTATAATGTCACAGTGAAGATTTCTACATTTGAACTTATTCTCTTTTTTGAAAGTTGAAAATCTCCAGTGGGATAAGGTTGAAAACTATAGCTGACGAGAGTTCCATGAGGCAGGACACACCTTTGGCAAAGGACCGTTGAACTACATTTGCTACTGCAGAGAAGAACATAGCAGAACTGCTGTGAAGTCAGGCTGACCAGTGATGTATCTTGGGTGAATGGACGAGTAGGTTGGTCCCCTTCTCCTCTTAGTTCTCAGAGCAGTTTTTAGCCAAAAACTTTCCAAATTTGGGATTTTGGTTATATAGGCACCAGTAGCACCACCTCAAAGGGTCCAGGACTAGAAGGGTATCACGTAGGGGGCTAGGACTCACTCAAGATGGCTCTAGGTGCAGGTTCTAGATGTTTGGAGCCTTTTCTATCCCTGGGACACTGATCAGTAGGTCAGTCAACGTGCCCTTGTAGTCACTATGGTAGTTTGGGATTCAATCAGTGGAACAGGGCTCAAACAGCAGGGCACAGCTCTGAGTGTTCAAGTCAGCAAAGCAGTCCTTCCAGGTGCAGGATACTAATCTTGTGGAGTGCACAGAAGGCCACAGCAGCAGACAGTCCTCTCAGAGTTCTTCCACAGGGCCAGAAAGTGAACTGAAGAGTGCATTTAAGGGCATTATAGCTGGTGATTTCTTTAAAGTGAGAGAAGTTTCTAGAGAATTCATTTGAAGTGCTTGAAGTTCACAGACTCCCCTGCCCTGGCGACTGTCTGCATGAACAATGGGGCATATTATCAAGATAGGCGATAAAATTATCGCCGCTTTAGCGGCAGAAAACTGCAGCTAAAACGGCGATAATGGGCTTGATAATATGCTCTATGGAATTCCAATTGAAGCCCATGTTAGAAGTGAAGGACATCTAACCTGAGCTTCCATTGGAATTCCATAGAGCATATTATCAAGCCCATTATCGCCCATTAAAGCGGCGATAATTTTATCGCCTGTCTTGATAATATGCCCCAATGTAGGGGTGACAAATCCTTTAGGTGCAGGCAGAGCAGAACCTAATCAGTTGTAAGTGGAACATTTTAAAAATAAATTGTAACTTAAAATCTGACTTTACCATTAAAGAGGATTTTTTATCACAATTTCTCAAACACCAAACATGAAATGTTTACCTGTTCTCAATAAAAACATAGAATTTAACAAATGTAACAGGGCAGCTCAATGTTACATGTAGATGTAGATTAGGAGTGAGCTGTATGCAATAAAAGGGGAGTTTAAGGCTTAACAATGTGGTTATATTGCCAAGTCGAATTGGCAGTTTAAAACTGCTTCGGCTGAAATGACAGACCTGGGAGATGTTTTTAGGGGCTACTTAAGCCGGTGGCAAAATAAATGCTGCTGGTGCACAAAAATCATTTAATTTACAGGTCCTGAGTATATGGTATACCAGTATACAAGGGACTGATAAATAAAACGCAAATGTCAATCAGGTGCAATCAAATTTTGCCATTTGTAAGGGAGAGAGCAGAAACACTTTAGCACTAGTTAGCAGTGGTAAAAAGCACAGTCCTTGAGACAAAAAAACGAATTTCAACACAAAGTGGAAGGTAAAGGCAAAAGATCTAGGGGAAGACCACCCTATTTCTGACAGGTCTAAAAGATTCTTAAGGGGTTTTTTTCTTTTGACGGGAGGAGTTTCCAGAAGGAGGTTGTTGCTGCTCCACAGGAGGCATTGGCCTCTAAAAATGGTCAGTTATATAGGCTGGAAGATTGAGGTATTCCTCTGAAATCCGTTGTGAACAATACATGTCAGTGTCAAGATACTTCTGCCTTTGATCAGTGGAGTGGAGGGCAGCTTTTAGAGTTTTAACATCCCAGTTAGAAGAGCATTTCCATAATCTAATCTTGCTAGAACAATAGATAGAACCACTTCTCTGGAGTTCTCACATGCAAGGAAGTGTTTTTGTTTATTCCTCAAAGTAATCAGATTTGTGGTTCTGCTGTTGTTACTTTTCAGGGCAATCCCTTTATACAGCAATGAGGGTTACAGCAGTAAGATACAATGGAGACCTCCAAGTCCAATTAGGCTTATATTAAGCTACAGTTACAGACTCACAGAGAGATTGGCCTCACAGCAGCGAGGTGCCTTGATCTGCTTACATCAGCAATGGAAGCATTAGTTCACCCTCCACAGTGGCTGACTGACAAGGTTGATTTGCTGCAATCTTTGGGGCACTTGTCAGGTACGAACTACATAGAGAGAGAGACTGGGAACCCACACATAACATGGGCTACTCTTGGCTTTGCTCGTTGGTGCTGTCTGCTTTCTATGAGTACTATTCATACTAGACATTCACTGGATTAGTTTTCCTTGATAGTTTCTCCTCCTGCAGGGTCAGGCACACTCCTTTCCTCTTTTACAGGCAGGTAGGCTTCTATGCACTATGCAAACCATCAGCTTCTCCAGCAGAAAATGCAGGCTTCAGGTGATATCCTGTCACCTATGTAAGACAGACTATCAGGTTGACTCCAGCCTGGGCTACACAGCTACTCTATGAGTAGTCTGTGAGGCATCCCCTTCCTTGTTCAAAAACTTGGAACTGTAACCAAGCGGGGTGGCTTAAATTCCACTGTTATACACATTTTTCAGTCCGGGGATCCACTGCTGCAAACTTCAGAACTGGTTTGGTTTAGTTTTCCTTTCAAGTGTCCTTCTCAGGCTGCTCACCAGACACATAATTTATGCAAACTGATTCTTCTCACAGAAGGTAACATTGGAGCTATCACCAAGTAGAATCATCCACCTACCACATGGACACAATGAACTGTGAATGCTCTGCACCTGGCTGTCATTAGAATTTCTAAAGTAGCAATCAGATATGGTCAAAAGGGCAGTACTGGACTAGAATCATCTTTTTCTTGAGCAACAGATACTTTAGTCTTGTCATCCACTTCTACCATCAATGGCAAATGGCAATACTAAGGAAGAACTAATCAGCATCCTCAATTCTGTATTTGGATCAACACCCTCCAGCCAGTGGAATGTAAGCACAACTCTTTTTCTGGGAAGGCTGTCCTCACCCACCATCTTATGCCATACTAAAACATCCTAAATCAGAGGTAGCCAAAATGAATCATACTGGCTTCAATACTCATACAACAATTGAGGTTTATAACCACACGCACTATACCCATACTATACATGCATACACTCTTGATATATAGTGCAAATCTCTAAATTACTGAAAATAATGAAGTTTTATGGAAATGGCAGTAGGCCACACTCTCATTGATATTGATAAAAAGGTCTGGTCATACAAAACATGGTACACTGCCACCAATGGTTTATGCGCTACACCCAGGGTAGGAACAGCAGTCCTCCGTCCATTATGATGACAGAATTTTTGCACTCCTCCAGGTCACAGTACAGGTCTTGGACTGCTCTTTTTCTGGCTCTGGCCTAGGTTTCTGAGTACAGTCTAAATTAGCAAAAGTCAGGATACCAAATACACACACAGTCAGGCTGTAAGGCTGGGAAACCTGCCAATATACTTAACAGAGACATTTCTGTCCCAACACCTAGACAGACCCCAATGTATGATGCAATATCCATGATTAGTTTTGTTTATGCTTCCAACATAAACAAGCATTGTTTTTTCTATAGACAGCCCAGAATAATGACAACATATAATCATGAGATAATTGGAGAGAGGTGCTACTGGAACCTTGGGAGTGATCCTACACTTAACAATACTGGCTCAGTGGACCCCTGCAATAAAAATGACAGAACTGCCCTTTTTGTTGTTTTCAAGGACTTTGATCTTGTACATTTTTGGGTGAACGACCAAAATATAGAATCTAAAATATAGACAGGACAGAATATCACCTCTAAAATATAGATAGGACAAAATATCGAATTATCAAAATATAGATAGGACAGAATATCGAAATTGGGGTATGAAATATCGATTTCCATAATATAGAATTTAAAAATATAGATTTCCATAATAATGATTTTTTTTTAGTGTTATGTATGGTAGTATATATGTGTTAAAATTATGTATTATTTTTGTAATGTATGTTTAATTTTTTTTAAACTAATGAATGTTATGTAATTTAATTTTTGCGTAGATTAATTCCGTAGCGGGTTGTGGGATTATAGGGGTATAGGGTGGGAAGTAATTTACTTATGGTAAATTAAATATTAATTGTATTTATATGTTTTGATAATTAATTGATTGATAATTAATTATTAATTGGTAATTAATTTTTATTAATTAGTAATTAATTTATATTAATTGATAATTATGTTAATTGTATTTTTTATTATTAGGAGCGGGTTGTGGGTTTATAGGGGAATTGGGTGGGAAGTGATTTAATTGTAATAAAGTAACTATTAATTTTGTTATTTATGTGTATTGATAATTCATTATTAATTGGTAATTAATTATTAATTGGTAATTAATTTGTATTAATTGGTAATTAGTTTTTTCCAATGGTAATTAATTTTTATTAATTGGTAATTATTTCTAATTAACTTTTTATTGGTATTGATAATTAATGTAATCTTATTTTAATATAAAATCATTACTTTCCCTACTGTTGCACTCTCAGGAGTGGGAATAGTATTTTTTACACTCCCGCTATCCAACTCTTTCCCTACTGTTGCACTCACTGGAGTGGGAATAGTAATTTTTACCCTCCCGCTATCCAACTCTTTCCCTACTGTTGCACTCACTGGAGTGAGAATAGTAATTTTTACCTTCCCGCTATCCAATGATTTCCCTACTGTTGCACTCTCTGGAGTGGGAATAGTAACTTTTACCCTCCCGCTATCGAACGCTTTCCCTACTGTTGCACTCACTGGAGTGGGAATAGTAATTTTTACCCTCCCGCTATCCAACGCTTTCCCTACTGTTACACTCTTTGGAGTGGGAATAGTAATTTTTACCCCTACACTATCCAACGTTTTCCCTACTTTTGCACTCACTAGAGTGGGAAAAGTAATTTTTACCCTCCCGCTATCCAACTCTTTCCCTACTGTTGCACTCACTGGAGTGAGAATAGTAATTTTTACCTTCCCGCTATCCAATGCTTTCCCTACTGTTGCACTCTCTGGAGGGGGAATAGTAACTTTTACCCTCCCGCTATCCAACGCTTTCCCTACTGTTGCACTCAGTGGATTGGAAATAGTAATTTTTACCCTCCTGCTATCCAATGCTTTCCCTACTGTTGCACTCACTGGAGTGGGAATAGTAATTTTTACCCTCCTGCTATCCAACACTGTCCCTACTGTTACACTCTTTGGAGTGGAATAGTAATTTTTACCCCTACACTATCCAACTTTTTCCTACTGTTGCACTTACTGGAGTGGGAATAGTAATTTTTACCCTTACGCTATCCAACGCTTTCCCCACTGTTGCACTCACTGGAGTGGGAATAGTAATTTTTCCCTTCCCGCTATCCAACGATTTCCCTACTGTTGCACTCTCTGGAGTGGGAATAGTAAGTTTTTACCCCTACGCTATCCAATGCTTTCCCTACTGTTGGCGTCACTGGAGTGGGAATAGTAATTTTTACCCTTACGCTATCCAACCCTTTCCCTGCTGTTGCACTCTTTGGAGTGGGAATAGTAATTTTTACCCCTACGCTATCCAATGCTTTCCCTACTGTTGGAGTCACTGGAGTGGGAATAGTAATTTTTCCCCCTACACTATCCAACGTTTTCCCTACTGTTGCACTCACTGGAGTGGGCATAGTAATTTTTACCCTTACGCTATCCAACGCTTTCCCTACTGTTGCACTCACTGGAGTGGGAATAGTAATTTTTCCCTTCCCGCTATCCAACACTTTCCCTACTGTTGCACTCTCTGGAGTGGGAATAGTAATTTTTACCCTCCCACTATCCAACGCTTTCCCTACTGTTGCACTCTTTGGAGTAGGAATAGTATATTTACCCCCACGCTATCCAACGTTTTCCCTACTGTTGCACTCACTGAAGTGAGAATAGTGATTTTTACTCCTACGCTATCCAACGCTTTCCCTACTGTTGCACTCTCTGGAGTGGGAATAGTAATTTTTTCCTTCCCGTTATTCAATGCTTTCCCTACTGTTGCACTCTCTGGAGTGGGAATAGTAATTTTTACCCCTACGCTATCCAATGCTTTCCCTACTGTTGGAGTCACTGGAGTGGGAATAGTAATTTTTCCCTTCCCGCTATCCAACGCTTTCCCTACTGTTGCACTCTCTGGAGTGGGAATAGTATTTTTTACTCTCCCGCTTTCCAACGCTTTCCCTACTGTTGCACTCACTGGAGTGGGAATAGTAATTTTTACCCCTACGCTATCCAACGCTTTCCCTACTGTTGCACTCATTGGAGTGGGAATAGTAATTTTTCCCTTCCCACTATCCAACGCTTTCCCTACTGTTGCACTCTCTGGAGTGGGAATAGTAAGTTTTTACCCCTACGCTATCCAATGCTTTCCCTACTGTTGGCGTCACTGGAGTGGGAATAGTAATTTTTACCCTTACGCTATCCAACGCTTTCCCTACTGTTGCACTCACTGGAGTGGGAATAGTAATATTTCCCTTCCCGCTATCCAACACTTTCCCTACTGTTGCACTCTCTGGAGTGGGAATAGTAATTTTAACCCTCCCACTATCCAATGCTTTCCCTGCTGTTGCACTCTTTGGAGTGGGAATAGTAATTTTTACCCCTACGCTATCCAATGCTTTCCCTACTGTTGGAGTCACTTGAGTGGGAATAGTAATTTTTCCCCCTACACTATCCAACGTTTTCCCTACTGTTGCACTCACTGGAGTGGGAATAGTAATTTTTACCCTTAAGCTATCCAACGCTTTCCCTACTGTTGCACTCACTGGAGTGGGAATAGTAATTTTTCCCTTCCCGCTATCCAACACTTTCCCTACTGTTGCACTCTCTGGAGTGGGAATAGTAGTTTTTCCCTTCCCACTATCCAACGCTTTCCCTACTGTTGCACTCTTTGGAGTAGGAATAGTATTTTTACCCCTACGCTATCCAACGTTTTCCCTACTGTTGCACTCACTGAAGTGAGAATAGTAATTTTTACCCCTACGCTTTCCAACGCTTTCCCTACTGTTGCACTCATTGGAGTGGGAATAGTAATTTTTCCCTTCCCACTATCCAACGCTTTCCCTAATGTTGCACTCTCTGGAGTGGGAATAGTAAGTTTTTACCCCTACGCTATCCAATGCTTTCCCTACTGTTGGCGTCACTGGAGTGGGAATAGTAATTTTTACCCTTACGCTATCCAACGCTTTCCCTACTGTTGCACTCACTGGAGTGGGAATAGTAATATTTCCCTTCCCGCTATCCAACACTTTCCCTACTGTTGCACTCTCTGGAGTGGGAATAGTAATTTTAACCCTCCCACTATCCAATGCTTTCCCTGCTGTTGCACTCTTTGGAGTGGGAATAGTAATTTTTACCCCTACGCTATCCAATGCTTTCCCTACTGTTGGAGTCACTTGAGTGGGAATAGTAATTTTTCCCCCTACACTATCCAACGTTTTCCCTACTGTTGCACTCACTGGAGTGGGAATAGTAATTTTTACCCTTAAGCTATCCAACGCTTTCCCTACTGTTGCACTCACTGGAGTGGGAATAGTAATTTTTCCCTTCCCGCTATCCAACACTTTCCCTACTGTTGCACACTCTGGAGAGGGAATAGTAATTTTTCCCTTCCCACTATCCAACGCTTTCCCTACTGTTGCACTCTTTGGAGTAGGAATAGTATTTTTACCCCTACGCTATCCAACGTTTTCCCTACTGTTGCACTCACTGAAGTGAGAATAGTAATTTTTACCCCTACGCTTTCCAACGCTTTCCCTACTGTTGCACTCATTGGAGTGGGAATAGTAATTTTTCCCTTCCCGCTATCCAACGCTTTCCCTACTGTTGCACTCTCTGGAGTGGGAATAGTAATTTTTACCCCTACGCTATCCAATGCTTTCCCTACTGTTGGAGTCACTGGAGTGGGAATAGTAATTTTTCCCTTCCCGCTATCCAACGCTTTCCCTACTGTTGCACTCTCTGGAGTGGGAATAGTAATTTTTACTCTCCCTCTTTCCAACGCTTTCCCTACTGTTGCACTCTTTGAAGTGGGAATAGTAATTTTTACCCCTACGCTATCCAACGTTTTCCCTACTGTTGCACTCACTGGAGTTGGAATAGTAATTTTTACCCCTACGCTATCCAACGCTTTCCCTACTGTTGCACTCACTGGAGTGGGAATAGTAATTTTTACCCTTACGCTATCCAACGCTTTCCCTACTGTTGCACTCACTGGAGTGCAAATAGTAATTTTTCCCTTCCCGCTATCCAACGCTTTCCCTACTGTTGCAGTCTCTGGAGTGGGAATAGTAATTTTTACCTTCCCGCTATCCAACGCTTTCCCTACTGTTGCACTCTTTGGAGTGGGAATAGTAATTTTTACCCCTACGCTATCCAACGGTTTCCCTACTGTTGCACTCACTGGAGTGGGAATTTAGTAATTTTTATGCTCTCACTATCCAACAAAATCTCTACTTTTTTTCAATAATTTTATTATTTTTACATTTTAAGTTTTTTATAATATATTAGGTATGTTTTATTTAATTGTTTTTAATATTTAATTACTTTTATATTATTTTTAATACATTTAAAAAATTCGATGCTTGAGCTAACTATATTTTAACATTCTATATTTTGGAATCGATATTTTAGTATTTACCTGTTTGTAGATAGGGAGTCTATATTCTGTCCTTCTATATTTTGGAGTCGATGGGCATTCTATATTATGTCCCTCGATATTTAGTCACTGAACCACATTTTTGGAAACCATTATATCTCATGGACAAATAATACACCTTTCTTTCTAATCCCCACAGTACAGTCTCACACATAGACGTCTTCCATTTACACCACTCTTTGATGACTAAAGTGATACAATGTGGCACATGGATGGGTGGACTGACTGATCACGCTCTTGTGCCACTGAGGGTGAAGATAGACTAGGTCTCTCCACCCTTTGCACCATGCTATATGAAGATCACTAAAGGACGATCATCGGCCCACAAGGAGGAACTTTTACAATGCTGAAATTGAGGCTGCTTTCACAACAACCCAACTGTTTTGCTCGAAGGAAAGACTACTTGGTTGGAGCTCAAAATACAGGACTATGCAATGGCTCACTGTCAAGCGTGATATAAACAATGCAGGCTTGAAACATCAATCAGGTCCTCTAAGACACAGCGTATAGCCAGTCTATCCATATTTCTAAGGAAATGGCTAGATTGCAAAATGTTAGGTTGTTTTTTTTAGCCGATGCAGAATGAACACTTGTTAATCTGACATTTTGCATTACATGTGTTACACAATATTTGTAATTGTGCCATATTGCATAATAAGAATTTTGTTCATGGCAAACATTTTGTGTGAGCACACTGAACCAACGCGAACCACCACAGCATGAGCCGCTGCTGTTTGCAGCTGTTGTGTTTTTTGCTCTATTGCTTTAGAGACAAATGCATCGTAAAATCCAAAATTGATACAATCTTTTAGTCTAAACAGTCTAGAGCATTCTTCAGGACTTATGGATTCATGTTTGTTTTTTAGTCATACCTAGTGTCCAGCTGAATAAAGGTAATAACCTAGGAACACTAAGATATTTTTGATTCAATCTGGATGCCCATTTTTGCTTTGGTCAGTATTATTCATCTAAGAACTCACTCCTTCCGGCGCAGTCTTCAAGGAGGTTGAGACCGTCCTGATGGCATTGCCCTACCAGGGTGGGAATAGGATGCCGATGATGAAGCATGACACTATCATGTGTGTGAGGTTTCCTCTTCCATAAAGGATTACTTTATCTAGATAGGAGACAACATTTCAGTCACTTCCATTATCTGGATTTTTGTACTGGGCTATAGATCTGGTATAGAGTACACCACTTTCTTTGTTTCAATTACCACCTTACTCTTGCTTGTGATTGAATTAAAACTATGAAGGGGCATACGGTGTCACACCCTTCTCCTGTCCATTCTTTGTGTTTTTTCAACTGACCCTTTGAGTTACTTGCAGGGATTCTGGGTTCAAGGCAAAAGGTCCAGTCTTCATACAGGACAACAGTTGTTCTTCTGAATCTTCCACAGGTCCATCAGTGTTCTGATTAGAGGATCTGAGTGTGCAATTCTTATTCCAGGGTGCCAGTCTGGGTGGCTCCAATCTGTAATGTATTTCTCAGTGAAAGGTCAGGCATCCTTAAAAGTCAAGAAGGGGGTGGGAACAGCCCTCAAGCACCCTTTCAAAGCTCAATAAGGTCTGAGTATATCCCAACAAGACATCCTGCTCAGGAGAGGAACACCCTGCCAAACACCCAAGGCCCTTTTGTCCCCATGCATAGAAAGAATACACAAAACACTACCAACTACAAGAGAGCCATTCGCAGTTGTGTGAATTTGGACACTGGCACAAAGGCACATTTGGTTTAGGCAGAAAACTGCCAGCTTTCTAAAAGTGCCATTTTCAGAATTGTAAATTAAAATCCGACTTCACCATTAAAAAATAGTTCAGAATTTAAAGCTACAAGAGTTGAAGAAGTAATAGTAGTAGTATCTTTATTCCACCAAATAATAATCATTTACAAAAATGTACACAACAATTTTCCTTATAAAATACATTATATAGTAATAAAAAAATAAACGTAACATAAAAAGATCAAGATTTTAAAAGATAAACATGGTAATGATATTTAAAAATAGATAGTCATCAACGTTAAAAAGACTGTGCCAATAAAATCAAGATGTCTATTGACATATGGACACTTATCCTAAATCATCCAGTGTGTCGCCCTGACATCATATGACCATTTACTTGGGTAAATGTCACCCTACGATTAAGAACATATTAAAAAAGATAAACCTCTCCTGATAACACCATATTGGAACCAAATACTTAGGGGCAGATTTACAAACCCTTGCGCCACTTTTGCGTCACTTTTAACATGGGAAAAGTGACGCAAAAGTGGCGCAAGGGGATTGTAAATCTGCCCCTTAGTCTAGTTAATGGCTTCACCCTAGTGTGACAGTCGTAAAGCCAATATCTTGTTATTGCGAACACTAGCCATTTTGTTGCATCTGATCTTAATACTCGCAAAGCTTCAGCTGGACGCATAGATAAGAGACGACAAACTGGTATTATTCACTTTTACCTGGTTATTGTGTAGGAGGGACAAAATAAATTAAATGGTCTACTGATTCAGGGCTAAGTCTGCATACAGGGCACAGTGGGGGTTACAGGATACTGCTTCCATTTACTCTTACTGTAATCTAGGGGCAAAGTCCCGTACCTAAATTGTAGATAAAGTACACATGCATGAGGAGGTTTAATCTCATTCATAACAGCTTCAAATAAAAGCATGCATTTAAAATCTAGGAATCTTCCAGTTAAGGTGGCTAGTGCTGCATCATTAAAACAGGACCCAAATCCTTGCCTTTAAAAAAAAGGTACTGCTTCTTTTGTCAGGTATTTGGGATCCTCCCTCATATCTCTCAGCCCCAATCTCAATAACCATTGCCTAATATCTCTGAACAACTTCACTAATCCGGCTGCTTTGTCGAGAGTTTGAACTTCAGCTATGGCTTCTTTAACTGGGATCTGAGTTTTGCTAGTCCATAGTCTGAACTAGCACACTAAAGCCTTCAGTTCTGCAATGAGCGTAATGCTCTTTAGCCCCAGTTCTAGCCATGCTGGTAATAGTGAGGTATTAATTTGGAAGATTTAGTAGAGATCTTATAGATTAATTTTCTACCCGCTCTAGGCACTTTATGTGTTCCATACCCCACAGTTCAGAAACATAAAGAGTAACTTTCAAACTTCTAGCTCGATGTATTTCAATAGCTAGGGAGATAGGGGATAAACAGATTGAATGAGTTTTTTACAACTGTGGTGTCGACATGTTGGAGTGCAAGACTACTATTTTGGTTTTGGTCGATCCATCTCAGGTTACTAGTCAATCTAGCCTTGAGGTAATCAAAAACCTTGACTTGTTCAAGTGCATTTGAACCCAGGCTCAACTTCCATTAAAGGAATGGTGGGGGTTAAAGGCTATAAATTTAGTCTTTGACCAGTTGATTTCAAGACCAAAATCAATAGAATCTGTTGCAAATCTATTTAATACATTCTGCATGCCCATTGGTGTTTTTGCGATCGTGAACGTATCATCAAACAGGAGTGTGGAAATTTATCTGGCAGCAAGTTTGGGAGTGTCACCTCCAGTCAAATACTGCATTAATTAACCTATTCATATATTAAAGTAAATAGGGTTTGGGCTAGAACCCAACCATTGGTGGATTCCCTTTAGCACCTTTATCTTCTCAGTGAGTCCGCCACTTTGGTTCCACTGAACCTGGGCATAATTATCTTGGTGCATGAGCATTATGAGTTGTAGCAAACCATTGGGGAGCCCTAGATCCCTCAGTGCATCCCACAGTTTAGTGTAATTGATGGAGTCGAATGCTTGCTTGAGATCTACAAATACAAGGTAGACGTGAACCTTCCTAATAATGACTTCCTTCCAAATGAGCAATAAAAAATGGAGCAGCTGGTCCAAAGTGCTTGTAGATTCACTCAAGCCTGCTTGCTGATGTGACAGTATGTTATTTTCCACAATCCAAGTGTGTGTGTCAGAATTCAGTTTGCAAAAGACTTACTGTGCAGTATCTATAAGACTAATTGGCCTATAATTAGATGGGTAACCTTTATCCCCTTTCTTAAATGGTATTCAGTCAAAATATTGAGTTGAAAATGATGACTTCCACTAATTTCGAGTTTTAAATATCATGACAAGAAATATCGACAGCAAGAATATCGTGGTCAAGATTATCGACTTTAAGGTAAGAAATATCAATTTAAAAAATATAGAAGTCATTAATATCATTTTTTTTTATATCAATTTTTTAATTAGTGTAATGTATTTTAGTATATATTTTAAATGTATGTGAAGTGTTTTTTTGTTTAAGTATTGTTTATGTTTTTTAAAATGTGTGTTAAAATTTTAGTAGTTATTAATTTTATTTTAATTACATTTTGCATTTTTTAGTTCGGTAGCAGGTTGTGGGTTTACACGGGAATAGGGTGGGATATAATTTAATTATAATAAATTCATGAATATATTTATTGATTAATATTTTGAAATTTAGATTTTACAATATTAATTGTGTTTTTAATTGTTTGGGGATACATTTTAGGCACAGGTTGTAGGTAAATGGTGGTAAGTAATTTATTTGTAATTTTTTCATAATTAGTTGTTAATTAATATTAATTAATTAATGAATTGACAATTATTATGGTAATTGTGTTTAATTATGTTGAGGTGCAGGTTGTGTTGTGTATAGGGGTAAAGGGTGGGAAGTAATTTTTTTTAAATTAATTAATAATTAGGGGCCAATTACGATCTCGTTAGGAGAGCACTCCTACCAAATCATTTCCGGAATGCTTTCCGAACGACCCATCGCGGCCGGACTGAACGATGGATCATGATGCAATGCTAGTTAAATCCCACTGGCTCATCCGGAAATGCAGAATAATAGTATTTCTGTTATGAATCAGACTCGGTTAACCCTGCAAACAGATGACGATGCATCCAACGCGATTACTGAACGGTGTCTGTTTGTGTCACAAATGCCAACTGGGAACTGTCAAAAACAGTATAAACAAGCATTAGCAATGCCAATTTTTTCAAATAATTAGCCACACCCACCAATCCACCTATTTAAAGGGCCAAACACATGACCATTATCCTTTGCTCTAACAGAACTACTGCCAGGTATCAGAAATCTGTCCACATTCCCTGCTCTCTGCCTCTCTGCCTCACATACTCACACTTCACCCTCCTCACAACTTGTACAGACTGTATTGATAACAGAATCTTGCACAAACACTCTTTTTCATATTAACACTCACCCTCAACTTCACAGTCACCCTCACATTCACACTCACCATGGCCCCAAGGAAGCAGCAAAGGTTCACAGATAAGGAGTTGGAAGTACTTGTAGATGAAATACTCAGAGTAGAGCCACAGTTATTTGAGAACTAAGTCCAACAGACCTCCTATCCCAGAGAAATAGGATGTGAGACAGGATAATCAACAAGGTGAATGCTCAAGCACCTTGCCTGCGTTCAATGGATGATATAAGGAACAGGTACTACAATGTGCGGAGGAGGATCACTGATGGGCAGAGAATACAAGCCCATTGCCAGCTGACTGGTGGTGGCCCCCCTGCACCACCCGTGCCCTACACTTTCTAGGAGGAGAAGGTGCATGACATCCTTCCACCGGAGGGTGTCTATGGAATTACAGGAGCACAAGAGTCTGGTGAGTACTTACTGTACATTATAATATTGTTACCAATTACACATCCATAGACTTCACTGTCAAGGATGCAGTGATACAAATGACTGTTTCCAAAGTTTCTAAAAATGAGAGTAAATGAGAAGGTGATGTTTATGCCATATTGACTAACAATATACCTGCAATATAAATACAAAGTTATTAAATTCAAACCATGTACATACTATTGCTATCACTACAACTCCCATCAGGCCTGTGCCTACACCCACCTTCCCAGCCATCCCAAACAGCTTACCTGTTACTCAGCTTTCCTGAGAGCGTGTGTAACTGTGCTGGCGAGATGGCTGACAGTGGTGCCTGTTGTTTGAGTTGAGTAAAACTCCAATGGAGCTCTAAACACCATGCAGCAGTGTCAGCCATCTTGCCAGTACATTTCCACTCACTGTCATGCAAGCATGGTTCCAGGTGGGCCTGTTGGTCTGTGTGGGAGGAGGAGTGTTTGCTGTCCCTACAACTTCCATCAAGCCTGTGCCCACACCCACTTTCCCACCCAGCTCAAACAGCACAACTGGGACTATGATTTAACTGACGGTGAATGGAAATGTACTGGCAAGATGGCTGACACTGGGGACTGTTGTTTGGAGCACAACCATGTTGTGGTCAACACAGACAACAGGCACCCCTATAAGACATCTTGAGAGTACACTACCCATCATTGTCAGGACATCACTCTCCCTGGTGTGCTGTATGAGCTGTGTGGGAAGAGGGCATGCCTGATGGGAGTTGCAGTGACAGTAAACACTCCTCCTCACACCCATTGCAATTAGCTCATGTGGGCCTATGGATACCTGACAGTGTGGGGAAGTATACTTGAAAGAGGGCTGACACTGCTGAATGGTGTTGAACTTGGAGCCAAATACCATCATGGCCCTGTGCCACAAACACCATGCCCCAGGATCAGCCATCTTCCAAGTATCGTTCCATTAATTCTCAGGGACTACATAGTTCCAGGTGTGTTGTGTGGGCTGCCTGGCAAAGTGTGTGGAGGACAGGGCATGATGGGAGTTGAAGTCAGTGCAAACACTCCTTCGCCCACCCAGTACAAACAGACACCCAGGAAGCATGCTTACCTGATACAGAGTGGAAATGTACTTACTAACTGGCTGACACTGTGGACTGGTGTCTGAATATAACTACGCCTTGCTGGGAGTGGTGGACAAATAGGGGCCAGTCATCAGTGACAAACATCTTGCAAGTACATTCCCACTCACTGTCAGGGAAGATGAGTTACAGGTAGGCTTTTAGGGCTGGGAAGATGTGTGGGGTACAAGGCCTGATGGGTGTTCTAGACATTGCACATACTCATCCTCCCAAACAGCCCTGCTAAATCCTCTGTGCCCATGCTTACCACACAGTGAGGGGAAGTGTACTGGAAAGGTAGCTTACACTGGTGCATGGTGTTGAACTTGAAGCCAACTCCCATCATGGCCCTGTGCACAAAACACCATGCAACTGTGTCAGCGATCTTGTTAGCACACTTCCATTCACTGTCAGGTAGCTATTGGCCCAGATGAGCATGTCTGTGCTGCTTGGGAGAAGCAGTGGTTGCTGTCACTACAACTACCATCAGGCTCTGTCATACACAAAACTTCCTACCCATCCCCAATAGCTTACCTGGGACTCCGCTTTCCTGATGGTGAGTGGAAATGTGTTGCCAAGATTGATGACAATGGGGACTGGTGCCTATGTGCAAGGCCATAATGGGAGTTGTGGTCAACTCTGACAATACACACCAGTGTCGGACACCTTAAGAGTACATTGTCACTCACTGTGAGGTAGGCATAGTTGCAGGTGTGCTGTTTGGGCTGGTTGGGAAGGTGTGTGATGGACAGGGCCTTATAGGACAGGGATTCAGGGCAAACAACAGTCATTCCAAACTGCACAACAAGACCATCTTGAACTATGCTTATCTGACAGTGAGAGAAAACATACTAGCAAGATGGCTCACACTTTTGACTGGGCTGTGGACAACAAAGCACTAATGTTAAAATCTCGCAAGGGATTTAAAGTGATGCGGTATGCGATGGCACCTCCACGTGTGGACGTCAGTATCTAGCAAAATAAATTTGCACAGTGCTATAGGTGTGGGGATAACCCTGAACCCCCTAAGAAGAACAGAGTCTCATAGAAAGTATAACAGATGACCTATGCACACGTTATAATATCAACAGTATGAGTAACTGCATGTAAACACACAATTAGAACAGTTGTCAAATGGCGTTTTCTTTCTTTGTGGTTTTAATCGGTGATCAGATGCCCAGCCAACACGTGTTTCGTCAGGGTATGAACCCACGACTTCTTCAGGGCTAATGGAAAAAAGGTCTGAAAATGAGATCTCTCCGCCGGCTGTAATTCCGTCTCGGCTGCAAAAGGGTGAGTAAATCCCAGGAAGGGCAACGAGTAGAAAAGGTAAGTACCAGATTAAAAGCACTATAAAAGTGTCCAGATTCGGGTGGCAAGCAAGTACGCCTAAGCACTAAAGAGCACAGCAGCAAACCGGTTTGCTGCTGTACTTCTTCTTGCTTAGGCGTACTCGCTTGCCACCCAAATCCGGACACTTTCATAGTGCTTTTGTCCATTAGCCCTGAAGAAGTCCGGGGGTTCATACCCTGATGAAACATGTGTTGGCTGGGCATCTGATCACCGATTAAAACCACAAAGAAAGAAAATGCCATTTTACCAATGTTATAATTGTGTGTTTACATGCAGTAACTCATACTTTTGATATTATAACTTGTGCATAGGTCATCTGTAAAGCCCTAATGTTATTTGTGCCCAACTCAGACACCACGCACAAGTGTCACACATCTGGATAATACATCTCTAACACTGTCATGTAACCATACTGCCATGTGGTCAGTTTTCTCAGGTTTTAAAGTGTGTGCATAGGACAGAGCCTGATTGGAGTTTGAATAATGGCAAACACTCCTCCAAGCACCCATCCTAACCACTTCATCTGGCCCTATGGCTACCTGACAATGAATATAAGTGCACTACCAAGATGGCTGACACTGTTGCACGGTGTTTGGGGCACACGGCCTTCTTGGGATTTAGATTCAACTTTAACACCATGCACCAGTGCCAGATTCTTTGCTAGTACACTTCCCCTCACTGTCAGTTAGCCATAGGCACAGAGGAGTTAGGTGGGCTGGGAGGGAGGGAGGAGTAGAATTTGTAATGGCTACAACTCACATCAGACCCTGTCCAACATACATCTCCCAACCCACCACAAACAGCACAACAGGAACTAAACTAACCCATAGTGTCTCAAAATGTACTGGCTGGATGCATGACACTGGACACTGGTCTCTGACTTTTACTCAACAACCAACAGGTCATTGTGCTACAAACACTATGCACCAGTGTCAGCCAGTTATGTCAGTACATATCCACTTACTCTCTGGAAACCATAGTTCCATGTATGCTTTTGTGCACAGTGGAAAGAGTGTGTGTAGTACAGGGCCTGATGTGAGATTCGGACATTGCAAACACTCCTCCTCCCACCGAGCACTTCAGGCCCACCTTGAAGCATGCTTACCTGATAGTGCGTGCAAATGTAACAACAAAATGCCTGAGAGTGGGTACTGGTGTGTGGAGCAGTAGGCCATGAGTGGAGGTGTTCCAAATTCAAAAAACAGTGCCCAGTATCAGGCATCTTGCAGGTACATTCAGACACACTTGTGAGGTAAGCCTAAGTCCTGTTGGGCTGTTTGCGCTGGGTGGGATGGTGTATGTAGGACAGGACCTGGTGGGAGATGAAGTCAATGAAAACACTCCTCATACAACACAAACTAAACAGCTGATCTGGGACTGTGGCTACATGACAGTGAGGGGATGTATACTAGCAAGATGGCTTACACTGGGGACTGATGTCTGAATCTATCACAACTACCACATTTGCCACTGGGCTGCAAACACTAGTCACTAGTGACAAAAAACATGCAAATACACTCACCAAATCTGTCTGGACAACACTCTTCATGGTGGCCTCTTCCAGCTGGGTGGCAATAGGAGTGTAAGTATCACAATTAGAGCACAATCACATAAACCACACTTCATCAAAGTACAGTGACACAAAATGGCAGAAAGCCGAGTGTGAGAAATCTGACTATGGAGTACAAAACACGATCTGTGTATGTAAAAAGGTAAGCACTCACACATTGTGCTACTCACAGCCATTCACTTTTGTAGAATGAGATGAGAACAAGAAGCACCTCAATCAAACCATTCTAAAGAATATCAGGGAGGATTACCAGACTGTGAGTGTGTAGGAAGCCACACCAATGTGACTGCTAAAAACAACCCAGGCAACAAAAATACATACATTGGGAGAGAAAGAGTAGGTATGTCACCGTGAATTCAAAGATGTGGACAACAACAACTCATTTGTGCCATTCACAGGGTGTCAATGTCTTTGGTCTTGTAATGTCAACAAAACACAACATGACCATTGATGCACATAGCTGGACATGTTAATTAATCCCCATCTTGTTAGAATGTCATTGTACCCCCAAACATAGTCCTGCATCATGTATGAAGGAGTCCAATCTATGTACATGAATTAATTATTCTGTTCAGTAGCCTATGTAATGGGTATGATTTGAGGGCAAGTGGACATTCAGATCAATCATTGTGTCTTTCATGTCCCCACAGGTCGAGCTGGGAACACCACTGGAAGCAACCAGGACAGCCAGTTCCAGACTCTGCGCGACCAGGAGCTCTCTGGCATTGAGGTCTCTCAACCATCTTCGGACGATGATGACCGAACTGGCCCATAAGGTGTGGGTCACCCCACAGCACCATTAGTGATTGCCTCAGGATCCTCTGCGACCACTCCAGCATCAGCTGACAACACCCAGCTTACCCCTACCGTGACAGACACAGCAGCCCAAACCACCACTGACAGCTCAGCAACACAGGGCACTCTGGAGTTGGTGGACAACAACATCCCTGTCAACGAAGAAGGAGACTCAGTGTTGACTGGGCCAACACCAACTGTTACTGCTCGGGTGGGTAGGGGTGGTGGGAGGAGATGTGGGGACCTGCACCGTCATGCAGCTGGTGCTGCTGGTGAAGAGCACCCACACCTATCCAGAACCCTCCATGCATATGAGAGTTGCACCGGAGATTTTTGTCAGGTCGCTGGAATCCTCCGGACCATGCAAGAGCAGCAGGCAGCCTTCTGTGCAAAAATAGACAAGTACATGACCATAATTGATGACCTAGTTTGGGACATGCCACCAGATCTTGCCACTGTGTATTAGAATGACCCCATGGCAAAGAAATGTAGGGCTTCCATCACCTTCACCTTGGGGGTAAGCACAAGAGGAGATGTGCGTCAAGGCTGCAAATGCGGTGCCAACTGCTATATCTAGAGTGAAAACAGAGTTAGTGTCACTTTACAATGTACAAAGCAACTTGCATTGAGACAAACTGAGCATTAATGTTAAACACAAATGAAGGTACAGAACATTAGAAATACACATTTCCACGAAAAAGACTAACCCGAGATACATATCACTGCATTAGTACTCTTGCCAGATATGTAATCAAGGTATGGTGACACAGCAATTAGAGTGCTGTACTGATAAAAAGTATCTACTGTCTGTCACTGTTCATGTGATCAAGCATCACATACTCCACAGCTCCCTACCAAATTATCCAAGATATAGGTTTCTGTCAACAATTACATCGCTGAAAGGTACCCACAATAGGATCATATATTGCCAGGTATGTGGGACACATGATACACAATGTCTCACAATGGAAATCATGCACACCACTGTCACAGGGTGGACACTCTCATGTTGTCATGTCTGCCAAACACATACAATCACATACACAGAACATGAACAATGTAGGTGTACCTTATATTGCCCCATCATCCAGCTGATGTGGCTGATTTATGTCACAGTCTACTCATTCAAATCTAAATGCTTTATCCATGACTCCACACACCCAACATTTACAGTCATGAATCTCACAGAATACACATTTGGTCACACCGTCCACAAAAGCAGTGAACATGTAAGGAAAACATATGTATACCCAAAAACTCATTGGCACTGTGATCAAGCCTACGAGGATAAAATTAGTAGATTTGTCATGATTTTGGTATTATCCTCAAAGAAAGTGTGTCATGTGCCCCTCAAGGTTAGCCCCTTATGGGAGTGTGCGCTTTTTATTCAAAGGTCAATCTCATCATAAAAAACTGTCTACACACATATAATGCACACAAACACATCAATTACAGGAGTGTCTGCCCTGCCGACCGATTATTGAAAGGACGTGGTTGCTGCATCCTAACCGATTCTGACTGAGCCATAGGCTGCAAGTTGTAATGCGGACCGACATGGGTGAGTATTCAAAGGACTCAGTAGCCGCATCTGAACTGATTCGGTTACAGCAATTGGATGTTAATTGTTCTGCTGAAAGACGCGGGTGAGTATTCCAAGGATGCGGTAGCCGCATCCGAACTGATTAGGTCACAGCCATTGGCTGTTGGTTGTTATGGTGCCAACGCCCATTTGTGTCCTTATTGAGTGGAAACCAACTCGGTAACCTCCCATCACCAATGTATCAAAGTCAATAGCGGTCCGATGATGAGTTTTTGAACGTTGCGGTAGGCGTGTCTTCTGCAAGCAGTGCTATGCATTGGACCAATTCAGATAATGCGACCAATGCGAACCTATAGCTTTTTCTGCATGGATATAAGACTGCCTCTGCCCTTTAGATATAAGTCTGTTTGTTCTGAAGTACTGGGTATTTTAGTCCCAGCGGTGCAGGGGCACACACCCTATGACTTCGGGGTTTCACCCTGTTCCGGACCTACAGAAACACAGAGTCTTCAGGGTGAAGTCAAAGAATCGTTTATTGGCTGCAGACCAATGACAGGTATCCTAGAAGTACAACAGCGTGTATGTTCTCAGGAGACTGCTGAAAATCATAGGAACGGACTACATCTTAAATAGGCCTTTTTCGGCCTCAAGCATACATTCCTGAGTTTTATGAAACGGCAATATAACAGTGTACATTACAAAGAAAAGGCAGAGTCATGATGACCATCCCACATTCCAGTTTGGCCAACTGACAATGATTTACACAATAAGGTTGCGATCCCACGTTAGATGTCAGTAGACCCCCCAATAAACATGAGCATCTCCTGTTTTGGGAAACAAGTCATAAAGCAGGAACAAGCAGGTGTGGAAGAGATCAGCCGGGGGTTTGTGTAGGATGAGAAGGGTTTTATGATGGGTCGAGCCCTGATGCTAATCACAGGTGGACGGAGGAAGGGGAGCTCGTGAGACCAGTTCGACCCGGGGGAGCGGAGCCAGCTGCCCAGGTCACCGAGAAGTCACGGGAAAGCACATGTACTGAGAGGCCCGTATTTGCTCCATTATAGCCTATGTGAGGGCAATGACAAGATGGCCACTGCTTCCAAAATGGAACCCGCGTAGTGCAGCAAGATAACGTGTACGCAGTGCATTCAGGGCTAGAACGACGAGTAAAGCACTCGTACATGCCGCATTTACCATTTGCGGTTCGCTAATACCAAGATAGACAGGGGTAGGGCCTGGTCCCCTACGCGGTTCCGAAGAGTAAAGTACGACAGACCCTCCTTTTGCCCTTACATAGGCAATCACTATACTCATCTTAATCCGAGTCTAGGTCAATGTCCGCAAAGTCATGGAGATGTTGCTGTAGCATCATCCTATTACTTAGCTCGTCTCTCGATACAGGTTTCCTTACACATAAGGTAGCACAGAGGCCACACATCGCAGGAGCACACTGTATGCACAGACAGAACAGGAAAAGAATGGCTAAAATCACTCCAATGACCATCAGGACTTTCCAACCCCAGGCAGATATCAGTTCCCAGAACCATCCCATCAATGACCAATCTCCCTTATCCACGCGTATGGATTCAGATATTTTGTGGAGTTTGGAGATGGCTTGATACACCGTTGGAGCATTGTCTGGTATGAAAATGCAGCAACTGGATTGGATGACCTTGCATACCCCACCGCGGTCTGCAAGAATAACGTCTAGGACCATGCGGTTCTGTAGAGTCATAAGGCGGTCCGCTTGGAGCTCAGCTGTCAGATTACTAAGGGCACCAGCCGTTACATTGATAGTGGATTCAACCACACGCGTCAGCTGTCTCAGGTTCCTACTATTGACCATAGGTCCCCAAAACGGCAGGAAACCCAAGAAGAAGTCTCCTGCTTCCTGACCGGCAGTGTCCTCCTTACTAATTACACCTCTCACAACTCTCGTCTTGTGATAATCAGAGGCAGCAGTGAAGGTAGGTGGTAGCAGATTCGCAATATAACATGTGCCCGAGAAATCAGGGGGCAACCATGTATATGCTCGGTCATTACAGATGAAATAGGTACCCTTGGCAGCTAGAAACGCTGGGGAAAACTGTGACGGGAAAGTGTACGTTTCGGTACAGTCACTTCTACCCAGTTGAGCCCTAGGGTTCTGACCACTACCCTGTAAGCAGAACCGACCCATGTGGGGTACGACCCAGATTGGAGATGAGATTTGTCGCTGTCTTTCACCCAGACTAATACTATACCCTGTCGCGTTCCATCCTACATAAGGTCTCAACTCTTCTTTGGGAATGGACGAGTATGCATTAATATCCCTACTCATATCGGCAACTCCTTTCATCAAAGCCTTATTATTGGTGATGGGTCTGATGGAACGCGGTTGGCGAGGGGAGTACGTCTCCAGAGCATAGAGAAACATGGTCTGGAATGCCCATGATGATCCATTTGAACTATACGGCAACACCAGGTAGGGAATACCCTTGTTAATGGTATGTGGCATTAACCCACAGACCCAGCAATTGGTCGTATTCACTACTAGCTGGTGCTGGTGCAAGAGCTGGATAAACGAGTTATTTACGAACTCCGATCGTCTGGTCTGTTCGTGCTCAGGCAGGGGGTGAAAAGAGTGAGAGGAGGCAGTAGAAAGAGGGGTAGGCTGTTGAGTGGGTGCAATAGGCTTTTGAGCGGAGAAGAACACAAGTCCTACAATAAACATCATAATACTACACAGTATAAAAAGGCACAAAAAGACAAAACATTTACTTTTTACAATTCTACACATCCTGGTTTTAGAGCTCATTTCCTCGATCGGTCTCTCCATCTTAAAAAACTCCATCCTCTACTCGGGCCGCTCGCGGCGGGTGAGTTTCTTCTGCTGAGGAGTACGCCTGTCAGTCCAGGGAAATGCCCTAGACCAACCAGAACCGTCGACCTAGCGTCTTCGGCCTGTACCCTAAAGTCTTGACACCGCGACCCTGCGGCAGAACCCGGATGGTGGTTCGAAAAACAAAAAATCAAGAAAGTCTTTCAGATGGGAGAGTAAAAAATGTCAAAAAGGAAATAGTGAGGAAATCTTTATTCGTCCATGGGCCTAGGTCTCAAATTATAACGTAGACGGCCAGGTGCTGTTTGGTCTCGAAACAAAAGTTCAGGCTCAGTGGTGTCCAATCGATTCGATGGTGGCACAGCTTCCTGCAGAATATTGTCACTCTCTTGGTCTGAAGCTGTGTTTCTTAGGCGTGCATCACTGAATGGTGTGAAACGGAGTACAGTGTCTGTCTCAGAGTCGGTGATACCCTCTTTGACCCACCGGTCATATGGCAAAGGCAAGGGGACTACCTTGCAGTGGGTACCATGAACCCAGTGCTTCTTCCCTTTCACTCGCACCGCTGACCTTGTCGATAGCAGAACAAGATGAGGGCCAAGCCAGCGGGGCTCGTCGTTGCTCTTGCGCTGGAAGTTCCGGACGAGCACCCACGTACCAGGGTTGATAGGGTGTCCAGGAGTTTCGGAAGCTTGGGGAAGAGTATCATGTACCTGTTGGTGCAAAACACGTAGTTTAACAGTCAAATCATACAGGTAATCGAGCAGCACTGGATGCTCTATCTCACTGAATTTCGTGGGCCTTGGCACACCCCATACATTAGCCGGGCGGCCAAAGACCACCTCGTAAGGACTAAGTCCCACTCGTGAGTGTATTGTCATTCTGGTGGATAGGAGTGCTAGAGGCAGGGCATCAGGCCATTTAAGACCAGTGCTCGCCTGAATTTTAGCCAACTTGAGCTTTAAGGCTCCATTGTAGCGCTCTACCAATCCAGCTGATTGGGGGTGATTTGCAGCGTGGAACTTCTGCTGGATGCCTAAACCTTCACATACATTCTTCATCACTTTACCCACGAACTCACTCCCATTATCACACCATACCACTCTCGGCATTCCAAACCTGGGGAAGAACTCTTTCACAAGGACTTTGGCTGTGGACAGGGCAGTATTATCTTTTAGAGGATAAGCCTCTAACCATTTTGAGAAAGCACAAACAACCACTAGTACATATTTCAGGTTGTTGCATCTTTCCATGTGAATAAAGTCCAGCTGCAAAACTTCGAATGGACATGATGGGGGCGCAAAGTGACCGGCTGGAGTTGGGGTTCCCCTACCAGGGTTGTACTTCAAACATACCATACAATTCTTGACCACATTCTCTGCACACTTGGGAATCCCAGCATTCTTCCATACTGGAGCCAACAACTTGCATATACCTTTCGTACTGATGTGTGCCATTCCATGCACCATAGTAACCACTGGAAGCACATATGCATCAGGTAACAACCATCGCCTATGTCCTGTCAGATCAGTCCAGCAACCATTCTCATCCAACTTACCCATACTCTCTCTCCACTTGCTTAACTCTTCCTCTGTGGCTTCAGCTTGAAGCGACTTCACACTCTCTATTGTGTTCTCACACATTCCTACATCATTAACCCATCTTGCGGGGCCTGCAACATACATTCTAGTCTTCACATTCTGTGCGGTTTCTCTCGCGGTCTCATCAGCAAACGCATTCCCACGACCAACATCGTCTGTGACTTTCCTGTGCGCACTGCATTTCATGATCGCAACTTGCAACGGTAGGGTCAGTGACTCAAGGAGATCATTCACCAACTTGCCATTCTGAATTTTAACTCCATGTGACGTCAGGAACCCACGCTCTTTCCACAGTCGCCCAAAATTATGAGCCACGCCAAAGGCGTACTGGCTATCTGTATATATATTCACTCTCATTCCTTCAGATAACACACATGCTCTCGTGAGGGCGATTAATTCTGCTGCTTGGGCCGAATTATGTGGCACTCGTGCAGTTTCCACAACCGTATGTAAAGTTGTGATAGCATATGCAGCAGTCGTGTCACCATTAGGGAGCTTAAAGCATGAACCATCTACCCACAAAGTACCATCACACTCAGTCAGGGGAGTATCTTTCAGATCCACTCTTCCTTTCGTCTCTTCTTCTGTTCTGAACAGACAGTCATGTTGCTCAATCTCATCTGAGTCTGCTGGAATCGGCAACAACGTAGCTGGATTCAGTGTATTGCATTGTTTTATGTGTATGTGATTCGCTAACAGTGTAAGTTCGTAACCCGATAGGCGTGCACTAGTCAAGTGTTGTGTCTTGGTTCTATTCAATAATGTGTCTACAGCATGTGGAACCATAACGATCAATGTGTTGTCCATTACCAGACCAGCAGATTGTCGGATAGACATTGCTGCAGCAGCTGTCGCTCTCAGACAGCTTGGCAATGCCCTCGCTACAGGGTCCAAAGTGGATGAGAAATACGCGCATGGGCGCGGTCTGTCGCCAAAAGGCTGTGTTAACACTGACAACGCACATCCATCTTTCTCGTGCACATACAATGTAAAAGGTTTACTGTAGTCAGGAGTACCCAACACAGGTGCTGAACATAATGCATTACGCAATTCCACAAAACTTTGCTGGCACTCTTCAGACCATGGGATAGGATTCGGTGTGTCTTTGCATGTTAAGGCTAACAAAGGTTTTGCCAGCAAGGAGAAACTAGGGATCCAATGCCTACAGTATGAGGTAATGCCCAAGAAAGCACGTACTTCTCTCTGTGTCTTTGGCACACTCAACTGTGCAATGGCTCGAATTCTTTCTGGGGTCAGTCTCCTTCCCTCCTTCGATAAGAGATGACCTAAGTAGGTCACTTCTTGTCGACAATATTGCAGCTTAGATAAGGACACCTTGTGATGAAAAACGGATAAATGGCGCAACAATGATAATGTGGCTTCTTTACAGATCTCCTCAGTATCCGCGGCGATTAGTAAATCGTCCACATACTGAATCAGGATAGCGCCACTAGGTAAAACAAGTGCATCAAGCTGTGATTTCAAAGCTTGACTGTATATAGATGGACTCTCACAGTAGCCCTGGGGAGCGCGTTTGAAGCGGAAGCTTCGGCCCCCCAGACTAAACCCGAAAATGTCTCTGCTTTCTTCTGCAATTGGGATGCTAAAGAAAGCATTCTTTAAATCGATCACTGAAAACCATTCAGCAGAGGCTGGAATCATCGTTAACAAGGCAGTTATATCAGGGACAACTGGAAACTGTGGCACAACAATCTTATTAACCTCTCTAAGATCAATCACAAATCTGTAAACAGGTGGCTGTGAAAGGTCCGTTCGCTTTAAGACAGGTAAAATCGGGCTATTGCAAACGTTGCCTCTTGTTTCTTCGATCACACCCTTATCAATGAAGTCGTGGACAATATCTAACAATGCTTTCTGGCCTTCATTAGAGATCTTGTACTGGGGAATACGTGGCAGTCTGACATTAGCCTTTAAAGTCACCACATATGGCGGTATCTTCAAGAGGCCCACATCATTGGGACCAGTAGCCCAAAGGGCATCCGGAAGGGATGACAATTCAGGCGGCATTGTATTTTTGGACAAGTACATTGGGGAAATTACTTTCTTGCCTAATGTAAGTTGTACTCCCGAAGGAGAACAATACAACGTGGCATGCAATCTTTTCAACAAGTCCAGTCCCAGCAAATTCTCACCACAACCTGTCGTCAGAATCAGAGGTGCTTTCAGCTCGCAAGGTCCAACAGAAAGTGACATGGGACTAGAAATTGGGTTCCTAACAGGGGCGCCAGAAAAACCTACGGAAACATTTATGTCGCCAGACAAAGGTGCCCCAGGGAGTTTGGAATGCATAATTGAACTCTTTGCAGCACCAGTGTCTAACAGAAAAGGCTCCGTTACATTTGCTGTAGTCACCTCAACATACGGTCCACTCTGATCCACTGGCACTGAAACAACTCCCTCTCTCTGTCTACGGCTGTCCTAGTAATCAGCATTTTCTGCATCACCATCTTCTGCATAATAATCATTATTATAATACTGTGCCGTATTACCGATCGCGTTAGCTTGCTGATCAAAGCTATTAATGGTATTCTGAGGCGGCAGAGGACGCGCATTTTGGGGAACACTTCCACGCCCTCTACCTCTAGGAGCTTGCTGACCACCTCTACCTCTTGCGCCATACATATTACCATTCCGCTGTATTAATTTAGGGCAACTATATTTAAAATGACCTTCCTCTTTGCAGTATGAACATTGGTTGGGACCTACAGGGACACGTGGTTGATAATACCCATTCATTTGTTGATTGTTCTGAAATTGTTGGGGTTGGTGATAGACACCTTGGGGTTGCCTATAATTATTTTGACCTCCACGTGGCGGATAGGCCTGCTGCAAAAGGACCTTTGTCTTTAATTCCTTCGTTTTCTTCTCTGTTCTATCTTTCTCGTCTTTATCTCTATTTTCATAATACTGTGCGGTAGCCAGTATTTGCGCTGAAGAGGAAACAGCCCAAGAACTCTCTGAATCTTTCAACTTTTTACACAGGTCAGGGAGTAAATTCTGCACAAACTTATCCACAAACAACCGTTGGCCACCCTCAGTACTCATATCCTGCCCACTGTGATCAATGAACGTTTCCTCAAACCTAGTAATGAAGTCTGACACTGTCTCATCCTTTTTCTGCTTACATGCAGATAACCTGTCCCAATTTACGCGCATTGCTGGCATTAGTGTCTTCATATACGTGATGATTCTACCAGGGAGTTCAGCTACTAAAGGCTCAGGTTTCGCGCCACCAGTTTGTCTTGCATCGGCAGCAATAATGTTAGCCCATGTATCCCCCAGCTCTTGGTCATGATCCGCAGTACGGATTGACCCCCATAGGGGCTGTGGAACAACATTACCAAACAACATGTCTATGTCGGCCAGATTCATAATACATGATCCTGCCGTTTGTGACAATTCTTTATAATAACCTGCCGGATTTTTACGGGGATCAGGTAAGGACTGTTTAAGCGCTAACACCTCAGAACGCTTCCATGGAACATGCACCCAAACACGCTGGAAATGTGCTGCCACAGCGGGGTTAGCACCGACAGCTGCAACCGCTTCCTTCCATACCGGGGGCACTTCTCTCATGGGGTATTGTCGCACCTTTCCCTTTCTCCCCACAGGGACATCTTGTTCGAACAATGACTGTTGACATTCATCATTCCTGAAGGACAGTACAACCGCAACTGCTTTATCTATATCGCGGTCTACAATCATACCAGCTCCAAAATCGGACCTTACTCTACACAAGTCTCGTGGCCTCGGATTTCTACCACTATCCTCCAATTCCTCACAGAGAATTTTGCACATCTTCTCAAACACATATCTCTGCTTCGGGGCATCCCACTGATGGAAGACATCAACAATTGATTCCACATCATACAATGAAGGGAAAACAATCCATCTGCGCGCCATGCTGTCTATTACGTTCTTCTCATCAGGGGTAGGCAACTGACTACGCTATTGCTTACGCTGCAAACCAGGAGTCGCACCAGACAACTCAAAGAGAGGCGACATTAATGAAGTAACCACATTAGCTAAACGCTGTCGCGCTGAAGGAGAAGCTGAGGCAGAAACAGGGGGGAAAACAGAGGGAAGAAAAGAGGACGTAGAAACAGGTACCGAAGTGGTGCAAGGAAAAGTGTTGGGAGAGGCCGCTGGTGAATTAGGCAAGGTTACAGGAAGCGCGGGGGCAGTTGGAAGCACAACTGGCGGCCCTTGAGGGGGCTGCGTTACATTAATAAGAGCCGGTTGTGCGGCAGCTGGTGGTTGCGGCAAAGCCTGCAATACATTAACTGGAGGTGGCATATTCACAAGCTGAGGAGGCGCCGTAGCATTTTGCGCATATGGGGGTGGCGAACTCAACAAGTGTGACATTAGGGGGTCCTTCTCCTTGTCTTCGGACTCATTTTGCTTAGAGTGCGGTAAAGCCGGGTAACATTTGTCAATCCCTAACTTACGCTGCCTGTGCAATTGCTCGCTCATCTGCTCCTCCTCATTGTCTCTAAATTGTACAGCTGCTTGCATTACTGACATACCTTTCTCTCTTTTATTCTTTTTCGCTAGCTTAATTTCCTTCTGTTTGGCTTCCTTCCGCCATAAGCGGAAAGAGTCAAACATCGCCGGCCGGGCTTTCTTCTTAAACAATTTAATTTCCAAATTATCTAGAATATCGGTATCGAAACTACCATTTTGGGGCCATTTTAAAACACCGTCCTTCCTGGTGTAGTGGATCCACACTTCGTTATATGCAATAGGGCCTACGCCATGTTTTACATAGAGCTCATAAGTTGGAGTTCCAACCGGAGGAACCGGACATGATTCTTCCAGCTGGAAATCTTTTCCACAACCCAAACAGAATAATCTACCAAATATTCTAGAACCAGGCATCTTCGCTCACTAGTCTAGATCCAAACGTCAAAGGATTATCGATTACGATAGTCTCGTGAATACACGAATCCTCTGGCTTTGGGGTTTGCAAACACCAAATCACCAATTACCAAATCAAACCAAACGATCCCGAGGGATACCAAAACAAATGGGAGATGCTCCACTTATACTTAACTGAATATTGCTGATCGATGACGTCACCAGAAGACTCTCTCGATTGTTTCGCTCTCTCAAAACTCGTCAAGGGTCCAAAACAGGTCGATTAATCAGGGCAGCAGTCCTTCGTAGCCGTCGGGACGCGGAGAACCTCGCAGAAAAGACTTTCGGACCACGTCGACATGCAGGGGTCGATGAAGTGGCGGCCTTCCTCCGGAATTTCCACACGAAGCTCCTCACGAACCTCTGGCTTGGACTGGTACCGCTGAAATCGGCCCCACGTTGGGCGCCAAACTGAAGTACTGGGTATTTTAGTCCCAGCGGTGCAGGGGCACACACCCTATGACTTCGGGGTTTCACCCTGTTCCGGACCTACAGAAACACAGAGTCTTCTGGGTGAAGTCAAAGAATCGTTTATTGGCTGCAGACCAATGACAGGTATCCTAGAAGTACAACAGCGTGTATGTTCTCAGGAGACTGCTGAAAATCATAGGAACGGACTACATCTTAAATAGGCCTTTTTCGGCCTCAAGCATACATTCCTGAGTTTTATGAAACGGCAATATAACAGTGTACATTACAAAGAAAAGGCAGAGTCATGATGACCATCCCACATTCCAGTTCGGTCAACTGACAATGATTTACACAATAAGGTTGCGATCCCACGTTAGATGTCAGTAGACCCCCCAATAAACATGAGCATCTCCTGTTTTGGGAAACAAGTCATAAAGCAGGAACAAGCAGGTGTGGAAGAGATCAGCCGGGGGTTTGTGTAGGATGAGAAGGGTTTTATGATGGGTCGAGCCCTGATGCTAATCACAGGTGGACGGAGGAAGGGGAGCTCGTGAGACCAGTTCGACCCGGGGGAGCGGAGCCAGCTGCCCAGGTCACCGAGAAGTCACGGGAAAGCACATGTACTGAGAGGCCCGTATTTGCTCCATTATAGCCTATGTGAGGGCAATGACAAGATGGCCACTGCTTCCAAAATGGAACCCGCGTAGTGCAGCAAGATAACGTGTACGCAGTGCATTCAGGGCTAGAACGACGAGTAAAGCACTCGTACATGCCGCATTTACCATTTGCGGTTCGCTAATACCAAGATAGACAGGGGTAGGGCCTGGTCCCCTACGCGGTTCCGAAGAGTAAAGTACGACAGTTCCCTAGAGAATATATTTGCCTGGACTACCTGCATCCTACCTGCACCTCCCCATCTCTCTGCTGCTGTTACCACATCCTCTGGAAGCAACTATTGCACGAACCATTGGCAGAGCCCCAGCTTTTGGTGAGGAGGAGAACCACCAGGCCCTGTTAGACACCCTCCTGCCACTGTACAGCCAGCTCTAAGGCAAACCAGAGGAGCAGGTGAGTGTTAATCACACTGCATTTTCATTGGACATGTGCAATCATCATGCTATACCACCATTAGGAATCTCATTGGCAAGCATGTAAACTGTTGTATGCAAGTATAAAAGGGTGTAGCTAACTATTCAAGGCAGGTACAGTGCTGTAGACATTTGTATTAGGGTAAACATATTATCGCTCTTCTGATGGGGCGGAGTCATCATTGATTCCTGGACAACTGCACAGACTGCCATATGCCTTGCCCTTAGACATCGCTGCCAAACTGACCTTAAACAATGTGTACAGGTGCCTGACTCGGAAACATGTTGCATGTAAGCTAAGGTTCTGTCACCATGTCATCCTTACAAGTCAACCCCTATGAAAAGGCCAAGCTGTGGAAGACCATCGCCCAGAATGTGCGCTCCGTGGGGTTGGAGCTTCAGCGCATCTGTCATTGCTGCAAGAGTTGGCAGGACCTTCGTGGCTGGACTAAAAAGAATGTAGAAATCCAGCTGGGCCTGTCATGTCCAGGCAAGGGAAGGGCGCCAAACACTCACCCCCCACATGATCCACATCCTAGCGGTGGTCTTCCCTGACGTTGATGGGCAGTTGAAAGACAGACAGCAGCACGGAGAGGGTGAGTATGTACCTTGTCACACACCTTTTACAGGTTGTAAGTCAGCAAAACCCGCTGATCAGTTTTGGAAAATGCACATGCACAAGGATAATTTGATGACCGGTTATGCCCCTTTCATCAGGGAGCTGTGAGTCAGTTATGTTTAGTGAAGTGATGGTAGTTCCATACTCATGGGAGCACCATAATTCACAACAACATGTGCATCGAGGCAACCTTCTGGAGTAATGCAAATGAACAACATGTGCCAACACATTGACTAATGTATGACTTGGTCTCAGTGTGGTTTCCACAAATCTGTGAAGCATGTTGTTATATGAGCACAAAAGTGTGAAGAGGCCATGCTATACATCCCTGCAATAGGTGACATCAATGTTGAGGCCTATGTGAGATTTTCTTGCTCATTGTGCCAATGTTAGGTCCCAGCCGTGGTGCTCAGTGTTATGAAATGTATCCCTTTGGCCAATTCTTTCTTTCTTTAAATCTTTATTTCGACTCAAAGAGTCATAAAAGAAATCATACACATACAATGACAAAAAAAACCAAGATTTACAATAATGTTATGTTATGTTATTTATTTTTGTAAAGCGCACAGATGCCGCAGCAAAGTGGCGTCCTGGCGCTGAGGAGATGGTGCAACATAACGACGGAGAAAATACAGATCACAAATGAAGCTGAAGGACCTAAACCGTGGAGAACAGGAAGGTTTTCAAACATTTCCTGAAAGGAAGAAGATTAGGGATGGAGCGGAGTGAGGGGGGGAGGGTGTTCCAGAGTGAGGCGGCTAGCACCGAAAAGGAGCGTCCGCCCATTCTAGCTCTTTTAAAGCAGGGGACGATGGCCAAATTTAACCCCGCAGAGCGAAGCGCTCTATTCGGGAGATAGGGGGAAATGGTCTGGGCGAGGATGGGAGGAAAGGACAGTTTTAGAATTTTAAAAGTAAGGCAAAGTGCCTTAAATTTAATCCTCTGCTCCACCGGGAGCCAATGCAGGTTTTGGATGGTTTGGCGGGCAGAGCAAAATCTAGGCAGGCCAACCAGCATCCTGGCCGCCGCGTTTTGAATGCGCTGGAGGCGAAGAAGCTCCGCTTTGTTGACTCCTAGTAGAAGCGAGCTGGCATAGTCCAGTCTACTCAGGACCATAGCTTGAACTATGATTTGCCTGATAGTAGGGTCAAAAAATTTGAAGATTGGTCTGAGACACTGCAGAGTGCCAAAGCAGATCCCAGCCAATCTTTTGGTATAGGGAATGTAGGACAGCTTGCTGTTGAACCACACCCCAAGGTTTCTGACCTCGGCAGCAGGCACCGGAACAGGACCAAGCTCGGAAGGCCACCACTGGCTGCCCCAGAGGTCGGTGTTTTTCCCAAAGATTAAGACCTCGGTTTTAGAGGCATTCAGCTGTAGCTTGTTGTCCGACATCCATCCCGCGACTCCTCGTAGAGCGATCTGGAAGGCAGCGGCGTCCATTGCAGACTCATCATTGAGTGCCACCGCCAGCTGGGTGTCATTAGCGTAAGACACCATGGTGAGACCGTATCTCTGGGCTACCTCAGCCAGTGGCTGGACATATAGATTGAACATAGTTGGGCTGAGAGCAGACCCTTGAGGAACACCCTGCAAGATGGGACGGGAGGCGGAAACAAAAGGCGGCGTGGACACCTGAAAGGATCGGTCTGTAAGAAAGGTCCGAAACCAGTCGAGAGCAACCTGACCAACCCCGGCTTCAGAAAGTCGCTGGAGGAGAACAGAGTGAGAGACGGTATCAAAGGCAGCGCTGAGATCCAGCAGGATCAGCGCTACCGTTTGATCTCTGTCAAGTATCTTTCTAATTTGCTCCACTACCACAAGGAGAGCGGTCTCGGTGCTATGGTGCGCTCGAAACTGATTTTGGGATGGGTCGAGGATGTTAGCTTCCAGCAAATGGGAAGACAGAACACAATTGGCATGAGATTCCGCTAGTTTGGAAATCCAAGGGAGAAGGGAAATAGGGCGGTAGCTCTCGGAAAGGGAGGGGTCCAGGGAGGGTTTTTTCCGGATATGGACAACAGTTGCTTGTTTCCATTTAACTGGTACACTTCCTGTTTCAAAGGATAGGTTAATAAGGTCCAGGATAGCCGGGTAACAGCACTCCTCGAGCTCTTGGAATTGAGTAGGGCGCAAAGGGTCCATAGGAGAACCTGATCTGACTTTCATGGTTAATTTTTTGAACTCCTCTAGATTAGGACCACGAATAGAAAGAAGCTGTGGAACGGTATTAGACTTGATACTAGACGGGTTCTGCGCCCGAGAGTCTTGGGGAAAGGATCTGTAGATTGCCTCAACCTTCTCCACAAAAAAAGTGGCTATTTTTTCACATTGAGTCAAAGTGGCCTTAACAGAAGTGGAGGTCCGTTTGCTAGTTAACTCCTTACAGATTTGGAAAATAATCTTGGTAGGATTCGGGCTATTTTTAATTTCCATCGCATAATAAGTAGCTCTGGCCTTGCAGATAGCCTGGTGGTAGTACCTCGTACAAGATCTGTAGGCTTTTTTAAGCTCAACGTCATACGTTTTGCGCCAAGCACGCTCCGCTTTTTTACAGGTGGATATAAGTGTTCTGAGCGAGTCCGTATACCAAGGACTCGAGGGACTAGATCTAATTTTAGTCCACCTGGCAGGTATAAAGGAGTCAAGTGCTGACGTAAGCCACTCACAAAAGCTATCATAGCTACAGGTGATTTCAGTAGAAGGAAGAGGACGGTGTGTCAGTAAGAACTGCTGAAATTCCTTTAATTTAAGCTTCTTCCATGAGCGTTTAAAAACACTTAAAGAATGGGGTTCGAACACAGGAGAAGATAGAGAGATATAACCCTGTATTAAGAAATGGTCGGTCCAGGCCATGAGTGTGGGAGCGCTGAGTAGAACATTCGGAATGTTCGTGAGGAAGGGGTCGATGTATATGCCCACCACTGTGAGTCTCTTGGTCGACCAACTGGACAATTTTAAGGCCCTCCAGATCGGCTAGTAAGGTGCTCACTGTGCTGGTGAGTGGAGAATCCATATGAAGGTTGAGGTCACCAATGATTGTAAAATTGGCTGTCTTCAAAGCTAGAGACGCAACGACCTCAGGAAGACTAAGACGGAAAGCTCCGTCAGGACCAGGAGGTCTGTAAATAAGTACTCCAGACAGCGTAAAGTGGGGGGATATGGTAATACTAAATTGCGCACTTTCACAAGCTGCCACTGAACTAATCTGCCAGACGCAAGGGTAGCAAGATTTTACAGCGGCTGCTATGCCACCACCTCTAGAATTACGGTGTAAGGTGTACATGGTGTACCCTGGAGGTAAGGCTAGATTAATGGACGCCATAGCCTGGTCATGTAACCATGTCTCCGTAAGGAAAAAGACGTCTGGTTGCTCGTCCTCTAATAAAGTAAAAACTTCCAAAAAATGGCAGACAAGCGATCTGACATTCAGGTGAAATACTTTAAGAGAGGGGCGACTCGCACCGTCAGTCACCACTATTCCTGGCCTAGGCGCGCATGAGTTACGCGTGAGAGACTTTATAAGCTTAGGGGTGGGGAGGACGAAGGGGCAGTTGGGACACTGATATGGGCCGCATCGTGGGTCCACAGCATGATGGGAGCGGCATGTTACCTGTTGGCGTAGATGATGTATGTCCGTGATGGAGGGCATCCTGAGTCGTCCTGAGTATCCTGCCCTAGCCCTGCCTTAGCGCTGACGGGAGCAGACGGGCAGGACTCTGGTGAGACTCAGGCGCAGTGAAGGCGCTCCCGGTGCGCGTCACCGCTGCGCGACCGGCAGAGGACTGAAATAGTCTCTGCAGGGCGAGATCTCGCGATAATGCGCGAGAGTGCCCGAGCCCGATCTAAGATGGCGCTCACAATCGTCCCCGGTGCCCCGTGATCCCGGACCCGCCAAAGGCGGTGCTGATTGTCCCCAGGGGGGGTTTTACGGTGCAAGAGGTGAGGCCAGGGGGGGCGCCTGAGATAAGAACAAGGTCAAAGTGACAAAATAAAGATTTAAATAAAATACAAAAACGGGATAATTAAAATCAGTACAGCAGGCAAAGCAGCGCGCAGAGCGCTAGTGAGGTTGGTATGGTCACCTTCTCCATAATACAAGACATCTATAATCTAGGGTGGATACAACAACAGTTACAGGAGTATTCCAACATAAAAGAACCATATAGAGAAGAATTTTGAATTTCAGTTCAGCAAATAAGTTCTTCTCATATTCCATACAGCTGCTAGGTACTTGCTGATGGCAAATACAGTGAGGGGGGATAAATCACTTTTCAGCAGCCTATATGCATCTAAGTGGTGCCTAAAACCCCAATTCCTGCAAATGGGAATAATCCACTTTTTCCTAGATATAATGTACGAGGGACAAAAAAACAATAAATGAATATCATCCTCTAGCTGGCTAGAGCAAGCAGGACACTTTTTAGGAGTAGGCGGATGCCATTTGCTGGTGAGGGCTCTGGTTGGAAGTGCATTGTATCTCCATTGTAAAAATAATTTTCTCAGGGCAATAGGATTAATATCATCCAACACTGTTTCCAAATTGTAATGATCCTTCATAGATATGAAGGTAGTGGTCATTGGTCCCAGTTTGTCACTTACAAGGGATACTGAGAGATTGTAATTATGAGATAATGCAACCAATTCTTTACGCAATATGGTTGCACAGGCCTCTAAAGGTTTTGTCCACAAGCTCGAAAGTCCCAACCTAAAAAGTTTGTTTTTAACGTACTTAAGCCATGGAGTGTTATATAGAGCTGGGTGTAGGTAGAGTTCCATAAGTTCGGAACGATAACTCAGGAGTTCAGGGGTTATCCAAAGACGCCTCCAAAAAGTTAGGGGCTTCACGCCAAGTTCCTCCTTTATTGGTCTCAATCCCATATCGAGCCTTAGGGGAAGAAGCGGAGTACTTGATGGAAGGGTAGCCAAGTTCCGTAAGAACTTGTTTTCCGTAGCGGCAATTTCCGGGGCACACTCAATGCCCCAGAGTTCGCCGCCATATATTAAAGCCCCGCGAGCCTGCATTTTATAAATTTCCAGGGGCGGACCGATAGGATGAGTCATGGATTGATTCCATAGTTTCAGAATTCCCGCCACCCTTTGAGTTAGCTTTAGATTTGATTTTATCTAATGATGGGACCAAGACATTTTTTCATTCAAAGTTAGTCCCAAATACTCGAAAGTATGGTCTCTCTCTAAGCTAATGCCATTTATGGTGGGGTTAGGGCGAAGGGACCTGGTGGGATTAAAGATCATGAATTTAGTCTTAGCCGTATTGATCTCTAGCCCCCGATCAGTACAAAAGGAGACAAAGCCATCTAGGACTCGTTGGAGCCCCATGGGGGTCTTAGCTAGGAGCAGGATGTCGTCAGCGAACATAATGGCAGAAATGCCAATGCCCGCGAGCCGTGGAGCATCTCTATCTGGCACATCATTTAGATGAGAAATAAGACCATTTACGTAGAGACAAAACAATGTGGGAGCCTGGACGCAACCCTGGCGTACCCCTCTTTCGACAGGGAAGCTAGCTGATAAGCTACCATCTCTACCACATCTTACCTTCGCATAATTATTAGTATGAAGGCGAACTAATATATGCAAGAGAGGACCCGGAAGGCCTAAATCTTGTAACACAGTCCACAATTTCGTGCGTGGGACTAAATCAAAGGCCGCACGCAGGTCAACAAAGACTGTGTAAAGGGAGCCCCCCTCTATCTTTACTGTTTTCCAGAAGAGCATGCATAATCTAAAAATCTGATTTGTTGTAGAGACGCTCTTTCTGAAACCAGCCTGATAGTTGCTCAGAATCCCAAAGGTCTCTATCCAATCCGTAATATGATCCAGGATCAGTCTCGAGAAGAGTTTCTGGGCAACATCTATCAGACTGATAGGCCTATAATTTCCGGGCAACAAGGGGGACCCTTTTTTAAAAATATGCACAACTTCAGCACCGAGCCAGGTAAGAGGAACAGGCAAACCATCAAGGATTGCGTTGAATAATAATGTGAGATAAGGTACCCAAACTCTAGGTTCATGTTTGTACAGATCTCCTGGTACCCCGTCCAATTACAAGTATGCTAACTCTGGTCATCTGGCACACAGGCCTGTCACATGATTGTGTGAAAGATTCCATTCTCTCAATTCAAAAGAGTGAGTCCATGTGTCAGACTCTGTAACAGTGACTACACATGCCATTCATTGTCAGACATAGATGGTCACTGGTTGACACATGGCTGAAAATGTGAGGTATGGTGTTAGATACACCTTCACAACAGTTGCCATGTGTGTAAACGCTGTTGACTATGCATACTTGTAGATTTGTAAGTCACCAAAATGAGATGTAAAACAAGAGCAATCTAAGCTGTCGGTAGTGTGCAATATGTCTAATGGAAGTGAAGGTCATTCAGACTTGGTCCATATAAATGCAGACATCTGCAGTCTAGACAGGATTAGCGCACAGTGTTGACATGACTCATGAAAGATGGTGGTTCAGTAGTGATAGTCTATCCAGACAATGCACCCAGACAGGCCAGTGAAATGGTGTTCCACCAGAAGCATTGTGAAGATGCATTCATCAGACTTGGAAGTGTGTTGACCATTGTTCACATCTGCAAATGGTGAGCTTTGTACATTGTGCACTAAATTCTGATTCATCTTCATGACACTGTGCATAGATGACACAAGACAGTGGGCCAAATGCCTCTCATCCAAGATAGTCTTACTTCCTTGGTGAATCCACAATAAGAGTCTGATATGTGAACCAAAAGTAGTGAATCTGAGTTACAGGCCAAGTGAGCACAATCACTGTTATCTGTGTGACATGACGCATGCAATGAGTACGCATTCTCAAAGCTTCAAAAGGATGTAATTGGACCTGTGACATTAGAGCCAATGGTTACCAATTTGATGACTAGTGATTGCAGAACGGATACCATGTCTCAATTCAATTGTGTGAATCCTATTCCCATTGTGAGCTCCGAGCTCCCTTTCAGGAGATGAGACAGGTATTTCAAGACACAAGACAGCCAGGTGCAAAATACATTACATCAACTGCTACATAGTGGGGTATTTGAAATGGTGCTTATGGCATTTAATATTGATACATGCAATGGTGTAGATAACATAATGTTGAGGGAGCAATGCTTAACATGCAGACTGACAAGTGCCATGTATGTAAATGTATCAAAAGATGATAGCATTAGTCAAAATGATGTAGTTGTTTGAACTGTTAGTATCTGTGATGTTACCTATGTGTCAAGTGCATACAGATGACTTTTGTGATTCTTTTTCTTTTTTCTCCACAGCATCAGCACTGGCCAGCATAGGAGGCAGTGCCACGGATGTAGGGGGAGCAGTTCATCAGTCTGTATCCAGTGCAGAGTCAGACATGGATTGATCAACTAGCGGGCGGATGAGGGGAACCACATTGAGGGCAGATCTGCACCAACATCTGCAGCATCATAGACCAGTCAAGCTCCAGTGATGACTTCCTGGTGGTGGAGGAGAAAGCGGATGATTCCTCAACATCAGAGTCTACCACCACCACTACCATCTCCACCATCCCAGCTGCTCCCAGTGTCCGTGGCCGGTCCCGTGGCAGGGACCTATCTCTTTCATGCCAGGCACCTCACTCCCTGCAGAGAAATTCTGAACGGAATCAATATTGAGTTATTATATACTCCCATCCCCTAGCAGGAAACACTGAGGGTCATTGAAAACATCGTGTTCGCAGAAAGTTGGGAGTACCAAACACCAAGATTCTTTGTCCTCTGCCTTGCCAAGTTGGCACTGACCAGGAACTTTTTTCAACATAAAGACACCATATACTTGCAACGCCATGGCATTTCCATGGGAAGTTAATTTGCTCCCAGTTTGGCTTGTCTTTATGTGTCACATTTTGAAAATGAAAATGTATACTCAGAGATGAATCCGTTTCTAGACCACTTCAGAGTCTCGAAAAGGTACATTGATGATGTCCTGCTTATCTGGAAGGGATATAGAACAACAGCAGAGAGTTTCTTGACTTGGCTTAAAAATAGAAATCCGTTTCTGTTCTTTACATCAACTATGACAACTGAATCCCACCCTTTCCTGGATTTGACAATAAGAGCAAGGAATGGCAAATTGGCGAGAGATATGCACAATAAACCCACATGCAGAAGTAACCTACTCACATTTCATAGCTTGTGGGAGAATTTGCCCTACGGGCAATTCTTACGGCTGAGAAGAAATTGCTCAGAGTTGGGATCTTTTGACAAAGAGGCAGAGATACTTGGACAGAAACTACGGGAACAACATTACCCAGACCATGTTGTGAAAAGAGCCTGGAAAAGAGCAAGGAACAATCACAGAGATGCTCTTTTGGAAACACACACACAAGAGAAGGTGGACAGAAGTATTTGTGTTACTACAATTAATACAGCATTCAATCACATCAAGAAAATAATTATAAAAAACTGGCTGATCCTTAACTCAAATGGGTTGGGCATGGAGAGTCCCCTTTTCTCATTTAAGAAAAGTGCAAGTATCAGGAACATTCTTGTACACACATGACCAGCTGGAACAGGATGCAAAGAAAGAAAGAGCAAACCTTACACCTTTGAGTTTACCCCCAGTGACGGGACACTGTGCATGTTGGTGTTGCAAAGCCTATCCTCTGACAAATAACTGTAAGACGGTTGATGTTGGGTTACCATCCCCATGGGAATTGCACAACCATACCACATGCAATTCAAATAATGTGTTCTACTTCATAAAGTGCCCGTGTGGCCTTTTATATGTAGGGATGACAACCAAGCGAGTCAAAATCAGGATCCTGGAGCACATGACCAACTTTAGATGTGGGAGGCTGACAACGATGTTGACAACCCACTTCTTTAAAATGCAACACTCCGAAAAAGATCTAAAGTGGATCGTATTAGATAAACCTTACATTCCCCCAATAACCAGGATGTGGTGCAGCACCTTTTCCAGAGTGAACAAAGATGGGTCCACAGGTTAAGGTGCAGTGACCAAGGACTGAATAACACCATTCCCTGGCACCATCTGAACTCCAATAGGTGAACTAGGTGGAAGGCATGGGATCTGTAGAAAGGAACTACCCTCCTACGGGGTACCCTCTGATAATGACACATTCTGTACTAAAAAAGAGATCGGAGACGAAGGGTGACAGACAATAACGAGCCCAGGGGGGTTGTTGTAATACATAGTATTAGCTCAATGAACTCACATTACAACACACAATTTCCCATATAGCATGGGAGGTTACTAATTACCCCACACATTACCAAGGGGTGTATACATGACATAAACAATCTCCCAAAACAAACAATGAGAAAAACACATGGCCATTGCCATTAATGTATAAATCCCATTGTGAAGTACTTCAGGTTTATACGAGGGTAGTACCAAAGTTGGGTTACTCCAGATCAATCATTGAAAGATGGCCGCCATCACCGTGATTCTGGAGGAGTGGCAGAACTTACGATATGGGGAGCACCCGTTTCGATATGTACTTACCTTGAATTAAGCTATGTTAGTGCTGTCCATGATGGGTGGAGATTGTTGTAGTAACAAGAGGAGACTCCAATAGGTAGCCATGAAAGTTCTATTAAAATAAAGATGGCCGCCTTACACGCCAGGAATTAGACCAGAGCCCCATGTTGAACTTTGACTTGGGGTTGGTCACATGATTCTGACAAGCCGGATACATAGCACGGGAAAGGGTACTAAATGAGAACGCGCTTTTGCCCCCTGAGTGACGGAGGGCTGAAAGTGGCTCTGGGAGACACCGGACCCTTGAAGAAGTAAGGCCCCGGTTAGACTGAGATGTTGAGGCGAAACTGCGTAAATTTATAAGTATACTTTTGGGTGGACAGTGGACACTGAACATTACTGGGAGTTCAGGGCTATGCATTTGCCTAAGGTAGATGGAGAGCACTTTCTGATACAGCGGAACACATTTCAAAACCAACGGGTACTGGGGCTTGCCAAGATTTTGGACATAGCGGAACCCGTTTTTAGAACTACGGAGACCAGTGCTGACTGTTGTTCAGTATGAATCTTAGACAAAGTTAGTAAGAGTCCCATTTTTAATAGAGCGAATTAGGATAGCAGAACCTGATTCAAGATCCACGGGGACCAGGGGCTAGTAAATATTTTGTACAGAGCTGAACCCGATGTCAGAACTACGGGGACCAGGGCAAATATTGATATTAGAACCCCAAGTATAATATACCAGAGGCAGACTCTCATGGCTTAGAGGGAACAAGAAGGCCTATTCTGGTAGTTACACCATGGTAATTAAGAGATGCACACAATACTATTAGACCCCCCCTGGGTTATTAATAACTTGTGAACCAGCACACAGGTCGTAGTATGGATTTTTTCTAAACATGGAGAAAATATGAAGGGTGCACCACTGAAAGAGGAGCAATGTCTCGCACGAGTAACAGATACATATATCAGAAGGAACACTCTAAGGATTGGTGTAATGTCTGAAAGTAAATGAAACATGATCCTAGTTCTTCGTTACCATATTTACTTACAGAGTTTGACTACAGGGCGGTGTTCCCACTATGGCCCCGGGTTAAGAGGAATACTAATGCAACTCTGGTAAGAGTGTGTACAAATGTATATAGAAATTGTTTTTAACCCAAGAATACTTTGTGATCGCTATTTAAAGAAATATGGTTATGTAGTGCTGGTTGCAAACTCACTTATAAAATTGAAAGGCGGAGAGCCAATGTCCCCAGAGGGGTATATTACACATGGTGATTCAATATGAGAGGGGTATAAACGGCAGATAATGTAGTTTAAAAAGATGTTTTTCAACTAGGTAAGAAAGATGAGTGTTGTTACTCGACAGGAACCAAGTTATGAATAGTGCTGACTATAGCCAAAGTAGTGAATTTATGTAAGCACTACTAGTGGGCTCAGAACCCTGAGGAAGGCCAGAGACCCAGTAGGACTAAGATGATTGGCTGAAAGATGTCTGTAGGAGCAGAAGGGGTGTTGGAGAGGTAACCTCTCCTACACACCCATCATTTCTTTTTAATCCTGTCAAGTAGGACCCAGAATAAATAAATATAAAGGTTACCACTTAGACAGTTTTATTATCTTCTTTTCTCTACATTTTTGGGATCCCACATTTGGAGAACTATCTCCTTTTCTTTTCTCTTCTATCTATCACAAAATGAGCACTGGTCCGCATCAGTGTGTATGTAGCGGCCCAGTGATGAAGCATGGCCCAATTTAGTGGGTGAGGGCAGTCTTTAACAAGTCCTTGGGCTTGCTTTCAGACTCTGATTCAAAGCTGAGTTTCACCCCTCATGTGAAAAATCTACTGTCACGAAGGGGATACTTTCCAGGTTACCAGTTGACTGTGTCTCCTTCTCTTTTTGTAAGTTTAGTGGTATTAACAGGAGAGCTAGAGGAGGTTAATTCTCCTGTCTCTTTCATTGTATGGACACTTCACCCACTGCCACTTTCTCCCCTGCTGCCCTCAGTGTGGAGGCCATCAACATCCTGAGGCAGTTCTCTGTGGGGCACACATCAGTTCTGAATGTCCCCTATACACACACCACTCTTTTGACTCAAATGTCATCATTACTGGAGGGCATTCACTCAGACATGTCTGCCCTACAGGGATCCAGTCATGCTCTGGCTTCCACACTGGGGGCAGCAGTATCCCAGTTTCAGCAGTCCACCCCCCTCCTACCTCTTTCCCATCCATTGTCCCTCGATTTTACTTTACCTACCATTAAGGGTTATACCATCCCCAAAATTGTAAAACCAAGTCCCTTCCATTCTCCATCAGGCCCTCCCACTACAGCTGTCCACCCCCTCAGTTTGAGAATTCCACTGCAGTGAACCAACTTACTCCTCAAACTGACCGAACCACTGCAGTGGACCCACACCCCCGACCTGATCCCATCCCTCCCAAAAACCATCCAGCCCTCCCTAGTTTTGTCCCTGTGGTGCCTGGCGTGCCCCCTAGATGCCCCTCCCAGGTGAGGTGCCTTTTAGCAGAAATTGTGCAGGCAAGACTTGATGGGCATGACTCATCTGGCCAATGTGTCAGAGACTTTTGGACTGGCCATTGGCCTTTTGTTATTTAATATCTTCAGCTCTCATGCAAAATAAAGCTGATTCAAATTTGCGTTTACAGATTTCTGTATTCTTCAAATTGTTTTAAAGTCAACTGTAAACGTTCAATTAGTAGTGTAAACATACAATGATGTTAGTATGGCATTGATTGCATATGGTCCATAAAGTATGAGCCCTTTGATAGGATGCATTGCAGATTTTTGTGTCTACATATGCTGGGTGTCATTGTCCACATCAGTTTTGGCTATGAGTGTAACATGAAGGCACAATCCTTTCCTTATTTACATCACAATTGCACATGTGTCAGGCGTTCATATGTCAACTGTGCAAGAGTTTCAAAGTGCAACAGTTTAGGAGGAGCATGCTGCATATGTTTGTGATGTACAGATAGACACCTGTCTCATTGATACACTTGGGTACATATGGATTTTGACTGCATGGTTGTAATTTTGGACACATCCATGTACACAGATAATGATATAATACATGTATGTGACTTGATAGTGATGGACCCATGTCTGTGTCTTTTTTAGATCTGTTAGACTCGTGTCAATAACAACCTTGCCACAGGTGACATGTCACTGTTGGTAAATACCCTTCATGGCTGGTTACTCGTCTGATACATTTTCTGGGCCCATGGTGAGTGTAAGTTGAGCAGTGTTCTAACAGTCTTCATACCCTGTTTACTCCAAGGACTCTACTTTCTGCAACTTTCTGCAGGGATTCATGTTAGGCAAGGTGTGTGTTGCAATAATAGTACATTGCTTGCTACTTTATGTGTAATTCATGCCCTATAGCGTTTGTTTTTAAACATCACGTGTGTGTTTTTTTTTCAGTCCAAGCCTAGATGTCATATTCACAACCACACACCAGTCACAGTTGTGCATTTGAATTTTGTAATTTGTGATTGACTGAGATTGGTGTCCTTTTAAGCAATGGTTGATGCAGTTCCAGGTCACACAGAGCTGATCTAGGACTACTATTCTGCCTGTTGGATTGCCCAGTGCTACATGTGTTAAGCCAAGTGGACAGTGAGTGCACAGAAGTGAGGTTTGTCTGTCCACTTGCAGATGCTACAGACGCCGGTGCCACATCCAGGCTCTTAGTTGCCACACAGGGGGGGATGTGTTGTTTTGAATGTGAGGCCTAGCTGCAGATGTGTTAACCAAGGTTCATATTGCATATGCTGAGCTTGTCTAAACAAGGGTAAAGGTGAGCGTGACTAGTGTTCAAACATTTTCTATGGAGTGCAGATTCATGTCATTGTGGCAGTACAAATTTAGTCATTGTCAGAGAGTGTGAGTTATGAGTTAAGTTCATAGGCAACTCTTGTGTAAGAGACATGAGGTATATACATTCACCCAATATCAGTGGTTAAACATACAAGGATGTGAATCAGAGTATGGGAGGCTGTTAGACTGGTTAAATCCTGTGAAAGTGTTTGATAGGAATAGGTAGATGTGATAGGAGTATGACCAGGTAGACAAGGTTTGATTCTGGCAGGAGATGAGAGCTGTGGTCTGTGTCACTAGGGTGAGAGAGGACTGTTACATGGCTGTTCTGAGGAGTGAAGTAACCCTGGGCGTAGTACTACGCTACGCCCGCGGAGCATGCGTAGTTTGTGCTACTACGCACTACGCAAATTGCATGTAGCACAGTGCAATAACACGTAGTATAGCGGGAATTTTTTGCTTGCTCGCGGTCCTCAATGTCAAGTTGGTGGCCACGATCGAGCAAAATCAACATCCGGCAAGACTTTTTCCTCGTTCGTGATCAGCAACATCAAGTTGCCGATCGCGAGTGTGGACAATAAACCTCCCGGCGAGATTCTCAACGCAGGGAGGTCAGGTTTCTCATTGCAAGTGGTCGCGTATGCTCGTGACCGCTTGCAATGAGAAACTACCAGTCCGCGTTGAGAAAGCTGCCGCTCGAGTACAAATCTACTCGAGCGGCAGAAAATGACCGCTTGCACTGTGCAAGATGCTGTTTGCAATGATTGCACAATGCAGACAAGCATCCAGCACTGTGCAATCAGTGCGAACAGCATTTCCCTACCTCACTACACAGTTCGCGTAGCTATGCGTAGCGTGAAGTGCACTTCTCGTAGCTACGTATAGTGCTACTACGCAAACTACGCCCAGGGTTAGAGTGAAGATGGTTGTTACTGTGCACAATTCAATTGTTGTATGGGTCCTGGAAGTCATATGTGGATGTGACAGGGCCACAGTGAGACAAGGTTAAACTTGTCATTTGTAACAATGTGGATAAGTGTATGTCAGGGCTATACACCAGTTGGGAGCATTAGTGTGCTACAAAGTTACATAAAAGGTGTTGTATAGTTGATGTATGTTGTGTTTGAATCAGTGTACGCATTTGTTTTGGAAATGACAGTCTGTAAAACCTAAGCTGAGTATGGTGTGTATATGTTTATATGTAAATGGATGAGGACATATTCGTTGAGCAATGTAAGTGTCTTATTGTGAGATGTGTTGATGTGTTAAGTGAACATGTCAGAGTGGGCTGCACGATGGGATATGAGTGCAGTCCTAGACATTACTCAGGGTGCAACTGGTGATGAGAGTGATCCATTTGACATGTTACGTTTGACATTGGCTGAGGAGGTGATGAGTACAGTACATTGTGTACATGTCTTGTATGTGAGAGGTATTGTGCACATAGTTATGAAGAGTTGTTCTTTGAATGTAGGTGTAGATGTAAGTAGGGCAGCAGAAGTGTGGGATTGTACAAATACATTTGGAAGAGTTTGAGTCCAATGGTTGAGCATGTGGGGCAGACATACTTTTGCATCTGGGTGGCCCAGAGTGTGCTTATGACATGCTTGTGTGTGTCTGATAGTTTTGAGAGATGAACATGTACTTTGAGTTGGAAGTGAGAGGGGTCATTGCCACACAAGTAGAAATCATGCAGGACATGAGGTAGTGCAGTAATGTACATATGTGTATGTTTGTTATATATACGTAGACAAAATCATTAGGCAGAGTAAATATGAAGACGTGGAATGTGTTTGCTGCAGCTTGCTGTCTTCCACTAAATGTTCATGACTGATTGTTGTAAAGGCCGCTCTGAGTACACTGGCATATGCGAAACATATTGCCCTCACAGGACAATGTTCCTCCACCTAACCTAGCCTTTTCTGAGTTGTGTGTGGGAAGCTGTGCGGAGTTACCCTTTGTAGGTAATTATAGTCACTGATTGTTCATTCTTGCCCTTGCTTACTGCCTTTTGCTGGAGGTGGTAATTGGTTATATTGAAATGTAAGGATGCTTGAACATTGGATGACAGTGCATTGCTTAGAAGGCTATGGCCCCCTCAAGTCAATGATGTGTGTTCTTGTGACACCTGGTGCCAAACTGCTCCAGAAACGCATTCCCACACTTCACAGTAGACTACATGCACAAGTTTATTGTTGGCATTCTGACTTTGAATGTTCAAGGTATGCGGACACACGGGAGATGAACTCATTGTGATGATATATCTGGTTGTAGTGAGGAAAACACATTGCACTGTATGCAAACACACATCTGATTCTGGAACATTACACCCAGTTTTAATGGTTGATTGCATTGTCAATATTTAGCAAACTCTAATCTGGTTTGGCAAGTGTGGCCTTTGTGTGTGTTCATGGGTGCTCCCATTTTGGCCATTAAACACTGCACTAGAGCATGATGGCAATGTGTCTTTGTGGAATGTCTCCTTGACATTTTCTTAGATATGAAGACAATGTTTGAGTGCCAAATGTGGACATAGCAGACTTCATGATGCACATATCCCTTATCCTCACAAAATGCACCCATATCCCCTGGCTTACGGATGGCTATGTCAATTGAGTTTGTGATCCACAGATTGAGTTACCCCCCCCCCCCCCCCCGGCATCCTCACCAGAACTGGCAGTGTGTCTTACACAATGGTCTATTCAGCATGGGACTTTTTTAGGGGGAACATACTACAGCCTGAGGAGTTTGATGCAGTAAATGCTGTGAGTGACATTCTCCAAAGATGACTGTGTATACATACAGATTGGGAGTTGTGTGCAGCTCCAACAGTCCACACTTCGTGATAGTATCCCACCTTGTTGTTGCCCAATGCTTCTTTCAAAACCACAATGGATTTTGTCTACAAATGATTCAAAGACGAATGTGACACAACCACTTCTAGGTTGCTGTATTGGGAGGCACTGAAATCATTACAGAATGGCTGGGTCTGTGGATTAGTGTGTTGACTGGGCCAATGTACTTTGGTCTTTAATGTACACAGAGGCATCTCGATGTCATACTTTTGTGAGTAGATTGGAGTTCTGCTGCCCTGCAATGTTTCAGTGTGTGTTTTTTTGGACTCATGCATTCACTTTGTGATACATACATATGTGGGGGTCTGGCAGTTCTAGGTCCACCATCAAAAGTGTGTTTCTAATAGTATTTGGCGGGCAAGGTGTACCTACCTGATGATGACATTCCCGCTTTGGACATGCACAACATGTTTGGGACCCATGGTTGGATTTAAAGTGAATACCACATTCTGTGATCATCTCTTCAATTGTAGCCTCTGTGCTTTTACCTGTCAAAGGATGATTCATAAATGCACACTGCCGCTGCTCTAGAGGGTGGTGTGTAGGTTAGACTGTCCAAATGAGACTTGCCTCACTGCAAGGCCCCTACATATAACCAACCTCCATGCACCAGCCATGACCTGAAAGTGATGGTTGGGTGGGGGAGATGACACTGCTTCTGTCAAGAAATGCAAGGCAGTGCGCTAAGGTGAGTATGCTCCAAAGGCTGTCCCCATCAGCAATTTGCAGCACAGCTGGTGAGCGGACAATATACTTGCAACACATTGCAATGGCCTGGTGGGGACTAGTGACGTGAGTCAGTCTCTTGGTGTGTTATACAGAGGTCACACAACCATGGGCACACAGGTCCCCCTGGTGCACCGGCCCTTCGACCAATGTCCAATTTCATACATAGCCAATCCAAGGCTACGCAGGACACTTTCTGTTCATAGTTAACACGCATAGGGCTCTATGGTCTTCAGCCCCCCATTGTGTGTTTCGTCCCAGGCTGAGACAGCTTCCATCCACACACATACAGTCTTTGAGCTGCTGTGTGTGGCTGGTCTGTCATGTTTGTGCATCAGCACCTGATTATTTCACATGTTTTTTATGACTCGTTTACCAGCTGAATAGGCTTAACTTGTTTTTTCAACCGTGCATTGAGCACCAGCATCTCCACTCTGCCTATTCCTCAAGGTTGGTAGTTCCTTTTGCTGTGGGAATGCATTTCTTGCAAAATGACTTTTATATTTTTTGGGGGGAAGAATTCCTGCAGCATGTACTCCACCTGTAGGTATTGCAACACATTGCATGAGCACCAGTTACATTGTTCAGGCACCCATTGACTGGGGTATTTAACTTCCAACCCCACGTTTGCCCCTACATTGATGGGGGTATTTACCCCCAACACCCGGTTTGCCCCTATACTGCTGGGTTATTTACCACCCAACACCAGGTTTGGCCCTACATTGCTGGGGGTATTCCCCACAACACCAGGATTGCCCCTACATTGCTGGGGTATTTACCCCAAACACCAGGTTTGCCCCTGCCTTGCTGGGGATATTTATCCCAAACCCCAGGTTTGCCCCTACATTGCTGTGGGTATTTACCACCGAACCCCAGGTTTGCCTCTACATTGCTGGGGGTATTTACCCCCAACCCCAGGTTTGCCCTTGTATTGCTTGGGGTATTTACCCCCAACACCAGGTCTGCCCCTACATTGATGGGGATATCAACCTCCCAACACCATGTTTGCCCCTACATTGCTGGAGGTATTAGCCCCCAAGCCCCCCCGAAAAATGCCTCAACATTGCTGGTAGTATTCTCCCCTATCAAATTTCACTGTAGACGCGCCCCTGCTTTGTCTTTTATTGTCTTTTGCGGAGTAGTTATGTTCCTGTGTACGGCTAGGTGTCGGACTTAGTGTCTGTGACAATCATGTCGGTTAGGGTGGTAGTATTCTTCATAGGTGTAGAGTACGGGAATGACGCATGCGCAACATTGGGGTCTGTGCTTCACCACAAACTAGGTGACGATACAACCTAGTCCTGTATATCTAAAAAGTATACGCGGACATACGATTACATACCGAATGGCATGTCAAACCACGAACACCAGAATGCAATGCGAGAAACATCATAGGGCAAGATCAACACGCTAGCTCCATGATACTTTCACCCATTTGTGCATACATATATTATGACCATCCAAGACTGAGGACAGATTTGTCACTATTATTAAGCATTAATACTATTGGTGACACACAGTACAATTAACGATGTAAAAAAAACGAAAAAAATGGGGTTTGTGGATGGTAATACACACTGAATGAACAATGCCAAAATTTAATGATCCGTGATCATGAATTACACGGTAACAATGTGATTATGTAATGATTTGATTTCGATAGCACTAGCACTGTACAAGGATAATATGGCACCCAATGTCACTGTTATTGAGCATAGATAGACATGTGTAGTCCTTTCACTATGTTTACGGCCATACTAGAGAGAGTATGTAACTTGTAACATCGCTGTGTGAACAAGCCCTTTTGAGGGCGAAATGTGTCACGGCGGGTTTATGACTTGAATAAACTCCCTTTTTTGTTGTCAAAACTCTTGTGGAACCCTGCTGATTTGACGGTCTGAGTGCGCGAGTGGAACTCCGTTCTGAAAGTGATATATATATAAAATATTTTGTACAACTATATTTATAACATTGATAATTGTTTTGATATTTTTGCACTTGCCATTATAGGTATAGGGCATTATATATTTTTATGTCGATATTTTGTACATTCTTAAATATCAGGATAATTTTGGCGCCCTTCCAAGTACAAAGAATATACCCTCTACGGGCAATAGCATTAAATGTTGAATGAAAAATGGATCCCCATAGGATGGGCTCTGATTGGTAGAGATCTCCAGGTATTCTATCTAGCCCTCGAGCTTTGCCCTTCCCTAATCTGCAAATTGCAGACATGGTTTCTTCTAATGTAAAAGTAACTACTTTGGCTGCTTCTATTTCGATTGGCTGATTTGGCCCGACCATAGCAATCTCAGTATTTATTTCACCTTCCTCCCTTGAAAACAACTGGGTAAAATGCTCTACCCAGACATGTGTGTGAATTAAGAAGTCATTTTTTTTCTATATGTACTGCTCCTTTGGCTAGTAAGTGCCAATATAATGTCCAATCTTTCTTTCTAGATGCTTCAGCTAAGATGCACCAGTGTTCTTCCTTCCAAATTTTCTTGGCCTCTATCTGTGCCTTACTATAGGCCTTTTTACTCTCAGCTATAGCAGTGCTGTTTCCACTCTTTATTGCAGTTTTAGCCTGTTTACAATTTCCATCATAACAGGGCGTGTCTTTCAGCCTTACACAGAAGCTTTAAGATTTGCTACAGAAATTGCTGTTAATTGCATTGAGGAGATGGGAAAAACTAAGCATAATTCTTAAGTCATTGCACCCAGAAATGCATAGGATAAGGAGAGTTGGGACTACCTCGGCATAGATAGCGGGTGTAGACTTCTCATCTGTTATTACATGGCTCTATTTAATCCATCTGTCATTATTTGTAGTAACTATGGGCATGGCCTTTCTATCGATGCAAATTGTCAAACAAGGAATATCAGTTAGCCCCATAACCAGTGCACTGTGATCATTACCATGTCTGGGCATGATGAACATATTGTGTACTTTATGCCATTATGTAGTCGATCCTACTTCAAGCATTTTCCCTTTTAAAGGTAAATTATCTATCTGAATCAGATGGCATCCACCCATTGCATGCACATACTCCATAGGCTAGGGTAAAGGACAAGACTTGCTTCCCCACCTTTTTGCTTCTCTTGAGGGGAGTTAACTGCAATTGTTTTATGCGTCTTGCTAACTCATCCTCTTGGACGAGGTCCTGGACATAATCCACAGGCTCATAGGTTACAATAAAGTCTCCAGCTACTATTAAATTCTGCCCACTCTATGGGTTCTCTAGGAAATTAAGCAAAGATGCTATTGTGGGAGTCTCCTGATTTGCATTTGTGATTGTATATTGTTAATTAACCTTAATGCAAAGTCCCCTTTCAGAGATTTATGGTCAAGTCCTAGTATATCTGCTGACTCAACGTTTAGCCTGCTGACTTTTCAGGCCAAACTTGTCTTAACCCAGATGAGTAAGCCTCCTGCTGTACACCGTGCTGCCGATGGCCTGGCTTGGACATTATAATTTGGGTACCCCACCCTGATGATTGGTTTCGTCGTCCATGTTTCCTGGAACAGGCATATGTGGCATCTGTCTACGAAGTTAACCCAATTGGAATCCAACAGTTTTTTACCATAACCCTGCGACATTCCACAAGATCACTTTTATTTGTTGTTTGGAGCGTGTTATCTCCTTTATCATAGGGTTTCCCACAGTCTTCTGCCCACCTGAGGTAGGGCCTGGTTCAGATTGAGCCTGGCATTGGAGTGGGGCAGTTTACACGATTATTGGGGTATGGGCTCTCTAGCATCTAGCCCTCCATGGGAGGCATAATGCTGATCCAATGTGTTGTACCCTCTTGACATAACTTGTGTCCACATATTATCAATTGTTCTACAAGGTCGGGGGATCTGCAATTAACAACAATGCAATCACCCTGTGTGTGTTTTCTCGATGGTCCTATCCAGCCCACTCTTCTTGCAAATAGGATTTCTTGATATCTTGAGATATAAAAATCAGTTCTATGTGAAATCCAGAGACAGATTTGGTTTTTTAATTGGCTTGTGGACTTCTTCTTATTCACAAGGAGGTGGGGAATATTAGTTCAAATGACCACATAGGTACAGCATTCCCGTATAAGATCCAACTTTGCCTGGCTAGGAATGCCTCTTGTATTATTATCTACTAGAGTGGAGTTAGGTATTGCATCACTTACGTTACTACTTTGTTGGGCGCAATCCTGAGGACCTCGCAAACCCTTTACATTTGAGGCCTCAGCTCTTGATACCCTGCCCTTTATAGGTCATTCATACACAACCTCTCCCACCCCTTTGTTGTAATCCCTTATTCAATTATTAGCAGGAGGGATAGGAGGAACGGCAACGCAAGATTGATTTCGGACCTGAATTTTAATCTATCCGCCTTGCATTCACCTACTCCATGGTGCAGACCTCAATATACTACCATGCACTATGATGCTTTCTATTGCATATTATAATTTTGCCATAGAGTCCTTCTAGACTTCAATAATTATTTTTTCTTTCTAGTCCCAAACTGAAGTTACCACTTTAATTAAGTGTAGTAAGCTGACCCAATGTTAGTCTAAGGTGCGATAGCCAACGTTTGGTGTTTTTTGCTATCAGGACATGTAAAACTTGCTACATGTCCTTTTTTCTAAATATCATTCACATTACCCTATGAACCTGTGGGGCATACCTTAGGGGTTACTTATAGGTATTAAAAAGGAAGGTTTGAGCCAGGCAAAAAGTGTATTTCGCCAGGTAAAAGGGCAATATAAACCTGCACAAAAGACTGCAGTAGAAGGTCTTAGATATATTTTACAATTTACTTTAGTGGGTGGCACAATGAGTGCTGAAGGCTACTTTTAGCCTTTCATTTACAGACCCTGGGTACATGGAGTACTATATAGTAAGTAGGGGTTTACAAGTAAATTAAATATTCCAACCATGTGTAGATTATTTTGTCATGTTTTTAATGGAGACCACAAATAGTTTACCACTGGTTAGCAAGAGTAAAGTACACAGAGTCCTAAAAGCCAACAGAACCGGGTTCAGCAAGGGAAGGCAAAAATCTGGGGTGATCCTATAGAGAGGGCACAGCCTAACAAGTATGTATAAGCCATATTGTCTTTAAGAATGTTCTCTAACTTACTGAAGTCACTGAAAGATAGTTGACAGTACACAGCAGTGAGGATGTATTGCCCTTTGTGGGTGAATATACCTTGCCTTTATCTGAATGTGATTGTTAGTGTGTGGACATATAAGAAAGATGAATAGTGATGCATAACATGGGAGGCTGTTGGGCTCAGTAAACTTGGTTAGGGAGATGAACTACAACTATGGAGAGAAAATGGCACTGAATAGACACATTCAATTGATTATTTTCAGATCTATTTATTTCAATTCCATTATTTCGACTACCTTTAGGGTTCAAATTTTCAAGAGAACACCATCTTTGTGTCATGCTTGGCAGTGCAGAGCAAAGAACTCATAAACAACAGACCTCGCAATTTTTAACTTTTATACATCGTGCAAATCAAATATGTTTTAGATCTCAAATCTTTTTCAAATACATCGTCTTCTAAATACATTAATTTCTCTGGAAAAGAGAACAATTTCCCTTTACAAAATTTAGAGCGAATGTCAAAAAGCTAACCAACACCATCTCTAAAGTTTTCCCAAGATGCTCCTCAGCAAATAATATTGCCCTGAAAAATTAATAAGTTGTTAGAGTTTTAGCATGCAGATGTGATATAATGTATGGAAAATTAAAGCACATAAAGCCACATCTAATGAAACATTTAATTGTGATTCTTTTGTGATGAATCTCGTTAATGTGTTTGGTGTCCAATTGTGGTCTGACCTGCCGACAAGGTTTGTAAAACATTTCACTCATTTTAATATCACACTTATTTCTGCAATTATAAGTATAGGCACATATTAGTGCACACATTGCATAAATCAACACAGAACTAAAACTTTTCATGCATAATTCATGAGATGCATTATGGTGTGTTCGTCCTGAAATGGAGATAGCCTGATAGGGCGAGTATGATGATGACTAATGTCTGGTTCTCTCTCTCTCCTTTACGATACTCACTGCCCTCTTTTTTCTGTTTACTCTCTCCTGTTAGTCTTAGTTCAAAATATTTTATTCAACTTTAAAATATAATAAAGACTATACAAAAAAGAGCACCGAAAAAGGTACAGAATTATAATTTTTCATATCTCTAAATATTGAGTTAGTTATAAAACAAATTCAGAAAATGTATTTATAATGCAAGATAATGATCAATCAGTTTCCATAATAGTTGCTAATTAGAGGAATTAAGAATAACACCCAATATAGTTAAGTTTCTCCATCCATTACCACTAGGCATGGATTATAATAATGAGGCATCTTTCCATTTTGTAGTGATTCATTTTAAAGCAGCAGATATAAGAAAGTCAAATCGTTTTTATTTATATCTAACATTTGTGTTAAAAGTAAGATAGATTGGTAAATCACCATATCATATGAAAGATCATCTGAAATGTTAAGTAACTTTACAATGATATCCTATACTTCTTTACAAAAAGTAGAAATGAATTTGCATTCATATAACATATGTCTAAGAGAACAAGATGTGAGACTGCAATGGCAACAAGTTGGGGAGTGTAAAAGCTTTGCTCTAAACAACCGTAGAGGAGTCCATTAACAATTAAACAGTATAAATTAGTTTGTTTGGTATATAGAAACAGAGAGCCGACTAGATAACCAGTTTTTATTTCATATGTGATGAGACTGAGAGATATTAAGCACTGTATTCCAAAATGTCTAAAGATTGTTAATGGTATCTCCTGCAACACTGTTCATTTTTTTGTATAATAGTGAAACAGCATGCAGAGTTGCAGCTTCAGCATGAATATATAGTTATAAATCCGAGATGTCACTTTGTGGTCTATCATTAGAAAATTAATTAGAATTAAATTACATACAATTTCATATTTAGAACATTCCGAAGGAGGTAAATGAAATTGTTGCTGCACTTCATCAAAGGATGAAATTAACTTTTATGATAGATATCATTTAAATAGACAACACCAGCGTTTATCCAAAATTGCCAAAACTTTGTTGAGTGCAGAAGTTTAATTAATGGATTATACTATAGAGACATATTTGAGGTAAGCGAAACTGGGTTTGGAAAAGAGATTCTAAGTCATGTAAAACTAGTAACAATGGTTGAGGATTTAATTCAGATGTTAGAATTGGACATGGATAATAGTGCAGGTAAAGGAAGGGCGATGCCAAAATTGTTCAAAAATAAGCCATATAGGTTATTTATTAGGTTCTACATGAATGAACCAATAGGAACCTTGTTTTAAAATAAATGCTTTTAAGATTTTCATGAAAATCAGGTAAACCAAAACCACCATTAATCTTAGAACTTTGTAATTTTTTTAAGTTGATACGAGCAGTTTTGTTATTCCAAATAATATTAGATATGAGTTTACTATAGTTTTATACAACTTAGGGCCCGATTCTGATATGTTTTGGAAAGATTCCTGACCGAATGGGTTTGGGAATGGTTTCCGACCAAATCGGATCGGGAGAGTCCAACCGACCGAGTATGATGCATCCGGATGCTTCCAGATACGATTTGGTTGGAGTCCATTAACTTCATGGGTGCCTGCCACACTGTGCACTGCTGGTAAGGGTGGACCCATGACTACCCCCACTGGCCCGATTGGGAAGGCTCCAGGTGCAGGGGGGCCCACTATGGGCCCCAAAGTCTGATTCCGATTGACAATTTGAGTCAGACACCATGATTCCAAAAGGCTGTCCAAACCCAGCATCATACTCGGTTGATTGGTAACGCGGCCCGTAGAGACATACGATTCTGAGCAGTACAGCTTGGTCATTCCAAATGCCCTTGGGTTCGGATTGGAATAGTACTAACGCCTAACTTGCATCATACTCGATCGATCGGAAACCTTTTCAAGTTGGTTGGAAAGACAAGGTCCCGATCCCATTTGGACGGAGCAAATGCTGTTAGGAGTCATTCCTAACCGCATCAGAATCAGGCCCTTAAGTGGGAGCTGAGTAGGAATCATAGAGAGAAAATCAAACATTTTTGGAACAATATCCATTTTTTTATAGCATCAATTTTACCCCACCAAGACAAATTTAATGAGGGCCATGTAAGGAATTGATCTTTAATATGTTTAATAATATCATCACAATTCAACTTGATTGATAGTTTAATAGAGTATGAAGATAAAATACCAAGGTATTTAAGTTTTCATTTTTGCCATATAATATCTTTGTTTGGGAGCATATCATGGGTACATTGGATATTTGAAGGAAGAAATTCAGTTTTATTAGTATTTAAAGTGCATCTTGAAACTTGAGAGTGGGCTTGAATTAGATTTAACATGTGAGGAATTGAATATCAAGGTTTACTAATGTATTGCAACACATCATCAATGTATGCTGTAGTTTTAATAGTAAAATCCTTTTTACACTTTCCTTCAGTTTCATCAGAATTGTAATACCAGAGAGGAGGGGTTCAATAGCCAGAAGGAAAAGCAGTGGGGATAAGGGACAACCTTGTCTGGTGCCTCTCTAAGGATTACTATTGCAAGAAATTTGCCAATTAATAAAGAGTCTGGCAGAATGACCGGAATATAATGCTGACATCATGAGAATAAATGAGCTGCCAAAATTAAAAGCCGCTAAGATACTAAAGAAATAAAACCAATGTACCTTATCAAAAGCTTTTTCAGCATCAAGTGCAATAACACCAGTAGGAAAAACAAATGACAAACTAGCTTCAATTATATGGAACAATAATCTAGTGTTGTTCAAACAGTGTCTCATTTTCATGAATCAAGATTGATCAACATGAATAATAATATCCAATGTAGGGGTAATCTAGTTGCTAATATTTTTGCATAGAGTTTACTATCTTGAGTAATTAGGAGATTGGATGACAAGTTGGTATTTTAGTAGGATCCTTATTGTGTTTTGGGTGAACAATAATTAATGCTTCAGTGAAAGAACCAGAGGTTACTCCAGTAATACTAAAGTAAGTAAATATTTAAGATAGGTATAGTAAAGGAAAGGGAAACATTCTTTATCAAATTCAGTAGGGATAGCATCTGGTCCAGAGTATTTTTTTTGATTTAGGGGATTTAATGACCAAAACTATTTCTTCTAGAGAGATCGGTGAATCCATTTTATCACTGATTGATTTAGAAATGTTTGTTAAACCAGCACAATCTAAAATTGTATCAATGCTAACAGTATCTGTGGAAGAAGGGTTAGTATTCAGTGATGACCAATATTCCAAAAATTGATTAACAATGTTTATGTGTGTGACTGTAATTTTGCAATTAGTTCCATGGATTACATTATTTCATTTTTCATCATGTTTGATGCTAACATAATTAGCTAAAAGTTTACATGACCAATTTCCACTGAAACAGAATTTAGCTTTATTCTTTGAAAGTTGAAATCCAGCCCTATTACATAGGAGAGAGTTTAAGTGATTACAAACATTTTGCAATTTTATTTCATGAGAAATATAATTGGAAGAGATATAAGCATGTTCATATGTCACTATTTAGTTTAGAAATAAATAACTTGTTATCATGAGCCATAATGGATATGGTGGCCCCTCTGATATACGCTTTAAATGCATCCCAATTAATTATATCCGAGGTAAAATTTCCTTTACTAAAAGTAAAACATTCATGTTTTGCAGCTGATATTTAGGTATATTTTTGTCAGTTAAGCTTGCATTAACATTCATACACCATCTATGTTTTCATTGCTTAGGGGAGTCGATTTGTACAATAAATGAAATAAGTGTGTGATCCAAAATATCAATATTATGAATAATAGGATCAGAGGCTGAATGAATTAATAGACAGGATATCAATAAATAATCTAAACAGCAGTATGAATCATGAGAATTTGAGAAAAGATTAACAAATTATCTGTAGGATGACATAAGCACCAAATGTCAACAAGTTTGGAAGACTTAAAAATGGACTTTAGAGTATAAAAGACTTTAGGGGGATAATAATTAGTTAAAGATGGTCTGTCCAACAGAGGATCCCATATTGCGGATCATCTTTTGTTGGACCATAAACAATAATTAAATGTAGAACTTTAATTTTGACTATAAGATATCGACATTCTGCATCCAAATATTTATTAAAATTTGGAGATGAAGATTTTTTGTGAATGAGATAACAACTCCATTTTTTATGAGCTGTTGGGGAAGAAATAATGTTATACTCACTGAGGGGTAGCTGTTCCTAAAGAAGGGGGAACAAGACAACCTATTGTGGTAGAAAAAGGTGTGTGTAAGGGTGTTCTCTCATTCTAGTTGGGTTCTTGTGTAGGTGGGGGAATTCCTCATTTTAGACGTGGTGCCCTCACACACCCTAGTGAGTGTCATGCTTCATCATCGGGCGTTGCTCCTCATGGGGGTGGCACTGCAGTCCTCCACGGGCCCCGCAAGAGGGCTCTTTATCAGAGATTTTTTAAGGAGATGCCACATTTGTGCATGCAGGTGTGTGGGCCTGGAGAAGTGAGTGAGTGAGTTAAAATTATCCTCACAGTACCCAGAACCTAGTTTTAATTTAGGGGTCCGGAGGATAAGGTTAAAAAAAGCAGGGGATATGGAGAACCTCCTTAAAACAAATGGGGAGGTCGAAAGAGTATCTTACTGCTGCTCTCACATCTGTGAAAGTAAGTGTAAAGAAGTGAACTTAGGTCAGCGATTTGTCAGGACCGTGCAGTGAGGTGAAGTGAAAATAAAAATAGTAGTCAGGGAAAAGACACCCTATAATCCTACTATACCTATAATCAGGTTCCCCACTCATTTATAATTCTTATACTGTAAAATTCTATTATCTATCGGAGTCGCTTGGAGTAGACAAATATCTGATTTATAGCTTGCCCCTTTTTTACACCTTTTACAGGTTATCATAAACCTTTCACATTAATAGAAACTATTTTATTTATATTGACATTAACCATATTGATTAATGAAAATGATCAGAATTAGAATGTTGAAGGACATATAGAAAAAGTAGCTCAAACAATGAATGTCAAAAAGAAAAAGGAGAGACACGGACAAACATAGATAAGACAATAAAAACATAAATATTGTGAGACAATCACATGCACACATGGACATAAATAACCATCAGATTATATGCTCTAATGAAGAAGTCGTAAAATAGGCAAATTTGAAGAAAATTTCAAAAACATAATGCTCAAGTGTCATTCTAATTAACATCCATGAAGAGAAGAGAATGTTGGTCTAGAAATACTTGAAGATCTTCAGTGTGCTGAAATGATTTGGAAAAGAATCTTTCCAAATTTTCATGGTAGATGGATTGGAGAGACCATATTTGGATCCAGAGTTTTATGGTTGAGGACGATGTGCTGTGAATTTTTTGTGAATATTACCTGTTTACTTTGCAAAGTCTTGCTGAATGTTTTTTAATTATCATTAACTAATAAGAAATGGAATCACTCTTGCTGCCTTTCATATTGTTACCAAATGATAATGACACAGTACTTTAAAAATCAATTGACAAGGTTTAGTTTGGTTTGGATTAAGGTGAGAAGGAATTCTATGTGCCTTATCAATTTCAAATGTTTCTTGAAATTTTAATTGAAGAAGACCAGGGCATAAGATTTCCAGATACTGGATACAGTTATTACATTCAACATCTTCTGGCAGGTTAACAATGTGCAAAGTCAGTATTAGTTTACTCATCAGCATACCCTTTGCTGTGATGGGTAAAATACTGTCAAGTTTTGATTTATTATCTTGAACTTTAATTGCATTATCAGAAGCTTTCATGGCGAGACTTGTCATATCTTTATGAATTTTCCATTGCAATATTGTCTTAATTTGCACACACAGCTTGTAATTCTTCCAACAAAGTGGATAATGAAGGCTCATTAGTATCCACCTTTTATACTCGACAAGGGGAGGAGAAATAGTTTTTTTTATGTATGTTGCTCTTGACAGATACATTCTTTCCTTCCAAAATAATAAATAACTGAATATTTAGGCAAGAATCAATCTAAAATGTCAGTAGAAGAAGCAAAAGAATCTCACTTTAATTAAACTGGAGGTGCAGCAGCTAAAACTGGCTGTGGGAGTGTTCAAGGCAGCAGCCTCGCCCTTACCTTGCAGTAACTCCGCCCTCCTGGCAGGAGATTTCAGTGGCCGTCCAAGAGAGAGACCGGTGAGGAGCTCCATTGGAAGCATACTGGCACAAAAAGCAGAGAAACTCACAGCAAAGACACTTCCATCTAACAACGTAATCTAAAAAGCAGGCTGTAGAGGAGACTTACCTGTAGGTGGCCATTTTGCTTTGCGTGCTCGTGCAACTCACCCTCCTGTTAGTCTTTATTGCAGGCTCATATGTTCTAGTGACAGGAGTGTCAGTTTCAAGTCTGGCAGATGCTCTATTGTCACATTTATTTTCTTCAGGGTTTGGATTTGTTAAAAATGCTTAATTTAACATGGAAATTAGAAGGTCATTCCGCCTCTGTTGTGAGGTTGAGGGTTTTCAGTTATCCTCTTTTCAAACATTGTTTTTGGGTTGGTTTTATACGTGAGATCATGCTAGCAGTGTTGAAGGTCATTCATGCACAGGGATAGCTATACCATTATATGCATATAAAGTCAGTAGCCATAAACTAACAAGACTCATTGTGGTTGGAATTAGGTGTGAATAGACCATCTGGGATTGAAGATTCCAGCCCCCAGTATCCTCTCACATAAATCAAGTCTATTCCTAATAAGGGAAAAATTGTGTTCCCCTCACGGTTTTGCTCAGTTACTATATCACCTTGAGGGACTTTTGCATATGCACCTACTCTTTTCAACATGATGGGAACTATTTATGAAAAAATGGTGCAGCGCATTAAGTACCCGGGCTGCGCTACACCACTGGGAAAGGACAGGAATATAGCATATTTGAGGCAATATGGCACATTCCTGTTCTTTCCCCTAAGCTGGCGCAAAATGGGCTACTTAGCGCCAATGCGGAAATCCTTGTGCCATGGTGCCAAGGTGCCTGTGTTGCATACAGGGCTGTTATCATTCAGGAAGAGACAATTTCCTTTACAAAAACAATCCTGATAGGCTTTTTCCTCTTTCTATGATTGCTGCAGAATGCAGCTCGCATAGAAAGAGGAAGAAACAAAGAGAAATAAAGATATGTCTCTTTCTTATGCCTTACCTGGAGAGGCGTATATTTTTGGTGCATTCCCTGGTTTATTTGTTCTTGTAAATCTGGGAATCCATCACCCTTGGAAATGTCTCCCTGGCACAGAATAAAGCAATGCAGCAATTTGCGCTGCGTTACATTACTCAAGATTCATAAAGCCATGCAGGGCCATGCAAGGTGGCTTTGCGTGGCTTCATAAATCTCAGTTTTCATTTGTGTCACTCTTTTACGATGTTGCATGGTGAAAGACTCCCTCAAAGGGGCTCATAAATATGGCCAAATGTATTCCCTGATGGGCATATTTATGTGAGGCTTGCGCCACGTTTGCCCTACGCAAAGTATATACCGCAAGCCTCTAAGTCAGATATATGAAGCCACACAAAGCCATGTGGTGTGGCTTTGAATAGCTTCATAAATCTGGAGTAAAGCAATGCAGCACATTCTGTTTCCTTACTATGCACAAGGGAGGTGTCCCAAGGGCGCTGCAGTGGGTGTTCTCACGCAAATCTCATGGTTTTTGATGAGATTCCCAGATTTACCAAACCTGTTAAACCTGGGATTGTGCCAAAAAGAGGCGTAACGAGGAGAAAATTATTTATTTCTCCTCGTGTTTCCCTCTTTCAATGTGTGCTACATTCCACAAGAATACATTTAAATAATCAGGCAATTGACATTTGAAAGCTGCTTCCAGATTACCGTTCCTGTGTGATCATTTCATTTGGAATGATGGTGATTGTAGGAAAAAAACTTTTGAAGGTAGGATAATATGGTAAGTACTTTGAAACATACTAAATATTATATCTTTTTTAGCAATCTAATTACTAAACAAGTCTCTAGAGAAGGCTTGGAAAAAATAGATTAATTATAACATTCATAAAGACTGCAATTGAATAACTTACCATAGAATTAGAGACCATCTGGTTTTGACTTCCCAAAGTTTTCACCTTTTTTATGTTTTCTGCCTGTGCACCACAATTGGATGGATTTGGCTTTGTGCTAGTCGAGGATTCTTCTATGCCTTTGCCAATATGTCAGTGATTCCGCCCACAGCTGCCTGGTGCTCTGCTTTGAAGATGCATCTAGGCTTCCAGTTTCCAGGATGAGTCATTACACAGCCTTGAAGTGGGAAGCCTCAGTGCAGCCTCAACGATAAGCAGGAGTGGGTTGTTTGTTTGTGCCAAAGTCTAAGAAGCTGTCATTTTTAGCAACTTCGTTGTTTTTTTAATCTCATGTTTCTTTTAGTCAAATGATTAACAGTTGTGATTTTCTATTCAATTGAAACTGGCAAACTGTAGTTTGAAAATGGAGATGATCTCGACCTGAGGAAATGGTTTGGCAAGTAAAATAACAGTAGCAGATGATCTCGTTGGAAAACATCTTGCAAAATGTGAAAACCATTTGGACGTTTTACCTTGCAATACAACCTGAACTACTGCTTGAGCGGAGTGTGCAATCATTAGAAAACCAATCATGTTCAGATTATTGTATTGCCTTTTGCTAAAAAAATAACAGACTGTCCATCCTTTTTTTTTACAGTAGAAAAAACGTGTTTGTTAGTCAGCATCAGGTAACAATCATATGAGGATCCAGAAAAGGACGTTTGTGAAAGAAGCAACCTTCTATTTCAGTCTTCATCAACAACCACAAAAGCTCCACTGGCAACAGATGAAAGCACAGCTTCCGCCTTCCCCTTATCAGGATAACGCTCTCCTAGCGCCGTGAAGTCCCTTTGGATGGATATTGTGATTAACAAATATAAATACAAATACAGATTTTCAGAACTGTAAATGTGCTTTATTCAAACACTATGAAGTAAGAAAAGTGCAGGAATAGATGGAGGTGATGAAGAACCAAAGGAAAGTGAAGAAAATGAAGTAAAAGGCTTATCTAAAAGGACAATTGAAAATTTGAGAATGCAGTCGATTGCCATATAAAAAAGAAGATAGCACCTTCCACATATACCTATTAGCTTTGCTAATGTTTTTTGTTTTGAGGTGAGTTGCTGCCTAGAATGTACAAGCATCCAAAGTGGCCTCCTTTGAATGCGATTAGTAGGAATAAAATATAAATCTTTCAAACATGGCAGCTGTCTTCAAAACCATAATTGTTTTTCCTTTCAAATTCTGTTTAAAGATGGCCACTGTGGATAAATGTGCAGCCACTGCAGTCATCTTCAAATTGGTTAAGAAGCCTTTTAAGATGGCTGACCACCAATAGGACGAAAGGTAAGAGATGGATTTCTAGAGCAAAAGGACACAGGCGGCCTGTGGGAAATGGGGGGGGGGGGGAGTGGAGGTTAAAAAGAGAGAGGGAATAAATAGTGTGGACAAAGAGAGAGAGAGTGACAAAAATGGTCTCTCACAAGTACTGTTATTCAAGGTATAACGTCAGCAGTAATAAATGAAAAACACAGCCAGATCCAAATGTTCCTGAGCAAGTCAATCAGCAAGTCAAACCCAATTTGAGGGGAGGGCGTGCAAGCCATTGTATCAGGAACAGGAATAGGACTGTGAAATAGAAAACACAGCCATCCAATCATGAGCAAGGTGTCTGTAGCCAAGTACTAAAACTAAGCTCACGCAAATGATTAAATATTGAGATGTCAACGTTCGTGCGAATGCAGCACTTTTACAGTAAATTCCCTGAAAATAGAGCTGAACAACTCAACTCATCCCCTAAAACAGACCCATCAATATAAAACAAAACCGCATATCTTTTAGAAAACTACCAATTGGGGTATTGACACTCTGTCTTGATTGAGAACATCCTGTACCACCTGAATTACAATGATGAATATATGTTAATAGACAAAATCTTCCAGCCGACATCACACACATTTTGCACTTAAACAACAACTTGAAAAGCAATGTCCAGTTTCACAACATCTACCTTCAGGTACTACCCACCATGTATTATACCCTCAATCAGTATATGGACTTTACTACAATTATAACCGAACAAAATGGAATGTGTACAATGCCTTTCAGCGCCAGGATACCCTTGGGCAGACAGTTGCGCTCAATAAGAATTTAATACATACATACTTTCATCTTTCTATAAAGGCCAAGATAACATATATTCAGCACAACATACATGTTGTCCCATAATAAGAAGTTAATATTATATTTTAACTCACAGTTAAGATACATCAGTTACATAGGAGAGAACTTGCTCATCAAGAAGCATTGTAAGACTGAATTAAAAGTGCTGTGGGTGTAATAACATGAGGTATACAAGGTGTATCTTTATAAAAATGTGTATGCACAACTACTTTTCCACAGTTGCATTCCATATTTCTTTGCCAAATTCTCAGTTAGATGCTGTGAGAAAATGGGTTGTTGGTTGAGGAGGGAGTGAGCACTCATCAAGCAACACCTACAATCCCTGTCAGAATGAACCATAAGACACTCGATCAACCAGTGCTTGACCCTTGAGCAGCTCCGAGCACAAACAGTCAGACTTAACTTAGAGGCAGTGTGTAAAGTATTCATGAAACACTCAAACAGTACTAAAATGAAAACATAGCACAAGAAAAATAGGACACCAATTTAGAAAATAGAGTAACATGTATAAATTATTTGACACCAATTCAACAAAAATCCAGTCAGTAGAATTGGAGATATGCAATTTTAAAGATTTAGGTGCAAATAGTGCTTAAAAGCACAAAGCACTAACTGTGGAAATCCGGTCTTGCCAGCCCAAGATAAAGTCACATGTATATGCCAACCATGATGGAGCGTAGGCCGGCTACAAGGACCAAGTTAGGCCCATGTGCAAAGTACTTTAAATCCTGGTTTGTGCAGCACTGGGAGATCACACAACAAGGATGTGTTGTGCAGTGGTGGTTTCGAGGAAGTTGCTATGTGGTGTCCTACATTGCCACCAAGGATGCCATCAATGAGGGGCTTGCAATACGAAGTCCTGCATTGACGATGAGTTGTGCACCAGTAATTCTGATGAAGCCAGGGGCAGCAATGCTTAGTCGAGCATCATCATCTAGGATGCCATTGACGAAGAGCTTGTGATGTGAATGCCTGCACCAAGGATGTGTCACATAGAAGCAGTGATGAGGAGATTGTGAGCTGCGTTGCAAGGTCCTGCATTGTGAATGCAATACACAGCGGTGGTTCCAATGCAGCTGAGAGGAGATGCATTGTGTTCCATCGGTTCTGTTCACAGGACCACACCTGGGCTGGCAGAGCACCTTCAGGCCCACATCCAAGGTTCCAAGTCTGGGCTGGCACCACTTACAGGGGTGGGATTCACTGCTGACAGAGTCCAAGTGCTAGGTTTGAAGTTCTTGGAGATTTTTCTGTCCCTGAGGATCTGTTTCGGAGGCCAGCCTAGTTGCCCTTAGAGTCACTCTGGTGGTCCTGGGCTCAAGATGTAGGTCCAATTATTTTACTCAGGTAGTAGGGCAGCAAAGTAGCAGTTTGTCTTGCACTGCAGCACAGCCCTTCTGAGTCTTACACAGGTCCAGTGGTATGCTGAACAGTTGGGTTTCTGGTCCATTATTAATACCTGATGTTCACTTTGAAGTAAGCGAAGGTTCTGGAGGTTTCTGATTGGAGCAGTGCAGGAATTCCCTGCCTCTCTGTTCTGTCTGTGGTCACAAAAGACTAGTGCGAAAACCCTTGAGTGTGCTGGGCAGAGACTTTACGATGTATAAATGTGTCACAGATGACCCCTCCTGGCAGGGCCTAGTCCCCTTTGTCTTACTGTCTGGGAGAAAAACAAAAAACTGCCAGCTATACCTAGTCATTTGACCCAGGATACAGGCTGCAGGTACCAAATGGTGGGCCAAGAAAATGCTGTTCTAAAAGTGGCATTTTCAGAAATGTGACAAAAATAATCTGACTTTACAGTTGAAGAGGATTTTAAATTAAAATTATTTAGACATAAAACTCAAAAGTGCTACCTGCTCCCAATTGAATGTTCTCACTTAATAAATATACTACATTAACCCAATGTTATCCTGTAGGATAGGAAGGCCTTTCATTAGTGAAGAATGAATTAAAGAGTTTTTAACTACCAGATGATGTAAAAGTTAATGTACATATCCAACTGTTAAAATACACTGCACCCTATCCTATGGGCCGTTTACAGCTGACCCGAAGGTTTAGGCCTGGCAAATGGTTTATTTTGGCAGGTGGAAATGGCAGTTCAAACTGCACACACATGCTGCAATGGCAGGCCTGTGACTTGTTTAAAGGGCTGCAGGCAGCAAGTAGCATTGAATTTACAGGCCCTGGGTACAAATAGTGCCACATTACAAGGAAATTACAAGCAAGTTAAATGTGCCAATTGGGTGCAAGCCAATTTCACCATGATTAAAGGAGAGAGCACACACACACTTTAGCACCGGTTATCAGTGGGAAAGTGCACAGAGTCCTAAGGCCAACAAAAATTAGATTTGCAGAAATGGAGGAGCAAGGCAAACAGTTTTGGGGAAGACCACCCTAAGGCTGACAGGTCTAGCAGTTGGTGTAGGAGCAGATGTTGATGACATGTACAGATGAGGTTGGCCAGGTGGATCATGCCTGTGTTGAAGAGGGTGGGGCTGAGCGATGAACCTTGAGGCACTACACAAATAGGTCTAAGGACTTCTGAAGAGTAAGATGCCAGGCAGACAGCTTTAGTTCTATCTGTTAAGAAGCATAGATCGAGCTGAGAGTGGATCATTGGATGTCAATATTGTGAAGGTGCTTAAGGAGGATGGGGCGTGAAACCATGTCAAATGCTGCAGAGACTTCCAGGAGAATGAGGGTTGCTGTGGCTCATGCAGATGTCATATTTGGTAGTACTGAGTGCTATTTCTGTATTATAGTTGAACCTAAATCTGAACTAATGGGCATTGAGGAGCTGGTGGTTGCTGATGTGGTAAGGACGATATCTGTTGATTATTTTCTCTAAGACATTGGCCCGGGATGGTAGGAGAGAGATGGTTCTGTAGGTGGAAAACAAAGCTGTGACAGCCGACAGTTTCTTGAGCACAGGCATGACAGTGGCGTGTTTCAAGGTGCCCAGGAATGTGGCTAAAGCATTGGAGGCAGTATGGATGGATGTCAATGTTTCCCTGATCAGTAGGAGTGCTTTAGTGAAGACATTGGGGAGGCTAGCACCAAGTGGGTCCCAGAGTATATGATCTTCTTGGTATTAGTGGTTTCACCAGTGGGCCATGAGTTCAGGGTTCGTTTTCACCCGTTATGGAAAGTTGAATTGCAACAGTGAGGTAGTCTGATTGATGACCAAAGGAGGGGATTTTGTTGCAGGAGAATTCTGAGAGCTTGTTGCAAGGGGGGGATGTTGCTGGAGGCAGCAAGAGGCGCAGTGAAATCTCTCATGATGATACCGATTTCCTTACTACTGTTTGTGTGGCACTGATGCAGTCTGCAAGGGCTGTGCACTTGGTTTTCCATATCTGCTTGTAGTAGTGTCAATTTATTTTTCCTTGGTTTCTTGACTTGTTCTCCATTCGTGCTCTAGTTGCTGCAGTGGCATTTCACCAGGCTGTGTACCTCTGTATACCAACTCGACTGAGGTTGGGCTCTTGCTGTTGGTTTGCACATGAGGAGAGCCAGGGTGTCGGCGCATGCAGTGATCTAGAAGTTGAGGTTGCTGATGTATTTTTGTAAGTTGCTGGTATGCTCAGGCTGGTGTGTGGAAACGGTGGAAGACCAGTACTGTTCTGTGATGCTCTTCCACTTGTGGCAGGCAGACCCGGTGTTGGCAGGCCTGTAGTGGTCGGGGATGGGTATTTTGAAACTTATGAGGGCATAGTCTGTCCAGGTCATACTTACTGGCTTGTCAACTCTGACGTTACTGACTGGGTAGAAAATGGTGTACAATAGGTGTCTGGCAATGTGGACAGGTTCAGTAACAAACTTGATGAGACCAATATTTCAGAAGTTTTCTATGGGGCTTGTAGAGTTTGGGTGAGTGGGATCTTCTGGGTGAAATCTCAGGTCTCTATGGAGGATGAAGGTGCTGCTTTGATAGTAAGGGTTGACATGAAGACTGTGATGTCGCTAGTGAAAATGGAGGGGGTTCTTTGTGGTCTGTATAAGGATTTTGAATGAGGGAAACTTGTCTATGATGCATATTTTGAATGTGAGGTATTTTATCAACTTGGTGGGGGTGTCTGTGTAGGTGGCTTAGCTGATAGCCTCTTTGAATATGATGGCAACGCCGCCTCTGTGCTTGTACATATAGTCTTGCCTGGTGAACTTGTAGCTGGCGGGAATAGCTTTAGCCATGTTTCTCTGAGAAAGAGCAGGTCCAGAGGAAAAGCTGTGTAGTTGATCCCATATATCTGTTGCATGTTTAGTGGGCAACCAAGTGCTGAGGAGCATGCACGGAAATGTGGCGTGTTGTGCGGGTAGTGGTTGGTCCGTGTGAGAGTGACCAGGTGTGCAGAGGCCGATGTTGAGAGCACAGAGGAACAAGGTGGGGATAGACCAGGCTTCCTGGCACAGGGCAAGGTCCAGGTGCAGACAGGCTAGAGGACTTGCCTCTGCTGTGCGTCCGTGTTGTGCCCGGCTTGAGTAGGTACAGGGGGAGTAGCACAGGGGGGGTGACCAATGCTGTGCAGATAGATGGTGGGAAATGAGGTGTATTGTTTGGCTTCTTCTTTTAAAGAGAGTTTTGGCAGATAACCATTGATGGCACTTTCTGTGAGATATGTGATGGAAAATACAGTGATATAACTTCCTGTGGAGGTGGATCAGGAGATTGTGTCCAGCTTCCTATTCAACTTTGAAACTGATACTTACATTGGCGCTACAACTTTTCACTCTTGCATTATTTCCTAATATAATTGTACTTATCGTTGCACTTCTTTCTATTCTTCCCTCCTATTTTTAACTTTTCCCGAACTGGGTCAGGTGTAATGTAAACATCCCTGCGATGTGAATAATGGTTTAAATTTCTATTTTCATATTTACGATGATTTTAAGTTTTCATCCATTTCGATCATTGCCTAGGTCTAGATTTGGGTTTTTGTCTACAGGCCAATAATTTATTTACAAACATTTACTTAAACTATGAAAGCAATACATTACTATTTCTGATTACTTAAAATCATTAACACTGGTGACAACCCCAAATACATCTGCATATATGACACACAATCCCTAATAACAGTGATACACACAAAATTAATTAATGAGCACATTAATACATTCATGAGCCAATAGTAACATCTAATTTTAATCAAAATTTCAAAATACACTGAAAACCACTAACCAGGAAATCCACTAAAATTGTGTAATATAAATACTCCTCATGAAAACGTTACTAAAAAAATATGTTAAATTTTCAATTAAACATTTTGTTTACTCTAAGGTTTTCTGTGGTGGATAAAAATACATGTAACAAAAGAAGGTACGTTGTTCCTAAAATGGGTCATAGAACAGAAGGGGAATAAAGTGCTATGTACAAGAGCCACTACGAATACAGGGAATCCCGCTGATGTTATACTGCAGGAAAATTGTTTCCTTTGGAACTAGGGCCCTCACACACCCAGCCAGCAGGTGTCATGCTTCATCATTGGGCCTGCTCCTCGTCGGGTCGGCGCTGCAATACCCAACGGGCACCCAATGAGGGGATCTTTGGCGGAGATCTTTTGTTCCATGCCGTGTGGTGTTGCAGGGGTGAGGGCCCTATAAAGTGTAGATGTGATGTGCTAGTGAGTGCAGAGGTTAAAACAGGTCAGGAAGTCCAGTGCGAAACCCTTTTCCGTGTTGGGCTCCCTACCTGATTAAAAAATAGAGAGTGTATGGCAGCTATATGACCATAGTGGATCAAAAATGTTTGCGCCCTACTCTTGCTATAGAGGTCAACATGTTTCATGCCTAATTGTCAGGGGGATCAGTGGCAATTCTTCAGGACCATGGTAAAAACTATCTACACACTGTGATCAGGTGGAAACACCTACCTATCACATGAAGAGACCACGGGAAAAACATTTACCCGCAGGTATAGAGGACAATCTATCACATGAAGAGACCGCGGGAAAAACATTTACCCGCAGGTATAGACGACAATCTATTACATGAAGAGACCGCGGGAAAAACATTTACCCACAGGTATAGAGGACAAACTCTTAAGGATTCAAGTGCGGCTTCATCAGAGCGCAGCGGAGTATATGGACACTCAACGTAGTGTCGCTGCTCCCGCTCAGAGCAGTCCGGCTCACCTACCCGCTCCGCTGCATCAGGAAGGAAAAAATACATCTCAATTCTTATCATTATCATGAATATATTCTTTTGTGGGTTAATAAAAAAAAGCAAACAATAAACAGATAAAAGACATAGCACTAAGTACCGTAAAAAATTGTTATAAAAGTGCTTGTAGATGAAAGAGTTCAAACATAGATTGGCAATATTTACTAGCATAGTAACATATCAAGCATAATGGATACAATTGTAGTACATAATTTAAGAGCAACACTATATCTTTAAAAGATGCCCCAACCCCTAAATGTAAGATGTCCCAACCCCTCAATGTAAAGTGCATCTAAGTTTTATACACTGCTGGATAAAATTTGCTACAGCAAAACAAATACAAATAGACAGAAGCTGCTGCGGATTACACAAGATGGGGCAGCACTGTCTAAACTGGGTGCCTCTCAAGATGGGTAAAAAAATCGCTTTTTAGGGAAACTATACCATTTTCAAAAAATACCCCATAAAATGTGACGTGGAGTACAAATAAACCACAAGAATGGGGGAAGTCTACTTCTATTAAAACCTGGTTCTTGATAGGCAACCAGGAGAAGCGCGTAGCTGAGCAGAGAATGAGTGAGAACTCCTGTGCTATAAATTGACAACTCAACAAAGGTTGGGTCCCATCTCAAATTTCAATATTAATGCTAAGTATACCCTAACCATGTTCCTGACCAGTTTACTGCATTCTCTGACTCTTTGGCACATCAAGGAAAGGAATCTTTAATAAAACTTGCACAAGCCAAGAAATTACTTTGAACTCACTTTGTCCACTGGTTGTTTTGCTTGTGTGATAATTTTCACTAGAGCGGGATTTGGTTCTATACCCTTACTTGTTATAAAATGTCCCAAATACTCTACATTGTGGGTCAGGAAAACACATTTGTACCTCCTGAGAAAAACCCTATTTGTTTCAAATCAAATCTTGAGATAGTCTACCAGGAGCAAAAACTAAAACATGATCTTGAAAAGTGGAAATGCCATTTGAGCATGTTAACCATTATCTTTTGAAAGACAGAAGCCGCGGAGGCTAGCCTAAACAGCATATGGTATAAGTGATATGTCCCAAAAGGGGACAGGAATGCTTTCAGAAGTCTCAACTTTACCTCCAGTTCCACCTTTGATGGTGGGCCGACGCTAAATCTAGCTTTGAGAAAATGTTTGCCTCTTTCAATCCTACCAATAACTCTGAGATGTTAGGTAAGGAAAAGATGTGTGTCAAACAAGATCTTTTTATTCAGACACCGTAGGTCTATACACACCCATAATTCTCCACTTTGCTTGACAACCAGAATGGGAGTCCACTAGTCTGATTATGCCTCTCTTACATAATGTATCCAACTTTCTTTCCAAATCTCCACAAATACTAAAGGTCAAAGTTTTGAGTTTGTGATTCACAGGCCTCACTCTGTCCTTCACTATAATGTTTTGATTTTGTAATCTGGTGAATTGCCCAATTTGCCACAAAATACATGCAGGTATTTATTCATGTTTTTTCTAGATCTTGATCATCCCTAACAGCCAGAGCCTGTTCACTAGTGCCTGGTTTTAAAATCATCCCAAAAAGTCCCTGGTGAAACCAGCCTTGAATATTGAGCCCCTTTCGAGCTACATAAATTTTACCTACTACAACCTTTAAATTCCAAAATATCCTTGATACATCCACACAAGTCAATACTGCGTGCTTTGTGTGACCCAGCTTTTCGATCTGGTTGCAACAAAGATCTATTATATATTAAATAGTTCTTATGTAATCATTGACATATATCAATATACATGCTCCAGAATCCACCAAGAGTTGTAAGGTCTTAACACCCACAGTAATTTCAACATAGCGATCAACACATGCACTTGGGACACCCGTTCTTGTAACATCACTTTTGACATCCAAAACCATGTCTCTCAGATCTCTCCCCATACTTTCTTCATCAAGTACACATTTGTCTGTAACACACTTGACCGAAGAACCTCCTTTAGATCTCTGACTTTGACATACTTTAGCAAAGTGCCCCAGTTTGTATTGTCTTCCTCCTTTAGCATTCATGCAATTCCTACAGCAGAAAGACACATCCTGCTGCAAGAAAAATGACTTAGGTCTTTCCCCTTGTTTGAAATCCTTAGTAACCTTACTCATATTGGTATTGACTGCTCCTACTGGATCCACACATTTGCTATCCAGTTCCTTTTCAGATACTTGAAACATCTCAATACTTTTGGCAGTCTTGATTATAACCTCTAGCGATGGGTTTCCCATGGACAACAATTTTTGTTTAATCTTTTTATCGCAACAATGCTCAATAAATTGGTCTTGCACTGACTGATCCAGAAAGTTTTTGAATTGACATTCAGCCGCAGGTCTCTTTAGCACTGTAATAAATCTGTTTGCATACTCCACTGAATTCTGGACCCTTTTAAAAAATGCATCTTTGACAACCACAATACTTGGTTGAATAGCGATCCTGTTTTGCACTTTCTTAACCACATCTTGGTATTCATCCAGCTCACCCTCCCCTTCCCCCACACTCAAATCTAGAAGATGTTTCAGAATGGCTCTGCCCTCATAACCTAAAGAGTGCAAACATCATGCCACGGGTGCCCAGATACATCTCATAGGCACCATACTATTCTTTCTAGGCCACAGGCGGATCATTTGATGTTTGTAGAAAGGGAGGTGGAGAACTTACAGCCTGCATCTTAGTCAGTACTCTTAGAATAGGACACGTTAGAACGCATGCATTTAAAAGGCATGGCATTACAACGCGGTCATTACAACGACCACGTTGTTACTACTCATACCATTACAACGCAAGTCATTACAATGTCTTGCTGTAGGGGGGTGCTGGAGTTTGGAATAGTATAATTTACTATTCCATCTCGAGTCTGTGCAACAGTAGGGAAGGTGTTGGATTTAAAATCCAACACCTTCTGCCCCCTACAGCAAGTTGTTGTAACAACTTTCGTTGTAATGGTATATGGTGTAGCAACACAGTCATTGTAATGACCGTGTTGTAATGGCATATGTTGTATAACAAGTATTGTAAACAATGTTTATCTTACTCTTACAGTGCACGTTTAAAGTACTAAAAGAAATGATCTGCCCAAAAAATCAATAATAATATAGACAAAAATGTATTCATGCACACCATAAAACAATTAGACTATTGCAATTAGACTATTGCCAATTATCACAAGTACATACATTGGCATGTGTCGGAAAACAGCCTTTGCTATGAGTTGGTGTGGACTAAAGTTCCTGGGGCTTATTTTCAATCCCCTTGCGCCCCGTGCATCATTTTTTCCCATGTTAAAAGTGCCGCAGTAGCGGTGCAAGAGGCTTGTAAATAAGCCCCCCTGTGTTTTAGGGCTCAGGTCATGTGTTTGTTTCGTCCATAAAGGACTTGACTTGGTTTGGGGGTGTTTTGGTGTGTTTTTAGGTGAATTTGGCATGTAATATCTTCCAATTTCCTAATATTTTAATATCCTTTTTTGGTTTAAACCTCTAAAAATTATGTGAAATACGGTCTCATTTTACAGTCTAAGAATCCAATGGTTACGGCATATTTAGTAATACGTGGTTGAATATGAATGGTAAAGACGTGCGTTGTAAAACCACGTGTGGTAATGTTGTACAACCCATGTCTCTAACCCACTGGTGCCCTATTCTACCAATCTGCCTCCAGTTTGACTGCCAGACCATAGAAGCACTCTTAAAAAAAATGCTATATGATCACAATGTCTATGGTACGACATTACATGTAATGAAGAACCTCAACCTGGGCAAGGCTTAGTGCTAAATAGCGTGCGCCGCCATTATGGCGGTCGGACCAGTCCCCGGGGGAAAGGAGGAGGTGGGAGCACTCCCACCTCCCCCATAATCGTCCAGTAGGTGGCGTTCTGCAGGGCGTGAACCGGAAGCACTTTAGTGCTTCCAGTTTACACGGGAATCCAGCGTGGTAGTCCGGCTGGTTCAGACCGGCCTGGCCCCTGCCCCCCCCCTTTAAAAGGGGTTGTGGGGGGACGGAACAGTCTCTTGTTCGGCTCTCCCCACGGGCACAGCACCCGGGCCACCAGAAGCCCGTAATGTATTTTCTTATTTTTTATCCTTTACAGATCGTGAAGTGCAGCGTTAGAGTTGGCTCAGCAAGTGCTGGGGTTTTGATGCGGCTTCGAGCGGGGGGCAGCGGAGGAGCTGCAGGATTCGATGGTGCTCGACAGCAGAGGCTATGGAAGTGGTTTTTAGAGCGCTATCGGCTGGGCAGCGGAGGAGCATGGGCAGCTGCAGGATCGGATGGTGCTCGGCGGCGGGGGCACAGTGACGATAACAGCCGTTAAGTAAACGCGCACTGGCTGTGGGGGAAATCCTGCGCCATGGTGGGTGGGGAGGCCTGACCCTTTCTCCCGAGCATGTTGGGGTGAAGTGAAATGCTCTTGGCGTGCCTGTGCTCCCCGTTCCATGCGCTCATGCTTGCGGGGGCACAATCTGATAGGGCGGTAGCCAATGCTGCACTGTGGCGTATTGGGGGTGCCTTGGAGTGTGTGGGGAACACTGCCCTGCTAGTTTGCGGCTGAATTTATCGCGGGTTTACCACATTTTAAGACGGGACCGCTGTTCAGGCGCTGCAGTGTGATAGCTTGGTAATTGGGTTCCCGCCGCCCATCGGGCTTGTGAGTGCCGGGTCATTGCACCTCCTGCCGACCCTGTTATGTCCCGTGAGAAGGATGCCGTGACTATCTGCATCCTCGATAGTCCAGTTATTCAAAGAAGCACTAGATGCTGTGTTTTCTAGCGCCACCTGCTCCTAAAATGTGAGATGAGCATAGACAGGGATCGTAAACATGGGTATACATTGCGCTTCCGTTACCCGTATTATGTGGGTTTAATATTCTATACTTGTACTCGAACAAATGGAGGGCCTTTATGGCATATTTCGTCATGTTTCATAATTTTATACCCTGTTTTTTTCTCCCGACATTCCCCTTGTCTTGATCTATTCCTGTCCCAGTTTTTCCTCCGCTTCAATGCGTTGTATTGATACTTTGACGGAAAGATGGGAGTTTTCGCTTGCGGAGTGGGGGAGGGGGGACAGGTGCTGTGCTGTATTACCAAAGTTTTCCCTCTAAGCCGATGATGTCGAGTGTTCATAGATAAAGGGGTAAACAAGATCCAGTGATCTCGTGAATATGTTTAGGGTAGATGGTTAGCACGTGTTTGTATAATGTGGTTTGAGGGAACTGCAGGGGTAATTTGTTTATCTGGAGAACTCTATGCTCGAGGGGAGTAATACAGTCACTGTATCTTGGTAGTGTCACTCTTTCGGCTCTTCCCTGAAGGGCCTGGGAAAATGGGTATAATAATGTTCTAGCGAAAGGCTGTCCAGGGTTTTTTCCATGTATAAACAGGTACAAGGCATTTGCTATGCTCAGATTGCCCTCGGTGCCATGCTAGAGTCTACATAGTGCCGCACAGGCGGGTTTCTCCAACCATGTTCAACCTGCGCGCTGACACTGGAGTAGTCCGCATTGTGTGATGTAAGCCAAGTGATAAGACAAGACAGTGAGGTAGCTCCATCCAACCTGTAATGACTAGGTGTGGCTGCATGGGGTGCAGGTTGGATGTGTGTCTCTCTGGCCAATCTGTCCATGGGGTAGGCCTGCCTGGATTGAAACAAATTAGAATTGCTATGGGAATGCTACCCATTAGATTCCTTTTAAAATATTATCGGGGGTTGTTAACGCTCTCATCATGCTCCTGGTGGTGCATTGATTAACAAAGAATCCTAGGTCTACATCGCACGATGCTTCATTGAAGCCCTAAGCACAAGGATTGACCTGCCCAAGCACTCTATACAGGATCACCTGTTAACCACACGAATCAAAATCTTCTTTCAATTCATGGAAAGTGTTCCCGTTTTAAGTTGAAAACCGGCACTGTCTCTTCTGAACCCACACATAGGGGTTGGGGGCCAGTCTTACGTGCAGAGGAAATGTCATGTGTAGGGATTTCACATTCTTTCACTTCAGGGCGTACATCCATTCATTAGTTGTGTAGGTCATAGCATCCTACTACAGCTGTTTATGTACATGTATTACCCATATATGCTACCCCGCTGTTTAAGTGGCCCAAGTTTCTGTTTAATGTAGGGGATGGTAGGAAGAAGGAAACACACGCGTAGGTTGAGGTTGACAGTTATTCAGCAATAATCATCATTTAAAAAAATACCTCCTCCATTGTACAGCATAAGTACTGTGGTTTATGACTGTGTTACGCTTGTTTTGGCCACTTTACCACTACTGATCGGTACTAATAATGCATCAGCCCTCTGTATGAACTGTGACAATGTTTGGTTTACCATGAGTGGCATATGTGATGTACTGCTTTGCCCCACATGTTCTGACCCCTGTGTCGTCCTTTTATACTCTGTTCAGATTGCATTGCCCCCAGGAAGCGATACTTGTAAAACAGGTTTTGGGGGCCACCGTGGTTGTGTGGTAATTTTTTCTGGCTTCCAGGACCAGCTTACATTTACATGACCGAACTCTGGTACAGAATGTGGAAGTACAAGTACAAGTAAACCCCCCACCCCTTTTTCGCACTGGTCGGTCAGGATAGTGAGGACAGGCAGTCTAGGGTTCCCTAAAGAGGTAGTATGGCGCATAGACACCCAGAACTCAAGCAGTCAAAAAATCTAGATTCAATAGTTTAAATATACATTCCGGTGTCAGCCTTGCTGAAAAGATAAGTACTTTATTCTCGAAGCAAAACGAACGGCAATTCACATCAACGTGAGTTCAGCTCAAGACGGTTTTTACAAATCACAGTAATGGGGGAGGCGAGTTCCACAGGAAACTCACACCACTGATGTAACAGTAAGAAAAATGATCATGGGTAGGACCGTACCATCTGAGGCAGATTCAGAGAATACTTTGCTGAGCATATCGTTTGTGGGTAGTTTTTTAAATAATCTGCGTTCTATCTGCCCGTCAGCGTGCCGGGTATGAAAGTTGGAACACTTGACTGTTATTCAGAGGATAATTTTGCCACCGCTATTAGTGAGCTGTGGCTGTCTTCAATAGTGTGTTGGCGTGGGGGACTATTGTGTCCGCTATGGGGGCCTGTGTTTGACCTCTTGGTCCCAGGTCAGATCTCGGTGGGTAGCGTTCAGCCTTTATCCTTCGGAGGCTGATAAAATGTGTACCATTGAGTTGGGTAAAAATAAACCTCTGCAATTCAGCGCCAGGATGCCCTCTGGTGTTCGAGAGCTCTGCAATAGCATGTTTGTGCAAGGTGGCAAAACTCCCAAAGATGGATATCAAAGGGTTTTTAGTAGAGGGTAACATGGCCGCATCAGAGTTCCAACCGGTGACAGGCCTCCTAGGACCATCAACAATGCCAAACAACTTCCAGAAGGGGTCAACTGTAAACAGAGGGAGTCATGTCTGTCTTGTCATTCCCGTTTTTTAGTTCCAACTACCCCATCATACAGCCTTGGGCAAAGGCTCAGTACCGTTTTTCATTTCTCTGTAGCAGCTTGCTGAAGATGCGGGTTGGAAGGTTAATATTAGGGACCGTTAAATAGGCCTAATTTATTGTACATCAGACCATCTCATTAGGGCCGGGGAATTTTACATCAGCGGCATTTAAAACGAACAACTCTCTCTCGCCGACAGCTCTGGCCCCAGTTTGCATGGGGCGCAAATGGACTCCAGCCTGTCATGGCCAGGGTTCAATGTTCAGCAGATAACGCAACTGGTGTTACACTAAGCACTCTCATTTGAAAGTCTGATTTCAATGTTCCACAGGTTAGCAATTGGCAGTACGCTAAGCGCTCTCATTCGAAAGTGCGTTGACAGTATTCCTCATGTAATGAAACTGGTATTATGCTTAGCGCTCTCTAAGTCTCTCTAAAAATCTGAGTTCAATGTTCTTCATGTAATACAACTGGATATGCTATGCTCTCTCATTGATAGTCTGATAGGCGCTCTCACTGAAGGTCACATGCAATGTTCCTTATGTATGGGGACTGAGGTTATGCTAAGGGGTCAGAATTGATAGTCCAATTTCAATATTCCTCAGGTAAAAGCAACGGGGGCTATGCTAGGCACGTTTAATTGGTAATATGATTTTCTATGTTTCACACTTAATGAAATGGTGCTAGGCGCTTTCAGTGAAAGTCACATACAATGTTCCTTTTGTAATGAAACTGAGGCGATGCTAAAGCAGTCAGAATTGAAAGTCTGAGTTCAATGTCCCTCAGGTGAATGCAACTGGTGCTATGCTAGGTGTTCTGATTTAAAGTCACACACATTGTTCCTTATGTAAGGGAACTGAGGCTATGCTAGGTGGTTGGAACTGACAGTGTGATTGCAATGTGCATCAGGTAAATGCAACTCTGAATTGGTTATGCTTTTCAATGTACCTCACCCAGTGCAAGTGGCGCTATGCTAGGCACTCTCATGGAAAGCCACATGCATTGTTCCTTATGTAAGGGAACAAAGGCTATCCTAAAGTGGCCAGAAGTGAAAGTCTATCAATGTACAGCTGTGAAAGACCTGTTTCGGGTCAGCCAGCAAGGTGTATATACACGGTATTATTACCCGTTATTCTTGTAGTTCCACAAACAAAGCCATACAAGGGCGAACATATTCCTGCTTGTTAAAAAGTGGGCCTCGTGGTCACACCTTCAAGAAGGCGTTAGGCACGTGGGGGCTATTACAAATATGAATTAGGACTCTGTCATCAAAGTAGCCATAGGCATGCTGGGGCTATTACAAATATGAATTAGGACTCTGTCATCAAAAATAGGCATAGGCATGCGGGGGCAGTACAAATATGAATACGAATTAGGGGTCTGTTGCAAGTAGAAGTTATGCACCCCTCACAGGTACACGTATACATTGGAAGCTGGTAATGTCACACAGTACCTATGCACCTTATGCGCATACACTTCTGTTGAGTTATGGATTTCACACAGTATTGCGACCCCCTGCATAGACATTGGGAGGTCTGTGTTGTATCACAGTGTACCTATGCACCTTTTGTGCTTGTAGGGGGAGGCAATTAAGCTTTATATGCCTGGGTTTCATCACCCCCTTGCGCTCGTACACTTATACTATTAAAGTATGGTGCCACACAGTACCTCAGTGCCCTGTGCACGAACATTTATGCAGTGGATGTCCGTGTTTCTGTCAAGGTACATATGCTTGGGCGCATTACGGCATTAGATTCCCAGGCCGTAGCATACAACACCTATGCACCCTGGTTTTTGTACACCTTTTCGCAGTAGACACGTACGTGATGGCACACAGTATCATACCTATGCAGCCTGGGCTGAGGTTGTGGGTGCAGTCTCATGAGGTTGGCATTAGGCCTGGAACACAAACTGCATCTTTTATCCAAAGGCCAGGAGCACTAACCAGCTGTGCTGTAAGCACTATGTGAGGCTGCGCATGCAGTAGCCCATTGGTTCTGTTTCACGTGAATTGCAAGCTTCTTTACCCTGTGACTCAGGGAGAAGTTTGCATAAGTGCACTGGTACATAGTATCATGCACAGTAGTGTACGTTTTTAGCCTGTCAATAGAGCAGTACACTGACGCATGCGCTATTTTCATGTTTGCTTGCAGTTTCCCGAGGCCATGGTGCGTAATTTGGGATCGAGAGTATAGTTACATGGACATGCACCTAGGGGGTAACGACCCGGCTCGCCTGGGACGAAGGGTTGTAGTTGAGTCCCGGGGCAGGCGAGTTACAGTGGGCTGAAGGGGAGGATAGATAGTCGGGCAACTATGCTGTCCTGTGGCGGTAAGGTCATGATTGGTAACCATAGTCTTCGGTCCATAGCGGTCAGAACCATGTAACTCCAGGGGCAGTGACAGCCGGTAGGTAGGCTGTCGGGGTGCGGGGGCCGGGGGAGTCACTCTTTCCAGTGGGCCTGTGGCGCATCAGGGCGCAAGTATGCAGACTTTCTGCAGCCCTAATTATGGAGGTTAAGGCACAGGGTGTAGGGGGGGCCCGGGGGAAAGTATCCGTCCGATAAGCTGTACCCCCTGCGCAAGCCAACTCCGGCGAAGTAATTTCTCGGAGTTTGCTAGTTTGCTGGGATCTGGAAGCTGCCAGTCATTGACCTTGCCTTAGGCTCTAGAGGGGACACGCAGAAAGTGAATATATGCATTGTTAGATTTACGATAGGAGTGTTGTGTGTATTAGAGTTAAAGATAGCCATGTGACCTCATCTGTCTAACAATGTATTAGGCCTTTCTGCGTAATTGTACGTAATGTTAATAAATAATGTTTTTTAATTTTGCAATTAATACGGCCGGGGGGTTACACCCCCTAATCCAAAAAATTGGTGTGGTCTCAATACTTGCCTTGAAGGAGGGAGGGAGACCTCATCCGGACAAGGGCTGTGGGTACCAAAGGTAAAGAGGGGACTTGGGGGAGTACCAGGCCATAATGCTGTGTGCATCAGTGATAGAATGCGCTCCCGTTTTGAAAATACTGTGCACATCAGCGTCAGGCAACCTGCACCCGATTTCGCTATACAAAGTGCCTTTCTGTTACCACCCAGTGCAGTGGAAAAACTGGTGCACTTTCCGCTTTTCCGAAATGGGCATAGTGCAGTGCAACAACCATGTCCACTACCTCACAATGCCTCTGTGCAGTACGCGTAAACGTTTTGCCGACGCTGAAGAAAAAGTACTGATGCGCTAACCACTTTCTCCAGAATGAGAGAGTTCTCTGCTGACCTCATCTGTTTTTTTTACACAAAATGACCATCTGTGCATCAGCTGTGTTGCTGCTATGCACTTCGTTCCATTGTGAGCGTGTACAAATTAATGCTTACCTTAGTGCGCGTACATCATTCTCTTCACGCAGCATTCCAACTCCGAATGCCTTACGTACAGTGTTTTAACCTACGCAGTGCTGATGTAATTCCAAGCCTGCTATTGCTTTACGTGCAGACGTTTTCAAGTCATTACACGCTATGCGGGCACCATCTATAATCTCCTCCTCGTTTCTTTGTGTCAGTTTCAACGCGCGTAGCTGAGAGTTTCTCCGGAGGTCCAATTACTATTTTAATTACATCCAAGTTTTACTTTAATGATCTCAACGTGGATTCTGCATTTCAAGTACAAAAAGAATTCATAATTTATTATAACTTTGAAAATAATTTTGGCATTTTTATTTTAAGTGGCAGTTATTACAATCTCATTCTTCGTGGCATTTTCTTGGGGGGGGGGGTTAAAGTTTATTCTATGGTATACAATGGTACTGTGATTTTCCCTCTATTTATTCCTTGAAGCGTGGCACCATTTCAGCTACTTGTAACATTGTACTGTTTACTGAGAGTATTATTTTAGCCATTTTCTATCTTCAGTGCAAGCATCTGAAAAAAATGTATCTGGGTTTTCCAGGAGAGTGTTCAACATTAGGCAGCTGTCAAAAAATAAGATCAAATTTGTGGGGTCTGATAAATGCAAAGATGAATTTCTTGATGTCAAGAAGGTTATTTCCAAAGCCACTGTACTTTGTGGGTTCCATCCAGATATCGAAAATGTCATTACTGAGGATGTAAGTAATAAGGGTCTAGGTAGTGCTTTATCTCAGATTGATCACAAAGGTAAAGAATGTATAATAGCTTATGCATCACATGCTTTATACCCTACAGAAGAAAAAAATTAAGTTATAGAAAAATAAACTTTGGCCTGTGTGTGGGATTTGGAACATTTCCATACTTTTGTCTGGGGCAGATATTGCACAGTCTGCATTGACCATAAACCTTTAGTGAGACTGTTAACCACTGAAGGACTTTTCAATGCTTTAGTCAGAATTGCAAGAATGTCTATGCATCTTCAAGATTTCATTTACAGCATGATTTACGTTCCTGGGGAAATTAACGTATTAGCAGATTTTCTTTCTTGTGTGCCTGTTGATTTGCAGAAATGTGAGGAGCGTGAGTGGGACGATTTGCGTGTAGCACTTGTTCATGACCAAGGTGTTCCCAGGGTGTCTGAGGAAATTTGGAGAAAAGAAAATCTTCATGACAGAGAGGTACAACAAATCATCAAGTGGATCAGAAAAGGTTGGCCTAACAAATCCAGTTTGAAAGACACGATGAGAAGTTTTTGGGAAGTTAAAGAGGAGTTATCAGTTAACAATAATACTATCTTTAGATGAGATAGGGCTGTTCCTCCTTTGTCTCTCAGAAATGAGGTTCTGGCTCTCTGTCATGATGGTCATTTCGGAGTGGTTAAAACCAAGGAAAGAGTCAAGAAGTGGTGTTGGTGGCCAGGTATTGATAGAGATGTGGAGAGGTTGGTAAGGAACTGCATAGTATGAGCTAATTCAGACAAATCTCTTAAAACCTTAAGACCTAACATGTGTGAAACCATAATTCCGAAAAAAGTATATTATAGCTTTGATTGATATTTTTCAAGGTAGCCCATCATCAAATTGGTGGATAGTATTAACTCCAAAGAAGTGCAAAAGTTAATGGACAATATTTTCATTAATGAGGGTCTACCAGTACAGATCATTAGCGACAATGGTGTTCAATTTAAATCCAATTTAGCCAAGAAATATTTTGACAAGTTAGGGAGCAAACACAGAACTACTTCACTTTACAACTCCAGTGGTAATGCAATGATCGAGAGATTTAATAGAGTGTTGAAAGGTAGTATTCAGATGGCTATTCAAAATGGGCTACTGTTCATGATGCCTTGGGGGCTACTCCTTTTGAAGTGATGCATGGTAGAGATTCAAGGACCAAATGTAACCCAGAGTGGTTAATACAGGATAATAATTCAAGTCCTTCTGTAGAAAAGGTAGGGAATAGAATTGTTGACAAACATTTAAAATACAAGAATGATTTTGAGGATAATAGAGGGTCTTTTGTAGAAAAAATTAAAGTGGGAACATGGTGAAGGTGAAACTTCCTTGGAAGGTAAGGAAGGAAGAAAGCCAGTTTTCAGGTCCTTATCAAGTCATTGAAGTTTTACGAAATTCTGTCCGTCTCAATGATGGCAAAGTTTGGAATTTGAAGAGAGTTGCCATTCTGAGAGGGGAACATGGTGTATTTATCTATTTATTTAGGAGTTTTATATAGCGATAGCCAGACCCGAAGGTATCGGAGCGCTTTACAACATAGGTTACGGGGAGAACACCAGACAGAAAATAGAGGAATAACAGTGGTATACTTGTTGTTTCAATGTGAATCGAAGATCTCAGAGTGCATTACAGCTATGATAATAAAGGAGTAAAATACAAAATGACTCAGGAGAGGGACCCTTTCCAGGAGGGGTGGAACTTCTGCTTTGGTTTCTTCTTCTACTTTTTCGGAAGAATGCTTTCCAGATCTTGTTTCTGAGAATTCTAGGGAGAAGATACATGACCCTTATGGAGGTCAGAAAGAATATAGAAAATGTTGAACTTTGTGATAATGATAACACCGACTTTGTTCCTAATCAGGAAAATGTGAAAGTTTCTGAGTTTTGTGGGTATGAGGATAATTCTGTCAACACAAGATAGACAATCCAAAACACGAACCAAACCTAGGTGGTTGAATGAGTTTATTTGTGACGCAGAAGAATTTAATTGTTAAATGTCGTTTTTCTCAGAGAGGAAGATGTGTTGTGTTCTTATGTTATATTTCTTCATTTTGTTATTGTGGCACGTGACCCCACATGCATCATTATTGTGTGAAACCTTCCTTTCGTTCCATCTTCTCGTCTGCACTTTCTGGAGTGTTGGGCAGTGCAGTTGGCGCGGTTGGAGTGGAAGGAAGGTTAACCATCCTGTGGATGCTGTGGTTTTACTATTCCTGAAATAAAGAAACTCATTTCCAACCACCTACGTTTACGAATTTATAGCCATCATCTGCTTCAAGCTGATGTGTTTTATGGCCCAAATACATCACTCGCCCACTCAGTTTGCCTCACCCAAAAATGTTTTGTGCTGTCACACTTGTATGCCTCCATGTTAGTCCAGCACCCTGCTCTTCCAATGCTTGGTCGTGCGTCTCCATGAACCAATGAAGGGGCGATCAGCAGCTCCCTCCTCCGGGACACATCGGTCTGTGTCAGCAGCTCGCCTACCACTCATAGCCAGCAAAAGGGTGTTGTAGTCACTAGTACAAGACACCCAAGGTAGGTTTTGATAGAAGATCTATTTACGCTTCAAGACAGCGAACTGCTGGTGTCACACAATAAACTCTAACTGCTACTAATTTTCCAGCCCACCATTCTACCTGGAACTTTGACATAACAATGCCAAGCTTCCCCAAGTGCATGCCTGGAGGAGAATTCCACTCATAACACTACACAAGCATCTGCAGGGGTCTTGTATGACATGGACATGTGTTCTGGATTGGTAAACCATTATAATCTAGCTACAAAATCATTCAAACTTATCCAATTTAAAGCAATCATTTAATACCAGGCAATTAAAACATGTTCCCGTCTTGGTCCTTAATGAGAGCCACAGCAGAAGAGAACGCAATCTGGTAAAGTCTGAGCTATAATAAATACCTAACTAGACATGACAAAGGTATTTCAATATACTGGATATGACTGGAAAGAACCTCCTTAGAAATGCATTCTTGGTTTTTTTAACCCCTTCGGTGCTCATGACGGAACGGTTCCGTCATGAGCCACGGTTGAGCTGTGCTCATGACGGAACCGTTCCGTCATGACCACGCCCGCGCAAGATTCCGTCAGCACAGCGGCGGAATCTGCGCAGCATGGAAGGGGTTAATGCCCGGTTGATCGATAAAACCCCAGAAGCTTGTACCATAGGTAGCAGTCAGAGAACATTTGATTTTGTACACAGGCCCAATTTGCATCAAGTGTTTAGCCCCTAGTTTGGAGGAAAACCAATCCAATTACTCAACAATTCTTGCAAATTCAGGAGATGAAGTGTTACCTAGTTGTATCAAATTACAGAGATCACCAAATATGGACAGGTGAAGACTGTTCCAATCTTCATATTTTTGATGCTACAGACTCTAGTTTTAGATACTTTAGGTCCAGAGACCATAAAATGAGTTTTAGATTGGGTAGTGGTTGGGGGTACGATAATTCATAACATTGCTAAACAAATCCAAAAAACTTCCATAGGCTTTTTGGAGTTCTTGCCATCAACACTGCATCATTGGCGTACAGCTGAACTAAGATCCATGAAAGGCAAGACAGAGGTAACCCGGCTTAGCTCTGATATACCTATTTATTAGGAGTCGGTAGATTGGTTTTTCCGCCCATGGAATTGGAGGAATTTCGGTCACTCCATGTTACTCTTTAAGAAGAGTTCCTGCCAAATTACAGCAATTGCAACCTGGTGAAATTTTTCTCCTGCGCGGCTCAAGAAAAAGTGAGCGCGATTTGGCCTCTCCTAGTGCATTTTTCGGTTCCTGACAGTTGCAGGTAGTTGCCTACGGTCAAAGAGCTGCCTTTCTAGTAGATTTACTGCTGCTCAAGTAGATTTCTTCAATGGCAGCAAAATCAACTCGAATGGCCCAGCACTCTTGCAAAATGCATGGTGCCATTTGCGATGATTTTTCAGTGCTGCTTGCGCTACTGGTGCTTAATTGCAGCATGAGCTGCATATTTTCTGCCTGTTGGTGGAACTTCATAGGATCTCATGGAGTTTTTATTTAACTTTACAAAACTCTGTGGAGTGAAACTCTGTGACATACACACACCCTTACTATTGATCAGCAGCTATAGCGTGAGACACTGCTCTACAGCGTCCAACCTTAACCGAAATCAAAATTGGAGTTCAGAAAGGATATGTTTTTCCTGAGCATAGCCTCAAGCTGATCTATAAGAATCTGCCAACAATTTTGGCAGTGGAGTCAATGAGTGAGATAGGACGGTAGCACCTATTTTCTCTCTCATCTTCCTTTTTGAAAATAGGGGCTAGGACCAATAGGACCATGAATGTGGGGACAGCAATTACTGTATCTCATCACCAGGGGTTCCCAAACTGGAATATTATCCATTTATGATAAACAGACAATGTTTCCATTATCCTGCTGACTAGAGTAATCATATTTCTATTGTAGGGATAAAAATTGTTAATGAAAAAAATAATCAGTAAAGTCTTCGGGTTTGCCATTTAACCAAAAATGTTGGTAATAGGGAGGATTAAGAAATGCTTAAGCTACTCTCCAATTGTTTGTAACTGACACAAAAGTGAGCAAAACCCCCTTCACCCTGCTTAAGGTGGTTTCAACAGCAGCAGTATTGAACATCATAAAACAATCAAAATAATAGGGATGAAAACCTCTAATGAAGCTTGTTCAATTAAGGCACCTAGTCCCGCACAATTCCAGGAAACAAGCTTGAAAGTTTGGGTATAACTGGCAAATGTGACCCTGCTGAGGCCTCCCTAACAGTGGCTGTATATAAGGTATGTCATATTCATAGTGTAAAGGCTCCAAAGTGGGAGACAGAGACTGTAAGGGGACGACAACAGAGGCCAAAATGTCATTAGTGATCACTCTGCAATTTGAGGGCCTAAATGATGCTTTATCAGTGTGTCAATTCATGACAATGTTGTGTCAGAGAAACACATTTATTTATGATTGCCACAGTGAAAAGAAGGGAGTCTGCATTTTTCTCAGGGTTGGTGGTGACAGTTTTATGATGAGGATTTGGTTAATGAAAAATGCCAGTGGTAGCTGGCAGTGAAACGGGGTGGTGGGGCAGTGGGAGTGTGGAGGGGAAAGGGGGTGGGTCAAAAAAACTAACTATTGCAGTAGGAGTGTGGAGGGGAAAGAGGTTGGGTCAAAAAAACCAAACAATTAAAAACAAAACACTTACCTTTTGTCGCTCCTCTTCTTGGTGAGTCCCAGAAGGAGGAAGCACGCAGCTCCCCTGAACAATTCACAGCACTGCAATGCAGCTTTGTGATTGGTCTGAGCGCTGTAGTTCGGCGCTCAGAAGCGGACCCTGAGCATGTTCCACACCAGGCTGTGAATTACAGCCTGGTGGGGAACCTGAAAAGTGCACGACTGTTTGACCGGCCTAAGACGCCTGACAAAACAGTCATGTGCATTTAGAGTGTGCCACCACTCCTCCCCCGTGACACCAGCTTCGCTCCACCATAACCCAGCCCCAGAGCTAAAAACTAAAAAAATGATCATAACAAAGTTTTTATCATTTTCTTTTCTTCTTTTTTCACTGCTCTGAGAGCAGTGGGACAACGCTTCTACGCCTTAGCGGAGGAGCTGCCCCTGAAAAATACCCGAGAGGTAAAAAATGGTACTACTATGACTCAAAAGAGCAGAATTCAACCTTCTTAGGAGGGTTGTGGTGACACGGACTCCCTGGAAGTGGATCGCTATTCAATCATTGTCATTAGTCTTTAGTCCTTTCCCAATCCATTAAGCCATATATGCCATGTTGAATTCATTGTGCCATTGATATGTCACACTGAACCTCCTCTTAAGCTAATGAACAGATTTATTAATCAATTATTTGCAGTTTTTACTTTGTGAGGAATGTGGGGGAGGAACTCCTGTAAAAACCAAAACAAAAGGGGTTGGAATCTTCTGACAGAGAAAGGTCCATACGCTGGAGCGATACGACGGTGAGCTGAGTTGATGATGTGCACTGGGCAAGACTCTTTACAAAGATAACGGTTAGGGGGATGACATTCAAAAGAACCTAGGTTGCCCTCAGAGTGACAGGAGGCCAACCAAATGTGGTGTATTGGTAGAGAGATCTCTAGTGTAAATTGTCTTTGATAAAAAAGCATTTTGGCTCAAGCCAAGATGTTGTATTAAATCTATTTCAACTTCATAAGGACAGAACGCAAAAGCTTGGTGACCAGACCCTCCAAACTGGTCGATTGTGCGTTGAGCAGTTGGTATTAACTTGTGCATCTCTCACTCACCAAGCCTTCATTAACTGTACAGGGAACAGCAATGCTGATGTTAAGTGCAGCTTTATCTTCCCAGTACAGGTGGCATTAGTGATCCTTTTTCTTCTTGACTGGTGGCGAGCCTGCTGAGTCAATTGTCAATTTTGTGCCGGTATTGTCTAATGTGTCAATGATAAGGACTGAGTCTGAGACACAAGTGTTTGCTGTCCTTCCCTTAGGTTGCCTAACGGTTGGGTCAAGCATGGACAGACATAGGTATTTTAGCAGGTGAAGACCCTAGCATTGGCAGCATTCAGGCTTTTATCTACTATGCCTCATAGCATTTATAATAAAGGTTGCAATTGAAGATGTAAGAGAGTGTTCTTGTAGTATTCCTCAATGAAGGTATTCAGAATTAAGTTGGAAGAAGTACGTTTATTCCGTAAAAAAGAGAACGTCTAACTAGATCAGCTGTCAGGAGGAACTGACTCGCTGCAGTGCCTACTACATTCCATTACAGCTCCAAAATAGAACATAGAACGAAAACATTTTCAAATGGCTACATTGCATTAAAGAGATACACTTACCAAATATAGCACATACTACACATCTTCCCCTTTATGGAAAGAGAAAAAAGAAAAGAAGAAAAAAAAACTAACATAAAATACATTCATTGTACTTTACAGGTCTCTTGACACATCTGCCAAAAGAAGATTTCAAACCAGAAGAAACAATGTCAGTGTTTAACATTTCAGTACCACTGTTGACATTATCACTATTTACAATACTCGGAAAAGAGTCATGAAGTAAATTATTTCCTTCTACATTGTCATAACACCAAAAAGGACTACGAGGTTTGGAAATTGGAACAATATCTAGGTCATTGGACATATGCATATCATTTAAATGTGATAAAGCTAAACGACTCATGTGCCATTTTTCTCCATTATCCAATGTCACTGAATTATGATGAATTTTTGCAATCTTTTTTGGAGTACTAAACCTGCTGTGACCCTTAGGTACTTTATTAGCACTTTTGATACAAACCCACTGACCAACTTTTACATTTACAGGTTTAGATCCATGTTTAGTATCATAATAAACGTTGTTCTTGATTTGTGAAGTAGCAAGATTAGATCTAATTTAATTCAAATCACAAAAAGACATTTCATTTCTTTTCATCCAACCTGGATTAGTCTTAGATAATGGAATTCTACATCTCACAAGAGAAAATTGACTTTTTCCTAATGAAGAATGTGGCGTTACTCTATAAGCCCACACCATTTTTTAAGTTCACTTTCCCAAGAAAGTTTTGATATAACACACAATTGTAAAGTATTTTTAATGACTCTATTAAGCCTTTCCACAGTGCCATTACTGGAAGGATGGTAAAGTGGTGTTAATTTATGTTTGATACCAATAGAAGTAAGGAAGCTTAGCATTTCTTTAGATTTAAACTGTACACCATTGTCAGTTAAGATGGAGGATGGACAACCTTCTTGTAAAAAATGCATTCTAAAAAATCAATTACATTCTTGGTGTCGACTTTGTCAATAAGTTTCAGTGCAAACCATCTAGAAAATAAATCAACAAGCACTATGATGTACTTTAAAGTATTATCAAACCAGTTAATGAGACCCATGATGTCTAAAGCTAAATCTTCTCATGGGAGATTTGGAGAAGTAACTACACCTAAAGGTAGATTAAAAGTTTTTGGGGATTTATCAGACAACTCACAATTAATGCAGGATCTGACAATTTTCTCAATGTAATTGTCAATTCCAGGCCACCAATATTGATCTCTAACTCTAGATTTAGGGCGAGAAATACCTGGATGACCTTCATGAGATAAATGTACAATTTGATCTCTTAAAGAGACAGGAGGAGAAATTTTGTTTCCTCTAAGAAGTAAATAGTCAGAAATTGAAAATTCATCTCTGACTTCCCAAAAACCTCTTAAATCATCATCAAGATTATTTTTACAAAAGTTACTCCAACCGTTTATAACTTTTGATTGAACATCAGATAAAGTATTGCCTTGAGAATCTGCTTCTAACCATTGTTCTTGAGAAATACTATTCATGAATTTGTCATTTGAAATGACATTAGCAACTGAAAAATCATTCCAAGAATTACGATCAGATTCTAAAATGGGTAAAGAAAACCTGCTGAGAAAGTCTGCGATAAAAGTTTTTGCTCCTGGAACATAATGAATTTCAAATAAGAAATCTTGCAAATGCATGGACAATCTTGCAATTCTGGCAGAAGCTTTGTTGTGACCCTCTGTAGTGAGTAATTTAGTAAGAGGTTTATGATCAGTTCTTATGCAGAAACTTTTACCCCATATACATTTTCTAAAATGCTCCAATCCCCAAACCACAGCTAAAGTTTCCCTTTCTATCACAGAATACTTTTCTTCTGTTGCAGTCAAGGATCTAGACGCAAAAGCAATGATCACTTCCTGATTGTTGTCCGAAATTTGAGTTAATACCGCTCCAAGACCTTTGGAGCTAGCATCAGTAGTCACTAATGTATGAGCACAAGGATTAAAGCCTTGAAGATTGGGAGCATTAGAGATGGCTTTTTTATCATGAGAAAAGCTTGCTGACATTCTTCTGACCAAATGAAACTGACTTTGTTCTTCAATAGATTCCTCATGGGGTGGGTGTTTACTGAAAAATTACAAACAAACTTTCAATAAAATTCAGCTAAACCCAAAAATGATCTTAAATCATCCTTGGTTTTTTGAGTAGGAGCATCCAAAATAGCTCTTACTAAATTAGTATTTGGTCTTCTGTTTTGTTCACTAATCTTGTGTCCTAAATAAACTACTCTATTCTCCGAGAATTTGCATTTTGAGATTTCAGTAGTAAGATTTTTGTCATTAAGAACACTTAAAACTTTCCTTAATCTAGAGTCATGTTGAGGAGAATGTTTCCTCATAATGAGAATATCATCTTGGAAGAAGATGATACCTTGCATATCTTCAAAAAGTTGTGACATTAGACATTGAAAGACGCCAATCCAAAAGGCATGCGGCGAAAACGAAAACACCCAAAAGGAGTACAAAATGCTGTTAAATCACGACTGGAATGATGTAGAGAAACTTGGTGATACGCTGAAGATAAATCCAACGTTGAGAAATATTTAGCGCCACGAGTTAATGACAACATTTCATCGATTCTCTGTAAAGGGTATTGATAAACAATAATATTGTCATTAAGATTTCTTAGATCAATGCATAAACAAATCTTTCCATTGGCCCGTCTAGCTACAACCAATGGAGAAATCTATTCAGCAGCTTCTATGGGTTCGATAATGCAATTTTCTTGTAATTTTAATAATTCATTCTTGACTTCATCTTTAATAATGACTGATACGTTGCGCACTTTATGTATTTTAGGGATAGCATTACTTTTTAACCTTATGCGATGAGAAAAACCTTTCAATTTCCCATTCTTACCAGAAAATACATTGGGAAATTCTTTAGAAACCCAATTCTTGGTGCTCTCACCCTCACACGCAAAAAGGACTTGTACTGGACTATTGGGGTCCAGAATAATATGTAAGTCTCTTTGATCCTTCCAGCCTAGAACAGAAGGACCATCAGAAGCAACATACAATTTACATACAGCAGTGTGGTTTTCGAACTCAAATACTAAAGAGCGATAATCCAACATATCAATTTTATCACCTGTGAAACTTTCAGGAAGCACATCAGTAGGTTGTAAATGTGAGCCTAAATCATTAATTAATTATTTTTCCCAAACTCTCTTAGCAATTATAGTAAAAGGCGAACCTGAGTCTGCTGCAACCTGTAGAGGAATGCCACTGAATTTTACAATACACAAAGGTTTGCTTCTTTCATTATCATCAATGTTTAAAACTATATTGCATTGTTTGATTTCTTTGAGATTAGGAGCAGAAATTAGTGAGTCAGAGTCATAATCAGATGAGTCTTTATCAGTAATACAAGTAACTTTCGGTCGCTGAATAGGTTTTTTCTTGCAAACTTTAGCAAAATGACCTAAAACTCCACATTGTGAACATTTAGTAGATCTTGCTGGACCTTTTTCAAAACCTGCGTTGTGATTTTTGTCACCACAACGATAACAAGCGAAAGTAGATGGATCATTTTGGTTAAATTTTGACTTGGCAGAAGATTTAAATTGGAATTTTTATTAGTTCCTTTTTTTGAAAACTCTTTGCTTTTCTTGTAATCTGTGATTTTATTAACTGTAGGAGTAGAGTCAGTTTGATCAGATAATGCTTTGGAACTTCTGTCTGAAAGTTCAGCTTTTTTAGTAAGCATGATGACATCTTTAAGACTGGATTCACCTTCAATCCAAAGTTGCTTTTATTTTTTGAACAAACAACTACTTGATCCCTAATAAGTTCATCGTGTAACACTCCAAATTTGCAATGTGCAGCTAACAATTTTAATTGAGAGACATATTCTTCCACAGATTCGTGTTGAAGTGGTTTCCTTTTGATAAAAGCGCGTCTTGTTACTCCTATACATACTGTAGGTGAATAATGTTCAGTTAAATCTGAAATAGCTGTTTTAAAAATGTTGAAAATCACCCGATCTATCAGGTTTTTGCATTTGATTGTATACTCTTAAACCTTCAGGGCCAAGACTGTGTAAGAGCATTCTTTTCTTTCTTTCTGGGGACAAAGTACCAACATTGTCTTCCATAGTAGCTATATAATTTAAGAACTACTCCTTCCATTCTGTCCACTTAACAATTGGTTCACCTGGAGCAGTTAGGAATTCTTTAGGAGTGCTTAAATTAATGTTAATACATGAGGATGAATTTGCAGTACTTGAAGAAGTAGAAGCTGAAGTATCTGTAGGTGTATTAGTACTCATAATAATCCAGAAGAAAAATGGATATCAAATATCATAAAAATAATAAATATGACTTACTTGAAGTGAAATAGTAAGCAAACGATTGATATTTGTAGTAGAAGAAGAAATGATGCTGTTCTGAAAAATCAGGCGTGCTCGGTGAATAAATGACAAAGGGTTTTGAAGAAAGAAAAAAACATCCAAAATGGCGGCAAGTTTGGTGCGTCGGATTACGTTGCGTGATCTTTTGGATCACGATCGATGAAGGTAATTATGCGTAAACGCGTTGAAAAGCGTCTGAAGTCACTGGTTGCCAGGGAGACGTTGTTATGCACGTTTGATTGTTCCGCGCGGAAAGTCGCGGGGAAAGTGCAGTCTGCAACGGCGAAAGGACAAACGTTCCAAAGAAACGCTCAGGAAACACAAGTTCAAGGGTAAACAACGATGGTGAGTTAAACAAATGAGTATATAAGAGATAAGATACTCACATAACTCACTTTCTGTTCTTAGCTTGAAGTTTCGCAGTAATGTTTGAAAGCTGTTCTGAAAGGCTCAAAAGCAAATAAGCGCAGGTGAGAGAGAGACTGAATGAGAAATAAAAGCTCTCAATCTACTCAATTTCCGCTTAATACTTGCCGATAGTAGTTTTATGCTGTTGTTTGTTTGACTAAAATATTGAGGTGAAGTCCAAAATGAAAATAAAAATGAGGAGAAATCCCAAATGTCACCAATAAAATTTAGTATTCTTCAATGAAGTATTCAGGATTAAGTTGGAAGAAGTAAGTTTATTCCATATTAAAGAGCACATCTAACTAGATCAGCTGTCAGGAGGAATTGACTCGCTGCAGTGCCTACTACATTCCATTACAACTCCAAAATAGAACATAGAAAGAAAACATATTCAAATGGCTACATTGCATTAAAGAGATACACTTACATTGAAGAGATACACTTACCAAATATAGCACATACAACAGTTCTGTATCACATGAGGTGATTATTTTCTTTTACTTATAGTGACCAAGTTAGTTGGGTCTGGATTGCAAAAATCAAGAGGGTTGGCCCAGGCCAGCCTCCTCTGGGCTCTGACAGATGCATATGGGCCCTTTCTTCACCCAAGCAGAGCCCTGGTGCACCCTGTGCAGCTGGTAGGTAGAGTACCTTTAGTTGCACCAAAGTTTGTGACCCCCATCAGCACCTATGAAAGAGAGCCCGAGGTGCAGGATGGGCTTTGGATTTGTTTGGCACTACTTGGCTCAGGCTGACAATGCGGAATGAGAGCACCTTTAGCAATCCTAAGTAGCCCCTAGTAGTGCTCCTCCAATGAAACAGAGCTCGAGGTGCAGGAAGGGCTTTGGAGTCACATCATTCTCCTTGACTCAGGTTGATGATACTTAACAAAACGTAAGTTAATATCACTAGTAAAGTTCTACCTAATTGCTAAACTATATCCATATTTTGGGATTCATTGCTTTAAATACCGTATTTAAGCTTTCTAATTTTGCACGTCTTCAAGCAAAATGTTAGTGCCTCTGTGCAAGTTGTAATTTAATGTTTTTAAAACAATGACTTAAGGAGTTTCTGTCTTTCATAGACCAATTCTGACAGCAGCAGATTAGGTGTAAATTCATTCTTTCTGGAATGTGCAAAATCTGTTAGGCTTATAATAACATTTCTTCGGGCTACCTCTGTAATACTTTATGGGGAAGACTATATATCGTTCTTGAAATATATTCTGTGTACATGTCCTACTTAATGACTCCCCAAAGTAGTACTGCATAAAACTTGTTTCGTTAGAGGAGATAATTAATTTGCCATAACCATGTAAATCGAGTTTATGTAGGTCTATAGTCTTTAATTCGTTTTTAAGACAGTGTAAAATGTTATTTGTACTGTGCTTAATTTGTGCCGGTGCTTAGCACCGGCACTTACTTTTCAGGGCCGGGTCTACACTCTGCACGACTGCACGTCGTCACATATGAAAAGATTATGTGATGACAAGATGTTTATAATTATGTGACTCGGAATTGGCACGCGCAGAGTGCCAGTGTGCTTCGGTTGACTTGAGTCAGTGAGTCATTGTTGTGAATGGTAGCCGGTCCGGAATCCGGAGCAAAGCAATTGCAGCTCAGCATTCATTAATCAAAATAATGATACTGACAGTGACATGGCGTCATCATGGCGGCCGCGGCGTCGCGAGGGCTTTGCCCTTGCCAATGCCATGCCCAGCACACCCGCACCCACACCTATGAGTCAGAGCCTCAGCCAGTCCGACCACGTTGAGGGGCAGGCAGCACCACCAGACGGCCCGCCGATCAGTTAATAAAGGCAGTGTCTCGCAGCACCAGCCAACCACGATGAGGAGTGCGTAAGTACTAAGTAACTGTCAGTCAGACATCATGCCATCGCCATGCGTGCCACCTGTGACCTGCGACATGCCCGGTAACTCAGTAGTGGCGTGTCGGGCACAGGGGCAGCTCCGGCTCCATTCGTTGACGCACTGTTCCTGGCCCTGACCCGGCCACGGTACACATTTATTTAATTCAATATTTATCATAATTATATATGAAATCACAATAGGTTAAGAAGAGTGACAGTTGTTGTTAAAGAAGGGAAGGCCTGCCCCTGCCCCTTGAAGTATCGTATCCTATCCTCACAAGATTCGAATAATGCATGGCATGATGAGCTCCTACCTGGGCTCAGCAAGCCGCCGTTGGCCGGGGTTACGTTGTTAAAGAAGGGCCGGCCGGCCTCGCCTGGCCCTGCCCTGCCCCTTGAAGTATACACACTGCACTGGCTTGGCCAAGTAGCGGCCGCCGATGCCGGACACATTATCACGATAGGGGCAGGGCCGGGCCGGCTGGCCAGTATTAAAGTTAAAGGCCCTGCCTGCCTTTCAACTTAGTAGTAATTTATGATTATCCTCCAGTCCCCTCCTAAACAGTTTACTACTGCTTAACAGTGGTGGCTTAGCCTTAGTGGCTATCTGGGTCGGACTGACCCGGTGCAGAGTGTTGTTCTGGCCTGGTTCTCCGTCCCGAGTCCCTGTGTGCTTCAGTTGAGGCCTGCCGCCTGCCTCCCTGCCTCCCGCCTGGGTTAAGTTAAAAAATGCCAGTATGCCCGCCAGATGTTGTAGGGGCTGTGCGTGTGCGGCAGGCAGCGTGTTGAGATTGTTTTCAGATTGCCACCATGCACCACCACGCTCCAGCACTCCCGGGCCTCACCCCACCTCATGAGCCATCAGCCCAACGATATTGAGGCCAGGCCAAGGTTGAGGCAGGGCAGGCAGGCAGGCAGCAGAAGCAGCACCAGGCACAGTGAGTCTAAAATACAGTAATAAATAAATGCAGTGCCCCGGACGACTCGAGTATAATTATAATAACCAACCGGTCCGTAACTGTAAGTAACAGTACCACCAAGTAAGGACTAGGGGTTACCTTAGATGATGATGCTCTAAGAGCCGTCCTTGTGTCCTTCAACACATTCAAGTAAAAACAGAGGTGTTCGTGTTCAAACACAGGCACACAGCCTCCCTGGAGGCCTCCGTTGAGCAGCATGCATTTGCATTGCAAGTTGTAGTTTAAGTAAGAAAACACAAGTGTTCCCACACGTGCTACAAGGTGGAATTGCTGGAGATTGTGTTTAATGACAACCCCACAAGTGTTGCCCCCACAAGTCTGTTCACAGCCGGTTCATCGACTCTGAACTGTTCCTGGAAACAATTCCATTTCTGCCCCTGAAATCCGATCTCTCTGCTCGCGAGAATAGCTGCTGTCGTGGGACAGGAAGGTTTCACCCGGTACTGATGAACTTGCACATTAGAACCAAGGTTAGGGTGCTCGGTGCACCCTGTGCAACAAGACAACAGTTGTGATTCTGGCACCATGAACTTAAAAAAGATTTCAACGTTATTTTCTGTGCAGTAGAATGAGTCCACGAGCAGACTTTCTAAACTTCAGCAGGTCACTCTTCAAGTGCAGAGACCGGAAAAAAACTGTTCCCTGAAGGCCTTCCTGCCCCATAGTTCCCGACTGGAACGAGCCCTGTGTAACGGCTTTCCACCCATGGACCAGGTGTGAGCACAGTGTTGTGATGCAAACACTTCTTCTGTGTGGCATCGGCATTTGTATTGATGTATTATAAAGCGCTAAATTGTCATCTGATGATGGCTTCTAGGCGCAAATGACTTTTTTGCATCAATAGCTCACATAAGAAGCCCACAACAGTGTAATAACCGTGAAACATTCCAGTTGTGAGCTCTGCCTGTTGGCAAAGGAAAGGCTTCCCTCAGAGATGCTAAGACAGATTGTGTTTGTCTTGTTTGTGTCATAGGGGCGATAGAGTTAATGTGCTTTGAGAATTCAGGATGAGTGAGGGAGTAATATCTACCAAATAATTTCAATGTTATGGACAGCCACAAAACGATTTGAAGCAATCACTGGTAAAAGCAACTTGTTTGGTGTGGACTGGCAGTCTTTTGAATTGTTCAACGCTTGTTTTGTGTTTTTACGATTTCTTTTTTGTAAAACTGGATGTTGAGGGAGCTCCTGAGCCTTCAACAATAAAAAAATAGTTGTCTAAAAGCAAAAATATATATTTTTTTGGTTTAAGAAAGCACACATTGTCATAGTAGCACCTGGCACTGAGGGGAAATACTTTGTGTTTGCGGTGTCCTAGTTACAGGACAGAATGGCATTACTCACAGTGAAGTTAGCCAATGGCTGAAGTGGGGGGACCCATTTCCCCATGCTGCATTGGGCGGAAAGAAAATGTGAATGAAACACTAACAACCCAGTAGATGGTAATGTTGCGCTGCAGACAATGGCTCAGCCGGTGATGCTGTGGGTGTAGCTAACAGAGGAGGTGGGTGGAGTCAGTGGAGGAAGTGGGTGGAGCCAGAGAAAAGAAGGTGTGGCCTACGAAAAAGATTTGAGCACCTGCACTTCATATTTTACAAATTAAGCACTGTATTTGTATAAAGTTTAATCTTCTTTAAAAGTTTAATGGGGCACCATGCTGCAAGAGTGCCCCTTTTTCAGACAGAAGAAGGGCACAAAAACGATTCTAACAGGCAATATCCTCTTTCTATGTGCGATGTAGAATGTTAAAGATAAATTACTGGTTAATACAGAATTTCTTCTTTCTTTAGCTGATAAAAAATTATTTCAGAATGACAGTCCTTGTCTCTGAGCATTAATCAGCACACAAGACAGGTTCACCCTTGCAGGACAATTCATTATGCAAGTGTGTACCAATGGATCATCACCAATATGTCTAAATAAACATTGTAAAAGCAGAACCCTGTTAGCAAAACATTAAATAGACTGTTTCACATTGCACTTTTTCCCCATTTTCAGTTCGATGAAACCTACTCTACTGATCAATGTACTGTAACTTACAGGACTGAACATTTGTGAGGATATAACCCAGTGCTTCATTACAATATGCTACAATCTGTGTGTCAGCAGCATAAGAGACATGATATAAAAGACAAAAGATGTGGGTGTGAACAGCATAAGCAAAAGATGTGACCAAGTGATCAAAGGAGGGATGTACAGGGGTAGACAGATACAGTTTGAAAGAAATTAACTATTTGCACACAATCCTATAGAAATAATTGAAGTCATGGGAGTGCTCTATCTCTAATGCCAAGTTTAGCAATATGTTGTCTCATTTCATTGTGAGACCCTGTTTAAAATGGCTACCCAATGGGCTTCCCAGTACAGCAGGTTAAGCTCAGATAAGGAGTCCTTGTCATATAGGTAAGTTTTCAGTGGTTTTCTAAAACTGAGAAGGTTGGTATTTGATCTGAGGGAGGGAGGCAAAGTATTCCAGAGCTTTGAGGCAATACAAGCAAAGGAGTGCCCTCCAAATCTGTTCTTTTTCGCCCTATGGATGCAGAGCTGATGTAGGCTGGTTGATCTGAATGCTCTGTTTGGCTAATAAGGACTAATCCGGCGATGGAGGATGCGAGGGCTGGTCTTGTGTTTTCCATGATGAGCCATAAATAAAGCTTTGAACTTAATCCTCTGGATGATGGCAAGCCAGTGTAATGTATTGAGCGCTGTGAAAGCAGACTGAGACTTGGGAATACCCAAAAGGATCCGGGCTGCAGCATTTTGAATTACTTGCAGTCCCTTAATGAACGAGAATAGACTCCCTAGAAAAAGGGAGTTCCCGTAGTGAGGGTGCGATAAAATCAAGCCTTGAACCACCATCCACTGAACTGTCTTCGGTAGCCTACTAAGTGTCTTTCTGAGAGCTTGTAGTAGGCCAAAACTACTAGAGTATAGCTTCCTGGTCTGGGCACCCATGGTGAGTCTGCTGTCAAATGTAACTTCCAGGATCTTTACTTACACCTTGGGAAATGGACAGTAGGCCAAGGAGGGGAGCCAGTTAGGCTGGTCCCAGGATGGTAGGTTGGTACCAACCACCACAACCTCCATTTTGTCACCATTGAGCTTCAAACAGCTCACAGCCATCCAGTCATCAACTTGTTGCAAGCAAACATTAGATTGCTGTGAGACCACTGCTGCATTTGGAGTTAATGAAACAATGATCTGTGTGTCATCAGCATAGCACTCCTTGGAAAAATGCAAGGAGCAGATTATATTTGATAGAGGATGGATGCACAGATTAAACAGCGTCAGGCTCAGTGAGAAACCTTGAGGAACATCGCAATTCAACTGGTGCACAGCTGAGAGAAATGGACCTTTGCTGACTAGGAAGCTACAGTTGTCTGAGAAAGAGGAAAACCATTTGAGTCCTAGCCCCGTGACTTCTGCCTTTTCCAACCTCGCGGAAGAATAGGATGTGAGAAAGTGACGAAGGCTGCACCTAGATCGAGAAGATTAACGGGAGCTGAGCCTTCCCTAACAAAGACCATATTTAGCTCTTTCATCATTGCTAATAGAGCAGTTTCTGTACTGCAAGCCGGTCTCAATCCAGTTTGAGTGGGATGCAGTATCTCGTAAGCTTCCAAGAATGTTGACAGATGATTATTAATTCATCCATAAATTTGTTGACTCCGGGAAGAAGAGAGATAGGTCTGTAATTGCCATATGTCGATCGAAGTCTCCTGGCGGTCATATAGATAGAGAGCCTTGTCCTAAGATATACTGCTGCTTTTCCATGTAGCACTTTATGTAGCAGGACCGGTGTTTTAAACTCAATCCTTTTTTTTACAGGAAGCCAGTGAAGTGCACACAAGGGTAGGGACAGGCGGATCCAGGGGGCAAGATTGAGAATCAATCTGGCGGCCACATTCTAAACCACTTGCAGCTTGTTCAAGAGATAGTCTGGCAACCCCAGATATAGGACATTTCCATAATTCAGTCTGGAGGTAATCAATGCCTGAACCACTGTTTTCCTGGATTCATCAGAGAGCAGTGGCAGAAATTTTCTCAGAGTGCATGGAAATCCAAAGCAAGTGACCACCAGGGTTTGAATTTGGGGTTGTAGCAAGGAGTGCTATCCATCTTGATCCCCAAGTTTTCTACTGTGCTCAGAAAAGTGACGAGGGGGACATCTTAGGGCCACCATGATCTCCAGATTTCCGTCGGTGGTGTGCCAAAGAAAACTATCTCTGATTTGTGTGGGTTACATTTTAGTTGCTTGATTGCTAACCCATTGAACACTTCAGATAGGCAGGTTTAAATGATTTCTCCCTCCAATTCCACCCCTTTATCTCAGGAGAAGAGAAGCTGTGTATCGCCACTATACAATATCACTTTGGCACCAAGTGATTCAGCCAGAGCGGCCATGAAGGCATTAAAAAGCATTGGGCTCAGTGCTGAGCCCTGGATAACACCGACCTTAGAGTTCTGTATATGGGAGGCATACGGGAGAATCCATACCTCTTGGCTTCTGTTGTCTAGGAAGGTGGTCAGCCACCCTAACGCCATACCTCCAATTATGGTGTTGTGGAGTTGTCCTAAAAGTCTGTATGAGGGATGGTGTCAAAAGCCCCGAAAGATCCAACATGAACAAGACAACTTTACCTACACCATCAAGCTTGTCCTTGATGTTGTCAGTTACCTCTAGCAAGGCTGTTTCCATGCTATAGCTTGGTCTAAAACTGAATTTACTGGAGTGCAGTATATTGTTGCTTTCAATGTGGCCTGAGATCAAACACATAAAAGATCAAGCTAGATGCTGAAAAAAACTGTGATTACATCTCAGAATGGTGGGGCTGGTATGATTGAAACTGTTTGGTAAGAGAGTGGGCAGTGTGCTGCGGAAAACACAGTAGGGCTGAAATGATCTATAATCAGGTTCTCTGGGAAGCCTTCATGCAGGTTGTCCCAGGGTCGAGTTTTTGATATCAGAAACCTACCAGGCATTCATCTCATATTAGTGGTCAAGGGAAGAGGGGTAATGGGTCCCAGGACCCAGTCGGCCTGTAGTAATAGAGCTGGTTTCACTTGTTCTCTGCAATGGGAGACCCCTTACCCATTGTGGGTGAATAGTTTAATAAAGTGCCGGCAGGCCAAGGGGCTTCCTCAGGGCGTAAAATGGCCAACTGACCCAAGATAGACGTCAGTGACCGGACGTCCTACATGCATAACTTTATGAAGTCACTATACTAAGCAGGACTTGCTAATGCTACTCCCATTTCATGCCCTGAGGAAGCCCCTTGGCCTGCTGGCCGTACGAGGGGGCGAAACACATGTTGGCTGTTCTATTTCTTACCTGCCCTATGATCTATGCTTGCTGTAAGTGACTCTGCCTACATATAAGAGTCAAATACCAAATAGATACTCTAACGAAGCAATAAATTGGAATTATTCCAGATACAAGAGTGACGACTTCTACTTGTTATGGCACTTTATTAAACATCTCATATTAGTGTAGGATAGGAATCCCAGTGCCTGAATGTTGGTGCATATAGAGTCGCACCAGGTGTTACAATAATGAAATGCAGTCTAGGTGAGTGGTAGGCCTTTTAATCAATACATTCAACAGTGTTAGTGACGAAAATTGGGAATCTCACTTTGTGTGGCTGTTGGACTTGGCCCTCTCTGCACGGTCACCCCTAAACTTGTTGCCTTCACCCCTCCTGTTTTCTGAACCTGTTTTGTTGTTTTATAGGACTCTGTGATCTTTGCCACTGCTAACCTGTGCTAACGTGCTTGTGCACACACTTTAAAACATGGTAAAAGTGGCTTACACCTGATTGGCATATTTAATTAACACATAAGTCTCTAGTACAGTGATATACCACATACCCAGGGCCGGTAAATGAAATGTTCCAAGTGAGCCTGCGCCAAATATGGTACCATCCACATAAATAACCCTTTGACCCATGTCTCAGTCTTGTTTTTAGCCTGTGTTCAGTTTTAAACTGCTAATTTGACTTCACAAATTAAGCTTTTTGCCAAGCCTAAAACTCCCTTTTTAATACATATAAGTCACCCCCAAGGTAGGCCCCATACAGCCTGTAGGGCGGAGTGCATTGTGTTTTGAAAAGTTGCACAACTACTTTTAAGTTTTACATGTCCAGGTAGTGAAAAAATTATTCTTTTTTCACTGCTGTGAGTTCTATTACTCATATATTATACCATTGGGTTACTTTACTACAACAATAAGTTATAACCTTTTTTGGTAACAGGTAGGAATATCATATTTAGTGTCTAAGGAATTGTGATTTAAAATCTTCTTAGTGGTTAAGTCAGATTTTAAGTCCCAGTTATGAAAATGTTACTGTTGGAAAGTTGGCCATTTGTTTTGTCGGAACCTTTTGGTGCCTGCAACCTGTATCCTAGGTCACATAAATAGGTGTGAGAGACAGTTGGCCTTTGTGGATTCCTCCAAGAGAGCCATACGATTGGGTGACTGGTTGTTGCAAGGATGGTCCAACTTAGCAGGATGGGCGAGCTGTGGACAGCCCTACTTATACTTCAAAGACCCTGCCTCAGTACACACATAAAAAACTTCACACTAACCTTTTGTGGCTCCAAACATCCTGGGATCAAGGCAGGGAGGCAGGAAATTTCAGACATTTCGGTGATGGGAAAAACTCCCGAAGTTTATTCCACATCAAAGCTGGCAAAAAGGGTGCAAAGCTTGCCAGCTTTGCACCCTCTGACCCACTCCTCAGTTCATTTAGGACTCTCATAGGGCTGCCTTGCTGCCTTTGGCCTGTTGCGTACTTCAGAGGACTGCTCTGCTGCACCAAGAGGACTGCCCTGCTGCTGAAACCTGCCCTGTGCCATCAGAGGACTGCCCTGCTGCTTGAGATTTGCTTTTTCTCCTGGAACCCAGTTCACTCCAAAGGCTAGTTGACTGCTCTTCTGATCAGAGCCTCAGGGACAGAAAAGGCTCCAACCATCTTGAAGCCACACCTGGACCAAGCCTGATTGAGCCCCGACCCTCCAAGTATCACCCCTCCCGTCCTGGACCTTTGCAAGTGGTGTTAAATGTGTCCAGATAGTCCAAATCCAAAACTTCAGACTTAGAAAAGATTCTACCAAAAAGTGGTCTGAGAACTGTGAGGAGACCAGGACCTACCTAATTGCTGATCTTCCAAAGGTGCATTGCTGGTTGGTCTTACTTAGTGGCAGTTCCTGAAATGATCCCCACAGCAGCAAATTCTGTTCAGTTGCTCTTTGCAGAAGGCATATTCAGCCTCGATGAGCCCTCATAAGCAACAGCCTACTGTTTTGTCCTGCTGTAGATTTTAGACTTCCATAAAAGAGTCCATATGTAGAAATCTTCACCACAACTCCATCCAGTAACTACTCGAATAGAATGTTCCCTCCTCGGACACCGCCAGCCCTGCAGAACTTTATTGTCTCAGACATTTTTGGGGTAAATGACTTCTAAGCCTGAAGGTAAGCAGAGAACAGGCTCAATCCATTTTGTGCATCCGAACCACACTCCATCGTAGTTGGTAATAAATTTCGAATATGCCCTGAATTTGCGCAACTAGATGTCTTAGGTTGGTGATTTGATCTATTAGGTGCTATTTTTCACTTTAAAATTAAAAAATTCAGATCTCCGGTTCTAGTATTTTTTGTTTTGGGTTCAAATAATTTATCCAAATTTACATCATTTTTCCAAATTGATGTGCAATATTTCTTGTGTTGTGTTTTCACATTATTAACGTATAAATAATGTTCACATTGCCGGTAAGGTAGGCCTGACTGCTTTAGTGCCATGCTAACAGAGGGTTGAGCATTCGTTAATTTAGTGACTTTTTCTGGTTCACGCTGACAAGGATTATGACTGTTGCTTGAGTAAGGTTTTACCCCCCTCAACAAACAACTCAGTTTCTCACAGTAACATAAATGGACATTGTAACTCCCAATACTGTGATGGAAAACAACCTACATTTTAGAAATTACTGCACAATATTGAGTTTGAATGTGTGTGAATGAGAAGCTTAGTCGACCATGTTTTACCTCCCGAGTGTGCAGGTAGAGATTTGGGTTAGAGATGTCAATTTTATCTATGTAGAGATTTGTTAGGGGATCTTAGGGAAGGACACAGATTTATTCCATAATGGTTAACTGTAAAGGTTTAGAAAACCACTTGCTGTGAGTTCCAACCATTTCCAGGAAGCTTTTTGTTTTATGGTAAGTTTCAAAGAATGATTTAGTGCCAGACTCCATATTTTGTATACACTTACGATATCCACGAACAAATGAAACTACAGCTCAAGTCACCTTGGCTTCTAGAAATTGAGAGTGAAAAAGCCCTCTCTTGTTAGTATGCATCAAGTTTTTTTTTTTTTTTTTGCAAAATCATTTTTATTGCATATTTTCAATTACAAACACCTTGCAGTAATTACTCTCGTGCTGATGAACATATCCGATTGCCAGAAATCAATGCGGTAAACAATCCTATTCGCTGTTATCCAGATAATCTGTACCCATCAGCGCTCTTATATGCATAAACACCCTCCCCCCCATGTCAGTGTGCCATAATACAAGGTATAAGGAGGATTCTCTCTTTTAAACTGCTGTGTTATTGGTTGCGGGCTACTCCCCCCTACAATAGCCAGGCTCAGTTCCGTAATTAAATGTAGTGTATTCACTCCATCGCTTGTGTTCTACCCGGTATATCTCTATTACTGCATTTCCGCTGGCTGCCCCGTTATAGCATCGTCCTCCACTTCTTCCGGTACCCACCCTTGGAGCTCAATCACCAGTGCCTCCCATGCACGTGCCATGTCCAGCGCCTTTTCATCATTCCCCCGCAGCGCTAACTGTAGCCTGAACGTGCCCTCACTACCTGCCCATTTGGTGAAAGTCGCTCTCCATCTCGCAAAACTGCGACCAACTCTCGATTTCCAGTGCAGGGTGTTTTCTCTTTTGGCCAAACCTAGCCCCAAATCGCAAAACTTGCTCGTAATTTTTGTGCGCGGGGTGTGGGGAATCCACAATAGCAAACAAACTCCCATTTCCACCTCCAGGTCCCGCCCTGTCACCTGGTTTAAGCAAGCAATAACATCGTCCCAGTAGCAACTTAGTGACCCACAGGACCAGAACATGTGTTTGAAGTCTGCCCCTTCCTTCCCGCACCGAGGGCATCGTGGTGTAGGGCCCCCGAAGTACTGAAATAATTTAGCTGGCGTCAAATATGCCTATGCAAAGTGAGGTACTGCACTAATTGAAACTGGGCATTACGCGTGCTCTTCCAGGCCCGTCTCTGTAGCGTGGGCCACGTCAGTGCAGGGATAGGTTTCCCAATGTCTATTTCCCATTTGTCCTTTAGGGCGTTCAAAGGGGCTAGGTGTTCTGTCGTCAGTCTCCGGTAGAGGCACGTAATGGCCTTAATTGTGCCCGCTGCCATAACCACATGTTGACACCCTGCGGCCGTCTGGGGTTCCGATAGCCCCGTGTTCCAGTGCCTCTGGAGACCTGCCACCAGGGCTGCGTGGAGTAAATAGTCTCCCCTCTGGATCCCAAAGGAGTCCCGCAGCTCCTGGAAGGGCTGAAGCACGCCATTGAGGTATAGGTCCCCCACCATCTGTACCCCGAGGTCTTACCAATTAGCCAATCCCGACCAATCCCCTCCATGTGGGAGGGCCATGCACATGCCTAATGGGATCTCTGGGGCGTAAGGGTGAACAATGCCGGCCTTCCGTAGGCTTCGATTCCAGCACATCCAGAGCGTGCGCTCCTCCAGTGTTAACTGTGACAGATCGAGTCGTTGTTGTAAGACAATAAAGGAAAGCACATGGCACGGGATTAGTCTGCCCTGTGGGCCTTCAGGGCCTCTAAACTCCCGAGCCACCGCCAGCGTGAGCCACTGTAACTGGGCAGCCAGATAGTTCCACTCAAAGTCGGGTACCGCCAGCCCACCCTCAGCTCTGGGTCGTCGTAGAGTGGCCAGCGCCACCCGCCTCCTACCAGTTCCCCAGATAAAGCCCGTAGCCATGGCCGTGAGCATGCGGAATAGCGACGCCGGTACCCAAATAGGGAGCGTACGGAAAAAATATAAGAGGCGTGGGAGCGCCACCATCTTCAGTAAGGCCACCCTCCCTGCCACCGAGAGCGGAAGGGTGCTCCAGAATCCAATACTGCCAACCAGGCCCCGGATTGCCCTACCCACGTTCCCTTCCAACAGGCCTTGCTGGGTGTGGTAAATATGATGTTAGTATGCATCAAGTTAGTGTCATTTTAGGAATTATGGAATAAAGGGGAGAGCATAAATAATAAGAGAACCGAGGAAGCACTACATTCAGGAAAGGGCGTGATATATTACATGTAAAGCGAATCATCCACATAAAATGAAAATGACGAGAAAAAATGGAAATAGACTAGCAAGCAAAAATAATATTTTAAATCTCCAAGGGGCAACTACCCTCAAATGTTCCTAACCAAAACATATGAACAGGAACACTCACCAAGAATTAAACATCTAACATTGAAGAAATTCGGATCTCCCACAGTGCTCTAATCCTACCTCTGGCTAAAATGCAGAACTGTTCTAATGGCTAAGTTATTAAGCCTAGCCATTTGATATCTAATACTACCATCCTCAGATGAAGAAAGCCAGTAGTTTTAGACAAATCACTTCAAAGACTGTTCTCCTGTGCCAATTCGGCTCAGTCATGTAGAGTATGCAAGTAAGTAAGGTTTATTGTTTAGTAAATTGAAACCTTTAAAATATTTGCATTTTTAAAACAAATGTAGTAACACAAACAAATAAATACAAGGGATGCCTGAAAATACATCTAGAATAATGAGTCCACATATTAAAATACTTTTCTGAATCCAAATTTAATAAAAATGTTGTCTAAAAATAGTACTATATGCAAAGGCACATGGTGCCTCGAATTTCGGGTCGGAGTTATAGCATGTTCTATTGTGCTTAGAGTCAGTCTTGTAGAGTATGCAACAATAATGAGTGTTATTTATAAATAAAGATATATTCGAAAACCACGTCAAAAGAGATGTTTTGCTTGGCAAGACAAACAAAAAGATATTGATGTTCCAGATAAATAGTAAATAAGTAGCAATTTTAAGTAAACATGGATTAGTATACAGATTATCATAAATGAATGACTACAAATGATCTTCTGGGCATGGCTATGAAGTAGAAATGAAAATGGCTGCGCTTGAACCCCATGTTCCTCACTCACATTAGTACTTATCATTGTGCACAACCTTAGTATCTTTGGTAAAAATATCACGGGACACAAATATCATGACAAAATTATCACAACATCCACATCAAAAAACAGAATACCGCTGAGGGAAGGCTGGGGCCTTATTTGAGGCGGGTTATGAACCCCCAACATAGATTCTATTTAACCCAATTTGATTCAGGCTAAACATGGTGGCCGTTTTGGTGGACTAAGCACTTTCACATTAATATATTTTGCAATATCTTTATTCTTTCTTAAGCGACTTTCAGATAAGGAGTGCTAAACAAGCATTAAGGGCTTTGCAACAACTTTCTTCTGAGAAGATATGTGTGAATTTCATGAATTTTATTTCAAGTGCTATTAGAATTAGGAAGCACTATGTTTCTCTAGTATTTAAAGGATCATACTGCATACATGTAATTGTATGATTTTAACGTTTTTTATAGGCAGTTTTATCTTTTTAATGATTTTTATTACATTACATGTATTAGTTATTCCTTTTTTTACCCGTATTTGTCTTATCTATTGTTGTTGAAAATAATGATTGCACTTTTATCTTTTCTGGCTGCTATTTTAAGCCCAATTAAGGGTCTGATTAAGAGATTGGCGGGCCATCAGATATGTTGTACCCCCTTGTGTGCATGCACCCCAGTTTCTGCATGGCATGGACTGCACTAGTCCATGCCGTTCAGGAACAGGCTTTGGCATTCCCATTGCGGTGCCTTTCTAAGGCTCAGCACCTGAGCCCACCTGAGCCCACCAAAGCACTGCCCACCAGATCTTGAATGTACTCATAATCTGGCGGTTGGTGTGCAGATGAGTGTGGCGATGTGAGACCGGGGCTCTGGTGTGGTGGTCCGCTCCCACACTGCCAAACTCGTAAACAGGCCCTATATTATATTGACTGACTGACAGAATATCACTGGTAAAAATAGAACATTAGAAAGGTAACAGAAGAAATGAGAGCGAGGGTGAAGATTAAGAGGTGGATAAAAAGTATAGAAAGAGGAATAGGAGTGACTGGGAGACAGCAAAATATCACATGTATTGAGACATATGTAAACCAAAACAGACCCTTAACACAATACCAAAACCATGCTGAAGAATCACTCTATCCTGAAAAATTGTTGGTAAGAGGAGGAAATTACTAAGGAGTTGAATTCCCCTAATAACTCAGTGTAGCAAAGAGTAACAAATAAGACAATCTTAGCCAAAAGTTTTTCCAGAGGTCCAAAGCCTCTCAACATTAAATGAAGATTCCTTATGGAAGAGGAATATGAATCAATGGCCTGAAGATACAGAACCTTGTAATAAGATGTGCTATTAGAGGTACAATATCCTCAAAAGAGGTCCAAAAATATGAAATCTCTGAGGTGATCATTTACATTATCATATCAATATTAATGATCTTGAACCTCTTATATCTCACAAACAGGTTGATCCATTTGAGGCTGAGAATGGAATGGAAAGTGCTGCCAGGCGTTGGTACCAGGAATAGAACAGAATAAGCTCCTTGTCCCCATTGGTGCTGAGGCACTGAAGTGATCACTCCTCTGGAAATTAGAGAAGGAATCCCTTCCATGTGACATGAAATGATTAAGAGTTCCAAGAACCCAGCACATAAGAGGGATCTTCTCCACTTTGAAGACAATCAAAGAGGAATTGAAATTCATTTAGCAGTGTCTGTGCCACGTGACACAGAACAGGCTTGTCCTAATAGAACAAATGGGTGCAGCAAAGGATATTTATCAAAGAGATCTGGCAAGTAGGCTTCTTCAGGATTCTTTGAGGATGATACCATATTAAGTACATGGGAGTTCACTTTGGAATCTGAAGGAATTTCTAATCAAAATATTTGCAGCTGGTAACTATGTAAACGAAAAATAGAATAACCTGCTTTACCTTCCTCTCCTTGAATCACATGGATTTAATGATACTGTAAATAAAAAGAGCTTCTTACTTTAAAGCAGTGTATTGGGCAAAACAATCATCAACCTTCTCTGCTACTGTTGCTTGAACCACTAGTTTCTCTTGAATATGAGAACACACTTCCTCCAGATGAGCTCCCTGTAACACTTTCCCCTGGGTAAAGGGTCCTCATCATTATCATCCTAATTGTCATCAATTCTTTATTTTGAATAATGTGTTCAGACCCTTGCAAGTACTCTTTGTTGAGAGGGCTATGATGGGGATGGGTGGCAGGACACTAGATATTATGCGGTGTAGGAGAATAAGTCAAGTTAGATCATGCTGTAAATAGCTACCCCGAGACTCCTCTCTGCGTAGCTGTTGAAAACAGGAACAGATGATTTGGGTGGGCCACACAGAACATCAAACTTTAGATGGGTAAAAGTGAATAACGAGGATATATTTCACCTCTTTGTCTGTTTTATGTCACTTAGAACATGTCAATGAGTAATATCCCGGTTAACCATTGCTACCTATCTATATATTGTTACACAGTAACCTCCCAATCACATAATATAGTGCTATAGCAGAATCAATCATGCACCGCAAGTTGGCTTATCAAACAGAGATACTATTCACATCTCCATCATTATCTTGTGGGAAATCAGGTTCCATGTGGCGGTGATTTGTGAAACGTTTCCACATTAACAGAACTGAGTTCCACTATAGCAGGGCATTTCTTAAATACTTCCATGTCTAGCAACCAATGCCTGAGTTCTCAAAAGAGTGTTTCATCTGAAGGATAGACAGGGAATGCATAGCCCGATGACCCATTTAAAGAGCGCAGACGTGCTCAAGCAGGACCATCAACTGTGTGGAACTTGGCTGCTTGCAATCCACCTCACCCCTGCTACTGCTTATTTTTGGGGCAACCACAAAGCACTGCAAGGGGCAATTAGGATTAGCTTTTTATAGCCCGAGCAAGGTAAATTCTTACAACACTTCTGAATCATCTTTTTTGTTTTTATCGAGACAGAGAATCAACAAGGAAGCGCCTTAGAAAGGGGAAGGACATAATGGCTGTAGGAATGTTATTACAAAGGAAAGGGAAGTAAGTCTAGAATGATAATATTTTACAAACACTCTTTTTTCCAGTTATGGTGAACAGATTTGTCCCAACTTGAGACTCACCTCATGTAAAGTACGGACTGGAATGAGGTAGACACAAAAGAAAAGTAATGCAATTTTACTCTCCTTTATTGGTTTACATTTTGCTAGTGAATGTGAATGTGAATTCATAAGGGGCTGACCCACACTAAGATTTGTAGTTATTTTTATTTTTTTTCAGTTTTTTTAGATAGCGCAAATATGACCTGAAGGTACTAGAGCACTTTACATTAACACCAGTTACATTAAACAAGGATGCATTCATTTTTTGTAGGCACAAGGACATTAAGGGCATTATTATGAGTTTGGAGGTGTTCCTGTCTGCCTGCCACCACTGGGCTGACAGGAGGACTGCCAAAGCCTGTAGTGCAGCTGCCCCCTGGATTACACGTGTAATCCATGCCAGGTGGGCAGTGCTGCCACTGTCTCACTGTGGAGGTCTGTTAGGCTCATAGGAGAGCCTTAACACTACAGCAGACCGCCGCCGTGACAGCGCCTGCAGCATGTTTCTGCACGGTGTGGCATGTACTGTGTCATACATGCCATACCATGCAGGAACATGTGCCCCCCGCATGCACTCCCAGGCCCAAAATCAGCAGGGGGCCTTGTTAGGCCCCTCTTTTTTCCATGACTGCCACCCTTTTCATGGTGGGCTCACCACCATGAATAGATCATTGGAAATTAATATCAGAATATGCTCGCTGGTGCCGCAGCAGCGATGTCAGCATATTCCTGCCAATTTCCAGACCGCAAGTGCAGCAGAATCCTTGATCCTGGCAGAGCCGGTGGTCTTGTGGCGGTCCGACCACAACACTCATAATACGGCAGTCGGACCGCCAGTGTGGCAGTGGTCATCCTGCCACCACGAGTACGGCAGTCCTCTATACCACCATACTCGTAATAAGGCCCTAAGTGATTTCCCCAGAATCACATGATATTGAGCCGACGCCAAGACACAAACCCAGTTCTATATTCGCCAGCTTTGGTTGTTCCACCACATCCTCTTCCCTAAGATGTATGAATGGAATTCTTCATTGGTGTCTGAACATGCTTTGAAACCATGAACCCTTTTTAGAGGGTACAGTAAGCTATAACAGTTTATCATATCACAGTGTTTTTTCATAATACTCATTCTCAGGCAATTTTAAATTTCACATTTAAAAAACTGTTAATGGCCACTCACTCATGTATGCCTGTCGTGTGTGAGCACAAACACTCTCTTCTGACATTTTATGATAACTATGTGTACATCCATGAGAACAGGTTAACACCAGGACTATCTACGACAGGATAAACGTAAGAAAAACGTAGAAGATTTGGAGCTACCAAGGCTTTTATTAGATACTAGTAGGATAATAGATTCTACTCCTTCACAACATGTCCAGCTTGTAGCATGAATTCTCAGACTCTTTACCATATTATATGTATCTGTCCTGAATATCGTGGTGTGTGTAGAAAATGGTTGTGCCCAATATGCCTGGCCTTGGAGGTACCACACCTTAGAGAGGAGAAACGAATCTTGATGACTGACAGATCTGGCCCGGTTGTCTTTTCTGTGAGCAGGTTTTTGTTCATTATCTGGATAAAGCAGAAGAAGCTTCTGAAATTATTGTACATTTAGTATTTTATTACAATGGTTGTCCTGTGGGAACCATTTTTATCATATACGTCTGAATATGTGACGTTACAACGCATGTAATTACATCGCATGACGGTGCAACACCAACCTTTACATCGACTTTCAGTCAGTGGAGCGCTGGAAGTTAGAATAGATTAATTTTCTATTCCAACTCCAGTGTGTGCAACAGTAGGGAAGGTGTTGGAGTTAAATCAAACACCTTCTACCCACTGCTGCACACCTTTTTCGTTGCAACGCCATGCGATGTAATGGCGTAGTTGCATAGTAAAGGCTGTTTCCCTATATGTCTTAGCTAAATTGTGTTTTATATAGTTAAAACATGATGATCAGCCCACATTTAAAGCACATTTAACAATATTGTATTTTATAAATTCTCATGAATTTGATATATTTCTGAAAACTAGGATTAGTTTTAACTAATAATCTAGACATGTATTGATAGGACTAATAATTTGAGAGACTATACTGATACTCTGACAGAAACAGCTGTAATGGCACAGCATTGCACTTGGTTGGCTGGTATTAGGGTTTTTGATCACATTTTAATGTTTTATGACAGTATAGTTATGTATTAAGGATATTGAATGAAGTAAAATTGTTGCATTTACTACATGGATGTTATGTATCTTTGATGGTTATGTAACTGAATAGAGGATCTTGATTGATTGATACCTACATGCTAAAGATAAGAAAATTCATGGCTTGACTTTGACAATATTTTGCGGGGAATTTAATGCTAGTTTTTTATGTATGTTCACTAATTGTATATCCAAAAATGAAATTAGCTTCTGCGCTATTGATTTTTTGGAGAGACTATTCCAATGTAGTTGCAAAGAAAAAAAACAAAAATGCAGGAAGTGATCTAAAACAAGTATATACATTTAGCACTAAAGCACATTTAGTGATATTGTGTAATTGAAAATAATTCTAAAAGGGAGTGTGAGAAATTGTGTTGTTGGTTTAGTGGGGTGTTACCCCTGCTCAAACAACAGACACAATCCCTACCTGCGTGAACCACAAAAGTCACTAAATGAACCTGTGCTTAACCATATGGTAGCTTGGCACAAAGCAGTCAGGCTTAACTTAGAAGTAATGTGTAAACTATTTATGCAGCACACAAATAGTAATAAAGTGAAAACATAACACAGGAAAAATCCCACAACAGTTATAGTGTAAATGTTAATAAATTATTTGACACCAAAACAACAAAAATCCAATCAGTTGAAATGAATTTCTAAAATGTAAGGTAAAAACCAGTGCCTAAAAGATCAAACCTCCAACCGCAGACATCTAGTCGCACAAGACTGGATCAAAGTCCAAAAATATGGCTGAACATGATGGGGGCAGAAATTTCTAGGATAGATGTTCTCAAAAGGTAAAGTTCAGCAGGGTAATGCTGAAGGCGATGTCTGAAGAGTGGGCGTCCTCATCGGGGAGCCGCTGAATAAAATTGCGGGTAAGAATTCTTTGCTCTGAGTTAGTTAGGTTGAAAATCTCCAGCGGCAAGAGGCTGGAGGCTGCAGCCAATAACAGTTCCATGAGTTGAATACTCCTTTGGCGAAGGACCATTGAACAGGATATGCTGCTGTGGAGAAGAACGTAGCAGGAGCTGCAGCAAAGTCATGCGGACCAGCGATGCACCTTTAGGAGATAGGCAAGCAGGTTGGTCCTAGTCTCTTCTCGGTACGAAGAGCAGTTTTTGCCCAAAACGTTTAAGGACCAAGTTTTTGATTGTGGTTATCTGTGCACCTTCAGCACCACCAGCAAGGATCTAGAACTGGAGAAGAAACACTTGAGGAGGCTAGGACTCACTCAGGCTGGGTATGATGGAAGTTCAAGATGGTAGGAGCCCTTTCTGTCCCTAAGGCTCTGATCAGGAAGACAGCCAGCTAGCCCGTGGTGTCACTCTGGTTAGTCCTAGGTTCACCAGTGGAACAGAGTTCACACAACAGAGGGGCCTCTGAGGGTTCAAGGTAGGCTCCAGGCAGCAAAGCAGTCTTTCCAGGTGCAGCAAAGCAAACTTGTGGAGTACACAGCAGCAGGCAGTCATCTGAGAGTCCTCCCCAAGGCCCAGAAATTGAACTGAAGAGTGTGTCTGAGGGTCCTATTTGTATATCTGGTGCCTTCTCTGAAGTAAGAGAAGTTTATAGAGAATTCCCTTTGAAGTGCTTGACATTGTTTGATTCCCCTGCTGGAAGGCTTGGCAAGGGGGCTATATCACCACCTCGAATTAGCAGTTTAAAATTGCATTCAGGCTGCAATGGCAAACATGGGACTTGTTTTAAGGGGCATCTTAAGTGGGTAAAACAAGAAGTGCTGCAGGCCCACTAGTAGAATATAATTTACTGGCCTTGGGTGTATGATATTCTGCTCTACAAGGGACTTATGAGTAAATTAAATATGCCAATCAGTTATTAGTCAGTTTACCATGTTTAAAGGACAGAGTACAAGCACTTAAGCACTGGTTAGCAGTGATATGTGCATATCTTACTATGTGAAGGTAACAGGCATAACCACATTTCCATGGTATGTGATTGTAATTTGTGTTGAAACAAGGTAAAGCTAAGCAAGTATGTCAACAGATGAAATATACTTGTGCGTTACTGGTATCAAATAATACTCTTGGGAAAAAACTGTATAGGTAGAAAAAGAGGAAAATCCTGCAAACTGTGTATAGGTCAGTAATGAAGACCTCCATAAGAGAATTCCCTTCATTATGATTAAAGCTGTAGTTATTTTTCTTTTTTGGGTAATTGTGCTCTTTGAAAGAGTATATGACTGTGACCGTTTGTTTGGCACCCGTAGCTATCTTTAAATCCAGAGCATGAATATATATTTTTGATATGTATTCTGATCACAGATAAGAGTAAAAATACTCCCTGTACAGTGTGGAGATAGTTGTAGAATTATTATTAAGGGCAAATTCAATAATTTGTGTAAGTGCAAACATTTGCAGTGAGAGGAACAAGTTTCACTCCTACTATCAGATGAGGTGAGGTGGCAATTTCCAGAGCATTTGGATAGACTGTTTAATGAATCAAATCCACTGATGGACTTTAGAATCCTTGCCCAGGATCAGAGATGTTTGTTTAAACAAGTAAACAGCTGCCGCTGGGAGCTGCAGAATATTTTAACATCATATAATTATCGGCTCAAATGATAATCTGTCTCACCGAATGTTGTAGAGTTTGGTAACATATTCAGAGGTATATTCACAAGAACGTATGCTAAACAGCACTAAAAAATGCTAACGCAACTTTACACATCGCAGCCCATCGCGGGAAAATAACCTTGTGTTAACGTGGAATTCACAACATGGCGGTAGCATGCGATAGTCTGCTGAAAACGCGGCCAATGTCGCGATACAACCACCCCAATGGAGATAAAAACACAAAACACAACACCAGAAAACTTGCGATGAGCCCATCCGCGATGAGGAAAGCAGGGATAAGCACCGCCAGGACCGTGAAACACACAGCAGGCGGGATTAAGCACAACAAAATCCTTAAAAAGCAAGACAGACCAAACAGAAAACAACAGCCAACCACAATGGAGGCAGCCCGAGCCAGCAGACAACCCCACCAAACACATTGGCAACAAAACATTGTACATGGCAGGCCAACTAGGACAAGATGAATGCAGCCTGAGAGCAGAGGAGGACAATGGCAGAAAACCAGAACTCCAGCAATGATGCAAAAGGCACAAACAAGCAGAAACACGCCAACAACAAGAAGGTAGCAATGCACACCGGAGGTGGGAGTCCAGCGCCACACCAGGAGCTGGATGACATGGAGGAAATGGTCTCCACCACATCGTTCTGGAGATGGTGGCAGGACTCGGGGCCCGGAAACTACACCAAACAACAGACACAACAGCAACAGGGAGAGGAACCAGCAGGTACTGGGGGACGGGGGGAGATGGGCACAATGGCGCACATGCACAACTAAGCACAGCACAACTGCAGACAAACCATGCCCAAGAGTAACAACACCAACCAGGAGCACAAGTCACACAACCCGGCAATGTCACATCACTGAACAAGTACAGAAGTGAAGACAACACCGCCTAAAAGGGAGAAGGGTGAGCCAAATCAGAGCTGAAGGGACATCTCACATACAATGCAGCACACACACATCAGAAGCAGAGCAACCCAACATCCAACACAATGTGGTACAAACACAAACTTGTGCACAACCAAACACAGGACACAAGTGCACCCGCCTGTGGCCGGTAAACGGCCACACATATCTGGCAAATCACGAAACAGGGACATGATAATACACACGTACAAACACACAATCCTGATGGGGTAGCAATGCATGAATGGCAGGGAGCCAGAGAGTCTGTGACATGCACATTGGCATACAAATCAAGACACAATACAGTTGCAGACAAGTGAAAGTGCGAAAACTTTATTAACAAGTGCGAGTCAGTACAGCCAAGAGAAGTGCCATGATATGCAGACAAATGCAGCAGCATGTCAGAATGAGGAACATAGGAAAGCGCCCATGTCCACCTCGGGGGAGTGCCTCACCAACACATCAGTGCCAACCCGCGTTGGTTGTCCGCGCCTGGAACATAAGTCCTGGCCAATGCAGTCATGTCCACTGTCGTCTCGGGACCTGTGACCATATCCACAACATGCAACCATGTGTCGTGACAAGTGCAATGGCTCACATCCAGTTGTGGCTGCAGGTACCTTGTCACTAGTCCATGAACGCTAGTGCAGCTGCTTAGGCCAAAATCTCCAATGAGCGATCGTCTTCCACCACATCTGACATGTCGTCGACGTAATCCATCAGCTGATCTGGACAGATGTGCTGACTCCAACCACTGGACCCAATGTGCAACAAAATCCAATCGGGTAGTGGTTCAATGTGCTCACTGCACACGATGACTCGTGCAATTTCTCAGGTCCAGTTTCCAGCCTGAATGCCAAACATCCATGCATGCCATAAGCGGTCATCCTGGTGACACTCCTGGTCGTTGGCCAACAGGGGGCGCACACACATGTCGATATCCAGGTCAGCTACCGTTACGGTGGAGAGGCAGACATCCATGGACCACTCGAATATGCACGAGTGACAATGCAAGACATTTTATTTTATTTTATATTTATAATTCAGCTTCAGTTCTCACAAGCTTGCTTAGAAGTACAGAATGGTATCTGTAGTATGCTGCTTGTTTCCCGGCTGCATAACATAAGCCGACAAGCCTCTTCCCATCCATCCACGAATAATTTGAAGATGTTAGTCTTCTGCAAAGAACCCAAATTGAGTTCTTTCTAACGTTTTTATGGAGGGCTAGCCAACATAGGTTTCAGCACCCTCATCTATGAGTTTCAGCACCCTTCTGTATGAGTTTGAGCACACTTGATTATTGGTTTCAGCACCTCGTCTATTAATCTGTTCAAGATGCTAATCACCAGACACCTTATTATTTGCAAATGCTAACATCAAGGATATAACAGATTATTTATTTGGTCTTATCATTTCTAGGTTATTTTTTTTCTTTACCCCTCCATATTGGACTACTCTCAAAGTTGTTGTCAAAATTGTGACGTAAGCTCTTTCCTTGACTTTTCCAAAGACAATATGGTGCCACGTCTTTATGCTTCTAGTAATTAAACATTTGATTTGACAGGAAGTGTTCATAAATAATAAAAAAAGCTATGGATAATGTAATGTTTATACTACTATCAGTGCTTAAATAAAGCAGGTGGTTGAAGGTGGGGCCCACCGGCACTCATTTTTGTATTGCTGGCACTTACTTTTCCTCAACAGGCTTTGGTCTAAAGCAAGAGAGAGAAAAACACAAAAGGAGAAAGGAAAGAAGAGAGATGAAGGAAAAAGAGTTACAAAGGGAGAAAGTAGCAATGAAAGTGAACCTTCAAGATTGAGATAAAAAGTCAGGGAGCGTCTGATGGTGGATTAAAAATGGCATGAGATGGAATCAAGACTATGCCAGGAGAGAGTAAAGATGGCGATTGTTTGACCTGCCTGGTTCGCGCTGCCTAGCCTCCCCACAATCCGTGAATCAGCATTCGCAGGTGGACCGGGTCTATCGTTCCAGGTGTGCTGGGAGGTGGCTCGCCGAGTTGATTGCCAGCTCCTCGCGGAATTCCTTGGGAGAAAGACACCACGACTGGAGACTCGACATATTGGGGAATCAGATTGCCAGTGGAGAGGATGGTCGGCCGAAGCGGCAGAGGAAAGGCTTGGGTACGGCAGTGAGTACCGCTAGTATCGGAGCCACGGCTGGCGGAGTACTATCTGGATCATTGGGAACCATGGGGTAGAGTGGCCAACTGCGGTAAAAAGTGAAGGATTGTCCTGGTAAGCTGAAACCGGATATGAGGAATAAGAAACAGCTTGGTAAAAATCGTCCTATGCCGGGGCATGTGGAGGGTGGATTTCAGCCCCTGATGAAGACTATTTGCGGCGCCAGCTCCGGGGGGTTGGGAAAAAGGTGACACCCCCCACAGAAGAGACTTATGATCCCCCACTTATTGGTGCAGTGGAGAGTGACAAGGGTGAACATATCAGGCTGGGGGAGGCTAGCAAAATTGCCATTCAAGAGGAGCACCCAGATGGCTTTATGGTGATTGGGACTGTGGAAGGCTTACAGACCACCAGTAATGAAGGAGTTGAGGGAGAGGTCAATCAGAAGGAAGGATAGGGTGTACTAACGGACAGAAATGATGATAAAATAAAAGACCCGATGGAGGCTGGCAACATTTGTGGCAGACACCTGGGTGCCTTATCTGTGGAACCAACGGGAGGGGAACACTTCTTTTCTTTCACTGACGACTCAGATTCCTCCAAGCAAGGGAGTCTCTCTTTGAGTAATTAGGACACTACCGATTCAAACAGCACCTTGGATGATTTGCAACTCACTGACAGGAAGACATCCTCGAGGGAAAAGACCAAGACCAGGAAAAGGGGAAACATCAGGTCTGGGAGCTACAGGCAAATGAAATGGGACTATTCTAACTGTCAATTATCATTCCAAGAAACAGGTGAAGCAGCTGGCTCAGCCTCTGGGATGCCCGCAGACAGCCAGGAGCCATCACTCTCCACAAAATTTTCCTCATTAAAACAAATGTAGAAAGAGAACCGGAGTCAGAGTCACCGTACCAGGCTTGCATTTAAGAAGCTGCAAGGGGGGATGTGCAAAATAAAAAAGACCTGTGGAGAGATTGTGGAACGACTAACGATGGTGGAAGGACGGACTGAATCACTGGAGGCACAACTGGAAACCCTGAAAGCAGAAAATGTATCTCAGGGAGCAGCATTAGTGGACGCAATGTCCATGGGGAGGGGGGCCCATACAGAAGGGTGTGAGGATGAAGCAGGCTGAAAACTAGGGTTTATTTGAAATAGGGAAGTGAATAAACGCATATCTTCTCAAAGCAACAAAGGGGGTCGAGATCATAGTACTTCTATGGCTAATTTAGTAAGAGGGCCTGATACAGTACGAATTGCCACTCTTAACATATGTGGTTTGAATGATTCAAAGAAAAGGCAAAAGGTGGCACAAGGTTTGAGGGTGTTGCAGGCGGGCATCATATGTCTGCAAGAAACCCACATAGAAGAAACAAGAAGTGGTATCAAAAAAAGAGTTTATAAAATTCCGAAGGAATCAGATCTGTCCCTGTGGCTTTTCTGTCAGACAAACTCAATAGTGCTGAAGACACCTCATCACATGCCAGGGGATCTTCTAACTGTTCCTGCAACTCTTTTGTCAGTGAGTCTTCTGGGATAGTACTTAAATACTGCTCCACTGCCTGTCGCTTTTGGGATTCCGTACCGTCCATTCCTTCCTGATAAAATAATTTTTTTTTTTTACTTTTTTCTTTTTTTTTTTTTGTCCTCATACATGCCACCAGATATTTTAAACTCTAGGTGGAAGATCCTCATACCTTCCACACTCTCCGATGTCCTTACCGCCCTTAACACAGTGTGTGCAAAAAGAAAAGAGATCTCCCAGAGGTAGGCTGTCATCGTGTCCGACTCCCATTCCCATTCACTAAACTGGGCCACCCTGGGAACTCGGGAGGACAGAACCACAAACCTCTGGCATAATCATAGGACCACCCTTAGTTTTTCAACCAAGCAACCAGGGCCGACCACACCCCCTCGGCGCTTGCGGCCTCACAGGCCATATCAGACTTGCTAACCATCATGATGTTTTTTAAACAATCAGCAAATCTTGGGGGGGCCTCTGATTTCCATTCTTTACATATTTCTCTTCTGTCTATAACTATCACATAGAATATAAATTGTGAGGCATAATTATTAATATTATAATTTGGTAGCAAACCGAAGAAAATCAGACTAAGAGAACATGTAATAGGGGTTTTTAAAACCTTTTCCAAGAAACCACAGACCGCCTCCCAATAACCCGAGAGTTCTGAACATTCCATAAACATATGTAAATCGTCCGCTGCCGGGTGTTTACATCTGGGGCAATGATAATTATTGGACGTGATCTTAGATAGCTTTGACTGAGTCCAGTAAATCCTATATGCCGTAAACAGGTGGTTTCTCCTCAGATTTGCTGGTTCAATTAAACTCTGTGAGATAGAAAATGAGTCCATCCAAATTTTTTGCACCGTCTCCAGACCGCCACCTAAAACATTGCCCCAAAGGCCCCCCAGTTCCTGGTTCAGAGTTTCTTTTACACCTAATAGTGACCTATACCAAAATGAAACCTCCCGTTTCCAAACTCCGCCTCTACAGACAGCATCTAAGATCCCCCTTTCATCTTCAAACACCAGCGACTGCCCTGACCACCAGGCAGAAAGTTGATAGTATTTAAATCTTGTTAAAGACCCGTTGGTCAAAGCCGCTATAGCCTCCCAGCCCATAAGACACGAATCAAGACAGGTCACCCCATCTCCTACAACCTGCTTTCCTAAGTGGCTGGGATAGTTGGTCCTGCAGGCATTCCGGAGTACCTGGCGAATCCCAGATTGGGGTATGAATGTTATAATAGGGGATCCCCAACGTTCTCCGGAAATATATCCAGTTGCTTAATGCTGTCTGCAGGATCTTAAGGCGAACCTTTTAAAAAAAAATTTGATCACCAAATTTAAAAAGGAAAAATTCCTGACCCTGAGGCTGGTCATACAATAGAGCCTGAAATAGGCGATCCTGTGAAGAAGAGTCCAATTTGTTAGCCAATAATCTGAAATTCTTAAGATAGAAGGCGTGACAATATAACAACAGATCAGGTAGGGCCAAACCCCCTATCTTTAATCCCCTCCTTAATTTCTTCCATGCAATCCTAGGAGATTTCGAGGCCCATATAAAGGATCCTATTTTCCCTTGTAGGCTCGTAATATCTTTTATAGGAAAAGCCAGCGGAATAGCATTGAAAAAAAAAGTTATTTTAGGGAGGATTGTCATTTTAACCAGATTGACTCGCCCATACAAATTCAGTGGCAAATTGGCCCATTTTATTAGCGTTTTAGAAATCTCCTTAACGACTAACTGCCAACTGATTTTAGGAATATCAGTCAGTTTCTGGGTAAGATAAATTCCCAGGTATCTGATTTTATTTCAGGCCCCCAGGATGCCTGTTGAATTATTCCACCCCATTATTTCAGTCTTCCCCTTATTAATTTGATACCCAGATAGCCGTCCAAATTCTTCAGCTAATTCAAATAGTCTAGGGATTGCCTCAGTATGATTAGAAGTATATAGCAGAAGATCGTCCGCATACAACGCTGTTTTAAGCTCTAAATCTGCTATTTTAAAAGGTGACATTTTTTGATCAGCTCTAATAAGAGAGACAAAAGGCTCTATGTAGATATCAAACAATAAAGGGGACAAAGGACATCCCTGTCTGGTTCCGCGGAAGATGTTAAACCAATCTGATAGACTCCCATTTACCAAGACCTTAGCTCGCGGACTCTGATAAAGTGATTTGATCCCTTCTATATAAACTTGTGGAAAACCAAAGCTGGCCATTGTTGCCCAAAGATACTCCCAATTAACCTGATCAAAGGCTTTGGCCGCATCGATTGCGACTATTGCTAATGGCAACCCCCTCTCTTCCGCAAAATCAATTGCCCCGATCACCTGGAATGTTAATTCATTCAATTGCCTCCCAGGGATGAACCCTCTTTGATCTGGGTGGATAATTGTTTTTATAATTTTAGCAAGTCTCGTGGCCAGTATCCCAGAGTAGATCTTTAAATCAGAATTCAATAAAGATATAGGCCTGTAGGACTCTATCTTTTGGGGGTCTTTGTTCGGCTTGGCTATGAGAGTTATTGTGGCTTCAAACCAAAAAGGGGGGATACTATGACCGTGTTTAAACAGACTGTTAAAAAGTATGGTTAACAACGGGACCATCACATCAAGAAAATCCAGGTAAACCTCAGTCGGCAGCCCATCAGGGCCTGCTGCTTTACCACGACTCATTTTCTTGAGTTGGTTTCTTATTTCCCCCTCCGTGATTTCACTCTCCAGATAAGACCTATTCTCATCGGATAACTGGGGCAAATCCCTCTGACCTAACCAAGCTCTAACCTCCTCAGGTCCACTATTGTTGTCTTCCTTGTATAGACCCTGCATAAACCCCCTTGCATCCTCTCTGATGGCCATATCCTCAATGATTGGGAGGGCTGATTCTCTCTGAATACAAGAATTGATAGAACTCTTGAATTGATAGAACTTCTGAAAGGCCTTTCGTATCTTATAAGTATCATGTACTGTACCCCAAAAAAGAAGAGCCGATAGAAGAATTAGACTCCTTTCGTCCAATTACACTAATGATTTGTGACACCAAAATATACTCGAAGACATTAGCAGTCTGACTAGCTTCCATAATTAAGGGAATGGTGGCTCACCGGCAGCATGGAATTATCCCTGGGAGGAGTACTATAGATCACATACGGTGGATAATAACAATGTATGACGCGAGGCAGGTGTCAGGGGACCCTATGGTGGCGATCCTGCTGGATGCAGAAAAAACCTTCGATAGGGTCTCCTGGCACTTTCTTCGGGCAGTGTTGGCTAGAAAGGAGATTGGCCCTAATTTTATTGGGGCCATTAATGCCCTTTATGAAAATCCTACTGCCCAAGTGTGTATAAACGGGGAACTATAAGAGAGTCTGATGATTACAAGGGGAACCCGGCAGGGATATCTGTGCTCCTCTTTTCTTTTTGCACTCTACATAGACCCGCTTTTAATCAGATTGATTTTAAACTCAAATATACCATCAATAACTATACAAGGCTATACTACCAAAGTTTGGGCATATGCCGATGATATGGCCATGGTAAAATCTGACCCTGAGGCAGCCGTTAAAATAAGAGAAGCAGAAGCAATGATCTTTGGGGGAACTTTCTAGGTACTCCCTGAGTAAGGATAATAGAGTAGTAGAGAGTGCATCGTACTTGGGGGTCTTGATGCTTTGGTCAGCGAGAACCTAAATTCAGAAAGAAAAGCAAAAATTGCATTACAGAAACTGTTCTAATTAGAGCCATGCCACTTGTTTCCCCACACTGCTGGTTTAAAAAGTTTGAGAATTTATTCTCATAATTATCTGGTCGTACTCCAGACCGAGACTCCCAAAAGAACGTGGACGGCTGGCCTTTCTCAACTTGAGGCTGTATCATTGGGCCACATGTCTGGTGCAATATTCAATTTTACTTAGGGACCATCCTGGAAGTGGAACACTGAGCTGACCCTCCACTTATGAATTATTGATGGGGTAGAGGCCTGGGGGTGTTTGTGGTGTCGACTAGAGCTAGGGTATTACAAATGGGTCAGATTCAAGACTCTGCTGACTGTTTCTCAGACCAGGACCCCTATTCGATGACTACTAAGGATTGAAAATTTGAATTTCTATACGCCTCTCCATGGCGATGAAAACCTTCCTGGGATCTTTGATGATCACTGTATGACAAACTGGTGGTGGAAGGGGATTGTTAAAGTAGGCTGTTTTTACACACCCCAGGGCTTTATATCCTCAAAGAACTCAAAGGGAAGTTTAACCTCAAGCATAGAGAGTTTTTTAAGTTTCTTCAAATCAGGGACTTTCTTATGAAAAAGGGGAAAGGAACAGGTGAAGGTACTAGGAATGAGTTAATAGACAAATTACTGCAGGAGACTCTCCCCAGTTTTGGCACTGTATATAATTTTTTTTAACACACTGAAGATTGCTGATATGGCCAAAATATCGGGAAAATGGCAAAGCAAGTTAAATATCACTGAGAATCCATTCCAGCAAGCTTTTTTAGTGTCACAGAATGTCCTGATATCCGCTAAACTACAGGTCCAGTTCTATAAAACGTGCTTTTTTTAATACTATACACCAGATCGAATTGCAAAATGGGGTACAGGGAAAGGGACCAGATGCCCTCGGTGTTCCATATTCAAGGCCGATATAGTCCATGTATTTGCAACTTGTAATGCTCTTACGGGGGTGATCGGACAGATTGAGGAATTCTTAATGGATAAAGTGAAATTGTAAATAACTATGACTCCAGTCCTAATTCTACTATAAATCCAAGAGGGTGGCAGGTCTGAGGAAGGAGGGGGGTTGACGAATATCGCTTTGACCATCTTTAGGCTATGTATTTCATCAGCATGCTTAGATCCCAATCCTCCCTCCTTTCAGCAATGTTAGCAGCCTATAATCTTAAAGAATGTTCATATGTACGTAAAGGCCTACAGGCCAAAAAGAAAGGTGTTAGAATATGAAAGACCCTTGCTACCTGGGTAGAACAAAAAGAAGGTTGATGAGGCACACACACTTTATTTATTTGAACTGTTTATTTGCTTTATAGAAAAAGTTCTTCACAAACAATGTTGATAGATATCTGTATTATTATAGACTGCATTGTAATTTATAGTAAGTCAGATGAGATTTTAGGTGATTTAGTTAAAAAGTGTGTTCTATTTTTGTTTTATTTTCTAGCCTTTGATTGATTGATCATAACCTTGCTTCTGTTGGGGCTGAGGTGGGGGGGGGTGGGTGAAGGGAGTAAAATTGTTGAAAATTCAATAATGATATATATTTTTTAAAGAGATGGAATCAAGACTACGCAGTCTTGGTATTCGGCAACCGGGCACCTATTCTTTTACAAATTGAGCATTGATCAGTATCAGACCAGCTCAAGGGAATCCAATCCCTTATTGGTCTCAGTATAATTCATACATAAAAAGGATTAGGCAAGTCAATCACAGAGCCAGATCCAAGAAGCACAAACATTGTTATTCACAGAACAAAACCGGTTATATAGGTTTGCAAATAAAATAGTAAAAAGCCATGATCCTGGAAAAAGCGGTGATGGGAAATGTCCATTGAAAGGGCAGAAAATCAATACAATTTCCAGTTCCTACTAATATTTTTGAAAAATGTTTATTTAACATGCAATAGAATGTGAATTGAGGAAGCCAACGAACAGAACAAAATAGGTCTCATGAGGCATCGTAGTTAGTATTAATTATGTGAAGGTACAGTGGGTTTAAACAATAGCAATCATGATTATTTGTCTGAAACCTGTTCAAGTGCTTCTTTTTGTATTGTTAACTCAGGTTCATGGTCCCTGCAACCCACATCTGTACTGAGTACAAGGTGGGTTGTAGTATCTAGTGGTGCCTCAATGTACTGGTGTGCAGATGCCGCTTGATGCTTTTCATTTATGTACTGCGCCGACCCCGTGTTGTGTTGGGGGTAAGCTATTGCTGTCATTGATCACTAAATAAAAACATGTTTAACTGAGCATGACTGGACATTGCCAGAGTTATCAGTAAAGGCATTCTATGGACAGAATGGGTACAGATTTTGTATGCTAATTTGTGCCCATTGATTGGGTCTTAATTAGGCTGCCATCAGATGCTGATTTCGTAATTATTCAGTGAGAATTTATTAAGTCATGTGTAAACCGGACTCACAACTGTGGTGACACTTGATTTTGGGCAGATTTTGAGGTATGAACCCAAAAGATTGAAGGTTGCTTCTTCCTTCCAAATAATGATACAGGATTCCAGTGCAAAAACTAACTGCAGTTATTACCTCAAAGTTGATAATGGAGTTGGTTCTAGTGGAGGTAGAAGCCACCATATCTTTTAATAACAACAGGTTTGGGTTGTTACGCTGTCGGCCATGTTGTGGCCCACACCCTGCCTGACAGCTTTCCTTGTGTCCCACTGTAAACAGTATCCAAGATGGCTGCATCATTTCTTGAGGTCACTTCCTATATAGGAGGTATATAAAGGGGTAGAAAGGTCTTCCTCATTGTGTTGCAACACTTCACTTCAGTTAGAGTGTTCCTCGCTACTGCTAGAATTTCTTGCTCCTGGAGTCCTCACTCCGGTAGAGTGGTACTTCACCTTTTGTGCTCTTGTGCCCTGCTCTTCATCTTGGTGCCTCTTCCCTGCCTCATCATCTTGGAGCCTTTTTGGCTTTGTTGGACGATTTTTCCCTTCAAGGTATTTCCTCCCATGGGGCTTTTTCTAGAAGATACAATCTGCTTAGGCACTCATTGTGTCGGTGGCATCGTGGTTGCTGGAAAGGGTTGCCCTTATGTATGGCAGACCAGGACTCTCAAGAACTGGACTTTAAGATCTTCTCACTATCGCCAGTCTGCGAACAGAAATTCTCCATTGGAAAAACCTGACAGATTGCAATGCCCAAGTTCCAGGCCTAGCCGTGACAACATGGATTCTGCACCAGATTTGGCTCAAGCAGGGCAGGCCAACCCCATAGTTGCCTTTATTCATACGGTCCAACAGCAGGCTTGGAAACTCCAGCAATTATGAAATTAGAACACTTTACCAAGCAATAACAGCGAGAGCATCTGATGTTCCCATTGTCTCTTCAGCTACTCCTCATTTTTCCGGAGATCCGAACAAATTAAAGGAATTGTTGGATTCATTAACAGTATCCTTTGCCTTTCATTTAGCACAATTTACTCTAGATGAAGCCAAGGTAGTGTCACCAGAGCTCTGCATGGTCCGGCACTTGCCTGGTCGACCCCTCTGTATCCACTAAAAATAGAAGCCTTTCCAATTCCGCAACCCTCCTCACAGCCTCAAGCAAATGTTTGAGAGACTTGGCCAGAGTACTCTGCTGAAGAAGCTTTCTGATATCCTGCAAGGCAATCCAGATGTTGCCTACATTACCTACATTGCCTGCTTCCGCCAGTTGACCGCTGAAACAACTTGGGTCGAGATGACCCTTGTCACTATTTGTTGGCGGGTTCTTCAGGAAGAGATGATGGATGATCTAGTGCATTTAGGTTGAGCTGAGACAATCTCAATGTTGATAAACCAACCACTATCAAATGAACATTGCCACTATTAACGTTAGTCTGAGAAACACAGAACTCAAGCTCATTTGTCTTAGGGCAGTGCCTGAACATTAGTCCAAAGAGCTGAAGCCTTTACAAAGATTCTTCAATACTATCTAGTGATAAACCAATGCATGTAAGTCTGGCTCGTGGAACACTTACAGAATCTGAGAGAGAACATTGAGGAAATATGGGCTATGTATGTATTTTGGATCACCCAAATATTTAATTAGTGTTTGCACAATTCGCCTCAACAAGGCTTTGGCAAACTCCAGGTCCCATCCTCTTTAAAAATGAAGAGGACAGGAAATTTCAATAGCCCTTCAACATGCACCTCAAGAGAATCAGTAAAAAAGAAAATATGGGCTGACAAAGGTTCTGCACCTCAGCTTCTTCAGTGAATAGTTAAATAAAATGCACCTCAAGAGTATCGCTTGTTCACTTACCCAGGCAGTTGGAAATTCCTGATGAAAAGACTGAAAAGATATTGATTCTTGTATAGTGGAGCCAGTGGTCTAAACCTGGACAATAATTGGGCACTCAAAAGAATAATTCACCATATTCCTAAAGAAGCTCCAGAATAAGGTGAAACATATGATGGCACACCATTGGTCTCTAGACCAGTTAAGGAAATGACTGTACCCTTAAACTTAACCTTCGAAAGACAGCATTAAGTTCTCTACTTTGATTTAATTACCACACCTGACCATGGCATGGTTTTAGTGATTCCATGGCTTGCCTGGAACATCCCTTACATAAATTGGCAACAAGAACTATTTCACTTTCCTCTCAGTTTATCATTAATTTTGCTATGCTATGGATAATTATTGAATTCCAAGGAAACATCCATGATTTTTCTGACTGATCATGGTACCATCAATGTCCCGCAAGGAGTTCTTGTCCATTACCAAGGATTTACGGATTTATTTAAAAAACCCTTCTCACCGAGAATATGATTGTCCTATTTCGATTGAATCCGGTGCAACCATTCTATTCGTAAGAATCCATTCCCTCTGGGAGTCAGCGAGGGACGTTTTGAGGCAATAACTTTAAGAAAATCTCCATAATGGTCTCATCGCTCGGTCCTCTTGGGATTGCGAGCAGCCCGGTGGCAGTGGGCTTGCTCGTAGGAGCTGAGGGCTGCGTTTGAGCGTCTAAGTGTTTTTAGCGCGTTGTCATGCCGATCAAAGCGGCGACACGCACCCGTTTTTAAATTGTCTGCTTGTGTTGTTTAACCTGCACTGAAAATTCACAGGTACCTTTTTGCTTCTCCTGGGGCCCAGCGAGGCTGGCTGGCAGCTGATCCCACCTCAGGCGCCTAGCGGTAGTGGCCGCTATCTTGGATCGGGCTGGCTCGCCCGACCCCACCCACGCCACTCCCCCCACGCTGCTTCTCTATTTAGGAGTACTTCACAGTTTCCCCAGCGATTGCGAGCAGCCCGGTGGCAGTGGGCTTGCTCGTAGGAGCTGAGGGCTGCGTTTGAGCGTCTAAGTGTTTTTAGCGCGTTGTCATGCCGATCAAAGCGGCGACACGCACCCGTTTTTAAATTGTTTGCTTGTGTTGTTTAACCTGCACTGAAAATTCACAGGTACCTTTTTGCTTCTCCTGGGGCCCAGCGAGGCTGGCTGGCAGCTGATCCCACCTCAGGCGCCTAGCGGTAGTGGCCGCCATCTTGGATCGGGCTGGCTCGCCCGACCCCACCCACGCCACTCCCCCCACGCTGCTCCTCTATTTAGGAGTACTTCACAGTTTCCCCAGCGATTGCGAGCAGCCCGGTGGCAGTGGGCTTGCTCGTAGGAGCTGAGGGCTGCGTTTGAGCGTCTAAGTGTTTTTAGCGCGTTGTCATGCCGATCAAAGCGGCGACACGCACCCGTTTTTAAATTGTCTGCTTGTGTTGTTTAACCTGCACTGAAAATTCACAGGTACCTTTTTGCTTCTCCTGGGGCCCAGCGAGGCTGGCTGGCAGCTGATCCCACCTCAGGCGCCTAGCGGTAGTGGCCGCTATCTTGGATCGGGCTGGCTCGCCCGACCCCACCCACGCCACTCCCCCCACGCTGCTCCTCTATTTAGGAGTACTTCACAGTTTCCCCAGCGATTGCGAGCAGCCCGGTGGCAGTGGGCTTGCTCGTAGGAGCTGAGGGCTGCGTTTGAGCGTCTAAGTGTTTTTAGCGCGTTGTCATGCCGATCAAAGCGGCGACACGCACCCGTTTTTAAATTGTCTGCTTGTGTTGTTTAACCTGCACTGAAAATTCACAGGTACCTTTTTGCTTCTCCTGGGGCCCAGCGAGGCTGGCTGGCAGCTGATCCCACCTCAGGCGCCTAGCGGTAGTGGCCGCTATCTTGGATCGGGCTGGCTCGCCCGACCCCACCCACGCCACTCCCCCCACGCTGCTCCTCTATTTAGGAGTACTTCACAGTTTCCCCAGCGATTGCGAGCAGCCCGGTGGCAGTGGGCTTGCTCGTAGGAGCTGAGGGCTGCGTTTGAGCGTCTAAGTGTTTTTAGCGCGTTGTCATGCCGATCAAAGCGGCGACACGCACCCGTTTTTAAATTGTCTGCTTGTGTTGTTTAACCTGCACTGAAAATTCACAGGTACCTTTTTGCTTCTCCTGGGGCCCAGCGAGGCTGGCTGGCAGCTGATCCCACCTCAGGCGCCTAGCGGTAGTGGCCGCTATCTTGGATCGGGCTGGCTCGCCCGACCCCACCCACGCCACTCCCCCCACGCTGCTCCTCTATTTAAACGTCCCCTATGTGTCAGCGCAGCGGACGAGCGCAGCGGGCGCGCCGTAGGCTCGCCGGAGTCAAGCCAGAGTCCTGCCCGTCTGCGCCCGTCCGCGGCAGGCCGGGGCAGGGGGCTCTCCCTTATGCCCTCCCGCTGTCATACACATCCTCCGATCTCCTGTCTCACTGGATCCCTGGCACCATTAGTCCCATTGTGTCTAACTCATTACAACATTTAAATCTCCTTACGAGCCCCCCCGTTGCACCCCCCGCCGTTATTCAAAGTTGTCTTCTTCGGCCTCGGGCCGCCGCGCCTATCCATTCCATCTTGCCTGTTTCCCATACGCCGTCCTATAATACCACTGCCATGCTCCTCAATACCAGATCTGTCGCTAGTCATCAGCACGAGCTACACGACCTTCTTGACAGCCACAACCCGGACCTCTTGTTCTTAACAGAGACCTGGCTCAAGGCAGACTCCCTCCCCAACGTCCTAGCCGCACTCCCCCCCTCTTATTCCATCATTCGTGCGGATCGCCCGGAGGGCAGGAGAGGCGGTGGAGTAGCTTTGATAACACATACTGACTCCCCCTTTCAAATACTCCCCTCTCCTCTTATCCCTGAGGTAGACTGTCTAATAATTCGTGCTAGCTCTCACTCTACCCCCCTCACTGCTGTTCTTATCTATCGACCCCCTCACACAACCTCCAATTTTGTTTCCTCCCTTCAGGACATCCTCGCCACACTGGTTATTAACAACTCCTCAGTGTTGGTGTTGGGTGATTTTAATTTTTGGCCCAACGACCCCGGCGAAACCCCCCTTTCCAAGGAATTCACCAGCCTCATGACCAGTCTCAACTTTTGTCCCCTCGTTCACAGCCCCACCCATGTTCATGGCCACTCGCTCGACCAGGTTTGGACCCTAAATATCCCCACCACTTCTCCTGTCATCTCCCCCTGTTCTTGGTCGGACCATTTTTCAATCGCCTTCTCCCTCGCGTTAGCCCCTGTGCCTATACCTCTTCTCCCAAAGAACATCTGGGCTAGAAAATGGGGTAAGGCAGACATGCCATCGTTTTGCTCATCCTTGGCCAACTCTTGCCCTGACCTTTCGGGCCTCGCCGCCCTGGACCAGCTGACTACCATTGATGGCTGGCTAACCCAGGCAGGCGATGAGTTTGCTCCCCTGAGACGGGTCACGGTGAAGCGTGCCCATGCTGCCAATCGCTGGTTTACCCCCGATCTTAAGGAGAAGAAATTAGCCGCCCGTAGAGCAGAGCGCGCATGGAGAAGAGAATATAGTCCCGCCAAAAAAATCATCTACCTCTCTGTGCTCAAAGTATACAAACAAAGCATACTTGACGCAAAGACCCTGTTCTACTCTAACAGGATACTAGCAGCTGAATCTCAATCTAAAGAGATTTTTGCTACAGTACATGAGCTTGCCTCGTCTAATAGAGCCACGGCCTCGATCCCCCCTTCTCAACCGCTTTGCGACTCCCTCAACGACTTCTTCGTTGATAAGGTCGCAACAATCAAGGCTAATATCTCCCCCCCTTCCCTCACCTTCACTAATCCCTCCCCCCCTGCTATCACTTCCAAATTCACTACCTTCCCCCCTCTGACCACAGTTACACTCCCCCCCCTGCTCCAAAAGGTAAAGTCAGGTTCCCCCCTTCCTAAGTGACAGGGCTCAGGCAGTCCACCTTGTTGGCTTCACCGCTGCCCCTTGTAAGGTTGCATGTGGAGTTCCCCAAGGCTCCTCCCTCTCCCCTCTTTTGTTCAATTTATACATTTACCCCCTCATTTTTATGTTACAGCAGCTCGAGGTCACGGTGTTCAATTACGCCGATGACCTCCAGCTAATTTTTGACCTTTCCCACTCCACTTCCTCTGCCTCAAATGTCCAATCCGTCATGCTGTTCATCCAGGATTGGATGAACTGCAACCACCTCAAACTCAATCCGGACAAGACGGAATTAGTCCTGACCAGAGGTGGTTGCAGTCCCTGGTCCCCCTCTCACTGGCCCCCCTCACTTGGTGTTCCCCCGCTCCCAGTTCCTAAGGTCAAGACCCTTGGCATCCTTCTGGATCCCTCACTTTCTGTTCACTCTCAGGTCAATTCAGTTGTTTCTTCCTGTTTTTTTTCCCTCCGAATCATTAGGAAGATTTCCCGTTTTTTCTCTTTACCTGCCCTAAAAATTATAGTGATGGCCATGGTGCTCTCGCGCCTCGACTACGGGAACATCATCTATAATGGCGCTCCAGCCTACGCCACTCACCGTTTGCAGCTAGTGCAGAATCAGGCTGCCCGCCTGATCCACGGCCTGCCCAAACACCATCGAGTTACTCCCCTACTGCAGGCCTTGCACTGGCTGCCGGTGAAAGAGCGTGCTCTGTTCAAGCTTGGCTGTACTACTTTCCAGGCTAAAACAGGCACTGCCCCGGAATATATCTGTTCTGCCATCACCCCCTACATACCTGGACGAGAGCTTAGATCTACTCATCAGGCTTTGTTAACCATCCCCCGCTTCAGCAAGAAAAAGACTGGCGGTACGAAATTCGCAGTGCTCGCTCCTGCATTTTGGAACTCCCTCCCTCCGGAACTCCGCATGTCATCTTCCTACATTGAGTTCCGGAAGGGTCTTAAAACTTTTCTCTTTTCCCGCGCTTACAATGTTTAAATTCCCCTTTGCTCCTGCCTGCTTCTCACAATCCAACAGCGCCAAGAAACCGCTTGGTAAAAGTGCGCTATAGAAATGTTTTTAAATTCAAATTTAAATTCAAATTCTTCACCTGCTGCGGCTCTACTATTTTTGCACTGAAAATGTCCAATTAACTGTAACCTTTCATTGACTTTAGAGGTTCAAACAGGTAAACAACCTTTACAACGCAACTTTTACAACGCACTACCATTACAACGAAAATTTTACAACGCAAGTGGATTTACAACGCATGCTTTTACAACGCAAGTCTTTACATCGACTTGCGCTAGATGGCGTGCTAACATTACAAATTACATAACATTACAAATAGTGTAGTTTACTATCCCAACACCTTCCCTACTGTTAAGTGGACTGGAGTTGGAATAGTAAATTACACTTTTCTAATGTTAGCACGCCATCTAGCTCAAGTCGATGTAAAGACTTGCGTTGTAATGGCATAGCGTGGTAACATCGCAGTCGTTGTAACGACCGCGATGTAACAGCACGCGTTGTACTGACTCGCGTTGTTACGTCATACATCCGTTCAAACACTGTAACCATCAGGAATAGGTATCCCTTACCTCTCATTAAAGATATCTTGGAGTCTGCTTAAAGTACTATGATGATCACAAAATTGGATATTCATGTGGCCTATCATCTCGTATGAATCCAAGAGGAAGATGAATGGAAGACAGATTTTAGAACCCCTCTGGGACACTTAAAATATTGTGTTAAACCATTCAGATTAAGTAATGCTTCTGTGATCTTTCAATGCTTTGTGGATCATATCTTTGCAGTTTTACTAAACCAGACTGTTGTGGTCTACTTGAGGAACATCCTTGTCTTTTCTTCCAACGCTTCTCTGCTTCATTAACATGTCTGTCCAGTGCTTGGGTGGTTATGACAAAATCAATTTTATTGCAAGCCAGAAAAATTGCAAATGAAACAGTGTGAGGTCCAATACTTAGGCTTTCACCTTAATAAACTGGAATTGCCATTTACCCTCAAAAGGTTTCTGCAATTCTAAAGTAGCCTGCCCATCCACAATAAAAGAAACCTAGTGTTTTCTTGGCTTCACAAATGTTTTGGGGCAATTCATTGGAGATTTGACTACCTAACCTGTAATATAACCCGAGTCCAAAAGAAATAAAATCTTCATCATGGGTTGAAGTGGGATACTCAAGCTGAGAATGCCTTTCAGAAATTAGAGCAAGCCTTTATTCAAGCACCTACCTATAATGCGTCATCCAGGAACCCCAAATACATTTAATATGGAAACTGATGTCTCAGACTGAGTTGTCAGGGCTGTTTTGTTACAAATACAAGAAGAAAATGGCCTGGAACATCCCATCTCCCAACTTTCACATATCTTCTCAGACTCTTAAAGGAACTATTTAGTAGTGGAATTAAAGCCTGCAGTGAGTGGGGACAATTCCTAATGAGAACTCAAGAATGTTTTGAAATTAGGACAGACCCTCGAAACCTCCAGTGTCTTCATAACATACAATGTAGGAATAGTTCTCAGGCATATTGAGCCTACTTTTTCAACCAGTTTGACTTTTACCATCAGTTACATCCCTGGCTCAAAGAATGTCATGGATGATGCTCTTTCGCACAGATATCCTGACTCACAACCACCTCTGACCAGAAAATTCTAGCCTCCCCATTTAATTATTGAGGCAACTAAATCATTCATTCAAAGGTAAAACAAGTACTATTTTAAGGAAAAGGTCTCATTCATACTTACTATGAATTTACAACTTGAAGTCCTTAAAATATGCCATGTCTCCCCTATAACAAGTCACTGAGGCACCTCTGATTCTTTGTTCTCTTTAGTTGCCTTCTGTATGCAGTGATACAGAATATTATGTCAACTCTTGTCCAAACTGTGCCCAAAGTAAGCCTTCTCACACCTGGCCTTTAGGTTTACTACATCCCTTACCCATTCCACCTGAGCCCACACAATAATGCAACAGAGGAGAACGAACACGACAACCTCAAACTGTGTTCCTGGAACATTAACGGCATAGGTGTCAAATTTCTGGATGCAGAACTAATAACATACTTGCACAAATTTGATATCATTATATTACAAGAAACATAGACGGACTCGCCCCCGACCATTCCGGGATATAATTTAAACTTCCTGCCCGCCACTCAGAGCTCACCGTTTGGCCATAAAAAGGGAGGCCTTGCAATATACTGCTCGCTTAAGACCTTCTTTGCAGCAGAACCCCTGGCTTACAACTTAACTCCTCCAAATGCAATTTTGACTTTACTTCTGACAATCCGGGAACAAAAAAATGAAAGTATACTCCTAACAAATCTCTATTTACACCCCAAGGAGAAAAATAGGGGAGCACAGTAACTGAAGGAAGAATTAAAAAAGCTACTGGAAACTGAAAACTTCAGCAACCTTATTATTAGTGGGGACTTTAATTTAAACATGCTTAATAATCCAGCTGTAGAGCTTACAGAATGTGAAGACACTTTCGCATGGGAACCATCCGAACAAGACAACACCTCTGGCGGTAGCAGCTCCAAAATAGCGGGAAGACTGCTGGAAAAATTAGAAGAGCTGGGCCTACGTGCCCTCAACATCAGATTCCCAGGAGACCACCCGCAAGCGGCGACATTTCATAATTCGAAGGCCAGCTCTACAATAGACTTTACATTCCTCTCTCGGAACATGTTTCAAATGGTGAGTGATTACCGAATCGGCACGATGGACTATAGTGACCACCTCCCTCAGGAAATCACTATTGAGATCCCAGCAAAACTAAATCCATTGGCCGTTGATACACTTGGTTCAGATTACACCTTCAACGACAGAAGGATAAAATGTAAAAAATCTTGAATCCGCAAAAACTCCAAATGCAAGCAAAACAAGCATTCGAAGAGGCACAAATAGCATGTATAGATCCAATTGAGAGGTGGGCGCGGTTCACGAAAACATTATGCGGAAGAGCCGGAACAGACAAAAATGCTCGGAAAAATTACAAGACGAATACTTCAAGATACAAGAACGATTACAACTTCAGTTCCAATATCCAAGTCAAAATCTTAAAGCGCAAGATTAACCACCTCCTACGTAAAGTGAGGACGATACCCTCCGCTCGCCACGAGCTAAGACAGCAAAAAGAAATCCGTAGAAAACTAATCTGGCGACTAAGAAAAGAAGTAGATGAAACCTTTTGGGGAAAACTCCTCTATGACGCCAAAACAAACAACAATGCACAATTCTGGCAAAAGATCAAGTCCAGAATTGGCGAGCGAAACAGCGGGATTGATTCTTGCCCCACAGAAGAAGCTTGGACAAACTTCCTCGGCAAACACCTAAATGAAGACCTGGAAGGGTGCAAAGGACTAGACACCCCTAAAAAGGACACAAAAGTATGGGCTCGACTACATAATGACGGCTCTGCACAAAATGAAGGAATTGTTATAAACAACTCACAGATCTGTAAAAGAATCTCTAAAGGGAGACGCAAAGGTGCACCAGGTCCCAACGGCATTCCCCCGTTGGTTTTTAAACAAGACCCTGAATATTGGGCCAAAGTCCTCGCACCAATATTCGATAAAATTTTACAGACATCAACAATCCCAGAGTCTTGGAGGGGGGCAATAATCTCCCCAATCTTTAAAAAAGGCGATAGGAACAACCCAGGAAGTTATCGCCTCATAGCCCTGCTGGATAACGAGGCAAAATACTATGCAGGCCTTTTACTCGAGGAACTAACAACATGGCTGGGCGACACAAAAGCAATTCCATTTAATCAAACTGGCTTTTGTAAAAGTATGGGCACGACTACAAACATACTCTCCTTATCTCTTCTAATTGACCAGGCACTCATCACAAAACAACCTCTGTTTCTGTGCTTTATTGATTATAGTTCCGCTTTCGATCATGTTAACAGGAACATCCTCTGGCAAAAACTAAAGAAAAGGAGAATTCCTCCACAGTTACTGAACCAACCAATTCTCATGCACAGTAATACCTGGGTACAGGTCAAATTAGGTGATGGAGACTTTCTGTCTACAAAAATCCCTACAAGCCTTGGAGTGAAACAAGTATGTGTCCTAGCACCGACGCTATTTAATCTTTTCTTGGCCGAATTATCAAACCTGCTGAACAAAAGCAACTCACACGTGCCAAAATTGGGAGGGACACAGATGTCAAACCTACTCTACGCAGATGATCTAGTGTTAATTAGCCAGACCCCGATAGGCTTACAGCGACTATTAAACATAACATTGCAGTATTCTATTACAAACAAACTTATAATCAACTACGAAAAAACTAAAGTTATGTGTATCACCAAACAAACAAGGAAAATAACAAATAACTGGTTCATGGATTCAAATAAACAGGATATTACTACCAAATACAGATACTTGGGGGTCATCGTTGACGCCAAGGGGAGTTTTATCCCGCAATGCGAGGTAAAAAAGAGAGGGCTAATGACAGCAGCATCCCTAAGAAACCTCAAAAATAAGATCACTCTCTCTCCTCTACTAAAGGTGAAATAGGCAAAACTGATACCATCTATCACCTACGGCAGTGAAGTAATGAGAGGAAGGGATGCAGAGGTTTAAGACGGAACAGTAACTAAAGCAATGCGCATGATCTTCAGTCTACCAAGGTACACATCACCAGCACAAATTAGGCTTGAATTTGGTCTTTCCAGGGAAGATCTGGCCCACAAAGGAGCATATCTAAAAAGCTGGTACAAAATTTCTGAGGGAGAAGAAAACACACTAAACGCCCTTCTATGGAAGGAACTGCAACACAGAGAAAATTGTCCAGCAAGGCTCTTTTTGGAGGATGCATTAGAATCACTGGGGCTGCACCAACTATGGAATCTACTAGGACCAGTGGCGGGCTTCAAAAAAGCGGTAAATAACATTGTTAAAAAGGAATCACTTTTGCAGGACAAGACCCAACTGGCAGAGCGAGCGCATGGCTGGTTAACCATACAAACATACACCAGCCTCAGACCACAAAAATATCTGCAATTCTGTTTTATTAAAAGAATAAAAGATAAGTTTTTAAAATTTCGCTTAGGTTTATTGCCGTCTGCAACCCACAAAGCCCCATGGTTACGCCCTACCTTGCCAGCAAACTGTCGCCTTTGTGGCAATGGTGCAGAAAACATCTTACATCTTATTACCAACTGTAAAGCCCTGCTACAAGCGCGCCAAACAATTCTAAAGCCAATTTTTAACGGACAACGAATAAGGACTTGCAGGTAAGCGGTCTGGGCATGCTTCTCGGGTGACAATGTCCAATTAAGTGGCCGTCTTGTAAAATCTCTGGAAATTGTTGAAAGCAGATTTAAAACAGAAGACCACCAAGAAAAATTGTAACCAGGTCTCACAATACACCTAAGCCCGCAAATCTTTAAGAAAGGAGAAGGCACAATCCTGAAGATTAAAGGAAAACATATAAAAGGATACCAGCTTTACTCCCGACCCCTTAGTGGGAATACAACAGGATTGTCACAACACAATTTGAACCTCGACAGAGCAACACTAATTCTGGTCAAGCCTAAACAGCCTACAGGACACGTGAGAACTCTTCAGCTCGGCACTTTCCCCAGCACTGGAACTGATCTCTGGAATCTCAAACTTTGAACGTAGTTTTTAAACACACAGCTTTTTTATCTTACGTTGGGCATTATTGATGTACAAAGTTCTTTTTTTTTATGTTCTTTCCCCTTTTTTTGTAAAGGTTTTAATTAACTGTATAATAAATAAATATTTATCTATCATTCCACCTGAGCCCTGGCACACCATTTCAGCTGACTTCATTACTGTCGTACCTCCTTCAGCAAGGAACAGAGCCATAATGGTAACAGTCAATTCTTTTTCTAAGATGGCACATTCCACCTCTCTGATGAAGTTCACATCAACTAAAGCATTGAGGCAAATTTATATGCACAAAATATTTTATCTACATCACCTTTCTGAGGTTATTGTATCAGATCCAGGTCCACAATACATATCATGCTTTTGGAAACACTTTTATAATTGAGGATGCCTTGTCCTCTGGTTTCCATCTCCAAACCAATGTCTAGTTGGAATGCCTCGATCAGAGTCTAGAACCATACATTTAAAGGTTTTGCTATTCAACTTAGAATGACTAGGCCACCTTTTTGTCACTTGCTGAATTCTTTTACAATAATTCCCTTTATTGTGCTTCCAGGGTTACACCATTTTTCTGTCTGTATAGGGAACTCCCTAAAACCTTTCTTTCAGTTCCATGGAGGTCCTCTATGTATCCACCACAGCTAGTTTCTTTTGTCATCTTCAAACTGTTAGATGTACAATTTTCCTTAATTTACAGGAATCTAAGCGAAAATTAAACTTCTGCTGATGCCCATCATCGTCGGACCCCCATTTATCAGGTTCGGGACAAGTTATGGCTATCTTCTGTGTTTCTACCAGCTCATCTGTCCCAAAACAAGTTTGAAATTACTTTTTTATGGGCTTTCCATGATTGTTCATGTCATAAATATTGTGGCATTTCAAGTCCAGTTGCTCTCTTCTTGAAAGGCACACCCAATATTTCATTCCTCCCAGCTAAAACCTTATGTGAAGGATTGGTTCCACTGTGCCTTTTTATGACCTCCCCTAATTTAGGTGAATGATGCTCCTGGATATAAAGTCCAGGACATTTGTGATTCCCACTTCTTTAGGAGCCAATTACAGTTCTTGATCCATTAGAAGGATTATTCTCCAGGTAAAAGATCGTGGGAAGATGCTTTTACAGTTTATGCCCCAGTCCTGATCCAGCATTTTTTTCAGATTTGTCATACAGGTCCAGAGTCACAGAAGGGGGTGTGAATACAGTTACACTGTGGGCTACATTATAGTCTGCACCCCACCTGGTGGCTTCCCACCAATTACACTGGGACATGCCTTCTACTCACACATAGGGCAGCAATGAAGCTTGCAGGCCCTCGCCTTCGACCCTTAGCATTTCCTTCCACTGGCCTCCCAATTTAGCCTGGGGCAATCCTCTCCCCAGGGGCCATGCTGGGAAACACCATAGCTCTCTCCTTATCCAGCCCAGATTCCTTGGGACGTTTTCAAGGCGTTTTCTTCTACCCCATCCAAAATGGTGGACATTCATTGGTCCAACGGCAGCTCCATTTCTTGAGGCCACTTCTGTACTGGGAGTACATAAAGGGATAGAAAGTTATTCCTCTTTGCGTCTCAACACTTCTTTGCTTCAGTTGGTGTGTTTCCTCGTTCCTGCTGGAATTCCTCACTGTTGTTGAATTCCTCGCTACTGTAGGGACGTTTTGCTCCTGTCGGTGTACTTCGGCTCTTGTGCCCTGTACTTCTACAGGATGCCTCTTCCCTGCCTTATCATCTTAGAGACTTGAGGTTAGGAATGGGTTTCTGGTTGTCAGAGTATGCACCCTGTACATGCAGGAACCCCCACAATTTATAGTGCTTAGAGTCATAAATTGCCAACTGGTCGTGCTAGACAGAGATAAATCCAAAGTCCAGGCTGACTGTGATGGCGAGCAGGCCAGCTTATAGGACTCATGCAGGTCCCACTGAAAAAGTAACTTGGATGGAGGAAGTGTAAATGCTGAAGATGTGAGGAGCAGAGAAGGCAAAGCATCATCCCGTGGATGCAGGCGATGCGTTTGTTCCAATCCGTGCAGTCGATGGCAGCTTTGTTAACAAACCCCTTTACATTGCAGGTGATGCACCGTTGTCAAGCCCTAGAGTCTGTCGTCGTTGAGCCATACATTCCTTTGAAGAAATGCAGTAAAGTGGCAGCTGTGTTAGCATTGAAGGGAGATGTGTTGGTTCGAATCGCCGCAAAGTCATCGATGAGCCAGTTTTGATAGATCAGCACAGCAAAAATCACGTTTTAACGGCTCAGGACTGGAAGGGTCTTTGAAGTGCACACAGGCCCTTTCTTCCCAGTCCTGTCTCCAGACTATCAGAAGAGGGTAATCAGTGGGAACCAGGACACTGCCTATTCAGGTGTGTCAGCTCTCTCCTCTCCTGCTGCCCAGGAAGTGCTAACAGAATGCAGATGAGTTTACTGTCACACCCACCCTTCCTGTGTTTGTGTCTGTCTAGAGAGAATGCACAAAGTGTCACCTACCCCAGACGTGCAGTGGAGAAAGGCTGCAAACACACAGAGTTGCAAGAGCAGAGAAATGTCCACTTTCTGAAACTGGCATTTCTAAAATAGTAGTGTTAAATCCAACTTTATCTGTAAAGACGATGTATCATTACCATTCCATAGATATAACACAGTTACTCCTTTCTATTCAGTAACTTCAGCTTAAAAGTTGTTTTAAAGAATCTCCAATGTTAACCTATGAGAGGGACAGGCTTCATAGTAGTGAAGAAACGAATGTAGGTATTTTTCACTACCATGACATGTAAAAACTTAAGAGAACATGTCATAACTTTTACTTACAAAGCAGCCTGCCCTATGGCTACCTAGGGTCTACCTCAGAGGTGACTTAAATTCTTAAGTATAATAAAAGTGGCGTTTTAGGCTTTGCAAAGAGTTTTAAATGCCAAATGGAAGTGGCAGTAAAACTGCACACACAGGCCCTGCAGTGGGAGGCCTGAGACAGGTTATAAAGGGCTTCTTGTGTGGGTGGCACAATCAGTGCTGCAGGCCAACTAATAAAATGTAATCTACATGCCCTGTTTATATAGTATACTACTTTACAATGGACTTATAAGAAAAGTAAATATGGCAATTGTGTATACACCTATGTTACCATGTTCATGGGAAAATAACATGAACTTTAGCACTACTCAGCAGCAGTAATGTGCTCAGAGTCTAAAGCCAAGAAAATGATGGTCAGAAAAAAAGGAGGAGGAAAACAAAATATTTGGAGTGACCATTTATAGAGGGCCATTTTCCAACACTTGTTCACTTTGTTGGAGGATTTTTCCCTTCTGGGTTATTCCTCCCTTTGTGCTTCTTCTAGGAGACACAATCAGGGCCGGACTGGCCATAACGGGCACCGGGCATTTCCCCGGTAGGCCGCTAGGGTGGGGGCCAGTTGTGGGCCCCTGAGGGCTGTTTTGTTTCCAGGGGTCTGCAATATCAGCCCCCTGTAACAAAATCGGCTGAAACACACACACTGCTCGGCTGCACTCCCCCTCACCCCAAGGGGGGCCAGCTGAGCAGTTTGCCAGTGCCGGTTTTGGTTCGCAGTTCGGCCCTGGACACAATGTGTCTAGGAGCACAAAGTGTCTGTAGTATTGTGGCTACATGAAGGGGTCACCCTTACCTCTGGTAGACCAAGACTGTCAAGAACTGAACTTTAAGATCTTCTCACCATCCACTGTCTGCAAACATAAATTCTCCATAGAAGAGACCTGAGATGGGTATAGAGGTTATCTCACAATATTATGGTGAGAGGGGGCTTCATTATTATAAAGTACAATAGATAATATGGTTTATTCAATTTACAGCAAGCCAAGTTTTTGGGATTAGAGAAGGTGAAACTTGTGAATGTAATCATACCCGGCGTTGTACCACAAATGGATGCACCATTTGCTGCTCTAAGCATCTGCAGGAGCACTGGTTGAGATTATAAAAAATATAGTAAAGGATATTGATTTGAATGGGAAGCACCCCACACATTAATTGAGAGGAATCGTAATAGTAGCATGATACCTATCTGACAAAAGTATGTTTTACAATGCAATGAAGCAGCCACTTATCTATTACCCATTTCTCAGTATGGTTCAGGATTTTCTCAGAATAATATTCATTAGTGGATAACTGAAGAGGCTTTGACTAAAATATTTCAACATCAACCCAATACGTTTCTTGGGGTCTGTTTGCCTTACCCAATGACTTTGGATATGACAGATATCAGTCTACCGCAGGATCCTGATTCCAATTCGTTCCCAGAGAATCTTTGTAGGGAAGGTCTGTTCTTATCTTCTATTACACCTGTTTCTGTTGGCTTACGTTTTTATCATGTTCTACATTTAAACCTCTGCTCATTATTCTTGATATCACCTACTATAGATTATAAAAATGAAAGGCAGATCATTTTACTTTTTAAGTCATAGAAGATACAAACTACAATTCACTGCTTAGTAATGTGTAACTGACAAGGAACAAAGCTACCTCTATCCCAGACATAGCCTGATGCTTTCAGAAGGTTATAATGTTACACTTAAAAAAGTGACAACTTCAGTGTGGGAACAGATAGAGTAACCCTTCTTCCGCTCATTTGAAATATAACTTAAAATCCTCTTTAATGCCAAAATCAGATTTTAAGTTACTATTCTAAAAATGTCAATTTAGAAAGTTGGCATTTTCCTTTCTAAACCAAATGTGTCTTTCTATGAGTGTCCTTGGTCACATGACTGATAATGGCTCCCCTGTGGAGTGATGTGTATTCCTTCCAGACAGGAGACAAAAGGGCATTAGGTCTGGGGGTTGTGCTCAGCCCATCCTGAGCTTCAAAGTGTAGCTCGATGTTTGTGCCTACCCCTTTCCAGACTTCTGAACCTACCTGCCCTGTCACTGTCAAATACAGCTGCCACCTGGGCTTGACTACCCTTTATTACCCTGCACAGTTTGAAGCCATTTCAATGGGAAGGGGCAGATCTGACCAGAATCAGTTTGGGGATGGAATCCGTTTAAGGTTAGACAAAGAGAGGGACCTCAACACAGCCTGGCACAGGGTATAAAAGTAGCACCCTCAACATCTCTCATCAGAAAACTCCTAGAACTGTGGAAGATTGAGAAGAAGTACTACCCTGCTGTCTAAAGAAGGAAAATAGGACCTGCTAGCCTTAAACCTAGAATACCTAGAAGTGACTTCAAAGTTCATTTGTCTGACCTCCTGTTTGAGCTACATGGACGTGATGGAGCAGGTAATACAAAATGTTGTATACCCCCCTGTTCTGCATGTTTATACGAATTAGAATAAACTATTAATTATAATACTATTAATGTGTTTGTGTGAAGTTTAATCAACAATTACTAATGTATGAAATACACGTGGGATTTGCATTTTGCATGGCTAAATAATTTGTGATTAACATATGTACGCATACTAATACTAGGATAATAGAATATCGCATGATATATATGTTGCTTTTGTGACGTTATCGTAATGTTGCACCAGATGACATCAATGCGTGAATATGAACGCTTTAAATGTCGCCATGCGCTAGATAATTACAAGCACATAGGGGTATTAGTGAGGGTTTAACATTTTATTCATTATTTCTATGTATTAATTACTCTTTTGTGTTTGTTTCGCTTAAGTTTGCCTTTTGGCCTAAAACCAAGATGGCCGCTAAAATTACACGACGAGATGGCCACCATTCCACGAAGTTTCGGGCGAAGTGCGCCTGCGCCAACCACAAGTACCATTGACCTCAACATGACCTAGACTCGATGTGCCCAAGCAAGGTCACAACGGGAAGCCTGCCAAGTATCTCAACAAAAGACTTTTGTAAAAACCGGATGGAACATGTAAAATGACTTACCCTCCTGAACTGTGTGAAACCTCACCGGATGATCCCAACCAACCAATGGGATAAGCCCAAATTCTCTAAAATGTACCTTTTAGACTTTATTTTCATTATAAAAGTGATGTTAGAATAGAGAGGTCATTTCTCTCTATCCCTCTGCTGCTTGCTCGTACTTTCACTTTTGCTGACGGAGACGACGGTGACGCTACATGACGGGTGCGTTCCTGAATCTTTGACAGACTGAATTGCTGCCCAATTTCTTGATGTAATAAGGACTTCCTAACATCTATGGGCACTGATCGATATATTTGCACGTCTCTGGTCCTTTACCCGATCTTTGGGACTGTAGTGTGCTGACGACTAAAGTTGATGACTTAGAGGACGACTGATAGCCAGAATAGGTAAATATGGTGTTCTGTGATTTGCGTAATGATTAATACATTTATTAAATGGAACTAAAATTCTTGCATTAATTAGATAAACAAAAATATTGATTAACAAGAAAATGTGTTTCGTCGTTTATTGAAAGAGGATAGATCAGGATCTTTGAGTATGTTTTAGCGGGACTAAATCATCAATATCAATCCAACTAATTGATCCATTGATTACGTGGGAGGAGTATCTTAATGTTTAGGTTTATGATGTGTAGTTATAAGGATATTAGTGAATAGAAGTGTAAATAATTTTCTCTCTATAGGTTATAAGGTATTCCTTTCATGTCAGCGCTTGGAACATTCATCTCTCCTGTAAGTGCAGACCAGTGAGAAGCGAAGTGTGAATTTTGGTGATATGGGCCCCACCAATGATTGTAGGAGGGAATGTGTTGATGTGATATTTGGTCTGTGACGAAGGGAGGATATTAGGTAAGGGGTTTTATCCTGATTCCCGTTACCCAAGTTTCCGCGCTGCAACAGACACAACAAGATTACAGATGCCTGTCCTGCTTCACAGCTGATCAGACCCAAATGGACCTGAATGCTATCCACTGCTGACCTCTGCGGGAGTGAGTTTTGACCCCCCAAAGTCCTGTCCTTAAGGTCCTGGTGCTTTGGAATAAGTGTTTACTTCTCCCAGCAAAACTGAAGGTGTCACTGGATTTGTCACACTCCAATGCAAACTGACGCAGGGCCTCAAATCACAGTTTCTTGCATCTCCTTATCACAGCTATCCCGAACCTGACACAGAGCAACACAGCTCGATGCAGGGCATTGCATTGCAGCACCTCGTAGCTCCTGATTAACTGCTATACCCGATCCAACATAGTGCGACACAGACTGACACCGGGTCTTGCATCACAGATTCTTGAAACTCATGTATAGCAACTTCACCAGATCAGAGGCAGAATGACACAGACAAATACAAGAGCCTTGTTCGCATCACAATGCAGTTTGTGATCAGCTGCTCGACTGACCTGATGCAGCACAGCACAGAGCTTTGCATTACAGCACCATGAAGACCGCGAACCACGGACAAAAGGTATAACTTCAAGTGTGCCGCACCTGGTTCCGTACCTGACCAGCACTCCAACATGTTCGGCCTAAAATGATGACTTTGTCCTCATCCGGAGCGGCCAGATACCACCAGTTGGCACTCCTCTCTTTTATGGAGCTATTTTTACATTTCACTTTAAAAACTCATAACACCGGTTGTACTCAAACTATTTGTTATTTTGGTGCAATTATATTTATTAAACTATCTTGTACATTTATCAATTGTCTTGGGCTTTTTCTTGGGCTTTATTTTTGCTTTACTACTATTTGAGTGCTGCATAAGCACTGTACACATCGCCTCTTATTTACGCCCGACTACTTTGTGTCATGCTACCAGAGGGTTAAGCATGGGTTTAATTAGTGATTTCTGTGGTTCACCCTGACAAGGATTGAGTTTATTACTTGAGTGGGGCTCACACCCCTCTACTAACCTAATTTACGACAATTAGCAACACATGCATATGTGAGACTGAGAGGAAATCCATAACTTTCTGAGCCTGAAATGGACCCTACACATCCCTAAGAAAAACAGTCATCCCGACAGAATGAACACATATCAGATGTATTTAACCAGTGGCCAGCTGTTTCATACCAGTCATCTCCAGTGTCTGAAATCATATGCTCTTGCTTCGAATGACTTTTCCCTTAAAGAGCTGTCCTCGTGAGAGACATTCAATGATTATTAGTGAATATTGTAGAACCAAACACAAAAGAACCTTACAGGGTAGTTGGCGGCACGTGTTTTCTGAGGCACACAGATTTGTCCCCTTATCAAAGATCACATACTTGTTACAATAAAACTGGGCAATTGGTGCGATAGAAGTATGAGTAAACTACCCGAACTATAGAAATGCCATGCTGCAGGCAATCTTCTCCTGACACCGGGAGGGTTTTTTTAATACTTTTTGTTACAAATCGTTCTGCATCACTCACCCGTGTGAATCATCCAAGGTAGAAGTGGGTGATGTACACCCTCCACATAAATCTGGGATCTTCTTATGCAGTAAAAGCTCGGGTACCAGCTCAAGCGCAGGACTTAATGCAGAAATTGCGGGCGTTCTACTTCTGGCATCTTTTATTCCTGGATTTCACTTTGAAGAGAGTTGCAAATATTAATTCCGTAGCGTGTTGGAAGTGGGAACAAATTCCTATTTCAGTCGAACAGCAAATGATCTGCATGCAAAACATATCAATTTTTTAATTAGTCTTCTATTGAGCTTTACATTATATGTTTGTTGTTATTTTTTAAATATATCAAACATGCATGTTTTGTCGAACAAAAAAGAAATTACAGCATTATTCACATTCGATACCTATACAACTACCACCTCGTACTTTCCCCCATCTACCCTTTACAACTCACACTCACAATCAGTATATTCACATTATCATCTTTTCAAGCAAAGTAAAAGAATAAGACATAAGTACCATCACTAATGCTTAAATGGGACCGCTTTACTTTGCCAATGGTTATTAAGGCGAAGAAGGGGTGATTCATCTCACTGTTTGGTCAGTTCCACAAATCTTCACACTCACAACACATGGAGTAAAGTACACTCGAAATTGCTTTTCTCACAGCCAAATCTATGCTCTATCCTGCTGAGAATCAACTATTACACCAGAATAATTTTTGGCCCACAGCTGATCTACTAAAAAGGTAGGCATGACATTGCACCAAAAATGTTTGCCTCCTTTAAGAAAGCATTGTGTGGTGGTGCAAGACAGCCTGAAATGCACAGCACAGGGAGAGAGAGAAACAGCAACATAGCATAGCAGAATTTAGTTGCTGGGCTGTGTTACATTTCATTAAGGATTCTACATTGCCCACAACGCAGCAAGCAGAACAGTGCCATCCAGATCCTCTACAGTAAAGGTTTGTTTCTCTCCCTTCATGCTGGTGCACTTTAGTTTGCCTTGCGCTGATGCATACAGCCTTGCACAATAACGCAAGTGGGTGTTGTGTAACGTCGAGCATGGTTTTCATACTGGAATAGTACCCTCCCAGTACAAAGTACTATGCTTTAACATAGTTTAAAGCTTTTCCCACTTTAATATGTGTGCTGTACAGGACAAAATGGAAAAGTTTTGAGAATAGAAAACGTTTTTCTACTTTATACCTCCTTGAGGAAACATACATTTTGGCACAAAATCCTGTCTGCCTTTTTCAATAGATTGAGCTTTGTGTAAACATTCATGGGGTGTCGCAGTGGAACGCCCATTTATCACCCATGAAGTGCCCTCTTGATGCAAGTATCACATAGTCCGTCTTAGCATTACTTTAGGCCTACTTTCCAGGGCCAATCAGGATTTGCATTGGAAAGAAAATCCTGATACAACACTTTGGGCCAAATGTACGACCATTTCATTTTGCGCCTCACAATTTGCAACTAATTGCGAGTAGCAAATAGCGAGGCGCAAAATAAAATGTACATCAGTGTGTTTAACACTGTTTACGATTCCCAATGGGGTTGCACATTGCGAGGCTCATTAACATTAATGAGTCTCTCGCAATTTGCGAACCCATTGGGAATGGCAGGCCCTCCCAGGGATAGTGGCCTGCTGCGCTCAGCAGACCACCATGTCTGGGACTGCTTTTGAATAAAGACGTTTTTTTTTCAAATGCAGCCCGTTTTCCTTAAAGGAAAACAGGATGCATTTAAAAAATGTTTTAAAAATGAAACGTATTCGTTTCATTTTTTTAAGGGCAGGCAGTGGTCCCTGAGACCACTGACTGCTCTTAAAAAATATTTTTGCATGCATTCGCAAAGGGGAAGGGGTCCCCTGGCCCTTTTTTCATTTGCGAATGGACTACTTCCCATTTGCGAATGCATTACCACCTACTTAAAGTGGGTGGAAATTGTGAGTGTTTTGAGACCGCAATTGCAGTTGTAAAATATTAGTACATGGTTTTGCGACTCGCTATTTGGGAGGGATGCCTCTTCCAAATAGCGAGTGGCAAAACCTACTTAACGAGTCACAAATAAATTGTGACTCGCTAAATAGGCTTTGTACATGGCCCATGATGTTTTTGCATGTACAAAAGGGTTCACAAACCTGTTTGCGCATGCAAAAATGGGTCGTACATCTGGCCCTTTGTGCGAGGTATGCTTCACTTTTGTGATGTAAACCCGATACAAAGTCCTAGCAAGCTTCCTCCTTACTATATTTAGTCCTCCATTTCTTGGTGAAAAAAAGCTTCTAGGTTCAGACTGGCTATTTTGTGATCATTCAAAAGAAGAGTACCAAGTCTGCTGTTTACTACTGGTGGTACAATACTGATATGTCAATGGGATACTCTGTGACTAGAAACAATAAACAATAAGAAGTGTCTAGTATCTAAAGTCTTCTCTTCAAGATCTGTTCAAGTCAACTGACAACACATAGAGGAGTCCAGCCTGGTATTGCTTCTAGACCTTTGCACCATTTGTGAGGAAGTGGTGCAGCGGCCAGAGCAGCTAACTCAGGAACTGGGGTCTAGTCTCAGCATCCGCTCAGGAACCTGAGATTCTGGGCAAATCATTCAATCTCCCTGTGCCCATGGACAGTACCTGGATGCTCTTACGGGTGATAAGCTGCGCTACATAAATCTACAAACAAAAACCCACACAAGAACTGTTTGAAAAAATGTTCTGTAACAAAGACACAGTGAGGTGATAACTTTTCCCGTCATGCTCTATTTTCAACTGACTGAGTAGATCTTACATGCAATTGCTTTTCTGGGTGTGTCAGGCATTCAAACACAGCTTTCTGGAGAATTATCCAATAAAGAACTTTTTTCTTAAACATGCCACTGTAAAAACCTTTCTATTGTCATAGGCAATAATGGACCTGTTTTAATGCACCCACTCAAAAAGTCTATGCAATGGCAAACAAGTATGTTAATGGCATTCACAATTCACGTTATGGCTACATATGCACACAGAGACAGACATTAGCAGCAACAGACTTTAAGCTTCCCCGAAGTCGGGAAGTCACCTTTATTTGTGGTTAAAGCACCCCATTGCATTCCAACTAATTCACCACAGACCATTTCATCCTTATACTTATTCTTATTCTTATTTTTAATCATAATATTAATAATAATAATGTTGATTATTATCAATATTGATAATAAAAATATTAATAACACATTTTGTGGAGTGAACATGAAAACGTTTCACAAAGTTGACACAGACATGGCGAGTTCCGTGATGCCTGTTTGGCAATATATTCCTGTTCAAACACCATACATAAAGTACTTACAATTAGCCGTGCTGGATCCCTTCTGACAGACTGTGGAGGATGGAACTTGGAGCAAACAAAGGTAATGTAAAGGCCTCTAATCCTTACGTTGCTATTAACAACTGTTGGATCTTGTGTTCCAGCTCCCATACTTTAACATCTGTGTGGGTGCATAAGGATGAGACATTCAGGCTGCAATTGGTAAAAACACACACTGTTGTTTTAAAAATTGATGGTGGAGACTGCAAAGAGTAGTGTCTCCTTTTAGGCCTCATGAGAAACATTAAAACGTTGTCAGGACAGATATTGTGATATCAGATATCAGAGAAATAGTATGAAATAAGAATGTGCATTTAAAAAAAGATACAAATTGTCAAGTCAATTCAAAAGTCTTTATTCGTTTATTGAATAAAAATCATAAAAGCACAAATCATAATTTAAAACATGAACAAATGTCCACAAACGAATCAGAGAACCATTAAAAGTACATCATAAAAACCATGAGAAATGACCCCTTATTTGATTTCCTATAGCGTATGGACAGTTTAAGAAAGCAGCAAACACTGAAACAGATGTCAGGGCTACCTAACATCTGAAGGTGTGCAAGAGCCTCCCTTCACTCTGTAAAGCGAATGATTTCAATGTACTTAAGGCAGAGTTGAAATAGCAACGAAGAACATTTGCAGTATAACATAAAGTACAAAAAAAGATTGCTTTGTCATCCCGTCACAGGGGCATGGAGGTAAGTTATTGTCCCAAACATTTACCCCATCAGAAAAGCACAACAAGCGCCACACAGTACCTATCCTAAATGTAAAAAGCAGGGACCTCTCCCATCATGAGATCTCCTGTGGCAAGTGTGATAAAGTAGTCGATCACAGAGTGCTTATTAAAAGCCTCCTCCAGTCTGCAGGAGAAACTGAACTCTGCATGACAAGACTTTACCTGCCCCCGTCGCCTTTGCTTAAAATCACTGGGGCAGTAAACATCTTAGTGAGGTCAATGTTAACGAAGCACTTTCTAACATAATTCAACCAGGTGATGGAAAGACCATTGTCTGGGCTCAGACAATCGAAAATACCTGCTTTGTTAACCCCTTCCCTGCTCATGACGGAACCACTCCGTCATGAACCACGGTTGCGCTGTGCTCATGACGGAGTGGTTCCGTCATGCTGCGGCCGTTGGCCGCCGCTCCGCCCACGCGGCACTAATTCCCCGCCTGTGCGGGCGATTAGCGCAGTGGGCGGAGACGTGACGGAACCACTCCGTCATGAGCACAGCTCAACCGTGGCTCGTGACGGAGCGGTTCTGTCACAAGCACAGCGCCACCGCGCTGCCCCCAAACCCCCCCCAGCCCCGCGGCGGAATTCCTGCCGCGGCGAAGGGGTTAAAGCTTGCTTCAGTATTTGACCCCCACATTTACCCAGAGGTGCCAAGTTAATTGTCAGAGGCATATTCTAGTTTGAGTTCGGAGAGTGAAACAGAGTGAAACAGAGTGGGGACTAGCTGGCGCTTCAGAATTCTGTTTTCCTCTACCTGGATGGGGGAGGCATTACGGTACCCCCAAGCCGCTGCTCCATATGTAGCTGTAGGGACACAAGGAAGATATTTATGTAGGGGCAAATTGTGCCCCCACCATTCCGATGAACAAAGTTAAATAGGGAAGCTGTGTTCCTGCTCTCATTCATGCGTTTTGACTTTACTTGGGATTGCCAGGTATTAGAGATATCAAAAGTGACGCCCAAATAACAACAATTCTGTATGGAGCATAAGGAGTGTTCTAAAAGCTTTAAGGATGAAAGATTTCTCCTTCCTGTTCCGCGGGCATTGGAGACTTCCAATAGTTGGTTACCATATCCAAATTGCCAATGAAAGAGACAAAAGATTCTACTAGAATGTGACGGGCACAGGGCGTCCTAGCCATTAAATTCACATTGTCGGCATATAATAATGCTGAACTAGTGTGCTATTAATTTACAGTACATCCTTGGTAGACAGAGACAAGTGGATGCTTAGTTCATTTCTATAAATAATAAAAAGCAGAGGTGCTGAAACACACCCCTTGGCACCTCATTCGCTGATAGAAAAACATCAGAAACTTCAACAGCTCGGCTGTAGCACACCCTGGCCCCCGGATGTTCATGTAGGTTTTAGAACAGGCATCTTTTGGCATGGTTTCCTCAGTCTTTTTCCTTCTGACCTCATGTTTTGATTGTTTGCTGAATTTAGTTTTTGCTAGTTATAGGATTCTGGGCACTTTACCACTGCTGACCAGTGCTAAAGTGCAAGTGTTCCCTGTCTAAATTGGATTGGGGATTGGTGTATCCATGATTCGCATATTTTGAATAACTAGTAAGTCCCTAGTAAAGTGCACCAGGTCTGCCAATGGCCTGTAATGCAAATGCTACTAGTGGGCCAGCAGCACTGATTGTGCCACCTACATGAGTAGCCCTGCAATCATGTCTCAGACCTACCACTGCAGTGTCTGTGTGAGCAATTTAAACTGCCATGTCCACCCGCAAGTGCACCCACTTGCCAGGTCCGAACTTTCCGTTTCATTCCATGTAAGGCACCTCTAAGGTAGGCCCAAGGTAGCCCCATGGGCAGTGTGCATTGAAGTTGAAAAAGGTAGGACATGTACTGTTGTGCTTTACATGTGCTGATAGTGAAATACTGTTAATTTCGCTTTTCTCTACAGCAAGCTCTACCTCTCCCATAGGTTAGAAATGGAGCTGTATTGTAACATCTTACAAGTGTATTTTCAAATTGAGAATATTTGAGATTTGGAGATTGGGGTCTCAGGACTCACAATTTAACATATTTTGCTAAAGTTGGTTTTTGAATTGCTGTCTGAAATGCCACTTTTTGAATGAGGTAATTTTCTTGCTAACCATTCTGAGCCTCTACCTGCCTGCTTAATACATATCTGGGCCAGAATGACAGTTGGGATCTTTGTGCATTCACTCTGGATAGTTACACAAAGGGAGAGGAAGTGTACCCTGCAGATCCTGATGGACCATCACAAGGCTGATTGGGTGTCCTGAGCTGGAGTGGTGGAAGGAATTGACACTTACACCTGAATAGGGTTGTGCCTGTTCTTGCACAAAGCCATCTCCACCCCCCTGTTTTGTGTCTGGAGCCAGGGCAGGGAAAGGCAGGATAGTGTGCACTACAAAGGCTTTCCTTTGACATTTGCCTACTTCAATGGCTGACATTGGTATAAATACTGGACCTTTAACACCATATACTCAGAACACTTCTGGACTGAGGACATCCTGCCAGGAAGAAGAGCTGGATAAGCTCTCAGGAGTAACTGCCACTTTGATCTCTGCTTTGCTCTTTTGGTCTACTGATTGCTGCTTCTATCCTGGGAGTGAAAGGACTGGATTTTGTTTTCTGTATCCTTCTTCTAAGATTCTCCAAGGGCTTGAGCTTAGCTTGCCTCCTGTTAAGAGGTCTCAGGACCATCTAAAAGTTCACCTGCCATTGCCTGGGTTCTTCTGCTGAGAGTCCTGGCTTGCCAAATGGTGCCAAATCCAGTTCCTGGTCCTTTGAAGGTGAAATTCTCTGGTAAAGTGATACGCTATTTGCAAGATGCAAAACTATATGCCACGGTAGCTGGATATCTGAGGACATGAGATAAGGTGTAGGCGATGGAGGAGTAATAGCCGACACTGACTGACTTATTGAAATCAGCAGTAGCTATGAGGGTCTGATGCACACAAGGGTCCGGGTTTACAACAGGTGGAATAGAGGAACGAGAAACCTATTCGGCGATGCATAATCACAATTGCCCTGAGGAAATCACATGTGGGGAACAAAATGAGTTGCCTGTCATTTGTTATCACCAAAGAAATTAAAGATGACTTGGAATACATAGAATTCGGAACTGGACTTGTATCTAAACAGACTTTAACTTTTCGGTGCATCACTATTTGTGCAATTTGGATTTAGCTTGACCTTCTGGTCACACCTTGGGAGCAGCAGGTGCTTGAGATTATTGCACGTAGTTGGATCACACCATTTAACATTTAGGGATAAAGAGTAAGTGTAGTATCTTGGGTGGCTCGATGCTCAGCCCTGTTGTTTTGATACCTCCCATGTGAAGTAAATAACCGATGCATTGTTTTGCTTTTCCAGTGCCTCAGCTCACCTGCACCTTGCCTCATCTTTGATTTTTGACGCAACTAAGGTACTGTGTCCTAGACAAAACATTCATTGCTTTCTATTGACTAAAAAACAGAAAATGGCTCTGCACTCAAATGCTGCGGTAAACTACTTATTAATGGAAATTTTTATCCAAAGTTGAAAGCCCAAATTTCTTTTTACAATATGCAGTACTGAATGTAAATGTCACCAATTAAATGCAAATAACATAAACATTGCATCTCCCAAATAAATACGTTGTCTCCTTTTAATATACGTGATTTATTTGGGAGACACAATGTTTTATGTTTTTGGGGTCTTTCCCCATTATTGGGGACACAGGAGGGTCACGTCCCTGACTCATTGCACCACGCCTTTAATCTAACTGCCACTACACTAGACTGACTGGTGCAGGCTCCTAGTGCCTTTACCTTTCCCTGTGCTTTTGTATTTTTGACTAAAACTTGCTTAATCATTTAAATTTAAAAGTGATATTTTGACTTTTGTATGTTGGATTTTTGTTGTTTTGGTTATGTTTTATTCAGATAAAAATTGACTATTTATCTAAACTGGTGTGGACTCCTTTTGGAGTGTTTTCACTGTGTTTGTGTGTGTGAGCGTGTATGTGTAAAAATACTTTACACATTGCCTCTGAGATAAGCCTGACTGTTTGTGCCAAGCTACAGAGGGGGTAGTGAGAAAGTGTTATCTTAGCTGTGACTCCCATACCCAGAGGGTCCCTACTTGGACAGGGTGCAAACCACACTGCCAACTAGAGACACAATTTCTAGCAGTAGGAATTGCAGAAAATTAACCAAGGGGGCTTCTACCCCACAATTTATGACAAATACCCACAGCTTGTCCATGTTCCGCCGTTAATTGTGGAAGAAAGGTCAATGCAAGCCAGGTATAATGGGCAGCTCCTGGCAATGGTGCATGTGCTCACAATTAGATGCATGTTCAGGCACGGCTGCAGTGTACCTAACTCCGGACAGAAACCATACTGACAGGGGACATAATAATAATAATAAAAACACATTTTGTGGAGTGAATATGAACATATTTCACAAAGTTGACACAGACACATTGAATTCTGTGATGCCTGTTGAGCATTAGGTTTCTGTTCATACACTATACATCTGGTACTTACAAAAGGCCATGCTGGAGTATTTCTGACTAACGATGGGGGATGGAATTCTTGGAGCAAACAGTGGTAATGTAAATGCCTCTAACCATTGCGTTTCTGTTAACAACTGGTGGATCTCGTGTTGCAGTTCACAAACTCAAACATCTGTATGGCTGCATAAGGCTAAGGCCTTCAAGCTGCAATTGGTAAGAAAACGTACTGAGGTTTTAAAAATTGATGCTGGGCCTGCAAAGCGTTCGAGGTTTCGTCTCCTTTTATACCTATTGAGAAACATCAAAAACATTGTCAGTGCAGATTGTGTGATGTCATATATCAGAGAAATAATGGTTAATCCATTTAATGAAATAAAAGCGTGCATATAAACAAAGATACAAATAGTTGTAATCAATTCTTTTTTTTAATTACTTTGTAGCTTGAACATTAGAAATGTAGACTTGTTTTCATCTATTACAAGGACAAGCAGCAGAATATAACTGGCGCAGTATGAAAGGAAATCCTCAGTTTTTGCTGCGAGGGGCCAAGTCTGTTAGGAAAGGAAGATAAGGAGTTAAAAAGTGCAGCCAAACACCCGCACCCACCTTTCCCATGTCCACACGTTCCGTATGATCAGTCTCTGATTTATGCTAAACACTGATAACATTTTCGTCCCACGGCTCTGTCTGCAGCTGGCAATTGATTAGTGCTCGTCCTTCAAAACATGTTTTTCTGGCACTATTATATGTTCTTGAAGGTAAGTAAGGCAGTGCAATTTACTGCCATATTATGATTTGTGGAGCTGGTAATGTGTTACGAGTCTTGAATAGTTCAAGAGCTGGAGCAGAACTGATGAACTGTGTTAGCATCTTAGAAAGAGGTAAATGATTGCCTGTCCTGAGAACTTGAGAGGTATGTGCTGCCTTTGGTTGGAAACATAGCAGCATTTGTTGACATCAACTGAGTAAACAACTAAACATAACAAAATAACATTCAAACGGCAACATAAAACCCAATTAAAACAGAATATTGCCAGGAAAAAAACAATAATGCAGAATAAAACCACCAGAAGACCTCAGCACTACAACAAAACACCGCAAAAAACCATTCTTGTCACACACATTATAACCTCCAGATATCTGCTTTCATTATACGGTGCTGAAAGCAGTTTGCATTAAGCACTCTCTGAAAAGGCCATGACACAGCACCAGTCAAAAATGTTTTGTGATCTGCCCATACCATGAATTAGCACTTGCTTTGCACACTTTATGGAACAAAGGCCTAGATGTTGCAGCCACCAGCAGACCTGGGACAATATTACACTTAAGATCACTGTCCCTGTTTGCTGCTGGCTGCATCTTTACTGAGGTGCACTGGGCACACAGAGGGACAGCGCAGCCTATCTCATATAATGCGAGTGCCCTCAGTGCAGTCTGCCTTGAGCGAAGTGCTTTCGTGAAAGGTTGAGTGACTGCGTTTACAGCAACCGCTCCATCTTTCATAGTGCAGGTGACATCGAATCTACACATCAAATAGAGCACAGAGATCCAGCTACAGGCAGGGGCAGAGTGAGTGACTGCCTGTATGGGGATGTCTTTGAAGGTCTATGGGACTCCCTTTTCTCCCCTTATAGATACCTCTGAGGGTGCATTGACTGTGTCTCACCTCTTTGTGGTGCACTGTAAGTGTGCCTTCTCACCGCCTTCTTTCCACTGCACCCATGTGCATAATATGTTGCGGGTGCAGAGGTCAAGAATGCCTGTCATTTGCATGGGGCCATACTCTCATGCAAATGGGGAAGATCTTTTAAGATATCCCTGTGCTTTATGTGCGCTAGTGCTAGCTGTATTACAGAATTGAGTCCACCAGTATCTGTGGCCCTCTATTTAATGCTGCGGTGTCCCAAAGACATGCCCTTAGCGCCCCAAGGGCACTGTATGTAATAGGGCTCTTGATGAGCAAGGTTCCTTCTGTACAATAGATATTTTAGTTTGTTCTAAAATGTATTTAACTGACAGCATATTTTGAAAAATGCTCTAAGTTAATGTACTATGAGTATGACAATAGAATGGAGGCAGGTTTAATGAAACAATGGAATTTTCCTTCCTGATAACCAGAAAATAGCTGTGATTTCTAGTATGATGCCCCATTAATGCATGGCTCGAGGTTACAAAAAACTTTAATCATTATAGCTTTCCATTTCAGATCTATGTGAAGAGCCAGCACTGCTGCCCTACAGAAAGCCAATTTTTCCTGTTCGGATGTGAAGCAATGTCCCCGATTCTGCCACATTAGCTGCATCCGTGGGAACGGACACGACATCTTCTGCAGCGAGAAACTGCTGACGGCTTTATCGACACTATCACCAGCACAGCATTGTACCTCCCTTGATGTTCTCTTTGTGATTGCAACACTGTGCTTAGCCGTGTCAGAGAAGCGCTCTATGCATCCGTGTGTATATTCCAGCACGACAGTAACTATAGAATTACACAGCCATCTTTGTTCTGCTCGGTTTGCTGCTGAAACCCCAGTGCCCTCAAGCACCAGCCACGGCTGTCTAATTCTAGAGGTGCGGGGTGGGAAAGGCTTCAATTAGCAGACATGAAACGCTCCGACTAAACGCAGCCATGCGTGTAATGGCTTATCTGATTTCACTAGTATCCCTTGTTAAAGGAAGCCGTGTATTGTCTAGGGCTGGAAGCGCAAGATAATAGAGGGCCCGTGATTTGAGTCGTGCTTTGTTTGCCGTGATCTGAACAATGTCCCTCTATGTCACAGCGTAATTACTTGTAGCTGGAAAATAATAATTTGTTTTATAAAAGTTACCAAATTGTCTGACACTCTGTGCCGGGTTAATTTACACCCGACGTTGGAGGGCGTTAATTCGCTCTCCTGTTTTGCCAAATCACTACCGGGCACATTATCAAGAAACAGAGTTACAATTAGAAAACTACCGCTAAAGCGGCGATAATGGGCTTGATAATATGCCCTTGAGAATTCCTATAGAAACCCATGTTTTGGTGACAATATGGGCTTCTATGGTAATTCTCTGCGGCATATTATCATGCCCATTATCGCCGCTTTAGCAGAAGTTTTCTGCCGCTAAAACGGCGATAATTTTAAATCCATGCTTGATAATATGCCCCTACATTTGGTATATGAATGCCTAGGGTAAGTGATTTATCGAGTTTCATACAGAGATACTGCTATTTTATAAACCATCGTATGGCACGAGGCTAAAGAGCACCACACATTTATTATCGGGGACTGGTTGAGCTAGGCAGAGTAGAGAAAAAAAGCCACGTTTGGGCTCCTCAAATCCCTTACAGACCTAAAATATGTCACAAACAGCAAACATCTGAATTGCTTCAATAGGACCCCCTAGGGCTATGTTAGACAACCCTCGATACCATCACGGCGACTTCCTTCTGTCAATCTGTGGACATTTAATCGCGGAGCAATCACCAACATACTCTCGCCGCTGGTGTTTACCCCATTTTTTTTTGGGTGTGTTTTTTTTTTTGTAGTGGGTGCCTCTAGTGCTCCTGCTCCCCTCCTCACTCTCTCAAAGGGAATTTCGCCACCTCATACAGCAGCGCTGTATAATTAAGCCGGACAGTGCTGGCAACGAAGACTGGCCCAGAGTCCACACAGCTCTTCTGTTGAGTTCACTTCCCTATCATAAGAGTGAGAACCAAAGGTTCTAAGGGGCATATTAACAATGCGGCGCTAACAAATTATCGCAGCCGTTTTCGGCCGAAAAGCGGCGATGATTTTATCGCCTTATCAGCAAAGACACACTATCGCGTGTTTTGCTGATTTTGCTCCCGTTTCCAGCACGCCTAACTTTGCATCGCTAATGAGATGCAAAGTAGGCGTGTCTGTGGAAACAACATGGGTAAATATCAGGAAGGCAGCTTTGCGATATTTACAATGCAGGGAAACGATTATTTAAATCGCACTAAGTATGCCTTAACGCAGGAATTTAACGTCTGATAAATTCCTGACTAAGGCATACTTAACATTGGGGGTTTCAAGGGTATCGCCGTTTTCCATGGAACATCGCTGGAAAACCAGCGATGTTCCATGGAAAACATCGCTATTGCTAGGATAATTATCGCCATTGCACTGAGCGTTGTTAATACAGCGCTAGCATAGCGATAATTATCTGCGATAGCCGGCGTTAAACATTTTAACGCTAAGAGCGGCCAGCGATAATTATCGCTGGCCGTTTGATGATATGCCCCTAAGTGAACAGTAAAGGTGATAGCGCAGTGCTCGTGACAAAAGTGAGTACAAACCCAGTGATCTGGCAGCAACGATTTTAGATAAAGGGCAGCGTGGTTCGAAAGCAAGAGCGCCTTCCGGATAGGGTCAATATCCCAAGTGACACAGTCCATCTTTGATCACCACTCTTTGAATAGTTTTTATGAAAACTGGATTTTATGAGGATGTTGGTTTGCTGTATCGTGTGGTTTTCATAGATCCCCTACATTTGCCGACCTACCTTGATCTGTGAAAATGTTTGACGCCCAAAGGGACAACTGTTTCTAATGGCTATGTATGACTCAAGCTCCCAGGGATATTGAATAGTCCTTTTTTGTGTCTGGTCTATGCTCTGAACCTGGATTTTGCCTGTTATTTAAGGTGTTTTGAATAGGCAGGGAGGCAATTTCAGCCTTACACAAAGTTAGACAGATGCTAGAGATGCTTTCATTCTTCATAGATTTGCTAAGGTGGTGTTCTGTCCCCGCCAGGGAGTCCTGACTACGTACCACCAATTAATGACATTTTGACGTTTTCTAGTGCCAGACCACAGCGTGTCAATGAAATGCAGTTTACAGACCACTGAATATAACTTCAATGTAATCCACACATTAAACAGAGGCCTGGATGTGCACGTGCACAACGATAGCTAGGAGGGGCTGCTGATGACTAGATGGAAGCCATGGGCATGCATGCCGATTCTGCAGAATAGCCTGCGGGGCCGGTATGCAAATAGATAACATGGTGTGGATGTGCCGCATGGTAGCCAGCAGGCATGGCGAGTGAAGAGCTAGAAAGCATGCTCAAATGCTGCAGAAAATGCCAATAGGGCTGGCATATGAATTGGAAGGAAATGTACACATGCTGAAGAATACCGAGCAGGAATGTCATGCAAATGCCAGGTACTGTGCAGAGATGGCAGCTGAATAGAAAGCAACGTTGCACATGTTTTAATGTCAGCAGAAACTGTAGGCCAATAGCTAAAAACATGCACATGATACAAAAAAGCCAGACGGGACTGCATTATTTTATTCCATTAATATTTTAATATTGATTTATTAAAAACATTTCAATATATCATGATGACCGTTGTCTATTAAATATTCATAGTTTATAAAAATCAAAGGTTCGCTCAAGCAACATTTAAAACATTTGCAAGATTGACATATTTCTTGGAGCTTTTCCTTATCGTCCGCATTGACTAGAAATTCAGCAGTGGCGTCCATATATATTAGTTAGTTAGTAATTGTGAATTTATTGAACTTACTTATGTAGCGCTTCCTACCCGTGACAAGACGTTGAAGTACATACATTGTGCGATGAGCGCATCCCGTAAATTCATAAAAACTGGGCATTCCAATAGAAAATGCAGCATGGATTCAGTTACAGAAAAAATTGTTGGAAGAGAAACAACATCTCGAGATTTATTGGTATTTCGATATGGATACAGTACTTGGTGCACTTACTTTAGAAAAAACATATATCATATGCTCATTTTCCAATTCCACAGTCTATAATGTTTACTTCAAACTCTCACATTTCATTCTCAATTCTAATTATTCTCAGCAATGTCGTTGTTGATGCTTATCTATCTGATGCAGCATTGTCATCGATAGTTCTGGCTTGTTTTAGGTGTGTGTTGGTTATTGTGTGAGATGCAAGGCCAGACTGGGAACCTAGAGCAACCTTGGCAATGTTTTGGTACCAGCCCCTACCTGGGAGGGGAGAGTGCGAGGGTTCAATGCTTAACAAAACCGGCCTTCAGCAATGCGGCTTTTGTTACTGGGGGCCGACATTGCAGCTTGCTGGAAAACCAGCCCCACGACTACAAAACCACCCCCACTGCTCCAAAAAGCGGCCCCTATCCTTCCAGCCTCCCAGGCAAGTGCCCGATGCCCGCTGCTGCCAGCCCGGCCCTAGTGACATGCCTGAGTGGAATAAAATAAACTCACAAAGAGGCATCAAAATACTGGTCAGGTGGCATGCTGTGTGAAGCACAGGATGGGATTTCCATGTTTTAGGCCACACTCTAAATTACATGGGCCATGCCTCTTGGAAAGGATTCCTACTTAAGCTTTTTTGCCATGTCCCTTTTAGAAACTCCCCACCTTTTTCATCCCACTTAAAGTATTGCGTGAACGTAAGACAACTACAAAGACTATGACAAGAAAGAGATGCACATGTTTTATTGAGGAATATTAAATAACCATCACTTACGAGTGTCAAGAGTGAGTGAGACTCATTATGGGCGAACATCATTCTGTCTATGACCTCCTAGAATACAGTGATAGAGTCGGATGAGCTGATGTGCCTTGGGGTGGTCTTGTCCACAGTCCATGTGTCTCAGATCAATGTCAAGCTAATAGTATATGTCTAGCATGAGTCCATCAGCGACCAATGAATTGCTTGCAGCCAATGTGCAATTGTCTGTCTTGGCATGGGGTAGTTCAGGCTTAAGCAATTCTTCCATTCGTTGACTCACACGCATCCACCCATTAATCTACACAACCACATGCGAAATTGTCAATCAAGGCACTTTAAGAAACTTTGTAGTCTAGTATTCTGGTAGATATGTTGGTCTAATGCCTACCAAAGAGGTGACCCACTAGAAAGAATTGACGTGTAGTTTTTGTGTTACTTCTCCATTAGCAAAGTAGAAACATTTTAGATGCAGATTTGTCTATTTCCAAGATTTGTCCCTGTGGAAGTTTCATAAGCCCCTCCTTATACTCAAACAATATGAAATGTGATTCAGAAAGGTTTGAAGATTTGCTTGTTCCCCTCAGTATCTCCACACTGTGTTCATAGCTTCATTAATAACTTCTGTTTAGCTGTTTGTCCCACCTATGTTGAGTGTTCTGAGGGCTCAAAAAGTGAAAAAAAGAAATTAAAAAAATGTAAGGGGTCAAGTCGAATTTTCCCTAAGGACGAGGACCTAAATAAAGCTTTTTATCATAAAAACAAAAAACAATGGTGATTGATTCTTGCAACTGTTTCTCAAAAGTTATTTTTCGTATATATGGCAATTGAATTCAAAGTTGCTTTTATTTTTCAGAGAATAGACATAATAGTACGAAATTAACAGCAACATTTCAGTGGTAATAGTGTCACCCTCATGACAATTCTAATCAGGTTATTATTAGTGATAAATTGACCTAACCTAAAGGGCATCATAATTTTATCAAGATCGAAAATAGCACAAGTAGCGCATGCAATCTAGCATTTAACATAAAACAAAACTAAAAATAATTGAAAGGACATTTCGGTGAAATATACCTTTCAGCCTTTATGGTATACCAAGGAGATAGGTAGTGAAATCCTAGCACATTCAGGAAACACTGACAATGAAACTCCCTTCAGGCATTAGGTGGTAAATTTGGAAGTTTAGAAGTTTAACACCTTAGAAGATACTAGAGTGTATGACCAGCTGAATAGATGGCGTCTCTTACAATAATGCAAAGTTTTTTGCACAGATATGGATGCTCCACATAAAATACGTTTTAATTAGATACAGACGCTAACTTCAAGGCTTAAGAACTATTACAGATTGATTGCCCTTCGATTCCCGTTGCACCTGAAATCAAGGGTGTAGCTATCAATAGTGCAGCAGGTGCAGTGGCACCAGTTATGAGGGGTCCTATGCACACCAACTATGGTTGTTTTCTTAGCACCTAAATGGGAATGTAGAAGCTGATTTTCCATGTCTGGATTAGCACCAATGGCATCTTTGCTTTGCCATTGATTGTAATTTCGACATTGTAAATGTAGAGTTTTGGGAGGAAATGTGAGATTAAATAAAAAAACAATAATAGAAAATGCAGTGAACACATATTTTGCAGTTCTTTTTTCACCCTTGGTAACTTCATCAAATAACTTGCTAAGTGCAGAAGTGTCTTCTCAGAATGGAAAATAGTAGAACAAATATCAAAAGTTCTTTGGCTGTAAGGGAAGAGCTTTCTGTACGGTTAAGAAAAAAAACCTGACAATACTAATTTATGCATATTGCGTTCTTAGTAGACAGCCTGAATAAATGAATTCCGCAAGATAGGAGAACTCAATGGCATCTTTGTCATAGAATTCTAGGAGCGCTCATGGATTTTTTTGTCAACTTCCAAAAGTTGGGATTCTGCAGCAAACACAGACGGAAACCTGAGGCAAGGGATCTCTGCCTTTATATAGTACTGCTGTGTGCAATGGGAATTTGCCCATCCTATTTTCGTAAATAATTTCGCCAACATGCACCTCTTTGCCACTTACCTCTGAAATTACGTTGACTGTCAGCACAAACAGTAAACTTCTGTTGTAAAGGATGGAATATATGGCATAGGATGCCATTTATATCGAGTGGTTAAGAGATTATTAATTCCATTTAAGCAATGTTTCAGCGGCAGCATCTCTGTTTTACAGTGTCTCTCACAGTCGCTAACAAAGTAAGGATATAAATAGGCTAGAGTCGGAAATGAATACATGAGAGCAGAGTAAAAGGAATTGTTACAGTTTATTTAATGAAAATATTGACACTGAAAGTAGGTCTTACCAATAAAGAAATGCGCTGATGCCAGTCTGCATACAGTGGCATGAATGGAAGAGAAGGGATCCCAGAGGCTCTGAGCACTTCCAGCAAATAGTTCTTTTATTTACAGCATCAGCTCTGTGGACACGTGCGATGCTGCTTTTTCCCAGGACCTTATGTAAATCAAACCACTGGCTAATTAAAGCATGAACAATTATTCGTGTGTAGAGTTTATGAGAAGACCGAGGAGATATACGTGGGCAGAGGAACTGCTGTGCCCGATTCACTGAACTTTTTTCTATGAGAAATTCCGTCTTAATTCTGTCCTAAATATAAATTGCACTTGGATATCGCATCCTGATTCACAAAACTTTACCTGTTAGTACTTTTCCTTACTCCTGGCTTACGCATGGATTACTTCAATTTCCACAAGAAAGTCATGATTACTCTATCAACAAAGTGCTGTGAATTAGGTCAATGAGTAAACCTTCCTTGCTTCTGGATATTCATGAGTAAATCCTACTTAAGCTTGGAGTATGTATGGCGCAACTACTCCCAAATAATGCTTTGCGGCTCTCATAGCCAGGCGTAATTCACAAGAAAAGCATGAATTATGTAACTCCTTGCTCACAAAACTTTGTGTATTATGCCCAAATTTCAGAGCTCAAAGCAATTGATACATTGTTCTCTTTTGATACTCTTAAAAATTCGACTTTAGCTGCCCACTAGCTTTTATTTGAACATAGTTTTGAAGCAAAAATTGAAAAGAAAAATACAATTTTGAAAATGCTCTGCTTACAGTCAAAGTATTGCCTTTATCCTATTCAAGCTGCTGTAGTATTAAGGGTTTGTGACACAAAGGGGGATATTCTCAAGGACCGGCGATACCTCACGCAAAAGCCAGTTAGCGACAGTTTTGTTATCGCCGCCTAACCCTGAAAACTATCACCATGTTGGCGATGTAGTACCAAGCCGTCGCTACATGGTGATAGTATCAGAGAATGGCAGTGAAAACTGCCACTAACATCAGCGCGTAGACGATAAGAAATCCGGCGTTAGCGGGCGATAACTACTGATAGGACCATTAGCGGCAAGCAAACTCACGCTAGTCAGCCCTACGTGAGTTTTTCAGTCAACCTCCATTATAAAATAGGCATAAAGACCAATAAACTGCAGAATAGAGCAGCCAGGGCCAAGTGCAGCACACATCAACAACCCCTGCAAGCCAGCCAACATCCAGGATGACCAGGATGAGAGCCTTGTTGCCTCGCTGGACCTGTGCCTGGAGCCTGGATGCCATGCTGGACCTGCGCCTGGAGCCTGGATGCCTCGCTGGACCTGTGCCTGGAGCCTTGATGCCTCGCTGGACCTGCGCCTGGATGCATTGCTGAACCTGCGTCTGGAGCCTGGATGTCTCACCGGAACTGCGTCTGGAGCCTGGAGTGGGATGCGGGGGAGCTGTGGAGTCGATGAGCCGTGGCGGTAGACATTGAGGCATGACGATCTCCCAAGCCTGTTGGTAAAGTCTGGCAGGTCGCATGGAGAGACGTTGCTGACCTGTGTGAGAAGACCGCCTTGCGCACCTTGGAGCTGTCAAAAGTAGAGGCGCTCCTGTGCCCCAACGTAGGGAGGTCTGAATTGCAAACTATGATCCACCACTACACAGGGGTGCACGAAGGGGATTACCAGCGGTGGGTACCGCCTCTCTGCATCACAGGTTGGATGATGTGCGGCTGGCCGGACTCTGTGGAGGGTGAGGCCCCTGAGCTGCACCGAACTCGTGTTGTGTGAGCGCTTCACCTTCACGCCTAAGGGGGCCCTGCTGCATCAACAGCATCAGGAGGTTCACCAGCGGACTTGGCGGCGACTTCTGTACCCAGGCTTGTGAAATTCCTCCTGGCTGAGGCTCCTGCTGGCTGAGTCACAGATTTAGAGAGAGTGCAGCGGATTGCTCCACTGTGTCAATGTCCAGGTAAGGAGAAGTTGGGACGCATTGTGCAGGACACCTGGGGGTTGAGTCCCCCAGGCCTAGCAAACGTAGATGACGCACCCCCAGTGGCAGCTCATCTGCTATGGCGGAAGAGCATCGCCCCACTGCTTTCAAGCAGTGCTGAGTAGGAACAATCATCACCTGATGATAACTTACTGATGTAACCGTGCTATGTTTGCCTTGCAGGTGGGAGGGTGGGTAGGACTGTTCCAAGCATGGGGCAAGACATGGGTGGATTGGCATGCCTACTCAAGTGCACAATGACTGTTTGGTCAGCCCACTCAGGCCGCCCAAAGCAGTCATGTGCACTTCCCTGTTTGTAATTCAGGCTGCATTACAGTCTACATGAAGAACATACCCACCCCTCCAGCCCCTGGCAGTATGACTTGTCCCATTGCCAATTACCAATCCCACTGCTGCATCGCAGCATTGTGATTGGCTCAGGGGAGGGAGCCTGGCTGCCTACTTCCTGTTCCTGGAAGCAAACGCAGGAGAGCAGGAGCAATGGAGACACAGGACCCGGCTTCAAGGTAAGACTACCCTTATTAAAATTTTTACAACACCAGCTCACACACACATCCCAACGTCCACGCCCCTTCCAGTGTTCTTTCCAGCATTTACCACCTCACAGCTGTCCACCCCCCAGCACTTCTCAACAGCGGAAGCTGTGCGCCCATGCACAGCGGGCGTACCACCTGTGTGCCAAAGGCACATACGTGGTTGTGATGCATGCCATAACATCGCATTCCATTCCCATGCATACTAAAACTATGCACATTGCAACAGTAGAGTAGGTGTTGCATAGCGGAGACATCAATATCACTATCCCACATCAGTGAGTGCAACCCCAAACTTACCTGTGCATCCCAAATACAACCGTGAAGCCCTAAATGCACACTGCAATTTCCATATTTTACCCCATATGCACACCCAAAATTCCATATTGTACCCCAACACACACCCCAATTTTCATATTTTACATATTTTACATCCGAAACCCATACCCACCCTAAAAACTTTAAATGACCCAATTACTGACCTCACAATGCGCTGTAATCAAATGCGGTGTAAAGGCACCTGCGTTGTTGGAGTTGCGTTGTTGACAATGTACTGCCTGCGTTGTAATGGTCATCTCCCATGCCAAAGGCAACCCATAGGCTACGCCGTTTGCATCCGTCTGCCCCTGGACCGCGCTCTGCACCAAGGAGCCTTCCTCTTGGACCCTCCACCACTACGACGTCAGCAGCCTCCTCACCATCAACCCTGGACGCCACATCGCCTGCCAGGACCAACCTCTGCTCTGGTCCCGACATCGCCATTGCCATCACTGACGGCCCGCAAGGAGCAACCCGACCATCAAGGAGGAGGCATTGCCATAATCTACAGAAGCATACTCTGACTGACTACGCTCTTAGGACAGTGGCATAGGGAACAATGCAGGGAGGAACAGCAGCAGATTCTTTGAAATAAAGAGTTAGGAGGTAGATAATATCTCTGGGCCCTACATGAAGACCCACAATGTGTTCTACTTTGGATGTGCCACACAATAGTGTAGCTAAGAACTTATGTGTAAGGATCCATCACACTTCACACCCGGATGGAAGCGGGATGAGATTTGAAGAGGCAAGAAAGTAGTGGGGGGGAATGAACTAGTTAAAATGACAAAGCATTTTGAAGCAAGCAGGTCATATTGCTTACTTTACCGTAAATTGAGCACAATTGTAACACAACTATATCCCTCTTCAATTCAATTCTATAGAGAAAACAAACCCCTGCATGTTTCAGCTTCAATTAGACTTACTAGGGGAAAAAGTGAAATACAACATCAAGTCTAGTTTGACTCAAAATGAGTTGGGATAATTATATTTAAAATGTATATTAATGCATAATTTATTCGAGTAAAATATCTAATTTAACTGTTAAGCGCATATAATACATGAACATAATTTTGATACACAGAAAATATAATAGACACATATTTTCGCACAATTTTCATTGCTCCTGTGTTTTAATGTTTTCACCAACTCTGTTACTTTTATTTCATGACTCACTGACCTACATTATTTGTTCCAGTTTTCTATTTCAGTTTAATTGTATTTCCTTTGCCCGCGACAGTCTATTTTTGGTCACAGTATTAAAATGTTTACTGTCTCAGTGTTCAAATCTTATTTTAAATATCTTTTCAAGTATGGTGACACCGTGGTCGTCATGGACGTGCAATTGAAAGTCTTTAATCTGCTGATAATTCTCATGTTAACTCTTAATAACACCACTGTTAAACATCTTTGACATATTCAATCTATGTATAGAGCATAAAATGAGGGAATGTGCCACACACTAATAAACCAGCCTTTGTATCATAAATGTGTAAAACATTTGACAGGGATATATGAATTGACCAATGGCAAGCAAGGGATTGCTGACTCATTGCCAGTATATTTTCTTACTTAATGTGTATATACTACACCAAAAAAGGATCAGAGAATTGCTATATCTATTGTACCTGTTAGAATTCAGAATTCTATGGGTGCAGTAAATAGCACCTATTCTGAGTTTTCTCTTAATAACCTTTCAATATTTTGCCCCTCAACACTCTGGCCTCCATATTTATGGTGACGATATTCAGTAGTATAATACCCCTCTAATCAAAAACACCAATAAGATTCATCAATATGGGAACGTGGTCTAGCTGCGGAGAAAGATGGCCGCCTAACTTGCGGGCTGCACTGTGAGGGGGGGGGGGCTTCAAACAGAGAAGGCGTCCAATTTATGCATGACCCACGGCATCATTTCGGTGTTGCGGGTGATGTGGTGAACCCGGGAAGCAGATGGACCATTTCTTTGGCGTGCTGGTGGCACGGTTCCTGAGCAATGGGAGCTGCGCATTATGAGAGACTCTGGACCTGAGAGTCTGCCTGCAGCCTCGATTCTGGAGTTCCACAGCCTACCGTCCTGAACGTTCCATTGCTCATAATTAAGCCCCCGGCTTTTCTGTGATGCAGCTGGATGCATGATGTTGCTGGTTGACGATAGCGCTGTTTTTCGACGGTCCCATGAAGCCTGAATATTGCAGAGGCATTAATATCAGCAGCTTTAAAGCGGGTGAGTGCTATGACTAATGTTAAAACTGGCACCCTGCTCCTTTTGCTGGCTAATGTGGAATGTTGCTTCTGAGGAGACATTTGGGTCTTAGCTTTGGGAGAATTTAAATAGTAAACTTCACTCCGTTTTCTGACTGTTGCCTGAAAGTCACCGCCCTTTTCTACTCAGACAGGCTTGAGATGTTCATGAAGTGACTAAATAAAAAATTTACTTTTATTCATAAAGTTAGCATTTCCAGATGGAATGAATGAATAAAGGTTCTTGTGTCATGGTTACATTTTACGGCTGCCACGCAGTATTTATATTTACACTGTAGTTTTCACATTCAATCACTTATTGAAATGCTCAGGAGGTTTTTTCAGCTTATACACGCAAATATTGTCTGACTGACCACTTCAATCTAAGAGATATTGGAGTTGTCCTCAAGCCTCCTTAAAGCAACCTGACACAAAGTACTTGTCGTCGCCTTTATAAAACTTCAGAACCACTTGGTACCTCTGCATTAACTCATTGACTCAGTGCATTGTTCTGGGTCCTTTCTATAAAAAACAGAAGTCAAAATGTCTACTGGCAAGCACGGAAGTAAACCTCCTAAACAAACTCTTTTTGCAGATGTACTTAAACAGCCACAAAACACAACTGCAAAAAGTACCACCCCTACAGCAGAAGGTTCACTACATACTAACCTAACCCCGCAAGGTGAAACGATGGACCGTATACTGCAATAAATCTCTGTGGTCAATCGACAACTTGAAGGAATGGATTCAAATATATCCTCTTTAGCAGCAGAAACTAAATCAATATGAGCAGACATTGCAGGATTCCATGTAAAAACAGAAGGACTTGACCGTAGGTTCACAGTTGTGGAAACATGTCTAGATTCGGTACAAAGCAGAGACCAAAAGCTATTATTTCAATGCAGTAAGCTGATTGACTTGGAAGATCGAAGTAGGAGGGATAATGTTTGCTTTTTTGGTTTTCCGGAAAAAATAGAAGGCCCAAACGCTGGAGCATTCCTGTGAAATATTCTTCCAAAACTAGTGGACATTGCTTTTGATCCTACAGTGGAGATACAGCGTGCACATCGAATTGGTCCTCCTTCAAAGACCGCCTGGATAACAACGCAAACGACAGCAAAGAAATCTTCAGCATCATAAAGGAACTCTCCAACCCCAGCGCCAACGACATCCCGCCCTCACAAGAACTGTGTGACTCACTAGCCACCGTCTTCCACTGCAAGATCGCTGACATCCACGACAGCTTCAACACCACGACCGCACCGACTACACCAGACTCCACCTCCCCTGCGAACACCATCAGCACCAACTGCCTGACCTCCTGGTCCAACGTCAACGACGACGAGACATGCAAGGTCATGAACTCCATCCACTCAGGATCCCCGTCAGACCCGTGCCCATACCACGTATTCAACAAAGCAGACGCAGCCATCACACCCCAACTACGGAAGATCATCAACATCTCCTTCGAAACAGCGACATTCCCGGAAAGCTGGAAGCACATTGAAATCAACGCCCTCCTCAAGAAGCCCAAAGCGGACCCCAAGGACCTCAAGAACTTCCGGCCCATCTCCCTGCTCCCGTACCCGGCAAAGGTCATCGAGAAAATCGTCAACACACAATTGACCCGCCAAAACCAACCTCCACGAGGGAATGAAGGCCGAAGCAGACTGGATGAGGAGCAGCCGTCTGAAGCTGAACTCGGACAATACAGAGCTCCTCATCCGCTGACCCACCCCCTCAGCCTGGGACGACTCCTGGTGGCCAACCACACTGGGAACAGCACCGACACCCACGGACCATGCGCGGAACCTAGGATTCATCCTCGACTCCTCCCTCTCCATGTCCAAACAAGTCAACGCCGTCTCCTCCTCCTGCTATAACACCCTCCGCATGCTATGCAGGATCTACAAGTGGATCCCGACCGAAACAAGAAGAACGGTGACACAGGTCCTCGTAAGCAGCAGACTGGACTACGGCAACACTCTACGCAGGAATCCCAGCCAAACACCTACGATGACCCTCCCTGCCCACCTACGGCAGACCCAGGACCTATTCGCCTTTAGGAGACTCCTCAAGACCTGGTTCTTCGAGCAGTAGCGCCCCCCCTCCCCTCAGCGCCTTGAGACCCTCACGGGTAAGTAGCGCGCTCTACAAATACATTGATTGATTGATTGATTATGCAAGGAATCTGCAGTATACTCACGTCCTCTCATTGCTTATTTTTTAAGACATGACCAGACAAGACAACTATTAATATCTGCACGCACTCATGGTCCATTTACAAATGATGGACATGAAATTTGCATTGCAGCTGACTTTTCTAGAGAGACTAATGAACGCCACAAGGCATTTCTCTCTTTGAGGCCTTAGCTACGCCAACTGGACATCAAGTATGGTCTTTTCAATCCTGCCCATTTCCGCATCACCAAAGATGGAATCTCTAAAGATTTCTATGATCCTGAAGACCTCCATCTATTCATAGACAGATGGAAACCGCAAGAAATGGAAACTCAGCACTCTATTCCAGAATGATCACTAACCAGCTCCTCTATACAAGCATTGGGCAACGCACAACAGAATGTCAACAGTCCTTGACAGCGAGGCAGAGATCTTGACAGAACTATTCGAAGTCATGAGGACAAGGCTGCAGCCATTCAAACCATATCTACCTTTACTAAGGAGCAACATAGGGATAAGTCCAGCTTTCCCTTAAAATCTACTTTGGACGCAGAATGTGGATGAATTAGTACTCCTTTACAATCTTGGTCAGAGTCAGCTGTGTTCACATTAATCTCCTTTTAGACAAATGAATAAACTCAATGAACTCAAAATATCAGGACAAACGAAGACACCAAGCCCTCGGATGGCTGAGTATTGCAACTATTGATCTGTTTATATTATTTATGTTTTAATTATATTTATTATATTAATTGTATTGACTTTGAATACCAGGTTTATTACTTCATTTATTCCCACATACATGATAGATATCCTCTATATTTATTAATAGATTTTATGATTGTTATTGTCACAGATTTACATGAAATAGTTGATTTTGTTGTTGATAATTCAATCTCTTTTATCTTAATTGTATTGTCTATTTATATACATGCAAATTCTTTTAACTCAATGGTTCAATAATATGTTTGATATCATAATATAATGTTACATTCTCTATTAATAATAACATATATTCCATTATATGCATTGTTTCACTCTCCCGATGGAGCCCCTCCTCGTAGCGATGCTCCAGAGCGTCTGGACCCATAGTTAGAAGTTTTGAGGTCCCCTGTGTCATCTAATAATTGGCACTCTCTCCTTCCTATTACCCCTCCTTGTCATCCTCCTTTATTTCAGACCTTTCCTTTTTTCCCTTTAACAGCTTGCATTATGTACTACTTTTCTTACTGATATAGACCCAGCTTCATACACATACGCCCTCTTTGGGTAGCAATTATCATTACTCATTTGATTAATCCATTATTCATTTGACTCCTGTTACGGACCAGGGTTCCTTTGCTATCCACATTCCCCACCTCCCCGTCTACTTGCTCTTTTTTCTTTCTCTTTTTCATACTTCACCTTTTGCTTTCCACATTTCTCACAATACCTTACAAATTATTTTAATTTATTGTGACAGACTCTGATATTTATAGTAACCACTTAATACTAGCTATTTCCCTTTCTCTATTTGGCATGGTTATCTCACACACCCTTCGTGTAGTAACATGGAATGTTCATGGATTAACACACTACATTAAAAGGAAAAAAATACTATCTTATTTTCCATCAAAACAAGTGGATATAGCCCTCCTTCACAAAACCCACCTTGATACTAAAGAATCTGAAACACTGCATAGAGATTGGGTGGGAAAGGTGATCCATAGCAGTATACGAAAGGGAGACGATCCACAAATGAATCCTACTCGTAAATGTGAAGTAGCGATCCTTATCCGTAAATCCCTATCGGTGACAGTGTGAAAAACTTGGACAGATGCAGATGGGCGATATGTCTTTACCAAACTACGAATTGATGAAACTTATATTTGCATTGGCTCAATATACGCTCCAACTGGAGTGAAGAAATCATTCTTTCTCCAGTTGAATCGTCTTCTAACTGAGATAGGCGCTTCCCAACTCCTTATCGGTGGAGATTGGAACTTAGTACATGACTCAGTTCTGTACAAAAACAGGCCCTCTAGATAAGTTTAAAGCGGCAGACAGAGCTTTGATGAACGATATGCTGGTAGACAATAGTTGGGTAAATCATTGGCGTCTCTCTCATGCGGCAGATATTGAATATACACTCCACCTCACTTACTCATGGTACACTTTCTCGTCTTGGTTACATTGTAATCTCTCAAAACGTTTTTCAACTGACACAAGACTCACAAATCTTAGAGGCAGCAGTTTCTAATCATTCTCCTGTCCTACTCTCACTGGAAGTTAGATTGGCCAGGCGGGGACGCAAGCCCTGGCGTATGAACATCCAGCGTTATAAAACTCCCAAGAACAAAGCTCTATTGCAATCTCACCTTCAAGATTACATTTCCGTCAATTGAGGATCCGTTCACTCTGGCAGAACTCTATGGGCAGCATCAAAAACTACTGTACGTGGACAGCTCATGAGAGATGCAGCACAAGCTAACAAACAAGCTGCTGCCCGACAGAAAGAACTGGAACAAGATATTGCGTCTTATACTCGTCTATACACAGATAATCCAACACCTTCGTATCATAAATCCTTGGAACAAGCTTGCATAGCCCTAAATAGTCTTTTCACCTCTAAGGCAGAATATGCCTTACACAGAATGAAGGGGAGAAATTATGAACAGGTGGAAAAAGCAGGTAGATTACTGGCAGCGCAGGTACGACAAAGAGAAGCTGCCATGGCTATACCGGCTATAAAATCAGCGGGAGGCACTACGTTAACTAGACCTCAAGACATTGTTAACATATTTGCTCTGTTCTATAAATCTCTATACACTGTTGAAACTCAAATTGGAGGTGATACATTAGGTACCTTCCTTACAATGGCAAATCTACCCTGTTTGTCAGATGAAGGCAGACCTTTATTAGAGAGAGAAATTACCAAGGAAAAGATCTCACATGCAATAACTAATTTACCCTATCAGAAGACCCCTGGTGAAGATGGCTTCCCTGCTGAATTTTATCAATGGGCAGAAACGGAAGTGATTGATTCTCTCCACTCTGTGTTTCAGGAAGCAGAACATGAGGCTTCCTTGGGTCCCATATTTAATAAAGCTATAATTGCTGTATTACCCAAGCCTGGGAGAGACCCTGTACTCTGTGGCAGTTATCGCCCTATATCGCTATTGAATTGTGATATCAAACGTTTAGCTAGCATTTTATTCTCTCGCTTACGTAGAGTTTTACCCTCTTTGATCCATCATACACAAGTCGAATTTGTTCCAGGACATCCTTCTAGGAACCATATTCTCACTTTAGCCCACACATTATGGTATGCTAAAAGCCTTCAAAATGATGCACTAGCCTTGTCGCTTGATGCAGAAAAGGTGTTTGACAGCATTGAATGGGAATATCTTTTTAAAGTGTTGCAAAAATTCAGGTTGGGTGACCAATTCATAACCAAAATACGCCTGCTATACGATAATCCTACTGCACAGGTAAATTGCAGGGGCTTTATGTCAGAAACATTTCCAATGCGCAGAGGCACTTGCCAAGGTTGTCCCCTCTCTCCACTTCTCTTCCATTTAGCTATGTAACCTTTGGCAGACACAATACGCCAAGCTACCAATGTTACAGGTATACCCCTTCCGACGGGTGAATTAAAAATCTATTTATACGCAGATGACATCCTACGTACCCTTACAGATTTGCCTAATTCTTTACTGTCTATACTTCAAATTCTAGATAATTTTTCCTCCTTCTCCGGGTACAAAATTAATTGGGATTAAAGTGAAGAACTGCCCATTTCAGATGGGACCACAAAAGCGGCCATACATGGATTTCCCTTACACTGGCAACCCTCATGCCTCAAATATTTAGGCATATTGGCGAACAAAGGTCTGTAATGGATGATTATGGATAATCGAAACCCCCTCATGACAAGATTCAGCGTGACTTTGAAAAATGAAAGGTACTGGGGCTCTTACTGTGGGGCGGAGTGCAATCCATTAAAATGGTTACTGTCCCATGCTTTTTATATGCTCTTGGTATGCTCCCCATTCAGATCCTTCTAATCACATTTCGTTCAATAGATTCTAAGATAAAATCCTTTGTATGGAACTCAGCTAAACCTAGTCTTTCAGCCCTGAAATTAAAAGTCCAGTGTTCCTATGGAGTGAGCTTACCTTCAGTGGAACACTATGAACCTTGCATAGCAATTATCTCCAATGACTTACATGATTTTAAAAACATCTGACGTACCACAATGGGTGGATCTGGAAAGACATCTTCGATCAACAGAAACAGGACTTTCCATCTTTTATGGGACAGGGACTCTTCAAAATGATTCCATGAATCTGATCTTATCAGCCATGGGGGAGTCTTGGCAATGAGCACACAGATTATTGGGTTCACAACCTTGACACCACAGAAAGGCCCCCTTATGGGACAATATGAGCATACCTATTAATAGACAAACAATATCTTGGCCCCTCCGGATAGCAGCAGGCATTCATACCCAAGATCAACTCCTCTCTGATGGGAAACTTAAGACATTTATACAACTACAAGAGGAATTTGATTTGTCTAACATACAATCTGCGAAATATACACAGCTTCGACAATCCCTGCGGAGGAGCTTAGGACTGCCACTCTGGCTGCTACAGGCCTCGCCAGTAGTAACATATCTCCATACCTGGAGAAAGAATAAAGGGGTTACGTCTGGTCTTTGTCAAACACTCATATCCCACCTTTTCTCACAACCTCTCTCGCAGGAGTTGCGTATTAGATGGCAAGCCAAATTATCAATTTCATATGAGGATGATGAGTGGACAGAGATCCTAGATGACTTAAATAAGGGTGCGCGTGAAGCAAGGTTGAAATTTTGTCTGTTCAAAATTCTTTATGATTGGCATTGGTTACCAACAAAACTACACAGAGCTGGCTTGATTTCCCATGCTAATTGCTGGAGATGTGATAATATTGCTTGTGACATACTTCATATTATTTGTGAGTGTCCATTGATACAATCTTTCTGGAATTATGTGAGTAAAACGTTACATTCTACGATGCCTTTGAAACTTGCTCTCACATGCCACGATTCTTTTACATGATACACGCCAATCACAATCACTCTCTAAACCCTAACGACAACTTTTGCACACAGCTTTAGCTACAGCACAAATATGTATATTGCGACAATGGAAATCATCTAACCCACCGTCGCAGGAAATTTGGATGGTAGCCATGATTCAAACAGTCATGAACGTATCATATACAATATACAGTACCAGACTGATTTGCTTCTTCACAAATGGTCAGCTTTTCAAGGTCCAGGCAGTGATAATAATAATACATTTTTGTTGTGAATAACCCAAATTAATCAGTGATCAAATTGACTACTAGTAGATAATTCCTATCATATATCATATCTAATTGCTATCCTCCATCGCTTCTGGAGATTCTCTCTATGAATGTATATGTATATGTTTGCATATCTAAGTATTTGCATGCATGTGTATGGACCCACCTTTATCCTTCTCCATTCCCACATGGCTTGATTGACAATGTTTTGAACTATTTACCCTGTATCTCTCTCTCTCTCTCTCTCTCTCTCTCTCAATCTCTCTCTCTCTCTCTCTCTCTCTCTCTCTCTCTCTCTCTCTCTCTCTCTCTCTCTCACTCTATATATATATATATATATACATTCTCCACAAGCCTTTCCACGATGAAAAAAGCGTTCTTGAGCCCAGTTCCTTTAGCGTGATTATTTATTCAGAAATAGCAAACAAACACCCGGCGCGTTTCGGTGCCACTGCACCTTGGTCACGGGTAATCAGCAGTTTGTGCAAAGTGCTACATATAGTGTTTGAACAAAACATAAACATAAAAGTAGGACTACCTGTCCCAACTCGACAAAAAAGACTTTCAAATTTGGCATCCATTTTGTAGTGGTCACATCGTCACAAGTTACTGTTCCAAACATTTTGTAATTGCCACTGATTACAATGTTTTATAGAAGCAACATAAACATAATTGCGTAAATTGGATGCGTGGTAATTTCAAACAAAAGTAGTGATAAATCCAGCTCAAGTGAGCATACTACTACAAACAAATGATTTTATCAATCACCATGCGGTTAACCAATCTCGTTGTGTGCTACATTTGATTAACGCCCAAGTGGGCTGTCTCGTGAGTTTGATTTCTATTCTTTTCAAATACTGCCCCAGTGGGCCCAAAATCATCAGTCGCTTTTAAATTTCATTATCTCACTTTGTGCGAACCAAATCATAATTTCATACGGCCTTTGAAAGTTGATCTTCTTAATGGTATGCTGACAGTTTGGTCTCCTACAAAACATAAACAAATTTTTGCAATCACTATACTAATATAGATAATTAAAAACAAACTTATGGCTTCATATTTACATCTGTAATATCTTTTGATTAAAGTGTCAAATGTGCAGCACGTTGATGTTAACCCAAATGAACCGACATCTCTTCATCTTTGTTCAAACCTGATGGGTGTACTTGCTCTCACATGCCACGATTCTTTTACATGATACACGCCAATCACAATCACTCTCTAAACCCTAACGACAACTTTTGCACACAGCTTTAGCTACAGCACAAATATGTATATTGCGACAATGGAAATCATCTAACCCACCGTCGCAGGAAATTTGGATGGTAGCCATGATTCAAACAGTCATGAACGTATCATATACAATATACAGTACCAGACTGATTTGCTTCTTCACAAATGGTCAGCTTTTCAAGGTCCAGGCAGTGATAATAATAATACATTTTTGTTGTGAATAACCCAAATTAATCAGTGATCAAATTGACTACTAGTAGATAATTCCTATCATATATCATATCTAATTGCTATCCTCCATCGCTTCTGGAGATTCTCTCTATGAATGTATATGTATATGTTTACAAACAAATTTTTGCAATCACTATACTAATATAGATAATTAAAAACAAACTTATGGCTTCATATTTACATCTGTAATATCTTTTGATTAAAGTGTCAAATGTGCAGCACGTTGATGTTAACCCAAATGAACCGACATCTCTTCATCTTTGTTCAAACCTGATGGGTGTACGGTGTCATATTTAATAATCATTTTAGACTCCAGTTTCCGTAGCTCTCTCACTCTGTCACCTCCCCTTTCCGATTTTGGAATTCTATCTAGGGCACAGAATTGTAGGACATTGATGTTTTTCCATGTATTTCTTTAAACTGTCTAGCAATGGGATATTGCTTGTCTTCATTTATAATGGCCCTCGTATGTTCCAAGATTCTTTTTTTCACCTGGTGAATGGTGCTCCCAATGTATACTAGAGGGCAGGGACAACACAAAGCATACACACAAAAGTCCGATTTGCATGTTAGATGTTTTTGGATTGTGTATGGTTTTTGGTTTTTTGATAAAGTTAGTTCTTTCCGATTTACACTATTTTTACATGCCTTGCATGAATTACATGTGTAGAATCCCTTTATCTCTCTCCATTTTTGCTCTTTAATATTCACAGTGCTACTGCACAGAAGATCTTTAAGAGCTGGACATTTCCTGAATGTGACTTTTGGCTGACTTCCCACTGCTTTTTTCAACTCAGAATCAATGTTTAAGATATGCCAGAATTTTTTCAGACATTTTCTGACCTGCCACGACTGGCTAGAGTATGCAGTTATGAACCTTATTGGCTCGTCTTGGTCATCTTTGGGGATTTTTGGGTTTAAAAGGTCATCCCTCAAAACTGTTCTAACTTTAGCACATGCTTGTTTGATTATTTTGTTTGAGTATCCTCTTTCCCCAAATCTCTCTTTCATGTTTGTCATCTCAGATTCAAAGTCTGATTGTGTGCTGCAATTTCTTTTGGCCCTTAAAAGTTCCCCATATGGGATACTTCGAATCAGATTCTTTGGGTGGCAGCTGTCCGCATGTAGCAGGCTGTTGCCTGCTGTTGGCTTTCGGAACAGCTTGCTTTCCATTTTGCCATTTCTGACATTGACAATCACATCAAGAAATTCAATGGTTTCTTTTTCTATTGTACACGTGAATGTCAAATTGCACTCATTTGCATTTAAGCTGGCCACAAATTCCAAAGCACTATCTTTTTCTCCCTTCCAGAGACAAAATACGTCATCTATATATCTTGCCCAGAGGCAGACGTTCTGGGTAAAGGCTAAGATCTTACTGGCCACCTGCTCCTCCCACCAGCCCAGGTAAAGACCCGCGTAGCTGGGGGCGAAGCAGGTTCCCATCGCCGTACCCCGGGCCTGGCAATAGATCACGTGGTCAAACAGAAAAAAGTTATTTGAAAGACATCTTTGCATCATGCATACTAGCATTTCAGTGTGTAAAAGGTACTTGATGTCTCTCTGCTTCAAAAAATGCTGATTGGCTTGTACTCCCAAATCGTGTGGTATACACGTATATAAGCTATTGACATCAAGTGTCATTAGCCACATATCATCTTCCCACTGGACCTTTTCAATAACTTTTAAAAAATCTCGAGTGGGTCGTCCCGGAGGATTGACCCTATCTTTATGTAGGGTCAATCCTCCGGGACGACCCATTGTGTCCTCCATAGGTAGCACCTATGAAAACACCTCCAAATACATTGACCATTTTTTACGCCCCTATGTCCAAAAACTCCCCTCTTACCTACAGGACACTCGAGATGATGCAAAGATGTCTTTCAAATAACTTTTTTCTGTTTGACCACGTGATCTATTGCCAGGCCCGGGGTACGGCGATGGGAACCTGCTTCGCCCCCAGCTACGCGGGTCTTTACCTGGGCTGGTGGGAGGAGCAGGTGGCCAGTAAGATCTCAGCCTTTACCCAGAACGTCTGCCTCTGGGCAAGATATATAGATGACGTATTTTGTCTCTGGAAGGGAGAAAAAGATAGTGCTTTGGAATTTGTGGCCAGCTTAAATGCAAATGAGTGCAATTTGACATTCACGTGTACAATAGAAAAAGAAACCATCGAATTTCTTGATGTGATTGTCAATGTCAGAAATGGCAAAATGGAAAGCAAGCTGTTCCGAAAGCCAACAGCAGGCAACAGCCTGCTACATGCGGACAGCTGCCACCCAAAGAATCTGATTCGAAGTATCCCATATGGGGAACTTTTAAGGGCCAAAAGAAATTGCAGCACACAATCAGACTTTGAATCTGAGATGACAAACATGAAAGAGAGATTTGGGGAAAGAGGATACTCAAACAAAATAATCAAACAAGCATGTGCTAAAGTTAGAACAGTTTTGAGGGATGACCTTTTAAACCCAAAAATCCCCAAAGATGACCAAGACGAGCCAATAAGGTTCATAACTGCATACTCTAGCCAGTCGTGGCAGGTCAGAAAATGTCTGAAAAAATTCTGGCATATCTTAAACATTGATTCTGAGTTGAAAAAAGCAGTGGGAAGTCAGCCAAAAGTCACATTCAGGAAATGTCCAGCTCTTAAAGATCTTCTGTGCAGTAGCACTGTGAATATTAAAGAGCAAAAATGGAGAGAGATAAAGGGATTCTACACATGTAATTCATGCAAGGCATGTAAAAATAGTGTAAATCGGAAAGAACTAACTTTATCAAAAAACCAAAAACCATACACAATCCAAAAACATCTAACATGCAAATCGGACTTTTGTGTGTATGCTTTGTGTTGTCCCTGCCCTCTAGTATACATTGGGAGCACCATTCACCAGGTGAAAAAAAGAATCTTGGAACATACGAGGGCCATTATAAATGAAGACAAGCAATATCCCATTGCTAGACATTTTAAAAAAATACATGGAAAAAACATCAATGTCCTACAACTCTGTGCCCTAGATAGAATTCCAAAATCGGAAAGGGGAGGTGACAGAGTGAGAGAGCTACGGAAACTGGAGTCTAAAATGATTATTAAATATGACACCGTACACCCATCAGGTTTGAACAAAGATGAAGAGATGTCGGTTCATTTGGGTTAACATCAACGTGCTGCACATTTGACACTTTAATCAAAAGATATTACAGATGTAAATATGAAGCCATAAGTTTGTTTTTAATTATCTATATTAGTATAGTGATTGCAAAAATTTGTTTATGTTTTGTAGGAGACCAAACTGTCAGCATACCATTAAGAAGATCAACTTTCAAAGGCCGTATGAAATTATGATTTGGTTCGCACAAAGTGAGATAATGAAATTTAAAAGCGACTGATGATTTTGGGCCCACTGGGGCAGTATTTGAAAAGAATAGAAATCAAACTCACGAGACAGCCCACTTGGGCGTTAATCAAATGTAGCACACAACGAGATTGGTTAACCGCGTGGTGATTGATAAAATCATTTGTTTGTAGTAGTATGCTCACTTGAGCTGGATTTATCACTACTTTTGTTTTGAAATTACCACGCATCCAATTTACGCAATTATGTTTATGTTGCTTCTATAAAACATTGTAATCAGTGGCAATTACAAAATGTTTGGAACAGTAACTTGTGACGATGTGACCACTACAAAATGGATGCCAAATTGGAAAGTCTTTTTTGTCGAGTTGGGACAGGTAGTCCTACTTTTATGTTTATGTTTTGTTCAAACACTATATGTAGCACTTTGCACAAACTGCTGATTACCCGTGACCAAGGTGCAGTGGCACCGAAACGCGTCGGGTGTTTGTTTGCTATTTCTGAATAAATAATCACGCTAAAGGAACTGGGCTCAAGAACGCTTTTTTCATCGTGGAAAGGCTTGTGGAGAATTGAATGAGGATCGCTACCTCGCTTGAGCCCGCCACCGCAAAAGCGGCAGGGAAACCAGCGAACTGTTTGTAAAAAAAAATATATATATATATATATATATATATACATATACATATATATTTATATATATATACATACATATTCCCAATATTCTCTTCATATTAATCTTTTCTTCCATCCTTTTCCTCTCTGGATCCGTAACATTATACCAATGGGGTTGTAATATGTAATATTGTCTAACTTTTCCTTCCCCCTCCTCCATTTAGGTTAGTGCATACATTCTTTAAAATGGTAAGTATTCACTTAGATTTTCACTTAGATCTTCACCTAGATTATCGCTTAGATTATCACTTTTTATATTACTATGCACAAGGCAAATCTACTCATATTCATCCTATGGTTCTTCATAACTCAGTGTTCTAAAATGATTTATTATTACACACATTTTATATTACTTTTCATCTATTATAATCTACTATTTTTTAATCCTATTTTAGGTCAATTTTGATGTTATTGTTATGGATATATGTATATTTATGAAACTCGTGAACTTTTTTTACATCACTCCCCTTTTCCTTTTTCTCTTCTCCTCTCTTCTCCCTTCCTTTTCCTCCTGGGATTCAATATCAAATTAACTATTGATATATTTATATATTCTTGTTAACTATGACAAAACTTAAATTGTACCTATACTTATCAACCTATTTATCTATGTATTATAAAATATAATTTAAGTCATTGTGTTCATTATGAAATTATATGCAAAAATATAATAAAAAATTACATCACAAAAAAGATTCATCAATATGCAATAACACCCAACTTGACATCTCTTCTGCCAAAACCCTTCAGCATCTCATAACAAGCCTTGAGCTAGTTCAGGCCTAGATGTCAAGCACCAATATGAAGTTAAATTCTACAAAATCAGAGTTTCTCCTGCGTGTCAAAAGTTCCAATGATCCACAAATCCAAAATTGTTTCTTTAAAATGAAACTACGTTGATTCAACCTTCAGCTAACTCCCATTGAAATATAATTTGGGTTCATCCTAGACAGTGAATTCAGCTTTAAGGAACACATCGTTAAGAAAACGAGAACTGCTTGGAACCAACTATCCCTCTTGAAAAAGTTACACCATTCCTTCCTGAAACAAAGTCTAGCAATACAGTCAATTTACACTTGAGAGGACACAATGCTCTGCTACATTTCCCACTTGACACAACTCTGGTATGCCTTCAAAAGAGTCTATACACATTATCATATCTCATCAAAGGCCATATGAAGTCAAACACATCACCCATATGCTGAAGACCTTTATATGCTCTCTCCAGGCACAACTCATCTCCAAGGCCAGCTGCATCACCTGTAATGTCACAAGAAACCACCCTGATTTACATGGCCATTATATTATGCACTTAAAAGGACTGTGTCAAACCAAAAGCCATGACATCACAGATTGGAGCCAAAAATGTGCATTAGTGAAAAACAGAAGGGAAACCTTCTCTGTATAGGCTCGTAGCATATGGAACAGTGTTGGCTGCTACAAAACTAAAGTGGGGGTTAGGGGAAAGGAGGATTAGGGGATATGTTAAAAAAACATACGTGTCCTGCCACAGACGATGACACTCCTGGCCACCTTGGGGACTCTCTCCTCCCAGCAGTCTTTGGGGCACAAAGCACAGACTCCCCACCCAATCCAGACTCCGCTCTCATGCTACCTCTTCCACCCATCTATAATTCAGAGCAAAACTGAAGATTCATCTCTCCAAGGTCCTTACTTCCACTCACAATAGGAACCCCATAATTCCCTTTTCGAAGACACACACTTGAACTGCAGCCACGGACCTTTATCTTATATACAATAATTGTAGGGATTTTTATTAATTTGAGCTGCAAACGTGCATATTATGTCCAGATTAGGGACTGTATGGGGCTATGCTACCACACTGCTGCGCTTGCGCTTGCATTAGCGCTGTGTTTTTTAGCATTTCTTTGTTTTGTATTTGTGTTTGAGATTGTGTTGAACTTACCCCTGTTTTTAAGTTCTCGCTTGCAGCTCGCGCTCCTTATTCCCCTCACTGCATTTAAAAGAAGGCATTTTTGCCAGAAGCACCACCACTTTGGTGGGTCCGGGTCCAGGGGGCGAACTTTGGTGGGTGCCATTTTGGACTGGGGCACTTGATCCGGCGGCGGCCGCCATCTTGGAGCAGACTCGCGCGCTAAGGGCTTATTGGAGCGCCTATTTAAAGTCGCTTTTTCCCGCGCAGCGGGACGCGCAAGTGGACGCCTTCGCTTAGCCTGAGTCTTGCCGGAGTCCTGCCCGTCTGCGCCCGTCTGCGCCCGTCAGCGTCCCGGAGGCGCCGGGTCGGCGGTGGACTGCGGCCCGGTAAGCCTCGGACGAGGATGATCTGTTACACCTCAGCGACGCTGCGCGCCCTGCAGACTGTTTCTTGTTCTTGTCGCTCTGTTTTCCCGGGCCGTGTCAAGGGTAAACTGCGTTGCCCGGGCTGTGGCTGGTCGCCTGTGTGGACCCCTGTCACCGTCCACCGACCAGCAGTGGCTCGTGTTAAACATCTGTGCCTGCTGCTCAATACGAGGTCAGTAGGTAGCCATGCCCTGTACATTTATGATCTCCTTGTCAGGGAAAATCCATTATGTCTTCTACTGACTGAAACCTGGTTGGGCGAGGCGTCCAATCCGGACATTTTCTCAGCCATTCCTCCGGCGTATAATATCTTCCGGCAGGACAGAGCGAAGGGAAGGGGTGGCGGGGTTGCTGTGGTGGTGAAGAAGAGCGTGTCCTGCTCAGTTCTCCCCCTGAATCCCATCGGGGGTTCCGAGTCCCTTGCCTTTACGCTCAGACTGTCCCCGTGCCAAGCTCTGAAGGGGCTGCTGGTATACAGGCCGCCTGGCCCTGTGGGTTCCTTTCTGGATGACCTGCAGATGGCCATTTCCGAACTGGCGCTGTCCACACAGCATTGTGTGGTGGCGGGCGACTTCAATTTCCATCTTGACGTGGCGGACGATTCGGACTCAACTAAATTGCTGGATATCACATCCCCGCTGGGCCTTGTACCTTTTGTGATGGGTCCTACACATGAGAAAGGGCATACCCTGGACCAAGTGTTTTCGTCGGTCCCGATTGTTGATATTGAAACCCTGCCCGTGCTCTGGACGGATCACAGGCTGATTAGGTTCTCCGTGTTGGAGAACGGGCGAACGAACAGCAGCGCCCCCATACTGCCCAGACCAGCTGTGAGAGCGTTGCATAGAGTGACGCCCGATATGCTGGAGCAGGCGCTTGTGGATCATCCATGCCCCTTCTCGGGCGATTTGGAACGGGACACTGAGGCTCTGCAGCTGTGGTTGACTGAAAGGTTGAATGATCTTGCCCCAAGGGCGGCCCCCCGGTCCACGGCAATACGGCGATCTGCGCCGTGGTTTACGGAGGTGCTGCGCGTGGCTCGCAGCCAATGTAAGGTTGCTGAGCGGGCCTGGCGCCTTCAGTATGACTGGAAGGCCAAACTCGCCTATAGGTCGGCTGTGAAGGCTTATCACCGGGACATCCTGTGTGCAAAGAAGGAATATCTTGCTAGGAGGATTGAGGCGTCGGTGAACTCCTGTAAGGAGATCTTCACTGTGGTGAAGGAGTTCACGACCCCGAGCTCCAACTTGCCCCTTCCAGTTTCACCTGACTCGTGGGCGTGTGATCTTGCCAGCTTCTTTACAGATAAGATCAAGGCGATTCAGGCTCTGCTGGAGGTCTCGGAGGTCATTCGCGAGACTTTGGATGTTGGAGGCAAGGCCATGCTTGTCATGTTAGATCTGTCGGCGGCCTTTGACACCGTCCCCCATGTGGCGCTCCTCGCCAAGCTCCATGACATCGGCCTTAGGGGGACGGTGCTCAAATGGTTTACATCTTTTCTTGAGGGCCGCCGCCAGACGATCTGGGTTTCCCAGAGCTCCGCTGAGATGCCACCATTGGGAGTCGGAGTTCCACAGGGTTCTGTGTTGAGCCCGACGTTGTTCAACATCTTCATGTCCCCTCTGGCGCCCTTGGTGGAGGCTTATGGGGCCCAGATCGTGTCATACGCAGATGACACGCAACTCCTCTTCACCTGCGGAAAAGATCAGGCATTTGATGGAGAGAGTATTCGGGGGTGCTTGGGAATGGTCTTCGACTGGTTCCAGCGGAATAGCCTGAAGGCCAATTCCAGCAAGTCGGAGGTTTTATTCTTCGGCTGTGCTACCGACCCGGAGTGGCAGGAATGGTGGCCGTTGGATATGTGTCCTCCTGCACAGTCATCGCTGGTTGCCAAAAACCTGGGAGTCAAGCTGGACAATAAGCTTATGTTGAGAGCGCATGTTCTTGGTCTGGCTGGCACCTGCTTTGGCATTTTGAAGATGCTCCGCAAGTTTCTACCATTGCTCTCTGTGGAGCACAGGCGGATCACTGTGCAAGCTCTTATTGGATCCAGGCTGGATTACGCAAACGCCCTCTTCCTTGGCCTCCCGGATTATTTGGTCCAGCGCCTTCAGGTGGCGCAGAACTCTGCCGCTCATGCCATTTTTGGCCTTCACAGCCGAGCACGAGTATCCGGGCTGCTGCAGACGCTTCACTGGTTGCCCATCCGGAAGCGGACTATGTTTAAATCCTTGACGCTGATGCATAAAGCACTTTTTGGCTCTGGCGCTAGGTATTTGCAACGGAGGCTGTCTTTTTACCGTCCAGTCCGTTCACTGCGGTCAGAATCTCTTTTCATGGCCGTGGTTCCGCGTGTGAGGAAGGCCCGCACTGGGGGGCGCTCTTTTAGCCTCAAGGCCCCTCAGCTTTGGAATTCGCTTCCGCTGGTTTTACGCAGCACTTCTAATTTGCTTCAGTTTAGGAAGAGCCTGAAGACTTGGCTTTTTAACCTTTAGGTTTTCTTTTCTCCTTTTTGTCTTGTGGTCTGTTATTGGTCTGTTGTGTTATTTTACACTGAGCTGCATGTGGAAAGCGCCGGGACACTCTTTCTGAGTAGCCGTGCGCTATATAAACACAATATAACATAACAATATAACATAACATGCTAAATTCACAATTATGTGCAAAACGACTTTCCATTTTACATACTAGCGGGTTTCCACATGCTTTCCAAGACGTAAAACTTTAATACGTGAGCTGAATGGCTCGAATGGTGGTGAACTACGCCTCTTTACTCATATAAATCAAGTGTATTTTAAAAACGTTCAGCAAGAGGCTGTGCTTCCAAAAAGGCTAGTGCAAGATATGAGTGGCTAATCCACGCCTGGATCTACCCTGTATTCAGGTACCACTGTTTTCTGATTGTTAATGCAAGATTGCAAATGCCAGACTACAAAGTAAAATCCAGGCCTGAATTACTGACTCACTCTGAGAAGGTGTGAGTTTAAAGCTTTTTAATCTGGAAAACACTTTTGACACAGGTGTTAATACGTGGTAGTATTATTTCACATAAATGGACATTACAGTGCTCCTATAATAATGCTCATTTTCTCCACTGACGCTTGTACCTGGTTTGCGTGGTTTCCGATGCTGGTGAGTGGTGTAGAGTTTCATCAGTCACTATGCAGATGACTTGTTGGTGGTTGTTATTGGTTACTGTATGCCGGTGGAGTCGAATTCGCAAGAAGTGAGTATTGGAGGAGTATTAAGTGAGGCTTACAGTCACCCGTGGTGGGTGGCAGCAGTTAGTAGAGTTGGCATGAAGCCCTGAGGTCCACGTTTGTGACTGAAAAAACATTCACAGATGGAAGGGGTCCATTTAGAGGACCCCTTCCTGAAGAGGATTTTGCGAAGAAAACACAGTAACTGTCTCTTCAATCGGTTTCTATTTTCGTTTTTTTAGTCACGACTTGCTGCATTTCCCTCACTCTTTCACTCTGTGCCATATCACAGCTTTGGCGGCCATACCAGTACAAGGGTAATGGGGGGAGGGGAGTTTGGGGGGACTGTAATACGCCCCTGTTCTTTCCACCTAAACTACACAAATCACTTCTATAATGTAAACGCCGACAAGCCCAATTCCCAGGTATTGCCGATTATATATAGTTGGTTAAAATACCATATAAATTACAAAACCGAAAGCTGATATATATATATTTATCCTGTTGAGAGATCAGCAGAGATGGCTGACGGTCCCCACAAGAAAATAAAAGATGAATCATGACTAGGTGTATTGGACCTCTCCCTGTCTGTGTTTGATAATTGCTCAGAAGAATCTATAGGGCATTGAAGAAAGCCATTAACAAAGATACAATTTGTTTGAATGTTTTCTGATTCTATATTTATTGAATCTAAGGCTATTTATCGTTCACGCTGTTTATGTAAAGAGCGTAATCGTCGCAGTTATTTTTAGAAAGAGTTATATTGCCTTTAGAAAATAATGAAAACCAATTAGCCTTTTGCTCTCTGGCATGAAAATTGCCAAATAGCAATTACAACCTGCAACGCATTGCCCTACAGAAATAACTAAGGGGAATATCATCAACAACCAGCGATAATTATCGCTAAGCGCACATAGCGCTAGTATAATTATCGCCGGCTAACGTCGAATTTTATCGCTAAGGTAGCGTGCTATCAGCAACGCTTATCTCAAAGGCGATAAAATTCCAGGTGCAAGCTGCCAAATTGGCGATTATCGCTGGAAATCCACAACATTTGGCGATAGCTTGTTGATAGGGCAGGGTGGACTTAGCCATTATATCCACCTTCCATTAGATATAATGGCTAAGTCAACCTGAAAGCAGGCATAAGGAAAGTAGTGTTAACTGTGGTTAGCGCTAGTTTTCTTATCACTATGCTTGTTAGCGTGACAATTGATAATTGGAGAAATGTCGGTTAGCGACATTCCTCCAGTTATTTTGGGACGTAACTCCCACTTTGCATCTCATTAAAGATGCAAAGCTGGGCGTTACGGGAAAGGGCGCTAAGGCAAGGATTCACGCGATAGCGTGACCTTGCTGATAAAACGATAAAATTATCACCGCAAAACGGCCGCAAAAGCAGTGATAATTTCATAGCGCCGCCTTGTTGATATGCCCCCAAGTGCTTTAGAATCAAAGTACCTTTGCCTGCCCAAAATAGAATATATTCCCAATTAGAGATCATCTTCACTCCTGAAGTAATCTTAATACATCACATGTAAAAAGAGGTTTGGTTTCTCCAAAAGCATATATGGGAAAACATGGCTGCTTAGAGTCAAGAATGAGAGATTCTACGCCTTATTGAACAATGTATTGCTACATATTTCTCAAGGACACAGACTAGGTAGTATCCTGTGTTGCACCATGAATAATGTTTTAGGTGTTGCTAAGCATACCCTCTGAGTATGGCACCTCAATCAATGCATACTAGGCTTCAGTGTTGTGTATAATTTCATTAATTAACACAATAGAACAATTAATTGTGCGCCTTGTAATTTTTAGGCTGGAGGCTGAGCTGAGTCAAAGACTCTACTAGCGTAACAAGCATTGGCATAGCCAATAGGTCTCGCCTTTGGGACCTTATAAGTGTTTAGCCATGCAACACTTGATGTTGTTGCTCCAAGGATATTGTGCTGGATAACGAAACACTTATAAGGTCCCAAAGGCGAGACCTATTGGCTATGCCAATGCTTATTTTTTTACTGAGTTTGCTCCTGGGGCCTTTGTGCCACTCTCTAAGCGCCTATTTGATTGGGAGTGGCAGTGATGAAAAGGGAAGAGTCTCTTTTTCCAATGATTTATATTCCTGCAGATGGATTGTAGTCGTTCAGCGATCCCAGAGCAGAAATACAGCACTAGGCCGCTAGCTATTTGTTTGCGGGTTTCAGCACCTTCCCTCTGGTACAGTGGATGAGATCACCACCCCCCCCCCACCCAAAAAAATAAATCGGTGTTGGTGCCCTAGGAATTGTGCTAGCCAGGAAGTGCAACAGCTAGAAACTTCAGTAGAGTGATTCCTGGAAGTTCAGTGTCCTAGAGGGGCTGGGAGAGAGAACCTGGACTGTTCACTAGTGTAATAGTGCTGGGTGACACCACAAACCACAATTGGTTGTGTTCAAGATGTGGGAATCTGTAACCCATTCAGCAGGATAGTTAGTAGGGGAGGCCTGTCACTGACAAGGGTTCTTGAAAGTAAATAAGTGTACAGCTTGGGTCATTAATACCCCTTTCCTCTCCAATTGTTAGGCAGCCTCGATATGGAAGGCAGGCTAACAGCGATCAATTGCTATAGCATTATTTTAAGAGGATGGCTAATTAGTTGTTAAAAGAGTACTCTCAGCCATGGCCTCGTTAAAAAGGGGAAATTTTTAGTCGATAAAATATAAAAACAAAACACCTTAAATACTGACTGCACTCTCACAATCCTTGCAGACTAGCAGTGCTCCACTGCCAGAAGCATTCTCACACCCCTCATATACTAGCAGTCTAGCAGTACCAACTGCACTAACACACATCAGTCAAATATTCATGCACTACCAACAGCACTCATATCACTCAAAGAGTAGCAGTATATCACTACCAACAGCCAACAGCGGTTTCTCCACGGGGGCGGGGGGTGGGGTGGAGAATCGTGCATTCAAAGTTACAGCGTCGGGACTTTTCTATTAGGACTGTAGTAGGACGATGCAAGAGCTTTCAGTACGTTATTCATGCACTTAAAAGGAAAGGACAAATACTTTTAGTAGGGAAGCATATACTAAATAGGGCAGCATTAATACTTTGCGACAGAGCTGCGGTACATTTAATCAGAAACGACTGGTGCTTTCAGCAGGACATTCATGCATTTTAGAGAGTCAGTGTCAGCACTTTTTGGGTCAGGGCCAAACCACATTTAAGAGGACAGTATCATGCCTTTTCAGCAGGTGAGGTGGTCAACAGATGGAACAGGGGGAGCACATCTCAAATACATTTAACGTTTCGGTACTAACATGTTTAGCAGAACTGTAATACATTCAAAGGGTCATCATTACCATCACTTTCCATGAAACGGCGGTATGTTTAATTGCTTTTTACCAATCTTCCTGGTGAATGGAACCAACATCGCACTGCAGTTCATGTAATAATTACACTAACTCTTAAAAGGTGTAACGGTCAGTGTATGTCCCTAGAAGTACTAATATCACTAACAAAATCTTTCTGGAGTAGTATATTTGCACACGTGTTCTGCTATCCATCCCTGAAAGAAGAAGACCGACTGTACAGCCTAAACCTACCTTCATGGAGCGTGAACTCTTACACAAATGTGTCGTAGGTTTGGAGCTCAAGAGGCCTCCGAAGGGAAAAGCCCCAAACACCTGGGAAAGCCACCCAGGCGGCAAGGGCTTCTGCGGAGCCGTGTCACCTCAGTAGCGGTAGGACAGCAGCAGACCCAGTGAGCAGAAGACCCCAGCGGCCAGCAGCACCTCCGGGTGAGCATAGCCCAACAGAAGGTCGTACTTCTTGTTCATGTAGGTGAAGGTGAAGGTCCACATGCTGCAGACTGGGGGCCGATCTCCCACACACAGACTACCTCAAAGGCAGGGTAACCGGAGTGCAGCAAGCTCAGTTAACGCAGGGAGGAGTGCTGTGAAAATGAATATGCCCCTCGCTTTTATATCTCAGCCTTCATTGAGGTGGATTTTACCTGATACTTAAGCCGTTTGCAACAAAATTAAAGTCGCCTGACAGCGCGAATGCGTAAGAGATGGGAACCCACCCAGCCGTTGTTGTGCAATAAAAAAAAAAAGAGTCGGAATGGTAGGAGCAGAAAAAAGAAAGCCAAAGAGGACAAGTTTGACGAGGAGAGGAGGAGGCAGCAGGGGGAGGGGAGAGAGCAGGGGGCCTGCGCCTGTTTCGGGATGGAGCAGGGGCACCATTTGGTTGCAAGGTAATTACAAACAGATGGTATCAAAGCTCGCTCCCACAAGGGAATCGCCAAACGTGCATGCGTTGCCATTGAAAGCAATGCAAAGCATGCACGTTTTTGGGCGAAAAAGCAAATCGATTGCAAGAGGTCCCCTCCTAAACAGCGCATGCGCGCTGCATAGGCGAGACCTAAAAAGGGCACTGTCGGTGCTGTTAGCTTCACTGAAAGCAATGGACGGATTTCCACAATACGCGATGGCGAGTACCTGCTTATCTTTGGAATGTCCAGACTCATAATGCTAAACACAGAAGGTGACAAGGTTATCAAGCCAACAGGAAATCTGAGCAGGATATGTAAAAACGAAGAGAAGAAGGAAGGAGTGCAAAAGTAGAAACTAAATTATTTGGGTTGGGAGTATATTGACAATTTCAACAATCCACTACAATCTAAAGTGCATCAAGTAATGCAAAACAAACACGGAGCCAAGGCAAGCGAACTCAAACATCGTTTTATGTTTTCTAGAGTTTGATTCTCTCTGTTCATTGATTAATTGTCTTTTTCTTCAACTCTCCCTTGTGAAGACCGCTGCCCTAAAGCCCTGATTTGATAGAAAAGATGCCATGTTGATTTACATATTATCTATTAGCACCCATCTTATTTAAAATTTCCAATGGAATCTTTAGCATAGTTCCTATTCATCCGCCAACTCTTTTGCCTGTGTCTGTCCACTGCCAGCAGAAAGTGTAATGTGGTGCCAACCACTAATATATGTCATCTATTGACTTAGTTCTGTATTGTCCTCAACAGATACATTTTATTTTTCATTTGCACATCCATAGAGACATATGTGCTCTATTATGTGAATTGAGTCATCTTAAGGGTTCAGGAGGGAGTTGTTGCAGCACATTTTTCTGTTTAGCTCAGTCAAAATTTGTTTGGGCTGCTAACCTCTTCATGTACTGTATCTATTGTCAGAGGTTGTTGATATTTCTACAAACAATAACTGGAAAATCCTGCTGATAGGCTTCTGGCCTGTCCAACTTGGCCCTTCACCTATCGCTGCGGAAGGGGCCTGCAATTTGGAAGTCTATTTTGATCATGCTCTCTCTTTGACCCCAGAGGTCAGTGAACTTACCTTTTCTTGTTTTTATCAATTATAAACGATCTGCCAGATTCTTCCATTCTTATGTATTTAGACGAGACGCGCCATCTGATGATTAAGCTTCTATTTTAAGTAGATTATTTTACTGAAATGCCATTTTCCTTGGTTCACTGAATTATCGTCTTCAGAGACTTCAATGTATCCAGAATTCATCTGCTCGATTGACTCCCTTTACTGGGCAAGTCACTGGACGGACTAATCAATAAAAAACTTACGGAGTACCTAGAAGCTAATAAGATTCTGGATCCATCTCAATCCGGCTTTAGATCTTCACACAGTACAGAGACAGCATTGGCAGTGGTAACTGACCATATTTGACACTCTCTAGACAACAATCTAACATCCATGCTTGTGCACAGAACTTGTCTACAGTGCTTGACACTGTGTCTCACCCTAGGTGGCTCCACAGGCTGCAGTAGATTGGAATTCATGGGACAGCGTAACACTGGCTTGGTGATTTCCTCTCCATCAGAACCCAAACCATCACTTCGGGTTCTATACATCTCGTACCATGATGTTGGAAGAAGGGGTAAGCCAGGGCTCCTGTCTCAGCCCCTTGCTTTTAATCAGTTATGTCGCACCTCTCACCAATACGGCAAAAGCCTTTGGAGTCGAAATAATATTGTATGTGACGATACATAGGTAATATTCTCATTTGACAAAGATTTGGGTAAAGCAAAAGAAAGCTTCTCAGCTGGGATGACTGCTATTGCTGCCTGGATGACGGAGAACTGTCTTCAGTTGAACACTGGGAAAAAAAGAGATTAAGCTGTTTGGTAAGGCCCAACAGCTATGGGCCTCTGTTTGGTGGCGGTCTGAACAAGGCCCAGCACCTATGCACAACCAGGTAATCAAAAACTTGTGAGTCCATGTTGCCCAACCTTTTACCATGAAAGATCAGGTTCTGTCATTCACAGGCTCCTGTTTTCATAAAATGCACCTGCTGAAAAGAGCCTTCTCATTTCTCTCATTCACACTGAGGAAAACTCTGGTTCAAGCTCTTGTTATCAGTCGACTGGTTTATGGTAATGCCCTACTGTCCTCAGCTAATACTGTCCTCAGCTAATGAGACATTGCTTTCAAAACTAAAAGTTGCGCAGAACACCATAGCCTGGCCCATTTGCAATCTTCCTTCCAGGGCTGCGTCCTTAACCCTCCTGCATTCACTGCATTGGCTACCTGTCCAGAAGATAATTATTTTCAAAATCTGCTTCCTTATTCACAGAGCCCACCCAGGAAAAGGTCCCAGTTATCTAGCTTTCAAGCTTCCCTACCATCACCCTTGTAGACTCTACAGATCTAGTGGCAAAGGTTTGTTAACTGTACCATGGATCAGAAAGTCCCATTGAAGGAGGAGGTCATTTACTTACCTAACCCCTCTGTGGCCCTAAAAAAGTCTTCCGTTGCAACTAGTTTGACTATTAGGGCATCAAAATATGTGGCTTATACATCTCAATCATTGGTACAAGACTTTACTACTTGTACAGAGCAATTCAAGAAGGCGAGGATTATATCTAATATTCTCTAGCACAAGGAACAACATGCTTCTAGCTGATGTTTCTTTAGACATCATTAGATCAACGAAAAATTGCATGTGTAAATTGGGGTTTAGGAGGTGACGCTCACCTGATAGTAAGACACAATATTTAGAAATAAGAGTTCCTTAGAGTGGTGTATTCAAAGAAGAAGTGTTTGCCCTACGCTCTAACACTGAATTTCCTGAATAGGGAGTCCTGTAGAAGTTTAAACAAACCTTGGGCACACACTATACATAGAGTATATAGTATATATGATTAGTTTCCGTACGGTAGTTATTCCGATTGAACATTGACATGAAAGAGAGAATATGTTTCACATGAATAATACAATCATTCAAGTCTTTGGCTTCAGCAGAGAGCTTTTATTCATATATCTTGTTCAATATTCATGTAGCCAACACGTGTTTTGTCAGTTTAGCAACTTCATCAGGGCTTCAACAAGTAAAAATAATAGATATGCTTAATAAATTTAGGCTGATTCATCACCATCACCAGCTGCCGTGAAGTTTTGATTGTTACGTGCATTTTTTCAATATATATATATATATGTATCCAATTTATGCGAGCAAGGGTGCAGCATTATTTCAAGTCAAATTTATAATAATTAAGTAAGATAAAGTAATGTTGTTCATGTTTGTCCGATTCATATGTAACATTGAGAGCGGCATGTAAAGTTTCACTTTCTTATCTTTACATTTTCTACTGTGCATGTTAATAGTAGCGAAATCACAATTTCTGTTAGGGTGAAATCACAAGCGAACCTCAAATCACCCTGTGCTTAATCTTCTGCTAGCTTGGCAGAAAGCAGTCAGCAGGATAACCTTAGAGGCAATGTGTAAACTGTTTATGTAGTAATTCAAATATTAATAAGGGGAAAACACCACATAAGAAAATGTCTACATCAATTTAAAAAAATAGAGTAAAATGTAATAAATTATTTGAGACTACAATGACAAAAATTCAATCAGTATTTGAGATATGCAATGTCAAAGAGTTAAGTGAAAATAGTGCCCAGAAGCACAAAGCAAACACAACAAGATGATGGACAGAGTGCTGAAACTTTTCAAACACACACTCCCAGTCAAGAGATCCGGGTTAATTCTGTCATTTATTTGCTCACCGTGCCACCTCAGTTTTGACCCAGCCATTTGCAAATCAGTCTAGTCTCTGAGGAGCTAGGTCCAAACTGAGCTCGCATAGTGAGCACAAGAACAATGGATTTAACCCAGATCTTTTGTCTGGGGGTTAATGTTTGATTTATTCAGCATTTCCTCCATCATTTGTTGCCATAGCATATAAGTACAAAGTGGCAGCTGTGGTTATATCGTTCTGCTGGACCCTGACAAAGTCACTAGTTCAGGTCAGTCATAATGTAGAGCTGGCCAGTTAGGCCCACTAAACAAAGTGTCTTAAATTCTGTGGAAGCGTTGCGTGGCAGCAGTTTCGAGGAGCTGTCAGGCTGCAATGCAGAGTCCTACGTCGTTCTCAAGGATGCTGTTAAAGAGAGGCTTGAGGTGTAACGTCCTGCATCAAATATTCATCAGATAGCAGTGGGTCAGAGGAGATTGAGGGTTGCAATAAGAGGTCTCATGTCAGGAATGTATTTACATTGCATCAGTGCTACAGAGGAGCTGCGAGGAGATGCTTGACGCTGCATCAGTACTGCCAGTAGGACCACAACTGGGATGGCAGATCATCCTTCAGATCTAATTCCATGTGTCCAGGACTGGGGTGGCGCTTCCAGGAGGGTGGGGCTCACAGTAGACACAATCCAGGAGCCAGTTTCACGGGGGTTGTAGCCTATTCTGTCCCTGAGACTCTGATCAGGAGGCCAGCCAAATAGTCTTGGGATCAAGATGCTGGCCCAGCCCTTTCACTCAGGCAGCAGGGCAACAGAGTAGCAGTTTGAAGGAAATGGGATTTCTGGTTGGCTAGGGCATTTGTCTAAGCCACACAGAAACCACCACCTTAGTCATGGCAAGGGAGTTACACACTCGAGAGAACCCCTGCTCACCCCTTGGTAGCTTGGCACGAGCAGTCCGACTTATCCCAGAGGCAATGTGTAAAGCATTTGCGCAACACACTCACACAGCAGTGACAGACTGGAGTGACAGACATCAGTGTTCGCTATAAAGTGTGGGGCAGCAACAGCAGTGCCAACTGGGACAGCATCAGTGTGGACTGTGAACAGCCCTTGAGAGTCTCATGCAACCTAGAGAGTAAACGGCTGGAGGGCCACGACCTGTGGCTTCCCTCCCCCTCCTCCCGCAGCCCCACACACCTGCAGTACCCAAGAGAAGGGACCTAACTCAGCACCATATCGCCCGCCAGCAGCATAAGGGAAGAGAGGAGCCCAAGACCAACGTGCACCGCCACCTGAGGAAGTGGGCCCGGAGAGGGCCAAGATGTCATCCACGAGGGGCTCTAAAGCAGTTCAAACTAATAAACGGGACCGCTACACTCTTCCAAAGGAAACGCTGCAAGACCTACAACTCAGAGACAAACCTACCGGGGAGCCAGGGGGGAAATGCCCTGAGCTCACCTTGAAAGATGTAATGGGGGCGATAAATGGGGTCAAAACCTCGTTGCAGCACAAGATGGACTCAATCTCGACTGAGGTGACCCTCATTAGAGCAGACCTCACCAAAATCAGCTAAAAAGGTCAAACAAGTAGAGATCACCACAGCGAGCTTGGTAGATAACACCGCGCTACTCCAACGTGACATCCATGAATTACAAACCTTCTGAAAGTTTGCCGAAAGTAAGCTGGACGATTATGAGGGATGCCTCAGAAGGAACAACATATGCATCCTGGGGGTGCCGGAGAGGGCGGAGGGGTAGCTGCCGGACATCTTTGTGGAGGATCTTATCCTTAACCATCTGCAGCCTAAAGGACTGGGCAAATTCTTTGTCATAGAGAGGGCACACAGAGTCCCTGAGGCTCGTCCGGAGCCGGGGGCTCCCCCGTCCAATACTGGCAAGGGTACTCAATTTCCAGTACAGAGATGTGATACTTCAAAACGCCAGAGCGGCCCCCCGTTCCGCTACAAAAACGCCGAGATAACCTTTTTCCCAGACTTTTCACAAGCGGTGCAGAAACAGAGGCGATCCTTTATTGTGATTAAAAAGGAACTCAGAGAGAGAGGTATAAAATACGCAATGCTGTTCCTGGCCCGGCTCTGGGTGGAGGCAGAGGGAAGGGCCTGGTTTTTTGATCACCCGGAATCAGCTTCCGAATGGCTTGAGGCTTGGAGAGAACAAGACAACAATCATCATGGTCGCAGCGACCGGACGGACCGCCACTCAAAGGGATGAGTAAGACCCAAGGAACAGTGTGGACTTTCCTCCCGTCGAGCTGGACCCTTAATTATGACAGGAGCAGGTACCGGGGAACTATGATAGACTTGAACTGATTGGGGTCACCTCCTACTGACGAGGGGTAATAATTTTGTACCTGATTCTTCTTGGGGAACCATACCACAGAGGCATTAGAGGGAGGGACAGGGGGAAGGAGCTCCACGCCCCTCACTCTTCTTTTAGTCCACTCGTTGGGCGACAGGCACTCTGCAAGTTTATAAATAGGCAGTTTTGCACCCAGCGTGCAGGGAAGCAGGGAGGGGGGTTGTTGGGTTGGAGGTTTACAGTTGTTGAATGTTGTAGTTGTTGAATCTACAAGGCAAACTGACATTTATGCAGAGGAAATGAAGAGTTACACAGGGTCCAATGAGTACACAGTGGGACAAAAGTGCTAAAATATTGAGTTGGAATGTCAACGGGCTTAGAGATAAGGTCAAGCGTAGCGTAATCCTACAATATATTAAACGGCAAGCCCCTGACATTATCCTGCTTCATGAAACACATTTGGTGGGAAACTCCTGTAAGGCACTTAACAGGTGGGGCTACAAGTTGGCGGCGCATGCCGGTTTCAAGACCAACTCAGGAGGAGTAGGCATTATGATGAGAAACTCCTTTCCTCTCTGTGAGTTCCACATGGGCAGACGACCAGGGCAGATATATAGGAATCATGGGTCTATAGGAAGGGCACACACTGACGCTCATGTCGGTGTATGTGTCACCTGGCCTTCAGAGTGAAACATTTAAAGACCTGGGCTTTATCCTACTCTCGATTCCAGAAGTTCTCCTGGTGATTGGGGTCAACTTCAACGCAGTGGCATCGGGCACCTTAGACCGGTACCCTCCACGCGAGATTGAGTCGCCTTATAGATGGCTACCTGGCTTCATGGAGGCGCTGGGGCTAGTCGATGGGTGGAGAATGACAACCAAGAAAGAATCCAGCACACTTTTCACTCCGGGCCCACCACAGTCACTCCCGCATAGGTATATCTTAGTCCCCGCATCCCAGGTTGCTAACATCCAAGAAATCAAACATTTAGCAGGGGGAATCTCCGATCATTCTCCGGTATGGGTGCAGATAATCCTAGGCCAGGCAAGGTTGGGGAAAATTTCCACCATTAATCCGTGGTATCTCCGAGACCCAGGAGTCCGAAAAGCACTACTCAAAGCCATAGATCACTATTTCTGAAAAAAGAGGGGTCAGTAGACTCCTCCCAGACCCTATGGGAGGCATTTAATTCAGTAATACAAGGACTTACACAGTCAGTAATTGCTGGGATGAAAAAAGACAGACAGAAAGAGATTGTAGAGGCTGAGAAAGAAGTCCTCCGGCTGGAGGAAGAGTTAGAAGTTGAGGTTACTCATGAGAAACTCCACACATTACACCTCAAGCAAGACAACTACAAAGCACCAGCCACTGACAGGGCTACAAGTCTGGGGAGGGAAAAGCTGAGTAGAATATATACCCTGGGAGATAAAGCGGGGAAGCTAATCGCATGGCATGACAAGAAGGAGTTGCCTAGTAGACTGGTACCAGAACTAATAGGTGCTGACAGCGGATCCATTACCAACCCACAAGACATTGCAAATCAATTCACCACTCACTACAGTACTGTATACCTAACTAGTGCACCATTAAAGAAGGAGGACTCCCAATTGCTAACGCAAGATATAGCACTCCCCACCCTGTCAGAAGAAGACCGACACTTCCTAGAAAGTGAGTTGACAAATGACAAAATAGCACAAGCCATTAGGTCACTACACTCAGGAAAGGCCCTTGGCCCCAATGGCATACCCAATGAATTGTACAAACTCAGGCTCAACAAATTAGCCCCACACCTGAGGGCCATGTTTGAAGAGAGCAAGGAGCTGGGGATACTACCAATGGACCAGAGGGTGGCTACACTGATCACTATTCATAAGGAGGGTAAACCTAAGACCGACTGCGCCTCATATAGGCTGATTTCCCTACTCAATGAGGAGCCCAAAATCCTGGCCAAGCTCCTCGCAAACCACCTCGTTAAGGTGATTGGCGGTCTTGTCCATCCTGAACAGTCAGGTTTCATGCCGCATCGCAACACGGCGTTGAACTTGCGCAGATTACATTGGGTACTGGGGAGAGCAGCCACGATACAAGAAGCAGCAATAATCGTGGCGTTAGATGCGACCATGGCATTCGACACCATCAAATGGCCATATCTCTTTGCAGTCCTTGCAAAAATTGGGTTTGGTCCAGGCTTCACTCAGTGGGTATGGATCCGATATTCAGAGCCCCTGGCATAGGTCGTGGTCAACAATAAGAAGTCAGACACATTCACACTGAGTCGGGAGACCCATCAGGGATGTCCTCTCTCCCCTCTTCTTTTCGCCCTTGCCCTGGAACCTCTGGCGGCGTGGATTTGTAAGGACCCAGTGATACGAGGCCTGGATTGGTCCTCCGAATGGGAAGACTGTATCTCTCTGTACGCAGATGATATTCTGCTATACCTAGCTTTCCCGAAAGCTTCACTTGTGGGAGTACTGGACATCATAGCAATATTCATAAGAAACTCTGGGCTCTCCAATAATTGGAGTAAATGCCGCCTATACGTCCTCAGGGGGGACCCACCAACTGAACCACAGGGTTGCCCAATCCAAATCAACACAGTGGGCTTTAATTACCTAGGTATTTTTGGCTCCCTAGATCAGACACTCCATTTTAACCGCAATCTTCTCCTACCACTGCAGAGGCTTAAACGCGATATAGCGAGCTGGAAAATGCTTTCGCTCTAGCTACTAAGCAAAGCAGCCCTCTTCAAAATGATGTCGCTGCCCCGCTTCTTGCATGCATCACAGAACTCTCTAGACCCAGTTCCAGCGTCATACTTTAAAGAAATTGAGGGCCTGCAAACGGATTTGTTGGGGGACGGGAAACCCCACATTTCTTTGGCCAAACTCACACTGAACTGGTATGATGGGGGGATTAGCCTCCCTGATATCATAAAGTACTACTGAGCGGCACATCTCACGGCTATTAATCATGGCACTTACGGTCACCCGGACGATCAGAGATATGCCATGGATAGGTGGCTTCTACCGGGAGGGAACTACAACAGGGCACTCTATCTGAAACCCAAGAGATACCCCTTCACTGGACCAACTAAACACTCGGTCCTTATATGGCACACTGCAAACAAACAACTGGGATGGGAACAAACGCTTACATTGGCAACCCCTTTATGGGATTCCGAGAAGTTGGCTAATTTGTGGAGGATGAAAGGGTTCGATAAGTGGGAACTCATCGGGATCTCACAAATCAAGGATGTATGGGTGAAAGGCGAAGTGATAACATTCGCCTCTTTGCAGCAACAACATGAGTTAGCCGACTCAGAACGCTTCAGATACACACAGATAAGCCACACCGTACAATCACATCTCCCAAAAAGATCCTCCCCCCCAGCATCCTCTCCACTTGAGGATACACTGCTGGATGGTTATCTGCCCGAGAAAGCCATATCTCTGACATACAAAAAATTGATTAATAATATGGCAGACCCTCTCCAGCCACTACGAGAGAAATGGGTAAGGGATGGCATTGAGCTAGATGATGAAGAGTGGCAAGAAGTGGTGTACTCTCCAAGGGTGGTAGCAATCTCGGCTAGACTTAGATTAGTTCAACTCAAAATTCTCCACAGAGTGTACGTTTCAGGGCCTTGTTTGGTACGCATGGGTAGGGCCGAGGGAGGAGATTGTAGACGACAGTGCGGGCAAGAAGGCACATTCATGCACATAATATGGGAATGCGACTACATAGAAATATACTGGCGCAAAATACACAACATCCTTTGTGAAGTGCTCATGCCTGTCCTCCGCCCGGAAGCATGGAGATGCCTCCTGAATGTGTGGGAACATACAGACCTGAATAGTCACCACAAACAATAGGTCACACTGGGATTAATGTTGGCAAAGAGGAATATTGCACAAATGTGGGGAGCATTGCAACCGTCTAAAGTAGAGGCCTGGAAAGAAGACCTAGATTGGTGTATGTATAGAGAAAGACAGTCTATATAGCCCAGGGCTGCCCTAGAAAGTGGTCCCAAATAGGGAGCCCCTGGAATGCCTACCGAGGGAATATTTGCAACCCGCCGCATAGCACCGACTCGGACGATTCCCCTACCCCGTAAAAATGTCCTTACAGTGTAGTGTTGCGCAATTCTGTTTGATAATGTATCTGCTAATAGAAAGTGTAATTTGATTCCTTTACATTGTATACTTTATGTTGATGAATGTTTAATAAAAAGAAATATACAAAAAAGAAAAGGAAAGAGCAAATAGGCTAGTTTTCTAATCTACTAATTTGAACATAGTTATTAGTTAATACATTGTGTCTACCCTATCAATAACAACCTGACTGATGTGGTTCAAAAGGTACTCCCGTCACTACCATTAGTGTTTTGTGGTGTCTCCTACCCCCAGCTTTTTTGGCGCACATATGTATTGCTCTCCACTTATACATCTGCAAATGTGTATGAGATTCCATGCGCTCTAAGACCCTCATTTCTCTGCACAACAGTGGGAGTGTGCAGTGCTAGATTCAATGTGTAAATAACAAATGTTGGAAAATGAAAGATCTTGAATTATTTCTGATCGGTTTAGAAGATATTTCAGTGCTCCAAGTACTGTAGCCATCACAGTCTTATATTAGCTATCAATTAATATTGTTTCTCCTTTTCCAACTGGTGACGGTTTGGTCTCCCTCATGGAGTGCTCCTTTTGTGCATTCAATTCTTCCCATTATTATAAAGCCTTGAGGCCAGTATCTTGCCAAGTGAGTTCTTATGTTATTCTGCATAAGGGGGGAGCTGGGTTATGTAGAAATAATCTGTCTTTACCCTTTCTTGTGACTGGTTTTGAGGATTCAATATTAGTGTATTCTAGATCTGCAAAAAACATGCTTGATCACATTGCCTGAAATCACTTTATGACCATGTTCGCTTTTTGCTATTAGTAATGAACTGATGTGAATCAAAATGCATTCATAGTTAAGCAAGCAATGTTCCACAGCTGTTATTAGTATTTGGCATTGATATATTTTGCACAAAAAACAAACACTTAGCATATGTGGATTGCCCTTCATGGCTCGTCCTGTTTCTGTGCACTCTTTGCAAATGAAATACAGGTTAAATCAAAACCAGTCCCAGGATGCTTGTTTCCGGTCCAGGGAGGACCTGGCTTGGCAGTTCGAGCTGGACTGTTCCCATGAGGTACAGGGTGAATACTCATTTGCATACGGATGGGTCCAAACTGGGGTGGCGTGGTGAGCAAAAGAATGATGGATTAAACCCAGATCTTTGTGACTAGGGTTAAATGTTTACATTGTTCAGCATTCCATCCATCATTTGTTCCTTTTGCCATGGACTTTCACTGAGTCATGTGTTCAGGGTCGGCTCCAGGGCGGTGCGACTCGTGCCACCACACCGGATGCTGGATTCTGGGGAGGCGCTGTGTTTGAAGTTGTTATTATTTAAAGCACCATTCTGCCGCGTTCGTTTCCTCAGCAATTTGGGCAACAGAGAAATGTCAGGATAAATCCTGTGATTAATGTTCTTTCTGAAGAGAGGTCGGAGTTTTTTTTAATTGTGTTTAATTGGGGTTTTGACTCACTATAAAGTAGTGCAGAGGGTTACTCCTTCTGATGCAGAAAACAAGTACCGAGTAGATTACAAAGTGCATAGAATGTAAATAGGTCAATGAGTTACTGCTTTTAAAAGACACATTATTTTGTTACTTGCTGTTTATAAGTTAAAAATCCTAATATAGGATTTGAACTTTTAAATTGCAAGTACAAAAATGATGTCTTTTAACAGCAGTAACACATTGACCTATTTACATTTTATGCACTTTGTAATTGTACTGAGCTATTCACTTTTATCAAAGAACTATATGCACGCTGCAAAGTATAGATTTGAACAAAGATCAATGTTGCAAAAAGGATTAATTTGGGCAGAAAACTATTCTCAATGTTAAAGAGAACCCCCAACTATGGTGTCCTTTTTTAAATTCTGAGTTTGTGCTTTTCTAGACCAAGCAATATTAAACTATACTGCCTACCAGTATTGATGACATGTGACTCCTACACCTTGTAGTCCTCTGTCTTATGTGACATTTCCTATATGCGGAGTTATACACTTATGATGGATTGTCTAAGTGTAATGTATGTGTGTGATGGAAAATGCTCTGACACCCTACACTGGTATGAGTGGTGCTATATATATGCATCTGAGAGAGAGTGCTATATTTGCATCTGAGAGAGAGTGGTTAAGAAAAGTTGGGCACCGTTAAAAGGTAGTGGTGTGGGGATCCGTGGTGGAGGTGGTCATTGGGGGCACCAACAAACATTTCCGCACTGGGCGCCACCAGCTCTAAAGCCGGCCCTGCATGTGTTATAATGGCACTGCTGGTATTTAACCCTTTTTAGATCACTCCCTAAAAGGACATGACACAGCAAAGGCCAGTCCTACATGTGGTTTTCCCTATGCTACAGGCCGTCTGTGCTTGCACATGCTTCCACAGTGCATTTGCCTGATACCTGCGGCTCCGAGTTCAATCCCACCCAAATCCTACAATGGCTTCTTCCTCTCCCTGTTTTCTCTGTCGAACAATTGTCTTCACTTTTTGTGGAATAGCATAATCTTCCACCTGTACAAAAAGAGCCTTAAAAATGAGCCCAAATCATTTAGGCCCATTAGACAGATTGATAGTGATTTTAAAGCCTACTCCAAGTTGATACTCAAAGCCTTAGAAAAATGAATTACAAAAGAAAACATCTTAAACCCAATCCAAGTGGAAGAATCAGGGAAGCTATTTCCAATGCCGATCAAATATTCACCTTATCAGTCATTACAGCACGGGCCTTCAATTCGTTTACCATTACTCCATGCCATTTTCTTGAAGGAATATCCCTCAAGCACCCCTTTTTTCATCCAAACCCACCCCTTTTTGCATTTGGTGTGTTTTGTGGGTTATCACCTCCAAGCCCCCATTTTTAAATAAAAACCCCTTAACTCCCTTCACCTCCAGCTGCCCTATTTACGAGCCCAAGAGCGACGCAAAGGGGCTCGTAAATATACACCCAAGTACTTCCAGCTAATTGATCCTGTTGCTCAACCAACATTGGTCCCACTTTTTGTTAAATTATCTGATATATGACGCGATCAGAGGTAATCCCACAAAGTATATTGGGGAATGAACAGTTAAAAAGTGGCAAAGAAGGCGTTTCTTCCTGCTCAGTTGACATCTCAAATGCATTAACAAAACCAACAGGCTGATACTTTGTTAAAAACTGACACTTTAGAGAAAAGAGCCTGAGAAAGACGTTCTGACCTGTGTATTTGTTTTCTTATTTTCTGAGGGCATATAGAAAGATATACTCCTGCTCTTTACCTTCTTCTATTTAACACTGTGTTCTGATTCTTTCATGTTTGTCTTTCTAATTTTATTATTTGATATATGGATATTTCTTGTGTGAAAGCATTTCCATTTTGCCAAAATCGCCTATAAATTAACCTCAAACTGTCTTTTTTGGTTTGGCCTGTATTCTCCAATGAATCACACCGCTTTGTCATTGCTTAATCTGCCTACCAGCGGCGGCTTGTACAGAACAGGGCTGGCGGAGCAGGGGAAGGTTTGGGGGAGGTGAAAGAAAAAAAGAAAAATCCTACTTACCCTCTCTGCAAGGCCGCTGTCTCTGCATCTCTGCTCTGGCATCTTCTCTCCTCCGGAAGCAGGAAGCAGAGTCTCCCCTACACCAATCACAACGCTGCTGTCACCAGCACGACTGCAGCCTTGTGATTGGTCTGAGCGCTGTGGTTTAGTGCTCAGACAGGCAGTGGGAGCCTGTGCATGTTCCCACCCAGGCTGTGAGCTACAGCCCGGTGGAGAACATGCTAAGTGAAAATGACTGTTCGGATGGCCCACGACAGCCGGCCAAACTGTCATGTACACTTAAGTTCATGAACCACTCCTCCCTCTGCTGGCTGTGAGACACAGCCCAGCCAGCCCCATAAAACTGCCATTGTAAGGAAAAATAAAACGATAATAACTTGTTATTATCATTTTATTTTTCCTTGTTTCCACCTCTGAAAAACAGGGATGCGACACGCCTCCGAATTAGTGGAGGAGCCGCCACTGCTGCCTACTAAGCTGTGTAACCCACTGGTCCACTCGCCTCCAGTCCCAGCTTCCCCTCCTGCTCTTAGGTCGCTCACTAGCAGCGTTCCTGACAATTCACTGCATTAACTACCACTAAACCTGTCTCTGATTTACATCCTTAATTTATGCTTACTGAGTGGGAACAACGTATCAATGGGAGAGATGCCAAATTACATCATATGATAAAGAATTGGCCCCCTCGCTATGTTTCAGTCAGTCATCTTGTTATTCTGTCCGTTTCCTTCTGGAATGCGTAGGCATCAGCAGCACATGTATTACAAATGAAGGGTGATGGTAACATAGGTTCAGAAAATGACAATCGTGGAGATCGTCCAAACTCCACTTCATGAAATGCATGTTTCAATTTCTTTTTAAAAGTGGTTGAACATGCCACTATTTAAACAACTTATATTGAAAGTAGCATGAACTTAGTTGGAATACGGGGATCACTCTATTTTACACAAAATGTGTCATTGCTAACCACAAAAGAGAAAGGTGCTCCATTCGCAAGATAACAGACCTATTGGGAAAACAAGCCAACCTGATTCACTCACACAATGTTTATCAGTATATGTGCCCATATAACATCTGTAAATACATTTGTATGCTGCATAAGTTGTGTTCAGTTATAGAATCATAAACATCCTATTATAGATCATACATTAAGTACACCAAGCAGAATGTTAGGAGAACTCTCGACTGAGGAAGGGACGGATTCACAACCTTTTTCAGAAGACCCAAAATGGCAACATCAAAAGGAAAATAGAATAATTGCCTTATCCACTCTTCCTTCCCTGTTATTAATTTAGTTTCTATTCTGACATAATGTTGCTGTGTTGATTGCTCTTTAATAACCATTTATTGGTAAAAACCCTCAATAAACAAGATTTTTAAAAAGATTTATGGATTATTTTGATCATAAACTTTTACAGTCCTGTTAACAAGTGTTGGAAACCAGGGCTATTTGCAGTGCCCCCCACTATTTTTACCCCCATTTAGACTACTAAATGCCCGTTTTCTGACTTTGTTTGGACCCTCGGCTCTGCTAATCAGACACAGGGACTGTGCTCTGAATAAATGTACATGGTAATTAGGTATGATTACAATTGGTACTGACAACTACCTGTAAATCCCTTGTAGATGGCAGGGCATGTAGGTTTAGAGGCCCAGTATATTTAATGTATTTAAGCGTACACTGCTGTGTTGCCTACTGTCACTTTAAAAGCCAGCCCTCCTTTGCAAGCTGCTTTTAAAGTAAAATTATATGCAAATTGGACTTTGGAATTAAAGGTACTTCCAAAGTCTTAAACTACCTTATTTTATAAGAAGCTCCCATCAAGTACGGTCTTTTAATTGACTGGTTTTATGTATGAGGGCGGTAAACTACTTTCACCCCGCATCCGTGACACCGCATGCTGTCACAACGCGGTTGTAACAGCAACCGCGTTGTGACAACGCATACCAATACTCCGCAAGTCGTTACAACGACTTGCAGAGGGGGGAGAAGGTGTTGGATTTAAAATCCAAAACCTTCCCTACAGTCCGCACAGACTGGAGTTGGAATAGTACATTTTACTATTCCAACATCCAGCGCCCCCCCTCCGCAATGATATGCGTTGTCACAACGCGGTCGTTGTTACGACCGCATTGTGACAGCATGCGGGATAATGGTATGCGGAGTGAAGAGACATATTCATGAGGGCACTTTTGAGGGGTCTGGAAATAGCGTCTTATGCTCTATTTTTAAAATTGTTGTTTAACTTATAGCCCATTTTGCACAATATTTTAAGCTCTTGGTTGGAGCCTTTTAGAGCCACCCTGTGCCTTTTTGTTTGCCTCTTTGAGGCAGAAGGATTACTCCTCCTCCTATTGGGTAAGTTAGCAGCATAGTGGTTAATTGATTGACCCGGAATCATGCCCATGGTGATGTACAGGACGTGCCCCAGGCAGGCTACTTTTCCTCAAGGAAAACACAAAGGAGAACCTTTGGAGCTGTGAGACTGAAATGCACACAGACCTCTTGTAAGATAAAGTGCACAGAGCTCTTGGTGATAAGGCCCATGACAGCTCTGGGAGAGTGCAGCACCCAAAACACGTAGAAAACAAAGCCCACAGAGCTGTTGTAAAGTAAAGTTAATGGAGCTCTTGGTGACAAAGCACATGGAGCTCTTGCACAATAAAGCACATGGAAACTTTGATGTCCCTTAGTTTCCCAGAACAGGAGGCCAGCACACAGGCCCTTGGAGATTTCCTCTCAAGCAGGATACCCAGCAGGGCAAAAAGAGTCAGTCCTTTTCCTCCGCCACAGACAGAAGCAGCAACTGCAGAGCAACCCACCCCTTACACAGAAAAGGCATTGCTTTGCACAAAGCCCTTCCTCTCTTCTTCTTGGCAGGGTCCTTTTCTTATTCCTTGAAGTAATCTAAAGTCCTGGGGTTTTAGGTCTAATACTTGGACCCCAAATAGCCATTGTTATCATTGTGGCAAGGGTCTCTCAACTGAGTCCAAACCTGTCCTATTCAGGTGCAAATTAATCTCCTGCCACCACTCTAAATGCAGACCAGGTCTATTCAGCCCAGATATGAGTCACCCAAGCAAGGCAGGACACAACTCAACACCCCGGTGACTGTCTAGAGAGAATGCACATCCCCAGCTCCTGACACTGCTACACCAGATGCTGCATACACAAACAGTCAGAAGCACACAGGATGGTAAAGTGAGAAAATGCCCACTCTCTAAAAGTGGCATTTTCAAACACAGAATTTGAAAACCAGCCTTACCAAATGGTGCATTAATACATTCTGAGTTCAGAGAGCCTATACTTCATTTCTCTATCTCGTCCCCATGGAAATGTATACTTGTAAGATGTTACAAAGCCTATGGGACAGATAGCCTTTCAATAGTGAAAAACGAAATACACAGAATTTCATTATCAGGACATGTCACATACACCGTGCATGTTCTACCTTTCACATACACTGCACTCTGCCCAGGGGGGTACCTTGTGCCTAACACAGGGGTGCCTTATATGTAAGGAAATGGAAGGTTCAGGTCTGGCAAGTGGGTGCGCTTGCCAGGGCGAAATGGCAGTTTACAACTTCAAGCACAGACACTACAGTGGTAGGTCTGAGACACATTTACAGGGATACTTGTGTGGGTGGCACAACCAGTGCTGCAAGCCCACTAGTAGCATTTGATTTTTATTAGGGACTTATCAGTAAATCAAATATGCCAATCAGGGTTAACCAATCATATCACAATTCATACGGAGATCATATGCACTTTAGCACTGGTCAGCAGTGGTAAAGAGCCCATAATTCTATAGCCAACAAGAACAGGGTCAGAAATATAGGAGACAAAAGGCAAGATGTTTGGGGATAACCCTGCAAAAAGGACCAATTCCAACAAGGGGTCTGGGAATTATGTCTTATTCTAATTTTTTAATATTCATTTTTAACTTACCGGCACATTTTGCACTTTATTTTAAGCTCTTGGTTTTGGGAATGTTAGAGCCAGCCTGGTGCCTTTTTGTGTGCCTATTCAAGGCAGAAGATCACTTCTCCTCCATTGGCCATATTGGGTGAGTCCACGGAGGTTAGCAGGATAGTGGTTACTTGATGGGCCAAGGCGCGGATAAGAAGTGTCCCAGTGTGTGGTTGCGCTGCTGGTATGCCAATGTTGCGCCAAAGGCATGCCCGTCTGAGCACGTCACCCCTGGACGCACCGGGGTCTGGAAGATTGACAGTTCTATTTTAGAGGGTAAGTTATACACCTATTCTAGGCCAGAGTTACTGGGATGTAGACTAGGAGGTAAAGAGGAGCATCAACACACCCCGTATATTGTAAAATGGTATTCTATTGTCGAAAATCACATTGTTAGTTATAATTTGGCAGTCTTGGGAACCTTTAGTTTACACCTGGAGAATAAAATGTGCAAAAGGGTTACCGCTTTGCGTGATCGCATGAACAACTGTGGGTTTACTAAACTAGTGAATGCCCCCATGGCATATTTTCCAATTCTTTACATTTAAAAATTGGTGAAATTCTTCCGCTCAATTGAACATATCATAGGGTAATCGCTTTTATTATCCAACCTCAGAGGGAAGTTGGGGTCCCTCTACCAGTCCCAGGATTCTTGTTTCCGGTCCATTGAGGACCTGGCCTGGCAGTTCGGGCTTGACTGTTCCCATGAGGAACAGGGTCAAGACTGATTTGCATATTGCTGGGTCCAAATTAGGGTGGCTTAGTGAGCAGAACGATGATGGATTAAACCCAGATCTGTGACTGGGGGTGAGTGTCTGAAAACTTTTCTGCACTCCATCGATCATCCTATTTTATTTGCTATGTTTGCCCTAAATGGCCAGGGACTGTCCAGACGTGGGTCCCTTGCTCACTTTGCCACTGAATTCAAGCTAGCCTAGCTGATGAGGGGTGAAACCCTGAAACTGTTCCCAGGATGCTTGTTTCTGTCCAGTGAGGACCTTGCCTTGTTTGGGATGGACTATTCCCATGAGAAAAAGGTTGGTGAAGTGTGGTAAAAAATGATGCTGGATTAAACCCAGATCTGTGACTGGGGGTGAGTGTCTGAAAAGTTTCAGTGCTCCGTCCATCACCTTCTTCTGTTTGCTTTGTTCGCCCTCAGTTGGCAGGGTATGCCCAGACGTGGGTCCCTTGCTCACTTTGCCTATGGATAAACAGTCTTTGGGCATGGTGGAGTCAGCTCACTCATCTGGCTTTACAGGAGGGGAATCCTCCCGGTGAAAGGGGGTGCGAGGCAGTTAATGATTCATCCCAGGTCCAATCGTTTTCAATGATTAGCCAGCCCCCCACACCATTTGCTGGGGTATCTACTGAACTTACTGACATATTTGAGAAATCTATTGACTATCCTGTGTTCCAAAAATTCATTTCTAAAACTGGTGCTGCGACATTGGGAGAGGTTGCAAGTCCACAAGAACCATCAAAGGTGTCCCAGATTCAGGCAATGTTGATATCAGACTTTCCAGAGATAAGCCCATTAAATGGTGCAGGATTGATAGGCTCCCCTGAGGTAACCAGTGCTGTTCTAGATATGGCTCAGAACCTTCAAAAAGAAATGATGCAGGTGGCATTGTTAGAAATAGAGGGTGTGGTATTCCATCTTGATTCCACTTCCGAGACATTGCGTTCATTATTGGAAGTGATTTTGAGATTCGGGGGCTTAAACACAGCAAGCTCTAGAATACTGCTACAGTCAATCAAAAACTATCCAAAATTGAAGATAGCCTGATACAGCTGCCTAAACGTCTTTTGGAGGCTGAACAAAAGATTTCCGATCTTGAAGATAGCTTTCAAAGAATGGATAGGAACATTCTTCCAGAGTTGAAAAAACTGCAACAGATTGAAACAAAAATGGAAATGCTGGAAAATCATTCACGACACAGTAATATAAGGTTCATTGGTATTCCAGAAGGAAGTGAGTCGCAGGGGAACATCCAGGGTGTTCCCCAGCTGATGAATTCCCTCATTAAGAAGCAGATACTGCCAAATGCCCAGAACAATTTATCGGTTATGAGAGCTCACTGGACGATACTAGTTAATTTTGCAGACTTCCATATTAAAGAACAGATCTTGGCTGCAGGAATCTGACAAAGATCTATTACTATTTCAGATAATTTTCATTTGGGGGTGTTCTCTGATCTGGCGGCTGTAACGGCTAGGCGTCGTAAGGCATTTCAGGTTTTACAATTCAAAAGTTTGGGGGGGTCATGCATCTGTGATACTACAAGCCAAAATCAAACTGCTGCAAAAGGGTCAGTTTCATGTTTGTTGATCAATAAAGTCTTTTTTATCAAACTTATCTCAGGATTATTTGTAGATATAGGAGATCCATACTGAGTAATGAACTCTTATGATTGGCTGTCGATGGTCAAGATTAATTCTGTTTTGCTTTTTTTGGGGGTGGGGGGTATTTTTGGCATAGGTGCTTTTCCATGGCACCGATTGGTGGAGGGAGGATACAGGGCTGGGAGTTCGGGGTCCCCTAGCTCTGGGTAAGGAGTTGGAGGTTATGGGTGGCACAGGGAATTGGGGTGACAGACAAAAAAAGAACAGGACAAGAGCAAATGAATTACAATACATGTCACAAAAAATTAGCAAAGTGCCAGTATGCGCTATAGAATACATATCCAGGGGATTGAAAAAGAAAACAAAAAAAGGGGAAATGAGGACAAAAAACTGCAGAATAAATTGTTCCAGGTTTATGATGTCAAGAATAATTTAAATGACACAGCACGTTAAAATATTAACATGTAATGTGAATGGTCTTCTTAAGCCACATAAAAGCGGTGCTCTTCTTAAATGGCTTGTATCTTTTGCCCCAGGGGTATTTTTTCTTCAAGAAACCCACTTTAGGACTAACACTCCTAAGATTAGCCTGCCAAAGAAATACACACTTGCATATTTTTCAATAGCTACAATGTTGGTCAGGGGTGTGGGGATCCTATTATCAAATACAATTGAGTGGCAGGTTGAGCAAGTAATAGGGGATAAGTGGAGAAAATGTATATGGGTTAAGGTTAAAGCGGTGGGAACAGTGTTAAATTTGGTGAATTATTGTGGCCCTAATAATGATGATATCGTAGCCCTGGAACAAAATTAGGAAATTGCTTTGAAATCCGAAGGCCTTTTGATTATTGGGGGAGATTTTAATTTCATTCAAAATTTGACACTTGATACATCGAATAAAGTAAAATGACAGTTGAGACCTAAAACTGCAAAATTAATAAGTAGAATACAAATAGATTTTCCATTAACAGATCAATGGAGGAGGGAGTACCGCGGTTTCTCTCAGCTAATTTTTTTCTGGTAAATGTAATATTGGTAATGGCAAGACAGCGGTATTAGCTAATTCTTTCTCGGATCACTCAGTGGTTTCTTTTACATTTCCTCTTGGGACTGCCTCAAAAAGAAATCAAGATGGCTGTTTGATAAATCTTTAAGGGAGGATGTTGAGTGGCTGAGGGAAACCAGAATTTTTATTAATGAATTTTTACAATTTAATTTAAATACTTCCCCAAGCTTAATGGTTCGGGAGGCATTTAAAGCTGCCTTTAGAGAGCATGTCATCTCCTACAAAGTAACGCAAGTAAGCAGTGCAAGCAAAAAGTGGACGACTTACAGGCTGCTGTGGATAGAGATAGATAAAATATAAATTTTGCCTTACTAGAGGAGCACTGTTATAAAATCCAGCATCAGGAATTATTAAAGGCTAAGGAAGAGTTGAAAGATTTTTTTGTGCTAGAAGAAATTACTGGGAGTAAAGCATACCAACAAAACCTTTATGAGGAAAACCAACACATCAGTTGATTTCTGGCTTGGACCATAAAAAGACAGAAAAATGTGCAAATTATAAATCAGCTTAATGATCCATTCACTGGTCAGATAGAAGAAGGTGATCAGAAGATAGCAGCAATTTTCCTTACGGATTTTTTGAAAATCTATACAGAAACACAGATACAGCTCAGCATGAATTAATTTCATATTTTGAATCTTTGGATTTACCACAGATAACGGGGGAATGTATCAGGAAGCTTATGATGTTATAGTGCCCAGGGAAATTTTAGGCATATTGAAAAGCTTGGCTAATGCGAAGGCCAGTGGATCTGGCGGGATTCCAGTAGAGGTCTACAAAATACTCCAGTATGAACTACTTTCTTTTTTAACTGATCTTTTTAACCAAATAAAAGAAGGAGTCGTCAACTACAAAGGTTTTAAGGAGTCAGTGGTGACTATTTTTCTCAAAAAAGACAAAGACGTACTGTTCCTAACTCGTTCTGCCCAATTAGTTTGTTAAACACAGATTATAAGATTTTTATGAAAATGTGTGCACTGAGAATTGACCCAGGGGCCCAGCAAGTGGTGAATATAGATCAAAATGGTTTCCTTCCTGGGAGGTCAATTGCCACCAATACCTATTTTTTAATACAGGCTATTTATTTCTTTTCAGTTCACCAGATCAAAGCAGCCGAGAAGGCTTTTGATCTGGTAAACTGGCGTGCATTATTTTCTATTTAACGAAAATTTGGTTTCCCACTTCAGCTGATTGGTATGCTGAAAGAATTTTAAAGCCAGGCTAAGGCCAAAATTATTATTAATGAAGCAGAAGCTGGGAGGGTGAAATTAATGGGGGTACTCAGCAGGGATGCCCGCTGTCCCCCCTATTGTTTTCTTTTTTTATTGAACTGCTTGCGGTAAAAATATGTGCTAATTTGCAGATCATATCTCCAATTTCAGGGATGACAAAAATCTAATTATATACTGATGATAGAATTTTATGTCTCACTGCAGAGGGTCCAAATATAATGAATGAGTTGGACGAAATTCAGAAATTTACAAAAATTGGAGGTTATCGAGTAAATCAGGCAAAAACAGAAATGCTTCCAATTATTTTGAACACTTCAGAGACTCTAGCGTATCTACGGAGTACATGAGCCGGCCCTTTTAGCGAGCTAGGTATTCTGATAACAAACCATTATGCCAAACTATTTTCATTAAATTATGGAAATATGCTGGGGAAAGAAAAAAGATTATTAGATAAATGGGCCCTTCTGAATTTATCTTTCTATGACAAAAATGTCTGTGCTCCCACTGCTTTTATTTCTTTTAAATGACCTCCCCTTAAAAATCAATAATTCGTATTTTAAAGAATTGGATGAAATGATTCAGAAGATTGCTTGGAATAGTATGCAATCATGGGTGAAATTAACCACATTACAATTAGATATAGTGCATGGAGGATTAGCACTACCACATATGGCTACTTACTATAAGGCCTCCTTGGTGAATTTGATAATACAAGTAGGAGCACCAAATTCAGTGTTTGATGATTTTCTTCTAAATTATATGATAAAGGAGAGTGCAATCACATTACCAATTTATTAACGGGTGGCAAAATTTCCCAAGAAAACCAGACATAAGGTTTGACTTGCATTGGCTCAGAGAATTCAGTTGTTTTTCAAATCTCCAGATGAACCTGCGTAACATTCCTATTACCCCACCGAAGACAGTTAGGCGGGAAATTTAATGAAGTCCGAAGGTCTTTTTCAATCATGGCAAGAATTAGGCTTTGCTCAGTGTGGAAAATGTTATAATTTGGACAGACTAATTACATGGGGAAGAACAAAGATACAACTTGATAATCCAAGTATGGCTTTTTTATAAGCTTTCACCAGATGGTGAATTTCCTGAAATAACTATGGCATGTTGAATGAATCAGCACAGCAGATTACCAGGCAGATGGCAAATAGGATGGTTGCTGTAGGTGCATAGTATCACTTTCTGCACCACAGCACCAAAGAGGAACAATCTATTATGGGATGGATTCAGAAGATTAATGTTGAGACAGGCTGTAAATTTAATATAAAGGAGTGGCAGGAGCATGGTGAGATGAGTTATAAAGCGCTTTGGGGTGCCAACTTAAAGAGAATTAACTTTTTATCTAGATGTCTGGGGTATTATACACCACTGAGATTACACAAGATGTTTCCAACAATACATAATCAATGTTTTAGATGTAAAGAACAGGATGAAGGCGGTTGGGTGCATATATTTTGTGATAGTAGTAATTTACAGCAATTTTGGGAGGATGTGTTTTTTAACTGTCTCTCGATGTATATTTATTACAATTGCTCCATCCCGCATGTTGGTTTTATTCGGGTCCTCTGAGGAGGTAAAATGTTTAAGAAAATATCAGCAGTATTTTATTATAACAGTTGCAAGGTCACTTATTTTACAGAATTGGAAAACATCTATTCAACCAACGCTGGGTCACTGGGTTAATTAAATGTGCAGAACATACACATTTGAGGAGGCTTACGCAAAGAGGGTAGGAGCTATGCAAAGTTTTAAGGAAGCATGGACAAGCTACTCTCTTTTTATAATAAAGTAACTCCATTGAATTGAGACAAGTAATGTATTTGCACTCTTCCACTTTATTTTCATTTAACTAGGTACTTTTATAATTGGGGTGCTACTGATAATGATCAATTCAAGACTTTTTGAGGTTCTAAGTGATAATGGGAATATGATGCTATGTTTACTGGCACTTTAATGGTTTTCCTTTCCCTTTGTTTGACAGGAATAAGACATGTATAAACTCTTCATTAATTTTTGTAACAAGCTCTTGCTCTGCTCAAATAAAGAAATATTAATTATTTTAAAAAAGGATTGGGATGGGGCCCTGAGCGTTTGCCAGGTATGCCCAGACACTGGAATCAAACTATACCTGGCTGATGAGCCGTTATTAGGATGAAACCAGTCTTAGGTTGCTTGCATTTCAGTTCAGGGAAGGCCTGGCCTGGCAGTTCGGCCTGGACTGTTTTCATGAGGAGCAAGTCAAGGCTGATTTACATATGGCTGAGTCCAAACTGAGAGGGCACGGTGGGTGAAAAATGAATGATTGTGAGGAGGCCAGAGCAAATGTCAATGTCAATTCAAGCATCCCATCCATCACATTTGTGTTGCTGCAGTTGAAATTCCAAGGGTTACAGCTATGCCCAGACGTGGATCCAGTGCTCACTGTGCCACTGGAATCATGCTGTACCTGGCTGTTGAGCTCTAATTAGGGTGAAATCAGTCCTAGGTTGCTTGTATTCGGCTTCAGGGAGGACCTGGCTTTGCAGTTCGGTTTGGACTATTCTCATGAGAAGCGGATTCAAGACTGATTTGCATATGGCTGAGTCCAAACTGAGGTGGCATTGTGGGTGAAAAACAATGGATTGGGATGGGGCCTGAGCCATTTCCAGTGGCTGAGATTATTTCAATCATTCCATTGCATCACATTTTGTTGATTTATTTATTGTGAGCAGCATATCCTAAAGCCAATAGATCTTCATGGGTGATTTGTTATTCCACTGTATTAAAGCCTTTCATCATGTATTATATTCCATGGAAGTTTAGTGTTGGTTGCTCTCATTCGAGGACATCGTGAAGCACCGGCTATATTAGCATAAGCGGGGATACCACCGGGGCAGATTAAATTGTTTTATTGCTCTCCCTTACATGGATCTGTGCCTCGCAGGTCATCCAAAGACAAAAGCAGAAATTAATATACAATTAAAAAATAACTACCATGACACAGCTTTGGTTGGGGGCGTAAAGAATGTCAATTTAGCCAAAAATACTGACAGAGAGCGAAAGAGAGATAATAAAAATGGTACAGAATTTTTTTTAAGGCAAATAAAGTGAATGCATAAAGGAAGAAGGCTGAATAGAAAGCAAATAAATATAAAAAGATGGAGAGGATAACGAAAGCAGAATGCAAAAATAACAGTAAAAAAGAATGGGAATAAGGAAAGAAAGGAGGAAAGGAAGAATAAGAAAGCAAGAACAAAGGAAAGAAAGACAAAAAGAATGATGGAAAGAAGGGGGACAAGAAGAAAAGATAAAAGGAAAAAGGAAAAAACCTGGAAGCAGGGATGGAAATAATGAGGTCAGAGAAACAGAATGAAAAAATAATAATAATAACGAGCATTTATAAACGTGCGGCTACCTCAGGCGAGGTGTCCCGGCGCTAATGTGGCAGGCACCTTTATGAACTCCCACTCCAAGTTCAGCATGCGTAAGTGGGAAGGCAAGTTGTTCCAAAGCTTGGCAGACCCCACTGAGAAAGATCTGCCCCCTGACTGACTTTGGAGAATCAAGGGACAATGAGGTAACGTCGGAGGATGGATCTTAAGGCCTGCTCTTGGTGGTACGGCCTGTGTCTTTTTCTCAAGTAGCCGAGCCCATGCAATGGTAGGCACGGAAAGCAATTGTTAGGACCTTATATTCAATCCTCTTGGTTAAAGGGAGCCAGTGGAGTTGTTTGAGGTGCAGAGAAATGTGCTAGCGCAGAGGAACCTTGCAGATTAGACTGGCTGCTGTGTTCTGTACCATTTGGAGCCTCTTGATCAAGAACCCAGCAAGGCCCAGGTAGAGGCTGTTTGCGTAGTTGAGGTGAGAAGTCACTGAATCATTAGAAGCCATTTTTTTTGTGGCCTGCCTTGACAGCGTAGCTATCCCCAGACAATTATGTTAGAATCACCAGGCGAGGGTCATTGTCTCTGCTCTCACATTGGGAGCCAAGGGCACATGTTTTAATTGTGCAGAATTTGTGTGCTTCCACAAAATAAAGTATTTGATGTCCAATGCAGCTATGATCATTCTTTTTATTTATCCAGCTGCCTGAGCTTGAACTTCCAGGGGCACACACATGGCATTGTTGTGATATCTATTAAATTACCTTAGATAAATAGAGCTTTCAGTCTCTTACTGAGAAAGGGTCTTAGGCTCCACCTGCATATTAGTCCCCCTTACTAACAGCAGTCGATTAGGATGAATGTGTGGGATTCCACTCACAACACTGCATGTATTGCACTTTTTAGTTTGTGGCAAAGTTTATACTCAATGTAGCAGGACATAGTTGGTTATGGTGGCAAATCAATGATCATGGCTATAGGCCTGATCTGTTTATTATGAGATATTATGATAGAGGCACTAGACTTGACGTATTTGTTTGTAAAAAGCATATAGTAAACTTGATAGGCATTTAAGTGTAGACTGTTATTACTCTATACACTGTTTTTACAATGTACCCCACAAATAGCTATTTTATTGAAAGAAATCACACAGATTACCGTAATAGGCAAGGGTTTTGAGTGTGATGATTCCTGCTGGGCGCTTTTGAGAGGGGGTGCATAATGTTTTGCAAATTCTATTTGTCTATGTGCACTAGAATCAGTCGATGTTGGGTAAGGCATAAATCAAAAGTTAAAGGGTACAGGCTTCATCACTTAATTGGGGAAAGCATGCCACATTTCATAGTTTTGATCTGTTTATTATGAAATTTTATGACAAAGCCATTATGCCTGACCAACCTAGGGTGAAAAGCATGCATAAAAACCAATAAGCTTTGAGGATGGGTTGATTTTGTTCTGTGCTAATGCCTGTAGGCACGCACTTTATTTTATAGAATTTCACAGATTTCTGAAGTAGGCAAGCCTTTTGGTGTTGGTGATCTAAACAACAGACTGTGAGGACAGAAGATATAATTACCAAATTCCCTATAAGTCTCTCTTTAGAGACATAGTATTTTGCTTTGCCAATAATAATTTTGTATACATTAGTACTTTTAAGACTGTATATGCTCACTACAATGGGCTTAAGTTGATTTTGGTGACATGCCAATGATAAAAGCTATATGCCTGATTATTTAATATGAAATTTTATGAGAAAGACAGTGGACCTGACATATCGATTGTAAAAAGCAAACGTTAAAGTCAATAGTCATTGAAGGGTGGATTGTTATCACTATGAATTAAAGCCTACAGGTTTATGTTACATGAAATGTTATATATTACTTTAATAGGCTAGGATTTTGATGTTGCTTATCCCCTTTGACAAACAATGAGTAAAGAAGATTTGCACTGTGAGAATCCTTGTTAAGACCTGTAAGAAGAGATACAGTTTTGCTTGTCCAGCTGTAGATTGCATACATTGAACTTTTATGACTGTATGCCTAAGGGTTGCCTTGTTGGAAAGCGTATAGTCAATCAATCAATGAACTGACTTTATTTCGCACTTCGTAACATGCATAAAAAGAACACATATAAAAGTTAGCATAAAAGGTACAATAAAATTAATTATGCAAAAATTCAAGGATTAGGGCAGTACCATTCCCGCAATAATGCCTATTACATAAAAGGTTGAATCATGAAAATGCAATCATGAATATTAAAGAGACTTATACATCAATAAAAGCGATCTCAAAGTGCAATAAGTAAAGTGCTGCATGCTTTACGGGTTCGCATGGCGGCCAGTAAAAAGGAGGCCAATGCATAGCAGACCAGAGGAGTGTCTAATGAATAAAATAAAGAAAGAGCTGAGGACACAGAACTCGCAGAGAATTTCCTTAGGAGTGGTACAATAAAAGCCTTACTCTCAACTATTTATAAAGAACAAAAAAGAGGAGATGTAGAGTTGATTGGGCAGTCTTATTGTCACAGGGACAGGGCGGTAAGCTTTTAAGGGAAAAGTGATTATTTGGGTGAGCCAGCATTAAGGGAATAAAGTCTGAATCTAGTCAGGATAAATCAATGCTGGCTGTTCTCCACAATCCGTAAGTATGAATGTGAATCATCTGACATCTGTGGTATGGTTTCGTAAAACTTAACGGTTTGTTTCCCTTTATGGCTGTTCCACCTGTCATGGGTAGCTTGATTTAAAAAAATGGCCTTTAATCTTGATTTAGGGAAGTGTTCGCAAGGGGTCGGGGTATCATATAAAAAGGCAAGGCCCAAAAGTGTGAGAGATTTTCTTACGTAGGATAGCCAGGGGATTCTGTGTGCATAGTCCAAATTCAAGATGTCAGTGAAGATATTTTGGTTTAAACTTACAGTACTCCTTTTCCATTTAGATAGCCAGAGGGAAAGTGGCGCCAACATTTTGACATCCATGATAAAGGGCATGCTGGCTACTTTTTGCAAAAAGAACGATTGATGGACAGAATGCAGAACAATGTCATTTAGGCCCAGTACAGAGATCTGGGCCTAAATCCATCGTTTTTTTGCTCACCATGCCGTTCCAGTTTGAACCCAGCCATATGTAAATCAGTCTTGACCCTGTGCCTCATGGGTACAGTCCAGCCCGAACTGCCAAGCCAGGTCCTCCCTGGTCTGGAAACAAGCCTCCTAGGACCGGTTTCGGGGTTTCACCCCTCTTCAGCCAGGATAGCTTGATTCCAGTGGCATGGAGAGCACGGGACCCACGTCTGGGCATACCCTTCCCACTCGGGGTGACAAATGCAAAAACAATAATTGATGGACAGAATGCAGAACAATGTCATACATTCACCCCAGTACAGAGATCTGGGCCTAAATCCATTGTTTTTTTGCTCACCATGCCGTTCCAGTTTGAACCCAGCCATATGCAAATCAGTCTTGACCCTGTGCCTCATGGGTACAGTCCAGCCCGAACTGCCAAGCCAGGTCCTCCCTGGACTGGAAACAAGCATCCTAGGACCGGTTTCGGGGTTTCACCCCTCTTCAGCCAGGATAGCTTGATTCCAGTGGCATGGTGAGCACGGGACCCACGTCTGGGCATACCCTTCCCACTCGGGGTGACAAATGCAAAAACAACAATTGATGGACAGAATGCAGAACAATGTCATACATTCACCCCAGTACAGAGATCTGGGCCTAAATCCATCGTTTTTTGGCAGGGTATGCTCAGACGTTGAGTCCCTTGCTCACTTTGCCACTGGATTCAAGCAAGCCTGGCTGAAGACGGCTGAAATGCCAGAAACCGGTCCTAGAAGGCTTGTTTCCGGTCAAGGGAAGACATGGCTTGGCAGTTCGGGCTGGACTGTTCCCATGAGGCACAGGGTTAGACTGATTTGCATATGGCCATGTCTGAACTGGGGTGGCAGAGTGGGCTAAAGAACGGTGATGGATCAAACCCAGATCTGTTGACTGGGTGTGAGTGTTTGATTGGTTCTGATGCTCCGTCCATCACCACCCCCTTTTGTACCGCTTTTTTCGCCATAAGTTGGCAGGGTATGCTCAGACGTTGAGTCCCTTGCTCACTTTGCCACTGGATTCAAGCAAGCCTGGCTGAAGACGGCTGAAATGCCAGAAACCGGTCCTAGGAAGCTTGTTTCCGGTCCAGGGAAGTTATGGCTTGGCAGTTCGGGCTGGACTGTTCCCATGAGGCACAGGGTCAGACTGATTTGCATATGGCCATGTCTGAACTGGGGTGGCAGAGTGGGCTAAAGAACGGTGATGGATCAATCCCAGATCTGTTGACTGGGTGTGAGTGTTTGATTGGCTCTGATGCTCCGTCCATCACCACCCCCTTTTGTACCGCTTTGTTCGCCATAAGTTGGCAGGGTATGCTCAGGCGTTGAGTCCCTTGCTCACTTTACCACTGGATTGAAGCAAGCCTGGCTGAAGACGGCTGAAATGACAGAAACCGGTCCTAGGAAGCTTGTTTCCGGTCCAGGGAAGATATGGCTTGCCAGTTCAGGCTGGACTGTTCCCATGAGGCACAGGGTCAGACTAATTTGTATATGGCCATGTCTGAACTGGGGTGGCAGAGTGGGCTAAAGAACGGTGATGGATCAAACCCAGATCTGATGACTGGGTGTAAGTGTTTGATTGGTTCTGATGCTCCATCCATCACCACCCCCTTTTGTACCGCTTTGTTCGCCATAAGTTGGCAGGGTATGCTCAGACGTTGAGTCCCTTGCTCACTTTGCCACTGGATTCATGCAAGCCTGGCTGAAGACGGCTGAAATGCCAGAAACCGGTCCTAGGAAGCTTGTTTCCGGTCCAGGGAAGATATGGCTTAGCAGTTCGGGCTGGACTGTTCCCATGAGGCACAGGGTCAGACTGATTTGCATATGGCCATGTCTGAACTGGGATGGCAGAGTGGGCTAAAGAACGGTGATGGATCAAACCCAGATCTGTTGACTGGGTGTGAGTGTTTGATTGGTTCTGATGCTCCGTCCATCACCACCCCCTTTTGTACCGCTTTGTTCGCCATAAGTTGGCAGGGTATGCTCAGACGTTGAGTCCCTTGCTCACTTTGCCACTGGATTCAAGCAAGCCTGGCTGAAGACGGCTGAAATGCCAGAAACCGGTCCTAGGAAGCTTGTTTCCGGTCCAGGGAAGATATGGCTTGGCAGTTCGGGCTGGACTGTTCCCATGAGGCACAGGGTCAGACTGATTTGCATATGGCCATGTCTGAACTGGGGTGGCAGAGTGGGCTAAAGAACGGTGATGGATCAAACCCAGATCTGTTGACTGGGTGTGAGTGTTTGGTTGGTTCTGATGCTCCGTCCATCACCACCCCCTTTTGTACCGCTTTGTTCGCCATAAGTTGGCAGGGTATGCTCAGACGTTGAGTCCCTTGCTCACTTTGCCACTGGATTCAAGCAAGCCTGGCTGAAGATGGCTGAAATGCCAGAAACTGGTCCTAGGAAGCTTGTTTCCGGTCCAGGGAAGATATGGCTTGGCAGTTCATGCTGGACTGTTCCCATGAGGCACAGGGTCAGACTGATTTGCATATGGCCATGTCTGAACTTGGGTGGCAGAGTGGGCTAAAGAACGGTGATGGATCAAACCCAGATCTGTTGACTGGGTGTGAGTGTTTGATTGGTTCTGATGCTCCGTCCATCACCACCCCCTTTTGTACGGCTTCTTTTTGGGCTATAAAATTGTTACTCGATTGTGGGATCGACAACAGCCTTTTAATGAATTTATTTTCTTGTACTTAGAGAAATGTTGTGTCATTGATACCCCAGATTGCTGCCCCGTATGTGGCCATTGGAAGCATTTTTACCAAATAAATTTTAAACAATTAAAGCATTGGCTTTTGGCCTAATTTTTTTAGAAAATCCAAATAGAGCGGCAATACTTTGAATCATTACATTGGCTCTCCTTTGCAGCATCTCCTTGAAGTTTGCTTGTTATCAAAGACAGCCCCTAAAGTGTTAAAATAAGGTAGAGGCTCTATTGTTTCCCCATCTAGTTTCATTCTCATTTCCTGCTTTTTGCCACTGCCCATTGCCATGACATATGATTTAGCTTTATTTACGTGCAGGCCTAGATTGTGCATAAAATCTGTTTAACATGTGATCATATTATGTAATGCCATGGATGTCCTTGCCAATAAGACAGCATCGTTCTGCGTAGAGGAGAATAGGAAGGGGGGTCGGTGAGACTAATGTGGTCTGAGTCAGGACGTTTTTTAGCTTGTTCGTGTAAAGGGCAAATAGGAAGGGGGCCTGGACACAACCCTGCCTGACACCCATTTCGATTTTAAAAGGTTTAGTGCATTCTCGGTTCGCCCATAGCATACGGTAGCGGTAGCCTCCAAGTATAGCTCTCTAATAAAGTTAATAACTGCATCGTCCACCTCCATCTCCTTTAACATGACCCATAATTTACTATGGACCACACAGTCGAGGGCATTGGATAAATCTATAAAGGCCAGATGGATTTGTGCATTTTTCGCTCTGGTGTATTTCCCAATTATGAGAGTCAAATTGAGACACTGGTCTATGGTTCCCCTACCCAGTCTGAACCCGTATTGAACTTCCATAAGGCTGTCCCTTTCATCAGCCCATATTTCCAGTTTATTTAACAATGAATGCCCCATTAGTTTGCTCGAACTATCGAGCAAAGACATGGGACGATAGTTGGCATGGGTAGAAGCATCCCCTTTCTTATGTATCGGAATGATTACTGACTTTTTCCAGAAGGGAGGAGGACCACTCTCTGCAATATCGTTAAAGACCACGGCTAAAAGATGGGACCAGAATTAGATGTCAGATAGAAAGACATCCATAGGAACCCCATCAAGGCATGGTGCCTTCCCCAGGGGTGATTGAGTCAGTTTGAGTTTGATTTTGATGAGGTCAAAGGAGAGGCGTATAGAAGGGTCAGTATTTTTTGGTTTTTTTGTCCTCATTCACCTCCGACCTCACTAGACAAACGGGCCATCCGTACCAAAGCCCAATGATGGAAAATGGAAGCTATTCGCTTAAGACCAGGGGTATGCCCTGCCTACAGGTACCACGACGGGCTCAGATGTCAGTAACCCTGGGCAACGGGGGGGAGGTCACTCTTCCACTCCGCACGGGTGAGCCTGGCGACGATTATTGTTGGCCTGTCAGGAGAACCAGGGATGCCCAACATAGTCAGAAGAGTACCGACGAGGCATAATCATAGGACCCAAAGATTGTTTTGAAGATACTTAAATGAATATTTAACTCCCTAGTCCCTCACACCCAACTGAGCCCCAGGCCATTTTATCAAAAGATCCCAAAACGTTGTCTTTTTCGTGCCAAGAGTTCTTGACAGATCTACCTTAGATGTCTCAAAGAGCGAGGTCAAACAGTCAGAATACAAGGGGGGTGTAGGGTCTATCCATCTTGTACATATTTGTCTCCTAGCTATTAATATTGCATTAAATAGAAATGATCTAGAAGAGCCTGTAATTTCCTTAGATAAATCAAAAATTATCAAAGTAATATTTATTTGGATTGGGAGACCTAGAATATCTGTGACAGAATTTCCTTCTCCTTCCCTAAAATCTGTTATGGCCGGGCAATCCTTGAACATATGTACATATGTACATCTGAAGCTCCTGTCAGACCACATTTGATACAGCTAGCTGGAGACCCCCTCGACATTTTAGTCAGCCTCAGCAGTGATAGATAGGCCCTGTATACTGTAAACAAGTGGTTCCTCTTAAACCAAGCTGGTTTTACAATGGCAAATAAGGTCTTAAACGAAGTTTGCCACAAATACTCCCACTGTTCATTTGGTATAAGAACCCCCACAGTTCTTCGGCCAGTTTGAATTCTCCGTCAGCAGCCTCCCCAATGGTCCAGTACCAGAAAGAAACCTCCTTACCCCCAACTGGTCTTACCACTAGCTGATGTTCCAAGATATGATCGCTACCTATGGGGGCTTTCCGAGTTTGGGCCCAGCTCTGCAACTGAGTGTACTTGAACCTTGAAAGGCCCACTCCAACCCTTTCACTAAGTGATGCCCTGGAAATAAGCGTACCCTCATGGGCCAAGTCCCCCCACACCTTTTAGACCTGCTGCTCTAAGAGGTACTACCAACCTATCCTTAGGGGCACTCTGGTGTGCCTGGTGAGTCCCAAAGAGGGGCAAGGCCAGAAAAGTAATTAAGACCAGCGAGGCGCTTAAGACAGGCCCACGATCTGGCCATTGCCTGGAGAACTTTAAGCTAGCCCTTTTTTTAAAATGTAGGTTCTCCAAATTTAAACAGGAAACCCTCCTCGGATAGGCTGACCCCCTTTAGCATTGCAGAGAACATGGCCCCCACCCTTGTGCTTACTGGGGTTTTTAAAAGCATCCTAGAATGCGACAGCTGGAAAGCCCATGCATAATATTGCAAGTCAGGCAAAGCAAGTCTACCCTTCTCCCTCCTACGCCTCAGCTTCTTCCAGGCGATCCTAGGGGACCTATATGCCCAGACAAAAGAGTTAATAGACTGCTGAACCTTATCAATGGCAGGTTTGTCAAAGTGCAGGGGGATAGAGTTTACATCTCAGGCCTGTCACTGAAGTCTGTAGTACCATTTTAAACCGCCATTCCAATCTGGAAAAAAATATCTTTTGTTAGACGTAACGCTTCCTTTTTGATACTTCTAAGGCACCCCATGGTAGGCCCTAAAGGCTCATAGGGCAGGGTGCATTGTATTTAAAAAGTATTTAAAGTTGTTTTTCACTGCTGAAAGGCACACTAACACCGTGATACCTTATTACGTACATTCTATGAGTGCTAACTCAGATTGGTAGTGAATATAGATCTGCTGTTTGCACTCAAATGAATTGTAATTTAAAATCCTCCTTAATGGTAAAGTTGGATTTTAAGTTAGAATTTTGAAAATGCCACTTGAAGAAAGTTAGCATTTTCTTCTCCCACACCAACTGTGCCTTGACATGACATGACTGTGAATAGCTCTGCTGTCGGTGATTTTGCACTACTTCCAGAAAGTGACACTATGGGGGCGTAGGTGTGGACAGGAGGGTTATCGTTCAAGGCTGGGGAGGGGCTGTATCCATCCTCACTTACACTTCAAAAGGGTTTGCCTACAGCACACACAAAGGAACCTGTTACCAGACCTGCCCTGCTTCGGGTCACCACAGTCAGTTTGGAGTCTTCTCCAGGTGAAGTGTTAGGGGAAGGACAGGAAATACTCCCACACAAATGCTGTCACCAGGTATAAATACTATACATGCAGATCCACTATTCAGAACATTGCTAAACATATGGAAGATTCAGAAGAATGACTAGCCTGCTGCCAGAAGGACTGCCCTGCTGCTTGAAGGATTGCCTTGCTGTCTGAAGAAGGAGGTCTGGACCTGGTGCCTTGATCTCAGACTACCAAGAGTGACTCCAAGGGTTGCTTGACTGACTTTGTGTTTGAGATACAGAGACCTAACAAGCTTTCAGAGGCCTGTCCTGTAACTGCCCAGTTGACCAGCACCAACTACACTTGCCTGAGTCTTGCTGCTGGATTTTACTGACGTGAGTCCTGTTTCCTTATGTGTCCTTGACCTTTGGCTGGAATCAGAGTACACACCTCCCTGCCTACAATGAAGGTTCCATGAGATCCAGCGTGAAGAGACACAGCTTGGAACTGAAAGCTTTCCCAGAACCAGGGCTATGCAAGGCAAGGGCATGCTGCGCAGATCCCATCTGAAAGCTAAAAAGGTTCTAATGCTGAGTGACAAAAAGCCTTGCAAAGCCTCACGGCACAGCAGAGCTTCATCAGAAATAAAGCTGAGTGACGCAAAGCCCTGAAAGCCCCTCAAAGCCTCATCATCCAGCTGAAAGCTTCATCGGTTCCAACTCAGAGTGACACAAACCCTCGCTAAGCACCCCCCCTCGGACCTTGCATCAAAGATATAAGCTACAATTGCCAGCAGGCCGAACTTGTTCCTGTGCCCAGCATTCTCTCTATCATGGTATGCCTGAACTTGTGGCTTTGTCCCGGTCCAGCGCAACCACATACCCACAATTGGCGCTTTGCACCATTTGGCACTATTTTTGCCTAAAATGTAAAAATGCAATATTTCCAATTCTACTGATGGGATTTCTGTTGTTCAGGCATCAATGCATTTAAATTATCTAAATTGATTTGGTATTTTCTGTTTGAAGTGTTTTTACTTTATTACTCCTTGTGTGCTGTATAAATACTTTACACATTGCCGGAATGATAAGCCTGACTGCATGTGTGCCAAGGTAACACAGGGGTAAGCACAGGTTACTTTAGTGACTTTTGTGGTTCACCCTGACAAGAATTGTCATTGTTTCCTAAGTTCAACTCCCTCAACCAATAACCCAGTTTCTTATGAATATTTCACACAAAGGCAGTATGCCTGGCTTATTTCAAATGAAAAGCAAATGGCAAAGTCAGTACGCCTCGAACAGTGGATTTTTGTCACATTACGTTACAGGCCAAAGAAAGGTATGTTGTTACATGTTATATCACAGATTACCATTGTAGGCAAGAGTTTTGGTGTTAGTCACCAACTCTGGCAAATGCTATATATATAACCCTTTATAGTTTTGCCTACTGTAATTGTGTACATATTTGTAATTGTATAAATGTATGCCTGGTGGATGCTTGCTTGTGAACACTTCTGTAAGTCAGATTGTATTAGTGTCAAGTCATTGGTAAAGACTTTAGTACAGTGCAATAAGAATCCACCCTTAAAACCTGTTTGCCTTTAACACACTCTTTTCACAATAAGTAAGACCTACCTGCTTTGTCATAACTTTTCATTATAAACAGATCACACCTAAGGAATCAAATATAATTATTCCCAATGAGCTGATGTAACTTACTGGCATAGGTTTATAGACGATATTTTGTTCGTCTGGACAGGAGAAGAATCAACACTAAGTGATTTTATTACATGGCTCAACCTTAGTGACAAAAATCTAAAATTCGCCTGCAATTATTCAGCTGATAAAGTTGAATTTTTGGACATCGGGATTATGGGAAGACAAGGAAGGATAGAAGTGAGTCTATTTAGAAAACCTACAGCTAAAAATACTATCCTGTAGCATAGCAGTTACCATCCTGCATGCCAGAAAGATTACATCCCCTTTGGGGAATTCCTAAGAATTAGGACGAACTGTACCTCTATGAATGCATTTATGGAACATGCAGAATAGTTACAAAAGCGTTTTCTCCTTAGAGGATACCCTAAAAGATTAGTACGTCAATCCCTGACACGGGCAAAATATTATAACAGAGATGCCCTATTTGCAGGGAGATCGAAACAACCCTCAGACAAGCCAGTTTGTGTAGTTGATCATTCTAGCATAAATTATAAAATCAAACAGGTATTAGATAAAAATTGGAAAATTCTTACTGTTAATGATGCTGAAATGACACTACAGAAACCTATAGTAGCATATAGGAGGAACCCTAATCTAAGGGATAAACTGGTACATAGTAGATCTAAACCCCAGATACAATCTAGACAAACAACAATTGACAGACTACCTCCAGTTTTAGGCAACCACAAATGTGGCCAGTGCCATGCCTGTGACTCAGCGATAACCACACAACAGTGGACATATGGTGGAAAATCGGGAAAACTGAAACAGATGACAAATTGTAAAAGTTCTAATGTCATTTACCTGATCTTTTGCCCATGTGGGCCAGGCTATATAGGAGAAACAGGCAGGGAATTCCGGATTAGGTTTTCTGAGCACAAGTCAGCAATAAGGACAAAAAGACTTCAGACCCCTATGGTTAAACATTGTATGGAATTTAAACATCAAGAAAATTATTTGAAATGGTTGATACTGGATCGTGTGAGACACATACCAGGTAAGGATGTGGAAAAGACGAGAAAAGATAGAGAGACATATTGGATACACACATTGGACACAGTACGCAGACGACTGAATGAAGAAATTATTTGGATAGTGACCTAAGAACGATGAGTGGATAACATGGAGAAATCTATACTCTGTCCTACTATACCCCTTTAGTAGTAAGATTAACACATCTAGATACTACAATGTACAATATATACTGTACCTTGACTGTAACAAATCCAGACTTAAGTAACATTAGATCCATGATTGTAGTAACTGTCTTTTTTAATGCAGTTACTAGCCCAGGACACGTAGTCTGATATACTATCAAACTAAGTCTAACACACTTTAAGTATTTTTTCACTACTCCTTATCTGCTAACCAGAGTACCTTAACTGTAACAAACCCTGAGTGAAGAAACCTCAGAGATATGACTGTCGTGGCAGTCTGATTTAATGCAATTACTAGCTCAGGACACGCAGTCTGATATACTATCAACCAAAGCCTAACATTCTTTAAATATATTTTCACTACCCTTTAGCTGCCAGCCATATATCATTACACAAAGAGATGCAGTGAAACAAAGCATCTATTATCATCCTGTATCCAGTTACATAGGATGAGGTGCTATTCTGCTAGCTTTGAACTTTAGTCTCCCTTTTTTAACAATGCGCTACAGCATCTGACTAGTGATTTCTTATCGACATACATCTTATTAGCATACCCGTAAAAAATGGGATTCAAACATATCGGAACGAACTCACAGTTGGTCCGTTGCCAGCTACTTTTTCAATACTTTTTTCAATAACTTTTGAGCTGCCTGTCAGCTTTCTTACGCCCTTTATCTTCTTTTAATACTGTCGAGAGCTGGCTATAATATTTATGCCCAGAACTCGATCCTAAATACTGTTTATCACCATTCCAAGATGTCACCTACGTTTAGTCATATCCATACAGGCTCTCTGCCCGGGTAACCAGGGAAGATGAGATCTTGTGGGAACGCGTTTGGAAGTCTTCGCACATGCGCTATTTAACAGGAAGTGACAGTAACTACTGCCTTACCTCTGGGGAAACGCCAACACGTCGAAGGAAGATGGCAGAGTCTTGCCGATAGAAGAGGTAACTAACCATATGGTAAATATCAGTAGGAGACCAACTAATCATTAATTGGGTGTATTTGCAGTTTACAAGCCTTCCTTACACGGGGCTTTCAACATAGCATTACTGACCTGAGGGTTTGAGGTTTTTTATAACGTATACCCACAGATCGGTATACACCCTTTAGGTATTTCTCTTTTGACATGAGTCCAGATATGACCAGTTGTTAAAAGTACCCTGAGCCTGGATAATAATTTCTAGGCTATTACGACAACACATATTAAAAATAAGATGATATATTATTGATAAAATACCTAGGATATAGTTTGAATTATCGGTAATAAGAGCTGTTGTAACTTCCTCCCTTGGTATGTTCCACCCACCCCTCCCTTTTTCCCCACTATGGTACAGTCGTGGAATGTTGGAGTGAAGTCTACCTTGGAATGTTGACAAGGGACTTCTGGTGAGTGTGATGCTGTAACTGACAAGCTGAAGATGCGTCTATGGTTTTAACCAATAAAGAAGTAAATCATTCAACTTACCTGCGTGGATACTTACTACATTTTGGCGACGAGTTACAAGGGATGCTGTGACAGGGACGGCGGCGCATTTTCCCCTGTAGTCATTAAGCTTGCAGTTGGTGATTATAAAGACATGACGGCATCTGAAGTAAGAGGAAAAGGACACGACAACTGTGGTTAGCGGACTTTCTGGCCGGTAGCTGTGAGGTGGTTGATGTCGGAAAAAAGCATTGTGAAAGGGTGTCAAAGTGGTACGGCACATTGAAGAACTTCAGGTTGCTCACAAGGATTGGAGAGCGAGAGGACCCTCATGTTGAGCGTTGTGAGGGGGTCTTGGAGCCGGAACATCGGAGAGCCTGTGGTGGCTTAAAAAAAGTAAATGACGGCGGTACCCGTGTGAACGCTTTGCTTAGCGGAGAGTGGACTTGTGTCACACCTTGACTGTGAAGTAAAGTTACGTTGAAGCAGATCTGAGGGTGAGCGTGTGGAAGCAGCGAGACGGCGCGACAGCAGACAACCAGTAATTGAGGCGGCGAGCGGCCGGGTCTGCAATGTGAGCAACGCACATACGATCACAGCTCAGGCAGATTACGAGGAAGTGCATCGGGATACAGCTTATGGTGAAAGGAGAGGTGAGAGCATTCGGAGAGGACGGGGGGCTTTTACCTCGTCAGGAACGGTGCGCACATCTTTCCCAGCGTGAGGCGGCTACGATCTTCGGTGAGGCGTTTCCTGGCAGCGGTGGAGTCGTCGGCTGCTATTCCCCGTGTGGTGTTTCCTGTCAGCGGCGCACATCCTTCCAAGAGTGAGGCGGCTACGATCTTCGGTGAGGCGTTTCCTGGCAGCGGTGGAGGCGTCGCTCTTCGCATAGCAGGCCAACCAGAAGAAGGAGGACGTGGTGATTCATCGGTGGGAACACAGTCAAAGAAACAGGACTGTCAACGCTCAGAGGTTGAATTTTTTTTCTTCATTTTTTTTTCTCAGCTTTGGGACAGTTGAGTAAGACTTCCACCAATGTAAGCTAACTGTTCATTCTTGTGGTTTTTACGTTGTGTAGAGCATAAGTGAAGGAGAATAGTTTACTTATGTTTTTTTTTCAATAGAAAGGTGCTCTTCCAGGGTACATTAAAGGAAAAAAAATAATTACAGTTCAGTAAGGACATATTTAGAGAGTTAAGAGTCACCTATTGTTTAATACTACAGGTTTGCTGATAAGACAGAGGTCTTTTGATTTCATAGGCCTTTAGTGTGTATTCTGGGAGACATGGCGGGAGTGGGAATGAGCCAACCTCCCCCATTTTTGAATGATCTAGGTGAACCAGAAATTCCTTGGAAGAGATGGGTTGGAATTTTTAAATCATATTTGATTGCAATAGGAGGAGGAAACTTTTCAAACATACGTAAGCAGCATATTTTGTTGCACAACTTGGGCATACATGGTAAAAAGTGTATGAGGATGTGACAGGGAGGTCGGTTGAGGATGATCCCTTGGAGGAAGAGGAAGGTGTGGATGTATATGAGTATACCTTGAGGAAGTTGGAGGCACACTTCAAAGTAAAAATAAATGTGGTCCTGGAGAGACACAAGTTTTTCAAGCGCAATCAAAAGAGAGATGAGAAAGTGTCCTCATATGTGGCTGTGTTGAGGGGGATGGCTGCCACATGTGAGTTTGGTGCACTCACTGACTCCCTTATAAGGGACCAATTGGTGAGATGCACAAATGACGAAAAGGTGCAAGAAGAGCTTCTCACAAGGAATCCAGATCTAGAGGAGGCCATTAACATAGCCAAAGGTTTAGAGCACACTGCACAGTGTATGAGAGAAATGAAAATTGGTGGTGCAGTAAAAGACAAGGTGGAATGCAAAGAGGGAACCAACAGTGAGGCGGTGTGTATAGTGAATGAAAAAAAAAAGGAAGAGTCAAACAAGAGAACAAGTACTCTACAATGTTTTAGATGTGGCAGTCACAACCATTTGGCGAATAATTGGAAGTGTCCCGCAAGAAGTATTGTTTGTAGAAAATGCAATAAGAAGGGGCATTATTCGAAAGTTTGTAATGTATTTATGCCAAAAGTACACATGATTGAGCAAAATGAGGAAGGAGAAGTTAATGATAGGAACTTCATTTTTCAAATAGATGAGGAGGACACAGGAAAAAATACAGGGTATCCCAAGTGTGAAATCAAGTTAGATGACGAATGTTTTGAAGTGTATGCGGATTCCTGTTCGCCTTTCACACTGGTGGATAGGAAAGTATTTGAGGAGAAATTTGCAAAACATAACATTATGATAGAGAAGGCAGACATTTCTCCATTGGGGTACAACAAAGTGCCCATACCCTTAGAAGGCATGGTAAGAATGAGGATTTCTTTCAAAGACAGACACACGGTGGGGAAGGTTTATATTTCAAAAGAGGGGTCATGCTTGTTGGGATGGAAGCATCAGAAGGAGCTTGGCATAAAGCTTGATCCTAATAACAGTGAACAGGTTCTACTCATGGAAACCCCAGGGGTTGGAGCCACGCTAATTGAGGGTTACCCGGAGGTATTCAATGAGGAGTTAGGACTACTTAAGAATTACATGCACAAAATTGTACTTAAAGAGGGGGCAAGGCCAGTCATTCACAGAACAAGGTCAGTACCCTTATTGATGAGGGAACCATTGAAATTGGAGTTGGAGAAGCTAGTGAGACAAGGGGTGATACAAGAAATTGAGAGCTCAGCGTGGTTGGCACCCATTGTGATCACGACTAAGGATGGGGGTAAGAGCATTAGGCTCTGTGTGGATTTGAGAGCGCTTAACGGAAACATTGTGGTAGACAGACACCCTTTGCCAAGAATTAATGAGATGTTGAGCACCTTGCAAGGTGCTAAAGTGTTTAGTGTCCTTGATCTATCGGCAGCATACTATCAGGTGAAATTACACCCTGAGTCACAACCGCTGACGGCATTCACTACCCCTTTTGGCAACTACAAGTTCTTAAGAATGCCTTTTGGACTAGCCTCGGCAGCCTCAGCCTTCCAGAGAGCCATGCAGCATGTGCTCAAAGATTGCAAAAAATCCATGTGCTTCCAAGATGACATACTAATATATGGCATGAGCGAAGAGGAACATAAGGTCAATGCAGAGAGGGTGTTGGAAAGGTTGAAAGAAGTAGGGTTTACTACTAAAGAGAGTAAGTGCAAGGTAGGGGTAACCTCCGTAGAGTATTTGGGGCACATAATCTCGGAAGAGGGAATCAAACCTAAACATAGCCTAGTAGAAGCTGTGATGAAAGCACCCACACCCACTAGCAAGGAAGAAGTGCTGTCATTCCTAGGCCTGGCGGAGTACATGGCAAAGTTCATAAGGAATTTTGCTATGATGGCTCAACCCTTAAGGGAAATGCTAAAGAAAAAATGTGATTTCACTTGGGGGAGAGAACAGGAAGAGGCAACAGAACATATAAAAGAAGCAATTTCCAAGGCACCATACATAGGCAATTTTGATGTCAATAAGGATACCATAATCACCACGGATGCCAGTAGCAAAGGGATTGGGGCGATGTTATCACAGAGTACGAAGGAAGGTACAAATGTGGTGGCGTTTGCTTCAAGAACATTTTCAGCAGCCGAATCTAATTACTCCACGATAGAGAAAGAGGCTTTGGCTGTGTACTGGGCGATCCGACACTTCAATTTCTATGTGTGGGGCATGCCGTTCTCTGTGCACACGGACCACAAACCCTTAGTGGGGTTATTTGGGAAAAAAGAATTGGAAAATCTGACACCCCGTATTGCTAAATGGATACTGGGCTTACAAAGCTTCAATTTTAAAGTGGGTTATCTACCTGGTCACCAAAACAAGGTGGCAGATTTTCTGTCTAGATCACCATTAGAGGAAGGTGTGGAATCAGAGACAGAAAAAAAAAAGGTGATGGAGATAAAGATACCTGCAGTGACAAAAGAAGTATGGGATGTGCATTCAGAACAGGATGCAAATCTGGTGGAAGTGAGAAGGAGGGTGACCGAAGGGTGGCCCAATAAGTGCAAGGATCTGGCGGAAGACATCCAACCGTACTGGAATGTACGCAATGACTTGTCTATAGAGGGGAAATTTGTACTCAAGTCAGGAAAGATAGTACCCCCGGAGGGATTGAGATCAAAGATAATTGATCTCACCCATGAGGGGCACATGGGCAGGAGTATGTGTAAAGCACGTTTAAGAGCTGTATACTGGTTCCCAGGGATGGATCAACTCATGGAGGACAAAGTGAAGGATTGCTATTCATGCAGTATGAGTGACAAATCCAGAAGCATAAGACACACACCGCTTATACCGGTGGAAGTCCCCATGGTCCCATGGGACAAACTAGGATTGGACATTACAGGGCCCATCAGGTCGATTGGACCTCAGGACAGGTACCTATTAGTACTAATTGACTATTACTCAAATTGGATATCGTGCAAATTTGTGAACTCAATAAATACTAAGACACTTATAGAGTTCATGAGCGAAATATTCTCGAGAGAAGGAATTCCCCCCACCTTGGTTACTGACAACGGGGTACAGTTTGTGTCGGAGGAAATGAGGGAGTTCCTTAAAGACATGTCAATATCACATGTACGCACACCCCTATATTGTCCAAGAGCCAATGGGAAGGTGGAGAGGGCAAATAGGATGATGAAGGAGTGCATACAACTGGCTAATAAGTCAGGGTTAGCTGTTGAGCCTGCTATTAGGGATATGCTATGGGCATACCACACAACACCAAGTCTGTCAACGGGACAGTCACCCTTTGAATTATTGAGGGGAAGGAAGGCAGGCACAAAGTTGTCCCCAAACTGGTTGGGTCCGAAGGAGAGGGTATTGGTCAACTTGAGTGAATTCAAAGCTAGGACTGATACTCGGCAGAGGAAGTACCAGGAATGGTATGATAGGAGGTGGGGGGCACAGGAGAAATCCCTCAGTCCAGGGCAAAGTGTGTACATCAGGAAACCCGAGATACAGGGTGGAAGTGGAGGCAAATACTACCCTCCGGGTAGAATAAAGGAGGTCAAAAGGAACGTGGTTATCATGGAGGACGGAAAGAAATGGAGCATGGACAGGGTGGCATTGGATGACAGCGGGGGTATCCACAAAGAGGATGACAGGGGTCAAGGACAAGGTGATGGGGTGGTGAAGACTCAAATCAGGAGAGGGTATCGCCAAAGGTACACTCCATGCTGGCACAAGGATTTTAGTATGGGAGACCAAAGTCAAGCAGGATGTTCTTATACTTAGGTTCACACCACACTTAGAGTACCCAGGTAGGGGATTAGCTTTGTTTGCCTATTCCTGTAGGTATTTACTCTCCCATGTTTTTTCCCCTTGATGGTCTGTTAGGGAAGGAAGATGTGTTGTAACTTCCTCCCTTGGTATGTTCCACCCACCCCTCCCTTTTTCCCCACTATGGTACAGTCGTGGAATGTTGGAGTGAAGTCTACCTTGGAATGTTGACAAGGGACTTCTGGTGAGTGTGATGCTGTAACTGACAAGCTGAAGATGCGTCTATGGTTTTAACCAATAAAGAAGTAAATCATTCAACTTACCTGCGTGGATACTTACTACAAGAGCCTATGCTTTATGCCCTGCTGGTACTTTGTAGTAAAGCTGAATCTTAACATCCTCTTACCTTCAGCCTTCAAATGACCTTTTTAAGTATACAGATATATGTCCAATGTCTTAAAAACTAAAGATATAACCAATTTAGAATTACGTTGTATATAGGCCGGATGCTAAATAGATAATTATGTTGAAAAACAACCATGTTCCTTCCCCACTAAAGAAGGGTTGTGAATCTTTCCCTCACTACAGCTCATGATAACCAAGGAATTCCGATGCTCAGCTTTGGATGTTTGATGTTAACAGTATACAAAAGGGAAAGAATAGAATCACTGCCCACGCCTAAGGGTGAGATGCTCTCTGTAATTTCGCGACTCTTAGCGGTACTTGATTTAGTAATAGGGACATATGTAATTCAAAGATCTTTCCGTTTTTTTCAGTGAGCACTGCTTGTGCATAGCCAACCGATATAAATAGGAGTACCAATCGTGTAGGCTAAAATTTATGAAAGGAAGAATCTTTTATGTGTGAGATCTACATATAGGAAACAAATTAACTGACCCAGGTGCTTAATATATATCCTATGTCTTTTTATTTTCACATTATACGTTAACACTTTGCGCACCAATCTGTTTCATCTATGGGGCACCTTCTTATATCCTGGAGAAACTCAATTTCTTTCCCCTCACAGATCTATTTGGTGATAAGTTTGTTCTATCAAATTATCTACAGTATACAATTGGACCTTGACTTACCGGAAGATTTTCTGTGCCGCCTCCAAATTCGCGGCCCATGTAAATAAGACTATTTTTTGTTCTATACATACTAAATACAATAAATAGTAAGTCAGCAAAAGGTACACACATGGGTTTGACTGTAAAAACGGCTTACAAGAGATAATTGTCAGACTCTATGTGTTAATTCTGAGGGTCTCACAGTTTATGTTTCAAAGCGGTGATACTTTGTCTAAATAATCTAAATAAATACAAATTGCTATCCCCAGTTATTGGATGTTTGCAATCAACCATTTGTTTTAATATCTTTTCAGGATAACCCCATCCAACACTTCTTTCAAAATTAATGTATAGCAATTGGTCCTGATGAAGGTGGTTTAATTTAATCTATGTCCCACCGAAACGTGCATTGATCTATTCTCCAAAGACGGGAATCCAGTCTGAGACATATAACAAAATAAGAAATCATTGAGATGTATTAGCATATATAAATTATAAACCAATGATCTCGCCTTAGTTTACTGGATCCCTTATATGTTCTTGAACAGTTTTTTGTATTGTTTGTTGGTCTAGGATGTATGACAGTATAGATGAGACATGTGATTGGTATGAATGTATGTCTGATGATTGAGTGTGTGGTTATTTCGAGATTTGTGGTGTTAGAATTGTTTCCTTCAATGTGTATTGTTTACTTGTCCATATAGAAACTGTATTGTTTACTTAATTTACCCATGTCAGAATTATTGAGACATCAAGCCATTCATGAGACTAAGTACATGAGATGTAAACACATTGAATAATTGTTAAATTTGAATTAATTTGTATGTTTTGTCCTAAATGTTTTGTATAAATTAATAATAATGAACTCCTTGAAAAAGAGAAAAATCTAAAAATCTCTTTATAAACAAATATAGTTTTACGAAAATATTTGGTTGAGTGAATACTGTGGGGACATGTTTTGTGCATGAGCTTAAATGGCCAGCTATTAAAGAGATATAGGTCAGTCTAGAGGTTTTGTAGTATATTTCTGAGTTGCTTATGGTAACAAGCCAGTGATAAAGGTTACAAGCTCAATTGTTTATAACGAAAAGGTATGATAAAGGCAGAAGGTCTGGCATATTGATTGTGAAAAACATATGTTAAGGTTAATAGGCAGTTAAGGGTAGAATGTTATTACTCTGGATGAAAGTCGATAGGTACTTTGTTACATGGAATCTCACATTTTACCACAGTAGACAAGCATTTTGGTGCTGGTTACCCCCACTGACAAACCGTGGGTATAGATGATTGTTACTGTCACAATCATTATTAGGCTCCATTAGGAGAGATAGTATTTTGCTTTCCCAACTGTAATTTTGTATACGTTGTAATTTTATGACCATATGCCTGATGGTTGCCTTGTGTTAGATGTTATGTTCAGAAAAGGAGGCCTTAGTTGGTTAGTTGGTTAGGATGATAAACCATTGATAACTGCTACAGGCCTGATCAGTGCACTGCACTGCAAAAACTATATCTGTTGTAATAAGTTTGATCTCTCTATTATGAAAAGTTATGATAAACACATTAGGCTTGGCATATTTGTTGTGAAAAGCATATGTGAATAACAACAGACATTTAAGGGTGGATTTGTATTTTTCTGTATTAAAGCCTACAGATATTTTGTTATGTGAAATGTCAAGTTACCTTTGCAGGGAATGATTTTGGTATTGGTTACTGCCTCTGACAAACCACTAGAGGGAGAATATTTTCATTGTAATATTTCTTGCTAGAATCTCTTCTTAGATGTCTGCCAAGTTTTTGTAAAATAGAAAAAACTGTAGATAATACATACATCCAAATATATTTGGGTCCACTCTATTCTGACACTGGTCTGTCTGAGTTTCATTTACAGTCTGCTTTCATCCATGACAGCTAACTGTATTTGGTAATAGCTCAGTCTGCATCAGTCAGTGGCTCTTTTGCTCTGTGAATGATGGCATTTTTTGGATCCATTGTGCACATCCAATGCACCACTCTATAGCGAAGATATACAAAGCCATTTAGCATTTCTTAATGGGCTAAATCACTATTTTTGCCCTTTAAGAAATGCTAAATGGCCTTTTCAGATGTACAAAGGGCCAAAAACTGTCAACATTTTTGATTTCTAAATGGTAGAAATTGTAAATTGTCACTGCTATTTACGAATAGCAAATAGGGATTACCTTTTTGCTATTCCTAAAGCACATGTACAAAGCATTTTCTATGTGTCGATGTTAATTATGTGCAAACTAAAGAAATGCATCAAAAATGCATTTTTTTTATTGTGACATGAAGCGGGGCATATGTGCAGTTTCTCTTAAGAAATTGGAATTTAAGAATGCAAACCATTTCCTATTCCACCCATGGGCTGGAATGCAATGGCATTTCCTATTTGAGATTTCCCTGAGAGTGATTCCTAATCTGTAGGAATCGCTATTAGGGAATCACAAATGTTGTACCTATTCTTTTGCATTTCTTAAATAGCAATTCCTACAGAGACACTATTTAAAAAAATGCAAACAGGAAGCTTAGTAAATTTGTTCCTATGTCTCATCCTATACCTCTCTTAATATAAGCTCTACCTCAATTTTCTGACTCATCCCAAACCCCATTCTACTACTATGGTTTTCCAAATAACCCTTTCTTGACTCCTCCATCCTTTATCCCACCTTCACTCACTCCAAACCTCATTGTAATACTATGATCTCCCAAATAACCCTTAATAGACTCTTCCCTCCTCTATCCATCCTTGACTCCCCCCCAAATCTCATTTTACTACTATGATATCCAAAATAACATTTCCTAGACTCTTCCCTCCTGCATCTCTCCTTTGAGTTATCCCAAACACCATTTTACTACTATGATCTCCCTAACAACCCTTTCTAGACTCTTCGCTCCTCTAGGCCTCCTTTATCCTATTCAATCAAACCAACAGACTCACAAGTGAACAAATACCCCCACAAAAAATAACATCAATAATAGTCTAACAAAAAGCAAACAAATTATGGAGACAACATGAAGTATGTGGGTCTCACCTTCCTCAGGGCGCATTTACCAAAAACAGTGGCAGTGGGACGTGCCTGGACTTCAGGATGAGCGCGCAAATAACAGCAACAGAATATCTGTAAGGAGACAATAAAGGGATACCAAAACCCAAAACGGGACCTGATTCGCAGGGTATAAACAGCGGTCGAGCTAGCTGGTTGAAGTCAAGAAAAATAGGAATCCTACACGTTGAAATAAAGACTGAAAGACCAGTGTTTCCAAGGCCAGAAACGCTCCATAAAGGGCCACTTGTTTTACTAAATGGATAGGCTGCACAGAATTCAAAGATACAGCGATGGGCGTCCAAACAATGCAGATATTCCAGCACCTTCCGCTGGAAGATAACAACGACGAAGACATTCAGCGGGATACCAGCCGGGAGCCGGGTCAGCTTAACCCTTGGTATATGGGCCCTGAGGATGGTGAGACCTATATTGGGGTCTAACACCAAAAAGCGCATCAGCGCTGAAGAAGCCTCTTGAACCTTAATTGTTATTGTCTCTTCTCAATTCCCCCAAGATTTATCTTTGAATTTGATGATTTGAACTCTATTGCTTGTCTGATTACACATTGTTATTTTTCAACTTCATTTGCTACATTTATTGTTCATTTTGTCGCCATAATTATTTTGTTCACTTGTTTTTTATTCATGATTTATGTATTGTCGGATTCCTGAACTTCAGGACGTATGAGTTTGTGTGGGTATGAATTTGGATGTTTGGATGATGTTTGGATCTTTGAATGGCTGAGTCTGTGTGGCGTGGAATGTGCTTTGTTGTTATTATGTATCTATTTAAAAGTTAAACCTAATGAATTGACAATAACATTTTGATATGTTTTGATACTTAATTTTGGTGTGTTTATGTCAGTAGGCCAGCATTTGAGGTGACTTTAAATATGTGACGTATTGCACATATTGAGTCATACAGGTAGAGAATGTTCCTTTTGAGTAGTTTGCTGATTTCCCCTGTTTTTCTCTACCTACATTCTGCCTCAAGGGCCCCCTCTGTGTGAGTGGTTGATCTCATACATACATCTTAGAAAAGCTAGGGGTACCCAGCTATTCTTGTTACTGGAATCACAGCACTACCAGCAATTTATCCTACTCAGGGCTCAGCTTAACCTTTTTCATAGGTTAGCCACTTTTCCTTGTTGCAGTGTCTGGACACATGACCTCCCCCTTGCCTTTGCAACCAGTAAATAGAAAATTGCTTTTTTTTCCCAGCTTAGATGCTGTGCTATCACCCAGCACCTTGAGACCCTCACTGGTGAGTACCTGCGCTTGAACAACCCCTGATTGATTGATTGATTGATTATCAAGCCCCTTCTGATCATATATTCCGTACGTCAGTGCACAGAAATACTGCATCTTTTGCAATCTTGGGCCTCAGATGAAATCATATTGATTGTATACACTTTCTTGAGACTTGTGATCAAGAATAGAAAATCTCCTGAGTAGGATTTCACAGTTTACCATATTCTTTGGTTGTGTACTCGGTGATTTGTCAGCTTAATGAATTGTCCAATATGCTGAGGGGGGCCTAATTTTCTCTTTATTTTTATTCTGATTGTTTTTAACTTTGTTGCAGACCTTTTTTGATAGTTGCTTGGCTCTTTACTACTTCTCAAGGAAACCAATATGAAATTGTGCTGCGTTTAGCTTGTTTTAATATTAACTTGTTAATTATAGTATATGTAATATACTTTTTTGGTCTATTTTCTTTATGACAAAATAAAGTATTTGACCTGAATTGAGTGACCGAGTTCATGTATGATGATTTATTGAGTGTCTACACCCCTCAATGCCACAAGAGGCTCTTTCATACATAAACTGGTGCCATTGGCAATGCTTGTTAAATATGGAATTTTCTCAACACAAGAATATTATCCACAGACTAAGAACATCACTTGGAGCTCCGCATGGGACACTTCGAGATTCCTCTCAAAAATCTCTTCTCTCATACACTCAAAATAGTACTGATGATCATTGGTACTTTTACTAGGGCTACTCGGTTACTGATGTTCCTATCTGCAGGGGATCTGGCCTGGACTGTTCCTATTGGAGCTGTACCAAGATTTATTTTCATATGGCTGATCTCTGTATAAAGTGGCATTTTGGGTGAAAAAGCAATGGTCGGGAATGTGGACCTGAACAATCCCAAGTATCTGAGATTATTTCGAGCATTCTTTCCATCATCTTGCTATAGTTGCTTGAGAAAGACTGTGGCACCAGAATTCCAAATGTCAATATGCCAATTCCAAAGTAGGCACATCCTTCTTTGCTTATGGCTAAATGCCTTACAGTACTGGCTAAATCCAAGATTCTGAAACGCTAAAGACTTCTATTCAGTGTTTATATTATTTCAAAACCATATAGGACTGCAGTGGACATTTTTCAAATCTCTGTTACTTAAGTTCATAAATAATTGTTGTGATCTTCAAATCTGAAGTGTCCCTTGTATACATATTGTGATTGCACGTTTATCAATACAGCCATCAAAATTCTCGATAGAACAGACACATGTATGGCCATAACAATTGAATGTAATTTGATAAGGCCCAAAAGGGAATTCAATAGAAAAAAAAGGAGAAAAAAAGGCCACAAAGCAGAATGCCATTGTGTGCTTGATTTCTTATTTACTCTGCAGTTTCCTCCAAAAACATTACCATGACGTTTCTTGCCTGGAAATGATTTTGCACTACCTTAAACGATTTTTTCCCCCACTAGCAATTTCCAATATTCTTATACAGGCTTTCACCACTCACTTAGACCATTCCCTATCAGTGAAGAGTGATTACTGAACGTGAGCTTCATTGTATGTGACCTATTTATTAAGGGTATGTCCCAGCATATCTTAACCAACATATTATCAGACAGTAATATCGTGTCCTAAATAATATGTACAATAATAGCCTCCACTGGAGTTAATAATAAAAAATCTACACCGAGTGCTATTATATTTGTTTAAATAATACATAACAAAACAATATTTCTCTGAGACATATATTTACTTATCATATTCTAACATGTAAGCATGTTGTGTCATTCCATGATGAATGCACTTTTTTCTTTGATGGGGGAGCATTTGGGCACCCTTCAGGATTGCATTTTACACTGAGGCTTTGGCAATATTACCAGCGTAACCTTGTGCTCTCACAAAAAGCTCATGAGCAACCAAAGGAAAATGTTAACATGGCTCCATCTGGCAACCATATTTCTACCAGTTTGAGGATTCAGAGGTTAAAATGCCCGCTCGTTAACTGAATGAACTCAAATCCAGGATGCCACCACTTGTGTAGTTACAAGAGGGTCCACAGGCCCGGATGTCTTTTTTAGTATGCTTTCCTATATCCTCTAACATATGCTCCATGTGCTGTGCTAAACCAAATAAATTCAGTGTTGGTAACAAAATACACTGGTTACATGTTTTTAACCCCCGGTTAGCATTACCCATCAAGTCAACTTTGCTGGAACTTATTAGGCTCGGGCCTGCTCCTGATCAACCTCTACCGTCCAACACATTTTGTTTTATGGTAAAATATTGGTTTGTCTAAATCCTCTTCCTTCGGCCGCTGTGTACCAGTCACGTGACCCATTGGAGTACAGTATGATTAATCCCACTTATACTCTAAATTATGGCTATTACTGCTTGACACTTTTCCTGTACTGCATGTCTGACTGTTAATTGTACTTTCACTGTCCTGCACTGTTATGGTCTAGTTAATGCTTGTACATGATTCCGGCGCCAAAAGACCATGACACGTGCTAGAGAAAGACCTGCAAAATAAAAATATTCAAAACATCTATGATTAAACCACACTGAATCTTGATGACGCCAAATATGAGCTTTATCCATATGGAGCTTTTGAATTTAATTACTCTCTCTGTACAGAACTTATTTTGAGAATAGTTTATTGATCATTTCTGTTGCTACACTTATTATTGGTACTTCATTCATATTCAGCCTATTAACACTGGAAATGTCTACTCGATATTGTGTGAATTTATGAAGTCATCCTTCAGCTATGCACGGCGATTGCGTGGCCTATATCTGAAAGGACACTTCCCAAGAGACTTAGAAGTTATTAAAATAATGTTGCTGCAATTGGCTTCAGGAATTGCTGTTGGCGCTCAATGAGCACTTTGGTATATAACTAACTGCCGTAGTACTATATTAATCTGTGTTCCCAGCAGTTTCATTTTACAGAGAGTCATGACCTTGCAAAGGTTTAGAGTGTTTATATTCTCTGAAGCTTCACTATGTTTGTTAGATTATGTTATTGACAATTGAATTGCACTTAACTTTGGGGGTTTTGAGCATAGCAAAAAGCCTTCCGTCTATACGCTATCAAATGCATTGACGCTGAAGGTCAAACACTGAATGTGCTTAGCCAAGTGTTCAGTATATTAAGAAGATGGTTGAATAAACAAGCATTCGGAATTCCATTAGTCATTTTTTTTACTTCCATGGTCTTTAACATCATGTTTATTAGGAGAGAGCACACCTCAAGCAGAAAATGAAGTACATTAGCGCCTATGTTTATGTGACTGTAAATGTTTAAGTGTGAAAGCCACAGTTAATATCTCAATGAGTACATTTAATTTCTCCTTAGCAATACAAAATACTGCTCTAAAACACTCATTTCCACATATCAATGCACGTTAAGGTGTTATGAGTCTTTCTTAAACTTCTCTTTGGGCTCCTCCCCCCAGCTTCCACTACGGTTACAAAAGTCTGGCTGGGAGGAAGAAGTTCACAGACATTTTAAATATTCATCATGTCACTCATGCACTATAGGGCTTGGGCACCATTGCCGCCCTTGACAAATGCAAACATATCATTTTAAAACAGATGCTTTGTCTCCCAAACCATCACAAGGTATAGGTGCGTCATTCTTTTTGAAGATAAGACATGTAGCATTTAGCCTGGCTGGATCCCTTCCATAAACTGGCATGGCAACAGCCTCGTTTAGGGTCAGGGGAACCCCCAGGTTTTCCAACAGTCGAGCCACAGCTAGATCTTCTGCCAGAAACCCTATTAGGTCACAGTGATGGTCCAGTCCCAATATTTTGGGCAGGGCACTTATTGGTTTTCCTTGCCCCGGTCCACCATGCATGGTGTGGTCGACACAGGAATGCAAAACAAACTTTAATCCTTACACGCAGGAGCAAATCTCCATGCGAATTGTTTGGTTTTCAGAACCAAGCTCCTGTTTTGCAGTTTGTCTGTGAAAAACAAAACGAAAGCAGAGTGGGCCAAAAAAACATGGCTATCTGCTCGAAATTCGTCTGAGCATTAAGTGCATTGGTAGCAGGCCTTCAGCTATCTGCAGAGTGCTGCAAACATTCACTGCACATGGCCGTTGTCCATCTGCAGCACGGTTTACATACAGGATCTGGCCTACAGCCAGGCCCTGTGTCCACTAGCAGCCAGCGCCAGATGTGTGTGATGTTCAGCTGGCTACAGCTGGTAATGTTCCCTGTTGGAACATAGTATACAAAAATTGCTCAGGGAAATGTCTTGATATTGTGCACATCTTGTGTGACATATATTCAGGCTTTAGTCCCCTAGCAAAAATAGCATTGACATTATCACAATGTATTTACTCCCAATATTTAAATTTGACAATAGTTCTGTTGACTCCAGATATACTCGTCGGGTTTACACACACCATTCAAACTCATATTTAAAAAAGATCCTTCTCACATGTGCAATCCTTTGTAAAATCGGCACTTGCTCAGAGCACAAGGTTATTCTGAAATGCAGTTGCTGCCATAAATGTCCATGTTTTAAAGCAATACATGATGGGCATAGGTGCGGCTCTAAAACCACTCTAAAAGTCATATAGGAAAAAATGTACCCAGATCCCAGTGACAATTTTTCATATAAAGATCGACAAAACTGTGGCCTAAATCTTTACGCACTTCATATCTCGTTGCAAATCATGAGATTCATAGACAAGAGCTCATACATGTCCCATTAACGTCACAACTCTACCCCTTGTTCCAATAACAGATGCCTGTGAATATCATAGAGTTCTAATAAAAGTGTTAACCTAGATCACAGAGCAGAACAGCCTTAGGAAGCATGGAACCTGGACAGAACAGATTTAGAAACCTTCATCTTCATGTGCAAAAGGTTAAATATGTGTATGAAAACGGTCCGGGTCCTAAAGTTACTTTAACAAAAGGAAAAGTGAACTGTTCATTTTCTGTACGTTTCAGGGCATTATCAATTCTATCTAGTTCTTCCAAACTAGCAGAGTCCTTAGTATCTAAATCATTCAAGTCAAAATCTAAGGAATTCCCATCACCTGTTCCTTTAACATGCAGCTTTGCCTTGCTATAATCTTTGCACTCTTTCTTCTGCAGTTACTGCCATCTCTTTTTAATATCCGGTACAAGAGGTTTAGTAGTGGATATGGCATTTTTATTTTGCGGAACTGTCTCCCTTTGTTGGACCTGGAACTGTTTGCAGGGTTCTGCCCAAATGTTTTGCCTTCTTCCTCCTGTTTTTTCAGAATTGTTATTGTTGGCTTTAGGACTCTGGGCACTTTACCACTGCTAATCAGTGCTAAAGTGCATATGCTCTCTCTCTCAATTATATTGGTGATTGGTTAATCCATGTTTGGCATATTTGATTTACTAATAAACCCGTAGTGAAGTGCTCCAGAGGTGCCCAGGGCCTGTAAACCAAATGCTACTAGTGGGCCTGCAGCGCTGATTTTGCAACCCACATGAGTAGCCCTACAAACATGTCTCAGACCTAACACTGTAGTGTCTGTGTGTGCAGTTTTGAACTGCCATTTCGACCTGGCACGTGCACCTACTTGCCAGATCCAAACGTTCCCTTTCACTGCATGTAAGGCATCCCTAAGGTAGTCCCAGAGCAGCCCAATGGGCAAGATACAGAGTCTATAAAAGGTAGGACATGTGCTGGTGTGTTTTACATGTCCTATTAGTAAAATACTGCTAATTTCGTTTTTCACTATTTCAAGGACTGTCTCTCCCATAGGGTAACATGGGGATTTCCTTGAAATATCTTTTAAGTATAATTTCCCATTGAGGGCAGGTAGAGATTTGTTGTGTGGGATCTCTGAACTAATAATTTAAAAATACATCTTTCGGTGAACTTGGGGTTTAAATTGCATGTTTGAAAATGGCACTTTTAGAAAGTGGGCTTTTTCTTCCTTAACTATTCTGTGCCTCTGCCTGTCTGTAGAATTCATGTCTGAGTTAGGATGACTGTTATACTCTTGTTCATTCACTCTAGACAGACATACAAAGGTAGCTGACGTGTGCCTTGCATATCCTGATGGGTCTTCACCAGGCTGATGGGCCTTCCAGGGCTAAAGGGTTGATAGGAATCATCACTGACACCTGAATAGGGCTGTTCCTGTCCTCACACAAAGCAGTCTCCACCCCCTGTGGTGTGTCTGGAGCCAGGTCAGGGAAAGGTTGGGTCTTGTGCACGACAACGATTTTCCTTTGAAGGTTCCTACTTCAAAGGCAGAATTGGACCTCTGACACTATAAAATCAGAACACTTCTGGACTGAACACATTGTGCCAGGAAGAAGAACTGGATCTTGTAGGAGGGACTGTCACTCTGTCTGCTGCTGTGTTGTGCTGGCCTGCTGCATGATTCTTCTGTCCTGGGAGTGAAAGGACTGGACTTTACTGTCTGAATCCTGCATCCAAGGTTCTCCAAGGGCTTGTATGTACTTGCCTCCTGTTAAGAAGTCTCAGGGCCATCCGCTACTTCAGCTGCATCTTCTTAACAGCACCTGGACTTCTCTGCTGGGAGTCCTGATTGTAAAGTGGAGCCAAATCTAGTTTCTGGGCCCTTGGAATCATGTGGCTGGTGCTGCAACTCACAAAAGCAACATTGATGTTGTCAGCGATGACGCTGTCTGCAGCAGACCTGAGCGGAACGCTCATGAAGAGCACGACGCACCACCCCGACTTACATCGCAGCCCTGGTGCTGCCACCAACAGAAACTTATCAACAATGACTTCGTCATTGAGGCCCCTCCCTGCCACTGAGCCAAGCACCCACTTAGGAAGTGCATGACACACCCCCCAATTTGCACCTCAGCCCGACCTCTCAGATGACAGCGTTTCAAATAGATGCCGTGCTGCTGCCTGCACTGGAGCTGAAGTCACCGCTCGTGTAGTGCACAATGCACCACTCCAACTTACACTGCAGCCCTCACCCTAGTTGATGTGTCAACCGCATCATCGTGGAGTCAATAATCATTGTGGGTGACCTCCCAAGCTCATTAACATCGCACCATTGTCAGGAACCGACCCCAGGATGCCATTGCCACATCACCTCCCCTGTGTAGCATTAAGGAACTGATGCCTCACCGGCCCCAGCGATATCTAACCTCCCCGACGCTGTGCAACATCTTTGTTTTCATTGATTTCAAGGTATTCTTACTGTGGATCGGTGCTTACTATGGTCAGTGCTGAACTGTGGATTAGTACCTATCACAACGTCGCAATAGCCCCTGTTGGAGCCATTATTATCTAGAAGCTATATTTTTACACTAATCTGATGTTAGAATGACATCTCAACTTGTGTCTGTTGGATTTTCGTTGTTTTGATCTTGTTTTATTCAGATAAATATTCACTATTTTTCTAAACTAGTGTGGACTCCATTTGTGGCGTTTTCGCTATGTTACTATGTATGTATGTACAAATGCTTTACACATTGACTCTGAGATAATTCTGACTGCTCATGCCAAGCTACCAGAGTGGTCAATAGGTGTTATCTTAGCTCTGTGACTCCCTTACCTCGACTAGAGTGAGGGTCCCTACTTGGACAGGGTGCAATGCACTGCCAACTAGAGACCCCATTTCTAACATTTCTAGTCAGTGGTGAAAACAGGACTTGTGTCAAGTCAAGTCAAATATACTTTTATTTGATTTCATTAAAAAAATCATAAAAGGGTGGGAAAATCACCATGGATAAGACACACATGAAATATAGATTTAAAAAAAAATATACATATTTAAAGTATGGAAAGGCACATTTTAAAAAGTATTAAAACATACAAGCAGTGCAATAGAAGGATATCAAGGCTGATTGTTCTAAAACTACTTGAGTTGGTTGGCGGTTTCTATTATGTCCAGTTATCTTGCCGTGATTTTCCAAAAATGTATGGCCCAGCAGGACAATTGCATTAATGAGCCCCCGAGACAATGAATTACTACTGCTCTACAAGTTCCTATTTGCTCCTTCTTGAAAGCCTCCCAAAGGGCCGTTTTTGTGTTTCTGCTAGGACCGGGCAGATACATATTAGATGTAGTAAAGACTCATCCCCTACTCCGCATAGGCGGCATTCCTTTGATTGTCATAGATATTTCCATTTCTGGGTTAGGTCCTTTGATGGATAAGACCCAAGCCTCAGTAGCGTAAAGAAGTGCTTTTTCTGACGAGGAAAATAATCTAACAAGTAAGGTTGAGGTTGCAGCCTTTGATATGTCTGTATAACGGTCCAGGCATGGGATTTTTTTGCTAGGGCTGTTTTGTCTATCGATAAAGAATTCCGTTTTATGGCTTTGTTGACCACAGATTTGAAGCCAGGGTAGGTAGGAGCAGTAAGCCAGGCTTCCTCTAGCTGCAGTGCCGAGAGTGAAGCCTTCAGAACTTTGAAGATTGAATTATTAAGCCTGGCTTGGTTTTCGATCTTAACCCAACAGTGATGAGCGAGTTTGTTGTCCTCTTTGTCCCTCATCCTCCAGTAGAACTTGACTAGTGCACCTTGTCTATCGGGGATCTGATTTCTTAAGCCGAATTCTAACCGAATTTGAGCTTCCAGAATATGGCCTAGGATTGCAAACAGTTTCTTAAAGAATTGATTGTGCTAGGTTTAGACCTGTGGCATCTTTGCCGTTCAAGATTTCTGTACCGTATGAGATGGAGGGAAGGAAATTTGCTGCGACAACCTTTAGTAAATGACCAGTGGAGCAGCCTGTGAGCTTGTTTTTTAGGATTTTAAAGGCGAACCTCAGCTGTTTGAATTTTGCGCGACCTTGGTCCAGATGTGTCTTGAAGTTAAGGTTGCGGTCAATTTAAAAGCCTAGGTATTTGTACGAGTCCACCTCGGTCAGGGGTCACTTGTCCAAGGTCCAAATGAATTTATGATATTTTACTGCTTTAAGATGTTTGACAAAGCGTATCACCTTCGTTTTTTTGTTGGTTGATGGTTAATTGAGCCAAGGTGGTATAAGCTCCAAGTTTGGTGATGAATCGTTGCAAGCCTACTGGCGCCAGTAGAACAATATTGTATGCGTATTGAAGGCTGGGTGTAGGTATTTTGCCAAGTTTTGGAGGGTCAGATTGAATTGACCGAAGGTGCTCGTCCAGGTCAGCGATGTAAATGTTAAAAAGGCAGGGCACCAGCACACACCCTTGTTTTAACCCGTTAAGAGTTGTGATCTTGTTCGTTATACTGAGCCCGTCTCCTTTCCTGATCTGGACCCACGTCTGAGAATACAAGTTTATTATGGCCTCCGGCAACTTGGCTGGGACCCCCAATTATGAATTTTTGCCCATAGTGTGGCTCTCGAGACTTTGTCAAAGGCCGCTTTAAGGTCTTTGAAACATGCGTACAGTGGCCTTGGTTTTGCCAGGGCCTGGTTGGCTAAAAGGGTTAGGGCAGAAATGTTCGTAAGAGTGCCCATCCCTGTCCTAAATCCAGTTTGCATAGGAGGAATAAGATTTATTTGTGCCGCCCAGTCCTCTAAGTCTGTCAGCAGGTTTGATGCGTATATTTTTGCCTCCACATCGATTAACACAATCAATCTATAATTTGAGGGCTCGGAACGAGAACCTGACTCGTATATTGGGCTGAGGATACTTCCCCTCCAGGAGTCAGTGATCGTATTGAAGGCTAAAACGTTGGAGCAAAGAGGGGTCAGATGGTTCACTCACAGTAGAGGATTATGCCGGAACAAGGTGTTTGGGAGGCCTTTTGGCCCTGGGGCACCCTCGGGTCTTTAGTTTTTAAATATTTTTAAGACTTGCTCGTTAGGGATCTGTGGGGGAAAGTCTAGTAAATCAGAGGGGGAGTCGTGTTTTACTAGGTTTCTGGCAGCAACTCCGTTCCTTGTTTGGAGGCCACAGTCAGCGATGCCTAGGGTTGGATTTTCATTGTATGGAGATTCAATATGAGCTCTCCATTTTTCCTCCATTACGTCCAAGTTCTGCTGTTGGTTCCTACCATTGGTTTGCTGGTTGATAATTTCCCAAAAGTGCTTGGAGTCTCTTTGTTTACAAGAGTAATGGAGTTTTGCCCAAAGGTGTTCATGGAACGCTTTCTTGGCGGCCTTTATATCTCTTTTGATGCCTTTCTGGCTTTAGAAATTGAAAGCAGTAGATCTTGGGAGGAGGGTGAGCCCCGAGTTCTTGATTGTCGTAAATATTTATTTAAGTGTTGTTTTTGAGTTCTGAGGCATTTAATAAACCTGCTGGCCCTAAAGGTTTTCCTGCTTTACTGCCAGTTACATGATTTGAGCATTTTTGATTTAGTTCTCTGATGAATAACTCCCAGACCAGGATGTTTGATGGTTCTGTTTTGGATTTCTCCAAGCTGCTAAAGCATGTACCCATGAAGTTGCTCATGTTGTCCTTTTTCCATGTGAGACGTTTGAGGTTGCAGCAATGCAGTTGTTGTGGCGTTGCATTAACAAGAACTGGGTTTGTGATTTTTCTTAAGAGCGTCAAGGATTGCGGTTGGTGGTTGCTCTCTGCTCTGTCCATGATTTGAAAGTTTGTGACATGAGGAGCGAGGTCGTGATCCGTGAGAGTGTAGTCGATGATTGAGGCTGATTTTTGAGTGACCCTTGTGTATGCTGCTGGGCAGTCTGACGGGCTTTGACAATTGATCACACGCATTGAGAGATCATGCAGGACATGTGTTTGTACTCTGCATACAGTGATTGGTGTACACTACTTCCATATCGCAGACCATTATGTACCAGCACACTATTTTCTCCTTTTTCTCTCAATTGGTAATTTTTCTAAATTCCTCAAGGCACAGAACATTCTTCTTACCCTATAAGATTGGTTTAATTCTTAGAAATGGAAACCCCTTTCCCGTCGTACAAATTACAGTCAATGGTGCAAAAAGTACAGAAGGGAATTGCTTGGGGCCATCCTTTCCATCCTGTGAGGCGGGATGGTGATATAGCAGAGAGAGCTTTTTGACTACCTCAATTAGTAAGATGTTTGATGCAATCCTGGCTCCGTTGTCTAAACAAGAAAATGATACAGATCACAATGCTGAAATTTATTTTCCAAAACTACAGCACTTATTGAACTTCAACCTTGGAGATACTAATGAGGAAAAGCAAACAGTAAACATCAAATTAGTCTCTGATGAGGGACCTTTAGTAGAATCTGCACCAAGCAACGATGAATTATCTAAAAGGCACTAGATCGTCCAAACAGATCCCCTGGGAGGAGAATCTGCAAGAGCCATACCAACGAATGGTGATGGATATCAAAGATATAGATATAATAAAGATAGATGATGGCCTATTCCCAGTACCACAGACTGTTAAGTCACCAGCAACAAAAGAGAAGAAGCTGTTGATCTGAATAACAAGGAAGTGTTACCACTTTTTAAGAAAAAGAGACAAGGTAAAAAGGTAAAAGTCCAAAAACATTAAGAAGGAAATGAAAAAAGGAGAATCTCTACAAAAGGCCCAAGAGTTATTTTGGTTTGCAAATATGAACAGCTCAAAAGTTAATGATCTCGAACACAAAGATACACTATTGTCTGCCTGAAGCAAGAGAACTGAAATAAAGGTAGAAAATAATGCTGCGATAACTCGCCTCTCGAGGATCTAATCTGTATAACTGTTATGACCCATGAAGTCACGCAAATGTTGCAAAAGCCCAAAGTGACCCGCAAATAATTAAACACAAAGAGTTGCACAGTGATCAAAATTGGGAAGAATTGAGGAGCGAACACTTGAATATGACTGGCAACATTTGCCTACAATCCAGTACGCAGAACTGAAAAAATCTGAAGTATCGTTGTGGTTATGCTTTGTAGATATTTTTGCTGATTGAGACGCAAATCCATTTTTAAATCGTTCAAAAATTCTTTTATTTTTAGCGCAGTCCTGAGACTTTTGAAGAGAACCGAGACATCACTCTGGTGCCTCTTCCTAATAACAAGAGCGTTCATCACAGAGACTGAATGCAGTTATTGAATGTTACTCAAGCTTTGTGGCTGTCAAGGTCTTAAGATTACAGAATGTAATTAGACCATTAGGCTTTGATGTGTGCAAATTAAGCAGGAACAAAGTCTTCGGTCCCCATAAAGATGGAGTAAAGAGTAGGGTGTGATCCCCATTGGAGAAGATATATCCGGAGACAGTGGAAACCCTGGCACATGAAAGTATTGTGACAACAAAACTAAAAGAAGCAAATATAGTGAAGTAATAAGATTTGAAATGAGTTGCAGCAACCATTAATATAGACATGCCAGTTGCAAAGTCATATCAGTCATGATGCCAGCATAATTTGAATCTTATCCTGAAACATTGCTGGTTTAAAAAAAAAATTAAATCTTTGCTTTCAAAATTGCAAGATAATGGTATACATATTGTCGCATTGCAGGAAACTTTGAAAAATAATAATGGGCCTGATTACGATGATGGTGAGACTGCCAGCGGTAGCCTGTCGGTGGTGGTCCCACTGCCATCGGAATGATGATTTCCGCCCGCCACATTAGGATGGCGGGCAAATGGGTGGCTATCAGAGAGACTAACCGCCACTGATCCGGCGGGCTCAAGGAGCCCGTCAGACCATCGGAAGGATTTGTATTCCCTACAATGGTGGTGATGCCTGCCAGGCCTTCCCGTAGGCATTACAGTGTCCCTTTCTGCCCGCCATTTCATGGCTTTTTACCTGCCACGGAAAGGCAGGCAGAAAGGGACATTGGGCATCTGTAGTGGGCGCACCTCCCCCTGGCCCTCAGCTGTGAGTTTTAGGGGCACCAAAGTGCCCCCCTATATATCCATGCACCATGTGGCAGGCATTGCATGGGGCCTGCAAAGTAATGCAGGGATATGTGAAGTGTCTTCTTTTTGTACTGTGGTGTGTGCTGCAGCCAGCAGCACCCGCCACAATGCAAAACATAGGCATTGCGACCACCATTGTGGCAGTTGCATCCGAATGCCTATGGCGGGACCTCTGAGAGCCTGTCGGGCGGACTCATTTACAAATGGATGGAGGTCGGACGAAAGTCCGACCACTATCCTAATCAGCCCCAATGTTCTGGTGCAGGATTATCTTGTTTACAAAGAAAAGTGCTGTGAAGGGCAAATTTGGGAGGCCTGTGGGATGCTTAAGCTTACTGGTGGGTGTGAAAGAGAATCTTAACATTGAGAGAATATTCATAGAGTATATGTATTTCCTAACTGTCTTGATCACAGACACAGAGGATTAGACAAATATCATGCATTTCAGAACCTGAAGAATTTAATCTCATAGTAAGCAGCTATTTTCTACTGCACAAAAAACACGAAATGTATTCCTTCTACTTGAAGAAATTACTTTCCACTAGCCAGCTGTGACAATTCTTCATTAGGGTGACTTTAATACTAAAGTCCCAAATTATTTAGACGAAGACGGTCTAAGAATTCCGGGGCAGCTTTCAAGTATTGCAATGAGAGAACTAAGGATGGGTGGACAAAATATTGGATACGAAATAGTGAATTGCAGAAATAGCGGAAAAAGTAATATTGCTGTGGTTAATATTGGTTTCAATAATATAGTTGTAAATAATATTGGTTTTAATGATCTTTATGTGTGTTACTTCATATATTAATTTGATGTGTTATTAGTGTGTGTATAATTGTTGATAATATATTGAAATATAGTTTGTAATTTTAAGTGATTTATATATTTTTTATTTAATTGGCAATAGTAATTTTTATTGTTGTAGCGGGTTGCTAGGTTTGTATGGGTACAGGGAGAGAAGTTAATTCAGCAATTATAAACAAACAATTTATTATTAATTATTTAATTGATTAATAAATATGCAAAGTGCGTAATATTGATATTTTTTAAGTTATATATTAGGTGCAGGCTGTTGGATTATATGGGTATAGGATGGGACATTAAGGAATAATTAATTCACAATTAATTATTAACTCGTTATTAATCAATTGTTTAATGTTATTAAACTGTTGTAATAATTATATCTTTTGAGCTATATATTGGAAGCCGGCTGTTAGGATTTTAGGAGTATAGGGTGGGAAGTTAATTAAGTAATAATTGATTAACAATTATTTATTATTTTTTTATTAATTATGTAATTACCAAATATGTACATTTTGTAATAATTATATTTTTGAAACTTATATATCAGTTGCTGGTTGTTGAGCATGTAGGGGTATAAGGTGGAAAATTATTAAATAATAATTAATTATCTATTTAATATTAATTATTTAATTGATTATTAATTATATAAATGGTGAAATAATTGTTTTTATTAAGTTATATATTAGGCACAGGCTGCTGGGTTGTAGGATGGGAAGCTAATAATTAATTAACTAATTAAGTAATCATTAATTGTTAATTCCTTTATATATATTTATTTGATTATTACTTCTGTTAATTGTGTTTACATTTATATATGTTAATTATTTTTAAGTGTGGGCTGGTAGGTTTGTGGGGGTATAGTCTGGTAAGTTAATTTAGTCATACAAAAATTACAATAATATTAAATTTATAGCTAGTGTGTTTACTACTCATGTTATTGGTATATAAAAGAAGAAGGTGCACTCATCGAGAGAGATGGCGAGATATAATTTATATAAAAGTATAAAAGAGGCTTTCAAAAGAGACCACCCTTTAAGAGACACTGTCATTAAACAACACCAAAAATATTTAGGAAAGTAATCAGAAAAGCGTCATGGAAAGACAATGAATCGAAATGGACAGAGGTAATACTGGCCCTAAGAGAAAGGAGAACCAAGACGTTCTGCGATCTAGTTAGGAAAACAAGGGCCAAAGTAGAAACCAATAAAAAATTCAACTAACCCAGTATGTGAGGCAACCTGGGTTAAATATAGCTTTACAAAGTGAAAGCAGTCACTGAAAGGTGGAGACGCACAAGGATTCTATGGTGAAGGAAGCATTATTGATAGACTACCAAGAGCTATATAATTTCCAACCATGAAGTGAAATGAAGTATTCATTAATTTAAAAAAAAAATCTCGAGCCCAATGTCCTGATGACCTTTTGGCTAATATATTGAAAACTCAATCCCAAACTTTGGGCCCATCATTAACACCCATTCAGGAAGAAATTAATAGCGGTCATAACTTTCCATCAACTTGGAAGAGCAGCATAAGGGTCCCCATCTTCAAACAAGCATTTACAATGCAAATAGGTCTTGCATTTACGTGAGTTTAAACTATTGGCATTGTAAATGACAATGCCTTTTATTTATGTTTTAAAAACGAAAACAAAAATAAAAGGCATTGTCATTTGCAATGTCATTAGCTCAAACATGCATAAATACGAGAACTATTGCATTGCAAATGCTTGTTGTAGCATGCCAGCTTCCAGGGTGGCCTGATCCTATAAATGGCCGTATGGCTGACAGTCTTTTGACTGCATCGCACTTACCGGGGAATAGTCCCAGTACATGGATGGGTGGGACGGAGAAGCAATGACCAAAAAGAAAGGTGCAAGATTCAGCTGGGAAGTTTTGTTTGAAAAGCGAACCTTAACTCTTACGTCACAGCTGTTAACAGCCCCCGAACCCAAGCAGACCATTCACAATTACTCACATTGTAGCAAACGGCGCACTGCTTGTTCAGACTATGGCTAGAGCGGCCAATTTTGAAGCTGGGTACCAGGTTCAAGTCTGGCGGTAGGCTCTGGGCAAATCAGTTAATCTCCCTGTGCCTCAAAAAACGTTTCGTGCTTCTTCTGGTGGAGTACACTCCTTATTGTAGTGTGCACATCTTATCTGTTTGTTGAAGTAGTGTACATCCCTTACACTACTCATACAGTAGGATGCACTACCTTACTTACACCTCGCCTGCTGCTTGTAGTAGTGTTTATAGTAGGGTAACCACCCATGTGTGTCTCCTTTTGGTTGTGTGCACAACAGCCATACCACCTACCCTTGTGCAAGGAGGTTCCTTCACTGGGGCTCGGGTAGCGATCCTGAGCCTCCCACCCGACGCGCCCCGAAAATACACAAATCTTGCCACGTAAAGAGTCCCCTCTTTTGGGAGAGAGTATGTCCCACAGAGAGCACCTCTGTAGCGGGCATCTCCTATCTATGGTCTGGCAGAGGTAGGCTAACGCCTCTTCTCTAAAGAGCTGTCATTTTCCTTAGCAATGCTCACCCTTCTTGTACATGTACAGAGCAGCACCCTCCTATAGCAACATGTCCACCCCCTTCCAAGGGCGTAGCTACCATTGGTGCCCCAGGTGCAGTGGCACCGGGACCCAGAGCCTTGAGGGATCCATAGAACCCTGACAAAAAGCAGCGAAAGGGACCACTTTCCTCCGTGCAGCAAGCAAGAAAGTCCTGCAAAAACCACCAGAACTTCTCTAGCAGACATGTCCCCATGCCACGCTCCCTCCTCCCCCCAGCAGAACACCACACTCTTTCCTCTTACACTAGCTGCTTGTACTCCAGGGCGGTGCATAAGTACTCTTTCATGTTGAGACGTGCTATGGTGCTGGTTGAGGGTCAAGGCCTAGGGCGCAGAAGTGGCGCGCATGGGATTTGAGCCTTGCAAGCTAGAAGTGTGCTCTGCTTTAGTCACCATGGAGACGCCGGGCTGCATTTTGTTACCAATTGAGATACGTCCTGGATGTGAAGGCGGGGCTAGCGAGGAGAAGGGAGGGAAGGCAGATAGGGTGAACCAAAATGTGACGAGAAGCGAAAGAGGAGTAAAGGAGTGAGTCGGAGAAAGTCAAACAACGAGAGAAAGGAAACAATGGAACAAAAAAGATGTAGGAAGGCAAAGCGAGAGCAGAGAGAATAAAACGAAGAAAGGTAAAAGCGAGTGAATTGAGTTAAAATAGGGGGAGTCTATGGAATGAGAACTTCAAGTAAAGGAGGATAAAATAGTGGAGGCAGCAAAGAGACACGAAAATAAACACAAGGAAGGAGAAAAGAAAAAATGACGGGACAAATAAGAGGAAGGGAGGCGAAATTGAGCATAGAAAGATTAAGAGAACAGCATTTTAAAAAGCTCCAGTCGCACTTCACTTTGTCCTGTTTCGTTTTGCAGCTTGTGCTGTTTCTGCCTTCTGCCGTGAATTAGCCCGTGTTGCAAACATGAAAGTAACTCCTCCTGCATAAAAGAGGTTGTATGCGCATATGATGTGAACAGGTCAGGCAAAATATAGTGCGAACTCACCCAGCCAATCCCAGGAGAAAACAACCATTTACAAATGCAATAGGACTTGTATTTACGTTAGACCTATTGCATTGTAAACAAAAGTGCAGGTGTCCAAGAACGTACAAACGGGAGTGGGCAGAGAAGTCATGGACTGCGGGAGGGAACGAGGGGGGACAGAGGAACAAAAGAGTTTTTAAAGTAAAGGGGCCGATAGCCATGGAAGGAGAAAAATGATGACATGCCCGTCAGGAAGAGGGACTAACACGCTGAAAACTAATTAGAATGCAGCATTTACAATTTAAGCCATTGAAAAAGATGCGCAGAAAGTGGGCGGAGCTTCCTCCCACTATACTGTATACTGCATGCCTCGCAAAGCGAGCAGCACATATGCTCCACCGCTAGGCAAGACCTAAAAAGGCTTGCAGGGGTCTCCTAAACATTATTGGATGATTGCTTTACTATATATCCCAAATAAGATATATGCAAAGCACCTCCAAAAAGCCTTGGAAGAGTGGGTATAAAATTATAATATCCCCTCAAAGACACAATTTGACTTTAGGAAGGGCTACTCTGCATGTCATCAATGTAAGAGTTCTTATGGATCCGCTGCTGGGCCCAGGACCCTGCTCCACTCATTAGGCAAAAGGGTTAGGCTTTTTCAGTTCCCTAGAGCCTTATATGTATCCAGCAGCTTCCACTACAAGGTATATCTATACTCTTTATATGTTATTCATGATATTCCAGACCTGTAAAATACCCCAAGAAACAAATGTTGCAAAGAAGAAAGGGCTATTCTATTGCTGAGGCATGTTTGATTCTAAAATTAGGAGGAGTGTGCCCTTAAGAAAAAGCAGTCTCTTTATGTGTCCTTTATAGATCTCACAACTGCCTTTGATACCATCAATCAAACCCCACTTGGCTTGCAAAGACAACTTAAAGAATTTGTAATATATTTTGCTGTAAACTATCTTATAATAAATGCCTCCAAAACTAAGGTCATGGCATTCTCAAGCAAGTTGGCATGGAAAACAACTTTGAAATGATGGTTAAATAGTGAGCAACTCAAACAACCTACATACTTAGGAACAGGGCCAGCCTTGGGCATGGGTGAGCTGGGCCAAGCCCTGGGGCGGGAATAATCGGAGGGGAACAGCAGGGAGTTGCCTGACTTAATGTTATGCAAACAGCAGATCGTCCATCCCACTTTGTCTCAATCGGGTCCTGTTAAATACTTTGTAATCAGCCCTTAATGTACCTCTACGTAATTGTTAGCATTCCATTAACCTCGTGCTCACCCATCTTTCTCACACCTCGTGTCGTCACACCGCAACTACCCAACCACAACAAACACCAAATTTTCTTTCCACCCAGGGCGCTATCCTGTTCAATCCAATTTGGTGACTGCCCTTGTACTTTAAAAGTCATGTAAATTGGTTGAAACAAAGAGGCAAGATGACAGCTGCGGCATTGAGAAGGCTGGACGTCTCTCTTGGGCACACGTCAATGGACATTTTAAAGGAAACATTTGCTTTGAAAAGATTTTTTGATTAGATGGTAGTGAGATCCTGGAGGAGAATTCCGTTAGTCGCATCCAAAAAGTAAAAACAAAAAAATGGGAGAAGTGACTTGACCTACTTTGGGGTACTGTTTATTGTACACTAAGGCTAGAACTAGGCCTAATATGCATCAAGTGTAGATATTATAAGCTATCAATAAATATGGTCTCAGCTTTGTTAACGCAAAGGAAGTGTCTTTGTGTCACACAGTTTTTACATATTTATGGTGGCACCATAGGTGCCTCTCCAGTGCCCATATCTGTGGTGCAGAGGGGAAGGCGGGCCAGCTACAGGCCCCTAAAGTCCCTTTCCACTGCCTTTTCATGGCGGGATACCCACCATGAAAAAGGCAAGTGGAAAGGGACACAATAATCCCAGGCACCGCCACCATTGTAGGGATATGATTCCCCCCGATAGTCCATAGGGCTCCTTGACCCCGTCAGAACCATGGCAGTTGGTCTTTCCAACCACCAAAGACACGCCCGCCATTGTAATGTTGTGGGCATAAAACCTGCTTATGATAGTGGTGAAACTGCCACTGACAGGCTGTCGGTGGAGGTTTCACCACCATTGTAATCAGGCCCTATGTTTGTAAACTCTCAGTCTACAAGAAGGACTGTGTGTTGTTAAATGATCTAATGTGAGAAAATTGTAGTTACATCGTAAGGATGCCCCTTCAGTGTAATGTTCACTAAAGTTGTAAAAGGGTTTATCAGTTTTACATGCTTTGATCTACATATTTATGTTGTTCTGCCTTATCGGCATAAGATCAAACATGAATAAATAAACTAAACGTATGGACAACTTTTGAAACATGTTTAAATAGCCTCTTTAACCATGAAGGTTACTTTTTAAAAATGCATTATGATTACATTTGAATGTAGTAACGTGATACGTAGAGGCACACTATTAAAGGTGATAAACATATATTTAAATTAATTGCAATATTTGCATGTAGCCTAGTCACAATATAAACAGTTTTGATAAAATTGTGCTTTCTTGTAGGGTAAAGCAAAAATAAAAATAAAATACCTAAACATCATTCTTTTTTCGGTGGGGTTGACTACTACATGAGCACAGTAGTCCTTTAAACATTAATTCTGCCTGCAAGTAGAGATCCCTCAGAGAGTCTGCCCAATAAGGCAGTACTAATAAGAACAGACAATCAAGTTGTTAAACAATACATAAACATACAAGTGGGTATGTTATCTTCATCTTTTGTGTCTCTGAGCAACGAGATTCTGGCTTGAGTGGATCTGAATCTGTTATCCATCCGAGAAGTGGTATACATCTAAGATCATTCAATCTCCAGGCAGACAGTCTGATTCAGAGTCAAAACATTGCTTCGTCTTTGGAGTTCCACCTGAGCTACAACACATCTTGCCAGGTGACAAATCATTTTGGACTCCCTACAATAGACCTGTTTGCATCGCGAGCAAATGCTCTACTCCCACACTTCTACACACTTCCGCACAGATAGTGATTGGTAAGAAGCATGGGGAATAAATCAGCAGTGATTCCTTGGCTGCAGTAAATTTTGCATACATTCCCTCAGTTTCCCCTGTTCATCAAAGTGCCTTATAAGATTTGGAGGGGCGGGACTACAGTCATCCTAATATACCCCATTTTGGCCCAGGAGGACATGTTTTTCATTATTGAAACAGCTAGCCTCAGAGCCTCATCTTTCCCTTCCATAATCTCCGACCACTCATCTGTTTCCATCCCTAATGTTCAACCATATCCGTCAATTGTGATTGATGGCCTGGAGGTTGAGAGGGTTGGGATGCAAAAGATGGGCTGTTCAAAAGAAGTAGCTTATGATATACCAGGGATGAAGAAAGATTCTATGCTGAAAGCATATGTTAAACAGTGGAAAAAGTTTTTCTCTTGGTGGTTCCGTCTTGAAAATTGACCCAGTGTTGAGGCATTCGTTTAATATTTCTTAAGGGGATGGGTTTGCTCCTCTCAATGGGCAGCAATAAAATCCTGTAAAGAGTCACAATGAAACCTTTCTTCTGTTCGTAAGGGGTTTAGAATGAGACATCCTGGTGTTTCCTCACCTATTCCTTCAAGGGATCTTACCAGAATGCAAGAAGGGCTGCAAAAAGAACCTGTGCAGATATTCCCTGGCTGTCTCCCAAAAAACCTTCTAAATAGCAATAACCTCGTCAAAAAAGTTGGTAGAACTTATCAACGTCTTTCCCTTACTTATAATGTTTTCGTGACAATGTGGTACTGAGACCAGATCCAAAATTGAAAATTAAAGTCCAGTCTCTCTTTCACTCCATCAGGAAATCTTTCTTCCAATTTTTTAAGCAGTCTCATGATATCCCTTCAACCTTGGATGATTTAAGGAGAGCACTTTTAAATTAACTAGGAAAAGCAAAGACATTCAGAAAATCCCAATGTCTGTTTTCTTTCTATGGTACATCGTGTAAAGGAAATAAATCTTAATCTACTGCAATCAGTAGGTTCTTAAGGCAAGCAGTTGCTCAAGCCAATGTGTCCATGAGCTTAGAATTACCAACAACTGTACTAGCAAAATCTACCAGCGCTGGAGCAGCATCATGGACCACCGTGGGAGACTTGTCGCTTCAAGTGTAATCTTCATCAAACTTACAATAGTTCTCTGCGTGATAGCAAGATCTCACCCTCCCTTGGTTCCTCATATACAATTATATATGGCTTATATACAACAGGAAGTGCAAGGGGGGTAGGGATCTCAATGCTGATTGTTTGAGTACATGTCAAAGTAGAGCTAAACAAAAGCTTGTAATAGCGTTTCTCTGTAAGGAGAGGGCAGGCCCCACAAGTCAGTGCTATAACAAGGAGGACTATTCTAAGGGTAATGAAGATTACAGATTAATAATTAATTCATTTTGATGGCAACATCATTTTAGGTGACAATACTGCCTAGTAAATATGCCCCCCCACCCCCTCCGGGAACAGTGTGTACCAGGTGCAGCATCACCTCCACATTCGGAATTTTGAGTAACACTGTTTGTTGCCCCTCCCCCATATGTGGTGTGGAGCACAGAAAACAGGATGTGCAGTAATTTTCATAGATCTTAAATTTTCATTGTAGTGTTCGAGTTGGTGTTTCCCTCAGCTCTTAGAACAAGGGGGAATAAGAGATAAAGTCATACATGAACGATAATCCCATTTCTTTTTTTTACCATCCAAAGTTGTGTAAACTTGTGTAAATGAGCATTGTAATGCAATCATTCGAGAAGACAGGCATACTTGATTGGATTAGTCGATTTTGTTGGAGAAAAAGTTGTGTTTACTCAACAGCTTTACCATTCCTATCCTACATTCTTACTGTTTAAGGAAAAGGGTTGTCAGATTTCTCATGTGCCTCCTCCAGACAATAACATCGACAAACACATAGGTCCTTGAATTTGGTTAGGAGTCACTTACCTCCATTGTAAATGTAGAACTGGTAGCATTATCCGTTTTGAATACAAACTAAAACATGCATATAAGGAGCTACTACGTTTGAGAATTATAGACTGTTTTGTCATGTGAGAGGAATTTTTTATGAAGTATGCGTTTTTCGTAAATAACTAGTTTCATTATTTTATTTCACACGCTTTATCAGTTTTTATTATCTTAAAAAAACGTAACTCCAGGGTTATATTTTAAGATGGTAGAGCCACATGCTTGAATATATTTGCAACTATGCTTTATATCATAATAATGAAATTCGATCACTTTCACAAGTGAAAGATTCAATATCATGATTGTGCCTTGTGGTAGAGTCATATCTTCCTACTGGTTTTTGTCTCAAAAAGGCTTGCATAGCTTGCTTTAAACAGATCAATCCAGTACCTCGCAAGCAATACTTCTCCAACTACCTCCCATGTGGCTAGTACTAAATGCATGCCTTTGAGATTATGTCGCTTCCATCTCCAATGTCATCACTTTGACTCACAGCACCAGTTACGCCGGCTCAGAGCAGAGCATCAGGTTTTTTTGCATCTGAGACATCTATAGTTCATATATTTAACTCAGAATTTCTCCATATTTATGCATGATTTTTAGATGGAGCAATTTGGAAGCAAGCAATGAGAAGCTCTGCAAAACTTTGTCACACAGTTGAAAGCTTCATCGGTGCTCATGTAGAGCGACGAGAGCCTCACAAAGAAGTTCCCAACGGGCCAAACTCTGTCCTGCGGCCTGTTTTCCATCACGGTTGGCTTGAACTTCTGACTTTGTACCAATTCAGCACAACCAGATATCCCTGGGTGTACAGATAGGATTTGTTGCCGTTCTGGGGCCCTATTTCATATAGGGTGCACTTTACCTGTTTGCACCACAGTCCATCTTTAAATAGATGTGCTGCATACACACAAAGTGCGACCTATTAAAAATGAGTACCCTCTCTATTTTTCACTTGAATGTGCTGCCCTCTAGAGGCAGTGCATTCAAGTGAAATGCAGAGTGGCTGCTTCAAAGTCGCTCAGTGTTTCACTATGCAGGCGGCAACTAGTGGTCACTTAAAAGAGGGATTCGAGATCCCTTTGCAGGCCGGTGCAGTGACTGACTGCACCCACCTGCAAGGGTCTGTCTGGGGTCCATATGACCTCATTTACCCCCACCAAAGGGCTGCCATCAGGGGTCGCGCTGACAATGCACCATCATTTTGTGGTGCACTTTCAGTGCGTCTCCTGACAGCTTGTTTGCCTTTACGCCCTGTCCATAGTTTGGCATGCGAACAGAGGCTAAGAGATAGCAATGAAGGAACGCCCTCATGAGATAGCGCTGACGTTACATGTCTTCCAGTGCTATTGATCTTACAGAAGGGACCACACAAGTGTCTGTAGCTCCTTTTGTAATACCAAAGTGCCCTGGGGTTGCACAAAGTGGGCGCGTATACCCGTTGCTCCCCAGGGGCACCTTCTGTAATTTGGCCCATGGTATCATTTTATTTATTTAAAATGTACTCTATTTGTTTCTACATTGGGTTGGGATTTCTTCTTGTGTTTGGTGTTTTCCACTTTGTTACTGCTTATATGCAGAGTAACAATCTCTGCTCACTATTTCCGACTTGTTCTGTCTCAAATGTATTCATTAACTTAAAGAAATTATAGGTATAGACTTTACAATCCTCAGACTCAAAAAACCACAAGCGCTGAAGGCTGGCCTGAGCTAGTGCACTTGATTATGATACAGTCCCAGCTATTCTGTACTCACGCCCTCTAACCCTAACATCGAGCTTTGAAATTACTCTCCAAACATTACCCCGAAATATGTGCGGCTCTGTTATTATTTGAATTACAATGTACTGGTTCCACTCTGTCTGACCTTACAGCTTCACCATCGAACAATGTATGTTCTCAAAGGCTCTGTTCCCGGCCCTCTTCTTGACTTTCAGGTAATATTATGTTTTAATTTGCATGTCTTACAACCCGTTTTCTGGTGGCTCAAACATTTACACCCACTGCGATGCACTCTGGACACATTCTCGGTGCTATCTGCAACTAGATGGCTCCTGCTACGATCCATGCACGCATTGTGTGGGCTGACAGCAAGAAAGTGAAATATGCCAATGTTCAATTTAAACTGATCCTCCAGTAAATACTAATTATTCTTCTCAGTAAAAGTAATACTGACGTAGCCAATAAGACTAGAGTAGTGCAGCCGGAGAACGCTGGACCTGGAATAGTTTACTATTTGTCAGAGTTGCTTCCTCTATATAGCATGAATCATAGGCATGGATGGATATGTTTGGTTTGTCTTTTCTCAGTTACTGACTATTGTGGGCACAGATCTGTGGAACTGAATGTGGTGGGTGGAGTGTGTGTGTGTGGGGGAGCTTATGTGTTACTTCTTGATTTGTGGGCATGTTTCCATTTGTGTGCTTATGGGTGTACCTTTGCTTATGTAGCTATTGGGTTTTTGAGTGGGTGCCTCTGTGGATATCTGCATGAGTGTATGTGCATACATGTATCTAATAATGCATGTGCCTCTTCGCATGTAGTTGCGAGGATACCTGTGTGGGTATTTTCCTGTGATGTTGCAATTTTGGTTATGTGCAGCATGCATGGTTGATGCAGAGAGAAACTGACAATATAACAATGCATATAATACGCACGGACCAGATGGCAAGTGACATGAGAATGTGTACTTTGCCTACTGTGTCTCTGTGGACACTGATATGGGTGGCACTGTATCATTTATATCCTTAGACAATATGGAAATGAGCATTTAATAATGCTTCATATACTGAGGTAATGTGAATAAGGGATATATTATTTTTATATACAGTGGCAGTCTAGAAACGATGTGTAGTTCAAAACTGTTACAGGGTGAAATTGCTAAATAAGGTTTACTTTACAACAGTTGAAAATGTGGAAATTGGTATTTTCTGTTCTTAAAGTAAAATGTGCATCATTAATAGTATGCAGAGCAATTCTTCACTTGAATTCGCATGTGCATACAGACATGGAGCTTTTACAGTTGAAACATATTTGCAATGATATGTTAAAGGGTGTTTTTCTGGTTTAGGCTAGCTAGTCCTCAGTTAGGTCTCAGAGCCATCTAGCACAAAATGTATCATGTTTATTCTCTGTTTATATGTATGTCTGATACTCCGTGCAGCAAGAGGAGGATTGTTCATTTCTGAATAATACTGTTCTGGAAGAGCCTGAGAGAGGAAGCTTTAGTAACATTTCCAAGGACATTTCGCTTTCAAAGCAGTATTGCACTCATTCAAAATGATTCAAAGATGTTTATTTAACTAGTTTGTTCTGACTCCACCAGAGCACATTAGGTCAGAAAGGCCAAATCAATATTTAGGTAGTGGTTTAGTGCTGCGGTATTAAGGTTATATGACGATTCATAATGCTGTAATATGATTTGTGGAAAATGCAATTTTTTGCTCACGCCATAATGACTGCAGTTTCAATGCTTTCTTATGGAGAAATGGCTAGATAAACTCTTCAATTTGTGGATGATCTTTCTCTTACTCATGCTGCCCAATATCTTACTGATTTTGCTGCACAGTTGAGACTTGGTCTATTATTGATTTTGCTTAAATTTCAGCACTGGTCCTATTACCGAGAGCCTTCATGGCATTAATTGGGGCTGTTGCTGCATCTGCTTCCTCTATTTCTGTATTGCACCATTTAAATTTTGTAAAAAACCTTTCTGTTTTTTCTAAATTCCACTCCTGGACCCACTTTTAGAGTTGATCCTTCCTTTAGTGATAGTATTTTGAAATGCTATTTGAAAGCATGTCTGTGGGACACATTCCCTCATGATTTGATGTTAACAATGTCCCGATCCACCCCACATTTGGATGTGCCACTGATGTGTACATTTTCTTTGGGTATAGTGCACTCACACTATTGTTGGAATCTTTGCCTTTGAGGCTGTACAGCTCTCTGATGCCTTCTTGACACGTACCAGCTATACCAATACCACAAACATGCATAGATATAGAAATTGGGTTAATGTTGAATATGTACTCATAATGTTCATTACCAATAGTGAGTTTTGATGTAACCTGTAAGACCTGACATCCTTGGCGTGGTTTCCCTTATCTTTTTGCCTCTAAATCCTGTATTTTTTACTACTATGCTGGACTCCTTTATTGCTGGTTTATGAAATCTAGGCACTTTACCACTACTGGCAAGTGCTAAAGTGCAAGTGCTCCCTGTGTAAATTTGAATTTTGATTGGTTATTCATAAGTGGCATATTTGATTTACTGGTAAGTCCCTAGTAAAGTACACTATGAGTGCCTAGGGCCTGTGAATTAAATGCTACTTGTGGGCCTGCAACACTGGTTGTGCCTCCCACATGAGGAGCCCTGTAAACCTGTCTCAGACATGCCATTCAGTGTTTGTGCGTAAAATTGTAAAGTATTAATGTCAGTCTGGCAAGTCCATCTACTTTCCAGTCCCTAACCATCCCTTTTACATGTAAGGCAACCCCAAGGTAGGCCCAGGTACACCACATGGGCAGGGTGCAGTGTATGTGAAAGGTGGGACATGTATTGGTGTGTTTTACATGTCCTGATAGTGAAATACTGCCAATTTTGTTTTTCTGTATTGCAAGTACTAGCTCTCCCATAGGATAGCATGGGAGCTGTATTGTACCAGTGTACCAGTTTACAAGGGTAACTTTAAATTGGGAACAGCTAGAGATTTGGTGTATGGGCTCTCTGAGCTCAGAATTTAAAAACACATCTTTTAGTAAAAGTATTTTTTAGATTGTGTGTTTGAAAATAGCCGGCAGCCCGCCCCTGTGCCTCAGGTTGCCTCCCTTCTTCCTACTGTTTCCGCTAATCCTTTTGCTCCGTATTACCGCATTTTGGCTGTTTTCACTGTATTACTGCATTTTTATTCCCGCTGTAGTTTTACTCTCTTCCCAGTTGTTCTCTGTTTTCTTCTGATCTCCCCACTGTTCTGGTCAGTTTCCCACTGCTACTATCCTTGCGGCCATGCCCCCCTACACAGTCCCGCTCCCGCCTCCTACCTGCACCCGTCCCCCTCCCCTACTTACGACGACCGCTGCGGGAAAACGCGTGGGAAGCCTTGACCTCTGGCCCAGGCTAGCACTCTCCCCAGTTGCTCCACTTCACGGTCGCTCTGCTCCTGAGCTCCTGTGTCCTCTCCTAGCAGTGTTCGAGCCGGCAGCCCGCCCCTGCACCTCAGGTTGTCTCCCTTCTGCCTGCTGTTTCTGCTAATCCTTGAACTCCGTATTGCGCATTTTGGCTGTTTTCACTGTATTACTGCATTTTATTCCCACTGTAGTTATACTCTCTTCCCCGCTGTTCTCTGTTTTCTTCTGACCTCCCCGCTGTTCTGGTCAGTTTCCCGCTGCTACTGCCCTTGTGGCCTTGCCCCCCTACACAGTCCCACTCCCACCTCCTACCTGCTCCCACCCCTCTACCTTACATTTGGGGACCACAGTGCGGTCGCGCTGCTGGCACGCCTAAGGCAAGCCTGTCTGCGACTCAACCGCGACCCGACCTCGACCAGCGCCAGGGACCCTGGTTCTCCGAGGCCTCACCACTATGACACAACCTCCCTCCACGCACTCAACCCCGGAAGACATGCTGACTACGCAAGATCATCGCCGAACACCACCCACGGGCTGTTCTCATGCAGACCCTGCCGCAAATCCTTTACCATCGACGGAACCCCCACGACCACCAAAGGAACGCCCGATACACACACCACCGAAGCCCTGACTTGCATCCTGCTTAATGTGCGCTCCCTGCACCGACACGCCTTTGAGATCTGGGATCTGCTCGACACCCTCTCGCCCGACGTCGCCTTCCTCACGGAAACCTGGACCAACGCCACCTCCAGTCCCGACATCCCCACCGCCATCCTAGATGGCTACAAGATCCAGAGAAAGGACCGTCCGCACCGCCCAGTAGGAGGACTCGTCATTGTACACAAGACCCCCCTCCAACTCTCGACATCCAGCACGAGTGACCCCCACTCCAACACAGAACACCTCCACTTCCAGATCCAGACAAGCCCCAGGACCACCCTATGCGGCACCCTCATCTACAGACCCCCAGAACCTTGCACCCACCACGCAACTACCATTGCCAAGCTTGCTGCACCCCATGCCATAACCTCCACGGACTTCATTCTACTCAGGAACCTGAACTTACACCTCGACAACAGCAACAACCCCTACTCCACTACTCTCCTCGACAACCTCGCCAACCTTGGATTGAAGCAGCTTGTTAACACACCCACCCACAGACCGGGTCACACCCTTGACCCCATCTTCGCGGGAGGAACAAATGTCCACTTCTGCCACACCACCCAGCCCCTCTTGGCTCACCACCACTGCGTTCATTTCACCTTCAACACCACCACCGTACTCAAACCTGCACAACGCGTGCCAGGATGGAAGTGGAGCAAGGTCACAGAGGAGCACCTCAACATGACCCTACGTCAATACCCTCCCGCATCGCTGCGACCGACACCAACTCCGCAGCCAGGGAACTTCACCGCTGGATCTCCAGCTGCACCGACAAGCTTGCACCCCTCTGCCCACCGCCAAACAACGCCCGCTGAAAGCCACCTGGTTCACCACAGAACTTCAAGATGCCAGACGCACCTGCAGACGCCTAGAGAAAACTTGGCGAAACCTGAAAACCACAGAAGCACGGAATGAATACAAGAGCACCCTGAAGGAATACCGCCAATGCATAAGAGACACCAAACGGACCTTCATAAGACACAAAATCCAGACCAACGTGACCAACCACAAAGAACTGTTCAACGTCATACAGCAGTTTGCAAAACCCACCTGCGAAGCCATGGACATCACCGCTTCCCAGGAACTCTGCGACAAGCTCAGCTCCTACTTCCATCGCAAGATTAAGGCCCTCTATTACAACTTCAGCGAACCAACAACAAGCACCAGCCCCCTACCCACCACCGTCAATAAGCGGACCATCACGTCCTGGGATCCCTCTACCATAGAACTCATCACAGCAACCATGAAGAAAACCCACTCAGGAGCCCCAACAGACCCCTGCCCACCGCACATCTTCCACAGAGCCGCCACCATCATTGCACCCGAACTAGGAAGCACCATCAACGCCTACCTTAGATCAGGCATCTGCCCAGATGACTGGAAATGGGCAGAGGTAAAACCCCTTCTCAAGAAACCATCGGCCGGACCTGAGAAACTACCGGTCCATCTCTCTCCTCCCCTTTGCGGCCAAAGGCATCGAGAGACTTGTAACCGCACAGTTGACCTCCTTCATAGAAGAGAACTCCATCCTAGAAACCTCCCAGTCTGGATTCTGCAGCAACCACAGCACCGAGACCGCCCACCTCGTGCCACTGACGACATCCGCACGCTACTCAACCAGGGACACGCCGCGGCCCTCATCCTTCTAGACCTCTCGGCAGCCTTTGACACCGTTTCTCATCGCACTCTAGCAGCCAGACTGCATGACGCGGGAATACAAGGAGCCGCCCTCGGCTGGATCCAATCCTTCCTCTTCGGCAGAACCCAGAGGATCTGACTCCCTCCATTCCTCTCCGAACCCACTGAAATCAACTGTGGAGTACCCCAGGGATCATCACTCATCCCCACACTCTCCAACATTTACATGGCCCACCTCGCCGCAACCGTCAGACAGCATGAGCTAAGCATCATATCCTACGCTGATGACACCCAGCTCATCCTCTCGCTCAGGAAGAATCCCGAAGACACCAGACTGTGTTTCCAGGAAGCTATGACGGACATGGCAGCCTGGATGAAGGACAGCTACCTGAAGCTAAGCTCAGAGAAGACCGAGGTCTGCATCCTCGGTCCCTGCACCTTTGCCTGGGACAACACCTGGTTGCCCTCCGCCCTCAGGAGCCCACCCACCCCTACAGACCATGATTAGAACCTCGGTATCATCCTTGACTCTTCCCTCTCCATGAACTGCCAGATCAACGCCGTCGCGTCCACTAGCTTCAACTGCCTTCGCATCCTCCGTAAGACCTTCAAGTGGATCCCCCAGGCTGCAGATGGACCATCACCCACGCACTCATCACCAGCAGGCTGGACTACGACAATGCCGAAATCAACAAGTCTCTTCTGCACAGGCTTTAGACCATCCAGAACGCCGCAGCCAGACTCGTCCTCAGGACACCGCGCCATGAGCACATGACCCAACACCTATGAGACCTCCACTGGCTCCCCGTCAAGAAGAGGGTCACCTTCAAACTCCTCACCCATGTCTACAAATACCTCCACAACACCGGACTAAATACCTCAACAAGCGATTTACCCTCCACGTACCCAAGAGGAACCTCCGCTCTGCCGAACTCGCTCTGGCAGAGGTCCCCCGCATCCACAAGAAACAGAACCGGTGGGAGAGCTTTCTCCTACATCGCAGCCAAAACCTGGATCGAGCTTCCTATGAACATCAGACGCTCCCCGACCCTGCACATGTTCAGGAAGAACCTCAACACCTGGGTCTTCGACTGATTTGGAGCTGCCCCCCCATCCAGCACCTTGAGAATCTCACAGGTGAGTAGCACGCTTTACAAACCCCTGATTGATTGAATGATTGATTGATTGATTGAAAACCACTTGAGGAAAGTGAGCATTTTCTTGTTTAACCATCTTGTGCCTCTGCCTGCCGGTGGAATCAACATCTGGTCTAGAATGGCAGGGGCCTGTTTGTGCATTCACTCTAGACAGTCACACAAAGGGCGTTGAGATATGCCCTGCATATCATGATGGCCCATCACTAGGCTGATGGGCCTTCCTGAGATGGTGTGGTAGGAGCAGCTGTCACCTGCCCCTAAATAGGACTGTGCCTGGCCTCTCACAATGCTGTCTCCAACCCCCTGGAGTGTGTCTGCAGCCAAGACCAGGTAGGAGAAGAAAGTGTTTACTACAAAGAAAATCCTTTGAAGTATCCCTACTTAAGAGGCCAAAAAGGGTCAAAGTAGTGAACCTGAAACCCCAAACTTTAGAACACTTCTGCTTAAAAAGATTCTCCAAGGGCTTGAAGTGGAGCTTGCCTCTTGTTAAGGAGTCTCAGGAACTCAAAGACTTCACTTGCAGCATCACTGACCTCCCCTGCTGAGGGTTCTGACTTGTCTTGTGATGCCAATTCCAGTTCTGGGCCCTTGGAGGTTATTTAGCTGCTGAAAACCTGCCAAATTGATGTATCTCCCTTCCAGCACCTGCTTTTCTGATGCAGCACGCTGTACAGGAGTAATTTCTATGCACCTCAGCTGTGCAGCCAAAGAACTCGGCGCAGCACCTGCCTACAGCACGAAGAACCACTGCACGCTGAATTCAATGCATTGTGTCTCTGATTTCTGAGACCACCACACTGACTCTGACACAGGCCCTGCTGTGCGACTGTCAAGAATCAATACATCGTGGGACTGGGGCTAAAGAAACCAATACATTGCCTGTTTGCCACCCCTCTATCGCTCTCAAGCACGTTTCAGATTTCCATGCAACACGTCTGTGCACCACGTATCTACAACGCAGCACCCACAGACCAGAACTGTCTTGGAATCGATGCATCACTTTCCTCTATAGCCTGAGTTCAACGCATCACTTCTCCTGCATGCAGAAGAACTGTTGCATCGCCTCCCCATCGGCTCATGAACTGGTGCATCACTGTGTTTTTTTAAGCTTCCCTCTTCGGTGGCTGTTTTGCCTTGTGGATTTTGACACATTTGAGGTACTTTGTGGAAAATCATCACAACCATAGATTTCTATGGACAGAATTGCTCGAAACCTTGTATAAGTCTTATTATGAGTTTTGTATGTTGGATATATGTCATTTTGGTCTTGTTTGGTTTAGATAAAGATACTTTTTTTCTAAAGTGGTGTGGTGTCCATTTGTAGTGTCTTCACTGTGTTACTGTGTTTGTTATGCACATATACCTTACACATTGCCTCTGAGATAGGCCTGACTGCTCATGCCAAGATACCAAGGGGTGAGCCGCGGATATCTTGGGTGTTTAATCCACTTACCCTGACCAGAAGTAAGGGTACATGGACAGGGTGTATACCACTGCCAACTAGAGACCACCATGTCTAACATAACCAGTGCATTAATTCAAACAGTTTAAATGTGGTCTTTGAATATCAGCACTTTAATGGTGCGAATTGCGGGGCTCTCTCACCCCTGTAGACACCCATTTCAATAATCATGTGTTTTAAATTTTTTCCTTAAATACAGCGTCCACTTAATAAAGGGATCAATTCTTTCTAAACCTAATAAATATGGTTCACTTTTGTTTACAGTTTCATTAATCAGACAGCCTTCTGGGTAAATTAATTTTTTACATGAATTCCCCCCTAATTTATGCCAAATGAATTCTAGTCAGAGACATGTTTCCAGAGCCACTCCATACACAAGTAATTCGTAAAACAAAAATCCGAAAGATACTCAATTTAAAGTACACCTTCTGTCTAAAAGTTATTTCAGTATCAACACAACTGTGAGAACAAGTAAACCCATATGCTTCCTATTACCTAAACCCCTGCATTTCTATTGTAGTCTCAATGAGACCCAAACTTGCCAAATTTATAAGGTTCCCATGGTGTATGATAAACTGTATGATTGGCGATAATTAGGAAATCTATATAAATACAAGTGCTACAAATATCATGACCTACCAAGTCTTACATGTAATCCTTTTGGTTGTTACTCTGTCTAAGAATTATAGTTTTCAACGGAAGAGATGATGCTCCTGATCACTCCCTTTTCTCTTTCAGGGATCATGTGCAATACCTGAAATCTCATTAAGGTTATGTTTACTTTCAAGACATGTCTGAAAAAGGATGATTTCAACTTCACATTCCTCAAGTTACTTTTATGTTTCATCTATCATAATTTTAAGCAAACAAGTTCTTTCCCAAAATATACAAACCCCTATTGGCTCACAAAGCATAACTGGCTAATGCAATACACTTTGCCACGCTCTGGTCATAAGCAACGGGTTTCATTTTGCCATTCGTGCAAAGAGGCTTCATGTTTGCTGACTTCAGGACAGACTGTCTGTCTTCATTGTTGCTTGTTAATTTTTTGCTGAAAGTGTTTCTGCAATGCCTGCTCAACATTATTTTATTTTTTTGAAAACACTGAAGGCCCGATTCACAGAACTAACTTAAGACAAAATCCTAAACTTACTACCATTTTGGTATTCACAGAAGGCACTTACTCATTTTGGTATTCACAGAAGGCACTTACTCATTTCGGTATTCACAGAAGTTAGGAGTCCTAACTTTAGGACTCCTACATGCCTTCTGTGAATACCGAAAGTCTTAAAATTAGGATTTTTCTCAGTTTAGTAGTAGTATAGTTAGGACTCCTAACTTTAGGACTCCTAAATGCCTTCTGTGAATACCGAAAGTCTTAAAATTAGGATTTTTCTCAATTTAGTAGTCCTAAATTTAGGACTCCTAACTTTAGGACTCCTAAATGCCTTCTGTGAATACCGAAAGCCTTAAAATTAGGATTTTTCTCAGTTTAGTAGTAGTATAGTTAGGACTCCTAACTTTAGGACTCCTAAATGCCTTCTGTGAATACCGAAAGTCTTAAAATTTGGATTTTTCTCAATTTAGTAGTCCTAAGTTTAGATTTAGGACTACTAAATTGAGAAAAATCCTAATTTTAAGACTTTCGGTATTCACAGAAGGCATTTAGGAGTCCTAAAGTTAGGAGTCCTAACTATACTACTACTAAACTGAGAAAAATCCTAATTTTAAGACTTTCGGTATTCACAGAAGGCATTTAGGAGTCCTAAAGTTAGGACTCCTAACTTCTGTGAATACCGAAAAGATTAAGTGCCTTCTGTGAATACCAAAATGAGTAAGTGCCTTCTGTGAATACCAAAATGGTAGTAAGTTTAGGATTTTGTCTTAAGTTAGTTCTGTGAATCGGGCCCTTAGGGACTGGTGGAGGTTAATGGCATGGTTTCTGAAAAACACAAAAAGAACAGCCATAAAGAGCAGGGACTTTTCTCTTTGAGAATACGAGGGGGGGGGGGGAGGGTGATGGTTTATTATTCTTGCCTTAGTTGCCCATGCTTTGCAGCTTGGACACAGGAAGCCCTGATCTGCTGAATTTAGAGGGCTGCCTTAAATTATTTGGACCTCCATACGCACAAAAAGCTCTGCCAATGTCCAGTCACTGATAGTGATTGAGCTCCACAGTACAGCACAATATGCAATTCTCTCACCACTAAAATGGGGAGGGGGTCTTGCAGGTTTGATGGCTTAAGGGCATTGCTTACTTGGACTGGCACACCTGATCTAATCCCTGAAGGAGGCCCTTTCTTTCATTTATTTAAAATTTGAGAGCTATTGTGGACACAATGATGTATGAAATTTTCAGGTGATAATGATAGGCTGCCCATAATGTCCATCATTTCAAAATATTGTCATGTTTTTTAAATTGATTGATTTCTTGTGTGAAAAAATAATGCTCACTGAAAATAACCTTTAGATTATTGGCAATAAATATAGTCTTCAGATGATTGGATGTAATTAATTTCATTTGGCAAATTTAAGTGGGCCATTCCCTGTCTGGAATTTGTATCTGAGGATGAAAGTATTCTCTGCAGCATTCTCTGTGCCTCTGGTTGATTTAATATTTTTCTTGGATAAACTCTACTGACACATTTATTGGGCAGTGAAGTTTTGATCTTCTAATTGATTTTTCTGTCATAGGTGATAAGCTTTGCTCTTAATAACTGTAACAGATGGCAAAGTCTCTGCGGAAGGATGGGTGAAAATAACAATTCTTTATGTTCCTTTATTGATATTTTATCTAGGGTGTCGTAGAACTCCTCGGGTCTGATTCACAAAGGTAACTTACACTTTGAGATAGATTACATTTTTTAGTATGTTTACTATTTCGTTCTATTCACAAACTGCACTTTTGTAGTAACTTACACTTTTGAAGTAACTTGCACTTTTGTAGTTACTTACATATATAACTTATAATTTTTGAGTAACTTACACTTTTAAACTTGCACATTTGTAATAGGTTTAGCACTATACATGACTAACCACTGGCACTGCAAGCACCCTCCAGGCAGAAAATAATGGAGGTGGGTTATGAAATTAAAAAAAAGAAATAAATGTTTAAACTAGTTAATAATGTAAATAAATATACATGGATGTTAAAACATACAAAATTAGTACATATTATCCAGAGCAAAACTGAAAACAGCATATATTAAAATATCTACCCATGACCACACCTTTTCTCCAGGTTTAGATTTTGCATTGGTAGCATAGGATAGAGCAGCACACATCTGAATGGAAACACGCTTTTTGCCAATGTATGTTACCCTTAGTTTTGCTGAATGCCAATGTTATGCCTCCAGAAGCAATATGAAAAGGTCTTTGTTAATATGTATTGCCTCGCCTGATGAGTGGGGGTGGTATAGTCAGTGTTAATAAAACCCTCTTGTTCTCTTCCAATACATCACATACATTACATTTTTCCTTCAGGTGTGTCTTCAGTCTCTAGAGAAATTATTCCATTCAGTGCATCTCTCTTAGCCTTGCCTCATGTTTATAGCCTAAACATTTTTATGTCTCTTCACAATGGTAAATTTACATGTGACTATGTCTATGAGGGTAAATGTACACTTACACACTTTGCATGACATTGCTACTTTTGCCTATTTGCCTTTTAGAATGTAAACGTATTACAAAGTGTAGATTTACATGTATCCAGCCCCTAACTGTCTCCGGACATTTGAGTCTTTCATTTACAAACACCGTGAGGTGAGCAGGTGTCTTTGGGTGTGCTCATTGGCACATATGCACCATAAAACAAATTCCTCCTTATTTTACATGTAAGCACAGACACCATACTGCCTTTCTCTTTTTAGTTCTATCATTGCATACCTCAACAATAACAACTGTTGCATGGTAACCCATGTTTCGGTCAGAAGATTTAAGTTATCTTTCCTGATTGAGTACATATTAGTTATTCTCAAACATAATTTCATTAGACTGTACAACCCATACTGCAATGTCTTGAATATAAGCCTTGGAAGTCCATCTGCATTCCTAGCTCATGGACACCATGGAAAATGGATTATCAAAAGACTATTCACAAAAGGTAGTCTCAAATTGCCAACCAACATTTTGTGACCAGCCATGTGACCTATATCCTAACAATGTACCAATGGGCCAGTTCCCCAAAAATCCAGAGACAGGAAGTTGCAAAATAACCTTTCCAATGAATATTAAAAAGGTAGGTCACTATTTGTGACACCCCTGTGAATGGCTACAATCATAGTGATAGTGGAACAGCAGGCCATCATCCCTGTGCTTGCCTTCCCAAATTTGATTTTACATTTATAAAGCACAAGCTATTAGCGAAGGCATTTAGGTGCTACCAACTGAAGTTTAGAAGATACTGTAGGATCTATGATAATGAAAAGATAAGGTCTAAGTTTAAGAAAAGAAGTGCTTACAGAGTGAAAATCCACACATTAAGGGCTTTTCTAAAAAAAAAAGCAGATTAGTTGACTTCTTTAAATGTACAGGCAGGGTGTTCTAAAGTCTGGAAGTGGAGCTCTTGCTGCCCCACTGGACAGGCGAAAGCTTGGAACCCTAACTAAGCTGGCATTGGAAGAGCGAAGGTTTCTTTGTTGAGTGTACCAGCCAAACCAGTGTTTGCGTTAATCAGGGCTGATCTTGTGTAGGGCCCTAAAGGCAATGCATAAGGCCTTGACATTAATTCTGTTATTCACAGGAAGCCAATAAAGACTGGGTAGGACTAGAAGTCTACCTAGAAGACCTTTCTGAAAGCCCTTCAACAGGGCATTACTGTAATCCAGCCTCAAGAGGAAGAGCACTGAATCAACTGTTTTCTGGAGAGCCTGAGGTATGAGAGGAACATTTTCTGGAGCATTTTAACTTTGTAAAAAGTCACAGAAGTGATGGCACTAACTTTGTTTTTGAAGGAAAGGGATGTGTCATAGATTACTCGTGATTATTAGCTTTTGTTGCTGGGCATGGAAGGATCCCAAGTTCCTGAGGCCACCAATTGGGTAACCAGAAGGAGGTATCGGATGCGAAAAGCAAGAAATTAGTCCTTCTTGAGTTTAATTTCAGGAACTTTTCCAGCATCCACTTGCTAATCTGTTGCATACAGATATGAGATCTAGTTGCTGTGTCGTGAATGTTGCTAGTAGCTGAGACAATAATGTGGGTGTCCTCAGCGTACTACACCTTGGCAAATCCAAAGGATTTAGGGGCACATGCATCAAGGTAGGATTTTGCGAGTCCTTAATTTCGATTATTAAGGAATCGCAATTAAGGACTCGCAAAAGCCTAAGCATGTAGGAATCGTTATAAAAATTGCGATTCCTATACAATCCTTAATTGTGTCGCAATTAAGGAATGGCTCCCCATTCATTCCTTCAGGTGTGTCTTCAGTCTCTAGAGAAATCATTCCATTTAGTGCATCTCTCTTAGCCTTGCCTCATGTTTATAGCCTAAACTTTTTTATGTCTCTTCACAATGGTAAATTTACATGTGACTTAAGGCGTTGCATAAGGTTTGGTCGATCGATTCATTCTTTTCATTTAAAAGTACTGTTCACTTTTGAACCATGGCAAACAGTTCCTTTGGGCAATAATTAACTGCGGAGTTGATTTTATCCTCAAAGTAGCTGTTTTTTCCCTTAATGATAAGTTCCCTGTATTTAAGATCATTCTTTTATATATTTCTTTTTCTGTAACGTCATAATTCTGCCTCCACTGGTGTTCCTGGCGGCAACAGCACTGTTTTTCAATCCTGAGTTCCACGAAAAACCTAGGCTCGGATTGCCTGGTTTAAGAGATGCTATGGTGCTAACTACAGACTCAATCCAGGCATGGCAATCTGTAATTACATTGACGAAATCTGTAGCTATCTGAGATCTATTTTTAGTCAGGTAAGTCCGAAATTAAGTAGCATCAATTGAGTGCCATGCACGCTGCACCTATTTCTTTGATGAAGTATACCCCTTCAAGGAAGCCTTTGGAGGGGAGAAATTGAACAGGATGGCTGAGTGATCAGGCAAGAGAATCTGAAATGACCTAATAGAGTCAAAAAAATGATTGTCCGTGAAAATCATGGACGGCTCCTCCATAATAGCGGAGGAATGTCGCCCCACTGAAATGCCACAGAGACGAAAAATAAAATGGCAATGAAGCAACTTCCATACCATTTTATTTGTTGTCACCCCAGCCTTAATGGAGTGTCAGGACAGGGGCGGGGCTGCTGTCAAATGGCAGTAGCAGGGAGGAGTGTGGGCTGCTTTTGCACTTGTTTAAAGTGCGCATGACTCTTTGACCGGCTGTCTTGCGATGGCCAGCCACACATGCATGCTTTAAACTTCTTAACACAGCTATCTTAAGACAGCTGTGTTGAGAGTAAGGGCAGGCATCCAGTGTCCTCTGGAGCACCCTACAGAGGCTGCTCCCTGCAATCAGGGTGCTGCTCTCATGACCATGAGAACAGCACCAAGATTGGCTTGGGAGCCTGCCTCGAGGAGAGAAGACAACGGAGGACTTTGCCTTATTGTAGTGAGGTAAGTGTTTCATTTTATTTAATGTATAATTTTTTTTACCCGCCCATCTCACCACCATTGGGACATGCCAGCCAACATTGAGCAGGTGCCCTGTCATATGAGAAGTGACTTTGACAACTTGCTCCAGTCTGATTATTAGGTCCATCAGGTCGCTTGTATCTTTGTCAGACATATTATCTATGTAAAAAAACAAATGGTAAACTTTGTTTTAAAATATCTCTCCTCCAAAGCTGCTGACAATATTCACAAATGGGAATGAATTCAAAGAAATTCCTTTCCCTTGGTGAATAAGTTTCCACCTACTTTAAAGATCAATCAATAACCAATAACCAATCAATAGCTTGACACGTAACATTGTGATGCATAATTAGGAGGACGGGATGCCTCTTTCATTCCCCTTTATCACTGTGGTTCAGAATGGATCACAAAATCATTTTTGATATTGGAAAGGCTTTTCTGACTCTCAAAATTGGTTTAGTGCAATTGCAAACCTTGTAATTTTGTAAATCGCAGCAAAAGAGCTTTGCACACTTAACCCTACATGTTCACTAATATTGTATCCTGTTTAGCCAGGCGACCTAGTACTGTATAATGTTTCAACATCTAAGATAACTGTGTCCTGTACTCACCCTAGAGTACCTTTCTTATTGTGATAATACTGGTATGCTGCTCATTATTGTGTTGCATGTGTATAATGTGTTTAATATTGTATTTTGTGCATTCCATTAATTTGAACAAATAAAGCTGAAAATGTATTAAGGATATATGAGCTATTATGAAAAGTGTTGTGATAAAAAAACGTAGATACACATGTATACTTTATTGGAAGCCCGCCAAAGTCAACCCTCTCCTAAAGGAGCCCTCCACAGACCCGACGGACCCTACAAACTTCAGGCCCATCTCACTGCTTCCCTTTGCAGCCAAAGTCATCGAAAAGGCTGTCAAGATCCCGCTAGCTCACTTCATAGAAACCAACGAAATCCTGGACCACGCACACAATCTAGGCATCATACTCGACTCTTCACTCACCATGAATTGCCGGATCAATGCCCTATCCTCCGCATGCTTCAACACCCTCCAAATACTGTGCAAGACGGTTAAGTTGATCCCCCAACTCCAGGAAAACTGTCACCCACGCACTCATTACAAGCAGACTGGAGTACGGCAACACCCTCTACACCGGAATCAGCAAAAAACTCCTCTGCAAACTCCACACTATCCAGAAAGCTGCAGCCAGACTTATCCTTGGTATCCCATGACACAACCACATTACCCAACACCTCTGCGACCTTCACTGGCTCACCATCCAAAGAAGGATAATGTTCAAGCTGCTCACACACACATACAAGGCCCTCTACAACATCAGATCACAATACCTCAATGTCCGAATCTACATCCACAGCCCCAAGACAAACCTTGGCTTTGCCGACATATCCCTAGTCACCGTCCTGAGCTATAACAGGACCAGAGAAGGTGTAAGATCCTTCTCCTACTTAGCAGCCAAGTCCTTGAACAAGCTCCCTCTTCACCTCCAACGGAGCCTGACACTACACCTGTTGAGGAAGGATCTCAAGACCTGGCTCTTCCACTGACCCCACCGTAGCAGCCCACTCCCTCCTCCAGCGCCTTGAGACCCCCACAGGTGAGTAGTGCGCTTCACAAACCCTGATTGATTGATTGTTGCTTTGATAACTGTTTGTACAGACCTAGTCCCATCCATTTACCCTCTGAGTGAAGCCTTAGACTCCTCAATCACATCTATCTTAGGTATGACTACCTTACTGTCACATGCATGCCGTTTTTCTCACTTCTGCTTGTGCACCAACCCCTTGTTCAGCTTGGCCTTTTTCTTTTGTGGACACAGCCATGACCTTTATTTTAAACAGCAACACCCTCTTCTATTTGGCACCATTCATTGGTTCTTGAATATGACAGAATGAAAAAGAATAACAAATGTGTTAGTTATTTCCAGGCTTGCAACAGGCATAGCTTGTTAAATATTGGCCACACTACCCTGTGTTACTTTAGATCACATTTAATGGCTTGCTCTTACAAATGAGTACTTAACCCATTATCGGGTCGCACCATGTTTTGGCCAAATGTGGTAGTCCACTGGGCCCTCTACCAACCTCTTCAGTAGATTCCTTTATAATGTCCAATATCAGGGTCAACGTTAGACCTGAATCTCAGTGTTAAACTGACAACATCACCTATATTCTCTATTATGTCTGACTGAAAGAGACTTTTAACTCTGTATCCTCAGCCACGAAAATGTTGCAACATCTATGCAAATGCTTGCAGCCTGGTTTCCTATGTAGCTGCTCAACCTTAATCTGATCAAACAACAAGCAAAGAGATGTCTGTGTCACAGATAGGTCTCAACAAAAAAGATTGTTTTTAAAGACAGTCTTCAGAAATCCAAATCGACATTTAAGAAAGCTTGTATGTCCTTTACTAATAGAATTGTTATCCGTGGCCAATTCTTAACAATGCATAAAAACTATATACAACTCAATGCACTGGTCTGTCTGCCCTCTTAAAATCCAACCCATCGCTTCCTAAATTTGGTGAAGAGCTGGCTTCCTTCTTTGTTTCCAAAATCTTCTCAATTAGATATTTAATAGCCAAGGAAAATGTCTTGAACTCTGTTAATCCCCTCTGCTATTTCCAATATTCTTGCTCATCTTACCAGGTGATCTACTTAAACACATAGCTAGTTCTAAACCCATCTCTCCCCTGAACCTTTTAGTATTCACCTTTCGTTCAACTTGAACCAGCATATTTCTTCCTTGTGCTCCATCGTGAATTATTTCCTTACTAAGGGTATTACTTATTTGAAGGCCTTTCAAGGAGGTATGATCCATTTTCTTTTTAAAAAGCTAACTTTGAAACTAACAACCTATCTCCATTTCAATACCATTTCTTCTACTATTACTATATACCTCAGACCAGCATAAGGCCCAACCATTATGCTCCCTGCTAGAAGTCTACAAAGTGATAGGTGATGTTCAAGAAGAGTCCCGAACTGGCCACATTATGGAGGCTGTATTCCTACCCACTGTAGATCTTTTACGTTTCAGCTAAAAAAGGCATAGTCAAGGCTCTGACTTAGCTAGATCAATCACTAGTGTTTGACACAAAAGCCTCCAGCTGGGCAAACTGAACAGGGTGCCATAGGGGTGAGTCATGCTGCACAGGTTTTTCTCCTTTTAAATTTTGACTTTATTTTGATTTATGAAGCACAGAAATACCCTAACAAGGGGTGTCCTGGTGGTAATGAACAATGCTGCAGCACAGCTATGAGGAGAATAAATGAGTTTTGTAGAGTTTACAGAATGGGACATGAGAATCAAAGTGTGCTTTCTTGAATTTGATAATGTTGACAAAATGGCGAGCACTGGAGGAGAGACATTGTTGCCTAGTATAGAAAGAGAAGAAAAATGCCATGTAGCAATCAGATGACAAGCTGTATCGCACCTTTTGACACACAGAGGACCTTGAAAAGCCAGCGTTTGTGTATTGAAAGCCAGTGAGGGGCAGAGAAATGGACAGTTACAATTACTTTCCTGTTTAAACCTAGGATTAGACAGGTTTCTGCATTGTGAATAAGCTGAAGCTTGTAAAGAAGATAGTTGAGCAGACCTAGGAGCACAGCATTACAATAATTCAACTTAATATTTATTGGTGCTTGAACCAGAGTTTTCCCAGAGGAGCTTGGGAAAACTGAGAGGGTTTTCCTGATAACCATTATCAAAAAGTTGAGGAGAGCTTATTAATATGAGCCAAAATGAACATTTATTGGCAAATGTCACTCCAGTTTCTGAGTGGTGGCAGATGGGATTTGTGCAATGGCAAGGACATTAGACTGCCAACTAATGGACCAGATGGACGAGTTGCCAAATTCAATACAAAAATCTCCATATTGTCTGCATTCAGCCTCATGCAAAGACATTCAGCTGGCAACGAGCAAAGCCGTTCCTTGAATTGATTCTGCAGAACATCGAGATCTCCATCAAGGCTGAATCAGCTGAGTGTTATTGGGTACACATAAAAGAAGAGATAAGAGTTGCCGGTGAGGTCAAACAACTGTTAAAGAGAGCGGGGCTCAGCGAGGAGCCCTGATAGACCCACAGTTGACGAATTTAAAATCAGTAAGGAAATGAGCCAGTGACACTGCTTAAAAACGTTGTTGTAGAAAGGAGATAACCAGTTGTAGACAGTGCCTTTGATGCCAGAAGTGTCAAGTCTGTTCAGCATGATATTATGAAAGACCATATTGAAAGCAGTAGAAAGGTTTAAGAGAATGATCATAGCCAATCATCTAGATGTCATTGGTTGCTGCAATCAGTCCAGAAATTAGTTACTAAAATTAGGTAGGAAGCCAGACTGAAAGGCCGTGCACTCAACATATTTACAGAGTAGTTGGTTTATGCAGCATTTAGAACTTTTTGCAGTCAGTGGTGGCAGGGAGATGGTCGAATAATTAAACATAACAGAGGGGTCCAGTTAAGACTTTTTCAGCAGGTTGATAATAAATGCCTTTTCCCAGCCAGCAAGTACCGTGCCAGAGTTAAGTGAAGTATTGCAGAGCAAGGTAAAACATTAGGCAAGAGAAGAGGCAACTGCTTTAGCAACCATTACTGGACACACGTCTAAGGGATAACCAGAAGAAGTTACAAGTAGAGTCAAAAGAATTTCATCAGTGGTTTCAGAATCCTCCAACAATGATCAAACAGAAACTGAAGTGTATGAAGGAGTTGATGAGGACAGGGATGATGCACAATTGAAAGTCATTTCAGAGTAAAACAAACTGAGTAACCTTTTCATTTTAACTTGGAAGACATTAGAAAGATCAGAGTACAAATTTTGGTTAGGGATAACTGAAGTTAAAACTGCATTAGGATGTCCAAGCATGCAATATATTGAGAAGATCTCTTTAGAAGGATTATTGGCAGTAGGAAGCATTCCTTAGAGTTGGCTTGGATAGTCTGGGCCAGTCTTATACAAATGATGAGTTCCCTTTTGTAACAAACTTCTTCAGAAAGGTTATAACACGTTCACCATCATTTTTCAGGTTTCTTGCAGGATCCCTCGGCTGTCAAGATTTCTTCTGAGTACTAAGGGGCAGAGGCAAGTGTTCTGATTCAGTTATTGTAAAGGTCAGAGAGATAATCTGTATCAAAATGCTGTAATGGGAACTGTGAATTTGAGGAAGTTTAGATGAAGGTGGATATGGTAGAGAGACTAGAGAACTGGAACTGGATCTTGACTGAAATGGGTAAAGAATGATCTTAAGTAACTCCCTACAGTCAACACTATTGTTGTAGCATGGTAAACTGTAGGCCTAGGTTCAGAAACTGATTGATTAAGCTGAGACATTATGCAGGTCTTGTACCACTTTGTCAGATGTATCATTAACATGAATAATTACATCCTCCATGGCTATTAGCTATTCAGTATCCAAGTTAATGGCACAAATAACTTCAAGCAATGTGGGTTTAAAGCATTTGACAGTGATGGGGGGTCTATAGAATATTAAACATTTTTAAAGAGAGGTGAAAAAAGAAGTGGAACACAGCATGGCACAACATAACATGAAATATGTATTGATAAAGTGTACTGAGGTTACTTTCACATGTTTTGCTATACTGAAATGGCCAAAGAAGATCATATGGTTGAAACCCCAATCAGCCCAAAGGACCATGATTCAAGCCTTAATCTTATCCAGATTGGATTATGGTAATATATTATATTTGGGAATAGGTCAGGCTTCCATCAGGTGTCTGCAGATAGTCCAGAATTCAGTGGCCAGACTTTAGTTTCGGTTCCCTAAGCAAACTTCAGTCTCACATCTCTTCATTTAGATGCATTGGCTTACAGTCACCAAACGTATTCCATATAAGGCCCTCAGTAGTTTTTGTTTAAGACCAGAACTAGAATAGGTCAATACTATATTCAAGATCTGGTGATATCATATACCCCTACACACACTTTGAAATCTTCAAAGCAGGTCTTTTGTACTGTTCCCAAATTTCACTTGGCCCAGATAGGAGGATGCTCTTTAACTGTGCTGGGCCAAGAGTGTGGAACTCCCTTCCCAAATCCCTTAAGGACTGCACTTCTGTGCTCACTTTTCACAGAGGTCAGAAGACATGGTTATATTGTTTAAAATCGTATTTTTTTTGTTTTGCTATGCATATTGCTTGGAAACCCTTTTTGGGTATCCATGCGCTTTATAAGATTATAAAATAAATACGTTCACCAGCAGGTACACTGGTACTGAATAACAGATGTTTATTGTTATCCATCATAATAGTACTCAATGGTTTGCACCCTTGCTGTACCTTTCCAACAGGTACAAGGTGACAGTTGCTGTTCTCATCAACTTCCTCTGTATTTTTGTTGCAGATATCTAGCCCAGTGGTCATATATTTGGGACAAGTCTGTGAATGATGGGTGTGATGAAGAAGGAAATATATTGGTTGAAGCTCAACGTAGATTAAATCCATCCCTATCATTCCTGTAAAGTAAAGGTGCAGTTATCAAGATTGATTTTGGTTTGCAATGGGCTTGTAAAATGCTGTAGTCGTAATTCTTCCAGGTCACACCATGGAAGGATGTTGTTTGACAGATTTCTTGCTTGTTGGGTAATGTGCTCTGCTTTGGCATCACCATGTCATTACTGTACTGCCTTCAAATAGTCCAAAACCATGTGTGTTGGACGGTGAGTAGCATCCCTAGGACCAATAGTTCATCTACTGTAATCACAAAATGTCACAATTTCCCCTCCATGCCAGAATTTCTTTAAAGGTTTTGTGAGCTGTACATAGTTCTAAGATAGATCTCCCAGAATTCTTAAGTCATGCCTTCTCAGTTACATCCAGACCTTGTCCTTGTGACACTGCAAGCAATAATTCAGAAAATTCCTTACTTCAAGAAAGCCAAAACTGTAAAGAAAAAACTGCTGATGCCCCATTCAGTCCAGGAGAAAACTCAAAGGGTGTCAAGATAATTAGCATTTTGTTTAAAAAAATAAAACATTAAAGTTTCCTGAGTTCAGGTGCATGAAATATTTTGGTCACTCAGCAAATGTTTAGAGCCTTCAGAAGAGCTGTTGTGTTGCCGGCTCCTCTGAAGGCACAGAGATCTTTGCCAGGCCAAAGGATAGCTCTAAATATGATTGGTTAGTTGTCCACCATGATGGAGAAGATAATGACTGCCACTACCCTAGTGGATGGTGGACCAATCACCAAACTATAAATGAGGCTCTAATTACAAGTTTCCAAGTTGCTACTGAGAATTTTGAGAGGGTTGTATGAGGCATCAAACTGTTGATGAATAAGAGAATTAGCACAGGTAAGGAGATGGGAATCCAGAAAAGATAGTCTAATTTCGCCTCAATCTGCTTCAAACTCTAATGAGATCCTTAAAAACAAGCAGCCAACAAGGGCTAGCAGAACGTTTGAACTAAAATATGAACCTATGTAGAAAGAAGGTGGATACAATTAAATATAAAACCAAATACATTTCAGAAAGCAGATATTTTTCCAAAAACCTTATCCTTTTAGATAAGAAGTGTAACAGAGCACAAAAGGCACACAATGTTAGATGACTACAGTGTTAGCTATTTACAATGTACAGATGTGACCATTGACCACAAAAAAACACAGAAATCTGACATAGGTTGTTTCACACAGATTGCTCTAATATATTCTAAATCAAAGAACTATGTTACTGCCCCCGCCCTATGACCTAAAAGCGCACATAGCTAACAATCATTGGCACATGAAGGTCGAAAGAAATGGTAAATGTAAATGCTGGGATGGCCATGCTCAGCTATCACTTACACATACATTTACAGGAGTAGGATTTCATCGAGCAAGGGAAAAAAGAGTTTTGATTCACGACATGTTTCAGTGTGACTAAGCAAGCCTTACTCCTAGAAGTACATGGGTAAATCTCTCTTTGGGGGAGTAAGACAACACTACTCCCATAAAATGTTTTTTGACCCAGGCCTGGAAATTCAGGTATAATCCACATCTAAAACAGGCATAAGATGCAAGTACTTATTGAAAAAGCTCTGTGCATTAGAAACACAGGGCTTGATGTACACAACGTTTGCCTCGAGTAGGTGTGGCCTACTTTAGGCCCAGGTGTGCATTATACCTGAATATCTATGACTGGCACTCAAAGCGTGTTCTGAATAGATGTGACTTATTTGAATGGTTCATGAATTTGCAAGAGTGAGGGTTGCTTACTTACGGCTTATGCGACTGATGATATCTTGCTAATAGAAGCTACTCACAAAAATGCTTTGTATATTAGGTTTGTATAGTCATGTGTAACTCTTATCTAAGAGAGGTGTTAAAAGTAGCTTATTGAAGTAGGTCATGGGTCTGTGGGAGCCTTTGTGACTCTGGACACAACCATAATTTAGCAGAGTAAACATGCTTGAAAAGTGTCAGTCTACAGCACAACTTAAAGATATCATTAAAAATACTGAAGGCATGGCCTTAATCTATAGTCTTTTGAAAGCAAATACCCATTAGGATTCTATGTACTTTGGTATCTAAGTAAATAAAGAACTGTTGTTCTGAGGTAATGTGTGTGCATAGGCTTCGGAAATGTGAATACAAAAACATAATTTCTGTTTCCACCGCTAATTTGCTTACTCTTAGATATGTGAGATCATGCAACGAAGGATATTATTTTGCTCTTTTTATCAAGCTAACATAATTTCCAAGCCCCTTTGACAAATTCAGGTAGCGTCTAAATTCTAAAGCTTTTCATCTAATTACCAAACAGCAGGTATTCTATCTTGGTTCCTGTGAGATATCAAACAGCATAATAGTGACCATGACTACCGTGCCTTCGGCTCTGGAAGAAAAAAAGATTTCCATTTATTCAGATCAATGCAGTTGGAAAATAATAATACTACTCCATTTGGACCATGTTTTTTCAAGCTGCTTTGGTCAGAAGAAAAAAGGCATGTTATATGTGACCCTCAAATTGCAAAATGTTATTATTTAAATGATTTTGCTACTGCATATCAGTAATGCCATACAATGCCTTCCAGTAGGGTTTAAAGCATTTAGGGCATGATTCTCTAAAGATTTACAAATCTACACCCACATGTTTACACCTACATTTGGAGTCAGAATGTTAATATTTTTTGAAATGTCAAAATAATGTAGGTTCTTAAGTCACAACATTCTTTCCGCGCATAAGTCTAACTAACTAGCAGAAATAGATGGTTTCATAAGGGAAAATCAATGTGGATGGTCAACAAACCTGAAGCATCATGGGTAACGGGATTTACAGATGCATAAAGAGGGTTTAAAATTACAAGTGTGAACCCTACAGCAGGGACGCTGAAGGGCAGGGGTGCCCTAGAAAGTTAGGGCAAACACAGAAACCCATAAGTTTGTGGCTATTTACAAATCCTTATTTTACCCAATACCACCATAGAAACTGTGTGAGAGTTGCACCTGCCTAAGAATTCAGTAACTCTCTGTTCAGGGTAGAAACATGATTTATTTCTGCCAGTGGTTTGAATAAACCGTATCTGGGGTAGAAAAGGTAAGGTAAAACACACAAAACTAGTGAGTGTTAGACCTCTCAGCCTTAGGTTGGTCTCCCCCAAAACATGTTGCTTTCCTCCTTCATTTTTGATGATCTCCTTCTTTCTGGCTTTTGGACTCTGTGCACTTTCCCACTATTAACCAGTGCTAAAGTACATGTGTTCACTCCTTAAAACACTGGTTTATACACAGTTGGCATATTTAATTTACTTCTAAGTCCCTAATAAAGTGGTACTACATATACCCAGGGTCTGTAAATAAACTGCTTATAGTGGTCCTGGAGCACCCTTTGCCATGCCCAAACCTTCCTTTTAAATACATATAAGTCACCCCTAGGGTAGACTTTGACAGCCCATGGTGCAGTGTAATTAAACAGTTGGATATGTTTTTTTTAATTTTACATGTCCTGGTAGTGAAAAAGTCCTAAATTCGTTTTTCACTACTGCAAGGTTTACCCACACAGGATAACATTGGAGTTACCTGATTACATGTAATAAGCTGTAACTTCCAGATGGGAACAGGTAATCAGTTCATGTTTGGTGTCTTTGGAATTGTAATGAAAAATCCTCTCTTATGATAAAGTTGGATTTCATATTACAATTTTGAAAATGTCACTTTTAGCAAGTTGGAATTTTCTGCCATAGCCATTTAGTGCCTGCAGCCTGTCTGGGAATCACATGACTGGGTGTTGTGATAGTAGGGATTTGGGTATTCCTCCTAGACAGCCACACACAATAGAAAGCTTAGGGGTATCTAGATGGGTCATCACTTGCAGGATGTGAGGGTGGCTCTTGGCACAGCCCAAATTGCCCTTGAACTGGCTGTGTTCTGCCACCACACAAAGGGCTGCATATCCCCAGTAGTTAGCATGGAGCAAAAGCAGGGGAGGCAGGAAACAGCGCACTTCAAAGGAAAATCTCTAAAAGCTTTTCTCACTTCAAAGGAGGCATCTGGTATAAATATTAGACTTCAGGTACTAAGTTTTCAGTACAGCTCTGGACCTGTGGAGATTCTACCAGGAAGGACTGCTGTGCTGCTGAAAGGACTACCACTCTGCTGGACTACAGCCTTGTTGGTGTACTGCTTTGCTGGATTGCTGAATTTCTGCCCTGCTGCCTTCCTGCCTGAGTCAGATGGATTGGACCTGAACCCGAACCCAGGACTTCTTGAGTGACTACAAGTGCTTTTCTGCTGGCCTGTTGTTTTGAGCCACAACAACATAACAAGCTCCCGCCCACCTGCACCAGCACCAAGATCCAGCTGGAGCCAGCCCCTGACCCCCAAGTGATGCCTCTCGAGTCCTGGACTCTTGATGTGGCCTCAGTGTAGCTAAATTATTTTTTCGGCTCTTTGAGACCATGAAAGGGCGCATTGGAGCCAAAACCTTGTCACTCACAGTGCCAGCAAACGTAAAGTTCTGTCTGTGTGCTACAGTATCGGCAGCTCGTGGGGAGCACCATCTCAAAACTTGGGACTGACCATTTGCAACCATAACAGGATTTTCATGCTACTAAGATGACTATCTGCAGCACCCAACCTCCTCTTCGCGCTACAACGACAACCAACTGTGATACCTCCCAGCTCCTCGCACCCCCATCCACCTTCAACAGGACTATTTACGCTTTTCTGAGAAGGTAACTTTTCAGCTGGACTAACCTGAGCCCTATTTCCGAACCTTGCTCTATGGCAGTCATCCTGAACTTCTGACCTTGTCCTGGTCTCGCACAACTAGATAGCCCTGACTGGCGCTTTTGGCTTTTTGGGCGCTATTTTCAGAAACATCTTTAAAATTGCTTATCACCAGTTATACTGATTGGATTTTTGTCATTTTTATGTAAATTATTTATTAAATGTTGCTCTATGTTTCTTAATTGGTGTGGGATTTTTCTTGTGTTGCCCTGCCTCTAAGTTAAGCCTTACAGCTCTGTGCCAATCTACCAGAGGATTGAGTTCAGGTTAATTTGAAGTTTGCCTGTGACTTCACAATGACAAGGACAGTGGTTGCTGCTTGAGTAGGGCTTCACCCCTCTCAACTATTAACCCAATTACTTACTGTGAGTAGTTTGGGGAAGGGTTTATGCATGGCACAAACTATTTTTCTTGAGAAGAAAAAAACTACATTTTCTTACACATGCGTAGGAATTGTCAAAAGTATTCCAGGAAAACATACAGCCTGTGAATATAGAATGTTTCCAGTAGTCTTAGAGGCCTTTATGAACTCCTAAAATCCAGAAATCTGCACCCAGGTTGGGGAACCAATTTGTAGGTGCAGACATTCTATTTTCTTTTTTTTCAATGGGCTTCTGGAGTACTTCTGGTAAGTTGCAACAGCCACAGGTCCCCAAATATACTCAAGTGTCAGAATTTAGACATGTTGAAGTGCATGTGGGGCACTTTCCTACACAAGTAAATGGTTAGCAAAAAGGCATTTGGACAATCTATTTTTCCCCAGGGATTGGGAAGACATTTGTACCCACAAAAACCCCTTACTCCACACCCTTACAACTTTTGAAGGTGTTCCCTCCCCATTTCCCCACTTAGGAATGTAATCTCCTACCATATCCAGGAAGGAAATGCGACACCAAAACTTTTATTGGTGATCATCAACTCTGCATGTCAATCTTGCCTTGGAACACTCAATCTATATCCCGAAAGTAGGCTTACTTTGATGTAACACAACACATATTGCTGTAATATTACATACATGTCAAATCAAGGGATGGGTCTTTGTTCACATTTTGTGAAGTCTAAACATGAATTTACACTCCTAAATCATGTTCTCTATATGCTGAGCTTAGTTGCCTAAATGTGTTTGGTAACCTGACCCTCTAAATTATGCTATATCTATAGGAAGTCATTCGGTGTAAAAACATGATTCATGCATTGCCATCGAGAAAAGCCTCTTCAAGAAATGCTATTATTTTACTGCCGCAAACGGTACTAGCTCTAAGCCTGCTTCATTCACTAATGGTCCAGGGCCAGTCTAGTGCACAGGAAGCCTTTCCGGACAGATGGGAGACACTGACAGGCACTCCGGCTGCTCTAACTGAATTATCCTTCACACCATCAAATTGTAAATAGAGGCTGTTATGAACATTATTTCAGATTAATGTCGCATTTATTTTTGCGACTGTCTGGTTCTGCAATTATTAGGTGCTGCTAATGCAGTTTCTCCAGGGTTGGGTAATTTATATTGAAAATGTTGTTTTAATGAGGTCAAATGCACATTTCCTAGTATGTGACGCGCTACGGTGCCTGGCAGCCTTCAGCAGTGATTCTTGTTCTCACTTTTGATAATCTAACTGGAGGGTAAAATCATTCAGCATGGGACTAATGCTCTCTGGGAGATCGTTCTAAGACAGGATGCTCATGCTGTGCTGATTGTCATGAATTTTCTCGGTTGAAAAGTGAAGGGAATTATTTACTGCTCACATCACAGAGCAAGAAACAGCATTGATCTTTAAAGGCGCGAGTTTGCAAGCTTTTCGAACTATAAATTGTTAGTATCCTAACTCATGTACATCCAGACCGGCCTCGTTTATGCTGGTCTTTGGCCAATGGACAGTGGCCAGTAGTGTGGCATGGTGTAAAAGCTACACAATCCACTTAAAAAACAACACACATGTGCCTCTAAATCTAAAAGACAAATGAAATCTGAATAAAAGGAACAGGTCTTTCTTACATATGTTGAGGGTCTCCTGACACGGGACCCAGTGGAAAAAGAGGCTTATAACAGAATACATTTAAAGCTTCTATAACTCTGACATTTGTTCAGATTTTTAAACCTGAAAATTTTCTGGCTTTGAGAAAGGTTCTGGAAACATCATATAGGTGCCGATTCCAATCCGTTAAAAATGATTTGCGTACGACCCGTATCTGTATATGTTTACGTATGAGTCGGAGAAGCACCGTACAAACGGCCAAGTACGATTCGTCCGTGAAAAATATCTACGAATAGCGTTGGGAAAAGTCTACGAGAGTGCGTCGGAAAGTGTTCACGTCCGAATATCGTCGGGGAAAAGTGTACGAGCGTGATCCGGACATTGTTACGTGCAAATCGTAAAACACAAGTCCGAGCGCGCAAGTACGATCCCGTTCGTCCGTCCGAATACACAATCGCATGTAAAAAGTCCCGTACGGAGCCAACGCAGTAGCACACATGTACACGGGTAAACTCATGCCCGTGTACGAGGGGTACAGCCCCCCCACCCCCAAATATGTCAGCACCGTACACCACCCTGTCCGCACTGTACCCCAGCCCTGCAACTGTATGCGCCGTACCCCCCCATGTACGCGCCTTACCCCCCCAGTCCGCACTGTACCCCAGCCCCGCACCTGTATGCGCTGTACCCCCCCATGTACGCGCCGTACCCCCCCCTGTAGGCGCATCACCCCCGCATGTACGTGCCGTACCTCTGCATGTACGCGCCGTACCCCAGGGCTGCACGTGTACGCACCGTACCCCTACCGCATGTACGCGCCTTACCCCCCCATGTACGCGCCGTTCCCCCATGTACGTGCCGTACCTCCGCATGTATGCGCCGTACCCCAGGGCCGCACCTGTACGCACCGTACCCCCACCGCATGTACGCGCCCTCCCCCCATGTACGCACCCCCCTCCCCATGTACGCACCGTCCCCCCCATGTACGTGCCGTACCTCCGCATGTACGCGCCGTACCTCAGGGCCGCATGTGTACGCACCGAACCCCCACCGCATGTACACGCCGCACTCCAACACCATACCCCAGCACCCTCACCCAGCATCGCATATGTACGGTTCGTACCTACGCGAAAATGACTCTTACAGAACCAGGACACTGTAAAACAGCACAAGGAGGGTCAATTCGACTCGCACAACACCACAAAACACGTCTACATGACAAAATACATCTCAATGACTGACCTGGCACATCCAAACAGGCAAACAGAGGCCCCAAATCACAACCACCACTTATAACACACCCACCAAAATTCAAACACAGCCACACCCAAAAATGGACCAATAAAAAGGGCCCACACACACAACCCATGAGCCTTTGCAACAGACCCACTGCTGCCAGACCCCACTGAGAAACAACTCCACATAGAAACCACTCCATATCACTCATACCTCCACTACACCTTCACTCACACACCTTCACACAACCTCCTCCACAAACTCCCCCCTCTTCACATTCACACACACACTGTCACATTCACACCCACACACCCACAACCATCCACACCCACACCCACACCCCACACCATGCCCACAGACAAGAATCCAAAGTTCACTACGGCGGAGCTGGACTTCCTTGTCAACGAAGTCATCAGAGTCGAGCCACAGCTGTTTGGAACATTGGTCAGACAGACCAGCATAGCTGAAAAATCTGCCATGTGGCAGAGGATCGTCGACAAGGTGAATGCTGTTGCGCCCATCCGAAGGACCAGGCATGAATGCCAAGCCAGGTGGTACGATCTGCGCAGGGCGGTCAAGAGGAAAATGAATGAAGAATATGCCCAGACTAACATCACTGGTGGTGGGCCGCCCCGCAGACCTGTACACTACCATCCCTGGGAGGAGAAGGTGATGGTCCTGCTTCCGCCGGTGGGAGTACACGGAGTCGAAGGAGTCGCAGAGCCTGGTGAGTACACAAACAACTTACGTAACATGGGGGCAATGGGGTCCACACCACATATACACCAAATGCACGCAACTTCCCCCAAGCACTCACCACAAACAACCACACTCAAAAACCACGCTCATGCCACTAACGTCACCATGCACCCTTCACAAATCAAGGCAAGGCCATGTTCAAGCCTACAACAACCACAAACACAAGACTGGATATCCGGGAGGCTGGGAGGGTAGGCCCCACACAACACATTGTGAAAATGAGACGCAGACACCAATGCCCTCAGCCCATATGGCATAGGTACATAACCATGCACAATGCACAGGGACTGGCAAAGTACTGACAAGGTAGATGACACTTGGCCCTGCTGTATGCAGCACAAGGCCCTCCTGGGACCACTGTACACTCAAATACCAACTCCACAAGTACAGGTATCTAGCACAGGAACTCACACTCACTGTCATGCCAGCATGCACCATGAGGGGACACACACATCACCTGGGAGACCCAATGACAACTCACACTACACACAACAGCAGGCCCGGTCACAACCCCCCCTCTAACACAAGCACACACACCCGGGGCAGGCAACAGATTTACATACTCCCACAATGGACATGTGACACAACAAGACCGATCCAGAGCCAAATAAGCATCAGAGCAAACAATCTACAGGTCAAACACTCAGGAGAACATCCCAATCTGTCCCCCGCAACATACCCATCCCCAAGTGGACATTGAGAGGAATGCTAGGCACATCCAACTACCTGGAGGAAATGTGTCAACTTGAACATGTATGAAACATAGATGTCGCATGAAACACCATTGACATTGTCTCTCTCTCACACACAGGGCAACGTCGTCGATCTCCCCCCAACACTGGGGGGGAAGAATCTCAGTCCCAAGCACCGCGTGAAGACGATCCCACCGGCAGCGACGACTCTCACCACTCCGTGGATGACCCCGACCAACCTGGACCCTCTGGTGCCCAAGCCCCTGCAGCACCTGTGTCAGGTACATCTGTGCCAACCACCACCCCCATTCCTGCCACATCCCAGGACACACCCAGGAGCCCTGCTCACACTGAATAACAGAGCCAGTCTGACCAGGAGGGACAAGGTTCTTCAGGCACCCAGGAGGAGGCAGGCAACCCTGCAAATGCCATCCCTCAGGGGTCCCGTAGACCCGATGTGCCCACAATGGCAGGCCAGGCTTAAGTGGGCAGGGGTGGTGGGAGTGGAGGCAGGCGGAGGCGCGAACCTGACCAGCCAGCTCAGGACCCCGGTATGTCACACATACGCAACATCCTGGACTCATACCGGCGTGACACCAGAGGCATCAACCAGGTTGTGTCAAGACTCTCCGAGATGCAGGGGACCCTCGATGACATTAAGAACCTGCAGGTCGAGCATCATGCCAGTCATCAACAACACCAAGGACGGATGGAGGCAAGACTGGCTGAGCTCCTGGTGGTGCACAGGGACGTGAGCCAATCACTCCGTCAGATCGCCCAAAGCCTGGCAAACCCTCCCTGTGCCACTAGGCGTAGACCAGCACCAGACACAGGGAGGGAGGATGAGGAGGATTCATCTGATGGAGCGTCCCCAGCATCGTCAAGGCCTGCATCTGAGGGTCCCCGGAGGAAGGTGGGTCGTCCACGGAAAAGACCGTGAGAGTCAGCGGACCATCCCCATCTCCCAGGTCACCTGGCCTGGCACCTGGCCCTCTGGCGCAACAGCAGCACCTCATCCAATGACATTCTCTGCCACATGGACTTGCTGGTCACAGTCTGACCAATGATGACCAACACTGTGGTCTGGACTCTGATGACTTCCAATGCCAAGGATACCATCTCCCCCTGTGAACTTTGGATTCTATTCCCCCGGTACAGCACCCAATTGCATCTACCAAACCACTTACGACACCGTAAATAAATATTTCACTTTGGATATGAGACGTTCTTGTCATTTTGCATTATTCAACGACATATGTGTGTGGAATTGTCAAACTATGGCTGAGTGTTGAACCAACTCCAGCCATCCATACCCTGGGATCAGAGTCTGGTACAGGACACACATGGGTCACAAGGTATCATTCAATGTAGGCATGGAGCACAACACTCACCTGTGATGGCCTCTGGCTGCTGAGGGGGGGCTTGCTAAACTGTGCGGAGAGACCTATTTGGGAGATCATCATCAAGGCGTAGAGGTCATGGCTCATGTGGAGGTTCCTGGGGAGGGAGTCCCAGGTATGTGTGGCCAGGTGGGAGAACAATGTCCTGTATGCTGGAGTACGGTGGATGTGAAGAACGGTGGCCAGGGCAAGGCTGGATGCACGGAGATGGCCCAACGGGATCTAGGATGACAGACGTACAAGGTTGGTTGGGGTCGGGGTTGTGGACGGCCTCCTGAGTGTGGGTGGGGAGTGTGTAGGTCACCCTGCAGCAGACAGTGATCCATTGCAGCTATCCATGGTGGACAGTGAGGTGGCTGGGGCGCAGGGGGTTGAATCTGCGGTGTGCAGATGCCCCCTGGATGTGGACAAGTTTCCTGGGAGTTTGGATGTACTTGCTCCGTAGAGGGCAGGGCAGTATTTGACACGGATGTTGTCATGGACCTGGGGGATGGTCTGTCTTTTCTTGGAGTGGATCTATCTGTGGATCATGTGCATAATGCAGAGGGCCTTGCAGGATGAGGTTCAGATGCTGTGGACTAGCGTGGCAAATGTGAGCGAGCCAAACATGATGCACACCATCTTGTGTGTGTGGCCACTGGTTGCTTGTGCAGGGCTCTTGCGGGTGGGACACAGGCACTTGACCCAGCTGGAAGGGGACAATCCTCAGATGTTCAGCTCAGTCCTGTACAAGTTCAGCCTCAGGTGGCTCGTGTGCAGCCTTTCATCAATAGATCTCATGCATACTTGAATGATGGAACTGCCAATGTCTGTGTCTTTGTTGAGGGTGAGGAGCACCTGGCTGTCAATGGCATACGAGCTGATGATGAGGTGCTGTGCGCATGTGATGGTGGAGAGGGGGGTCCAGGACACTCTGTAGATTGACATGCTGAGAGATGATACCTGTGCTATGTGCCAGACAATGACACCATACTACATGCTGAAGCCTTGAGCCCCACTCCCATGCCCTTGCTGGGCTACAGAGCCGGTGGGGAGTATTAGGGACATGGCCTGGTTGGTGTGACAGGGCCTGGAAGGCGGGGCAGCGCAGTGTCGGCCGTTGGAGTTGCACACTCAGCATGCAAAGGTGTCGTGTGTGTGCTCAGGGTATGTCTGACAGCAGGCGTTAGATGTGTCGATGGACATAGCTCGGAGTGTGGCTGATACATCAGACTGTAGTGTGATGTGGGTAATGCAAGGACAGGATGGTGGTGCAATGTGCACCTTGCATGTGCTGATGGTCCAGCCTTTGGCACCGCGTGGCAGCAACAGTGGCATAGACAAGCTGAGGACAGCAAAATGAATGGGTGGAGGGAGGAAGTGAGGAGCATCCTGGAGGCGTGTGTGTTGCCAAATCTGGATACTCTGTTGGCCCTTGCTGCAGGGGCCGCAGCAGCAGGCGGCATCTCCTTGCAAAATGACAGAATTTGCACACATAGACTAGGATGTCAGAAGGACAACTGCAACATGCGCGTGTGTAAAGTAAGGAGTGTCCAGTGTTACATGGCACACCCAGACACAATGCATGCACAATCACCAAAGAAGCATGACACCGGATCAGGAAACTGAAGGCCGACCTGTGCACAGGAGACACACCCTCAGCAGCTGTTGGTGGCCCATTGTGCGGACCAACATGCCAAAAAACATACACAACCATGTACTTCATTCCCAATAGGGAGCCTAACCCATGAGCAACTGCATGCATGTTGCTAAACTACACATGGACTCCTATGCATAATCTTCCACAACTATGCCAGATATGGCGCATGCAAAGTGGCAAGAGACCTGCATTGACAGAGATGAGGCACCTTGGAGTGTGACAAACACCTTTATTACCCAGCCTCACACTAAGGGAAATCCATTAATTGGAACAGACTCACAGGTCAGTTGGCTGACCATGTGTTACCTACAATGGACACCCCCTTCAACACACAGATGTGTAAATCCTACTGAGCTGGCACACAAGTGAAGGGGTTGAGCCTAACACCCCTTGCTGCACACGGAGAGTCTACAATTCCCCATTGAGCCTCATATGGGGATGTCCCACACTATGTCCACCATTAGCATCCCGTATGTTCCTTGGAGACGTTATACACACATTGATGCCTTCATCAGAATCCACACACCATTACAGATGACTGTCAGGAAGGGTGACCATCAATTCATGGGAGCCATGCAACACGTCATGTGTCCCAGGGTGAGTCGACATGTATGCATGGTAACACAACATGCACAGGAGCAGTCCCCACATATCACAAACACGTACCACCCACAAAATGCCTTGCTGCACTCCTTACCCCAAATGACTTTTCACCATGTCTGTGCCTGTAACTCTGATCCAGCACACGTTGCAATACTCATGCGGAATAGCAGGAGGGCAATGATGACATGAGCAGACGACAGCTGCAAGAACCTGGGGAGGACAGACACACAACAATTCAGCTAAGAGCTAGTAATCCGCAGACATGTACATGTACTCTACAGGAATTATGTTGTCACCATGCCCTTAACAAATTTAGTGTCCCAGCTAATATGTGTGGAATGACATCATCACTTGAATGATACATCAGAGCACACCTCCAAGTCACTTAGCACACAGTCAGCTCGACACACACACATTGCAACACATGCCACACAAGGCTCAAAGCGTGCACACTCAGACACAGGGACTCACCATCATGAGAAGAAGTTGCGGATAAGCTGACTCCGGCTGTCCTCATCCTCATCCTCATCCTCACTTGCCCCGTGCCCTAGCCCTTCATCCTCCACGGGTGGATTATCCTGCTCATCCGGATCAAGGATGAGTGGCACAGCCTTCTCCACTGCCATGTTGTGCAGCATGCAGCACACAATGAAGATTTTGCAGACCTTCACCGGGGCATATGGGAGGGCACCGCCGGTCTTGTGGAGGCACCGGAATCTGCTCTTCAGGAGTCCAAACGTCCTCTCAATCACGCGCCTCGTCTGCCCATGGGTGTCGTTGTACCGGTGTTCTGTAGCTGTTCTGGGGGTGCGGAAAGGCGTCATCGGCCATGGCATGTTGGGATAGCCAGAGTCTCCTACATGGAAACATCATGTGAAGAAGTGGGTCAGGAGATGCCGTAAGATACAAAGATAGCGCTGAACACAGGACTAACAGAGTATATCCCCAACAAGACATGCTTGTTCCGCGTGCAGCTGCAGCATCATTTCTGGCACCCTGCTACGCCTCATGATGTATGTATCGTGTGCGGACCCTAGAAAACGTGCACAGAGATGGGAAATCAGCATGTTAGCAAGACACACCACAAGGGCATTAATGGAGTGGTAATGTTTTCGGTTTCTATAGGCTACCTCCTGTGCCTGTGGTGGTACCAAAGCCACATGTGTCACATCAATGGCCCCAATTACATGAGGCATCCCTCCCAGGGCATATAACTCACCCTTGACACCTGTCAACTGCTCACGAGTGCAAAAATGGATGAATTCATCCAGGTGCAACAACATGGCTTCTATAACATCATGCAGGACACGGCTGAACATAGTCTGGGACATGCCACCGACATCAGCTATGGTCAATTGAAACATGCCGGTGGCAAAAAAATGTAGGGCTGCCATCACCTTCACCTTGGGGGTCAGAGCTGTAGGATACCTGTGTTGTGGTTGGAGGTGTGGTGCAAGCCGGCGTGTCAAGTCATCTATCAACTCTTGTGAGAATCGGTTTCTGCGTATGCAGTCATGTTCACGCATGGCATCCAGGTCTGGCATTCGTCTGGGGAGAGGCGGTGCCCTGCAGAGATTTGGAAGGAATAACGAATAGTGAGTACATTACCACACCAATGTCACTGAGGTGAGCACATGTTCAACAGCTAATACACATCTGCTTAATACAGAGTCTGTGCTGTGCAATACATCATAGGACACGTGGGCCAGCCAGGTGATACTCGTACGAAGAGCCAGCCAAAATAGTTGCATGGCAATGTTGACGTGACATGCCATGAAATAGCTGTTGGCCAGTGTAAGTGACAAGCCAGACACATTACATGAGTGACAGACATCCACATATCAGCATTAGAAGGATGTCATCTCATACAGACAGCTGGCGGTAGTCTAGACGCACAGGTCACATGTTATCTGGAAATGGACAGATGACACACATTTCCATTAAAGGGTCCATGTCAAAAACTGATGTCACAGACATTGATGCAACGCCGAAATTGCCTCATGTCAGGAAGTCATCTTCAAACCATCATGACACATGTAACGTGTGAGTCCACATGTGGCATGGTGTGCGTATATGTGTGTCATGCACAAATGCACACATACACATGTTGGCAACTGCAACAGCAGATGGAGTTGACGGAAAACACCAACGGAAAGCTCATGGGAACACATGACCCACACATGACATAGCCACATCGTGGCACACTGGGAGTCACATGTGAGGTGTAACTATCCGTGTACCTGCCATCAGGGGACAGTTGCGGGTGTTGCTGACTGTGCCATACCAGTGATGCAGTGCTTGACACGTGTGTCGCAGATGCACACATGTGCAAAGTGTGAAGGGGAAGTGTGCCACGTAGTGCCCCATCACACATGACATGTGTAAACAGCTCATCACACATATATTGTGCCACAACATGAGGAGACATGTGCCACATCACTGCCTGACACACCTAGGCCCTGCACATGAAGGACTGCACTGACAATGACTTGATGTACAGCCTTGTGCGAGTCTGACACCTCCATTCCTTTCGTGTGCGCCTCCTATCACCAGTGTAAGCTGTGAAACGCAGTACACACGCTCTGAGGGCGTGTGTAGGGCCCGTACTCACGGATGTACGGGCCATACACGTGTGAGTACGTGCCTATCACTATCGTTGGGGGTACCGTAGGGCGTAGTGATACGGGCCGTACTCACGCGTGTATGGGCCGTACACGCGTGAGTACATGCCTATCACTATCGTTGGGGGTACCATAGGGCCTAGTGATACGGGCCGTACTCACGCGTGTATGGGCTGTACACGCGTGAGTACGTGCCTCTCACTATCGTTGGGGGTACCGTAGGGCCTAGTAAAACGGGCCATACTCACGCGTGTATGGGCTGCACACGCGTGAGTACGTGCCTCTCACTATCGTTGGGGGTACCGTAGGGCCTAGTGATACGGGCCGTACTCACGCGTGTACAGGCCGTACACGCGTGAGTACGTGCCTATCACTATAGTTGGGGGTACCGTAGGGCCTAGTGATACGGGCCGTACTCACGAGTGTATGGGCCATACACGCGTGAGTATGTGCCTATCACTATCATTGGGGGTACCGAAGGGCCTAGTGATAGGCACATACTCACGCGTGTACGGCCCGTACACGCGTGAGTACGGCCCGTATCACTAGGCCCTACGGTACCCCCAACGATAGTGATAGGCACGTACTCACGCATGTACGGCTCGTATCCCTAGGCCCTACGGTATCCCCAACGATAGTGATAGGCACGTACTCACGCGTGTACGGCCCGTACACGCGTGAGTACGGCCCGTATCACTAGGCCCTACGGTACCCCCAACGATAGTGATAGGCACGTACTCACGCGTGTACGGCCCATACACGCGTGAGTATGGCCCATATCACTAGGCCCTACAGTACCCCCAACGATAGGGAGAGGCACGGACTCACGCGTGCACTGCCCGTACACGCGTGAGTACGGCCCGTATCACTAGGCCCTACGGTACCCCCAACGATAGTGAGAGGCATGTACTCACGCGTGTATGGCCCGTACACGCGTGAGTACGGCCCGTTTCACTAGGCCCTATGGTACCCCCAACGATAGTGAGAGGCACGTACTCACGTGTGTACGGCATATCACTAGGTCCTACGGTACCCCCTACGATAGTGATAGGCACGTACTCATGCGTGTACAGGCCATACACACGTGAGTACGTGCCTATCACTATCGTTGGGGGTACCGTAGGGCCTAGTGATACGGGCCGTACACGCGTGAGTACGGCCCATATCACTGTAGAGATGGTGCCCTAGGGGTACGTGTGAAAAGCGCCGTACCTGTGTGGGGATTTAAGAATTACAATGGGGACATATGAGGGACAAGTATTAGGTCCTAAATGCATGCTGGTTGTCACGGATACCGAGTTTCAAGTTCAAAATTTTACATCATGTGATCTGGGAAAATCAGTTGGCCACATTTAACATTGTTGCAAAGTGGTTGTTGACTTGACATGATGTTGCAAAATCGAAAGATGCAAAGGCTGTCACTGGTGTATGTTTAAAGGGATTGGAGGAAACGTAGGATGCAAATGAGTCTGACCAATCACTCTGTACTCCTGTAAATGAAATAGGCCAGCAAGGCAGATATAAGGCAGGCAGAACCCATGAGAGGGCACTTGCCTGCACAACATGTCAGTCGATACCACTGCTGCTGTATTGTCTCCCTCTGGCACCATGTCAAGGACTGTGGAGAGGGCCCAGCCTTTCACCCAGGAGGAGAACGAGGCCCTGCTGGATGTGATCCTCCCACAGTACCCCATGCTGTATGGTCGACCAGGGGAGCAGGTGAGTGCTGACTCCAGTACCTTTGCCTGTGCACCTTTATTGTGTCTGTCACTTCTGGCATTGTGGCCAGGTGTGACAGCCATGCAATGTTGGGTGGAGTGGGTCCCGGGGGGGGGATAGCTTATGTCTCTCATGCAGGGGTTGATGTAGTTCCTGTGTGCACTTCTCACTTGCATTGTGCTTACTGTGACATTCACTGCATAGTGCATGGCACATTCCGCCAGTCAAATCCTCTTGGGCATTCTTGTTCTATTGTCCTGCGGTGATTCAGTGGTCACCCCGGTGTGACAGGTGACTGCACCCACAGATGTGTGTGAGAGTTGAGTGGAGCTCTGGTGAGAGTGGTGAGAGTGTCCAAATAATGTGTACGCCCCCTGGACATTGATGTGTGTGAATGTGTCTTGTCATGTGGATGAGTGTCTATGTGGAGTGTTGCACCACAGCTACATGGAGGAGGCAACTGCTCAATCCATCTGATGTGTGAAGTAAGCCATGCTGTGTGTCTGACTTGCTGAGCTAGCCCCACACCTGTGACCCCCCCTGGCAAGTGGCACATGTGCAGAGTGAGGTTTGCATCCGCTGTTGCCAATGGCAGGTGATTCATGTGTGCCTGTGTGTGTCTGTGTACTCTGCTGAGGTTTCGTCAGTGGCCTGGGGCATGTGACTGCTTTGCAGTGCTGTCCATCAGCCTTGTGTTGCTTGGGATGCACAGTGTGTGCCATGATCAGGGATTGGTTCGCACCCCTCATGCCACCTGTGTACTTACTATGCCATGTAGTGCATTGCTGCGTCCCCAGTGGAAAAAGTCCCTATGACTAAGGTGCTATTACTTGCCAGCATACTATGCCCTGTTCTACAAATCTAAGATGTTCAACTGTGTTTCTGTGACATGGTGCAGGTGTAGTGATGTTGTCCCACTTTGTTATCTCACAGGTATCCCCCTACCACAAGGGGAAGATCTGGAAGGACGCCGTCAAGGCCGTGCAATCGGCGGAGGGTCGCAGTCGGCGCCTGCCACAAGTGAGGAAGAGATGGCAGGACATCCGGTGCTGGACCTGGAGGATCGCCCGGGTCATGCTGAAGGAGGAGGCTCCTCGCAAGCATGGCGGGCGCCGGCGCCTGACCCACCAGATGTGGCGCGTCCTGGCGGTGGTCTTCCCTGACCTGGATAGGCGGATACAGGAGTTACAGCAGCAGGAAGGGGGTAGGTACATGTGTGTTTGTTGTGTGTCACCAGCTTTTGTTGCTGCTCAGTCACCTGGAGACACTGCCAGGGTATATATGTGCAGTGCATATCCTGTTCCCCCACAGTCAACCTATGCTGTTCTTCCTCCCTTCCCCTCCTTGACATGTGTTACCTGGTCTGTGTGTGATCACTATTGCACATGGTCATCTAGGCTGCCAGTTTATCAAGGTGCACACTGCTTTCAGCATTATGTGTGGGGGTGGTCTGCCTGTGCCCTGTCCTGTACAGTCATTAAGGGGTGCATATTTGTTGCCACTGATGCTGAGTCCCAACATAGGAGTGTGAGGTTTCAAATGAACAGACTTGCTGCATGCATTACCAATGTTGTGGCCTCAGACATGATGTGCATGAGTGGGATATATGCATAGTGGCGGGACGGTTGCTCCTGTAACAGTCAGCTCATTCCAGGACCATGGAGCAATGTGCACACTACAGTCCCCTGTCACAGCCTGCCCTCCTACTCATGTGTGTCATCCAACACTGTGCACATTCACTGTGGGTTCATAATGGCTCTGCCTCTGTGGCATTGTTCCCTGGCCTAGGTAGTAGTTTTCACATGTGTGATACATTTGCCCACTGGACAGGGATACAGCAGTTTGCTTGTGCATTCTCACACTGGGCAGTGCCTGTGTGGCTATTCTCAAAAATCTGTTGATGTTTGTTTGTGACCAATATGTTTTGCCAGCCCTACAAGGCGATGTCGTGTCAATGAAGCTAGTTTTCAAGCACAGTTATTGTAACCCTGAATAAGAGCTTTCACTTCTTGATTGGTATCAGTCACATTGACTCAGGTATGGGTGGGTGTGCGCGGGAGGGGCGTACATGTTCAACCCTGATGTTTCATTGCCAGTTCTGACTTGTGTGTGATGATTCGCAGTACAGAAAGTCATCATGCAGTGCCCCCGTGATGTTGGCCAGTGCTTGCTGTTGGTGCTTCATTGCCTGTGTCAGTTCTTGGCAATCATGTATCCTGCTTGGACATTTTTGGCACCTGTGTGTGGTTCAGATGCTACACAGTTGTGACTTTGTGTGCTGACATCTGTGGGTACATTCTGGCTTGCCATGAGGGGGAACCCACAGTACAGCTAGGCTTTTTTGCTAAACAATTGCAGGCCCATTAGCTTATGCATTGTCCTGGCTGTGGACATGTGTGCCACTCCAGATGACAGTCAGTAGGTCATATGTGTAGCCAACTGTGTGATCAGGTGAAGGATAGCCATGTGACAAATGACATTATTCAAGTTGTTACTCTGAAAAAATGTCCATTGGCACTCACTACACCTGTCAACATGTCTCAATGTTTCATATGCTTGACCTTGTTGTTTGGTTGTGAAGGACAATGATGTGCCTACATGACAGATGTCTCCCAAGGAAGTGCTCAAGACACCACCTTTACACTTTCCAGGGACACGCAGGCACATTTTAAAGTAAGACACAGTTTGAACAAAACTTTGTTTGGAGTTCATACATATACATGTTCCCACAGTGTGCTTGCATTTGGGTTAGTCCTTGGTTGTTGCTGATACCAACTTACGAGTGTCAAGTCATCCAGCCACCCTGGTGCCATGTATATGTACTTACTGCTACGCCATTTCTGCCTAACAGTGGCTGATTTGAATGAGTCTGGCAGCTCAGACAATGACTGTGTACATGTAGTTTGGTGTGCACCTCCTTGTGTGACTTCTGCTATACAGACAAATGTGTGTTGTGTTCACAGAGTGCCACATTCACACATGCTAGACATGTCCATTTTGTAAAGGGTTGTGATTCTCTAGGAGTCACAATGTATTTCTTTGGGGTGTCAAAAGTACTCACAGGTCTCTGAGTGTGGGGACATCTTCTGCATTGGCATGTGGTATTTGGCCTTGGGTGCGACAATACTGTTTGTTTCCCAGTGAACAAGAGGTGGCATGCCTTCATAGTCTTGCTGTGCTGAAGTGATCCCAGACACTAGCTTCTCATGATCTTGTGATTTCAAGTTATTTGCTGTTGTGTCCTAATTTTCATTGTTTGCAAGTGGCATGGTGCGTCAACCAACTGGGGAGTGCAGGGCTTACATATGTGGGGAGTATCCTAGATGTTACTCCTGATGCCTTTCCTGATATGCACTGTTGCCTATTTTGTTTGGACTAATGTTTCAGATGTATACAGGTGACTGTTTTTTTCCTGTCTCTTCACCTTGCCCACAGCATCATCGGAGGACACCGAGGAGAACAACGGCACGGACGTGGAGGAGGGATCGAGCAGTGGTGCCACCACTGCTGTGGAGTCGGTGGAATCTAGTGGCACGGAGGGCGAGGGGAGTGAGGCGGAGGACCTGCCCAGTACCAACACAGACTACGAGGCAGACGGGTCCGAGGCTGAGCTCCCAGAGGGGGCGGAGGCTGCTCCCAGAGCTGAAAGCAGCAGTACATCTCTCGCCGCCCCCTCCATTCCCATCACTGCCCTCCCACTTGCTCGGGTCCCTTCTGTCCGTGCTAGGCCACACTGTGTCTCCTTCGTGCCAGGCACGGCACCCCCTGCCCCTGTCCCCCCTGCTGCCCTCACTGCCGAGTGTGTGGACACTCAGCGGCAGTTGCAAGTTGGGCAGACATCGATCCTGACTGTCCTCCATGGCCACAACAGACTGCTGACCCAGATGGTGTCGTACATGGAGGGCATGTCATCAGCGATGTCTGACCCACGGATGTTGCTGAGGTCCCTGGACTCGTCACTGACAGCAGTAGCAAGTCACCTGCAGCGCTGCCTCCTCCCCCCTACCCCTGGCCCATCCACAAGTCCAACACCCATGCCTGTCCGAAGCACACCAAGACATCCACACACACGCATCCCACCATACACAAGCAGCACACCACCACGTAAGGGGAAGCGCACACCTCCTGACACGCACACTCAGGGGGTAGCAGGCACACCCACTGGGTCTGGGGCACACAGGCAGGCACGCAGCCACAGTCCTCATCCACATGACTCACTCCCCAGTCCCTCCGATGTCACTCCCCCAGATTCGGAGAAGGAGGCCTACTTTGCTGGGCTGGGCCTCAGCCCCACTAGTTCACCTGGACGCAAACGGTCACAGCACTCCACGGGTAGGGGAGTTAAGTCCCCCAGCCCGTCCACCACCTCTCCCAGTGGCACTGCAACCCATCCCTCCGACCCCCCCCCTCCTTGGGGCCTGTTGTTTCTCTGGGTGCAGGGGAGACGCTTGAAGAACTGGCAGAAGAGTGCAGCGCTGAGCTCGCCTCCACCTTTGCGCTGCCCCACCCCCTGTGGTGGAGTCGTCCGTCCCTGCACCCACAACACCTACCCTTCCCCCTCCTGTCCCTGCGGTGCCTGGTCCTTCCCCACAGGATGCCCCCCCCAGTCTACAAACCACTCTTGTGATGTGCAGGCAAGCTAGGGGAGACACATGGCCATGTGTCCCCTCCCAAGGACTGCTGATATGGACTGGCCATTGGCCTTTGTGAATAGTCTTGTTTACACATTATTTTTTCATGCTGAATAAAGCATTTTCTTTTTCATTGGAAAAGTCTTGCATTTCAGGTATTGATGTTGATGCTACTACTTTTGGTATTCACAGAAGTTAGGATTTTGTCTTAAGTTTGACTTAAGACAAACTTAAGACAGACTTAAGACAGACTTAAGACAAACTTAAGACAAACTTAAGACAGACTTAAGACACACTTAAGACACACTTAAGACAACATCCTAACTTAAGTCTGTCTTAAGTCTGTCTTAAGTCTGTCTAAAGTTTGTCTTAAGTCTGTCTTAAGTCTGTCTTAAGTCTGGGGCCGATTCACAGAACTAACTTAAGACAAAATCCTAAACTTACTACTTTTGGTATTCACAGAAGTTGGGATTTTGTCATAAGTTTGACTTAAGACAGACTTAAGACAGACTTAAGACAGATTTAGGACAGACTTAAGACAAACTTAAGACAGACTTAAGACAGACTTAAGACAGTCTTAAGACAAACTTAAGACAAAATCCTAACTTAAGTCTGTCTTAAGTTTGTCTTAAGTCTGTCTTAAGTCTGTCTTAAGTCTTTCTTAAGTTTGTCTTAAGTCAAGCTTAAGACAAAATCCTAACTTCTGTGAATACCAAAAGAAGTAAGTTTAGGATTTTGTCTTCAGTTAGTTCTGTGAATCGGGCCCTCTGTCTAAGGTCTGTCTTAAGTTTGTCTTAAGTCAAACTTAAAACAAAATCCTAACTTCTGTGAATACCAAAGGTAGTACGTTTAGGATTTTGTCTTAAGTTAGTTCTGTGAATCGGGCCCTCCTCTACCATCTTAAAATCACCAGGTGGAATAAAAGGTTTGATTTTCTTGAGGTCTTTAAGAGTGTACAGTTCTCCTTTGACTGAATTGTTGATGTGGTCCTTCAGTGACAATTTTGTGCAGAGTGATGCCCAAGGTCTTTACAGAGTTGGATAGTGTAAGAGAATAATTTAGGACATCCAAGTTTGTGAGCCAATCTTGGATTGGTAGAGGGTTGATTTTCAAGGAGGAAAGAAGTGGTTCAGTTTTGGGGAGTTCAACTTAAAGTGGCTGGTGTTAAGCCAATTTTGCATCTTGAATAGTGCTTTGTTCAGATGTTTGATGTCACTAGGTGATTTAATACTGTAGTAAAACTAGCAGCCATGGCCCATGCAGGTAAGAGCAGTGGTGCAGTGGGGTGCTGTGGGGGGATTTAGAGGGACAATGACAAGGGAAATTCATTATTTATTTAATTTTACTTCATCATTGTCTGTCAAAATCCCCCCAACAGGCCCCCACCATTCTTACCTGCACGATCTGTGGCTGAACATTGGGTTTCATTATATAGGTGATATTTGACCCCTGCTTGGTTCAGGATAACAGTAAGGGGTTCCATGAAGAGATTGAAAAGGGATGGGGAGCAAATTGAGTCTTGGGGTACACCATGAGGACCTAGTGATTGTTTTGAGAGACAGTTGTTGATTTTTATTTGTTGCAAGTGATGTTGCAGATACGATGTGAACCAACTAAGGACTGTGCCATTGATATCACTGTGGTTCTTGAGTGTCTTGATTAATGCTGGATGATTTACAGTATCAAAAGCTGTCGATAATTCAAGTTGGATTAGGAGGCATGCATCACCTTCCTCCAAAGATCCTCAAATGTCATTCGAGATATTGACCATAGCAGTTTCTGTGCTGCAGCCTTTCCTGAATCCTGACTGCAAGGTGTCATGAAGGTGAATGTGTCTATATCTTGGCTGAGTTGTAGGAGGATGCATTTCTCTATTGTTTGGCTAAGTACAGGAGGTTGGTTATAGGTATGAGGTTATTGAGGTCATTAGGGTCAGCCCCTGGTTTTATGAATATGGGTGTGATTTAGCCTAGTTGGAGGGAGCCAGGTACATGACCTGAGGAGAGATATGTGTGGATGATTTTTGTCCGGAATGGTGCGATGATATGGTTGAGCTTTTGTACTAATGTAGAGGGGGGGATCATTGGTGTGGGAAGTGGCTTCAAGTTTGCAATTATATTAATGACTTCACTTTCTGTCATGGGTTTGAAATCAGACCAATTAGCATAATGTTTATAGTTGAAGAAGATTATAGTTGACATAAGTTTTTCTTGGGGCCTTTCTGTCATTAGATAAATCTGGAATAGGTCAACTGTGGAGGGATGCGAGTCAGTCGGGTAGGTTGGTATGGAAGATGGATTTTAGACTTGGGTGATGGATTGCTCAATTTTTGCTACTTTATCAGTGAAGAAGTTGGCAATTCCTTCACGGCGTTCATTGGTGGCTGTTGTTTCTTGAGGGGAGGTAAGGGTAGTTTGTCGTTTAATTATGTTGAAGAGCTCCCTAGATCGTTTCTTAGTGCAGTGAAGTTAGTTGCGAAAGAATGTGGCTTTTTCTCTAAAGATGTGTTTCTTATATGAAAACCATGCAGATCTTAGGAATGAGAGGTGCACTGTAGAGGGGTACTGTCTCTATATCCGTTCTGACTGTCTGAGATGTCTCCTCTCATTGTTCAAATCTGAGTTAAGGCAGAATTTTGATTGTAATTTTCTAGATTGTTTGTGTTTGAGTAGGGCATCAATCATTGCTGTATTATAGTGGGTGGTGAGGCCCTCTGCGGTGAAAGCAAGAGGTTGATACTATAGTTGGGCCAGACCCTGGATTCTAATTTCATTATTGGGATTTGTTTGATGTTCCTAGCCCAGTGCATAGGTTTGTTGGATGGGGCTGTGTGAGATCTGAGGTACGTCTTGATATTAAACAGTATGAGATGGTGGTCTGACCAGTTGATGGGTGGGATGGATAAAAGAGAGACAAGGTTATTTTTGCAGATTATAGCATCTAGAATGGAGCCTTTACAATGGGTTTGTTCACTGCAGAGTTGTTTGAGGTCATTTATTCCAAGAAGGTAAGTAAGGAAACAGATATGTGTCTTCTGAGTTATTCCATTGAATATTGAAGTCGCCCAAGAAAATGTCATTCTAGTAGTTAGGGAGAACCTTGTTACTAGGTCTGTTAGTTCCTCTGAGAAGAGGGTGCGATAACCAGGTGGGTGGAAGATGTTGTGAAGTTTGATAGGAGAAGTGTCTTTGGCTGCAAGTTCAACTCCGAGGTTTATGAAAGTTGAGTATTTTGAGGTTGGTAATGTAGCAAGATGGATTTGTTCTTTGTGTATGATTGTCAATCCGCCATCCAATCTCCTGTCAAATGTAGCCAGGAGGAATGAAGAGGTCTAGAATGGGTGTTAAGTGTTCATTGAGACAGGTTTTAGTAGAAGGTAGAAGGGAGAGGGGAGATTGGGTCACAAGGCCATGTTGTGTTAATGTAGCAAGAAGTTACAGGAAGTGTTGGTCAAAGATGTTGAGGTTATGGTCTGTATCTTCTATAAGTATGTTCCCTGTCCTAAAAATAAAAATGGAGATTTCCTCTCTAAAGGTTAGGGGGGTATATGGTAAGTTTAGTTCCATAGGAGATTTTGATTGTGTCGGTAACTTGTAGGTGGAGAAGGAAGATGTTTCTCCACTTTGCTGGGGATTTTGAGTAGAAGGCAAACTCGGTTTTCTTGTTGCCATTGCTCACGCTGTAGTAAGTATTGGCTATTAGTTTTTCCAGAAGTTGTTTAAGTAGGCTGTGTTTGAACTTCTTTTATGCATTGTTAGAGAGATTTTTAGGATAGCTTATGCTCCATGAGTTGGGGTCATATCTCCAGAGTGCAGTGTCGAGGGATTTGTGGAGGAGTGTAGTTAGAGAAAGTTACAATTCTGGTCACCCAGCAAATCTAGGATAGGTAAGGATGTGCCAAGAGTTGATGGCTGGTAAGGGTGCTATGTAGGAGAGCTGCTTCACAGTGCGCAATACGTTTTGCTAATTTGAAGAGCGGGAGTGCTTTAGAAGTAATTAAAATTAACGAGCCACTCATCAGTTAATTAGATAGGAAATATACCATATTGAAAATCCAATAATTCTCAAAAACCCTGGCCAAACAAGGAAAGAATACCACAAAATGGATGAAGAATAAATATGGGTAAATACAGACAGAACTGGCAAGGAACTAACTGCTAAGAAACCCAAGAGCCCTGCCACTTTGATGAAGCATTACTCTTCTGCCAGACCATGTGCCCAGCCATCCTAAACTGGCTAGCCAGGTCCTGAACCAGTCCAAGCGACTAATGTGTGCACTGTGCATGGTCTTTGCCATGCATGAATATTTGCACTGTGAATTTGTGTTATTTTAAATTATTTTTCAAAAAATGTATATTGATTTTTTTTCAGAAAATCGTAGATCCACAAACTAAATTACAGAATTTCATACTACTTAAATTTGATCTGTGGATCCTGCAAGATAAATAGGAGCATATTTCTTATTTTTACAGGCAGTATCTCGCCTTCACCATCCTTGCCATTAGAAGATGATTTCCCATCCCTTATATCCTCTCAATCAAATGTTTTCAGGTAACAAGATTTTGTGCCAAATATCTAGAAGCAGCTGCTGCAACAACCATTTTCAGTCCAACCAGACTACGCAGATCTTAGAGTCCACCAAAGATCTCCAAATCCTGCTTTCAACTAAGAGAAAACATGCTACCTCTTCTAATAACAACATACACAAAAGTCCCTCTTTTGCTATCCTTCTGAAGTTTGTTTGACACCATTTTGTAAACACTAATTTTATCCAATACTACTGAATAGATGTGTAATACATAAAGCAAAGCTACTGAGTACATTTATAAAGTTATGTTTCCTTCCCAAGCTGGTGTAATTACATTTTTCGTAGTAGCAGGGAACAAAATTTACTATGGCAGGTAACATTCAAAACACCACTTAATTTTTCTGTCCAGTCCAAATAGGATATTTGACTTGCCAAAACTTAGGCACTAAGGCTCAGATTCATCAATGTTTTAATGCAGTTCAACTGCACTGTGTTGAATGGAGATGGCAGGAATGTGCCACATCTATCAAGATATAGCACACCCCTGCTCTCTCCTTGTGTTGGCACACTCAGAGCAGCCTAGCTCTAACACAAGTACCCTTGTGCCATGGTGCAAAGATGCCTGTATTACTGCCAGGAAATTTTTGTTCAGAAAGGGACACCTTCCTACACACAAACAATCCTTAGAGACTTTTTCTTATTTCTAAGCTGCAGAGTGCGTCACACTTAGAAAGAGGAAATACGAGGTGAAATAAAGATATTTCTCCTCATTGAGCTTCTAATGGGTAGCTTCTTCTCATTGTGCCTCTATCCTGATGGTGTAGCTCTTCGATGCATTCTCAGGATTACAAGTCTTGGTAAATCTTGGAATACACCAAAATCCATATCTGAATGCATGGGAACACCCAGGCTCCACCAATGGAATGCCTTCCAAGGGCAGAGTAACGCAAGACAGAAACGTCTGCTCCTTTGTGTTACACTAGATTTACCAAGCAACGCAGGCCCACGTGAGGTAGCCTTGTTCTTTTTTGGTAAATGTAACTTAAGAATTGTGTTGCTCTTGCGACCTCATTTATGACGAAAGAGCAATACAATGCAATGCCAAATCTGGACCTTAATCTTTTTTTGAAAGATTCTGTGCACATTTCTCCAATACAAAATGTAATTATATATATATTCACTTAAAAAACCATAGGTTTCACACATGTTATAGTTAGCTGGACATTTCACTCGTAAAAAACCAATGAAATTCCCCTGTAATAGTTAGTTCAGATAACTATAACTCGCGCGCCCGCAATCCACTGCTCATGACGTCACATATTACATCACTCATGACATGGTCAGTGGCATCACTCATGACATCACTCATGACATCATCCTTGTGATAGAGTGGCGGTCGCGCGAGTTATAGTTATCTGAACTAACTATAGCGGGGGAATTTAATTGTTTTTTTACGAGTGAAATGTCCAGCTAACTATAACGTGTGAAACCTATGGTTTTTTAAGTGAATTTGCAAGGTTTTTTAAATGCTAATTCCTAACTATAACGTGTGTGAAACCTATGGTTTTTTAAGTGAATTTGTAAGGTTTTTTAAATGCTAAGTTATGTATGTATTATTATATTTTTTAAATATTTATTTTACAATAAACTACCTATGTATATAGTTATAGATTGACTGTATCCTGTAATATGGAATGGCTCGTTTAAAATGTTGTTTTTTTTTAGGTATTTCACCGTGCGCGCACGGTGCGTGCACCCCGCGAATTTTTGAAAAAAAAATATAATGTTTTTTTCACCCTTCGGGGTCCTTCAGGGACCCCCTGACAAAGGATAGGGGGTCAGGACCTCTCTACCCTGCCCCCTTTTCACGTTCTCCACCTTTCTTTTTCACTGTCGCACACCAAATACACAAAATGGCGGCTGACACTTCCTGATTTCGACCGATTCGTATGTTGACTGACATGTAACCACCAATCAGAATTGCTCTCGTGCACGTTAGGGTGCGCGCACGGTGCGCGCTTATAGATATTTATGTACTTTTAAATGCAATATTCCCAGGAACTACTGAACGGTTTGACACCATATATGCAGAAGGCACATGCCTGACCTGAGGACTACCTCTTTGCCAAATTTCAAGTAATTCTGTTCAGCCGTTCGGGCTGTACCTTCGACTAAAGGTCCTATGGGAAAATGCATGGGGAAAACGCGTTTTGGGGCCCCCCTTTTTTCTCAGCCCCTGCTTGACGAATCACCCCGAGACTTTCAGGGTAGGAGCTGAGCGGGGCGCCCCATTAGTTTTGAAAGTTTTGCGAGGATTCGTCAACCGGCGCCAAAGTTATTCAAAATAGAATTTTCAGATTTCCTATGGAAACACGGTCCTAACAATAACTATCTACTGGTGACCGCCAGTAGATAATGTATATACAAACATACACACACACACACACACATATATATATACACACATACACACATATACAAACACACACAAACACACCCACACACACACATATATGTATATATATATATATATACATATTACCTACTGGCAGTCGCCAGTAGGTAGTTATAGTTAGGACCACGTTTCCATAGGAAATCCGCAACATTCTATTTTGAATAACTTTGGCGCCGGTCGACGAATCCTCACGAATTTTTCAAAATAGGTGGGGCGCTACGCTCCGCTCCTACCCTGAAAGTCTCGGGGGGATTCGTCAAGCGGGGGCTGAGATAAAAGGGGGGTCCCAAAACGCGTTTTTCCCATGCATTTTTCCATAGGACCTTTAGACACTGCTACAGCCCGAACGGCTGAACAGAATTACTTGAAATTTGGCAGAGAGGTAGTCCTCAGGTCAAGGAAGTGCCTTTTGTAGGTTTGGTGTAAATCTGTTCAGTAGATTCTGAGAAAATAGCCTTTAAATCAATATATATATCTGAGCCAGTTTACGGTGCGCTTACGGTACGCTTACCGTACGCGTACGGTGGCGTGCGCGAGCGCGATTCTAATTGGCTCTTAGATCTTAGTAAACATTCGAATCGGCTGAAACCAGGAAGCGGCGGCCGCCATTTTCTCTCTCGCACTGAGAGTGATGATGAAAATACAAAGCCCAAAAACATGTAAAGGGGCTGTTTAGACAGCTCCCACACACATAGCCATGTTGAGGGAGTCCCCAAAGATCCCCCAAGGCCAAAAACGGAATTTTTTTTTTTTCGCTAATTTAGCCGATTACGCTTACCGTACGCGTACAGTAAAAAATTATATAAAAAAAAAATTATCCACACTCTCCCCACCCCGTGTGCAATTGGTGTCCGAAGGCCACCAATAGTGCATGGCTTATAACCGCTGAGATAAACTATAATATTTAAAAAAAAAAAAATTAAAAAAATAATTATCCACACTCTGTCCACCCCGTGTGCAAATGGTGCCCGAAGGGCACCATTTGTGCATGGCTTATAAAAATATACGAAAAATTAAAATATTACCTTTCAAAACGAAGTGCATCATATGTCCTCCATGTGCGCACGGTGCGCGAAGCGCATCGTGCGTACATGGCCCATCTAGCGTAACGTGGGCACGCGGTGCGTGCACGGCACTAACTGCGTAAAGTGGGCACGCGGTGCGCTTCGCGCACCGCGTGCTTATTGTGCGCGCACGGTGCGCGAAGCGCACCGTGCGCGCAAGGTACGAACTGCGTTAAGTGGGCGCGCACGCCACGAATGGCGTAAAGTAACTTAGCATTTAAAAAACCGTACAAATTCACTGAAAAGACCATAGGTTTCACACACGTTATAGTTAGGAATTAGCATTTAAAAAACCTTGCAAATTCACTGAAAAAACCATAGGTTTCACACATGTTATAGTTAGCGGAAATTTTACTGATAAAAAACCAATGAAATTCCCCCGTTATAGTTAGTGCAGGCAACTATAACTCACGCGACCGCAATCTTCTGCTGATGACATATGTGTCTTTATGAAAAAAAAATATTTGTAATATATGTATAGCTAAAAATGTATGGAAGAAGACATGGGCAAATAAGTGTCTAAATACAGTATTAGCATCAGCAGAAGATTGCGGTCGCGTGAGTTATAGTTGCCTGCACTAACTATAACGGGGGAATTTCATTGGTTTTTTATCAGTAAAATTTCCGCTAACTATAACATGTGTGAAACCTATGGTTTTTTCAGTGAATATATATATATATCCAACAAGACTCCCTCAGCAAAGAAGGAAGAAGGTGCACTCGCATATCGGTAATTAGATGCTGTTTCTTTACTCTTCACACGGGCATACAGCGTGACGCGTTTCATTCTTCCCGAACTTTTTCAAAGGCATCGTCCAGCAATTGCCTCCTCGCAAACCACTCCTTCATTATTTGGCTCTTAAGGATTGGCCCTCATTGGACCTCCCCTATGGGTCTCGAAAGTGAAGCATTCTGGTACTTGTGGTTGGCACGGAGCAATGTCATTAATTTTTGCACCCTCTAGTGGGTGACCCTCCAGTGGGTAGTAGCTGGAATGTTGTTGTCCATTTGACACTCGCACATTTTCCCAAATTGCTCCTTTGCAGTCCATTTTCAAGGCTGACTCGGATCCCAGCCTCGGTCAGTCCGAGGCGGCAGCCATTCCCCCTTTCTGTCTTCCGACGGCAAAACAAATCGGTCCACTTCGGGGTTTAGTGGCGCGCTTTTCGGGTGGTGCATCCAACGGCAGGACCAAGCCGTATCATGTCCAACAAGACTCCCTCAGCAAAGAAGGAAGAAGGTGCACTCGCATATCGGTAATTAGATGCTGTTTCTTTACTCTTCACACGGACATACAGCCTGACGCGTTTCATTCTTCCTGAACTTTTTCAAAGGCATCGTCCAGCAATTGCCTCCTCGCAAACCACTCCTTCATTATATATATATATATATATATATATATATTCACTGAAAAAACCATAGGTTTCACACAAGTTATAGTTAGCGGAAATTTTAATCATAAAAAACCATTGAAATTCCCCCGTTATAGTTAGTGCAGGCAACTATAACTCACGCAACCGCAATCCTCTGCTGATGACATATGTGTCTTTATGAAAAAAAAATATTTGTAATATATGTATAGCTAAAATTTAATGGAAGAAGACATGGGCAAATAAGTGTCTAAATACAGTATTAGCATCAGCAGAGGATTGCGGTTGCGTGAGTTATAGTTGCCTGCACTAACTATAACGGGGGAATTTCAATGGTTTTTTATGATTAAAATTTCCGCTAACTATAACTTGTGTGAAACCTATGGTTTTTTCAGTGAATTTGCAAGGTTTTTTAAATGCTAATTCCTAACTTTAACGTGTGTAAAACCCATGGTTTTTTCAGTGAATTTGTACGGTTTTTTAAATGCAATTTTTTTTTTGTGATTTTTTTTAAATCTATGTTTAAAATAATATATGTACTATATCCTGCATTATAAAAAAGGGGTTTTTTTTTGCATTTTTTTTCGTGCGCGTACGGTAAGATGACGGTACGCGCTCCGTACGTCATAAGTACGGTGCGCGTACGTAATAGGATACGCGTACGGTAAGCTGACGCTACGCGCTCCGCACGTCATAAGTACAGCGCGCTTACGTGATATGTGCGCGACGTACGCGTACACGCGGAAGTAATGTCGCGGTTACGCAGGGGCGTGTAATGCGCATGCGCGAGTGCATCTTACGTACGCGCTCCGTAAGCGCTCCGTAAGCGTCACGTTTGCGCATGCGTACTTGTTTACGAGCGCGTACCGTAAGTTTACGGAGCGCGCACGGTAGGTCATGTGATCCACTTTTCATTGGTTGAAATTACTTTCACTTCCAGAAACTTCCCACAACACATCCATTCCCCTCATTACTGCTTGAAAGAACACTTTTCATTGGTTGAAATTACTTTCAGTTACAGAAACTTCCCACAACACACCCATTCCCCTCATTACTGCTTGAAAGAACACTTTTCATTGGTTGAAACTACTTTCAGTTCCAGAAACTTCCCACACCACACCCATTCCCCTCATTACTGCTTGTGATTCTCTAGGAGCAGGAGCTGAATTGTCTTTGGGATACAATGGTAGAACAGCAGACCTCTTCTGAGAGTGAGGCTAGCAGCACCACCATCATCCAGAGAAGGAGGAAACAGAAGAATTCTTTTATATGGGAGTATTTTACTTTTCCAGAGGGGGAGAAAAAGGTCAATGCTCCACTGGTCACTTGCACACTTTGTGACCGTGTTTTATCAAGAGGAAATCCTAGGAAAAAGTATTCCTTTGGAAATCACTCTATGATGAGACACCTTAGGGATAGACATCCCAGGACCTTTGCTCGACATACTGGAGAAAACTCTTCAGTAAGTCACCAGAGCCCAGCCTCAGAAGCTCAGCCGAGTACATCATCGGCAGCTCAGCTGAGCCCTTCCTCTGAGGTGGGAGCATCACCTTCTTCTGCTCCTCTGGATGTTAACCCTCAATTTGGGAGGGTTGTAATGAGGTGTATAACATGTTCTGGTCTTATTGTTTTTGGGGAGACCAGTGTTCCCCTTATTAACAATAAGATAGACCAGCACGTTTGTAGACGCTCATAATATTCCCATTCTTTCTTTCCTCCATCCCTCTATGAACCCAACGGCTCTTTTAAGAGCCAACCTTACCTCGTAATTTCGCGAATTTCGCGGAATTTCTCCGTTTACGCCGTGGGCGTACGCTGCGCGCATTCGGCGGTTTTAAAAAAAAAAAAATTAAATCATTTTTTGCCCTTGGGGGTCCTTCTAAGACCCCCTGACAAAGGCTAGGGGGTCAGGAACTGTCCAGCCTGCCCCCTTTTCACGTTATCCACCTTTGTTTTACACCCCCTCAGACTGCGAGAGACAAAATGGCGGCCGACACTTCCTGATTTCGACCGATTCGAATGTTTACTAAGATCTAACAACCAATCAGAATCGCGCTCGCGCACGGCACCGTGCGCGTACGGTAAGCTTACGGTAAGCGCACGGAGCGCGCCTATAGATATATATATTGATTTAAATGCTATTTTCTCAGGACCTACTGAACAGATTTACACCAGACCTACAAAAGGCACTGCCTTGACCTGAGGACTACCTGTCTGCCAAATTTCAAGTAATTCTATTCAGCCATTCGGGCTGTAGCTGTGTCTAAAGGTCCTATGGAAAAATGCATGGGAAAAACATGTTTTGGGACCCCCCTTTTTTCTCAGCCCCCGCTTGACGAATCCCCCCGAGACTTTCAGGGTAGGAGCGGAGCGTAGCGCCCCACCTGTTTTGAAAATTTCGCGAGGATTCGTCGACGGGCGCCAAAGTTATTCCAAATAGAATGTTGCGTATTTCCTATGGAAACATGGTCCTAACTATAACTACCTACTGGCGACCGCCAGTAGGTAATATATATATATATATATATATATATATATATATATATATATATATATATATATATATAGGCCACCTGGAATCTTGGGCGCTGAGGAAGGCAGCACTATGCCGAAATGCATTCGCCTTGTCATCTTGGTTCCATTAAATGCTTCTACGATCTCCCCCCGTTGTGGTCTCTGCTCATTCTTTGTGATGGGATTCGCTTGATTTGTGTTGCGTCGGCCAGAGACGCATTTCAGAGACCCCTGCTTCGTTCTGGGCCGGACCCTTCTGGCGCTGCTACGGCTGTTCGGAGACATTTCACGGTTGTGGAATGGTCCATGCCCGCCCTGGGAACTGTGAGCTACAAAGCAGTGTGGAGTCATTTGGCCCCATGTGGGCGGCGTGTACACACACAGCTGCCCCTGCGATACAGCTCCTGGGACTCGGGGCTGAAGCAGTGTGGGGATTCGCTGAGACATTTTTTTGGCAACCACAAGCAGGACATTTGGGCTGACGTTATCACCGGGACCCTGCATTGCGCCCGACCATTTGGTGACTTTTTCTCCATATATTACTTACCTGGGAACAGAGCACTGAATTCTGGTATATGGAGTTTCTTTGACCATCTCGTCAACGACATACACGACGAGTCACATTTCAGCAGGGCGGAGCCTTTTACGGACCAATAAAGGCGGCAGGACTACTCACCTGGTGACGATGGAGGCCACCTGGAATCTTGGGCGCTGAGGAAGGCAGCACTATGCCGAAATGCATTCGCCTTGTCATCTTGGTTCCATTAAATGCTTCTACGATCTCCCCCCGTTGTGGTCTCTGCTCATTCTTTGTGATGGGATTCGCTTGATATATATATATATATATATATATATATATATATATATATATATATATATATATAACGCTCCAAAGTTCCACAAAAAGAACTGGCGGTCGCAAGTAGATAGTTATAGTTAGGACCGTGTTTCCATAGGAAATCTCAAAATTCTATTTTGAATAACTTTGGCGCCGGTTGACGAATCTTCGCGAAATTTACAAAACTAATGGGGCACTCCGCTCAGCTCCTACCCTAAAAGTCTCAGGGGGATTCGTCAAGCGGGGGCCGAGAAAAAAGGGGGGTCCCAAAACGCGATTTTCCCATGCATTTTCCCATAGGACCTTTAGTAGAAGGTACAGCCCGAACGGCTGAACAGAATTACTTGAAATTTTGCAGAGAGGTAGTCCTCAGGTCAGGGATGTGCCTTTTGCATATATGGAGTCAATCTGTTCAGTAGTTCCTGAGAAAATTGCAGTTAAAAGCACATACATATCTATAGCCGCGCACCGTGCATGCACCGTGCGCGCACCGTACGCGCACACTAACGTGCGCGAACGTAATTCTGATTGGTTGTTACATGACAGTCAACGTTCGAATCGGTCGAAATCAGGAAGTGTCGGCCGCCATTTTGTTTGTTTTCAGTGCGAGAGTGGAAAAGGAAGGTGGCGAACATGAAAAGGGGGCAGGGTAGAGAGTTCCTGACCCCCTAGCCTTTGTCAGGGGGTACCTGAAGGACCCCGAAGGCAGAAAAAAACATTTACATTTTTTTCTTTTTTAAATCGCGGGGGTGCGCGCACCGTGCGAGCACGGTGAAAAACCATTAAAAAAAAAAATACGTAGTTTATTGAAAAATAAATATATACAAAAAATAATAATACATACATAACTTAGCATTTAAAAAACTGTACAAATTCACAGAAAAAACCATAGGTTTCACACACGTTATAGTTAGGAATTAGCATTTAAAAAACCTTGCAAATTCACTTAAAAAACCATAGGTTTCACCCATGTTATATTTAGGTGGATCTTTCTCTTGTAAAAAACCAATGAAATTCCACCGTTATAGTTAGTTCAGATAACTATAACTCGCGCGACCGCCACTCTATCACAAGGATGATGTCATCAGTGATGTCAAGAGTGATGCCACTGACCATGTCATGAGTGATGTAATATGTGACGTCATGAGCAGAGGATTGCGGGCGCGCGATTTATAGTTATCTGAACTAACTATAACGGTGGAATTTCAGTGGTTTATTACAAGTGAAATATGTTTTTTTAAGTGAATATATATATATATATATATATATGTTCAACATAATTAATCACGGGAAACAACATGCTGATGCAAGAAACCTTGTTACCTAGGTGTGATGTACCAAACAGATAGATAGATAGATAGTTCAAATACAGGAACTCTAGGTAGTCCCATATTTTTGCAGCATAGTCACAAGCATAGGGTTAGCTAGACCAATATAAGCCAAGCAAAAAAAACTTTACAATTATTCTACCAGTCTAGACACAGTATTACAGATTTTGATTGATAAAATATCATCCAATCCAACCTGGAATGAATAAAATCTGCTCCTGACTCATGTCATGCTCTCAATAAAGCTGGTCAAAGAAGCATAGTTTTGTCTAGACCCAAACGGTTCCCAGTACAGATGACAAACAAACTCTCTTAAGCTTTTAAAGAAGGAATGTTGGGTTTCTGTTGACATTATATACTAGAAGAGTAAAACCTGAGTGGTTTGTAAATATCACCAGAAACCTGATATGGCAATATAGGACTATATTAAACATTACCTGTTTTTTCATATTACATGTTTATTTTTGAGTAGTTAGTTTGCGAATCTGTTTTATTCAAGGAGATACAAATAATAAGAACTGATTAGAATTAAACGGTTTAGGTTTTGTTTACCTTTCATAAATAAATTGCTAAAAAACAATGAAAAATTGTGAGGGTTTATTATGGATTTAAGTGATACTGTGGCTTCAGAATTCACAACATTTGACACTTGTAAATGAATGCAGATCCAATAGGAGCTATAATCTGCTAACGATGAAGGCCAGTATGTCTAACACTACAAAATAAATTCAACTTTGGGGGTTTCACCAAAGTCATTAATTGCTTTATGAAGCAGAGATTTGTATCAATTGGGCTAATCTATTGTTTCTCATGTATTACGCCGTAATATGCAAACATTCAACACCACACATTAACATGCTGGTTGGAGTGCATCACTTGATGTGTACTGCAAGATCTTTTATGTGATTGCATATTTAACACAATTACTGCTAATTATGTTTTCCTTTGTAAACAAGTGTCCCTTACCTTCAATCCACTAGCACCTCCAGCCTTTTGTCTTTCAGAATATAACTTTTTAGCCAAATGAGCTAAGCCGGCAAAACAAAAAAAAAAACTTTGCGTAAATGCATGTAGAAGCTTTCAATGACCGTCAGAACACCGTTTTAAAAGATATGATTTAATCCAGCAGATATTTCACTATTGTCAAGCTATTTGTCACTGTTCTCAAAGTTGAGGCAACTTACAAAATGTGCTTTCTTTCTACCATGGGTTAATTTCACCAGTTTTTAGCCAAACAAAAATGTTTCCCTTTTGGGTAGGAATGCAGGCCTAAATCTGCAATGCTATGTTTTTTCTCTGCAGTCCTTATTGCAGAGAGAGATTATCACAATTTATACCTTAAACATTGTGTGTTTTGAAAACACGTCTCTGAAGGATTGCCCCAAACCTTTTGCCTTCCTCAACTTATTTTTCTGTACTCGCTTTTGCTGGCTTTAGGACTCTGCTCACTTTACCATTGCTAACCAATGATAAAGTTCATGTGCTCTCCCCCTAAGACATGGTAACATTGGCTCATACACTATTGGCATATTTGATTTACTTATAAGTCCCTAGTAAAGTGCACTACATGTGCAGAGGACATGCAAATTAAATTCAACTAGCGGGCCTGCAGCATTGATTGTGCCTCCCACATAAGGAGTCTTCCAACAGGCCTGCCACTGCAGGGACTGTGTGTGGTTTATTTTGCCATAGACGTTGCATTTAAAATCCCTTGCAAAGCCTTAAACTCCCCTTTTATTACACACGTCATCCCCAAGCTATGCCCTATGTAGTAGCTCTAAGGGCAGGGTGCCATGTGAACCAAAAGTAGGATATGTGCTTTTAAGTTTTGCATGTCTTGGTAGTGACAAATAGCTTCATTTGTTTTCACTACTGTGATGCCTAGCCCTCCAGATCCACAAACACAGGAAGGCTAGGTGTGGCTGAGTACTAATCCATGTATATCTGCATTCTGATTGCACTATTAGGGAAGGAGGGGGAAAGGTGCTAACACTTACACTTCAATAAGTAGTGGCTTACTCCCACACAAAAGACAAATTCCCCCAACAGACAGTCTGGCAGACAGGACTGGGTTGAAAGGGAAACTGGTGCTCTTCAAAGCCAGTGTTTGTAGTCTCTCCCACATTAAAGGCACATCTGGGTATAAGTACTGGGTCTCTGACCCCATCAAATCAGGTACTTCTTGATCTACACCTAAACCTCTATCAGAAGAACTGCTGTGCTGCTCAAAGGACTCAACTGGTCTACTGATCTGGAAGGCCTAATTTTCTGATTGCTGCCATGTTGCCTGCTGCTCTCTGACTCTGCTGAAGGAGAGCAGGACACTGATTTTTTTCAAGTGATCTCCAAGTGTCTGTTGCTTGAGACTCAGGGATATCAAAATATCTACCTATACACCTGTGCCTGGCTCACTGGAAGTGGTTGAGATACTTGCAACACGGATTTTGACGCATCTCCTGTGTGCGTGTAGCAGAACCAGTGCATTTACCCTGTCGCAGGAGTAAAAGTGAGATTGATGCATCCCCTTGACTGTGTGGCAGAATCTGGCACATCACTTGATGCCTCTTGAATCTGGCACCCGTCTTCAGAACTGACGCATCACCTTCATTGTGTGGAGAAGATCGAGGCATTTTGCTGTTTCTGACCAGAAAATATCCTTTGTTCACCGGGGCCTGCATGGGTCCTGTAGATGATCGGCGCTCCCTTGCTGTCAGCCCAAACATTGACTTTGTCCCAGTTTCAGCACCACCAAAAGTAAAAAATGTAGCCCTACTTGCTTCTAAGCACTTTACTTCATTTATTTCTTTAAAATTCAATATCTCAACTTCTACACATTGCATTTTTGTCATTCTGGTCATGTTTTATTTATAAAGACATACTTTATTTTGCTGAACGGTACTGGGGTCTTTTGTGGTGTTTTCACTGTGTTACTGTAAGATATTGCACAAATACTTTACACATTACCTTCTAAGTGAAGCCTGCCTGCTCTGTGAGAACCTACCTAGGTTGAGCACAAGATTATTTGGGTTGTGCTGTGACTTACCCTGACTAGGATTGTGGTCACTACTTGGATAGGGTGCATAATTCTGCCAGCTAGCGCCCCACTTTCTAACATTTTATTATCATTGTATTTGTGATTGCAATTAAATCAAGACTAAACATAAGTTTACACATTAGAGCAGAGAGAATGAAATGTAGTGAATCACATTTTTGAAGTAATATCCATGGACTCATGCAGACGAAATCTGAGTGTTATTGAACAGATGAAAGAAAGAAAGAAAGAAAGAAAGAAAGAAAGAAAGAAAGAAAGAAAGAAAGAAAGAACAAACCCAATGTATATTAATTGAGAAAGGAAAGGAGGGAAACAGGGAAGAAGAAGGAAAGAGACTGTCTGGCCTATTCTGAAAGATGGATTTACACGTAAGAAAATCTAAACATGTAAATTTACTTATCCAAGCCAAGCAAACATGTATTTTATGCAGACAAAATATACCCAATAGGGATACCTTTCACAGAAAACCTAGCCATAACAACCAATTAATTGTTTATAGGCTGATTAGACAGTTCTCTTCACTGTTACCCCACAATGAAATTAGTATTTGTAATATAATGGGTCTTAGGTAGGGAGAATGTGAGTCTTACCCACGTAATAAGTCCAAAACTCCTGTAAGGTTAAACAAACTTTTTCAGTAATTTGAACCTGGGATCCGTCCCTGGTAGCTATGGCAAAGAGCTGGCAGGTTTAACTTATTCAAATATGTTGAGCATTTAGCAAAACTAAAACAGTCAAAAAGGAAAAACACAACTCAATAAAATCCCAAAACCAATGTCCAAATATTTAATGAACAATTACACCATAATGTCTAAACTATAAAAAGGGGGACCAAACGTATAAATTTTAAACGTTTTAAGGCAAAAACAAGCTACAAAATAGTAAAATGCCAACCAGAAATCATGTTTCACATTTGAATGGACCTAGGCAAGATTTCAGTCTGAAGGCAATAGAAACATCAAGCAGGTCATCCTGGTTAAATGTTTTACCTTCTCACTTAGTGGTTTTTATGGAAGCCAAAACCCACCAGTGGGACAAGGTTGAAGAGTGCATCAAATTAAATCTCTCCAAATTCAGACAGCTGCCGAACAAGCACCCTGTAAACCCATTGGTTTTGGTGAGAAAACTCAACTTCTTTGACTCCCTGAAGTCCTCTCTTTGGGAGGATACTTTCAACTCCTTAACCCGATCACAATTCTATCTTCAGGCTTAATCACTTTTATGGTGCTCAACATCTTCCAGTGGGGCAACTCTGAAACTATATCTAACTAAATCTTCCTGAAATCGGGAATTTTCCAAGTCCCAACTTTTCAGACTTTCTGTGGTAGTTCCTATTTGCTATTTCTACATTTCTGATGACTTCAGAGGCAATACTTAGGGGCCAGAACACACTCCAGCAGAACCCCTGCCCACCACCCCTACTCGGCAATGTCCATTCTGTTCCATTTGTAACTTGTTATCCAGGAAAATCGGCTGTTGCAGCTTGTTGTGTTCCTGTAGTTACATAGGGGGTCATGCAACTGTTTCTTGGAGCTCACCAATTCGTCTTGGGTAGCACTGGGAACAAGTCCAGCCCTTCAGTTTGAAGACAGCAGTACCACCCCTTTCCTGTTCTACATACAGGGTAAACCTTCCCACTTTTGAAGCACATCCTTTTTGCCTCACTGCAAGCAATCCGTAATGTACCATTTTCAGTCAAAAATATTATGGTAAAATCCTTCTGCACTTGGAGGGAGCTTGTGGCGGACCTAGTGGTGTATTTAAGGTACTGATTAGCCCCTTTCCTCTCAACCACTCCAAACTGGTTCTGGAGCCAGCTCTGTTCTCCACTGAAATTAAAGTCAGTAGGCTGAATTGCAATCTGGGTTCAAAATTCCCCTCAACGCCAGGCTTCTCTTATGACTAAACTGTAAAAATACATGTCCCTTTTCAGTTAGGGACATTCCTGGACACTCCTTTGCTCAGGTTAAGCTGTATCACATTTCTCCACCGAGCCATCCTGCCAAGCCCAATAAATTCTCTCTGCTCTGAGAGCAGTATTTTAAAGCTCATGAAAGCAGCAGCACTTCTGATTAGCCTGCAGGCACTTTCAGGCAGGGAAAAGTATAACTTTTTTAAAGTTACTTGTCCGACATATTTATCAAAAGCCAACTTCACCATTAAATGTACTTAAAAAAAATATTAAAAACAATGGTTGAACTGTCTCTGTAGCTTATCCCACATAACATGTACCTGCATGAACATATTAACTACACTTTAGCTTTTGCTTTACAGAAACAGTTAGAGCTCGAACGGTGAAACTAACTTTTGAGGGCTAGTCACTGTAGGAACATGCCAACATTAAACTCATATATTCCACTGTTAAATACCAGACACTCTGCCTTGTTGGCTACAAGGCCTACTGAAGGATGGCATTTTCATGTTATTTAATAGTAGGGTTTTACTCCTGTCAACAGATATATTTTCACAAGTCTGCCTACAGATCTAAAACCTTCAGAAGTCAGGCTACAGCTGTAACCCTGAAGTTATGTTTTGTCAGCCTCGTGAATGAGATAATAGGTGCTCCAGTTCACAGGTGATATTCAGCTCTCTATGCCACTGCTATATTTACTTACACCTATGGTCTTACAGCCTTATAGAAAAGTTAAATATGCCAGTTGCAGATTAGCCTATTACACCTTTGTAAGTGGTTAGAGCAGATGCACTAGGGATTGGGCAGCAGTATCCAAATGTGCACAGTTCAAATACCAGCAGCATCAATCCACAAACAAAGGGGTGACCACACAAAAAGAGGCGTTTGTTCACAGTATGAAATAGGAAAAGATCATACATGTAATGCAGAAAGAATGTGTGTGTGATTAGAGTATGGAGAGGTTGTGTAAAGTTCAACCCATCCTTTCATGCAGTCGGTATGGTTTATCACACAACAGACAGACAATAATTGACTCCCGGTGGCGAATTTTGACTACCACTTTTTTACTATGCAAGTGCATGTCCAAGTTTAGCTACATATTGAAAATGTATTTAAACATCATTCTAAACGTGGTGGAATTGCCGATTTCTAATGCTGAGTAGGCCTGGGCGAAAATTTTGTTCCGTTCGCGGAAATTGCGATAATTTGATATTTTCGCGGTTTCCGCAGCTTGGCGATAATTTGTTTCTTGCTCGCGCTGTAAAATAATACATTCTCGCGCGCGCGCGATCACCTTACCTGGATCCCTGCGTTCGCCGACAAGTTTTCTTGATCCGGTCGCGTTCTCCATGAGATGCTGTATTGTTTTTAGCCATTTGCGCTGTCTCTCGACAGTTCGTGCCCGCAGTGACGTCATGCGTCGCGCGATCACGTCTTTCTTCTCGCGATCATGCACCGCGAGACAACTCAAAACAAGATGGCCGCGCCCGCAAGCAACCACATGGGTAAGTTGGCGACCCGCAACCATGCAGAAAATCTCGCGAACATGCCGGAAAAAAACTTCCGCATCTTCGCGATATTTCCGCTTGTTTGCGATAATTTTAAACATTTTCGCGATAATTTGCGAAAGTTAATTTCGCAAATTCCGCCCACCCCTAATGCTGAGTTAACATGATTATCCACATTCCTGTACTAAACATTGAGTAAAATTCAAGCACAGGCCAAGAGTTCTTCATTGAGTCTAATCCACATTTCTGTTATATCTATCTCTAGAGACTGGATTATACTCTTCTCCAGGACCTCTTCAATTCTAACCCAGATGCTTGTTATGATAGAACAATGGTGAAACATGTGCACCTGATCAGCCCTAACTCTATTGCATCTAGAGCATCGAAACCAATTAGATATTTTCTTTTTATAGTTGTACTGGTATTAATATGTATATTGCAAAGTTAAAGAACTCACTGTGATAGTTTGTTGCAGTGGCTTGTTCCTCTTTTAAATATCAGTGCTACCAGCCAGAAATTTGATGTCTGGTGCAATACCTTCACATTTTCATGCTTTAGTTAGATTTGCACTTCATTCTTCATTTACTGGAGATAAATTGACATAAAATTGAAATAGCACAGGCAATATACCCTTAGATTTATAAATAAAAAAGCAAACAAGTGCTTAGAAATTTGTAGCCTTTGATCAATGTAACATTTCCAGAAAAGGCTTGTGTTGGATTTCGCTCTCTCTGCAGGGTCAACTCAAACGTTTTGGCTTCACACCTCCTGTTTTCTGAATATTGTTTGTGTTGACAGGATTCTGTGCACTGCTATCCAGTGCTAAAGTGCTTGCACTCTCACCATTGAAGATGGTAAAAGTGTCTTATGCCCAGTTGTCACATTTAATTAACTTATTAGTCCTTGGTAAAGTGGAACTACATAGACCCAGGGCTTGTAAAGAAATTCTACTACTGGGCCTGCGGCACCTATTTTACCACTCACAAAAGTAGCCCTTTAAAACCGGTCTCAGGCCTGCCATTGCTGCATGTGTGCAGTTTTTAACTGACAATTTGACCTGGGAAATGTAACCTTTCTGCCAGGCCTAATCTTTCCTTCTTCATGCATGTGTCCCCTCAGAGGTAGGCCCTACATTGCCCACAAGGTAGGATGCATTGTGTTGCAGGACATGTGCTGTTAGGTTTTGCATTTCCTGGTTGTCAAAAACAATTCAAATTCTCCTATAGGAAAACAGTGGTTTGCCTTATTACATTTATTAAGCCCACTGTTTTGATAAGAAACAGGTAGGAATGTCATCTTTGGTCTCAAATGAATTGTAATTTATAATCCTCTCTAGAGATAAAGTCGGAATTGAAGTCACAATTCTGAAAATGACTCTTTTAGAAAGTTAGTATTTTCCTGTCCCCAACACCTGGTGCAAGCAGCCTGTGTAATGGGTCACTTGACGGTGAATAGCTTGGCCTTTCATTATTCATCCCACAAATTGAGACAAAGGGGGACAAGGTGTTGGCAGGGTGGCCCATCCTGCCATGATGGGTGGAGCAGAACTGTTCCCTACCCAATGTAAATTTCAAAAGCTGACCCCTTGTCCAATTAAAATCAGAGTCCTGTGGGATTGAGTTGACACTTGGCTATGCCTGTAGAGAAACATAACTTACAATGCCTCTCTTTAGTAGCTTTAGCTACTTTGTTTCGAGTAACAGCCTACTCTTCTTTCACAATGGTCTCTGCATCTATAGTTCGTCAATTTAGTCTATTTAGGTTGCAAAATAAGATCTGAAAAATCCTCCACCTGCTTATCTTCAATGGTCTCTGCATCTATAGTTCATCAATTTAGTCTATTTAGGTTGCAAAATAAGATCATAAAAATCTTCCACCTGCTTGTCACCAGAACCTAGCACTGACGTCTCATTTCACCACCATCTTGTCCCACCCCTCAAGGTGGATGGATTGAGTGACCAGTGCTACTACAAGAAACTTTCCTTTTATAAAGAATGAACAGTGACTGAACCTTGATTGTTTGAGTGCTATTTATTATATTGCAGAGTTTTGAGCGTCTAAAACATTGGACATCCTTGAGTAAGCCTTAGACTGATCTCCATTGCTAGCCTGAGAATCAATTGCTAAAATGAGTACCTGGTTCCCAGTTTCATTTTCGACAATACAGAAGCAGCCCAAGGACACCAGAAATGAACCACCCCGGTTCCTATATTTGGGTTCCAGTAACTTCTGACTGCGCTCTGACTCTACCAACCATATTTTTTACAATCACACTGATCACAGTTCTACAAAGCACACACAAGAAAGCAAATTCAATCACATACTTTAGGCCCAGCTTGGGTGAATCGCTATGTGAAGATGAAGTAATTGAGATCACAATGAACATGATCAACCCATCTAAGCACTTGATTCCTCGGCCTCTATACAGGAGAATCTACTTACCTTGTGCAGTCATGGGCACAACTGTTACGAATTCCAGCACGTCATCTATGAACCCAATACCAACATCATTATTATTTGCCTGTGCTTTATGCAATGCAGGCTCTACACACTCCTTAAATTCATAGGGGCACAACAAGCTAAAACAGAATGTAATTAAAACCCTTCCACATCTACCCAAGGACAAGGTTTTTCACTGTTGAGTACAGTAGCTGAGATGAGCCAATACCAGGCACACCTGAAATTTCTAAAAAAATTATACCATTCCAGACAATTATAGAAATATCCATTAAAACATAACATACCAGAATATAAAGATAGTACTGTACTACATATGAAAGTGTCAGGAAGAACTGTCTCAACGGTGCAGAGAAATGTAAAACATTTTTCAGAGTTGTGGGCTTCGAAAATGACGGTGATTCATGTTGTCTGTAATGTGTTCACACTTAACAGGACCTATTCACTGAATGCTGCCTCTGGGTACCTCAGCCTACAATGCAATCAGGATGCTACCTGCAACACAGCCCTCAGCAATACATCATGTGGCCACAATTGATCAAAGACAAAACCACATGTGACAACAGATCTGAACTTTCACCATCAGATGACTGCAGACATGCCTTGTGAACAAGACCAGTGACAGCTAGCGAGATGGCAAACTTCAATAAAGGTGAAATGTTTATTGACAGGAGGTGGCATCCTACCAACCTACAAATACAATCTGGCTAAGTCAAACACAGTTTTTAGAGAATTGCTGCTCATATCCTGCTAGTTACGGCACAAGCAGCAGACAATCTAGAGAGAATTGAGTATTAAATTTAAGCACTACCAACAAAATAAAATGCCAAAAAAGCAAAACATTAACATTTCCAAACCTATTTGGAAAAGTAGTAAAACAGTAATGAGCAAAAAGGCACAAAGGTCAACAAAATTACCAATCAGGTGATCCTGGTCAGTGATTATACCTCCAGGGTGAAAGCAAATGACTAAGTCCCACTTTGTTAGTTGTGTTGGTTTTATATTTGTTTTGGGGTAAATATATTAGACTTTTAAAGTATGTTACTGGAATAATTTATGAGTTTTATACTTCACGTGTGATAAAGAAAAAAGTTTTTAGTCCTGAAGAAGGTGGTTTCAAGCATTTTAACCACTGAAATGCGCCACCATATGATCTGTGCCTGAAAGCTCCCTTGATTTTATTATATGTTTTACTGATACTTTTTTATATTTTTGTATGTTTCAGAATATATCTTCATAATGTATATGATTAATAAATAATACTTTTGTATGTTGGATATTGCATTTTTTCCACAGCCCGCACTTGCTCTACAGGGACAGGCTTTTCTATTCTAAGGGAAGTTTTTAGTGGTAAGTCTCAGCTGCTCAGAAAATTCCTTCTGATCAGTCCTCTCACAGCTAGCCCCTCACAACAGACTCCTAGGCATCAGGTCTCTCTGCAGGTCTCCTGAGGTTTCCAGTCCTCTGTTGTCAGCTGGGCCCTCTTGAAGTCAGTAGTCCTTCTCCTTGTTGTGTCCTTGAAGCAGGTAAACAAGAGGCAACCATTTGGCACCTGGAGAGCAGGTCAAGTACCTGTGTGGTAGCAGGAGTAAAAGGTATTGTGCCCTTGAGTCCTTGAGTGACTCATCTTCCTCCAGCAGGAGTAAGATTGCTTATTTTGTCTGAAGGACCATCTTCTTCAGGTGTCGCTTTCCACCGCTGGTAATTGTGAGGAAGGGGGGGTGAGATGACAACCTTCTTCTGTGCACTAGTCAATGACAGGAGCATTTTCCATAGCTAGTCCTGTCTACATTTGTACTGTATGACCTCCTCCATGTGCAGCACTTCATTTTCACCTCATTGTCAAATTACACAGGAGCTCCCGTTTCAAAAACCGGTCCCAGGATGCTTTGTTCCTGTCCAGGGAAGACCTGATTTTGGCAGTTCGGGCTGGACTGTTCCCATGAGGCACAGGGACAAGACTGATTTTATATAGCCGGGTCTGAACTGTGGTGAGAAAGTGAGCTAAAGAACGATGATGGATTCGACCCAGATCTGTGACTGGTGGTGAGTGTCTGAAAAGTTTCAGTGCTCCGTCCATCATCTCCTTGTGTTTGCCCTGTTTCAAAATGGCTGTAGACTTCTGACTGCAGCTAGGCCTCTCTTCAGCTCTGTAGCCACTCTTCTATTTAGAAGAGCTCTCCTTCCACCGGGCATGGTCAAAACTGATAATCTCCCCACTGTGACTTAAGCTAATATGCCTAAAGAGGAGTTGTTTTAAGGCTGCCCTTTTGTTGATCTGATAGTTGTCATGTACTCCTCCAGGATACATTGGGGCATATTTAGGAGCATCTGAACAGTGTGATTTCTTGAGCTATGCAAGGCCATCTTGCATGGCTTCATAACTCTTGAGTAATGTAACTCGGCGCAAATCATTGCTTTGCATTACTTTGTGCCAGGGAAGCATTTCCATGCGTGTTGCATGGGATTTCCCACGCAACGTGCATGGATTTTCAAACATTCCCAGATTTACAAGAATAGTTAAACCTTTGAATGTGCCGAAATTATACGCCTCTCCTGGAGAGGCGTAATGCAGAGAAATATCTTTATTTCTCATCATTTTTTCATCTTTCTATGTGTGCTGCATTCAGTTCTGGATGCATGATGAGTAGCAGAATTAATTTAAGCCAGTTTTGGCTCAGGCAGCCTAATGTAATTTTTTATTAAGTGCACCAAAGTTATCAAACACCTGAATTTGCCATTAAATCAGGCTTTGAAAGTAAAGAGTAAAATAACTTTGAATTCATTTTCAGGATTTTCCCAAGTGGATATGTAGAGTTCAAATTTTAATCAAACCTAGGCTAGACTTAGGAAAACCTACACAGTGAAAATAGCTTTTGCATCTTCATTCTCTATGACAACCCACTTTAGAAATACACTGTTTTTGCACATTTTTTGTTTTTACACATTAGGTATTCTGCCTTATGGGCTTACAATGAACACTTTAGGAATGACTCATTAATATATAAATATAGGTTTCCCTACAAAGCAAAGGTGCTTTTCCTTGCCATATGTTACTGTGGTGCCTTCACTGCAGCACAGCAAGAACACACGCACAGTGGCATAGAATTGCAGGCAGGTTCACAGGTCATAGAGTCCTAATACCAGAAGAATGGGGTATAAAAACATGCAAAAAGTTTGTGGTGGCAATTTTTTTTAATTTAAAAAAGTTTTGTATAGTGCGAACATGACGCTAGAGGGTATCAGAGTGCTTTACAAAAGAGCTGCGAAACACATAGAGGAGACAATTGTGGCAGAAGGATGTATGATGTAACAACGCGAGTCATTACAACGCGTGCAGTTACATCGCGGTCGTTACAACGACTGTGATGTTACTACGCTATGCCATTACAACGCAAGTCTTTACATCGACTTGCGCTAGATGGCGTGCTAACATTAGAAAAGCGTAATTTACTATTCCAACTCCAGTCCACTTAACAGTAGGGAAGGTGTTGGGATAGTAAACTACACTATTTGTAATGTTAGCACGCCATCTAGCGCAAGTCGATGTAAAGACTTGCGTTGTAATGGCATGTGTTGTAAATCCACTTGCGTTGTAAAAGTTTCGTTATAATGGTAGTGCGTTGTAAAAGTTGCGTTGTAAAGGTTGTTTACCGTGGCAGAACAACAGCAATATACACAAATAACAACAGGTGTGTAATGATATAATAAAGGGAGGTATCTGAACCATAGCATTGCAATATATTATAAGTAACAGAGGTGCATGAAAGCAAAGGCAGAATAGCTTGTAAGTAGAATAAAGCAAGAAGAGTTGTTGTAACACTAGATGAGGAGGAGCAAGCCGTTGGGCTCGGAGGACCCGCCAGATCTAGGCCTGTATGACGAAAAGCAGAGGCTAAACTTCTAACCCAGAAAGGTACTCATCAGTAAAGCTTTCACTTCCTTTTTGAAGGACACTGTTGATGGAATCAATCTAGTTTCAGTAGGTAGGGAGTTCCAGATTCTCAATGAACAGAAGGCTACATTTATTCGGTCATAGAGTTTCCAGCATAATTGTATGGTGGCACATCTAAGAATAAATAACCACGCAATGCACCTCCTTGTCAAAAAGCAACTTACACAGAGACAGACTCAAATGACGACTACAGTTTGTGAAGGAGATTGCGCTTTAAAGTATGGCCTTTAAAATCTGTTTTTTTGTGTGAACTGGTATATATGTTTCCGGAGATATTTTTTTGGTAATCCTATTGTTATAAGGAAGACAGAAATCTGGATGTAGAACTCAATTAAATTAAATTGCTTGCTGGGCAGAGGCAATGTGTTAAGCATTTGTGAACACATACAGTAACACAGTGAAAACACTACAGATGGACACCACACAGGTTTTATAAAAATAAGTATTCTTTATATAGACTTAACAGAAGACCCCAAACGACAAAAATCCACAATACTGTACTCAAAATAGACTGAAAGATGGTAGAAGTAACTTAGTTCAAGTTGATGATAAATGCAACACGTTTCTCACAAAAGTACCTTGGAGGCGTAATGCAAAACAAACAAAAGGTTTGCAGGGAGGGTGATGCGTTGGTTCCTTGCTCTGGGGAGGTGATGCGTCGCTCCTCAAAGCTTGCGCAGAGTAGGGGATGCGTCTTGTTCCTTACCGGAGAGGAGGTGATCCTCGTACTGTGTTCCGGTTACGATGCGGCAAGATGGCGCCTTGATGTGATGCGACAATCCGGTGTGATGCGATAAGATGGCGCCCTTGATGCGATGCGACGACGTGAAGACAATGCGTGCACGCCCGGCGGCCATGCGGCGGACTCTGTAACTTTGGAGCCGCAACAGGCCCTGCATCATGCTTCTCCAGGGATGCGACTGCGACCCTCGTGGTGGCAACACGCTTCTCCAGTGATGCTTCGGTAAACAGCTGCGACGAAGGCACGCTTCTCTGGTGATGCAGCAGCGACCTCTGCAGCAGTGACTCGCTTCTCCAGCGATACGACGGTAACAGTTGCGAATGAGACATGCTTCTTCCCGTTGAGTCGTGCTTCCAGCTCCCAGCGACATGCAGGCTTTTGCAGACAGAATTCCCAGCAAGGAAATTAAGAGGGGAGCTGGTGGTGTAGTCGTTTGTCCCTGAGACTTCAGCAGGAGGCAAGCACAAGTTCAAGCCCTTGGAGAAATATTCTGCAAGATGATGAAAGTTCTTTGAAAGTTCCTTCTCCTTTCCTTGGCAATGAAGACACCACTGCAGGCCAACCCGGCAACACAGCACACTGGCAGGGGGGGGGGCAGTCAAAACTCCTGCAGCTTCCTTGGTTCTTCTCCTTGGCAAAGGTTCATCTTGTTGTTACAGAAGTGATCTAAAGTCCTGGGGTCTGGGCCTCAATATTTATACTGCAAAATCCTTTGTCTTCTGAAGGCAGAGGGTCCTGTACCTAGTTCAAACCAGTTCTGGGTGCATTCTGCCAGTGTACACCTTCTTCCTTTGTCAGTGTGGGCCAGGGTCCTCAGACATACCACAGGAGGTGGAGCCAGCATTGTGGAAGGCAGGCACAGCCCTACTCAGACCCAGGTGCTACTCCTCCCACCACTCTACATGCAGATAGGTCTATTCACCCCTGTGTCGACTTACCCCGTCTCCTGGAGACACCCCAGCCCCTGTCACTCACAAACCAGACATACAATACACAAGCTAGCAGAGGCAGGCAGGATGGTTAGGTGAGAAAATACCTACTTTCTAAAAGTGGTATTTTCAAACACAGATTGTTAAAACCAACTTCAGGCATACTAAACTCGAATTTCTACCATTTTCCCTGGGTCAGTAAGGATTATAAGATGTTATAATCACATTGCCCGTTGGGGACAGGTAGCCTTGCAATAGTGAAAAATGAAAATGGCTGTAATTCACTATCAGGACATGCCACACGCATCAGGGCATGTCCTACCTTTTACATACAATGCACCCTGCCCTTGGGCCTACCTTAGGGGTGTCTGATATGTAGAAAAGGGAAGGTTTAGGGACTGGTGAGTGAGTGCACTTACCAAGTCGACATGACAGTACTAGATTGCACACAGGCTCTGCAATGGCAGGCCAGAGACACACTTTACAGGCTGCTTCTGTGGGTTTCACAACCAGTGCTGCACGGCCACCAGCAGCATTTGATTTACAGGCCCTGGGCACACATGGTGCACTGTACTAGGGTCTGGCAAGTAAATCAAATAAGCCAATCATGGAGTCACTAATCAATACATCAATTTGTCATAGGGAGCACTTGCACTGTGGCACTGAATAGAATGTCGCACAGTGCCCAAAGTATCTAAACCAGCGAAGCATATCAAAAACAGAGGAGGCAATCAGTGAAAAATGGAAGGGAGACCCACGCCAATGGTACCAGGTCTAACAGAGACTTAAAGAGTCTGTTTGTCCCAGCACTATTGGCTGTACTTTCTAAAATATAAGCCCACAACATGTATAATTACTACAAAAGTATTTGATTTGTTAACACATTGTATGGAATTCTGGAACAAGTGTAATATATTTCATGAAATTTGTAAAAAGTAAAAAAAAAAATGGTTGAAAATAGCTATAAGCATATATAGCTTTTGAGCAGTGTAAAACATAAGAATGCTGTTTTTGCAGGATAATTTTGTTGCGAGACGGAAAATATTTTCACCCGTGCTTTCAATCTTTTTGAATTAATCAAAACCCAATCCAAGGATGCACCACAACGTCCACAAGACTCATCATGCCCGCAGCCAAACTGTGAAGAATTCTCTGTCTTATTCACCCAGAAGACTGACACCATCAAAAAGGACCTCCTAACCGATCTAACCCTACACGCAGGACGGCACACAAATACCCCAGCATTTCCAATTGCTTCATCCCAAATCCCTTCAAAGCTTGACCTAAAAAATGACGCAGCTGGGTCTTCCTTTTCCACCTATTCTGAAGAAACCATAGGCAAAATACTCAGTGCCCTGAACCATGCCAACCACTTCACCGATCCTCTCCCCGCTAATGCCGTCAAAGACCTTACTCCTCTGCTTCTGCCTCTCTAGACCAAGATCATAAACAGCTCACTTCAACAAGGCTGCATCCCAGACACCCTCAAAGTTGGCCAGGTATCACCCATTCTAAAGAAGCCCACAGCCGACTCTACAGCCTTAAACAACTATCGCCCTATTTCCAACATTCCTACCTTGGCCAAATTATTGGAAAAATGTGTTCACCTCCAATTGACGAGGCATATTGATCACTTTGACCTCCTTAACAAACACCAATCAGGCTGCCGAGCAGGTCATAGCACTTAATGAGCCATGACACACATAATTGACGATGCGTTACAAATCCTTGATCAAAATGGATCCTGCTTACTCATCCTACTAGACCTCTCCTCAGCCTTTGATACGGTCAAACACGAGAACCTGTTAGACCTCCTGGAACATAGAATGGGATTGTCAGGAGCAGTTCTGGTTTACCTCATTCCTCCATAATCGGACACAACAATTCAAGGTCAATAACTCCTTGTCCAAACCCGTCCCAGTAACTCGAGGAGTCCCACAAGGTTCTTCACTTTCCCCGACATTGTTTAATCCCTTCATGGAACCACTCACCAAAATTCTACACGCATCTAATGTACAATATCACATGTACGCCGACGACACACAACTATACCTTAAGATCCACACCTTAGAAGACATCAAATTGCTTAATATAACGCTTAGGAACACACAAACTTGGCTAGCAGAAAACCATCTCAAATTGAATGCCCTAAAAACAGAATTCCTTCTTATAGCTACACCCGCCCAAGTCCCCATAATGCAAGATTGGATTAAACACCTTATGGCACTCAAAGTTCAACCTACCATCGTGGACTCAGCGAAATCACTCGGAATTAATCTTGACAGTAACCTCAATATGCAAAAACACATCAGCAATGCTACAAAGGGAGCAAACTTCCAGATAAACACACTAAGGAAACTTAAACCTTTCCTACCACTCAACGACTTCAAGCAGGCAGTACAAGCTCTAGTTATACCTAGACTGGAATATGGTATTATCTCTCTTTGTGGCCTACCCAAAGTATCAACTGCACCGTTAAGAGCTTCTATCAATTCTGCAGCGAAACTCATCACTGGCTCTAAAAGAAGTTCCCACATCTCCCAGGATCTACAATCCTTGAACTGGCTACCACTGGAAGCCAGAATTCATCTGAAAATAGTGTGTATGACGCACAAAGCCATGCATCACAATGCACCAACCTATCTGGCACAGAAACTGACGATCTCTGATGGGATCAGATCTTCAAGAAGTGCGGATAACCTACTACTGAAACCACAAAGGTTCCATAAGAAGAAAACATATGACAGATCCTTCTCTGGGATGGCTCTCAGAATCTGGAATGCCTTACCTCCTGAAACCAAACTTAACCCCTCCACTGCTTCTTTCAAAAAGGAGGCAAAATCGATCCTCATGGCCAAATTCACTTGAGTATGGACTATAGATATCCGGAGTCCAATCACATCCGTGCCCCTATCTATATTGTGATAATGGACCATCTAAGCAACCTAGACATTTTTTGCTTCCCGCTATCGAACACTACAGGATAGTTTTTGCATTTCTCCTAATTGCTTTGCTTCTACAAGATACTTTGTATATGTGCTTTGTTTGACATCTATTTGTTGTATAGTAACTTTATTGACTGTATAGCGCTCTGATATTCGTTAAGGATCTTGTTTGGCTCTATAAAACTTTCAAATAAATAAATAAACAACAAAAATGTCACATTTTCATTGAGTGAACGCTTATGAATGAATCTGAATTTTATAGATTACTGCCCCCCAGGCGAATACACAGGGGAAGGGGATAGAAATCAGAGGTAACCCAGGCATCCCATGGCAGGCAAATGCATTAGTTAAATGTACCTGCTGGCAAAAGAATGCTCCCCACCCTCTTCTAACAGAGGCCATTCTGGTTGGTCAGATATGGAACCACGGTACCACCCTGCAGCTCTTTTCTCATCTATTTAGGCAAACTGCCAGAGTTTGTTTCTGTGCTGAGGGTCGTTGAGTTTTTGTGTAATTGGGTGTTTGGACCCAGCCTGCGGCAGGCGCATACTGATGCATAATTTGGAACATTAGTGATGCATAATGGAAACTTTGCAGTGGTGCAAATATAGGGCAGACCATTGTTGCACAGTATTAATGCTAGTGTCATATGGAAATGATCAAATGCATTCTGCCCTAGTGCATTTTCACAAACTATTTTGTACCAGGGCAAATGAGTAAAATAAAATGTGGAGGCGTTAAACATATACAACATGTGTTGCCTTAGAAATCATTCTGCATGCGCCACAGAGAATTTAACAATGAAATGTTTCTTAAGTCTTTTTTGGAGGGAAAATCCAATTGTGTTTACCTGCAATCTTTCCCCTTTGAGAATTTGACCCTCCCTTGTAGTGTTCCACAGGAATCCCCTTTTTTACTAAATTTTTTAATGTATACATCTCCCCTCCGTTAGCTTTGATCATGTCCTATGGCTTTAACATGATGTCTTCTACTGATGACACAGGTTATTGTTTCCATCTCAGATAACCACAAAATACATATGTGTTGTTAAGACTTATCAGGTAAGTCTTACTCCTGACCCCTGCTACCCACCCTGAAACCTAAAACTACCTCCTCCTCCTGAAAACCGATCCCCTCCCCGAAGCCCTAATAACTTCCAAGCCCCCCAAGCCTTAAAAATGACCCCACCTTCCTCTAAGCCCTAAAAACTACCTCGACTGTCCAAGCCCTAAAACCGATGCTGCCTCTCCAAGCCCTAAAAAGTACCCCGAGCCCAACCCCGCCCTGAGCCCTAAACGGCACCCCAAGCCCCTGCCTTGAGGCCTAAAACTACACCCTCCCTCCCGAAAACCAACCCCCTTCCCAAAACCCTCATATTTCCCCTGCCCGGGCCATAAAAAAACACCCACCCTCCCGTAAGCCCTAAAAACCTACCCTGACTTCCCAAACCCTAAAAACCTCCCCAACCCGCATACCTGAAAACAACCCCGACCCCCCAGCAATGAAAACAACCCAGACCCCAGCCCTAAACACAGCCCAAGCCCTCCAGCCCTGACAAATACCACTCACCCCTTGAAAATTAACCCCCTAAAACCTGCCCCAACCCCACTCCCCTCACTGCGTCCTCTCGCGATCCATCTTGCTTCTTGCTTCCGGCAAGCTGCAGCTAGACAGAGCACTGCCTTAACCACACATATGCGTGTTTAGGGCATATTCGTGGTTAAGGCTAGCATGGTAGTGCTTGCGTTGTCTGGACTGTTTCCCTCTTTTGACTGGTGGGCATACGAACTAGCACCTGTTCCCATGCCTATACTTGTATGTTTTAGTTATCTTATCAGACACCTTGGGTACTCAAATTCCTTCTGTGTCATTTAGGTGTTTTAGAATGCTTAGATCCATTCGTAAACTCCTTCTTCTCCCTGTGTCATCCAGGAATTCACCTTGTAGGATATCAGTGTATTCCCATCTTCTGCTTCTGCGCTGGCTCTCTGTACAAAAAAGATGCTCTTCCAAGGCCCTGTAGTCTGTTTACAGAGCTGAAAGGAACGAATGACATGTCTGTTTGAGAATCAAGATACAAGGGTGCAAACCTCCTCGCGTACTTCATTCCTCCTCAGGCACCTTCAAAAATACTGAATTGGAGGCCGGTTTTTTTTTCCTTCAGAGCTGCCAAGATCTGGAACTTTCAGGCCGAGTCTCTCAAATATGCTCCTACATATGTTTCGTTTAGGAAAAGGTTTCAAACTTGGCTGTTTGAACTGTTATACGTTCTTGCTGTTTTGGCCTTTTTTTTCGCGCCAGGAAATACTGCTTTGAGTTGTGCTCTAGAAAAGTCATTAATTCGTGACTATGCTAATTGATGACAACTGTTTCCAAATCAAAACATAATACAAACGGAGTTTGCACTGTGTTTCCTATCTATGTAGTTTAATAATTAACGACCCGGGTCTGAGGGCGTCATATTCCAATCTTTAACTGTAAAAAAGAGCATAACATGTATTTCTTCAATTATTATGAAAAACTAGCAAATGTGATGTGAAATCAGTATGTGTCATGTTAGCCCAGGTGCGAATACCATGTGATCCATTCACTATTAGACATCAAACATGCTGAAAAGTGTTTTCCCCAGTTTAGTGCACCAACGCAGTTTCTGTAATATGGCCAAAAGCTCATTTTCTGTGCAATTTAGATAGTCTTCTTGTTGAGAACAACGTGTTTTTTTGCACACGATTGTTTTGCATCGTACATGAAATAAAAAGTCTTCACGTGCCATCTAGCTACACAGTTGACGAATATACGTGTTATAGACACTGATTGCTATCAGGTGAAACAGCGAGTAAATGAATGACTATATTCACCAAAACTGATGTGCACATTTGCTTGTCCTTCCGCCCTGAATATGTGAACGTCTCCTATCTCAGATTCAAGGGCACGTGGTATAAAGCAGCAAGTCATCACTCATGTCAATAGGGATGATAGTGTATAAAGGATCTCATCACTCAGGCTGTAATTTATAAATAAATCTTCATTGGTGCACTTTACCTGTCATAAAGGGGTTTCAGTAAGGAGAATATCACTGCCTTTACTTTCCAAGTTGCCAAACTGTAATCCACGGGTGTCCAACAAAGGACAGGTAGCACAGAATTCTTACCACATATCGAAAAGGTTTACATAAAATATTTCAAATGCAATGAATCGAGATGGAACTTATTTGCATACTATTTTTTTTAAAACCATCTTTATTATCATTCTCGGCATAAAATTTACAGCGGATTTGCCAGCCGGATAAGCGTCTCAATCTGAAAAACACTTTCAACATCATTTCTGCTATCATGTTGTGCTGTTTCTGCACGCTCAGGAGTTTCATGTTCCTTAGATATTAAAGAAAAGCAGAAAATGATATAAACAATGAGCCAAACTTGCAGCCATCATGTTCTACATCTTTGCTGATGGAGGGAATATTCCGGCCATCCTGTGATTCATGACACAGTACATGCATTCCACTGGTGCATTAATCTCTTGAATTTAAAACCGCATCCTGTACTTGCACTGCATTCCCCCATCCTCTCCATGTGCAAGTCATTCCTCGCCAGGAAAGGGTGCACCCAGTCACGTGGTAAGCGCTGCACATTCCCATGTGTGGGTGCTTGCAATTCATCTAATAGCCCTTCTCGTGTAGCTGCTATGGGTCTCCTACCTAGTCCCCTCGCCTCTTCCCATATCATTTCCACTGCCTATGCTCTTCCCATTTTGAACATTTCGACACTTCAGCACCCAACCCCAGGCAGTGTCCTGGCATTCCAATGCATGGTTATTAGTCAACAAGTAATCTTCATTGCTAAGTCTATGAAGTGGATGACAGTGCCGCCCGGTCATCTCCTTATGTACAGTCCTAGTAGGCATCTGGCCATCGTGTGAAGATCAGTGTGAACTTTTAGGTCAGCAAGTTTGTTTGTTACCGGGGGCATGGCTTAACGCCAGGGAAGATGACCGCCTTCATGTAGAGCTCCATGGCCGTGTTCGGGAATGTGAGATCTCCAGGCGGCACTTCCCGATATCGGACCTCCAAGTCTCCAGCAAACAAGACATGAAGACACGCAGCTCATTTTGCAAGGTTTACGAGCGTCTGGGGTGAGCCAGTTGTCCCCTTCTGAGCAGGTGCAGTTTCTCTTCAACATCTAACGACCGCCATTTTGAGCGTCTGACGCTCGGTCTCCTCAGAGCTTCTCTGCCCTTTTGTTTTCTCACACGAGAGCTCTGCCATGACACTATAGCCAAAGCTTTTTTGACTATATATCTTGTGCCTATATGTTCCTGACTTTCTTTACACATTCCCAGACCTCGCAAATGCCGACAGGATGACATAAAGCCCTGCACTATGAACTGAGCAATTTTTCAACACTTAAGGTGAGCGTTTTCACAGTTTTTTACCGCGTTTTTGATCACATTCATTTTTCTGCAGCTGTCATTTTGTTACGGAGCTGCCGGAATCATTCTCCTCATACTTTTGGCTCCTGACTGTTCTCCTCATGCTGCCTGCTCACAACATTCTTTCTGCTGCTCATATGACTCTTTGCCTGCTCTGCTCATAGCATCTGGGAGATTTTCCTAAAAAGATGTTTCATTGAAGTAATTTCCTCCTCATTTCTTCATTAATACACGCCTTTGACAACACTAAAAGTTTTCTTTGTTTTTCTTCGAGTTTTTTGTAACAAGGAATTTACTCAGTTCACTTCTCTGTTTTCCAAAGAACCTGCAAACAATAGCGTGGCGTGTCATGGCAAAAGCACGCTCATCTCGCAATGGTTCTAATCTTGTGGACAATACTTCAGTGACTGATTATAACCCCTTTATTGTATTCCAAGTAAAAATGGATGAATCTGAACCTGCTCAAACTCATACAAGTACTGAATCATCTGCCACACCTCGTGGTAACTACAAGCAGCTATCTAAAATTCCCTCTACTTCAACTACAGTTTCTACCAAACGTGTTAAAAAGATCCACCATCACCAACTAACTCTACAACATCACTGTCTATGGAGTTGCTTCTTCAAGAAACCCGTGCTCTCAAACCTCTCATGGAGGAAGCAAATAACCGTCTCCAAACTCTTGAGCACAAATGGTCCCAAATGGAGCAACAAGCCTTCCATTTGACCCAACGTGTTGACACTATACAAGATGTTACCGACCTGATTCCTCCTTTGCAATTAGAGGTTTCTCACCTAAAACAACAGGTTGAAAATTTGGAAAATCGCAATAGGTGTAATAACTTACACATTTATGGTCTTGTGGAAGGAATTGAAGGTTCAGACCCTATTTCCTTCTTTCAATCGTTTCTCCTAACTCTTTTGGATCTTTCTGAATCTCCAAAATTAAACATCCAAAGAGCTCATTGCTAGTGTCAAATCTCAAAATGTACATCTTCCAACGCTAAACCAAGAGGCGTCATTCTATATTTTTTAGAATACACAGATATATTTAAAATCCTTCATGCTTCCAAAAGTAAAGGAAAATTATCTTGGCAAGGAAATAATCTCTTTTTTGCTCAGGACTATGCAAAAGCAACTGCCGACCGACGGAAGAAATTCTTGGACATGAGACCGGCACTCCGTAACCTGAATGCTCGATATGGCCTGTTTCATCCCTGTCTTATGAAAGTGACTTTTAACAATAAAACCACTACCTATGAGGATCCGAATCGTCTGCACCATTTCTTGGACTCTTTCAAAGATGATAACATGGAAATTCCTCACACTTCGATATTTTGAAGCTATTTTTTGATATTTTGTTGTTCTGTTATGACTAGGTTCTTCATACCCCTTAATGTATTGTACGTTATTATTATGTGTTTGTTACATTTTCTGTAATCAGTTTTTCTTTTCTTTTATTAGATGCAGTTCATTGTGGTCATTGTGGGTGTCCTGTTTTCCATGTGTGGTTCCACCATCCCCATGTTTCCGTGTCTTTTTGTGGTATGTTCTTTTATTATTGTTTCACTTCTTCTCTTTCTACTGTATTTATCTTATCTGTATATCATATACTCCCTTTTGCACATGTTTCACCTTTTTCTTTCCCTGTCTCCCCCTAATTCCCCGTTTCACTTCACTCACTGGTTTTTCCGCTATCTTTCTAATTCACTTCATGTCTTATTTCATTTTCTTTCCTTTTCCTACTTCCTACTTTTCTTTTTCTGTATCTACCATTTTTCCATGACAGTTCTTCAAGTTAATAATTTGACATATGTTGCAATGGTATTCATATTTATGTATAACTTTTTTGATCGTACTTTCGGATTTAATGTATACATTTAGATGTCGTTAAATATCTTATCTTGGAATGTTAAAGGTTTGGGGTCTCCCATTAAACGTCAGCGAGTTTTAGCACATATTGCTAATCTAAAAGGAGAAATTGCTTTACTGCAAGAAATTCATGTAACAGGTACTGAGATAACCAAATTACGACGTCACTGGGTAGGCCATGTTTTTGCATCACCAGGTTCAGGGAAACGTAATGGTGTTGCTATCCTCTGCCATAGGCGTTTGGATGTCCAACTCATAAGTCAAGATAAAGATTCTGGAGGTAGATGGGTTGTAGTCTCTATACTGGTTAATAAGATTCTGTTAATCATTTTCAATGTCTACGCTCCCACTAACCAAGATAAGCTATTCTGGCCCCAAGTTCTCTCCTCTTTGATGCAATATACTGACGACTATTTAATTTTGGGGGGTGATTGTAACAGGATTATGGACCCGTTTTTAGATAGAAGATCTAATTCTAGATTCTCACCTTCTTCCATGCACACTCAATTTAATTCCACTATCTCTCAAAGGTCTCTTGTAGATTCCTGGAGACTTTGTCATCCTAAATTACAAGATTACACGTATTATTCAATGAAACCAGCAGAAGGTGCACAGTCCGTTGCAAAACAGAATAGCAAAACAATGGTTATTGTAGAGAAATGCAAGAGATCCTACAAATAGTTGGGACAACCCCTCACAGGAGGTAGGAGTCCATCAGCCCACCCTTATTGGCGGAGCATCGTCATCTGGTACTCCTGGGAATCACTGTCTAGGCCCAAAATCGCAGATCCCCAGGGACTCTGCCTGGTGCACAGACCAGTGACACCCAGAAAGGAAATAAACTCCTGCCAGGGTGTGTACCCAAGTAGTCGAGGGCTCCAGTGGTGTGCAGTGCAAGAAAGTGATGTGGAGTTAAAAATGAATACTTGGTCAAAAAATATGTTTAATGTGGATCAACCAAGTTTCATGTCTAAAAGAACCTATAGTCTGTTATATATTTTTACAGGCTAATCTTTGGTTCGTGTGAAAGTGTGGTCGACATGTTTCAGCCGTTACGGTGACTTAACCCGGCTTTCATCAGGACCGAAAGAAAAAAGCTACTGCCAAACTAATTATAAAGTGATAAGACCATACACCAAATGTGAGTGTGGGGTACCAGTGTGGCGATTGCCACCCTACCAGAAAAGGCTCAAACTTGAGCGTAAGAACAATGTCTTCATTCCTGAAAAAGAAAAAATATGAACCTCATGCATATCAAAACACAACTACTGATTGCCAAACGGCAGAGCTGATTCAGCATCGCCCAGGTTAGCAACTAAACTCAAAATGATGTTTAAATACTAAATTTGTATATAAAGATGAAAAAGACTCACCCAGCTTTATGTGGGAGAACAGCCTCACCTCACCCGGCTGACTGCTCGGAGAAGGAGGCACCGCTCTGTTTAGATGTGGAGAAAGAAACCAGACAGATTGCCAATTGATACCCATCTGCTCAAAGCTCAACACACGTATTTTAAACAAGTTAAAAAAGGAACCAAAATTGATTAAAAAAGTCCGAGACCTCGTGACCGCCCATATAAGTCTAGTATTGTTAAGGTGGTGTCTCTTTAGAACAACCTATCAGACATCCAGTGTGACCAGGGTCAAACATAACTATGAATGATTGTTATTAAATAGATGAAAAGCTAACTCTAGTCATAGAATCTGTCAACAGAATTCCAACAACCAATTCTGTGTTGAAGAACATAGAACAAGCAGCCTTCACCTTGCCTATCTGTCGACACCTCTGACTAACTCGCAAGCTGTCTGAGAGGTGTTGGCAGGAAAGGGAGGATGCTATTTAGTAGCGATCGTGTTTGACGTGCGCGTTCTTAAATTGCAATCAGCTGTGTGTTCGCTTTAAAGAGACAAGTCCAAGACATCGGGACTAGGTCTGTGTTGTTAAGTTAATGTCTCTTCAAAACAACCTGTCAGGCAACCAGTATGACCAGGGACAGATATGACTATAGAAGATTGTTGATAGATAAAAGAGAAACTAACTCTGGTAATAGAATCTGTCACCAGTAATCCACCAACCCGTTCTATGTTAAGGAGTATATCCAACAATGAAGTGAGCACAAAGCACACGCAGCCTGCCACCTTACCTGTCCGTCGATACCTCTGACTGACTCGCAAGCTGTCTGGGAGGTATCGGCAGGAGGCGGAGGCTGCTATTAGTAGCGCTCGTGTGAGACGCGTGCGTCTTGAATTGAAATCAGCTGTGTGTTCACATTCACGGAAGCAGCGTCTATGCACAGTAGAGCGCATGCGCCTAGGGCAAATGCTGATTAAAACGCGCATGCTAGACAGTACGTGGAAGTACCGTGTCAGTGCGAATTCGAGTGTGGTACAAAATAGTAAAAACGAAGCGAGTCACCACATGATTAAACCGCCAGCGTTTAAGGTGCGGTGTGGGGTATAAATCGCGCCACTAGTGGGGACCTCGTGTGTCTGGCGCGCATGCGTCGGGGAGTAATGGAATCTACCCACGCATGCGCGAGACATCGTAACACTCAGGGAGGAGGGCCAATCTTTAGTGCCGATCAATCGGAGCACTCGAGTGTAACTGATCAGTAGTGTTGGAAAAGGACAAAGTGGTCATGTCAACTGGCGACTTGATCAGGAGTTGGTTCAACAGTTTGAAGTTATTCGTTCTTTGGACATGAATAAGTTAAGTCCTAGAAAAGGCACAAGGAGTGGTTGACCCACCATGACTGTGGGACAGTTGATAATGTATCAACCCTACTTAATTTCATGTAGTGTCAGTGTGCCCTAGGCTACAGAAAAAGATCTCGTGTTGAAATCGAGATCGAGACAGGTGGAACTGAAGCTAAACATATCCGCACGCTGTGGGGTGTTGTAATAGCATCGGTTCAGTAGACATATAGCGATGTCTTTCGGGAAAGGTATAACGACTGAACCCTGGAGTGCCCACAAGGGTATAAAGAGCTTATTCATCCCACTGAGGAAGACATCTCGTAGTAATAAAGTAACTGAACTAGATCAAACATCAGTGTTTATTTGAATAATTAACACTGAGACAGTCTAACTGATTCAAGTGTAGACAGAAGCCCACGGTATGTTGTCGTTCAGTCCTTTGGTGTCAGTCTTCAACTTAAAAATCCATTGTTGTTCTTTGGAAAATAGGAACTGGGAGACGTCCGTTATGTGTTGAGGAATAAACGGGCGTTCGAGTACAAGCCACCTAAGATCCTCAGCCTTGTGTTTTTTGGCTAGGAAATGCTCCGTCATCCGAGTGGATTGTCTCATGCAGCGGATGGTACTTTTGTGCTCGCTTATGCGAAGCTTCACTTTACGTGTGGTGTACCCTATGTAATGTAGGGTACACGGACACGTGATTCTGTAAATTACGCATTCTGAATTACAGTTCGTATAGTTGCGTAATATCCAGGGACGTTCTGTGCCTATGTCCACTGAGGTGGTCTTAATGGTTTGTGGACAGACACTACACGTTCCGCAAGGGAAATGGCCACGAACTGGAGGTAGTGACCACAAAGTGTTGGTCTCACCTGTGGGATGTGACAGCGGTCTCGTATGGACCAGACTGTCGCGCAAACTGGGACCCCTCTTAAAGGCAAATAAGGGAGGCAAAATCTTGCCATCCGCTATGTTCAATATTTGCCAATGTCTCCGTACTGTTTTCTGTATTTGGCTGGACATAGTACAGAAAGTGGTGACAAATGTGAGTCTCTCATTGGTAGTCTTAAGCACGTCAGTGTCCAATAGGGCATCACGATTATTGTTTGACGCCCGTTTCCAGGCCTTTCGTACCAAACGTTTCGGATATTGCCGTGATTCTAGTTGTGTGGCAAGTGCCCCAGCATGTTTGTCGAACAATTGTCTGGTCGAACAGTTCCTGCGAATCCGCAGAAACTGGCCAACAGGAAGGTTCTCCCGGAGTGCCCTCGGATGATGGCTGTTAAAGGACAACAACGAGTTTCTGGACATGGGTTTCTTATATAGTTCAGAACTCAGTGAGTTATCATGAACAAAGATAGAGATATCCAGGAAGGCCAAACGATGTTTGTTGTACTCGATGGTGAAGCGCAAATACGCGTTCTGTTGGTTTAGCCATGAATGAAAGGCATGAATTTCGTCGCCTGTGCCCCGCCAAACCACCAAAATGTCATCTATGTATCTCTTCCACAGCAACAGATGATGACGGTATGGGTTGCTGTGGTTGAGTACAAAGTCCTGTTCGAATAGATGGACATAGAGGTTGGCGAGGCTAGGCGCGAAAACACTGCCCATCGAGGTCCCAGATGTCTGGAGGAAGATCTGATCCTCAAACTTGAAATAGTTCTCCATCATGGCCAATCTGGCACAATCCATGATAAAAGGCACAGGGGTGATACTGTCCAGAGAACGTGCTTCCAAAAGGCCTCTGATGGCATCGAGGGTCTCTAGCTGCGGAATACACGTATAAAGTGACTCAACGTCCAGGCTAGCCAAGAGATCGGTGTCAGAGTTGAACTCTACCTCAGGTAGGATTCGTAGAACGTCTGCCGTGTCTTTGAGGTAAGTTGGCATCTCACTGACCATAGGTCGTAAAAACACGTCTACGAATTTGGACAGAGGTTCTAATAATGAACCGATCCCAGAGATACGTATTATTCACCTGTTCATTCCTCTCAATCCTGGATAGATTATCTTTTTATTTCCAAAGCCCCAACTCAACATATTTCCCACTCTGACATAGGCTCTATTTTAATCTCCGACGAAGCTCCAGTTTCTTTAAGTTTGGATTTGCTCCCTCCCATCACAGGTACCAGGCGATGGAGATTCAATAATTCTCTTCTATTAGATTCTAAATTTACCTCAGCCTTACTTGAATTTGCAACCATATCTTTTGCTGAAAATGAATCCCCTCAGTCAGCTCCTCAACTCATTTGGGATACCTTTAAAGCTGCCTCTAGAGACTTTTACTTCATTCAAAGCCCAAAAACGACGAGCATCCTCTCACTCCATACAGTTACTTAGCACACAAATTAAAAAATTGGAGCATACTTATTACTTAACACAGAACCAATCTGATTTAAATGAACTTATTAAAGCTAAACTCTCTTTTAATAAACTTTCTACTGATTCTGCAAATCTGTTCTTACTTAAGTCTTGTGCTAAATACTATAGCGCACAAAATAAATCTGGCAATCTTCTTGCTAATTATCTTAAGAATAAAAAGGAATGCACACAAATTGAATCTATTGTAACTTCAGCTAATATTACAGTCCATAAAGATGAGGATATTCTTTTAGAATTCACTAACTTCTATCAAACACTTTATATGCCTGAATTCTCCCCCAACCGACTGCCATTTCACAATACTTATCTTCCATTCTCCCTCCCTCCTCTCTGGCTGTAGATTTTTCCTCCTTAGAAACTGATATACAGCCTACTGACATTCTTAAAGTCATTCAAGTGCTTAAAAAAGGAAAAAATCCTGGGCCTGAAGTCTTTACCATAGAATTTTACACATATTTCTCTAGCCTCCTCATTCCCAAATTACACCAGTTGTTTTTATTCTTTATTTCTTCCAAGAAATCCAATGGTTCTTTTCAAGAAGCCTTGATCTGTCCCCTCCTTAAAGAAAATAATGACCATACAATGTGTACGAACTATAGACCCATCTCTTTAACCTCTTTAATTTGGACTATAAGATCTTTGCGAAAATTCTTGCTCTCCGTTTAGATAATATTTTACCACAACTAATTGGCAAAGAACAATGCAGTTTCATTAAGGGCCGGTACTGATCTGATAACACCCAACTCTTTTTTAATGTCCTCAGTAAATCCCAATCTCATAGACAATCTTTGGCGGCTGTTGCGCTGGATGCTGAAAACGCTTTTGATAGAGTTAATTGGCAGTTTATTTTTCAACACTGGTTTGGTTTGGTTTTGGCCCCAAATTTCATTCTTATGTCTCATTACTCTATTCTTTTCCTAGATCCTTTATTCTAGCTAATGGTCTTGTATCTTCCTCTTTTCCTCTCTACAGGGGAGTCCGATAAGGTTGTCCACTTTCTCCACTTTTATTTATTTTGGCATTAGAGCCCTTCCTAACAAAGATTTGCTTGAATAATGCTATCACAGGATTTCCATATGGCGATAAACATCTAAAACTGTCAGCATATGCTGATGACATTCTTCTATTTATTTCCAACCCTCAAATTTCCGTACCGACTTTTCTATCAGAAGTATCAGATTTTGCTTTGGTTTCAGGATACAAACTCAGTGTTGATGAATGTGAAATTCTTCCTCTAAACAAACACTGTTTCTATGCTGATTTTCTATCGTCCTCTTTTCACTGGAGCCCAACTAAGATCAAATACCTAGGCTTATGGTTCACACCCTCTATTAAAGATACTGTAGCATTAAATTTAAAGAATCTACAACTTACTTTAACTACTTCCACAACACGCTGGCACCCCTTATTTTATCTTGGTGAGGTAGATTAGATTCTATAAAAATGATACTAGTTCCAATAATGTTATTTTTCTTATCTAATCTCCCAATCAATATCCCCAAATCCTGCTATAAAAATATCATAGCATTCTATCAAAATTTTCATGGCAAAACAAACAAGTTAGGATGTCTTTTTCCAAGCTTAAACAGCCTAAACATATGGGTGGAGTCAGTTTTCCTGATTTTTCCTCATATCATACCTCATTTTTCCTCAAACATTCTTCTTCTCTGTTGTCTGAGAGTATGGCTGATCCTAACTCCCAACCTTTGTGGGTAGAAATTGAATCCTTCCTCTTTCATCCTTTCACCTTTGAGGAATTTGTGTCCTTATCTCATACTCCAGCAAGGTTGTCTCTCCCTATTCTTAAGAATGCCCGTAAAATCTTTCATCCTCTCATATTTGATGGCCTAGAGGATCGTGCCCGATTTCTACAATCCCCTATTTGGTATAATAAACCTATTAAAATAAAAAATAAGACTCTTTTTTGGAAAGATTGGTTAGATTTCGGTCTTAAACTGACTCATCAACTCTTTCAAGATGATACTTGTATCCCCTTTTCTGTAATTCAAACTCGTTTTTCTATGCCTCTCTCCTATTATTCCCAATATGTGTCATTGACTACAGCCGCTAAAATATCCTATGATCTTTTCACATCCCCCTCTAAACATACCAAATCTTTTCCTATCACACTCCCATTTTCACGCACTTCCTCCTCTGCATTTCAAATTTATAAGAAATTAAGAGATACCTCTATTACTTGTGATAAATCTACAGTAGAATGCACCTGGGAATCTGATTTAGGTGAATCTTTTCCTATTTTAACATGGGACAAAATAAGGAAGTCTTCTAGAGCAGCGAACACTAAGCAAACTTTATTTTTCATATATAACAGACTGTTGACCACTCCAGCTAAACTGCATCACATATATTCTATTACCCCCTCTACCTGTTGGTCTTGCCCGGCCCCTGTAGCAGATCTTAAACCTATGCTATTTACTTGCCCAGCTATCCAGGATTTTTGGATCAGAGTATGGCAGCAAATTAACAAAAAATGTCATACCCGTATACCTCTTTCTTTTGTCCATATTTTTCTAGTTAGCATCTCAGAAGTATGGTCTTCCTCCAACACTAACTTCTCCATTGTTGATTTACTTTTAGCTATAGCATTTCAACAAATCACTAAGTCATGGAAGAATGTTTCAAACGTTTTCTTTCAAGCCTGGTGGTATGAAATTTGTTATAACCATAGATTAGATAGGGCTTATGTTCATCCAATTACACTTGCTATTAAACGAGATTTACTGTGGTTGCCTATTACTACTTTCCTAAACACACCTGCTCATTCCCTACCTTTGCATAATCCTCGCAACGAAAAAGTACCCAAGCCTCTTATTCCAGTCATAAAACCAGTTATTCCATTTGATATACCCTTCTCCTTCCACTTCTTACCCCTCTCCCCTCTCTTGTTCTTTCTCCTATATGAAATATTTGCAATGCATTATATTTATATATTGTATATTAATACTATTATGTCTCATATTCATATCCAATACACTCTCTTTAAAACTTAAAGTTTGTTTGTAATCACTAGACATAGGATGTTGGCAACTGGGCAGTTCCAGAACATGCAACTTATGTCTGTTTTGGGCTCCGCACATCATGGGCAGTTTTGTGAGGATCTGGGAGCGATCCTGTGAAGTCTTGCCAGTGTGAGATAAGCCCTATGTAATATATTATGTTCAATTTACTGGAATCTGGCATTATGGGAGACCTTCAGTGAGTGGAGGAGTGCTCTTTCTCCTTCTTTCTGCGTCAACTTTTAGCCCATATCGTCCTGCCAAGCTCTATAAAGTGTTAGTAGGGGGTCCCCTGTATAATTTGAGAAGGCACTAATTAGCCATGTTGTCAATCGTGGGCCAGCACCCACAATGTATATGGCGTCTACTAACATTTGCAGGTTCTACATCAGTGATCTGCCACAGTCGTCCAAGCTCAGCTATCAGCCACCCATAGGCCAGGAAGTGTCCCGCTGGGAGATCTCTGTCTTCATGTAATTGTTCAAACGGGATCGGAGCACCGTCCTAAAACAGGACCCCTAACGTGTTTACTTTGGCCTCCTCCCACAATGTTATCTGTTGTCCTCAATCTGCTCTCTAAATGGAGGGATATATCCTAAACGGATCTCTGGCGTATATTGGGGCATGTCTGCCATGAGGTGTAAGCTCCTCCGATAACTGCTGTAGGGCTCACAGCAGCCTGGCAAGGAAGCAGTCCCTGTGGAAGGAAAGCTTTGCTCACCATTCGCTGCGCCTGGGTGGTGGGGGTCAGTCCCAGTTCTTCCAAATGTCTGCCCACCAACCAGCAGACAGGCCACTGTAGTTGTGCCGCCATATAATAATGTTCTATGTTTGGAGTGCCTAGGCTTCCTCAGTCCTCTGGGAGCTGCATTTTAGATTGTCTTATTCACCGTCTCCCCTTGTTTGATAGTAAGGTTCCCAACATCGCATGTAAAGTGAGAAAGGTGCTACAGGGGTCAGTCACAAGTAGATTTTGGAACTAGTATAAAAGTCACAGGAGTACCACAATTTTTTAACAGTGCATTCCTTTCCTGTACTGACAATAGGAGTGTGCACCAGAAGGCAATCTGCGGGCAGAATGCGCCAATGGCCTTATTGAGGTTACTGTCTAGGAGATCACGAGTGGTGTGGTAGATGCTAATTCCCAGATATACAAATGTGTACGTTTCCCAATGGATGGGGCATTTATCGACCACAAAATGTTGCTGTGGACAATCTTAGAGGATCGCAAACATGCAGGTCTTTGATCAATTTACTCCCAGTCCAGAGGCAGTGTGGAACACTGCCAGTTTGGTTGTTTCAGCACCTATTCCCTCCCGTACATCACGCAAGTAGATTAACATATCGTCTGCATATAGTGAGATTGTGTGTGTATTTACCTCAATTGGTATTTCCCAGATCTGTCCCTCCCAGCGAAGTCTCTGTGCTAGCGGTTCAATCTCCAAGAAAAACAGTATCGGGTACAGTGGTCATCCTTTGCGTGTGCCTCTACTGACATGAAAGGGTCCGAGATGTAACTACCCATCTTCACCCATGCCGGGGGCTCCATGTTCAAGGGTTGGATTAGTCTCTGAAGTCTTCACACTATGCCCATGGTTGTCAGGGTTGCAAACACGCACTCTCAGTTAACTGTATCAAATGCTTTTTCTAGGTCTGGGGCCATACATGCCATGTATAACCACCCAGCAGGTGCATGCTTGAGCACTCGATAAAGTCTTTGAATATTGATTACAGTGGAGCGGCCTGGGACAAACCCATTTTGGTCTGGATGAGCCAAATGGGGAAAATGCTTTAGCAGCTGTCCCACAATGATCTTGCTTAATATCTTTTAATCCATGCCTGGCATTGAAAGGGGCCTGTAGGACTTCAATTCCAGTTCCGGTTTGGGAAGTGAGAACAGTAGCACCTCTCTGTGAACTTATTTACAATCTAAGGGAACTGTTCATAAACTACATTTGATAGTATTGTACTACTAAAGTACTACAAAATGCTATTCACAAACCTACAAATGCAACTCCTCATCCCCACCTTTCCAATCTTTTCTATGAGGAGATTCTCTCATGTAAGTTCACTACTTACTATGAAATGTTTGAGGCACAAGGGAGTAGCTAGAAAAGGGTTATATTTATTTCTAAGTGGGAGAGGGTTATGGAGGAGTCAGAAGGGGTTTAAGGAGAGTTATGGAGGGGTTATAGGAAGGGACATGCACTCACCCACAAAAACGTAAGCCCATTGCTATTCAAACCCTATACCAAAGTTACTAGAGTCAAAGGGTAACCCAAAAGAGAAGTAAACTATGCCATCTCAGAGCTGAAGTATGTCCCGCACCACACATTGCCAACCACTGGTACTGCAACCCCCTTCCATAAAAATAATGGAGGTAGAAGTTAAAAACAATGCCATATAGGAAAGAATATTGCATTTATTCAAATTATTTAAATGAGTTAAAAATATAAATACAGATAATTTAATGTATGAATATCAAAGAATAAATAATATGTATTAAATAATTATTAAATATTTTAATACATGTTTTAAATGAAAAATAATGTAACATCAAATCTTATTAAAATGTAATTAAATTACTTTTAAATTATTCAAGACATCACTTTTAAAAATTATTAATGCATAATTTGTTTTCAGTTTTTTACTTTAGATAATAATTTAAAATCTAATTTATACTTTACAAAAATATTTTGTCAAATTAATATATTCTAATCAAGTTAACATTTTATTCAAAATTAGGCTAATAGTGGTGATTTCTTTTTTTTTCTTTTTCTCTACATATACAATAAATGTATAAATTACACTCACATTTAACATAGAAATACATTTCTATAATTTTTTAAGTTATAAACCTTTCAAATGTTTCCAATAATTTACCATAGAAAGACTCCACAGTTAATTTAAACAGTCTCCACAGTGACATTATTGATATAATTCCAATCTCAATGGGTGCACAATCTCCCCAGCTTCTGCCAGAAAGCTTGCATGGGCCAGAAGCTTGAGAGAGGCTCCCTCTGGGCCCTACAGGAGTAACGAGTTATCCTGGCACAAAAAATATGCTTTTTAGAATTTGGCCTCTGGAAATGTCCCTCCGGGTCTCTCCTTAAATTCCAGGGGGTTAGAGTGTCCGCAAGTTCTGATATGGTAGCCACAACATTTTCTTATGATGTGTGGTCAGTGATTAGATAGCTTGGTTCTACTGGACTAAGATCATTCTGTGGTACTGAAATGGGCGACAGGAGAAGAAGCTCCTGCAGCCAATCAGAGGCCATTATTTTTTCATTGTTTGGTAACGGGGGACTCCTCTGGGACCAACCTTCAAGATATACCAAAATCTTTATCCTTTTCAAGCCCAACCCAAGCACATCTTTAAATGCAAACTTCTTGAAAATGGTTAAAAGGATTTCCACCAAATCACAAAACATAATGCTTTCTGAGTAAAGCTCTAACTCTTTGCCCAATTTGGAGTGATACCGCTCTGCCATTTTTTTAATCTATTGAAGAGCAACATTTCTTGTGTGAATTAACATGAGAAACCAATGATTGGTACTCCTCACCCTTTTCTTGGCCCTTACTTGACGGATCGGTGTGACACTTTCATTGAAGGAGCCAAGGTGTATGGACTTTTGTTTTTGGAATGTTTCATACAGATTAATAAAACAGCACCAAAGTTATCAGTAAAAGAAACATGCTCCTTCTACGGAAACTCTTACCTAACTATAACTACATAGTGGTTACTTCAACTCTGTAATATATATATCACATGTATAAGAAAACATAGTGTCCAAAGAGTCCAATCCAAGTGTGCTTACAAAGAGGCCCTGTTCCTCACCTTTGTAATAGTCTAACTACTAGGTCTGCACATCTTAGTGTGTGAAAATGCATCAGGGACAAGAACCTGACAATGTATGTGTAAACATAAGATAACTTCAAATGAAACTAGGGTCAGTTTGAGACCATGCAGGCTCATAAAAAAGAATTTGAATTATAATAACTTGTTCAATTAACATATCAGGTGTATCTCTCCACTTGAAGACTACTGAACTGGTCCTTGGCAATGTGAATTGCTGGAAAAAATGTATTAGAAAACACTTGTATTTGTTATATACAACTCCACCTTAGATGCTGCACAAACAAAACATGTTTCCTAAACCAATGGAGACATTAACATAGGTGTATGTCCAAGTCCTTCTGGGGTGTGGTGCCAGCGTGTCTAGGTTTATTATGTATCTTGATTACAGTCTATACTCTTTCAGTATTCTATCACCACCCTTATGTTCGGTGCATTACTGTCAATAACAAAGAACTTCAGTAAATTGCTGCTGCCCATGTGCACCTTATTAAAATGTGTGGACACTGGATATTGCCTCTCATGATTGGTAATTGCACACGTTTTGAAGAATCTGTTTTTTAACTGAATGTATTGTGCTGCCTACATCCACTTTTGTTACATGGCGTCTTAATGCTTATGGAGTTTCAAGTAAAAAATGTGTTTAGTCTATGTGGATGAAAATCACTATGTCCCTATAGGTCTTTGTGCTGGTGCTACTTTTACATGCCTTGCAGTTGTCACATTTGTAAATACCTGTCTGTGTACTGAGTGTTGTTTGTTCTTTGTATTCCGTTATTGCATTCTTACTCAGAGTGTCCTTTTTACTGTGTTTGAATGTAATGGTAGGGAGATTCCAACAAACTTGGCCAATACCTTATCTGACTTCAAAACTTATCAGTGTTTGTTTAGAATCAACATGATGGATTTAGCTGTATGTAGATACAAATTGTATCTGTTTGTTATTACTATTAAAAGTTTATAAAGCACACAGCTACCCCTGGGGGTTTCCTGGCACTATACATCAGGAAAAGTAACATCAATAACAAAACTCAGAACAGCCATGTCTTCAGCTGCTTCTGAAAAATCGTTAGTGAGGTACATTGTCTCAGCTGTTATGGAAGGGAATTTCATAACTTGGGGCCATTATAAGCAAACGAACATCCTCCTATGTACAACCGTTTTATTATTGGGACCACACACAGGGATAATCCACTATAGTGCAGGTATGGTTTAACAAAATCCTGCAAATAGACGGGGCCAACCCCATCTTTTGCTCTGAACACACAGCACAGGGTCTTAAACTGAATGTTTTCTCAATAGGGAACTAGTGTACTTACCATAGTACACACACTGCCTAGGTCCGCCCCAGAAGACTATACAGCATCCTTGCAGCAGAGTTCCGGACTACCTGCAACCTTCTAATGGAGCGTTTGTCAGCCCCCCAAATACAGCACGTTGCTGTAGTCCAATCTCGACATGATTAGAGCCTGCACCACTGTCCGTTGAACTCAAAATAGAAGTAGTCTAATGATCTTCCGCAACCATTTCAGAAGGGCAAACAAGTGGCTGCCACCTTTGTCACTTGTGGCTTCTGTGACAACTTATCATCAAGCATAAACCCCAGATTCTTGACCTTGTGTGCTGAATCAGGGAGCGGGACCACATTTTGGGCCAATGGTGGGGACCCCACAGGGACAGATTCCTTCCCAGTACCAATTGCTCTTATCCCCATTCACTTTTAGTGAATGGTGGTTCTTCCATTCTGACCCCTTAGTTAAACAGGAGCTCAAGACATCCACATTTTGGTCTTGTGCCAATGACAAGGAGAAGATGATTTGTGTGTCATTAGCATGAGAAAATAACATAAGACCACAGCTTTCAATCAAGTCTGCTAATGGACGCACATAGATGTTAAAAAGTGCTGGATTTAGCGAAGACCCTTGAGGAACTCCTGAACTAACAGCACGCTTGTTAGACCTGACATCATTGGCGTGAGTCTCCCTTCCATTTTGTCGGATTGCCTCCTCTGTTTTTGATATGTTTTTGCTGATTATATGCGTTGGGCACTGTGTCACTGCTATTCAGTGCCACAGTGCAAGTGCTCCCTATGTTAAATTGATGTATTGATTAGTGACTCCATGATTGGGTTATTTGATTTACTTGTCAGACCCTAGTAAGTGCACCCTGTGTGCCCAGGACTTGTAAATCAAATGTTGCTGATGGGCTTGCAGCACTGGTTGCGCCACCCACAGAAGCAGCTTGTAAAGTGTTTCACAGGTCTGCCATTGCAGAACCTATGTGCAGTCTGGTACTGCCATGCTGACTGACCAAGTGCACTCACTTGCCAGTCCCTAAACCTTCCCTTTTCTTCTTGGGTCTACCCCTATGGTAGGCCCAAGGGCAGGGTGCATTGTAAGTATAAGGTAGGACATGCCCTGGTGTGTGTAGCATGTCCTAATAGTGAATTACAGCCATTTTCGTTTTTCACTATTGCAAGGCTACCTGTTCTCCATAGGCCAGAATGGGCAGTTAGATTATAACATTTTATAATGCTAACTGACTCAGGGAACATGGTAGAAATTCGAATTTAGTATGCCTGAACTCAAAATGATAAAATACATCTTTTAGTAAAGTTGGTTTTAACATTCTGTGTTTCAAAATACCACTTTTAGAAAGTAGGTATTTTCTTGTCTAACTATCGAAAGCCTGCCTCTGCTAGGTTGTGTATTCCTTGTCTGGAGTTTGAGTGACAGGGCTGGGGAATTCCAGGAGACAGAATGAGTCAGCCCAGTGGTGAATAGGGAGATCTGCGTCTAGATGGGAGGGAGGAGTTGCACCAGGGACCTGAATAGGGCTTTGCCTTCCCTCCACAATGCTGGCTCCACCTCCTGGGGTGCGGCTGATGTTTCTGCCCTGCACTGTGAAAGGAAAGAAGGAGTCCTGTAAACAAAGTGCTCAAGAACTGGTTTGGACTAGGCAGAGGCCTCTCTGCTTTCAGAGAACAAAGGATTTTGGGGTATAAATATTGGGACCCAGACCCAAGAACTTTAGATCACTTCTGGGAACAAGACAAACCTTTTGCCAAGGAGAAGAACCAAGGAAGCTGCAGGAGTTTGGACTGCCCCTGTGCCAGTATGCTGTTTGCTGGGATGGCCTGCAGTGGTGTCTTCATTGCCAAGGAAAGGAGAAGGAACTTTTCAAAGGACTTTCATCATCTTACAGAATATTTCTCCAAGGGCTTGAACTTGTGCTTGCCTCCTGCTGAAGTCTCAAGGACAAAAGACTTCACCACCAGCTCCCCTCTGAATTTCCTTGCTGGGAATTCTATCTCCAGAAGCCTGCGTGTCGCTGGGAGCTGGAAGCTTGACGCAACGAGAAGAAGCGTGTCGCCGCCGCAGCTGTAGTCGTCGCATCGCCGGAGAAGCGTGCCGCCGCCGCATCTCCCAGGGACCGTGTCTTTGTTGAAGCTTTCTGCTGTCGCATCACCGGAGAAGCATGAGGCCATCAAGAGGGTCGCCATCGCATCGCCAGAGAAGCGTGTCGCACGGCCTGTCGCGGCTCTAAAGTACAGAGTCTTTGCAAGGCTGCCAGGGCGTGAACGCATCGCCGTCGCATCATTGCATTAATGGCGCCATCTTCTCGCATCGCACCAGGATTGTTGCATCACATCAAGGTGCCATCTTGCGCATCGCAACCGGGCCGCAGTCCGAGAACCTACGCATCACCCCCGCACCGGTAAGGATCACAACGCATCCTCTACTCTGCGCAAGCATTGAGGCTCAATGCATCATCTCCCCGGAGCACGGAACCGACGCATCTCCATCTGCAAGCCTTTTGTTTATTTTGCGTTACGCATCCATGTACTTTTGTGAGAACTGTTTCACAGTTATCATCAACTTGTACTAAGTAACTTTTACCATCTTTAAGTCAATCTGAAGTACAGTATTGTTGATTTTTGTCGTTTGTGGTCTTGTGTTAAGTCTATTTAAAGCATAGTTATTTTTATAAAACCTGTGTGGTGTCCATCTGTAGTATTTTCACTGTATTACTGTATGTGTTCACAAATGCTTAACACACTGCCTCTGAGATAAGCCTGTCTGCTCGTGCAAAGCTACCAAGAGGGTGAGCAGGGGTTATCTAGGAGTGTAATCCCCTTATCCTGACTTAGAAGCAAGGGTCCCTATTTGGACAAAGGTGTATACTATTGCCAACTAGAGACACCCAGTTCTAACAAAGCTGCTCTGAATAATCTGTGGCGGAGATCACATGGAAAGCCGGACCTACCAGAAAAGGTGTCAGCCAGGTGAGGGCTGTCCCTTGTATGCCCAGCTCGCCCAACCTCTCTATAAGCGAAGTATGGGACACAGTTTTAAAGGACATGCTGAGATTAGGAAGGATCAGCACAGCCATCTCGTCCTCATCAAGGAGCAGTCTCAGATGTTCTGTGACTCCTAGGAGGCCATGACTGAGAGGGATGAAAGAACACTTGGGACTCTATAAAATGATATTATAAAATTGTCTGTTCACATGCTTTAATACTATTTTTGCCATATTGGGAAGCATTGCGTCTGGTCTGTCATTAGACTAAATCTTAGGGTCCAGGTTCGCCATCTTCAGGGGGTGCCTAATCAAGGCATGTTTCCATGCCTGAGGGATCTTTTCTTGGATAAGGGAGATGTTTAGGAGTCCTACTAGCACTTGCAAAATCTCAGGCTTTAAGGCCCTCATCTTAGATGGAGGAGAGGATATCCCTGAGAGCCCGACCTGATTGAGATCAATAAGTCCAAAAACACAGGCATATCCAGAGTGTCCCAGTCATGCGGATTCAGCCGGCTTGATCCCCAATGGGCTATTACTAGTCCTAGGTGATACTCTGGGTTTAATCTATCATTCTTTTGCTCACCACACCACCCCAGTTTGGACTCAACCATATGCAAATCAGTTTTGACCCTGTTCCTTATGGGAACAGTCCCGCCTGAACTGCCAAGCCAGGTCCTCCCTGGACCGGAAACAAGCATCCTGGGACCGGTTTCAGGGCATCACCCTTAATCAGCCAGGCTAGCTTAAAACCAGTGGTGTAGTGAGCACGAGACCCACGTCTGGGAATACCCTTCACAATTAGGGCAGCATCTGCATTTGTCACCCGAGTGGGACGGGTGTGCCCAGATGTGGGTCCCGTGCTCTCCTTGCCACTGGAGTAAAGCTATCCTGGCTGATGAGGGGTGATACCATGAAACCGGACAAAGGATGCTTGTTTCCAGTTTAGGGGGGACCTGGCCTGGCAGTTCGGGCTGGACTGTTCCAATGAGTAACAGGTTGAAGACTGATTTGCATATGGCTGGGTTCAAACTGGAATGGCATGGTGAGCAAAGCAATGATAAATGTAGGCCCAGATCTCTTTACTGGTGTGGATGTATGACATTGTTCTGAATTCTGTCCATCAATTGTTCTTTTTGTATTAGCCACCAGGCTCAGTCAAAATGTGCAGGATACCAAGAATATGCCAAAAGACGCACCTAGACTTTCAGGGACCGATTTGGGGATGCGTATACCATCCAGTGGTGGGCCTGGATTGCTGACCTCCTTGGTAGGGCCCTTCGTTTGGATTCCTCCTCATTCCCTCCTGCCTACAATGATAAAGGACAAGACCATAACAACCTCTAAACAGAACAAAATGGACAAATGTTCCTAATGTCTCCAGGGGGCCAGAGACTCGATGCAGGGGGCTGAGGGATGTAGCAATGGCCTAGAGGAGGAGTTGGAAGCCATGAACTCCACTAATAGCATCCTGTAATCAATAACAGACACTAGACAGGAAAGAGAGTTCCAGATTGGCCCTGTAGGATGAGAAGTTCACATATTGCATCAAGATCTGCTTCTAGTGGTAGACCAAGTTACTGAGAATGAAGGGTGCACTTCTACTCTGAAGGAAGAATTGTTGACCATGTGTGCTGATCTAAAAAAAACTCAGAAATACTAATGTGGAATTGTGTGTGTTAGTGGAGGATGTGTAGGGCAGTCACACCTCAATAATCTGAGGTTCTTGTGGTTCCCAGAGGGAATGAAGTGTGACCCTGTTCAATTTTTGGAGCAATAGTTGAAGTGGCATCTCCTGGATGCATAGTTCTCTGCTTGTATTTTGATCAAGAGGGAACACAGGGCCCTGCAACTGCATCCACCTCATGGGCACCACCGTGCACAATAATTGCCTGTTTTCTCAACTACAGAAACGGCAACACTGTACTGCATGCAGTGCAACTGAAAGGGAATCTCAAACATGATTCTGGGACTGTTATGATCTATCCTGGCTATACCCAGTTAGTGCAGTGACAAAGGTAATCCTTTGATCAGGTGAAGATTAAATGATGGCCTGTATTATATATTCCCACTTGAACTGAAAGTCAATCAATCAAAATACTTCATTTCTGTCCATAAAACCAACATGTTTATAAAAACTTGACATAATTCATTCATTCTTGCATAGCGACATTTTTAAGCTCTGTCACCAAAACTCCTATGCAACCAAGGGCAAATTTAAAACCACAATAATAATATATTTACATTAAGATCTTGCATGAAGTGCACTACAGAGATAATTTAAAATATTCAAAGTTAAAATCAGTGTAATAATGTTATGATGAGGTAAAATCAATAGCAATAAAACATTAACTGCCCCCATAAGATGAATAACTGGATCTATCTACAATAATAAAGTGCAATCATAGCTTCCAACAGCTTGTGCATCTTGACCCATCGCTAGTAGAGATATGTTTTTGAAATTCCCGGAAGCAATCTATTGGCCCGTAGTGCTAGATCAAAATAAGATACTAACTGGGTCAAGATCTTAATTCTAGTAGGCCATACATACTCAAAATATTTTGCAATGGAGTATGCATGGTGATGTGTCAGATCTACTAGTGCTCAAGGCCAACTTGTACAAACTCTCAGGAATCGACAAAGTGGCAAAATTCAACTACTGCGTTGTCTGGTGTACACAGAGCAAAAGAAAAAGAGATGTTCCTCTGACTTGTCTACCTCCCTGCAAACAAGATGCTTCCATTTACTGGTGAGGTTTGCAAGCGGTAATGTTTTCAACCTGAATCTTGTGTAAAGGAATCTAGTGAATGGCGGATCAATTTAATGAAGAAACATGTCAAACTTCGGTGTAGACCTTATTTATTTTAAAAAATCAGTCAGTCAATCTGCCGTGGTGAATGGAATGAGCTATTTTTCCCCTTTTGTTTTCCCAGAAAATCAACATCACCAATTTAATAGAAGAATTAGTAATAGATGCAGGTAATTTCCAGCGGTCTGGAAAACCCAGGTTAAATAGGGTTTGTTTAACACATTTCAACCAGGGAAGTGTAACTGATCATTGATTAGCCCGGATATTTAAGCCCTGTCCTATAGGGACAGGGTTCTAGCATATTAGTTAGTCATATGGGCGACCAATAAAGGGTAGGCTTAAGCCTGATTTTAGCCATTATTGGTTGTATGGTAAGATCCATTAAAACCTTTTTAACTGAGTACTTTGCAGGAGTGATTTGTAGGTAGCGGTTGCACACCCTGTGTTCTTAAGGTATTCTAAAATGATTCCTTATGATCCTCTCGGGTGCTGATGGTTATCACCTCCTGAGCCATGAGGTGTAAAGTACAATTGGAGAAAAGCGCCCTCCAACAGGGAAAGAGCGGACTCAATTAGCACTCCTGGCGACGGGATGTTGCTTCACAAACTTTCACCCACTTAAATGAATGTTCAATCTGATTGATTTCTTCATAAATCATTTATTATTTCATCTTTTTTCTTTTTCATAAACGTGATTCATATGATTCTTCTTATTTGCATAAATCTGTTATTTAGTTTATCACATTATGCAGATGCCCCAATGTATTTCGGGCGTTGCCCTTCATCAGGGGATAAATCCTACAAGGAATATTACACATACATTATACTTCAAGATCCAAGAGCTCACAAATGCATTACAACTGTAATATTGGTGCTTATTGAATGTGTGAAATGAGTAGTAAAAAACGGAAGAAACATGAGAACGAATAAATGCAGCCCGTACATAAAATCATTCATAAAACATACCTGTGCGCCCCTAGGGTCCATATGTCTCCGTGTATAACAATTTCTGACAATGATAATACATGGAAACTGAAATCATTTTTTAATTATAATGTATGTGTAATATTCCTTGTAGGATTTATCCCCCTGATGAAGAGCAACGCCCAAAATGCATTGGGGCATCTGCATAATCTCTAACATCTAACAATGTCTATAGCTAACATTTTATGGGCTAGATTGGCAACGTTCCCCTAGCTAGAGAGTGATTGAAAATGGGCAACCCAGTCCTGAGTTAGTATGTTGGATTCAGGTCTCATGATTTTGGATGCACCACCATGGCTGATCATATGCCAAAAGGCTGCTTGGTTCCTGGGCCAAACAGCATCCAGAATGTCCCCCTATGCTGTTGAGTCCCAATTTATTTTTGCTTTTTTTCTGGACATCCTTGTATTTGCAACCTGTATTCCCTGTGATGCCCCACATTTGATAATTTGAATCAGAAAAGTATTGGCTTCTCTACAATCCCCATTGTACCATGAGGGATTTCCTGGATCTGAGTTTTTTTTGCGTGTTGACAGGTTTGGTAAATAAACAATTTCTTCAGATCCTCAATATATTTGGTGTAGAGGTCCATGATGGTGTGCAATGGGAGCCTGGGGTCATCAAATGCAGTTAGAATTGGAGTTAGCTGTTGATATAAATGGCTACAGATGACAGCATTGTTTGCTATTGGATCCCATTTAACATTTCTCCTGTTGTTGGTAATAATCAAATCACCACAGTCCTGCCAAAAATGTCTGGAATTATAGAAATAATAGGTGACGTTACAACGCTTGCCATTACATCGCATGTCCTTGCAACATAAACTTTTACTCTGACTTTCTGTCGGGGGGGGGGCGCTAGAAGTTTGAATAGAATAATTTTTCCAACCCCAGTGTGTGAAACTGTAGGGAAGGTGATGGAGTTAAGTCCAACGGGCCCGATTCACAGAACTAATTTAAGACAAAATCCTAAACTTGCTACCATTTTGGTATTCACAGAAGGCACTTACTCATTTTGGTATTCACAGAAGGCACTTACTCATTTCGGTATTCACAGAAGTTAGTAGTCCTAGCTTTAGGACTCCTAAATGCCTTCTGTGAATACCGAAAGTCTTAAAGTTAGGATTTTTCTCAGTTTAGGAGTAGTAAAGTTAGGACTCCTAACTTTACTGCTCCTAAACTGAGAAAAATCCAAACTTTAAGACTTTCGGTATTCACAGAAGGCATTTAGGAGTCCTAAAGTTAGGAGTCCTAACTTTACTACTCCTAAACTGAGAAAAATCCTAAATTTAAGACTTTCGGTATTCACAGAAGGCATTTAGGAGTCCTAAAGTTAGGACTACTAACTTCTGTGAATACTGAAATGAGTAAGTGGAACACAACCAGTAATCACTGGCAAACGCATTAGACAATAACCTCCTAAGCATAACTCACATTAGGGGCATAAATCACAGGAGAGAATAATCTCGCTAGCATAAACCACAGTATGCAAATAACCTCATACATAAACCACAGTAGAGGCATCAAACAGGGTGCGTAAATCATAGTACATGAATCACATTTCCTAGCACCACATAAATCCCATTTAGGGCCTGGCGCCCTACAAACTCAGTTTCCCTGGCCAACCGGCCTTTTCAAAAGGGGCTCAAATGCCATATGTCCAAAGTGTCAGGGCGGCTGCCAACACAGCAGAATCCATTGTGCGCCATTTCGCTGGGGCAGAGAAGTATCTCTCACTCCTATCTCACACAAGGCCCCAAAAGGAATAATGACCTAAACGTTGCAGCTGCCCACTACTTGCTGGGCAGCTGTGAAGCAAAAAAGGCCTGGCACCACTGGGCCCTCTCTTGTCCCACTCAGGGACTTCTCAAACACATGCCCATGTTGTTGCAGCTGCCCGCGCTGGTGCGGTGCAACTGGGAACAGACATTAGCCCTGGCACCATGGTGCCTCCAGTGTCCCACTCAGGGACCCTCAAAACAAATTGGGAAATTGGGCACGGGCCCCACTGGCCCTCAGGAACCCCCTCTGGGGCCCTACAACTACGGTGCCCCTCATTGGAGCCCCCCAGGCTCTGGAAACAGAACACACCCCACGTTGGAGCAGCCCTCTCTCAGACAGGTCATGGAATGGGCACCGACCATGTGCCTCGAAGCGGGCACCAACCAGGCCCTTGTAAGCCCCACATTGCTCTTCAACCAAAAGCAGGTTCCCGTTCGACCCCACTCACCGGAGTCCCAACGCGGCTTCATGCCTCCTCCAGTCACCGGCGATCTCTGCTCACATCAGGGCAGCAACACGCGGGGCTCTCTCTATGCCATGAGAGCCCCACCGACCAGCGCCAGCATTTCTCTCACACGTAGGGTTTCTCTCGCTCACGGGAGCCCCGCGCTGCCCTCGGCGGCCTCGACCGCCACTTCTCTCTTCACTGCGCCTCCGGCGGGCGGGACTTCCTCTCCTGGCTCATCGGATGTGTCGAGGCCCTGCCCACAGTCAGGCAAGCCCGCCTGGCTTCCGGTTCCTCTCGACTCGGCGTGGCGTTTCTCCTCTTCGGCCGCTAATGTGAGGTGGGCACCCGCTCATAAGGAACCATAAAGTGGGGTGGGCACCCGCTATTTTCAATAGATATAAAGCGGGGTAGGCTCCCGCTCGCCGACACTATGTGGGGGGGAACCCGCTTCTCTTCCCTCCTTCAGGGGGAATCCCCATGTGGGGCATCTCCACGTCGGGATTCCCTCAGGAAAGATTGCGGCTCAGCACTGCGGAGCCCTCGTGCTCCTCTTCTCGGGAAAATGTAGTGCTCACCAGGCGCTAGGTGCAACAAGACTCCTGGATGTCCTTAGGAATCAAGGGGTCAATGCTGGGCCCAGGGAGGCAGCCCTCATGGCAGGTCCTCCTTGGCCTCAGCAGCAGCATGTCACAGCAGGACCAGCACATCATGGAACTGAACAACATTATGGGGTCACAGCCCCTCTACTTATACCACATAATCCTTTGTCTTAGTGCAGGACTTGGGGAACCAGATTCAACTGGTTCAGGGGGGATTTGGAGCACTTTGTTTTGGAAGCTCCTCTTCCCCTTTGTTAGGTGGGGGCTAGGTGATCAGACACACCACAGGGGTGGAGCCAGCATTCACTAGGGCAGGCACCATCCTATTCAGAGTCAGGGGATTACTCCTCCCACTACTCCCAGCACAGATGTCCTATTCAGCCCAGCACTGACTCACCCTGCCCCACCTGGAGACACACACACCTCCCAGCCCCTGTTACTCACAAGCCAGACATGCAAATCACATCAGGCAAGCAGACACATGGCACACAGAAATGCCAACTTCTAAAAGTGGCATTTCTCCCATAGTCATAATAAATCTGCGCACACCATTGTGCAGCATTTATTCTCACAATTTCATACATACCAGACTTGACCACACTGCTCCTCTCATACCAGGAATTCCCACTGACACACACTTAGCAGGAATTCCCCACTGCATTCCTATGGGAGGGCGGGCCAATCTCACTAATGTACACAGAGATCGCACACACTTTACACTGGACCGCAGTGCTAAAGTGTCCAGGGGCCTAAAACCTCCAACACCATGTCAGAACTTAATGCAAAAAGTTTAGGGGTGAACCTGCCAAAAGGGCCAAGTCCAGCACTCGCAAAAATACTTTACACATTGCCTCTTAAGTTTAGCCTGACTGCTCTGTGCTGAGCTACCAGATGGTGAGCACAGGATACTTAAGGGTATGTGGTGTCTTACCTTGTCCAGGACTGTGGTTCCTGCTTGGACAGGGAGCATACCTCTGCTAATCAGACACCCAATTTCTAACACTTAGCCTTCATGAGATTAATAATGTCCCCTAGCTCATTTAATGCACTGCTTGACTCATCATGACTTATAGATTGTGTGTTGGCTGTTTGTTGAGAAAAGTGTGCTTGTTTTTCTTTAAATCACTAGTAAATAATGTAGCATAATGGTTAGCGCAGAGTATTTGGGGTACAAGCAGTGGCATTTCAAGGGGGGTGGTCCGCTCCGGGCAGCACGTGTTTTGGGGGTAGCTGCCCCCCTTATCTGTGGCCATCGCGGATGCGACTGCACCCCCACCAATAAGATTATACATTTCTTGTAAAGTACAATTATCTGAGGCTGTTTTGGAGGCTTTCTTGTTAGTGGGCGCCCTTAATAGTTTTTCACTAGTTTTTGTTTTCTTCAAATTGTCAAAAAGGGTCTAATTTGGGGAATTGGGACCTGAAGGTCTACCCACAGATAACCAAAACTGTTTCAACAAGTACAAAAATACAGCGCTACTCGTAGAGGCCCTACATTAAGATAGAAAGGGGCAAAATACAATGAAACCTTGCACATCGACAACAAATTAAGGATAAATATACAGAAAGATCAACGGAAAATCACTTACTCCCCTAATGTTTGGTGCTTAAAAGCCTTTGCACAAAATCAATAAACTATCATATGTTGGCATAGGTGTAAGCGTAAGCAAGCTGTATAGATTAGCTAGACATTATTGGGTGAACAGTCAAACAAACAGATAAGTAGGGTCTTTCAGAGTCAGACACGCCTGTCCAACACGAACTCAAGTGCTCAATGGTACCAGTAGATGTTCATGCAAAGTCCAAGCAAATATAGGGAAAACAAAAAGTACCTTGTGTAAATCCAAGGGGGGTGGCCCAGCCCAGCCTCTTCCGGGCTTGGAATGGTGCAGACGGGTCCGCCCTTGGCCTGGGCTTTGCCAGGATATGGCCCGCGGGCGTCCCACACAGCGGGAATGTGCTGGCACTATATTGCACTGTGGATGGGTTTCCCTGTGCTCCTTCTCTTCTTGTTGTAATGGTGAGTGGTACAGGTTGTTCTCCAAACAATTTTCACCCCCAAGGTAGCTGGCTGTGTTGGTGCTATATGGCTCTGTGATGTGGTCTTCCGGCGCTCCGCCCCCTCCTGGTGCAATGGTGAGTGGAACAAATAGCCTCCTGCAAACAATTTTGGCCCACAAGGCAGCGGGGCTGTGCTGAAAATGCATATTGCACTGTGGGAGGGGCTTCCTTGGCTCTTTCCCCTACTGGTGCGATGGTAAGTGGGAAAAGCAGTACCTTGCAAACAATTTTTAAACAATTGAAATTCCTTTCTAATGATAAGGCACACTTTTTTGATCGCCAGAACAGGTCTGGGCGTGAGTGGAATAATGGCCCAGGATTCCCGGTATGATCACACTCGAGACCCGGACGTGGCAAAATGGGTTTGTGCTGAAGGAACAGCGGCCACACATGCAACACAGATCACACCCCAGAAAGTACAGAAAGACAGATCACCAACAGGAGGAAGTGGGGTAGGTCTGTGACCCCCCCGGAAATGAACTTGGAATATTGAAAGGTAGAGGGGCTTGGAGCCCGAGGCTCAGTCAGAGAATCATAAACAGTTCCTGATAATGTCACAGTGGACACTTTAAATACATTTTGCAAGGGGCGAGCAGACCATTGATGGATGGGAGAATGACGTTACAGGGGTACAGGCATTGGCGGGACACGAGAACACTACAGTTGACATGTTCATGAACTGCTTTAGCCTCAGATTGAAGTTCCACTATATACTTGGGCCGTTGGCGATCCCGCGGTGCTCCCAGATTGGGTTTCATGGCGAGGCTCCCTCAGAGATGACATTTTTCTGCCACATTTTCTTTTGTTTCCTTTTTTCTCAAGATACTGGGATGATTTGTTTCTATAGGGGTGACACATGCTTCAAGAGTTGAAGTATATATTGGCAGTGCTTAATTTGTAATAAATAATAACATGGGTGCCAGGGTCCTCATCAGGAGGTTACTGCAGCTTGCACCACCTATAGCCCTCTCCAGTGCAGCCAGTACAAATAACAACACAACTATTAACCATCACACTCCAACCGGTGCGACAATTCAAACTATTCCAGGCACTCAAAGCTATTATAACAGCTTGGTCAGCATGTATAAGTAATTTGTCATGTATATTTAACTAATAAACAACTTTAGTTGTTCTCATCTCAAAATGACACAAACAGCGTGACCATTTGGTAGTGTGTCCTAAGTGTTGGTGTTGACAATTAAAAGCACCATGCCCCAGATGTCCTCTTATGGTAGGAGATGCACTTACTTAGCACACATTGTGCGTTCCTGGGTCGGCATGGTTATACTCGGGTCTACCACTCTGGATTCGATAGGGGATCAAGAGGCGTGGCAATTCTGCTGCATAAGACATTCCCTTTTTCAGGGCAGCAAGTTTTTTTTACAGACGACCAGGAGTGATATATTATGGTGATGGGACACCTGGAAGAAAACCCGTGGTCTATCGTGAGTGTATATTCACCCCTCAAGTTGCTTAAGGCTACACAATCCACCCTGACTCAGCTCATGCTCAACACTACTGTGGTACTGACAATAATAAGGGGGGGGGGGGTTAATGCTGTAGTGGACCCACTTCATGATACTACTGGGTCGACTACATTCCATCGCACATCCTACATTCAATAGTAGACATTGACTACGTGCCTGAGTGATACCTGGCTCATACACCAAAGTAATGCTCAGCAATGTGTACTCCTACCCAGTGCATGCCACATACTGCCACTTTGACTACTTTCTTGTCCCAGTAATGGAATGCCAAGTGCAGGCTGTGGCATTCATTATTCCACAGGCCATTTCGAACCACTCTTCCATACAAATAAACATAAAACACGTGTCAGGGGAGCCTGGGATATGGAGGTTAAAAGCCTGTTGGTTGTGGGATAAAGACACAGTTGAATATATGAGTGAGAGGGGAGTCTTATGTTTCCAGCTTAATAAACACTCTGTCATCTCGGCCACAACCCTCTGGGAAGCCTTTATAAGACAGCACTACGTGGCTTCACCATGGCCTATATCAGGGGTAAGGTGGCATGAGTGAGGAAGGATATAACAGATGTAAAGTAATAAATTCAGCAGGGGGAGGGAAATGGTCCCTCTTGCTCCGGACTTAGAACGTCTACTCCATCAAGCAGAGTAGTGTTAAAGCAAAACTTCCTAGACACGACACAGACCGGATGCTTGTATTCGCAAAGTACACTGTATGAACAGACAGACAAGGCAGGGACAATGTTATACTGGCTGTCAAACAAGGAGTATGGCTCAATGATTTTCTCGGCTGTCGGTGATGCAGAAGGCTATTTACATACTAGTCCTCTTGAGATAGTGGAAACTTTAGCCACTTTCTTTCGAGAATTGCATGGTTATTGATGACATCCTAGGGAGTAGGTCAAGAACCCCATCCTTAGAAAGAAATTCCCTTATGCCTGTTGACCATGACTGACGAGGTGGAACTGGAAACCTTGATCACAGGGCAGGATATACAAGAGGCCATGGCCACAATGGCATCAGGAAAGACCCCAGGTCACAGTGGCCTACCTGTGAGTTAAAAAAAAAAGATGTCGCCATACAGACACCACATTTAGCTGCACTGTTTGATGAGGGGGTGATAATGGTTTTACCTAACCCAACAAAATACCTGGAACTTGCCTCATACCGGCCATTAATTAATATAGAGGTTAAGCTCCTAGCCAAAATTCTGGCCAATAGATTACATTAAGTAATGTGGTCTATGATCCATGAGGACCAGAATGGATTATTGTCACATAAAAGCCTACAGCATTATCTTAGATGCCTGCATGTAATCCTGGCCAGGGTGCGGGAGCTGCATGGTCTGATGGAACTGCTTTCCCTAGACTTAGAAAAAGCATTTTACACAGTCCAGCGGCCCTTTATGCTTCAGGTGTTCTATGAATGAATTTTGGTGTCCACTTTCAGTGTTATGTTGCTACTCTCTATACACAGCCTTGGGCACAGGCGCAGGTTAATGTTGTATTATTAGCCTCTTTCACAATAGAGAGGCACCAGATAAGGATGCCACCTCTCACCCTTACTACTTGCACTTACAAGAAAACCTTTGGCAGACTGGGTTTTTATGGATGCTCAACTAAATGGAATGGGACCCGAGACTCGAGGACAGGATATTGCTATATGCAGATGATATGCTGCTCTAAATACTGATGCAAAAAGAACAGTTGATGGACAGAATGCAGAACAATGTCATACATTCACCCCAGTACAGAGATCTGGGCCTAAATCCATTGTTTTTTTGCTCACTATGCCATTCCAGTTTGGACCCAGCCATATGCAAATCAGTCTTGACCCTGCGCCCAATGGGAACAGTCCAGCCCGAACTGTGATGTCTTGGTTCTGCAAGTAAATTGGCAGAAATCAATATGTTTCCCCATAGATGATATAGTCAGCGGAGTCTGGTTTTCTGTGGGTAGGGGTGGTTCCGCAGGTCTCGTTTGCGAGGTGCTGCCCTCTCCTTACAAGGCTGGCCTGGGTCAGTCGGATGTACTTTATTTTTGAGAGGCGCAGTTGATTCCAATTTATTACTGGTTGCATGGTGACTAGCTGAATCCCCTGCAGCGGTTAGATCTACCCTGGATGACTGCTCCATATGCTTTTCACAGGTAAAATCCCCAATTTCTTCCCCAAAGTTACTATGGTACCCCTTATATGTTGGACCCTCTCATTGAGGTCGATCAGGTGTCAAGATGTTGTAACAGCGGCCACGCCACTATGGCATAGTACAAGACTGGCATAGGTGGGGTGCCTACAGGGCTTCAGGCAGTGGGTCTGATTGGAATTGACTCTTCGGGGGATGTGTGGTCACATAATCATATGAACTCCTTCCAGGACTTGTAGGCAGAGTACTAGTTACACATCTCACAGTTTTATCGCTACCTTCAACTGTGTCATGCCTTGGTGGTCTATCGGGAGAATCGGATGCAATTCAGGATAGCATCTCTCTAGAGGACACGTTAACATTATCAAAATTAGAGACAAAAGGAATTTTTCATATTAATCAATCTGTGCTATAAAATGCTCCTGGTTCTCTCCTGCAGAGATGGGAACAGGTTGAGGGGAGATTGGACAATGATGACTCAAGGGAAGTGATGATGGCTACACGATGCTAGGCGGTGACTTTAAGGCTGCTCCTCATACAGTCTAAATATCTACACAGGTATTACTATGATGAGAACACAAAAGCCAAACTGTATTAGATGCCCAGAGGCAGGGGGGAATATCTTGCATATGATTTGGTTATGTCTGTTCATATATCTTTACTGGAAATCTGTATGCTGCATTCTGATGCAGGTGATTGTCAGAGTGGTTCAAGTCGATACCTGAATTACTGGCATTGATGGAGGAGTGGGGGGGCATCTGATTGTATGTGGCCATGGGGTTCCTGGTGGCCAAGAGGGACGTGGCACGACATTGGAGGGATGCAGTCACTTCCACAGTGACGGAACTAATGAGAGGCATGGTCTCCTGTGCTAAGGTACAGGAGTTGGTCTGTAAAGCCCGGATGTGAGTGCACAGCATAGGAAAATATGGGTCAACTGGTGGAACTATGCCCCTTAAGTAAGATAGAGGCCCTCTGTTGGAAGCACTTTTCAGTGATTGGCAAGAATATTTTAGATGGAATTTGGAAGTAAGTACTATTGAACTATGTAATCAGAAATACGCTGCCTGTTGGTGCAATGTTTGATATGCATGTTGATACTGAAAACCTAATAAAAATAATTATTTTAAATTAAAAAAACTGACACCCATAAGCAAATCTGTCAAGCCTTAGTTTAGAAATGTCAACTTATTTGAGTGGCAAGTTCAAGCCACCTCTGAATATTTGACTTGAGAGTTTACGCACAGTTTTCTGCTGTTACTGTATTTCCTAAACTCAACAAAATACACGCCTTGTCACCAAGCAAATCAGTTTATTGTGCAAATCTCCCTTATGTTACATGAGACATTTATTATATAGGTTAGACAATAGACAAAGAATACTCTCCTCTGCCTGATTCATCACTTTGTGCTGCGGTGCACCACAGGAGGAATGCCTTCATAAACATGGCTTCAAAATGCAATTATGTTCTGTACTCAACTAGAGATTCATTTCATGTCTGCAGCTTAGTTTCATAGATTATGTAGGAATATCAATGTTTTATTACTGGCAAACATGCACAGCACTAGCGATATTAACCTCATAAATTCTTACCTTAAAAATAGATTCAAGAACAAATAAAAACTGGTGGCGCAAGATGTGCATACTTTATTTTAAGATGTGTCGCAATAATGTTTTGAGTCAAAACTACATAATGTGGGTTGATGAACAAGATTGACATTAGAGGTTATATACTATGTAACAATGCAGCTTCACCTGAGCCTGATAAAGAGAAATTCCTTAAAAATGCATATGTTTTTAATGTATACATTTACACTACAACCACTGAAACATACCCATTGGTCTACCTGCATAACGTATGACAGATGTAAATCCATGTAAATCTATGAACATACATTTTACTGTTGGAAATAGGAATATGCATCAAACTAGAAGAAAAAAGGTGGAAAATCAATGGTGGATTTATAGTAAGTGGAATATATACCAAAAGAGTAGTAAATGCAACGTGGCAATTCTGAACATGTACGAGATAAAAGACTGACCTACGTGCAATCACCTAAAGAACAACAATAGTAATTAGCCAAAGTGAAGTGTCTTCTTCTGTTGTTGCATTATATTGAGAAAACAGAGCAACACAAATCCAATGAGAATGGTATTGTGTTGGCATGTGTGGGATGATCGCCAGGGCATGGGCAATAGTAGAGTGGATAACAGAAAAGGGAAAATACAAGGGTGGACAGGGTTCTTAGACTCAAAAATGGAAGTCAAAATCCTTCAGCAGGCAAGGCACCAAGGAGAGCTCGGCAACATTGGATAGGCAATGGATGAGGGCCTGGTGAATCAGTTGGTTGTTTGGGGAAATTCTAATTTCATGCACAGGGAAGTTCTCTTCCCAGTCAGATACTTTCGGTGCCTTCACTCGGTCAATATTTTTACCTTTGGACTTAGTCTCTTTTTGGAGCTTGGAACTACCTATCCCTAACCAATTGGGTAAAAGTCCCCAGCAATAAACCTACCCACTTTTGCAGTAGTTTCTGTGTGCCCTTCTGCAAACAATCCCAAAGTTCCCCACCCTCACTAAATCCAATCTAGAGAAACCCTTCTCCCCTTGTGCAGAGTCTCTGTGCACACCCAGACGAGTGGTCAGAGTAATGATGCGCCTTTGTAGTAACTCTAAAACAGTTCTGGGGAAAGGTTTCCCCCACTGAGTTTGGTGCCTACCTGAGGGGTAGTTCAAAGGAGGGGGCCTCTTCACGGATTATGTCACATCTGCTTGTGACAGAGAATGCCTTTTTGAAGTAAATTAAGTTCCTGCAGTGGGCACAGCCCAACTGGTCTTCCTGCCAGAGGACCAAAAACACCTTCCCAATCCCAGGCTATTGTCAATGAAATGGAAGCAATTGTCACACCTCGTCAGGGCTATTCACCAGCTGGGTGAGAGTTGAAGGGCTAATGCAAATTAGCCTCCAGTAGCTTCAGGCAGGTAAAGGGTAACTTTCACTGGCGTAACAAACCTTGAGGGGGCTCCCCTGTAAGGCACCTGGGGGGGCCCCCTCCGGGCTCAATCAGGAGCCCTGCAACCAGAGTGCTGTGCTGAGGGGTCCCCCCGCACCGCAGGGGCTGCGGGGGCCTGTGTTACGTCCCTGGTAACTTTCAGAAGTCCCTTGTCCTTCAAATGATCTAACTTCACCATTAAGTTGGGCTTTTGTTAAATATCAAAAATAGCTTTTTACTCATTTTTCATGATGATCTAAAGCCTTTTAATTATTATTAACCTTGCCTTGTGGACTGCAAGGCCTACATATAGATGACTTATAAATATTAAAAGGGAGGCTTTCTCATGTCAAAAATTGTACTTTTGATAGGCCGGGCTGCAATTTTAAAACCGCAACAGTCAGGCTACAGTTGTAGGCCTCAAGTCATTTTTGTCTTGTCACACTGGTGGATGGCACCGTAGTGCTGCAGTCCATAAGTGGCATTTAACGTTCCCTGCCATAGGTGTATTTTGAGATACTAAATACTATGGCCCTCTGTTAGAAACGGGGTAGCGTGGTGCGGAGCGGGTAGGCCAAACTCGGAGGCATTGCATAAAGCATCTGCACAGCACACTCACAGGCGACACACCGGGCACACCACAAAAGGAGAAAGTGTAATCAGTCCATACCTACGGGTAGAATAATTAACTTAGAATCATCACATTAGTCTAGATCAGAGTGGGCAGGAACATAAAGCATATACCACATTGGCACTAGGCATCAACAGGTGGCCATAGGAGCAACATCATCAGGGCGAAGGTATAACCTTAGGCATAAGAGCGTTCGGTATAAAACAGGAGAAGCACATTAGGCATACCTCATTAGCGTAGATGCCTTACGCACAGAACCAGTAGGCATAAATCATATTATGCATCACGTTAGGCATAAACATTTTACCCTTGAGGGAACAGCATTAGCGTGAAGCATCTCCGTAGCATGAAAACACTAGGCCCCATACCTGCATTAGCATGAACACATTAGCGCAGGCCTGGAATGAAAACATTAGGCCTAGAACCAGTGGGCACAAGGTATAAAGCATAACATTAGGCAAAATGGCATGAGGCATCACCATAGGCATAGAAAGACATTATGTATAGCCAACATACGTCCCATTTGCCATAAGCATATTCACATGGAGGCAATACTTCCAATAAGCATGAATGCAATAGTAGGTATAACAAAATATATCCTGCACCTCTCCTGGGGGATAAACATATTAGGCATGAATCACATCCTGCGTAGTGTTGAGCATAATCAGCACGCAACCATAGTAGCAATGAATCATGAGGGGCAACAGGCCTCGCAAGTATACCCCCGGTGCGCCACGCACTAGGGCGGAAGGGTCTCTCACTCCTCTCTCGTTCCTCCTGAGGAATGCAATGCCCCCAAACAAGCACTGGCACTACATGTGCCGCTGGAGCCCACCTTGGACTCCAAAACAACCAGTGTCCATTAGGTGCAGCTGCCCACTGTCCGGTGGGGCAGCTGTGTACAGTACAACCAGTGCAGGTAAAGTCGGGCCCCTCTCTGGGGCTTGGTAATCAACAAGTAATGTGGCCCACAACGTAGCAGCTCCCCGTGCTCTTGCAGGGCAGCTGTGAGGCCTGCACGGGCACCACGGGGCCCTCAGTGCAGCCACCGTGGGGCAGGCACCGACAATGTGCCCCGACTCCACTCCCCCACCAAGTTACCAACTGAGCCCTATTTCAAGGCCTCTCTAGGGACTCTGTAGAAAACCCCAAGACACCGGCAAGGCACTCCCATAGGTCCCGCTCCTGGGACCTCCTTCCAGCTTCACCAAGGGGAGCCCCACCCGCCGAGGATTCCTCAAAAAATGCGCAAGGGTCTCCTCCGGTGCCTCCCATGACACGCGCAACTGCTGCAGGAGACAGGCGCCGGCAATGCTGGTGGGACTGGCCCCACTCACCAGGGCTTCCTGCTGGGCTGCTACGGGGGCCGCGAGGCTCTGGTCTTCTCCCTCGGCCTCTCCTGGCTTCAGCCGGGTCCTCTCCTAGGACTCAGGACTTGAATGTGGAGCCCGCGAGGCTCCGGACCGCTTCCCAGGCCCTGCCCACCACCAGGCTTTATCTTCCGGGTTGCCGCGGGCAGCGCGGCGGCTCTCTTCGTCTTCTGGCCCCGGGCTGCAGCCGTGATTCTGGGCAGTTAAGAAGTACGGGGTGGGCTCCCGCCTTCAAACAAAGATGATTGCAGGGTAGGCTCCCGCCTGGAGCAAACAAGCAAAGTGCAGCCAAACAACGCGGGGTGGGCTCACGCTGATTTACAAAGCACTCAGGACGTGGCAGAAATGCGGGGTGGGCTCCCGCTATTTTTAAAGTGGCAATTTCGGCACAAACGTGGGGTGGGCACCCGCTTACTTCAAAGAAGCCAAAGTGCACAATAACGTGGGGTGGGCACCCGCTTACTTCAAAGAAGCCAAAGTGCACAATAACGCGGGGTCGGCACCCGCGACGGACCACAAATGCGGGGTAGGCTTCCGCTGTACTTTTAAAATAAACAGCTCTCCCTGGCAGCATGCGCTGCAGAACACACACACCTTCTTCTCCTGGGCAAGTGCTGGAGGCAGTGCTCACGAGGCGCTAGATGGCTCACAGTCCCGCGGTCTCACTGAGTAAAGTAGCGCATACACTCCTCACCTCCTTGGAGTGCAGGCAAACAGATGATAGCGCTAACGAGGCGCTAGGGCAGGAGAGCAGGCAGGCAATGCTGTGCAAGATCAGCAGACAGTGGGCACTCATCAGTACAGGACAGCAGTTCCTAGAAATGGTCAACTCCCATAAAGTGGCACTCCTCCTGATATAGCAGTCTTCACTCCCGCAGAGGCTCTCACTAGCCCTGTGGACAGCAGAGGGGGTACAGATGGGCAAAGGGGCCAGCACACAGGCCCTTGCAGCGGTACCTGCTGGCAGAGTGTCCCCTCTCAATCAAAGTCCACGCACAGCAATGTCACATGGAGCATCATCTCCTCTATATATGCACTCCTCACCCCACCTACCAGAAAGGCCTGGGACTTTCTAGAAGGCTCTCTGGGGAAACCGGTCCCAACTGGTTTTGGGGGTGGTGTAGGGCACCCTCTCTGCCAGGCTTCCCTCCAAAAGCTGGGGGTGTGTGAGACGGACACACCCCAGGGGGCGGAGTCAGCCTTGGTCACTTCGAACACTAGACATGCAACCCACTTCATGCAGGCACAAGCGCACAGACAGGATGACACTTTAAAAGTGACACTTTCTTCAATGGTGAAAATAAGCCTATGCACACCATTGCGCAGCATTCAATCACATCTTTACAGCAAAAAGGCTAGGGGGACAGGCAAAAAGTTCCGGGATGATCCTGCAAGCAGGGCCAAGTCCAACACCCTCTAGGAAAGTTAAATATGCTAATTAGGAGTAAACCAATCTTGATATATTTTGGGGTCAGAGCACATGCATTTGGGCCCGGCTATCAGTGTCCCGCTGCACAGAATGAAGAAAACAGCAGCAACAGTTCACAAATGTAGGGGTGACCAAAGAAAAGAGGCACTTCTTACAAACTGCATGAGTCATTGTTGCATCCAGGGTGTAGGCAGATTACTACAGCCCTTTTCGGACCAGCAGGCTGTGATTAAAGCAGAACAATGGATTTTGTGAAGTTGGACTTAAAGTCACCTGTGAATTTGAAAACATAAGTTCCAAGATCACTTATGTCATTGATCAAGCTGCCCATTAAAGTACCTGTGGCTTGAAGGCCTGTATAATTTGTATCTAATTCGTTGCAACCTTATCTGATTCTAAACTAGAGCTCAGAGAGTGTGTGGAGGTGCCAGGAGGAATGGTACACTTGAAAGCTCTTCAAAGTCTTGGGGCTGACCAGTATAGTTAGTAAAAAAGGGATGGCACAAGAGGGGTCCTAGATTGGGAAAGGAATGATTTGCCCAAATGGCTCCTGCAGAATGAAGCTCCTGATTCATGGAGATATTTTTTTTATTTTTGTTGATGGTCACACCATGGTAGAATTCTTTAGGCCCCAAAGGAGGTAGTTGCCTTTGTGGAGAAAACAGACATATTCAACTTCTTTGCTTGGATTATGATTAAAGGTATACATGGTTGTTTAGTATTTGGCAACCTTTCAATGAAACTGTGGCTCAAACTCTAAAGAACCACATCTTCAAACAAAGACCAACCAAGGTATTTTAAAACTTTCTAAAAGTGGCATTGTCAAAATTGTGACTTAAAATCTGACTTTATGATCAGGAAGTATTTTGATGTACAATTAATTGAAGTCTAAACAACATATCTCTATCTATTCACCAGTGTTAGCCAATAGGAGAGATAACCCTTGCAGTAGTAAACAATGACTTTAAGAGTTTTTCCTGACCAGGACATGTAAACCTTTACCTCAAAAGTAGTGCGGCAGGTCCAAAAGTAGCATTTAATTCACATGCCCTGGGTACATGTAGTATCATATACTAGGGACCTATGAGTAAATTAAATGTGTCACTCAGGTGTTGGCCACTTTTACCATATTTTAGGGAGAAATCACAAGCACTTTAGCCTTAGTTAGCAATGGTTTATTGCACAGAGTCCTAATGAAAAACAAAAATGAATTCAGAAAACAGACGGGGGAAGGCAAAACATTGGGACTGACTGCATAGAGACAACTAATTTGCATAAATGAAGACTTATGCATCTCTGACCAGCTTTCTCCCACTGCCCCCTTCAATCTTTTGATTGGCAAGCTGTGAAAACCATTATGTTCAATGGGTCAATAGAGTTTAATACCCTAGTCCTTTGATGAACTACTAGGGTAATACTTTACATTTTAGAGGACTTGTTTTCTTTTCAAGCATTTTGGAGAACAATTGTATATTAGCCAGCACTGCATCTGAGGGTCTCAACTTGGAGATTGAACCTTTAAGTTTTAACACATGGATAAGAAACACTATCTGGCAAACCACATTATAAATGTAGAATTATAACTGTAGAGATGGACATCAGCCCTTCTTTGTTCATGTGATCATTAAACTGCAGTATATCATTATTTTCCCACATAGGTACATGTGTCAGAACATATTCTATTTTTAATAGGCTGGTCTTCCAATTTGGAAGGGTGATTGTCTTTCCCTTTCAATTTTCCTTTTTAAGATCTGAGCATGAGTGCTGTACCAAGGATTACTTTGGAGATGTTATCAGCCAAGGAACTACCTGAAATTAAAGTGACAGATAAGATCCAGTGCAAATTACATTGGTTTCAGTCATGACAGTAGCTGGTACTTTGCTTTGACATAGACACAAGGATTCTACCTCTCATTAAAATTCTCAGTAAGAGAGCATTGTGACCAGAAGAAATTGTGTGTCTGTGCCCCAGCACTGAGCAATATTTGCCATTGGAATTTTTCCGTAAGGCTAAGAAATGTTCCAAACAGTGTCTGTCTCCTTGCCGAGGCTCAGGCACATGGCTTCTTGTCCTCAAAATGCTTCTTATGAAGAGACAGCATTGTGATAGGAAAGAGAACTATGTTTCAATGTCCCAACAAGAATCCATATGTCTTTTTCATTTTTTTTAGCCAATGATGAGCATGTGGCTCTTTCCTGGAGAATGGACACACAGTATCCTCCTGCCACAATATTCTCTCTCCATCTGAAGCTTTGTGAGAGGAGGATGCTGTGTGCCAGCGTCCCAGAAAGAAGCCCATTGCTGTTTGGCTTTTATATCAATCCAGAAAAAAGTCTACAACAGGAAAAGCCCAAAATGTGACTGCAAACTGCAAGAAAAAAGGTTGGTATTTGGCTTATTTTGAGATGGGGGTACTATATCTGACACCCAGTTAAACCCACCAAACCTAAACATGTCAGAAAGCTAGAAACCTGAGGTGTTATTGTGGCTGCATGTATGCCAAAACTTTGACTTACCCATAATGCTCTGAAAATGTCAAAATCCCCCATCCAATATTTAATCACTTGAACCCTTCAAGCCCCTTGAATTACTACCGGCAACAAAATTGCTTAACCCTAGATTATCCTGCAATTGTAGCTCAATAGTTTTGTCCAGACAAAAATGCCAACAATCCCTTGCCAACTCTGCCAGAGATCTTGAACAACGACCCACCCCAATACCTCCCTGCAGACACATTGTCCATCCACATCAAAATACAACACTTTATTAGATTCCTTGCCTGCAAAGGACCCTGGCAAAAATTATTGGTAATTTATGAGCATTGACATTTCCTAATCTAAATATTTGCCCCCTGCTGTTATTGATACACATTTCACACTCCAACTGTGTAGGTCAGGCACCCAACTCTATGATTACCTTTGGGTCTTCTCCCAAACTTTCCAAGCCATTACACATGTTTATATTGATCAACTATCAATCCAACTGCTTTGCAACTTGCTGCCTTAAAATGGGAAAGAGAATGCCTCATTCCCATTCCAATTTCCAAATGATAAGCCTTTAACTTCTGCACAGCTCTGTAAAGCAGTGGAGCTGAAATAATCTACAGTATTCATCCTGACAATAGATGACAACATGGATGTCTTTCTAACTGATGCAATATAACTGTCTCTGTCACTTTTGTTTACTTGATTTTCCTGCAAATCTTCATCTTCTACATCAGCAACTTCAATACACAAGCCAGGGTCCCAGCAGACGCCCATGTCAGGTTCACACTGATCAATAAAAGGTTTCATAGGTGTGTCTGAATATAATCAACCCAAGGACAGACCTCAACAGTGGTGCATGTGTCATTAGGATGTTACTCTTGCTTGACCCAATAACCATTCAAGTATTACTAACTTACTCCTAAAAAACACAGTATCACATACCAGATGAAGATGAAAGTAAATGAACCATTAAGGGTCCTAAATCCCATTTCACCTTGTTATTTGTGTAACTTCCCCATCTCTCACAATTGTGTATTCATGATGCACAAAAACAATATAGTCAACTAGGATTGCCTTAACAAAGATTAAAGCTGAAAAACAGGAATATTGTGAACTTATTAAGAGATCAGAAGTAATATTTATACCTCAGCCCTCCATGTAATCTTCATTATGGTTTTCCAGAAAACCTTTCAAAATCAAGTCTTCAAATATGTAAGATTTCCTATTATCAGAAATCCTCATTATAGATGGGCAAATTGAATTAAACTTAATTCTATACTCTCAATCCTTAATCAAAATTTGAGAAGGTATTCCTTCTTTGACCTGTTTCTTTCCTGGAGTCTTGTGCAAAGGATATTTTCTGACTCTCTCTCTTGAATATTGTTATTATTGGCCCTGGAGAGCCTTATATATGCATATCACAGACATCTAACTATCATGACTCTTGTATTTATACTGTTTTTGATAACATCTGTCTAGACTATGTGGTCCATTTTGATTTCTAATTCTATGAATGTCAGTATCCAGGTATGAAGAAATTCAACACAGGGGGAATTAGCATATTTTTCAAATTTTGCTGTCAGACCAAAGACCTAAATTCTGTCCTTCTTTTTCCTGTTCCCCTACTTAACTTCCTTCTCCTCCAAATTACCTATTCTGTCCTTAGGTTCACCAATTCTGAAGGTCACTTCACCCATATTCTTTTTCATATTAGCTATATTGCAAAGGATACGTTCTGTATTCATTCTAGTGGATTGAATTAGACCTTTCATTGAGTTCAACTCGTTCATGAGCACCTTCAAACTTAGTGTCAAAACTGATTCTTCTTTGACTGGTAATGATTGTGAAGGGGAATCGGTTTTGACCATCTTGAAACTCGTGTCTTGGTGTCTTTAGAGTTTCATTTAGCCACAGTGCTAGAAAATGAACACTGTTCATACAAGGAAGTTAGACTGGTGTGAACCCCATAAAGAAGTGCAACCACCCCATCTCTTTCGACTTAAACTGTTGTCCACCCAACCTTTAAGGGGAGAGGATGCTTTTCTATTATTGATTTTATCTTTGTATCTTCCCCATTAAAATGTTGTGTATCCTATTTTAATAATCAATATAGTGTTTAGCGATCATAATCCTGTGGTCTTATCCCTTGCTGATGCGTGTCACCCCCCAGCTTCTTTTAGCATGGTGGGGGAGTAACTGTGGCAACAGATCAAGGCAGAAGGCTGCTCTGGACACAAGCTAAGAGCAAGGTTTTTAATGGTTCTCTCTTTAGTAAAGGCAAGCAGGACATTATGAATTGCTTAGACCTGGAAATGAAAGGGGTGGAACTAGTGGAGGCCTTTGGAATGTCACACAGCTAGTCGATAGCTTGTTGAAAGCCCCTGCTTTTACAGCCAGACTGGATACCCCAAGAGGGTTCGATAAACATTCCTCACGAGCTGAAAGCAGCTCTCACGCAATCCCCGAGGGATAGAGAATGGGTGTCGGCTTGCCGAAAAAAATATAAGCTAGCTGTCAAGGGGCGCAAGGGACAACTGCAGCAGGAAGCTTGGGAAGAACTTACATAGGCAGTGGGGATGAAGGATTCTACTCGCTTCTGGAGAGTTATTAATAACCCTTGCTTTAAAGACTCAAACAGACCCGGGCTAAGCAATAATATTCTCCTGGCGCAATGGCAGCAGCACTTTGCGGGGCTGTATAATCATCATTGTAGCTCGGATCATTTACAGGAGTTATATCTGGAGCAGTATTTGTCTCTGATTCCTTTCTCCTTGGATGAGGTCAGAGTGGGAATTGATTGAGGGTCTCACTAGCAACAAAGCGCCAGGCCCAGATGGGATCCCCCCAGATCTCTTCCGCAGCAATGTAGAGATCTGGGCGCCACTTTTAACAAGGGTCTTAAATGCAGCAGTGGACACAGTAATGCCGGCATCATGGTCCACTGCTATCATTGTCCCCTTTTTTAAGAAAGGTAATAAGGATGCTACTGCCCCATATCTCTGATTGATGTGTCGGCAACGGTTTTGGGGCGGGTGGTTTTAAATCGGTTGATGGAATGGGCGGAGGCAAACCAAGTTATCACGGATGTGCAATATGGATTCCGTTCTGGGAAATCAACCACAGACTAATGCCTCAACCTTTATCGGTGAACAACCTTTACAATGCAACTATTACAACGCACTACACTTACAACGCAATTTTTACAACGCAACATCCACTACAACGCATTCCATTACATCGCATGACACTACAACGCATTTTTAAAAACTACCTTTACAACGCATTCCATTACATCGCATACTACCTTTACAACGCATACCATTACAACGCATAATATTACATTAAAACCCCTACACTATCCAACACTTACCCTACTGTTGCACCCCCTGGAGTTAGATTAGTAATTTTTACCCCCATACTATCCAACACTTACCCTACTGTTGCACCCCCTGGAGTTAGAATAGTAATTTTTACCCCTATACTATCCAACACTTACCCTACTGCTGCACCCACTGGAGTTAGAATAGTAATTTTTACCCCTATACTATCCAACACTTACCCTACTGTTGCACCCCCTGGAGTTAGAATAGTAATTTTTACCCCTATACTATCCAAAACTTACCCTACTGTTGCACCCCCTGGAGTTAGAATAGTAATTTTTACCCCCATACTATCCAACACTTACCCTACTGTTGCACCCCCTGGAGTAAGAATAATAATTTTTACCCCTATACTATCCAACACTTACCCTACTGTTGCACCCCCTGGAGTAAGAATAGTAATTTTTACCCCTATACTATTCAACACTTACCCTACTGTTATACCCCCTGGAGTAAGAATAGTAATTTTTACCCCTATACTATCTAATACTTACCTTAAATGCAATGTAATATTATGCGTTGTAATGGTATGTGTTAGAAATGGGATTTCTGGCTGGCTAAGGCTTGCGCCAAAGTCAGGCAGAAACCACCACTCTAGTCAGGGCAAGGAAGTTACACGCCAAAGATAACCCCTGCTCACCCCCTTGGTAGCTTGGCACGAGCAGACAGGCTTATCCCTGAGGCGATGTGTAAAGCGTTTGCGCGCGCACCCAGCAACAACACCCAAGGCCCACCACAAAGGAAACTCTACACAAGGTATTATATAAAAATAACCTTTGTATTATACACAACACATTAGATAAAAACACACACTTTACAATGTGCCAACAGGCACGGGCAGAATTTACAAGGGATTATATATACAGGGGACAGGGCCACATGGACCACTGTCAGGAATTAGCACTTTGTAGAAATAGCACTTAGAACGTAGGAATAATATTTTAGAACATAGCACATACAATCACTGTAGCACTAAAAATAGAACATATAGCACACAACCAGTAACTACTGGTAACCAGAAAGTACCACCTACGCAACCCTAACCACCTTTAGGAATATCACGCAGGGAACTAGGACCTCACTAGTACCACCTGTACTAGGGGAAAAACAACCACCTAAGTATCACTCTACCTGTAGGGGTCTAAGCACATAAACACAATGCATAAAATACATTTAGAGGTGTAAACACAAGGCACATGACGCATAAAAGCACAACCTACACTAGGAAAGACTTTCCCCTACGCATAGGTACAGCTAGCAATCAACATAGCATAAAGGCATTGCGCAGGCGCAAAAGTACATATGTAAACCTCAACAGGTACCCTAGGTGAGGGCACGACACAGCAAAACTGTCCCCAGGCCGACCTGGCCTTTCAGGGGCTCAAACGCCCTTCGTCCACAAAGTCAGGGCTGGGCTGCGCAGGCTGCGCAAGCCAATGAGCGCAGGGGCACAACCTAAACGTGGCAGCTGCCCACTAAGTGCTGGGCAGCTGTAGGGACTGGGGCCGGGGCACCTCTGGGCCCTTAGTACAATTATGGCATATGGCCCAAGATAACGCTGGAGCGGCCCGCTGCCTTCCGGGGCCGCTCTGATGATGAACAAAATGCCCCCGTTACCGTGGGAGTCCTGCTCAGGGACTCAGCACAGTGAAATGCCGCCTTGGAGCCTCGCAGGCTCTATACACTGCCCGTGTCCTCGTACGGTGGAGCGGCCCGCTGCCTGCCGGGGCCGCTCTGGACATCAAGAGACTGCCCCCGTCTGGGTTGGAGTCCCGCTCGGGACTCTGAAACAACAATGGCCCCAAACGTTGGAGCTACACGGAGCTCTACACAACAAGGCTCCTCTTAGGTGGGGGGCGGCCCACTGCCAGACGGGGCCGCCCTGCCTTCGTGCCTCCGCTACCCTCGCTCTCGAGCCCCACTCACCTGGGCTCTCTGGCGGGACGTCTCCGTGGTGGCGGCGTGGCTCTCCTCTTCCGCGTCTCCCGGGCGCTTCGAGACCCTCGCGGTGGGAACCAATCGCAGCGCGGCTGCTGCAATGACGCGGCGGAACGGGAACCAATCCCGGTGCAGCTCCAAGGGTGACGCGGCGGGAATCCCCGAGGCCTGGGACCAATCCCAGCGCGGCTGCTGCAGACGCCGGAGATCCCGGCACTTGGAATGAAGCCCCCGGGCCAGCGGCGGTGAATTCTCTGAACTTCGGCAAGAGGGGTGGGCTCCCTCGAGATGATGACACAACTGCGGGGTGGGCACCCGCTTGAGGACAAGCAATCTGTATGGCAGCAATAACGCGGGGTAGGCTCCCGCAAATATTACGTTATAAGCGGGGTGGGCACCCGCCAACGAACACGGCAAGGTCCCTGGCAGGGTGGGCACCTGCCAGGGGATTTCAGGATTGGCGCCGCACGGGGGAAATGCCGGGTGGGCACCGGCTTGCAGGATCCCAGCGCTCACAGCGCTACATAGCAGAACAGCGCTCCCAGCGCTACAAGAAGCCCAGAAAGCGCTCCCAGGCGCTATAAGCAAAGGAAAGTTCAGCAATAAAGTCTTGCAAGGGCAGGGGGCAAGGACTGGGCCCAGGGGCCAGCTCACAGGGCCCTCCAACAGGGAGGCAGTACCCAGTGGCGGTCTCTCCTGGCGCCCAGCAGCAGCAGGCCCCCTTCAAGTGGATCCTGGAAGAGAACAGTTTCTGTGGGGACACAGCCCCATTTTTATACAGGCAAACCCTTTGTTCTGGGTTCAGGGTGAGGGGGAAAACCAGTCGCAGCTGGTTGGGGAGCACCCTTGATGTGCTCAGCCCCTCACTCTATTCACTGGAAGGGCTAGGGTCGTCAGTCGCACCACAGGGGGCGGGGCCAGCATTGTGTTTGGAAAACCCTGTCCTATTCAGGACCCAGGTGTACTCCTCCCACCCATCTAGCTGCTGATCTCCCCATTCACCACTGGGTGACTCATCCTGACTCTGGGGAATCCCTAGCCCGTCACATGACACGACCAGCCAATCACGCGACAGACACACTGCACACAGAAGTGCCCACTTCTAGAAGTGGCACTTCCACACTAGGTACATGCACGCCGCACACATCATCGCGCAGCATTCACTCCCACGAGTCCGCACATACCAAACTCGGGCCTGCACACCCCACGCATCAGGAACTACTAGGGACACATACATTCCCCATGCATTCCTATGGGAGGGCAGGCCTATCTCACCACATGCACTCAGAGCACGCACGCACTTTACCCTGGGACACAGGGAAAGTGCGCAGAAACCAACCAATCACCACACCAAGTCACCAGTAAAAATCAAAAAAGTTCAGGGGTGAACCTGCCAGAAGGGCCAAGTCCAACAGTATGCGTTGTAAAGGTCGTATGCGATGTAATGGAATGCGTTGTAAAGGTAGTTTTTAAAAATGCGTTGTAGTGTCATGCGATGTAATGGAATGCATTGTAGTGGATGTTGCGTTGTAAAAAATGCGTTGTAAGTGCATGCATTGTAAAAGTGTGCGTTGTAACGACATACATCCCCTTTATCTCATCACTGCTAAATATACGGTAGCATAATCATGGACGATGTACCTAGCGTTTATGGACCTCACTGCGGCCTTTGACTGAGTGAACTATGGGAAATTATGGATGATTCTGAGCGAGCTTGGGGTGGACCCGGGCTTAATTAATATTTTAAAGCCCTTACATTTTAGTACTTCGGTGGTGGTTAGGTATACCCAGGAGGGGCAGGTAATGGACCCTTTTAATTGCTCTAGTGGGGTGAGACAGGGCTGTATACTAGCACCCTTCCTTTTTACTCTGTATATTAACGCTCTTGACTCTGCACTGAGATTAATACAGGCAGATAGCCCTAGGATAGGTAATCGTGTGGTTCCGGTTGTGCTGTACGCAAATCTCACAAAATCAAATTTTATGGAAAGTGGAAAGAAGTCTCGCAAATCTTATAAGTATACAATAGGTTCCTACACCTTAGGCAAAGTACAGTCTTTCTCTTATTTGGGCATTTTATTTGATGAACACCTACATTTTAAACATTTGCTAGAGGAGAAGTGCCTAGCTTTGGTAAGGTCCATGGGGTCAATTTCGAATTTTGCACATAGGCTAGGACGATGGACCCCAGAAGCGGTTTTAAAATTTTACAGCTCAATGTGTTGTTCCAAAGTGTTATACGGCAGTGAGATCTGGGGATTTGTTGAGGCAAACAAACAGCAAATCGAAGAAAATAAGTATTTTAGGCGACTACTAAAAGTCCCCCAGAGTACTCCTGCGTATATTATCCATGAAGAGTTGGGAGCAAGCTATATAACTGATTTGATGGCCGTTAGACCTTTACTATGTTGGGTAAAGATTTGGGCAAATGAGGAGGCGGCTTTTAGTAGGCTGGTGGTCCAAGATTTTCTTTCTCTCGAACATGGGCTTAAAATTCCTTGGCTAGGGTACGTGAAGAAGTCCTTTGATAAAATGGGGTGCTTAGACTTATTCACTAATCCAGCCAATATGAGTACTCAGGAAAAGGTATGTGTCAAGGAAAGGTTTGTTAAGTACTCTACGAGGACGAGGGAGGACAGAGAGTTCACCAAGCCTTCGGTGAGAGAATACCTAGTAGTTAAGTCTACCGAGGAGAGTATTGAACCCTATTTGTCTCTTATATGCAGGGATCATGATAGATTTTTAATTACACGTTTCAGGCTAAATATTTTTCAGCACCTATTGGCGGTACGGGTGGGCTTTACAGTGATCACAGAACAGAAAGGACCCTGTGGCTGAGACAGTAGGTCTCCGGAGGATATCCTACATTTTGTTCTGCTTTGCCCGTATTACGCATTCCCTAGAAGATATTTTCTGAAGGGTCTTTTAAAGAAAGCTAGATATAGGCAGGCACGTGTTGCTCTGGCATTTTTAAAATTGGCACCAGATCCTTTTACTCTTTTTAGTATCAGAAATTTTTAAGAGCTGCTCTTAAACTAAGGGTTTCAAGGGATGGTTGAGCTCAATGAACTACTGTCTTGCCTTTTACACATCGCCGATTTGAAATAAGTTTTTTATAGTATTTTAAACTTATTGTCCGACATATGAATTACTGCCTTGTCTTTATACTTTGCCGTTCTGAACTAACATTTTATAGTATTTGAATTTACTGTGTGATGTATGTTTATTGGGTTTAAAACTTAGTTAGGGCTCCTGTTTTCCGAAATTTTTTGATGAACAAGATAGGATGTCTATGTTGAAATTGCACCCTGTAAGAATTTTCCCAAAAGCTGCATACTGTAATGATATCTCTTTTTATTTTATATGAATTGTGTCTTTTATGGCATTTATACATGCCGAATAAAGATTTCTAAATGGAAACGGACTTAAACTGTAATCCTTCTTTCTTCAGTCGGAATTCATGACTACACCATCCATCTGAAAGCTCCTTCTCCATCAAATGATCAAACTAACAATAAAGCCTCATTTTACTGCATCATTTGGAAACAATATTGTAATTGAATAGATGGATCCTCTATGGAACTTTCATCGAAAACCTGTAAAGACCTAAGAGAAGACCTAAGAGATAGATATACTTCTTTATGAAGCCCCCACAAACTACTTTGTTGGTTGAGCTAGCGAACATATGCATTATGAGTTTGATATGCGTCGTTATGCCGCTTGCATGGGTGCTGTGGAAAGTTCTTTCTCGTTAGTTGGAAGAACAAAATTTACCAAAGTATTAAAAGCTCTTACATCATATTCGCATTTCCATTAGCCATGTGCAACATTTCTTCCACTGTCTGTATTTGTCCCTCATTTAGACAAGACCCCCTTAGTATGAATCAGGCCAGTCACATAGAGAGCAAACTATAAGCCACCTTTGCCAAATAGAGGAACTATTTTAGAATGACAACTTTCTTACTGCATCTCCATGTTGCAGCTAGGCCTGGGCGTAACTCAATGAAGTGACCAAAAAACTATGCAGTGCTACGCAGAGTTCTGCAAGTGGTACAATGCGTTAGGTTATGTCTTTTTCATTGATTTTTAGCACCGGGTGTTTGTCCCGTGCTGCAAAACCAGCGTGAACAGCACCATGTACAGTGCAAGATGGCGCTGCTTCTTTCTGTAGCTCAAGTAGATGTTTTACTCAAGCAGCAGGTTCCTCAACGCAAACGGAAGGTTTCTCAACATGAGCAGTCACAATCGCCCGCATTGAGAAATCTCCCTTGGAGTTGGTCTAGCGTTGAATTTTCTTTGCTCGACACTTAACAAAAAAACTTTAGTTTTTCAGAACTCCTCATGCTCCGCGGAGGCTCCAATGGTGGAAAACTTTGCAAACTACTCGAACAGAGCAGAGTTCCCTGCCCAAGACTAGTCCCAGCTGTTTGCTGTATAAGGCGTGTTTTTTCACTCTCTGCATTGTATTTGTCTTGTGCAGTCTTTTATACACACTATCACTTTTATTGAGCACCGTGATAACCATAAGCTATAAGCACAATTGTTTTCTTGTATCTAATTTAATTTGACTTCTCGAACATTTTGTATCAGTATATCAATGTAACACAGTCTATCCTCCCTGTTTTTGGAAACTTTTCTTGTGCTATTCATGAATTTTAATCATATATCAATGTATACCTCAGTCAACCATTGTCTCTGTTGTGTTTAATTACCCTTGCTTTGGTGAACGAGTTGGTGGATTTTTAAGCAGACAAAATATCCATGCCAAACGTCAGGGGAAACGATGCACGAATTAGTAAAGAAACAGTAATTGCAGCTTTTTATTGACTAAAAACATGTTATTTCCTGGCATTTGAAATACCACGTCCAGAAATAATATTAATGCAAGGGGTGATGAAATAATGAGTATTTTTTAGGGACTATCGTAATTAGGGCATAGGCTTCAAATAAAATATCAACAAATCAAACAGTCATCAACATTCCTCTGTGAGAAGCAGGAAGCATGACTGGGAGTGCACGTCCTTCCCTTTCATCCACCAAAGAGTTTCCAACAATAAATTGGCCACTCTTAACATATCAAAAACCAAAGGAAATGATGGACGGAGTGTTGAACATTGCAAGCACTAACCCCCAGTCAACTGATCTGGGTTTAATCCATCACCGTTCTTTAGCCCACTCTACCACCCCAGTTCAGACATGGCCATATGCAAATCAGCCTGACCCTGTGCCTCATGGGAACAGTCCAACCCGAACTGCCAAGCCATGTCTTCCCTGGACCAGAAACAAGCTTCCTAGGACCGGTTTCTGGCATTTCAGCCGTCTTCAGCCAGGCTTGCTTGAATCCAGTGGCAAAGTGAGCAAGGGACTCACGTCTGAGCATACCCTGCCAACTTATGGCGAACAAAGCAAAAACCAAAGGAAATGATGGACGGAGTGTTGAACATTGCAAGCACTCACCCCCAGTCAACTGATCTGGGTTTAATCCATCACCGTTCTTTAGCCCACTCTGCCACCCCAGTTCAGACATGGCCATATGCAAATCAGCCTGACCCTGTGCCTCATGGGAACAGTCCAGCCCGAACTGCCAAGCCATGTCTTCCCTGGACCGGAAACAAACTTCCTAGGACCAGTTTCTGGCATTTCAGCCGTCGTCAGCCAGGCTTGCTTGAATCCAGTGGCAAAGGGAGTTCACGTCTGAGCATACCCTGCCAACTTATGGCGAACAAAGCAAAAACCAAAGGAAATGATGGACGGAGTGTTGAACATTGCAAGCACTCACCCCCAGTCAACTAATCTGGGTTTAATCCTTCACCGTTTTTTAGCCCACTCTGCCACCCCAGTTCAGACATGGCCATATGACAATCAGCCTGACCCTGTGCCTCTTGGGAACAGTCCAGCCCAAACTGCCAAGCCATGTCTTCCCTGGACCGGAAACAAGCTTCCTAGGACCGGTCTCTGGCATTTCAGCCGTCTTCAGCCAGGCTTGCTTGAATCCAGTGGCAAAGTGAGCAAGGGACTCACGTCTGAGCATACCCTGCAAACTTATGGCGAACAAAGCAAAAACCAAAGGAAATGATGGACAGAGTGTTGAACATTGCAAGCACTCAACCTCAGTCAACTGATCTGGGTTTAATCCATCACCGTTCTTTAGCCCACTCTGCCACCCCAGTTCAGACATGGCCATATGCAAATCAGCCGGACCCTTTGCCTCATGGGAACAGTCCAGCCCGAACTGCCAAGCCATGTCTTCCCTGGACCGGAAACAAGCTTCCTAGGACCGGCTTCTGGCATTTCAGCTGTCTTCAGCCAGGCTTGCTTGAATCCAGTGGCAAAGTGAGCAAGGGACTCACGTGTCGTACTTTAATATTCAGGACCGCGTAGGGGACAGGGCCCTACCCCTGTCTATGTTGGTATTAACGAACCGCAAATGGTAAATGCGGCATGTACGAGTGCTTTATATATCGTTCTAGCTATGAATGCACTGTGTACACGTTATTCTGCCTTACTACGCGGGTTCCATTTTGGAAGCAGTGGCCATCTTGTCATTGCCCTCACATAGGCTATGATGGAGTTAATACGGGCCTCACAGTACATGAGCTTTCCCTCTGACTTCTCTGTGACCTGGGCAGCTGGCTCTGCTGCCACGGGTCAAACCGGTCTCACGAGCTCCCCTTCCTCCTTCCACCTGTGATTAGCATCAGGGCTTGACCCGTCATAAAACCCTTTCATTCTATACAATCCCCTGACTAATCTCTTCCACACCTGCTTGTTCCTGCTTTATGACTTGTTTCCCAAAACAGGAGATGCTCATGTTTATTGGGGGGTCTATTTACTTCAAATGTGGGATCTGAACCTTACTGTGTAAATCATTGTGGGCTGGCCGAACTGGAATGTGGGATGGTCATCATGACTCTGCCTTTTCTTTGTAATGTACACTTGCATATTGCCGTATCATAAAACCTAGGAATGTATGCTTGAGGCAGGAAAAAGCGTATTTAAGATGAAGTCCGTTCCTATGATTTTCAGCAGTCTCCTGAGAACATACACGCTGTTGTACTTCTAGGATACCTGTCATTGGTCTGCAGCCAATAAACGAATCTTTGACTTCACCCAGAAGACTCTGTGTTTCTGTAGGTCCGGAACAGGGTGAACCCAGAAGTCATAGGGTGTGTGCCCCTGCACCGCTGGGTCTAAAATACCCAGTACTTCAGTTTGGCGCCCAACTCGGGACGATTTCAGCGGTACCAGTCCAAGCCAGAGGTTCGTGAGGAGCTTCGTGTGGAAATTCCGGAGGAAGGCCGCCACTTCATCGACCCCTGCATGTCGACGTGGTCCGAAAGTCTTTTCTGCGAGGTTCTCCGCGTCCCGACGGCTACGAAGGACTGCTGCCCTGATTAATCGACCTGTTTTGGACCCTTGACGAGTTTTGAGAGAGCGAAACAATCGAGAGAGTCTTCTGGTGACGCCATCGATCAGCAATATTCAGTTAAGTATAAGTGGAGCGTCTCCCATTTGTTTTGGTATCCTTCGGGATCATTTGAATTAGTACTTTGGAGTTTGCAAACGCCAAAACCAGAGGACTCGTGTATTCACGAGGATATCGTAATCGATAATCCTTTGACGTTTGGATCTAGACTAGTGAGCAAAGATGCCTGGTTCTGGACTATTTGGTAGATTATTCTGTTTGGGTTGTGGAAAAGATTTCCAGCTAGAGGAATCATGTCCGGTTCCTCCGGTTGGAACTCCAACTTATGAGCTCTATGTGAAACATGGCGTAGGCCCCATTGCATATAACGAAGTATGGATCCACTACACCAGGAAAGATGGTGTTTTAAAATGGCCCCAAAATGGTAGTTTTGATACCGATATTTTAGATAATTTAGAAATTAAATTGTTTAAGAAGAAAGCCCGGCCGGCGATGTTTGACTCTTTCCGCTTATGGCGAAAGGAAGCCAAACAGAAGGAAATTAAGTTAGCGAAAAAGAATAAGAGAGAGAGAGGTATGTCAGTAATGCAAGCAGCTGTACAATTTAAAGACAATGAAGAGGAGCAAATGAGTGAGCAATTGCATAGGCAGCGCAAGTTAGGGATTGACAAATGTTACCCAGCTTTACCACATTCTAAGCAGAATGAGTTAGAAGAAAAGGAGAAAGATCCCTTGATGTCACATTTGTTGAGTTCGCCACCCCCGTATGCTCAAACTGCCACGGCGCCTCCCCAGCTTGTAAATATGCCGCCTCCAGTGCATATACTGCAAGCCTTGCCGCAACCGCCAGTTGCTTTGCAACCAGTTCCTATTCCTGTAGCGCAGTCCTCTCAAGCGCCGCCAGTTGTGCTTCCAACTGCCCCAGCACTTCCTGCGACTTTGCCTAATCCAGTAACTGCCTCCCCTAACACTCTTCCTTCCACCACTCCAGTACCTGTTTCTACATCCTCTTTTCTTCCCTCTGTTTTTCCCCCTGTTCTCGCCTCAGCTTCTCCTTCAGCGCGACAGCGCTTAGCTAATGTGGTTACTACATTAATGTCTCCTCTCTTTGGGTCATCTGGTGCAACTCCTGGTGTACAGCGTAAGCAGTTGCGCAGCCAATTGCCTAACCCCGATGAGAAAAAGGTAATAGATCACATGGCGCGTAGATGGATCGTTTTTCCTTCACTGTATGATGTGGAATCAGTTGTTAACACTTTCCATCAATGGGATGCCCCAAAACAGAGATATGTGTTTGAGAAAATGTGCGAAATTCTCTGTGAAGAATTGGAGGATAGTGGTAGAAATCCAAATCCGCAGGAATTGTGTAGAGTGAGGTTCGATTTTGGAACTGGTATAATTGTGGACCGCGAAGTAGATAAAGCAGTTGCGGTTGTATTGTCCTTAAGGAATGACGATTGCCAACAGTCATTGTTTGAACAAGAGGTCCTTGTGGGGAAAAAGGCAAAAGCGCGACAATACCCTATGAGAGAAGTTCCCCCGGTATGGAAGGAAGCGGTTGCAGCTGCCGGTGGTAACCCCGCTGTGGCAGCACATTTCCAGCGTGTTTGGGTACATGTTCCATGGAAGCGCTCTGAGGTGTTAGCGCTTAAGCAGTCCTTGCCTGATCCCCGTAAAAACCCTGCAGGTTATTATAAAGAGTTGTCACAGACGGCAGGGTCATGCATTATGAATCTGGCCGACATAGACATGTTGTTTGGTAATGTTGTTCCACAGCCTTTATGGGGATCAATTCGTAATGTAGATCACAATGCAGAACTAGGGGATACATGGGCTAACATTGTTGCTGCTGATGCTAGACAAACTGGTGGTGCGAAACCAGAACCTTTAGTAGCTGAATTGCCTGGTAGAATCATCACGTATATGAAGACCATAATGCCTGCGATGCGCGTAAATTGGGACAAGTTATCTGCATGCAAGCAGAAGAAAGATGAGACAGTGTCAGACTTCTTTACTAGGTTTGAAGAAACGTTTATTGATCACAGTGGGCAAGATATGAGTACTGAGGGTGGCCAACGGTTATTTATGGATAAGTTTGTGCAGAATTTACTTCCTGACCTGTGTAAAAAGTTGAAAGATTCAGAGAGTTCTTGGGCCGTTTCCTCTTCAGCGCAAATACTGGCTACTGCACAGTATTATGAAAATAGAGATAAAGACGAGAAAGATAGAACAGAAAAGAAAACGAAGGAACTAAAGACAAAGGTCCTTTTACAGCAGGCCTATCCGCCACATGGAGGTGGTAATAATTATAGGCAACCCCAAGGTGTCTATCACCAACCCCAACAGTTTCAGAACAATCAGCAAATGAATGGGTATTACCAACCACGTGTCCCTGTAGGTCCCAACCAATGTTCATACTGTAAAGAGGAAGGTCATTTTAAATACAGTTGCCCTAAATTGCTGCAGCGGAACGGTAATATGTATGGCGCAAGGGGTAGGGGTGGTCAGCAAGCTCCTAGAGGCAGAGGGCGTGGAAGTGTTCCCCAGAACGCGCGTCCTCTTCCGCCCCAAAGCGCCATTAATAGCTTTGATCAGCAAGCTAACGCGATTAGTAATACGGCCCAGTATTATAATAATGATTATTATGCAGAGGACGGTGATGCAGAGAATAATGATTACTAGGACAGCCGTAGACAGAGAGAGGGAGTTGTTTCAGTGCCAGTGGATCAGAGTGGACCGTATGTTGAGGTGACTACAGCAAATGTAACGGAGCCTTTTCTGCTAGACACTGGTGCTGCAAAGAGTTCAATTATGCATTCCAAACTCCCTGGCGCACCTTTGTCTGGCGATATAAATGTTTCAGTAGGTTTTTCTGGCGCCCCAGTTAGGAACCCGATTTCTAGTCCCATGTCACTTTCTGTTGGACCTTGCGAGCTGAAAGCACCCCTGATTCTGACAACAGGTTGTGGCGAGAATTTGCTGGGATTAGATTTGTTGAAAAGATTGCACGCTACACTGTATTGTTCTCCTTCAGGAGTACAACTTACATTAGGCAAGAAAGTGATTTCCCCAATGTACTTGTCTAAAAACACAATGCCACCTGAATTGTCATCCCTTCCGGATGCCCTTTGGGCTACTGGTCCCAATGATGTGGGCCTCTTGGAGATACCGCCATATGTGGTGACTTTAAAGGCTAATGTCAGACTGCCACGTATTCCCCAGTACAAGATCTCTAATGAAGGGCAGAAAGCATTGTTGGACATTGTCAGTGACTTGATTAATAAGGGTGTGATTGAAGAGACAAGAGGCAACGTTTGCAATAGTCCGATTTTACCTGTCTTAAAACGAACGGATCCTTCACAGCCACCTGTTTACAGATTTGTGATCGATCTTAGAGAGGTTAATAAGATTGTTGTGCCACAGTTTCCGGTTGTCCCTGATATAACTGCCTTGTTAACGATGATTCCAGCCTCTGCTGCATGGTTTTCAGTGATTGATTTAAAGAATGCTTTCTTTAGTATCCCAATTGCAGAAGAGAGCAGGGACATTTTTGGTTTTAGTCTGGGGGGCCGAAGCTTCCGCTTCAAACGCGCTCCACAGGGCTACTGTGAGAGTCCATCCATATATAGTCAGGCTTTGAAAGCGCAGCTTGATGCACTTGTTTTACCTAGTGGCGCTATCCTGATTCAATATGTGGACGATTTACTGATCGCCGCGGATACTGAGAAGATCTGTAAAGAAGCCACATTGTCACTGTTGCGCCATTTATCCGCTTTCCATCACAAAGTGTCTCTCTCTAAGCTGCAATATTGTCGACAAGAAGTGACCTACTTAGGTCATCTCTTATCGAAGGAGGGAAGGAAACTGACCCCAGAAAGAATTCAAGCCATTGCACAGTTAAGTGTGCCGAAGACACAGAGAGAAGTACGTGCTTTCTTGGGCATTACTTCATACTGTAGGCATTGGATCCCTAGTTTTTCCTTATTGGCAAAACCTTTGTTAGCCTTAACATGCAAAGACACACCGAATCCTATCCCATGGTCTGAAGAGTGCCAGAAAAGTTTTGTGGAATTGCGTAATGCATTATGTTCAGCACCTGTGTTGGGTACTCCTGACTACAGCAAACCTTTTACATTGTATGTTCACGAGAAAGATGGATGTGCGTTGTCGGTGTTAACACAGCCTTTTGGCGACAGACCGCGCCCATGCGCATATTTTTCATCTACCTTGGACCCTGTAGCGAGGGCATTGCCAAGCTGTCTGAGAGCGACAGCTGCTGCAGCGATGTCTATCCGACAATCTGCTGGTTTGGTAATGGATTACACATTGATTGTCATGGTTCCACACGCTGTAGACACATTATTAAATAGAACCAAGACACAACACTTGACTAGTGCACGATTATCAGGCTACGAACTTACACTGTTAGCTAATCACATACACATAAAAAGATGTAATACGCTGAATCCAGCTACCTTGTTGCCTATTCCAGCAGACTCAGATGAGATTGAGCAACATGACTGTCTGTTCAGAACAGAAGAAGAGACGAAAGGGAGAGTAGATCTGAAAGATACTCCCCTGACTGAGTGTGATGGCACTTTATGGGTAGATGGGTCATGTTTCAAGCTCCCTAATGGTGACACGACTGCTGCATATGCTATCACGACTTTACACACGGTCGTGGAAACTGCACGAGTACCACATAATTCGGCCCAAGCAGCAGAATTAATCGCCCTCACGAGAGCATGTGTGTTGTCTGAAGGAATGAGAGTAAACATATACACAGATAGCCAGTACGCCTTTGGCGTGGCTCATAATTTTGGGCGACTGTGGAAGGAGCGTGGGTTCCTGACGTCGCATGGAGCTAAAATTCAGAATGGCAAGTTGGTGAATGATCTCCTTGAGTCACTGACCCTACCGTTGCAAGTCGCGATCATGAAATGTAGTGCGCACAGGAAAGTCACAGATGATGTTGGACGTGGGAATGCGTTTGCTGATGAGACCGCGAGAGAAACGGCACAGAATGTGAAGACTAGAATGTATGTTGCAGGTCCCGCAAGATGGGTTAATGATGTGGGAATGTGTGAGAACACAATAGAGAGTGTGAAGTCGCTTCAGGCTGAAGCCACAGAGGAAGAGTTAAGCAAGTGGAGAGAAAGTATGGGTAAGTTGGATGAGAATGGTTGCTGGACTGATCTGACAGAACATAGGCGATGGTTGTTGCCTGATGCATATGTGCTTCCAGTGGTTACTATGGCACATGGAATGGCACATATCAGTACGAAAGGTATATGCAGGTTGTTGGCTCCAGTATGGCAGAATGCTGGGATTCCCAAGTGTGCAGAGAATGTGGTCAAGAATTGCATAGTATGCTTGAAGTACAACCCTGGTAGGGGAACCCCAACTCCGGCTGGTCACTTTGCACCCCCATCATGTCCATTTGAAGTTTTGCAGCTGGACTTTATTCACATGGAAAGATGCAACAACCTGAAATATGTATTGGTGGTTGTTTGTGCTTTCTCAAAATGGATAGAGGCTTATCCTCTGAAAGATAACACTGCCCTATCCACAGCCAAAGCCCTTGTGAAGGAATTCTTCCCTAGGTTTGGGATGCCAAGAATGGTGTGGTGTGATAATGGAAGTGAGTTTGTGGGTAAAGTGATGAAGAATGTATGTGAAGGGCTAGGGATAAAGCAGAAGTTCCACGCTGCAAATCACCCCCAATCAGCTGGATTAGTAGAACGCTACAATGGAGCCTTAAAGCTCAAGCTGGCCAAAATCCAGGCGAGCACCGGTCTTAAATGGCCTGACGCTCTGCCCTTAGCACTCCTGTCCACCAGAATGACCATACACTCACGAGTGGGACTTAGCCCTTATGAGGTCGTCTTTGGCCGCCCGGCTAATGTATGGGGCGTGCCAAGACCGGCGAAATTTAGCGAAATAGAGCATCCAGTACTGCTCGATTACCTGTATGATTTGACTGTTAAACTGCGTGTTTTGCACCAACAGGTACATGATACCCTTCCCCAAGCCTCTGAACCTCCTGGACACCCAATCAACCCTGGTACGTGGGTCCTGGTCCGAAATTTCCAGCGCAAGAGCAACGACGAGCCCCGCTGGCTTGGCCCTCATCTTGTTCTTCTTTCAACAAGATCAGCAGTGCGAGTGAAAGGGAAGAAGCACTGGATTCATGGTACTCACTGCAAGGTAGTCCCCTTGCCTCTGCCATATGACCAGTGGGTCAAAGAGGGTATCGCCGACTCAGAGACAGACACTGTACCTCGTTCTGTACCACTCAGTGACGCACGCTTAAGAGGCACAGTTTCAGACCAAGAGAGTGACAATATTCTGCAGGAAGCTGTGCCACCATCAAGTCGACTGGACACCACTGAGCCTGAACTCTTGTTTCAAGACCAAACAGCACCTGGCCGTCTCCGCTATAATTTGAGACCTAGGCCCATGGACAAATAAAGATTTCTTCACTATTTTCCCTTTTGACATTTTTTGCTCTCCCATCTGAAGGACTTTCTTGATTTTTGTTTTTCGAACCACCATCCGGGTTCTGCCGCAGGGTCGCGGTGCCAAGACTCTGGGGTACAGGCCGAAGACGCTAGGTCAACGGTTCTGGTTGGTCTAGGGCGTTTCCCTGGACTGGCAGGCGTACCCCTTAGCAGAAGAAACTCATCCACCGCGAGCGGCCCGAGTAGAGGATGGAGTTTTTTAAGATGGAGAGACCAATTGAGGAAATGAACTTTAACGCAAGGATGTGTAAAATTATGAAAAGTAAATGTTTTGTCTTTTTGTGCCTTTTTACACTGTGTAGTATCATAATCTTTATAGTAGGGTTTGTGTTTTTCTCCGCTCAAAAGCCCATTGCACCCACTGAACAGCCTATATCTCTTTCTACTGCCTCCTCTCACTCTTTTCACCCTTTGCCTGAGCACGAACAGACCAGACGATCAGAGTTCGTAAATAACTCGTTTATCCAGCTCTTGCACCAGCACCAACTAGTAATGAATACGACCAATTGCTGGGTGTGTGGGTTAATGCCACATACCATTAACAAGGGTATTCCCTACCTGGTGCTGCCGTATAGTTACAATGGATCGTCATGGGCATTCCAAACCATGTTTCTCTATGCTCTAGATACATATTCCCCTCGCCAACCGCGTTCCATCAGACCTATCACCAATAATAAGGCTTTAATGAAAGGAGTTGCCGATATGAGTAGGGATATCAATGCATACTCATCTATTCCCAAAGAAGAGTTGAGACCTTATGTAGGATGGAACGCGACGGGGTATAGTATTAGTCTGGGTGAAAGACAGCGAAAAATCTCATCTCCAATCTGGGTCGTACCCCACATGGGTCGGTTCTGCTTACAGGGTAATGGTCAGAATCCTAGAGCTCAACTGGGAAGAAGTGACTGTACTGAAACGTACACCTTCCCGTCACAGTTTTCCCCTGCGTTTTCGGCTGCTAAGGGCACATATTTCATCTGTAATGACCGAGCATATACATGGCTGCCCCCTGATTTCTCGGGCACATGTTATATTGCGAACTTGCTACCGCCGACATTTACTGCCGCCTCTGACTATCACAAGACCAGAGTTGTGAGAGGTGTGATTAGTAAGGAGGATACTGCCGGTCAGGAAGCAGGAGACTTCTTCTTGGGTTTCCTGCCGTTTTGGGGACCTATGGTCAATAGTAGGAACCTGAGACAGCTGACACGTGTGGTTGAATCCACTGTCAATGTAACGGCTGGTGCCCTTAGTAATCTGACAGCTGAGCTCCAAGCGGATCGCCTTATGACTCTGCAGAACCGCATGGTTCTAGACGTTATTCTTGCAGACCGCGGTGGGGTATGCAAGGTCATCCAATCCAGTTGCTGCATTTTCATACCAGATAATGCTCCAACAGTGTATCAAGCCATCTCCAAACTCCATAAAATATCTGAATCCATACACGTGGATAAGGGAGATTGGTCACTGGTGGGGTGGTTCTGGGAATTGATATCTGCCTGGGGTTGGAAAGTTCTGATGGTCATTGGAATGATCTTAGCCATTCTTTTCCTGCTCTGCCTGTGTATACAGTGTACTCCCGCGATATGTGGTCTCTGTACTACCTTAAGTGTAAGGAAACCTGTATCGAGGGACGAGCTAAGTAATAGGATGATGCTACAGCAACATCTCCATGACTTTGTGAACATTGACCTAGACTCGGATTAAGATGAGTATAGTGATTGCCTATGTAAGGGCAAAAGGAGGGTCTGTCGTACTTTAATATTCAGGACCGCGTAGGGGACAGGGCCCTACCCCTGTCTATGTTGGTATTAACGAACCGCAAATGGTAAATGCGGCATGTACGAGTGCTTTATATATCGTTCTAGCTATGAATGCACTGTGTACACGTTATTCTGCCTTACTACGCGGGTTCCATTTTGGAAGCAGTGGCCATCTTGTCATTGCCCTCACATAGGCTATGATGGAGTTAATACGGGCCTCACAGTACATGAGCTTTCCCTCTGACTTCTCTGTGACCTGGGCAGCTGGCTCTGCTGCCACGGGTCAAACCGGTCTCACGAGCTCCCCTTCCTCCTTCCACCTGTGATTAGCATCAGGGCTTGACCCGTCATAAAACCCTTTCATTCTATACAATCCCCTGACTAATCTCTTCCACACCTGCTTGTTCCTGCTTTATGACTTGTTTCCCAAAACAGGAGATGCTCATGTTTATTGGGGGGTCTATTTACTTCAAATGTGGGATCTGAACCTTACTGTGTAAATCATTGTGGGCTGGCCGAACTGGAATGTGGGATGGTCATCATGACTCTGCCTTTTCTTTGTAATGTACACTTGCATATTGCCGTATCATAAAACCTAGGAATGTATGCTTGAGGCAGGAAAAAGCGTATTTAAGATGAAGTCCGTTCCTATGATTTTCAGCAGTCTCCTGAGAACATACACGCTGTTGTACTTCTAGGATACCTGTCATTGGTCTGCAGCCAATAAACGAATCTTTGACTTCACCCAGAAGACTCTGTGTTTCTGTAGGTCCGGAACAGGGTGAACCCAGAAGTCATAGGGTGTGTGCCCCTGCACCGCTGGGTCTAAAATACCCAGTACTTCACACGTCTGAGCATACCCTGCCAACTTATGGCGAACAAAGCAAAAACCAAAGGAAATGATGGACGGAGTGTTGAACATTGCAAGCACTCACCCCCAGTCAACTGATCTGGGTTTAATCCATCACCGTTCTTTAGCCCACTCTGCCACCCCAGTTCAGACATGGCCATATGCAAATCAGCCTGACCCTGTGCCTCATGGGAACAGTCCAGCCCGAACTGCCAAGCCATGTCTTCCCTGGACCGGAAACAAACTTCCTAGGACCAGTTTCTGGCATTTCAGCCGTCGTCAGCCAGGCTTGCTTGAATCCAGTGGCAAAGGGAGTTCACGTCTGAGCATACCCTGCCAACTTATGGCGAACAAAGCAAAAACCAAAGGAAATGATGGACGGAGTGTTGAACATTGCAAGCACTCACCCCCAGTCAACTAATCTGGGTTTAATCCATCACCGTTTTTTAGCCCACTCTGCCACCCCAGTTCAGACATGGCCATATGACAATCAGCCTGACCCTGTGCCTCTTGGGAACAGTCCAGCCCAAACTGCCAAGCCATGTCTTCCCTGGACCGGAAACAAGCTTCCTAGGACCGGTCTCTGGCATTTCAGCCGTCTTCAGCCAGGCTTGCTTGAATCCAGTGGCAAAGTGAGCAAGGGACTCACGTCTGAGCATACCCTGCCAACTTATGGCGAACAAAGCAAAAACCAAAGGAAATGATGGACAGAGTGTTGAACATTGCAAGCACTCACCCTCAGTCAACTGATCTGGGTTTAATCCATCACCGTTCTTTAGCCCACTCTGCCACCCCAGTTCAAACATGGCCATATGCAAATCAGCCGGACCCTTTGCCTCATGGGAACAGTCCAGCCCGAACTGCCAAGCCATGTCTTCCCTGGACCGGAAACAAGCTTCCTAGGACCGGTTTCTGGCATTTCAGCTGTCTTCAGCCAGGCTTGCTTGAATCCAGTGGCAAAGTGAGCAAGGGACTCACGTCTGAGCATACCCTGCCAACTTATGGCAAACAAAGCAAAAACCAAAGGAAATGATGGACGGAGTGTTGAACATTGCAAGCACTCACCCCCAGTCAACTGATCTGGGTTTAATCCATCACCGTTCTTTAGCCCACTCTGCCACCCCAGTTCATACATGGCCATATGCAAATCAGCCTGACCCTGTGCCTCATGGGAACAGTCCAGCCCGAACTGCCAAGCCATGTCTTCCCTGGACCGGAAACAAACTTCCTAGGATCAGTTTCTGGCATTTCAGCCGTCTTCAGCCTGGCTTGCTTGAATCCAGTGGCAAAGTGAGTTCACGTCTGAGCATACCCTGCCAACTTATGGCGAACAAAGCAAAAACCAAAGGAAATGATGGACGGAGTGTTGAACATTGCAAGCACTCACCCCCAGTCAACTGATCTGGGTTTAATCCATCACCGTTCTTTAGCCCACTCTGCCACCCCAGTTCAGACATGGCCATATGCAAATCAGCCTGACCCTGTGCCTCATGGGAACAGTCCAGCCCGAACTGCCAAGCCATGTCTTCCCTGGACCGGAAACAAGCTTCCTAGGACCGGTTTCTGGCATTTCAGCCGTCTTCAGCCAGGCTTGCTTGAATCCAGTGGCAAAGTGAGCAAGGGACTCACGTCTGAGCATACCCTGCCAACTTATGGCGAACAAAGCAAAAACCAAAGGAAATGATGGACAGAGTGTTGAACATTGCAAGCACTCACCCTCAGTCAACTGATCTGGGTTTAATCCATCACCGTTCTTTAGCCCACTCTGCCACCCCAGTTCAGACATGGCCATATGCAAATCAGCCTGACCCTTTGCCTCATGGGAACAGTCCAGCCCGAACTGCCAAGCCATGTCTTCCCTGGACCGGAAACAAGCTTCCTAGGACCGGTTTCTGGCATTTCAGCCGTCTTCAGCCAGGCTTGCTTGAATCCAGTGGCAAAGTGAGCAAGGGACTCACGTCTGAGCATACCCTGCCAACTTATGGCGAACAAAGCAAAAACTAAAGGAAATGATGGACGGAGTGTTGAACATTGCAAGCACTCCCCCCCAGTCTACTGATCTGGGTTTAATTCATCACCGTTCTTTAGCCCACTCTGCCACCCCAGTTCAGACATGGCCATATGCAAATCAGCCTGACCCTGTGCCTCATGGGAACAGTCCAGCCCGAACTGCAAAGTCATGTCTTCCCTGGACCGGAAACAAGCTTCCTAGGACCGGTTTCTGGCATTTCAGCCGTCTTCAGCCAGGCTTGCTTGAATCCAGTGGCAAAGTGAGCAAGGGACTCGCGTCTGGGCATACCCTGCCAAATTATGGCGAACAAAGCAAAAACCAAAGGAAATGATGGACGGAGTGTTGAACGTTGCAAGCTTTCCCCCCCAGTCAACTGATCTGGGTTTAATCCATCACCGTTCTTTAGCCCACTCTGCCACCCCAGTTCAGACATGGCCATATGCAAATCAGCCTGACCCTGTGCCTCATGGGAACAGTCCAGCCCGAACTGCCAAGCTGGCAGTTCGGGCTGCCAGCTTTTTAAGTGAATTTGCAAGGTTTTTTAAATGCTAATTCGTAACTATAACGTGTGTGAAACCTATGGTTTTTTCAGTGAATTTGTATGGTTTTTTAAATGCTAAGTTATGTATTTATAAATGTTTTTCAGGTTTTTCACCGTGCGCGCACCGTGCGCGCTCTGTGGGCACTCGGTGCGCTTTGCGCACCGAGCACCCACGGTTCGCAGTGCGTGCCGTGCGCGCACGGTGCACGCACCTCGCTATTTAAAAAAAAAAATAATAATATTCTCCCTTGGGGGTCCTTCTGTGACCCCCTGACCAAGGCTAGGGGGTCAGGAACTGTCCACTCTGCCCCCTTTTCACGTTCTCTACCTTTTTTTTTCTCCCCCTCAGACTGCGAGAGACAAAATGGCGGACGACACTTCCTGGTTTCGACCGATTTGAATGTTTACCGACATCTAACAACCAATCAGAATTGCGCTCGCGCACGGCAGGGTGCGCGCACCGTGCGCGCACGGTGCGCGCGTATAGATATTGATATGCTTTTAAATGCTATTTTCTCAGGAAATACTGATCAGATTTACACCAGACCTGCAAAAGGCACTTCCTTGACCTTATGGCTACCTCTCTGCCAAATTTCACGTAATTCTGTTCAGCCGTTCGGGCTGTAGCTGCGACTAAAGGTCCTATGGAAAAATGCATGGGGAAAACGCATTTTGGGACCCCCCCTTTTTCTCGGCCCCCGCTTGACGAATCACCCCAAGACTTTCAGGGTAGGAGCTGAACGGAGCGCCCCATTAGTTTTGAAAAATTCGCGAGGATTCGTCAACCGGCGCCAAAGTTATTCAAAATAGAATTTTGAGATTTCCTATGGAAACTAGGTTGTAACTATAACTATCTACTATCTATATATATATATGTACATACATATATATACTGAAAATGAGAAAATGACATGGTCAGTGACATCACTGATGACATCTGAAATGGCATCACTGATGACATCATCCAGTGATTGTGAGTGTTTTCTAAATGTTACTGAGTGTTAAACATTTATACTATGACAATTCACTGTGGAAGTGTCTGTATGGATAAGTGTGTGTGTGTGGAAGTGGTCTGTGGAGTGACTGGGTATATTCGAGCCTGTAAACATGAGATAGTGAGTGTTTGAGTTTTTGTATAGGTGAGCAAGTGGGTGTGTCAGTGCATGCATGAATTAGTGAGTTGCTGTTTGAGTATTTGTATAGTTGACTGAGTTGGTGTATCAGTGGTTGTAAATGGTGAATGAGAAGGTGCATGAGTAGCTGCATGTGTTTGAGTAAATCCATAAGCATCTGTATGGGTGAGTGACAGGGTAGATGAATGGCTGTCTTGATGCATCAAGGGGTGTGTAAGTGGGTGTGGGGGATGGGTGAGTGAGTGGGTGTATGAGTGGCTGTATGTGTGAATTAATGGGTGTTTGAGTTTTTGTATGGGTGAGTAAGTGAGTGTGAGAGAGGTTGTTTGAGAGAGTATATGGTTTTCAGTCACTCTTTCGGTGAGTGAGTATATGTATTAGTATATGTATAAGTAACTGAGTGGCTGTGTGAGTAAATGCATGGATGACTTAGTGGCTGTGTGAGTGACTATGGGTGAGTGAATAGGTGTGTGAGTAGGTGTACAGTTAACTAATTTACTGTGTCAGTAGCTGTATGGGTGTATGAGTGGGTATAATTGTGTCTATGACCACCACATTCAAAATGTATAACTGAAGAATGGATTATAACCAACACACTAAACACAATATTATCTAAATGACTCTATATTAGCATGTATAACTTCCTTAATATCTCTATTACACAGTGTTTAACTATTTCAATGGAATCTGTAACTGCATACATCACTGTATCAATAAGTCTCTCATTCACTGTAAAAGTATTTGAGTGGATCTGTGAGATGGTGCACCAGTCTACCAATGGGATTGTAAAAAGCTGTGTGACAGTCTCAGTGCATCTAAGTGTGGGTGCATCAGTGTCTCAATGGGTCTGTGATTGGTTGCACGTGTCTCTCAGTCGATCTGTGAGCAGGTGCATGAGTACTCTTGCGCATTTGAAAGTAAATATATGACTGACTGGATCAGTGAGTTGATGCATGAGTGTCTAAGTGGGTGTCTGAGAGGGTGAGTGAGTGGGTGCATAACTGTCTGATTGAGTCTGTGAGTGAGTGCATGCATCTCTCAGTGGGTCAGTGACTTGGAGTGTGAGTGTCTGAGTGGTTCTGTGAATGGATGCATGGGTCCCTGAGTGGGTGTGTCAGTGTCTGAGTGTATTAGTGACTGGGTGCATAAGTATCTGAGTGGGTGTGAGTGTGGGTGTGTGAGTGACTGTATGGATGTGTGAGTGTCTGAGTGGGTCTGTGAGTGAGCGCATGAATGTCTGAGTGGATCTCTGAGTAGGTGTATGAGTGTCTCAATGGGTCTTTGAGTGAGAATATAAATCTCTGAGTGGGTGAGTGAATGGGTGCATGCATGAGTGTCTGTGTGGGTCTGTACCTGGGAGGGTGTGTGTCTGGGTGGGTCTGTGAGTGAATGCATAAGTCTTTGAGTGGGTGAGTGAGTGGGTGCATGTATATCTGAGTGTGTCTGTGAGTGGGTGTGTGAGTCTGAGTACATGAGTGAGTGATTGAGTGCAGAAGTCTCTAAGAGGGTCTGTATGGGTATGTGAGTGACTGTATAGGTGTGTGAGTGACTGTATGAGTGTCTGAGTGGATCGCTGACTGGGGAGTGTCTCAATAGGTCATCAGTGGGTGGGTGTCTCAGTGCATCTGTGAGTGCATACATGAGTGTGTGCATAGGTCTGTAAGTGGGTACATGAGTCTCTGAGCTGGCCTGTACAATGGGTGCATGACTGTTAGAAATGGCCCTTTTTGCAGGCTTATCCACAAACTTTTAGCTTCTTCCTCCTTTGTTTTTCCTGACCTGTGGTTGTTGGCTATAGAACTCTTGGTATTTTACCACTGCTGATCAGTGCTAAAGTGCATATGCTCTCTGTGTAAATTGTTATTGTGATTGGTTATCCATGATTGGCATATTTGTCTTACAAGTAGGTCCCTAGTAAAGTGCACTGAGTGTGCCAGGGCTGGTAACTCAAATGCTACTAGTGTGCTTGCAGCACTGATTGTGCCACCCACTTGAGTAGCCCTGAAAAGAAGCCTCAGGCCTGCCACTGCAATGCCTGTGCGCAGTTTGTTAACTGCCATGTCAACCTGGCCAGTGCACCCACTTGCCAGGCCTTACCCTTCCCTTTTCCTACATATAGGACACCCCTATGTTAGGCCCAAGGCACCCCCCTGGGCAGGGTGCAGTGTATGTGAAAGGTAGGACATGTACTGGTGTGTGTAACATGTCTTGATAGTGAATACTCCCAATTTTGTTTTTCACTATGGAAAGACTATCTTGCCCATAGGACAGAATGGGGAATGCTGTGTAACAGTTTTACAAGCATATCTTCCCAGAGGAGTGAGATAACAAATTCGAGTCTGGTATCCCTGAACTCAGACTTTAATAACACATCTTTTAGGAAGGATTGTTTTTAAATTCTGTGTTTGAAAATAGCACTTTTAGAAAGTGTTTATTTTCTTGTTCAACCTTTCTGTGTGCCTTTGCCTGTTTGTGGATTGACTATCTGGCTTGAGAGTGACAGGGGCTGGGGTGGCACCAGGAGTCTGGAGGAGTCAGCACTAGGCTGAATAGGCCGATCTGCATTTGGAGTGGTGGGAGGAGTAGCACCTGGGCCTGAATATGGCTGTGCCTGCCTTCCACAATGCTGGCTCCACCCCCTGAGATGTGTCTGATGACCCTGGCTCACACTAACAAAGGAAGAAGTGTGCACCCAGAACTGGTTTGGACTGGGTCCAGGACCCCTTACACCTAGAGAACAAAGACTTTTGGGGTATAAATATGAGAGCTGAAACCCCTGAACTTTGGATCATCCTGGAATTCAAGAGGAACCTTTGCCGAGGAGAAGAGCTGGAGAAACTGAAGAGAAGGACTGCCTTTGCTGTGTGTTCTGGGGCTAACCTGCAGTTGCTATTCTGCCAAGGAAAGGAAAATAACTTTGCTGTGTGCTGTGTCCCCTGCTTGAAGAAGATCTCTAAGGGCCTGAGGAGAGCTAGCCTCCTGTTTTGAAGTCCCAGGAACACAAGGACTTCACCCCCAGCTCCCCTGAACTCTGCTGTGTGAGTTCTGACCTGCCTAGAGTGCCTGACCCAGTTGTAGGGCCTCTGGAGGTTGCTTGCTGCTGTTTGGGAGCTGGAAGAAGAAGAAGTGTGAAAAGTACTGCAGAACCCGTTGTATCGCTCTTTTTGCTGCACGTTTCACTGGCGCATCTCAACATTGCGAGAAGATTTCCATTGCATTGCTGTGTTGCTGCGAAGATCGTCGCAGCGCCTCTCGCCGCTGCAAGAACCGACGCATCGTGGGATCGCGACTGCAGAGGAACGACGCTGCGCCACGCAACGCTGCCGCATCGATCGCTGTTGCATCCCGAAGATCTACGCATCGTACCTGTGTGAGACGCTTTCCCAACGCATCACTTGCAAACTGGAACCGGCACGAACACTCAACGCATTGCTCCCCCTACAGATCAGACTCGATGCAACCTGTCAGCTGTGTTTTGTGGGGCTGTCGCATCGTCTCCTTAGGGTCTCAGGAGTGTTGCATCTCTTTGGTTTCCTACGCTGCAGCTGTTTGACTTGGGAACTTTTGTCGCATCTACAGGCACTTTGATGAAAGGTCATGCATCCATAGATTTCTATGGTACAAGTTCTTGAAACATTTTTAAAGTCATATTTTTAACTGGGTATGTTGAATTTTTGTCATTTTGGTCTTGTGTAGTTTAGATAAAGATACTTTATTTTTCTAAACTGTTGTGGTGTCCATTTGTGGTGTTTTCACTGTGTTACTGTAAGTGTTGGTACAAATACTTTACACATTGCCTTTGGGATAAGCCTGTCTTTTCGTGCCAAGCTACCAAGGGGGTGAGCAGGGGTTAACTAAAGAGTGTATCCCCCTTACCCTGACTAGAAGCAAAGGTCCCTATTTGGACAAAGATACCTACCTCTGCCAACTAGAGACCCCCAGTTCTAACAGTGACTCTTCAAGTGAGTCTGTAAGTGGATGCATGAGTATCTGAGTGGGTCTGTGACTGGGTGCATGAGTGCCCAGGTGGCTTTGTGTGTGGGTGTAAGAGTCTCTAAGTGGGTATGAGACTGTGTGCATGAGTCTATGAGTGGGTCTTTAAGTAGGTGTGTGTCTCTGGGTGTGTCTATGCATGGGTGCGTCACTCTCCAAGTGAGTCTCTAAGTGGACACATGAATACCTGAATTGGTATGTGAGTGGGTGCATAAGTATCTGACTGGGCATGTGACTGGATGTATAACTGTGTGAGTGGGTATGTGAAGGGGTGTATAAGTGTCTGAGTGAGTTTGACAGAGTGTACATGAATCTGTGACAGTGACTTGCTAGTGTTTTTATATTTCCACCAATATAGGTGAAGACGTTGCAATAGTCGCTATGTCCCTGAGACGGTAGACGGAGGCCGTGCTGGTGGCTGCCTCATTGTCGCAAATATATAAAAAAAAGATTTTGGACACATAAATTGTGTCACTAACATCACCATTTCTGAAACATCTGTAGATCCTTCCTTTTATCCTTCTTAGCATTGCAGGTAGCACCAAGACACCCTAGGGTAAATGTTGCGCTTTACAAATTAAAATCATATCGTATCAAAATCAAACATGGGGTCAGAGTACCTCCACCCTGAATCCTTATGTTAGCTTTCACAGATATTTTCAGCCCCGGGAACTGTTCTGGATCGAATAAATGGCAGCTGCAACTTTGTGTTCAGGTTGCGTCCAGCCAGTCAGAACATTCCTACTGGCGTGAAATTTGCCATTTACTGCTGATTCATCACAAAATATCAGCAACCACCGCGAAAATGCCGCAAAATATCCCTGACCAGAGATAGCGCTATATTATTCATTTAAATTTCTCAAAAAGTACTGAACGCATTTGCACAGATTGGCACTAAATAACAAAAAGCACAATCTGCACAACAACATCTAACTTTCTGCCAAATGTGGTGCAATTCCGTCCTGCGGTTCAGGCTGTTGGTTTGACAACGCTTTCCAATGGGAATTAACATTACAAAAAAAGCCTTAATTTGTGCACCTATTTCTTGGTCCCCACTGCATGGATCACTTCCAAACTTTCCAGGATGCACGGAACCTTCTTTGACACTTGTTTTGTAAAATTCTGTCCAGATTGGTCAAACAATGCCAAAGTTATGGGTAAGTCAAGAAATGCCTTTCCATTGGAAACTAAGCCCTAACTATAACTACCTACTGGCGACTGCAAGTTGGTATATGTTTGTTGGGGGAGATCCCCACACTCCCAACTTACCTTAAATATGTGGTAAAGGCTTGCATTGTCAAGCAATATATTTGGTAAAACGATGAGTGGTAAAGGCACAGCATGGTAAAAACCTCCTCCCTGCCTAACTTTTGGTTCCATCAAATCCAAAGCAACATATCACAGCCCTTGCAGCTCCTGATCAGAACTGACGAGATGTGATGCAACTTGAAGCAGGACTTCACAGTGTAGCACTGATCAGCTTCTGAGTGGAATGGACACAGAGCAAGATGGAGACTTTCATCAAGGACATAATGTACTTCTCTCAGTGGGACTAACCCTGACCCCGTATTTGGCCCACACTCCATTGCGATCAGCATGAACTTGTTACTTTGTACCAGTCTGGTGCTGACAGGCAGCCACAGTTGGCGATTTGTGCTTTTGGCGCTATTTTTACTAATACCTTTAACAAGTCAATATCTCTAGTTCTACTGCTTGGATTTTTGCTGTTCGGGTAACACTTTATTTATTGCAGTTTACTCTATGCTTCTAAAATGGTTTGGGATTTTTCTAGTGTTGTGTTTTTCAATGTATTTCTATTTGTGTGCTTCTTAAACACTCAACACATTGCCTCGAAATTAAACCTGACTGCTTTGTGCCATGCTAGCAGAGGGTTAAACACAGGTTAAGTTAGTGGCTTTTGTGGTTCGCCCTGACAAAGATTATGATACTTGCCTGAGTGGGGATTCCACCCCCCTGAGCCAATATCACATATTTTTACAGGCATTTCTCACCCTTTTTAGGTTTTCTTTGCCCATAATACCAACCTAATCTGTCCATTTAGTTCAATAAAATAATCATTCTCATCCCAATAAAAACCCATCAAAAATTAAGAATGTCTATGAAGGTAATCGGATTAGTCTTCAGGTAAATTTCACCCACCACCCAAAAATTGATTACTTCCATTAACTTGATCACCCTACATGTGTATCTGACTACTGCCTCTATTACAAATCATGCTGTATCTAGGTGTGGCACTGCTGCACCTGGAATTAAACAATCTGGCCAGTAAATGCCAAACCTAGAATTACGGGTTTTAGTGAGTGTCACAGTGTCGGATTTAACAGGTGCAATTTCAGAGAATGAAAAGCTGCTTCCGGATTTACATCTCAGTTATACAAGTACACTGTTTTAGCAGCCAATTCATCCGTTGATAAGAAGCAATCCTACAGTGCAGGAAATCACATCACAGATAAGAGTGTGTTATTTCATATAGCCAGGATCGCAAGCAATCTGTACACACAGCTCACACTTGCATGTAATGCCTTACCACATTGAGCTGCACAGAGGCAGATTGGATACTTCCACCCCAAGGCTATCCGGTTAGCCCTCGAGGCATTTAAGATCCATCACGATCCTGCGCTGCAGAAATACATCCAGACATGTTCATTTCACGCTTCCATGCTATAGCCTCCTGGGGACTGCAGAAATGGAAGATTTTTGAGCGAGAGCTGCATGTGGTTGCAGAGGACCAAGTAAATGATGAAACTTGGCTTATTAGACAGTGCCATAGCCTAGACATGGCAGGACTTAACAGGCAAGCGAAGGTGGTGTCTAGCTGTAAACAGATACAGATTCCTTCAATGGTAATTTTCTGTGTGTTGCTCTGGAGGGGAAAGATAGTGGAGATGTGTTTTCAGAGAGCTGCGTAATTGACTAATGAAGTCTCCTGTATGCAAATGTAAAGTAAGTTATATACGCCTTCTGTCATCCCGAGGGTAGACATACAGATGTGATAATGCATGTGGCCAGTCTGATAGTAACTCTGGCACTGATCACATGCATGTTGTTTTGGTTAAAAAGTCAAAATAGAATGGTGTAAGAAACTGCTAAAAATGAATGCTAAAGAAGGGTAAGTGAGAAATCAAAGAGAATTACCTCAGCAGAGGTTTGCGGTCGCGTGAGTTATAGTTGCCTGCACTAACTATAACGGGGGAATTTCATTGGTTTTTTACGAGTGAAATGTCCAGCTAACTATAACATGTGTGAAACCTATGGTTTTTTAAGTGAATATATATATATATATATATCCAAGAAAGAAGTGACTAAAACATATAGATTCACCAAAGAACAAAATTATGTTTCCACTACAACGTTTCAGCTTCTTCCTTCCTCAGGTAGTACAAGATGGTTTGCTCAGTGGCTCCACAGATGACACAGCTGAATTTTCAAATAGCATCATGGGTGAAGACTCCATTTGGAATGTGGAATCAAACCCTGGAGATATGTAGTAATCAGGTTGTGTTGTCAGTAATGTTCAGTCCATCTGGATGCAGGGATTTTAAACAGTACATCCAGAAGTTTTCTCTGGAGTCCAGTAGTTCTTTCTTTGAAACATGTCTCACGGGGAAAATCTTCACATCTGATTGTGATGATCCACAAGGTTAAAATGATTGGCTACAGGCTGGTCAATTTTCTTATTAACTATTGCCGATTTGTGGTTCCTGAATCATGTACGGAGGTCATTCATTGCTTGGCCTACATATTGTTTTTTACAGCTTTGCCGTTGGCACTAAATCACATAAATAATGCATGTTGAGCGACATGTAAGATGCTACCTTATTGCATAGGTCCTTCTTTTAACAGAACTAGTTACTGATATTCACACGTGATGCATGTGAGTCACAGCAATGAACCCCTGCATTTGTTACAGCTTGCTTGAGTTCAGCTCTCACAATAAGAGATCAATAAGATCGTAAATTTGGAGCTCTGCAGTGAGCAATGAGTGGTGGTTTTGGAAAAACCTTTTGCAATTTTTCGCAAGTGGACAGTAAGGGAAATGTTTTTTGCATTATATTTCTGTAGTTGGGAGCTGATGGATGATAGTCAACTACAAATGGAATTCTGTCAATTTTGTTTCTGCCGTTGGTATTCCAAATAAGTGCTTCTCTGGGTAACTGCAAATACTTGTCAATTTGTTGCTGTATGATATGCAGAGGATAGCCTCGCCTTTTAAATAATGTAGCAAGCTCCTGTAGATGTTCTTTACCGGTTTCCTCATTGCTGCAGATGCGTCTTATTCTGAGTGCTTGGCTGTAGATGATGCTCAGTTTAGTGTGGTGTGGGTAACATGAAGTCCAGTTTAGATACAAATGAGGATCTGTAGGCTTGTGGTACAGATCAGTTGTAATTTTGTGTTCATGAATGGTGAGTAGCACATCCAGAAAAGGGAGATGATGCTTTTGTTTAGTATTGCTGCTGGTAAATTTGATGGTAGGATGGATAGTGCTGATATAAGCTGTAAATTGTTCCAATGTTCTACTTCCTGCATTCCATATTATAAATATGTCATCAATGTATCGTAGCCATACCAGTGGTTTGATGCTAGAAGTAGCAAGTATACAGTTCTCTAGTTTGCCCATGAAGATATTTGCATAGGATGGAGCCATCCCGAGTGCCCATGGAAGTCCCTTGTATCTGCAGATAATGCTTACCATTGAATGCAAAATTGTTGGATTTAAGGATAACTCTTGCAAAGTTGGTAAGCACATTTGTTGATGGCTTTTTCACAGTTCTGATATTATGACTTTTTCACAGTTCATTTATTTTATTATTTTATTTTTGTGTTCCAAAGGGTTTACTTGAAGTCCTCTCCGAAGTGTCCTTGAACTGTAATTTTCCAACCGTGACTTTCCCATAGAGTTGTGCGGAGCTCGCGTCTGTGTTCTCACGCTGCACTCGTCCTTCGTGGGACCCCTGTGTCACTACTCCGGGTGGTTCCTTGGGGTCCCAGCGATTCTACGTGCTCAAGGCACTGTGTCTAGTGAAGTTGTTGTAAGATAATATATATATATACACACACACACACACACACACACACACACAAATTGCCTGTTAATGGCATGCGTTGTAAAATCAAATGTATTCTCAAAAAATGCAGGGTAAAAAATGCTTTCTAAAGGTATGCAAAGTATTTCCATGCGTTGTTCCATTATACAACCAGGGAGGAGCACACTCCGATGCCAGCCAAGGGTTCAGGACCCGGGGGTACACATCTTGGGGATCAGGACTAACTCCAGGCAGAGGCTTGCATTAGGGCTCAGACAGGTCCAGTTGCAGGTCCAGTGAAGCAGCTCAGCTGGGCAGTTGCAGGGCGGCCTCTGAATCTTGTTGTAGCTCAAACAGGAGGTTAGTCAACTGACCCTTTGTGGTATTCTGGTTAGTCTGGGATAAAGGCAAGCAGGTCCAGTATTCCTTTTGAGACAGCAAGGCAGTCCTTCAGCAACAGGGCAGTCCTTTGGCAGTAGGGAAATCCTGCTCCTGTAACTTCCACAGGTCCAGGAGTGTTAAGATTAGTGGCTCTGGAGGTACAATATTTATATCTGGTGCCATCTGTAGGAGAGTAGGATCTGCTTTTTATGGTTACCCCCACTTTTTGCTGATGTATCACTGTTGTTGACTTAGACTGACTGGAATCCTGCTATCCAGGACCCCAGTCTAGCTGCTTTCTCCTCTAAATTGATTGCATGTACTTTAGGTACACTCCAGATTGGATACTGGGGTACACTTATCAGTCCCTATTATATGGTACCCATGTACTCTGGGCATAGGTACCCCAGAGGCCTACCAGGGACTGCAGCATGTATTATGTCCCCCCTGAGAGACCATTCAAACTGACAACACAGGTCTGCTACTGCAGCATGTGTAAGGTGGTGCATGCACCCCTTACTTAGATATAGGTTCACTATATCTATTATAAATGACTGCACATATAAAACCAGTCACCCCTATGGCAGGCCTTATCAATCCTGATGGCAGGGTGCTGTTTTTTATGTGAGAGGGTGCCACTGCATGAGCAGAGCCCCTCTGCAGCCTTTAGAACCTATTTTCCGGGGTTGTTTGTGATGCAGCCAACCATATATATTTGAGTGCATTATAACCTCACAGTAAATGCTAACTTTAAAACGGCTGCTTAGAAACATGTTGTGTTTGGTGTCGAACACCTTGGGATTATACCTCCCCACCAGTAACTGGCAGGGGAGGTATGATTCCACCCTTCTAGAGGGACTTATGTGAAACACCGGTACACCCGGTACAAGCTTTCTCGACCTGGGCATTACAAAATGGATGCTGCCAGCCACAGACACGAGTCTGCCTCCCTGCTCCTGAGCTGAGCTCGAGCAGGGAAAGGCTTGACAATAGGTTTCCTGTCACAGGGAGGTGTGCCCACCTCTCAGACAGGATTTAGTGTATTGGGGCTGGGTGGGTGAACTCTGAGAGTGTTTGAAAGTCTGCAATGGGGGCACATTTGGTGTCCCTGTGCAAAGTCCAGTTCAAACTGGTTGCAGGAGCCTTTTGCTCCTGATCTGGCTCAGATAACTGGACAAATGACATGGGTGTAGCCACCCCTCTGTCCTGACCTTCTCATAGGTGGGTCCCCTGACTACAGGACTTTAGATTTTTCCTGGACTAAACTCTGCTAGCAGAAACCAAGTACTTCGATGATCTACACTTTGCTGGAAGGCAGAGGAATCTCCCTTGGAGTAAAGAAGTAAGAGTGGTGGTCTGGGGCCATGCAGCCCTACTCCCATAAAATAAGAACTTAAAAAAAAGAAAAAAAAAACTGGCAACTCGCCGGAGGCCCCACACCCTCCCTGCAGCACTCTGCAAACATGCCCCCTGGCGCGTTCTAAGTTGGGGGATTAAGTCCACTTGAATACTGAGGGTTCCTGGGGGGCAACTAGTGCACTAGGTACCTTCAGTAAACGCCACAGAGCTGCATTGCAGAGATGTGGTCTGAGGCCACGCCCTTTTTACACCTCTCTGCAACGCAGCTCTGGGGCACACACTGGAGGTACCTGGTGGGCTAGTTGGCCACCAGGGACCCTCACAATTCATGGGGACTTAGTCCCCCAATTACAACGTGCCAGGGGGCGCGTTTGCACAGTGGTGCAGGGAGGGGGTGGGGCCTGATATTACAAGTTAGCAATCCTGCTTTGTGGGACTTACTGGAGGTAATGAAAGGGGTAGTTGGCCCCCAAAGGTTGAAGTTGGGGGCTAACTACCCCTCCTGTTACCTCCAGTAAATCCCACACAGTGGGATTGCTAAAGGGAATTTGGAGGCTACGCTCACTTTTCTCCACCACTCTGCAAACGCGACTCCTATATTATAGTTAGAAATTAGCATTTAAAAATCCTTAGAAAAACACTGAAAAAACCATAGGTTTCAGGGACTTTATAGTTAGAAATTAGCATTTAAAAAACCTTTGAAATTCACTGAAAAAAACCATAGGTTTCAAGGACGTTATAGTTAGAAATTCGCATTTAAAAAACCTTTGAAATTCACTAAAAAAACCACAGGTTTCAGGGACGTTATAGGTAGTTGGACATTTCACTCGTACAAACCCAGTGAAATTCGGCCATATAGTTAGTTCAGCTATCAATAACTCGCGCCCCCAGAATGTACTGCTGATGATGTCACATATTAAATCACTAATTACATGGTCAGTGAAAACACTGATGACATCACTGATGACATCTCAAATGACATCACTAATGACATCACTGATGACATCATCCACGTGATAAACTGATTCATCTTCTCACACCCTAATATAACCTTTGATACACCCACTCTAAATTACAGACTGCCTTTCTCAACACCATAGACACTCCAACACCAATAACTACATACCCACTCACTGATTCTTAGGTCTACACCCACATCCACTCACTCACCCATACAGTCACTCATACTTTTGGTCACTCATCAGTACAGCACTATCATATGCACTAATACACCTATATAGACACTCACACATTGCCACTCATCCATAGAGTTACTCACACACTTAGTCAGTCATGCAAAGAATCAATCACACTCCCATTTACTCACCTATACAGTTATACACACACCACCTCATTTAATCATACAGATACTAACACATACTTACTCTTTTATACAGTCACTGATACAAGCACAAACTCATCCATACAGCCACTCTGACAATCACTCACTCTCACATATAGTCATTTATATACTCCAACACTCATATATACTGCCTTTCACATATGTAGTTACTCACACATGTACCACTGAGGTATCCATTCACTCGCCAACACACCCATATACAGTCACCCACCCATACAGCCCCTCACAGATGCACTCCTGAATCCATACACCCAGTGAATCACCCACTCACACATCTATGCACAGTCACAAACCCCCACCCACACAGACACTCAGACACCCATACAGATACTCAGACAACCAATCAATCACCCATATAGACACTTAAGTAGCTATTCACCAACCCATGCAGCCGCTTACACACCAACAGACAGACAGATACAGACATTCACACAGTTTAGTCACTAACCCATGCATTCAGTAAGACATGTTTAATCACTCACTTATTCAGTCAGTCATGCACCTACTAAATCATCCATTCAGACACTCATACACCCACTCATTCTGCAATACGCCCATTCCTATATATATTACACATATTTAAACTTTACAGAAACCCACAATCACTGGAGGATGTCATCAGTGATGTCATTTGAGATGTCATCAGTGATGTCACTGGCCATGTCATGAGTGATGTAATATGTGATGTCGTCAGTAGTGCATTGCGGGGGCGCGAGTTATATAGTTATCTGAACTAACTGTAACAGCCGAATTTCACTGGTTTTGTATGAGTGAAATGTCCAACTAACTATAACATCCCTGGAACCTGTGTTTTTTTCAGTGAATATATATATATATAATTAGTGATCCCCTTGCTTATTTCCTCGGATCTCTTTCCTGGTTATAATGAACCACCAGTAGCATAATAGCAACATATTTAAAAGTGATTGCTTGAGGGCAGGGGAAATAACTTCCTCCCCACTGCACTTCCTTTAGAACATGTAAGTGTTCTTGCCAAGTAATCCAGATTTTTGCATGCATCTCTGATGATTCAAGATTTGAATATCTGGTACTTTGACATAATGCAGATTGAGTGGCTTTTATCATGTATTATGCTACGGACCACATTTTGCATGCATATTTTCTTTGCAGAATGTGTAGCAGGTCAATAAGAGTTCACGTTTACAAATTTAAAAACAATTGCATAGAAAAGTATAATTGGTAGTTACCCACCTATATGTACCCTGTAAAAGAAACTGGCACACTCATTGGTTGAGATGTCATGAGTGATGTCATAAATGATGTCATTAAACATTCTATAAGTGATGTCATATGCAAGATCGTAAGCGGTGCATGGTGGGAGCACAATGCTAACTGTAACTGCTTAATTTCTGTGTTTTTTTTGTTCATAACATTAATGTTATGATTGAGAAATTCACCTAACTATAATGTTACTTTAACCTTTGTTTTATTCAGTGAATGTCTGAGATTTTTTTAAATGACAATTGACCTTTTCATCTCTACTAATTATAACGTTACCTTAACCTCTGTGCGTGTGTGTGTGTGTGTGTGTATGTGTGCGTGCGTGCGCATGTGTGTTTGTGTGTGTGTGTATATAAATATATATATGCTGCTGGTGGATTTAAGAGTGATCGCTGGCGAGTGTGGGACATAACTTTCTCCTCACTGTTTTTCATTTAGAACCTGTAAGCATTTTTGCCAAGTAATTCAATGTTTTGCATGCATCTCTGAACATTCAAGAGCTGAGTTTCTGCTACTTTGAAGTAATCCAGTTTGAGGCTTTTATCATGTATTGTGTTATGAACCACACTTTGCATACATATTTTTCGTGTGCAGTCTGTTTTTTACTTAATGGGGTGGATTGAGTTAAACACTGATTATTTTCCCAACCAAGTTTTGTGTACATTTTATAATTCTATTAGAAAACAGAGTTTTCTGAAATGTATTGAGCAGTAGTGTGTTTGTATGTCTGTGTTTATATGCACGCTGTATGAGTAAGGGGTACAGGAATAATAATATCACTATTATAGTATAAGCAACTCTGGGTGTTAGAAGTTTCCCTGACTAATTGTCCATCCATGTTTAGTCATTTGAGGACATTCATGGGGGCATCTGGGTGTGTAGCAGGATATGCATATAGGTGTCTCATGATGTTAAAACTTACAAGCTAGCCATCTTGTCAGAAACCACATGTGATTGCAAAACCTTAACTCGGGAGAAGTCACAAAAAACGTTGCTACCAATGAATGGTTCCTCGTGCCTGTCCTACCACAACAGAAGGTCCTCAGTGTGCAAAGACCTCGGGACTTAACTCTAAACGTGTGGGTTGAAGCAGTGCAATACCTTGCATCGCACAAGGAGCCGATTCATTCTTGCCATGGCTGGAAAGTGAAGGAGTATTCATTCAGTCTGCTCCAAGCACATACGGTGTAACAATCAAAACCTGTATGTCTGTTTAATGAATTCATGCGTGTTTATCGGTACTCACTTCTATGCTGTGATTATGCAGCAGGCAGCTAAAACGGTGGCGGTATAGACAGGAAAGGTAGTTGCTGCAACCTGGTGTAAAGGATATCGATCTGATTGTAACATGCATCACTGCGTTTGAAGCCATAGTGCTGTACGTGCAACACATGGGCCACCGAGGGTCGTTACTGGAGTAAGACACGTTTAACACAAGAATGGATTTGTGCTTATGCTGATACTCGCCGACATCCCCCTGGTTCTGAATTCTCAGACTGTAGGTATGCAGCAATCACTGAATGCAAAATGATGCACTTGAGATGAATTTCACGTAGGCATAGTTCGTGCATTAAATAATACTTCTACTCTGAAGGAACGTAAACAATGACAACCATGGAGCAGATGCCATTGATTTCCATTGGCTGAAATGTGACGTGTCTAGTGTACAAAGCACATGCACGCAATACTCTTTGGTACACAAGCATAGAAGTGTCTTATTACATGCAGGGAATTAACTGGCTGTTTCATGGGTGTGTGATGCTACAGTCATGTTTAATACAACACAACACAGAATGCAAAGACAAAGAAGCCAAGTGGAATGTTACCTGCCCCCTAACGTCACCCGTGGTCATGGATCACACGGAAATTAGCTTAAAGACACGTCATCTAATTTCTCCATCTCACATGCGGTAGGATTTGATATTTTCCTAACTCTGCCTCTCCTGTTCTTTTTTTTATTGAGAGAGTCGTAGCAATAGCACTTGCCACATAGTTCCTGATGCACAAATATTTTTCAAGTGTGCTGAATTTTTAGATCTAATGGTGGCATAGAGGAAGTTTTCTGCAAGTTCACTGACAGATTATTTTGATCTTTCTCACATTGTTTTACTATAGATGTTAATTTTTTTTGTTTTATTTCCAGGTAACAAGCGCATTACAATGCATGATATCATTGTAGTAGTGTACAATCGTTTCTAGTTGCTCTGAAATGTACTCTGTAAGTGCAGAAACTGTTATATGTGTGCGTGAGACATCAACACGTCTTCAGTTGGTTTAGAATATACATTTTGGAGGTATAGTACAACTTTCGACCTATCTTAATTTTCTAATCAATTCTAATCAATGTATCAAATATTTTGCTCTGGGTGAAGGGAAACGCATAAAACCAATATGATAATGATACATACACGTGTTAGCAGCTTCAAAAATATTTCCTACAACTCTATGGAAATATGCCCTTTTGGTGAGCCAATGTGCTGTGATGCCACCTCTCGAAAAATAATCTTTTAAGCCCAGGGACCACGAATGTTCCCCCTAATCATTAGCCAGTCATGTATGAGAAAAGTCAATGATTGAGCAGTAATACATCAACTACAGCTATTTATGAAGAACAATATACTGCTCCAGGCAAGTCCAACTTTCTGTAGACGCTGCACAAGAACTGGAACGATGCTGCTAACTAAATTAGATGACCTTCAACTGATGGCTGATGTCATCACCATTGGCTCCCTCATTTTGTTCAGTTAGTGGAAATTGACAGATGAATGAAGTCGCGCTCAACAGCCAAGCATTAGAGTAGCTCAGCTCTTTATTTTGCAGTTAGAGGAAACCGGAGATATTCTGACCACCCAAAATGAAGAATGCTAGTAAACCGAGCTCAGGCCCAATACTTTGGAAGGATTATTAACTCAGTTTCAACTGACAGCTCTTAGGGGCATATTATCAAGAACGGTGTTAAAAATTATCGCCGGTTTAGTGGCAGAAAACTGCCGCTAAAGCGGCGATAATGGGGTTGATAATATGCCCTTGAGAATTCCAATAGAAGTCCATGTTCTGGTGTGAACCTGAGCTTCTATGGGAATTCTCAAGGGCATATATCAAGCCATTATCACCGCTTTAGCAGAAGTTTTCTGCCGCTAAACCGCCGATAATTTTAATACCGTCCTTGATAATATGCCCCCATGTGATTCAAATTTTACTTGTGTCCTGCATATTTTCGCCCCATAGGGTGTGTAAAGGAATAAACCTGAGTCTCTAACACTATTGATGCCCCAGCTTGAACACATAAATAGTTCCCAACGGCATATTATGTGAATACATATCCAATTTAACATATTCATATCCATATCCCAAAGAGCAATAAAAATGAGCATACAATCAGGTTTATATTTATCTGAAAGATGTGATATCGGTCATCATAAAATTACTTTACAGATAACTTGATGATAAGGGGCAGTGAACGTGATGCAAAATGCATAGATCAGAACAACAGAGATCTATGTGTCAAATGTTGATCAGTTGGTAAAGATGCAGAATGAACATGAGAGAGTATTTGAAAGTAGGGGAGCATAATATTTGCTCAGAATTGATCAAACTCGAATTGTTCTAGGAGAGTTTGTGGCGCTTCTTTTACTACGAAAAGTTTGAATCAAGATGTGCATATTAAATCTCAATTTTCACATAAATGTATTAACAAGCCATAGGCACTGAAAGGGCCTCGTTAAATATTCAAGTAAGTTCATGGCGTGACAAGTCACTGAAATATGTTGCTTTCCAAGAGATAACCCTGTGTTTTCCAAGCTGTTGAATGAATGCCTTCATCAACAACTGCTTATATTGTGCCAGGGACAGAATATTGTCTCCCCGCCCCAATATGCTCAGAGTCTAGACAACCATAAGGGTGAGTAGCCACTGAGAAAAAAATCACCATGGTAAACAAACACTGCTGTACTACTTATGAACTCATTTCAAATATTGGAAAAGTATCCAATTTGAAATCATTTTTAATCATTTGTATAGTTAGTTTTTACAGGCACTACTTGGTAGCTCTGTATTGTTTCATCTGTATACATAAATGTTCTTGAGACTCAGCCAGGGGCTCTTCGGTGAGATAGTACACTAGTTTTCGGTCAACAATAGGGCCAATTCAGTGCCCTGTATATGTCTCAGAAGACTTTTCATAAAGCAGGTCCTGCCTTCCTAATCAATTGGCTCAACCATTGTTATCTTCCTAAGTCACTTTATAAAGCAATTTCAAAACACTGCATAAAGTATTGGATCTCGTCAGGAGAGCTATCTTTTTTCTACAGACAGTAAAACAGTGTGATCAACTGCCTAATGAAGTGTGTAAGTCTAAAAAACATGATAGCATATGAAAGCAGTTACACTGTTCTCATTTTGAAACTTTAGTTTTTCATGCAGAGCACACAGCAGTCGTAATGAAGGCTCAGAGCTTTACTGGAGTGTCAATGGCAATTTTGACATTCAAATGGCATCCTTTATTGTAACCAACGCTGCAGATCATTTCAAACACTGTGCTGAGTACCACAATACCATCAGATTGCTTATTCCCCTTCATTGGAGAAAGTAGCCACCATTTTGCTTCCTTTACCATCTCGCATTAAAGTGACTGGAATGCTCCGCACTATATTTTGATACTAGTTCACACAGTTTGCCTATAATTCCATATTGATAGTTCCTTGCACTTGTGTAGTTTGACAATTATGTTTCAGCAGTTACTGTCAAAACATTTTGTCCACAAAAAACGTTATTTAAAATTCTGTTCTCTGTCAAAAGGAAGAAAAGAAGTCAAGTGTTCTTGTTTGAACCTTTTGTGGATACAGCCCATATTTTTGTACATATTGGCACTATTAATAATCACTAGTTACATGTAATCTGGAGGAAGCCAATATCTCAAGCTTGATAAGCATGTATGTAACCTGTTTCCACTTGTTCATGTATAGATTTGGTGGGGTGACAATACTAATGTTTCATCCCTGCCAGACCACTACTTTGGTAGTAAACCCTAGGTGCATCAATCAATCAATTATTTGTATAGCACTCCTAGTCACCCCAGGGGTGGATTCAGGCACTGTGCTGCAGGTATCAGTTGAAGAGCCATGTTTTGAGTTCCTTCCCGAAGGGATTCATTGAGGGAGAAGTGTAGAGGTGGAGGGAGAGGGTGTTCCAGGTTTTCAAAGCTAGGTGGGACAAGGAACATCTTCTGAACCGGCTGTGGCTAGGTCTAGGTGTGAGGAGCGGAGGTTTCTGGAGGACTGATGGAAGATTAGGTTGTGGTTCATGTAGTCTGCTCCTTGATTGTGGAGGGTTTTGTATGCATGGGTCAAGAGCTTGAACTGGCATCTCTTCTAGATGGGGAGTCAGTTGAGGTCTTTCAAGTGCTCGGTAATGTGTGTCCTCTTGGGAAGGTTGAGGATCAGTCTGGCTGCTGCTTTCTGAATTGTCTGATCACTTTGCAAGAGTTCAATGGAAGTGGCGGCATAGAGTGCACCGCTGTAGCCAAACTGGCTGGTGATGAGGGCCTGCGTCGCAGTTTTCCTTTTGCTGATGGGTAGCCATCTGAAGATTTTGCGGGGCTGCGGATCATGTGGTAGCAGGCTGAGGTGACAGTGTTGACGTGACATTTCGTGGAGAGTTCACTGTCCAGTAAAATGCCTGGTTTCAGGCATGGTCTTTTGGTGTGGGGGTGGGTCTGCGCTCCGTTGGCCACCAAGAATCATTCCAAAGGGCGGTGTGTCTACCAAAGATCAGAATATCTTTTTTGTCCATGTTGACTTTTAGGCAGTTGTCTTTCATCCATGTCGCTACGTTCTTCATGCAGTTGTAGAAGATGGTTTTCATCAAGGTGGGTTGCGTTGAGAGAGAGAGTACCAGTTGAGTGTTGTCACCAAAGGAGATGATGTTGATGTTGTGCGATTTGACGTTCCCTGTGAGTGGAGTCATGTAGTTAGTTGTTGAAGAGGGTAGGCAAGGGATGATCATTCTCTTTGCTTTATTGCTGAATTGAGTGTTGGTATCTTTTTGTGCATAAGACAGTATAAAATGCTCTCTAGAGGGAAGATGAATTCATCTCATCTTTATCAGTTCATCTACTCTTTATCATCTGTAGAAAACCTAGCATAAAAAAACAAAAAGAGAAGGAATAAAAACTTTCTTGTCCAATTGATTGCTCTACTCATCCAATTTGAATATAATTATAAATAAAGCTACGATACATGAGATCTTGAGATACACTATAAAGAACAGAATTATAGACAGTGAACAAAAAGTGGGTGATGCTCAAGAAGCTGTTGGGCAACACATCAGAAGAATAAGGGTTTTCCTTCCTATTCCTAAAGATTTACCTGTCTGTCTCTGTCCTTACAAAAGGATTATTGTTTGGGCATGCTACTATAATGTTCCAATAAAAATGATTTAACAAGAATCATAATAATGTTATCCTCATAGTATGTTAAACCAAACCTATTGACTAGGGCAGGGAAAAAAAAGAAGCCAAGCATTTGGTCAGGCCACAAATTATGTATTTTTCATCCTTTGTCTAAGGCTACTGCTGCAAAGAAAATAATTTTCTCACTTTACATTGCAAAGTAAAGAGAAAAACATCAAATGTGTTATTTTAAACTGACAGATGAGACTACTTACTTCTTTGAAGAGCCGACAAAGCCAAGAAAATAATAAGCACGCGCAAGCAGGAAGATATGGAGACATCTCATTGTATGAATATTTATTTTAAATATTCTTGTCTATTTTTGGAAACTCTCTTTCAAAGTTATTATATGTTTCTTCTTTCTGCAAACACTCACTTTCTTTACCTGTTTATGCTCTATATATGTACATTTTTAAAATCTGGAAGTTCCAGACTCTTTGATCTGCTTTCTTCAATGTGTTTTCATGCTCTTCTAAAATGATCAGTTGGTTCAGATCCAGTGTTGATTATTAGGCACTCTAGCACATGTTTTCTTTAATTGTTTTTCCCTAATGGCTTTTTTATTTCTCACTTTGATTCTTTCAAGTATTTTTATATGCTACTTTTGGTAATTTATCTATTATCATCCCATCACTATTCTTTTGAAGACATCTGTGAATCCAATAATAAAATTTCACCTATAATGTCATACATATGGTTTCTTAGTGCATTCCATGTTTAGGGCTATCTCTTAGTAATGTGAGATGATCAGAGAATCTCATCTTCCATTTATCTGCTCTCCTGCAAGGAACATATTGTTATGAAACTGAATGCTTGAAAGTTGAAAGTCAATGGGTGGGCAATATGTTTTCTCCCCTTCAGCTGGTATTATTAGAGACATTGCTGTCCATAATTATGACTCTCTTGTTGTAGAAGTAAAATAAATAGAGTGCCTAAAGCATCTGGCTGCTACTGAATAGGGCTCTAAAAGACACCAATTATTTATCCTTAATATTTGTGGTCCACTTTAGTGGTATCCCCCAAAAATTTTTAGAAATACCATAAGAGCTAAGACAATGCACCCTCCCCGGGATAATGACATTTCTGCCGGTTATTTTAATTAGATCATCTACATAGTTGCTCATAGAAATTGTAAATTTACGTTTAGGTGAAGTCTTGCAGATCTATTCATTTTTCCATAAACTTTAATTGAGAATCTGGTATATTTTTAAGAATACAAATGTGATAACAACTGTCAATAAATCTGATCCTTTATTACATGATATTAATTGTATTACAAGTAGCAATGAATATGTCCCTTTAACAGCAACAGAGGACCTTCCTGACTTAAACAGGACTATTTAATTATACTCATGCTGCATTTTCTTTCTGAAAATTTCTCAGCCCTATAAATGCATTCTGCTGTTGCCACATTTTAGTGTGATGGGCTGGAACAAGCCATTGATTTACTCTCTGTTTCAAATTTCTTGCTTAGTAAACCAACCTCTCAAGAACATGATGATCGAAAATTTGGCATCTAATGTTACCTCTTTTATTAAAGTCCAGGTACATTTCTGTATTGTACATGTCTTTAAAGCAGGTTGTGTAAATTATTCCCTTAAAAGTGAATGGTGATAGTCATCATTTTTTTATTTGAACCATCTTGGGACATCAGCCTGTTTGTGTTTAAGCAGTCATTTGCAAACCTGTTTCAGACAGAATAGTGTAAGATGTGTTTTAAATTCCTAAATCTGACACCTTCTTCAATTATAGTATTTTCATTATAGTCAGAGAAGCTGTATGATTTTTTATATGCCCAAGAATTTAGATGAAATTGAGTCACATCTCTTAAAAGAACCCTAACATGTCCTATAAACATCAATTTCCATGTTCATGACATCAAAACAAAGAGATAAGAATGTCACAAGAGCTTGCCCCTCAATTCTAAGAGGATGCACATTAGACTAGTGAGTAATAAAACAGGAGGTTTACTGCAAATGTTGTACAAATACCCACCATTAGGTGCTTAAAGTGGTGCATTGCTTACTTATGTATGAACAGATGTGGAGAAAGGGGAGGGAATTGGTCAACAATGACCAGACCAAGTGCATAGTATTTGGTTAGAGAACAAAGGACACATGGGTAGATGTGTGAACCTTGCATCCTTTTGTTTAATAGCATGCTAAATAGGTCCCCTGCGAAGCACTGCAAAGTATATTTTTTTTTGTCAAAAATCTTTTTATTCAGCATTATAAGGAATACCACATATAGAGTACAGTAGGGTGCACAGAACCCAGAGTCAAACCCCTCGGCTAATGGAAGTCCAGTTGCACGTAGCGCTAGGTCTGATACTGTCCCCCTGTTATCTGCAAAGCTGAGACCCATTTTGTGTCGGGCGAACCGCCCGTGATCAAGACCATATAGACAGCGAAAAAAATGAAAAAGAAGAACCAAGCAACCCCCTCCCAAGCCCTGGTGGTGGTGAAACCGTACAAGAATAGAGTAAGTCGCACGGGTGTGTCAAGAAGGTGCTGCTGCAGGAACGGAGCCTAAACTGTGAGAGGAGTTGCGGGGGCTGTGGTCAATTCGTAACGAGGGAGTTAGAACTGGAAGAGCTGCATGGACCTTAAGGAGGGAGGGCACACTGCCAAGTATACTTTTTAAATATTCTTACTCACATATTCACTAATCCTGCAATTTCTCAGAAAGTGCTGCCTTTTCAATCCTAAAGGCATAGCTGGCTGTTGATCCTTTCCTTTTTCGCCCAAATTCAAAGATGGTGCTGATGCTGCCTACTCTGTGAAACCAAGAGTTCTCTTGGTTAATTAGGTAAATTAGCCCAAAGACTAACAGCAAATGGTTACACAACAAAAACGTTTAAAGGCTGCCTATCTATAATATGTTTTTCAACACCAAACATTAGCCTCTTCTTAAGCATATGTCATTAGAAGGGCATTACACATTGCTCGAATATTCGCGGGCTCCACTGTTGGGAACCCCTAAGATCATTAATGTTTCATAAAAAGTAAATGAGTGGCCTTTAAAAACGCTAAGTATTGGTTGGGCCTCTTCCTCCCAAAGAGCTTTTTTTTTTACTTGTTTGCTGACCTCACAGACTGTATTTTGTCAATGTGAAACAGACGTTGCTCACCAACCTAATAGAATGTAGTAGTCCAACAATATTTCCAGCCAGGGGTCTTTACATACTTGTTTCATAAGAACCACATGCCTCAATGTGGTGTGAGATTTTGGGTGCAGGGAGTAATAGGTAATAGCTACTTCACAATATAGTGATCTAAACAAGTATGTTTTGTGGAAACCCTTGCACTATGTTATATGTTATGTCATGTTATGTTATGTTATGTTATGTTATGTTATGTTATGTTATGTTATGTTATAATAGACTTATAGCGCGCACTAATACTCGAGAGTGTCCTGGCGCGGACGCAAGGCTGCCGGCACTGGTGCTAGGGGGTACTCTGTACGCCAGTGGGAGAGGGCAGGAATGCACCGAATCATAGGAGATATGGCGCATTCCTACCACACAACACAGTCCACCAAGATGTCTTGCTGCGTTGGGTGAATTTTTAATAAATCTGCTGCTGTGTTTGTGAACATAACTCTATACCTGTCACAGAACACAGTGCACTATGATTGATCCATGACTGACAAAACTAAAGCTAATGTAAAGCACTTTCAAAGGCAAGTCACAAGCATATTGTTATAATGTAAGTAACTACCACAAAGTGCAAGATACAATTTATATAGAGACAGAGATTAAAAGACTGTCAGTAGACATTTTATTTTGTGACCTTGTTTCATGCCAAAGTGAAAAGAAAGTAAACATTCATCATTATGTTATCAATGTTAAGTAAATTCCATTTGAAATCTTTTCTCATATTTGCCAGCCCATAATTTCATCAGTTTTGCACGTTGTAATTTACATGTGAATATATGCATGGAATGTTCTCCTGTGACGAGCCACATGTTCCGTAAAAATGTCACCAGGGAGTAAAAAAGCATTAAGCCATGTGTGAAATCACATTGTATTAAAGCAATACAGACAAATTAATTCTAATATGAGACAGGCACTCCAATTACAGTGGTTTAAGGTTTTTTCAGAACGTACAAATGAAACAACCTTGCTTATTATGTAGGAATGTGTAAATCATAATTACATTTTAAATAATGAGCATAGCTAATGTTAAAATCGCAATATTTTCTAATAAAATTCATATTTATACTAGCATTGTGAGATCATCCCCCTTTTTGTGTGGTGAGCCCCATTTTTTACTGAATTATCGTCTCGTTCTTTAAAATCTGCACTAAGGCACTGCTTTCCGGGTCCCAGAGTATGTGCTTTGACTCCTAAAATATGTAGAAATTTGGTAACACCTAACTGGTATATTTTAACCATTTATATAAGTCATATGATATGGTGCTGAAACTGCAGTCTTGGCATTGAAAGTTAAATGTCACCTGTGGACTGCAGCACCTAATGTGCTATCCACTAGTGTGACAAAGAAAAACATGGATTCAGGCCTACAACAGCTGCAGTTTACACCTGCAATGTGTCCTATTAAAATAACAATTTTAACAGGTCAAAACCTCCCTTTTTAATATCAGTGGGTCATCAATTTGAAAACCTTTTAGACCAGATGGTAGGGTGCAAGGTATTTAAAAGTGGGAACATTAATGTTACAATGTCCCTACAGTGGTAAGGCCCTAAAAGATATTTTCACTGTAGGAGGCCCAATTGGCTTATGTATAAAAAAAAAAGTACAGTTTAAAATGCTAATAGTGTATATTGGTAATGTGAGCAGCTAGAGAAATAATTTTAAAACAAGTTATTTGAACACCAAATCAATGATAAAGTCGGATAAAGTCAGATTCTAAATAAATATTTAGCAAATTTGACTTTTAGAAAGTTACTCTTTACCTGCCTGAACTGTCAAAAGGTTAATTAGCATTAGACTCTGACAACTACCAGTCTGTGCTCATACGAGGAAGAGGTTTGAAAGAAGTGTGAAATTCCTCCCAGGGGCATACAATAGGGTGACCTGAGTGGGAAGAGGTGACTCTACTGAGAGCAATAGAAAATGCAGGGTGGGAGCTTTGTGCCTCCTGTTTATGTACAGTGTCGAATTCTGCTTAACAGGTCTGTCTGAACCACATGCTCTTGTTGGGACCCAAAAGTACTCTACATGGTAAAAGATGTGTACCCCTCCCCTGAGCCCAACTGTACTGTTGCCTGGATCCTTAATGCTGATTTGTTGTCATTGGTGGACATGGATCATGCATGTGCACCATGACATTAGCTTGTCTCACAGATTGCAGTCTTGTTGGACCAAGAGAGGTGCCCAAAGCACTGCGCTCATAGTGGTGGAAGGCTACTGCCTTCACCAGGAGTTAAGCAGCACAAGCACAGTGGTGGCAGCCTACCGTTTAGTGATCAGTAATAGTGAATAGAACCTTTTTACCATGTGTCACTGGAGTGAGTTCTCCAGGCTCACTCTTCTTTTTGTCACATTTCCACGGCTGTATACTTAACTAACTGCTGGCCAAGTTAGATGTGGAAGGATGTGCATGGTGGAAATACAAGGGGTGAAATGTGGTACAGTGCATGCATGGTAAATGTGTGTATGTGTCAGTGAGTGTTTTCTAAATAGAACACTCTGGTACAATACAGAAAGGCTGCAGTACTGAACAGTGTGTGCAGGCTGAACGCAAGTTATGCTTGTGGTAACATTATATATGAGAATAACATTGCTGTGCAGTAGGTTTGCTGTGAATGCATGCTGAGTGCAAGTGTGCCTGCCCTGATACCGTACACAGAGGACATTGGGTTCCATTTTGGGAAGCTCAGGCCTGCATGGTGGACAAAGTGAGGAGTAGAGGAACATCCAGCCTCTCAAATGGATTTTTGATTCAACGATCGATAAAGGGGCCGGGGTCTGGACACATCTCAGTAAGAGAGAGATGGAGCTGATAGGGAATCATGTAAATTAGCACTGGGAGCCCAGGATTTACCTTTTGATGCACATATCACTGTGGCTGACACCCAGGTGTGAACTCTGGTCACACCCACAAAGCTGTCGGTTAATCACCTTCAGAGTCCTGCCTGCTGTGAAAGGCATCCTTTAGGGAAGATAAGAAAGGGAAATTATTATTATTATTATTATTATTTGGATTTGTAATGCGCATGGCTGCCACAGCAACGAGGCGTCCCAGCGCAGCAGTCAGAACCCAAAAAAATGAGAGCCAGTTCAGTTGTCGGGGTTAAATGGTGGGGATGGGGAAAAGCCATGTCTTCAGGGCCTTTTGGAATGCTAGATGACTAGGAATAGTTTTAACTGAAAACGGGAGAGAGCTCCACAATTTGGCCGCTAAATTTCGAAACGAGCGCCCCCCGGCTCTGGCTCTCCACACTCGGGGGACGCAGACCAGGGCATGTTCAGCGGAGCGCAAAGAGCGCTCTGGTACATATGCCTCCAGTAGATCTAGAAGGCCCGACGGGGCCTGCTTTGCTAGAATCTTGTGAGAGATACACAGTGCCTTAAATTGAATCCTCTTACACACTGGTAGCCAGTGAAGTTTAGGGAGCAGCTGGGCAACCGAATAGTACTTAGGTAGTGAAACCAAGATCCGTGCCGCTGCATTCTGGACCCTCTGGAGGCGGTTTACACTAGCCCGTGTGGCTCCCAGGTAGAGGCAATTTCCGTAATCTAGTCTAGTGAGAAGTGACGCTTGAATAATAGTCTGCCGCACTGGGGGGGGGGGGGGAAACCCAAGCAGTGGCTTAAGACCTCGCAGGAGGCCAAAGCAGGCGCCGGCAACGGCCTTGGTTTGTTTTTCGAAGGTCAGACCTCGGTCAAACCATATCCCGAGATTTTTTACAGAGTCCCTAGGGACTGGGGCAGGCTTCAGACGGTCCGGCCAATAGAGATCCGTCCATAACTCCCTATCCTTTCCGAAAAGCAGAATTTCGGATTTCCCGGAAATTAGCTAAAGGTAGTTTGCTGCCATCCAGTCAGAGATAGCCAACAAATTGTCCCTGAAGTTAGTTAAGTTGGTAGGGCTTTTCTTGGAGAAACTTATCATCAATTGGGTATCATCAGCGTATGATACCAGGGACAGCCCCCGTCCCTTCACCAGCACCGCCAGAGGGCTGACGTAAAGATTGAATAAAAGCGGGCTTAATATAGAGCCTTGTGGAACTCCCTGGTGAAGTGCACATTTTTGTGAGGAGAAGGGAGGTGCCAAGACCTGAAAGGATCTCTCTGATAGAAATGATGTGATCCAGGCCAAGGCCAGGTCCCTAACCCCGATGTCCTGTAGGCGTTTTTGTGAGATATCGTGTCGAAAGCGGCACTTAGATCCAATAGGATCAAGGCCGCTGAGTCGCCTACATCTAAATGACCTTTAATCGTTTCTGATACAACCAGAAGTGCAGATTCAGTGCTATGCCGAGGTCGAAAACCATGTTGGGTGGGGTCGAATAAGGCGTGTTGCTCAACATAACCAGCTAGGATGGAGTTAACATGCGCCTCCGTAACTTTGGCCAGGAAGGGTAATTGCGAGATGGGGCGAAAATTACCTGGATCAGATGTGGCTAGAGAGGGTTTTTTCAACAGGGGGACGACTTTGGCATGTTTCCAGGCTCGTGGAACTGATGCCGTAGACAATGACCGATTGACCACGTCTAGGCACAGCTCTGAGATTGAGGAGTAAAGCTGATGGGAAACGGGTGGGAGTCACTGGGTCAGCTGGAGAGCCCGATTTAATTTTTGAACATAGGGCCACAAACTCCAGCGACGTAATAGGAGGAAATACCCCCAGACTATAGCCGTCCATATTCATGCCCTCAACTGAATCCACCTCTGCAGACAAGGGAACTACTTGTGGGAGTCCCTGATAAATCAGTTCCACCTTATTAATAAAGTATGTGGCTAGCTCATTACATTGATTATTAGAGGTGATTGGAGAACCCCCTTTACCACCGGAATTCTTCATATCACCCAGTATGGAAAAAATAGTTTTAGCTGGGTTGGTGCTCCCCCAAATTTTGCTGGCCACAAAGTCAGCCCGGGCTCTGCGAATCTCTTTATGGTATGACTTAAGAGCTAATTGGTATTCCAGTTTGGCAGTCACATCATATGTGCGCCTCCAAACGCGTTTCAGCCTTTTGCAACCCTTTTTGGCGAAGGAGAGGGCTTCTTTAAACCACAGGTTAGATGGTCCACGTCCTTTCCTTCCCCATTTTGCAGGGATAAAAGTGTCCAGGCCCGCCGTCAACCAGTCCTGGTAACACTGATTCGCTGCGTCTGCGCACATGGGTAGCTGCTGTAGATGACTGGATAACCAAGCGGTCTTTCAAAGAAATAGAACCCGAACATAAAACTTCAAAGTCTCAGACAGTAAATTACATTTTGTGTTATGAAAAAAACTATACGTGGAGGAATTTGAGACCCCAAGCTTTGTCATCTGCAGAGCAGTCAGATGGGCTGCTTGAGCAGGGGACGCTCTGCAAGACTATTACCTGTGACCAGGACTGGGGTCCCCAGCTTGTTAGTCTCCCTGCTGGAGGAGGGGACATCCCTCAGGGACGCTTGCCTGCTCGCCAAGAACAGAGTGGCCAGTGAGGAAGGGGAGAGTGGCGGAAGTGGTAAGGTCCAGGGGGAGCCCTATTGTGGGATTGATGAACTGTAGTGCGTCAATGAGTCCTACAAAGCAACATCTTGCAATGACATCATCCATCCTTCACAAGTACATCTTACACAGGTTAGACATTAATGAGTCAATAGCTACCCTCTCCTACAAGACATCAAATCAGAATTGAGACCTCAGTGTAGCACAAAAACAAGAACCACCTATGTGGTTTACATTGCCTCCCACATCACTGGTAACGGTGTCATCTGTATCCTTGTCCTTCTGGGAACCTGCACATATTTTGGCACAGTTGACCATTAAGCTCTAATCAGCACTATTGAACCATGTATGAACTTCAGACACACAGTCCTACATTGGTTCTCTATCTGACTGACAGTTACCACAATTCCAGATGAATACCTCAGTACTGGAGAACATCCTTGAGACGTTAGTCATATTTTAAAATACCATGTTATCAACAGTAATCATCAAACAGAAGCTGCAGTTCCTGCTGGAACTGCAGCTTCACCAGCATCCGGCCCGCCAACCCAACTACCAAAGAACCCAAACACCTCAGATGCATCCTTCTCAACACCCACTCTGCACGCAAACACGCCGTGGAACTCTGGGACCTACTGGACTTCAACACCCCAGACGTCGCCTTCCTGACGGAGACCTGGCTGAACCCCTCCTCGGCACCCGACATCGCCATAGCCATCCCGGAAGGCTATAAGATCACCCGCAGGGACCGCACCAATGGAGTAGGAGGAAGAATCGCCATCGTCCACAGGAACACTTTCAAAGAATCAACCAACACCGACCACACCCTCAGCACCGCCGAACACCTGCACTTCCAGTTCCACACCGATCCCAACACCACACTCAGAGCAACCCTCATCTACAGACCCCCGGACCAAGAGCACAGTTCAGCGACTCCATCACCGACCTCGTCAGCACACACGCCCTCGCCCCCACAGACTACATCCTCCTCGGGGACTTCAACTTCCACCTCAAGAACAACAACGACACCAACTCCTCCACCCTGATCAACAACCTCGCCAACCTTGGACTCAGACAACCTGTCACTACACCCACCCACTCGGCCGGCCACACGCTTGACCCCATCTTCTCTGCAAGCTCCCACGTCTCCTTCAACCACACCACCGAGCTCCACTGGACCGATCACCGCTGCATCCACGACCACCACCCTCACCAACCACCTGATCGCCTGGACCAACATCAACGACGACGACACCATCAAGATCATGAACACCGTCCACTCCGAATCCCAGGAAGACCCCTGCCCACACCACATCTTCAACAAAGCAAGCAGCACCATCGCACCCCATCTCCGGAAAACCATCAACATCTCCTTCGAGACAGCGACCTTACCGGAGAGCTGGAAGCACGCAGAGATCAACGCCTTACTCAAGAAACCGAAGGCAGACCCCAAGGACCTCAAGAACTTCCGACCCATCTCCCTGCTCCCATTCCCAGCGAAGATCACAGAAAAGGCCGTCAACAAACAACTGACCAGCTTCCTAGAGGAGAACAGCTTCCTGGACCCATCCCAGTCCGGGTTTCACAGCAACCACAGCACCGAGACTGCCCTCATCGCCACCACGGATGACATCAGGACCCTGCTAGACAGTGGAGAAACCGCGGCCCTCATCCTCCTGGACATGGCAGCCGCCTTCGACACGGTCTGCTACCGCACACTACGAACACGCCTCTACGATGCTGGAATCCAAGAGAAGGCCCTGGACTGGACCTCCTCCTTCCTCCCCGGCAGAACACAGAGCATCCGCCTCCCCCTTCTGCTCCGAAGCCACCGAGATCATCTGCAGCGTACCCCAAGGCTCATCCCTCAGCCCAACATTGTTCAACGTTTACATGGCACCACTCGCCCACATCACACGATGGCACGACCTCAACATCATCTCCTACGCCGACAACACCCAGCTGATCCTCTCCCTCACCAAGGACCCCCACACCACAAAAAACAACCTCCACGAAGGAATGAAGGCCGTCACCGACTGGATGAGGAACAGCCGACTGAAGCTGAACTCGGATAAGACGGAGGCCCTCATTATCGGATCCATCCCCTCGGCCTGGGACGACTCCTGGTGGCCGACTGCACTAGGAACACCTCCAACAACCACCGACCACGCACACAACCTAGGGGTCATTCTCGACTCTACCCTCTCCATGATGAAGCAGGTCAACTCCGTCTCCTCCTCCTGCTTCAACACCCTCTGCATGCTTCGCAGGATCTTCAAATGGATCCCCACCGAAACAAGAAGGACGGTCACCCAGGCCCTCATCAGCAGTAGACTGGACTACAGAAATGCACTCTACGCAGGAGCCCCGGCCAAACTCCTGAAACGGCTTCAACGCATTCAGAACGCCTCCGCACGCCTGATCCTCGACATCCCTCGCCGCAGCCACATCGCACCTCACCTGAGAGACCTGCCCTGGCTCCCTAACAACAAGAGGATAACCTTCAAACACCTCACCCACGCACACAAGGCACTCCACAACACCGAACCAACGTACCTCAATAGCCGACTCAGCCTCTACACCCCCACCCGCCAGCTCCGCTCCGCAGACCGCACCCTCGCCACCGTGCCCCGCATCTGAAGAGTGACCGCCGGCGGCAGATCATTCTCTCACCTCGCCGCCAAAACATGGAACACCCTCCTCATCCGCCTATGGCAGACCGAAGACCTTCTGACCTGCAGAAGACTTCTCAAGACCTGGCTCTTCGAACAGTAGCAGCCCCCCCCCTAGTGCCTTGAGACCCTCGCGGGTATGTAGTGTGCTTTACAAATGCCATGATTGATTGATTGATAAATGGAACCTCATCAATTTTTCCAGGTTTGCAAGAACATCCAGATCCACAAGTAGGTAGACAGTGAAAGAGACTTTAAACCTCAGTGTTGAATGCATGCTTCAAAATGAACTCCCGGAAAAGAGAACTTTTCATGATAGCCAGTGACAAAATAGGAGTTAAAGTATCAGAATGGCTCAGAACTTTGAACATAGATGACGTTTTTCACTTAACTCTTATATTTAACTGTGTCTTACACTTTCCATGCTAACAGCAGCCTTCACTTATCTTGTTTGCATCCAAGACCCATTTAGCATCACTAAGAATGTCATAAAGAGTATCAAATGATGGAAAAGGTACAATCAACTTTCACGGACATTTCAAGAAGTCTGCTTGCTTCACCTTTAAAACTTTTTTATCATCTGCAAGGCAGTAATTTCCAATACACAACTTTACTTGGCAGAGAAAATCTCCAGTAGCCAAAGGGCCAAAGCATCACATGCTATCTTGGCAAACCAGGCTTTAGACCAAGACAAACAAGGAGAAGAGGGCTAGAAGTCAAACCTTCGTGTCCAATGCACTGAGAATCTGGAATACGATGGCTAATCAGAGCTAGCAAGAACTTTCACTCTTCCACTGCAGGAAACTGCTCAACAAATAAGATCATTGACTACGTCCCCATCATAACTGTCATATGAAAAAGCCTAGAGTCATCAGTAAATCTGTTCTTATACAACCATTAGTATAATTTCCCTTGCTTCACTTTCTGCACAACATTTTCGCTTTACAGCTGACCTTGCTCTTTATAAATTTAGAGGCTGTTGCTTGGTTAGGGAGCACACATTGAAGGCAAATCCCACGTTCTGTTCCTCCCATCACTCTCCTGACGTTTTTTTTTATAAATGTGGTTCCATTTAAATACCAGATCATAGCTGCGATGAGTGGATCCTCAGCAATCAAAGTCTTCTCCTTCTGAACTTTAGGTCAGAAAAAGATTGGACAGGGGCAAAAAACTGAAGGTGCAATGGGTCATTGTGACTCATCAGCTCTTTGTTTCCTCATTTCAAGATTCACTCTGACTTTAGTGCCATGCATCAGTGTACCAGGACAAATAAGTATATATTGAAATAGTTATTAAGCCATGTGGCGTCACCAAGAAGTGGAGCCAATGAGGTTCTGCACTATCTGAGAATGGAAACCACATTAATACCCTGGATTACTTTTTGTATCATCATGTGGGGTTCAAGAGAAAGCTTGCTATAGGGCCTAATCACAGAGCCTTTCACTGGTCAGTCAGGTATTCCCCTCCTGTTCATGGAATGGACTATGGGAAATGCTTGGAATTTTTGTCCATCCTATATGGCAAATTGTAGCCAAAATGCTAATTTGATGTATGATTTTACGATTCTGTTGAAGAAAATGTATTTAGACTCAAGAGAACAGAAAAAAAATAGGAATATTCACTAGCACATGAGATATTTCAAACAAAGAAGTCAAAGAAGGATGGTTCAGACGATTAACGGATTTATCAGTAAGCAGTATCTGAAGTCCTAGAGGGTGGAGCGCTATCCTACGTTTGACCTGGTTAGCTGTTTTCTTTATTCTCATCTCAAAAAAGGGCATTTCTGAATATCGGCAGAAATGTCACATCCACTTCAAGTCAGTAGATGCCCATTTTTGTACTTCATAGATCTCAACAGTTTTTGACAATAGCCTTTGTCAGCTCAGGCATCAAATACTAATTTGACCAATGACTGCTGAGTCTCAGAACCGGAAAGCCCACACTTTTTGGGGCTCAAAAGGCATGGTTGTCACCAGATGGAAAAAATGACATGGTGGCTGTCCACCATTGCATTTGGTCGAAAGTGCTCCAGCTGCGTCAACTGGACCACTTTCAATTCAAACTCCTTAACAATGGCAGAGAATGTTAAATATGGCAGGTCAACCACAATCGAGGTGGTCATTGCAATTCCAGCTTGCCTGCCACATCATTGGGTTGAAATGACACCTTGCAGTTCTCATTGATAAAATAATGTAAATGGAACATCAACAGTAAATGAGCAAATGTTCTATTCGTCCGAGCTCACGTTTTTGTGGCATTATTTAGAGGCGGAGGAGCTGCTGAGGTTCTGAGGGCTGAGTGTCAATGAGTTTCAGCACAGGGCATAAGAGCATCTGCCAAAGGACCACCAGCTGATACACCAGCTACACAGCTTCCGAAACTGAAACGAGAAAAACGTAGAAATGTCCCGCAAACTCAGGGAGAAATCTGCCTGCACAGCGGAGTGCGTTCTTTTTGCACTTCAGAATGAACAGCTGCTTCGGGGTTCGTTTTTTGTAAAAATGCGACAATGGTGAGCAATCTGCCATGACATGGCAATCCATCTAGCATTACATTTTCCCCGAAGGTACCGTGCTGAGTCAGCGGGTGCACTTCCAGGGAGCAGTCCCTCTTTGCAGCAATGGAGAACTTTAAAAATGACACCGGGACCTCCAGCTTCCAGGGCCAGCTTGCCCTCCAGGTTTTTGTTCAGATTTTTATGATTAATATATTCTTGCTGCTTTTACAGTTATCATATTGGGCAGAGATGGCTTATTTTTAATCAATGTTGTTAATAAACTTAAGGCATTGTTCATTGTCCTGAAAACTGTTGTAAAGGAAATAAAAGTTTTTTTATTGATAACAAAATCTGATTGTGGAGGAATTTCTCATTTGCGGTTTGCCTGCATCATTACGAGTTCTCTCTTTGACTGCAAATCATGAACAATCATGATAAGGCATACATATAGGGTACAATTATAGTGTCCAGGTGTCATAAAAATTATCGACCAGCATAAGGCTTCGTTGTTTGGAAGTGTCCAAATAGCTTCATGATGAGATGAGATAATTGGACAGTAATTAGAAGATTATGATTAAAATAACAGAAAATAGAGCAGTAAAGACTAGCATTGTTTTAGGAACGAAGGCATCTATTTCGTGATTTTCAGTAAGACTGTTTCAAGACATAATTCACAGTTTTTCTGAAAAACAAGAATCAAACAAAAATGATGGAAAATTATATAGAAGGAATACGGGGGGGATATTAGCAATCCAGGCGATAAAATTATCGCCGCTTTAGCGGCAGAAAACTGCCGCTAAGGCAGCGTTAATGGGCTTGATAATATGCCCTTGTGAATTCCCATAGAAGCCCATGTTCTGGTGTGAACGTGGGCTTCTTTGGAATTCTCAAAGGCATATTATCAAGCCCATTATCTCCGCTTTAGCGGTAGTTTTCTGCCGCTAAAGCGGCGATAATTGTATCGCCGTGCTTGATAATTGTATCGCCGTGCTTGATAATATGCCCCTCTATATGTACAATATACCCATCTAAAGGGGCTTCATTCGAGTGACTGCATTTTACTCTTTCACAATGGGCACATTCTCACACAAACTCGTCCCCTTCTGTGCCAATGTTTTTTGTTTTTAATGTATTACTTTGATGTTTTCTTTGAGATTTGAGTTTGATGTGACAGCAGGATGCTTCATACTAGTGAGCCAGGTGAAAGCACAGACCACATTCCACACTTTATGAGTTTGTGTACCTGGCCAATGCTGTTGTCAATTCATTTTGGAGTGTCCTTTATCTGACTGCTGGTATTTCACAGTGTAACAGATTGTGCCCATTTGAAACTGTTTTGTATAAATTTGCCGAAAGCTTCCTTATTATAAATGTGAATTTATAAGCAGACAATTCTTCAGAAAACATTTATTCTGGGTACAATCTCACTAATGGTTCTTTAACAAACTTTGCCCAAGAAGGAAACCAGCACTTTTTGTGTCTATTTTTCTTTCTTTCTTTTTTCCTTCTTTCATTGCTTCTTCCTTTCCTTTTTTCATTCCTTTTTTCTTTCCATCTTTATTGAGTTCCTTATTCCTTCATTCCTTCCTTTCTTTTTTCCTGCTTTTCTTTTTTCTTTTATTCTTTTCTGCTTACTTTTTTCTTTCATTCCTTCTTCTCTTCTTTCTTACTTTCTTTTTCTCGTGCCTTCTTTCTTTCCTTTAATTCCTCTTCTCCTTCTTTCTTGCGTTCACTCATTCTTTACTTCTTGCTTGCCTTCATTCCTTTTTCCTCGCTTTCATTCCTTCTTTCTTGCTTCCATTCCTTTATTGTTTCCTTCTCTCTTTCATTCTTTCTTGACTTCTTTCTTTCTTTCTTTCTTTCTTTCTTTCTTTCTTTCTTTCTTTCTTTCTTTCTTTCTTTCTTTCTTTCTTTCTTTCTTTCTTTCTTTCTTTCTTTCTTTCCTTCCTTCCTTCTTGCCTTCATTCTTTCTTCATGCCATCTTTTTCCTTCTTTCTTGCCTTCCTTGTCATTTATGTTTCACCTTCCCTATTTCTTGCATTCTTTTTTCTTTCTTGCCTTCCTTTTTTCTTTTGTTCCTTCTTTACTTCCTTTTTTCTTTCCTCCCTTCTTTCCTCATTTTTCTTTCTTTTTTCCTGCTTCTTCACCTCTTTCTTTCCTTCTTGTCTTCTTAAAGGCAAGAGGCTGGCAGCCAATGGGCCAACGATTGGCTCTCTATTGTATTCCTGTGATAGCCAAGATCTTTTGATTTTACTACAAATATGTGTATGACTTAGTTACACATAGGGGTTTTCCCTTTTTCCTTTTTTTGCGTTCACTCATTCTTTCGTTCTTGCTTGCCTTCATTCCTTTTTTCTTGCTTTCATTCCTTCTTTTTTGCTTCCATTCCTCCATTTTTCCTTCTCTCTTACATTTTTACATTAGTTCTTGACTTCTTTTTCTTTCTTGTCTTACTTTTTCTTCTTTCTTTCTTTCTTGCCTTCCTTCTTGGCTTCATTCTTTGTTCTTGCCATCTTTTCCCCTTCTTTCTTGCCTTCCTTTTCATTTATGTTTTACCTTCCCTATTTCTTGCATTCCTTCCTTCCTTCGTGCCTTCCTTCTTACTTTTGGTCCTTTTTTGCTTCCTTTTTTCTTTCCTACTTTTGTCTTTTTTTCTTGTGCCTGCTTTTCCCCCACTCTCTTTCCTTCTTGTCTTTTTAAAGGCAAGAGGCTGGCAGCCAATAGCACAAGGATTGGCTTTTTGTATGTCTGTGTGAGCCAAGATCTTTTGATTTTACTACAAATATGTGTATGACTTAGTTACGCATAGGGGTTTTCAGCCACACTTTGTCCATTTGTCTGTGGTTATGTTATTCATATTTTTCTCCAACCCACTTGAGCATGCATGAAGGGTCAATGTGTCACCCGACTTCAGCCATTATTTGCCCTCACTATGAGTTGCAGCATGCAGCCCTTTCACAAGGAGTGCATCCACACACAAAGTAGATTGCTAAAGTGCCAGGATTTACTAAGGTAATGTGTGCTTTTTTGAGACAAAACATTATTTTGTCATTAGTAAAAAACATTTTTGGAGTGACAAATGCCCAGGAGCTTTCCAAACTATAAAGTTTAAAAAAAAAACATGACAAAACAAGAATTGCAAAAAGGCTGGCAGACGAGGCCAGACCTATTTGTTTTGCCAATTCTTGATAAAGATAGGTAGCACTTTAAGGTTGCACACACTTTCTGGGAATATTGTGAGGTCTTAATGTAGAGAACTATATTACATTTACAATAGTTGCTAACAATGTTAATAGCGGAAATGTTCATGACAATATTGTGGACAAGATTGTCCACTTTGTAAATCCCTCTATTGTGAGCAACTACTGGTTTAAATGGCAATTTGGTGGAACCCTTTCTTTTCATGCACCTTACAAGAGCTTCAATCCAAATCGGCTATCACTATTGATATAGAGGTGGTGCATCACAAGGTGTGGTGGAGACAGATGAGGGAGATTCACAGGCTGTTTGCTGTCCTTTTACGTTGCAGTCTTGGTAGTAGCAGTGCAGCAGAGCTGTCTGCAGATAGACTGGGTAGGTATGCATGGTGAGTGATTTCAGGTTCACCCGAGGTTTGCATGCAGATTATGTGTGTTAGAGTCAGAGACAAGGGTAGGCAAGCACTGCTCAAAGCAGCACTTTTTCCAAGGATCAAGCTGAGCAGATGGCTCAACCAGCAGGCCGGTAGTGCATTGGCAAGCCTTCAGATACCTGCTTCATCTCCATTGGCTGACCTTTCTAACGATCACTTAATATGAAGAGAAGTTAGGGCTTGGTTTTGACACAGAGTGTGAAACAGCCATTCCTGTCATTGCTGAATGCAGAGAGCTGCAGACACCAACCCCCTTTTTCTCAAACAGGACTAGACCTGGCACCATGTGCCTGGATGTCCTAGGTCTACAGATTCAAATTGCTGGGACCCACAGCTCCTTTCTCAGGTCCCTATGTCTGCAGCACCCTCTACTGCTTACTGGCAGCTCTTCCTATGAAGAAGTTCAGCTGTGAAAAGAATACTGTAGAAAAGGAATCCCTGCTGCGAGGGCAGGAGGGGCGCAAGGGCAGTGATAATGAATGTTTGAGTGTGTTGGCTTTTTTTCCGTTTAAATTCTGTTTGCGACAACAAAAGATCATCTACACTTTTAGTCAAACGATATAAAGAGCCACTCAGAAGCATTTTTTTTTAAACCAATAAGAAGAGGGTGAAGGCTGTATTACCGCACCTGTCAAATGAATAGTGTCGTTAACGTGTGCTTCTATAGTGCAAAGAACCGAGGAACACTTCCCTCTGAAGCACTCTCCTCAACAACGTGAGAATGTTGTGGTATTCTCCGGCGTCACATCTTGGTGGATTTTTTGTATCTGTGTAAGTGGTTTTTCAAAATGATTTAACTGCATGCTTCTGTTTTGCTGTGAGAAATTATTCTTGATTCCTTGCTTTATTTACTTTCTATTATTTTGTTAAATTATGCATTTACTATTGATCAAGGTGTATAATACATTGAATAGTTCTAATCAAATTCGTACTTTTTTCTGTTTTATTTTTTTTATGTTCTATATGGTATTACGAATGAAATTAGCATGCATTCCCTCTGCTTGCTGAATAGATTGTTGTAGCGACGCCAACATAGATTTCTACAGAAAAACGAAGTGTTGTTTTTTGGCATATGACTAACATGCAGTCACTTAGCATAGTTATTTCTGACGAGGGTGTTTTGAAGAGGTCATCCTTGTCAATATAGAAGCAGGCAGTGATGTGGGAATACTTTTAAGTGTGTGACTAATAGCTTTTTTATTATGGCCATTCCACAGCACAACCATTTTAACTGTGGAGTCTTCAGACTTCAGCCCAGATTTACGATCCTGTCACACAACACAGACCTTCGGACTCCACCACAACACATAGCTTCACAGACAGTGGAAGTGTATTGCCTGTATTCATGTAGCTGGAGGAAGGAGACACAGACACTGAAGTGATGCGGGAGAAACTGTGCAATGTTTAGAAATTTCATGAAGCCTTCTGTTTAATATGGCGATGCTGGTTAGGCTTTCTTGCCACTGCCATTTGGTAGAGGAGTGGGACTGCAGCATGGCCGGACTGGCCATAGTGGGCACCAGGCGTTTTCCCGGTGGGCTGCTATGGTCGGGGCCTGATTTGGGCCCCTGGTGGCCATTTTTGTTACCGGCAGTCGAGCATTTTGCCAGGGCCGGTTTCAGTTCCCAGTACGGCCCTGGACTGCAGTGTCTGTTTTTCAAAGTGATAAAGTTCCTTGGCCAGGCCTATCCTTTGTCTGTCCCTGACTGCACCCAGAAAGTATGACAAATTCAGGTGCTATGATTTCACACTTCAGTGTGCCCAAGTTGTGGGTGCTTCACCTTGGAGACAGCCCGAGTACTTCCTACTATGAAAAATACCACTATACACAAAGCTTGTATCTTGAGGGCAGCATGAGAAAATCACCCTACCTTAATGTGCACTCTCCAAAATGTAAAACTGTGTTTTAATTTTGCATTTTTTAAAATAACCAGGCTTAACAATAGGAAGCAGGTTGAAGCCTCTGTGCATCCCCTGCTTGAACTAATCCACAAAATCCAATAAGGAAATGAAGGATACAATTATACATGTTAATCAGCAGCCCCACATACACACACATTATTGAGTAAAATTATCATAAATGACCTTTCAAATAAGCACTAAATCACAGAGGCGCTTAAAATAGATGTCACTGTTTTAAAGATGTTAGATTTTTCAGCATTCGCATCTAAGCCCTTTAGATTTCAAACCAATTCCACCAGCTTCCATACACCTCGCTAACAGAAAAACTTAAGAGATCTGCTTTATTGCATGGTTTCAGGATCTCCCAGTGAACAGCATGTGGGCCGGAAGCCTTGTTAGTCCAGGTGTGCAGCATGCCCTGGCCATGTACACAATCCTAGATCACATCACAGGTGATGCTGCAGACACTGGAGCTGGGACTGCTCAGTATTCAGCCACATCTACAGCGAGGGCCCTTGTCATGAGGGAAGCTCATGTTCCTCGAAGACGATCAGTGCCTACTGCAATTGCTAGTTCCAGCTTAAGAGGGCCTCCAGACTAACAAATAAGGAAATTAGGATAAGTACAAACAAGCGGGGTCACTGAAAGGCCAGACAGAGTCAATAACACCTTTAGCCTCATCTCACCTGTGACGTCTTCTCTTCCAGCCCATCTAGTCTTCACCGAATTTTGGTGTAAGCCTCTCCACCTCTGCTGCATGCACTCTCTTCCGGGAAGAAGCATCTTACCTTGTACTTTTTGTTGGAGCTTTGCTGTGGAAGGCTATTGCACCTAATGCCCAGTGTGGTCGGGCATATCTTGAAAATCAATATTTTCCTTCTGTCCATGAGCATCGACATCACATGAAACCCTACGATCATCGCAGCTATAAACCCCCGCTTTAAAAAAAGACAAGGACCACTGGCCTCAGGGCCCAGAGCTGTCCAATATAATCTTCGTATCTATATTCAATGCTCCACATAGAGTGCAGCTTCTTTCAAACTGTCTCTTCCTAGACAACATTATTCAGAATTAATGCTACACTGTTATCTATACTTGTACAGCACACAGTCAGTTATAGGTATGGTGCTCTAAGGAGGACTTTTTCAACATTTAGGCAAACTTTTGCCTCCAGGTTTTATCCCCGAATCAGGGCTGTGTCAAAACCTAGGGAAAGGACAATTTCACAGGGAATGCTTACGGTTAGTGCCACTGTGTAAGGGCTCCATGAGTAAGGGGCTCATTTCAAGAATATATACAGGATCAGAAGTATGTGTGCATCAGTGTAGTACACTCTGTATGAGGAGCCTGTGATTCTCTGTGGAGGGCTCTGTGAATGAGGAAGCCCTGGGTGTGTGTTGTTCAGGGCTTTATGCATGTGGGGCGCTGTGATTGTACAGAGCTCTCTGTAAGTTGGAAGCTGTGTGTCTGTGAATATTCTGCAACCGAGGCAGGCTGGAACCTTTGCAGATGGGGATAGGGCTTGTGGCCGACCAGCACTAACTACAACTCTACTACACAGTTCCTTGATCTTTTAAGTTTTTTTTAATACTGTTCACAAGAAGTTGATTCAGGCCATGCTGAGCCAAATGTCGAATGCTATGTTTGAGTAAATGACAAGCAAGTCAATCCTATCTTTTCTGGTTATATATGGATAAATATTTTATTATAAAACATTGGGCCCAATCGAGAAACTGTAATTTTGTAGTGCGTTAAGTAGTGTGACTGTGGTACTACTACTTACTTAACACAAAATGCAATTCACAAACTTGCAAGTGTAAATCTCCACCTCCACTTCTCCTTACTCATCTATGGGGAGATGCTCACACATGTAGGTTTACTCCTGTGTGGTAAAAGTGAGGGGGCCAGAGTGCTATTAAATGGAAGGGGGTTCGAGTGGTGTAAGGAGGTATTTAGGGACGGTAAGAAAGGGTTTAGGGAGGGACAATCGCCCACAAATTAGTAAGGCCAGTGTTTTTCAGAAGCAGCCCTTCTAAAGTTGTTACAGCCAAAAAGGGTCCAAACTGTAATAAAAGTACTTCAGCTTCAACCTGGATAAGTCCAGCATCACACATGGCCAACCACAGGTACTGCACTAACCTCCCATTGAAAACAGTGGAGATGAGAACTTAAAATAGAACCTGATAGGAAATAATTTCACATATTTTATACATTCATTTATTTTGATTTTTAAAAATATACTCATTTTATTTTATTTAAAAGATTATTATTTATAAATAAAAAATAAATATAATTTTTGGGTAAAATATGTAGATAACCTACTTTTTGTCAAATAATAAATACAAGTTATTTCTTTAGATTAATTACATAATTCATTATCCACAAAACATTTTGTAATCGTTAATACATAATAAATAAATATAAACATTTTAATTTAGGTGGGATTTTTTCAAATAAAGCTTTAAAAATGATTTTAGTTTCATTTAATATATTTAAATCAATTATACATTGAACTCAAAACTAGACCAATTGGGGTACAGTGTATTTTTATATATTTTTCTGTACATTTGAAATAAATCAATAAAATACATATCAAATAATTTATTTCCACTAATATTTTATAAAATAAATACTTTTTAAGAGTTTAATTACATTTAGCAAATTGACCCCATATGTTACCATGGGGAGAATACTGGTAGAATGGGAGAGCTCTGCCTACACGTGCAAAGTTAATAGTAGTAACTTTACAATATTTACTTAATTTTGAATTCAATATTTTATCAATTTAAATATATAAAATTAAGTGTAAATTAATTTCTAAAGGTTTATAAAAAAAGATCATACCCAAATTAAAATTCCGTATTTAATTATTATGTATTAACATTTACAAAAAGTTACGTACAGAATTATATAAACAATAACAGAGAGGCAACAGTCTTAAAGAGAGTTTTAGGACAAAAGTCAATCTTGAGCCTGCAAGATTGAAGTCGAATCTTTCTTTATTGTGTCAGTTCTTGTAAGCGCAGCCAAAGCGTTTCACCTTCAAAAAGGTATTGCGCAATATTCTTAGGAAGCAGAATTCTGCTTTCTAAGAAATGTGCAATATTGTGAAAACGTCCACACTATATTCTAGCCTTTCACCAGGACAGTAGGTGTGACTATCTCCCATAAAAGGAATATGAGTTCAGAGTGTAGTTTAGATTTATGAGCCCTATCAAAATTGGGACCATGATTTGTAATCTTACCTCTTTGACGTTTCAGTTTTTCTCTATCTATAAGTCTGTATTACATAAAAGGAGATAATAAGACTGTGGCAGGAAACTTATGGAGTTTCTCAGGGGTAAGATACCCATAAAATCTATGTTATCTGCTTTGCACTGCATGGACTGCCCCTCTCTCTTTTTGATTAAAACATTCTTGGCTGTTTCTCACTTATCTGGCCATGCTGGCCAGTTAGTCTGAACAGTTTCAAGTATCTTGACTTTTTGCTGTCTCACCGTGGTTGTTTCTGTTTTCAAGAGTCTCTCTATTCTAGAAAAAACTATCTATGTGTATGATTGAGAGTCGACCAGAACCTTTACACCAACATCTCACTATTCCTTTGTCACTCTCTTTTGGTTGGTTGTTTCGGTCTTTCTATTTTGGTTAAATATTTGATATATAATATATCTTTTATATTCTGGACACAAATGTTATATGCTGAACGCATTTTTACACCTGGCAACTCTTCATGAGTTTTAAATGACCTCACTTTACACAATGGAATCATTTTGATATTATTATAAAAAAATGTACTTATATTGTGAAAATGTTTGACAACTGTAATAGTATGGAACTTAGAGTCTTAACAAATGTTATTGGATTGTGTTAAATTTGCAACCCTGATGAAGCCTTTTGAAGGTAAAACGCTTTGGCTGGGCTTGCACGAACTGACACAATAAAGAAAGATTCGACTTCAACCTTGAAGGCTCAAGATTTACTTTTGTCCTAAAACTCACTTTAAAACTGTTGCCTCTCTGTTATTGTTCATATGGTTGTTATGTACGGTCTTTAAGCAGCGGGCCATTGAGGTGGGAATCAGTGTGCGTTGACTCTGTTAGAAACTCTTGTGACTTTCCAGGCAGTGCGAGTTTAAATCCCTTGGCTGCTTTGTAGTTTGTGTTTCATACGTACAGAATTAATTTAAATTATTTTCTTTTACAAAATGTAGTTACATTTCATTCTAAACAATATTTATTAAATTAGTTTCATCTAAAAAAATATATATATTTTCATTTCTATATAATTTATAACAATAAATTAAATATTTATGTATTTTTAAAAAGTTTAAATAAATGAATTCATTTTATAGTTATTGGCATAGTGTTTCTTCTATGCCTCATTGCCCAGCCTCCATTATTTTCAGTAGGAGGGTGTTGCAGAACCGGTGGTTGGCCATGTGTGATGCTAAACTTTTTCCAGGGTATTTTGTGGCTGTGGTAACTTTACACTCATAAATATGACTCCACCCGCAGGCCCAGTGGGCGGACTAATGTAAACCAGGCAAGTCTGCTCTTTGTAGTAAATTTACACTCGGAAGTAGTGGATAGCCACATGTAGTATATTAATTACAAAGTGTAAGGGTAAATTTTCACATGTAGATTTACTCACATATATATCTAACATTTTTCACCGTTTGGGCACCTAGACATCCGTGTCCTTTTAGGTATTTCATGCAAGATGTATCTGTCTGCTACAATTCATGGATTGAAAAATTCAAACAATACATGGAAAAGATTTTTGAATCAGCTCCATCAGCCATTGCTTTCTGAAAGTTTCATTCACACTTTGTATTAAGACAGCAGTGGGACAATGGGTCAGCTTCCTTAGGCTACCGCTTTATTGGAAAGGTAATTTGCCCTTAAATCAACCACAGGACATACAGAACAGTTCAGGAATAATTAGGCACAGTTCATTACCTCTTTAATTTTGAATCCTCATCAGGAAGATGCGAGCGACTAAAAGGCAACGGAATTATCACTCCATCCTGCAACACCTGCCATATTTTAATTATTTAACTCACAAACGTTAATAGCCTTTAATGGTTCGACCTTCGGAGTCCACCACAATACCTCCTGATGGTGCAGGCACACAGTTCCTACGAAAATCACCAGGCCTCTTAACAAATGGTTGTGGGTTGCGCTTTTATTATCAGTCATAAAGTGTACTATTGAAAGATCAACTTCCTATGCTGATGGTTATAGTAATCTAGAATTCTACCTCAGCACTTGATGATAAGGTTTGGAGACGCTAAACACAGCCGCTGTGGCATTATAATGGCTTGCCCTTGGAGAAGTTACCGTGGAAAAGAAATGCTGAAAATATGAACACAGGATTAAAATACTTGACAGGGAATACCGGCCTATATGCAGCGTAGCTGGGTGAGCATAAATGAAAATAATCTGAATTATTTGAGCAAAGACGTAATGTACATGAAAAGTGTCTCAGCACTTGAGATGCAAAATGAACCTCCATTAGCATGAAAAGTGCTGAGATGGAACGCACTTACGTCTCATATCACATTCATTGGGGGATAGGGGTGCCTGGTCTAATAAATGAGAGACAACAGCTGAAAATAAACAATTATTGCTCGTGCCACCTGGCAAATGGCCTAATTAAATGTATCCCGACAGCTTATGTGACTACTATATGTATCTCAGTAGCTGGGTGCAGATCGCTGTGGAAACTGTAGCCAGAGAAGGGCCTGCTATAAGTGCATAATAGCAGAAGTGACTTACAATTCAATTATGAAAAAGAAACTTTGTTTTGGACTGTCTTCAAGCCAGGGAAGTCATCATGCATTTTCATCTTGACTAACAACGCTCTAGGCCAGCGGTTCGAATGAAAAACGTCTGCCCTGAATGATTTCCCGCGTTGGGGTATTGCACCCTCGATGTAGTCGCCAATGCCGCACTTCTGAAGTTGCAAAGTAATGTAAGTCGTATGTGTTACGATTAACCAATATAACAATGCTCAATTGACCAAACTTGTAAGGCTGGACGGCTGAATAGGCCTAACCGGGATCAGAGCCAAAGCCAAAGGGGGGCGTAGCTGGACCTCTGATAACTAAAGTGTCAATAACACTGCTTCTCATCAGTCACATATCATAACAAGTATTGACATAGTCAACAGGTCTAGTGTTGGGTGTCAGCCATTTGGCTTTGTCATAGCTTGTCTTATTTGACATGGTTTTCGCAAAAAGTTGTTGGGGGAAGGTGAGCCCTTGTCAATCTATATATAAAAAAATATTGTTTTGGTCTCAAAAAGAACACACTGCATAGTAGTCCCAGGCATTCCATGGCGCTGAAGTAAATCACTTTGTGTGTGAATGTGCTCCTTGTGAAAGGGTGGAATGCTGTCACTCACAGTGAGGATTGCCAATGGCTGAAGTGGCCTGACCCATTGCTGTAATCTCTATGTTGTAATGGGTGGAAGAAAAATGTAAGTGACACAATAAAAGACCAGTGGTTGAAGAGGGCTGGCTGAAAGGCCCCATAAGTAAGCATAGTACATAAATATTAAAAGCACATTTTAGTAAAAATCAAAAGGTGCTGGCTAACACCACATCTATTGAGGAATTGAGAACTTGGGACATCGCAATATTAATGCTGCGTACATAACAAGAAATGATGTGAATTTGCAACTTTTTTTTATCTTATTCAACCTACAGGATGGCCTGTCCCTGATCCATTGGTCTAATTATATGTTTTTGTATTGAGTCCAAACATCCCTTAAGTTATCTGTAAATTGAGGGCTGTCACTTCTTGGTCACAAACTTGATTCACCATAGCACTTCTAGCTTGAGATTGTTTGATAGATCCTTTTTTGCTGGGGTCACCAGATGTCTCACCTATCCTCTGCACTCAGGACTCTTCCATCTCTCTCATGTTCACTTGTTTCCCAAAAAAAATCCAAGTTACCCTATTTAACAGTCATACAGACACTGAGCACTCTAAACAAGCAAGAAATTTGATTTGGTACTGTGAAACTACGGAGGGGTAGCAACACCACAGAAGCTTACACTAACATGAGGGCACTGACATGGGGACATTAACACTTGCATTCTATTACTACGTTGCTGACTCAGAGACACTGAAAGAGTGCATACTGACAAGGGCTCACAAACGTTTAAACTGACAGAGGGACACTGATACTGCCCCAGAGCATGGTACTAGATACTGGCATGGATATGGAGACAGTCACACTGATGCAGGTAAGCTAAACTAACACTGGCACATTGCTGCTTGGGCACTGTGACAAAGTGACAAGGAACATTGATACTATCAATTAGACTCTGACACAGTGACACTAATGACAAACTAGGCACATTACCAGTGACCTGATGACTCTGATATGTCACCAGTGCAGCTCTCAAAAGGACAAAGACATTGAGACACTGACACACAAGCACACTTAGTGAGTCAAAGGAGGATACTGAAAATGACATTGGGAAACTGACGGCGAACAAAGCACTGACAATGACATTGACAAGGGGGCACTAATAAGAGCATAGTGACACTGAAGCCCTTGCATTGGGAGGTTGACACTGGGGCAAAGGCACAGTGAAACTACACTGAAAAACCTTCACTGGGACACTAACATTGGGACTCGGGTACATTTATACTAGAGCTCGCAATCTGAGAACCTGGCACTTGGACCTAAACTGATCTGTGGACATTGACAACTGATACAGACACTTACCTAGGCATAATGGCATATGGACAATGCCATAGGATTGCCAATAATGGCATAGCATTGACACAACATGAAGCAGGCACAGATAGGATGGGGCACTGATACTAGGATAAGATGAGATGGGGACACTGACATGGTCAATGGAACTGTGGACCTGGCCCTTTCTGTAGGGTTAGCCCCAAACCTTTGTCTTCCTCATTTCTTTTTTCTGACCTTCTTGTTGTTGACTTTAGGACTCCGGACACTTTACCACTACTAACCAGTGCTAAAGTGCATGTGCTCTCACCCATAAACTTGGTATAATTGGTTTACACCTGTTTGGTATATTTGTTTTACTTGCAAGTCCCTAGTAAAGTGGTATACCATATACCCAGGGCCTGTACTTCACATGCCACTAGTGGGCCTGTAGAACTGATTGTTCCACCCACAAAAGTAGCCTTTCAAACCTGTCTCAGGTATGCCACTGCAGGGCCAGTATGTGCAGTTTACTGCCCCTTCAACTTGGCATTTACAACTGTGTGCAAAACCTTAAACTCCCCTTTTATTATACATAGGTCACACCTAAGGTAGGCCCTATGTATCCTAAAGGGCAGGGTGCTTTGTACATAAAAGGCAGGACATGTACTTTATTTTTTTGTATGTCCTGGTAATGACAAACAGCATATTTAATTATTCACTACAGTGAGTCCTACTTCTCTCATAGGCTAGCATTGGGAATTCCCTTTTATCCTTTTAAGTGGTAACTCCTGATCAGAAAGGAGTAGTGTTTTCATGTTTGGTATGTTTAGAATTGTAATGATAAATTCTCCTTACAGGGGAAGTTTGATTTCACATTACTATTTTAGAAATGCCACTTTTAGAAAGTAGAGTCAACAAAAAAATGCCAGTACTGCACTTCAATTCAATAGTTTCTGCTAATTGAGTAACAATCCTCAATTCGGAAAGACCAATCTTTTAGTCTGGTTTCTTATGAACATTTCTTTTTATTTTGGTTTTTATTCCTAAAGTTTTTTTCTATTTTTGTTGGACCTTCTTTAAACAAAAATTATTTCACAACAAATAGAGACTTGAAAGGTATATACAAAAACATCCAATATATACAAAGACATCAAAAAATGTCACAACTCACATATAATGTATATCACTTTGCAAAATATTTAGTGGACACATTAAACATTCAAAGGACAACATTAAGTGCACTTAGAGACATGAACATACAAGACTGGACAAATTGACGACACATTAACAAATATAGCCTGTTCAGAAACAAGTGTAAACGCCCTGTGTTAAATAAAGTTTTTTGAGAACAGGTGCGGATACTAGTGATTAGTACAAGATTTGTTTGTTCATATTTTCATATAATAGACCATCAGATAATTCAATTTTTAAGTTGTAATCCTGGGGAGATTGGTCTATTTGAGAGAACGGAGGTAAAGAGAACAGGGGTCGACGCGTTTCGAATCCCTTATGTAGCAGGGATTTAGAAAGTAGTCATTTCCCTGTGCTTATAACTATTTGTGCCTGAGAGCCTGTCTCCAATACACATCTGGGTTGGGTGAAAGCTACACTTTGTGCATGCCCTCTAAATAGCCACAACACAGGAAAGGCTGGGTGTGAAACGGGATACCTCTGCATTCATCTGCATACTGATAGCCTTCCTGGGCAGGAAGGGGGAGAGGTAGTTCACACTTAAATCTGAATAGGTTGAGTCCTTCCCTCACTCAAAGGGCTGATTTACCCCCTAGTGGTAGTCTAGAGCCAGGGCTTGGCGGAAAGAGATCCTTGTGCACATCAGAGAATTTTTTGAGGTCTGCCCCTAAATCAAGGCACTTTTGGGTATAAGTACTGGGTTTTCAACCCATCTAATCAGACACTTCTGGATCTTTAACTGGACCTCTGTCAGAAGAAGTTCTGTGCTGCTTAAAGAATTCAACTGGACTGTTTTTCTAGAAGGACTCTTGCCTGCTTGCTGCCCTGCTACCCGCTGCTCTCTGACTGTGCTGAAGGAGAGCTGAACTCTACCTTCCATCCAAAGTGATCTCCAAGAGTTTGCTGGCTTCCCTCCTATTTTCTGACACAAAAGACTTTCTGCAATTCTGCTGGTACTATGGACTCTGCCTTCTGTGTGTCACACCCTTGCCTGAGGTGCCTCTCCAGTTCTAGACCTCAGAAGTAGGTGCTACAGCTGTCTTTCTACAAAATCGATGCATCTCCTGTCAGCATGTAGCTGAACCGATGCATCGAACCGGTTGCCGGGGTAAAATTACCTCAGAACCAGCACTTGGCCTTCAGATATCGACACATCAGACAATCTGCTGTCTCTACTGTAGCTTGGTGAGATTAAAGCACCATCTCAACTGCATCCTGCGCCTACGGACTCGACATTGACACACTTCATTGCTTGTGACCAGGAAATGTGCTTTGTTCACCGGAGTCTGCATGTGCTTTGTTCACCGGAGTCTGCATGTGTCCTGTAACCGGCCTGTGCTCCATCGCAGTTGGCCCGTACTTTACCATGGTCCAGTTTGACCTAAAGTAACCTTTTTTGCGCTAATTGCTTCTATGCGCTTTACTGCCTTTATTCATTTAAAATGTAATATATCCACTTCTGCTTATTGGACTTTTGTTGTTTTGGTCCTGTTTTGTTTATAATATAACAATCTATTGTTATACATCTGTGTGGAGTCTTTTTGTGGTGTGTTCATTGTGTTGCTGACTGTGTGTGTCCAGTGTAGTGTGATAGGTGAGGGGTCCCATGGCCTGTCTCTGAGTAGAGGGAGTGGGGTTGAGCTGAGCCCCAGGGTGCCCAAAACTCAGTCCCAGAGCCTGGTTGGTTCAGGAGAGAATGCCAGGAGGGGGCCTAGTCTGTATTGGGAGGACATCCCTTGAGACGGATCCCAGGGTGTCAGGAGAGCTAGGGGGGCGGGTGTACCAAGTGCCCACTAGTTCTGGTGTCTGGCAGCACTGCTCCAAGTGGAAGGGTGCAAGGGGTGGAGACAGTCCCCAATTCAAGGGTCAGGGGGTCAGGTGTTGCAAGCTCTGAGGTCAGAGCACCCCATGACTGACCCTGGTGAGGCCACTTCTGGCCTGTGGGGGTCTTCATGCACTGCCAGGTGGACAGGAGGCTGGAGACCCATGCCAGGAAAACTCTCACAGAACTCATGAGCAGTGTTTTTCCTGGGAGAGGTGGTGGGTGTACTCCCCAGAGGTCCTGGCATGCTAGGCAAAGGTCCAGCCTAAGGGTACAGACCCTCGTTTGGAGGGCCAAGTTCAGGGTGTCCCCTCTGACCTGGAGGAAGGGGCAACTTCTATCACCGGCCCTACCAGCTTGTCTTCTGGAGGTACCACTCCAGGTGAGTGGACACAGAGCCCCATGAGGTGGGCAGGGAGAGGGCAGCCTGACCCCTAATCTCTGTCCAGCCTATGGGTACAGACCTTAAGCTGGAAATCCAGTTGCAGGATGGCACCCCTGAACTCGTGGGAGAATTGTGCAGACCATGTGCCACAGGTACCCTGACAATTCTGGAGTCTGGGGTACCGCTCTAGGTGGGAGTATGCAGAGCACCAGGGAGGAGGACAGGGTGTGCGAGAGTCTCCTGGCCAACCTCAGGGTACAGACCCTGGGCTGGTGGGTCAGTGTCAGGATGCTATCCCTGACCTGACAGGAGGGAGAGTGGACAAATGATGCCAGCCACCTGGGGCTACTGACCCCTACTTTCTAGTGCCACAGTGGTTAGAGAGCCCTAAGAGGCATGAGGCCTGGCTCTCATCACTGACAGCTGCCAGTGGACACTGTTTCTTGTTGTCCCGGTGGACAGAGTTTCCCCTGGGGGATAGGAGTCACACCCCAGGATAGATTAGTCCACACCACTGTGTTGGCAATGTGGGTACTGTCTGCCTGCTGAGATACATCTGTGAGCAAAGCAAGGTTAGGTGTTGCACAGATGGGATCCACAGGTGAGGAGAAGGATTCCCTTTAGCGTAGTGGGCCCTGAGAATATGAACAGAGGGACCCAACTGGGTTCAGGGAGGCGTAGCACTGGAATTAACCCCTGCTGTTGCGGGCCAGGTTCCATGTTCTATCGCCCCAAGCAGGGAAGCCCATCAATGTATTGATTGGTCTACCCTCTGTTTTGGCTGGAAGGAGTTTGTGTTGGGATTAGTCCTTTTTGCAGGGTCATTACCAAACTTTTTTCTCTTCCTCCTATTTTTCCTGACCTGATTTTGTTGGCTATTGGACTTTTGGCACTTTACCACTGCTGATCAGTGATGAAGTGCATGTGCTCTCTGTGTAAATTATGATTGGTTATCCATGGTTGCCATATTTGATTGACTGATAAGTCCCTAGTAAAGTGCACTGAATGTACAAGGGCCTGTAATTCAAATGCTAATAATTGTGGGCCTGCAGCACTCATTGTGCCACCTATACAAGTAGCCCTTTGTTGGACTTGGCCCTTTTTGCAGGGTCATTCCTGAACTGTTTGCCTTCCTCCTGTATTTTTTCTGACCTGTTGTTGTTGGTTTTATGACTCTGGGCACTTTACCACTGCTGATCAGTGCTAAAATCCCTATGGCAAATTGATGTATGCATTAGTGACTCTATGATTGGCTGGTTTGGTTTACTTGTCAGACCCTAGTACAGTGCACTGAGTGTGCCCGGGGCTTGTAAACCAAATGCTGCTTTTGGGCATGCAGCACTGGTTGTGCCACCCACAGGAGCGGCCTGTAAAAGTGTGTCTCAGTTCTGCCATTGCAGAGCCTGTCTGCAGTCTGGTACTGCCATGCTGACTGGGCAAGTGCACCCACTTGCCAGTCCATAAACCTTCCCTTTTCTGCATATTAGTCACCCCTATGGTAGGTCCAAGGGCAGGGTGCATTGTAGGGAAAAGGTAGGACATGCCCTGATGTGTGTGACATGTCCTAATAGTGAATTACGGCCATTTTCATTTGTCAGTATTCCAAGGCTAACTGTTCCCCATAGGCCCGAATGGGCAGTTTGATTATTACATTTTATAATCCTAACTGACTCAGGGAACCAGGTAGAAATTCGAGTTTAGTATGCCTGAACTCAGAATGATAAAATACATCTTTTAGTGAAGTTGGTTTTAACATTCTGTGTTTGAAAATACCACTTTTAGAAAGTAGGTATTTTCTTGCCTAACTATCCAAGTCTGCCTCTGCTAGGTTGTGTATTCCTTGTCTGGAGTTTGAGTGACAGGGGCTGGGGGATTCCAGGAGACAGGGTGAGTCAGTACAGGGCTAAATAGAGAGATCTGTATGTAGATGGGTGGGAGGAGTTGCACCTGGGATCTGAATAGGGCTGTGTCTTCCCTCCACAGTGCTGGCTCCACATCCTGTGGTGCATCTTATGTCTCTGCCCCGAATTGTGAAAGGAAAAAAGGAGACTTTTCAACAAAGTGCTCCAGGACTGACCAGAACTGGTTTGGACTAGGCAAAGGGCTCTCTGCCCTCAGAGAACAAAGAGAAACCATGTATAACAAGGGGGACCCAGACCCCAGAACTTTAGATCACTTTTGGGAAACAAGAAGAAACCAATGCTGAGGAGAGGAACCAGCGAGACTGAGGAAAGACTATCCCTAAGCTTGAGGGATTGGCCTGCAGTGGTTGCCTGATTGCCAAAGAGAGGAGAAAGGAACTTTGTGTGTACTTTATACAACTTGTGAAGGATCTCCAATGGCTTGAGAAAGAGCTTGCCTCCTGCTGAAGTCTCAGAGACAACATACTTCAACCACCAGCTCCCCAAGAGTTCTTTGGAAGTGCCTGCAGTTGTGTTGGGCTTTCTGAGGGACTGCGTGTCGCAAGGAGCTGGAAGCGCGACTCACAAAGAAGAAGCTTGTCACTGGCGCAGCCGCCGCATCACTGGAGAAGAGTGTCGCCCCTGCAGCTGTCGCTTCACATCGCAGAAGCGTCTCGCATCTCCGGAGAAGTGTGTCACCACTGCAGCCACTGTCAACGCATCACTGAAGAAGGGTGTCGCCGCTGCAGCTGTCGCATCGCAGAAGTGTCTCGCATCAACGGAGAAGCGTGTCGCCACCGCAGCCACTGTCATCGCATCACTGAAGAAGGGTGTCGCAGGTCCTGTCGTGGCTCAGAAGAATCGTTGAGTCGCCGCATGGCCATCGGGCGTGCACGCATCGTGTCGCATTAAGAAGAAGATGCCATCTTAGTTTCATTGCAGCGGATCTTCATTGCATCACGGCGTTGCGGGCCGCATCGCCACAGAAGCGCAGCAAGAAACCGACGCATCACCTCCTCTCGCAGAGAAGAACCGACGCATCCCCTACGCATCAGTAGGGACCCGACGTATCACTGTTCTTGCGTGTAAGGAACCAACGCATCACCTTCCATGCAACACTTTCGTTGTATAGCGTTACGCATCCTAAGGTACATTGAACTCAAAGTGTCGCATTTACCATCTTAAGAGAACTAAGCTATTTATTTTTTTATTTTTATTTTTTATTTAAATCTACAAAAACAAATGTAGTATAAGTAAAGCACAAGTTAAATCCTCGTGACATCACATTCCTAATCTAAACATATTATACATCATCAAAAAATAAAAAAAAGATAAACTGAACAGGAAGAAATAATAAGTGAAGAAAAAAAGAAAAAGAAAAAGAAAGAAAGCCATATTATAAAATACATACAATACACCATAATAAGGTTATTGCCTCTCCTGAGTCACTCCATTAACCCAATCTTTTAATGGATTCCAAATCTTTATTCCTAATTCTCTGCCTTTTTTGCCTTTTTGTGCATAAAGTGCTTTTTCAAGATTAAATATATGAACCAACTGTGCTTTCCATTGTAAAAAAGTTGGGGGGGAATGGTCAAGCCATGCTGATGCGATACATAGTCTAAGCACTGACATGGCTATAAATAGGAACTCACTGTTGTGACTGTCTTGTATCGTTACCCCAAGTAACATTAGCTGAGGAGAAATCAGGGTTTCTTTTTTCAACACAATTGGCAAAAAAACGGAAATTTATTTTCTTCATAAATCCAGAATGGGGCATCTTGCAAAAATATGAGTTACGACCGCATCATAAACCTTGCACCTAAAGCAGTGAGTTCCCTCTGTACCCCCCCCATTTAACAATTTTTGCGGGTGTGATGTACAAGTCGAACAAAGTCTTAAAATGTTGAGCCCGCAAATTGGCAGTGCATAGTACCAGATTGCCCATTTCTATAGACTTCAGAGAGCATGAATCTGCTACATCAACCCTAGCCTGCCATTTCAATGCATGTTTTTCAAGATCATCTGTTTTATCTTCCAGCAATAAGCTATAAAGAGAAGAGATTGAGAGTTTAGCTGTATGGCTTAAGGCTTCTATCAATGGTACAACTGAAAATCCCACTGCACCACCAGCCTTTTCGAAAAGAAAATCTCTTATTTGTAAGAACTTAAAAACATCTCAGCGATCAATATTGAATTTAATCCTAAATTCCTCAAAAGAGGCGATAGGTTCACCTATTAAAAGATCACTTATCCTATGGACCCCTGCTTTATCCCATCTCTGCAAATGCCGATCTGACAATGCCTCCGGTATCTGCTCGTTTTCAATCAATTGCGTATACCTAATATATCTGCCAATCCCTAATTTTTTCCTGATCCCGGACCAATTTCGAAATGCTGCTATCAAAGTCTTAAAGCGGGCTTTTTTGTAATAACTAGGTTCATATATTTTTAAAAGACAACCATTGGTGCGTGGACCAATTAAGTACTCATAGATTGATGGCACATAGTTAGAATCGGTTACTTCCTCCCTTTTTACACCAAAAAGAGGCCAATAATATTGTAAAAAAGCTGCTAAGTAGTAGAATTTGAAATTAGGTAATCCAAGACCCCCCCTTTCCCTGGGAAGGGATAAGAAAGCATTTGATCTCCGTGTGCGCTTACACAACCATATAAACCTGGAAACCTCCCTCTCGATCTGTTTAAACCAACCATTAGAAATTTCAAGCAGGATTGTGCGAAAAATATATAATAATTTTGGCAGCATGGTCATTTTAATCAAGTTGCATCTGCCAATTATTGATAGTTTAAAATTATCTCATCGGCACATGTCATTTTTGATTTTACCGATTATAGGGGTGAGATTTATATCAATGATATTGTCGGCCTTAGCTTTTATACGTATACCTAAATATGTGGCCTCGTCGACCAACCTGCTGTCGGCAACGGTGGTGTATCTGTTTGCTAAAATCTGAGTTTTAACTCTGTTCTACTGATAGCCTGAAAGTGAGCCAAAGTGATCGGCCAGTAATTCAACTTCGGCCATTGCTCTATCGGGTTCAGATGTGATTATCGCTACATCGTCGGCATATGCCATCATTTTTACCTCCCAGCCAGGCAGCGTAAATGGAAAGATATTAGGAGAAGACTCAAGACAACGCAGAAAAGGGTCTATGTAGAATGCGAACAGCAAGGGGGAAGAAGGACAGCCTTGCCTAGTTCCTCTTTCTATAGAGAATGGTTCAGACTCCCCCCCATTATTTGTAAACGAGCTATAGGTTTAGCATATAATATCTGAATGGCTGTAATAAAACCTGAACCCAACCCGTTGGCTTCCAAACACTTACAGAGAAATTTCCATGACACGCGGTCGAAAGCTTTCTCATCATCTAGAAAAGCAGCAGCTATGTGTTTCCTTACAACATCTGCCGCATCAAATAGCGCAATGAGATGCCTGATATGATCATCCGTCCCCCTCCCTTGAATGAAACCATATTGCCAAACTGTCACTAATTGTGGCATAACCTTATTAAGGCTGGATGCAAATAGCTTCGAGTATAACTTTGTGTCACTGTTTAGCAGTATGATAGGTCTATAAGAGCCCAGGTTCAGAGGGTCCTTCCCCTTCTTTACAAAAATAATAATATTTGCAGTCCCCCATGATGCTGGTGGTACTGCTCCATTTCTGACCTTCTTAAATAACTCCAAAATCTGGAGCCCCACCTCACTAATAAAGATCTTATAAAATTCTATTGGTAAACAATCCATGCCCGTGGCCTTCCCTGATGGAAGATCTTGCAAAGCCAAATAGAGCTCTTCCTGTGAGATTTCAGAGCCCAAAGATAAAGCATCCTCCTGAGATAGTTTTGTTTTAGGTTGAAAGTCACGCTCATATGTCATCCCTGTCTCTCCTGGCATAGCTGCAGCTGTATATAATTCCTCATAGTACTCTTTAAAAGCTTCCCTAATTTCTGTAGGATCCGTAACTAAATATCCCTTAAGGTTCCTGATTTGCTTGATGCGTCCTAAAGCTGTCTTTTGTCTCGCCTTAACAGCTAATAATCGGCAAACTGTCTCGCTATATTCATAACATTGTTGCTTTTTAGTGAAGAACTTCCCAGCTGTCTTGTCCAAGTAAAAATCATTCAGAGCAGCTTTAGTCACCATTATGAAATCTGTAACCATAGAGAAATCCACACCTTTATTAACCATCTTGATTAGTTCAGTCTCCAAAAGGGCGATTTTCTGATAGTAGCTTTTAATTTGTTCTGAGCATTTTCTTTGCTTAATCAAACTATATCGCAGTGTCTCCCCTCTCACGGAAGCTTTAAATACATCCCAAATCATTCCTGGGGCTGCACTATCTTTATTAAAACTGAAAAACTCAATAATCCAGCCTTTCATATAACTCACATAGTCTTGGTCAGTGAGTAATGCTCTCTCAAAAGTCCACTTATTCTGTACACTTCGTACTCCTAACACAGGAAATTCCAAAACCAAAGGATTGTGATCCGACATTACCCTCGGAAATATCTCAATCCTGGCATCCTTCAAGAGAGAGGGGGACACCAAAAAATAATCTAATCTAGCAAATTTAAGATGAGGCACAGAAAAGTAGGTGAATTCAAACTCTGAACTTCTCAGACTAGGCCAAACGTCGACTAAACCTATATCTTTAATCAGATTTTAAAGCACCTTAGACGATTGGGGTTTATGATTCTTACTTACACCCACAGGTTTATCAAACATACGCTTTGATCCGTTAATATTGAAGTCGCCACAAATTATATAAGTCTCAGGCCAGGAAGGAAGCTCCATAGCTAAAAAGTTCAGCACAGAAGGATCATTTAGGACAAGGGCATAAATTGAGCACAGAGTAAACAGGCCAGTATCTCCTCTAACTTCCATAATTATCCATCTGCCATTTTTATCCACAGTTTTTCTCATGCTCATGACATTTTTACTTTTTATCAAAACTGCAACCCCTTTAGTCCTAACATCCTGTGTTGTATAGGCCGCTAAATTAAAACCTAAGTTATCCAGTATCTTGTAGTCATTACAGGCAATATGAGTCTCTTGAAGAGATCCGTCGAAAACCCTTACTCATTTTCCTCCGTTGTCCCTTGAGGAGCTTGAGCTTTTGCTGGAAAAGACAAAATCAGCCTCTCCTCTGGACCCCTGTCCCCTGAAAGTGTTGAAATCATGTCAGGACACGTTATTACCTCCTTTGTTGGAGGTGATGAACGATGCCATGGCACAGGGGACCTTTCCAGTAATCTGGAAAAGGGTGACAGTGAGGCCCTTGCTTAAGAAGCCCACCTTGGACCCAGAGATATTGAAAAACTTCCGTCCGATATCTTTGCTGCCCCCTCCAGCTAAAATGCTCGAATCCCACCTGAATTTGCATCTGTCGGCCTTTTTGGACTCCTCTGGCTATCTGGACAACTTCCAACATGGTTTCAGAAAATTCCATAGCACGGAGTCGGCACTTACTATGGTGGTGAATAACATCCGACTGAAGGTGGATCAAGGTCAGACCACACTTCTGGTCCTATTGGATCTTACGGCAGATTTTGATACACTGTCTCCCTCAACTTTAACATCTCGTTTGAGGGAGTTAGGAGTAGCGGGCCCGGCCCTGAGCCTTCTGTTCTCTTTTTTAGAGCTAAGAGAGCAGAGGGTCAAGCTTGGAGAGTTCCTCTCCCCTGCTAAATCCCTGCAATGTGGGGTCCCACAGGGGTCGGCCTTGAGTCCGACCCTGTTTAACATCTATGTGGCCCCACTTGCTAGGCTTGTGAAATCTCAGGGGATGGAGGTGGTGTCGTACGCCGATGATACCCAAATTATGGTGTCCTTAGCTCATTCGGCCTGCACCTCCGCTCTCAACTTCAGGAACTGCATGCAAGCAGTCGCAGAATGGATGATTCAAAATTCCCTGAAGTTGAACGGCGAAAAAACAGAGGTGCTGATTTTTGGTAATAATCAGGATATCTGGTCCAATGAGTGGTGGCCCCCATCTTTGGGAACTTGCCCTATGCCATCTTGTTCGGCTAGGAATCTCGGCGTTATATTTGACACTTCACTGAATATGACTCTACAGGTTAATAGAACGGTGGCCACCTGTTGGGGGGTTATCAAGATTCTGAGGAGAATTGTTCACTATCTCTCCCCTCAGGCTTGTAAGCAGACGGTAGTTGCTCTAGTGGGTTCAAGATTGGACTATTGTAATGCTTTGTATGCTGAGATCAACAAGGGTCTCATCTCTCGCCTCCAGGTGGTACAGAATGCCGCAGCAAGATTTGTTATCGCTGCACCCTTTCGGTCCTCGGCTACCTTAGCCAGGAAAAGTTTGCACTGGCTTCCAATTCAGCAGAGGATTTCTTTTAAACTCTTGTGCTTAGTGTTTGGAGCCCTATTCCCCGGATCCTCTAATGCACTAGGTTCTTTGCTAACCCTCTACACTCCGAGTAGGAGCTTGCGTTCCTCTGAGAAGAATCTTTTGGTAGTTCCTCGGGTAAAGAAAGTCAGATGGGGTGGTAGAGCTTTCTCCAACTTGGCTCCCCGTTTATGAAATACCCTTCCCGCAGAAATTAAGGCCCAACCGTCACTAGTCCAGTTTAAAAAAGCGCTCAAAACATGGTGTTTTATTAAGGCCTACCAGTAAGCAAGTCTATTTTACTTATCTAGCTTTTGGTTAGGCGCCTTGATGCCCATTGGGCTGAGTTGCGCGTTACAAATCTGTTTTCATTCATTCATTCATTCATTCACAATTCAAGTCTGTGTGTAAGACTTTAAGATCTTCTTTTATCCTTCTTCTCTTCATCCCATCATTGAGACCACAGATATTTATAGTTGCGAGATGCAATTTAGCCATAATTCATTATTGCGCATCTCCCCAATATTATCAAACAGTTCATATGCAAATTATAAACCTAAAACAAAAAGTATCTGTATGAATTCACCGTCAGCATTATTTATCTTTTGTTTTTAGTGTTTTTCACATTTCTTTCCACATTGCTTTCTGATACAACAAACATACAAAAATAACTCAACACATTTTTTATCTGTGGTTTGCTTTCATCATCAAAAAAACCAAACCCGCCCCAGCCACCCCTACTCTCCTCCTTTGAGCCCTGCACCCCTCCCCCCACCCTGTGAAAGCAGCCAGACCTCCCAGGTCTGAGTGATAGAGCGCAAAGTACAACGGCACCTCCACCTCCCCCACACTATGTATAATATTTAAGGTTTCCCTTCTTTTTACTTAACCAAACGCAAATGCCCCCTGTGCTGCTCAGAACCACCTGCATATATAAAAAAAATCCTATGCCTTTCTTTTCTCCCCCTGAGCTAGTTCCAGATATTCTTTGGTCTGGATCTCTGAAGTGAAGAATCTAACTGCCCCTTTGACAATCGTTTATTAACCTTGCTGGAGCCAACCAAAAAGCCTCAAACCCAGCATCCTGAAAAGGCTTGATTAACTGCTGTAGACGCCATCTACACTCCACAGTTATGTGGCAGAAGTCAGGGCGTACAAAAAAGGAAGCCCCTTTAAACTGTCATCTAGCCTCCGGGTGGGCTTTCTCGAAAATTGCCTGTCTCAAAGCGAAATTGCCAAAAAATACCAGAATTGCCCTCGGCTGACTAGAGTCTCTGTTAGGTAGGTTATGGCATATAAAGGGGAACCTATGTACCCTCTGGATCTCCCGATCCCAGTCCCACCCAATAAGCTCCGTAAAGGACTCCTTAAAAAGATCTAACATAAAGCCCCGAATGTCCTCCCCCTCCATGCCTTCCTTAATCCCAAGGACTCAAAGATTGTTTCTTCGCTGGCGGTTTTCTAAATCCTCCAGTTTCCACATTACGTCGGACAGTTGAGCTTCGTGGGTCTTTGTTTGCACTCTCACAGCAATCAAGTCTTTCTCAACAGCAACGGTTCTTAGTTCCATAGCATCCAGCCTTTCGCAGATTTCGCTGCACCTGCGCCCTACTTTCCGGATAGCTCCTTTCAGTTTTTTGGGCCCTGTCTTGTCTTTTTCCTGTCAGCTCTAGTCTCTGCTTGATGATCTTTAATAGTCTCCAAGATGAGGCTCGCCATCGATTTCACATTTGTTACGGGCTCCCCAAGATATTCAGAAAAGGAGGAAGTCCCACCCAGGGCCGAGGCTTGACCAAGAAGGCCGATAATCCCGGTATCTGAATAATCCCATTTCAGACCAGAGGCCCCATCATTTTTCTTTTTCCGAGTCTCCTTGAGGCCCTTAGACCCTTTTGAAGTCCTCCGTGAATTTTTATGATGTTTGTGAGCCGTTTCGGGGCCTTCAACTGTACTAGATCCTGAAGTAGTGTCAACATGATCAGAATCACTGTATGCTACCTCTGAGTCCGAAGTCCCCGACCGTGAATCCTCCGTCAGGGAGTAGAATTTTCCGGACTGTCCGAAGCAGCCTCAGATATAGCATCTATTACAATTGGCTTGTCATCGGCCATGCCACAACCTAGACCCTTCTGTGAAAGACCGCCTACCCTATTGTCTTGAGAATGTGAATCCTGTGCCTCAGCGAGTAGAAATAACTGTGTTGAGGCTGGAATATTGAGTCCTACATCCTGGATCTGGTCGCAAGGTGTGACTTTACTGAAATGCTTAGCTGCCAGCGTCTCTTGTGGCCCCGGTAAAACAGAGCCCTGATCAATGGCCACCAAGCTGTTAGGATTGGTTTCAAAATCCAAATTCCCCCCCTTAGGTTGTGGATTATCCAAATTCATGTCTGCGATTGTCGCCCCATCTCTGGTTTAAAAAAATGCAGTTATAGCCGGCTGGGGTAATGTTGGAGTAATGTTTGAATTGCTGCCTCCTTCTTCTACGGCAATTGGCATACCACCTTTTTTGCCTGCTACTTGGGTTTTTTCGAAGAGAGCCCGCCGCTTCACAGCCCCTGTATCTAGCTGTTTTTTAATAGTTCGACTCTCTTGGGGTTTACCCGCTGGTGCCTTTATGTTTGCGGGGGACAGTAAGGCAGCATTAGTCCCAGTCATCTCTTTATGCTCTCGTTGTTGTCGCGTAGATTTGGGTGGCATTATACCAAAAATAGAAGTCCAGCTGGTAAAGGCTCTCTGCGCCTTCCAAACGATTTTGCCACTCGCAGCTGCCAGAAGCTTAGTCCACACCCGCACGGAACACCGCAGGAAACTCACCAGCTGTATGGGCGTACAATCTTTCTCAGCTCTGGGTCTCGATGCTCCCGTTTCCGGCAAACTGCAGTAAACCACTCCGCTCTGCGGAGTTTGAAGGAGCACGCCTGCGGCAATAGCTTTCGGGGACTCCGCAGCCCCAGTGGGGGCCACGATACTCTGAATAGTCTCCCCTAGCGTCAGCAGCATCAGGCAGGTAAGATGAGCCCCTCAGAAGTATCTCATCTCCGCAGCCATAAGTGCGTGTGGGAGGAAGGGTTAGAGGCTCCGCCACGAAGCCCTACGCCGCCGCCTTCTTGCCAGAAATAAGCTATTTCTACCATTTTGTTATTACAGTATTGTGGATTGTTGTTGTTTGTGGTCTTGTGATAAGTCTATATAAAAAATACTTATTTTTTATATAAAACCTGTGTGGTGTCCATCTGTATTGTTGTTACTGTATTACTGTATATGTTCACAAATGCTTTACACACTGCCTCTGAGATAAGCCTGTCTGCTCGAGCCAAGCTACGAAGAGGGGGTGAGCAGGGGTTATTTTAGGAGTGTATCCCCTACACTGACTAGACGCAAGGGCCCCTATTTGGTCAAAGGTACCTACCTCTGCCAACTAGAGACCCCCAGTTCTCACACCCTTCAAATTTGTCTCAGACTTGCACTGCAGTGTCTGTGCACGCAGTTTTCAACTGCCATGTCGACCTATCAAGCGCACCCATTTGCCAAGCCCTGCCCTCCACTTTTTATACATATAAAGCACCCCTCAGGTAGGCCTAAGATACCCCCAGGGGCATGGAGGAGTGTGTGTGAAAGGTAGGACATGTGCTGGTCAGCTTCACATGTCCTGATAGTGAAATAATGCGTATTTCGTTTTTCACTGCTAAAAGGTAATCTGTCCCATAGGTTAACATGGGAGCTGCACTGTAACATCTTACAAGTGTAACTTTCCATTTGGACAAGATGGAGAAATGGCGTTTATAATCACTGAACTCAGAATTTACTAACACTTCTTTTAGTAAATGTAATTTTAAATTGTGTGTTTGAAAATTACATTTTTAGAAAGTAGGTATTTTCTTTGTTCACCCATTCTGTGTGCCTCTGCCTGTTTGTATATTCACTGTCTGGTTTGGGAGTACAGGAGTTGGGGATGTGCATTCACTCTAGACAGTCACAAGGGGGGATTGAGGTGTGAACTGCCTTGCCTGGGTGACACATTGCTGGGCTGAATAGACCTGTATGCATTTAGAGTGGTGGGAGGAGTTTTCACTTACACCTGAATAGGCCGTGTCTCCATTGCACAATGCTGTCTCCACATCCTGTAGTGAAGCTGGACCAGGGAGTACAGAACTGGTTTTTACTGACCTTAGAGATCTTTGAGACAAAGAATTCAAAGACAAAAATGTGGTATATATATTAGACCTTAAACCCCAGGACTTTAGATCACTTCTGTATTCAATAGGAGCCTCTACCAAGGAGAAGAGCTGGAGAACTGAAATGAGGAGTACTGGTCCTGTGCTGCGTTGCTTTGGTGGATTGGCCTGCAGTTGCTGCTTCTGCCAAAGAGAAGACAAAGACTGGAACTTTGCTGTAAACCTACATGAGAAGAATCTCCTAGGGCATGTGTGTGCTTGCCTCCTGTTCTGAAGTCTCAGGGACACAAAGACTTCACCTGAAAGCTACTGACCAGTACCTGGACTCCTCTTTGGACTCCTCTATTCAAAAGGTTGCAAGTTCCAGTTCATGGACCCTGAATTGAATTGTGTAGTTGGGGCTGCAAAGCAAGCAGAACAACTCTAATGCCGTCAGCGTCACCGCCAGTGAAGCTGGGACCCACAGTGAGGCCAGGGACACCACTTGTGAAGTGCATGATGCACCTCCCTACCTGCATCTCAGCTCCGACACCCTTCGACACCTGCGGACATCTGCAGTTATTGGCCTCACCAGACTGTAATTCACAGCCTAGTAAGGTGCATGCACAGGCTCCCTGTCCCTGCCTGAGCGCCAAACCACGGTGCTCAGACCAATCACAACGCTGCATTGCAGCATTGTGATTGGCTATGGGGAGCCTGGTTACTTCCTTGTTCGGACCTCCCCAAGAAGAGCAGCAACACAACAGAGAGACGACAGTCGTTTAAAAGGGAAGTGTAATATTATTTTTTTTCAAAACTCCCCCAGCCTCGCCACCCCCGTTCCCTGCCAGCCGCCTACTGACGAGGGTGACTTCATGAACTCTTCGACGTCGCATTGCCTCACCAGAACCTATGCCTCATTGCTGACGCAGCCTCACCTCTCCTGTCTTGGACTCTATATCTTGCCTCCTCACATACTCAATGCCTCACTAGTCCCATGGCAGAAAGGAAGGGTCCCTACTTTGACAAGTGTACTTACCTATGAAAACTAGGGATCCCCATTCGTAACACACCAGGGGCCACATTACAGAAAAGGCGCATTTTCATTGTTTGTGCTGGGCGCACCTTTTAAGAGGTGTGCCCATCACAAATTATGAAAATGCGCCCTATTATGATAATGCACTGCCCTCAGGGCAGCCGCGAACTCAAGCTGCCCTGGGGGCAGTGCATTCAGATGAAAAACAGATGGCTGCTTTAAGGCTGCTACGTGTTTTCAGAATGTAGGCGACAACCCGTCTGCAGTTTTAAAGGGAATGTCTGGGGTGTTCATGGGCCCCCCTGTCCTCCCTCCAGAGGGCGCACTCACAGTGTACCTCCTTTTAGGTGGCGCACTGTGAGTGCACCCCCTGAGAGCTTCTTTGCCTCTGTGCCCATGTCTGTAATACGTTACAACAAACAATTGATGGACGGAATGCTGACAATGCAGACATTCTCCCCCAGTCAAGAGATCTGGGTTAAATCTATCGTTCTTTTGCCCACTGCACCACCCCAGTTTAGACATGGCCATATGCAAATCAGTCTTGACCCTGTGCCTCATGGGAACAGTCCAGCCCGATCTGCCAAGCCATGTCTTCCCTGGACCGGAATCAAGCATCCTAGGACCGGTTTCTGGCTATCAGCCGTCATCAGCCAGGATAGCTTGACTCCAGTGGCGTAGTGAGCACGGGTCCCACGTCTGGGAATACCCATCCCACTTAGGGTGAAAAGCGTTACAACAAACAATTGATGGACGGAATGCTGACAATGCAGACATTCTCCCCCAGTCAAGAGATCTGGGTTAAATCCATCGTTCTTTTGCCCACTGCACCACCCCAGTTTAGACATGGCCATATGCAAATCAGTCTTGACCCTGTGCCTCATGGGAACAGTCCAGCCCGAACTGCCAAGCCATGTCTTCCCTGGACCGGAATCAAGCATCCTAGGACCGGTTTCTGGCTATCAGCCGTCATCAGCCAGGATAGCTTGACTCCAGTGGCGTAGTGAGCACGGGTCCCACGTCTGGGAATACCCATCCCACTTAGGGTGAAAAGCGTTACAACAAACAATTGATGGACGGAATGCTGACAATGCAGACATTCTCCCCCAGTCAAGAGATCTGGGTTAAATCCATCGTTCTTTTGCCCACTGCACCACCCCAGTTTAGACATGGCCATATGCAAATCAGTCTTGACCCTGTGCCTCATGGGAACAGTCCAGCCCGAACTGCCAAGCCATGTCTTCCCTGGACCGGAATCAAGCATCCTAGGACCGGTTTCTGGCTATCAGCCGTCATCAGCCAGGATAGCTTGACTCCAGTGGCGTAGTGAGCACGGGTCCCATCACCACCCCCTTTTGTACCGCTTTGTTCGCCATAAGTTGGCAGGGTATGCTCAGACGTGAGTCCCTTGCTCACTTTGCCACTGGATTCAAGCAAGCCTGGCTGAAGACGGCTGAAATGCCAGAAACCGGTCCTAGGAAGCTTGTTTCCGGTCCGGGGAAGGCATGGCTAAGCAGTTCGGGCTGGACTGTTCCCATGAGGCACAGGGTCAGACTGATTTGCATATGGCCATGTCTGAACTGGGGTGGCAGAGTCGGCTAAAGAATGGTGATGGATCAAACCCAGATCTGTTGACTGGGTGTGAGTGTTTGATTGGTTCTGATGCTCCGTCCATCACCACCCCCTTTTGCACCGCTTTGTTCGCCATAAGTTGGCAGGGTATGCTCAGACGTGAGTCCCTTGCTCACTTTGCCACTGGATTCAAGCAAGCCTGGCTGAAGACGGCTGAAATGCCAGAAACCGGTCCTAGGAAGCTTGTTTCCGGTCCGGGGAAGGCATGGCTAAGCAGTTCGGGCTGGACTGTTCCCATGAGGCACAGGGTCAGACTGATTTGCATATGGCCATGTCTGAACTGGGGTGGCAGAGTGGGCTAAAGAATGGTGATGGATCAAACCCAGATCTGTTGACTGGGTGTGAGTGTTTGATTGGTTCTGATGCTCCGTCCATCACCACCCCCTTTTGTACCGCTTTGTTCGCCATAAGTTGGCAGGGTATGCTCAGACGTGAGTCCCTTGCTCACTTTGCCACTGGATTCAAGCAAGCCTGGCTGAAGACGGCTGAAATGCCAGAAACCGGTCCTAGGAAGCTTGTTTCCGGTCCGGGGAAGGCATGGCTAAGCAGTTCGGGCTGGACTGTTCCCATGAGGCACAGGGTCAGACTGATTTGCATATGGCCATGTCTGAACTGGGGTGGCAGAGTGGGCTAAAGAATGGTGATGGATCAAACCCAGATCTGTTGACTGGGTGTGAGTGTTTGATTGGTTCTGATGCTCCGTCCATCACCACCCCCTTTTGTACCGCCATGTCTGTAATACAGCACGGGTTTCAGAGGCAAAAGGATTCCCTCATTTGCATGGGGCACACCCCCATGCAAATGAGGGAACGCCCCCTGGAGGCTAACGCTGGCGCTTTATGTGCTCCAGCACTATCGGTATTACAGAAGAGCCGCACAAGCATCTGCAGACCCTTCTGTAATACCGAAGTGCCCCGGGGGCACACAAAGTGGGCGCAAAAACCCGTTGCGCCCCTGGGGCACTTTCTGTATTAAGGCCCCAGAAATATGAGGATCTTCCAATAGTTTCCAACTGGTAATCAGACTCTCTGTTCCCCCTACGCAGCACCGAAATAAGTCCTCAAACTTGCGAAAATTGCAAGTATTTTTGAACACCAATCGTAACTTTCTTTAGCAACGTGATTCTTACCTTCGAAGTGCGAGATAAATAAAACACCTCGTATCAGGGTGTTTTATGCACGTGCTCGTTGCTTTGACTTCCCATGCCCGACTCGCAGTCAGAGTGTTGCTGCCACGGAAACTTGCATCATGCATATTCTCGTGATTTGCTGGGGCTTTAGTGTTATAACAAAACCAAAAAGAACAGGAAGATGAGCATCGCGAAAGACGTGGAGGTTTTTTAGGCATTCCTCCACGGTTCTCAGATTAAATCACTGAATGAACCGCATTCTTCTTTGATTTTCCTCCTTTGTACGTTCTGCTCTGCAGGCTTGGACATACTACCCGAAACTAGCGCGCTAATTAATTAGCTGTAGCCAGCATTGTATCTCGTACGTTTTCTTCAGGGCGAAGGATGTCCTTTGAAATCAAGAGAAATCGATGAATTAACATTTGACGGTTTATTTTTAGACTCGGCGGAGGCGGAGAGATTACAAACTGATGGTTAAGAGAGCAAATTAGCACCTCCAGTAAAAACCCAATTGATGAGTAGGTAATTAAAGTCTAGATATGCTTTTTCATGTTTTATTAGTGTTATCTTTGACAGCTTTAAAAATGTCCCTTGCTCTATAATTCGTAGGATTCATATAGCGGCAATCTATCGAAACTGGCCTCTATACCTTGGCTGAGTCGCGTTCATATAAAGTCTGAGAGAAACATGTTCTGAAACATGGGAGCGGATGTAGGTTGTTACTTCATAGCTGCCCGTGTGCTATTTATACGCATAGCACTATCGTTTCCAGGGCACAATTGAAGAAAAAAGGAAAAGATTGACAACCTATGAAATGACATTTTAGAATTTGAAGGTGCTTTTTTTCTGCAGTAGGAACACTCCGAAAAAGAGACGTCCAGTCTAAAAACACAAAACATGGATTCAACTCTACGTTTCCGTTATGCTGCATAATTTTTAGGTGAAATGCGAATTACTCTTTCAAGGACTCTATTCCACACGCTTTCAACGTCCACCTGTTGTTTCCTGATTTAGCCACACTGATAGAGTGGTGTTCAAAGCAGCGCCCTGTAAATTTGGCTTGGATGCCTCCAGGATACTGCAGGGATGGAAGACGGATGAAAGATGCCTCTTGCATGGCAGGGGGACAGTTAAGTCCTAACGCCAGTATGGGAGGGCCCTTTAGCAAAATGAATGAATGAATGAATGAATGAATGAATGAATGAATGAATGAATGAATGAGTCCATTATTGTGTCAATTAATAAAAAAAAAATGGTACATTAAACACTGATTAACAACACAGAATTGCGTGAATATTTAAGACTACTATACTTAAAATATTTAAAATGATAAAACCATGATGTTTGTAATACCAGTGAAACGAGAACAGGAGTCTTTAGCACCTCCCTGTGTGAGCTTGTACGACCCCTCGGTTACTTTTCGAAGTCCAGTCTTTTTATTTCGGTTTGCAAAACATTTATATATTTGCCATACCGAGCTAAGTCAACCGATCTGATGATGCTTAGAAAAATGTCCCCCACATCTTTAGAAGTAGAGATACCCTGCGTTAAAAAGATTGGTCTCAACAGAGTACATTGAGCTGCTAAAAAGACTAGGAATCAACATCAGAGGTGAAGCTTAGTTTATCTCCCTTAGTCACAAAACCAGCAGCTCTGCCAATAAGCCTAAGTTGCCCAGTTACTCCTGTTTTCTTGAAGCAGCAGTACCATTAATCTTGCACGAATTATTAAGCGTTGGTTCGTTCTACTTAAGGTCTCTTTCAGAGAAGGCTGCATCTAGGTGATTTCATCAGAGCTAGCAATTTTGCATAAGGTAGGCCCCGAACTACCTCCGCCTGCTTTTCGAAAAATGGCCCACACCTATTTTTTCAGCATTGTCTTGATAACTTGAGGAGTTACGGACAATGTGGTAACTGTCTCTAGGCTAATCATTAGGTCTATGGCAGCAGATTTTAGGTATGCTCCTCAGGGATTGTATGGGTCCTTAGAGATCTTCAGTAATACCTGTTTTACAGTTCCTGAGTCTGCTATGGTAAGTGAGTGGTAGCATTTAATATGAGACAAAGTGCATTCCAGGTCTTGTCCAGTCACACCAAACTCAAGATGAAGCAGCGATTGCCTTGTGTGGCTAGGTCGATTAAAGATTCGCCTCTAGGCGGTGCACTGAGGGGCATATTGACAAGGACCTATCGCCAAATTAACGGCACTTCATTGCAGCCGGAGTCATGATAAATTTACCTCCCCATTCACAGCACCAGTTTACCCATGATAGCAGCTGCAAAAAAGATTGCCACAGAGGCCTCCCGTAACTATCGCTAATGAGATGCAGAGTGGGCGTTCCCGTGCCAAAAGCCGCGAAAGCATCACACCTCAACATTCACAATGACCAGACAGAACTGAGATGAAAACACAAAACAGGCGATAAGCCACGTTAGCACCAGGAAATCTACACCTGCTTTCACCTGGTGTAAAGTCAGACGGCAGCCTGGGCCACAAAAGGGAGACCAGCCCAGGGCCACATCGGAAGGTCAACAGATGCCATGGAGCCACCCATCATGCGGCCTGGACACCCAAGAGGGCCACAACACCCTCCGACACCACACCCAGACCCGCAACACCCCCCCGGCACCACCCCCAACCCCGGAATAAGAAACTGCACACCAACACCACGAATCCCAATACAAACATTTTGCATGATGTCGCACTAGCAGGAAAATCAACAGACATGTGTGGCCAGGAAATGGAGACTCAGTCAAACAGCACTGCAATCACCAACACAAAACACCATACAAACAAAAGCAGAGACAACCCTTAGGATGAGTCCTAGCAGCTCCTCACTGGACGATCCGTAGCACACAGCCTGGAAGACCAAATCCAAGAGAAGAAGGTGTGCCATGCGCCCAACAAAGGAAACACAGGGAGAGAGCGAGAGAGAGACAGAGTGAGATTGCACAAGCAGCGCAAGGCCCCTCGGGCACCTGGCTCCACATGCCAACATGTGTGTGTGTATCGCCATCCGTACACCATGAGCCCAAGGCCGTGTCCCAATCTCAGCGCCAAAGCCACATCACATTCCAAAAATGCAAGTTCTAGTCAGACAAACATCAGGGATGAAAGCTCCATTTTTCCAATGTAGAAGGCGGTAGGACACCTGCACCTCTGACCTTGGTCCAGAACGCGCCTGGAACACCCTGAGAGAGATGCCATGGCAGACGGGGACGACTCCCACACCACGCATTCTGCAAATGAACTATCCGACTCATCCACATCCCACACACAGAAGCCCCTGCCTGCGGTACCCCCTCATGGGATGCCCTTGACACTCACGAAAACCGCAACCCACTCTCCCCAATGTTGCACACTCATTTGAATCATTGCTCAGAGCTGTGGCATATCCTCCACACAACTGCCGCTGTCCCAAAGAGTGCCGGTTCCATGAGATGCAGCAACGCATGCACAACCCCGTTACGTGGAACAGTACCGTGCACCCTGCATTTACTGGGTGCAGTGCCACTGGCAGTGCTGCGGATCAGTTACCAGCTCAGCTTCCACATTGTCTACGTCACATGCGTCCAGCCCTGGTTCCACTGCCGAACATGCACATTAGAGTGTCCCATGGATGTCTGCCTATCCAACACAACTGTTGATGAATTGGACTATGACTTGTGAACCGTGCACCCTGCATTTACTGGGCGCAGTGCCACTGGCAGTGCTGCGGATCAGTTACCAGCTCAGCTTCCGCATTGCCTACATCACATGCGTCAAGCCCTGGTTCCACTGCCGAACATGCACATTCAAGTGTTCCATGGATGTCTGCCTATCCAACACAACTGTTGATGAATTGGACTATGACTTGTGTCTGCGCCCCTTTTTGGATCACGAACAGGAGTGTAACCGAGACAGCCGTGCATGGAATGCCCTGACATACTGCCTATGTATTGGTAGTTGTGCATGGGAGATTGCACAATTCCTCGTGTCCAGTGACCAAATCGAGGTGCTCCCCTATTGGGCTGTGTTGCGGATTGGTGAAACGGCGTGGGCTGAGCACACCTGCCCGGACCTCTTAATGGATTGGCTCACCCTGGGGTTCCTTGAACACAACAACGGCGTACTATTGGAACACATTGCACATGAAGCTGCACGGGCATTCATGGACGAGTAACTATGTTCCTGCAGCCACATCCGATTGCCACCCACAGCACACGTCCCAACAACTTGTTACATCATGGGGATTGCTCACACATCCCACCACAACAGAGGCTACGTCTGCCTATGTCCGGGCTCTGGATGCATGTGCGTGGAACAACGCATATGTACACACACCTGTGAAAGGTGATGCAGGTCCATGCCCAGTGCAACACAGCGTCGTTTGGCAACATTGCCAATTCAGACACACTGCTAAGGGGGAGAGCACACACATGGCAATTTAGCACGACATGTGAACCTGTCGGACCCTCGCACCTGATCACTGTCAGCAGAGCAGACAATCGGTACACTCCGGAGGCAGAGCACTATGCAGATCCAATGAGCAGTGAGTCGTGCCCCCTCACACAGGGCAATGGGCAGACGCCAAACAACACATGACTCATCCAGCAAGGCAAGGTGGGCTGAGAGCATTGCCATCCGTGATGAATGTTGCCCATTTTAGCCCCAATATTTTCTGAACTTCGACATGTACCCATGCTGCATGTAAGTGTCTTAAGTATGTCCCTACCTGTTGTGCCCGTTGCCTCATCTGCACTGACACACACATGCCAATAAAGTCTATGCAACTCTACTGGTGTCTAACTGTGAGGTGTGTTGTTTGGTTTGTCCACTTGTGCGCCACAATGGGCATCGTTTCTACACAGGGAGGAACTGACTGAAACATGTGCAATGGGGGGGGGTGTCCCTTTGGCAAGCTCCACCTCTGTGAGCCAGACATTGTTATTGGATAGGTGCTGGAGGACATGTGCACTTACGTGACTTCAGAAATGTGAGTATTGTGTCCAACCCCTGACCATGTGGAGCAATGTCATATATCACAACAGAATGTGTCCACACAGATGTGTGTGAGTAGGTATGTGACGTGAACTTCTGGTGTCACATGTGCTGTAGGACACCACTCCTGGCCTGCTTTCGTTTGGGTCAGTCCTACACACAGCCCTATTCAATGCATGGACGTGTGCCTACATTGGGTGTTGTGAGATTGTTGTTGATGTGCAATGGGGACAAAGCTAGCACTCACCTTCACAGTCATCCAATTGGCCATGTGTCTCAGAGATACACATGCGCATAGATGTCAGTTACCCTGGTGTACCTTCATGTGCAATCATTGTACCTACATCCAGCCATGCCTCCATACGTGAGTGAACATAGTCATGACACATCTGTGTGATTTAGAATGTTTTATTCACATTCAGGTGATTGACGGAGCTGGAACTGTACATGGCCATCCAAGCCCACATCACATGGAAGCCCAGTGGTGTGCCAACCAGAGTCCTTTGGGGATTGCACAGTGATTGGGAAGAGGGAGGGTGCAGTCCGCAGCAGGACAGCTGTGTAATTGGCCAGCAGTGAAGAAATGGCAGTCCGTGTCGGGGTCCGGGTGAAAGTCGCAGAGTGTTCCGGGGGTCACTATGAGGTGTTTCCCAGGCCATGATGCATAGGTCATAACCAGGCAGGGACAAGCCATACGGCGGTGATGGCTGCTACTGCCTCCTTCCCCACACAGTAGTTCATATCCCCTTCTTACTCCCCTGATATGGGTTCTGTGTCTGGTGTGTCCGGTGTGTGTGGCGGGGTGATGGCTGCATCACTGTGTGCCACTGACACATCAGACTGCGGAGGTGATGGGGCAGCATCACTGTGTGCCACGGACACATCAGGGGTCGGAGCTGTGTGTGTCGATGTTCCTGCTGGAGTCATCTGGGAACGGCTCAGTGGCAGCAATGGCAAGATGAAGTACTACAGGTCCCCAGCTACTACTCGCTGGTGTCCATCCATGTCAGACATCCTTCCAGCCTGCATCCGCTCCATGTTCTCCATTGACCTCCGCATCTGTCCCAACTGTGTGCTGTCATGGCTGGTGCCTGTCTACCCACACAGTTCTTGTGTATGATTCATGGCACCAGTGAGGTCAGCCAAGGTCTGTGGCAGAGCATGGTGTGGACAGGGGGTGTCCGATAGGGACAGTACATGATCCATGATGGGACTCAGACACCCACGTATGGCATCGAGTTTGGCTGCCATGAGCTCGAAACCCACCCACAGCTGTTCAGCCAACTCCACCCGGGAAACCACACACGCTGTATGTGCTCCATGTATTGGTTGGAGGGTCCTGGGAGACAGCCGTGGTGGTGTGTGTTTCCTGCTGTGTGGTCTGTGCAGGTAGTGGGGTCACCTCGAGGCAACTGGCCTGCCCTGCTCCTGGGGATGGGGTGCAGAGGCTGTCCAGTATCTGTTGGAGGGTATCTTGACATATATGCAGGTTGTCCTCTACATCATCAATGATGGGGTTTGTGTTCTGCTCTACAGTAAGTGTTAATTGTCCCTCTGCAATATTAAGGGGGGACGCAGGTTAGCAGAGTTTCACATTTATGTTGTTGATTTGCATATGTTTACATTCAGACTGCATGCCAGTGCACATTATGAATGTTTTGGGGGAGCTGGCTATTCGATGGCAGTCAGTGTGTTTTCCGAATACATGACGGATGTGTGGTGGTACCCGTTCATTATCATCACACTGTGTCAGACAATGCCAGATGTGAGTGGACACTTACTATGCATGAGCGGAACCTGTTGTGGGCTCTGTCCTGTGGTGCTGGTGTTGCACATTGTACCACATTGCCGTCGTTGCTGATGTCCTGTGATTGCTATGTGTGTGTGCTGCATTGTGGGGGAGTTGCCCCTGTAGCTCTGATTTCGTGTGGCTTTCTCCCTTTGAGGTGGAGTGCCTTTGAATTGTGGGCTTTTGGGGGCCTGATTTGCTTTTGACTTGGGTCATATGTGCTCTCAGACAGATTTTGTGGCCTGGTGCATTGTTCATCTGCTGCGTGTATTATAGGGCATGGGTTGTGGGTGCACGTGGACATGTTAGGGTGTGACCTGCTCCTTTACGGATGTGATCCACACTGGGCTACCTCCATGTCGATTCGTGGGCCATGTCATTTCTTTGGCTGCTGCCATGCTATCGGACATGCAGTGTTACTTGCATAGTCAGTGTGGGTCACAAAGCCGCTGCTTTGCTGAATTCGGCACATGTGCATGGGTCGGTTGTGATATTGGTGATAGGGGGACCCCTCTGTGCACATTGTGGATTTGGGCCTACTTGGTGTTTCTATGTGTGCTGCAGTGTGCCAAGGCAATCAGGGACATGTTCCACGGTCATTGTGGGTGTGTAGTGTGCTACGCATACTTTTGCATGTGTGCCATTGTGCCCATCTCCCCCGTCAACCCATCCCTGGTCGTTACTCACCCTGTTGCTGTTGGGTCAGGTAGTATTGTGCGGTGTCCAGGCCCCCCAATCCTGCCACCGTCTCCTCACTGCTGACTGTGGCCACCATTTGCTCCAGCTCATCCAGTTCCTCCGGTGTCGCAGGAGGCTCAAATCCAGTCCCCATTGCTGCCTCCCTGTTGTCGGCGAGCTTATGTTTGGTCTGCCTTTTCAGATCATGCCAGCGCCTCTTGACCTCCTCCAGTGACCTCCTCAACACCCCAACTGCATTGACGTTGGTAACAATGGCCTGCCATATTTCGGTTTGGGTTGCCAGTGCTGCAGTGGAGGTGCCAAACAGTTGTTGATGGTGTTCTATAAAGTGATGAATAGTCTATAAAGCAGATGAAGAGGGGAGGACTGAAATCCTGTGAGGTAGGGTGAACCAGATACAATAAGACAACCATGTTGTCTTTTGTTGATGATTAAGGCCTGAACCCAGTTTGATTGTATCTGTTGAAGGATGGGTTATAGGTAGGTGTAAGTATGCACGTACCACTAGCAATAAGGCCACCCACGCTATATAAGGTCCAAACCAGGTCTCAATACATTATCCATTGGCTCATCCCTTAGTAGCTAGGTGTGATCAGGCAGGCACAACTCAGGAGATAGGAATGTAGAGCATTTAAAAAAAAAAACAATACAATATGTAAGTAAGACACAACACACAATAAAAATCCCACACCAATTTATAAAATAAGACCCATTTTAACTTTAAAATGGCACCAACATGACAAAAATCCAATATAGGTTACTGAAAATATGAATTTTTAAAGAGTACCCACTTTATAGTGCTTAAAAACATATAGCATCAACCCGGAAAATCTGGTCACGTTTGACTGGGACAAAGTCAAAGTTTAAGGCCAACAGCGATGGAGTCCTGTTCGAATACACTAAGCGGCAGGCCCAAGTCAAAATTTTACCTTCAGACTTAGAAACTTTTCTGGAGGATTTTTTCTCGATGTCGTGCTGTCCCCTCCAACAATCAGATTTTGATGCAACGTCGCCGGATTGCTTTTCCACAAGGCCCCGGTCAAATCCTGAAAGTCTAGAGCCCTGGAGCTTTCAGAGGGACAGACCTGAGATCCAGGCCTGGTTACGGTTGAAGGTAGTCGGCTTTACCACTGGGCCTGTCCACTTATGGGGATTTTTCCAAAAGTTCCTTCAAACTTCTCCAAAATTATAGAACATCTTCCTGAAGTTCTACTTGAGGGTTCAAAGTGTCCAAAACACAAATCCAAGCATCTACAAACTCTGGCATGGCCCTTGGAAGTTTGGAACTACAATTTCCACAATGCACCTGGCCAACTTCTTAAAAGTCCAATGGAGACACTCCAGGCTGGGGTCTTCTGGAGGGAGATGGTGCAGGGAAGCTCGGTAAACCTGGTGCTTTCAGAGAGTCCACTCCTTAATCTTTTTTGAAGCAAGGCAAAATCCTCAGGGCTGTAGTTCCAAGTGTGCAATAGGAGAAGACATTTATGGAGCAATCCTGTGTGGTGCAGACCAGGATTCCTGCAGGGCAGTCCTTCTTGTAGTTTCAGGCAGCAAATCTGAGTTGCTATGGGGCTCTCACATATGTATTCAATTATCTGGGGTGACAAGCAGGGGGGTACCCCTGTCCAATGAGGTGCCGGGTGCCACCCAAAAGCATGACAGCTGTCTCCAAAGTGTAGCATATTCTTGTCCCACAAAGCACTGCACTTTACAATTCAAAATGGAGATGTTCTCTCCTTTGGAGTAAGTGCTGGCTAAACCAACCTACTGCTGTGGCTTATTTCCATTAACACTCACCCTTAACCTCCTGCTAATACCATTATTGGGCCTGCTATCCTGCCTCCTTGTGCTGAAAAATGCCACCTTCACCTTACAGTCTTCTCCTCCCTCGATTGTGAGGAGGGCTATATTTGAAAATGTCCAGGCCTACAGGATCATCAACTTCCTTCTTTCCATCACTCAGATCTTTGCAACCTCAGCTCCTGTTTTGCGTTCGGGCCTTGCTGGGGGATTCAGGTCTCGGACGGGATCACATCAACTACTGAGGTCCCTGCCGCCTAAATCGCAGAGCAAAGATCTCTTCAGCCCCCCAGTGCTGCCCGACCTCTGTGCTGGGACAACGCTGCATCTGTGACTCATCCGGTCCATACACATTCACTGCCAGGAATGGCCTGCCGCATCACCTTTGAGGGCCCTTCAGCATTTCCGGACACTGAGGGAAGGGTCACACCACATGGCGCGGCCCGCGCTCACTCTGCTGCAGAGGCTTATCCTCCCACTCAATCAGCGCTGTACTCACAACGGCTGGTAGAGTCTCCGCGTTGCTGCCCGATGACACACTTGAGCGTGGGCAGGTATGCTGCAGTCCACTGCAGATCTTCAGGCTCATGGCCGGTTCCGCTCTTCACAGATGTGAGTTGTTTGATGCACTAATGATTCCTCTTGTTAGGGCCTCCTTGGCAGAACCCACGTCAACGGGCGAGGTCACAGCATCCGGCAGGGCCCACAGCTTCTTTTTGCCACCTCTGTCGCCAGTGCCCTCAGGATCGGAGGCTCACTACTCCATCACATGTGTCCTTCAGAGCCTCACACATTTCCTTCTCGGAGCTTAGTCACCTCATCCAGGCTCCAGCGATCGTAGTAGGTGTAACCCACAGAGGCACTTTTCTTGGTGCAGGCCAGTCCCCGGTGTTAGTGCTACTTCTCAAGACCAGTGCAGCTTTTCCTTAGCCCTGCACAATTGCAGGGAAGCCAGACAGAGATTCCCATCTTTGGAGATCGACCCCCGTCAGGAAAATGCTGGATCTATGCCGTTATTTTATGACGGTCGGCTGGAGCTTTGTTAAGCTGTGCCATCTTGGTTGGCGTCAGGCCACAGCCCCCCTAAGAGGGCTTCTGTGGCTGTTTCCTGTTAAGTTCAGAGCACCCTGTGATTCTGTATTAGTTTTGGTAGGTCTGTATCAAAATTGCAAATTTTGGAGAAGGGCACAGGAAGGCGGAAAGTGTCTCCTGCCATGCTCTCTGCTCCTTACATATTTTTTTTAATGGTTTCGTAAGGGTCATTGGCACCTAGACCTGTAATGGGGACCTGGTGATGAATGTTTTATTTGTGTAGTGTTGTCATCCGCTCTGCATATGATCTGCTGTAAGTTAGCTATGCTAGACTGTATACCAGATGAAAATAGCAGAAGGTGAAAAACAGAGGGCACAAGCGCAACACCTAACTGGATAAAGCAGTCGTCCATGTTACTTTTGTTTGCACGCCGGCCTGCTCTTTTCATAAATATTTGTTATAGTTACTTTACTCCTCAATGTGGCTGTCACTATGTGGGTGCTAAATGCCATTAGAGGCCCTGAGTGCACCTAATTATTCACCAGTGCAGTGGCTGCAGCACCACTGCTGCACAGCGCCACAACAAGAAAGCCCTCTACACCCACCACCCATTAGCGATGTGCTGTCTTTTGCGTTCCCTTCTCTGCTGCTACAAAAGGCCACAAAGCTAAGTTCCATTAGTGCTGAAGTGTAGGGGGTAGAGAGAGGGAGGCGTGGTCTTAAGGGGGTCAACCTATGAGGCCAGATACAGGCTGGAGCAGATGGTTAGATGCAGATGGACAATGGGGCAGGCAGGCATACAAGTGTGCTGGCAGTTCGACTGGTGAAGAAACAAACCATGAATCTGGCCAATTCTCCATGAAACAAGTCATACTGGCTTACTACTGACTGCTTCAGTTCGCCACACATCACTACCTTGTGCCTAAGCATTTACCTGTCGCCTGCTCTGCTCAGCTGCTCTTCTCATTGCCTTCTAACGACCCTCGGCTATCTAGATGGCTGCCCCTCTGCGGAGCTCTCTCAGCATGCTCATTGCCCGATGGCCCCAACCTATGGTCGGATCTTCGTCTAACTCCCTCCTGCTCACAGTACCACCAGCCCTCAGGCAATCTTATCAAACAGTGTGGCAGTGTATGGTAGCACAGATACACCTAACAAGGCCATGGCTCCAACAAAGGCCCTCATCTACAAAACCAATTTTTGGTCTGTAAGGCTCTGTATCAGAAAATCAGACCCCTTATGACTAAAAAAATTCCTTTTTTTATTCACCTAACCCAAATAGGGATTTGGTAACATGTTCCCAAACCTTACTCAATCGCTGATTGAGTGTGGGAAAAAATAGAAAATTGGTATTTGGAAAGGGTGTGTTAAGGGCATCCCTTTCAGATTAGGCCTGGGCACAACTCGTAGAGTTTCCCTCTGAAGATTTCTACAGAGGAACAAAGAAACACCGCAAGATTTCTTGGAATTCCGCTAATGGGCGGAAATAGGCGTGTCGCACTGCTCACTCTGCAATTTAGCAGTGAGAGCTTGTTATGCGCTGGACACTCAGCGCGAATACCGGAGAGCACAGCTTCTCAAGTTGATTTTGCTGCCACTCAAGTAGATTTTCTACTCAAGCAGCAGTTTTCTGACTGCAAGCGATCACAACCACCCACATTGGAGAAATCTTGACGGAGCCCTGCTAGCAACCAAAAATCACAATAGGGGTTGCCAAATCTCACACGCCAACTTACTGTTGGCGAGCAGTGCATGAAAACAAATTCCACCATACTGCAGTTGGCGGAATTTGGCCAGAACACCAAAATTCAGCGAATTCCATCAGCAGAGTGGAATATATCTCCCATCCCTATGCCAGATGCTAAATCTTTAAGTTATGTATTAATGTTTTGCAACCAAAAAACAAACGCAAATCATTAATGTTTTGCTACTTCCTCAAAGGAGGTGGTAAGCCATTCACAAAAATATTTTTTTATGAGCAGGCCTTTGTCCATGAGACCACTGTCAGCTCCTAAAAAAGGTTAGTGCCATTTTTATTTTTAGTTTTAAAATGCACCCCATTTTCCTTTAGGAAAACGCAATGCATTTGGAAAAAAAAAGATTGCTTTATCAAAAAAGAATCACCGACATAGTGGTCTGCTGACCACAGCTGGCCATCATCCCTCTTATGGCTGCGATTCATAATGGGTCACAAATTGTGACTTACCTCATTAATATGCACTAGGTAAGTCTATTTGCAACCCACTAGGAATCACAAATGAAACTCAAGAGTTTCATACACTAGCAATACCAATTTCCTAATTGAGATTCAAAGTGAATCACAATCTGGAAATCGGTATGCCTCAGTTAGTACATCTAGTCCAAAATTCTTTCTTGGCATCACTGGCTAAGCAATATCAGTGGTGGTACTCAAACTATTTTCAGAGTGAGGATGCTACGCTTGGGATTGTGAGAACACAAAGAATAAGTATGTGAAAGGAACCACACCAACTCAGCAGGATAGTAGTTAAAGGTATGGTATGTAGCCGGGTGTGCACTGTTGCAAATATATTACTGAAGCATGGTAGTGTAGCACGCTGCTATTTACAGTCAGCATATTTTCCATTGAAATGATGACAAACACCACACTGACAAGTAGTTCTACTAATAAAACTATAGAGGGCACAAATAATAAAGTATGGAAATTGGGTTTCAGCAAATGTCTATCATTTCTACATCACCAAGTAAAGAGCCTTGAGTTGCTTTGAGTTGTTTTGATCCAAAACAGTCATTGTTTATATAACATTCAGCACACAGTTTGTCCTTCCTAACTGGTATATTTTGATGTTTTACATTTCATTTACAGGTCTTAAAATGTTGTTGTGTTTACAAAAAATTGACATCTTACAGCCTTGCCTCTCACACCAGCAAGTTTATCAGATAGTTCATTTAACAAATTAACAAAATCCTGTAGCTTTGCAGTCAGAGAAAGAGAAGTAAACACCAATCTGCATGTTAACAGAGAAATCAGCTATTTGAGAGGAGACCTAGCCTGCTATTTGACTCCTTCTTTGAACAGCAAATGTAACAGATACAATCAAAATGTAGAGGCATCTATACTGCTCATTCACCTTCTGAGCTTCAGCACATTTATGCTGGGGGTGCTTCAACCCCCCTGCACCCCTACTTCCATCCCCTATGAATATCAAGGAAGCTACTTCAATCCTTCCCTTGGATTCCCCATTCCACATTTGGGGTTGCCAAACTGTACATCACCTATTGTTTATTCAAAAATGGAGCTGGGAAGGGAAAAAACAACCCCAAAATTCAGGCAACACAAGCATCAGTGAGTTGCCTCAAGTTGACAGAAAGGAAAACAAATCAGGATGCGTCCACCTCGGCAGAAGTAACCGGCACAGTCGTAAGGCGACTTGTGGAAACAAACGGGAGTGGCGCAAACAACAAACAAAATAACAAACCAGAAATTCGCACTCCACCTCAGAACCTACGAGAATCAACGGTAGTGAAACATACGGAAAAAATCTTGGATAATGAATTGGAGTATGATCCCCCAGCTAACAACAAAGTCATCTTCAACCCACAATATGTCTCAAGGGGAATGCACGACGTATTAAATAGAAATGTCTTACTAAAATTATTCAAAGCTCTCCCTTCCTTAAACAACATAAACACCAATGACATCGAAAGCATTGAATTCAAACAAAACCTGTGCTCTATTGGTCAGGAAGCCACAATAGCTACATTTACTAACAAAATGCATGTTGACCTCATCAGGCAGCAGAAGGACATATTTGGCAAATGGGGAATAGAGCTAAAAAAGTTATTTCCCCCGCTTTATCCCAGCCCATTACAACCACCCTCTAATACCACGAGTCTCCTAAAAGGAGCAAAAGGCCCAGATTATCAAAGCCAAACGAGGGATAAAGAGCACCAGGCCAGGAAAATTACCATCACCCTTGAGTACCCCGAAGCCGGCAAACCTTCGACACCCTGGGTATCAAAAAGAGAAGGCACATCCCTGGGAAAGGCATGAATACCTTCAACACAGGCCTCCCAATCGCATCAAGGATGCACCATTTGCTCCTGGAACGTGCACGGTCTTCACTCAAAATCAGAAGACCCAGATTTCATGAATTTTATTACACAATATAACATTATCCTTTTTCAAGAATACTGGCAGACAACTCCATCCCTCATAACAGGTTTTAAAGAATTTCTGAATCCAGCTAAAAAAGTCACCAGACATGGAAGAGCAAAAGGAGGACTCTCTACTTTCATTTCCACAGAAATTCCATGGCAGGCTTCTATCGTAGACTGAGACTGTTCCTGGATGTTGTGTGTTAAAATAGATGTCCCAGAGACCTTCACCCTGCTCATCCTCAATGTCTATATTCACCCTGCATCTAAAAAAAAGAAGTTAAGAATTGAACAACTAATTACCTCAATAAAAACATTAAAACTCGCCTATCCGGATGCCAAAATCATTTTGTCAGGCGATTTCAATATGAATTTACTACACGAAAGGAGCAATGAAACAAAGGAGCCCATACAGGCCCCCATTCGTTTGGACACCTCTGGCAAGAAATGCGCATCTCGCTTGAAAGACCTCTCAATGTGCATACTCAATGGCCAAGGCCCTACTGACCATCATAGACTATACCATTATAGATTGTGACCTCCTCCCGCATATTACGAGCTTTCAAATAAAAGATCGGGCTGACAGCGATCATCAGCCACAATCCTTTACATTATTAACAGCCTTTAAAATTTCAGCAAAAGTAAAAGCGCTATCATCTCTAACACAATGCTATAATTTAAAACGCCTTTGCTGGAATAAGAACAACATCAAGGCCATCGAAAACACCTATACCAGTCTTTTGGAAAAATTCAACCCTGAAACACTAACCACAAAAGCTTGGGAGTTCTTTACTTTTGAAATTAACAATATATTTTCTAAAAATACCCATGCCCGCCAAGCAGGAAATCCAAAAGGGGCTGCTTGGTTCAATAATAACCTGAGGAAACAAAAACAACAACTAAATAAATACCTCAGACAATTACAATCCCGGGGCCAAGAAAACCATCAGGAACTTCTGCCGTTAATCGCAAAAACTAGGAAACAGTTAAAAAATGATATAAAACGCACAAAAAAAGAGTATCAAGAACATATCTGGGCTAAACTCCATCATGCCTGTAAATTGGGGGATTCCAGGCTTTTCAGGTAACAAATAAATCAACTAACCAATGGCCGGAATCAACATCTCCATTCGGAAATTCTGGAGGCCACATGGAGAGCCCACATTGAACTCCTTTACAACGAAGCTGCACCTCGATCGGCTCCAAACTGTGAAGAACAAACAGCGAAGGAGGCAGGAGGCCGAGACCAAGTTAACGGTATCAATAACCTCGATCTACCTGGGGATCCAGTCCTATTCACAGAAACTCAAATGCTAAAAATAATAAAGAACCTAAAATCGGAGGGAGCCCCAGTTCCAAACGGCCTACCAAACGCCTTGTTCCGACAGGACCCTGCATTCTGGTCCCAAATCCTGACTCCCCTTTATTCCAAAGTCACAGCAGATTGTCAGATTCCTGAGTCCTGGAGAGGAAGTATCCTTACCCCAATCTATAAGTCGGGTCCACGCTCGGACCCCTCTAATTTCAGACTGATCGCATTAATAGATGTAGAGACCAAAATTTACTTATCTAACCTCTTAGTAGAACTAGAGGCCTGGGTTAGTCTAAAAAATCAAATACCTCCTACGCAAACTGGATTTCGGGCGGGGATGGGCACCTTGACGAACATCTCTGCAGTCACTCTTTTAGCCAAACAGGCATTCGACAAATCAAGGCCCCTAAACGCCTGCTTCGTGGACCTTAAGGCGGCCTTTGATAAAGTTTCAAGAGCCGCTCTATGGGCTAAGATGTAGGCCTGGGGGGTTCCGCATAGACTCCTGGAGGCCATCATCAACCTGCATTCTAACACCTGGGTGCAAATTAAGAAAGGAGACGGGTCAAGGGTCACCGGTAAGATTTCAACGCTGAATGGGCTAAAACAAGGTTGCATTTTAGCGCTCTACTTGTTTAATATCTACACGTCAGATCTCGACAAACACCTTCAGTCAATTCCAGCTGACCCCCCAAAACTGGGCAAAATCCCAACGCCATGCCTTCAGTACGCAGATGACATAGTACTAATAGCACAAACACCAGCTGGCCTGCAGAAACTAATCACGGGACTAAGAGCCTATATCACCTCCAATCAACTTACGATCAATCATCAAAAGACAAAAGTAATGCGTTTTTCAAAACATAACAAAACCTCGTCCAGGTACTCCTTTTCCTGGAAATTGGGCGAACAACGTTTGGCCTGCGTAACTGCCTATAAATATCTAGGCTTTCTGCTCGATAGCAAGTTAAACTTTAAACAACATATGGAACAAGGAAGCATAAAAGCAAAACAATTGCTGTTCGCCTTTAAAGTCTTGAAAAAAAAGCTCACAGGTTGTTCTACCAGCCACTTGCTTCAAGAAATCCTGAATATCAAAGATGCAACCACCCTCAATACAATACAATCTGTATTCTTCAAAAGATTGTTTATAATTCCGCTACACATCTCACAAGACCAAATCCGTCTAGAATTTGGCTTAAAAAACCAGATCATGGCCAGACAAGGTGCTTTAGTGAAGTACTATTGGAGGATGAGGGAGGCAGACGATAACACCCTAGCCTATCGTTGTTGGGTTGAGATCGAAAGACAAGCTAGACAAGCCAACTCGACGACGAGAATACTGCAGGAATCATTGTTGGCGTTACAGCTAGAGGAGGTCTGGTCAACAACAGTAACGTATTCTGGATTTAAAAACGCGGCAAATTTCGCAATCAAGAGGAACTCCATATCAACTCACAAAAAGTATTTTTCCAAAAAATATCCCGCCTGGGCCGTTATTCAGACATACCAGAGGCTAATACCGCAACGATATCTTACTGAACATATTTCTTACTATAAAAAGCATTACTTGATGTTACTACGACTGGGTTCATTCACCTCAAAAGATTCAAGCCCGCAATGGAAATACGTATGGCCATCGAAGGAATGTGTCCTTTGCTGTCAAGGGGAGGAGTCATTATTACACTTATTATGCATATGCCCTATTTTATTGAAAACACGTCAATCCATTCTTCGGGAGATTTTAAAGAAAGAACAGATCAGAACATGCAGAGCTGCGGTCATCAGGTGTCTTGGATGGTTCTCAATTCCACTCTCCTGCAGCGCTATAACATTTTGGAAAGTAGCAGCAAAAGAACTGGACAAAACTTCTTCATGATTAGCAAACAGCCAACTTTTTGATGAACTCTTCACTGTGATCATGGCTTCCCTTTCCAATGATTTCTTCCAGATCAAAGTTTCAAAATGATATAAAAAAAGTAATAAGAATAACTTGTTTTAATAATTATATATTTTATATACATATGTTCACATAATGTTTAGAATTAGAATTTTATGATGGTTTGCCATCCTTTTATGATTTTTAAAGAATTAATAAAAGTATTTTTGACTTGACTTGACTTGACTGGCTGCACGACATCTTACCTACAGCCATAAATCAGCCGATGGTCTAGATATTATTTCTAAAATTATTTTAATCTGCATAACAACCACAACTGCACATGATTCCAGTTCCAAACCCCTTTGTACTGGTTCCTACTTAAAAATTCACATGCCATCACTTTTAACTATATATATATATATATAGAGAGAACCTTATATAAACAACTCCATGCCAGAGCCAAGCCAACATAATTCCTATGCATGATTCTGCAACGTCCAGCCCATCGCACATAGCACTTTTCTGGTGGACTCCATCTCTCCAATTGATCCCATCTCTAAAACCATTCGCAAAGGCTTTTACATCTCATAGCTTCTCTAGGACCAACCTCTAATTTCACACCTAGTTCACCCTAAATATAACACTCAGACTTCTTCCTCGCTACTCTCTTCTTACTAATCTGTAAATATCATATGGCCCTAAACTGGTCAGAACACTAAGCCATCAAGCAGGGGGGTGACCTTATCTGATGTTACCTTGACAGCATCACCAACCAAGCTGATAGCACTATCAACTACCCTAAAACATACCAAAGCCAAAAAGGAGCTTCATCAACCACTCCAACATTTCTAAATCTCTCCCTCTTGATGTCTTTAGACACACCTATATCACGTTTCAGTTAGGCGTTGTGAATATTGTGTAAATTACACAGACCACTTTTCTGATTGAATTATGCATTACACCATAATTTGGTAACATGACCTCCTCAGGAAGTCCCAAGTCTCAAGGTTACTGCATTTGGCCTAGTTTTGCATTTGCAAGAAAACAAGCCAAACATGGACAATTAGGCACTCTTTCGAGTGCTTTCACAGAATTTTCAAGTCTTTTTCAAGTCTTTTTTGTATACTGGACATAGTGGCTAACCATGCTGTCTCATGAATCCTCATAGCCGCACCATTCCTGATTTGTAACAAAAAGTAATGCAGTGCGCTACCATGTGGTATTTTGCATCAGGGGTGCATCTGTAGGTGGTGCATTTATGTCCCTGTGCATCCACCCATGGATATCCATGCATTTGTAGACATGGGTTTACACCAAAATCCTGAACCTACTTCAATCTGGAATAATTAGGAGAAATATGTACATTTCACCTTGTTTTTTTCTTTTTTCATGGGTGCTGCATTCTGTGGGACATATATGTATAGAGAGAAAATTGCCTTTCAGCATAGTTTTTGTGCAGGAAGGGACACCTTCCTACACAAAAATGATGCTGACCACAACACAGGCACCCCTGCACTATCGTGCAAGGGTATCTGCATTTGTGCAAGACAGCATATGAAGAGAGCAGAACAGTGCCACATCTTTTAAGATATGGCACTGTTCTGCTCTTTCCCTTTCATGTAATGCATCACAGCAACTTCTCTTGCTATGCTGCGTTGTGTGATTTACTTTTAAATCTGGGTATAGGCTTGTTGGTGAGATAAGACGTTTTGTATAAATGATTGCATCTTCATTTTATGCAGAAATGTTTAATTAGTATGATATGACATTGTGGGGAGACTGATATGCTTACCATAGGACAACAAACGAACATGCAAGCAAAATCATGGTGGAAGAAAGAGGCAGAGAGGAGACAGACCTCCTCCCTCCACAGTCTTCTATGTTCCCCTGCAATTCTCATTCCTCTACTGTCAGAGATTCCAAATAGTAATTTGCTGCCTTAAGTCTAGCAGCTTTGGCTATTGGTGGATGACTACCACCCACACCCCTTCTCTGACCACCATGCACCTTACATCCTTTGTGTTGACTGGCTAACCTTTGGTGCAGTTTGACTATGGGATCACACTCATCATTCTAGCCTACTGGCAGCACATCAGCGGTGGCTTACTGGTGATTACTGTCTGCTGTTATTGGGGATAGTATCTGGTGCTCACAGCCAGAGGCTTCTGTGGCCCTACAACAAGCATAGTGGCAATCCTCAACTCTCTGGTGCATGCTGCACACCAACTCTGCACACTCGGGCCAGCTTTAGAGCTGGTGGCGACCAATGGGACAATCTTTATTGGTGCCCTCCAATGACCTCCTTCTCCACGACTTCCCTCACTACCACATTCTACCTGCGTCTCTCATCTCTCCATAGCCCATCTCTCACATGCATATCAATTGTTCTATTACACTACTCACACCATTGTAGGGTGTAAGAGCACTTTACATCACACACAAATTATACAGTGACAATGAATCACACATTTGTAAATTAGTCCATAGGAAATGTTACATAAAATAATTAGGAATGCAAGCTGTAGGAATCACATGTCATCCTTCTTAGTACACATTATTTTTTAAGAGTGCTTGGTCCAGAGAAGCACATACTCAGCATTTAAAATGTGCTACAGTGGATGGGGTTGGCTTTACTGATGAGAATGTATGTCTACCCAAATTGACTGTTTTCAGCAACATTAGGATAATGAAAGACGAGGGAAAAACCTATGCCATGCAGTTTGCATGCATCTCTTAAAAGAAAGTTCATAGCTCACTGTGCTATATTAGGGGTTAACTTATGAACTGCAAGCACCAAAAGTATCTTTTGACAAAAGCAGTAACCCACTGAATAATCCACATAAATATGCAGTTTTGTGATTTGTGTGGTACACGTTCTTTGTAGCAAGCATATTAACCCTATGTGCTAATTTATGATGAGTTTATGTTGTTAGGGGCCCTACCAGCTGCATTTGCGTGGTTTCCACACCCTGGTTTGACTCCCTGTCCCAGGGTGCAACTGCCCTTTGGCGCTGACGGCGAGGTGGGGGCATGGTAATCACGCTTAAAGCTCTGCCTCTCAACCACGTCTCAGGTCGCATGTAGGCCATACCCGGGAAAAGCCGGGCCAAGGGCGGGCCCATCTGCGCCCATCATAGCCCAGAAGAGGCTGGGCTGGACCATCTCCCTAAAATCTTGCTACAGAGGACTGCTGACACTGTATTCTTAAAAGGTACTGTGTGCTATATTTTAGAGCTATTATAGAGCGAAAACGAGAACTTCAAACCTTGCACCTGCTGGTGGGCTCTCTCTCCCAGCCATTGGGGTGGAATGGGGAAGAGAAAAACTAGCTGACGGAGGGGTGGGAGGAGCCCATAAGAAGAAAATGAAAATGAAAGCTCAGAGCTCGAGCCCCATGGCAGGGGCTGGCTAGCTTGACCACATTGACAATTTGCTGACTGAGTGGGAGGAGCTCCTTGATCTGATTGCCACCGATAGTGCACCGAAATCTAATGCCACACATGCACTTGCTAGCCCTATAAAATCCAGGCACATCCTAAGCATGTTTAAAAAGGTAATCAGCAGGAAACAGCTACCGGAAGCCACGACACGTCACCTAAAACTTTGTCTAGCACGGGCAGCACTGCGCTTCTAAGCACAGACGATTTCCCATGCAGCGCAGATTTTTACCTCTCCTAGACTCATCAGACCCATTGGATACTGTTATTTTCCCAGGGAAACAAGAGGACAGGGAGGACACTGAGACTCACAGGGCAGAAAACATCTCTCGAGCTGGGGATGAAGGGATGGAGGGCCAAGAAACACCTACTACTACAATAGACCTTTATAGGGAAATTCTTGCTCTTAAAGCTACAATAGGGACTTTCACCAGGCTCATCCACAAGCTGCTTGACAGAGTAGAAGGACCGTATGGCTTAAATATCCTACCAGCTGTAGAACCCTTGAGGGCAGCTGCTAACTGTAAACAACCCTTACAAAACTCACACATAGCTCCACTCATTACCCCTACACCTACGACAAACAACACAGGTCATTACAGCACAGGCCATCGTAGCACATTACCACCAAGGGTGAAACGAGCAGAGGGGGACATGGGGACTAAGGAAGGACTAGCAACACATGTGAGGGCACTTGTACACTTGTATCAGCCAAGACCTCAGCTAAAACTGCCCATCCCCCATCATCATGTAATTTACATGAAAAATGTACCCAAAGGCGGCAACTCCACAAAATACAAGAATGAGGAGTCCATTAACAATAAATCCAATCATTAGCCAGATGATGCATTCTGACTAACAGCCCAGTAGATGCAGCAGAATTTTCATTAGCTGATAAAAGTATATTTCATAATCTAATTGCCCTAGAAGCTAGGACATGTCCTCCACCAACATTGAACATACAGTTCAAGCAGCAGATTATTACCAACACCGCCCAGTCCGCCTCTAACTTAATATCTATAAGGACATCCCTAACATCTCCCCTGGCAGAAAATGACTGACTTCATCCAGGCCCTACACTCATATATTCCATAGCTAGTGCCCCTGGCTCTGCCACAAACGTACATCCTCTACAATTTGCATAGACACCAACAGCAGTAAACCTACGGGCTGGGTCAGATCCTACCAACTATATTCCACAGAGCCACCTAGGAGAGGGAGTTGCTAATCACACTACAGACACTGTCACTCGTTACCATACATCCTCTCAGGAAGTTGAGACTCGGGGCGCTTATGTCCACTTCAACCCGCAGCAGCCTGCAGGTTTTCATCAGCTTAAAATGGCCTCATGGAACATGGCTGGTGTAAGGAGTAAGCTATGCCTGTTCCAGTGGATCGAGCTCACAAACTCGCATGACATCTGTACTTTGCATGAAACCTGGAGTTTAACACCCACATTTGTGCAAGGTTTGGGACATTCCACAAGCCGACCATAGCATCTAAACAGGGCAGAACATCAGGAGGTAGGCTGACCCTGATCAGCATTGTGCTAAATTGTGACACTCAAGAGCTTCCAACTGATAACCCAGATATTTTAGCAGTTAGGCTAGGGGGCAGATCAAGCAAGACTATAAACATTTATAATATCTATGCGAGAGGCACTAGCGGAGGCAAATCTCCTACTTTACAAGCCCTAGATGAGCTGTTGGATACAAGGTGGCCCGGGCATCCACTAATTATAGGTGGCAATTTCATTGTGACCTTTGATCCCCTAGACAGGGAGGATATCCATGATGTTAATGAGGAGGATAAACTATGGTCAGTTCCATCTCTTGATCTCCCACCAATAACGAATTGGTCACATTCAGCATTACAAAAGAATCTCTAGAATACAGGCTGCGGGTCAGAAAAGGAAGAACACGTTCCAATAAAGAAGGGGAACTGACCTTTATTGACCCAACTTGTGCTAGTCACATTGATTATATTGTGGTACTTAAGCTATGGCCAATTGTAATTGATTTGACTATAGTTAAAAATTGCTATGTCGATCACAATTCGCTAAGCTTGGGGCTGGTATACCCCTGGGGTGAACATGAGAGTGCAGCTAAAATTAAATGATTACAAAAGAGGTAGCACCCTCGAACGACAAACGTCGCCTTAAATGGCCAATGATTATGAGGGACAAATCAAAACTTAACACCATAAATCGGGAGCTTGAGGCATACCTGGCTGTGATTCAATCCCTACCAGATGAGTTGAGTCCAAGGGAGAACATTAGTGCCTTGCATGCAAAGTTTTTGACAAGCTAGTCCGAAACTTTGTTGTCTATTCTCACCATCCTAGTCCTAAACAGAGGGAGACAAATAAGGTGAACCCATGGTTCACACGGCAATGCAGGTCACTAAGGAGACAATTGGCCATAGCTATTACACTTAGGAACATGCCCCTGGTGTGCGATCTAAGGAGGCTATGCAAACTACCATCATTTGGTAACTTGACCTCCTCAGGAAGTCCCACGTCTCAAGGTTACTGCATTTGGCCCAGGTTTGCATTTGCATGAAAACAAGCCAAACATGGACAATTAGGCAACTTGAGAGAGGACAATGTTTTCGAGGATCTTGAGTTGAAATGTATCCAAAATAGGGTGAATTTGTGGCTCAATCAGTCCACTATAGGCTTCAAGTTGACTGATGTGTTCTCACATGCTGCTGCAACAACTCGGATTTGGTAGGGAATCAATTGAAATAATCATCAGAAGGTCTGCCTCTATGGAAAATTGATAAGAGAATAGGAAAGAAACAAGAGCTCCAACACTAGAAATTCACAATGGTGTTCAAAAAGCAACAGAAGTTAGTGAGGATGAAGCTTCAAACATTGCAGGCATTCAGATGACTATTGAAATAAGACAGAATGTTCTCTTAACGTTCTTCATCTAATTATTTGAGCAGCTCTACCGTTTCTTTTGAGTGCTTTCACAGATTTTTCAAGTCTTTTCCAAGTCTTTTTTGTACACTGGACACAGTGGCTAACCATGCTGTCTCATGAATCCTCATAGCCGCACCATTCCTGATTTGTAACAAAAAGTAATGCAGTGCGCTACCATGTGGTATTTTGCATCAGGGGTGCATCCGTAGGTGGTGCATTTATGTCCCTGTGCATCCACCCATGGATATCCATGCATTTGTAGACATGGGTTTACACCACAATCCTGAACCTACTTCAATCTGGAATAAGTAGGAGAAATATGTACATTTCACCTTGTTTTTTTCTTTTTTTATGGGTGCTGCATTCTGTGGGACATATATATAGAGAGAGAAAATTGCATTTCAGCATAGTTTTTGTGCAGGAAGGGACACCTTCCTACACAAAAATTATGCTGACCACAACACAGACACCCCTGCACTATCGTGCAAGGCTATCTGCATTTGTGCAAGACAGCATATGAAGAGAGCAGAACAGTGCCACATCTTTTAAGATATGGCACTGTTCTGCTCTTTCCCTTTCATGTAATGCATCACAGCAACTTCATTTGCTATGCTGCGTTGTGTGATTTACTTTTAAATCTGGGTCTAGGCTTGTTGGTGAGATAAGACGTTTTATATAAATGATTGCATCTTCATTTTATGCAGAAATGTTTAATTAGTATGATATGACATTGTGGGAAGACTGATATGCTTACCATAGGACAACAAACAAACATGCATGCAAAATCATGGTGGAAGAAAGAGGCAGAGAGGAGACAGACATCCTCCCTCCACAGTCTTCTATGTTCCCCTGCAATTCTCATTCCTCTACTGTCAGAGATTCCAAATAGTAATTTGCTGCCTTAAGTCTAGCAGCTTTGGCTATTGGTGGATGACTACCACCCACACCCCTTCTCTGAGCACCATGCACCTTACATCTTTTGTGTTGACTGGCTAACCTTTGGTGCAGCTTGACTATGGCTTCAAACTTATCATTCTAGCTTACTGGCAGCACATCAGCGGTGGATTACTCGTGATTGCTGTCTGCTGTTATTGGGGGTAGTATCTGCTGCTCGCAGCCAGAGGGGTCTGTGGCCCTACAACAAGCATAGTGGCAATCCTCAACTCTCTGGTGCATGCTGCCCCCCAACTCTGCACACTCGGGCCAGCTTTAGAGCTGGTGGCGACCAATGGGACAATCTTTATTGGTGCCCTCCAATGACCTCTTTCTTCACGACTTCCCTCACTACCACATTCTACCAGTGTCTCTCATCTCTCCATAGCCCATCTCTCACATGCATATAAATTGTTCTATTGCACTACACACACCATTGTAGGGTGTCAGAGCACTTTACATCACACACAAATTATACAGTGACAATGAATCACACATTTGTAAATTAGTCCATAGGAAATGTTACATAAAACAATTAGGAATACAAGCTGTAGGGATCACACGTCATCCTTCTTAGTACACATTATTTTTTAAGAGTGCTTGGTCCATGGAAGCACATACTCAGCAATTAAAATGTGCTACAGTGGATGGGGTTGGCTTTACTGATGAGAATGTATGTCTACCCAAACTGACTGTTTTCAGCAACATTAGGATAATGAAAGACGGGGAAAAACCTATGCCATGCAGTTTGCATGCATCTCTTAAAAGAAAGTTCATAGATCACTGTGCTATATTAGGGGTTAACTTATGAACTGCAAGCAACAAAAGTATCTTTTGACAAAAGCAGTAACCCACTGAATAATTCACATACAAATTTAGTTTTGTGATTTGTGTGGTACACGTTCTTTGTAGCAAGTATATTAACCCTATGTACTAATTTGTATTGAGTTTATATTGTTAGGGGTCCTACCAGCTCCATTTACCTGGTTTCCACACCCTGGTTTGACTCCCTGTCCCAGGGTGCATCTGCCTTTTGGCGCTGACGGCGAAGTGGGGGCATGGTAATCACGCGTAAAGCTCTGCCTCTCAACCACGTCTCAGGATGCATGTAGGCCGTACCCGGGAAAAGCCGGGCCAAGGGCGGGCCCATAGCCCATCATAGCCCAGAAGAGGCTGGGCTGGACCACGTCCCTAAAATCTTGCTACAGAGGACTGCTGACACCGTATTCTTAAAAGGTACTGTGTGCTATATTTTAGAGCTATTATAGAGCGAAAACGAGAACTTCAAACCTTGCACCTGCTGGTGGGCTCTCTCTCCCAGCCATTGGGGTGGAATGGGGAAGAGAAAAATAGCTGAGGGAGGGGTGGGAGGAGCCCATAAGAAGAAAATGAAAATGAAAGCTCAGAGCTCGAGCCCCATGGCAGGGGCTGGCTAGCTTGACCACATTGACAATTTGTCGACTGAGTGGGAGGAACTCCTTGATCTGATTGCCACCGATAGTGCACCGAAATCTTATGTCACACATGCACTTGCTAGGCCCATAAAATCCAGGCGCATCCTAAGCATGTTTAAAAAGGTAATCAGCAGGAAACAGCTACCGGAAGCCACGACACATCACCTAAAACTTTGTCTAGCACGGGCAGCGCTGCGCTGCGCTTGTAAGCACAGCCTATTTCCCATGCAGCGCAGATTTTTACCTCTCCTAGACTCATCAGACCCATTGGATACTGTTATTATCCCAGGGAAACAGGAGGACAGGGAGGACACTGAGGCTCACAGGGCAGAAAACATCTCTCGAGCTGGGGATGAAGGGATGGAGGGCCAAGAAACACCTACTACTACAATAGACCTTTATAGGGAAATTCTTGCTCTCAAAGCTACAATAGGGACTTTCACCAGGCTCATCTACAAGCTGCTTGACAGAGTAGAAGGACCGTGTGGCTTAAATATCTTACCAGCTGTAGAACCCTTGAGGGCAGCTGCTAACTGTAAACAACCCTAACAAAACTCACACATAGCTCCACCCATGACCCCTACACCTACGACAAACAACGCAGGTCATTACAGCACAGGCCATCGTAGCACATTACCACCAAGGGTGAAACGAGCAGAGGGGGACATGGGGTCTAAGGAAGGACTAGCAACACATGTGAGGGCACTTGTACACTTCTATCAGCCAAGACCTCAGCTAAAACTGCCCATCCCCCATCATCATGTAATTTACATGAAAAATGTACCCAAAGGCGGCAACTCCGCAAAATACAAGAATGAGGAGTCCATTAACAATAAATCCAATCATTAGCCAGATGATGCATTCTGACTAACAGCCCTGTAGATGCAGCAGAACTTTCATTAGCTGATAAAAGTACATTTCATAATCTAATTGCCCTAGAAGCTAGGACATGCCCTCCCCCAACATTGAATATACAGTTCAAGCAGCAGATGATTACCAACACCGCCCAGTCAGCCTCTAACTTGATACCTATAAGGACATCCCTAACATCTCCCCTGGCAGAAGATGACTGACTTCAACCAGGCCCTACTCTCATATATGCCATAGCTAGTGCCCCTGGCTCTGCCACAAACGTACATCCTCTACCATTTGCATAGACACCAACAGCAGTAAACCTACGGGCTGGGTCAGATCCTACCAACTATATTCCACAGAGCCACCTAGGAGAGGAAGTTGCCAATCACACTACAGACACTGTCACTCGCAACCATACATCCTCTCAGGAAGTTGATACTCGGGGCGCTTATGTCCACTTCAACCCGCAGCAGCCTGCAGGTTTTCATCAGATTAAAATGGCCTCATGGAACATGGCTGGTGTAAGGAGTAAGCTATGCCTGTTCCAGTGGATCGAGCTCACAAACTCGCATGACATCTGTACTTTGCATGAAACCTGGAGTTTAACACCCACATTTGTGCCAGGGTTTGGGACATTCCACAAGCCGACCATAGCATCTAAACTGGGCAGAACATCAGGAGGTAGGCTGACCCTGATCAGCATTGTGCTAAATTGTGACACCCAAGAGCTTCCCACTAATAGGCCAGATATTTTAGCAGTTAGGCTAGGGGGCAGATCAAGCAAGACTATAAACGTTTATAATATGCGAGAGGCACTAGCGGAGGCAAATCTCCTACTTTACAAGCCCTAGATGAGCTGTTGGATACAAGGTGGCCCGGGCATCCACTAATTATAGGTGGCAATTTCATTGTGACCTTTGAGCCCCTAGACAGGGAGGATATCCATGATGTTAACAAGGAGGATAAACTATGGTCAGTTCCATCTCTTGATCTCCCATCAATAAAGAATTGGTCACATTCAGCATTACAAAAGAATCTCTAGAATACAGGCTGCGGGTCACGAATGGAAGAACACGTTCCAATAAAGGAGGGGAACTGACCTTTATTGACCCAACTTGTGCTAGTCACATTGATTATATTGTAGTACTTAAGCTATGGCCAATTGCAATTGATTTGACTATAGTTAAAAATTGCTATGGCGATCACAATTCGCTAAGCTTGGGGCTGGTATACCCCTGGGGTTAACATGAGAGTGCAGCTAAAATTAAATGATTACAAAAGAGGTAGCACCCTCGAACGACAAACGTCGCCTTAAATGGCCAATGATTATGAGGGACAAATCAAAACTTAACACCATGAATCGGGAGCTTGAGGCATACCTGGCTGTGATTCAATCTCTACCAGATGAGTTGAGTCCAAGGGAGAACATTAGTGCCTTGCATGCAAAGTTTTTGACAAGCTAGTCCGAAACTTTGTTGTCTATTCTCACCATCCTAGTCTTAAACAGAGGGAAACAAATAAGGTGAACCCAAGGTTCACACGGGAATGCACGTCACTAAGGAGACAACTGGCCATAGCTATTACACTTAGGAACATGCCCCTGGTGCGCGATCTAAGGAGGCTATACAAACTATCCCTAGTAAGGGCTAAGAGAGACTGGGATGAGACGAAGTGGAGGGAACTTGGGCTCTTGTGGGGAGGGGTAATCATAAAAATCAACACCCTTTAGCCAATAACATCACAGCTAATGCTTGGCTAGAGCACTTTGGTGCTCTCTATACCAATACTTTCTGCCTCACCACAGAGCTACTTTGCCTTCACTTATCTCATACTGCAGCAAGGATTTCTTCTCTAAGTAGGAAATCTTGGCCTCCATAGATGCAACTGTACCTGCCAAAGCTCCTGAACCGAATGAGATTTCAGGTAAAATTTGTCGCTCTAATAAGGATAACTGGACAACATATATAACAGCACTATTCAAACGACATCGCCGGAGGAGCCCAATTCCCGAATCTTGGAAGGGACCCAAAGTCATCCCCATCTTCAAAAAGGGTAACAGGAGCCATCCATCTAACTATCAGCCCATTAGCCTAATTGACTGCATTCAAAAACTATTTTGCCGCTCCCTCCTAGTGAGGATACAGGATTTGATGGCCGACAACCCTATCTTGTTCCCGTTACAAGACGGATTTTGGCCCAAAACAGGAACAATTGATCAGGTCTTCCGCTTCTTTCTCCTCTACTGGAAGGTGGTGATACTGGGCAAGGGGAGTCTATACATGGTGTTTATAGACCTGAAGTCAGGGTTCGACCTCGTGCCCAGGAACAAGCTTTGGTTGGTGCTGAAGGTGATGGGGATGCCCCTAGAAATCTTGTCAATACTTGTACGCCTCAATGCAGACAACTACACTAGGGTGATATGGGGTGGCCAGGGTCAAGTCACTGGTCCTGTAAAAATTAGCTGGGTGGGTCTGACAGTGTTATGTTTTGGCCCCAACATTATTTTCTCTATTCACCAACCAAGTGGTCGACTTCCTAGCCGTAATACCAGCAGACATGCCTTCCCTAGGGAATGAACAAATTGCAACCCTTCTCTTTGCAGAGGACACTCTTCTCGTCTCCAAAACACTCATGGGGCTCTAAACTTTATTAAACCTATTTAGGATCTTTTGTAATGAGAGAGGGGTCTTTAAATAAATACCTTCAAAATGAAACTGATGATGCTGAATTCACACAAATCATTCAAAGGGTACTTATCTTTAAATAACATCCACTTAGAGTGAGTTGCTTTAAATATTTTGGCATCAAACTGTACAAAGGCATGGCCTGGAAAAAACATCTAAACAAGGCCTACCTCAAGTTACACAGGTAACCGGGGCCCTAAGTAAGGAACATTGTTGCTCCTATACAAAACCGGTTGCACCAGCTCTAGAGATATACAAAAGCAAGGTTGTAAGTAGCGCCCTTCATGGGGCTGAGCTGTGGGGCATAGAAAAAGTGAACAATCTAATAGTGATTGAGAATAAGTTCCTTAAGCATCTAGTGTTCTTTCCGCTGAGTACGCCACTCTGCCATCTTAAATTGGATATGGGAATCTAACCTGTTAAAGATTTAGTGGAAGCTCCGCCCGCTCTTATTTTGGCAGAGGTTGGCATTCAACCCCAGAACTGTCATCGTACGCACTTGCTTTTGAAGAAGTTTGTTCATTGGACACATCAAAATAGGCTAGATCAAAAATATCAGAAACCTCCTCATCAACATTGGGGAAAAGGGAGCCACATTAATTGCCCAGAACTACATACCAAGAAACCAATCAAAGCAATGTACTGGGATTGGGTAGCGCAGAATTAAATCAGGGATAGCAGGCGGGGTAACCGAGGAATTTATGGACTTCAAACAAACACGTACCCTGGAAGGATACCTTGATCTTATCCAGGTGCCGGCTGATAGAAAGCTTTACATACAATTGAGGCATGGCTCTTTACCCCTGAATTCATTCACAAATTCTTGGTCAGGTAACACTGCCCAGACCAAAGGCTGCCCTGCTCCGATCGAATGAAATAGCCAGGCTCTTTTTGGCTGTCCTGCATATTTTAGACCGAGGAAAAAACGGCAAATCCCTATTTGTAAACAGCTTGGAACCCGTGACTTTGGAGCTGCTTTGCGCATAATAAAATCAGACACGAGACCATTATTTGTGTGCGCAACAGCAAAGTTCCTGGACCATATGTGGGGAATTAGAAGAAAGGCCCAGAGACTTATTTTGTCATCCCGTCTAAAAGGCCCATAACACGATATATTACCATTAGGTTCAGCTGGCGGAGGAATTTAGTCTAAACATTATTGAGTACAGTTAACTGAGCAACTATTCATGCCTGAATTTTTATGTGATCTTGTGCCATTAGAAGCATTATTGCAACAGAATAATGTACATTACCTTAGTGTTATAGGCTTAAATAACTTTGTGTTTCTATATACTAGGCATTGTGAATTGATTAGCTAGACGCTTTTTAAGGCAGTCATTGTACAGTTTTAGATTCAAGAGAAGGATTGTGTTTTTAAAGTTAATTCTTCTGTGTTTGTATGTGTAATGAAGGTTTTTAACATATCTAAATTTTACTGGGCTGTACATATGCATTTTGCACTGTTATGGTCTGATGACCGAATAAAGTTATTGAAAGAAAAGATGAGTTAAAACTGCCACTTAAAGAAACTTATCTCTCTCCAGCCGTAACATTAATCACCGGAGTTATCTTGACATTTTTATTGTAGCCTGAAAACTGCTGGGCACACAAGGAACTCTGCAAAAGGTGCTTTTTAATCCCATGAACTATTGCTAAACATGGCATGCCAGAGAGAAGCGCCTGGAGCGGCTGCACCGGTCGCACCACCCTTGAGCGGGCCCTGGTGCACACCAACTAGGAGCACTGAAATGACGGAGGAGACGAAGGAACGACCTGACACCTGCTTCTGCTAACTCTTTGTTAGCTCCCTCCTATAAGATAGCCTCTGGGCCGAATATTACTAATTCATGCCAAAAAGAGCGTATTGTTTATAAAACATTTTATTGTATTAAAACAAGTAGCTTGTTCGGGTACACAGATCAAAGTGGCCATGTGGTATCTGAATATTGGGAAAAATACTGCTTTGATGCTAATTTTCACTTACCCTTGAGCGATTCATCTTTAAACGAACCAGCCCTAATATGTCTCAGTAATAACTCATTTTCTGACCAAACCCCACTCGGGCTTTACCGCTTGCAATAATTAAATATAGAGACAACAAACCATCGGTCCTGATTTATCAAAAAAGCAAAATGAAAAAGCAAATAAATAGAACTAAAAAGCTAAAATATTGGCAATAAACATTTAAATATTCACTTGCAGTATTCCTCGCTTTTAGGCTTAGTTTACAGAATACATTAACGTCGAAAAAGCATGGAGCAATACGACCAACAAACGTCATCCGGAAATTACAGTTCTTCCAAGAAAGGTATGGTTTAGCGTGCAGGTTGTCATGCCAGGGGAAATAAACTGCTAATCTGTTATCAAAAGCTCCGTATCCAAGGCAAAAAACGAGAGCGGAAATGCACAGTTGTAACGCCTTGCATTCCAAGTAAACAGGGTAATAAATTCCAACCTCGTATTTGCATGCTTTAATCCGTGAGCTGTCGAGAGCAAGCATCTTTCAAGAGGAGAGGGAAACTGTTTGCAACTGTGAAGATGCGTAAAACAGAGCAAACAGACTCGACTATATGTTATGATGTGATGAATGCAGACACTAGGTTGTCTTTAATATCTAAATATAGGGTTCAATTTGACTGGTTTTAGATTTTCGGGGAAATCAAAAGAGGAGCAAAATAGTTTGTTTTGCCTCATGATCACTTTACAAATGTCATAGGATTGCCTACAAAGACTCCAATCGATCTCTGTTCGATAACTGAAGAGACGTCAATTGTACTGCAGGCTATTAAAATAAAAGAGTGCAAGGATGGGTTTTCAAAATACCTTTGCTTTCTCAATAATTAAGAGGGGGAAGGTAGAAGCTTGAAAGGATTCACTCAGCTTCCATAGGGTGTATTATCATGAATAAAAGGAGAGTGACCCGCACTATTCCAAGGGCCTTATTATGAGTTTGGCAGTCGTCTTGCAGTACTGTAACCTCTGCGCTTGCAGGATGATCGCCAAGCCTGTAGTGCACCCGCCTGCCGGATTCTGAGTTGAATCCAGGGTGGGCAGGCGGTATGGCGGTGGTCTCATAGAGGCAGCTGTGTTAGACTCAAAGGAGAGTCTTAACAGCAGACTGCTGCCATGACAGCGCCTGCAACACATTCCTGCACAGTGTGGAATGCACCATGTTTTGCATGCCACACTGTGCAGGAACAGGGTGCAATTCAAGGGGGGTCACCAAATGTGCCCCCCCCTGCAAGCACCCCCAGGCCCAGAAGCGGTTACATTCCTGCCACCTTTTTCATGGTGGACTCACCGCCATAAAATGGGTGGTGGCCGCAGCGGCACCCCAGCATATTCCTGCCCCTTTCCGTGGTGCCACCGCCGCAGGATCCTGCATCCCAAGGGATGCGGTGATCCTGTGGCATTCCGACCGTTATACTCAAAATATGGCGGGCAGACCAACAGTGGTGGCACTAATCAGACCATCACTGAGAGTACGGTGGTCCTAGGACCGCCGTACTCGTAATAAGGCCGTAAGTATCAGAGTCCCTCGAGTGGTGTGAGTAATCACCACTAGGGTGTCTTATTGGGTAGCAGCATCATTGGGGTCTGCACCTGGGTCCTCGCTTCTCCAGGTAAGTAAAACCTCCATCTGGCGGGAGATACTGATATGAACTGTGTGGTAAAAGATACAATTACCTCCTACACCTAAAAAAAGTGCATTTTAATGTTATCAGAAAGGGTAGGGGTATGGTTAAAAGGTGAATGTAGTGAGGCTATTCATATGCATTACAGTCCTTAGCATCACGCGCAAGTGTACCACATTTTTTGGCCTCTGTTGCCCTTATGGGTGCTTGGCCTTCATCAGGACCTTTGTTTTGTAGACAGATACCTTATACATTGTTTTTGGACGTTCTTTCAGTAAGTACACTTCACTCACTTGTCTTTGTTATTACTGTATAAGGAATTCTTTTTTACAGGCATGTATCATGCCACTAGCTTGGGGAAAATGAGAAGATGATAAGGGTCAGTACATAGTTATTTAGACATACATTTTCATATCTGTGACTGTTTTTATCTTTCCCAATGTGAGGCTATTCTTTTCTAAAACTGCACTGAAGAATGTTGTTGTTGTGGGGGTGCATGCAATTCCTTCCGTGTTTTGGAAGTGGTGCGGTACATTGACTGGAAAAAAAACGTGCTGGGTCCTTGCAAATGTTTGGAGGAACCACTAAGATCAGGTTAAGAGCATGCAGCTGAAGGTGAGTGTTTTGTGATGGGATTTCATTTCAAATTTGTTGCATGGGAAAATTAATTTGACAGTGAATTTCCACAACATGCAACTGATCTCCTGACCCCCATTCAGATGCTCCATGGAGCACCCATTGGTCTTTTTTGGCTCACATCTTTTTCTTAATGTGAATGTAGAATTCTTCATCAGGCTAAACAATTACTTTCTACCTACCTGCATGCTGTCATGTATCAACCACAAAGGTGCCTATGTACTGGTGATATCTCTAAGGCACACTAAAACCTGATTTACCCCAGGAGCTCTACAATACGTCCATAAAGCAGTGGCGGCTCCTCCGCTAAGGCGGAGGAGCATCTCCCCACTGCTTTGCAGCAGTAAAATGAAGGAACCATAAAATTATAATAACTCAGGAGCAGGGGGAGAATGGTCTGCCCACTCCAGATGCACATGAATGCTAGGCCGGCCGTCTCGGGCCGGCCAAACAGTCATGCACACTTTGCCCTTTCTATACCCAGGCTGCAGTACAGCCTGGGTGGAGAAAATGCCCAGGCTCCCACTGCCTGTCTGAGTGGTGAACCATGCTGCTCAGACTGATCACAACATAGCCTTGCAGCGTTGTAATTGGATACGGGAAACCAGGTGCTTCCTGCTTCCAGTTCTGGCTGGGAGAGACACTGGAGGGATGACGGAGGAGAGACGCAGCAATCAGTTACATTTTTTCTTTTTTTTTACACCCCCTCACCCCCACTCCAATTGGTGTTGGCTGCCACTGCCATAAAGGGTGATACCCACAATCGATTTTCAAGATAAATAATGACTATTTATACAATGAGCTGTGTATAAATGTATCTCATTTAGATATCTGGAAAATCTGGTATGAACCCTGCTTTCTACTTCTATTTTCAACAACCACATTTAGATCTTAGCACAGGAGGGGTCAGTAGCCTTTCTTCGCTAAGGTCCTGCCATTTGCCCTGGAACTTAATTACAAAATGAAGACGGGAAGTGATTTTAACGAATCAGATGGTGGTATTTCCTACCCCCCGCTCATGATTCCTATTCTATTGGAATGTGGCTGTGCTACTTGCAGCTCAAACGTGGTTAGATGGAAAGGTAGGGTGGGAATAGAACTCACTCTGTATCTTCAACTTCCTCATGCTGAGATCCACAGAGTCAAGCAAGATGTTGTGCTGGTCTGCTTAGTAAACAAGGCAGTCAAAGGGAACATCTGGAAATCCTTGAACCTGCCAGGTGGAACAGTGATTCCCATCACACCTGCATCCTGGGTAACAACACCCCTGCATTCATCACCATGCTGATATCTTCCTTCCTCCAAACAATTACATATCATCTATGGTGACCATTCCATAAAAGTGGGATTTGGTGCTACGACAAACTAGGATTGGAGACAGTGCCTCTACTCAACTATCAATATGGAGTTCGAAATTATGTTTACGATTTTCAACTTTCCGTTTGTCTTTAAATCATTTTTTTCCATGGTTTCCTAACAAGTTATTATACCACATCTCTTGATTTGCTTGGCTGTTTTGGCTAATGTTTTCCACAGTCTTATTACTCAAATTGTTACTTAAACCTGGTCTGTGAGGTTTGTATTCTTTATTTACTACTATATTGTTTTTGGTTCATTTATTTAGCTTTTTATGAAACAGAAATTTTCTTTCAGGTTAGCCTTGCTACTCAGCTCTAGCTCCAGATGTTGAGTCAAGGTTACATTACTGAAAGTGGTTTACCCTTGAAGACCTTCCTGTTTGGCAGTGTGGGAGCTCAGTCACAGCTCATATCAAGACTGTGATCTCTATCCTCTCCTAGCTTACAGTCGCATTCCTTACACATTACATTTACTTCATTGCTTTGTCTGAGGAGGCTGAGTGGTAATGTATATTCAAAATCCTTGGAACAACTAGCAAAATGTAAAGAGCGACTTTACCAAAATAACATGTAAAAAAATTGTTTGTTATAGCTATATTATTATTTAGTGTTCAAATCCGACTTCTTGCTAGAGAGGATTTAATAATTCTGCAATTCTTTATTATTAGCTTGATTGCACCCAGACTATCAACAATCTTATAAAAAAATACAGTATTATTGGAATGTGTTTGAACTCCAATTAGAACACTGGAATGTTGGGAGTTTCAGTGAAAACAAATGAGTGCTCTGAGCTTCTAATGGCCTGTAGAAGCCTGAAGCATCAACATTCCAATGTTGTCCTTCATAGCTATTGCTGTGAACAGAGGCCTCACGGAGCCCAAGGAGATTTCAATCCTCTCGGGCTCCGTGAGACCTTTGTTTTATTTGTTAGAGCATTCTTCCGTCTAGTGATGGGATGTTCTAATAGCCTTGTAGCCCTCTTTAGCTGGCTATACTGGCATTAAAGACCTGCTCCCTTGGTAAAGCTGGAGCAGGCCTTTAGTGGCTGGTATAGCCTGCTACGGTGGGCTATAAGGATATATTAAGAGTCTGTGTACTGTTTAAGTTATTATTAATTCCTCCTACGCTGAATAAAAAGTGACCACAATCCCAAGCATATCAATGTCTTTCATAATAATGGGCAAAGACAAGTGACATGGGTGACTTGTTTTACATGCCTTTCTGATTTACACAAGGGAAAATACACTCCAACAAACACAAAATTATACATTAATGCTGTAGGAATATTGTCTGTGAAAATCTTCATTATTATTTCCCTTCTGCAAAAGTGAACTAATGAAATATTTGCTTCAGTTTTAAGTGGCTGTTTTCATCTGAAGGATCTCGTGGTAACTTGAAAAGTTTGTGATTGAAGTGTGAATGCACCAGTCAAGAGTGATTTTGCGAGTATATGTAGATGTTATAAGATATATTGAATAAGGCCTCTTTCAATTTAGCTGTATCGTTCCAGTTTTATGTAAGAACAGTTCTTGTTTGCATCCAAGATAATTAAAAGGTAAACACATTAGATCAGCAATTGTGTTGACTGAAAAAATAATTTACTGACATTCCTAAATTTATTCTCTTGGGTTTTGGATCAGTGGAATACAATGGCTCTTTTCTCGGTGTAGCAACAGAGTTTAGACATTATTAAATGTAATGGAAATGCTTGAGTTTTTACTTTTTACTGGTAAAGCTATTAAATATGGTAAGGTTAAAATACTTCAACCAAAATTTGACTTCCAATGGGTTGTTCACTGGGTTGGTTTGTGAGATTGAACATGGCAAACAAGAGAAATTCACTGGAAACTCACCAGAAACATCATGAGTAACTCAAGTTATACTCCTGGAAATTTTAGAGTGAGACACACCTAGTCATTGAAAATGCTGTGTGAATCTAACTTGTATATTCAGGTCTAACTCACATCTCAGCCTAGAGTAAGACAAACCTTCTGATTCAGCTTAGATATGAACTGGAAATAATCCCGCTTTTTGGTTAATTCAATTCAGTTGTACCTTGCTCCTTTGCTATGCATAAGTTATATCTGATGACATAAAACATGATTATGAGTAAGCCAAAGAGGGGTACATTACAACCATGTGCAAAATGTAACATATAAGTATTAGAATTTTTATGAATCATCTCCCTGTTTTTAGGGCTAGTTTAGAATTATTACATCTGAATGGACCCCTTCTGTAATGTCACAATCAATCTGAATTAGTGTGTACACACAAACAAACTCACACACAAGTGAAAGCATCTAATTGATGGGCAAGACCCTGAGCTATAATACAAAATCAAAGATCAATGGTCAAATTCCAAGGACATGTGTGCACTGCAAAATAGACATTTAGGGTCTCACTCACAAAGGAGAGACATCAAGCACACTCTGATGCACAATTTGAGCATTTCAGTGTGAGAGCAGAGCACACAACATATAACACATACATCCCATACATCCCATGATTCACAAAGAAGACTTCCTTGTTGCATAAGAGAAGGGCACAGTACCCGAATGCTATGTTCTTTGGCCCTCTGTGACTAATATTAAGATTAATCTTAAAGGATGCGGCCCACGTGATGCAATTTTTCAAAATCAAACTCAAATAAATAGGTGAAGATGTACAATATATGTTCATAGCCATTTTGCTAATGAACATAGCTCCAATCAATCTGGGACATATGTGAACAGTGATCCTCATACTTTCCTCTGCATCAGGTCTATACCTAGAAAGACAAAGCATAGTAGAAGGAAGGGCTACAGTGATGATCAGTATGTGTCCAACCTTTCATGAATTAGAACTTCACCTTTGGGTTAGACCTCCTTTTACACAACAGCTATATCCATACACTCTGTGCATATGTTTATGTGCAATGTCATTTGTTCTGCTCTGTTTTTACTTACCTGTGAGAGCCATCACAGTACAAATTTTCCATGTTGATGGGTACACATTAATCACAAAGGCGCACAGAACAATTATCAACACACACAAATGTGCACACTTCTAGAGATGTACTTAGGAGTGCTATTACATGCACATGCGACCAGTACCTGTAAGTTACTATGCATGCAACAATATAGTTCACTAGGTAACACACAACATTCAGCTGTAACAGCGAGAACTCATAAAACACAGCACAGATTCCATACAATTGAGGTGTCAGAAAACATAGAACAATACGGATTATAACAGTAAACAGTCACAAACCACACCCACCCAAAACTCCAGAGCAGTACTGTTGTAAAGACGTAGTATGGACCGTACAAACATACCATTATTTCAAATGCATTTTACACTTACCCCAAACCGGACTATGCACAAACCAAACCTCATGTGGCATGTACTTAAAATAATAAATATCTACAACTATACACACCAAATCATTAACTTTTAGAGTACACTTAAAATGAAACATAAGCAAGTTTTCTTCCACTTTGGGATGACAGTCTTAAAAGAGGGCATGAAGGCATCTGAAACCAATAGCACTGAAGATCATACTGTTGAAGCATGGCACTATAGAAATGTCTGTTAATATAACATATTATGAACACTCAAGTCAGTAAATGTTTTGTAAACTAAGCACCAGGTTTATTACACTCTTCCCTGAAACACCACCTGCACATTTTTACATAATTCTATGAATATTTGGGTAGGGGATTTCAGTCTGTACTGTAATTTTTTGTGCATACATAAGCAATCAAGTAATATTGGAAATTGAAAATGAGTTCTTTAAAGGGTTATACAACAATATCGATCTTTTAATATCATTGGACAAAAATATTGTAGCCAGAATATCAGCTACCAAACTATTGTGGTAAGTATGTATTGGTAACTAAACAGTTATTAGTCTAAACTTTACATATATGTACCTTGACAATAAAAATCTTAAAGGTACATAGATTGGAGATAAGAATAGTAAATCTATACTTACTTACATATTCTTACCTTCATAATAATTTGTCAGTCAAAATTCTTTCTACAATATGTTTGAGCTTGACATTTTGTTCTCAATATTCAGACTTACAACCTTGTGATTAGGATAAGCTGGATAGCTCGAGATACATACGATTATTGCAAACATTGCCTAAGAAAGGTATGACAATTTAGGTGTCAAGCTCCATACTTGAGATTTTCCCCCTGCAAATTACTCTACCTTTTAGAATAAAAATCATGACTTCTGCTTTTCTGAGTTTACTAAACTCAAGTAGAACTTTGGTGATAATACATGTATAGTGTTAATAGTATAACAAACACACTATTTGCATACTCAAAGCAAAGAAATAGCTTACAATTTACAGTGCATCAAAAATAAAACAAATAAACTCAATGTCATAAACAATCATGAGGTTATAACTTGCAAATGTTGCAAGATATTTATCTCACATATGCACTCGCTGTTTGTGCCAATGCCACAGCTGTACTGGACTACCTGATTCTCTTTAGAAAAAAATTACAGATATTTTGCCTTCGCTGACCAGCGTACACCGTTGCAATTTTTAACAGTAAATTACGAGGCCTTCCGGAACTGTGCCTTTAACTATAAAAGTACATTTTTCTGTCTAATGCAATTGTAAAAAAATCAATAAAATGTAGATTTACTCACAGTTTTCTTTGTCTTGCTTTGTGATCGGCCACAGAGGTAAACCTGAGTTTCCCATTAGCTTCAAGTGAACACAGGCGAACAGCAACAGCTCGGGACTTTCTGGAGGAGGCAGTTGGGAGAAGTCCATTTTTCCGGAGGGGTCATTCCTTTCTTGCACTTTCTCCATAGTTTCCCCCTATATCCATGTGTTAGATTTGTGGAACATTAAGTTCTGGTATCAAACTAACCTCTCAATTGATCATTGTGACTTGTCTCCAACAATGACTGTAGAAGCTTCAGCTATGGTTCCCGAGTCCTCTGATCAATTTCAAGTGGCTGTGAGATTAGTCAAGCTTATGCATTGGCAATCAATGTAATCCTTCTACCTCTAATTGCTTCAACAATTTATCTGGATTTCTTGATTAAGGTTCTCTGAAACTGCCGCTCTGTTTTATATATAGTTTCTCTATCCAGAGACTTGGATTTTTAACCAGACACCTGTTGATGTTGTATGAAGTGCCATTGAAGCTAATCCCTTACAAAATCTTTTTCTGATTAGAACTCTTTCAATACATGTTGGGCTAAAGTAGCAGTTTAATTTAGGATTGCATTTACACAAGCCATTCACGATTAGTCAGACTCAAACGTACACTAAAAGCATGATGCAAACCGCAGTGTGGGCTCATCTTCCATGGCCAAAATATTCCATCTGACGTCAAGCACACGTGACACAATGGCACATGATGGCACTTGAAAAATGTCAAAATCAAGTAAACATTGCATAACTCCTTGAAGAGGTTTGTGACTGACACACTAGGTACAGAGTTTTCAGGAATTGTAAGTCATGTAGTTTATTTCATACTCCGTTTCAAATATGTATTTCCAATAACACAACAACATGCAAATTGGTTTGTACATGCAGGATGACATGTTAAATAGTTGAACATCATGCTTCGAATCAGACAGGACAGCATTCTAGTTATGCTTACTTCTTTGTAAGCATGTTTTATTGCACGGATCATTTAGAAGGAGGTAAAAAGACATAACTACACCATTCAGTATTATATTAATTATTGATTACTGCCATTGGAAATTCTATACCACCTGAGGTAATTACTGATGGCAACAAAGTATATCAACAGTCATAAAATGTTACTTTTAAGAGCACTGAGAGTGGTCAGAAAGAACAAATACACTCCCACATCATATCTTTGATGACCACACATAATCTATGATTCACATTTTGTATGTGGTTACCAGATTTATACTTTTAAGACTTGCTTTTGTCTGCTTTTATTTGGGTGATAGTTCTCACCTTTTCTGTTGACAGCAAATGTTATCACTTATGGTGACTCAACACAAATGAGTTTTTCCATGGAGATATTTCCCCCTCATATAATAAAGGTTCTTACACCAATACATGAAAATTACATTGACATATTTTGTCCCTACACACATAAAAGTACTGCACTAACACTGTTCCTTTGAGCAAATGAACCAATGTTTGCTAGAACATTTTGAATTCCTAAATAAGATTGCAATATTAGTTAATTTACCTTAAATAGGTAGGTATTCAAATGGACTGCAGATGAGAACTAATAAGGCTTTCAAACAGTATCATAACACACCTAGGGACTGATTGACAAAGGTAACTTACACTTTAGAGCAAGTTTGCACAAAAGTGTAAGTTACTACAAAAGTGCAGTTTTTGAACATCACTTGCTGTAAGTTTTGTAGCAAATGTACTTTAAAGTGTAGTTAGTGAATTGGTCCTCTAAGTATACAAATATATAAATATATATATATATATATTCACTGAAAAAACCATAGGTTTCAGGCTTGATATAGTTAGGAATTAGCATTTAAAAAACCTTAGAAATTATCTGAAAAAACAAAAGGTTTTAGGGGTGTTATAGTTAGCTGGACATTTCACTCGAACAAAACCATTGAAATTCCTCCGATATAGTTAGTTGTACTAACTACATCTCGCGCGCCCGCAATCCACTGCTGATGATGTCACATATTACATCATTCATGACATGGTCAGTGACATCACTGATGACATCTCAAATGACATCACTGATGACATTGATGGAGCGGGTAGTGCAAAATTTTGTATACCTCCTCTATTCTGCATGAAAATACTAATTAAATAATCTATTAACTATAATATTATTAAACGAGTTTGCAGGTTTATTAACCAACATTATTAACATTCGAAATACACGCAGGATTTGCATTTGCATGGCTAAAATAACCCATATAACTAAAATCAGTACGCATATTAACAATAGTATATGTGGTAATTAGAATACTGCATGATATATGTTGCTTTTGTAATGTTGCCCAAGAGGAGGACCAAAAAGGTGAATATAATGGCTTTAAATGTTGCTATACGCTAGATAAATACAAGCACGTAGAGGGATTAGTAAGGGGTAATATTAGATTCATTATTTCTATATATTAATTACTCTTTTGTGTTTGTTTCGCTTAAGTTAGCATTTGAGGCCTAAATCTAAGATGGCCGCTGACACCACATGACGATGCGGCCACAGTTCCACGAGGCGCGGATCGAGCTGCGCAGGCGCAAGAATTCTCCGAAACCTCATCACGACCTTTATACACCATGTACCCAAACAAGGACAGAGTGGAAGATCTGCCAAGCCTAGAGAACAATCAACCTTACAATAAAACTGGAACAAGCTGACTTTTGGACAATTTCATGACACCACCCCTCGAACTGAACTAAAAACTTATAACTGACATCGGACGATCTTAACCAGCCAATCACGACTGTCCAAAAATATTATATTGTATCTACTAGACTTCATTTTATTATAAAAGAAGTAGCAGAATAGAGAGGGTACATTCATGTTCCTGTTCGCGTTCGCTTCGCTCTTACTTTTGGGTCACATCGCTTTACGTTGCCTTGCTTTGTTTTGCGCATTCTCCTGAATTCTTGAAGGTCCGGATGCTGCCCGATCATTTGATGACTGCGAACTTTTCCTAAATCTACGGGCAATGATAGATGCTTGCACGTCTCCGGTCCTTTGCCGATCTTTGGGACTGTAACGTGCTGAGCTAAGAAATTTGAGCTTTGGCTTGCTTTCAGACGATTTGCAACAAAATTATGCAGAGCCAATGAATTAGAGGACTCCAAATAGCCAGATTAGGTAAATATGATGTTCTGCAATTTATTCAAAATTTGATATAAACTTTCTAAACTTTGACGAGACAAATGCGAATTTAAATCATTATGAAATTTTAGATAAACAATTATTGATTAACGAGAATTCAGGAGTTATGAGTTTCATTTAAGAGATAGATTCTGAAGTCTTAAAATGTGTTTTAGCTGGTTCTAAATCACCATCAACCAATCCAACTAATTTGGTCCTATTGACCGAAGTGGGAGGAGTGCCTTGATGTTTTAGGATTAAGGATCTGTAGGCAAAAGGGCGCGAATGTATATTTTGTAAATGACTTTTCCTTCCATATAGGTTATAAGGTGTTCCCCTCACATGTCCAGTGCTTGAACCATTCATCCCCCCTTTGTGTGCAGACTGGTGTCATAGTAACGTGTGAGTGTTGGTGTTATGGGCCCCACCAATGACTGCATGTGTGAAGGAGCTAGTGTGACGTCTGTGACGCAGGGAGGATACCGGTACGGGTTGTTTCCCCGTTGCTAGGGTTTTTGCGCTGGAACAACATCATCCAGTGAATGTGGTTTGGTTCGTTATTTAAATATGTATTATATATATGGCAATTTGCATTGAAGAATGAGTGGATATATAAATATAAATATCTGGATGGTGGATTTAGTAGCAGTGTGATTGACTGTTTACTTGACTAATTTATAGTGTCTCACTAAATATATTGGATAGTGACTAAACTGTGTGAATATCTGTAGTACTTTGTCAGTTGTTGTGTAAACTGCTGCACTAGTTGGTTACTAGCCATGTGAAAGTATATATTATTTATTGATTAGTTAACTGAGTATTTGTATGGGAGAGTGAATGTGTGTGTGGTTCGGTGGGGGGTGTGTGACTGCCCAAAGATGTGTGAATAGTTGATTCAGTAGGTATATGAAGTTAAAACTACATGTTATAACAGTTGTTTGGGTGAGTGAATATCTTTATGGGTGTGGCGAATGGCGATGAGCAAATATATGTCTCAATGGTACATGTCCAACAAACTAGAAAACTAAAAGCCAGTGTATGTGTCAGTTGTTGTATATTAATAAGTATACATAAGACTCAGTAATTGTATGAGTGACTGTATGGATAACTGTATAGTTGTAATACTGATTTTATAACACACTAAGTATGAGCTATTATCTATATGAATAGATGAAGTGGTGTTTTTATAAGTGTATAGCTAAGTAAAAGTAAGTATGATCCATTGTTTGCATAAGTGAGTAGGATGACTTCATAAGTGATTAGGATGTGTGCTGGTGGGTAATGTCGATATAGGTGTATAAGTATATTTGATAGTGTTCTTTTGATCATTGAGAGCATGTATGAGTGAATCTATAGGTAAGTGATTAGATGTGTGTATAGATCTAGGAATCACTGAGTGGGTGTTTAGAAACTTGTATTTGTGTGTCAATGGTTTTAAATCTGGCACTCTGTATTTTACAGTGAGTGATGAAAGGTTATACTAGTGTATGATGAGGTGTATCTGATTGTGTCATCAGTGAAGTCATCAGTGATGTCATTTGAGATGTCATCAGTGATGTCACTGACCATATCATGAATGATGTAATATGTGACATCATCAGCAGTGGATTGCGGGCGCGCAAAATGTAGTTAGTACAACTAACTATATCGGAGGAATTTCAATGGTTTTGTTCCAGTGAAATGTCCAGCTAACTATAACACCCCTAAAACCTATTGTTTTTTCAGTGAATTTCTAAGGTTTTTTAAATGCTAATTCCTAACTATATCAGGCCTGAAACCTATGTTTTTTTCAGTGAATTTCAAAGGTTTTTTAAATGCTAATTCCTAACTATATCAGGCCTGAAACCTATGGTTTTTTCAGTGAATTTCAAAGGTTTTGTAAATGCTAATTCCTAACTATATCAGGCCTTCAATCTATGGTTTTTTCAGTGAATTTCAAAGGTTTTGTAAATGACAATTTTTAATGTATTAATTGCTATACTGATTTTTTTTATACTGATTTACTACATTTTTTAAACTGTTTATTTTTAGATATTTTATTTTTTAATTACATTATACATTACAATACAAAATATAATTTCTCAGAGTTAATTACTTTAGTTTAAATACTTTGCAAATAGGCAATAGACTTTTAAGTACAGTAGTTACAGTTGTTGCAATGGGCAACACAATTTCAAACACAAAGCAACATTGAGCTCAATGTGAATTTCTAGTCAAATGCAATTAGTTACTTTATGAATTACTTTTCTAACCACAGGACTGGATCCTAGATTCAGTCCTTGGACATCACCTGTAAACAGTTGAGTAAAAACGTTTTGGTTACAATAGGGATTTTTAAGGATTATTATTGTATTTTAAAAGTTGACAGAAAATTTTTCACGTAGAATCACCAATGTTATCCCATGGCAGAAAATTCACTTAGCAGGTAAGTAGTGTTATCGTTAATTTTTCTTACTCAGTGGTGGATCCTGGATCCAGCACATGTGAATCTCCTGTAAACAGTTGAAAGAATGTGGTAAAGTCATACAGATGATTATTTAGGAATATCTTTAGTTTGTGGAAATAGACACTTGGAAACTTTTCTGCTTAAAAGCACACAATGGATTCCTATGGAAGGAAATACAAGTTACTGTTAAGTACGCCTATAATTACTTTTCAGGGTCAGTGCTGGGCTAAAAGATGCAGCCCTGGGATCTCTCCTGATAACAGGTGAGTAAATCGGAATTCGTAGTTCGGCTGATTTTAGAGGAAAATTTGTACGTTTCAAAAATGGACACTTAGAAACTTTTCTGGTGAAAACCACACAATGGATTCCTATGGAAGGAAATACAAGTTACTGGTAAGTACGCTTAGAATTACTTTTCAGGGTCAGTGCTGGTCTAAAATATGCAGCCCTGGGTTCTCTCCTGATAACAGGTGAGTAAATCGTAATTCGTAGTTCGGCTGATTTTAGAGGAATATTTATACGTTTAAAAAACTTGGACACTTAGAAACTTTTCTGGTGAAAATCACACAATGGATTCCTATGGAAAGAAATACAAGTTACTGGTAAGTACACTCAGAATTACTTTTCAGGGTCAGGGATGGTCTAAAAGATGCAGCCCTGGGTTCTCTCCTGATAACAGGCGAGTAAATCAGAATTCGTAGTGCGGCTGATTTTAGAGGAATATTTGTATGTTTCAAAAATGGACACTTAGAAACTTTTCTGGTGAAAACCACACAATGGATTCCTATGGAAAGAAGTACAAGTTACTGGTAAGCACGCTTAGAATTACTTTTCAGGGTCAGTGCTGGTCTAATAGATGCAGCACTGGGTTCTCTCCTGATAACAGGTGAGTAAATCGGAATTCGTAGTTCGGCTGATTTTAGAGGAATATTTGTAAATTTCAAAAATGGACACTAAGAAACTTTTCTGGTGAAAACCACACAATGGATTCCTATGGAAGGAAATACAAGTTACTGGTAAGTATGCTTAGAATTACTTTTCAGGGTCAGTGCTGGTCTAAAAGATGCAGCCCTGGGTTCTCTCCTGATAACAGGTGAGTAAATCGGAATTCGTAGTTCGGCTGATTTTAGAGGAATATTTGTATGTTTCAAAAATGGACACAGAAACTTTTCTGCTGAAAACCACACAATAGATTCCTATGAAAGGAAATACAAGTTACTGATAACTACGCTTAGAATTATTTTTCCGGGTCAGTGCTGGGCTAAAAGATGCAGCCCTGGGTTCTCTCCTGATAACAGGTGAGTAAATCGGAATTCGTAGCTCGGCTGATTTTAGAGGAATATTTGTAAGTTTCAAAAATGGACACTTAGAAACTTTTCTGGTGAAAAGCACACAATGGATTCATATGGAAGGAAATACAAGTTACTGGTAAGTACGCTTAGAATTACTTTTCAGGGTCAGTGCGGGTCTAAAATATGCAGCCCTGGGTTCTCCCCTGATAACAGGTGAGTAAGTTGTAATTCGTAGTTTGGCTGATCTTAGAGGAGTATTTATACGTTTCAAAAATGGACACTTCGAAACTTTTCTGGTGAAAACCACACAATGGATTCCTATGGAAAGAAATACAAGTTACTGGTAAGTACGCTTGGAATTACTTTTCAGGGTCAGTGCTGGTCTAAAAGATGCAGCACTGGGTTCTCTCCTGGTAACAGGTGAGTAAATCGGAATTCGCAGTTCGGCTGATTTTAGAGGAATATTTGTACGTTTCAAAAATGGACACTTCGAAACTTTTCAGGTGAAAACCACACAATGGATTCCTATGGAAGGAAATACAAGTTACTGGTAAGTACGCTTAGAATTACTTTTCAGGGTCAGTGCTCGTCTAAAATATGCAGCCCTGGGTTCTCTCCTGATAACAGGTGAGTAAATCGGAATTTGTAGTTCGGCTGATTTTAGAGGAATATTTGTACGTTTCAAAAATGGACACAGAAACTTTTCTGCTGAAAACCACACAATGGATTCCTATGGAAGGAAATACAAGTTACTGATAAGTACGCTTAGAATTATTTGTCAGGGTCAGTGCTGGGCTAAAAGATCCAGCCCTGGGTTCTCTCCTGATAACAGGTGAGTAAATCGGAATTCGTAGTTCGGCTGATTTTAGAGGAATATTTGTACGTTTCAAAAATGGACACATCGAAACTTTTCTGGTGCAAACCACACAATGGATTCCTATGGAAGGAAATACAAGTTACTGATAAGTACGCTTAGAATTACTTTTCAGGGTCAGTGCTGGTCTAAAAGATGCAGCCCTGGGTTCTCTCCTGATAACAGGTGAGTAAATCGGAATTCGTAGTTCGGCTGATTTTAGAGGAATATTTGTACGTTTCAAAAATGGACACAGAAACTTTTCTGCTGAAAACCACACAATAGATTCCTATGAAAGGAAATACAAGTTACTGATAACTACGCTTAGAATTATTTTTCCGGGTCAGTGCTGGGCTAAAAGATGCAGCCCTGGGTTCTCTCCTGATAACAGGTGAGTAAATCGGAATTCGTAGCTCGGCTGATTTTAGAGGAATATTTGTAAGTTTCAAAAATGGACACTTAGAAACTTTTCTGGTGAAAAGCACACAATGGATTCATATGGAAGGAAATACAAGTTACTGGTAAGTACGCTTAGAATTACTTTTCAGGGTCAGTGCGGGTCTAAAATATGCAGCCCTGGGTTCTCTCCTGATAACAGGTGAGTAAGTCGTAATTCGTAGTTTGGCTGATTTTAGAGGAATATTTATACGTTTCAAAAATGGACACTTCGAAACTTTTCTGGTGAAAACCACACAATGGATTCCTATGGAAAGAAATACAAGTTACTGGTAAGTACGCTTGGAATTACTTTTCAGGGTCAGGGCTGGTCTAAAAGATGCAGCACTGGGTTCTCTCCTGATAACAGGTGAGTAAATCGGAATTCGAAATTCGGCTGATTTTAGAGGAATATTTGTAAGTTTTAAAAATGGACACTTAGAAACTTTTCTGGTGAAAACCACACAACGGATTCCTATGGAAGGAAATACAAGTTACTGGTAAGTACGCTTAGAATTACTTTTCAGGGTCAGTGCGGGTCTAAAATATGCAGCCCTGGGTTCTCCCCTGATAACAGGTGAGTAAGTTGTAATTCGTAGTTTGGCTGATTTTAGAGGAATATTTATAAGTTTTAAAAATGGACACTTAGAAACTTTTCTGGTGAAAACCACACAATGGATTCCTATTGAAAGAAATACAAGTTACTGGTAAATACGCTTGGAATTACTTTTCAGGGTCAGTGCTGGTCTAAAAGAGGCAGCACTGGGTTCTCTCCTGATAACAGGTGAGTAAATCGGAATTCGTAGTTCGGCTGATTTTAGAGGAATATTTGTACGTTTCAAAAATGGACACTTCGAAACTTTTCTGGTGAAAACCACACAATGGATTCCTATGTAAGGAAATACAAGTTACTGGTAAGTACGCTTAGAATTACTTTTCAGGGTCAGTGCTGGTCTAAAATATGCAGCCCTGGGATCTCTCCTGATAACAGGTGAGTAAATCGGAATTCGTAGTTCGGCTGATTTTAGAGGAATATTTGTACGTTTCAAAAATGGACACTAAGAAACTTTTCTGGTGAAAACCACACAATGGATTCCTATTGAAGGAAATACAACTTACTGATAAGTACGCTTAGAATTATTTTTCAGGGTCAGTGCTGGGCTAAAAGATGCAGCCCTGGGTTCTCTCCTGATAACAGGTGAGTAAATCGGAATTCGTAGCTCGGCTGATTTTAGAGGAATATTTGTAAGTTTCAAAAATGGACACTTAGAAACTTTTCTGGTGAAAAGCACACAATGGATTCATATGGAAGGAAATACAAGTTACTGGTAAGTACGCTTAGAATTACTTTTCAGGGTCAGTGCGGGTCTAAAATATGCAGCCCTGGGTTCTCTCCTGATAACAGGTGAGTAAATCGGAATTCGTAGTTCGGCTGATTTTAGAGGAATATTTGTACGTTTCAAAAATGGACACATCGAAACTTTTCTGGTGCAAACCACACAATGGATTCCTATGGAAGGAAATACAAGTTACTGATAAGTTACTGGTAAGTACGCTTAGAATTACTTTTCAGGGTCAGTGCTCGTCTAAAATATGCAGCCCTGTGTTCTCTCCTGATAACAGGTGAGTAAATCGGAATTTGTAGTTCGGCTGATTTTAGAGGAATATTTGTACGTTTCAAAAATGGACACAGAAACTTTTCTGCTGAAAACCACACAATGGATTCCTATGGAAGGAAATACAAGTTACTGATAAGTACGCTTAGAATTATTTGTCAGGGTCAGTGCTGGGCTAAAAGATCCAGCCCTGGGTTCTCTCCTGATAACAGGTGAGTAAATCGGAATTCGTAGTTCGGCTGATTTTAGAGGAATATTTGTACGTTTCAAAAATGGACACATCGAAACTTTCTGGTGCAAACCACACAATGGATTCCTATGGAAGGAAATACAAGTTACTGATAAGTACGCTTAGAATTACTTTTCAGGGTCAGTGCTGGTCTAAAAGATGGGGCCCTGGGTTCTCTCCTGATAACAGGTGAGTAAATCGGAATTCGTAGTTCGGCTGATTTTAGAGGAATATTTGTACGTTTCAAAAATGGACACAGAAACTTTTCTGCTGAAAACCACACAATGGATTCCTATGGAAGGAAATACAAGTTACTGATAAGTACGCTTAGAATTATTTGTCAGGGTCAGTGCTGGGCTAAAAGATCCAGCCCTGGGTTCTCTCCTGATAACAGGTGAGTAAATCGGAATTCGTAGTTCGGCTGATTTTAGAGGAATATTTGTACGTTTCAAAAATGGACACATCGAAACTTTCTGGTGCAAACCACACAATGGATTCCTATGGAAGGAAATACAAGTTACTGATAAGTACGCTTAGAATTACTTTTCAGGGTCAGTGCTGGTCTAAAAGATGGGGCCCTGGGTTCTCTCCTGATAACAGGTGAGTAAATCGGAATTCGTAGTTCGGCTGATTTTAGAGGAATATTTGTACGTTTCAAAAATGGACACAGAAACTTTTCTGCTGAAAACCACACAATGGATTCCTATGGAAGGAAATACAAGTTACTGATAAGTACGCTTAGAATTATTTTTCAGGGTCAGTGCTGGGCTAAAAGATGCAGCCCTGGGTTCTCTCCTGATAACAGGTGAGTAAATCTGAATTCGTAGCTTGGCTGATTTTAGAGGAATATTTGTAAGTTTCAAAAATGGACACTTAGAAACTTTTCTGGTGAAAAGCACACAATGGATTCATATGGAAGGAAATACAAGTTACTGGTAAGTACGCTTAGAATTACTTTTCAGGGTCAGTGCGGGTCTAAAATATGCAGCCCTGGGTTCTCTCCTGATAACAGGTGAGTAAGTCGTAATTCGTAGTTTGGCTGATTTTAGAGGAATATTTATACGTTTCAAAAATGGACACTTCGAAACTTTTCTGGTGAAAACCACACAATGGATTCCTATGGAAAGAAATACAAGTTACTGGTAAGTACGCTTGGAATTACTTTTCAGGGTCAGGGCTGGTCTAAAAGATGCAGCACTGGGTTCTCTCCTGATAACAGGTGAGTAAACCAGAATTCGAAATTCGGCTGATTTTAGAGGAATATTTGTAAGTTTCAAAAATGGACACTTAGAAACTTTTCTGGTGAAAACCACACAATGGATTCCTATGGAAGGAAATACAAGTTACTGGTAAGTACGCTTAGAATTACTTTTCAGGGTCAGTGCGGGTCTAAAATATGCAGCCCTGGGTTCTCCCCTGATAACAGGTGAGTAAGTTGTAATTCGTAGTTTGGCTGATTTTAGAGGAATATTTATACGTTTCAAAAATGGACACTTAGAAACTTTTCTGGTGAAAACCACACAATGGATTCCTTCTGAAAGAAATACAAGTTACTGGTAAGTACGCTTAGAATTACTTTTCAGGGTCAGTGCTGGTCTAAAATATGCAGCCCTGGGATCTCTCCTGATAACAGGTGAGTAAATCGGAATTCATAGTTCGGCTGATCTTAGAGGAATATTTGTACGTTTCAAAAATGGACACAGAAACTTTTCTGCTGAAAACCACACAATGGATTCCTATGGAAGGAAATACAAGTTACTGATAAGTACGCTTAGAATTATTTGTCAGGGTCAGTGCTGGGCTAAAAGATCCAGCCCTGGGTTCTCTCCTGATAACAGGTGAGTAAATCGGAATTCGTAGTTCGGCTGATTTTAGAGGAATATTTGTACGTTTCAAAAATGGACACTAAGAAACTTTTCTGGTGAAAACCACACAATGGATTCCTATTGAAGGAAATACAACTTACTGATAAGTACGCTTAGAATTATTTTTCAGGGTCAGTGCTGGGCTAAAAGATGCAGCCCTGGGTTCTCTCCTGATAACAGGTGAGTAAATCGGAATTCGTAGCTCGGCTGATTTTAGAGGAATATTTGTAAGTTTCAAAAAAGGGACACTTAGAAACTTTTCTGCTGAAAACCACACAATGGATTCCTATGGAAGGAAATACAAGTTACTGATAAGTACGCTTAGAATTATTTGTCAGGGTCAGTGCTGGGCTAAAAGATCCAGCCCTGGGTTCTCTCCTGATAACAGGTGAGTAAATCGGAATTCGTAATTCGGCTGATTTTAGAGGAATATTTGTACGTTTCAAAAATGGACACTAAGAAACTTTTCTGGTGAAAACCACACAATGGATTCCTATTGAAGGAAATACAACTTACTGATAAGTACGCTTAGAATTATTTTTCAGGGTCAGTGCTGGGCTAAAAGATGCAGCCCTGGGTTCTCTCCTGATAACAGGTGAGTAAATCGGAATTCGTAGCTCGGCTGATTTTAGAGGAATATTTGTAAGTTTCAAAAATGGACACTTAGAAACTTTTCTGGTGAAAAGCACACAATGGATTCATATGGAAGGAAATACAAGTTACTGGTAAGTACGCTTAGAATTACTTTTCAGGGTCAGTGCGGGTCTAAAATATGCAGCCCTGGGTTCTCTCCTGATAACAGGTGAGTAAGTCGTAATTCGTAGTTTGGCTGATTTTAGAGGAATATTTATACGTTTCAAAAATGGACACTTCAAAACTTTTCTGGTGAAAACCACACAATGGATTCCTATGTAAGGAAATACAAGTTACTGGTAAGTACGCTTGGAATTACTTTTCAGGGTCAGGGCTGGTCTAAAAGATGCAGCACTGGGTACTCTTCTGATATCAGGTGAGTAAATCGGAATTCGTAGTTCGGCTGATTTTAGAGGAATATTTGTACGTTTCAAAAATGGACACTTAGAAACTTTTCTGGTGAAAACCACACAATGGATTCCTATGGAAGGAAATACAAGTTACTGGTAAGTATGCTTAGAATTATTTGTCAGGGTCAGTGCTGGGCTAAAAGATGCAGCCCTGGGTTTTCTCCTGATAACAGGTGAGTAAATCGGAATTCGTAGTTCGGCTGATTTTAGAGGAATATTTGTACGTTTCAAAAATGGACACATCGAAACTTTTCTGGTGCAAACCACACAATGGATTCCTATGGAAGGAAATACAAGTTACTGATAAGTTACTGGTAAGTACGCTTAGAATTACTTTTCAGGGCCAGTGCTCGTCTAAAATATGCAGCCCTGGGTTCTCTCCTGATAAAAGGTGAGTAAATCGGAATTTGTAGTTCGGCTGATTTTAGAGGAATATTTGTACGTTTCAAAAATGGACACAGAAACTTTTCTGCTGAAAACCACACAATGGATTCCTATGGAAGGAAATACAAGTTACTGATAAGTATGCTTAGAATTATTTGTCAGGGTCAGTGCTGGGCTAAAAGATCCAGCCCTGGGTTCTCTCCTGATAACAGGTGAGTAAATCGGAATTCGTAGTTCGGCTGATTTTAGAGGAATATTTGTACGTTTCAAAAATGGACACATCGAAACTTTTCTGGTGCAAACCACACAATGGATTCCTATGGAAGGAAATACAAGTTACTGATAAGTACGCTTAGAATTACTTTTCAGGGTCAGTGCTGGTCTAATAGATGCAGCACTGGGTTCTCTCCTGATAACAGGTGAGTAAATCGGAATTCGTAGTTCGGCTGATTTTAGAGGAATATTTGTAAATTTCAAAAATGGACACTAAGAAACTTTTCTGGTGAAAACCACACAATGGATTCCTATGGAAGGAAATACAAGTTACTGGTAAGTATGCTTAGAATTACTTTTCAGGGTCAGTGCTGGTCTAAAAGATGCAGCCCTGGGTTCTCTCCTGATAACAGGTGAGTAAATCGAAATTCGTAGTTCGGCTGATTTTAGAAGAATATTTGTACGTTTCAAAAATGGACACAGAAACTTTTCTGCTGAAAACCACACAATAGATTCCTATGAAAGGAAATACAAGTTACTGATAACTACGCTTAGAATTATTTTTCCGGGTCAGTGCTGGGCTAAAAGATGCAGCCCTGGGTTCTCTCCTGATAACAGGTGAGTAAATCGGAATTCGTAGCTCGGCTGATTTTAGAGGAATATTTGTAAGTTTCAAAAATGGACACTTAGAAACTTTTCTGGTGAAAAGCACACAATGGATTCATATGGAAGGAAATACAAGTTACTGGTAAGTACGCTTAGAATTACTTTTCAGGGTCAGTGCGGGTCTAAAATATGCAGCCCTGGGTTCTCTCCTGATAACAGGTGAGTAAGTCGTAATTCGTAGTTTGGCTGATTTTAGAGGAATATTTATACGTTTCAAAAATGGACACTTCAAAACTTTTCTGGTGAAAACCACACAATGGATTCCTATGTAAGGAAATACAAGTTACTGGTAAGTACGCTTGGAATTACTTTTCAGGGTCAGGGCTGGTCTAAAAGATGCAGCACTGGGTACTCTTCTGATAACAGGTGAGTAAATCGGAATTCGTAGTTCGGCTGATTTTAGAGGAATATTTGTACGTTTCAAAAATGGACACTTAGAAACTTTTCTGGTGAAAACCACACAATGGATTCCTATGGAAGGAAATACAAGTTACTGGTAAGTACGCTTAGAATTATTTGTCAGGGTCAGTGCTGGGCTAAAAGATGCAGCCCTGGGTTTTCTCCTGATAACAGGTGAGTAAATCGGAATTCGTAGTTCGGCTGATTTTAGAGGAATATTTGTACGTTTCAAAAATGGACACATCGAAACTTTTCTGGTGCAAACCACACAATGGATTCCTATGGAAGGAAATACAAGTTACTGATAAGTTACTGGTAAGTACGCTTAGAATTACTTTTCAGGGCCAGTGCTCGTCTAAAATATGCAGCCCTGGGTTCTCTCCTGATAAAAGGTGAGTAAATCGGAATTTGTAGTTCGGCTGATTTTAGAGGAATATTTGTACGTTTCAAAAATGGACACAGAAACTTTTCTGCTGAAAACCACACAATGGATTCCTATGGAAGGAAATACAAGTTACTGATAAGTATGCTTAGAATTATTTGTCAGGGTCAGTGCTGGGCTAAAAGATCCAGCCCTGGGTTCTCTCCTGATAACAGGTGAGTAAATCGGAATTCGTAGTTCGGCTGATTTTAGAGGAATATTTGTACGTTTCAAAAATGGACACATCGAAACTTTTCTGGTGCAAACCACACAATGGATTCCTATGGAAGGAAATACAAGTTACTGATAAGTACGCTTAGAATTACTTTTCAGGGTCAGTGCTGGTCTAATAGATGCAGCACTGAGTTCTCTCCTGATAACAGGTGAGTAAATCGGAATTCGTAGTTCGGCTGATTTTAGAGGAATATTTGTAAATTTCAAAAATGGACACTAAGAAACTTTTCTGGTGAAAACCACACAATGGATTCCTATGGAAGGAAATACAAGTTACTGGTAAGTATGCTTAGAATTACTTTTCAGGGTCAGTGCTGGTCTAAAAGATGCAGCCCTGGGTTCTCTCCTGATAACAGGTGAGTAAATCGGAATTCGTAGTTCGGCTGATTTTAGAGGAATATTTGTACGTTTCAAAAATGGACACAGAAACTTTTCTGCTGAAAACCACACAATAGATTCCTATGAAAGGAAATACAAGTTACTGATAACTACGCTTAGAATTATTTTTCCGGGTCAGTGCTGGGCTAAAAGATGCAGCCCTGGGTTCTCTCCTGATAACAGGTGAGTAAATCGGAATTCGTAGCTCGGCTGATTTTAGAGGAATATTTGTAAGTTTCAAAAATGGACACTTAGAAACTTTTCTGGTGAAAAGCACACAATGGATTCATATGGAAGGAAATACAAGTTACTGGTAAGTACGCTTAGAATTACTTTTCAGGGTCAGTGCGGGTCTAAAATATGCAGCCCTGGGTTCTCCCCTGATAACAGGTGAGTAAGTTGTAATTCGTAGTTTGGCTGATCTTAGAGGAGTATTTATACGTTTAAAAAATGGACACTTCGAAACATTTCTGGTGAAAACCACTCAATGGATTCCTATGGAAAGAAATACAAGTTACTGGTAAGTACGCTTGGAATTACTTTTCAGGGTCAGGGCTGGTCTAAAAGATGCAGCACTGGGTTCTCTCCTGATAACAGGTGAGTAAATCGGAATTCGAAATTCGGCTGATTTTAGAGGAATATTTGTAAGTTTTAAAAATGGACACTTAGAAACTTTTCTGGTGAAAACCACATAATGGATTCCTATGGAAGGAAATACAAGTTACTGGTAAGTACGCTTAGAATTACTTTTCAGGGTCAGTGCGGGTCTAAAATATGCAGCCCTGGGTTCTCCCCTGATAACAGGTGAGTAAGTTGTAATTCGTAGTTTGGCTGATTTTAGAGGAATATTTATACGTTTCAAAAATGGACACTTAGAAACTTTTCTGGTGAAAACCACACAATGGATTCCTATTGAAAGAAATACAAGTTACTGGTAAATACGCTTGGAATTACTTTTCAGGGTCAGTGCTGGTCTAAAAGATGCAGCACTGGGTTCTCTCCTGATAACAGGTGAGTAAATCGGAATTCGTAGTTCGGCTGATTTTAGAGGAATATTTGTACGTTTCAAAAATGGACACTTCGAAACTTTTCTGGTGAAAACCACACAATGGATTCCTATGTAAGGAAATACAAGTTACTGGTAAGTACGCTTAGAATTACTTTTCAGGGTCAGTGCTGGTCTAAAATATGCAGCCCTGGGATCTCTCCTGATAACAGGTGAGTAAATCGGAATTCGTAGTTCGGCTGATTTTAGAGGAATATTTGTACGTTTCAAAAATGGACACTGAGAAACTTTTCTGGTGAAAACCACACAATGGATTCCTATTGAAGGAAATACAACTTACTGATAAGTACGCTTAGAATTATTTTTCAGGGTCAGTGCTGGGCTAAAAGATGCAGCCCTGGGTTCTCTCCTGATAACAGGTGAGTAAATCGGAATTCGTAGCTCGGCTGATTTTAGAGGAATATTTGTAAGTTTCAAAAATGGACACTTAGAAACTTTTCTGGTGAAAAGCACACAATGGATTCATATGGAAGGAAATACAAGTTACTGGTAAGTACGCTTAGAATTACTTTTCAGGGTCAGTGCGGGTCTAAAATATGCAGCCCTGGGTTCTCTCCTGATAACAGGTGAGTAAGTCGTAATTCGTAGTTTGGCTGATTTTAGAGGAATATTTATACGTTTCAAAAATGGACACTTCAAAACTTTTCTGGTGAAAACCACACAATGGATTCCTATGTAAGGAAATACAAGTTACTGGTAAGTACGCTTGGAATTACTTTTCAGGGTCAGGGCTGGTCTAAAGGATGCAGCACTGGGTACTCTTCTGATAACAGGTGAGCAAATCGGAATTCGTAGTTCGGCTGATTTTAGAGGAATATTTGTACGTTTCAAAAATGGTCACTTAGAAACTTTTCTGGTGAAAAGCACACAATGGATTCATATGGAAGGAAATACAAGTTACTGGTAAGTATGCTTAGAATTACTTTTCAGGGTCAGTGCAGGTCTAAAATATGCAGCCCTGGGTTCTCTCCTGATAACAGGTGAGTAAGTCGTAATTCGTTGTTTGGCTGATTTTAGAGGAATATTTATACGTTTCAAAAATGGACACTTCTAAACTTTTCTGGTGAAAACCACACAATGGATTCATTTGGAAGGAAATACAAGTTACTGATAAGTACGCTTAGAATTATTTTTCAGGGTCAGTGCTGGGCTAAAAGATGCAGCCCTGGGTTTTCTCCTGATAACAGGTGAGTAAATCGGAATTCGTAGCTCGGCTGATTTTAGAGGAATATTTGTAAGTTTCAAAAATGGACACTTAGAAACTTTTCTGGTGAAAAGCACACAATGGATTCATATGGAAGGAAATACAAGTTACTGGTAAGTACGCTTAGAATTACTTTTCAGGGTCAGTGCGGGTCTAAAATATGCAGCCCTGGGTTCTCTCCTGATAACAGGTGAGTAAGTCGTAATTCGTAGTTTGGCTGATTTTAGAGGAATATTTATACGTTTCAAAAATGGACACTTCGAAACTTTTCTGGTGAAAACCACACAATGGATTCCTATGGAAAGAAATACAAGTTACTGGTAAGTACGCTTGGAATTACTTTTCAGGGTCAGGGCTGGTCTAAAAGATGCAGCACTGGGTTCTCTCCTGATAACAGGTGAGTAAATCGGAATTCAAAATTCGGCTGATTTTAGAGGAATATTTGTAAGTTTCAAAAATGGACACTTAGAAACTTTTCTGGTGAAAACCACACAATGGATTCCTATGGAAGGAAATACAAGTTACTGATAAGTACGCTTAGAATTATTTGTCAGGGTCAGTGCTGGGCTAAAAGATGCAGCCCTGGGTTTTCTCCTGATAACAGGTGAGTAAATCGGAATTCGTAGTTCGGCTGATTTTAGAGGAATATTTGTACATTTCAAAAATGGACACATCGAAACTTTTCTGGTGCAAACCACACAATGGATTCCTATGGAAGGAAATACAAGTTACTGATAAGTTACTGGTAAGTACGCTTAGAATTACTTTTCAGGGTCAGTGCTCGTCTAAAATATGCAGCCCTGTGTTCTCTCCTGATAACAGGTGAGTAAATCGGAATTTGTAGTTCGGCTGATTTTAGAGGAATATTTGTACGTTTCAAAAATGGACACAGAAACTTTTCTGCTGAAAACCACACAATGGATTCCTATGGAAGGAAATACAAGTTACTGATAAGTACGCTTAGAATTATTTGTCAGGGTCAGTGCTGGGCTAAAAGATCCAGCCCTGGGTTCTCTCCTGATAACAGGTGAGTAAATCGGAATTCGTAGTTCGGCTGATTTTAGAGGAATATTTGTACGTTTCAAAAATGGACACATCGAAACTTTTCTGGTGCAAACCACACAATGGATTCCTATGGAAGGAAATACAAGTTACTGATAAGTACGCTTAGAATTACTTTTCAGGGTCAGTGCTGGTCTAAAAGATGCAGCCCTGGGTTCTCTCCTGATAACAGGTGAGTAAATCGGAATTCGTAGTTCGGCTGATTTTAGAGGAATATTTGTACGTTTCAAAAATGGACACAGAAACTTTTCTGCTGAAAACCACACAATGGATTCCTATGGAAGGAAATACAAGTTACTGATAAGTACGCTTAGAATTATTTTTCAGGGTCAGTGCTGGGCTAAAAGATGCAGCCCTCGGTTCTCTCCTGATAACAGGTGAGTAAATCGGAATTCGTAGCTTGGCTGATTTTAGAGGTATATTTGTAAGTTTCAAAAATGGACACTTAGAAACTTTTCTGGTGAAAAGCACACAATGGATTCATATGGAAGGAAATACAAGTTACTGGTAAGTGCGCTTAGAATTACTTTTCAGGGTCAGTGCGGGTCTAAAATATGCAGCCCTGGGTTCTCTCCTGATAACAGGTGAGTAAGTCGTAATTCGTAGTTTGGCTGATTTTAGAGGAATATTTATACGTTTCAAAAATGGACACTTCGAAACTTTTCTGGTGAAAACCACACAATGGATTCCTATGGAAAGAAATACAAGTTACTGGTAAGTACGCTTGGAATTACTTTTCAGGGTCAGGGCTGGTCTAAAAGATGCAGCACTGGGTTCTCTCCTGATAACAGGTGAGTAAATCAGAATTCGAAATTCGGCTGATTTTAGAGGAATATTTGTAAGTTTCAAAAATGGACACTTAGAAACTTTTCTGGTGAAAACCACACAATGGATTCCTATGGAAGGAAATACAAGTTACTGGTAAGTACGCTTAGAATTACTTTTCAGGGTCAGTGCGGGTCTAAAATATGCAGCCCTGGGTTCTCCCCTGATAACAGGTGAGTAAGTTGTAATTCGTAGTTTGGCTGATTTTAGAGGAATATTTATACGTTTCAAAAATGGACACTTAGAAACTTTTCTGGTGAAAACCACACAATGGATTCCTATTGAAAGAAATACAAGTTACTGGTAAGTACGCTTGGAATTACTTTTCAGGGTCAGTGCTGGTCTAAAAGATGCAGCACTGGGTTCTCTCCTGATAACAGGTGAGTAAATCGGAATTCGTAGTTCGGCTGATTTTAGAGGAATATTTGTACGTTTCAAAAATGGACACTTCGAAACTTTTCTGGTGAAAACCACACAATGGATTCCTATGTAAGGAAATACAAGTTACTGGTAAGTACGCTTAGAATTACTTTTCAGGGTCAGTGCTGGTCTAAAATATGCAGCCCTGGGATCTCTCCTGATAACAGGTGAGTAAATCGGAATTCATAGTTCGGCTGATCTTAGAGGAATATTTGTACGTTTCAAAAATGGACACAGAAACTTTTCTGCTGAAAACCACACAATGGATTCCTATGGAAGGAAATACAAGTTACTGATAAGTACGCTTAGAATTATTTGTCAGGGTCAGTGCTGGGCTAAAAGATCCAGCCCTGGGTTCTCTCCTGATAACAGGTGAGTAAATCGGAATTCGTAGTTCGGCTGATTTTAGAGGAATATTTGTACGTTTCAAAAATGGACACTAAGAAACTTTTCTGGTGAAAACCACACAATGGATTCCTATTGAAGGAAATACAACTTACTGATAAGTACGCTTAGAATTATTTTTCAGGGTCAGTGCTGGGCTAAAAGATGCAGCCCTGGGTTCTCTCCTGATAACAGGTGAGTAAATCGGAATTCGTAGCTCGGCTGATTTTAGAGGAATATTTGTAAGTTTCAAAAAAGGGACACTTAGAAACTTTTCTGCTGAAAACCACACAATGGATTCCTATGGAAGGAAATACAAGTTACTGATAAGTACGCTTAGAATTATTTGTCAGGGTCAGTGCTGGGCTAAAAGATGCAGCCCTGGGTTCTCTCCTGATAACAGGTGAGTAAATCGGAATTCGTAGCTCGGCTGATTTTAGAGGAATATTTGTAAGTTTCAAAAATGGACACTTAGAAACTTTTCTGGTGAAAAGCACACAATGGATTCATATGGAAGGAAATACAAGTTACTGGTAAGTACGCTTAGAATTACTTTTCAGGGTCAGTGCGGGTCTAAAATATGCAGCCCTGGGTTCTCTCCTGATAACAGGTGAGTAAGTCGTAATTCGTAGTTTGGCTGATTTTAGAGGAATATTTATACGTTTCAAAAATGGACACTTCAAAACTTTTCTGGTGAAAACCACACAATGGATTCCTATGTAAGGAAATACAAGTTACTGGTAAGTACGCTTGGAATTACTTTTCAGGGTCAGGGCTGGTCTAAAAGATGCAGCACTGGGTACTCTTCTGATAACAGGTGAGTAAATCGGAATTCGTAGTTCGGCTGATTTTAGAGGAATATTTGTACGTTTCAAAAATGGTCACTTAGAAACTTTTCTGGTGAAAAGCACACAATGGATTCATATGGAAGGAAATACAAGTTACTGGTAAGTATGCTTAGAATTACTTTTCAGGGTCAGTGCAGGTCTAAAATATGCAGCCCTGGGTTCTCTCCTGATAACAGGTGAGTAAGTCGTAATTCGTTGTTTGGCTGATTTTAGAGGAATATTTATACGTTTCAAAAATGGACACTTCTAAACTTTTCTGGTGAAAACCACACAATGGATTCATATGGAAGGAAATACAAGTTACTGATAAGTACGCTTAGAATTATTTTTCAGGGTCAGTGCTGGGCTAAAAGATGCAGCCCTGGGTTTTCTCCTGATAACAGGTGAGTAAATCGGAATTCGTAGCTCGGCTGATTTTAGAGGAATATTTGTAAGTTTCAAAAATGGACACTTAGAAACTTTTCTGGTGAAAAGCACACAATGGATTCATATGGAAGGAAATACAAGTTACTGGTAACTACGCTTAGAATTACTTTTCAGGGTCAGTGCGGGTCTAAAATATGCAGCCCTGGGTTCTCTCCTGATAACAGGTGAGTAAGTCGTAATTCGTAGTTTGGCTGATTTTAGAGGAATATTTATACGTTTCAAAAATGGACACTTCGAAACTTTTCTGGTGAAAACCACACAATGGATTCCTATGGAAAGAAATACAAGTTACTGGTAAGTACGCTTGGAATTACTTTTCAGGGTCAGGGCTGGTCTAAAAGATGCAGCACTGGGTTCTCTCCTGATAACAGGTGAGTAAATCGGAATTCGTAATTCGGCTGATTTTAGAGGAATATTTGTACGTTTCAAAAATGGACACATCGAAACTTTTCTGGTGCAAACCACACAATGGATTCCTATGGAAGGAAATGCAAGTTACTGATAAGTACGCTTAGAATTACTTTTCAGGGTCAGTGCTGGTCTAAAAGATGCAGCCCTGGGTTCTCTCCTGATAACAGGTGAGTAAATCGGAATTCGTAGTTCGGCTGATTTTAGAGGAATATTTGTACGTTTCAAAAATGGACACAGAAACTTTTCTGCTGAAAACCACACAATGGATTCCTATGGAAGGAAATACAAGTTACTGATAAGTACGCTTAGAATTATTTTTCAGGGTCAGTGCTGGGCTAAAAGATGCAGCCCTGGGTTCTCTCCTGATAACAGGTGAGTAAATCGGAATTCGTAGCTTGGCTGATTTTAGAGGAATATTTGTAAGTTTCAAAAATGGACACTTAGAAACTTTTCTGGTGAAAAGCACACAATGGATTCATATGGAAGGAAATACAAGTTACTGGTAAGTACGCTTAGAATTACTTTTCAGGGTCAGTGCGGGTCTAAAATATGCAGCCCTGGGTTCTCTCCTGATAACAGGTGAGTAAGTCGTAATTCGTAGTTTGGCTGATTTTAGAGGAATATTTATACATTTCAAAAATGGACACTTCGAAACTTTTCTGGTGAAAACCACACAATGGATTCCGATGGAAAGAAATACAAGTTACTGGTAAGTACGCTTGGAATTACTTTTCAGGGTCAGGGCTGGTCTAAAAAATGCAGCACTGGGTTCTCTCCTGATAACAGGTGAGTAAATCAGAATTCGAAATTCGGCTGATTTTAGAGGAATATTTGTAAGTTTCAAAAATGGACACTTAGAAACTTTTCTGGTGAAAACCACACAATGGATTCCTATGGAAGGAAATACAAGTTACTGGTAAGTACGCTTAGAATTACTTTTCAGGGTCAGTGCGGGTCTAAAATATGCAGCCCTGGGTTCTCCCCTGATAACAGGTGAGTAAGTTGTAATTCGTAGTTTGGCTGATTTTAGAGGAATATTTATACGTTTCAAAAATGGACACTTAGAAACTTTTCTGGTGAAAACCACACAATGGATTCCTATTGAAAGAAATACAAGTTACTGGTAAGTACGCTTGGAATTACTTTTCAGGGTCAGTGCTGGTCTAAAAGATGCAGCACTGGGTTCTCTCCTGATAACAGGTGAGTAAATCGGAATTCGTAGTTCGGCTGATTTTAGAGGAATATTTGTACGTTTCAAAAATGGACACTTCGAAACTTTTCTGGTGAAAACCACACAATGGATTCCTATGTAAGGAAATACAAGTTACTGGTAAGTACGCTTAGAATTACTTTTCAGGGTCAGTGCTGGTCTAAAATATGCAGCCCTGGGATCTCTCCTGATAACAGGTGAGTAAATCGGAATTCATAGTTCGGCTGATTTTAGAGGAATATTTGTACGTTTCAAAAATGGACACAGAAACTTTTCTGCTGAAAACCACACAATGGATTCCTATGGAAGGAAATACAAGTTACTGATAAGTACGCTTAGAAATATTTGTCAGGGTCAGTGCTGGGCTAAAAGATCCAGCCCTGGGTTCTCTCCTGATAACAGGTGATTAAATCGGAATTCGTAGTTCGGCTGATTTTAGAGGAATATTTGTACGTTTCAAAAATGGACACTAAGAAACGTTTCTGGTGAAAACCACACAATGGATTCCTATTGAAGGAAATTCAACTTACTGATAAGTACGCTTAGAATTATTTTTCAGGGTCAGTGCTGGGCTAAAAGATGCAGCCCTGGGTTCTCTCTTGATAACAGGTGAGTAAATCTGAATTCGTAGCTCGGCTGATTTTAGAGGAATATTTGTAAGTTTCAAAAATGGACACTTAGAAACTTTTCTGGTGAAAACCACACAATGGATTCCTATTGAAAGAAATACAAGTTACTGGTAAGTACGCTTGGAATTACTTTTCAGGGTCAGTGCTGGTCTAAAAGATGCAGCACTGGGTTCTCTCCTGATAACAGGTGAGTAAATCGGAATTCGTAGTTCGGCTGATTTTAGAGGAATATTTGTACGTTTCAAAAATGGACACTTAGAAACTTTTCTGGTGAAAAGCACACAATGGATTCCTATGTAAGGAAATACAAGTTACTGGTAAGTACGCTTAGAATTACTTTTCAGGGTCAGTGCTGGTCTAAAATATGCAGCCCTGGGATCTCTCCTGATAACAGGTGAGTAAATCGGAATTCGTAGCTTGGCTGATTTTAGAGGAATATTTGTAAGTTTCAAAAATGGACACTTAGAAACTTTTCTGGTGAAAAGCACACAATGGATTCATATGGAAGGAAATACAAGTTACTGGTAAGTACGCTTAGAATTACTTTTCAGGGTCAGTGCTGGTCTAAAATATGCAGCCCTGGGATCTCTCCTGATAACAGGTGAGTAAATCGGAATTCATAGTTCGGCTGATTTTAGAGGAATATTTGTACGTTTCAAAAATGGACACAGAAACTTTTCTGCTGAAAACCACACAATGGATTCCTATGGAAGGAAATACAAGTTACTGATAAGTACGCTTAGAATTATTTTTCAGGGTCAGTGCTGGGCTAAAAGATGCAGCCCTGGGTTCTCTCCTGATAACAGGTGAGTAAATCGGAATTCGTAGCTTGGCTGATTTTAGAGGAATATTTGTAAGTTTCAAAAATGGACACTTAGAAACTTTTCTGGTGAAAAGCACACAATGGATACATATGGAAGGAAATACAAGTTACTGGTAAGTACGCTTAGAATTACTTTTCAGGGTCAGTGCGGGTCTAAAATATGCAGCCCTGGGTTCTCTCCTGATAACAGGTGAGTAAGTCGTAATTCGTAGTTTGGCTGATTTTAGAGGAATATTTATACGTTTCAAAAATGGACACTTCGAAACTTTTCTGGTGAAAACCACTCAATGGATTCCTATGGAAAGAAATACAAGTTACTGGTAAGTACGCTTGGAATTACTTTTCAGGGTCAGGGCTGGTCTAAAAGATGCAGCACTGGGTTCTCTCCTGATAACAGGTGAGTAAATCGGAATTCGTAGTTCGGCTGATTTTAGAGGAATATTTGTACGTTTCAAAAATGGACACTAAGAAACTTTTCTGGTGAAAACCACACAATGGATTCCTATTGAAGGAAATACAACTTACTGATAAGTACGCTTAGAATTATTTTTCAGGGTCAGTGCTGGGCTAAAATATGCAGCCCTGGGTTCTCTCCTGATAACAGGTGAGTAAGTCGTAATTCGTAGTTTGGCTGATTTTAGAGGAATATTTATACGTTTCAAAAATGGACACTTCGAAACTTTTCTGGTGAAAACCACACAATGGATTCCGATGGAAAGAAATACAAGTTACTGGTAAGTACGCTTGGAATTACTTTTCAGGGTCAGGGCTGGTCTAAAAAATGCAGCACTGGGTTCTCTCCTGATAACAGGTGAGTAAATCAGAATTCGAAATTCGGCTGATTTTAGAGGAATATTTGTAAGTTTCAAAAATGGACACTTAGAAACTTTTCTGGTGAAAACCACACAATGGATTCCTATGGAAGGAAATACAAGTTACTGGTAAGTACGCTTAGAATTACTTTTCAGGGTCAGTGCGGGTCTAAAATATGCAGCCCTGGGTTCTCCCCTGATAACAGGTGAGTAAGTTGTAATTCGTAGTTTGGCTGATTTTAGAGGAATATTTATACGTTTCAAAAATGGACACTTAGAAACTTTTCTGGTGAAAACCACACAATGGATTCCTATTGAAAGAAATACAAGTTACTGGTAAGTACGCTTGGAATTACTTTTCAGGGTCAGTGCTGGTCTAAAAGATGCAGCACTGGGTTCTCTCCTGATAACAGGTGAGTAAATCGGAATTCGTAGTTCGGCTGATTTTAGAGGAATATTTGTACGTTTCAAAAATGGACACTTCGAAACTTTTCTGGTGAAAACCACACAATGGATTCCTATGTAAGGAAATACAAGTTACTGGTAAGTACGCTTAGAATTACTTTTTAGGGTCAGTGCTGGTCTAAAATATGCAGCCCTGGGATCTCTCCTGATAACAGGTGAGTAAATAGGAATTCATAGTTCGGCTGATTTTAGAGGAATATTTGTACGTTTCAAAAATGGACACAGAAACTTTTCTGCTGAAAACCACACAATGGATTCCTATGGAAGGAAATACAAGTTACTGATAAGTACGCTTAGAAATATTTGTCAGGGTCAGTGCTGGGCTAAAAGATCCAGCCCTGGGTTCTCTCCTGATAACAGGTGATTAAATCGGAATTCGTAGTTCGGCTGATTTTAGAGGAATATTTGTACGTTTCAAAAATGGACACTAAGAAACTTTTCTGGTGAAAACCACACAATGGATTCCTATTGAAGGAAATACAACTTACTGATAAGTATGCTTAGAATTATTTTTCAGGGTCAGTGCTGGGCTAAAAGATGCAGCCCTGGGTTCTCTCCTGATAACAGGTGAGTAAATCTGAATTCGTAGCTCTTGTGATTTTAGAGGAATATTTGTAAGTTTCAAAAATGGACACTTAGAAACTTTTCTGGTGAAAACCACACAATGGATTCCTATTGAAAGAAATACAAGTTACTGGTAAGTACGCTTGGAATTACTTTTCAGGGTCAGTGCTGGTCTAAAAGATGCAGCACTGGGTTCTCTCCTGATAACAGGTGAGTAAATCGGAATTCGTAGTTCGGCTGATTTTAGAGGAATATTTGTAAGTTTCAAAAATGGACACTTCGAAACTTTTCTGGTGAAAACCACACAATGGATTCCTATGTAAGGAAATACAAGTTACTGGTAAGTACGCTTAGAATTACTTTTCAGGGTCAGTGCTGGTCTAAAATATGCAGCCCTGGGATCTCTCCTGATAACAGGTGAGTAAATCGGAATTCATAGTTCGGCTGATTTTAGAGGAATATTTGTACGTTTCAAAAATGGACACAGAAACTTTTCTGCTGAAAACCACACAATGGATTCCTATGGAAGGAAATACAAGTTACTGATAAGTACGCTTAGAAATATTTGTCAGGGTCAGTGCTGGGCTAAAAGATCCAGCCCTGGGTTCTCTCCTGATAACAGGTGATTAAATCGGAATTCGTAGTTCGGCTGATTTTAGAGGAATATTTGTACGTTTCAAAAATGGACACTAAGAAACTTTTCTGGTGAAAACCACACAATGGATTCCTATTGAAGGAAATACAACTTACTGATAAGTACGCTTAGAATTATTTTTCAGGGTCAGTGCTGGGCTAAAAGATGCAGCCCTGGGTTCTCTCCTGATAACAGGTGAGTAAATCTGAATTCGTAGCTCGGCTGATTTTAGAGGAATATTTGTAAGTTTCAAAAATGGACACTTAGAAACTTTTCTGGTGAAAAGCACACAATGGATTCATATGGAAGGAAATACAAGTTACTGGTAAGTACGCTTAGAATTACTTTTCAGGGTCAGTGCGGGACTAAAATATGCAGCCCTGGGTTCTCTCCTGATAACAGGTGAGTAAGTCGTAATTCGTAGTTTGGCTGATTTTAGAGGAATATTTATACGTTTCAAAAATGGACACTTCGAAACTTTTCTGGTGAAAACCACACGATGGATTCCTATGGAAAGAAATACAAGTTACTGGTAAGTACGCTTAGAATTATTTTTCAGGGTCAGTGCTGGGCTAAAAGATGCAGCCCTGGGTTCTCTCCTGATAACAGGTGAGTAAATCGGAATTCGTAGCTTGGCTGATTTTAGAGGAATATTTGTAAGTTTCAAAAATGGACACTTAGAAACTTTTCTGGTGAAAAGCACACAATGGATTCATATGGAAGGAAATACAAGTTACTGGTAAGTACGCTTAGAATTACTTTTCAGGGTCAGTGCTGGTCTAAAATATGCAGCCCTGGGATCTCTCCTGATAACAGGTGAGTAAATCGGAATTCATAGTTCGGCTGATTTTAGAGGAATATTTGTACGTTTCAAAAATGGACACAGAAACTTTTCTGCTGAAAACCACACAATGGATTCCTATGGAAGGAAATACAAGTTACTGATAAGTACGCTTAGAATTATTTGTCAGGGTCAGTGCTGGGCTAAAAGATCCAGCCCTGGGTTCTCTCCTGATAACAGGTGAGTAAATCGGAATTCGTAGTTCGGCTGATTTTAGAGGAATATTTGTACGTTTCAAAAATGGACACTAAGAAACTTTTCTGGTGAAAACCACACAATGGATTCCTATTGAAGGAAATACAACTTACTGATAAGTACGCTTAGAATTATTTTTCAGGGTCAGTGCTGGGCTAAAAGATGCAGCCCTGGGTTCTCTCCTGATAACAGGTGAGTAAATCGGAATTCGTAGCTCGGCTGATTTTAGAGGAATATTTGTAAGTTTCAAAAATGGACACTTAGAAACTTTTCTGGTGAAAAGCACACAATGGATACATATGGAAGGAAATACAAGTTACTGGTAAGTACGCTTAGAATTACTTTTCAGGGTCAGTGCGGGTCTAAAATATGCAGCCCTGGGTTCTCTCCTGATAACAGGTGAGTAAGTCGTAATTCGTAGTTTGGCTGATTTTAGAGGAATATTTATACGTTTCAAAAATGGACACTTCGAAACTTTTCTGGTGAAAACCACACGATGGATTCCTATGGAAAGAAATACAAGTTACTGGTAAGTACGCTTAGAATTATTTTTCAGGGTCAGTGCTGGGCTAAAAGATGCAGCCCTGGGTTCTCTCCTGATAACAGGTGAGTAAATCGGAATTCGTAGCTTGGCTGATTTTAGAGGAATATTTGTAAGTTTCAAAAATGGACACTTAGAAACTTTTCTGGTGAAAAGCACACAATGGATTCATATGGAAGGAAATACAAGTTACTGGTAAGTACGCTTAGAATTACTTTTCAGGGTCAGTGCGGGTCTAAAATATGCAGCCCTGGGTTCTCTCCTGAAAACAGGTGAGTAAGTCGTAATTCGTAGTTTGGCTGATTTTAGAGGAATATTTATACGTTTCAAAAATGGACACTTCGAAACTTTTCTGGTGAAAACCACACAATGGATTCCTATGGAAAGAAATACAAGTTACTGGTAAGTACGCTTGGAATTACTTTTCAGGGTCAGGGCTGGTCTAAAAAATGCAGCACTGGGTTCTCTCCTGATAACAGGTGAGTAAATCAGAATTCGAAATTCGGCTGATTTTAGAGGAATATTTGTAAGTTTCAAAAATGGACACTTAGAAACTTTTCTGGTGAAAACCACACAATGGATTCCTATGGAAGGAAATACAAGTTACTGGTAAGTACGCTTAGAATTACTTTTCAGGGTCAGTGCGGGTCTAAAATATGCAGACCTGGGTTCTCCCCTGATAACAGGTGAGTAAGTTGTAATTCGTGGTTTGGCAGATTTTAGAGGAATATTTATAAGTTTCAAAAATGGACACTTAGAAACTTTTCTGGTGAAAACCACACAATGGATTCCTATTGAAAGAAATACAAGTTACTGGTAAGTACGCTTGGAATTACTTTTCAGGGTCAGTGCTGGTCTAAAAGATGCAGCACTGGGTTCTCTCCTGATAACAGGTGAGTAAATCGGAATTCGTAGTTCGGCTGATTTTAGAGGAATATTTGTACGTTTCAAAAATGGACACTTCGAAACTTTTCTGGTGAAAACCACACATTGGATTCCTATGTAAGGAAATACAAGTTACTGGTAAGTACGCTTAGAATTACTTTTCAGGGTCAGCGCTGGTCTAAAATATGCAGCCCTGGGATCTCTCCTTATAACAGGTGAGTAAATCGGAATTCATAGTTCGGCTGATTTTAGAGGAATATTTGTACGTTTCAAAAATGGACACAGAAACTTTTCTGCTGAAAACCACACAATGGATTCCTATGGAAGGAAATACAAGTTACTGATAAGTACGCTTAGAATTATTTGTCAGGGTCAGTGCTGGGCTAAAAGATCCAGCCCTGGGTTCTCTCCTGATAACAGGTGAGTAAATCGGAATTCGTAGCTCGGCTTATTTTAGAGGAATATTTGTAAGTTTCAAAAATGGACACTTTGAAACTTTTCTGGTGAAAAGCACACAATGGATTCATATGGAAGGAAATACAAGTTACTGGTAAGTACGCTTAGAATTACTTTTCAGGGTCAGTGCGGGTCTAAAATATGCAGCCCTGGGTTCTCTCCTGATAACAGGTGAGTAAGTCGTAATTCGTAGTTTGGCTGATTTTAGAGGAATATTTATACGTTTCAAAAATGGACACTTCGAAACTTTTCTGGTGAAAACCACACAATGGATTCCGATGGAAAGAAATACAAGTTACTGGTAAGTACGCTTGGAATTACTTTTCAGGGTCAGGGCTGGTCTAAAAAATGCAGCACTGGGTTCTCTCCTGATAACAGGTGAGTAAATCAGAATTCGAAATTCGGCTGATTTTAGAGGAATATTTGTAAGTTTCAAAAATGGACACTTAGAAACTTTTCTGGTGAAAACCACACAATGGATTCCTATGGAAGGAAATACAAGTTACTGGTAAGTACGCTTAGAATTACTTTTCAGGGTCAGTGCGGGTCTAAAATATGCAGCCCTGGGTTCTCCCCTGATAACAGGTGAGTAAGTTGTAATTCGTAGTTTGGCTGATTTTAGAGGAATATTTATACGTTTCAAAAATGGACACTTAGAAACTTTTCTGGTGAAAACCACACAATGGATTCCTATTGAAAGAAATACAAGTTACTGGTAAGTACGCTTGGAATTACTTTTCAGGGTCAGTGCTGGTCTAAAAGATGCAGCACTGGGTTCTCTCCTGATAACAGGTGAGTAAATCGGAATTCGTAGTTCGGCTGATTTTAGAGGAATATTTGTACGTTTCAAAAATGGACACTTCGAAACTTTTCTGGTGAAAACCACACAATGGATTCCTATGTAAGGAAATACAAGTTACTGGTAAGTACGCTTAGAATTACTTTTCAGGGTCAGTGCTGGTCTAAAATATGCAGCCCTGGGATCTCTCCTGATAACAGGTGAGTAAATCGGAATTCATAGTTCGGCTGATTTTAGAGGAATATTTGTACGTTTCAAAAATGGACACAGAAACTTTTCTGCTGAAAACCACACAATGGATTCCTATGGAAGGAAATACAAGTTACTGATAAGTACGCTTAGAAATATTTGTCAGGGTCAGTGCTGGGCTAAAAGATCCAGCCCTGGGTTCTCTCCTGATAACAGGTGATTAAATCGGAATTCGTAGTTCGGCTGATTTTAGAGGAATATTTGTACGTTTCAAAAATGGACACTAAGAAACGTTTCTGGTGAAAACCACACAATGGATTCCTATTGAAGGAAATACAACTTACTGATAAGTACGCTTAGAATTATTTTTCAGGGTCAGTGCTGGGCTAAAAGATCCAGCCCTGGGTTCTCTCCTGATAACAGGTGAGTAAATCGGAATTCGTAGCTCGGCTTATTTTAGAGGAATATTTGTAAGTTTCAAAAATGGACACTTAGAAACTTTTCTGGTGAAAACCACACAATGGATTCCTATGGAAGGAAATACAAGTTACTGGTAAGTACGCTTAGAATTACTTTTCAGGGTCAGTGCGGGTCTAAAATATGCAGCCCTGGGTTCTCCCCTGATAACAGGTGAGTAAGTTGTAATTCGTAGTTTGGCTGATTTTAGAGGAATATTTATACGTTTCAAAAATGGACACTTAGAAACTTTTCTGGTGAAAACCACACAATGGATTCCTATTGAAAGAAATACAAGTTACTGGTAAGTACGCTTGGAATTACTTTTCAGGGTCAGTGCTGGTCTAAAAGATGCAGCACTGGGTTCTCTCCTGATAACAGGTGAGTAAATCGGAATTCGTAGTTCGGCTGATTTTAGAGGAATATTTGTACGTTTCAAAAATGGACACTTCGAAACTTTTCTGGTGAAAACCACACAATGGATTCCTATGTAAGGAAATACAAGTTACTGGTAAGTACGCTTAGAATTACTTTTTAGGGTCAGTGCTGGTCTAAAATATGCAGCCCTGGGATCTCTCCTGATAACAGGTGAGTAAATAGGAATTCATAGTTCGGCTGATTTTAGAGGAATATTTGTACGTTTCAAAAATGGACACAGAAACTTTTCTGCTGAAAACCACACAATGGATTCCTATGGAAGGAAATACAAGTTACTGATAAGTACGCTTAGAAATATTTGTCAGGGTCAGTGCTGGGCTAAAAGATCCAGCCCTGGGTTCTCTCCTGATAACAGGTGATTAAATCGGAATTCGTAGTTCGGCTGATTTTAGAGGAATATTTGTACGTTTCAAAAATGGACACTAAGAAACTTTTCTGGTGAAAACCACACAATGGATTCCTATTGAAGGAAATACAACTTACTGATAAGTATGCTTAGAATTATTTTTCAGGGTCAGTGCTGGGCTAAAAGATGCAGCCCTGGGTTCTCTCCTGATAACAGGTGAGTAAATCTGAATTCGTAGCTCGGCTGATTTTAGAGGAATATTTGTAAGTTTCAAAAATGGACACTTAGAAACTTTTCTGGTGAAAACCACACAATGGATTCCTATTGAAAGAAATACAAGTTACTGGTAAGTACGCTTGGAATTACTTTTCAGGGTCAGTGCTGGTCTAAAAGATGCAGCACTGGGTTCTCTCCTGATAACAGGTGAGTAAATCGGAATTCGTAGTTCGGCTGATTTTAGAGGAATATTTGTAAGTTTCAAAAATGGACACTTCGAAACTTTTCTGGTGAAAACCACACAATGGATTCCTATGTAAGGAAATACAAGTTACTGGTAAGTACGCTTAGAATTACTTTTCAGGGTCAGTGCTGGTCTAAAATATGCAGCCCTGGGATCTCTCCTGATAACAGGTGAGTAAATCGGAATTCATAGTTCGGCTGATTTTAGAGGAATATTTGTACGTTTCAAAAATGGACACAGAAACTTTTCTGCTGAAAACCACACAATGGATTCCTATGGAAGGAAATACAAGTTACTGATAAGTACGCTTAGAAATATTTGTCAGGGTCAGTGCTGGGCTAAAAGATCCAGCCCTGGGTTCTCTCCTGATAACAGGTGATTAAATCGGAATTCGTAGTTCGGCTGATTTTAGAGGAATATTTGTACGTTTCAAAAATGGACACTAAGAAACTTTTCTGGTGAAAACCACACAATGGATTCCTATTGAAGGAAATACAACTTACTGATAAGTACGCTTAGAATTATTTTTCAGGGTCAGTGCTGGGCTAAAAGATGCAGCCCTGGGTTCTCTCCTGATAACAGGTGAGTAAATCTGAATTCGTAGCTCGGCTGATTTTAGAGGAATATTTGTAAGTTTCAAAAATGGACACTTAGAAACTTTTCTGGTGAAAAGCACACAATGGATTCATATGGAAGGAAATACAAGTTACTGGTAAGTACGCTTAGAATTACTTTTCAGGGTCAGTGCGGGACTAAAATATGCAGCCCTGGGTTCTCTCCTGATAACAGGTGAGTAAGTCGTAATTCGTAGTTTGGCTGATTTTAGAGGAATATTTATACGTTTCAAAAATGGACACTTCGAAACTTTTCTGGTGAAAACCACACGATGGATTCCTATGGAAAGAAATACAAGTTACTGGTAAGTACGCTTAGAATTATTTTTCAGGGTCAGTGCTGGGCTAAAAGATGCAGCCCTGGGTTCTCTCCTGATAACAGGTGAGTAAATCGGAATTCGTAGCTTGGCTGATTTTAGAGGAATATTTGTAAGTTTCAAAAATGGACACTTAGAAACTTTTCTGGTGAAAAGCACACAATGGATTCATATGGAAGGAAATACAAGTTACTGGTAAGTACGCTTAGAATTACTTTTCAGGGTCAGTGCTGGTCTAAAATATGCAGCCCTGGGATCTCTCCTGATAACAGGTGAGTAAATCGGAATTCATAGTTCGGCTGATTTTAGAGGAATATTTGTACGTTTCAAAAATGGACACAGAAACTTTTCTGCTGAAAACCACACAATGGATTCCTATGGAAGGAAATACAAGTTACTGATAAGTACGCTTAGAATTATTTGTCAGGGTCAGTGCTGGGCTAAAAGATCCAGCCCTGGGTTCTCTCCTGATAACAGGTGAGTAAATCGGAATTCGTAGTTCGGCTGATTTTAGAGGAATATTTGTACGTTTCAAAAATGGACACTAAGAAACTTTTCTGGTGAAAACCACACAATGGATTCCTATTGAAGGAAATACAACTTACTGATAAGTACGCTTAGAATTATTTTTCAGGGTCAGTGCTGGGCTAAAAGATGCAGCCCTGGGTTCTCTCCTGATAACAGGTGAGTAAATCGGAATTCGTAGCTCGGCTGATTTTAGAGGAATATTTGTAAGTTTCAAAAATGGACACTTAGAAACTTTTCTGGTGAAAAGCACACAATGGATACATATGGAAGGAAATACAAGTTACTGGTAAGTACGCTTAGAATTACTTTTCAGGGTCAGTGCGGGTCTAAAATATGCAGCCCTGGGTTCTCTCCTGATAACAGGTGAGTAAGTCGTAATTCGTAGTTTGGCTGATTTTAGAGGAATATTTATACGTTTCAAAAATGGACACTTCGAAACTTTTCTGGTGAAAACCACACGATGGATTCCTATGGAAAGAAATACAAGTTACTGGTAAGTACGCTTAGAATTATTTTTCAGGGTCAGTGCTGGGCTAAAAGATGCAGCCCTGGGTTCTCTCCTGATAACAGGTGAGTAAATCGGAATTCGTAGCTTGGCTGATTTTAGAGGAATATTTGTAAGTTTCAAAAATGGACACTTAGAAAATTTTCTGGTGAAAAGCACACAATGGATTCATATGGAAGGAAATACAAGTTACTGGTAAGTACGCTTAGAATTACTTTTCAGGGTCAGTGCGGGTCTAAAATATGCAGCCCTGGGTTCTCTCCTGAAAACAGGTGAGTAAGTCGTAATTCGTAGTTTGGCTGATTTTAGAGGAATATTTATACGTTTCAAAAATGGACACTTCGAAACTTTTCTGGTGAAAACCACACAATGGATTCCTATGGAAAGAAATACAAGTTACTGGTAAGTACGCTTGGAATTACTTTTCAGGGTCAGGGCTGGTCTAAAAAATGCAGCACTGGGTTCTCTCCTGATAACAGGTGAGTAAATCAGAATTCGAAATTCGGCTGATTTTAGAGGAATATTTGTAAGTTTCAAAAATGGACACTTAGAAACTTTTCTGGTGAAAACCACACAATGGATTCCTATGGAAGGAAATACAAGTTACTGGTAAGTACGCTTAGAATTACTTTTCAGGGTCAGTGCGGGTCTAAAATATGCAGACCTGGGTTCTCCCCTGATAACAGGTGAGTAAGTTGTAATTCGTGGTTTGGCAGATTTTAGAGGAATATTTATAAGTTTCAAAAATGGACACTTAGAAACTTTTCTGGTGAAAACCACACAATGGATTCCTATTGAAAGAAATACAAGTTACTGGTAAGTACGCTTGGAATTACTTTTCAGGGTCAGTGCTGGTCTAAAAGATGCAGCACTGGGTTCTCTCCTGATAACAGGTGAGTAAATCGGAATTCGTAGTTCGGCTGATTTTAGAGGAATATTTGTACGTTTCAAAAATGGACACTTCGAAACTTTTCTGGTGAAAACCACACATTGGATTCCTATGTAAGGAAATACAAGTTACTGGTAAGTACGCTTAGAATTACTTTTCAGGGTCAGCGCTGGTCTAAAATATGCAGCCCTGGGATCTCTCCTTATAACAGGTGAGTAAATCGGAATTCATAGTTCGGCTGATTTTAGAGGAATATTTGTACGTTTCAAAAATGGACACAGAAACTTTTCTGCTGAAAACCACACAATGGATTCCTATGGAAGGAAATACAAGTTACTGATAAGTACGCTTAGAATTATTTGTCAGGGTCAGTGCTGGGCTAAAAGATCCAGCCCTGGGTTCTCTCCTGATAACAGGTGAGTAAATCGGAATTCGTAGCTCGGCTTATTTTAGAGGAATATTTGTAAGTTTCAAAAATGGACACTTTGAAACTTTTCTGGTGAAAAGCACACAATGGATTCATATGGAAGGAAATACAAGTTACTGGTAAGTACGCTTAGAATTACTTTTCAGGGTCAGTGCGGGTCTAAAATATGCAGCCCTGGGTTCTCTCCTGATAACAGGTGAGTAAGTCGTAATTCGTAGTTTGGCTGATTTTAGAGGAATATTTATACGTTTCAAAAATGGACACTTCGAAACTTTTCTGGTGAAAACCACACAATGGATTCCGATGGAAAGAAATACAAGTTACTGGTAAGTACGCTTGGAATTACTTTTCAGGGTCAGGGCTGGTCTAAAAAATGCAGCACTGGGTTCTCTCCTGATAACAGGTGAGTAAATCAGAATTCGAAATTCGGCTGATTTTAGAAGAATATTTGTAAGTTTCAAAAATGGACACTTAGAAACTTTTCTGGTGAAAACCACACAATGGATTCCTATGGAAGGAAATACAAGTTACTGGTAAGTACGCTTAGAATTACTTTTCAGGGTCAGTGCGGGTCTAAAATATGCAGCCCTGGGTTCTCCCCTGATAACAGGTGAGTAAGTTGTAATTCGTAGTTTGGCTGATTTTAGAGGAATATTTATACGTTTCAAAAATGGACACTTAGAAACTTTTCTGGTGAAAACCACACAATGGATTCCTATTGAAAGAAATACAAGTTACTGGTAAGTACGCTTGGAATTACTTTTCAGGGTCAGTGCTGGTCTAAAAGATGCAGCACTGGGTTCTCTCCTGATAACAGGTGAGTAAATCGGAATTCGTAGTTCGGCTGATTTTAGAGGAATATTTGTACGTTTCAAAAATGGACACTTCGAAACTTTTCTGGTGAAAACCACACAATGGATTCCTATGTAAGGAAATACAAGTTACTGGTAAGTACGCTTAGAATTACTTTTCAGGGTCAGTGCTGGTCTAAAATATGCAGCCCTGGGATCTCTCCTGATAACAGGTGAGTAAATCGGAATTCATAGTTCGGCTGATTTTAGAGGAATATTTGTACGTTTCAAAAATGGACACAGAAACTTTTCTGATGAAAACCACACAATGGATTCCTATGGAAGGAAATACAAGTTACTGATAAGTACGCTTAGAAATATTTGTCAGGGTCAGTGCTGGGCTAAAAGATCCAGCCCTGGGTTCTCTCCTGATAACAGGTGATTAAATCGGAATTCGTAGTTCGGCTGATTTTAGAGGAATATTTGTACGTTTCAAAAATGGACACTAAGAAACGTTTCTGGTGAAAACCACACAATGGATTCCTATTGAAGGAAATACAACTTACTGATAAGTACGCTTAGAATTATTTTTCAGGGTCAGTGCTGGGCTAAAAGATGCAGCCCTGGGTTCTCTCTTGATAACAGGTGAGTAAATCTGAATTCGTAGCTCGGCTGATTTTAGAGGAATATTTGTAAGTTTCAAAAATGGACACTTAGAAACTTTTCTGGTGAAAACCACACAATGGATTCCTATTGAAAGAAATACAAGTTACTGGTAAGTACGCTTGGAATTACTTTTCAGGGTCAGTGCTGGTCTAAAAGATGCAGCACTGGGTTCTCTCCTGATAACAGGTGAGTAAATCGGAATTCGTAGTTCGGCTGATTTTAGAGGAATATTTGTACGTTTCAAAAATGGACACTTAGAAACTTTTCTGGTGAAAAGCACACAATGGATTCCTATGTAAGGAAATACAAGTTACTGGTAAGTACGCTTAGAATTACTTTTCAGGGTCAGTGCTGGTCTAAAATATGCAGCCCTGGGATCTCTCCTGATAACAGGTGAGTAAATCGGAATTCGTAGCTTGGCTGATTTTAGAGGAATATTTGTAAGTTTCAAAAATGGACACTTAGAAACTTTTCTGGTGAAAAGCACACAATGGATTCATATGGAAGGAAATACAAGTTACTGGTAAGTACGCTTAGAATTACTTTTCAGGGTCAGTGCTGGTCTAAAATATGCAGCCCTGGGATCTCTCCTGATAACAGGTGAGTAAATCGGAATTCATAGTTCGGCTGATTTTAGAGGAATATTTGTACGTTTCAAAAATGGACACAGAAACTTTTCTGCTGAAAACCACACAATGGATTCCTATGGAAGGAAATACAAGTTACTGATAAGTACGCTTAGAATTATTTTTCAGGGTCAGTGCTGGGCTAAAAGATGCAGCCCTGGGTTCTCTCCTGATAACAGGTGAGTAAATCGGAATTCGTAGCTTGGCTGATTTTAGAGGAATATTTGTAAGTTTCAAAAATGGACACTTAGAAACTTTTCTGGTGAAAAGCACACAATGGATTCATATGGAAGGAAATACAAGTTACTGGTAAGTACGCTTAGAATTACTTTTCAGGGTCAGTGCGGGTCTAAAATATGCAGCCCTGGGTTCTCTCCTGATAACAGGTGAGTAAGTCGTAATTCGTAGTTTGGCTGATTTTAGAGGAATATTTATACGTTTCAAAAATGGACACTTCAAAACTTTTCTGGTGAAAACCACTCAATGGATTCCTATGGAAAGAAATACAAGTTACTGGTAAGTACGCTTGGAATTACTTTTCAGGGTCAGGGCTGGTCTAAAAGATGCAGCACTGGGTTCTCTCCTGATAACAGGTGAGTAAATCGGAATTCGTAGTTCGGCTGATTTTAGAGGAATATTTGTACGTTTCAAAAATGGACACTAAGAAACTTTTCTGGTGAAAACCACACAATGGATTCCTATTGAAGGAAATACAACTTACTGATAAGTACGCTTAGAATTATTTTTCAGGGTCAGTGCTGGGCTAAAATATGCAGCCCTGGGTTCTCTCCTGATAACAGGTGAGTAAGTCGTAATTCGTAGTTTGGCTGATTTTAGAGGAATATTTATACGTTTCAAAAATGGACACTTCGAAACTTTTCTGGTGAAAACCACACAATGGATTCCGATGGAAAGAAATACAAGTTACTGGTAAGTACGCTTGGAATTACTTTTCAGGGTCAGGGCTGGTCTAAAAAATGCAGCACTGGGTTCTCTCCTGATAACAGGTGAGTAAATCAGAATTCGAAATTCGGCTGATTTTAGAGGAATATTTGTAAGTTTCAAAAATGGACACTTAGAAACTTTTCTGGTGAAAACCACACAATGGATTCCTATGGAAGGAAATACAAGTTACTGGTAAGTAGGCTTAGAATTACTTTTCAGGGTCAGTGCGGGTCTAAAATATGCAGCCCTGGGTTCTCCCCTGATAACAGGTGAGTAAGTTGTAATTCGTAGTTTGGCTGATTTTAGAGGAATATTTATACGTTTCAAAAATGGACACTTAGAAACTTTTCTGGTGAAAACCACACAATGGATTCCTATTGAAAGAAATACAAGTTACTGGTAAGTACGCTTGGAATTACTTTTCAGGGTCAGTGCTGGTCTAAAAGATGCAGCACTGGGTTCTCTCCTGATAACAGGTGAGTAAATCGGAATTCGTAGTTCGGCTGATTTTAGAGGAATATTTGTACGTTTCAAAAATGGACACTTCGAAACTTTTCTGGTGAAAACCACACAATGGATTCCTATGTAAGGAAATACAAGTTACTGGTAAGTACGCTTAGAATTACTTTTTAGGGTCAGTGCTGGTCTAAAATATGCAGCCCTGGGATCTCTCCTGATAACAGGTGAGTAAATAGGAATTCATAGTTCGGCTGATTTTAGAGGAATATTTGTACGTTTCAAAAATGGACACAGAAACTTTTCTGCTGAAAACCACACAATGGATTCCTATGGAAGGAAATACAAGTTACTGATAAGTACGCTTAGAAATATTTGTCAGGGTCAGTGCTGGGCTAAAAGATCCAGCCCTGGGTTCTCTCCTGATAACAGGTGATTAAATCGGAATTCGTAGTTCGGCTGATTTTAGAGGAATATTTGTACGTTTCAAAAATGGACACTAAGAAACTTTTCTGGTGAAAACCACACAATGGATTCCTATTGAAGGAAATACAACTTACTGATAAGTATGCTTAGAATTATTTTTCAGGGTCAGTGCTGGGCTAAAAGATGCAGCCCTGGGTTCTCTCCTGATAACAGGTGAGTAAATCTGAATTCGTAGCTCGGCTGATTTTAGAGGAATATTTGTAAGTTTCAAAAATGGACACTTAGAAACTTTTCTGGTGAAAACCACACAATGGATTCCTATGGAAGGAAATACAAGTTACTGGTAAGTAGGCTTAGAATTACTTTTCAGGGTCAGTGCGGGTCTAAAATATGCAGCCCTGGGTTCTCCCCTGATAACAGGTGAGTAAGTTGTAATTCGTAGTTTGGCTGATTTTAGAGGAATATTTATACGTTTCAAAAATGGACACTTAGAAACTTTTCTGGTGAAAACCACACAATGGATTCCTATTGAAAGAAATACAAGTTACTGGTAAGTACGCTTGGAATTACTTTTCAGGGTCAGTGCTGGTCTAAAAGATGCAGCACTGGGTTCTCTCCTGATAACAGGTGAGTAAATCGGAATTCGTAGTTCGGCTGATTTTAGAGGAATATTTGTACGTTTCAAAAATGGACACTTCGAAACTTTTCTGGTGAAAACCACACAATGGATTCCTATGTAAGGAAATACAAGTTACTGGTAAGTACGCTTAGAATTACTTTTCAGGGTCAGTGCTGGTCTAAAATATGCAGCCCTGGGATCTCTCCTGATAACAGGTGAGTAAATCGGAATTCATAGTTCGGCTGATTTTAGAGGAATATTTGTACGTTTCAAAAATGGACACAGAAACTTTTCTGATGAAAACCACACAATGGATTCCTATGGAAGGAAATACAAGTTACTGATAAGTACGCTTAGAAATATTTGTCAGGGTCAGTGCTGGGCTAAAAGATCCAGCCCTGGGTTCTCTCCTGATAACAGGTGATTAAATCGGAATTCGTAGTTCGGCTGATTTTAGAGGAATATTTGTACGTTTCAAAAATGGACACTAAGAAACGTTTCTGGTGAAAACCACACAATGGATTCCTATTGAAGGAAATACAACTTACTGATAAGTACGCTTAGAATTATTTTTCAGGGTCAGTGCTGGGCTAAAAGATGCAGCCCTGGGTTCTCTCTTGATAACAGGTGAGTAAATCTGAATTCGTAGCTCGGCTGATTTTAGAGGAATATTTGTAAGTTTCAAAAATGGACACTTAGAAACTTTTCTGGTGAAAACCACACAATGGATTCCTATTGAAAGAAATACAAGTTACTGGTAAGTACGCTTGGAATTACTTTTCAGGGTCAGTGCTGGTCTAAAAGATGCAGCACTGGGTTCTCTCCTGATAACAGGTGAGTAAATCGGAATTCGTAGTTCGGCTGATTTTAGAGGAATATTTGTACGTTTCAAAAATGGACACTTAGAAACTTTTCTGGTGAAAAGCACACAATGGATTCCTATGTAAGGAAATACAAGTTACTGGTAAGTACGCTTAGAATTACTTTTCAGGGTCAGTGCTGGTCTAAAATATGCAGCCCTGGGATCTCTCCTGATAACAGGTGAGTAAATCGGAATTCGTAGCTTGGCTGATTTTAGAGGAATATTTGTAAGTTTCAAAAATGGACACTTAGAAACTTTTCTGGTGAAAAGCACACAATGGATTCATATGGAAGGAAATACAAGTTACTGGTAAGTACGCTTAGAATTACTTTTCAGGGTCAGTGCTGGTCTAAAATATGCAGCCCTGGGATCTCTCCTGATAACAGGTGAGTAAATCGGAATTCATAGTTCGGCTGATTTTAGAGGAATATTTGTACGTTTCAAAAATGGACACAGAAACTTTTCTGCTGAAAACCACACAATGGATTCCTATGGAAGGAAATACAAGTTACTGATAAGTACGCTTAGAATTATTTTTCAGGGTCAGTGCTGGGCTAAAAGATGCAGCCCTGGGTTCTCTCCTGATAACAGGTGAGTAAATCGGAATTCGTAGCTTGGCTGATTTTAGAGGAATATTTGTAAGTTTCAAAAATGGACACTTAGAAACTTTTCTGGTGAAAAGCACACAATGGATTCATATGGAAGGAAATACAAGTTACTGGTAAGTACGCTTAGAATTACTTTTCAGGGTCAGTGCGGGTCTAAAATATGCAGCCCTGGGTTCTCTCCTGATAACAGGTGAGTAAGTCGTAATTCGTAGTTTGGCTGATTTTAGAGGAATATTTATACGTTTCAAAAATGGACACTTCAAAACTTTTCTGGTGAAAACCACTCAATGGATTCCTATGGAAAGAAATACAAGTTACTGGTAAGTACGCTTGGAATTACTTTTCAGGGTCAGGGCTGGTCTAAAAGATGCAGCACTGGGTTCTCTCCTGATAACAGGTGAGTAAATCGGAATTCGTAGTTCGGCTGATTTTAGAGGAATATTTGTACGTTTCAAAAATGGACACTAAGAAACTTTTCTGGTGAAAACCACACAATGGATTCCTATTGAAGGAAATACAACTTACTGATAAGTACGCTTAGAATTATTTTTCAGGGTCAGTGCTGGGCTAAAATATGCAGCCCTGGGTTCTCTCCTGATAACAGGTGAGTAAGTCGTAATTCGTAGTTTGGCTGATTTTAGAGGAATATTTATACGTTTCAAAAATGGACACTTCGAAACTTTTCTGGTGAAAACCACACAATGGATTCCGATGGAAAGAAATACAAGTTACTGGTAAGTACGCTTGGAATTACTTTTCAGGGTCAGGGCTGGTCTAAAAAATGCAGCACTGGGTTCTCTCCTGATAACAGGTGAGTAAATCAGAATTCGAAATTCGGCTGATTTTAGAGGAATATTTGTAAGTTTCAAAAATGGACACTTAGAAACTTTTCTGGTGAAAACCACACAATGGATTCCTATGGAAGGAAATACAAGTTACTGGTAAGTAGGCTTAGAATTACTTTTCAGGGTCAGTGCGGGTCTAAAATATGCAGCCCTGGGTTCTCCCCTGATAACAGGTGAGTAAGTTGTAATTCGTAGTTTGGCTGATTTTAGAGGAATATTTATACGTTTCAAAAATGGACACTTAGAAACTTTTCTGGTGAAAACCACACAATGGATTCCTATTGAAAGAAATACAAGTTACTGGTAAGTACGCTTGGAATTACTTTTCAGGGTCAGTGCTGGTCTAAAAGATGCAGCACTGGGTTCTCTCCTGATAACAGGTGAGTAAATCGGAATTCGTAGTTCGGCTGATTTTAGAGGAATATTTGTACGTTTCAAAAATGGACACTTCGAAACTTTTCTGGTGAAAACCACACAATGGATTCCTATGTAAGGAAATACAAGTTACTGGTAAGTACGCTTAGAATTACTTTTTAGGGTCAGTGCTGGTCTAAAATATGCAGCCCTGGGATCTCTCCTGATAACAGGTGAGTAAATAGGAATTCATAGTTCGGCTGATTTTAGAGGAATATTTGTACGTTTCAAAAATGGACACAGAAACTTTTCTGCTGAAAACCACACAATGGATTCCTATGGAAGGAAATACAAGTTACTGATAAGTACGCTTAGAAATATTTGTCAGGGTCAGTGCTGGGCTAAAAGATCCAGCCCTGGGTTCTCTCCTGATAACAGGTGATTAAATCGGAATTCGTAGTTCGGCTGATTTTAGAGGAATATTTGTACGTTTCAAAAATGGACACTAAGAAACTTTTCTGGTGAAAACCACACAATGGATTCCTATTGAAGGAAATACAACTTACTGATAAGTATGCTTAGAATTATTTTTCAGGGTCAGTGCTGGGCTAAAAGATGCAGCCCTGGGTTCTCTCCTGATAACAGGTGAGTAAATCTGAATTCGTAGCTCGGCTGATTTTAGAGGAATATTTGTAAGTTTCAAAAATGGACACTTAGAAACTTTTCTGGTGAAAACCACACAATGGATTCCTATGGAAGGAAATACAAGTTACTGGTAAGTAGGCTTAGAATTACTTTTCAGGGTCAGTGCGGGTCTAAAATATGCAGCCCTGGGTTCTCCCCTGATAACAGGTGAGTAAGTTGTAATTCGTAGTTTGGCTGATTTTAGAGGAATATTTATACGTTTCAAAAATGGACACTTAGAAACTTTTCTGGTGAAAACCACACAATGGATTCCTATTGAAAGAAATACAAGTTACTGGTAAGTACGCTTGGAATTACTTTTCAGGGTCAGTGCTGGTCTAAAAGATGCAGCACTGGGTTCTCTCCTGATAACAGGTGAGTAAATCGGAATTCGTAGTTCGGCTGATTTTAGAGGAATATTTGTACGTTTCAAAAATGGACACTTCGAAACTTTTCTGGTGAAAACCACACAATGGATTCCTATGTAAGGAAATACAAGTTACTGGTAAGTACGCTTAGAATTACTTTTTAGGGTCAGTGCTGGTCTAAAATATGCAGCCCTGGGATCTCTCCTGATAACAGGTGAGTAAATAGGAATTCATAGTTCGGCTGATTTTAGAGGAATATTTGTACGTTTCAAAAATGGACACAGAAACTTTTCTGCTGAAAACCACACAATGGATTCCTATGGAAGGAAATACAAGTTACTGATAAGTACGCTTAGAAATATTTGTCAGGGTCAGTGCTGGGCTAAAAGATCCAGCCCTGGGTTCTCTCCTGATAACAGGTGATTAAATCGGAATTCGTAGTTCGGCTGATTTTAGAGGAATATTTGTACGTTTCAAAAATGGACACTAAGAAACTTTTCTGGTGAAAACCACACAATGGATTCCTATTGAAGGAAATACAACTTACTGATAAGTATGCTTAGAATTATTTTTCAGGGTCAGTGCTGGGCTAAAAGATGCAGCCCTGGGTTCTCTCCTGATAACAGGTGAGTAAATCTGAATTCGTAGCTCGGCTGATTTTAGAGGAATATTTGTAAGTTTCAAAAATGGACACTTAGAAACTTTTCTGGTGAAAACCACACAATGGATTCCTATTGAAAGAAATACAAGTTACTGGTAAGTACGCTTGGAATTACTTTTCAGGGTCAGTGCTGGTCTAAAAGATGCAGCACTGGGTTCTCTCCTGATAACAGGTGAGTAAATCGGAATTCGTAGTTCGGCTGATTTTAGAGGAATATTTGTAAGTTTCAAAAATGGACACTTCGAAACTTTTCTGGTGAAAACCACACAATGGATTCCTATGTAAGGAAATACAAGTTACTGGTAAGTACGCTTAGAATTACTTTTCAGGGTCAGTGCTGGTCTAAAATATGCAGCCCTGGGATCTCTCCTGATAACAGGTGAGTAAATCGGAATTCATAGTTCGGCTGATTTTAGAGGAATATTTGTACGTTTCAAAAATGGACACAGAAACTTTTCTGCTGAAAACCACACAATGGATTCCTATGGAAGGAAATACAAGTTACTGATAAGTACGCTTAGAAATATTTGTCAGGGTCAGTGCTGGGCTAAAAGATCCAGCCCTGGGTTCTCTCCTGATAACAGGTGAATAAATCGGAATTCGTAGTTCGGCTGATTTTAGAGGAATATTTGTACGTTTCAAAAATGGACACTAAGAAACTTTTCTGGTGAAAACCACACAATGGATTCCTATTGAAGGAAATACAACTTACTGATAAGTACGCTTAGAATTATTTTTCAGGGTCAGTGCTGGGCTAAAAGATGCAGCCCTGGGTTCTCTCCTGATAACAGGTGAGTAAATCTGAATTCGTAGCTCGGCTGATTTTAGAGGAATATTTGTAAGTTTCAAAAATGGACACTTAGAAACTTTTCTGGTGAAAAGCACACAATGGATTCATATGGAAGGAAATACAAGTTACTGGTAAGTACGCTTAGAATTACTTTTCAGGGTCAGTGCGGGACTAAAATATGCAGCCCTGGGTTCTCTCCTGATAACAGGTGAGTAAGTCGTAATTCGTAGTTTGGCTGATTTTAGAGGAATATTTATACGTTTCAAAAATGGACACTTCGAAACTTTTCTGGTGAAAACCACACGATGGATTCCTATGGAAAGAAATACAAGTTACTGGTAAGTACGCTTAGAATTATTTTTCAGGGTCAGTGCTGGGCTAAAAGATGCAGCCCTGGGTTCTCTCCTGATAACAGGTGAGTAAATCGGAATTCGTAGCTTGGCTGATTTTAGAGGAATATTTGTAAGTTTCAAAAATGGACACTTAGAAACTTTTCTGGTGAAAAGCACACAATGGATTCATATGGAAGGAAATACAAGTTACTGGTAAGTACGCTTAGAATTACTTTTCAGGGTCAGTGCTGGTCTAAAATATGCAGCCCTGGGATCTCTCCTGATAACAGGTGAGTAAATCGGAATTCATAGTTCGGCTGATTTTAGAGGAATATTTGTACGTTTCAAAAATGGACACAGAAACTTTTCTGCTGAAAACCACACAATGGATTCCTATGGAAGGAAATACAAGTTACTGATAAGTACGCTTAGAATTATTTGTCAGGGTCAGTGCTGGGCTAAAAGATCCAGCCCTGGGTTCTCTCCTGATAACAGGTGAGTAAATCGGAATTCGTAGTTCGGCTGATTTTAGAGGAATATTTGTACGTTTCAAAAATGGACACTAAGAAACTTTTCTGGTGAAAACCACACAATGGATTCCTATTGAAGGAAATACAACTTACTGATAAGTACGCTTAGAATTATTTTTCAGGGTCAGTGCTGGGCTAAAAGATGCAGCCCTGGGTTCTCTCCTGATAACAGGTGAGTAAATCGGAATTCGTAGCTCGGCTGATTTTAGAGGAATATTTGTAAGTTTCAAAAATGGACACTTAGAAACTTTTCTGGTGAAAAGCACACAATGGATACATATGGAAGGAAATACAAGTTACTGGTAAGTACGCTTAGAATTACTTTTCAGGGTCAGTGCGGGTCTAAAATATGCAGCCCTGGGTTCTCTCCTGATAACAGGTGAGTAAGTCGTAATTCGTAGTTTGGCTGATTTTAGAGGAATATTTATACGTTTCAAAAATGGACACTTCGAAACTTTTCTGGTGAAAACCACACGATGGATTCCTATGGAAAGAAATACAAGTTACTGGTAAGTACGCTTAGAATTATTTTTCAGGGTCAGTGCTGGGCTAAAAGATGCAGCCCTGGGTTCTCTCCTGATAACAGGTGAGTAAATCGGAATTCGTAGCTTGGCTGATTTTAGAGGAATATTTGTAAGTTTCAAAAATGGACACTTAGAAACTTTTCTGGTGAAAAGCACACAATGGATTCATATGGAAGGAAATACAAGTTACTGGTAAGTACGCTTAGAATTACTTTTCAGGGTCAGTGCGGGTCTAAAATATGCAGCCCTGGGTTCTCTCCTGAAAACAGGTGAGTAAGTCGTAATTCGTAGTTTGGCTGATTTTAGAGGAATATTTATACGTTTCAAAAATGGACACTTCGAAACTTTTCTGGTGAAAACCACACAATGGATTCCTATGGAAAGAAATACAAGTTACTGGTAAGTACGCTTGGAATTACTTTTCAGGGTCAGGGCTGGTCTAAAAAATGCAGCACTGGGTTCTCTCCTGATAACAGGTGAGTAAATCAGAATTCGAAATTCGGCTGATTTTAGAGGAATATTTGTAAGTTTCAAAAATGGACACTTAGAAACTTTTCTGGTGAAAACCACACAATGGATTCCTATGGAAGGAAATACAAGTTACTGGTAAGTACGCTTAGAATTACTTTTCAGGGTCAGTGCGGGTCTAAAATATGCAGACCTGGGTTCTCCCCTGATAACAGGTGAGTAAGTTGTAATTCGTGGTTTGGCAGATTTTAGAGGAATATTTATACGTTTCAAAAATGGACACTTAGAAACTTTTCTGGTGAAAACCACACAATGGATTCCTATTGAAAGAAATACAAGTTACTGGTAAGTACGCTTGGAATTACTTTTCAGGGTCAGTGCTGGTCTAAAAGATGCAGCACTGGGTTCTCTCCTGATAACAGGTGAGTAAATCGGAATTCGTAGTTCGGCTGATTTTAGAGGAATATTTGTACGTTTCAAAAATGGACACTTCGAAACTTTTCTGGTGAAAACCACACAATGGATTCCTATGTAAGGAAATACAAGTTACTGGTAAGTACGCTTAGAATTACTTTTCAGGGTCAGCGCTGGGCTAAAAGATCCAGCCCTGGGTTCTCTCCTGATAACAGGTGAGTAAATCGGAATTCGTAGCTCGGCTTATTTTAGAGGAATATTTGTAAGTTTCAAAAATGGACACTTTGAAACTTTTCTGGTGAAAAGCACACAATGGATTCATATGGAAGGAAATACAAGTTACTGGTAAGTACGCTTAGAATTACTTTTCAGGGTCAGTGCGGGTCTAAAATATGCAGCCCTGGGTTCTCTCCTGATAACAGGTGAGTAAGTCGTAATTCGTAGTTTGGCTGATTTTAGAGGAATATTTATACGTTTCAAAAATGGACACTTCAAAACTTTTCTGGTGAAAACCACACAATGGATTCCTATGTAAGGAAATACAAGTTACTGGTAAGTACGCTTGGAATTACTTTTCAGGGTCAGGGCTGGTCTAAAAGATGCAGCACTGGGTTCTCTCCTGATAACAGGTGAGTAAATCGGAATTCGTAATTCGGCTGATTTTAGAGGAATATTTATAAGTTTCAAAAGTGGACACTTAGAAACTTTTCTGGTGAAAACCACACAATGGATTCCTATGGAAGAAAATACAAGTTACTGATAAGTACGCTTAGAATTATTTGTCAGGGTCAGTGCTGGGCTAAAAGATGCAGCCCTGGGTTTTCTCCTGATAACAGGTGAGTAAATCGGAATTCGTAGTTCAGCTGATTTTAGAGGAATATTTGTACGTTTCAAAAATGGACACTTAGAAACTTTTCTGGTGAAAACCACACAATGGATTCCTATGGAAGGAAATACAAAATACTGGTAAGTACGCTTAGAATTTTTTTCAGGGTCAGTGCTGGTCTAAAAGATGCAGCCCTGGGTTCTCACCTGATAACAGGTGAGTAAAACGGAATTCGTAGTTCGGCTGATTTTAGTGGAATATTTGTAGGTTTCAAAAATGGACACTTCGAAACTTTTCTGGTGAAAACCACACAATGGATTCCTATGGAAGGAAATACAAGTTACTGTTAAGTACGCCTAGAATTACTTTTCAGGGTCAGTGCTGGGCTAAAAGATGCAGCCCTGGGTTCTCTCCTGATAATAGGTGAGTAAATCGGAATTCGTAGTTCGGCTGATTTTAGAGGAATATTTGTAAGTTTCAAAAATGGACACTTAGAAACTTTTCTGGTGAAAAGCACACAATGGATTCATATGGAAGGAAATACAAGTTACTGGTAAGTACGCTTAGAATTACTTTTCAGGGTCAGTGCGGGTCTAAAATATGCAGCCCTGGGATCTCTCCTGATTACAGGTGAGTAAATCGGAATTCGTAGTTCGGCTGATTTTAGAGGAATATTTGTACGTTTCAAAAATGGACACAGAAACTTTTCTGCTGAAAACCACACAATGGATTCCTATGGAAGGAAATACAAGTTACTGATAAGTACGCTTAGAATTATTTGTCAGGGTTAGTGCTGGGCTAAAAGATCCAGCCCTGGGTTCTCTCCTGATAACAGGTGAGTAAATCGGAATTCGTAGTTCGGCTGATTTTAGAGGAATATTTGTACGTTTCAAAAATGGACACTAAGAAACTTTTCTGGTGAAAACCACACAATGGATTCCTATTGAAGGAAATACAACTTACTGATAAGTACGCTTAGAATTATTTTTCAGGGTCAGTGCTGGGCTAAAAGATGCAGCCCTGGGTTCTCTCCTGATAACAGGTGAGTAAATCGGAATTCGTAGCTCGGCTGATTTTAGAGGAATATTTGTAAGTTTCAAAAATGGACACTTAGAAACTTTTCTGGTGAAAAGCACACAATGGATTCATATGGAAGGAAATACAAGCTACTGGTAAGTACGCTTAGAATTACTTTTCAGGGTCAGTGCGGGTCTAAAATATGCAGCCCTGGGTTCTCTCCTAATAACAGGTGAGTAAGTCGTAATTCGTAGTTTGGCTGATTTTAGAGGAATATATATACGTTTCAAAAATGGACACTTCGAAACTTTTCTGGTGAAAACCACACAATGGATTCCTATGTAAGGAAATACAAGTTACTGGTAAGTACGCTTGGAATTACTTTTCAGGGTCAGGGCTGGTCTAAAAGATGCAGCACTGGGTACTCTTCTGATAACAGGTGAGTAAATCGGAATTCGTAGTTCGGCTGATTTTAGAGGAATATTTGTACATTTCAAAAATGGTCACTTAGAAACTTTTCTGGTGAAAAGCACACAATGGATTCATATGGAAGGAAATACAAGTTACTGGTAAGTATGCTTAGAATTACTTTTCAGGGTCAGTGCAGGTCTAAAATATTCAGCCCTGGGTTCTCTCCTGATAACAGGTGAGTAAGTCGTAATTCGTAGTTTGGCTGATTTTAGAGGAATATTTATACGTTTCAAAAATGGACACTTCGAAACTTTTCTGGTGAAAACCACACAATGGATTCCTATGGAAGGAAATACAAGTTACTGGTAAGTACGCTTGGAATTACTTTTCAGGGTCAGGGCTGGTCTAAAAGATGCAGCACTGGGTACTCTTCTGATAACAGGTGAGTAAATCGGAATTCGTAGTTCGGCTGATTTTAGAGGAATATTTGTACATTTCAAAAATGGTCACTTAGAAACTTTTCTGGTGAAAAGCACACAATGGATTCATATGGAAGGAAATACAAGTTACTGGTAAGTATGCTTAGAATTACTTTTCAGGGTCAGTGCAGGTCTAAAATATGCAGCCCTGGGTTCTCTCCTGATAACAGGTGAGTAAGTCGTAATTCGTAATTCGGCTGATTTTAGAGGAATATTTGTAAGTTTCAAAAATGGACACTTAGAAACTTTTCTGGTGAAAACCACACAATGGATTCCTATGGAAGGAAATACAAGTTACTGATAAGTACGCTTAGAATTATTTGTCAGGGTCAGTGCTGGGCTAAAAGATGCAGCCCTGGGTTTTCTCCTGATAACAGGTGAGTAAATCAGAATTCGTAGTTCAGCTGATTTTAGAGGAATATTTGTACGTTTCAAAAATGGACACTTAGAAACTTTTCTGGTGAAAACCACACAATGGATTCCTATGGAAGGAAATACAAAATACTGGTAAGTACGCTTAGAATTTTTTTCAGGGTCAGTGCTGGTCTAAAAGATGCAGCCCTGGGTTCTCACCTGATAACAGGTGAGTAAAACGGAATTCGTAGTTCGGCTGATTTTAGTGGAATATTTGTAGGTTTCAAAAATGGACACTTCGAAACTTTTCTGGTGAAAACCACACAATGGATTCCTATGGAAGGAAATACAAGTTACTGTTAAGTACGCCTAGAATTACTTTTCAGGGTCAGTGCTGGGCTAAAAGATGCAGCCCTGGGGTTCTCTCCTGATAATAGGTGAGTAAATCGGAATTCGTAGTTCGGCTGATTTTAGAGGAATATTTGTAAGTTTCAAAAATGGACACTTAGAAACTTTTCTGGTGAAAAGCACACAATGGATTCATATGGAAGGAAATACAAGTTACTGGTAAGTACGCTTAGAATTACTTTTCAGGGTCAGTGCGGGTCTAAAATATGCAGCCCTGGGTTCTCTCCTGATAACAGGTGAGGAAGTCGTAATTCGTAGTTTGGCTGATTTTAGAGGAATATTTATACGTTTCAAAAATGGACACTTCGAAACTTTTCTGGTGAAAACCACACGATGGATTCCTATGGAAAGAAATACAAGTTACTGGTAAGTACGCTTGGAATTACTTTTCAGGGTCAGGGCTGGTCTAAACGATGCAGCACTGGGTTCTCTCCTGATAACAGGTGAGTAAATCGGAATTCGTAAATCGGCTGATTTTAGAGGAATATTTGTAAGTTTCAAAAATGGACACTTAGAAACTTTTCTGGTGAAAACCACACAATGGATTCCTATGGAAGGAAATACAAGTTACTGGTAAATACGCTTAGAATTACTTTTCAGGGTCAGTGCGGGTCTAAAATATGCAGCCCTGGGTTCTCTCCTGATAACAGGTGAGTAAGTCATAATTCGTAGTTTGGCTGATTTTAGAGGAATATTTATATGTTTCAAAAATGGACACTTCGAAACTTTTCAGGTTAAAACCACACAATGGATTCCTATGGAAAGAAATACAAGTTACTGGTAAGTACGCTTGGAATTACTTTTCAGGGTCAGGGCTGGTCTAAAAGATGCAGCACTGGGTTCTCTCCTGATAACAGGTGAGTAAATCAGAATTCGTAGTTCGGCTGATTTCAGAGGAATATATATAAGTTTCAAAAATGGACACTTAGAAACTTTTCTGGTGAAAACCACACAATGGATTCCTTTGGAAGGAAATACAAGTTACTGGTAAGTACGCTTAGAATTACTTTTCAGGGTCAGTGCGGGTCTAACATATGCAGCCCTGGGTTCTCTCCTGATAACAGGTGAGTAAGTTGTAATTCGTAGTTTGGCTGATTTTAGAGGAATATTTATACGTTTCAAAAATGGACACTTCGAAACTTTTCTGTTGAAAACCACACAATGGATTCCTATGGAAAGAAATACAAGTTACTGGTAAGTACGCTTGGAATTACTTTTCAGGGTCAGTGCTGGTCTAAAAGATGCAGCACTGGGTTCTCTCCTGATAATAGGTGAGTAAATCGGAATTCGTAGTTCGGCTGATTTTAGAGGAATATTTGTAAGTTTCAAAAATGGACACTTAGAAACTTTTCTGGTGAAAACCACACAATGGATTCCTATGGAAGGAAATACAAGTTACTGATAAGTACGCTTAGAATTATTTTTCAGGGTCAGTGCTGGGCTAAAAGATGCAGCGCTGGGTTCTCTCCTGATAACAGGTGAGTAAATCGGAATTCGTAGTTTGGCTGATTTTAGAGGAATATTTGTACGTTTCAAAAATGGACACTTAGAAACTTTTCTGGTGAAAACCACACAATGGATTCCTATGGAAGGAAATACAAGTTACTGGTAAGTATGCTTAGAATTACTTTTCAGGGTCAGTGCGGGTCTAAAAAACTGCAGCCCTGGGTTATCTCCTGATAACAGGTGAGTAAGTCGTAATTCGTAGTTTGGCTGATTTTAGAGGAATATTTATACATTTCGAAATTGGACACTTAGAAACTTTTCTGGTGAAAACCACACAATGGATTCCTTTGGAAGGAAATACAAGTTACTGGTAAGTACGCTTAGAATTACTTTTCAGGGTCAGTGTGGGTCTAAAAAATGCAGCCCTGGGTTCTCTCCTGATAACAGGTGAGTAAGTCGTAATTCGTAGTTTGGCTGATTTTAGAGGAATATTTATACATTTCAAAAATGGACACTTCGAATCTATTCTGGTGAAAACCACACAATGGATTCCTTTGGAAGGAAATACAAGTTACTGGTAAGTACGCTTAGAATTACTTTTCAGGGTCAGTGTGGGTCTAAAAAATGCAGCCCTGGGTTCTCTCCTGATAACAGGTGAGTAAGTCGTAATTCGTAGTTTGGCTGATTTTAGAGGAATATTTATACGTTTCAAAAATGGACACTTCAAAACTTTTCTGGTGAAAACCACACAATGGGTTCCTATGTAAGGAAATACAAGTTACTGGTAAGTACGCTTGGAATTACTTTTCAGGGTCAGGGCTGGTCTAAAAGATGCAGCACTGGGTTCTCTCCTGATAACAGGTGAGTAAATCGGAATTCGTAATTCGGCTGATTTTAGAGGAATATTTGTAAGTTTCAAAAGTGGACACTTAGAAACTTTTCTGGTGAAAACCACACAATGGATTCCTATGGAAGAAAATACAAGTTACTGATAAGTACGCTTAGAATTATTTGTCAGGGTCAGTGCTGGGCTAAAAGATGCAGCCCTGGGTTTTCTCCTGATAACAGGTGAGTAAATCGGAATTCGTAGTTCAGCTGATTTTAGAGGAATATTTGTACGTTTCAAAAATGGACACTTAGAAACTTTTCTGGTGAAAACCACACAATGGATTCCTATGGAAGGAAATACAAAATACTGGTAAGTACGCTTAGAATTTTTTTCAGGGTCAGTGCTGGTCTAAAAGATGCAGCCCTGGGTTCTCACCTGATAACAGGTGAGTAAAACGGAATTCGTAGTTCGGCTGATTTTAGTGGAATATTTGTAGGTTTCAAAAATGGACACTTCGAAACTTTTCTGGTGAAAACCACACAATGGATTCCTATGGAAGGAAATACAAGTTACTGTTAAGTATGCCTAGAATTACTTTTCAGGGTCAGTGCTGGGCTAAAAGATGCAGCCCTGGGTTCTCTCCTGATAATAGGTGAGTAAATCGGAATTCGTAGTTCGGCTGATTTTAGAGGAATATTTGTAAGTTTCAAAAATGGACACTTAGAAACTTTTCTGGTGAAAAGCACACAATGGATTCATGTGGAAGGAAATACAAGTTACTGGTAAGTACGCTTAGAATTACTTTTCAGGGTCAGTGCGGGTCTAAAATATGCAGCCCTGGGTTCTCTCCTGATAACAGGTGAGGAAGTCGTAATTCGTAGTTTGGCTGATTTTAGAGGAATATTTATACGTTTCAAAAATGGACACTTCGAAACTTTTCTGGTGAAAACCACACGATGGATTCCTATGGAAAGAAATACAAGTTACTGGTAAGTACGCTTGGAATTACTTTTCAGGGTCAGGGCTGGTCTAAACGATGCAGCACTGGGTTCTCTCCTGATAACAGGTGAGTAAATCAGAATTCGTAGTTCAGCTGATTTTAGAGGAATATTTGTATGTTTCAAAAATGGACACTTAGAAACTTTTCTGGTGAAAACCACACAATGGATTCCTATGGAAGGAAATACAAAATACTGGTAAGTACGCTTAGAATTTTTTTCAGGGTCAGTGCTGGTCTAAAAGATGCAGCCCTGGGTTCTCACCTGATAACAGGTGAGTAAAACGGAATTCGTAGTTCGGCTGATTTTAGTGGAATATTTGTAGGTTTCAAAAATGGACACTTCGAAACTTTTCTGGTGAAAACCACACAATGGATTCCTATGGAAGGAAATACAAGTTACTGTTAAGTACGCCTAGAATTACTTTTCAGGGTCAGTGCTGGTCTAAAAGATGCAGCCCTGGGTTCTCACCTGATAACAGGTGAGTAAAACGGAATTCGTAGTTCGGCTGATTTTAGTGGAATATTTGTAGGTTTCAAAAATGGACACTTCGAAACTTTTCTGGTGAAAACCACACAATGGATTCCTATGGAAGGAAATACAAGTTACTGTTAAGTACGCCTAGAATTACTTTTCAGGGTCAGTGCTGGGCTAAAAGATGCAGCCCTGGGTTCTCTCCTGATAATAGGTGAGTAAATCGGAATTCGTAGTTCGGCTGATTTTAGAGGAATATTTGTAAGTTTCAAAAATGGACACTTAGAAACTTTTCTGGTGAAAAGCACACAATGGATTCATATGGAAGGAAATACAAGTTACTGGTAAGTACGCTTAGAATTACTTTTCAGGGTCAGTGCGGGTCTAAAATATGCAGCCCTGGGATCTCTCCTGATAACAGGTGAGTAAATCGGAATTCGTAGTTCGGCTGATTTTAGAGGAATATTTGTACGTTTCAAAAATGGACACAGAAACTTTTCTGCTGAAAACCACACAATGGATTCCTATGGAAGGAAATACAAGTTACTGATAAGTACGCTTAGAATTATTTGTCAGGGTTAGTGCTGGGCTAAAAGATCCAGCCCTGGGTTCTCTCCTGATAACAGGTGAGTAAGTCGTAATTCGTAGTTTGGCTGATTTTAGAGGAATATATATACGTTTCAAAAATGGACACTTCGAAACTTTTCTGGTGAAAACCACACAATGGATTCCTATGTAAGGAAATACAAGTTACTGGTAAGTACGCTTGGAATTACTTTTCAGGGTCAGGGCTGGTCTAAAAGATGCAGCACTGGGTACTCTTCTGATAACAGGTGAGTAAATCGGAATTCGTAGTTCGGCTGATTTTAGAGGAATATTTGTACATTTCAAAAATGGTCACTTAGAAACTTTTCTGGTGAAAAGCACACAATGGATTCATATGGAAGGAAATACAAGTTACTGGTAAGTATGCTTAGAATTACTTTTCAGGGTCAGTGCAGGTCTAAAATATGCAGCCCTGGGTTCTCTCCTGATAACAGGTGAGTAAGTCGTAATTCGTAGTTTGGCTGATTTTAGAGGAATATTTATACGTTTCAAAAATGGACACTTCGAAACTTTTCTGGTGAAAACCACACAATGGATTCCTATGGAAGGAAATACAAGTTACTGGTAAGTACGCTTGGAATTACTTTTCAGGGTCAGGGCTGGTCTAAAAGATGCAGCACTGGGTACTCTTCTGATAACAGGTGAGTAAATCGGAATTCGTAGTTCGGCTGATTTTAGAGGAATATTTGTACATTTCAAAAATGGTCACTTAGAAACTTTTCTGGTGAAAAGCACACAATGGATTCATATGGAAGGAAATACAAGTTACTGGTAAGTATGCTTAGAATTACTTTTCAGGGTCAGTGCAGGTCTAAAATATGCAGCCCTGGGTTCTCTCCTGATAACAGGTGAGTAAGTCGTAATTCGTAATTCGGCTGATTTTAGAGGAATATTTGTAAGTTTCAAAAATGGACACTTAGAAACTTTTCTGGTGAAAACCACACAATGGATTCCTATGGAAGGAAATACAAGTTACTGATAAGTACGCTTAGAATTATTTGTCAGGGTCAGTGCTGGTCTAAAAGATGCAGCCCTGGGTTCTCACCTGATAACAGGTGAGTAAAACGGAATTCGTAGTTCGGCTGATTTTAGTGGAATATTTGTAGGTTTCAAAAATGGACACTTCGAAACTTTTCTGGTGAAAACCACACAATGGATTCCTATGGAAGGAAATACAAGTTACTGTTAAGTACGCCTAGAATTACTTTTCAGGGTCAGTGCTGGGCTAAAAGATGCAGCCCTGGGTTCTCTCCTGATAATAGGTGAGTAAATCGGAATTCGTAGTTCGGCTGATTTTAGAGGAATATTTGTAAGTTTCAAAAATGGACACTTAGAAACTTTTCTGGTGAAAAGCACACAATGGATTCATATGGAAGGAAATACAAGTTACTGGTAAGTACGCTTAGAATTACTTTTCAGGGTCAGTGCGGGTCTAAAATATGCAGCCCTGGGATCTCTCCTGATAACAGGTGAGTAAATCGGAATTCGTAGTTCGGCTGATTTTAGAGGAATATTTGTACGTTTCAAAAATGGACACAGAAACTTTTCTGCTGAAAACCACACAATGGATTCCTATGGAAGGAAATACAAGTTACTGATAAGTACGCTTAGAATTATTTGTCAGGGTTAGTGCTGGGCTAAAAGATCCAGCCCTGGGTTCTCTCCTGATAACAGGTGAGTAAATCGGAATTCGTAGTTCGGCTGATTTTAGAGGAATATTTGTACGTTTCAAAAATGGACACTAAGAAACTTTTCTGGTGAAAACCACACAATGGATTCCTATTGAAGGAAATACAACTTACTGATAAGTACGCTTAGAATTATTTTTCAGGGTCAGTGCTGGGCTAAAAGATGCAGCCCTGGGTTCTCTCCTGATAACAGGTGAGTAAATCGGAATTCGTAGCTCGGCTGATTTTAGAGGAATATTTGTAAGTTTCAAAAATGGACACTTAGAAACTTTTCTGGTGAAAAGCACACAATGGATTCATATGGAAGGAAATACAAGCTACTGGTAAGTACGCTTAGAATTACTTTTCAGGGTCAGTGCGGGTCTAAAATATGCAGCCCTGGGTTCTCTCCTAATAACAGGTGAGTAAGTCGTAATTCGTAGTTTGGCTGATTTTAGAGGAATATATATACGTTTCAAAAATGGACACTTCGAAACTTTTCTGGTGAAAACCACACAATGGATTCCTATGTAAGGAAATACAAGTTACTGGTAAGTACGCTTGGAATTACTTTTCAGGGTCAGGGCTGGTCTAAAAGATGCAGCACTGGGTACTCTTCTGATAACAGGTGAGTAAATCGGAATTCGTAGTTCGGCTGATTTTAGAGGAATATTTGTACATTTCAAAAATGGTCACTTAGAAACTTTTCTGGTGAAAAGCACACAATGGATTCATATGGAAGGAAATACAAGTTACTGGTAAGTATGCTTAGAATTACTTTTCAGGGTCAGTGCAGGTCTAAAATATGCAGCCCTGGGTTCTCTCCTGATAACAGGTGAGTAAGTCGTAATGCGTAGTTTGGCTGATTTTAGAGGAATATTTGTACGTTTCAAAAATGGACACTTCGAAACTTTTCTGGTGAAAACCACACAATGGATTCCTATGGAAGGAAATACAAGTTACTCGTAAGTACGCTTGGAATTACTTTTCAGGGTCAGGGCTGGTCTAAAAGATGCAGCACTGGGTACTCTTCTGATAACAGGTGAGTAAATCGGAATTCGTAGTTCGGCTGATTTTAGAGGAATATTTGTACATTTCAAAAATGGTCACTTAGAAACTTTTCTGGTGAAAAGCACACAATGGATTCATATGGAAGGAAATACAAGTTACTGGTAAGTATGCTTAGAATTACTTTTCAGGGTCAGTGCAGGTCTAAAATATGCAGCCCTGGGTTCTCTCCTGATAACAGGTGAGTAAGTCGTAATTCGTAATTCGGCTGATTTTAGAGGAATATTTGTAAGTTTCAAAAATGGACACTTAGAAACTTTTCTGGTGAAAACCACACAATGGATTCCTATGGAAGGAAATACAAGTTACTGATAAGTACGCTTAGAATTATTTGTCAGGGTCAGTGCTGGGCTAAAAGATGCAGCCCTGGGTTTTCTCCTGATAACAGGTGAGTAAATCAGAATTCGTAGTTCAGCTGATTTTAGAGGAATATTTGTACGTTTCAAAAATGGACACTTAGAAACTTTTCTGGTGAAAACCACACAATGGATTCCTATGGAAGGAAATACAAAATACTGGTAAGTACGCTTAGAATTTTTTTCAGGGTCAGTGCTGGTCTAAAAGATGCAGCCCTGGGTTCTCACCTGATAACAGGTGAGTAAAACGGAATTCGTAGTTCGGCTGATTTTAGTGGAATATTTGTAGGTTTCAAAAATGGACACTTCGAAACTTTTCTGGTGAAAACCACACAATGGATTCCTATGGAAGGAAATACAAGTTACTGTTAAGTACGCCTAGAATTACTTTTCAGGGTCAGTGCTGGGCTAAAAGATGCAGCCCTGGGGTTCTCTCCTGATAATAGGTGAGTAAATCGGAATTCGTAGTTCGGCTGATTTTAGAGGAATATTTGTAAGTTTCAAAAATGGACACTTAGAAACTTTTCTGGTGAAAAGCACACAATGGATTCATATGGAAGGAAATACAAGTTACTGGTAAGTACGCTTAGAATTACTTTTCAGGGTCAGTGCGGGTCTAAAATATGCAGCCCTGGGTTCTCTCCTGATAACAGGTGAGGAAGTCGTAATTCGTAGTTTGGCTGATTTTAGAGGAATATTTATACGTTTCAAAAATGGACACTTCGAAACTTTTCTGGTGAAAACCACACGATGGATTCCTATGGAAAGAAATACAAGTTACTGGTAAGTACGCTTGGAATTACTTTTCAGGGTCAGGGCTGGTCTAAACGATGCAGCACTGGGTTCTCTCCTGATAACAGGTGAGTAAATCGGAATTCGTAAATCGGCTGATTTTAGAGGAATATTTGTAAGTTTCAAAAATGGACACTTAGAAACTTTTCTGGTGAAAACCACACAATGGATTCCTATGGAAGGAAATACAAGTTACTGGTAAATACGCTTAGAATTACTTTTCAGGGTCAGTGCGGGTCTAAAATATGCAGCCCTGGGTTCTCTCCTGATAACAGGTGAGTAAGTCATAATTCGTAGTTTGGCTGATTTTAGAGGAATATTTATATGTTTCAAAAATGGACACTTCGAAACTTTTCAGGTTAAAACCACACAATGGATTCCTATGGAAAGAAATACAAGTTACTGGTAAGTACGCTTGGAATTACTTTTCAGGGTCAGGGCTGGTCTAAAAGATGCAGCACTGGGTTCTCTCCTGATAACAGGTGAGTAAATCAGAATTCGTAGTTCGGCTGATTTCAGAGGAATATATATAAGTTTCAAAAATGGACACTTAGAAACTTTTCTGGTGAAAACCACACAATGGATTCCTTTGGAAGGAAATACAAGTTACTGGTAAGTACGCTTAGAATTACTTTTCAGGGTCAGTGCGGGTCTAACATATGCAGCCCTGGGTTCTCTCCTGATAACAGGTGAGTAAGTTGTAATTCGTAGTTTGGCTGATTTTAGAGGAATATTTATACGTTTCAAAAATGGACACTTCGAAACTTTTCTGTTGAAAACCACACAATGGATTCCTATGGAAAGAAATACAAGTTACTGGTAAGTACGCTTGGAATTACTTTTCAGGGTCAGTGCTGGTCTAAAAGATGCAGCACTGGGTTCTCTCCTGATAATAGGTGAGTAAATCGGAATTCGTAGTTCGGCTGATTTTAGAGGAATATTTGTAAGTTTCAAAAATGGACACTTAGAAACTTTTCTGGTGAAAACCACACAATGGATTCCTATGGAAGGAAATACAAGTTACTGATAAGTACGCTTAGAATTATTTTTCAGGGTCAGTGCTGGGCTAAAAGATGCAGCGCTGGGTTCTCTCCTGATAACAGGTGAGTAAATCGGAATTCGTAGTTTGGCTGATTTTAGAGGAATATTTGTACGTTTCAAAAATGGACACTTAGAAACTTTTCTGGTGAAAACCACACAATGGATTCCTATGGAAGGAAATACAAGTTACTGGTAAGTATGCTTAGAATTACTTTTCAGGGTCAGTGCGGGTCTAAAAAACTGCAGCCCTGGGTTATCTCCTGATAACAGGTGAGTAAGTCGTAATTCGTAGTTTGGCTGATTTTAGAGGAATATTTATACATTTCGAAATTGGACACTTAGAAACTTTTCTGGTGAAAACCACACAATGGATTCCTTTGGAAGGAAATACAAGTTACTGGTAAGTACGCTTAGAATTACTTTTCAGGGTCAGTGTGGGTCTAAAAAATGCAGCCCTGGGTTCTCTCCTGATAACAGGTGAGTAAGTCGTAATTCGTAGTTTGGCTGATTTTAGAGGAATATTTATACATTTCAAAAATGGACACTTCGAATCTATTCTGGTGAAAACCACACAATGGATTCCTATGGAAGGAAATACAAGTTACTGGTAAGTACGCTTAGAATTACTTTTCAGGGTCAGTGCTGGTCTAAAAGATGCAGCCCTGGGTTCTCTCCTGATAACAGGTGAGTAAATCAGAATTCGTAGTTCGGCTGATTTTAGAGGAATATTTGTACGTTTCAAAAATGGACACTTCGAAACTTTTCTGGTGAAAACCACACAATGGATTCCTATGGAAGGAAATACAAGTTACTGGTAAGTACGCTTAGAATTACTTTTCAGGGTCAGTGCTGGTCTAAAATATGCAGCCCTGGGTTCTCTCCTGATAACAGGTGAGTAAGTCGTAATTCGTAGTTTGGCTGATTTTAGAGGAATATTTATACGTTTCAAAAATGGACACTTTGAAACTTTTCTGGTGAAAACCACACAATGGATTCCGATGGAAAGAAATACAAGTTACTCGTAAGTACGCTTGGAATTACTTTTCAGGGTCAGGGCTGGGCTAAAAGATGCAGCACTGGGTTCTCTCCTGATAACAGGTGAGTAAATTGGAATTCGTAATTCGGCTGATTTTAGAGGAATATTTGTAAGTTTCAAAAATGGACACTTCGAAAATTTTCTGTTGAAAACCACACAATGGATTCCTATGGAAGGAAATACAAGTTACTGGTAAGTACGCTTAGAATTACTTTTCAGGGTCAGTGCGGGTCTAAAATATGCAGCCCTGGGTTATCTCCTGATAACAGGTGAGTAAGTCGTAATTCGTAGTTTGGCTGATTTTAGAGGAATATTTATGCATTTCGAAATTGGACACTTAGAAACTTTTCTGGTGAAAACCACACAATGGATTCCTTTGGAAGGAAATACAAGTTACTGGTAAGTACGCTTAGAATTACTTTTCAGGGTCAGTGCTGGTCTAAAAAATGCAGCCCTGGGTTCTCTCCTGATAACAGGTGAGTAAGTCGTAATTCGTAGTTTGGCTGATTTTAGAGGAATATTTATACATTTCAAAAATGGACACTTCGAAACTTTTCTGGTGAAAACCACACAATGGATTCCTATGGAAGGAAATACAAGTTACTGGTAAGTACGCTTAGAATTACTTTTCAGGGTCAGTGCTGGTCTAAAAGATGCAGCCCTGGGTTCTCTCCTGATAACAGGTGAGTAAATCAGAATTCGTAGTTCGGCTGATTTTAGAGGAATATTTGTAAGTTTCAAAAATGGACACTTAGAAACTTTTCTGGTGAAAAGCACACAATGGATTTATATGGAAGGAAATACAAGTTACTGGTAAGTACGCTTAGAATTACTTTTCAGGGTCAGTGCTGGTCTAAAATATGCAGCCCTGGGTTGTCTCCTGATAACAGGTGAGTAAGTCGTAATTCGTAGTTTGGCTGATTTTAGAGGAATATTTATACGTTTCAAAAATGGACACTTCGAAACTTTTCTGGTGAAAACCACACGATGGATTCCTATGGAAAGAAATACAAGTTACTGGTAAGTACGCTTGGAATTACTTTTCAGGGTCAGGGCTGGTCTAAAAGATGCAGCACTGGGTTCTCTCCTGATAACAGGTGAGTAAATCGGAATTCGTAATTCGGCTGATTTTAGAGGAATATTTGTAAGTTTCAAAAATGGACCCTTAGAAACTTTTCTGGTGAAAAGCACACAATGGATTCCTATGGAAGGAAATACAAGTTAGTGGTAAGTACGCTTAGAATTACTTTTCAGGGTCAGTGCGGGTCTAAAATATGCAGCCCTGGGTTCTCTCCTGATAACAGGTGAGGAAGTTGTAATTCGTAGTTTGGCTGAATTTAGAGGAATATTCATACATTTCAAAAATGGACACTTCGAAACTTTTCTGGTGAAAACCACACAATGGATTCCTATGGAAGGAAATACAAAATACTGGTAAGTACGCATAGAATTTTTTTCAGGGTCAGTGCTGGTCTAAAAGATGCAGCCCTGGGTTCTCACCTGATAACAGGTGAGTAAATCCGAATTTGTAGTTCGGCTGATTTTAGTGGAATATTTGTAGGTTTCAAAAATGGACACTTCGAAACTTTTCTGGTGAAAACCACACAATGGATTCCTATGGAAGGAAATACAAGTTAATGTTAAGTACGCCTAGAATTACTTTTCAGGGTCAGTACTGGGCTAAAAGACGAAGCCCTGGGTTCTCTCCTGATAACAGGTGAGTAAATCGGAATTCGTAGTTCAGCTGATTTTAGAGGAATATTTGTAAGTTTCAAAAATGGACACTTAGAAACTTTTCTGGTGAAAAGCACACAATGGATTCATATGGAAGGAAATACAAGTTACTGGTAAGTACGCTTAGAATTACTTTTCAGGGTCAGTGCTGGTCTAAAATATGCAGCCCTGGGTTGTCTCCTGATAACAGGTGAGTAAGTCGTAATTCGTAGTTTGGCTGATTTTAGAGGAATATTTATATGTTTCAAAAATGGACACTTCGAAACTTTTCTGGTGAAAACCACACAATGGATTCCTATGGAAAGAAATACAAGCTACTGGTAAGTACGCTTGGAATTACTTTTCAGGGTCAGGGCTGGTCTAAAAGATGCAGCACTGGGTTCTCTCCTGATAACAGGTGAGTAAATCGTAATTCGTAATTCGGCTGATTTGAGAGGAATATTTGTAAGTTTCAAAAATGGACACTTAGAAACTTTTCTGGTGAAAACCACACAATGGATTACTATGGAAGGAAATACAAGTTACTGGTAAGTACGCTTAGAATTACTTTTCAGGGTCAGTGCGGGTCTAAAATATGCAGCCCTGGGTTCTCCCCTGATAACAGGTGAGTAAGTTGTAATTCGTAGTTTGGCTGATTTTAGAGGAATATTTATACGTTTAAAAAATGGACACTTCGAAACTTTTCTGGTGAAAACCACACAATGGATTCCTATGGAAAGAAATACAAGTTACTGGTAAGTACGCTTGGAATTACTTTTCAGGGTCAGTGCTGGTCTAAAAGATGCAGCACTGGGTTCTCTCCTGATAACAGGTGAGTAAATCGGAATTCGTAGTTTGGCTGATTTTAGAGGAATATTTGTACGTTTCAAAAATGGACACTTCGAAACTTTTCAGGTGAAAACCACACAATGGATTCCTATGGAAGGAAATACAAGTTACTGGTAAGTACGCTTAGAATTACTTTTCAGGGTCAGTGCTCGTCTAAAATATGCAGCCCTGGGTTCTCTCCTGATAACAGGTGAGTAAATCGGAATTTGTATTTCGGCTTATTTTAGAGGAATATTTGTATGTTTCAAAAATGGACACTTCGAAACTTTTCTGGTGAAAACCACACAATGGATTCCTATGGAAAGAAATACAAGTTACTGGTAAGTACGCTTGGAATTACTTTTCAGGGTCAGTGCTGGTCTAAAAGATGCAGCACTGGGTTCTCTCCTGATAACAGGTGAGTAAATCGGAATTCGTAGTTTGGCTGATTTGAGAGGAATATTTGTAAGTTTCAAAAATGGACACTTAGAAACTTTTCTGGTGAAAACCACACAATGGATTACTATGGAAGGAAATACAAGTTACTGGTAAGTACGCTTAGAATTACTTTTCAGGGTCAGTGCGGGTCTAAAATATGCAGCCCTGGGTTCTCCCCTGATAACAGGTGAGTAAGTTGTAATTCGTAGTTTGGCTGATTTTAGAGGAATATTTATACGTTTAAAAAATGGACACTTCGAAACTTTTCTGGTGAAAACCACACAATGGATTCCTATGGAAAGAAATACAAGTTACTGGTAAGTACGCTTGGAATTACTTTTCAGGGTCAGTGCTGGTCTAAAAGATGCAGCACTGGGTTCTCTCCTGATAACAGGTGAGTAAATCGGAATTCGTAGTTTGGCTGATTTTAGAGGAATATTTGTACGTTTCAAAAATGGACACTTCGAAACTTTTCAGGTGAAAACCACACAATGGATTCCTATGGAAGGAAATACAAGTTACTGGTAAGTACGCTTAGAATTACTTTTCAGGGTCAGTGCTCGTCTAAAATATGCAGCCCTGGGTTCTCTCCTGATAACAGGTGAGTAAATCGGAATTTGTATTTCGGCTTATTTTAGAGGAATATTTGTATGTTTCAAAAATGGACACTTCGAAACTTTTCTGGTGAAAACCACACAATGGATTCCTATGGAAAGAAATACAAGTTACTGGTAAGTACGCTTGGAATTACTTTTCAGGGTCAGTGCTGGTCTAAAAGATGCAGCACTGGGTTCTCTCCTGATAACAGGTGAGTAAATCGGAATTCGTAGTTTGGCTGATTTTAGAGGAATATTTGTACGTTTCAAAAATGGACACTTCGAAACTTTTCAGGTGAAAACCACACAATGGATTCCTATGGAAGGAAATACAAGTTACTGATAAGTACGCTTAGAATTATTTGTCAGGGTCAGTGCTGGGCTAAAAGATCCAGCCCTGGGTTCTCTCTAGGGGTGGGCAGAATTCGCGTAATCGCGTTACGCAAATCTCCGCGAAACTGTAAAAAATCTCCTCAAACCCGCTGAAATTCCGCGAACACGCGGAATTGCTTGTTCGCGATACTTTTCTCCTGTTTGCGATCCCTGTTTGCGTGCTCGGGTGAAATATCTCGCGAACACGCATATTGAGAACGCGAACAAGCAAAAAATTTCGCGAAGTCGCGGAACGCAGATTTTTGGGCAATTTCGCGTTCTCCGCGGAACTTGAAATTACCCAAATTCCGCAAATTCCGCGAACGGAACGGAATTTACCGCCCAGGCCTAGTTCTCTCCTGATAACAGGTGACTAAATCGGAATTCGTAGTTCGGCTGATTTTAGAGGAATATTTGTACGTTTCAAAAATGGACACATCGAAACTCTTCTGGTGAAAACCACACAATGGATTCCTATGGAAGGAAATACAAGTTACTGGTAAGTACGCTTAGAATTACTTTTCAGGGTCAGTGCTGGTCTAAAAGATGCAGCCCTGGGTTCTCTCCTGATAACAGGTGAGTAAATCGGAATTCGTAGTTCGGCTGATTTTAGAGGAATATTTGTACGTTTCAAAAATGGACACAGAAACTTTTCTGGTGAAAACCACACAATGGATTCCTATGGAAGGAAATACAAGTTACTGATAAGTACGCTTAGAATTATTTTTCAGGGTCAGTGCTGGGCTAAAAGATGCAGCGCTGGGTTCTCTCCTGATAACAGGTGAGTAAATCGGAATTCGTAGTTTGGCTGATTTTAGAGGAATATTTGTACGTTTCAAAAATGGACACTTAGAAACTTTTCTGGTGAAAACCACACAATGGATTCCTATGGAAGGAAATACAAGTTACTGGTAAGTACGCTTAGAATTACTTTTCAGGGTCAGTGCGGGTCTAAAAAACTGCAGCCCTGGGTTCTCTCCTGATAACAGGTGAGTAAGTCGTAATTCGTAGTTTGGCTGATTTTAGAGGAAAATTTATACATTTCGAAAATGGACACTTAGAAACTTTTCTGGTGAAAACCACACAATGGATTCCTTTGGAAGGAAATCCAAGTTACTGGTAAGTACGCTTAGAATTACTTTTCAGGGTCAGTGCGGGTCTAACATATGCAGCCCTGGGTTCTCTCCTGATAACAGGTGAGTAAGTTGTAATTCGTAGTTTGGCTGATTTTAGAGGAATATTTATACGTTTCAAAAATGGACACTTCGAAACTTTTCTGTTGAAAACCACACCATGGATTCCGATGGAAAGAAATACAAGTTACTGGTAAGTACGCTTGGAATTACTTTTCAGGGTCAGTGCTGGTCTAAAAGATGCAGCACTGGGTTCTCTCCTGATAATAGGTGAGTAAATTGGAATTCGTAGTTCGGCTGATTTTAGAGGAATATTTGTATGTTTCAAAAATGGACACTTAGAAACTTTTCTGGTGAAAACCACACAATGGATTCCTATGGAAGGAAATACAAGTTACTGATAAGTACGCTTAGAATTATTTTTCAGGGTCAGTGCTGGGCTAAAAGATGCAGCGCTGGGTTCTCTCCTGATAACAGGTGAGTAAATCGGAATTCGTAGTTTGGCTGATTTTAGAGGAATATTTGTACGTTTCAAAAATGGACACTTAGAAACTTTTCCGGTGTAAACCACACAATGGATTCCTATGGAAGGAAATACAAGTTACTGGTAAGTACGCTTAGAATTACTTTTCAGGGTAAGTGCGGGTCTAAAAAATGCAGCCCTGGGTTCTCTCCTGATAACAGGTGAGTAAGTCGTAATTCGTAGTTTGGCTGATTTTAGAGGAATATTTATACATTTCAAAAATGGACACTTCGAATCTATTCTGGTGAAAACCACACAATGTATTCCTATGGAAGGAAATACAAGTTACTGGTAAGTACGCTTAGAATTACTTTTCAGGGTCAGTGCTGGTCTAAAAGATGCAGCCCTGGGTTCTCTCCTGATAACAGGTGAGTAAATCGTAATTTGTAGTTCGGCTGATTTTAGAGGAATATTTGTACGTTTCAAAAATGGACACAGAATCTTTTCTGCTGAAAACCACACAATGGATTCCTATGGAAGGAAATACAAGTTACTGATAAGTACGCTTAGAATTATTTTTCAGGGTCAGTGCTGGGCTAAAAGATGCAGCCCTGGGTTTTCTCCTGATAACAGGTGAGTAAATCGGAATTCGTAGCTCGGCTGATTTTAGAGGAATATTTGTAAGTTTCAAAAATGGACACTTAGAAATTTTTCTGGTGAAAAGCACACAATGGATTCATATGGAAGGAAATACAAGTTACTGGTAAGTACGCTTAGAATTACTTTTCAGGGTCAGTGCGGGTCTAAAATATGCAGCCCTGGGTTCTCTCCTGATAACAGGTGAGTAAGTCGTAATTCGTAGTTTGGCTGATTTTAGAGGAATATTTATACGTTTCAAAAACGGACACTTCGAAACTTTTCTGGTGAAAACCACACAATGGATTCCTATGGAAAGAAATACAAGTTACTGGTAAGTACGCTTGGAATTACTTTTCAGGGTCAGGGCTGGTCTAAAAGATGCAGCACTGGGTTCTCTCCTGATAACAGGTGAGTAAATCGAAATTCGTAGTTCGGCTGATTTTAGAGGAATATTTGTAAGTTTAAAAATGGACACTTAGAAACTTTTCTGGTGAAAACCACACAATGGATTCCTATGGAAGGAAATACAAGTTACTGGTAAGTACGCTTAGAATTACTTTTCAGGGTCAGTGCTGGTCTAAAAGATGCAGCCCTGGGTTCTCTCCTGATAACTGGTGAGTAAATCTTAATTCGTAATTCGGCTGATTTTAGAGGAATATTTGTACGTTTCATAAATGGACACTTGGAAACTTTTCTGGTGAAAACCACACTATCGATTCCTATGGAAGGAAATACAAGTTACTGGTAAGTACGCTTAGAATTACTTTTCAGGGTCAGTGCGGGTCTAAAAGAGGCAGCCCTGGGTTCTCTCCTGATAACAGGTGAGTAAGTCGTAATTCGTAGTTTAGCTGATTTCAGAGGAATATTTATACATTTCAAAAATGGACACTTTGAAACTATTCTGGTGAAAACCACACAATGGATTCCTATGGAAGGACATACAAGTTACTGGTAAGTACGCTTAGAATTACTTTTCAGGGTCAGTGCTGGTCTAAAAGATGCAGCCCTGGGTTCTCTCCTGATAACAGGTGAGTAAATCAGAATTCGTAGTTCGGCTGATTTTAGAGGAATATTTCTAAGTTTCAAAAATGGACACTTCGAAACTTTTCTTGTGAAAACCACACAATGGATTCCTATGGAAGGAAATACAAGTTACTGGTAAGTACGCTTAGAATTACTTTTCAGGGTCAGTGCTGGTCTAAAATATGCAGCCGTGGGTTCTCTCCTGATAATAGGTGAGTAAATCGTAATTCGTAGTTTGGCTGATTTTAGAGGAATATTTGTACGTTTCAAAAATGGACACAGAAACTTTTCTGGTGAAAACCACACAATGGATTCCTATGGAAGGAAATACAAGTTACTGGTAAGTACGCTTAGAATTACTTTTCAGGGTCAGTGCGGGTCTAAAATATGCAGCCCTGGTTCTCTCCTGATAACATGTGAGTACGTCGTAATTCGTAGTTTAGCTGATTTTAGATGAATATTTATACGTTTCAAAAATGGACACTTAGAAACTCTTCTGGTGAAAACCACACAATGGATTCCTATGGAAAGAAATACAAGTTACTGGTAAGTACGCTTGGAATTACTTTTCAGGGTCAGTGCTGGGCTAAAAGATGCAGCACTGGGTTCTTTCCTGATAACAGGTGAGTAAATCAGAATTCGTAGTTCGGCTGATTTTAGAGGAATATTTGTAAGTTTCAAAAATGGACACTTAGAAACTTTTCAGGTGAAAAGCACACAATGGATTCATATGGAAGGAAATACAAGTTACTGGTAAGTACGCTTAGAATTACTTTTCAGGGTCAGTGCGGGTCTAAAATATGCAGCCCTGGGTTCTCTCCTGATAACAGGTGAGTAAGTCGTAATTCGTAGTTTGGCTGATTTTAGAGGAATATTTATACGTTTCAAAAATGGACACTTCGAAACTTTTCTGGTGAAAACCACACAATGGATTCCTATGTAAAGAAATACAAGCTACTGGTAAGTACGCTTAGAATTACTTTTCAGGGTCAGGGCTGGTCTAAAAGATGCAGCACTGGGTTCTCTCCTGATAACAGTTGAGTAAATCGGAATTCGTAATTTGGCTGATTTTAGAGGAATATTTGTAAGTTTCAAAAATGGACAATTAGAAACTTTTCTGGTGAAAACCACACAATGGATTATTATGGAAGGAAATACAAGTTACTGGTAAGTACGCTTAGAATTACTTTTCAGGGTCAGTGCGGGTCTAAAATATGCAGCCCTGGGTTCTCCCTTGATAACAGGTGAGTAAGTTGTAATTCGTAGTTTGGCTGATTTTAGAGGAATATTTATACGTTTAAAAAATGGACACTTCGAAACTTTTCTGGTGAAAACCACACAATGGATTCCTATGGAAAGAAATACAAGTTACTGTTAAGTACGCTTGGAATTACTTTTCAGGGTCAGTGCTGGTCTAAAAGATGCAGCACTGGGTTCTCTCCTGATAACAGGTGAGTAAATCGGAATTCGTAGTTCGGCTGATTTTAGAGGAATATTTGTACGTTTCAAAAATGGACACTTCGAAACTTTTCTGTTGAAAACCACACAATGGATTCCTATGGAAGGAAATACAAGTTACTGGTAAGTACGCTTGGAATTACTTTTCAGGGTCAGTGCTGGTCTAAAAGATGCAGCCCTGGGTTCTCTCCTGATAATTGGTGAGTAAATCCTAATTCGTAATTCGGCTGATTTTAGAGGAATATTTATACGTTTCAAAAATGGACACTGAAACTGTTCTGGTGAAAACCACACAATGGATTCCTATGGAAGGAAATACAAGTTACTGATAAGTAAGCTTAGAATTATTTTTCAGGGTCAGTGCTGGTCTAAAATATGCAGCCCTGGGTTCTCTCCTGATAACAGGTGAGTAAATCGGAATTCGTAGTTCGGCTGATTTTAGAGGAATATTTGTACAATGGTGAAGGAAGGGGGCGGGGCCTGAGGTGACGTGTGCAAACACGCCCTGTGGCGCGTTTTAAGTTGGGGAATTAATTCCTCTTCAATCCTTTGGTCCCCTGGAGAGCTACTAGCCCACCAGGTACCTCCAGTATGCGTCAGGGAGCTGCGTTTTTACAACACTCTGCAACGTAGCTCCGTGGCGCTTACTGGAGTTACCTGGTGGGCTAGTTGGCCCCTAGGGGACCTCTGGATTGAAGAGGAATTAATTCCCCAACTTATAACGTGCCACAGGGTGTGTTTGCACACGTATCACCTCAGGCCCTCCCCCCTACTTTCACCCCTGTGCAAACGCGCCCTGTGGCGTGTTTTAAGTTGGGGGATTAAGTCCCCTTGAATCCTGAGGTCCCCTGGTGGCCAACTAGCCCACCAGGTACCTCCAGTATGCGCCAGGGAGCTGCGTTACAGAGAGGTGTTCAGAGGCCATGCCCCTTTTTACAACACTCTGCAACGCAGCTCCGTGGTGCTTACTGGAGGTATCTGGTGGGCTAGTTGGCCCCCAGGGGACCTCTGGATTGAATTCCCCAACTTAAAATGCACCACAGGGCGCGTTTGCACAGTATCACCTCAGGCCCCGCCCCCTACCTTCACCACTGTGCAAACGCGCCCCGTGGTGCGTTTTAAGTTGGCGGATTAAGTCCCCTTGAATCCTAAGTTTCCCTGGTGGCCAACTAGGCCACCAGGTACCTCCAGTAAGCGCCATGGAGCTGCGTTGCATAGAGGTGTAAAAAGGGGCGTGGCCTCATTACACCTCTCTGCAACACAGCCCCCTGGCCCGTACCGGAGTTTCCTGGTGGGCTAGTGGGCCCCCAGGGACCCCCAGTATTCAAGGGGAATTAGTTCTCCCTCTGCAAACGTGCCAGGGGACGCGTTTGCAGAGTGGTATAAGGAAGGAGCGTGGCCTCCGGCCCGATGCTGTCTTCTTTTTTTTTTTTTAGAAGGGGGCCTACCCTTCTTTTCTCTGAGAAAAAAGGGGGGTCCCAAAACGCGTTTTCCCCATGCAATTTCCCATAGGATCTGTTCTTGCAGCTACAGCCGGAACTGCTGAATGGAATGACACCAAATTTGGCAAAGAGGTAGTCCTCAGTTCAGACTCGTGCCTTTTGCATAAATGGTGTGAATCTGTTCAGTAGTTCCTGAGGAAATTAGGGTAAAAAAGTTAGTGATATCTATGGCCGGGGAGGATCCGCGCACCCTACCCGCACCGTAAGCGCACCCTCCCTGAACCGAGCGCGCACCCTGACGATCATGCGCTGAATGCTAATTGGCTATCGAGTGTCTGTCTACATTCGAAACCAGGAACTGTTGGCGGCCATTTTCTGCCTCGGCAGAAGCGAGACTGAAGAAGCAAGGGGAATAAGTGTGTAAAACATATAAAGGGGGCAGTGTGGAAATACTCTGACTCTCTAGATCTGCTTAGGGGGTCCCAGAAGGACCACCTGGGGCCCCCTTTAAAAAAAAAAAAACGGCGTGTGCACATCCTATCGCGTTGGGTGCACGGATTCTCTCACGTTGGGTGCGCGGATCCAAGGAAAAAAAATTGACATTTTTGGGAGATAAAGCTTAAGTGTTTTGTTCTTGAGTGCCTCTAAAAAGAGCCGTTGTGTTCATTGAGAGTTTTTGGTACTTATAAGTAAGTACCTATACAGAGTCTAAATTTGTTGAGGAAGACTCTGTTTCCTTTATCAGTAAAGTGTACTCCATCTCTCCTATACATCTCTTGCATATGAAAGCGCAGATTGTTATTGTAAATGGACCGCATTCTATAGTCTCGGAGAAAAGCAGAAACCGATTTATTCCCATGTTTCCTAGCTTTCTCAATTTGTGGACAAAAATGATCAGACCACTTCCATTTCTGCCTTTGGCATGTGTTAGAATACACAAAGGCAGTTTTGGGGAAAAGTGAAATCAGTTCTGCAAAGGTGTCCTTCATAAGCATTTTCAGACCTACCCCAGTCGAAGTGCCTAGGTCATTGCCACCACAGTGCACTATTATGAGGTCAGGGTGTTGGATATGCATGAAGGTTTCACCAATGGCATCAATTGGTGCCATTTTAACCCTCTCTGTCCAATCCATTTAATGTCTACATTTGGCAAACCTAGGTCTTTGTGAATGCCTTTGTTTTCTGCATACCTTTGGCTCCAGAAAAAATATCTGTGTTCCACAATCCACACTCTAAGCATCTTGAAAGGAGGTCTGGATGCACTCAGATGGTCTCTGTAAATGAAATGGCAGTTTGGAAAGTAAGATTTTCTAAAATGGTGGCTAAGATGCAGTTTTGAAAAAAGACAAGAAATCATTGGTTGTTTGACAACCTTCTACACTGAAAGGTAGGGTGTATATTTCTGTTTTTTAAATGCATGATTCTTATTGGTTAACAAAAACTGATTGTAAGGAACATTATATATGATATGCTGATATGTTGAAAAGTCAAGCACACTTGCTGTCTTGATTAGCAACATTATGTGCTGAACTTGTGACCTGTGTGCTCAGTACAGTGTTCCATGACCTGTTTCTATGGTAACGGGCAGAAGGCAGATTGGGGGAAGGGTTCAAATTTATGTCATTTGGAAAGGGTTGAAAGGTTTAACCAATAGAAATGTGTGTTTGCTTTTGAATTTATGTGGGAAGGAATGTGATTTGATGTTTACATGTATATGTGTGGAAAATGAGAGGGAAACTTTGCCTTTCTTTGGTTTTGCTGAGAGGTGCACAGTGCAGAGATTCTGTATAAGAAAATCTGGTGTGTGACTGATATCTGGTGTGTGACTGATATACTTCTTAATCTACAAAACAACTTGAAAGGTGAGTTATTTAATTGTGAGGGGATGTATGTAGACTATTTTGATTTTAATCAGACTAATGTATTTCTCCTGCTAAAATGTAGGGAGTACTTTTTTTGTCTACAATCTTATTGACAGTGTGTGTGCATGTAGAAACAATTCTATGATAAGCATTTGTGTTTTTCATGTGTTTGCAGACAGATAACTGTGCTGTTTTTATATTTTGGTAGAATTAGAAACCAGTTATTGTTTATGAATTTGTGAAATGAGTTATGTTTCTACACTAAAATGTAGTACGCCTTCTAGATGAAGAAATGTGTTTTGGTATAGTGCAAGGGATAGTGTTGTTTGTCTAGAATCACACAGTGAGTCTGTGTGCATTTGGGAACCACTGTGAGAGAAGCATTTGGTGACATTGTGTATTTGCTGACAGATAACTTTTAAAACCTGTTTTGTTGTCAAGTTTCAGTAGCATTAGAAGGCAGTTTTTGCTTATGCTTTGATTAAATGAGTCAGGCTTTGACTCTAAAGTGCAGTTCTGAAATATGTAGTTTGTGTGCCTTCCCCTTACCTCTTCCACTGTAGTGAATGAGTTTTGGTAAAACTCTAGGGATAGTGGTGCTTGTCTAGAATTACACTGTGAGTGTGTGTGCTTTTGGTAACTACTGTGAGAGAAGCATTTGGTAACATCATGTATTTTCTGACAGATAACTCTTTTAAAACCTGTCATGTTGTCAAGTTTTAGTAGCATTAGAAGCCAGTCTTTGCTTTTGCATTGATAAAATGATTCATGCTTTGACACTAATGTGCTGTACTTTAATATGTAGATTGTGTGTAGTCCCCTTACCCCTTGCACAGTAGTGAATGAGTTTTGGTAAGCTGCTAGGGATAGTGTTGCTTGTCTAGAATCACACTGTGAGTCTGTGTGCATTTGGGAACCACTGTGAGAGAAGCATTTGGTAACATCGTGTATTTGCTGACAAATAACTGTTTTAAACCTGTCTTGTTGTCAAGTTTTAGTAGCATTAGAAGGCAGTTTTTGCTTATGCGTTGATTAAATGAGTCAGGCTTTGACACAAACGTGCAGTCCGGAAATATGTAGATTGTGTGCAGATCCCTTACCACTTCCACTGTAGTGAATGAGTTTTGGTAAACTCCTAGGGATAGTGGTGCTTGTCTAGAATCACACTGTGAGTCTGTGTGCATTTGGGAACCACTGTGAGAGAAGCATTTAGTAACATCATGCATTTTCTGACAGATAACTCTTTTAAAACCTGTCATGTTGTCAAGTTTTAGTAGCATTAGAAGTCAGTCTTTGCTTATGTGTTGATTAAATGAGTTAGGCTTTTACACAAAAGTGCAGTCCTGAAATATGTAGATTGTGTGCAGTTCCCTTTCCCCTTCCACAGTAGTGAATGAGTTTTGGTAAGCTGCTAGGGATAGTGTTGCTTGTCTAGAATCACACTGTGAGTCTGTGTGCATTTGGGAACCACTGTGAGAGAAGCATTTGGTAACATTGTGTATTTTCTGACAGATAACTGTTTTAAAACCTGTTTTGTTGTCAAGTTTCAGTAGCATTAGAAGGCAGTTTTTGCTTATGCTTTGATTAAATGAGTCAGGTTTGACACTAAAGTGCAGTTCTGAAATATGTAGATTGTGTGCAGTTCCCTTACCCCTTCCACAGTAGTGAATGAGTTTTGGTAAACTCCTAGGGATAGTGGTGCTTGTCTAGAATCACACTGTGAGTCTGTGTGCATTTGGGAACCACTGTGAGAGATGCATTTGGTAACATCATGCATTTTCTGACAGATAACTCTTTTAAAACCTGTCATGTTGTCAAGTTTTAGTAGCATTAGAAGCCAGTCTTTGCTTATGCGTTGATTAAATGAGTTAGGCTTTTACACAAAAGTGCAGTCCTGAAATATGTAGATTGTGTGCAGTTCCCTTACCCCTTCCACAGTAGTGAATGAGTTTTGGTAAGCTGCTAGGGATAGTGTTGCTTGTCTAGAATCAGACTGTGAGTCTGTGTGCATTTGGGAACCACTGTGAGAGAAGCATTTGGTAACATCGTGTATTTGCTGACAGATAACTGTTTTAAAACCTGTCTTGTTGTCAAGTTTTAGTAGCATTAGAAGGCAGTTTTTGCTTATGCTTTGATTAAATGAGTCAGGCTTTGACACAAACGTGCAGTCCGGAAATATGTAGATTGTGTGCAGTTCCCTTACCACTTCCACTGTAGTGAATCAGTTTTGGTAAACTCCTAGGGATAGTGTTGCTTGTCTAGAATCACACTGTGAGTCTGTGTGCATTTGGGAACCACTGTGAGAGAAGCATTTGGTAACATCGTGTATTTGCTGACAGATAACTGTTTTAAAACCTGTCTTGTTGTCAAGTTTCAGTAGCATTAGAAGGCAGTTTTTGCTTATGCTTTGATTAAATGCATCAGCTTTGACACTAAAGTGCAGTTCTAAAAAATGTAGTTTGTGTGCAGTCCCCTTACCTCTTCCACTGTAGTGAATGAGTTTTTGTAAACTCCTAGGGATAGTGGTTGTTGTCTAGAATCACTCTGTGAGTCTGTGTGCATTTGTGTAACCACTGTGAGAGAAGCATTTGAGTAGTTCATTTCTTTGAATATGCATAACTGATTACAACATCTCCTGTTGTCAAGTTTAGGTTGAATTAAAAGGTAGTCATTCCTTATGTATTCACAGAGGGACTGTCCTTGCAATACTGTAAACATTCAGTTAATATTCAAGTAGTAATGGAGTGAGGCAGGCCTTTGCACATGCATTGATTCAAATGCTTATCTACTAAGCATGCAGTTCTCTAACCATCTACATAGTTCTCGTTCATACCTTTAATTCCACAGTCAGTATCCACACACTTCAAGTAAACACCCTGTCACTCCCCATGTACTCCTCTAGTGACCCATTCAGCACCATGTACTAATCCATTCACTGCGCAAAAACCCAAACACTTATAAATTCTCCCAGGCACTCTGTTTGCAGTACTTTAATCATTCAGTCAGTGTCTAAGTACCTTATGGTGTGAGCCAGGCCTTTCAACAAGGACTGGTTTAAATCCTATACAGTATGCATACAGGCTTCTAGTCACCTACACACTTGTCTTTCACTTCTTTAATTTCATTTCATTTCATTTTGATAACTTTATTTCGGTCGGAGACCATAAAAGCACAGAATAAATAACAAGAAAATTGCACATTTCATTAAAACAATAAATAATGTCAAGTTAATACAATAGTTAAAAATGTATTAAACTGATGTTATCAAAACGACTCATTTGATAAAAGACAAAAGTATTTAAAGAAAACTTTTCCTTCTGCACCAAAACCCATGTAAAAAGCGAGACATAGCAAAAACAATTGGGGGGTGAGTATCATATCTTAAGACCCTGCATGCGAGCATGCAGTGTCTAAACCCTAGGTTCTTGCAAATGGGAATGAGCCACTTTTTTCTTATTGAATGGTATGCAGGACAGAAAAACAGGACATGGCATATATCTTCACTGCTATGGTTACATGCCGGACAGGCTGCATTTTCTGATCTTGCCCATTTGCAGGTGAATGCTCTGAGCGGTAAGGTACCATACCTCAACTGCAAATAAAGCTTCCTAGCAAGAGACGGATAAATTACATCGAGGAAGGCCTCTGCTCTTGTTTCTAATTTTACTAGGAGAAACTCATTAGTGAGTTTCCCCAAGGAGCTTGAACCATGTAAGGTAGCTAATCTCAGCTCCCTTATATGGCCTCTTAGATCAGGCTTAGAAATCCGTATGCAGGCTACCTCCTGTAGTTCCCAGAGATCGGTCCTGCCGATCTTTATGCTAAGAGCCTTAACATGGGATAACCATAGAATGTTCTTACTTTGAATTAATGTCCAAACCTCTAAGAATTCCTCTCTAAAAGGTGCCAGTTCATGCACCGTCCAGAGCCTTTTCCAGTAGAGTAAGGGTCGGAGAATTGCCAAGTCTTCAATTGGTTCTAACCCCAGGTCGAGGCGTAGGGGAGTGAGCGGTGTGCTTACAGGAAGGCTCACAAGTCTTCTCATAAAACCCTGCTCAACAAGGGTTAATTTGGCAATGTTTTTATGGCCCCATAATTCGGCCCCGTACAACGAAGCTGTTCTAGCTTGTAATCGGTATATTTCAACTACCGGAGCTGCTGGTTTATATACCGAGGCTCGCTGGACCTTGCAAAGGCCCCCTGCTATTTGAGACAGCCTCAACCATGATTTTGCGATTTGAGGTCCCCAATCAAAGTTCTCGGTCAACGTAATTCCAAGGTACACAAAAGTCCTGACTCTCTCAAGGGGGGAGCCATTTAGGGTGGGATTTGGACGAGTCCGTTTGGGAGGATTGAAGATCATGAATTTAGTCTTTTCTAGGTTAATCTCCAAGCCTCTGGAAGTACAAAATGCCAGGAAACCATCCAAGGTGCGCTGGATGCCCGATGATGTTTTGGATATTAGCAGGGTATCATCGGCAAACATCAGAGCGGGCACTCTACCGGTAGCCAATCTGGGGGCGTCATTATTAGCTACATCAGCCAGGTGAGTAACAAGACCATTGATGTATAGGCTGAACAATGTTGGAGCCAAGACACACCCTTGGCGCACTCCCTTCCTAACGGGAAAGCGTGAGGATAAATCGCCATGTCTCCCGCATCTAACCTGGGCGTAATTACCGCTGTGAAATCTAATTAAGATATCCAACAGGTAGGGTGGGAGACCCATTTCTGCCAGGACTTTCCATAGTTTTTCTCTTGGGACAAGATCAAAGGCAGCTCGCAGGTCTACAAAGATGAGGTAGAGACTGCCACCCTCTACTCTCACCGTTTTCCAATATAGAACCTGGAGCCGGAAGATCTGGTCTATGGTTGAGATCCCAGATCTAAACCTGCCTGTAATGTGGTCAAGATGTTGTTGTCATCCATCCATTCCTGGATTCTATCCAAGATAATCCTGCCCATTAATTTCTGGGTGGTGTCAATAAGGCTAATTGGTCTATAATTAGCCGGCTTTAATGGGCAGCCTTTCTTAAATATGGGAACTATCTCCGCGCCCAACCAAGTATCTGGCAAGGCGGCCCCCATCAGAATGGAATTGAATAATACCACCAAATACGGGGCCCAGATTTTTGGTTGGGAGCGGAATAAGTCCGGCGGTATTTTATCCAGGCCAGGTGCTTTGTTAGAAAGGAGCTTATTTATTGCGGTTTCTACTTCTTTAAGGGTGATGGCCACAGGGAGTTCTGTCACAGGAGTGGCTACACCCATCAAAGATGGTTGCGGCTGGCATACATGAGAAGGTGCTAAAATAGAGGAGCGAGGGTGAGTCTCAATATTAGATATACTAGAATCAATTCCTCTCATCGGACTAGACTCAAGAGACATATCAGTAGAAAAAAGGTCATCCGGATCCCCATACAGTTCCCCAAAATGGGATTCCCAGACTTGTGGAGCTATATTTACAACAAGGGGTGGGGCTACCCCATTCCCGTCAGAGTTCACAGTGGCCCAAAACACCTTAGGGTCTCTACATGTGAGAGCTAATCTTAGATCCTCCCATCTTTGCTCCTCCCAATCCCTCTTCCCCCTGGCGATAGCCTTCTTATAGTCTAGACGAAGTTTCTTTATGTTGGCCCTGTCATTACCTTTAATTGCCGCGAGCAAGTCCTTTTTTGCTTTTCTGCAGGGTTCCTTATACCAGGGGTGTGACCTAGACTGGTGTTGTTTGTTTCCCACAGGGTTAAATAGGCCCCTCAAGTTATTAACTAGGTGAATATGGATCTTAGTTGAATCACTCAAGTTGTCTATACTTACATCCCCCATTGCGGAAAGAGATGGCAAAACTGTCTGATATACTTCCGCAAGTTTAGCAGGGGATTTCAGAAAATAGGGCCATTTTATTCTCCTCCTATTGTTAGAAAGGAGTACTGGGAGTATTGGGCTATTTAAATTGGGAGGAGGGTTAGTTAGACTAAAACTGCCCGGTTTCAAAGTTAGAACAAGGGCATTATGGTCACTATCTTGTCTAAGGTGGATTTCGAACTCTAATAAGTTACCCCAATGTCTTGCCTCCATTAATATGTAATCGATATTAGAGTTTTGGCCTGGTCTGTTGAACGTGGGAAGGCCTGGGCAATCGGGTTTCAACCTCCCATTACAGGCCCTTAGGGACAGTGCAAGAGATAAGGATTTAATTTGAAGGACGAGCGGAGTCCAGGCTCTGACAGGAGAGATCTGTGGTTCACAAATGTGCCAGAACTGGTCTTCTTCGTCTGGCTCGCCCGTGTTGGGAGACTCGAGGGGTTCAAATTGGCAGTTAAAGTCGCCTCCTACTATTAATTGCGGTGGGGGGTCTAGAGACAATATAAAATGCTTTAATGCATCTATTACACCAGATTCTTGGCCATTCTTGACTGGTCTAGAATAGACATTTATTAAAGCAACCGATGGTTTGTCATTTAGGGTTAAGAGGACACATTGAACATCCAGGGAGTTAGTTGGAATCACGGTTGCCTGAGCTCCCAAATGTGTCCCCACCCAAATCGAAAGACCACCCGAAGGCCTCCCTCTGCCACTTGTGGTTGCCAAAGTGTCAAAAGTGGCATAACCAATCCTCAAATTTTCCTCAGTGGCCCAGGTTTCTTGCATGAGGCAGATGTCATGAGTACCTACAAAATTACTCCATTCCAAGTTGAATAACTTGTTTTTTATCCCTGCCACATTCCAGGACAATATTTTTATTCCCCCGCCTAGTGCTCTATTCCTATTTACTGGGTCGCCAGCCGTAGGATCTATGCAGACTTCAGTTGTTTGAGGGTTTGTTGCTATTGTGGTGCCCACAAGATTAACATTACACAGAAGGTCATCGGGGGGAACAACCAAGTCTTCATGGGTGCTTTGTTTTGTTTCCACTCTTGTGGTCAGGGGAGAAGATACTGAAGGAGATTCTAAAGTTCCACTCACACATCTATCCTTTTCTACGGCTAATTGGGTGCCCATAACTTTGTCAGGTTGGAGTACAGGGCTCAAGTTCACGACTGGTCAGTCCACCTCCTCCAACACACTGAATCTATTTTTTTGAGCAAAGAGTGACAACAAGGGCATATTCTGGGTCTCTTCCACTGATCTAGCGTACAATTTATTTTGGCCCCCCGCCCAACTTGCACCCCTGGTCTGCCCTATTCTATGCTGTGGGGCTGGATAGAAATATGACAGATGCAATGGGATGATTTGAGTGTTTGGTCTAAGGGGTGTCCTGTTGCAGATATAATTTACAGCAAGTGGATGTCTAAAATTGACAATGACACAATTTCCTATGATGGACTTAGGAGTAGGCCCAATCCAATCTAATCTCCGAACACCCAGAATTTCTCCAGAGATGTTATAGGGGAGGGGGCTGTTTAAGTTGAACCAGTGCATACATTTGTTTTTTAGTTCCGGAAAATCCTCGTTCTTCCCTTTAGGTAGGGGGGAAACACCAGCAAGGACAACAACATACGGGAGAGATTCAGGTGGCAAGTCAATGCAGGGTAGTGCGGTGTTAAGTCCCTCAGTAGAAGTGTTTCTATGCTCTCTAGCTTGGTTGTCTAGACATTTTTCCCCCGCATTGGTAACCTCCCTCTGTGTTCTGAAACTTTCTGGGTCTATGGCCCTAGTCAGAGAAATAGTTGTAGCGGGAACAATCATGTCAGCTATTTGAGGGGGAGCAGAGGAGGTTTCAGTGGCGGCGCCGACGTTGTCGTCGGCAAGAGCAGGACGGGGGGGAAGTTTGTGGAGTCTGTGGACGGCTTGGTTTTACCAAAGCCGGCGTTGTTGATGGTAGAAACCAATCTGTCCAATCTAGACAGGAGGGATTTAAAATGGGAACCAAGTAGATGTTCAATATGGGCCTGGAGATCTAAAATCATGTGAGTGGCCCACAGAGGAGCCTGCGTGGGGGACAAAGTAGAAAGAGCATCAATCGATGCAGAGGAATTAATTGGAGGCTTGTTTTTCCTTAGTATTTTATTCTTCCCAACCCTAGGTTTCTTGGCTACAATACGAGTCGCAGGAGCCTTATTAGGAGGAAGGTGGGGTGGGGAGTTGGGAACATGGAAGGCGTGCGTATCGCTGGTAGTGGGCTGTGCGCAGGGTAGGTCAGCGAAGGAACAAATAAAGGAGGAATTAAGATCAAGGGCGTTAGTTGTAGCAATTGACACATTCTCCACTATTTGGGAAGGGGGGGGGAATTGCAGGAGTAATTGATAAACGCCGCTCTGTGTTTTCTATGGCCGAGGCCACGGCTCCAATTGTCTGCTGCAGCATTTTGTCAATAGCTGTCAAGCTTGGGAGGGGTTGCGCAGTTGTAGTCTGTTGCCTAGTTGTTGGCCGTGAAGTAGATAGGCTAGGATTTTTACCATTGCGTTTCATGGTTACAAACAAAGTGTAAAATACACACAATCACGCAAGATATTACAGTAATTCCCTTAGGTGTTAACTAACACAGAGCTGTGAGGGGAGATACTGATAAACTTGTAGTTCAGAATGTCAACCGATTCAAACACATAAGATGAGTCGGGGATTTGAAATGCGTACCAGGCTTGTGACACAGTACCTTGGTTGCTGCTATTTCCAGCTGCGATGATGTCAGTGGGGTAGCCCTGCCCGGCCTCTGACGGTCCCTGACGGGCAAGGACGGGCCCGCCCTTGGCCCGGGCTTCGCCCGGGCGCTGCCCGCGCGCGTCCCGCGCTGCGGGAGGCGTGCAGCGAAGATGTAGGCAGGTGACGCCTGCCACTGACGTCACCTGCTTGCGCCGCCCGGAGGAACCTGGGGTTTGTAGTGGATAGAGCCGTTTCCCTCACGGCAGACCCGGCGGTCAATTATAAGGTAATTGCTCTCTGGAATCGGAGCCCCTCGGAGCCCCTCTGTGTCCGTTTCGATGCTGCCGTTGCCCTCACGGCGTAAGTAGAAGAGCCACTCTCGAGCCCCCTTTGGATGCGTCCCGCGCTGCGGGAGGCGTGCAGCGAAGATGTAGGCAGGTGACGCCTGCCACTGACGTCACCTGCTTGCGCCGCCCGGAGGAACCTGGGGTTTGTAGTGGATAGAGCCGTTTCCCTCACGGCAGACCCGACGGTCAATTATAAGGTAATTTCTCTCTGGAATCGGAGCCCCTCGGAACCCCTCTGTGTCCGTTTCGATGCTGCCGTTGCCCTCACGGCGTAAGTAGAAGAGCCACTCTCGAGCCCCCTTTGGATGCGTCCACTTATCAATAAGCAAGATTGTTTAAATAAAGTTTGTTGAAAAGAACAAAAAGTCAGTAGCACTGTCCTTCAATCCTCAGTTACTCAGACTGTGCTCAATATAACAAAATGTGTTTTCTAATGCGCCTCGCACTAGCAGGTCAAAGGAAGTAAATGTATCCAGGTTTTAAAAAAAATAAACATCTCGTTACGATGTTCGCCGTTATTGAAATACCACTTACTGAGAGGGGGGGGGGCACTCGTCTTTAAAGCGGTCACTTTGCAGGGAACGTGCACGTCCTCGCACTGCGGGAGGTAGGGAGCTACCAAGCTGTATCCAGAAGAAGGAAGCTGCCTCACTCAACCGGCTTCAGGTTCCAGGTTTTCAGATAAACAAAAGTATGGTGAGGGCGCGATCGGTGGGTCCAAAGAGGCAGAGCAGGCGGGGCCAAAAACGCCGTGGTCCGAAATCCCCAAAAACGCCGTGGTCCGAAATCTGAAATGCTGGTGAATCACTTCCGGGCGCTAGCTCCTCTTTTCCAATTAGCAGCTCACTTGTTTAATTAACTAGTCAGTATCTATATATTTCAAGAAACATCTTGTCAGTCATCTTGCACTCATTCAGTGACTGATTCAGTACCATGTACTATTTTCTTCACTGTGCCAGAACTGAAAATTTAAAAGTTTTACCCAGGCACTGTCCTAGCAGTAGTCTGATGATTTAGTCAGGTTCCAAGTAGTCATGTTGTGAACTATGCATTACCACATAGACTGCTTCAAATGTCTGTGCAGTATGCATGCAGTCTTCTAACATACTATACACTTGTCTTTAACAGCTTCAATTCCCCAGTCAGTATCCATGTACTTCCAGCAAACATTCTGTCACTCCCCTTGCACTGTTCCAGTGACCCATTCAGCACCATGTAGTAATGCATTCAGTGCGTCAAAACTGAAACACTTATAAATTCACCCAGGCACTCTTCTTGCAATAGTATAATCATTCAGTCAGTACCCAATTACTAATGGAGTGAGACAGGCCTTTGCACATAGTTTGATTCAAACGTGTTTCCACTATGTATGGAGGTCTGTAACTACCAACACAATTGTCTTTCACACCTTCAAGTCCCCAGTCAGTATATATACACTCTAGCAAACACCCTGTCACTCACCTTGCACTTCTCTAGTGACCTATTCAGTACCATGTACTAATACATTCACGGTGCCAAAACCCAAACACTTATAAATTCACCCATGCACTCTCCTTGCAGTACTGTATACATTCAGTCAGTACCAAAGTACTCATTCAGCGACCCAGGTCTGAGCACATGGACTGCTTCAAACCCTTATCCACTATGCATGCAGTCCTCTAACCACACACTTGTCTTTCACACCTTCAATTCCCTAGTCAGTATCCATACAGTCCAGCAAACACCCTGTCACTCCTTTTGTACTCCTCTAGCGACCCATTCAGCACCATGTACTAATCCATTCACTTTGCTAAAACCCAAACACTTATAAATTCACCAAGGCAGTCTCCTTGCTGTACTGTAATCATTCAGTCAGTACCCAAGTACTCATGCAGCGAGCCAGGTCTTAGCACATGGACTGCTTCAAATGCCTATCCGCTATGAATGCAGTCCTCTAATCACCTACACACTTGTGTTTCACACCTTCAATTCCCCAGTCAGTATTCATACACTTCTAGCAAACACCCTGTTACTCACCCAGTGTGTCTCCTTATAGTACTGTAATCATTCAGTCAGTTAGCATGCAGTCTTTTAGTGAGGTAGGCTTTAGGGCATGAACTGCTTCAAAGTAGTATGCACTATGCATGTAGTGTTTTAACCATTGTCACACTTGTGGTTCAGAGCTATAGTTTCTTAGTCAGTTTTTATATAAAATGTGTTTGTACAGTAATGGAATAGTATACATTTGAAAATTATTAATATACATTTACTTGTGATTCTTTTTTACAGATACTGTTTTTCAACATTAAAATAGAGAAATCAAGGCAGAAAAAAAAAGAAAAAGAAAAGAACAGAGTCAGGAGGATTATTTGAAGAAACATCAACCACAAGTATTTAATGTACAAGATAATGTGGCTAAAAGGAAAAAAAATCTTCTGGTAAGATCACAAAGCAATTTATTAAAAATGTTTGTAGGAGCAAACAGAATGTATATAATGCTGGAACTACTGAGAATTCTTCAAGTAAGAAAAGAATTCAAAATAAGAGGAAAAGTAAAAAAGCAAATGGTCAGTCAAAGAAGATAAAGTATGGTAAAAGAAGGCAAAATCAGTATAAGGAATTACACAAAAAATATTTTACAAGAGAGTAGTGCATAATTTGCTGAAAGATGTGAAGAAATAAAAAAAGAGAGCTTTATTTTATAAAAAGAAGAAGCATATTGAAAACATTGTGGAAAAGGATTTTGAAGTAAAAAGGAAACTGTTTATTTTAGTATTAAACAAAATTCAATCATTAGATAAACCAATCTATGTATTGAAGGCCAAAAGTAGGAGGAAAAGAGTTATTAATAAAAAAGGTTTTGGGATGTTGCTTTGGGAGAATGGAAACACAGTTCCAGTTCAGAGCCTTTTTTTAACGAAGTGAGTTATTCACTGAGCGAAAAATTATTGTATGCAGTTGACACCAGTGGTAGAGGTTATGAGGTTAGTGACGGTTGTCCAATTGAGAAAGAGAAAATGGTTGAAAGAAATGCAGAAGAAGTGATAGCTGATGAAGTTTTAGGGAGACGTGCTAAAAACCCTGTGTTTACTTGGGATTGCAGTAGTGTTTGCAGTGTACGACAGAAATCTATTGAAAAATTATGTTGTTTTTTATGAGCCTATACTAAAAAAAGTGTAAAACAAAAGATTAAGCTGTTACAAGGACTAGACCCTTGCAGAGTGAGAAAACATACTGGTTTGCAAGGTCATTCTCTGGCTTGTCTTTCTAGGAAAGTTTGTCAAAGTGTTTTTCACCATTTCAGAATGCTGGCAGTACATCATACTCAAATGCGGAAGTTAGGGAGAAGGTTGTATTATGCAAAAAGTCCAGCGCTAAAGTTAAGTGCGTTGAACAGTGCTCTTTTGAGTGGGTCAGTATCAGATGTGAAGCAGGTCTCTGATGATATGGAGTTTTGTTACTTCGGTCCTCAGCAAGAGAGTGAAGAAACTGACACATTAGTAGAACAAAATGTTGAAGACAATGTAGAACCCGTAATTACAGAAAAATTTGAGGATGAAATCACAAAGTTTAAGGTAATTTCAGGTGAAAGACCAAATGTTTTTTGTATTTGTTGTTGGCGAAGTCACTATAAAAATCAGACTAGAGGTGTCAATCTGTATTTAAAAAGTGAAATAGAAGATAATGATAATTGGATGGAATTTGCAACTTATTTGTTGGTAGAGGATTGTTTTCATTTGGGATCTGAGCAGCGTATTTGCAAATATTGTTATAACAAATTAGATGAGAATAAAATGCCTGCTGGTTGCTATTCCTCCAGAGCTGATAGATTTAAATACGTATGAGTCTATTCTCATACAATGTGTTCACCTGTTTCAGGCTATTGTTCGTATGGAGCCCCAAACAGGTAAATTACCTCCATCAGAGTTGCAAAGAGGATTGAAAGGAAGAGTTGTGTATTTACCGTTAGATTTAAGGAAAAATATTGAAACTATTGGTGTAGACCATGCAGAAAACGAGCCACTAGTCATTCTAGTTAATGGTTTTCCTACTAAGAATAATACAATTTGGCAAGAGTTAGTGGATGTTAGAAAAGTGCAAAAGGCATCATTGTATCTGTTAAAAAATAATGAGTACTATAGAACTGTGTTTGTAGGAGAGGAAGAAATAGATTTAGCAGAAGATACTGAAACATTAAGTGGACAAATTGAAAAAGTGGACATGTCCAGATGAGAACATTACAGTGTACATCCACTTCATTCCAAAGAGGTGATGGGGAATACAATTGAGTTGTTTCAAATGAAAAAAGCAACAGGAAGTCCCATGAGTGTATGGGAGAGAGCTTGGAAGCTCGTTGATTCCCACAGTTGTTTCCAACAGGAAAAGGTGGACGATATGATGAATGTCCTGTGCAGATTCCTGCATCTGAATATCGGACAACAACATTATATGCAGAAGATCCAAGATTTCGACAATGTATCCCTTATATGTTTCATCTTCTGTTTGAAAGTGACTTGTCTGGACTTTCATTTGCAGTAAATCACATTTTAAAAACTGGAATGCATCTTCAAAATGTAACTGCAAAGGATTCTATGGATAAAGTGCATCAGAGAGATGATCATTTAGAATCTCAGTTGATTAATCTGATGGCATGTCAGCGTGGGACTAATGAATATTGGTACCGTCGACATGGAGAACTGAAATGTATGCTACGGAACTTGGGAACTCCTACATGGTTTGTTACACTAAGCTGTGCTGAGTATGCTTGGGATGATTTACTTGAATTTCTTCGAGAGGCAAATTCTAATATAAAAAATATTGAATACAAGACACCTGGAGAATTGTGCTCTTTGGATCCTGTCAATGTATGCATATATTTCAATCATAGATTTGAAGCTATGATGTCTTTCATCTGCAATATAAAGAATCCTCCTCTTGGAGAAGTTGTGGATATCTTTTGGAGAAAGGAGTATCAAGCAAGAGGTGCTCCTCACATACATATGTTGTTATGGATCAAGGACGCCCCCAAATTTGGAACAGATTCAGATGAAACTGTTTTGTCTTTCATTGAAGATTATGCTACATGTGCTCTTCCCAATAGCAGAGAAGATAAAAACTTAAAGCAACAAGTCTTACGATTTCAAAGCCACAGGTGTGGAAAATACTGTCGACGAAAGTACAAGTCAAAGGATAAGTTCTATACCAAATGTCATTTTGGATTTCCACGTCCTGTATTATCCAAAGGAAGAGTGAACAGTTTTATGTCAGCTATGCGACATACCATCACTAGAAAGTCTCCGAAAAACACCTACAACTTAAGAAGAAGCGAAGAATCGAAATACATAAATGACTACAATCCAGTTATTTTATCCATGTGGAACGCTAACATGGATATTCAGTATGTTGTGGACAATTCCATTGCTGTTGCTCGATATGGAACGCCTTACATTACTAAATCAGAAAAGACTGAATTGAAAGAAGTGTGGGAAGAGATTTCTCACGAGAAGACTCCAAGTAAGAAATTATACAGTTTCAGTGTGAAGATGTTATCGCATTGTAAAATTGGAGCATATGAATGTTCAGATTGGTTATCATCTGCAAGTCTATATTCCAAAAGTAGAAGAATCATTTGGGTGAGTCTAGGTCTTGCAGGAATGCGAAATTGGGTACTGAAATCTGTTCAAGAAATTGAATATTTAGCAGAAAATGAACCAGAAAGTACAGATATTTTGAAAACGAATATGTTGGACACATACTACCCAAATAGAAGTCATCATCTTGAGAACATGTGTCTTTATGAAGTGCTGCAAAACTACACTTTTAAACACAATACTACAGAGAACATCAACGATGGAAAATATGCAGTTATTGGTTCCGAAGGATGTCTGGTGAAACAAAGGAAAGGAAATTTAATTAATCACAGGAAACTGAGTTGTGACACTGCTGACAAAAGGGAATTTTACTATTTAGCCCTTTTGCAAATGTTCAAACTATGGCGTTCAGAACTGGAATTCCTTGGAGATTTTCCCAGCTATGAAGATTCATTTAATGCTTCTAAAGATAGCATACAATGCAGTGCTTTCGCAAATTATGTCAAAATGTTGAATGATGAAATTGATCAAGAAGCTACAATTGCAGCTGAGATTGCTAGAGACAGTTCTCAAGACAGTCAAAGTTCTGCTGCACTGAGTCAAGATCCATTAGGACAACCAATTGTTGAAAATGAAGCAGCGATTGCAATGAATGAGGTGGAAACAGCAATGTATCAAGCTCAAGAAGATGCAATACAGTTAGGAAACTTGGAAGAACAACTAAATATTGAACAGAAACAAATATATCAGCAAGTAAAAGAGCAGATTGACCATGGATTACTTCATGAAAGGAAAGGGTGCTCATGTACATCATTTCAACCTATCCGAATGTATGTGAGTGGTAAAGCTGGAACAGGAAAACGTTTCTTAATTAAAGTAATTACAAGTTATCTGCAAAAACAACTGAGTCGCATTTGTCTTGTGTTGTCACTGCTCCAACTGGGTTGGCAGCACATAACATTAAACTCATTACTTTACATTGTTTACTAATGCAGCCAGTAGAGCATGAGAACAAATTGGAATACCACAAGCTATCTGGAGAAGCTTGTTGTGAAGTTTCAAGAGTCCTGAAGGAAATGAAACTTCTCATTATTGATGAGGTGAGCATGATCTCAAACTTGATGCTTGCCTTGGTGCATTTAAGAATGCAGCAAATTCTTAAAACAGAGTATGACGTGTTATTTGGAGGAAAACACGTCATAGTTTTTGGAGATCTACTGCAACTAACTCCGGTAAAAGGACAACCGGTATTTAAAACACTAGCCCATGAAGATACCAGAAAGTCTCTTGGCAGTGTTGGTAATGTGAACATTTGGACTCATTTTGATGAAAAGAACTGACAAGAAATATGCGACAGGCAAATGATGCTAAATATGGAAGTATTCTTCAAGATATAAGAATTGGAATTCTTGCAAAACAATGCAAACAAGCTTTGGAGAGTCGATTACTTTGCAACTATTGAAACTGGAAAATGAAGAAATTGTAAAAATGGAAGCCATCGATAAAATACAGCATGAAGGAATCACTATTATTTTGACGGGAATGTTGAGATCAAATCTGGATTGTTTAGAAAAAAAATATCTAAAACTGCTGGTTTAGAAAAGACACTATATGCGTGTGTAAACTGTCGGTTAATTTTAAGGCGTAATTTGGATGTAGAGAAAGGTTTAGTTAATGGTGCAATGGGTAAAGTGGTGGATTTTGTGAATTATCAGAAAAAAGAAGGAATTAAATTTTTATAAATTAACGGGCATATCTACAAGGAGGCGATATAAAATTATCGCCGCGTTTGCGGCCGTTTTCGGCCGAAAAGCGGCGATAATTTTATCGCCTAATCAGCAAGGTCACGCAATCGCGTGAAACCTTGCCTTAGAGCCTGAATTCCTAACGCCCATCTTTGCATCTCTAATGAGATGCAAAGTGGGCGTTCCTCCCCAGGATAACGGGAGAAATGTCGCTAAGCGACATTTCTTCTATTATCAAGCCTCACGCAAAGCAGCATAGCGACAAGAAAAGTAGCGATAACCTCTGTTATCGCTACTCTCCTTACTCCTGCTTTGAAACTGACTTAGCCATGATATCCTATGTAAGGTGGATATCATGGCTAAGTATGTGAGGCCCTATCAGCAAGCTATCGCCAAACATCGTGGGATTATCGCTGGGTTTCCAGCGATAATCTCACGTTTGGCAGTTAGCGCTAGGATTTTTATTGCTTTTGAGATAAGCGTTGCTAATAGCACGCTAATTCAGCGATAAAAATCCACGCTAGCCGGCAATAATTATCCTAGCGCTAAGTGCGCTTAGTGATAATTATAGCCAGTCGTTGCTGATATCCCCATAAATTTGATCAGATTAATGAAATTAAAGAAATTGGTCGTTGTTCAGTTCGTTTTTTGCTTGTTAAAGATTTATATGTCCGTAGAAAACAATTTCCATTTTCTCTGGCATACGCAGTGACTATTCATAAATCTCAAGGATTAAGTGTAGACAGTGCATTGGTGAACATTGGATCTACCGTATTTAAAGAGGGTATGGCATATGTTGCTTTGTCACGAGTCAGAACATTATCTGGTTTGTTTTTGATTGATTTTGATGAGACGAAGGTTACTGCAGATGCAAACTGTGTAAAAGTGTATGATAGGTTAAGAAGGGTGTATGCTCCCAATTTAGGTCAATATCCTGTATTTGAAAAGCGTGTGGTTGGTCGAAAAAGAAGGTTTGAGAATATCTGTACTGAAGATGTCAAGAAGGGAAAAGAACAAGATAATGTTGTGATTGCAGGTAAAAATAAATTGGACACTGTTGAAGAGATTGTTGGTTATCAGTTTGAAAATAGTTCAGGTGTCAACTGCTATGCTAATGTAGTGGTCAATGTTGTTTTTTATCTGGATGGTTTGCGAGAACAAATTATGCAGAATCGGCAAAAAAGATTTTGTTCTCTGTTGCATTCTGTTTATGAAAAATTGACAACAGATACGAGTAAAATACAATCTGTTTCAGATGTTCGTAGTGTTTTGGATGTGTGTTCTGGTTCTACACAATTATCACAAAATATCCAAGAAGATGCTCAGGAATTCTTAATGTATATGCTTACCGTTTTTGAAAATGAAGGTGTAGAAATAGAAAATATTTTTGGCCTTTCTTACAAATGGGAAAATTATTGTGAAAATTGCATGTATACATGTAGCACCAAAGTAGAAACTGAGAGATTTCTGTATTTAACATTACCAAACTGTAAATCAGTGTCTTTCAATAAATTAGTTAAAGGTGCAAATCAAAACATGGAGTGTAGGCAATGTAAATCAGAAATGTTATCCACATTATTCTTAACAAAATATGGAAAATACATAATTTTAATGATGCAACGTTGTACAGCTGATGGAAGAAAATTGGATACTTTAATAAAGCAATTTGTAGCAGCACAACTATCAATATCAGGAAGGACTTTTGTAGCAATTGCTATAATTTTCCATGATGGTCCTTCCACCATATCTGGACATTACACTGCCTATCTAAAATGTGACAAAGGCTGGACACTTTGTAATGATTCTCAGTTGGTTTTTAAACAACGTTTGCCTAGGGAATTACAAAATTCCTACCTAATATTTTTAAAGTCAATGTTTTAGGAAGATAATTCATTCTCGGAGGAATTTATTATTATAATTTAATAGGACTACCATTGGACAATTTACATAAAGAAGGAGTGCAAAAATACCATTTGGCCTCAAGGAAAGGTATATTTTTGAATTATGGACTTTTTGGTGGTCATTGATTCGGTGAATATTTTAAAGCGGCAATATTTACAGTTTTAATAAGTTAAAGTTATAAAATGTTGTAAGCCGTAAGCATTTCATATATGTGTGATTTGTATTTTTCTGAGAATAGCATGTTGGGATTTTTTTAACAATCTTTCTGATTGGTTTTTTTTGCCTGCTGTTAAGTGATGTGTACGATTGAAATCACTATTTCTAGTGAAATTCAATATATTCTGAGAACAGCAAAAAAGGCAAACAAATTACTTTGTGGAAATTAAGCTGTGTTGTAAAAAATGTATTATTACATGTTATATATTTTTTTCTTTTCTTTCACAGACCCAAATTTTAAAATAAGCAATTTATATCAATTTAGATTGCAATGAAAATCTGGAAAAAATGTATACCATTTTTTATTCCTATTACTGTGAAGGTAAGTTTAACTAAATCTCAATATGCAGACTGAGGAGGTCTGCAAGAAGCTACAAAGTTGAAACACGTTTCTAAAAACACTCTGTTTATACCTATGTAGTTTTAAAATCTGACCATAATCAGATATCATGTGATCTGCAAAAAAAGAGATTTGAGGGGTTCATAATATTTCCCATTGTACCTATTGAAGGACCGCAATCATTTCAATCATTCTTCTTTGAGCATCTTTGCAGACAAAACTCTGTGCTTACCTCCTATCATTCGCAAGCAATTTTAAAAACAGAAATATGTCACTTTTTGTAACATAGTTATTGCGCAAGACAGTCTTTCATATGTACAAAGAGAGGAAAAGGCATTCTGTGCACTTTTTCTACTCTACGTATATACAACGTCATCATACACACCACTTTGCGTTGAAAGGATGTTCTATAAGTGTTGTTGTGCATGATTGCACTGAATACTATCTCTAGATTTATCAGAAATCATAAATCTCAATTTGTGTGTGAATGCTGCACCATTCTAAAATTGGTGTAGGAAAGCACAAGGAGAATTATTTTCATTTCTCCACATTTTTACATCTTCAATGCATGCTGAAATGTTTAGCATACATTGAAGGAGAACAATGTGTTTTCTGATTGTTTTTGTGCAGGAAGGTGTGTCTTCCTGCAGAAAAACAAACAGCACATGACACAGATATCCTTGCACTATGGTGCAAGGGTGCCTGTGTCACCACATGGCTGCAGTTTAAGCAGCCGTGCAGAGAGAAGCATAGATTTGCAACATATTTATGTACATATGTTGCATCCCTGTGTTTCGGAAGTACGACAGCACACTGCAGTTAAAGAGGTTACTGTGTGATGCTGCAGCACTTCCTCATAGTTCTGCATTTATACATTCACCATACGCTACTAATGCATTCCTATAGTCAATTACGTACTACACATACATTCATCTAAACTTTCACACACTAACAAAGAAATGTAGCTCTTTTTTTAAACCAGGAAAGTTAGTTCTTAGAAGAACTTTTTTGTTTCTTCTTTCTTCGTTTATATTTATTTTTGGGTTTTCTGAACAATTTTTAATTTTTTTTGGTTTTTCTGCAACAAAAAAACCCAAAAAAACAGGAGGAACCAAACAATGAACTTCAGGGAACAAAAAAACCCCAAAAACTAGCAATTGTGACTTTCTTGCCGGCGGCAGATCAGATCGATCGACTGCTCACCGTCGCATTGCACTTAGTGCAGAGCACTTTTAAAAATTGAAATTGAGGACGGATGTCCAAATTTTGGGCTAATGGATGCACTCTTGAAGTGCTCGGCTGCGATGAGGTGGTAGGCGCAGGAGCAGGAGTGTCTCTCATCCGTCGGCCTTCTTCTCATGCAAGATTGTTAGGATGAAGGGTCCTCAGGTGCTTCATCATACTAGCCGTCCCGCAAGAGTATTTCTTGTTAGGATCCCCTTGAGCCAGCACTCTTTTGCAAATCTTGCACGTGACCAAGGTGGCATTGGTCTTCGTTTGCCCCTCAGGAAAAGTAAAAAATTTCCACACCACAGATGAAAAACGTGGTGTGCGTGGTGTCTCCTCCAAAAATTCATCCTCAGAAGTATGAGGAGATGCAGGTGATGCCTGCTGCCCTGAAGCCATTTTTGGTTGAAAAAAGTTAGACCTAAGTGTAAACTTAGTCTAATAAAATCTTCTTCTCTGCAAAGAGATGCTCCTCCAAAGAAGGTCAAAGAAGAATGATTGAATTGGGTGGGGTCTTTCAATAGTTAGAACAGGAAGTGTAATGAACCAATCAAATCTCTTTTTTTGCAGGTCACATGGGATCCGCACACCCTGCGCCTACGCATCACGCACCCAGCGCGCATCCACAAAATTGAATTAAAAAGAAATATAGATTAGATGTAAAAATATATTACTTTTAAGAGTAGTTTAGAGTTTTTCTTTAATTAATATTCACATGAAATACATATATATGTTTTTTTAAATGTTAAATATTTTGCGGGATCCGCGCACCTACCGCGTCATAAACGCAGATGATGCATCGCGGAAGCACGTAAACGTCGTGTTACATACATCGAGCGTGTCGCGTATAGGCTGGGAGTCGCGTACCAGTCGCATTGCGATTGCGCACTAAAGACGTACCCAACGCATACCATGCGCAGATGCTATCGCGTAGGGATCGAGAACGGTGCACATAGGGTGTGCGGATCCAAAAAACATGGAAAAATAATATATAAAATAAAGTTTTGAACATATAGTTAAAAAATATTTTTAAAAATATGTTTGAAAAACCCAATAAAAACAAATAATATTTTTTAATTTTGAAAATATTTAAATGAAAAAATAGGTTAAAAAAATAGTGTTAAAAAAGAATTTCAAAAAAACTTAATTAATGAAATTGACACACTGAATTTGAAAAATATAGAAATCCAATGAAAATCTTTAAACATTATATCTTTAGAGATAAGTTATAGATAGGAATTAGCATTTAAAAAACCTTTGAAATTCACTGAAAAAAACATAGGTTTCATGCACGTTATAGTTAGGAATTGGCATTTAAAAAACCTTTGAAATTCACTGAAAAAACCATAGGTTTCAGGCCTGATGTATTTAGGAATTAGCATTTAAAAAAACTTAGAAATTCACTGAAAAAACCATAGGTTTTAGGGGTGTTATAGTTAGCTGGACATTTCACTCTTACAAAACCATTCAAATTCCTCCGATATAGTTAATTGTACTAACTATATCTCGCGCGCCCGCAATCCACTGCTGATGATGTCACATATTACATCATTAATGGCATGGTCAGTGACATCACTGATTACATCTCAAATTACATCACTGATGACATCACTGATGACATCATCCACATGACAATCAGATACACCTCGTCATACACTAGTATAACATTTCATCACTCACTGTAAAATACAGAGTGCCATATTTGAATCCATTGACACACCAATGCAAGTTTCTAAACACCCACTCAGTGATTCCTAAATCTATACACACATCTAATCACTTACCTATAGATTCACTCATACATGCTGTCAATGATCAATAAAACACTATCAAATAGACGTATACACCTATATCAACATTACACACCAGCACACATCCTAATCACTTATGAAGTCATACTACTCACTTATGCAAATAATGGATCATACTTATATTTACTTAGCTACACACTTATACAAACAGCACTTCATCTATTCATGTAGATAGTAACTCATACTTAGTGTGTTATAAAATCACTATTACAAGTATACAGTTATCCATACAGTCACTCAAACAATCACTGAGTCTTATGTATACTTATTTATATACAAAAACTGACACATGCACTGGCTTTTATTTTTCTAGTTTGTTCGACATGTACCATTGAGACATATATTGGCTCATCACCACACCCATAAAGATATTCACTCACCCAAGCAACTGTTATAACATGTAGTTTTAACTTCATATACCTACTGAATCAACTATTCACACATCTTTGGGCAGTCACACACCCCCCACCGAACCACACACACATTCACTCTCCCATACAAATACTCAGTTAACTAATCAATAAATAATATAGACTTTCACATAGCTAGTAACCAACTGGAGAAGCAGTTAACACAACAACTGACAAAGTGATACAGATACAGTTATTCACGCAGTTTCGTCACTATCCAATATATTTAGTGAGAGACTATAAATTAGTCAAGTAAACAGACAATCACACTGCTACTAAATCCTCCAACGAGATATTTATATTTATATATCCACTCATTCTTCAATGCATATTGCTATATATATAACACATATTTAAATAACGAACCAAACCACATTCACTGGATGATGTCATCAGTGATGTCATTTGAGATGTCATCAGTGATGTCACTGACCATGTCATGAATGATGTAATATGTGACATCATCAGCAGTGGATTGCGGGCGCGCGAGATATAGTTACTATATCGGAGGAATTTGAATGGTTTTGTACGAGTGAAATGTCCAGCTAACTATAACACCCCTAAAACCTATGTTTTTTTGTGTGAACTTCTAAGGTTTTTTAAATGCTAATTTCTAACTATATCAGGCCTGAAACCTATGTTTTTTTCAGTGAATATATATATATATATATATATATATATATATATATATATATACATACATACATATATATATATATATATATATATATATATATATATATATATATATATATATATATATATATATATACATATATATATATATATATATATTCAATGAAAAAACCAAAGGTTTCACACATGTTATAGTTATATTACACTACCGAAAAATTAAAATATTACCTTTCACAACGAAGCGCATCATATGTCCTCCATGTGCGCACGGTGCGCGAAGCGCATCGTGCGTACATGGCCCATCTAGCGTAACGTGGGCAGCAGTGCGCGTAGCGCACCGTGTGCCCACCGTGCATGCACGGCACTAACTGCGTAAAGTGGGCGCGCGGTGCGCGAAGCGCACCGTGCGCGCACGGAACGAACTGCGTTAAGTGGGCGCGCACGCCACGAATGGCGTAAAGTAACTTAGCATTTAAAAAACCGTACAAATTCACTGAAAAAACCATAGGTTTCACACACGTTATAGTTAGGAATTAGCATTTAAAAAACCTTAGAAATTCAATGAAAAAACCAAAGGTTTCACACATGTTATAGTTAGCTGGACATTTCACTCGTAAAAAACCAATGAAATTCCCCCGTTATAGTTAGTGCAGGCAACTATAACTCACGCGACCGCAATCCTCTGCTGATGCTAATACTGTATTTAGACACTTATTTGCCCATGTCTTCTTCCATAAATTTTTAGCTATACATATATTACAAATATTTTTTTTTCATAAAGACACATATGTCATCAGCAGAGGATTGCGGTCGCGTGAGTTATAGTTGCCTGCACTAACTATAACTGGGGAATTTCATTGGTTTTTTACGAGTGAAATGTCCAGCTAACTATAACATGTGTGAAACCTTTGGTTTTATCATTGAATTTCTAAGGTTTTTTAAATGCTAATTCCTAACTATAACGTGTGTGAAACCTATGGTTTTTTCAGTGAGTTTGTACGGTTTTTTAAATGCTAAGTTACTTTACGCCATTCGTGGCATGCGCGCCCACTTAACGCAGTTCGTTCCGTGCGCGCACGGTGCGCTTTGCGCACCGCGCGCCCACTTTACGCAGTTAGTGCCGTGCACGCACGGTGGGCACGCGGTGCGCTATGCGCACCGCGTGCCCACGTTACGCTAGATGGGCCATGTACGCACGATGCGCTTCGCGCACCGTGCGCACATGGAGGACATATGATGCGCTTCGTTGTGAAAGGTAATATTTTAATTTTTGGGTATTGTTATAGGCCATGCACAAATGGTGCCTTTCGGGTACCATTTGCACATGGGGTGGGGAGAGTATGGATATTTTTTTTTTATTTATTAATTTTTACCGTACGCGTACGGTAAGCATAATCGGCGAAATTATCGAAAAAATTAAAATTCCGTTTTTGGCCTTGGGGGATCTTTGAGGACTCCCTCAACATGGCTAGGTGCTTAGGAGCTGTCTAAACAGCCCCTTTACATGTTTTTGGCCTTTGTTTTTTAACCCCCTCTCAGACTGCGAGAGAGAAAATGGCGGCCGCCGCTTCCTGGTTTCGACCGATTCGAATGTTTACTAAGATCTAACAGCCAACCAGAATCGCGCTCGCGCACGGCACCGTACGCGTACGGTAAGCGCACCGTAAGCGCACCGTAAGCTGGCTCAGATATATATATTGATTTAAAGGCTATTTTCTCAGAATCTACTGAACAGATTTACACCAAACCTACAAAAGGCACTTCCTTGACCTGTAGACTACCTCTCTGCCAAATTTCAAGGAACTCTGTTCAGCCGTTCGGGCTGTAGCTGTGTCTAAAGGTCCTATGGAAAAATGCATGGGAAAAACGCGTTTTGGGACCCCCCTTTTATCTCAGCCCCCGCTTGACGAATCCCCCCGAGACTTTCAGGGTAGGAGCGGAGCGTAGCGCCCCATTAGTTTTGAAAATTTCGCGAGGATTCGTCGACCGGCGCCAAAGTTATTCCAAATAGAATGTTGCGGTTTTCCTATGGAAACAGGGTCCTAACTATAACTACCTACTGGCGACCGCCAGTAGGTAATATATATATATATATATATATATATATATATATATATATATATATATATATATATATGATATATTGCTAGTCTTAACACAATAGTGTTTTCATTTTTTATTTATATCAACTGCTGCATTTTATGCACTGATAAATTGGTCCTTTATTAATATAGGCTACTTGTTTTTTAATAATTCTTTCTAACCCGGTATTTTTTCTGCGGTTTTTTCAGGATCATAACGCCTCGCAGGAAGGATAGTCTAACCCTGGCCAGTAGTATTAGAAGCGTACCCGGGCCCCAACCTAAAAAAGAGAAACAAATTCAATGGGAGAAGACAACTTCTCCTGTACAGTTCCAGAGACCCGCATGTACAATCAGGAAGCGTAAAGCCAAGGAAAAATGTCTGCACAAAACTGGGATGTGATGAACAGAAGACACAGAGGGGAAGGAGTGATCATGGAGTGCTTCCTCCTGTCTAATATTAACATTAAAAAAACAGAAGAAAATTGATACATTGCACAGATAATCAACAGCAAAGAATGTCCCATGGTGAATTCACCATACTAAAATTGTCCATGGTGAATTCACCACACTAAAATTGCCTAAACATTAATCCAGCATTTGTGTTGTTGAGGAAGAGCTCTTTCACGGGGTTTTCAACCTTACTGTGATAAATGTTGCTAAAACATTTTGCAGTCTGTACTGTTCCTTAGAAAATACATACTTTGCAAAGACCAGTTTGTAACTTAGATATTTTTTTAAATTGGTTTTTTAATCACCTTAAACCCTGTGATCAACCAAAAATGATTTCATTAAATGTTTCAGTATAAGTCATGGGTCATCATGGCTCCTGCCGACCAGTGACACAATTCTACCCTCCTGCTGTTGAGCCAAGCTCAAGCAGGGGAAGGCAGAACAATAGACATCCTCTCACAGGGAGGTGTGACCACCTTCCAGACATGGTTCAGTGTATTGGGTCAGGGTCGGAAAGCTTGCCAGCGCCACATATTCTGCGTGCAGGGCACATTTGGTGCCCTCCATGCATAGTCCAGCCCAAACCAGTTTAGGGAGCCTTTGGATTCAGGAACGAAACTGGACAAAGGACAAGGGAGTATCCTCCCCCTTGTCCAGTCCTTCCTTACGGAGAGACCCCTGTATCATCCCAACCCTTTCCTTAGGGTATTTAAGGACTTACCTGTGGGTGGGTCCATAGATTCGTCGTGAGACACAATACAATTCAGACACCACTTCAACTTCGACCATCTGGGCACTCTGGACTTCCCTGGACTTCACTCTGGGCTGCAACAGGGAGAACTCCTGCTGCTCCTGATCTATTTGCTCTGCTCGTCTGCTGCAATGTCCGTGCCTATGCTCCATACAGGAACCCATCCAGGGCCTTGGACATCCAAGACACCTGAAGGAATCTCCCTTGAAGTGAAGGAGTCACTTCCCTGCATCTGCAGGCACTGCAACCAAGCTGACCGGTCTGATGATCCTGGGTTCCTACGGACTGTGAAAGGCTCACCAACACAGGGTGGTTCTTCACATCCTTCGAGGCCTGCCCTGTTTGAGCCCAGTATCCCTTGTTGGAGCCGCAGAAACCAAACCCCTGTGCACTGCGTCGACTTGCTGTTGCAAAGGCTTGTTCGCTTCCTTCCACCAAGATCTTCGGGCTCCCAAGTAGCCCCAACCGCATGTATCTCCAGTGACCAGAATCTTTGACCACACCGCATTGCTCGAGGTCCTCTTGTGACTTCAGTGCCTCCGGCCTGTGGGTCTTGTCGAGGGTGACATTTGAATTATTTTGGGCTACCCTGATTGCTCGGGCCTGCAGTGGTGAGTCTCCTGGACCTAGCTGATCCCGATATTGCACCTTTTTCTACTTCTTCATTGGGTGCAGTTGCCATGACTTGTGGGTGCTCCCGCCGGACACCAACCCCTCAACTCTCGACATCCAACATGGGACAGCTCGTGTACAGCTCCTGGTCTTACACAGCATCGCTTGGTCTATACAGCTGCAGTTTCAAGGTTACCATCAGCCCTTTTGCAATACCCAACATCGGTGGGCATTCAACTTCCGTGCCTCCTGGTTACTCCTGAGTAGCATAGCCTCCTTCCCCTCTGCTTGTAGGTTCTTCACATCTTGAATCCACCTTTGGTTTCCACCGTACATTTTCACCTTCTGCAGCAGTGGCATCTTTTTGAAGTCTCCCATTGAGTTTGACAATGGTTTCCGACTCACTTCACACCTATGCACCGAGCTCCCCTGGTGCAGTTATCCTGGTTCCTGAGATATCCACGGGTGGGGTGGCTCTCCAACCTCTTGTCTTCCACAGGATTTTTTTAGGGTTTACTGGAATGGGTCCTCTTTCTTAAAAAATGCAACGTGGCAAACACATTGATTTGTACGGAGAATGCGGTTGTGTTCCTACACTGCACACAACCTCCGTGGGGCTCCTTGATACTCACCTTGGGTGGTTCCTTGGGTCGCCACCACTTCTACATCCTCTGACTATTGTCTTGACTCGAGTTGTGATTCGCACACCACTATTTTAGTATATGGTTTGGTCTCCCCCTGGGGACCACTGTGTATTCTGTGCTACTTACCTTTTTCTATTGCAAAGTATTGTGTGCATTGTGTATATTCCCGGCTAGGATATATCTGTATGTGTTAGTGAGGGTCCTATAATAAATACATATTTTTATGAATACACTGTGTAGTTCTTTTTCACTTAATCTATACCTATAAGATTCTGTTCTTTTGAAACAAGCTGCTTGACACTACTTCTGGACTACCACTTAGAGAGCTTTCTAAGGTTGTCTAAGATGACTAAAATCACCCTAAGGGTTGGCTTGATCAATGCAAGGTGTCCACTCACATAAGTGTACGTCATATACTGAGCCAGCCTCTCACAACATGTCATCAAGGTGACTCAATATTTTACTTCTTTGCCCTGATGGACAACCAACCATTGTCAAAGTATTAATGAAACCCTAAGATTTTAGTGTCCTTGAACCAGGAAATATCTCTTCTAGTCTGCCCAAAAGATTTATTTTATGTGGGAAAAAAACAGGAAACATCTCTTCTAGTCTGTCCAAAAGATTTAGGTGCCGATCAAGATCCGGTAAAAACCGGGTACGAACCGTCGGACGGAGCATATTCTCCGTCCGACGCGTACCCGGTCGAAAAAATATACAAACATGGAATTACGATTCGCACGGAAATCCCATTTCCGTACGAATCGTACAAAACCCCGACCGACGAAAATAAACATACAAATGCGATCCGGGAAAGTGCCGACCTGACGTCGGGACGCACGCAGCCTGCCATTCACGAACCAGGAATTACGATTCGCACCGACGTCATCCCGCACGGTGAATATTTTCCGGCTGCCAAAAACTGCCGGGAATTCAGGACGACGCGAACAAGGAGTACCAGTACGCGACGGACAGACAGGATGACGCGAACAAGGAGTACCCGTACGCGACGGACAGACATGGACCCGAACCTAAGTGTCATCCCGGCCCTCATAGCAGTCGACCTCCTCTACAGGTTACGACGCAGACGCCGCAGAAGGTCAGAACAACTAAGGGAGGGGGGGAAAGGGGGGGGCAGGACCAGGGGCAGGCCACAAAACCCCCACCATAGTCACACAGCACACATGCCCTGGACATACCTGACTCCCAGGCCCTGGTCACTACGAGGGGGTGGGGCCGTGTCCAGCTAAGCCAGCGACCGCCACAACGGAAGTTCTTGACGACGCGAACCTGCAACACAACCAGACAGGTACGTCCCGTACCCACGCCTCAAGAGCGTGGGTACGAGTCGTACCACGCCCACACCTACGTCACCCCAACAATGGCGGGACGGCTCGTACCCACGTGGCAAAGGCCTGGGTACGGCCCGCACAAGCATCACATAGCGTGGGGACGGATATGTACGGACCGTACCCCCACCCCGTATGCATGGAGCAGACCCCCAACCCCAACAGTGCAAGTACGACACGTACCCCCACCCGCGGACGTATGGAGCGTACCCCCCACCCCAACAGTGTAAGTACGGCACGTACCCTCACCCGCGGACGTATGGAGCGTACCCCCCACCCCAACAGTGTAAGTACGGCACGTACCCTCACCCGCGGACGTATGGAGCGTACCCCCACCCCAACAGTGTAAGTACGACCTGTACCCTCACCCGCGGACGAATGGAGCGTACCCCCACCCCAACAGTGTAAGTACGACACGTACCCTCACCCGCGTTAGTATGGAGTGTACCCCCACCCCAACAGTGCAAGCACGACCCGTACCCTCACCCGCGGACGTATGGAGCGTACCCCCCACCCCAACAGTGTAAGTACGACCCGTACCCCCACCCGCGGATGTATGGAGCGTACCCCCGACCTCAACAGTGTAAGTACGACCCGTACCCTCACCCGCGGACGTATGGAGCGTACCCCCCACCACAACAGTGTAAGTACGACACGTACCCTCACCTCGAATGCATGGAGCGTACCCCCCACCCCAACAGTGTAAGTACGACCCGTACCCCCACCCGCGGACGTATGGAGCGTACCCCCCACCCCAACAGTGTAAGTACGACACGTACCCCCACCTCGAATGCATGGAGCGTACCCACATCCGTGTATGTTATGAGCGTACATATTGTGAAATAGGGGAGGTGGGTGCAGAGTCCTCCCAGCAATGCCCAGTCACAGGAGGGGCGGGTGCCTAACACTCCCAGCAGTGCCCAGACATGAGAGGGGTGTGTGCAGAGTCCTCCCAGCAGTGCCCAGAGACAGGAGGGGTGGGTGCAGAGTCCTCCCAGCAGTGCCCAGAGACAGGAGGGGTGGGTGCAGAGTCCTCCCAGCAGTGCCCAGTCACAGGAGGGGCAGGTGCCTAACACTCCCAGCAGTGCCCAGACATGAGAGGGGTGTGTGCAGAGTCCTCCCAGCAGTGCCCTGAGATAGGAGGGGTGGGTGCAGAGTCCTCCCAGCAGTGCCCAGACACAGGAGGGGTGGGTGCCTATCACTTCCAGCAGTGCCCAGACGCAGGAGGGGTGGGTGCAGAGACCCCCAGCAGTGCCCAGAGACAGGAGGGGTGTGTGCCTATCACTTCCAGCAGTGCCCAGACGCAGGAGGGGTGGGTGCAGAGACCCCCAGCAGTGCCCAGAGACAGGAGGGGTGGGTGCAGAGTCCTTTCCAGCAGTGCCCAGAGACAGGAGGGGTGGGTGCAGAGTCCTCCCAGCAGTGCCCAGAGACAGGAGGGGTGGGTGCAGAGCCCTCCCAGCAGTGCCCAGTCACAGGAGGGGCGGGTGCCTAACACTCCCAGCAGGGCCCAGACATGAGAGGGGTGTGTGCAGAGTCCTCCCAGCAGTGCCCTGAGACAGGAGGGGTGGGTGCAGAGTCCTCCCAGCAGTGCCCAGTCACAGGAGGGGCGGGTGCCTAACACTCCCAGCAGTGCCCAGACATGAGAGGGGTGTGTGCAGAGTCCTCCCAGCAGTGCCCAGACATGAGAGGGGTGTGTGCAGAGTCCTCCCAGCAGTGCCCAGAGACAGGAGGGGTGGGTGCAGAGTCCTCCCAGCAGTGCCCAGAGACAGGAGGGGTGGGTGCAGAGTTCCTCCCAGCAGTGCCCAGAGACAGGAGGGGTGGGTGCAGAGTCCTCCCAGCAGTGCCCAGAGACAGCAGTGCCCAGAGACAGGAGGGGTGGGTGCAGAGTCCTCCCAGCAGTGCCCAGAGACAGGAGGGGTGGGTGCAGAGTCCTCCCAGCAGTGCCCAGAGACAGGAGGGGTGGGTGCAGAGTCCTCCCAGCAGTGCCCAGTCACAGGAGGGGCGGGTGCCTAACACTCCCAGCAGTGCCCAGACATGAGAGGGGTGTGTGCAGAGTCCTCCCAGCAGTGCCCTGAGACAGGAGGGGTGGGTGCAGAGTCCTCCCAGCAGTGCCCAGAGACAGGAGGGGTGTGTGCAGAGTCCTCCCAGCAGTGCCCAGTCACAGGAGGGGCGGGTGCCTAACACTCCCAGCAGTGCCCAGAGACAGGAGGGGTGGGTGCAGAGTCCTCCCAGCAGTGCCCAGAGACAGGAGGGGTGGGTGCAGAGTCCTCCCAGCAGTGCCCAGTCACAGGAGGGGTGGGTGCCTAACACTCCCAGCAGTGCCCAGACATGAGAGGGGTGTGTGCAGAGTCCTCCCAGCAGTGCCCTGAGACAGGAGGGGTGGGTGCAGAGTCCTCCCAGCAGTGCCCAGTCACAGGAGGGGCGGGTGACTAACACTGCCCAGACATGAGAGGAGTGTGTGCAGAGTCCTCCCAGCAGTGCCCAGACATGAGAGGGGTGTGTGCAGAGTCCTCCCAGCAGTGCCCAGAGACAGGAGGGGTGGGTGCAGAGTCCTCCCAGCAGTGCCCAGAGACAGGAGGGGTGGGTGCAGAGTCCTCCCAGCAGTGCCTCCCAGCAGTGCCCAGACATGAGAGGGGTGTGTGCAGAGTCCTCCCAGCAGTGCCCAGAGACAGGAGGGGTAGGTGCAGAGTCCTCCCAGCAGTGCCCAGAGACAGGAGGGGTGGGTGCAGAGTCCTCCCTGCAGTGCCCAGAGACAGGAGGGGTGGGTGCAGAGTCCTCCCAGCAGTGCCCAGACATGAGAGGGGTGTGTGCAGAGTCCTCCCAGCAGTACCCAGAGACCGGAGGGGTGGGTGCAGAGTCCTCCCAGCAGTGCCCAGAGACAGGAGTGGTGGGTGCAGAGTCCTCCCAGCAGTGCCCAGAGACAGGAGGGGTGGATGCCTAACACTCCCAGCAGTGCCCATGGAACGCAAAGGGTGGAGTAGCCACAGATACCATGCCCACAAATGTCAGTCAGGTGCACAAAGACCCTGCAGTACATGTACCACATGTGTGCGAGGCTGGGAGTATACGCATGCATAGGGCCAAAAAGTAAACATGTCCACATGAAGTCATGTCAATAGTCCACATACACAAGTACAATGACTACCAAGGATGCCACGAATGATGCAGGTGGAGAATGGCTCAGCATGCATGTGCAAAGTTGAAGGACTCCGTCACACACCCAGCTAATGTACACACAGCTCTGCGCTAAAGTCAGGGGACACCCTGCAGGGAAGAAGTCAGGGTACACAGAGGAAGGAATACACCTTGGGACAATTGCAACATGCAGCAACTGCTTACATGAATGGAGAAAGCTAGCTAACACCGTGTGATGGCACACAGATTCCAGGGTCCCCCCTATGAGCAGCACACTACTACATTTCCCACACACCCAACACATGAACACCACCCACAACCATGTAGCAGCCCCACCAACAGCAATGCCAGCAAAGCAGGAGTGTTCCAAGGGCAAAAAATAAATAGCTTTATTCAGCACGATCCAAAAACTGGTATGTAGTAAGTTCAATATTTACAAAGCCCATAGGGCAGTCCAGGAGTCACAGCTGGATGGAGACACAGTGGGATGTGTGTCCCCTAGCTTGCCTGCACAGTTACAAGCCGTTGTCTTCCACAGGGGTGAGGGCATCATGTTGGGGGGAAGGAACAGGCACCGCACGGACAGGAGGGCGAAGGGTAGGCGACGTGGGTGCAGGGATGGAGGACTCCACCACAGGGGGTGGGGCAGGGCCAAAGGTGGATTCTAGGAGAGCGCTGCACACCTCGGCAAGGTCCTCCAGGGACTCCCCTGCACCCGAAGGAACCACAGGCCCCAAGGAGGGGGGGGGTCAGAGGGATGGGTCGCAGCTCCACTGGGGGAGGGTGTGGACAAGGGGGGGACTCAAGCACCCTGACCGTGGACTTCCTTGACCGCTTGCGGGGTGGTGTCACTGTGGGGCTCAGGGACAGAGCGGCCATGAAGGAGTCTTTGGGGGAGATGTGGCCAGGAGAGCTGAGGGGAGGGGATTTGGAGGGAGTGGATTGTGTGGAATGCGGACTCCCACTCTGGCTGCGTGTCACACGTTTGCCCCCCGACCCAGTGGGTGTGCCTACTTCACCCTGTGTGTGCGTGTCAGGAGGTGTGCGGCGGACCTTCCCTGCTGGTGTGGTGCCTGTGTCTGTTGTGGTGGGTGCATGCTTACGTCTGGGTGTATTTGGGACAGGCATGGGAGTGGGAAGTGTGGAAGGGGCAGGGGTAGGGGGAGGGACGTAGCGCTGCAGGAGACCCACTGCTGCAGTCAGTGTGGAGTCTATGGACCTCAGCAAGTTGCGTTGGTCAGCCTGCGATGAATGAATGCCCTCCAAGTATGCCTCCATGTTGTTGAGAACCTGGCTGTGGGCATGGAGGACATTAAGGTTCGCAGTCTGACCAATCTGCAACTGCCGCTGGATGTCCACAGACTCAGCATTGGCGGCAGCAGTGGATACAGGGGCAGGGGGTGCGGTGCCTGGCAGGAAGGAGACATGTGGTGACCCGGCACGTTGGGAAGGGACACGAGCACGTGGGAGGCGGCTGATGCCAATGGAGGGGGCGGTGCGAGATGTAGGGCTGCTGTCAGATGGTGGTGCAGCCACCGCCCACTCGGAGAGATCATCCTCGGACCCGTCAGCTTCATACTCTGTTGTGCCAGTCGACAGGTCCCCGGGTTCACTCTCCTCCGCCTCAGTCCCACTCGAAGTGCCAGCCCCGATGTCACCGCTGGCACTGGTGCTCGGTCCCTCCGCGCCGTCTGTGTCCATGTCTCCCTCTGTGTCCCCCGACGATGCTGTGGGCAGGGTGAAGAGACAGAAATTAATCATACACCTGTATACATATGTCACATGAGTCAAATCTACTTAGGTTACAGTGCATAGCCTGAAACAAAGGAAGAGTTACAACTACAAAACAAGGTACATATGTAGGCCCTGCAAGACACAGTTGTGTGACCCACCATGGCATGGAAAAACTATGGAGAGCATGACACAATAGCAAATGAGATGACATGGAATTTTGACTGAGGAGCAAGGCCCTGGGGACAATCCAGCACTGCATCTGCACCAAACAGCGTGGCAGGAAATTGGGATGAGCAGGGACCATATCCAGGAACTAGAGGCACATGCAGCATAGGTAATACTGATAACATGCCCACCCTGACTGGCACACTGCACCTTGAGTGTATGTCCAGACAAACATCACACACTGGCCAGTCCTAGCAAGGAGATTACAGGTCTTGACATGTAGGCCATGCCCGCACCACCCACCCCCTACATGAGACAAATCTGTGGAGACACAGGAAGCACTTACATCTCTTAGTCTGGGTGAAATACACATGGGATGCAATAATTCAATATTGCACAGCAAATACCCAAGGTGCGCCTGTCCAAATAATCATGTACAAATGGGCATCATCAGATGATTGCAACAAGACACACAGGCAATGGCCACCGTGAGTATGTACTTGGAAAATCAGGTCAGGCTGGATAGTGGACACTTGTAATACATCTCACGTCAATATACATGGTGCCAGGGGACAATGGCACAGAGCACAACCTATGCTGTAGACACAGAGATTGTCGACATTCTCGGATTACACACATGATACCTAGGAAAATATGCCCCTGGGGACAGTAGTGGCCACACAAGTCCATGCTCCTGAATGGGAATGACTGCAACACACGCTAACATCCCTGCACTATGCGTAACGCACTCATGCACATCATGTCACAGGCCACCACATGGGACATGCCTGCTGGAAGGCCTCGCACTCGAGAGATTACCTCCCATGTCTGGACTCAGCATTAGTGCCAACTGACATGGAACCCACAAGTCCAGAACTGGACAGGGCACAGGCAAGGTCACAAAACCTGTTACACACCACCCCCACACATGATGCTGCAGGCATTGTACACTTGGAGAAGGTGTCAGGCTACATAACCTTGTGATGGAGTGACTACACACAGACCAGGGAACACATTGCAAGGAGGGGAAGGGAGGCAGGAGAGCACTGCAATACTGTGGGTAACAGGATCTGCACAGCACCATAAACCCTGGAAGTGTATCCATGGAACAGTGCACTTACAAATGCTGGTGAAACACAACAAACACACACATGTACCTACCCCCTTCCGGCTGCTGCATCTCCTGTAGGCGCCTGTCCAAGTCTGGAAAGACCACCGCCAGCACACGTTTCCGGATGTGGGAGAGACGGCGGCGCCCGCGGTTCTTATGGCTCTCAGGTGAGTCCCCCAGCAGGACCCGTGCGATCCTCCGCGTCCAGCACCGGATATCCTGCCAGCGTTTCCTCACCTGGGACAGGTGCCGCCTCCAACCATCCGCACTCCTCACTGCGCTGACGGCGTCCAGCCATATCTGCTCCTTGGCACAGGCGTCTACCTGTGAGGATGAACAAGTGACACTACATCAATACACCTGGCACATGTCACAGGGACACAGATTAGAACACATTTGCTGTTTACAACAAGGCATAGTGTGCATCCAACGCATTGCACCTTTGTCATAGGGACATGATCCTCTGGGGGAAGGCCAAAAGCAGTACGTGCCATTGAAAGGACACAGGTGGAATGAGGGCAACTACACAATCAATGAGCCAGGCTCACACTGTGCATCACACCCACCCCTCCTGTCTCTGGGCACTGCTGGGAGTGATAGGCACCCACCCCTCCTGTCTCAGGGCACTGCTGGGAGTGATAGGCACCCACCCCTCCTGTCTCAGGGCACTGCTGGGAGACATCAGGCATTCCCCCCCCCTGGGACCCCCCTACAGTACATAGCATGTGTGTCACACCTGGACACAATGGCAGAAGTCACAGTCACAAAAAAGGGACACAGTCTGTGCCAGTGGACACTGCACTCACCTGATAACCTGGTCGCCCATACAGCATGGGGTACCGTGGGAGGATCACATCCACCAAAGCCATGTTCTCCTCCAGGGTGAATGGCTGTGACCTCTCCACAGCCCTTGACATGGTTCCAGGGAATCAGTAGCAGCAGCTGGGTCATGGAATACAGAGATGTGCAGGCAAGTGCTCCCTCATGGGACCTGGCTGCCTTATATCTGCCTTGCTGGCCCATCTCATGCACAGGAGTACAGAGTGATTGGTCACTCACATTTGCATCCTATGTTTCCTCCAATCCCTTCAAACCTAGCAGTCTGTGGGTTCTCAATCTGTTTTTTTCTCCTGCATGATGTCAGCCCCACAAACACATTGCAACAAAGTAGACACATTCCAACTGACTTCTGCTGTGCACCTTCCTGAACAAATTCAAAATTTGAACTTGGTCTCCATGACAACCAGCATGCATGTAGGCCTTAATACTTGTCTCTCATGTGTCCCCTATGTAATTTGGAGCTTCACACACAGGTACGGTGCGTTCCGGGGCCCTAGGGCACCCCAAATGCATAGCAACGGCCCGTACACGCGTGCCTACGTTCACTATCACTATGGGTGTCCTCGCGTATGCGTACTCATAGTGGTACGGGCCGTACACGCGCCTGTACGCTCCCTATCACTATGGGTGTCCTCGCGTATGCGTACTCGTAGTGGTACGGGCCGTACACGCGCCTGTACGCTCACTATCAGTATGGGTGTTCTCGCGTATGCGTACACGTAGTGATAGGGAGCGTACAGGCGCGTGTACGGCCCGTACCACTACGTGTATGCATACGCGAGGACACCCATACTGATAGGGAGCGTACAGGCGTGTGTACGGCCCTACCACTATGGGTGTTCTTGCATATGCGTACTCGTAGTGGTACGGACCGTACACATGCCTGTACGCTCACCATCACGATGGGTACACATACGGCAGCACTCCCGTAGTGATATGGGAACGTACACAGGCCCTCTTAGCAGCAGTACGGCGGTTTTCACACATCACAGTGGTGACAGGCAGCACACAGGAAGAAATAGGGCGGACATACTTGTCCATGGATGGACATCAAGGCATTGTCTGGGCAGTACTACATGTGTGGGGCACAGGTGTGACAGGCTGTGATGTGGAACATTACTCCTGAGTCGAGAAGGCACCAGATGTATGATGAGATGTGTACAGTTGTAATGTGTGACGGTGCAATGTGTGCCAGGCATGCCCTTGACTCCTTGGACATGTGTGCATGTCGTACTGCACACTTGGGATGACCGACACTGGCATGGCACGGACACCAACACACGGAAGTGTCCCCTGATGCCCGGTACAGGGGTTACCACACCTGACTTGTCACTACCCACGGTGCACGATGTGACTATGTCATGTATGTGTGGGGGCTTCCCATTAGGTTGATGTTGGAGCACCCTCAAAAGCTGCAGCTGTTGCATCAACCAACATGTGTCTGTGTGTAGATTGACATTGCACACTGTTCCGCACACCATGCCACATGTGGTTTCGGATGTGAGGTGCGCATGTATGCATGGGACACGGAGTAGCGTGACAAGGACATGTCTGCATCCTCTCAATGAATGTGTGGTGAGTCATGACATGTGCACCTTCATGGCAAGGTGTGTGGGCTGTCCTAGTGTAATGTCATGTGACCTGTGGCTCGAGTGTTCCGCTACCAGTCTCTGCAATCGGCATCCTACTTCTGCTGATGTGTGGGTGTATGTCACTCCTGTCTTGTGTCTGGCTGTTCACTTGCACTGGGACACAGCTAATCTCATGGCATGGCATGGGGAGGTTCTCAATCTCCGTGTGTAGCTGGGTCTTGGTAGGAGTGTCACCTGGCAGCCATACGTGTCCAGGGCATTTGGCACATACCTCACTCCGTATGTAGCATATGTGTATAGACAGATTAACATGTGCTCAGTACAAATTATTTGTTGTTGTGGTGCACTCACTCTTCCTTGTCATTTCCAAATTACTGCAGAGCGCCGCCTCTTCCCCGAGCAATGCCGGACTTGGCTGCCATGCGGGAGAATGATCGTATCCGGTGCTACCGCTTCCCACAACGGTTGATTCTGGAGTTGACGGCGAGACTGGCACCACACCTGCAACCGCTGCACAGGTATCCTACGGCACTGACACCCAAGCTGAAGGTAATGGCAGCCCTACATTTTCTAGCCACGGGTACCTTTCAAAATACCATAGCTCATGTTGGTGGCATGTCCCAGAGCATGTTCTGCCGTGTGCTGCATGATTTCTTAGAGGCCATGTTGATTCACCTGGATGACTTCATCAAGTTCCCAACCCCTGAACAGTTGACTGGGGTCAAGCGTGGATTCTATGCCCTGGGAGGGATGCCCCATGTCATTGGGTCCATAGATGGGACACATGTTGCTTTGGTACCACCACACGCACAGGAGGTAGCGTACCGCAATCGGAAGCACTACCACTCCATCAATGCCCTTGTGGTGTGTCTGTCCAACATGGTGATTTCACATGTCTGTGCTCGTTTTCCAGGATCAGCACACGATGCCTACATCATGAGGCGTAGCAGGGTGCCTGAAATGATGACGCAGCTGCTCAACGAACGAGCATGTGTTGTTGGTGGGTACAGTCTGTCTGTCCTGTATTTTGCATAGCCTACCGGCACGACCGCTTCACCAGTTCTAACGATGTCCATGTGCTTCCCATGTAGGGGACGCTGGCTATCCCAACATGCCATGGCTGATCACACCTCTCCGCAACCCCATCACGCCGGCCCAGCTCCGCTACAACACCGCCCATGGCCGGACCAGGCGAGTGATAGAGAGGACGTTTGACCTGCTGAAGAGCCGATTCAGGTGCCTACACAAGACCGGCGGCGCGCTCCCATATGCCCCTGCGAAGGTCTACAAAATCTTCATGGTCTGCTGCATGCTGCACAACATGGCAGTTGAGCAAGCTGTGCCACTCATCCTGGATCAAGCTGACCAGGACCATCCACCCGTGGAGGACGAAGGGCTTGGCAATGGGGCTAGTGATGTGGAGGATGTTGAGCCGCAAGAGGACATCCGGACTCGGCTCATACGCGACTTCTTTGCTTAGTGGTGAGTACCAGTGTCTGAGTGTGCACACATTGCTCCACGTGTGGCATGTGTTGTGATGTGTGTCTCCACCTGCATGTATGGCACGTGAGTCAGAGGTGTGTGTGGGTGTGTCACTGGAGTGATGGGGGCAGTGATGGTTGTATTTCCCCAGTCATAATTGTGACCTAGCATGTTGTCATCCATACATGTGTCGAGTACATGCACATGCAAGTGGCTGTGCTTTTTGTGGCTGACTTCTTGTGTGTCTCTCATCCCCAGGTACTTGCTCATGCCGTCTGCTGGTTGCATTGTTGTGGCACTGCTATTCCTCATGGACACGTCATCGTGTGCTGACTCAGCGTTACACGCACGGACAAGTTTGGAAGTCTCCTTAGGGTAAGGGATGCATCAGGGGTGTATTGGGTGTGGCAGTTGTTCACGATGTATGCACACTGCCCCTGTCGATGTTTGGTTCCTCTGCAGCCATGTAGCATCACCATGGGACACAACATGCAGCTGTGTACACCTGAATAGATGGTCTGACTGGTTGACAGTCATCAGTGATGGGATAGTGGATTGTGATGATGGCATCAATGTGTGTAACACTGCCCTCGGACACATGCGGTTTGCATTTGCTTGACATGGTGTGGGACTTCTACATCAGCGGATCAATGGTGTATGGCAGTCTCTCCGTGAGCAGCTGTGGGTGTTTAGCTGTTAGCCGACAATTGTGTGCCAGTTCCATGGCTATCACGCATTAGTGCTGCAGAAGGGGGGTGCCAGTGTTGGACCCACATGTTACTCCACATGAAGTGGTCATGTGTACTTCAAGTTGCCTCTGCAATCCCGAAAACATGACTAATAAAGGTGTCCCTATGCCTCCAAGGTGCCTCTTCTCAGTCAATGCTGGTGTGTTGCCACGGTGCATCCAGCATGTCTGGCATGGTTTTCCCTGATAGTGGCTATGTGTCTATGTTTCGAGTAGCAAGATGCAAGCTGTGTGTGTGGGCTGAGACTGTGTATTGTGCATGATGTCCATGAGTGTGTGGGTATTGTGACATGTGCCATCCCCATGCATCCAACGTTGGCCAGGCCCCCATTCTCTGCATCCACCGGACTCAAGCTTGCAGGACATGGTTCTGCCACCTGTCTACACATACCTGGGTGCCCCCCAGGACACTGGACGGGATCCCTGACCTCTGCGCATGACTGTTGCTGTACTCAATGTGTCTGTCAGCACGGTTGTGCGGCCACCCCCTCAGCTGGTTGGGCCCATCATGGGTGTGTATGGTGCTCCATGTCTGTCTTGCCTAATACACTGTGACCCGTGTGTCCTGTGCCAGACTCAGGCCCCAGGGTGTGGATGGTTGAAGTCAAAAGGGAAGTCAGGCATGTTTAGACTTTACAAGACACATGTAAGGTAATAATGCAACCAGCAGGCATATTCTCTTCATGGTGTGATTTTTTATTATTGGGGGGGGGGTATGACGTTAGGGGCTTTCCGAGAGTTTCAAATCCAAAGTTCAGTAGGGGAGTTGGTGTCCTTGCCATTGGAAGTCCTCTGAGTCCATGCCACAGTCTTTGTCAACATTGGTCAGACAGTGGCCATGTGGCAGAGAATGTCTCTTGATGCTGTGATGCTGTTGCTCCAGTGGGCCAGGTGCCAGGCCAGGTGTCCTGGGAGATGGTGATGTAGCGCCGACCCTCACGGTCTTTTCCGTGGACGACCCGCCCTCCTGCGGGGACCCTCAGACGCAGGCCGTGATGACGTCTGGGATGCTCCATCGGATGTATCCTCCTCCTCCTCCTGATCCCTCCCTGTGGGTGGTGATGTTCTACGCCTTCTGGCACAGGGAGGGTTGGCCATGTTGTCGGCCATCCAACGGAGTGTATCGTGAATTCCCGTGTACGCCGTCACGAGCTCAGCCTGTCCGTCCTCCATCCTCCGTTGGTGTTGCAGTAGACAGGCATGTAGCGCCGCATGTTGCTGGGCCTGCTGGGTCTTGATCCCCTCGAGGAAGGACACAACCTGGGCCAGGCCCGTGGTGTCCTGCCGGTATGTGTCCAGGATGTTTCGGACATGGGAATATACCGGTTCTGCAGCCAACTGGTCAGGCTGGCGCCTCTGCCGTCCTCCACTCCCACCACCCCTGCCCACTTGCACCTGGCCTGCCCTTGTGGGCACATCGGGTCTCCGGGACCCCTGAGGGGTGGCATTGGCGTTGTCGCCTGCCTCCTCCTGGGTGCCCGGGACACCGTGTCCCTCCTGGCCAGCCTGGCTGCTTTGTGGTGGTGGGGCAGGGATCCTGGGTGTCTCCTGGGATGTGGCAGGAGTGGGGGTGGTGGTTGGCCCCGTTGTACCTGACGCAGGTGCTGCAGGTCGTTGGACACCAGAGGGGCCAGGTTGGTCGGGGTCGTCCACAGAGTGGTGAGAGTCGTCGCTGCCGGTGGGATCGGCCTCCCGCAGAGCCAGGTCCTGTGAGTCTTCCCCCCCAGTGTTGGGGGGTGAACCACGAGGTTGACCTGTGTGTGAGAGAGACAATGTTAATTTTGTTCCATGCAACATCCATGTTTCATCAGTTTCAAAGTTGGCACATTTCCTTTTGGAATTAGGATCTGTCTTGCATTCCACTCACAGTGCACTTGTGCATGGGTGTGTCCCTTGGGCACCACTTTGGCGCCTTTAACTATGTGTGGCACAGTCTTACTTGCTGCCTCAAGTGTGACTGCACTCAGCAGTGGAGTGGGCAGGTGTGGCGAGCCGTGCATTAGCACCTTCCGTGTTGCACTGTACGTGGGCACATGAAGTTGTTCCACACACTTCAATGATGCAGGTAGCTGTCGTTGTGCTCGTGCACAGGTTGTGACATGGCCCTGTGTTTTGCCATGGAGGAGAGGGGGGGTGCTGGCACTGGCCACCCTTGTCTACATGCACGCAGTCCACCTGCTGACGAGCAGACATTCCCACACACCACAAGGCTGATTTGCTCTCCCTGTGTGTCCCTCCCTCTCTGTCCCCCTCTCCCTCCCTCTGTGTGTCAGCCTCCTCCCTCTGTCCGTCTCCCTGTGTCTCCCTCCCTCTCTGTCCCCCTCTCCCTCCCTCCGTGTGTCAGCCTCCTCCCTCTGTCTGTCTCCCTGTGTCTCCCTCCCTCTCTGTCCCCCTCTCCCTCCCTCCGTGTGTCAGCCTCCTCCCTCTGTCAGTCTCCCTCTGTCTCCCTTTCTCCCTCCCTCTGTCAACCTCCTCCCTCTGTCCGTCTCCCTTTCTCCCTCCGTCAACCTCCTCCCTCTGTCCATCTCCCTGTGTCTCCCTCCCTCTCTGTCCCCCTCTCCCTCCCTCCGTGTGTCAGCCTCCTCCCTCTGTCCGTCTCCCTCTGTCTCCCTTTCTCCCTCCCTCTGTCAACCTCCTCCTTCTGTCCGTCTCCCTTTCTCCCTCCCTCTGTCAACCTCCTCCCTCTGTCCGTCTCCCTGTGTCTCCCTCCCTCTCTGTCCCCCTCTCCCTCCCTCTGTGTGTCACCCTCTGTCACCTCAGCCCAGCTTCCTGGGCACACACTGTTAGCAGTTCTTTGAATGGCCCTTGGCTTGTTGCTGTGAGTTTGTTTGTGATCTCCAGGCACCCATTGGGTGTAGTGTGTGTGTCTGCGCTGCTGCTGTGGTGGTGTGTGCTGCCACTCTTTCACAGTGTTGGCTGTTCATTAGCTGCTGTAATGTGCAAAAACGTGCCTTCACCCCATGTGTTAATGCAAGGCGTCCGCCATTTGCTGGCGAGTCTTTCCTGTGTGGGGACACAGTGTTAGTCTGGCTGTGACCTAGGCCATATGGGCAGAGGGCATTGTTGTCTGCTTCTGAGTTGCACTATGTGATTTTTTGGGCCCACCCTCCCGCCATCCGGCTTATCGTGTCATGTGTTGGTGTCTTCTGTGGCCTGTGACTTGACATTGTCCAGCTGGGTGCATGGGGCATGGTGGCGGCAGTGACATGTGCGTGTTCATGGAGTGTGGTTGAGTCATGCGATAGCTTGGGGTGGTTGCGTGCCTGTTTGTGGGTTTGGTTGTGGATGACGTTCCCCCCATGTGAGGTGCGTTGTTTGTGTACTCACCCGGGTCTCGGAGTCCTCCTAATCCTTCGACTGCCTCCACCGGCAGTATGGCCATCACCCTCTCCTCCCAGGGATGGTAGTGTACGGGTCTGCGGGACGGCCCTCCTCCAGTGACGTTGGCCTGGTTGTGTTCGTCCGTCATCTTGGCTCGGACCCTCCTCCGCAGATCGTACCACTTGGCTTGGCATTCCTGCTTGTTCCTTCTGGTGTCCGCAACAGCATTCACAGCATCAACGATGGTCTGCCACATGGCTGTTTTTTCTGCAATGTTGGTCTGTCTGACCAATGTTCCAAAGAGGTGTGGCTCGACTCTGAGGATTTCATCGACAAGGACCTCCAACTCTCGGTTACTGAACTTTGGATTCTTGTTAATGGGCATGGTGAGGGGTGTGGGTGTGGATGGTGGGGGGTGTGTGTGGATGGTTGTGGGTGTGTGGGTGTGGTTGTGCAGGTGTATGTGTGTGTGAATGTGATGGGGTGTGTTTGTGAAGGTGGTTGTGTGAAGGTGTGCAAGTGTAAGGTGTGGTGAAGCTTGTAGTATGTTGCTGTAGGTTGTCTGAGGGGTCTGGCAGCAGTGATTCTGTTGCAAAGGCTCATGGTTTGTGTGTGTGGGCCCTTTTTATTGGTCCATTGGTGGGTGTGGCTGTGTTTGAAGTTTGGGTGTGTGTGTTATAAGGAGTGGTGGTGTTTCGGGCCTCTGTTTGTTTTTGGCAGTTGCAGGTCAGTGAATGTGTTTTTTTAGTGGTTGTTGGACATGTTTAGTGGCTTTGTGCCATTCGAATGGTGTATTCTTGTGTTGTTTTGTTTTGTCCTGGTTGTGTACGTGCGTTTTTAGCGTGTGTACGGTGTGTACATGGGCCATTTGGTTGTACAGTGCTGTCCTTGTGTGTGGCTTGGTACGACTCGTACATGCGGTTGTGATGTTGGGGCCTGGGGTGCGCTCCGTACTTAGGAGGTTGTGGTGGGGGTACGACTCGAACGTACTGGGGTGTACATACACGGGGGTAGGACACGTACAGGGGTGGGGGTATGACTCGAACGTACAGGGGTGTACATACACTGGGGTACGACACGTACAGGGGTGGGGGTAGGACTCGAACGTACAGGGGTGTACATACACGGGGGTACGACACGTACAGGGGTGGGGGTACGACTCGAACGTACAGGGGTGTACATACACGGGGGTACGACACGTACAGGGGTGGGGGTACGACTCGAACGTACTGGGGTGTACATACACGGGGGTAGGACACGTACAGGGGTGGGGGACCGACTCGAACGTACAGGGGTGTACATACACGGTGGTACGACACGTACAGGGGTGGGGGTACGACTCGAACGTACTGGCGTGTACATACACGGGGGTAGGACCTGTACAGGGGTGGGGGTAGGACTCGAACGTACAGGGGTGTACATACACGGTGGTATGACACGTACAGGGGTGGGGGTACGACTCGAACGTACAGGGGTGTACATACACGGTGGTATGACACGTACAGGGGTGGGGGTACGAATCGAACATACAGGGGTGTACATACACGGGGGTAGGACACGTACAGGGGTGTACATACACGGGGGTAGGACACGTACAGGGGTGGGGGTACGACTCGAACGTACTGGGGTGTACATACACGGGGGTAGGACACGTACAGGGGTGGGGGTAGGACTCGAACGTACAGGGGTGTACATACACGGTGGTACGACACGTACAGGGGTGGGGGTACGACTCGAACGTACAGGGGTGTACATACACGGGGGTAGGACACGTACAGGGGTGTACATACACGGGGGTAGGACACGTACAGGGGTGGGGGTAGGACTCGAACATACAGGGGTGTACATACACAGTGGTACAACACGTACAGGGGTGGGGGTACGACTCCAACGTACAGGGGTGTACATACACGGTGGTACGACACGTACAGGGGTGGGGGTACGACTCAAACGTACTGGGGTATACATACACGGGGGTAGGACACGTACAGGGGTGGGGGTACGACTCGAACGTACAGGGGTGTACATACACGGGGGTACGACATGTACAGGGGTGGGGGTAGGACTCGAACGTACAGGGGTGTACATACACGGGGGTACGACACGTACAGGGGTGGGGGTAGGACTCGAACGTACAGGGGTGTACATACACGGTGGTACGACACGTACAGGGGTGGGGGTACGACTCGAACGTACAGGGGTGTACATACACGGGGGTACGACACGTACAGGGGTGGGGGTACGACTCGAACGTACTGGGGTGTACATACACGGGGGTAGGACACGTACAGGGGTGGGGGTACGACTCGGACGTACTGGGGTGTACATACACGGGGGTAGGATACGTACAGGGGTGGGGGTACGACTCGAACGTACAGGGGTGTACATACACGGTGGTACGACACGTACAGGGGTGGGGGTACGACTCGAACGTACAGGGGTGTACATACACAGTGGTACGACATGTACAGGGGTGGGGGTACGACTCGAACGTACAGGGGTGTACATACACGGGGTAGGACATGTACAGGGGTGTACATACATGGGGGTAGGACACGTACAGGGGTGGGGGTACGACTCGAATGTACAGGGGTGTACATACACGGGGGTAGGACACGTACAGGGGTGTACATACACGGGGGTAGGACACGTACAGGGGTGGGGGTAGGACTCGAACGTACAGGGGTGTACATACACGGTGGTACGACACGTACAGGGGTGGGGGTATGACTCGAACGTACAGGGGTGTACATACACGGTGGTACGACACGTACAGGGGTGGGGGTACGACTCGAACGTACTGGGGTGTACATACACGGGGGTAGGACACGTACAGGGGTGGGGGTACGACTCGAACGTACAGGGGTGTACATACACGGGGGTACGACATGTACAGGGGTGGGGGTAGGACTCGAACGTACAGGGGTGTACATACACGGGGGTACGACACGTACAGGGGTGGGGGTACGACTCGAACGTACAGGGGTGTACATACACGGTGGTACGACACGTACAGGGGTGGGGGTACGACTCGAACGTACAGGGGTGTACATACACGGGGGTACGACACGTACAGGGGTGGGGGTACGACTCGAACGTACTGGGGTGTACATACACGGGGGTAGGACACGTACAGGGGTTGGGGTACGACTCGGACGTACTGGGGTGTACATACACGGGGGTAGGACACGTACAGGGGTGGGGGTACGACTCGAACGTACAGGGGTGTACATACATGGTGGTACGACACGTACAGGGGTGGGGGTACGACTCGAACGTACTGGGGTGTACATACACGGGGGTAGGACACGTACAGGGGTGGGGGTAGGACTCGAACGTACAAGGGGTGTACATACACGGTGGTACGACACGTACAGGGGTGGGGGTACGACTCGAACGTACAGGGGTGTACATACACGGTGGTACGACACGTACAGGGGTGGGAATACGACTCGAACGTACAGGGGTGTACATACACGGGGGTAGGACACGTACAGGGGTGTACATACACGGGGGTAGGACACGTACAGGGGTGGGGGTAGGACTCGAACGTACAGGGGTGTACATACACGGTGGTACGACACGTACAGGGGTGGGGGTACGACTCGAACGTACAGGGGTGTACACACACGGGGGTAGGACACGTACAGGGGTGTACATACACGGGGGTAGGACACATACAGGGGTGGGGGTAGGACTCGAACGTACAGGGGTGTACATACACGGTGGTACGACACGTACAGGGGTGGGGGTACGACTCGAACATACAGGGGTGTACATACACAGTGGTACGACACGTACAGGGGTGGGGGTACGACTCGAACGTACTGGGGTGTACATACACGGGGGTAGGACACGTACAGGGGTGGGGGTACGACTCGAACGTACAGGGGTGTACATACACGGGGGTAGGACACGTACAGGGGTGTACATACACGGGGGTAGGACACATACAGGGGTGGGGGTACGACTTGAACGTACAGGGGTGTACATACACAGGGGTAGGACACGTACAGGGGTGTACATACATGGGGGTAGGACACGTACAGGGGTGGGGTATGACTCAAACGTACTGGGGTGTACATACACGGGGGTAGGACACGTACAGGGGTGGGGGTACGACTCGAACATACAGGGGTGTACATACACGGGGGTAGGACACGTACAGGGGTGGGGGTACGACTCGAACGTACAGGGGTGTACATACACGGGGGTAGGACACGTACAGGGGTGTACATACACGGGGGTAGGACACGTATAGGGGTGGGGGTACGACTCGAACGTACTGGGGTGTACATACACGAGGGTAGGACACGTACAGGGGTGGGGGTACGACTCGAACGTACAGGGGTGTACATACACGGTGGTACGACATGTACAGGGGTGGGGGTACGACTCGAACGTACAGGGGTGTACATACACAGGGGAAGGACACGTACAGGGGTGTACATACACGGGGGTAGGACACGTACAGGGGTGGGGGTACGACTCGAACATACTGGGGTGTACATACACGGGGGTAGGACACGTACACGGGTGGGGGTACGACTCGAACGTACAGGGGTGTACATACACGGGTGGGGGTGTACATACACGGGGGTACGTCTCGGACGTACGGGGGCGGGGGGAGTGTTGGGCACGTATGCGGGCACATGTCTCCATGGTTGCTATGGGAGTTCGGTGCGGACGGTGTTTTTTCCATACGGTTGTGACATCGGACGCACGGGATGGATCGTGATTCCTCGGTTGGACTTGACTTTTCACATTTGTACGGTAAATCGTCCGAGGACGTGTCGGACACATTTTCCGACCCGAGGACGTGTGGGGAATAATTCCCAAGGCGGTTCGTATGGACTTTTGACCATGCGAATCGTGATTGCCAGTTTGTACGGCACTTGTACGATTCGTACGGTAAAAAGACCGGATACGAGTCGTACGGGGAATTTTTTCACCGGATCGTAATTGGCACCTTAATGTATGTGAAAAAAGCAATAGAGATTACAAGTTGATCCAACTAGTCTCCATGAATTTAGTCATCAGATGTGAGCATGTCAGCCTTTAAATTGTGGTGTGCATAGAGGAACATTTAATTGGAGTAATCTGAAGTCAGTGTTGAACAAGATCAATGTCAGAAAAGAACAATGACAGCTAATGGACTGCAGTTTCTTTGGATTCCCCCCAATGGAAGGTAAAATCTCCTGGAAATGTGTTAAAATGAGAGAGGATAGGGCAGCTAGTAACATGCTCTGTACACTCCTCAGTAAAGTACATATTGGCATGTATGCATGATATATGGTATTAAATCAGACAGAAACGTGATTAATTGTGTGGTATACATGTCGGTGGCTGCTGCACTACATTAGACAGAGTTTCTACAAATATGCCCTAGCCATTTTGGCCTGGCAAAATAAACCTTTTCCCACGCCCAAACCTAATTTTTAAATATGTAGAAGTCACCCCTAAGGTTGGCCCTAAATATCCCATAGGGCAGTGTGCAGTGTATTTAAAAGATGGACATGTACTTTTAAGTTTTAATTGGCCTGGTAGAAAAAAAAAGCTCTTCCATTTGTTTTCCTGTACTGCAAGGTCTACCTCTCCCCTAGGATAACATCAGGTTTCTTTATTACATTTAATAAGTGAAAACATTTAATGGGGAGCAGGTAGACAGGTCAGGTTTGGTGCCTGAACAATATTAATTAAAGACCCTCTTTAATGGTAAAGTAAGCTTTTAAGTCACAAATCTAAAAATGCCACTTTTAGAAAGTTGCATTTTCTTGTCCAAAGACTAAAGGAGCCATACTCCAACTAGGGAGAATGGATAATAAATCATTACCCATTGAAGACCAACAATTAATCCACTTTCCTGAGAAAACTTCTTGCCAAAGGAGGATAATCATTTTAAGGTAGCATTAAAAGCACTGTGAAAGGAGAAGTGTTTTAAAGGCAAAAGAAGATAGCGATGATGTAGCAGAGCACCACGGTGCATAAGGGACTTCTTTGGGATTTCCGGCGTAGATAGTTACATGATCCTTGCAAAGGTACCTGAATCAGAAATTGTGGAATGGTCTGAATATTTGCAGCATAGTGCTGTTTCTTTTTGTGTAACTTTGGTGGTTTATTTAAGAGATGCTAGCTCCCACTGTTTCTTCTCAGCCATACCTGCGATTTTAGATATGTGTGTGACATCGTTCTCTTTGAAGTATTGTGGTGTTTCAAGATATTATTGACCTGATTCTTTAAAAGTGGAATATTTGACTTCTAAACTTTTCTGATGACAACTATGACTTTTTGGATAATTCTTCATTAAATATTTGCTTTAACAAGGAATTGATTGAATACTCATTCAGCAAGGTTTTCAAAATACACACAGATTAAATATATTCTTAGACCTGCTTCTACTTTTTCTTACAAGACTCTTGATTTAATCTTGGTATTTGTCATTCTTACATCTACAAGTCATTTTTCCTCGTGTTCTCAGACCTGGTTTTTTAACAGTGTTCTGTGAGTAAAACAAAGGAGGCTTACAATAGCTGAGAAATCCTACAAATTAAAATGTATTGACTGATTTAGTGATACCACAGGCTCAGATACTTCAGAACACTCATTTCAACCAAAGTAAGGCTCTTTCCCATGGTTATTCCTAATGTTTCACCTGCATCCAAACTGCCTCCAGCCCTGAATGCTAGCAATAACATAAGCCAAAGAAGGATCAACCTTCTCAAACAAAAGCATCACCTTCATCATCCATGGGCGTATTACTAGAGGGCATACAAGCACTTAAGCCATTTATGAAAGAAAAAAATGTGAGGCTTCATTCTTTAGCTGATAAATTCTCAAATATGGACATGTAAGTCTCAGAATTCAAACAAAGAGTGAGCGATTTACAAGATGCAACATTTTAAAAAAACAGATTCCTTCAAAAGGAAGTCTCAATACTTAAAACACAAAGATGATTTTGGGGCATTTTTCGTCATTTTTTCCACAATTTGTGAACATGTCAGATACATTAATTTAAAATTTCAAAGAGCTCATAGTATTGGCTATAAATCAGGTTGTGCCATGACTTCTTCCAAACCTATAGATGTAATAATCAAATTCCTTGCATCCACAGACTTCCTAACAGTTCTTACAGCTGTCAAAAGAGAAGATTTTTTTGTCTAGAAATGCTTTATTCTTTTCACGGGATATCACTAAAATATTTGCTGATCGTAGAAAGAAATCCTTAGACAGACATCTAGTATTGAAAGCCCTTAATGTGAGATTTGGTTTTAAAATTAACTCTAACAAAAATATTGTTGAGTTGCTATACATGCCTGATATGTATTTTCAAATGGCTCTCATTTCTCTTTCGTCCCTTTCTAATCTATGTCATCGATATACATATATCTGCGTATTATCGCTTCTCCCAGAACAAAGCTGCGTCTTCTTTGTTTCACTTGTTACTTCATCAGCCACATTTCTTACTGTAGTCAATATAGGTATATTTTCTTCTTCTTTTTGCATGTTTAATTTTTCCATTGTTTGTATACTGAATATTTCCTTCTCTTCTCTTCTGTTCTCGCCTTTTATTTTTATGAAGTTTTCTTGTTTATTGTTATTATTTGTTAATGTGTTCCATTCATAGATTGTAATGATCAACTTGTATTTCACAATTAGCATATAATTACTGATATTTCTTGTAGAGAGACTTTTTCTGCATGGGATTTTATCTTAGTAGTTTCTTTAAAGCCATTTTTGGTTTGGTACTTCTATCGAAAATTAAAAGGATCATGCGCATTTGTCACAGTAAAAAAAAGAAATTGCTATTTTGCAGGAATCCTATTTATCAAACGAGGAAGTTATGAAACTTCAAAAGAAGTAGGTAGGCTACATATTTGTTCCCCATGCACATAAGATAAATAATGGAGCAATTATTCTTTGTGATAAGCAAATGTTTTCAGCTCAAAGCAAACAGAGGACATTTTCGGCCACTTTTACAAGTGTATGAGGGAAATATTCAGATGATTATCTGATTTGTGGTTGTTAGATCTGGCATCTTTTGGTGTGGTTACCCCTGACTTTTTGCCTCTACCTCCTGTATTTTTGATGCTATGCTGGATGTCGTTATTACTGGTATAGATGCTTTGGGCACTTTGCCACTGCTGATCAGTGTCAAGGTGCAAGTGCTCCCTAGGGAAATTGTGATGTAATTAAGCTATACATGTTTGGCATATTTGTTCTACCTGCAAGGCCCTAGTAAAGTGCACTAAGAGTGCCAGGGCTGGTAGTACAAATGCTACTAGTGGGCTGCAGCACTGATTGTGCCACCCACAGGAGTAGCCCTACAATGATGTCTTAGGCCTGCTTGCAGTGCCTATGTGCAGTCCAGGACTGCCATGTCGACCTGGCCAGTGCAACTACTGACCAGGCCTTATCCTTTCCTTTCTGTACATTTTAGGCATCCCTATGGTGGCCCTAGGTACCCCCCTGGGCTGGGTGCAGTGTATCTGAAAGGTAGGGCATGTACTGAGGTGTGTAACATGCCCTGGTAGTGAATTACATCCATTTTCGTTTTTCACTGCTGAGAGGCTATCTTGCCCATAGGACAGAATGGGGGAGGCTGTTTACATGCCTATCTTCCCCTAAAGGCAAGATAGAAAATCCAAGTTTGGTATCTTTGTGTTCAGAATTTAATTATACATCTTTTTAGAAAGATGGTTTTTAAATTCACTGTGTGAGAATAGCACTTTTTAGAAAGTAGCTAATCTCCTGTTTAACCTTCCTGTGTGCATGTGTGCAGATTGGCTGACTGGTGTCATGTGATGGGTTAGGTGGCTCCAGGAGTCTGGATGAGTCAGCAGCAGGGTGAATAGGGAGATCTGCTCTAGATGGGTGGGAGGAGTAGCCCCTGGGTTTGAGTAGGGCTGCCTCTGCCAGCACAATGCTGGCTCCACCCCCTGCTGGCCAGGCTGAGGGCTCTGCCTCTGCCAGCACAAAGAAGGCTCCACCTCCTGCTGAGCATCTAACGACCCTGCCCCTCACTCTGAAAGGAACCAGGTGCTCCAGGGCAGAGCACACCCAGGAACCGGTTTGAGCAGGGAATCCCCCCACTGAAACAAAGAGAGACAAAGACTTGGAGGAGTATAAGAAGAGGACCCCAAACACCTAAACTTTAGATCACTGTGGAACTAAGAAGGAACCTCTGCCAAGGAGAAAGCTGGAAGGAACTGAAGAGGAGAAGACTGCCTGCTTGCTGTTTTGCTTTGCTGCCAAGGAGAGGGGAAGGACTTTGCTGTGTCCCCTTCTGTTGATTCTGATCTCCAAGGGCCTGAGGAGAGCTGGCTCCCTGTTAAGAAGTCCCAGGAACAAAAGGACTTCATCACCAGCTCCCCTGGAACTCTGCTGAGGGAGTTCTGACCTGCCTTGGAGTGCTTGCCTAGTCTGGGGGCCTCAGGAGGTCATTTTGCTGTGTTTGGGAGCTGGAAAGCAGAAGCGTGAACAAGAGTAACTGGTACCCATCGCATCATCCATTTGAGGGATGCATCATCTGGTTGCGAGTCGCAAGATCGAGAGTGCGAGGAGAATTTCATCGTGGCGTCATCGCAGCACCTGGAGTCCCCGCATCGCCGAGTGCGTCGAGCATCGTCCCGGTGCGTGAAGATTCCTGACACTGCGAGGGTCGTCGCAGAACCAGTTTGCGGGCCGCACCACTGCCGGTGCGTGAAAGTATCCAGTCGCTGCATGTGTCGACGCAGAGTCCCGTCCCGTGACGCATCGAGGGTTGCGGTGCCAGAAGTCAGCGCTGCCCGCGCATCGCGCCGCATCGAAGATCGTCGCATCGTACCTGTGTGTGAAGCTTCCCCCTAAGAAACCTACGCAACGAAAGCCAAAGTCATCGCATCCTCCCCCTACAGATCGGAGCCGGCGCATTCACCTCTGCTGCGTGAAGCAGGGCTGCTGCAAAGCCTCCCCAAGGTCTCAGGAGTATCGCATCGCCTTTGCCATCTTCATTGTTATAGCTTTTGGGAACCTTAACGCAACTACAGGTACTGTTGGGCATGAGAGTGTCGCATTTTGTGCATTGAGAGTCGCATTGTGCAGGACACTGATTTTTACATCCTGGAGTACTTTCTGCAAACTCTTGAACTATCTTTAAAGAAACCTTTTTTAATTGTATGTTGGTTTTTCTGTAGTATTTGGTCTTGTGAAGTTTTTAGTAAAGATACCTTATTTTTCTAAAACTGGTGTGGAGTAAATCTGTGGTGTTTTCACTGCGTTACTGTGAGTGTTGGTACAAATACTTTACACATTGCCTTTGATAGCCTAGACTGCTCAGGCCAAGCTACCTAGAGGGTGAGCAGGGGTTATCTTAACAGTGTATCCCCCTTTCCCTGACTAGAAGCAAGGGTCCCTACTTGGACAGTGGTACCTACCCTGCCAACTAGAGACCCCCAGATCTAACAGTGGTGATGATTGCAATCAATTGTTTTATCCATGCATTGACAGGTATTCTAAATCTAAATATATATTTATTAAAATGCAGAAAATATTTCATCAACCATTTTATGAATGCTTGGGGGTTATTTAAACTAATTGCTAAGGAATGTACTTACTTTTCCCCTGTGCATAATTCCCAATAAAGAATTATTACTTTTTGAGTCCGTAAGTTGCTTCCCAATAAAGAATTATTTATTTTTTACTCAGTAAGTTGCTCAATCTTTACTTGATACTGAAATTGGAGTTACTATTATATCAGACCATACCCTGGTTAACAATACATTAGACCTTGATTTTTTCAGGTATATTAGAAATTGGGTTTCTGATTGGCAGAGATATGCACCTTGTCCGTGTCCTAGTCAGGTTAAGACACTAACACACCCTAAATTAACCTGTGTTCACTCCATGGTAGCTTGGCACAGAGCTGTCAGCTTAACTTAAGAGGAAAGGTGTAAAGTATTTGTGAAATACTTCAAAAATTAAAACAGTAAAAACACCACACAAAAAGATACCACACCTGATTAGACAAATGGAGCTTACTTTAATGAACTAATCAAGAGTAATAGGACAAAACTCCAATGCGTAGAACTGGAGTTATACATTTTTATAGAGTGAACTGAAATATAGTTTAAAAGCATAAAGTGCCAACCGGGTCTATGTGACCGTGTTAGACTGGGTGAAGCCCAAATGTTCAGGTTGATTCTGACTGAGTGCAGCCGTATACAGGGACCAGCCTTGGCCCACTGAAAAGCACCTTGGTTGCTTCGTCATCGAACATGAGATGCGAGGTGTATGTGAGACGGTGTGTCATCTTCGATCCAAGGAAGGCGATGCATCAGTTCAGAGCCATGCAACGGCTAGGATGCATTGGGAATGGAGTCCATGCACCGTGTAGTCTATGATGCATCGGAATTAATCCTTAAAATGGCAGCGATGAGTCCACAGTGGAGGAGATGTGCTTGTTCTGAGTCCTTTGCGTCAACTGTGATGCATGGATTCTGCTGGAGAAGCACTTTAAACCTTCTTCCAAAGGCCCAGGACTCGATCGGCATCACTTGGCACGGCAGACTCACAGATGGCAGAATCACAGTACTGAGGAAAGTGAATTGGAAGTCTTTGATGTCCCTGAGACTTTTACAGGAGACAAGCCAGCAAGTCCTTGGAGTCACTCTGGTTCTAGGTTAAAGTGATGTGTGTCCAGTCCTTCTCACCCAGGCAAGGCGGGCAGAAGGCAGCCGGTCAGAACAGTAAGAAAATAGCTCTTCCAGAGCAGCAGACCAGCAGAGTGGCAGTTCTTTAGCAGCACAGCAGTTCTTCCTCCAGGCAGAGTATCCACAGAATCAGAAGTGTATTAAAGGGTTAGAGTCAGAAGTTCAGTTCTTATACCCAGTGGTGCTATGAAGAGGGTGAGATTTCAAAGAAGGGCTTTAGAGCGCACAGATTACCTCCCTTCCTGCTTTGTCTCTAGATTCTCTTCAAGGGATTAAGCAATCCTTTTTGTGGAGACAGGACACAGCCTATCCAGGTGTAAGTGCGCTGCGGTTTTCAGATCATCCCTCCCATCCTGCCCAGGATTCCCCATTAGGATGTAGATGGCCCATCAAGTCACACCTAAGCTCCCTTTGTGTGTGGCTTTCCAGAAGGAATGCACAAAGCCCAGCTGTCATCCACCCTAGATGTCTATTGGAGACAGGTTGCAGGCACACAGGGCTAAGAGCAAAAAAATGACATCTTTCTAAAAGTGGCATTTTTTTAATTTAAATCATATTTTCAACTTTACTAGTAAAGAGGATTTATCATTACAATTCCAAAAGTACTAAACATGACAGTTCTACCTCCTTCCAAATGGGAATTACAGCCTATTAGATGAATCAAGGAATTCCCAATTCTAACCTATGGGAGGTATTGGCCTCACAGTAGTGAAAAGAGAATATGGACGTTTTTCACTACCAGGACTCATAAAACATAAACATACATGTCCTGCCTTTTAATTGCCAAACACCCTGTCCTATAAGCTGCCTAGTGCCTAACTTAGGGGTGACTCGCCTGTAATAAAAGGGGAGTTTAAAGCTTGGCAGAGGGTTTTAAAAGCCATAAATGCCAAATCAACATGGCAGTGCATACTACACACAAAGGCTCTGCAGTGGCAGACCTGAGATGTGTAAAGGGCTACTTAAGTAGGTGGCACAATCAGTGCTGCAGGTACACTACTTTAACACCTTCACTGCTAGGCCTACCCCCCCCCCCCGTGCTAAGCCTTTTTTGGCTATTTGGGGTAGTTTGCGCTTAGGCCCCTGTAACTTTTTGACCACATAAGGTATCCGCGCCAAATTTGCGTCCTTTTTTTCCAACATCATGGGGATTCTAAAGGTACCCCAGGCTTTGTGGATTCCCCTGGAGGGTCGCCAGAAATCACAATATAGGTACATTTTTTTGGGGGGGGGGGGAATGGGAAAAAAGGGCTACAGATGAAAGCGTCTGGTTTTTGCCCTGCGAATGGTATCAAAAAAGGGGTTGTGGTGCTGAAATCACGATCTTCCAAGCTTTCAGGGACAATCAGACTTTTGTCAGAAAACCAAACTTTTTTATGGAACATAGCCTATTTTTGCTATTTTTGTGCTTTCAACCTCTTTCCAGTTAATGGTAGAAATGGGTATAAAAGCAATAATGTATCGTGGAAAGCTATACATTTGAGAGAAGTAGACAAAATTCTAAATTCAGCAAGGGGTCATTTGTGTAGATCCTTCAAGGTTTCTTTATAGAAACTAACCACTGAATATAGGAAAAATTGAAAATTAGTTGAAAAAAACCAGACATTTGTGTCAACGTTTTCACCTATAATTTCTTCAAATTATGACAGCTGTTTGAAAGAAATATACATTTATATCCGCTGGACCTTTCTGGTTGTGGGGATATATAGGACTTGTAAAGCCCGACGAACCCAGAGCCAATAACGGAGCAGCGTCTTTCAATGGTTTTTTATTATGTACCGGGTATATCGCAATTATTCTGTGAAAATGTATACATGGAAAAATCAGTATGAAAGACACCTATGTATTTCTGCAATGGGAACAAAATATAGAGTTTAGAAACAGTAGATATTTGTACATTTCCGAAATTGGGAGTACCCATACTAGCATTAAAGGTCATTTTTCAAAATGACTTCTTTTTTACACAATGTCTTTTATTTGGAAGGCAGAAATGCATTGGAAGTCAATAGGTAATGACAATTGCTCTACAATTCTATGCTACCCTAAGTCTTCCAATATAAATGGTACCTCACTTGTGTGGGTACTGTAGGCCTAGTGCCCACAACAGGAAACGGCTCAAAACGCAACGTGGACACACTACATTTTCACAATGAAAAATGACCCTTTTTTGGAAAAGTGACAAGCTGTAGTTTTTTAACCCTAGCTCTGCCGGCACCTAGGGAAACCTAGCAAACCTATACATTTTTGAACACTAGACCCCCAGGGGAACCCAGGATGGGGTGACTTGACTAGCTCTCACCAGGTTCTGTTACCCAAAATCCCTTGGAAACCTAAAGAATTGGGAAAAAAACACATTTTCCTCATATTTCTGTGGTGGAAAGTTCTTGAACTGCATGAATCCACAAAATTCCACCCACCCCGCATTCCCCAAAGTCTTACAAGAACAATTGTACCTCACTTGTGTGGGTAGGCCTAGTGTCTGCGATAGGAAATGGCGCAAAATGCAACATGGACACACCACATTTTCACAGTGAAAAATGACCCTTTTATTGCAAAGTGCCTAGCTGTCGTTTTTTAACCCTAGCTCTGCCGGCACCAGGGGAAACCTAGCAAACCTATACATTTTAGAAAACTACACATCCAGGGGAATCCAGGATGGGGTGACTTGACTGGCTCTAATCAGGTTCTGTTACCCAGAATCCCTTGCAAACCTAAAATATTGTCAGAAAAACACATTTTCCTCACATTTCTGTGGTGGAAAGTTCTGGAATCTGCGTGGATCCACAAAGTTTCACCCACCCCGCGTTCCCCAAAGTCTACCAAGAAAATTGGTACCTCACTTGTGTGGGTAGGCCTAGTGGCCGCCACAGGGAACGGCGCAAAACGCAATGTGGACACACCGCATTTTCACAGTGAAAAATGACCCTTTTATTGCAAAGTGCTTGGCTGTAGTTTTTTAACCCTAGCTCTGACAGCACCTAGGGAAACCTAACAAACCTATACATTTTTGAAACCTAGATACCCAGGGGAATCCAGGATGGGGTGACTGGCTCTCATCGGGTTCTGTTACACAGAATCCCTTGCAAACCTAAAACATTTTCCAAAAAAACATATTTCCTCACATATCTGTGGTGCAAAGTTCTGGAATCTGCGTGGATCCACAAAATGTTACCCACCTCACGTCCCCTAAAGTCTTCCGAGAAAAATGTTACCTGACTTGTGTGGGTAGGCCTAGTGCCCGCACCAGGAAATGGCGCAAAACGCAAGATGGACACACCACATTTACACAGTAAAAAAATGACCCCTTTTTTGTGAAGTGCCTAGCTGTAGTTTTTTAATCCTAGCTCTGCCGGCACCTAGGGAAACCTAGTGAACCTATACAATTTTGAAAACTAGACATCCAGGGAAATTCAGGATGGGGTGGCTTGACTAGCTCTCACCAGGTTCTGTTACCCAGAATCCCTTGCAAACCTAAAGAATTGTTAAAAAAACACATTTTCCTCACATTTCTGTGGTGAAAAGTTCTGGAATCTGCGTGGATCCACAAAATTCCACCCTCCTGCATTTTCCAAAGTCTTCCGAGAAAAATGGTACCTCACTTGAGTGGGTAGGCCTAGTGCCCACGACAGGAAACGGTGAAAAACGCAACATGGACACACCACATTTTCACAGAGAAAAATGTACACTTTTTTGTTTCAAAGTGCCTAGCTGTAGTTTTTGAACCCTAGCTCTACCAGCACCTAGGGAAACCTAGCAAACCTATACATTTTTGAAAACTAGACTCCCAGGGAAATGCAGGATGGGGTGGCTTGACTGGCTCTCACCAGGTTCTGTTACCCAGAATCCCTTGCAAACCTAAACAATTGTCCCAAAAAACACATTTTCCTCACATTTTTGTGGTGTAAAGTTCTGGAATCTGCGTAGATCCTCGAAATTCTACACTCCCTGCATTCCCCAAAGTCTTCTGAGAAAAATTATACCTCACTTGTGTGGGTAGGCCTAGTGCCCGCGACAGGAAACGGCGCAAAACGCAACGTGGACACACCGCATTTTCACAGTGAAAAATGACCCTTTTATTGCAAAGTGCCTAGCTGTAGTTTTTTAACCCTAGCTCTTCCGGCACCTAGGGAAACCTAGCAAACCTATACATGTTTTAAAACTAGACACCCAGGGGAATCCAGGGTGGGTGACCTGACTGGCTCTCACTAGGTTCTGTTACCCAGAATTCCTTGCAAACCTAAAAAATTGTCCCAAAAAACTCATTTTCCTCACATTTCTGTGGTGGAAACTTCTGGAATCTGCGTGGATCCAAAAACTTTTACCCACCCCGCATTCCCTAAACTCTTCTGGGAAAAATAGTACCTTACTTGTGTGGGTAGGCCTTGTGCCCGAGACATGAAAACGGCGCAAAATGCAACATGGACACACCACATTTTCACAGTGAAAAATGAACGTTCATTTGCAGAGTGCTAGCTGTAGTTTTTGAACGCTAGCTCTGCCAGCACCTAGGGAAACCTAGCAAACCTATACAGTTTTTAACACTAGACACACAGGGGAATCCAGTATGGGGTGACTTGACTGGCCCTCACCACGTTTTGTTACCCAGAATCCCTTGCAAACCTAAATAATTGTCCAAAAAAACACATTTTCCTCACATTTCTGAGGTGGAATGTTCTGGAATCTGGGTAGATCCACAAAATTCCACCCACTCTGCGTTGCCCAAAGTCTTCCAAGAAAAATGGTACCTCTCTTTTGTCTGTGTAGGCCTATTGCCCATGACAAGAAATGGCGCAAAACGCAACGTGGACATACCACTTTTTCACAGTGAAAAATGACCCTTTTATTGCAAAGTGCCTAGCTGTAGTTTTTGAACCCTAGCTCTTCCGGAACCTAGGGAAACCTAGCAATCCTATACATTTTTTAACACTAGACACCCAGGGGAATATAGGATGGGGTGACTTGACTGGTTCTCTCCAGTTTCTGTTACCCAGAATCCCTTGCAAACCTAAAGAATTGTCAAAAATACACATTTTCCTCACATTTCTGTGGTGGAAAGTTCTGGAATCTATGTGGATCCACAAAATTTCACACACCCCGTGTTCCACAAATTCTTTTGAGAAAAATTGTACCTCACTTGTGTGGGTAGGCGTAGTGCCCGTGACAGGAAACGGCGCAAAACGTAACGTTGAAACACCACATTTTCACAGTGAAAAATGTTCCTTTTTTTGCAAAGTTCCTAGCTGTAGTTTTTTAACCCTACCTCTGCCGACACCTAGGGAAACATAGCAAACCTATACATTTTTGAAAACTAGACATCCAGGGGAATCCAGATGGGGTGACTTGACTAGCTCTCACCAGGTTCTGTTACCCAGAATCCCTTGCAAACCTAAAGAATTGTAAAAAAACCACACATTTTCCTCACGTTTCTGTGGTGGAAAGTTCTGGAATCTGCATGGATCCACAAAATTCTACCCACCCCGCCTTCCCAAAAGTCTTACAAGAAAAATGGTACCTCACTTTTGTGGCTAGGCCTTGTTCCACTACCGGAAACAGCGCAAAACGCAACGTGGACACACCACATTTTCACCGTGAAAAATGACTATTTTTGTGAAGTGCCTAGCTGTATTTTTTTTTAACCCTAGCTCTGCCAGCACCTAGGGAATCCTAGAAAACCTATACATTTTTTAAAACTAGACACATAGGGAAATCCAGTATGGGGTGAGTTGACTGGCTCTCACCAGTTTCTGTTACCCAGAATCCTTTGCAAACCTAAATAATTGTCCAAAAAAACACATTTTCCTCAAATTTCTGTGGTGGAAAGTTCTGGATTCTGCGTGGATCCACAAAATTTCACACACCCCACGTTCCCCAAATTCTTCAGAGAAAAATTGTACCTCACTTGTGTGGGTAGGATTAGTGACCGTGACAGGAAACGGCGCAAAACGTAACGTGGAAACACCACATTTTCACAGTGAAAAATCACTCTTTTTTTGCAAAGTTCCTAGTTGTAGTTTTTGAACCCTACCTCTGTCGACACCTAGGGAAACATAGCAAACCTATACATTTTTGAAAACTAGACATCCAGGGGAATCCAGATGGGGTGACTTGACTAACTCTTACCAGGTTCTGATACCCAGAATCCCTTGCATACCTAAAGAATTGTAGAAAAACACACTTTTTCCTCACGTTTCTGTGGTGGAAAGTTCTGGAATCTGCATGGATCCACAAAATTCTACCCACCCCGCATTCCCAAAAGTCTTACAAGAAAAATGGTACCTCACTTTTGTGGCTAGGCCTTGTTCCACTACCGGAAAAAGCGCAAAACGCAACGTGGACACACCACATTTTCACCGTGAAAAAATGACTATTTTTGTGAAGTGCCTAGCTGTATTTTTTTTAACTCTAGCTCTGCCAGCACCTAGGGAAATTTTAGAATCCGGGTTCTCTGGTTGGCACAGGTAGGTACTTGTGACAAGCAGGGAACCTTTCCTCTAGTCAGGGTAAGGGGTTACACTCCTAAAATAACCCCTGCTCACTCTCTAGGTAGCTTGGCGCGAGCAGACAAGGCTTATCTCAGAGTGTCATAGGTTAAGCATTTGTGAACACATACAGTAACCAAGTGACAACACTACAGATGGACACCACACAGGTTTTTATATTAAAAATAAGGATTCTTTATATAGAGTTACCACAAGACCATTAAACGACAAAAATACATAATGCTGTTACTTTAGATGGTAGAAGTTTGCTTAGTTCTCTTAAGTTCTTAAATGCGACACTTTAAGTCAATATACCTTAGATGCGACACGCAGGGCAACAAAAGTGTTGCAACGATGCTGATGCGATGAAGTTTTTGGTGCAAAGAAATAGAGACGTGAAGATCTTCCAGATGCGTTATGCTTCTCCGATGTTGCGAGAAGACTCGACTCGATGCGTCAGCTACAGCGGCATCTCCGGCGATGCGACGACAGCGGCCTTGGCAGCAACACTCTTCTCCCACGTTTGCGAGACGCTTCCGCTTGATGCGATGCTGCAGCGGCGTCACCCCTTTACGCGATGCGATGACAGCAGCTCCGACGGCGGCACGCTTCTCCGTGGATGCGAGGCGCTTTTCTTGATGCGGTGCAATGCGACAACTACGATGGCTGCGATGGCGACACGCTTCTACCTCGATGCGAGACTCTTCTCTTGATGCGGTGCAATGCGTCAGCTACGATGGCTGCGATGGCGATATGCTTCTTCGGCATTGCGAGACACTTCCGGAATGATGCAAGATGCTGCCGCTCGATGCGATGCTACAGCGGCGACACCCTTTGCGAGATGCGACGACAACAGCTCCGACAGCGGCACGCTTCTCTTTCTTGAGTCGCGCTCCCAGCTTCTTGCGACACGCAGTCCCTCAGAAGGCCCAACAACAGCAGCAGGCACTTCCAAAAGACTCTGGGGAGGTGGGGGGTGAAGTCCACTGGTCCTGGGACTTCGTTCAGGGGGCAAGCTCAGCACAAGCCCTTGGAGATCTTTTAAGCACAAGTTGAAATAAAGTCTTTGTAGTCTTTCTCCTCTCCTTCCAGCAGCAAGGCAACCACTGCAGGCCAATCCCCCAGGTCAGGGACAGTACTCCTCCTTACAGCTTTCCCAGTTCCTTCTCCTCAGGCAGAGGTTCTTCTTGTCAAGCAGGATCTAATTTCTTAGGAGCAGGGCTCCTACATTTATACTGCATTTCTTTTGTTCTCCCAGGCCAGGGGGGGCCTTGCCTAGTTCAGTCCAGTTCTGGAGCACATTGTTGACGCGATGCAGGCTTCTTCTTTCAGAGTGCAGGGCAGTGTCATCAGACGCTCCACAGGGGGCGGAGCCGGCATTGGGGTGGCAGAGCGCAGTCCTATTCAGAGTCCAGGTGTACTCCTCCCACCCATCTACCTGCCAATCTTTCTATTCACCACCAGGCTACCTAGCCCTGCCCATCAGGGTTTCCCCAGCCCTGTCACTCACGCAAGCCAGACAGCAGATACACATCACGCAGAGGCAGGCTGAAATGGTTAGGCAAGCAAAGGCCAACTTTCTAAAAGTGGCATTTGCAAACGCAGAACATTAAAATAAACCTTATGAAAAGATGTACCTTATTATTCCGAGTTCAGGCATATTAAACTCGATCTTCTACCATGTTCCCTGGGTCGGTTAGGATCATAGGATGTAACAATCTTAACCGCCCATTCTGGCCTATGAGAACAGGGTAGCCTTACAATAGTGAAAAACGAAAATGGCTGTAATTCACTATTAGGACATGCCACACACATCAGGGCTTGTCCTACCTTATGCTTACAATGCACCCTGCCCTTGGGCCTACCATAGGGGTGACTAACATGAAGTTAAGGGAAGGTTTTAGGGACTGGCAAGTGTATGTACTTGCCAGTCAGCATGTCAGTACCAGACTGCACGCAGGTTCTGCAATGGCAGACCTAGACACATTTTACCAGGCCGCTTCTGTGGGTGGCACAACCAGAGCTGCAAGCCCACCAGCGGCATTGCTATTTACACGCCCTGGCACTCCTGGTGCACTTTACTGGGGTCTGACAGTAAACCAAATAAGCCAATCATGGAATCCAATCAACATATACATTTACAATGGGGAGAGCATATGCACTTTACCACTGAACAGCAGTGGTAAAGTGCCCAGAGTCATTAAACAACCAACAACAGGTCACAAAAAATGCGGGAGGAAGGCAAAAAGTTTAGGGATGACCCTGCAAAAAGGGCCAAGTCCAACAGGAAACCTAGCAAACCTATACATTTTTTAAAACTAGACACATAGGGAAATCCAGTATGGGGGGAGTTGACTGGCTCTCACCAGGTCCTGTTACCCAGAATCCCCTGCAAACCTAAATAATTGTCCAAAAAACACATTTTCCTCATATTTCTGTGGTGGAAAGTTCTGGAATCTGCGTGGATCCACAAAATTCCACCCACCCTGCATTTCCCAAAGTCTTTCAAGAAAAATGGTAGCTCACTTGTGTGGGTAGGCATTTTGCCCGCGTCAAGAAACGGCGCAAAACGCAACGTGGACACACCACATTTTATCACTGAAAAATTACCCTTTTTTTGCAAAGTGCCTAGCTGTAGATTTTTAACCCTAGCTCTGCCGGCACTTAAGGAAACCTAGCAAACCTATACATTTTTGAAACCTAGACACCCTGGCGAATCTAGGATGGGGTGACCTGACAGGCTCTCACCAGGTTCTGTTACCAACAATCCCTTGCAAACCTAAAAAATTGTAAAAAGAAAAACATTTTCCTCACATTTCTGTGGTGGAAAGTTCTGGAATCTGCGTGGATTCACAAAATTCCACCCACCCCACGTTCCCCAATGTCTTCCAAGAAAAACGGCCCCTCACTTGTGTGGCTAGGCCTTGTGCCGCTACCGGAAACAATGCAAAACCCAACGTGGAGACACCACATTTTCACAGTGAAAAATGACCCTTTTTTGTGTAGTGCCTAGCTGTAGTTTTTTAACCCTAGCTCTGCCGGCACCTGGGAAAACCTAGCAAACCTTTACATTTCTGAAAAAGTTCCTGAATCTGCGTAGATCCACAAAATTCTCCCCACCCTGCGTTCCCCAAAGTACTCCGAGAAAAATGATACCTCACTTGTGTGAGTTGGCCCATTGCCCTCGACAGAAAACGGCGCAAAACGCAATGTGGACACACCACATTTTCACAGTGAAAAATGACCCTTTTTTTGCAAAGTGCCTAGCTGTAGTTTTTTAACTCTAGCTCTGCCGGCACATAGGGAAACCTAGCACACCTATACATTTTTGAAAACTATACACCTACGGATACCCAGAATCCCTTGCATACCTAAAACAATGTAAAAAAATAAACATTTTCCACACATTTCTGTGGTGGAAAGTTATTGAATTTGCGTGGATACACAAAATTTCACCCACCCCACGGTCCCTAAAGTCTTCTGAGAAAAATGGCACCTCACTTGTGTGAGTAGGCCCAGTGCATGTGACAGGAAATGGCGCAAAACGCAAAATGGACACACCACATTCTCACAGTAAAAAACGTACCCTTTTTTTGCAGAGTGCCTAGCTGTATTTTTTTAAACCTAGCTCTGCCGGCACCTAGGGAAACCTAGCAAAACTATACATTTTTGAAAACTATACACCCAAGGGAATACAGTATGAGGTGACTTGACTTGCTCTCCCCAGGTTCTGTTACCCAGAATCCCTTGCAAAGTGAGGTATCATTTTACTCGGGAGACTAAGGGGAACGCTGTGGGGTAGGTCATTTTTGCCGCCACGGTGAGTCCACCCAAAAATATGGTAAAAATTTGTTTTTTTCAGTTTAATTTGAGGTTTGCAGGGCATTCTAGGTAGGAAAACGTTGGGGGTTCCACGCAAGCCATACCTCGCTGGACTCCCCCAGGTATCTAGTTTTCAGAAATGTGTGGGTTTGGTAGTTTTCCAAGGTGGCCACCGAGCCCAGGGTGGGTCAAGTACCAGCGACAGGCAAGGGCCCAAAACGTATTGAGGAGACTTCAAATTGACCTATCACAAAATAACCTGGTTTTGCAAGAGGGGTCACCTGGGTTTTTGGCCCCGGGCTCTGCGGCAATCTTGGAAAACTACTAAACCCACACATTTCTGAAAACTAGACACCCGGGGAAGTCCAGTTTGGTATGGCTTGTGTGGATCCCTCAATGTTTTCCTACCATGAATCCCCTGCAAACCTAAAAATCTGTTGAAAAAAATCTATTTTTTCTCACATTTCTGTGTGGGAAAGTTGTAGGCTCATGGGCTGACACAATGGTGAATTGGACCAGCCCAACCTGGGTGGATGTCACTTGGTTTCCAATAAAAGAAGTCAAAAGTATAAATTCTACGGCACCTAATGGTTCCAATGGGTTGGTTTGTCAAGCCATGACATTATCTGCATGACTCATAGGATTACTTGGTTTGGTTAAGTAATTGTTTGCTGGTAGTGAATGATTAGCTCTTGGGTGGCATGATTCACATCCAGCTCTATGGCTTAATCCGCAAATATTGACAGACGTTATGGAGAGTGAAAGATGTCAGCTTCCATGGTAAATATTAACCTAGATCAAATCTTGCCTGAGGGTCATGCGAAGTTCTTCTCGAAGCTGTAGGAAGGGTTATTTTCCAAATCTTTGATACTTTTATAAATATCTACAAGCTTGCCGTTATGCGTTGTCCTTTGGCACACGTGATGGCATTCTTGGGGGGAAGAAGCTATATGTGATGGTTAGTTATGAGAAACTTTCCCAATTGTATGTGGGAGATCCCGAAATGAGGCATGAGGGGTTAGTAGCCAAGTGGGATCCAGAGGAGTATTTGACTATGCATACAGTCATGTGGCGGGTACATTTTCACAGATCATTATTTTTCAGTGCTTTCAGATTATACTATGTGCATGCTAAATTATACAGCTAGTTTCCTATGGTCAGAAAAGATTATTATATGTGTATGACTCAAACCGGTGCTTGGAGACACTTGGAAACACGTGATATATAATTGATATTTGGAATTGATTTTGAGTTGGATTGGAGTTTTTGTGGAGTTGAAAATGGGGGCATGGGTGGGAAAAATGCCCGAGAACTTGTTTATTAGTGATAGTTATGACTCTAAAATGTGGGGGCATTGGATAATTCATGACATCACTTTCGGGACACTTCAGCTAGGCTGAAAATATAACCTCTTCCTTCCATTTTTGATCAAGGTGCAGAGAGATGAGAACAAACTCTTATTTGTAAAAAATATATTGAGAAAAATTGATAAACTGTGGGGTGACTACCTGGCACAAATTGCGATCAAGGAACAATGGAGAACTGTAGTCAACAGCCACAGGTTTTCTGGATGACCTTTTAGAAACAAAAGCGATAATATGTTGACTCTGGCCTCAAAAAAGTTTTCTCTATTTTTAACTTGTTTAGATGATGATTATTTTCTATAAGAAAAATGCAATATTGGAAAAATGCTATTCAACAAGAATGAGGTGAGGGAGAGAAATGGATTAAAGGCAGTGCGGCCAAATAGCACAAATTACTCACGGAGGGTAGGTGAGGAGAGTAGTGAGAAGGTTCGTACGTTTTCCCCTTTGCTCTTTTAGAACCCGAAACATAATAGTGTGACTGGGAAGAAAAATATAACACTGCATATCTTGCTTTATGATTTTTTTCTGTATTCTAAACCCACTGAGATTGATAATGTTTGAATTCTTGTGAGTTTAAGTAAGAAATATGTGCACTCGTAAATTATCTTCAATTAGCAGCGGCTATAATTACAGGATATAAACAAAATATGTTAAATAATGTCTAAAATAATGCTTCACAGAAGGCAGCAAATGAGGCTATTATCCTTAGAAACCAGCATTCTTAGGATTGGTGAACAACATATTTTTCAAGTACAGTATAGAATAAATCAACAATACGGGTTTCAGTATATAAGATTCACAGCCACTCGTAGAAATATGCGGAACTTCTGGAATTCCAATGCACATTTCAAGACAGTTGCTATGTACTATTTATGATCTCATAATAAGAAGCATTGCAAACCCTGATGCAATGTTTATTTTAAGGAGGATGCATGGGACCGTCGGGTGCCCCCTTCTTTTTCTTCTTTAGGGCTGGTCTATCTTGAGGAATCACAAATACAAATGCAATTAGAAAAATATGCTGATTAAAAACAGATCGAATAAACAGAATATTTCCGTGTAATCTGAGTGTGCGATTGAAGTACGCTTTTTTCGCTGAATTAACTAAATTATGTTGCACATTGTTCACATACCTACCAATATATCTAAGTATAAAGAGCGAACGGGGTTATAGCAAACATTAACAACATTTTTTTGTGTTAGATCAATTGTGCAAGAAGTCGTGAAACTACCGGGATGCAGCAGGGAATGATACAGAAAAACCTACGAGAAATGCCTACTGTGTGTAGATACGCACACGTGCGTGCACACTCACACACACACAGTGCCCATACGTACACACCTGCGAACTGCAAACGTGTCAGAGAAGAATCTGTTTGATCTAACTTTTAAGGTCATTTTCTCATGCAAACATTCTAAACAAAGCTTTTAAATATATTGGCACATCAGATAATGTTTGGCAAATCAGACCTACATCCCATAAACGAATGTGTCTGTCGTACACATCTTTCCATTGCCACTGATGTATTCCCAGCAGTGAGGACTTGTTAGAGGAGGTTCGTTGTTTTACCTCCTTAAATGTCATGCAACCCCTATCCTATTAATTGCTCATCTACCCATGGGGTCGGGTTCTGCTCTGTCCCGTTTTCTATGCCTCATGGTGCTGCCTTTGAACATCCCGCCGCAGCCCTCAATTGAACTGGCTCTCGGTGCGATCTCCTCTCCCTGATCTTCTGTTTTCTTTCTCTTTCGTGCGCATCTCTTCATGTTACCTCCTTCTCTCTCCCCCCTCCGCCCACCCCCGTTCAAAGTGCGCCAAATTAATCTCCCCAAGGTTCGGTCCTGTAACGATCCACTCTTTAGCTCTAGCATAGAAGTATATGCATTCCTGCACCGCTCCCTACCTCTCTTATGTGGCATGTGATCCAAGTGGAGGCTAGGGTGACCAACCGGCATTGGTGCAAATTCAGGACGGTGAGTGTAAAAATTCACGACAAAGGGTCAAAATTCAGGACACAAATTCAGGACAGGAGGTCAAAATTCAGGACAAAACTTCAGGACAATAGGTACTTTTTACAGACACATCAGAGGAGGTCGCGCAATAGTATATAAGTAAGCCCAGCCATATCCAAACACATTCAACCATTTGCAAACCTATCCATCATGTATCCTTCCATCTATCATTTCACTCATCCATCCTTTCACTCATCTATCCATTATCCATCCATCCACCCTTTCACCCTATCCATCTGTACACTCATCCATCCACTCTTCTACCCATCCATCCATCCATTCACTCATCCATCCAGCCATTTACCCTTTCACCCATCCAGCCATTCTTTCACTTACCCATCCATCCATCCACCCAGTCACTCATCCTTCCACCCATCCACCCTTTCAGCCATCCATCCATCCTCCCTTTCTCTCTCCATCGACCCTTTCACTTAGCCATCCTTCCTTCCATCCATCCACCCACCCATCCATCTACTCATCAATCCATCCATTGACCCTATCACTCATACATCCTTTCTCTCATCCATTTATCCTTTCACTCCTTCACTCATCTATTCATCCTTTTGTCCATCTACCCTCCCTTTCACTCACTCATCCATCCTTACATCCACCCTTTCACTCATCCGTCCATCCATTCACCCTTGCACTTATCAATTCATCAATCCATCCATCCTTTCACTCATCCATCCACCCTTTTACACATCCAGCTACCCTTCCACCCATACATCCAGCTATTTACCTTTTCTCTCATCCATCCTTCCACTCACTCATCAGTCCATCCATCCTCTCTCATTATCCACCTATTCAATCTTTCATTCATCCATTCACCCTTTCACTAATTCATCCAGCCGGCCCTTCACTTACTCACTCGCCCACCTTTTCATATTTATTTTGAGCTGAGCCTTTTTGAGATGAAGCCCATCAAGAACTTCACCCTCGCTGCAGGAGCCATTCCAGGACTGGCACAGAAGCCACCCAGGGTGGAGACAGGATCCACCACAGGGAGGGACAGGAGCCATCACATGCGGAGGGGGGACAGGAGCCACCACATGGGGGGACAGGAGCCATCACTGGGGGGGGGGGCAGGAGCCATCACGCCATCACAGGAGGGGGAACAGGATCCACCAGGGTGGGCATAGGGGTGGGCATGCAGTATTCTAGTATCATCTTGGTCTCTTCCAGGGTGGGGTAGGGCTCCTCACCCCCTCCTGGACAAGACAACGAGACGACGGGCTCTCTTTCTAAAATGTAATTTTTGCCACCCCCCACTGTGCTGTACAGTACTTAAAGGAGATACTCCAACTGAACTGATTTAACTGATTGTCCTCCATACTTTGTTAATCAGTGTGGGTGCGATTGTGCCATTTCTTTATTTTATTACATTATAGACTGCATGTTTGAAGAACCGAGGTTTGCTTACAATTTAGTGACAGTAAATAAGCTTTGTGAAGAGAACCACGTGCTGCCTCGGTGTAATCAGGGTCGGTTCTAGGATGTTTGGGGCCCTGGGCAGAAAGAGAATGTGTGAGGCCCCTCTAAATTGCAGAGACATGACGCATTCAGGGCTGTTTGCATCTGAATAGATGCCCCTGCACCTGAAGCTGCAGCCCCTCCCTCTCAGTCACCTTCAAACACCTCTTAACAGCTCATCAAGGGCTGAAGGTGTGAGGGTTGCCATCCCGCTGTGCCTCTCCAATGCTGCTGGGATCTGAGCTTTGGTACAGCATCGGAGTCAAGCAGGGAGGTGGGTGGAAGCTGTGCCGTCTTTAGGGTGGTGCAACCGGTGCCCGGTTAAAATTACGGACAAATGGCGTCCGTTAAAGTATCCTTCACGGACAACGGACAGACGGCCGAAATTACGGACTGTCCGTGAAATTTACGGACGGTTGGTCACCCTAGTGGAAGCTCTGTCCGTGTACTAAATGCAGGGTTTTAAGTGGGATGAAAAAAATGGGGGGTCTCTCAAAGGGGCATGGCCAATGTAATTTAGGGCGTGGTTTACAATATGTAAGTTAAAATCTGTGCTTAGCATTGTATTTTGCTGTTTCTGTTATTGCATCCAGATATACTATACAACAAGTAACATCGTACCAACAACAAGTCAGGACTATTGGCTTTGTCAATGGATGTTAGTTGCATAAGATAAATAAGCAGCAACTATGGCTTGTAGATAATATTGAAAAAGCTTCCACTTAAATCCCTGGTGACACCACGACAATGTTGCTGCTCCTGAGTATCAAAAAGAAAAGGGAAATCCAGAGAGAAAATTACTCTCTTTAAATGATTTCCCTTCCCCTACAACCTACAACGTTCACCTGGCATGACGTCATGCCGTAACTCAGGGCTTTAAGTGGGATGAAAAAACTGGAGGGTCTCTCAAAAGGGGCGTGATCAAAGTAATTAAGGGCGTGGCTTAAAAACACTCAAGCTAAAAAATCTGTGCTTAACATAGTGTGCTGCTCGTCTTGTATTTTGCTGATTTGGTCATTGCATCTAGACATGATGCAACAAGTAACATCATACCTACAACAAGTCAGGACTATTGGCTTTGTCAGTGGGTGTTAGTTGCATTAGATAAATAAGCAGCAACTATGGCTTGTTGTATATAATATTGAAAAAGCTTCCACTTAGAGCCCTGGTGACACCAGGACAGTGTTGCTGCTCCGGAGTTTCAAAAAGAAAAGAGAAATCCAGAGAGAAAATGACTCTCTTTAAAGGATTTCCCTTCCCCTGGAACACTCACCAGGCATGATGTCATGCCGTAACTTCTCCACTAGTGAGAAGAGAGCACTGTGAGGACGCGCACATCGAAGTGCCTGCTGTCACTGCAGTCCTGAAAAAAACAGACTGCAGTGACAGTAGGCACAAAACAGTGCCCGATAGAGACCCATTTTGAGGCCCCCTTTAAAAAACTGCCGGTGCTCAGACCCGGTGAGACCCGGCCCACTTAAAGCCCTGCCATAACTTCTCCACAAGGGATTAGTGAGCAGTGTGAGCATGCGCACATGGATGTGCCTGCTGTCACTGCAGTCTGGAGAAAAACGGACCGCCTGTGCCAGGGCACAAAAAAGAGCCCGATAGAGACCCGTTTCGAGCCCCCACTTTAAAAAACTGCAGGTGCTCAGCACCGGTGAGACCCGACTACATGGCTACTAGAGACTGCAAAATCATAGGGCATGAAACGTGGACAGCACTCAATCTGTAACTTCTGTTAATTTGATAGCCCGACTGAGCTGTATATACAATACTTCTAGAAATTACTTACAATCATTTTTATATTTCAATTTAAAACCATCTGAAACCAAATTGCTATAAAATTCTGATGTTCGGAAAGTAAGACTACTAGAAAAAATGAGATTACATTTATAGCATATTTCACAATTTTTTTTTTCTGATGCTTATTCCACTCTCCCAGTCACATGGATATCTTGTTTAACCTTGCGCAACAAATGTAAAAAAAAAATGTGAGCCTAGTGGGAGTGCTGCATTCCCTGTAGTTGCCATGGTAAATATCGTTTTTAATAAATTACAAAGAGCTAACCTGCCATTCAAATTGCAAGGCGGGCCTCTTTAGCTATAAACACTTTGAGCAATATTCCCGCTTAATCCAGTGAGCCGAGATTTACTTTGCTTTCAGTGTGTATGGATTCTTCTGATTGCGTCCTTGGAGATTATTTTCTAAAGTGAAGTGTCTGTATGTAGCACATAATGCCGAGGCCACCGTATTTACATCTAACTAGCCCAAGGCCTTGAGATTGGAATCAGCTTCTCCATCATTTACAGAACGATGGAAAAGTATCTGTAAGATTCCGCATGAATTCCAGCGAATTTCAGAAAGATTTTTTGGCCAGTGTTTTACAAGATGGTGGTAGATGCACAGGACACTCGACGAGGACATCTTCTATCCTCGTTTAAAATAAAGGGATGTCCCTCCAGCATCTGATTACCGCCCATAATTCCAGACAGCAAATCTAGCTATCACCCAGATCTGGAATCCTAACGCGGAGAAACAATGATTCCACACATGACCTATACTTGTCATCCCTCCTGCTGTTTGACAATCGCTTAAACAGAACAGGATAAAGATGGTTGCTCAGTGCTTGTGGCTGCTGTTCACTCCAACAATGGAATCTAGTGTTGTGCAGGGTAGATTAGCCCTCATATTGTCAAAAGCAGCATGGACCACCTCATGTGACAGAGCCCCTGTCTACTACTTAGACAACCTACTGTCTCTGCATGCTCTCTTCATCTCGATTGCCCCAAGTCTCTTGGGCTGTGATTCTCCACAATCAGTAGCACACCCCAGGTCATCCCTTCATGCGAGTCCTTAGCCTGTGCTCGTTCTGATTCTGCTTCATGGTATTAAGTTTAAACCTGAGGTGGCCACTTTAGTCCTATGGCTTCACACCCCTCCTGTCTCTCTCTTTGAGAATGGACAATTACCACTCTGTTGGTTGCCAAAGTTCGCGCTCCTCCTGACTAAAGACATTATTTAACACACAAAAAGTGATGGGAGGAATGCTTCTAATAAATCTAACAACTTGCAAGTGCTCAGGTCGCATTTCAGCCCATTGTTTTTATGCCCACCATGTCACCTCAGTTTAGACCCAGCCATATTGAAATCCTTTTTGATATGGAAGAGTCCACCCTGAACAGCCAGGCCAGGTCCGTCCTGAACTGAAACACAAGCAACTCAAGACCAATTTCACCCATATTGTGGGTCATCAGTCAGACATTGGTTAGTTTCAGTGGCACAGTCAGCATGGGAACCACACAATGGCATCACCTTGCTAGTTAGTGTGGTGCATCAAACATACAAAGGTTGATGGGAGGAATGCTTGCGATAAGTCTACCCCCTGGCATTCTAACCTACTGTTCTTTTGCCGACCATGCCACCTTAGTTTGGACCCAGCTATAGACAAATCAGTCTTGACCCTGCTCAAATACGAACAGTACTTCTACAACTGCCAGGCCAGGCACTCCCTGAGCCACAACTCGAGCAATCTGTTGGACCTGGCCCTCTTTAGAGGGTTATCCACAAACATTTTGCTTCTTCCTCCTATTTTATCCTGACCTGTGGTTGTTGGCTTTAAGACTCTTGGCACATTACCACTGCTGAACAGTGCTAAAGTGCATATGCTCTCTGTGTAAATTGTTATTGTGATTGGTTATCAATGATTGGCATATTTGTTTTACCAGTAGGTACCTAGTAAAGTGCACTGAGTGTGCCAGGGCTGGTAAATCAAATGCTACTCGTGGGCCTGCAGCACTGATTGTGCCACCCACATGAGTAGCCCTGGAAAGAGGTCTCAGGCCTGCCACCGCAGTGCCTGTGTGCAGTTTGTTAACTGTCATGTTGACTTAACAAGTGCACCCACGTGCCAGGCCCTACCCATCCCTTCCCTTCCCTTTTCTTACACATAAGACAACCCTATGGTAGGCCCAAGGTACCCCCCTGGGCATGGTGCAGTGTATGTGAAAGGTAGGACATGTATTGGTGTGTGTAACATTTCATAATAGTGAAATACTGCCAATTTCGTTTTTCACTATTGAAAGGCTATCTTGCCCCATAGGACAGAATGAGGAATGCTTTGTAAAATTTTACAAGCATATCTTCCCATAAAAAAAATGAGTTTTGTTTCTCTGAACTCAGGATTTAATAATACATCTTTTAGTAAAGATGGTTTTTTAATTGTGTGTTTGAAAATACCATTTTTAGAAAGTGGCTATTTTCTTGTTCAGCCTTCCTGTGTACCTCTGCCTGTTTGTGGATTGACTGTCTAGCTTTGGAGTGACAAGGGCTGGGGAGGTGCAGTGGCTCCAGGTGTCTGGATTAGTCAGCACTAGGCTGAATCAGCCTGATCTGCATTTGGAGTGGTGGGAGGAGTAGCATCTGTAGCTGAATAGGGCTGTGCCTGCCTTCCACAATGCTGGCTCCGCCCCCTGTGGTGTGTCTGGAGACAGGGCTCACACTGATAAAGGATGTTGTTTTGCACTTGCAGAGTGCCCCCCAGAACTGGTTTGAACTGGGCTCAGAGGCCATTGAGCAAAGAGATCAAAGACATTTTCGGGTATAAGTATTAGACCTAAAACCCCTAAACTTTAGACTACTTCTTGAAATCAAGAGGAATCTTTGCTGAGGAGAAAGGCTGGAGAAATTGATAAGTACTGCCCTTGCTGTGTGTCTGGGGTTGGCCTGCAGTTGCTGTTTCTGCCAAATAAAGGAGAAGGACTTTGCTGTGTGCTATGCCCCCTGCTTGAGGAAAGTCTCCAAGGACTTGAGTAGAGTTTGCCTCCTGTTTTGAAGTCTCAGGAACACAAAGACTTCACCCCCAGCTCCCCTGAACTTTCTTGCTCGGAGTTCTGACCTGCCAGGCGTGCCTGTGACTGTGTGTGTCCTCTGGATGTTGTTTCTGCTGCTGGGAGCTGGAAAGCAACGCAACAAGAAAATTGAAGCATCACTCTTTTTGCTACGCAACACTGTGGTGCAAGAAGAATCTACACGCACCGCCACACCGCTGCTGAAACCAATGCCGCGCCTATCGCCGCCGGAAGAATTGACGCACTCCAGGGATCACTGCTGAAGAAATCAACACAGCACCGCAGCATCATTTTCCGACGCATCACGGATTTCCATGCATCGTCCCTGTGCGGCACGTTTTCCCCGACGCATCACCCACGGATCGAAGTATTCTCAGAATCGATGCATCGCTTCCCCCTACAGACCGGACCAGACAAACTGCTCCCCTGTGTCCAGCAAAACTGTCGCATTCCATCTAGGAAGGTCTCAGGAACTATGCATCTTTTTGTTATTCTACGCTTCCCATCACTGCGGCGGTTTGGCTTTGTGAATTTTGTCACAACAGGTACTTTGCAAGAAATCCCATAGTTTTCTATGGACTCATTTGCTAAAACCTTTTGAATGTAATTTTTCTTAATACCTGTATGTTAGATTTTTGTTGTTTTGGTCTTGTTAAAGTTTAGATAAAGATACTTTATTTTTCTAAACCGGTGTGGTGTGCTTTTGTGGTGTTATCACTGTGTTACTGTGAGTGTTGGTACAAATACTTTACACAGTGCCTTTGGGATAAGCCTGTCTGCTCGTGCAAAGCTACCAATGGGTGTGCAGGGGTTATCTAAAGTGTGTATCCCCCTTACCCTGACTAGAAGCAAGGGTCTCTATTTGGACAAAGGTACCTACCTCTGCCAACTAGAGACCCCTATTTCTAACACAACCCAGACCAGTTTCTCCAAAATTGTGCCTTGTCAGTCTGGTGTAGCTTGGTTCCAATGGCACAGTGAACACATGACCCATGTCTGGGCATCCATTTGCCACTTAGGGCACTACATCAAACACACAAAAGATGATGGGAGGAATGTTTGAAAGAAATCGAAACTCTGGAAATCACTTGGGTAAATTTCCAACCAATTGTTCTATTGGTGACCATGCCACCTCAGTTTGGACCCAGCCATATGCAAATCAGTCATGACCCTGATCCAATTGGAACACTCTCATCCAAACTGCCAATCCAGGTCTGCCCTGAAATGGAACACAAACAACCCAAAATGGGTTTCACTATGATTGGTGCTTGTTAGTTGGGTGTATATTGTTTCCAGTTGCATAGGGACCACTTGTTTCATACCTGCGCATGCTCCTGCCCCACCTAGGGTGGTACATCAAACACATAAAATATTATGGGACAAATTCCAGAAATAAGCTTAACCACTGACAATTGGTCAGGATAGCATGTCAACCCACCATGCCACCTCAGTTTGATCCCAGCCATATGCGAATCAATCTTAACCCGGCTTCAATAGGTACAATTCAGCCATATCTGCCAGGCCAGGTATGTGCTGATCTGATAAAAAGCAACCTAAGACCTGTTTCATCCTGATTGGGACTCATCATTTAATTATCTTATTTATTTATTTATAACGTTTTATGTTGCGCTTTACAGTATAAGAACATAAATGGTTGAGGTGGTATACACACATTCAAAAGTGTCAATTCGTACATAAGAAATATAAAATATATGAATAACAAACATAAAGGATCGTGAAACTGCAGGACGTTGTACAATAGACAGTTAGTGAACATTAGGTTATTGTGCAAGCAAACATACATATTATGACCTCAGTCGATTCGCAATGGATATAAAGTGTATAGAAAAACCAAGGGGGACCCACAGCCGGCTAAGCATTACATTACATACAGTTATTGAGCAATAGGAGCTGTGATATTTGTCTTACAAAAAATAGTCTCGTCCATTCCACCTGAGATAGGTAATGGCATTCAGATCATAAAGATGACTCGGTGACATCCTAGAATTGAGGCTTAGGGCATGTATTTGTTCCTTAGAAGTATTTTTACTTCTTTTTTGAATGCGGTAAGGGAAGTGATTCCACGCACTACTGGAGGTAAGGAGTTCCAAATCTTTGGTGCAATCCCTGAGAAAGCTCTACAACCAGTTCTCTTCTTGTGGAAGGATTGAGGTTTCAGAAGGAAAGTGCTCGCACTTCGAAGTTGTCTACAGCCTCCAGACGTTTCTAACTTTAGAGCCAAGTAGCTGGGTGTATTGTTGTGAATTGCTTTGTGTGTCATGCAGGCCACTTTATGGTGTATTCTTGCCTCGTAAGGCAACCAATTTAGAACTTTCAGGGTTGGAGAGATGTGAATACTTCTTTTTGTTCCTGATACCAGTCTAGCCGCAGCATTCAGTGCTGCTCTCAGAGGAGCCAGCTTGCATTTAGGTAGACCACAGAGGGTGGTGCTTCCGTAGTCTAATCTTGATAACACTAGAGTTTGTACTGCCATTTTTAGATCAGCCTGAGGGAGGAAGGGTTTGAGTTTCCTTAATATACTCAACTTGTGATTAGCACCCTTGATGGCAATAGAGATGTGCGACTGCATATTCAGATGTTTGTCTATGGTGATTCCTAGTGATTTTGCTGAGTCAATGATGAGGGGGACACAATCAAAGGAGGTTAGGTGTTTTAACCATAGGTCTAGCTTTGGTGTGTGGCTCGGTGGCGAGATGAGAATGAATTCCGTTTTTTTGGTATTCAGCATGAGGTGGTTGTTAGTGAGCCAGCTTTGCGTGTTCAGTAGGGTAGTGTTGAGGGCAATGAAGTCTTCTGGCGAGGTGATTTTCAGATACAGCTGGGTGTCATCCCTGTACAGGTGATATAGGATGTTCGCTGATTTCAGATCGTTCGCCAAAGGCTCCATTAGGAGGTTAAAAAGAATGGGTGATAGGACAGATCCCTGAGGAACACCAAGGGTGACCATAGAGGGTTGTGAGGGTGAATTCTTCATCTTGATTCTTTGAGTTCTGTTATTCAAGAAGGAGGAGAACCATTGCAACACTGTGCCCGAGAGGCCCATCCTTCGTTCCAATAGGGACAGAAGGTTGTCATGCTTGACCGTATTGAAGGCAGAGGTCAGATCCAGAAGTATCAATAGGCATGATTCATTGTGGTCAAACATTTTTAGTACGTCATCCATAATATGTGTGAGAGCAGATTCAGTGCTGTGTCCTTGGCGGAAGCCCGATTGGTGACTGTCTAAGAGGTTGTAATTCTCAATGTGGTTGCGTAATTGAATTTGTACACATTTCTCCAAACGTTTCGCCAAAGTGGGGATGTTGGTTATAGGACGGTAGTTGTTTAGATCAGATGGAGTGGCGTCAGCTTTCTTTAGAATAGGCATGACCTGCCCTATTTGACTCCTAATGACACCTTGACTCCGGGAGGCGTTTACAATTTTAGCCCATAGTGGTAGGATAGATGTTTTTAAAGTTTTGAACAGGGCAGGAGTCAGGGGGTCAGAGAAATGATTGGAGTGGTTGATTGCTTGAAGAGTGTTGTCGATACTTTGTTGAGGGATTGGCACAAAGGTGTGCCATGAGGCATTGTTTTTAGTGACTTCCCCTGGATTATTAAAATGTACTTTGAATATATTTCCACACTTAGAATCTTGGACCATAGTTGGCGGGAGCGCCATCCCGGATTGTATGTCAAGCTCGATGGTCTTAGTCTTTTCGTGGAAGAAATTGGCAAGCACGTCACAGGTAGGTGTGGCCAGGTCGTTTAATTCCCTAGAGTTAGTTGTTTTGCATGATTGATGCTTGCCGATTTCAAAGAGTTTTTTAGGTCGGTTCACAGCTTGGTTCAACTGAGTTCTGAAAAAGTCTGCCCTTGCCTTAAGAATCTTCCTATTGTAAGAATTCCTTAACCTTCTAAGGTGCTCAAGGTTATCAGTGGTAGGAGCCGATTTCCATAGACGCTCTGCAACTCTTAGATGTCTACGCTCCGAGTTCAGGCCCTCGTTGAACCAAGGTTTGGAAATCTTAGAGGAGATGTTTTTTTCCTGGAGGGGCGCTGTAGAGTCTAGGATTCGAGTGACGTGGCATTGTAGAAGGTTGTGAGGTCATGTACATCAGTCATGTCCATCATGCGGGTCAGAGCAGAGTTACAGCGATTTACCAAGATGATGGGGTTGATATTTTGTAAGTTCATTTTCCATTGCCTTATTTTTGAGGGTTGGTCCCTTTTTTGAATAGCTTCGCTGTTGATGGAGAATAGGATCCAATAATGATCAGACCAGTCGCATGGGGTGATGGATTCAAGTAGGACGATGTTTGATTTTGCAATGATGAGGTCCAATGTCTCTCCCTTGATATGAGTTGGGCTGTCACAGAATTGAGATAGCTCCTGTTCTGACAGAAACTCTTTAAGACAGCCTACAATATGATTGTGCGCTTGTTCCAATGGAGGTTAAAGTCACCCAAGAAAATATGAGGAACTTGTGAGTTAGCATTGGATGCCATGATCTCCATTATCTCATCAATACAGGTTAAGTTGTCGCCTGGGGGGTGGTAGAATATGTGTAGCTTGCTGGTGATGTGCTTAGCATCAGAGATATTAATGCAAAGGTAATCACAGGAGGATAGCCCAATGGTGTCCGCTTGCTTGAATGGTATTGAGTTACGATAAATGCAGGCTACCCCTCTCCCTACTATCCCGATTCTATCTAGTCAGATTATGTCATGGGAAGGAGGAACCAGTAAGTTGAGGATGGGTGAGGAGGAGCTATTTAGCCAAGTTTCTGTGAGGACCATAATGTCTAAATCATTCTCTAAAATGAGATTGAATACATCAGTAGCATGTTTGCTAGCAGATCTGCAATTATTAATCCCATACTTCAACTTGTTAATAGAGTGGCTTAAGGTAATCTGTTCTAAATTGATATTTGTGAGGTTATCTCTATTTACAGATCTGATGTTGAGAGTTGGTTCTCTGAGGGGATTGGTTACAATGGTTTGAATAGTGTCATATTGGGACTTACAGTTGTCAGTATCCCGGGCATAGGATGTGAGAAGGTCGTCAATGTCTCTGTCTGATAGTTCATCACATGGCCTCCTAGGCCACGAAGGGGAGGGTAAACAACCCATGTTAGTGTTTTTGGGGAGTGCGAACTTGGATATGTGTCTGGTGGGGTGGACATTGATTTTGTTATACTGACTAGAGTCCTCAGTGTGAGCCTTCGTGGGGAAGGAGTTTCTCATTTGGAGACTGATTTGATTCACGGTGTCATTGGTGGCTAAAATAAGTAAGATAAAAAGTTTTTTAGTGATAGTAGAAAGGTTATGCATTTGGTCCTTGAGATGGGATACGCCATTGGCTAACCCATTAAGTTGAGTGTTCCAGACTGAATTGGAAAAGTAGGTAGTAGGTGTGGGCGAATGTTAAGTTTTGGAGGGTGATCCGCCCGTAGAGTCATAGTGCATAGTCTCCAAATGCTTGGGGATATCAACAATAGGTATGGGTGTATGATCCTGTATAGATTGGTTCCAGTGGCACAATAGAGCACAGGACTCATGTCTGGGCATACCCTTGGAATAAGGGTGGTACATCAAACACACAATGATATGATGGGAGGAATGCTTGCTTTAGGACTAACCACTGGCAATCACTCAGGGAGCATTCCAACTAATTGATCTTTTGTCCTCTTGGCCACCTTAATTTGGACCCAGTCATATGCATATCAGTATTGATCCTGCTGCATTAGTAGCAGTCCTGCCTAAACTCCCAGACCAGGTGTACCATAAGCCAAAATACAGGCAACACAAGACCATTTTCTTCTTGATTGGGACTCATTAGTAAGGTGTAGCTTAGACTCCAGTTGCACAGTGAGCATGGGTCAATATCTGGGCATTCAATTGTCACTTAGGGTGGAACATCAAACACACAAAGGTGATGGGAGGACTGCTTGTAATAAGTCCAAATACTTGCAAGTGCTCTGGGTGGCATTTCAACCCATCTTTCTTTTGCCTACCATGCCACCTCAATTTGGAACAAACTATAAGTGAACTGTGGTAAATAAAATATTACCGGGACTTAATTTGATACGGAAACATAATAAAATAGCTCAGTAAATAAGAGGCAGAATCCGTGGTATTAGAGGTTCGGAATGGGCTTTATTCCAATGATCGATTATAATCGGTTGCTCCAAGTTCCATCACCACGGAGGTTCAGGAAGTGAAGTACATACATTATTGACAAGAAATGACTTTTATAGTACATACATTACAATGAAGCGAAGGCAGTAGGCGTAACAATTGATAAGGAAAATGACGATTCATATGCGTAATCGAAAATGGGCGTAATAAGGAATAAAAAGGAACATAATTGGTTATGATGTCATATATGGGTGGATCTATAAGATAATACTTGGCATAGATGCGTGCGCAGTAGCATGACGTGTGATTGACGTGCAACTAGGGGGTGAAGGGGGCTTGACATTTAGCTCTACATGTGGAGACAAAAAGTCTGGGGGGTCAAGTCAACCTAATCCCAAATCATATCTAACATCCTATGTTTAAAGAACTATGTTATCCACAAAGAAGGACTCTCGGACAGAATCTATTCTATACTGACTGTGCGTGCATGTACAAGCGTCTAAGTGTCTACACTAGATGCGAGGGGGTAGGAATATTCCATGGTAACAGGGCTATGAATTACTTGCATAAATACAGAGAAGCCGAGCCTTTGCTCGGTAGCTGGAGGAATGTTTACTTAAACTACTAGACAGGAATGCATCGGCTGAGGGGCGAAGCAGATAACTCGAAGGTGAAATACAGTTCTTGGCAGAGAATAGGCTGATGTCAGGCTTCGTGAGCCGCGCAGCGAATGAGACAAAGTTCATGGTCACAGATGCGGGCTCAGACTGGAGTTTTCAGAGGCAGAAAGCAAGAAGAGTTTGATGACAGAATCAGGGCCTACTTGCCTGGACTGTAAAATGGGATAAGTGAACCATATAAAACCGGTGGCCTTTCATACTTAGGAATGGAATATCCGGCCTATTCATGGCGGATCTGACAGAGGACATGTTGACGGTGGACGCACATGTGTTTGCGTCTTCATAACTGGAACTGGAGGAAACATACATGTATTTGTGATTCATACATGAAACCGTTGGGGTCCAAGATAGGGGACATAACTGATCAGAAAAATCCATATTTCCACATTCCCTCCTTGTCCCCTACTTGCCCGTCAAGAGATATCAATCTTCATCAATCCATTGATCTGTTCATATAACATCATTTGTTCTTCTTTCTTCTTCCGTGACGAATGAAATCTCGGTGGTGGAATACATGATGTGGTACACAGACCACAGATCGCTGGTCCACATTGTAGACATAGACAGCAACTGAATAGTATGAGAAGGCCAATACCTAGGAAGGATAGGACTCTCCATCCCCAGGCTGATATCACACTCCAAAACCAACTGGACCAGGTCCAAGTGCCTGGGTTCTGGTGTATCTGGCTTACTATCTTATGAAGGCGAGTTATAGCTTTATATACAGATGGCGAATTTTCTGGTATGAATACGCAGCAGCTGGATCCGATGACCCTACAAGCTCCGCCCCTATCAGCCAGGATGACGTCAAGGACAAGACGATTTTGAAGCACAACAATCCGTATAGCAGACTGCTCTTCTGTTAAATTGCCTAAGGCGGAAATAGTTTCATTCACTACTGCTTCAAGGGTTCTAGTTAATCTACGTATCAGCTTACTATTAGTAACAGTACCTATATAGGGAAAGATGCCTTTATTAAAATCTACATACTTGTCCCATGCCGTCTCAGTATAATCGACAATTGGGAGATCTCTCCGCTCTCTGTTGTGTACTAAATGAATATTTCTATAATAATCAGGAGGAGCTAGGAAAACAGGTGGTAGGAGGAATGCTATGTCAGGTACCATCCCAGTCTAGAGGTAGACGCATATATGCAGTCTGACCACATATAAAATAGGAGTGGCGATAAGCTCTAAATGAAGATTTGCCTTGATCACTGAATTCTACTATAGTAGTGCATTTACTATGGCCCATATGTATGGAACCAACTTTTCTTACACACAATTCACCTTTCGCTGGAAATACTGACATGGTAGGTAAAACTAGTTCAACTTCGGATTCTACATTTAGAATCATGAGATTAGGTGTAAAATTACCTAATCCATATACTTCATTTTCTAGATCAGTTCCTGTTCCTTTGGGGCGACCCTCCTTGTCAGGGTAACAGACTTTAAATAAAACTAGGTTCAGATTTCCCCATACCCAATGGTCTTGGTAAACGGCTGTATCTGAGTCTATGGAATTGATTAAACTAAACCACGCTCCACAGGAGCCATTATGTGTAAACGGATGTGGAAAGAGAGGCAGGACTCCTTCATAATTCTGATAGGGAGGGAGCCGGCCACACACCCAACAATTAGTTGCATTACTAGTCTGATGGGAATGATGTAACATACTAATGAAAGTGTTATTGCGCAGCGCAAGTCTATAGGACAATTCATGCGGCGGTAGGTCACTAAATGAATGTTCAGCAGTAACATTGTAAACATTTCTGGCAATAGGGTAATATATGTGCAACAATATACTTGCAGTAATTATTAAAAGACTTAAGAAAAACAAGGTTAATAATGTCACTATGCAATGACTACGCAGTGATTTACAATACGCCTGTCGTTTCAACATTTTTCGCGACTTTCCATGATTCAGGTCTAAGGGATACATGTCGGAGACAGATTCAACCGCTTCACCTTGGAGAGGACTTAAACAATCAAATCGTCCGACGGTCTAGACCTAAGTTTAAGTTTATAGAGTTCCTTACTGTCGGCCTCAGCCAAAGGTAGTTTTGAGTCAATGGGTGAAGACACACGAGGTGGGCTATTTACATCTGCAGGAAGTCCATGAAATTTTTTTATATGACTTGAATGAATCCATCCTTTCCTGCCTTCAATCTTCACGGCTGTTCTTGTGGTCAGCAGGACCAACTTGGGTGACTTCCACCTGGGCTCCAGCTGAGTCTTTCGGTCGAAATTCCTCACAAGGACGAGGTCCCCCGGAACTACGTCAAGGGGTTTCACCTCAGTGTTGTCGGGAAAGGCTGCAGCTACCTGTGAACGACAAGACTGTAGTGCAGACATCAAGGAAGCCAAGTAATCTGTCAGCATATTACAGTCAATATCAGTTATTTTGCGTGGTATAGGCGTCCCCCACATATTTGGTGGTCTGCCGAAGATCACTTCATACGGGGATAGCCCTGTTCGGGAGTGTGCTACCATTCTCATGTAAAAGAGTGCAACTGGTAACGCTACTACCCAGTCGACACCTTTCTCTCTGCATATTTTGGACAATCTGATTTTCAGTATCTGATTATGTCTTTCTACGAGACCTGCTGCCTCGGGGTGCCGGACACAGTGGAATTTCCACTGATATCCTAACAGGAGTGAAACATGTTTCATTAATTCGGATGAGAACGGCTGGCCGTTATCTGAGTGAACAACACGTGGTAAACCATATCGTGGGAAAAATTCTCGAACCAACTGTTTGGCAGTAGTCGGGGCAGTGTAATCTGAAACCGGGTATGCCTCCGTCCAACGGGACAGAGCGCAGACAACTACGAGAACATATTTGAATCCTCGACATCGTTCCATCTGGATATAATCCATCTGGAGTACTTCAAAAGGGTGATTAGGAGGATGAAATCCACCTTGTTCTACGGGAACGCTTTTTCCTGGGTTGAACTGGCAACAGATCATACAGGTACGGACCTTTTGTTTGGCTGCTGCTCGCAAATGTTTATTGAACCAAATGTGTTGAATGCTGTCTAGCATAGCTTTTTCTCCGAGGTGTGCTGGACTATGTATAGTGTGAATTATAACTTGGACCATTGAATCAGGAAGGAACCACACAGATTTTTCCTTCATCATCCATCCTTGGTCCGTTTGGATCCCTCCTAATTCAGTCCATTTCTTTATTTCGTCTGGTGTAGCATGTGTCTGTATGTCAATTACATCAAGAGTAGGATCTTTAACTGTCATACAATGTGTCGGCATCGGGACTATTGTCTTTGTCATGTCGGAGGTTTGAGTTTGAGCAGTCTGTTTAGCTGTTCTGTCGGCTAGATCATTGCCTTGAGAAATGATATCAGTAACCTTCGTATGAGCCTTACATTTCATAATTGATATTGCAGTGGGTAGATGTATTGCATCTAATAAGGCATGAATGAGGGGTCCGTGCTGAATGTGGGCACCGTGGGAAGTTAAATAACCTCTCTCTCGCCACAGCACACCGAAATCATGTACAACTCCGAATGCATAACGTGAATCAGTGTATATGTTGACTTTTTTATTTGTGGCTTGAATACAGGCTTGTGTCAGAGCGATGAGCTCTGCGGCTTGAGCGGACAAAGTGTTTATACGATTTGTTTCAATGACTTCAGTATCTGTTGTGACTGCGTAAGCAGCCACTAACTCTCCTGTATTTGTTCTCATACATGAACCATCTACATACAATGTCAGGTCTGGGTCTGACAATGGAACATCGGCTAAGTCTTGTCTAGGTTTTGTCGTCATAGTAATAACCTCAATACAGTCATGGGCTAGTGGGTCTGTTCCGGTTACTGGCAAAAGTGTGGCAGGATTCAATGTGTTACAGCGTCTGATTTCTATATGTGGCTGAAACAATGTAAGTTCGTACCCTGTAAGTCGCGCTATAGTCAAGTGTTGTGTTTGCGTTCTATTTACAAGAACCTCTACTGCGTGTGGTACTTGAACTGTCAACGGATGTCCTAACACTATGGCGTCGCTCTGTCTTATTGCTAAAGCTGTCGCTGCTACTGATTTTAGGCATGCAGGCAAAGCCTGAGCTACGGGATCTAATGTACTAGAAAAATAAGCACATGGTTTGTGTGCTCCTGCTTGTTCCTGTGTGAGTACTGACAAGGCAGTACCTTCGCGTTCTGTAACAAAGAGTGTAAACTGCTTTCTGTAACATGGCGTTGCTAAAACAGGTGCTTGGCATAAAGCTTTCTTTAGGCTTTCAAAAGCTTGTGTATGTTCCTGAGTCCAAGGGAGGACAGTCGATGTGGCTGCCTCCTGTGTTGTCAACTGAATGAGTGGTTTTGCTAGAAATGCATACTGAGGGATCCACTGCCTGCAATATGAAGTGAGGCCTATAAAAGCCCGTACCTCCTTTTGTGTCCTGGGTGTTGGCATGTTAGCTATTAACTGAATGCGGTCGGGTGTAAGCTGCCTTCCCTCCTTGGACAGCGAGTGTCCAAGATAAATAACTCGCTGGACACAGAATTGCAGTTTAGAAGGGGACACCTTGTGCCCTTTTTCGGCTAAAAATTGTAAAACTGTCAGTGATGCTTTTTCACATTCGGGTTCGCTTCTCGCGGTGATCAGTAGATCATCGACATATTGAAGCAGAGCAGTGTTAACTGGCATGTGGATACTGTCGAGTTCTCGTTTCAGTGCTTGGCTATAGATGCTGGGGCTTTCTGTAAATCCTTGAGGTGCGCGCGAGAATTTAAAGCTACGCCCATTTAAACTAAATCCGAACAAATATTGGCTTTCTGGATCTATTGGGACGCTGAAAAAGGCATTCTTGAGATCAATTACAGTAAAGAATGTTGCTTCGGAATCAATAGCTGTCAATAATGCCGAGATATCTGGGACCACAGGAAATTGTGGCACAATGCATTTGTTTAAATCGCGCAGATCAACAACCAATCGATATACTGGTGGGGCCTTTGGATCTGTTCGTTTAAGAATCGGAATTATCGGAGAATTACATACATTGGAGTCTGTTTCCACAACCACTCCTTGGGCAATGAGCTCGTCAATGATTTGTAGCAAAGCCACTACAGCATCTGGTGGTAACTTGTATTGTCGCATTCGTGGTAGCACCACTCCTGCCTTCAGTGTGACTCGGTATGGTGTAATATTCATGCAACCCACATCAGTAGGGCCTTGTGCCCATAGATGTACAGGTAAAGTCTGCAGTCGGGGATCCATGTCTCTGGACACATAGTGACCTTTAAAATCACGTAAAAACAATCTTACTCCTTCCGGAGAACAACATATTATAGCTCCTAGAGCTTTCAGTGTTTTTATTCCTAACAAGTTTTCTGGACATGATTTAGTAAGCAATAAATCTGTAGTACGGGTCAGAGGTCCTATCGTAAGTGGAAGAGGCTGTGACACTTCATTAACAATAGGTTTTCCTGAAAAACCAAGGGAAATATTCTGAGAGCCTGAGAGGGGTGCCCTTGGAACTTCACTACGTTTTATAGTTGTTCGACTTGCCCCTGTATCGAGTAAAAATTTTCTATCTTGGCCTAATAATTCACTATGTACATAAGGTCCTTCTTGATCTACAGGAATCTCGATAAGGGGTAAGTCAACTTCCCTCTCTAGGCTGGTTCATGCGTATCGTTGGTACTCAGGATAGTCGTACAGTGCGGTCTGGTACAGTTGTCGTGTCGTGGTTTGTGTGGCAGCAACAGGCAGCGCTGGTGCAGCTGGCACAAACTGTATAGACTGTGGTGGAGCTGGCATGGACTGTGCATGCTGCGGAGCTCCTTGTTCATTCTGATCCTGTCTAGGTGGCCGTGGTCTTTCTTGTGTTTTACCTATGCCGATATTATGTTTCAAAACTGGACAATCGTGTACGTAATGACCTGGCTTTTTACAATAATTGCATGTCCCTTTTACAGGTCCTGCTGAATCACCGGAATGTGTCATACCCTTTTTATGTCCTTCAGCTGGAACTGTCTGAGAAACTAGCATTTTCATTTTCGTGTCTTTCATGCGTCTGTGTTCATGTTCTTGTTCCTCTCTAATTCTATTGTGATGGTACTGTAACATTTGTAACATTTGTGATGGAGTGTTACCTTGCCAGGTGCTCTCGAATTTTAATACTCTATTCTTTACTTGGGGCAGGGCATTTTCTACTAATTTTGTTACAAACAGATGCGGGTATGATTCGCTACTTGCTTTTATGCCACTATTTATACCAAAACATTTTTCAAATCGGGCATAGTAATCACTAGTGTCTTCATCTTGCTTCTGTTTACAGGCTGAAATTGTACCCCAATCTTCCTTTTTTGTAGTTAATAAACGTGGCAGTACCTGTACTAATAGACCTGGTAGTGCTTTAGTTTTATCCCCAAGTCCTGCTCCTGCAGTTCGGGCCTTTTCTTCAGCTTCTAATACTGACCATTCTATCTTTTGGTCTCCTACCTCCCACTCTTTTTCCCTGAGTTTCTCATAAATGCCAGCAGGCATTAATACCTTTAATATTGTCATAATGTCGGGATAGGTATATTCTCCCATGAGTAACATGTCTTTAATTTCTCGGTGGAAACCCGCTGGATCTTTGTCATGACTGGGTACCACTTTCTTCATTTCTAACAATTCTATTTTCGAGATGGGCGTATATACAAATACGCGTTTAAACTCGTTGTCCTCGCCTTTTATTGGGTGCACTTCTCGTAAGGGATTCTGTCTGTCCATGTAATACGTCGTTCTTTCCTTGATGGGCAATGAGACACGTTCTGAACATACAAAAAGAATATACTGTTTCCTTGATTCTAGAATTTCTTTAATTAATTTAGTACCTGAACCTCTCCATCTATTCATGAGCAATTCAGTCAATATGTCAGGTAAGGGACCAGGGTCCGAATGCTGACTCTGATATAGTATAATGAGTTGTTGAATCATATAAATCCCAGCTAACCGCTGTTCATCTGGAGTGAGATTCAAAAATGTGCGTGCTACTGTATCATCACTGTATTTTCCGGGACTGTCCACCCAATGGACAGCTGCCCTAGCTAAATCTTGTTCATCCATAGAATCGAGAAAATGATAACCCCGTCGTTCTCGGAGTAATTTGTCGGCGGCTTGGAACGAATGCTCGTTAGACCTTATATTAATTATAGGTATTTGGAAATTCCTGTTATTATCTGGACATATCGGACGTGTCGGGTCAATAAGACATCTATTACTATTACAAGATCTTCCTCTACCTACATAGGCTATGGTGTCTGACTATCCTGTGGGCAGTCCTGACCCTTCCTCCTCGCTTTGTTCGGACTGATCTACCGCTACTCTTTCTTCGTGTAGACGTTCTATTTCTTTACGGATCTTTCGGCACATGGCTATTATACAATTTTGCTTATCATGTCTACCTTCTGATATATTCTGGCTCCATCTGGTAAGAATTTGCATTGCTTCTGGGTCTACCCCCGGTCGGTCTTGATTTCTGATCACACAATTTATGAGGAAACGTAACAGTTCCCCCTGTATCTCCCCTTTCTGGTATTCCATAGCTCTGTTGATACATTCTGAATCTCGCCCTGTTTGGACAAAATGATATATTTTATCTAGATGCGCAGTCATTCCTGGTAACTTCCCTAAATACACTGTGGCTCGTCTGATACGCAATGATGCCAGGGTCATTTCGTCCTCTTTGCCGGGCACAGGGTCATACCTACAATCTACAAGAAGTTCCTTAAGCGTACGGGCATTTATGAGTTTGGGGGTACGTGAATGTGCTGACTCTTGAGGAGTAAGTTTATTTATTCTGGGTGGCGTTAGAAAAGATGTTGCTAGCACCTCCCGTAGCCCCATCTGGGGTGTCGGGTGTGAAAGGATTCGTTGAACGTGACACAGCAACTATAGGTGTGGACACAGCTATAGAAGTAGCTGTAGGAACAGATGTAGAAACAGATGTGCTTGCCGGAATTTGTGACGCGATCTGTTGCTGTAGGGATACGGGTACTGGATCTTGGCGTTGAACCCCCCTGACAGGCGGTCTATGTGGGGCGGAATTAGCATACTCGGGAGCTGCGTCATCTAAATATGAGGAAAAAAAAACATCTTCTGCGGTTCTAGGATGCCCCTTAGAATGTACCCTTATTGGGAATAATGGGGGTGGCAAGTCTTTCGGTATCTCTGGAGTAGCTTTAGGTAATCCTTCGGCCAGAAGGGGATACATGACATTCATAAGGGCATTTCTTTGTCTGTCTGCTTGTTCTGATTTTACTCGGATACCTTCTTCAATTAATAGATTTTCTTGAACTTTATTTGAACTCTCTTTATTCTTTTCTTCCTGTCGGAGTGCTTTTTCTGTACGTCTATGAGATTCTTTACGCCATAACTCAATGGCGTCTTTCTGTGACTGTCTGACTTTCCTTTTCCATAACTCTTCTTCTACTTTCATGATGCACTCTGCATCCCAGGTTCCCGCTGTGGGCCACCTCTGACTTTCTGGTAATTCCTTGGTGTAGTCTACCCATAAATCAAGAAATAATATAGCGTCTAAGCCATGTTTATGATACATGAAGTACCCTGGAGTGTCCCTAGGAGGAATAGGAACGGCTTCTTCGAGTACCCCTTTTCTTGTAGTGATCTGTCTTAGTTTCGAAAAGAGCGGCATATTGAGAACTGATCTGATACTTGATTTTGAACAAACTTAATACAGTAAACACGATAATGAACAATCATTCACACCACAATATGCAGGACGTTTAACACATTAAACATTAAACATTAAACATTTCTTAACCTTTAAAATAACCAACAATGATGATCGTCTGCATAACTAATCACCAAGCATAATTCTTGACAATAACTAGATACTTCGGAATACTTGATATACTGCTAAACAGTGCAGATACACTGCTAAAACAGTGCAGACCGGATTTGTGTACCCAAACCCGTCTTGACCGGCACAACCTATGTGCACGTCAGAAATGCCTCCCCAGTAATGGTACTCACCGGGTAGCTTCGGAAACGGAAGGCCTCGGAAACTGAACTGAACTTGAACCGGACTGGACTCGACTCGACTCGTCGGGAACCGGACTTGACTTCGAACTGGTGGGCCTCTGTATACCTCGGATCTTGCTCTCTCAGCTAGGCTCTGGTCGGGATACTTCGCACTTCTCACCGCCTCGTCTGGGTGTTGATCGCAGCCTCAGTCGCCCCCGCTTGACCGGAGGGAGATACAGGAAATCCTGCTGGTACGCGTTATTGTCCGTCCAGCTGTGGCAGGAGACCGGGCCTGCAACTCACCGCCGGCGCGTGAGATGAGAAAGTGTCCCTGTTCGGGCGCCATTCATGTGGTAAATAAAATATTACCGGGACTTAATTTGATACGGAAACATAATAAAATAGCTCAGTAAATAAGAGGCAGAATCCGTGGTATTAGAGGTTCGGAATGGGCTTTATTCCAATGATCGATTATAATCGGTTGCTCCAAGTTCCATCACCACGGAGGTTCAGGAAGTGAAGTACATACATTATTGACAAGAAATGACTTTTATAGTACATACATTACAATGAAGCGAAGGCAGTAGGCGTAACAATTGATAAGGAAAATGACGATTCATATGCGTAATCGAAAATGGGCGTAATAAGGAATAAAAAGGAACATAATTGGTTATGATGTCATATATGGGTGGATCTATAAGATAATACTTGGCATAGATGCGTGCGCAGTAGCATGACGTGTGATTGACGTGCAACTAGGGGGTGAAGGGGGCTTGACATTTAGCTCTACATGTGGAGACAAAAAGTCTGGGGGGTCAAGTCAACCTAATCCCAAATCATATCTAACATCCTATGTTTAAAGAACTATGTTATCCACAAAGAAGGACTCTCGGACAGAATCTATTCTATACTGACTGTGCGTGCATGTACAAGCGTCTAAGTGTCTACACTAGATGCGAGGGGGTAGGAATATTCCATGGTAACAGGGCTATGAATTACTTGCATAAATACAGAGAAGCCGAGCCTTTGCTCGGTAGCTGGAGGAATGTTTACTTAAACTACTAGACAGGAATGCATCAGCTGAGGGGCGAAGCAGATAACTCGAAGGTGAAATACAGTTCTTGGCAGAGAATAGGCTGATGTCAGGCTTCGTGAGCCGCGCAGCGAATGAGACAAAGTTCATGGTCACAGATGCGGGCTCAGACTGGAGTTTTCAGAGGCAGAAAGCAAGAAGAGTTTGATGACAGAATCAGGGCCTACTTGCCTGGACTGTAAAATGGCATAAGTGAACCATATAAAACCGGTGGCCTTTCATACTTAGGAATGGAATATCCGGCCTATTCATGGCGGATCTGACAGAGGACATGTTGACGGTGGACGCACATGTGTTTGCGTCTTCATAACTGGAACTGGAGGAAACATACATGTATTTGTGATTCATACATGAAACCGTTGGGGTCCAAGATAGGGGACATAACTGATCAGAAAAATCCATATTTCCACAGAACCAGTCTTGGCTCTTCAAACAGGAACAGTCCAGTTTGAACTTCTAGGCTAGGTCCACCGTGAATCTGAACAGAAGCAACCCAAGACTGGATTTTGCTCTGATTGCTATTCCACTGTAAACCGCACTACTCTATGCCACTCCATTGCACACAGCTCCACTCTATGTCACTCCACTGTACGCTATTGTACTTTAAGCCACCCCACTTTATGCCACTCCACTTTAACCAATTCCCCTCTACACCACTCCACTCTATCCTGTCTAGGCCTGGGCTAAAATTTCGTTCCGTTCGCGGAAATTGCGATAATTTGACATTTTCGCGTTCCGCGGAGAGCGCGAAAATGTCAAAATTTCCACTTTCCGCAGCTTGGCAATAATTTGTTTCTTGCTCACGCTGTAAAATAATACATTCTCGCGCGCGCGCGATCGCCTTACCTGAATCCCTGCGTTCGCCGACAAGTTTTCTTGATCCGGTCGCGTTCTCCATGAGATGTTGTATTGTTTTTCGCCATTTGCGCTGTCTCGCGACAGTTCGCGCCCGCAGTGACGTCATGCATTGCGCGATCACGTCTTTCTTCGCGCGATCATGCACCGCAAGACAACTCAAAACAAGATGGCCGCGCCCGCGAGCAACCAGATGGGTAAGTTGGCGACCCGCAACCACGCAGAAAATCTCGCGAACATGCGGGAAAAAAACTTCCGCATCTTCGCGATATTTCCGCTTGTTTGCGATAATTTTAAACATTTTCGCGATAATTTGCGAAAGTGGATTTCGCAAATTCCGCCCACCCCTAATCCTGTCCCATTTGAGATGCCATTAATGATGTCATCAGTGATGTCACTGACCATGTGACGAGGGATGAAATATGTGAGATCATAAGCAGTGCATTGGGGTGTGCGTAAATTCATGTTAGCTTGGGTAACTATAACTGTTGAATTTCAATGGTTTTGTATGAGTGAAATCTGAGCATAACTACAATGTGAATTTCTAACGATGTTTTTTTATTCTATCTCCTAACCATAATGTCTCTGTAACCTTTATTTTTAGTACATGTTATTTCATCACTATAATGTCACTATAACCTTTGTATTGATAAGTGAATTTCTAACGATTTTTTAATTTTCTTTCCTGAATGTAACCACTAACCTTTGACTGTGAGTGTGAAAGAGTACATGAGTGTCTCCTCTAAATAAGTTTGTGAGTGGGTCTGTTTGTCTCTGAGTGGGTCTGTGAGTTGGTTTAAGAATGTCTGAGTGGGGCTGTGAGCGGGGATGTGTGTCTGATTGCTCTCTGTTTTGCCCTCTCCTGCTCGTTCTCTGCTTGTATTCTGCATTTTCTGCTCACTTCTGACCTTTATTTTGCCTCTTTCTGCTTGATGCTGACTTCTATTCTGCCTCTTTCTGCTTGTTTCTCATCTTTATTAGATCTTTATCAGACCTTGATCAGATCTTTAGTTTGCCTCTTTCTGCTTATTGCTGACCTTTATTTTGCCTATTTCTGCTAATTTCTCACCTTTATTTTGCCTCTTTCTCCTCATTTTGGACCTCTATTTTACCTAATTTTGCTCATTGTTGACTTCTATTTTGCCTCTTTCTGCTCATTTCTGATCTTTTATTTGCCCCTTTTCTGCTCATTGCTGACCTTCATTTTGCCTCTTTCTACTCATTTCTGACCTTTATTCTGCCTCTTTCTGTTCATTTCTCACCTTTATCTTGCCTCTTTCTGCTCATTGCTGCCCTTTAGTCTGCCTCATTCTCCTCTTCCCCCCCACCCCCCGGTACCGCAGAGGGAGCTTCAAGATCCCTGCTATTCCAGCCGGCTCCGGCCTCCTGCAGAAGCTGGCATTGCTCTCACAGACAGGGAGCTACTTAACATATAGCTCTCTGTCTGTGAGACCAATCCTTCACAGCAGGCAGGGAAACTGACAAAACCGCAGCTTCCAGCAAGTGAGAGCATTTTGTCAGCTCTCACTTGCTGGAAGCGGGGTGTTTACTCTAACTTAGCGAGAGCTGTCACAGCTCCTGGCTAATCAGAGCAAACAGCTATGTCCTGGGTGTGGGCACCCCTGGACATAGCAGGAGCTGGCTCTGGGGGGTGGTGGTCTCCAGGGCCAATATTGGCTTCAGGAGGGGGCAGCGCAGCCCCCTCCTTTCAATTTCATGGACCTGCCTCAGGGATGTGATGGACTCAAGGTTGCGGGGGTTCATGGAGCCCCCGCTCCATATTTAAGTGAGTCAAGGGGAGGTGGTGATCCCTGGGGCTTGGAATGGTCTGTGTAGTCTCCCAAGTATTTTATTTTAAGCCCTAGTAGCTGGTGGTCACCAGAGCTTGGTGGGTCCCCGGGGCTCGGTGGGACAGCGAGGGCCCCCTGATGCATTCAATATGTAGCCCTGGTGAGGAAGTGGTCCATGGGACTTGGGGGGTCCAAGCAGACCCCCTTCTCTTAAAAAAATTAGACCCGGGAGGTGATGGTCCTGGGGATCATTTAGACCTATGGAGAGGGGTCTGACGAGCTCCATTCAAAAATGTAAATGAAGCCACTGGAAGGTGGGGGTCACTGGGGCTCAAAAAACCTCGGAAGGGGGACTCCGTGCGCCCCCTCCTTTTTTAATGAAAAGACCTGAGACTAGGCCCACCCGGGAGCTCTTTTCAAGACAAGCATGGGAGCCCGCGCTTGTTTTTATTTTGCCGCACATTTCACTGCACGTTTCTTTTTTGTTGAAGTTTTTTGGGCCTGGTGGGATCCATTTGGGAACCCATGACCAAGTTTAGGGGGCCAGTGTATTCTTACCCTGCCCCTTTTCTTTTTTTATGTTTATTTTAAGGTCTTGGTTTAAGCTGAGTCCCAAGGTGGCTGCTAACTCTTCCTGGATGAAGTGTTGGCAGCCAATCAGAGCTCTGCATTTCCCTGCAAGAGCACATTATTATTTACGGATTACCCATGGCCACAGATATAACTATCTGATTCTTTTGAATTTCTCAACAACTGCTGAACGGATTTACACCAAATAACAAAGTGTGATCTGTGTAACCAAATCTACCTTTATGCCAAATTTGGTGTAATTCCGTCCAGCAGTTTGGGTTGCAGGCATGTCTCGAGCCTATGGGGATTAACATGGGGAACACACAATTTTTCTACCTCTCATTCTCAAAACCCACTTGATAGACTACCCTGAATCTTTCCATGAGCAACAAGAGTCATAATGGCACTTTTTGGGGAACTTTTTGTGAAGATTTGACAAACAGGGCCAAAGATATAGGCAAGTCAAAACATGCTTTTTCTATGGAAACATGGTCCCAACTATAAATACCTAATGGCAACTGGCAGTAGGATATATATCTATAGATATATGTATGTATATATATATATATATATTACCCACTGGCGGTCGCCAGTAGGTAGTTATAGTTAGGACCACGTTTCCATAGGAAATCCGCAACATTCTATTTTGAATAACTTTGACGCCGGTCGACGAATCCTCGTGAATTTTTCAAAATAGGTGGGGCGCTACGCTCCGCTCTTACCCTGAAAGTCTCGGGGGGATTCGTCAAGCGGGGGCTGAGATAAAAGGGGGGTCCCAAAACGCGTTTTTCCCATGCATTTTTCCATAGGACCTTTAGACAGGGCTACAGCCCGAACGGCTGAACAGAATTACTTGAAATTTGGCAGAGAGGTAGTCCTCAGGTCAAGGAAGTGCCTTTTGTAGGTTTGGTGTAAATCTGTTCAGTAGATTCTGAGAAAATAGCCTTTAAATCAATATATATATCTGAGCCAGCTTACGGTGCGCTTACGGTACGCTTACCGTGCGCGATTCTGATTGGCTCTTAGATCTTAGTAAACATTCGAATCGGCCGAAACCAGGAAGCGGCGGCCGCCATTTTCTCTCTCGCACTGAGAGTGATGATGAAAATACAAAGCACAAAAACATGTAAAGGGGCTGTTTAGACAGCTCCCACACACATAGCCATGTTGAGGGAGTCCCCAAAGATCCCCCAAGGCCAAAAACGGGATTTATTTTTTTTCGCTAATTTCGCCGATTACGCTTACCGTACGCGTACGGTAAAAAATTATATAAAAAAAAAAATTATCCACACTCTCCCCACCCCGTGTGCAATTGGTGCCCGAAGGGCACCATTTGTGCATGGCTTATAAAAATTACGAAAAATTAAAATATTACCTTTCAAAACGAAGTGCATCATATGTCCTCCATGTGCGCACGGTGCGCGAAGCGCATCGTGCGTACATGGCCCATGTAGCGTAACGTGGGCACGCGGTGCGCGTAGCGCACCGCGTGCCCACCGTGCGTGCACGGCACTAACTGCGTAAAGTGGGCGCGCGGTGCGCGAAGCGCACCGCGTGCTTACTGTGCGCGCACGGTGCGCGAAGCGCACCGTGCGCGCACGGAACGAACTGCGTTAAGTGGGCGCGCACGCCACGAATGGCGTAAAGTAACTTAGCATTTAAAAAACCGTACAAATTCACTGAAAAAACCATAGGTTTCACACACGTTATAGTTAGGAATTAGCATTTAAAAAACCTTGCAAATTCACTGAAAAAACCATAGGTTTCACACATGTTATAGTTAGCGGAAATTTTACTGATAAAAAACCAATGAAATTCCCCCGTTATAGTTAGTGCAGGCAACTATAACTCACGCGACCGCAATCTTCTGCTGATGACATATGTGTCTTTATGAAAAAAAAATATTTGTAATATATGTATAGCTAAAAATGTATGGAAGAAGACATGGGCAAATAAGTGTCTAAATACAGTATTAGCATCAGCAGAGGATTGCGGTCGCGTGAGTTATAGTTGCCTGCACTAACTATAACGGGGGAATTTCATTGGTTTTTTATCAGTAAAATTTCCGCTAACTATAACATGTGTGAAACCTATGGTTTTTTCAGTGAATATATATATATATATTTATAAATATAGATATAGATATATATTTCACTTTCATTCCAGGTCCTATGGGCCTATTCCCCCTCAAAGTACAGTTGCACCAACTGTGTCGTATATCGTAGTCATGGATCAGGCACAGCGGGACTGCAAAAACGTATTTTATTGCATTATGACATTAAGCACCAGAAAACAACACAAAGCCTACGCGTTTCGGCTCACAACGGCACCAGGTCCAACCCCTTTCCCATCACCCCGTGTCTAAATACTGTCTGTCTTCTATTGTGTTGCCACATAGTTTTAATGACTGGACCTTTACCTTTACATTTCCTCCTTTCTCCATGACAGTGAGAAACTTTCAATTCGATAATACAGTGTTACATTGTTGATTTTTAAATGACTGTTAGACCTGGCATCTTTTGGCGTGGTTACCCCTGACTTTTTGCCTCTATCTCCTGTATTTTTGATGCTATGCTGGATGTTGTTTATGCTGGTATAGATGCTTTGGGCACTTTGCCACTGCTAATCAGTGTCAAGGTGGAAGTGCTTCCTAGGGAAATTGTGATGTAATTGGCTATACATGTTTGGCATATTTGTTCTACCTGCAAGACCCTAGTAAAGTGCACTGAGAGTGCCAGGGCTGGTAGTACAAATGCTACTAGTGGGCTGCAGCACTGATTGTGCCACCCACAGGAGTAGCACTAAAATGGTGTATTAGGCATGCTTGCAGTGCCTATGGGCAGTCCAGGACTGCCATGTGGACCTGGCCAGTGCAACCACTGACCAGGCCTTATCCTTCCCTTTCTGTACATGTAAGGCATCCCTATGGTGGCCCTAGGTACCCCCCTTGGCTGGGTGCAGTGTATCTGAAAGGTAGGGCATGTACTGAGGTGTGTAACATGCCCTGGTAGTGAATTACAGCCATTTTCGTTTTTCACTGCTGAGAGGCTATCTTGCCCATAGGACAGAATGGGGGAGGCTGTCTACATGCCTATCTTCCCCTAAAGGTAAGATAGAAAACCAAAGTTTGGAATCTTTGTGTTCAGAATTTAATTATACATCTTTTTAGAAAGATGGTTTTTAAATCCACTGTGTGAGAATATCACTGTTTAGAAAGTCGCTATTCTCCTGTTTAACCTTCCTGTGTGCCTGTGTGCTTGTTGGCTGACTGGTGTCATGTGATGGGCTAGGTGGCTCCAGGAGTCTGGATGAGTCAGCAGCAGGGTGAATAGGGAGATCTGCTCTAGATGGGTGGGAGGAGTAGCCCCTGGGTTTGAGTAGGGCTGCCTCTGCCAGCACAATGCCGGCTCCACCCCCTGCTGGCCAGGCTGAGGACTCTGCCTCTGCCAGCACAAAGAAGGCTCCACCTCCTGCTGGGCGTCCAACGACCCTGCCCCTCACTCTGAAAGGAACCAGGTGCTCCAGGGCAGAGCACACCCAGGAACCGGTTTGAGCAGGGGAATCCCCCCACTGAAACAAAGAGAGACAAATACTTGGAGGGGTATAAGAAGAGGACCCCAGACACCTAAACTTTAGATCACTGTGGAACTAAGAAGGAACCTCTACCAAGGAGAAAGCTGAAAAGAACTGAAGAGGAGAAGACTGCCTGTTTGCTGTTTTGCTTTGCTGCCAAGGAGAGGGGAAGGACTTTGCTGTGTCCCCTTCTTTTGATTCTGATCTCCAAGGGCCTGAGGAGAGCTGGCTCCCTGTTAAAAAGTCCCAGGAACAAAATGACTTCACCACCAGCTCCCCTGGAACTCTGCTGAAGGAGTTCTGACCTGCCTTGGAGTGCTTGCCTAGTCTTGGGTACTCAGGAGGTCGTTTTGCTGTGTTTGGGAGCTGGGAAGCAGAAGCGTGAACAAGAGTAACTGGTACCCATCGCATCATCGGTTTGCGAGTCGCAGAATCGAGAGTGCGGGGAGAATTTCATCGCGGTGTCATCGCAGCACCCGGAGTCCCCGCATCGCCGAGTGCGTCGAGCATCGTCCCGGTGCGTGAAGATTCCTGACTCCGAGGGTCATCGCAGAACCAGTTGAGGGCCGCACCACTGCCGGTGCGTGAAAGTATCCAGTCGCTGCATTTGTCGACGCAGTGTACCGTCCCGTGACGCATCGAGGGTTGCGGTGCCCAAAGTCAACGCTGCGCCACGCACCGCGACGCATCGAGGGTTGCGGCGCCAGAAGTCAACACTGCGCTGCGCATCGCGCCGCACCGAAGATTGTCGCATCGTCCCGGTGCATGAAGCTTCCCCCTAAGAAACCTACACAACGAAAGCCAAAGTGATCACATCCTCCCCCTACAGATCGGAGCCGGCGCATCCACCTCTGCTGCGTGAAGCAGGGCTGCTGCAAAGCCTCCCCAAGGTCTCAGGAGTATTGCATTGCCTTTGCCATCTTCATTGTTATAGCTTTTGGGAACCTTATCACAACTACAGGTACTGTTGGGCACGAGAGTGTCGCATTTTGTGCATTGAGAGTCGCATTGTGCAGGACACTGATTTTTACATCCTGGAGTACTTTCTGAAAACTCTTGAACTATCTCTAAAGTAACCTTTTTGATTGTATGTTGGTTTATCTGTAGTATTTGGTCTTGTGAAGTTTTTAGTAAAGATACATTATTTTTCTAAAACTGCTGTGGAGTAAATCTGTGGTGTTTTCCCTGTGTTACTGTGAGTGTTGGTACAAATACTTTACACATTGCCTTTGATAGCCTAGACTGCTCAGGCCAAGCTACCTAGAGGGTGAGCAGGGGTTATCCTAACAGTGTATCCGCCTTTCCCTGACTAGAAGCAAGGGTCCCTACTTGGACAGTGGTACTTACCCTGCCAACTAGAGACCTCCAGATCTAACATTGGTGGTCAGCGGTGAGGATTGAACTTGTATTTGTACTTGACCCACAGTAATTGGTGTACATCACTAGGAGAGCAGACCATTACACAGCCACATACTGCTGATTGTTGATTGTTGATTCTATTTTTGAGGTAACTCTTGAATTATCATGGCTCCAAGTGAGAAAGCAGCCAGTGTAGAAGGAGAGCTAGAGTTCACCATTGAGGATTTGTATTCATACAAGGTGGAGGAGCTCAAGCAGTTCTGCAAGGATTTTTGTTGTCCCATAAAAAGCAACTTCAGAAAGGAAGAGTTGCAGAAGGTTCTGAAAACCTGGTGGGAGGCTAAATAGGCTGTAGGAGCAGATGATAATAATGAAGGGAATGGGTTTGGGGCAAATGATTTGCCAGTGGGCAACCCCACCAGCGGAGCGGGGAGCCACCATTCCAGCAGGGGTCTCTCCCCAGCAGAGGAGTTACAAGAGAATCAAAGAATCAGAGAACATGAGCTGGAATTAATGAACATGAAAATGAACATGGAAATGGCAAAGGAGGAGAAGAAGAATGCCCTTGCTTTTGAGGAAAGAAAATTGCTTTTGGCTCATGAGTTGAGCATGAAGGAGCTGGAGATCAAAGCCAGAGAGGTGGAGACCGGCTCAAATGGTGGCAGCAAACAGCCAGTGAAAGGGGGTAAGGTATATATCCCCAAGGATGTGGTTCAGAGTTACAGAGTGAGTGATGATATCTATGGGTGGTTTTCTGCCTTTGGGATTTCTTGTAAGATGCATAGAGTGCCTGAAGAAGATTGGGGTGCAGGTCTGTGGAAGCATTTTGAGGCCTCAGGGAGGAGTGCTCTAGAGCCCTTGGAAGCAGCCTGACCTATCCCCATGTGGAGGAGGCCTTATGCCTCAGGTTTGGGTTAACCCCAGAACAGTACAGAGTATAGTTCAGGAACTCCAGGAGGGAGGGGTCCCAGACTTGGGTAGAATGTGTAAATCTGTTCTCACGTGCACTGGAAGGTTGGATAAAGGGCAGCAAGGTGAATGATTATAAGGGGTTGTTGAATTTGATCATTTGGGAGCACTTGAGTAGTATATGTGTTCCAGAGCTGCGCCAGCATCTTTTAGACCGCAAGCTTACTGATCCCCTTGAGCTTGCACAGAAGGCGGACCGCTGGGTCAGTACCAGGGTCCATAGGGGTTTTGTGGGTACCACAGCCAAAGGTGGGCAGGGTCCCCAGCAGAAGAGTGGGGGGGACAAGGGTAACCAAAAGGAGTTCTCACAAGGGCCCCAAAACAGTTCCCAGGGTAACCAGTCCCAGCCCCCCAAGTCAAAACCCAAACCAACCTGGCCCCCTAAGGGCAGGTCAGATAACAGGGGTCCCATTAAGTGTTATCACTGTCAGGAATTGGGTCACAAATCCCCTGTGTGTCCCAAGAAATCCCAGGCACCCTCTGGTTCTCCAACACCGGGAATAGCTAGTGTAGCTTTTGGTCGGGATTTAATTTCTAGTGATTTGGAGGGATTAGCAGTTATGTCCCTTGTCTCTTTAGGAGACACAGAGATGGTCCTGGAAACCCCTGTCCCTGATAACACTAAGAAGTACAGGCAGTGGATGACCATCAATGGGAAGAGGGTGGAGGCTCTCAGGGACACTGGAGCCAGTGTGACTATGGTCAGGTGTCAGTGGGTCCCTGAGGAGCTGATCATTCCCAATGTATTTCACCCTGTAGTGTCAGCTGACAACTCCGTGCACCTTTGCAAGGTAGCACATGTTCCCTTTGAGTGGGGGGGGGGGGTCTCAGGTCCTCTCAGAGTTGTTGTGAGTCAATCCATGCCGGTAGACTGTCTGCTAGGTAATGACCTGGAGAGTTCCCCATGGAAGGAGGTGGAACGCCAGGCTCATTTGGAGATGTTGGGTTTGCCTGAGTGGGTCTGTGTGCCCACTCGGTCCATGGCCACCAGACAGGGTTGTGAAGCAGACCTGGAGCCTGAAACAGTGGCCCAGGTCCCTGCCAGAAAGAGGAAGGGCAAGGGGCGTGGTGCGTCCACCCCCGCTGTTCCCACGGTCCAGGAAGGAGCAGACCCTGAGGGGGATGCCCTGGAGCCTACAGGGGAACAGGTAGCTGAGCTGGGAGACATACCTGAGCTGACCCATTGGCAGCAAGAGGTTGGTCCCTCCAGAGAGGAGTTCTGCCGAGCGCAGAAGACATGCCCTACTCTTGAAGTCTGCGGCACCAGGCGGCAGACCAGGCAGCAGGTGCTGATCCAAAAAACGTATTTCTCTACTGGGAGAATGACTTGTTGTACAGTGAGCCCAGGTTTGCTGAGCCCAGTGGATCACGTACCCTGGTGGTACCCGCAGGGTTCAGAGACTTCCTACTGGGTCTGGCTCACGACGTGCCTCTTGCAGGACATCTCGGGCAGGACAAGACCCGACAAAGGCTTGCCACCCACTTTTACTGGCCCGGGATGAAGACGGACGTCTGTTCCTTTTGTAGATCATGCCAGACTTGCCAGGCAAGTGGCAAGGCTGGAGGGAAGTGCAAAGGCCCTCTCCAGCCTTTTCCTATAGTGAGCACCCCTTTCGAGCGGGTGGGGATAGATATTGGGGGGCCACTGGACCCCAGGACAGCCTTGGGCAACAGGTTCATCCTGGCCCTGGTGGATCATGCCACCCGGAGGCTATCCCTCTCAGGACAACCACAGCCCGGGTGGTGTTCCGTGCGTTGATGGGGATCTTTTCCCGTGTGGGTTTCCCCAGAGAGGTGGTATCTGACCAGGGTACCAACTTCATCTCCAGGTATATGAAGTCTCTGTAGGAGGAGTGAGGGGTAAATAATAAGTTCACCACTCCTTACCACCCTCAAGGAAATGGGTTGGTTGAAAGGTTCAACCGGACCCTGAAGGGCATGATCATGGGGCTGACAGAGCCCATGAGATGGAAGTGGGACGTCTTTTTGCCATGCCTAATATTTGCCTACAGGGAGGTACCACAAAAGTCTCTAGGGTTCAGTCCCTTTAAGCTTTTGTACGGGCACCCTGTTAGACGACCTCTCAGTCTGGTGAAGGAGGGGTGGGAGAAATCCCCTGGGAAAACCCCCCAGGATGTGTTCCGCTATGTGCTGGCCATCCGCAACCAGACACAGCGCTTCAGGACACTCACTCAGGCGAACCTGGAAGCCAGCCAGGATGAGATGAAGAGGTGGTATGACCAGCATACCACTCTGGTGGAATTTCAACCTGGGCAGATGGTGTGGGTGATGGCACCAGTGGAGCCTTGTGCGCTCCAAGACAAGTGGACTGGGCCATATGAGGTGGTGGAGCGCAAGAGTGAAGTGACCTACCTGGTCAACTTGCGGTCTCCCAGGAACCCCATGAGGGTCCTACATGTGAACCGCCTCAAACCCCATTTTGAGAGGTCTGAAATAACAATGCTACTGGCTACAGATGCAGGGATGGAGGAGGATAGCGATCCTCTTCCTGACCTCCTGGAAGCTAAGGAGCAAGATGGGTCAGTGGATGGAGTGGTCCTCTTGCCCGCCCTGACCCCAGAACAGCAGAGGGACTGTCGCCATGTGTTGGGTCAGTTTGCATCTCTGTTCTCCCTGACCCCCGGTATCACCAACTGGTGTGTCCATGATGTGGACACGGGAGATAGCATGCCTGTGAAACAAAAGTTTTACCGGGTGGCTGACAAGGTCAGGGCCAGCATCAAGAAGGAGCTTTCTAAGATGTTGGAACTAGAGGTGATTGAGCCCTCCAGCAGCCCCTGGGCTAGCCCAGTGGTACTTGTACCAAAAGCTGCTGCGCCAGGTGCCACTCCAGAATTTAGGTTTTGTGTGGACTACCGTGGGCTCAATGCGGTCACGAAGACTGACGCACATCCCATCCCCAGAGCTGATGAGCTTGTGGATCGGTTTGGAGCTGCCAACTACCTCAGTACATTTGATTTAACTTCTGGGTACTGGCAGATTGCCTTAACTGATGGGGCCAAAGAGAGGTCTGCGTTTTCAACGCCAGAGGGGCACTTCTAGTTCCGTGTCATGCCCTTTGGGTTGAAGAACGCCCCTGCCACATTCCAGAGATTGGTCAACCAGGTACTGTCCGGGCTGGAGCAATTCAGCACCGCATATCTGGATGACATTGCTGTGTTCAGCTCCACTTGGGAGAACACTTGCAACACCTCTGCGTAGTGTTGAAGGCTCTGCACAGTGCAGGCCTCACTATCAAGGCCAATAAGTGCCAGATAGGGCAGGGTTCGGTGGTGTATTTGGGACACCAGGTAGGAAGCGGCCAGGTGGCGCCCCTACAAGCCAAGATAGATACCATCCGGACTTGGGCAACCCCCAGGACCCAGACAGAGGTGAGAGCCTTCTTAGGACTCACCAGGTACTATCGTCGTTTTGTCAAGGGGTATGGCACCATTGTTGCTCCTTTAACAGAACTAACTTCCAAGAAGTTACCCAAGAGAGTGATTTAGACCAGTGCCTGCCAAGAAGCTTTTGATGCCCTGAAGGAGGCCATGTGTACAGCACCTGTACTCAAGGCGCCTGACTTCTCCAAGGAATTCATAGTGCAGACAGACGCTTCAGAGCATGGAGTGGGAGCAGTGCTCTCACAACTAAATGATGAGGACTTGGACCAACCTGTAGCTTTCCTTAGCAGGAGGATACTTCCCAGGGAACAGAGGTGGCGTGCTATTGAGAGGGAAGCTTTTGCTGTGGTCTTGGCTCTGAAGAAGCTGAGACTCTACTTGTTTGGGACTCACTTCCGGGTTCAGACAGACCACAGGCCGCTTAGATTGTTGATGCCGATGAGGGGTGAGAATCCTAAGTTGTTGAGGTGGTCCATTTCCCTACAGGGGATGGACTTCACGGTGGAACACCGTCCTGGTACAGACCACGCCAACGCTGACGGTCTGTCCAGGTTTTTCCGCCTTAGTGATGAGAACTCCCAAGAGGGTGGGTAGTTCTCCCCACATTTCAGCTGGAGGGGACACGTGTTAGACCTGGCATCTTTTGGCGTGGTTACCCCTGACTTTTTGCCTCTACCTCCTGTATTTTTGATGCTATGCTGGATGTTGTTTTTGCTGGTATAGATGCTTTGGGCACTTTGCCACTGCTAATCAGTGTCAAGGTGCAAGTGCTCCCTAGGGAAATTGTGATGTAATTGGCTATACATGTTTGGCATATTTGTTCTACCTGCAAGACCCTAGTAAAGTGCACTGAGAGTGCCAGGGCTGGTAGTACAAATGCTACTAGTGGGCTGCAGCACTGATTGTGCCACCCACAGAAGTAGCACTAAAATGGTGTCTTAGGCCTGCTTGCAGTGCCTATGGGCAGTCCAGGACTGCCATGTCGACCAGGCCAGTGCAACCACTGACCAGGCCTTATCCTTCCCTTTCTGTACATGTAAGGAATCCCTATGGTGGCCCTAGGTAACCCCCTGGGCTGGGTGCAGTGTATCTGAAAGGTAGGACATGTACTGAGGTGTGTAACATGCCCTGGTAGTGAATTACAGCCATTTTCGTTTTTAAATTCACTGTGTGAGAATAGCACTTTTTAGAAAGTAGCTATTCTCCTGTTTAACCTTCCTGTGTGCCTGTGTGCTGGTTGGCTGACTGGTGTCATGTGATGGGCTAGGTGGCTCCAGGAGTCTGGATGAGTCAGCAGCAGGGTGAATAGGGAGATCTGCTCTAGATGGGTGGGAGGAGTAGCCCCTGGGTTTGAGTAGGGCTGCCTCTGCCAGCACAATGCCGGCTCCACCCCCTGCTGGCCAGGCTGAGGACTCTGCCTCTGCCAGCACAAAGAAGGCTCCACCTCCTGCTGGGCATCCAACGACCCTGACCCTCACTCTGAAAGGAACCAGGTGCTCCAGGGCAGAGCACACCCAGGAACCGGTTTGAGCAGGGGAATCCCCCCACTGAAACAAAGAGAGACAAATACTTGGAGGGGTATAAGAAGAGGACCCCAGACACCTAAACTTTAGATCACTGTGGAACTAAGAAGGAACCTTTGCCAAGGAGAAAGCTGAAAAGAACTGAAGAGGAGAAGACTGACTTCTTGCTGTTTTGCTTTGCTGCCAAGGAGAGGGGAAGGACTTTGCTGTGTCCCCTTCTTTTGATTCTGATCTCCAAGGGCTGAGGAGAGCTGGCTCCCTGTTAAGAAGTCCCAGGAACAAAAGGACTTCACCACCAGCTCCCCTGGAACTCTGCTGAAGGAGTTCTGACCTGCCTTGGAGTGCTTGCCTAGTCTTGGGGCCTCAGGAGGTCGTTTTGCTGTGTTTGGGAGCTGGGAAGCAGAAGCGTGAACAAGAGTAACTGGTACCCATCGCATCATCCGTTTGCGAGTCGCAGAATCGAGAGTGTGAGGAGAATTTCATCGCGGCGTCGTCGCAGCACCCGGAGTCCCCGCATCGCCGAGTGCGTCGAGCATCGTCCCGGTGCGTGAAGATTCCTGACTGCGAGGGTCATCGCAGAACCAGTTGAGGACCGCACCACTGCCGGTGCGTGAAAGTATCCAGTCGCTGCATGTGTCAACGCAGAGTCCCATCTCGTGACACATCGAGGGTTGTTGCGCCCGAAGTCGTGCCACACCGAAGATCGTCGCATCGTACCGGTGTGTGAAGCTGCCCCCTAAGAAACCTACGCAACGAAAGCCAAAGTCATCGCATCCTCACCCTACAGATCGGAGCCGGCGCATCCACCTCTGCTGCGTGAAGCAGGGCTGCTGCAAAGCCTCCCCAAGATCTCAGGAGTATCGCATCGCCTTTGCCATCTTCATTGTTATAGCTTTTGGGAACCTTATCGCAACTACAGGTACTGTTGGGCATGAGAGTGTCGCATTTTGTCCATTGAGAGTCGCATTGTGCAGGACACTGATTTTTAAATCCTGGAGTACTTTCTGCAAACTCTTGAACTATCTTTAAAGTAACCTTTTTGATTGTATGTTGGTTTTTCTGTAGTATTTGGTCTTGTGAAGTTTTTAGTAAAGATACATTATTTTTCTAAAACTGGTGTGGAGTAAATCTGTGGTGTTTTCACTGTGTTACTGTGAGTGTTGGTACAAATACTATACACATTGCCTTTGATAGCCTAGACTGCTCAGGCCAAGCTACCTAGAGGGTGAGCAGGGGTTATCTTAACAGTGTATCCCCCTTTCCCTGACTAGAAGCAAGGGTCCCTACTTGGACAGTGGTACCTACCCTGCCAACTAGAGACCCCCAGATCTAACAATGACCATTGATTGCACATCTCCCATGTTACTCATGCCATCTTTCATATCATATTATTGCTCATAAAATACTTGCGCTATGACTCCCCATGGGCCAGGTCGTAGCTATATTAATACCAAAACTGTTGCCCTAAACTGCAGTCCTAATTGTCTACGGGCTACATTTCACTTCACGTGTTCAAATACACGTTAGTAACATTCAAGTTGTATAACTAAAGTGCTGTTGTGCAAGATTCATTTTTGAACAACGCAGTGCATGCATAAGTGCATTTTAGATTGGCTGATGTTAATAGCAGCATTAGAATGTATACTCTAACTCCTCTCTTCCCCTAGCAACATAAAGCAGCCATTCAAGTATGTAAAGTGCTGTGGTGCCAGATGTGTTCGAATTACCTTGACTACAGTAAATAAATGGTTGTCCACTTTTTGAATATAGTAAAGTATCCTCGTGCAATGTAAACCCAGCCACATATTAATCAATCTATTTTTATAACAACAAGAGAATGCGATTAAATGATATGCAGTGTCATAGTGGGAGATGTAAGTTGGTCACATTAATAACGGTGATTTTAAGAATAGTTTGATCTAAATAACTCTGTAAAGTGTTTTAGTGCACTGTAGTCCCAACCACATTTACAGCCGCTTCTTGTTTCTAAAAGTAATATGAAGGCACATCGAGTTATGTATGTTCGACTTTTCCTGTGAGCCCTTCTGCACAATATTATAATATGGTCTACTTGCTCACATTACCCACAAATCTCTGTTGAAGCCAATGTTGTTCCTGTTAATTGGTTGATCACCACTGTAACAAATTGTAGCGCTTGAGTTGTATAAAGTATTATAGTGCGGGTCCTTTTCCATACCCTTATATAATCTACGTGCTCATATTGCGCAAAAATCACTGTTCAACCCTGTTTTGTTCCTGTTTGTTGGTCTGTTATCACAGTGGCAGCTGGTAGCACGCGAGTTACATAAAATGTCATAGCTCATGTACATTCTATATGGTCGCAACTGAAAAACAATCTGTATCATTATAAAGAGTTGTAATGCAAATACATTCTGAATGGCCACAATCTATCCACAATCTATATCCTTATAAATTGTGTTAGTGAAACGTAATTCCAACCACGTTTATTGCAGACTTATCCTGTCTCTAGATAATGTGGTGGCACATATGGCTGTGTAGGATTAACTCGGTTCTATTTACATGCACCTTCTTTATGTGTATAGATGGCACTGATCCTGTCTTGTCATGGGCTGTTGAGAATTTCTACATGAGATTTACATGGTTCATGCAATCACTGCATATGAGTCTCACAAGAGTCAATTCCTTTACTGGTAGATGCACAACCTTGTTTTCAAACAAGTGTTCTAAAGGGTCCTGGTGCGCTAAAAAGGTGGCACAAATTGATCTGCTGCCAGCTGAGTCCCATATTTAAATGTATCCCACATGCTCCTCAGTCTGTAGTCAACAAGGTGGCAGTTCCAATGTATAAAAGAATGTTTGACCCTCCAGGCCACGTAACTCATAAATATATTAACTGAATGAGCAAGGGGCACCTCTGATGTTAATATGCATATCTATAATCAGTATCACAAGGCCAGTGAATTGCATGTCCCCCGTGGAGTTCATTTAGGGCTTACTCTGCACTGGCGGTTCGTTATTGTAGTCAGGATTTCACTAATTCAGTGTTTATATGTATGTGGAGTCCTGCATCTAAATTGTGACGCCATGGTTTCTCATAGCCTAACAGAATGATCTTCCTAGATTCAGCTCTACACAACTCTAGGTCACCGTCTCCATTCCATGGATGTACCCTGATATGTTTAATTCCATAAGATTAGAGGCTGCTTGGGTTTCCATCATGAGCCTCTCAATAAAGCTTGCCCATTGGGTAGTTTCTATCTTGATTTCTGATTGCTTATAGGTGTTGTAGGAGTCAGACTCTTGCCTTATTGATGGTTGTTAGAAATGGGGGTATCTAGCTAGCAATGGTTTGCACCTTTGTCCAAGTAGGGACCCTTCTTCCTAGTCAGTGTAAAGGGGATACATGTCTAAAATAAACCCTGCTCACCCCCTTGGGAGCTTGGCATGAGGAAACAGGTTTATCTCAGAAGCGGTGTGTAAAGCATTTGTGCACACATACCGTAATACAGGGAAAACACTACAAATGGACACCACACCAGTTTAGAAAAATAAGTAATCTTTATGGAAACCAAACAAGACCAAAACAAAAAATCCACAATACAGTAATCAAAATGCACTTCTTGAAAGATATATACAGTTATGTCCATTGCAAACTATAGATGTGACACTTTCAACACAAAGTACCTTGGATGCGACTTACTGCAGCCACGGTGTCCTTGTAGACTTCGCGCCCCTGTGTGATTCATGGGGATCGGATATGCAGCAGTTCTTGATGTACTGCAAATGCGTCTCCATCTCAATAATTCCCCATAGGGTATACTTTGTATGAGATGTCTGGGATGAAAGCTTTTTGCATGTAATGTGGAATTTCCTGATGTTGTCTTGCGATGTAGAGTTGTTTCTAATTTGTGATCTTCTACAAACACTGTCACGTCTAGGAAATCCACCCTTTTTGGCATTGACATTAGCAGTAAACTCAAGATTAAAATCATTCCTATTGATAATTTTTACAAATTGCTTAGCACATTCAATGTCACCCTGCCAAATCACAAAGACATCATCTATGAAACGCATTCATTGTAATACATGCTTGTTCATGATATCAGAGTGTGTCTTCCTGAGGACCTGCTCCTCCCACCAGCCTATATGAAGACATGCATAGCTGGGAGAGAAGCAGGCCCCCATAGCAACTCCCCTGATCTGTCTGAAAAGATCCTTGCCAAAAAGAAAAAAAATTGTTGTACAGACACCAAGTGATGAGACTTAATAACATCTGGCTATGCTTGAGCAAATTAATGGGTCGCCTATTCAAAAAAATGTTTTACCACATTTAGGCCCACTGTATGTTCAATGCTCGTATAGAGCGATGTAATGTCCATTGTTATGAATACGTAATCCTCTTTCCATTCTGTGTCATGAAGTTTCTTAATGAAATCTCCAGTGTCTTTGATGTAAGAGGACAAAGATTTCATGAAGTCCTGCATACACAATTTATACACAAGTCTGTGCTGCCATATCACAAGTTGAGGAAAAAGACAATGTGGATATATGAAACAATGCTCTTAGCTATCAAGGAAAGTGGATCCGCACTATAACTATTTGTTATTTGTGTTTGGGTGATGGTAGAATTTTCTCTATGTTTCAAAAACATGCATTTATTTTTACAAGTGGTTGGGCACAATTATTCAAACAATGCTGTGACGAAGACCTTTAAGGTAAAAACATGTTGCCTAATTAATATCTTCTGAAGCTCACACTCCTTGACATCCTTGACATTTGAGAGGATTGTTTTTTATTCAATGAAACAGGACTCACACCCGTTATCCAGCACCAGGCCTGATTGCTGGATGAGGCCAGGCTTTCTGCAGGACACTCAAAACAGATATATATATTTTGTGTGTGTATATATATATATATATATATATATATATATATATATATATATATATATATATATATATATATATATATATATATCTACTAGATAGTTATAGTTACAACCTAGTTTCCATAGGAAATCTCAAAATTCTATTTTGAATAACTTTGGCGCCGGTTGACGAATCCTCGCGAAATTTTCAAAACTAATGGGGCGCTCCGTTCAGCTCCTACCCTGAAAGTCTCGGGGTGATTCGTCAAGCGGGGGCCGAGAAAAAGGGGGGTCCCAAAACGCATTTTCCCCATGCATTTTTCCATAGGACCTTTAGTCGCAGCTACAGCCCGAACGGCTGAACAGAATTACGTGAAATTTGGCAGAGAGGTAGCCATAAGGTCAAGGAAGTGCCTTTTGCAGGTCTGGTGTAAATCTGTTCAGTATTTCCTGAGAAAATAGCATTTAAAAGCATATCAATATCTATACGCGCGCACCGTGCGCGCACGGTGCGCGCACCCTGCCGTGCGCGAGCGCAATTCTGATTGGTTGTTAGATGTCGGTAAACATTCGAATCGGTCGAAACCAGGAAGTGTCGGCCGCCATTTTGTCTCTCGCAGTCTGAGGGGGAGAAAAAAAACAGGTGGAGAACATCAAAAGGGGGCAGAGTGGACAGTTCCTGACCCCCTAGCCTTGGTCAGAGGGTCACAGAAGGACCCCCAAGGGAGAAAAAAACATATATATATTTTTTTTAAATCGCGAGGTGCGCGTACTGCGCGCGCACAGCACGCGCTGCGAACCGTGGGTGCTCGGTGCGCACAGCGCGCGCACGGTGCGCGCACAGTGCGCGCCCGGTGAAAAACCTGAAAAAAAAAAATTAATAAATACATAACTTAGCATTTAAAAAACCGTACAAATTCACTGAAAAAACCATAGGTTTCACACACGTTAGAGTTACGAATTAGCATTTAAAAAACCTTGCAAATTCACTTAAAAAACCATAGGTTTCACACATGTTATAGTTAGCTGGACATTTCACTCGTAAAAAACCAATGAAATTCCCCCGTTATAGTTTTCCCCATGCATTTTCCCATAGGACCTTTAGTCGAAGCTACAGCCTGAACGGCTGAACAGAATTACTTGAAATTTGGCAAAGAGGTAGTCCTCAGGTCAGGCATGTGCCTTTTGCATATATGGTGTCAATCTGTTCAGTAGTTCCTGAGAAAATTGCAGTTAAAAGTACATAAATATCTATATGCGTGCACCATGCACGCACGGTGCTCGCACGGGGCGCGCACCAAATGTCCGCTGGCGTAATTCTGATTGGTGGTTAGATGTCAGTCAACATTCCAATCGGTCGAAATCAGGAAGGGTCGGACGACATTTTGTGTGTGAGAGTGAAAAAGAAAGGTGGAGAATGTGAAAAGGGGGCAGGGTAGAGAGTTCCTGACCCCCTAGCCTTTGTCAGGGGGTCCCTGAAGGACCCCGAAGGACCCCGAAGGGTGAAATAAAAATTTCAAAACATCGCGGTGTGCGCGCATGGTGCGCGCACCTCCCAGCCGCCATTTTGAGTTTTAGAGGCAGAGGAGAGCCAAAAACACAAGTGGAGAACGTGAAAAGGGGGCAGGGTAGAGAGTCCCTGACCCCCTAGGCCTTCTCAGGGGGACCATGAAAGACTCCTAAGGTCCAAAAAAAAGAAATTTCATAAAAAAAATAGAATTAAAAATCAAGTTTAAGTGTTTAGTTGTTGGTTGGCTCTAAAAAGAGCCGTTGTGTTCATTGAGTGTTTTTTTGTACCTACAAGTAAGTACCGATGCAGAGTCTAAAGTTCAAGAGGAAGACTCTGTTCCCGTCATCTGTGAAATGTACACTGTCTCCTCTATAAATGCCTTGCATGTTGTAACGCAAGTTGTTGTGGTATATAGAACCCATACCATAGTCTCTGAGGAAAGCAGAAACAGACTTATTGACGTGCTTTTTTGCTTTCTCAATCTGCGGACAATATTGGTTGGACCAGTTCCACTTTTGCCTTTGGCATATATTAGAATATACAAAGGTAGTTTGTGGAAAAAGTGACATCAATTGCACAAAGGTGTCCTTAACAAGCATTTCCAGACCTACCCCAGTTAAAGTGCCTAGGTCATTTCCACCACAGTGCACAATTATACGGTCAGGCTGTGGGAAATGTAGAAAGGATTTCACCAAAGGCATTCATTGGTGCCACTTTAACCCTCTCTGACCAATCCATTTATTGTCTACATTTGGCAAAGCAAGGTCTTTCACAATACCTCTTTTTTCCGCATACTTTTCACTCCAGTAGACATAGCTATGACCTACAATACACACTGTGAACATCTTTCAAGGAGATCTGGATGCACTCAGAAGGTGTCTTTCAGTAGAATGGCAATATGAAAAGAAAGATAGTTGTAAAATGGAGGCTTACATACTTTTTTTTAATATAAAGAACTCATTGGCTGTTTCAGACCATTCAACACTAAAAACTAGGCTGTATGTAACTAGGCTGTATGTTTAAATTTTTAAAAGCATGTTTTGTATTGGTTCAGAAAAATGTGTTCCCACAGAAGATTACTTTGGATATGCTGTTAGGTTTGAAAAGTCAAGCACTCTTGCTCTTTGGATTAGAAACATTGTGTGCTGAACTTCTGACCTCTCTGCTCACACCAGTGTTCCATGATCTGTTGCTATGGTAGCAGGCAGAAGTAATGTTGGGGTTAGGAATCATTTGGAAAGGGTTGAAATTTGCAACCAATAAAAATGTGTGTTTCCATTTAAAAAAATGTGGGAAGTAATGTGATTTGAAGTTAACATGTATATGTGTGAAAAAAGAGAGGAAAGTTTTGCCATTTAGTGGTTCTGGTGAGAGGAGTAAAGCTCAGAGATTCTGGCTCTGATAATCTGCTGTGTGAGTGGCACATTTCTTTCTCAACTAACTACTTTTAAAGGTGAGTTATGAATTTGAGAGGGGATGTATGTGGTGTATTTTGATATAAATAATAGAAATGTGTTTCTTCTTTCAAAGTTGTGTTTTACATTTTATGTTTTGGAAGATATTTAACTGCCTTGAACTTGTAAGATATTATGGAGTATGTCTTCACCATACATTAAGGTGTACTGGTATCACCCAGGAATACTGTTTTGTGCCTAGAATCACATCATGAGTCTGTGTGCACACAGGAATTGTTGTCAGAGATTTAATTTGTGTTGCTCTTGTTCTGTAAGACTTGCACTCGTAGGAAAGGGGCAGCTTGTTTTCTTGAACTGTGATGGTTAGCATTCAGCACAAATCACGATCTCACAGATGAGAGGCAAATGCTAACACATTTGAAAACAACAGGGTAGATTTTCCTTCCACTCCTGCAATGGGTGAGGTAGTTCCTACATGTTCAAAACTCCAATTAACCCTTACCACAGGTGATCTTACATACATCTCTGCAGTCTTCATGCAGTTGTGCAAGCGTCCATGCAGATCTCTCTTGCACCTGACAATACACAGTCTCCAGAAACACACTCTTAGCACACAGCCAGCTGCTTCTCCTGCACTCCCATGCTTACTATTCAGCACTGTGTGGTATTTCAGATAGCAGTGTGAAACGCTAACACATTCAACATCACCAAGGCTCATTTCCTTTGCTCTAGTCTAATCACTCACCCAGGTTCCACATGCTCATGGTCTCAATTAGCTGTTAGGACATGTGCTCTTTTCTGCCTCTCTAAACTATAAGGAAAATGTGTCAGGCTGTTACAGTAATTATCACTTGCTCTACCACAGTAGTAAATGTGCTTTGAAATTGCCAATCAAATATCGTTTTCTGCCTAGAATCACACCATGAGTCTGTGTGCACACAGGAATTGTTGTCAGAGATTTAATTCGTGTTGCTCTTGTTCTGTAAGACTTGCACTGGTAGGAAAGGGGCAGCTTGTTTTCTTGAACTGTGATGGTTTAGCATTCAGCACAAATCACTATCTCTCAGATGAGAGGCAAATGCTAACACATTTGAAAACAACAGGGTAGATTTTCCTTCCACTCCTGCAATGGGTGAGGTAGTTCCTACATGTTCAAAACTCCAATTAACCCGTACCACAGGTGATCTTACATACATCTCTGCAGTCTTCATGCAGTTGTGCAAACGTCCATGCAGATCTCTCTTGCACCTGACAATACACAGTCTCCAGAAACACACTCTTAGCACACAGCCAGCTGCTTCTCCTGCACTCCCATGCTTACTATTCAGCACTGTGTGGTATTTCAGATAGCAGTGTGTAACGCTAACACATTCAACATCACCAAGGCTCATTTCCTTTACTCTAGTCTAATCACTCACCCAGGTTCCACATGCTCATGGTCTCAAGTAGCTGTTAGGACATGTGCTCTCTTCTGCCTCTCTAAACTATAAGGAAAATGTGTCAGGCTGTTACAGTAATTATCACTTGCTCTACCACAGTAGTAAATGTGCTTTGAAATTGCCAATCAAATATCGTTTTCTGCCTAGAATCACATCATGAGTTTGTGTGCACACAGGAATTGTTGTCAGAGATTTAATTCGTGTTGCTCTTGTTCTGTAAGACTTGCACTCGTAGGAAAGGGGCAGCTCATATGATAGGATTTGAAAAGCTAAAAAAAAATATAGTAATATATTTAAATTACATAAAGGTATTTTTTTTTTAGTTTCCTTTAGGTATTGCTGAACAACACTGACATAAATTAAACATGCCTATAAAATCAAGAAAGAGAAAAGAACAGCAAAAACATCTATGTTTGAAGACAACTGGACAACAAAAATTTGTTGAAGAACCTCATGTTGGAAAAAAGAAAAAGTCTTCTGGTAAGCAGACTAAGGATTTTTTTTAAACTATTCATTTTAATTTTGAACAGGATCCGTACATTAGATAAAATAGTCAATGTAATGAAGTCAAAAAGCAAAAGGAAAAGAGTAGTGAAAAAAAATACCTTTTGTAATGTGTTCTTAGGAGAATGGAAGCATAGTTCAAGTACTGAACCATTTTTTAAAGAAGAGAGTTATCTTTAAAGTAATAGTTTGCTGCATGCAGTTGACACCAGTGGTCGAACTTATGAAGTTAAAGATGGTTGTGTAATGGAAAAGGAGAAAATGGTTCCAAGAAATGAGGAAGAAGTGTTAGCTGATGAGGTTATGGGGAAACGTCCTAAAGCCCCAGTGTACACTTGGAATTGTAGTAGTATTTGTACTGTACTACAAGAATCTATTGATAAATTACGTGACTTTCTAAGAGAATATAGTAAAAAAAAGTGTTAAACAGAAGATTAAGGTGCTTCAAAGACTAGATCCATGCAGAGTGAGAAAGAATACTGGTTTACAAGGACATTCTCTGGCTTGTCTTTCTAGGAAAGTTTGTCAAAGTGTTTTTCACCATTTTAGGATGCTGGCAGTACATCATACTGAAATGAGAAAGTTTGTGAGAAGATTGTATTTTGCTAAAAGTCCAGCACTAAAGTTAAATGAGTTGAATAGTGCTCTGTTGTGTGGATCTGTATCAGATGTAGAAAAGGTTACTGATGATATTCAGTTTTGTTACTTTGGTCCAGAACAAGAAAGTACAGGAAATGACACAGTTATTGAAGAAAATGTGGAAGAGAATGTAGAACCCACTGTTAGTAAAAAATTTGAAGATCAAATGACAAAATTTACTATCATCTCTAATGAAAGACTAAATATTACTTGTAATTGTTGCCAGAGAAGCCATTATAAAACTCAAACAAGGAATGTTGATCTCTATAAAAAAAGTGAAAAAGAAAATAATTATGAGTGGAAGGATTTTGCTACATATTTGTTTCTGGAAATTTGTTTTGATTTGGGTGAAGATCAGCGTATTTGTAAATACTGTTATAACAAGTTAGAAGAAAATAAAATGCCAGCTAGAGCTGTACATAATAATTTGGAATTGGTTGATTTTCCTGCAGAACTTAGTGATTTAAATACGTATGAGTCTATACTCATTCAATGTGTCCATCCGTTTCAGACTATAGTTCGTATGGAGCCCAAAACAGGTAAATTACCTCCTTCAGATTTACAAAGAGGTTTAAAAGAAAGCGTTGTCTATTTGCCATTAGATTTGAAAAAAAATATTGAAACAATTGATGCAGATAGTTTGGAAACTGAACCATTAGTTATTCTGGTTAATGGTGTACCTACAAAGAATAAGAAAATTTGGCAGGAGCTAGTAGATGTACGAAAAGTACAAAGAGCAAATTTATATTTGAAAAGAAATAATAAGTACTATGAATCAATTGATATGGATGAAGATGAAGAAGTTTTACTAGCAGACACAGGAATACCAACTGGGCAAATTGAAAAGGTGGATAAGTCAAAAGAAGAAGAAATTTATGAGCATTTCAGCATACATCCTCTTCATTCTAAAGAAGTTATGGGAAACACTATTGATCTGTTTCAGATGAAAAAAGCAAAAGGAACTCCCGTGAGTGTATGGGAGGAGAGCTTGGAAGCTCGTTGTTTTCCCCAGCTGTTTCCTACAGGAAAAGGTGGACGATATGATGAACGTCCAGTACAGATTCCTGCTTCTGAGTATCGGACTACAAGATTATATGCAGAAGATCCAAGATTTCGTCAAAGTATTCCTTATTTGTTCCATCTTTTATTTGAAAGTGACTTGTCTGCACTATCTTATGCAGTAAATCACATTTTTAAAACTGGAGTACATCTACATAATGTGTCTGCAAAGGATTTTATGAACAAAGTGCAACAACGAGATGATCATTTGGAATCTCAATTGATTAATCTGATGGCTTGTCAGCGTGGAACTAATGAATATTGGTACTGACGCCATGGAGAATTGAAATGTATGTTACGGAATTTAGGAACTCCAACATGGTTCCTTACCCTAAGCTGTGCTGAGTACGCTTGGGATGATTTACTGGATTTTCTTCGAGAGGCAAATTCAAATATTGAAAACATCTAATACAAGACAGCAGGAGAATTGTGCTCATTGGATCCGGTTAATGTTTGCAGATATTTCAATCATAGATTTGAGGCTATGATGTCCTTCATCTGCAATAAAAAAAATCCACCTCTTGGAGAAGTTGTGGATTTCTTTTGGAGAAAAGAGTACCAAGCAAGAGGTGCTCCTCATATTAATATGCTGTTGTGGATCAAGGATGCCCCAAAATTTGGAACAGATTCTGATGATGCAGTTTTATCTTTCATTGAAGAATATGCAACATGTGCTATACCTAAAAGCACAGAAGAAAAAAACTTAAAAGAGCAAGTTTTACGTTTCCAAAGTCATCGGTGTGGAAAATACTGTCGACGAAAGTACAAGAGTAGAAATACATTCTACACAAAATGTCGATTTGGATTTCCACGACCTGTTCTTTCAAAAGGAAGAGTAAACAGTTTTATGTCAGCTGTGCGACATACCATTACAAGAAAATCCCCGAAAAATACCTACAACCTAAGAAGAAAAGAAGAGTCAAAATATATAAATGACTACAACCCAGTCATTTTATCCATGTGGAATGCTAACATGGATATTCAGTATGTAGCTGACAATTCTATTGCTGTTGCTCGGTATGTCACATCTTACATCACTAAATCTGAGAAAACGGAATTGAAAGAAATGTGGGAAGAGATTTCTCACGAGAAGACTGTCAGTAAAAAGCTATACAGTTTCAGTTTAAAGATGTTATCACATCGAGAAATTGGGTCATACAAATGCTCAGATAGGTTATCATCTGCAAGTCTGTACTCCAAATCCAGAAGAATAATTTGGGTAAGTTTAGGCCTTGCAGGAATGTGAAATCGGGTACTGAAATCTGTTCGAGAAATTGAATATTTAGCAGAGAATGCACCAGAAAACAAATATGTTGGACACATATTACCCAAATAGAAGTCATCATCTTGAGAACATGTGTCTCTATGAAGTGCTGCAGGACTACATTTTTACACGGAATGCCACAGAAGACATCAACAATGGAAAATGGTGAAACAAACAAAAGGAAGTTTGATTAATTACAGGAAGCTGAGAATTTTACTACTTAGCACTTTTACAGCTGTTTAAACCATGGCGTTCAGAGGATGAAATACTTGGAGATTTTCTGAGCTATGAAGATTCCTTTAATGCATGTAAAGATAGCATAGAATGCAGTACTTTCACAAATTATGTACAAATGGTAAATGAAGAAATTGAACAAGAAGCTACAATTGCAGCTGAAGTAGCTAGAGACAGTTCTCAAGACAGTCAAAGTTCTGGTACGCTCAGTCAAGATCCCCTAGGACAACCAATCGTAGAAAATGAAGCTGCAATAGCCATGACTGAAGTGGAAACAGCTATGAATCAAGCTCAGGAAGATTTAATAGACTTACCAAATTTGAAACAACAACTGAATGATGAACAACAACAAATTTATGAAGAAGTCACAAAACAAATTGATCATGGATTACTACATGAAAATAAAGAGTGCTCATGCACATCATTTGAACCAATCAGAATGTATGTGAGTGGACAAGCTGGAACTGGAAAAAGTTTCTTAATTAAAGTAATTAAAAGCTACCTACAGGAAAAAACTGATTCAACTTTGTCTTGTGTTGTTACTGCTCCAACTGGGTTAGCAGCATATAACATAAAAGGAATTACCTTACATTGTTTGCTAATGTTACCAGTAGAGCATGAGAACAAAATAGAATACCACAAGCTAACAGGAGAAGCATGTTTTGAAGTTTCAAGAGTGTTGAAGAAAATGAAAGTTCTCATTATTGATGAGGTAAGCATGGTATCAAACTTAATGCTTGCCTTTGTGCATTTAAGAATGCAGCAAATTCTAAAGACAGACTATGACGTGTTATTTGGAGGAAAACATGTTATAGTTTTTGGGGATCTACTGCAGCTCACTCCAGTTAAAGGACAACCAGTATTTAATACTCTTGCACATGAAGACACGAAAAAGTCATTAGGAAGTACAGGTAATGTGAATATTTGGTCATACTTTGAGTACAAAGAACTCATTACCAATACGCGGCAAGCAAATGATGATGATTATGCAAGTATTCTCAAAGATATCAGAATTGGACTACTCACAGAACATGGCAGAAAAGCTTTACAGAGTCGATTGCTATGTAATTTGTTTCCAACAGAACAAATAGTTCCAGAGAAAATATACAAGAAAATTGCAGAAAAAAATACTGTAATCTGCTTAATGCCAACACTACATGAATGCTCTATATTCAATGAAGAACTTTTGAAATTGGAAAATGAAGAGATTATGAAAATGGAAGCCGTGGATAAAATACAGCATGAAGGAATAACTATTATATTGACAGGCAAATTGAAAACTAAATTGGATTCTCTAGAGAAAAACATATTGAAAACAGCTAGTTTAGAAAAGAATCTTTATGTATGTATGAACTGTCGAGTAATTTTAAGACGTAATTTGAATGTAGAAAAAGGTTTAATGAATGGAGCTATGGGTAAAGTTGTGGGTTTTGTTAATTACCAGAAAAAAGATGGAATTGAACTTTTAAAAATAAAATTTGATCAGATTGAAGAGGTTAAAGACATTCGTCGTTGTTCAGTTTGTTTTTTGCTTGTGAAAGACTTATACGTACGTAGGAAGCAGTTTCCGTTTTCTCTAGCATATGCTGTAACTATTCACAAATCTCAAGGATTAACTGTAGATAGTGCTTTTGTAAACATTGGATCTAGTGTGTTTAAAGAAGGTATGGCATATGTTGCTTTGTCACGAGTGAAAAAATTATCTGGTTTATTCATGATAGACTTTGATGACTCAAAAGTTAGTGCTGATGCAAATTGTGTAAAGGAGTATAATAGATTAAGAAGAAGCTATGCTCCTCATTTAGGTCAGTATCCTGTGTTTGAAAAACGTGTTGTTTGTCGGAAAAGGAGAATTGAGAATATCTGTAATGAGGATGTACAGAAGAGAAAACAAAAAGAGAGTGATGTGATTGCAAGCAAAAAGAAAAAGGACAATGTTGAAGAGGTTGTTGGTTGTCATTTTGAAAAGAGCTCTGGTGTCAACTGCTACGCTAATGTAGTGCTGAATGTTGTATTTTATCTTGAAAGTTTGCAAGAGCAGATAATACTAAATCATGAAAAAAGATTTTGTTCTCTGCTGAGTTTCCTTTATGAGAAGTTGAGTAATGATAAAACTAAAATAGAAAGTGCTTCTGATGTTAGAAATCTTTTAGATGTATGTTCTGGATGTACACAGTTTACACAAAATGTCCAGCAAGATGCACAGGAATTCTTAATGTATATGCTTATGGTACTGGAAGATGAAGGGGTAAAAATAGAAAATATGTTTGGTCTCTCTTATAAATGGGAACATTGTTGTGAAAACTGTATGAACACATGCATCACTAATGTTGATTCTGAAAGGTTCATACATTTAACATTACCAGAGAGTAAATCAGTGACTTTTAGTAAATTAGTTAAAGATGCAAATCACAACATGGAATGTTCTCAATGTAAATCAGAAATGTTATCAACGTTATTTTTAAAGAAATATGGACAGTATATAATTTTAATGATGCATTGTTGTAGAGCTGATGGAACAAAATTAGACACTTTAATAAAGAAGTTTGTAGGAAAGCAATTATCAATATCAGGAAACACTTTTGTTGCAGTTGCAATCATTTTCCATGATGGACCTTCTATAACTTCTGGTCATTACACAGTTTATCTAAAATGTGAAAAAGGCTGGACACTGTGTAATGATTCTCAATTGATTTTCAAGCAACATTTGCCTGCAGAATTATCAAATTCCTACTTAATTTTTCTAAAACCAAATTTTTAGATACAAATTGCAGCATCTGAAGAAACCATTATTTCGATTTTATAGGATTACTATTGGATATTTCACCTAAAAAGGATTTAAAAATTACCATTTGGCCTCATGGAAAGCTAAATGTTTCTATTGTGGACTTCTTTGACAGATATTAATTTGGTGTATGTGCTTAAGCAACAAGCACCCTTATGCATCAAGCCAAAATCCAGTCGGTAAAATACCGATTCCTTATTAGCTCCCGGTATTAAGTAGCAAATACCCAATCCTAATGCATCAACCCAAAAGCAGAAATCGGTATTTAAGGAATCCTTAAATAGCGATTCTTTAAATAGGGATTCCTTAAATACCGATTCCTTAAATAGCTCTTGCATTTAAGGAATCCCAAAGTGAGATTCCTTAAATGCAATGCATCAAAGTTAAAAAATTAGCGATTTCGCTAATAAGGGGAGCAAATTACCATGAAGATGAACTGCATGGTAATTTGCAAAAACTTTGAAAAATGCACTTTTGTGCATTTTTCAAAGTGTCATGTTGCGCACACACATGCCCTTAGAGCATGTGTGTGTGCAACATATGTGCACATATCATTTTCAGGGGTGCAACAGGGTGTCCTTTTGACACCCTGGCACCCTTGAAAGTGCTCCAGCTATTAGCGATTCGGTAATACCGAATCGCTAATACAGAATGGCTTTACATTCATTCCTATGGGCCTCCAAGCCCATAGGAATGAATGGGTAGGTATTCCTTATTACCGATTCGGTATTACCGATTCGGTAATAAGGAATGTTAAGGAATCGCTATTTGAATAGCGATTCCTACATGCATAGCCTTTTGCCATTCCTTATTAGCGATTCCTTATTTTTCGCTAATAAGGAATCGCAAATGCTAATGTTGATGCATATGCCCCAAGATTTACAGACGTTATTTATTGCAAATAGTTATTGTTCTTAGAAGATATTTTAAATATATATGTTACATTTCTATCAAGGTATGTTTTACTGAGGATAGATTCAGGGCTTTTTTAAACAATCTTTCAGATTGTTTATTTTTTTGCCCGCTGTTAAGTGATGAATACAATTGATATCACTATTTTCAGTGAAATTCAATATATTCTGAAAACAGCAAAAAAAAGGCAAAAAATTACTTTGTTAAATATGAAAATAGGTGTACTGTATTCTAAAATGTATTGTTAAATATTACTACTTTTTTCTTTTTTTTCAGATCTAGACAGAAAATTTAGGAAATTGAATCAATTTTTCTTGTAATTAAAAAAAACATTTATTTCTAATTAAGTTATTTTGTTAGTCAGGTAAGTTTAAAATATCTGTATTTCTCACCCCTTCACTTTCATGCTCCCTTTTCTTCACTTCTCCTCACTCTGCTTTTCTCATTCCCCTTCCCTCTCTCTTCTTCCTTTACTGCTCCTTCGTAACTCCCTCACTCCTTCTCTACTACTCCCCTAGGTTTACTGCCTCCATCACTATTTTTTCAACCATGTTTCTCTCCCTGTCTCCATATGTCTCGGTCATTCTAACTGCCTTACTCCTTCTCAGTTCCTTGCTCTCTGTCTCTGTTTCTGTCTCTCTCCCTTTGTCTGTCTTACCCTTAATTTCCTTAACATCTCTGTTTCTACCACTCCTCCTCTCTCCATCACTCATTTTCCATCTATGTTAATTTTTTAACCTTCTCCGTCATTCTCCTCCCCTCACCTTCCCTAACTGTCACTATCCTTTACTCATAGTCACTCCTATTCTCCTACTTCACTTCCTCCTGTCTGTATCTCACAACCCTTCACCTTTTTGCATTCTTTCCTTCACTCTCCCTCACTCTCCTTTGCTCATTGAAATCCTGACTCCCTTTCTCTCACTCCAGTTTCCCAAATCCCTCCATCCCCTCACTCCCCATCTCTCACTTTCCCTTACCCCCTTTTCTAATCCTCATACCCCTTATCTCACCATCACTCCACTTCTCTTACTTTAAATCCCTTTACCCTGCTGTACTTCATCTGCTTCATCTGTTACTCCCTTTTCCTATCTCCGTCCCTTACTCCCCTTTTCTCACTCCCCCTCCATCACTCTCCATTAATCACTGCCATTCCCTTACTCATTCACTCTTCTTACCTGTATCCTCTACCCTTAGTCCTGTTGTTGCAGTCAGTCTTTCACTTCCCTTTCATGACTGATCATACTTTCCTTTTCTCACTCATTCTGTCTGTCCTTTCCTCCTCTTCACTCAGTCATTTCAATCATTTCATTCATTTCATTCATTCATGTGTACACTACACATTCATACAATAAAATTACAACACAGTATATTAGGAATATAGCTCTTCTTGGAGAAGTGAAGTGAGTTCTGAAAAGAACTGTTTTTTTTGTCTTTTTTGTTTTGTATTTTTTTTTAGTTTTTTAACAATTTTGTATATTTTTTGATTTTTTTAGAGCACCAAAAAAACTGGTAATGAAAAACTGTTCAACAGGAACAAAAACAATAAATGAAAAAAATTATGGGCTGGAGCATGTGTGCTGCTGGATTTTGTTTTTGATCAAGTTAATACTGCTCTCAGCGTAGCAAAGAACAGCATTGCACACATTACAATGTATGTGCACCTTCTGGAAAAGTGGGCGGATGTCCAGTGACCTGGTACACGGAGAATCTGCGGCCGCTGATGATGTGCTCGGCTGAGCAGGTGGAGGGTTGTCTCTTAGGGCTCTATTTGACTCTCGAGCATAAGGTACAGGATGCACTGTCTCAACATTGAATAAATACTAAACGAGTATTTCTTGGTGGGATCTCCTCTGGATAACACACTTCCACAAATAGTGCATGTCACCTTCGGGGCATTGACCTTCTTTTGGCCCTCTGGAAAGGTGAAGAATTTCCAGATACAAGAGTCTTTTTGTTTGGTCTGCCTCACTCCCTGAAGTAGACTGCTGTTCTGCCATTTTCAAGTAAAATTGTACTAGAATAGCTGTTCAGCTCCTTGTCCCAGGAAATAAGAAGAAATAGTGAGGGGAGTGGGTGTGGTGTTTGAAGATTCTGGAACAGAAACTACTATGAACCAATGAAAAGTGTTGTTTCGTAATCACATGACTTGCCGTGCGCGCACGGTGCTCGCACGCATGCGCGCACGGTGCACGCACGCATCAAAAATGAATTACTTTTAACCCGATTTCTAAAACATGAAAAGGAGGCAGGGAAGACACTCCCTGACCCCCTAGACCTTCTCAGGGGGTCCCTAAAGGACCTCGTAAATAAAAAAAAAACATTTCGTTTAATAAAAAACATTGCCGGTGCGCGCACCGTGAAAAACCCTTAAAAAAAAAAAAAAAACATTTTAAACTGTTTATAAGTTTGTAGAAGATATTAACTATGCTGTTCAACTTTATACGAATTAAAAAAAAAAGAGCTGAGCCATTACATATTACAGGATACAGTCAATCTATAACTATATACATAGGTAGTTTATTGTAAAATAAATATATAAAAAATATAATAATACATACATAAATTAGCATTTAAAAAACCTTACAAATTCACTAAAAAAACGATAGGTTTCACACACGTTATAGTTCGGTATTAGCATTTAAAAAACCTTGCAAATTCACTGAAAAAACCATAGGTTTCACACACGTTATAGTTAGGAATTAGCATTTAAAAAACCTTGCAAATTCACTGAAAAAACCATAGGTTTCACACATGTTATAGTTAGCTGGACATTTCACTCGTACAAAACCATTGAAATTCCCCTGTTATAGTTAGTTCAGCTAACTATAACTCGCGCGACCGCAATCCACTGCTGATGACGTCACATATTACATCACTCATGACATGGTCAGTGACATCACTCATGACATCACTGATGACCACTCAAATGACATCACTGATGACATCACTGATGACATCATCCAGTGAATATGTGTCTTTCTGAAAAATAAATATTTTTTATATATGTATATCTAAAGGTTAATGGAAGAATAAATGGGTAAATAAATGTCTAAATGGATGTTTTTGTTTGTAAAATTAATTGTATAACTGACTTATTAACAGTATCTTAGTGAATACCAGTATTAGTGAGTAATGTTTAAATATTTAAATATCTGTATCAGTGTCTCACTTTGTGTATAAGTGGCTGCATGGGTTGGTGCGTAGCTACATGAGTGTGTATATAGGTTATTAGTTCATTTTTAGAGTATCAGTATGAGTGTCTGTATGGTTCAGTTGGGGATGTTACTTAGCATATAGATGCATGAATGAGTGACTCACTGTTTGTATGTGTTTTGAAGACAGTATGTGAGCAGGACAGTATGGGTGGATGAGTGTTTGTATGGGTGAGTAAGAGAGTGAATGACTGTCTCAATAGTGTCTTTATGAGTAAGTCCATATGTTTTAAACTAGTTTATGTCAGTATTGAGGTATATAAGTGAGGATATATGAGAGTGAGAGATTGGAAGAGTTCCTGTATAAATAAGTATGTGTTTCTATAAGTGATTGTTTAAGAGAGTAAGTATGTGTACGTTTCTGTAGAAGTAAGTGTAGTGGTGTGTGTATAGCTGTATATGCAAGTAAATGGATGTTTATTTGCATGTGTGAGTATGTGTGAGAGTAACTCTATGTATGAGTGTAGGTGTGTAACAGGATGTATAGGTGTATGAGTACATATGATGACTGAGTACATGTATGAGTGACTATATAGAAGTGTTGATGAATGAGTGGATGCGTATGTAGATTTTGGAATTACTGAATAGGTTGTTCTAACTGGTATTGGTATCTCTATAGTTTTCAAAACTTTAGTTTGTATTTTTCAATGTGTGTATCAAAGTTTATATTAGGATAAGAGGAGGTCTGACACTCTTACACAAGGATGATGTCATCAGTGATGTCATCAGTGATGTCATTTGAGATGTCATCAGTGATGTCATGAGTGATGTCACTGACCATGTCATGAGTGATGTAATATGTGACGTCATCAGCAGTGGATTGCGGTCGCGCGAGTTATAGTTAGCTGAACTAATTATAACGGGGGAATTTCAATGGTTTTGTACGAGTGAAATGTCCAGCTAACTATAACATGTGTGAAACCTATGGTTTTTTCAGTGAATTTGCAAGGTTTTTGAAATGCTAATTCCTAACTATAACGTGTGTGAAACCTATGGTTTTTTCAGTGAATTTGCAAGGTTTTTTAAATGCTAATTCCTAACTATAATGTGTGGGTTGGAGCTGGCCCTTTTTGCAGGGTTATCCCCAAACTTTTTGCTTCTTCCTCCCTTATTTTTTCTGACCTGTGGTTGTTGGCAATAGGACTCTGGGCACTTTACCACTGCTGATCAGTGCTAAAGTGCATATGCTCTCTGTATAAATTGTTATATTGATTGGTTATCCATGATTGGTATATTTGTTTCACCTGTTAGCCCCTAGTAAAGTGCACTGAGTGTGCCAGGGCTGGTGATTCAAATGATACTAGTGGGCTGCAGCACTGATTGTGCCACCCACAGGAGTAGCGCTAAAATGATGTCTTAGGCCTGCTTGAAATGCCTATGTGCAGTCCAGGACTGCCATGTTGACCTGGCCAGTGCAACCACTGACCAGGCCTTATCCTTCCCTTTCTGTACATGTCAGGCATCCCTATGGTGGCCCTAGGTACCCCCCTGGGCTGGGTGCAGTGCATCTGAAAGGTAGGGCATGGACTGAGGTGTGTAAAATGCCCTGGTAGTAAATTACAGCCATTTTCGTTTTTCACTGCTGAGAGGCTATCTTGCCCATAGGACAGAATGGAGGAGGCTGTCTACATGCCTATCTTCCCCTAAAGGCAAGATAGAAAATCCAAGTTTGGTATCTTTGTGTTCAGAAATTAATTATACATCTTTTTAGCAAGATGGTTTTTAAATTCACTGTGTGAGAATAGCACTTTTTAGAAAGTAGCTATTCTCCTGTTTAACCTTCCTGTGTGCCTGTGTGCTGGTTGGCTGACTGGTGTCATGTGATGGGCTAGGTGGCTCCAGGAGTCTGGATGAGTCAGCAGCAGGGTGAATAGGGAGGTCTGCTCTAGATGGGTGGGAGGAGTAGCCCCTGGGTTTGAGTAGGGCTGCCTCTGCCAGCACATTGCCGGCTCCACCCCCTGCTGGCCAGGCTGAGGACTCTGCCTCTGCCAGCACAAAGAAGGTTCCACCTCCTGCTGAGCATCTAACGACTCTGTCCCTCACTCTGAAAGGAACCAGGTGCTCCAGGGCAGAGCACACCCATGAACCGGTTTGAGCAGGGGAATCCCCCCACTGAAACAAAGAGAGACAAAGACTTGGAGGGGTATAAGAAGAGGACCCCAGACACCTAAACTTTGGATCACTTTGGAACTAGGAAGGAACCTCTACCAAGGAGAAAGCTGAAAAGAACTGCAGAGGAGAAGACTGCCTGCTTGCTGTTTTGCTTTGCTGCCAAGGAGAGGGGAAGGACTTTACTATGTCCCCTTCTTTTGATTCTGATCTCCAAGGGCCTGAGGAGAGCTGGCTCCCTGTTAAGAAGTCCCAGGAACAAAAGGACTTCACCACCAGCTCCCCTGGAACTCTGCTGAGACATTTCTGACCTGCCTTGGAGTGCTTGCCCAGTTTTGGGGCCTCAGGAGGTCGTTTTGCTGTGTTTGGGAGCTGGGAAGTAGAAGCGTGAAAAAGAGTAACTAGTACCCAACGCATCATCTGTTTGCGAGTCGCAGAGCCGAGAGTGCGAGGAGAATTTCATCGCGGCGTCATCGCAGCACCCGGAGTCCCCGCATCGCCGAGTGCGTCGAGCATCGTCCCGGTGCGTGAAGATTCCTGACTGCGAGGGTCGTCGCAGAACCAGTTGAGAGCCACACCACTGCCGGTGCGTGAAAGTATCCAGTCGCTGTGTGTGTTGACGCAGAGTCCCGTCCCATGACGCATCGAAGGTTGCGGTGCCCGAAGTCAATGCTGCACCACGCACCGCGACGCATCGAGGGCTGCGGTGCCAGAAGTCAACGCCGCGCCACGCATTGCGCCGCACCGAAGATCGTCGCATCCTACCTTTGCGTGAAGCTTCCCCCTAAGAAACCTACGCAACGAAAGCCAAAGTCATCGCATCCTCCCCCTACAGATCGGAGCCGGCACATCCACCTCTGCTGCGTGAAGCAGGGCTGCTGCAAAGCCTCCCCAAGGTCTCAGCAGTATCGCATAGCCTTTGCCATCTTCCTTGTTATAGCTTTTGGGAACCTTATCGCAACTACAAGTACTGTTGGGCACGAGAGTGTCGCATTTTGTGCATTGAGAGTCGCATTGTGCAGGACACTGATTTTTACATCCTGGAGTACTTTCTACAAACTCTTGAACTAGCTTTAAAGTAACCTTTTTAATTGTATGTTGGTTTTTCTGTAGTATTTGGTCTTGTGAAGTTTTTAGTAAAGATACCTTATTTTTCTAAAACTGGTGTGGAGTAAATCTGTGGTGTTTTCACTGTGTTACTGTGAGTGTTGGTACAAATACTTTACACATTGCCTTTGATAGCCTAGACTGCTCAGACCAAGCTACCTAGAGGGGGAGCAGGGGTTATTTTAACAGTGTATTCCCCTTTTCCTGACTAGAAGCAAGAGTCCCTACTTTGACAGTGGTACCTACCCTGCCAACTAGAGACCCCCAGATCTAACAGTGTGTGAAACCTATGTTTTTTTTAGTGAATATATATATATATATATCTCTAGAAATAACCCCTCCAGGGAAGAAAGGAAAGGGCCACACGGGGAGTTACTTCGGAAGCGTTTTAATCACACAGCTTAAGGCATGATGCATTTCAGATTACAAAGCCTTCTTCAGATGCCACTGTAATAATCAGGATACTGCCCCACATATATATATATATATATTTTTTAAGTATATGTGTTAGACTTGGGGGTCTCTAGTTGGCACAGGTATGCACTTGTGACAAATAGGGACCCTCTCCTCTAATCAGGGTACGGGGGTACACTCCTAAAATAACCCCTGCTCACCCCCTTGGTAGCTTGGCACGAGCAGACAGGCTTATCTCAGGGGCAGTGTGTAAAGCATTTGTGAACACATACACAGTAATTAAGTGACAACACTACAGATGGACACCACACAGGTTTTATATCAAAAACAAGTATTCTTTATATAGATTTACCACAAGACTATTAAACGACAAAAATACACAATACTGTTACTTTAGAGGGTAGAATTTTGCTTAGTTCTCAGATGCGACACTTTAAGCAAATGTACCTTTTTGATGCGACACGCAGGGCAACAAAAGTGTTGCAACGATGTGGATGCAATGAAGTTTTTGGTACAAAGAAATAAAGACGTGATGATCTTCCAGATGCGGTACGCTTCTCCGATGTTGCGAGAAGACTCGACTCAATGCTTCAGCTGCAGCGGTGACACCCTTTACGCGATGCGACGACAGCGGCCTTGGCAGCGACACTCTTCTCCGACGTTGTGAGACGCTTCCGCTCAATGCGATGCTGCAGCGGTGACACCCCTTTACGCGATGCGATGACAGCAGCTCCGACGGCGGCACGCTTCTCTGTGGATGCAAGGCGCTTTTCTTGATGCGGTGCAATGCGACAACTATGATGGCTGCGATGGTGACACGCTTCTTCCTCAATGCGAGACTCTTCTCTTGATGCTGTGCAATATGTCAGCTATGATGGCTGCAATGACGACATGCTTCTTCGGCGTTGCGAGACACTTCCTGGATGATTCGAGACGTTTCCGCTCGATGCGATGCTGCAGCGGCGACACACTTTATGAGATGCGACGACAACAGCTCCAACGGCGGCACAGTTCTCCTTCTTGAGTCCCGCTTCCAGCTCCTTGCGACACGCAGTCCCTCAGAAGGCCCAACAACAGCAGCAGGCACTTCAAAAGAACTCTGGGGAGCTGGGGGGTTGAAGTCTGTTGTTCCTGAGACTTCAGCAGGAGGCAAGCTTTTTTCCAAGCCCTTGGAGATCCTTCACAAGTTGAGCAAAAGTACACACAAAGTTCCTTTCTCCTCTTTTTGGCAGTAAGGCAACCACTGCAGGCCAATCCCCCAGGTTCAGGGATAGTTTCCTCCTCAGCTTCTTCTGGTTCCTCCCTCAGCAGAGGTTCTTCTTGTTTTCCCAAAGGGATCTAAATTCTTGGGATCAGGGTCCCAATACTTATACCCCAAGATCCTTTGTTCTCTGAGGGCAGATGGGCCTTTTATTTTTTTTTAAACTTTATTTATCTTTTGTAGTCAAAACAAAAAGAAGATCTCCACAAGGGTTACATTAGTCTTAGGTGTGCAATGTACATTTCGAGGATAACACAACTGTCTCCTGTTAATGATATATATTCCAAGCTCTTAGAGGCAATCCTTTAGTCTTTAGAACAACAGTGCGACCTGCCAGAGCCTATGTAATCTATATATGCATCACTGATCCTCCACACGTCCATCCCGTTCACACAAACTCTGCCATTCAAATCCTGCATCACTTAACCACGATGCTCCCCTCAGAATACACCTGAAACACGGGGACGCGTTGCACCTCTACCACCCCGAAGACTGCCCGACCACACATAGTCAGCACCACAAGAACTAACCAACCCCTGTGGGCACAATGCCAGAGCTGGAGCGTGAGGGCGACGCAACGGGCAGATTCACGATATATGTTTTGTAGGGGCCCCAGATATGTTTGGGACGTGCTATACTAGGGAGTAGACTGGAATAAATCTCGCTGTTTATGCTGCAATATGCTAAATCTGAAAGCCATGTCTTAGTCGTGGGCACCTCACCACTTCCCCAGCGCTTAGCAATTCCTCGCTTTGCTAACAGAAAGCCCAGAGACGCCAGTTTCCTCACCGCCTTGGGGAAGTTAACTGTGTATCCTAGTAACGCCACTTCCAGGGTAGGAACCAGTGTGAGCCCCAGCATCTCCCCCATAATTTTGTGTATCTGTGTCCAATATGGTTGCAGGCGCGGACAGGACCAAGTCATATGGGCAAAGTCTGCTAGCGGGGCGCCGCATTTCCAGCATGAGTGGGGCCTCTTGGGGTCAATCGTGTGGAGTTTAGCCGGTGTCATGTAGCTTCTGCGGAAAAACCTATAATGTAAGAGCTTGTGGCGGCTATTTAGTGATATCTGTTTGGTGACCCTACAGCAGACGGACCATTGTTCATCCGTGATGGGCCGACCCAGGTCAGTCTCCCATTCCATACGCAGTTTGTCGTCTATGCAGGGTACCTGTGCTATACATAGTTTGTACCATCTAGAAATCAGATGTGCCCCTGTATCCTTTTCAATGAGGAGTGTAAGTGGCTCGAAGGAAGCCGGCTCTAGGGGAATCCTACTATCTCGGATCTGACTGTTAAATAAAGCCGGTTGAGAACGAATTTGTCCATGAATGTGGCATCACTGAATCGTGCCTCTTCCGATAACGAGAATATGTGCCCCCCGGGTATAATTCACCAATCTTGGTGATACCAAACTTCGTCAATGTGCACTGCACAAGCTTCTCGCCCGTGACCGGGAGCCAACCCTCATTTGGTAACGGGAGAGAAGCGGAATAGAAAGTGGGCTGACCCATGTACCGCAATAGCCTAAACCAGGCCCAGCTCGTGGTAGACACCGTTTGTATGTCAACTGGACTTCTGGGTACGCCCCTGGGCAGCACCGAGGCCAATCGGCCCGGGATCACAAAGTCAGCTTCCGGGCGAAGAAATGGAATCCGCGCATCCGGGTGGTACCAGGCATAGGCATGGGCACATTGTGCAATCAGATAATATAAATAAAAATCAGGTAATCCGAGTCCGCCTCTGTCATGCGGGAGAGTGAGTATCTTCCAACGGACACGGGGCTGCTTCCCTCCCCAGACCAATCTGATCAAATGGGCTCGTAGCGTGGCAAAAAAACTTTGAGTGAGGGGTATGGGGATATTATTAAAAAGATATAGAAATTTAGGGTGCACTATCATTTTTATAATAGCACTTCTAGCTGCCATGGATAACAGAAGCCGTATCCATTTGTCCACCTGCGATTCGAGCTTTGCGATCGCGCAGCCATAATTAAGACGAATAATCTCGTTTTTGCTTAGATTTATGTGTATGCCCAAATATCTTACAGAGTCCGTGCACCATTCCAGCGGGTACTCGCACTACCAAGGCGAGGTGCCGCTGGTTAACGGAAAAATTATGGACTTATGCCAATTGATACCCAGCCCGGAGTGCCGGCCAAAGCGAAGTATTTCGCGTATCAAAGGCGCGAGGTTCAGATGCGGCTCCCTAACATACAGTATGGTGTCATCGGCATATAGGGAAACCAAAAGGGGACTTGTCCGGAACTGCAGCCCTCTGTGAAGATGCCGCTCCTGAAAATGTCTAATTAGGGGGTCCATGGTGAGAATGAACAACAGCGGAGACAGCGGACAACCCTGGCGGGTGCCACGGGTAACGGCAAACGTGCGCGATAACGTGCCATTAATGCGGAGCCTCGACATGGGTCGACTCTATAAGAGCCTCGTGGTGGCAATAAAGCCAGCCGGCATGCCCATTTCGCTGCATTATGGATAAAAAGAAGGGCCACTCTAGGGAATCGAAGGCTTTTTCCGTGTCAAGCAATATTGCCGCCGCAGGTGTAGCAGGGTTTATTCTATTCAGTACAGTGAATAATGTCTGCAAATTCAGTGATGTCGAGCGATGGGGTATAAAGCCAGATAGAGCCGGCGCAATAATAAACTCCATCAATTGTGAAAGCCTGTTGGCGACAATTTTAGCGAGAATCTTATAATCGATATTCAATAGCGAAAGGGGCCTATATGACCCACATAGCGCCAGGTCTTTGTTCGGCTTTGGAAGTAGAACAATGACCGCATCGCTCAGGGTAGGCGGAAGAATTTCTCGCTCCAGGGCCTCGGCATACACCTCGATAAGTTTGGGTGCCAACAGATCCGAAAATGCCTTGTAAAATTTGCCCGTAAAGCCATCAAGGCCCGGCGCTGTGGAGCTTTGCAGTACTTTAATCGCCCCTCGAACTTCAGCCACCGTTATGGGCTTCGCCATGAATTCCTGCATGCCCCTCTCTAAAAACACTAGCACAATCTCGGACAGGTAGTCCTCCCGTGAAGAGGTGTCATCACTCAGTCTGGTCGTATATAATGCCGAAAAGTAGGCCAGAAACTCATCCCTAATCTCAGAGGGTGTTGTGTGTAGCGATCCGTCCTCGCCCCGAATTTCAGTAATGAATGACTTACTGTAAGGCGGTCTCAGAGCGTGCGCCAATGTACGACCGGGCCGGTCACCCTCCCCATACCGACGGGCAGTTTGGTTTTTTTACCCAGATATAGGATCTCTCTATCCGCGGTCTCCCTGTATTCTGAGAGGAAGCGCAACATTCTTGCAAACACAGAGCCTGACACTGCATGCCGCGCCTCCGTATCCAGCGCCGTCAACTGAGCCTCCAACTGTGTAAGTGTTGTACGCAACACCTTTAGGACCCCTGCATGCTTGGCTATACAAACCCCCCGAATGTAGGTCTTAAACCCCTCCCAGAGCATGGCCCAAGAGTCCACCGAGCCGGTGTTAATCGCGAAATATTCCTCAATCGCCTCATTGACCTCATGACAGAAATGGTCGTCCAATAGCGCTCTTCCAGGGAATCTCCATTGTCGCTCAAAGCCCTCGGGACGTGGCACGTCTAGGCACATCAATATAGGCGAGTGGTCAGAATACGTCCTGGGGAGGGTCTGCAATGTCCGGTACCAGGGGGACACACCTGGAGAAAGCAGCCAGTAGTCAATCCTCGTCCAGGTATTGTGTTGGCCAGAAAAATGTGTGTAACTAGTGGTGTCTGGGTTGCGCCTGCGCCAAATGTCAATAAGGGAGAATTGGTGACAGAGGTCTCTGAGAGCGCGCCGAGCTCTGGGCTTAGTGTCAGCAGCTTCCGAGGTACAGTCCAGGCACACATCTAGCAACAGATTGAAATCCCCACGAATCAGGAGCATAGCGGGTACTAACTTTGTAAGTTGGGCGTTTAGCGCATGGAAAAATTCCGGGGAGTCAGTGTTAAGGGCATAAACACAAACCAAGATGACCCCGTGTCCCATCAACACCCCCCTCACAATGCAATAGCGTCCCTCTCTATCCCCAATGACCTGATGGCAATGAAACGGGACTCTTTTATGGATCAGCACTACAGCGCCTCTGGCATAGTTACTAAAATTGGCGGAGTACCTATGTGACCCCCAGGACGCAACAAACCGAGCAGTGTTTGTGGTGTGTAAGTGTGTCTCTTGGATAAAGGCAACATCCACCTTATGCCTATCTAAATAATGCACTATCTGTCTGCATTTACGTGGATTATTAAGGCCCCTGATGTTCCAAGACATAAGTGACAAATTTATGGGGTTGTCATTCAGACCTATCCGAGCCATCCAAGTATCTGACTAAGCAGCCGGAAACAGGTGTCATCCTTACTCCCATATATCACCAAAAGAGCCACACCCCAATACATGCTTCTGAGATCAAAACTTCTGAGATCAAAACAACCTACCCCAACCCACCTCCCCCCACCCAGTCTTACCACAAAAAAGTGAGGCCATCCCAAACCTGTGGACAAAAAAATCCGCTCCAAACTGTTTCGTAATGTGCAGTCACTCATTACCAAAAGGAGCGAAGTAACCAACATAAATCTCTGCGGTTTCCACCAAAGGGGGTGGCAACACCCCGACAGCAACCCAGCAACACATAGCAACCTTACAAAAATTGTCTTGAGTCCCCAGCCTGTAGAAAATGGAACAAATAAGGATATACAAATTCACCACCTCATCCCACCCCGGAGCCAGCAAACAGATCCTGGCTGGCCATTGAGCCACCATGCAGGGAAGACTGGCCACTTCCGCCGCCTTAAGGAGGGCTTTTATTCGGCTTGTATGTGCGACAAAATTCCTGCACCTCCGAAGGATTGTCAAAGAACCGCACCCGGCCCTCAATCTCAACCCGCAACCGCGCCGGGTATAACATGCCGTACTTTAGGCCGAGATTGTGGAGTGCCGCCTTCGCCCCCGCGTACTTTCGCCGGGCCTCCTGTACCATGGCTGTGAAGCAATTTTCGAGCCTTGCCAGGTTATATCTCCCTTTTCTCTCGCTAGTCGTAAGGCAGTGTCTCGGTCTCGAAAGTTCATGATGCGGGCTTTAAGCGGGCGAGGAGGGAGTCCCGGATTGGGACGCGGACCCAGGGAGCGATGCACCCTCTCCACCTCAAAGCCATTCGTGAAAGAGTCCCTCCCAAAAATGTCAGTCAGCAACTTTTCTACAAATACATCCAGATGGCCCGTCACTGTGGATTCCGGAACCCCAAGAATACGTACATTATTGCGACGACTACGCGATTCAAGGTCCTCGTTCTTAATGGCCACATCTTTTAGTATGCGCTCCATTCTGTCAAATCGCTTAGTTGTCTGTGCAGCACCGTCCTCAATGCCTGAAATCCTGGCCTCCGCAACGTCCAAGCGACGATCATGAGCCTGTATCTTGGCCCCCATTGTTTCCAGCGTTTTGTCCAGGGAGTCAAAGCGACTGTCTATGGATCTGAACCCAGCTCTCATCTCCTGCAGCCAGTCCGGGGAAGGAGCCCGGGCCGACGCCCCATCAGCAGTGCCCTCGGCTTGTACCGCCATGGAAGGGGCACTCTCTGACGAATGCTCAGCTAGCCTTTCGAATGGAAGTGTTTTTTGTTTCGGGTCCTTGCGACCCATGCCTCAGACAACACGACTGAATTCTGACCAGTCCTCCCAAGATCACAGTGGCGGCGACGTGCCAGAATGGCTCCGGTTCTGCCAAGTGGGTCCGGCCACCAAACGCTGCACGGGGTTCCAGGCATCTCTGCCACCCAAGCAGTGCCCTGCACGACCCCTCCTCACTTTGCCAAGAACACGCGTCGCAGCAATGCGTAAGCCAGGCCGCTCAGTAACAGTGCCTCTGGTCCGGACCGAGGATTATCCGTACATCCCTTCTGGATTGCCTGCCCGGTCCCTCAGAGCGAGCGAACAGGGAGCCAATGACCAGCCCCGGCCCCAGGAACCACCGGATCCGGCCCGCAGGAGGCAAGACCCAGGCGCTGGGTCAAGCAAGCAGGTTCTCTCGCCGCTTCTTATCCGTGCACACGCCGCCAAAGGAGAAGGGCCTGACGCAGGGGACCGGAACGACCCGAGCGCCCAGCATAAACCGGAATACCCCCCCACCGCCGCGGTCAAGCCGCCGCCCGCTCCCTCCGGCCCAACCCGCTGCAAGCAGCGCGAAACCAGGGGAGCAATGCGGACGACGCCGCAGAACAGCGCCGGTCGACCTCTAATCACCCGACCAGCACCGAACTTGTAACAGTGGGGGGTCAGGGCGGACCTCGTCCAGCCTGTGCCCAGGCACCCAAAGCCCCCCAGCTGTCCCCTCGGGGTACCTGTGCCTGCGCCGGTAGCCGCCGCCTCAACGTCCTTCCCCGGGTCGCAGTCTCAGGCCGCCATCTTGTCTCCTCCGTCACTCGGGGAGAGCCGCCACCGGGTCCATAACAGACAAACACCGCGGGTCAAACGCCGCCAAAGTGGAGTCACGGGGACCTGGGAGGAAGCGGCATCGTCCGCTGTCCGTTGTGTATCTCAAAGGGCCGGGGACAGCGCTGATTTTGCTGGGCTGGCAGCAGAGCTTCAACACCGCGCAGCCATCACAGCCCGTGGCTTGGCCACGCCCGCCACGGCAGAGGGGCCTTTGCCCAGTCCAAACCAGTTCCTGAGCACTCTGTTTACCAGACTTCTCCTTTCCTTTCACAGTGGAGGGCAGAAACATTAGACGCCCCACAGGAGGTGGAGCCAGCATTGTGGAAGGCAAGTACAGCCCTGGAGCACTTTGTTGACAGGATTCCTTCTCTTCATTCACTGTGCAGGGCAAAGACATCAGCCTCTCCCCAGGGGTTGGAGCCAGCATTGTGGAAGGCAGGAACAGCCCTATTCAGGTCTCAGGTGCAACTCCTCCCACTCATCTAGATGCAGATCTCTCTATTCACCACTGGAACACCTCACCCTGTCTCCTGGAATTCCCCAGCCCTGTCACTCACAGAAACCAGACAAAGGAATACACAGCCTAGCAGAGGCAGGTTTGAATGGTTAGACAAGAAAATACCTACTTTCTAAAAGTGAACATAACAGAGCCCTACATTTGCGCTCATATTACTGATGCACTGCTGAAAGCGGGAACAACTCCCTCCAATATATAATTTTCATCCTGGTATTCCCTAGTACTCTTCGTAATCAACATATTCATTTATCAACCTTTACTGACAGTTTCATCCTGGTCTTCACCACAACGGAGACAGCTGGGTTCAATCTGTATATTTTATTTCACATTTCAGATACTTGCTGTATGCCATTCTAGGCTTCGTACAACAGTAAGTACAAATTGACCTCCATATGAAATAAGCACACCATGTAATGTCCCAATGCATTTCGAGCCCGGAGGGCTCTTCGTCAGGGCGTTCTGAAACATGAAAAATGAACAGTTTTAACTCATCCGGATGATAATAACACCCGTAAAGTATCAAACTTAAAAATGTAGTGCTATACATAAAATCTCACACTGTTTGAAACACTCTCCCATTATCCTTATTGCTGTAATTCACGCATGCTATTTACAAGGTGTCACCTAATAAATCCAAAACCTCGTGCTCCCCTTGACCCACGCACTTATTGGGAGAGTGTTATGTTATGAATAGCCTATATATCACATACAGAGCGAGCAAAATGGCAGAAAGAGCGAGAGAGTGACACAAAAGTGAGAGAGAGAACAAGGCAAAAGAGAGAGAGAGTGAGCATGAGGGAGGGAAGGAGACAAGGTGGGTGGCTCAAGTCACTATAGGCAGTTTCTCAAGCGCCTTGACCAGTCTGAGGACTGGTCGCAGGTAAGTGGCGGAGGGGGCTAATCATTTGGTTAATGCTCTTTATCTTTGCTCAAACACCACATAAAAACATTTGCACTGAAGAGGCTAGAAGTTTGAAATTCTCACAGGTGTTATCACAGAGCCACAAAACCAACTGCAATTGTCTATTTTTTTGGTTAAAAATCTAAAAGGCAAAAAGGAGTTGATCGCCAACTACTCCGTCCCTGTGCATCCTTAGGTCTAAGATAAATATTGTTGGATAGAGATTGGTCAAATTAACAGTCTGCCTTTCATTTTGGTGCAAACCATATTTTAACATGCAACACCCTGAATATGTGGTTTGATTCAGGCCTTCTCTTCTCTAATGTAACCTCATTAGTCATGCAAAGCACAACATGTCAGCTCATGATCTTGCGGAAATGCTGAATGGAGCTCGCCAGGCACCCAGTCCCTTTGTGGTTAGTATACTGAAACATAGGAGTATCAAAGAAATCCAAAAGACACAGAGGGTGCAATGCACAACACTATGGCCCAGAAAGAGCTCCAGTAACTTCCCATGCAGGAAAGACAAATGGGAAATCGAGTATTTCTAAAGTGACCAATCAGCCCCATTCCAATATGGAGGAATACAATAAAAATAGTGATCAGATTACATTATATATTAACTCTAGAATTTCTGGAGTGTTGGCGAAGGGCGTGGTCGCGTTTCAAACAGGCCTAAAGACTACCTCTTTCAAGGTGGCCTTCCAAAAATACCGAAACGTTGGTGGGAACACACCAACCTTTAACGGACGAAATGGCTCCTCTTTTATATTTGAAATTTCATGTTCAATTCAGTCTGGACAACGCCTATGATTCTAGAGACTGCACTGTCAATTTGTAATATGAAAATGGCATTGTCATTCAAGAAGCATTGGAGATGATTTTTGCTTGGCTGTAGGGCCAATTCGTTTAAGATCATTGTTAAACTGGTGTTATACCTTCGATCCATGGGACAATGTCTGGTAGTGATCCCCCGGGTGAGAAGTGTCCGTGTAGGCGGGCACTCTTTTAGTAATAAAGCTGCCATTCTGTGGAATTCTTTGCTGGCCCACATCCGTGTACTCACCAACTATCTTCACTTTAGGAAAGCCATTAAGACATTCCTGTTTCCTCCCTCGTAGGCCTTCCGCGCTTTGTGCGTGCTGCTCTCTTGTTGCTTAGCGCCGGGACGCCTCTTAGCTGGGGCAGCTGTTGCGCTCTACAAAACTTTTTAACATAACATAAATTGACTACAAGGCAACATGTGATATGATCACGATATCCAACATCCCATATACAGAAATTAAGTAAGTCAACAAACATGTTCAAATGGTAATTGATGGAGAAGTGAGTAACTGACCTTCTCTTGCAATCCACAGCCTTCAGAAGACCCGTATTCACTAATGTGCTTTTCTATCCCAAATCTTGGTCCTAGCAATGCCGTTCTACGACATACACCGCGCACCGCTACGAAATCTATGCCCCGGCCCTTTGAATAACACTCAGGGGTATATTCACCAAAACGTGTGCTAAACTTCACCAAAAGATGCTAATGCAACTTTACACATCACAGCCCATCGCGGGAAAATAACCCTGTGTTAACGTGGAATTCACAACACGGCGGTAGCATGCGATAGTCCGCTGAAAACGCAGCCAAAGTCTGCAATACAACCACCCAGACGGAGATAAAAACACAAACCACAACACCAGAAAACTTGCGATGAGCCCATCCGCGATGAGGAAAGTAGGGATAAGCACCACCAGGACCACGAAACACAGGGCAGGCGGGAATACGCACAACAAAAGCCTGAAAAAGTAAGACAGACCAAACAGAAAACAATAGCCAACCACAATGGAGGCAACCCAAGCCAGCAGACAACCCCACCAAACCCATCGGCAACAAAACATAGTACATCGCAGGCCAACTTGGACAAGATGAATGCAGCCTGAGAGCGGAGGAGGAGAATGGCAGAGAACCAGAACTCCAGCAATGATGCGAAAGGCACAAACAAGCACAAACACGCCAACAACAAGAAGGCAGCAATGCGCACCGGAGTTGGGAGTCCAGTGCCACACCAGGAGCTGGAAGACATGGAGGAAATGGCGTCCACCACATCAGTCTGGAGATGGTGGCAGGACTCGGGGACCGGAAACTGCACCAAACCACAGACACAACAGCAACAGGGAGAGAAGCCAGCAGGGACTGGGGGATGAGGGGAGATGGGCACAATGGCACACATGCACAACTGAGTACAGCACAACTGGAGACAAACCATGCCCAAGAGTAAAAACACCAACCAGGAGAGCAAGTCACACCACCCGGCAATATCACACCACAGAACAAGCACAGAAGTGAAGACAACACCACCTGAAAGGGAGAAGGGTGAGCCAAATCAGAGCTGAAGGGACATCTCACACACAATGCAGCACACACACATAGGAAGCAGAGCACCCCAACATTGAACACAATGTGGTACAAACACCAACTTGTGCACAACCAAACACAGGACACAAGGGCACCCGCCTGTTGCCGGTAAACGGCCATACGCATCTGGCAAAGCACGAAACAGGGACATGATAATGCACAAATACAAACACACAGTCCTGATGGGGTAGCAATGCACGGATGGCAGGGAGCCAGAGAGTCTGTGACACACTCATTGGCATACAACTCAAGACACAACACAGTTGGAGACAAGTCAATGCGTAAACTTTATCAACAAGTGCGAGTCAGTACGACCAAGCGAAGTGCCACGATATGCAGACAAATGCAGCAGCATGTCTGAATGAGGAACTTAGGAAAGTGCCCATGTCCACTGCGGGGGGAGTCCCTCAACATGACAAGTCAGTGCCAACCCGCGTTGGTTGACCGCACCTGGAACATGAGTCCTGGCCAATGCAACCATGTCCACTGTCGTCTCGGGACCTGTGACCATATCCACAACATGCAACCATGTGTCATGACAAGTGCAATGGCTCACATCCAGTTGTGGCTGCAAGTACCTTGTTACTCGTCCATGAACGCGAGTGCCGCTGCGTAGGCCAACATCTCCAATGAGCGATCGTCGTCCATCACATCTGACATGTTGTCGACGTAATCCATCAGCTGACCCAGACAGATTTGCTGACTCCAACCACTGGACCCAATATGCACCAAACCTAATCGGGTAGTGGCTCAATGTGCTCACTGCACACGATGACTTGTGCAATCTCCCAGGTCCAGTTTCCAGCCTGCATGCCAAACATCCATGCATGCCATAAGCGGTCATCCTTGTGACACTCCTGGTCATGGGCCAACAGGGGTGCACACATACGTCACGTTGAAATCCAGGTCACCTACCGTTACGTTGGAGAGGCAGACATCCATGGACCACTCGAATATACACGAGCGACAATGCAACACAGGCTGTACGCAGGTGATGTGCGTAAGGCGGCAGCTCAGCCGGTAACTGATCAGCGGCACCGCCAAGGGCAGTGCCCCCAGTACATGCAGCAGACGTGCACGGTACAGCTCCACGTGACTGGAGTAGACCATGTGTCCTGGATGGTCTACCATTGCGTCAGTGGCTCTGCCTGAAGCAGCACTGGCTTGCCCTGAGACAGTCCTGTGGATAAAATGGCACAGCTCAGTGCATTGAGCAGTGTCTGTGTGCAACAGGTGCAGGCCTTGGGTAGGCTGGGAGTATGTGTGAAGGCCACATCACAAACGTCAACTACGACCAAGGACTACTGCATGTGGGATGTGTACACGTTGGTCTCACGACAGGCAGTGGGTAGTGTGGGAGTCGCAAGCAAATGCTATCATATCTGTCAGGGGGTGCTGGGCACATGCAAGTTCCTGCTCGGAGCTACAGATGTGCTACCACCTGATAGTACAGATAAAGGACCTTTCATCCCCACAGTAACTTCACCCGCTGCATGCATACAGGAGACGTACAGAGGCCGGTCGTGGGTGTGGTGGGACGTCTGCGACCCTGGGAATCATGGATGATATGCCCAGCACGATGCACATGAGCGGACTCACTGTGTGTCACGTTGCCACACAGCTTCTCCTCCCTGCCATGGGCATGCACACTTGTGTGCGCTGCACGGTTGCATCACGTGCAATCCTACGGGACACCATTCTAATGCCTGTCCGCACATGTCCAGCGCCATGCCAACAACACCGCAACGCTGGCCTTCGAAGGTGTGTGCCAACTTTGGTGAAGGCCAATGGTCCGGACAGGGCGGACACAGGTGTCCAGCCCATGGCTGGCTGGGATCGGGCTGTGAATGAGGCCAGGCAACAGACTCATGCATCCACAAGACTGATACACATCACACCTGGCATGCATGAGCCAAGACCCTGAGCGTCCTTGCGCTCATACATGTCCCCGAACCTGCGGGCCCACCCTCCTGGTACATGCCACATTTCAACATCGTGTACTGTGGCCCTGGTGGCGAAAACACCCCAAAACAGAGACACACTTACTGCACTTCCTGCACCGGGCCAGGTCTGGACCATGCCCTACCCCCCCGCCGAACCAGCACATGCAGCCTGTGCATGCAGTGGGGCTGGTGCGGGGCTACATGTCCAGGGTCACTGACAACTCTGAGGTCACATGGCAACATCTGCAGAAGACAGCACACTGTGATGTTGTAGGGCCCGTGACCGTCAAGCTGACACAATGAACACACTGACACACTTGCTCAGATGGTGTGAATGGCTACGGGCACGTGCGCATGGCCACATTTATTATCAGGCACACTTACCGAGTGACACCTGTGTTGGATGGGTGTGGGGTGTGTGCACACAAGCCAACAAGGGCTGCCTGATGCTGTCAGAAATCGACAACAGTGAACATCGTAAAGGACACAATCATACAACCATAAAAGCCCCATGATTTGTGCTGTACAGTTAGTAGCCCCGGATGCACAGCGTCCTGCACGGGCCACTGACTTGCTGTGTACTGGGTAGGGGTGGGCGGAATTTGCGAAATCCACTTTCGCAAATTATCGCGAAAATGTTAAAAATTATCGCAAACACGCGGAAATATCGCGAAGATGCGGAAGTTTTTTTCCCGCATGTTCGCGAGATTTTCTGCATGGTTGCAGCTCGCCAACTTACCCATGTGGTTGCTCGCGGGCGCGGCCATCTTGTTTTCAGTTGTCTCGCTGTGCATGATCGCGAGAAGAAAGACATGATCGCACGACGCATGACGTCACTGCGGGCGCGAACTGTCGCGAGACAGCGCAAATGGCTAAAAACAATACAACATCTCATGGAGAACGCGACCGGATCAAGAAAACTTGTCGGCGAACGCAGGGATTCAGGTAAGGCGATCGCGCGCGTGCGAGAATGTATTATTTTACAGCGCGAGCAAGAAGCAAATTATCGCCAAGCTGCGGAATGCGGAAAATTTGACATTTTCGCGCTTTCTGCGGAACGCGAAAATGTCAAATTATCGCAATTTCCGCGAACGGAACAAAATTTTCGCCCAGGCCTAGTACTGGGGCAGGGTCATGGGTGCAGAGCAGGTTCACAGGATGACAAGGGGCCTTGCCAAGGAGTGTCTCAATGGATAGTGGAAGCTGTACCCCCAGGGCAGGATGCAGAGGGCAGGCCCATGCTGATACAGTCACTCTGGTGGAGATGAATGGAACAGACACATGTAGGACACCAAGTCCGGTTCAGCCAGAAGAAGATGCAGCAAACCACCAGACCATGGGCTCTGATGCGACCAAGTTCTATCCAGATGGTGCCCATGACTCATTGCGCACAGTTAGTGGCACCAGAGCAGTTAGGGGATGCCGCCTGTGATTAGTTGTGTCCAATGGTGTGGATTCTTCCACATCTTACCCAAAACACAGTTCCACATTTGTGACCTACTGGACCGCAGTGTAGGCCTGAGGCAGCGGTCAGCACAGGCCATTCACCGAGTGTCACCGGCACAGGTTGGATGGCCCCACGGGCCTGTGTAGTTCAGGTTCAGTGGCACCACGGGACGCTGACTTGCGATGAACAGGGTTAATGGCACCAGGTCAGTTGTTGATAGTGTTCGGTCAACTCCGTGACTGTGACCCGGCTTTCATCCGGACTGAGCTGCATCTTCCTCTTACTCCTGTCTGTGTGACCACTGGTGTGGACTCTGTCATTCATGATTTGTGACTAGATGCTCGATGTGGGACCTACTGGTCTGCAGGGTAGTCCTGGTCCCTCATCCACATGTCACCCGCTGGCGTTGAACAGGTTTTTTGGCACCAAGTGTCGCCGGCTGGTGCTGAACAGGGTTAGTGACACCACGTGTCACTGGCTGGCATTGAACAGGGTTAGTGGCACCACGTGTCACAAGATGCCCTATGGAACTATGCCTCACTGATCGGGGGCCTGGTGCTGTGGCCGCTGCCCCGGCTTTGGGGTCACTGCCATTCAGGACTCAGGACACAGTTTCACATATGGGACCTACTGGGCAGAAGAGGATGCCGGTGTAGTATGTGAATGAGGAAGGAGTAATGTGGGCCAGCGTTGGGGGGCCAGTGAGGGTCTGTGAAGGCTGCAGAGGTTAAGGAACTGGTGCTTGGAGCTTGCACCTGCACGTAGTGGACCCTCCTTGACACACTCCATGGTCGGAAGGTGATCAGTGTGGCCTGGCTGCGCAGGGGCGGGCCTGATGGGTTCGGGGTCCAGTGGGTCGGGGTACAGCAGGCGCACAGGATCGCAGGCAACTCAGTTCAAAAGGACGGTGTTGGCCTTGTGGCGCGGTGAGAGGCGCCACCCTGGCAGAGACGTTGGGCTTTCCAGAAGAGGACAACGCCCAGGGCTACGTGCTTTTTATTCACACCCCTATGCTGGCCTGGCGTACGTCGGGCCATCCCACTCTGCTCACGCTTACGGGGAAAGATGTAATAGGCAACATTTCCGCAAACTCCCCCACTGGCTGGGTTGGCATGGTTGCGTCCACTGTCCACTACACTTCATACACCAGAGGTGTATGTCACCATGGATATGGGTGTGTTCTGCATGCTGCGGTCTGTCCAGCACATCTCCGCCACTTTTGGCATTGTGTGCTTTCCCAGGCATGGTTCTCCTACCTCCTTCACACATGCCTGGTTTCCACCTCTCCCCACATTGGGCTAGTGTGTGGCTGAGGTGACATTAATGGCCCATGTTCACAGCTTGCCCAGGTTACCATTTAAGTTGTTCTGTCGTGTCTGGTGGGAGGGCATATTGTTTAGCTGGTAGGTTTTGTTTTAGTGAGGTGTGCATTGCCAGAGTTGTGAGTTGCATGGTTGTGGAGTTGAGGTGAGTGAGGTGTTCATTTGGAAGTTGCCAAGGGGCTGTGCATTTCCCTTGGTGCCATCCTGGGGACGCTGGTTTATGATGGACTGTTGGAGGATGGAGGAATCGTGCACACTGGCTGGGTATTTGGAGGTGAGATTGGTGGAGGTTCCACGGTGTTCGGTTGTTGCCTGCACATTGATGTGAGATGTGTGCTTTCTGTAGCAGTGATTGTGTGGTGTGTCGGCAGGGGACACAGGTATGACATGTGTGCTGTGGATTGCGCCCGACACGTGCGTGCATCCAGCTATGGCATATGGGCCTTGATTGGTGTCCAGCGGATCCTGCGCATTGTGTTGGACATATAGGGACTGGGGTACCAGGCTGATGGTGATGTCCAGGTCAGGTGTGAGGGACTTGGATGTGGCTGGCTGTGTGACTCCTCCGACTGTTTTTTGTGTTTTGGTTGGGGGTACCAGGGGCCAACAGGTGCAGCACAGCCAGCAGCTTTGTGTGGGGTGGGATGTTGGTTGTCCGCTGTGTTGGTGCCGCCGGCCAGTTGGGCGTTGTTGGTCAGGATGCATGGGATGGTTGTACTTTTTAGCCTGTAGTGGGCAATGACATTGTCAGGTGTTGGGTCTGTCTGGCTGGTGCGTTTCCTGGGGGTCCGCTGCCTCTGTGCTGGTCATGGGGGGGGGTGTCCCAGGTGGGTGTTGGTGTCCTGTGGTGGTGGCAGTGGGTGTTGTGGCCTTCTTGGGCGTCCCGTCCGCATGACCAGTGGCTTCATGGCATCTGTTGCCCTTCCGATGTTATTGTGGGCTGTGCTCCCTTTTGTGGTGCAGGCTGTGGTCCGACTTTGCACGAGTTCAGAGCAGGTGTTATTTTCCTGCAGCTAACGCGCCTTATCACCGGTTTTGTGTTCTTATCGCAGTTCTGTCTGGTCGTTGTGAATGTTGTGGAGTGGTGTTGTTGTGGCTTTGGGCACGGGAACGCCTACTCTGCAGCTCATTAGCGATAGTTGCGGGGGTCATCTGTGGCGATGTTTTTTGCGGCTGCTATCGCGGGTATACTGGTGCTGTGGGCTGTTAACCCCAGCTTGTGAATGGGGCGATCGATTTATCGCAACTTTGGCTGCGATAAAGTGCCGTTAACTCGCCGATAGCTCCTTGTGAATATCCCCTTTAGTTTAACAAAGGCACTGAGCATACACACGAAGAAATAAATACCTGACAGAAATATGCGGAACGTCAAATATTTTGAATGGAAAACCGAGATCATGACATGTTTCTTCCTATGATTTCCCTTTTCCCCCTCACACATGCACATTTAGTTGTTGTTCGTTTCTGGCATTTGCGTTTGGCAGATGTTCTTTCTTGGGGGCTGAGACACATGGGAATGTCCACTGTATTCTTCTACCTGTGACTCATGAAACAAAAAAATACCAGAGGCGTGTTCACCTTTCACCCACCACCTTTGAGGTTTTGCTCCAAACAGGACTTGCATCTGAAAACAATACTGCTACCTACAGGGAACTCCATTACAGTCACAGAAAATCAATGTTACTTCCACGGCTACAGTGTGTCAGGCCCAAGGGGGGTGCCTTCAAGCAGAAGAGATACTGAACTCTATCGTATCTTTGCGTCTCCTGTGAAGAGGAGCGATGGAGAATAGCATTAAAAAAAGAGGCTAGCGGTTTCCCTGCTCAGAGCGTGTTCTCGAGACTGCTGGATCTCTCGAGAATCAAAAACGTAATATTAACCTGACATCATGCAGCAGCTCCAATGTTCTTCTCACAGGACGTAAACAAATGCCCAGCTTCAAAATGCACCGAAGGCAGACCATTTGTTTAAATACGCGATAGTTCAGAAGCCATTTGTGATGGTGCTGTGATTATTCCGAGAAATACTTTTCTTTCTGTTCAGGATTGCTTTGTCAGTGCGCCTAGTGTGCATTCGCCCATGTGCCCAAGGTTCCATTTTGATTGACGCTCGAGAAAATTATATTTCACATTGTTCAGATGTGCATCACAAAGAGCACTGCTATGTACAGCGAGATGTCTCTGTCAGTTCGGACCCGTGAAGCATGGATAAATGACTCGTACAGAGGTCTGTGCTGCATGACAGGACAGATAACCGTACAAACAATGTTTCTTTAACAAAACTGCGCATACAAGAAATGATTAAAAATAGAAGAAATTCTTCCAGGGAAACCAATACTGTTTTGGGCGTTTTAACTAATTTTAGTACAATCATCATAGCATCCAAAAATAAAAATAACTCTCGTATTAGGGGACTCTTAAACGTGGTTTTCCGCATATAATCAAAGAACCCAGATGGCCACAAATGTAAAACCAGTGTCTTTAAGCATGATAAACTATTTTTTTTATATGCCTTGCCTTAGCGAAACCTATTTGCACATCTTTCTTCCTTTACATTGTGTATAATCACTTCACATACCAGGAGGAGAGGAATGTGAGAAAATTAGATTTTATTACATGTTATGCAAATTTTTAAATATAGTTTAAACAAAAAAACGATTGACACGCACTTCTATAATCATGTTTTGTAGCTGGGATTAGGAAAACACCGGACTGGCCGTAGCGGGCACCGGGCAATCCCCTGGTGCGCCGCACGGGTGGGGGCCTGTTTTGGGCCCCTGGGGGCCGTTTTTGTTACAGGGCCGTTTTTCGGCCCTGTAACAAAATCGGCCGAAAACCGGCCCTGGCAAAGAGCTCAGTTGCACTCCCAACCCCCTGGTAGGGGGGTGGGGAGGGGGGGCTGAGCACTCTACCAGGGCCGGTTTTGGTTCCCAGTACGGCCGTTTACCATCAAATTGTCTTCGACTATAATACAATGTTGTGTGCTAATGTGGCTGTATGATTTTCGTTTTGCTTTTTACCCTTTTGACCTTTGAACTTAAATATGTTAATAGGAAACTTTGCCTTGTAAAATTGCAATAAATATACTACATAGCAGGTTATTTCCTATATTATTAAAATTAGAGTGCAGCATTCAATGAAATATAGGGGCATATTATCAAGCATGGCGTTACAATTACCGCTGCTTTAGCGGCAGAAAACTGCCGCTAAAGCGGTGATAATGGGCTTGATAATATGCACTAGAGAATTCCAATAGAAGCCCATGTTGACACCAAACACCAGTTAAATCTAATTTATTTTACAGTTTCTTGAGCCGGAAGAATCACGCAAGGACATTACATATCGAAAACAGGAAGAACATTCTACTGTTGCAAATTATTCTGTGTAGGGAAGGTATAATTAGAGAAAAACAATGACTCTGAACTCTCTGTTAACAGAATGTTTTGTTTAGTTTAAAACCTATTCAGAAAATAACAAATATTCTTCAAAATTTAAACCTAAGTATTTTGTGTAAGTCTAACGCCCCCCCCCCCCCCCCCGCTCCACCGCCACCCATTGCTAAATTGAATATAGCTATTCACCATTTTTAGGTTGGATACACACAGCTTTAGCTGTTGGCCAGAGAGTGTGTCATCACCACCAAAACATAATAAACATGAAGGGCCTTTGGGTCACCCCATTTCAGGCATTGGTTAATTCTCGTCAACTACCTCCATCCACTACTTGAAGAAAGTGTTATTCACGTTTTGGGACAGGCCAAAGTAGTATTTCAGTCTCACCATTAGCCAATGGCTACTGGGTGTATTAGTCTGCTTGCCTAAATAGTGCTTCCCATTGTAGTGCTTTGACAGGGAAGGGAATAATCCATAAACTGCAATGAAGGCCCATTGTATTCCTAATAGTGTTTCTAAACTACTAGTGCTCTTGTACAGGTTATGATTTTTTTTTTTACATATAAGTAGTTCTGCACCAAAATGTTTTTTTGATCACAACCCTGATTTGTGATCCTAAAAGTATTTCCATGTTCCTTCTGTCGTCTTTGTGATCTCTTATTCATGCGCACCATTTACAATTCTTATTACAACCTTCTATCACATTCTCTTTACATGTTGATTAATTTGTCACCGGAGTATAATATTGCATTCCCGTTGACTTTGCACAAAGACTGATTTGCACTTAAACGGCCATTTCCCCTCATTGTGAGATCCAGAAGCGCCATATTCAGCCTCGAGCTGGGAATGTTAAACAACGTGTCCTTAAAAGGAAGTCTGATGCCCGGGCGCTCTACATAAGACAAGGTACTGATTAACAACTTGTGCACAGTGTAGCTTTGTACTTAGGGGGTAATTTCTTTTGCTTCACATTGTATTTCACCTCTGAACTGGTCATTTACTGCTTGGGGGCTTTGATTTAAGGGCTGTTTAGCTCTCGGCCTGCATTAAAGTGAGAGTTTTTGGTTTGAGACCCTTTATCCGTCCATTTGCCATCTGAAAGTGCCATTTTGGCTGTGCCTGGTTTAGTGATTGGGTGATGTTAATTAGCATGCTCTTCAAAAGGAAGGAGTCCACGCGGACATGCTCAGCAGAAAATACAATCAATCTTATTTTCTAAAATCAGCAATTTGTCAATGTGGATCCCAACTGGCACTGGTCTCATTAGGCCACTCACTCATCCCACTCAGTTTGTGTGATACTAAAGGTTTAGTTAATATCAAGACTGAAGCAAAAACAAAAGTTTGCCGAGGAGTAAGATTGAAGAACATGACTAAAGACATTGGCAAACACTACCAGCACATTGACAGTGTCGATAGAGGAGGACGTGGAGCAAGTGAATTAGTGTAAAAATTCTGCGATGGACCATCTAGCCTCCTTTAAAAATCCTTAATTGGATAGACACTTTCCCACGGCTTCCTTGTTTTCAACTGTACTTGTAATGGAATAAAAGAAATGTAAAAATCTAGAAAAAGATAGAGCGGTAGCCTTGCTTCTCTGGACAAAGTGGCGTACAAAGCAACCTAAAATCTTATTTCAAATTAATAAGTCACGGATAGACCTGTCATCCTTAGGGTGGTCTTCCCCCAATCTTTTTGCCTTTAACTTTCACATTTTGCTGTATCTTTTTGTTGGCCTTTGGACTCTGAGCAATTTATCACAGCTAATCAGTGCTAAAGTGCACATGCTTCTCTAAATGTGTGTAATTGGTGTATACATGATTGACATATTTAACTTACATATAGGTCCCTTGTAAAGCAATGGACCATATACCCAGGGCCTGTAACTTAAGTACTACTAGTGGGCTGCAACACTGATTGTGCCACCCACAGAAGTAGCCTTTCCAACCTGTCTCAGGCCTCCCACTGCAGTGCCTGGGTGTGCAGTTTACTGCCACTATGACTTGGAATTCAAAACTACTTGCCAAGACTTAAACTCCCCTTTTATTACATAGAAGACACCCCTAAGGTTGGCCCTAGGTAGGCCTAAGGGAAGGGTGCTATGTAAGTAAAGGGTAGAACATGTTTGCATGTTGTGGGAAGGACAACCAGCTTATTTCATTTTTCACTACTGTAAGGTCTACCCCTCTCAGAGGTTGGCACTGGGAATTCCCTTATACCGTTTTAAGTGGTATTTACTGATCAGAGAGGAGTCACTTTTTGATGTTTCATATCTTTGGAATGGTATTGATAAATTCTACTTTTTGGTAAGGTTGTATTTAACTTTACTATTTTAGAAGTGACACTTTTGGAAAGTGGACATTTCTCCACTCTTACTGGTCTATGTGCTTGACACCCGTTCTCCAATATACCTCTGGGTTAGAATGGGTGACAGCTAGTTTTGTGCATTCCCTCTACAAAGCCACAACATAGGTCACTCAAATGCATCTACATTGTTCTGTATTTTGATGAGTCCTCCTGGGCTGGGAGTAGTGAGAGGGGCTCACACTCCACTTGAGGAGCTAGTGTCCTGCCCACAAACAAGGTACTGATAACCCCCCATGATAGTCTGGCACCAGGACTGGGTTGAATGGGATCTTTGTGCACTTTAGAGAACTTCTTTGAAGTCACTCCCTACATAAAAAGCAATTTTGGGTAAAAGTACTGGGGGCTCTGACTCCCTAAAACCAGACACTGTGAGGGACTTGTAACCAGACACTGCTGGCTCTACATCTGCACATTGCCAGAAGGAGTGTCGTACTTTAATATTCGGGACCGCATAGGGGACAGGGCCCTACCCCTGTCTATCTTGGTATTAACAAACCGCAAATGGTAAATGCGGCATGTACGAGTGCTTTATATATCGTTCTAGCTATAAATGCACTGTGTACACGTTATTCTGCTTCACTACGCGGGTTCCATTTTGGAAGCAGTGGCCATCTTGTCATTGCCCTCACATAGGCTATAATGGAGTAAATACGGGCCTCACAGTACATGGGCTTTCCCTCTGACTTCTCTGTGACCTGGGCAGCTGGCTCTGCTGCCCCAGGTCAAACCGGTCTCACGAGCTCCCCTTCCTCCGTCCACCTGTGATTAGAATCAGGGCTTGACCCGTCATAAAACCCTTTCATTCTATACAATCCCCCGGCTAATCTCTTCCACACCTGCTTGTTCCTGCTTTATGACTTGTTTCCCAAAACAGGAGATGCTCATGTTTATTGGGGGGTCTATTGACATCAAATGCGGGATCTGAACCTTACTGTGTAAATCATTGTGGGCTGGCCGAACTGGAATGTGGGATTGTCATCATGACTCTGCTTTTTCGTTTGTAATGTATACTTATAATGGCCATATCGTAAACCAAGGAATGTGTGCCTGGAGCATGATATTTTGTACTTAAGGAGAAGCCCGTTCCTATGATTTTCAGCAGTCTCCTGAGAACATACACGCTGTTGTACTTCTAGGATACCTGTAATTGGTCTGCAGCCAATAAACAAATCTTTGACTTCACCCAGAAGACTCTGTGTTTCTGTAGGTCTGGAACAGGGTGAACCCAGAAGTCATAGGGTGTGTGCCCCTGCACCGCTGGGTCTAAAATACCCAGTACTTCAGTTTGGCGCCCAACTCGGGACGATTTCAGCGGTACCAGTCCAAGCCAGAGGTTCGTGAGGAGCTTCGTGTGGAAATTCCGGAGGAAGGCTGCCACTTCATCGACCCCTGCATGTCGACGTGGTCCGAAAGTCTTTTCGGCGAGGTTCTCCGCGCCCCGACGGCTACGAAGGACTGCTGCCCTGATTAATCGACCTGTTTTGGACCCTTGACGAATTTGAGAGAGCGAAACAATCGAGAGAGTCTTCTGGTGACGCCATCGATCAACAATATTCAGTTAAGTATAAGTGGAGCGTCTCCTATTTGTTTTTGGTATCCTTCGGGATCGTTTGATTTGGTAATTTGGTACTTTGGAGTTTGCAAACGCCGAAGCCAGAGGACTCGTGTATTCACGAGGCTATCGTAATCGATAATCCTTTTACGTTTGGATCTAGACTAGTGAGCAAAGATGCCTGGTTCTGGACTATTTGGTAGATTATTCTGTTTGGGTTGTGGAAAGGATTTCCAGCTAGAGGAATCATGTCCGGTTCCTCCGGTTGGAACTCCAACTTATGAGCTCTATGTAAAACATGGCGTAGGCCCCATTGCATATAACGAAGTATGGATCCACTACACCAGGAAAGATGGTGTTTTAAAATGGCCCCAAAATGGTAGTTTTGATACCGATATTTTAGATAATTTGGAAATTAAATTGTTTAAGAAGAAAGCCCGGCCGGCGATGTTTGACTCTTTCCGCTTATGGTGAAAGGAAGCCAAACAAAAGGAAATTAAGTTAGCGAAAAAGAATAAGAGAGAGAAAGGTATGACAGTAATGCAAGCAGCTGTACAATTTAAAGACAATGAGGAGGAGCAGATGAGTGAGCAATTGCATAGGCAGCACAAGTTAGGGATTGACAAATGTTACCCAGCTTTACCACATTCTAAGCAGAATGAGTTAGAAGAAAAGGAGAAAGATCCCCTGATGTCACATTTGTTGAGTTCGCCACCCCCGTATGCTCAAAATGCCACGGCGCCTCCCCAGCTTGTAAATATGCCACCTCCAGTGAATATACTGCAAGCCTTGCCGCAACCGCCAGTTGCTTTGCAGCCGGCTCTTATCCATGTAGCGCAGCCCTCTCAAGGACCGCCAGTTGTGCTTCCAACTGCCCCCGCACTTCCTGCGACTTTGCCTAATACAGCAGCTGCCTCCCCTGACACTCTTCCTTCCACCACTCCTGTACCTGTCTCTACATCCTCTTTTCTTCCCTCTGTTTTTCCCCCTGTTCTCGCCTCAGCTTCTCCTTCAGCGCGACAGCGCTTAGCTAATGTGGTTACTACATTAATGTCTCCTCTCTTTGAGTCATCTGGTGCGACTCCTGGTTTACAGCGTAAGCAATTGCGTAGCCAATTGCCTAACCCCGATGAGAAAAAGGTCATAGATAACATGGCGCGTAGATGAATTGTTTTTCCTTCACTGTATGATGTGGAATCAGTTGTCAACGTTTTCCATCAATGGGATGCCCCAAAACAGAGATATGTGTTTGAGAAAATGTGCGAAATTCTCTGTGAAGAATTGGAGGATAGTGGTAAAAATCCGAACCCGCAGGAATTGTGTAGAGTGAGGTTCGATTTTGGAACTGGTATAATTGTGGACCGCGGAGTAGATAAAGCAGTTGCGGTCGTATTGTCCTTTAGGAATGATGATTGCCAACAGTCATTGTTTGAACAAGATGTCCTTGTGGGGAAAAAGGTAAAAGCGCGACAATACCCTATGAGAGAAGTTCCCCCGGTATGGAAGGAAGCGGTTGCAGCTGCCGGTGGTAACCCCGCTGTGGCAGCGCATTTCCAGCGTGTTTGGGTGCATGTTCCATGGAAGCGCTCTGAGGTGTTAGCGCTTAAGCAGTCCTTGCCTGATCCCCGTAAAAACCCAGCAGGTTATTATAAAGAGTTGTCACAGACGGCAGGGTCATGCATTATGAATCTGGCCGACATAGACATGTTGTTTGGTAATGTTGTTCCACAGCCTCTATGGGGATCAATTCGTAATGTAGATCACAATGCAGAACTAGGGGACACATGGGCTAACATTGTTGCTGCTGATGCTAGACAAACTGGTGGTGCGAAACCAGAACCTTTAGTAGCTGAACTGCCTGGTAGAATCATCACGTATATGAAGACAATAATGCCTGCGATGCGCGTAAATTGGGACAAGTTATCTGCATGCAAGCAAAAGAAAGATGAGACAGTGTCAGACTTCTTTACTAGGTTTGAAGAAACGTTTATTGACCACAGTGGGCAGGATATGAGTACTGAGGGTGGCCAACGGCTGTTTGTGGATAAGTTTGTGCAGAATTTACTTCCTGACCTGTGTAAAAAGTTAAAAGATTCAGAAAGTTCTTGGGCTGTTTCTTCTTCAGCGCAAATACTGGCTACTGCACAGTATTATGAAAATAGAGATAAAGACGAGAAAGATAGAACAGAAAAGAAAACGAAGGAACTAAAGACAAAGGTCCTTTTACAACAGGCCTATCCGCCACGTGGAGGTCAGAATAATTATAGGCAACCCCAAGGTGTCTATCACCAACCCCAACAGTTTCAAAACAATCAGCAAATGAACGGGTATTATCAACCACGTGTCCCTGTAGGTCCCAACCAATGTTCATACTACAAAGAGGAAGGTCATTTTAAATACAGTTGCCCTAAATTGCTGCAGCGTAACGGCAATATGTATGGCGCCAGAGGAAGGGGTGGTCAGCAAGCTCCTAGAGGCAGAGGGCGTGGAAGTGTTCCCCAGAACGCGCGTCCTCTGCCGCCTCAAAGTACCATCAATAGCTTTGATCAGCAAGCTAACGCGATTAGTAATACGGCCCAGTATTATAATAATGATTATTATGCAGAGGACGGTGATGCAGAAAATAATGATTACTAGGACAGCCATAGACAGAGAGAGGGAGTTGTTTCAGTGCCAGTGGATCAGAGTGGACCGTATGTTGAGGTGACTACAGCAAATGTAACGGAGCCTTTTCTGCTAGACACTGGTGCTGCAAAGAGTTCAATCATGCATTCAAAACTCCCTGGCGCACCTTTGTCTGGCGATATAAATGTTTCGGTAGGTTTTTCTGGCGCCCCAGTTAGGAACCCGATTTCTAGTCCCATGTCACTTTCTGTTGGACCTTGCGAGCTGAAAGCACCCCTGATTCTGACAACAGGTTGTGGTGAGAATTTACTGGGATTAGATTTGTTGAAAAGATTGCACGCTACACTGTATTGTTCTCCTTTAGGAGTACAACTTACATTAGGCAAGAAAATGATTTCCCCAATGTACTTGTCTAAAAACACAATGCCGCCTGAATTGTCATCCCTTTCGGATGCCCTTTGGGCTACTGGTCCCAATGATGTGGGCCTCTTGGAGATACCGCCATATGTGGTGACTTTAAAGGCTAATGTCAGACTGCCACGTATTCCCCAGTACAAGATCTCTAATGAAGGGCAGAAAGCATTGTTAGACATTGTCAGCGACTTGATTAATAAAGGTGTGATTGAAGAGACAAGAGGCAACGTTTGCAATAGTCCGATTTTACCTGTCTTAAAACGAACGGATCCTTCACAGCCACCTGTTTACAGATTTGTGATCGATCTCAGAGAGGTTAATAAGATTGTTGTGCCACAGTTTCCGGTTGTCCCCGATATAACCGCCTTGTTAACGATGATTCCAGCTTCTGCTGCATGGTTTTCAGTGATTGATTTAAAGAATGCTTTCTTTAGCATCCCAATTGCAGAAGAGAGCAGAGATATTTTTGGTTTTAGTCTGGGAGGCCGAAGCTTCCGCTTCAAACGCACTCCCCAGGGCTACTGTGAAAGTCCATCAATATATAGTCAAGCTTTGAAAGCACAGCTTGATGCACTTGTTTTACCTAGTGGCGCTATCCTGATTCAGTACGTGGACGATTTACTAATCGCTGCGGATACTGAAAAGATCTGTAAAGAAGCCACATTGTCACTGTTGCGCCATTTATCCGCTTTCCATCACAAAGTGTCTCTCTCTAAGCTGCAATATTGTCGACAAGAAGTGACCTACTTAGGTCATCTCTTATCGAAGGAGGGAAGGAAACTGACCCCAGAAAGAATTCAAGCCATTGCACAGTTGAGTGTGCCAAGAACACAGAGAGAAGTGCGTGCTTTCTTGGGCATCACTTCATACTGTAGGCATTGGATCCCTAGTTTTTCTTTATTGGCAAAACCTTTAGTAGCCTTAACATGCAAAGACACACCAAATCCTATCCCATGGTCTGAAGAATGCCAGAAAAGTTTTGTGGAATTGCGTAATGCATTATGTTCAGCACCTGTGTTGGGTACCCCCGACTACAGTAAGCCTTTTACATTGTATGTTCACGAGAAAGATGGTTGTGCGTTGTCAGTGTTAGCACAGCCTTTTGGCGACAGACCGCGCCCATGCGCATATTTTTCATCCACCTTGGACCCTGTAGCGAGGGCATTGCCAAGCTGTCTGTGTGCAACAGCTGCTGCAGCGATGTCTATCCGAAAATCTGCTGGTTTGGTAATGGACAATACATTGATTGTTATGGTTCCACACGCTGTAGACACGTTATTAAATAGGACCAAGACACAACACTTGACTAGTGCGCGATTATCAGGTTATGAGCTTACACTGTTAGCAAATCACATACACATAAAGAGATGTAATACGCTGAATCCAGCTACGTTATTACCAGTTCCAGCAGACTCAGATGAGATTGAGCAACATGACTGTCTGTTCAGAACAGAAGAAGAGACGAAAGGGAGAGTAGATCTAAAAGATACTCCCCTGACTGAGTGTGATGGCACTTTATGGGTAGATGGTTCATGTTTCAAGCTCCCTAATGGTGACACGACTGCTGCATATGCTATCACGACTTTGCACACGGTCGTGGAAACTGCACGAGTGCCACATAATTCGGCCCAAGCAGCAGAATTAATCGCCCTCACGAGAGCATGTGTGTTATCTGAAGGAATGAGAGTGAATATATACACAGATAGCCAGTACGCCTTTGGCGTGGCTCATAATTTTGGGCAATTGTGGAAAGAGCGTGGGTTCCTGACGTCGCATGGAGCTAAAATTCAGAATGGCAAGTTGGTGAATGATCTCCTTGAGTCACTGACCCTACCGTTGCAAGTTGCAATCATGAAATGCAGTGCGCACAGGAAAGTCACAGATGATGTTGGACGTGGGAATGCGTTTGCTGATGAGACCGCGAAAGAAACAGCACAGAATGTGAAGACTAGAATGTATGTTGCAGGCCCCGCAAGATGGGTTAATGACGTGGGAATGTGTGAGAACACAATAGAGAGTGTGAAGTCGCTTCAAGCTGAAGCCACAGAGGAAGAGTTAAGCAAGTGGAGAGAAAGTATGGGTAAGTTGGATGAGAATGGTTGTTGGATTGATCTAACAGAACATAGGCGATGGTTGTTGCCTGATGCATATGTGCTTCCAGTGGTTACTATGGCACATGGAATGGCACATATCAGTACGAAAGGTATATGCAAGTTGTTGGCTCCAGTATGGCAGAATGCTGGGATTCCCAAGTGTGCAGAGAATGTGGTCAAGAATTGCATAGTATGCTTGAAGTACAACCCTGGTAGGGGAACCCCAACTCCAGCTGGTCACTTTGCACCCCCATCATGTCCATTTGAAGTTTTGCAGCTGGACTTTATTCACATGGAAAGATGCAACAACCTGAAATATGTACTGGTGGTTGTTTGTGCTTTCTCAAAATGGATAGAGGCTTATCCTCTGAAAGATAACACTGCCCTATCCACAGCCAAAGGCCTTGTGAAGGAATTTTTCCCTAGGTTTGGGATGCCAAGAATGGTGTGGTGTGATAATGGAAGTGAGTTTGTGGGTAAAGTGATGAAGAATGTATGTGAAGGGCTAGGGATAAAGCAGAAGTTCCATGCTGCAAATCACCCCCAATCAGCTGGATTAGTAGAGCGCTACAATGGAGCCTTAAAGCTCAAGCTGGCCAAAATCCAGGCGAGCACCGGTCTTAAATGGCCTGACGCTCTGCCTCTAGCACTCCTGTCCACCAGAATGACCATACACTCACGAGTGGGACTTAGCCCTTACGAGGTTGTTTTTGGCCGTCCGGCCAACGTATGGGGTGTACCGAGGCCTACGAAGTTCAGTGAGATAGAGCATCCAGTACTGCTTGATTACCTGTATGATTTGACTGTTAAACTGCGTGTTTTGCACCAACAGGTACATGATACTCTCCCTCAAGCCTCTGAAACTCCTGGACACCCTATCAACCCTGGTACGTGGGTGCTAGTCCGAAATTTCCAGCGAAAGAGCAACGACGAGCCTCGCTGGATCGGCCCTCATCTTGTTCTTCTTTCGACAAGATCAGCAGTCCGAGTGAAAGGGAAGACACACTGGATCCATGGTACCCACTGCAAAGTAGTCCCCTTGCCTCTGCCATATGACCAGTGGGTCAAGGAGGGTATCACCGACTCTGAGACAGACACTGTACCTCGTTTTGTACCATTCAGTGACGCACGCATAAAAGACACAGTTTCAGACCAAGAGAGTGACAATATTCTGCAGGAAGCTGTGCCACCATCAAATCGACTGGACACCACTGAGCCTGAACTTTTGTTTCAAGACCAAACAGCACCTGGCCGTCTCCGCTATAATTTGAGACCTAGGCCCATGGACAAATAAAGATTTCCTCACTATTTCCTTTTTAACATTTTTGCTCTCCCATCTGAAGGACTTTCTTGATTTTTGTTTTTCGAACCACCATCCGGGTTCTGCCGCAGGGTCGCGGTGCCAAGACTTTGGGGTACAGGCCGAAGACGCTAGGTCGACGGTTCTGATTGGTCTAGGGCGTTTCCCTGGACTGACAGGCGTACTCCTTAGCAGAAGACACTCATCCACCGCGAGCGGCCCGAGTAGAGGATGGAGTTTTTTAAGATGGAGAGACCGATTGAGGAAATGAACTTTAACGCAAGGATGTGTAGAATTGTAAAAAGTAAATGTTTTGTCTTTTTGTGCCTTTTTACACTGTGTAGCATAATAATGTTCATTGTAGGATTTGTGTTCTTCTCCGCTCAAAAGCCCATTGAACCCACTGAACAGCCTATACCTCTTTCTACCGCCTCCTCTCACTCTTTTCACCCTTTGCCTGAGCACGAACAGACCAGACGATCAGAGTTCGTAAATAACTCGTTTATCCAACTCTTGCACCAGCACCAACTAGTAATGAATACGACCAATTGCTGGGTGTGTGGGTTAATGCCACATACCATTAACAAGGGTATTCCCTACCTGGTGCTGCGGTATAGTTACAATGGATCGTCATGGGCATTCCAGACCATGTTTCTCTATGCTCTAGATACATATTCCCCTCGCCAACCGCGTTCCATCAGACCCATCACCAATAATAAGGCTTTGATGAAAGGAGTTGCTGATATGAGTAGGGATATCGATGCATACTCATCCATTCCCAAAGAAGAGTTGAGACCTTATGTAGGATGGAACGCGACGGGGTATAGTATTAGTCTGGGTGAAAGACAGCGAAAAATCTCATCTCCAATCTGGGTCGTACCCCACACGTGTCGGTTCTGCTTACAGGGTAATGGTCAGAATCCTAGAGCTCAACTGGGAAGAAGTGACTGTACTGAAACATACACCTTCCCGTCACAGTTTTCCCCTGCGTTTTTGGCTGCCAAGGGCACATATTTCATCTGTAATGAGCGAGCATATACATGGCTGCCCCCTGATTTCTCGGGCACATGTTATATTGCGAACTTGCTACCGCCGACATTTACTGCCGCCTCTGACTATCACAAGACCAGAGTTGTGAGAGGTGTGATTAGTAAGGAGGAAACTGCCGGTCAGGAAGCGGGAGACTTCTTCTTGGGTTTCCTGCCATTTTGGGGACCTATGGTCAATAGTAGGAACCTGAGACAACTGACTCGTGTGGTTGAATCCACTGTTAATGTAACGGCCGGTGCCCTTAGTAATCTGACGGCTGAGCTCCAAGCGGATCGCCTTATGACTTTGCAGAACCGCATGGTTCTAGACGTTATTCTTGTAGACCGCGGTGGGGTATGCAAGGTCATCCAATCCAGTTGCTGCATTTTCATACCAGATAATGCTCCAACAGTGTATCAAGCCATCTCCAAACTCCATAAAATATCTGAATCCATACACGTGGATAAGGGAGATTGGTCACTGGTGGGGTGGTTCTGGGAATTGATATCTGCCTGGGGTTGGAAAGTTCTGATGGTCATTGGAATGATCTTAGCCATTCTTTTCCTGTTCTGTCTGTGCATACAGTGTGCTCCTGCGATATGTGGCCTCTGTGCTACCTTATGTATAAGGAAACCTGTATCGAGGGACGAACTAAGTAATAGGATGATGCTACAGCAACATCTCCATGACTTCGTGAACATTGACCTGGACTCGGATTAAGATGAGTATAGTGATTGCCTATGTAAGGGCAAAAGGAGGGTCTGTCGTACTTTAATATTCGGGACCGCATAGGGGACAGGGCCCTACCCCTGTCTATCTTGGTATTAACAAACCGCAAATGGTAAATGCGGCATGTACGAGTGCTTTATATATCGTTCTAGCTATAAATGCACTCTGTACACGTTATTCTGCTTCACTACGCGGGTTCCATTTTGGAAGCAGTGGCCATCTTGTCATTGCCCTCACATAGGCTATAATGGAGTAAATACGGGCCTCACAGTACATGGGCTTTCCCTCTGACTTCTCTGTGACCTGGGCAGCTGGCTCTGCTGCCCCAGGTCAAACCGGTCTCACGAGCTCCCCTTCCTCCGTCCACCTGTGATTAGCATCAGGGCTTGACCCGTCATAAAACCCTTTCATTCTATACAATCCCCCGGCTAATCTCTTCCACACCTGCTTGTTCCTGCTTTATGACTTGTTTCCCAAAACAGGAGATGCTCATGTTTATTGGGGGGTCTATTGACATCAAATGTGGGATCTGAACCTTACTGTGTAAATCATTGTGGGCTGGCCGAACTGGAATGTGGGATGGTCATCATGACTCTGCTTTTTCGTTTGTAATGTATACTTATAATGGCCATATCATAAACCAAGGAATGTGTGCCTGGAGCATGATATTTTGTACTTAAGGAGAAGCCCGTTCCTATGATTTTCAGCAGTCTCCTGAGAACATACACGCTGTTGTACTTCTAGGATACCTGTAATTGGTCTGCAGCCAATAAACGAATCTTTGACTTCACCCAGAAGACTCTGTGTTTCTGTAGGTCTGGAACAGGGTGAACCCAGAAGTCATAGGGTGTGTGCCCCTGCACCGCTGGGTCTAAAATACCCAGTACTTCAGGAGTGCTGTACTGTCAGGAGGGACTGCCACTTTGCTAACTGTTTTGCTGTGTTTGGCTGCTGCTTGCTGAGTGCTGTGCTGCAGGAGGCACTGCCACTCTGAGACCTGCTATTATGTGCTGGCCTGCTGCCTGCTACCATTAGTTGTTCTACAGGTGTTTTCCAAGGGCTTGTTGGCTTGCCCTTGTTCCTAAAAGTCTCAGAGTCATCAAAGACTTTTTGCCGTACCAGCACTGATGTGGGACTCTGAGTCCGGCAGCTGAAACCACCTCAGACTCTGCACTCCACTTCTCTAAAGACAAGGACTCCAACTTGGGAGGCTGATGCTCTGTGTCCCACACGCCTGCACCCTGTAGCGGAGACTACATATGAGAGAGGCTCCTCGGTTTGGGTGTCTAGCAGCTGTATTCCCTTCAAATGTGTTGGCTGGGCAGTGGGGAGTTCAGTGTCTATATCATCTCCACCCTAGCGGCCTTGGTTTATCTGATGCACGAGACCCGCTTCCCTTGTTCTCAGCGCATGGATCAGGTATGGATTCACAGCAGACCTTGGAGGTCCCAGCGCCTACTGTGCTCCCGCTGACATGCGACGGAGCCTGCCTCAGTAGCAGGGCTGTGTTGTTCCAACTCCTCGGTTGTCTGCGCATGGTAGTGCAAACCAGTCAGTAATGCCATGACTGAATGTTTAAGGGAACTCCGCATGTGTTTTTCATGCATGCCATAGGAACTCCACTTGAACAGATGCATCTTTAGCACCCATTTGTTCTGCACACAAGTCGTTTTATCAACTTCCTTATGGGGGTGCTGAATATTGGAATAGTTTAATTTACTATTCCAACTCCAGTCTGCACAAACTAGGGAAGGTGTTGGACTTTAATTCCAACACCACTCCACCATTGTGCCCCCTTATAGCAAGTCGTTGTAAGGACTTGTGTGCAGAACTATTGCTGGCAAAAGACACATTTGTTCTGTTGCGTGCACTGTGAAGGCACAGTGTGATTCCAGCTTCATCCTAAAGGATGTTTCCCACTGTGAGTGCCTGATCCAACGCGAGTGCTCTTTCGACACTCCAGAGTTTGCTAATCTTGCATTTCTGCATACTTTGAGCAAAACGCTATGAACGTGAGTGTTCTTTAGGCACTCCAGAGTTTGCTAATCTTTCATTTTTGCCTACTTTAAACAAAATACTTTAGATGCAAGTGTCCCTTCGATACTCAAGAACTATTGTACACCATGATTCATGCATATCTTGAGAAATATATGTGATATTTTTAATGTTTTGGTTTCGCTATAAGAATAATACAGATAACTATTTTTATTAACTTGTGTGTAGACTTTTTGTGGTGCATTCTTTGTGTTACTGTGTGTTGCATAAATACTTTACATATTGCTTCTTTAGATAACCTTGATTGCTCTGTGCCAAGCTACCAGAAGGTGAGCACAGGTTATCTTTTAGTGTGTACTTAGCTTACCCTGACTAGAGTAGTGGTTCCTGCCTGGCTTGGGTGCATAACTCAACCAACTAGGAATTCCATTTCAGTCAGGCCAAGCAGATTTCTTTGTGCTGAAAATTAACTCATCCAAGAAAAGACAACATGAGTGTTTCAAATTGCCAATCATTTCCATGGCCCACATCTTGTAACATAGGGATTCCTGCCTCTGTAAAGATTTGTTGGAAGCTCCCTGGTTATTTTGAGAAAACAATCTACAAAATGCACACAGAAAATTACAGACCTTTTTTATAAATGATATGAAGTGGGATTTGCTATTAGTAACCTTCTTGAGAATTAACAGCACCACCGAAGAGGAATCTGAGCAAGCAATTCTTAGCTGCAATTTGTGGTTTCAAAGTAACCCCTGTCTGCTCTATGTGCTAGTTAGAGCTGTTGATGCCATTAATCTAGTTCTTAATACAGACAAAGGTAGTTCCTCTTCTGAAAAAAACACCCTCTGTGGATCCCACAATTCTTTGCAGTTTCAGGTCTATCTCCCTCTCCACCAGCTTCTAAGATCCTAGATAAAATAATTACTATCCAACTATGGGAGTATGGAAAACTCAGATGGAACCATGTCCATGTGACGATCTTTCACAACAGTCTAATATGCATACACTACTGTTTTGCAAATTCTTTCATACCCATCGAAAAATTTGGCTAATTCCTCTATTAAAGAAATGGGGCTATAGACAATGTCGTCCAGCTATGCTGGCTCTTCAAACTTTGGACTCTGAATGCACAGTGTATTATGTACTGAATTTTTTAAAGTGTATTATGAGGCACAGAAAAAACTTGTAAAACAGTGAAATAATTTTTATATTACCTAACTATTTACATGCTCTTTTTTAACTGTTTATCTAAACATATTTTTCTTAACAAATCTTATTATGAACATTTGTATGTCATGATATCTTTTATGGTTTTATAATGTCAAAAACCGAATAAAGATTATTATTATTATTATTAAAACTATGGGAGTACCTTGAAGGACATGATCTCTTACATCCACCCCAATCAGGCTTTATACCATGACTTGGTACTGAAACAGCACTGTTGGAAGTGTCAGAATCTGTTAAAAACTTGTTAGAGTAGGGTCGGAAAGCCATCTTAATTCTTTTGGATTTATAGCTGTTGTTTGATATGGTGTCCTAAACCACACTTTTGCAATAGCTGGTTGATATGGGATTCTGTGGATTAGCCTTGAGGTGGTTACAATATTTCCTCTGCGACAGAAAGCAGCCGGCATCAGTCACTACTTTTTCTTGGGAAGAAAGTTGCTTAAGCATGAAGTACCTCAAGAATGTTCATTAAGCCCCACATTGTTTAATGTGAGCATGGCCTCATTAGCAATGATATTTCAGTCTTTTGTTATTAGTGTTGTCTCCTATGCTGATATTTAAGAACTCTGTTTCAACGCTAGACATTTTTAAAGCCTGTCTAACTTGTTTAATAGACTGGATTAAACAGAGCCATTTATAATGCAGTTCAGATGAAACAGATATTCAGCTCCTCAGAAGTGCACCTCATCCTGGGTTTATGAATGGTGGCCTACTGGACTGGCAACTCCTCCATCATGATTTTGCTAGACATGTAGGCATCACGTTTGATAATAGCCTGTCCTTTCTTCCACATAGCTCATCAGTTGTTGATACTTGTCTTTCTCTTCTTTGCACTTTAAGGAAACTATTTTACATGTTACCTTTTGAGACCTGCACATTCTTGGTCCATGCTCTGATTACAAACAGGCTGCATATCAGTGGTGGCTCACCCAACTGCTTTTCTGTAGTGTAAAAAAATAAAAATAAATGATAATAACATAATGTTATCATCATTCTATTTCTTTCTACTGCGGCAGCTTTGTGGGCGGGATGGGGCTTGGCTACTCACACAGAAACAGGGGGAGGAGTGGTGGGCACGCTGTAAGTGCGCATGAATGTTTGACCGGCCATCTCAGGCAGGCCAAAGAAGTTATGCGCTGTTAGACCTGACATCCTGGCATGGTTTTCCCTGACATTTTGCCTCTACCACCTGTGTTTTTGATGCTGTGCCGGATTTCGTTTTTGATGGCTTAGATGCTTTGGGCACTTTGTCACTGTTGATCAGTGTCAAAGTGCAAGTGCTCCCTGTGTAAATTGTTATTGTGATTCGTTCTCCCTGGATGGCATATTTGATTTCCCAGTAGGTCCCTAGTAAAGTGCACTGAGTGCGCCAGGGCTGGTACATCAAATGCTACTAGTGGGCCTGCAGCATTGATTGTGCCACCCACATGAGTAGCCCTGAAAAGATGTCTCAGGCCTTCAACCTCAGTGCCTGTGCACAGTTTGTTAACTGTCATGTCGACTTGGCAAGTGCACCCACTAGCCAGGCCCTAACCTTCCATTTTCTTACATATAGGACACTCCTATGGTAGGCCCAAGGTAACCCCTGGTCAGGGTGCAGTGTATGTGAAAAGTAGGACATGTGCTGATGTGTGTAGCATGTCCTGATAGTGAAAATACTGCCAATTTAGTTTTTCAGTATTGAAAGGCTACCTTGCCACACAGGAGAGAATGGGGAATGATTTGTAGCATTTTACAAGCATATCTTTCCATTGGGATAAGATAGAAAATGGAGTTTGGTATCCCTGAACTCAGAATTTGATAACACATCCTGTCTCCCTCAACTCTAACATCTCGTTTGAGGGAGCTAGGAGTAGCAGGCCCGGCCCTAAGCCTTCTGTCCTCTTTTTAGAGCTAAGATAGCAGAGGGTTAAACTTGGTGAGTTTCTCTCCCCTGCCAAATCCCTGCAATGTGGGGTCCCACAGGGGTCGGCCTTGAGTCCAACCCTGTTTAACATCTATGTGGCCCCACTTGCCAGGCTTGTGAAATCTCAGGGGATGGAGTTGGTGTGATACGCCGATGATACCCAAATGATGGTGTCCTTAGCTCATTCGGCCTGCACCTCCGCGCTCAGCTTCAGGAACTGCATGCAAGCAGTTGCAGACTGGATGATCCAAAATTCCCTGAAGTTGAACGGCGAAAAAACAGAGGTGTTGATCTTTGGTAATAACCAGGGCGTCTGGTCCAATGAGTGGTGGCCCCCATCTCTGGGAACCTGCCCTACGCCATCTGTTGCAGCTAGAAATCTCGGCGTTATATTTGACACCTCATTGAATATGACTCTACAGGTCAATAGAACGGTGGCCACTTGCTGGGGGGTTATTAAGATTCTGAGGAGAATTGTTCACTACCTCTCCCCTCAGGCTCGTAAGCAGACGGTAGTTGCCCTAGTGGGTTCAAGATTGGACTACTGTAACGCTTTGTATGCTGACATCAACAAGAGTCTCATCTCTCGCCTCCAGGTGGTACAGAATGCCGCAGCAAGATTTGTTATCGCGGCACCCATTCTGACCTCTGCTACTTTAGCCAGGAAAAGTCTGCACTGGCTTCCAATCCAGCAGAGGATTTCTTTTAACCCCTTCAGTGCCCATGACGAGATAGTCTCGTCATGGAGCGCGGTTGCGCTGTGCCCATGACGAGACTATCTCGTCATGAACCCCGCCCGCTAATGAAACGCCCGGCACAGGGCGTGGAAAGGGCGGGGCACAGAAGGGGTTAAACTCTTGTGCTTGGTGTTTGGAGCCCTATCCTCTGGATCCTCTAACGCTTTAGGTTCTCTGCTAACCCCCTATACTCCCAGTAGGAGCCTGCGTTCCTCTGAGAAGAACTTATTAGTAGTTCCTCGGGTGAAGAAAGTCAGATGGGGTAGTAGAACTTTCTCCAATCTGGCTCCCCGTTTATGGAATTCCCTCCCTGCAGATATTAAGGCTCAACCGTCATTAGCCCAGTTTAAAAAAGCCCTAAAAACATGGTGTTTTATTAATGCCTACCAGTAAGCAAGTTTATTTTATATCTAGCTTTGGTTAGGCGCCTTGACGCCCAGTGGGCTGAGTTGCGCTCTATAAATCTGTTATCATTCATTTATTCATTCATCTTTTAGTAAAGATGTTTTTTAAATTGTGTGTTTTGTAATACCACATTTAGAAAGTGGCTATTTTCTTGTTCAACCATCCTGTGTGCCTCTGACTGTTTGTGGATTGACTGTCTGTTTTCAGTGTGACAGAGGCAAAGGATGTGCTTTCCCTGTAGACAGCCTCTGGGAGTTTGAAGTGTGCCTGGCTCTTCCTTGATGACACAGCCCTTAGCAGAATAGACCCTGGCTGCATATAGAGTGGTGGGAGGAGATTGACCTTGCACCTGAATGAAGCCTGTCTCCCTTACACAATGCTGTATCCAGCTCCTCTGATCATTCTGCACCAGTGAAGGCTGAAATGGTTTTAACTGGCCTAAGATCCCTTTTCCCAAAGAGAACAACAAAATTTTGGGTTATAAGTATCAGACCCAAAACCCCAGACTTTTAGATCATTCCTGGAATTCAAGAATAACCGTTGACAAGGAGAAGAGCTGGAGAGACTGAGGAGAAGTACTGCCCCTTTGCTGTGTGCTGTGTGGGTTTGGCCTGCAGTTGCTGTTTCTGCAAGGAAAGGAGAAGGATTTTGCTGTCTGCCTTTGTACCCTGCTTAAAAGGAGATCTCCATGGGCCTGTATGTGCTGGGCTACTGTTCTGAAGTCTCAGGGACACAAAGACTTCACCCCCAGCTCCCCTGAATCCCGCTGCTTTGAGTTCTGACCTACCTGGAGATGCCTGTGCCAGTTTTGGGCCCCTGGAGGTTGTTGCTGCTGCTTGGGAGCAGGAAGAAAGAAGAAATGTAAAGAACTACAAAAATCAACGCATGGCTTCTTTTGCGGCTGTTTTTCTGATGCATCTTCATGGCGCAAGAAGAATTTCTACGCATTGCCGCGCCTGCTGCGAGAACCGACACAGTGCCTGCCATCACAGCAAGAATTGACACATCGAAGGGTCGTACTTGAAGAGGACCCATGCAGTGTTGCTCAACGCCGTTGCATCGATCGCCAACGCATCCCAGATTTCCACACATCGTCCATGTGCAGCAAGCTCTTCAGACACATCACTTGCGGACTGGAGCCGTCACAAATAATCAATGCATCACTCCCCATACGAACTGGATTCAACGCAACTCGTCCTCTGTGTGCCACAGAACTGTTGCATTGCCTCCCCAAGGTCTCATGAGTGTCGCATCTCTTTGTTTTCCAACTCTGCGGCTGTTTGGCTTTTGGAACTTTGACGCATCTACAGGTACATTGGTGAAAATTCATGCATCCATAGTTTTCTATGGTACAAGTTCTTGAAACCTTTAGAAAGTCATATTTACAACTGTGTTTGTTGGATTTTTGTCATTTTGGTCTTATCTAATTTATAAAAAAATATTTTATTTTTCTAAACTGGTTTGGTGTCCATTTGTGGTGTTTTCACTGTGTTACTGTGAGTGTTGGTACAAATACTTTACACATTGCCTTCGGGATAAGCCGGTCTACTCGTGCCAAGTTACCAAGGGGGTGAGCAGGGGTTATGTAGAGTGTGTATTCCCCTTACCCTGACTAGAAGCAAGGGTCCCTACCTCTGCCAACTAGAGACCCCCATTGCTGACATGCGCACTTTGCATGTTCTCCACCCAGCCTGCAGACAGCCTAGGTGGAGAACATGCCCAGGCTGTCACTGCATGTCTGAGCACCAAACCACGGCACTGAGACCAATCGCAATGCTGAATTGCAGCGTTGTGATTTGCTATGTATTATCTGGGTGCTTCTGCTTTCTGTTCTGGCCGGGAGAGACGACGGAGGAGAGACTCGGTTAAAGGTAAGTGCATATTTTATCTTTCTCCCCCACGTACCCCACCACCCAAGATCCATGCCAGCTGCTGCATATGCAATTTTTTTTATTTGTTACACTCCCCAGCTATTTTATCAATCGTCTGAAGATCACACAGAATGAAGATGCTTATCTAATTCTTAAGATACTTCTCTTACTGAAAATATCTTACCATCTCAAAAAACGACTCTGATTGCAAGCAGAAAAGCATGTTCTTTTTAAATCATTGGTTCTGGCTCATAAAACAGTGGTCTCAAATACCTTATTGACAACCCAACCGATCATTGGATGCCCATCTGCTTAATGTACCCGGGATCAGGCTTGCCAGAAAGGGAAGCCATTTGTTGTCCTACCTGTTGGCTAGAACCTGGAATAAATGCACCTTCTATTCTCCGTCATATCACCAAAAAGACTCACTTTGGAAAACAATTAAAAACGTGGTTGTTCACTGCTCTGTAACTAAGCTGTCATGCTGTTGTACCTGTGCACTGTAGAGATAGTCTGTCTTTCGAGCAGCTGTCACTCATTATAAGTTCTGTAATGCATTAATTTATTCATTTTCTGCTCAATGTGTTTTGCACCAAAACATTTTCCCACCTCTTAGTGACGTTTCACAAAATGTGATTTTACACTTTATTGTAATTTTACACCTAAAGGTATTTTGCTCATAAATGTAATTGTGTTTGTTAATGTTTTCACACTGCTGTTAATGTTGCACCACTGGTTAGTTTAAATGTAAAAGTCTTGTCACCCTCTTTTGTTGTTACAAAAAGGGAGATTTTGCGCATGGATTCTGATCCTAAATGTATTTTTTGCACTCTAAGAACTAGTACCACACTTAGGTTGCAAGTGTTATTATGCACCTGAACATGATTTGACTCCTAATTAAATGGTATATAGCAATGTTGTTTGCTTTGCACCAAGAATAATGTTGCATGTATAAGCATGATTTTGAAAATAAGTATGTGCTGCTACAAATGTTCCATATTTATGTATATGTTGCAGGGACCATACCATACTGGTCATTTCATCCACATGCATTGCATAAATTGAATTCTTTTAACCACATATTTCTCAGGGTTGCAGTTTTATTTTCCGATAGTGAGCACGGTGTCCCTCTTTCTTACATGTCCGGAGATAAACTAATAACTCAGAGAAATCTTGGGTTAAATGAATTCATTTTACACACTGTAGGCATATAAAAGAGACACTCAGCTCTGTGCTATGACAGCAAAGCCCATCATGAGTGATTTTACATCGCGATGTGCTCTCAACCAAATGTGTGTTCATACTCATGCACGAGATGCCCGTAAACAGTGGCGTCACTAGCGGGGTGCGGGGGGTGTGGACCGCACCGGGTGACACCATCACATGGGGTGACACCGTGACCAAAATGCAAAATATTACTGTCTACTCTGGAGTCCAGTGGCGGCGACCACCCTCAGGTAATATCCCTATTCGACTGCAGACTCGCCTGTAGATTATTTCCTGTTAATTACTTAGGTGCTGGGGGGGGAGGTCAGGCCCTACTGAGTCTGCCCACAATCCACGACAGGGAGTCCTTGCATTTGTCTTTCTGAGGCCTATATGTAGGCCATCTGGCAACGTCCTTAACTTTCCCACAAAGCCGGTCAGGCAGTGATCTGCGTCTCTCGGCGCTCCGGTGTGCTCCGTATTGTTCTCTTGGCCAGATTCTCCCTTCTCTGTATTTCTGGCTTGTGTGGGTGGAAATGCCCCAGGCGCTCCGACTCAGATCACTCAGCCCTATTCTCCATCAGGCCCGGGCCTTTCTGGCTGGCGTGCACACCTTCGCCGAGACGCACCCGGGGACACTCCCCCCCCCCCCGCCCAGCATAAGTTGCCTGCAGGCCCAGCTCCACACAGATCCGTACTCTACTGAGACACTATATTTCCTCTCTCTCTGGGCCGGCCACAATCACTTTGGCCACTATGTTTCGCCTGTTTGCCTCTGCTCTTCCCCATTGTGGTGTTACGTTCTAGTGTTCTGCACCCACGTGACCTGCGCCCTGCCTCAAGGTATCGCGAGAGGCGGTGCAGTACGTGGGGGAGAGAAAAGTATATGGTGTTGCCTTCCCTCTGTCAATAAAGAAACCGGCTACACCCATCACCACCCACTTCACCAGGGGTATTCTACCAGGCAAGGATGCTCAGAGTATGCCACTCAGTTATTTCTCTGCTCCATCATGGAGATGACCCGCCTGTCGTCCTCCTCTGGAACGGGGCTCACCAGCTCCTTCGTTCCACCTTTATGGTGCCTAGTTGACCCCCCACAGGCGATCAGGCCCGCAGAGTCACCTCCGCAGGGGTCCGCACTTCCCAGCACTAACACACCAGCATGCCAGCAACTTTTTTCTGCAGGACTAGGTGCGGGCCTACACTCCACATCGGCCCGCGGACTCGCCACACCAGCCTTCACCTCCCACATCTTGGTTCTTCTGTCAAGGGGGGGTCACACTCAGGCCATGTAGGTAGCGCCTCCCCTTGGACTCTTCTACTGCCCGAGGGCTCCCGAACATTCACCAGTGTCGCCGGCCTCAATGCTCTGCCATGTTGGGTCCAGGGCGCGCAGCCGCACAGATCCACGTCCAATGCCGTTGTTTAGCGACTAGGAGGCAATCCAATTCATGCCTCAGGCGTCCACCAAGCCTCCATCATGTACTTTGCAGCTGCAATGTCTGCCAGAAAGGACGGATAACACATGAATTGGCTGTCCAGCCCTCAGAGCCTCAGATGAATACATCTCCTCGAGGAGGTCCAACCGTCTATCATGGATTCATGGGGTAAGTCGTGAGGGGGTGACGTCATGAGTTACCCGCACTGGGTGACACCAACCCTAGTGACGCCACTGCCCGTAAATGTTTACAAACTCCTAAGGATTTGTACTAATGGTAATTTTTTACCTACATGAGATTTTCCTCCTGAATGTGAGAGCACAATCTTATTTACTGTACACGAACGGTGCATGTGCATTTAACAATGAGTTTGTATGTAAAAGTGCTTTCTATACCGATATGTGATTTTTCACATAAAAGTCATATATGATCCTAAATGTTTTACACACCCATGCTGATGCAGCAACAAGGATGATGTTACACCTCAAAGTGCTGTCAACCAGTTGTGATGTCTTATTGATGCACACCTTTTACACCAAAAATGAAAACTACAAAATTGTTCATATACCACAGCTGCATATTGGGGCTGATCAATACTGAATCTGCTTCTCAGGATTCATTGCCTGAGTTCGCCTTATCTTATTATGCATGCCAAAACCTAAACAATTATATTGTTATATCAGATCAGACTCCAGGATGCAAGCAACACCTCATAGATCCTATACTCTTTGTCATATTCAAAACTACTTTCAAATATATCAAAATTCCATTGCAGGGCTATCAACCTAGAAACCTTGCATGTCAGAAATCCTTCTTGGTCTGCTTGTGTTCCCTTGATGAGGGGGCCTCGCTTAGCAGTTTGGAATGGACTGTTCTCATGAAGAGTAGAATCAGTACTGATTTGCAAAAGGCAGGCCTCTCTCTAGAGGCGCACAGGGGGCACAAAATAATGGTTTGGGATGCTACCCAGAGTGATTATAGTTATTTAGATTGCTTTCAAGCATTACTTCAATGTACTTTCTTGCATTTGATGAAACCTTGTCCAGCAACACAAGAAACACAAACCATTGTTTCAGACTGGACTCCACTAAAAATGCCTGACTCCTTTTTGATACTAAAGACATACACTGATACACTATAAGCTTTCTCCATATGAGTGAAAACTCTCCTCAGTTATCATAATATGAAATGGAAATACACATTAACCTGTATGAAAATTAGAAGGTTGTGATCCAGTACTCAGGTATTTGACTCAATATCTTCACAAAATGTTCTAACCCATAAAGTCTGTATAACCTTATAACATGTATGGGAGCATTAATGACTATGCTATCATTAGGTCACCCTCCTTCACTTCCTCATATTCTCATTATCGTCCATCTGTCGGAAAATGAACCCACTCAGCATATTGCCACCATAAACTAAGGTAGACTTGACTATAGCCTTGATCAAAGCAACTCATAAACTGACAGAGGCCAAACTATTTCCAGGAAAGAACCCCATAGAAGTCCTCCAGGTAGCCACCACTGCCACCAGATTAAGCCTCCCTCCAAAACCAGCTTCTCAGTCCAGTCCAACTACATCAAAACAAGAGCTCCCAAATTACCTCTCCACAGAGGAACTCAGCCGCAAATAGGCATGTCTCACGAGAGAAGTCTGATTGATTACTCATGTAATACTTCATTACAGTTAATTACTACTGATCACAAAACAAACCTCTTATCCACTTCTCAAAACACATGGCTTTACCTGAATCTGCATTACCTGCATGAGATTAAACCAATTCTGCAAATCGCACTCTATATCTACAAATACACTCCTCCAATGAATTGCTCTCTCTCCCCTACACACATTGGATGGATGTCAGATAATCAAAAAGAAAAAATATTGTGCCACCAAATGTCATCGCAAATATGCTAGCTGCCAAAATATTGTGAAGGAAAGAATAAGTAAGTGTTGAATTTCAATTCTTAACTCCACATTTATGTCTCTTGAAGATACATACATCATTATGGTAGTGTTAGAATCCAAGTTCTCTGTTTGGCACAGGTAGGTACTTGTGACAAGCAGGGAACCTTTCCTCTAGTCAGGGTAAGGGGTTACACTCCTAAAATAACCCCTGCTCACCCTCTAGGAAGCTTGGCGTGAGCAGACAAGGCTTATCTCAGAGCGTTATAGGTTAAGCATTTGTGAACACATACAGTAACCAAGTGACAACACTACAAATGGGCACCACACAGGTATTTATATGAAAAATAAGGAATCTTTATATAGGATTATCACAAGAACATTAAACGATTAAAAATACACAATACGGTTGCTTAGTTGGTAGAAGATTGCTTAGTTTCTCTTAAGTTCTTAAATGCGACACTTTAAGTCAATGTACCTTAGATGCGACACGCAGGGCAACGAAAGTGTTGCAGCGATGCAGATGCGTTGAAGTTCTTGGCGCAAAAGAAATAAAGACGGGATCTTCCAGATGCGTTACGCTACTCCGATGTTGCGAGAAGGCTTGACTCGATGCGTCAGCTACAGCGGTGTCACCTTTGGCGAGATGCGACGGCAGCGGCCTTGGCAGCGGCACTCTCGTCCGACGTTGCGAGATGCTTCCGCTCGATGCGATGCTGCAGCGGCAACACCCCTTCTGTGAGGTGCGGCAACAGCGGCTCCGACGGCGGCACGCTTCTCCGTGGATGCGAGGTGCTTTTCTGGATGCGGTGCAATGCGACAACTACGATGGCTGCGATGGCAACACGCTTCCTCCTCGATGCGAGATTCTCCTCTCGATGCGGTGCAATGCGACAGCTACGATGGCTGCGATGGCGACACGCTTCTTCGGCGTTGCGAGCCACTTCTGGATGATGCGAGACGCTTCCGCTCGATGTGATGCTGCAGCGGCGACACTCTCTGCGAGATGCGACGGCAACAGCTCTGACGGCGGCAGGCTTCTCTTCCGTGCGTCGCGCTTCCAGCTCCTTGCGACACGCAGTCCCTCAGAAGGCCCAACAACAGCAGCAGGCACTTCCAAAAGACTTTGGGGAGCAGGGGATGAAGTCCACTGGTCCTGGGACTTCGTTCAGGGGGCAAGCTCAGTTCAAGCCCTTGGAGATCTTTAAGCACAAGTTGAAATAAAAGTCTTTGTAGTCTTTTCTCCTCTCCTTCAGCAGCACGGCAACCACTGCAGGCCAATCCCCCAGGTCAGGGACAGTTACTCCTCCTACAGCTTTCCCAGTTCCTTTTCTTCTGGCAGAGGTTCTTATTGTTTCAGCAGGATCTGATCTAATTTCTTAGGAGCAGGGCTCCTTCTTTTATACAGCAATTCTTTTGTTCTTTGTCGCCAGGGGGCCTGGGCCTGGCTCAGTCCGGTTTTGGAGCACTTTGTTGTGGTGACTCTGCTCTTTCCTTTCAGCAGCAGGGCAGAGACATCAGCCGCTCCACAGGGGGCAGAGCCGGCATTGTGGTGGCAGAGCACAGGTCTATTCAGAGTCAAGGTGTACTCCTCCCACCCATCCTGGTGTAATCTCTCTACCCACCACCTGGCAGCCAGCCTGTCTCCTGGAATCCCCCAGCCCTGCTCCTCACTGTAACTAGGCAGAAGACACACACACAAAGCAGAGGCGGACTGAAATGGCCTGGTCAGTAAATACTAACTTTCTAAAAGTAGTATTTACAAACACAGGATACTAAAATAAACTTTACTAAAAGAAGTCTTTTTTTATTCTGAGTTCAGGTATACTAAACTTGACTTTCTACCATGCTCTCTGAGTCCACTGGGATTACAGCGTGTAGTAATTCCAGCAGCCCATTCTGGCCTATGGAGAGCAGGTAGCCTTCAATAGTGAAAAACGAAGATGGCTGTAATTCACTATTAGGACATGCCACACACATCAGGGCATGTCCTACCTTATACCTACAATGCACCCAGCCCTTGGGCCTACCAGAGGGGTGACTAATATGTAGTTAAGTGAAGGTTTGGGGACCGACAAGTAGGTGTACTTGCGCGATCAGCGCGACAGTACCAGACTGCGCGCAGGTTCTGCAGTGGCAGACCTTAGACACATTTAGATAGGCCGCTTCTGTGGGTGGCACAACCAGTGCTGCAAGCCCACCAGCAGCATTTGTATTTACAAGCCCTGGCACTCCTGGTGCACTTTACTAGGGGCTGATAGTAAACCAAATAAGCCAAACATGGACACCAATCATTGTATACATTTTACAAAAGGGAGCACTTGCACGGTGGAACAGTGCCCCGAGCAGCTAACACCAACAAAACACATGAGGCACATCAGCAAAAAGTGGAAGGGAAACTCACACCAAGGTGCCAGGTCTAACAGGTAGGTAAATATGGAGGTAGGTATTGTACATCTCTATTTACTTACATATACTGAGGGCCACTGGAATTATGCGAGTGCACGCCATGGTCATTTTCGCATAATTAGAGATTTGCTGCATTTGGAACATAATCCATCATCTGCCACACAATCTGCAGATTTTAACAGAAAAATTATTTCTTGCTCAAATGGTTTCAAAGTTAGCAAAAATGCAGCAAAATATGTTGTCGAACAGTAGGAGGCCCTTTGGAAAGGTTGACTGGTCACGTTTCTGCAGCTTGTTGCTATATTTTGGTGTTAAACTGATACTAATGTGGTGCACTAATGCCCAGCTAGTGCTAACAAGTGTAACAAGCATTGGCATAGCCAATATGTCTTGCCTTTGTGACATTATAAGTGTTTAGCTATGCAGGATACTATCCTTGTGGCATGCTGTTCACGTGTGATTGAAGGGCTACCTAATAAACTAATGCATGAAAGTACATAAAACAGACAAATAGCTGTGTGGGGGATACAAAAGCAGAATAAACAAACAATGACCTTGGAACTCTTAGGCCACACATAGGTTTATCAGTAGAATATAGCTTTTTTTGATTATAGTCAGCAAGCCTGGCAAAAGACAAGTCAACTACCTTGGGCATAGAAAGTGTTAGTATGCAGTACAGAAGAACATATTATGCCCATGAGCCATAAAGGAGTGATAATAAATTCAAGGAGACTCAGCACTATGAAAGGCATCGGTTGAACTGGTCTATTACTGTCTCTTGTCACATAACGTTTTTGAATTATCAAAGATTGAGTATTTATATCAGCAAACAAAGCAGATGCATGCCCACCAAGAATGAAATATTAGCTTATATTTATTTCTTCAATAGCTCAGTACGATTTTCGTCTTAGGCCAGAGCTATCACATTGCCCAACAGTTGCAAGTTGTTTTCAACAATACTGGATCCAAAATAGCTGTGTTTTATTGGGGGGGGGGGTAAGAGGGGGAGGTTAGGTTCAATTGATAGTCTATAAAAAAGACATAGGAGCATGCCTATATTCTTATTTTCTGGAGATGCTTAGTGGAGCTACTACGCCCTCCAATGTTTATCACAAATCCTTAGCAGTCACTTAGTAAGGAATTCAGTGTAAATTCATTGTCCATGCTTTCCAAAGTACAGAACTCACCCTATTGGTGGTATCTCATGACCACAGAAATTCTAAACCAAGGCAGCAGTGCAGCTCTGATCCTATGAGGCTTGACTGCCCCTTTTGACACTGTCTCTCACTCAACTCTGATTACTAGTCTTTTTCATATTGGCGTTTGTAGGCAAGTTCTTAAATGGCTTGTCTCTTTCCATTCTAACCAATTGCAAAAAAAAAGTCGCTCCCACAGAATCGCTCATCCCCAGTTCCCATCACTTGCAAAGTTCACCAAGGTTCATCTTCAATATGACATTATTCAACACCTATTCTCCACTCCTGTGACAGCTCTGGTCTACTCGTTCAGCTCCCACGCTGTCCTATGCTGATAATACTCAAATTATTTCTAACATCTCAGCAAATCTCTCTGCCACCGAAACGCCTTTCAGACATGTTTGTCGGTAGTGGCAGACTGAATAACATCCAACTGCTTAAAACTGAATACAGACCAAATGTAAGTCCTTATTTTTGTTAAACACCCTTCCCCCATGTCTTCTGAGCTAGTCTTCCCTCCTATCCCCGTTACTGTTGCTCAGAACCTCTGCTTACTATTTGTCTACACTCTTTCCTCCTTTGATCATATCAATCAAGTAGCAGCTATCTGCTTTTCTCGCCCTAGAATGCTAAAAAAAAGGTCTCTGGGTACCTACCACCAGATGTGTGCAGGAATCGCAACCTAAGTTCTGATCACCTCTACACTGAATTATAGTAGCTCTTTATTCAGACTGCCTGCATTATCTTAATCACTGCTTTCACATTTTCCAAAATGTCACAGTATACAAAACTCTCAAACCTCCCACCCCATGTCAGTCTCATGCCACCTCAGAAAACTGCACCACCTGCTGACTTTTTACTTTCAAATCTCTTGGATTTTTCTATAAGGCAAATCCCTGGGACAGTCCATCTTAAACAGAAATTCGCCTTTTATCTACCGTGACACTCACTGCTTATATGATCTAAACATCTTCTGACGGTTTCACATTTTCAGCATTGTGGGTCTGGTAGCAGCTCCCTCTCATAATTAGCAGCAATATTGTGTAATTCTCTTCCCATGGACAATAAAGCTGCTCAATGTTATAATGTGTGATGGAAAGAAAATGAAAATTTAGCTTTGGGTCAGATCTTGAATGCTGCTTTATTATACCTGATTTACAAGTGACAGGATGCTACAATGTTGACGCCAGTCATGATCTATGAGCTGATTAACTTAACATTGGAAGGAATCTCCAGAAAACAGAGATCTGATTTTCCAGAATTTCTAGTTTTGTGTCACTCTGAATCAATAAACCAATATCAGTTCTTAAACTCCCCAAGTTCCTTTAGCGTGTTCTCCCTATACATGATTCGATTCACCAGCACTTCAGTTTGGGCATCCACATTTTCCTCAGTTTGTTACAGCTCAAGCCTTTCACAAAAAGGATTCAATCTACAATTATTATTGATGATGGCTGTAGGACTTGCCCGTTTTTAGCTAAAGTCCCTAAACTTTTTTGCTTTCCCCTAGACCTTTTTTCTGACATGGTGTTGCCAACTTAGATGCTTTGGACACTTTGCCACTGCTAACCAGTGTCAAAGTTTAAGTGTTACCTGTATAAAGTAATGGTAATTAGTTGTCCATGATTGGTGTGTTTGCCTTACTAGTAAAATCCCTAGTAAAGTGCACTATGTGTGCCAGGGCTGGTAATGTAAATGCTACTAATGGGCCTTCAGCACTATTTGTGCCACCCACACGAGTAGCCATAAAAAGGGAACTCAGGCCTGCAATTGCAGGGCCTGCGCCCTGTTTGTGAAACTGCCATGTTGTTCTGCCAAGTGCACTCACGTGCCAGACCTTACCCTTCCCTTCCTGTGCACCTAAGACACCCTTATGGTAGGTATGGGGTCCCCCCGGACAGGGTGTAGTGCATGTGAAAGGTGGGACATGTACTAAGGTGAGTGTCATGTCCTGACAGTGAAATAATCTCAATTTTGTTTTTCACTGTTGAAAGGGCATCTTGCCCATAGGACAGAATGGGAGGGCTGTGTAATATGTTTTCCAGCCTGTCCTCTCAAAGGCTTAAGATGGAAAGGTGAAGTTTAGTATGCCTGAACTCACAATGCAATAACACATCTTTTGATGTAGGTGGTTTTTGCATTGTGTGTTTAGAAGCCACTCTTTTAAAAGTGGCTGCATTTTTGTGCTCGGACATTTCGGTGTGTCTCTGCCTGTCTGTGGATTGACTGTCTGGATTTGAAAGCGATAGGATCTGGGGAATGTCTTGACCCAGGAAAGGAGGTGAGACAGCAACAGGCTGACCTGCATCTGGAATGTAGGGGGAGGAGAGGCCTCTAGAGGTGAAGAGGCCTGGGCTGCTCCTTTAAATCAATTGTCCCATCTCCTGCTGAGTAATTTAGAATCCAGACCCCTACTAATCAAAGGAAGGTGTCACTGGCAGGGAGGCACCCAGAACTGGTTTGAGCAGGGGTCAGTGCCCCCTGAAGCACAAAGACTTCAAAGCCATTGAGGGGTATAACTAAGAGAACTGAAGCCCCGAACTTTGGAGAAGGGCTTGATCAAGTGTGAACAAGACTGAAGATACTTTGTGGTCAAGAGGAACTTTGCAAAGGAAGAAACACCTGAAGAGACTGATGGATAGGACTGCTCTTGTTGTGTGATCTGGGTCTGGCCTGCAGTTTGCTGTTTTAACCAAGGAAAGGCTAAAGGGACTTTGCTGTGTGCTGTGGGCCCATGCTTGAAGAACTTTGCTGTGTGTGGTATCCTGAAGTAACTATCCCTAAGGGCCTGAGGTGAGCTGGCTCCCTGTTCGGAAAAACAGGAACATAAACGTTTCCAGGAGAGTCTCAGCAGCGCTGTGTGAGCGCACCTGTTACAGTCTGAGACCCTCGTAAGGACTACCTGTGATCGTAGGTCTCTGGCATCCAAATGAGTCTCAGTGGCACTGTGTGTGTGTGCTTTGTGCAGCCTGAGATCTTCAGGAGGATCGGTCTGTGATTGGGGGTACCTGGAGTCCAAGCAAGGATCAGCAACACGGTGTGAGTGTGCTTTGTGCAGCCTGAACCCCTTTGTGAGGTTTGTCCAGTGATAGTGTGCACCGGAATCCAAGTGAGTCTCAATGCCGTTTTGTGCGGGTGCGTTGTGCACCATGAGACCTTCATGAGGATTTGCCTTGTTATCGTGTGCACAGGAGTAAAGTGAGTCTCAGTGATGCTGTGCGTGTGATCTTCATGCAGCCGGAGACTCGTGTGTGGAGTGCCCAGTGATCGTGCACCCGGAGGGAAGGAAGATTCAGTAACCCTGTGTGTGTGTGCTTTGTGGCAGCCTGAGATCTTCGTAAGTGAAGCGGACCAGACCGGCAGTCCCAGAGGAGCTGAGTTGCCGGCCCGAGCTGCCGTTGCCATTTCACAAAGCTGCATTGGAGGCCCAGCCGCTGACAGAGGAGAGTGAGTTTGTGTCCCCCAGGTAACGTTTCTCGGGGGGGGCACGGGCTCAGAGGGAGATGCTCTCGGCCTCTCGTGTTGGCAGCGCGAGCCTCTTCTTTGGCTCGTGTCGAGGGCTGTATCACCAAAGGAGTGGAGGCACAGAGTCCGGAGTGCGAAGCTGCACTTTGCGATTACATCGTACTGTGTGAGGGGCAACTGTGGGAGGCAGAGAGACCGCCTAAGGTCCTGTGATTGGGGCCTGAGTTTATTATGCATTATTCCATTTCTGAAGAACGGAGTACCTGACTGTCGTATTACACATTACATCATTTCTGTATAACAAACTACCTGATTGTCATATGACGCATTGCATTATTTCTGAACCACGATTTACCGGATTAGCTTATAGCGCATTGTATTTCTCCTGCATAAAGAAATACCTGATTAGTGTATACGCATTACCTTATTTTTGAAATATGACATATCTGGTGTTGGTATCACGCATTGCATTATTTGATCTTGCAAAGTGCCTGATTGTTACTTTACGCATGACAGTATTATTACATTGCACAAGTATCTGATTCTAGCACTACGACTGTAAGATATGATTTTAAGAGTACAGGAGAATGTTTAGAAGTGCTCATTGATATCGCCAGAACTTACAAGGGCTGGCTGGCCTAACAACCGGCCAGGAGAAATATTACACAATCTTATATGTTGGTTTTATAACGTGTGGTCTTTTCGTATATTTTTTTACATAAAGTTTATACTCATTTTTACAAAACTCGTCTGGAGTCTATTTGTGGTATCATCATTGGATTATTGTGAGCATGGTTGCGAATACTTTACACATTTGCCTTGAAGATAAGCCTGGCTGCTCGTGCCAAGCTAAGGAGGGGGTGAGCGGGGCTATCTAAAAAGGTGACCTTCCCTTCCCTGAAGGCCAACCAGGGATCCCAGGTCTAACAACGGCCTTTGATTTTAGTTCAGCATGAAGTGCACAAATGGAAGTTTAGGGTTTCATTTCACCTGCAGACAAGGGCCCTCTTAATGATTCCCTCTCAGACCCTGTTGCCTTGATTGGAAACTGCTCCGACAGAGGTTAATTTGTGAGATTTGTGCTACAATTCCTGCATGGATGTGTGACAATCTGAGCATGATCAGGCAACCCCTCTTCTTGCAGGTAGACATGCACTAGCCATTGCCAGTTTTGAAAAATAATCTGCCACTTAGTGTGTGTTTTGTGGTCTATGACAGAGGTCAACAGGACAGCACTGAGAACTGGGTAACCAAATCGCCATAAAGCCAAACTTCAGCCTACTGTGCTGTTTCTTTTCCCACCTCGGCCTGTAGTCAGATCCCCTAGCAACTATGAACCCACCGGTAGAATTCCCCAGCCCTGGGTATAGGAGATACCCCTTTACAAGGGACTGACAGGTAAATTAAATAGGCCAAACAGGTGTAGACCAATCTTACCATATTTAACACAGAGAGCGCACGCACTTTACACTGGACAGCAGTGCTAAAGTGCCCAGAGTCCTAAAACCATCAACACCATGTCAGAAAAAGGGCTAGGAGAAAGGCAAAATATTTATGGATGACCCTGCAAAAAGGGCCAAGTCCAAAAGAGTGCATTGGGAATTTTGTGCCTGAGGGGTAGGCAAACAAATTGCTCAGAACTTGCTGGTCACATCTTACACTACTGACTACAGTAAAAACACTGAGGAGTGTAGTGTTGCAGAACTGCATGGGTGTAGCAGGCACACCCATTTGAGCATTTGTCCCTGACAAGTAAAGAACACATGGACACACAGCACTTTTGCTCGCATTAGGAAATGGGCCCAGTGTGAAATATGGAAAAGAAATCAACTTTTACCTCGAGAAGCAACTCGGGCACTCAGTCGAAACCCCCTAGCTGAACTGTAATTAGTTTCATTAACTTGTTTTAATTATCAGTAGCAGCTGTGAATTCTAAACCATCAAGCCGAGTGCACCAGACAGAAGAGGCCCACATAAAACTGGCGCAGGTCCTTTGAAAGCCGCCGGGAGCTGAGAGTGCAGGAGTCGTGCCGTTAACAGCTCATTCTGTGCGGTGCTTCTGGTGACTTCCCGGCCTGCCGCCAGAGAGCCTTTCCTCTCCTATGTGTCAAACTCAGGCAGACACAAACAATAACAAAAGAGCAACACCCAAACAATGTGTTCTAAAAGTACACCACTGACATCTATGGAAATTCTAAAATTAACACCCATGCTAAGGTAACGGTGAAGTAAGTATAAAACATAAACCAGAGTCAAGCCCAATGTCTGGTGGGTGATTTACAACAGTGTGTTGTCTTAAAATAGCACTAAAACATCTAGTTTAGTGGCAACTGCACTATGAAACAAGCTTGCTCCAGTGCAGGAAAGGACACAAGACCTCGGCAGGCATGCAGTGTGCACATATTCATAAATCCAAGTGCTGAGCAGCGGCGGGAGCTGGCAGAGCTGTTTGAAACTTGGTGTCTGCAGTAGCCCGCCTATAGAGGTGTCTCTATATGACACATATGTCTCTCATTGGGCAAAATCACACTGTCTCTGCTGACGTCAGTGCTGATGCCATGCTGATGTGGAATGAATGTGTTACGTTAGAAAACAAGGCACTGAAGCAGCATGCGCGTTGCTGCTAGTTACCGGGGCAATACATCATGGGAGTTAACTTGCAACAAAAGGTGGTACATGCTTCAACTGTTAGCTATTTGCAGGCTACTACTTTTTAATGACACAGACAAAAGCCAATCCAAAGTGGTGGAAGGAGTCAGACCCCACAAAGTACATACAACAGATCGCCTGACACAGATCGCCTGAAATGACAAAATAATTAAGCAATACAATCACATAGTGTGCTGCATAATGCTGCATAATTTGTCTTTTCTTGCCACATAATTTCCACAACTGTCCTGCATAATTTGGTCTTCCCATGCTGCATAATTGCAGCGGCCCTGCATATTCTTACTTTCACATTTCTTTGGTGGCTGCTATTCTTGCTATGAAATTTTTGCAACACAACAATTAAAACTTGATATTGTTGCAGTATATCATGCTTGTCTCTTTACACGCCTATTTCTATGAAAACAACACACACCACCCCAATGCGTTGCAGCATTCCTTGATATGTACTACATCTAATGCCATCCACGCATTCTTTGATCACAAATCACGAATCACACCCTATAACCACAATGTCTAGATTTAGATATGCTTCTCTAAAATCAGGGACCCATCTCTTATGCATCACATCAAAACTGACCAACTAAACTGAAGGTCTGTAGTCTCAAATGCAACTTTAATGTCTGCCCTCATTCCAGATTGTGACTTTGACACTACTTCACTTATGGAAACCTTGTTCTGCTCATTCACCTCACTGATATCTTAACATGAAAACACAACATCCTCAACCTCAACAGAACAGACACAATCTAGTGGGGTTGCCTTTTCCTCATCGAATCCTTTAAATACAAAGATTAATTCAATAATCTCCTCCTTGATCCAATGCGGCACTGTGGAAATTGCAAACGTGACAGTTATACCACTGAGGGTGAATATTGTATCATGTTCATCGGGCAGAAAAAATGCAACTGCATGTTTCTTTCATTATAACACTGATCAGCTCATATCCTCTTGCCGTCAGATTTTCTTAGCATGTTTTTATGTTTATTTCGAAAAGTTGAAAACACCCACACATGCCTCCTCAAATCCTTCCTCTCAGACCATACTATTACAGCTTCTGTGGCCACAATAATGGCTTTACCCTGGTCTTGATTCTCCTAAAGAACCACCACAATCCGAACTTTAACACTTTAAATTGGATTGGCCAAACCACTTCTTCAGTTTTTTTAAAAGTCTGACCTATCAAAAAAAGGAAGAAAATCTGTTAGCAAAAGTGCTTGCACCCTCCATTGTACCTGGCTTTCACCTAGTCGAATTTGATATATAACAAGTCCTTCCCAGGGTAAATCTTTGCCACTTTTGAGAGAAATAACTTTCAAAAAGATGTGCAGTGCCTTCAAGTAATATATACAAAATGTTAGTAAGTACATACAAATTATTTTGGGGTTATCAGCCATTGAATGAAACATTTCACTTTCAAATATATTATAGTTATATGTCTAACACTATGTTTTGGTTACTGCACAGATTCAGATCTGGGACATTGCACTCAAACCATACTTTTTGAAGTTATACCACTATTTACTATTGAAGCTTCATTACTTAATGGAATGGTTTCCACACACTCGGTTTACATCATATCTCACTATGCACGGTAGTGAAACGAATGAAAGATGTTTTAGGCAGCATTTAAAAAGCCTTGCAAAGTATTTACTTGGTATATATGTCTCTTTCATGACTTTTGTACTTTATATATGATAGGAAGAACACTATCCAAACAGGCTCAGTAGCAATTAAAAAAATAATTGCACGATTTACCTGCTGACACCATTCTTCAATGAATAACAGGTTTAATATGCAGAACACTGATGTTATTCAATGTCTTTCATCACGGTACTTTGTGGTAAATGTTTTTAGAGGACGATCACAAAGTAAAAGAATTGTTTTTATACGATCATTTTAAAGTTCTGGTTTTAAATTACAGACCTAAGAGGAAGTGGGGTGCATAAACATAGGAATCTGTATTTTTGAAATGGGAGGCTTAGTTTTCACAAATTATACTTTATAATTCAAGTGATAGCGACATTACAACATAAAAATAGATGTTAAAATTCAAATAGTGTAGCACATTTTATTTTTAGCTCAACATCATATGTTTTACTAATGACCTCACATCTGTGCACTTGAACAGTGTGCAATGTGAACAATGTGTCATTTGACTCACATAAAACATACCGATCAGTTGTATGAAGGACTAATCATACATGACCACCACGTGCACTGTTTAGAAGTTGTCATGTTTTCCATGGTACAAGTTTGAAACAAATGCCTATATTTTCATCGATCGAAAAAAGATCCTAAAAACATTGCAAAAGAATCAATAGTAGTAAATAAATAATTTTGCACCCTCCATTGTGTAACAATAACTTATGCTGCCGTTTCACAAGATGGAAACCATACATGTCATGGCACGTGCATGCAACTTGTATTTCTTAATAGGGGAAATATGTCTCTAGATAGAGTAAGAGCTCTTTTCCACATCACAAAAGATATGGAAATGTTCCATCCCAATTAATACCCTAAAAGGACACCTAATGCTTACTTCAAAAGAAGAAAATTTACATGTTTTTCTAAGATATGAAACTATCGGCAGGAACCATTTGAATATCCATAAACATATGTGTTTGTTAGTGTTATTTTACCTTTGAATGTTGGCCACCATACGCACCAATAACCCAACTCCTAGCCAGAAATTAAGAATTTAAAATCTACCAGATTGGCATAATTTTTGCATCCATAAATGTTCTTTGCCAAATTAATAGGAAACCAGTCTCCGGTTTGTGAAACAGGATTATGAAGTTCAAAGTAGATGCACAACATGCCATTTGAATTGGGTCATTGATGACTTATGGTGAATCAGTAGAATCACGGGCTACATAATTGGGCTTCACTGCTTACCCTCATGCCTATGGTCTGTCTCAAGTGCTATGTGTCAATTTAAAAAAACTAAGAAACTGATAGAGCATTTAAGTAAATTAAAAACAAAGTCTGTAATGTAAATCAGAATGTCCATATGAAGTTATCCATATAGTGAAGGAAGTATGCAGAAAATCAATTTTTTCCATTTTTTCCCACATTAGTTTCTTCGGATACATCATACTTTGTCTTACGTTGTAGTTATGGCGTACTGATCTGATATCAGATACATGTGCTGTAGTTAAAAAAAATCCAACCATCTTTAGATTACAGTTGCCAAAACTAACATTTTGGTAAGCCAACTGTACATACACAAAGATGTTGTCCAGTACAACAAATGGCAAATGTGGTGTGTCTGAGTGAAGGAAGACCAATTCCCACAGACACCTAAAATATAACATGCTTTTAGACATGTACATTTTCTAGAACACGGCTGCAGAAAAATGCTTTAAATTTCAAATCAGAATTAAAATACTAGTTCCTGATTGTTGCCTGGAACCTCAGTCAAACTAAATTTATATATCAGTAGTTAGCCATGTTTGAATGATTAACATCTGCCTGAACCCCAGCTGCAGTATTTTGCAAGTGTTCATTCAGGTGAAGGGCCTGATTTAGAAGTCGGCAGATGGGTCACTCATCACAACAGTGATCGATATCCCGTCCGCCAAAATATAAATCCCATTATATCTTATGGGATTTAAATTTAAGTGGCGTGGATACCCGTCACCATTGTGAATGAGTAACCCATCCTCTGAGATCTAAATCAGGCCCTAAGTATTGGGAAAGACTTCTGACTATAACCTGTAGAAAACCTTTCTTTTGAGTGAGGTGGGACTGTAAATCTAAGGTGTTAAAATCAGCTAGTGGGTTAGTTTTAATGGGGACTTGGAGATGGATACTATTTTTTTTCATTGGTAGGACTAACTGGGCCAACCTTGAGAGGGAATAACCAGGAGAGTTTGTGGCTGGTTTTATCTTTTAAGGTTTACTCCTGTACTTAATCCCAGCACGTAGCTGATAGGAAGCAAACATAACAAGACAACATTTCTGTTAATTACACCGGTGGATTTTGTGCTGTCTTGAAGGAGATTATGACAAACTTTTCTCCAGCCTTGCCTTTTATCCACTTCAGCTTCAGAAAGAACACGGTCCACCATCACCCGAAGCAGGCTCCCCACAGAAACTGGAGCAAGATCACCGCCGACCAGCTAGCCACCTCCCTCAGCCAGAGCCCACCTGTCAGGACTACGGACCCTAACACAGCTGCCCTCGACCTCACGCAGTGGCTGACCTCCTGTGCCGACGACCTCGCCCCACTGAAGAACCCCCTCACCAGGCCCAGAAGCAAGAAGGCCCCCTGGTTCACGGACGAACTTAAGGACTCCAAGAAGGCCTGCCGCACCCTCGAGAAGGCCTGGCTCCTCAACAAGACCGCCGACAACATGACCGCACTCAAACTCGCCACTCGCAGACATCACCAGCTCATCCGCACCACCAAGAAGAAATCTCTGCGGGAACGACTGGACAAGAACGCCCATGACAGCAAGGAGCTCTTCAACATTGTCAAGGAGTTCTCCAACCCCAGCACCGGCAACAACGACATCACTCCCTCACAGGACCTCTGCGACTCCCTCGCCTCGTACTTCCACCGCAAGATCGCCGACATCCACAACAGCTTCGACATTTCACCCCCGCACCCATCGGTTGAACCTTCGCACCCCGCCGCCACCCTCCAGACATGGACCGAGGTGACCCCCGAAGACACGTCACGCATGATGAACACCATCCACTCCGGATCTCCGACCGACCCGTTCCCCCATCATGTCTTCAACAAGGCAGCCTCTACCATCGCACCCCACCTCCGAGACATCATCAACACCTCCTTCAACACAGCAACCTTCCCGGAGAGCTGGAAGCACGTTGAACTCAGCGCTCTGCTGAAGATACCAACAGCGGACCCGACCAACCTCAAGAACTTCCGCCCCATCTCGCTCCTTCCTTTCCCCGCCAAAGTCATCGAGAAGGTCGTCAACAAGCAACTGGCAGCCTTCCTCGAGGCGAACGGATCCCTCGACCCATCACAGTCCGGATTCAGAGCCAACCACAGCACCGAGACCGCCCTCATCGCAGCCACCGACGACATCCGAGCCCTGCTTGACAACGGCGAAACAGCGGCACTCATCCTCCTAGACCTCTCCGCAGCATTTGACACTGTCTGCCACCGCACACTAGTACAACGCCTCAACGACACCGGCATCCAAGGGAAGGCTCTGGAATGGATCATCTCATACCTCTCCGGCAGAACACAGAGAGTACGCCTCCCTCCGTTCCGCTCCGAGGCCACCGAAGTCATCTGCGGCGTCCCGCAAGGATCGTCGCTCAGCCCCACTCTCTTCAACATCTACATGAAACCCCTCGCTGCCATCGCACGCCAACACAACCTCAACATCATCTCCTACGCCGATGACACCCAGCTGATTCTCTCCCTCTCCAGAGACCCCGACACCGCCAAAGCCAGCCTGCACGAAGGGATGACAGACGTCGCTGAATGGATGAACACCAGCCGCCTGAAACTGAACACGGACAAGACAGAAGTCCTCATCCTGGGACCATCACCCTCCGCATGGGACAACTCCTGGTGGCCCCCGGCACTAGGCACCGCACCTGAACCGACGGACCACGCACGCAACTTGGGCGTCATACTGGACTCCTCCCTATCGATGACCAGACAAGTCAACGCCGTCTCCTCAGCTTGCTTCCACAACCTCCGCATGCTCCGAAAGATCTTCCGATGGATCCCGACCGAGACCAGGAAGACGGTCACCCAGGCTCTCATCACCAGCAGACTAGACTACGGAAACACCCTCTACGCCGGTACTACAGCCAAGCTTCAGAAAAGACTTCAGCGTATCCAGAACGCCTCCGCCCGACTCATCCTGGACGTCCCCCGACGCAGCCACATCTCGTGCCACCTGAGAGACCTGCACTGGCTCCCTGTCAACAAGAGGATCACGTTCAGACTCCTCACCCACGCACACAAGTCCCTCCACGACCTAGGCCCAGGGTACCTCAACAGCCGCCTCACCTTCTACACGCCCACCCGCCAGCTACGTTCCGCTAACCTCGCCCTCGCCGTTGTCCCTCGCATCCAGAGAGCCACTGCTGGAGGAAGGTCATTCTCCTACCTGGCAGCTAAGACTTGGAACTCCCTACCCGTCCACCTGCGGATGACACAGGACCACCTGGCCTTCAGGAAACAGCTCAAGACCTGGCTGTTCGAGCAGTAGCAGACCCCCTTCCCCAAGCGCCTTGAGACCCTTACGGGTGAGTAGTGCGCGATATAAGTTCCGTGATTGATTGATTGATTGATTGATTATCATTTGGACTAGATACTGCTCTGAGCACTTGTAGTGCTAGCTTCTTGCTGACTACAAAGAAAACAGGCTTCTAGTTCCTGTCTGTGATGCCTGGTTATTCCTGTGAAACTCTGTTGAAGAGTGAAGAAGGTCTTGAACACCGAAATATTTAGTTTACCTAGAATAAAATATGTAAACGAGTGAAAAGTGAACATTTGTATTGCCTGCTCCTGCAAAGCTTCTGGCCTGTGCCAGTAGAGTGCACGTTGTCCTCTGACAAAATAAAATACTGCTACTGTAGAGACATCCCGGAATCTGCTCGAACTGGGCATTTTGTTGTGGCCTGATCTTGGATCTTAAAACTATTATTGGTGTTCAGTTACTTTCTCTAATGTTTGCCAACTTTTGGAGTTAATACAATGAAGTAACAGAATATTTGAAGAGGTTAGGATTTATAAAAGTGTTTTTCTGAGGCGGATTGGGACAAAATACCAAACCTTACCAATCAACGGCTTTACTCTTGTGATTTTTACTGCTCAGAGCTCTTGGCATAAAGTTTCACAATCCTGCGGGGCCACTCACAAGACTTAATCGATCTTATGGAGACCTTCTTGGATACATGTTCCAGTCTGGCTTCACTGAAGATTTTTCACCTCCTAAACAGATATTAAGTCAGAAGGCAAAGCTTTTGCCTTGAATGAACCACAAACCTTTTCTTGGCAGTGGTTGTTTTATGTTAACTGTGAAGGTTTTCTAGATCCAGGTCGACCGCACCTCATAAACAAATATTGACTTTTTTTTTCACTTACACGTTAAAATCAATGAAAACGTTTGTGTTTTTGCTATAACTCATTGCTGTTAGACCTGAATCTCTTTAGTGGCAAATCATTTTGCCCTTTATCTTTTTCTCTTTTTAGGAAACTTACTTTGGAACTATTACATTCTTTATCTTTTAAATGTATTTTTTTTTAGTATTACATATATTCCTGTGAGAAAAGGCACTTCTTCCATCAAGCTTCTGAGAGTCAGATGGAACTTTTCTCACCAGTTTACGTTTTAAAGTCAGATTCCTAGAATTGTCTTGGAGATCAGATACATTAAAATTGTGGTCTCTCTCCCCTTTGGTTAGCCATCAAAATTTGTACACAGTTGAATGAAGTTTGCATTTAACTTGCACATTAATTTCCTTAACTACATCTGCAACAAAATAATAATACAGAACAGTGTGTGTGCGTGTTTGTTTGCTCCTGTGTGTGTCCTTTTCTACTTAAGATAACCCATTGTAATACATTAAATATGCTTTACAGTAAACAGCAGATGATATTTATTTCAAGGCTTGGTGTGGCGGGAATGGGGTATAACACAATATTTGGCAATTACATGAGACTTTGCTGAGCTAGCTCTATAAAAAAAAATACTCTTTTCATGAGTTTAACATATAAAAATGAGGGTAGTTGTGCTTCTGGAGATCATGGATGGATGGGCAGATCCTACACCATAGATCGTTTGCAGGCATTGGGTATCTTGTTGCCAAACGGGACATTGCCCAGTAATGGAGGTTGCCAAATCCTCCCTCGTTGTCTGTTTGGCGGAAAGGTATGCATTTCTGCTGTAAAGCCAAAAAGGAGATACTTAAATGGAGAAGCTGTGCTAAAGAGTATTCAAAGATTTGAGGGGCAAGGGATCCATAGAGCTGGTATACTTTTCATCCATGCTATATTGCCCCAAAGGGACAGCTAGGACGTAATCTACTGACTACTCGAGTGAAAAGAGATCTGTGGCTCATGGTGATTACAACCATTGAATCCGCCCCCTGAATGCATGTAACCTTGCACTGTGGAAATATGACTATTTTAGAGACGATCCCTTCCATGTAGTTGGAAAATTAACCCATGTTGCCTTAGAAAATACGGTGCTAATGCAGCACTTTTCTACAGAAAATCTTGCAAAAATAAACTTACATGTTTGCCCCATGCCTTTTAAAAGATTCTTTTGTTACATATGGGTTAGATTATACTAGCATTCTGTATTATGTCTGTATTGTTAGATCATATCCTTCAAAATTATAGGTGGTACCTTGTATACCACGTGATAAATGCAGAACAATGCATATGAGCTAATAAAACAGCATTATAAATCCCTGTACCAAAGTCATCTGAAATATTCACCTGTTCCTGGAAAGCCAGAAACCGATTTTATCAAAGTGGTACCCAGACTAGTTCAAGTCAATCTGCAGCATACTGATTTGATTCCAACAGTTATGTAATGTATTATATATATATATATATATATATATATATATATATATATATATATATATATATATATATATATATATATATATATATATATATATATATATATATAGATATATATATATATATATATATAGATAGATAGATAGATATATAATTAATTTAATTATAGCAGGGGAGGTTAAATGATTGCCCATTGATGCTGGCTTTACAGAATGGGTGGAATGCCACACTAGTGCAATTGGCAAACTTATCTACAATGATATCTACAAAGACACTGACTGTATAACATAAATGCCTAACATTTATTGACAATTTCCATTAATTTGCATGTAATGAACTGAGGACTCCCAAAAGTAATGAAAACATCTATTTTGATGACCAAAGTGTTCTTTTATCCTACGAAGTCTCTATCAACTAAAAACCTACCTAAACCTCTGAAGAGCAGCATTGTTTTTATTCTAGGTTGCCTTCCAGGGTTCCTTTCTATGTCAAACATGTACAATTTTGAAAAGAAGAACAGGACACCAAAATCAGTTCTACCCCAGTAGGGCACACCCACAAGCCTCAGATTGTGAGCTTCCGGTGCCGTCTTAGGCTTTATTCAAATGGAGAATAAATGAAAATGGCCAAAATATTTCAATTGCCAAAACATTTCAAGGACAACTGACACAAACATATTCGGATTTCTGGGGTTTTGCATTGTAGGTGGCATGGCTGTGCAGGAAGAAAAAAATGAATCTGAATCGTACACAACATACAAAATCGGGCGACATAGGTAGTATTTCCGACAGGCCCACCCTGTATACCTATAAGATATTTAGTGGAGCAGGGGTGTGCAACAAACACGTGCAATGAGGTGTACATTCATAAAGTGTATCATATTTGGAGCGGTTTGTGCTTGCTTGGAGCAAAAAGCAATCATATCTGTATTGTCTCCAAGAAGATGTATTAAACGAATATTTGCCAACAATTGTATCAAAGAGAACAGAGGAAACAGGCATGTTCACAGCGTGCAGTACATATGTGTCATTCATTCATCTAGGCCTGACACAGCCATGTTCTTGCTTGACCATACGCTGGTATATTGAAATTCTGGCAGAGATGTTGCACTGCATTATTTATGGTACTGGGTTTTCGAAAACACACTGTGTCAGTTGCACACTCCTCTTTCCAACCTGTATCTGGCAGAATGAGCTAGTTTCGCAATAACTGTTTCTTAGCCGTTAATATTTCCCCTAGGCACTGTCTTTAAAGCTAACCTAATCACTTCATATCATAATTAAAAGCACTTACAGATGCACAAACAAGTACATAAAAACGAACGGAAACGCACACATATGGGCTTCTGTCCACACCTCTTCGACATGCACCTACCCAGAGGCAAACTCAACCAAGCAATTCAAGAAGAAGGTTGCATGTGGTATTAAAACTACTGATTTCATTTTTTTAAAGGCTTTTTAGTTTTGATTCATTTTCTCAACTGAATTTGCTAACAATGCACTATGATGTGATATGAGGGTGCCCTCTGTGTCTGCTGTGCCACGAAATATGAGCCGGAAATGTGTGTCTGAACAGGAGGGTGGCGGTGTGGATTGGTATTTTTGCTCAGCAGCACTCAAGAGTCAGAGTACTTGTTGGGGAAGTTCGGCCCTTAATTCTTTGCAATGTCGAGTGGGTTCTGCAGAAAAAAAGGAAAACATTCACTGAAATACTGTCGCGATGGCCAAGTAGGGAAATATTGGAATGAAATTTGGACTGGTGAAATTAAAATGTATATATGTATGTTACATACACAAATGTACATATGTAATCTATTTATATGTATGATATTCATATACACATACATAAAAACATATATATGCATTTGTTTGGTGCATAAACGTGATCTTTAAGCGACTTGCGTTATTGCTGTTTGACAAGATTGTATATATTTTTGGCTTTCCTCCAATTGAACAAAACCATGATTCATCTCACAATGGTGATGCAAGTACAAGGAGGAAATACGTAATTTTTGGATGAGTTTGAAACATAACATAGAAGCAAGCTTCACTCTCATCAAAGAGAAAGTATATCTACAAATGAGTGCGATATGTAATCCTTAATATAAAAATAAATGTACTTTCTCGTAAAGATAGCAGCCCTAATTGTATAACTGGATTAAGAAGTTGTGGAAAGAATTCAAGGGGCAGCAGTCAGCACTGGCGATGACTCCTGGAAGGCACCAGGCCACCCTCTTATCCAAATTGAAAAGAAGCCTGGCACTTGCCCAAGGGTGCAAGTTTATTGGATAACCAAAAAGTGGGGAGTGTACTACTCACTGATAGAGAGAGCTGACACACAATTTCAGACCTTGGTTCTCCAAGAAAGATATGTGGGATGAAGAGATAGGAGAAACACTAAATGGGAGATTGCTGAAAAGGTAAGGTGGCAGAGATAGTTTTGAAAACCTGAAAGTGCAGTGGAATCTCAGATTGCCATCACTCCTGGCTTCACCTTTCTATCTTGGGTCTCCACAGATCCAAGAGAAGCTGGGCCGCATGGTGGTTATGTCCTAGTGTGTCCTAGTGTGGCCAAGCAGTCCCTCCCTGGCCTGCATGGCAATTATGACCTAGTGTGGTCAATTCGTCGCTCCCTTGCCTGTATGGTGGTGATGTCCTACCATGGCTAATCAGTCACTCCCTTAATTATAAATTCATGAAGGGCTATGCAGAAGGCAAGGTATAGTATTAAATGATGAAGTGGGGAAGCCAGCCGACGGAGGATAGGCACGATGCCAGATTTCCAAATGTTTGAGATAGCTAGAGAACCTGAGTGAGGTGGTACACGGTGGTGAATGGGTTTTTGTGTGTTGCTCCCTCACGACTCCTCCCCCCTGCTCTGCTGCCCTTGGGATCAGCTTACAGAGAAGATGGTCACTGGGGGATACAGAGCATCATATTGATTTTTGCGGTGGCTATCAATAGTAAGATGTTTTCAACCTTGGAGTTTCAAGCAACATTATGGATAACTTAAAGATCACTTTCATTATCTATGATCCCTCATTGGAAAACAATTCTACATGTTATGTATGGCTCGGTGACAACCACCATCATGAATACCAGAATGTAAATCTTGATGTTCACTATTATGAGCCAGCAAGAGAAGGAAACAAAAGTTATTTCCCACTATTGTGTCATCAACGAATTCCAGGCTGCTCTGACAGAGCTCTGTGAGAGTCGGTCAATGCAGCATAATCTCTGCTGTGGAGGAGAGCAGAGAGCATAGCTTTGAGCAGGAAAGGGAATTGGGGAGGAAAGGCACATTGGTTGGGGTGGTGTTTTGTATGCCCATTACACCTCTACCCCTTCTTCGGAGTTTAAAGTAAGGCAGATGATTTTAGGAGCCACACATTACATAAAATTATGGGTGAGTAAAAAGTGAAAAATAGGGGTAATTTTCAACTTGAGGTTCTGAGTAACATCATAGATACCTCAAGCTTGGCTCTTGTATGTTGAATGTCACTCAGAACATACCTGTTTTTAGGGTTGTGCTTATTTCATGGGAAGGCCATGCACCACCAATGATACTCCCCTTTGAAGCAAAGCGCCATTTGTGCTAGTCTACATTGTTTTAGGGATGCACTCCAGCACAAATTACGTTTTGCACTAGAAAGAAAATGGTGAATCAGCAATTTGCGCTGGTTCGCATAACTTTTGTAATGCAGAGGTGCTGTGAATTCTCAGTAAGTCCACCCCTATAAGTTATGTAAGGTCCTCCATGAGAGGCACTAGAGTGAACACCTGATACCTAATCTGGTTATTCACTGGTATAAAGTTGTAACTGTGGGTAACAAAAGTTATTCCCCACTGTTGCTACGCCATAAAGAAATTCCAGATTGCTCTAACAACCCTGTAATACAATCTGGCTCTCTGCCCCAATGCACACTAGAAAGCACAGCTTTGGGAAGGGTGGGAAAGCACTAAGTGTGGTGGGACGGTGGGCAGTTTTTTTTATTTTTTGATTGTTTTCATTTGGGAAATAGAAGGGAAGCAAAAGTATAACATCTTCCCCATTACTCCTCTGACCGTTCACAACAGGGGCAGCTGTTTTGGGGGGGCATACTTCGCATGACATTATACATGGGTTTAAAAGGGAATAACAGTAATGGTTTTCATGTTGGGGTTCTGAATGCCATCATAGGCAACTGGAGCTTAGCTCTTGCTGCCTACTTATTTCACTCAGAGCCCCCTGGCAAAACACATCCCCATTATTTACCTTTTCACACATAATAATTCTATGTTATGGCTGGTTCTCATAGAGAGCCATTAGAATGAATGGCCGGATTCTGAATCCACTAATTCACTGCTATGACATAGCAACGGTGTATATCAGCACTTGTTAAACACTGTTGCTATTTCATAATGCAATTTGTGTCTGCTCTGTCTGGGCTCCCTGAGTGCCTTTTGGAGCAGTTATGTTTGGCTCACTTATTATTCCCCTGCCCCTATGTAGAAGTTGAAAGCATGTGTAGATTATATTGGGGTCCAAACATTACATACATTTCTAGATGGGTAAAAAGTGAATTAATGGGATGTTTTTCACCTTGGGGTTCTGAGAGGCATCATAGACAACTTAAACGACAACTTAAACTTCACTCTTGTCTATCTGATGTGTTAGTCAGAACCCCTAAATGAAAAACATCCCCATGATTCACAGTTACCCATTTATGATTATATATTGTATGCATCCTACATTGCCTGACTGAAATGCTGTCAGTGGAGACTGTGGGTTGGAGCAGGACTGGATTTGCTATTTATGACATCCAGCATTTGCTTGTGTGGCTAGAGCCAAAGGAGGTAGGTTTTTGATGGCATGCACCTTCATTCTCTGTCTCCAGCTCTCTGGGGATTATGGCATCAGAAACAGAAAACAAAAATATAGAGGGGAGAGAAGATTGTGAAACAGAGAATGAGATAGATAGAAAGTTAGTGAATGAATGAATGAATGAAAAACATGGGAGAGATTTCTGAGAATGAGACAGGAACATAAGTTACAGGAAGTAGGAGCTGGTTTGAACATTTTTACCAGTGGAGTTATTTTGAAGTCAAAAGGTTGAGCATGGAGATTTAGGACTCCCCTATAAAAACACTGTCAGGTAATTAGAGAGTGTGATCATTAATTTGGAGAATGGGAGCAGAGTTTCGTTTACGTTTTCTGAGAGAGGAAGTCATACATTTCTAGTACAATACAAAGTGAAGATATTTCATTGTCTAAATCACACATGAAATATTGGGGCTGACTACATTCCATGGGAAAGGAATGTCAAGGTGTTAGTCAGTAGCTGGGCGCTGTCAGTTAATAAAGTGTGAGAACAAAATGGACGAGAGGGCAGCCTAACATATTAGTGGGAGTCTCAAACTAGGGACAAATATCGGAGTAAGGACTCAGGGTTGTTCAAAGGGCAATAATTAGCCACAATCAAGCTTAAGAATACACGTGAGTCTCCACGTCTGGAAGTGATGTTGGAACTGGAAGCTAATGTAGTGTGTGTAGTGTTTGGCTTTCTGACCTTGAAAGCGTCACCAAGACCCGACTGAAGCAAGAGAAAGAGGGGCTTCATCCTGCATTTCAGCCAGTGGGGTGTACATAAATTGTTAAAATTAACAAAAATAGGAATGAAATGTAAGGCACTGATCCTTCCCTCGGAGCTGCCCTTTTATAGACCTGACATTTTCGCCAGAAATTGTGTGTGCTTTCTGTTGCCTGGAACTCCTGTGGCTTCTGTATATTGTTCTCACAAAGACAACGAGAGTGAAGACCTTCTGTTCACTGTCTGCTCAGGGCATGCACTGTGCTGTATGAAGGAAATCTAGTTTGAGCTGCATTATTTTCCTGAACTGATGAGAATCCTTTCGGGGGATATGACAGGCAAGCATCTTTGTTCCCAAAAATCAAGTTAGACAGTCAAGGACCTGCAAATGACAGCTATGGAGCTGCAAAAATAAATGACACCTACTGATAAAAATGTTAGAAGCCTCCCCGACGATATTAGGTTTAGCGCATGAAGCCTGCCTTCAAAAAAAGCCCAATCTGACTTTATTTGATGACTTCTTTCATTCATTCATTCACTTGCAAAAATAAAGAATAGCAGTCGTGCTTTCAAGTCAGGATTCGAGTGCTTGAGCAAGACAGTGTGTTGGACGTGCCGATCTCACTGGTCGACTCTTAAGCCTATTCAGACCGAGGCAAAGACAGGACAGTTCCGTGACCTGGGAACCTCTACATATGCCCCGCTACATTAAACAGAGATCTAGCAAAAGCTCGTCACTAGCTCGTGCCCAGTCTTGTTTGTGCTTAGAATGCGTGTAGACTGCAAATATTTGGGCGATATATGCTGACGGATGCCTTAAACATATTAAATGTGTATCTATTTTCCAACAGAAAGCAACCTTCAGAGGCTTGTCATTCAGGATATTAAAGCCAGCTCTCCACACTTTCCTTTTATCACGTTTCATTGAGTTATATGTTGTAAAATACATAAAGTTCCCATGAGTGTGCTTAAAATGACGCAAATGCCGTTTAAGTGCGTGGTGCGTAGTTGCTACGGCGATATACAGTGGTAGTGCACTGCCACCAAGCTGTGGAGCTGTCCACGGTCCCGGTGCGCCCTCAGCCCTCTCGGCTTCCTTCAGCTAGCGTTAGTTACCATGTGCCACTTTACACTGGAGAACAAGCCACGGATAACAAGTGATCATGTGCTGTAAATATCGCTTTGTGGTGGCTGAATGGGGTGGTGCAGTTATGCATGTGAAAACAGGGAGCAAGGGACAGTGCAGTTCTTATGCTTGCGTTGTCGTCGTGCTGCCGTCGCCGAATGCACCGCCTGGCGTCAGAGCAAGTGTAACAACTCAGTTAAGAATAGTGAACCTACCTGTGGATTCAGTCTCATAACAAAGCATTCACAAAGCCCCGTAGTGCACCCTGGAATCACAGTCATGTGGTAAACCTAAAGCGCACGAGTTTGTGGAAAGCAAGTTTGAAGTCCTCGTTGGACATGGTGTAGATGATCGGGTTGATTAAAGAGTTGAGGTATCCCAGCCACGTGAAGAAATCAAAAAGGGCTGGGTGGAACCAGCAGGCTGTGTCACATATGGGCAACACCAAGGAGGCGATGAAGAAAGGCAGCCAGCACACGATGAAGGCGCCCAGGATGATCCCAAGAGTCTTGGTGGCTTTGCGCTCCCTGGCAGCCATGATCTTCTTCTTCTCCAAGAGGGCGTCAGACACCTTCACCTTCACCTGATTTAAGTACACCGGAGAGCCGGAGTCGCTGGACATGTCCTGTGCCCTGGAGTTCAAGGAGCACACAGAAGACGACTCCGGGGAGTCGGTGATCAGGTGAGCCCTCGTCAACCTCTTCCCTGTGTTCTTTGGCGACTGTTTCAGAATCCTCGACCTGGCCTCTACATAGATCCTCCCGTAAAGTGCTATCAGGATCAAGGTGGGGAGGTAAAAAGCGCCGACAGTGGAGTAGACGGTGTATAGGATGTGGTCTGTGTTCACCGTACAAGCGAGCACTTCCCCCTCGGCTTTCTCCTGACGCCAGAAGAGGGGCGGCATGGAGATGGAAATGGAGAAGACCCACACCAGGGCGATCATCACCGCCGCCCTCTTGGGGGTGCGCTTCTTCGTGTACTCCACAGCGTCCGTGATGGCCCAGTACCTGTCCAGGGCGATCACGCACAGGTGCAGGATGGAAGCGGTGCAACAGGTGATGTCGGACGAGAGCCAAATGTCGCAGACCACCTGGCCCAGTGTCCAAGTGCCCGTCACAGTGTACATGGTGCTGATGGGCATCACCAGGATGGCGACGAGCATGTCTGTGAAGGCCAAGGAGGCGATGAGATAGTTGGCCGGCGTGTGCAGTTTCCTTGTCTGATAGACAGTGGCGATGACGAAGCCGTTGGACAGGATGGTGGACAGGGTGGTTACGGCCAGTACTATAGTCACGATGACCTGGACGGAGGAGAGCCCCACTGCTCCCTGGTAGCTCTCAGGTCCGGCGCTGCAGTTCCTGTCCTGCAGCGAGTCGTTGGTGTGGAGCACATTCAGGCGCTCGGGTGCCGCGGTTTCACAGCCAGTCTCCTGCTCCATCACTCCCGGGCTGGCTGTCCGCCTGCGCAGGCTCCGGGAAGAAATGGCATTGGTTTCTTAGGCGGCGACTCCCCCGGCGGGGACTTCACATGGTCAAGTTATCGCTTCATAAAGTGTGCCTGGCTCGGGCAGGCGCGCGCTGTCTCAGTGCGCGGCTGCTGTCCGTGGTAGCGGGACACATCCTAACTGAGCCAGCAGCGCAGCCTGTACAAAGTTACAGGAGACCTTTTCGTCATGAAAGCGTGGTGTGCAACATCCCATGGGTTTAAAGTGATTTCGCAGCGACAGTGCCGCACACACGAGCTCTGCGTTCACCTACCACTAGGGCGGGTTTCGACTGCATTAGTGTTTCAGTCCAGAAACGCTCGGCGGAGCACTTTAGCATAGTGCTGACAATGACGCGCGTCTACATTACGCGCAGGCGGACACATTCCACAGAGGCGATCACACTCCTGTCGAGGCGTACACATTCCAAAAAGTGATGTGCAGGATTGTTGCTATCTGCCGATGCACATTTCCACTTCAGGGCAGACCCTGCTTCCTTCCGGGGCCGTGCAATGGGTTTTCAGCTCTGTTTGTTGTATGGGCCCCCATCAGTGGCAGAGAGTCTGGCGTTGGGAGTGACCCAAATATCAGAAGGATCCCGCTCTCACCACACCAAGGCGCAGACCTCGGACTCTTTCTGAAGTTCTGGGTGCGGCTTCAGTCTCCGGGCGTGCCCTCTGCCTCTTTCCTCTGCTCACCCTTCGGGTCCGGGTTGGTGATGGCCGACTGTGGCCTCGATGCTCCGCGCTGTGCAGTAAAAGTTGAGCACACGGCCAGTCAGTGCTTTGAGTATCCCGTGGTTCTTCTGACCGTGCATCAGCAGACTCTGGTACCTCACTCCCCTGCCACACAGACGCAGGGAGACGCCCAAGGTCCTAGCGCCGCCCGCTCGCAGCCCGGGGCACCTACCCTCTCTGAAACTGGTGCCGCTAGCGCTCTAATGGCCGAAGGCGCGTTTGCAATCTCGGTTAACTCGTCGGAGGCCGAAGCTCTCCACACCTTCGCCTCAAGCACTAACAGCACTGCTGCCAAGTAAAAATGGATTGCAATTTAAACCTGCCTTGGTAGCAAGGTGCACACACTCCACCGGTCGCTGCCTTTTTGTTGTATCGCTCGACAACTGGTATTTTTACAAATTTCAGTTTTTGACTGGCACCTGTCTCCTTTGATTTGAGTACCAGTGGGAATGAATGGGGTGGGGAGAGGAGGGGATGCAGGCACTTCTATAACTGTGCTTCATTCACACTGTGTGGAGCGGTCTGCCAAAGGTTATTAATCTGTGCACGTACATTTTTCAAATAGAGGATCTCTTGCACAGTAATGCTGGCGTCTCGTGCGCATGAGCGCAATCCATTCCCGAGAGCTACTATATAGTCACAGAACACTATGGCCCGGCTGGTGTGAGGCGCCCATAAGGGTTCTGACGGGGACGTAGAGCGAGCTCAGTATTGCATACGCGTCTCTGTGTCCAGATGAGTCCGAGCAGAGTGAACACACCACCTGCCGTGCACTCATGCAAGGCGCTAGAATCGAGCAACGTGCGGATCTTATCAGTGTTTCCATGAAAGGAAACGCGTTTAAACCACATTGGGAGATTGGAATCATATTAATCCTGCTGCACCTGTCAGGGAAACGCCCTGAGAGGTTGGTGACAGGTGTTCAGAGTTTGCATGTGGTGTTTTACAGGGCAGGGGTAGTGTCTACAATGACCACTGGTGCGTAGCGCCCTTTTGTTTTCTCTTCCCTAGCGTGCAGTAGCCGTAGGTGTCACTGATAACCAGAGTGAATCACGTCATGCACCGAGAGAGAAGGAGAGCACGTGCCTCGACTGCCATTCCCTGCCTTCTAGGCGGGGAGAGATCTGCTGCGTCATTGCTTTCCACCCATCGCCGGCTATCTCTTCGGTAAATACTCAAGAAATGACTGATGCAAGACCACCACTCATTTGTTGTGGCCCCTTCACTGCACTTCGACTGTATGGGTACCACTAACAGTGATTTCTTTAAGACGTTGGCTCCGATAGGAGCACTGTATTCCCCCTAAAAAGTGGCCTTTGTTACTTCTCCTTGTATGTCTCAACTTGAATGGGAACCTGTACATCGAAACGCCATCTTCAAGGAACCACGCCACTAGTTTATTATTTAGAAAATCTTTCTGCAATTTTTGTAATTGATTGTTCCCTTTCATATCAAGTTTAATACACCTTGGTCCTTAGCGGCGTAATATGGATTACGTCTCTTCTCTTTCATTCGTTATCAATGCTGGCTCCTTACCTTGGTCTGTGTCCTTATGATGCTCAGCTATGTACATCAGGCCCAGACGTCACTGAATCTGGTACAAGTGTGTGACTTGGGCGGTGGATACCTGTGAAACATGCCTTTTCTTAGACAGCCGCGGTAACAGCAGAAGCTCAAAAATGCGTCGTTGGCACTGTGTCCGGAGCTTATGTTATCTCCAGATGCTTAGGACATACCAACAGGAAACGGGGCATCTGCCCCTGCACGCCGAGTGAAAGTGAACGGGCAGAGCTTTGGTCCAAGTAATGATATGCGCATGCTCCTTGGTCTGGCTACAGCGGTTGCAGAGTTCTCCATACTGCCGTGGTGTTCAACACTATGACAAGAAAAGCACCACCCTCAATTTTTTCCAGATCTATTGGCGAGTACAGAATAAGGGTGGCCATGGGTGGCGCTGGGCGTGAGTGGGGGATGAAGAAAGGCTGCAGTGACATACGGCTTGACCCGGCTCCGTGCTCTCTTGACTCCCACGTGAACGCCTCCGTTTGCTTCCAAGGCCTTAGGCACTTCCGTTTCTAATTCGGTGGTTGTTCCTAATCAAGGGCTCTCTGGAAAAAGCATCCCCGCCCTCTCACTGTCAAGGATGTGATTTCGCTGGGGAATCACCTGACACACATCACGACCTCAGTCGATCAAGTTACACTAAAAATACACCTTTTCATCCAGAAACCTTTTAAAACGTGAGTCCCCTGGTCCCGTAGGTGTTAAAACTGTTAACACGAGACGGCACGAACTATTCCGATTGGAATTTAGGCGAGAAAAAGAACATCTTGACATCTGCCGTTGACTGCCTGGGTTGATACCCACTAAATACAGGGAGAAATTCCCGCCGAGCCTGCCTCCTTTCTCAGATCTATGCCACAAATTGGTTAGGAACACTGACAGCACCCTCCACCAGAGGCACAACTAGACCCATCTTTCCAGGGTGCGGTGGGGGGGGAGGGGTGGGGGAACAACTCTTCCAACAGCGGAGGCGGAAGAAGTTTAGAACCGCTGTTGTAGTACAGCGCATAATCAGAGGAGTCCTTTTCTGAGCAATATGTGGTCAAAGATGCATTTTAAAGCCTGACAGACCACTAACATTTTTGTGAGCTAAAGACAACTTTGACTAGATATTTAGGAATCTTCCCGAAAATAATGTTTCCAAAAATCGGTAGCACGTGGTACAGTGCAAGACTATTTATTAAGGTATCGTTTTGTTAAAATTGTATTTTACCGGCACACGATGCTTGCACATTGTTTGCAGTTTAGAAAGTTAGTAGAGGAGACAATTCTCTTGCTGTTAGGAGGAAAAATCCTTCATGTGCATCCATGCTCCATTACACACAGAATGTTAAAGCTGTTCTCTATGGCACGTACCGAAAAAACCCTCATTCAATCTCCCATCATATATTCATAGCCTGAAATGGTGACAGAGTCATTAATTAAGACTTCTTGAGGACAGAGGGAGAATGCTTAGTGGTAACATAATAAAGAACTTCCAGAAAGAATGGTACATGCATTAGACTGGCTTCTAACAGGAGTCATGGGGCTACATTAGAAACTTTGAAAATAGTTTTTGGCTAAATTGGTGTATTTATAGGTGTGAAAAATGCTGAGTTGCTGATATACTAGTGCATTCTGGGTTGCAGCAAACAGGAAACTGATTTGATAAATAGGTCTTGCAGATGTAATCCCACCCCTGTTTGATTTTCAGATGTATTGTGTTTACTAAGCTGGAAGCGGTTACTTCAAGACAGCAAACACCTCTAATTAGAATTGTCTGCATCAAGCCCTGCCCCTCATGCTAACCCAACTCTTTCCCTCCTAGCCCCCTAAACTGCTGTTACAAATCTGACATCTCTAACCCTGTTGATGTTGGCCCTCTCAGAAGCCATGCGCTCACTTCAATCCTGCCCATTTGGTGCAGAGCACACAGCTAACTATAATTGCTATAGTAATGCTCATGAGAGGCCTGTGCATTGGCTTGGTGATCTACCTCCAAGGAGCTCTCTCTGACCTGCCTTGGTAGGTCTTGAAACATGATTTGTACTCTCTGTCACCCCGTGATTCGTCTCAGTGTCATCTCAACCATGACAACAGCTTTCTTTCCCGAGCCATGAGAATTGCCCCTCATTTCTCTTTCCTTCCCTCCCTACCTTTTGGTTAGATGCCTGAAGCGAGTTACCTATAAAGCATAGTTGTTCTTCACAGTCATACCCACTCTCTGGAAACTGCTCCTTCCTAATCTCCTCTGCCTTGTGTCCTGCCCTCTTTGTCACATCTTCCTATTTTCCATTTCCGACTCCTTCAGCATTTTCATGTGACATTAAGGAGGCCTAAAGAGCTATCCGAATATGCAACACGACATCCTACTCTGATGGCATGCAATTTAATCTTCAGATGAATGGCTCAAGGATAAATGTAAGAACTTATCGGTGCAAGATTTCTGACTGGCTAGGTAATAGTGCACTGAATTTGAACACAGGCAAAATGGAGGTTAGTCGCTTGGGTTACCTAGGTGCTTATCTCTGTGCTCTCTCTGAAAAAGCCAACTATATCGGGAGTTCCTATCTAACTAAAGACAGCATTAAAAACATAGGTTTTGTTTGGAACTTGTACTGAATCTGATCCCTGTGCCAACAGTAGAAGATTTTTCACTTTCAACCTAAGAGCGTGGGGTGCATGTATGATAGTGACTAGTATTGACGACAGTAATGTCCTTTATAGAGGTCTCAAATACAATAGCTACAGCCGATTCAAAACTCTGTTGCTTGACTGAGTTTTGCAATGAAAGAGGCTGGAATATTTTTTTTTTTTTTTTTTTTTGTTTTTAAAAGTTTTTATTGAACAATAATTCGATTACAAGCACGGGCCTACAACCACCAGGGCCGGCCGCTAAGTACAGAATGAAATATACATTTATCAAAACTGCAGTCGGTTCCCGGGGGTCGGCCCCGTAGTGAGTCCGGATAGTTCTAGAGGCACAGGAGACTTAGATCCAAAAAACACAGAAAACTAAAAGAAAAACAAAAGGCGAGGCATAAAGACAAACGGCGCAGGTCAGGCTTCCTCCGGGGAACTCCAGGTCAGACCATTAAGCAGCACACGAAAGGAAGGAGTACCGGGAGGCTGGGGACGGGGGAGGGGGCCAAGGGAACTGAACGTCCATATGTAGTCATTCCGAAAGGTGCCAGGAACCGTCAAGGGTCAGGGGGACATGGCGATATCGGTGTCCACCAGGGGGGGCGTACAGATACCCCCGCGATATGCATTCCATTGCCCCCAGATTCTGCCCCATGTCCCCGGCCTACCACGGGCAACATACACAGTCTTCTCCCTGAACATACACCAGTCCATATTCTCCTTCCATACTGACACGGTGGGCGGCCGCTGGGCACCCCAAAGCTGCGCTATATCTCTCTTGGCAATCATGTTCCCCAGGGCCGCCCACCGAGTCTGAGCCGCGCTATAATCATTGGGCTCCCACACATTCAGGACACAGCGACGCACCTCCGGCAGCAGCACAACCCCAGTGACCTGTCCCATAACCGTTTGTACCCGGCGCCAGTAGTCCGCCACCTCGCAGCACTCCCACAGGATATGGAGAAAGGTGGCACTGAGCCCACAACCCCGCTTACAGAGCCCATCGTCGGAATATCCCATCGAGACCAAGCGAGGACCTGTCACATACACCCGGTGAAGAATCTTAAGCTGTACCAACCGGAGACGGGCTGGAATGGCGACCTCTTTGGGGGACGACAGTGCAGACTGCCAGTCCTCGTCGTCCAATTCCACCCCATCCCCCGTCCAAGCCTCCCGAAGGCGCACCAAGAGGTCAGCCCGATGATTAATCAGTTTCTTATAAATTAAAGAAATAGTGCTGTCCGGGACATGTCCGTCAAGTATGCGGTCCTCGAGGGGCGAGGAAACCGGGATCGTGGTCCCCTCTCCAAAGACCGAGAGCAGGGCGTGTCGAACCTGGGCATAGCGGAAGAACTCCCTGTCCGTAAGCTCATATTCGGCCTGAAGAGCCGCGAAAGTCTTAACCGCGCCCTTATGCCACAGGTCTCCCACTTTGCTGATACCAATCGTGTCCCACTGGTCAAACCCCTTCGTAGTCCAGAGGCTCCCCAGGCGATCGGAGGCAAACAAAGGAGTAGCACATGTCAGTCGCTCACCCCAGCCCGTGGCCGCAGTGGCGGCCCTCCAGGTCCGCACAGCAATCTTAGTAGGACCCGTAAGGGTCCGGCCAGCCGAGCGGGAGTACAGCGCCCTGTTATAGTCCCCGCCGGGAAGCAGGAACTTGTCCATCTCATACGCCGGGTTCAGGCCAGGCGCATACGTGGCATGGTTGATGGCCGAAAGCTGCGCGGCCCAATAATACCTGCGAATGTCGGGAAGCGCGATGCCCCCGTCATACCAGGGGAGAGTAAGCTTAGCAAGAGCAATACGCGCCCGCCCGTCCCACACCAGTCTCCTCTGCAGGCTCTCTACCTCCCGAAAGTAGGCCACTGGGATGACGTCGAAGGAATTCTGGAGTGCATAGAGGAACCTGGGAAGGGACATCATTTTGAACAGCGCGGCCCGACCCAGCGGGGACAGGGGCAGCCTGCACCACCGGGCCGTATCCTCTCGCAATCGCCGAAGCGGACGCAGGAGATTCAGCTCATAGCGAGCCACCGGGTCCAGCGAAACGTGTATCCCCAAATACTTAAAGCCGCTCAGTGATACCTGGATCGGAAGCCGAGGCGGTAGGAGTGGAGGACCACCGGAGATCGGATAGACGCAGGATTTAGACCAATTGATCGTGAGACCGGAATTATTCCCAAAGGAAGTCAGAACGTCAAAGAGGACGTTGAGCGACTGCCGCGGTGAGGTGAGATATAGGAGAATATCGTCCGCATACAGCGAAACCCGATCTTCAAAGCCCGGGGCCCACCGGATCCCTCGAAGCGAGGGCTCCCAGCGGAGCCAAGCCGCGAGTGGCTCCAGGGCGAGCGCGAAGAGCAAAGGGGACAACGGGCATCCCTGCCTCGTGCCCCTGCCGAGGGCAAAGGGCCGAGAGACCCGCCCGTTCACCACCACCTGAGCCATGGGTCCCGTGTACAGAAGCTTCACCCAGCCAATAAATCCTTCCCCAAAGCCAAATTTAGCCAAGACAGCCCAGAGGAATGGCCACTCGATGGTGTCAAAAGCCATCGTGGCATCCAAAGAAACCAGCACGGCCGGTTCGGAGAGGAGCTCCGCCCTGGCGAGGGCGCCATGAAGACGCCGCAAGTTAAGAGCGGTGTTACGATGCGGGATGAATCCGCATTGGTCCGGATGAATCAGATCGCACACGACGCTCAACAGACGATTGGCAAGAACTTTCGCCAGGATCTTAGGCTCCGCATTTAGCAGTGAAATAGGCCGGTAAGAAGTACAGCGATCTCGCGGCTTGTCCTCCTTGGGGATAACGACTATCGTGGCCAAACGCTGATCGGCCGGGAGGGAACCCGCCGCCAGAGACTCACGGAACATGCGACTGAGGAAGGGCGCAAGCTTGTCAGGGCGCAATTTATATAGCTCAATGGGCAGACCGTTGGGACCCATAGCCTTGCCCGAGCGAAGGGAGCGGATCGCGGTCGCTATTTCATCCACCGACAAGGGGGCGTCCAGCCGCTCACGGTCCTCAACAGACAGGCAGGGCAAGGCGATATCCCTCAGTAGAAGGCGAGAGTCGTCCTCATCCCTGTCAGTCACTGGGGAGTACACAGCCCGGAGGTGGTCGGCAAAACATTCCACAATCTCGTCAGGCTCCGTCACACACACACCATCCGCAGCACGCAACTCCGGGACCACACGATTCACTCTCTCCTTCCTGTCCAGCCACGCGATCAACTTTCCCGCCTTGTCCCCGGCATCGTACAGTCGACCCTGCTGCTCCCTATACATAGTTTTGGCCGCGTCAGTGACCAGGGACCTATATTCAAACTGTTTCAGGCTGAGGGCATGGAGCCCGTCCGGAGTAACATTCGCCTCCAAGGCCGACTCCAGCCCCAAGATGTCAGTCTCCAGCCTCACCACTGCCTCACTCTTGACCCTCTTAGCCACCACTATCTGGGAAAGGGCGTGTCCGCGGATCACGGTTTTAAAGGCTTCCCACAGGGACATTGCAGAAGACACCGACCCCTCGTTATCCAGGAAGTATTGGTCCATAGCCTTAACCAGGCTGTCACGAGTCGTAGGGTCTCGCAGGTACCATGGGTTAATGGGAGCGATCCGCCCTGCAGACCGCGGCCCGATGTCAAAAACAAGCCACAGCGGAGAATGGTCGGAGATACCCCGCGCCAGGTGCCTGACCTCTCGAATCCGACCAGTCTGCGCCGCGGGCATAAGGAAGTAGTCTAACCTAGAGAGACTCCCATGGGCCCCCGAGTGAAAGGTGAATTGGCATTGGGTCGGATGCATTAATCTCCAACTATCCACCAGGCCGAAGGTCTCCAGCATCCCACCCAGCCATGCCTGGGCAGCGGGGAGGGTCCTTGGTGGGTGACGATCCAGTTCACCCGAAACCACAGAATTAAAGTCCCCGCCCATGAGCAGGAGGCTGTCCGGAAGGTCAAGCAGCATTCGACCCAAGTCAGTGAAGGTGGAGTTCTGGAGGCCCGGGGGGACGTAAACTGAAACCAGGGCAAGGGGCTGCCCCTCCCACCTCCCAATCAAACACACATAGCGCCCTCTGTCATCCGAGACTATCTTAGTGATCTCCACCGGAAGTGAGGTTCGCAGCAGAATGCCCACCCCCCTGGAACCAGTTGTGAAACCAGAATGGGCCACAAGGCGGTATCCCCCCCTGTTCATTGCATGACAAACATTGCCAACCAGATGCGTCTCCTGGAGAAACACCACATCAGGAGTCAAACGACGCAAATATTGCAGTACTACACCCCGCTTGATACGGTCCCCCAACCCATTAACGTTCCATGACATAAGCCTCAACCCATCCCCCCCCATCCCCCCCAATAGATCAAGGGTCCCCCAGCCTGCAGCACAGTTCCCAAATGTGGACAAAAATCAGTACCTCGCCCTGTAAACAAAAAACACACAGCAAAACAAACCCTCCTCCCCCCCATCCCCACCCCAGGACCAACTCCCCCCACCCTGCACCCCTGCGGGCCAAAAAACCCCCCCAACTTGCAGTGTGCCTGTCGCCCCACTAACCCCATTCTACGAAAAGAACCCAGAGGAGGTAAGGGACCCGTCCCCGCCCGCCCCCCTCACTGGTCCTGGTAAAACACAATATGCAAATGAAATAAGACCCGACTGTACAGTGCAAAAAGGCAAAATCAAGGACCAAAAGTCATTCTAAAGGGGACCCATCACCTGCGGTGCCCGCAGAGGGTCCGGGACGGCCACCTCCGTCCGGCAGAGAGTCCAGCCAGTCACTTACAGCCACAGGAGAGTCAAAAAAGGCTGTCCGATCCCCATGTTCCACTCGGAGTTTTGCAGGGTAGAGCATCGAATACTTTAGGCCCAGCTCACGGAGACGACGCTTCACCCCTTGGAATCCCATCCGTTGTTTCTGGACCAGTTGCGTGAAGTCCGGGTAAAAATTGATGGTCGAGTTCTCATGACGAACCGGGCCGTGGGTCCGTGAGGCCTGCAGAATAGCGTCGCGGTCCCTGTAGTAGAACAGTTTGGCCACGATAGGCCTCGGGGGGGCCCCCGGCCGTGGCCGACCGCCCGGAACTCGATGGGCCCGCTCCACGGCAAAGAACTTACTTAGGCCAGCCGAGGACAACTGTTTCAGGATAAGTTCCTCGACCACGAGGTCAACCGGGCGGCCGTCAGAGGACTCCGGTACACCTATGACGCGGATGTTGTTGCGTCGGGCCCGTCCCTCGAAGTCCTCAAGCCGCCGGGCCATATGGTCGTTAACCACCCTAATGTCTCCAAGCGCGGCCCGCAGATCCGACACCTCCGCACCGAGGGTAGAGGTCCGTGCGTCGAGAGCCTGGACCTTCTCGTTAGTTTTGGAGAGGTCGGCCCGGATCAGGGTGACATCGATCGCGACAGTGTCAATCTTACGGGCCAGGGCCTCATATTGCGTCGCGATGGTTCCCCTGATGCCATCAATGGCGCCCATAATGTCCTGCAAGGATAGTTCCGTAGTGGCGGTCGCGCCTCCTTCCGCAGTATCCGAGGGGAGGCCAGCAGCGCCAGAGGGCCCCCTGCCCTGGGTGTAGCGGTCCATGTTATTGCTCTGGACTGCCCCCCCGCGGAGGGAAGCCTTGGTCTTGCGGCCCTCGGGACCCCCTTTGCCCCCCATGTGAACACGGTCACCCGAGGGGACCTCCAATCAAGAGGTGTAAGGCACCAGCAAGAAGACCACAAAATGTCGGTATAGGGGGTCCGAGGCGATAGGCGCTCTAGTGGCAGATGAAAGAAAACCTCATGCAGAGGCCCAGGAAGCACCTCTCCACCCCGAGCGCACCTCCCTGCCGGTCTCCTGAAGTGCAAAACCGAAACCGAAAGTGGTGGATCGGCAGCTGGCACCGCGCTGAAGCCGCTGTTGTTCAATTGCAGCCCGGTCCCTCGGGTCACCTTCACCCCGGTCACCTCCGTCGGGTGGGTCCCAAAAGTTCCGACGACGACAACTCAGGATTCCCAGGTCCGATTTGAGTTTTGAAAAGAGATATACGCTCAGCTGGTCTTTATCTCCCAGATTCCATAAGCCACGTCAGGATATTCTCAGGATAAATTCCGAGGAGCAGAGAGGGTCCGGGGAGCCCTGTGCTCACGCGACCATCTTGGATGCGCGCTAGGCTCCTCCTCCGAGGCTGGAATATTAATGGAGTAAAGCACAGGAGGCCCATCAGTAGACTAGATGGTACACAGTCAAAGTGCTAAAGACAGTCATGACCCATAACCATCAGGACTCAGATAGAGCAAAAAGACTGGAGAAGAAAAACACAAGTGACAGTAGATGGTACGTGCTCTACAATCAGCATACATTCATCACTGTGCACAAGAAGTGGAACTAGATGCCAGAAGATGTAAAAGACTGGGAAGTCACTGCAGTTCCAGATGCAGACAGCAGTGCAGGGGACACATTCTAGCAAAACTCATGAAACCAGCAGCTAACAGCCATTCACAACCACTCCACCATGTTACACTACATGGAGACTCTGAAGGGCCCCAGGCATGAGTACAGAAGCATGGGAAGCAAATTGGAGAAGGAGGACAACGAAATCAAGATGGTGCAAATATTTTGGCATACATCAGTCATACCATGCAAAATGATGCACACATTCTGCAATGATGCAGATTCTCTCACTGACGATAGTCCGCTTTACAAATGCATATAACATAACATACACAACATGCTTTCCATGTACTTCTCGAAGTCCACTGCAATGCACTTCACTCTCTAATTTAATGCTTCTACTCTGCACCCCCTCTGTGTTTTGTGTCTCCCCATACTCCTCTCTCACCTGGTGCTTCTCCCCCTAGCCTCATACTTACCTTGTTGCTTCCTCGCCAAATGCTTACGCCCCAGCTGCTGTACATTGCTCTCCGGCCCATTGCTTCTCCTCCTCACCACCTTCCTCTGTGTTGCTTCCCCCACCCACGCCCTCCTTCTCCTCTTTACCTTCGCCTTCTACGGTGCATCCTCCCCCATGTTGCTACATCCCTACATCCCCTATGGCATGTTATTCCCCCCAGCCCTCCGTAATACTCCCCTGTCCCATTCTGGCCCTCCTTGTTGCTCCCCCACCACCGTTTTTTCAGTTTAGAAAAATTCTTGTGTCATTCGGTAGGGGCCTCTATTCGTAGTGAGAATGCCAACAAAATGATGCGATCAACAGCACCATTTCAAAGTGTATTTCTTCTAGCAATGCTGCACAATATCGGGGATGCTGTACAGCATGGCTAAAAACCAGAGGGAAAAACAGTAGGTCCCAACAGCGAGACCAATAAACAAACCTGCACATTATGGTTGATCTCACAGTCCTAAGCAAACTAAGCAAGTGACTACGAAAATGTACTTACAAGGCCATGCACCAAAATGCATACATTTATCCATTTGAAAACAACATCCCGTCTGCCCTTTAATTGCCATCTAATGGAAGCTCCGTCTGTTTCCTGTTTTTGCAGGAGTGTGACAGGGCATCCCTAAAGGTTGGTTGAGAACGGGAATGGGCAGATGTTACCCCTGGTGTGACCTCACACATGTCCCCCTAGTCACTTCACTGCTTGACATTCACATACAGAGCAGCGATGTTCACAGAGAAGTCCAGGGCAGCAGCGGCCACAAAAAGCAATTACAAAATGCGAACAGACGCTTTTAAAGTCTGTGAATGTCCTTCAAAATACAAGGGAATACCTTTAGATGTGTCTGGCCTAGAGACAGTCAGCCCCAGCTCAGTCAGCCTAGCCAGGAGAACCTGACAGATGGGGTATAAAGCCCTTCCAGCCCAGTGGGTGTTGCATGCCTGCCTGTCAGCCAGCACAGAAAGGGCTATCACATGGCAACAATAATTTGCGCAAACAACACACCAATCTCTGGTTAAAATGCCCTTGTTCAAAATTACGTTCCTCTGCTCTAGTCTATCATCAACCATAATACTGAACTCAGGTGTTTGGTAATCAGGGGTGCAGCTAGACTTAAATTTTAGGGGAGGAGTGTTAACACTTCAAGCAATAGAGGCAGAGCCAATAGTTCCAACAATGAGGTCTAGGCTATCTTCAGAGCCCTTTTTAGAAAAACAGTGATAAATTGTGCTTTTTAAACACATAGAACATAGGATATGTTCAGAACAACATGTTTTAGTGGATTTGACACCGTTCATAGGCTACGGACAGACATTTTAATAAGGATGATTGAGTGAAACAGCAACTAAAAACTAGTTTGAAAAGATTTTAAGACAAAGCACATTGCAACCAGTTTTCACAACCTTATTTCAGCACAAGTCTAATTTTGACAATTCGCTATCAGTTCTTAGTGTGGCAGGATAACATTTGCTCATTAAATATTTATCATTTCTCATTCAGAGAGGCACTCCTGCCCAATTTCTGACCAAAGGCATACAATCAGGCTTTTTATCTGGAGGTGCAACATATGCTTGTTTATTATGGCTGCACACATGTACAGGTCTCAAAAAGGGGGCAGAGTAGATTGTCACACTTTATTGGGGTGTGTGACTGTCAAGTTAGAAGTTTGATTCCTGATGCATCTTTTCTTTCTTATGAGATAAAGTGGATGTTACTCAGTTGCCATTAATACTGCTTGCTAAATGCTCAATCACAAATCTGTGCAATCTTAAAAAAAACAATAATAGTTGTTGTTAGCGCCCCACATTGAGCAGTTCTTGTAAGCAATTTATAATTGAACTATATATATATATATATACACATACATTCAAGACTAAACAAGGCCTAACGAGTTCCCTAAAAAGGTAGTCACCTTGAAATATTTTTGTATAAAATAGTGCTTTAAGGTGCAGCTCGTGCAAGTATTTCGTCAAGCTCAAGAACACACAGAATGCTCAGTTTGTGGGCGGCTTTGTACTGTGAAGATGTCACTCCAACAGAAAGAGAAATAGTGCCTCTTAATAACATATATTATATCAACAACTATGCTTTCAATTTTGTTCTAAAACCCCCAGTACATACGGTCTAAAATCCACTAAAAATATCAATGTTATCTATAAATATTGGATGAGTAATATGCTTTACAATGTGTTACTTATGTCTTCAGAACATCTTTGGTTAGAATGGCCAAATTCTCTGGAACTGTTGCTCCTACATTTCTACACGATTAAAGCAAGAAATGTGATTCAAACACTTGTCAGTGGGACATTGTTACATGTGGTGTATAAAGCAGTGCATTTTCCTTGTGGAATTCTTTTGCATTGGTATCTTATTATGCTCAGTAATGCTGTTTTTGACTAGGCCAGTGCAAAATGTAAATGACGGTGGTGTAATTTACATAATTTCAGGAATTTCAAGCCACATAAAATTCTTGAACTCAAGCTACTACACGCCTTTGTGAAATTATGTGCCATTCATGATAAAAAAAAAATTACTGTGCCTTTTTTCCACGAATGTACTAAAACAAGAGAACGTGAGCGGTTGTTTTTCACAGTGTTTTTTGTGTGCTATTTTTAAGGGTGAAATGCATCCAATGTAAACAATTGAGTTGATGCATTTTGCAATAAAATGTAAAGCAAATGATTCACATTTTACATAATTATGCGTAGTTTTGGTTAATTTAGCTGATTTAGCATAATTATGCAGAAGCAAATTACGCAAATTTTACACACCACTATGTTTGACAGGCATACATTTAGTTTGTTTGCAGAGTAAGGAATTACACTGGCTTGAAAAGCCACGATACACCAATCCGATACCTACAGAAGGGTAGTACTCTTGTTTCACTGTGCTGCCTCGGCATAGAAAACATACCGGGAAAACACACAAGACATTTTTATATCTGTTGTACACTACGAGAAGTCATTCTAAGTGGTACTTGGCACAGGCACTTGCTTAGTAAGAAGAAGTGTGTAAGGTTAAACACATATTATATTGCCATCCCAAATGTAGCCGAGTTTTCTCCCAGTCTATACAGAGGTCAAGTCCCTGACATCTTTGCTATGGGAATGCTATCACCAACAATAGCTACAAGCCATTACACAAATAAGCAGAATCTTAATTAATTTATAATGGCTGTTAGAAATAGGATTTCTGGTTGGCTAGGGCTTGCGCCTAAGCCAGGCAGCAACCACCACTTTAGTCAGGGCAAGGGAGTTACATGCTGAAGATAAGCCCTGCTCACCCCTTTGGTAGCTTGGCACAAGCAGTTAGGCTTATCCCAGAGGCAATGTGTAAAGCGTTTGCGCAAAACACACACAGCAGCAACACACTAGGCACACCACAAAAGAAACTCCACACAAGGTTATATATAAAAATAGCCTTTGTATTATCCAAAACACATTAGAATAGTAATCACACAATCTACACTGTGCCAACTGGCACTAGGCAATATTTACAGGGGATTATATACACATGAAAGGGCCAATTGGGCCATTGTCAGAACCATCAGAAAGCACAAATTGAAAATGTAGAACACAACCAGTCCTTAATGGCAAAAACACTGTATGCAGCATTATATCCTGCAACATAAATCATATTATGCAATAGGTATCATATCAGGCAGAAAATACATTATGCACCAACCTCATAACCCTAAACACAGTATGCAATAACCTCCTAAGCAGAAATTACATTAGGCAATAACCTCATATGCCTAAACCTCAGATTAGGGAATAACCTCCTAAACATAAGCATCAGAGGCCTAACTCAGGGTGCATAAATCACATTCCCTAGGCACCACATAAATCATATTAGGGCCTCGTGCCCTATCAACCTAACACTGTCCCCCAGGCCAACTGGCCTTCTCAGAGGGCTCAAATGCCCTATGTCCATAATGTCAGAGCATGTGCCAATGCAGCAGAATCCAAAAGTGCGCCATTGCGCTGGGCTCAACGTTGCAGCTGCCACTAATTGAGGTGCAGCTTTGAAGATCGCTGTGCAGAGAAATGTGGGCACTGGCACTCACTGTGCCCTGGGTCCCCACTGGGACTTTCTAAAACAACACATGCCCAATCATTGCAGTTGCCCAATACAGCGGCGCAACTGAGGAAAATGAATCAGCACTGGGCACTCCTCAAAATGCTCTCTGGGCACCGAATGGTGCTCTATCAACAAAGTTGCGTCCCAACGTTGCAGCTGCCCGTTTTGGATTTTGGTTAAATTTGGCTTTGCATTTGCCCCTGATTTTAATCCTGAGCCCTCTTACCTGCACGATAAAATCTCGAATTCCACCGCTGTTGGGCGGGCCCCTTTCCCGGAGAAGCTGGAATCTTGGCAGCCATATTAGGTGCACATTGGGACGCCTGGCGGCACCATCTTGGAGCTCGGACGTTCTAGTCGTCACAAGGACACTAGACGTCTACATAAGGGGGGTAAATTAGGCGGAGAACCTTGCTAGTCGAGAGCGTCTAGAGCGCGTTGCGCAATTTGTTGTTTGCTATCCCGCTTACTACTGGTTTTTAAAAATTATCCCGTTTTGAATTTTGGTTAAATTTGGCTTTGCATTTTCCCCTGATTTTAATCTTGAGCCCTTTTACCTGCACGATAAAATCTCGAAATCCACCGCTGTTGGCCGTGCCTCTTTCCCGGAGAAGCTGGAATCTTGGCGGCCATAGTAGGTGCACATTGGGACGCCTGGCGGCGCCATCTTGGAGCTCGGACGTTCTAGTCGTCACAAGGACGCTAGACGTACACATAAGGGGGTCATGCTGACGCGCAGCGGATTCGCGCAGCGGGGTTGCCGGATTTCCGCCGGAGTTACGCCTGAGTTCAGCCCGTCTGCGCCCGTCTGCGCTGAGGACGCGCTGCGGGACGGGCTGGGCACAGAGGACTTGTATTCGTTGCCCCAGGTAATATGCTCGTACTCCTTTCAGGAGATGATCGCTTTAAAGCCTTCTTTTCTAGCCTGTCACCACAGGTTTTCGCCTGAGGGCTTCTTATGTTCTACGGTATGCCATACCTGTAATGGTACTTTACTGCCCCCTTGCTCTAATAATGGGACTATACATACCTCTATCATTCCATGGAACGAAACCCAATTTAGAAAGGGTTTTCTAGTCAATGCTAGGTCACTTATTAAAAATAATGTCGCTTTTCATGAGTTTGTGACTGCGAGGAAACCCTCTTGGGTGTTTGTGACAGAAACTTGGGCTTCAGACTCTTCTGGTCACGATTTACTGATGGCTATCCCTGAAGGCTATGCATTGCATAGACTTGATAGAACTAGATGTAGGGGAGGTGGGCTGGCAATTCTTTATAAAACTTCCTTTGTCTGTAGTATCAAAGCCCTGTCTGAGTCCTCGGACTCCTTTGAGGCCATGTACTTTTGTATCTCCTGTTCCCCCTCTGTATCTTTTACAGGCATCCTTATTTATAGACCTCCTGGACCCAGATTCAACTTTAGCTGTGAGCTCTTTAGAATTTTGGAACCCTATTTTGGTAAGCTCTATCTTACCATACTTGGGGACCTAAATTTTCATTTGGATGACTTGGGGTCTAATGATACGCTTTCCTTGGTTGACTCGCTGGACGCGTGTGGCTTCACCCAACTGGTAAACAGTCCAACCCATCGAGCCGGCCATATTCTAGACGGGGTGTTTTCCAACGACCCGAGACTGTCGGTTGGTCCCCCCCTGTGTCTGGTCTGGTCCGACCATTTGGCAGTACCTTTAGAATTAGCATCTTCCCCTGTAGGTGCACCTAAGCTGAGTTCCACCAACAGAGAACCCAAAAGGAGCTATAGGAACATTACCAACGAAGCCCTTGCTCCATTTATAGGGGCTATCTCGTATTCTTCCACCAGGGAAGCTGGTGAGGCTGCACAAGAGCTCGTTAATTCTATCACTAGAGCGGTTGATGTGCTAGCCCCCGCTTCCCTTCGGTACTCAGCAAGGCGTAAACCCTCAGCTCCTTGGTTCTCTGAGCCGCTAAGGCTCTTGAGGCAGAGCTGTAGGAGACAGGAGAGAAGATGGCGAAAATTCTGGGACTCCACTGAAGGAGAGGCACACAAACGTCTGCTGCGAGAATACAAGATCAGGGTGATAAAGGAAATGCAGGAGTTTTTCTCTAACCTTACCACATCCCTTATGTCATCTAAGGAACTTTTTAAGATCGTGGATTCCCTTTGTTCCCTGCAAGTGCCTGATCCAGTTGTAGGGTCGCAGGAGCTGTGTAATGAAATCTCAGAGTTTTTCCACAATAAAATCGAGGATATCTATCTTGCTCTGGAAACACAGAGGAGTACTTTGGGGACTCACTCCCCCCTGGCCCTGGGAAAACTGGAGTCTTGGACTAGAGATCCCTCTAAGACCCTTACCCTTTTCCCGCCGCTTTCCCTTGAGGAGCTTGATCTTCTGCTGAACAGGACAAAGTCAGCCTCTACTTTGGACCCTTGTCCCCTGAAAGTGTTGAAAGCATGTCGGGACACCCTATTACCTCCTTTGATGGAGGTGATGAATGGTGCCATGGCACAGGGTATTTTTCCAGTAGCCTGGAAAAAGGCGATAGTGAGGCCCCTGCTTAAAAAGCCCACCTTGGACCCAGAAATGCTTAAAAACTTCCGTCCTATATCTCTGCTGCCTGCTCCAGCTAAAATGCTCGAATCCCACCTGAATTTTCATCTGTCGGCCTTCCTGGATTCCTCTGGGTACTTTGACAACTCCCAGCATGGATTCAGGAAATTCCATAGTACGGAATCAGCACTCACTATGGTGGTGAACAATATTCGAATGAAGGTGGACCAAGGTCAGACCACACTTTTGGTCCTACTGGATCTAACGGCAGCATTTGATACCCTGTCTCCCTCGACTCTAACATCACGTCTAAGGGAGTTAGGAGTAGCGGGCCCGGCCCTGAGCCTCCTGTCCTCTTTTCTAGATCTAAGAGAGCAGAGGGTCAAGCTTGGAGAGTTCCTCTCCCCTGCCAAATCCTTGCAATGTGGGGTTCCACAGGGGTCGGCCTTGAGTCCGACCCTGTTTAACATCTACGTGGCCCCTCTTGCTAGGCTTGTGAAATCGCAGGGGATGGAGGTTGTGTCATATGCCGATGACACCCAAATCATGGTGTCCCTGGCTCACTCGGCTAGTACCTCCGCGTTCAACTTTAGGAACTGCATGCAAGAAGTCTCCAAATGGATGATTCAAAACTCCCTAAAGTTGAACGGCGATAAATCCGAGGTTCTGATCTTCGGTAACAATCAGGATATCTGGTTCAGCGAGTGGTGGCCCCCATTTTTGGGAACTTGCCCTATTCCATCACACTCGGCCAGGAACCTTGGCATTATATTTGACACCTCGTTGACCATGACTCTCCAGGTAAATAGAACGGTGGCTACTTGCTGGGGGGTTATTAGGATCCTTAGGAGAATCGTTCATTATCTCTCCCCCCAGGCCCGTAAGCAGACGGTAGGTGCTCTAGTGGGTTCAAGATTGGACTACTGCAATGCATTGTATGTAGACATCAACAAGGGTCTCATTCATCGCCTCCAGGTTGTACAGAATGCTGCAGCAAGATTTGTTCTAGCTGCATCTAATGCTTCCTCGGCTACTTTAGCCAGGAAAAGTGTGCACTGGCTTCCAATCCAGCATAGGATTTCGTTTAAACTTCTGAGCCTGGTGTTTGGGGCCCTATTGGCTGGATCCTCCAATGCCTTAGGTTCTCTGCTAACCTGCTATACCCCTAGCAGGTGCCTTCACTCCTCTGAGATGAATCTTCTTGTAGTTCCCTGTGTTAAGAAAGTTAGATGGGGCAGCAGGGCCTTTTCCAATGTGGCCCCCCGATTATGGAATGCCCTCCCCTCAGAGATCAAGGCCCAACCTTCACTAGCCCTTTTTAAAAAAGCGCTCAAAACATGGTGTTTTATTAAGGCCTACCAGTAAGCAAGTTTATTTGATTTAACTAGCATTTTTTGGTTAGGCGCCTTGACGCCCATTGGGCTTAGTAGCGCTCTATAAATTTGTTTTCATTCATTCATTCAGGCGGGACAGCTGGGATAATATCTAAAAAAAGGACACAGGCACCCCTGGGCCCTCTGGACCCCCATGGGGGCCCTAAACACAATGTGGCACATGTTGGAGCGGGTCATACTTCTGTGGGTCCGCTCAGAATAACCAAGCACCGACAATGTGCCTCAGAAGGCATCGAAAGGACCATGGTGAAACCCCACTCACCTGGGCCCTCACAGGGCTGCTGGAGCACTCCGCACGGCTCCGCTGTCAGCCCCCTCTGCACCAGGACTCCTCTCGTGGTGCTGGCAGCAGGCATTAGGAGAGCCTGCTGCCAGCACCTCTCTTCTCTCAGGCGGTGTACGCGGGGCTTCCCTCAGCTCACGGGATCCCCGTCTGCTCACCAGCTCTCCTCCAGCCATTCCTCCGGCCGGCCGCGCTGCGGTTGGTGGCCCCTGCAGCCTCTTCCGGTTTTGGGACCACCCCAAGTCAGCCAAAGCCGCCTAGCTTCCTAGTCGGGCCGGTGGCTCACTTTCTCGGCTGCAATGCGGGGTGGGCACCCGCACAAAAGGCACCATAATGCGGGGTGGGCACCCGCTATTTTAAATATACATAAAGCGGGATAGGCTCCCGCTCGGCTGGGCAAAACGTGGGGTGGGCACCCGCTTCACAACGCAGCACGGGGGAATCCCTACGATGGGGATTCCCTCTAAAACATGAGCAGCTCAGTGCTGCAAAGCCCATGCGCTCCTCTTCTGGGGCAAATTACCATATAGCGCTCACGAGGCACTAAGTCCTGGAAAACACAAGGCAAAGTTCTAGGGGCACAGCTGGGCCCAGGGAGGCCAGCACACAGGGCCCTCCAGCAGGGAGGCAGGCCCTCGTGGCGGTTCCTCCAGGACCCCAGCAGCAGCAAGCCCCCAGCAAGTCCAGGAACAGCACACATCATGGGGTCACAGCCCCTATAGTTCTATTAGACATTCCTTTGTCTGGCCTGGCACAGGGCTTGGGGGAACCAGCAAAAACTGGTTCAGGGGGGAATTGGAGCACTCTGTTTACCAGACTCCTCTTCCCCTTTGTCAAGGGGGAGCTCGGTGATCAGACACACCACAGAGGGCGGAGAAAGCATTGTACAGGGCAGGCACAATCCTATCCAGGGGCAGGGGACTACTCCTCCCACTACTCCAAATGTAGATGTCCTATTCAGCCTAGTGCTGACTCACCCTGCCCCTCCTGGATCCACACACACATCCCAGCCCCTGTCACTAAAGAGCCAGACATGCAATTCACATCAGGCAGACAGACACATAGCACACAGAAATGCCAACTTCTAAAAGTGGCATTTCTAAAACAGTTTTAATAAATCTGTGCACACCATTGCGCAGCATTTATTATTACCATTCCAAATATACTAAACTTGACCACGCTGCCCCTCTCATATCAGGAATTACCATTGAAACACTTATCAGGGAATCCCCAATGCATTCCTATGGGAGGGCATTCCCACAGAAGTGAGAAACCAAAATGGCTGTTTGTCACTACCAGGACATGTTACACACTTAAGGTACCTTTCCTATCTTTTACCTACAATGCACCATGCCCATAGGGTTAGCTAGGGCCTCCTTTAGGGGTGACTGAAATACAGTAAAAGGGGGTCACAGACATGGCACACACTTTAGGTGCCATGTCACAGCGGCAATAACACTGCGCGTGCAGGCCCTGCAATGGCAGAGGCCTGAGATAGGTTTGAAAGGCTACTTTGGTGGGTGGCGCAATCAGCGCTGCAAGCCCACCAGTAGCATTTCATCTACCAGCCCTGGGTATATGAGATACCACTTTATAAGGGACTGACAGGTAAGTTAAATAGGCCAAGCAGGTGTAGACCAATCTTACCATATGTAACACAGAGAGCACACTCACTTTACACTGGACAATCTTACCATATGTAACACAGAGAGCACACTCACTTTACACTGGACAGCAGTGCTAAAGTGCCCAGAGTCCTTAAACCACCAACACCATGTCAGAGAAAAGGTTAGGAGAAAGGCAAAAGGTTTAGGGATGACCCTGCAAAAAGGGCCAAGTCCAACAATTGCCCTGCTACCCTCCATCTGAAATACAGACAAGAACATCCCACTGATCATAATATATACAATACACTAAAAAACATTTCAGAGAGCACAATGCTTTCTCAAAATATAATCAAATCCAAAATCTAATACAATACCAGAAATATGTATGTACTTGTTTCCACACAATATTAAAAACCTCTCATGATTAAAAATACATTGTCTCATATTACAAACCCATCATGAAAACACTACATTTTCTTTTGAGCTTCAAGGTGAGTTTGATAATCGAAGTAGACAGGATTTAGCCTTACTTGAGAAATAGAAATTCGCAACCAACGCCTGTTTCCCTCCAACTTCTTCTTCTTCGGGTCTGCAATATATGTGGCAATAAAATAAAATCCGTATTTGTAAAGCGCAAACTACTCACCCTTACGGGTCTCAAGGCGCTGGGGGCCGTCGTGGAAATTAAGTGAGCTATTGCCCAGAGCCACATGGTGCTGAGCTGCCGCCAGGGATCGAACTGTGAACCCTGTGCTTCAAAGTCAGCTGCCCTGGCCACTGCACCACACCTCTCTACAAACAATAAGCATTCAATCTATGTATCTCATTTGGACAGCACTGCATAATTACACCATTTATAAACGCATCATGATCAAACAGACCAAATATCTTCTATTCATATTGCACCCTAACCCAGCATGTTGGCAAAACTACTATCCTACATAGTGTACCCCCAAAGAAAGTACACTGTCAGGAATCCAAAACCAATTTCTCTGGGGAGAATTTCTATGTCGCTAACTGAAAGGTCAATCTGATTTACATTAAGCCTTTCTTATAATTTCCTGTCACGAGAACAATCAAAGGAGGAAACGAAAAGAAGAAACACAAAACAGCCATAGTAAAATTATCATCAAAGTAATCAATGAGACCCTACAGAGAAATTGATATCAGCATTATCTAACAAACTAAAATGACCTCCCACTGTGTTTCCAACTTAAAGATACCTGGTGAAAACTACAATATCCAACTATCATATGCAATCTTGAGACCACTGACTCATTGTCAGTGAAATTGCTGTCCCACACTCGCAGCTCCACCATTAAGTGAGGCCTGCCCCTGCCCCTTCACTCTGGAGTCTTGGTGATCGAGGCCCTCCTCCACCCGCAGGTTTCCCTGCGCCTCATCCCTAGTGGTCCAGTGGACGTCTGTCTCCTTCCTCTCGCTCTGCACTTTCACTCGTTTTTCTGCCCTCTTCTATTTTTCACCTTTCTGCACTTTTCTGCATGTCTGCTCTTTTGTTCCTTATTTCTGCCTATTTTCCCCCTTTCCTTTATCTCCTTTAACCCTTATTTCCCAGCCACTGCTGCCCTCATGGCCCCACCCCCCGCGCGACCGGCCCAATTCAGCTCCCCTCTCCGCTCCTGCCTCCCAGCTGTCCAGCCCTCCCTGATCCCTACTTAATGGTGACCGCTTTGTGGCTGCGTGCAGCGGGCGCACCAAAGGCAAGCCCGTCTGCTCCCGTCTGTGACCCGACCACGACCAGCGCCAGGAACCCTGGACCTCCGGCCCGCCAACGCTATGACCCAGAGGCACTCCATGCACTCAACCCTGGCTGCAACAACTACTGCAAGCTAGCATCACCAGCCAACACCCACGGACCCTTCAGATGTTACTGCTGCCGGCACTCCTGTAGCACCGCCAAGAACATGGACCCAGCGCAACCTGCCCGCAAGAACACAACCAAACCAAAGACCCTGCAATGCATTCTCCTCAATGTCCGATCCCTCCATAAACATGCCACCGAAATCTAGGACCTCCTCGACAGCACCACCCCGGACGTAGCGTTCTTCACCGAAACCTAGACCAACACCACTTCGGGACCGCACATCGCCATCGCCATCCCCCAAGGATACAAGATCTCCAGGAAGGACTGCACCACCTGCCCGGGAGGAGGAATCGCCATCGTTCACAAATCCAGCCTCCACCTGAGCACACACCCCGACAGGCCCACTGAACTGATGGAACACCTTCACTTCAAGATACTGGCCAGCCCCACCGCCACCCTCCGTGGAACCCTCATCTACCGACCCCCTGGACCCTGCAGACCTTTTGCCAACTCCATCACGGACATCATCTCCCCGCAGGCCATTGCATTCACCAACTACACCCTGAAGGGAGACCTCAACTTCCACCTAGACAACCAACTGGATCCCAACACCACATCCCTCCTGGACAACTTCCACAACATTGGACTATACCAGATCATGACCAAGCCAATGAACTCGGCAGGACACACCCTCAACCCCCTCTTCACTACAGGAAACTCCATCACCTTCAGTCACCCCACCCATGGACGGACCATCGCTGCATCCACTTCACCTTCAGAACACCCACCATCCACAGACACCAGCACCTGCTCCCACAAAGAAACTGGACCAAAATCACTGATGACCAGCTCACCTCCTCACTCAACAATTCCACCCCTACCATCTCAGACAGTGCCAACACCCTGGCCCTTCTCAAGAAAAACAACAATACCCGTGCCAAGAAAGCCACATGGTTTACCACTGAACTTCGAGATTCCAGATGCACTTGCCGCCAACTCGAAAAGGCCTGGAGGAGCACCAAATCCACAGAAGCCCACAACAACTTCAGAGTCGCCACCAACGCTCACCATCAACTCATCAGAGAAATGAGGAAAAAAGCTATTGAAGACAGAATCTCCACGCACGTGCACAACAACATGGAAGTCTTCAGCATCAGCAAGAAGTTCGCCTAACCCACCTGTGAGTCTACTGACATCCCTTCCTCACAAGACCTCTGCGACAAACTGAGCACCTTTTTCCACCACAAAATCAAGAGCATCTATGACAACTTTGACAAAGACAACCAAAACACTGAACCCTCACTAACCACCCCCGAAGGCCGGAAACCAGTGATTGACAACTGGACAGCCCTCACCACCGACACACTGAAGACAATTAAGTCAATCCACTCAGGGGCCCCCACAGACCCCTGCCCCCACCACATCTTCAACAGAGCCACCAACACCATCGCACCCTTGCTCTGCCACACCATCAACCGCTCCCTGGTGACGCCTCATTTCCCGACAACTGGAAACATGCCGAGGTCAACCCCCTCCAGAAGAAACCCTCGGCGGACCCCACCAACCTCAAAAACTACAGATCCATCTCCCTGCTCCCATTCCCAGTGAAAGTCATTGAGAAAGCCATCAACAGCCAACTCGCCACATTCATTGAAGAACACAACATACTCAACTCCTTCCAGTCCGGCTTCAGAAAAAAACACAGCACGGAAACTGCCCTCCTTGCCGCAACAGACGACATGCACACCCTACTGGACAAAGGAGAGACAGTAGCCCTCATCCTCCTCAACCTCTCAGCAGCATTTGACTCAGTCTCCCACTGCACCCTAATACGCAGACTCTACGATGCAGGAATCCAGGACAAGTCCCTCGACTGGATCCGCTCCTTCCTCTCCAGCAGGACGCAGTGGGTCAGACTCCCCCCTTTCCTCTCGGACCCTACACCTACCACCTGCGGAGTCGCTTAGGGCTCCTCCCTCAGCCCGACACTTTTGAAAATCTACAAGGCTCCACTCGCCCCCATCATCAGAACCTACTGACTCAACATCATGTCATACGCAGACGACACCCAACTCATCCTTTCCCTATCCAACGAGCCCAACACCGCCAGACACAACTTTCGAGATGGCATGGAAGCTGTCGCCAAATGGATGAAAAACAGTTGCCTACAACTAAACACCAAAAAAACAGAAGTACTCATGGGCCCAAACCCCGATGCCAGGAGCGACACCTGGTGGCCCCCGCCCTCGGAAACCCGCATACAACCTGGGAATAATCCTGGACTCCGAGCTCAAAATGGACCACCAAATCAACTCCGTCTCGTCTTCCTGCTTCCACACCCTCCGCCTCCTTCGTAAGACCTTCAAATGGATCCCCCTCGAACACCGAAAGACCGTCACTCATGCCCTGGTCACCAGCAGACTCAACTACGGCAACGCACTCTACACCATAATAAACAAATACCTCACCCACAAGCTACAGGACATCCAGAAGGCAGCCACAAGACTAGTCCTCTGCCAAAACACAGCCACATCTCCCGGCACCTGCGCACACTCCACTGGCTCCCCGTCAAGTCGAGAATCACTTTCAAGATACTCACCCACGCACACAAGGCCCTCCACGGCACCGGACCAGCAAACCTGAACAGCCAACTCAAATTTCACACACACCAAAGGACCTTACGATCAGCCCAGCTCTCCTACACCGTGGTACCCTGCACCAGAAAGACCAGATTGGGAGGGCACTCCTTCTTCTTCCTCATGGCCAAGGCATGGAACGCTCTTCTGCTCCACCTCAGACAGACATCACTCCCCATCATCGCAAGAAACCTCAAGACCTGGGACTTCGACAGACCCCCTCCTTGATGGAATGGAACCTGCACCCCCCCACCCCTAGCACCTTGAGACCCTTACGGGTGAGTAGTCACGTTTCAACAAACCCCTGATTGATTGATTTGTCAGAAAAATCACTCCTCTAAATTTAATAATGAAATTGTAAAAGGAAAGATGAATAAATCATAAGAGGAGTCTTGGGGCAGGTCCAGGGTGATGACACTGTGGTGGGGGAATGGTAGTGCACTCTCTTGTCCCTTCTCTGTGCATGTGGTTTTGGCTGTCTATTTCAGGCCAGCCACACCCTCATACACAGTGAACTTTGCTCTAGCTCTAGCTGTGTTTCTGGGGCTGGAGAAAGCAGGTGCAGGCTCCCAACACTCAGGCCAATCCTGATGCTGCTTGTATGCAGCGTCATGATTGGCCGCAGTGCATTCTGGGAGCCTGTGCCCAGAAGAGTGTGATGCAGCGGACGGTGGACGGTGGACGGCGGGTATCAGGCAAGACATTTTTGTTGCCAGGGGATACAGGGTAATTGGTCCCGATCCTCAGAAAACCTTTGATAATAGGGCCCAAAGCTTAGGGTTTACTTGTTCATGGCAATGGGAGACCACTTCCCCATTGTAAGTACTCAGCTTGACATCAGGTAGCATTCAGTTGGCATGACTGAATGCTACCTGACGTCAGTAACCGGACGTCCTTTCTTCTAATTCAATGCTTTCGCTATATCTAGCAGGATTCACTTACCATTAATACTCATTACTCCCTGAGGAAGCCCCAAGTCCAGACGGCCAATTTAGGGGGTAAAACACATGTTGGCTGTTTTATTTAAATATCCCTTGTCCTATCGATCTGTAATCCATTGCTGCAGTACAAGACTCTGAATTCTGATAAGAGTCAAGTACCACATAGATCTTCATATGGAGCAATACATAGGAATTTTTCCAGAAATAAAAGTGAAGATTCTTACTTGTTCTAGCAAGTAATTTTTGTTGTAATTCTATTGTGTACCCTGAGCCTCCCCTCCCCCAGCCTCCTCCTCCTGCCCACCCTGTAACTTTGGTAGGGGACGGGTAGCTACTGAACAGGTTTGCAATCAAACGAGAACACACCATTCCTGTTACCATTGAACCGAAAAAGAAAAACCTACCAAAACTTATGAAAAAAATTTCCTACAGCAGATTGACCATTAACGGAGATCTCTATATATGTCATGCAGTTCAAAATTCCGTTATCCTAATGTCACATACTAGCCAAGAAATCGCAAATATCCTAAAACACCAATCTTGTGTATCTGTGAATATAATCCCATGAAGTATGAAACTACTCTAGAATTAAAAGCATTCATTTTAATTTAACAAAAATAAAAATGATCAGACTATCTCAATTAAAAGCATAATCTCGTGTAGTGACATTAGTCTGTTAACACTCCAAATACAATGGCTGCCTCCCAGGATTAAAACGAAGACCAATCTCTAAACATAAACACTGTGTATAAGTGGTTTTTAACGTTTTGACTTCTGTGGACCCCCCATTTAATCAATATTGGAACCTGGAACCCGGGAACTCCCACAGAATCAATATTGGAATCTGGGGGACACCCTCTGAGTCATTATTAGAAGCCAAGTACCAAATGCTGAAATGTGTTATATAATTCACAAATAAACATAAAAAAATAATATTTCAATTGGTAAGTTAGAGCTTTTCTAAATTAAATTGAGGCCACTTATCAGCCACACAGCGCTCTGTTATATGCACTTGTCCTGCCCACATGATTCAATCTGTGGGTACAAATTAAATCTTTTAGCCTCCAGTGTCAATTTCTTTCATATTTAGAGAACTTTAAAAAAAATTCAATTGTACACTTTGCTTTTTTATTTATAAATACTTTATTAAGCTGTTAATAATGTTTTATTTTCTAATCAGTCATGGATATCATGAGTACGCTTCGCAGACCCCCTGGTGTCCCGGGACTAGGTTTAAGACACACTGCTGTACAGGATATCTAGAAGTTAAATGCTGAATAAGCTTCACCCTGCCACATCTCTTTAAATCATTTTACCACAGTGATTCAATATGATCAAAAACAGTATCTCATTAAAGATTTTATATCATTTCACAGATTGTACAAATAAAAGTGACTGACAAAACAATGAAGAAGTATGATAATCTCCCCAAGCATGAAATTTCCATTTAACAAAAATAAAAATGATCACACTATCCTAATGTGTGGATAACATAGAGAAAGCCAATATATCGCTGTAGCCTGCCAGCTCATTTAACTTGGGACATCACTCATGCTATTGGTAAGAATATCAAGAAAATCTACATGAAGGTATGTAGTTTGAACCACTGTAGAGTGAAGAAAATTTCGAATACGTTTTTGGTAAGGCACACCACAGCCACAGCACCTAAAGGTCAGCCTTCCTCCTTTGACCAACCCTCACTTCAATCTAACACTGGTCATGCAAAGTTGGTGGGGATGACCTATTGTACTAAGGCATGGGTTACACCAATACAGGTAATATCATAAAGGAGGGGTTAAACCATTACAGGGACATCACACAGCCACCTTTCTCCACTGAAACAAGATAGAGGATTGCATAGGAAACAAGGAAGAAGGAGTTGAAGGCACATTGAGAGGATAATGCACACTCGCTCACTAGAATAAACAAGGAAGAGGGATGGATACTTGACTAATCCAAAGGGTTGAGGGTATGGAGGCTAATAAGGTGTATACAATTTGTTTTAAATCTAAACACGACAAATGGAGCATGAATGACAGTAATTATTAATAGACATATCCTTAGAATAGGGATAAGTGGATACTCCTCAAACAAACCGTCATATGAAAAAACATAGCTTCAAACATTAATTATGAGTATATATACAGAATCCACATGACATTTCCCTTTATTCTCGGATATATTCCTTCAAATATCTAGGTGGTCTGCTGGATCATGCTCACACCCTATAGAGAAAACTCCCTGGAGAGTCCTTGATTTGGGGTGTATTTGCTGCTCTGTTTTCAGTACCACATATGCTCTCATTGCTTGTGACCCCATTCACTGCATTGTGGATTGTCGTACTCTTGAATATAGAGTGGTTGAGTAACACCACCCTTCCTAGATTCCATATCTTACCATCATCTGTTTTTACAGAATTGCAGAAACGTTTGACAGCTATTAAAGGTTTGGAGAACTTTGAGTCTTTAGCATACCCAGTGGGTGCTTAATGTTTACACAGCCCCCTACTGTTATATTAGATTTCTATGTGTGCTAGTCTGGGTCATACTTTTCTCTTTTCTTGATACTTTATTTCTTGTTGTCTCCACTGTTGCTTAGTGTTTATAACAACCCAAACTTTTCCCCATTTTATCCATGAGGGGAGATGGTGTGAATTAGATTGTGTTCCTTTTGATAGCTTAAGAGGTGTTTTCCTGGTAGTTTGGTGAGGATTGAGGTGAAATTCAATGACCCATTTTCTATTTCAGATTTCCAATTGAGATTGTTGATTTTGGCCAGTAGGCTTCCCTCCTTTAATGTATTATTAAAGCATTCTTCTGCTCTATTTGACTCTGGGTGATATAGTGTTGAGCAGAGATGAGTCATCCCATTCCCCTCAAGATATGATTGCATTTAATTAGGCCAGAATTGCACACCATTGTCTGTTAGTATTGCACAGGATAATTATTCTCTTGCAAAAACTTCATCAAAGACGTTTATTACATTTTTTGAACTTATGTCTGATGGGAGTTTCATTTCAGGTCACCTGGGGTATAGATCTATTAATACTATGATCTAGGGAGTGGCACTTTCACCTGTTGAGGGACCAACGATGTCTAAGGCTAACTCTAACCATGGATTATTTGGGAGCTTCTGTGCATGTGGGGGGTTTCTTGCAGTTAGTATTTTATCACTCTCGCTGCAAGGCCCACTCTCTTATATACACCTTTCAATATGCATGTCCACAGCAGGCCACCAAAAGTCCATCCTTAGTCTTTCATTTGTTTAGACACCCCAAAATGACCTTCCTGTGTTTTTTTAATGAGGTTTTGTCTAAGATATCTTGGAGGAATGTTTCTGGTGCCTATGAACAGGCAATCATCTTGTTCAGCTAGCTCATCTTTAATGTTCCAAAATGGATTTATTTCTTCTTGGATGGTGTTCTTCACTGGCCATTTGCTTTTCAAATACTGTCTGATGATTTCAAGGGTCGGATCTTCCCTGAGATATGTTTTCCATTTAGACTCTGATATCACCCCCTCAGATATACACAAGTTGGTGAAGTCTAATTCCTCCTCTTCATTCTGTGGAGATTCCTTCACAATTCTGACAGTGGTGTATGGTAGTCTGGAAATACAATCTGCTGCATTGTTTTTTATCCCTGGGACTCATTTAAGGTGCATTCTTGCAGCTTAATGATCCATTTCCTGATGCAGATTGAAATTACATCAAAACCTTTCTTTTCAAAGGTTTCTTTCATGGGTTTGTGGTCAGCTCTGACCTTGAATTTGTCGCCCCAATTGAAGTTCTTACACCTTGGACTGGCCCAAAACACGGTTAATGCATATCTCCAAAAAGTAAACATATGTTCCACTTGCTTGGACACTAATCCATTACGTCTTGCATGTTTGGGTTCACATCCCATCCTTGTTGCCTGTGTAAGGATGTAGGATGAACCACAGGAGGGTTCCAATAAGTTTACTTTAAGGCATACCCCAGACAAAGAACATCAAGCTCAGACTTACTCCTTTAATCACCCCTCGCTTCACTCTAACACTGGTCAAGGAATGTTGGTAAAAAGAACAAAATGATGGATGGAATGCTAAACAAATCAAACATTCACAGATCTGAGTTTAATCCATTGTTTTTGTGCTCACTACACCATCCCAGTTTGGACCCAGTCATATGCAAATCAGTCTTTACCATGCTCCTCATGGGAACAGTCCAGCGCGAACTGCCAGGTTAGGTCCTCCCAGGTCCAGAAACAAGCATACTGGAACCGGTTTCAGGGTATCACCCCCGAAACCGGTCCTAGGATGCTTGTTTCCAGTCAAGGGAGGACCTGGCCTGGCAGTTCAGGCTGGACTGTTCCCATTGGGCACAGGGTCAAGACTGATTTGCATATGGCTGGGTTGTTACTGGAATGGCATGTTGAGCAAAATAACAATGGATTTAGGCCCAGATCTCTGTACGGGGATGAATGTATGACATTGTTTTGCTTTCAGTCCATCAGTTGTTTTTGCATTTATCACCCCCTCATCAGCCAGAGATGTTAGGGTTGCCAAGTGGGTGTGGCTAACCACACGGGCCATGGCAGCCCATGAGGGTAGCCAGGAGGACCTGGAGCCTGGAAAAAATTCACAAATGCCTACCAAAAAGAGGAAGGGCAAGCCAAACCCCTATTGTAGGCCATGTAGTCGACCATACGAGGTGTGGATATCTCCTATTGCTCCGCAGCACGCCAGGTGAAGAAGGAATCATTGTTGCGGTCGGAGGCTCATATAATGGAGCTGGAACGAGCTGGCAGGGGAAGGGGGGTGCCCTGGCGCGTCGACAGTTGATGGTGGCAAGACAAACACACGTCGATTTGTTGATGGATGAGGCTCGACTGGCATGGCTGGCGTCTCATAGCAGGATTTACCAGTGGGGGGGATTAATCTAGTAAACTACTCCGTTGTCTGTGTCAGGGAGTCATGCACTCCCTGGTTCTTCCTGGGCTTTTGCGGCCCGATGGGAGGACTCTGGGGGATCCCTCTGCATAGCGGAGAGCTTCACACAATACTATGCAGAACTTTATACCCCGAGGGAATCCCTATTGGAGGATATGGGCCGTTTTATAGGGGACCTCTCACCCCGGACACTCTCCGAGGAGGCTCGGGTGGAGATAGATCTCCTGCTCACGGCAGAAGAGCTGGGCTTAGCTCTAGAGCATCTTAATTCTGTGAAGGCCCCTGGTCCTAATGGGTACCCATGTGAGTTCTTTAAGAGATACTCCATGAAATTGGGACCTCAGCTCCTTCGGGTGGTGGAGGAGGCGCGGGAACATGGATGCCTCCCACAAGACTGGAGACATGTCGAGGTGGTCGTGTTTCATAAGCCGGGATGACCCCCGGACCAGCATGCATCTTATCGCCCCATTTCTCTACTGAACATTGAGGCTAAGATCTTGGCCAAGGTCTTGGCTAACCGCCTTCATTCCCATATTGCCTCATTGATCCACTCGGACCAGGTGGGTTTTATGCCTCAGAGGGCTACGTGACATAATATACGACGGGCACACATTGCCATAGATACTATTCGGGGGCTGGAGGTGGCAGCGGCACTCCTGTTAGCGGACATGGACAGGGCATTTGATTCCCTTAACTGGACATATTTATTTGCCCTTTTGGATCACTTGAATATGGGTCCACGCTTCTTGTCCTATTTAAAATTACTATATACGCATATCACAGTGTCTGTCTGCGTTGTGCGGTTTGTCTCCTTCACTTTCCCTGTTGGAGGAGATTCCTGTCAGGGGTGCCTTCTGTCACCATTTCTTTTTGCCTTAGCGATGGAGTCTTAGGCGGCATGGGTCCCGATTGATGCACAGGTAACTGTCTTTGAGTGGGCCCAGGGACTATCGGATCGCATTGCGTGATATGCAGACGACGACCTGTTTTTCTTGACTGACGTCAATAGAACGGGACCAAGGTTGCTGTGCATCATGGAAATCCTTGGGTAAATGTCATGAACCCAAGTAAATCTGTTCTGTGGACACTTGGGCAACAGGTGGAACTGTGTGCTTGGGCATCTACGGTAGGCATAAAGTATCTGGGGGTTTTCTGGTCTGACTCGTCTGGGGTGTCCTGGGAATGTAACATTGTACCAGTTTGGGCGCGTGTGCACGATGAGGTGAGGGCCTGGTCCCATATGCCCCTTTCTCTCCCTGGTCGGTCGGTCATCTTCAAGATGGTCTCACTGCCACGTCTGCTCAACCAACTACAGAATTATCCCATCCCCTACTCATGGTTTTGCCAGCTTAACTCGGCTCTATGGCAGTTTCTATGGGGGGGGAGGGCACCCAGAGTGGCACTACGGGCATGTTTTCAGTCCACCTATTGCAGTGGGTTGGCCGCTTCAGATGTCCACTCCTACTATATGGACTCGCAACTCCTGATATTGAACGACTGGTGATATGGGGATAGATCTGACCTCGCTTATGTGGTGGAGCGGAGGCACATGGGGTCCCACACTATACACACTTTTTTATATTCGGCTCCCATACGCAGGGCACTGCCATCCACCACGAGGGTGGTATTTCAGGTGTGGAGGCAGACCCTGCGAAGGATGGGGTGGTGGGGCAGGCTGACAAAGGAGACTCCCCTTTGGTCTAATGGTAGGTTGCGGCAACTGGCCAGTTTGGTCGGTTTCCGAGACTGGGATAACATAAGGTAATGCGAGGCATGGTTCTAAAGTCTTTCCAGCATCTCCAGTGCGAATTTCAGATGCCAAAAACACAATTTTACAAATACCTGCAGTTTAGGCATGCTGTCCTTCCCAGTGTTGCAGATTTGGAGTCCCTCCCTGATTTCAGTCTCATCAAAGCTAAGCTGTTTAGGGGTGACCTACAGGACCATAACATTTCCAACATTTACCAGCCCCTAGTGACTAACTGCTCCACTACACTAGATAAGCTAAGGGAGGCATGGGAGGAAGTCCTAGGTCCTCTGGATGGAGACGACTGGACGGAAGAGCTGTCTTCCTCTTGGGGGGCCGCAATAGCAATGCGCCTCCAGCTGATCCAATTCAATTACCTGCACCGGATTTATAATACTTGCGTTAGGCTGTGGAGGGTGGGTTTGATAGAGTCCCTGCATTGTTTGCGATGTGGTCAGGAGGATGGCACCCTGTTTCACATGATTTGGCAGTGTACGGTGCTTGTGAGGTTCTGGCAGTGTGTACTGGCATGTCTTGCTGAAGTTTTGGGGTGGGAGCGCCCCTATTCCCCAAAATTGGTGCTGCTCCATTTAATGGAAGGGGTGGGGGAAAATATTTATAAGCGTCACCTGATGCTATTATGATTTATGCTTGATAAATGAGACTTCACACGGAAGTGGAAGGCAGGGACCCCGCCATCATTGACAGCATGGAAAAATGGTCTTGATTTTAATATGGGTCTGGAAGCTCTTATTTTCAAAGCTCTAGGGTGTCCGGACAAGCACTTAAAGATCTGGAGGAGGTGGGCGAATTATAGCGGCCTCCACCTGGAGCCCCTCTCGCAGGGGATGTTGCGGTTCTGGGTTACTTGGGCAGGAATGTGGTACAGGGATCTAAAAGGTCCAGCGGGATGTGTAATCTATGGGCGGGTGAATACCTGCTACTTATTGTGTGGAGCAAGGACAGTGCATTGGGGGGGGTGTTTTGTTTTGTTTCTTTATCATTTCATTTTTGTAAAATGCATATATTAAAATTCAATGCAATATTCATATTGTACTATGTAGCAGTCAGCCTCTGGGTTACAGAGCTCTGCATTGTATTTAAGAATTGACGCAATAAACATTGTTCCCCCCCCCAAAAAAGAGGAAGGGCAAGGGTCATGGGAAACCTCCACTTGCAACTCCCACATTCAGGGAGGAGGCTAAACCCTAGGTGGGTGCCCCCGGAGTCTAAAGGGAAGAATGTTGCTACCCTCAGATGACCAACTGTGAAAAGGAAGGAGGCCTACCAGGGAGGTGGTCTGCAAGGCACAGAGGGAATGCCCTACTTTTGTGGGTGTACAGCTGAAGCCAGAGGGCCAGACACTTGGTGACACCTCCAGCGATCACCCGGTTTATTGAAGGAATGGTCTCCTGTATACTGAGCCTAAGGTTCCTGAGCATTGTGCAGCCCATGCGCTGGTGGTGCCCCAGTGCTACAGGACCTTCCCACTGAAACTGGCTCATCATGTACCCCTGGCAGGTCACTTGGGGTGAAACAAGACCATTGACAGGCCTGTCACCCACTATTACAGGCCTCAAATGAGGTTCTGTCCTACCTGCCAGGCCAGTAGCAAGTCAGGAGGAAAGTGTAAGGCTCCCCTACAACCTTTTCCTGTTGTTGATACCCAGTGGGTGCTTAATGTTTACACAGCCCCCAGTCATGGGCAAAAGAATGATGCTGGTCTTGATGGACCATGGCATTCGGCACGCCCAGTACGCGGAGGCTATTCCTCTGAGAACAGTGACTGAGCCAGTGGTGCAAGGGCACTGATGGGGATCTTTACCCTTGTGGGCTTCCCCAAGTAGGTGCTGTAAGACTGTGGTACCAATTTCATGTTTGGATACATGAAGGCCATGTGGAAGGAGTGTGCGGTAAACTACAAATTCTCAAATCTTTACCACACTCAAACTAATGAGCTTTTTTGAAAAGTTCAACAGGACCCTAAATGGCATGATAATAGGGCTATCAGATCCCATGAGGTAAAAGTGGGACATCCTCCTTCAATGCCTTTTATTTGCCTACACGGAGGTACTGCAGAATTGGGTCGGCTCAGCTCCTTTGAGCTTCTGCACGGGCACCCTGTGAAAGGACCTCTCAGTCTGGTGAAGGAGGGCTGGGAGCAAGCTCCCAAGAAGACCCTCCAGAATGTGGTTAGCTACATGCTGTCACGCCACATTCTGATGAATTGCTTCATTCGCTTACCATTAATACTCATTTCTCCCTGAGGAAGCCCCATGTCGAGACGGCCAATTTAGGGGGCAAAACACATGTTGGCTGTTTTATTTAAATATCCCTTGTCCTATGGATCTGTAATCCATTGCTGCAGTACAAGACTCTGAATTCTGATAAGAGTCAAGTACCACATAGATCTTCATATGGAGCAATACATAGGAATTTTTCCAGAAATAAAAGTGAAGATTCTTACTTGTTCTAGCAAGTCATTTTTGTTGTAATTATATCGTGAACCCTGAGCCTCCCCTCCCCCAGCCTCCTCCTCCGGCCCACCCTGTAACTTGGCAGGGGACGGGTAGCTACTGAACAGGTTTGCAATCAAACGAGAACACACCATTCCTGTTACTGTTGAACCGAAAAAGAAAAATCTACCAAAACGTATGAAAAAAATTTCCTACCGCAGATTCACCATTAACGGAGATCTCTATATATGTCATGCAGTTCAAAATTCCGTTATCCTAATGTCACATACTAGCCAAGAAATCGCAAATATCCTAAAACACCAATCTTGTGTATCTGTGAATATAATCCTATGAAGTATGAAACTACTCTAGAATTAAAAGCATACATTTTAATTTAACAAAAATAAAAACGATCACACTATCTCAATTAAAAGCATGATCTTGTGTAGTGACATTAGACTGTTAACACTCCAAATACAACGGCTGCCTCCCAGGATTACAACGAAGACCAATCTCTAAACATAAACACTGTGTATAAGTGGTTTTTCATGTTTTGACTTCTGTGGACCCCCCATTTAATCAATGTTGGAACCTGGAACCCGGAACTCCCACAGAATCAATATTGGAATCTGGGGACACCCTCTCAGTCATTATTAGAAGCCAGGAACCAGGAATTATGTGAACCAAAAAATGATATACACAACAAATATAGAAATAAGCATTTATTCAAACAAACAAGTACCAAATGCTGAAATGTTTTATATAATTCACAAATGAACATAAAAAAAATAATATTTCAATTGGTAAGTTAGAGCTTTTCTAAATTAAATTGAGGCCACTTATCAGCCACACAGCGCTCTGTTATATGCACTTGTCCTGCTCACATGATTCAATCTGTGGGTACAAATTAAATCTTTTAGCCTCCAGTGTCAATTTCTTTCATATTTAGAGAACTTAAAAAAAATTCAATTGTACACTTTTTTTATTTATTTATAAATACTTTATTAAGCTGTTAATAATGTTTTATTTTCTAATCAGTCATGGATATCATGAGTACGCTTCGCAGACCCCCTGGTGTCCCGGGACTAGGTTTAATACACACTGCTGTACAGGATATCTAGAAGTTAAATGCTGAATAAGCTTCACCCTGCCACATCTCTTTAAATCATTTTACCACAGTGTTTCAATATGATCAAAAACAGTATCTCATTAAAGATTTTATATCCTTTCACAGATTGTACAAATAAAAGTGACTGACAAAACAATGAAGAAGTATGATAATCTCCCCAAGCATGAAATTTCCATTTAACAAAAATAAAAATGATCACACTATCCTAATTTGTAGATAACATAGAGAAAGCCAATATATCGCTGTAGCCTGCCAGCTCATTTAACTCGGGACATCACTCATGCTATTGGTAAGAATATCAAGAAAATCTACATGAAGGTATGTAGTTTGAACCACTGTAGAGTGACGAAAATTTCGAATACGTTTTTGGTAAGGCACACCACAGCCACAGCACCTAAAGGTCAGCCTTCCTCCTTTGACCAACCCTCACTTCAATCTAACACTGGTCATGGAAAGTTGGTGGGGATGACCTATTGTACTAAGGCATGGGTTACACCAATACAGGTAATATCATAAAGGAGGGGTTAAACCATTACAGGGACATCACACAGTCACCTTTCTCCACTGAAACAAGATAGAGGATTGCATAGGAAACAAGGAAGAAGGAGTTGAAGGCACATTGAGAGGAGAATGCACACTCACTCACTAGAATGAACAAGGAAGAGGGATGGATACTTGACTGATCCAAAGGGTTGAGGGTATGGTGGCTAATAAGGTGTATACAATTTGTTTTAAATCTAAACACGACAAATGGAGCATGAATGACAGAAATTATTAATAGACATATCCTTAGAATAGGGATAAGTGGATACTCCTCAAACAAACCTTCGTATGAAAAAACATAGCTTCAAACATTAATTTTGAGTATATATACAGAATCCACATGACATTTCCCTTTATTCTCGGATATATTCTTACAAATATCTAGGTGGTCTGCTGGGTCATGCTCACACCCTATAGAGAAAACTCCCTGGAGAGTCCTTGATTTGGGGTGTATTTGCTGCTCTGTTTTCAGTACCACATATGCTCTCATTGCTTGTGACCCCATTCACTGCATTGTGGATTGTCGTACTCTTGAATATAGAGTGGTTGAGTAACACCACCCTTCCTAGGTTCCATATCTTACCATCATCTGTTTTTACAGAATTGCAGAAACGTTTGACAGCTATTAAAGGTTTGGAGAACTTTGAGTCTTTAGCATACCCAGTGGGTGCTTAATGTTTACACAGCCCCCTACTGTAATATTAGATTTCTATGTGTGCTAGTCTGGGTTATACTTTTCTCTTTTCTTGATACTTTATTTCTTGTTGTCTCCACTGTTGCTTAGTGTTTATAACAACCCAACCTTTTCCCCATTTTATCCATGAGGGGAGATGGTGTGAATTAGATTGTGTTCCTTTTGATAGCTTAAGAGGTGTTTTCATGGTAGTTTGGTGAGGATGGAGGTGAAATTCAATAACCCATTTTCTATTTCAGATTTCCAATTGAGATTGTTGATTTTGGCCAGTAGGCTTCCCTCCTTTAATGTATTATTAAAGCATTCTTCTGCTCTATTTGACTCTGGGTGATATAGTGTTGAGCAGAGATGAGTCATCCCATTCCCCTCAAGATATGATTGCATTTCAATAGGCCAGAATTGCACACCATTGTCTGTTAGTATTGCATAGGATAATTATTCTCTTGCAAAAACTTCATCAAAGAAGTTTATAACATTTTTTGAACTTATGTCTGATGTGAGTTTCATTTCAGGTCACCTGGGGTATAGATCTATTAATACTATGATCTAGGGAGTGGCACTTTCACCTGTTGAGGGACCAACAATGTCTAAGGCTAACTCTAACCATGGATTATTTGGGAGCTTCTGTGCATGTGGGGGGTTTCTTGCAGTTAGTATTTTATCACTCTCGCTGCAAGGCCCACTCTCTTATATACACCTTTCAATTTGCATGTCCACAGCAGGCCACCAAAAGTCCATCCTTAGTCTTTCATTTGTTTAGACACCCCAAAATGACCTTCCTGTGTTTTTTTAATGAGGTTTTGTCTAAGATATCTTGGAGGAATGTTTCTGGTGCCTCTGAACAGGCAATCATCTTGTTCAGCTAGCTCATCTTTAATGTTCCAAAATGGATTTATTTCTTCTTGGATGGTGTTCTTCACTGGCCATTTGCTTTTCAAATACTGTCTGATGATTTCAAGGGTTGGATCTTCCCTGAGATATGTTTTCCATTCAGACTCTGATATCACCCCCTCAGATATACACAAGTTGGTGAAGTCTAATTCCTCCTCTTCATTCTGTGGAGATTCCTTCACAATACTGACAGTGGTGTAAGGTAGTCTGGAAATACAGTCTGGTGCATTGTTTTTTATCCCTGGGACTTATTCAAGGTGCATTCTTGCAGCTTAATTATCCATTTCCTGATGCAGATTGAAATTACATCAAAACCTTTCTTTTCAAAGGTTTCTTTCAGGGGTTTGTGGTCAGCTCTGACCTTGAATTTGTCGCCCCAATTGAAGTTCTTACACCTTGGACTGGCCCAAAACACGGTTAATGCATATCTCGAAAAAGTAAACATATGTTCCACTTGCTTGGACACTAATCCATTGCGTTTTGCATGTTTGGGATCACATCCCATCCTCGTTGCCTGTGTAAGGATGTAGGATGAACCACAGGAGGGTTATAAAAGGTTCCAATAAGTTTACTTTAAGGCATACCCCAGACAAAGAACATCAAGCTCAGACTTACTCCTTCAATCACCCCTCGCTTCACTCTAACACTGGTCAAGGAATGTTGGTAAAAAGAACAAAATGATGGATGGAATGCTAAAAAAATCTAACATTCACAGATCTGAGTTTAATCCATTGTTTTTGTGCTCACTACACCATCCCAGTTTGGACCCAGTCATATACAAATCAGTCTTTACCATGCTCCTCATGGGAACAGTCCAGAGCGAACTGCCAGGTTAGGTCCTCCCAGGTTCAGAAACAGGCATACTGGAACCGGTTTCAGGGTATCACCCCCGAAACCAGTCCTAGGATGCTTGTTTCCAGTCAAGGGAGGACCTGGCCTGGCAGTTCAGGCTGGACTGTTCCCATTAGGCACAGGGTCAAGACTGATTTGCATATGGCTGGGTTCCTACTGGAATGGCATGTTGAGCAAAATAACAATGGATTTAGGCCCAGATCTCTGTACGGGGTTGAATGTATGACATTGTTCTGCTTTCAGTCCATCAGTTGTTTTTGCATTTATCACCCCCTCATCAGCCAGAGATGTTAGGGTTGCCGAGTGGGTGTGGCTAACCACACGGGCCATGGCAGCCCATGAGGGTAGCCAGGAGGACCTGGAGCCTGGAAAAAATTCACAAATGCCTTCCAAAAAGAGGAAGGGCAAGCCGAACCCCTATTGTAGGCCATGTAGTCGACCATACGAGGTGTGGATATCTCCTATTGCTCCGCAGCACGCCAGGTTAGGAAGGAGTCATTGTTGCGGTCGGAGGCTCATATAATGGAGCTGGAACGAGCTGGCAGGGGGAGGGGGGTGCCCTGGCTCATCGACAGTTGATGGTGGCAAGACAAACACACGTCGATTTGTTGATGGATGAGGTTCGACTGGCATGGATGGCGTCTCATAGCAGGATTTACCAGTGGGGGGGATTAATCTAGTAAACTACTCCGTTGTCTGTGTCAGGGAGTCATGCACTTCCTGGTTCTTCCTGGGCTTTTGCGGCCCGATGGGAGGACTCTGGGGGATCCCTCTGCATAGCGGAGAGCTTCACACAATACTATGCAGAACTTTATACCCCGAGGGAATCCCTATTGGAGGATATGGGCCGTTTTATAGGGGACCTCTCACCCCGGACACTCTCCGAGGAGGCTTGGGTGGAGCTGGATCTCCCGCTCACGGCAGAAGAGATGGGCTTAGCTCTAGAGCATCTTAATTCTGGGAAGGCCCCTGGTCCTAATGGGTACCCATGTGAGTTCTTTAAGAGATACTCCATGAAATTGGGACCTCAGCTCCTTCGGGTGGTGGAGGAGGCGCGGGAACATGGATGCCTCCCACAAGACTGGAGACATGCCGAGGTGGTCGTGTTTCATCAGCCGGGATGACCCCCGGACCAGTATGCATCTTATCTCCCCATTTCTCTACTGAACATTGAGGCTAAGATCTTGGCCAAGGTCTTGGCTAACCGCCTTCATTCCCATATTGCCTTGTTGGTCCACTCGGACCAGGTGGGTTTTATGCCTCAGAGGGCGACGTGACATAATATACGGCGGGCACACATTGCCATAGATACTATTCGGGGGCTGGAGGTGGCAGCGGCACTCCTGTTAGCGGACATGGACAGGGCATTTGATTCGCTTAACTGGACATATTTATTTGCCCTTTTGGATCACTTGAATATGGGTCCACGCTTCTTGTCCTATTTAAAATTACTATATACGCATATCACAGTGTCTGTCTGCGTTGTGGGGTTTGTCTCCTTCACTTTCTCTGTTGGAGGAGATTCCCGTCAGGGGTGCCTCCTGTCACCATTTCTTTTTGCCGATGGAGTCTTAGGCGGCATGGGTGCCGATTGATGCACAGGTAACTGGCTTTGAGTGGGCCCAGGGACTATCGGATCGCATTGCGTGATATGCAGACGACGACCTGTTTTCCTTGACTGACGTCAATAGAACGGGACCAAGGTTGCTGTGCATCATGGAAATCCTTGGGTAAATGTCATGAACCCAAGTATATCTGTTCTGTGGACACTTGGGCAACAGGTGGAACTGTGTGCTTGGGCCTCTACGGTAGGCATAAAGTATCTGGGGGTTTTCTGGTCTGACTCGTCTGGGGTGTCCTGGGAATGTAACATTGTACCAGTTTGGGCGCGTGTGCACGACGAGGTGAGGGCCTGGTCCCATATGCCCCTTTCTCTCCCTGGTCGGTCGGCCATCTTCAAGATGGTCTCACTGCCGCGTCTGCTCAAACCAACTACAGAATTATCCCATCCCCTCCTCGTGGTTTTGTCAGGTTAACTCGGCTCTAGGGCAGTTTCTGTGGGTGGTGAGGGCACCCAGAGTGGCACTACGGCATGTTTTCAGTCCACCTATTGCAGTTGGTTGGCCGCTTCAGATGTCCACTCCTACTATATGGCCTTGCAACTCCTGATATTGAACGACTGGTGATATGGGGATAGATCTGACCTCGCTTATGTGGTGGAGCGGAGGCACATGGGGTCCCACACTATACACACTTTTTTATATTCGGCTCCCATACGCAGGGCACTGCCATCCACCACGAGGGTGGTATTTCAGGTGTGGAGGCAGACCCTGCGAAGGATAGGGTGGTGGGGCAGGCTGACAAAGGAGACTCCCCTTTGGTCTAATGGTAGGTTGCCGCAACTGGCCAGTTTGGTGGGTTCCCGAGACTGGGATAACATTGGGATCTCTACCTTAGGAGACGTAATGCGAGGCATGGTTCTAAAGTCTTTCCAGGATCTCCAGTGCGAATTTCAGATGCCAAAAACACAATTTTACAAATACCTGCAGTTTAGGCATACTGTCCTTCCCAGTGTTGCAGTTTTGGAGTCCCTCCCTGATTTCAGTCCCATCAAAGCTAAGCTGTTTAGGGGTGACCTACAGGACATTACATTTCCAGCATTTACCAGCCCCTAGTGACGAACTGCTCCACTACACTAGATAAACTAAGGGAGGCATGGGAGGAAGTCCTTGGTCCTCTGGATGGAGATGACTGGACGGAAGAGCTGTCTTCCTCTTGGGGGGCGGCAATAGCAATGCGCCTCCAGCTGATCCAATTCAATTACCTGCACCGGATTTATAATACTTGCGTTAGGCTGTGGAGGGTGGGTTTGATAGAGTCCCTGCATTGTTTGCGATGTGGTCAGGAGGATGGTCCCCTGTTTCACACGATTTGGCAGTGTACGGTGCTTGTGAGGTTCTGGCAGTGTGTACTGGCCTGTCTTGCTGAAGTTTTGGGGTGGGAGCACCCCTGTTCCCTCCAAATTGGTGCTGCTCCATTTAATGGAAGGGGTGGGGGAAAATATTTATAAGTGTCACCTGATGCTATTATGATTTATGCTTGATAAATGAGACTTCGCACGGAAGTGGAAGGCAGGGACCCCGCCATCATTGTCAGCATGGAAAAATGGTCTTGATTTTAATATGGGTCTGGAGGCTCTTATTTTTAAAGCTCTAGGGTGTCTGGACAAGCACTTAAAGATCTGGAGGAGGTGGGCGAATTATAGCGGCCTCCACCTGGAGCCCCTCTCGCGGGGGATGTTACGGTTCTGGGTTACTTGGGCAGGAATGTGGTACAGGGATCTAAAAGGTTCAGTGGGATTTGTAATCTATGAGCGGGTGAATACCTGCTACTTATTGTGTGGAGCAAGGACAGTGCATTGGGGGGGGGTGTTTTGTTTCTTTATCATTTCATTTTTGTAAAATGCATATATTAAAATTCAACGCAATATTCATATTGTACTATGTAGCAGTCAGCCTCTGGGTTACAGAGCTCTGCATTGTATTTAAGAATTGACGCAATAAACATTGTTCCCCCCCTCCAAAAAAAGGAGGAAGGGCAAGGGTCATGGGAAACCTCCACATGCAACTCCCACAGTCAGGGAGGAGGCTAAACCCTAGGTGGGTGCCCCCGGAGTCTAAAGGGAATGATGTTGCTGCCCTCAGCTGACCAACTGTGAAAAGGAAGGAGGCCTACCAGGGAGGTGGTCTGCAAGGCACAGAGGGAATGCCCTACTTTTGTGGGTGTACAGCAGAAGCCAGAGGGTCAGGCACTTGGTGACACCTCAAGCGATCACCCGGTTTATTGAAGGAATGGTCTCCTGTATACTGAGCCTAAGGTTCCTGAGCATTGTGCAGCCCATGCGTTGGGTGTCCCCCAGTTCTACAGGACCTTCCCACTGAAACTGGCTCATCATGTACCCCTAGCAGGTCACTTGGGGTGAAACAAGACCATTGACAGGCCTGTCACCCACTATTACAGGCCTCAAATGAGGAGGGCCTCAGATGCCTTCTGCAGGTTCTGTCCTACCTACCAGGCCAGTGGCAAGTCAGGAGGAAAGTTTAAGGCTCCCCTACAACCTTTTCCTGTTGTTGATACCCCCTTTGAAAAGGTGGGCATCAGCATTATTAGGCCTCTTAACCCCAAGATCGTCATGGGCAAAAGAATGATCCTGGTCTTGATGGACCATGGCACTCGGTACGCCCAGTACGCGGAGGCTATTCCTCTGAAAACAGTGACTGAGCCAGTGGTGCAAGGGCACTGATGGGGATCTTTAACCTTGTGGGCTTCCCTAAGTAGGTGCTGTAAGATTGTGGTACCAATTTCATGTTTGGATACACGAAGGCCATGTGGAAGGAGTGTGCGGTAACCTACAAATTCTCCAATCTTTACCACACTCAAACTAATGAGCTTTTTTGAAAAGTTCAACAGGACCCTAAATGGCATGATAATAGGGCTATCAGATCCGATGAGGTAAAAGTGGGACATCCTCCTTCAATGCCTTTTATTTGCCTACACGGAGGTACTGCAGAATTGGGTTGGCTCAGCTCCTTTAAACTTGTGCATGGCCACCCTGTGAGAGGACCTCTCAGTCTGGTGAAGGAGGGCTGGGAGCAAGCTCCCAAGAAGACCCTCCAGAATGTGGTTAGCTACATGCTGTCATGCCACATTCAGATGAATTGCTTCAGGAAGATAGTGCAGAAAAATCTAGAATCTAGACAGGAGGACATGAAACAGCGGGCTGACTAGAATTCCACTCTGGTTGAGTTTCAGCCTAGCCAAAAAGTGTGGGTTATGGAGCCAGTGTAGCCCAGGGTCCTACACAACTGCTGGGCTAGGCCTTATGAGGTGAAGAAGCTCAAAGAGTGATGCCACCTGCTTGGTGGACCTCTAGATACCCAGGAACCTTTTAGGGGTCCTACATGTCAATCGCCTCAAGCCCCACTTTGAGAGGTCTGAATTAGCCATGCTCCTAGTCACAGATGATGGGATGGAAGCGAAGAGTCAACCTCTCCCTGACCTCCTCTCATACAAAGAGTAGGATGGCCAGTGGAGAGTGTCAGCCTCTCCCATGCACTGACCCTGGAACAAAAGAGAGACTGCTGCCAGTTATGGGGTTTGTTTATCTCACTCTTCTCCCTTACCCCAGGACTGACTACATTGTGTACCCATCAAATTTAGACAAAGGACAGCAATCTTGTGAAGAGTAAAATCTACATGCTGTCTGATAAAGTAAGAATCAGCATTTAGGAGGAAGTCTAGCAGGATGCTGGGGTTAGGGGTTATTCAGCCCTTGGTCCAGCCCAGTGTTGTTGGTCCCAAGGCTGTCCCTTCAGGTGTTACTCCAGAACATAGGCTCTGTGTGGACTACCATGGACTCATTGCAGTAACCAAGACTGACACATACTCCATCCCCAGAGCTGATGACCTCATAGATCAGCTAGTTTTGCAGAACCTTAATTGAATAAACACAGACAATTGTCAGCTTTATACGTGAGTCACAGGAACATGAGCTTGGCAACAGCATGTCCAATTTGCGGAGTATTATGTAGGTGTTATGTACACAAAAAACACAAAAGGCATGATAATATAGATCAAATCAAAATACAGAGAAAAGTAATTTCCACAGCATACATGACTGACCAAAAAGGCAAAAAGTTACATAAGCATTAAGTGTACAACCAATCACAGTGTAATAACATCTCGTGATATAGGAGTTCAGCAGACATGATGTCCACATGCTAAGAATGTACACAATACCTGTCCAATGAGTTGCAGACTTGGTATTAGCTATACATGGTCATTAACGTATGAAATTAGCAAGAGAAGCATAGCAGCAGCTTGTCAGGTACACTTTTCACCTGGTCATTTCTTATATCAATGTGATTACAGTAAAAGTACAGACAGTTCAAGTTCACTTAGAGGCCAACGGCTGTGTACCCTCTGCAGGCCTGCTCCTATTGAGTGTCACAAAATGGTGCTTTAAACAAGGACGGATTCCACAGAGGCTGCCAAGTTTCTCAGCACCTTTGATTTTATGTCTGGTTACTGGAGGATTGCCTTGACTGAGGGGGGCCAAAGAGTGGTCTGTGTTCTCTGTCCCAGTAAGGCACTTCCAGTTCCAGGTAAAGCCTTTGAGGTTGAACAAAGTCTTTGCCACCTTCCAGAGGTTGGCCAACCAGGTCCTAGCTGGGTTGGAGAAATTCAGTACCACCTATCTGGACAATATTGCAGTCTTTAGTTTCAGCTGCGAGACCACCTGTGCCACTGCAGAGAAGTGCAGCTCTGCAGAGGGTAGGCTTGACTATCAAGGCCAGTAAGTGCCAGATACGGCAGTGTTCAGTGGCCTCCTTGGGTCACCAAGTGGGAAGAGGCAAGGTGCATCCCTTCAGTGACAAGATTGAAAACATTCTGCCTTGGAAATTCCCCAAGACCGAGATAGAGGTGGGAGCCTTCTTAGTCCTCACCGGCTACTACAGGAGATTTGTCAATGGGTTTGGCACCATTGTTTTACCTGTCAACAAAAGGAGGGATAGATGGGTAGGTTTAACGAGGTCCAGTGTACATACCCAAGCAACTAGTAAGACAAAAAGGGTACAAAGTTCCTCAGATAAGTTAAGAAAAAGTAGTGATTTCAGCACAAAATGTCGTTTGCCATGAAAAAAGGCGGGGGGAAACCCTTTGGTTGGAACTAGGGCCCTCACACACCCAGCAAGCTAGGTGTCATGCTTCATCATTTGAGCCTGCCCCTCGTCAGGTCGGCGCTGCAATTCCTGACGGGCTCCCAAGATTGGGGCTCTTTGGCGGGGATCTTCTGTTCCTGCCGAAGGGTGCTGTGGGGGTAAGGGGCCCTAGGATGTGTAGATGTGGTGTATGAATAAAATAGGTACTGTTAGTCCACAAGAATTGTGTTTAATAAAGTGGTAAACAGCCTAGTTAAAAGGAAAGTGAGGTGGGGATAGCTACTAGTGATTATGATGCTAGTTGTGTATGCCCTACTCTCTGGAGGATCAACATGTTTCTTGCCCTTCAGGCCGCCATCCCAGGTCCGGCGGTAGGGGTAGGTCTTCGTTCCCACGCGTCCCTTGACGCAGGACCCACGTTAGGAGTCCTTTGTACCCGCCGGAGACTGTTGCAAGATTACCTTGCTCACACAAGAGGTGACTCCTGAGCACCTCTTCGGTACGTAGAACACACATACCTTGTTGTAGATAGTTTTTGTTTTCCCTGATCCTGATGAATTGCCGTGACCGATTACTGGCCTGAAGGGCAAGAAACATGTTGATCCTCCAGAGAGTAGGGCATACACAACTAGCATCATAATCACTAGTAGCTATCCCCACCTCACTTTCCTTTTAACTAGGCTGTTTACCACTTTATTAAACACAATTCTTGTGGACTAACAGTACCTATTTTATTCATACACCACATCTACACATCCTAGGGCCCCTTACCCCCACAGCACCCTTCGGCAGGAACAGAAGATCCCCGCCAAAGAGCCCCAATCTTGGGAGCCCGTCAGGAATTGCAGCGCCGACCTGACGAGGGGCAGGCTCAAATGATGAAGCATGACACCTAGCTTGCTGGGTGTGTGAGGGCCCTAGTTCCAACCAAAGGGTTTCCCCCCGCCTTTTTTCATGGCAAACGACATTTTGTGCTGAAATCACTACTTTTTCTTAACTTATCTGAGGAACTTTGTACCCTTTTTGTCTTACCATTGTTTTACCCTCAACAAAGTTGATTTCCAAGAACAGCCACATCAGGTGATCTAGACAGAGATGTGCCAGAAACACTTATGACAACCTGGAGAAGTCCATGTGCACAGCACTCAAACTCAAGGTCCCTGGCTTCTTCAAAGAATGAACTGTGCAGAAAAACACCTGAGAGCATGGCAAAGGTGCCCTGCTCTCACAGCTAAATGTAGAGGGCCTTCATCAGTAGGAGGATACTTTCCAGGGAACAGAGGTGACATGCAATAGTGAAGGAAGGGTTTGCAGTGGTCTGGGTACTGACGAAGCTGAGACCATGCCTGTTTGACGCTCACTTCTGGGAGCAGGCAGATCACAGACCACTAAATGATTGATGCAGATGAGGGGTGAGAATCCCAAACTGTTGAGGTGATCCGCTGCTCTACAAGGAATGCATCTTATGGTGAAACACTATCCCAGAACAGATCATACCAGTGCTGATGGTCTCTCCAGGTTCTTCTGCCTTAGTGAAGAGAACTCCCTAGGAAATGGACAGTTCTCCCCACTTTTACCTAGGAGGTCACGTGTTAGACCTGGCACTCTTAGTATGATTTCCCTCTAACGTTTTGCCCTCAGATACCTTTTGTTTTTACTGACTTCGTTTTGCTGGCCTTAGGAATCTGCACACTTTACCACTGCTAACAAGTGCTTTTGCTCTCTCCCTAAATATGTTAACATTGGCACATACCTAATTGGAACATTTCATTTGCTTATAAGTCCCTAGTAAAGTGGAATAAATGTGGCCAGGGACTGTAAATTAAATGCAACTCATGAGCCTGCAGCAGTGATTTTGCCACCCAGCGAAGCAGCCCTTTAAACATGTCTCAAGCCTGCCATAACAGAGCCTGTATTTGCAATTTTAACCTGCCATGTCAATCTGGCAAAATAAACCTTTTGACAGGCCCACACCTTCCTTTTCAATACACATATGTCCCCTTATAACGTTGGCCCTAGGAAACCCCCAGGACAGGGTCTAGTATATTAAAAAAGTTAGACATGTACTTTTAAGTTTTATATGCCCTATTGGTGAAAAATTCTCACATTTGTTTTTCACTACTGCAAGGCCTATCTCTGCCATAGGATAACATTGGGGTTGCCTTTTTACATTTTCTACGTGTAGTTTCCAAATAGAAAGAGATAACTGGTTCATGTTTGGTGGCTCTGAAATCATATTTTATAATCCTAACTTATGGTAAGGTCGGATTTTAAATTACAGTTCTGATAATGACACTTTTAGAAAGTTGAATAAACCCACTCTGCCAATCAGGCATTGTGTGTCCCTGTGCACACCCAATGTGTCCTCTGATGTGTTACACCAGCTTAAATCATACGTTCACAAAACATAGTAATCATTAGTCAAACAATTTGTATTCCAAATATGAATTATTTTATTGAATTCCTATATTCAAGTTCTCTAAGTTGATATCTTTTTCAAATATTCAAACTGGAATGAACATCAACCCACTACACATGGTTCAATCAAAGACTTTCTATATGGCAACCCTCAAAGCATTTTGCACCATAGTGTTCATTTATCAGGAGGTGACTTTCTAAGGAACAAAAAAGAGTAAGGTGAATCACTAAGTATTTGAGTTCACCCATTTGTTATCCATTGATTAAGTAAAGAGTTGATGATCTTCCCCGCACTCCTGGTACAATGATGTACTTAAACGATGTAAATGAAGTGATCCTAATTATTTATCCACATCTGGGTGCTTGTCAATATGGTCCTACTGATTGATATATAATATACTCCTGCGATGAAAGTAATGTTAATGATATGAGTAAAAAATGACGTCTGCCTTATGAACTCATATGTCGACTATTCCTGTCACCAGTAAACCAATCCTATTCACATATAGTGCTCTGAGTAACTATACATCAAAATGTCTCCCTGTGGTATCCCCAAAACAGCACTCCCAGAATGCACCTATCCTCTGATACCTGATCTATCACCATGTTCCCAAAATGGACAACAAAATAATCAGAAAAAACTAATCCAAATTTCAGTGTCCTGTTCCATCACTGGAGGTTGATAGTTACAAAACTACAATAAAGAGTAAATCTACATGATGTAGGCGTGTATCATTAATGCAATGTGTTCAAAACCTTTCATAAACGTAGCACAACATTCATTGAACATGCTAAAACAAATGGATAATCTTTACTGTCGCGGGATCCAGCTGCACATTATAATATATATATGAATCCTAAATAAATCCAAAATAAACAGCCAGTGAATCACACAATAAACCCTCTTACCTCACATGTATAACAACACACCCAATTCTCTCTTAAGCATCTCTGGTGAGCGCCATATTGGTGCTCTATTTCAACACAGTGAAATGGAAAGAAAAAGAGGATGAATCCTACGGAATACCCTTCTCTACAAGAGTTAAAACCACTCCTCAGGGTCGAGGTTTCACTAAGAAATCCTGAATGTCTAGATTTTATATGTCACCATCAAATGTACCTCCTATGACATAAAAGCTGGGAAAATGACACTGGATAACTCTAGTTAAAAGTGATTAGGTATCGGCCATCTGATAATGGATCAAGACTCAAGTGTCTCAATTTAGATCTCGGACTATGATGATGTAAGAGGATAGTGGATTGTGGTATAAATGTACTGTTGTGAATGTCAGTAACACTGATACTCATGCATACCGATATGTAGCATGTGACATGATCAAATCATGATGCTGGATATCACAACAATGTAATCAATGGTTAGGGTTGAGACATCCTGTAAATTATTTGTTCTGATGTGAATATCTTCAATATAAGAAAATGTAACAATTTTCACATTGAAAAAAAGAATGTCTATGAAAAACATGAAAATTCCATCCTGACGTTTAATCCTGCTGGTATCATGGAGTTCAGTCTATTTACTCAGTACAGTCTTTGGCTAACTGACAAATCTATACCAGACATCCCTGCAACTCTCCAGAAAACTACTACCTACTTTACACTAACTGATCGACTGGCAAAAGAGGAGAAGGAGTTGCAGCAGCTATTAAAAAACACCTCAAATTTACATAACTCATACTATTAGCAATCTTATTGGTGGAAAATATACTAATCAGACTGAAACTCACACACATCTCCCTTGATATTTATTCTCTTATACAGACCTCCAGGGCACTTACGAAAATTCCCCCAACTTCTGGCAGACTCCATTCCCCCTCTAGGTATTGATCATGCAAAAATCCTGCTTAAAGGAGATCTCAGCTATTGGGCAAATGTGGTCAAACCTTCTTAGATTGAGCTGCCTGAATTTCAGCCAACATGTGTTTGTACCTACATATGTAAAAGGTCACACACTAGACCAGATATGATCTAAAAATTTGAGTTTACCTAAACCAACAATTTCCCCTTGCATATGGGCGAACCATCACTTAATTAAATTTACCTAAGCTGGACTGACCACAATGAAACTCCCCACATGCTCAGGAATGCTCACCAGATCATGGAATCATATAAACCTTAGCACCTTCTGTTATTACTAGCACTCTCCTTACCCACGCCTATGGACAAATATGAGAAGATGATATCGGACCGGCTAACCACAGACAGCAATATTCACTTCCTTCTCCACAATATGAGAAAAAAACAGATGCCATGAAGCCTTAAAATGGCTTTCTGAAGATCTAAAGAAATCCAAGCTGGAACTACACCAGGCAGAACATAAATGGAGAAGTACCTACACACCTGAAAACAAGGAGATCTTTAACCAACAATTAAAATCCTACAAAAAAAACTTATCATAGAATAAAAATCTACTTTCTTCTCAAATGAAATCCTTAATTCTAGAAATAAAGCAAAGGAAATTTTAAGTATTGCTACGGAACTACCTAATCCTGACAGGGTAAACTTACCCATCATCCCCACTCAAGATCTATGTGATGCAGTAAAACACATTTTTCATTGATTAAATCAAAACAATAAAAGACAGTATCCCCTTCAGCTCAATAGTTAATACAGCCTCACTAGAAGATAGAACTCCTATACACTCTCTGCCTTCCCTGTAATTAGCAAAGATCGCTTTAAAGAACTACTGAAAAAAGTCAAATCAGGATTATTGAGAGACACCTGCCCTTTGCATACTCTAAAATCGTTATTCTCCTCTTTTCTGACCACTCTGTTTCTCTCCTTAATCCCTCCCTGAGCCACGGTAGTGTTCCCAAATCCTTCAAGGAGGCAGTAGTGGTTCCACTCCAAAAAATAGGCGAGGATCCCTTGTCCCTAAAAACGTATTGACCTATATCTCTCCACACCTATCTATCAAAGATATTAGAGGACCATGTTGACCAGTATCCTAGCTCCTCCCTTGAGGACTCCAAATTCCTCGACTCTCACCAGACAGATTTTTTACCTGCTCACTCAACGGAATCTGTTGTCCTCTTAGTTGTGGATGACATGATAGAAGAAGCTGATAGAGATGCCATCCTGCAATGGTCCTGGATATATAAGCAGTTTTCGACATGGTCGATCCACTCTCTTGGTCAATCATATCAAAGCTGCAGGCCTGAAAGGTACTGCCCTCGACTGTTAAAATCCTTCCTCAGACACTGCTCCCAGTTGGTCTGCCTTTCCCCTTCCTGTTAATCTAGGGTCCAACTTAATTGTGGAGTACCTCAAGGATCCTCCCTATCCCCCCACTTGTTCCACACATACATCAGCCCCTTTTTAGACTCCCTAAAGAAGCAAAAGAAAATAACGTATAATTATGCTGATGGCATGCAGCCGCTACTCACTATTGACAACACTGCAGAATTAAAGGAAGTTTTCCATAATACAATGACATATATACGCGACTGTATGAACAGTAACCAGTTAAAACTGAATTCGGAAAAAAACAAAATTGTTGTCACTAAAAATAAAATCTATCAATGGAATCCTTCCTATTGCCCCCCCTCCCCCCGAGATGGGCTAACTCCTCAGCTCTAAAAAACTGTAAAAATCCTCAGGGTCCTCATTAATGAGGAGCTCTCTATGAAGACACAAATAGGAGAAGTAATCTCCTCATGCTTCCTCCGACTCCAGAGACCAGGGAAAATCTGGTATTATTTTAACCATGAAGCTGTTATTCAAACCATCATTGCTCTGGCCAAAATTCCTGCAAGACTATGCAAATGCCCTCTCTCAGAGTCTTCCAGTGGATCTCAACCACAGACAACAAATCGTGCAGAATCAAGCAGTTAAGCTAGTTTTCCAATTGCACAGACATTGTCAGCCCAGTGATAAAAAAAGCTAAACTGGCTCCCAGTAGCCTAGAGGTCTAAATTCAAAACTGGCAGTATCATCTTTAAATCTCTACATGACAAAAGTCCAATATTCATATTTTCCAAAATCCAGAGGCACACAGATAACCGCAATCTAGGATCTTCCTCCCGGAATTTCCTGACAGTAGCAAAATTCTAATGGAAAAAGGCAGGAGGTTCCAGATTTGTGTTGTGTGCCCATCATATATGGAATTCCTATCTACTGGATATCAGATCCACCAACAACTATGCAAAGTTCAGACAGCTACCAAAATAATAATCTTTAAGCATGGATATGGTTAACTCTTTGACAGCATTCAGCATACTTGTTACCTTAGAGCCAAGGAACCTATCGTTGTACGTAAGCTCAATAAATTCCCTGTAACATAACATAACAGAACATCACTGGCAGGATGTGAGAGAGGAGCGGGACCTAGCCTTACTTACAACTGAATAGGTTGTGTCGTGTCTCCACACTAATGGCTGCATAGCCCCTGTGGGTATGCCTTCAGAAGCTTCTCCTCATCTTGGAAAATCAGCGTGAGCCACTACCAGTATGTCTCTTTGCACAGCAGCTGAGACAGCGCAAGGGGGAACACCAACTCGAAGCTCCAGATCACCCGTCTGCAATGCCTGGCCTGCTCTTTGAACCATGCTGTCTCTGTCTGCAACAGTCTCCTTGCTCCTCGTTACCCTCTCCAATGTGAACGGAACTACGGAACTCTTGGCACAAAACGTGAGAAGGTAAAACTTCAGCGGCACTAATCTGGGAATGTATCCGACCCGTGCTCCATCAAGATCGGCCTGAACTTTTAACTTTGACCCAGTCCAGCACGGCCAGATAGTCATGGTTACTGCTTTATGCTTTTAGACACAATATTGCAGTTTATTATTTAAGAATTCATAACGCTGGCTCTATTCATTGGATTTTTGCTGTTTTGGTCTTGTTTTATTTATTATTGTAAGCTCTATTTATCAAATCTAGTGTGGGATAGTTTAGTGTGGTGTTTTGTACTGGTTTACTATTCGAGGTGTTGCATAAATACTTTGCATCACTGCTCTGTGTCAAACTACGAGGAGATTGAGCATGGGGTAATTTGGAGTTTGCTTGTGCCTTGCCATGACTAAGACTGTGGTTGCTGCTTGACCAGGGCTCACACCCCAGTCAAACAATAACCCAATTTCTAACACCACCCATTCAAAGGGAGTGCCAATGACAGGTAGGAGAACCTAAGGAGCTTTCAACTTTTCCCCTGCTTTCTCATTGGCCAGGCAGGTGAGACAGGATCTGCAGAATGTGTCTGAGGCTATCTTCATCTGGGGAAAATAGAAGTGGGAGACAATCCTGGCAAAGGTCATGTTCTGCCCCAGATTTCCTGCCAGGGGTATGTCATGAGCCAATCCCGGTAGGAAGGCCCTGTTACACTGGTGGATTGCCAGTACATAGGCTGCCCAAGTCCAGGAACCTTGGGCTCACTGTAAAGTGGCTTATTCTCCCAATAGATAATGTGATCTCCAGAGGTATCACCTGCTGCCTGGGCCTCAGTTTGCCGCCTCACGCCCTGTTGAGTTAGGCATTCTTTCTGAGCATTGTAGAATTCCTCTCTGGGGTTTCTACCCTCAGCTTGTCATCCAGAAAGCTCTGGAAGGTCTCCAAGGGCAGCAATGTCTTCTCAGGTAGGTTCAGGGATGGGTTCCTCAGGTGCCTTATGGAAAGCGGTGCCAGGAAAGGGTGCAGCCTGTGCTTTGTTTTCAGAGGTACACGTGGCAGCCTGGTCAATTTATGTCCAGCACCACCTCCCCTCCAACCTTGCAGCCCTCAGCAGACCTGGGTCCGGGTACTGGCTGACAGACTGATGGGGCACCGGCAGCATTGGGTAAGGGTGTGCCAGCCAGTGGACCACCTCTCTTGGGTCCGGCGCCCCAGCAGCAGCTAATGCACCATTGGTCCGATGTCCTGGACCGAGACCAGGACCTGCTAGGAGTGGAGGTCGCAGGGCTTGGTGAGTAATTATTAATATTATTATCATTACTTGTGTTCTATTGATATCTTTTTCACAACTAGGAAGCATGCTGTTCACAAACAGTTTACAAAAAGTTTAATGTGATCATTATTCTAAACAGGTGCTCACTGCTACCTAAATGTACTTGTTGGCGATTGCTTGGGTGGATTATGTAAGAAGTAATTCAGAGATTCATTTGTTCTGTCACAAAAATTCTAGTGGTAGTTAGTATTAGTAAATTAGTGGCGCACGTCCTCTCACTCCAGCTCTTAGAGCCATTTTTTGTACAGTGGCAAGCAACCAATTTGTTGTATATGCATGTGTCCATTTATGCATTAAAAGAAAAATGCAGACTTAGTGAATTGGCCTGTCAAAAGAGTTTGAGAGATTGTGAATGAGGCGAGAACTAGAAAAAGTAAACATCATTTGTTGCAATTTATTAGTAATTCCAAAATGTAGTTCACTAAATTTGGAATACGGCTACATAGGTTTAGGAAATTTGGAATATGATAGGGTGGCCCGCGATACTACTAGTCGATCTGATATAGAAATGTTCAATGTTATTACTATAGCCTTTTCCTGCCCAAAAATATTTTTGGAGAGATTACTTAATTACCACCAATTTGTTTTTGTCTTTATGTCTTACGTCTACATCCATGGGCAAGAAGAGGGCTGAGGCGGGTTTAGGGAGCTGGAGGTGCCCCCGGTCCCAAAGTTCCTCAGCCGATGGCTCTGCCGGCCCCATCAATTCCTACTGTTGTTAACATTAATATTTATCTCCCTAACTTTTGAAGGTCCTTATTTTGAATTATTATTTCTACCCATTTCCTAATATTTTTCAAAATCCTCTTTGATCTATCTGTTTCTAAATTATTGTGTTATCCCTGTATTATCATATTTACAAATTTATTTTCTATATTTCAAGTTTCTGTACTTCACATTGAACTGTCTCTGTACTAGTCTGTCTGTAGCTTCCTTTCTTCTGCTTCGTCAGTCAGCCTTCCCTCGCCCCATATATTTTTGTGGACTGCCTAGTGGTACTGTAAAGACTCAGCTAACCTATTGATCCCATATAACTATACTGCTGTGAAGATGGCAAGCCCCTATTCTACGCATGTTTGTTGAGATGAGAAGGCTTTCTTTTACATGCTCCTGCTCAATCAGTAAAACCAGAGAGTGGCCATGGTCGCATTGGACACCCTAATGATGTGTCTCTCAGCATGGACCTAGTATTATTAGCAGCAGTTGGTGAACTGATGACCGTTCACCATGGTTGAAAGGAAGTATGAGGGGGACAGCCCCATTGCATTTGCCAACAAAAACCATGTGTCCAGTTATCCACTCTTTTATTTCTTTCCAAAAACTCAGATTCATTAATATCTCTGCCACTCCATTCTAGTTTGTCTTGAGGTTTTTCACAAATTGATAACAACAAAATGCCCAACCTGATTTTTTTGATAGAAAATACTGTAACTGAATTGGAGTGATGTGTGTGGTTGTGTTGTGCTATAAAAAAAAAACGAATATAGGGGGAGGCATATCTGATATCTATAAAATGTGTACTGTTTTTCTAGCCGTACCAACCACCAGTGCCGGGCCAGCAGTGGCGGCACCGGCCAATCTGGAGGTGCAGCAATGGTAAGGGGTGAGCCAACTGCAGTGGCGGGTGGTGGTAAGTCATATTGCTTGCTTATTGACAATTAATTATATACTCACTGAAAGGGTGTGCTGTTGACCTGTGAACAGTTAAACACACCCCTCATTAGCATATACAGCTAAATGTGAGTAATAGTGGCTTCTTCTATATGCAAATCAGCAGACAAAGTTTCATAAAGACTAGGAACTATAGAAGGAAAGAAGGATGGAATGAGAAAGAATGGGTGAAATAGAATATGATTGGAAGAGAAGGATGTATGGGTGAAAGGATGCATATAGGTGGGTGATAGGATGCATGGGTAGGTGAAGGATGGATGAAGGGTATATGAATGAAATAAAGGATGTCTCTCTGGGTGGGTGAAAGTGTGGGGGTGAAAGGATGCCTGCTTGCGTGGGTGAATGAAATCCTCAGGTGGGTTTGATAGGTGAAAGAAGGATGCATGGATGGGTAAATATATGTTGGTGAAAGGTTTGTTGAGACTTAGAGCCATGTTTGTATGGATGTATATATGGATGGATGGATGTTTTTCAATGGTGAAGAGTAGACTGGACTGAGAGAATGTAACATTTAAACTGTGAGTAGCAAAGCCAAGGGTGAAAAATAATAATACTAGAAGAACATTTAATGATGAATGGAGAAATAGTTGGAATGAAGATGAAGCAAGGGACTAGGGTGCTCTTCTGGAGAGGCGTTCTTCTCACCTTTACTTGCTTGTAAGGCTTTTATCAAAGTTTTTTGATTCAAAGGGTTGAGAGGTATTTTTTCCGACTATTCCCTTGACTCATAGTAAATTTCAAGCATGACATCTATATTATGTATATTTCTACCTACCCACCCATCAATCACCTCCTTCATTTATTACCCATGGCATTTCACTAGTGATACCTGGTGACCTAACAGCACCATGGTTACATCAGCAGCGCTGCATAGTTGGCTGTGTAATATGCATCTGCCTCAGATAGTGTGTAGGCACATTTAAGAATTTCATGGCAATGCGAAAGATAGTTGTGCTTCTTCCCTTCGCTCTCAGTGCCCACTCTGTCACTTCCTAGTACAGACTGCTTTCCTAAGTTCCTTCTGCTCCAGCCTTCTGCAAAATTTGAAAAAAAACACCCTTTGCATGCACCACATTCCTCTGGCTAAGTGAAATATTTTATTATAGCTTCCATAACTGATCACATCTGTTCAAATTCTACCTTTTCACAATTGCCAAATGAAGTGACTCACTACCAGCAAAAACATAGGCACTTAAAGACAATGATCAGTGAAATGCCTACCTACCCAGCCTAATTCCTCTATCTTACCTGCAGTACAGTAAGCTAATAATTAGTTTCCTTACTGCCAAACAAACCTATTTTGTTGGAAAAAAAGTAATGTCAAAGTGTGGTGGCGAAGGGTGAGGCCAAGGAGTAAAGTGGAACTAAGAGTAAGTGCCTTTGCATTTTGCGGATGGGATAGTCTGTAACGAACAACCCAAATACAATATTCTGTTCCTCAATCCTTTCCCTGTACTGTTGTGTGTTGCTTGTTCCGCTGTCTACATATCATGAGTAGTTAGGAGGATGTCTGCCTGAATGATTGTAGTTTTAGTACCTCACATGATGGATATCATTCATAGTACCTATTCATCTGCCTTGTAGTCAGGGTGAAATTAAAAGGTATTTAGCAGAACAGAGGAATTAAATAATTGACTAGGACAGCTGCCCAACCTGTAGGCAGTAGCAAAGTAACGGAAGTATGCCTAGGGCACCAGCTGAGCTCGCATGCCTCCATTAATTTAGCTCAACAAGAGAGAGAAGAATACTTGTGTAGTTCATGTATTGTATAATGCCTGAAACTCTCATCACATCAAAATCAAATGGTCCGAGGATAGGGGGATAGTATGCCAGCAAATGTACTGCTACTACTGTGTCACTATATAATTTAATGTGTTTTGCTAAGAGCATTGTTTAAATTTGTCTTTTTTCTTCCTTGATATAGCAACTCCTGCTGATCCAACTCATCCTAACAGGCAGGCGATAGCAACCTGGACCCAGCAGAGGAAACTAGAGGCCATCAGGGCTGAATATCAGTGACTGGTGGTCCTAGAAGAGCAGTAGAAGGAGGCAGCAGCAGCTGCAGATGCCCCAAGCCCCAGCCAGGCCCCAGTGCCTCCAGTACACCGTCACAGCGGTCCAATAGCAGCCACCCGCCACCATTCCACCACTTGTGCTCCCCCCATTTCTGCACCTTTCAGCGCTGCATAATGCAGAGGCTAGCCCACATGGAAGCCAGTCAGGAGGAACGGATGGAGCGAATGGTTAGGCAAAGTAACAATATTAAGAATCTCCTTGCCCTCTTCTGCCCCTTTTTTAATTTTTAGCCTTTACTTTGTTGAATACTATACTTACTTAGGACATAGGTTGGGGACAGGGAACAGGGTGGGCCAGTTGTGGGTTTAGTTAGTTTATCTTATTAGGGGAATACATTTTTTATAGTTTACATTATGATTTAAATCATTTTTGGGGTGTTACTATTTTACTTCGCACTGCTGCATTTGCTGCAACTAGTTTTTGAAATTTTTTGATAGTATCACAACAAAAGCCTCTGTCTGCAACTTTAATCCCTAAATACTTCAGGGGGGTTGGTATTTCCATTGTATATAGATTGCAGTTCAACGATCAATCAACCACAGTTCTGTTACCTGATTAGATGAAGTGAGGGCTGCACGGTTTCCCAAGGTGCCATGGCGGTGGTAGTGGTAGCATACTAACAGTGAAGACATCAAGCGAGCTCCCACTACCTCTTAGTTGGACTCAAGATGTAGGATAAGGACTATTCATCACAGGGAGCTAACTAAAATGAAATCAAAAATAAGTTAAAGCAGTATTTATGTGCAAGCTTAAACAAAAATGTAGACAGTCACCAGACAAGACTACTACACAAGAAGAGAGACAGTAGAGAAAATATGATAAGCAATGCTAAATTGAATTTTTCAGAAACAATGTTCAGCTAGTACAAGTTACAAAAATGAAGTTGACTCAAACTAAGAATTCAAAGTGGACAAGGGTAAGTTTTGATGCAATATAGTGATTGAATGATGAAGCTGACACTGATATTCCTCCGAAAATATTGAACACTGTTTTTATGCCTGGCTGGGTAAATAATAAATATAGCCAGTGTGGGCTACAATTGAAGCTCAAGATCCTCATCCTGCACTGAGTTGGTGTTGCTTTCACCACATCCGCCCCACCAAGTGTGAGATCAATTAATGGTGTAATTTAATAAGTCACACCTCAATAAATCACACAGCCCGGGGGAAGAGGGTTAGGGGTTCGATGATTGGATGGGGAGGGGTATTTGGGGAAAGGTTTGACAAAGACAAACACTAAACAAGAACAACATTCATCTGGGCAATGAGCAGTCAGCCATCATAAATCTGTTATAGGGAGGAAAGGAGAAGGAGGAATGGACGCAGGTATCTTAATTGCAATGCAGAGACCTGCTCTCCCCCCGCAGCTCTGCTGTCAAGTGCCTTTCCACTCTGATAGGTGTTGAGGCCCTCCTCCACCCACAGGTTCCTGCCTGCGCCTCATCCCTGGTGGTCCAGTGGGAGAGCCTGCCTTTTTCTGCCTTCTGTTTCAGTTTTCTGTCTTCTGTCTTCTGCCTCCGTTTTCTGCACCCTCTCTGTCTTTAATTCTATTTTTCCTGTTTCTCTTCTGTTCTCTATCGTGCCTGTTGCTGCCCTGTGCCCTCCCGTTGCTGCTGCCCCTGCAGCCCCTCCCCCCTGCTGGTTTCCAGGCTCCCGCTTCCCACCTCCCAGCTGCGCTTCCAGCCCCCCTCCCCTACTTAATGGCAGCCGCTGCACGGGAGTGCAAGCAAGACCCCTGAGCTCCTGGTCAGAGACCTGCTCTCCCCCCGCAGCTCCACTGTCAAGTGCCTTTCCACTCTGGTAGGTGTTGAGGCCCTCCTCCACCCGCAGGCTCCTGCCTGCACCTCATCCCTGGTGGTACAGTAGAAGAGCCTTGCTCTTCTGCTGGCCTCTGCTGTCTGTCTCAGTGCCACCCTTCAGCCTTCTGTCTCTCTTGTGCCCGTGTGCCTCTTTCTGCCGCCTGGCTCCGTTTTCTGCCTTCTGTCTCCATTTTCTGCTCCCTCTCTGTCTTCAATTCTATTTTTGCTGTTTCTCTTCGGTTTTCCTTTGTGCCCATCGCTGCCCTGTGCCCTCCCGCCACTGCTGCCCCTGCCCTTGCATCCCCTCCTCCCTGCTGGTTTCCCACCTCCTGCTTCCCGCCTCCCAGCTGCGCTCCCCCTCCCCTACTTAATGGCAGCTGCTGCACGGGCACGCTGCTGACGCTCCAAAGTCAAGCCCATCTGCTTTTGTCCTTGACCCGACCGTGGCCAGTGCCAGGCACCCTGGTTCTCCGGCCATCCACCACTACAACCCCGTCGACCTCCTTGCACTCAACCCCGGAAGAAATAACAACTGCCAGAGATCGATGTCAGACACCACCCACAGCCAATTATCCTGCCGTCACTGCTGACAGTCCTTCACCATCAACAGCCCCCCACGACCGCTGAACCCATGATGGACGCCCACACCATCGAAGCCCTGACATGCATCCTCATCACTGTGCGCTCCATCCACAGACATGCCTCGGAGATCTGGGATCTGCTTGACACCCTCGGAGATCTGGGATCTGCTCGACACCCTCTCACCAGATGTCGCCTTCTTCACAGAAACATGGACCAACACCACCTCCGCCCCTGACATCGCCACCACCATCCATGATGGATACAAGATCCAAAGAAAGGACTGCTCCCACAGCCCAGGAGGAGGACTCGCCATCGCACACAAGAGCTCCCTCCAACTCTCCACCTCCAGCACGAGCAACCCCCTCTCCACAGAGAGCACCTCCACTTCCAGATCGAAACCAACCCCAGAACCACGCTACACGGGACCCTCGTCTACAGACCCCCTGGGCCTCGCGCCTCTTCCGCCACAACCATTGCAGACCTCATCGCACCCCATACTATCGCCTCCATGGACTACATCCTTATGAGAGACCTGAACTTCCACCTCGACAACCGCAGGGACCACGACTCCACCACCCTCCTCGACAACCTCGGACTGAAGCAGCTTGTCACCACCCCCACCCACAAAGCTGCACACACCCTTGACCCCATCTTCACAGGAGGGACAAACATCCATTTCAGCCACACCATGCAGCCCCTCTGCACAGACCACTACTGTGTACAATTCAACACCACCACAGCACCCAAACCAGCCCGCACCTGCCCCGAAGGAACTGGAGCAAGATCACAAATGAACACCTCAACGCCACACTCCTCCATGACCCCCCCTCCGGCGTAACTGACGCCAACTCCGCAGCAAAATAACTACACCGCTGGATCTCCAGCTGTGCTGACAAGCTCGCACCTCTCCACCACCCTGTAAATTAATGCGCCCTGAAGGCAGCCTGGTTCACCACCAACCTCTAAGCAGCCAGGCGCTCCTGCAGACCTCTCGAGAAACTCTGGCGGAACAAGAAAACCACCAAAGACCAGAACAGCTACAGGAACGCCATGAATGAATACCACCAGCACATAAGAGCCACCAAGAGTACCTTTATCAAGAACAAAATCCACTCCAACGTAAGTAACGCTAAATAACTCATCAACATCATACAGCAGTTTACCAAACCCCACAGCGAAGCCATGGACATCCCTCCATCCCAGGACCTGTGCAGCAAGCTCAGCTCCTACTTCCACCTGAAAATCAAGGCCCTCTATAACAACTTCAGCGAACAGACTCCTGACACTACCACCCTCTCCACCACCGACAACCTGCCGATCATCACCACCTGGAAACCTACTACCACTGAAGACACCACCAAGACCATGAATATCACCCACTCAGGAGCTCCCACGGACCCCTGCCCACCGCACATCTACCACAGAGCTGCTGCTGCCATAGCTCCCAAACTAGGCCGAACCATCAACACCTCCCTCGAATCCGGCATATTCCCAGATGACTGGAAGTGGGCAGAAGTCAAGCCCCTCCTCAAGAAACCCTTGGCCAACCTGACGTACCTGAAAATCTACCGGCCAATCTCTCTCCTTCCCTTCGCAGCCAAAGTCACGAAGGGATTCATCAATGACCAGCTGACCACCTTCATTGAAGAGAATGACATCCTCGACTCCTCCCAGTTGGGATTTCGCAGCAAGCACAGCACCGAGACCGCCCTCCTCGCCTCCACCGATGACATCCACATGATTTAGGGAGGTAAGAAGTTGATATATGGTAGTCTGAGGGGCATTCTTTTGTGTCAATAAACGTTGTTATACTACTATAAACAATATATTAATTGATTACTTAGGTCTGAGGCGTATTTATACTTATGAGTGTAAGAACAATAACTCATGGGATAAAAGACGGACTTATATCGTGAAAGAAGTAGGAACCTTAATTGGTATTTAAAGTCACTATTTAATGAGGTGCAGTGATGCACTCTTGCCTCGTGTTTTCTGTAATAATACAAGTTTCTGTTTTGCTTTAATAAACAGAAACACGCTGAGGAATTCTAAGGTACCAACGTCATTTGACGTGTTGTTACTCATTATTCACGTGGGTTTTACAATTATAATAAACACTTGGTGGAATTTAGGGGTACAATATACTAGATCACCCTTTCACGCTTAACTGGATGTGAACGAACAATAAATATTCATATTATAATAGAATTCGTTACATGTGGCTTTGGATTCATATATATTTTAGGAGTAAAACATTAATTTGAATGGTACAACAATATAATACTAGTCAATTGCATTCTTTGCAAAGAAAATTTTGATGCACTAAGATTTAATACATTTTGAGCACAAGGCTGTCAAATAAATGGGCTCAAATGGTATTTATTTGGGATGAAATAGGATGTATTGTAAATACGTTTAATTTGTATTATTTCCAGCCTTGGCAGTTGGGATTGGAGATTGTTTCGAAATTAAAGAAGAAAAAAAAGCAAGAGCCCATCTGAAATTTGTGGACTTTATCTCTAATAACTACAATTGTACTTTATAGATGTGTGTGTGCTCCAAGAACTATGTGAAAGTGTCATTCAATCAGTAGATTGAGTTTAGGGAAGTAGGGTGTTCTCTTCCCTATAATTTTGGATGCACCTATGAATACGATCTCTTTTTAATCTTAGGTGTAACATCTATATGAGCACCAGTATACCCTATACACCCAACAGTAATTTTGACATCCACATGATACTTGACCAGGGCCACACTGCGACCCTCATCCTTCGAGACCTCTCCGCAGCCTTCGGTACCTTCTCACACCGCACTCTCGCAGCCAGACTCCATGACGCTGGCATACGATGAACTGCCCTTGACTGGATCCATTCCTTTCTCTCCAGCGGAACCCAAAGGATCAGACTTCCTCCTTTCCTCTCCGAACCTACAGAAAACAACTATGGAGTACTCCAAGTATCCTTGATCAGCCCCACGCTTTGCAACATCTACATTGCCCCCTCGCCACCATCGTCAGACAGCATGGGTTCAGCATAGTATCTTATGCTGACAACACCCAACTCATTCTCTCTCTCACAAAGAACCCTGAAGACACCAGACTCAGCTTCCAAGAGGAATGAAAGACGTTGCAGCCTGGATGAGTGACAGCTGCCTAAAACTGAACTCAGAGAAGACAGAGGTCCCCGTTCTTGGACCCTCCCCCATGGCGTGCGACAGCTCCTGGTGGTCCCCTGCTCTTAAAAACCCACCCAAGCTGACAGACCACGCCCGGAACCTTGGCATCATCCCTCACCATGACCCGCCAGATCAACACCATCACCTCGACCTGCTTCAACTCCCTCTGCATCCTCCAAAAGACCTTTGAGTAGATTCCCCATACAGAAAGACCATCACCCACACACTCATAACAAGAAGGTTGGACTACGGTAACGCCCTCTATGCTGGAATCAACAAAACCTTGCTAAACAAGCTCCAAACCATCCAGAACACCGTGGCCAGACTCATCCTCAGAACCCCACAACATGAGCACATGACCCCTCACCTACGAGACTTCTAACTGGCTCCCCATCGAGAAGAGAGTAACTTTCAAGCTACTCACCCACACCTACAAATCCCTCCACAACATCAGACCCAAATACCTCAACGAAAGAGACTCCTTCCCCGGACCCAAAGTGAACCTCTGCTCTGCTGACTTCACCCTGGCAGGGACCCCATGCATCCGCAGAACCAGAGAAGGCAAGAAGAGCCTTCTCCTACATCTCAGCAAAGACCTGGAACGAGCTACCAGTCAACATCAGATGCTCTCCCACTCTGAGCACCTTTAGGAAGAGCCTCAAGACCTGGCTCTTTGACTCATAAGGAGCTGCACCCCACCCTTCCTCCAGCACCGTGAGACCCTCACGGGTCAGTAGCGCACTTTATAAACACCTGATTGATTGATTGATTGATTAATTGAATGCAAAACAAACAATCTGTCTGCCCCCAGAGAGACCCAAGTTACATTATATCTAAATGTTCTGTTACCCAGCTTTGAAGGCTAGCAAATATACAGAATTATGTACGAGTCAAGCGAACAACACACAGTTGTAATAAAAAGAAATACTGTATTACCAAATTGGGAGTGCATCTGCACTCTTCTTGGACTGTCCGTCAATCTTGGGTGCCTCGCTGATGTGGTTTGGTAAGGTAACCGTGAGTGTTATGGTGCTTTTCCAGTTTGGCGAAGGATAAGAGAAGACATGCCAATGTAAAGCAAAAATGATATTATAGAATCAAGGAGATGTCTGTCTCCAGTTACCTACTAAACAACAGGTCCCCCACCCAACCACCACTTAGCTTAGAATTGGAGCCAGACAGCACTGAGCACACACACCCATTAACATTGCATTTTTACAAATCAAGTAAAATCAATGCACCGCTCTCACCAACATTCCAGAGAGTTGAGTAGGCCACTTTCAAGTCATCACCAAATCAGATGGTTTCAGTGAAGTTGGAAACTTCCTTCTTCTGGTGGCACTTCTCAAGTACCTAGTCATGGCCAAACCCTGAGTCATCCCATTCCAGCAGCCCTCATCCGAGTAAGGTGTCCAACTCCAGACCGACTATGTCCCAACTCAAATGGAATAGATCGACCTGTAGTACAATTTTGTTATTGCTTAACACGAGAAACATTGAGTCATTTTTTGTCGAGACTAAATTTGTATTTGAGTTATCTATTCTAAAGGGATTGGTCAGGTCTGACTCTAAGAGGAGTATTAGGCAGAAAACAGTTAAACAATCAGTGTGGAGTTGACTCAGTGAGGAAATACCACTATCACTCGAAGGGGAAGGAAATTGACCTGTTCTTCGAATTCAGGCGTGACATGAGCGTGGTATGTAGCAGATCCATTGTTCATGAAGCAGACATTGGAGAGTCTAAATCAAATAATGTGGTGCAGTCCTGTTAGGGTAAAAATAAACTAGGAAAGGATAGATAGCTACGGCCCAGGGTTGGCGGCAGGCACACATTTGTTTGTATCTCTCTCCATCCAATGTCCTTGAGGTAAATGGGTTGGGCGGGAGGGGGTCTACACACTGTTGCAACTCCAATTTGGCAATAACATGTGTCTAAGAGTAAGACGGTGGGTATGAATTAGTTAACCAGACACAAACAAATAAAAGTAAATAATATTCTCCTAGCTATACCATATTTTTTTGTGAGTGTCAAAGAAAGAAAGCAGATCAGCGATACAGACAAAGAGATAAAGTTCTATGGCTGTTGGTCCAGACCTAATAGTCAGGGAAGCAGAGCTCGTCCACAAACTCTGGTAGTTCACCCAGAAGTAGGTCCTCTAACACACTACTTCCATGACCTGTGTCTCTCTCATCTTCCTCCTGTCATACTTCAGGTATGGAGTAGTCCAGTGGTATAAAGTGCGGATTCATTTTAATCATGGTTAATTTCTGGGGCGAGAGAATGGTCTTCTCACTGTGACAACTGCACCAGCAGCACTGAAAATACACTTAGCAGAGACACTGGCTACCAGGCAAGCTAGATAACTTTATTGCCACCCTGCTGTGAATTGGTGGTCCATCTTGCTGGACCTTTTATCCCTTCACCTCTGCAATGGATGTATGTCCTGCCAGTAGAAACCACTCAGTTGCAGAGTTTGAGGCTGATGTTCCTGTTCCTGTTGTTAATGGTGTTCTTGTTGTTTGTTTTGGCTGCTGTGAGCTAACAGCACTGCCCTCATGCACTGAATTTGAAGGCTACTCCATGGAACTTGTGCCCTGGAGAAGTGGGCCTCTAATTCCCAGCCACTCTTTTTCTAGCTCACTGGCTTGCTCAGCTATCTATGCCTTATATTTTCCAACATCCCGTCTGAAAAATGAGTAACAGTGGACAGCAATGCTTTGTACCATGGATCAGGAATAGTGGCACAGAGGGGCATGGACAAACGCCGAAGAAGATGGCCACTCGCTAGAAAGGCTTCGGCAGGACACTGCATGAATCTCACCTAATCTGGCATGACATCCGAAAGGTAGAGAACCTGAAGTGCGACTAAAAGCCCCTGCAGTGCTGCAACAACATCCACTCAAGCGAGTACTCCCCCCGAGCTCCAAATAGACACGTCAGAAACAGAGGCCTACCGGGGCATGTACGCTGGGGCCTGACTTGATTAGAACTGCCGGAGTCCTGGTGGCAATAGTTGGCTCTGACACAGTCTGAAAGACAACTGCACAGTGGCCAGAGTGGGAACAGTTGCCCAGCAGCGGGGTTGTGCCTCCCCCATACCTCATGGTCACGGGTATGGGGAGCTGGTGGCATGAAGTACAGTGGACGGAGGCACGATATCCCGCCCAGGCAACACGATATGAGCCACTCCACCTAAAAATAAGAATCGACCTATGACCCGCTGGAATGTCTCACTGGGAGCTGAGATGGAAAGACTCACTTGCCTACCTGCAAAGGGGTGGTCCGGTTGGCCTTCTGAAGTTGATGCGGTTAGTGCTGTGGAGGAGGACTGAATACGCCCGGCAAAGTAGGTAAGCACAGGTGTGCCCAAAGTAGTGAGAGGTGGCAAACAGTGCATCTTGGAGAGGCCTCCCCACCTGACCACACAACAGCAGGCACCAGGAATGTAGACAGTGGGGTCAGACTGCATACTCATCAGAGCAGGGCCCCAAGAGACAGCCATTCGCCTCCCCAGTTTAATGAGGGAGTGTCGAGCTGGGTCCCCTCATGAGATGGGAAGCCCACCGCTGTGCTAGATTGACCCACGTAGAGGCAGAAATTGTGCCCTGGATCCACTACTAGACAGTGGCAGAGCTTACAATAGTGCTGCTTAACGGCCCCCACTGAAAGGGTAGAGAGGACACCAACTGATGACTCTCAGGGAGGGCCCCCACATTGATTACTGAAACAATCCAACACTGTTATAAAGAGTATGACTGATACTTTGAGGGGGTGGAGTAGTCTGAGCTCTTGCGGAATACAGACTGTAACATAGAAGACCAGGGCCTGTACTCCTTAGTGGGAAATCCGACAGGCCAAGTGAACTGTTTTTGTCATCTATGGTCAGGTGGCAGACATTACCCCTGAGGAGCCCAGATGCCTGCCTGGCACCCAACGATTGCCCCTGCAAACTGAGATGAAGGGTGGGAAATGATTGCGTGGTGCACCCACAAACCAAGTTGGACAAGTTCAAGACACACAAGCACCAAAAAACAGAGCTTGATACCCGAGTACAGACAATCACTCTTGCCCAGCTGCCGACTGAGAGATGTTATCGCAGCCATGAATGGTGTGCGCACATCACTTAAAAATTACATGGACTCCATCACAACTGAGGTTTCGCTAGTCAGAGCAGACCTCTGAAAAATGAGCAACAGAGTTCAAACTGTAAAGACCACCATAGCAGAACTACACGCAGACTCGAAAGTACTAAAGTAGCTAGCCAAAGAACTGCAAGCCACCAGTGAAATACTGGAAACTAAACAGGCTGACAATGAGGGCAGGTCACAGTGAAATAATGTGATAATAATCAGAGTTCCAGAGCAGGCAGAGAGGCCAGCAGCAGACCTCCTTGTGGAGGAACTGGTGACTCAATACCTACAACCACACTGCCTCTCAAAGTTCTTCTTGGTTGAAATGGCACACCAAGTCCCCAGGGATGCCCAAAACCTGGAGCCCCCCACTGACCATTCTTGGCACGGCCCTTCAATGTCTTTCCTGTCTTTACTGTTAAAGTTCAGAAACAAAGACGTTTTTTGGAAGTCAAAAAAGTGTTGCGTGACAAAGGAGTGAAATACTCCATGCTCTTCCCTGCAAAGCTGCAGATAGAGGCTGAGGGCAAGGCATGTTCTTTGATACTGCAGAGATGGCCTGGGAGTGTTTGGATGGCTGGAGGATGGTTTGGGAAAGCAGCCCCAAGACACAAAAAGACAGTCAATAGAAAAGACCGATAGAGCACAAGGAGCTGAAAACCCAAGAATCAAGATGAGTGAGTCCTCAGGAAACAGGACTGGTGGAATGGGAAGGCAGAATATGGATGATGAATCATCCATGGGGATCTCCTGGCAGTAGTGGACCCTTACAGACATTGTGCTGGAAAAGACTGAACTGTCGCAGCGCTCGATTGATTCTTCGTAAAATTGGTAAAATATACTGGTTTACGAAGAATATAGGGGAGGGCGTAGGCATAGGAGTGAGGCCACAGTCCTCTATAATTCAGCTTGGGACAGGGTGTCAGGGACTCTGCATAGTTGGGGAAGTGGGTAGTTTTAAACTGGGTTTGCAGGGAGGCGGGTGCAACAAGTTACATTACTAAGAGTTATTATATAGAAGACAACAAGGGGAGGGTGGGACGGGGAAGGTATGATACTTCCTGCTGTTTGATTTTTGTTTGTGCAGTGTGACATGGGGGCATGCTAACATGTTACACTGCACAATGCAGCATACCAGTACTAAGAGTGAATATACTAAATTGGAAACAACCCCACAACTCCACATCAGAGAGAGTGGGAGAGCTCTAGTGATTCACCAGACAGGCTATGGAGGGCACTAGGACTGACCTGGGATTACAACTGCTATCTTGGAATGTTAATGTGCTGGGAGATAATCTGAAATGAGGGACAGTGTTTCAATACATAAAAGGCACTCCCAGATGTAGTCCTGCAACAAGGGATGCATCTTCTCTGTAATACCTGTAAAGCACTGGACCGCAGTGGGTACAGATTAGTCGCTCATGCAGGGTTAACTGTGGGGTCTAAAGGGGTAGGGATAATCCTGTGAAAGCCTTTCCCTCTGGCCCTAGACCACACCTGACAGACACACAGGGCAGATATGCAGCAGTGCCCGGCACATGGGAAGGTAAGACTGTTACTATCCTAATAGTATACGTCCCCCCTGCATTACTTTGGTGAGGTGCTTTGAGTTTCCGAGGGTGTGACTTTAATGCAACTTTTTGGATCAGATAGAACGATTCCCGAAGTCCCCCATGCAACCTCTCATGATTATTTGATTTCCTCAAAGCAATGGGACTGGTTGATGTGTGGTCGGTTCATAACCCGGAGGCACAACACTTCATGTTACACTTGGGAGTGCACACTAGCCCCTCCAGAATAGACAACATACTCACCCTGGCCGATAAAGTGGTAAACTTTATGGAAAGACGGCACCTGGCAAGAGGCATTTCAGACCACTCTCTGCTAAGGGAAACCTACACCACAAATGCACCAAAACCCAGGAAAATTCTGAAGATCCCGCAGGTTAGGTAAGGACTGATACAAGTAGTAGAATATTACTTTAAAGAAAATGATGCATCAGTAGAATCAGCACAGACATTATGGAAAGCCTTTCAGGCTGTGATAAGAAGACAGGAACTTTTTCTAGTTGTGGGTTATTAAAAAGGACAAGCGAGCAGTTATAGATGGGCTAGAGAAGGAAATCCTAGATTTAGAAAAAGAACTGACAGGGGATGATTCTGATATTGTCAGGCATACCCTGTGCTTCAAGAAAAACAAGTAAAAATATTTAATAATGGCGGCGACAAAAGCTAGACAGGTAACTACGCAGCACAAAATATATGAAGTGGGAAACAAGGCAGGGAAATTACTCGACTGGCTTGACAGGCATGAGCAAGCAAGTAGACTAGCCATCACCATTAGCACTGACACAGGAGAGGTACTCCCAGACCCTCAAGAGATAGCGGAAGCATTTGCCACCCATTGCTATCATATCTATATGTGGACTGTGACATCAACAGGACCAGAGGCTAAAGAATTGCTAGCAAACATACCCTTCCCACTTTCACCCCTAACAACCTAGCGTTGATGGAGAGTGATATAACAGATAAGGCAGTGGCCCAATCAAACCATATTATCCAGTTAGGAAAGGCATTGCGACCCAATGGTCTCCCAATTGAATTATATAAATTGGCAGCCAACAACATACACCCCTACCTGAAAAACATGTATCTAGAAAGCCGAAAAAAGGGGAAGCTCCCAGAAGATCAATGGCTGGCCTCGATAGTAGTGATCCATAAAGATGGCAAACCAAGATATAAATGCACATTCTATCACCCCATCTTCCTGCTTAATGCTGAAGTCAAAATCCTCGTTAAACTGCTCGCCTCTCGCCAGGTGTCGATCATTCAATCCGGCTTCATACCGGAATGAAACACTGCAATGAATTTATGCAGGCTCTAGGGGGTGTTGGGGAGAGTTGACACACGGGGTGAAAACATGGTGGTCATGTCACTTGATGCTCATATGGCATTTGACACAATCAAATGACCATATATTTTCTGTGTGTTGGAGATAATGGGATTTGACCCTAAATTCCTGACTTTTCTGAGCCTTCTATATGAAGGTCCACTGGCACAGGTGGTGGTAAATAACAGGATATCGTGGCCCTTTTCCCTCCAAAGAGGAATGAGACAGGGCTGTCCTTTGTCACCATTACTCTTTGCCCTAATACTTGAACCCCTGGTGGCCTGGATCCGTAGAGATCAGTTGATACGAGGACTGTGATGGAAGGAGGACTGGGAGGATAGAATATCCCTATATGCAGATGATATCCTCCTATATGTTTTGACACCCAGATCTTCAATCGGAAGAATACTGAATATATTTACTAACTTTAGGAAGTACTCTGGTTATACCATTAACTTGTCTAAATCAGTGATCTATGTACTACATGGAGCACTTGCAGCACTGCCTAAGGAATGTGAGGCGAAGTTGGTGGCAGAGAGATTCTGCTACCTCAGCTTCTTTATTACTGTAGACCCCGATCTATTTTACATCCGTAATCTCCAGCTTTCACTGATGAGATTGAAAGGAAATTTGCACCACTGGAAGGTGCTCCCACTCTCCTTATTAGGGCAAGCAGCCCTATTCAAAATGATGACGCTTCCCTGGTTTCGACACATACTACAAAACACACCATTCTGATTCCCTACATCATACTTTGGAGCAATGTATGGTGAACAGAGAGTGCTACTGTGGGATGGGAAAACTCCACGGTTAGCCAGAAAGAAACTGGTGAGGGAATGGTTTGATGGGGGGATAGCGCTGCCCAATGTACAGAAATACTATTGAGCAGCAGAGTTAATAGTAATTAATCAATGGGAACACCTACCACTAGACGAGCCCGCATACAGGATGGATAGATTTGTCTAATGGTCAGGGAGTTATACAAAGTCAATATACACCAACCTTGACACCTCAAGCTCACGGGTCCAACAAAACACACAGATAAGCTCTGGCACAAGCTCCAGAAAAAGATGGGATGGCACAACAAAGTAACACAGGCTGTCCAATTGTGAGATACTGAGAGATTAGGCTCCTTGCAAAGAGTCTCTGGCTTTGACAACTGGGACCTCATAGGTATTTCCTGAGCGGGCAACCTATATTCAAGAGGAGGAGTTGTTCCCTGCAACAAGAATATGAATTAGCAAATACTGAGAAACGTTGCTATTTACAAGTTAGGCATGCACTCCTGGCTGCCATCCCTAGAGGAGAGGTACTCCCCGAGTCTTCTCCCTCTGGAAGAAAGGCTCCTGACAGATTACATGGACCATAGGTCGGTTTCTTTGACGTATCAAAAATTGCTCAATAACTTCCATGAAAATCTCCTGGGCCTCAGACAATAGTGGCAAATAGACATAGGAGAATTAGAATACAAGGATTGGCAGGAGGCATTAGCCTCCCCGAGAGAGGTAGCCATCTCGGCGAGATTCAAGTTACTACAACTTAAGATATTACACAGATCATACTTCTCCTGTAAAACCCTAACAAAAATGGGCAGGGGATTGGACTCTAGTTGTAGAAGTGGATAGGGTACATTTTACCACATCATATTTGACTGCCCATTTGTAAAACAGTATTGGGAAGTGTTAGACTTGGCATCTTTTGGCGTGTTTCCCCAGAGTTTTTGAATCAGTCCTCCCAGTTTTGACTCTGTTTGTTCTGGCTTAGTGTTCCTGCACACTTTTCTCACTGCTGATCAGTGGTAAAGTGCAAGTGCTCCAGTGGTACAATGTCTTATGGATTGGTGTTTCTGTGATTGGCCTATTTGATTTATGTGTCAGTCCCTAGTAAAGTGCACTGTGGGTGCCAGGGCCTGTAGATCAAATGCTGTTGGTGGGCTGCAGCACTGAATTGTGCCACACACCCAAACAGCCCGTAAATGTGACTCTGCCCTGCCCTTGCAGAGCCTGTGCGCAGTCTGGTACTGCCATGTCGAATTGGCAAGTGCACCGACTTGCCAGGCCTTAGCCTTCCCTTTTCTTACATGTCAGCCACCCCTAAGGTAGGCCCATGGTACCCCTGTGGGCAGGGTGCAGTGTATATGAAAGGTAGGACTGCCCTGGTGTGTGTGGCATGTCCTGGTAGTGAATTACTGCCAAATTTGTTTTTCACTATTGCAAGGCTATCTGTTCCCCGTAAGACAGAATGGGAAGTTTGTTTATAACATCTTATAAACATAACTGGCCCTGGGAACTAGGTAGGACAATAAAGGTTAATATGCCTGAACTGAGAATCTAAAAATGCATCTTTTAGTGAAGGTGATTTTTACATTCTGTGTTTGAAAATACCACTTTTAGAAAGTAGGTATTTTCTTGCTCAGTCATCCCGTGTTTCTCAGGTGGAATGTGGATTGCCCGTCTGGGTTTTGGATGACAGAAGGCTGGGGAGCAGGAGTGGATCCAGATAGTCTAGGTGGGTCAGGAAAGGGCTGAATAGACCTGGGCTGCAATTGGGGAAGGGGGAGGAGATTTCCTCGCACCTCCAAGGTCCTGGTCTTCCTCTGACAATGCCGTCTCCACCTCTGCCTAAGAGATCAAAGGATTTTGGGATATAAATATTGGGGCCCAGACCCCTGAACTTTAGAACTCGTTTGGACCAAGAAGACTGCCAAGAAGAAGAGCTGGCGAAGCTGTGAGGAGGAACTACCACATTGCTGTGTGCGATGCTGTGTTGGCCTGCAGTGGCTGCTTCTGTCTTGGGCAGTGAAAGGACTGGACTGAACTTTTTGCAATCTACTTTGTGAGTTTCACCAAGGGCTTGAGGTAGAGCGTGCTCCCTGTTCAAGAAGTCTCAGGAACAGCATAAACTTCAAGCTCTACTGCCCTCAGCACTGGTGACTTTGTGTTTTGTGCTGCAACAGAAGAAAAGCAACCTGACGCCGTCAACAATGCCACTGCTGACTCCGTGTCCTGAAGGCACTGCAGAGGGCACCGCCGCAACGCCGCACCGTGACCCTGGCCTCACCGATGACGCCTGCTGACACTGCTACCGAGCTGCTGGTCACACCGCGACCTGTGGGCACCGCACTCCGCACTGCCTCGCTTCACCACAATGCCTTGGTATCCCCGATGACGCCGCTCCACGCCAAAATCGACACCACTGCTTGCATCATGGTTTGAGGGCACCGCTTGTAAAGGTATGCAATGCACCTCCCTCATCCTGCACCGCAGCCTTGGCCTACCAACGCCAGCACCATTGAATCCAGTCCGTCAGCCGACTACAGCACTTCAGCAATGATGAGGCCGCTGCTTGCACCGCTACCTGCCAGCACCGCAACGAGCACCGCATTCACTTTGCACCGCGACCCTGTTCTCACTGATGACGCAATCTGACGCCGCCACCAAGCTGCTGCTTGCACTTTGACCTGAGGGCACCGCACGCCACACCGCTGCACTTCGCTCCGCAGCACTCGACGCCTGTGAACACCAGCACTCCTGACTTCATCAGAGAGGAGTTCGATCTGCAATGCGTGGGACTTCAAGGGCCCCATCGACTCCTGCACCAACTTCCGGAACCGGCGCCTGCAGACGCCGTACTTTCTGAAGCTCACCGAGAGATCGCCGATGCCCTGCATTTCTAAAAGGTACTGTTTGCCGGTCTTCCCGACACCACAGCTGGCCTGCAATGCTGCGGTCAGCCAGAACTGTTTGGATTTGTTTGTTCACGACGCCGCGATAGACCCGGATGGACCTATCGACATCAAGGAACTGTTTTTCAAGCATATTTTAATCACTGAAGATTTTTAAGTACTGTATTGTGGATTTTTATAATTTTTGGTCTTGTCTTAAGTATATAAAAATATTGGATATTTTTCTTAAGTGGTGTGGTGTCCTTTTGTAGTGCTTACACTGTATTACTGTTGGTTACGTGCAAATGCTTTACACACTGCCTCTAAGATAAGCCTAACTGCTCATGCCAAGCTACCAAGGGGGCAAGCAGGGGTTATTTTAGGAGTGTAACTCCCTTATCCTGACTAGAGTGGTGGTTTCTGCCCAACTTTGGCACATGCACTAGCCGACCAAAAATCAAATTTCTGACAGGACGTAATCACTCACTATCTGAGTGAAGTATCGGGTGTGGAGATGGAGCCAACACCCAAGTGGTGCCTCTCAAATGTGTGGAAATCAACTGACCTAAATAGCAAAGGGAGAGCCTGGGTGAGACTAGCTATGGTAATAGCCCAGTGGAATATTGCTAAAATGTGGGACGCACCCAACAAATCAACACTCCAAGTCTGGGTGAATGATATGGATTGGTGTATGGTGGCAGAGAAGGTAGTAGGGGATGTCCAGAAAAACAAGAGCAGATCTGAGGCAAATGGAACATTTATTGGGGAAGCCTAATCATGGTCCCCTTGATGGGAGCACACAGTTCTACAAGTCAGTGAAAGATAGACACTCCAGGGGAGTGATTTGAAATGGATAGAAATTGTGAACAGAGAGCAGTATGGTGTTCAATGTATACAACATGTTATGCTGGCTCTGGGTAACACAAATGTATGTAATGTCGCATAGCATGTCATGTCATCAATAAAAAGTATTTATAAAAAAAGAATTGTGGCACAGATGTAATGTTTGGATGACACAATGTCTCTTGGCACCCTTGTATTAACAGATAAGTGAATGATTAAGCTCTCCACCAAGTCACACGCATCTTTTTTCCTCCACACCTGTGTACATTGCAGACGCCTCCTTTAGCTTTTCCTGTAGCATGTGCAATAAGGGGATAGCTTGGCCCATGTACTTTTCTCCTTGCTGACTTCATGTGTGAACACCTCAAAAGGAAGTATCATCTCTGTCAGGCATGTTACTAGGCCTCCACTGGTCCATTTCAATGATCATTCCTTTCACAGTTGCATCCCCTCTTTGCATGACACATTTATTGATCGGTCTGTACTTCTCAAACATACGTTAAAGTATGTTGGCACCTCCTGTATGAGTGCTTTAACTGGCATTCTGTTATCATGCTGAATGGCCCTCAGCTGTTTTCGGGCTTTAAATGGATGGCTGAAATGAGTGCAGATTCTTCTGCAGGTGGACAGTAAGGTGCTTACTTGGTCCTATTTTTGAGAAAGCCCTGTACAATGATGATGATGAGGCTGTGCACCAAACACAGGACTCTGAAATAGCTACCATTGGCCATGGCCTTAACTATATTACTTTATTATTAAACAAAGAGAGAGAGAGGGAACTTCTTTGTCTCCACTCTTATTCCCCAGGAGTATGTAATAAACAACAAAAGAGTGAAGCCAGAATGTCAAGGCCTATAAACAGGGATCATTTATGATTTTATAAAGAGTCCTCACTCACCAACCTAGTTGGTGACATGCTTCATCATCGGACCCCCGCCAGAGAGGCTGAATGCCTCTCAGGTCTGCTTCAACACCTGATTACAACGGAGCAGGATTTTTGTGTGTTGAGTGCAAGTGATGGTGCAGTAAGTGGTGTTAAAATAGTATTTACTACTCCTAATTTTTTTTTAATGGTATGGTAGTAAGACTAGATTAAAAAGTGTGTGGTGGACATTGCGACTGAATAAATTGATCAGCCACATCCAGAATTAAAACATTAGGTCGACATGTTTCAGCCTCTGTGTGCCAGTTGCAAAGCTTTCCTCAGGACCAGGGACCATGGCGGTATGCACTCGCTAAGGTGCACCCTAATCTATGGCCACGTAAAGAACCGGATTATTCACGGTTTGGAAAAACCACGCCTTCAACACTTCTGAAAGCATAAGTAGATCTGTAAGGAGAATGAGACATTGAAAAACACATAAACAAATCATGACAAATACACATATTTTGCCTGGAGCATAGTCCAAAAATACGAGCAATCCTGTGCACCCGCAAATGCCCTTAAGAAGTGACTGCTTGAGTCGTTACCATCACATGCAGTTGGACACCCCGTGGGCGAGTAATTAAACATAGTTATGTTTGTCAGACTACCAATTCGGGTTTCTAGGTGGAATTGCGCATTACCGGCAGTAAATTAAAAATTGTGGGGTGCGCCAGTTTACTTATTCAGGTTCTAGGCGCAATGATGCTTTACCGTCATAGGGTACACTATCCTATGACTGGTGCTCACTGTGATAAATTGGAAATTCAAAATTACCTTAGATAGTTCCCTAAGAAAACATGGTGGAATTGCCTCGTAATGTAGGATAAGCCTGTGTGATCACATATTCTCTGGTTAGGACAGCTGAGAATAACGTTAAGGAGATAGAAAGCTTACGTTTCAAAATGAAGTAGTATTACAGCATGGGTCCTGGCAGGGGGCGGTGGCTGAAAGTCACATGCTGGCGGGTGGGAGACAGAAAAACGAGGGTCATTACGATTTCGCGCTAGGGAAAATACCTTGTGTTGACCGGATCGTCCTGTGTCACTTACTGCTTCAAAGTCAGCCGCCCGCGTTGCTTAGGTTGTGCCCGTCTACAGGACCCGAAGACGGCGAATGATCCTCCATCAAGAAAATATAGACGGAAGTACTGCCACTGTCTCTAGGGTGGGGCAAAGCTGACGGAATTACGTCAACTCGCATGCGCGCGTGTCATTCACGTCAGAGGAGTGGACCACTAACCTAGTGACAGGCGTGCTGGCGCCCCGGTGGTGATGTGCGCATGTGTTCAATGGGGTAGTGTTGGGGCTTAATGAATACAGCCTTATCATAATCATCACATGATAATAGATGCCGGAGTGAATAGTTAACGAGGCACCGTGACAAAATACCTATACCGTATGGATATTAATTAGGCCAAAGGGTCAGAGAATGTCATATTCTCATTGATATGGGAAAACATCAGGAGAAGAGCCTGCTGCCGTGGGTGAGGATAAAATAGCCACACGGACAAATTAACTACCTAGGTAGTTTGCACTGGGGGATAGGGCAAGTTGCTAACGCCCATTTAAACCATAATTTTGTGGAGAAATCAGAGCCTCCTGGTTCTGAAAACCAATGAAGTCACGGCTACACAGCAGGAGAAGTGCCTGCTACTGTGGGTGAGGATAAAATACCCACACGGACAAATTAACTACGTAGGAAGTTTACACTGTGGGATAGGGCAAGTTGCCAATGCTCATTTAAACCATAATTTTTTGGTGAAGTCAGAGCCTCCTGGTTCTGAAAACCAATGAAGTCATGGCTGCACCTCTTAAAGGATCTGTCTTGCAGGAAGCCTAATATTATTCAGCAATAGCTGGCTGTATTAGATGGCAGACGTGGGTGGGTGACTGATAGCAGCCTCTATAGATTTGCATGTGGGACAGTCCCCTTATGCACTGGGTAATCATCGTTTTAATACTGAACCCCAGTGGATATTATCATTCATTCCCTGCTTGTGGCTAGCCAGGCGGTATATCCAGTGTTGCTCTTTATCGAAGAGGGAACTTTGTGTATTTGTGCCTGGTCTTAGTTGCTCAATTACTGTCCAGTGAATGTCGTTGGTGGTATGATTAGCCTGCATGAAGTGTGCGGTTAGTTTAGTTGTATTCTTTTTACACTAGCTATTACTCCGGTGTTCGCAGATGCGCTGCTTGATCTTTCTGGTCGTCATACCCAAGTAACATAAGCCACAAGGGTATGTAATAAGATATATCACATTACTTGAATTGCAGTTTGTATGGGCTTTTTGGATCCAGGTTCTGTTGGGTTCAAGGTCAAGTGTTTGTTTTGCACTGTCCCACATGCAAATCTATAGCGGCTGCTATCAGTCACCCGCCCACGTCCGCCATCTAATACAGCCAGCTATCACTGAATAATATTAGGCTTTCTGCAAGACAGATCCTTTACGTTGTGTAGCCATGACTTCATTGGTTTTTAGAACCAGGAGGCTCTGATTTCTCAACAAAATTATGGTTTAAACAGGCGTTAGCAACTTGCCCTATCCCCCAGTGTAAACTACCTATGTAGTTAATGTGTCCGTGTGGCTATTTTATCCTCACCCACGGTAGCAGGCACTTCTCCTGCTGTTTTTCCATAGGCATGAGGGTTTGACATTCTCTGACCCTTTGGCCTAATTAATATCCATACGGTACAGGTATTTCGTCACGGTGCCTCATTAACTATTCTATCCGGCATCTATTTTCATGTGATGATTATGATAAGGCTGTATTCATTCAGCCCCAACACTACCCCATTGAACGTATCCGCACGCCTGTCACTAGGTTAGCGGTCCACTCCTCTGACGTGAATGACGCATGCGCTTGCGCGTTGACGTCATTCCGTCAGCTGTGCCCCACCCTAGAGACAGTGGCGGTATTTCCGTCTATATCTTCTTGATGGAGGATCATTCACAGTCTTCGGGTCCTGTAGACGAGCACGACCTAGGCAACGTGGGCGGCTGACTTTGAAGCAGCAAGTGACACAGGACGATCCGGTCAACACGAGGTATTTTCCCCAGCACGAAATCGCAATGACCCTCGTTTTTCTGTCTCCCACCCTCCAGCGTGTGACTTACAGTCACCGCCCCCTGCCAGGACCCATGCTGTAATACTACTTCATTTTGAAACGTAAGCTTTCTATCTCCTCAACGTTATTCTCAGCTGCCCTAACCAGAGAATAAGTGATCACACAGGCTTTTCCTACATTACGAGGCAGTTCCACCATGTTTAATTAGGCAACTATCTAAGGTAATTCTGAATTGGCAATTAGTCACAGTGATCACTGGCCATAGGATAGTGTACCCTATGACAGTAAAGCATCATTGCGCCTAGACCCTGAATAAGTAAATTGGCGCACCCCACAATTTTTAATTTACTGCCGGTAATGCGTAATTGCACCTAGAAACCCGATTAGGTAGTCTGACAAACATCACTATGTTTAATTATTCACCCACGGGGCCTCCAACTGCATGTGATGGTAACAACTCAAGCAGTCACTTCTTAAGTGCATTTGCGGGTGCACAGAATTGCCCGTATTTTTGGACTATGCACCAGGTAAAATATGTGTATTTGTCATGTTTCTTGTATGTGTTTTTCAATGTCCATTTCTCCTTACAGATCTACTTACGCATTCAGAAGTGCTGAAGGCGTGATTTTTCCGAACCGTGAGTAATCCGGATCTTTACGTGGCCATAGGTTAGGGTGCACCTTAGCGAGTGCATACCGCCATGGTCCCTGGTCCTGAGGAAAGCCTCGCAACTGGCACACAGAGGCTGAAACATGTCGACCTAATGTTTTAATTCTGGATGTGGCTGATCAATTTATTCAGTCACAACGTCCACCACACACTTTTTAATCTAGTCTTACTACCCTACCATTAAAATATTTGTAGGAGTAATAAAGACTATTTTAACACCACTTACTGCACCATCACTTGCACTCAACACACACAAATCCTGCTCCATTGTAATCAGGTGTTGAAGCACACCGGAGAGGCATTCGGCCTTTCTGGTAGGGGTCCGATGATGAAGCATGTTACCAACTAGGTTGGTGAGTGAGGACTCTTTATAAAAACATGAGTGATCCCTGTTTATAGCCCTTGACATTCTGGCTTAACTCTTTTGTTGTTTATTGCTTAACTACATCACTGACATTGTCCATGGCAAAAAATCAAATTTTAAGCCCTCTTGTTGGCAGCCATTCAAAGACCTTGTTGTTAAAGTCTTCCAAAATGTTTGCAGAAACATGAGATTTCTCCATGGTGAACGTGGCTACTGTTGCATGCTTCCAAGCAGCATTAAAAATCTCAGCAGTGTCAGCACTGCAGATATCTTTTCTCTAGCCCCCACCAAAGAGATCCAGTGTTCAGTGATGCACATGTGATCAGTGGCTTGGTAACTGGTCCACTTGTCTGTCGTCAAGTGGATACTGTGAACAGCACTCTGCTGCAAAGTTTGTCTAAGCAATTGCAGTACATCGTGTTGTAGCACTGGAACAGCAACTCTGATGAAATAGGAGCTGCTGGGAACCTTCCTAAGATGGCTGCCACAAGTTCAAGAAAACCCACCCCTTCCACAAAAGAAAAAGTGAGGAGATCCAGTGCTAACATTTGATCTATCTTCGTTAAGTACAAACATGCCATTGGATGGTTGTGTTCATACTGCGCTTCCTGCATAAACATGCCAGGAATAGTAGCCTGGATTTTTTTCTTATTTGGTGCCACTGATGCAGGTGACTTCTTGAGAGCAGACATTGGGAGGCTCATTGTGCGTTTCAGCGGGTGCAGTCACTGTACTCTCTTGTCTTGGTGCCTCGACCTGAGTGTTGTGCCAATGTTGCTGATTTGAGGGCTGCTTTCCGTAATGAAAATGTGTTCCTCTTCTTCACCTTCCACCGTGATCAGATCAGATTCCCTGCTGAGCCTTTCATCTCCTTCATCAACAACACTTGCAGTTTTTTGCCCAGTAAGGTGCACCTCCCAGAAGTTCCAAACTGGGGAGCTAAACTGTCTGATGCTGGTGCCACTGCCAATGTCGGATGAACTGGCAGTAGGTGGGCGTTTTGACGTTTGACTCAATGTAGTACCTACTTCTACTGAGGTGGTCATGGATTTAGGTCAATGCTGGGACTTTGCACATATGGCATCTGGTGGTGGTGGTTGTTATCTGTAGTGCCACATCCCTCCCAGCAAGTAGGGATGGGGTAACGTTGGTCTCCACTGGGGCTGGGCCAACATCCAAGATGACTGGCTCGTCATCATCCTCCTCTTGTACATCTGGCTCCATAACTCTAATGCTTTCTTGAACCTTACTTTTGCCTAACCTCTTTTCAAGGCGTCTCTCACTCTCAGACTGAGGCGGGATCCAAGTGGTGTCTAGATCATCAGAAGGGGGGCTCAGAGAAGAAGATGATGCACTAACCCTCCTTTTTCTATTTGGAGATCTGGAAGGCAATGGATCTTCTGAAAGAACGGCTTCCTCTACTTTCTCAGCATGAAGCTCAATCTCCTGAAGTGCTCCTACTTTGGGAGGAACTACTATTGGTGGTTGTGGCTGTTGCTGTCCACTTCTCTGAGTTTCCTGCAATGATTGGGTAATTCTTTGCAATAGAGATAAGTCAATTTCAACATCACTGCTCGCCAGCGTTGCCATGATTGGACTGGCTGCATCTGTGACAGACATGGGATTGGGCCTAGATTTGGTGGGTCCACTGATGCAGGGGTGCTGCTCCCAGCTTGCTCCCCAGACACCAGTGCGCCAGGCACAGGTTTTTTTCTAAAAAAGATCTGGGTCGACACACAAGTGATGGTGATAAGCTCATTCTTCTCACTGCACCTTTCTTTGGGTCCATCTTGAAGCTGTCAGTTAGTAAGTAGTGGCACTTAGCTTCACACAAGTCAAAGAGATGTCTGTGTGATGTGTGGGTCACGTGTCAAGTCGGGCTCAGGCCTTCTGTCTGACAGTACTGTGGGGGATGTTGCATCTTGTACACCTAACAGAAAAGAAGTAGGAAGAACAGCAGTGATATGTGGCATTGTTGCAGTTCAATTAGTAGTGCAAATAAGCAATATCACTTAGTGTGATCACCGGTTGCTCTTATTATTAAAAAATTAACAATACAGTGTATCCATTCAGAAATCAGATAAACCACACCAACATAAACTTTCATGGTGACTGAGTGTACACTCACGAATGATAAGAAAGAGAAACAACACACAGATGCAACTGTTTGCTTTATGTGCATCACACGTCAGGTGGGATGAATGAATGAATGAATGAGGTAGCATTTATAGAGCGCATGGCTACCCGTAGGCATCCCAGCACTAAGAAGTGAGAGAAGCTTCTGAGACTCATCTGGGGACGAGCCAAGTTTTCAACAGTTTACGGAAAAACAGATGGTTAGTTTCTTATCGCAGCTGAAGGGGAAGAGAGTTCCACAGCTTGGCAGCATTATAAGAGAAAAGCCGACCTCCACTTCTGGCTCTTTTCATCCTTGGTACGAAGGCCAAGTGTAGCTCGTCTGAGCATAAGGTCTATTCGCTTGATAAGGTTTGGCTAGGGGGGAGATGATCTTAGGTCCATTTCCTCCAAGCAATTTGTGAGTAATACAAAGAGCTTTGAAATGGACTCTCTCCCGAATATGCAGCCAATGTAGAGCTTTCAAGACATTGCCAAAGTCCAATCGTGATAAAATAAGTGCTTGGACTACAAGTTTCCTGGCTTGGAAAGGGAGCAATGGGAGCACTTTACGTAGCCTTCTTAGAATGCCGAAGCAGGTGGCAACTACGAACTACCTTTCTGGTTTGTACTTTGAGAGTAAGTTCTGAAACCAGCCAGAACCCCAGACTTTTTATGTTGGACTTGGGGACGGGTGCTGATCCCATTGTGGTAGGCCACATCATATTAGGTCTGAATAATGACGGGTTGCAAGGAGCATAAGCTCTGTCTTGTCACCATTCAGCTTCAGGTAGGAGTGACTCATCCATTTGTCCACTTCTTCGAGGCAAGTACAGGGGTGGGATGAGGATGTATCTGGGTGATTGAGTGAGACTACTAATTGAGTATCGTCTGCATAAGTTATGATGTTCACTCCGTAAGGCTGTATGATCTCAGTCAGTGGAGTCATATAGGCATTAAAAAGCATAGGGCTTAGAGAAGAGCCCTCTGGGACTCCACAAAAAAGGGGCCATGGTTTGGAGGTGGTTTCACCCTCGAATACCTGGAAGGATCGTCCTTCCAGGAATGACATCAGCCAGGCTAGGGCTATTCCAGACACACCCAGGTTTCTGAGTCGGTCAATCAAGATACGATGATTAACCGTATCAAAGGCTGCACTCAGGTCCAGGAGAATCACGGCAGAAGATTCTCCCGAGTCAAGGATTTTTCTTGATTCTTCCATGACAGCTAAAAGAGCTGTCTCTGTGCCGTGACCAGGGCGGAATCCAGTTTGAGTTTGGTGGAGGACATGGTTGGATTCTAAGTAGGCAGAGAGTGTGACATTTACATATTTCTCTACGACTTTACATATTCCCGGGAGCAGGGAAATAGGACGATAGTTGGCCAAACAGTCAGGGTCTAAGTTAGATTTCTTTAAAAGAGCTTTGATCATAGCTTTTTTCCAGGAGGAGGGGACTACTCCGGATGTGATGGATGAGTTAATCAGGTCTAAAATGACCGGGCCAACTGTCTCAGTTACTTGTTTGAGAATCCTAAGTGGAGCAGGGTCATTGGGTGATCCACTTTTTACTCGATCAGCTGTGGCTCGCAAGCAGTTGTAGTCCATTGTAGGGACGGCTACTAAGCGCGTATCGTTGTCTTCTATGTGGGGTTTATCACAGTGGGTGATATTGGATTCTTTAGTGGAGGAAAAGGAACCATAGATAGTCTTGATTTTATTGTGAAAAAATTCCGCCATTTTATTACAACGTTGGTCTGAGATAGCAGGGGAGTCCGGGAGAGAGGGAACATTCATTAGTTTCTTGACAATTTGGAATGTTTCACAGGGGAGCTGGCAGAAGACGCTATAGTCTTCTCGTAATAGACAGCTTGGGTATTTCTGTGAAAAAATTCCGCCATTTTATTACAACGTTGGTCTGAGATAGCAGGGGAGTCCGGGAGAGAGGGAACATTCATTAGTTTCTTGACAATTTGGAATGTTTCACAGGGGAGCTGGCAGAAGACGCTATAGTCTTCTCGTAATAGACAGCTTGGGTATTTCTAATTTCAATTTTATAAGTTTTAATAGCATTCTTATATTCCTTCTTCTTGTCAGGGGAAAAATTCCTTCTCCAACCTCTCTCTGTCTTTTTACAAATTTGTTTTAATTCTTGGAGTTTGGGAGTATACCAAGCTGCTTTATTAGGTCCTTTATGTAACTGGATTGTAGTTTTAGGAAGGACTAAATCAAGAGAACTGTTAATCCAGTTGTCAAATTTCTCATTGGCCACTATCGGATCGGAGTCTGGAGCAGGCCAAGATCTCTCCAGAGTTGATATCCAGGTGTCCAGTGGAAGTTTTGACCAACATCGGGACTTAGTATGTACCAGTCGGGTTGGGGGGAAAGCATGAGTAGAGGACCAAGAAAAAGGGTTCAGAAAATGATCTGACCAAGGAATAGGTATAGGGGCTTGACAGGATAGCTCCTTCGGACCCGAAAAAATGGGGCCTAGGAGGTGTCCTTTTTAATGTGTAGCAGATGGTACTTTTTGAGTGAGTTGTAAGGCCACTAGGTCTGAGATCAAATCGGATGCAGTTTTAGAGGTTAAATCGTCGAAGCGAATATTAAAATCTCCAAGGATGGTGAAGTTCATAGTGGAGCTTGCTAGTTTGGGGACCGTTTCTGCAAGTGAATTACAGAATTGGCCTATAGATCCTGGGGGACGATAAATCAGGATCCCTGATAGAGTTAGCGTAGGTGTGAACCCTATTGAGAACAGAAGGTTTTCGCGATCTAGGAGAGGGCTTCCAAAGGTTCTACAGACAAGGTGCTTCTTTAGAACAATAGCAATTCCACCCCCTTTACCATTAATTCGATCTAGCCTCTGGATTATGTAGGCAGGACGAAGAGCCTGGACTATGTCAGGATCAGAGACTGTATTTAGCCAAGTTTCCATAAGGAATAGGGCGTCAGGACTTTCCTCCGTAAGCAACAGGGATATTTCCTCAGCGTGTTTTGGTAAGATTTTTTTAATCAGATTTAGTTTATTGTGCAGTTAATTAAAACCTTTACAATCGTGCTTTACATATATCAATACAATTAAAATTAATCATTCGTTATTGGTCAGTCTAAGGATATGAGAAAAAGAGAAAAAGTACAGGGTGCGGGCCTAATAGTTGCAATTTTTGGGTGCAAGATATGATGATCTTTAGCATTTGCTAAAGTGACAGTTCTACAGCAGCTGTATAGACCTTTAGAGCACGGGGTCTGCTAGTCCTGATGATACTATGTTTCCTATTTAGGCCAACAGTGCATGCGTTAGCCTCTGTGGGTTGGCTCGAAGAGCCACAACCGATTCAGCTGTGATTCAATCTGTGACCAGGGGGCCTGCCTTTTTCATGGTTGTTTCTACAACAGATATGTATTTTACCAACTGACAGCTTAGTTGGACATCTTCACCAGAGAGGGATACTTTTACTGCTTGCCTGCAGGTTCGAATGGCTTTCATGTTGAAGATGGGTCTTAGCAGAGTTCGTCGGGCCGGTTTTAGGGCCTTGCAGATTGTCAGTAGATGCACTATGTCTTCCTCCCCTTCTCCGCAGAGGTGGCAAATTGCAGGCAGCGGGGGGCGTAGCCAAGGTGGCATATGGTATGCAGATGGTAGTATGCCTAAGCGGAGTTTCAGGAATTTCCCTTTAGTCGCTCTTGAGAAGCTAGTGAGGAGGTATGCTTGAGGTTAAGCCGTGTTGTAGGTCTGTAGGGTAAACCAGCCATGGGAGCGGCCTGACAAGTCAGCTTTATCCTGTATAAGAGACTCTTATTTTTTCAATTTATTTATGATTTTTTTTAAAGCTGGTGGTCGTTGTTGGTAGCTCCCAGAGTTCCTGCAATCCCAGTTGGCAGAGTGATTTATCCAGATAATTTCGGGCTGGGCATGTCCCCTTGTTCTTCAGTTCTTCCCATAGATGCATGTTTAGTGAGTCAGGCGGGCCCCTTTTAATTTTAAGCCAGCTTTTGATGAATGCCCCTCAACGGGCAAGCTCTTGCCTTTGAAACCCGAACTCCAGCCTCACTTGTGCGGGGGATGTGTACCTTGGAAGCCCAAAGATCATTCGAATTGCTTTTGTTATTATGTGGTCCAGTATACCTGCGTCTCTCCCTCTCATGGCTTCACTTCCGTAAGTTATCGACGGTAGAAGTTTTGCCTGGATCACTCTAATTAAGGGAATGAGGTTTGGTCCAGAGATGTTGTTCTTAAGGTTTCTTAGTGCCACAGCGATCATTAGCCCCCTTTTTTTTATGGTCTCAATTTGCACTGTGTACTTCCCTTTGTTGTCGATCATGATTCCCAGGTACTTGTAACTTTGAACTGCCTCCAGTTTCCATGACGCCAGGAACCATTGTGGTTGTTTCTTTTTTTACGCCAATTTTGGCAAGGACCGACAATTTAATAGAAATAGCTTAAAAACTTGGTGTGGTATTACAGCATGTGGACCAATAGGAGTGGGGTGCTTAAAAGTATGGGAGCTGTGCTTGCAGTTATGGTTCCAGCGGTCAGGAGCGATAGAGTGAAGGCAAGCGTGATCTGGGCTTAGATTCAATTGTTTGAGTAGGTTTGCGCTGTATCGATGTATTTCTGGTGGGAGACGAGCAGGGGGTCTGGCCCCTGGTCCCGGAAGGGCGCGGACAGGTTCAGACGGGCTTGCCTTAGGCGTGCCAGCGGCGTGCACGCTGCGTGCATCCGCTGCGCAGTCGCGTCATTGGGCTTAATATAGCCCTGGTAGGCTCAGCGACTAGAGCACTGACCTACAAGATGACGGCCAAGTTATGCAGGCAAAAGTGCCCCCCTCAATTCCCACACAGTGCAATCAGAATCAGTGCAAAACACAATTTTAAAAACAAGCAGAGTAAGCGATTTTAAAATGTTTCAATTGCAAGATTTCTAATCTAGAATGCAACTCTCGCGCCTGGCGCGACTCATGCAGCTTCTGTTAAATGGTCGGATGTAGCACTCAGGGAGGTACAGCGGACAAATGACAATGGAATAATCCTTTGACAATGAATGCTGTTGGACACCTATATCAGACATGGGTTTGATTCATTGATACCAGATGTAGTGAGAATGTTTAAAACAAATTTTTTTTTTAATAATATCAAACAATAATAAATATTTAAATAAGTTAAACAAATTAAATTAAAAAAATAATTACAAGTTAATTAAAAAAGAAACATTGTACAAATGTTCAATTAATAAAATAAAAAAACTTAAGTTCTCCTCAAAAATATAATTATTATTTCTTAAACTGCTATCTCATTGCTCAACCATCCATGCAAGCATAGGTTGGATGCACAAAATCTTTGCTTGCCATTTCCACATGGTGAACAACAACAACAATACTGAGCAAGAAGGCATTGGTAACAAAGAGAAGACATGCAGGCCTATTGCAAAAGCACACTGGCTGGCTATGCAAAATGGCCACCAGACACATGGTCATTGGTCACACAACAACCAGCAAGCAAGAATGCTTGGCCACAAACGAAGAACACATACAGGCCTATGGCAGAAGTACACTGACTGCCTATGCAAACTGCCCGCCAGTCACACGGCAACAGGAAGCCGGAGGCCTGGAAAACAATGAACACATGCATGCCTATGGACACAGACTATAAAAAAGGGGCCCTGCTCACATTGCATGGGGAAGAAAGACAAATGGTGGATTATGGTAAACACACACAAGAGGCATAGTTAGTCAGATAGAACACTGCATTAATTAATCCAGCAATGCTAAAAATGAAAATGAACAGGGTTATAAATGCTTCCAAAAACACACATCCTCCAAAGGCATTACCCCACCTATACACAGTTTGCAGAGTAATACCACAAAAAACACTTATTGTATTTCAATCCAAAGTCATCCATGGCCTAAATGATGTTTCAAATTCAACAGGCACAACAGAAACAGGTTTTTTCATGCATCCTCGGCTAGCACTGGGCCTACTGGCTAAAAGGCAGACTATGCCACATAGTACATTAAAAGAATACAGCAAATTTATTAAAAAGCTTAGAGAAAATATACTAAACTATGCAATGATTTTCCTTTACAAAAGAAGAAACATCACATGCAAAAAACATCAAAAAACAGCAAAAAGGCGTAGCCACAAACAAAGAACATAGGCATGCCTATGGCAAAAGCAAACTAACTGCCTATGCAAAATGGCCTCCAGCCACTTGGTCAGAACAACAACCAGCAAGAAGGCATGGCCACAGCAAAGAAGACATGCAGGGCATTGGCAAAATCACACTGGATGGCTATACAAAATGGCTGACAGCCACATGGCCACAACTCATAAATAACAACAAGCAGGATGCCTGGAAAACAAAGTAGACATGCAGGCCTATGGCAAAAGGACACGGACTGCCAGTGCCTACACAAACAGGGCCACCAACCACATGGTGAAACAGCAAGCAAGGAGGCATGGCCACACCAAAGTTGACATGCAGGCCTATTGCAAAAACACACTAGCTGCCTACACAAAATGGCCACCAGCCACATGGTCACAACAACAAGCAGGAGGCCTGGAAAATAAAGAACACATGCAGGCGTATGGACACTGACTATACAAAATGGCACCTGGCCACATTGGGAACAAAGCCAAATGGTGGTCTACGGAAACACACACATAAACCGGCCAGGCAAAGGAGGAATTGGCAACACAGGGAACACAGCATTAATTTAGCAATACTAAAACCTAAAATGAACAGGGCTAAACATGTTTACAACACACTCCATCTAAAGGCATTAACTCACCTAAACACTGTTCTCAGGAAGAAAAAAAACATGAAACAGAACAAAAACCACATATTTTGTATTTCAATCCAAATCCATCCATTGCCTAAAAAAATGTTTCTGATTGAACAGACACCACAGAAACTGTTGTTTCATGCATCTGTAACTAGCACTGGGCCTACTGGCTGTAAGGTCCATTGGCACACTAGGCCACATAGTGAATCAAATCAATATTGCAAATTAATTAAACAAACATGGAGAAAATATAGTGAACTGTGGAGCACCTTACTTTTATAAAAGAAGAAAAACGACTTACAAAGAAATAACTAGGCCCCTACTGAAACTGCAGGCCACCCTCTACAATAAATTTAAAAAATCAAATAAAAATACAAATAGATCCAGGTGCATGGCACAAATAAAACAAACATCAGTTTTTCAACTTACTTGTGAAATCTCAAATACAAAGTCTTTACATCCAATGGTATTTGCACAGACACAAAGAGTGATCTTTCCAGCTCCAAATCTAAATGAAAAGTGACCAGGTGATGTACATAGCAATGGGAGGAGGCTGCTGAAGAGGAACAGGAAGTTGAAGACTCTGGGGCACTCCCTTCCAGTTGGAAAGTTAAAAGTAAAAAAACCACATTCCTTGCACAAAAGAAATAACTCCAACTGCCCATTCAAGGAGGTTTTTGACTTCAAATCATCTTTACATGGAATTTGTATGCTTCTTGAGGAGATCATCTTTCCCAGATTGCAGCTACAGTTGATCCTGCAGGATCAGGATGGCCTATGGCAGAAAACATCCGCCAGAAGTTGCTGGCATGCCTAAATGACATGTTGGCGACTGCAAAGTATCGCAGGAGCATGCAGTCAGCTTGCAAATCTTGTAGCGAACACAAACAGATCTGAAAATCTCATGGGTGATCGCGAGCACCTGGCAAGTCGCTCCCATGTGTGTGGAGAACATTTTGAGTTCTCTAACTAAAAAAACACACCCCATTGCGGAGTTTATCAGCAACTCCGCATTCTCCACGGAATGTTGGATTGCTGAATTCTGAAATCTCAGTGATCAGAGCGAGGTTTTATGCTCAGGCCTAGTGGTAATACAGACAAATTCAGGCAAGTCTAACATCCAGGTTTGACCTGAGCCCCACTTCCTTCCAGACAGTGTGCTCTAAGTCATCGCCCAACAGACACTCTACAGGCATGGAAGGGCTCATAGATACTTTTAGAGAAACTGAGACCCCCCCTTTCCACTAAAACGGAACCAGAGCCACTGAGTAGTGACTCTCACAGTTGTCTGTGACTATGACCAGATGGAATGCATTATGGGTGTCCTGATGGCACCTCACAATAGTCACGCTGGCTCCTGTGTCTCTCAAAGCCTCTACCCTGGGCCCATTGATGGCGGCTCACTCTCTACACTTATAAGTATTTGAAGGCATATTGGCTTTTAGCACCATTTCTCTATCACCTAGGGACACTAAGGTAAACTCTCTCCTCTCCCCAAGCTAACTGGCACCACCTCCTCCTCAAGCACTACACCTGCCAAATCTAGGTGTCTGCCCACCAGTGGGAGGTATACCCGCTTGAGACATTTGTGTATCCCTTTGAGTGCCCTTACTTATAGCACTCAGTACACTAAGGGGGGAACCTCTCTGTCTGTTTTTCAAATAAAATAATTTTCTTTGGTTCTGATTGAGACTCGTTACTGTTCCCTTCGGAATGGATTTTGGGGGTCTTTAGAAAACTCCTTATTTGTAACTTTGTTCTCCCTCTCTTTCTTCTAGTGGGTCCCCTAACCACCATTTTGGTGATCACCCTAGACATTCTTTTGAGGACCCTGGTGCTGTGCAGGGGGTCCACCACCTTAGCAAGCTCCTGGGTTCAGTGCAAATACTATCAATTAGGTATTGGCAAGATCTGGAAAATAATTGTTGAACATTGATGTCTTACATTCTTACATACCGATCATACAGCCCCTTGAAATCATTCTCATGACTGATCTTCATCTAACCATTAAGTGCCTAGCAAAAATAATCCACAAGATCCATCCAGGGCTTCTGGGGAAGCTTCTGGTTGTCCCTAAAATTCTCCCTGTTCTTTTCTGGGATGAGGCCATACTTTCTGAAAGGGTGTTCTTGATGCAGTGGTGTCTCATTCTACCCCCTTCTCTAGGGTCAGTTGAGAATCTCTCCCTTCACTAGGTATGTGCCTCCAGAGGCTACCTCCACAATCCTCCTCAGGGACCCTATGCACCTCTAGAGCAACCTCATATGCTATCAGCCACTTGCTTATGTCCTCTCCTACAACAAAGTTAGGCACCAGATACTTTGGGATGTGGATCCTCTTGTCTCTAGAGGGCGCTGCCAGTATGCTGCCACCATTGTTGCCGGACTCTGCTTGCCCAGCTCATGTGCCAATCCCCTCTCCTCCATGGCAAGCCTCTTTTCCTCCAAGACATTTTCAGCCTCATCTTTTTACCTTGCCACGTCTCTCTCAGCCTCAGCTTTCTTCTCCTCCATCATGAGCTTGGCCATCTGTAGTCTAAACTCCCTTTCAGTTTTCCTCTCCGCCAGCTCCTCTGGGGACAAGACTTGTGAAGACACACTGCTCTCCACTCTGGCAGGGAGTTGCAACTCAGGAGACAAGTCATACCCTACCATTAGTGCTGCAATTTGGGACTTGCATCCAGGCCCTGCTCCTCTATTTCATCCTCCTAATTCTCATCCTATGCTGCTGTCAGAAAGTGGTGAACCTCTGACCTAGCCCTCAGAGCTTTCTGAAGCTCCAGCGTCTTGGTGCCTTTCTTGGTTGGAAGTCACCTTTCCTTACAGAACTTCTTGTGCGCAACCTAAGTGTAGCTCTCCAGTTTGATGAGCTCGTACTCAGTTCTTGCAAGTATTCTCACAGGCGGTCAGGTAGAACAAGAGTAGATTTGAAAATATAAAAGGACATTTTAGTGTAACAAAAAATCAATATAAGGCACTTCACAAACACAGGTCCTAATTCCACTGCTTCCACCAATTTTGGAAATTGGGTTACTGGTTGAGGGAGGTACTCAAGTAGCCAGCACAATTCTTCTCAGGGTGAAACACAAGCAAACCCCAAATTAAGCTGTGCCTCAGGTAGGTTGGCACAAAGCAGTCAGGCTTAACTTAGAGACTCTGGGGCAGATTTATGAGGTTTTGCCGTAGGGAAGCGCAGCAGGCCTTCCTGCTGCACTTCCCTACGGGAAAAGAAAAGGGCAGGGATGCGCCGTATCTATAAAATGCGGCGCATTCCTGTCCTTTTCCCCTGTGCCGGCGCACAATGGGCTGCCTGCGCCAACGCAGGCACCTCTGCACCATGGTGCAAGGGTGCCTGCGTTGCGGAGATGAATATTTTTGTACAGGAAGGGAAACCTTTCTGTACAAAAATAATCACAAGAGGTTTTTCCTCTTTGTATGGGTGCTGCAGAATGTAGCACACATAGAAAAAGGAAAAACGAGGAGAAATAAAGATATTTCTCCCCGTTGCGCCTCCCTTACGCCTCCCCTGGGGAGGCGGAAGCTTTTGGCGCTACCTCAGATTTACGATTTCTCGTAAATCTGGGGCAGTGTCAAAAGGCCATGGATGTTGCTGGGAACGCCCCCAGCAACACCCATTGCACGCCCCTTTAACGCAGAACACTGCGTTAAAGGGACTGATATTTATGAGGCAGCATTAAGCCAAAAAAAGTGGCTCAGTGCTGCCTGATAAATATCACGCAGGCTTCTGCGCCACGGAACGTCACAAAAAGTGACGTTCCGATGGTGCAACGGGCCTCATAAATCTGCCCCAATGTGTAAAGTATTTATGCAGCACTTCAAACAGCAATGAAGTGAAAACACAACACAAGAATAATCACACATCAATTTAGTAAAAGATAAATAAAGATTTGAGAACAGAAAACAAAAAATCCATTCACTAGAACCAAAAGTACACAATTTTATTGATTTAAGTGAAAACTGTTCTTATGAGCACAAAGCATCAGCTTAGGTTATCTGGTCGTTCCAGACGATCAAATCAAATTTTCAGGCTGACCACGATGGAGCACATATTAAAGAAAACAAGAGCAACCCATATGACCTTGTGAGCTGGGTAAGTACACTAGTACAAAAAACAATGTTCACAAGGAACTCATTTGTCTGAATAATTAAAGAATCTGCAACTCAAGTAATTGCTCAGATTAAATCATAAAGAGAAATATGGTATACAGTTATGACCCTCTAACGAGTCCAAGTAATATTTACATTAATTTGGTCTTCATACCAATTAATCAAAACAACCAATACACTTTTTGTCATCAAGACTACCTGACTTTTATTTCAGTGTGCCCCAGTGAAGTGACCTTAACCTATTAGGTGAGCATTCAGTGACAAGGTGAACAAACAAGGGAAAAACAGGTTATTGGTGAAGTACAAAAGGATGAGCTAGATACATTTATGATTATTTAATTTTTTAGGCTCTCTCTTTTGTCTGTAGTCGACGGCGTTTCGACCCTCTCTAGATACGGGGTCTCATCAGGACCAAGTTACTGGGGTACTGTGGAGGAAGAAAGTTGTGTATGAGTAGATATGGGCTGTTACAGATAGTCATGAAGGGCTGTAATACTGATGTAGACTTAAAAAAATTAGTGCCTAAATAGATTATTGGACGGTACAGGATTTCCTGACCTGTGCTAAGGGACACTCTCTTAAAAATGCCCATATTATGCTTATCAAGGAATAATGTAGTTCGGTACTCACTATGGTGTGGCCTAATGCGCCAGAGTGCATCCAATGTAATACCATCTGCGGCGGATCAGCGCTGTGATATTGATGTGGGGGTTAAACCTGGAACCCACATAGTGGCTCCATCGTATCATTTGACGATAGCGAGACCTGTACAGGCAAACGGGTATTGTATATAAGAAACTAAGCTGTATTCATGAGGACTAAATGATAAAAATGGAGCGGAGCACTTACTTAGTCAAACGATGTTCAAACTTAGTCAAACGATATTCTATTCCTTGATAGGGAAATCTGAGGTCAGTTGACAGGACTAATTGATATATTTAGAGTCACGTATAGGCTCCAATTTAAGCTGGCAGTGACCTAAGCAAGCAGAGGGGAATATTAGCAAGGTTTACTATTGAAATGTGGCTGGATAATCTCTAGCGGTTCCAGGACTTATATGGTATCACGCCGCTCGTATAGTCACGGTCGACTTCAATACGTGAGTCGGCGCTGAGTCTAGGTAGTAGGCACGATAAACGGAAATGGGAACCGCCAGCTTCACGTTGCTGGGCAACCCAGCATTCGTGAATGCGGTGGCCATCTAAAGATGGTAAGGATTGCCTGAAAGCCTGCTCTGTATTTAGGATTAGGCGTATTACTGATGGGCGTATTGTTAAACGTGTCGTAATTACGCTACAGTACTCCTCAAGGAATATTACTTAATCAATTTCTTGGAGCCAAATGTGCATTCAGTCAATGCGAACTTACTTGAACTGGCAACGGTGAATATAATGAAAATAAACACAACAGTGAATACGGTACACGGTCCACGATATATTCTCAATACACAGAGAATATTTCTATCATCATATGTTTAAACACAGCTATACACATTCTGAATTAGTGGACATGTCGTACCTATGTGCTATTATATTCAGTGGATATATGAAGTAGATAAAAGTGGACAACATTGAGATATATATACATTATGGTGAAAATGACTTTTTCGTAATTTATCTTTATGCCAACAGAGAAGGAATAATGTAGGCATGCCTAATAGTGTTTTGTGTATTATCATGCCCTGATACACTTATGCTGGATACACCATGTACAGGATTACAGTCTTGTATTGTCTAAGGTACATAAAGATAACTAGAATCCACCTGGGAGACCCATTCTATCCGGATGCGGTTCTATCATGGAACCACTAGGACAATATATCAACAGCGTTATCAAAGACTATGTCCCTTGCTTACCTACATACGTCAGGGATAGCACACATATGATAAATTTGGTTGAAGGCATGGAATACAACCCCATGGAGGAAATCCTAGTCACGATGGACATAGATTCGTTGTACACAAACATCCCACAGATGGAGAGCATCAACGTCATCAGAACAATATTAGACAACCGTCCAGCACCAGTGGAGGTTCCCACTGAGTTTATTACAGCTCTCCTAGAAATAGCCCTCACCAAGAATTACTTCAGATTTAATTCTACCTTCTACCAGCAATGTTCAGGTACATCAATGGGAGCCATTTTTGCTCCTAATTAGCTAATCTCTATGTAGGTGATCTGGTAGAGAAGTGGATCAATAATATCAACAATCCATTCTTGAGGAATATAAAAAGCTGGAAATGCTACATCGATGATATCTTCTTCATCTGGGAGAGCATTGAGGAGAGTCTGGATTCCTTTGTAGCATATCTCCATGTTTGTCAAACAGCTCTAAGTTTTACCCACCAAAAAGATAGACACATGGTCCCATTTCTAGACCTGAAGATAAGATGCTGTGACAATCATCTGGATGTTACTCTGTATCATAAGCCTACTGACAGGAACACACTTTTACAATACAGGAGCTTCCACCCTAGAGCACTGAAAGACGGCCTTCCATATGGCCAATTTTTAAGATTGCGTCGCAATTGCTCAGAAAAGGAAGATTTCTTCAAAGAAGCAAGTATACTCAGTACTAGACTACGTGAAAGAGGATATCCAAAGAGACTTGTAAAAACTTCAATGAAAAGCGTGTGGTTCAGCCCCCGGGAGGTACTACTTAATAAAACCACAAAGGAAAGAACTAAACGTAGTGTGTGCGTCACCACCTTTTGCCCACTAAGTACTCAGATACAAAAGACCATTAAGAGACACTGGCCAACCAGTACTCTGAATTCTTGACAAGAACAACCCATGTTTTCTTTAAAAAAAAGGCAAAAATATCAGGGACCATTTGGTACACTCTGACACTAGTGTTAATCATGGTAAGAGTACCATCCGTGATGTATGGTCACTACCTCCTCTGACAGGACACTATAAATGTGGCAATTGCGTGGCTTGCATTTTTACAGTAGAGACCAAAGAATTCATGCACAGTGAGATAAGATTGAAGCTCCAGGCATTAACTAACTGTTCCACATCTAACGTGATTTGCTGTATCTGGTGTCCATGTGGCCAGATATATATTGACCAAGCTACAGAACCCGTGAAAGCAGAATTTGCTGTCAGGTAGAGAATGCACCACTGGTAGATCATTACAAGGACAAAGGTCATTCAGCTAATGATCTTAAATGGCAAGTGAGAGAGAAGGCCACAATACCACCGAGGGGTGGAGACATCACACTGATCCTACAATTATTAGAATGTAAATGGATAGATTAGTTTGGGACAATCAGGAATGGTCTGAATAGTCTTGAAGAAGGGCGTAGGTATATCAGCCTATACTGAACTAGGGCAGATAGATACGCTAAAACACGAATGGGATAGACAGGGCTCTGTCTATGCACCAAAATACATGCATACAGGCATTGACAATACAAGACTGTAATCCTGTACATGGTGTATCCAGCATAAGTGTATCAGGGCATGATAATACACAAAACACTATTAGGCATTCCTACATTATTCCTTCTCTGTCGGCATAAAGATAAATTGTGAAAAAGTCATTTTCACCATAATGTATATATATCTCAATGTTGTCCTCTTCTATCTACTTCGTATATCCACTGTACATAATAGCACATAGGTACGACATGTTCACTAATTCAGAATGTGTATAGCTGTTTTTAAACATATGATGATAGAAATATCCTCTGTGTATTGAGAATATATTGTGTACCGTGTACCATATTCACTGTTGTGTTTATTTTCATTATATTCACCGTTGACAGTTCAAGTAAGTTCGCATTGACTGAATGCACATTTGGCTCCAAGAAATTGATTAAGTAATATTCCTTGAGGAGTACTGTCGCGTAATTACGACACTTTTAACAATATGCCCATCAGTAATACGCCTAATCCTAAATACAGAGCAGGCTTTCAGGCAATCCTTACCATCTTAAGATGGCCGCCGCATTCAAGAATGCTGGGTTGCCCAGCAACTTGAAGCTGGCGGTTCCCATTTCCAGTTATCGTGCCTAATACCTAGACTCAGCGCAGACTCACGTATTGAAGTCGACTGTGACTATACGAGCGGCGTGATACCAAGTAAGTCCTGGAACCGCTAGAGAATATCCCGCCACATTTCAATAGTAAACCTTGCTAATATTCCCCTCTCTTTGCTTAGGTCACTGCCAGCTTAAATTGGAGCCTATCCGTGACTCTACATATATTAATTAGTCCTGTCAACCGACCTCGGATTTCCCTATCAAGGAATAGAATATCGTTTGACTAAGTTTGAACATCGTTTGACTAAGTAAGTGCTCCGCTCCATTTTTATTATTTAGTCCTCATGAATACAGCTTAGTTTCTTATATATAATAGCCGTTTGCCTTTACAGGTCTCGCTATCGTCAAATGATGCGATGGAGCCACTATGTGGGTTCCAGGTTTAACCACCACATCAATATCACAGCGCTGATCCGCCGCAGATGGTATTACATTGGATGTACTCTGGTGCATTAGGCCACACCATAGTGAGTACCGAACTACATTATTCCTCGATATGCATAATATTGGCATTTTTAAGAGAGTGTCCCTTTGCACAGGTCAGGAAATCCTGTACTATCAAATAATTTATTTAGGCACTAATTTTTAAAGTCTACATCAGTATTACAGCCCTTCATGACTAGCTGTAACAGCCCATATCTACTCATACACATCTTTCTTCCTCCACAGTACCCCAGTAACTTGGTCCTGATGAGACCCCCTATCTAGAGAGGGTTGAAATGCCTTCGACTACAGAAAAAAGAGAGCTTAAAAAATTAAATAATCATAAATGTATCTATCTCATCCTTTTGTACTTCACCAATAACCTATTTTTCCCTCGTTTGTTCACCTTGTCACTGAATACTCACCTAATAGGTTATGGTCACTTCACTGGGGCACACTGAAATATTTCATGTGGAATTATATGTAACTATTTTTGATATTGCATAATTAAATTACCTACTTCGGCTGAAGTCAGGTACTCTTGATGACAAAAAGTGTATGGGTTGTTTTGATTAATTGGTATGAAAACCAAACTATTGTAAATATTACTTGGACTCGATAGAGGGTCATAACTGTATTCAATATTTCTGTTTATGATTTAATCTGAGCAATTACTTGAGTGTCAGATTCTTTAATTATTCAGAGAAATTAGTTCCTTGTGAACATTGTTTTTTGTACCACGATGGAGCACAGGCCGAGTACAGGGACCAAGTTAGGCCTTCTGAACATAATGCCTTAAATCTTGGTTGTGGAGCATTGTGAGATCCGGCCTTGAGGATGCATTGTGCAGTCGCAGTTCCGATGTGCTGCAGGAGGCAATATTAGGTCCTGCATCGAGGATGTGTCTCGCAGCTGAGTTTCTGATGGAGCCATCGATGATTCTTTTTAATGCTAGGTCCTGTGTCATCTTTGAGGAGGCCATCGATGAAGGCTTGCAATGCAAAGTCCAGCGTCTAAGATACTTTGCTCAGCAGCAGTTCTGATGCAGGGCTGTGGGGATGTGCGTTGTGCTGGTCAGTCCTGTTGAAGAGACCACAGTCGGGATGACAGAGAACCTTAAGGCCCAATCCAAGGGTGCAAGACTGGTGTGGCATTACTTGAGGCGCAAGACTCACAGCATGCAGAGTCTAGGTGCTAGATTCAGCATGGGTAGGACCGTTTCTGTCCTTGAGGCTTTGACCCTTGAAGTCACTCTGGTGGCCCTATATTCATGGTATAGGTCTATCCTTCTTACTTATGTAGCAGAGCAGCAGGGCAGAAGAGTAGCATTCCTTCTTGCAGAGCAGCACAGCAGTCCTTCTGAGTCTTCCACAGTCCTAGAGGTGTACTGAAGAGTTGAGTCTGAGAGTCCAATATTTATACTTGGTGCTAGCTTTGAAGTAGGTGAAGGTTCTTGAGGTTCCCACCCCAGAGGTGTTTGGAATTTCCTGCCTCCCTACCCTGGCCACAACTTGTCTGGTGGCACAAGAATCTAGTGTAAACCATTTGTATGTGTGCTTAGGAAGAGGCTTTATCATGGGCAAGTGTACTATGTGACAGCTCCCAACCGCTATCAAGTAAAAGATGGTCCATCCTGCCAAAACTAAATTCCTCTTTGTCTCACTGTCTTGGAGCAATGCACAAAGACCAACTGCCTGCTGCACTTAGTCATGTGACCCAGAATACAAGCAGCAGGCACCAAATGGTTAGGAGAGGAAAATGTCATCTTTTTAAAAGTGGCATTTTCAGAATTGTGACTTAAATTCTTTAGACACCAAACTCAACATTCCTACCTGCTCCCAGTTGAAAATGAACATGGAGGATTAATGCAAAACATTGGGGGTAAGTCTATCCTAAGGCTGACATATTTAACAGTGAGGTTATAATTAGATTTGGCTATAACACTTAACGTATGCTTAAAAAATGAATAAACTTACTAAAAATACTCAGTTCCAGTACAGTTATTGTTGAGAATTAAAACACCTAAAATGTACACGCTTTGATTAGGAGCACAGTCCGTAATTTGGAAATATAATGCAATGCTTATTGCCTCACACAATTAATACCAATATGCAGCAATACCAAAATGCACAACATACTTAAATAACTAAACCACTTAATAGTGCTATATTAATAATCATCACTTTCATAGTGGTATGGGCAATGCGATTGTAATCTCATGTGTTGTGTTATTTACAATATTTGTAAATGTGTTTGTCATAGAATGATAACATAGGCACTCCGTTTGGTATGCAGGTTATGATTTGCTTGGCTGGTGGATAATATCAGACAAGCATAAAGATTTGGATACTAACTCTCTGGTTCCAAGTTATGCAGGCGATAATTACTGCATTCAATATTTATTGCTACCCAAGGGTGGAGTGTTTACTGCATAGTATTATTACCTTTTCTTCTATGTTGCCCATGTCAGATTGAGTCTCAAAATGTGGAGGCAGTGTTTACCACATTGAATTGTGCATTTTTATGTTTATTTCTTAGATTTACTCCTGATATATTTTACCCAGTTTACCCTGGTGAAATGTCAGTGGAAATTTACTGAGTGTGGCAACTGATGCACAACTCGGAAGTATGATCAAAATGAAAATGAATTAAAAATACAATTTAGAATTACAATCTAAGCAAATTTTGTAGGGTTATAGCAGGAAAGAACAGGTTGTGTTAACAGAGATTTGTCTAACTCGTGTATTGCTACTATTATGGCCATGCAGTTGTTCTAAGGTTCATATACTTTGTATTTTATTTCAGTTGTGTTTTTATAGCATTTCCTGCTCCCGAGGAAGCACTGCAACATATTTACAAATGGGTCGCATGCTACTCCACGGGATTGCTATAAATGGAGAGTGTTTATCATAATACAGAGTTTTTTGATGTGTGCAAAGGACACAATAGTGCTCATGTCATTTTTGTTTTGTTGTGTCTATGCGTACATTTGAAGTAAAAAAGGTTACTAGATAGGTCACATAAGCATTAGATTCCAAAGTATGAAGGTTCGAAGAGTGTGAGTGAATTATGGTCTATAACTGTAGTCTTGTGAAGGGTGTGCATGCCTGTGAATGGCAGTAAAGTGCTCAATCTCTGTTGAAAGCAAGTGTGCACCTGAGCATACTTATGCCATTACCTTTTGCTTTTGCAGTGGCCTGTATATACAGTTTAAACCAAATGGAATATGGGAAAAAGAAAGTTGCGAGAGATGAAGACTTGGGAGGGCTAATCTCAGGGTTTAGGTAGCTAGTAGAGTCAAGATTTCACAGAGCAATCCCCAAAGTAAATTTTGTGGAAGGAAAATGCCCTCTGCATAACACAGCCACAGAGCCTACATCACTCACAATGCATTTAGCTAAAGGAAACAGTTGCCTGGAGATATCAGAGTGGATTAGCCAAGAGAGCTGGGGCATTAATTAAAATCCTTACAAACCCAATAACAGATTATAACATCTTTGGTTACAATTTCTATTCACATAGTGCCCTACATTATGTATGGATTCAGGTACTAAAAAATAAATGAAGATGTGTGTTCTAATGCTATACACATTACTTTTATGTGTCATTGTAGGGTGAAATCTTTCTCAGATAATTTGTTCTAGAACAGCGCCTTGGGTCTCGTAAGCATTAGAAAGGTGCTGTAAAATTGACAATAACAACATAATATGACATTTTTATTTGTTAAGCACACATTCAAACCTTGGGTATCTTGGTGGTGAAATAACAGATGTGTATTGTTACGCAACTAAATAGCACCCATTTTATCATCCCCATAAGGGGGACTGTCACACACATTCAATTTTACTTGCCTTTAGCAGGCAAATTCCTTCTAGATTGTTCCTGCCATGTCTGCACATTAGGCTTTACAAGCATTATAAAAGCACTGTACAAATGAATATAGATTATACCATGTATATTTGTAAAGCACACATTCACTTCACACCAAAATGTCAAAAATCCAATCAGTAGATTCAGCGCTACACATTATTAAAGATTCAAGGTAAGCATAGCGCCTAAATGCACAAAGTGCCACTCACAGCTATCTGGTCATCCGAGGTGGATGAAAGTCTCAAGTTCAAGCTAACCATGATGGAGCATGTGCTGGATACAGGGACCATGTTAGTCCCACAGAAAAGTTACAATTTAAAGTCAAGTGCAAAAAGCTCCCCTTGTGGTGAAGGATGCAGCGTGGAGCAAGGAGAGCATCGCAGATGATCATTGCGGTAGCTCAAAGAGCAGGCTGGGTGTCATGGATGGTTGTTGCTGTAGCACAAAGATCCTCTCAGGTGTTGTTGCTGGAGATTTGAGTTGGTGGTCACCGCAGGCTGTTGATGCTGTAGTGTGAAGTGTAGATCACACATTGCCGGTAATTGCTGGTGGCAAGATCTTGGCATGAGCGGGCCCAAAGAGCCCAACATTCCAGGATGTCTCTGATGCTACAATAAGGGCCCAGGACCTGGGAGGCACCATGTGATGAGGAACTCACTCCAGAGGAGGCCAGTAAGGTTCAGGCAAGTCTATTTGCAGGTCCAGGCCAGTCCAGTTGCAGCAGCTTATCTGAGCAGTTACAGAGAGGCCCCTGTAGCTTAGAACAGGAAGTCAGTCATCTTACTCTTGAAGTAACTTCAGGATGCAGGTGCAGTCTTTCTTCTCAGCAAGCAGGGCAGGATGTAAGCAGCAGGGTGTCCTGTTTTTCTACTATCCACAAGTCAAGGGGTGTTTTGAAGAGTGGGTCTGAGAGCCCCCTTTTTATATTTGGTGTCCTCATTGAAGTGGAAGAAACTTCTTGAGTTTCCTCCAACACAGGTGTCTGGAATCTTCTGTTTCCCTGCCTTGATCCGAGTCTGCCTGGTGGTACAATAGGCTAGTATGGTCACATAAAGCACATGTACGACATTTGTGGTGCCTGTGAAGGGAAGGTCAGTGGCCTCATAGTATGCTTTTTATCATTGACAATTACGTATATGCTCTCACCATTTGTTTTCCAATGCTGTGATTCTTCTTTAAAGTAAATGAGGGCTTTTCCAATGCACTGTCTGGTTTAGATCAAATATGCCAATTTTGTTTGGATGATACCTGTGAAGTGATTGGTTAGTACACAAAAGGTAGATACACAAATGAGCCACTCTTGCCTGCTTTTTTCTCCAACAGAGTCTCACAGGGGTATGCCATGCTCTTTTTAATGAGCTGTTAACCAGTTTCTGAGGAGAGCCTTTCTCTTTCAGAATTGTTGATTGAATGGAATTGCACTAGGAGTGACCCCCCCGAACTCGCAGTTTCTTCTTACATAAACAACTTATTTCAACCCTTTGTTTATTGTACAAAGCAGAGTATGAACCTTATAATTGAGACATTTACTCCATACCGCATTTCAATGAACGGAACTGGATTGGAGTTATGTCTATGTTAAATTAATTGAGTTTTTAGAGCTTTGTTACTTTTATTTTTTTGTCCTCATTCGCCTCCGACCACAGCGACCACTTCAGTCACCTGTACCCGTATACCTCAAAGCAGGTGTCCATCTTCGGGTACACTTGCACATATGAGGATACTATCCCAAACGGGTAAAGTCACACTCCAATTTAGTCCGGTATAAGCTGACAGCTGCTAATAGGGAATTTTTGGAAGCAGGGGTAACATCCCATCGCAGCCTGGAGAGATTTAAGGACGTTTAATCATAGGGCAAAGAATGCATCAGTATTGATGGAGACCTCAATCAATATTCCCCCACCTCTTTGTCCAGCCATCTCAGTAACAAATTCCAAAGGGCCTTCTTTCTGTGGAGTACTGGGGGAGCAGACATTCAACCCACCTACAACAGATTTCCCTTCTAACAAGCAATATGGCATAAAATAGAAAGGATCTTGCAGGGCCTGCAATGTCCTCAATAAATCCAAAGATAATCAGAGAAAGGTTTACCTCAATTTGTAGCCCTAAAATTTTCGAGATGATATTAACAACCTTCGCCCAAAATTCAAGGATGGGTGGACATTGCTGGAACATGCGGACGTTCAATGCTGTTTCCAGACCACATTTCCAAACCACATTTCTTGCCTTTCACAGGAGGATCTTTTGACATCTTTGACATTCTTAGTGGAGTTAAGTAGGCCCTGTGGATAGTAAAAAGATGGTTTCTCATTAGCCCGGCCGGTTTGACCGCATGGAACAAGGTGCTCATTGAAACTCACCAGAGTTGTTCCCAGCGTACTTCCAGCATGTATGCACCCCACAGATCTTCTGCCAGTCTGAAGTCTCCATCTATTGCTTCTTCAATTCTCAAGTACCAGATAGATACCTCTTTCCTCCCCATAGGTTTCACCACCAAGTGTTCTTCTAGAGGCCGCGTATGCCAATTGGGGATTTCTGATTTTGAGCCTAACTTCTCAATTGGATATACTTACATTTTGAAATGTCCCCTTTCAAGATACTACAGAGTATCGACCACAGAAGTATTGTGCTTTCTTGGGTCAGATCTCCCCACACTCTAAGGCCAGCATTTCGCAATGGCTGCACTAACTTGTCTTTTAGGAAGTCTGGTGTTCCCAGGGAGTTCAAAGAAAGAGCAAAACTCGAGAAGTAACTAATGTCCATTAACCGTCTGATACTGGCCCATATACTGGCCATGGCCTGTAGTACCTTGAGCTTAATTTTTTAGAAAACATTTGGGTCTCCAAACTTAAACATGAAGCAGTCCTTATCTATGTTGGCCCCTTCCAGCATGGCTAAAAATATACACCCAATACCAGAAGAATCCGGGGATTTTAGCAACATTCTAGAGTGAGAGAGTTGAAAGGCCCATGCATAATACTGCAGGTCCGGAAGGGATAATCCCCCCTTCTCTCTTCTTTGCCTCAACTTTTTCCAGGAGATGCTAGTTCCTTTATAAGCCCAGATAGAGGAGTTTATAGCCTGCTGAAGTTGATAAAGGGCTTGCAAATATGTAGGGGAATTGTATTGAAAAGGAAGTTAATCTTTTGAAATACCATCATTTTCTCCAAATTCACCCTCCCAAGGATTGACAAAGGGAGTAAGGCCCAGCTCTTCATAAGTCGCGTGCATTCCCTTGTGATGTTTAACATATTAGCTTCCGTGATTTTTCCTATATCCCACACTATCTTTAACCCCAGGTATCTCATCTCTTTTTTAATCAAGTGGTGGCTCTTCTCTAAATTCCACACCATGATCTCTGTTTTTTCTGAGTTCACCTCATACCCAGACATCTTCCATAACTCCTCTGTGTGCGGTAAAATAACTGGGAGGGCAATGGAGATGTCTGTGGATTAAACCATAAGGTGTTCAGCATAAAGACCAACTTTTCTCTCCCACCCTTCATATCTAAAGCTGGGGATATTCACCTCATCTCTGAGTTTCTGAGAGAACGGCTCAATGTAGAAGTTGAAAAGGAGAGGGGACAGGGGGCAACCCTGTCTAGTACCCCTCATTATACTAAATGGTTTGGCTAGATTGCAATTAACCAATACTTTAGCTGATGATCCTTGATAGATCAGCTGGATGGCTCTACGGAAGTTCTTACCTATATTATACTTTTCTAATACCGCCACCAGATACACCCAGCTGACTCTATCAAAAGCCTTGGTGGCATCAAGAGTCATGAATGTCAGAGGCATAGAGTATGTTGAGGCTAGGTCTATTGCGCCGATTAAATCGTAGTAAGTTTGTGTATGTGTCACCCTTAACAAAACCCTTCCGATCACCCTGCAATATATCTCCTGCTATTGTACTAAGCCGATCCACTAATATTTTTGCGAAGATCTTATAGTCTGCGTTAAGCAGTGATATCAGCCTGTAAGATTTGCATTTGGCCAGTTTTTTTCCTGGCTTTAATATTAAGGTGATAGTAGCCTTGCCCCATATTTAATTGTGCAACTTTTTAAAAGTGGCATTTTCAGAATTGTGATTTAAAATCCAACTTTGCCATACAAGAGGATTTACATTTACAATTCCTCAGATACCAAACATTACTTTTCTAACTGTTCTCAATCTAAAATTAGAGCTTTTTAAATGTAATAAGGTAACCAAATATTATCCTATGCCAAAGGTAGACTATGCAATAGTGAAAGACGAATTTAGGAGTTTTTCACTACAGGCACATGTAAAACTTAAAAATTCAGATCCAAATGTGTAAACAAAATTCACCAGGCCCTATGGGCTGATTAGGGCCTACTTTATAGGTGGCGTACATGTATTAAAAAGGAAGGTTTAGACCTGGCAGAAGGTTTATTTGGCCGGGTCAAAATATCAGTTTAAAACTACACAAATAGGCTGCAATGTTTAAAGACATGTTTCAAAAGTCTACTGAAGTGGGTAGCACAATGAGTGCTGGAGGACTAGTAGTAGCATTTACTTCAAATGCCCTATGTACATGCATTACTACCTACTAAGGACTTACTTTTTTACAAGAGAAATAGAAAAAAGAAAAGTAGATAAATTGATCATTTGCGAGCATTGAAAAACAAACAATGTTTTTGGGTAGACATAAATCAAAAGAGGTAAATAATTATGACTTAGTTCGTAGTTTGTAGTAAGTTCATAGTTAATCCAGTTGCTCCAGCCAGATTGTAAGAGGGCCCCAGATATCAAGGCCCTTTTTCCTCCCTTTACGTCCCTTTTTGGCATATATGGCTTTTTCTAGATGGTAAGTGGCCATGAATCTGGCGAGCCACTGAGGAAAGGACAGAGATTTGGCATCAAGCCAGAGGGATGCAACACATATCCTCCATACGGTCATGGCAATGAAAATGAGGGCCCCACCATTAGCCCTGTTAATCTCCACTTGAGTGCCTTGCATTATAGTGGTGGAGTTTAATAATATGTCTAGGGAGATAACCTTGCCTAGGAAGGCCTGTATTTTAAGAAGCGTAGGGGGGATTTATGGAGAAGTGGCAAACATATGAATTGAATCAGCTCCCAAAAAAGTGCATCGAGAACAAAGAGTCCCTTTTCCTGACCCCCACTTAGCGATTTTGCTAGGCGTAATGTACAAAAAAAAGATGGTTTTAAAATGTTGAGCCTGTAGTTTGGATGAAAGCAGATCGCTGAGGAGCATGTTCAGTGAGTTGTAGACTGTGTCATTTGGGACCTCTAGTTTTGAATGCCATTTGTCCGCTATCCTTTCTAAGTCATCTGGAGTCTGCAAATTTAATATAGAGTAGATGAACCCTATTGAAGGGGGTTTAGGGAGCCTAAGTTTGTTCAATAAGTCTATTTCTGAGAACCCTGCGGGCCCACCAGTCTTACGAGCTATAAAATCATGAACTGCATGGTATTTAAAAGCATCCTGCGGTAACAAGCCATATCTGGCTTGTAGATCGTTAAAAGAGTAAGCTCCCTCAGAACATATTATGTCCCCGAGTTTTAAGATACCTGCCCTGTACCAGCCTGAAAGGTAAGAGTTTTCAAAAAGGGTGGGTAGGTTGCTGTTTGCCTCTAAGGGTGTATAATAGTTGTATCTACCCAACCCCAACATTCGGCGAATGTTGCTGAAAGCTTTGAACGAATTTATTAGTGTCTTAAATCGTATACGTTTGTAGTAGCCAAATGAAATCTGTCTGAATAGACAACCGGTAGCTTCCTTTCCTAACAGCAACCAAAATGTAGACGGAAGGGTGTGAGAGAGCAGAGGAGACTGCTCCTTTAAAAGTTTGGTGTTATATTGTAGGACCGAGGCCCAATAGTAGAGTGTTATTTTAGGGAATGCCCAACCGCCTTTCTCCCTGGGTTGGGAAAGCTGTTTCAATGCCCGCCTTGGTTGTGAATACGCCCAGATAAAGTGTGAAAAGATTTGTTGAAATGTTTGAAGTTGTGTCTTACTAAATTCAAGGGGGATAGACCGGAAAAAGTAGAGTAGTTTGGGAAAATATGTCATTTTGATGACATTACATCTACCTACTAAGGTTAGGTGTAAATTGTCAATGAGTTTAAGGGCTTTTCTTTATTTCAGTGGCCAGGGGGTTAAGGTTCATCTGCACAATTTCTTCCAGTTTATCAGATATAGTCACCCCTAAATACTTGGCGCTAGTGGTACCTCGACTATCGGTCCAAATAATTTTACTATTGATTATGATTTGTGTTTTATTTTGATTTAGCGCATACCCAGAGATTTTCCCATTTTTTTTTGCTTCACTTTCAAAAACCTTAATAGCGTTTTCTGGATCAGGGGTGGTGATGGCTAAATCATCTGCATATGCCAGAATTTTTGTCGAAGTTCCTTGAATGGTCATGGGGATAATTGATGAATTATTTTCGATTTTTTTAATAAAGGGATCTATGTACAGGGCAAAAAGTAAAGGCGAGCAGGGGCATCCCTGCCTAGTACCCTGCGTGATGTTCAGCCGGTCAGTGAGTCCCCCGTTTATTGAGATATAAGCCGTAGGTTTTAAATAAAGGGATTGGATAGCCTGGATTATTCTGGGCCCAAAACCCATAGCCTTCAAGGTATATCATAAAAACGGCCAGGAGACCCGATCGAAAGCTTTTTCGGCGTCCAGCAGTATTAAGGACATCGGATCTCCTGCCACCTGAGCCGCGTCGAACAAGGTGATAGCTCTCCTGATGTGATTGGTGGTGGTTTTTTTGGGGATAAATCCATGCTGCCAGGGGGAAACCAGGGGCTCGATGATTAATGAGATCCAAGTGGCTAGGATTTTGGAATACATTTTAGAATCGCAGTTAATAAGGGTAATGGGTCTGTATGATCCCATTTCTAGGGGAGACTTGTCCTTTTTTTTAGAAAATCGAGATTTTGGCGTTTGACCAAGAGGCTGGTGGTGCAATCCCGTTAAATATAGCAGTGATTACAGCTTGAAGGGCTAGCTTTATTTCTGGGGCGAATATTTTATAGAAATCTAGCGGGATGCCATCTATACCGGCGGCTTTGCCACTCGGAAGTTTAGTTAGGGCATCCAAGATCTCATCCCAAGTTGGAGAGGCTTCCAGCCGTTCAGAAGTGCCACGGTCCAGTGGTCTTATAGGAATATCTTTATAGTAGTTGGCTATTTCTTGTTGGAGTATTTCAACCAAGTTATTATTTCCTTTGTAGTATAGCTGTGAGTAGTATTCTTTGAAGGCACTCCTTATTGTACAGGGGTCATTAGTCTCTATCTCAGTTTGAAGTCGTATTGACAGAATTTCGTTGCTTATAGCTTTCTGCCTAGTCTTTACAGCAAGGTGGTGCCATATGCTATCACTACACTCATAGTTAGCTTCGCAGGAAGCTACACATTTTGCAGCGGTTTTATCTAAAAGAAAGGCCCTTATTTCATATTTAATAAATGTAACTGTATTCAGGGTGTTTTCTGTGTCCTGGTTTGTTAGGATTTGATGGGTTAACTTAATCTCTGCTGTTTTTAGTTTATCTAAGAGAGTAGTCATGGCTATTTTCTCTTTTTTCTTTTTCCTGGTGGAGAAGCTTAAGGTTTCTCCGTGTATGCCCGCCTTTAACGCATCCCAGACCATCATAATTGAGGCGGAGCCTGTGTTGTGTTCCAGGAATTCCTGGATCCAGGCTTGCATATGGATCCGATATCCTGTATCGTATAAAAGGGCTTTTTCGAAGCTCCACATTGAATTGTCGGTCCAGTCCCCCATCCCACCAATAGTTAGTATTTGAGCATTATGATCAGATAAAAAGCGGGGGGCCAAGTCTATGGGGCATTTATTGAGTAGGGTAGAGGAGATCAGAAAGTAGTCTAGCCTGGCAAATGAACGGTGTGGGGCAGAGAAGTAGGTATAACCTGGTTGATGAGGGTTGATTTTGGACCAAACGTCACTCAGCCCGTGTGTAAGCATTAGGTTATGTATTGCTTGAAAGACTGCGGGTTTCCTACCTTTATATTTCCATGTGTTATCCGATGCCCAGTTGCAGGGCAAGTTGATGTTTAAATCCCCACATACAATAATTGGGATGGGCCAGTGGGCGAGCTCCCCCGAGAGTAAGTTGATGACCCCAGGATCATCCAGATTGCTGCCATAGATAGAGCAGAGCGTGAAGGGAGGGCTAGAAGGAAGATGGCACTCTGAGATAACCCATCTGCCTAGTACGTCGTTTTTAACTCGCGGAGTTTTTATAGGGAGTCTCCTTTCCACCAAGATGCTTACACCTTTAACTTTAGCTCCCTGCGTAGTGGCCCCAATGACCTTGAGCCCCAAAGAATTCAGTAGGTTCCTTTGGCTTTTTTCAATATGCGTCTCTTGGAGGCATACGATATTCCCTTTTAACGAAGACAGGCCCTGCATTACTTTCTGTCTTTTAGAGGGTACATTCAGCCCACAGATATTGATAGATATAAGTCTAAGGGTTTTTAGGCTTGCCATTTGTGTGTAATAAAAGGTTTACTATGGGCTGCTACTTTTCGAACTTCTAATTTTCCCTTTCTTTGAAAAATTTCTCGAGTCCTATCTAAATTTCCTTTGAGTCTAAACTGAGTCAGTTTGTCATGTATGTGTGCAAATGTCAATGCTGATGCATCAGATCCCCTTGTGCAATAATAGTGTCCGTGAGAGTAGTGATAGTGAACCCCCCTTCCCCCTGTCCCCCTCTCCCCTCCCCCCTTCCTCCCTCCTCCCCTCCTTCTTCAAAGCGATCAGGTGTTGCCTGAAGGATGGTGATCAGGATGGGTCTCGGCCGCTAGTCAAGCCTGTAGTAGAATGTTATTGGAGGCTAGACGTCCCTGCAGAGTGTGTGAACCTATCTGACTTTAAAGTTTACAGTTTTATATTTATACCTGTGTTTTTGTGTTTTTCACGAGTGAGTATTGTGGTGTTGTGGTGTCGTAGTGTTTTTTCCTAAGTTAATATATTCCCATAATCTATGGTGCTATCCTTGACTTATCTGGGGCCCTTCTTAGCTTTGATCTCATCCAGGTATTCCCCTGCTTTAATTTCTGACAAGAAGATTTTGATCCCCCCATTAAATATATCTTTCAGTCTGGCGGGGTTGAGAAGATAGGCTTCCGCGCCATGCTGTTGGAAGGGGGATATTAGTTGTCTTAGGCGCCATCTTCTTTCGACTGTTTGATGACAAAAGTCCGGCTTAGCGAAGAAGTTTATATCATTAGCTCCTTTCATAGTGTTTGGGCGGGCTTGATCATATATCATTTCACTTAGAAGAAAATTTCCAAAATATACCACAAAGACTCTCGGCTGCCCACCTGTGACCGTGTTGCCACTCAGCTGCCGTCGAATATTGAAGGGGAAACGGTGTGCTCTCTGGACCTCCCGGTCCCAGTCCCACCCCTTCTGGTCAGGAAAAGATTCTTGCAGGAGCTTTACAACGAATCGTCTCGGGTCATCCCCTTCTTTTCCTTCTGGTATTCCCAGAAGGCGAAGATTGTTCCTTCGCTGGCGGTTTTCTTGCTCCTCCATCTTGGCCATGATGTTGGTTATGCAGGCTGCATTCGCTTCTCCCAGTTTTTTCACGGCGGTGATTTCTGATTCGAGGGTTTCCGTGCGTCCTTCAATCATGGAGACCCGGTCGCTAATGTCCATACATGTCTTGCTCAACCGCCTCAGCCCTCCTTGTAGCTTCTTGGCGGCTCCCTTGGCCGCAACATTATCAGCCCGGACTTCCTCCTGGAACTCTTTGATGGAGGCGAGGATTGAGGCAAGTGAGGGTTCGCCACTGGCTACAGGAGGGGCCCTAGATTTTTGCCACTTCACCGCCTGTGAGTCATCATTGTCCAATTGATCGGACAGCTGGGAATCCGAGTAGTCCCATTTCTGGTGGCTACGCCTTTTGCCTTTAACTTTTGACATCTTAGGCCGCTGTACCGTCCCGGTCTCTTTGCTATCCCCACTGTCCAACTCGCTAGTGTCGATGGTGCTGGGTCCTCGGAGGACCCAGCACCATCCAAGACAGAAAAAAAGTTCTAGGGGGCCACTTCTGGTGTCCAGGGTATTTGTGCGCCGGCTGCAGCTCCCAGACTTAATATATAGTCACTGGTGCCTGCTATCGACTTTGTGGAGGTTGTCTCTGGGTTAACAAGATGTGTGGCTTGGGGGGCGCCAGCTTCCAAACTTGGAGTCTCGGTCCTGACCTCGGATTCATCCCTGGTCTCGAAGTGGTTGTGCGTGCTATTCGTGTTATTCGGGGGGCCAGCTGATGGTTGGGGTGTACCTGGCGAGCCTGAGTCCATGTCAGCACTCCGAGAGCTTGGAGGCTCTGACAAGTGTGAGTTAACTGGCGGATCTATAGTAGGCCAAGCAACAGGTGGCAGTACCTCTTGTGAGGATAAGTGTAAGGGTGGTGGTTGGCTATTAGCTGTGAAATAGGTAAAGTAGGGGAAAGATAATAGAAAAAGAAGTGTGCATGAGATGTGTGTGCCAACCCTAGACAAAGAGCCCTTAATTTGCAATACAAATAATATTGTCATGTAACAACAATTTAACAAAACCACTAGTCGAACTTCACGTGATATTTATTTTCCTCTTTTTTATTTATATTTTAAATATTTTTTGGGGTCAATGAATAAATATTCTGTTTCTTTCTTTGTTTCAGAATTGTTACATGTTTTGTTAAAACACAAAAATATGCAGGGGCATAAAACATAAATATTCAAAAAGGTTATGAAATAATCTTTTACACAAAAGTATTCACAGGACTAACAAAATCACAAATTAATAAGCACATAAACATATGACACCACCTAATTAATAGTGATGATTTGTTGATGATAATTGTCTTCACAGTTATAGACACGAGAAAAATTTGACAACAACCAATTGATAATGGCGACCATTGATGATAATTGGCTATCACCTGTGTCCTGCCCTTTGTTACTTAAGAACATTTTCGCAAGGGGTCCCAGCGCGCCTGTAGCAGAGTCTTTGGTCACACCCGGGCCGGCCCCCCCGCCTTTAAACGTAGGTTTTTCCCCGCACTGACCTCTTGTTTTGTTAGATAGCTCCCTTCCGTGGATGATGGCTCTCGGGGGACAAGAATGTTTCTAGCCTGGAGCCTCTCTTGGCGCCCTTCTGGCTCATCTCAGCGAGGGTTGCAGTTTTTAGAAATATCCGCCGTATCGCACAGTGATCAGCAGCTGTTGGCGGCAGAGAAAGGGCCCCAGTCACGCTTAACGACCTTAAGGTCCAGGTCGATTTTAGGACAATGTTATATGATGCTGTGGCAGAAAACCGGGGGCTGGTGCTTGTCTCGGAGCCCAGGGCACTCAGGGTGAGTTTTAAGAGCAGGGCCTCTTCCCGTGCGAGAAACATCCGTCGGCGCTGCTGCAGCCTCTGCCCTCGCGATGCTGGTCTGATCGCCGATCCGGACATCGCAGGACGCCTAGCCGATCCTTCCGCGTCTAACGTGAGTGGACGATTAGCGTACGAGCTCACGCCGATCCCATCATCGCTCCTGTTTCCGCACTCTGATCCCTACTAAGGACTTACAAGTAAATGAAATGTTCCAATTGGATGTAACTTACAATTCATTCTCCAATTTCTCTCCTGTTATCATTGAACAGGTAGAAAAAGTAATCCTAGCAGTAAAATTGGGTTCCCCTCTTGACCCCTGTCATCTGTCCATTCTAAAAACTATTCCCAGGATAATATATATTAATCTTGCAAACATTTTGAATGACATGTTTATTTCTGGAGTCTTTGCCACTCTTAACAAATCAGATCTTGATGTAACCAACTCTAATAATTATTGCCCTATATCTCGCTTGCCACTCCCCGCGAAATTAGTGGAGAAATCCATGAACCAACAGCTGGCCCAATACATTCAGGATAGCCATTTTATTGACCACACTCAATTTGGCTTCCGTTTGGCACATAGTACGGAGATGGCGCTGATTAAAGCTACCGAGTAGAGAAGGGTAGCGATGAACAAGGGCGGTGCCACAGCCCTGATTCTCCTCGATCTATCTGCAGCTTTTGATACTGTGGATCATAGGCTGTTGAGACAATGTCTAACAGCACTAGGCATTAAGGATTCAGCCCTTGTGCTGCTCACTTCTTTTTTAGCAGACAGAACACAATCAGTAGCTCTGGATCAATGTGAATCGGCCCCTTATTCTCTGCTCTGTGGGCTTCCACAGAGCGGCTCTTCCCTCAGTCTGATGTTATTTAATATTTACATGTTTGAGTTAGCACATTTGATTTAAAACTTTGGCTTCAACCTGACTTTATATTCTGACAGCACACAAATTGTGGTCTCTGTGATAAAAAAAATGAACCATCTACCTCTCTATGGGGTAGATAAGCACCTGGATGAGCAAGCACTGCTTGATACTCAACTCTGAGAAACCAGATGTAATAATATTTTGCAGCCTCTCGCCAGCCTGGGATGCCTCTTGGTGGCCGGACAAGTTAGGTGATCTTCCTAATCCGGTAACCAAAGCTAAAAATGTGGGTGTGGTGATTGAGAAGAAATTGACATATGCAAATCAAATAATTAGGAAAATAAGGAAAATGTTCCCTTATCTGCCAGACATCACTAGGAAGACCTTTATGATGGCATTAGTGCTATTCAAATTAGACTATTGTAATGGTCTTTATTTGAATATCCAAACTAAGCATTTCATAAAACTGTAGCTGGTACAAAATGAAGCCGCCAGAGTTTTTTTAAAGGTTTTCTCAAATTTCAGTCTGTTTCAAAAGAAATTTGAAGATTGCATTGACTTCCAGTTTGAAGCCGTATTAAGTTCAAGGCCTTATAACTTGCTTACAAAGCCTTCAATAAATCGGGCCCTGACTTTCTCAGAAATAATTTTAACTGGTACCAGGCCACCAAACATATATGCTGTGCTGGAGCTAAATGTATTATTACTGCCAGATTAAAAAAAACTAACTAGGGTGGGCGAAGTTTGATGTACGGAACAGCTAAGCTGTAGAACACTCTTCCCCTGTGGATCAGATCCTCCCCCTTCTTTTTCTTCTTTAGGAAGAAGCTCAAAACTTGGCCAGAACCAGTTTCCCCCTCTAGTCGTGTTCTTCTGAACTTCATCAGCAAGACACTTCAGGGTATTCGAGCACCTAATTTGTTGACATAACATAACATACCATGCAACGCAAGAAGGGAACACAAGCACTTAAGGAATGGTTAGCAGCAGTGAAGTGCACAGAGTCCTGAAAGTCAACAATAACAGGTTTAGATAATAGGAGGGATGAAGGTAAAAAGTTTGGGGGTGATCCCCCATAGAGGGCCAGTTCCAACAATGGCTTTTGAACCAGAATGGAGATGCCATGTGTCTTTCCATCCATTAAGATCCAATGGCACACTGGCCCATTTATCCTAGTTTATCTATCCGCAGGCAATAGAGGTATGTCCAACCAAGTCTTTAGTTGGCAGCTTACAAGTATTTATACTACAAGCAAGTAAAAAAACAATAAAAAAACTTAGACGATGAACAGGCAATATGTTAAATAAACCACACATACAAATCAAAAATGCAGCAGGAAAAGTTTTGTAGTTTTCAATTCATTCTAGAAGACTGAAGCACAAACTGTTATTTTTTAACCAAATTTCAACTTATTACTCAAAAATAATTGTAACATCTCATGTTAAATAAATGTAGAGGGAACAGACCAGGAAGCTGACTTGTATATGCCCAATACTGATGCCTCGGGTACTCCGGCATGCTGCCACTCCAGGTAGAGATACCTTGTACCCCTGAGGTTGGGAAAAAAACTTCTGAAGATTAAGTAATTGTTATAGAAACCCTAATCTAAATGTTGGGGGAAGTCACTTTTGGGTTTCAGACCTTTCCTTGTAGAACCTAGGTTGAAAAAAGAAAGTTTCAGCATCAAAATTGCACTGTTATTTTACCATAAATAGAAACAGCATAACAGACTAATCTCCTATTCAGAATATTTATGAGGTAAACACTTTGACACAGATTTTGGACCTATATGACTATTGCTCTGTCTGAAAACATTCCTAAAATAAGATAGAATGGAATAAACTAACCTAGCTCTTCTAGATGTCTGGTTTATTTTGTACTATAGAAATTGGGCTTGGGTGGAATATCAATTATGCCGGAGTAATTGGAGTAATTTCAGTAATTCTCCATTGTTTTGGACCTGAAAGTACAGATAATTATGTGATTACTCCTACTTGAGTGATTAAAAGTAATTTGGAGGGAACAATCCTACCGCAAGAGCAATTTATTGAGCATGAGCAGCCGCTCGTGCTCGGTATTTGTGTTCTGCTGCCTAATGCTGTTTCTTAGAACTAAGAAACTAGCGCTAAATGCTGGAGGTAAGATAGGTAAAAAGCCCACCTCAACTGCACATTTGGTGAGTGCAAGCAGCCTTTCACATTTTCTATTAATCTTCTATTGCATTTAGCACCATTTCTTAGCACAAAATGCATCCTCACGTCCATTTTGGACATAAGGGGGAATTTGTGCACTAAGAAATAGTGTTAAACGCAGAATTACTCTTGTGTAATTCAACCATTATCTTGCAGAATTCTTAGGTCATTCTGTGTGATTCTGATACATGAAATTATGCAAGTTATGCCCGCTACATACATACATACACATGCACTTTGAGGTAATGGTTGTCAAATAAAAAACCTTACTTGTCAAGAACATCTGAGACAAATCCTCAGATTGTTAAAAGGGAGCAAACTACAAGGCATGTGGAAACAATGGTAAATCTCAAACTGGCCAAGCTGGTTTGGATACAGGTCTTAGCAATAATCATCCCCTAAAAAGGTTCTACATATTTTAGGGATTCCCAGTGGTCTTTAAAATGATCTGTGGCAGCCATGCAAACCTTCAATACAGCAGCTGATAACCCAATGTCCAACCACTGTGAAAGTAAGTAAAAATCATGACGTTCTCTATCACAAGGATGTACTCTTCTCATTTGACATCATGTTAATAAATAGACCAGTGGTACTCATTTGCTTTCAAAATTGGGTCCCTATGAGACTTCTGAACCAGTGCAGTTTGGTTAAATCCTTTGTTGTAGACCAGAAAATTGATGTGAAATTACACAAAATGTATGTCTGGCATTCAATGCTACACTTTGGCTCTAAATTTGTTCTCACAATCATTTGGGATGCTTGGATGCATTTTGCGCAAATAACTAGCAGGAAAAACACAAGTACCACAAACAGCAGCTACTTGCTCACATTGTTCCAGTGCTCTTGAAATATGATTGTTAATAAACTAACTTTAAATTATGTGGTGTTGCTTATTGCTATACTTTCTGGAAACAAGCATAAAGGGAAATGTTTGAAATTACACAAGGTTATGCAAACCTAATGAAAATTTCACGCAAGCATAATCAGAACCCAGGCATTAAGACGAAAAATCCTCAGATGTCCCCTTGAGGTCAATGGATTCATAGGGAAAGATACAGAAGCGCTGTCAGCTACTGACATGAAAAAGAGCAGCTGCTGTCCCTAGGAGTAATGAATATTAGGTGGGGTATCCAGAATTTACTGTCTGATTCCCCAGTAATTCATCAATCTCCCTTGCAGTTTACCATGCATATTTCAACTATTTTTCCTAAATCAATTAACAAAAAGAGTTCTCCCCTGAGAAGTTTGTTTTTAACTCTGCAACTTCTCCTTTCAAAGATTCATCTAGCCATTCTGTCTCCTGAATTATGCCAAGAAAGTACAAGTAATGTAAGAAAGGAAGTATAAGCAAACCTAAGCCCTGAGTGAACAGCAAAAATAAGCTCTCACCTTCAGCCCTCCGTAGATGAGCATTCTGTAGATGACCTGAATCCATACTACAATGAATCAATGTCTAATAACATAAACCAAGACACCCCACTACAACTCAAGAGACTTGGAAACAACCCTTCTTCCTTCTGGTTCAGCAAGGAGCTAAATGGAGAGAGAAGACATTTCAGATTGGTTGAAAACAGGTGCGTACAAGCATCTCTAATGTTCATACCTCACCCTACTATGACACAAGAGAAACATGTACAAGAAATATAGCTTCAAATAAAAGCCTTCTTCTTCTTTTTCAGATAGGCAAGGCCAGAAATCACCTGAACAAATTCTACAATATCACCAGGCAGCAAACACCCACCCACCATCCCAAATGCAAATGCTACAGTCGAGCACTGTGAGGACATCTCCAATTTCTTTGCCGACAAGATCACAAAGATTAAATTCTTTCTCAATAACTTCTCCAATGACAATGGATGTTCATTGGTTGCACACCTGTACCCATCCCTGTAGCCAAAGCCAGCTAAACTGTCACATGTCTTCTATCTCTGTCCCAGGAGAATAATGCCTCAAGACATGAATGCAAAGCACTCATAGAAGCAATCTTATCAAAGACGTTTCAGATGTGAATCTGACTACCAACATAGCTGAACCCACCCTCTGATCTTTAATTGAGAAAATGCCACCTCATTGCAACTCTTTAGAACAAAATAATCAATGTCTAACTCTCCCAAGGAGCAGTCACACACTGCCTGAACCTAAGACAGATCACATCGCTCCTCAAGAAACCAGGAGCAGAACCTGAGAATTTGAATGTCCTGTGACTAACGTATCTTTCTTGGTCAAGGTCCTCAAAAAACATATCGAAGTCCATGACCTGCTAAACATCTTTCGATCAGATTTCGGGATGGGTTGCAGTATGGAAACAACCATCCTTAATGTCATTGATGACATTTAGGATATTTTATATAGGGGACTCCTGTCAACTCAACCTTCTCAACCTGTACCTAACATTTGACACAGGCAACCATGACATACACATAAGCACCAAGAAATCACACATTGTAATCAGTAGCTCATTTTTTTAACTGGTTTGACCCATACCTCATTTAACACTCACAGCTGATCAAGCTAAAAGACTCCCTCTCTAACTCAACCCTAACCCTAAGGTTCAATTTTATCACCCACTCTCTTCAGCCTCTACATGGACCACCTGGCCGGGATCCTACAAAATGCTAACCTTGCACATCACTTATATACAGATAACACCTTAGCTGTAATCTCTACTCTCTCATTGATGTCCTTCACGTAAACCAAATCATAAAAAAGGTACACCATTGTCTATCTATTAATCACCCCCATGAGACAGAGTTCCTCATAATCTATCCTCAATGCTCTTAAACCCTCCCTGGCAGAGGGACTTCTTGACAGAAAGAACTCAATTGGTTTCTATCCCTCTTTCAAATCAAAAACTGTTACCAATACTTATTGGGTTCCACAGGGTTCTGTTTTGAGCAAAACATGTTTTAATATATAGGTGGCTCCTGTGGCCAAGACTGTGGATCCTTTTGGATTTGAGATTTTGTCATGTGCAAATGGCACTCAACTAACACTCTCATTTGGTCAGGATCGGGTGGTAAAAAAAATCTCCTAGGCTACCTATCAACTACTGGAAAACTATTACTCAAGTCCTCATAACTAGCTGGCTAGATGACTGCAACACCATGCTGGTTGACATCAATGAGATGCTTTTTGGCCAGACTGAAGGGTGTTAAAAATACTATGGCTCACCTACTATGTGATTGTCCCTATGGCTCTCCCTCAGAACTTTTCTAAAGATTACTACTATGGATCCCCAGCAGGAAATGTTGTATTTTTAAACTTATCAGAAAGGAGGGACTCTGGGCTTTTTGGACAGGTCCAGCATAAGAGCCCAAACATAGTAAAGATACAGAAAGTATGCTGTTCCTAATTACGAGACAAGGGACAACTAGGGGAAACAGTTTTGCATGGTCATGAGATGTAGGAAGATGGGGATTCCTCCTCTTGGAATATGGGGCCCTTACACACCAGGCTGGGTGTCATGCTTCATCATAGGGCTGCTCCTCGTCAGGTCGGCGCTGCAATACCTGGCGGGCTCCCTATGCGAGGCTCTTTGGCGGAGATCTTTTATTTCAAATTGCCGTTTGGTGCTGTGGGGGTGAGGGGCCTAACCAGTGTAGATGAGTGAGTGAAGGTGTGTAACCTTAAGGAAGTTAAAACGGGGTTGGAAGTACCAACGAAAACAATTTTAATCAATAGGTCTCCCAACCTGATAAAAGGAAACAAAGGCGCATGTCTGAGGTTATGTCTCAGGTAGGGTATGCTATTGTGTGGTCAACATGTTTCTCGCTTAGTAGTCGATCAAGCCGGTGGTGATTCATCACGACCTTATAAAATCAAATCTATCTACACACGGTTGGTTATATGGTGTAATCTACCTCTTTAAACCAGCCAATCACATATTAAGTGAATAGAATAGAGTACATTTATTGTTTCAATTAATTAAAATTGTTACAATTGAGAACAAGCTTAAAAAATGTAATACATTAAGTTTGACAATAAAACGAATACAAACAATGCAAGTGGTCAGTTGTCAAAGCCTTTAATTAGATCTAATCCCTGATGAAGGCGATGGCTTAGAGTGTTTTCTTTAAAGTGCAGATTTTCGCATCTCTATATGGGACCAAGAGAGATTTTGTGGCGACTGTACAGATACATGTTCGATACTTTTAGCCACGGAGATTTCAATAAAGTGTGATGTGCAAGGCATTGCCTAAGGGTTCTTTCACCTTGTGTGCAAATTTTGTAAATCTTGCCAGTTCCATTGGGATGTCCAAATTGAAAAGAAGTTTAATCGCGTCTTGGCATGTGCGTGTTCCATATTTTAAAACCAATGGTTTTAATAAAGTGCGACGTGCGTGTGCCAAGCAGTGACATATGCAAACCAAGTAAGCCATGGATTCCTCGCATTGTTGGCAGAGTCGACAAGTACTGACCACCTCTAGGGATTTCCAGCGCATGTTATTGTCTTTTATCGGCAGCATCATAAGTGTCACTGCTAAGATTCGCTTTAAAATTGACTTATTTAAAGCGGCATTAAGATATGGCTGCCTTAGGCGGTCTTCGTAGGAGGTAGCAAGTATCCTGATGTTGCTGCTGGAGAGCCTCAGTTCCTTCATATCCTCTGCCTTAGAGAGTTGTCCAACTTACTTTTTTAATATAGATTTTAGGGTACTGGGCTGATGAATAAAATCCTGCCAGTTGGAAATGTCGAGGTGCAATTCAGTGCTGGTGGTGTGCAGGTCTTTGGACCATGATTTATTTGCTTTCTAAAATATTGTTTTTAAAATTACTTTCATTGAGTGCTGGGGGGGGCGCACATACCCCTCGATAAAACTGCACAATCGAGGCTCAATGCTCGTAACTCTGTTTATTTAGCCCGAATTCCAATCAGACCAGTGCATTCTGGGCATGTGTTGGTATTTGGAAGATTTGCTTAAACGCTTGACAGTTGGCATGTTCTAAGATGTTACTAAAAGCCGCCGCGAATGCTAGTTGACCATATGTGAGTGAGGGTAGCAGCTTAGCGCATATGACCTTTCTGATGGATTTAGTGGATGGGCCGCTTAGTTTAGAATTCAGTTTGCATTAGACATACATCACTGCCTTAGCTTTTGCTTCCGTGGAAGCGTTGTGCGCTGTGGGTTTCCCATTGCTCGAAAGCCAGACCCACAGGTAGTTGTAATTGGCTGTTGTTGATATTTTCAAGATGCCCAGTCTCCAATGTTGTCTGAGTTTGTTGGCATACTTTCCAAATATTACTACCTTTGTTTTTCCAGCATTTGCCCTTAAGTTGTTAATGTTGTTGTATTTGTTTAGTGCTTCCAGTAATCGTTGCATGCCTGTTTTGGTGTGGTCCAATAGCACCATGTCATCCATGTACTGCATTAGAAATAATCTAGTCGAGCCAATTTTAGGAGATAGAAGGTTAGCCTTGGATAATGTGTTGCCGGGGTCTGCCATGTATAAATTAAAAAGAAGGGGCGCCAAAACACAGCCTTGTTTCAGCCATCAGTCTGTTGGGATCTTTTTAGTGGCTGCATTAGTCGTGAATTTCATCCATACCCACATTCCGGTGTAGAGGCTGATTATTGCTTTTAGCAGTATCGGTGGTACCCCCCAGTTTTGCAGTTTGCGTCACAGCAGATGCCGGTTAATGCCATCAAATGCCGCGAAGTAGACCTCAAAACATGCAAAGATTGGAAGCTGCTTTTTCTGAGTGGACTGTTCTGCTAGGTAAGCAAGAGCTAAGATGTTATCCATTGTTGATGCTCCAGGCCTAAAACTGGATTGATAGGCTGGTAGGATTTCGTTATCGAGAGCCCATTCCTGCAAGTCTTGCAGAAGAAGGCTTGCATACCCTTTTGCCTCGATGTCCAGGAGAGCAATCAGCCTGTAGTTCTCTGGGTCCCCGGTGTCTCCCTATTTGTGAATGGGTTGCAGCATAGAACCTTTCCAGGTCTCTGGGACTGTTGAGTTGTTTAGGCAATACTGATAAAGTGGCGTAAGTATGGTACCCCAGAAATTGCAGTCTTCTTTGAAGAGTTGTCCTGGTAGGACGTTGGGACCCGGTGCCCCATCCTTTCTGATGTTTTTTTAGAATTAGTGTGACACGGTTGGTTGCAACTTGGTGTGCTGATGTTTCTTTGCAATACGAGAGTTTCCCTGTTACCGGCTGTATCTTCGATGGGTGGAGGGAGAGTGTTTCGCAAATCATCAGTGATAATAGAGATGTTGCTGATGTGGTTGAGCCTGAATTGGCGCTCAACAATACAGTGTAACCACATGGGCAATCCATGAGTAGATGGAAACCACGTTATTTATTTTTATTTATTTTATTTTCAGAGTTTTCTATAGCGCGAACCAGACCCAAGGTAGGGTAACATAGCGCTTTACACAGTGAGCAAGGTATGAGTAGCACATTTAATAAAAACATAGCATACAGAAAACAACGCATACAAAGTAACAACATAGCAGAGTTCGGGGGATAAAAGCAGAGTAGATAACTGTTCTGAGTAAAAAGAGTCAATTCGAGATTGTGCATGTCTTAGCTTCGAAATATCAGTGGACGGAGAGTATAGACACGTTTGAGGTTGTAAGCTGGCGCAGTGTTTGTGTGGATTTTAAGGGAGGAGTTTGCTCATCAAGAATGATTTTGCTTCCTTTTGAAGAGGGGTGTCGAGGCGATTTTTCTGATAGGTGGCAGAAGCGAGTTCCAAATTCTTGGCGCCGGTCCAGAAAAAGCTCTGTTGGAGGTTTTAGTCTTGTTGAAACGTGAGGGTTTCAGGAGTAGATTATCTGCGCTCCTAGAATGTCTGTTTCCTCCAGATAGTGTAAGTTTTTGGGCTAGGTACTGGGGGATGTTGTGGTGTAACGCCTTGTGAGTGATGCAAGCCATCTTTAGGTGAATACGAGCTTCATAGGGTAGCCAGTTGAGTGCCTTCAGGTGTGGCGATATGTGGTCAAATTTCCTAGACCCAGTTATGAGGTTTGCTGCGGCGTTGAGGCAGGCTTTTAGAGGGGCGGTAGAGATTTTGGGAAGCCCTGAGAGGGTATAACATACGTACTCCAGCCTCGATATAACTAAGGACTGAACTGCAGTTTTGAGGTCTGGGTTCTCGATGAATGGCTTAATTTTTCTGAGGTAGCTGAGGTGAAAGCGGGCATTTTTAGCCATCAAGTTGATGTGAGCTTGCATGTTAAGGGTCTTATCCAGTGTGATTCCAAGTGATATTGTGGAGTCCACCAACGTTGGCGTGCAGCTCAGAGTAGTGATCATTTTGGTCCATTTCTTTATTTCCTGGGAGTTATTGGGGGGAGAGATTAAAAGAAATTCAGTTTTTTATGAGTTTAGCTTGAGGAAGTTGGTCGTTAACCATTGGACGTTTTTTTCGAGAGCTAGATTCATTGTCTTTATCCCTTCAATGGAGGTGATCTTAATATAACGTTGCGCCTATCATGGCCGTGCCCTGAGAGCCTATTGATGTATGACCAGAATTCTGCCTGTTTATTTGGGGTCAGCAGGCTATGGATGTGCAACCATTGGGAGTCTTGCTGTTTTCTTTTGCTATCCCATAAGTTTTTCCTGTGTATTTTCCTAGCTAGGAGTTGTTTTTGGAATGTTTTGTCCTTTCCCTCTTGCTTGTGGGTGCGGATAGCTGATCTCAAGGCTCGCTTGCTTTGCCCCACTTATGCGCACCAGGTTTGTGGTTGGGAACAGATCCTTTCTCCTGAGGCTCACGGGTGGTTTATTTGTCTGGGTATTAAAAGTTTGCACACCTCTGTCGCTAGTTTGATCTAATTTTTGCAAACATTGCCTGCTATAAGTTCGTGGGCGAGTCTGGGCCAGATGCTTTTCCACTTACATAGTGCTGTTGTATCTATTGTATTCCATTTTATTCTCCTCTGTAAGGTGTGAATTTCCTCCCCCTTAGTGTGACCTACTGTGGCAATGAGCGGTTGCCTGGCCATTTGTAATACAAAGACTATAGCCAGTGGGAGATGGTCACTCGTCTGGAACGTGGGTTTCTGAGATTCTGACACTTGTCCGAGCAAGCATTTACACACGAAGATATAGTCGATCGTGGCTTTGATTTTCCCCTGTAGTTCTGTGTACAAGACATCCTGATGGGGGTTGAAGATTTGTTTAGGTTTTAGTCTGTGTGTGGTTAGAAAAGTATTCATTAGCTTTCCAGCCGTGTCCATCGGCAGGGCGTCCTTTGGTGCAGACCCTAGGTTTCGAGTGTTAAAGTCCCTGGCGATTATAATCCCACAGTTCAGCTGGTTGCTTAGTAGCTCTTCAAGTGTGTCCACTAGAGTCCTCATGGCGCTGGGTCTCGATGTTTCCTTACAGTTAAAGTAGATGTTCACAAGTAAAATCTTTATTGGGCAGCAATTCAATTTAAAGACTTGCAAAAGAGTAGCTTGAGCCATGCCTGTGTTGAGTAGGGGTGTAGCTTTTATGTTACTGCTGATTCGTGTGTATATTGATAGACCCCCCGATGGTCTTCCAAATAAGTTGTGCTTTTTTGCCGGCTGCTCAAATTCCGTGAATCCTGGAATGGCCGCTGGAGTTAGCAGCCAAGTTTCTTGGAGGCATAGTAGATCCCCAGACTGTAGAAAGTCAACAGAGCCGATCACGATCCGGTAAAAAATTCCCCCGTGCGACTCGTATCGGGTCTTTTTACCGTACGAATCGTACAAGTGGCGTACGAACTGGCAATCACGATTCGCATGGTAAAAAGTCCATACGAACCGCACTGGGAATCATTCCCCACACGTCCTCGGGTCGGAAAATGTGTCCGACACGTCCTCGGACGATTTACCGTACAAACTTGAAAATCCAAGTCCGACCGAGGAATCACGATCCATCCCGTGCGTCCGAGGTTACAACCGTATGGAAAAAACACCGTCCGCACCGAACTCCTACAGCAACCATGGAGACATGTGCCCGCATACGCGCCCAACACTCCCCCCAGCCCCCGTACGTCCGACACGTACCCCCCGTATATGTATACCCCCACCCGTCTAGGTACACCCCAGTACGTTCCAGTCGAACCCCCACCCCAGTACGTGTCATAGCCCCGTCTACCTACACCCCAGTACGTCCCAGTCGTACCCCCACCCCAGTACGTGTCGTACCACCGTCAATGTACACCCCCCACCCCTGTACGTGTCGTACCACCGTCCATGTACACCCCAGTACGTTCCAGTCGTACCCCCACCCCAGTACGTGTCGTACCACCGTCAATGTACACCCCCCCACCCCAGTACGTGTCGTACCACCGTCAATGTACACCCCCCACCCCTGGACGTGTCGTACCCCCCGTGTACCTACACCCCAGTACGTTCCAGTCGTACCCCCACCCCTGGACGTGTCGTACCACCGTCAATGTACACCCCCCACCCCTGGACGTGTCGTACCCCCCGTGTACCTACACCCCAGTACGTTCGAGTCGTACCCCCACCCCAGTACGTGTCGTACCACCGTCAATGTACACCCCCCACCCCTGTACGTGTCGTACCCCCCGTGTACCTACACCCCAGTACGTTCCAGTCGTACCCCCACCCCTGGACGTGTCGTACCACCGTGAACCTACACCCCAGTACGTTCGAGTCGTACCCCCACCCCAGTACGTGTCGTACCACCGTCAATGTACACCCCCCCACCCCAGTACGTGTCGTACCACCGTCAATGTACACCCCCCACCCCTGGACGTGTCGTACCCCCCGTGTACCTACACCCCAGTACGTTCCAGTCGTACCCCCACCCCAGTACGTGTCGTACCACCGTCAATGTACACCCCCCCACCCCAGTACGTGTCGTACCACCATCAATGTACACCCCCCACCCCTGGACGTGTCGTACCACCCTGAACCTACACCCCAGTACGTTCGAGTCGTACCCCCACCCCAGTACGTGTCGTACCACCGTCAATGTACACCCCCCACCCCTGTACGTGTCGTACCCCCCGTGTACCTACACCCCAGTACGTTCCAGTCGTACCCCCACCCCTGGACGTGTCGTACCACCGTGAACCTACACCCCAGTACGTTCGAGTCGTACCCCCACCCCAGTACGTGTCGTACCACCGTCAATGTACACCCCCCCACCCCAGTACGTGTCGTACCACCGTCAATGTACACCCCCCACCCCTGGACGTGTCGTACCCCCCTGTACCTACACCCCAGTACGTTCCAGTCGTACCCCCACCCCAGTACGTGTCGTACCACCGTCAATGTACACCCCCCACCCCAGTACGTGTCGTACCACCGTCAATGTACACCCCCCACCCCTGGACGTGTCGTACCCCCCGTGTACCTACACCCCAGTACGTTCCAGTCGTACCCCCACCCCTGGACGTGTCGTACCACCGTGAACCTACACCCCAGTACGTTCGAGTCGTACCCCCACCCCAGTACGTGTCGTACCACCGTCAATGTACACCCCCCCACCCCAGTACGTGTCGTACCACCGTCAATGTACACCCCCCACCCCTGGACGTGTCGTACCCCCCTGTACCTACACCCCAGTACGTTCCAGTCGTACCCCCACCCCTGGACGTGTCGTACCCCCCTGTACCTACACCCCAGTACGTTCGAGTCGTACCCCCACCCCAGGACGTGTCATAGCCCCGTCTACCCACACCCCAGTACGTTCCAGTCGTACCCCCACCCCAGTACGTTCCTGGCGCACCCCCAACACAACCTCCTAAGTACGGAGCGCACCCCATGCCCCAACATCACAACCGCATGTACGAGTCTTACAAAGCCACACACAAGGACAAAATCGTACAACCAAATGGCCCATGTACACACTGTACACACGCTCAAAACGCACGTACACAACCAGGACAAAATAAAACAACACAAGAATACACCATTCGAAAGGCACACAGCCACTAAACATGGCCAACAACCACTAAAATAACACAATCACTGACCTGCAACTGCCAAAAACAAACAGAGGCCCAATACACCACCACTCCTTATAACACACCCACCCAAAATTCAAAAACTGCCACACCCACCCATGGACCAATAAAAAGGGCCCACACACACAAACCATGAGCCTTTGCAACAGACTCACTGCTGCCAGACACCACAGAACCAGACTACAAGCTACACCACACCTTACACTTGCACACCTTCACACGACCACCCTCACAAACACCCTCTCATCACATTCACACACACACACAACCATCCACACACCCCCCCAACATCCACACCCCCCCCACACCCACACCATCCCCACCCACACCCCTCACCATGCCCACTACCAAGAATCCAAAGTTCAGTCACCGAGAGTTGGAGGTCCTTGTTGATCAAATCCTCAGAGTCGAGCCACAGATCTTTGGAACATTGGTCAGAAGCACCAGCCAGGCAGCCAAAACAGCCATGTGGCAGACCATCGTCGATGCTGTGAATGCTGTTGCGGACACCAGGAGGACCAAGCAGGATTGCCAGAACAGGTGGTACGATCTGCGGAGGAGGGTCAGAGCCAAGAGGCAGGAGGAACACGACCAGGCCAACGCCACCGGAGGAGGGCCCTCCCGCAGAGCCGTACAGTACCATCCCTGGGAGGAGAGGGTGATGGCCATACTGCCGGTGGAGGCAGTTGAAGGAGTAGAAGGACTCCGAGACCCGGGTGAGTACACAAACAACGCACCTCACATGGGGGGAACTGCAACCACAACCAAAATTAATAACAGGCACGCAACCACCACAAGCCATCGCATTACTCAACCACACTCCATGAGCAGGCACATGCCACTGCTGCCACCATGCCCCATGCACCCAGCTGGACAATGTCAAGTCACAGGCCACAGAAGACAACAACACATGACACGGTAACCCGGATGGCGGGAGGCTGGGCACCAAGAATCACATAGTGCGACTCCAAAGCAGACAACAATGCCCTCTGCCCATATGGCCTAGGTCACAGCCAGACAAACACTGTGTCCCAACACAGGAATGACTTGCCAGCAAATGGCGGACGCCTTGCATCAACACATGGGGGTGAAGGCACTGTTTTGCACATGCCAGCAGCTAATGAACAGCCAACAGTGTGAAAGAGTGGCAGCACACACCACCACAGCAGCAGCGCACAGACACACAGCAGACAAAATGGGTGCCTGGAGATCAGAAACAAACTCACATCAACAGGCCAAGGGCCACTCAAAGATCTGCTAACAGTGTGTGCCCAGGAAGATGGGCCAAGGTGACAGAGGGTGACACACGGAGGGAGGGAGAGGGGGACAGAGAGGGAGGGAGAGGGGGACAGAGAGGGAGGGAGAGGGGGACTGAGAGGGAGGGAGACGGACAGAGGGAGGAGGCTGACACACGGAGGGAGGGAGAGGGGGACACAGAGGGTGGGAGAGGGGGACAGGGAGGGAGGGAGAGGGGGACTGAGAGGGAGGGAGACGGACAGAGGGAGGAGGCTGACACACGGAGGGAGGGAGAGGGGGACACAGAGGGTGGGAGAGGGGGACAGAGAGGGAGGGAGAGGGGGACTGAGAGGGAGGGAGACGGACAGAGGGAGGAGGCTGACACACAGAGGGAGGGAGAGGGGGACAGAGAGGGAGGGAGAGGGGGACAGAGAGAGAGGGAGACACAGGAAGATGGACACAGGGAGGAGGCTGACACACAGAGGGAGGGAGAGGGGGACAGAGAGGGAGGGAGAGGGGGACAGAGAAGGAGGGAGACACAGGGAGAGCAAATCAGTCCTTTGGTGTGTGGGAATGTCTGCTCGTCAGCAGGTGGACTGCGTGCATGTAGACAAGGGTGGCCAGTGCCAGAACCCCCCCTCTTCATCATGGCAAAACGCAGGGCCATGTTACAACCTGTACACGAGCACAAGGACAGCCACCTGCATCATATAAGTGTGTGGATCCACTCCATGTGCACATGTACAGTGCTACAAGGAAGGCGCAAATGCATAGCTCGGCACACATGCACACTCCACTGCTGACTGCAGTCACACTTGACGCAGCAAGTAAGACTGTGCCACACATAGTTAAAGGGGCCAAATTGGTGCCCAAGGGACACACACATGCACAAGTGCACTGTGAGTGGAATGCAAGACAGATCCTAATTCCAAGAGGAAATGTGCCAACTTTGTAACGGATGAAACATGGATGTTGCATGGATCAAAATTAACATTGTCTCTCTCACACACAGGTCAACATCGTGCTGCACCCCCCAACACTGGGGGGGAACACTCACAGGACCCGGATCTGCAGGAGACCGATCCCACCGGCAGCGACCACTCTCACCACTCTGCGGACGACCCCGACCGACCTGGCCCCTCTGGTGTCCAACCACCTGCAGCACCTGCGTCAGGTACAACCGTGCCAACCACCACCCCCACTCCTGCCACATCCCAGGAGACACCCAGGATCCCTGCCCCAACACCACAATGCAGCCAGGCTCGCCAGGAGGGACACGGTGTCCCGGGCACCCAGGAGGAGGCAGGCGACAACGCCAATGCCACCCCTCAGGGGTCCCGGAGACCCGATGTGCCCACAAGTGCAGGCCAGACGCAAGTGGGCAGTGGTGGTGGGAGTGGAGGACGGCGGAGGCGCGAGCCTGACCAGTTGGCTGGGGATCCGGTATTTTCCCATGTCCGTAACATCCTGGACTCATACCGGCAGGACACCACGGGCATGGCCCAGGTTGTGTCCGTCCTCGAGGGGATCAAGGTCCAGCAGGCCCAGCAACATGCGGAGCTAATAGCCTGTCTACAGCTACACCAACGGAGGATGGAGGACAGACAGGCTCAGCAAGTGACGGCGTCCCAGGGGATTCACGCTGAACTCCGTCGGATGGCCGACACCATGGCCGACCCTCCCTGTGCCAGAAGGCGGAGAACATCACCACCCACAGGGAGGGATCATGAGGAGGAGGAGGAAACATCCGACGGAGCATCCCAGACGTCGTCACGGCCTGCTGCTGAGGTTCCCCGCAGGAAGCCGGGTCGTCCACGGAAAGGACCGTGAGGGTGGCTGCTACATCACCATCTCCCAGGACACCTGGCCTGGCACCTGGCCCACTGGAGCAACAGCATCACAGCATCAAGAGACATTCTCTGCCACATGGCCCTGCTGGTCACTGGCTGACCAATGTTGACAAAGACTGTGGCATGGACTCTGAGGATTTCCAATGGCAAGGACACCAACTCCCCTACTGAACTTTGGATTCCCTAATCCCGGAAAGGCCCTCACTTTGCCCCCCCCCCCCCCAATAATAAATCACACTATTAAGAGTAGATGCCTGCTGGTAGCATTATTACCTAACATGTGTCTTGTACAGTCTAAACATGCCTGAGTCATCTGTTCACTTCAACCATCCACACCCTGGGGCCTGAGTCTGGCACAGGACACATGGGTCACAGTTTTCTAGGCAAGACAGACATGGAGCACCATACACACCCGTGATGGTCAGAACCAGCTGAGGGGGTGGCCGAACAACCGTGCTGACAGACACATTGAGTACAGCAACAGTCATGCGCAGAGGTCAGGGATCCTGGCCCGTGTCCTGGGGGGCACCCAGGTACGTGTAGACAGGTGGCAGAACCATGTCCTGCAAGCTTGAGTCCGGTGGATGCAGAGAATGGGGTCATGGACAACGTTGGATGCATGGGGATGGCACATGTCACAATACCCACACAGTCATGGACATCATGCCCATTACACAGTCTCAGCACACACACACAGCTTGCATCTTGCCACTCGACACATTGACACATAGCCACAATCAGGGAATACCATGCCAGACATGCAGGATGCACCGTGCCAACACACCAGCATTGACTGAGAAGAGGCACCTTGGAGGCATAGGGACACCTTTAATAGTCATGTGTTTGGGATTGCAGAGGCAACTTGAAGTACACATGAACACATCATGTGGAGTAACATGTGGCTCCAACACTGGCACCCCCCTTCTGCAGCACAAATGCGTGATAGCCATGGAACTGGCACACAAGTGTCGGATAACAGCTAAATACCCACAGCTGCTCACGGAGAGACTGCCATACACCATACATCCGCTGATGTGGAAGTCCCACGCCATGTCAAGACAATGTTAACCGTATGTGTCCGAGGGCAGTGTCACACACATTGATGCCTTCATCACAATCCACTATCCCATCACTGATGACTGACAACCAGGCAGCCCATCTATTCAGGTGTACCCAGCTGCATGTCGTGTCCCATGGGGATGCCACATGTCTGCAGAGGACCCAAACCCCGACCGGGGCAGTGTGCACACATCGTGAACAACTGCCACACCCAATACACCCCAGATGCATCCCTTACCCCATGGAGACTTCCAAACGTGTCCGTGCCTGTAACGCTGAGTCAGCCCACGATGCCATGTCCATGAGGAATAGCAGTGCCACAACAATGCAACCAGAAGACGGCATGCGCAGGTACCTGGGGAAGAGAGACACACAAGAAGTCAGCCACAAAAAGCACAGCCACTTGCATGTGCATTTACTCGACACATGTATGGATGACAACATGCTAGGTCACAATTATGCCTGGGGAAATACTACCATCACTGCCACCATCACTCCAGTGACACACCCACACACACCTCTGACCCACGTGCCATACATGCAGGTGGAGACACACATCACAACGCATGCCACACGGGGACCAATGCGTGCACACTCAGACCCTGGTACTCACCACTAAGCAAAGAAGTCGCGTATGAGCCGAGTCCGGATGTCCTCTTGCGGCTCCACATCCTCCACATCACTAGCCCCATTGCCAAGCCCTTCGTCCTCCACGGGTGGATGGTCCTCGTCATGTTGATTCAGGATGAGTGGCACAGCTCTTTCAACTGCCATGTTGTGCAGCATGCAGCAGACCATGAAGATCTTGCAGACCTTCGCCGGGGCATATGGGAGTGCGCCGCCGGTCTTGTGGAGGCACCTGAATCGGCTCTTCAGCATGCCAAACGTCCTCTCTATCACTCGCCTTGTCCGGCCATGGGCGGTGTTGTAGCGGAGCTGGGCCGGCGTGATGGGGTTGCGGAGAGGTGTCAGCAGCCAAGGCATGTTGGGATAGCCAGCGTCCCCTAAATGGAAAGCACATGGATATCGTTAGAACTGGCGAAGCGGTAGTGCTGCTCGGCCAAACAGAATACAGGACAGACAGACTGTACCCACCAACAACACATGCCCGTTCGTTGCGCAGCTGCATCATCATATCAGGCATCCCGCTACGCCTCATGATGTAGGCATCGTGTGCTGATCCTGGAAAACGAGCACAGACATGTGAAATCACCATGTTGGACAGACACACCACAAGGGCATTGATGGAGTGGTAGTGCTTCCGATTGCGGTACGCCACCTCCCGTGCGTGTGGTGGTACCAAACCTACATGTGTCCCATCTATGGACCCAATGACATGGGGCATCCCTCCCAGGGCATAGAAACCACGCTTGACCTCAGTCATCTGTTCAGGGGTTGGGAACTTGATGAAGTCATCCAGGTGAATCAACATGGCCTCCAAGAAATCATGCAGCACACCGCTGAACATGCTCTGGGACATGCCACCAACATGAGCTATGGTATATTGGAAGGTACCCGTGGCAAGGAAATGTAGGGCAGCCATTACCTTCAGCTGGGGTGTCAGTGCCGTAGGATACCTGTGCTGCGGTTGCAGGTGTGGTGCCAGTCTCGCCGTCAGCTCCAGAATCAACGGTTGGGTGAAGCGGTAGAGCCGGATCCTGTCATTCTCCTGCATGGTGGCCAAGTCTGGAATTCTTCGGGCAACAGGAGGCGCTCTGCAGTAATTTGGAAGTGACAAGGAAGAGTGAGTGCACTACGAGAACAACTCATGTCTACTGAGCACATGTAAATCTGGCAATACACACATGCCACATAGGGAGTCAGGCATGTGCTACATGCCCAGGACACGTATGGATGCAAGGTGACACTCCTTCCAAGACCCAGCTACACACGGTGATTGAGAACCTCCCCATGCCACGCCATGAAAATAGCTGTGTCCCAGTGCAAGTGCACTGCCCGACGCAAGACAGGAGTGACATACACCCACACATCAGCAGAAGTGTGATGCCGATTGCAGAGACTGGCAGCGGAACACTTGAGCCACAGGTCACATGACATTACACTAGTCCAGCCCACACACCTTGCCATGAAGGTGCACATGTCATGACTCCCCACACATTCCTTGTGAGTTTGCTGACATGGCCTTGTCACGCTACTCCGTGTCCCTTGCATACATGTGCACCTCACATCCGATAACACATGTGGCATGGTGTTGGGAACAGTGTGCAATGACAATCTACACACAGCCACATGTTGGTTGCTGCAACGGCTGCAGCTTTTGAGGGTGCTACAACATCAACCCGATGTAAATCCCGGACACATATATGGCATAGTCACATTGTGCACTGTGGGTAGTGATGAGTCATGTGTCATGACCCCTGTACCGGGCATCATGGGACACTTCCGTGTGTTGGTGTCCGTGCCATGCCAGTGACGCTCACCCCAAGTGCGCAGTCCCACATGCACACATGTCAAAGGAGTCAAGGGCATGCCTGGCACACATTGCACCCTCACACAGTACACATGTACACATCTCATCATACATCTGGTGCCTTCTCCACTCAGGAGGCATGTTCCACATCACAGCCTGTGACACCTGTGCCCCACACATGTGGTAATGCACAGACGATGCCTTGGTGTCCATTCCTGGACAAGTATGTCCATCCATGGACAAGTATGTCCGCCCTATTCCGACATGTGTGTCGCCTATCACCACAGTGATGTGTAAAATCCGCCGTACTGCTGCTGAGAGGGCCTGTGCATGTTCCCAAATCACTGTGGGAGTGCTGCCGTATGTGTACCCATCGTGATGGCGAGCGTAGATGCGAGTGTACGGTCCGTACCACTACGGGTACGCATACGCGTGCAGACCCATAGTGATAGTGAGCGTAGATGCGAGTGTACGGTCCGTACCACTACGAGTACGCATACGCGTGCAGACCCATAGTGATAGAGAGCGTAGATGCGAGTGTACGGCCCTATCACTATGGGTCTGCACGCGTATGCGTACCCGTAGTGGTACGGACCGTACACTCGCATCTACGCTCACTATCACTATGGGTCTGCACGCGTATGCGTACCCGTAGTGGTACGGACCGTACACTCGCATCTACGCTCACTATCACTATGGGTCTGCACGCGTATGCGTACCCGTAGTGGTACGGACCGAACACTCGCATCTACGCTCACCATCACTATGGGTCTGCACGCGTATGCGTACCCGTAGTGGTACGGACCGAACACTCGAATCTACGCTCACCATCACTATGGGTCTGCACGCGTATGCGTACCCGTAGTGGTACGGACCGAACACTCGCATCTACGCTCACCATCACTATGGGTCTGCACGCGTATGCGTACCCGTAGTGGTACGGACCGTACACTCACATCTACGCTCACTATCACTACGAGTACGCATACGCGTGCAGACCCATAGTGATGGAGAGCGTAGATGCGAGTGTACGGTCCGTACCACTACGGGTACGCATACGCGTGCAGACCAAAAGTGATGGAGAGCGTAGGCATGCATGTACGGGCCGTTGCCATGCATTTGGGGTGCCCTAGGGCCCCCACACGCACCGTACCTGTGTGTGATGCTCCAAATTACATAGGGGACAAGTATTAAGGCCTACATGCATGCTGGTTGTCATGGAGACCAAGTTCAAAATTCGAAATTGTTCTGGAAGGTGCACAGCAGAAGTCAGTTGTGATTTGTCTACTTTGTTGCAATGTGTTTGTGGGGCTGACATCATGCAGGAGAATGAAACCGATCGAGAACCCACAGACTGCTAGGTTTGAAGGGATTGGTGGAAACATAGGATGCAAATGTGAGTGACCAATCTCTCTGTACTCCTGTGCATGAGACTGGGCAGAAGGGCACATATAAGGCAGCCAGGTCCCATGAGGGAGCACTTGCCTGCACATCTTTGCATTCGTCGACCCAGCTGCTGCTACTGATTCCCTGGAACCATGTCAAGGGCTGTGGAGAGGACACAGCCATTCACCCTGGAGGAGAACATGGCTCTGCTGGATGTGATCCTCCCACAGTACTCCATGCTGTATGGGCGACCAGGTTATCAGGTGAGTGCATAGGCCACTGCCACAGACTGTCCCTATGTGGTGACTGTGACTTCTGCCATTGCGTCCAGGTGTAACACACATGCCATGTACTGTCGGGGGGGTCCCAGGGGGGGGTGCCTGATGTCTCCCAGCAGTGCCCTGAGACAGGAGGGGTGGGGGCCTATCACTCACAGCAGTGCCCTGAGCCAGGAGGGGTGTGTGCAGAGTCCTCCCAGCATTGCCCTGAGACAGGAGGGGTGGGTGCAGAGTCCTCCCAGCAGTGCCCTGAGACAGGAGGGGTGGGTGCAGAGTCCTCCCAGCATTGCCCTGAGACAGGAGGGGTGGGTGTGGAGTCCTCACAGCAGTGCCCTGAGACAGGTGGGGTGGGTGCCCATCACTCCCAGCAGTGCCCTGAGACAGGAGGGGTGGGTGCCCATCACTCCCAGCAGTGCCCTGAGACAGGAGGGGTGGGTGTGGAGTCCTCCCAGCAGTGCCCTGAGCCAGGAGGGGTGGGTGTGATGCACAGTGTGAGCCTAGATCATTGATTGTGACATTGCCATCATTCCACCTGTGTACCCACTGTGGCACGTAGTGCTTTTCCCCTCACCAGGGGATGATGTCCCTATGACAAAGGTGCAATGCGTTGGCTGCATGACATGCCTTGTTGTTACCAGCTAATTTGTACCCATATGTCTCTCTGTGACATGTGGCTGGTGTATTGATGTGGTGTCACTTGTTCCTCCTCACAGGTAGGCGCCACTGCCAAGGAGCAGATCTGGCTGACCGCCGTCAGTGCCGTGAGGGGTGTGGATGGTCGGAGGCGGCGCCTGGCCCAGGTGAGGAAACGCTGGCAGGATATCCGGTGCTGGACGCGGAGGATTGCACGGCTCCTGCTGGGGGACTCACCTGAGAGCCACAAGAACCGCGGCCGCCGCCGTCTGAGCCACCTCCACAGGCGTGTGCTGCCGGTGGTCTTTCCAGACCTTGAGAGGCGCTTACAGGCGATGCAGCAGCCGGAAGGGGGTAGGTACATGTGTGTTTGTTGTGTGTCACCGGCATTTGTAAGGGCACAGTAGCATGAATCCACTGGCAGGGTTTAAAGGTGCTGTGCAGATCCTGTTTGCCCCAGTATAGCGCTGTGCCCCTGCCACCCTTCCCCTCCTTGCAATGTGTTCCCTGGTCTGTGTGTAGTCACTCCTTCACAGGGTAATGTAGGCTGGCGCTTTGTCCACGGGAACAATGTCTGTAGCATCATGTGTGGGGGTGGTGTGTAACAGGTTGTGGGACCTTGCCTGTGCACTGTCAAGTTCACTGCATGTGGGTTCCATGTTAGTTGGCACTGATGCTGACTCCAGACATGGGAGTTGGTCTCTCATGTGTCATGCCTTACAGCGCGCATGTCCTATGTAGTGGCCTGTGACATGATGTGCATGAGTGTGCGATACACATAGTGCAGGGATGGTGACGTGTGTTGCAGTCATTACCATTCAGTAGCATGTAGTTGCGTGCCCACTACTGTCCCCTGGGGCACCTTTTCCTCAGTGGTGTATGTGTCATCATAAACGTGGCCACTGTCAGTGTCTACAGCGTAAGTTGTGCTCTGTGCCATTGTCCCCTGTCACCATGTATATAGACGTGCTAATTTGTACAGGTGTCCACTGTGCAGCCTGACCTGATTGTCCTTCTTCATACTCACAGTTGCCAGTGCCTGTGTGTCTTGTTATACTCATCTGAGGATGGGCACTGGTACCTCATTATTTGTACAGGCGCACCTTGGCTGTTTGGCGTCCAATCTTGCTTTTTGCCTGCCCCTGTGTGTATCACCCAGACCATGAGATGTTGGTGCCACCTGTGTCTCCACAATTTGCCTCGTGTAGGGTCTTGTTGGGGCGGGCAATGCCTATGTGTTAAATCCTGATTACCACTTGCTGGGTCTGGGCAGTGTGTGATGTGCCTGGACACACACGCAATGTGCAGTGACCGAGTCATGTTGTGCATGTTTTCAGCATTACCTATGCAGCATGTGTCTCAAGTTCATGGATATGGTCCCTGGTCATCGGTATTTTCGCCAACGCTGTGTGGTGCAGATGCAGTGCTGGATTGTCCCCAGGGCCTGGGTGCTATGTCAGACTCCTTTTCCTGTGTTTAGCTATTGTCTCATGCTCTCCATGGTATTTCAGTGGCATGGTGGCTCAACCAACTGTGTGTTTCATGCCCTACATCGGTACCCTGTTCAGTAGATGTTAGGGATCTTCCTTTTCAGGCCATGCAATGTTACCTATGTGGATTGGACTCATGTGACAGATGTGTACAGGTGTCTGAATAATTTCTGTCTCTCCACCCTGCCCACAGCATCGTCGGGGGACACAGAGGGAGACATGGACACAGACCAGGCGGAGGGACCGAGCACCAGTGCCAGCCGTGACATCGGGTCTGGCACATCGAGTGGGACAGAGGCGGAGGAGAGTGTGGCCGAGGACCTGTCGACTGGCACATCAGACTACGAAGCTGACAGGTCCGGGGACGATGTCGCCGAGTGGGCGGAGGCTGCACCAGCAGCTGACAGCGGAACAACACCTCGCACCGCCCCCTCAGTTTCCACCAGCCGCCTCCCACTTGCTCGTGTCCCTTCCCAGCGTGCCCGGTCACAGCATGTCTCCTTCCTGCCAGGCACCGCACCCCCTGCCCCTGTCTCCACTGCTGCCGCCAATGCTGAGTCTGTGGACATCCAGCGGCAACTGCAGGTTGGTCAGGCTGCGATCCTTAATGTCCTCCATGCCCACGGCAAAACCCTCACCAACATCGAGGCTTTCTTGGAGGGCATTCATTCATCGCAGGCTGACCAACGCAACTTGCTGAGGTCCATCGACTCCACACTGACTGCAGCAGTGGGTCTCCTGCAGCGCGACCTCCCCCCACCTACCCCTGCCCCATCCACACTTCCCACTCCCATGCCTGTCACACGTACACCCAGACGTCGGCATGCACCCACATCAACGGACACGGGCACCACACCAGCAGGGAAGGTCCACCGCACTCCTCCTGACACGCACACACAGGGTGAGGTAGGCACACCCACTGGGTCGGGGGGCAAACGTGTGACACGCAGCCATAGTGGGAGTCCGCATTCCACCCAGTCCACTCCCTCCAAATCCCCTCCCCTCAGCTCTCCTGGCCACATCTCCCCCAAGGACTCCTTCATGGCCGCTCTGTCCCTGAGCCCCACAGTTACACCACCACGCAAGCGGTCACGGAGGTCCCCGGTCAGGGTGGTTGAGTCTCCCCCCCTGTCTCCACCCTCCCCCGGTGGCGCTGCGACCCATCCCTCTGACCCCCCCCCCTCCTTGGGGCCTGAGGTCCCTTCGGGTGCAGGGGACTCCCTGGAGGACCTTGCAAAGGTGTGTAGTGCCATCCTGGCCTCCGCCTTTGGCACTGACCCACCCCCTGTGGTGGACTCCTCCATCCCTGCACCCACAACGCCGCCCCTTTGCCCTGATGTCCCTGCGGTGCCTGTTGCTCCCCCCCCCCTGATGCCCTCACCAGTGTGGAAGACGATGCCATTTGACTGTGCAGGCAAGGTAGGGGACACGCATCCCACTGTGTCCCCCATCCAGCTGAGAATCATTGACTGCCCTATGGGCTTTGTGAAGATTGAATTGCCTGCGATCCACGGACATTGTGCTCCTGCTGAATAAAGCTTAATTTTGTTTTCATTATCACACTACTGCTATGCTGGTATTGGTGTTGGTGGGGCTGCTACATGGTTTTGGGTGGTGTGTAAGGGTTTGGGTGTGTGGGATATGTAGTAGTGTACTGCTCATTGGTGGGACCCTGTGATCTGTGTGCCATCACAAGGTGTTGGCTAACTTTCTTTGTTCATGTAGGCAGTTACTGCATGGTGCACTTGTCCAAGGGTGTATTCCTTCCTCTGTGTACCCAGCTTTCTTCCCTGCAGGGTGTTCCCAATGTTTAGCGCAGAGCTGTGTCTACATGAGCTGTGTGTGTGACGGAGCCCTTCTACTTTGGCCATGCATGCAGGGCCATGTCTCCACCTGCGACAATCGTGGCATCCTTGGTGATCACTGTACTTGTGTGTGGAGTCTGTTGACATGAGTTCATGGGGACATGTTCCCTTGTAGCCAGTATGCATGTGGATAATTCTGGCCTCACACACATGTGTTACACCCCTCCAGTCTCAGGGCACTGCTGGGAGGACTCTGCACCCACCCCTCCTGTGTCAGGGCACTGCTGGGAGGACTCCACACCCACCCCTCCTGTGTCAGGGCACTGCTGGGAGGACTCCACACCCACCCCTCCTGTGTCTGGGCACTGCTGGGAGGACTCCACACCCACCCCTCCTGTCTCAGGGCACTGCTGGGAGGACTCTGCACCCACCCCTCCTGTGTCAGGGCACTGCTGGGAGGACTCCACACCCACCCCTCCTGTGTCAGGGCACTGCTGGGAGGACTCCACACCCACCCCTCCTGTGTCTGGGCACTGCTGGGAGGACTCCACACCCACCCCTCCTGTCTCAGGGCACTGCTGGGAGGACTCTGCACCCACCCCTCCTGTGTCAGGGCACTGCTGGGAGGACTCCACACCCACCACTCCTGTCTCAGGGCACTGCTGGGTGGACTCTGCACACACACCTCCGATTTCTGGATATGTGCGCTTGGCACATACACGGTGGGGGTACGCACAATGCATTCGAGGTGAGGGTACGAGTCTACTGACACTGGTGTGGTGGGGGTACGCTCCGTACGTCCGCGGGTGTGGGTACGGGTCGTACTTACACTGTTGGGCAGGGGGGTACGCTCCTTGCATTCGCGGGTGGGGGTACGGGTCGTACTTACACTGTTGGGCTGGGGGTACGCTCCGTACGTCCGCGGGTGGGGGTACGGGTCGTTCTTACACTGTTGGCATGGGGGGTACGCTCCGTACGTCCGCGGGTGGGGGTACGGGTCGTTCTTACACTGTTGGCATGGGGGGTACGCTCCATGCATACGCGGGTGGGGGTACGGGTCGTACTTACACTGTTGGGCTGGGGGGTACGCTCCTTGCATTCGTGGGTGGGGGTTCGAGTCGTACTTACACTGTTGGCATGGGGGGTACGCTCCTTGCATTCGTGGGTGGGGGTTCGAGTCGTACTTACACTGTTGGCATGGGGGGTACGCTCCTTGCATACGCGGGTGGGGGTACGGGTCGTACTTGCACTGTTGGGCAGGGGGGTACGCTCCTTGCATTTGCGGGTGGGGGTACGGGTCGTACTTACACTGTTGGCATGGGGGGTACGCTCCATGCATACGCGGGTGGGGGTACGGGTCGTACTTACACTGTTGGGCTGGGGGGTACGCTCCTTGCATTCGTGGGTGGGGGTTCGAGTCGTACTTACACTGTTGGCATGGGGGGTACGCTCCGTACGTCCGCGGGTGGGGGTACGGGTCGTTCTTACACTGTTGGCATGGGGGGTACGCTCCTTGCATACGCGGGTGGGGGTACGGGTCGTACTTGCACTGTTGGGCTGGGGGGTACGCTCCTTGCATTCGTGGGTGGGGGTTCGAGTCGTACTTACACTGTTGGCATGGGGGTACGCTCCGTACGTCCGCGGGTGGGGGTACGGGTCGTTCTTACACTGTTGGCATGGGGGGTACGCTCCTTGCATACGCGGGTGGGGGTACGGGTTGTACTTGCACTGTTGGGCTGGGGGGTACGCTCCTTGCATTCGTGGGTGGGGGTTCGAGTCGTACTTACACTGTTGGCATGGGGGGTACGCTCCGTACGTCCGCGGGTGGGGGTACGGGTCGTTCTTACACTGTTGGCATGGGGGGTACGCTCCTTGCATACGCGGGTGGGGGTACGGGTCGTACTTGCACTGTTGGGGTGGGGGGTACGCTCCTTGCATACGGGGTGGGGGTAGGGTCCATACATATCCGTCCCCACGCTATGTGATGTTTGTGCGGCCCGTACCCAGGCCTTTGCCACGTGGGTGCGATCCGTCCCGCCATTGTTGGGGTGACGTGTGTGGGCGTGGTCCGACTCGTACCCACGCTCTTCAGGCGTGGGTACGGGACGTACCTGTCTGGTTGTGTTGCCGGTTTGCGTGGTGACGGACTTCCGTTGTGGCGGTCGCTGGCTTATCAGGACACGCCCCCACCCCCTCGTGGTGACCAGGGCATGGGAGTCAGGTATGTCCAGGCCATGTGTGGTGTGTGACTCATGTGGTTGTTTTGTGGCCTGCCCTGGTCGTGCCACCCCCACCCCACCCCACTTTCCCCCCTCCCTTAGTTATTCTGACCTTCTGCGGCGTCTGCGTCGTAACCTGTAGAGGAGGTGGACTGCTATGAGGGCAGGGATGACTCGTAGGTTCGGGTCCATGTCTGTCCGTCGCGTACTGGTCCTCCTTGTTCGCGGCGTCGTCTGTCCGTCGCGTACTGGTGGTCCTTGTTCGCGTCGTCCTGATTTCCCGGCAGTTTTTGGCTGCCGCAAAATATTCACCGTGTGGGGTGACGTCGGTGCGAAACGTGATTCCTGGGTCGTGAATGGCAGGCTGCGTGCGTCCCGACGTCAGGTCGGCGCTTTCCCGGATCGCATTGGTAGGTGTTTTTTGTTCGGTCGGCCTTTTTTACGAATCGTACGGTAATGGTGTACCCGTGCGAATCGTAATTCCTTGTTTGTAAAATTTGACGACCGGGTACGCGTCGGGCGGAGATTATGCTCCGTCCGACGGTTCGTACCCGGTTTTTGCCGGATCGTGATCGGCACCCTAGTGTTCTGTAATGTGGATTTTAACCCATAGACATTCCATGAAATTACTTTCACAGTGTCCCTCAGTCCGGAGCTGTGAGAATAATTTCTTTGCTTGCTAGGAACAGTTTGTTCTTAACGGTGGTTGTGTTACTGATGTTTCTTCTTTGTTGTTTCTTTCAAAATCCATTTTTACACTTTCTGTGTATGTGCACCTTGTTTGGGTGGAATTAGGTGAAAGATGTATTCTTAGTTTGGGGAAAGCTATAGTGCGAGCAACGTCGTTTGTTCCTTTTAAGCAGGACTTTCGTTTTTTTAATGTTAATGCCGGCTTTTAACATAAACGGGTATTTTCCCTCTTTTGGAATGTGTACCTTGATGCCCCAATTCGCAAAGCGATCTCTCTGTCATGATTTTTAGTGGTATGCAGTAATTTTTCCATTTTAATGTTGATGACTCTTTTGTTTCATTTTTGCCCAGTAGCTTGAATTGTACTTGGATGAGGTCTTCGGTCACAATCCAGGAGAGCTCAGGAATATGTTGAAATATTTGTAAAATATTGGACCTGTTTAAAATGTCAGCGCTTCCCCGTGAGGTGTATTCGGGAGTGAAGATTGTGATGTTATTCTCTTCTTTCATTTGCCCTTGTGCCTTTTGGCATTCGTCAGTTGAATATATGGCCGGTCCTTGTGCATTTGTTATGGTCGCTCTGATATCTTTGTGGCATTTCTCTGCCAGTAGTGTGAGGCCGGGTTTCCTGCTTATTACTTTCTTGATACTGCTTTATGAGAGAGGTACCTGTGCTTACTGTTGGTGATGGCACTTCCAGCACACAATGGGTCACCCCCCCCTTCTTGTCTGACAGTCCCTCATTGGTGTGTTGATTTGTAGTTATTTTTGGTTTTGTTGTATTGTTTGGCTGGTCATTTTCTGGCCTGGAGCTACAGCTTTCCCTTAGAAAAATTGGATAGAGTTTCTGTGGCTCCGCGTCAGAACCTTTTTTGCATGTGTTTTTTGGCTTTAAGGGCCAGCTGGTTCTCTCAGTCCCAGCTGTGTTTCCTTTATCCAGCTCCGTTGTTTGTTGGTTTTAGCTTGTTCTTTCAAGCATTTCTTTGCTCTCCGTGATAGTGTTTTGGAGCGTTCTGTAGTGAGTACCAAATTGGGTGTTCCGCCGACGTTACTGTACAAGGTTTCGCCTGAGCCGGTTTCCTCATATTTAGGTGTGCTTTGGTGCATCACTGCTGCCAGTTGTAAAGATGACGGAGGTGTGTCCATGTCCAGGATGGGGACGCCAACTTGAGTTTTATTCTGCTTGGTGGTCTTTTCAACTGGGCGTGTGTTGCTCACACAGAGGTTCTCATCCCTCGTTGTTGTTTGTGATTGCACATTAGGGCACTTGATGCAATCGCCGGGTCATTAATTCCTTTTGCATCCTGTAATGTTCTTTCGGAGGTTATTTGATGGGACTGGACAGTGGTGATCTGATGTCTTTGCTTGAGTTCTGTGATAATGGATGTTAAAACTTCTGGAAGTGAACTAAACTTCTCCACTATTGGTAAGCACGAACGCCTGGCGGGTGGTAATGACCTCAGCAAATCCATTTTTCAAGTTAGAGTGTCAATTTTAGCTCCAATGTTAATCATGGCTATCGTGATTGCCTGCATGGTATCCGTTTGCATTTCCAATTTTTGCGTTTGCGAGGTAAGTGCGTTGATAGCCATTGATAAAGTGGAGTTGATTGAAGACAATAAAGAATTTTGGTTGTGACATCCCATCTGGGGTGTACACTTAGTTTCAGCGGTGGAATAGAGGAGATTCTGTTTTCCCGACAGGCTATTTTCTCTCCGCTCCTCTTCTGTCGAGGGTAGGCTTTGGTTTAAGGTGAACATTTTATTTGCTAATAAGCTCCATGAGTGGGAAGAGGACGGAAACAAAACATGTGGGTTGTTTCTGCTTTCTGCCTGTAAGTCCGTTTTGAGCTCCCCGTGCTTGTAAGGGTTGTCTTTGCCTTTGTTTGTTGATCCTTGAGTGGAAGATATTTCTAAGATTTCCAGAGTTCTCAAGCCTGATACTTCGAGCCTCTTTCTCTGGGGTTCCGAGTGCTCTGATACTGATGAAATTTCTACGACTTCTAGGTCTACTTGCCCTAGTGCGTCTTGGTTTTTTTTCCTAGCACTGAGTCTGGCCTGTTGCGACTTGCAACTTCTCCTGGGGTGCTCGATGCTCGGGTGATGTTGAGATTTCAAACATTCCTGTATTTCCGTGCCCTGGCCCTTCTTTCACCTTATCCCAGTGTAAGTTTGAGTCTGTGTTGATGTTCCCACCGGGGTACAATATCACGTCAGTCGGTCTCCCGCTGCCCTTGCTTCTCGTTTCCTGGGTAGTTTCCTGGCTCTGATTCTGACTCATGCGCCTTTTGGCTTGTAACATTCGGGTGCCAATTACGATCCGTTAAAAACCGCGTACGAACCGTCGGTCGGAGCGAATTCCCCGTCCGACGCGTACCCGGTTGTAATACTTTACAAACATGGAATTACGATTCGCACGGAAACACCATTTCCGTACGAATCGTAAAAAACACCGACCGACGAAAATATACATACGAATGTGATCCGGGAATGCTGCGACGTGACGTCGGGACGCTTTCAGGCAGCGTTTCACGAACCAGGAATTACGATTCGAACCGACAGCAGTCCGGACGGCAATATTTTCACGGCACCCAAAAAGTGCCGCAAAAGCGAAGTACGGCGCGAATCGACCAGAGTAGGTGGCCCAGTACGCGCCGACCCCCCCCCAGCCCCCGTAGGTACGCGCCGACCCCCCCCCAGCCCCCGTAGGTACGTGCCAACCCCCCCCCAGCCCCCGTAGGTACGCGCCGACCCCCCCCCAGCCCCCATAGGTACGTGCCAACCCCCCCTGTGTGTATACCCGTGTACGGTGCGTACCCCCCCGTGTACGCTCGAGTCGAACCCCCCGTGTACGCTCGAGTCGTACCCCCCCGTGTACGCTCGAGTCGAACCCCCCCGTGTACGCTCGAGTCGTACCCCCACCCGTGTACGCGCTGGGGGTACGCACCGTACATACACGGGTGGGGGTACGACTCGAGCGTACACGGGGGGGTTCGACTCGAGCGTACACGGGGGGGTACGACTCGAGCGTACACGGGGGGGTACGCACCGTACATACACGGGGGGGTACGACTCGAGCGTACACGGGGGGTACGACTCGAGCGTACACGGGGGGGTACGACTCGAGCGTACACGGGGGGGTACGCACCGTACATACACGGGGGGGTACGACTCGAGCGTACACGGGGGGGTACGACTCGAGCGTACACGGGGGGGTACGCACCGTACATACACGGGGGGTACGACTCGAGCGTACACGGGGGGGTACGACTCGAGCGTACACGGGGGGGTACGACTCGAGCATACACGGGGGGGTACGCACCGTACATACACGGGGGGGTACGACTCGAGCGTACACGGGGGGGTACGACTCGAGCGTACACGGGGGGGTACGACTCGAGCGTACACGGGGGGTACGACTCGAGCGTACACGGGGGGGTACGACTCGAGCGTACACGGGGGGGTTCGACTCGAGCGTACACGGGGGGGTACGCACCGTACACGGGTGTACACACAGGGGGGGTTGGCACGTACCTACGGGGGCTGGGGGGGGGGTCGGCGCGTACCTACGGGGGCTGGGGGGGGTTGGCGCGTACCTACGGGGGCTGGGGGGGGTCGGCACGTACCTACGGGGGCTGGGGGGGGGGTCGGCGCGTACCTACGGGGGCTGGGGGGGGTCGGCGCGTACCTACGGGGGCTGGGGGGGGTCGGCGCGTACCTACGGGGGCTGGGGGGGGGGTCGGCGCGTACCTACGGGGGCTGGGGGGGGGTCGGCGCGTACCTACGGGGGCTGGGGGGGGGTCGGCGCGTACCTACGGGGGCTGGGGGGGGGGTTGGCGCGTACCTACGGGGGCTGGGGGGGGGTCGGCGTGTACCTACGGGGGCTGGGGGGGTCGGCGCGTACCTACGGGGGCTGGGGGGGGTACGGCACGTACCGGGCACCTGTTTGGACGTCTCCATGGTTGTTATGGGAGTTCGGTGCGGACGGTCTTTTCACCATACGGTTGTACATTCGGACGCCCGGGATGGATCGTGATTCCCCGGTCGGAGTTCACCTTTCACGTTTGTACGGTGAATCGTACGAGGACGTGTCGGACACATTTTCCGACCCGAGGACGTGTGGGGAAATATTCCCAGTGCGGTTCGTATGGACTTTTTACCATGCGAATCGTGATTTCCAGTTCGTACGGCACTTGTACGATTCGTACGGTAAAAAGACCCGATACGAGTCGTACGGGGACATTTTTTACCGGATCGTGATCGGCACCTCTATGTATTAATGCATTGCTGTACAACTTGTTCTTTCCCAGTATTTCCTGTCGAGGCGTTATTGGGATGAAATATTTGCAGATTGACTAGGTGGTAATTTTGGGGCTTGAATTTGGTGAATGCGGCAGAGGGGTGGACGCCAACCGAGCTTGTTTCCTTGTTGCCGGCTTTGTTCTATTGCCTGCTCTGGTAAGTTTGGTGAGTTTGCTCATGTTAATATTTGGCTTGTTCTTTCTCATCTGCTTCTCTTGCTGTGTGGGAGGATATTTATGGTTGGGAGTATGTTTACCTTTCGCTACCCTATCCTCTAGTTTGTAAGGAAATTTGTATTTTAATTGGTAGATCAATTTCCACCTCTGTGTCTGTGGTTTGGGCACTGTGTGTCTGGGTGCTCTTCCTTTTCAAAAGCCACTCTCAGTGACTTCCCTGCTATCCAGCGTGTTGGTTGGTGTCATTAAGTTGGATGGGAAATTAGCAAATGGGCTGGCGGGTGGACAGACAGGCAAGCTGCGGCTGAGCGTGGCAGTAGCTCACTTGTGTCCTCTTGTGACCCTGTGTGGCCCTTCTTGACCAGGGCAGCAGCCTGGCCTGTGGCAGATCTTCAGCTGAAGCTGAAAGCTCTGTGCACAGTTCTTACAAAGGGCTTCGATGTAGGGAAACCAAAGGTGGAGGGTGCCTGCTTGCTGCTTTCTACTTGCTGCTGGCTCAGGTGGCTTGGATAGCAGGGGTAGCTTGGGTGACTTGGTTGAAAATGGCAGGTAGTGGGCAGTGTAATATTATTGTAGCGGCTTGGCAGGTGTGCTGGTTGGCTGGATGGTGGGTGCCGCTGATGGTAGGTAAGATGCTGTGAAGGGCAAATGTAACGGTGGGGGGGCGATGGAGTGGCGGGGGCATGAGAGCAGGACACGCTAGGAGCTGCAAGCAATGCCCAACCTAGTTGGGCCGCCTCATCGGTGCTCCTGGGCACTACACTCCGCGGCCACCGCTAATGGTAGCCACGTTCTCAAGCTCTTTTTGACACCTGCTTAGCCTCTCCTCCGCTTCTGTAAAGCCGCCACACCACAGTGTGGCAATGTAACTAACCCTGGGCGTAGTTCGCGAAGTAGCACTTCGCGAAGCTACGCAAAGTGCAGTTCGCACTACGCGAGCTACGCGTAGCACTTCGTGAACTGCGTAGTACCTTGTTCGCACTGTGCCAGATGTCGTTTTCAATGATTGCACAGTACGGACAAGCAACAGGCACTGTGCAATCATTGAAAATGGCATCTTGCACAGTGCGAGCTGTAGTTTTCTGCTGCTCGAGTAGATTTTTACTCGAGCGGCAGCTTTCTCAATGCGAACTGGTAGTTTCTCATCGCGAGCGGTCGCGAGCATACGCGACCACTCGCAATGAGAAACCTGACCTCCTCGCATTCGAAATCTCGCCGGGAGGTTTATTTTCCATGCTCGCGATCGCCAACTTGATGTTGCTGATCGCGAACAAGGAAAAAGTCTTGCCGGGATATCATTTTGCTTGCTCGCGGTCGCCAACTTGACGTTGAGGACCGCGAGCAAGCAAAAAATGACCGCAGCACTACGCAACACTACGCTACGCGTGTTCGCACTGTGCTACGTGCAATTCGCGTAGTGCGAAGTAGCACGAACTTCGCAAACTACGCAAGCGTAGCGTAGGGCTTTGCCCAGGCTTAAATGTAACAGTGTGAGCCAAACACACTACACACCGTGTGCCACGCACCACACACCACACACCGGCCCCCTCGGTGCTCCTGGTACCTTGTGCCTGCTATCGGAGTGCTGCAGACCTCTGTGCCCCCTACTGTCTCCAGCGCTGCTCCAGACAACTTCCTGCTTGATCCTATTCTGCTTGATCCTGCTGGCTCCCTTGCTTCCTTGCTAGCTTCTCGCTGTTCTGCTCTGCTGCCTGCTCTGCAGCTCTGCGGCTCCTCGCGCTGCCCGCCCGCCTCTTGGGGCCTCGCAGCCTCGGTAAGAGATGGACAGGACTGGGCAGGGTTGAGCACCGGGATATGCACAAAAGGCAGACTGCGTCGTGTGTCACCTCCCCTTCCGGCTCAGTCCTGATCGAGGCACCGACCGACAGAGCGGGGCCTCATTCCCTGAGCGGATGCCAGGTGAGGTGAGGTGCACTTCTGTACATGAACAGGTATGAGTCCAATTCTCCTGTGTTTCACTACATCTAGGACTCACAGGTTCTGGCAGGTTGTATAGTCCCAACTGCATTATATTGAGACTTGTGTACACTTTTGCTGGTTCACTGTTTTGTAGTAGCATTTCCACCTTTATTGGTCCTGACAAAAGCCCAGTTTAAAAAAATCTAGGAGCTGAAACATGTAGACCTAGTCCTCACAGACTTATTACAGTTATTCTTTTAAACTGTATTTGCACTGTTTTTAGTTTTGAAACCAGGGTAGCATTCATTAAAATTAGTTAGTATGCTGAGAGCTAATTTTAACCTCACTTGTCTTTCACCCTAATACATCACTAACACTGCAACCACCATCCTCCTTATTTTCAAACCATCTCCTCATCTCTTTTTGATACCATAGTGGACATTTCCTCCTTTTTGCCACTTATGGAAACATCTGTTTCAACTCCCTTCTACTTTTGAGAAGTTTGCAACCCTTGATCCCATGAGGGCATGCATTGGAGTGGATATCCCAAATGATTAAGTAGGCCACTTCGATGGGTGATGGGACTCCGTTGTTTCCCTAGAAACTTCTTTAATTCAACTCAGTATTTTTTGGCTGACTCTAGACACCATAGTTTTCCTCTTTTTGTGTGACTATTTCGGCTCGGGAACAGAACACTATTGGTCTAGAAACATTTTCCCTAAGACCCTCTTTTTGAATACTTATTGATACAGTGTGTTGCGGAGTGCCTTACGGTCTGGTTTACTGGAAATAGGGCAGATAGGGCAGATCAAACTGGGCTCTGGTGTGCTTCGGAGGACTCGGATGTTTGGCCCCGTTGTTTGGCTGATTGCAGCAGTTCTCAGTGGAGCCGCAGGAGACCTATTCTCCGATGAAGGAAGGACACCTTCCCTGGCCTACCGCACCGCACAAACTTGCTACCCAGTCAGGTCAGGTCAATTGGCCTCGGATCAGCCTTGGTCACGGCTGCCGCTCGCCGACCGCATATCAGCGCAGAGTCTCCTTGGCCTCAACCTCAGGAGCGGCAGCTCCTCTCCTCTCCAGCTCACAGAGCACAGCGCTAGTTTCACAGCCGTTGCCGCACCGTTTGGCCGTTCCCCTTGCCTCGAGGGGAATGCGAAAGTCCTCAAGACCCCTCTCCACTGATAATGGGGGTCAGTGCCAGCGTTGGGGCTTAGCGGTGGCGGCAGCGGCTCCTTGCTGCACTCGCGGCTTTGCGGCTTCGGTTTACGTTTCGGTTGGAAAACCCGGTCTGGAACCAACACAACTGGAGTCCACTGACCTGAATACTATGTCAAGTAACTGATTGAACATGACCAACCCCAGTCGGGTTTCTCATTTTACTTCATCAATACCCAGCAGGTATCACACAAGGAATTTTCCTATGTAGTTTGCTGAATCAGCAACAGGCTCTCTGAACTACCCACTTCTGCCGGGATCGGTATTTTTAAACTTCCCTCAGTTCGTCTCAGTTCTTTTAATAGGGCGCTGAATTATCTTGTCAGATTGGAATGGTCAGGAATGGTGGTCGTTCATTCTCCTAAGTGGCCTCACATTATTGGAAATTACTGCCGTTTAAGATTTACTCTTCTCCAAATTTTCACATTTTTAAGAAATGCTTAAAAACGTAGTTATTTAGAGATTTCTTTAAGTGAATTGGCCTTTTTTTCCCCCCTGTGATGTTAGCTTGAGCAATGGAATACTCCTTTGAGAGTGAGTTGTAGTACTATAAATCCATTAACCTCTTCTCATCCAGGCCTTGTCCCACGTGCCATGCCTTTTCTGGCTATTTTGGGTAGTTTGCGCTTAGGCCCCCATAACGTTTTGTCCACATAGGTATTCAAGCCAAATTTGCGTCCTTTTTTTCAATATCCTAAGGATTGTACACGTACCCAGGTTTTGTGGATGCCCCGGAATGAAACCAAGAAATTAGTCAAAATACAGCTACATTTTGTTTTTCGGGGGTAAAATGAGAAAAAAGTGTTACAGAAGAACGCATCTGGTTTCTGCTCTGCCAATGGTATTAATGAAAGGTTTCTGATGCTAAAATCAACATTATCCCAGTTTCAGGAACAGGCAGACTTTTGTCACAAAACCACATTTTCTACGCAGTTTTGGCATTTACTGTTACATAGCCTATTTGTCCTATTTTTTTGTGTGCTTTCAGCCGCTTTCCAGTGAGTGTTATAAATGGGTATGAAACTAATAATGGATCCTGGAAATCTATACATTTCTGAAAGGTAGTTAATAGTCTGAATTCAATTCAGCAAGGGTAGATCCTTCAAGGTTTTCTTATAGAAAGTAACAGTTGAAATAAAAAAATATAAAAATTGAGTTAAATAACAGCCATCTGTGTCTACACTTTCACCTGTAACTTCTTGTACCTATGGTAGAATTTTGAAAGCAACATATCGTTGTGTCCGTAATGTAGGCCAAAATCCGGGACCTTGATAAGCTCTTGCCTGTATCTTATTGTACCTTAACGGGCAGTTTCACATACCGGAGGTGATTGAGCATGATACATACAGGGGCTTATTAAGGTTCCCGATTTTGGCTTACATTACCATCCGTTCACAAAATCTTTACATGTTTTTCAAAACACTTGGGAGCCATCTTTGGCATTTTAGGAGAAGACTTGTAGTTCACTTTAGAGCATGCACCTTTTGTCTCGACTTGACTCATTTTTGCTGCTTACATATTTTTGCCCTTGAGCAGCACCTGGTCACCTGAGGGAGTGCTGCTCTGAAACAGAATATACACCTGTTGCAATTTGTTTGACATATTCTCCCAGCACCAGGAATCCTAATACTATTTGAGCCTTGAAAACGTCACTGCATGAAGAAACATGTGTCGTCTGTCATCAATATATTGGAAACTGAAGAACATGAATTTGTGAAGCAAGAAGGTACTGAAGAATACCTAAACTATGTTTTTCTACATTAAAGAAAACTTTCTACTTAACACAAGTCCTTACTGTTTAGACCGCACTTGTTCTTTCTGATTATGCATTGAGTGCTATGGTTGTCCTTTTTGTCTTTTCTGTTAATTAGACACCCAGGGGAGTCCAGGTATGTGTGGCTTTTGTGGATCTCCCAATGTTTTCTTACCCGAAATCCCCTGTAAATTTAAAATTTTGCTAACAGGTCACATTTCCGTTTGGGAAGGTAGTGAGATCGCTGCACTGGCAGTTCCCCTTAGTCTCCTGATAAAAATGATACCACACTTGTGTGGGTGCCCAAAGCTGAGTCAGCCTAAATTCTGCCCTTTTTGACCAACTTTGGTTCCCCCTCACTTTTTCATTTTATCAGTTTTTAGGTTCTCTGCTTTGGGCACTCACACAAGTGAGCTATTATTTTTGTCAGCACACTAAAGGGAACACTAGGTGGTGTGACATTTGTACTGGTGCGGTGATCCCACAGCTTTTCCACACAGAATTGTGAGGAAAAGTGTGACTTTTTAGCAAAATTTGAGGTTTGCAGGGAATTCTGGGTAATAAAACACTGGAAGATCCATGCAAGCCACACCACTTCCCAAGTTTCATTCTCTCTCACCACCAGCCAAGTGCCATCCTTGCACACCACCAGCACACCACCAGCCAAGCAACAGTACACGCACACTACCAGCCAAGCGCCAACCATGCACACGGCCAGCCAAGTGCCATCCATGAACACCACCAGCCAAGTGCCATCCATGCACACTGCCAGCCAAGTGCCGTCAATGCACACCACCAGTCAAGTGCCATCCACGCACACCACAAGACAAGTTCCATCTACACATATTGCCAGCCAAGTGACAGTCCACACACACTGCCAGTCAAGCGACAGTCCACGCACACCACCAGACATGTGCCATCCATGCAGACCACTAACAAAGCAGCAGTCCATGGGCACTACCAGCCAAGCGCTACTCCAAACACACTGCCAGCTAAGCGCAAGTCCACAAACATCACCAGCAAAATGCAGGCTGATGCACAGACAGCCAATCACCAGTGCACACAGACCATTAGCCAAATTCCAGTTCACACACACGAAGAAACTTTAGCTAGTGTCTACTAGTTTTCTGCTCCCCTTGGGGGCAGATGAGTCTACAAATATTGCTGATCTCAGAAATGGCCAAAATGTGTTCACAAAAAAAGGGGAGCAACTCTTGCCTAAGGGGCCACTTCCTCACATGCCCATAAACATATCTCTAGTGGCTGCTGGGCTTTCTGACCCCTCAGAGGCAGATCGAGGGCTTTTGCTTCCATCTAACTCCCAGGGGGCAGACAGACTGTGTCCATTCTGTTTATGAGTGGGGTGGGGGAATTGCATGCTCATTCTTGGCAGCCCCCAGCCCTACTCTGGCTAAAAGAATTACTCCCTGGTGCTTAGTTGGCTTTCTGCCCACCCAGAGGGAAGATCAGGAATATTGCCCCAATCTGAACTTAGGGGGGCAGGAAGACTGTGGCTATTTTTTGAGTGGGGTTGGTGACATTGGCAAGCCTATTCTGTGCAGCCCCCACCCCTAAATTTACATAAAAATGTAATCCCCGTTCCTAGTGGGCTTCTGAACCCCCTGGGAGGGGCAGAAATACTGCGCATATTTCTGGGTCAGTGGGGGCATTACACTCCCATTCAGAGCAACTGACCCCTAGATTTACATTTAAGAAAATCCTAGTTCTTAGTCGGTTGCCTGCCCCCTGAGGGGCAGATCGAGGGCTATTGCCCCCATCTGCCTTCCAGGGGAGGCAGAAAGACTGATTATGCCAATAGAAATTTGGGGGGGAGTAAAGGCCCTTGACCAAGGGGCCGCTCTCCCCTCCCATGTGTCTAGTGATGGATGCCTGCTTGGGGTTCACCCTCCCTTTAGCAAGCCCAAGCAGAGATTCACAAGGGAAGGGTACCACTGGTAATTGGAAGATTCTCCTCTTTCTAACTATACCTTTCCCGTGTGTTTTGGTGATGGGGGGGACGGTGAGTAGACAAAATATCGGAAATGTAATATCGATATACAGAAATATCGAAGTCAAAATATCGATGGAACAATATATCTCTGTTATTAATATCGATGTAAAAAATGTTGAGATTGTTATGTGTAGTAAAATATCGAGGTATAGTATATCGAAAGACATAATATCATGTAGTAAAAATATCGAAAAAGGATAGTATTTAGTGATTTTGTGATTTGTTAAAAATTATTGTTTAGAAGTGTCATAAAATGTTTATTTAAGTGTATTAAAAATAATAATTTTGTTTCTATTAATATATTTTTTTTAATTTTGATATATAATTTTAGGAGCGGGATGTTGGGTTTAGAGGGGATAAGGGTGGGGAGTGTTTTAAAAATATATATTTGAAATAAAATATTTTAATAAATTTTTGTAGAATTTGAATTTAAATTTTGAACAAAATTGCAATATTTAAATTTTAAATATGAAAATATTTTTTTTAGTGGGATGTTGTGGATATAGGGGTTAAGGGTGGGGAGTGTTTTGGAAATAAATATTAAATTTAATATTTTATGATATAATTTTACAAATATTATATTTAAAAAAAAAAAAAAATTCAAATTTGTTTTTAAAATTTAAATGTGAAAATTGTAATAATAAAATAAATGTAATAAGTGGGATTTTGGGGTTATAGGGGATAAGGGTGGGGAGTGTTTTAGAAATATATTTAATATTTAATATTTTTTAAAAAAAAAATGAAATTTCAATTTTGGTATTAAAATTTACAATTAAAAATTTTACTAATAAAATACATTTAATAAGTGGGATTTTGGGGTTATAGGGGATAAGGGTGGGGAGTGTTTTTGAAATATATTTAATATTTTATAAAAAAATATTGAAATTTTAATTTTGATATTAAAATTTAAATTTAAAAGTATTAATAATAAAATACATGTAATAAGTGGGATTTTGGAGTTATAGGGGATAAGGGTGGGTAGTGCTTTCGAAATATATGTAAAATTTTATATTTGAAAAAAATAAAGGAAATTTCAATTTTGGTATTAAAAGTTAAATTTAATAATTTTAATAATAAAATAAATGTAATAAGTGGTATTTTGGGGTTATAGGGGATAAGGGTGGGGAGTGTTTTAGAAATATATTTAATATTTAATATTTAATTAAAAATATTGAAATTTCAATTTTGGTATTAAAATTTACAATTAAAAATTGTACTAATAAAATACATTTAATAAGTGGGATTTTTGGGTTATAGGGGATAAGGGTGTGGAGTGTTTTTGAAATATATTTAATATTTTATAAAAAAAAATTGAAATTTTAATTTTGGTATTAAAATTAAAATTAAAAAATATTAATAATAAAATAAATGTAATAAGTGGGATTTTGGGGTTATAGGGGATAAGGGTGGGTAGTGCTTTCCAAATATATGTAATATTTTATATTTGAAAAAAATAATGGAATTTTCAATTTTGGTATTAAAAGTTAAATTTAATAATTTTAATAATAAAATAAATGTAATAAGTGGTATTTTGGGGTTATAGGGGATAAGGGTGGGGAGTGTTTTAGAAATATATTTAATATGTAATATTAATAAAAAATAATTTACATTTAGAAATGTTCTTTGAATTAAAATTTAACAATGTTAAGAAGATAATTCATTTAATAAGAGTGATGTAGGATTTATAGGGGATAAGGGTGGGTAGTGTTTACAAATTAGTAATTATTTAAAAAAATCTAAAATATATAGTAACCCTAATTCAATATATATTGGAGTGGGAATAGTAAATTATGTATGGTCAGTGTCCAGCACCTACTCTAATTTATTATAGACTGGAGTGGGAATAGTAAATTATGTATGGTCAGTGTCCAGCACCTACTCTAATTTATTATAGACTGGAGTGGGAATAGTAAATTATTTATGGTCAGTGTCCAGCATCTACTTTAATTTATTATAGACTGGAGTGGGAATAGTAAATTATTTATGGTCAGTGTCCAGCACCTACTCTAATTTATTATAGACTGGAGTGGGAATCGTAAAATATTTATGGTTACTGTCCAGCACCTACTTTAATTTATTATAGACTGGAGTGGGAATAGTAAATTATTTATGGTCAGTGTCCAGCACCTACACTTATTTATTATAGACTGGAGTGGGAATAGTAAATTATTTATGTTCAGTGTCCAGCACCTATTCTAATTTATTGTAGAATGGAGTGGGAATAGTACATTATTTATGGTCAGTGTCAACCATCTACTCTAATTTATTATAGACTGGAGTGGGAATAGTAAATTATTTATGGTCAGTGTCCAGCACCTACTTTAATTTATTATAGACTGGAGTGTGAATAGTAAATTATTTATGGTCAGTGTCCAGCACCTACTCTAAATTATTATAGACTGGAGTGGGAATAGTAAATTATTTATGTTCAGTGTCCAGCACCTATTCTAATTTATTGTAGAATGGAGTGGGAATAGTAAATTATTTATTGTTAGTGTCAAGCATCTACTCTAATTTATTATAGACTGGAGTGGGAATAGTAAATTATTTATGGTCAGTGTCCAGCACCTACTTTAATTTATTATAGACTGGAGTGTGAATAGTAAATTATTTATGGTCAGTGTCCAGCACCTACTCTAATTTATTATAGACTGGAGTGGGAATAGTAAATTATTTATGGTCAGTGTCCACCATCTACTTTAATTTATTATAGACTGGAGTGGGAATAGTAAATTATTTATGGTCAGTGTCCAGCACCTACTCTAATTTATTATAGACTGGAGTGGGAATAGTAAATTATTTATGGTCACTGTCCAGCACCTACTTTAATTTATTATAGACTGGAGTGGGAATAGTAAATTATTTATGGTCAGTGTCCAGCACCTACTTTAATTTATTATAGACTGGAGTGGGAATAGTAAATTATTTATGGTCACTGTCCAGCACCTACTTTAATTTATTATAGACTGGAGTGGGAATAGTAAATTATTTATGGTCACTGTCCAGCACCTACTTTAATTTATTATAGACTGGAGTGGGAATAGTAAATTATTTATGGTCAGTGTCAAGCATCTACTCTAATTTATTATAGACTGGAGTGGGAATAGTAAATTATTTATGGTCAGTGTCCAGCACCTACTCTAATTTATTATAGACTGGAGTGGGAATAGTAAATTATTTTTGGTCAGTGTCCAGCACCTACTTTAATTTATTATAGACTGGAGTGTGAATAGTAAATTATTTATGGTCAGTGTCCAGCACCTACTCTAATTTATTATAGACTGGAGTGGGAATAGTAAATTATTTATGGTCAGTGTCCACCATCTACTTTAATTTATTATAGACTGGAGTGGGAATAGTAAATTATTTATGGTCAGTGTCCAGCACCTACTCTAATTTATTATAGACTGGAGTGGGAATAGTAAATTATTTATGGTCACTGTCCAGCACCTACTTTAATTTATTATAGACTGGAGTGGGAATAGTAAATTATTTATGGTCAGTGTCCAGCACCTACTCTAATTTATTATAGACTGGATTGGGAATAGTAAATTATTTATGTTCAGTGTCCAGCACCTGTTCTAATTTATTGTAGAATGGAGTGGGAATAGTAAATTATTTATGGTCAGTGTCAAGCATCTACTTTAATTTATTATAGACTGGAGTGGGAATATTAAATTATTTATGGTCAGTGTTCAGCAACTACTCTAATCTGTCTGGTATTTAATGAAATTAAATTACATTGATATAGCAATAGTAAAAATATATTTAAGTGTATATTAATTGTATTTTATTATTATATATTGGATTTGTACTAATTAATTCAATATTTATATTTTAGGATAATAAATACATTTAAGTTTTAATGTGATATGTTTGATATATTTAATATTATTAGTAGGAAAAATATATGAATATTTTGTATTGGAATAATGGGTAATGGCATTCTGTAATTTTATAATATTTATTGATTTTTATTTTTTTATAAACAATTTTTTCTATATGTTAAATATTCATAATAGAAGGTCAATATTAATAATCAGAGAACCACAATTAATAAGACAAGAACATGGTTTTTATTGTAGTTTTTCAATTTTTTTATTGTTTATTCATTTGAGTAAGATCATTCAGAAATAGCATTATTTACATTGTAATTAAATTGAAACATATTGAATATAGGTCAGAACAAATTTTATGTACCTTTAGTATATTTTCTAACATTTTTTAGTAAATTAAAATTATTATTAATAATGTTGTAGAATGTAGTGTTTTAAATTAAATTTAACATAGCAATAGGTTTTGTAAATCTTTATACAAAACTTTTGGCAAATATTTTCATACATAAACATTTTAATATTTGTAGTACAAACATGTTATACCTTTTTTATTAATTTTAATATGTAAAATATTAATATTAATTATTTTTACAATGTTTTCAAAACAAACATATTTTTTAACATAAATAAAATTTTAGCATTCATGCAAAATATTTGTAACAGTTTTTCATACATTGTTTTGTAGTATTTTCTTTTTAGAAATTATAATAATAAATATTTTAAATTTTGTAATATTTATTTATATAATTTTAAACATTAGGAACATTTGTTGACAATTTGTAGGTACATGAAAAAAATAGGTCTATTTTTGCTAAATAATATAAAATATTTGTGTGTGAATTTACTTTTTACCTGATTTAATGAGGGTTTTTTAGTATAGTTAAATGTTTTATTATGTTTTGGGCACTCTATTTTGTAACCCGGTAATGTTGTTTTGGGTCATTTGGTTTGAAGGGAAGCTCGCGGTTGGGAGTTACTTCGCGTCGTGAAAGGTAAGGTTTGTTTTATATGTTTTAGATGGTTTAAAACTTTATTTTGAGCCTAGTTAGATAATGTTTAGTGTAGCTGTATATATATTAGTTATATTTGGAAATGTTATGTGTTAGAGTTGCGTGTTGTGTTTTTACGTGTTTTTAACGATGTGTAGGCATGTTTCGAGAGTTAGGTTTAAGGTGTTTAATGTATATTTAGAACTGTTTTAAATCTAGTATTATTGTTAGTAAGTGTTTATGTGTTGTTTTATGTGGGTGGGAATGTATGTTGCTTTGTTTTTTAAATTTCTTTTCTAGGTTCTTCGTTTCGGATGGACTCGTTTTTTTTTTTTAAAGAAGTGTGTGTTCGTTTTATTGAACAATATGTTTTTTACACTTCTTTAAATGTTTCGGTTTTCATGGATCATTTTTTAATATTTTTAGCTATTTTCGGGTTTTTCATGGTTTTTCGAAGGATATTTGGTGAATGGATTATGGATTTAATCGACAGTTGTATTTTTGCATTTTTTTTGGGAACCTTTTTTTTTATGTTTGAATTGTGTAAGCAGGAAATGGATTTTTCAGAGTTTGGAATAAACTTGGTAAGTTAATTTATTATTATTTCTTGTGGGTGGGTATTGTTTAATATTATTGTTTATTTTTATTTTATTACAAATATTATTAATGTGTGTTAATATATTTTTGACAATATGTATAAATATGTTACACACAGTAATTATTTTTGTAATAAGATAAATATATTTTATGGTGCCGATCACGATCCGGTAAAAAATTCCCCCGTGCGACTCGTATCGGGTCTTTTTACCGTACGAATCGTACAAGTGCCGTACGAACTGGCAATCACGATTCGCATGGTAAAAAGTCCATACGAACCGCACTGGGAATCATTCCCCACACGTCCCCGGGTCGGAAAATGTGTCCGACACGTCCTCGGACGATTTACCTTACAAACGTGAAAAACCAAGTCCGACCTAGGAATCACGATCCATCCCGTGCGTCCGAGGTTACAACCGTATGGAAAAAACACCGTCCGCACCGAACTCCTACAGCAACCATGGAGACATGTGCCCGCATACGCGCCCAACACTCCCCCCAGCCCCCGTACGTCCGACACGTACCCCCCGTATATGTATACCCCCACCCGTCTAGGTACACCCCAGTACGTTCCAGTCGAACCCCCACCCCAGGACGTGTCATAGCCCCGTCTACCCACACCCCAGTACGTTCCAGTCGTACCCCGACCCCAGTACGTGTCGTACCACCGTCAATGTACACCCCCCCACCCCAGTACGTGTCGTACCACCGTCCATGTACACCCCCCACCCCTGTACGTGTCGTACCCCCCGTGTACCTACACCCCAGTACGTGCGAGCCACACCCCCACCCCAGGACGTGTCATAGCCCCGTCTACCCACACCCCAGTACGTTCCAGTCGTACCCCCACCCCAGTACGTGTCGTACCCCCGTGTACCTACACCCCAGTACGTGCGAGCCACACCCCCACCCCAGGACGTGTCATAGCCCCGTCTACCCACACCCCAGTACGTTCCAGTCGTACCCCCACCCCAGTACGTGTCGTACCACCGTCAATGTACACCCCCCCACCCCAGTACGTGTCGTACCACCGTCCATGTACACCCCCCCACCCCTGTACGTGTCGTACCCCCCGTGTACCTACACCCCAGTACGTGCGAGCCACACCCCCACCCCAGGACGTGTCATAGCCCCGTCCACCCACACCCCAGTACGTTCCAGTCGTACCCCCACCCCAGTACGTGTCGTACCACCGTCAATGTACACCCCCCCACCCCAGTACGTGTCGTACCATCGTCCATGGACACCCCCCCACCCCTGTACGTGTCGTACCCCCGTGTACCTACACCCCAGTACGTGCGAGCCACACCCCCACCCCAGGACGTGTCATAGCCCCGTCTACCCACACCCCAGTACGTTCCAGTTGTACCCCCACCCCAGTACGTGTCGTACCACCGTCAATGTACACCCCCCCACCCCAGTACGTGTCGTACCATCGTCCATGGACACCCCCCCACCCCTGTACGTGTCGTACCCCCGTGTACCTACACCCCAGTACGTGCGAGCCACACCCCCACCCCAGGACGTGTCATAGCCCCGTCTACCCACACCCCAGTACGTTCCAGTTGTACCCCCACCCCAGTACGTGTCGTACCACCGTCAATGTACACCCCCCCACCCCAGTACGTGTCGTACCATCGTCCATGGACACCCCCCCACCCCTGTACGTGTCATACCCCCCGTGTATCTACACCCCAGTACGTGTCGTACCCCCCGTGTACCTACACCCCAGTACGTGCGAGCCACACCCCCAACCCAGGACGTGTCATAGCCCCGTCCACCCACACCCCAGTACGTTCCAGTCGTACCCACACCCCAGTACGTGTCGTACCACCGTCAATGTACACCCCCCCACCCCAGTACGTGTCGTACCATCGTCCATGGACACCCCCCCACCCCTGTACATGTCGTACCCCCCGTGTACCTACACCCCAGTACGTGCGAGCCACACCCCCACCCCAGGACGTGTCATAGCCCCGTCCACCCACACCCCAGTACGTTCCAGTCGTACCCCCACCCCAGTACGTGTCGTACCACCGTCAATGTACACCCCCCCCACCCCAGTACGTGTCGTACCATCGTCCATGGACACCCCCCCACCCCTGTACGTGTCGTACCCCCCGTGTACCTACACCCCAGTACGTGCGAGCCACACCCCCACCCCAGGACGTGTCATAGCCCCGTCTACCCACACCCCAGTACGTTCCAGTCGTACCCACACCCCAGTACGTGTCGTACCACCGTCCATGTACACCCCCCCACCCCTGTACGTGTCGTACCCCCCGTGTACCTACACCCCAGTACGTGCGAGCCACACCCCCACCCCAGGACGTGTCATAGCCCCGTCTACCCACACCCCAGTACGTTCCAGTCATACCCCCACCCCAGTACGTGTCGTACCCCCCGTGTACCCACACCCCAGTACGTGCGAGCCACACCCCCACCCCAGGACGTGTCATAGCCCCGTCTACCCACACCCCAGTACGTTCCAGTCGTACCCCCACCCCAGTACGTGTCGTACCCCCCGTGTACCTACACCCCAGTACGTGCGAGCCACACCCCCACCCCAGGATGTGTCATAGCCCCGTCTACCCACACCCCAGTACGTTCCAGTCGTACCCCCACCCCAGTACGTGTCGTACCACCGTCAATGTACACCCCCCCACCCCAGTACGTGTCGTACCACCGTCCATGTACACCCCCCCACCCCTGTATGTGTCGTACCCCCCGTGTACCTACACCCCAGTACGTGCGAGCCACACCCCCACCCCAGGACGTGTCATAGCCCCGTCTACCCACACCCCAGTACGTTCCAGTCGTACCCCCACCCCAGTACGTGTCGTACCCCCGTGTACCTACACCCCAGTACGTGCGAGCCACACCCCCACCCCAGGACGTGTCATAGCCCCGTCTACCCACACCCCAGTACGTTCCAGTCGTACCCCCACCCCAGTACGTGTCGTACCACCGTCAATGTACACCCCCCCACCCCAGTACGTGTCGTACCACCGTCCATGTACACCCCCCCACCCCTGTACGTGTCATACCCCCCGTGTACCTACACCCCAGTACGTGCGAGCCACACCCCCACCCCAGGACGTGTCATAGCCCCGTCCACCCACACCCCAGTACGTTCCAGTCGTACCCCCACCCCAGTACGTGTCGTACCACCGTCAATGTACACCCCACCACCCCAGTACGTGTCGTACCATCGTCCATGGACACCCCCCCACCCCTGTACGTGTCGTACCCACCGTGTACCTACACCCCAGTACGTGCGAGCCCCACCCCCACCCCAGGACGTGTCATAGCCCCGTCTACCCACACCCCAGTACGTTCCAGTTGTACCCCCACCCCAGTACGTGTCGTACCACCGTCAATGTACACCCCCCCACCCCAGTACGTGTCGTACCATCGTCCATGGACACCCCCCCACCCCTGTACGTGTCGTACCCCCCGTGTACCTACACCCCAGTACGTGTCGTACCCCCCGTGTACCTACACCCCAGTACGTGCGAGCCACACCCCCACCCCAGGACGTGTCATAGCCCCGTCCACCCACACCCCAGTACGTTCCAGTCGTACCCACACCCCAGTACGTGTCGTACCACCGTCAATGTACACCCCCCCACCCCAGTACGTGTCGTACCATCGTCCATGGACACCCCCCCACCCCTGTACGTGTCGTACCCCCGTGTACCTACACCCCAGTACGTGCGAGCCACACCCCCACCCCAGGACGTGTCATAGCCCCGTCCACCCACACCCCAGTACGTTCCAGTCGTACCCCCACCCCAGTACGTGTCGTACCACCGTCAATGTACACCCCCCACCCCAGTACGTGTCGTACCATCGTCCATGGACACCCCCCTACCCCTGTACGTGTCGTACCCCCGTGTACCTACACCCCAGTACGTGCGAGCCACACCCCCACCCCAGGACGTGTCATAGCCCCGTCTACCCACACCCCAGTACGTTCCAGTCGTACCCACACCCCAGTACGTTCCAGTCGTACCCCCACCCCAGTACGTTCCTGGCGCACCCCCAACACAACCTCCTAAGTACGGAGCGCACCCCATGCCCCAACATCACAACCGCATGTACGAGTCGTACAAAGCCACACACAAGGACAAAATCGTACAACCAAATGGCCCATGTACACACCGTACACACGCTCAAAACGCACGTACACAACAAGGACAAAACAAAACAACTCAACAATACACCATTCGAAAGGCACACAGCCACTAAACATGGCCAACAACCACTAAAATACCACAATCACTGACCTGCAACTGTCAAAAACAAACAGAGGCCCAATACACCACCACTCCTTATAACACACCCACCCAAAATTCAAACACTGCCACACCCACCCATGGACCAATGAAAAGGGCCCACACACACAAACCATGAGCCTTTGCAACAGACCCACTGCTGCCAGACACCACAGAACCAGACTACAAGCGACACCACATCTTACACTTGCACACCTTCACACGACCACCCTCACAAACACCCTCTCATCACATTCACACACACACACAACCATCCACACCCCCCCCAACATCCACACCCCCCCCACACCCACACCATCCCCACCCACACCCCTCACCATGCCCACTACCAAGAATCCAAAGTTCAGTCACCGAGAGTTGGAGGTCCTTGTTGATCAAATCCTCAGAGTCGAGCCACAGATCTTTGGAACATTGGTCAGAAGCACCAGCCAGGCAGCCAAAACAGCCATGTGGCAGACCATCGTCGATGCTGTGAATGCTGTTGCGGACACCGGGAGGACCAAGCAGGATTGCCAGAACAGGTGGTACGATCTGCGGAGGAGGGTCAGAGCCAAGAGACAGGAGGAACACGACCAGGCCAACGCCACCGGAGGAGGGCCCTCCCGCAGAGCCGTACAGTACCATCCCTGGGAGGAGAGGGTGATGGCCATACTGCCGGTGGAGGCAGTTGAAGGAGTAGAAGGACTCCGAGACCCGGGTGAGTACACAAACAACGCACCTCACATGGGGGGAACTGCAACCACAACCAAAATTAATAACAGGCACGCAACCACCACAAGCCATCGCATTACTCAACCACACTCCATGAGCAGGCACATGCCACTGCTGCCACCATGCCCCATGCACCCAGCTGGACAATGTCAAGTCACAGGCCACAGAAGACAACAACACATGACACGGTAACCCGGATGGCGGGAGGCTGGGCACCAAGAATCACATAGTGCGACTCCAAAGCAGACAACAATGCCCTCTGCCCATATGGCCTAGGTCACAGCCAGACAAACACTGTGTCCCAACACAGGAATGACTTGCCAGCAAATGGCGGACGCCTTGCATCAACACATGGGGGTGAAGGCACTGTTTTGCACATGCCAGCAGCTAATGAACAGCCAACAGTGTGAAAGAGTGGCAGCACACACCACCACAGCAGCAGCGCACAGACACACAGCAGACAAAATGGGTGCCTGGAGATCAGAAACAAACTCACATCAACAGGCCAAGGGCCACTCAAAGATCTGCTAACAGTGTGTGCCCAGGAAGCTGGGCCAAGGTGACAGAGGGTGACACACGGAGGGAGGGAGAGGGGGACACAGAGGGAGGGAGAGGGGGACTGAGAGGGAGGGAGACGGACAGAGGGAGGAGGCTGACACACAGAGGGAGGGAGAGGGGGACAGAGAGGGAGGGAGAGGGGGACAGAGAGGGAGGGAGACACAGGAAGATGGACAGAGGGAGGAGGCTGACACACAGAGGGAGGGAGAGGGGGACAGAGAGGGAGGGAGAGGGGGACAGAGAGGGAGGGAGACACAGGAAGATGGACACAGGGAGGAGGCTGACACACAGAGGGAGGGAGAGGGGGACAGAGAGGGAGGGAGAGGGGGACAGAGAGGGAGGGAGACACAGGAAGATGGACACAGGGAGGAGGCTGACACACAGAGGGAGGGAGAGGGGGACAGAGAGGGAGGGAGAGGGGGACAGAGAAGGAGGGAGACACAGGGAGAGCAAATCAGTCCTTTGGTGTGTGGGAATGTCTGCTCGTCAGCAGGTGGACTGCGTGCATGTAGACAAGGGTGGCCAGTGCCAGAACCCCCCCTCTTCATCATGGCAAAACGCAGGGCCATGTCACAACCTGTACACGAGCACAAGGACAGCCACCTGCATCATATAAGTGTGTGGATCCACTCCATGTGCACATGTACAGTGCTACAAGGAAGGCGCAAATGCATAGCTCGGCACACATGCACACTCCACTGCTGACTGCAGTCACACTTGACGCAGCAAGTAAGACTGTGCCACACATAGTTAAAGGGGCCAAATTGGTGCCCAAGGGACACACACATGCACAAGTGCACTGTGAGTGGAATGCAAGACAGATCCTAATTCCAAGAGGAAATGTGCCAACTTTGTAACGGATGAAACATGGATGTTGCATGGATCCAAATTAACATTTTCTCTCTCACACACAGGTCAACGTCGTGCTGCACCCCCCAACACTGGGGGGGAACACTCACAGGACCCGGATCTGCAGGAGACCGATCCCACCGGCAGCGACTACTCTCACCACTCTGCGGACGACCCCGACCGACCTGGCCCCTCTGGTGTCCAACCACCTGCAGCACCTGCGTCAGGTACAACCGTGCCAACCACCACCCCCACTCCTGCCACATCCCAGGAGACACCCAGGATCCCTGCCCCAACACCACAATGCAGCCAGGCTCGCCAGGAGGGACACGGTGTCCCGGGCACCCAGGAGGAGGCAGGCGACAACGCCAATGCCACCCCTCAGGGGTCCCGGAGACCCGATGTGCCCACAAGTGCAGGCCAGACGCAAGTGGGCAGGGGTGGTGGGAGTGGAGGACGGCGGAGGCGCGAGCCTGACCAGTTGGCTGGGGATCCGGTATTTTCCCATGTCCGTAACATCCTGGACTCATACCGGCAGGACACCACGGGCATGGCCCAGGTTGTGTCCGTCCTCGAGGGGATCAAGGTCCAGCAGGCCCAGCAACATGCGGAGCTAATAGCCTGTCTACAGGTACACCAACGGAGGATGGAGGACAGACAGGCTGAGCAAGTGACGGCGTCCCAGGGGATTCACGCTGAACTCCGTCGGATGGCCGACACCATGGCCGACCCTCCCTGTGCCAGAAGGCGGAGAACATCGCCACCCACAGGGAGGGATCATGAGGAGGAGGAGGAAACATCCGACGGAGCATCCCAGACGTCGTCACGGCCTGCTGCTGAGGTTCCCCGCAGGAAGCCGGGTCGTCCACGGAAAGGACCGTGAGGGTGGCTGCTACATCACCATCTCCCAGGACACCTGGCCTGGCACCTGGCCCACTGGAGCAACAGCATCACAGCATCAAGAGACATTCTCTGCCACATGGCCCTGCTGGTCACTGGCTGACCAATGTTGACAAAGACTGTGGCATGGACTCTGAGGATTTCCAATGGCAAGGACACCAACTCCCCTACTGAACTTTGGATTCCCTAATCCCGGAAAGCCCCTCACTTTGTTCCCCCCCCCCCCCCAATAATAAATCACACTATTAAGAGTAGATGCCTGCTGGTAGCATTATTACCTAACATGTGTCTTGTACAGTCTAAACATGCCTGAGTCATCTGTTCACTTCAACCATCCACACCCTGGGGCCTGAGTCTGGCACAGGACACATGGGTCACAGTTTTTTAGGCAAGACAGACATGGAGCACCATACACACCCGTGATGGTCAGAACCAGCTGAGGGGGTGGCCGAACAACCATGCTGACAGACACATTGAGTACAGCAACAGTCATGCGCAGAGGTCAGGGATCCTGGCCCGTGTCCTGGGGGGCACCCAGGTACGTGTAGACAGGTGGCAGAACCATGTCCTGCAAGCTTGAGTCCGGTGGATGCAGAGAATGGGGTCATGGACAACGTTGGATGCATGGGGATGGCACATGTCACAATACCCACACAGTCATGGACATCATGCCCAATACACAGTCTCAGCACACACACACAGCTTGCATCTTGCCACTCGACACATTGACACATAGCCACAATCAGGGAATACCATGCCAGACATGCAGGATGCACCGTGCCAACACACCAGCATTGACTGAGAAGAGGCACCTTGGAGGCATAGGGACACCTTTAATAGTCATGTGTTTGGGATTGCAGAGGCAACTTGAAGTACACATGAACACATCATGTGGAGTAACATGTGGCTCCAACACTGGCACCCCCCTTCTGCAGCACAAATGCGTGATAGCCATGGAACTGGCACACAAGTGTCGGCTAACAGCTAAATACCCACAGCTGCTCACGGAGAGACTGCCATACACCATACATCCGCTGATGTGGAAGTCCCACGCCATGTCAAGGCAACGTTAACCGTATGTGTCGAGGGCAGTGTCACACACATTGATGCCTTCATCACAATCCACTATTCCATCACTGATGACTGACAACCAGGCAGCCCATCTATTCAGGTGTACCCAGCTGCATGTCGTGTCCCATGGGGATGCCACATGTCTGCAGAGGAACCAAACCCCGAACGGGGCAGTGTGCACACATCGTGAACAACTGCCACACCCAATACACCCCAGATGCATCCCTTACCCCATGGAGACTTCCAAACGTGTCCGTGCCTGAAACGCTGAGTCAGCCCACGATGCCATGTCCATGAGGAATAGCAGTGCCACAACAATGCAACCAGAAGACGGCATGCGCAGGTACCTGGGGAAGAGAGACACACAAGAAGTCAGCCACAAAAAGCACAGCCACTTGCATGTGCATTGACTCGACACATGTATGGATGACAACATGCTAGGTCACAATTATGAGTGGGGAAATACTACCATCACTGCCACCATCACTCCAGTGACACACCCACACACACCTCTGACTCACGTGCCATACATGCAGGTGGAGACACGCATCACAACACATGCCACACGGGGACCAAGGCGTGCACACTCAGACACTGGTACTCACCACTAAGCAAAGAAGTCGCGTATGAGCCGAGTCCGGATGTCCTCTTGCGGCTCCACATCCTCCACATCACTAGCCCCATTGCCAAGCCCTTCGTCCTCCACGGGTGGATGGTCCTCGTCATGTTGATTCAGGATGAGTGGCACAGCTCTTTCAACTGCCATGTTGTGCAGCATGCAGCAGACCATGAAGATCTTGCAAACCTTTGCCGGGGCATATGGGAGTGCGCCGCCGGTCTTGTGGAGGCACCGGAATCGGCTCTTCAGCATGCCAAACGTCCTCTCTATCACTCGCCTTGTCCGGCCATGGGCGGTGTTGTAGCGGAGCTGGGCCGGCGTGATGGGGTTGCGGAGAGGTGTCAGCAGCCAAGGCATGTTGGGATAGCCAGCGTCCCCTAAATGGAAAGCACATGGATATCGTTAGAACTGGCGAAGCGGTAGTGCTGCTCGGCCAAACAGAATACAGGACAGACAGACTGTACCCACCAACAACACATGCCCGTTCGTTGCGCAGCTGCATCATCATATCAGGCATCCCGCTACGCCTCATGATGTAGGCATCGTGTGCTGATCCTGGGAAACGAGCACAGACATGTGAAATCACCATGTTGGACAGACACACCACAAGGGCATTGATGGAGTGGTAGTGCTTCCGATTGCGGTACGCCACCTCCCGTGCGTGTGGTGGTACCAAACCTACATGTGTCCCATCTATGGACCCAATGACATGGGGCATCCCTCCCAGGGCATAGAAACCACGCTTGACCTCAGTCATCTGTTCAGGGGTTGGGAACTTGATGAAGTCATCCAGGTGAATCAACATGGCCTCCAAGAAATCATGCAGCACACCGCTGAACATGCTCTGGGACATGCCACCAACATGAGCTATGGTATTTTGGAAGGTACCCGTGGCAAGGAAATGTAGGGCAGCCATTACCTTCAGCTGGGGTGTCAGTGCCGTAGGATACCTGTGCTGCGGTTGCAGGTGTGGTGCCAGTCTCGCCGTCAGCTCCAGAATCAACGGTTGGGTGAAGCGGTAGAGCCGGATCCTGTCATTCTCCTGCATGGTGGCCAAGTCTGGAATTCTTCGGGCAACAGGAGGCGCTCTGCAGTAATTTGGAAGTGACAAGGAAGAGTGAGTGCACTACGAGAACAACTCATGTCTACTGAGCACATGTAAATCTGGCAATACACACATGCCACATAGGGAGTCAGGCATGTGCTACATGCCCAGGACACGTATGGATGCAAGGTGACACTCCTTCCAAGACCCAGCTACACACGGTGATTGAGAACCTCCCCATGCCACGCCATGGAAATAGCTGTGTCCCAGTGCAAGTGCACTGCCCGACGCAAGACAGGAGTGACATACACCCACACATCAGCAGAAGTGTGATGCCGATTGCAGAGACTGGCAGCGGAACACTTGAGCCACAGGTCACATGACATTACACTAGTCCAGCCCACACACCTTGCCATGAAGGTGCACATGTCATGACTCACCACACATTCCTTGTGAGTTTGCTGACATGGCCTTGTCACGCTACTCCGTGTCCCTTGCATACATGTGCACCTCACATCCGATAACACATGTGGCATGGTGTTGGGAACAGTGTGCAATGACAATCTACACACAGCCACATGTTGGTTGCTGCAACGGCTGCAGCTTTTGAGGGTGCTACAACATCAACCCGATGTAAATCCCGGACACATATATGGCATAGTCACATTGTGCACTGTGGGTAGTGATAAGTCATGTGTCATGACCCCTGTACCGGGCATCATGGGACACTTCCGTGTGTTGGTGTCCGTGCCATGCCAGTGACGCTCACCCCAAGTGCGCAGTCCCACATGCACACATGTCAAAGGAGTCAAGGGCATGCCTGGCACACATTGCACCCTCACACAGTACACATGTACACATCTCATCATACATCTGGTGCCTTCTCCACTCAGGAGGCATGTTCCACATCACAGCCTGTGACACCTGTGCCCCACACATGTGGTAATGCACAGACGATGCCTTGATGTCCATTCCTGGACAAGTATGTCCATCCATGGACAAGTATGTCCGCCCTATTCCTACATGTGTGTCGCCTATCACCACAGTGATGTGTAAAATCCGCCGTACTGCTGCTGAGAGGGCCTGTGCATGTTCCCAAATCGCTGTGGGAGTGCTGCCGTATGTGTACCCATCGTGATGGCGAGCGTAGATGCGAGTGTACGGTCCGTGCCACTACGGGTACGCATACGCGTGCAGACCCATAGTGATGGAGAGCGTAGATGTGAGTGTACGGTCCGTACCACTACGAGTACGCATACGCGTGCAGACCCATAGTGATGGAGAGCGTAGATGTGAGTGTACTGTCCGTACCACTACGAGTACACATACGCGTGCAGACCCATAGTGATAGAGAGCGTAGATGCGAGTGTACGGCCCTATCACTATGGGTCTGCACGCGTATGCGTACCCGTAGTGGTACGGACCGTACACTCACATATACGCTCACTATCACTATGGGTCTGCACGCGTATGCGTACTCGTAGTGGTACGGACCGTACACTCACATCTACGCTCTCTATCACTATGGGTCTGCACGCGTATGCGTACTCGTAGTGGTACGGACCGTACACTCACATCTACGCTCACTATCACTATGGGTCTGCACGCGTATGCGTACCCGTAGTGGTACGGACCGTACACTCGCATCTACGCTCACTATCACTATGGGTCTGCACGCGTATGCGTACCCGTAGTGGTACGGACCGTACACTCACATCTACGCTCTCTATCACTATGGGTCTGCACGCGTATGCGTACTCGTAGTGGTACGGACCGTACACTCACATCTACGCTCACTATCACTATGGGTCTGCACGCGTATGCGTTCCCGTAGTGGTACGGACCGTACACTCACATCTACGCTCACTATCACTACGAGTACGCATACGCGTGCAGACCCATAGTGATGGAGAGCGTAGATGCGAGTGTACGGTCCGTACCACTACGGGTACGCATACGCGTGCAGACCCATAGTGATGGAGAGCGTAGGCATGCATGTACGGGCCGTTGCCATGCATTTGGGGTGCCCTAGGGCCCCCACACGCACCGTACCTGTGTGTGATGCTCCAAATTACATAGGGGACAAGTATTAAGGCCTACATGCATGCTGGTTGTCATGGAGACCAAGTTCAAAATTCGAAATTGTTCTGGAAGGTGCACAGCAGAAGTCAGTTGGAATTTGTCTACTTTGTTGCAATGTGTTTGTGGGGCTGACATCATGCAGGAGAATGAAACCGATAGAGAACCCACAGACTGCTAGGTTTGAAGGGATTGGTGGAAACATAGGATGCAAATGTATGTGACCAATCTCTCTGTACTCCTGTGCATGAGACTGGGCAGAAGGGCACATATAAGGCAGCCAGGTCCCATGAGGGAGCACTTGCCTGCACATCTTTGCATTCGTCGACCCAGCTGCTGCTACTGATTCCCTGGAACCATGTCAAGGGCTGTGGAGAGGACACAGCCATTCACCCTGGAGGAGAACATGGCTCTGCTGGATGTGATCCTCCCACAGTACTCCATGCTGTATGGGCGACCAGGGTATCAGGTGAGTGCATAGGCCACTGCCACAGACTGTCCCTATGTGGTGACTGTGACTTCTGCCATTGCGTCCAGGTGTAACACACATGCCATGTACTGTCGGGGGGGTCCCAGGGGGGGGGGTGCCTGATGTCTCCCAGCAGTGCCCTGAGACAGGAGGGGTGGGGGACTATCACTCACAGCAGTGCCCTGAGACAGGAGGGGTGGGGGACTATCACTCACAGCAGTGCCCTGAGACAGGAGGGGTGGGGGCCTATCACTCACAGCAGTGCCCTGAGACAGGAGGGGTGGGGGCCTATAACTCACAGCAGTGCCCTGAGACAGGAGGGGTGGGGGCCTATCACTCACAGTAGTGCCCTGAGACAGGAGGGGTGGGGGCCTATCACTCACAGCAGTGCCCTGAGCCAGGAGGGGTGTGGGCAGAGTCCTCCCAGCAGTGCCCTGAGACAGGAGGGGTGGGGGCCTATCACTCACAGCAGTGCCCTGAGACAGGAGGGGTGGGGGCCTATCACTCACAGCAGTGCCCTGAGACAGGAGGGGTGGGGGCCTATAACTCACAGCAGTGCCCTGAGCCAGGAGGGGTGTGTGCAGAGTCCTCCCAGCAGTGCCCTGAGACAGGAGGGGTGGGGGCCTATCACTCACAGCAGTGCCCTGAGACAGGAGGGGTGGGGGCCTATCACTCACTGCAGTGCCCTGAGACAGGAGGGGTGGGGGCCTATCACTCACAGCAGTGCCCTGAGACAGGAGGGGTGTGTGCAGAGTCCTCCCAGCAGTGCCCTGAGACAGGAGGGGTGGGGGCCTATCACTCACAGCAGTGCCCTGAGACAGGAGGGGTGGGGGCCTATCACTCACAGCAGTGCCCTGAGACAGGAGGGGTGGGGGCCTATCACTCACAGCAGTGCCCTGAGACAGGAGGGGTGGGGGCCTATCACTCACAGCAGTGCCCTGAGACAGGAGGGGTGGGGGCCTATAACTCACAGCAGTGCCCTGAGCCAGGAGGGGTGTGTGCAGAGTCCTCCCAGCAGTGCCCTGAGACAGGAGGGGTGGGGGCCTATCACTCACAGCAGTGCCCTGAGACAGGAGGGGTGGGGGCCTATCACTCACAGCAGTGCCCTGAGACAGGAGGGGTGGGGGCCTATCACTCACAGCAGTGCCCTGAGACAGGAGGGGTGGGGGCCTATCACTCACAGCAGTGCCCTGAGACAGGAGGGGTGTGTGCAGAGTCCTCCCAGCAGTGCCCGGAGACAGGAGGGGTGGGGGCCTATCACTCACAGCAGTGCCCTGAGACAGGAGGGGTGGGGGCCTATCACTCACAGCAGTGCCCTGAGACAGGAGGGGTGGGGGCCTATCACTCACAGCAGTGCCCTGAGACAGGAGGGGTGGGGGCCTATCACTCACAGCAGTGCCCTGAGCCAGGAGGGGTGTGTGCAGAGTCCTCCCAGCAGTGCCCTGAGACAGGAGGGGTGGGGGCCTATCACTCACAGCAGTGCCCTGAGACAGGAGGGGTGGGGGCCTATCACTCACAGCAGTGCCCTGAGACAGGAGGGGTGGGGGCCTATAACTCACAGCAGTGCCCTGAGCCAGGAGGGGTGTGTGCAGAGTCCTCCCAGCAGTGCCCTGAGACAGGAGGGGTGGGGGCCTATCACTCACAGCAGTGCCCTGAGACAGGAGGGGTGGGGGCCTATCACTCACAGCAGTGCCCTGAGACAGGAGGGGTGGGGGCCTATCACTCACAGCAGTGCCCTGAGACAGGAGGGGTGGGGGCCTATCACTCACAGCAGTGCCCTGAGCCAGGAGGGGTGTGTGCAGAGTCCTCCCAGCAGTGCCCTGAGACTGGAGGGGTGGGGGCCTATCACTCACAGCAGTGCCCTGAGACAGGAGGGGTGGGGGCCTATCACTCACAGCAGTGCCCTGAGACAGGAGGGGTGGGGGCCTATCACTCACAGCAGTGCCCTGAGACAGGAGGGGTGGGTGTGATGCACAGTGTGAGCCTTGATCATTGATTGTGACATTGCCATCATTCCACCTGTGTACCCACTGTGGCACGTAGTGCTTTTTCCCTCACCAGGGGATGATGTCCCTATGACAAAGGTGCAATGCGTTGGCTGCATGACATGCCTTGTTGTAACCAGCTAATTTGTACCCATATGTCTCTCTGTGACATGTGGCTGGTGTATTGATGTGGTGTCACTTGTTCCTCCTCACAGGTAGGCGCCACTGCCAAGGAGCAGATCTGGCTGACCGCCGTCAGTGCCGTGAGGGGTGTGGATGGTCGGAGGCGGAGCCTGCCCCAGGTGAGGAAACGCTGGCAGGATATCCGGTGCTGGACGCGGAGGATTGCACGGCTCCTGCTGGGGGACTCACCTGAGAGCCACAAGAACCGCGGCCGCCGCCGTCTGAGCCACCTCCACAGGCGTGTGCTGCCGGTGGTCTTTCCAGACCTGGAGAGGCGCTTACAGGCGATGCAGCAGCCGGAAGGGGGTAGGTACATGTGTGTTTGTTGTGTGTCACCGGCATTTGTAAGGGCACAGTAGCATGAATTCACTGGCAGGGTTTAAAGGTGCTGTGCAGATCCTGTTTGCCCCAGTATAGCGCTGTGCCCCTGCCACCCTTCCCCTCCTTGCAATGTGTTCCCTGGTCTGTGTGTAGTCACTCCTTCACAGGGTAATGTAGGCTGGCGCTTTGTCCACGGGAACAATGACTGTAGCATCATGTGTGGGGGTGGTGTGTAACAGGTTGTGGGACCTTGCCTGTGCACTGTCAAGTTCACTGCATGTGGGTTCCATGTCAGTTGGCACTGATGCTGACTCCAGACATGGGAGTTGGTCTCTCATGTGTCATGCCTTACAGCGCGCATGTCCCATGTAGTGGCCTGTGACATGATGTGCATGAGTGTGCGATACACATAGTGCAGGGATGGTGACGTGTGTTGCAGTCATTACCATTCAGTAGCATGTAGTTGCGTGCCCACTACTGTCCCCTGGGGCACCTTTTCCTCAGTGGTGTATGTGTCATCATAAACGTGGCCACTGTCAGTGTCTACAGCGTAAGTTGTGCTCTGTGCCATTGTCCCCTGTCACCATGTATATAGACGTGCTATTTTGTACAGGTGTCCACTGTGCAGCCTGACCTGATTGTCCTTCTTCATACTCACAGTTGCCAGTGCCTGTGTGTCTTGGTATACTCATCTGAGGATGGGCACTGGTACCTCATTATTTGTACAGGCGCACCTTGGCTGTTTGGCGTCCAATCTTGCTTTTTGCCTGCCCCTGTGTGTATCACCCAGACTATGAGATGTTGGTGCCACCTGTGTCTCAACAATTTGCCTCGTGTAGGGTCTTGTTGGGGCGGGCAATGCCTATGTGTTAAATCCTGATTACCACTTGCTGGGTCTGGGCAGTGTGTGATGTGTCTGGACACACACGCAATGTGCAGTGACCGAGTCATGTTGTGCATGTTTTCAGCATTACCTATGCAGCATGTGTCTCAAGTTCATGGATATGGTCCCTGGTCATCGGTATTTTCGCCAACGCTGTGTGGTGCAGATGCAGTGCTGGATTGTCCCCAGGGCCTGGGTGCTATGTCAGACTCCTTTTCCTGTGTTTAGCTATTGTCTCATGCTCTCCATGGTATTTCAGTGGCATGGTGGCTCAACCAACTGTGTGTTTCATGCCCTACATCGGTACCCTGTTCAGTAGATGTTAGGGATCTTCCTTTTCAGGCCATGCAATGTTACCTATGTAGATTGGACTCATGTGACAGATGTGTACAGGTGTCTGATTAATTTCTGTCTCTCCACCCTGCCCAGAGCATCGTCGGGGGACACAGAGGGAGACATGGACACAGACCAGGCGGAGGGACCGAGCACCAGTGCCAGCCGTGACATCGGGTCTGGCACATCGAGTGGGACAGAGGCGGAGGAGAGTGTGGCCGAGGACCTGTCGACTGGCACATCAGACTACGAAGCTGACAGGTCCGGGGACGATGTCTCCGAGTGGGCGGAGGCTGCACCAGCAGCTGACAGCGGAACAACACCTCGCACCGCCCCCTCAGTTTCCACCAGCCGCCTCCCACTTGCTCGTGTCCCTTCCCAGCGTGCCCGGTCACAGCATGTCTCCTTCCTGCCAGGCACCGCACCCCCTGCCCCTGTCTCCACTGCTGCCGCCAATGCAGAGTCTGTGGACATCCAGCGGCAACTGCAGGTTGGTCAGGCTGCGATCCTTAATGTCCTCCATGCCCACGGCAAAACCCTCACCAACATCGAGGCTTTCTTGGAGGGCATTCATTCATCGCAGGCTGACCAACGCAACTTGCTGAGGTCCATCGACTCCACACTGACTGCAGCAGTGGGTCTCCTGCAGCGCGACCTCCCCCCACCTACCCCTGCCCCATCCACACTTCCCACTCCCATGCCTGTCACACGTACACCCAGACGTCGGCATGCACCCACATCAACGGACACGGGCACCACACCAGCAGGGAAGGTCCACCGCACTCCTCCTGACACGCACACACAGGGTGAGGTAGGCACACCCACTGGGTCGGGGGGCAAACGTGTGACACGCAGCCATAGTGGGAGTCCGCATTCCACCCAGTCCACTCCCTCCAAATCCCCTCCCCTCAGCTCTCCTGGCCACATCTCCCCCAAGGACTCCTTCATGGCCGCTCTGTCCCTGAGCCCCACAGTTACACCACCACGCAAGCGGTCAAGGAGGTCCCCGGTCAGGGTGGTTGAGTCTCCCCCCCTGTCTCCACCCTCCCCCGGTGGCGCTGCGACCCATCCCTCTGACCCCCCCCCCCTCCTTGGGGCCTGAGGTCCCTTCGGGTGCAGGGGACTCCCTGGAGGACCTTGCAAAGGTGTGTAGTGCCATCCTGGCCTCCGCCTTTGGCACTGACCCACCCCCTGTGGTGGAGTCCTCCATCCCTGCACCCACAACGCCGCCCCTTTGCCCTGATGTCCCTGCGGTGCCTGTTGCTTCCCCCCCCTGATGCCCTCACCAGTGTGGAAGACGATGCCATTTGACTGTGCAGGCAAGGTAGGGGACACGCATCCCACTGTGTCCCCCATCCAGCTGAGAATCATTGACTGCCCTATGGGCTTTGTGAAGATTGAACTGCCTGCGATCCACGGACATTGTGCTCATGCTGAATAAAGCTTAATTTTGTTTTCATTATCACACTACTGCTATGCTGGTATTGGTGTTGGTGGGGCTGCTACATGGTTTTGGGTGGTGTGTAAGGGTTTGGGTGTGTGGGATATGTAGTAGTGTACTGCTCATTGGTGGGACCCTGTGATCTGTGTGCCATCACAAGGTGTTGGCTAACTTTCTTTGTTCATGTAAGCAGTTACTGCATGGTGCACTTGTCCCAGGGTGTATTCCTTCCTCTGTGTACCCAGCTTTCTTCCCTGCAGGGTGTTCCCAATGTTTAGCGCAGAGCTGTGTCTACATGAGCTGTGTGTGTGACGGAGCCCTTCTACTTTGGCCATGCATGCAGGGCCATGTCTCCACCTGCGACAATCGTGGCATCCTTGGTGATCACTGTACTTGTGTGTGGAGTCTGTTGACATGAGTTCATGGGGACATGTTCCCTTGTAGCCAGTATGCATGTGGATAATTCTGGCCTCACACACATGTGTTACACCCCTCCTGTCTCAGGGCACTGCTGGGAGTGATGGGCACCCACCCCTCCTGTCTCAGGGCACTGCTGGGAGGACTCTGCACACACCCCTCCTGTCTCAGGGCACTGCTGGGAGTGATAGGCACCCACCCCTCCTGTCTCAGGGCACTGCTGGGAGGACTCTGCACCCACCCCTCCTGTCTCAGGGCACTGCTGGGAGGACTCCACACCCACCCCTCCTGTGTCAGGGCACTGCTGGGAGGACTCCACACCCACCCCTCCTGTCTCAGGGCACTGCTGGGAGGACTCCACACCCACCCCTCCTGTCTCAGGGCACTGCTGGGTGGACTCTGCACACACACCTCCGATTTCAGGATATGTGCGCTTGGCACATACACGGTGGGGGTACGCTCAATGCATTCGAGGTGAGGGTACGAGTCTACTGACACTGGTGTGGTGGGGGTACGCTCCGTACGTCCGCGGGTGTGGGTACGGGTCGTACTTACACTGTTGGCATGAGGGGTACGCTCCTTGCATTCGCGGGTGGGGGTACGGGTCGTACTTACACTGTTGGGCTGGGGGGTACGCTCCTTGCATTCGTGGGTGGGGGTTCGAGTCGTTCTTACACTGTTGGCATGGGGGGTACGCTCCTTGCATACGCGGGTGGGGGTACGGGTCGTACTTACACTGTTGGGCTGGGGGGTACGCTCCTTGCATTCGCGGGTGGGGGTACGGGTCGTACTTACACTGTTGGGCTGGGTGGTACGCTCCTTGCATTCGCGGGTGGGGGTACGGGTCGTACTTACACTGTTGGGCTGGGGGGTACGCTCCTTGCATTTGCGGGTGGGGGTACGGGTCGTACTTACACTGTTGGGCTGGGGGGTACGCTCCTTGCATTCGCGGGTGGGGGTACGGGTCGTACTTACACTGTTGGGCTGGGGGGTACGCTCCTTGCATTTGCGGGTGGGGGTACGGGTCGTACTTACACTGTTGGGCTGGGGGGTACGCTCCTTGCATTCGTGGGTGGGGGTTCGAGTCGTACTTACACTGTTGGCATGGGGGGTACGCTCCATGCATACGCGGGTGAGGGTACGGGTCGAACTTACACTGTTGGGGTGGGGGTACGCTCCGTACGTCCGCGGGTGGGGGTACGGGTCGTACTGACACTGTTGGCATGGGGGGTACGCTCCTTGCATACGCGGGTGGGGGTACGGGTCGTACTTACACTGTTGGGCTGGGGGGTACGCTCCTTGCATTCGCGGGTGGGGGTACGGGTCGTACTTACACTGTTGGGCTGGGGGGTACGCTCCTTGCATTTGCGGGTGGGGGTACGGGTTGTACTTACACTGTTGGGCTGGGGGGTACGCTCCTTGCATTCGTGGGTGGGGGTTCGAGTCGTACTTACACTGTTGGCATGGGGGGTACGCTCCATGCATACGCGGGTGAGGGTACGGGTCGAACTTACACTGTTGGGGTGGGGGTACGCTCCGTACGTCCGCGGGTGGGGGTACGGGTCGTACTGACACTGTTGGCATGGGGGGTACGCTCCTTGCATACGCGGGTGGGGGTACGGGTCGTACTTACACTGTTGGGCTGGGGGGTACGCTCCTTGCATTCGCGGGTGGGGGTACGGGTCGTACTTACACTGTTGGGCTGGGGGGTACGCTCCTTGCATTTGCGGGTGGGGGTACGGGTCGTACTTACACTGTTGGGCTGGGGGGTACGCTCCTTGCATTCGTGGGTGGGGGTTCGAGTCGTACTTACACTGTTGGCATGGGGGGTACGCTCCATGCATACGCGGGTGAGGGTACGGGTCGAACTTACACTGTTGGGGTGGGGGTACGCTCCGTACGTCCGCGGGTGGGGGTACGGGTCGTACTGACACTGTTGGCATGGGGGGTACGCTCCTTGCATACGCGGGTGGGGGTACGGGTCGTACTTACACTGTTGGGCTGGGGGGTACGCTCCTTGCATTCGTGGGTGGGGGTTCGAGTCGTACTTACACTGTTGGCATGGGGGGTACGCTGCATGCATACGCGGGTGAGGGTACGGGTCGAACTTACACTGTTGGGGTGGGGGTACGCTCCATGCATACGCGGGTGGGGGTACGGGTCGTACTTGCACTGTTGGGCTGGGGGGTACGCTCCTTGCATACGGGGTGGGGGTAGGGTCCGTACATATCCGTCCCCACGCTATGTGATGTTTGTGCGGCCCGTACCCAGGCCTTTGCCACGTGGGTGCGATCCGTCCCGCCATTGTTGGGGTGACGTGTGTGGGCGTGGTCCGACTCGTACCCACGCTCTTCAGGCGTGGGTACGGGACGTACCTGTCTGGTTGTGTTGCCGGTTCGCGTGGTGACGGACTTCCGTTGTGGCGGTCGCTGGCTTATCAGGACACGCCCCCACCCCCTCGTGGTGACCAGGGCATGGGAGTCAGGTATGTCCAGGCCATGTGTGGTGTGTGACTTATGTGGTTGTTTTGTGGCCTGCCCTGGTCGTGCCACCCCCACCCCACCCCACTTTCCCCCCTCCCTTAGTTATTCTGACCTTCTGCGGCGTCTGCGTCGTAACCTGTAGAGGAGGTGTACTGCTATGAGGGCAGGGATGACTCGTAGGTTCGGGTCCATGTCTGTCCGCCGCGTACTGGTCCTCCTTGTTCGCGGCGTCGTCTGTCCGTCGCGTACTGGTGGTCCTTGTTCGCGTCGTCCTGATTTCCCGGCAGTTTTTGGCTGCCGCAAAATATTCACCGTGCGGGGTGACGTCGGTGCGAATCGTGATTCCTGGGTCGTGAATGGCTGGCTGCGAGCGTCCCAACGTCTGGTCGGCGCTTTCCCGGATCGCATTGGTAGGTGTTTTTTGTTCGGTCGGGCTTTTTTACGAATCGTACGGTAATGGTGTACCCGTGCGAATCGTAATTCCTTGTTTGTAAAAATTGACGACCGGGTACGCGTCGGGCGGAGATTATGCTCCGTCCGACGGTTCGTACCCGGTTTTTGCCGGATCGTGATAGGCACCTATGTGTTTGATATTATTGAAAATGAGTAATTAGTCATTTATTTGTATTTGTAGTTTAAAGAAGTGTTTTAGATATGATGTTTAGGTATTCTAGGCCTTTGGTAGTAGGGTACAATTTTACTTGTTGCTCTAGATATTTATACATTTGTTTAGTTTGTTTTGAGGTTTTTGGAGTTAGCTGAGTTATGGATTGTTCCATTCGGAACTCTTGATAACTCTGTTCTTTTTGTAGGCATGATATAAATCTTTCTAGTGTTGGTTTTGTTCTGCCTGTTGATTGTAGGAAGGCGTTATGCCATCCTTCAACTGCGTTATTAGTTTTGGATTCTCCATTTAATGTGCTTCTGTATACGTTCCACCAGGGAATTAAGAATTTAGGGTTTCTTCTGTGGCCAGATCTATGTAGCCTGCCGACCCATGTATCTTCGAAATAGTCCAATAGTGAACTTAGTTTTTCTTCATTTTGTTTGTAGAAGGCGCTGTCTATTAAAATGTTGTAATGTTCAGTTACGTCTGTGTCAGGTACATAAGCTAGTGCTATGAGTTTTTTTATTTGATATGCAAAAGATGAATTAGTTGCATATTCAATGCTTAGGGCTGATTTTTGCATGTGTCTCCATAGGCATTGATTAAAATGATAGTAACAGCCTTGTATGGAGGTATGGGGGGGTGTTTTTAATATAGTATTAATCATTGCATGTTCAAAATCTAGGATTATTTTTTGTGGGGAAAAGTTATTTGTTTTTTGTTTTATTGTATTTAATAGTTCAGTGTATGTGGAGTTCTGTTTGTTTGGTAATAATGTGTAAATTAATGGTATATTGCAATTGTGATATAGGACGTGTATTGTATATAGTTGGAAAAAGGGTTTGGGACATATGGTAAAAGTCCCATCCATCATCCAGTTCTGTGATTCTTGTAGTTTACAGAGATTATTAGCTGTTCCAAATATTATTATTCTTTTGTCATTGTTTTTATTATCAAAATGACAAATGGTTCTTTGTTTAAAGTTATACTTTGTTCTGGACTTAGAATAACTTCACTATATGTGTGAGGAATTGGGGTTGAAGTAGTAGTGTTTTTTTTAGTACGTGCTATAGTTCTTTTGAGTGAAGTTACAGATGGCATTTGTGTAGTAGCAGTTTTAGGAATTTTGGGAAGCTGCTCTTTTAAAATTACACTAGTAGGTTTTTGAGAACTTGTGCTAGCTTCCTTTATAGTTTCTAAAGCAGATCTGACTTCTATTTCAATAATGTTTGGTGGGTGGTTATGTTCTCTAGTGTATAGTACTGTTGTTTGTCGTGTTGTAGCACACCCATAGCACTTATTAGAGTAGTATTTAGTGCATTTCCAGTTAACTTTTAAACCATACACTTATTCCTGTGTGTAAGTGTATCCCATATAGCATAGTAACATTTTTCCCTTCTGGCTTGTTATGAATTCAGCTCCTTCAGTCATTTTGATGTAGCTTTATCTATGAAAAATATATATTATAGTTATTATATATGATGTTGTATTAATTTTTAGTAGAAAAAAAACAAGATTTAGTTACTATATACTTACAAAGTTGGTTTTGATGTGTTTGAGTAGAATGCTCTTTATTCTTTATTTGTGGAATTTTCTTCTAGTATTTTCTTTGTCTGGAAAAGAAAAGTAAATTTGTTTTAATAATTGTTTCTATATTTTTTTAGGGAATGGTTAGGGGATTTGCAATTGGGATTTAATTAGGGTGGAATTTTAATCTATTAGTTGATTTTTGGTTGTGAAATACTTACTTTTTAGTTGTACCTTTTTTGGTGCTGTTCTGTATTTTCTTAGTTTCTTTTGGAGTTTCCTGTAGTGAAAACATGAAATAGAAAGAAGACATTAATTTATTTATAGTGTATGTATATTGTAATTACAATTTATTACATTTGAGTCTTAATGAGTATAATATAGTTAACTTACTTTTGATAGTTTTAAATATTTGCTCTATGTTGATTTTCTTATATCTGCAGTTGCAATCCAGTAGATTTTCCTCTTCATTCAATTTAGTTTTTTTGGTTCTGGACTGTGAATGAAGTTGAACTTCTTTTTATAGTGCTTTGGATGTTGTAATCTGTGTTTTATTGGTTAGTTTGAATTAGGAGTGTTTTTATTGGTTAGTTCGAATTTTTTTTTTTTTATTCTGGTAGTTAGTTTCCTAATAAGGAAAACGCTAATTAGTGGTTTTGTGGTGTATTATTCTATATGTATTTTTCTAAACATTATATTATGTATTGGATGCATGAATTGATAAAGTATAATTTAATAATATAGTTGTTTAATGTAGGAAGGTTGTTAATAATGTTTTAGTAAAGAGTTAATTATTTAAATCGATTTTTAAATGTAGTAAATATATAATTGTTTAATATTAATTTTGTGTAGAGTTAAAAGACATTATTTGGTGTTTATGTAGTTTGATTTTAGGTTTTAATTAAATGTTATATAGTCGATATTAGTAAAATGGAGATATTTTAGTGGTCGAAATTTTAGTTTACGATATTTTGTTATGAAGTATATGTATATTACTGAGCATCGATATTTTAGGATTTCGATATTTGTGTTTGCGATATTTTGTGTACCTATATTTCTGTAGTTCGATATTGTGTGTTCGATATTTTTGTAATGTTTTAAATAAGTATGTGATGTCGATAATAATGTGATCGATAATTTTGTATCCATATATTTGTAGGTCGATTTTTAGTCATTTGATATTGTGTCAGTGATTCGGGGGGGACTAAGATAGCTCACAAGCACCAAAACAGTGAAACTGAAATGAACCAGTCAGCTCATTTCAGTTTCACTTTCAATGTAATGCCGTCAGCACACCACATGCGTGATTTTCATTACATTGGAAAAAAATGCCTCAGAAGGTTGGGGAAGCTCTTCCTCAGCTCCCGAGGCTAAAAAAAAAAACTAAAAAGTAAGTCCCTCTGCTGTTTACAGCAGTGGGATTTCTTGGTGGTGTGCAGAGGATGTATCAATTACATTCTCAGCACACCAGCGCCACAGCCGAGGAAGTAATCGTTACGTTCTTTGCAAAAAAGGAGTTAACATAAGATAACTTAATATAACATGAGGTAAGATAAGGTAACAAAAAAAATATCATAACGTAACAAATAACAAAATGTAACAATGCAGCTCCCCTTCAATCCAATACTGGCTTATTTAACTTGAGGCTCTCAACTACAATTCTATGATCATTGATTGCATCAAATTACTTGGAATCAAATAGACAAATGCGCTATGGCAAGAAGTGCCTTGTACAACCTCAGGCTCCTTAAAAAAGTCAAACATTTTATCTCTGAGAATGACCAAAAAATATGACACAAACCTTGGCCCTATCTAGGCTTGTCTATCCAAATGTGACTGTCATAGCACTCCAAAATCCAACCTAGCTCCCACGAAGGCCACACTCAATGCAGTATCATGCTCTGATCACACCACTCCCACCCTCAATAGGCTAGAGTGGCTCCTGATTTAAGCATGATGTATTTTCAAGACAGACTGCATAACTTACAAAGTGCTTCACCTAGTGGCGCCAAGACACCCAGGTGCCGATTACGATCCGTTAAAAACCGCGTACGAACCGTCGGTCGGAGCGAATTCCCCGTCCGACTCGTACCCGGTTGTAAAACTTTACAAACATGGAATTACGATTCGCACGGAAACACCATTTCCGTACGAATCGTAAAAAACACCGACCGACGAAAATATACATACGAATGTGATCCGGGAATGCTGCGACCTGACGTCGGGACGCTTTCAGGCAGCGTTTCACGAACCAGGAATTACGATTCGAACCGACAGCAGTCCGGACGGCAATATTTTCACGGCACCCAAAAAGTGCCGCAAAAGCGAAGTACGGCGCGAATCGACCAGAGTAGGTGGCCCGGTACGCGCCGACCCCCCCCCAGCCCCCGTAGGTACGCGCCGACCCCCCCCCAGCCCCCGTAGGTACGCGCCGACCCCCCCCCAGCCCCCGTAGGTACGCGCCGACCCCCCCCAGCCCCCGTAGGTACGCGCCGACCCCCCCCCCAGCCCCCGTAGGTACGCGCCGACCCCCCCGTGTGTACACCCGTGTACGGTGCGTACCCCCCGTGTACGCTCGAGTCGGACCCCCCCGTGTACGCTCGAGTCGGACCCCCCCGTGTACGCTCGAGTCGGACCCCCCCGTGTACGCTCGAGTCGAACCCCCCGTGTACGCTCGAGTCGGACCCCCACCCGTGTATGTACGGTGCGTACCCCCCGTGTACGCTCGAGTCGAACCCCCCGTGTACGCTCGAGTCGAACCCCCCCGTGTACGCTCGAGTCGGACCCCCACCCGTGTATGTACGGTGCGTACCCCCCGTGTACGCTCGAGTCGAACCCCCCCGTGTACGCTCGAGTTGGACCCCCCGTGTACGCTCGAGTCGTACCCCCACCCGTGTATGTACGGTGCGTACCCCCCCGTGTACGCTCGAGTCGAACCCCCCCGTGTACGCTCGAGTCGGACCCCCCCGTGTACGCTCGAGTCGTACCCCCACCCGTGTATGTACGGTGCGTACCCCCCCGTGTACGCTCGAGTCGAACCCCCCCGTGTACGCTCGAGTCGGACCCCCCCGTGTACGCTCGAGTCGTACCCCCACCCGTGTATGTACGGTGCGTACCCCCCCGTGTACGCTCGAGTCGAACCCCCCCGTGTACGCTCGAGTCGAACCCCCCCGTGTACGCTCGAGTCGGACCCCCCCGTGTACGCTCGAGTCGAACCCCCCCGTGTACGCTCGAGTCGGACCCCCCCGTGTACGCTCGAGTCGAACCCCCCCTTGTACGCTCGAGTCGGACCCCCACCCGTGTATGTACGGTGCGTACCCCCAGCGCGTAGCGCTGGGGGTACGCACCGTACATACACGGGTGGGGGTACGACTCGAGCGTACACGGGGGGGTCCGACTCGAGCGTACACGGGGGGGTTCGACTCGAGCGTACACGGGGGGGTACGCACCGTACATACACGGGTGGGGGTACGACTCGAGCGTACACGGGGGGGTCCGACTCGAGCGTACACGGGGGGGTTCGACTCGAGCGTACACGGGGGGGTACGCACCGTACATACACGGGTGGGGGTCCGACTCGAGCGTACACGGGGGGGTTCGACTCGAGCGTACACGGGGGGGTCCGACTCGAGCGTACACGGGGGGGTTCGACTCGAGCGTACACGGGGGGGTTCGACTCGAGCGTACACGGGGGGGTACGCACCGTACATACACGGGTGGGGGTACGACTCGAGCGTACACGGGGGGGTCCGACTCGAGCGTACACGGGGGGGTCCGACTCGAGCGTACACGGGGGGGTTCGACTCGAGCGTACACGGGGGGGTCCGACTCGAGCGTACACGGGGGGGTACGCACCGTACATACACGGGTGGGGGTCCGACTCGAGCGTACACGGGGGGTTCGACTCGAGCGTACACGGGGGGGTCCGACTCGAGCGTACACGGGGGGGTCCGACTCGAGCGTACACGGGGGGGTACGCACCGTACATACACGGGTGGGGGTCCGACTTGAGCGTACACGGGGGGGTTCGACTCGAGCGTACACGGGGGGGTCCGACTCGAGCGTACACGGGGGGTTCGACTCGAGCGTACACGGGGGGGTTCGACTCGAGCGTACACGGGGGGGTACGCACCGTATACGGGTGTACACACAGGGGGGGTCGGCGCGTACCTACGGGGGCTGGGGGGGGGTCGGCCCGTACCTACGGGGGCTGGGGGGGGGTCGGCGCGTACCTACGGGGGCTGGGGGGGGGTCGGCCCGTACCTACGGGGGCTAGGGGGGGGTCGGCGCGTACCTACGGGGGCTGGGGGGGGGTCGGCCCATACCTACGGGGGCTGGGGGGGGGTCGGCGCGTACCTACGGGGGCTGGGGGGGGTCGGCCCATACCTACAGGGGCTGGGGGGGGTCGGCGCGTACCTACGGGGGCTGGGGGGGGGTCGGCCCGTACCTATGGGGGCTGGGGGGGGGTCGGCGCGTACCTACGGGGGCTGGGGGGGGGTCGGCCCGTACCTACGGGGGCTGGGGGGGGGTCGGCACGTACCTACGGGGGCTGGGGGGGGGTCGGCCCGTACCTACGGGGGCTGGGGGGGGTACGGCACGTACCGGGCACCTGTTTGGACGTCTCCATGGTTGTTATGGGAGTTCGGTGCGGACGGTCTTTTCACCATACGGTTGTACATTCGGACGCCCGGGATGGATCGTGATTCCCCGGTCGGAGTTCACCTTTCACGTTTGTACGGTGAATCGTACGAGGACGTGTCGGACACATTTTCCGACCCGAGGACGTGTGGGGAAATATTCCCAGTGCGGTTCGTATGGACTTTTTACCATGCGAATCGTGATTGCCAGTTCGTACGGCACTTGTACGATTCGTACGGTAAAAAGACCCGATACGAGTCGTACGGGGACATTTTTTACCGGATCGTGATCGGCACCCTAGTGTAAAAACTGACCAGAAAAGGAGGGAATTGCACAATGCATTGCTCAGATGCGCTAATAGCGGCACCACCTATATTCAAGAAGGTACAAACATACTTAGGCTCATTTAGTGGTAACACCCCAAGAATCTGAAATCCCCTGCATCTGGAGATACACACAAACAATCCTATAGCAAGTTTCAAGAGAAGTGTCATGTCACTACTGCTCAAAAGACACCTATGCCCATCAAAGAAATAAACTTACAGTTTCCCTTCACTGTTTCTCCTGCTGGAAGTTCACACAAGCTGCTCTCTACTTTAGTCTTGCTGGAGGAAAGGTAGAGGCACAATTACAGAGCTCATTAGATTACCTAATCACCTCACCTTCCAATATTGTTTGAACTCATTTAAGCTGCTGAATTCTGTGTTTAGTGCTCTCTGTAACACCATGTGCAATTTAAGCACCAATTCTTATTGTTAGTTGTCGTGTGTATACTGTATAGAGCTCTACACCCTTTTTACACCCTTTTTAAAGTGGTCAAATAAATAAATAAATAGAAATATTCTACAAAAGAATAGGATGCATAACTGTAGTAAAGAAGTAAAGTAAAGAAGATTACTGTAACAATAAATAATTCGATTTTTACTTCCAAACCAGTCTTCTTTGTCATAGTGTTAATTGCCCGAGCTAGGCCCATGTAACATAACTGCACATTTTGTTACATTGTCCTCTTTTCGCACAATAACATTACTGCTGTGAACTTTTGAGCATATTTGAGTGCATGACAATGTTGGATTAGTTTCTCTAAAACTACTTCTGTTTACATATCTGACTTTGCATAACATTATCACAGTACCTCAAACACCAAGAACACATGTACACACAATATGCAAATGTCATTCTATCTTAATCCATGGGAAGACAGGGCTATCTACATACCCATAACATTGCTTATCAAACGAAGATGAAGGGTGAGTAAACATAGCAGAAAACTGCAGACATGCGGTTACTCTAAAATTATTACCGTACAGTCTTCCAGCAACAGGTGGAGACATTAGCTTTGTGGTTGAGACACAGGAAGCATTCAGAACAGAGATATTCTATTCCTGGGTTAAATTTCCAAATGCAAATACCAGTACACAAATGTTTCATACCTACATTGAAGATGAAACACCAGAGGAATTCACTCCATACATGGATATAGAAACTCCTCTCTTTTACCAAGAGCATATAAATTGGTTTAAAGGTACCCTCCCACACAATACAGAAAACATGATTCTCGGACCGCTCAGCAAATGAGGAGTGACATGGCAAGACTTAGATATATACACACCGCATCCTAACACTGTTAATTTAAGTGCAGCAGAGATACGTAGACTATACAGAGATTTACAAATAATTTACAGAAATCTTACACAATTAATAATGTGAACATTAACAATTAACCCTGTGCTGACTGCTCAAGCCGCACAGCCGCAATTGGCTACATGGGTATTAGCCCACAAACACTCAATGCTGTTATAGGGAAGATTCCCACTAGTTTTGAGCAGATTCCATTCTGGATAGCACAAAAAACAAACCAACTTGAAGCAGTTTTCCCCCACACAGGCCTGCAAGAAAAACATAGAAATCTGACTATTTGCTTGCCAATAGGGGTGGCTTCCCGTTGGAAGACTGAGCAAATTGGATTACAGTCTTTGCTGCTGTTTACGCCAGAACACATGGCACCTCTTTACTGGCTGTCTTGCCTGAAGAACTAAAATAGGTACAGATGAGTATGGGGCAGAACTTGCCCTGGAATTGGGAATGAAACTGATGGGCAATTTTGCCGCATTATCAGGCAATATGTTAAGTAATATAAAAGGTGAGGAAGCATCGTTAGCTATACACCACTGCCTGACTGAGTTCACTCCTGCACAGCAGGAATGGCCTAAAATTGTCAAAGAAGTCTATGTTACACTTGGTAGAGATAAGTTGGGAGCTAGACCTGGTGTAATTCTGAAAAGGAAAACTCGAAGCAAATACCTGATTCTCTAAGAAGGAATGGGACAATAAACAAAACAATAAAAACAAGACACAATCATGGAGTGGGTCTCCTCAACAGGAAAGCACTAAGAAGAAATATAATTTTCAAAATCGTGTTAACATTAGAAAGTCTGACATGTATCAGGATGTTGCTACACATTCCTCTTGTTCCCTTAAGGACTCATTCGACACATGTTCAAAGAGAGGTGGACGCTCAGAATGCAGATTGGAATAGCACATAAAGCCGAAAAAGGAATCACAAGGCTCACCGGATTATATCATTAAAAAACAAGATAAACCAAAGAATACTAACCCTCAATTCAAAAAGAAGAAAGCAGCTGGGATTAAAATAAGGCATGCCCAGGCTGCTGAGTACTCTGCTTCTTAACGGGGAATGGGCAGTGAAAATGCTGAGCAGCGTGGCAGAAGTCACGATAGCTCACAGGAACCTTATGGATTATCTGGTGGTAGTAGTGTTGAGTGAGTATAATACAGTGGAAACACCGGATGCAAGGGTAAGTGAAATATGGTTATGATATTCTTTACCTGTAAAAGATTGGCCTCTTGAGTTTGTAAAGGAGTTCCCAAATGGGGAAATGGCAATTTTACCAGCTTTCTCCGATCTCGTTTCGGAATCAATGAAAAATTCTTATGCCAAGCAGAGGGCCTAAGAACTAGCTCCTGCACCATAGCACAATCATGTTAGGTGGGATGATGAGTCATCTCATCATGAGATCCCATTAAAATCAACTCCCCAACTCCAGAGACAATACTCAATAAAACATGAAGCTAAAAAACAATTTAGGGAAATCCTTGAGCAACTTGAAAACCAGGTTGTGATAGAAAATTGCACCTAATCAATGAATAATCCTTTGTTTCCTGTAATGAAACCCGATAATTCATACCATGTAGTATTGGACTACAGACATTTATACACGTCTACTCACACTTTCGCAGTACTAAATGCACACATTGGCACAGTAATGAATAACATTGTGCAGAAGAACTACAAAACAACACTAGATATCTCAAATAGGTTATTCTGCCAATATATAGCAACTAAAAGCAGATATTTAACAGCATTTTCAGTGCTAGGTTCCCAGAGGCAATTTTGCTGTATACCTCAAAGGTATAGGATTATCCCTGGGCTGTTTTCAGCCAGAGTGACAGAGTTACTTTAAATTTTTGATGAGGAGGCATTGTCCTATTTAGATGGTATACACCTCACAGACAATGAATACATGGAATACTTGCACACCATATAATTCTACAGTTTGCTCACATAGGCTACACATTTAATTTAAAATAATTCTAGAATTCCCCATCTCAATGTCCTAGTTTTAGGATATGATTTGTCAAGTGAAGACAAAAGCCTGGGAAGCCAACATTTTAGAAAAAAGTGTGATGCTCCAACCTCCAATAACTCTGAAAAGACCACAATCTATTTGGGGAGTTTTAAACTTTGGCAAAAAATACGTTTTAGATTACACAGATGTTAAACACATTCTACAATTTGATTGAACCTGACTTTTGAATAACACATTATAAACAGGAACATATAAGCTGACATGATAGCTTCCAAACATTTACGCACATGTGTAAACACAAGCAACCTGGTGATCTGCATAGTTGCTGGACCAAGCAGGTATACATACATCACATTTAACAAAGGTGATACAGGACCTATATCATGCTAATCACATTTGTACACAAATACTTACATGCATTTTGCACCCACTGAGAAGATTCTCACAGCAGTACAAACTGCTGTAGTGAGAGTGAGAACTAGCCCAGAGAAAATGTATAATTGTGGTTACCCCGGCACCAACCTTAGAGGTCGTTATGAAAGTGAGCATTACAAATGCCAAAGCATTACATCCATGATGGATACAATGGGCTAACTCTCTCACAACATATGCATATTACAGATTTGAGTCTACATTACAAATGGAAGCATTTTTGCAGTATGAAAAAGAATATCCTCTGTCGAATAAAATAATGCCTCTAGATCGATATGATTACATTATCTAAACTTATGGGTCTGCCCAGCCTGTGGCAGGAACAAGGCACCAGTATTCTGCAGTATGTGCAATAGTAAAGAGGCATATGCATGATGGCAATTTACGACCTGAAAAAAAATACATGCAGTCCCTAGGGGACTGTACAGCACAGCTGGCAGAACTCAGAGGCCTGATACTGGCACTACAAAATACAGATCCTGGAATCCCCACACTTATAGTGTGTGATCTGCATTACTGTGTCCAGTCATATAATGAATACCTTCACTATTGGGAGCAGAATGGATTTAGAGATTCAAAGTGTTGCAAAATCAAGCACTAGGGGCTTTGGGAACAGGTGGCAAAGCTGAAAGAATGCTTATCATGGGGCTCATGGTATTCATGCATTGACTCATTAATGTGTTAGCGTTCACGTTGCAGGAAATTCTATGGCTTGTGAAGCCACTAGGGCAACAGTTCATATTGAAGCTGTTGCTGCAATCACTCATTCTAATACGAGATTAGACATCATGTGGCTGTCAATTAAGCCTGGGCAAAGCACTACGCTACGCTTGCGTAGTTTGCGAAGTTTGCGCTACTTCGCACTACGCGAATTGCACGTAGCACAGTGCAAACATGAGTAGCGTAGCGTTGCTTAGTGCAGCAGTCATTTTTTGCTTGCTCGCGGTCCTCAACATCAAGTTGGCGACCGCGAGCAAGCAAAATGACATCCCGGCGAGACTTTTTCCTTGTTCGCGATCAGCAACATCAAGTTGCCGATCGTGAGCTTGGAAAATAAACATCCCGGCGAGATTCTCAACGTGAGGAGGTCAGGTTTCTCATTGTGAGTGGTCGCGTATGCTCGCGACCGCTTGCGATGAGAAACTACCAGTCCGCGTTGAGAAAGCTGCCGCTCGAGTAAAAATCTTCTCGAGCGGCAGAAAACTACAGCTCGCACTGTGCAAGATGCCGTTTTCAATGATTGCACAGTGCCGGATGTTTGTCCACACTGTGCAATCATTGAAAACGGCATCTTGCACAGTGCGAACAGGGTACTACGCAGTTCGCGAAGTGCTACGCGTAGCTCGCGTAGTGCGAAGTGCACTTTGCGTAGCTTCGCGTAGTGCTACTTCGCGAACTACGCCCAGGGTTACTGTCAATGCTGCTTGCAACAACACACACTTGCTGAAGGACTTTCCACTGAAGTACCCCTACAATTTAGATGCACAAAACATTCTGCATGCTCAGATTCCAGGAGTGGGGGATAGAGTTATACCAGACACTGATTGCAAATTGGGGTTAATGCTAGCTGAGCAAACACAAGGAGATGATGGACGGAGTGCTGAAACTTTTCAAACACTCACCCCCAGTCACAGATCTGGGTTTAATCCATCATCATTCTTTAGCTCACTTTGCCAACCCAGTTCAGACACAGCTATATGGAATCAGTCTTGACCCTGTGACTCATGAGAACAGTCCAGCCCGAACTGCCAAGCCATGTCTTCCCTGGACCGGAAACAAGCATCCTGGGACTGGTTTCGGGCTAGCAGCCCTCATCAGCCAGGCTAGCTTGAATCCAGTGGCAAAGTGAGCAAGGGACCCACGTCTGGGCATACCCTCCCAAATTAGGGCAAACAAAGCAAACCCAAGTAGATGATGGACGGAGTGCTGAAACTTTACAAACACTCACCCCCAGTCACACATGAGGGTTTAATCCATCATCATTCTTTAGCTCACTTTGCTACCCCAGTTCAGACACAGCTATATGCAAATCAGTCTTGACCCTGTGCCTCATGAGAACAGTCCAGCCCGAACTGTCAAGCCATGTCTTCCCTGGACCGGAAACAAGCATCCTGGGACCAGTTTTGGGCTAACAGCCCTCATCAGCCAGGCTAGCTTGAGTCCAGTGGCAAAGTGAGCAAGGGACCCACGTCTGGGTATACCCTGCCAACTTACTTAAACAGAAAAATGTATTTATAAGAAATTATTTTTGTATTTTATTTATAATAATATTTTTTATATGTTTTTTAAAAATGTGTAACATATATATATATGTCACTTTACAGTCGCCCACCCGGACTGCAACTACCAGCATGCACCTGCTCGTGGGAGTGAGAGCATGAAGTTGGTGTACCTTTATTAGGAGGATGGGCGTAACAACATTTAAGCAGGGATGGAACTTCCATCAGCTGTACCCTGTCTGACCCCCGGCAGCAGCGTGGAGCCCGTGGAACCGGCACTGACGAAGGCCAATGAAGGCTGAAACGCATATGCCACTGCGTTTCCTGGACTGCCAGCACAGCGCATTTTGTCATCATTAAAAAACCTTCCAAGATTCCGGAGTGTGCCATGCCTGTTTTCCTTTGTGGGAGTAGGCGTGGTTTGATGTATTGTCGGCAAGGTTGGTCGCCGACTCACGGCACACCCTCTCAGTCAGGAGCACCGTGGCACACCAACAGTGTGGGGATTTGCATTGTGAGGCAAAACACGGAGCCCCTCCAGCAGTCATATTGCCACTTCGGTTGTATTTACTGCAATGGGGAGAGAGGAGGCAACATGGCTTGCCTGAATAAGGAATCAACAAAGGACTTTTTAATCCATTCCCCGAGGCACTTGAGCTGGTGAGTGGCCCGTGTTCATCAATTGGGGACATCACTAGATGTTTGGAGTGGTTCTGTCACTGTACAGTTGCCCACCCGGACTGCAACTACCAGCATGCACCTTTATTAGGAGGAGGGGCGTAACAACATTTAAGCAGGGACGGAACTTCCATCAGCTGTACCGTGTCTGACCCCCTGCAGCAGCGTGGAGCCCGTGGAACCGGCACTGACGAAGGCCAATGAAGGCTGAAACGCATATGCCACTGCGCATTTTGTCATCATTAAAAAACCTTCCAAGATTCTGGAGTGGGCTGTGCCTGTTTTCCTTTGTGGGAGTAGGCGTGGTTTGATATAAATATATATATATATATATATATATATATATATATATATATATATATATATATATATATATATATATATATATATATATATATATATATATATATAATTATTATTAATATTATTATTTATTCAATCAAAAGTATGATCTTTCTCATCATAAAAAAAGGACATCAGAATAAAACAAGTAATATTGCATTAAAAAAATGTTCCTTAAGATATCCATTAAAATACAAAGTCCCATAAAAGCTGAGGGGTCTATTACGATGGCAGGCAAACAAAGTCCGCCCGCCATCGCACCGGGAGATGAGACTGCCCGCTATGTGTGTGGCGGTCCCGCATGTACAATTAGGATGCACCCACCACACTGGCGAGCGCATCCCGCATTTTTTGCATTGCGGCGGGCGGTGCTGTCAGTAGCACCTGCTGCAATGCAAAAATGGCATGTGTGCATTTGCATGCACAACGTGGCAGGCACCGCACCGTGACTGCCACGTTGTGCATGCAAATGCAGGAGGGATACCATATGTACCCCCCATGTGCCCTGCCAACCCCCAACATCCTGGGGGCCCATGACAGGCCCCCAAATGCAAAAACCGCATGCCTTTGTTGCCACCACAGAAAGGCTGGTTAACGCAGCCATTGTAATATGGATGGCAGTGTCTAGCAAACACCGCCACCATATTCATCCCTTTTCCACCCTGTTGACCGGTCGACTGGACGGAAAAACAAGCGGACAGTCTTCCCGTCCACCGCGGTACCCCCCGCCATCATGATATGGCAGGGGGTAAATGGAAGACGGGTGGGAGATTCTGTCAGGGGGATTGGCACCACCATGCGGGTGGTGATGATCCGCCCGACATAGTAATAGACCCCATAGTGAGCAGGATCAATCATAAAAACAGGTAGAGCTAAATAGGCACAACAGTGTTCAGAGACTAGTTAACACATTTTGACCTCTTCCACCAGGCAAATAGCAGGAAGCTCGAAATAGCGAACACTAACCAACTTGTGGTGTCTGATTTAAAAATGCGTGTGGCTTCCAAAGGACACATAATAGAAAGCATACGGCAGACAGGAGCTATCCAGGTTCTTCTAAAATCAGCATAGGAGGGACAACAAAAGAGAAAATGCTCAAGTGCCTCGGGAGCAGTGTGGCATGAAAGGCACCGACACATTTCCCCTGCAACTTCTCCTTGCATTTAAGGGAATGGTTCCATATCTAAGTTGGGTATACAGTGCTCGTGCCTGTGGTGGTTCGATATCGTCCAGGAACGTTTCAAAACCAAAACCACCTTTAACATTTAAGAACCTCACGGTTAAAGTGCCATGTGCAGTACGTTCAATGTTTTCCGAGACCATCAGTCCCCAGAACCTTTTTTTAACAAGGGGGACCATAGATTTAATAATGGTTCCAGGTTCCTCCCAGAGCTGCCCCAACCCTATTTTTAAGAACCAAGCCTTGATCTTGTTGACCACTTAATTCGACCTGTTTGCTTGTGCAGGGCAACCAGCTTGACAATAGCTTCCTTCAATGGGACCTGGGTGTTACTTGTCCAAACCCTTATCCAAAACAAGAGTGGCCTGAGAATGGCAAAGTGTTCAATAGGTTTTAAACCAAGATCTAGTCTTAGCGGCAGGAGTGGTGTGTTCACTGTCAGGTTCATGATGGCTCTAATACATTTATTTTCAGCAAGGGTTAAGTCCATCAGATTTTCCAGCCACTATAGCTCGGCCCCATATAGGGCCACTCCTAGTGCTTTTGCCCTATGAAGTTCTAGGATAGGTAAGATGGGCTGGTAAGGGGAGGCCCTAGCCCTGCATACTATGGAACAATCTACATGCTGGAGGGTCAAAGTGCTCTTTTCCAGCTGCGGATTCCATACCAGCCTATCACTGATACGAACTCCCAGGTAATCGAAGGACTTAACTTGCTCCAAAACTTGTGTGCCCAGCACAAGTTTACCCTTGCTGGATTTGTAGGGATTAAAAGTCATATATTTGGTTTTGGAGCAGTTTATTTATAAGCCCTTTTCCTTGCAAACCACAGCAAATTTATTTAGAAGGTTTTATATTCCTCGAGGTGTTCAGGCAATAAGCAGGGTGTCATCTGAAAAAAGCAGACAAGACACTGCGCTGCCTGCCAATTTCGGGGGGGGGTCACCACCACAATTATAGAGTTCACCAATTAAACCATTAATGTAGAGGGTGAATAATGTAGAAGCAAGGATGCAGCCTTGGCATACGCATTTCTGGGCCAGTATGTTATTGGTCAGGCTGCCATCGGAATTACACCTAACCTTGGCATAGATGTCGTAGTCTAGCCGAATCAGGATTCTGAGTATGTAAGGTGGTATTCCTAATTCGCTCAATGCTAGCTAGAGTTGGGACCGATCTATAGAGTCAAAGGCCGTCTTTAGGTCCACAAACACCACATATAGATGCCCTCCTCTGATGGTAATTTCCTTCCATATTAACAGGAGGAATCTAAAGACTTGGTTAGTGGTGCTTGTGGAGGCCCTAAATCCTGCCTGTAGATCAGACAAAACATTATTTTCCTCAATCCAATAATGGATTCTAGTCAAAATGATTTTGTAAAATATTTATTGAGAAACATCTATTAATCTGATGTGCCTATAGTTGCCAGGCGACCCTTTGTCACCCTTTTTGTGGATGGAAATAATTTCGGCGCCACACCAGGTTTCCGGAATGGCTCCCCCAAGCAAGATGGCGTTAAAGACTTTTTTGGAGCAAAATGCCCCATATAATAGGTTCGGCTTTGAACAGATCTCCTGGGAGCTCATCTAGGCCCGGGGCTTTCCCACTCTGCAACGAATTTATGGCCATGATGGTTTCATCTACAGTTATATTGTCTCCATCTGATATTTCAAAACCCTGAGGTTTCATATATGTGCCTGGATCGTATAAGAGCCCCTGGTCTGCAAATAAATCCCTAAAATATTCCTCCCACACATATATAAGCTCCAAAGTTACCTTGTGCAGGCAAGGACGCACTCAGACAGCCACTGGAAAATAACCATTTATTCGGTAAAGACTGTACCAGGCAGGATGATTCCTTTCACAGCTTGATGTCGATATTAGCCTGACACATTTCAGCGCTCATTGCGCTTTCTTCAGAGGTTCGACTATCAAATCCAAAATCAGATCAGCTGCTCGTTTAGACACACCACATTTTTATAGTCTATTGCCCGCCCTCTGTTGGACTTGCGTTGGTTTCTGTGCATTGTAGTGTGTGCCTCACATTACAACTCCAAATGGATGCAGCAAAACATGCTGTGGATCACAGTTCAAAGCCCCACAATGGTCCTCATGATGCCTGTACAGTCCTAGATCCTCTTGGTTGTCCGACAAATGCGGCTTGGTCGAATTACCAAACCACGTGGCCCCCATTTATAACGGGGTGGTGCCAGTCCTTTCACGGCAGGGCGCTGTGTTCAAATTAATGCTTCAAAGTTACACTGTGCAGGCAAGGATGCACTCAGACAGCCACTGGAAAATAACCATTTATTCGGTAAAGACTGTACCAGGCAGGATGATTCCTTTCACAGCTTGATGTCGATCTTAGCCTGATGCATTTCAGCGCTCTTTGCGCTTTCTTCAGAGGCTCGACTATCAAATCCAAAATCAGATCAGCTGCTCGTTTAGACACACCACGGTTTTATAGTCTATTGTCCGCCCTCTGTTGGACTTGCATTGTTTTCTGGGCGTTGTAGTGTGTGCCTCGCATTACAACTCCAAATGGATGCAGCAAAACACGCTGTGGATCACAGTTCAAAGCCCCACAATGGGCCTCATGATGCCTGCACAGTCATAAATCCTCTTAGTTGTCCCACAAATGCGGCTTGGTCGAATTCCCAAATCATGTGGCCCCCGGTTATAATGGGGTGGTGCCTGTCCTTACACAGCAGGGCGCTCGCTGTGTTAAAATTAAAGCTGCAAAGTTACCATGTGCAGGCAAGGACGCACTTAGACAGCCACTGGAAAATAACCATTTATTCGGTAAAGACTCTATCAGGCAAGATGATTCCTTTCACAGCTTGATGTCGATCTTAGCCTGACGCGTTATATTAAAGCTTTTTTCAAAAGATTTATATTTTTTTATTTGTGTGATCAAGGCAGGGGATCCTCCGTAATGTGTCATGGCCCCAAGCAAAATAAAAATAAAAATTTGTACTTTACAAGTTGGAGTCTGCTGTGTTGTCATTCCGGGGCAGGAGCAGAACCGCTGGATATCTATAGTAGATAGTTATAGTTAGGACCTATTTTCCATAGGAAATCCGCAACATTCTATTGGGAATATCTTTGGCGCCGATTGACGAATCTTCGCGAAATTTTCCAAACTTTTGGCCAGCTCCGCTCCGCTCCTACCCGGAAAAGTTTTGCGGTGATCCGTGAAGTGGGGGCTGAGAAAAAAGGGGGGTCCCAAAACACATTTTCCCCATGCAATTTCCCATAGGATCTCTTGTTGCAGCTACAGCCCGAACCACTGAACGGAATGACACCAAATTTGGCAAAGAGGTAGTCCTCAGTTTGGACTCGTGCCTTTTGCATATTTGGTGTGAATCTGTTCAGTAGTTCCTGAGAAAATTAGGGTAAAAAAGTTAGTGATATCTATGGCCACGGAGGATCCGCGAACCATACCCCACCGTAAGCGCACCCTCCCCGTCTCTCTAAATTCAAAACCAGGAACTGTTGGCGGCCATTTTCTGCCTCTGTAGAAGCGAGGCTGAAGATGGAAGGGGAATGAGTGTGTAAAAGATATAAAGGGGCAGAGTGGAAATACTCTGACCCTCTAGAGGTGCTTAGGGGTCCCAGAAGGACCCCCTGGGGCCCCCCTTTAAAAAAAAATTAAAAACGGCGAAATGCGCACACGGTGCGCGCATCCTATCGCGTTGGATGCATGGATTCTCTCGCGGTGGGTCCGCGGCTCCACGGCAAAGTTTTTTGAAAAACGACAAGACATTGGTTGTATGACAACTTTCTACACTGAAAGGTAGGGTGTATATTTCTGTTTTTTGAAGGTATGATTGTTATTGGTTAACAAAAACAGATTGTAAGGAACATTATATATGATAAGCTGATATGTTGAAAAGTCAAGTCTTGTGTAGGAACATTGTGTGCTGAACTTGTGACCTGTGAGCTCAGTGCAGTGTTCCATGACCTGTTTCTATGGTAACAGGCAGAAGGCAGATTGGGGGAAGGGTTGAAACCAATAGAAATGTGTGATTGCTTTTGAGTTTATGTGTGAAGGATTGTGATTTGATGTTTACATGTATATGTGTGGAAAATGAAAGGGAAACTTTTCCATTCTTTGCTTTTGCTGAGAGTTGCACAGTGCAGAGATGCTGTAAAAGAAAATATGGTGAGTGATTGATATACTTCTTAATCTACAAAAGAACTTGAAAGAGGAGTTATTTAATTGTGAGGGGATGTATGTAGACTATTTTGATTTTAATCAGACTAATGTATCTTTCCTGCTAAAGTATAGGGAGTACTTTTTTTCTCTACAATGTGTGTGCATGTAGAAACCATTCTGTGATAAGCATTTGTGTTTTTCATGTGTTTGTAAATAGATAACTGTGCTGTTTTTATATTTTGGTAGAATTAGAAACCAGTCATTGTTTATGAATTTGTGAAATGAGTTATGTTATGTTTCTATACTAAAATGTAGTACTACTTCTAGATGAAGAAATGTGTTTTGGTATAGTGCAAGGGATGGTGTTGTTTGTCTAGAATCACACAGTGAGTCTGTGTGCATTTGGGAACCACTGTGAGAGAAGCATTTACTAATATCTTGTATTTGCTGATAGATAACTCTTTTAAAACCTGTGATGTTGTCAAGTTTTAGTAGTATTAGAAGCCAGTCTTTGCTTATGTGTTGGTTAAATGAGTTAGGCTTTGACACAAAAGTGCAGTCCTGAAATATGTAGATTGTGTGCAGTTCCCTTACCAGTTGCACTGTAGTGAATGAGTTTGGGAAAATTCCTAGGGATAGTGGTGCATATCTAGAATCACAGTGTGAGATAGTGTGTATTTGGGATCGGTGTGAGAGAAGCATTTGGTGATATCAAGTATTTGCTTACAGATAACGTTTTTAAAACCTGTCATGTTGTGAAGTTTTAGTAGCATTAGAATCCAGTCTTTGCTTATATGTTGATTAAATGAGTCATGCTTTGACACTGATGTGCTGTACTTAAATATGTAGATTGTGTGCAGTCCCCTTACCCCTTTCCACAGTAGTGAATGAGTTTTGGTAAAGTCCTAGGATAGTGTTGATTGAGAGAAGCATTTGGTAACATTGTGTATTTAATGACAGATAACTGTTTTAAAACCTGTCCTGTTGTCAAGTTTTAGTAGCATTAGAAGCCAGTCTTTGCTTATGCGTTGATTAAATTAGTCAGGCATTGACATTAAAGTGTATTCATGAAATATGTAGATTGTGTGCAGTTCCTTTACCACTTCCACTGTAGTGAATGAGTTTTGGTAAACTCCTAGGGATAGTGTTGTTTGTCTAGAATCACACTGTGAGTCTGTGTGCATTTGGGAACCACTGTGAGAGAAGTGTTTGGTAACATCGTGTATTTGCTGACAGATAAGTGTTGTAAAACATGTCATGTTGTCAAGTTTTAGCAGCATTAGAAGACAGTTATGGCTTATGCTTTCATTATATGAGTCAGGCATTGACAGTAAATTGCAGTTGTGAAATATGTAGATTGTGTGCAGTTCTCTTACCACTTGCACTGTAGTGAATGAGTTTTGGTAAACTCATAGGGATAGTGGTGCTTGTCTAGAATCACACTGAGTTAGTGTGTATTTGGGATCACTGTGAGAGAAGCATTTGGTAACATCATGTATTTGCTGACAGATAACTGTTTTAAAATCTGTCATGTTGTGAAGTTTTAGTAGGATTAGAATCCAGTCTTTGCTTATGCGTTAATTAAATGAGTCATGCTTTGACATTGATGTGGTGTACTTAAATATGTAGATTGTGTGCAGTAACATTAACTCTTCCAGAGTAGTGAATGAGTTTTGGTAAACTCCTAGGATAGTGTTGCTTGTCTAAAATCACACTGTGAGTCTGTGTGCATTTGGGTAAGGATTATGATAGAAGCATTTGGTAACATCGTGTATTTGCTGACATATACCTGTTTTAAAACCGGTCATGTTGTGAAGTTTTAGTAGCATTAGAAGCCAGTCTTTGCTTATGCTTTGATTATATGAGTCAGGCTTTGACATAAAAAAAAGTGCAGTCCTGAAATATGAAGATTGTGTGCAGTTCGCTTACCACTTCCACAGTAGTGAATGATTTTTGGTAAACTCCTAGGTATAGTGGTTGTTGTCTAGAATCACACTGTGAGTCTGTGTGTATTTGAGAACCACTGTGAGAGAAGTATTTGGTAACATCGTGTATTTGCTGACAGATAACTAATTTAAAACCTCTCATGTTGTCAAGTTTTAGTAGCATTAGAAGCTAGTCTTTGCTTATGCATTGATAAAATGAGTCAGGGTTTGACACTAAGGTGCAGTACCATGTACTATTCTCTTCACTCTGACAGAACTGAAAATTTAAAAGTTTTACCCAAGCACTGTCCTAGAAGTAGTCTGATGATTTAGTCAGTTTCTAAGTACCAAATAGACTGCTTCAAATGTCTATGCAGTATGCATGTAGTGTTCTAACATACTATACACTTGTCTTTCACACCTTCAATTCCCTAGTCATTATCCATACACTTCCAGGAAACATCCTGTCACTTCCTTTGCAGTCCTCTAGAGAGCCATTCAACAGCATGTACTAATTCATTCACTGTGCCAAAACCCAAACACTTATAAATTCACCAAGACACTCTCTTTCCAGTACTCTAATGATTCAGTCACTGCCTAAGAATTCAGGCACTGAGCCAGGTCTTAGCACATGGACTTTTTCAAACCCCTATCCACTATGCTTGCAGTCCTCTAAGCACCTACACACTTGTCTTTCACAACTTCAGTTCCCCAGTCAGTATCTGTTCACTTCCAGCAAACACCCTGTCACTCCATTTGCACTCCTCTAGTGACCCATTCAGCATAATGTATTAATCCATTCACTGTGCCAAATCCTAATAAATTCACCCAGGCACTCTCCTTGCAGTACTCTAATCATTCAGTCAGTACCTAAGTACTCATCCAGTGACCCAGGCCTTAGTATATGGACTGCTTCAAACCCTTATCCACTATGCATGCAGTCCTCTAACCACCTACACAATTGTCTTTCTCACCTTCAATTCCCTAGTCAGTATCCATACACTGCCAGGAAATACCCTGTCACTCCCTTTGCAGTCCTCTAGTGACCCATTGAGCACCATGTACTAATCCATTCACTGTGCTAAAACCCAAACACTTATAAATGCACCAAGATACTATCTTTGCAGTACTCTAATTATTCAGTCAGTGCCTATGTATTCATACACTGACCCAGGCATTAGCACATGGACTGCTTCAAACCCCTATGCACTATGCATGCAGTCTTCTAATCACCTAGACACTTGTCTTTCACACTTTCAATTTCGTAGTCAGTATCCATACAGTCCAGCACTTGTCACTCCCTTTGCACTCCTCTAGTGACCCATTCAGCACCATGTACTAATTCATTCACTGTGCCAAAACCCAAACACTTATAAATTCACCAAGACACTCTCCTTGCAGTACTGTATCATTCAGTCAGTGCATAAGTATTCATGCTCTGAGCCAGGCCTTAGCACATGGACTGCTTCAAATGCCTATCCAGTATGCATGCAGTCCTCTAACCACCTACACAGTTGTCTTTCAAACCTTCAATTCCCTAGTTAGTATTCATACACTTCTAGCAAACACCCTGTCACTCACCCAGTGTGTCTCCTTATAGTACTGTAATCATTTAGTCAGTTAGCATGTAGTCTTTTAGTGAGGTAGGCTTTAGGGCATGAACTGCTTCAAAGTAGTATGCACTATGCATGTAGTGTTTTAACCATCGTCACACTTGTGGTTCAGGGCTATAGTTTCTTAGTCAGATTTTATATAAAATGTGTTTGTACAGTAATGGAATAGTATAAATTTGAAAGTTATTAATATACATTTATTTGTGATTCTTTTTTACAGATACAGAACAGGAGTGTTTCTCATCTGTTTCCACTCTTCTCGTGCAAGATTGTTTGGATGAAGGGTCCTTAGGTGTTTCATCATACTTGCTGTGCCGCACGAGTATTTTTTGTTAGGAATCCCTCGTAACAGAACTCTTTGGCAAATCATGCGAATGAAGAAGGTGGCATTGGTCTTTGTTTGCCCCTTGGAAAAAGTTAAAAATTTCTTCACCACTGAAGAAAAACGTTGTGGGCGTGGTGCCTTCTGCTAAAAAATTTCCTCAGATACGGTAAATATTTTAAAGCGGCAACATTTACAGTTTTTGTAAGTTAAACTTATAAAATTTTGTTAGCTGTATGCATTTTATATATCTGTGATTTGTTTCTTGTGGTATTTTGTTGAGAATACCATATTGTTTTTTTTTTAACAATCTTTCTGATTTTCCAGGTCTGTCGTCGACATCCGTGGTTCCCACAGGAGTGTTCCGCCTTGTTGTTTTGTATTATTATTGTTACATTTTGTTTATTAGTTTATTGTTTATATTTATGTTAATAAAAAAATAAAGTTTGAAAATAGTTTATCGTTTATATATTTATTATTATAAAAAATAAAGTTTGAAAAAATTTTTTATAATGTTTTTGGTTGTTCTCTTAACTGCTGTGTGACTCTTTCTTGTTCTTATTACTGTTATTTGATGGAGTCCACCATGGTGTTAAATTTTGGGGCACTTATCGCTGGAAATCTGGTGATATCTACAGTTTGCACCAACTTGTGAATAGTGTGTTAGATTTATCTCAACTTTACTTCCGTTAAAGTGCTGATAATGAAATGGAGAGTAGCCGTTCCCGTGCAAAAAGACACGAGGTGCACCTTTGCGATTTATTCTAAATATTTAAATTCTGAATTGTATTGCACTGAGGTATTGGCTGCACTTACAGTGTACACACAAAATCTATTAAGAAATGTCATTGTATTTATATTGATTGGGAATAGTGCGTCACATGCTGGATCTTGACGAGATACACTGCTCAGTTCGTATATTGTTGTGCACACGAAAAAAATCACATCACAACTTTCACACCAATTGCAATGCGACACAAATTCCGGCAATAAGACACGTTAGCACCGGGGATTTTACACCTGCTTTCTGCTGGTGTTAAGCAGGACCATGAAAGGGAATACAACTAAGCGCCACACCAGAACACCCACAGGTGCCATAGAGTCAATGAGCATGATACAGGTATACCCATGAGGGCCAGAAGACTCATCTCAACAACTCCAGGACCGCCAATGCCCCCCAAACCCACATCTTAGTAAGTGTATCCCTGTGGTCATTGTCTTAGCATGATAGGCACGAGCCCTGCAACATCACAGTGTGCTGTCACCTCAGCATTGGCAGTGAGGCTGGATGTGTAGCTACGTACGCATCCTCCTGCATGCACAACTGGCATGTGCAGGTCTGTCGTTCACAGGTCAGTGCAGGGGTGTGCCTATCCGGCAAGGGAAACGGGGTGTCTCGGACATGTCCGTGTACAGGAAGTTCGGTAAGTGTGTCTCTGTGTTCTGGTGTGGCCTGTTACAAGAGCCGCAGCAGTCGATGTTGTAAAGTGGCATGCACCACCTCCAAACAAATGTAGCAGGACATGCGCAAATAGGCATTACAATGGCGTGCCGTACGAGTGCACGAGATACAACAGCTCACCGTACCAAAGTGTGGGGGCTCGTGGGAGGGAGGAGCAGCCATTTGGCAACATAACACACAGTGAACTCGACCATGTGCCACATGCTGGGCATCTCATCCATGATGACCACGGTCTCAGACATCCCACAACACCAACGACTGGCCTTTGTACACATCCTGTATGAATGCAGTGTGGTTTTAACTTCTATGCTCATTCAGTGGTGTGATGTTGGCAGGTTGTGTGACTTGTGCTCCTTGTTGGTGTATTTCATTTTGGCCATTGTTAGTCTATATGTGTGTTGTACTTAATTGTGCATGTGTGCCATTCTGCCCATCTCCCCCACTCCCCCAGTCCCTGCTTCGTCCTCTTCCTAGTGCTGTTGTGTCTATAATTGTGTTGCTGCACACATAAATACATGTAAAGAATAAATTAGAATAGTTTAAGGATTCTTTTAGGTTTCAAAACTTCCCTATTGGTTTCTTTTTAATTTTCCATATGAACCGTTTTTTTAAATATTCAACAACACATAGAAGTCAGAAGTGCAACGTATTCTATCAACACACTTTCTAGAACATTCTACAATACGTGCAGCTTAAAAGTTCAAAGATTTTTTTAAACTTTACGATATTTTTTTGTAACATTTTCTTGAACATTTAACGACACGTGCAGGTTAAAAGTCGACGATTGTTTTAGGTTCGAACAGTGCCTTCCAAATGCAAGTAGCAGGTGTGGTTGAGCTGAGCAAATTTTATCCTATGATATGTACTCCACGTTGAAACTGTTTTTTCTTAACCAATCACAAAGATGCTTTTCCACAAAACTAATGTGTACCCTACTTTTAAAAAAGAATGCTTTTCATGATATCTTCAGAGATAAGTTAAAGATAGGAATTAGCATTTAAAAAACCTTTGAAATTCACTGAAAAAAACCATAGGTTTCATGCACGGTATAGTCAGGAATTGGCATTTAAAGAACCTTCGAAATTCACTGAAAAAAACAAAGGTTTCAAGGGCGTTATAGTTAGGAATTGGCATTTAAAAAACCTTAGAAATTCACTGAAAAAACCATAGGTTTCAGGGGTGTTATAGTTAGCTGGACATTTCCCTCATACAAAACCCTAGAAATTCCCCTGTTATAGTTAGTTCAGCTAACTATAACTTGCGCCCCCGCAATGCACTGCTGATGATGTCACATATTACATCACTCATGACATGGTCAGTGACATCATTGATGACACCACTGATGACATCTCAAATGACATCACTGATTACATCACTGATGACGTCATCCATGTGATAAATTAGTGCATCTTCTCACACCCTAATTTAACCGTTGATACACCAAGTCAAAATTTCAGACGTCCATTCTCAAAACCATAGATGCTCCAATACCAGTAACTACATACCCACTCATTAACTCTTAGGTCTACATAAACCTCCACTCCCTCACCTGTAAAGTCACTCATACTTACAGTCACTCCGTACAAGACTATCATATGCATTTATACACCTATATAAACACTCACACACCGCCAATCATCCATTGAGGTACTGACACACCTAGTCAGTCGTGCAAGTAATTAAACACAGTCAAATTTACTCACCTATACAGTTAAACACACTCAAGTTCACTTACTCATAAAAATAGTACCACATTCTTACGCATTTATACAATCATTGATACAAGCACACACTCATCCATACAGCCACTCTCACAATCACACACTCTCACATATACCCACTTATATACTCTTACACACATATATATTGCCTTTCACATATGTAGTTAGTCACACATGTACCACTGAGATATAAATTCAATCCCTAACACACCCATACATACACTCAACCAACCATACAGTCCATCACAGATGCACTCTTAAAAACATGCACCCATAGAATCACCCATTCACACATCTATGCATAGAGTCACATACACCCTACCCACACAAACACTCAGGCACCCATACAGATACTCAGACATCTAATCAATAACCCATATAGACACTCATATAGGTATTCACAAAACCATGCAGCCACTTATACACCTACACACAGACACATACAGACATTCACACAGTTTAGTCACTAGTCTGCAGAAAGATACATTTAATGACTCACTTATAGAGTCAGTTACGCACCTAGAAAATCATCCATTCACACACTTGTACACCCACTCATTCTTCCACAGGTTCTTTCACTATAAATATATAGAACATATTTAAACTTTACAGAAACACAGTCACTAGATGACGTCATCAGTGATGTCATCAGTGATGTCATTTGAGATGTCATCAGTGATGTCATCAGTGATGTCACTGACCATGTCATGAGTGATGTAATATGTGACGTCATCAGCAGTGCATTGCGGGGGCGCAAGTTATAGTTAGCTGAACTATCTATAACAGGGGAATTTCTAGGGTTTTGTACGAGGGAAATGTCCAGCTAACTATAACACCCCTGAAACCTATGGTTTTTTCAGTGAATTTCTAAGGTTTTTTAAATGCCAATTCCTAACTACAACGCCCCTGAAACCTTTGGTTTTTTCAGTGAATATATATATATATATATATATATATATATATATATATATATATAAACAGTCCTTCTCTGCTCTTCACTATAGCAAAAACAAGAAGGTACGGGCCTCTTTCCTCCGGAAAAAATCAGCAAAGAATGGATGAAGCAGGTATTTATTACTCCCAAAGAATTAAATGTCAATAAATCATAGGACCAGTGTCCTCCATGATGCGTTTCACTCCACGCAAGGAGCTTGATCACATGATGCAATGCAGTGTGATGACGAAATAAATAGAGGAGTACACAAAAATTCAGTGAAAGTGGAAAACAGACTAAAAATATCAGTAAATAGGGTCTCAAAGCATCCGAAGAAAACACAGAATAGTGAATTTGCCAGATGTAAAAAGAGTTAATTGAGTAAAACGTGGTGGTGATGTGTATAAAAAAAAAATAATAATATCAGAAAATACAAATAGGTTACAAGAAGGCGGTAATCAAAATATATATATATATATATGTATTACCTACTGGCAGTCGCCAGTAGGTAGTTATAGTTAGGACCTATTTTCCATAGGAAATCCGCAACATTCTATTTGGAATAACGTCGGCGCGATTGACGAATCTTCGCACAAATGTCCAAACTTTTGGCCAGTTCCGGTCCGCTCCTATCCTGAAAATTTCACGGTGATTCATCAAGCGGGGGCCGAGAAAAAAGGGGGGTCCCAAAACGCAGCTACAGCCCAAACTGCTGAACGGAATTACACCAAATTTGGCAAAGAGGTAGTCCTCAGTTCAGACTCGTGGCTTTTGCTTAAATAGTGTAAATCCGTTCAGTAGTTCCTGAGAAAATTAGAGTTAAAAAGATAGATATATTTGGGCGGAGCCTAACCGCACATCTCATCGTTAGATCTGATTGGCTGTCAGTACTTCATCCAAGAAGTGTTGACAGCCATCTTGGGACCAATATACATGATAGCACCTCATTAAAAAGCATTGCAGTTAATAAAAGGTTTTAAGACTTTAGTTACATTGTAAATCATTTGTTGATGGTACCATACTCATTTTAGGAATTGTGGTGTGTTCTAAGGTGATTTTACCATGTGAAAAAGCCTTCTGCTATGATATCATGAATCATGTTTGAGAGAAAACTATTTTCTCATGCTTTTCCCACAGAGGTTTGGAAGGTGATCTATAAGCTAAACTGAGAGCATATTTTCTGTAAATTCACATTATCTTTCTCAGTCATGTGAGAATGAAGTCTGACATTCTCAGTAAAACATGCCCATCCAATAAGGGCATAGACTGTCAGTTGATTCCTTTGTGTTCTACTGCAGCTTCCCAGAGTGTTCTAAAGAACAACTAGAGCGCTAACAGTCTTACTTATGACAAAAGTATGGCACACCTGAAGCCATTTTGATTGGAATAGACTGGTAACACTTAAACCATTTACTTTAGAAAGGAACAAAATGAGGGGGTTCATTTTGCCATAGAAATTATGGTTAGTGCTGCAGAAAGAAAATTTAAGGCACGTTTTAAGTGAGATCTCAAATCCTCTTCTATTCCAGTCGAAAATTCTGACATGCAGACTGAAACAATCACTTTCAATACCAGCAGTAGGCTTCCAGTTAACTCCCTAGTGAGCAGTAGCTTTACTACAGTGATCTAATGAACAACTAGAGTGCTAATATTCTGAATTTTTGGCTAATGTGTGACACATCTGAATACCTTCTAGATGGAATCAAAGTAAAAAACTGAAAGCATTTCCTACTGAGGAGACTACAGTAAATGAGGAAATTAGGAAACTTCATAACAAATAAGTCTCCCAAGATGGCCACCAGAGAAAAAAGAGCCCAAATGTAGCACAAATATCACCCAGATGTAGCCCACATATAGCCCAACGACAAAAGTGTGCAAAACACTTTTTATTTTTAGTTTTTCTGCAGTTATATATAGTGCAGACTGGTCAGGTATTGGAGCGTTACATCTTACTTGGACACCTTATTGCGTATTTTGCACGAAGTACATGAGATTGATCTTGCGAAACATTGAACTTTATGATTCTGTTAACCTGAAGTTGCTCTGAACCGGGCTTTGTAACACCCTTTTTTACCTACTGGCTTTAGTTAATTCTCACTGTAATGTATTAGGAAAGAGGATTTACTGTTTTTATGTACACATTTATGATCTATGTTTCTAAATCAGATCGAATAAAGTTTAATGAATTCTATGGCAGGACGGAGGCGAGGATTATGCATATCTTTCTTCACTTATTTGCAAAGCAGTTAAAAAAAAACATAACACAACAATCATTAAACAAAAGACGACACAACCCATGAACCATTAGGGGGGTAGTCTCCAAGGGAACTATAGTCCAATCATATCACAGCCCAACGTATATAATATCGTGACGTCCCTTCCGCTTCCTCTTTCTTCACTGCTCATCAGTTAAGTGCATTCCTTACATTCTTGGCGTAATCTGACATGGTTGCTGTTTGTATAGCGTTTCTTGTGCACGATATTAGCATTATTGCCTTGGTATTGTTTCATATTCCCTGCGCAGCAGGCTCTTACCCGAGAGCGTTCTCCCCCTCGCAGTTTCTCCCGCTGTGCGCTCTGCGCGCGGTGAGATCCTGTCAGGCGCGTCTGGTCCGAGCGAGGCAGCTCCGTCGAGCGCTCCCACTGGTCTTTACGCGCATTTGGGAATCCGGTCACTCCTTTAGTGTCCACTTGATTCCCGACTAACCCTCGCCTAATTTTGACACCGCTATGCGGTGATTTCCCCACACACCCACGTTAGTGACAATTACCATCTGGTGTTGGTAATTGGTATTGCGCCTCAGTCTATTCTTATAACAGCTTCGGGGAAAGCCCAGCTGTTCGAGCACCGGTGAGGGGGCTGCCTTAAGGATTTTAAGGGCATTTGTGCTGTGCTCACACCCTCTGCTATCATGTCTTCTCCAGAAGACCATGTTTACTCCTCCTACCAGGAAGTGGAGGAGGAATGGCCCCCCAACTTCTCCCTCCAGCAGTAGACCAAGCCCTTTCTCTGGCTATTTCTAAGGCGCTGGCTCCTCTAATGGATCAGGTTGATAAGCTGGCGAAAAGCATCCCTGGGGTGTTCAGTGACCCAGATCTGGTGGTGGCGGGTCCCAGTAGCTCCCAGATGGGGAATAAAAGGGCTGTTAAGCTTAACGCGAGGCACTTGGAAGGATTTGATAAACTGACGGAGACCTTCCTCAAGAGTGTGCGAACGCTAAAACATGCACCCTGCAGGGAGGAGGAGTCGTCCAGAGAAAATTGCGATGCTGTCACCACTATTATAGACCCCTTAGAGGGAGAGCGTGTATCGGAGGACGATTTCTCCTAGGTCGGCGGAGTGGAACCATGACACCAAAGTGGCAGAGTATGTGGTGGGGAAAATCCATCAACCCCTTGAAAGGGAGGTCAGGAATAGGATAAGGGGAGAATGCCCATGGCCCTCACTGAAGGAGAAGGTGGCACACACGCCTGAAATTGATGAGAAACTATGTACATTTTTCTCCAAGTATATGAGGGATCCCAAGAAAGGAATTGATAGGTCTTGGACGTGGTAGGGCCCTTGACCCAAATTATTCAATTGGCGGAGCGTTCAAAAGAGTCAGGATCCCCTTTGTCCACGGATATTGTGGCTGGTTGGGCACACTACCCTAAACCCTAAAACACTACCCCCTCCACTACCCAAACACCACTGCACTACCCTAAACCCTAAAACACTACCCCAGTACGACTCCCTACACGACCCAAATACGACTGCACTACCCTAAACCCTAAATCTACACCCAGCACAACCCCCTACACTACACAAACACCACTGTACTACCGAAAACCCTAATACACTATCCCAGCATGACCCCCTACACTACACAAACACCACTGCACTACCCTAAACACTAAATCTACCCCCAGCATGACCCCTACACTACACAAACACCACTGCACTACCCTAAACCTCTACCCCCAGCGCGACCCCCTTCACCACCTAAACACAACTGCACTACCCTAAACCATAAAAACAATACCCCAGCACGACCCCTGCACTACCCAAACACCACTGCAAGACCCTAAACCCTAAAACACGACCCCCTACACTACACAAACACCACTGCATTACCCTAAACCCTAAAACACTAGAACCCAGCACGACCCCCTACAGTACACAATCACCACTGCACTACCCTAAACTCTAAAACACTACCCATACACTACACAAACACCACTGCACTACCCTAAACCCTAAAACACTACCCCCAGCACTACCCCTACACTACACAAACACCACTGCACTACCCTAAAACACTACCCCAGCACTACTCCCTACACTACCCAAACACCACTGCACTACCATAAACGCTAAAACACTACCCCCAGCACAACCCCCTACACTACACAAACACCACTGCATTACCCTAAACCCTAGAACACTACCCCAGCACGACTCCCTACACTACCCAAACACCACTGCATTACCCTAAACCCTAAATCTACCTCCAGCACGACCCCTACACTACCCAAACACCACTGCACTACCCTAAACCATAAACCACTACCCCCAGCACGACCCCCTATACTACACAAACACCACTGTACTACCCTAAACCCTAAAACACTACTGCCAGCATGACCCCTACACTACTCAAGCACCACTGCACTACCCTAAACCATAAAACACTACCCCAGCACGACCCCCTATACTACACAAACACCACTGTACTACCCTAAACCCTAAAACACTACCGCCAGCATGACCCCTACACTACTCAAGCACCACTGCACTACCCTAAACCATAAAACACTACCCCAGCACGACCCCCTACACTACCCATACACCACTGCACTACCCTAAACCCTAAAACACTACCCCCAGCACGACCCCCTACACTACTGCACTACCCTAAACCCTAAAACACTACCCCAGCACGACCCCCTACACTGCCCAAACACCACTGCACTACCCTAAACCCTAAAACACTACCCCCAGCATGACCCCCTACACTTCCCAAACACCACTGTACTACACTAAACCCTAGAAAAAAACAAAACACCCCATGCCCAATCCCCCTTACCTCTCACTCCTCGTGGTTCCTCTCTCCTCGTGGTTCCTGCTTCACGTCGTCTCTGAGGGTCAGTGCACGTCGTTGTGAGGAAATGGAACAGCCTCTGTTTCCTTACAACAACGTGGATCGTCTACATGTTTTTTAGAACGCATGGTCATTTACCATACATACCTTTAAAACAAAATTTGTTGTAAAGGCATGCGTGGTAAATGACCATGCGTTCTAAAAAAATGTGTAGTAATTACTTCGCGATGTACAACACATGCGTGGTAATGCATGTGTTGTAATGGTATCGAGAAGTAAAAAAGTCGAAGCTGGCCCCTGTTCTTCAGTGAGACGGTTATTTGATTAATTAGGAGGAAGGAATGTTTTTTTACCGAAAAGTGCATTCCCAGCTGTTGTATTGTGAAAGTGTCCGCGTGGCCTGGTTTCACTTCCGGTGAGAAAGTGGAAGAGTTTGTTTGGATCTAAAGGAGTTCCGTTGTTGGACGGGCCGGTGCAACACGTCATCAGAAAACATAGCCAATGGAAAGCGTCCTCCCTGAAGTGTGGAGCAGTGCAATGAGAGGTGAAAGAGTGTGCGTCCCACCGCAGTATGACCGTACCGCTTGACCCATGTGCTGCCTCCAGGGTACGGGAGGAAGAAGTGGCATCGCAGGTCCTCTTGAAGAGCGTTGTAGCACTAATTCTACATTTTGGTACTAGGGCATTTTAACTTTGTTGTTCCTGCCAGATACAAAGAGAAGATCCTGTGTTATTCAGTGCCCTCGTTACCTTTTTTGTGGGTTGTGGTGCTTGTCACTTTGCTGCCCCGCCGGTGCACACGACTGGGCACCCCACCTCATGTGCCATCTACAGGGCCTCTGCCCTCGGATCACTGGTTTCGGTTTCTGGAGTGGCAACATAAATAGTTGCTCCCAAAGGACTAGCCTGAACACTTAGGTGAATATCCCCTGCACCAGCATGCCACAGAAATTCTTTCCTAGCTCACCCACATCGATGAGGACGTCATAATAGCACGGCTCCGCTCGCAACACCGTATGATGTCATCGGAGCCATAAGAGGACCTCGCCGGCTTGCTGATGTCAGTTCCACCCATTTTTTCTGTGCCACCGAGGCAAACAGGCAGACCGAGACATTTTCACATGTATACATAGTATAATAAATATATATATATTCACTGAAAAAAACATAGATTTCAGGCACATTATAGTTAGAAATTAGCATTTAAAAAACCTTAGCAACTCACTGAAAAAACCATAGGTTTCAGGGGCGTTATAGTTAGTTGGACATTTCACTAGTACAAAACCATAGAAATTTCCCCGTTAAACTTAGTTCAGCTAACTACAACTCGCACGCCCGCAATGCACTGCTGATGTCATCACATATTACATCACTCATGACATGGCCAGTGACATCACTCATGACATCACTGATGACATCTCAAATGACATCACTGTTGACATCATCCAGGGAATGTGTGTTTTTCTAAAAATTAAATATGTTTTATATATGTATATCTCAAGTTCGATGGAAGAATAAATGTGTATATAAGTGTCTAAATGGATGATTATTTTTTGTAAAATTGATTGTACAACTGACTGATTAAGTGCTTCTTAGTGAATACATGGGTTAGTGAGTAATGTTTAAATATGTAAATATCTGTATCAGTCTCTCACTTTGTGTATAGGTGGCTGCATGGGGTGGTGAGTAGCTACATGAGTGTCTATATGGGTTATTAGTTGGTTTTTTGAGTATCAGTATGAGTGTCTGAGTGTCTGTATGGTTCGGTGGGGGGTATTACTTAGTGCATAGATGCATGAATGAGTGACTCACTGTTTGTATGTGTTGAAGACAAGCATGTGTGCAGGACTGTATAGGTGAATGAGTGTGTGTATGGATGTGTTAGTGAGTGAATGACTGTCTCAAAAGTGTCTTTATGAGTAACTACATATGTTTTAAACTAGTATATGTGAGTATTGGTGTATATAAGTGAGTATATGTGAGAGTGAGAGATTGGAAGAGTTCCTGCACAAATAAGGAGGTGTTTCTATAAGTGATTGTGATTGGGATAATCGCCTCAATGACTGTAGAGGGGCGGGGTCGCCATTTTATTTTAAAAAAGTTTCAAGGTGACACAGGTCGTGGCTGAAAACTGTGACTATGCGGAGCTCCTGGGGATAAAAATCTCATTTAAATCCTCCTGTATTATGTTGCTGGTAGTGTACCGCCCACCACAGAGCTCGCCAGATTTTAATGACGCCTTCTTGGAGCTCTTGACGGATTTGGGCTCCAGATATAAATCCCTTATGGTGGTAGGGGACTTCAACTACCACTGGGATAAGGTACCTAGAGACCTCACAGAGGTAGAATTCGAAAATAATCTTTCCTCGCTTAACTTACATCTACTAGTTGTGGGACCAACGCATGTGAAGGGCCATACACTAGACTTAATTTGGTCTTTCATATCCCAGACAGAAATAACTGAGGTCAGTCCCTGCATATGGTCAGACCACTTCCTGATCAAGTGCTGGGTTCCAGGAGACCCCTCACCTGCAGTGTCCAGTCAATTTTGGAGAAAGGTCCGGTCTTAGAAGAAGATAGAAGCAGACTCTCTACTTTCCACGCTGCTTCCACTTCACTTCCTAAGAAGAGGGAGACGAACCTAGACTCCGATACTACAGCCCTTATGGCCTGGATCCGTGCTGCTCTGGACAAACTGGCCCCTGAGCGGCTTGAGAAGACCAGAGCAAAAGGAAAGGGAGCACCGTGATTTGATGCCTCACTTAGGGAAAAGAAACAAGCCCTCCGTAAGGTGGAAAGAAGGTGGAGACTCAGCTATAGCCCAGCGGACTCAGAAAATTATAAAATGCTTCTCTCAAAATACAAGGCGGATATCCTGGTGAGGAAGTCAGCCTTCTATGAGAATAGAATTAGAGGGGCCACGAACAAACAAAGGGAGACCTTTGCGATCCTAAGGAAATTGACGCAGCTGGATGGGAAGATTCCTGCTAGTGACCAACCCGACTGAGACACCTTTCAGAGGTTCTTTCTTCAGAAAGTACAGGACATTATTAGGGACATCACGGAGATCCCAGCTGAACCTCTGCTGTCATCTTGCCCTGCTAGTCAGGAGACGATAGGGACGTTGAACAGTTTCCCATTTATTGACGAGGAGAGCTTGGCTGAGCTTGTCGGCCAAGTCAAGTCAGGCTCCAGCACGGATCCATGCCCCCGAGAATCTTTCAAATGGCCCTGCCTGGTATTCAAACTCAGCTGTTGAGCCTACTGAACGATTCATTAGAGGCGGGCTATCTCCCAGTCCAGCTGAAGGAAGCCAGGGTTTCTCCACTCTTAAAGAAAGCAGGAGCAGACACCAAGGCTTTAAAGAACTATAGGCCTATCTCGCAACTGCCATTCCTGGGCAAAATCCTGGAAAAACATGTTCTGAACACACTGGCTAGCTACCTGGAGGAACATTGTTTACTCCATGCCAGGCAGGCGGGATTTCGGCCCCAACACAGCACAGAACTAGTAATGGCCACTGTCACTGATGAGCTGAGAATCAGGGCGGACAATAAACAGCCTTGTGCCCTGATTCTATTGGACTTGTCAGCGGCATTCGATACGGTCAGCCATACCATCTTGCTGGACCGTATCGCAAAGCTGGGAATAACAGGACAAGCGCTCAAGTGGCTTGAATCTTTTCTAACGGGTTGAACCCAGAGGGTGCAGCTGAGAGACCAGTTATCTGAGGCAAGTGATGTGACCTGGGACGTACCCCAGGGGTCCGCACTTTTTCCCTTGCTCTTTAATATTTACCTACAACCCTTGGTGGAGGAGCTAATGCATAGGAATTGTCAAACTTTTAACTATGCTGACGATACCCAGCTATTGGTCCAGCTGGAAGATACAAGGGAAGCACAGGAATCGGTAAGGAATTTGCTCCGATTCACTGTAAATTGGATGACCAATAACCTTCTGAAAGTGAACGCTGAAAAAACAGAGGTGCTGGTCATCGCAAACCGAGTCAATCCCTGGCGCGATCTGTTCTGGCCCCCAGAACTAGGTACAACACCTATTTCTGGTAGGGTGGTCAAAAGCCTGGGGCTAAAGGTTGATGTAGACCTTTCCATGGCCCCTAAAGTCTCGGCGGTGGTGGGGTCTTGCACGGGGGTGCTGAGGCAACTGCGAAAGTTAGCACCTATTCTATCAGCCCCCACTCTGCAGTCCATCGTGTCCACCACAGTCATCTCGAGGCTGGATTATGGAAATGCTTTATATCTTGGCCTGCCGCAAAAGTTGTTGAGGAAACTGCAGGTGGTGCAGAACGATGCGGCCAGGCTGATCTATTCCCTACCTAGGAACTCGAATGCAACCCCACTTCTCCGGATGCTGCACTGGCTGCCTGTTAAGTTTAGAGTGCAGTTTAAGTGTCTTTGCATGGCTCACAAGGCAATTTTCGGCAAAGCCCCAGAATACATTAAACAGCACCTGAGGAAGTACATTCCAGGCAGAACCTTGCGTTCGGGTAAGGCCAAAGAGGGCAGGGCTCTTTCTGTACTCCTCCCGCAATTGTGGAATACACTACCGGCCAGCCTGAAGGAAGACTCGCAGCTACTGTCCTTCAGGAATAACTTGAAGACTCATCTGTTTAAAAAGTCAACATCTTCGCCCTAACTGGGGCGGATGGCGGAGTGATCTAGGAGACAGCAGGTTATGTTCCTTTTCTGTGTGAGCGCTTAGAGACCGGCGGTGATAGGCGCTATACAAAAACACTATAGCATAACATAACATAACAAGAGTGTAAGTATGTGTAAGTTTCTGTAGAAGTAAGTGTGGTAGTATGTGTATATCTGTATATGCAATTAAATGGATGTTTGATAATTTGTTTGCATGTGTGACTATGTGTGTGAGTAACTCTATGGATGAGTCGCAGTGTGTAACAGGATGTATAGGTGTATGAGTACATATGATGAGTGAGTACATGTATGAGTGACTGTATAGGGACTGTTGGTGAATGAGTGGATGTGTGTGTAGATCTTGGAATTACTGAATAGGTGTGTTGTAACTGGTATTGGTATGTCCATTGTTTTGAAAATGTTAGTTTGTATTTTTGAGTGTGTGTATCAAAGGTTATATTAGGGTGAGAGGAGGTCTGCCACTCTATCACAAGGATGATGTCATCAGTGATGTCATTTGAGATGTCATTAGTGGTGTCATGAGTGATGTCACTGACCATGTCATGAGTGATGTAACATGTGATGTCATCAGCAGTGCATTGCGGGCGCGCGAGTTATAGTTAGCTGAACTAACTATAACGGGGGAATTTCAATGCTTTTGTACGAGTGAAAAGTCCAACTAACTATAACGCCCCTGAAACCTATGGTTTTTTCAGTGAATATATATATATTTCCAACAGATTTATATTTTTTTGTTTTGTTGAAGATATTTTGTTTGTTTTTAATGTTGAACTGACTGGAGTGGGAATAGTAAATGTTGCTACTCCTCTATTCAACACTTTCCCTACTGTTGCATTTCTTGGAGTTCAAAAAGTAAATTTTACCCCTCCCCATTCTAACACTTTTCTTACTGTTGTACCGACTGTATTGGGAATAGTAAATTTCACCCCGCAGCTATCCAACTTTTTTTATACTATTGCACTCACTGGAGAAGGAATTTAAAAGGTTTACCCCTCTGCAATCCAACACTTTCCACACTGTTCTACTGACTGGAGTGGGAATAGTAAATGTTACCCCTCCACAATCCAACACTTTCTCTACTGTTGTATTGACTGGAGTGGGAATAGTAAATTGTACCCCTCTGCAATCTAACACTTTCCCTACTTTTCAACTGACTGGAGTGGAAATAGTAAATTTTACCCCTCTGAATTCCAACACGTCCTCCACTGTTGTACAGACTGGGGTGGGAATAGTAAATGTTACCCCTCTGCTATCCAACACTTTCTCTACTGTTGCAGTCACTGGAGTGGGAATTTTAAATGTTTACCCCTCCACAATCCAACACTTTCCCTACTGTTTTACTGACTGGAGTGGGAATAGCAAACGTTATCCCTCTGCTATCCAACACTTTCCCTACTGTTGATTTACTGGAGTGGTAATAGTAGTTTTTACCCCTCTGCAATCTAACACTTTCCCTTCGGTTGTACTGACTGGAGTGGGAATAGCAAACGTTATCCCTCTGCTATCCAACACTTTCCCTAATGTTGATTTACTGGAGTGGTAATAGTAGTTTTTACCCCTCTGCAATCTAACACTTTCCCTACTGTTGTATTGACTGGAGTGGAAGTACTAAATTGTACCCCTCTTTAATCCAACACTTTACCCACTGTTGCACTAACTGTAGTGGAAATAGTAAATTGTACCAATCCACAATCCAACACTTTCCCTACTGTTGCACAGATTTGAGTGGGAATAGTATGTTACCCCTCCGCAATCCAGCACTTTCCCTACTGTTGCACTGATTTGATACAAAATAATACATTTTACCGCTGCGCAATCCAACGTTTTCCCTAATGTGGCACTGACTGGAGTGGGAATAGTAAATTTTACCCCTCCGCAATCCAGCACTTTCCCTACTGTTGCACTGACTGGAGAGGGAATAGTAAATTGTACCCCTACGCAATTCAATTCTTTTCCTACTGTTGCACTGAATGGAGTGGGAACAGTACATTTTACCCCTTTGCAATCCAACACTTTCCCTACTGTTGCACTGACTGGAGTGGTAATTGAGTTTTTTGTTAATTATACATTTTATTGCTGTAGCCTCAAACTAAAAGTAAGCATTTCATAATAAGAGCTGTACAAAACAGGGACATCTCCAGATGGGAAAATAATTGTGAAAAGGAGGACATATGGCAGGAAATAACATGTGTAAAAACAGATGATCTACAGTGAGTAGCTAAACCAAACATTTGAACATGTAAGTTCAGCGATGTAGTAAGTGACTAGGCAGAATATCTAGACACTCTAGGAACAAACAGTCAATTAACTTTCAGATCAGACATTTAATCATCGGGACTAAGGGCAAGGTCCATAAAGGCTTTGGAGAATGAAACCAGACTCAGCATATAATCATAGCCCCATAGAACAGAAAGACCTTCAGAAGATGATGAATCTTTAAAAACTAATCCAATATCTATATAGACTACTAAAAGGAATACAGATAAAGAACTGCAGTCAATCAAACAATCGTCAACATTTATTTGGTTTAGCAAACCACAAAAGTTACACATAAAAATATGACAATATATAAAATACTTAAATGAGAACTCAGAATGCTGAAAACAAAATGCTATAAAACACTACATGGCCATCCAAATCAAGTAATTTGAACTTCACTATCCTTTAAAACAGACAATTGTTAAAGTGTGCAGTGCCTCTTGGTAATGCCAAGAAATTTAAAATAGGCAAAAGTAATCTGTTAAAACAATGTTAAAACATCAAATACATAACAAAATGTTAAAAACAATATTTTTCCTACTAGCCTCTTTAATCGCATTGCAACAGAAATAAATCATATCACATATATATTCTGATTGAAGCAGCTGGAGGTAAAATAAAGCTGGCCTTCATTTCCTAATATTCAACACCCGCAAAAGTGGTAGAATACAATTTGTGCATGGTTTATGGTATAGTTGGCAGAAAAAAAGGAAATGCAGCATATTCTGGGTTGGATTACAGTCGCATGGGCAGGGCTCCAGGTATGCGTCATGATATGTTTTACTGGGGTATGACACCAATAGGTGAGTAATGCCGAATTTAAATCTTACAAGGTAAACTTTTTTAGAATGGATAAAAAGCAACAAAAGATATGGCTCAATTCTTTCTGTGGTAACCAAGGTAAAATAGTCGGCTACACATTTTGTTTCAAATGTTTTCTATGCTCCATCAGGGCATTAAAAAATTCCCTTTTTAATTGGGGCTTCATGACAGATGTAATGAGTTGGGGGTCAGTAAAACAATCCTGCCTCCCAATGAATGCCAACTGACTCTTATAGTGGCTAAGCCACGGTATTTTGTTAACATGATCGCTGTTTAAGCAATCCTGTATTATTGCTTGATTAAGGGCTGGTTCTTTGTTTGCCCAAATCGAGTGCCATAACATGATTTGGGCAATTTGAATTTGTTCTGTTAAAGGGATTAACTCCAATTCCTTATGACAAATGATAATCAAAAGACTTGGGGGGGACAGACATTACTCTTCTAAGAAAGACGTTTTCAGTAGTTTGTAAGTTTGACCTGATACAATGTCCCCAAACCCCAGCCCCCTTAAAGATGACAGCACAACAGCAAGCGTTATAAATATTAATAAAAGACTTGACTGGTTTGGAACCCAATTTCCTTGAAAACCTGAATAGATCTTCAAGAGTTCTATGAAAGCTCCTAATCTTAACTTTTAATAGAAGGGACCACGAGCCTTTGTGATCGAAGAGGACGCCCAGATAAGAGAAATATGAAAGCTGGAGTCGTTTTTAGTTATTGAAATAACAGGATCATTTTTTGTAGTGTTCTTTCCCCACCACCATAACATGTGTCTTTGCTGTATTAGTCTTTTAAACCCAGGTCGCTCATAAACGTATTGAATCTAATTACAAGGCTTTGCAACCCGACACCTGTTTATGAAATTAATACACAATCATCAGCATATAGTAGTGAGGGGAGGTTATTCTGACACACCCTTGGCACGTCAATCACCCTATCATTCAAAAAGCTCTCCAGGTCATTTATATACAGACAGAACAAAAACGGGGCTACAAAACACCATTGTCGAACACCACTTTTCATTTTAGTCAAAGATGACAATTCGCCGCCTGGCCCATAACTTACTCTACCAGTCACATCTCGGTGCATCTGTGCTACGAAGTGAACCAGGGGAGCTTTTATACCCATTCTTAGCAACTTCTTCCAGAGTTTCCCTCTCACAAACCAATCGAAGGCCGATGTTAGATCCATGAATCCCAGATATAAATTGCGATTTTTTGCCAAAGTGTATTTACTTATTATCAAGTGCAGATTAAGGCACTGCTCAACAGTGCCCAGGCCTCTTCTAAAACCATATTGGATATCTGAAAATGTCCCTTTTGTAACTATCCATGTTTCTAGACGGTCAAGTAGAACCCTGACCAATAATTTACATGTGGTGTCCATCAATGAAATTGGGCAATAACATTTAGGATTCAACCTATTCCCCTTTTTGAATATAGGAACAATTATTACACTCAACCACGACTTTAATGGGTCCGTGATTGCAACACAGAATGAACTGCATTTAAGAAACCCAAAGATAAAAGTGGGATATTGAGGTTCCTTGCTACCTGATAACGCAACTATAAAAAAATGGCAGCTCAAGGAATTCCAAATGAGGACAACATGGCTGTTTTCCCCAATCGCAGACCAATAGCTAATGCAGGCCCAAGCTCATCCAGTGCTTTCATTCTTATAGCTATTCTGTGGCTCCCCAAGGTGCAGAGAAGATATGATCTGCACAAGTCCTACTTAGACTTGTGTGCTCCAGGGTGTAGGAGACATACAGCACTATTGGGAGAACAGAAAATAGTTTGTCTAAATAATGGAACAACCGGACAATAAGAGATAATTTGGGTTCACACTATGAATAATATCAAAATTCAACCCAAGTCGACAGCAAATAAAGCAACAATCTAGAATGCATATCATTTGTGATTGTTGGTATGCAGATCTGGATAATGAGGACTGCTTTTATTTTTTTACACTGGGTGGCGCCTTTAACAAAAGGAATAGACAGTCGACGAGCAGATCCTGTAGAAACACTCAAAATTGCAATACAAGTGAATCATTATTATGAGGCAATTTCAAATATACCAAAGGGAATATGCCACAGGAGATGGCCTGGGATACACAGGCTGCTGTCAGTGAGCAAAACAGGAACTAAGGAACCATTACTTTGCTGTGAACACTGGGGCACTTAGGGTGGTCTCAGAGAAAGCTCCACAGGTGAATAAACCAACTGACAAATGTTTAAAACATTGACCATTAAGGGATGAAGAGCTGATTCAGTCCTGCTTGAATGCAAATCTACTGTGAGAAAGTCTGTGGGATAGGAAACAAGCACCCGACATGCTGTGCATTCCATCGGCAGTCCACTGAAAAACCTTCCTTTCTAGTGAATAGCACAAGCATCCTTAACTAGAGAAGAATCATTTAAGGAATATTCAACCTCTAAAATAACATTTAGCCAATTTAAAAAACATCATTAACTGCCAGGTTAAAGCATGGTGCTCTCAGGAAAATAAACTTGAGTTTGTAAAGCATAAGTACTCTAGAGATAATTGTGTTAGCTAATCTAATAACCACTGGCATTTTTTCCTTTATAAGTAGCATCAGGTTTTTTATTAACTAAAACTTAGTATGCTTAAAATTTGCTTACTTAACTAATGGAAGTTATACTCATCTCGGAAGTGTGAGGCCACTAAAGAATGTAGATGTGTGGCTAAATGTTGGAGTTGCTAACACGTTATAGGTCCTTTTGTGAGAAAGTGAATTATTAGTGGGGGTTTATGGTAGTTCAGTACAAGTAATAAACTCACTAATTTGTAAGGTTCAAGCAAAGGTTTCAGCAATATAAACCTGAGCTCAATTAGTAGTAGCTATGAAACACAGCAGAAAGGTATAATTTAAGGAAATAAGATGCAGCATTCAGAAATACAAAAGTGTTTAAAAAGTCAAAAACATAATTCAATAAAATCACACGCCAATTTATAAAAATAGAGTATATTTGAATGACCAAAGAGACAACAAATTACACATTCAATAAGGGAACCCAGAAATATGAATTTTTAAGATTTTTAAGTTTCAAAAGTAAGTTAATTAGGAGAGATTAAAAGACAAGTATATAATAGAATATAATAATAAAAAGTCATACAATTGAGAATGTGAAACTAAAAAGGGTATCTGAGAAAAAAAGAAAGGTCTAGGTTGTATATGGCTGAGAAGATGGTAGTCTAGCCTAGCTAATATGGGCAGATGTTTAATACAATGTTTATATAAAGAACTAAATAGCAATACTAAGCATATTCAAATAGTTATACTATCAATATAGGGAAAAGAACGTTTTTCACTATCACTAGGGAACATTGCAACAGGTGACTATAAAGTTAAATGTTTTACAGCGAGAAATACAGAGTAAATATAAGCTGTATCCAATCTATCATTATGACAAACTGCATACCACCAACCTTGAAAAGATAATTTGGAAACATTCTTCAAATTTTTGGTAATTTGCTGGAAAGCAACCACTATTAATAAGTCTAGAATCCACACATTAGCTAAGTACGTGGTCCAATCAGTAGATAAACTTCCTAAAAATATATTAGCAATGGACCAGGGAACAGTAGAGTAAAAAATTAAGTTAATTTGATTCCAAATGCTTACCCAAAAACTATAAATATAACAACAAGTAAAAAGCATGTTTTAACTCAGCATGTTCGGAGGAACAGGTCCAACAAGTGTCAGGGAGATCAGTGTGAATTTTATGTAGGGCCACAAGCGATAAGAGAAGTCTATTGTAAATAAAAAAGGGTGTTTGTATAGTTTTTGCCGCTCAAGAGGATTTCCTGATTTTGGTCCATATCTTGTTCCATAATAGAATTGACCATTCCACATCTAGAGCTTGCTCCCAGGATAGTTCTACCTTAGTTTTCTCCCTATCATAGCTAGACAGAAGTAAATGAGAATAAAGAATAGATGCCTTGGGGTGCGTAAGGAGAATGGCGTGCACACGTTTAGCAGAAGTAGATGCAGAAGGGAGAGGAATAGAAAAGTGAGCATATGCAGAGCTTGTTGCAAAAGTCTATATTTAGTTTGAAAAGAGGAGGGAAATCCAAAAAGAATGCCGGCTTGTGAAAAAGGTAAATAACCTCTTTTTGTTGAAGTAATTAATTTACCCAAATTAGGCCTTTTTGTCTCCGGGATCTCCAATAAAAAGATTTACCACAAATCAATATTAATTTATTATGCCAAATCATAGAATCAAGAAAAGTGTCATAATCAGTGGGGGTAGAGGATGATATAGACTATAATAAGTTACATGAATGTTTGAGTACAGAAGTAGATAGAGTTTGTGGTTTGCAGGTAAAAGATAAATATTCCTGAAAAGAAAAAGGAGAAATAAAAGATTGTTCAAGCTCAACCCGTAATGGACAGTCCAATGAAGAGTCAGAAAACCACAAAGATGACTGACGCAACAAAACGCCTTATGATATTTGGGAACATCAGGAAAATATACTCCTGCCTCTAATTCTCGACGTGTTAACTTTTAATATCAACATACAAGGCTTTTTGTTGTTCCACAGAAACAAAGAGAGAATAGAATTAATCTTTTGTAATGATTTAAAAGAGATATGTACTGGAATGTTAGAGATAGTATATGGAATAACGGGAGCTGACATTATTTTAATAGTGTTCAGACAACCCCAACAAGAGAGGTATAAAGGATGCCTTTTACTAGTTAATGTGGCAATTTGCTGTACACATTTTTCTACACATATGGAGATTGAAGATTTAATAGATTGAATGAAATATAAGTCTAAATAATGTATGTGTTAAGGATTTCATACAAAGTTTGATATAGAAAAATCTGATTTGAAATTAAACTTGGTCAAAGATAGTAGCTTACTTTTATCATTATGCAGCTTGTAACCAGAGACTAACGTGTAAGAAGTTACTTCTTGTAGAAACAGAGGGAGAGAAGTTGGGGTTGCGAGAAAAATAATAACACACCATCTGCATATGTTGCCAGTTTAACATGGTTGTTGTTAAAAACAAATCCATGGCTGTCTTGATTTCGATGTATTTTAGATAAAAAGGATTCTAAAACTAGGTTAAAAAGAAATGGGGAAAAAGGGTAACCTTGACGAACACTTCTACCTAAATGAAAATAAGGAGAAGTACGGCCGTTGGAAAAGATGGCAGCACGTGGACGGGAATATAGAATAGAGATCAAAGATGTAATGTTTGGGCCAAAACCTAAACATGTGATTGTTCGAAAGATGAAAGGACAATAAACTCGATCAAATGCTTTTTCTGCATCTAGGGCAATTGCTGCAAAAGATTCGGAAATGTGGGAAGTTTTTGATAAGATGTCAAAAAACAAACAATTATTATCAGAAATAAAAAGACCCTTGACAAAACCTGATTGTTCCTTACCTAGTAATTTAGAGAGATGTGATTCCAAATGTCGGGCTAGTGCTTTAGAAAACATCTTAAAATCAATTAGGTCTATAGTTTATACAATACTGTGGATCCTTCCCTTCCTTTGGAATTTAACAAATTAATGTTTCTAAAAAAGAAACAGAAGATTCACCCTAATGTAAAAAGCAAGTTATAAGAGCATATAATTTTGGGAGGAGAAACTGGGAAAATGTATAAAACAATTAAACTGTAAAGTTATCTGGTCCTGGAGCTTTGCCTTTTTTAAGTATATGTTATGCAGTGTGAAGTTCTGTTTGTGAAACATCAGATTCTAATAATGCAAAATCAAGTGAAGTGTCAGAGGGCTTTTGGATAGTGGAAAGGTCTTGAAAGATTTGACTGTCTGAGGCTAAGTCCTCTGATGTACATAATAACATAAAATTGAAGAAATGTTTTCAGGATTTGTGAATCTTTAAACTTTGGCATTTGTTGTGAATCTAAAATTGACTCAATATTAAGTTTGTTATGTCTAACCTTAAGATAATTTACTAATAATTTGCACTCAAATTTAATACATAAACTGAAGCACTATGGGTCTATTAGTAAGGCGGTTGGAAAACCACCCCAACCGTGATGGTAGCGGAAACCAACCGTCCGCTGGTACCGCGGCAATACTGGCGGCCCGATTAGGATCAACCGCATGAAATTCCCGACCGCGGTGGAACGATGCCACAAAAGACCGCTGGTAGTGGGCGGAGCTGGTGAAAATCCATCCACGGCGGCCGGATTCGCGAACCAGCCGCAAGGCCAGTGGAGTCAACGCACGTAAAATTAGGATTCCATTGAGATGACAGCTGAACAATTCGCTGTTTCCGATCACCGCAATCGCAAACAGTGATGAATGGGAGAGCTGGCAGAAGGGCTGTTGCATTGCCACCGCCGTGGACGCTCCGTGACAAATATGGCGGTCGTAAAAAAAACACACCAGGCCACCAAGTGCACAAATTAAACTAGCTTTGCCCCCAAAAACATCTAACACACCCCAATGACAAACCCCCATGGCAACTTAATAAATACAAATCCCAGGACAACACACCTGACGGCAATACTCTATTTTGCCACACCCACATAGCTGAGTATAAAACCAGCCCCTTCCCTGACCAATATCCTTTGCACTACTTCAGCCCTGAAGGGGCCAACCCCTGCAGGACATTGGATAGGCAAAACACCACAGATCTCACCAGCACAACAACACACACACACACACCACCTACACCACCCTCACAACTGCACCTCAAACCATTTGCACATCACACACCATGGCACAAAAGAAAAAGACCAAATTCACTGAGAGTGAGTTGTCAGTTATGACTGATGAGATAATCAGAGTAAAACCACAATTGTTTGGTACCCTGTTCAACAGACACCATTAGCCAACAGAGAACAAATGTGGACATGGATAGTCAACAAGGTCAATGCAGTAGGGACTGTCCCGCGCAACAAGAAGGAGAACATGAAGCGGTGGCATGACCTCAAGAGCAAGGTGAAAGAGAAAAACAACAAGAACCGTCAGCTGGCTCAGATGACCGGCGGTGGCCCTCCCATTCCACAAAGAACATTCACTGCATGGGAGTAGAAAGTGCTTGCCATACTGCTTCCGGAGAGTCTCACAGGAATACCCAGGGGAGTGCAGGCTGGTAAGCACAAACAAATGTATACTATTACACTGCTATGTACTGTCTTGCACAAGTAGAAAGCTACAGCTCCTAGGCCCAATTCCAGTAATCTGCACCACAATATTCAACACAGATCTCACAGATTTAACATTCACTCTATCTGAATCACCCCAAAGGTAGCCATCAACATTCCCATGGTTGCATGTGTACAGACATCCAGCACTACAACTCCCACCAGGCACTCCTGTCCCACCCCTGACCAGGATGTAGCACTCCACCACACCCAGAAGCATGCGGCAGCCATTGTATTACAACAACCAAACTTACAGGTAGGTAGCCATCTTCCCAGGGAGGGCTGTCTGGGGGTGGGAGACCTGAACTACAACTCCCACCAGGTACCCCTGTCCCACCCCTGAGCAGGATGGAACACTCAAACCCACCCAGAAGCATGTGGCAGCCATTTTATTACAACAACCAAACTTACAGGTAGGTAGTCACCTTCCCAGGGAGGGGTGTTTGGGGGTGGGCAGCCTGCACTACAACTCCTACCAGGCACCCCTGTCCCACCCCTTAGCAGGATGGAGCACTCCACCACACCCAGAAGCATGTGGCAGCCATTGTATTACAACAACCAAACTTACAGGTAGGTAGCTATCTTCCCAGGGAGGGCTATCTGGGGGTGGGAGGCCTGCACTACAACTCCCACCAGGCACCCCTGTCCAACCCCTGAGCAGGATGGAGCACTCCACCACACCCAGAAGCATGTGGCAGCCATTGTATTACAGTAACCAAACTTACAGGTAGGTAGTTACCAACCCAGGGAGGGGTGTTTGAGAGTGGGAAGCCTGCATGGCAACTACCACTCTACCACACCCAGAAGCATGTGGTAGCCATTGTATTACAACAACCAAACTTACAGGTAGAGAGTCACCTTTCCAGGGAGGGGTGTTTGGGGGTGGGAGGCCTGCACTACAACTCTCACCAGGGCCCCCTGTCCCACCCCTGAGCAGGATGGAGCACTGCTGCCTGACACTCCTCAGCACCAACTGCTATTGTCCCTGTCTCCTGGACCCATACACTGCTGCCTGACACTCCTCACCACCAAATGCTGCTGCCCCTCTCTCCTGGACCCAGTGATGGAGAGGACTGAGAACATCAGGGCCCATCCCTTCACTACAGAGGAGCTGGAAGTCGTGGTGGACGAGGTGCTCACACAGTATGGGAGGCTATATGGTGCTCCAGATGTCATGGTCAGTGTTTCATAGTGGAAGTGAGAGTGCAGGGTGGGCACACATGAAATTGATCTGCTGCAGTATGTGCCTGAGAGTGTGGCTTTGTGTGACACACTGCCTAGCAGGCTGACTTCAGGGGAAAGGGGTTTTTAGACTATTTTACACATTTCCCTGGCTGCATATCAGGATGGGGGGACATGCAGTGTTTTGCAGACATACAGTGACACTGTAAGTTTGGTAAGCTGGAGTCAGGAAAGAAATTGCCTGTGCTAATGAATGTGTGGGTCCATGAGGTTCCTCACAGGCTCATCTGTAACATTACCAAGAGTTTCTGTCTGTTTGGGGGTGGGAGGCCTGCACTACAACTCCCACCAGGCACCCCTGTCCCACCCCTGAGCAGGATGGAGCATTCCACCACACCCAGAAGCATGTGGCAGCCATTGTATTACAGCGAACAAACGTACAGGTAGGTAGTCACCTTCCCAGGGAGGGGTCTTTTGGGGTGGGAAGCCTGCACTACAACTCCCACCAGGTACCCCTGTCCTACCCCTGAGCAAGATGGAGCACTCCACCACACCCAGAAGCAAGTGGCAGCCATTGTATTACAATAACCAAACTTACAGGTAGGTAGCCATCTTCCCAGGGAAGGCTGTCTGGGGGTGGGAGGCCTGCACTACAACTCCCACCAGGCACCCCTGTCCCAGCCCTGAGCAGGATGTAGCACTATACCACACCCAGAAGCATGTGGTAGCCATTATATTGCAACAACCAAACTTACAGGTAGAGAGTCACCTTCCCACGGAGGGGTGTTTTGGGGTGGGAAGCCTGCACTACAACTCCCACCAGGCACCCCTGTCCCACCCCTGAGCAAGATGGAACACTCCACCACACCCAGAAGCAAGTGGCAGCCGTTGTATTACAACAACCAAACTTGCAGGTAGGTAGCCATCTTCCCAGGGCAGTGGGTGCTGTCTGGGTGTGGGAGGCCTGCACTACAACTCCCACCAGGCACCCCTGTCCCAGCCCTGAGCAGGATGTAGCACTCAAACACACCCAGAAGCATGTGGCAGCCAATGTATTACAACAACCAGACTTACAGGTAGGTTGTCACCTTCCCAGGGAGGGGTGTTTGGGGGTGGGAGGCCTGCACTACAACTCCCACCAGGGCCCCTGTCCCACCCCTGAGCAGGATGAAGCACTCCACCACACAGCCAGAGAGATGTGTCCGAGATTCCCCCCAAATGTGACAACAGAACAGGTACGTAGACAGTGCACGCACCCCACCATTTCTCTAAAAAAGCACAGAGCAATATGACAACACCATCCCTCACATTCCGACCAAAATTGATACAGACCCCATAGCCACTTACAGTGTGCAGACAGCTAAGCATATTTAATTGTCACAGCAACCAAAGTGTGACACACCTAATCACATGTTGAAGAAATTCAGGGCACAATCATGCACAGCACTGAATGCCATCTGTAAGTTCCATGGGGGCAGAGCTTGAAGGACCATATAAAAACAAAACAAGCATGGTCTGTAGAACTAATAAAGCAATGCACATGACAAGCCAAAGGTCTGCATGAGATAACAATGGCTAGTTCATCCTCAGATGTAACGTCTGCCAGGCAGAGTAATCAACAAAGATGCTTCACATAAAGTCTTGTGCTGCTAGTCGTTAGATGACAACATGTACTCGTAATCACAAAATCTGCACATGGTATCCATTGACATGTCACACCATGGAAAAGTAGTGTACGTACCTCCACATCATGGCATGATGCTCAGTACCGTGCAGCCATACAAAGTGATGTCAATGTAAACTATGTGGTGTATAACATGTAACATCCAAACATCTGACACCAAGCATGTGGGCTGCACTTCAATTACCATTTCCCGTCTGTCCCACAGGTGACCAAGAACTGACAGCAGAGGATGACAACAACCTGCAGAGCCAGTCTCCACCCCGGAACATGGACTCTCTGATGCTGACTCTCTGGATTTCGAAGATGCTGGCCCATCAGGCATGCCAGGGTGCTAAAGGTCCCAGGACACCACTGTCCCCCTGCCACCACATCAGCAACAACTCCGTTGACCCCTGCAGTAATGACCTGTGCAGCCTCTACCATTACCACCACCAGTGCCGCCTGCAACACACTCCCTGCCCCAGAGGATGACCACCCCACTCCACTAACTGAGGAGGGCAGGGAGAGTAGGCGGTGTGTAGAGTGGTGAGGCAACAGGGCCGTGACAGCAGGGCAGGTGGGAGGGCAAGTGGGAGTCAAACACAACCTGACACTGGGACCGGAGCCCTGGCCAACATCGCAAGAGTCATTGGGGCCTATGAACGAGCCCAGGGACAAACGGGCCAGGCTCGAGAAGATTCCTGTGAGCTCCGTCTGCTGCTGAGGTCCATAGACACCCATTTGGGCCAAATCGTGGACCTCTTGGGCCAGCTAGGGCCGTTTCTGAGAGACAGACCTGCGGCCTAAACAACACCTCCACCTCCATCCGGTGGCCCACAGGATGACAGTTCCCCAACCTCCCCTACGGCCAAAGAGAGGGGGGGAATCCTCAGACCCCAATGGGCCCGCAGCAGAGGTCCGCCCCTGGCAAACGACTAATAGGCTGTCCAAAGAAATCCTAGGGAGGATCCAGTGACAAAGCACCTGCCAAACGCCAGTCAAGGAGCCAGCCATGATGGCACCCGTCTTCACCTTGCCATTGACTTTGTTGACTGTCCTTATCCACACCGCCAAGTTGTTGGCAGGCGTCAAGTTGGACTGGGTCACCACATCAATGTGGTGACTACTCGATTGCCATCTTCTATCACTGACAACTCATTGATTTACTATTCAGCCTTTTTTATAAATATTCACTTCCCTGTCACATATACCCATTGTAAATACACACTCCTTACATACTTATGTATTCGTGTCTGCTCCATGTTTATCACAGGATGTACAATGTTGACCATGATTACAATGTACTAGGAGCACGGATTGTTTGTAGGCAAGGAGAGGCTGACGGGACCTAGGAAAACACAACAGATCATTCATTCACTTGTCAGGCGGTGGCATCACAGCCATTACACAACACTTGTTACCAAGGTACTCCTATCTGCACACATTACAATGAGCAACAGTACCGACAGACATTCTGCAGCTGTGCATAACTACCCTGTCCCAGAAACATTAGCAGCCAGCACAGAGCCAATAACAGGCAGCAGTCACAAAGCTATCCTAGGCCTTTTCACCAACAACAACAACATCCGCAGACAATGGCCCCGTAGTAAGTTTTTACTCACCTTCAAGGGAAGTAGCGATTGATGAGCTGTTGACGTAGGTCGACACCTTCCTCCTCTCCACTATCCTCGTCACTGGACATGTTTGCAGGCAGGGCTCTCGGCTGCTCATCAGCGTCCAGGAGCAGGGGGATCTCCTTGCGCAAAGCCAGGTTGTAAAGCATGCAGCATGCAACTGCAATCTGACACACCTTTTTGGGCGAGTACATCAGTGCACCTCCGGTCTTTTCCAAGCAGAAAAATCGTGACTTCAGGAGACCAAAAGATGGGCATTAATGTAGCGGACTTCAGCCAGGGTCCTGGGATTCCGGAGTGGGCTCAGCAACCAAGGCCGGTTTGGATATGCAGAGTCACCTAGGTGTGAGATACATGTACCGATTAGGTGATATAACTATGGCAGAGGACAGCATGTCACACAAAAAGCACGCTACTTGACTCTGCATACTCACCCACAATCCATGCACGCTCAGGAAGCAGATTAGCCATCAGCTGTGGCACAATGCTGTTACGCAAGATGTACGAGTCATGGGCAGAGCTGGGAAATATGGCACAGACCTGTGAGATGATCATATCTGCCTGGAACACCACTTGCACATTGGTGGAATGGAAATGTTTCCTATTCCTGTAGATGTGCTCACGTGCCTGTGGTGGAACCAGGCTAACATATGTGCAGTCAATGGCACCAACAACATTAGGGATGTGCCCAAGGGCATAAAAATCACCCTTCACAGACTCCAATTCATGCCTCCTGGGGAAATGGATGTATCGGTCCTTGTACGTCATCATAGCAGACAGGACATCACGAAGCACCATGCTGAACATAGGTTGCGACGTCCCACCTGCGGTGGACACCGTGTACTGGAATGAACCAGTAGCAAAGAAATGCAGGGCTGCAATCACCTAACATGTGGGTGTCAAAGCAGTCGGATACGTTCTGAGAGGCCACAGGTGGGGCTCCAACAGAGCACATATGTAGTGTAGGATGGGTCGATCCAGACGGAATTTCCATATGACATCCTCATCCTCCTTGTCTGCCAGCACTGTGAAGGGATGATGCACATTTGATCGCCTCCTAGGTGAGATGAAAGGGGACACGTGTCATTGCAATCCACCATGAGATGTGTCCAACATCTTACATTTTGACTGACTCTATTTCAACAATGACTGGCATCACAGTTCAGCTTATAGAACAACTTACATGTAGGGACACCTCCTGCTACACTAGTCGTACACTTGTCCACTTTTCACACAGTGAGTATCTCCAAAACAAAATCTGACTTTGTGAATGCGTAAAGGTACATGTCCACACCTTGCGTAATCAGCCCTGAGAGTAGTTCATACAGCATATGTGTGAAACCGCAACAATGCTGGCTCCTACCTAGCTGCTGTACATGCCACACCTTCATGCGTAAGTCGAACAGTGCACACATCAGCAACACAATGAGCACAGTCTGTGCATTCAGATCTTGTATGTACAAGAGGAAAGCAAAATACACTGTGAAATATGCACATTGTGTAGTCAGACATTAATCACTGTGTGCTGCCTAGTGTGGAAATATGGATTTTTCTGGTCAGTTATGTCCCCTATCTTGGACCCCAACGGTTCTATGTGCATGTCACAAGTACATGTATGTTCCCTCCAGTTCCAGTTATGAAGACGCAAATACATGTGCGTCCACCGTCAACATGTCCTCTGTCAGATCCGCCATGAATAGGCCGGATATTCCATTCCTAAATATGAAAGGCCACCGGCTTTATATGGTTCACTTATGCCATTTTACAGTCCAGGCAAGTAGGCCCTGATTCTGTCATCAGACTCTTCTTGCCTTCTGCCTCTGAAACCTCGAGTCTGAGCCTGCATCTGTGACCATGAACTTTGTCTCATTCCCTGCGCGGCTCACGAAGCCTGACATCAGCCTATTCTCTGCCAAGAACTGTATTTCACCTTCGAATTATCTGCTTCCCCCTCAGCCGATGCATTCCTGCCTAGTGGTTTAAGTAAACATTCTTCCAGTTACCAAGCAAAAGGCCCGGCTTCTCTGTCCTCATGCAAGTAATTCATAGCCCTGTTACCAGGGAATATTCCTACCCCCTCACATTCAGTGTAGACACTTAGACGCTTGTACACGCACGCACAGTCAGTATAGAATAGATTCTGTCCGAGAGTCCTTCTTTTGTGGATAACATAGTTCTTTAAACATAGGATGTTAGATATGATTTGGGATTAGGTTGACTTGACCCCCCAGACTTTTTGTCTCCACATGTAGAGCTAAATGTCAAGTCCCCTTCACCCCCTAGTTACACGTCAGTTACACGTCATGCTGCTGCGCGCGCATCTATGCCAAGTATTATCTTATAGATCCACCTATGTGTGACATCATAACCAATTATGTTCCTTTTTACTCCTTATTACACCCATTTTCGGTTACGCAGGTAAAACGTCAATTTCCTTATCAATTGTTACGCCTACTGCATTCGCTTCATTGTAATGTATGTACTATAAAAGTTACTTCTTGTCAATAATGTATGTACTTCACTTCCTGAACCCCCGTGGTGATGGAACTTGGAGCAACCGATTATAATCGATCATTGGAATAAAGCCCATTCCGAACCTCTAATATCACGGATTCTGCCTCTCATTTTACTGAGCTATTTTATTATGTTTCTGTATCAAATTAAGTCCAGGTAAAGGAATTTTATTTACCACATGATGGCGCCCGAACAGGGACACTTTCTCATCTCACGCGCCGGCGGTGAGTTGCAGGCCCGGTCTCCTGCCACAGCTGGACGGACAATTACGCGTACCAGCAGGATTTCCTGTATCTCCCTCCGGTCAAGCGGGGGCGACTGAGACTGCGATCAACACCCAGACGAGGCGGTGAGAAGTGCGAAGTATCCCAACCAGAGCCTAGCTGAGAGAGCAAGATCCGAGGTATACAGAGACCCACCAGTTCGAAGTCAAGCCCAGTTTCCGACGAGTCGAGTCCAGTCCAGTCCGGTTCAAGTTCAAGTTACCGAGGCCTTCCGTTTCCGAAGCTACCCGGTGAGTACCATTGCTGGGGAGGCATTTCTGACGTGCACATAGGTTGTGCCGGTCAAGACGGGTTTGGGTACACAAATCCGGTCTGCACTGTTTTAGCAGTGTATCTGTACTGTTTAGCAGTATATCAAGTATTCCGAAGTATCTAGTTATTGTCAAGAATTAAGCTTGGTGATTAGTTATGCAGACGATCATCATTGTTGTTTCAGTTAAAGGTTTAATGTTTTAATGTTTAATGTGTTAAAAGTCCTGCATATTGTGGTATGAATGGTTGTTCATTATTGTGCGTTTGTATTAAGTGTGTTCAAGATTAAGTATCGGATCAATTGTCAATATGCCGCTCTACTAGAAAAGGGGTACTCGAAGAAGCCGTCCCTATTCCTCCTAGGGATACTCCAGGGCACTCCAGGGCACTTCATGTATCACAAACATGGCTTAGACGCTATATTATTTCTTGATTTATGGGTAGACTACACCAAGGGATTACCAGAAAGTCAGAGGTGGCCCGCAGCAGGGACCTGGGATGCAGAGTGCATCATGAAAGTCGAGGAAGAGTTATGGAAAAGGAAAGTCAGACAGTCACAGAAAGACGCCGTCGAGTTATGGCGTAAAGAATCTCATAGACGTACAGAAAAAGCACGTAGACAGGAAGAAAAGAATAAAGAGAGTTCAAATAAAGTTCGAGAAAATCTATTAATTGAGGAAGGTATCCGAGTGAAATCAGAACAAGTAGATAGGCAAAGAAATGCCCTTATGAATGGTATGTATCCCCTTCTAGCCGAAGGATTACCTAAGGCTACTCCAGAGATACCGAAAGACTTGCCACCTCCATTATTCCCAATTAAGGTACACCCTAAGGGGCATCCTAGAACCGCAGAAGATGTTTTTCTTTCTTCATATTTAGACGACGCAGCTCCCGAGTATGCTAATTCCGCCCCACATAGACCGCATACCAGGGAGGTCCCACGCCAAGATCCAGCACCCGTATCCCTACAGCAACAAATCGAGTCACAAGTTCCGGCAAGCACATCTGTTTCTGCATCTGTTCCTACAGCTACTTCTATAGCTGTGTCCACACCTATAGTTGCTGTGTCACGTTCGACGAATCCTTTCACACCCGACGCCCCAGATGGGGCCACGGGAGGTGCTACCAATATTTTTTCTACGCCACCCAGAATAAATAAACTTACTTTTCAAGAGTCAGCACATTCACGTACACCCAAACTCATAAGTGCCCGTACGCTTAAGGAACTTCTTATAGATTGTAGATATGACCCGGTGCCCGGTAAAGAGGACGAAATGACCCTGGCATCATTGCGTATCAGACGAGCCGCAGTGTATTTAGGGAAGTTACCAGGAATGACTGCGCATCTAGATAAAATATATCATTTTGTCCAAACAGGGCGAGATCCAGAATGTATTAACAGAGCTATGGAATACCAGAAAGTAGAGATACAGGGGGAACTGTTACGTTTCCTCATAAACTGTGTGATCAGAAATCAAGACCGACCGGGGGTAGACCCGGAAGCAATGCAAATTCTTACCAGATGGAGCCAGAATATATCAGAAGGTAGACATGATAAACAAAATTGTATAATAGCCATGTGCCGAAAGATCCGTAAAGAAATAGAACGCCTACACGAAGAAAGATTAGAGGCAGACGAGTTCGAGCAAAGCGAGGAAGAAGGGTCAGGACTGTCCGCGGGACAGTCGGACACCATAGCCTATGTAGGTAGAGGAAGATCTTGTAATAGAAGTCAGACTAGATGTCATACTGACTCAATACGTCCGATAGGTCCAGATAATAACAGGAATTTCCAAATACCTATAATTAATATAAGGTCTAATGAGCATTCGTTCCAAACCGCCGACAAGCTACTCCGAGAACGAAGGGGTTATCATTTTCTCGATTCTATGGATGAACAAGATTTAGCCAGGGCGGCTGTCCATTGGGTGGACAGTCCCGGAAAATATAGTGATGATACAGTAGTACGCACATTTTTGAATCTCACCCCAGATGAACAGAGGTTAGCTGGGATTTATATGATTCAACAACTCATTATACTATATCGGAGTCAGCATTCGGACCCTGGTCCCTTACCTGACATACTGACTGAATTGCTTATGAATAAATGGAGAGGTGCAGGTACTAAATTAATTAAAGAAATTCTAGAATCAAGAAAGCAGTATATTCTTTTTGTATGCTCAGAGCATGTCTCATTGCCCGTCAAGGAAAGAACCACGTATCACATGGATAGACAGAATCCCTTGCGAGAAGTGCACCCAATAAAAGGCGAGGACAACGAGTTTAGGCGCGTATTTGTATATACGCCCATATCAAAAATAGAATTGTTACAAATGAAGAAAGTGGTACCCAGTCATGACAAAGATCCAGCGGGTTTTCACCGAGAAATTAAAGACATGTTACTCATGGGAGAGTATACCTATCCCGACATTATGACAATATTAAAGGTATTGATGCCTGCTGGCATTTATGAGAAACTCAAGGAAAAAGAGTGGGAGGTAGGAGACCAAAAGATAGAATGGTCAGTGTTAGAAGCGGAAGAAAAGGCCCGAACTGCAGGAGCAGGACTTGGGGATAAAACTAAAGCACTACCAGGTTTATTAGTACAGGTACTGCCACGTTTATTAACTACGAAAAAGGAAGATTGGGGTACAATTTCAGCCTGTAAACAGAAGCAAGATGAAGACACTAGTGATTACTATGCCCGATTCGAAAAATGTTTTGGTATAAATAGTGGCATAAAAGCAAGTAGCGAATCATACCCGCATCTGTTTGTAACAAAATTAGTAGAAAATGCCCTGCCCCCAGTAAAGAATAGAGTATTAAAATTCGAGAGTACCTGGCAAGGTAACACTCCATCACAAATGTTACAAATGTTACAGTACCATCACAATAGAATTAGAGAGGAACAAGAACATGAGCACAGACGCATGAAAGACACGAAAATGAAAATGCTAGTTTCCCAGACAGTTCCAGCTGAAGGACATAAAAAGGGTATGACACATTCCGATTCAGCAGGACCTGTAAAAGGGACATGCAATTATTGTAAAAAGCCAGGTCATTACGTACACGACTGTCCAGTTTTAAAACATAATATCGCCATAGGTAAAACACAAGAAAGATCACGGCCACTCAGACAAGATCAGAATGAACAAGGAGCTCTGCAGCATGCCCAGGCCATGCCAGCCGCACAACAGCCAATACAGTTTGTGCCAGCTGCACCACCGTTGCCTGTTGCTGCCACACAGACAACAACACGACAAATGTATCAGACCGCACAGTATGAATATCCTGAGTATCAGCGTTACGCATGAACTAGCCTAGAGAGGGAAGTTGACTTACCCCTTATCGAGATTCCTGTAGATCAAGAAGGACCTTATGTACATAGTGAATTATTAGGCCAAGATAGAAAATTTTTACTCGATACAGGGGCAAGTCGAACAACTATAAAACGTAGTGAAGTTCCAGGGGCACCCCTCTCAGGCTCTCAGAATATTTCCCTTGGTTTTTCAGGAAAACCTATTGTTAATGAAGTATCACAGCCTCTTCCACTTACGATAGGACCTCTGACCCGAACTACAGATTTATTGCTTACTAAATCATGCCCAGAAAATCTGTTAGGAATTAAAACCCTGAAAGCTCTAGGAGCCATAATATGTTGTTCTCCGGAAGGTGTAAGGTTGTTTTTACGTGATTTTAAAGGTCACTATGTGTCTAGAGACATGGATCCCCGACTGCAGACTTTACCTACACATCTATGGGCACAAGGTCCTACTGATGTTGGTTGCATGAATATTACACCATATCGAGTCACATTAAAGGCAGGAGTGGTGCTACCACGAATGCGACAATACAAGTTACCACCAGATGCTGTAGTGGCTTTACTACAAATCATTGACGAGCTTATTGCCCAAGGAGTAGTTGTAGAAACAGACTCCAATGTATGTAATTCACCGATAATTCCGATTCTTAAACGAACAGATCCTAAGGCCCCGCCAGTATATCGATTGGTTATTGATCTGCGCGAGTTAAACAAATGCATTGTGCCACAATTTCCTGTGGTCCCAGATATCTCGTCATTACTGACAGCTATTGATTCCGAAGCAACATTCTTTACTGTAATTGATCTCAAGAATGCCTTTTTCAGCGTCCCAATAGATCCGGAAAGCCAATATTTGTTCGGATTTAGTTTAAATGGGCGTAGCTTTAAATTCTCACGCGCACCCCAAGGATTTACAGAAAGCCCCAGCATCTATAGCCAAGCACTGAAACGAGAACTTGACAGTATCCACATGCCAGTTAACACTGCCTTGCTTCAATATGTCGATGATCTGTTGATCACCGCTAGAAGCGAACCCGAATGTGAGAAAGCATCAATGACAGTTTTACAATTTATAGCTGAAAAGGGGCACAAGGTGTCCCCTTCTAAGCTGCAATTCTGTGTCCAGCGAGTTGTTTATCTTGGACACTCGCTGTCCAAGGAGGGAAGGCAGCTTACACCCGACCGCATTCAGTTAATAGCTAACATGCCAATACCCAAGACACAAAAGGAAGTACGAGCTTTCATAGGCCTCACGTCATATTGCAGACAATGGATCCCTCAGTATGCATTTCTAGCAAAACCACTCATTCAATTGACAACACAGGAGGCAGCCACATCGACTGTCCTCCCTTGGACCCAGGAACATACACAAGCTTTTGAAAGCCTAAAGAAAGCTTTATGTCAAGCACCTGTCTTAGCAACACCATGTTACAGAAAACAGTTTACACTCTTTGTTACAGAACGCGAAGGTACTGCCTTGTCAGTACTCACACAGGAACAAGCAGGAGCACACAAACCATGTGCTTATTTTTCTAGTACATTAGATCCCGTAGCTCAGGCTTTGCCTGCATGCCTGAAATCAGTGGCAGCGACAGCTTTAGCAATCAGACAAAGCGATGCCATAGTGTTAGGACATCCATTGACAGTTCAAGTACCACATGCAGTAGAGGTTCTTGTAAATAGAACGCAAACACAACACTTGACTATAGCGCGACTTACAGGGTACGAACTTACATTGTTTCAGCCACATATAGAAATCAGACGCTGTAACACATTGAATCCTGCCACACTTTTGCCAGTAATAGGAACAGACCCACTAGCTCATGACTGTATTGAAGTTATTACTATAACGACAAAACCCAGACAAGACTTAACCGATGTCCCATTGTCAGATCCAGACCTGACATTGTATGTAGATGGTTCATGTATGAGAACAAGTACAGGAGAGTTAGTGGCCGCTTACGCAGTCACAACAGATACTGAAGTCATTGAAACTAATCGTATAAATACTTTGTCAGCTCAAGCCGCAGAACTCATCGCTCTGACACAAGCCTGTATTCAAGCCACGAATAAAAAAGTCAACATATACACTGATTCACGTTATGCATTCGGAGTTGTACATGACTTCGGCGTGCTGTGGCGAGAGAGAGGTTAGTTAACTTCCCACGGTGCCCACATTCAGCACGGACCCCTCATTCATGCCTTATTAGATGCAATACATCTACCCACTGCAATATCAATTATGAAATGTAAGGCTCATACGAAGGTTACTGATATCATTTCCCAAGGCAATGATCTAGCCGACAGAACAGCTAAACAAACTGCTCAAACTCAAACCCCCGACATGACAAAGACAATAGTCCCAACACCGACACATTGTATGACAGTTAAAGATCCTACTCTTGACGTAATTGACATACAGACACATGCTACACCAGACGAAATAAAGAAATGGACTGAATTAGGAGGGATTCAAACGGACCAAGGATGGATGATGAAGGAAAAGTCTGTATGGTTCCTTCCTGATTCAATGGTCCAAGTTATAATTAACACTATACATAGTCCAGCACATCTAGGAGAAAAAGCTATGCTAGACAGCATTCAACACATTTGGTTCAATAAACATTTACGAGCAGCAGCCAAACAAAAGGTCCGTACCTGTATGATCTGTTGTCAGTTTAACCCAGGAAAAAGCGTTCCCGTAGAACAGGGTGGATTTCATCCTCCTAATCACCCTTTTGAAGTACTCCAGATGGATTATATCCAGATGGAACGATGTCGAGGATTCAAATATGTTCTCGTAGTTGTCTGCGCTCTGTCCCGTTGGACAGAGGCATATCCGGTTTCAGATTACACTGCCCCGACTACTGCCAAACAGTTGGTTCGAGAATTCTTCCCACGATACGGTTTACCACGTGTTGTTCACTCAGATAACGGCCAGCCGTTCTCATCCGAATTAATGAAACATGTTTCACTTCTGTTAGGATATCAGTGGAAATTCCACTGTGTCCGACACCCCGAGGCAGCAGGTCTCGTAGAAAGACATAATCAGATACTGAAAATCAGATTGTCCAAAATATGCAGAGAGAAAGGTGTCGACTGGATAGTAGCGTTACCAGTTGCACTCTTTTACATGAGAATGGTAGCACACTCTCGAACAGGGCTATCCCCGTATGAAGTGATCTTCGGCAGACCACCAAATATGTGGGGGACGCCTATACCACGCAAAATAACTGATGTTGACTGTAATATGCTGACAGATTACTTGGCTTCCTTGATGTCTGCACTACAATCTTGTCGTTCACAGGTAGCTGCAGCCTTTCCCGACAACACTGAGGTGAAACCCCATGACGTAGTTCCGGGTGATCTCGTCTTTGTGAGGAATTTCGACCGAAAGACTCAGCTGGAGCCCAGGTGGAAATCACCCAAGTTGGTCCTGCTGACCACAAGGACAGCCGTGAAGATCGAGGGCCGCAAGGGCTGGATTCATTCAAGTCATATCAAGAAATTTCATGGACTATCCTCGGATATAGACATTGTGCCCTGCACTCCCTCACAGACTGATTCAAAACTTCCTTTGGTTGAAAAGACTGAAACCGAACTCTATAAAGTAAAGCTTAGGCCCAACAAGTCGAGCAATTTGATTGTTTAAGTCCTCTCCAAGGTGAAGCGGTTGAATTGTCTCTGACATGTATCCCTTGGACCTGAGTAGAGAAAACACCCGGAAAATGTTGAAGCGACAGGCGTATTGTAAATCACTGCGTAGCCACTGCATAGTGACATTATTAATTTTGTTTTTCTTGAGTCTTTTAATAATTACTGCAAGTATATTGTTGCATATATATTACCCTATTTCTAGACATGTTTATAATGTTACTGATGAACATTCTTTTAGTGACTTACCTCCGCATGAATTGTCTTATAGACTTGCGCTGCGCAATAACACTTTCATTAGTATGTTACATCATTCCCATCAGACTAGTAATGCCACCAATTGTTGGGTGTGTGGCCGGCTCCCTCCCTACCAGAATTATGAAGGAGTCCTGCCATTCTTTCCACACCCATTTACACATAATGGCTCCTGTGGAGCATGGTTCAGTTTAATCAATTCCATAGACTCAGACACAGCAGTTTACCAAGATCATTGGGTATGGGGAAACCTGAACCTAGTTTTACTCAAGGTCTGCTACCCTGACAAGGAGGGTCGCCCCAAAAGAACAGGAACTGATCTAGAAAATGAAGTATATGGATTAGGTAATTTTACACCTAATCTCATGATTCTGAATGTCGAATCCGAAGTTGAACTAGTCTTACCCACCATGTCAGTATTCCCAGCGAAGGGTGAATTGTGTGTAAGAAAGGTTGGTTCCATACATATGGGCCATAGTAAATGCACTACTATAGTAGAATTCAGTGATCAAGGCAAATCTTCATTTAGAGCTTCTCGCCACTCCTACTTTATATGTGGTCAGACTGCATATATGCGTCTACCTCTAGATTGGGATGGTACCTGCTACATTGCATTCCTTTTGCCACCTGTTTTCCTAGCTCCTCCTGATTATTACAGAAATATTCATTTAGTACACAACAGAGAGCGGAGAGATCTCCCCATTGTCGATTACACTGAGACGGCATGGGACAAGTATGTAGATTTTAATAAAGGCATCTTTCCCTATATAGGTACTGTTACTAATAGTAAGCTGATACGTAGATTAACTAGAACCCTTGAAGCAGTAGTGAATGAGACTATTTCCGCCTTAGGCAATTTAACGGAAGAGCAGTCTGCTATGCGGATTGTTGTGCTTCAAAATCGTCTTGTCCTTGACGTCATCCTGGCTGATAGGGGCGGAGCTTGTAGGGTCATCGGATCAAGCTGCTGCGTATTCATACCAGAAAATTCGCCATCTGTATATAAAGCCATCACTCGCCTTCATAAGATTGTAAACCAGATACACCAGAACCCAGGCACTTGGACTTGGTCCAGTTGGTTTTGGAATGTGGTATCAGCCTGGGGATGGAGAGTTCTATCCTTCCTAGGTATTGGCCTTCTCATACTATTCAGTTGCTGTCTATGTCTACAATGTGGACCAGCGATTTGTGGTCTGTGTGCCACATCGTGTATTCCACCACCAAGATTTCATTCGTCACGGAAGAAGAAAGAAGAACAAATGATGCTATATGAACAGATCAATGGATTAATGAAGATTGATATCTCTTGAAGGGCAAGTAGGGGACAAGGAGGGAATGTGGAAATATGGATTTTTCTGGTCAGTTATGTCCCCTATCGTGGACCCCAACGGTTCTATGTGCATGTCACAAGTACATGTATGTTCCCTCCAGTTCCAGATATGAAGACGCAAATACATGTGCGTCCACCGTCAACATGTCCTCTGTCAGATCCGCCATGAATAGGCCGGATATTCCATTCCTAAATATGAAAGGCCACCGGCTTTATATGGTTCACTTATGCCATTTTACAGTCCAGGCAAGTAGGCCCTGATTCTGTCATCAGACTCTTCTTGCCTTCTGCCTCTGAAACCTCGAGTCTGAGCCTGCATCTGTGACCATGAACTTTGTCTCATTCCCTGCGCGGCTCACGAAGCCTGACATCAGCCTATTCTCTGCCAAGAACTGTATTTCACCTTCGAATTATCTGCTTCCCCCTCAGCCGATGCATTCCTGCCTAGTGGTTTAAGTAAACATTCTTCCAGTTACCAAGCAAAAGGCCCGGCTTCTCTGTCCTCATGCAAGTAATTCATAGCCCTGTTACCAGGGAATATTCCTACCCCCTCACATTCAGTGTAGACACTTAGACGCTTGTACACGCACGCACAGTCAGTATAGAATAGATTCTGTCCGAGAGTCCTTCTTTTGTGGATAACATAGTTCTTTAAACATAGGATGTTAGATATGATTTGGGATTAGGTTGACTTGACCCCCCAGACTTTTTGTCTCCACATGTAGAGCTAAATGTCAAGTCCCCTTCACCCCCTAGTTACACGTCAGTTACACGTCATGCTGCTGCGCGCGCATCTATGCCAAGTATTATCTTATAGATCCACCTATGTGTGACATCATAACCAATTATGTTCCTTTTTACTCCTTATTACACCCATTTTCGGTTACGCAGGTAAAACGTCAATTTCCTTATCAATTGTTACGCCTACTGCATTCGCTTCATTGTAATGTATGTACTATAAAAGTTACTTCTTGTCAATAATGTATGTACTTCACTTCCTGAACCCCCGTGGTGATGGAACTTGGAGCAACCGATTATAATCGATCATTGGAATAAAGCCCATTCCGAACCTCTAATATCACGGATTCTGCCTCTCATTTTACTGAGCTATTTTATTATGTTTCTGTATCAAATTAAGTCCAGGTAAAGGAATTTTATTTACCACACTAGCAATATCACACATTGACATGTGTACATATTGGAGAGTCCATCACAACACTGATATGTGTACATACCCAGCTATATCACAAATGACATGTGAGTGAGTACATGCCAATGTTTGCAGTCATGTGCACCGACATGGTGTAGTGAGCAGTGGGCAGTGGGCCAAATGTTACATTGTTACATTGGCATTGTGTGCACTAGCTTGTGCCATGAATCAGGTGTCTACTGTACACTGGTGAGATATGGCCATTGCCATTGACACAGCATGATGTGTCAATAGGTGCTGTTAACGTGCTCCGCCAACCAAATCACGGTCATTGGCAGCAATGGACTGCAGCCATATCGTGGTAGCGACCGCCTGGTCCCTGCGGTGTGTCACCTCCAATACCCACCACACTTGTGGTAGTGATTTACACATTGGGGAATGGCAGTTGGTGTGCTCAGCCAACACAATCACGGACATGGGAACCAATATCAAGCGGCCAAATCACGGTAGCGACCGCCTGGCCCCTGCGGTGTGCCACCGCCAATGCCCACCGCAATTGTGGTAGTGATTTACACATTGGGAAATGGCGGTTGGTGTGCTCCGCCAACACAATCACGGCCATGGGCACCAATATCAAGCACCCATATCGTGGTAGCGACCGCCTGGCCCCTGCGGTGTATTACCACCATAGCCCAAGCCCTTACAGCCAATAGGAACTGCAATTTTTGGAAGCCTAATTCAATTTGGAAAATCGCCGTAGGCATGCTCTGCCACCGCGAGGCTGGTCATTGGATGCAATTGAAAGATGCACGACCACGGTAGTGACTGCCTGGGACCTGCGATGTGTCACCGCCAATGGGAACCGCAATCGCGGTAGCCTAATGCAATTTTGAAAATTGCTTTAGGAATGCTCTGCCACCGCAAGGCTGGTCATTGGATGCATTTGAAAGATGCAGGACCGCGGTAGCAACCGCCTGGCCCCTGCGGTGTGTCACTGCCAATGCCCAAGCCCTTACAGCCAATGGGAACCGCAATCGCGGTAGCCTAATGCAACTCTAAAAATCGCGATAGGTGTGCTCCACCACCGTGGGGCCGGTCATTGGATGCATTTGAAAAAAGCTAGTGTGATGCAATGGCTTGTAAGTGGCCTCTGTGTTGGGTGCAGCTGTCAAGTATTTTCCCTACATGTACTTTCTCAGGTCATTGAAGTAATGGCCCTTGACATTGCATTCTGAGTTGTGGCCTTATGGCATCGGCTGCATTGGGGGAATCAGGGACATCCCATGGCAGTGAACAGCAGTGTTCCTCATCTGAGTGTGCTTTCATCAATGTGTGCAGTGCCTGACCTCAAAATTGTAAGAACTACACATATGACACCAATGTGCAACTGTAGTTGTGCCCCAAAGTACAACATGGTGGATGGCATGAGCTCATGGCCATTGTGAACTGATATTTCTGATTCTGTATCTGTGTTGTCCCCTTATGGTGACTCCAGATGTGACTGTGACAACATGTTGGGAGGTACATCTTTTCCACCCACAGGGACCTAGGTATGTTCAGAGGGATCTGTATGTCTAGTAACACGAAGGCAACGGCAAACTATTTGGCTGTGTGGACAACATGGGTCAATTATGCCAATTTACATGATACCAGGTAATTTGTTGCTTTGGAATTAAGCTTGCAAAATGTGACTGCACAGGGTGGTGTGCAACATGGGGGTATCATCATCTTGTTTTGTGCTTTGTTTGCATATGATGTTCGTGTGAATGCCACTAAACTGAACCTACGTCTCTGTCTCTTGTAGCATCTACCGAGGGCACAGAAGGACATGGGATGGACACCAGTGGTGAGGCATCAGGCACGACTGCTACAAATGAGCACACTGATACTGATGTGACCAGCGTCTCAGAGGGGGACATGAGTTTACTTGAGGAATCACAGCCAGAGACACCAACCTCAACGTCATCGGACACCAGCGATGACTCCTCTATGTTGGCCGGCACAGGGAGTGGGAACTCTGCCTCCTCTTCCACCACACATTGTCCAGTGCCCGCCCTCCCAGCTACTTCCACTTGTGCTGCATGTGCTCGCAACAGTGAGAAGGGGAGAGTGCCCATCCCCCAGGCACCGCTGCCCCTGCCCCCGTCTCCCCTGCTGCCCTCAGTGTTGAGGCTGTGGACCTTTTTGACAACTCTCCCGAATGCCTTCCTAGACCATGACAAGAAGTTGGCACTGGTAGTTGCCTTCATGAAGGGCATTCATTCAGACGTGGGTGGGCTACACAGGTCTGTCCAGTCTTTGTCATCCACAGTGACGGCAGACATTCAGCTGTCACAGGCTCAGAGTCCAGCTCCAGATTCGCCCACAACCTCAACTCCCATCCACACCCCAGTGAAGCTGGGGAAGGAGGGCACTGTAGAGGGTTCACCTGGTCAACAGGGGATGAAGGGGAAAAGGTCAGGCCAAGCGTACCGCCCAAACCAGCAGATCCCCAGAGAGAGGGCCACCACCTGCACCTGATGCACCTGTGGTGGAGATTGAGTCTGTTGTGGCTGCACCACTTACCACTCCGCCCAAGACTAACATTCCCTATCGAGTCCCCAAGAAGTGGAAAGGAACCCCTCCACATTCTCCCTCCCACACTGTGTCTCACAGCAGCATGACTCCACCTCCACGTGCCACCACACCACCCGGTCCAAGCAGCTCTCCGGCTCCAAAAGCCACTGATGCCTCTAACTCAGGTGGTCCTCTCTCTCCCAGGTCCAGTCCTCCAACTGGCCCGACACTCAGTCACCTCCCACTCCGACTGACAGCCAAGTCTGAGTCAAAGACCCCCTCACACAACTGTCTCTCACATAGCGGTGCCTTGTTATCCCCCTAGCTGTGTTACTGACCATGGCAGTGTACAGTCTCAGCCATTCCCAGTTCAGGTTCTCATGCACACATGTGCCTACTTTTAACTGTGGACTGGCCTCTGGCCTTGCTGTTCATCACTGTCGATGCCCATTCCCTTTGAAGATTCTCATGTACCTACATTGTACTTTGTACTGGCCACTGGCCTTGCTGTTGGTTACTATGGATGCCCATTCCCTGTGTGGTTTTTCATGTACACATGTACTTTGTTCGACTTTCTACTGTCCACTCGCCTTGCTGTACATCACTGTTGATGCCCAATCCTTGTGCAGTTTCTCAAGCACACATGTGCCTACTTTGCACTTTGTACTGGCCACTGGCCTTGCTGTCGGTTACTATGGATGCCCATTCCTTGTGCAGTTTCTCAAGCACACAAGTCACTCCTTTGAACTATGGACTAGCCACTATCATTGTTCTTGTCTACTTGTGATGCCTATCTTGGTGATATGTAATAAAGACAGTTACTCCTGTTGTCTGCTTTGTCAGTGTCCTTGCTTAATAAAAACGGTTGCTGTATGGGTATGGTTTTAGGTGACACATGCTCTGTATGCCACTTTAATATTGCCACTTGCTTGTTCCACTTTTTCAGAGTTTGGCAGAAGTGACAGGCACTTCAGTTCTTCTTTACTCTGATGCTTGGGGGTGCACTGATGGTTGTTTGTGATGACCTACTGTCATCCTAATCATTCTATGGTCAGGTTTGCTAAATTGTACCCATATCATGTTTGGATGCACTGCCAGCACAGAGGGGGATTCTATCCACAGGATTACAGGCAGCCTGGACAGGCTCCATAATAGCTGTGTGATCTTTCTTGATGTGTGGACAGCAGTGTTGGTGTATGGTCATCCTGTGATGGCCTGTCTTCTTAGTCACATGGGTATATTTGACTGTCTACACTTAAGTGGTCATGAAGTGTGCAGTGTGAAGGGGTGACTTTGTCAGTGGTGTTGATGTGTGTGTGCCCCTGCAAAGGCTACTGTAAATTTGTAAATGTAAATGTAAATTTTATACTTGTATAGCGCACTACTCACCCACAAGGGTCTCAAGGCGCTTGTACAAATACCGCTGTGGAACCCATCCTGGCTTTCCCTGTGAGGCGTCCACTCCTGGGCACCCCCAAGGTGGAGGCCAGGCATCCTTAGCGTTGTGGGGGCCGTTGTGGAGATTAAGCAAGCTATTGCCCAGAGTTGCAGAGTGGGACTCCATGATTGGAATAGGCACCGAGGCGAGAATTATCAGGTCCGTGGAATTTTTGAGCCCAAGACCCGCCGAGGTGGGGAATTGAACCCTGGTCCCGGGCTAGACCTCTGCATCAGGGTCTGCCGCTCTAATCATTGAGCCACACTTCTCCACTACTGCACACATGTGTCACCCTGGAGCTGAGTGCCAGTTAGTTTGATTTGTCAGTCCTGTGCTTGTGATTGTGTGCACATGTGGCAGTTGTAGGTTGTGCACTGTGCAGTGTGTTGGTGTGTCCTTGCAGTCCTGGGGGATACCTACTTGTTGTTGCTGACAGTTGTGAGTATGCAGAGTGTGTGACATCCAAGTCTGTGTTGTGTTTTGTTGATCAGCCATGGGTCTTGTTACTGTTTGTGCTCACTGCAAAGACCTGTTTAGCCACACTGACATTGTTGGTGAGTTTTCTCATGCATTGCTGTATGTGAGCCATCTTTGGCTCCAGTATGGTATGTGGGATGTGGAATTATACCATTCCCTAGCTTTGCTTCTGATGCCTACCCATTGTGAGTGACTCCTCCATGTATTTGTGTATAGTACCATTCTGACCTGTCCACTACTGATGTACACACCACTTTACTCTCATCTCAACTATTCCCGTGTGTTGGCAGTGTGTGTGCCTCCCCACCACTTAATTTGTTACACTATGCTTTGTGGTGCTGATCTGTGCACAGGACCAATGTGCCACTCATGCCAGTCATGTGTGATTTTCTTGTACTGTTTTTCAGTTATGGTTGCTCATGTGTGTGAGAAGATGGTCTGATATATGCTGTCCACTAGTTCTAGTGGGCACCTTGTATCAGTCCAAACAACCCCTTATGGTGATAGGTTAAAGACAACCTTTGTTGAAAGCTATCCTAGTGGTAGCTATGGAGAGCAGCCTTCAGGCTCAGTCTTGAAGGAATGTAAAGCAGCTTGTTTTACCAGTCTATAATCTCTTGGATGATCAAATGAAAGGACAACCACACCAGGAATATATTTAAAATATATGTATTTAGGTTAACACACACCCCTCTAATCTCTGAGTCTCTAGAGACTGGTGTTCAAAGTACTTAAGTTACAAGATAGCAATCATCAGTAATAGCACAAACACACGTTTGGGCCCTAGGGGCGTACCAAACCATATACCAGAAAAGTGGTATAAGAACCATGACTGGAATAGACACTAGGCCTATAGCCTGTAGAATCGCTGGGACCCCAAGGAACCACCCAAGGTAGTGACACAGGGGACCCACGGGGACTGTATGCAGTGTGTAAACACAACCGCGGCTTCCCGTTATCTTCTATGAGCAATGTCGCGGTTGGAAATTTAAAGATTAGGGACACTTCTAATCGAGTCAGGACCAAACCCTTTTGGACTTAAGAAGCTCTAGGGCTACCACCCACGAGAGCACCAGAGTACTCGAGTTACCTCACCCAGGGAAGCCGGTTGCATAGGTGTCTTTTGGTGTCGGGTCGCGTTGTCGATTTCAGTGGGAGCCTGCAAGGAACTGCTGCTGCCGTGAAGAGGAGAAGTGTCCAAAGAGATCCAAGCCTGGATCTAGGATGGAAGGAACCTGAAAGCAGAGGGGACAGAGTCTGGGTCACCAGCCAGTGACCGAGAGCAGCATGGACCAATGCCCACAGATGTCGGGTGCTTCAGGTGAGTTGATGGGTGTCTTGACTCTGCAGCCACGAGGTCCAGGAGCTGTCAACAAAGCCAATGAGCCGGATTTGTGCTGTCCCACGAAGTCTGTCGAGTGCTGCAGTGTAGGTGACCAGAATGGACCCAACATGCCTTGGCAACGGCAAGTCACAGGAAGTGAGAGAAAGGACTGCGGTGCAGACCAGCAAGGTCTGAGGGACTCACCCAGCGAAGGTAAGTTGGGGCACATCTAGAGCAACCAGGTAAGCCTAATCAGAAAAGGAGTTGCCTTCGTGGGGACCTGCTAGCCAACGGGCTAGTGATCACGAAGGAGCCTCAAGCAGTCGCACTTGAAGCTGGCCCACGGGTCACTCGTGGAGTGGAGGCCAACAATCTTTGGTGCAGGAGGTGCTCAAGGCTGGGGCTACTTGGAGCTCAAAGCACAACTTCAAGGATGACCAGGAAGATAGTGTTGCTGCAAAAGATCATGGTGTCCACGGGTCACGGTTCCACATGACCCACAATAGCCACAGGCCTCAGCTTTGCTGTGGACTCAGGGCAGCCTCAGTGAAGTCTGGAAATCTACCTCTGGGGATGCAGAGACTTCGGTGTCATGCGGGTGCTTCAGAATTGCAGACCGGTCAGTTGCTTCTTTGGTGCCTGCCAAGCAGGGGAGTCACTCCTTGACCCCAAGAGAGATCTCTTCAGTCTTCTAGTCAGGATAGAATGTCGAAGGTCCAGGATGTACATTACAGAGTTTCGTCCAGGGTAATCTGAAGTCCTAGGGACTTGATTCCTATACTTATAGTGAGTTTAGGGGATGGACTAACTCTAAGGCCCCACCTATGGGTGGACTTGTAAAGAGGGGTGGTTACACCCATTTCCTTTGTCCAGTTTCACACCAGAGCAGGGGCAGGTAGCCCCTGCAACCGGTTTGAACTGGGCTATGCACAAGGACAGCAACCGTGCCCCCAGTGCAGGACTTCAAAACACCAGCGAGTGCTCCCGCCCAGCCCCAATACACATCTGCCTGTCTGGGGAGGTGGTTACACCTCCCTTCGACAGGAAACCTACTGTCCAGACCTTCCCTGCTGGAGTTTCGGTCAGCAGCAGGAGGCCAGACCCGTGTCTGTGGCAGAGGCATCCATTTTGTGATGTCAGGGCTCAGGAAAGTCCTTCCGGGTTTAGCCAGTGTGAACATGTCTCTCCCTCTAGAAGGGTAGAATGCTACCCCGCCATCAGAACTGGTGGGGGTAGTATTCCAAAGTGTTTGACACCAAACACGACATGTTTTGATGCAGCCATCCCAAAGTTAGCATTTACTGCGAGGTTATAATGCACTTAAGAGTATATGGTATGGCTGTATCACAGAAAAGCCATAAGGAAGTATTTCCGAAAGCTGCAGAGGAGCTCAGATCATGCTTGGGCACCCTCTCTCATAAAACCAAGCACTCTGCCTTAAGGATTGTCAAGGCCTTCCATAGGTAACCTATACCACAGTAAGGGGTGCAAGCACACCCTTACCCAGGCTGCAGTAGCAGACCTGTGGTGCCATTTTGGAGTGCTTCCCAGGGGTGGCATAATACATGCCTCAGCCCCTGGTAGGCCTCTGAGGTACCTATGCCCTAGGTACATTGTATATGACATACTAGGGGCTTATAAGGCACTCCAAAATCCAAATAGATATGTACCTAATGTACATGGAAACCATTTTAGAGAGGAAGCAGGTAGGCTGGGGTCTTGATTAGCAGGGCCACAGTCAGATTAAGCTTGAAAAACAGTGAAATACCAGCAAAAAGTGGGGGTACCCATGTGAAGCAGATTCTACTCTCCTATACACCCCCCCAACGCAGGGACATTAAACTTACCTTGACCAGTTGAGTCTTCATGTTCTAAGTGGAAATACCTAGAGAGTCCATCTGCATTGGCATGGTTACTCCCAGATCTATGTTCCACTGTAAAGTCCATCCCCTGTAGGGAAATGCACCACCTAAGCAGTTTGGGGTTTTCACCCTTCCTTTGTTTTAGCCATAAGAGGGGCTTATGGTCTGTCTGAACAAGGAAGTGAGTACCAAACAAGTATGGCCCAAACCACAGCAAAGGCCTCCCTCTCAATGGCTGACCAACGTTTCTCTCTAAGGGTCAGCCTTCTGCTTATGAAAGCTACTGGCTGATCCTGACCTTTTTCATTCAATTGTGACAGTACAGCCCCAACCCCCAATTCAGATGCATCAGTTTGAACAATGAACTTCTTGGAGTAGTCAGGACTCTGCAGAATGGGAGCAGTGCACATGGCCTGCTTCAGGACATCAAATGCCTTTTGACAGCTAGCTGTCCACTGAACCTTTTTGGGCATTTTCTTAGAAGTTAAGCCATTCAAGGGTGTCACTATGGATCCATACCCTTTGACAAATCTCCTATAGTACCCAGTCAGGCCTAAGAAGGCTGTCCCCTGAGTCTGGGTAGCTGGAGGAACCCAGTCCATTATGGTCTGGATTTTGCTCTGCAATGGTTGAACCTGGCTTCCACCTACAAGGTGGCCCAGGTACACAGCCTGACTCTTCCCTATCTGGCACTTAGTAGCCTTGATAGTTAAGCCTGCTTTTTGCAGGGCCTCCAAACCATTCCTTAGGTGGACCAGGCGATCCTCCCAGGTGGAGCTAACAACAGCAATATCCTCTAGATATGCTGCACTAAAGGCTTCCAGGCCTGTGAGAACTGTATTCACCAACCTTTGGAAAGTGGCAGGTGCATTTTTCAGACCAAAGGGCATTACCACAAATTGATAGTGCCCACTAGGGGTAGACAATGCTGTCTTTGGCTTTGCATCATCAGCTAGTCTGATCTGCCAGTAGCCAGCTGTCAAGTCAAATGTGCTAAGGTACTTGGCTGAGGCCAAAGTATCTATAAGCTCATCTGCCCTTGGTATTGGATGGGCATCAGTCCTAGTGACTGCATTGAGAACCCTGTAGTCCACACAAAACCTCATCTCTCTTTTTCCACCACTGGTGTGAGGTTTTGGCACAAGGACCACTGGACTAGCCCAAGGGCTATCTGAGGGTTCAATAACACCCAAATCCAACATTTCCTGGACTTCTGTCCTGATACAGTCCCTGACATGGCCAGGTTCCCTATAAACCTTATTTTAAATAGGCAGACTGTCCCCAGTGTCCCATTCGTGAGTGCACCAGGTAGTCTGACTTGGAGTCAGTGGACCCGATTCACAGAATTAACTTAAGACAAAATCCTAAACTTAGTACCATTTTGGTATTCACAGAATGCACTTACTACTTCTGGTATTCACAGAATGAACTTACTACTATTACGATTCACAGAATAAACTTACTACTTTTGCTATTCACAGAATGGATTTACGACTACTAACTTTACGTCCGCACTCGGGCCGGAAATTCCGGCCCGGAGGCGGAGCTACCGGTCCGGCGGCGGAGCTTCCGGCCCGGAGGCGGAGCTGGCTCTGGATTGCGCCACGAATTGAGAAATCGCGCCGGTGAAGATGTCTGCCAGAGAAACGAGGAGTAAAACATCATCGGCCTCGAGGGCCCCCAAAGGTACTTTGGATACGTACTTTGCCAAGGCGGGGTCTCTTCTCATAGATGAAATCTCTACACTTGAAAGGCGCATATCGCAAGAAATAGAATGGGTCAGAAGGTCATCCCTGGGCCCACTTCGACATGCCACCACTCCAGACTCTTTGCCTAATCGCACATTGGTAGCAGGGGAGGGACCAAATGTAATACCCTACGTAACTACGGATCTTTCCGTACTTAGCAATTCTGGTGTCTCATTAACTGATTGTGACATTTCTGCTTCTACAGAGTTTAGCACACTACCCCACCCGCTACTCACTTTACCTACACCTGCCACTAACGTTAAACCTAGCACACCAAATACAGAGCAATCCACATCTAGGGTTTCCCACTCCGACCAAACACCTCAACATGTGCGGGAAGGAGCCATTCCGAAAAGTAAAAGAAGAGCTCAAATAATAGGAGGGCGAAAGGCCAAGCATCCTAAACATAACCCCACCTGCGAGAATAACCGAGAGGGTACGACCAAAACGGTCCAGAGTAAATCCCAATAACAAGGTTTATTATCTTCTAGTGTCCCGACCCAGAAAAATCCCAGCCCAAATGTTGCATTGAGGGAGGAGGGCCTTACCCTGCTGAACATTGGTGCTCTTCTGAGGGATATATTTAATCCCCTTGAAAAATGTTTAATAAAGATAGAAGCATGCTTAGCGCACCTCCAGAAGGGCATCACCCAATTAGTAGAGGGACCAAACACAATTATTCAGCCCCAAGGTGGTGCCCGACGGATACTGCCGGGATCCCCCCATTTGTGCCCCCAACTGAGGAAGGGTGCAGGACATTAAAGGCCACACATTCGCAACAGCCACTGCCTGTTATCCTAGAGTCTTCAAATTCTAACCTGCCAAAGCATGCACAAGGCACAGGCCAGCAAGTGAAGACAGCTGAACATTTAATGGGCACCTATGATAAAGATGTAAATTATAGATCCATCGATTTGCCACCGGAGGCCACACCTTACACAGTCATCTTAACTGGTATCCCTGAATTAAACCCCTCTACTCGTGAATCTCAGGGGGCCCTGAAGAATAAGGTAATTCATTGGCTCTCCACCCATAGGCCTCTCCCGGCAGGAATACATAGTGAGGTGCTTATGGTGAGGCGAGTCCCATGGATAGGAAAGACCAGAAAGTCAATCCAAGGCGACTGCGTCCTGATTAACTTTAGGGACCCCCTCACTGTCTCTCATATATGTAGCTGGACACATCAGGCTCGACGGACATCAATACACCCACTCCCCCTATCCTTCTTTTATCCACATGTTAATTGAGTACAGGAAGAAGAGCAATGGGAATTAGTAACCAGGAGGGGAGGCACCCGGGCTCCAATGGTCTCAAGTATTAACCCTCACCTCAGACAAGTAAGACTTGATTGTGTACCCACCTACAATAGATTTAGTAGCCTTGACATGGTGGATTGACATAACACGATAGTGGGTGAGGAGGTTATAGTGCCCAATAAGATCAAGGAAATTCAAGCTCGGAAAGTAGTTTCAGCAGTGAAGGCTAAAGTCAATTGGGATCGTCTAGACATGGAGAAAGTTGTGGGGACCTTTCTACCCTTGCCTAGCTTACAAGAGGAAATTCCACCTCAATTGGCTAGTCCAGATAATATTCCATCTACAGGGCATGCCCCGGGTGAGGATGCACCCTTAAATTTAGCAATGGAGAAAAGTAACTGCCCCCCCCTTAAGATTCTATCTTGGAACGTGGCAGGCTTGGGAAATAAAGTAAATTGCCCGGACTGGTGTGCCTACATCCAGGCCCAAGACATTTGCCTGTTTCAAGAAACTTGGGCAAGAGAACACCTCCCCCATCTAGGCTTTGCAACATTTGATGTGCAAGCAAAATGGGGAGGTATAGGACGCCCCTCGGGAGGTTTGGCCATATGGGTGGCTAATGACCTGGGTTGTAGGGCTGTCGTTCACCGACAAAAATCGGAGGATATTCTTGCTGTTCGGCTCGAGTGGCCAAACGCAAATAGTCTCCTGTTGGTGAATGTATACTCTAGGCCAACTAATATCTCACAGGTTTCACGCACGATAGAGGAGTTGGCACTCGCTCTAGATGAAATTCCCCAGGGTACTCCTACCGTAATCGGAGGAGATTTTAACTGCCATTTTGAGCCCCTTCCGGGCCTATTGGTGGACTTGGCTCAGGAAGAGGACCTGGAGTGGTCTATACCTCCCGTGCAAGCATCGGTACCAAGAGCCTGGACACCTCTAGCCACACAAATTACCGCTTTAGTTCTGAAACATGGTCTTCGGGCCTGTAATGGCAGGACCAACTCAGATACACCAGCTAGCCATACCTACAATAGAGTGGGTAGGGAGTCAAGACTGGACTATATTCTCGTTCCACTAGCTTTGTGGTCACGCATTATTGATTTTCGGGTGACATCTAGGGCAGACAGCGACCACAATGCGTTGGAACTGGAATATGACCGTCCCGGCCTTGACCCCAGGGTGAGACAGAGGGTGACATCTGAGGTGGGTCTTGGCCTTACACACAATAGACGCAGAGTAAAATGGGAGAGATTAGTTTCCAGCCCAGAGAAGTTACCCATGCTTTACGCAAGGGTTATTCCCATATTTGAAAGGATACAGGCACTCATGGCCCATGGTACAACTCAGAGTGCCCATAAACAATTAGGGCAGTATCACAAAGATCTCTCTAAATCAGTATCTGTAATCCTAACCTGCTTAACAAAAAGGGCCAACGGAAGTGTCAAAGGTCCAGTTTGGTATAACAAGGCTTGCCGAAACGCAAAAACTAACTTATTGACCTCCATCAAGGCGGGGTTGGGAAGTGAGGAAATTAGGGCTAAGAGATCTGCCTATAAAATCTTAACTAGCAACGCAAAAAGCGAATGGGAACTGTCCAAATGGGAAACTCTCTCCACTTCTCTTGCAAGGGGGGATTCACGCAGATTCTGGCGTACCATACATACGGGCTCTGCGGTTTTGGCCCCAGCAGTGGAGCCAAATATTTCAGCTAGGGTTTGGACAGACCACTTCCAACTGTTATATCACCTAACCGATGCGGAAATGGTGGTTTCTCCGCTATCGATGGTTGATAACACTGTGGAAGTGGTGCATCTTACACTAAAGGAGGTTAGAGCAGCCATCGCCGGGTTGGCATCAGGCAAGGCTCCTGGCCTGGATGGCCTCCCGGGCGATCTTTTTAAACAGGAACCGGATGTATGGGCACCCTATTTAGCTCTACTATTTAATTCTATCCTGGAGGGAATGGAGGTTCCGGACACTTGGCTGGGCGCAGAGATCGTCCCCATCTATAAAAAGGGTTCGCCTCTGCTCCCAACTACAGACCTATCAGTCTCATCGATGTCACACAAAAAATCTTCGGTAGACTGATATTGAATCGCCTTCAGGTCTGGCTTGATGATTCCCAAATTCTGAGCCCTTTTCAAGCAGGGTTTAGGAGAGGTGTGTCAACGGTGGATCAAATTTTCCGCTTGAACCTCCTCTATTGGAAGTCTGTACTAATTGAGGGGGGTAGTCTATACACGGTGTTGGTTGATCTGCGAGCGGCCTTTGATTTAGTCCCCAGGGACAAACTATGGGCCGTTTTGACGGATCTAGGGGTCCCCGCTGATCTTTTGATAATTTTGAGGAAATTACACCAGGGCAACTTCGCAAGGGTAAGATGTGGTAGAGGAGGACATCTCTCAGATGGTTTTCCCGTTGACAGGGGGGTTAGACAGGGCTGTGTGCTTGCACCGACCCTCTTCTGCCTCTTTGTCAACGGGGTTTTTAGCCACCTAAATGACCTAAGCAATATTGATGCCCCCAAGTTGGTCGGCAGCAGGGTACCAGCAATTATGTTTGCAGACGATACCCTGCTGCTCTCCAAATCTCCCATGGGCATACAAAAAGTCCTAGATGGATTCGTGGAATTTTGTAAGATACATGGTTTGGAGATCAACACCTCAAAAACTAAATATATGATCTTCAACCCCCCTTCCTCAACACGACTGAGCCCTCGGATAGGGGCATCTAGACTTGAGAGGGTATACACGTTTGAATACCTGGGGGTTACATTCAATCAGTTCATGAAGTGGGATGCACACCACACTAAGGTAAAACTGAAGTTGAACCAGATGACGGGAGCCATTTGTAGGATGATGCAAGGACTGACTTACAAGCCACTAGGCCCACGTCTTCACATCTACAAAACCCAGGCGAGGGCGGCAGGGCTCTATGGGGGTGAAATATGGGGCCACACGGCTAACCAGAAACTACAGGTTATCGAAAATAACCTCCTAAGGCATATGACAGCCTTACCGCCTAGTACACCATTACTTCCATTGAGATTGGACCTGGGTTTAAGACCTTTCACTGAGGAGCTTGGACTCAAACCCATAATTTTTTGGCGCAAAATTTGGTGCACACCAGAGCTCAAGAATTATAGAACGGAGCTTCAAGAGATCTTGCGCCTTGTAAAAGCCGTCCAAGTTCCATGGCTAAAGTATGTGAAACAAACCTGTGACTTACTAGGAAGACCTGATTTGTGGTCAGATCCGGCCAATGCATGCCGTACAACTTCACGCAAAACTATTTCACTGGCCTATTATGAGTATAAGTTACATGTCTCACTCATGAATGTCCGAGATGGGTCTCTTACCGACCACTTTCTGAGGTGTAAAGACACATATCACCGGGAGCCTGTCTTCGATGATATAGGACCCCCATTAACAAGGAAACTTTACTTCCAATGGCGTTATGGCACCCTTCCCCTCAGGGCACACATGGCTAGCTGGTCAGAATCGCAGTTTACAGCACAATGCCCAGCATGTGGTCATCCATCTGAGTCTGACCTACACATCATATTTTTTTGCCAAGCCTACCAGAGACAAAGGAAAGACTGGCTGGTCCCACTATTAAAAAACCTGGGTTTTAGGCAGCACCTTCCAGCTTACAGAATTTTAAAAACAGATTTATCAGTTCCTACAGTGTTCGGAGTTGCGAAATTTTTAACAGCAATGTGGTTCAGTCGCAACCGTTGTATAAAATTGAACACTGTATCTGAACATTCTCTCTGATAACTATTGTTAATTTTATTTGATTCATTTTATTCTCACCCAGAGCGTATGCACTTTTTTGTATGCTATTTGTTTTATTCTTTTATGGTCCTAGTGACCGAAATAAAGTTGACATGAAAGAATACCAAAATAGTACTAAGTTTAGGATTTTGTCTTAAGTTTGTTCTGTGAATCGGGCCCAGTGAGAACATGTGTCTGAACTGATTGAGCACCTGTCTGCAATCAGCTTGTTGCTGGGCAGTGAGGCTGCCTGCCAAGGCTACACCATCAACTGACCCATCATCAGGGTTCTGTGAGAGGAGGTCAGGGAGTGGGTCACTCTCTTCCTCCTGTCCCTCATCAGTAGTCACGAGCAAGCCCATGCCAGCTCTGTCCACATATGGCTTTAGCCTGTTGACATGGAGAACCCTGTGGGGACTCCTGGGAGTTCCTAGGTCTACTAAATAAGTAACCTCTCCCTTCTGTTCAACAATAGTGTGGGGTCCACTCCACTTGTCCTGGAGAGCTGCTGGGGCCACAGGCTCCAACACCCACACTTTCTGTCCCGGCTGATAAACAGTCAGTACAGCGTTTTGGTCATGCCAGGCTTTTTGCAGTTCCTGGCTAGCCTCAAGGTTTTTGTTTGCCTCTTTCATGTACTCAGCCATACTGGAGCTGAGACCAAGTACATAGTCCACTATGTCTTGCTTTGTGGGCTTGAGAGGTAACTCTCATCCTTCCTTCACCAAACACAATGGACCCCTGACAGGGTGACCAAATAGAAGTTCAAATGGGCTGTAGCCAACCCCCTTCTGAAGCACCTCCCTGTATGCAAATAAAAGGCAGGGTAAGAGCAGGTCCCATTTTCACATAAGGTTCTCTGGGAGTGCTTTGATCATGCCATTAAGGTTTTGTTGAATCTCTCAACTAAACCATTGCATTGTGGGTGATAGGGTGTGGTGAACTTGTAGTTCACTCACTCCACACTACTTCCACATAGCAGTCAAGTAACTAGACATGAAGTTTGCACCCCTGTCAGATACTACCTCCTTAGGAAAGCCTACTCTTGAGAACACACTCAAGAGAGCTCTTGCCACTACAGGTGCTGTAGTGGTCCTTTGGGTAATTGCTTCTGGATACCTGGTGGCATGATCCACTACGACCAGTATAAATCTGTGCCCAGATGCTGTTTGGGGATCCATGGGACCAACAATGTCAATCCCTACCCTTTCAACGTGCACCCCCACCACAGGTAGTGATATCAGGGAGGCCTTTGTAGTGCCACCTGCTTTGCAACTGGCTTGGCAGGTTACACAGGAGTGGCAAAACTCCTTTGTGTCTTCAGACATGTGAGGTCAGTGAAAGTGAGGAACAATTCTGTCCCAAGTCTTGTTCTGGCCTAGGTGTCCTGCTAGGTGAATATAATGGGCCAGTGTCAATTGGAAACCCCTAAACTTCAGAGGTATAACCAACCTCCTGGATGCACCAGATTTGGGGTCTCTACTCTCTGAGTAAAGGAGTCCATCATCCCAATAAACTTCATGGGTGCCACTAGCATTCCCAGCAGCCTCACCAACAGCTTGCTGTCTGAGGGTTTCAAGAGAGGGGCAGGTTTTCTGCTCCTGGTTCAGATCAGACCTGGAAGGGCCCCCTGTCCCCAAGAACTCAACCTGGTCAGGTTCAAGCTCCTCTGGGACAGTTCCTTCTTCAGGCTCAAGACCATCTCCCTGAGGAGCTTGGCCTTAACCCTACTGCTCCTCCTCTTGTGAGGCACCTGGTCCATTATTCCAGAATCCAGGGCCTGTCCAGTTTTAGACATTTTAGCCTGTTACCTAGTCACAGCAAAGGCAGGTACAGGGATCCCTAACATTTCTGCATGTGTCCTGAGCTCCACTTCAGCCCAAGCCGAAGTCTCTAGATCATTGCCAAGCAAGCACTGTACTGGTAGCTCTCCACTTACCGCAACCTTCTTACGGCCAGTTACCCCTCCCCAGGAGAAGTTAACAACTGCCAGAGAATGGTCTGTTCAGATATTGCTAGCATTGGTCACTTGGTACATTTCACCAAGTATAATCTGCCCAGGATCCACAAGATCTTTTGTCACCATTGTGACACTTGCTCCTGTGTCCCTGAATGCCCAAGCTTCTACTCCATTAATTAAAGGCTGTTGTCTGTATTTGCCCAGGTTACTGGGGCTCACAAAGGGGGACATATCCATGCCCCCATCACTGACAAGCACAGCCTGAGTTGGTACTCTGACTGGGCCAGAGTCCATCTCAGAACCCAGGGTCAACCCTACTACACCCTTATTCTGTGTATTCCCACCACCAATTGTAACTGTACTATGGGGAGCAGGTGCCTTAGGGGCATTGGTGGGGGCTGGAATATTTTCTTTGGCCTTGGTACAGTCACTAGTCCAGTGAGTTTTCTGTTTACAGATTTTGCTCCAAGGTTTCTTTTGGCCTTTCCCTTTGTTAGCCTGTGAATCCCCACCCGAAGAAGATTTTTGGGGCGCTTGTGAAGACTTCTGGTCTTTACCCTTGTTCCCACCTTTATCAGAGTTTTTGGAATCTTGCTTCTTAGGGTCACCACCTTGCTTCTGTACCTTCTGCCTCACCCTGGTTCCGACCCATTTGTCTGCCTTCTTTCCCAATTCTTGGTGAGAGGTCAGATCAGAGTCTACCAGGTACTGATGCAACAGCTGATTTTGACAGTTATTAAGAATCTGCTCCTCATTATCAGACTGTACAATCCTTTGAAGTCACACACTTTACTGCCCAATAACCAACCTTCCAGAGCCTTAGCAGCACAGTCAACAAAGTCAACCCAGTCCTGATTTTGTGCTTTTTGGGTGTCTCTGAACTTTAACCTATATTGTTCAGTGGTTAGGCCAACCCCATCTATTAGAGCACTTTCAAGACTTTGTAGTCATCAGCATCCTCTTCTCTTACAGTGAGGAGCTTGTCTCAACCTTTTTCTGCAAAGGAGAGCCATAAGATTGCTGCCCACTGACCTTGAGGGACCTTCTGTACTTTACAGGCCCTCTCCAAGGCAGTTATCCATTTGTGGATGTCATCCCCACTCTGGTAGGGAGGGACAATCTTACTTAGGTTTCTATGGTCATAAGACCTCTCCCTATCTCTAGGGAAATTGCTGCCACCAAGGGACTCTAGTCCCTCCTTTTTTACTAGTTCTGTAGAGCTCCAGGGCTTCCCTATCTAAGGCCATCTGCTGCTTTCTGAGATTGAACTTGTCTTTCTCATACTTCAGCAGTCTCTCTCTCCTCTCCTGGGATGTTTCCCTCCCTCTGTGAGAAGAAACAGAGGTTCCTATCGAGGAGTTAGACTGGAGAGATCCCCTTGACAGAGATCTATCCCTTCTATCCCTGTTGTCAGGCCTATCTGGAGGAATAAAGGAAGTGGCATTATTGTCATCCTCCTCATCCTCATCCTGGAGGTCTGTGTTCACCAGAGTCTGGTCATTGTCACCAGTCTGGTCAGCATTAGAGGTAGGGTCAGGGGAAGTTTTACCCCTAGGCCCACCCTCAGGTTCTGTCCCACCCACACTGTCTCCATCATCAGGCCCACTAGGCCCTGTGATATCATCCAGTTTCAGTATCTTTATGAGATGCTGGGTGGATGGACTTTTGCCTGTCTTCAGCTTCCTAATGGAACATAAGGCCCTAAGCTGAGCAAAGGAGAGATCCTCATATTTATAGGGAAGGAGCTCACTGGTTCCTGGTAGGGACCCACTGGTTCCTAGCTGCGTAGACACTACTAATGTGGTGTGGTGTATTGCACTACCTACACTAGTGTGGCCTACTAAACTCTCTTGAGTTGTAGAAAGTGTGTGCTATCCCTTAACACACAACTCTAAGTTCAGTAGAACTTATTGTAGCTAAACCTGATAGTATATGTACCTTAGGTACCTTTAGTGGTTTTCAGTTGATCAATTCAATTGAGATTATCTGGTAAAACAATAGCAAGCTGGAATCCCACATGCTGCACACCAATGTGAGAAGGTGGCCTGATATATGCTGTCCACTAGTTCTAGTGGGCACCTTGTATCAGTCCAAACAACCCCTTATGGTGATAGGTTAAAGACAACCTTTATTGAAAGCTATCCTAGTGGTAGCTATGGTTAGCAGCCTTAAGGCTAAGTCTTGAAGGAATGTAAAGCAGCTTGTTTTACCAGTCTATAATCTCTTGCATGATCAAATTAAAAGATAACCACACCAGGTATATATTTAAAATATATGTATGTAGGTTAACACACACCCCTCTAGTCTCTTTATGAGTCTGGAGTTCGAAGTACTTAAGTTACAAGATAGTAATCATCAGTAATAGCACAAATACACGTTTGGGCCCTAGGGGCGTACAAAACAATATACCAAAAAAATGGTATAAGAACCACGTCTGGAATAGACACTAGGCCTATAGCCTGTAGAATCGCTGGGACCCCAAGGAACCACCCAAGGTAGTGACACAGGGGACCCACGGGGACTGTATGCAGTGTGTAAACACAACCGTGGGTTCCCGTTATCTTCTATGGGCAATGTCGCGGTTGGAAATTTAAAGATTAGGGACACTTCTAATCGAGTCAGGACCAATCCCTTTTGGACTTAAGAAGTTCTAGGGCTACCACCCACCAGAGCACCGGAGTACTCGAGTTACCTCACCCAGGGAAGCCGGGTGCATAGGTGTCTTTTGGTGTCGGGTCGCGTTGTCGATTTCAATGGGAGCCTGCAAGGAACTGCTGCTGCCATGAAGAGGAGAAGTGTGCAAAGAGATCCAAGCCTGAATCTAGGATGGAAGGAACCTGAAAGCTGAGGGGACTGAGTCTGGGTCACTAGCCAGTGACCGATGGCAGGATGGACCAATGCCCACAGATGTTGGGTGCTTCAGGTGAGTTGATGGGTGTCTTGACTTTTCAGCCACGAGGTCCAGAGGCGTCGACAAAGTCCATGAGCCAGATTCAAGCTGTCCCACAAAGTCTGTCGAGTGCTGTGGTATCGGCGACCAGAATGGACCCAAGAAGCCTTGGCAACGGCAAGTCACTGGAAGTGAGAGAAAAGACTGCGGTGCAGACCAGCAAGATCTGAGGGACTCACCCAGTGAGGGTAAGTTGGGGCACTTCTGGAGCAACCAGGTAAGCCCAATCAGAAAAGGAGTTGCCTTCGTGGGGACCTGCTAGCCAATGGGCTAGTGATCGCGAAGGAGCCTCGAGCGCTCACACTTGAAGCTGGCCCACGGGTCACTCGTGGAGTGGAGGCGAACAATCTTCGGTGCAGGAGGTGCTGAAGGCTGGGGCTACTTGGAGCCCAAGCACAACTTCGAGGAGGACCAGGAAGATAGTGTTGCTGCAAAAGTTCACGGTGTCCAGGGGTCACGGTTCCACATCACCCACGATAGCCACGGGCCTCAGCTTCACTGTAGACTCAGGCTAGCCTTGGAGAAGTCTGGAAATCCACCTCTGGGGATGCAGAGACTTCAGCGTCCGGCGGGAGCTTCAGAATTGCAGACTGGTCAGTTGCTTCTTTGGTGCCTGCCAAGCAGGGGAGTCACTCCTTGACCCCAAGAGAGATCTCTTCAGTCTTCTAGTCTGGATAGAACGTCGAAGGTCCAGGATATACGTTGCAGAGTTTCATCCAGGATCATCTAAAGTCCTAGGAACTGGATTCCTATACTTATAGTAAGTTTAGGGGATGGACTAACTCTAAGGCCCCACCTATAGGTGGGCTTGGAAAGAGGGCTGGTTACACCCATTTCCTTTGTCCAGTTTCACGCCAGAGCAGGGGCAGGTAGCCCCTGCAACTGGTTTGAACTGGGCTATGCACAGGGACAGCAACCGTGCCCCCAGTGCAGGACTTCAAAGCACCAGAGAGTGCTCCCGCCCAGCCCCAATACACATCTGCCTGTCTGGGGAACCTATTGTCCAGTTCTCCCCTGCCAGAGTTTCGGTCAGCAGCAGGAGGCCAGACCTGTGTCTGTGGCAGAGGCATCCATTTTGTGATGCCAGGGCTCAGGAAAGTCCTACCAGGTTTAGCCAGTGTGAACATGTCTCTCCCTCTTCTAGGTTTATATGTGTCTGTATAAGGGTAGTGATATAGGTAGCCTATACCACTGTAAGGTGTGCAAGCACACCCTTACCTAGGCTGCAGTAGCAGACCTGTGGTGCCATTTTGGAGTGCTTCCCAGGGGTGGCATAATACATGCTTCAGCCCCTGGTAGGCCTATGAGGTACCTATGCCCTAGGTACGTAGTATACCATATACTAGGAGCTTACAAGGCACTCCAGAATCCTATTAGATGTGCACCTAATGTACATGGAAACCATTTTAGAGAGAAAGCAGCTAGGCTGTGGTCCTGATTAGCAGGTCCACAGCCAGATTAAGGTCGTAAAACAGTGAAACACCATCAAAAAGTGGGGGTACCCACGTGAAGCAGATCCTACTCCCCTACAATGTGCAGTGCAACTGTTGGTGCTGCACAGTCCTCTGGTCATGTTGTTTGCACCTGGGTGTCCCGGAGTTGAGCATCTGTGGGTGTTGGGTTAGCTGTGTGTGTGTTTGCTGAGGTACTGCTACCCTTCCTGAGTGTGATATTGTCTGTGTGCTTGTTGATTTGTGTTGTGGAAGTACATGTTGTGGCACTGAGATGTGTGTGCTACTGATTTAGTTGTTGTGCACACACTGCTTATTGTGCATGCAGTGCTGTGAGTGTATATTGCCTTGTACTGTAATGTGATGGATTGGCATGTGCATCTGTTGTGTTTTGTTGTGGAAGTATGCAGTGCTTGGCCTGTGTTGGCTTTTTCACCTGACAGATGCTCTGTGTGTGATGTTCTATTTGCATGACATTGTGTGTGAGTTGTTTGTGCATTGTGATACATTCTGACTTGTGTTGCAGGAGTGGTGTGCATTACTTGTGTGTCTGTCACATGCAGCAATGTGGATTCTTGTCCCTGAGCTTGTTTTGAATGCAAATTGGTGTTTTGTCCTCATATTTTTCACCTGTCACTTGTCAGGATTGTGCATGTGCATGCATGCGTTACACTATGACACTATGTTGGCTTGATGGTTGGTGTGGTATGTCTGTCTGTGTTGGATTATTGTTCCATTGATCCCAGTTTGTGTCCATGATTGTTTTGAGATGATACACTTCTTGTTTGAGTTGGGGCATGGTGTCTGTGCATTGGTCCTGAGTGGCAATGTTGTGTGCTCCTGTTCTGTCTGGGTTCACATTGCCTTTCCATTGTTTGGCTGGCCATATGTGGGCTTGTTGTACTTCTGTGTCTGTTGGTAGTGAGGTTTGTGTTTGGCTATTGTTTTTGTGCAGGCATTGGTTCAGGTATACTTGAGTGTGTGTGTGAGGTTCGTGGATGCACCCCAGGGAGTGTGATTGTTTGTCAGTGTACTGACAAGACATTATTTCCACCATTCTGTGTGTTGAGTGGTGCAGGTGTGAGGTGGGTGGAGGACTATTATGTGTGAAGGATCCAACTTGTGTTTGACAGTCAGGGGGTGTGACAATGAGCCATGTGTGTTGTGCTGATGACATACACATGTCAAGTAGAGACAGATGTGTGGCTGGTCACTGTTTGACTTCAGACACTTCCTATCATCCCTGTGCCTATGCATGGCTTGCCTTGCTATCTTCCTGAGTTGTTGCACAGTGGTCACTGTGGTTTAATTTCACTCACTGTGCCAGCCATGTCTGATTTGATGGCCTAAGGATGTTGTGATACGTTCCTTCTCTTGCATGCGATGTACACATGCTTTGTGGCTTGCTCCATGGCTTTCCAGCACTGTCCACCTCACTTTTGGCTAGCCCATTGTTTGTCCTCCATTGCTGCAGACATCTGGTATGTGTATGTGGCTGTGTGTCAGTGTGGGGTGTGACTTGACAGGCAGTGTGTACAGTTGAGTGGTTGTTCATATTCAGTGTGAGTGTTCATTTTGTGATTGGACTCAGTTTGCTTGACATGAGTGGAGGGTAGGTGTGGAGAGGAGGGTTGCCCTGCCCCTGATCTTCTCTGCAGGGTGTTCTTCTTCACCCCCACCTTCTGAGACAGGTTCACTGGTTGTTTGTTGTGTGTGGTGCAGGGTCTGGGTACACCTGGCTGGTGAATTGTGCTGGGGGGGCACAGGAGGGGCACACAGCATGTCCCCTAATGGGTACGGGGGTCTAGTGTGTGAAGGGTAGAGGTGTGGTCCTATGATCTCTGTGGACTGCACATGCCTGGCACTGGCCCTGCCTACTACATTCTGCACAGGTGTTCTCACGTCTTCACCACTGCGGTGACTTGACCGTGAGATTGCATTGATTTCATGGTTGATGGGTGACCTGGATGCGGAGGGGTTATTTGGTGATAGGTAGGACATGTGTGGGTACACTTGTGGATGTGTTCCTGTCCCCACCAGAGTGTCTGGTGTGGACAGGAACCGTATACCAGCCAAGGAGTTGTGTTATTAAGTACCTGCAGCATTGTCCATGATGGTGCATTACATGCTGGTAGTGGATCAGGTACAGCACTGGAAAGGCGTGTAGAGTCAGATGCATTGTGGTTGGGACCGGGTGGAGGGGACTGGGAGTCTGGTTTTGCGCTCTGCTGTCATGCTTCCGCCTTCTCCAGTTGGGTGGTTTCTCCTCTGAGGTGTGACGGGCTGTTTGGGGCATCCTGATTTGTACGGCAGTCGGGACGTCACTCCACACAGCCGTGGTGGTGGGCGCATTTTTATGACGGAACACATCGCACCACCGCGGACAGAAAATGGACTATGTTTGCCCATTGAAATATGGCGGGCGTGAGGACCGCTGCTGGTGTGAACTTAGGCACGATCGACAACCTCTGGGCTCGAGGACCGCAGGGTTCTAGATGGAGCATAGGGCTGAAATTTGCTCCTTATGTAGAGAGCCCCTAAGTTGTGAAAGGCCTTGAAGGCCAGCACCAAGGCCTTAAAATTAACCCTCTTTTGCACAGGGAGCCAGGACAGGAACACCAAAAGTGGCATCATGTGTGTCCTAGGGTCAACCATAAGAATGGCCCTTTTTGCCGTGTTTTGAAACACCTGCAGATGGCCCAATAGGTAATCAGGAAGGCATAAGTACAGGACATTAACATAGTCCAACCATGACGTTATCAGGGCTTGGACCATGGTCTTGCTGTGCAAGGCTGGCAGTAGGGTGAGGCAGTTCCTCATCATTTTCAATAGTCCAAAACAAGTACCGCACACTAATTGGACTTGGAACTTCATGGACATGGCCGCATCCAATTTTACCCCAAGGTTTTTTATGGTGGTGACTGGGCAAGTGGGGGGGGACATATCCTGGGGCCACCAATGGCACCATTTCCCACCCTGGCTATGTCGAAGAAAATAATTTCAGACTTGTCTGAATTACATAACAGTTGATTTTGCATGAACCAGGCAAACACCTTTGTCAGGCAATTGTTTATTTCACTTCCTCTCAACGCAGCATCTTTCTCGCAGGTAAACAACAGCTGTGTGTCGTCTGCATAGGATATAACTTTTGCCCCATATTGCTCTGCCAGGAGTGCAAGGCGAGCCATGTATAAATTGAACAGAGTTGGGCTCAAAACAGTGCCATGTGGCACTCCAAAACACATCGGGGGATAGGTGCAGAGAAAGGGGGGGACCAAACTGTTTGCTGGCGGCTTTCCAAAAAGGAGGAGAACCACCTAAGGACCGTGCCCCCGATGCCACAGTCCTGGAGTCTGTGCAGAAGTAAATTGTGGGGCACGGTATCGAAAGCCGACGAGAGGTCCGGTAATATCAATACTGCTTTTCCTCCTCTATCCAGAGTTGCTTTAATGGTGTCTGAGACTTCCAATATAGCCAAGGCTGGAATGCAGTACATGGGTTAACTCTACAAAGTCAGTGACCACAGTGTTCACATATTTCTCCAAGGCCTTGGAGAAGTAGGGCAACCGCGATATTGGCCTGTAATTACTGGCTACAGAGGGATCTGCAGAAGGCTTTTTTAGGATTGTTGATTCCTTATTGAACTGAAACTTAGGGGCCTATTACGATGGCGGGCGGACCTGAGTCTGCCTGCCATCCTCGTGGTGTTGGGACCGGCCGTCGGCCATGCGGCGGCCCCCCACCGCGAATTAGGATACGACCGCTACCCTGGTGGTTGCATTCAGCATTTTGAAATTGCGTCGGGTGCTGCTTACAGTAAATGCAATTTCAAAATGCACCCACCGCGATGTCAAAATCGCATGCCTGGTATTTCCCTTCACCAGAAAGGCAGGCACCACACGGTGCCTGCCACTTGGTGCAGGGAACTGCAGGGGGAACCATGGGTACCCCCCATGTGCACCCCCCACAACCCCACCCCCCGGGGCCCGCGACGGGCCCCTAAAGCCAATCCCCGCCAGCCCTTCCGTGGCATCATTGCCGCCATGGAAGGGCCTGTTACCCACCCACATCGTAATATGGCTTGTGGTGCCTGCTAGGCACCGCCACCATATTACTGGTCCAGCACCGCCCGACCGGCAATCGCAACGATTGCCGACGGAGGAAAAGCGGCGGACGGACTTTGCGTCCGCCACGATAACCCACCGCCATTGTAATATGGTGGGGTGTATTTCACGTTATGATGGCGTAAGGGTCGCCACCGTCGGCTCAGCGTTGGCGATTGATACGCCATCGTAGTGTTTACTCTTTAGTTTTAGAAGAGTAATAGGAATTCTCCAGTCTCTTTTTTTTTTTAAAAAAAGGACCCCGGCATGTCTGTGTGAATTGTTTCCCTTTTTGGAAACATAGCCAATAATAAAATCCCAAGCAGCCACATTGAATGCATACCAAATAACAGAAAAAGGCAAGGTGTCTCTTTGGTTAAAAGCAAAGTATTCATTAAAAAAGTCAATTGTTGAAACGCTAACGTTCAGCAAATTGGGCTTCTGAAGAATATCTAATTGAATGGAAATTGGTGCATGATCTGAAATTAGGATGGAACCTATATCTGCATCTATTAAGGATTGGGTGATGTGATGTGATATTAAAAAGTGATCTATTCTTGATTGAGTCTAATCTAGAAAGGAGAAATAGGTATATTCTCCCAGAGTGGGATTACAAAGTCTCCAGGCATCTATCAGCTTATGTTGTTTAATAGTTTGGACTAAACGTTTGTGAGCTTTATGCGGTATGAAAGACACCGATGAGTTGCCATTAATAAAAGGAGCAATATTCTGATTACAATCACCCGCTAGTTTAAAATTCTCCTCAGGATATTGTGTTCTGAGATTTATAAACCTAAAATTAAAATCAAATACAGTAGGGGCATATATATTAAAAAAAGAGACTGGAGTTCCGCTGATCAACAATTTAATGAAAAGCCAATGACCATTATCATCTGAATCTTGAAAAAGCAACTTAGCGGAAAGTGATTTGTTACAAAGTGTTATAACACCATTTTATTTACCATCACCTGGTGAGAAAAAAACTTCATCTACCCATCCTTTCTTTAACTCTAAAGATTCATTTTCTGTAAGGTGCGATTCCTGTGATTAAGCTATATCCGCATCACGCTTAGACAAATGTTATAAAACAAGCTGTCTCTTAATAGGTGCATTTAAAACCCTGACATTTCACGAGACAATTGTCATATGCATAAAAACATTTCAAAAGGAAAGAAGTACAATAAGAGATATAAACCATAAAAGAAGCAGATTAAAAGCCATATAACAACCAATCTAATTGGCAAAATGAGAAAACAGCCCAAGGGAGAAGTGAAGAAAAGGAAAGGGTGAGCAGGGAAAAAAATATGAGAAGAAAAGTAGTACAACAAAAGATAAAGAAAGAAAAAAAGTAATAGAGAAAGAAAGAAAAAGGAACAATAATGACATAACAAAACAAGTGCGAAACATACCCAAAGATTTCCCAAAAAGACAGGGGGTTGAGACCACATTGAACATATGACATGTCCAAGTCCTACGGAAAGGAGTACAAGGGACGACTGCAGCACATAGGACAAGGAATAAGACAGGCGCAAACATGGACATTCCTGAAAAAGGAGAAAAAGACAGTTGGGAAAGCATAACTATTTGGAAATTCTCAAAACAATGCTTAACTAAAGAGCAACACAGTAAGATGGAAAATATAAACAAAAAAAACAAGATCTACAAAGGAAATCTTGTAAGATTAAATGGCTTGAGAGGTAGATGCTCTAGTAGTGTCCATTGTCTCTATCATGCAGGAGTTGATGAAGCTCTTTAATTGAATTGAGTCTTCATAGGTAGTCATCTTATTCTTATAGGTAACATAAAATAAACAAGGATGAAAGAGACCATAACGGGCTTTGAGAGAATGAACATCAGGTCTCATATTAAGGAATTTTCTATGTCTATCAGCTGTGTTTTTGGCATAGTCTTGAGAAAAGTATAGAGAGTTACCTGATCATGAAATACACTTTGTTGATTTAACTACTTCAACAACTTTAAGTAAATCAGTATATACCAGAAAATACTCCTCTTGGTCAGCTGGAACTAGAAGCAACAGCAGGTGGACTACCCAACCTATGAGCACGTTGGATATTAAGAGATGATCCTTCGGGTAAACTCAGTTGTCTAGGAAGGAAGGACTTGAAAAGGGTAAGTGGATCAGAGCCCTCCTTGCGTTCAGGTAATCCATAAATGCGGAGATTATTTCTGCTATTCCTATTTTCAAGATCTTCAACCTGTTTCTGAAACTAGTAATGTTGGGATTGAAGTGCGTTCACTTTAATATCGGCAAGCCCAAATGAAGAAATATTTTATTCTACTTTGGTTAGTCGTTCATCCATCCGAGACCACCAATCAGTAAAGTATTGTCTCTTGGTATTTGTTTCCTCCATGTAAGGTCATAGAGCACGTATACCCTCCAGAAGCAGGTCCAAGGATGCAGGAGGTGAGGATTTAATAGAAGAAGGAGGGTCCTTCTTCAGGTGTTTAGTGGAGGCCTTCCCAGAAGTAAGGGAGGTAGGATCAATACCAGAAGTTGAGGGGGAGTTACCCTTAGGAATAGAAGCTAGGGCCTGGCACTAGCTTGTGGGTGGGCATGACAACGGGCCACTCCCAAATCACTGGGGTGAATGGGCCCGATTCACAGAACTAACTTAAGACAAAATCCTAAACTTACTACCATTTTGGTATTCACAGAAGGCACTTACTCATTTTGGTATTCACAGAAGGCACTTACTCATTTCGGTATTCACAGAAGTTAGGAGTCCTAACTTTAGGACTCCTAAATGCCTTCTGTGAATACCGAAAGTCTTAAAATTAGGATTTTTCTCAGTTTAGTAGTAGTATAGTTAGGACTCCTAACTTTAGGACTCCTAAATGCCTTCTGTGAATACCGAAAGTCTTAAAATTAGGATTTTTCACAATTTAGTAGTCCTAAGTTTAGGACTCCTAACTTTAGGACTCCTCAATGCCTTCTGTGAATACCGAAAGCCTTAAAATTAGGATTTTTCTCAGTTTAGTAGTAGTATAGTTAGGACTCCTAACTTTAGGACTCCTAAATGCCTTCGGTGAATACCGAAAGTCTTAAAATTAGGATTTTTCTCAATTTAGTAGTCCTAAATTTAGATTTAGGACTACTAAATTGAGAAAAATCCTAATTTTAAGACTTTTGGTATTCACAGAAGGCATTTAGGAGTCCTAAAGTTGGGAGTTCAGTTTGCACAACAGCATCTTCTCATTTGATTATCACCAGAACAGGAGACATAGGTTTGGCCAATGTGCCCTAAATATCTACATCTCAGAGTCACATGGTACACACTTTAAGATCGAGAATTTGTATGTATGCAAGAGGTGACAATTTAGGAACACTGGTTCTGGATGGATTTTTCCACTGCATTTCTGCCTTGCTTTTCAGTCAAGATCACCTATATTAAGCAGTGGTCAAATTGTTACATACAAACTGAGATTTGACTATTCAGATTAAAGAGGCCTTCACACCCAAACTGTTTAGAAAGAGGTGAAAGATGTCCAATTCTAGACTGCTAGTTGCTGTCCCTTCCTGTACCAAGGTTGGACATCCACAACAAAGCCAAGTTCAGCTGATTTCTAATAACAGAGAGCTTCTTTCTCCCATCCTGTTCATCTAGATGAGAATCCGATAACACAAAGTAACAGTATTGCAGGTATGCAGGGTAATGATGCAAATTATTCCCAGCTGACAAACCTGGTTTACTTTATGCTCGCAAAGCAGTGCTAAAAATAGGGTGTAGAGGCTAGGAAACATATTCCTAGGACAAATTGCAGAAATGTTTGTTGTTTTTACGTTTATAGTAACTATGATAATAGCCGTATTCTCTATATGTCTTGTCGTCACAGAGCATGTACTAAGTAGTAGAATATGGCAATACATGTTTTTCAACATACAATTAGGGCAGATGCTTGAGTGTGACATTCTACGAATGAAAAGGTGGGGTTCCCAATCAGCACTAAATCTCTCAGACAGGGACTGTTTCGTTTTCCAGAACTCCTTTCTCCCCCATAAAACAGAGCACAATGTAAGTCTGCTTTAAACCAGATTTGCCTTTCTCATATCCTGCACATTGAACTAAGTTCTTGTGTTAATGGTTAAGGGATCTAAATCTGTAGATTAAGGGTATGCCCCTAAGATACATAACATAATTTCAAGATGGTGAAAGTCTTCTGCCATGCTAAATTTGGACTACAAGGGCTAGGTGTGTGTATGTGAGAGTGGCATAGGGAAAACACCAGTTTCTTCACACATCTAACACTAAAATCTAGTTTGAAGCAGTCACTGTACCCAGAATAAAGCCAGAGACAGAAGTCTGGGAGGACAAAAGCAGTGTCCTTCAGCAAGCAGAAAGACAATATACAACAACTGTCTTGCGATCCTGTTCTCTCCCTTTCTCATGCACCTCAATTGTTACATGTGGCTCAACTGAAATATTAAGGATAATTTGACAGTGTGGTGTGCAAAGGAAGGGTACAGCAAAATGTATGCAAGGATAGATTTTCCGCTAAGAAAATAGCGATTAATGTAAAAGAACACAAACAGCAGTTCTAAATGTGTTGTTTTTGTGCATATTTTCCCCCTAAATTACTCTTAATTATGCAGGTGGGCATAATGGCAGAAATATTGTTAATTTTGCATCAAAGAGTAATGTGTAATTACCAAAATTACTATGCTTACTCTAGCATAATTCAAATTACTCCCAGGCCTACATATACTGTGGCCTTCTGAAAAGTAGGGTTGGGCAGAATTCGTGGAGTTTCACTCCATGGAATTCTGTGAAGTTACATAAAAATCCTACGAGATTGCGTGGAGTTCCGCCAAAGGGGGGAAATAAGCATGTCATGTTGCAAGTTAGGTCCAGTAGCATGAGCAGTGCTGAAAAATTAGCGCGAAAGGCACCAACAGCATGCTGCCTTATTGAGTTGATTGCTGCTGCTCGAGTAGAAAATCTGCTTGAGCATCAGCAAATCTACTCAGGAGCAGCTGTCTTACTATGACCACCAGCAACCGCACACATTAAAAAAAGGCACCATGGGATGCAAAATCTAGTTAGCATTTCTGGAGCCTCACGGGAAAACATTCTGCCATGTGGTGGTTGGTGGAATTTGGCCAGAACTCTGCATTACTCTTGCCGAATTCTGTCAATTCCGCATGTGGTATGAAATATTCCACCAACCACTAATGAAAATTTAAATAAACCAATCATGGATTAGCTAATTTCTACATGTTCTAAGGGATCAGAGCACATACATTGGGCACTGGGGAGCAGTACCCCAGTTTCCAGAGTCTAAAACTATCAATAAAATTCAGCCTAAGAATAGGTGGTGACTATGCAAAAAAGGACACTTTCTCATGTGAAGGGATTGCTTTTGGGGCAATTAAGGTCAAAGGGCAAAGCAAGCAAGTAAGGAAAATGTAAAATGTCAGTAGTAATGTAGTATGTCAGCAATATTTTCTAGGAAATGTGCACCCCTAGTTTGCTAAATTGCTGATTTATTTCAAAGCAGATGCTCATTCATTTCTTTTAGTCTTTTGCTTATCCTGGCTTGCAGACTACATGAAAAAGCATATGCTTGTCACATTGTCAGGAATCTTTGCTGCTTTGAAACATTTTCTAAGCAATGATAGACACGAGTCATGCCTTCCTCCTATAAGTCACTATTAAATTCTAATCCATCCTCTAAACAGGTCAAGTAGCAGTTCTAAAAATTAATTGGAATCTTTGACCTCATCAACAACCTAACCTATTTAGATGACAAATCTAGGGTTTCTTAAAAATATTTAATAAAGCTGCCCATTATTCTTCATTGTTAAAAATGTTTACAATTGAATAACTTTTATGTAGAAATGTTCTGCATATTCAAGGGGAACAAAGGCTAATGCAGTGTAATTGTAGTTTACTGTCCTGCAAGGAAATGTTTTCTGTATTTTTCTCTCTATTGCGAAGCTAAAATGAAAAATACAGCCCTGAATTTGGTGTCAGGGAGGACTTTTTCATTACTGTAATCATCGTTTATTTCAAGTTAGTGCTTAGTTTCCCAGGTCTGTTTGTTTTGTCTTTGATTATAGTCCAAAATTGTTATATGTAGAATGATGTGTTTTTTAAGAGTAAACTGTAAACCATGGGCGTGCTGGTGCTATTAACTCCGGCATGCACAGTGTAAATTTAGGTGAATGGATGGGGTGCAGTTTTAAAAGGATTATTCGTCATCCAAATTTCTCAATTTTCTATAGTTAACATGCTATGCAGATTACTGTATATCAGAATGCGTTTTTCCTCTTTGACATGAAGTACGTGTTAGATGCTGTGGTCTACTTTTTATCACTAAAAAGGAAATAGAAAGAAAATATGCGTTTATTTACACACTACATATATTATTATTTATTGTTTAAATGATTTGACAATGTTCACTGTTCGTTTTCTCTTTTTTAACTATGGTGACTGTCTTGAAATGTAATTGTTGTTCTTTGGTATTGCCCTCTTCTTTCCTTGGTTGATTTTCTGTAAAGCTCTCTAGATTGTTATTGTAATCTGCAGTAATAGAAACATGTTATTTTTTTTAATTCTTTATTTAGAATATGTTTCGATATTCCAGTAATTTTCCTGTAAAGAAGGAATATTTTGGATATTGGAGATGAATGTCTTTTTTTTGGGGGGGGAAGTGTATAAAAGAGAATACTTTTGATCCTACCATCCTGTTGACAGAACTTTTATTAGTCACAAGTCTGGCTTTTTCTGTTCTAAACAGTTTGAATTTTACAAAATGGTGCATATCTAATTTTGGAGACAGTGGGTTGATATTCTTGTATTTTATTTTCGGACAATGTTACTGAAATCGTTTTTGTCCTGTCTTTCCTCTACTGATATACGAAGTAAATTGTACTTTTTTTCAGATGATTTTTGAAAACCGTGGTATCTGAATATTTTTTTTAAAAAAGCAGTAGGACAAAAAATGTGTACATTTCAATAATTACTTTTGGTGCGTTTTAGTGCGATCTATTTAGAAAAGCAGTTCTCCTTTAATATTTATTATTTTGGAAAAAAGATAGCACTGTGTAGTCAGACAGTCGTAGCATATTGTCTGCCATCTGGTCTCCTCGGTGATCTCCAGATAAGGGACTTCAAAATAGTGGGCACTGATTTTATAGGCGATTTGGAATTCCATTGTACTTTCTCAAAATTGTTTAATGGTATTTTTATTACTACTATATTGAATAAATAGCACTAATGGCATATTTGTCATTTTTAGTGTACTTTAATGACAGAAACACATTTTCTATTTGTGTAAAACGTTAATTTCACCGACATGTATTTGTGTGCTTGGTCACAATGCTGGTTGAACATTTTTTTTTCAATTTATATTGAACAAATGTTCTAAAATGTTGTAGGAAACAATTATTCAATTTTAAGAAATGCTACAAATTGTATTTTGAACACGTGCAATGTTAAAGAAGTAACATAATAAGACAGTATGCGTGCTACATGTATTTTGCACAGAAACATTGTAAAATGAAGCCAGGGGCCTAACACATTGCCCCCGTAGGCCCCGCGTTGTGGGGGGGCGCGCTCCCAGGGACCCCCACGCTCCAGGTGCCTCTTCACTAAGCAAGGCTTTTCATCATGAATTAAATGGTACGCACGCCCGGCCTCTTAATAAATTAAATGGTGCGAACGCACGCCTGTGCCCCGGCCCGGCCTCAGAGGCTCCTCATTAATTAAATGGTGCGCAACTGCCTGTGGGACACCTTTGAAGATACTAGAAACCCAAGGAGGGAATCCAAGTTATCTGACCGGGGTGACACGTCTTAACAGCTGAGGTGTTTAACCCTCGCTTCTGCCCCTCTCCTTTGAGCTATCCAACTCTTAGTTACTTTTAACTTCGTGTCCACTAAAAATGTCAACATGAAACTGTGAAAGAGGAGAGACTGTTTTAAAGAGAAGGGTGCTGGTCAACTGGCCAGCAGATTATATTCTGCAGACTGTTTTGAGAGGGGCTAAATGTCCCAGTCGGACTTCAGTGCTTGCTGAGCCTGAATTACCAACTGGCCTCATGTCATCAGAGGTACAGTAAAACAGTCTTTGCATGTTGGGACTGAAAAGCCAGTCTACGTAATGTGTCTACATCCACACTCCTGCAGTAGGCTAAGCTTTTTTTAAACTTACGTAAAAAGGGATAAACACATAGCATACCCTGTCCACATCCAATAGCAAACTTATGTACTTTATTTTTTAATAATACCTTATAGGAGAACACCTAGCTAGGAATTAGAAAAAAACGAATGTTTCTCTATGCCCACTTCCTGGAATCTTATTTAAATTTTGTTCAAGACTTGAAGAGCAGATAAGTGTTGATAGTGCAAGAAAAGAAGGCTCTGACAGCAATTGCTACCACTCTTGTTGCTTGCAATTCCAGTCGACTGCTTTGCAGCCCCATTGGTTGACCCAATCTGCCTCCTAATGTTATACAGCTTGTCTTTACTTTGCCAAATTGTAGTAGCTGTTTATTTGTAGCTGTTTATGATGTATATCACTGCAGCGAGGGTCAAAGTTTGGCATTTAGAAAAATCTATGTTTAGCCCAGGACCTGAGGATTCAGTTTCAAGAAGGATGCGGGTTAAGGGATTGAAGAGAGCAACCTTTCTATTGTTAGAACAGTTCCAGTCATAGAAAGGGAGACTGCAGTGTGACATTATTAGACTGTGGGCATGGGTTTGTGTGTGTGAGGACTCTGAAGTCAATGGTTTATACCAGCTGCTAGGTGGCTTGGGGTTAGAATGGTGACCAAGCGGTCCAGCTTCCTGTTCTGACCTGGGGTCATTCATGAAAACTGATGACATAAGTGTTAGTCGATGGCTGCATTTAGGGGAGATAGGTATAAGCTTCTCTAGATGAGACGGAACAGTCCCATGTGGTCAGAAATTGTAAATAGGGCCAGAAATCACTTACCTTCCACAGATTTCAGGGTCGTTAACAAAATGGGAATATACAACCTCATGAAAACTCCAACCTCTATGACAAACAGACAACTTTTTTTTAAAGTTTTACCAATCCAGGCTGCACACAAATTTCACCTCTTTTGAATATTTTTTTGCAAAAGAAGGAGGGCTGTTCTGATGGCACCACAATACCTCCTGCATGCCACTGGCTGAAGAAGACTTTAGTAAAGCATAATGGTAACACCCAGTACCAGATAACGATCCACATGGATGGCAGAAAATCTCCACTCTGTGAGCTCAGATTTACTTTTTTTAAAGGTGGTGACAGTGAGGTGAAGTGTTTTATTTATTTATTTTATCATTAGAAAGAACCAGACCCATTGGGCAGCATAGAGTTTACAGGAGGCGTTGGGCTTTCATAACGGGGAGGTGTTTTCCTAATTATAGCAGACCATGGAAAGATCAGAAACAACGTTGGTGGTTTTGACCAGATGTAAAACAGTAATTCAGAGATGTACCACAGTGGGGCTTCAGATTGCAAATGCTAGTCAGCTGTGCAGTGGACTTGAATATTAGCAAGACCACTGGCATTATGGCTTCTGCAGTTGCAAAGTTTTCTACATAATTATGCCGCATTTGCCACAGAATCCATCACCGTCTGCATAAATTGCAAATTAAAAAAAAAATGTTTTTAGCTCAAACAGCATGGCAGGCCTCTGAGGGTTCAAGGCAGACTTAAGGCAACAAAGCAGTCCTTCCAGGTGAAGCAAGGCAGTTTTGTGAAGTATACAGCAGGCCACAGCAGCAGGAAGTCCTCTGAGAGTCCTTCAAAAAGTACAGAAAATGAAGTAAAGAGTGGGTCTGAGTGTCCTATTTTTATACATGGTACCTCTCTTTGAAGTAGGAGAAGTTTCTAGACAATTGCATTTTAAGTGCTTGACGTTTCCTAACTTCCTTGCCTTGGATCTTTACGACCCCTCTCCCCTGACATTCCTTTGTAGCTGCAGTGCTCTCTCCAGCAGATAGCCTCTCTCCTGGATAGCCACTTATCACCTAATCAAGGCAGCCTAGCTAAGCCTGTTAGAACTGACCAATCAGGGAAGACTGCTGGAAGGCTGGGATTTGCCTTACAGATAAGAAATTGTTACAACTGCTTTTCTGTATAAGTTAGTATAGAAGGCCTGTACACATGTAATTCTGGTCTGCAGCTCCACTGCTGCATGTCTATAGTTCCAACAAGTATGAACACAATATAATAACAATAGTCCAATCTTGAGTGGCCTCCTTGTTTTAATGTAGATCAAAATGCCCAACCAACACGTGTTTCATCAGGGTGGAGACCCACGACTTCTTAAGGGCTATTGGGCTGAATGGAGACCGATCTCAACGCCAGTTGTAATTCCGTCCCGGCTGGGATGGGTGAGTGAATCCAGGTAATAGACTTCAATTTGTTAAAATTGGATCGTGCCACGAAAAGTATACTAAAAATTGTGTGACTGCCAGAGAATATCGGAGTCCTGTCAATCTGCACGGATGGATGACGCTCGTAAAATAGAGCGGGAGCCTGTGGGGCAGGCGATCAGCGAGTACGCTGAGAATTCCCCGGACCTACGGCAATAACCTTACTGAGTGGAGGTTATACGTTCCTATTGGAAGAGAACAGCTACAGAATATTGGAATTAGATTCTTGTAGCGCATAATCACGATATGTATGAGTGCAACTGAAGCAAGTTGTTGCTAAAAATCAGAGCAGCAATCAAGAAGGATAACATTAGATACCCTCTAATCCAAGGGTGTCCTTCTTTTATATTCAGTCCATAAGTCATAAAAACAGGATTCCCCCATCTCCATGAGACCAGTATTTATGGTTTTCTAGCCTCTTTTGAATTTGGAAGCACTCAAAAGCTGTACTTTTCAATTTATAGCCTGTCATGTGCTAAAGATAGGCCCTGTAGGAATTAGTACCATTTCTCCATGCACACGGTCCTTGCCCTCTGTTTGCCACACCTACCTTTGTCACATATTAACATTCATGACTCTTGGACTAGTTTCTTGTAAACACTGGCCTTGCTGACACGGATCACTTTGTGAGCACATTATCACACTGCCTTGACATTAGGGACATGGCCCTCAGGTGGTGACACAAAAGTGTTTATTATTACATCCATTTTGCGATGCAGCTGTCTATGAAATACAAACAATGGCAGCCCGATTACAATCACAGCTCGAGGCAAGGATGCCATTTTTTATTTATGACCTTTCTTTCCTGACATAATCAGAGGATATACATCTGCTGATTTTGAGGGGGCCCTGCATGCCAAAGCTTTCGCCTAGCAGCTGACCAACATCTCTGTGAGGGATGTCCGGTTCGTGACCAAGATGGGGTCTTACACTCATACCCATCAGGTAATGGGGTTAGGTAATCCAGAAGAGGGATTCTTGGCAAACCATCCATCTTAACCCTAGACACGTAAGTTAGGGTTTCGTATTGTAGGAGTGCAATAAACAGTTGTACTAATGTATATGTGCGAATATATAAGTTGTGTCAACAAAACAGTTGAGCTATTCATTTTGTTCACTGTTCTCACATTCAGTATAACTGATGTCTGCTTCTGTCTATATTAATCATTGCAGCTCATATATTCAATGCAAGAATCACTAGGTTCAATAAATATACCACCCTTTGTGTATTCTTTGTATATTTCTCTGAGTGAAGGAGAGAACAGGCGACTGAGCGAAAAGTTGGAAGTCTGTCACCATGGTTTCTGAAGGAACAGAGTTGTCATGTTCTGTGATTGCCAGAACTGTTCACCTCTGTTTAGGTATGGGGGATAACAGTGGCACTGTGAGCTAGCTGGTCCAAGGGACAACAAATCCTGCAGGGTTGCATAGAATCAGTCTGGCGCAATCCTAAGTTTATGTTGCCCCCAAATGCGCAGTTCCTACTTATAGGTGGAAACTTCATGCCAATCCAACTATAAGAGAAATGACCAAGTACAACAAAGACATGCCAGCTTTGTCAAACTTACTGAAGGATCTGAGGTTTAAACCAAAAATACAGATCATGATTGAATTAGATATCAAATCCTTACATGCAAGTATCATTCATTGTGGTGCTAGAAATTATTCTGCATCAGGGACATTGGCCATATTGATAGATTTTGTGGTGCAATGTTTTATGCTTAATTTATATGTGAAAACTTCTACTCACAAACTGGGACCACTTCTCTGGGATTCACCCTGTCCCCCTTGTTGGCACATTTATAAGTAAAGGAGTATGAACAGTAGATTGTATACCAAGGTCATAGTCTAAAAAGGTATATAGATTGGATATTTGTTGTATGCACATTCACTGAGGAAGGGTTTTTTGACTTCTTCGATTGAGTGTACTCACAGGATATATATTTAAAATTCACAGAGACACGTAGTAAAGAAGTAATTGCATATCCTGATCTAGAAACACAAACCAAATAAGGTGGAGTTCAAACAAAAGAACACTATGAAAAAAATTGACAGAAAACGCTATAATCCACTTCCGACCCTCCCTCTCCTCCGTGCATTAAGGGAGCTGATTACACTATTACAGAGTGCCTATAAACCACATGAATGACTAGACATTTGAAATCTGATATCAACTGAATATTGACTCAGACATTTACCCATCTGTGGAAATGCTAATGGTAATTGTATAAAAACAAGTCGCTAGTCATCTGTGGCTGCTCTGACTAGATCACTCCATTTTAGCCTGGCCAACAACAGAAAATAATCTCTTTTGAAACTGCAAGTGCTCCAGTAAAAATACCAGTGTGGGCACAATTGTCCTCCCTACTGACATTGTCATTCAAAAACTAACTCTCTATTGCCATGTACAACATAGATGTCTGCAGTTTAACCTCTATTAACAAATTCATACTATGGAGCATATTTACTAACATTCCGCACAATGCAGGGCAACAAGCAAAGTTGATGTGCTGCACTGCGTGAAAGGGAGGCTTGAGAAATGCACCATATTTTCTAAGATATGGTGCATTTCTGCTGTATCCTAGAGCAGACGCACTGTGTGCTGCCTAGCACCATGAGGGCACCCCTGCACCATGGTGCAAGGGTGTCTGGATTATAGGCAGGTTTGCTTTTGAGCAAGAAGGGATACATTCCTGCACAAAAACAATCCTTAGAAGCAATTTATTCTTTCTATGTGTGCTGCAGAAGGCAGCATGCGGAGGAGGAGGACGTAACAAGAAGAAATAAAGATATTCCTCCTTGTTGTGCCTGTTTCAGATAGGTATAGCTGTTTGGTGCAATCCCAGGTTGACTCACTTTAGTAAATCTGGCATCATGTCAAAATCAATGAGTGGATTCATGGGAACATCCATGCTCCACGCATGCAACTCCTCCTCAATGCAACATAATGCCTGGCAAAGTTTTTTGCTGCCTTGCATTACTTTGTATGTACTAAACAACACAAAGTGGCTTTGCATGGCTTTGGAAATTACAGAAAAGACTTGGGTCATGGCTGTGCCATAAAAGTGAACTGAGCTTAACGCAATCCCTTCGATAATCTAGGCACAGATTTGTATTATGTTTATGCATGAAGAAGGTAGGAACACAACATTCTCAAGTGTTACTCATAACACAGTATCAGGTGGAAAAAAATGAAAAAAGAACACCCAGAGAGAAACAGGAACAAAAAGCGTTTTTGCAAATAAACATTTATTTGCACAAAAGCTTGTTCGTAAATCCACAAGTGGTAGTTTCAAAGTCACACTGTAGAATATATGTATTGAACAAACATGGGTAAATGGTAAAAAGATATTGAATTGACATCTGGAAACACATTCTCAATCTCTCTGGTTATGGAAACGGCCATCCCTCAATACACAGCCAGTTGTACATTTGTTTTATCCATTTAAACGTATGTTTTAACAATTAATATACAAAAAAAAAATACATGCCTTTCGCAGCTAAATTAAATACATCATAGGCCTTGTACTACACCTTGCAGTATAAGAATAAGACCGGGGTTGGGGACATGGAGCGGGTTCTGCAATGTTTTATTTAAATGTAATCTGCACATTTTGTATTAGTTTAATTTTAGCTCCCATAGCGCCCTGTCTGCAGTATATCTTCTGTGGCCCTTGTAATACAAATGAAAAATAACTAAAATTGAATTATCGCACACCAACTATTTAAAATGTATCAGCTTTAATGGCTAGAAACCAAATGCTTTTGAATTGTTGATCGCGGTACACCTTACAGCTTGGCAATGCTAAATTGATGAAGAGGGATGTATTTGACGAGAAACAATGCCACCTCTACTCAGCAAATGTTGTAGCGTCGATCAGCATCTGTTGTGCTTGAAAACAAGTGTTAAGGTTTTTGGCAGCCCGTGTTCTTATTCCCATGACAAGGAGTGACGGGGAGGTGAGCGAGAAAGTGCTAATAGCATCAATCCAGTTTTGACTTTTTAAAAGGATTGAAAGGACAGAGGTGTGAGGGAGAAATTTCTACATCTTCAATAAAAGCACTTTTCACACACAGGGTGGCAAGACAGAAAGTACGACCCCATGCCATTTATACGTGACGATTCGATGAACACTATTCAGAACACAAGATGGCTGGAAGGAGTTTGAGAACGGAGCATCTCACTGTTAAGCAATAATTAAATGCTAGTAGTGTTAAAATACGGTTTTGCACATTATAACTGATAAGTCGTAAAAACCAAAACATTTTCAGTGTTTAATAAAAACAGTGGCACTTCATTATGCAAATAATGGATTGTAAACCAACCTGAATGTTTCAAAGAATTGCTAGTTAAGAAGGTCTATAGCTAGGGGCGACTCGTCCGCTAAGGCGGAGGAGTTTCACCCCACTGCTATCCGAGCAGTGAAAAAAGGAAAAATAAAATGATAATAAAGCAAACGTTATTATAATTTGATTTTTCCTATTGCAGTGGCTCGGTTGTTAACTGGGGGGTGAGGGGGAGGAGGTTGGATTCCTTGACACCAGAGCACTGCTGGGAGAGGAGTGGTAGCACTCTCCAAGTGCTCATGACAGTTTCACCAGCCGTCTAGGGCCAGCCAAACGGTCATGCGCACTTGGCATGTTCTCCACCCAGGCTGCATTACAGCCAGGGTGAAAAATATTCCCAGGCTCCCAGTCCCTGCCTGAGCGCCACACCATGGCACTCAGACCATTCACAACACTACATTGCAGCATTTTGATTGGCTTAGGGGAGCCTGGGGGCGTGGGAGCTTCATGCTGGCAGGACTCCAGACAGGAATAAGACAAGAAGATGAAGAGGATGGAGGACAGGCTGCAGCCAGCCGTCCGTCCACAGCCAGTAAGTCTTTTTTTATCCTTTTCATTTACCCCACATCCCCACGCCCTCTCCGCCCCATCACCCCCGTCTGGTAGCAGCTGCTACTGCATAGGGTGCACCAAAAGCCACATGTAGGAAGTATCCCGAGATGAATCATATCAGGTGAAAAGTGGAAGTGATAATTTAAGACAGGTTGAAGAACCAAAGCATTAGCATTTTATCACTTCAGACAGTGCTTACTGGCTGTTTGTTCCTGGATCTTTACATGAATGTGCTACTTTTTGCTGGAGATGTAGCAGCACCAACAGAACATAAAAAAACAAACACATAAGAACAACATAACACAAATAAAAAAATACCAGAACACAACAAAATAGTCAAAACAGAAGACAGTCCAACATCCTGAGTTCAGCACAATCACAAAACTATGCAAAAATGCAGAACAAAAACAACAGCATCAAAAACACAACCCATCACAGCCACAACCAATATACACAAACATTCTTGTCTCACATTACCACTTATAGAAGCCCACTTCCATAACAAAGTTGTAAATGGTATTTGCACAACGTGCATTATTAACTGCAAAGGACATATAATAGTGCAAGTCCAAAAGGTTTTTGATTCAAACCCATGTATTTGTAACTAGAGGGGGGTAATTAGCAAGCAAAGACTTTTTTGGGTTTTAAGATAGAGTACTAGGTACAGACTATTGCCCTGGAAATCATGGTAACAGAGCCAAACACATTTTGTGCATTCTAAATTAGTTTCCAAATCAGTTCAATGTACCCAGTATTGTTCTTAGTGTAAAGTTGAATTCATTACAAATTGCCATTATCTCATTAAGCAGCTGTGAGAAAATGAAACTGTTTCATGGTCAGTGCCATTTTGTTACATAATTTTATCGCTGGTTTTTAGATTTGGTACACTGGGGCACTGCTGCCCAGATCACAGTATTTGTGCTATGACCCCCTAAAGCATGTAGAAACTGGATAATATAGTATTGGCTTCTTTAATGTTTCTATAAAGCCATAGTCTAGAGTGTGGAAATACACCCTTAGCATGAAATGTTGAATATCAGCATGAGCTCCATCCACTAGTTTGACAAAGGAAAACATTGCTTCAGGCCTGACTGCTGTAGTGTACAAACTACAGCATGACTTGGTAAAATAACACTTTTTAACTGGCAAAACCCTCCTTTTTAATATTAGTACATCACCCCTATATAAGGCCTATTGCCCATGGAAAGGTGCAAGGTATTTGGAGGGGAAATGCACATAACGTTACCATGTGCATACAGGTGACAAAGCCCTAAAACCTATTTTCACTGTGATAGATATAACAGACCTATATACAAAATCATAGTACAGATTAAAATAATAATATTGTTATCTTTGGATTTGGGCCAAGAGATAAAAATAATGAATCACTATTCTTAATAGTTATTAAAAATCGAATTCAATGGTGCAGATTGGATTTTAATAAGTATTAAGGAAAAGTAACTTTTAGAAAGTTACCCTTTATCTGCCTGGACTTGCATAAGGCTAATTAGCGTGAACGTCTGCTAGCACCAAGCCTGTGCTCAAGCTCTGGAATAGGTGTGAAAGAGATGTGAAATTCCTCCCAGAAGCAAACCCTAGGCTGGCCACTCCTCTGAAATCCCAAAAATATTCAGAGTGGAGACTGTGGGAATCCTGGTGACACCACATTGTCAAATTGCACAGTCTGCTGAGCAACATGTAAAACTTATGGCACACTTAAAAGGGAGAAAACAGGATGCCAAGACTATTCGGGGCTGATTACGAGTGTGGTGGTCAGTGGCGCAGCAGTGGTGGTCCACCATCTGCCGGATTATGACTTTCAAAGTCGTACGGGCGATGGACTGCTGCCTGCACCAAGAAACCACCATTCACTGGCAGTGGCATGGTGGAGGCCCAATGTAACCTGTTGAGAGGGACTGGCACAGTCCCGCTGAGCATATTCCTGTTGCAGGGTTTCTGCACATACACAGAACTATGCACAGGAACCCAGGACTTCAGTGTATTGTGGTGAACCAAAAACACGCCTCAGTGACCAGAACCCCTATCCGGCTAGCTATAGTATCCCATTAGTTCTCCGTACTACAGCAGAGCTCCCAATGATTGGATATCCTAGAACATGTGACTCAGGGCCTCTAAGAATTCGTGGGAACAAGACACTCTTTTGCTTAGATGCTCATACCTGTTCACAATGTGAGTAACCAGAGAGATAGTTTAAAATGTATATTTCAACTAACATGCTCTGTAATGCAGTACACATGTTAACACTAGCAAAGAAATGCATAAAAACAATATAATCAGCATAGTTACAATTCCATATAATAGGAACGGGGACAGCATATTATAATGATAGTGGATGAAGCCTTATAGCGCTTTACCACCCTCCCCGTGCTACAAGCTATGTTTATTATCGCAGTGGAAGACCTCTGGGCTTGGACAGCGAAACCCCCTACCTCAAGTCTTAGATGATAAGATTTACATCTCCAGACAAGCACAGCTCTTCCTCTGGAGAGGTTTTATCCAAGTGTTGTTAACTTGTATCTCGTGTCATATTAAAAACTCCCAAAAAAGTAGGTAGCTCAGCTGGGCTCCATGTTATGTCTATATGTGTGTGGGCTGGACCAAAGCAGACTAACCAGTGAAGTTGTTTTCTGTCCTTGAACACGATGTACAGAGTAGAACACAGGGCACAACCGAAATAGTGAAAGGCAGACAGTTCCCATGTGAAGCAGCACGAGCAGAGATGTTTACGGGAACCAAGGCATGTAGTGTCGTGTGCATAAGCAGCAAGATGGCGGTGATGCAAAGCACAAACTAATGCTTACTTTTCGACGTCCGCTGGCACCCCTAAACCCACAAGGATTATGTCTTTCAAAGCTGTACGCGTGATGGACTGCTGCCTGCAGCAAGAAACCACCGTTCCCTGGCAGTGGCATGGTGGAGGCCCAATGTAACATGTTGAGAGGGACTGGCACAGTCCTGCTAAGCATATTCCAAGTTCCTCCACTGACTGCCATTTCATGGTGGGATTCCTGCCATGAAAAGGCTGGCAGTGGAGGAAGAAAGGGGGCCCTATAGAGTCCCCATGCCCCCTGCCATGGGGCTACATTCTGGGGGGCACAACATGTGCCCCCCTGTCTGTTTGAAATCCCAGTTCCAGCACAGTATGGATGTCACCTTCTATGGCGTGCTGGAACATTTTGCCATCCCCATTGTGGTGCCTGTATTTTTGGCACTGCCGTGGGAATGGCAAAATGACCATCCGCCTGCATGAGAAAAACCCATAATCAAGTGGGCGATCTTTGCACAGCTTTGGTGCAGCCACACCGGTGGAGAGCTGGCACACTGCTCTAAAATCGTAATCAGGATCTTCATGTTTATCTTCTATGTGCCTACTGAAGGACCCTGCTCTTGTCCCACCAGACTTCTGACTCAGGGTATATTGTTGGTACACATTCCACACACACTCCCAGCCCTCAGATCCAAAGTTTTGTGTGGCCGAAGGATTTCACCATCTTAAAAATGCCCTGACTTATGGCATTTTGGGGATCTTTGCAGTAAGGCAAATAGGAACTACTAACAAAGTGGGAGAGTTGCCCCACGGGAAGTTTTACTTCATTCATTAGGGTGTATCCAGGAGGCTTCCACACCCACTAAATTATGCTAGGCCTAAATGTGGTATCCAATAGCACCTCATCAACACACCACTGGATTTTCAAAAGAATACCAGGCATAATAAACCTGCTGCATTGAAATCTGTGAAGGTTGGAATCCTTAACACCTGTAAATAGATGGCCTGAGTCTGATTGCTGACACTGACAGTTGTCAGTCGCCTCTTGTGGTGGCTTGCCTTTTGGGCACAGCTAGCTCTTTTTGGGGAAGGAAGGCTAACCTAGGAGGCAGGGTGAGCCATATCACATTGTTGGCCATGATCGTCTTATTAACTTGTTGACAGGCCTCTCTGGGAAAGCCAGTGTTAGCTATGTCCCTGGTTGGGTCTGCAGATAAAAAGTGTTCCCATGGACTAGGTTAATGGCAGGGGCTGGGCATGACAGAGTGTCAGTACTGTCAAAAGCCGAACTTGAGGGTTGGTGTAAAACTGTTGAGATACTCCAACTCCTCATAGGGGTGTACTTGGCTGTAGAATGAAAAGCTGGAACTGACCCTGTGACCATTTCCACATTCTTTCTACTTAAAACAACGAGGACTGCCAAGGGAACGTCTGTTTCTCATTGCCTTTATGTTAATAGGGCCGGTCTGAGAAAATGTGTCTTTTTTGTGGTTATCCGTTTTTTCGCTGAATTATATTGCTCATGTTTAGAATCTGCACATTTGGGCACTGCTGTCCAGTGCTGAATGTATGTGCTCTGTCCCCTAAAATGTGTAGAACGTTGCTAATTTGTGACTGGTTCATTTACCATTTGTATAAGGCCATAACAGATATAGAGAAAATACACCCATGAAACGAACAGCTAAATATCAAAGGTGGTTTGCAGCATTTATTGTGTGACAAAGAAAAACATGGCTTCAGGTCTCCTTTTGTAGCCTGACTGCTGCAGGATAAAACCCGCTGTGCAGCTTGTAAAATTAACATGTAATGTGTAACATGTAAAAGCCTCCATTTTAAATATTAGTAAGTTAGCTCTTGCCTTGTACCCCACAACTTAAGGTGCATGGTATTTTAAAGAGAGATCTTAAAAGTTATTCTCAATGTGGCAGACCTGGCTATCCTATGTAGAAAACTAGAGTACAGATTACAATACTAACACTGTTATCTCCGGAATGGGAGACGCAAGACAATATTAAACCACTAATTATAGTAGTTATTAAAAATACAATCTAATGGGCTAGTCTGTTTCTTTAATAAATATTTATGAAAAGTACCTTTTAGAAAGTTACCCTTTACATTCCTGTACTTTCATAAGGCTAATTAGCATGAGCCTGTCCCAGTTTCCAGCCTGTGCTCTATCCCTGACATAGGTGTGGAAGAGGTATGAAATGCCTACCAGGGACAAACAAAAGGTTGACCTGAATGGGCAGGGATGTCTCCTTCCTATGAACTAAACAGACTATTCAGAGTAGGAGCTGTTGGCATCCTGATCACACCACACTTTCAAACCCTATTGGGCAGGTCTATTGAGCCACATGTAACACGTAGGGCACACTTGAAAGATGATTATTCTATATCCCCTGCTTGGTTGTAAAGGATTCTTCTTTTGTCCTACCAGATGTTTGTCTCTGGGCTTGTTGTGGTTATGGTGCCTACTTCAAACTAGATTTTAGTGTTGGGTGGTAAAGGACACTGGTAATTTCCATTTGACACTTCCACAAACACTCAGCCACATAGGCCAAGTTTAATGTGGCCTGTTTGTAGTAAGGCAAACAGGAACTGCTGAAAAGGTGGATAGGATTGACCCATGGAACCTTTATTCATTGGTTAGGAGGTGCCAGTCATCCCCAACCATTAGCTAGTGCCAGACATACAGACAGAACCCTGATGCTTTTGTCAAACGATGACAGATGGTCTAACTCTGCTGCACTTGTCATCTGTGAACTGTGAGAAATACCCGAGGCAGTTAGACCCCCTTCAATTTGAAATTAAAGGACAGAAAGAAAGAAAAGTGCCTTTGCCATGTAGGAACACCTGCTTTTAGATATTATTTGTTCATCCCTACAGTCTGTAACCAATAAGAAGGGGGACGTAGGGGGCTTTTTCAACTCGTACAAGAGTAGGAGGTCCAGCATATGCATGGGCCCGAACGAATGTTTTTCAACTATCTTATTGAAAAACATCCCTACAGTCTACCTTGTATGCCCACAGGAGAGGGTTTCTAATGCATAAAAATGTGGCACGCTTCATATTTAAAAGGTACCCTTGCACTGACTGAAGGCCTGAAAGCTATTTCTCTGTGTCGACTTGAATACATTTTCCCAAAGACAGACTTATATGAATATTAACATATTTCACAATACGTGCGTGCCTGGTAAAATGCTAACATAATTCTTTGAAGTTCTTTACTACTTGATTTTCAAAATCTGATTTAATAGTGAATACAGATTTCTGATAATCTCAGTGGAAAAGTATCTTTGGAAAAAAAAGATGTTAGGCTGCCTGTGCCAGAAATACATTAAAACTAGTTCTGTCACTCATCTCACCTCCAGAGTTGGGTCTTTGGTTTGGAGATTTAATGACCCTAGCCCAGAAGAAAATGGCTTGACTCTGAGCCCAGAAGGGTCACCGTGGTGTTAAATGCTATCAATTTTGACTTGAAGTTGTCAAGAATGTCTTCTCCTATTCTTTCACAGAACCTTCCTGGACAAATCCAGCCATAGCAGAGGAGAGAACCAGTTTGACCCTCTAAGGTGGAAGGAGTGCTCATTTAAAAAGAGAGTGGCTAAAAAGTTGAAGACAGAACTGCCTCATGGCAAAAGGATTTTGCCATATTGAACCTGGGCTCCTGGCAATTTTACAGTGAGGAAAAGAGAAAGTGCTGCACGGAAAGTTTGGGAGCATGTAGTTAGGAAGGGGGCAGAGCATAGGAATTATGCAAATCAAAACTGTCACCTCCTCTGAAGATTTCTTGGTCTGGGAAGACTGCACTGAAAAAGCAGATACCTTGCTAGAGACGATTCCTGAATTCTGACTGCCACTGTTAGAAGAGGACTCATCCAAGGAATTAAAGAATCAAAGACTCCTGACTCCTGCTGGCACCCAGGGAAGGAACTGCTCTCCACAGCACAAGTAGATGGCCTACTTTTCCCTGCAAGAACAGTAACACAAAAATCAGGACTTTTTTCCTAAATGACCCAGTTAACATAGAATATTGGACTCCGGGGAAGATCTGGCTAGTGAGAGACTTAGGGGCATATTATCAAGGGCAAGTTGCCGAAAAAGCAGCGATATTGTTATCGCCCTATTAGCATGGCTGCACTAACATGTGTTAGCGCCAGCTTCCCCGTGTTAGCTGGCGGTTTTCCTATCGCCTTGCATGCCAGTGATAATTATCGCTAATGACATGCAAGGTATGCGTTCCTTACCAATGGTTCACGTTAAAAGTAGCTAACGCCACATCGCGCTATTATTAAAGAAGACCTGGACCCGCGAAGCGAGGATAAAAGGTGCGCTAAACCCCGTTAGCACCGGAATTTAACACCAGAAAAACTGACTAACAATGATGTCACATGGAGGTGTGTAAGGGAGAGTATCAGTTATTGTGTTAAAAGGGGATTTGAAGACACTATTAGCAACCTAGCTGAAATTATATCACCGATAACACGGCGATGGCAATGTATCGCCACAATACCTATCGCCATTGCTGTGCTGTTAGCGGGAGTTATCGCGTCCTTTCCCAGACACAATCGCATCTTACAGACGTGTTTATAATACATAGATAAGAATGCGATAAGTATCCAGGAAAACTAGCGATAAAAAATGTACACTAACTTGCGTTGGCGATCATTATCGCCATTACCAGATAATATGCCCCTTAGTGCCCTGAAGCTCTAGGCCCAGCAGCTCTTAGCAGAAGGAAACTTCCCAGCAATTAGAGAACAGTCAGTCTTGGTATTTTTTTGTACAACTGGAGGACCTTAACAAGGTGATGTGACTTGCCCAGAAAGGTTGCACACTAGGTGTAAGTAAATGAACCAGGTTTGTTCCACTCAAAGCTTTTTGCTGCACTGAAAACTAGTTTAGTAGGATCTTACAACAAAGGCATTCCATCTTGGGGAACCATGCTTGACTACCACTTCTAGACTTGGCCTGCTGCTGGACTTTGTCCTTTAAAAACCTGCCAAGCGAAAATATTGGACAGCAATGTGGCAGAAATTCTATATGATTCCAACACAAATGGAGCACAAATTGCATTCCAAACACATGTCAAACAGCAAAGAAATTGTAGAAGAAACCTATAATCTTCAATATTTCATTTATTTCATGATTTTTTCAACCATAATTTATTCATCCAGTTCATCACATCTTTCCTCCGTTTTAATGAGAACTTCATAAATCACATATTTTTCATATGGTAGGGAAATCGTGAGTTGCTTCAGATTCATCGACGATCTGCTAATAATCTGGGATGGCACAGAGGAGGATTTCCAAATTTATTTTGAAATCCTAAACAACACAGAGGCAAATCTAAGGTTTACGTATGAACTCAATCAGGAGAGAGTGACATTCCTCGATACGGAAATACATGTCGAAGAAGATAAATTACAGACAACTCTGCATCGAAAGAAAATGGCTACTAATGCAGTATTACATGCCAGACGTTTTCATCAAACGACATTGATACAAAATATCCCATATGGGGAATTTCTTAAAATACAAAGAATCTGCTCTGAAAAAGAAGAATGGGAAAAACATCGTGACTGGACTGCACATAGATTCAAACATAGAGGATATACAGAAGGAACAATCAAAAGGTGTCGTGAAAGATCAGAAACGAAAGAAAGAGAGGAGATTATTAAGGCAAAGACACAGATGTGCAAGATGACACAATACGATTAATAACAACTTACTCTTGGGAGTCTAAACAAATTAAAAATATTCTCAAATAGAACTTGAAAATTCTGCGTCTGGATTCGACAGTAGCAGGATTCATTGGGGAACACCCCAACATAATGTTTAGGAGAGCAAGAAACTTGAAGGACACCCTAGTGCAAAGCCATTATTGGCAATGGAAACAGAAAACGTCACAATGGTTACAAACAACTGGTTTTGTGAAGTGTCGCAATTGTAAGGTTTGCCAAATTGCCAAGAACACCAAAGAAATGGTATGGGCAAATAAAAAGATATGGAAAATACAAAAACTAACAACTTGCAAAACACAATTTGTAGTTTATGTGATTGAGTGCCCTTGTTCCCTAAAGTATGTTGGGAGTGCAAACTGTAAACTGAAAAAAAGAATTCTCGAGCATGTGAGAGCAACAATAGCCAGAGACAGAAGCAATGCTGTGGCTTAGCACATGGACTTAAAACACAACAGTGATTGAAAACAACTAATATTCTATGGCATAGAAACAGTTGAACAACACGTAAGAGGAGCTAACAGAGAAAAGAGACTACACCAGAGGGAATCTCGACAAATACTGGCACTACGAACTTACACCCCTACGGTTTAAACCAGGACGAGGAATTATTTGTATATCTGTGAACACTGGAATTCATCTATGGCTTCTCTTTTAGAACTGTGTTTTTTTATTTTTTTTATTATCTTTATTGAGATTTTTCCCCATTTTTTTCCCAGCGAGAGATCAGCACAGATACATAATATCAGCAAAAAACAAACAGAAACCACAAAATTATACTACTTGAGGCAGAAAGCAAATGTTCAAAGACAAAAAACATACCATCAGGTTAAGAAAATAAAAAGAAAAATTGAATAGAATTAACAGCAGATACCGTGAAGCTCCCATGAGCCATTTGTCGAAACCCTGTTTTCCAATTCTTAACAACAACAGATAGCTTCCCACACCAATTACCTTAAATTATACTGATTTCTTCCATTTTATTAAGGGTACCCAGATATGTCTGCCCAGTAATTTCGCTTTCTTTCCCTTCCTTTCATAAATTGCTCTCTCCATTGTATATATGGATAGTAGGTGAGCCAGCCATTGCTGAAAGGTGGGGGATAGGGGGGTCTAACCAGGCAGAGGCAATATTAATCCTTAAGACAGCCATAGCGATAAAAAGAAATTGGTAAGCAATCTCGTTTTGATTTGTACCACTTATTCCTAGCAGAATTACTTCCGGGGTTAATATTGTTTTCACCCCGAGTACATAATCTAGGTATTCCATAATTGAATCCAGCAATACTTGCAAGCGAGGGCAGGAAGCCTGTTGAGCCACCCCATTGTGCTATTCTGGCCGGAGTATAATATAAAGAAAAAACAGTTTTAAAATGTTGTGCCTGAAGCCCAGCCAAAAATAGAACCGACTGACCCATCTCTAAGGATTTCAAGACTATTCCGGGGGCAGCCCCCACACGCTCAGCCCATTTACCCTCGTGTTTAGTTAAATCATCTTGTTTCAGATTAATCAGTTCTGCATAAATCAACTTAATCACCCCCTTGGTCCTGCCTTGCATGATGTCAATTATTATATTACTAGCAAACCCACATGCCCCACCGATGTTTTTGCAAAAAAAGCTACGAAGCTGTAAGTATTTAAAAAAACTTGCCTCTTTCCAGCCCGAAATCCTTCTGTATATCTTTAAATTGGCGGAACCCTTGCTTTTCAATTACATCCCCAGCCTGATGGATACCCTTGGTAGCCCATCCGGCCATGATTTCATCCGAAAATATCTCTGGAAGCATTGGGTTTTTAAACAAAACTGTATACAAATTAAGCCTCCCTAATCCAATCTTCTTCTTTAGCACCCCCCAAATCTTCAAGGCAGCTATCAGCGTCTTAAATTTTGTCCGCTTGTAATAGCTATGCTCTGTAAATTTGAGAAAACAATTCTCAGCATTTTTGCCCAATAATAATTTATAGACATCCGGGAGATCGTCTTCCCCTTCCCTTTCCCCAGGACATGACCCTACCAGTATCCCCATATATTGCAAGGCTGCCGCCCAATAATAACTACGAAAGTCAGGAACCGAGAAACCACCTTTTCCCCGTGGTAAACACATAAACCGAAGAGCCCGCCTAGTTTTCCCGTGTGCCCAGATAAAACGATTGGTTAAGCCTTCTAGAATAAAAACCCAAGATTTTTGAAATTCTAAAGGGATTCACCTAAACAAATACAATACTTTCGGTAAAAACAGCCTCTTAATGACGTTACATCGTCCCACGAGAGAAAGATGGAGGTTATTCAATCTGTCAAAATCCACCCTCGCCTTCCTGATTACTGGTTCCATATTTGCAGCCACCAATTTCCCTAGATCTGAGGTAACTCGTATACCCAAATAGACTGCTGAATCAATGACACGGGTATCTTCAAAATTAATAAATCGATTCTTTATAACTTGAGTCTTGGATTTATTTAGTGCATACCCCGTAAAGATACCAAACTCACTTGAAATTGACTCAACCGTTTCCAATGCCAGTTGTGGATCTGTGGTGATAATAGCCTCGTCATCGGCATAGGCCAGGACTTTGGATTCGATCCCCTGACACACAACTGGTCGAATTCCACTGTTAGCCACAAATAATCGTATCAGGGGGTCCATATAGATGGCAAACAACAGCGGAGAGGAGGGGCAGCCCTGCCGGGTCCCCCTCTGTATGTTAAAAGGGGATGTATAGTTGCCATTGATCTTCAAGCGAGCTGTAGGGGCCGCGTATAACACTTGGACAGATTTAATACATCCTTCCCCTAGCCCAAACCACCTCATGGATTCCCAGAGAAAATCCCAGGAGACCCTAGCAAATGCCTTTTCAGCATCTAATAACAACACGGCCATAGGGTCTCCTGATATCTTCTTCGCATCAAAAAGGGTGATCACTCACCGTATATGTTGTGTTGTTCCACGGACCTTGATAAACCCATGTTGGCACAGGTGAATAGTTTTTTTTAAAATACCATTTAGTCTCATAGCCAAGATTCTAGAAAAGATTTTAACATCACTGTTCATTAAAGTGATTGGGCGGTAAGACCCGGGTTCTTTAGCTGGTTTATCTTTTTTCAGAAATACGACAACATCTTCCCCCGCCCATGAATCAGGGGCGGAATCACCCCTTTGTGCTGACAAAATAACCTCTATAAGATCCTGTTTTATTGAGACTTTAAAAATTTTATAAAATTCCAACTGGATCTGGTCGGGGCCAACAGCTTTACCAGATGGTAGATCTTGTAAAGCACCCATTATTTCTTCTTCGGAAAACACCCTCTCAAGTTCCTCCATATATATAGGATCAACCTTCTGGGTGGGTACTTTGTCTAAATATTCACGGATGCCCCCAAGTGTAACGGCTGGTCCGCCAGTGTATAATTGCTGATAAAAATGCCTGAAGGCTTCCCGAATACCTGCTGCATCTGTGATGACCTTCCTACTAGCATCATAAATTTCAGATACCTCCCCAGCTGAGACTTTTTGCCTAACTCTAACAGCCAAAGTATGACCTACCCGCTCATTAAATTCATAGCAGTGTTGCTTTTTAGACAGATAGATCTCCGCTGCTTTTTTAGCCAGGTGGTCACCTGCCTCGGCCTTTTTAATAGCCAACTGCAAAAATATTCTATCTATCCCTTCTCCGGTGCTGATGGCAATAGCTTGTATTCCCTCGAGATTATTTAATTCCTCCCTTATCTCCCGTTCCCTAAGTCGCTCCATCTTTGGACAACGCAAACTGAAGCTTATAGTTTCCCCTCTGACCCCCGCCTTAAAAGCATCCCAAGCAATTCCGACCCCTGTGCTCCCCCGATTAAAATCCCAGAATTCTTTAGACCATCCCTTCATATAGACAATATAGTCTGGATCATATAATAACCTTCTTTCAAAGGTCCAAACAACATTCTTTTTTTCCATCAACCTAATATTAACCGTCAAAACTAATGGGTTATGATCTGAGATAATACGCGGGTGCTTCTCAATACCTAAATTAGTAATAAATTGATTGGACACAAAAAAATAATCCAAGCGGGAAACAACTTTGTGTGGAGCAGAAAAAAAAGGTACTACCTGGATCTGTAGGTTTCAAATAAGCCCAAGCGTCAGTCAGACCATTATTACACACTAAATTAGATAAGGCAATACTAACTTTTCTTTTTTTTTCCTAAATAATTATTTCCTTGGGTACCCCATTGTACCCCCAGACCATTAATATTAAAATCCCCACATAGGATTACCGGAACAGACCACAATGCCAAGCTAGAATCTATTTTCTCTAGCAGTTCCGGGTCATCACAGGTTGAGCCATACACCGAGCAGAGTGTGAATTTAAAATTATTAAGCAAGCATTCAATCATTACCCACCGATCCCATTGATCAGCTGACTTTCGAAGAACCCTCATATAATTTCTCCGAGTGAGAATTGCCACCCCCGAGTTCGAGAGCCCTGTGTGGTATATGCCAGCAATCTAAAACCAAGCTGTTCCATTATATAAGCTCTGTTGCCCTCCATATGTGTTTCTTTAATACATAATAAGTCTATGCGTAAGGATTTCAACCAAATTGCTGCCTTATTCCTCTTATTCTGGTCGTTGAGCCCACAAATGTTCACTGTCAAAACCATTCATGTCTTAAAGTTTGTATTTTCCCCCTTTAGATTCTTACAATAGACCCATTTTGCTGCTAATCCATCAGACCCTACCTTGCCATTCATACTCGTTATTCGAGCTTCCCAAAGTGACCTAACCAGGTCATCTTGATTACAGTTCTGCTGCCTCTTTAGTTGCCTCACAAATTGAAACACCTTGATCTGTGCTGATCACCCCCCCGAGCAACCTGGCCCCTGAGCCTCCCAACCCCCACCCCCTTACCTCCCTTTCAGGCAATTAGGTCAACCGAGACCTAAATATGGCCGAGACAACTCCTACAAAAACAACATCAGTCCTCCCCCCAAAAAAATAACCGCCCAAAAAGCCACCACTTCGAATATTTCCAGCAAAGAATAACCCTTCTCAAAATTAACAAACTGTAATGTACATCACCCCCAGCCCAGCCCCCATCATTTTAGCAAATAAATCAACATATTTTATCAACAATTGAAAAGACACATCAGTCCTTCCCTAGATCACCCTTATCGCTTTCGGCTACATTAGTCAGTGCCCTCACCCCTCGTGATTCTGTTAGATCAGTGAGAAACTCTTGGGCTTTTATCTCCGAGAAAAAGATTCTAACCCGGCCTTTATAGATAACCTTAAGCCGCGCAGGGAACAGCAGAAAGGCATCACAGCCTGCCCCTTGGAATGCAGTAATCAGCTGACATAAACTCCATCTCCGCTCGACTGTAGTATGGCAAAAATCCGGCCGAGCGAAGAAGGTATGCCCCTCTGCTGTTATCTTAGAGTCAGGTCTAGCGCGATCAAGAATTGCCTGTCTCAGCAGAAAGTTACCAATGAAAATAAGAATCGCTCTAGGATGATCTCGCTGACTATTGGGCTAGTTTTTCCTAAACATTGGAAAGCGGTGTGCCCTCTGCACTTCCATCTCCCAGTTCCAGTGGGCCAGGTCTGGAAAAGCCGCCTTCAGTAGCTTCACCACAAACGCCAAAATGTTCTCCCCCTCCACTTTTTCCTCTAGGCCAAGAAGCCGGACATTGTTTAGTCGCTGCCGATTTTCAAAATCCTCAAGTTTCCAGTCCACATCCCGTGAATACTTTTCCTGAGCAACTTTAAATATATGCAGTTTCCCGACATCTTCCTCCACGGCTACCGTTCGTGCTTCTACATGGGTTATCCGCTCAGACATGTCAGAGCATAGCTTATTCGTTTTGCGAATTGCCCCTTGTAGTTTATTAGTCGCAAGTTGCGATCTCTTGCTCTCCTGCCGGGCCTCGCTCTGCATCTGTTTTAAAGTTGCATACAGTAACTCCAATGTTGGTGATGGAGGCACGCTACCTGGATCGTTGTTTCTTCTCGTTCCATTGTCACCCCCAAGCCCACTACCCGAGCAAGCTGCAAGAGTTGAAGCGGAATAATCCCACTCAAGCCATCTGCTAGTTGAATCCGAAGATTGGCCTTTGGTCCTGGTCCGACGCTTAGAGGTCTTAGATTTAGACTGGGTGTGATATTGCTGCTGCGCTACCGGGGACCCTTCTCCAGAGACACTCTCCTGTGTCGAATCCAGCTCACTATTCTGAGATGTATCAGAAGCATCATTCAGCGAGAAAAACCTATCGCCCTCTGGTGAGAGCAAAGGCACACATGACCGGGCAAAGTCAGACACTTGGTTGTCTAGCTCGCAGGAAGTGCTATTTATGTTTCCAAGCTCGAAATCAGAAGGTTCCACATTGCAATGAATCTGAATAGATGTAGCAGGTTTATCATGGGTTTAGAACTGAGTTTTTAATATAACATAAAACCAATTTTTCCTAAGTTTCAGGTTATCAAGGTAACATTGGATAACCAGCAATAATGATTCAGAACAAATTCATTATATAAAAAATACCAATCCCCACTGGAGGGACAAGAATCACTTGTTAATGGAATGAATTTAATATATATATATAAGACACATCCCACGTAAAAAAGCTAAAAGTTAAAAACCTACCAAGCACATGAAAGTAATTTGCTGGGGAAGGTATACGTGGAGAGATGAAAGGTAAAGAAAACTTTAAAGCAGTGTTAAACTTGTGAAAAATAATGAGAACTGATTTAAACAAGTGGTTGTAAGTTTCAAAAAGAAGCGTTTTGGAAATTATGATTTGCTGGGAAAAACTACCTATACCAGAATGCCTAGAGTCACAGGGGTGGGGAAACATGTGACTAATTGTTTGAAAGAAAATTATAAGTATACTGGAAATGACAAGATTAACTAACCGGGACCAAGGTCATGGAGACCAAAACATGTTGGTTTATGCTGTATGGAACGAGCCTGTGAAATATGGCATATAATAAAAGCTTTTGAAAAAGATTTCCACTGAGTGCGCTCTGTTTACCTTCCCTGGCGGGAGGTGTATTTGGAAACATTAATAACGGTATGGTTCGGACGTGGAGATTGCACAGTTGTGTTTGAAGCGCAACACACACAAGCCAGCGAAAGTGAGCCATATATATATATATATCACAAGAAACAAAAGTCCATAACGTACGCTCTCAGGATAAAAGGCACAACACAGAATCCAAGTCCGGGTTCAATAAACCTGGACTTGGATTCTGTGTTGTGCCTTTTATCCTGAGAGCGTACGTTATGGACTTTAGTTTCTTGTGATATTGACGAGCCGGATTGCTCTGCCGGCGTGTACGCCACCCTTCTAGGGTCCCTGATCTCCAGAAGGAGCAACGCTGTGATTTTATATATATATATATATATATATATATATATATATATATATATATATATATATATATATATATATATATATATATATATATATATATATTACTCCACCACTATTCCCAATTACGGAAATATCACGGACACAAAGGTAGTTGCAGCAAAAGGTTGCAACCCCCATGGGAATGATGACAAGGGGGAAGAAACAACAAGTATGACTCTGGTTAACCTCTCCCAAAGAGTATTGACAAAGGAAGAAACCGATTTACTTGCACTAGGTTTGTCCTTTTGTCCAACTTATAATTTGAATTTTGCGCAGACCAGAATAGATTTGTTTTATTTTGCGCGTAAACTGAAATTGAAAAAATGGTTTGACACAAAACATATAACTAGGGAATTCACCCCACAGAGGGTAACTATAAGCAATTTAAATGTTGATGATATTGAAATTTTGAACATCTTAACCTCTCAGCATGAACAAGATATTGAAGCGAATAGTATGATTGATGATTTGCAACAATATGATATTGATGTAAATGTAAATCCAGGGAGTGGCTTTAAACCTAAGTCAGTCTTTCTACCACAGATTGAATGTGATGCCATTGATGTATTTGAGAGAGGGGTTTTAAGTGATCTCAAAAAATTACGGTACAAAAAAACTGCTTTTAATCAAAAAAATCTAACTCATGAACAAATGTTAGCCATTGATAGTCTTAAGACCGATTCAATGATTGTAATAAGACACTCCGACAAAGGGGGGAATGTCGTGATTCTAGATAAATATGCATATCTAGAAGAAGGCTTGGGACAGCTGTCAGATAACAGATGTTACAGGATATCAGATAAAAACTCCATATCTAGATCCAACAAGGAATATGGTAACATGCTTGTGGAGTGGCGCGAAAGGGGTTTACTAGAATGGGAGGAGTACAACTATTTAAAATGTCCCCACCCCAAAATCCCTATCTTATACCTACTTCCAAAACTGCACAAAGATCCAGTGAGCCCGCCAGGCAGACCAATTGTATCTTCAATTGGTTCACTATTGGAGAACACATCTCGCTTCATTGATCACTATTTGAGACTATATGTGGTCACTTTACCATCGTATTTGCGAGATACTACACACTTTCTGACCATCATTGATGGCATCCACTAGGAAGCGAACTACACACTCGTAACTTTGGATGTGTGTAGCCTCTACACCAGCATTAATCATGAGTTTGGCCTACAAGCCATAAAGCATTATTTCAAAACTCGATCTGTATCATTATTGGGGCACTCAGAGATGATTCTGACTATGATCCAGTTTTGTTTGACAATTAACTATTTCTTATTTGATGATGTTGTCTACTGCCAGTCACAGGGCACAGCCATGGGCACCTGCTTCGCCCCTAGTTATGCGAACCTGGTCATGGGTTGGTGGGAGGAGCAGGTGGTGGCACACATGGCAGAATTCAATCAGTGTGTCCTGTGGCTGCGCTTTATTGACGACATATTTTTAATTTGGAACAGAGATAGTGACTCTGTTAAAATCTTTCTTGCCAAATTGAATGATAACTGTTATAATTTGGCCTTTACTGGACATGTAAGTGCAACTGGAATTGAATTTTTGGATATCAAAATTGAAATCAAAGATTGTGTGATGCATACTAAACTATTTCGTAAAAAAACAGCAGGAAATAGTATTTTGAGTGCGTTAAGTTCACATCCTAAGAAACTGATACAAAGCATTCCGTTTGGCGAACTATTACGAGCCAAACGAAATTGCAGCTCTGAGACGGGATATGAAGAAGAAAAGCAGACTATGGTACAACGATTCAGAGAGAGGGGCTATGGTAAAAGAACTATCTCTGAGGCCTGTAAGAAAGTGGAGAAACTAACACGGACTCAGTTATTACATCCAGATAAGAAAACCAAAGAAACAAATACCCTTAGGTTTATCACAACCTATTCTGGGCAAGCGAGGGATGTAAGAATGACACTTAAGAAACACTGGCATGTGTTATTAACCGATCCTCACCTGAAAAGACATCTTAATAATGGTCCTCAAATTACTTTTCAAAAAAATCGATCCTTAAGAGATGAATTAAGTCCCAACCTTGTAACAAGTATCAATAGATCAACACAAAGTGGCAGAGCAGGCTTTCGACGCTGTAGAAACTGCAAAGCATGCAGTAACAGCGTCGACTGCACAACGTTGAATATTTTGAGCATTAAAAACGAGTTTGTGATTAAAAAATCCTTGACGTGCAATACTACCTTTTGTGTATATGCATTAATTTGTCCTTGTAATAAGGCCTACATAGGGAGCACAATCCATCGTGCAAAAAAACGAGTACTGGAGCATATCCGCCATAACAACAGACAATACCCGGTAGCACGACACTTCTTTGACACACATATGCAGAATGAGAAACTTCTAAAAATGGTGGTTATTGATGCTGTCGGAGAAAATGTCCGAGAGGGAAATAGATTACTAACTTTACGTAAATTGGAGTCCAGGTATATCATAGACCTTGAAACCATGGCCCCTTTGGGTCTGAATTCCAACGAAGAATTGTCTGTACATCTGCACAAGTAGAAATTAAGCTGTGCTATTGTTGAATTGAGTATTTCATGATAATCAGATTTTAACTAGGTCTCTTTTGTTTTCTTATTTTTTAGGTGTTTTGCACTTTTTTGGTGGCTGGCTTTCAAAATCACTTTGTATCACGATTTCTGGGGAAAACAGAATATTCAAGTCTTATAGTATGAATTGGTGATGCATTTAGGACATGGATGATAATCTTTAGAGGTTACGGACTGATACAAATGGATTCTAATCGACATAAGAAATATACTGTGTTTGATAATTAACGCCCACTTGGGCTGTATTCAAAACTGTTCTTTACTCAAATGATGATCTATAATGAACAATGGTATTTATGTTGTTGGGCGATTGATGCCCACTTGGGCTGTATCTAAATATCGGTCTGCCACGGGAAGGAAATCCCGCAGGAGTATTGAGATTACACTACTGCAATTATTGAACCGAACTGCTGTAATTCAGTATAATACAATGTTGTTCGATTGGGGTGAAAGTATTTAGCTGTATTATTGTTTAATCACCCGCAGTCAGTTCATGGTACATTGGATATTGATTTTTGGATTGTTGTTCGTTTCCACTAATTTCCCCATATCATGCAGAATCAAGATAATGATAGGAATTAAGTTGATTTAAGTGCATAATTTACTATTATAAGATGGCCGCCACCTTTACATGGTTATTTGAATGTTTATTGTCTGTCTTTTATGTTTCACACTGCATTTAAAAATAAGGTGTAAAAAACACCCGTCACTTAGCGTGAACAAGGCGTAAGCTGAAACGCGTTGCTATGCAGCCACAATAAACCTTTTGCTGCAACTACCTTTGTGTCCGTGATATTTCCGTAATTGGGAATAGTGGTGGAGTAACAGATACAGGGTTTCCGATACCCTGAGCGCGGACCGCCCGATTGACAGCCCTTAACGTGATCGGACTCTTGTGTTGATATATATATATATATGTGTATATATATATATATATATATATATATATATATATATATATATATATAATGTTAGTGTATATATAAATAGAATATATAAATTTATATATATTTATGTAAAATATATAGCTATTATTTTTGTTTCATTATTATTTAATATCCATTTTGTATTCAAATTATTTAAATGCAAAATATTTAGCAGTTTCTAATACAAAATAAATAAATATAATAATTTTATTTTATAATTATTCAATAACACTATATACATATTTTGATTAAATATTCAATACAACATTAAGTTGAAAGTGCTGTAGCATTTATTAATTTATTATTTATTTACAAAAAATATACAATACTGTTTTTATTATTTTACTTTTTTATTTTTGTATTTTGTTTTTTCAGTTTACTTTTTTAATTTCTCCCTACGTTTGTGAATATGGAGAGCACCACCGGTGGTGAAAAAATCTGCAGGTGAAAAGGTAGTAGTTCTGCCTGCATGTGTAATGTTAGTAGTTTACACTCCTAAGTTTGGCTCCAGCCCTTTTTTACATTTTGAAGCAAATTGACACTCTGAATTGGTGAATAACCAAAAGTTGTACATTTACTACTGGTGTCAGATCAATTATGTGTAAATGTACCTTTCTGAGTAGGTCCCATGGTGTGTAATAGTATTTTAGTATGTGCTCTGTATTTTACCATTAAATTACCTACACACCATGTTTTGTATGAATCAGAAGCCAGGGCCCTAATTACGATGCCGGTTGGATGAGCGTCAGACCAATATTGTTGCAGTAAAGGTACTGTCCGACAGGTAGTCTGCAGTCCCGGCCACCTAATTAGGATCTGATTGCAATGGAGGTAGTCAGAAACATGCCTTTTGGCATTAAGGATTGTGCTGCGGCATGGAGAAGGGCCGCAGCACAAGCTGCAATGCCAAAAGGTATGTTTTTAAATATCCCTGCACCCTGTGGCAGGGACCTCATTGTGCCTGCCACATGGAAAATTAATGTTTGTGGAGGCACCACAGGTCCCCCTCTGGCCTCATTGCGGAGGCCGCAGAGGGACGGGGGCCCTGCTATGGGCCCCCAAAGTCCGTTTCCGACTGCCTTTCAATGGCAGTTGGACCCCCACTAAAAGGCCGCCAGAAAGGGCCATTGTAATCCCTATGGCGGTGCCTGGACAGGCACCGCCCTCATTGTAGGGAGTACATTCCGACCACAGGGCTGACGGACTCCTTGAGCCTGTCGGAATCATAGTGGTTGGATCCCCACACATGCAGTTGGACCAACGGTATTCTAATGCCGCGCTCTGACCGCTGCTTCAGATGTCAATGGGACCGACATCATAATAAGCCCCAAGATCTTTACAGGGGCAAACAGAAGCAACATTATGGTAAAATATATAACATGCTGTAAATACAATTTGTTTGTAGGTGATTTTATTCCCATAATTAAAGTGTGCCATGATTCTCTGATATTTAACTTTGTGTCCTATGACCCAAGTACGTTGATCATTTATGTATATGAATATATTTACAGTACATATAATAGGATCTAAAAGGATACATTACAAAAATAAACAAAATTACATTCAATCGTTACTGTGATAAAGCAATATAATAATGAAATCCCACTCCCTGACTGCAACGTTAATATGAAGTTTGCAAAGCTTGAATGTGAATCTGATATAAAACTAAAAAGGAAAAGCATAAAACCAATGAGGTGCATTACAGAACAGATTATGGTTACAAAGTGTTTGCAAATGGCTACTGTTTATGAACTAAAATTGACAGCTGTGTAGGATACTGCAACAAGGGGAAGAGCACAATCTCCTAAAAAATTGGTTACTTTGTAGAAAGTTGTGAATATTTAAGGTTTGTGATCCTAGAGGTTTGTGAACACCTAACTAGGATATGGCTGTAATTTTCATTATGCCATCATAATCGTGCAAAATGCAATATTTTGTGCTACCAAAGTGATGCATAATACCCAAGAGTACACCATTATGCAGCACTGCCTAAGTAAGATTTCTGTCTGGGTAAACATCCTATCATGGGAGTATAGGAAGAAATAAATCAATTCAAATGTGAGCAGCAGTTGTTTAACCCTAGCAACAATAAAACTAACGCAAGAATTAATTTTTAATTGCATTTGTACCCAACTAGACAAATTGGGAAATGTTTGTGAGTAAAACGCCATAGCGACTGTAAAGCAAATGTACACACTGCATTAATTTTCTTTTCCTGCCCTGAAGACTCCTAAGAATTCTTTGCTCAGCTCTTGGTTATTTTGAATTTGGATACTGGCAGGGTGCACATCATACATACTTTGCCTGCAATCTCTACTGCATCTTCCATGCTCAGAAGTTGTGTATTCTTTGTGAAAATTAAGTAAGCTCAGTCCAGTACTCTGAAAATGTTTGAATAAGGGCTGGGACCACTATCTTTGTAATTCATTGTGTTGCTGGAGGACCTGAAGCTAGGAGGAGGAGGGCCTGCAGGAGGCACACACATGTGGGATTAAGGTAGAAACATTTCAGAGGAATCGGCATTATTTATGGAGGAGGCCTCGGTTATACGGATTCTCCCTTTTCCTTGTCCTTTTGCGAATTTTGCCTGTACTTGTCATTATACTGTAATGTGTTTCTGTTAGATAATATAGTCTATTATAGGCCATTGATAAGTGTTTAATGTCTTTTTCACATTTTCCTTCCTATTGTGCTAGAGACATTATTTCAGTAGCTTGGGGATGAACAAAAATTTATACCAAATTTAGTATATCTTTGTCTTCATGTACACGTTGGCAGCTAGGCTTAAGGAGTCCAGGTCTACGTAGCCAAACATGTTCCTTTGTTCTCTGCCACATTATTGTCCTTGTGCTTGCCCATCCATGTTGTATATGTATATGAGTTGGTGTATATTTGTAAATAAAAATTTAGAAAATGGATAAAAAGTGGACCTATACTATACAATAACAATATGTGACCAGAAAAACTGTTGTTACTCAAAAATATATTATTTTATTCATTTTTGATATAAAAAGATCTGATATGTATTTTTTTATATTGTACATAATATTTTTACTAATAAAGAGAGAAGTGACATAATACATTAAAAATACAATATATAAACTTCAACAGATATTTTACAAATAACATGAATTGATACAGAATTTATAACAACACAATAATTGTGGATAACATAATGGAAATCAGGATAAGATAAACCATTTCAAATTTTTTACAGATTTCCAAAAGAAACAATAATGGCTAACATAATTAGAATCTATGCGTGTTTCGGCGGGACGCCTTCTTCAGGTAGCCATGAGTCCGGGGAATCTCCAGGGGCTCTCATCAGGGCTTCTGATTTATAAATTCTGGTGTAATCTGACGGATGCGACTTTCATCATCAGGGAAAATCTTATTGATCCGTAAAGTAAGAAAGTTAAAGCAATCCCTGAGCAGAAGTGGTGATTTTAGCCTTGCTCTTATCCTGTGGTAGTTTCTTAAAAACAATGTTGCCTGCCAGAGTACTTCTTGTGCCTTAATGATAAGTGTTTAAGGTTTTGACTTCGGAGAGCGCTTCCGTCACAATGTTGCACTCCAAAATGTTTCCGCGTCTCTGTAACGGAACGCATTGGAGTTTTAATTTAACGCATACTCAATGCAAGAGCATATTTAAACAAAGTGGAAACCTGCACACTATGAGTTGGTTAATGTCAGAAATGGTTGCTGTTTTTTGGGTCTATGTAAAGGTCCATTGATAGACCTTGACTCACTTGGGTATATATTACATTTGTGCAATACTTTCCCTGCTCTGCTGCAAGTTTTTGTTTGGGAGTAATAAGTCCATCCAGCATAGGACAAACATCATCTGATTGTTCTCCATGCCTCCATCTTTGTTTGCATTGTGGTTAACCACCACTTTGTACAGTCAGTGCTGTGCCATCAGCAGCCATTTTGTCTTTGTTTTCAAAGCTTACTTCTTTGCCTGCCATGTGTTTAGCTTCTATTGTATGCAACTAGAATACATTTCATAGGTGGCTACTTTGTAATTTTTCTCTTCCCCAAGCCTCCTACTTTGCTGGTCAACCATCATTTTGTGGAGCCAGTGTGGGTGTGTTGTAGGGACCCATTTTCTAATTCTCTCCATGGCTCCTCATTTGCCTTCCTTTTGGTAAACCACCATTTTGTGAAACCAGTGAGTGTGATTAAACAGCGTTTACATCGCATGTGATACATCGCATCGCATGCCATTACAACGTGGTCATTACAATGACTGCGTTGTTACATTACAAACCATTACATCGCAAGTCATTACAATGACTTGCTTTAGGGGACAATCCAACACCTTACATGCTGCTACACAAACTGGAGTAGGAATAGTAAATTATTCTATTCCTAAGTCCAGCACACCCCCTACAGCAAGTCGTTGTAATGACTTGCGATGTAATGGTTTGCGATGTAACAACGCAGTCGTTGTAACAACCGCGTTGTAATGGCATGTGATGTATTGTGAATGTATGTAAGTATTTGTGATTAATTTCTTTTGTCACTTTTAAAAGCCTTTAATGGGAATATTAATTGATACGGCCCTTTACAAGCCCATTATATTTGTTAATTTTCAGCTTTTTCAATATTTTATCCTATTATATTTATTAGTGCTTATAGCTGGTTGTAGAAGTTTGTTGTACATGGTTCTTATTCTTATTTAATTTAATTGATTGTTGCCAGCTTCCCCCTGGCTTCCATTGGAGTTCCATGGGCCATGGAGGAACATCCATTATTTATTTCCCATTTTCATTTTTTTTTTAATGTGTTCAGCTTTCATAAGTTAAGCACTATGAACCACTGTGTTCATTGATTTTAATAAGTTGAATCCCCCTGCTTGTTTACTGATTCCATTGGGCCTGGAAGGGCACCAAATACTATTTTGTAGCTTTTTCTGAAATTAAGTAGGGATGTGTCCCACATAACAGTTCACATCTAGGTAGATTGTTGTTATTATGATGATAATTTGTATTGTACTTGCTAGAATAGCAAAGTCCGCTTTCTGCTTATTTGTAATTGCCTGCAGGTGAAGAGGCTGTGGCAATGAACATATTTATGTATTTTTGATTTTGAAAAGCATTCTAATACCCAACAAAGGTGTCCTGAAGCTAAAAGCATTGAACATGGGCCCAAAATATAAAGAACCAGAGCAACACAAAGAACAAGACCCCCATTTGAGAGAGGCATTCTTGTGTTCATGTTTCCTAAACACAGAATTGTGTCTCAGGCCTTAGTTCAAGGGACAAGCATTCCAGTTCCCTGGTGCCCGAAATTAAGGAGTATATCCACATTAGCTATGCAGAATCCCTGAAATAGACAGGGAGCATTAGAGATGAATGAAGATGACTCAGTGAATGATAAAGAAGGATATTAACTTGAAGATCCTTTGAGTCAGATGCAAATGAAGGTCATGCAAATGTTAAGATACATATGACTTTTGATGTAGATCAAGTATTAATCTCACCACTGTATTTGGAATAATGTGAGTCAAGCCATCAAGGTGTCAGAAGATGCCCAAATAAAGTACATTCCCATAATCTAATCACGACATTATGAGACCATGACTAACTGTTTTGTGTACATCTCATGAAAGGTCTCTAAAGTTATTTTTCAGCATCTGATGAATAGCAAAATAGGTAGCTGTCTCCTTGCTAGGCCTGGGCTAAAATTTCATTCTGTTCACGGAAATTGCGATAATTTGACATTTTCGCGTTCCGCGGAAAGCGCGAAAATGTCAAAATTTCCGCATTCCGCAGCTTGGCGATAATTTGTTTCTTGCTCGCACTGTAAAATAATACATTCTCGTGCGCGCGCGATCGCCTTACCTGAATCCCTGCGTTCGCCGACAAGTTTTCTTGATCCGGTCGCGTTCTCCATGAGATGTTGTATTGTTTTAAGCCATTTGCGCTGTCTCGCGACAATTCGCGTCCGCAGTGACGTCATGCGTCGCGCGATCACGTCTTTCTTCTCGCGATCATGCACTGCGAGACAACTGAAAACAAGATGGCCGCGCCCGCGAGCAACCACATGGGTAAGTTGGGGGGCCGCAACCATGCAGAAAATCTTGCGAACATGCGGGAAAAAAACTTCAGCATCTTCGCGATATTTCCGCGTGTTTGCGATAATTTTTAACATTTTCGCGATAATTTGCAAAAGTGGATTTCGCAAATTCCGCCCACCCCTACTCCTTGCTAACCTGTAGGGGCATGGAAAATTCCTGATTCAATGAAACACCAAGCTTCCTCAACATAGGTGTGAACAAGGGAGCAGCCCCAAATTCTGAAACACACCAGTCATTGGTCCAAAGATTCACCTGCTGCCCAAAAAAGTGTACTTCAGTTTGATCCAAACTGAGTTGAAGGCAGGTGGAGTACATACAAGTGGCATCCTTTTGTATACAGTTCTAAAACGTATTAATGGCTTTTGGAATATAGACCTTGTCATCTATAGTGACGGTGGTTTATGTATAAACTGCATAATAAATCATGTTGAAAGCAAAAGAGCAAATTGGTCTAAACTGAGGAATCTGAAGATTAAAATGGTGGCACTCAAGGTAGAACCCTGAGTTACTCTGCATGCCATTGTCATGGCCTGAGATTCTAAAGGGGCCTGTTAATATCCATGAATACAATGTCAATGTACACACTGGAATGTGAAGGCTCAACAGCTCAATACCAGTAAATGCAATGTCGGTGTTTGCCATCAACTATGTGTTAGAAATGGGTGTTTCTAGTTGGCACTGGTTGGCACCTTTGTCCAAGTACGGACGCTTCTTCCTAGTCAGGGTAAGGGGGATTGACTTTTGAAATAACCCCTGCTCACCCCTTTTGTAGTTTGGCATGAGCAGACAGGCTTATCTTAGAGGCAGTGTGTAAAACATGTGTGCATGAAAACAGTGACACAGTGAAAACACTACAAATGGACACCACACCAGCAATTCTTTATCTAAACCAACAAGACCAAAAACGACAAAAATCCAACATACAATAATGTAAAAATAGTTACTTTGCAAGGTAACCTTTAAATTGCAGAAATAGCTGAAAAACACAGTTCTTCTGAGTCATGAGATCTGTCTGGGGCTACTACGATGCTGAAAATAACAGAGTCTAACAATTCCAGCTGACCGCGTCAGTACGGGTCAGCTAAAGGGTTGACAGACTCGTAAACAGTACCTTTCTCAATGCGGGCGAAATGTTGATGCGAGTCAGTTAGGGCAACCATTGCAGTTGCGTTGCAAAATGGAAACAGGGCAGGGTGCGGTGCCCTTGCAATGTGGTGCAGGCAGTGGCTCTGTGATGATAATCCAGCCGGCGTTGGTGAAGCCAAGGCTTACAGTGCAGGGTGAGGTGGTGCTTGATGCACTGCTGGCAGACTGCGGTGCAGGTGACAGAGCCGGTCGATGTTCAGGTCAGGCAGCAGCAGTGTCAGTGACGTCCAGGCAGGGTGAAGCGAGGCAGTGCGGAATGTGGTGCCCACAAGACGTGGTGCGAGCAGCGGCTCGGTGACAATCGTCAAGATGGTGTCGGTGAAACCAAGGACGCGGTACGAAGTGCTTCAGTGCCTTCTGTAGGGCCTTCAGGACACGGAATCTTGCAACAGACTCGGTGACAGAGTCGGTTCCCTCTTTCTTCTGCATCTACTGAAACCAGCGGTTCCAGAGATGGTGCCCAGAAGGATGGTGAGGTCTTTGCTAATCATTAGGCCTCTTGAACAGGGGGCAAGCTGCACTTCCAAGCCCTTGGAGATACTTTCTCAAGCAGGATACACACACAGTTCCACTCCTTGGCAGAAACAGCTGCTGCAGGCCAACCCCAGACAGCACACAGAAAAGGGGCAGTACTCCTCCTCCAATTTCATCCTGCTCTTCTCCTTGGCAGAGGTTCCTCTTGAAGTCCAAAAGTGATCTCTGAAGTCTTTTCTATCCCTGAGACTTCCAACAGGGGGCAAGCTCTATTTCAAGCCCTTGGAGAAAACTCTAATAGCAGGATGATGAAAGCGTAGTTCAGTCCCTGTCCTATCCAAGACAGAAGCAACCACTGCAGGCCAACCCCAACTGCAAACAGCACAGCAGCAGTGCTCCTCCTCCAGCTTTCTCATTTCTTCTTTGTGACAGGTTCCTTAATTCAGCAGTAATCTAAAGTTAAGGGGTCTGGGCCCCACTTTATATAGCACAAATTCCTTTGTTGTCAGGCGGCGGCAGTGAAGCCAAAACCAGTTCAGTCCTCTCTGGTGCATCTGCCCGGCAGGAGGTGGACATTGCATTGTCCCAGGCAGACCAGGCCCATTCAGGTGTGAAAGAAATCTCTACCCCTACTCTAAATGCAGCCCAGGTCAAATCAGCCCAGCCCTGACTCATCTGGGAAAGTAAGGACACACATCAACCCCCCTCCCGGTGGCCATCTAAGAGAATACACTTCCTCAGCCCCTGTCTTTCAAAAGCCAGACAGTCATTCCACAAACCAGCAGAGGCACATAGGATGGCTAAGCAGGGGAATATCCACTTTCTAAAAGTGGTATTTTCAAACACACAATATAAAATCATATTTACTAAAAGATGCATTTTTATATTCTGAGTTCAGGCATACTAAACTCCACCTTTCTATCTTGTCCCAACATGAAGTTATATTAATAAAATGTTATAAATAAACTCCCATTCTATCCTATGGGACAGATAGCTTTTCAATAGTGAAAAACAAAATACTCTGTATTTCACTATCAGGACATGTCACACACCTCCGTACATGTCCTGACTTTAACATACACTGCACCTGCCCATGGGAATACCTTGGGCCTACGTTAGGGATGACTTATATTTAAGAAAAGGGAGGGTTGGGGCCAGGCAAGTGGGTGCACTTACCAGGTCGACATGGTAGTACTAAACTGCACACAGACGCTGTAGCAGCAGGTCTGAGTTACATTTATAGGCTGCTCATGTGGGTGGCACAATCAGTGCTGCAGGTCCACTAGCAGCACTTGATTTTCAGGCCCTGGGCACACACAGTGCACTGTACTAGGGACTTACCAGTAAATCAAATATGCCAATCATGGAATGACCAATCCATGTACACACCTTCAGGGAGAGCATATGCACATTAGCACTGATCAGCAGTGGTAAAGTGCCCAGAGTCATAAAACCGACAAACACTGGCCAGAAACAGAAGGCCAAATAGCAAAAAGTCTGGGGATAAACCCACTGGACAAGCCAGATCTAACACAATGCATGCATCACAATGTCCAAACTGGTAGTAGCGATTTTGATTTATGCTATGACAACTGTGCACATAGTAAAGAGAATGTCAGTAAATATATCAACGACCGCGATGTTCTATACACACACCAAAAAAGCTCATATCATTGCTGTTAAATTCTTCCAAGATGACCTCCTCATTATTTTCGAGTCAGACAGTCCCCGCGACCTGAACCCAGGCCTACCGATTTATAGGTCACAGGTGGGGTTACACTCAGCCAAAAGACAAACGCACAACCAGGCAAATGCCTGATCGATCCGGCTGATAAGCAGCTACACCACATACAGGTCTAAGGAAATTGGCCCCAATAAAACATGTTCGGCCAAAAGCTAAGTTTGCCGAAATGCACATGTAGGTAAGACCACTCAGTCAATCAGGACACAGCACGCTACCCACACGTAGTGATCGTGCTCTCCTCATGCTGGACATCTGGACACATACATATTGGCCCAGGCTAGCTCTCCTTGAGGTCGAGTACCACCTGTATCCCTGTTATCAAATGGTTGTAATTATAATTTATGTGTAGGCTGGACCCACACGCTCTCTAAGATTGTAAAATCGGTTTATTTTACCTCATGAACTGCACATATATTTGCTCAAAACTTCTGTACATTGAGACTGTCTTCAGACACTACTCTGTCGATGCTGTCCTGGCCGCTGCATTTAATCAAACCAACTTGTTACCGTTTTACCAAACGCCTCTTGTCTTTTCATTTTTTAAGGTACATTCATGTATGAACAACAGCCAAAGACACTGCTAGAGTTCTGTTCACAAAAAAACACCACAGCCAATGTAGGGCTTGGCGGCAGATACCAATGTCAAACAGACACTCTTAGTACATATTATGACACAGTGTCAACTGCCATCATGAGATCAAAGAGGACCAAAATGGCAGGGCTCCATTTGTCTTATGCCATTCTTAAGTTATCTGTGAAAGTTACCAGTGCTGTTTCAGTGCTGTGATTAGCCCTGAAGCTGGATTGTGTGCCATCCAGGAAATAAAGACTGAGACTGAGAGAAGTCTGTGAATTATCTAACATCAGTGCCCAGAGGATGCTCAGCTAAGTTATACTGCTTATGTTGCTGACCAACAGCAAGTAAAGAAGGTAACCCTAAAGAAAGAGACACCTGACAAGAAAGTTGCCAGTGAGATGTCTGTTGCTACTATTAGTATCAAACACCCACCCTTTTCCTCAATCGTCTACAAAGACTCTGTGGAGGTAACACTATCACCAAAACCAAAGCAGATGTCTCTCAGCAATACACTGATTGAAGTAATAGTGAGACCAGTGTCAAATATCAAATTGCCCTAACAAATCAAATCTTCCAAGGAAACTCAACAGCAACAAAAGTCGGCTACACCTGTTCCTATAGCAATATAGCCAAGCAGTGAGTTAAGATTGCAGGTGAGCAGGACTACGACTTCTACTGCATTGAACACATTGTCTTCACCATTTTCTACAAGGAAAAGAAAGTCCACTTCCAATCTTTTCCAATCTTCCCTTCATATGGTGGTAACATGGAGTGGGCCCTCAGAGTGCTGACACAAAATACAAAGGAAAAATATGTTTGCAGAAAGTCTAATTGGATGTGAAGTAAACCAGTGGCTGTTCACGTTGACAGTGGCATAGAGATGTGTGGATCACTTTTATTTAACCTGCCCTAAGTTATGTAATACAACAGACAAATCCAAAATCCTGTACTAAGCATCACCCCTACCATAGTCACAGCCTAGGCAAATGCAATTAGTAAGCTAAATCCACCACAGCAGCGTAACCTAACTCCACCACAGCGTCTTCTGGCTGGGACTTCTTTACACCTAGATGGGATGAGGACTACATTGCAGACTGTACAGTTTTTAAAAGGAAAGTGTGTCATGCAAGGCTAGGTGAAAATTATGGTAGTGGGGATCATCTAGACAATCCTAAAAATTCATCTTCAATCATGTCCTGACAACACCACAAACCAATAGGTACTGCTGAGAGAGAAATCAAAAAGATAGAAGGTGGTGTTGTGATGATGAAGATGCCATCCTCATGAGAAGAAGCCCCGTCACTCTTGGTATACAGTCATAACCTATAACAACCTAAGTTTATCGTAAGGAAAGGAAGCAGCATACCGCCTCCACAAAGGTCACTTGAGGTGGAATAATCACAAAGAAAAAAAAACACAACAGCCCACAAGCAGGTTTATGTCAATGTACTATTGACTCCATGAGCTGGTCCATTTGTACAATGGGATATTGGTCAAAACAGTAGCGTGTGACATCCTCCGTTTTTCTTTGGTGGAAGGAGAGGAATTTCTGGAATTTGTGGCTCCCCCTTTTTGAACTGAAAGGTATCAAACTGGACCTATTTCTCAACTGTACCACAGTTGCATCATGAAATTCTGAAACTGGCTGGTGTAACAAGGAAGGAAGACAGTTCATCGATTTCACAACAGGCATGTCAACCAGTTGTTAGGCTTCAGTCTATATTTGCTTCACTGCACAGTAGGTGTCTATCAAGGGAGATAAGCAAGGACTAGCCACTGGTCTCACCATTATTAATGTTTTTTAAGGCATGTGTTGGTGTGTAAAAGTGCAATCTTCTCTATGTAGAAAGAACACATACAGCTTCTCACATCCTGGAAGAATTTAATAGAAGGAGAGGTCGGCGGCACGCCAGCCCATAGCCGCTAGGGATCGCTTGGTCCTCACCCCTACCTTCAGACCTCTTGTGCATTGGAATGGACGCCATGGCAGCAGCCACGGCAGCAGCAGTGGTGGCAAGGTCTTGAGGCTTTCCACAGGCAGTACTCCCCGAGACCAGCAATTACCAGGGGCTGGATTTCATGCCACCTCTTCAGCTTCTTGGCTCTTGTGTCCGGCAAAGGCTGATGGCAGTTGGCTGGCAGCTGACGGTGGAGCTGTAAGGACGAATGCGGCTTCGGTTGGGTTTGGAAGGAAGGTGAGCCCGGGAGAGCACCTCATACATGGTGAGAGTAAGAGGAGGAAGTGAGCTCTCCTGCAGCTCACCAGCGGTGTGTCACAGCAGTTTTTAGGCTGTGTGGGACACTTGCCCCAGGGGAAAGACTTGGCTTTCTTTCTTTTTTTACTCTTCTTTCCCTGACGTTTTCCTGGCATATTATTTGAAAGGGCCAGTGGGCTACAAGGGCAGACATGCTGTAGGGAAGCCTGAAGAGGGAGAAGGGAGTGAGGCTGCTCATTTCATTATCGTTACAACAAACAATTGATGGACGGAATGCTGACAATGCAGACATTCTCCCCCAGTCAAGAGATCTGGGTTAAATCCATCGTTCTTTTGCCCACTACACCACCCCAGTTTAGACATGGCAATGTGCAAATCAGTCTTGACCCTGTGCCTCATGGGAACAGTCCAGCCCGAACTGCCAAGCCATGTCTTCACTGGACCGGAATCAAGCATCCTAGGACCGGTTTCTGGCTATCAGCCGTCATCAGCCAGGATAGCTTGACTCCAGTGGCGTAGTGAGCACGGGTCCCACGTCTGGGAATACCCATCCCACTTAGGGCGAAAAGCGTTACAACAAACAATTGATGGACGGAATGCTGACAATGCAGACATTCTCCCCCAGTCAAGAGATCTGGGTTAAATCCATTGTTCTTTTGCCCACTACACCACCCCAGTTTAGACATGGCAATGTGCAAATCAGTCTTGACCCTGTGTCTCATGGGAACAGTCCAGCCCGAACTGCCAAGCCATGTCTTCACTGGACCGGAATCAAGCATCCTAGGACCGGTTTCTGGCTATCAGCCGTCATCAGCCAGGATAGCTTGACTCCAGTGGCGTAGTGAGCACGGGTCCCACGTCTGGGAATACCCATCCCACTTAGGGCGAAAAGCGTTACAACAAACAATTGATGGACGGAATGCTGACAATGCAGACATTCTCCCCCAGTCAAGAGATCTGGGTTAAATCCATCGTTCTTTTGCCCACTACACCACCCCAGTTTAGACATGGCAATGTGCAAATCAGTCTTGACCCTGTGCCTCATGGGAACAGTCCAGCCCGAACTGCCAAGCCATGTCTTCACTGGACCGGAATCAAGCATCCTAGGACCGGTTTCTGGCTATCAGCCGTCATCAGCCAGGATAGCTTGACTCCAGTGGCGTAGTGAGCACGGGTCCCACGTCTGGGAATACCCATCCCACTTAGGGCGAAAAGCGTTACAACAAACAAATGATGGACAGAATGCTGACAATGCAGACATTCTCCCCCAGTCAAGAGATCTGGGTTAAATCCATCGTTCTTTTGCCCACTACACCACCCCAGTTTAGACATGGCGATGTGCAAATCAGTCTTGACCCTGTGCCTCATGGGAACAGTCCAGCCCGAACTGCCAAGCCATGTCTTCACTGGACCGGAATCAAGCATCCTAGGACCGGTTTCTGGCTATCAGCCGTCATCAGCCAGGATAGCTTGACTCCAGTGGCGTAGTGAGCACGGGTCCCACGTCTGGGAATTCCGTCCATCATTTGGTTGTTGTAACGCTTTTCGCCCTAAGTGGGATGGGTATTCCACTCAATGGAAAAAAGGAGCCACCAGAGCAGTTATTTAATTACATGTAGCTGCCGCCTTGCCTGGAAACACTTGCGGCTATTTAAACGTAGAGTCCAGGGTGAAAAGTGTTGTGGGGGCTGGCAGCTCAGGGGGTGGTATGGCGCACTATAAAGTTATATGCTGCGTTTCAGTATTTGCACGCGTTTTTCGTTTTTTTCCCTTCGTGCGTCATTCTCTCACTTGTAATTAAATTAATTGCAGTTTAAAGGGTAGCGTGTTACCAGCCACGTCTGCTTGCACAATTGATAGTGACTGTCAGTGAAGAACCCGGATCCTCTTAGTCCACTCGTTTTCTCTTAATCACAATTCTCTCCAGTTGCTTTTATGGGACTCAGTGGCCAAGATGGAGCATTAGTTGACAAACTCCTATAAACGGGACACGTCCGCAAGGTCACTTGGGTAGCTAATCACGGAGCAAGTAAAGCTACATCCAATATGGCCGTCACACCTGTTTGGCTATTTAGTAGTATGTGGTCTAGTGTGTCAATTTACTCCTCCGCCTTCTCTTTAGAGCCGCAGGTGTGAGTGAGGCAGTGGCTTACGCATGTGCGAACGCTGGCAAAGCGATAGCTGAGGCGATGAGTGGCAACAAACACTGAACATACGAGCGCGGTGGCGAAAGCGGTAGTAGCCGAGGTGGCGTCTGGCAGCTCAGGGGGTGGTATGGTGCACTATAATGTGAGTATGCTGCGTTTCAGTATTTGCACGCGTTTTTTTTCCCTTTGTGCGTGATTCTCTCACTTGTAATTAAATCAATTGCAGTTTAAAGGATAGCGTGTTACCAGCCACGGCTTTGTTTTGCTTGCAATTGACATAGAAGCTTTCAGATAAATTGCATGTTGTATATTTAAAGCGCGTCGCGCTTGGAACGCGCGAGCGCATTTAAAAAAAAAATTACAGGAGGCTGGTGAGGACGAAAGTGAAACTGCATGCTGGCTTGCGAGGGAAGGGGGACAGGAGATGTGCACGCCACGTGGCTATAAGCGCGTACACCAACTCAAATCCGCAGAGACCATGCGCGTGCCCATCTCCTGTCCCCCTTCCGAGGTCAGCAACAATAGATCTCGCTGGCGACAGCAGCGCTTCGCGCTGCGTTCGCCAGGCGAGACCTAAAAATGAGGAAGCACTTAAAGCAGTCAAATCTAAAGGCTAATGTTGATTCAGCTGCAGGCCTCAAAGCAAAGATGCAATTAGCTCAATCAACGGCAGTTTCAATCGCACCAAGAGCGAAGCATAATTTAAAAACACAACCTGGCTCTATCATAAACTCTAGACTTGAGAGATCTGAAGAAGAGCTGCCAGAATCCAACCAGGACTTTGGTGTGAGAGACCCAGTTACAGAGAAGGAAACACAGGGGAAGCCATAGGAAGGAAGAAGATCAGAGGAAGAACCAGTGCCCGATCTAACTTCCGAGGCTCGAGAGGGTGGCAAGAAAAACTCTAAGGAATATCTGCTATTTTCAAAAGGCAAAGCATCCCTGGCTACTCAGACTGCATTGGTGAGAGGACAAGGGCCTTTTGATGGGACACCAAACAGTCCCCCTCAAAATGCACAACCACCCGCAGGACAATCAGTTACCCTGGAAGAAAAGGCTCTATATAGCTCCTTTCATAAGGTCAATAACCTCTTAATGAGATTGCAGCCGTGGAATCAGGCATCTACATCATTGACACAGTCACAGTCTCAGTCTCGGCTGCCCCTACAGGATATAATACACCCACAGCTGCTGTCTCAACATCAGCCCCAGCCCCAGTCACCAAGCAAAGCAGGATTGGAAGCTTCAGGGCATCAAGCCTTGTGCCAGAAAGCATATGGCGGGCCCCAACATAGCCCTTCTGCACAAATCCAAGAAAAAGGGACCATCTTACAATGTGATATAAAAACCATGCTGAATCTTATTTTAGACGAGATAAGAGATCTGAAGACATCCCAAGCAAATGAAATAGCTTCCCTCCATCAGCACCTCACAAAGATTAAGGAGGCAGTGGCTAGTTCCCCAGTAAGGATACAAGAGGTGTAATCAAGGGGTGCACATCTGAAAAATCAAATGAATACCATGCAGCAGCAAGTGAATGCAGTAAAAAAGGAAATCATTTCACTTGAGAATAAACTCGAGGAGCTCCATAATCACTTGTGGCATGCAAACCTGTGTATAGTTGGGATTCCGGAGGGGAGTGAGGGGTCTCAAACTCTTCAATGGGTCGAGACTTTTATCAAGAAAAATGTCCTGCCAGAATTCACTGGACACCTCACTATACCAAGAGCACATCGGGACCCCTCACATTCACTGCCAATTCAAAATTATCACAAACAATTCTGATTAACTTTGCCGATTACCGCATCAAAGAAAAAATGTTAAGTAAGGCAATCCAGCAGAGGCAATTTTCTTTCAATGATGTTTCTAGTTGTCCAATTTTTGAAGACATGTCGGCAGCTGCTGTGCTTCGGCGAAAAGAGTTTGTTAAATTGTTATATCTTTTTAAGGCTCAAGGCACTCAGGCCTCAAAAGCTCAGCAATCGAAGCTACGAGTGCTTGTGAGAGGCAAGTTCCAGATGTTTGCAAATATAGTGGAAGCCCAGGATCTGCTGAGAGAAACCCCTCTGCAAAATAGACTAGAATCACTAATTGTTGTAAAGGATCACTGAGGTGGGGGGAGGCGACACTTAGGCTGCAACACCAAGGCACCCCACAGGAGCTAGTTATCAAAGTAGAGAGGGAGGTAGAGGCTAGGTTTATCCTACTGACAGTTATGTAGTTAGACAAAAATTGAGTATATCGAAGAAAACCTGCCTTTAGGGAATTAGATACAATACAGCAAAAATTCATTGTAATCCCTTGTCTAGGAAAAATACTTTTTTTAGTGACCCCTCACGCACCAGGGTTGCCCCTAGGTGGCATGCTCCATCATTGGGGTTCCTCTCAATCCTGTACAGATTGAGGTGTGCTGCGACTTGCGAATTATGTAGGAGAACTTTTTATTGTAGACTATGTATAGTGCAGTGATGTGGGGTGGAAAGGGAAAGAAAATCTAAAAATACCTAACTAGTTGGCCACTCTTTTATTCCCTCCCCTAGTTGGTGTGGTTAAAAATCAGGGGTCGTTTACTGAGAAGACACCTGACCTTAATGAGTCTGGCTGTCTCAGTGATGTGTTTTAGTCAACATGTTCAAGCTGTTCCCCTAATAGCTCTTCATCAGGACTCCACGGGGTCCAGCCCCGTATGTACCACTCCAAGTGAATCCTGTAATACGGACACAAACCATGCACACCTAATGTGCACTGCATACATATGGTTCTAGTGAGTAATCCATGTTTCTGTACATGCTATATTATTGCATAGTGGTTAAAGCAAGGGAAGAGGGGCTTGTAGTCACACTTTCGTCAAAGCTGCCTCTGATACAGTAACCTACTTTTCTCCCTGGGGACCGCATACTCAACAGTATGCAGTCCCCAGGGAGAAAGGTAGGTTCTCTAGGAATGGTACACACTGGGCTGGACCCCGTGGAGTCCTGATGAAGAGCTATTAGGGGAACAGCTTGAAACACGTTGACAAAAACACGATACTGAGACAACCAGACTCATTAAGCTCAGTAAACGACCCCTGATGTTTAACAATACCAACTAGGGGCGGGAATAAAAGAGTGGCCAACTCGTTAGGTATTTTGAGATTTTCTTCCCCTTTCACTGCACTACACATAGTCTACAATAAAAAGTGTTCCTACGTAGTTTGCAAGTCTCAGCATGCCTCAATCCGTAGAGGATTTAGAGGAACCCCAATGATGAAGCATGCCACCTAGGGGCAACCCTGTGAGGAAATTCGATTTTCGATCTCGCTTGTATTCAGCCACCATATTTTTTGTGTTCCATCGCCATTTTGTGTTGCCCTCACTCAGGCAGCACAATGAACAAAGTTTTCTGCTGATCTTACTGCGACGTGTCAAATAACCTTCTGCCTCTGTTTACGAGACTGATGTCAGGGACTGGCTGAGTCCACTAATCCTCGTCTGGTTTGACTAAACCCTGTCTCAACTGTCTGTCGGTTCACACCATTCTTTCCTGACTTTATCTTATCTTCTGGCCTTCGCTATTCTCTACTTGTATTCTCTCATTTCATAACTGTCCTCCAAAGCACTAAAATATGTCCTGCCACCTGCAAGTTGAGTTGTAGACACTACCACTGATTAACTTGTGGGGAGGGGTGAAAAAACAGTTGGAAGAGAGGTTTATTTGGGTTACTTGATATCTTGTTTTCAAACTTTTCTCATTGGTTATATCTTGTTTTCAAACTCTTCTCATTAGATAACCATGTATGCATTGGGAGTGTTCTTGGTGAATCTATGTGCTATAAAAGATTGTGCACCACGGAGTAAAGTGGCAGTCTCCTAAGAACATACTGAGTGTACTTCTGGGACAACTGTACTTAGCTGCAGCTAATAAACCTGATCTTCTACGCTCAACAGAATGTCCTGTGTCTCTGTTCAACAAAGCAGGTGAACTCAGGAGATTAAGGCGTGCCCTGCGCCGCCAGGCCCATAAGGCCCTGGTTCTTCAATTGGTGCCCTCTGTGAGGCGGCTTCAGAGGTAGCGATTTTGCCTGAGGGTCGTGAGGAACCCCGCAAGAAAATTTTGGAGAAATCGCGAACCACGTCAAGCGACCCCTGTATGTCGAAGTGGTCCGAAGGTCTTTTTCAGCGCGGTTTCTCCTTCCTGACGGCTGCTGACGACTGCTGCCCTGACTGCCGCCTTGCTTTGGCCCCTTTTGGTGATGTATAGTATCGCGAGAAGTTAGACGGGCCTCTGTTGGCGTAAGAAGACACTTAGTTAAGTATTGGTGGGTAGCTCCCACTATTTCGTTCTTTGTTTTTGTTTTGGGCCTTTGATTCGGCTATTGCAAAAGCCGAAGCCGAGGGGTGAGTACAGATTGTGCTGTATTATTTGATTTAACCCCTTGATGTTTGTGAACAGTCCAGTGAAATAACGATGCCTGGTCTGAGTAAGTTTAGAAAGTTTTTTTTTTTTTGTTGTTGTTTTGGTTGTGATAGGGATTCCCGGCTGGAGGATTCTTGTCCAATTCCTCCGGTTGGAACTCCCACTTATGAGCTTTATTCTAAACATGGTGTTGGCCCCATTGCCTTTAATGAGGCATGGATCCGATACACAAAGAACAATGGTGTTCTACAGTGGCCACGGAATGGTAGCTTTGAGCCTGACATATTAGATAATTTGGAAGCAATTTTGTTTAAAAGAAAAGCCCGGCCGGCAATGTTTGACTCTTTCCGCCTCTGGCGTAAGGAAGCCAAACAGAGAGAAATTAAACAGGCAAAACGAGATAAGAAAACACAAAGTATGACGATTATACAGGCTGCCCAGCAGTTTAAAGATAATGAGATTAATCATGAAATGGAAATTTCAGAGAGACAGCATTGTATGGCGATAGATAAATGCTATCCGGTGTTGCCTGTTTCCCCTTCTGATAAAAGTAAGGATCCGGAGGAAGACCCTTTGATGTCTCACTTATTGAGATTGCCTCCTCCCTATGTACAAGGTGCTAATGCACCCCCATTGTTACAACCAGTTCAGCCATTAGTTGCGCCTCCGCCTGCTCCGGCTCTTCCACATTTGCCCCTTCCGGTAGTGCCACCCCCACCTCTTCCACCACCGACTTCTTTGCCTCCGTTTCCTGAACATCAGTCTCCTTTGCCTTTGGCTTCCCTTATAACTGTTAATTCTTCTGTTAGTTCACCTTATACCTTGTCCCCTGTTCTTATGTCTAATTCTCCTACTGTGCGCAAACGAATCACAGATACTGTCTCTGGGTTTCTCTCTCCTTTCTTTGAGACTTTGAATATGTCTCCGGCTTTTTCTCGAAGACAGTCTCGTAGTCAACTCCCAGGTTCCGACGAACGGTTGGTATTGCACTCTCTCGCTCACAAATGGATCGAGAAGGGTCCCCAGTATAGTGTGAAAGATATCATGACCACCTTTCATCAGTGGGAGGCGCCCACGCAGAGATATGTATTTAATGTTATGTGTGACACTCTCGCTAAAAAATGGGAGGATATGGATTTGGTGTTACTTCCTCAGGGTTTCTTAGATGTTCAGGCTAATTTCGATAAGGGACTCATTGTGGGTTCTAAGGTTGAGGATGCCGTAAGGACACTTGTCACTTTTAGGTCCTTATTTTCCTCACAGACTTTTTTTGATTCCGATCCTGCTGTTAGGCTGACATCCAAACATTATCCCATGAGAGAGGTTCCTCCAGTGTGGAGAGAAGCGGTTGCACAAGCAGGTGCTAATCCAGCTGTCCCCGCGCACTTCCAGCGTATATGGGTACATGTCCCCTGGAAGAGATCTGAAGTTTTGGCTCTTAAACAGTCTCTACCGGATCCCCGTAAAAACCCTGCTGGCTATTATAAGGAGTTGTCCCAGACTGTTGATGCCTGTATTATGAATTTAGCCGATATTGATATGTTGATGGGAAATGTAGTCCCACAAGCATTATGGGCTCGGATTAGTAGAGAGGATCACGCCCAAGTATAGGGTGGCGATTGGGCTGCTATAACTGCCGTGGATGCAGCCCAAGTGGGTGGTGCTAAGCCTGATGTTTTGATTTCAGAACTCCCTGGTGGGATTATTACTTTAATGAAAACGATGATGCCCGCCTTGCGAGTTAATTGGGATAAATTAGCTGTGTGTAAGCAGAAGAAAGATGAGAGTGTCTCTGATTTCTTCACTCGTTTTGAGAAGACGTTTATTGATCACAGTGGTCAGGATATGACTACGGAGGGTGGACAGCGATTATTTGTAGATAAATTCGTATTTAATTTGCTTCCCGAACTGTCACATAAGTTGAAAGACTCCGAGAGTTCATGGGCTGTTTCTTCTTCTGCCCAAATATTGGCTACTGCTCAATATTATGAGAACAGGGATAAAGAGGAGAAAGATAAGCAAGAGAAGAAGACGAAAGAATTAAAAACGAAGGTTCTTCTGCAACAAGCTTATCCTCCTCGTTATACTCAGCGCCAGTTTCAACAGCCTCCACAGTTTCAGAGGGTGTATCAAAAGCCTGAGCCCTTTATTCCACGACCTTTATTAGGTCCTAACCAATGTGCCTATTGTAGAGAGGAAGGTCATTTTAAGAATAGCTGCCAGGTTTTATTGCAACGTAAGGGAGAACTATCTGCTCCACGAGGCCGTGGTGGTTTCCAGATAGTATACAGGGGTAGAGGTCGAGGTGTGATGCCTCAAGAACAGCGTTCCTTACCCCCTCCAAATTCTACGAACTACTTCGATCAGCAGAATACTCAGTCTACACAGTATTACAATGATGATTATCATGTTGAAGGTGAAAATGAAAGCCTTCACGCTAACTAGGACAGCCATAGACAAAGTGAGGGAGTTGTATCGATTCCAGTAAATCAGGATGGGCCTTATGTCAATGTCACTACAATGGGTGTTTCAGAGCCATTTCTTTTAGATACTGGTGCGATGAGAAGTTCTATCATTCACTCTAAACTCCCTGGGGCACCTTTGTCTGGCTTAACAAATGTATCGGTAGGATTTTCTGGTGCCCCAGTTCGTAACCCGGTCTTCTGTCCTTTGCCTATTTCAATTGGCCCTTATGATATGGAAGCTCCTCTTATTTTAACGACTGGTTGCGACGAGAATCTGTTGGGTTTGGATCTATTGAAAAGAATGCATACAACGATATATTGTTCTCCTTCTGGTGTGCATCTTACTTTAGGGCAGAAATTGACTTCTTCAATGTATTTGTCTAAAGATCAATTCCCACCTGAATTGCTCTCTCTTCCTGCAACGCTCTGGGCTATGGGTCCAAATGAGGTTGGTTGTCTTGAGATCCCGCCTTATGTTGTTACTCTCAAGCCCAATGCTAAATTGCCACGCATTCCTCAATACAGAATTTCCAAGGAAGGTGAAAGAGCGCTTTTGGATATCATTTATGATTTGGTTCAGAAGGGTGTGATTGAGGAAATGAGAGGAAATGTATGTAATAGTCCTATTCTTCCTGTTCTTAAACGCACTGATCCTTCTAAGCCTCCTGTTTATCGTTTTGTGATTGATCTTCGGGAGGTCAATAAAATTGTTGTACCACAGTTTCCTGTTGTTCCAGATATCACTGCCCTGTTAACTATGATACCTGCCTCAGCGGCTTGGTTTTCTGTTATTGATCTGAAAAATGCTTTCTTCAGCATTCCCATTGCCAAAGAGAGTAGGGATATTTTTGGTTTCTCTCTAGGAGGCCGAAGTTTCCGGTTCAAGCGCGCACCCCAAGGCTATTGTGAAAGCCCCTCCATTTATAGTCAAGCTCTGAAATGTCAGCTTGATGTTTTTCCTTTGCCCCCAGGTGCTACTCTTATTCAATATATGGATGATTTGTTGATTGCTGCTGATTCAGAGGATGTCTGCAAGAATGTGACTGTTGCACTGGTACGTCACTTGTCTGATCTTAATCATAAGGTTTCGCCTTCTAAACTCCAATATGTCCGTCGAGAGGTTACCTATTTGGGTCATCTCTTATCAAAGGAGGGAAGGCGATGAACCCCAGAATGAATTCAAGCAATTGCCCAAATGTCTGTGCCATCTACACAAAGAGAGGTGCGCGCCTTTCTGGGCATCACTTCTTATTGTAGACAGTGGATTCCGAATTTTTCTTTGTTGGCCAAACCTTTGTTAGCACTCACTTTGAAAGACACACCCCAACCCCTTCCTTGGACTGACGAATGTCAGAAGAGTTTTTATGATTTACTTACTGCTCTGTGTTCTGCTCCTGTGTTGGGTACTCCAGATTACAGTAAGCCCTTCACGCTCTATGTCCATGAAAGAGAGGGTTGTGCGTTGTCAGTCTTAACACAACGATTTGGAGACAAACAGCGGCCATGTGCCTATTTTTCAGCTACGTTAGACCCAGTAGCCAAGGCATTGCCTAGTTGTCTTAAAGCTACAGCAGCAGCAGCGATTTCTATTTGTCAGTCTGCTGGAGTGGTGATAGATAATACTCTCATTGTTATGGTACCACATGCAGTGGATACCTTGCTAAATAGGACGAAAACACAACATCTTACAAGTGCTCGATTGTCTGGATATGAGCTGACGCTCTTGGCTAGTCATGTGCACATCAAACGATGTAATATTTTAAATCCAGCCACACTGTTACCTCTTGCAGAAGAGAAAGATATTCGGAAACAACATGATTGTTTTCTCCATACTGAGGAGGAGACAAAAGGCAGGATTGATTTGAAAGATACGCCGTTAGTGGATCCAGATGGGATCCTATGGGTGGATGGGTCTTGTTTCAAACTCCCAAATGGTGAGACAACTTTAGCTTATGCTGTTACCACCTTGTATACAATCGTGGAGACAGCACGAATCAGCCATAATTCAGCTCAGGCAGCTGAACTGATAGCTTTGACCAGAGCGTGTGTGTTATCTAAAGGAAAGAGAGTGAATGTGTATACCAACAGCCAGTATGCGTTCGGTGTGGCACATAGCTTCGGTCGTTTGTGGAAGGAAAGAGGATTCCTTACCTCCCACAGTACTAAAATACAGCATGGTCAATTGGTAACTGATCTTCTTGAGTCACTTGTTTTGCCTACCCAGATAGCAATTGTGAAATGTAGTGTGCATAAGAAGATTACTGATGATGTTGGTCGCGGAAATGCTTTTGCGGATGAGGTAGCAAAAAGGACAGCCAGAGATGCTACAAGTCGCATGTATGTTGCGGGCCCTGCGTATTGGGTCAGGGAAAGAGGGATGTGTGAGGACACAATAGAAAGTGTGAGATCGATTCAGGGAGATGCTACAGAGAAAGAGTTGAGAAAGTGGAAAGAGAGTAGAGGAATGTTAGACGCAACAGGATGTTGGATAGAATTGTCAGAACACCAGCGTTGGCTGTTACCAGACACCTACGTACTGCCTGTAGTTACTATGGCGCATGGTCCAGCCCACATCAGTGCAAAAGGAATATGTAAAATTCTGGCTCCAGTGTGGCTGAACGAAGGGATTCCAAAATGTGCAGATAATGTGGTGAAGCATTGTATCATTTACTTGATGTACAATCCGGGAAAGGGAACCCCAACTCCGGCAGGTCATTTTGCTCCCCCAACATATCCTTTTGAGGTGTTGCAAATCGACTACATTCACATGGATCGATGTAACAATCTTAAATATGTTCTGGTAGTGGTATGTGCCTTTTCCAGATGGATAGAGGCTTACCCCCTGAAAGACAACACTGCTTTGTCCACTGCCAAGGTTCTTCTAAAAGAGTTCTTCCCTAGGTTTGGTTTGCCGCGCATTGTCTGGAGTGACAATGGAAGTGAATTTGTAGGCCAAATTATGCAAAAGGTGTGTACCGGTCTTTGTATAAGGCAGAAGTTTCATGCGGCAAATCATCCTCAGTCCGCGGGTTTGGTAGAGTGCTATAACGGCACTCTCAAACTTAAGCTTGCAAAAGTACAAGCCAGCACAGGTCTTAATTGGCCCGATGCTTTACCTTTGGCTCTCCTGTCCACTAGAACAGCTGCACATTCTCGTTTGGGACTCAGCCCATACGAGATTGTTTTCGGGCGCCCAGCTAATGTATGGGGAGTCCCTCGCCCTAGAAAGTATTCTGATATACAGTATCCAATGCTGATTGACTATTTACATGACCTCACCACTAAATTACGTGTTCTTCACAAACAGGTTCAAAACGCTTTACCAGAAGCCTCCACAGACCCAGGCCATTCTATCCAACCTGGAGACTGGGTCTGTGTGAAAAATTTTCAGAGGACAAGAATTTGGAACCTCGCTGGAAGGCGCCTCGACAAGTTCTTCTGACAACTCGCACAGCAGTAAAAGTCAAAGGGAAAAAGAACTGGATCCATGGCGTGCACTGCAAGAAAGTGCCCTTGCCCTTGCCTTTTGATCAGTGGGTTCGTAAGGGTATAGGTGATTCTGAAGGAGAAAAAGTCCCCCGATTCATACCTTTCAGTAGTGCACACGTGGATGGAACTGGATCGGAGAAAGAAGATGACGACATTCTACAAGAAGCCGTACCTTCCCATCTCCGATTAAACACTACAGAGCCACAGACCCTATTTCAAGACCAAACTGTACCAACAAGGACTAGATACAATTTAAGACCTAGATTGGTCAAGGACACCTGAGATTTCCATCTCTTCTGCTGCATTTATCAGCTGTCCAGGTTGCAGGGTCACGGTAGAAGTCTTGGTTTGTGACCTGTATAATGGCTAGGCCCCCAGGACTTGCAGTGTCATAGGACGGCTAATAATCACAGCCAAGTGAGTAAGGAAGATTGCAGTGAGCAACAATTTTAGAGGATGGATGTTAAATTAGGAAAGAAGGATAATAAGGAAGAGATGAGAAAGAAATATTGTAAAATATTGTACAGTCGATGTGGCGTAACATTGTGTGTTTCTATATTTTTGTGTATCTTATTGGCTTGTGTAGGTTGGGTTATTCATGCTATGCAGCAAAAAGTTGTCCCTAATTCTATCTCCTTGCCTCTTTATTCTACTATCTTCCCACATCAATTATATACACTTCCCCAACATGAACTAATCAGGAGAACACAATATTTTAATAATTCATTTATCCAATTGTTGCACCACCACAAATTGGTAGTCAACACAACCGACTGTTGGGTGTGTGGACTTATGCCTTATACCACAGATAAAGGGATGCCATATTTAGTCCTTCCATTTTGTTATGAAGGTTCCGCTTGGGCCTATTTTGTAATATTTTCAAATGCATATCAGAGTCGATTTAGACGTCCAGTTGGTTCATATGGTAGTAAGCCAGATTTTAGTCATAATTCTCTGATAAAGGGAATGGTGGCTATGACTAAAATTGTGGAGAATAATAAGGTTCCTGTTGACGAGAGACAAACATATACTAATAAGAACGTGACTCGTTACATTACTAGCCTTACAGATAAAACTAAACAGGGAAAATCTCCACCAATTTGGACTGACCCTCATCAAGGTAATTTCTGTTTACAAATGAATGGCCAGACTACTGACATTGGACAAAGAAAAAGCTTTTGTTCCCATACATACATCTACACGTCTCAGAATTCACCGCCGTTAGTGCCATCCCAGGGTACATATTTTGTCTGCCACGATAGAGCTTACACGTGGCTACCAACGGATTTTTCAGGAACGTGCTATATAGCTTTTCTTCTCCCTCCTACATACACTGCTCCTTCAGGCCATCAAAGAAACAGATATGGCAGAGGGATTATTGATTCTAAAGACACGGCAGGACAAGAGGGAAGTGATTTCCTCAAAGGATTTCTTCCTTTTTGGGGCCCAATGGCCAACAGCAGAAACATGAGACAGCTGGTTCGTGTTGTTGAGACTACCATAGATGTCACTGTGGGAGCCTTGAGTAATCTCACAGCTGAACTTCAGGCAGATCGTCTCATGACTTTGCAGAACCGGATTGCACTAGATGTTATTCTTGCAGATCGTGGTGGAGTCTGTAAATTGATCGGATCTAGCTGTTGTGTTTATATACCTGATGACGCCCCTACGGTATACCAAGCCATCTCCAAATTACACATGATCTCCGAATCGATTCATCAAGATGAAGGAGATTGGTCTTTATTAGGATGGTTTTGGGGATTACTATGTAAATGGGGATGGAAGGTACTAACCTTCCTTGGAGTGGTTTTGGCCATCATTTTTCCTGTTGTCTCTGTATGCAGTGTGGCCCCGCCATCTGCGGTCTTTGTGCCACTCTGTATGTCCCAAGACCTGGGTCACAGAAAACAGAGAACATTAAAATGATGTGGCAGCAACAGTCTGACGACCTCATGTCTATTGACATTGATTCAGATTAACGTGAATCTGTGCGTTTTGCCTGAGTTATGGCAAAAGGAGGGTCTGAGGAAATTCGACTTTCGATCTCGCTTGTATTCAGCCACCATTTTTTTTGTGTTCCACCGCCATTTTGTGTTGCCCTCACTCAGGCAGCACAATGAACAAAGTTTTTCTGCTGATCTTACTGCGACGTGTCAAATAACCTTCTGCCTCTGTTTACGAGACTGATGTCAGGGACTGGCTGAGTCCACTAATCCTCGTCTGGTTTGACTAAACCCTGTCTCAACTGTCTGTCGGTTCACACCATTCTTTCCTGACTTTATCTTATCTTCTGGCCTTCGCTATTCTCTACTTGTATTCTCTCATTTCACAACTGTCCTCCAAAGCATACAAATATGTCCTGCCACCTGCAAATTGAGTTGTAGACACTACCACTGATTAACTTGTGGGGAGGGGTGACAAAAACAGTTGGAAGAGAGGTTTATTTGGGTTACTTGATATCTTGTTTTCAAACTTTTCTCATTGGTTATATCTTGTTTTCAAACTCTTCTCATTGGATAACCATGTATGCATTGGGAGTGTTCTTGGTGAATCTATGTGCTATAAAAGATTGTGCGCCACGGAGTAAAGTGGCAGTCTCCTAAGAACATACTGAGTGTACTTCTGGGACAACTGTACTTAGCTGCAGCTAATAAACCTGATCTTCTACGCTCAACAGAATGTCCTGTGTCTCTGTTCAACAAAGCAGGTGAACTCAGGAGATTAAGGCGTGCCCTGCGCCGCCAGGCCCATAAGGCCCTGGTTCTTCACCTGGTCAGTGAGGGTTCTCTATAAAAAAGTATTTTTTCTAGATAAGGGATTACAAATAATTCTTGCTGTATCGTAAGGGCAGGTTTTCTTCCATATACTCAATTTTTTTCTTACTGCACCACAAGAGCTACCTGGGGAGGGACGAGATGGGGCTTTCGGTTCTTTGCCCATCTCTAAGGGAGGGTATGGCGTGGGGTGGGGGTGGGAGTAGGTGGGTTTATGGTGTTAAAAAGGAAAAAATTAGCAGAATCATAGTTGTGAGCTGGTGGAAAAATAGGGTGCTGAAGCAAGTATTATTACATCCAGACACTAATTATAGAGATAGGTATTAAATGTCAAATTAGTTGGACCAATGTAAATGGAGTATTAAACAAACAAAAGTATGGAGTGTTAATAAGATGGCTAGCTTCTTTTTCACCACATGTTCGTTTTCTTCAGGAAACTCATCTGAAAACAAATTCACCAAAACTTTTTATTCCTAAATCATTTTTGAAAGCTTTTGTTTTGCTTCAGCAGGGATGGCAATAAAGGGGGTTGCTATATATTTTAGTCAGGGATTGGACAGGGAGTTTGTCCCAGTTTAGATGGATCCTCATGGGGGATGGTTATGGGTAACGGTGAACTTGGATGGGACTATTTTAAATGTTGTCAATTATTACGGCCCAATTACTGATGACCCCACATCAGTGGCTAAGATGAATGAGCTACTTAGAGGGGCTTCAGGGCAGATTATTTTTTGGAGGAGACTTTAACTATATTCAAGACTTGACAAAGGACACTTCAAATAAAAATAAAAAACAACTGAATCCAAAGACTAAAAAAATTCTAGATGTCATCATGCAAGATCACCAGTTAATTGACTCATGGCGTCCAATCAATTCCACTCAGCATACAGCATTGATTTTTTGTTAAAATTTCATTCTTTGAAATATACTGGCTTGGAAATAGGGGACAATTCATTTTCAGACCATTCTTTGGTCAGATTAGATTTAGAAATAGAGGAGGGGAGGAGGATAAGATCCAGGTGGCAGATGGATCGACTCCTTCTCTCGAATAAACAATGGGTGACAGATAAAGAGAATGAATACAAGACTTTTTTAATAAGGGAACAGCTGAAATGTTTTCAGTATGGGGTCTTTTAAAGCGTCAGTACATGGGCAGATGGTTGCCTTTATGGCTGCTCAGTCCAAAAATCTTAGCTCGCAGAGCCAAACTTCAGCTGGCAGTCAATACTGCCTTGCTGCAGAAGAATGCCTCTAGACGGGGAAATGAGATAGTTGGAAGTCAGATTGACAAAGTAAAAAAGTAACTAAGAGTTTTTTCTCATATAAGAAATGAATAGCTCCCGGACATTCCAGATGGGAGACTACAAAGACAGTCAACTGATAGGCAAACTGCTAGCTTGGTCAACTAAGGTAAAACAGGAAGCAGCCTTAATTACTGAAGTGTTAGATCCTTGTACTAGTGCTCCGGTGGCTGATAAGGATAAGATTGCCCAAGTGTTTTTGGAACATTACGATCATCTATATGCTCCCAAGTACATGGTCGGGCAAGAGACAATCCAGCAATATTTTGAGGATGTAAATCTCCCGCATTTATGAAATACTCAGGTTTAGGAGATTCAAGTTGATATATCAGGAGCAGAAATTCTGGCAGCCCTTGATACAATGGTGGGAGGAAATGCATGTGGAAATTATAGGTTACCAAAATAATTTTATAATGTCTTTGCTAAAGAACTAACACCCTTTCTGTTAGAGCTTTTTAATTATGTCAAAGCGGGTGGCTTGGTCCCCATGGCTTTTAAATAATCCATCATTGTTAGTTTTGGGAGGGAGGGGAAAAATCCTAGTGAGATTAATTCCTATAGATGGATCAGTCTACGCAATTCCGATTATAAAATTCTAATGAACATTTGGGCATGGCGTTTTACTCCTTTGGCACAAGAACTGATCCATAGGGATCAGACAGGGTTCATCGTAGGGAGGCTAATGTCCACAAATACATGGTTTCTAGTACCGGCACCTGACTTTTTTAATAGTGATCAAACTCCAGTTCTTGTTAGGATGATTAACGGAGAAAAGGCGTTTAATTGGGACGCTCTTTTCTATGGTCTGGCAGGTACGGGGTTCTCCCCCAGGTCACAAAAATTTTATTGAAAATTTATCATCAAGGGGCACAGGCCTTTATTTATTCTAATTTAACGGGGATAGTCAATGTCAACCGGGGGACCAGGCAAGGGTGGCCACTTTCACCCGTCCTTTTTACCTATTTTGTTGAGTCCCTGGCCACCAAAATTCATAACAATATGACAATTAGAGCTCCAATTTTAGGTATTGCAAAATTAACACTGTTCAAGGAAAAAATCATTCTTTATCTTAGTCCAGAAAGACAGAATATAGAGCTAACATTAGCAGAATTTGTTCAATTCTAATTGATCAGAGGGTACAAAATTAACAATAATAAGACTGAGATCTTAACTATTAATACTGCGAGTGACTTTCTCCCTGAAAATCTTAAGCAACAAGTCCTTAATCTTTACTCAGTTCGATATTTAGGGATATATGTTGCTAATCAATATTGGGAACTCCGTAAATTAAACTATAAAGCCATGCAGGAATAAAATTAAAAAACTGCTAGAAGAGTGGTCATTACTACCCTTTATATTGATAGGCTGTATGGACCTTACAAAAATGTCCATTCTACCTCTACTTGTTTTTTTTCCTCACAAACATCCCTATAAAAGTCAATACAATCTATTTCAAGGAGTTAGAAATGATGTTTAGAAAGTTTGTTTGGAGTAAGAAGACACCGAGGGTAAACCTCTTGCTGCTTTAAATTGATATTAATCAGGATGGCCTTGCACTTCCCCAAGTTCGTACATAACATGGAGCAGCCATTTTAGATCTAACAGCCCGTTTGGTTGACTCCAAGGGATCAGTTGACAATTTATTTTTGGGTAAAACGGTGCAAGAGGCTGGTTCGCAGATTCCGGCATTTTTAAAAACAGTCAAACTCCCTAAAAAAACTAGGCCTTGCAGGAATATTCTTTTAGACTTCAGACTTTCTCCTCTAAACAGGGTTTCTCCACAGGTTTTTACTATTTAAAACTAGGAGAATTTAAAAGTCTGGGCCTCCAAACACAGACTAGCCATTTAAGGTCCTGGAACAACTGTGGCCTGAAAGAGCTAGGGTATTTTCTAGTGGGAGACAGAGTAAATACTTGGCAAGAGGTCCAAACTAAGGGGGTGATTAGGATGGCACAACAATCACCAGTGCCGTGCCAGCGGTGGTGACCGTCACGCCATCGTAACCTGATTTACCCACCGCCAGATTATTGGCGGTGGGTAACGCTGTGGACGGAAAGTCCATCCGCCGCTTTTCCGCTGGTCGACAATCGTTACGATTGCAGGCCGGGTGGAGCTGGGGCACATATATGGTGGCGGTGCCTAACAGGCACCTCCATCCATATTATGATGTGTGTTGTTCCAGGCCTTTCCATGGCGGCGATGCCACCATGGAAAGGCTGGCAGGGATTTGCTTTGGGGTCCCGTTGTGGGCCCCGGAGGGGTGGGGGACTGCACTTGGGGGGTACCTATTGTACCCCCCTACATTGCCATGCACAAGGTGACAGGCACCACGCAGTGCCTGCCACGTTGTGCATTGCAATGCACAACATGGCATTTTACCATTGCGGCGGGTGCTGCAGCCAGCAGCACCCGACACAATGTTAAAATGCCTGATGCGGTGGCGGTCGCATTATAATTGGGGTGGCAGGACCACCGCATGGCAGGCGGGCAGTCCCGTTACCGCTAGGGTGTCCGCCCGCCATCCTAATCACCCCCTAAATGTGGAGATCGGAGTAAGCCTCTCTTTTTTGAATATATACAGATTTTCTATTTATTGAATAAATATAGCCTCTCATCTAGTTCTGGTCCAACTCTGCTCGTGACTGCCCTATTTGGAGCAAAGTTAAGAGGGGTGGGATATTGGCACCGTCTTTTACACTCCCAAGGGCAATCAATGGTGGTCAATACATTTTTAGAAAAAAACACCCAGGAGACACAATGAACGTTCTCTAATCGGAATTGGCAGGCCAGATCACAACGAGGTAGTAAGGCCTTAAGAGTGGCCAATTTTAAAAGAATGGCTTTTTGGTCATGATGGATAGTGTACTATACACCCAAAGGGCTCCATAAAATATACCCATAATTGGTGAATAGATGTTTTCGTTGTCAGACAGAAGGCGTGGGAGGTTGGCCACACACTTTTTTTATTTACCCAAGGCTAGGACAATTTTGGGAAACGATCCTCTCGGCTCTAAGCCGGGGGACGCAGAAAAGATTAGACCTCAAGGCAGATGTAGCACATTTTGATATCACTAGACAAAGGCCAAACCTTGCAATGTCAATAGGGGAGGTGGCATTTACAGCAATTGCCTCCCTCGTAGCATGTTCCTTGATACTCCAGAATTGGAGGTCTATCTTTAAAAATACCTACTTATTTGGAATGGCTAAATAAAATGATACGTACAAGGAAATTCGAAGAGAGTGGGCGCTACTAAAAAATGTACTGCTGCCTGGAAATACATGGAGAGGCTAGAGACCACTTCGGAAGAGTAGGGCCATAATGCAGTCCGAAGTTTTTTATAGAATAAAATGGGGGAAATGCACTTTACTATAGCACCTTAGGACTATTAAGATTGGAAAACCGTGTTTTTTAATTGGTCTGGCTGCACTTTGGCGAGTATACACTGATGATTAACCGCAGGCATCATGCTCAGAGGCTAAAATAGGCAGATGGTACTTGATGGGAAGTTTATGCCAACTGGGCTGTAATGATATATAATCGTTAAATTTTACATGGTGCACTTTATGTATGTGTGTTTCTTTTAATTTGATATCAATATGGGGTCAAATAGTTATCAATATACTGTATCATTTGTTTGTAGGCCTTCATAAAACGCTATGTGATAGGAAATTTGAAGAAGCATATCCTAAGTGAGTAGATGACAGTAAAATACCTGTCGAAATCTATTGTGAGGTCTGAGATTATTTAGTGAAGTTGGCTAGTAAAGTAAAGGAAAGCATTTATTAGAATAAAATGCACTTCAGCACTGCACTTTAGTATTAATAGGGTTACTAAGCACTGCACTTTATAAGATTGTAATTAGTTACACTATAGCGATGCACATCAATTGAACATGTCATGCTGCACTTTATATATACCTGCCCTATTTAATCCACTATATAATCAGAAATGTATATTTATCAAATCGTGCCTTAATGCTCTGTTTTATCCATGTATTTTATATGGTTCTGCTCATTTTTTTTTTTTTTTCAATAAAGTTTTTTTTTATTTTCTCACCAAAAGTAAGCACAGTTTCACTTACATTGAATACACTTTAACAGTTTACAATATTCTCCTTAATTTCTATTATTTAAATTCCATCTTTGGAGTATGCCACACAAATTTTTTTAGCACCTTGTTTAAACAATAAGGGAATCTAAAATAAACAGTGACAAAGAACAAAGAGTAAAGGAAAGATAAAGCCGCCGCATTCTTCCCATCCCCCCCTATTCGTCCTTTCTTTGCTTCTCCTTCCATTTACTTAATGGCTCCCAAATCCTTCTCCCCAAGCATCTTCCTCTCCTCCCTTTCCGAGCATAGATATTTTCCTCCATATTGTATGCGTACAACGTATTTGCTAACCAAGTTTGAAACTTTGGGGGATTTTTATCTAGCCAAGCCCTAGCTATTGTCAATCTATAAACAGCCATTATTACAAACAAGAATTCTGCGTACTGCTCTTGCTCCCCTTCAGCCACCCCTAACATGATCCAAGATGGTACTAGAGAGATCACTATACCCAAGGACCTTGCTAAAAACCCCTCTATCTCTTTAATCAGTGATTGTAACTGGGGACATGTTGCGAAAATATGTATGCTATCTGCCTCTAACGCATCGCAGCGAGGGCAGTTAATTCCTGAACTCCCACCCCATTTTGCTATCCTTGCAGGCGTAAAATAAAGAAAATATAATGTTTTATAGTGTTGAGACTGCAAATTGGCTGCACTTAATATTGTGCGTCCTAAATTCAGAGATTCGAGAAACAGATTGCTTTCAACTCCTATTTTATCTGCCCATTTCATACTAAATTTCTCTAGATCATCCTGGCTTTCTTTCAACAAGGCTGCATAAAACGACCTTATTGAGCAGTCACCCATCAACTTAATTTTCTCCATTATTTCTATTTTATTAAAGCCTGCAGGGCCTCCCGCTTTGTTTTTAAAGAAACTTCTAATCTGCAAATACTTGAAAAAACCCCTGTTGTCTATACCATATGTAGTTCTCAGATCTGAAAATTGCTTAAAACCATCCTGAGAGAACAAATCTCCTATTTGCGTAACCCCCCTCACTGCCCACTCTGCCATTATCTGATCAGCAAATATTTCTGCTGAAAGTGATCTGTTATTAATTAAGGACACATATCTATTATACCTTCCCTATCTTGACTTTCTTTGAAAAAGCATTCCATACCGTAACTGCCGCCTTAACAGTTTTAAACCTGGTTCTCTTGAAGTAACTGAAATCTGTACATTTTAAAAAACAATTATAGGCATTTGCCCCTAGCACAACAGCATAAACCTCAGTAGACATATTATGCATTCTTACATTATCAATATTCCCCCTATTAATCCTTGTATATATTGCAAAACAGTTGCCATATAATATAAACGAAAATCTGGTGCCCCCATCCCCTTTTTCCCTAGATAGTGTCATAAACCTATAGGCCCTCCGGGTCTTACCGTGTGCCCAGATGAACCTATTACATATGGTCTCTAGGCCATTAAACCAGCTGGCTTCAAACAGCAGGGGTATAGACCTAAAAAAGTATAAAAATTTAGGTAAAACCAACATCTTGATAATGTTTGTACAGCCTACCAGTGACAGGTGTAGATTATTCATTTTTTCCAAATCCTTTTTGACTTGAGCTATTAAAGGTGTCATATTGTTTTTAACAATCTCATCTACCTCTGCTGTAATTTGCACCCCTAGGTAGGTTGCCGCTCCCACCACCCTGTCATCGTTACATATTACCCACTGATTTTTGACTATCTGAGTTTTACCATTATTCAGGCTGTATCCTGAGAACTGTCCGAATCGCGCAGCTTCAACTTCAATTGCCCTGATAGCGTCTGAAGGTTTTGCAGTCAGGATGGCCACATCGTCAGCATATGCTAACGTCTTAAATCTACAACCATTTAAAGCTAGCGGTGGAATCTGATCATTGCTTTCTAACTTACGTATGTAGGGATCAAGGTATAAAGCAAAAAGGAGGGGGGAAGAGGGACATCCCTGCCTTGTTCCTCTCTGGATCTTAAATGCGAATGCCTGTCCTCTATTGACCTTTATCTTGGCTGTCGGATTTATATATAAGGTCTGCAGGGCCTTGATAAATCCTGCCCCTATACCATACCATCTCAAGACTTCCCACAAGTACCTCCAGGAGACCCTATCGAATGCTTTCTCAGCATCCAGGAACAAAGCTGCCATAGGGTCTCCTAGAGTGCCTGCTGCATCAAATTCCGTAATTACTTGTCTGATGTGTTGAGTTGTTCCTTTACCCGGGATAAACCCATGCTGAGAAGGAATTACCAATGATTCGACTACCCTAGATAATCTTTTCGCCAGAATTTTGGAGAACACCTTGACATCTGCGTTCATTAGAGTAATGGGGCGATAGGACCCCCGGGATGTCTGCAGGTTTACCCTTCTTCGGTATTACAATGATATCTGCGCCGCCCCACGATTCTGGAGCAGACTCGCCCTTTTGGGCTAACAACATAACGTTAAACATTTCTCTTACATGAGACGGTTGAAAGGTTTTGTAAAATTCTACCGGAATCTGATCCGGACCAGCTGCCTTCCCGGATGGTAAATCCCTCAGGGCCTCAACCAGTTCATCCAACTGCAATACCTCTTCCAACCCCTTCCTGTCCTCCTCTGATAGCACTGAGGGTTCTATCTCGCTTAGATATGTCCTTATATCCTCCTGTCTCTCCAGACCATCCTTTGTGTAAAGCTCTGTATAAAATTGTTTGAAAACCTCTCTTAACTGTTCAGCTTCCATCACCCTAATTCCCTGAGAATTTTTGATCTCCTTTATATCAGCCATCCCGTCCCTTTGCCTGGCTCGCACAGCCAGAATATGGCCAACTCTTTCACTGAGTTCATATACCTTTTCTTTATTTACTATATACCTCTCTACTGTTTTTTTCCCCATCCCGTCCATAGCTTCGGCCTTGAGAGCAACTATTTTCAGTAAGATCTGGTCAATTGGAGAGTGTGTATGTATGGCTGTCATAAGTGCTTCCTCTGCTTCCATGATTAACTTATTAGCTTGTTCAGCTTTTACCTTCAACATTCTTTGATCCTTAATTACATAGCTCAGGGTTTCTCCTCTTATTCAAGCTTTAAAAGCATCCCATACTATCCCTGGCGATGATGTACCCCTGTTTATCTCCCAGTATTCTTTAATCCAATTACTCATTCTTTCCCTATACCGCTGATCCTGGAGCAGTGTTCTATCAAATGTCCATTGCCTCAACTCTTTATTTCTCCTTTGCCCAATTGTTACAGTTAAAACTAACGGGCTATGGTCTGAGATGATCCTTGGTTCCCTATCTATTCTTGCTCTATCCAACAGTCCTCTTGTTATTAAAAAATCATCCAGCCTAACCATTATCTGGTGAGGAGCTGAAAAAAAGGTGCTCCCATCTAGATTTGGGTGGCATTTTAACCAAGGATCTTCCAACAGGTTGTGTGTTACCATATCCACCAAGGCTGTATAAGTCCTCTTTTTCCTCCCTGAATATTTTCTGGCAGGGTCTAAAAAACTACTGTCTACATCATGTAGATTCAGATCACCGCATAATATAATGGGCTCCGGCCATTGCGCCAATTCCGTGTCTAAAAATTGAAAAATATCCGGATCATCTCCTGTGGAGCCATAAACCGAGACAACCGTGATAGTTTCCCCCTGAACCTTAGTTCTGCCATAACCCATCTACCCCACTGATCCTCTTTCTTTCTCTTAACCAACGTATCCTGTCTCCTACCTAGAATCGCCACACCTCTCGTCTGTGTGTTTTGGTTAGTTTTTGCTAATACATTAAAGCCAAGCTGGTCCAGTAAATAAGCCTTAGTGCCTTCAATATGTGCTTCCTGAAGGCACACTAAGTCGAGATTTAACGATTTTAGCAGGGCAGCTGTTTTGAGCCTCTTATTTAGCTCGTTTAGCCCACAGATGTTTATTGAGGCTATCCTACAAGTCATTGTGATTCATACTTTTTCCTACCCTCTGTATATACTTGTGCCAACAATATTTCAATAAGCTTCGTTATTTCCTTACCTATAATTTTTATTACTAAGCTACTGTGTAACCTGCCTCGCCAATCTTCCTTACATGTACTGTGCTTACAACCACCTCCTAAGTGTGTGTCTATCCCCCCCCACCTCCACCCCCTTTCCCCCCTCTGCTCCCCTCCCTTCTGGATCCCACCCCCCTTACTACAGGCAAATAGGTCAATCCTGACCTATGTGTAGCACCTGTAGTCTGTAGTGTCGCTACTCTCTCCTATCCTGTTCTCTCATCTGTTAGTTATATCTTGTGACCTTTACGGGGTTTTTGGTGGGCTATTTGATGTCGTTTTCGATGGAGTTCTTCCTTTGTCTAGCTCCGTAATCTCTGTTAGATACTCTCCCGCTTTTATCTCAGACATAAACATCTTGGTGTACCCCTTCCTGATGACTTTCAGTCTTGCCGGGAAGAACAAATAAGCTTCTGCACCCTGCTTTTGAAAGGGTACTATCATCTGCCTTAACTTCCACCTTCTTTCCACGGTAACGTGGCAGAAATCTGGCCTGGCGAAGAATGTGTTTCCGTCAGCTGTCTTTCTAGAATCTGGTCTAGCTTGATCAATTATTTCTTGCCTTGCTAAAAAGTTCCCTAGAAAAACCAGCATTGCCCTTGGAAGTGCGTTCTCTTGACCCCCACGATTTTTTCTTCAAACAGAGGATATCTGTGGGCTCTTTGTACTTCTAGATCCCAGTTCCACTTTGATTCTGGAAAGGCTTCTTTTAATACCTTAACCACGTATCCTCTCGGGTCCTGTCCCTCCCGCCCTTCCTTAAGTCCCAAAAGTCTTACGTTGTTCCGCCTTTGGCGGTTTTCGAAATCCTCTAATTTCCATTGTAAGTCTTCCACTACTTTTCCTTGTTCCATTCTAAAAGTCTGCCAATCTGTTACCTCATCTTCCACTCTGCTAGTTCTTTCTTCAACTTGGGTTACTGTCTCCTCAACCTCTTCGTACTTTCTGTTTACTCTTCTTAGCGAAGCTTGTAGTTTTTTTGTATCTCTTTTTGCTCTTCTACTTTCTGCTCTGGCCTCTGACTGCATCTGCTTTAATGTTCCAAATAACATTTCAAGAGTTACATTTTGAGGTTTTGGCCTCCCAACATTGTCTCCTTCTCCCTGATCATTTTCCTGATAGGTTTCTGACGTAGCAGAGTAGTCCCACGAAAGCTTTTTCTTCATATTACTTCTAGACCCTCGACCATCTCTTCTAATTCCAACTCTTTTTTTCTGGGTCGCTAGGTCCCTGGAGTCCCCACTTGTGTCTGAGCCCGAAGTGTTTTCTGTGCAACTCCGCTCCTCCTCATTTTCGGGATCACTAATATCCGTTGTGTCAGAGCCCTCATTGACTGAAAAAAATTCAGGGGAACCACCCCTCATACCTCTGTCTTCTCTGCCACCCTTAACACTGTCCCGATCGAGATCTTGGTGCCCTTCGAGGCTCTGGGTGCTCCCCCAACTTGGCTCAGAATGTTGCTCAGAGTGTTGCAGAGTTCTTCTGTTCAACCCTGCCTCCACGTTTAGCAGGGAGTCTAGCATTTGCACGTTGTTATGCCTTTCCAGCTGTTCTAGCGCGCTGCATCCTGGATCGTCTTTCTGCATCTCCCCCTCGTTCAGCTTCTTGGCTCCGGCACTCAGCACCGCTTGTTGCGTGCTATTTCCTTCAGCGTTCAGCGGTTGCCCAGCAACCGGGATTGCCGAGCTTACGTCCTCGCGGTCTGTTGTTTCTTCGGCGCCCGCGTTCAGCGCGGCTGAAAGCCGCGGTGCTCCTGCTCCGATCTGTGATGCCGTTGGATGTCCGCTCATTGCCCCAGATTGCCGAGGGTCGTCCGCTTGCTTCTGAACCATCGGGGCTGCCTTCAATACGAAAGATTCAGGTAGTGTTGATTGCCGCATCTGTTCCTTTGAGGTCGCCGTTTGCGAGCGCTGTATTTTCCCTTCTGGCTCCAGTGCCAGCTCCCTTGCAGCCTTGCTTGCTGCTAAACGGGTCTCTGGTTTTGCCTCAGTTTTCTTTCCTTGCCTTTCAGTTTTTCTCGGCAGGGCTTCCTTTGTGGAGCGATTGAGATGCTCCGTTTGTTTTTTAGCAGTAGTGACTGGTACTTTTGGAATCGCTCCAGAGCGATTTTCTTCTCTTGTTGTTGAGCCTTTCGTCGATCCAGTTGCTCCTGCTTTGTCTTTATCTTTGTCCTTGTCCTTATTCAGCTTACTTCTCTGCGACATTTTGAAAGGTACTTTATCTCTGTTGAATATACGTCTCCAGCAGCCCGACAAAGTTTTCCTCGCCTCGGTTGAAGTTCTCCTCAATAAGCCTAACCTTGATGCTCCTGCCGAGATGTTAGATAAAAGCCCACCGAGGAACCACATCCCCGTATTCACAAGCCGCTTGTCATCCTAGGATAGGAGAGAGGCGGAAAGCGACTTTCTTCTACAGAGCTACGGCAGCCATCTTGCCCCCCAATAAGCTCCCATCTTATATGGTTCTGCTCATAATACAAACTTTATATTAAAAAAAAGAATTTATTAGAAATGCCTAAGAACGGCTTCAACCGAAGGTTTCTTCATTGGAAATGATGCCACTGACAATGGCAGAAAAATTGTCAAAGTCAGGGCTGATGGATACTTAGGAGTGTTATATTTAGTTTATTGTATCAAACTAATTATGCAGGACATCTTTAAAAAAGAAGTAGTCAACGCTTACTGGTGACCTGCTGCAGGATTTTTATACATTTCATCCTTTCCTTCAAAGCCATAAAGCAAGTGAGATTCATTCCGCAGGGTAATTGAGACCCTGTATAAGCTGTCATACTGGGTGTCCCAACCGTTGGCACTCCAATTATTCTGACCATTTAGCTAGTCTGAGCGGTACAGGTATATCAATTATTACAAACTACAAAGGAGAGGTGGTGCAACTGGCAAGCCATGGAGATGGAGGTTAAAAAATGAGAGCAACGAGATTGCCTTATTTAAACGCTAGTGCCTTTTGTGATTTTGGCACAGAAAGTCATCAAGGGTGGTTGTACCATGAGCTAAACCATCTGATTGGCCATCTGCATCAACTGAAAGATGGAGTCACAATTTCAGCGTTTTACCCTATCATTCACTCTTCTCAGGGCAGGCAAAAACTGTGAGAATTTGCACCTGTGGTGAGAACAAAGCACCTGTGCTGAGAACAAACTTTTTTTGTAATTGAACACACTGTGCTAGTCTGTAATGGGCGCATCAAAGCACAAACAGGGACAGTGGGTTCAATGTATGACTCAGGCCCTGAATTTACCAGACTGCCCTAGTTTCAGGCCACATCCCCCACACCTGAAGTCCAGTATTTCTACCCCTCGGTGCTTTGATTCAGAATGCTACAACCACCATAAAATGAGAGAGGTTGCTGGGATTCCTTAGTGGGTACTTTTGCCATACGGTCCGGCAGAGTGTGGGCAATTGCCCCATTCTATCTCCCACATGTGACTGGATGACTACCTGGTGCCTAGGGATAGCACTCAATGTTAAGACAGGCTAATGTGCCACATCATTCTTTTTTTGCACCTTTCCTGGTGTCTAGCTTGATGTCCGTCCCTTGGGGCAGAAATATAGGACGTGAACCAGTCAATCGTTGCCCTACGAGGACAGAAAAATGGTCTGGTGCCTGGGGGTGAGGTTGCAATCCAGTGACATGATAGGAATCTCCCACACCCCCAGGGAGGGGCAGAATAGATCTTTACATACTATCTGCCAGCCTACGTCAAAAACATCTTTTTACTCTTACTTGACAGGTAGAAGTGCTGCAATATTTGGTCTTTAGGTCAGCTTACAACCAAGGAAACCTATCACACTTGGGCATTACTGAAACATATAGACCCAAGGGAATCCAGGTTTGTTTGACTTACATGAATTGCAGCACATTTTCCCACCAGACTATCCTGCAGAGATTGCAAATGTGTCTAAGATGATCAATATCCACTTTCTTTCCAAAGGGGATGGCTGCAGTGTTTCAAACTGTTTCAGACTGCACCCAGGTAACCCTACCATCTCTGGGCATTTCCAGAACAAACATATTGACCCAGAAGAACCCACAGTGATGTGGCTTGTGTGGATCCCGGCACGTTTTCTTATTCTGAATGCACTGTGAACATCAAAGTATGGTTTAAAGTACTATTTTCCCACATATATATGACTGAATAATCTTTAACTCCCAGTCAATGGTCAAAGTATCACAACCCTCTGTTCTCACAATACTCTCAATTGAAACACTGCCCCAGAGTTCAAAGTCCTTGCTTCGAGGTTTGTTCATATTTACGCCTTTATAACTTTATTCCACTAAAATATCCAGGTCAAATTTGCATCATCCTCCTACGTGCTAGGAATTTTAAAGGATTTGTGGACTCTCCTGGAAAGAACTGAAAAAATTGCCAAATATAGCCAAATCCATTTTTTATTTTGAAAAATGGAAAAAGATGCTTTGCAAGAAAGCACTATTTTTGCTGAGTTTTTCTAAAAATAGTTTCAACCAAAGATTTGCTGTGCTGAGATCAGAAAAGCAAACATTTTTACCACAGTTTTTGCAGTTTTATTAGTAGTACTCAATGTTTCATATTTTTGCAGTTTCTACATACTTGCAATTTGTGCAGGAAAGAGGTAAACCCAAATTGTTGTACATTTCTGAAAGTTAGACAGAATTCTGAATTCAGCAAAGTAATTGCTGGAGATCACACATAGTTTTCCCAAATAAACTAATTATTGAAATTAAAAAAATTGTGAAAGCAATCAGGAACATTAGAAATAGGTGACAAGGTTTTTATCTGTATTTCTCCCAGTGGATGAGCTACAAAAGTAATGTACCGTTAAACCCATCTTATGTTTCTGGTGGCAAGGATACATCGTGTTCATTTGTTGTCCAAAAGCACGAGATACCCATATGGATCAACCGAGCTGCACTTCAAATGATTTTCATTGTGTACCAACAATACATAAATTAATAAGGTACAGCCTTATGAATGAAAAATGGGTAGGTAGGAAAACTAAACATTTTTTCAAAGTGCCTAAGAATCTGAGTTTAGGAATAGATTATTTAGGAATAGTGGTTAACCATATGACTCTATGTATGGGGTTAGTCATGATCTCATATGATTCAGAGGGTACTTTGCAAAATGTGTTTCTTACTGCTGCTGATTTACATTTGGAAGCCACAAATGGAAATACATTTAGCAGATAATATATATTAGGAGATGTACTATTATTCTCATCCTTCTCCCAATACAACTGGAACCCAACATGTGTAGTTAGGCCTATCCATAAAATTAGATAAAGTCCCAAAGTGAAATTTAAAGACACCATCATTTTTCGTTGAAGAGTCAATCTTTCCGGGGATGTGGGTTGTTGAACTATTTGGGCTTACAGTCAGCCAACAACCAGCGGAAACTACCAACCCCAGACATTTCTGAAAAGTAGACACCTGGGAGAATCAACAATGATGTTGCTAGTGAGGCTACCACCACTTTTTACTAATCAGAAAGCCCTGCAAATGTAAAACTTTGGCCAAACCCACAGAATGTTCTCATAATTCTGTGAGGTAAAGTTCAAGAATCCAAAGGGATCAACAAAAGTTCTACTACCCAGCATTTCCACAAGTCCTTATAAACAGTACCCCTCCTGTGTGGTTGGGCATTTCACCAGCAACAGGTAAGACCCCAAAATTCATTGTGGAAACATCAAGAAGATTTATAGAATTTCAATATTTCCTAATATGTAAGTATCTATGATATTTGTTCCAAGTGTTCACCCGCACCCTGGAAAACTTACCCACTCCAGACATTTCTGAAAAATAGAAACATGGGGTAGTTGAGAGTGGTGTGGCATGTGTGGACTCAATTATGTTTTTCCCAAAAAGCTCTCAAATTGCTCTTAAACATCAACAATTATTAGCTAAAATCAAAGGAGTTTCTCATGTGTTTGTGGGCTACAGTTCCAGAATAAGTGGAGATCAACAAAAGTCCTACTACACAGATATCCTACACCTCACCAATAAAAACAGTACCACATTCACTGTGTGGGTAGGCCTATCTCCTGTGGAAGGAAAGCTCAAATAAGGTAACATTGAAACATCAATCAATTCCTTGGAATTTCAAATGTTCAGGGGATGTTGGTAGCTGTAGAGTTTGTGCAAAGAATTGGACTGCCCCTATCAACTATGGAAAATTTCTGTAAACTAGACACCCAGTGCAGCCCAGAGTGGTTTGGATTTCGTGAATCCAACTACTTTTTCTTTCCCAGACTTTTCTTATGTTTCTGTGAGGGAAAGTTCCAGCACCTGCTGAGACTGACAGAACTCCTACTACCCTGTATTTTCACAGTTCTCCTAACAAAAATGGTATCTGATTTGTGTGAGGCCTATTTCCTGTGATAGAAAAGTCCCCAAAATAGAAAATGGAAATTTCAAGATTGTTTCACTAAATGTCAATATTTCTTTAGATGTTGTGGTATACAGGCCCTGAATCAGCCAGCACCCAGTAAAACATACAAACCCAGAGCCTTCTAAACTGTGAAATTGTAGAGAGCAGTGTAGACCCAGAGGATGTAGCTTGCATAGATCCTATAATATCTTTTTACCCACAATGCCAAATTTTGACTGACATCAATTAATTTTCTTAAGGTTCTGTGAGGTAAAGTTACAGAATTTGCTGGGATCATCAAAATTCCTACCACTCAGCATTCCCATGTTTCTCTTAAAAAAAACTGTACCCACTTATGGGGGTGGGCCAATCATTCATGAAATGAAAGACCCCAAAATGCAATGAGGGCACATCAACAGTAGAGGTCTTCAAACATTTTGTTGCTGAGCTCCCCTCGTCAAACATTTTGAGGCGTAAAGGCACCCTCCTGACAAAAATATTAGGAACGTAGTATTCCTCATTATCAGCAACTATTGACAACCATAATCACCCCCAATTCCCACAGCAAATCACTGTTGGAAAATAATATTAAACATTGTTTACTAAATTAGAGGTCAGTGACTGTGGGGACATGGTCAAAGGCATAGCTAAAAACAAAGGGCCTAATTATTGAGGAATTGGAGTAGGACAGCACTGCATGTCTTCTTGCTGTGCTGCCCTATGCCAATGGCAAAGGGCAGGAATGCACCATATTTATGAAATAATAGGGCATTCCTGTCCTTTCCCCTTGCATTGGTGCACAAATTGTTGCCAAACACCAACAGAGGCAGGATTGTTTTTGTACAGGAAAGAGCACCTTCCTTCACAAAAACAATCCCGAGAGGCATTTTCCTCTTTCTATGTGAGCTGCAGAAAGCAGTACACATGGAAAGAGGAAAAAAAGAGGAGACATGAAAACATTTCACCATGTTAAGCCTCTGCTGGGGAGTAGTAAGGTTTTGGCGCTGCCAAAGGGTTTGCCGATTTTTTAAATCTAGGGCAGCATCAAAATCCATGGGTTTTGCAAGGGAACATTTAACACAACACCCATGAAATGTGTTCTTGATGCAGAGTAAGGCAATGCAGGGAGTTGTGCTGCTTTGTCTTACTCCATGTCTGTGAGGGCATGCAAAGCCAATCAGGGGGATTTTGCATTGCCTCATAGGTATGGTTGAGATGTTTGCGCCACTGGAGCGACAAAAAAGTGATGCTCCGGCAGCGCAATGCTCTCATAAATAGGCCCCGAAATATTCTACATGTTTTTTGGGTCTTTCACCATCAGGGGCCATATTACACACTGGCATTGTTTGCACCTGGCACACCTTTGACAAGGTACGCCAGGCACAAACAGTGATTATGCACCCCATTATGGTGAATGAGCTCCGCCCAGAGCAGCCACGAACTCCTGCTGCCCTGGGGGCAGAGCATTCATGTGAAAACACGGAGCAGCAGCTCTGTGTTTTCACAGTGCAGGTGGCACCCGCTTGCACTTTCAAAGGGGATGTCTGGGTGGTCCATGAGACCCCCTTTACCTCCTGCAGAGGGCTGCTGTCAGGAGGCGCACTGACAGTGCACCACCTTTTAAATGGCGCACTGTCAGGGGGCTCCTTTGACTCTGCACCTGTGTCTGTAATATGGTGTGGTCACAGAGACAGAGGAATTCCCTCATTTGCATAGGGCATGTGTTAAGAAGACAGACACTGGTAATCCGTTAAGAAGATTTATTGTCTTCTAGACACACCACCAACTTCTGCTGCCGGCCTGTCAGCTCTCCGGTCTCCAACTGCCTCACACGAGGCACTGCCACGGAGACAGAACCTACAGGCACAAGCAGATGCACAACAAGTCATTATAACACATCCCTCTTACTGAAAGTACAAAGGAAAACAGGAAAGAGAAAAATTGAACAGCCAAGGAAGAAAGGGCTAAGGGTAAGAGAAAAAAGAGGTAAGTTGAGGAGAATAAAACCACAGTTGATAATTTCATGACATAACACTTGCATTGCATCAATACATCACATAGTCTCTGTAAAATTCAGGAGGGCGACGAGGTCTCAAAGAGAAACCCCTTGCATGAGAATTTGGAAAAGAATCTGCCACAGGCAAACTGGATAGAGGCATAGCACCAGGACAAGTAGGATGTAATGATTTGTCACCTTGAAATTTTACCAGGCGAGACATGCTCCACATACTACCATTGTGGACTGTCATCACATTACTCTTTACAGAAGTTATAACAAAAGGGTCAATAAATTCAATTATGCCCTTCCTATGCCACCTAGGTTTCTTTATGAGAATCCAGTCTCCAACCCTCCATGTCTTAGTTTTAGCTGATTTTTTAAAATCAAATCTCTCCTTTTATTTCTTTTGATGAACCGCAATTCTTGCACCAATCTCCTCCTTATCCAAATTAGCACCGTCAATGAGAGGCAACCACCCAGGGTTGAGTTTGGACAAAGCAATCCTCCCCCTCAAAATTTGGAAAGGAAATTTTTGCACAACTGCATTCGAGTGCAGTACAATGTGCCCACCAAGTTTCTCTCAGGACACCCCAAAGGGGAACTCTCATCTCGATTGCTTTTTGCACACAAGCTTTGACAACCCTATTCATGCGTTCCGCATGTCCATTGGCCTGCGGCACATAAAAAGCCATTCTCTAGTGAATTATGCCGAAATCCTTTCGAAAGTCTTGAAGTTCCAGGGAGGTGAATTGCACCCCATTATCTGTGATGAGGAACCTGGGAATTCTCTCACTCATGAACCAACTCATCCCTAAGAAAATCTAGGACCACTCTGGTGCTAACAGAACTTACACATTTGGTGGAAACCCACTTAGACGAGTAGTCCACCAAAAGAATCACAAATCTTTCAGAGGGTCCTAACAGCTCAAAGGGAACCATGAGATTTAACCCCAACTTGACCCATGGTTCAGAAGGGATCTCCACAGGAGACAAAGGAGCAGTGTTGGTGACCTGAGACTTGTCGTTGGTGGCACATTGACAACATTCTCTAACTACCTTCTCCACCTGACCATCCATCCCAGGCCACCAATACCTCTCACGAAGCCTGGACTTGGTAAGATTCCTTCCTAAGTGCCCCTCATGAGCAATGTTCACAAGTTTAGGTCTCAAAACACTTGGGGGTACAACTCTTTCACTTCGCATAAGTTGACCCTGACAAAGGGTGAGCTCGTTCTTGACAGACCAAAAGGGCCAGAGGTCGGAAACAAGTCCCTTGCACTCAGGCCACCCCTTAATGACAAAATCAAGAACAAAAGGAAGAATTACTTCCTAAGACCAAGTCTTTTCCCACTCATTCTCCGTAATGGCAGGTTCCTTGACCCAACAAACCCCAAAAGGTTCAACATCATGAATATCATCGCAGCCTTCAATTGGCAGTCTCGATAAGCAATCTGCAGCTTTGTTTACCTTGCCAGGAAGATGCTGTACTTGAAAATTAAACTCCTCCAACCCTTCGCTCCATCGTTTTAACCTGGGTGTTAGTCTTTCACTCCCCATACAAGAAAACACTTGTTCTAAAGGGCGATGGTCAGACCTTACAAAGAAAGGAATTTCCCACAAATAAAACTTAAAATGTTTTATCACCCATGCAATGGCCAGAGCTTCTCTCTCAATGCAAGAATATTGTTACTCAGCTTTCTTTAATGCCCTAGAGGCAAATGCAACCACTTTCTCCTCGCCTCCCTCCACCTGGGACAGAACTGCCCCAAGCCCAAAAAGGCTGGCATCTGTTGTTCGAATAGTTTTCTTTCTTGAGTCGAAATGGCCAAGAGTGGGCATTATACCAATTGCTTGCTTAACAGAGTCAAAAGATACATTATATTCATTAGACCATGCAAAGGAAAGACCTCACTTGCTCCTTATCAGTGGGTAAGGGGGCATTGACAATACTCTTAGCTAAAACTAGCTTGGGTTGAATGCCCTCCCCAGAGATAACATGTCCCAAATAAGTGACAGAAGACACACCAATCTTACATTTTAATTTGTTTAGAGACAACCCTTTGTCAGACCATCTTTGCAATACAGCTCTCAGCACTTTGTCATGTTCGAAATCATCATTGCCATAGATCAAAATGTCATCTTGGAAAAATAAGATGTTTGACATGTCACCAAGAATCATTTTCATGATGCATTGGAAGCAGGCAGCCACTATGGCCAGCCCAAATGGCATTCTGATGAAGCCAAATGTTCCCAGTGGTGTCATGAAAGATGTTAAATGCTTGGAATCTGGGTGTAGGGGTACCTGATGGTATGCTGAGGTCCAATACACTAAAGATCCTTGAACCATCTAGCATGTTAATGGACTCCGCAATGTTGGGAAGCGGCTGTCGGTCTACCCATATCCATCTGTCAGGCTCCTCAAGTCAACACACATTCTGATATATTTCCTTTCATCCTTGGGGGCCAAAACCACTGGGGCCAACCATTCAGAGGACTCAATTTCTTCAATAATATTCAGGGTCACTGGTCTATTGAGTTTAATTTTTCAAAGGTTCCAACATCATGTTGGGAACCTTTCTTACCTTATGCAGAGTTGGTACAGCATTTTTCTTAAGAACAATCCGATGCTCAAAGTCTTTGAGTAAACCAAGTTTATCAGAAAAGACTTGAGGAAACTCTTCAATGAACTTATTAGGGGTTTCCCAGTCATCAACCAACATGACTTGCTCAGATGGATGGTGTGCATTAGGTTTCATTATTATCCCCAAATCTCGTGGGTGCCTCCAACCTAAGAGGTTGTCAACATGCTTAGCTACATACATTTTCCCAATAGTTTCCCTGCCTTTGAAGTGTATTTTCATAACAACATACCCAATCATCTCAATATTTGAGCCACCATAACTAACTGTGTTGATCTCATGGGCAAAAAGTTGTAGGTCAGGAAAAGTTTTGTTCCATTATTCGTTGCCCAACATAGTAAAGGGAGAACCGGAATCAGCCAAAACCACAGTGTATCACCAATCACAACTTCAGATTCGGGCATACTTATGAGATCTGCATCCACCATACCATCACCTCTTACTCTCAGTACAATCGTTCCGGGATGTCATTGGTCATTTCAAAATTCTCTACCGTGTGTACCTTGCTATCAGACCTGCACACCTTGGCATAGTGACCCTTAATCCCGCACTTATGACAGGTAGTACTTCTAGCATAGCAGTTAGGGTTGTTAGAGGAGTGGTTAAGACTCCCACACTTATAGCATTTCATTCTAGAAAGGTTAGTAGGGGCCTTGCTTCTAGTTCCATGTGCTGCTTTAGAGACATTGTCAACAGAGTCTTGATGAGCCTCCTTTTGGGTTAGTTTGTGTATACTACTGGGAGTAAGAACACCCTCAGTCACGGGTTTATGAGCCTTCATTTCTTTAACCCAGCCAGAAGTATTTTCTACCCCTTCCATGATAGCGATGGCTTCCTTAAGGGAAGGGTTTCTTGATCAAAACTTCTCCTACACTCTTGGACTGTTAGTGCATCTGACTAATTGATCGCGTATTAAAGAGTCTGTCAGTTCAAATTCACAAGTGCGAATCAAACATTAATTTCCATCTTTTCCAGGGTGATAGAGGTTTACCTTTTTCACATAAGAAGGGAGGCGGTTGACTCATAGATGTGGCTGACATGCTGGCAGAGTTACAAGGCAACTGTCTCTCTAGGGGAGAGAAAAAAAAATATGCTTGTGCAGATTTATAAATTTAGTCAATCAAACATAGGCACAAGGCAGAATCCCCACATGCTTCCAAGTAGAACTCCATTGGAAACAAAATCGAGATTGATAAGAGAAAGCAGTGTTCGAAAGATGCCTTGAAATAATTCAAATGAACGAAACAAAGCAACGTAGTACCTGACAGTAACACTGAACAATTCTCCGTAATCAGTTTTGCAAATGGAGAAACAGAGCTTCGAGATCTGATTCCGTATAAGTTGTAGTCATGGAAACCAAACAGCAAAGATGGTGGTACGTGGGTTACGAGTACATGACGCAATGACGTTCACTGATGTTCACATAAGGACAATGCAGGCACGTGCAAGTCCGCGAGCATCGTCACGCGCTGTGTAGAAGGCCGTTGGAAAGGCGAAGGGAGAAAATTATCCCCAAAACAAGATAAAATCTTATGGACTCATCGAAAACACACCCAGCGCAAGTAGAGCAATCCTCGAGCTGTGTTGTAGGGTATGTTGTTTGCTTCTGGTCATTGCGATTTGCTGGCAGCGGTATTCGTAGGTCCAAAAAAAAGGTTAATTGGTGGTGAGCTTGTCCCCCACAAGCGTCACTTGTCACCACTGTTAACAAGACAGACACTGGTAATCAGTTAAGAAGATTTATTGTCCTGTAGACGCAGCACCAACTTCTGCTGCCCGCCTGTCAGGTCTCCAGTCTCCAACTGCCTCACACAGGGCACTGCCATGGAGACAGAACCTACTTGTATGAGCAGGTGCACAACAAGTCATTATAACAGCATGCCCCTATGCAAATGAGGGAACACCCTCTGTTGATAGCGCTGGCACTTTAAGTGCGTCAGCGCTATCAGTATTATAGAAGGGGATGCACAAGCGTGTGCTCTCCCTTTTATAATACCAAAGTGCCCCCGGGATGCGCGAAGTGGGAGCAAATGCCTGTTACGCCCCCGGGGCACCTTCTGTAATGCGGCCCCAGGTATCTACGTAAAAAATAATGGACAGCTCTAACTCCCTCGGGTATTCCTGTGGTGCGAGCAGAGAGATGCTTTGCCCATGGTGTAAGGATATGATGTTTACATTTTCTACACTACAGAGGAGGACATGGATGTCACCCTCCCACCCCTTGTTTAAGGGGTTATAAAGATAAAGAACTCATTTGTCTCTGCTTTCTGATGGAAAGAAGCCCCTTTTCACAACTAAGCTGAGGTGGGAGAAATTGCTTTAGAAGAACATAATATTCAAAATGCAGTAGAAATTAGTACAATCCAGGACTTATTGAACATAACAAACCATTTGTGGAGGAAGTCACACTGCCACCGCTATAATCTTAGTAGCATACTACTGTAACCCTTTTAGGGAGATTATGAGCCCCAAGAATTCCACCTAAGATGCATGAAAAAGTAAATGTTCTGCCTTGATAAATGATGGTATTTCTGAAGTTTTGCATAACTAAATGAAATGAACATGACAAATGTGGGTTTCTATGGTTAAGAAGACGTTAAGGATGTCATCTAGGAAGACTACTTCAAAACCATTCACCTTTTAATTTAGTGGTACATTAAAATGTTCTGAAATAATGCCTATTCATTGCAGAGCCCAAATGGCATCACCCTGTTCCCATAAAGATGAAAAATAGACCAAATTGTATGATTTCATTCAATGAAATGCAATGCAGCATGTCGATATGCTGTCCTTCACTGCACAAAATAGAAAGCACAATGCAGCGCCATTTCTGCAATTATAGACCTGCTGCTTGTGTCACCCCCTGTGCTTGTTCACAAACTGCCTGCCTTGTGCTATGCACAGCTTTAAGCAATGATACAGAAGATAGTGTGCAGTGTCTTTAATGGAGGCATGCAATTTATCAGTTTCTGGAGGAAATCAAAGTATCCCCCCCAGTTTGAATCTGCTTTCACTAGGTTTTAGTTTTTGTTACAGTCTGGTCAGTCTGTCTTAGTTCATCAAGCTTTGCATCGAATCAAAGGGTGTTTAAGGTGACCCACTGTGAAAAACGAAGCATCTTTCTCATTGAAAATTGAAAACCGCATTGTAATATTTTGCGTCATGGTAGTGTTTGTGCAAATACTTAGTAAATCTGTTGGCTTTGAAGGATGTTTTTAGTAGTTCATATGTTGTCCTTAGACTTAATCGTAAATCCAGTTTTGTCGGGAAGCTGGAGTATCAAAGCTGATTTAGTAGCACAGGATTCAGTGGCAAAGGATACTTGTTCTTTATGGTTATCCAACTAAAAGGTGAGATAATCAATACATGTGGCTCATTTGCCTCTTTTCCTTCTCACAAAAAAAGAGGCAAGGCTGCTGGAGACTTGGAGTGCAAAATAAATCCATTGGCAAAATGGGCATCCAATGATTCTTGAACTGCTGCATTTCCGTTTCTGTTTTGGTGCAGATGCGACTATTTAGGAAACGTTGCCCTAGTATGAGATCAATATAGCTGTCACAGAACCTATTCGATATCAGTTTCTGCATTTGTCACACTAAACACATCCAACTACTTGTGGCATTTTATAGGAATAGAGATCTGTGTTGTTGACCCCTCTTTGTCTTGTGTAAGGGCTAATTGCTTTATGGTCTAAATCCCTGCACCTCCACTAAGACAAAAACATAATACAAATACTAGTGAACCCTACATCTTGTCTTCAATGGGGTTATGTGACCACCTGGAAACATCATATATAAGGTCGTTGTTGAATTTGTGAAAGGAGCTGAGGTGAGCGTGGATCCATCTACAGCCCCAACTAGCTAGGGTGTTTTTTACTTACCGCTGTTAATTTAGCAGTCGAGCTTGTATCTCCTAAATCTATGAGATTGTTGTATTCTGAGAAATAGCTGGTCTTTTCACGTAAGGAAAAGTTCATCCGTAAATGTATAGCACCTTCATGAAACTGTGAAAGTTCTAGGATAAATTTAGGCGGGCTCATATTTTGCATCCCTATTGATGCTGAGCTATAGTGTTTCCTTGACCTGTCTTTCTACTTGATATCACTCTCCCTATTTATGTTTACTTTCTTTATTTCCTTATGTAATATTTATCAAAATCACAGTATCAACAAACATTTTTATTACATTTATCCCTCATTCCTCTTTGGGTTTTTTCTGTGTCAATTTGCAAAGGCTCAGGAGTTGAATATTTTGTGTTCCTTCCATTCTGCATAGCAGAGAAACATCTATCTAATCGCCTATTGCCCTGTTTTGAATCTGCTAATCTGTTGTCTAGCTGAAGGATGAGATCAATGAGCTCCTTGAAATCAGTTGGTTGGTGTTGAACCTGCGCCACAGCATCCTTTAGCTCATCACTAAGACCAGGATAAAATAAGGCCAGCAAGTCAGACTCAGGAACCAACCTACGGCACTGAGTTGCGTATGTTAATAGATCTATTTTACTATGACGAAGTTATAATAATTCAGCATCAACCTAATGGGAATGAGTAATAGATTGGATAACAAAAAGACATCACATATCCTTTTTAATCCAGCACAAGTGGTAAATGAGTCAGCTGTTCTGTGAACTGAATACAATGACCATGTAGCTACATCCCTACATAAATAAGATAAGATAAAAGCTTCATTCGTTTTTGAGGCTCTCCTCCATGACAATTGGGATCTACAAAAGGAATAGCCAGCTTAGTTTTCAATGACACTGGTGATACAGTCTCCGTGTGTAGAGACAATGGGGGTCATATTTACAAGGGCATTGCACCCACAGAGTGTCACTTTTTCAGACGCTCCGGTGGTGCAATACCTTGCTCCATATTTTCAAAGCAACACTAAGCCACTTTGCGTGGCATAACGCCGCCTTGTAAATATTGTACCAATTAATGCAGTTATCTAACACCTATTGCCTTTTGACGCTGCCCCTGATTTACAAGGATGTGTAAATGAGAGGCCCAGCCAAAAACCATTCAAAGGGAGATGGTAGAGTGGTGCACCAAGGAGAAATATTTTTACTTCTCGTTTTTTGCTCTTTCTATGTGTGCTGCATTGAGTAGCACACTAAAAAGAACACATCACTATTAATGATTGTTTATGTGCAAGAAGGTCTTCCTTCCTGCACATAAACTATCATCCTGCAAAGCAGTCCGCCTTGCACCATGGTGCAAGGGGTGTGCATTGGTGCTAGGAGCTTTTTTAGCACAGGCGCAGGGGTGAACATATCAATGTGCCATATTCTTCTTAACATGGTGCATCCCTTCATTTTTTAAGTGACACAGCTTGGTGCAGCAGATTTGCTTGTGGCACCACACTGTGCCATTTCTTTGGAAATATACACCTGAATGTTGAGGCCTTTCAGTAGGGAAGGAGGTTCTACCTGTCCAGTTCAGATGACATGTCTAAGGCATTTGTAAAGTTACAGCTAGAGGGATCCATCACAAAAAATGTCTTTGACAAAGGATATGCATTCTTCAGTCTTTCATATCTTTCATCACTGACCAGATAATGCAATGGAAGTCTTCTTCTCAATATTACAGTGCAATCTGTACAGACTCCGTTACTCTGTGAGGTGTCTCTCTTCCCAAACTGTGTGACTTTATACTAGCTTTCAGGTTCTATGCTATTTGCAGTCAGGATCTCTGAAATCTAAATCGGGCAAGCACATCAGGCATTCTAGTCTTCCAGAAAGGCTTGTGTTAGAAATGGGGGTCCCTAGTTGGCAATGGTTTCCACCTTTGTCAAAGTAGGCACCCTTGCTTTTAGTCAGGGTAAGGGAGTTACACCATTAGACAACCCCTGCTCACCCCCTTGGTAGCTTGACATGAGCAGATATGATGTTGTGACAGATAAAAATCACAAAGTAAAGTGCCGACCGCATGTACGCTGTGTCAGGCCCGGAGTCAAATGGACCCCACAGAATAGTACCATGGAAAACGATGAAAACAAAGACATGCATGGCGTCAGAGAGGTGATGCATCGTTGAAGCTAGGCGGCATCGGTTCCTTACAGCTACAGGGGAGGTGAGGCATTGGTTTCTTACTGTGATGCAGGGGTGGTGAGGCATCAGTTCCTTACTGTTACTGGGGAGGTCATGTCGAGGTGGTGTTGAGGCATCGGTTCCTTATGACGATGAAGAGTCAAAGGATTCTGGAGGTCACCCACATCAGGCATCGGCTCCGCGATGACAAGGCACCGGCATTGGTGAGATCGGGCTGCTGTGCGAGTTGGGCTGTGCATCGTGAGCATCATGAGGAGTGCCCTTGGCTCTGGTGCAGGCAGCGGCCTCGGTGACAGAATCAGTCAGTTCAGTGTGGCTGAGGCAGGTGGTGGGGCTGTGGTGTAAATCAGGTGGTGTGTCATGCACTTCATTAGTGGTGCCCACGCCTTCGTTGCAAGTTGCAGCATCGCTCTTTGCTATTTCCCTTTGTGGCAGCTGAAACAGCAATTCCAGGTGCAGGAGGACAGAGGATATGAAGTCTTTGTGTCCCTTAGACTTCAGAACAGGAGGGAAGCTCAGCACCAATGCCTTAGAGATCTTCTTCAAGCAGAATACACAGCACACCTCTCCTTGGCAGAAACAGCTACTGCAGTCCAACCCCACACTGCACTGGGGCAGTACTTCTCCATCAGCTTCCCTAGCTTTTCTCCTTGGCAGAGGTTCCTCTTGAGTCCAGAAGTAATCTTCTAGAGCAAGGGCCCCAATATTTAAACCACATCTTCCTCTGTTCTCTTGTGGCAGAAAATCCCTTAGCTCAGTCCAAACCAGTTCTGTCCTCTCTGGTCCAGCTTCCCGGCCAGTGGTGGAGACAGCATTGTGTAAGGCAGACAGGGCCTTTTCAGGTGCAAGGTAATTTCCTACCACTACTCTAAATGGGGCCCAGGTCGATTCAGCCCTGCCCGGACGACTCACCCAGTAAAGGCAAGACAGAGTGGCTGTTTACAGTGGAGGCATATCCCCAGCCCCTGTCACTTCAAAGCCAGGCAGTCAATCCACAACCCAGTAGAGGCACACAGGATGGTTCAGCAAGAAAATGCCTACTTTCTAAAAGTGGTATTTTCAAACCCATAATTTAAAAAACATTTTTACTAAAAGATGTATGATTGAATTCTGAGTTCAGAGACCCAAACTCCATTTCTCTATCTTGCCCTAATGGGAAGTTATACGTGTAAGCTGTTACTAAATAGCTCACATTTTATCCTATGGGACAGATAGCCTTTCAATATTGAAAAACGAAATACACTGTATTTCACTATCGGGACATATCACACACACCAGTACATGTCCTACCTTTCACATACACTGCACCCTGTCAATGGAGGTCCCTTGGGCCTACCTGAGCATTGTCTTATATGTAAGAAAAGTGAAAGGTAGGGCCTGGCAAGTAGGTGCACTTGCCAGGCAAAGCAAAAACCAAAGGAAATGATGGACGGAGTGTTGAACATTGCAAGCACTCACCCCCAGTCAACTGATCTGGGTTTAATCCATCACCGTTCTTTAGCCCACTCTGCCACCCCAGTTCAGACATGGCCATATGCAAATCAGTCTGACCCTGTGCCTCAGGGGAACAGTCCAGCCCGAACTGCCAAGCCATATCTTCCCTGGACCGGAAACAAGCTTCCTAGGACCGGTTTCTGGCATTTCAGCCGTCTTCAGCCAGGCTTGCTTGAATCCAGTGGCAAAGTGAGCAAGGGACTCACGTCTGAGCATACCCTGCCAAATTATGGCGGACAAAGCAAAAACCAAAGGAAATGATGGACGGAGTGTTGGCAGACATAGCAGTTCAGAACTGAGCTCAGACACTGCAGTCACAGGTCTGAGAACCCTTTGAAATCTGCTTGTGTGGGTGACACAATCAGTGCTGCAAGTCCACTGGCAGCATTTGATTTACAGGCCCTCACATACACAGTGCACTGTACTAGTACCAGGGACTTACCACTAAATCAAATAAACCAATACTGGAAACACCAATCCAATCTATTTTTCCTCTCAGCCCCTGTCGACGATACTCTGCCCGTGGCTCCACAACATTGGCGGTTCCCTCATCCCCCCTGCCCTGCCTCTAAATAATTTATACTCTTAGTTGCAGTCTAATTGACTATGGAGTGTGCAACATGCCTCTATTCCATCTATTGAATATCCTGGTCCAGACCTACCACTCTGCCGCCATCGAGTATTCATCTCCCTGTCCTCCACATAATGGCGGTGCTTGCATCCCTTCAGCTTTGCCTCTAACTAAGCTTCAGCCTAATCACTGACATTGAGGTTTGCGCCTGGCCTCCAAGCCACCCGTTGTTGATCCAGGTACTAGATTGCCTCCCAGCCCCTGTAGACGACACTCCGCCTGTGGCTCCACAAAATTGGCTCTGCCCTGATCTCCTCTGCTTTGCCTCTAATTACTGTGATCTCTTAGCTACTGCCTATTCATTGTCACTGGGGTTTGCGACCTGACTCCATTCGGCCTGCTGCACATTCTGGTCCTTACCTGCCTCTCTGCTGCTACCGAGTACCTGCCTCCTAATGCCCCACAAAATGACGGTGCTCACATCCCACAGATTTTCCTCTATCTAACGTCTGTCCACCCAGCTAAGGCCCCTGCAATGCTAACTGCCCCACTGTCTTTGACCCAGTGAACTATACCTTCCCTCAACGCTGCTCGCATCCAAACTCTGCATCCTTGACCCCCACCTCGCCCTGCTGTGGATCCCTCTCACAGCTGGTTCCACAAATTGCTCAGCACTGATGTATAGCTATTGCCTACATCTGATTTTACAGCGTTGGGCCCCCACTTTGTGTCTCTCGACAACTGGATCTCTTAACTGGATCACTACCGCATCCTCACCCTGCCTTCTACCTACTCTGCACTCCCTGACTGCGCCAACGCCCCGCTTAGGAACTAATGTCACCTAGTTTGCCTTGTTACTCATTGCTTACTTTTTACCCAGCTTCCTGCTCTATGAGTGCGCCTTGACACTGTAAAGGCCCTGCCTGTTCTTCCTGCAGCCTCTGTCTCGTATTTAGTATCTCCTACCTGTACTCACTGGTACCGAACCACAGACTGTCAGCCGTGCCCTAGTTATTACCACCTTTGTCCTTGTTCTCCTGCCTTCCCTCCAGTCGCTCTTTCCGCCTCAAGTCCTCCTTACTGCTTATTTCTGTCATGGCGCTTCGTCCAGGTCCTACCTGATCCTACCACGGACTCCAACCCTGATCCTGGTGTTCGTCTACATCATTAGCTGTGTTAAACCCCCCATGTCTCCTGACTTCCTGTTGTCCCCTTCACATCTCCTGACCTCTTGAGCGGTTGAATGCTTCTCCTTCTTGACTGATCTGCCTCTAACACGGATTAGAGCTGATACAATTGGATTTGCCCTCTTTATGAATCATTGACTGGCTGCTCACCTCTAAGCCCCATTGAAGCCTTGCCACAGTGATTAATAGAACCCTTACTAATTACTGCGAATGCCGTTCACCCTGAACTCTGCAAACACTCTTCACTTTTTGAACATACTAATTTGTCTCCCACTGGCAGGCTACTTCCCTCTGAGATCCCACAGTTAGCTGCCCCCTGGTTGAGTAGGATTGTGGTATTGATCTCAAATACCCCTCACCCCAACCTTCTACACCCTACTGCTTCATTGCTTCTTCCTCCTTGCTGTTGAATTCACACTCTTACCTATAACCCTCCCCCTTCCACCATCCTCCTCGGCCCCATCTGACGACCTAACATGCACCCCCCAACCCTCTCCCCACTCCCCCGGACCTTGCTCTCTCAAAACATGGCCCTAACTCTTGGACCATGTTATGCCCGCCTAATCTCTCCAAAAGCGCCAGGAAAAACTTTAAACATAACCTGTTTATTCGTCACCCCAAAATTCTATTTGTTGACACCTACCACAGTCTCTCCTCTCCTATGAAAACAAATTTCATTTTCTATACTAAGCGCCCCTCTAAATGGAAGAGCACTTTTCTTCGCCACCTTACCATCTCCAAATCAATCAAAATCCCCTATGGATTCAAATTAACTGCCACCCCATTCCCCTCCTTTCTGGGTGCTATGAACATCTCTATTTTCACAACCACTTCTATTCCCTATCATACCAATTATCCCTCCCAGCTCTGGACCCCTCCCCAACCCAACAGTCCAATAACCTCCTACCTTCTCCCCCCTCTCGATACCGACCCTCCCTACCACACCAGTCTCAACTCCCCCCTCTTTAGCATTAATGGCCTCCATGCCCTGCCTCAAATCCCCCCTCTCCACCACCTTCACACAGGCTCCCCCTTCTCAAAACTTTGAATTCCCTCACTCTGACCTTACCCTCTACCACGACTCTCCCGTAAAAACCTGTATTATGCTCGACCACCTCCCCGAGCCCCTGACTGTCCCCCCACCCCTGTGTTTAATCGTTCCCCTTCCCCTCCTCCCCCTACTTCCTACTTTGCCAGTATCAATCCCCCTATGATCACCCCTCACCACCTGAATCTCTCACAAATCTCCACCAACTCTGTCTTTACCTTGGAACCTTCTAGTTCCCCCAGTCCATCTCCTTATCTCTCTATCGACCTCCCCCTCTTACCCCGTCCTTCTTCCCTTTACCTCCCCCTAACCCGATCTTGACTTCATGGCTCCAGCCCCGGGATGACACCTCTCCACCCCTCTACGCTTTGCACCCCACTTCCTAATCACTTCCTCGCCACACAACCCGAAGTGGTTGTTCCCAAGACTCCTCACTCTCGCTGTTCCTCTCCCATTACTTCACCTACTTCTAAGACTGTACCTCCCTTCCATTCTCAAAATATCTTTCGCAACAGCATCCTCCCCTCTCATCCCAAAGAGGTTGAACCCTGCATCCCTCTCTCCCTCCTATCCTCGGCCAGCACTCCAATTGATTCTAGTAATGAATCACCTTTCTCCACTCTTAATCCTGTGTCTAACAACCAAAATACGGCCCCTATTACCGTCGCCCTCCACATTCCCTCTCCGCTCTTCAGACTGCCTTCCACTGTCTACTCAGACTCCCCCTCATCACCCTCCCCCTTCTCCCCGAACACCTACCTTTATCTTATTGTTCAGACACTAACCAACATTGACTGCAAACTCTCAGCCCTGGCGACCGAACTCTCTTATCTCAGTGAAAATTACCATGCCCTCATCTCCAAGACCTACCCCAATCTTTCCAATCCACCTTGCCCGACCTCCCACAATATTTCCCATCACACCGATGGGGCTCTATCCCCACTACAATCAAACACACTGACCAGTCCGTGCACTGAGCTAACTCTCAGCTGTTGACCTAATGAACCTAGTTAACGCCTACTTCCCTAAACCTCATATTACTGATCACCCTCACCCCACCTCCAACATCCCAGTGATTTTGGGTACCAGCAGATTAGCTTCTTCTCCTATCTCTCCTCGACCCCCCACGCAACTCACCTCTATGTACTGTTACAAACATGCCAATGTCCCAGTGATTATGGGCACCAACAGAATCCCTTCCTCTCCCAACTCCCCGCAACCCCCAGCTCAACTCACTTCCATTCACCCTTGTAAACCTGTCTGACACAGCCCTAATCCCCTCTCTTGTTTTGTCATTACCTGCCATTTGGCGAGCTGCTATGCTACAGAAATATCTGAAACTATACTCAATGAGGTTATTGACATAGCCTTCTGTAGGAAGGTGGATATCTGACTATGGTTACCCCCAATTTTTTGCCTAGTGTCTAGCTGGTTTTTTGACTTAGTTGGCCTGAGATCCTGCCATTCAGGATCTCAGCCTATCTGCTCTCTCTTTAAAATGGACTCCATGTACCCTAGGTGCATAACCAATTGGAAGTGGATCACCCTGTGAGCCCCTGTACCAGTGTACACTAGGTACCCAGGGAATTGGTGTATCTAAGGCCTACCAGGGGCTGAAGCATGTATTGTGCCACCCCTGGCCTGGCCTAACAATTTGACACAACTGGCTGATCACTCAGCTGGGGTAAGTTGGTGTAACCACCTCTTACTTAGGTGTAGTATACCTATACCTAACCTTAAATGGGACACATGTTAACCTATAAGTCACTCCTATGGCAGGCCTTAACAATCCTGAAGGCAGAGTGCTTGGTTCCATGTGAGATGGTGCTCTGGCATGAGCTGAGCCTGTCTGCAGTGGTCGGAACAACTTCCTTCTACCGTTTCCAGATATCGTCATACCATATACTCTTAAGTGCATTATGAACCTCGCGGTTAAATGCTATCTTTGGTTTGGCTTTATCAAAACATGTCGAGTAAGGTGTCATACGAATTGGAATACTAACCCCTCGCCAGTTCTGGCGACGGGGTTAGCATTCCACCCTTCTAGAGGGACACGACATGTACAGCACCTGAAACCCGGGTAAAATCAGACATAGCCTCAGCTCCACAAAATGGACGCTGCCACCACAGACACAAGTCTGCCCTCCTGCTGCTGGGAGTCCTTCCAGCTTGGGAGACGTGGACAAAGGGTTTCCTGCCAGGGGAGGTGCGTGCACCACCCCAGACAGGATTTTGTGTATTGGTCAGGTAGGGCTTGAATAGAATCAGACATGCCTGAGGCTCACATGGAGCCTCGGTGCATATGCCAGTTCAAACCGGTCCTGGGGCACAGCAGCCCCGGACCTGGGGCGAGCTGGACAAAGGATTGGGGGTGTAACCACCCCCCTTCCTGGTCCCACCCTTAGGGAGGGACCTAGCAGGTAGTCCGGCCCCTAGAATCCACTTAAAGGTAGGAGCTGTGTCCTAAGACTTCAGACATCCTGGAATCAACTTAACACAAAGAAGAAGACGGGAACTTCGACGCTCTGCTGCACAGAGGACTGAAGGAAATCTCCCCTATGGTCAGGAGGTGACCATCTTGCTAACGCAAGCACCATCCAGCAACTCGACGTCTGCTTTGCTGCCGCCTCCTGCTGGAGTCCGAGCCCAGAGACCGACAAGACCTGGACCTCCAGACCTCTCACCGCCCGATCCACAGTCCCTGCAAAGAAGGAACCCGTGGAGGCAGCGAGACATGTGGAGCCAGCCATCTTGAAAAGACACTTGACAAGCTGCAAGCGCAACAACAGAGGCTCCCTCCAAGTTGTGCTTTGGGTCCTGAGAAGCCCAACAACCGAGCAGCATCTGCACCAAAGGTGAGCCCTCCAGCATCTCCACGATCTGCGTGGGGCCCCTCTGCACTTTGCATCTCGACGCGCCTGCCCGGTCCCTGGCCCGTTGGCTAGTGGCCATTTTGGCGACCTTGTTTGAAAACTACAATGCTGGTCTGGTTGCCCCAGACTGGCCCCTGTTGCCCTCCAAAGGAGCAGCCCCTCTGACCTTGCTGGTCAGAACCACAAGCTTTCTTCAATTCCTGCGACTCCTGCTTTTGCCAAGACTTGTTTGCTTCCTTCGAGTCGCCGACACCGCCAACAGCGAGAGCCTGCGTGGGACAGCTCGTGAACCGACTCCTGGACGTCGTCAACCTTCAGGGACCACGTGGCTGTGGAGACAAGCTACACCTCTTCACCTGTTTGCACCCGACATCGCCTGGTACCTACCTGGTGCCACGCCGGTCACAGGCTAGTGACTGTGAACACTGTCCCCTCTGCTTTCAGGTCTTCTACAACTCTGATCCACCCTTGGATCCACCGCATCTCTTCTGGACCAGCCGCCTGCAGCATCTTTGTCATCAGGCTCCATTGAACAGATAGACGAAACCCAACGCACTTCGAGACCTATGCACCCGCTTTCTGTGGGTGAGGTAAAGCTGGCACTCCGGTGCCCAAGTGTAGAGAAACATCTCTAGTGTCTGTGTATTAAGTCTTAAGTTCGTAGGCCATCCAGAAGACCCTTCTAGCAGTAACTTTTGAACTTTTACGCACCCATTGAAAACCTATGGGAGCCCGCGTGTAACTTTCCTCACTGCACACGCGACCCGTGGACCTCCTGGTCACTAACTGAAGTTAGCTCCTTGTAGGCCCAGCGATTGTAGAGGCCCTAGGCCTTTTCCCTTTCCTGTTCGTGGTAGTTATACCACTATTTTAGTATATGGTTTGATCGGCCTCCAGGGCCTATCCATATAAAGTGCAACTTCTGTATATTGTAATACTTTCTTGTTTAACGATTTGTGCTCCTGTGCTCATAAAGAGTCTAGGGGATACTTTGAGTAATAAATACATATATATTTTGAATATATATCTGTGTGGTGTCCTTTCATTGGTATAAAGGGGGGTTACATATGGTAAAACAGCTTGCTTTACATGCCAAAACGAGTTTAGCCTGAAAGACTGCTTAGCAGCTAGGGCAGCTGGTCCGAAAAGGTTGACTTACAACCACACCATAAGGGTTGCTTGGCATGGTACAAGGTGGTCACTTTAACTAGTGAACAGCATATACCAGGCCAATTTCTCACACCTTCCTTTCAGAAACATGGCTCAATGAACACTCAACGGCTATCCTTGACTTGCTCCCCCCCTGGATGCTCAATCATTAGGAAAGATAGACTACGCGAAATTACCCAAATTCCGCAAGCAGAACAGAATTTACCACCCAGGCCTACTGTTAACTACTCCTCCTTACTGTAGTCACTTAAATTTCACTTTGGCCTTAATGGTCAGGTCCTTATATGGTTCGCCTCTTTCCTTCAACATAGAACGCAACAAATCAAAAGTAATGACTGCCTCTCTAACACCTCACCTGTCTTCCTGGGCATCCCCCAGGGCTATATTCTCTCTTCCTCCCTCTTCATGGAGCCCGTTATCCTCCTGTTGAAAGAAGCGGGAATCAACTACCACCTCTATGCCAATGATACCCAACTCTACTACAAGATTAGATCCCACTCTGACATACTTCATCTCAATAACACACTGAGTAAAATCCAAGCCTTGTTCTTCTCTAACCATCTCAAACTTAACCCTAAAAAAACAGAAATTATCCTCTTTTCTCCTCAAATCAACCGACTCCCCATCCACAGCTGGATCACAGACCTTAATGCCCTCAATTGCCCACTCTCCTTATCCAGCTCGGCAAACTCACTCGGTTTCACTCTTGATAAAAACCTTACTCTCAATGACCATAAACAAAAACTAGGCTAAAGGAGCCCTTTTCACCCACCGACACCTCAAGAAAATAAAACCCTTCATTCCATCAGATGACTTCAATTTGGTCGTCCAATCTCTAGTTCTCTCCAAACTCGACTATGGCAATGCTATTCTCACCAGAACTCCTAAAATACACCTTGCCCCCCTGAGAGCTGTGCTCCACCGGGCAGTTAGGCTCATCACTGACTGTAAAAGATTCAACCACATTTCTCCTTCCCTCAAAGCCCTCAGCAGGCTCCCCATTGAAGGAAGATGCCTCTACAAGACTGCATGCATTACACACAAAGCTCTTTACCAGCAAACCCCCTCATACCTTACAAACAAACTAAATAAAGCAGGGCATTCCCGACAGATGAGAAGCACCAGTGCTCTCCTCCTTGTCCCACCGCTGTTTACAAATAAATCCACCTAATCTCGCTCCTTCTACGGGAATACCCCGATCATCTGGAACTCTCTCTCCAAGGACTTACGCTGTAACCCCTCCTACTTCAGCTTAAAACAAGATCTTAAATCCCACCTCCTCAACCAACACTGTGGACCTTAAACCCTCCACTGAAACACTCCCTTCCTCTCTATCAGATCAGATACTCAACCATATTTTTATCACCTTTGTGAAACTGCTGCACCTTATTCCCTCCTCCCATGCTAAATGTTCTTCTCCGTGCCCCTGTTTTATTATTTGAATTCCAGGCATAATTGATTTTCAACCGTCTTTCCCTCCTACCCCCCTCCTCATGTACTTTTGCCCCACCTTTTTCCCTGTCCTCATTTAATTTGCTCTTCCCCATCCTTCTTTTTATAATCAAAATTCTTCTGTTCTTTTTTGACTGTCCATGTCTGACCATCATACCCCCCTCTCAATTTAATCTCTTCCCCCCATCCTTTTTATTTCATACTTAATGTTTTGGTGCTGTAATTGACGATTTATGTTTTACCCTGACCAAATGTTTTACATTGCCTGTACTCCCTTTTGCTACTGTAAAGCGCTCTGATCTAGCCAGCGCTATATTAAACCGTTGAAATAAATACAATAAAAATAAATAAAAACAATTTACATAGGGAGCACTTGCCATTTGGCACTGATCAGCAGTGGCAAAGGTCCCAAAGCATCTAGACCAGCAAAAAGGAAATCCAGCACAAAGCAAAAATACAAGCGTCAGAGGCCAAAAGATAGGGGAGACCATGCCTTGGATGCCAGGTCAAACAGCTTGCGTCACCATCTCTGTTTCCGCTGTCATTGTACTGCTATCTCCTGCTACGTGCATTCTATCCTAGTCGAGTAGCACCACCAGTGCTGCTTTCTCCTGAACTCATTCAGTGTAGAGCAGCAAAGTGTGGAAACCCACCCAAAATGCCACCACCTGTAAGCTCCCTCGAGATCTAGGATTCTTGTCTCACTCTCAGGTCTATCAGGGGGCTCCCAGAAGTGGCTAGTGTCTATTGAAATGTATTTGGTCTCCCAGAGGACCGAAGGCCCCATGAGCTCCCAGGTAAAGTAAGCAAATCTTGCTTGGAATATTTCTATGCAGTGGCTAACCTTAATCTTCAGGACATATGCTGTGAACATCTAAATATTGCACCTGAATGGCAGCTTCCTTTTGCGATACCTTCGACCTTGTTGAGCCAACTTAGACATTGTTTTTTCATTTATCTGCAGGTGACACATTACAGTCACCCGGAGTGTTCTTGTGGGACACCATGAACCCCAAAATTGCCCACATATTTAGCTATATATTCCATGATAATTTTGTTTAATCCCGTGCACCGATGCTTCCTCTTCCAAACTTTAGCTAGCTGCAAGAATCTGGACCTGCCATCCTTTCCAGCCCTAGTATGCTCCAGACTTGAGATTTCCTGGAAAATTACTCTACCTGTCTGCACTGTCCAACTGCCAACAGATGCTCAGTCACTTACAGGCTACCTGTGTGACACACAGGAGCAAAAGCCACAAACTATACCTATCCATAGAAGTGCAATGGAATCCCCTCCCTTCTGGGTTCACAGCAAGACCAATTCCACTGACATCAAGGAGGTGGGACCTAGCGACTCTAGTTTTGGAGACATAGACAAAAAAAGTCCAAGGAGTAAAAGTCTAGAGGGGGTCTTGTACACCCCTCACTGGGGTTCATACATGGTTAGGGTTCATCCTCCTGTTTCTGTCATCCTCCCGATTCTCAACTGTTCTTTCCTGTGCCAAGGTTTAAAATGGAGGTGAAGAGTTCTAGAAGCTGTATGTCCATGACAAGAAATAAATACCACTTTACCCCGCCACACCTAATTAACAATTCCAGGAATCAGCAAAATGGCTATCCAACCCCCATGCACAGTATTATGGGGAAAACCAAAGTGCCAGGTTGAAGACATACAAGAATAAATCCCTCTCTCTTAGACAATGTCCATCCTTTGTCCCATGTGAGAGCAACCTGCTTTCATCTGTTCCCCAGGTACTGAAGCCTTGCTAGTGTTGTCGGAGTAAGCCTCAGCTAGGCCTACTAGTGCAAGGGGTTCACCCTTCTCTGCACATAGTCCTCAGACCAAGAGGAAGAAGTTGGCACAGAAACTGGAATAGAAAATACAAAGTTTAATAAACCTCATGAGGTGGAACTACATTCACACAGCACCCTTCGGTAATGCATGAAAGTAGCACACCGAACAGAAGGAGCATGGTCCTTTTATACCCACACAGGGGCTCAAAAGAGGGCGGTACAAGTACAGGAGAAGATTTTATGTACATATAAGGTCATATAGAAATGCACAGTCGACAAGTAGGAGGAGTTAACAGTTTGCCAATGCTAGTAAACACATCCTGACAGTTACATACTACTAACAGCTGCAAGGACAGCTAAAAACTCAACTGGGCATGCCCGGAGGTGGAAGATGCTAAATACAGTTCGTTTCTAGGCAGATTACAAGAGCAGTCAACACTGAGGGAGGACAGAGCACATGGTGAGCACGTGGCAAACAAAATGGCTGCCAGAAATACAAAATGGATTCCACAAAAGGACAAGATAGCTTCTAAATACAAGATGGATTCCGCTAATGCTAATCCAATAGCTGCCAATTTACAACAGACGACCCTTTTAGCATTAGCTGAAGACATTTGTTCCTCTGGGATAATCTAAATATGCATCCCGTACATCTATTAGCATTATTCAACATTTGTTGGGCCTTTGTTTCTGCAACATTCCTTTTGACAGGTATACAGACAGAGATGCAAATGGAGCAAAGCATTGGACCACATTGGATACATACACAGCATGTAAAAAGTATAGTAATCATTACACACAGGATAGTCAGTAGCTTCCAGCCCCAAGCAGAAACAAGAGTCCAAAACCATCCAGCAAAAGTCCAAGTACCAGTCTCTGGATGAATTTCTGCAGCAATCTTATGCAGTTTTGATATTGCGTCATATACTGAAGTTGAGTGATCCGCTATGAATACGCAACAGCTGCTACCAATGATGCGACATGCACCACCTCTATCAGCCAGAACTACATCTAGAACCATTCGGTTCTGGAGAGCTACAATCTTTGCAATTTGCAGCTCCTCCGTAATGTTCCCAAGTGCCATAGCTGTCTGATTGGTAACAGCTTCCACAACTCTAGTCAATCGTCTTATTTTCCTACTGTTTAATGCAGCACCCACAAAGAAGAACAAACCTAAATTAAAATCGACATATTGTTGCAGAGTGGTATCAGTTTGGTCTACTTCGTCAGCACTTATTGTCCTTTTGTATCTATTTCTAGAGATATCATCGAATAATTTAAGGTCCCGGTGGTATGATGCAGGTGCCAGAAACACAGGGGGCAATATAAAGGACACATAGCACACACCTGACCACCCAACAGGTAGTTGATAATATTCTTGGCTACCACAGATAAAGTAGGTATTATGTGAGGCTATAAAACTACTGTTATTTTCACCTTCAATAGTCAGAATTACAGTACATTCGCTTTTCCCCACTGGAATTCTCCCAAAACTGCTTATACATAGATCTGCTTTAGCTCTAGTAACAGAAATCACAAATTGTTCATTACTGGTAAAAGTTCTCATATTTGTGAAGACATATGGTGTTGAAATATTGTCCGGTTGATACTCCTCCCATTCCTATTTGATCCCTTTGGCTTGAGGATAACCATATTTATCTTGGTAGCATAATTTATTAAGGCGATAAAGAAGCCCGCCTACTGTACGTCTTCCAGATGCAAACAAAAACGCATACCAAGCTTGACAAGAACTATTATGAGAAAAGGGAAGAGGAATAAAAGGTGTTCCTCCTTTCTTTTGATGTGCAGGTATCATCCCACACACCCAACAGTTGGTAGTATTTGTGGCATTATGAGTATGATGCAACATCTGGATAAAGGTATTATTTAAGTAGGATTGTCGATGCTTCTGCTCATAGTAGGGAAGCGTAAAGTGGTGGTGTTCAACTGATACTGGAGTAGTGGCGATCAAAAGCTCTCGAGCAGGAGCCACTTTCTCAACGAACCAGGTTATTACTGCTGCAGCCACCATAGCAACAACAAACCCTATAGCACAAATGATCTTTCTCTTAGCAACAGTTGATCTCATTGTGGACATGATCAGCTTGTCGTTGGAAACAATCGTTGGAGCTCTTATCCCTGGGCAGCCATTGGTTTCTTCACCGAGGGTCAAGACGGGTGTCACTACACTATACAGGACTGATTCCCCCCCCCCCCTTGCCACACCGACATTCCGTTTGACTAACCCAGGGCAGTTGCTCAACCAGTCTATTTCGACGATGCAAGCTCTTTCCGTGGTCTCAGTTGGTATCGGGATACTCCAGGAATCGTGTGGTCCGGGAAGACTTCCTCAGGTTCGTCAGGTGATATGGCTTGGCCTCTCTCTGTATCCAGGATGTCCTGATGGTCGATCAAGGCAGCAGGATCCACCAAGTTGGACGGCACTTTCTTGCAGTGGGTGGAGTGCACCCAGTTCCTCCTGTTCGTCACTCGGACCGCAGTTCTCGTTGAAAGGAGCACCTGCTCCGGGTCGCGCCACCTCGGTTCCAAGCTGCTCGACCTCTGGAATGATCGGATCATCACCTGGTCTCCAGGCTGAAGTCCATGGCCTTTACCTGCAGACCTATCAGGAAGAGCTTCTCGAACCTGTTGATGAATAGAAATCAAACTGTCAGTCAATTGTGATAGGTAGTCACTCATCAATACAAATGGTACATCATGTATGGGACGTGGTTTAGGAATTCCCCAAATGTTCATAGGCCTTCCAAACACCACCTGATATGGTGTAAGACCAGATCGCGAATGTGGCACTGATCTAATGGACAACAGTGCCAAAGGTAATGCGTCTGGCGCCAGTTTCAATTTAAGTGTGGCGTTATACCGTTCCACTAGCCCTGCTGATTGTGGATGGAAAGCAGCATGACATTTCTGCTTTATCCCTAATCCCTTAAGGACATGCTCGACAACTTGCCCAATAAAATGGGGTCCGTTATCACTCCATAAAAGTTTACAAACACCAAATCTAGGGAAGAATTCCTTAAAAAGTACCTTTGCTGTAGTGAGAGCTGTATTGTCCTTCGTAGGGTATGCCTCTATCCATTTTCTGAAGGCACATACCACTACCAAAACATACTTTAAGTTGTTACAGCGGTAAAGCTGGATGTAATCCATTTGCAAAACTTTAAAAGGTGCGGTTGGTGTAGCAAACCCTCCTGTAGGAGTTTGTGTCCCTTTACCAGGATTATGCTGAAGACAAATCAGACAAGACTGCACCATCTTTTTAGCTGTACCGGCAATTTCTGGATGCTCCCAAACTTGCGTGAGCAATTTCGTTATCGAGGAGGCTCCAACATGTGCCGGCCCATGTGCCATATGAATCATAGGTTGTAAATAGGCTGTAGGCAATCTCCACTTGCTCATCTCTTTATTCCTCTAACAGCCCTCATCGTCCAATGTTCCCTCCTTAGACCATTGCTCAATTTCTTCTGCAGAAGCAGATCTCTGCATATCTAGCACTTCCTGTCTGGTATCATGCCAGTGTTCAGCCTGTGACTTCACTACGTACATAGACGTGGTGCTTCGCTGCATGGCAGTTTCACTGGCTGTTTGGTCTGCAAAAGCATTGCCTTGTCCTATCTTATCAATTACTTTCTTATGTGCGCTACATTTAACAAATGCTATTCTCTTCGGGTATGTTAAAGCAGTCAAGAGATTATGTACTAATTCTCCATGCATTATTTGCATTCCATGGGATGTAAGAAAGCCCCTCTCCGTCCAGAGTAGCCCAAAATCATGAGCCACTCCGAAAGCATAGGAGGCTATCTGTATAAATGTTCACAGATAAGTCAGTACTAAGTTCACACGCTCGTGTCAAAGCTATTAGCTCAGCTGCCTGAGCTGACTTCTGTGGAATACGAGCTGTCTCAACTACCGTCTGAAGTGTTGTAATTGCATATGCAGTTGACGTTGTACCATCCGGTAACTTCAAACACGACCCATCAACCCATAGTTTCCGATCAACACTTGAAAGGGGCGTGTCTTGCAAATCGACACAACCGTTTGTCTGTTCCTCAGTAAGGAATATACAATCATGAGACTCCTGTGACTGAGACTGAGTCACCGGGTATGGCAACAAAGTGGCTGGGTTTAGTGTTGCACATCTCTTCAGTGTAATGTGAGGGGCCAACAATGTCAATTTGTATCCTGTCAGACGAGCACTAGTTAAATGCTGCATCTTCATCTGATTTAAAAGGGCATCAACTGCATGGGGTACTAGCACCAACAGCTTATGTGACAAAACTATGCCTTCCCTCTGACGTATTGACACAGCCGTTGCTGCAACTGAACGGAAGCATCCAGGCAACGCACGAGCAACAGGATCAAGTACTGCTGAAAAATATGCACAGGGACGCTGTTTGTCACCGTGTGTCTGCACTAAAACTGACAATGCACATCCATCTTTCTCATGTACATAGAGTGTAAAATGCTTTGTATAATCTGGAGTACCTAACACTGGTGCTGAACAAAGAGCTTGTCGTAACTGTCGGAAAGCAGACTCACATTCATCTGTCCATAGGACGGGCATTGGAGTATCTTTAGTCAAAAGTGCTAGCAAGGGTTTAACAATGTGTGAAAACCCTAATATCCATTGCCTACAAAAAGAAGTAAGACCAATGAATGCACGGACATCTTTCTGAGTACGGGGCACTGGTGTGTCTAAAATAGCTTGAATGCGATCTGGTGTGAGTGCACGTCCCTCCTTAGACAGAAGGTGACCTAAGTAGGTTACCTTCGGTCTACAATATTGCAATTTCTTTTGTGACACTTTGTGATGATGGGAAGCAAGAAAAGAAAGCAAGGACAAAGTACATTTTTCACACTGTTCAGGGGTATCGGCTGCCAACAAGATGTCATTGACATGTTGTATGAGAGCCACACCTTCAGGCAAAACGAAAGAATCAAGTTGTCTTTTTAATGCTTGACTGTAAATACTAGGACTCTCAGTATAGCCTTGAGGAACTCTACAAAATCTATACGATCGATTATTCAAAGTGAAACCGAACAAATATCGGCTATCAGGATGAATAGGGATTGAAAAGAAAGCATTCTTCAAGTCTATCACAGATAATGGAGTTTTTGTCGGAGGAACCAAAGTAAGAAGTGTCGTTATGTCAGAAACCACGGGGTATTGAGGTACTACAATCTTGTTAACTTCTCGCAAATCAATAATGAATCGGTAAATCCTAGTATCAGTATCTTTTTTCAGAATAGGAAGAATCGGACTGTTACAAACATTGTAAGGAACTTCCTCAACAACCCCCACTTCAATGAGATCATGGACAATACGTATGAGTGCTTCTTCCCCTTCCTGTGGAATTTTGTATCGAGGCAAATGTGGCAGTACAGCGCCCTCCTTGACACTAATATGTACTGGTGGAATAACCATTTGCTCTACATCAGTGTCTGAAGTAGCCCACAAAGGAGTGAAGCTAATGCAATATCCTCTTTAACAAGACAAGCTCTCTCCGTCACAGGATGGTTGTCATTCAAGATGACACGTACACCTTCTGGACAACATCGTATCGTAGCCCTGAAATACTTGAGCATGTCAAGACCCACAATATTGTCTGGTGTATTCGGGGAAAGCAAAAATGGACATGGAGCAGTAAACATATCCACATGGAATGCAAGTGGTTGTGACAGTGGGCTAAGGGAAGGGGTTCCATCGAAACCTATCGATGTAATGGTTAAGCCAGACGGGGAGCCCTTGGAACCCATTGTTTAGACAAGGCGCTATGAGTAGCTCCTGTATCAACCAGAAACTGATCAGCAGAACCCAAAACATGTGCTGTAACATAGGGACCCCTCTGATCTACTGGAACTTTAACTGATTCCTTACCCCATCCTAGGCAATCCTATGCATAAGCAGAATCTTCAGAATCAGACGGCACATAGTCGGACATTTGGTATTGGTTCCTTCTATCAAAAGTGTTAAACCCATCCTGCTCACGTATATTAGTATCAAACCTAGCACGATCACCTGTGCTTCCACTAGGCCCTGAATATCCTGAACGATTTCTCATTTGTCCCCAACCACGTGGACACTGCTGAGCACGCAGTGCTGGACAATCGGAAGCCCAATGCCCAAATTTCTTACAGTACGTGCACTGGTCAACAGACAAATTCGAACGAGTATAAGTAGGGAAAGGCGAACCATAAGATCCACGTCCACCTCTATCACTACCTCTAAAAGGCGGACCATAAGCCTGAGCCAACATAACCTTTGTTTTTAATTCTTTAGTCTTTTTATCCTCATTACCCTTTGCTTCTAATTCCTGGAGTTCATAATACTGAGCCATAGTCAAGAGAGAAACCGGAGAAGAGGTAGTCCATGAACTCTCACTGGCTTTTAGGCGACTAGCTATTCCTGGCAACAGGTTAGCGACATATTTATCGACAAACAGATGTCTGCCCGTGTCATCTGTCAATGACTGGCCACTAAAATCGTGGAATGCTTCTTTAAAGCATGTAAAGAAATCAAAGACCGATTCATCTGCCTTTTGCTTACAAGACGCTAAAACAGTCCAATCTATCTTTTTAGGGGGAATAATCGTATTTAACGTAACTAATAGAGCTGCGGGAAGATCTAAAATTAACTGACATGGCTTCTGTGCGGGTTCCCTTTCTACATCCATTTGTTCTAAGTCTTTCCATAACGCTCCAAAAGCTGCATGATCATCAATTTTATGAACAGTTCTCCACATATCAGGTGGTAATATCAATCCGAAAAATAAATCAATATCAGGCAAAGTCATAGTACAAGAGCTAATAGCACCCTCAACTTCCTCATAAAAAGCGGCTGGATTTTTCCGCGGATCAGGCAATGCAGTTTTAAGTGCCATGACATCCGTCCTATTCCAAGGAGTGTAAACCCAATTATAAATAAAATTACCCTTTGCATCGATAGAAGCCTTATCATCACTTGTACCCTGTCCTTTAGGAGGAACATCCAAAGGCGCGGCCTCCTGCATAGGTTTCGCATGAACTATCATAGTCTTATCTGTTCCGAAGATAGAAGCTTGTGCCATGCCGGTCTGAGATGTCTGTGCAGCTATGTCTGCAGCCTTTTTCTCCTCTCGCAAATGGACTGCATCAACACGCAGTTTAACCAAATGCCTGATTGTATCAGTCACCTGGGGGAAAACAAAAAGACCATCACGCATTTGCTTACAATTATCTGCTACATCGTCGGGCTCTAACTCCTCAGAATATTTCCTAAACACCTCAAGAACCTCTGCAGCAAACACCTCAGTAAAATACAGCTGCTCCCTTTCCTGCCACCCTTTCATACTATCTAGAAGTTCAGAGGCAGGGGCAGTGCTACGAACTGCTTTACGAGCAGCAGATCTAACCTGGGACGCAGGCTCAGTGGTCAACATAGAACGAGTTTCTCATGCCTTGTGTTCCTCCGAACCGGAGTCTTAATCTGACTCATGAGGGGCAGAAGGAACAGTATACGGAGGTGGAGGACGATCTAATAATAAGAAATCATCTTGTGGTTTATTAAGTATAGGATAAAGGGGCCGCCAAACAGCGTATTGGCCAGTTACCTGTAAATTGTGCTCCCTATCTTCTCTCTCTTTTAACTCTTTTATTTCTTTGTTTTTCAACTCAAATGCTTTCGCATAAATGTTCTTTCGCTGTTCTTTTTCAATCAAGGCTTGCTCACGCTTCATTCGTTCACGCACTTCTTTCTCCCACATGCGTACACAGTCAAACATATCTTGCCTAGTCTTTTGCCTAAACATACATTGTGCCACATACTCAATCTTTCATAAATCAAATGACCCATGCATAGGCCAACGCAACTCAGAATCCTTACGAGTGTATTTATTCCATAATGTGCTGTACATTATAGAAGAAAGACCATACTTAATATACATATCCCTATTAGGCGTCGCCTTCCGGGGGGGCCAGTTGTGCTTCATCGAGTCTCAAACTGGTACCACTACAAAAGCAACACATCCTACGAAGTGTGCTAAAAACAGGCATGCCAAAAATAGTGCAGAATATGCAGTATTATAATCAAAGTAGCACTTAAGGTACTTTTAGTACGATGTGCCGTTCAAATCAATTCAGATAGAGAAAATTCTCCTCATTACCTGCCTATATAAATTACAATTTATATATGAATCACATAGAAATCCAAGTTGACCAACACAAATTCCAAAATACATATGCCGCAGTAAGTATTACTAAACTACCTTACCAATCCCAGGCATAAAAACCAACAGCAAGCGCCGCAGAACGACTCTTACCAATCACTTGGTGTCCAGGTTCCAACTGCCAAGTTCTAAAATCGACCAAATGGTCACTGCACGGCGAATCAACAGAAGAGATCTCAGTCGAGGACCAGCACCACCTGGATGGTCAGATCAAAAAGAAAGGAAAAACGCCGTGGTTGCCAAGACTCGAGTCTCATCGGGCAGCGATCACATCCAGAGCGAGATTCCAATCCTTCGCCGCGACCAATCCTTCGGACATCCGAGTCGCCAATGAGCCCCAGGTGTCGGGCGCCAATTTGTCGGAGTAAGCCTCAGCTAGGCCTGCAAGGGGTTCGCCCTTCTCTGCACAGAGTCCTCAGACCAATAGGAAGAAGTTGGCACGGAAACTGGAATAGAAAATACAAAGTTTAATAAACCACATGAGGTGGAACTACATTCACACTGCACCCTTCGGTAATGCATGAAAGTAGCACACCGAACAGAAGGAGCATGGTCCTTTTATACCTACACAGGGGCTCAAAAGAGGGTGGTACAAGTACAGGAGAAGGTTTTATGTACATATAAGGTCATATAGAAATGCACAGTCGACAAGTAGGAGGAGTTAACAGTTTGCCAATGCTAGTAAACACATCCTGACAGTTACATATTACTAACAGCTGCAAGGACAGCTGAAAACTCAACTGGGCATGCCCGGAGGTGGAAGATGCTAAATATAGTTTGTTTCTAGGCAGATTACAAGAGCAGACAACACTGAGGGAGGACAGAGCACATGGTGAGCATGTGGCAGCACATGGCAAACAAAATGGCTGCCAGAAATACAAAATGGATTCCACAAAATGGACAAGATAGCCTCTAAATACAAGATGGATTCCGCTAATGCTAATCCAATCACTGCCAATTTACAACAGTGTTAGAGTCTGCTCCACCTGTCACCAAACTGTAACAAGTGAGAAAGAAAAAAGATTTACCAATAGAAACTGGGGCTGTTGATGAAGCTGCAGTCATTGATGTCCAATCACCGGTTTGCATCAGGTTGCTGGTTTGTCCTCTGTGAAGGAGATCTGACTTCCAGAAAAGTTTCTAAATCTGAATGTAGAGTGCATCATAGGGACCAATGTCAAGCAGCTACCCATCGATGTCCAGGCCTTCCTGGGTACATATTTCAGACTTTTCCAGCTCAGAGCTTTCTCACCTTCGTCAATGACTGCACCCGGACCTTGATCTTCAGCAACCCACAGTCAACCAGTTCCACTTTGGCTCTAGTGTGTCTTGCTGACGACTCATCAACTATCCCTTTTTGTCCATAAAATGTTGAATTCAAGGGCAAACTTTTCATCAGGAAAAACCTGCTCCATCACGATCTGATTTAAGTTTTAATTTGTCCTTGTCTAGCACAACCACATAGCTGCAGTTGGCGCTTTCGGGTGCTATATTTAATTCATATCTTCGGGTCTCCTTATTGGATCTTTGTTGTTTTGGTGTTATTTTATTTACTAAAATATTCTCTTTTTTCTAAATCCATTTGGTATATTGCTTGTGTTAAGTTTTCACTTTACTACTGTTTTATATACTCCCTTAATACTTTACACATTACCTCTATTTTAAGCATAACTTTAGTGTTTCACTCTGACAAGGATTTTGATTATTATTTGAGATGGTTTCTCACCCCACTTAATTAATACTCCAATGTCTTACGGTATACGTTTACCAAACTCTCACTAGTCCAGAACAAGGCTGTTTATATGATCCAATGGACTAGCGTGCATCTTTCATTTGCTATCTACAATATCTACCCTATTTTCTTAAAATGAAATGGAGACACTATTTTAATGTCCATTAATTCTACCTTAAATCCACTGAAATCCTGGTAAGTCCTTGATTATGTTTTATGTTGGCTCCATCACTGTGGAATCCAATTCATGTGGCATTTCAACTTAAATCTAAATGAATAAGTTAAAACAAGACTTTAAAAGCCTAATGTTAAAAGGCCAGTCTCAGAGTTATTATAATGATCAAAACCTAACAACCAAATACTGTTAACCCTGCGTAGACAAGTAATAGACTGCCTTGCAATCTTGGGTTTTTTGACTGTCATTAAGGAGCATCTTGTAAATCCTGAAGGAGAATTAGAAGTGATATTAATGAGTAGTGTGATCTATTTTTATGGTATAGGTTGCTGGTGTGGGAATTATACATAGCTGAATGCCATACTCAGAAAGGGAAATTCTGCCTGTTGCTCTTTTCTACTGACTATTTCTGTCTGGGCACAAATGTTTCTTACCTGATATATTGTTAACTCTAGTACATATGCCTTACGGTCTATATTGTGTGTCAACCTTCAGCAAGCTTAGATAATCACTTCTAGTAGGTGGCACCACATATTTTAAAATAGGCACTATGACTTAATCATTAAACTATTTCCGTAGAGTACACCCTGTCCCATTTTTATCCCACTTTTTCACATATTTACTTAAAATACGCCATTCTACTATTTTACCCACACAACCACATTTCACCATACGGCTTATAAAAAGATCTCTGGTAAAGAACCCTCATTTAGGGTGCCCGTCGGGCATTGCAGCGACGGCCTGACGTGGAGCAAAAGCCCAATGATGAAGCATGACACCTATCTAGGTGTGTGAGGGCATTTGTTCTCACAGAGTAATGTTCCCTGCAAAATCTGTAGAACTTAACTGACCTAAGCATACAAATTCGTACTTACTAGGAACTGAATACCCCTGTGATCTTGATTAGCTAATCAGAGCATGTATGTTGGACCTCTATGCACTTCGAGTCCCTCCCTCTTGATATATATTATAAAGTAACTTCCCAATTTACTCAAAGAAAATGGTTTTATTGGTGTTTTTCAAACGTTGCACACTGGTGCACTGCTATTCCATCCTCAGTCCCCATCTGGCACATTTAACCTTCTTGTAAGGCCACAGTATATGGTGCAGTAAAGTACACCAACTGCATGGCAAGTTAAGTGTCATCTCTGGATCATCCAATAGGCTATCAAGACCTACTGAATGATGCCTTCCACTTGGTTGACAAGGAAACACATGGTTTCAGGTCTAAATGTGTAGCCTGACTGCTGCAGTTTTTAAACATACAGGTAAACCAGTCAAAATAACCTTTTATAACAAGAAAGCACCCTACTTTTAAATATTAAATACGTTATTCCTTAGTGGGTATTGTAGCCCATAAGGTAGGGTCCATAGTATTTAAAATTTGAATATGTAAGAATTTCATGCTGGCTTGCTATTATAGTGCCTAGCCCGCAAACTCTTTTTCAATATATAGGGCTGTAGCTTGAGATGAGATAAACTAAAGTTAAAATAAAAAATTATTGTTGTTAACTTTGGTTTGGGAAAATTACAGAAGTGATTCAGCCACTGTTTTTCACATTTTTTAAACATCCAATTCAATGGCAAAGTTGGATTTTATATAAATACACAGGAAAAGGTACTCATAAAAAGTCAGATGATGCCATTCTGAAGCTCCAGTAGTCTGCTTAGCATTATTAACAACCCAGCCAGCAACTGTCTCCTGCTCGTCCTGACATCCTTAGTGTGGTTTCCCCAAGCTCTTTCCTTTGATCCTCCTAGTGTTGATGACATAGTTTTTGCTGACCTTAAGACTTCACACTTGGGGGGCGTGGCTAACGCCCGATGTTGATGGCGGCGCTTTTGTGAAGCTCCCCGTCCGGGGTGCTGACGGCGCCTTCTGCTCTACATGGAAGCAGCATTTTTTCAGTCATGAGGCTGTAGGAATGCTTCCGTAGCACGATGGGGACACCTTCGCCGATTCCTGCCTCGCATTTTATTGCCGAACGAAGGTACTGTGGTGGAGCGAATTCATGCGGCCGCCATTTTGTTTCACCGGCTTTGCCCGCACGCGCTCCTCACAGAAGTATTTACTTCAATGCTGCATTTGTACTGCCTCTGAGGATATCGCTTTATGCACATGTCTGCTGGATAAGTTTTTGTGCATTTCTATACCCTCTACCAACGCTTGGGCAACACTAGGAGGATCACTTGCTTATGACTGACATTTACATAGCCGCCATATTAGAAATCTACCACCTTCTCCTGAGCGCTGTGGGGCTATTAAGGAATCATGTGTTGTATTCCTCACTATGCAATACATTGATGGTCTCAATCACATCTTTGGTTCTGTGCTTTCCTGTTATTTTTCAGTCCTTTCTTTGGCAGTGGGGATGTGACCAATTTCGCCTCGCCTTTTCCTAGCGTCTGAGTTGATGCGGCTTTTGGCCAGATATGGTGAGACCCTGCACAGATTGACATACGTATCTGTACTCTTGCTACACTACTAGAGGGTTGCTGAGGGGGCGTAATTAATGCCAGATGAGCATGAAGACATCGCAATAAGGCTCTTGAAACCAGCGCGACCAATTTAAGCTCCCAGGCTACTTGAAATAGCTTTCTAGAGGTATGAACTTTTGCGCTTCTTTGGGATTCTTCATTTGTCGATCCCTGGGACAGTTAAAAAGTTGCTTTTACAGGGTGTAAATACCATTTTGGGGAGATTTCTCATGCTCCGCCCTTCATGGGGAAACTCAGGAATTTGAAACTGGCTACTTCTTCCCACTTACCCGTGGATTCAGATTCGGACTCTTCTCCTCAGGACATGGTAGACACCACGGCCCCGAAATCGGACTCACCAAAGGGAGCCATCCCCAAAGCGCGCAACAAAGGGAAGCTGCCATCTTCTTTAGTTTCTTCTAAACGTCTGAAGAAGGACCCACCATCCCCAGGGAGTAACTCATCATCCGCTTCCACGGATCTTATTTTGGAAGAACTTCGTGCTTTCAAACCCTTTATGGAAGCTACCACAAAGAATATGCAGGCTATGCAGGAGAAATGGTCGTCTCTGGAGTCTCGTGTTCAAACTTTGGAAACGTCCACTGACTCTTTGCAATCTTCTTTTGCCCATATCCTGTCAATGGAGGCGGAGATTCTTCTACTTAAACGTCAGACGGAGGATTTGGAAAACAGAAACCGTAGAAACAATCTACGCTTATATGGTCTTCCAGAACTTACAGAGGGGTCAAACCCCACTGTCTTCTTCCAATCCTTTCTTGCCAAGATCTTAGATGCTCCAGCCTTGACCTCCGTTAACATTCAAAGGGCTCATCGCCTTGGACCGAAGGTCGCTAGTAAGCCTCGAGGTGTCATTATTTTATTCTTGCAATTTACTGACCTCCTACAGGTCCTTTCAGCTGCCAAACTCAAGAAGCAAATTATGTGGGAAGGTCATCGCCTCTATCTTTCACAAGACATATCCAAGGCCACCGCGGATCGAAGGAAGAAGTTCTTGGACATGCGACCTCAACTACGGGCCCTGAATGCTAGATACGGGCTACTACATCCTTGTCTCTTCAAGGTCACTTATAAAGACAGAACTACCACATATGAAGACCCTGCAGCCTTACAAGCATTTCTTCAACGGCAAGTCCCAGATGGTATGGATGTATCCAGACCTGGCTGACAGAACCCGTGACTTCTCCTTGGAACTTGTAGTGTTCTGATTCCGCTGTTCCTCCATTATTGTTACTGTTGATGTTGTGAATCCCCTATTATCTCTTTTTCTGGCAACCGTTTTCCTCCCATGTGTCCCCTCTGTAGTTCAATTATAGTTTTTTTTCTCTTGTTTCCTTGTGACGCGTCTTTCCCTTCAATTGTATTTCTCTCTTGTCTCTACAGATATCTCCTTACCCCATCTTCACCTGATGTGCCATGCTACTTTCTGTATGGTGCGTTTTTTGGATCCATAGTAATTTTGAGTTTGATGTCCGCTCTGGATGTTATCGTCGCTGTCTCCTGGCGTCATCACCCCATCCTCATTTTCGAGTTTTTCGTTTCGTAAGTATGTTTTTCAGTCGTTCGTTTTGAACGTGTACTGTCTTTTTGTTGGTTATTGTTTCTGTCCTTTTTTCTTCTCTTGATTTCCTATCTTTTGCTCTTTCCTCTCTTTTCTCGCTTTCTTTCTTCTCCCCTTTCCCCTTTCTTGTTCCTTCCTTTTCTTGGATCCCGTATTTTATTCATAATGGTTCCTTCCTTCTTTTCTTTTTCTCTTTCTTTTCTTTCTCTTTGCTTTCTCTCCTCCTGCCCTCTCTCCTTCATCAATTTGTTACAACTCTCTCAGTGTCCTCAAGTTATTTTTTCTGCAATATTAAGCATGTTGTTCTTAGCTGTTTCTTTTTGCCGATCCATTCCGTGTTACAACGTGGAATGTTAAGGGTTTAAACAACCCTATTAAAAGGCAAAGGGTCTTGTCACACTTAGCGAGACTTAAATCCGATGTTGCCCTCCTTCAGGAGACTCATCTCTCTGAAACAGAGGCTCTAAAACTCAGGCGTTGTTGGGTGGGTCATGTTTTTTGCTCTCCCACAGTTTCCAAGAAAAATGGTGTTGTGATTTTATTACATAAAAAGTTAAATGTTTCCTCAATTTCTCATGAATGTGATGTTGATGGTAGATGGGTTATTGTTACACTGCTTATAGATTGTTACACTGCTTATGTTCCTATTACCCTTTTAATGTATACGCCCCAACTGGGATTGATAAATTATTCTGGCCCTCTATTTCAACTAAGCTGTCCTCCCTCTCTGGAAATTACATACTTCTCGGAGGAGATTGCAATCAAATTGTTGATCCCTTCCTTGATCGTCATTCCAATGTTAAATTTGCCCCCTCTAGGATGCACTCTCAATTTGTTAACACCTTTCAACATAATGCCATGGTGGATATCTGGAGATTGCGTAATCCTGATCTTAGAGAATATAGTTTTTACTCCCCTCCACATCAATCACAATCCCGAATCGATCATATTTTCGTTAGTAAATCCCTATCCCAGCACGCTATACGCTCTGACATTGGTTCCATCCTATTTTCGGACCATGCTCCGGTTCTTGTGGACCTTGACCTACTCCCTTTTTCCCCTCACTCTGGCAGATGGCGTTTCAACAATGCTTTGCTGTTAGATCCTATTTTTTGTTCGGAATTTACTGCTTTTGCCACTGAATTTTTACTTCTCAATCATACCCCTGATTCCTCTTTTGTTACTGTTTGGGATTCCTTTAAAGCAGCCTATAGGGGTTTTATCATTAATTTTGTAGCCCGACGAAAGAAACTTAGAGAGGCCGAGTCCAACCGCTTTTTAGCTAATATTAAGACTTTAGAGCTTGATTATCATGTCTCTAAATCTGAGTCTTCTCTTAAAAAACTTGTGGATGCAAAAATTTCCTTTAATAAGTTTACAACTAAAGCTGCCTCTAACCTTTTGCTAAAATGTAATTCCAGGTACTATGGGGATAGGAACAAAATGGGGAGAATCTTGGCCAATTACTTAAAGATAAGAAAGGAGCGTACAAAGATTGAGTCCATTAAAACTTCCGATGGGAATTCTTGTTTTAAAGATAAAGATATTCTTTCTGAGTTTGTTAAATTTTATGACAATCTTTATACTCCTGAACACATCCCGGAGATTACGGATCTTCTTTCATATTTTCACTCGCTCCCCTCCCCCTCGGCTTCTCATGTTGATTTTACTGCCCTAGAACGAGACATTTCTCTCTCTGAAATCTCCCATGCTGTTTCCAAATTGTGACATGGTAAATCTCCAGGCCCTGATGGTTTCACTATTGAATTCTACAGCCACTTCACCTCTTTGCTTCTTCCTAAACTGTTACTATTATTCCAATCCTTTCTTGCAGCGGGTTCTTCTAGCGGCTCCTTCCAACAGGCTTTAATCTGTTTAATCCCCAAAGAAGATAAGGATCACTCGTTATGCAAAAATTATAGGCCAATCTCCCTGGTCAATACGGATTATAAAATTTTGGCTAAACTTTTGGCATTGCGCAGAGATCCCCTTTTACGTGACCTCATTGGCCCTGAACAATCAGGCTTTGTCAAGGGCCGTCTTTCATCTGATAATTCCCGTGTTTTTCTTAATATACTTAGCAAGGCTTCCTCTCTGTCGCTTCCCTTCGCGGCTATTTCCCTAGACGCGGAGAAAGCCTTTGATAGGATTGGGTGGGATTTTATGTTTCAGGCCCTACGCTGGATCGGTTTCTCTTCCAAATTCATTTCTATTATTTCTTTACTCTATTCTAATCCCCAAGCTTCCATTTTTGTTAACGGTATGACCTCGGATTATTTCTCTTTACATAGGGGAGTACGACAAGGCTGCCCTCTATCCCCTCTACTTTTTGTTTTAGCCTTGGAACCCTTACTTACCAAAATCCGTCTGGACAACAGTATTTCTGGTTTTGAATTTGATTCCCGTCAGGTTAAACTCTCAGTCTATGCTGATGATATTCTTTTCTATTGCGCTGAACCTGTTTCCTCTATTCCTTCCTTTCTCCAGCAGGTATCTTCTTTTTCCTCAGTCTCAGGTTATCGCCTAAATGCCAATAAGTGCGAGATTCTACCTTTAAACCCTATTTGTCACAAGCATCTTTTCTCTCAAACCGGTTTCATGTGGCAAACATCTAAGATCAAATATCTAGGGGTTTGGTTCGCTCCTCTTTTGTCGGATACGCTTAAATTCAATTTTGATTATATCTTCAAGAAATTGGACACGGCTATTCAACGTTGGAACCCGCTCTTTTTATCCTGGTGGGGTCGGCTCAATTCTATTAAAATGATGTTATCCCCTCTTTTTCTCTATACCATTTCCATGCTTCCGGTACACATTCCAGTTTCCTTCTTCAAACGTATTGATTCCTTGTTGCTGCAATTTTTATGGAATGGCAAGCGGCCTCGGATAGCTCTGGCTTCATTGCGCAAAGATAAGTCCCAGTCTGGTGTACGCTTTCCGGACTTCAGGGAATACCATCGAGCTTTCTCTTTGAAACAATCGACCCGTTGGCTCTCTTCTGATCTTCCGCACTATCCGCCTGTCTGGTTGAGTATGGAGTCTTCCTTTCCATCCCCTTTTACCTTTCGTGAGTTCTTATCCTTCACGTCTTCTTTGGCCCGCTTTCGTACACCAGTTATTTCTCATTCCCATACTCTCCTCCTACCTTACCTAAAATCATCCTATCCCTCCTTCTCTTCCATTCATGAACAACCGATTTGGCACAACTCTCTTTTCAAAATCCGTAATCGCACCATTTTTTGGAAGACATGGCACTCTCGTGGATTGTGTTGGATCTCTCAATTAATTTCCCAAAATACTCCTCTCTCATTCCAGGAACTTCAATCCTCCTTTTCTCTGCCCTCTTCTGCTCGATTGCAATACCATTCCCTTCTTCCAGTCCTGATCTCCTATCTTCGCTCTTTGGCGCTATCTACTGATATGCCTTTGAATCACAAACCTACTTCTTTATTATTGGAAGCGTCTCCCTCTGCCTCTGCTATTTACAACTCTCTCCGGTACTCCACTGACAGACTCAAATCTAAAGTCGAGATTGCATGGGAATTCGATCTTTCTCAAGATTGGCCAATATCTTTTTGGGACAAATTATGGGCTAAGCTTCATAAAACCTCTAGATCTGCTAATACTACTCAAACCTTATATTTTATTTATAACAGAATTTTATGCACTCCACTTGCTTTATCTCGTTTTTCTCCTGACACCCCCTCTAGCTGCTGGTCCTGTTCCTATCTCGTTGCAGATCTCAAAAACATGTTGTTTGATTGCCCTCCTATTTCCAAGTTTTGGCACCTAGTTTGGACACAAATACAAAGAATTTTTCGATTTCAACTCCCCTTTTCCCCTTTAAAATTTTTTCTAGGTTCCCTATCACCGTCACTTCCGCAAACTCCTTCCCACTATCTATTACTTGACCTTCTAGTTGCTGTGGCTTTCCATACCATTACTTCTAATTGGAAACAGGCTGCAAATGTCTCCTACCAATCTTGGTGGAACGCAGTTTGCTTCCATCATCGCCTAGATACTAATTATGTATCTCCCGTTTCCCTAGCAATCAAACGCAACATGATTTGGCTGTCTTTGGTGTCCTATCCCTCCTCTTTTGCCCCAACGCATGCCTCTCCTGACCCTGACACAGTTGAGGTGCGTAAGCCACCATGATTTTCTTATTACTTTTTTGCCCTTTTGCTATGATATTACGTTCCATTATTTCATATTTTATATGTTATTTTTTCATTCTTATACATACGTTCTGTTCATGTATACTTCATGCTTGTTTTTACTTGCTTTTAATGAGTGTTTCTATTGAATTGCTTATTCATTGTATATGCTTATCATGATGATTGTACCCCCTATCCCCTCCTTTCTCCCTCCCTTCTTTATTCCTTCAATAAACTCAAACTTAAAAAAAAAAAAAACTGCACACTTTACCACTGCTAATCAGAGCTAAAGTGCTTGTGCCTTCTCCTTTAAACATGGCTTACACCCTATTAGCATAATTAATGTATGTATAAGTCCTTTGTAAAGTGGTGCTACATGAACCCTGGGACTGTAAATTAAATGCTACCAGGGGCCTGCAGCACATATTAAACCACCCACTTAAGTAGCCCTTGAACAGGTCTCAGACCTGCCATGCATCCTATGTGTGCAGTTTGAATCTGCCATTTTGAACTGGCAAGACAAACCTCTTGCCAGGCCCAAACCTCCCTGTTTACTACATATACTTAATTTCTATGATGGGCCCTAAATAGCCCAGAGGGCAGAATGCAGTTCATTAAAACATTTGAAAAGATAGTTTTTAGTTTTATGTGTCCTGGTGTTCAAAAACTTCCAAATTCGTTTTGAACTATTATGAGGCCTACCTCGTTCATAGGATAATATTGGGTTAACTTATTAAATTCAATAAGTGATATCTTTCAATTGGGAGCATGAAGGAATGTCAAGTTAGATGTCTGAGGAATTGAAATGCAAACCCCTTTTTAATGGTAAAGTTGGATTTTAAGTCACAATTCTGAAAATGCCACTTTGAACAAGTTGTAATTTTCCTTTTTTAACCATTTGGTGCCTAAAGCCTGCATCCTGGGTCACATGACTGGGTGTAGCTGGGAGTTGGCCTTTGTTTATTACTCCCACACAGTGAAACAAAGGGGAGATAGATGTTGGCAGAAGGGGTAATCTCTGACCTGATGAGGGGATGATCTGTTGCCTGCCACACTTGCATATCAAAATGGCACTGCCTAAGCACACTCACAAATGAATTGACACTAGCCTTTTGTGACCCCAGACAAGCTGGGGCCAGGGTAGGAAGGCAGGACATTCCTGTCCCCTCTGGGGGTGGAAATCTCCAGAAAGCTATACTGCTTCATAAATGGCACTAGGTATAAATATTTGACCCTGAGGCTCAACACTTCAGTACATCTGTGGAGACTTCAGAAGAGGGACTGCTGTGCTGCTCTGCTGCCAGGACTGTTACCCTGCTGTCCTGCTACTCTGCTTCCTGAGTAAGAAGGACTGGACCTGCCTCTTGAACCCTGGAACACCAGAGTGGCTCCAAGGGCTTGGTGACTGGCCTCCTGATTGAGGATCCCGGTGACAGAAAAGGCTCAAAACACCTTGAACCCAGTACCTGCACTGTCTGCTATGAGTTCTACACCTCAAATTATGCCACTTTGGTCCTGGACCCTTGGAAGTGGGCCTAAAGGTAATCTGCAAACCCAACTGTGGTTCTGTGAGAAGAACCGATGTATTGCAACACATCTCCTAGCAGCTCCGCTTCTGAACCACCACATCGCGACACATCCCTGATGCAGGGACCTCATATCAAAGCCAGCAGTCTCCTCGAAACTGCTGATGCATGATGCATTCTTGATACAGGCCTTTGCAGAGCAGCACCTTGTCAATCCTCGACCACATCACAGCCCCCAGTCTTTTCGTAACACTGCTGTGCGGTGCATCCTTAATGCCAAACTTCACATCACAAGCCCCTCGTCGATGGAATTGTCCAAGATGATGCAGGACTCCACTTCACAACCCTGACTCATCCTCACTGCAGGATCTTACAACGTTCCACAAAACAAGATTAAAGCTACTTTTTTCAGTGGGCCCAACCACCATCATCAAACAGTAACCCTATTTCCAACAGCCCAGGTCAGTGTTTTCCCATAAATGAGATGTGAAACATTCTCTCAGAGCAGAAACAATGGCTTAGGACTTTCACCAGGAAGTCCTGGGTGTGAGGTATGTGACACTCTAAATCAGGAATAGCAGCTGGTAGGGTTCATGAATGTCATTTACTGGAAACAGACCAGGGTGTGGCCTGCACATTTATAGTTAAGTATACAGGGAGAACGTGATAAAAGAAGCCCTTTGTTCCTAGTGCCACCTCAGCCAGGTTGGCACAGGACCAGTTGGAAGGGGAGCTGCCCCCAGAACCAGTATGGTTTCATTTTAAGGGGACTACTCATTTCCCTAGACACACCCGGACTAGGACACTAGTCACCCCTCAAGGGCTGAAGGACTCTTCCATGTGGTATTTAACTTAACATAGTGCCCTTTAGGTTTAAATTTGGTTTATTGAAACCAAAAGGTCAGTCATACAGACACATTAGATATCATATCATTATGCTTCTATATCAGATCACTCAGTCAACTTTTAAATGTAATTCCCCTCCCCCACCCACTTACCCTCCCTCCGTTCCAGGTGCCTAAACAAAAATCTGTTAACAAGAAAAAAAAGAAGATCTGGGGCAGTATTTTATCTCACTGTCCGCCCCACACCGTAATCACTCCATTTGCGCCGTAAGCAGCTGCAAATACCTAGGACAGGTCAGTTCCGTGAATTCCTGTGAGAGGAGTCGGAGGAACGGCTTCCATAGTTCCTGATATGCATTGCCTCGTTGCGTCAGTGTCAAAGAAAGTCTTTCCATCCCCAAATTATGCCACAACCTATGCAACTAATTTAATCAAGTCGGAGCTCTCTCCGTCCCCCATATAGCCAATGTAAATTGATGTGCCGCACCCAGTACCAGGGCTATGTGCCTGCCTCGTCTAGATGGCAGCGGGAACATAAGTGACTTAGGGAGACCAAGCCCTATATAAGAGGGAAACCTAGGTAGTTGGGTATCAAAGAGTGTGTCGATATCAAGCAATAACTCCTCCCAAATTTGTTTTAAATTGGGGCACTCCCAAAGTATATGTAGCAATTTTCCCTCGGAATCAAATTCCCTCCAGCACCTGTCACTCCATTCTGGGTTAATCTGGTGTAGTCTTTCAGGAGTCGTGTACCAGTACGAAACAATTTTCGTCGCTGTCTCTATACTGGTAGTGTTTGATGCAGTGTGTCGTGCTCGGTAAAAGATATCTAGCCATTCTTCTGTGGATAACTGGAGCTGTGAGGGTGACTTCAGGTCCACTTCATATATTAGCCCATATAAATCGGTTATTAAAACCCTTTCTGTATCCTTGCATAGCAGCCATCTCTCGAACTGGGTTAGAGGGCATTGTCCCGCCTCTCTCACCATGGGTTGCATCAGCCAATGCTTTATCAAGGTGGATCGGTATCTCTCCCTTTCAGGATTTGCTAATTCTGTACGCAGGTAGTCAGAGGGTAGGGGGCCTTGCCTGTCAAAAAGTGACCCGCTGAATGACACTCCAGCCTCTGCCAGACCTTGAACGTACTCACATTCAGGCCTGGGATAAAGTCCCCATTCCCCTTCATAGGATTGAGGGGGAAAGGAAACAATGTCAGCCTTTTTCGACTGGCTACTGCGTCCCAAGCCTGCAAAGTGGGCAAAGTTACCAATGATAGATAAAGATTTGTTAGGCAATGGGTGCGTTCCAAACAGGTAACCTTCCACAGGTCCATTCCTGCTACAGACTTGTCCATAAATAACCGCCGCTTTTCAGACTCAAGTTGCGTTCACTCTACCAATTACCGAAGCTGAGTGGCCTTATAATAACAGAGTAAACCCCAGACCACCCCTCAAAGGCAAACACCAGCTACAGTCTCTGCTCATGTTGTGGTGCTTACTGGCCCATACGAATTGCTGCAGCTCCCCTGACAACCGACGTAACATACCCCTTGGAGGATGCAATGGGAGGGTCTGGAACAGATACAAGATTTTGGGTAAAATCGCCATTTTCAAGGCAGCTATGCCTCCCAGTCAGGACAGCGCGTTAAGTCTGCTTTCACCCTTTGCAACAGGTCACGATAATTCAACAATGCCACCTCCTCTGTTGTCAGGGCGATCTGCTGGCTCACATATGAGATGGGTCGCAAAGCCCACTTAATTGAGAATGCCCCAGAAAGACCCTCCCGAGTCTCGGAGGCCACAGTGAGGTCTAGCGCCTGAGATTTAGAAATCCAGGATTTTCTTGGGCAGACGCAAAAAGGGCTATGCCTCCACTCCTGTTAAGTATTAATTTCTCAGTCCTCACTTGTTTCCTGCAATCTACAGTGGGGCTTCACACTATATGAGGGTTACTCTTTGATCTCCTGAGTTGCCTGTGTGCCTCTTCAGCCCGGTGGAAGCCCTCCAGGGTCTCAGTATCCCAGGCTGTTCTGCCTCAGGCCTCTCTGCGCCACCACTAGGGGATCACCCTCTGACCGTCCCCAGTCTTCCTGCCCCACTCACTACACCATTTGGTGGTGGAGGTCACAGATGGGGTCCCCAGACAGTCTGGCTCTTTTCACTCAGAGACCAAAGTGGCTGTGCTTTTCCTTGAAAACTCACTCACTCTCCCCTTCTCCACTCCACGACCTCCCTGAAAGACCTGGCCCCTCATGCCTATCTTCGTGGGCCCAGCCATGACCGTGACAATATCCGCCCGTGCCTGCTTTTAAGCTACTCGGTCGCTGCCCACCAATAGCTTGAATGTACTGGGTTTCATCGCACTCACCAATTTGCTCCTAGGAGTGAATGCGTTTCCTCAGTGGGGTCTCTGTTCTTCCCAATCCTCCCTGGCCTTTGCATTGCCTCTGTCGCATGCCCCAAATTTTGCCACGTCGCATCTTCTCTGGGCCCGACTGCTTTGCGGGACTCTGGCAGGGATCGCTATTCAAGGCCGCTCCTATGTGCCGTTGTCTGTGCCTGGTGAGTCACCGGGAGCCCCCAGTCTTTCTCTCCCTCTGTGAGGAGCAACGGGGGCCACTGTGTCACCAACCAGATGCAGCCTCTGGCTGGGGCACTGCATACCCCGTCTACATTGGCCTGTGCCAAGCCGCTTCACTCAGCTTCGATCCAGTGCTTGCCGAGGGAATGTGCCCATCCTCTATGGAGCTTTTACTCGGCCTAATCCTCCCTGACTTCTGTGAGGCTACTGGGGTAGGCCTGTTTTCTATCTTGTAACACCCGCACTGGGCCCTTCTGCTCTGTGGGAGTTCCGGGTGGGATCTCCAACCAAGACCTTCTCCCTCGTGTCTTCAGTAGAGCCTGATATGCCACCTGGAGATCCTGGGCATGCTTTTGCTCTTTGGGGTGCCACAGGGGCCGCTTTGCCTCTGTCCCTGACTTCCTCATCCAGGGGATCCTGGAAGCAGCCACCAATGGCTACTGGGTCCAGCTTGCACTTTCTCCATTGGCTCAATCTTTTATGAGTCACTGCCCACCACTCTGATCACTCTTCTTACTCCTTGGGGTAAGCGCTCATCTTCTGTAGGGTCTCTGCTCCTCTTGCACCTCTCTGTCCCGCCACAGCCGCTCTGGGCCCATCTACTCTGCAAGGATACAACAGGGATCGCCATACTGGACCATCCCTCTTGCCTGGAAAGTCACCTGGACCCCCGGTCTTTCCTCTCACAACATGAGAGCCATGGGAGCCGCTGTATCTCCGCCTCCTGTCATCTCACTCCAGGAACCCTGGGCGCAGCTTTTGATGACGCCCAGGCCCAGCCTGCACCACCTCCGCTGACTCGTTCTCATGGACCCTGCTGTATTCAGCTTCTGTCTCCAGCATTGGGCGGCCATCCAGTAACTCCAGCCACCCCTGGAGTTCAAGAGCAACCACCACTGCTACTCTGACTTTAACTGCTGCTTTGGAAGGGCCACACTCAGCGAAGGCCAAGCAGGCCACACTCCGGCTCCCTGGGACTGCTGTTTCTGGCCTCTGCCTCTGCTCACCCTTCTGTGAGTACACTCCTCTCAGGGCTCAATCTCGGTTCAGGAAGGCTCCCTGCAATCTCCGACTTTCCCCGACGCACTGCTCTGTGTCCCTACCTAAGCTAGTCAAGCTGGCGGTGAAGATGGGCAGTACCGAGGTAAAAGGGACCGAGTTTCACGTCCTACTCAGGCGCCATCTTGGCCACTCCTCCAACATAATGCACTTTGAGTTAGCTTGAAGTAAGGCAAACACGATGTGCTGACAAAGTCAGAATGTTTGGCCAAGGAACATGTTTCTCGTTGGTTAGGGAGGAGCCTGGAGTCACTCCCACCCACTGGCTATTGAATCCTACAAAAGTTGGCACCTCACTCCCAGCACATCAGAACACTTTCTTGACCTGTGGAAAAAGGAAAGAAGACTGGACCTGCTGCACGTGATGTGTGTGGAGAAATGAGGGGTTGAACCTGATCATGCTAGAAACGGAGACTCCAGGGGTCATTTGGCTGACTCCCTGTGTGGCTACAGGTAAACAACAACCTGCAAGAGGCTTGGAGTGACCTGTTGACCAACAGCAACTATATTTGGACTGAACTATTCTTGTAGACTCTGTTGGAGTTAGTCCTGAACCTTAATGGCTGCCCCTGTGGCCTGTGAGCCTTGGGGGAAGCCAAGAAACACTGCTTCAGAAAGTCGGAAAAGTAGGGACTTGGACAATATGTGTACCTCCTAGACATCCAGAGCTTTAGGACAACCGTGCAGCAAAGTTGACTAATTTAGAGAGGGCTTCATCAGATACACCTTTCAGCCTTGCGCCGCTAGATGATCTTGAGCTTCAAAAAAGAGGCTAAGTCAAAGGTAGAAATCTTCACCAACTGAAGGCGTGAAAGGCATCCAAACTTCGGGAGGATTTCAACAAGTGCCAAATTTGGATTTCGAATTGGCAGGACCTCTCCGTATACAGCCTTAAACCTTTTTCTATTCCATTTCAGGAACTAAATCAGAATGTAAAGTCTTTTAACAGGATGATTCATTTTGTGAATAATGACCTCTGCTCCATCGCTGTAGACCTGAAATTAATTCTAAGTCCCAGTCAACTTCAAACAGTGACTTCTGATTGACATTTTTATTTTTTTGCTGCTTTGGGTCATAAAAGTTTAACAATTCATATCTGCAAGTTCTCTTACTGGATTTTAATCATTTTGATCATTTTTCTAAATAGAATTTTATCTATTTTTAGAAATTTGGTATCGGATTTATATTGTGTTTTGACATTTTTAATAGCTTTTTACAGCTAAATAGTTCTGAAACTTTTCCTTAGCTCAAGCCTGTCTGCTCTATGTCATACCTAACAGAGGTTGAGCCCAGGTTTAGGTATTGAACTTGTGTGTTGGACCAGACAAGAGTTTGGACTTAAGAAGTGTGACTCACCTACTCCTCAGCTGATAACACATTTTCTTTACACGGTTCAATGTTGATTTTTTGCTGGTTGATATTATAAGGAATTTTTAAGCTATAATTCCTGCTATGCTTTATGATAAAGTTCAACCAAACATGTTGCGCATCTAAGGTCAACTACAAGACATATGCTATTTATTTTCAAGCAAGTAGAGACACGCTAACAAAGATTAACCCCCGAGTAGATATTTTTTTAATACTGAAAGGGTTATCTTATGTCAAATATTCCATACCTCTCTCCCTTACCTGATATTTATATTTACCATATGATATGACACGATTATGACCTATGTAATCTGAAAACAGCATTTCGGCACAGCCTCTGCTCCTTTACATTTCATTTTTGAGTATGATGTTAACACTGAACCATTTTTCATTTCTTTTTGTATTTGAATTTGTTTAACTGCTGCCACAGCATGCAAAACAGCAATTGTTTTTTGATTTTTTTCTTTTTCCCATACTATTTCCTTTTCAGTCTTTGTAGTTATGCAAAGAGATACAGTTCGCATTAAAGTCATTTTAGAAATTACTCATTTCAATCTAAATAGATTGGAAATATGAAAACAACACGTGGACAGCAGACATTAAAATCACATCTCATTACAATTCTCCTTTGGTACCTGACTTTTTCTTTGCACCAAATACATGATAACAAAAACAAAACATGTCACGCCGATCCATAAGAGCCATACATTTAATTACTATTGTTAGCTAGCTCTGCGACTACTGTGCTCAATAATTCCTTCCTAATACGAACAGAACATTTTATAGACAATTCTCAAATCTCCAGTAAGACCTATTTTCAGTCTTAGTTTCCACTCGCTCTTTCTCTCCAGGCAGAATAACGCTTTACAAATACTCATCAAGATATTTTTGAAAAGCAAGTAATAGTTAAAAAAAACAGAACTCAAGCAAAAAGCCTCACCTCGGGATGATGTGAAAATTAAGCGCCTTAGGTTTAAACAACATTCCATACTTATTGATATATATATATACATCTCGGCTCTGCTCTTTTTCGTCCTAGTTCATATTTAGTAGGTGTTATCGACCTCCACGTACCTACTATTTCATTTTTTTGTTTAAAAGCTCTTCCTCGCCCGATGGGCAGATATCACCTACCCAACAGAGCACTGACATTTCTATTGTGTATTTGTGAGATATAACCAACATGTCTTACCAGACTAGCGAACTGACAGAGAAAAGCATTGTACTCGGGGAGTCAGTGTTCCATTTCAGCATTTTACCTCGACGCACGTGCTCTAGTCTTCCACTGAGGCACGCTCCTATTGCATGGCGGGCTAAGTCAGAGACACTGCAGCAAGTCTCCTGCAGATTTAAAGATAGAAGGCGGGACTAGAAACGTACCTGACTTACTAGGTGACAACATTATTTTCCTTGTATTCTCGGGAGAGTAGATATGAAATTTGGGGAAACTGGCAATGCTGCTCACCAGCTTTTCAGGTTTCGTACCAGTCACAGAGGACAGGTGGATCCCAGAGCTCATTAGCCCAATAATTCAGCAAGGAGCCAATCACAAAAGTGGGATGTAGCACATTGCTTAGCACCCCGGCACAAAATTAGCCTTGATGCATTGTGGTCTATGTAGTGCCTGATATTACTTCAGAAGAAAGTCTTTCGTATTTACCATTATTTATACAGCCAGTTCTGTGTATCTCTAGACACATGTTTCATGATTGTTGTCCTTCTTCAGTAGAGAGTAACAAATGAATTTGGGGGTGCTGGCAATGCTGCTCACAATCTTCTCAGGTGTAGTACCACTCCCAGAGCACAGTTGCATCCCAGAGCTCATCGGCCCAATAACTAAGCAAGGAGTCAATCACTAAATGTGGAGAGAGCGCATTGGGTGCTACCCCAGAAAACAATTAGCCAGGAGGCATTGTGGTAAATGCAGTGCATGATAAGACTCACTTCCGTTGAAAGCTTTTAGTATTCACCATTGATTGTGCAAAGTATTGAGTGTTCCCATGCACTGTGATCCAGCGGTAATTTCACTGTATTTCTCAATGCAAAATCTCATTTACCTCTTGTTTACTGCTTACAGGTGATGGATCTTGGCCACCTTGTATCATTATCGGGAGACATTAAATGCAATTAATATTTAAGGCAATAATGAGAGTTGTGAGTAGTTTTAAAGGGTTTATTTTCTAGCAAAAGTTAAGTTTCTCTGATTCTTTAATCATTAAGCAAATATCAATCAGGTTACATAATTGAAAATAGGAAAAATAGAATTAATACAGAACATATTACAGATTGCATACAAGGCACTCCATAAAGGAAGGGAAACTCCTAATTCTATGCCAGTCAGAACTCTTTAAAGAGTTTCAGGAAAAATATAATGTAAGAGTGAGTTTTGCAAGGCTACTCAATAATTAATAATTAGCAAAAATCTCCCAAGTATCCGTGTGAGAGGTGGGTGGAATTGTGCTTGGGGCTTTTGTTTGTTGCAGCTAAAATTCAATTCATTGCTGCATGTTCTTAACTGTTTTTAAAACAACATTGTTTTTAGGATTGGAAACTGTGTTCAGTGCACCTTAGTTTAGTCGATTTCCACATCACGGTGGGTTCTAAGCGCTGATTGGCTGACTATCGGCCAATCAGACGCTAGACGGGAGGAGCCTGTTTGCCCACTGTCTACTTCAAGCACACCGGATGCGGACGCGCACTTCCTAAGTATCTGTGTGAGAGGTGGGTGGAATTGCACTCGGGGCTTTTGTTTGTTGCTGCTAAAATTCAATTCATTGCTGCGTGTTCTTACCTGTTTTTAAAAAGGACATTGTTTTTAGAATTGGAAACTGTGTTCAGTGCACCTTAGTTTAGTCGATTTCCGCAACACTGTGGGTGCTAAGCACTTATTGGATGACTATCGGCCAATCAGATGTTAGACGGGAGGAGCCTGTTTGCCCACCGTCTACTTCAAGCACACCGGATGCGGACGCGCACTTCCTAAGTATCCGTGTGAGAGGCGGGTGGAATTGTGCTCGGGCTTTTGTTTGTTGCTGCTAAAATTCAATTCATTGCTGCGTGTTCCATCTGTTTTTAAATACGACATTGTTTTTAGAATTGGAAACTGTGTTCAGTGCACCTTAGTTTAGTCGATTTCCGCATCACGGTGGGTGCTAAGCGCTGATTGGCTGACTATCAGCCAATCAGATGCTAGACGGGAGGAGCATGTTTGCCCACCTTCTACTTGAAGCACACCAGAAGCGGACCCACAGCGGACGCGCAGAGTGGGCGTGCCGCTGGCGCACTGAAGACGCACCTAAGGCAAGCCCTTCTGTGCCTGTCTGCGCCTGGCCACTGTCCCCTTTCCCCAAAACATATAAAATCTTACTCACGCTCTGATCTTCTGTCGTTGAACATCAAAGGCCTGACCTGTAGCAATCATTCTTGGTCTCCTTCGGCTGGCCCCTTTCAGTGCCAACACTGCGCTTTTCAAAGTGAGTCAGGTGGAAGAGGTACTCCCCCCCCGGCTTTACTGACTTCAGGTTTTGTAGTTTGAACTGCAGGTTGCTAGTCAAGCATCATGCTGAGATTTTAGATCTATTAACTGAAGAGTCACCTGACGCATTATTTTTGACTGAGACCTGGTTGACGCAGGATTCAGTTGCTGAATCATGGTTGGCTTTCCGCCAAGGTTACTCTATGAACCAACTTAATAGAACTGGAAATAGAGGTGGGGGGATTGCATTGATTTATAAGGAGCGTTATTCATGTAGTCTGAAGAAGGAGGACATTCCTGACTGCGAAAGTGCACACTTTCAAATCTTGTTAAATCATAACTTTTCGGTCTCTGGCTTGTTAATCTATCGGCCACCTGGTCCTTCTAAAGTATTCAGAGAAGATTTAGTAAACAAAATTACTTTATTGGCCAGCAAGGCAGCCAATATTACTGTTTTAGGAGACCTTAATATACATTTAGATGATTGCTGTAAGACAGATATTGTTTATTTTCTGGTTGACTTGGATGCCTGCCAGTTGACCCAGCGATTGGCTGTCTCATACTCTGGACAGCTGTATCCCTGCTAAGCTTTGCCCGCGTAAAAAAAGAGAGAAATCCAATTCCTGGTTTAAAGAATCCCTAAGCAAGCCAAAAACAAACTGTAAACAGTTAGAGCGGATTTGGAGACGTGCTTTTGACTTGGAAGCTAAAAACAATTATCGTAAGGCAATTAAGTCATATCATAAATGAATTCGGAGAGCCAGAGTGGAGTATATTGCCAATAAAATCCTGGAGAGCAAGAATATGCCAAAAACTATTTTCTCCCTTCTCAAGGTCATGAAAGGCTCCAATCTGAATCTCGACTCCCCTATTACCTCCAATACTCAATGTGATGAATTGCCCAGGTATTTTGTACAGAAAGTGGAAATAATCTATGATAACTTCACCCCCACTGTCAATTGTTACTGGGATTGTCATGAAGACAGAGGCACTTCCAGGGAAATGAATTCACTGTGTCTCTTTCCTCCACTATCCCTCACTGAGACTGAATCTTTATGTGGGAAGATTAAATCCGGTTCCTCAGTTGACCCTCTGAAACCAGCTCAGTTCCGTCAATTTCATAATGTTATTGTACCAGTAGCCAAGGAACTGATCAATCTATCTCTGTCCTCCGCGTCTTTACCATCAGCCTGGAAACATGCCAAAGTAATCCCTCTCTTGAAATAACCATCGTTGGATCCTTCAGAACCGGGTAATTATCGCCCCATTTCTCAGCTCCCTTTCTTAGCCAAAGCCACGGAATCTCATGTAAATACCATTCTCACAGAGTTTGTAGAACGTAATGTTTTATTGGATGCCTCACAAAATGGTTTCAGGTCCCGCCATAGTACGGAATCTGCTTTAATTGCGGTGACCGAAGAAATCCGCGGCAGTCTTGATGAGGGAAACTCGGCGACCCTGATTCTTCTTGATTTAAGTGCCGCATTTGATACGGTGTCCCATGAGATTTTACTGCGTAGGCTTCGGGAGATTGGGATTGGGGGTCCGGCCTTAACATGGTTCCGATCCTTTTTAGAGGACAGAACTTTACAGGTAATTATGCCTCCTTTTCACTCCAAGGAGCCTGCCATTAAACATGGAGTGCCGCAGGGCTCCACCCTGAGCCCTCTGCTCTTCAATATCTATTTTCAGCCGCTGGCATTGGTAGCCAGGATTAGAGGGTTGTCATTGGTGTCGTACGCCGATGACACCCAACTTGTCATCGCCTTCTCCAAGAAACATGAATTAAGCCTCGTTAAATTCAAGGTTGATATGATGGCAATTGCTGATTGGTTGACAGCAAATTGCTTGCAATTAAACACAAGCAAGTCGGAAATACTTCTGCTCGGGAGAGACAGTGATATGTGGTCAGAGCAGTGGTGGCCAGACCTGCTCCCATACCTAAGGAGGAGGTCAAGAACTTGGGCATTTGGATTGATAGAAGTCTGTCCTTTGATATTCAATCTAAGGCAGTTGCACTGTTTTGGGCTATTGAGAGGTCTGAAACCTATTTTGGTTTTTTTTTATCCCACCGTTCGTCAGACCATCCTACAGGCCACGATTTTGTCTAGCCTGGACTATGGGAATTCTTCATATTTAGGGGCCAGAAAATCATATACTGTGCGACTCCAAATAATTCAAAATGCTGCAGCCCGGATTCTGCTTGCACTACCTAAATCATGCTCAGTGTCTAAGTCCCAATCCAAACTTCATTGGTTGCCAGTAGAGAGAAGAATTCAGTTTAAAGCTCCATGTGTAGCCCATAAACTTTTGTTTCATCAAGATCCCTCTGTCCTAGCTGATATGTTAGTGCCGTACATTCCGAGGAACCGCTTCATTCCTCGGATCAAAGGCTGGTCTGCATTCCCCGTGTTCGCAGAGTCAGAGCCAGTGGCTGGTCTTTCAAGGTGCTGGTGGCTAAACTCTGGAACTTTCTTCCCCCTGCAATTCAAGGACTCCAAAACCATCTAGAGTTCCGCAAAGCCATAAAGACATGGCTCTTCCCGGAATAACTCTGTTACCTCTCTCCGCTCTGCTTTAACCATGCTTACTTGGGTAGCATTGGGACGCCCCGTTGCTGGGGCAGCTATGCGCTGTATAAATTCAGTAAATAAATAAATAAATAAAGAGAAATAAATGAATAAGACAAAAACCTGTCCTGATCTCTCAGCTGCTCTCTCTTTGCTGGTGTGTTCATCTGTCTCTCTCTCTGTGTCTGACATAGTTTGGGTATGACCCCCACCCCTCCTAGCTGAACCTTAAAAAGACAGTCTGTTCTGCCTCGTGTCCTGCTAAAAAAAATATGAGCCCCCTCCCTTCACAAGACCACAGAAGCTGTGATCTATCCAAAAAGCAAGGCCAGCCTACACCTCCCTAAAATATGTGAACAAGGCTCCCTCCTCCCTCGGTGTCTCCTCAGACACCGTCACCTAACCCAAATGATGTCTGGTCAGATCTGATCTGACAAGCCCCTAAGGGGTCATTTTTTATCCCCTAATTCTTGGCTGACTACACTAACAATGTTGCAGGTTCAGTAAAAACTCACACTGTGATTGGTTAACACAGGTGATATAGGGGTCTCATCATCCTGTTCTCATCGTAAGTCCACCCCATACCGGTTCTGACAATAGGGGCTTAATGCTAAGAACAATATACATAACATATATCAATAAGAATATCTCTTGCAACATCATAAGCGAAAAAATGTATAAATCCTTTTATGTCTCTCCTTCACATCGCACATGGGGATGACACTTTCCCATGAACACTGGTACATTGGCACGGTTACAGGAGTGTACAGATCACTGTGGCCTTGACCTAGGTGTCTTCCCTTGAGGCACTTGGCAGTTCATGCAGCTGCGCATGCGTCTCTCATTCAGCACACTGCTAACAATTCTCAGCCAGGCTGGATTCTTAGGCAGCCATTTTATTGGGGGCCCAAATGTATACTAAAGTAAAACAAATACAAAAGAATATTAATTTATGAAGTAAAACCCATTATATTCACCTCCCACCATTCTAATAACCTGTATTAATTATTACCTAGCGAAAGCTATTTATTTAAAGTAGCTTTTCTATTATTCATGCACAACATGTAAAATGTGCAATGTACAACATAGCATAAACATGCACTAGTGCAAATTTTCGAAGCGCAAACAGTTAATACATGCTCATAGCAACATGCTCTAATGTTTTAGATAGCTTTTCATGCAAAAAGCGTTTTCCCCACGTGTAGTGTTGGTGCATGGTTGATTAATTAATATATATTATAAGAAAGATGTGTTGTGAACTGAATATGCATTGTCTAAATATGCAACAAAGCCAAGGTCCCTTTAGACAGGAACAGAGGGTATAGATTACAAGAAAAAGGAGCTGGGAGGAGAGAACACACATTTCATTCTTATCTTCAAGGCTAAAGAGGCCACAGTGAGCCTTCCAAAGGAAACTGAAATGACAAGTTTTTTTCTACACTGCCAAAACACATGTTAATTCAGAAAGTGTAAAACACATTTTCTAAATTAAAGGTATATTCTATAGTGAGATTAAACCCCAATTAATCACATTTAAACATGTCTGTTTAGTTAATTGGGCATATTTTTACATGAAAGCACTTTAGATTGCAAGCATATTGACCAGGCCTCATTCATGTGTCATGTGTTTTCACTTGCAGCACAATTCAGCGAGTCAATTTTGAAATGCAGTCTGTCTGAAAATTAAAACAGAGTAATGCCTAATCTAGGTGAAATCTAGGCTCCATCAACTGTATTTACCTCAATGAATCAGTGGTAATTGAGTGCTGGTATGCCAGGCAGTGTGCTCCCTCCTTCTTTTATTGCCTCCTTCTTGAGTTATTTTCAACTCTTCTGCCGAGTTTGATGCTGTTTCCCTTAACACTCATATCTCTCACCTTCACAAAATGGGCATCTGTCATGAAGCCCTTGACCTACTTTGCCATCTCTTATCTAATCAACCTCATGCAGATTCTTTCCCTCCTTTGACTTCTTACGCCTAACCTATTTCCTTAGAAGTTCCACAGGGCTCCTCTCTCAGCCACACCCTATTCAATGCCTACAAAACCCTTTTGGTTGAATTAGTCTGCTTTTTCATATTTCAATTCATATTGTATGCAGACAACACCAATATCGTCATTTCTATCTCTTAAAATATGAGCTGCACTAAAAATAAAATGATGCATGCATATCTTTAAATGGATGAATTATAACTGCTGCAACACATCAGTGACATGTCTAAGCTTCTTCGTTTTAACACACCTGCCATCCATATGGTGATGTAATGTAGAAAGTGCCCTGGGGGCATGTGCACTCATTTTGCGCAACCCCAGGGTATTTTGATTTACAGAAAGGGCAACAGACGCTTTCTGCAATACAGATTGCGCTGGAGCACATATAGCGCCAGCGTTATCACCTGTGGAAGTTCCCTCATCTGCATGAGGCCATGGCCCCATGCAAATGAGGGAATCCTTTTGCCTCTGCTCGGTATTATACGCACAGGTGCAGAGGCAAAGAGGCTGTGAGGAGTTGCACTAAGAGTGTGACCCCTAATGGCAGCCCCCTGGAGGGGGAAAGGGGATCCTATGGACTCCCCAGACATCCCCTTGCAGGCAGAGGGAAAGTCACGCACTGCATCGGCCGGCAAGGGGATCCTTCTCCCGTCTTAAAAGTGCAGGCTGGTTGAATATGCTCCCCTCTAAGGCAGCATGACTTTGCTGCTACTCTGGAAGCAGCTAATTCAATGTAATGTAATACACTTTCCCTGTTTGCGCCCGGTGCACCTGTTTTAAGGTGCTCCATGGTGCAAACAGGGAAAGTGCATCCTTTGTATAAAATTGTCTTTAACCTGGTTGCCAATCAATGGTGGTCAACCACCTGTTGATAAGTGTTTTGCAAATCAAATTAATCAAGTTATTTCTACCTGCTTTGCATTTCTGAGAACCGTTAGAAAAGTCACCTTCCTGCTGCTGGACTCACAAGACAGTGATTCAAGTTCTTGTTTCTTCACACCTGGACTATGACAACTCACTCTTTCTTGGCCTTTCTCAATGCTTTCTCTTTCACCCCAAACAGTGCCGAATTCTGCTGCATGTCCCTTGAACCTACTTCCCATTAGTCCATTTCTCCTTACCTCCCAGCTCTTCACTGGATTCATGTTAGGAAAAAGGTTAATTATTTAATCCTTATTTCTGGTACACCATGCTTTGTCTGATTCCTGTCTTTCCTACATTTGAGAAAAACGAATTCCATACCACCGTACTTGTGCTTTACCACCATACCACCACTTGTTCAATCCTTCATTCAGCACATCTGGTTCTCATCTCACGCATCTATCAAAGTCATATGGTTAGTTGCTCCTTTTCCTATCTTGATGCTAAGTACTGGAAATCCCTCAGAAGTACCATTTCATATTCCTTATTCAGCAATTGAAAACGTGGCTATTCCAACTCCAACTATTCGCTTTTCTTCTAGTTCCCATGTTCACTGCCTTCTTCCAGTGACAGGACACCATTTTGGGCAACAGCAGCCTTTATAAAACTCAACTCATATGCTGCCTCCTCAACACAGTGCCCTAAGAGATTTCTGAGGGTGCCTTACTGGCTTGTGTCCAGTACTCCTGTGAGGAACCCCTTGACAAGACGGAATTATTTAAATTCTTTCACGTGACCTGAACATTTTTCAGTTTCTTCTGCAGGATCTGAGAAGGTGGGGCATCAGAATTGAATCTGTAGGCTCTGCAACCTTTTCAGTGTTTTAGGTCTACTATTCGAAATACAATTTTTAAAACAATACATAGAAAAATGATAAGCTCGAAAATAAAGCAGGAAGCCTGAAAAAATTTGAAAATATAATATTTAGAATGGATAAGGAAGAGGAGTATGGTTTGGGTTAGCTTTAGATTAATGATAAGGCTTGGACATAAGGTTAAGCTATGGCTATGGTTCCGTATACAGTAAAAGTCTGGGTTGGGATGAGGTTTGGTAATAGGAATATGGCTAGACAAATATCAGGGAACTTAAGAGATAGGGTTCAGGTATAGTGCTTGTGTTAGGAATAAAGTTAGGAATAGGTTAACAGATTGTGGTAGAGTGTGTTATAATTTTAAGGGTACGTTTGAGTTAGCATTAGGGATAGGTGAATCAGAAGGTTAGTGTTATGTGGGAATAGTACAAAGGTATATAAGAGTAAGGGGTTAGTAATAGAATAAGCATTAGGGTTCGGGCTTGGCATTAGGTTAAGGGTGTGTTTCATCTATCTTATATAAAGATGATGGGAAATACATTTCAAACCTTTCGCTTTCATACTAATTGCCAAATAAATATACTGCATCAAAACTAACAAATTCTGGTTTTTCACTTTTATTTTCAAAATTAATTTTTTTTAATTTTTAATTTTTAATTTCAGGCCTAAATTAGTTGTAGGTCCCCTAACCTGGAGCAGAGTGCTCATTTGCAGGAGTTTGACTACTGGCTGGTGAGTTCACAATGCTGGAATATTTTTCTTTTCTGATTTATCTCAGAAGTATTGATATATGTGTCCAATGCCAGTAGTTTGTTTAGCAGCAAGCCCGCTGGGCACATGTACTTCTGAGATTTGGGCACAGTCTGGATCTCAGTGTGTGTGATGGCCGTGTTGGAGTACTGTCATAAAGATTTGCAAAGTTAGAAGCAGTATCCTCTTCTTCTCACACTTACAATTCTAAGAAGCACGGAGCATTGCATAACATTAAAAGGGATTTCTCTCCTGCCCTTTTGCAGAAAAGCATAAGTGAAATTATTCAGCAGTGTTAGACCTGGCACCATTGGCGTGGGTCTCCCTTCCATTTTTGCTGTTGCCTCATGTGTTTTTGCTCGTGTTAGATGCTTTGGGCACTGTGCCACTGCTGTCCAGTGCCACAGTGCGAGTGCTCCCTACTGTAAATGAATGTATGGATTAGTGATTCCATGATTGACTGATTTGGTTTACTTGTCAGACCCTAGTATAGGGCACTGAGTGTGCCCAGGGCTTGTGAATCCAAATGCTGCTGGTGGGCTTGCAGCACTGGTTGTGCCACCCACAGAAGCAGCCCTGTAAAATGTGTCTAAGGTCTGCCATTGCAGAGCCTGTGTGCAGTCTGGTACTGTCATGCTGACTGTGCAAGTGCACCCACTTGCCAGTCCCTAAACCTTCCCTTTTCTTCATATCAGACACCCCTATGGTAGGCCCAAGGGCAGGGTGCATTGTAAGAATAAGGCAGGTAATACCCTGATTTGTGTGGCACGTCCTAATAGTGAATTACAGCCATTTTCGTTTTTCACTATTGCAAGGCTACCTGTTCTCCATAGGCCAGAATGGGCTGTTAGATTATTACATGTTTATAATCTTAACTGATCAGAGAACATGGTAGAAATTCGAGCTTACATCTTTTAGTGAAGGTGGTTTTAACATTCTGTGTTTGAAAATGCCACTTTTAGAAAGTAGGTATTTTCTTGCCTAACCTTTCAAGCCTGCCTCCCACAAAGCTGGCTCCACCTCGTGGGGAGCGGCTGATGTCTCTGCCCTGCACAGTGAATGAAGAGAAGGAATCCTGTCAACCAAGTGCTCCAGGGCTGTACTTGCCTTCCACAATGCTGGCTCCACCTCCTGTGGGGCGTCTGATGTTTCTGGCCTGCACTGTGAAAGGAAAGGAGAAGTCTGGTAAACAGAGTGCTCAGGAACTGGTTTGGACTGGGCAAAGGCCCCTCTGCCCTCAGAGGACAAAGGATTTTGGGGTATAAGTAGTGGGACCCTGATCCCAAGAATTTAGATCACTTTTGGAACAAGAAGAAATCTTTACAGAGGAGCGGAACCTTAAGAAACTAAGGAGAGACTATCCTTAAGCTGAAGTGCTGCTTGGGGGATTGGCCTGCAGTGGTTTGCCTGACTGCCAAAGGAAGGAGAAGAGACTTGGTGTGCTTATTTCAACTTGTAAGGATCTCCAAGGGCTTGGAACAGAGCTGGCCTCTTGCTGAAGTCTCAGGGACAACAGACTTCAACCCCGCAGCTCCCCAGAGTTCTTTGGAAGTGCCTGCTGCTGTTTTGGGCCTTCTGAGGGACTGCGTGTCGCAAGGAACTGGAAGTGCGCTTCTGAACAAGGGTGTTGCCGCTGGAGTTGTCGCACTGCACCACATCAAGAGAAGCGTCTCGCAACGAAGAGGAAGCGTGTCGCAGTCGCTGCTGCCTGCCGTCGCACTTCTGAACAAGGGTGTCGCCACTGGAGTTGTCGCACTGCACCGAATCGAGAGAAGGGTCTCGCAACGAGGAAGAAGCGTGTCGCCGTCGCTGTTGTTGCCGTCGCACTTCTGAACAAGTGTGTCGCCGCTGGAACTGTCGCATTGCACCGCATCGGAGAAAGCGCCTCGCATCCCCGAGAAGCGCGCCACCGTCGGAGCTGCTGTCGTCGCATTTCTGAACAAGGATGTCGTCGCTGTAGTTGTCGCATCGTGAGGAAGCTTCACGCATCGTGGGAGAAGAGTGTCGCAGTTGGAGCTGTTGCCATCGCACTTCTGAACAAGGGTGTCGCCGCTGCAGTCCACGCATCGAACCGAGAACTTCTCGCATCCCCGGAGAAGCGTGGCGCATCTGGAAGATCTTCACGTCTTTATTTCTTTGCACCAGAACTTTGCCGCATTTCCATCGCTGCGACATTGCTTGTCATGGAAGCGCAACGCATCGTAAGATACATTGACGCAAAGTTTCACATCTTAAGAACTGAAGTGAACTAAGCTAAAAACTACCATCTTAAAGTAATAGTATTGTGCATTTCTGTTGTTTATGGTCTTTTGGTAAATCTATATAAAGCATACTTATTTTTGATATAAAACCTGTGTGGTGTCCATTTGTAGTGTTGTCACTGGATTACTGTATGTGGTCACAAATGCTTTACACACTGCCTCTGAGATAAGCCTGTCTGCTCATGCCAAGCTATCAAGGGGGTGAGCAGGGGTTATTTTGGGAGTGTACCCCCTTACCCTGACTAGAGGCAAGGGTCCCTATTTTTCACAAGTACCTACCTGTGCCAACTAGAGGCCCCCAAATCTAACATTGATGGTCAGTGGTGAGGATTCTGGACTTGCATTTGTGACTTATGTACAGTGATTGGTGAACACTACTTAGTGAGTGCAGACCATAACGCAACCACATACTTTTTGAATTTTCTATTTTTGAAAGATGCCAAATTCAGTTGTCATGGAGAGAGCAGAATCTGTAGCCTCTATTGATTGTGAATGGGAAGAAGAGAGGCTGGAAAGCTACAAAGTATCACAGCTGAAGTACTTCTGCAAGAAATGTAATGTTTCCACTTCTGGGTTCAGAGTGAAGAAAGAATTCTACAAGGTGCTGAGGGCCTGGGTAGAAGCAAGGAAAACCCCAGAAATTGAGGAGGGGGATGACCATTCATATGTATAGCTGGAAGAGCCAGTGGGCCAAGGAGGAAGGAAAGTACCTTCCCCCGCAGGTAGCAGTGCTTCTGGCAAGAGTCTGTCTCCAGAGGAGTTGGAGGACAGAGAGAGATCTTGGAGGCATGAAATGGAGATGACCAAGTTCAAGGTGAACAGGCAACTGGAGTTAGAAAATAGGAGATTAGACATAGGGAAAAAAGGTCACAGTTTGAGCATGAAGAGGTTTTGAGGGAGTTGGAGTTTAAAATCAAGAGTTTAGAGGTTACTCCCTATGGTGGCAGCGTACCGTCAGTGCCTGTGGAAGCTAGAGTATACATTCCCAAAGATGTGGTGAAAGAATTCTATAAAAATGATGATATTGGGCAGTGGTTCAGAGCCTATGAGGTAGCCATGTCTTCCCACCGGGTCCCTGAGAGAGATTGGGGGCGGGGTTGATGGGAAGGTTCCTTAGTGAGGGGCGGGACACACTGTTAGACTTGCCTTCAGATTTCCACAATTCATACAGCCACATGAAGGATGCATTAATGTCTAGGTATGGTTTGACCCCTAAACTCTATAGACAGAGGTTCAGGAAATGCAAAAAGTTAGAAAACAGTACCTGGGTAGAATATGTCACTTTCTTTTGCAGAGCATTGGATGGTTGGGTGAAGGGCAGCAAGGTTAATGATTTTCAAGGTCGCTTTGATTTGATTGCAGGGGAGCACTTGTCTGATAATTGTTTTCCAGAGCTGCGCCAGCATCTGATAGATAGCAAGCTGACTAACCCTAGGAAGCTTGCTGAGGAGGCGGACCGCTGGGTTAGCACCAGGGTCCACAAGGGTCACATGGGAGACTCAGCCAAAGGTGGGCAGGGTCCCCAGCAGAAGAGTGGGGGGGGCAAGGGTAAACAGAAGGAGTTCCGTAAAGGTCCCCAAAGTAATCCCCAAGGGAACCAAGGGAAAGGTTCCCAGCCTCCCCCTGAGAGAAAGCAGGGGGTCCCGACAGGTAGTCCTGTTCCACAGGGGCCCATAAAATATTACAACTGTGGGGACCTGGGTCATAAGGCGAATGATCCCAGGTGCCGCCTATTTGGAAAGAAAGCACCCACTGGTGCTCCGCCCCGGCAGATGGCTAGTGTAGCCTTTGGGGAGGAGATTAATGTCCAAGGTGGGTGGGGTCCCGCAGAGATGACCCTCGTCTCTTTAGGAGACTGTGAGGTGGTCCCAAGTACCCAACTGCCCAGGAACACTAAGAAATATGGGCAGTGGGTGACCATCAATGGCCACAAGGTGGAGGCTCTTAGAGATACAGGAGCCAGTGTGACAGCTGTCAAGTGTCACCTGGTTTCTCAAGAGCAGATTGTCCCTCATGCATTTTGCCGAGTTGTTGCTGCCGACAACACAGAGAGCCATTGTCCAATGGGTCAGGTTCCCTTTGAGTGGGGGGGTCTCTGGTACTCTTCAGGTAGCTGTGAGGCCCGCCATGCCTGTTGACTGTTTGTTGGGGAACGATTTGGAGAGCTCACCTTGGGGAAAGGTGGAGAAGAGTACTCACCTGGAGATGTTGGGTCTGCCTGACTAGGCGTGTGTGACCACCCGGTCAATGGTAGCCAGTAGGGGTGCTCAAGAGGACCTGGAGCCTGAGAGGGAGGCCCAGGAACCTGCCTTAGAGAGAAGAGGCCGGGGGCGTGGGAAACCGGCCCCCGACATTCCCACGGCCCAGGAGGAGGTAGACCTTGAGGGGGATGCCCTGGAGCCTGCCGGGGAACAAGTAGCTGAACTGGGGGACCTACCTGAGCTGACCCATTGGCAGCAAGAAGGAGGCCCCTCCAGGGAAGAATTCTGGAGGGAGCAGAGAGAATGCCCTTCTCTTGAGGGTTTGCGGCGACAGGCTGCAAGCCAGGCAGCAGGTGACCAGTCAGGATCACATTGGATTTACTGGGAGAATGGTCTCCTGTATAGTAAGCCTAAGGTTGCTGAACCTGGGTCAGCCCGTGTGCTGGTGGTACCCCAGAGTTTCAGAGCCTTTCTACTAGGGCTGGCTCATGATGTGCCGTTAGCAAGACATTTGGGGCAGGACAAGACCTTTGAAAGGCTTGACACCCACTTTCATTGGCCCCAAATGCTCAAGCATTCAGACACCCATTGCAGGACCTGTCAGACTTGCCAGGCAAGTGGAAAGAATGGGAGGAAGCAGCAGGCTCCACTCCAGGCATTCCCTGTGGTCAGTATCTCCTTTGAACGGGTGGGGATTGACATTGTGGGGCCACTGGACTCCAAGACAGCCATGGGCAACAGGTTCAGCCTGGTCTTGGTGGACCATGCCACCCGGTACCCGGAAGCCATACCTCTCAGGACAGTGACGGCCCCCGTGGTGGGATGAGCACTGATGGGAATTTTCTCCCGAGTGGGATTCCCTCACGAGGTAGTGTCTGACCGGGGCACCAACTTCATCTCTAAGTATATGAAGTCCCTGTGGCAGGAGTGTGGGGTAACTTACAAGTTCACCACTCCTTACCACCCCCAAGGGAACGGGTTGGTTGAAAGGTTTAACCGAACCCTAACAGGCATGATAATGGGTCTTGAGGAACCCATGAGGCATAAGTGGGACGTCTTCTTACCATGCCTACTCTTTGCATACCGTGAGGTGCCACAGAAATCTTTAGGGTTCAGTTCCTTTGAGCTTCTCTATGGACACCCAGTCAGAGGACCTCTGAGTCTGGTCAAGGAAGGCTGGGAGCAAACTCCCAGGAAACCTCCCCACTATGTATATAGCTACATACTGGCCTTCAGGAACCAGACTCGGCGTTTCAGGCAACTCGCTGAGGCGAATCTGGAAGCCAGCCAGGAGGAGATGAAGCGATGGTATCCAGGAGGAGATGAAGCGATGGTATGACCAGAATGCCACTCTGGTAGAGCTTCAGCCTGGTCAGAAAGAGTGGGTCATGGCCCCAGTGGAGCCCTGCACACTCCAAGATAAGTGGACCAGACCGTTTGAGGTTGTGGAGCGCAAGAGTCCAGTTACCTACTTGGTGGACTTGCCGTCTCCCAGGAACCCCTTGAGTGTCCTGCATGTCAACTGCCTTCAGCCCCAGTTGGAGAGGTCCGAAGTGGGCATGCTCTTAGCAACAGATGCTGGAATGGAGGAGGAGACTGAGCTTCTTCCTGACCTCCTGTCTGCAACAGAGTAAGATGGGTCAGTGGATGGTGTTAACCTCTCTTCCACCCTGACCCCTGAGCAACAGAATGACTGCCGCCAGTTGCTGGGACAGTTTTCTGACCTGTTCTACCTGGTTCCTGGTATCACAGATTGGTGTGTCCATGATGTGGACACAGGAGACAGCTTACCTGTGAAGCACAAAACTTACAGGGTAACTGACATGGTGAGGGCTTGCATCAAAGAGGAGGTCTCAAAGATGCTTGCGCTAGGGGTAATTGAGTCCTCTAGCAGCCCTTGGGCCAGCCCAGTGGTCTTGGTCCCAAAGGCTGCAGTGCCGGGTGCCACACCAGAACTCCGGTTCTGTGTGGACTACCGAGGGCTCAATTCGGTCACGAAGACTGACGCGCACCCCATCCCCAGAGCTGATGAGCTCATTAATCGGCCAGGGGATGCACGGTACCTCAGCACATTTGATTTAACGTCTGGGTACTGGCAGATCACCTGGACTGATGGGGCAAAGGAGAGGTCAGCATTCTCCACACCAAATGGGCACTTCCAGTTCCGGGTTATGCCCTTTGGGATGAAGAATGCCCCTGCCATCTTCCAGAGGTTGGTCAACCAGGTGTTGGTTGGACTGGATGAGTTCAGTTTCACCTACCTGGATGACATCGCAGTGCTCAGCGCCAGTTGGGAAGAACATCTGCACCACCTCTGGGAAGTGTTGTTGGTGCTGCGGAAGGCAGGCCTCATGATCAAGGCAAGTAAGTGCCAGATCGGGCAGAGGTCCGTGGTGTACTTGGGACACCAAGTTGGGAGCGGCCAGGTGGCACCCCTACAGCCCAAGATTGAAACCATCCTGGCTTGGGAACCCCCCAAAACCCAGACAGAGGTGAGAGCCTTTTTAGGACTCACCGGGTACTACAGGAGGTTTGTCAAGGGGTATGGCAACATTGGTGCACCCTTAACAGAGCTGACCTCCAGGAAGCAGCCCAAGAAATTGATTTGGACTGACACCTGTCAGAAAGCTTTTAAGGCCCTGAAAGCTGCCATGTGCATGGTGCCCGTGCTCCTGGCACCCAACTTCTCCAAAGAGTTTATCGTTCAGACAGACGCTTCAGAGCATGGTGTGGGGGCTGTTTTGTCACAGATGAATGAGGAGGGCGTAGATCAATCTGTCGCCTTCATCAGTAGGAGGCTACTTCCACGGAAACAGAGGTGGAGTGCGATTGAGCGTGAGGCATTTGCTGTGGTCTGGGCACTGAAGAAGCTGAGACCCTACCTGTTTGGGACTCACTTCTGGGTTCAGACAGACCACTGGCCCCTCAGATGGTTAATGCAGATGAGGGGCGAGAATCCAAAGCTGTTGAGGTGGTCCATTTCCCCACAGGGGATGGACTTTACGGTGGAACACCGCACTGGTACAGAACACGCCAACGCTGATGGTCTGTCCAGATTTTTCCACCTTAGTGATGAGAACTCCCAGGAGGTAGGGTAGTTCTCCCCACATTTCAGCTGGAGGGGACACGTGTTAGACCTGGCACCATTGGCGTGGGTCTCCCTTCCATTTTTGCTGTTGCCTCATGTGTTTTTGCTGGTGTTAGATGCTTTGGGCACTTTGCCACTGCTGTCCACTGCCACAGTGCGAGTGCTCCCTACTGTAAATGAATGTATTGATTAGTGATTCCATGATTTACTGATTTGGTTTACTTGTCAGACCCTAGTATAGTGCACTGAGTGTTCCCAGGGCTTGTAAATCCAAATGCTGCTGGTGGGCTTGCAGCACTGGTTGTGCCACCCACAGAAGCAGCCCTGTAAAATGTATCTAAGGTCTGCCATTGCAGAGCCTGTGTGCAGTCTGGTACTGTCATGCTGACTGGGCAAGTGCACCCACTTGCCAGTCCCTAAACCTTCTCTTTTCTTCATATCAGACACCCCTATGGTAGGCCCAAGGGCAGGGTGCATTGTAAGTATAAGGTAGGACATTCCCTGATGTGTGTGGCATGTCCTAATAGTGAATTTCAGCCATTGTCGTTTTTCAATATTGCAAGGCTACCTGTTCTCCATAGGCCAGAATGGGCTGTTAAATTATTACATGTTTATAATCTTAACTGACTCAGAGAACATGGTAGAAATTCGAGTTTAGTATGCCTGATCTCAGAATGATAAAATACATCTTTTAGTGAAGGTGGTTTTAACATTCTGTGTTTGAAAATGCCACTTTTAGAAAGTAGATATTTTCTTGCCTAACCTTTCAAGCCTGCCTCCCACAATGCTGGCTCCACCTCCTGGGGAGCGGCTGATGTCTCTGCCCTGCACAGTGAATGAAGAGAAGGAATCCTGTCAACCAAGTGCTCCAGGGCTGTACTTGACTTCCACAATGCTGGCTCCACCTCCTGTGGGGCGTCTGATGTTTCTGCCCTGCACTGTGAAAGGAAAGGAGAAGTCTGGTAAACAGAGTGCTCAGGAACTGGTTTGGACTGGGCAAAGGCCCCTCTGCCCTCAGAGGACAAAGGATTTTGGGGTATAAGTAGTGGGACCCTGATCCCAAGAATTTAGATCACTTTTGGAACAAGAAGAAATCTTTACGGAGGAGCGGAACCTTAAGAAACTAAGGAGAGACTATCCTTAAGCTGAAGTGCTGCTTGGGGGATTGGCCTGCAGTGGTTTGCCTGACTGCCAAAGGAAGGAGAAGAGACTTGGTGTGCTTATTTCAACTTGTAAGGATCTCCAAGGGCTTGGAACAGAGCTGGCCTCCTGCTGAAGTCTCAGGGACAACGGGCTTCAACCCCCCAGCCCCCCAGAGTTCTTTGGAAGTGCCTGCTGCTGTTTTGGGCCTTCTAAGGGACTGCGTGGCGCAAGGAGCTGGAAGCGCGACTCAACGAAGCCGAAGCGTGTCGCCGTCGCTGCTGCTGCCGTCGCACTTCTGAACAAGGGTGTCGCCGCTGGACTTGTCACACTGCACCGCATCGAGAGAAGCGTCTCGCAACAAAGAGGAATCGTGTCGTCGTCGCTGTTGCTGCCGTCGCACTTCTGAACAAGGTTGTCGCCGCTGGAGTTGTCGCACTACACCGCATCGAGAGAAGGGTCTCACAATGAGGAAGAAGCGTGTCGCTGTCACTGGTGCTGCCGTCGCACTTCTGAACAAGGGTGTCGCCGCTGGAACTGTCACATTGCACCGCATCGGAGAAAGTGCCTCGCATCCCCGAGAAGCGCGCCGCCGTCGGAGCTGCTGTCGTCGCATTTCTGAACAAGGATGTCGTCGCTGTAGTTGTCGCATCGTGCGGAAGCTTCACGCATCGTGGGAGAAGAGTGTCGCAGTTGGAGCTGTTGCCGTCGCACTTCTGAACAAGGGTGTCACCGCTGCAGTCCACGCATCAAACCGAGAACTTCTCGCATCCCCGGAGAAGCGTGCCGCATCTGAAAGATCTTCACGTCTTTATTTCTTTGCACCAGAACTTTGCCGCATTTCCATCGCTGCGACATTGCTTGTCGTGGAAGCGCAACGCATCGTAAGGTACATTGACGCAAAGTGTCGCATCTTAAGAACTGAACTGAACTAAGCTAAAAACTACCATCTTAAAGTAATAGTATTGTGTATTTTTGTCGTTTATGGTCTTGTGGTCAATCTATATAAAGTATACTTATTTTTTATATAAAACCTGTGTGGTGTCCATTTGTAGTGTTGTCACTGGATTACTGTATGTGGTCACAAATGCTTTACACTCTGCCTCTGTGATAAGCCTGTCTGCTCGTGCCAAGCTACCAAGGGGGTGAGCAGTGGTTATTTTGGGAGCGTACCCCCTTACCCTGACTAGAGGCAAGGGTCCCTATTTTTCACAAGTACCTACCTGTGCCAACTAGAGACCCCCAAATCTAACAAGCAGGCAATGAGGAATGTCTAGGGCACTATACCAAGGCCCTAACTCAAGAGGATTCTCTATTTCTACAGAGCTGTCCCAAAAGGATTTAGTCTTCCAGGATGAAGATGACATTTTTTAACACATGCAAATATGTCTCCTATCTTCACTAAGAGAATGTGCTGGACCATAGCAGAGATAACTTTGTATTTCAATCTAAGGAGGAATCTGGACCATCTAGCAGACCTGTAATGAGACAGTATAAAAATTTCAAACAGGCAGGATATCCAGTGCTCCAAAAGAAAATGCATGTTATACCTAGGGTCTGGAAACACCCAGATAAACTCTTCCTCCACCTATTTCATGTGTAATATCAATGTTTTGTGAGCACCCACAGATTGGTTGCAACATGGGCAATCCTTCTATCCAGCCATGCATTTCCTTTAAATAATCATCATGAGAACATAATGTGGCTGCATTATTTAAGATAAGGGCAGGACTTTGAAGCCATAGTGGAGAGTTAGGAATGCCCTGCCTAATTTGAGCACATACAGAAGGATACAGTGGGTTGCTCTGGTTTGGCCTTCGACAAACTGTGTTCACCATTGGCTGCAAAAGCTTATGTAGTAGAAGGATGATATCTTAGAGACAAGAAGCTGATCTTCTTCAAAGATGTGAAATTGCTTAGAGCTCAGCCTGAAGAAAAAGTGTGCAAGATGTCGAAATTGTACAAGTCTGTAAGAGCAATGTAGTGGAAGGCACGCCTTTGAATTAAACAACAGCTTTGGTAGAACGTTTTCCTGAAGATTTTCCTCTCAGTAGCGCAGCTTCTTGAGAAATAGCTGTCATGGTACTTGCCATCTAAACTATGGAAAGGGAATCCTTTCAACCTGCACAAGTAATCATCCACAAAGATGCCAACATAGCTATTTCAAAAGTTATTTTGGGGGCTTGAAAGAGGTGGATCACTGACATACTATCAATTCTACAAAAAATGTTATACGCGAATATATGAAAGTTATTCTCGATAGCAAAAATATCAATTTGGTATACTTAACTATTAAAATCATTAATATTGAGTATACAAATATAATTTACCCCAAAATAGATTTTTACTTATATTGCTAACAAAAATATTGGATACACTAATATCGCCGCATATAAATAAACATGCAAAATGTCAAAAATATAAATTAACACAATATGAAGCAGACTGAGAGTGAACGCAGGAGAGCAGACGCAGTACGCACTGCATAGCATCGAGCACCCAGTGTCGATCAAGGGGCGTGGCCTAGGCACGAGCCATGCAGCCGAAGCTGCAAGGTGTGGCGCCTCTCTGAAGACTCTTTTGAAGGTTCTGAAAGTTGGGTACCTGCGGCCGCGCCCAAGGAGTTATCTTCACAAAGGAGAAACTGGCAGAGGAACCAGGGCCACATCACAGAACGCCTCGAGGCAGTGCAGCAGTGGTCCTGGCTGACTTTTAGAGCCCAGCCCTATCAAGCCCACGGAAGCAGCCGTAGCCAGCGTGGAATCCTCACCTCTGTCCTCTGACCCAGTGGGAGGTGCAGCCTTTCACTGTGCTCCCCCTGTTTGCAGATTCACTGGTTGGGCCCTCCTCTCTCACCGTGTAGGTGAGATGAGTTGGGGGTGTTATTGTGGTGGGGGCGACACGGAACAACTAGTTGAGTTGATCTGGGTGGGCTGGCAGTTATCGGGCTCAGCCTGTCTCGGCTGTGTGCATTACACCACTGTGAGAGGGGGTCGAGGGCTGGGTCTTGCTGTGGCTGGTCAGCTGGTGGCTTGGGTGCAGTTTGTGGGAAGGGACTCATCCTTTTATGGGAATGATTTTGGTTACAGATTCATCAGGAAGTGACAAAGGGGGCTGATAGGGGCCTGGAACAGCTAGCCACTGTGGAGTCTTGGGCCTCATAAGCTGTGGAAGTGCCTGGAAGGCGTTTCGAGGAAGCCACTGTACCAGCCAATTTTGTGTATAGGGTGGTAGGTGCGGTCTCGATTACAGCCTCCCTCTGTAGGGGCAGTCTTGGTTAGCCCAGGTGTTTCAGTGTCCAAGGTTGCCGACTTGGTGAATAGAAGGCTTTTGATTTCCCTGAGTGGCTTGTGCCCATGTCTCAACATTAACTTTACTATTGGTAGCCTATATAACCAGAAAGGATGACAGCCAAAAAACTGAGGTCAGGGCGTACATTAACCCCTAGACTGTGTCAAAAGACCAAAGCCAACCTTCTGAGGAATACAGCTTCCATCCAGCCCCACTTAAAGGGAGTAGCATATTATCAGATTACTTTCAGAAACTACCTGGTTATAACCCCTCAGTTCTAGATGCCGCACAGTCAATACCTCTGGAGGAGGCAAATGAGGAAGTCAGCCCCCTGAAGTCACAGGTTGTGGAGAAGTTGGCTGCTCCCATTGCACCACTGCCTCAATTACCAGCTCTGCCTGTTTGTCATTCCCTAAAGGAGTGGCCATCCTAATGCTCACTGTCAGGGGGAGTGGATATTGAGATTTCACCTGTATCCTTAGTCTCTCAGCCCTCATTAAGTTTGAATTCTATTCTACCTGAGATCTCTCCATTTAAAGCAGTGTCCCTGGCCTTGGATGGGAGGGGGAAGCACCACCTGAAACACCAAAGCAGCAGAAACAATCTATGGCCTGGTAAAATCTATGGCCTGGTTCTCGAGTTCACCCAGCTGTACAATGTTGGATAAGGCTAATCTTTCTGCTTCATCCAAACTATTGCTGAATTCTCCAGTGAATACCTCAGCAGATTATGTATGCTTTTCCAGATCTTTGCAGATTCTTGCACGTATTTTGGCATCCAGTCTATCCTTACTGGAAAAAAACACTGACAGTTCAGATTATATCTTAGATATTTATCATTTATACTGAAGAATTTACCTGTAAATTTAAACAGGAAAGAGAGCAAACCCAATGCAAAGAACTTTGTAGCTTGCCTAGTGGATATGAGTACCCAGGTGGGGATCCTAGGATTTTTCGTATGAACGATGTTATTAAATACTAAACGTTCTAATCATATCTTAAAACAGAGTATCGCATGGGTTTGCTAAAATAAGCTAAAAACATATCTAAAACATATGTCCTAAAAATAAATTACAAAACCATTGCTATGCATAATGTGTTGTACATATTAAAGGCAATTTTCCATTCTAAGCATAGGGTCACATTGGAATACTAAAAAGAATGAACCAAAATATATACATGTGAAGAAATGGCTCGTAAATACAGAAGAAAAAAAGGGGCCGAAACCATTTCACATCAGGTTACACAAGTCAAATTGTTATTCATGACAAGGTGGAATACTGTCCCTGGAAGTGTTATCAAAGAATTCTGTTCTCTATGAATAGTTCTACTATAAGCAAATTACTGTTCCAAAAAATGAAAAATATAATTTTGGGACAGGGAAAGAGAAAAGAAAATCATAGAAAAAGCTCCAAAGTCAATATCACGATTGAAAAAAAAAATGAAGGCCTAATTCAGAATCTCTCCGGAACACTGTGTGCTTGAACCAAAAGTCAGTGTGTGGGGATGGAGAAAACATAACATTTTCTAATCCTGTAAACAACAAGTCATCTACCGTTGTGGGTGAGAGCTGGAATACCTTGTGTAGAAGATCAACAGCACATACATGCGAACTATCGCCTTCAGCATGGGAAGCATCAGCAATGTCCGGATTGTTTGTTACCTGCGTGCCTGGTGTTTCCTCTCGTACCTCAGCAGCAGCATGTTGCGTCTGTGAGATCTCAATGAATGGCGTCATCAGGATTGGTAGCCGCTGGGGACAACACATAGCATGGTCCGTTATCGGGTCCAGCAGAGTATCGATACCCGTAGGCATGACTGATGGGAGTGTCAGACAAATGTTAGTAATGACAAAAACTCCTAGGTAATATCAATAAAGTAAACAAATTACACAATATCTATGACAATAAGAAGACCAAGGAAGATGGAAATAATATGTTCAAAGTTGTTGCTATTTTAATAATTTCTTCTCATATCATTTAAATATGATATTTATACAAAGCATTTAAAAAATAAAACACAATATTTAACACATTAGATTCAATCAATATGTATAAGTAAAAGGTTAAAAAGTGGCAATATCTTTATTAACTCGACGTGCGTTTCGGCGTATACAACGCCTTCTTCAGGAAAGCCACACAATTATCTGATTAAAATGCAATGCACCGGATGTGCAACGATGTCTTATTAATTTTAAAATCAACGGTTTCACGAAAAGGTCTGATGTCTGGTTTTCAAACAAGCTTCGTATAGGTATATTGGAAAAGCGGCCTGGTCCCACTAAATGTTAAAATCAGTAAAATGATATTCTGGAAAGCCTGTTGCAATAGAAGAAATTCAACGAAGAAACTGGAACAAGCGCTGGATATGTGATAGTGTTCCAAATATGTAGCTCAATAAGCCTACACAGTAAAGGACTTATCTGATAAAAGGAGGCTTCAAGTACGACCAGGCTAAGGATGGCTGCCGGTGACGCCTTCGGAAAAGAGTATCAAGTTTTGATACTCTTTTCCGAAGGCGTCACCGGCAGCCATCCTTAGCCTGGTCCTACTTGAAGCCTCCTTTTATCAGATAAGTCCTTTACTGTGTATGCGTCTTCCTTGGTCTTCTTATTATCATAGACATTGTGTAATTTGTTTACTTTATTGATATTGCCTAGGAGTTTTTGTCATTACTATTCAAGTCCCTGTCCTAGGAATTGAACTATCCATTGTTCAGGGGATCCTTGTTTTTTCTCAAGTGTCAGACAAATGTCCAGCACGCATTCTTCACCGCATAGCAGGCAGCGTAGAACAGGTAGGATGCAATCTTGCCAAATTGGTCTGAATGACAGAAACCAAGTGGTGTTTAATTCTCGTAGACGAGGTAAACCCAGAATTTGGACGATGCGCTCACGACACTTCATCTCCAATAGAGTTCTTTCCATGGTGAACTGGTGTCGCTGGTGATTTGGCTTGCCTTATCGTAGCAATAGGAGCCAAAATAGTATCCCTGTAACGAGTGTTAAAAGGAACGGCAGTCCGCCAAACACAGAGTGCACAAAGTTTGGAAAAATTCTGAGGACTGCTTCAAAAGGTGCTAACAGTCCTGCATACACGTTCTTAAATACATGTACAATACCGCTTGTATCAATCATGTTTAAGATACGACCTAACATTTCTGAGAAATGCACAGGGCAGTTTGTATACAAAAGGGTATGTATCTCTGCAGAAGTCCTTGCGACTTGGAGATCATAGGTTTCTTTGGCAGATGTCAAAGTAACAGTTTTTTGTAAAAGAATGGCTGTCATTCTGCTTAGAGTATCAACTCGTATAGAAGAGCTACTCAGTGAATGCCATAAAGGCAACTCCCTGACTATGTCTATTTGGGGTAACATGACCTGCATACAGCAAGTGACCCTGGATGTAACCGTTACTAGATATGGGATACCTGGCAGCAGCTGTGATCACTCAACATATTGTAAATCCCATTTGAAAGTTGACCAAAGATTGGATTAATCACTGCTGCTGGTGAACCGTGCAGGTGGCAGGATAGGTTTGTAGTGGAACCGTCACAGGCCCCGTGCAAGTTAACACCCTGACAAAGGAGAGAACCACTTAGTGCGTGTTCACAGTTTTCACCGCTAAGAAACACTTCACGTCCCCCACTCTAACATCTGTGTGTGTAAGGTAAATCCCAGGATGTCTTGATGTATTCTTTACCCAACCTTTCATATTTGCCTGCTGGTATATATATTTTTTAGGCAATACTGAAAATGGAAAGTCGTAACAGGCAGAGAAATCTTACCATGTATGATCCACTCAGTAGCTGGTTTTTCTGCCACTGTGAATGGTAATTTCTCCAGTTTTTAAATGCTCAGCACCGTATAGTCTGCTCACCTTTGTGCAAGTTTGATCTGTCTATCAGTGAGATTGAATTCTGCAAACAGTGACGTAGTATTGATTAAACGCCAAGGCACATAGCCAGAATGCAGGTTTTGAAGCGTCCAGCCTAATAGCATGATAGAACGTAGCTGTGACTGACCATGTTGCAACATGACCAAGTCTTGTTCCATGATATGACAGAGGATACAATGCTGTAAAAGAACATATCCTGGACGACAGAGTCATTAGCCCATTGTCTACTACAGAGAGAGATTTCTCTAAATTAATAGGATCAATTTCTCGTATTTGTTCTGCAGTCTATGCTTGGGTGACCTTCCATTCTTCATTATAAGCAGCGTAGATCCCGGCATATACATGAAACGATTTTGACGCGGTTTTATTGGTCCTAGCAAGAATTCCCTAAGGTCTGCACCTTCTTGAAGTAAAGTTAAGTGTTGTTTTACATCCTCTAGTGTAGCTTTCTGCAGCCAATCAAGGTAAAGTTTCCCTACACTGTAAGTTGTTACTATTCCCGGATGCTGTCTTTGGACATAACGTGGGTCTGGCCTATGAAAGTTAAAACCTTGTGTTTTGTTCAGGAATCTATCTTGACAGTTGTTTGTGTCTAAGGGCCAGAGCAACCATTTTTTCCATTCAGGATCTGCTCTGTTATTATTCAAAACCTCCCCCTGTGTAGTGTTTTCACTTGTAGGTACAGGTATAGACGGAGTGTTCATGTCTTTTATCTTGGCTATTCCATGGCAGGATGTTTGTTGGACAGGGTCATTCAAAAACATAATTTGCTCAGGGATGTGACAGGCTTTAAACAAAGCGTCTATTCCCTGTACTTGCTAATCTTTCATACCCCAGACAGTTTTCGTCTCACAGTTGGGCAATAAAGGCTGTAGAATAAATCTGTTTGGTATATATTAGCATATTTTTAATTCCTGTCTTGTTGACATTCTTAAAGTAAAGTGACTCTGCATTCAAGATATTAAACCCTGAAAAATATGGAAATTTAATTGCAAATGTTTTCGAGCTACCCTTTGGTGGCGTAGGACAATGCTCCCATTGTTTATACATAAATACATTTCTAGGTGTTGCAGATTTATGCAAGAAATGATGACCATAGTGGTTATTTTATTTATTTTATTTATTCATTTGTAAAGCGCATTGTTATACCTATCGGTGTGTCCCCGCGCTGAGACATCAGAGAGAGGAAGACATAAGGAGACTGGCTGATCGCTTAGAGGTTTTTATTTAGAAATAGCCATGTCTTCAGTTACCTGCGAAAAATAACTTCGCTGGCTTCAGTTCTCATGGTTATAGGTAGTGTGTTCCATACTTTTGCCGCCAGGTATCTGAAGGAGCGAGCTCCCATTCTGGCTCTGAAAATTCTTGGAATCGTTAGTAAGGCCATGTCCCTAGATCGTAGATCCCGGCCAGGGGTGTATCTGGATACCAATGACTTAAGGTACGATGGGCTTTTCCTGTCAGAATGCGGTGAACATAACACATAGCCTTAAACAGAATTCTTTTTTCTATAGGTAGCCAGTGTAAAGTGGCTAGAGCTTTTCTAGTATTAGTTCTCCTCGGGAGGCTGAGAACCAGGCGGGCTGCCGCATTCTGTATTCTCTGTAGAGGCTCCTAAATACAATACATTTCCATAATCTAATTGCGATGTAACTACGGCATGAACTACTGTTCTCCTTGCATTTACAGGGAGCAGGTCAATGACTTTCCTCAAAGATTTCATTGCTCCATAGCACTTCCCCGCAATTTTCCGTATCTGGCTATCAAATGACAGCTTAGAGTCGACTCAGATACCGAGGTTCTTCACTTCTTCCTTAGGGATCGGGACCTGTCCTAATGTGTCTGGCCACCAGGCCGAGGACCAGATGTTTGGTGATTTGCCTACCACTAAGACCTCTGTTTTGTTTCCATTTAGTTTGAGGCAGTGGTCATTCATCCAAACTGCCACTTCTTCCAGGCATTCGGAAAACCGGATAGCAGCTTGATCTTTGTTTTGAGATAGTAGTACAATTAGTTGGGTATCATCGGCGTAGGATACAATCGATACCTCGTATTTTTGGACTTATTCAGCCAACGGTCCTACATATATGTTAAACAGGGTTGGGCTAAGAGTATAACAATACAGTTGTTCATAGTCTGATGAACCTTGTTGCTGGAAATGGCACTTTTTGCAGGGGTATCCCCAAACTTTTTGCTTCTTCCTCCCTTGTTTTTCCTGACCTGTGGTTGTTGGCAATAGGACTCTGGGCACTTTACCACTGCTGATCAGTGCTAACGTGCATATGCTCTCCCTGTAAATTATTATTGTGATTTGTTATCCATGATTGGCATATTTTTTTTTTACCTGTAAGGTCCCTAGTAAAGTGCACTGAGTGTGCCAGGGCTGGTAATTCGAATGCTACTAGTGGGCCTGCAGCACTGATTGTGCCACCCACCTGAGTAGCCCTAAAATGGTGTCTCAGGCCTGCCACCGCAGTGCCTGTGCGCAGTCTGTGAACAGCCATGTAGTCCTGGCCATTCCCTTTTCTTACACATAGAACACCCCTATGGTAGGCCAAGGTACTACCCTGGATAGGGTGCAGTGTATGTGAAAGGTAGGACATGTACTAGTGTGGGTGACATGTCCTGATAGTGAAATACTGCCAATTTTGTTTTCCACTATTGAACGGCCATCTTGCCCATAGGAAAATAATAATTTGGGCTCCCGGTTTTATGGTATTTATTTTTTGGACATTTCCGTCTGTATTTATCCATATTTCTTTTTTGCAAATTTTATCTGTATTTATCCATATTTATTTTGGGTTTTGTGGAAAAATGAAGCTGAAATTAGTATATTTCCACATTTATTTAACCGGTAAATATGCACTCATGCTTGAATGCCTACTAGGTTTCAATGCTGTAAACACCTGCAGAAGATAAATTAATGCACTTTAAATAAAATATGCACATTTTAGTATCAACCTTGTGCATATCTACTGTTGTTAAATCCTCTTTACTAAAAATTACTTTCTTTTTTAGCCCCCTTACCCATCAATCCACACAGTTATTGGCCTGGCAGAGAGTATTTAGAATTACTCAAAAAGTAAACCAATTTCCGTTTTTATCCACATTTAAAAATAAATACAGACAAGAAAATAAATGTTTTCTGTCTGTATTTATCTGTAAAAATCAGTAAAAATGGAAAACAGGGAGCCTTAATAATAATCCACATTTGTAAAGCTCGAATAATCACCCATAAGGGTCTCTAGGCACAGGGGGTCGTCGGGAAGATTAAGCAAGCTATTGCCCAGAGTCACATGGTGCTGGGCTAATCTGCCGCCAGTGCTGGGGATCGAACCGTGATCCCCAGATTCCAGAGTCAGTCGACCTGGCCACGGCGCCACACCTCACCATAGGATAGAAAGGGGAATGCTGTGTCCCATGTATACCTGCATGTATCCCCATAGGAGCAAGATGGGAAGCTGAAGTCTGGTATCCCTGAACTCAGAAATTGATAACGCATCTTTTAGGAAAGATGGTTTTTAAATTCTGTGTTTGAAAATAGCACTTTTAGAAAGTGGCTATTTTCCTGTTCAACCTTTCTGTGTGCCTCTGCCTGATTGTGTATTGACTGTCTGGTTTGTGAGTGACAGGGGCTGGGGGTGGCTGCAGGAGGCTGGGTGAGTCAGCACTAGGCTGAATAGACCTATCTGCACTTACAGTGGTGGGAGGAGTTGCACCTGGGCCTGAATGGGACTGTGCCTGCCTTCCACAATGCTGGCTCCACCTCCTGCGGTGCATCTGATGGCCCTGGCCCACACTCACAAAGGAAGAAGACATGCCCTGGCAGAGGGCACCTAGAACTGGTTTGGACTGGATCCTGGACCCCTCACACATGTAAGAACAAAGAATTTTGGGGTATAAAAGTAAGACCTGAAATCCCTGTAAATTAGACTACTTCTGCAATCAAGAGGAATCTCTGCCCAAGAAGACCAGCTGAAGAGACTGAGGAAGACTGCCCTTTCTGTGTGTTCTGGGGCTGACCTGCAGTTGCTGTATCCAAGGAAGGAGAGAAAAGGGGACTTTGCTGTGTGCTGTGCTCCCCCCACCTGCTTGAGGAAAAGACTTTGCCATGTGCTGTGTCTTACAAGAGTCTCCAAGTGCCTGAGAAGAGCTGGCCTCTGGTTCTGGGACACAGGGTTATAACAGTCCCCAAGAAGACCATCTGCTACAGCGCTGTGTGCCAGTCGCCGCGCTCAACTTGTGCGTCACTGAACTACCTGACCGTATGGTGGACTCGGTGTGCTCATCGGCTCACAGCGGAATCTTGCCACAAGGTAGTCTCGGTGTGCGCTCGGCACAAAGCTGACTCCTGCCATGAGGTTTGGCGTGGCCTCGAGCCCCACCTATATGCAGTGTGCCTGTATTCCGTAGGCGATCCTGCCTACACCGTGTAAACCTGCATGGGGACTGCTTCACCCCAAAATCATCACCAATCGCAATCACCGCCGCTGCCCGGGACGAGGAACAGCCAGAGGAAATCGCCGCCATCGGCCCGGGGCCCGCTGACATCATCGCCGCGCTGTGATTGGTCCTCGCCGGAGGTTCGACTGAGGAGCCACGCTGCAATTGGGCCCGACTGAGAAGGAGGAAAGCACCACGTGGTCGGGGGCTCGACTGCGGCGCCGCGCTGGGATTGGCCCAGCGCTCGAGGAGGACACCGCAGCCAATGATCCCCGAGGTAAGAGCGTTCCCCGGATCTGCTCGGAAGACATGGCTTCCTGACCCCGCGTGTACCAGGTAACCTGCCCTCAGTTGTGAACTGAGGCCACCGCGGGGAGAGGGAGCCACAACGAGGGACAATCACCGCTGTGGGGGCATTTGAAAGAACAGTGCCCATGTGAGTTAGGTGCAGCGGGGGAAGTGAAGAGAACGTCAGACTTTGGTATTTAAAGGACAACAAGGGCATTTTTAAAGGACAGCAGTACCAACGTGCACGCCCCCGCTACAGCGGAAGCGCAACTCTTATTATCACTGAAGGGAGTCGTGTAAGCACGAAGGAGCCATACTGAAGTGAACTTTGGGCATACAAGGTGCGTTTCTGCTGACAGAACTGTGCAGATGATAACAGAACTGCATAGGGGCTAAAGAGACCAGCGCTATTGCTACTTAACATGATTTAGCTTTTGCCAATAGTAACCTACCAGTTTGTTTTTATTAAGGAAACGAAAGTGAAAAATTTTCAAGAGACATTCTAAAGAAGGAGTACATTATGTATGTGCATTTGTGGGCATTTTTGATCTGCTCTAAACTATATATGTATAAAGATATTGGTATTTTTATAAACATCCTGTGTGGTGTTTCACTGTGTTACTGTACGTGTTAGTGCAAATACTTTACACATTGCCTTGGGGATTAGCCTGTCTGCTCATGCCAAGCTACCAAGGGAGTGAGAAGGGGTTATCTATGGCGTGTAACTCCCTTGCCCTGACTAGAGTGGTGGTTTCTGCCTGGCTTTGGCGCGAGCCTTAGCCAACGAGAAATCCCATTTCTAACATTGGTGGTCAGCGGTGAGGATTTGAACTTGTGTTTGCACTTGACCCACAGTGATTGGTGAGCATCACTAGTTTAGCGCGATCACTAGGCAACCACATACTGAACTTTTTGGGGGGTTTTTGGTTCTTTTTTTGCGTAACGCCCAGGAAGCGTCATGTCTCAGAAGGGGAGTGCAGCAAATGAAAAGGCAGAATTGGAATTTCGTATTGAGGATCTGTATTCTTACAAAAAGGATGAGCTCAGACAATTTTGCAAAGATTTTGGTTGCGCCATGAGAAGCAGCTCCAGGAAGGAGGAGCTGCAGGGAGCCTTGGAGGCTTGGTGGGAGGCTAAAGAGGAAGAGGAGGCAGATGCTGAGAATGGAGGGGAGAACCTTAGGAGGGATGGATTAGGTCACATGATCTGCCAGTGGGCGGACCGGCCTCAAGGGCTGGGCGCAACCATTCCAGTAGGGGACTCTCTCTCAGAGAACATGAGCTAGAAGTTTTGAAACTCAAGAGCCAGATGGAGAAGGAGCGCTTGGAAAGCGAAAAGAGAGTTGAAGAGAACAAGCACGCTCTTGAGGAAATGAAATATCTTTTGACTTATAAGTTAAAAATGAGGGAGCTTGATCTGGAGCTCAAGAGGCTTGAGGCCATGAGTGTCTCAGCCCAGGAAGTGAGTTTTTCCTGAGTTGGAGGTGGAGTCCAGCTCAGATGGTGGCAGCAAGATTATGGTATCTAGTGCTGAGGGAGAAGTACACACACCCAGAGATGTGGCGCCTGACTTGAGGGAGGGGGTTGACATACACCAGGGAGTGCAGGTTTATGAGGTAGCTCCAGTGGTGTGCAGTGTCCCTGAAGTAGATTGGGGAACTGACACAGGGGATCATATTCCTAGTGGTGGGAGGGACGCTCTACTGACTCTAGATGAGAGGTGCAGGGAGAGGGGTTCCCCCATGGTCGAAATCCTGGTGTGTGAGTGTGAAGACCACCCAGAAGAGTGTGGGTTGAGTGACAGTCTGACACTGTCTTGCCAATCTCAGGAGAGTGGTGTGGAGTGCTTGAGTGAGGTACTGGAGGGTGGGACAGAGGGTAGCTTGGTTAACAACTGTGGGGGGCTGTGTGATTCATTTGTTGGAGAGCATATTTCAAGTCCCAGTTTTCCAGAGCTATGCCAACACCTGGTGGAGTGTGAGTTCTCTGATTCCAGGGGGCTTGCATTGGAGGCAGACCTCTTGGATTCCAGAGGGTCTGAAGGGGTATTGGGGAGTGATCCCAAAAGGAGTGGCTCAGATATCTTCCGGTCCTGTGTGGTGGAAGAGATTCAGTGTAGCCCAGCTAGGTAGTGGGAGGGGTGTAGGGGCTCATGTTCTGTCTCAGTGGGGAAGGAGTGAGTGTGGGACTGTGTGTCCTAAGGTGCCCGGAACCCAGTCTCAGGGCCTGGAGGGTTCCTTAAGGGAACATCAGGTTGGGGGCCTAGATGGTGCTAGTAGGCCATTTGAGGAGGATCTCCTAGTGTCGGGAGAACTGGAGCATCTGTAAACAGAGCTCCAGTGGTTCTGGTGTCTGGCAGTGCTACTCCACTTGGGAGGGTGCAGAAGTCCAGAGTGAGGGGTGAGAGGGGGATGTGTTCCCCAGTGGGACAACTAGTGAGTCAGGGGCCAGCCAGAAGGGCTGAGCCTCAGAGGAGTGACCATGGTCACACCACTTCTGACCTGGGGGATCTCCGCGCACTGTCAGATGGACAGGGGTCGGGAGGTCTGCGCCAGGCAGACTGTCACACAACACATGAGACTTGTGTTACCCTCAGGGGGATACTGTGTGAGTCCCCAGAAGTCCTGGTATGCCAGTCAAGTGTTCAACCACAGGGTTTAGTCCCAAGGTTGGGAGGCCTGGTTCAGGATCTACCTGACCTGGAGGGAAGGACGTCTGTAACCAGTGTCCTGACCAGTTTGGCTTCCAGGGGGATCACCCCAGTTGGGGGCGTGCAGTCCACTGGAAGGGGGTGCAGAGGGAGGGAGTCCTCGCCTCTGACCCCGGTTCAGCCTGAGGGTTTATACCCTAGGTTAGGAAACCAGTTGCAGGAGAGAGGTCCTGAACTGGTGAGAGAGTTGTGTTCTGAGGGTGATTCTCCTGAGGGGAGACTGCGGGACCCCCGAAGGAGGAGTAGGGAGAGGAGAGCCTCGCCCGTGACCTCTGGTCAGCCTGAGGGTGCAGACCCTGGGCTGGCGGGCCAATGTCAGGATGCCATACATGACTTGGCAGGGGGGAGAGTGGAGAAAAGGTACCAGGCACCTGGGGCTACTGCCCCCCACTTTCTGATGCCACAGAGGTTAGAGAGGCCTGAGAGGCATGAGGCCTGGCTCTCATCACTGACAGCTGTCAGTGGCCACGTGGCTGGTTGCCTTGGTGGACAGAGTTGCCCCTGGGAGGAGGGCAAGAGTCACACCCTGTGGGTGGGCTGGGCCACACCATTCTGCTGGCCAGGTGGGTACTGTCTACCAGTGAGGACACATCTGTGAGCGAAGTAAGGTTAGGCGCTGCACAGATGGGGTCCCCGGGTGAGGAGAAGGGTCCCCCATGGTTTAGCCTAGTAGGCCTTGAGAGTATAGATAGGGGGAGCCAACTAGGTTCAGGAAGGCGTCGAACAGGAATAGAACCCTGCTGTTCGGGCCAGTTTCCGTGTTCTATCGCCCCAAGCAGGGAAGCCTATCGAGGTATCGTTTGGTCTACCCTGGCTTTAGGCTGGAAGGGGGTTGTGTTGGAAATGGCCCTTTTTGCAGGGTTATCCCCAAACTTTTTGCTTCTTCCTCCCTTGTTTTTCCTGACTTGTGGTTGTTGGCAATAGGACTCTGGGCACTTTACCACTGCTGATCAGTGCTAAAGTGCATATGCTCTCCCTGTAAATTGTTATTGTGATTGGTTATCCATGATTGGCATATTAGTTTTATCTGTAAGGTCCCTAGTAAAGTGCACTGAGTGTGCCAGGGCTGGTAATTTGAATGCTACTAGTGGGCCTGCAGCACTGATTGTGCCACCCACCTGAGTAGCCCTAAAATGGTGTCTCAGGCCTGCCACCGCAGTGCTTGTGCACTGTCTGGGAACTGCCATGTTGTCCTGGCCAGTGTACACACTGACCAGGTCTGACCCTTCCCTTTTCTTACACATAGGACACCCCTATGGTAGGCCCAAGGTACCCCCTGGACAGGGTGCAGTGTATATGAAAGGTAGGACCTGTACTAGTGTGGGTGACATGTCCTGATAGTGAAATACTGCCAATTTCGTTTTTCACTATTGAACGGACATCTTGCCCATAGGTTAGAATGGGGAATGCTGTGTCCCATGTGTACCTGCATATATCCCCTTTAGAGCAAGATGGGAAGCTGAAGTCTGGTATCCCTGAACTCAGAATTTGATAACGCATCTTTTAGGAAAGATGGTTTTTAAATTCCGTGTTAAGAAATAGCACTTTCAGAAAGTGGCTATTTTCCTGTTCAACCTTCTGTGTGCCTCTACCTGCTTGTGTATTGACTGTCTGGTTTGTGACTGACAGGGGCTGGGGGTGGCTGCAGGAGTCTGGGTGAGTCAGCACTAGGCTGAATAGACCTATCTGCACTTAGAGTGGTGGGAGGAGTTGCACCTGGGCCTGAATGGGACTGTGCCTGCCTTCCACAATGCTGGCTCCACCTCCTGCGGTGCGTCTGATGGCCCTGGCCCACACCCACAAAGCAGCATTCCCCGGAGCTGCTCGGAAGACAAGGCTTCCTAACCCCGCGTGTACCAGGTAACCTGCCCTCAGTTGTGAACTTAGGCCGCCACAGGGAGAGGGAACCGCAACGAGGGAGAATCACCGCTGTGGGGGCATTTGAAAGAACAGTGCCCATGTGAGTTAGGTGCAGCGGGGGCAGTGAAGAGAACATTGGAATTCGGTATTTAAAGAGAAACGAGGGCATTTTTAAAGGACAGCAGTACCGACGCGCACGCCCCCGCTACAGTGCAACTGAAGGGGGTCGTGTAAGTACGAAGAAGCCATACTGAGGTGAACTTTGGGCATACAAGGTGGGTTTCTGCTGACAGAACTGTGCAGATGATAACAGAACTTCGTAGAGGCTAAAGAGACCAGCGCTATTGCTACTTTTCGTGATTTCGCTTTTGCCAATAGTAACCTACCAGTTTGTATTACTAAGGAAACCAAAGTGAACATTTTTCAAGAGACATTCTAAAGAAGGAGTACATTATGTATGAGCATTTTTGGGCATTTTTGATCTGATCTAAACTAAATATATATAAAGATATTGGTATTTTTATAAACAACCTGTGTGGTGTTTCACTGTGTTACTGTGCGTGTTAGTGCAAATACTTTACACATTGCCTTGGGGATTAGCCTGTCTGCTCATGCTAAGCTACCAAGGGGGTGAGCAGGGGTTATCTTTGGCATGTAACTCCCTTGCCCAGACTAGAGTGGTGATTTCTGCCTGGCTTTGGCGCGAACCTTAGCCAATCAGAAATCCCATTTCTAACACTTGTAAATATTCATTATTAGCGAATGCAGTTGACATCTCTAGATCAGACATCATATTATTAACAGTCTCGAAGTCCCAATCATCACAAAAGGTAATGGAGGTAATAAAGTCACTTAATGACATTTTAAATACATTTGGAATCTTCAAAAGCTCAGACGGGCCAAAAATGTCATATTCGGTTTTGTCCCAAAGTATACCATCAGGTATAGGAATTGCTGTGATGTTCACTGCTGACAAGTCTCTTGCTTCACAATGGGATGATTTGTGTGGCTGGAGAAGTAAGTTCACTCTTTTACTTGCTGTGTCCATTTGAATATATCTTCCATTAATCAGCATACCGAGAGTTATTACCAGTGCTAACCAAAGTAGACAGAAGAATATTCCCAAAACAATCCATACTTCAATCCATTGTGAAACCAGATACTATTTTTTTCAGTAGAAGAAAAAAGTCTGTTGCTTGTTCTGTGAAAGTTCTTTGTACTGGCATTGTTTCAGGCTCATTGGGATCCTCAGAAAACGTATCAAAGTTCATGAAATAGCCAGAAGCAGTTCTGTCAATGGTTGGAATTGCATCCGTATTTGATGAAATTGCTGGAACCATTTGATCACTTGCTACTTCGTTGTAAACAGGTGTATCTGGAAGAACTGTTATTTGGGTCTCAAGAGGTACAAGGTCCATAGCATTGTTGCTTTGTCCTCTATTTCTTACTGTCGAATCTTCAAAGGTGATGAGTCTCTCAGTTTGAACCTCTTGGACTGTAGCTAGAGGAGTGCGTCTGCTACATTGGCGGAGTACACTTGGCCTACTGTTCAGTATCGGCCACATAGTGTGGTTTGATCAGGTCGATGGACACAAATCTTTTCTCCTTTTTACCAGCAAGGGGTGGCAGTAGTACTGTTCTTGATCCGTGGATTGCTAGGACAGGTACTGGTTGTCCGTAAGAAGGTCCAAATTCCTTCATATCCGCGATCTTTTCTCTGACTATTTCCCCAAGCTTTGGGATCCAGACAGGCCTTGCTGGGACGGACGGATTTGTCTCAGTGGTGGTTGGCTTCAGGACCACGTTGCTTTTTTTGCGTTCTTAGTTCATTTAAGTCCTGTAAAACAGTCAAACGATCTTTGATATCAAATTGTTTGTTTTCCACCACTGTGCCTTTCATATATAAGTACGGAACCAACATTCTAGTCCCAAACAGGACCTCATATGGAGTGACACCCCTTAGAGAACTTCTTGGCAAGTTGTTTATTGCGCGCTGGACCCCATATAAATGTTTGACCCACCCATCACCCAAACCTAATACCCTAGCTGTTATAGACTGCTTTATGTCCCGGTTTTTCTTTCCACAACAGAATTTCCCTCAGGATGGAATGGAGAAGAATACCGCAATGGTATACCCAGACTGGCCGTGGCTTCTTTGTAAGCCCTAGAGCTAAATGCAGGACCCTGGTCAGAATGTAGTGTGCCAATTGTATATGTGCCGATAAAGACTCGCAAATCTTTTATAACAGTTTGAGCGTCAGCCGAGCGCTGAGGCCACATCCATAGTAACCTAGACTTAATGTTTCTGGAATTGCATTCGTCAATGAGGACACATGTATATCGTTAGTCTGATGCTATCTAACAATGGTGTCTGAACTGGGCTGGCTACATTATAGTCAGGTGTCTGGTGGCGTTCTGTACTGCGATCTCTATTGCATGCTATACAGTTATTAATGAGGATGTGATTGAGAGTATTCATCCCTGCCCACCAGTACAACTCTTTTAACTCTAAAATTGTCTTCGAGATCCCCTGATGTATCAGAACCTCTCCCAGATGCGCTTCGTAAATCAAAGCTGCTCTACGTTCCCTGTTTTGAATTACTCTAACCCCCACTCCAGGGATTCGAGCAAACGGAACGCCATTCGCATCAATTATATACGAGTATTTGAGTGGAAACTTTTTAGGTAATGCCGCACTGCTGCCTTTGCTTGATGCATTGACAGCCAGCATTATTTCGCTGTCTATTTTGGTTTTTGAACGAGTGATTGCAGCTATGGAAGCCGTTTGCACAGCCCCTTTCGCGGCTTCATCAGTCAATAAATTCCCTTCAACGTGAACACCATCACGTTGGTGACTCAGTGTGTGTATCACGTGAGTGTTCTGTAGTCCGTTACGCAACTGAACTACTTGTTCCCAAAGCAATTTGTGCTTGATTGTGCCACCTTTTGCATCATTGAAACCATTTTTAATCCAATTCTGTAAATATTCATTGTAAGATTGAACACAGTAAAAAGAATCGCACACTATCAGTGTGGGGAATTTGCGAACTGTATTTTCAAGTGCCATCTTAAATGCTTGTATTTCAGCTCGCTGAGTTGTAAAATCTCCTAGAGATTGCGTTTTGTGACCATTGGTCTGAATTTGCCATCTCGCATGCGACCTTTAACGATAGCACACACTGCACTGTAAGCTTGTTTACTCTATGTAGCGGGTTGTGCAGATCCGTCAGTATAAATTATAAATTCATACTGGTCAACAGGGAGAATTACAGTAGGCAGAGGACATTCGTGTTCTTATTGCAGGAATGCTTGTGTTTTTAAATATGGATCAAAAACGTATGCAACATCAGTTGCAGAAAGAGAATTAACCCATTGTATCCATCTCAGATGTAAAGCTTTTGCATTTGGAATGCTAGCCTTTGTAACTGCCTCTAGGCCTGGCACAGGAGTCACAAATATAATGCATTTCCCCTGTGCTAGGGCTCTTTCCTTTGCTACAGCGGTTTGATCTGCTCTCAGAATCTTTTCTGTAGAAGTGAATTTCATTTCTGCTTGTGTATACAAGTGGGATTTGTATGCAAAGCATATCTGCTTTCTGGTGTAATATTTTGGCAAAAGAAACCATTTGAAATGTCTAATGTGGTTTTATATTTGTTACGCACAATGTTATTTATTAATGTTGTACCATGTGCGTTTTGCACTGCAAATGTTTTGCAACAAGAATTAAACTGTCTGTGAGCCAAATCTAGACGATATGTATTGTCTGGTTTGGAGACAGGAAACAAAGGATTGTTTATTGATGAGGTGCATGTTTCAATCACCCCCTGCTATTCAAGTTGATCTAAAATCTCCCTGACCTGTTTTTTAGCTTCTTGCTTAACTGGGTACTGCCTTTATGCAGTCGGTTGATTTTTTAACTTGATTTTATGGTAAGGTGAGTCCGCATCCCATCCTACATGATTTTTATACAGTGCTGGGGCTTGGGCTGCTTCCCATTTCCTGGCTAATGTATATTTTAAATGAACTGGAATATGGTTGGAGAAGGCAGGCATAATGATGTTCTTGCCATGTGGGCACTCCCTGACAAACTCTGGTGGCCAGTCCGGTTCTCCTAGAAGTATATCATAACCCTTGGAAAGATGCTCCCAAAAGAGTGCTTTCACTTTTCTTGGTATGTCTCCCTCCATCCGGAGTGTTATTTCAGATAACCTATGTGGAGAACCAACCCTGGTGTCTACAGTCTCAACTTGTCCACAGTCCACTGTCTCCAGAAGTCCCTTCAGGTTCTGGCGAGCTATTGTAACTTCTGCTGCACTGTCCAGCATGGTCTGGGCCCATTCCCTGTTCTTGAGTTGGGTTCTCAGTATTCTCGGCATGTCTGATCTTCAGACCTGCTACCGTTTTCTTGGAGAATTGAGGTTTTACTTTATTTTCCTGAACGTGTTGATCGTCTTTGGACTTCACGCGTTCTTCCTTGTTTTCTGACCGTCCTCTTCTCTCAGATGTCTGTGATGATATCTGAAAGGTACGCGAGGAACGTGTATCAGTATCTTGATATCTGTCAGGTTTTCTCAAATTATCCCTATTCCTGAGGTTGTACCTCCTTTCAGAGGGCTCCTTTTGAGGAGACCTGCCTCGGGAATGAGAAAGCTTCTCTTTGGAATTCTGTTTACTATTTTCCCACTTCTTTTAAGAAGAGGTAGGAGTGTTTTTAGGAAAGACCTTATCAGGACTTTCAGACAGTTGTGGTTTTACTGGTTTTCCTCCCAGACTGTCTCTGCCTAATTCCTCATATGATTTTTCAATTATTCTGGTTAGTTCTTGATGTTGTTCTGTAACATCAAATTCCCTTAGTTTCTGGCGGATCGCCACTGATGCTGCTTCTCCTTTAATATTAGATAATATTATTGCTGACACCTGGTCGAAATTTTTAAGTAACTTCATACCTAAATTCAGAGCAGGCTCTGCCCCGTATTAATTTTGAATCTGTTTCAGGACATCAGGTATTACAGCCATTGACGGAACACCATGTGTTTTTGTGTAGATAGCAGCAAAGACTGTGCCCCAAGAGGTGCAGTCTTCCAGATATGGTGTGATCCCCATTGGTAAACAAATTGTTAAAATTCTGTGTTTTTCAAAAGGGGTAGTATTAGGAAATACTGCTTCGATTTGATTTTTTTTTTTGAGCTAACCAGAATGGAATTTGTTTGCATTTTGCAGGAAATTTATCCATGACTGAGTGTAAAGTCTGTGGAGTAATTTTTACCGTATTCCCTTGATGAGGGGCTGGATTTTGAATTGTTAATGGACTGTGAAAGTCTGCATGACATATTGAACCAATTGTCTATATATCTTGATTAACTCCTTGAGTTGAGCAAGTAAATCTACGTCTGACATAGTTTTAATGTCAGGATGAGGTGTATAGCTGCCATATTGCTCTTGGTCTACCTAGTGGACCGAGCCAGGTAATGTGATTGTAATGTTTTAGTGCACCTTTAAATCAGATCTCATGCTCCTGGCATGTGAGTGGAATTTCAATATCCTTGAAAGGAATATGGAGCATATTATCAAGACAGGCGATAAAATTATCGCCACTTTAGCGGCAGAAAACTGCCGCTAAAACGGCGATAATGGGCTTGATAATATGCTCTATGGAATTCCAATTGAAGCTCAGGTTAGATGTCCTTCACATCTAACATGAGCTTCAATTGAAAATCTATAGACCATATTATCAAGCCCATTATCGCCGTTTTAGCGGCAGAAAACTGCCGCTAAAGCGGCGATAATTTTATCGCCTGTCTTGATAATATGCCCCTAAATTCCTCGGGTGGTTCATCTTCTTTGTAGAAGTGCAACATATGTGTTACTGGATTTGATTCTGGGAATACTATCCATGAATAGAATACCTCTCTCTGGTGAGATTCATGTGCCTCTATCACAAAAACTTCTCTACCACCTCTTGGTGTCAGACCATGTTTTATAACTTTTAGAGTGATGGCTCTCCTTAAATTTGGTGGGATGTGTATAACACCCACCTCATCTTCATTAAGACCTGTAAGGTCAGCCTCAGCTGTACCGTTGTCGACGACAACATCTCCGGTGTCGGACATTGTTTAATGAAAAATTGCAGAGCAAGTCTCAAGGAAACAAAGATAAGGTGCACAATATTTTGGAACACTGTCTCCTTCAACGTTGAACAAAACCAAACAGCTAATACGTAGGACTTTCGTCCTACTCAGCTATGGCAGATATTAGCCCTACCCACTCCAGACATTTTATGGAGTTTTATGAGTAGAGGGTCTCTGCGAAAAGCAAAACTGAGTTACTTCAGTATCTAACGTTAAATTAGTGCCTTACCAAACCATTGGGTGCCATGTAGTGTAGTTCCTCTATCCCTGATAGGCTCTGCGCATTGGAATAACATACACTATAGATTTGACATAGGACTAAGGTCAATAAGTCTCTAGCGAATATATTAAACTTAATTACTTGTGTGTGCCAGCTAACTCAGAGGTCACTAGAAACTTCTCTAATACACAAGAATGGATTAGTCTCTGACAACTACATAAACATGACAACTCTGTTTCCTTTTAGAATCGGAACAGTCTCAGAATCGTAGAAACAATAGATAACAGTTTCACTCAGTCAATCGTGCATGCTTCGTTTCTACAGAGTTGCACAGAAATAGAGAGACGGGCATTTCAATAAAATGGTTTATTGAACAGTCTTATTTCTCATGCAAGAGATATGAATTGCTACAATCATAAGACACACTGCGAAGTACAATATGCACGAGGTTAGCAGTAAGATAAAATAATACTGCAATAGCATGGTTTTTAGCTATGACATATATTAATCAAAATACATACATAAATAACATAAGCTAAAATGTGATACTCATCTGATGCTTCTAAATTGTTCTACCCCAGTGTACCTAACCTAAGTGCAGTACGAGGTTTGAAATAGGTGCCATTTCTGAAGAATAGCTAGCTATATTTTAGTTTAGCCAAGAGTTGCCAAAAGTTTCTCTAAGTTCTAGTCAGCTCCATACCTTAGAATGAGAGAGGTTGGAATCTCTTTTCTGGACTCAATAGTCTAACCCCCCGCAAGGCAAGTCAGAGAGCACTGGAGCTGGATTCTCTGCGAGGAGGATGGCAGTTTCAGGTCAGTGCACCAGGCTGGAACTCGATCTCCTTTCCGAACTTGCCGTGGCGAACCGCGTAGTCGAGGTTGGATCGAATCCTCCGGGAACCGCCATTTGCCAGGGCAAGTGCTAGTATATTTATACCTTGAAGGTGTCTAGGAATGCCAGTATTGACGTAAAAGTCGGGCAGAGGAACGTCATTAATGAACCCCTAAGGAATAGATGTTCATACATACTTAATGAGTTCTTGGAGAAATCAATACTCAAGCTGAGGGAAATTCCTAAAGGCTTAAGGGTCTGGTTTTCCAAAAATTCGTCGTGACGTGGATGGACGGATGTAGGTGGCCATGCCTGTATTTGGTTTGTACGGACAATGTCTAAATAAGGGCCGGATTTCTATGTCCAAATAAGGGCAATATGAATTTTACCTATATAAGGGCATAAATTGGGAAACATATACACGGATTATACATCTGCACACAACAGGGTACCTTGGGTCTACCTTAGGGGTGACTAACATGTAGGAAAAAGGGAAGGTTAGGGCCTGGCAAGTGGGTGCACTTGCCAGGTCGACATGGCAGTACTAGACTGCAGACAGGCTATGCACTGGCAGGCCTGAGCTACATTTACAGGCTGCTTTTGTGGGTGGCACAAGCAGTGCTGCAGGCCCACTAGCAGCATTTGATTTACAGGTCCTGGGCACTCACAGTGCACTGTACTATGGACTGACTAGCAAATCAAATCTGCCAATCATGGAATCACCAATGCATAACAACAATTTACAAAGGGAGCACTTCCACTTTGGCACTGAACAGCAGTGGCAAAGTGCCCAAAACACCTAGACCAGCAAAAGGAAGTCTAACACACAGCAAAAACACAGGAGGCAAAGGCAAAAATACAGGGGAAACCCAGGCCAATGATGCCAGGTCTAACAGGAACAAAACCTGGAAAGAGAGCATTTTATTTATAAAGGGTAATAGGGCGTTGACATCTAATTATCATATGATTAAGGCTCCCAGTTTTCAATTTTTTTACGGATATTCACAGATAAGTACAGACAGAAAACAATGTGTTTTCTGTCTGCATTTATTTTTAAAGGTGGATAAATACAGAAACTTGGGCTTCTTTTAAGTGACTCTGCTGTCTTTTATGAATTATAGGCCAGCAGCTGAGAATATAGACAGCTTCGGAAATTAAAAAAATAGGATGCAATTTCATTAAATAATGCCATGTGTTAACATACATTTGTAGTATAATACTAATATTTACTAGGGGATGTTTTGTTTTATAATATGTGGCAGGTGAAATAGCTAAAACAGACAGGCACAACAGTTTGAGTGAGGTCTATCAGCTAAATAAAAATGGAAATGTACAGTTTTACAACTTCATTTATCCACAAAACAAAAAAAAATATGACTCTGCTGTCTTTTACGAATTATAGGCCATCAGCTGAGCAAATAGACAGCATGGTAAATTAAAAAACAGGATGCAATTTCATCAAATAATGCCATGTGTCAACATACATTTGTGGTTTAACACTAATATTTACTAGGAGATGTTTTGTTATATAATATTTGGCAGCTGAAATAGCTAAAACAGACAGACATTAAAGTATGAGTGTGCATCTATCAGTTAAATAAAAATGGAAATGTACAGTTTTACAACTTCATTTATCCACAAAACACAAAAGAAATATGGATAAATATAGATAAACTGCCCAAAAAATAAATATTCATAAATAAAGAAGGGAATGCTAAAAAAATTAATACCATACAACCGGGAGCCCTACATATGATTAACCAGTTGCACAGCCTGAGTAAAATCTATGTAAGGCAGGGTCTATTAGAATATTGGGTGAATGATGGTAGAATTCTACCTTTGACCCAAATCGGCTTTCAGAAAGATTACTCAACTACGGATGACTGTGTGTTATTAAAACTGTTGGTGGAGGATTATGCCCTCAAAAGGAAACATCCCCTTTGTGTGTCTTACATCGAATTGTTAACTGTGTTTGCCACCCTATATAGATCACTTTAATTGGAAAAGATGGCCAGATAGAAATGCCCTCTGAAGTTTTTGAAGTTGGTAGTCCAATTGCATGAGGGCTCATGGACCAGAGAGGAACTTGGGGGTGATAGGGCATTGTCCAAAAAGACAAGGCTGTACTTTGGCTTCGCTCTTGTTTTCAATTTACATAGTGGATACCCTGGTAGGCCTAAATCAGGTCAGGCTCTTTTCCCCAAAGTTGGGGGCTGCACTTTATGTCCGCATTGTTCTATGTGGATTACACGTTGTTATTAGATCTTACTCCGGTCGGGATCTACAAGCAACTTTACGCTTTCTCACATTATTGTAATGAAAATGATCTAAAGATCAATATAGCCAAAACTAATATCATGTTTTTTTCAAAAGGTAAAAGGTGACCCTTTAGGTTTAGGTGGTGGCTGAGGGGTGCTCAAGAAAAGGTGGTAAACAATACAGATACATAGGTGGGTTATTCAGCCAAAACCTTGACTTCTGGGCTTCTGTTTCACTGTAAGACTTAAGTGTCATGTCCATTGCGGGTATGCTTCAGAGATTTAATTCTGCTTTGAGCCATAAGTCTATAGAAGTGTTGAGAAAGGCATATAATGTGAAAATAGTTACTCTGTTACTTTACCGTTGTGAGGGGAAAAATATGTGAAGCACTTGCTAATCATAGAAACCATGTGGAAAAAATTGTTGGGATTTCCCACAAGCTCAGGGAGTAGTGCCCTGAGGGTTGAGTCGGGCCTTACTAATATTCTTTTCAAATATAGACAGAGGCTGCTCAACTATTGGGCAGGTCTTTTAAAATCTGCAGAAGGCTCCTTGAGGCATCCAATAAAACTCCACTTATATGGGAGGCATAAATGACAATGGGTGAACATCTTACTGGTTATCGAGGCTTTCCTGAATCTCTCTTCTTAGTTTTCCCCCTTAAACATGTCTGCGCTCCAACAGAAACAAACATTAAAACATTTGAATAAAGAGTGCTCACTAACAGAGTGACCTGACTGATGTCCATAAGAGAATCAATTAGCAGCATCTATTGGAGTCTGATTACAGTGGTTTAATTGAGCCCTATTTGAGAGATATTAAGAGTAGATCCTTTAGGCGGTAGGCACTGAAGGTCCGGTTGGGTCAGGAACCCACCGTTATCAGATGGACAGGGATTAATCAGGTTGGTGAGGACAAGGATTCTTGCCCTTTTTGTACGCATGAAGTATTGTCACTTTCGCACATTAAGGTTTTTTGTGCTTCTTTCACTAAAACAGGATGTTGCCTGCTATTGCTGGTTTCTACAAAGATGATGGATCATCACATTAGTGATCTAGTGAGGATAATCCTGCTTTGTAATAATATGTCGGTATGCTGGTACGTGGCCAAATTCCTGTCCTTGTAGCCGAAATGCTGACCTTTTTCCTTATAAAATAACATTACTTGCTCTCTGCACTACAGTGTTGACCATCGGTTTGTATGCATTTTATTATGTCATTATTTCCTTTTAAATTTATTAGGTGCATTTTTCTGCAGCCTTGCACATTTTCTCTGCATTGCACAATTTGTTGTTATGTTTTATAGTACATAACTCTTCTCTTTGTAATGTCTTCTTAACTCTACTAGAGGGAATTTTCATGCAGTTTTGCACACTTTGCTGGTATTGCACCATTTGTTTTTAGAAGTCACTCTTTTTATCATCAAATTTGCCTGTAACTATATACCCTGCATTCTCAGGCCTTAGTCCGCGCAGTTTAAGTAGCTATGTACCCAATATATGGGCTTTGTTCTATACTGTAATTATCTTTTCATGTCCTTTGTATATACGCTTTTTACCCCAGCTTCATTTTATTGCTCCTTAATCAAAGGTATTGAGCAGTATGTGAAGAAGAGTTGTGTTTTTGATGATTTAATGCAATGAGATGTGTGATTTGTATTGCCTAATTGGCATGTGATTAAACTGATAAAATGTACCCTGCACAATATGTTATATATGTTATAATATCAATCACAATATTATCACCAACATAACTAATAAATCATTTCAAATATACCCCAAAAATAAAAATTTTACTTTTATTTGCTCCTCTCTCTACTTGGGTGAGAAGGACTGGGCCAGCATCACTTGAACACAGTGACTCCAAGGGCTTGCTGGCTTGCCTCCTGTTTTTAAGCCTCAGGAAAAAAAAGACTTACATCCCTCCTGCACACCAGTCCTGAACCCTTGTAAGTGGACCTATGTGTTCGCTACAGCGGAACCGATGCATCATCTGCTACAAGAGTAGAATCGATGTATCACTGCTGATGCAGGAACAGAATGGCTCATCACTTTGCAAACTGCAACCTCGCCTCCATAACTGCCATGTCGGAGCCAATGCACTGCTGTCACTGTGTAAAGAAAATCAATACATCTCCACTACATTATGGAGAAAACCAGCGCATTGCATTCCGTACCGCCGCACCTTGGAACCTGCACATTGCTCACTGAGCCGTCCCATTGCCACCGTTGCATGTAGATATCTGACGGGGTGCCGCTCGCAGGCGCGGACTTTGTTTTAAATAAGCCTTTTTACCTTCATCATCACCGAGGAGCTGGTTGGAACTGCGGGGCGAGACTGACTGGCGCGGTCATCACGGGAGGCTGCTACTGTGCAGGGACTGCGAGGACCAGGGTGCCTTGGGCTACAATCATTGAACGCACCTGATCCTCTTCCCGGACACACCTCCCTCTGCCTCCACTCCCATAAAACGCCTCGCGGCCCCCGCTTCGCGGGAGCCGCTCGCAGGCGCGGACTTTGTTTTAAATAAACCTTTTTACCTTCATCATCACCGAGGAGCTGGTTGGAACTGCGGGGCGAGACTGACTGGCGCGGTCATCACGGGAGGCTGCTACTGTGCAGGGACTGCGAGGACCAGGGTGCCTTGGGCTACAATCATTGAACGCACCTGATCCTCTTCCCGGACACACCTCCCTCTGCCTCCACTCCCATAAAATGCCTCGCGGCCCCCGCTTCGCGGGAGCCGCTCGCAGGCGCGGACTTTGTTTTAAATAAACCTTTTTACCTTCATCATCACCGAGGAGCTGGTTGGAACTGCGGGGCGAGACTGACTGGCGCGGTCATCACGGGAGGCTGCTACTGTGCAGGGACTGCGAGGACCAGGGTGCCTTGGGCTACAATCATTGAACGCACCTGATCCTCTTCCCGGACACACCTCCCTCTGCCTCCACTCCCATAAAACGCCTCGCGGCCCCCGCTTCGCGGGAGCCGTTCGCAGGCGCGGACTTTGTTTTAAATAAACCTTTTTACCTTCATCATCACCGAGGAGCTGGTTGGAACTGCGGGGCGAGACTGACTGGCGCGGTCATCACGGGAGGCTGCTACTGTGCAGGGACTGCGAGGACCAGGGTGCCTTGGGCTACAATCATTGAATGCACCTGATCCTCTTCCCGGACACACCTCCTTCCGCTATTTAATTGACCTCAGTCCACGCGTGAGCGGGACGCGTGCGGGGCGTAGTCCGGGGCGAAGCCCGGGCAAAGGGCGGGCCCGTTTAAGCCCGTTCAAGCACGGTCAAGACCGGACCGGGCCCCTTCTCTTTCCTGTCCCGCCTTCGTAGAGAAAACATGGCCACACGGTCGAAAACACAGGCATCAACTTCAATGCTTTCAGGTACACTGGACAATTTTCTTATTAGGGCTAATTCGGTGGTCAATAATGAATTGGTAATGTTAGAGCAACGACTCTCGGAAGGTATCGAAAGTGCCAGGAGATCTTCTCTTGGCTTACTTGCAGCTGCAAGAACCCCGGAGAGATTGGATAACTCTCACACTGCCCTAATGAACAGTATTGACCAAACGATTGATTCGGTACTTCAGGATCTAAGATCTAGCTTAACTGTGGTACCGGATGCTCCTTCGGACCTGGGGAAGGATATACCTTTAAGCTTAGCTCATGGTTCACGGGAGGGGGCGATACCCAAAAGGAAAAGTGTGAGGAAGCTGAAGGGTGGGAAAAAGGCCAGGCTGGATACTGATGTTTCACCTATTGAAATATCTGGCACTATAGAAACACAGACTCTAGCACCCACATCAAGATGTAATCAAACTTCTCAACACCCCTCCCCTCCCAATAGAGCTGCTGGACCAGGGCGAGAGACTGATTTGCTTGCTAGCTCCCTAGTAAATGCGCTAAAAGTCTTAATTCACCCTCTTTTGGCTAGATTTGATTCTATTAATGACACGCTTATAGAAATAAAAAAAAGCAACAGGAATTATTACTAACTGCTTGATAAATAAAGGCAGTTCTACTTCTAAAACGAATAATGTCTCCCAAAAACAATTCCCAGAGCCCTTGTCCCTTAGTGTGGATAGTTCAGGTGCTCCCCCCAAACAGGTAGGAGTGGGGGTGGTTACCGACCCACAGGTTTTGTCCCAATCTTTGAATCTCCAACAGACTTCTGTCGTTCCCCCCCACCCTACTCAGAATTGTTCATCTGCTCAACCTAGGCCTATGTACAATGCTGATAAATTAAAAGCCCATAGTGCCACAATCGAAACCAACACTAATGCTCAGGGCAAGCTAAGCAGAAAGGATGTGGTTAATTTACCCCCCGAGGAGGCCCCCTATGTACTAGTGCTGGCTGGAATTCCTAAGTATACCAACTCTGAGGTAGAAACCAACGACTCTCTTAAAAACAAAGTCACAAGTTGGTTAAATACCCATAGGCCACTCCCGCCTTCTGCAACTGCGGCTGTTTTGATGGTCAGGAGGATTAACTGGTTGGGTAATTCTCTTAAACGCTATAAGGGCGATTGTGTCCTGGTGAACTTCAGAGACCCTAATATAGTATCATATATCCTTAATTGGAGGGGAAAACAGCGAGAGACCTGTATCCAACCCTTACCACTTTCCTATTTTTATCCCCCTTCAAATAACAGTGTATATGCTGAGAATGTAGAAGGATGGACAAGGGTGGGTTCTCTATCCTCTGTTTCTCGCAATTGTGATAATTCCTGGCTATACCAGCCTACTGCTTATAATGTTCCATGTCACAATAGGTTTAGCCCACTGGAAGAGGTGGATTGGCTGCAGGTTGGATCTACTCCCATTGTAGATGAGTGTGATTTAGTATTAGTACAGACTGAGGCAATTTCACCAATCGACATTATCAACAACGACCTTCCACCCATCTCAGATAACGTCGGTATATCTGCCGACCTTCCATGTGCTCGTTCATCATTAAAGATCCTTTCCTGGAACATAGCGGGCCTGCACAATAAGCTTGATTGCCCCGAATGGGGCCTTTTTATAGATCAACATGATATATGTTGTTTTCAGGAAACATGGGCTAGGATTAACTATCATCGAGTGGGATTTGCCTCCTTTTTTCTCCCGGCAACTTGGGGCGGTAGAGGCCGACCGTCTGGTGGCCTCACCATTTGGGTGGCATCTCATTTGGGTTGTACCGTTACCGCCCTTGGTACTGGATCTGATGATGTTCAAACTATAATATTGAAATGGCAGGCTAGGATACAGATGGCCCTGGTTAATTTCTATTCCAGACCGACTAGTTTTTCGGCAGAATCAGGGGATGTGGACGCTTTATCAATGGTATTGGCAGACCTACCAGAGGGTATTCCTCTTGTGGTGGGCGGGGATTTCAACTCTCACTTTGAACCCTTAGAGGGATTATTAGATGCCATAAACCAAGAAGAGGATGACTCTTGGGATATTCCACAAGTACCTGGTCCTACTGTAAGATCATGGACCCCATTGGCTCTCCAAATTACCTCTCTATCGTTGGCCCACTCTATTAGAGCTTGTAACGGACGCTCCAAATCCGATAATCCCCCAAAGCCGACCTTTAATGTATCGGGCAGAGAGGCCCATCTCGATTACATCTTTGTTAAGTGCAAGGAATGGAATCGAGTCTTGGACTTTCTGGTGCTTCCAAGGAGAGAAAGTGACCACAACCCTTTAGTTCTGGATTATGCCTTGTTAGGCTTGGGTCCTATTGAATCTTTGTTGACTCCAGACAGAACTGATAACCTTGCCCTTTCTAACAATAGACGGAGGGTGAAATGGTCGAAATTGGTCAGCAACCCGGAGGACATGTCCAAAGTTTATGGGAAGGTCAGTTTAACTTTGGACCGAATTGCTGACCTTAGTGAGTCTGAACTAGTTCCGGATATTAATAGTGAGATTGCTGTACATAATGATGCACTCTATGCAAGCTTAGGAGATATCTTGAACCCTGTAGCTCCCCCAAAGAAATACCAACCCAGGAAACACTCATGGTATAATCGAGCTTGCAGACTCGCAAAAGCTGAATTAATGATTGCACTAAATGAAAATGCTGAGCGAGATCTTATCAAATACAAACGACGTACGTATCGTTATTTGACCCACCATGCCAAACTTGAGTGGGCTAGTCAGAATTGGGCTGATCTAACATCTGCCTTGGCGGAACGAGACTCTTTTAGATTCTGGAAAATTGTCACTACCGGTTCCACTGATATGGTGTCCGCTATTAGCCCGAATATTGCCCCGCAAGTCTGGGAGGATCATTTTACCCTTTTGTACAACAATCCAGCCCCCAGCTTAACTCCTCTCTTATCGGAATCACCGTTGAGTGATGATTCTACTTTTAACCCAATCACTTTTACTATATCTGAAGTCCTGACTGCTATCGCTGCACTCCCAGCGGGGAAGGCTCCTGGCCTTGACAAGGTCCCTGGTGACCTTTATAAACACGAACCAGAAGTCTGGGCTCCTTATCTTTTAATCGTATACAACGGAATTGCAAGGGGCATGAAGATCCCTTTTACTTGGCTGGGTGCGGAGGTGGTCCCTATCTATAAGAAGGGATCGCCTCTCCTCCCAGTCAATTATCGGCCTATCAGCCTTATTGATGTAGCCCAAAAACTGTTTGCCAGACTGATCATCAATCGCCTATTGGACTGGATTGATGAGGAGGAGATCCTGAGCCTTTATCAGGCTGGCTTCAGGAAATTTGTATCTACTATTGACCAGATTTTTAGGTTTAATATGCTTTACTGGAAAACTGTCATGGTTGAGGGTGGATCCCTATACACAGTCTTTGTAGACCTTCGATCAGCCTTTGACTTGGTCCCACGTACCAAGTTATGGGCTGTTCTTCGTGAATTAGATATTCCACCCTCCCTTCTTGACATTATAATTTGATTACACACTGAAAACTTCGCTAAGGTTAGATGTGGGAGAGAGGGAAAATTATCATCTAGCTTCCCTGTCAATAGGGGTGTGCGCCAGGGCTGTGTCCTGGCTCCCACCCTTTTCTGCCTATATGTAAACGGAGTTATCCCCTATTTAAATATGGTCCCTAACAGAGACGCCCCAAAGCTCGCTGGAGTGGGGATTTCGGCAATTATGTTTGCTGATGACACCTTGCTACTTGCCAAATCCCCTATGGGTATCCAGCGGGTATTGGATGGGTTTGTCTCTTTCTGCCAGGACAGGGGTTTGGAAATCAATACTTCAAAAACAAAATTTATGATTCTGAATCCCCCAAGAAAATCCCGTCCAAATCCAACCATTGATGGAGTTAGCTTGGAGAGAGTTCGGGTGTTTGAGTACCTGGGAGTGACTATAAATGAAAACTTCATATGGACTCAACACCAAACCAAATCCCAATTAAAACTAACGCAGAAAATTGGGGCGATTGGCAAACTATGGAAAAACTCCTACATAAAACCTATTGGTCCACCTTTAGAAATCTACAAGGTACAGGCCAGAGCGGCAGCAATTTACGGGGCGGAACTATGGGGCAATAATTCCCTCCAATCATTTATGGTCGTCGAAAATAATTTTCTTCGACAATTATCATCTTTACCAGCTAGTACTCCACTTCTTCCCCTTAGGCTGGACTTAGGAATTAGACCCATTAAGTATGAATTAGCCCTAAAGCCTCTAACCTTTTGGCGACGTTTATGGGCAACCGCCGAACTTAACACCTACAGACAAGAGCTTCTGGATTTACTGAAGGTATATCAAGACAGAGTTTGATGGGTTGGGTTGCCCTTCCCTATGGAGTTCTCCAGAAACTGCATCCAAGGCCATATCACGCAAAGCTCTGGTAACAATGTATTATGAAAGAAATCGTTCGGTCTGGTTGACCTCTGATAACCTGGGCTCCATGACAAGATCATTTATTTTAATGAAAGATTATTATAGGTTTGAGATGGTGCTGGATGATATGTATCCCGTAATTTTAAGAACATTTTATCTCCAATGGAGATATAATTCCCTTCCCATCCGCGCTCTTACGAATAGATGGCACCCCTCCACTGATCTTAATTGTCCCTCTTGCACTGCTCAGCCTGAAAATGATCTCCATGTAATTTTCTTCTGTCCGTTATATACAGAATCTAGAAGAAAATGGATTATTCCCCTATGCAAAAAATGGGGTTTTAGAAAACACATGGAGGCATATCAAATACTAAAAACGGATCTATCACCACTAACCGTTTTTGCTGTTAGCAAATTTTTAGACGCAATGTGGAAAACTAGGAGAAAGTACTGTAAACATGATATTATCTAGTTTTACATTTTTCTGCTATGTTGAATCCCTGTCAAATGATACTAATTGTGTCCGCTAACTTGTTTAGTAGTTTTCCCGGCTATAAAGTGTAAGATGGATATACCCCCATTTTCTTGATTGTAATAAGTATGAAATTCTATGTTACTCTGTGTTATAACTGTGGAATTTATGTTATTTTGTGTTATCTTTTATGACTCACTGTAGTCGAAATAAAGATTATAGAAAGAAAGAAAGAAAGAAAGATATCTGACACATCACTCACTGCGTGGGGATCACCGGCATATCGTTCAGCTGCACCCCGCATCTTCGTTGACACAAACCAAGGATCAAGGACTTTTTGTTCAGCAGGCCTAGGACGTAGTACCTGTATATTGCCTTTGCTCAATTGTGGTCAGCCTGTCCTCTAGACTTTGTCCTGGTCAGATGCAACAAATTAACTATTTAGGCATTTACTGCTTCTAAGCATTATTTTATCATGTATTCTTAAAAAATCCATATTTTGACTTCTACTGATTTAGTTTTGTCATTTTTCTTCTGTTTTCTTAAAAAAATTAAGCTCTATTTTTCTAACCCGTTGTGGAGAATGTTTGTGGTGTTTTACTGTATGACTGTCTGAAGCATTGAACAAATACTTTACACATTGCCTGCTAGGTTAAGCCTGACTGGTCTGTGCCAAGCTACCAGAGAGTGAGCCAATGATAATTTAGGGTGTGTTGCTGCTGGAACAGGGTTTTCTGTTAAAACCCGAACATCAGCTTGTATTTTTATATGTCATAATTAAAATTACTAATAATTAATTTCTTGATATTAATTTTGTCGAGTTTCTGACTAATCAACCTTACTAATGAAAGAATTACAGGTGGGAATGCAATTGCATGGCTTAATTAATACGTGAACTAAGTTGGTGAGCAAATTAATTAAATAGGTGTTGCTAAAAGTGCTATTTGTTATGTGTTTGCGCTTTAAAATAATATGCTTTAATGCTTCTTTATGTCGCAAATGGCTAGATAAATACATGCACATAAGGGTATTAGTTGGAATTAACACTGTATAATCAATACGATGTAGTAACGTTGTTTTGTGTTTCTTTTAATTAAGATTGTCCATTCTGGCCTAGTGAAAGATGGCCGACATTTACAGCCTGCATTTTAATAGATGAAATACGAAGAGAGGCCTCGCTGAATATGGTTGAAAACCTGACCTCGGCCTCTGTCTGTATTAAAAGTTTCCGTGAGGACAGCAGCTCCGGGCTCGTCGCCAGCTATCCTTGGGAGAGAATAAGAGCCACAATGAATTTTGATAAACTTGCGGTGGCTTCACTATGATTCCGAGGAAGAGCAGTCATGAATGTTGCAGATTTAGTTTGTGCTTCCTTCTTCCGTGTTTTTATTTTTGAGATATTCAAGAGCGGAGGTTTTTCTAAATGTTGCGAGTCAACATCCTTTCCTGCTCGCTCTGCTCAACACACGCTGGGAGCTTGTTTGTAACTTTTAATGTGTAAGTTTTACTATAAATATTGTTAGACTAGAGAGGGTCTAAGGCCACTTCTTCTTGAACATATGCTCGAGAGGATCGATGCTGATTGAGAGGACGGCGACTCGGGAGACTTTACTGAGAGACCTGTCCTGACCTAAATACGACATTTAGCTAGAATAGGTAACTATGAGAATAATGATCTTGCTATTGAATGACTTTTCATTTGAACTAATTTAGATAAATAACCTTTTGTTTGAATTCCAGTGTCGGGTGGTTATTTCTTTGTCAATTTATTGAGATCTCAAATGTGTTCTTATTGTTTAAATCATGACTCGAGACAAATCAATTAGGTTACATTGACCTCAGTTTGGATGCAGATTGATTTATTTAGGAGTTCTCTCTATATTTAGTGTGGATAGAGTAATAGTACTTTTGCCAGATGCTGAAAATGTGAGTGTGAGAGATGATGTTGATCATGATTGTTTGGATGTGCTTGATTACTGTACAAAACCGAGACCAGACATAAGAGATCTGCCACTGCCTGAGAGTGATCATGTGTTGTTTGTGGATGGATCATGTCTGAGAACAGAAGATGGTGTACTGAGTGCAGAATATGTGGTGTGTAAAGTCTCAGAAGTTATGGAAGCTTCATCTTTGAAAGGAGTAAGGTCTGCTCAAGTGGCTGAATTGGTGGCATTGACAAAGGCTTGCAAGATTGGGAAGAATTTGAGAGTGACTGTGATGACTGATAGTCAGTATGGATTTGGAGTGGTTCATGATTTTGGCCAACTTTGGCTGCAGAGAGGTTTTTTGACTTCGAGTGGAACTCCTATAAAGAATGCTGAAGTGATTGGGAAGTTGCTTGAGGCGATACAGTTGCCTAAAGAACTAGCAGTTGTGAAATGTGCTGCTCATGGACAGGGTGATGATTTTGTTACTCTTGGTAATCGCTTTGCAAATGACATAGCACAGTATTGTGCAAAGAACGATCATTCGATTAACAAGGGAAGAGAGAAGGAAATGTCTTTTTGTTCTGTGATGTTTACTAATGTCCTGGAAACATGGGATGAGGTGAAACAGTTGCAGGATGAAGCAGATGAGGAAATGAGGGATTGGATCAAGGCAGGTTGTGCACCAAGAGAGAAAGATCATGTTTGGATCTATAGAGATGGAAGACCAGTTATGCCAAATTCCATGTTGTCAACAATGGCAAGAATGTATCATGGCCAGGGACACCTGGGGAGGGACGCTATGATTAGGTCCTTTAAACAAACCTGGTACAATGCAAAGTTCAGGCTGATTGCAGAGAGCATCGGTCAAAGATGTTTGATTTGTCAGCAGTTCAATACTGGAAAGAAAACAGTGGTGAGCCTAGGAACAATAGGCAGAGAAGGAGGTCCTTTTACCAGAATGCAAATAGATTTCATTGAAATGCCGCAAGTCAATAGATTGAGGTATGTTCTAGTGGTAGTCTGTTTGTTTTCAAGGTGGGTAGAAGCCTATCCGACTAGGAGAAATGATGGAATAACAGTGGCCAAATTGCTGTTAAGAGAGTTTATTCCTAGGTACGGGTTCCCAGTGACAATTGAGTCGGACAGAGGGGGACACTTCTACAATGAACTCATGGGTTTAATTTGTGAAGCATTGAGCATACAGCAGAAGCTACATTGTGCATACAGGCCAGAGGCCTCTGGTGTTGTTGAACAGATGAATGGCAGAATTAAAAACAGAATTGGTAAGATGTGTTTAGCCACTGGAATGAAATGGCCTGATGTCTTGCCTCTAGTGCTAATGACTATTAGATCTACTCCAGATAGAACTACAGGGTTGAGTCCACATGAAATATTGATGGGACGAGCAATGAGACATGCATTCGTGCCTGTCAATAAGTTAATGACAATAACTGATGACATGATTTTGGATTACTGTAAAGGCCTGGCTGACGCAGTTTATTCTGTGTTTCACCAGGTTGGAGAAGACGCCACCACACTTGAAAAGAAGCAAGCCCATGATCTGAGTCCAGGGGACTGGGTGAGAATAAAGGTGCACAGAAGAAGAAATTGCTTGGTTCCAAGGTGGGGAAGGCCAAGACAAGTCATTTTGACTACGACAACTGCTGTGAAGTGTGCTGGTGTGAAGAACTGGGTTCATGCAAGTCATACTCTGAGAGTTCCAAATCCAAAAGATGGGACTGGGAAAGAGTATTTTGAAGAGTCAGATTCCAGTGATGATGCAGACGCTGAAACAGTGAGAAGAAAAAAGAACCTGAAAGGGGGGAAGGAGAGTTGGAAAGAGAGTCAGGTGAAGTTCCAACAAGCAGTGGAGAAAATAAAGGGGGAAAGAGGAAGGAAAAGAGCACTTCTACAGAGACTACGCCTGAGTCAGATGAAGAGATTGAGGATCCACCTGAGATTACTCCTGGAGAAGTAGGGTCAGAAGAAGATAGAGAGGGACAGATTGCGGAAGACCCCCGAGGAGGTGTAGGGAACATTCCTGATAAGCTAGGTGAAGGGACAAGTAGACAGCAGGAAGATTGCGTGTCGGAGACCCAAGGAGGGACAGTATTAGGGAAATCTCAATCGGTGGAAAAGAAGACTGCGGAGCAAAAGAGAATTGTTGATGAACAAGAGGCAAATGAGACAGAATCGGATGAGAGTGAGAATGAGAAACCCGAGGGTCAAGTTCTGAGAAAGAGAACTTGGATCGGAGAAAGAAACAATAGAGAAGTGAAACAGAAGAGGATTGTAAAGGGAGATCTTTGGCCTAACAAGATAAAGAGGCTGAGATATCGACTGACACGAGCGAGTTCATCAAAAGCTGAACAGGTGAACGAGGTGTCGAGTCAGAATCAAGCAAAGGGTGAAAAACAGAAGGAATCAAAAGAACCAGAGGAGATCAAGAGAATCAGAAAGCCCAACCAGAAGTATAGGTCACCGGAATGGACGTATGTGGCACTGTCTGAAGAAGAAGAGGCAGAAAGTCAAGGAAATCCAGAGGGGACCTTACGGGAAGTGGTTGAAGAGGAGAAGGCTGTTGGAATCCTGAAAGTTATCTTGACTGACATTGGAGAAGAGTCAGATGCTCAGGATATTGAAGATTTGATACAATTTGATGTTGCTGAAGAAGAAGTGAAAAGTGATGAAAATCCAAATCGAGTGAACCGAAGAAGTCACTTGGGAAAGAGTGAAAAAGAAGAAATCTGAAATTAATAGATTGAAATAATCTAGTGTTCTAGAGATTCAGTAGTGGAGTAGTAGAGGCTAAGTCAAAAGACACAGCCAAAGTAGTAAATGGCTAACACAGAAAATAATCAAAGTAGATGTATCTTTCTGAAAAGATGGTGCAGAATGTGCTGCTGTTGTACAGGATTATTAATGCTATTATGGGGTGTACTTGCTTTATTAGTTACATTTAGAGTTACAATAGACATTTTTGGAATACATACTGAGAATATGACTAACACAGGGAAGAGTTCACAAAAAGTAGTTCCAACTAGAATTAGTAACATATACATACATAAGGATAGGTCAATTAATGATTTTTCTAGTAATGTTTTTTCAAAATTGTTGTATGAATACGTAAAGACAATGGAAGTAAGGGATTGCTACGTCTGTATGCAATTGCCTGCATCCGTTTCAGAGGGAGTTACTTATCATCATCTTCCAGCTACGTATGGGATTTCATGTAGTGTGTTGAGTAGTATTTTCTATTTGTTAGGGAAAATAGATTATGAGATGTCTAATAAAGATAACATTTTTGGGCGATTGCCTATGAATAAAAAACTGAATCCTGCAAAAGAAGCTAACATTTTTGGTGAGATTTTTATTGAAACAGAAGAATTAACATTAGATTATATTTTTAGAAACAATTTAACTTGTAGTTTGAAGGAAGAAGAAAAATCTTTCCTAGACATGGTAGAGAAAAGGAGAGTGAGCATGCATGAAAAGGCAGGAGGATATAAAATGAGTGAGACAATATGGGACATTGAGATGGGAAAGGAGTTGAAGAATGGGGCCAGACCAACTTTGGCTTTAGATGCACCACAGAAGGGTAAACTATGCATTACCAGGAGGAAATCCCAATATGATAATTATTTTGTTGGGACTAGTGAGTGTCATGATACATACTTTATTGCAACAGGATGGGGATTTAAAGGTGGAGAAGATCCAGTTTTCCCGGGAGTGTATTATATTTGTGGGAATAGGGCTTATTACAGGTTGCCTGACCATTGGTATGGCACATGTTATGTTGGCCTGGTCTTTCCAAAGATTTTCCATATGGATAGAATAGAAGATGCAGAACAGATTAATCTACTAACACGCTTTAAGAGAGAAACTTGGTCAGAAATTGTAGGAGATATTTTTGGAGCTTTGATTCCAGCAGTGGGAATTTCATTAAATGCATATGGAATTCGGAAGCTGTCAACAGTGGTGGATCGCTTATCGACAAGCACCGCTGGAGGGTTTCTATTGGTAAATACGGAGATGGTTGCCTTACGCGCCATGTCTATGCAAAATCGACTTGCCCTTGATATTCTATTGGCCAAAGAGGGTGGAGTCTGTGGAATGCTGAAGGTTCAACATTGTTGCACTTACATTCCGGACGAAAGCAGAGATCTAAAGGTCTATATTACAAATATTACTGATTTGCATGAAGAATTAGTACCACTGGAAGCTGAAAGTATCTGGACTAAAATGGCTAATAAGATGATTGCTGTTAAGAACTTTATTGCTAAGATAGGTAGTACTATATTTGGTAAGATATTGTTTCCATTGACATGTGTGATTATTGTTCTATTGATACTTAGATTAGGGTGTTTGTGTTGTAAAAACAGGAGAGGGAAAAAGAAAATAATAAGAGATAATATTGAAAAGAAACAAAAGAGTTCAAAAAGAGACCCACAAGAAATAGAATTAGAAGAATTTAGGGAGAGTGTGTATTTAGAATCGAAAAGAGATGATGAAAGAGAGACTGGTGTGTAGTGTAATACAAAAAGACATTTGAATTTCTCCTAAGAAAAGGGGACTACATTTTTTTTTGGGTTGGTTTTTGTGGTGATAATATATCACCAAAGGGGGGATTGCTGGAGCAGGGTTTTCTGTTAAAACCCGAACATCAGCTTGTATTTTTATATGTCATAATTAAAATTACTAATAATTAATTTCTTGATATTAATTTTGTCGAGTTTCTGACTAATCAACCTTACTAATGAAAGAATTACACGTGGGAATGCAATTGCATGGCTTAATTAATACGTGAACTAAGTTGGTGAGCAAATTAATTAAATAGGTGTTGCTAAAGTGCTATTTGTTATGTGTTTGCGCTTTAAAATAATATGCTTTAATGCTTCTTTATGTCGCAAATGGCTAGATAAATACATACACATAAGGGTATTAGTTGAAATTAACACTGTATAATCAATACGATGTAGTAACGTTGTTTTGTGTTTCTTTTAATTAAGATTGTCTATTCTGGCCTAGTGAAAGATGGCCGACATTTACAGCCTCCATTTGAGTAGATGAAATACGAAGAGAGGCCTCGCTGAATATGGTTGAAAACCTGACCTCGGCCTCTGTCTGTATTAAATGTTTCCGTGAGGACAGCAGCTCCGGGCTCGTCGCCAGCTATCCTTGGGAGAGAATAAGAGCCACAATGAACTTTGATAAACTTGCGGTGGCTTCACTATGATTCCGAGGAAGAGCATTCATGAATGTTGCAGATTTAGTTTGTGCTTCCTTCTTCCGTGTTTTTATTTTTGAGATATTCGAGAGCGGAGGTTTTTCTAAATGTTGCGAGTCAACATCCTTTCCTGCTCGCTCTGCTCAACGGACGCTTGGAGCTTGTTTGTAACTTTTTTTTTTTTTTTGAAACCTTTATTACAAATTTCAAAAAATATACAGACACGGGCCTACAACCTCCAGGCCGGCCGCCAACAAATGACATAATCATAACCACACCAATACAAGCAACAACAACAAATAACCAAGTTGCAGAGTAGTGTCACTGGCGGCGTTGAGAGGTCGCAAACATCACATATAGCGGTTTCATTTTAAGTGATGAAAAACAAACAAACAACGAACAAACCCACAAGGCAGCAAAATTCGAAGTGGCAAAAGGTGCTCATCACAGCAGGGAGGGATCCATAGAAGGACAGTAACAGGAGGGGGGAAGGAGGGCAGGTGGCAGAGACAAAATTATCACAGTAGAACAGGATCGCAGGAATGTGCAGACTAAGGGGACAAGGCATCATCCGGGTCCCGCGTGAGGGGTGGGGTGCAAATTCCTCCGCGATAGGAGTTCTAGGGACCCCACACCGTTTTCCATTTCCCAGGCTTGCCTCTCGCCACATACACCGTCTTCTCTCGAAACATGCACCAGTCCATATTTTCCTTCCAGGCCAAGACTGTGGGTGGCCTCTGGGAGCCCCACAACCGTGCAATGTCACGCTTGGCCACCATATATCCCAGTGTCACCCACCACATTTGCGCCACCGTATAATCATTTGGTTCCCATACATTCAACAGACACCTCCTCGCCTCCGGGAGCAACGCAACATGCGTGACTGCCTGCAGCACAGCATGCACACCACGCCAGAACTGAGTCACCTCCGGAGACTCCCACAGAACATGGAGAAAAGTCCCCGCCATACCACACCCACGCTTACACATCCCATCCACCGCATAACCCATACGCATCAGGCCAGGTCCCGTGACATACACTCTATGAAGTATCTTAAGCTGGACGAAGCGAAGTCGGGCCGGTATGGCCACCTCTTTCGGGGAGGCCACCTCCGACACCCAATCCTCGTCATCCAGCTCCAGTCCATCAGCAACCCAAGCATCCCGAAGGGCGGTTAACAGCCCCGATCGGTCGTTAATTAGCTTCTTGTAGATCATGGAGATAGTGCTATCCGGCACATACCCGTCAAGCACTCTATCTTCCAACGGGGAACACACCGGGATAGACGCAACCTCCGGGAATACGGAACGCAACGCGTGCCGAATCTGTACATATCGGAAGTACTCACTATCGTGCAAGTGATACTCAGCTTTCAGCGCATCAAACGTTTTAAATCCCTCTTTCGTCCAGAGATCCCCCACTCTACTGATGCCGATCATGTCCCACTTCTCGAAGCCTTTCGTCGACCACAAACCACCCAACCGCTCGGAGGCATATAATGGCGTCGCCCGGGTCAGCCGATCTCTCCACCCCATCGCCGCACTCGCCGCATGCCACACCCGGACCGCAACACGAGTCGGGCCTGTCAAGCGCGCGTCAATCGACCTGGAATAGAGCGCCCGATTATAGTCGCCGCCCGGCAATAACAGTTTGTCCATCTCAAAGGCCGGGTTGAGGGCCGGCCCGTAAAGCCCGTGATTTATCGCCGCCAACTGGGAGGCCCAGTAATACCGTTTGATGTCAGGGAGGGCAACCCCCCCGTCATACCACGGGAGCGTTAGCTTGGCGAGAGCAATTTGCAGCCTCCCATCCCAGAACAATCGGCGCTGGAGACCCTCAACCTCCCGAAAAAAACTAGCAGGCACGACATCCATCGTGTTTTGTAAGGCATATAAAAACTGCGGTAGCGACATCATTTTAAACAGCGCCGCCCGGCCAAGCGGCGAGAGCGGCAACTGCCGCCAACGCGCCACATCCGTCTTCAGACGCCGGAGAGGGGGAAGTAGATTCTGCTATACCGGGCCACAGGATCCAGAGTGACAAAAATACCCAGATACTTAAAACCCTGCTGGGCAACCTGAATAGGGCAACCCCGCGGAAGGATGGGGGCCTCCCCAGAGAGGACATAGACGCAGGACTTAGACCAGTTGATGACCAACCCGGAGTTACAGCCGAAGGAGCGCAGTACATCCACTAACACAATCAGCGACTCACGGGGGGATGCGAGGTACAAAAGAATATCGTCCGCATAAAGAGAAACACGATCCTCATATTCAGGAGTCCATCGGAGTCCAAGAATCGAAGGGTGCCATCGCAACCATTCCGCCAGGGGCTCCATGGAGAGTGCAAAGAGGAGAGGCGATAACGGACAACCCTGACGCGTGCCCCTGCCCAGTTCAAAGGGAGCCGACACCCTACCGTTTACCACTACCTGAGCCAATGGTCCGCAATACAACAATTTCACCCAACCAATGAATCCCGGGCCAAACCCAAACTTTTCCAGCGTTGCCCAAATATACGGCCACTCCAGCGTATCAAACGCCATAGTCGCGTCCAAGGACGCCAAAATGGCCGGCTCACGAATAAAGGGAACCCTCGCAAGCACCCCATGCAAACGCCGCAGGTTAAGTGCAGTATTACGATGGGGGATGAAGCCGGACTGATCCTGATGTATCAGATCACAGACCACACTAGCCAAGCGGGTAGCCAACACCTTGGCGAGGATTTTAGGTTCCGCATTCAGAAGCGATATGGGCCTATAGGACGTGACCTGGTCCCGCGGCTTCCCCTCTTTATGAATAACCACAATGGTAGCAAGGCGTTGGTCCAGCGGGAGGGAGCCCGCTGCACGGGCCGCGATAAACATATCGCGAAGATGAGGCGCTAGCGTGTCCGGACGCAGCTTATACAGTTCGATGGGGAGGCCATTAGGACCCATGGCCTTGCCGGAGGCAACTGACCGTATGGCCAGGGCGATCTCCTCAGACGTCGGAGGCGCGTCCATCAACAATTTATCATCGTCCGAAAGGGACGGCAACACAATGTCCCTGAGCATAATGCGGGAATCCTCCTCCGGGCAATCGGAGACCGGGGAGTATACCCCGCGGAAATACTCCACAAAGCAGTCAACAATTTCTACGGGATCTGTAACACACACACCATCCACTCTCTCAACCTGCGGCACCACACGACTCGCTCTCTCCTTTTTATCCAGCCACGCGATCAGCTTCCCAGCCTTGTCACCCATGTCATAGAAACGCCCCTGTTGCTCCCTACTCATACTCTTGGCAGCTTCAGTGACCAGAGCCTTGTAATCCGCTTGCTTGAGGCCAAGAACATGCAGTTTGTCTTCCGTAACACAACCATCCAATTCACCCTCCAGCTCAGAGATCTCGGACTCAATACGAACCACCTCCTCCCGCTCGCACCTCTTCCCCCCTCGATCAGGTGTCCCCGGCAAAGTGTCCAGCCAATCTCCCACCGTCTCCGGACGGTCGAAGAAATGAGAGCGGCCCTCGAACTCCACCCGCAGCTTGGCCGGGAAGAGCATGGCGTACTTTAAGTTCATCTGGCGGAGCCGCCGTTTAACGCCCATGAATCCCAGTCTCTGTTTCTGGACCGCCTGTGTAAAGTCCGGATAGAAATTCACCTCAGTGTTCTCGAGCTTGAGCGGCCCTTGTACTCTAGAAGCCTGCAGGATCGCATCTCTGTCCCGAAAGTTAAAGATACGGGCAATGAGAGGCCGCGGGGGAGCTCCGACCCTTGGCTTGCCACCAGGAACCCTGTGGGCCCTCTCCACCGCAAAAAAGTTGCTCAATCCCCTAGGCTTCAGTCGGTTGGAGATCAAATCCTCCACATAGAGATCCGCAGCCGAATCCTCCAACCCCTCAGGCACTCCGATAAGGCGAACATTATTCCGCCAGGCCCTACTCTCAGAGTCCTCCAGTCGCCGTTCAACGAGAGTACTGGCCTGCTGGAGCCGATGCATCTCCGTTTGGAGAGCAGCCACATCAACCGTCAGACTCGACGCGGTAAGGGCCAAAGAATCAACCCTCTCATTTGTTTTCGAGAGATCGGCCCTGACGGGGGTTGACATCAATCAGGACCGCGTCGAGTTTTTGCGACAAGGTGTCGAGCTGATGGCCCACCGCGGCCTTCACCTCCGCTATGGCGCCCATGATATCCTGCAGGGTCAGGTCCGATGGTAAATCCGGGGCATCTGCAGACCGCTCCGGAGACTTATGCGACCCGCCAGGAGACCCCCTCTGCAAGGTATAGCGGTCCATTACGTTAGCCTGGGTAGGGGCCCCGCGCCGGGTCGACTTGGCCTTCAGCCTCTCTCCATCCTGCTTCGTCGCCATCCCACTGCAGGCTGTGCCCCACGAGTCAGAAGCGGCGGGCAAACCGTCAATCACGAAGGCCCCAGCGGTCGCCTCCGAAAGATAGACCGGGTCCCGGCAGCATAGGCAGTGTCCCCAGCAGGCCAACCACCACACCTCGCGGAAGCGCCTAAGCTGCGAAAGCGAGGAAGGCGAGCAGGCTCAAAAGCGAAAGCGAAAGTGTGGGGTACGCGCCCCTCCAGGTCCGTCGTGCCGTTGTTGTTCACTTTGCCACCGGGTCACCACCCAACTCGAGTCCGGGGTCAGAAGTGAAGCGGGCCGCAAACTTCATGCGATGCCCACCACCGTTCCCAGGGTCCAATTCAAAGACGGAAAACAGGCACCACCTCGGCTCAGTGTCACCAACAAAGTCCCCTCAACCAAATCAGGAGAAAGACAGGATAGATGTAGGAGGTCGCGGAGGTCCTCGGGAGCCTCGCACCTACGCGGCCATCTTGGTTGCGCGCTAGGCTGCTCCTCCTTGTTTGTAACTTTTAATGTGTAAGTTTTACTATAAATATTGTTAGACTAGAGAGGGTCTAAGGCCACTTCTTCTTGAACCTATGCTCGAGATGATCGATGCTGATTGAGAGGACGGCGACGCGGGAGACTTTACTGAGAGACCTGTCCTGACCTAAATACGACATTTAGCTAGAATAGGTAACTATGAGAATAATGATCTTGCTATTGAATGACTTTTTATTTGAACTAATTTAGATAAATAACCTTTTGTTTGGAATCCAGTGTCGGGTGGTTATTTCTTTGTCAATTTATTGAGATCTCAAATGTGTTCTTATTGTTTAAATCATGACTCGAGACGAATCAATTACGTTACATTGACCTCAGTTTGGATGCAGATTGATTTAGGAGTTCTCTCTATATTTAGTGTGGATAGAGTAATAGAATGGATGTTAGTGTGATGGGCCCTAGCGTATGATGAGTGTATGTGCGTATGACTGTGGAATTACTCCGTCCGTGGAAGTAGGGAGAATTTATAGGCTCCGATCTGCAGCATTGCAACTTACCCTTGCAAAGATTGTGGTTCCTACTTGGGTTGGGTGTATACCTGATCAATTTCTAAAAAATATTATTTGAGACATATAATTGACAACATAATTTCATATTTAATAACAAACTATGTATGTTACTAAAAAAAGAAAACATAAATTAGAATTTACCAAACAAGGACTCGACTGAGGAAAATAATTCAAACTATACTAAACCACCCAATAAAATAACAGTAAAACAACTTTAACCAATAAAATCAAACAAACAATTAAGCCAACAATATGAACGGCACACTAGTTAAAACAACTAAATAATCAAAAAATTATAAACGCTGCAAGAGGAGGACACTGCTGAATTCTCCAAATAAATTATTAAAACAGAAATAAATCCTCTCTACAACTACAAATTCAAGTAAGTATTAAATATATTTAAATAAAAAATTAAGATGGTAGAATCTCCTTCCTACTATATACCACTAGCACAACACAGGTGACCAGGGCGGTACTTGCTCGGTTTTCCAGGGCTAGCTTCCTTCCCTTTGACCCTGGAGACTAAGATAATTAGCCTCAATGTTCGAGGCCTCAACAACCCTATTAAGAGATTGGCGTTGCTTTCCCTGCTTGAGCACGTGCAGGGAAACACATGTCTGCTCTAGGAGACACACTTACTCACCAACTATACACACAGAATGCACACTAAGAGGTTACCACAGCAATTCTGGTCCTTGGGGAAGGGGAAAAAGGGGGGTTAGCCATTCTCCTCTCCAAACTGTTCCCCGGTGCAGTCTTGGGTCCTATTGCAGACATTAAGAGTCACCTGTTGGCTTTTCGTGTGTAGCTGGGCACACTCCATCTCATGGTGGCATAGTTTTACTCCCAAAATGAGCAGCAAGAGTCTTTTCTAACAGAGGCCTTGGACAATGTACTCCATACTCCAGATGCAGTGGTAGTGATGGGTGGGGACCTAAACATAGTGATGGACGCAGAGCGGGGCCGTTTGACCCTTAGATCTGGTAACACAGGGGCTCTCTCTGGCTGGGAGGGAATGGCTGGTGGAGTGCGGGATACGTGATGTGTGGCACTTCATGCACCCTGATGAGTGGGACTACACATTTTATTCCGGGGCCCATAAAACATATGTATGGTTAGATCATTTTCTGGCCTCCCTGTCTGTATGGGAATGAGTGCTCGCTTCCACCATTGAGGCCCACTCTCTTTTGGACCATGCAAACATAATGCTAACCCAAAGCACTTCTCCCACCCCCACACTGGCACCTCCCTGGTACTTCGGGAGACAATGCTACAGTCACCGGCGACGGCTGCAGCACTTAAAAACAGTACACAAGACAATTTGGCTCTTAATGACACTGACTCTACTGCGCTGTCCTCGACCTGGTAAGCCCTAAAATTGGTGGCCCGTGGGGCTCTTATTGCAAAAGCAGCACACGAAAACAAGTTGAGAAAAACTAAGAGGAAGGAACTGGAGACATCGGTTTTTGAACTGGAATCCATTCATAAACGCACCTGAGCTCCCCGGATCTGGAGACAACACGAGAGAGAGAGGGCACCTGCAACTTAAACACCTTGATCTGGATAGAGCTGAACACGCAATGTTGCACCAAAACATAAATTCTACGTAGGAACTAACAAAGGTGGTGGTATGCTCGTGGGTAAATCGTTTTGGATGGTCTCTGGAGCAGAAGCGACCAAAGAAAATAGGATTGTGGACACACTCCAGGCCTTTTATGCTGATTTGTACTCACACAAATCTCTGAGCTCTCCAGACCCGCAGGCATACTTAGAGACTGCTGCGATTACCCCGCTTCCCCAAGCGGAAGCCGAAGCATTAGACAGGCCCATTAGCATTGAAGAGGTAATATCAGCGATTGCTCGTCTAAAGCCCCTGAAGTCACCGCGGCCGGATGGATTCAGTACTGCATTCTACACAACTTCCTGAATGGAACTCGCCCCCCATACTCACTCATCTGTTTAATTCTTTTGCCGAATCGGGCACTCTTACAGAGTCGATGCATCAAGCCTCAATTTCAATTATCCCTAATCCCAGGAAAGATCCAACGCACTGTAGCTCATACCATCCGATTTCGCTCCTGAACATTGATAAAAAACTGTTTGCTAGCATCCTAGCCCATCGTCTCAATCCCCGATGTCCAGCCTCATAGATCTGGACCAAGCAGGGTTTATCCCCGGTTGCCAGTGTGGAGACAGCACAAAACGTATCTGCCATTTGATAGACAAAGTACATCGATCTTGGGAAGAAACCTTCTTATTGGTGATGGATGCTGAAATAGTGTTTGATAGAGTACACTGGCCCTATCTATTTGCTGCTCTCAAGCACTTTGGCATGGGCACGCACTTTAGGAATTGGATTTAGAGCATCTATATCGTCCCAAGGGCGGCAGTCTGAGTGAATGGCATAAGGTATAGCTGCTTACCTATAGATTGGGGCACAAGGCAAGGCTGCCCTCTCTCGCCACTTCTCTTTGCTCTCTATATGGAGCCTTTGGCCAGAGATTAAGAGACAACCCTAATGCTAGGGGCATCCCTTTTGGAGTGGATCGACACCTGACCAGCCTCTATGCTGATGATGTCATCTTTTCAATCACCCAACCTTTGATGTCACTCCTGGCTATTGTCGCTGAACCCCAGGAGTACAGAGCATTCTCGGGCTTTCGTGTGCTTAAAAAAAGTCACAAATCTTAAATCTCCACACTAAACCACACACTAAATGTGCCCTGGGATCTCAGTTTGACTTCCACTGGGTCACCGAGGACCTCCCATATTTAGGCCCAGTCCTAAGCAAGAGTCAACTTAAAACAAAAGAGTCCAACTACTCAAACCTTCTCACCCTAATTCGTAAAGATCTAGCACAGTGGCAACGACATCCACTCTCCTGGCTTGGTAGAATTGTTATGGTAAACATGAATGTTCTCCCCCGGGCCCGATACATCTTCCAGAACCTTCCTCTAGCTCCACCTGCTGGCATGATTAATACACGTCAGAGGGAGATTGAGCACCTTATCTGGGAGAAAGCAAAACCTAGGCTGCAGAAACAGCTTCTACAGTGTTCAAAACAAGAAGGGGGGGTTCTCGGTTCTCAACATGTCTCACTACTACCAAGCCACACAGCTGTGCTACTTGGTGGAGTGGAATCGCCCACTAATGGAAAAACATTGGGTTTTCGTGGACCAGACAGTAGCGGGATCACATATTTGGAGGGAGGTGTGGTTGCCTCTGGCTTACAGTGCCTGGGGGCTCTATCCCTCCCCTGTAACTCTCCCAACGCTTCATATCTGGGACAAAGTAGTGACTGTGGTTTCTCTATTTTCAAATCCGGATTTCCCTCCAGGAATGACCCTGAGCACAGTCAATCTATGGGTAGATGGTGGGTGTAAGCGCATAGGATGTCTCTTTGACCACAACGACCCTAATTCATTCGATCAACTCAAAACAGACTATGACTCGCTGGAAACAGATTGTTTCACTCACACGCAAATGACACATTGGGCGCTTGGCTCGGACACTCGGCCTAAAGCGGGTAGACCGATAACTCCATTTGAGAAGTGTTACAAAAGGGGGTGGTGATGGACAGAGCATCAGAACCAATCAAACACTCACACCAAGTCAACAGATCTGGGTTTGATCCATCACCGTTCTTTAGCCCACACTGCCACCCCAGTTCAGACATGGACATATGCAAATCAGTCTGACCCTGTGCCTCATGGGAGCAGTCCAGCCCGAACTGCCAAGCCGTGCCTTCCCTGGACCGGAAACAAGCTTTCTAGGACCAGTTTCTGGCATTTCAGCCGTCTTCAGCCAGGCTTGCTTGAATCCAGTGGCAAAGTGAGCAAGGGACTCAACGTCTGAGCATACCCTGCCAACTTATGGCGAACAAAGCGGTACAAAAGGGGGTGGTGATGGACGGAGCATCAGAACCAATCAAACACTCACACCCAGTCAACAGATCTGGGTTTGATCCATCACCGTTCTTTAGCCCACTCTGCCACCCCAGTTCAGACATGGCCATATGCAAATCAGTCTGACCCTGTGCCTCATGGGAACAGTCCAGCCCGAACTGCCAAGCCATGCCTTCCCTGGACCGGAAACAAGCTTCCTAGGACCAGTTTCTGGCATTTCAGCCGTCTTCAGCCAGGCTTGCTTGAATCCAGTGGCAAAGTGAGCAAGGGATTCAACGTCTGAGCATACCCTGCCAACTTATGGCGAACAAAGCGGTACAAAAGGGGGTGTGATGGACAGAGCATCAGACCAATCAAACACTCACACCCAGTCAACAGATCTGGGTTTGATCCATCACCGTTCTTTAGCCCACTCTGCCACCCCAGTTCAGACATGGCCATATGCAAATCAGTCTGACCCTGTGCCTCATGGAAACAGTCCAGCCCGAACTGCCAAGCCATGCCTTCCCTGGACCGGAAACAAGCTTCCTAGGACCAGTTTCTGGCATTTCAGCCGTCTTCAGCCAGGCTTGCTTGAATCGAGTGGCAAAGTGAGCAAGGGACTCAACGTCTGAGCATACCCTGCCAACTTATGGCGAACAAAGCGGTACAAAAGGGGGTGGTGATGGACGGAGCATCAGAACCAATCAAACACTCACACCCAGTCAACAGATCTGGGTTTGATCCATCACCGTTCTTTAGCCCACTCTGCCACCCCAGTTCAGACATGGCCATATGCAAATCAGTCTGACCCTGTGCCTCATGGGAACAGTCCAGCCCGAACTGCCAAGCCATGCCTTCCCTGGACCGGAAACAAGCTTCCTAGGACCAGTTTCTGGCATTTCAGCCGTCTTCAGCCAGGCTTGCTTGAATCCAGTGGCAAAGTGAGCAAGGGACTCAACGTCGGAGCATACCCTGCCAACTTATGGCGAACAAAGCGGTACAAAAGGGGGTGGTGATGGACGGAGCATCAGAACCAATCAAACACTCACACCCAGTCAACAGATCTGGGTTTGATCCATCACCGTTCTTTAGCCCACTCTGACACCCCAGTTCAGACATGGCCATATGCAAATCAGTCTGACCCTGTGCCTCATGGGAACAGTCCAGCCCGAACTGTCAAGCCATGCCTTCCCTGGACCGGAAACAAGCTTCCTAGGACCAGTTTCTGGCATTTCAGCCGTCTTCAGCCAGGCTTGCTTGAATCCAGTGGCAAAGTGAGCAAGGGACTCAACGTCTGAGCATACCCTGCCAACTTATGGCGAACAAAGCGGTACAAAAGGGGGTGGTGATGGACGGAGCATCAGAACCAATCAAACACTCACACCCAGTCAACAGATCTGGGTTTGATCCATCACCGTTCTTTAGCCCACTCTGCCACCCCAGTTCAGACATGGCCATATGCAAATCAGTCTGACCCTTTGCCTCATGGGAACAGTCCAGCCCGAACTGCCAAGCCATGCCTTCCCTGGACCGGAAACATGACACATTGGGCGCTTGGCTCGGACACTCGGCCTAAAGCGGGTAGACCGATGACTCCATTTGAGAAGTCTGTTTTGTTTAAACCTGAAGCACACCCTTTCTTTCTTAATGCTCTGAATTTGTTTTTTTGATTTTTAGCGTGCAACACTCCTGAGAATTGTGGGGTTTGATAAGAGTATAATGGTGATATTAATTTGTTATTCACATTGATTCGAAAGGTTCGCCAGTTCACTTTAAGGAGAAGGGTGGGACAGGCACAGCGTTAGGTAGTCATTCAGCACAGGTGGGAGAGTGAGGTTAAAAGAGTTACGTTGGGAGGGGCACGTTCAGTAAGCCTGTTGGAGAGAGCCAAGCAAGGTTATGTGGATTTAAAGATCAGGAAGTCATAAACAGGTTTGCACAGGAATTCGTTTCAAATTGAGTTGCAGTTGAAGTTGGAGACACGTTAGCACACTTGTTGGTGAGTTGAGGCAGTATTTACGCGAAACACATTAGCTTTTAATTTTAAAGGGTTTCTAGTGCAATATTTACTGGGAGGGCGCATGGAGTTAGGCGTCATGACAACTTGGGAAGGAGGGAGTTTAAAATTGCAGGATGGGACAGTGAATATTGGGTTCAATAGCCTTAAACACACTATGTTTACACTATTGGAAGGGATACACATGAGAAGGGATGACATTTTCCGTTGTAGATTTAATTTGTGAATGAACTGTTAGTTGAAACATATATTGATTTGTATATTTCTTAATATCACAGATACCCCTGAAGAAGGTCGCAGAGACTGAAATGCATTGGGTAAAAGTACACGTTTGAATTATGAAGTTTCAGCACTTACCTGTGAATAGGCCCGGGTGGGCAATCTCAGAGTTTCAAGATGCATGAAGCAAGGAAACTTTTTTGGCTTTGACATGATGTTGAAATTCAACGAAACCTTGAAATAAACTAGATTAACTTGAAAAACCACGGAATGTGTGTTTACCGATGTGTATATCACTGTGCAATTCCTAAGTGACACGTAAGTCACGTGTCACAACATTCACTCCATTTGAGAAGTGGCAGCTTCTTAAAAAAGACGACAAGAAGATCATATTAGAGATTTATCACCACCTGCCAAAAGCGACACAAAAATGCAGAGCCCCGTGGCAGAAGCAGTGGGAGGCAGAACTAGGCCAATTACTATCAGATAAATAGTGGGAAGACATTTTCTATAGAGCGCACCACACAGCACACACTACAGGACATACCAAAACGGCCTACAAGTTCACTTCCCTTTGGTACTACACCCCCTCTTGCATACAGAAATGTAATGCTCCAGGCATGCTGATCCATCTGCTTTGGCACTGACCGAAATTACTAGATTCTGGGATCAGATCCTGGACAACATTGATTGAGCTTTTAATACAACAATCCCCAGATTCCCTGCATATACTCTTTTAGGCTTCCCCAATGCACTTACGTTCCCGCTCGGCTCCATTCAGGAAAGGCAGATGGCCTAGGCACTCAATGCTGCACATCGACTATTGCTGTCCAGCTGGGGCACAGACAAAGTCCCAGACCATCAGCAGTCGCTTCATCAGCTTTGGTCGTTATTGGGCATGGAACGACTGTCAATAGCAACCTGTGCGGATAATTCGGCTCCTTTCATCAGAGTTCCAGGAGCTGACATGTCCTAAATACCTATGCATTTCGTGGTTATTTCTAGATTCTCAAGCAGAAGACAGGGCTCCTGCTAGGATGTAGGCTAGTTCAGGACCTACGACATCTCCCCTGAACAATTTTTAACAATTGGCGCATTCGGAAGTGACTCGGGTGAGGGGTGGGGTCTTAGGATTTTCCATTATTTAGGGGAAGGTTTCCTAGGGTTTTTTTTCTTTTGGTTTGAAATCTTTAATGTGGCTGACTTAGCAGTTATGCTTGTACGATGGTACTTCACAAGTTGTAACCTGAGACAGAGCTTGGCTCTAGTCATTAATCAACATGAACAGTGTTACCTATTCAGTTCTAAGCACCCCCTCTTGAGCTCTATTTTTCTACCCCGTTGTGGAGAATGTTTGTGGTGTTTTACTGTGTGACTGTCTGAAGTGTTGAACAAATACTTTACACATTGCCTGCTAGGTTAAGCCTGACTGCTCTGTGCCAAGCTACCAGAGAGTGAGCCAATGATAATTTAGGGTGTGTTGCAACTTACCCTTGCAAAGATTGTGGTTCCTGCTTGGGTAGGGTGTATACCTGATCAATTTCTAAAAAATATTATTTGAGACATATAATTGACAACATAATTTCATATTTAATAACAAACTATGTATGTTACTAAAAAAAGAAAACATAAATTAGAATTTACCAAACAAGGACTCGACTGAGGAAAATAATTCAAACTATACTAAACCACCCAATAAAATAACACTAAAACAACTTTAACCAATAAAATCAAACAAACAATTAAGCCAACAATATGAACGGCACACTAGTTAAAACAACTAAATAATCAAAAAATTATAAACGCTGCAAGAGGAGGACACTGCTGAATTCTCCAAATAAATTATTAAAACAGAAATAAATCATCTCTACAACTACAAATTCAAGTAAGTATTAAATATATTTAAATAAAAAATTAAGATGGTAGAATCTCCTTCCTACTATATACCACTAGCACAACACAGGTGACCAGGGTGGTACTTGCTCGGTTTTCCAGGGCTAGCTTCCTTCCCTTTGACCCTGGAGACTAAGATAATTTGCCTCAATGTTCGAGGCCTCAACAACCCTATTAAGAGATTGGCGGTGCTTTCCCTGCTGGAGCACGTGCAGGGAAACACATGTCTGCTCTAGGAGACACACTTACTCACCAACTATACACACAGAATGCACACTAAGAGGTTACCACAGCAATTCTGGTCCTTGGGGAAGGGGAAAAAGGGGAGTTAGCCAGTCTCCTCTCCAAACTGTTCCCCGGTGCAGTCTTGGGTCCTATTGCAGACATTAAGAGTCACCTGTTGGCTTTTCGTGTGTAGCTGGGCACACTCCATCTCACGGTGGCATAGTTTTACTCCCAAAATGAGCAGCAAGAGTCTTTTCTAACAGACGCCTTGGACAATGTACTCCATACTCCAGATGCAGTGGTAGTGATGGGTGGGGACCTAAACATAGTGATGGACGCAGAGTGGGGCCGTTCGCCCCTTAGATCTGGTAACACGGGGGCTCTCTCTGGCTGGGAGGGAATGGCTGGTGGAGTGCGGGATACGTGATGTGTGGCACTTCATGCACCCTGATGAGTGGGACTATACATTTTATTCCGGGGCCCATAAAACATATGTTTGGTTCGATCTTTTTCTGGCCTCCCTGTCTGTATGGGAATGAGTGCTCGCTTCCACCATTGAGGCCCACTCTCTTTTGGACCATGCACACATAATGCTAACCCAAAGCACTTCTCCCACCCCCACACCGGCACCTCCCTGGTACTCCGGGAGACAATGCTACAGTCACCGGCGATGGCTGCAGCACTTAAAAACAGTACGCAAGACAATTTGGCTCTTAATGACACTGACTCTACTGCGCTGTCCTCGACCTGGTAAGCCCTAAAATTGGTGGCCCGTGGGGCTCTTATTGCAAAAGCAGCACACGAAAACAAGTTGAGAAAAACTAAGAGGAAGGAACTGGAGACATCGGTTTTTGAATTGCAATCCATTCATAAACGCACCTGAGCTCCCTGGATCTGGAGACAACACGAGAGAGAGAGGGCACCTGCAACTTTAACACCTTGATCTGGATAGAGCTGAACATGCAATGTTGCACCAAAACGTAAATTCTACGTAGGAACTAACAAAGGTGGTGGTATGCTCGTGGGTAAATCGTTTCGGATGGTCTCTGGAGCAGAAGTGACCAAAGCAAATAGGATTGTGGACACACTCCAGGCCTATTATGCTGAATTGTACTCACACAAATCTCCGAGCTCTCCAGACCCGCAGGCATACTTAGAGACTGCTGCGATTACCCCACTTCCCCAAGCGGAAGCCGAAGCATTAGACAGGCTCATCAGCATTGAAGAGGTAATATCAGCGATTGCTCGTCTAAAGCCCCTGAAGTCACCGCGGCCGGATGGATTCAGTGCTGCAATCTACACAACTTCCTGCATGGAACTCGCCCCCATACTCACTCATCTGTTTAATTCTTTTGCCGAATCGGGCACTCTTACAGAGTCGATGCATCAAGCCTCAATTTCAATTATCCCTAATCCCAGGAAAGATCCAACCCACTGTAGCTCATACCATCCGATTTCGCTCCTGAACGTTGATACAAAACTGTTTGCTAGCATCCTAGCCCATCGTCTCAATCCCCGATGTCCAGCCTCATAGATCTGGACCAAGCAGGGTTTATCCCCGGTTGCCAGTGTGGAGACAGCACTAAACGTATCTGCCATTTGATAGACAAAGTACATCGATCTCGGGAAGAAACCTTCTTATTGGTGGTGGATGCTGAAATAGTGTTTGATAGAGTACACTGGCCCTATCTATTTGCTGCTCTCAAGCACTTTGGCATGGGCACGCACTTTAGGAATTGGATTTAGAGCATCTATTTCTTCCCCAGGGCGGCAGTCTGAGTGAATGGCATAAGGTATAGCTGCTTACCTATAGATTGGGGCACAAGGCAAGGCTGCCCTCTCTCGCCACTTCTCTTTGCTCTCTATATGGAGCCTTTGGCCAGAGATTAAGAGACAACCCTAATGCTAGGGGCATCCCTTTTGGAGCGGATCGACACCTGACCAGCCTCTATGCTGATGATGTCATCTTTTCAATCACCCAACCTTTGATGTCACTCCTGGCTATTGTCGCTGAATCCCAGGAGTACAGAGCATTCTCGGGCTTTCGTGTGCATAAGAAAAAGTCACAAATCTTAAATCTCCACACTAAACCACACACAGAATGTGCCCTGGGATCTCAGTTTGATTTCCACTGGGTCACCGAGGACCTCCCATATTTAGGCCCAGTCCTAAGCAAGAGTCAACTTAAAACAAAAGAGTCCAACTACTCAAACCTTCTCACCCTAATTCGTAAAGATCTAGCACAGTGGCAACGACATCCACTCTCCTGGCTTGGTAGAATTGTTATGGTAAACATGAACGTTCTCCACGGGCCCGCTACATCTTCCAGAACCTTCCTCTAGCTCCACCTGCTGGCATGATTAATACGCGTCAGAGGGAGATTGAGCACCTTATCTAGGAGAAAGCAAAACCTAGGCCGCAGAAACAGCTTCTACAGTGTTCAAAACAAGAAGGGGGGTTCTCGGTTCCCAACATGTCTCACTACTACCAAGCCACACAGCTGTGCTACTTGGTGGAGTGGAATTGCCCACTAATGGAAAAACATTGGGTTTTCGTGGACCAGACAGTAGCGGGATCACATATTTGGAGGGAGGTTTGGTTGCCTCTGGCTTACAGTGCCTGGGGGCTCTATCCCTCCTTGTAACTCTCCCAACGCTTCATATCTGGGACAAAGTAGTGACTGTGGTTTCTCTATTTTCAAATCCGGATTTCCCTCCATGCATGACCCTGAGCACAGTCAATCTATGGGTAGATGGTGGGTATAAGCGCATGGGATGTCTCTTTGACCACAACAACCCTAATTCATTCGATCAACTCAAAACAGACTATGACTTGCTGGAAACAGATTGTTTCACTCACACGCAAATGACACATTGGGCGCTTGGCTCGGACACTCGGCCTAAAGCGGGTAGACCGATGACTCCATTTGAGAAGTGGCAGCTTCTTAAAAAAGACGACAAGAAGATCATTTCAGAGATTTATCACCACCTGCCAAAAGCGACACAAAAATGCAGAGCCCCGGGGCAGAAGTAGTGGAAGGCAGAACTAGGCCAATTACTATCAGATAAATAGTGGGAAGACATTTTCTATAGAGCGCACCACACAGCACACACTACAGGACATACCAAAACGGCCTACAAGTTTACTTCCCTTTGGTACTACACCCCCTCTTGCATACAGAAATGTAATGCTCCAGGCATGCTGATCCATCTGCTTTGGCACTGGCCGAAATTACTAGATTCTGGGATCATACGCTGATGACACTCAGCTTCTTTTCACATGTGGAAAGAATATGGACTTAAACGGAGACCGCATTAAAAGTTGTCTGGGTGCGGATTTTGCCTGGTTTCAATGCAACCAGTTGAAATGCTTTGGCACTGGGCGAAATTACTAGATTCTGGGATCAGATCCTGGACAACATTGATTGAGCTTTTAATACAACAATCCCCAGATTCCCTGCATATACTCTTTTAGGCTTCCCCAATGCACTTACGTTCCTGCTCGGCTCCATTCAGGAAAGGCAGATGGCCTAGGCACTCAATGCTGCACATCGACTATTGCTGTCCAGCTGGGGCACAGACAAAGTCCCAGACCATCAGCAGTCGCTTCATCAGCTTTGGTCGTTATTGGGCATGGAACGACTGTCAATGGCAACCTGTGCGGATAATTCGGCTCCTTTCATCAGGGTTCCAGGAGCTGACATGTCCTAAATACCTATGCATTTCGCGGTTATTTCTGGATTCTCAAGCAGAAGACAGGGCTCCTGCTAGGATGTAGGCTAGTTCAGGACCTACGACATCTCCCCTGAACAATTTTTAACAATTGGCACATTCGGAAGTGACTCGGGTGAGGGGTGGGGTCTTAGGTTTTTCCATTATTTAGGGGAAGGTTTCCTAGGGTTTTTTTTCTTTTGGTTTGAAATCTTTAATGTGGCTGACTTAGCAGTTATGCTTGTACGATGGTACTTGACAAGTGGTAACCTGAGACAGAGCTTGGCACTAGTCATTAATCAACATGAACAGTGTTACCTATTCAGTTCTAAGCACCCCCTCCTGAGACGTGGCTGGCCCATGATAGATTGTAGGCGACATGCTGTGTAAGGACTAGCCCAAATATACGGATCATTATAATATTACTTGTGCCTGTTGCACCTTACCAGACTCTGCAGACGGCCCACCAGGGTTGTGGCGGCATGCTGAGTAATTGCTTTCCTGATTGCTCTGCCAATAAAAAAGAGATTTGATTTTAAATGAAAAATTATCTGTTATTAACCTAAAAAATATATTTTAACAAACAAATGATAACACAGTATGTAACATTTATTTTTTTACATAGACTTCCTGTGGGTGAAAGAAAAACCAACTTCCAACCAATAAACTCTTGGAAATATCAACTGTAACAAAGCACCAGGAGTATATAATAAAGTAACTATGCACAAATATTAATTTTAAAACTATCTCAACCATCAACCAACAATAAACCTAGCTTCCTAATCCCAAAAAATGTTGGAACAATTGGAAATGTACATTATATCAATATATTTAATATGAAGTACTCCAGTTTTTTACAGCTACAAATTAACATAAAGTTCTTTTTTACTTCCAATTTGGCCTCATTACGATATCGTCAGTCGGACTGCAGAAGACCTTCGGTCTGACTGCCATATTACAATACTGGTGGTTGGACCCACAGCTATAAGACGCAACAACTCTGCCTGTGTCAGGATCATAAATTCTGATGGTACGGAGGTTGCTAAAGCATTCCAGAATGACAGTCGGTGCCGGCCTCAGATTATGATATCCCTTTCTGACAACCTTTACATGACAGGGAACCTGCCACCTAAAGGTTTACAGAAACAGATCAAATTGGGCCCCTGGACATCCGAGGACAGAGTAACATGTTCTGGAGGCACATGTGGTGCTACCCTGCATTGGCACTGTTGTGTGTGCACCTTGTGCCATGCATGCCATAGTGCATGGCACAGTGTGCATTGAAGTGCTGAAGGCTCTGCTTGGTGGTGGCATCTGCAGTGGCTCCAGCATGCCCCTCCATGTCACTGGCAAGTTCTGACTGCCATTCCAGGGGTCCTATTGAAATTAAGTGGTCGCACAGCCACATGCTCATCAGGCTTTCTCCCAACTGCAGCAATAACTGTTGGCAATCCAACCATCCGGCATTGTGATGAGGCCCTTTGTAATTACTTTTTTTTTACTTAAAAAATATTTTTTTATGTAAAACTGTACAATAAACTGACAATTATAAAAATATAAGAAGTGTAAAGCATGTGTGAAATGTGTTTATTATACTAATTAAAAAAAATCTTATACACTAAAGAGGTGATATTTGCTATGTCCACTCCAATCTAAACTAACTTGGGTAATGTTTTGGGCACTAAAGGGGAGACATTTACTATTCCCACTCCAATCTAAACCAACTTTGGCAAAGTGTTGGATACTAAAGTGGTGACATTTACTTTTCCCACTCCGACCTAAACCAACTTGGGGAATGTGTTGGATACTAAAGAGGTAACATTTTGTATTCCTGCTCCAATCTAAACCAACTTGAAGAAGCTTTTGGACACTGAAGAGATGACATTTACTATTCCCATCCAATCTAAACCAACTTGGTGGATGTTTTGGACACTAGAGGGGTGACATGTGTACTATTCCCACTCCAATCTACACCCACTTGGGGAAAGTATTGCACACTAAAGGGGTGACATTTACTATTCCCACTCCAATCCAATCTGAACTAACTTGGGGAAAGTGCTGCATACTAAAGGAGTGAAATTTACTATACCCACTCCAAAGTAAACAGACATGAAGGAGGTGTTGGACACTAAAGGGGTGACGTACTATTGCCACTCAATATAAACTAACTTAAATAAGGTGTTGGACACTAAAGGGATGACATTTATTATTTCCACTCCAATCTAAACTTACTTGGGAAAATCGTTAGACACTAAGGGGGTGAAATGTACTATTCCCACTCCAATCTAAACCAATTTAGCGATAATGATGGACACTAAAGAGGTGAAATATACTATTTCCATCTCATTCTAAACCAACTTGTGGAAACTGTTGAGCACTTAAGGGGTGACATTTTCTATTCCCACTCAAATTCCAACCAACTCAATGAAAGGACCTGATCACGAGTTTAGCAGGTCAATGAACCACCAAACCCATGGTGGAGGTGCGATGGTGGTCTGGGACTGCCCCACCAGCTGTCTGACCGCTGTATTATTAGTGCAGCATTCGGAGCACTTTGGGACCACCTCAACTGCCAGGGATCTGCAATCCCTGATGATGGCTTGGCAGTCTGGGGAAGCAATATGCCTGGCAGTGCCAATGAGGCACTGACATGCATATTACGAGTTTACCCACTGCCAGCCTTTTCAAGGAGGTGAGCCTGCCATGAAAAGCCTGATGGTGGGCAAACAAAAGGGGCCCTATAGGGCCCCCCTGTTGTCCCTGTGCATGGTGGTGCATGCAGGGGGTACTTTTTTTGCCCGCCTGTGTGAATGCACCCCTTTTCCTGCACTGCATATACTGCTCAGTCCATGCTGTGCAGGAAAGTCCATTGGCAGTCTAGCAGCGGTGCAGTTATAAGGCTCACTGTGAGCCTTTAAACTGCACCATTGGGGGACTGCCATGCTGCCTGCCCACCAGACAATGAAATTATTAGTTATCTGGGGGGCAGTAGGTGGTCAGGTTTGGCAGTCTAGGAGCAGGGTGATGACGTGGTGGCCCACTCCACTAAACTCATAATCAAGCCCTAAACCAACTTAAATAAGCTTTTGGACACTAACGGGATGGCATTTAAAATTCCAACTCCAATCTAAATCAACTTGAAGATGAGGTTGGACACTAAAGTGGTGATATTTACTATTCTCTCTCAAATCTAAACCAACTTGGAGAAAGTGTTGGACACTAAGGTGTGCCATTTTCTATTCCTACTACAATCTAATCCAACTTGAGGAAAGTGTTTTTACACTAAATGGATGACATTTACTATTCCCACCATGATCTAAACCAACTCAAGGACAGAGTTGGACACTAAAGGGGTGACATTTGCAATTCCAACTCCAAGCTAAACCAAATTGATGAAGGTGTTGGACCCCAGACGGGTGACACTTACTATTTCCACTCAAATCTAAACAAACTGAAAAATGTTTTGGACACTAAAGGGGTGACATTTACTATTTTCACTCCAAATTAAATAACGAGAGGAAAGGGTTGGACACTAAAGGAGTAACATGTACTATTTGCTCTTGACGTTGGGCATTAAAATCTTCAAATTTTATAAATCCAATTCACATGAAAACATATGTTTTGAAAATATTATACATTTAAATTTAAAAACAAAATATTACTACTAGGCATTCTAACATTTTAGTAAATAACAAAGATAAACATATTAACATACACTATTTACAACTACTAACCTTTATATCAAAAATGTTAACTTAAAAATGTAATCTTTATGTTATAAATTTGGTGTCAAGTCTCAAAATCATTTTTTAATTTTCTACTATTCATACACTTAAATAAAATACAATTGAATGAATTTCAAAAACAATTTATCAATACAAATTAATAAATATAGATTTATGAATTTTTTGGAATTTATAAATATTTTTTTTTAATTTATCAAAATATTCTTTAACTTTTAATTTTGTTTACAATTATTAAAGTTTAATAAATGCATGTTTTGTATTCTTTATTTGAATATCACAAAAACAAATATACTAATTAATAATGTTTTTTTAAATAATTTATATATTTAGCAAATTGAAATGAAATTACAATAACACAAATGCCAGTAGGTAGTTATAGTTAGGACCTATTTTCCATAGGAAATCCGCAACATTCTATTTGGAATAACGTTGGCGCCGATTGACGAATCTTCGTGAAATTTTCCAAACTTTTGCCCAGCTCTGGTCCTCTCCTATCCTGAAAATTGCATGGTGATTGGTCACGTGGGGGCTGAGAAAAAAAGGGGGGTCCCAAAACGCGTTTCCCCCATGCATTTTCCCATAGGACCTGTTGACGCAGCTACAGCCCGAACTGCTGAATGGAATTACACCAAATTTGGCAAAGAGGTAGTCCTCAGTTGAGACTCGTGCCTTTTGCTTAAATGGTGTAAATCCATTCATTAGTTCCTGAGAAAATTAGAGTTAAAAAGATAGATATATCTGGGCGGAGCCTAACCACACATCTCATCGTGAGATCTGATTTGCTGTCAGTACTTCATCCAAGAAGTGTTGGCAGCCATCTTGGGACCAATATACATGATAGCACCTCATTAAAAAGCATTGCAGTTAATAGAAGGTTTTAAGACTTTAGTTACATTATAAATCATTTGTTGATGGTACCATACTCATTTTAGGAATTGTGGTGTGTTCTAAGGTGATTTTACCATGTGAAAAAGCCTTCTGCTGTGATATAATGAATCATGTTTGAGAGAAAACTATTTTCTCATGCTTTCCCCACAGAGGTTTGGAAGGTGATCTATAAGCTAAACTGAGAGCATATTTTCTGTAAATTCACATTATCTTTCTCAGTCATGTGAGAATGAAGTCTGACATTCTCAGTAAAACATGTACATCCAACAAGGACTGTCAGTTGATTCCTTTGTGTTCTACTGCAGCTTCCCAGAGTGTTCTAAAGAACAACTAGAGCGCTAACAGTCCTACTTATGACACACGTATTGCACACCTAAAGCCATCTTGATTAGAATAAAGTGGTAACTCTTAAAACATCTAATTTAAAAAGGAACAAAATGAGGGGGTTCATTTTGCCATAGAAAGTATGATTAGTGCTGCAGAAAGAAAAATGTGGGCACATTTTGAGTGACTTCTCAAATCCTCTTCTATTTCATTAAACAATTCTGACATGCAGACTGAAACATGCACTTTCAATACCAGCAGCAGACTTCCCTGGTGAGCAGTAGCTTTACTACAGTGATCTAATGAGCAACTAGAGTGCTAACATTCAGAATTTATGGCAAATGTGTGACACATCTGAATGCCTCTTGATGGAACCAAAGTAGAAAACTGAAAGTATTTCCTACTGAGGAGACTGCAGTAAATGAGGAAATTAGGAAACTTCATAACAAATAAATCTCCCAAGATAGCCACCAGAGACAAAAGAGCCCAAATGTAGTCCAAATATCACCCAGATGTAGCCCAAGTATAGCCCAATGACAGAATGTCCCAGAGTGTTCTAACGAACAACTAGAGTGCTAACAGTCTTACTTATGACAAAAGTATGGCACACCTGAAGCCATCTTGATTGGAATAAAGTGGTAACACTTAAAACATTTAATTTACAAAGGAACAAAATGAGGAGGTTCATTTTGCCATAGAAATTATGATTAGTGCTGCAGAAAGAAAAATTAGGGCACATTTTGACTTCTCAAATCCTCTTCTATTTCATAAAAGAATTCTGACATGCAGACTGAAACATGCACTTTGAATACCAGCAGCAGATTTCCGTGGTGAGCAGTAGCTTTACTACAGTGATCTAATGAGCAACTAGAGTGCTAACATTCAGAATTTATGGCAAATGTGTGACATATCTGAATACCTTCTTGATGGAATCAAAGTAAAAAACTGAAAGCATTTCCTACTGAGGAGACTGCAGTAAATGCGGAAATTAGGAAACTTCATAACAAATAAATCTCCCAAGATGGCCACCAGAGACAAAAGAGCCCAAATGCAGCACAAATATCACCCAGATGTAGACCACATGTAGCCCAATGACAGAAGTGTGCAAAACACTTATTTTTTGTGTATTTGCAGTTTTATATAGTGCAGACTTGTCAGGTATTGGAGTGGTTTACAGAAGCATTGGTTACATCACACAAGAACAAATTCATTTTGGTTGTAGACATGGGGAGATTAAGTGATTTGACCAGAATCACAGAATGTTGAGCTGAAGCAGAAACTCCAACCTGGTTCCCCAGTTGCAAAGTCTGCAGCTCTGGAAGTAACACCACATCCTCTCCCCTAAGTGCAACATTTAATCGAGTGGTCAACTGGATAAAAAAACATGAAGATTACAAATAATTTAAAAGTTCTTTTGTCGCTATTTGAAAACTCAGAAAATATGTCCTCATTTAATTTTTCAGAGCACTAACCATAATTTTGATGCAAAGAAGACCCTCTCATATATGTCATTTCTAAAGGAAATGCTCTAGGTATTACAGTTTTGATTACCAGAATGCAGTCCCCTATTATTGTTTTTCTGGTCTTCCCTAGCCAAGGGACCCTTCTAACCATAATAATCTCGTTGTTAAAATGAGATGGTAAGGGTCGGTTCCAATTTAGCCACTTGATCACCTTTTTCTTTAGGGATTGGTAATCTTCATTTTCGCCAGTTCTTAGTTGAGGAGCACCTGCTAACACCACCGTTAGATTATTAGCTTCTGGCGGCAGATCTGGTCTCCGTGGTCTTGGGACTGGTCGCCCCGGGGGAAGAAGGAGGGTGCTTCCAGCTTCGGGGAGGCCATCATTGGTCCCTGTCTGAGAGCTTTGGGGGGCAGAGTCTGTTGGTTGTAAAGGCCTATAAGTTGGATTATTACGCGGTGGCTGGACTGGAATAGCCATTAGTTGCTGCAGGGGGGGAGCTGTAGGAGCACCCCGGGAGGGGACTATGTTGGTACCCTGTAAAGCTCCTGTTTTAGGGGCGTTTCCTACGGGGAGATGAGGTCCCACATTCTTGGATTGCTTACTAACTAAGGTATTTAGGGATGTCTCTAGTATAGTCAGCCTTATCTCAACCTTTTTCAGGCTGTCACTAATAGGCTGCAAGAGGGAACGAAATAAGAATTCTATACTCCCTATAGATGTGAGAGGGGGGTTTGTGTTGGATGTGTTGGCCACTGGATCGCTGTTAATAGCAGCTGTGTTGGGGCTTGGATCTTTGGGGGGGACAGCGATAGGCGCAGTCTCATTGTCCTTCCCAGATTGGAGTGCATTTTTATGTTTTTTGCCAAAATCTAGGTGAGATAGTTTGGTTTCCCCCCGCCCCCCCATGGACTTCCTACTGCGTTTGCTAGGTGGAGGCATGTGCATCTCCACCACAACACTTTGCTTTGGCTTGCTCTTCTTATTTATATTCGAGGGGGGAGATTGGATAACCAGGTTAACTGGAGTGTCAGATGACTAGAGTGGCGTTGTATCTGCGACTTTTTCAGGCAGCATGCCAGGGGTGCTTGGGATTTCCCGAAGTAAGAGGGGGAAGTCCTCAAGGGTCGTCGGATTCAAGCTATTGGGGGGAGTACCCTCCTCTTGAGAGATAGGATACGGGATAATTTCAGTCAGGGGTCTACTCTTCATTGATTCAATGGATCGCCGACGGTCCGCCCTACGTCTCTCTAGGGAGTTTTCTTTGCCCCCATTTCCTTTGGCGGGTTTGAAGTAATTGTCCAGCGTCCCAGTATTGCTACCCCCCTCCCTTGCTGGAGTTTCACGTGCTGCAGGTGAGGGCATCACCTTATGCACAAGCAGAGTTCAACCAGAGTTTGGGTGGAAAGGATAAGGGGTATGGCCCAGCCCGGCCTCCTTTGGCCCCTGACGGCCACAGACGGTCCCGCCCTTGTCCCGGGCTTCTCCCGGCGAGCTCCCGCGCGCTCCCGCGCAGCGGTACTCACGCGTTAGTTTATAGCTGTGGTGGAGGTGGGCAGGTCGTTGGGGGCGGGGCGGGGAGGGAGAGCAGCCCAGGTGGAGCGGGCGCGGGTTGCTGGGGCTCCTGGGAAATGGAGTCCCAGCCCTCTTGCTCGCAGCCCTCGGCCCCTGGTGTACCCCCGCAGCAGCTTCAGCCCAGGAAAGCGCCCCTCTGCGAAGCGGGACCCGCGCAGCGGGTTCCGCGAGGCGTGGACAAAGTTTCACAGAGTGTCCTCAGGAATCCAAAACGGCAGAGGCAAGTTCGTTAGAAGGTCCCATGAACTGCAGGGCAAGCCGGTATTTAATTCACCTGGTCGTTGGGGGCGGGGCGGGGAGGGAGAGCAGCCCAGGTGGAGCGGGCGCGGGTTGCTGGGGCTCCTGGGAAATGGAGTCCCAGCCCTCTGGCTCGCAGCCCTCGGCCCCTGGTGTACCCCCGCAGCAGCTTCAGCCCAGGAAAGCGCCCCTCTGCGAAGCGGGACCCGCGCAGCGGGTTCCGCGAGGCGTGGACAAAGTTTCACAGAGTGTCCTCAGGAATCCAAAACGGCAGAGGCAAGTTCGTTAGAAGGTCCCAAGATTGATTACACCAAGATGACGTCAGGCGTTCCACACATTTGTAATCAATATAGAATGTTAGCAATCTAGTTGTTCATTGGGATACTGTTGTGAGGCAGAGGCCAGGGGCACGGACTCTGAAAATTGAAGGCAGGTAGGAGAGTACAGAGGAAACAATTTGACCACACTGGGCAGGCAGGAAGGGCAGTGGCAGCACAACAGACTATGGGGGCAGTGGAAAGGGGGCAGGGGCAACAAACTAACAATACCGGACTGGCAAGAGAGGCTGTGGCAATATAATAGACCATTGTGGGCAGAAGGAAGAGGCAGTGGTAGTACAACCATACATGCCAACAGACCCGTTTCAGCCAGGAAACCTCCAAAGTTTTTTAACTCAAATGGGCTTTATTTGATCTGACTCCTGTCTACAATCTCCTCTTTTTCAATGTAACTCAAAGAGGAAAATCAATACCCCAGTTTTTTTTCAAAATCTCCCTCTTACCAAGTTCAAAATGTTCGCAAGTATGGTACATTGGATCATGGTAGGCAGGAGGAATTGGGATAAGGACATGGACTCGAATAATAGAGGACAGGAGGGACATAGAGAGGTGCACTAAACTGACCCTAAAGGGCAGGCATCAGGGTTTGCAGCAGCACAATACACCACACAGGGCATGCGGGACGGGAGTGCAGCACAACAATCCATAGAAAGCAATAGGGCAGGACCATGCACATGGACAACAGAGAACAGAGAGGGAAAAGGCAATGGTAGCTAGCTGACCATAATGGACAGAGAGGAGAGAAAGCTACAGCATAACAGACCATAAAGTGCAGGAGGGACGGATCAGGGGCATTAAAATGGAACAGACAAGCCAGGAGGGAGGGAATGGGGGTCTGCACATGGAAATAGAGGGCTGGGGGCAAGGGGGCAGGCCAGGAACAGCAAGATGACCATGGAGGTCAGGCAGGATGGGCACTAGAAACAAAACACACCATGGAGAGCAACAGTGAGACTATGATGGCATACACACAGACCATGAAGGGAATGTGGGAGGGGTCAGGGGCAGCTAGCTGACCACACAGGGAAGGTGGGAGGGGCCATGGCAGCACAGAAGACCATGCATGGCAAGCGGGAGGGTTAGTGGCAGCACATGGCTATGATGGGCAAGAAGGAGGGTGCAGGGGCATGCACAAAGGACCATGGAGGATAGAAGGGAGGGTCAGGACCTGGGCACAGACAAGAGAGTTCAGGGGAAGGGGCCTCACAACAGACCGCACGGGGCAGGCAGGAGGAGCAGTTGCAGCACAACAGACCAGGGAGGGCAGAAGGGTGTGGCAGTAAAATGGACCATGGAGGACAGGAGGAAGGGGATAGGGGCATGGCATGTGGACAGGCAGGGTGGAGGTGGCAGGGACAGGTTACAGTCATCTGACAATGCTAGTCAGGTGGGAGGGGAGTGGCAGCTCAACAGAACACTCAGAGTAGATAGGAGTGGCAGGTCCATGGAACATGGTGGGCAAAAAGGATGGAGCAGGGGCATGCACAAAGACACCGGAGAGCAGGGTGAAGGAGAATAGGGGCAGCAAGCTAAGCACAGAGGCTAAGCAGGAGGTCAATGATGGGCCATAGAATTGGGCAATGGAGGGCAGGAGGAGTGGACTGGTACATCATGCTAAATGGAGGGCAGTGGCAGCACATCAGACCATGCATGGCAGGAGGGAGGAGGCTAGTCCATGGATTCAGACAACAGAGGATAGGGAGGAGGTGGATGGGGCAGCAAGCTAACTGTTCAGAGAAGGTGGGTATGAGGAAATTTATTGTTTTTAAAATGTGTCTGTGCGAACTACTTAAAATATGAACAAGTAAGCAGCATAATCTCACTTTTATTCAGGAAGAAGAGGACGTTTGTGACTGTGACTCCGGGCTCACTTTGCAGAAACACCCCCTGACCCTCCACCCCATCACAAAATGTAATGCTTGTGAAAAGGGTAGGTGGATGCAGTGTTATATAGAACATAGTCCTGAGAGCAGGATTGAAAATGAAAACTAGATATAGTATATGGTATAAACTATGCCCAAAAAAGTGTGATATAAGATGAACCGGGCGTGAAATATAATATGCACTACATTGTGCGCAAGATAGCACAGGCACTAGCGCATGCTATGCGATATGCGCCTTGGAGTGTAATATGCACAGGGCAGTGTAGTGTAACCTAACGAGTCTCTAAAGTTGTAATATAAAATATGTGCTGGGGAGTGTAACGTTGCATATGCACTGTGACAAAGATATGGATCCCAGATTGTAATATGTATGACATAGCACTGTGCGTTATAAAATAGGCATCGAGGAAGGCACGTTAGATGGGGCAATATAACCCGTGCAAAGGCAATTGTTGCATGACATATTCACGGGGTGGTGTTACAGTGCACATGAACTAGAGAGTGTCATAGCATACGCACTCGCTGGTGGAATACAACACAGAGGTGTGTGGCACTCAGCGGGCACTGGTGGGTGTAACACAGCATTGGGCTCAGCCAGGAGCACGCTGTGACTATCAAGTGAGGTTCGTCTCCTTTCCAGAGAGTAAAATAAAAAATGTTACACATCCGGGGGTGGATGTGTGTTTTATTAACCGTGAGGGGGTTTCTTGCATAGTTTGGTCGAATTTTTGTTGAATCCCCTGTGAATGGCTTGGTGTGCATGTGTATTAAATGCGCCTGTCAATAGCTACCCATGTTTGTATAAATAAACGACAAGGGTGTCTACTTGGAGAGTACCCACCGGCGGGGCGCCGGGATTAGGCACGGTAGGGCGTCAGACACGTCAGAGCTTCACTAGCAGTGTAAATACATTCCACGTGGATTCATTGTATGCATAGTCGCCTTTTAATGAATATCACGCAAAATCGTCATGGTGATCGGTACATACGGTTTGTCCAGCATGTCCTAGGTGTTTCTATAAATATATATTTTTTTAAAATAATTAAAAAACAAAGGAGGGCCCCGGGGGATTGGGTCCCCGGGGCAATAAGTGCCTTGAGGAGGGGGGCAACGCAGACCTCCTCCTAAAGAATAAAATAAAAAAGGCCATGACCCGGGGGTTGGGGTCCCCGGGGCCGATTAAGGCCTTGGGAGGGGGGCCACACAGCCCCCTTCCAAATTCATTTTTTTCAACAAAAAAAATAGGGTGCATGCCCTGGGGGATGGGGTCCCCAGGGCCAATAAATTAGAAAAAGAAGGGGGGCCACACAGCCATCCTTCTTAAAAAAATAAGCGCTAGAGGCCACTCCCCCTCCTTGCAGCACTCTGCAAACGCACCCCCTGGCCAGTTGTAAGTTGGGGAATTAATTCCCCTTCAATACTGAGGGTCCCTGAGGGCCAACTAGCCCAACAGGTATCTCCAGTATGCGCCAGGGAGCTGCGTTGCAGACAGGTGTTCTGAGGCCATGCCCCTTTTTACACCTCTATGCAAGGCAGTTCTGTGGCGCTTACTGGAGGTACCTAGTGGGCTAGTTTGACCCTAGGGACCCTTAGGATTCAAGGGGACTTAATCTCTCAACTTAGAACGGCCACAGGGCGCGTTTACACAGTGGGGAAGGGAGGGGACGGGGCCTGAGGTGACGTGTGCAAACACGATCTATGGCGCGTTTTAAGTTGGGGAAATAATTCCCCTTCAATCCTGAGGGCCCCTGGAGGCTAACTAGCCCACCAGGTGCTTCCAGTAAGCGCCACTGAGCTGCGTTGCAGAGAGGTGGTCCAGGCCACGCCACTTTTTACACCTCTCTGCAACGCAGCTCTGTGGCGCTTACTGGAGGTACCTAGTGGTCTAGTTGGACCATAGGGACCCTCAGGATTCAAGGGGATTAATCTCCAAACTTAAAACGGCCACAGGGCGTGTTTACACAGTGGGGAAGGGAGGGGACGGGGCCTGAGGTGACGTGTGCAAACACGCCCTGTGGCGCGTTTTAAGAGGTAATTTTAATCCCCTGCCCTATTACATACTAGGGGCTTACAGAGGAGGTCATGCTAATCAAAGGGGGTCCCCAACGCATAGTGTTCCCTAGTGTATGTAGGTGTTTTCACTGTATTCTGAGTGTCTTTTAACATAGCACTGGCTCTAGGACTGGTAATTCAGACTCAGTTACCACCAGTATCTGTCTGAAAAAGTAAAGTTGAGGGTACAGGATGATTTTGCAACAAGGCTTCTTTCTGCTCTTCTGTTTGTTCTTTCTGCATGTTATCCTTCTTCCTTCACTTTTCTTCATCTTTGAGGACTTCTGTTGCTTCTTTCTGCATTTCTTTTTTTCTTTCTGTGCGTTTTTTCTTCTTTCTTCAAATGTCCTATCTCTGTAGGCATAGTTAGAAATTAGCATTTAAAAAACCTTTGAAATTCACTGAAAAAACCATAGGTTTCAGGCACGTTATAGTTAGGAATTAGCATTTAAAAAACTTTAGAAATTCACTGAAAAACCATAGGTTTCAGGGGCGTTATAGTTAGCTGGACTTTTCACTCGTACAAAACCATTGAAATTCCCCCGTTATAGTTAGTTCAGCCAACTATAACTCGCGCGCCCGCAATGCACTGCTGATGACGTCACATATTACATCACTCATGACATGGTCAGTGACATCACTCATGACATCATTCATGACATCTCAAATGACATCACTGTTGACATCATCCTTGTGATAGAGTGGCAGACCTCCTCTCCCCCTAATATAACCTTTGATACACACATTCAAAAATAGAAACTAAAATTTTCAAAACAATGGACATACCAATACCAGTTACAACAACCTATTCAGTAATTCTAAGATCCACATACACATCCACTCATTCACCAACAACCCTATACAGTCACTCATACATGTACTCACTCATCATATGTACTCATACACCTATACATCCTGTTACACAATGCCACTCATCCATAGAGTTACTCACACACATAGTCACTCATGCTAATAAATAATCAAACATCCATTTACTTGCATACACAGTTATACAAACACCACCACACTTACTTCTACAGAAACTTACACATACTTAGTCTTTTAAACAATCACTTATAGAAACATATACTTATTCATACAGGAACTCTTCCAATCTCACACTCTCACATATACTCACTTATATACACCAATAGTCACATATACTAGTTTAAAACATATGTAGTTACTCATAAAGACACTATTGAGACAGTCATTCACTCACTAACACACCCATGCACACACTCATCCACCCATACAATCCTGCACTCATGCTGTCTTCAACACATACAAACAGTGAGTCACTCATTCATGCACCTATGCACTACAGACACTCAGACACTCATACTGATACTCAAAAAACCAACTAATAACCTATATAGATACTCATGTAGCTACTCACCAACCCATGCAGCCACTTATACACAAAGTGAGAGACTGATACAGATATTTACATATTTAAACTTTACTCACTAAGCCATGTATTCACTAAGATACACTTAATCAGTCAGATATACAATCAATTTTTTAAAAACAAATAATCCATTTAGACACTTATATACCCATTTATTCTTCCATCGACCTTGAGATATACATATATAAAACATATGTAATTTTCAGAAAAACACACATTCACTGGATGATGTCATCAGTGATGTCATCAGTGATGTGATTTGAGATGTCATCAGTGATGTCATGAGTGATGTCACTGACCATGTCATGAGTGATGTAATATGTGACGTCATCAGCAGTGCATTGCGGGCGCGCGATTTATAGTTAGCTGAACTAACTATAACGGGGGAATTTCAATGGTTTTGCACGAGTGAAAAGTCCAGCTAACTCTAACGCCCCTGAAACCTATGGTTTTTTCAGTGAATATATATATATATATATATATTACCTACTGGCGGTCGCCAGTAGGTAGTTATAGTTAGGACCACGTTTCCATAGGAAATCCGCAACATTCTATTTTGAATAACTTTGGCGCCGGTCGACGAATCCTCGCGAATTTTTCAAAATAGGTGGGGCGCTACGCTCCGCTACTTCCCTGAAAGTCTCGGGGGGATTCGTCAAGCGGGGGCTGAGATAAAAGAGGGGTCCCAAAACACGTTTTTCCCATGCATTTTTCCATAGGACCTTTAGACAGGGCTACAGCCTGAACGGCTGAACAGAATTACTAGAAATTTGGCAGAGAGGTAGTCCTCAGGTCAAGGAAGTGCCTTTTGTAGGTTTGGTGTAAATCTGTTCAGTAGATTCTGAGAAAATAGCCTTTAAATCAATATAAATATCTGAGCCAGCTTACGGTGCGCTTACGGTACGCTTACCGTACGCGTACGGTGGCGTGCGCGAGCACGATTCTGATTGGCTTTTAGATCTTAGTAAACATTCGAATTGGCCGAAACCAGGAAGCGGCGGCCGCCATTTCGTGTGTTTCACTCAGAAAAAAAAGAGTGATAACAAGAAAAGGGGGCAAGTTACAGACCCCCTAACATTTGTAAGGGGGTCAAAGAAGGACAGAAAAATACAAAGAAAACATTTATTGATTTAAAAAAAAATCGCGGGGTACGCGTACGGTAAGCGTACGGTAAAAAAAAAAAAAAAAAAAGAAATGAAATGCAGATTTAAGAGTTTAGATATTAGGGGGCTCTAAAAAGAGCCGTTGTGTTTATGAAGTGATTTTTAAGTGGTACCTACAAGTAAGTACCGATGCAGAGTCTAAGGTTCAAGAGGAAGACTCTGTTCCCTTCATCATTGAAGTGCACACCATCTCCTCTATAAATGTCTTGCATGTCGTAACGCAAGTTGTTGTGGTAAATGGAACCCATACCATAGTCACGGAGGAAAGCAGAAACAGATTTGTTGACATGCTTTCTTGCTTTGTCAATCTGTGGACAGAAATGATTGGACCAGTTCCATTTTTGCCTTTGGCATATGTTAGAAAACACAAAGGCAGTTTTAGGGAAAAGTGAAAACAGTTGTGCAAAGGTGTCCTTCATAAGCATTTCCAGACCTACCCCAGTCAAAGTGCCTAGGTCATTGCCACCGCAGTGCACTATTATGAGGTCAGGGTGTTGGTTTTGCATGAAGGATTTCACCAATGGCATCAATTGGTGCCACTTTAACCCTCTCTGACCAATCCATTTAATGTCTACATTTGGCAAAGCAAGGTCTCTCACCATACCTGTTTTCTCTGCAAACTTTTCACTCCAGAAGACATAGCTGTGTCCTACAATCCACACTGTGAACATCTTCAAAGGAGATCTGGATGCACTCAGGAGGTGTATTTCAGTAGAATGGTAAAAAGAAATGAAAGACAGTTTGGAAATGGAGGCATACATATTTTTTTTTTTAAAAAAGAACTGATTGGCTGTTTCATACCATTCTACACTAAAAACTAGGCTGTATGTGTAAATTTATAGAAGCATGTTTTGTATTGGTACAGAAAAATGTGTTGCCAAAGAACAGTACTATGGATTTGCTGTTAGGTTAGAAAAGTCAAGCACTCTTGCTCTGTGGAATTGAAACATTGTTTGGCGAACTTCTGACCTAACTCCACACAGCAGTGTTCCATGAGCTGTTGCTATGGTAGCAGGCAGAAGTCAAGTTGGGGGAAGGGTACTAGGCAGAAGTCAAGTTGGGGGAAGGGTACTTTTGGAAAAGGGTTGGTTTTCAACCAATAGAAATGTGTGATTACATTTGAAAAAAAGGGGGAAGCACTGAGATTTGAAATTAACATGTATATATGTGGAAAAAGAGAGGGAAAGTTTGCCATTATCTGGTTCTGCTGAGAGGAGAGAGGTGTAAAGAACAGAGATCCTGGCTCTGATAATCTGCTGTTTGAGTGCCACATTTCTTTCACAACTAACTAATTTTAAAGGTGAGTTTAGAGTTTGAGAGGGGATGTATATGGTAAATTAAGAAATGAATAATAGAAATGCAATTCTTTTTGTTGAAGTTGTGTTTATTATTTTCTGTTTTGGGAGAAATTTAAATGTGAGGAACATGTAAAATAATATGGACTATGTTTTCACAATAAATTAAGGTGTACTGGTATAAAAAAAGAATAGTTTAAGGGTTTGAGGTTGGACTCAGTAATGCAAATACATTCAGCATCACTAAGGCTGGTTGCCCTTGCTGGAGTGTAGGCAGTCACTCAGGTTACAAATGGTGCTGGTCTGAAAAAGCAGTTTGGACATGTGCTTTTAAAAAAATCTGAAAAGTGGATTCATAATGTGTCAGTCTGTAAAAGTGTTTATCACTTGCCAAAAAAAAGAGCAGTAAGTGTGCTTTCAAATTGGCAAAGAAATTTCGTTTTGTGACTAATGTGAAAACATGACTCTGTGTGCAAAGAGGAATTATAGGCAGAGATTTATTGCGTATTGCTCTGGTGATTTCACAGTTGCATTAGATGGAAAGGGGGAGCCATTTTTTGGTGCAGAAGCAGACTCTTAGCACACACCCAGCTGCTTACCATGTGGAATCATGCACAGTATTCACAAGCAAGTGGGGTTTGAGGTTTCAGTCAGTAATGCAAATACATTCAGCATCACTAAGGCTGGTTGCCCTTGCTGGAGTGTAGGCAGTCTCCCAGGTTACAAATGGTGCTGGTCTGAAAAAGCAGTTTGGACATGTGCTTTTTAAAAAATCTGAAAAGTGGATTCATAATGTGTCAGTCTGTAAAAGTGTTTATCACTTGCCAAAAAAAAGAGCAGTAAGTGTGCTTTCAAATTGGCAAAGAAATTTCGTTTTGTGACTAATGTGAAAACATGACTCTGTGTGCAAAGAGGAATTATAGACAGAGATTTATTGCGTATTGCTCTGGTGATTTCACAGTTGCATTAGATGGAAAGGGGGAGCCATTTTTTGGTGCAGAAGCAGACTCTTAGCACACACCCAGCTGCTTACCATGTGGAATCATGCACAGTATTCACAAGCGAGTGGGGTTTGAGGTTTCAGTCAGTAATGCAAATACATTCAGCATCACTAAGGCCGGTTGCCCTTGCTGGAGTGTAGGCAGTCACCCAGGTTACAAATGGTGCTGGACTGAAAAAGCAGTTTGGACATGTGCTTTTTAAAAAATCTGAAAAGTGGATTCATAATGTGTCAGTCTGTAAAAGTGATTATCACTTGCCAAAAAAAAGAGTAGTAAGTGTGCTTTCAAATTGGCAAAGAAATTTTGTTTAAGGGCCTAATGTGAAAACATGACTCTGTGTGCAAATAGGAATTACAGGTAGAGATTTATTGCGTATTGCTCTGGTGATTTCACAGTTGCATTAGATGGAAAGGGGGAGCCATTTTTTGGTGCAGAAGCAGACTCTTAGCACACACCCAGCTGCTTACCATGTGGAATCATGCACAGTATTCACAAGCGAGTGGGGTTTGAGGTTTCAGTCAGTAATGCAAATACATTCAGCATCACTAAGGCTGGTTGCCCTTGCTGGAGTGTAGGCAGTCACCCAGGTTACAAATGGTGCTGGTCTGAAAAAGCAGTTTGGACATGTGCTTTTTAAAAAATCTGAAAAGTGAATTCATAATGTGTCAGTCTGTAAAAGTGTTTATCACTTGCCAAAAAAAAGAGCAGTAAGTGTGCTTTCAAATTGGCAAAGAAATTTCGTTTTGTGACTAATGTGAAAACATGACTCTGTGTGCAAATAGGAATTACAGGCAGAGATTTATTGCGTATTGCTCTGGTGATTTCACAGTTGCATTAGATGGAAAGGGGGTGCCATTTTTTGGTGCAGAAGCAGACTCTTAGCACACACCCAGCTGCTTACCATGTGGAATCATGCACAGTATTCACAAGCGAGTGGGGTTTGAGGTTTCAGTCAGTAATGCAAATACATTCAGCATCACTAAGGCTGGTTGCCCTTGCTGGAGTGTAGGCAGTCACCCAGGTTACAAATGGTGCTGGTCTGAAAAAGCAGTTTGGACATGTGCTTTTTAAAAAATCTGAAAAGTGGATTCATAATGTGTCAGTCTGTAAAAGTGATTATCACTTGCCAAAAAAAAGAGTAGTAAGTGTGCTTTCAAATTGGCAAAGAAATTTCGTTTTGTGACTAATGTGAAAACATGACTCTGTGTGCAAAGAGAAATTACAGGCAGAGATTTATTGCGTATTGCTCTGGTGATTTCACAGTTGCATTAGAAGGAAAGGGGGAGCCATTTTTTGGTGCAGAAGCAGACAGACTCTTAGCACACACCCAGCTGCTTACCATGTGGAATCATGCACAGTATTCACAAGCGAGTGGGGTTTGAGGTTTCAGTCAGTAATGCAAATACATTCAGCATCACTAAGGCTGGTTGCCCTTGCTGGAGTGTAGGCAGTCACCCAGGTTACAAATGGTGCTGGTCTGAAAAAGCAGTTTGGACATGTGCTTTTTAAAAAATCTGAAAAGTGGATTCATAATGTGTCAGCCTGTAAAAGTGATTATCACTTGCCAAAAAAAAGAGTAGTAAGTGTGCTTTCAAATTGGCAAAGAAATTTTGTTTAAGGGCCTAATGTGAAAACATGACTCTGTGTGCAAATAGGAATTACAGGTAGAGATTTATTGCGTATTGCTCTGGTGATTTCACAGTTGCATTAGATGGAAAGGGGGAGCCATTTTTTGGTGCAGAAGCAGACTCTTAGCACACACCCAGCTGCTTACCATGTGGAATCATGCACAGTATTCACAAGCGAGTGGGGTTTGAGGTTTCAGTCAGTAATGCAAATACATTCAGCATCACTAAGGCTGGTTGCCCTTGCTGGAGTGTAGGCAGTCACCCAGGTTACAAATGGTGCTGGTCTGAAAAAGCAGTTTGGACATGTGCTTTTTAAAAAATCTGAAAAGTGGATTCATAATGTGTCAGTCTGTAAAAGTGTTTATCACTTGCCAAAAAAAAGAGCAGTAAGTGTGCTTTCAAATTGGCAAAGAAATTTCGTTTTGTGACTAATGTGAAAACATGACTCTGTGTGCAAATAGGAATTACAGGCAGAGATTTATTGCGTATTGCTCTGGTGATTTCACAGTTGCATTAGATGGAAAGGGGGTGCCATTTTTTGGTGCAGAAGCAGACTCTTAGCACACACCCAGCTGCTTACCATGTGGAATCATGCACAGTATTCACAAGCGAGTGGGGTTTGAGGTTTCAGTCAGTAATGCAAATACATTCAGCATCACTAAGGCTGGTTGCCCTTGCTGGAGTGTAGGCAGTCACCCAGGTTACAAATGGTGCTGGTCTGAAAAAGCAGTTTGGACATGTGCTTTTTAAAAAATCTGAAAAGTGGATTCATAATGTGTCAGTCTGTAAAAGTGATTATCACTTGCCAAAAAAAAGAGTAGTAAGTGTGCTTTCAAATTGGCAAAGAAATTTCGTTTTGTGACTAATGTGAAAACATGACTCTGTGTGCAAAGAGAAATTACAGGCAGAGATTTATTGCGTATTGCTCTGGTGATTTCACAGTTGCATTAGAAGGAAAGGGGGAGCCATTTTTTGGTGCAGAAGCAGACTCTTAGCACACACCCAGCTGCTTACCATGTGGAATCATGCACAGTATTCACAAGCGAGTGGGGTTTGAGGTTTCAGTAAGTAATGCAAATACATTCAGCATCACTAAGGCTGGTTGCCCTTGCTGGAGTGTAGGCAGTCACCCAGGTTACAAATGGTGCTGGTCTGAAAAAGCAGTTTGGACATGTGCTTTTTAAAAAATCTGAAAAGTGGATTCATAATGTGTCAGTCTGTAAAAGTGATTATCACTTGCCAAAAAAAAGAGTAGTAAGTGTGCTTTCAAATTGGCAAAGAAATTTCGTTTTGTGACTAATGTGAAAACAAATGTAGTAATATATTTAAATAAAATAAAGGAATTTTTTTTTAGTTTTTTTCAGGTATTGCTGAAGAGCAGTGAACAAAATTTAAGATGCCTACAAAATCCAGAGTAAAAAAAGACCACAAAAAAAACCTATATTTGAAGACAACTGGAGGACCTAAGTTAGTTGAAGATGCTCATGTTGGGAAAAAGAAAAAATCTTCTGGTAAGCAGACAAAAAATTTTCTAAAGAACATATTCAAAAAAAGGAAAAATGTACAAAATGTCTGTACTGGAAAGAATGATTTCAATCGAAAAGGACAGGAAAAAATTGAGAATTTAGTTAATGCAAATATACCTTCTGCAACTAAAAAGATTAACTTAAACAGAAAAACAGCGTTTAAAGAGATACGTAGAAAAATGTTTCAGAGAAGAGTTATGTCCAATTTGATAAAGGATGTGAAGAAATATAAGCAAAAGGCTAAGTTTTATAAGAGAAAAAAAGAAATTGAAGCCATTGCAGCAAAGGCATTAGAATTAAAAAGGAAACTATTCATTTTAATTTTGAATAGGATGCGTACATTAGACAAAATGGTTAATGTACTGAAATCACATAGCAAAAGGAAAAGAGTAGTGAACAGAACAAACTTTTCTAAAGTGTTTTTAGGAAAATGGATGCATAGTTCAAGTAGTGAACCTTTTTTTAATGAAGAGAGTTATTTTCAAAGTAATAGTTTGCTACATGCAGTTGACACCAGAGGTCGTGCTTATGAAGTGAAAAATGGTTGCATAATGGAGAAGGAGATAATGGTTCCAAGAGATGAGGTACAAGTGATGGCGGATGAGGCTATGGGGAGACGTCCTAAAGCCCCAGTGTACACTTGGAATTGTAGTAGTATTTGCACTGTGCGTCAGGAATCTATTGATAAATTTCGTGAGTTTCTAAGAGAATATAGTAAAAAAAGTGTAAAACAGAAGATTAAGGTGCTTCAAAGTCTGGATCCATGCAGAGTGAGAGAGAATACTGGTTTGCAGGGTCATTCTCTGGCTTATCTATCTAGAAAAGTGTCTAATAGTGTTTTCCATCATTTTAGGATGCTGGCTGTTCATCATACTGAAATGAGAAAGTTTGTGAGACGGTTGTATTTTGCTAAAAGTCCAGCAATAAAGTTAGATGAATTGAATAGGGCTCTGTTCCGTGGAACGGTATCAGATGTAGAGAAGGTTGTTGATGAAATTCAGTTTTGTTACTTTGGTCCTGAACAAAACAGTGCAGAGAAGGACACAGTAAATGAGGAAGAAGTGGAAGAGAATGTAGAACCCTCTGTAAGTAAGACATTTAATGATCACATAACAAAATTTTCAATAATCTCTAATGAAAGACCAAATATTACTTGTATTTGTTGCCGCAGAACTCATTATAGAAAACAAACTAGGAATGTTGATCTCTACAGAAAGAGTGAAAATGAAGATAATTATAAGTGGAAGGATTTTGCTACATATATATTTCTTGAAAATTGTTTTGAATTGGGTGAAGATCAGCGTATTTGTAAATACTGTTACAACAAGTTAGAGGAAAATAGAATGCCGACCAGAGCTGTACATAATAATTTAGAATTGGATGCTATTCCTGCTGAACTTTCTGAATTAAATACATATGAGTCTATACTCATTCAATGTGTTCATCCGTTCCAGACCATAGTACGTATGGAGCCCAAAACTGGTAAATTACCTCCTTCAGATTTACTGAGAGGTTTAAAAGGTAGAGTGGTGTATTTGGCCTTGGATTTGAAAAAAAATATGGAAACTATTGATGCGGATACTTTGGAAACTGAACCATTAATTATTCTGGTTAATGGTGTACCTACAAAGAATAAGAAAATTTGGCAGGAGCTGGTAGATGTACGGAAAGTACAAAGAGCAAATTTGTATTTGAAAAGGAATAACAAATGGTATGAATCAATTTATATAGAAGAAGAAGAAGAAGAAGATTTACAAGAAGACACAGAAACACCAACTGGACAAATTGAAAAAGTGGACAAGTCAAAGGAAGAAGAAATTTATGAACATTTTAGCATACACCCTCTTCATTCAAAAGAAGTTATGGGAGACAATATTGATCTGTTTCAGATGAAGAAAGCAAAAGGAACTCCCGTGAGTGTATGGGAGGAGAGCTTGGAAGCTCGATGTTTTCCCCAGCTGTTTCCTAAAGGAAAAGGAGGACGATACGATGAACGTCAGGAACAGATTCCAGCTTCTGAGTATCGGACTACAAGACTATATGCTGAAGATCCCAGATTTCGACAAAGTATTCCTTATTTGTTCCATCTTTTATTTGAAAGCGACTTGTCTGCATTGTCTTATGCAGTAAATCACATTTTAAAAAGTGGAGTACATTTGCAAAATGTGTCTGCTAAGGATTTTATGGAGAAAGTGCAGCACTGAGATGATCATTTGGAAACACAACTGATCAATCTGATGGCTTGTCAGCGTGGGACAAATGAATATTGGTACCGACGCCATGGTGAATTAAAATGCATGCTACGGAATTTAGGAACACCAACATGGTTCGTTACCCTAAGCTGTGCCGAGTACGCTTGGGATGATTTACTGGATTTTCTACGAGAGGCAAATTCAAACATTAAAAACATCGAATACAAGACAGCAGGAGAACTGTGCTCATTGGATCCGGTTAATGTTTGCAGATATTTCAATCATAGATTTGAGGCTATGATGTCCTTCATCTGCAATAAAAAAAATCCACCTCTAGGAGAAGTAGTGGATTTCTTTTGGAGAAAAGAGTACCAGGCAAGAGGTGCTCCTCATATTCATATGCTGTTGTGGATCAAGGATGCCCCAAAGTTTGGAACAGATACTGATGAAGCAGTGTTATCTTACATTGAAGAATATGCAACATGTGCTATACCAAAAAGCACAGAAGAGAAAAAGTTAAAGGAGCAAGTTTTACGTTTCCAAAGTCATCGGTGTGGAAAATACTGTCGACGGAAATACAAGAGCAAAGATAAATACTACACCAAATGTCGATTTGGATTTCCTAGACCTGTTCCTTCAAATGGAAGAGTTAACAGTTTTATGTCATCTGTGAGACATACTATCACAAGAAAATCACCTAAGAATACCTACAACCTTAAAAGAAAAGAAGAATCAAAAAATATAAATGACTACAACCCAGTGATTTTATCCATGTGGAACGCTAACATGGATATACAGTATGTAGCTGACAATTCCATTGCTGTTGCTCGATATGTAACGTCTTACATTACGAAATCAGAAAAAACAGAATTGAAGGAAATGTGGGAAGAGATTTCTCACGAGAAAACTGTCAGTAAGAAGCTGTACAGTTTCAGTTTGAAGATGTTATCGCATCGAGAAATTGGATCCTACGAATGTTCAGATAGGTTATCTTCTGCAAGTCTCTACTCGAAATCAAGAAGAATAATTTGGGCAGGTTTAGGCCTTGCAGCAATGAGAAATCGGGTACTGAAATCTGTTGGAGAAATTGAATATTTGGCCGAGAATGACCCAGAAAGTACAGATATTTTGAAATCAAACATGTTGGACACATATTATCCCAAGAGAAGTCTTCATCTAGAGAACATGTGTCTCTATGAAGTGCTGCAGAACTACATTTATTCACGGAAAGCCGCAGAAGACATCAACAATGGAAAATATAAAGTCATTGGTGAGGAAGGATGTTTGGTGAAGCAAACAAAAGGAAGTTTGATAAATCACCGGAAGCTGAGTTGCGACACTACTGACAAAAAGGAATTTTACTACTTGGCTCTTTTACAGGTGTTTAAACCATGGCGTACAGAGGATGAACTACTGGGAGAATTTCAAAGCTATGAAGATTCTTTTAATGCTTGCAAAGACAGCATACAATGCAATACATTCACAACTTATCTGCAAATGTTAAATGAAGAAATTGAACAGGAAACTACAATTGCATCAGAAATAGCTAGAGACAGTTCTCAGGACAGCCAAAGTTCAGGAACACTCAGTCAAGATCCCCTAGGACAACCAATCGTTGAAAATGAAGCATCAATAGCCATGAATGAAGTGGAAACGGCTATGAATCAAGCTCAAGAAGAATTTATAGACTTACAAAATTTGGAAAGACAACTGAACGAAGAGCAGCAACAAATTTATGAAGAGATCAGAAACAAAATTGATCACGGATTTCTACATGAAAAAAAAGAGTGCTCATGCACATCATTTCATCCAATCAGGATGTATGTAAGCGGACAAGCTGGAACTGGAAAAAGTTTCCTAATAAAAGTCATCAGAAGCTACCTACAGCAAAAAACGGATTCTACTTTGTCTTGTGTGGTTACTGCTCCAACTGGGTTAGCAGCATATAACATAAAAGGAATCACTTTACATCGTTTGCTAATGTTACCAGTGGAGCATGAGAACAAAATACAATACAACAAGCTAACTGGAGAAGCATGCTTGGAAGTTTCAAGAGTATTGAAGAAGATGCAAGTTCTCATTATTGATGAGGTGAGCATGGTATCAAACTTAATGCTTGCCTTTGTGCATTTAAGAATGCAGCAAATTCTGAAGACAGACTATGACGTGTTATTTGGAGGAAAACGCGTCATAGTTTTTGGAGATCTTTTGCAACTTACTCCAGTTAAAGGACAACCAGTGTTTAATACTGTGACACATGAAGACACGAAGAAGTCATTGGGAAGCATCGGTAATACAAATATTTGGTCCTTCTTTGAGTACAAGGAACTTACTACTAATATGAGGCAAGCAAACGATGAAGAATATGGAAGTATTCTGAAAGATATCAGAATTGGACTACTCACTGAAGCTGGCAAAAAAGCATTACAGAGTCGGCTGCTACATAATTTATTTCCAAAGGAAGAAATAGTTGCAGAGAAGATATACATGAACATTGCAGAAAACAAAAGTGTCATCTGCTTAATGCCAACTCTACGCTCAATATTCAATGAGGAGCTTTTGAAATTGGAAAAGGAAGATATCAGGAAATTGGAAGCAGTGGACAAAATTGAGGATGGAAGAATTACTTTCACATTAACAGGCACACTGAAAAATAAATTGGATTCACTAGAGAAGAACATTTCCAAAACAGCTGGATTAGAAAAAAATCTATATGTTTGCATGAACTGTAGAGTATTTTTAAGGAGAAATTTGGATGTTGAAAAAGGTTTAGTTAATGGAGCTATGGGAAGAGTTGTGGGTTTTATTAATTATCAGAAAAAAGATGGAATTGAATGTTTAAAAATAAAATTTGATCAGATAGAAGAAGTTAAAGACATTTGTCGTTGTTCAGTTCGTTTCATGCTTGTGAAAGACTTATATGTACGTAGGAAGCAGTTTCCGTTTTCGCTAGCATATGCTGTAACTATTCACAAGTCTCAAGGATTGACTGTAGATTGTGCATTTGTGAACATTGGTTCAACTGTGTTCAAAGAAGGTATGGCATATGTTGCTTTGTCACGAGTGAAAACATTATCAGGTTTATTCATGATAGACTTTGATGATTCAAAAGTTAGTGCTGATACAAATTGTGTAAAGGAGTATAATAGATTAAGAAGAAGCTATGCTCCTCATTTAGGTCAGTATCCTGTGTTGGAGAAACGTGTAGTTTCTCGAAAAAGGAGAAATGAGAATATCTGTAATGAAGATGTAGAGAGGAGGAAAAAAAAGAGGAGTGATGTAATTGCAAGCAAAAAGAATAAGGAAAATGAAGAACAGGTTGTAGGATGTCATTTTGAAAATAGCTCTGGTGTCAACTGCTACGCTAATGTAGTGCTGAATGTTGCATTTTATCTGGAAAGTTTGCAAGAGCAGATAATAGTAAATCAGGGAAAAAGATTCTGTTCTGAGTTGAGTCTCCTTTTTGAAAAGCTGAGTAATGATAAAACTCAAATAGAAAGTGCTACTGAAATTAGAAAACTTTTAGATGTATGTTCAGGACAAACACAGTTTTCTCAAAATGTACAGCAAGACGCACAGGAATTCTTGGTAAAAGCCTTCTTAAGCTTACAAAAGGCTGTGTCAGCATCTGTAGTCCACTCAAATTTTACCTTTTTCCTCAATAATCTTGTGATAGGAGCGACTATTAAAGAAAAATGATCAATAAAGTGGGGGTTGAGGTTTCAGTCAGTAATGCAAATACATTCAGCATCACTAAGGCTGGTTGCCCTTGCTGGAGTGTAGGCAGTCACCCAGGTTACAAATGGTGCTGGTCTGAAAAAGCAGTTTGGACATGTGCTTTTTAAAAAATCTGAAAAGTGGATTCATAATGTGTCAGTCTGTAAAAGTGATTATCACTTGCCAAAAAAAAGAGTAGTAAGTGTGCTTTCAAATTGGCAAAGAAATTTCGTTTTGTGACTAATGTGAAAACAAATGTAGTAATATATTTAAATAAAATAAAGGAATTTTTTTTTAGTTTTTTTCAGGTATTGCTGAAGAGCAGTGAACAAAATTTAAGATGCCTACAAAATCCAGAGTAAAAAAAGACCACAAAAAAAACCTATATTTGAAGACAACTGGAGGACCTAAGTTAGTTGAAGATGCTCATGTTGGGAAAAAGAAAAAATCTTCTGGTAAGCAGACAAAAAATGTTCTAAAGAACATATTCAAAAAAAGGAAAAATGTACAAAATGTCTGTACTGGAAAGAATGATTTCAATCGAAAAGGACAGGAAAAAATTGAGAATTTAGTTAATGCAAATATACCTTCTGCAACTAAAAAGATTAACTTAAACAGAAAAACAGCGTTTAAAGAGATACGTAGAAAAATGTTTCAGAGAAGAGTTATGTCCAATTTGATAAAGGATGTGAAGAAATATAAGCCAAAGGCTAAGTTTTATAAGAGAAAAAAAGAAATTGAGGCCATTGCAGCAATGGCATTAGAATTAAAAAGGAAACTATTCATTTTAATTTTGAATAGGATGCGTACATTAGACAAAATGGTTAATGTACTGAAATCACATAGCAAAAGGAAAAGAGTAGTGAACAGAACAAACTTTTCTAAAGTGTTTTTAGGAAAATGGATGCATAGTTCAAGTAGTGAACCTTTTTTTAATGAAGAGAGTTATTTTCAAAGTAATAGTTTGCTACATGCAGTTGACACCAGAGGTCGTGCTTATGAAGTGAAAAATGGTTGCATAATGGAGAAGGAGATAATGGTTCCAAGAGATGAGGTACAAGTGATGGCGGATGAGGCTATGGGGAGACGTCCTAAAGCCCCAGTGTACACTTGGAATTGTAGTAGTATTTGCACTGTGCGTCAGGAATCTATTGATAAATTTCGTGAGTTTCTAAGAGAATATAGTAAAAAAAGTGTAAAACAGAAGATTAAGGTGCTTCAAAGTCTGGATCCATGCAGAGTGAGAGAGAATACTGGTTTGCAGGGTCATTCTCTGGCTTATCTATCTAGAAAAGTGTCTAATAGTGTTTTCCATCATTTTAGGATGCTGGCTGTTCATCATACTGAAATGAGAAAGTTTGTGAGACGGTTGTATTTTGCTAAAAGTCCAGCAATAAAGTTAGATGAATTGAATAGGGCTCTGTTCCGTGGAACGGTATCAGATGTAGAGAAGGTTGTTGATGAAATTCAGTTTTGTTACTTTGGTCCTGAACAAAACAGTGCAGAGAAGGACACAGTAAATGAGGAAGAAGTGGAAGAGAATGTAGAACCCTCTGTAAGTAAGACATTTAATGATCACATAACAAAATTTTCAATAATCTCTAATGAAAGACCAAATATTACTTGTATTTGTTGCCGCAGAACTCATTATAGAAAACAAACTAGGAATGTTGATCTCTACAGAAAGAGTGAAAATGAAGATAATTATAAGTGGAAGGATTTTGCTACATATATATTTCTTGAAAATTGTTTTGAATTGGGTGAAGATCAGCGTATTTGTAAATACTGTTACAACAAGTTAGAGGAAAATAGAATGCCGACCAGAGCTGTACATAATAATTTAGAATTGGATGCTATTCCTGCTGAACTTTCTGAATTAAATACATATGAGTCTATACTCATTCAATGTGTTCATCCGTTCCAGACCATAGTACGTATGGAGCCCAAAACTGGTAAATTACCTCCTTCAGATTTACTGAGAGGTTTAAAAGGTAGAGTGGTGTATTTGGCCTTGGATTTGAAAAAAAATATGGAAACTATTGATGCGGATACTTTGGAAACTGAACCATTAATTATTCTGGTTAATGGTGTACCTACAAAGAATAAGAAAATTTGGCAGGAGCTGGTAGATGTACGGAAAGTACAAAGAGCAAATTTGTATTTGAAAAGGAATAACAAATGGTATGAATCAATTTATATAGAAGAAGAAGAAGAAGAAGATTTACAAGAAGACACAGAAACACCAACTGGACAAATTGAAAAAGTGGACAAGTCAAAGGAAGAAGAAATTTATGAACATTTTAGCATACACCCTCTTCATTCAAAAGAAGTTATGGGAGACAATATTGATCTGTTTCAGATGAAGAAAGCAAAAGGAACTCCCGTGAGTGTATGGGAGGAGAGCTTGGAAGCTCGATGTTTTCCCCAGCTGTTTCCTAAAGGAAAAGGAGGACGATACGATGAACGTCAGGAACAGATTCCAGCTTCTGAGTATCGGACTACAAGACTATATGCTGAAGATCCCAGATTTCGACAAAGTATTCCTTATTTGTTCCATCTTTTATTTGAAAGCGACTTGTCTGCATTGTCGTATGCAGTAAATCAAATTTTAAAAAGTGGAGTACATTTGCAAAATGTGTCTGCTAAGGATTTTATGGAGAAAGTGCAGCACTGAGATGATCATTTGGAAACACAACTGATCAATCTGATGGCTTGTCAGCGTGGGACAAATGAATATTGGTACCGACGCCATGGTGAATTAAAATGCATGTTACGGAATTTAGGAACACCAACATGGTTCGTTACCCTAAGCTGTGCCGAGTACGCTTGGGATGATTTACTGGATTTTCTACGAGAGGCAAATTCAAACATTAAAAACATCGAATACAAGACAGCAGGAGAACTGTGCTCATTGGATCCGGTTAATGTTTGCAGATATTTCAATCATAGATTTGAGGCTATGATGTCCTTCATCTGCAATAAAAAAAATCCACCTCTAGGAGAAGTAGTGGATTTCTTTTGGAGAAAAGAGTACCAGGCAAGAGGTGCTCCTCATATTCATATGCTGTTGTGGATCAAGGATGCCCCAAAGTTTGGAACAGATACTGATGAAGCAGTGTTATCTTACATTGAAGAATATGCAACATGTGCTATACCAAAAAGCACAGAAGAGAAAAAGTTAAAGGAGCAAGTTTTACGTTTCCAAAGTCATCGGTGTGGAAAATACTGTCGACGGAAATACAAGAGCAAAGATAAATACTACACCAAATGTCGATTTGGATTTCCTAGACCTGTTCCTTCAAATGGAAGAGTTAACAGTTTTATGTCATCTGTGAGACATACTATCACAAGAAAATCACCTAAGAATACCTACAACCTTAAAAGAAAAGAAGAATCAAAAAATATAAATGACTACAACCCAGTGATTTTATCCATGTGGAACGCTAACATGGATATACAGTATGTAGCTGACAATTCCATTGCTGTTGCTCGATATGTAACGTCTTACATTACGAAATCAGAAAAAACAGAATTGAAGGAAATGTGGGAAGAGATTTCTCACGAGAAAACTGTCAGTAAGAAGCTGTACAGTTTCAGTTTGAAGATGTTATCGCATCGAGAAATTGGATCCTACGAATGTTCAGATAGGTTATCTTCTGCAAGTCTCTACTCGAAATCAAGAAGAATAATTTGGGCAGGTTTAGGCCTTGCAGCAATGAGAAATCGGGTACTGAAATCTGTTGGAGAAATTGAATATTTGGCCGAGAATGACCCAGAAAGTACAGATATTTTGAAATCAAACATGTTGGACACATATTATCCCAAGAGAAGTCTTCATCTAGAGAACATGTGTCTCTATGAAGTGCTGCAGAACTACATTTATTCACGGAAAGCCGCAGAAGACATCAACAATGGAAAATATAAAGTCATTGGTGAGGAAGGATGTTTGGTGAAGCAAACAAAAGGAAGTTTGATAAATCACCGGAAGCTGAGTTGCGACACTACTGACAAAAAGGAATTTTACTACTTGGCTCTTTTACAGGTGTTTAAACCATGGCGTACAGAGGATGAACTACTGGGAGAATTTCAAAGCTATGAAGATTCTTTTAATGCTTGCAAAGACAGCATACAATGCAATACATTCACAACTTATCTGCAAATGTTAAATGAAGAAATTGAACAGGAAACTACAATTGCATCAGAAATAGCTAGAGACAGTTCTCAGGACAGCCAAAGTTCAGGAACACTCAGTCAAGATCCCCTAGGACAACCAATCGTTGAAAATGAAGCATCTTTAGCCATGAATGAAGTGGAAACGGCTATGAATCAAGCTCAAGAAGAATTTATAGACTTACAAAATTTGGAAAGACAACTGAACGAAGAGCAGCAACATATTTATGAAGAGATCAGAAACAAAATTGATCACGGATTTCTACATGAAAAAAAAGAGTGCTCATGCACATCATTTCATCCAATCAGGATGTATGTAAGCGGACAAGCTGGAACTGGAAAAAGTTTCCTAATAAAAGTCATCAGAAGCTACCTACAGCAAAAAACGGATTCTACTTTGTCTTGTGTGGTTACTGCTCCAACTGGGTTAGCAGCATATAACATAAAAGGAATCACTTTACATCGTTTGCTAATGTTACCAGTGGAGCATGAGAACAAAATACAATACAACAAGCTAACTGGAGAAGCATGCTTGGAAGTTTCAAGAGTATTGAAGAAGATGCAAGTTCTCATTATTGATGAGGTGAGCATGGTATCAAACTTAATGCTTGCCTTTGTGCATTTAAGAATGCAGCAAATTCTGAAGACAGACTATGACGTGTTATTTGGAGGAAAACGCGTCATAGTTTTTGGAGATCTTTTGCAACTTACTCCAGTTAAAGGACAACCAGTGTTTAATACTGTGACACATGAAGACACGAAGAAGTCATTGGGAAGCATCGGTAATACAAATATTTGGTCCTTCTTTGAGTACAAGGAACTTACTACTAATATGAGGCAAGCAAACGATGAAGAATATGGAAGTATTCTGAAAGATATCAGAATTGGACTACTCACTGAAGCTGGCAAAAAAGCATTACAGAGCCGGCTGCTACATAATTTATTTCCAAAGGAAGAAATAGTTGCAGAGAAGATATACATGAACATTGCAGAAAACAAAAGTGTCATCTGCTTAATGCCAACTCTACGCTCAATATTCAATGAGGAGCTTTTGAAATTGGAAAAGGAAGATATCAGGAAATTGGAAGCAGTGGACAAAATTGAGGATGGAAGAATTACTTTCACATTAACAGGCACACTGAAAAATAAATTGGATTCACTAGAGAAGAACATTTCCAAAACAGCTGGATTAGAAAAAAATCTATATGTTTGCATGAACTGTAGAGTATTTTTAAGGAGAAATTTGGATGTTGAAAAAGGTTTAGTTAATGGAGCTATGGGAAGAGTTGTGGGTTTTATTAATTATCAGAAAAAAGATGGAATTGAATGTTTAAAAATAAAATTTGATCAGATAGAAGAAGTTAAAGACATTTGTCGTTGTTCAGTTCGTTTCATGCTTGTGAAAGACTTATATGTACGTAGGAAGCAGTTTCCGTTTTCGCTAGCATATGCTGTAACTATTCACAAGTCTCAAGGATTGACTGTAGATTGTGCATTTGTGAACATTGGTTCAACTGTGTTCAAAGAAGGTATGGCATATGTTGCTTTGTCACGAGTGAAAACATTATCAGGTTTATTCATGATAGACTTTGATGATTCAAAAGTTAGTGCTGATACAAATTGTGTAAAGGAGTATAATAGATTAAGAAGAAGCTATGCTCCTCATTTAGGTCAGTATCCTGTGTTGGAGAAACGTGTAGTTTCTCGAAAAAGGAGAAATGAGAATATCTGTAATGAAGATGTAGAGAGGAGGAAAAAAAAGAGGAGTGATGTAATTGCAAGCAAAAAGAATAAGGAAAATGAAGAACAGGTTGTAGGATGTCATTTTGAAAATAGCTCTGGTGTCAACTGCTACGCTAATGTAGTGCTGAATGTTGCATTTTATCTGGAAAGTTTGCAAGAGCAGATAATAGTAAATCAGGGAAAAAGATTCTGTTCTGTGCTGAGTCTCCTTTTTGAAAAGCTGAGTAATGATAAAACTCAAATAGAAAGTGCTACTGAAATTAGAAAACTTTTAGATGTATGTTCAGGACAAACACAGTTTTCTCAAAATGTACAGCAAGACGCACAGGAATTCTTGATGTATTTTCTTCAGGTACTGGAAGAAGAAGGGGTTCCCATTGAAAATTTATTTGGTCTCTCTTATAAGAGTTGTGAAAACTGTTATAATATATGTGGCTCTAATGTTGATAATGAAAGGTTTATTTATTTAACATTGCCAGAAAGTAAAACAGTCACTTTTGCTAAATTAGTTAAAGATGCTAATCATAGCATGTAATGCAGTGAGTGTCAATCTGACATGTTTTCAACGTTAATTTTAAAAGAATACGGACAGTATGTAATTTTAATGATGCAACGCTGTAAAGCTGATGGTTCAAAATTAGATACTTTAAAAAAGACAAAAAAAGTTTACAGGACAGCAATTATCAATTTCAGGAAAAACTTTTGTAACAGTTGCAATAATTTTCCATGAAGGACCTACTGTAACTTCTGGTCATTACACAGTTTATCTTAAATGTGAAAAAGGCTGGACACTGTGTAATGATTCCCAATTGATTTTTAAGCAACGTTTGCCTTTTGATTTAGCAAATTCCTATCTAATCTTCCTGAAACCTAAATTTTAGAGAGATTTGGCAACATCTGGACAAAACAATTTTACCATTTTATTGGATTACCATTTGGAATTTACAAATAAAAAGATTTAACAAATTATCATTTGGCCTAATGGAAAGGTAACCAATTGTAATGTGGAATTTTCCATTTTTTAAGGAAACTTTGGAAAACCAAAAATTTAGAAAAAATCGGTAACATCTGCACAATTTAAATTTTGGAATGTTATTGGATTGCCATTGGAAATTTTTTCAAAAAAGATTTTTAAAATTACTATTTGGCCATGCGGAAAGGTAAACAATTCTATTGTGGACTTATTTAATTATTAATAAATCTTTCGGAAACCAAAATGTTACAGAGAATCGGTGAGATCTGTACAATTTAAACTTTAGATTTTTATTGGATTACCATTGGAAATTTAACCAAAAAAGAATTTTAAAATTACTATTTGGCCTAAAGGAAATGGAACCCGATGTATTGTGGAGTTATTTGAGATATATTATTGTGATTATACTTCTGAAACAAAAATATCAGACGGTATTTTAAAGAAATAAGTATTGATATTAGATGATATTTTTTAAGAATATTATGCATTTCTATAAAGTTATGTTTATGCAAAAGAGATTGGGGGCTTTTTTAAAACAATCTTTGAGATTGTTAATTTTTTTTTTGCCTGCTGTTAAATGATGAATGCAATTGCTTTCACAATTTATAGTGAAATGCAATATATTCTGAAAACAGCAAAAAAAAGGCAAAAATATTTTTTGAAAAATATGTAAATATGTGTACTGTATTATAAAATGTTTTTTTAAATATTAATACTTTTTTCTTTTTTTTCAGATTGAGATAGAAAATGTTCGAAAACTAGAACCATTTTCAAAGCAATTAAAAACAAATTTAAATGAATAAATATTTTTTTGAGTGGGTATGGTAAGTCAATAATATCATGGTCCCTTTTTTCCACTTCTCTACAATCACATTTTCAGTTTTTAATTGTAGTCTCTCAAGGACCTTGTAATGTGATAATTGATTTTTAGTGTTTTTAAAAAAAAAAAAAAAAATTACGCGTACCGTACGCGTACGGTAAAAAATAAATAAAAAAAAGTTTTTAAAAACATATATAAAAAATAGATGAAAGGTAAGGTTGGCTCTTAAAAGAGCCGTTGTGTTCATGCAGGGACAGAGGAAAGAAAGATTGGGAATATTAGATGGTACGACAAGTGTGCTGATCTATTTTACTGTTCACTAGGGAAATACTGGTCTCCCTATAACTAATTAGATCATGACAAGTGGCGCACCGTACTTCAACCCTCGCAAACCGAGGGTTAATTTCCAGAGGACCAGAAAAAGGAGATGCTCCCCCCACAGATGAAGGGCTCACCTGACCTGCAGAAGAAGGACTCGGCACTGCAGATGATGGTCCAGGCTGAGCTGCTGTGGATGTGCTTGGTTGATTTACTGAAGGGTTACCTTCAGTAAGTCGAGCATGTGTCCTTTTGTGTACATCCTTAAGGTGTCTCATCATGGTGTGATTCCCAAAGGAATACTTCCTGTCAGGATTCCCTCTTGAAAGTACACGCTTACACAGCTTACAAGTCACTAAGGGTGCATTTACCTTTTGCTGGCCTTCTGGAAAAGAAAAATACTCCCATACGTAAGAGGTCTTTTGTTTCCTCGCTCTCTGCCTCAAGGTAGTGCTGCTAGCCTCACTCTCAGAAGAGCTCTGCTGTTCTGCCATCGTATCACAAAGACAACCCAGCTCCTTCTCCTAAGGGATCACAAGCAGAAATGAGGGGAATGGGTGTGGTGTAGGAGAGTTCTAGAACTGAAAGTAGTTTCAACCAATCAAAAGTTGTGTTTCATGATCACATGACCTACCGTACGCTTACGGTACGCTTACGGTACGCTTACGGCAAAAGTACGCATGCACGTAAAAAAGACACGCGCTCGCGCGCATGCGCAAAACAGGCACGCCCCTTCACTTCCGCGTAACGTGCGTGTGCAGCGTACGCGTTACGCGCTATGCGCGCGTGCAGTGTACGCGTTACGCGCTATGCGCGCGTCTACGCAAATTGCGTTAATGAACGCAAACAGCGTAGAAATCTAACGTAATTACAGCAAGACGTGCGCTTACCGTACGCGCACGGTAAAAAAAAAAAAAAAAAAAGGAAAAAATGTATTGCTAATAAATTTTAATTAAAATAAAAATATGTAAAAAAAAAAAGAAGAAAAAAAAAAAAAATTGCATTTAAAAAACCTTGCAAATTCACTGAAAAAACCATGGGTTTCACACACGTTATAGTTAGGAATTAGCATTTAAAAAACCTTTGAAATTCACTGAAAAAACCATGGGTTTCACACACGTTATAGTTAGGAATTAGCATTTAAAAAACCTTAGAAATTCAATGAAAAAACCAAAGGTTTCACACATGTTATAGTTAGCTGGACATTTCACTCGTAAAAAACCATTGAAATTCCCCCGTTATAGTTAGTTCAGCTAACTATAACTCGCGCGCCCGCAATGCACTACTGATGACGTCACATATTACATCACTCATGACATGGTCAGTGACATCACTCATGACATCACTGATGACATCTCAAATGACATCACTGATGACATCATCCTTGTGATAGAGTGGTAGACCTCCTCTCACCCTAATATAACCTTTGATACACACATTTAAAAATAGAGACTGAAATTTCAAAAAAATGGACATACCAATAACAGTTACAACAACCTATTCAGTAATTCTAAGATCCACATACACATCCACTCATCCACCAACAATCCTATACAGTCACTCATACATGTACTCACACATCATATGTACTCATACACCTAAACATCCTGTAACACAATCCCACTCATCCATAGAGTTACTCACACACATAGTCACTCATGCTAATAAAGAAACAAACATCCATTTACTTGCATATACAGTTATACACACACCACCACACTTACTTTTACAGAAACTTACACATACTTAGTCTTTTAAATAATCACTTATAGAAACACATACTTATTCATACAGGCACTCTTCCAATCTCTCACTCGCACATATACTTACTTATATACACCAATAGTCATATATACTAGTTTAAAACATATGTAGTTACTCATAAAGACACTATTGAGACAGTCATTCACTCACTAACACACCCATACACACACTCATCCACCCATACGGTCCTACACACATGCTGTCTTCAACACATACAAACAGTGAGTCACTCATTCATGCACCTATGCACTACATAATAACCCCCACCGAACCATGAAGACACTCAGACACTCATACTGATACTCAAAAAACCAACTAATAACCTATATAGACACTCATGTAGCTACTCACCAACCCATGCAGCCACTTATATACAAAGTGAGAGACTGATACAGGTATTTACACATTTAAACATTACTCACTTAGCCATGTATTCATAAAGATACACTTAATCAGTCAGTTACACAATCAATTTTTCAAAAACAAATCATCAATTTAGACACTTATATACTCATTTATTCTTCCATCGACCTTGAGATATACATATATTAAACATATTTAATTTTCAGAAAAACACACATTCACTGGATGATGTCATCAGTGATGTCATTTGAGATGTCATCAGTGATGTCATGAGTGATGTCACTGACCATGTCATGAGTGATGTAATATGTGACGTCTTCAGTAGTGCATTGCGGGCGCGCGAGCTATAGTTAGCTGAACTAACTATAACGGGGGAATTTCAATGGTTTTTTACGAGTGAAATGTCCAGCTAACTATAACATGTATGAAACCTTTGGTTTTTTCATTGAATTTCTAAGGTTTTTTAAATGCTAATTCCTAACTATAACATGTGTGAAACCCATGGTTTTTTCAGTGAATATATATATATATATATATATATATATATATATATATATATATATATTCACTGAAAAAACCATAGGTTTCACACACGTTATAGTTAGGAATTAGCATTTAAAAAACCTTAGAAATTCAGTGAAAAAACCATAGGTTTCCCACATGTTATAGTTAGCTGGACATTTTACTCGTAAAAAAACAATGAAATTCCCCCGTTATAGTTAGTTCAGCTAACTATAACTCGCGCGCCCGCAATGCACTGCTGATGACGTCACATATTACATCACTCATGACATGGTCAGTGACATCACTCATGACATCACTGATGACATCTCAAATGACATCACTGATGACATCACTGATGACATCATCCAGTGAATGTGTGTTTTTCTGAAAATTAAATATGTTTTATATATGTATATCTCAAGGTTGATGGAAGAATAAATGGGTATATTACTGTCTAAATGGATGATTTCTTTTTGAAAAATTGATTGTGTAACTGACTGATTAAGTGTATCATAGTGAATACATGGCTTAGTGAGTAATTTTTAAATATGTAAATATCTGTATCATTTTTTCACTTTGTGTATAAGTGGCTGCATGGGTTGGTGAGTAGCTACATGGGTGTCTATATAGGTTATTAGTTGGTTTTTTGAGTATTAGTCTGAGTGTCTGCATGGTTCGGTGGGGGGTATGACGTAGTGCATAGGTGCATGAATGAGTGACTCACTGTTTGTATGTGTTGAACAGAGCATGTGTGCAGGACTGCATGGGTGGATGAGTGTGTGTATGGGTGTGTTAGTGAGTGAATGACTGTCTCAATAGTGTCTTTATGAGTAACTACATATGTTTAAAACTAGTATATGTGACTATTGGTTTATATATGTGAGTATATGTGAGAGTGAGAGATTGAAAGAGTTCCTGTATGAATAAGTATGTATTTCTATAAGTGATTGTTTAAAAGACTAAGTATGTGTAAGTTTCCGTAGAAGAAAGTGTGGTGGTGTGTGTATAACTGTATATGCAAGTAAATGTATGTTTGATTCTTTATTAGCATGAGTGACTATGTGTGTGAGTAGCTCTATGGATGAGTGGCATTGTGTAACAGGATGTATAGGTGTATGAGTACATATGATAAGTGAGTACATGTATGAGTGACTGTATAGGACTGTTGGTGAATGAGTGGATGTGTATGTGGATCTTAGAATTACTGAAGAGGTTGTTGTAACTGTTATTGGTATGTCCATTGTTTTGAAAATTTTAGTCTCTATTTTTGAATGTGTGTATCAAAGGTTATATTAGGGGAAGAGGAGGTCTGCCACTCTATCACAAGGATGATGTCATCAGTGATGTCATCAGTGATGTCATTTGAGATGTCATCAGTGATGTCATGAGTGATGTCACTGACCATGTCATGAGTGATGTAATATGTGACGTCATCAGCAGTGCATTGCGGGCGCGCGAGTTATAGTTAGCTTTTCTTACCTTTTATAAAGACTATGGTTAAATTTTTAAAATTCTTTAATATGTTTTTTTTTTATATATTTTTTAAAATAAACATGTAAAATTTATTTGCAGTACATTTTTTCTATTAATTTTTTTTAGTACGCGTACCGTAAGCTTACGGTAAGCGTACGGTTTACGCAACGCCCGTAATTTTTCTACGCTGCTTGCGTATAGTTACGCAATTTGCGTAGCCGCGCGTACTCCGCGTGGGACGCGTGCACGCGTACGCTACACGCGCACGTTACGCGGAAGTGTCGGGTAGTGACTGTTATGCGCATGCGCGCAAGCGCGTGTCTTTTTTACGCGCATGCGCACTTTTGCCGTAAGCGTACCGTAAGCGTACGGTAGGTCATGTGATCATGAAACACAACTTTTGATTGGTTGAAACTACTTTCAGTTCTAGAACTCTCCTACACCACACCCATTCCTCTCATTTCTGCTTGTGATCCCTTAGGAGAAGGAGCTGGGTTGTCTTTGTGATACGATGGCAGAACAGCAGAGCTCTTCTGAGAGTGAGGCTAGCACTAGCAGCACTACCTTGAGGCAGAGAGCGAGGAAACAAAAGCCCTCTTATGTATGGGATTATTTTACTTTTCCTGAAGGCCAGCAAAAGGTAAATGCACCTTTAGTAACTTGTAAGCTGTGTAAGCGTGTACTTTCAAGAGGTAATCCTGACAAGAAGTATTCCTTTGGGAATCATACCATGAAGAGACACCTCAAGGATGTACACAGAAGGACACATGCTCGACTTTTTGGAGGTAACTCTTCAGAAAGTCAACCAAGCACATCCACAGCAGCTCAGCCTGGACCATCATCTGCAGGGCTGACTCCTTCTTCTGCAGGTCAGGTGAGCCCTTCATCTGTGGGGGGAGCATCTCCTTTTGCTGGCCCTCTGGAAATTAACCCTCGATTTCGGAGGGTTGATATTCGATGCGCCTCTTGTCATGATCTAATTTGTCATAGGGAGACCAGTGTTTCCCTAGTGAACAACAAAATAGATCAGCACACTTGTCGCAGAGACTAATTTTCCCATTCTTTCTTTCCTCCTTCCCTGCATGAACACAACGGCTCTTTTAAGAGCCAACCTTATCTTTCATCTATTTTTTATATATGTTTTTAAATTTTTTTTTTTTTTTTTTTTTTACCGTACGCGTACGGTGCGCGTAATTTTTTTTTTTTTTTTAAAAAACACTAAAAATCAATTATCACATTACAAGGTCCTTGAGAGACTACAATGAAAAACTGAAAATGTGATTGTAGAGAAGTAGAAAAAAAGGAACCATCATATTATTCACTTACCATACCCACTCAAAAAAATATTTATTCATTTTTTTTAAAAAAAAATTGCTTTAAAAATGGTTCTAGTTTTCGAAAATTTTCTATATCAATCTGAAAAAAAAGAAAAAAGTATTAATATTTTTTAAAACATTTGATAATACAGTACACATATTTACATATTTATCAAAAAATATTTTTGCCTTAATTTGAATGCACACTTACTGCTCTTTTTTTTTGGCAAGTGAAAATCACTTATACAGACTGACACATTATAAATCCACTTTTCAGATTTTTTTAAAAGCACATGTCCATACTGCTTTTTCAGACCACCACCATGTGTATCCTGGGTGACTGCCTACAGTCCAGCAAGGGCAACCAGCCTTAGTGATGCTGAATGTATTTGCATTACAGACTGAAACCTGAAAACCCCACTCGCTTGTAAATACTGTGCATGATTATACATGGCAAGCAGCTGGGTGTGTGCTAAGAGTCTGCTTCTTCCCCCAAAAAATCGCTCCCCCTTTTTCCTACTAATGCAACTGTGAAATCACCAGAGAAAAACGCAATAAATATCTGCCTGTAATTCCTATTTCCACACAGAGTCATGTTTTCACATTAGTCCCAAAACGAAATTTCTTTGCCAATTTGAAAGCACACTTACTGCTCTTTTTTTTTGGCAAGTGAAAATCACTTTTACAGACTGACACATTATGAATCCACTTTTTTGATTTTTTTAAATGCACATGTCCAAACTGCTTTTTCAGACCACCACCATGTGTAACCTGGGTGGCTGCCTACATTCCAGCAAGGGCAACCAGCCTTAGTGATGCTGAATGTATTTGCATTACAGACTGAAACCTGAAAACCCCACTCGCTTGTAAATACTGTGCATGATTATACATGGCAAGCAGCTGGGTGTGTGCTAAGAGTCTGCTTCTGCACCAAAAAATCGCTCCCCCTTTTTCCTACTAATGCAACTGTGAAATCACCAGAGCAAAACACAATAAATCTCTGCCTGTAATTCCTATTTCCACACAGAGTCATGTTTTCACATTAGTCCCAAAACGAAATTTCTTTGCCAATTTGAATGCACACTTACTGCTCTTTTTTTTTGGCAAGTTAAAATCACTTTTACAGACTGACACATTATGAAACCACTTTTCAGTTTTTTTAAAAAGCCCATGTCCAAACTGCTTTTTCAGATCACCACCATGTGTAACCTGGGTGGCTGCCTACATTCCAGCAAGGGCAACCAGCCTTAGTGATGCTGAATGTATTTGCATTACAGACTGAAATCTGAAAACCCCACTCGCTTGTAAATACTGTGCATGATTATACATGGCAAGCAGCTGGGTGTGTGCTAAGAGTCTGCTTCTTCCCCCAAAAAATCGCTCCCCCTTTTTCCTACTAATGCAACTGTGAAATCACCAGAGCAAAACGCATTAAATCTCTGCCTGTAATTCCTATTTCCACACAAAGTCATGTTTTCACATTAGTCCCAAAACGAAATTTCTTTGCCAATTTGAAAGCACACTTACTGCTCTTTTTTTTTGGCAAGTGAAAATCACTTTTACAGACTGACACATTATGAATCCACTTTTTTGATTTTTTTAAATGCACATGTCCAAACTGCTTTTTCAGACCACCACCATGTGTAACCTGGGTGGCTGCCTACATTCCAGCAAGGGCAACCAGCCTTAGTGATGCTGAATGTATTTGCATTACAGACTGAAACCTGAAAACCCCACTCGCTTGTAAATACTGTGCATGATTATACATGGCAAGCAGCTGGGTGTGTGCTAAGAGTCTGCTTCTTCCCCCAAAAAATCGCTCCCCCTTTTTCCTACTAATGCAACTGTGAAATCACCAGAGAAAAACGCAATAAATCTCTGCCTGTAATTCCTATTTCCACACAAAGTCATGTTTTCACATTAGTCCCAAAACGAAATTTCTTTGCCAATTTGAAAGCACACTTACTGCTCTTTTTTTTTGGCAAGTGAAAATCACTTTTACAGACTGACACATTATGAATCCACTTTTTTGATTTTTTTAAATGCACATGTCCAAACTGCTTTTTCAGACCACCACCATGTGTAACCTGGGTGGCTGCCTACATTCCAGCAAGGGCAACCAGCCTTAGTGATGCTGAATGTATTTGCATTACAGACTGAAACCTGAAAACCCCACTCGCTTGTAAATACTGTGCATGATTATACATGGCAAGCAGCTGGGTGTGTGCTAAGAGTCTGCTTCTGCACCAAAAAATCGCTCCCCCTTTTTCCTACTAATGCAACTGTGAAATCACCAGAGCAAAACGCAATAAATCTCTGCCTGTAATTCCTATTTCCACACAGAGTCATGTTTTCACATTAGTCCCAAAACGAAATTTCTTTGCCAATTTGAATGCACACTTACTGCTCTTTTTTTTTGGCAAGTGAAAATCACTTTTACAGACTGACACATTATGAATCCACTTTTTTGATTTTTTTAAATGCACATGTCCAAACTGCTTTTTCAGACCACCACCATGTGTAACCTGGGTGGCTGCCTACATTCCAGCAAGGGCAACCAGCCTTAGTGATGCTGAATGTATTTGCATTACAGACTGAAACCTGAAAACCCCACTCGCTTGTAAATACTGTGCATGATTATACATGGCAAGCAGCTGGGTGTGTGCTAAGAGTCTGCTTCTGCACCAAAAAATCGCTCCCCCTTTTTCCTACTAATGCAACTGTGAAATCACCAGAGCAAAACGCAATAAATCTCTGCCTGTAATTCCTATTTCCACACAGAGTCATGTTTTCACATTAGTCCCAAAACGAAATTTCTTTGCCAATTTGAATGCACACTTACTGCTCTTTTTTTTTGGCAAGTTAAAATCACTTTTACAGACTGACACATTATGAAACCACTTTTCAGTTTTTTTAAAAAGCCCATGTCCAAACTGCTTTTTCAGATCACCACCATGTGTAACCTGGGTGGCTGCCTACATTCCAGCAAGGGCAACCAGCCTTAGTGATGCTGAATGTATTTGCATTACAGACTGAAATCTGAAAACCCCACTCGCTTGTAAATACTGTGCATGATTATACATGGCAAGCAGCTGGGTGTGTGCTAAGAGTCTGCTTCTTCCCCCAAAAAATCGCTCCCCCTTTTTCCTACTAATGCAACTGTGAAATCACCAGAGCAAAACGCATTAAATCTCTGCCTGTAATTCCTATTTCCACACAAAGTCATGTTTTCACATTAGTCCCAAAACGAAATTTCTTTGCCAATTTGAAAGCACACTTACTGCTCTTTTTTTTTGGCAAGTGAAAATCACTTTTACAGACTGACACATTATGAATCCACTTTTTTGATTTTTTTAAATGCACATGTCCAAACTGCTTTTTCAGACCACCACCATGTGTAACCTGGGTGGCTGCCTACATTCCAGCAAGGGCAACCAGCCTTAGTGATGCTGAATGTATTTGCATTACAGACTGAAACCTGAAAACCCCACTCGCTTGTAAATACTGTGCATGATTATACATGGCAAGCAGCTGGGTGTGTGCTAAGAGTCTGCTTCTTCCCCCAAAAAATCGCTCCCCCTTTTTCCTACTAATGCAACTGTGAAATCACCAGAGAAAAACGCAATAAATCTCTGCCTGTAATTCCTATTTCCACACAAAGTCATGTTTTCACATTAGTCCCAAAACGAAATTTCTTTGCCAATTTGAAAGCACACTTACTGCTCTTTTTTTTTGGCAAGTGAAAATCACTTTTACAGACTGACACATTATGAATCCACTTTTTTGATTTTTTTAAATGCACATGTCCAAACTGCTTTTTCAGACCACCACCATGTGTAACCTGGGTGGCTGCCTACATTCCAGCAAGGGCAACCAGCCTTAGTGATGCTGAATGTATTTGCATTACAGACTGAAACCTGAAAACCCCACTCGCTTGTAAATACTGTGCATGATTATACATGGCAAGCAGCTGGGTGTGTGCTAAGAGTCTGCTTCTGCACCAAAAAATCGCTCCCCCTTTTTCCTACTAATGCAACTGTGAAATCACCAGAGCAAAACGCAATAAATCTCTGCCTGTAATTCCTATTTCCACACAGAGTCATGTTTTCACATTAGTCCCAAAACGAAATTTCTTTGCCAATTTGAATGCACACTTACTGCTCTTTTTTTTTGGCAAGTTAAAATCACTTTTACAGACTGACACATTATGAAACCACTTTTCAGTTTTTTTAAAAAGCCCATGTCCAAACTGCTTTTTCAAACCACCACCATGTGTAACCTGGGTGGCTGCCTACATTCCAGCAAGGGCAACCAGCCTTAGTGATGCTGAATGTATTTGCATTACAGACTGAAACCTGAAAACCCCACTCGCTTGTAAATACTGTGCATGATTATACATGGCAAGCAGCTGGGTGTGTGCTAAGAGTCTGCTTCTTCCCCCAAAAAATCGCTCCCCCTTTTTCCTACTAATGCAACTGTGAAATCACCAGAGAAAAACGCAATAAATCTCTGCCTGTAATTCCTATTTCCACACAGAGTCATGTTTTCACATTAGTCCCAAAACGAAATTTCTTTGCCAATTTGAAAGCACACTTACTGCTCTTTTTTTTTGGCAAGTGAAAATCACTTTTACAGACTGACACATTATGAATCCACTTTTTTGATTTTTTTAAATGCACATGTCCAAACTGCTTTTTCAGACCACCACCATGTGTAACCTGGGTGGCTGCCTACATTCCAGCAAGGGCAACCAGCCTTAGTGATGCTGAATGTATTTGCATTACTGAGTCCAACCTCAAACCCTTAAACTATTCTTTTTTTTTCCAGTACACCTTAATTTATCGTGAAAACATAGTCCATATTATTTTACATGTTCCTCACATTTAAATTTCTCCCAAAACAGAAAATGATAAACGCAACTTCAACAAAAGGATTTCCATTTCTATTATTCATTTCTTAATTTACCATATACATCTCCTCTCAAACTCTAACCTCACCTTTAAAATTAGTTAGTTGTGAAAGAAAGGTGGCACTCAAACAGCAGATTAGCAGAGCCAGGATCTCAGAGCTGTACACCTCTCTCCTCTCAGCAGAACCAGATAATGGCAAACTTTCCCTCTATTTTTCCACACATATACATGTAAGTTTCAAATCTCAGTGCTTCCCCCTTTTTTTCAAATGTAATCACACATTTCTATTGGTTGAAAACCAACCCTTTTCCAAAAGTACCCTGCCCCCAACTTGACTTCTGCCTAGTACCCTTCCCCCAACTTGACTTCTGCCTGCTACCATAGCAACAGCTCATGGAACACTGCAGTGTGGAGTTAGGTCAGAAGTTCGCCACACAATGTTTCAATTCCACAGAGCAAGAGTGCTTGACTTTTCAAACCTAACAGCAAATCCATAGTACTGTTCTTTGGTAACACATTTTTTTGTACCAATACAAAACATGCTTCTATTAATTTACACATACAGCCTAGTTTTTATTCTAGAATGGTATGAAACAGCCAATCAGTTCTTTTTGTTTTGAAAAAAATATGTATGCCTCCATTTCCAAACTGTCTTTCTTTTCATATTGCCATTCTACTGAAAGACACCTCCTGAGTGCATCCAGTTCTCCTTTGAAGATGTTCACAGTGTGGATTGTAGGGCACAGCTATGTCTTCTGGAGTGAAAAGTTTGCAGAGAAAACAGGTATGGTGAGAGACCTTGCTTTGCCAAATGTAGACATTAAATGGATTGGTCAGAGAGGGTTAAAGTGGCACCAATTGATGCCATTGGTGAAATCCTTCATGCAAATCCAACACCCTGACCTCATAATAGTGCACTGTGGTGGCAATGACCTAGGCACTTTGACTGGGGTAGGTCTGGAAATGCTTATGAAGGACACCTTTGCACAACTGTTTTCACTTTTCCCTAAAACTGCCTTTGTGTTTTCCAACATATGCCAAAGGCAAAAATGGAACTGGTCCAATCATTTCTGTCCGCAGATTGACAAAGCAAGAAAGCACGTCAACAAATCTGTTTCTGCTCTCCTCCGTGACTATGGTATGGGTGCCATTTACCACAACAACTTGCGTTATGACATGCAAGACATTTATAGAGGAGATGTTGTGCACTTCAATGATGAAGGGAACAGAGTCTTCCTCTTGAACCTTAGACTCTGCATCGGTACTTACTTGTAGGTACCACTAAAAAAATGACTTCATAAACACAACGGCTCTTTTTAGAGCTCCCTAATATCTAAACTCTTAAATCTGCATTTCATTTCTTTTTTAATTTATTTTTTCTTCCGTACGCTTACCGTAAGCTTACCGTACGCGTACCCCGTGATTTTTTTAAAAATCAATAAATGTTTTCTTTGAACTTTACAGTCCTTCTTTGACCCCCTCACAAATGTAAGGGGGTCTGTAACTCTCCTCCTTGCCCCCTTTTCTTGTTTTCACTCTTTTTTTTTCTGAGTGAAACACACAAAATGGCGGCCGACGCTTCCTGGTTTCGGCCGATTCGAATGTTTACTAAGATCTAACAGCCAATCAGAATCGCGCTCGCGCACGCCACCGTACGCGTACGGTAAGCTTACGGTACGCGTACCGTAAGCTGGCTCAGATATATATATTGATTTAAAGGCTATTTTCACAGAATCTACTGAACAGATTTACACCAAACCTACAAAAGGCACTTCCTTGACCTAGGGACTACCTCTCTACCAAATTTCTAGTAATTCTGTTCTGCCGTTCGGGCTGTAGCCCTGTCTAAAGGTCCTATGGAAAAATGCATGGGAAAAACGCGTTTTGGGACCCCCCTTTTATCTCAGCCCCCGCTTGACGAATCCCCCCGAGACTTTCAGGGTAGGAGCGGAGCGTAGCGCCCCACCTATTTTGAGAAATTCGTGAGGATTCATCGACCGGCGCCAAAGTTATTCAAAATAGAATGTTGCGGATTTCCTATGGAAAAGGGGTCCTAACTATAACTACCTACTGGCGACCGCCAGTAGGTAATATATATATATATATATATATATATATATATATATATATGGAAAAAAATCTTCTCCCATGTATCCGGAAGAAAAACGAAGCCGTGTGCGGTTGGATAAATGCTTTATTCCTCAGTCAGCCATTCGTCAAACGCGTTTCGAGTGCGCAGCACCCTTGTTCACTGACGCTGAGTAAAGTTTTCACAACCATTTTAACTTGGCTTTCCACGTGACTATACAACTACATAGTGAGTGTATAAGAAGACAGACTCGTAGTTTTTACATATAGTCCTACGTTGTTGGCATACACATCACAATACGATTTCATTAGTATTAAACTAAAATAGTAAATCATGACCGATAGTGATTATATTTTAGAAAACATTGTTCCGTCATCCATTGCACTTGTGAAATAAACGGTGTGAGTAATGCCCAAGTGGGCTATCTTAATCCAACCATGTTGTTTGTTAAACAATGTTTTCCAGGAACCTATTCAAAGACTTTAGCCCCAGTGGGCTGTGTTGCCAATACCATATATTAATTTGTTACATCTTGAGTCAATTTACACATGGAAAGCTTTTCATGACAGAAAATTTGGTTAGGAACGATTATTCAAAACTAATTATGAAAGGTGAGCAAGAGATGGTATTGACATTTTTTGTGAACTTGTTACAAATGAACTTAAAAAACTGAGTTGTCAAATAAATATGAGAAATAAATATACCAAGCAAACCGAATATCAAGCCCTGTTAAAGAAATTATCTGAAAATGAGAACTGCATTGTGCGTAATGCGGACAAAGGGGGCAACATTGTCCTATGGGACAAACAGAAATATTTGAGTGAAGCTTATAAACAACTCAACAACAAAAAATGTTATGTAAGAGTGGATGAAAAAGTCATGCTTACCAGTAATGATGAGTATAATGTGCAATTGAAACATTGGTTTGATCAGGGTCTACTCAAACAAGACGAGTACAAGTTCCTAAAAATTGACCATCCAACAACGGCAGTATTTTATCTAATTCCCAAGGTCCACAAAGATATTGAAGAACCGCCAGGGCGCCCAATTATTTCGGCAATTGGTAGTGCCCTGGAGAATACTTCAAAATATGTAGATTCCTTCATCAATCCCCTAGTTCAAACTTTACCTTCCTATATCCAGGATACAGGAGATTTTTTGAGGGGTATCTATGACCTACTGTGGGAAGATGATTATCTCCTAATAACGATAGATGTGTCAACACTCTACACGAGTATACGACACACCGATGGGATAAAGGCTGTCAAATATTTTCTAGGTTCAAGACCCATAACAATGTGGGCCCATACCCAAATGCACTTGTCAATGATCGAGAGATGTCTTACAAATAATTATTTTTTATTCAACAATGAACTGTTCCACCAAGTATGCGGTACGGCGATGGGCACCTGCTTCGCCCCCAGCTATGCTAATTTGCATATGGGCTGGTGGGAGGAGCAGGTGGTCAGGTCGCAGTACCAACAACAATGGGAGAATAACATTTTACATTGGAGTAGGTTTATTGACGACCTGTTCGTCATATGGAAAGGCACAGAGGAGGAGGCTAAGATATTCATCAATAGCCTACAAAACAATGACCTCAATTTAAAATTAACAAGCGAAATAAGCAAGACTGAAATTAATTTTTTGGACTTGACAGTATATATTGAAGGTGGAAAGATAGAAACCAAGCTGTATCGCAAACCTACTTCCAGTAACACCATCTTACATGCCAAAAGTTTTCATCCCACAAATCTCAAAAAGAGTATTCCTTATGGTGAATGCATACGCACAAAACGCAACTGTAGCAAAGATCAGGTAATTGTACAAGAACTAACAGTACTAAAAGGGAGATTTCAGGAAAGAGGCTACCCGGATGATTGGATAGATAGTGCAATCTATAGAGTTCAGAGAAGGAAAAGAGAAAATATTCTTTTTGACAAAAAAGAAGATGGTCAAGGGAAAAATAAGAAAATGTCCTTAACCTCACCAGGTAGATTCATTACAACGTACAGTACACAGCACATTAAACTGAGAGGCATTTTAAACAAACACTGGCATGTAATCAAGAATGACCCAATCCTTGGAAAAGTTCTCCCACGTAGACCACAGATTACATTTCGCAAAGCAAAATCATTTAAACAGACCTTGGTTAAAAATAATTTGAAAAAATCTAAACCAAAACGACTTGGTTAACGAAGAAGCAAGGATTTATAAAATGCACCAAGTGCAAAGCTTGCAAGTATGGTGTAAACACAGATAAATATTTACCAGGTTTAAATAAACAATAAGAGGAAAATTCTCATGCAAAACTGAGTATGCTGTCTACGTGCTTCAATGCCCTTGTGGCTTGAGGTACGTGGGCAGCACTATCTTAGAAGTACACACGAGAGTATTACAGCACTTAAGAGCAATAAAAAATGACGACAGATCTTATCCTGTCGCACGACACTTTGAGAAATTCCATAACAAGCGACCCGATGGTCTCACATATTTTGTGATAGATGCCGTTGAGAAAAATCCCAGGGGAGGCAATAGGGAAAAACAATTAAGGAGATTGGTGTCACGTTATATAATTGAATTGAATTCTAAGCAGCCAGATGGTTTGAATGTTGAAGAGGACATGTACACTCACCTTTGATAATTAGTTTTGAATAATCGTTCCTAACCAAATTTTCTGTCATGAAAAGCTTTCCATGTGTAAATTGACTCAAGATGTAACAAATTAATATATGGTATTGGCAACACAGCCCACTGGGGCTAAAGTCTTTGAATAGGTTCCTGGAAAACATTGTTTAACAAACAACATGGTTGGATTAAGATAGCCCACTTGGGCATTACTCACACCGTTTATTTCACAAGTGCAATGGATGACGGAACAATGTTTTCTAAAATATAATCACTGTCGGTCATGATTTACTATTTTAGTTTAATACTAATGAAATCGTATTGTGATGTGTATGCCAACAACGTAGGACTATATGTAAAAACTACGAGTCTGTCTTCTTATACACTCACTATGTAGTTGTATAGTCACGTGGAAAGCCAAGTTAAAATGGTTGTGAAAACTTTACTCAGCGTCAGTGAACAAGGGTGCTGCGCACTCGAAACGCGTTTGACGAATGGCTGACTGAGGAATAAAGCATTTATCCAACCGCGCACGGCTTCGTTTTTCTTCCGGATACATGGGAGAAGATTTTTTTCCTTATTTGATAGAGACCGGCTTCCGTGTGGTCCATTGGCAACGAAGCAACTCTCGCTCAGGAGGAGGCATTTCATATACAGAAGACTCCAAGGCATATATATATATATATATATATATATATATATGCCACCAGGATTCGCCTCATCGGTTACGCAGCTTCAATGCGCAGAGACGAACACGGACCCAAAGTGAGTGCTGGAAATTTTTTATTTGGACAAAAAACTTTACACAGCCGCCATGACGCGTTTCGGCCTGCTGGAGGCCTTGATCACATGACGCTGTTGTCAGAAGCCTGACCTTTTAAAGTGCAAGTGAATACATAATTGATGACATCATGACAATGGACATAGAAAACAGCTTTAGGAATATCGCTGTGGAATGCGATACAACTGTGCAAAATACGCAAACAACTGTACATTTGTTGATAAAAATAGTCCTCCTTATACATGTAAAATACATAGTGATTTCTCGAGAAGACAGCGAAAGGAGTCATGTTTTGCAATTGAAAATTGTTATTCCTGTACTATTAAAAATGTGCGAGACAACATGCAGGTGTACCTAATAGTATAAAAGCAGTTGTTAAACGATCATTTGTATATAAATATATGTACATTGCAACTGAAGATTAAAGTGATTGAATCATCAAACACCTCATGTTGAAACCAAAAAGGCAACATATAGATTTAAATGCAAAAACTTCAAAAATTGAAAGTTTTTGGAAATTTAAACATACACGCCACGTGTAAGTCACCCCACATACATATTATAGGTAGAAGGAGGAACTGGCTTCAAATGTATATCGCAATTAACTCCTGCCGAATAGGGTTGTTCCAAATGTCTGGTTAAATCCAGTGCCATTTTCCTGCATAATGCCCCAAGGTAAGCCAAATCAATCACTGGAATTACCTAGACAAGATATTGTCCAATGTGCCAAATGTCATGATTCAAAAAGACACCCTTTAAAAATTCGTGAAAAATGAGTGAAAGAAGAGGCAAAAAAAGTTGTGAAAACAAACTATAAAGCAGACAAACAAACCTGTATCATTATCGGTTACATCATAATTCAAGATTCAGGAGAAAACCATGCTAAACAACATAGTCAATAACTAACAAGAAACAACAGGAAATAACCTTGCAAAATGAATGGAGCTTAGAGCCAAGTGAAGAAATCCTCGCTAGAGTTTAATCCATTAGGGACCTTGGAGTCTAGCTCCAAGATATACCTTGTCTCTAGTTTTCTGAGGGAGGCTTCCCGATCACCACCACGTCTGAGTGGAGGCACCGAATCAATAACAAAGTAGCACAGATGTTCCAGGCTGCTGTTATGCTTATCACTAAAGTGCCTTGCCACCGGATAGGAAGCGTCATGATTGGTGATAGCCCTCATGTGCTGGAGTATACGTTTGTGTGCCTGCAATTTGGTACTGCCAATGTATTGCAGGCCACAAGTATACTCCAGCACATAAACTGCAAAGTCTGTCCTGCACGTAAGTTTCTTGTTAATCTTACAGGGGGTACTGAAGAAAGGAGAGGTGTAGGTTGTTGTACTTTTGCCTAAAACACAGGCCTTGCATGAGGAGCACTTGATAAATCCCTTACTGGCCTGTAGCCAATTTCTGGTGTTGCTGCTAAGGTCAGGACTGCTCTTAACTAGCATGTCGCTCATAGAGCGAGCCTTGCGAAAAGTTATGGCAGGGGCATTAGATATGCCCTTGCCAATAACAGGGTCCTGACGGATCAGCGACCAGTTCTTTTTAAAAATTCTGCGCAAGTTAGAATGCTGGCGACTAAAGGTTAGAATCAGTCTGGGTGCGTCATCCTGGGAAGATGGTAAACTAGGGGTGGCTGCTAGGGAGGAATGGGTTGCAGAGGGACTCAATATCTGATCTCTAGCCAGAGATCTAGTACGTGATATGGCCTTATCAATGATGCCCGGGGCATAACCCCTTGCCAAGAATCTAAGCTTGCTCTGCTCCTGAGCTTCCCAACAGTATGAATCAGTGCTGCAAATATGTCTTATACGTAGCATCTCCCCGTAGGGAATACTGCATATAAGATGACTAGGATGATGACTAAGTGCATGCAGCACTGTGTTCCCTGCAGTTGTTTTGCGGAACAATTTAGTATGGAGCTTGCCCTCCAGAACAAAAACCTCAACATCAAGAAAATTAACATGATCCTGGCTCAACTCGGCTGTAAATTGCAGGTTCAGCTGATTGACATTAATAGCCTGAATAAAATCAGAAGCTGCTGATTTCGACCCCTTCCAGATCACAAAGAGATCATCAATATAGCGATGCCAGGCAATGATGTTGTTTGACATGGCATCGCTATAATCCTTGCAGAGGACTTGCTCCTCCCACATGCCCATATGTAAGCACGCATAGCTTGGGGAGAAGCAAGCCCCCATAGCCACGCCTCTTAACTGTTGGAACACAGTGTTCTGGAATAGAAAAAAGTTGTTGTTAAGGCAGATGTTAATCATGGCTAAAATCATCTTGCAGTGATCCATCATATACATGGGTTCAGTTCTTAAAAAATGTTCCACCGCCTTGATCCCATCCTGGTGATGAATACTGGTATAAAGTGCGGCTACGTCAAGAGTAATTAACCAGTAATCATCATGCCACTCAATATTGTTAATCTTTCTCAAAAAAACGTTGGTATCCTGTATGTAAGAAGGTAAACCCCTCACATATTTCTGTAGGAAGAAATCAATATACAGTGAGGTCTTCTCCAAAATACTACCCCTGGCCGAAATAATTGGCCTCCCTGGGGGTTTGGCTATGTTCTTATGTATTTTGGGGATGATGTAGAAGACTGGCATAGTGGGGTGGTTTACTTTCAAGAACTTGAATTCATCAGAGCTAAGGAGACCTGTACTTTTCCACGCCAATAAGTTGTTATAAAAGTCACCCCAAGCTGCTTTTACTACTTTCCACTCACTTCTTTTGTAGCACATCCTGTCATTCAAGTGAAGCAAAGCCTCTTCAACATATAGCTGTCTTGGCCATAAAACAACATTTCCTCCTTTGTCCGATTGTCGGACAATCACATTGTCATCACCTTGGATCTTTTTCATCAGATTGCCATAGCCATGGTTCCAATGTTGTTGATTTTGCTGGGTATTCTTAACAGATTTGTGCAAGGATTTTAACTGGCAAGTTACCATTTGGTTGTAAACTTCAATGTTGTCATGGACCATGATGGGATTGAAAGTGGACTTCGGTTTAAATGGAGTTGTGCCTGGTTTGTTGGTAACAGGAGCAGAATCATTTTGAGTAAAACCACAAGTGCGGCCCTCTTCGTGCAGTTGTTGGAGATCACGAAGGAGGTTGAAATCTCCCACGGTTCCCACCGGGGAACCGGAAAACGCAGTAGGAGTTTTCCCTTGTTTGGTAACCATTCTGTCTTTATTGAGCTCGAAAAACTTTCTGAGTTTCAGCTTCCGTATGAATTTGTATACGTCTATGCGGGTTTGCGCGTAGTTGAAGTTGTCCGCTGGGCAGAATGAGAGGCCTAAGGCCAGGATTTTCTCCTCATTGGCACTTAGTTGCATGTTGGTGGGGTTGATAACTGCAAGGGGTTTGATTGGCGAATTTAGCGCTTGCGAGTCCATCGCTTCTGGCCCCTTTTGCTGTTCTGTGTTCTTTGACCGCTGCTGGATTCTATGGTGTTGCCTGCGTTCCCTTCGCTTGATATATATATCTGCAAAAAACTCCTCCAATGCTGAAAGGAAAGAGGCCACACGGTGAAATATCTTTGGAAGCCCTCTATTCACGCAGCTGTCAGGTATGATGCATTTCGGCTTTATCAGCCTTCCTCAGGTGCGCTGTCTGCCCCACCCATGTTTAAATCAGTCCTGCATCCTTTCCATTGGTGGGAGTACTCAGAGCTCCTGGTCATGTGATCGCCCCTGACAATGTAATGTAGTGAACACGACATCTCCCAGAGTTCTGCTTGCCTGGGTGGAGGTTGCACGGAGCTGGATTAGGTGAAAAACATCCACATAAACTGGTACTATGCAGGACAAACACGGGTGACTGAATGGAATTGTCCTGGTTGCCGTACGTCCAAAGTGCTTCCTTGGGTCCCCTTACGTTCCAGCCTCATAAAATAAGTGTCCACCGGGCTGCAGGTTTTAATTACAGTGAACAAAACCCCCTGTGAAGTCACAAGCTGCATTTGGCATCAGCCGTTGCTTCTCCTACTCGTTGGGCTGGAGCAGATCCGATACCTCGGTGAGAAAGAAGCGCTGCAAACGCAGAAGCCAGCAAGGCTTCAGCCAGCTTGCAGAACGGGGCCTCTTGACACGCCTCTGGCTGGCGTGGAAATATGCAAAAAACTCCTCCAATGCTGAAAGGAAAGAGGCCACACGGGGAAATATCTTTGGAAGCCCTTTATTCATGCAGCTGTCAGGCACGATGCATTTCGGCTTTATCAGCCTTCCTTAGATGCTGCTGTCTTGCCAGGATGCAGCCCCATCCATGTTTAAATCAGTCCTGCATCCCTCCCATTGATGGGAGTACTCAGAGCTCCTGGTCATGTGATCGCCCCTCACGATCTAATGTAGTGAACACTACATTTCCCAGAGTTCTGCTTGCCTGGGTGGAAGTTGCGTGAAGCTGGATTAGGTGAAAAACATCCACATAAACTGGTACTATGCAGGACAAACATGGGTGACTGATTGGAATTGACCTGGTTGCCGTATGGCCAAAGCACTTCCTTGGGTCCCCTTACGTTCCAGCCTCATAATAAATAAGTGTCCACCGGGCTGCGGGTTTTAATTACAGTGAACAAAACCCCCTGTGAATTCACAAGCTGCATCTTGCAGCAGCCCTTGCTTCTCCTACTCGTTGAGGCGGGCTGGAGCAGATCCGATAACTCTGAGAGAAAGAAGCGCTGCAAACGCAAAAGCCAGCAACGCTCCAGCCATCTTGCAGAACAGGGCCTCTTGACACACCTCTGGCTGGCGTGGAAATATGCAAATAACTCTTCCAATGCTGAAAGGAAAGAGGCCACACGGGGAAATATCTTCGGAAGCCCTTTATTCACGCAGCTGTCAGGCACGATGCATTTCGGCTTTATCAGCCTTCCTCAGGTGCGGCTGTCTTGCCAGGATACTGCCCGACCCATGTTTAAATCAGTCCTGCATCCCTCCCATTGGTGGGAGTACTCATGGCTCCTGGTCATGTGATCGCCCCTCACAATGTAATGTAGTGAACACTACATCTCCCAGAGTTCTGCTTGCCTGGGTGGAAGTTGCGCGGAGCTGGATTAGGTAAAAAACATCCACATAAACTGGTACTATGCAGGAGAAACACGGGTGACTGAATGGAATTGTGCTGGGTGCCGTACGTCCAAAGCGCTTCCTTGGATCCCCTTACGTTCCAGCCTCATAAAATAAGTGTTCACCGGGTAGATAGATAGATAGATAGATAGATAGATAGATAGATAGATAGATAGATAGATAGATAGATAGATAGATAGATAGATAGATAGATAGATAGATAGATAGATAGATAGATAGATAGATAGATAGATAGATAGATAGATAGATAGATAGATAGATAGATAGATAGATAGATAGATAGATAGATAGATAGATAGACAGATAGATAGACAGATAGACAGATAGATAGATAGATAGACAGATAGATAGACAGATAGACAGATAGATAGATATAGAACTCCCAGAAATAAACATCAGAAAGGGAAGGAGCCGGTGTCGTCTGTTCCCACCCACAGATCGTCGCCAGTGATGAAAAGACGAATCTTCAGGAAGGTAAGTAAACACTTTATTACCGGTCTCCTCTCTCCACCAACTGTGCAGCAACTCCACAACCTGAACATTCCAAGGTAGCAGAACAGGGAACAGAGGAAGATACCATGGTAAGGGAACAGGGGAAACCAGGGAAGGAATATACCAACATTAAATAGTGAGAATGGTAGTGGGGATTGACTCCAAATAAACAGATGAATTAAACTATGCATTGTAACAGGTGTCTTCACTTAAAAAGGGGAATAGGGCCCTGCCCTGGTGTTGGTTAGCTTGAATATGCCCCACGAATGTCAAATCTATATTGAAATATTGAAGACAAAATATTGAATCCAAAATATCAAAAGGTAAGTCTATATTTTTTTAATATAATTCCACTTAAATGTACCTCGATGATATGTATCTTGAAGGTTTACAGATGTGGAGTTAGGAATAGTAAATCTATACTTCCTCTAAATGCACTTAGCTATCTTCAACATTTTGTCTCAATATTTTTAGCCTCCATATTCAGAATTAAAGTTGTTACGTTGTTACTAGTCTGTGACTAGCCAAGAAACTGCAAACTCACAGCTGACAACCTGTCATGTGCAGTTTCCATACATGTTGTTTGATGTAGACAATGTTTTTGACAATCTTTGTTTTAATGGATCCTGTGAGTTGCTCTTAGGGATTCTTTTAATTTAAATAATTTGAAGTCATGTACGCAAGAAAAACATCAGCTATAGCAAAACAAAGATAGTCTTTTACAGAGACATCAGCAATGTTTAAACTAAAAGTAACAGCCGTGGCTGAAAACATTCTTGACTGTAAACTCTGCTTGGGAAAAAGTATCATTCATTCAGAGACTGTGAAAATACAATGATAAATATAAAATGCACACTTAGAGCCCGATCACGATGTCATTTTCAAACTGTCCTGAACTAATCGGTTCCAGAATAGTTTCAAGACAAATCAGGTCCAGTGAAACGTGACGACTGATTATGATGCCTCCCAATAACATTCAGTCGGACTTGCATTGATTTCAATAGGAGCCTGTGTTCCGAATGTGAACACAGGCTCCTATTGAGAAAGGGGTGGTTAGGGAAAACCTTGCACCCCATGGTGCCTGCCACATTGTGCAAGGTTGGGAAGAGGGGTTATTTGGGTAGCCCCACGGGGTACATTAAGAGGCCTCTAGGTGAAGGTGGGCTCGCAACGGGCCCCCAAAGACCGATTCCGGCAGCCTTTTCATCTCGGGCAAACCAAATCGGAACAGCTGTCCGAATCGGTCGTCATGATTGCTCGTCCGGAACCCGGGACAATAGAGCTGTACGAATCAGCTCATAAAGACTCCTGCTGTCCAGATGCTTTTAGGAACCGATTCGGTCTGCTCAAATGGGTTCCAGGCATCGTAATTGGTCATTGGGAAAAATGTACGATTTGGTAGGAAACAAGTGTTCTGAATCAGATTCAACAAGACTGAATCCCATCTGCAGCTCTTCCTAATGACATTGTAATTGACTCCTTAGATTACATCTTGCATATGAATAATAGTCCAGGGAAATGAAAGTATACTTATCAATACAAAGAAAACTAGTGTGACAATAACGGTTAGGAAAATCGATTACCAGGAGATGTGCAATTTTCCAGACCAGGGGATTGGAGGGAAGTACAAGTATCCACCTCTCAATCAAAAGAAACACTGGTGGCCCTTGTGGGACAACACCTGAAGCATATGTCACACTTGTTGAAAGCAGGGCCGGTTTCTGGCGCTCCGCCTAAATCAGACCAACCTGCAGGCTGAGGTTGGACTCAGGAAGAAGAGTGCCAGAACATTGGTTTTATTTTTCCATTGTCTCTTCAGACACTTTAGATACTGCTGCTCACCTTGTTCTATTAAATATCTTTTTAACTTGCTCATCTGTTTATCCAAGGAGTATTTAGTGTTAGGGCATTTGTAGTGGCATGCAAGCATGTGAAAGGCTATCCCTGTCAGTTCACCCACTGTGCTGTTTAATCTTTGATTGCCTACAAGAAAAAACAGAAAGACAATCAAGAAGTACATTTTATTTTGCATTGAAAAAGTCTGACAATTGGCACTACATATGTTAAGCTTGAGTGTGGGGGAGCTACAACAGTTTTTTGCTGGTTTCCCTCTACTACAAGAATCAAAACAGGAGGGCTGAGAAAAGGACACTACTTTTCTTTTCTGTCACCATGTTTTGATGCTCAAATATTACCCCTAAGGTGTGAAGTTCCTTCCTCAGGAGTAAAGGTCTCAGTACTTCACATCAAATATTGTGAAAAACTCCCTTGGTCTTAGGGCATGTTATGCAGCTGTATTCAATGTATTGTGGAAAAATACATCTTCAATAGAACAGATAATTCAGAAACAGTGTTAGCTTACATCCGTTATAGAACAGGTAGAGCTAGAGCAGCAGCAGCACAAGCTTTCCCCATCATAGGACATGATCAAGTCAGCCATATCTTGCAATATATCTCTTCTTCACAGAAAATATATAGCAAGACAGTAGGATAGCACGATTCCATCTCCCACAAAAAGAAGCATGTTCAATCTTCCATTCTCCGCAGAACAGCTTTAGCAGGGCAGACTAATTCATGCTTTCATCACCCACAGATCATGCACAGGTAGAGCATAAGTCATATATGGGTTACTGGAGTTGGTGCTTAACTCAATGAGATAATGCATAGGTAGATGGGTGAGTGAATATGCAAGCTCTGCCATCATTCTCACCTAGGTGATATTCCACGTCTGCAACCTGAAAGTCCTGATGATGTCCCTTGAAGACATACTAGCAATGCAGTGATTTCTAGTGTCATATCCTGTAGAATTGCTTCACTCACAAACACCCTCCCATCCTCATTTCTCAATATAAATTCTCCTCCAACAAATACATGAACAAATTCCATTCCCTTTTTCAAACCCTTGATTACCTCACAAACCCTGCTTACTTGCCCTTCTCATACACTTAACCTCCATTAATCTGAGCATTCTTTTGCTGATATTTTCTTTTTCAGCTTCTGTTTCTCTCGAGCACTTACACTTTTTCACTATCTCTCTTACGCAGACACACACACACTCAAGGATGGCTGTGTTTTTCATGTTTGCTATCACCAGTTTGAATGTAGAATAATTATTCTGGTACATTATGAAATGCACGTTGCTGAAAACAAAGCTGTGTTTCTGCATTTGGAAATGCTAATTTAGACATCCTGCTGATAAGCACCAAATGATGAATCCTATGCAGAATTCTAGACTTTCATCAATGCAGTGATGATTTCAAGATGAAACATGGCTGTTTATTTGGAAAATTGGAGCAAAATAAAAAATTGGTGCCATTTATAAGTTACTGGAGTTTTTGCTTATTATTTGGTTTTTCACACATTGAGAAGTAGCAGTTACCTGGTAACTCATTGTTATTTGGAGCAGTCCATCCTCAGGACTGCTATGCTCTAGACAGGAATACAGGTGCCAACCTCTTAAAAAGGTTTTGAATGTGCATGCACAATGTGCTGTGCAAACCAAGCTGCAATGCTGCACCTGTTATATTGATGGCAGCCAGTGAAGAGAAGCATGGAGTGGTGGGGGAGGAATTATAGACACCTACTGCCCTGATATGTACAAAGCCTGGTGGGATTGTTTTATAGATTATGGTCATTGTTTGGGGTATGGTAAGGCAAAATAAGGACCAAGCAGTATCAACAAATATCTATGGGTGGCAGGAAGAAGTAAAACATCAAAGATATCCAACTTTGAACACTTATTTCGGGGTCTCTCAAGCCAAAAGGTATCAGTAATTACATATTTTGTATGCCAGTCAGTCAGTCAAATTATCTTTAATTCGGTCATAGACCCTAAAAGATACATACTTACAGACAATACCATTACTAGTATTTACAACACTTAAAAATAGGAACACAGAACAGTTATCATTCAAAGTATTCAATGTTCAGTGGAGAAGTGTGGCTCAATGATTAGAGCGGCAGACCCTGATGCAGAGGTCTAGCCCAGGACCAGGGTTCAATTCCCTGCCTCAGCGGGTCTTGGGCTCAAAAATTCCACGGACCTGATAATTCTCGCCGAGGTGCCTATTCCAATCATGGAGTCCCACTCTGCAACTCTGGGCAATAGCTTGCTTTATCTCCACAACGGCCCCCACAACACTAAGGATGCCTGGCCTCCACCTTGGGGGTGCCCAGGAGTGGATGTCTCTCAGGGAAAGCCAGGATGTGTTCCACAGCGGTATTCGAACAAGGGCCTTCAGACCCTTGCGGGTGAGTAGTGCGCTATACAAGTATCAATTTACAATGTATAAAAAGGGTTAAAAGTTTAAGAAATACAAAAACATTTAGGAAGGACACAGGTTTGCAATTCTTGATTAGTCTCTGGGAGGTAAATATATATTAAAAATTAAAAAAATATATTTATTCCTTTTTTCTATTTTTTTATAAGAAGGATCTTCTCCTGCGCCACATAGCATCGATGAAACGCGAAACAGAGCATACAAGAGGAGTAGAAGTGTTACATTTAAGTATTCTGAGGGCCTCATTATGATGTCTAAACCCCAGATTTCTGCAAAGTTGGACAAGCCACCATTGCCGTATGGATTTATACTTTGTGCAGAAGAAGGAGAACATGGGACTCAGTCTCTTCCTTAGCCTCACAGGCGGGACATTCTACTGTCTTGTTGGCCGACCATTTACAGGAGAAAACCCTAAGCGTGAGTGTGCCATATCTAAATTGCAGGTAAAGTTTTCTCGCTGCACTGGGTAAAATCTCATCTAGGAACGGCTCCACTCTATATTCGTCTTTTATTTTAAATAAGTGGAGGGTAAGTGAGCCCAAGCCAGAATTGCTGAGGGTATCCGTGATTCTATTCATGCGATACAAATTGGCAAAATCAGCACGCGACAGCTCAGCACAGGCTACTGCAGGATTGGACCAAAGACCTGATAAACCCAGTCTCATACTTTCTTTTTTTATAAAAGAAACCCAGGGCAATTTCTCAGTCCCAGGATGGCCCAGTAACTCTTCAGTTTCAGCTCTAAAATGTGTCAGCTCAGGGGTAACCCAAAGTCTGCGCCAATAGGTTGGGGCCGTAGAGCCACTTCTTCTTCTATGGGTCTGATACCCATGTCAATGCTCATGGGAATAAGAGGGGTACTGGATGGAAGGGCCAGCAGTGATCTTAAGAATAGATTTTCAGTTTTACTGATACCTTCTACCGAGGAATGTCCCCACAATTCCGCCCTATATAAAATTGCTCCCCGTGCTTGTACTTTATATATTTCTATAATGGAAGCAACTGGCTTAGAGGTGGATTCCCAGTGGAGTTTTAAAATACCTCCAGTGGTCTGCGCAAGTCTGAGTTTAGCCTTAGCCAGTTGTGGGCCCCAGTCCATTCTATCGGTGAGGGCGATACCCAAGTATTCTAATACAGTTACCCTGTCCAAAGCTATGCCGTTCAGGGAGGGATTTGCACATCTGGTCTTTGGTGGATTACAGACCATAAACTTGGTCTTTTGTGTATTAATCTCCAACCCCCTTTTATAACAAAAATTGACAAAGCTGTCCAGGGCACATTGGATTCCCATTGGCAATATTGACAATAGGAGAGTATCGTCAGCAAACATTAATGCCACCACCTGATCGTTTTTTAGCTTTGGGGCATCGATATCTTTGACCCCCTTGAGGTGGGCGATCAGTGCAGTGATGAAAAGACAGAATAGGGTGGGTGCCAGGACACATCCCTGTCTTACTCCTCTATTGACGGGGAATTTAGATGTTAAGCCTCCCCATATACCACTCCTCACTTGGGCAAAGTTATCCGAGTGAAGTATCCTAATGATGTTAAGGAGATATGCAGGGATCCCCATATCCTCCAATACTGCCCATATTATTTGATGGGGTACCAAGTCTAAGGCAGTTTTAAGGTCAACAAAAATTAAGTAGAGGCTGCCACCATCTACTCTCACAGTTTTCCAGTACAAAAGTTGGAGCCTTAGTAACTGGCCGACCGTGGATGTCTTTTCCTTAAAACCAGCCTGATAGGGGCTCGGGATCAGTTGTTCCTCCATCCAGATCTGAAGCCGATCGAGAATGATACGTGCAAATAGTTTTTGACTTCCATCGATCAGGCTGATCGTACAGTAATTAGCCGGGAGTAGTGGGGATCCTTTCTTGAACACTGGTATAATCTCAGCTCCAACCCAGGTATCGGGTAATTTAGAACCCTGGAGTATAGCGTTGAACAATAAACAGAGATATGGAACCCATATCTCTGTTTGGTCCTTATAAAGATTACCAGGAATTTTGTTGAGTCCAGGCGCCTTACCTACTGGGAGCCTTTTTACAGCAAGATCAACCTCCTTCAATGTTATTTTGATATCACATTTTTCATTATTAGTATGAACTAAGGGAGAATTATTGAGGAAGCAATTTAACGTCTCATCGATGTTCTGAGACAGTGGCTGTGCAGAGGGATCATAAAAGGAATTAGTTTCTACCGTAGGGGCATACAGCATCTGAAAGTGCTCAACCCATCGCTCCGGTGCAATATTTGGATCATCTGCCTTTTGTCCATCCCTACTGCCAGTTCGTACTATTGACCAGAATTCCCTCATGTCCCTATTCCCGAGGGCGTTTTTTATGGCATCCCATTTGCTATTTTCCCAGTTCTGTTTGGCCTCGGTTAGCACTTTCTTGTATTCCAGCCTCTTGCATTTTATTAATGGTCTGTTCAGGGATCTAATTGCATCCAGGAGTGCCCCCTTGGCTTTCTTGCAGTTGGAATCAAACCATGTAGAGGCCTTCCTATTCTTCCTGGGTTTAACCATCGGTGGATTTAATAATTCAGCGAGAGCGGTCGCTAGACCTGTGTGTATATTATATATTTAGTTAAAAAACACTTCCTGCCCATGGTCTATATGACCTCTTAGCTCAAAGAACGCCTGATGGACAACTTGGTAGAGGGTACTCATTTTATCTGGGGACTTTTTCACCGTTGGCCATTTAAGCCGTCTTCTGTCGTTTGAAAGAAGGGGTGTTCCTCGGTTATCCAGTCTATCCCCCATATTTAAACCCATCTCAGGAAGGCTTATATCAAGTACCAGAGCATTATGGTCACTATCATGACGTGGAATGATAACAAAGTCAATTACCTTAGTCCAAGTCCTTGCCTCTACCATGATGTAATCTATAGGGGAAAGCTGACCTGGGCGGTTAAAAGTGGCATTACCCTCCAGGTCGGATTGGGCATGACCATTACAGGCTCTCAAAGAGTGAGCCATAGTAATGGAGTTCATTTGAAGAGCAAGTGGTGTCCATGCCTTAATCGAAGGTATTTGAAGATCTGGAATGGACCAAAGCGAATCCTTCTCGCTAGTGATAGATTCTATGATGCCCGGCAAAGGTTCATATTGGCAGTTGAAATCCCCTGCAACAATCAATGTACTCTCCCCCTGTACTGCAGATATAAAATTATCTAAAATATCCAATATTGGTGATTCTTTTCCCATCCTAGGAGGACGGGAATAGATGTTAATAAGGATCACACTAAATTTAGACAGGAAGGAAAGTCTAATACATTGAAGATCTAGGATTGGGGTATCTAATTGCGTCACTGTGCATCCTAAGTGCGAACCAATCAGGATGGACAAACCCCCAAAGGGTCTACCCCTCTCGCCAATCGAAGCCAAGTTATTAACTGACAAAAAGCCTAACCTAAAGAAATGTTCCCTGATCCAAGTCTCCTGGAACAGGCAGACATCAAACTGGTCAATAACAAGTCCCCAGTCAGGGCAGGACATCTTATTAGAAAGCCCTGCCACGTTCCAGGACAAAATGGTAAGTCTATTATGAAATGCCAATAGCCCTCCACCATCATCAATTGAGACCCTTGTCGCCGTAGCTAGACCAATGGGAGAACTAATAATATTTTCACTAACAGAATTGATAGTTTCGTTCTCCTTATGTGGCCATAAAGGCAAAGCAGAAGATGACTGATGAGTACCTACAGTTGCACCAGACCTTGTTACATCAAAATGTATTGGAGTATCCTTATTATGTGAGTTAATTCCAGTCCCCAAAATACTAGTGATCTGACCAGAATGGGTGGATGGATCAGGAGGGCTTGACGGATATCTACCTGCATTTAAGGCGTCCAGCCTTCCCAGTCAATCTACGTCCTCCAGTGGGGCGTATCAATTAGATACTGGGATATTAAAGAGAGGAAACTTTTGATGGGGACTAGAAGAAGTAATATGAGAATTCAAACCCCGTCTTTCATAATCAGTTGAAAACTGAGGGGCGCCCGCCCTCCGGGAACATGGGTAAAAGAAATCTAGAGTAAGGGCTCGGTTAGTCGTGGGATGTTCTCTATGAAACGGGGATTGAAATGCTATTGTTTGGATAATTTCTGTGTGCCTAAAATTAATAATCACACAATCCCCACAGATGGACTTATGTGTAGGGCCCACCCAAGCAACCCTCCTTACCATCAAGATCTCACCTGCCTTATCATATGGGAATTGCTTATTTTTAGCCAGCCAGAACAGAATCTTATTGCGTAGTTCTAACTGTGATTCTTTATGCCCTTTCTTCAGATCCGGAATTCCTGCCAAAATTATTACATAAGGGACAGCCTCAGGGGGGATATTGATTATAGGAAGACAGGGTTGTTGAGTCATCTGTATGCAATATGTACTTTTTTGGGAGGTCTCAAAGAACATGTTTTACAAGTGGAGAATCAGAGAATTAGAATATCATATGTTAATGTTAGGATGGTAAATCATGTTAGGGCTACCTCCTAGTGGATGGGGTGGGGGCCTTTGAGGACTTACACAAAGGGTTAATTAAGTAACAGGGTCTTTCAAATATATGCATATTCAAAACGACCAGTACAAGGCCTGAGCCAGGTTTGGGTTTAAGAAGTATCTTCCCAGCCTCGTGTAAATAGGTAGATGATCATTCGGTTTAAAATCAAATGTCCATTAGATTCTGTGAACACCATCTCATTCATTGTATCAACTATTTTTCTATATTCTCAAGTTGCACAGTTTGGCCAGGAATAGTGCAGTTGCAAACCACTATCTTCTATGTAAGTCTATACCTGAGATGCTGACAAGTTAATGCAGAAGTACCAATTGGGCATTAATTAGTAAAGGCTATACCAGTGGAGTCCATTGTGTGATTTTCGCATTACTCTAGTGCATCATCCAATTTAGACATGACCATCAAATGTAAATTATGTCAAAGTGTGGTACATTGAAACTACAGCAGAGGGACTTCCGGATTAATTTGTGTTTCAGTAGTTTGGCCAGGACCAGTGGCAGCCATGTAGGATATTAAAGTAAATTAATTAAAGTGTGGCCTCTCTCAGAGCTTTAGGATGTTAAAACATTAGGTCTGAAAATTATTTTTCCAAATTCATGGTCAAGCCTGCTAAGCCAGGAGTAGTGCCATCTCAAAAGGGTGGTTGTACAAAACAACTAGTATACAGATATTAAGGCCTGAACAATTCCCTTTCACTCTTTACGGTTTCTGAGATATGGTAAAATGGTAGAGGCTAAAGAGCTCTTGAGACACTGACTAAGTTGAGAAGGTCTCCATTTCTGGGAGTGGGTAGAACATAGTCTTCCTTTAGGTTTCCAAAACACTTTGATCTCCGTTCTTGATCTCTTCTAGCCTGTATGCCAGGATTTGACATTCTTGCCAAAAAAATAATTTGACACTGATCTTTAGTCATGCATTGTGCCAGTTTGGCTTGTTAATGAATGCCTATTTGCCTGTGGTTTGGTCAACAATTAGAAACCAGAGAATGCAACATTAGGTCGCTAGCCTCATTTGGGTCAGTGCCTGCTATGTATACCAGTTCTCTTTTTGAAAACTGGCAGCATCCATCTGCCAATAAGCTTTCTTTGAGTCACAGACAGGTTGGTTTGTCAATGTTTGCTATTTATTGATAAGAGAGAAATGATAATTGATGAGCCCTGTGGTAGAATGTAATGATCTACTGCTGTTGTTAAGCAATGAAGTTTTGCCTACTTAAAACTTGCCTTCAGGTTGCCCCAAGCAAAAATGTTAGACTGCCATTTCTTAACAGAAGAAGAGGTTTTGTGATCCATGTGGTGATCATGCTGACATAGTCATAGAACTTTTGTGTTGATACCATTCTATCTGAGTGCATGCAACAGCATTATTTTAAATTAAGCTTGGACTAGAGTGAAAAGTCAGCTTCTTTGAATTGTATTTGTTTTTGAATTATGTCCCTAATCATGGTATATAAACCTTTGTTGATCATGTGTGCACATTTGTAGGCTGAGCTACAAAGACTCTTGTCTAGCTCAGCTTACCTTCGTCACAAAAGGAGCTCAGTGTAAGTGGGCCCAGTTATAATTCAGTTGGGACCCTGAAAAGAATTGCACTGTTCCTTTTGATTAAAGTGTGTAATATGTAGCGGACACTATATTTTAAACTGTAATATTTGGCAAGCATATTCTACAAGGGGCAGCTTTCCTGCTCTCCTGCTTTTTCTGATTCAGGATTTTATATATTAGGGCAGATTTACAATGGATGAATTCCTGACCATATTTAGATTGAATATATATCTGAGCCAGCCCTTAATAAAAATTAATCCTTGGAGCTGCCTAGCTAAGTGTAGTTAATTACTGTGCCCACCACCGGGTATAAGTGATCAATTGGCCCATTCCAGGGAATATAGGATTCTAATGCTGGAGGAATTGGTGGATTGGAATTTGCATAGCTGTTACCAACAACTCCCTAATCATTATGGTGTGGTAGGATACAAATCTTACTAATAGGAAGATGAAGAGTGTGTCTGTTTCTGGTGCCCTGCAACTGGACGGTTTGACGTTTTGGATGTGAGAGACCAGGTCTGTACTCTTATTTTGGAGAGATTGCGATTTTGGATGTCCCACAATGTTGTACATGGCTGAAACAGTTATAGAATTGTTCATTCGTGACAGAGAGGAAGGATGTAGTACCACTTGGTTAGATGGCTACTTCACCAATTGCGAAACTCCCCACCTCCCTTATTAAAACCTTGCTCTCTCAAGGAATGCTGAGATGGTTCCTGCAATGGAAGGACGAGGGACTAGCACAGTTGTGACTCATGTCAGTAGCCTTGGGTATTATCCCTCTCCTGGCTTGTTGTCCTGGACTCTGAGAGATTCTTCCCAGTGCCAGCAGAACCTGATCCACCCGAGGCCTAGTGAGGAGTGGAAATGTTAGATTGCCCAGAAGGAGGGGTTACTCTGGACTCCTTTTGTGACTCGACTGCTATATTACCTATAGAAGTGGACACTGTGGACTCTGGATGTAGCACATTGTCATCCTGCAAGAGGTTGGTTCCCTGGGTGACTAGTGAATGCAGACACAGTGTGTAACCTGCTGTTGTGGACCAGAGGTGTGTTGCTAAGAAGATGTAAAGACCAAGGTCAGGAGATGAACTGGGCTGAGCTGGAGGGCAGGCCCAGAAGCTTTACAGGGAAACTGCCATTGCTATGAGGAGGTAACAATGCTTCCTAAGCGTACTGTACATTTCTGGCTAAGAAGACAGTCAGGTTTTGCTACAAGTAGCTGGGGAGGCCCCGGAGCAAACCACCCCTGACAACACTGAATATGTTCAGGAGGGCCCAGCATATCTTAATTTAACCCTGCCACTCATGCATGTCTGTGTCATCACCACACCCTTAGACAGGAGCGAATAGTGGCTCTGCAAAATTATTGCAGTCATTTTAGTGGAGAAGTGTGGCTCAATGATTGGAGCGGCAGACCCTGATGCAGAGGTCTAGCCCGGGACCAGGGTTCAATTCCCCGCCTCGGCGGGTCTTGGGCTCATAAATTCCATGGACCTGATAATTCTCGCCTCGGTGCCTATTCCAATCATGGAGTCCCACTCTGCAACTCTGGGCAATAGCTTGCTTAATCTCCACAACGGCCCCCACAACGCTAAGGATGCCTGGCCTCCACCTTGGGGGTGCCCAGGAGTGGACGCCTCACAGGGAAAGCCAGGATGGGTTCCACAGCGGTATTCGTACAAGCGCCTTGAGACCCTTGCGGGTGAGTAGTGCGCTATATAAGTATCAAATTTATTATTATTATTTAAGAATGAGGTTTGCAATATGAATGTTCACCTCCTTGGGAAAGTACCCGATGTGGTGAGTTTCACCGGGAAAAGAGTGTCCAAGTCTGCACCTACTTTTCACTGTAGCAAATGGAAAATAAGTCATCAATGGCTCTGTTGCCTCAGGTCAGGCAGGGGAGGTTGGAGAGGAAGACTTTTCTTCATCTGAAGTGCTTTGCATTGCCTGATGCAAGATATGTTTTTATATTTTGAACTGAAAAAGAATTGGGCTTTGCATTGCCTGCTGGTCAGGTTACAAGCATATTCAACATAATGGGGGATTGAAAAGAAAGGGGAAGTAAAAAGAAGAGTAGCACAGTATCTCCTCACCTAACCAAAGAGTGTGTTACTGTAGAGTATGGTTACAGTTTAATCCATGGCTCAAGGGCTTTGTTAAGCTATGTTGCTCTGTCTGTACATTTCAAATTCAATGAGGACCCATCACTTATATCAAGAGTCTTGCTATGTGTGCTCTACTTAATCTCTTGCACGTGAGTAATAGTAGATGTGGATATCCTAGTAGGGTACCTAAAGATACAATTCTACTCAGCAGGAGATGCAAAACTATTTTATTATTTACTGTCTCACTTTAAAAAAAATAAACGGGAAAATGATGGGCTATTTAGTCACATTGGCCCATATGTACAAAACTTCCATTTTGCATTTCTTAAATAGTGAATCCTAAGAAATCTCTATTTAGAAAATGCAAAATGGAATGTACTAAAAATAGTGATTTCCTAATAGTAATTTCTACAGAGTCACAATCGCTATTAGAAAATCACTATTTAGAAAATGCAAAACCATTCAATCCTAGTGCCCTAGGGTCCCCCTTACATCTAAAAAAAAGAGTTGCACTTGTAAAGCTTTCCAATGCCCTTTGGGTAAGCACATGCACATGGCACTGCAAAAAGTATAATTTGGGGGCCTTTTTCCATTTTGCACATGGTTACCACTGAATTGGAATCAATGGTAATAGCGTTTCCTAAATTCCCATTTCGCATTTAGGAAATGCTTTCTAAATGTGCTTAGGAAATTACAAACAGGAAATCCCTATTTGCAATTTCCTAATTTGGTAATTGCAAAATGTGATTTCTATGTCGTAAAAATCACAATTTGTGACCGCGATTCTGCTTTTATACATATGGAAAGCATGTCTTACCAGCCCGAAATAGTGATCAGTCTACTATAAAATGCTAAATGCCTTTGTAAATATAGGCCTTAGTAAATGATCAACTTTGATTAAAAATGAGCAGCATGTTTCATATGCAGAGGGAGGTCCACAATTTTTCAATATCTATATTTTAGTTTGTTCTTCCACTCGTTTTCACCCGTTATATAGAACCACAATAGTCCATGTATTTATTCTTCCAGCAAAATCTTTTATCAGAACTTGATTAAAAAACACACAGATGTGATCTTGTGTCCAGTGGATGAATGATATAAAGTTAGCTACCTCAAATTGAATATCTCCAAAACCAAATTTTTCACCTGTGGCTACTGGAGAATGTATGGCTCTCTCTGCACCTGGCTTGATGACCTGGGACTGCTGCCAAAAATGTCCAAGGCGGCAGTAAACCTAGGAATTACCATGGACTCCAAGTTGTCAATAAAATGAACAAGTAGATATGGTTGCCAAATCAAGCTTTCAAAAAATGAAAAGACCGACACATCTTTCAGCACCTAGGATTACCCCAAGTGGCTAAAGCTACCATCAAGCTGCCATCTTTCTTGTCCTATCAAAATTGGATTAGACTAATGGTCTGTATCATGGCTCACCTTTGTTAACTATCAGAAGATTATAGAGAATTCAGAACACTGCTGTTAGACTCTTCCTATGTGTAAATACACAAGCTCACACTAGTTACCAGTTGCCAGAAGATCCACCTACATGGTGCTTTGTATCACATACAAGGCAATACATAGCAAAGGAGCTTTAGTCATACAATAAAAACCATCAAATTCATACAACAAAGGAGCCTACGCTCAAGAATGGCTCCCTATCTCAAAATTTCTAAATACAAGAAAAACAATGGGTGGAACATCTTTCTCTGTGCAAGCAGCCAAGCTAAGGAATTTGCTACACACAAACATAGGATCTACAGACAACCATCTCAGCTTCGGAGGATTAGTCAAGAACTAGCTCTCCCCCAGATTACGACTATACTATCAGCACAACAGTGCACCATAACAGAATACTGCAACATTACAAACTATCCTTCTCGTGGTATGGAGATGAGGTTGTTGTTATATATGTGTTATTATACATTGCAATATGCTTCCTGTTTTAAGCTGCTAAATTTACAAATGGGAAAAAGTATATTGCACACCAAAATACATGTGCGTATAAGATATACATATATAGGATATATGTAGATGGGATTATACATGCTAATAGGTCTTTCAGAAATGTAATCTGTGAATATGAATGTATAAGTTAATTGTAGTTATTTGAATTGAAATAAATTGCACATTTCACCACACGATAAATTTGCACATCAGACCGTATTGCTGCTTCTAAGTACATATGGATATTTATATAGAGGGGCTTTACTCCAGCCACTGAAACTTTACCAAGTGTCACATGCACATATGTATGTATAAGTTAGTTTTGGTTTCATTATAAACACATTTTAAACAAAATACTCCAGACAACCTTTCTCTCATCCCTCCTCTCTCTGCCTCATCCCAAATCTTTCTGACTACTACGCATTCCCTAGTAGCCTACTCAAAGTTCATTCATCCTTTGTTAGCGGTGTCACCTAACTTACAAGAACACACAACTATTACGTATAAAAACAACTTACTTTTTCTTTTTTCACATTAAATTCCATCATTCTCTAAACTCTATTAAAAACATGAGACATCAAGAGCAGAAACCTAACATAACTAACGTGCATGGAAATAATATAAAAAACACTTATGACTAATCAACTAACTATAAACCCTAATCTTAGGTTCTGTAGTATTATGCTACTTACTGCAAAGCATTTCAAACACCTTAACAGGGGTAGTAAGCACTATGTAAATACAATTTACAATTATACTCTTCTATGGATTCTTGGGAAGGATCTACAAATTCACATGACAGGGCTCCACTGAGATCTGCAAAGCCAGATTTTGGATCTACAAATCCCATGGAAAAAAAAAACTTTGGAAACCCTATCTTATTAACTACAAGATCTACGTAGCTGTGATATGTTTAAAAGGAGGGATTTTTTCTGTCAAAAATTATTATTTGAACAAGTTCACTTGCATGCTTGAAAAGCTGCGGTAGTCATGTCACATAGGTAGACCTGAACATATTCCTAGTGGACGGTACAAGTGCTGTGGTCCACGGGTGACAGTTAACTCTCAATGGTGTATTTTCCTGCACTGTATATTTTGACCTTACCGTAAAATTAGATATGTCAATTGGGGTATAGCAATTCTGCCATGTTTTAGGGGTCAGAGCATATTCACTAGGGCCTGGACAGTGTACAGAATTTTGAAAAAAAACAGCACTATCAGCCAGCAAAAATATGGGAGTGACCATGCCATAAGAGGTACTTTCTTACACTGCCACCCAGATTTAAGGTGAGAAGCAACTCAATCATTCCTTGGTCAGTTCTCATCGCCTAGGCGTTAAGGATTGGGAAAAGCCATCTGCATAGGCATGGTCAGTTCCATACCCACATCCTAGTGTCAAGTTCACTCCCTGCAGCTGTGGACCTTTCCTCAATGTATGACTTTGACAATACTGCCACTCAGTTTGCTAATCCCCAATCACTTATTTGATCAACATGGAACACATATTTTTACAAATCCCTGGGAGAGGACAACACCTAGCCTACCTAAAAATGTATCCTAGAAGGAGAACAGTACCAACAAGGTGATATGGTCCATCTTAACCCTTAGGCAAGACTATGGTACCCAATTTAAGGCCAGATCAGCCCAAAATGCAAACAACGAACAGAAGTCAGCTCTGAGGGACAGGAGCTGGGCGACTAGCCATCCACTGGCAGGTGGATGCTTCAATCCTGTCCATTGTTTCAGTCTCACTTTGAGGCAATGAGCTGGCAAGGAGTCACCCGCTTGTTCTTTTTTTTGCCATGCTCCCCTCCATTTCCAACTGTGGGCCTTCCGCCCTCTTCTAGCGAACACCTCCTTGGGAAATTTTAGACACCCTAGTGCTTCCCCAAAGGTGAGCTGCCTTACTAAGCTGTCTGGGATCAGTCAGCTTTAAATCCAATAGATGATGGTGCAACTTTGAAGAACATTAACTCTTGATGTGCTCCTTCACAACCAAATTGTATAGACTAGTTTAAGTGCTCACTATTTTGCCTCTCACCAAATGTTCCAGTGCGGCTTTCAGTGGGAAGTCTACAAATTCAGCCCAAAACTATTGTGACTCCTAGTGTGTGTCTCAGAACATCTTATGGTGTTTTTAGAGAGTGAGACCAAACTTCTGCACTAGCACATTTTTTATCTTCACTAGCAGGTTTAAAAATCTGCAGTAGTCAGGCTACCCAGGTAAACTTGAAGCCATATTTCATTTGTCACTGTTCGGGAGCGTAATAAGTGCTGTAGTTCACAGGTGACATTTACTTTTTCATACCATTTGTTTATATCCCTGCACCATGTACTAAGTCCTTACTGTAAAGTTAAATATGTTGATTGGAGATTAGCTTATTGTACTCTGTTTAAGGCACATACTCTGGGGCCTGGACAGTAATGGCCCAGTGTGCAGAGTTAAAAACCAGAAATACCAGTCAGCAAAAAATAGGGGCGACCAGACCATGGAAAAGAAATCACTTTCTCACACACTGCTTTTCTCTCTATTTGCCTCAATCTTTGTCACTCTTTCTGTCTTTTTTTTCCAGTGACTCAATCACTTTTGCATTGTGTTCAATTTCCTTATTGACTGTCTTTAGCTCTGTGCATCTCTGTCTCCCACTCTCTCTTTTTTCTCCCCGCCAATGTGCAACACTTGTTTTCAGTCTCTCAGTATCTCTGATTCTTACTCTGCACTTTACTCTTACAGTAAGTGTATCACTCTCGGTATTTTCACTTACCTTTGTATATTCTGTCTCTCTATATCTCTTTGTGAGTATCTCTTTTGCAACCATCCTCTCATTCTCTAAGTATCATTATGCTATTCTTGCTATTTCTTTCTACAGCCTTTATTGTTGCCCATTTCCTGTGTTGATACATCACTCTCAGTCTCTTGGGCAGAGTTACTCCCTGTCAGACTTTTGCAAATTCTCTACTGCCTACTTTAATTATATTTATTTATGGCTTTTGATATGTGTCTCTATTTTGGTTAATCTTTCTCTTCATATTTTTCTTAGTGTCTGTTCTTCTCTATCAATAAAGATTGTTTCAATAAAAAGATGCTCAGACAACTTGAACCTTGCACCTGGACCCTGCTTGAAGTGAGTTCGGCCCTCCAAGTTGTACTCACTCAGTCATGGACCCTGGGAAGTAGTTTTAAGGGTGCCCACACAGCCAAAATCCAAAACATGGAACTTAGAAAATGTTCAGTCAAAAAGTTGTCTGAGAACTAAGAGGAGACTGGGCCCAACTTGCTCGCCAATCCACCCATGGTAAATCCCCGGCTGCCTAATTTCTCAATAGCTCCCACCACATTCTTCTCCTAAGCAGGAAATCCTGCACAACAGCTCCTCCCAGATGTTGTATCTGGCTTCATGGAGCCCTTGTTGCTTGCAGCCTGCAGATTCATCCCACTGGAGATGTTTAACTTCCAAAAAAAAGACTGAGTCTGGAAACAGAAATCTTCACTGCCACTTCGTCCAGCGGCTCCCTGACCTCTCCGCAGACACCAATGGCTGCCTTGTCCCGCTGAACTTTACCTTCTCAGACATTTTTCTCCAAAGGTTCTTTTAAGTCTTAACAAAAGCAGAGACCAGGCCCAATACACCTTGTGTGTCTGAAATGCTCTCAATTGCTGTTGGTCATAACTTTCGACTTTGCCCCAGGCTCCCACAAATAGATGTCTTCTGTTGGCATTTTGATTTTTGGGTGCTAATTTTCACTAAAAACTTTGAAAGTTCATAACTCCGGTTCTATTGATTTGATTAGTGTCATTTTTGTGTCCAATAATGTATTAAATGTTACTCTAGTTTACTGAACGGGTATGAGATTTTTTTTGTGTATGCTTTCCTGTCATTACTGTTTACGTGCTGCATAAATACTTTACACATTGCCTTTAAGTTAAGCCTGGGTATTTGTGACAAGTTACAAGAGGGTTAAGAACTGGTTAACATAGTGACTTTTGTGGTTTACCCTGATGGGGATTGTGATTGTTGCTGTGGAAGGGCTCACACCCCCTTCACCAAAAACACAATTTCTAACAAGGGCCTTTAATATTTAGTATACACCTTGGAAGAAGGTCCAAATGTTACAGTAATAAAAATATGTAAGTTGCCTAAATGTTGACTAAAATTCGGATAATTCAAATAATAATCTTAACCGGAGAGCTAGGAACACATGTGAAGAGGTGAGTCAAAGCAGAAGAACACTGAAAAAGAGCAGATCCCAATGTAGGCTTCCTCACAGCAGCATGAAGGAAAGTCACGCCCCTAGCTATGCCCTGGGTGTGACTTTTCTGGCCTGCTGGATCCTTGAATCCTTCAATAGATTCTTAAATCATGGGATCCTCAAATCCTGTGGTAAATCCCCCAAATCTTGATCCTTGAATCCTGCAGTAGATACTTAAATCTTTTTGTGGCCTACCACTTTGATGGGGTATGCCGTCACAGATTTTAAAGTGCCCGCACAGATTGACAGTGCTGGTAATCAGTTGCAACAACTGCAAAGCAAATTCATGACAGCCACAGTTTTGGGAGCATGACTCCTGTCATGCAGCACCGATGAAGTTCTGAGTGCAAAGGGGTGAAAAAGGTAGCAAATAATGCCTAGGGCAAGAGGTAGATAGGAGTGAGGGTGAGTACTCGTGACAAGCCTTGACAATATTTCAGACGTTTCTCTCTATGTTTGAATAAACTTCTCTATTCCTCTTTTGATGTCCTTCGATTTGTGCATATATCTTTGTTTGTTTCTTTATCTTTGACTTTCCCCTTGTCTATGTTTTAGTATGTGTCACTGGCTCTGTCTAAATTGCTCTTTTACATTGTGTTCCCTCTCTCGTATGGGTCGCTCTTCTTCTCTTTGTCTACTTATTTATTGATTATACTCCCACCCTCCATTTCTCTTGCTCTCTCTTTCTCATATTCTCATTCAGACTCTCTCACTTCCTCCCCACCTCTACCACAGATTATTTCTATGTATTTCAATTTTTCATAATCCATCTCTTACTTCTCCTCTCTCACTGCCTTTTTCTTTCACCTTCTTTCTATTTCCTCTTTTTCTCTCTGTCACTCTTTCCATCTTGCTTCGGCTGTCCCTCGTACTCACTCATTCTCCATCTCCTTCTACGTTCCTGCCTCTCTCTCTCTCTCTCTCTGTTACTTTGTCTTCATTTCTTATTTCCCACTCTTTCGCTTACTCCATGTTTCTTCCTCTATTCTCACCCCCTTTCTTTTTCTATCTAGACTTTCCCCTTCCCATATCCTCACTTTGCTCCAACTTTCTTATCCTCACCCCTCCTTTCCTTCATTTCTTCTGTCTCTCTTCCTCACTATTTCTCTGCCTCTATTTCACTTACTCTGTCTCTCTTCCTTTCTCGACTCACTATCTTTTTCTCTCCATCTCAGTCAATCTCCCTCCCTGCTCCTCTCTTTCAATCACCCTCCCTTCCTTCCCTTCTGTCCATCCCTCTCTCCTCCCACTATGAACCTCCTTCTTTACCTCTTTTGCCTCCTCTCTCTCCCCCTCTGTCTACCGCCAGCTGTCTTTTTCTTTGTCTCTTTTACCTATTTATTGGTTTTATAGAGCGCACATTTGTTCATATGCATTCTGGCATTAGTGACTGAAACATCTGTTTAAGACCGGACATCAAGCCCCGCTTGCTTACTACCTGAATGTCTAGTTCTTCACTTATTTCCTGAAATTCAGCAAGTTAGTTTCGTAACGAAAAGAAGGTGAGAGAGAGCTTGTTCCTGCCGTAGACCATGAGACGGTAAAGATGCAGACACCCCGTCTCACTTAGTAAATACTAGAGGCTTGAAGACGAGCGTCAAGGCTAGATAGTAAACAGGAAAGATCCGGCAGATGAAAGGAGGAGCCAAGGTTGGTAAAAACCTTAAAACAAATACAAACACTTGTAATAAGTATTTTGCTGCTCGGCAGGCAGGCAGCATAATCTTCGAAGCTACCGAGTAATCAGAGGACAGCGAGGACGATTTAGGAGAAGATGAGCTGCACACTTGTGTTTTATTCAGAGGCCCTGAATGGCACATTCGTGCACCAATCTTAGATTGAAAAGTGAGACGATTAAAGTAAATTAGGTAAAATCTTTCTCAGGAGTTTAAGCTGAATGAAGCAGTAGGAGGTGCGTTTCCTGATCTGAGAGTGAAATGAAAGGATCGAGTCCAATACGATCCCAAGATTGTTCATAATGTTAAATGGGAGCAGCGGGAGAGCCAGAGATTTCGACTGCCATATTGAAAATATGAGAGATGCTCTAAAATATCACACGTCTTTTTTCCAACCTTTGGCTTCAGTGAGCTATCAGACATCCAGTCAGACACCGCTTTCCATCTGGTCAGCAATCCCGCACCGTCCAGCTTCAGGATGATTTGGGCATCGTGTGCATAGAAAAGATACATAGATTATGGCTGTTGATTAGAGCAGCAAAAGACACAACATAAAGGTTAAATAAATGGCCAAGGAATGAGTGATATGGAACTGGACACTGGAGTTGAAAAGGAGCTGACAGAAAGCTGGACATACAAATCAACTTGCACGACCTGTCCGAAAGGACTGATCCTAGACAGAACCCATTTTGTGACTCCAGGTCCTACTTCCTGGTTAAGAACCTCTTCTGGCATACAGTATCCGAAAGGATCAAGGATGCCGTGTCTGATCCAGGCCCATGTGGATTTCAGCTAGGAGCGCAAGCGATGCAATCAGTGCCATGGAAAAGGCACAATCCGGCTTCAGCACCGTCTAATAGTGCATTTAAGCAATACGTTTGGTTAACTGAATGGTGACATGACTTTCAGGGATATCATGCAATAAGGCGGGGGCCCAATGTAGCTTTTTTTCAGCAAAACCACAACACATGCTAATTTGCAGTCTAAAGGATCTACTCCCGGCTAAACTGAGGCGTTGCCGAAGTCACAGAATAAGGGATTTAGAGATGTTCAAAATGAAAGGTAAAGGCTTGAGCGGGTTCATTAGGAGAGCCCGACCTGATTTGCAGCATCGTTTTAGCAATCAAGCCAGGAGTTGCCAGTTCATAATTACCAAAATAGCATTCTAAAGACCCTTCATTAAATAAGGACATTTAATGAAGAAGCATCAAAACAATTGCAAGTAGAGGGAAACACATGGTAAATAGTCTTATATTTCGATACAAATATTCTGCCAGACTCGGTGAATTCTGCCGATGAAGATATCTCCTATGCCTAGCCACTGGATGAGAGAGCTCTTTCAAACTATCAACGTTTGTATATATGAATATGATGGCTCATTTGTAAATGAGAATAGTAATATCCAAGCGACTTGTTTCAGTTTGCATTTGTAGGTTTTGACTGCCTACTTGTTTTTAATGCGTCATTTCCTCTGGAATTGGTTTGTCAACGTATCTTAGAGCTTTACGAGCTCTTTTATCAGTGATTAGTTCCATATTACACCACTGTGCAGAAGGCATGATGCAAAATTATAGTTTTAAGGGGTGCAAAAGAGTCAAGAACAAACATGGTCCAATAATTAGATTGAGAGTTTCTGTTCTAAAGTTCACCCTAGAGGATGCATGCATTCCTTTTGAAGGGATAATCAACGTTCATAGCATTAACTGGAGGCAGTTTACATTTGATCATATAAGACTAATCATGAGCTACCAGAAAGTACTTATTAAAAGGACATGCGAATGAGAAAGAAAAGGAGACATTCGTGACCAGAAAAGAGGACTGCAAATTGTGAGACGTTATGTCCCTATGCCTCGTCCTCTCTCACTGTCTCTTTGCAACTCCCACCCTTGCTTCCTCGCCTTCTCTCAGCCTCCACACATCTCCCTTGCTCTTTATATCCATCAATTTTTTTTCCTATCTCCTATCTCCCTCTACCTATCTCTGTTTTTAGCCATGTATCCTCCTAGTTCTTCCTCTTTCTGTCCTTCATGCCCTCTCCCTACATGATTCTCCCTCTGTCTGCCTCCCTCTCGCTCTCCACACTCTTTAACTCACACATTATTTTTCTTCCACTCTAACTCTCTTTGCTTCCCCAATGTTTTCTTCCCCCTCTATGTATCTTAATTCTTGTTTGTCATTCCCTTTCACTTGCTTCTTCTCTCAAACTGTCTCTTCATCCCTCCTTGATTCTCTGGCTGTAACTCACTCATTGTTACCTTTTCCACCCTCCCTCTCGTAAGTGGAAAACCGTTTCTGTACGTTAAAAAACATAAACATGGAACAGAAACTACAATGGATACAACTAGATATAAACAAAAATGTACTCAAGCAATAAATGACCACGCTGAAAAATGCAAAAAATAATAAATAAATAAAACAATGGCATAGATACAGTTAAGTTGACTATTAAACTTTCCAGGGCAACTTACAATGGATATGCTAAAACGGCTACCAACAAAAAAAAATCTGAAAGAGACAGCATCATCTAAAAAATATGCAAGAGAGAGAAATTACTAAAACCAAGACGACAAAGAGAGGAAATAAGAGCTGCAAGTAAAAAGAGAAGCAAGCAAGAAGTAAAGTCCTGCGATACGCAAAAACCAACAACTAGAAAAAGGAAGAATCCACTAAACATAAATTCCCATGATCTCAACACATATCAAAAGTAAGTAGCAAAGAAATGACAAGGAAGAAACAAGCCTGTATCCTAATTCACGGCAAAGGAGAAAAATACAACAAATGAAGGCTAAGTTGTATAAACGGAGAATAATGGAGAACTTACTGAAGACGGAAGAAAGAATGAGGCAAAAAAGCAGAGGAAAGCAACTAAACCTTAGAGGCATATTGATGGAGTCATAGAGATTTCATTTACATTTTTGAAAATGTTGTTCATAATGATAATGAATATAATGACAGGATTGACAAAACAAGGGAAGAAAAGCCAGAAATATACCAGCAGGGAATTTCTGCAAAGCATTTGGAGGAAAATGAAAACATACCTCAAACACAGATGCATTCTTTGGAGAGGAGAGTTATAGACGGGAGGCACTGCTTTGATGTATCCCATAGATGCGGATGAACAGTCACCAAATATTAAACAGTAAACCTGTAACAAAGGAAAAGGAAGATCCAGTTAAAATCTAGAAAGGATGACTCAAAGACGACCGCTGAAGAGTATGCGTCATTGGAAAAGTTCTGTGTTGTAAATAGAAATGTCCAACTAATGCAGAAACTAAGAACTTTTGTAAACGAATACACAGCAGTGTGAAGCACAAAAATAAAGATTTTGCAAATTTTAAACTGCAGAGCCATTCACTTACATGTATTTCTGACAAAGTATGTGACAGTACATTCCACTATCTGCAAACGATATCTTTCGATCATACACCCAAGTTGAGCTTGTGCATAACCTATACCATGAAAAGACACAACAGTTTTTGCAACAGCTGAATGATAACATAAGTACTTGTAAAGTGCATGTTCACCCAGAAGGGTATCTTGGCGGTGAATAACAGAGGTGTATTGTTACCCAACTCAATGGTACTCATTTTATCGACCTCAGATGGATGAAAAGCTGAGTGGACCCTTCGGGATTTTAACCAGTGACCATGAGGTCAAACACAGGCCTCTGAAGTGGAGGTATTAGTCCACTGAGCCACAAGACCAGGGAATGATGCACTCATAACGTCAAACACAATAGAAGATGAAGGGGTTAACTCAATATACTCATGACAAATATTTGGGTAGGCCTTCATCTGAGGAACATGCTCAAATGGAGCACAGCGCAGAAGAAACAGAACAGCTAAAACATAGGCACGTGTGTATGCTGTTGTCACACTTGGTATAAGAAATATTCATGAATGTCGATGTCAATAAAATTATTGAATATGATGATGGAAGTCAGTGATTTAGAATAGCATTGTACCTTGTGGCCCAAGCCAGGTTTGAAGGGATGCACTTGCAAGTCCCCTGTTTTTGCTGACTGAGCAACGTTCATGATAATGTTAGACCGACAAGACCAATCTGAAATGATAAGATTGAACTTTTGCTAAAGGAACACATGTCTATGAAATCACAACTATACAGACAGTGCACCCTTTTCCAGCAATTCTGTATGCAGCAAAAGACCACAAAACCCTCTCCAAACTTTATTAAGATAGGGATTAAGAAACGAGGTTTCCTATTTGCCTAAAGAATTGAGAGAGAATATAGGTACACTAGGCGTTTAGCTCCAGCTTCCTGTGATAATTGTTGTTCTTGTCAATGTTGTACACACTAAAGGTAACACGATTTGGCAAGAACTAGCCATAAAAATCTCAAGAAACATCTGCAATATCGGTAGGCAAACAATCGGTATAATGCAGGCATAGACAGTATGTTGTTTGAGGTTGGAAGGGAAGAAACAGCAAATATAGGACAAATTTAAACGGGAACAAATATATAACCAGTACAGAATCTATGCCTTCAGTCTTGAGAAGCATTGGCAGATGGGACACACAGAAGGAGAAGCTATAAGTGTGTGGGAGAAAAGCGTAGAGGGCCTGAATGTTTGCATACTGTTCGTTCTACATCGATAAGACCAGATGATCATTGTCCTGTACAAATATCATCATCAGAATATCAGGCAAGTTAGTTATATTCTGAAGAACCACTTTCCAGACATATTATGGGATGTGCATTTTGTTGTTTGTTTGAATGTGGAACAGGAAATGTAAGCTACTCTGTAGGCCACATGTTAACAATTGCTATACGGGTTAAGTACATTATTGGCAGTGAGCTGGTGTAACAATATGGAAATACTTGCTACAAGCAAAGTTATCTTTTTTCTAACTCCGTGGGACCAAAGAATATTGGTAGCAAGTACACGGTACTGTCAAGTTCATGCTCCAGAACAACATGGGCTCACTGTAGTTTAGAATCTAATGTGATGATGTCACTGTTGGGACTTCTCTATGGGGATCTTGTGTGAGAATTCTAAGGATTGACAGTTGCTACGCCACCGCTTTTGGATGAGGTACTGAGATTAAACTGAACTTACCTCCACCATCTTTGTGTCATCGTTACACTACAATTTTGGCGACGAGGATGGGATCCCATGCTGCATGTTATTTTCACCTTTGTACCACAACAAGGCGAGTGGCGCTTTTTGTTCGCACATGGTGGATGCAGAGTTGATCCTTTCTTCAGTTCGGCGCTCAACGATTTCAGGTGACATTTTAGTCGAGAGCAAGCTTTGCGGTGATCAGCTGTTTGGGCGCTGTTGGTGCGTTGTTGCGGTATTGTTCGACTTCACATGTCGCTTCTGTGGTGAGCTTACACAGCCCAGGTCGTTGAAAGCCTTATGAAGATTAACTGAACGAACACTGCCGGTGATGTCTCTGTAGTGAGTCTGCGCAGCAGAGTTTTTTTTGGGGGGGGGGGAGATCGGATGTGTTAATACTGCCAGTGTCTTGATAGTGAGTCTGCACGGTAGAAACCTGACAAAGTTCAACTGTATTAACACTGCTATTAAGGTCTTTGTGGAGAGTCTGCGCAATGTATCTGCTGGCTTCGATCTTGTCTCTGTGGTGAGCCTGCGCTTCCTGAGTGGTTTTATGGTGCATATATTTTGAGGACACCTCAAGGTACGTGTATTGGACTCAGAGGAACGTCTCTTCACACTCTAGCCATTTGTGCCCTGACCAAGTAATTAAGGGAACGTTTTTTCACTCTCTTATGCCACTATATCTGTTGTACACTCAAGCAACTCTTAGAGCAACATCCATTTTTTGAACTGCAGCAATGCGCTCCTAGTTTGTATGGAGGAACTACGTTTCGCCCTCCATCGCGTGAAGTACATTTACAAATACTTTTAGTTAAGTTTGGAAATTAAAGCGTGAAGGGACACCTGGTTTTCTCATCAGCTTTTCAAGAACACGAAGTCTATACTAAATTTTCAAGTGTAAGATTTTTAGCCATTGTTTATTTTGGTTTATTATTTTGATATTTAGTGAATATGCAGAATGTAACTTCACTTCCTTTTTTCCTCCCTTCTCCTGGTGAACCATCTATAGACTGGAGCAAAAGGAAAAAGGTGTTTGTCAACTATGTGCGAGTTTGTGATACTAATCTAAGTGCAGAATGCAAACATGCCTTATTATTACACTGTTTAGGGGCAGAGGGGCAAGACGTTTTAGAAAACGTACCTGATCTTCCTCATGCTGATGCACATGACTTAAATGAATATGAGATTGCGATTACAAAGTTGGATCGTCATTATTTGCCACGTGTTAGCACAATTCTAGAAAGATATCATTTTGGGTTAAGAAGTCAAGGTAAGGATGAATCAGTGGAGGAGTTTGTCACTGCCCTAAGGAAATTAGCATCTAAGTGCAAATTTGGGGGTTCGACAGAAGAAAGGATCAGAGATCAATTTGTGGTACGTTGTAATAGTGACAAAATACGTGGAGAACTTTGGATGAAGGATGAGCCACCCCTTGAGCAAGTTCTTATTGTTGCTAAATAAGTTGAGCATATGTTGAAGTGTGTTGGTGAACTTAAGACAGGGAAGGAGTCACATACTTCTAGTGGTACGAATACGGATGAAACTGCAGAGGTTAATGTAGTCAAATCTAATGGTGTAAAATCTCATAGTGTTCCAGAAGTGAAACAGTCCTCTCTCGTCAGTGGTTCCAAGGCCAAAGAGCAAAGTTTCAATGTCATTTGTTTCAGATGTGGGTATAGTGGTCACAGAGCCAATGAGCGATTCTGTCCTGCTTTGTTTCAGGTTTGTAATTCTTGTGGTATTAAGGGTCATTTTAGCAAGTGTTGTAGGAATCGGAATAAGAAATATAACAAAGGTAGGGACAAGGAATCATGCCAGGAGATTGTATTACATGTTAATGAGTCGAAAAGAACTTTTCCTTCAGAGATAGTCAGTATTGACGGGAAAGACACTGTGATGAAGTTTGATTCTTGTTCCTGTATCACCATAATTTCTAAGCAAACACTGTTGAGTTTGTTCCCAGATGATAAGCATCTGAATGAAATGGATATACAACCGGGAGGGTATGGCGGGAGCAAGATTGATATGTTGGGTTATTTTGTGCGAACTATTTGTGTGTGTGGCAAGAGCACAAGAGGGAAAATGTATGTCTCATGCAAAGGTGATGATCTTTTGGGCTGGAGTCATCAGAAAGAATTGGGTGTTAGCTTGCATTCAAGTAAAAATCCTCAGGTACAAGTTGACCAGATTGACCGCAATAATAACATGTTTGTTGAGGAATTCAATGATTTGTTCAAAGATAAACTTGGGAAGTTGATTGGTTATAAACACAAAATTAAGCGAAGAGACCATGCTACCCCGTTTGTTGTGAAGGTTAGAAGGATTCCTATGCATTTGCAAGCGGATGTTGTTAATGAACTCAAGAGATTGGTAGAGGGTGAAGTTATTGAAGAAGTAGAAGCTACGGACTGTTTGGCTCCCATTGTCGTTGCACGTAAAGGGAATGGGGACATCCGTCTTTGTGTGGACTTAAGGGCACTGAACAAAGAGGTTGTCGTAGATAAATTCCCTTTACCCAACATAAAAGAGATGATCATGACATTTTCTGATGCAAAAGTATTCAGCACATTGGATTTAATGTTGGCATACCATCAAGTCGACTTACATGAAAGCTTACAGGATCTCACAACTCCATTTGGCATCTTTCGTTTTAAAAGGATGCCATTTGGACTTGTTTCTGCAGCTGCTGTCTTTCACAGGATTATGTCTCTTATTTTGAAAAATCAGCCTGGGGTGAAAAGTTACCAGGACGATATTATTATTTATGGTTCTAATTATGAAGAGCATGATCAACGTGCCCGCCAGGTGTTACAGAAGCTTCAGGATGCTGGTTTAACACTCAAAGCAGAAAAGTGCAGATTTGGTGTCAATGAAGTAAGTTATTTAGGCTACAAAATTACCTCTACAGGGATACGACCTAAGAAAGAACTTGTAGATACAATAAAAGCTTTGAAAGAACCCAAGACCAAAGAGGATCTTTCAATCTTTCTCGGAATGGTTGAATATTATAGTTGGTTCATAAAAAACTTTGTAAGTAGAACTCATCACATGAGGCACTAATTAAAAAAGAGCACTGATTTTGCTTGGAGTGAAGAGTGTAACCAAGAGTTTGCAAATGTAAAACAGGATTTAAGTAATGCTCCTTCGTTGCAATCCTTTATGCCTTCATCTGATACTAAGATTGTGTGTGATGCAAGTGGTAAAGTGTTGGGAGCCCTACTCATTCAAACTAGGAATGGCAAGAAAAATCTTATTGCATGCATATCACGTACTCTCAGAGATGCAGAATGCAACTATTCAGTAATTGAACGAGAATCTTTAGCTGTGTTCTGGTCTATAATGAGATTTAAACAATTTCTCTGGGGCATTAAATTTGGTGTGCAAACAGATCATAAACCTTTAGTGGAGATATTTGCAAAAAAGGACTTGATTCCATCTCATCATGCATACGAAGATGTGAGGTGGGTTTGCAGGACTTTTCTTTCACAGTACAATATGTACCTGATGCAAGCAACTTCTCCGCAGACTGTTTGTCTAGACTTGTTGACTTGAAAGATGCTCAAACCGATGTATGTGATGATCTAGATCTTGAGGAAGAAGTGGGTGTGTGTGAGGTGACAGAAGGATCAATTAGTGAAGAGGAATGGTTAGAGGAACTTCAGAAAGATGTGACTTTGTGCAAGATTAGAGATATTGTCAGTTCAGGCACGAGGTGTAAATCTCAACTCAAGGTACTTTCAGGATGTTGGGAGAAAATTTTTGATGAACTTGCCGCTGTTAACCAGTTCTTGTTGAGAGGGACGAGATTAATTCCTCCTGAGAAGTTGAGAGGCAAAATATAACACTTAGCCCATGTAGGTCACATGGGGATTGCTAAAACCAAAGGAAGACTTCGCAGAGATTTTTGGTGGCCTTCACTCGATCGTGATGTTAAATGTCTGATCAGAGATTGTATTGAGTGTACAGTAGCTGACAAAGGACTCAAAACTAATCAATTACCCATGGTTTGCAGAACTCTTCCCAAGTATCCTTGGGAAGAGGTTGCAATGGATATTCTTGGGCCAATAAGAGGTGAACATGCCACACCATATGTTATTGTCCTTATGGATCTATATTCAAGGTGGGTGGAGGTTGCATGCGTACAAGACATTTCTTCTTCAGCTGTTATCAAGTTTTTAAAGGGTGTATTCAAAAGAGAGAGTTTTCCCAAATATTTCTTACGGACAATGGAGTGCAATTTTGTTCTTGCAAGACTGAGTTGTTTTTAAAAAAATGTGGTGTTGTTCATAAGAAATCCGCACTTTATCATCCTGAAACCAATGGTGCCATTGAGAGAGTCATCAAAACACCAAAGGAGGGCATACAACTAGCAAGAGTGAATGGATTGGATTGGAAGAATGAATTGTCTAATAGACTTCAGGGTTAACGGTTTTCACCTTATGGCTGAACCGGTAAGACTCCTTTTGAATTATTGAAAGGTAGATCTCCGTCTACGTCTGTATGTCCAGGATGGATGTGCTGGAGCAAAGGATGTGTTGACAATACACCAGGTTTGTGGAGAGAAAAAGAGACAGCTCTCCAATACAAGAGAAAAGCAGACTTTGATTCTCGCAATAGTGTGAAGACGTAATACGTCATAAGATTAATTCTTCTGACAACTCAGTTTTCATGTCACATTCAGGTGTAAATAGAGCCTGTTATTCAGGCTCACAAGGTTCTTCTGTAATTCCTTGCCCAAGTTATCTTCCAGTTCAAAGGAGAAGTTTTAGGGAAATAAGAAAACCTGCTTACCTTAAAGATTTTGTGGTGTGATGCATTTTTCTTAGTTTATTGAATTATTTAGGATTAGCTCTTCTTCTCTCTTTTCCTTTTGTATGTGTTTTTTTTTCTTCATAATGTGTTCTTTTCCTGTGTTTCTTCAAGCAATTATCCATTATTTTACTTTGTTTGTTGTTGTAAGGGAAGGGGGAAGTATGGTGTAGAATTTTAAGTGATGATGTCACTGTTGGAACTTCTCTGAGGGAATCTTGTGTGAGAATTCTAAGGATTGACAGTTGCTACGTCACCGCTGTTGGATGAGGTACTGAGATTAAACTGAGCTTACCTCCACCTTCTTTGTGTCGTCGTTATTTCCAGAACCTACACTCACCATTATGGTCTATAGAACGCAACTGCACAGATTATGCTTTGAAAATCTACATGTTTCTATGACTAGAAAACACTAACATTCCTGGTATTGACATGAAAACCATTGGCTACCTATGGGCCATGGACCCCACTAATGTAGGAAGGATTTTTTTTCTAGGAATTTCTTAAAATGTTGTGTAGTTGATCTTCAAAAAAAATATACTGTTAGAAGAAGTTGTGAATTTCATCTGGCAAAAAAGAATATTGAGCAAGAGGGGGTCACACATAGTTACATGTTACTGTGGATAAAAGTTGCTCTTACATTTGGAAAAGGTACTCACAATGTGCTAATGGATTTCATTGAAAGTGTCTGGGCCCAGAAGAGAGAACAGATTTCCTAGAGTGAGTAGTCTTTCCAGAGAGATAATTACAGTATAAGACACCTGCTAGCCATTTCTAAAGTCCACCTCCCTCGACATGTTTAGTCACTATCAAGTAAGCACGTCATAGGCAGAGTGCTTGTTTAACTCGAAGATCGTGCTCCTATTTGGTGGAGCCAGCAGAAGGGCCAAGGGGGGGCGTTGGTACGTCACCAATCAAGATTTCAATTTCGTGTTAGGCTCAGATGGACGCGGGAGACTTTTTCACCACAGGACTGCTCCAGCACTCACCCAAAGAGGGAGACAGGCATGTGCCTCCTGTTCTGGGTTTGGTGAGTCACTGGTGCCTTTACCAGATATCAGTGTCTTCCATATTAATGAGCAGCTGGCCCTGGGGGATTTTGACTTGTAGAGAGAGGTCGCGCCCGCCATGTTGGAATGCTGTGCGCACATTTCCTTTCCTTTCCTCACTAGAATGTTTCTCATGGGCAGTTGTTTGAGGAGCTTTTCATGCTCCTAAAAATGGTCTTCATTTTTATTAAATAACTTCAACAAATGTATGCCGTGGATCCCTTTTCTGTTTTCTACATTATCTGAGCAGTTATTCCTACTCAGTATTTGTCCTGTGTGCTTTCATTTTATTTTTTACTACAGTTTTTTCTGGGCATTGTTTCATATTTTACATTGCATAAATCTCCTCTTTTAAAGTTTTTGGTGGACGGCTCTTCCGTTTGCTACCATTTCGTCGGGGGAACATACGGAATTTTAAACTTCCGTCTACCACAAACAATGTTTTGGTTTCAGATTCAGACTCCAATCACAACTATATGGATGACACCGCATCTCAGAAACCTGAATCTCTCTCAGGTACCATTTTTAAAACCTTCTCATGTATTAAAATGTCATTGAGTTTAAGTAAGAGACCTAAAAAGTATCCTTTTTCACCAGTGAAGCCCACATCGGCATCTAAGAAGGGTTCTACTTGCTCAAATTTGTGTGTTACGACCATTTATGGAAGAGACTACCAGAAGGTTACAACAGCTGGATGACAAATGGTAGTCTCTAGAGACGTATTTTAATGGTGGAGCAAAAGACTGAAAGTCTACATCAAGCAACTCAGTGCATTACTCATCTGTAATAAAAAAAATTACTTAAAAAACACACTGAGGACCTTAGCAATCATAATCGCAGAAACAAACTACACATATATGGGATTCCAGAAAACGTAGAGGGTTCAAGGGTTCAAACCCGACTAACTATTTTCAATCTTTTCCACCAAAACTTCTTGGCATCCCTACATCTGTAATGTTATATTATAACAACTTATCAAGCGAGCAAATACCCATAGGTGTCTCGGCACTAAGTGTTCCTGTCAATATACAAAGAGCACATAGGCTTGATCCTAGAGGTTCTTTGAAGATAACATGAGTCTTCCTATAGAGAAGACAGCAAGTAGGGAGAGGAGTTGGCCTAACGGCTAGGGCGGTTGACCTCGAAACTGGGGAACAGGGTTCAAGTCTCAGCAATGACGCTGAACATCCTGTGATTCTGCGCAAATCACTTAATCTCCCCGTGCCTGAGAAAAATGAATGTGCCCTCATGTAACGCACCTGGTGCTATGTAAAGCACTATGATACCCGATAAATTAAGGTCAAGTTTGTGCTACATAAAACTCCGTAAAACAAGTGTACAACAAGGTAAATCTACACCAAACAAGGGTCTTTCCTTTTAAGTATATGAAGTTAGTGCTTCTTTGTTTGGTGAAGGTGCCTCATATTCCGCGACATGAATAACTCCTCACCAAAATTGTTTGGAAATGCTCTGGGGCCCTCTTGTAAAGCTGTCCATCATCCTGGCAAAAGGTAGGAAGACCTTTGTATACTAAGGTGGGCAAGGCCAAACAGGAAAAGCTTCCAAGTGATTTGCTCATTTCCACATTCATTTCCATAGTCATTTAAAGGGAAAACCGTAGACTCTGTTCTCACCAGGACAGGACAAAATAGACCCACTCACAACAGTCACATACAGATTGCGCTCCACTAGATCTATTATGCATTCACCTCCACAAAGCATTTCAGATCGTTTTAAAATATGGAACTGCTGAGAAAGCACACTTGCTTTACCTTCTCTAAGCCCAGGAGTTGGGATCAGTCATCCGTTACGGAGGTGGAGCTTCAGCTGGGCACTAGCTGTGTTTATATGTGTAAGTGTATCCTGTTGATGTTTAATATCTGTAAAATGAGCATCTGGGACAGAATGCCCTAGGGCCCCCATCCCTGGGGCTGGCCATGACTTAATTTAATGGGGGCATGGCCCCCTCATCAGACCGATTTTGGCCCCAGGGACCCCATCACCTAGGGCCCGCCATATTTCAATGGGCATAGGGGCCACGTGGCCTTCCTTCCCAGGCCGATTTTGGTCCTGTAGACTGCATCCCCAGGGGGCATGCCTTAATTTATATGTATATTAAATGGGAACCACATGGCTCCCTTAACTGGGCCGATTTTGGCCCCAGTGATCCCATCCCCTAGGCCCGACTGAAATGTAATGGGGAGGGGGAACCACATGACCCCCCTCCATCGGTTGATTTCAGCCCTCGGTACCCCATCCCCTGGGGACAGGTCATGTGTTTCTGAGTGTCCTGGTCCCAACCATGGTACTCAGTGTGCACAATAGGGACCTTAGGGGTAGCCTCTCGGCTCCAGTGGTCCCAGCCAGCTCACTGCCTCCTCATGTGGGAACCAGCACTGCTGATGCACACAGCTGAATGGAGAGTGCTCCATGATTTTCGGACAAGCTTTCTTCACAAAAAATCTGGATGTCCAGCCGGGAGGATGCACCACCATTTGAATTTAAAAAAAGGGTTCAATTGGTTTTCACTGAAGCTGCCACAGAAAGGAACATTATGCGGGTCAGAATAAGATTTGCAAATCCAGTGTGCTTAATCAGGCTGACCCCCTGAGAGGCAAAAAGTACACAGTGCACAACCATTTGTCCCAGGATGGATGATAAAGTAAGAGCCCAGTTAGGAGCCCAACTAGAGGGCACAATGAACTAATGTGCAATTGGAAAATAATATGCAACCATTTTTCAGCCTGTCAAGCATTTTCCTGCTTAAATTCTGTGATCTGGGTGTGGTTCGAAACATGTAAAGAAAGCATAGATATTATTTATTTTAAACCTGAAGTGTGTTCGCCATAGGTAGTTATAGTTAGAACCTAGTTTCCATAGGAAAAGCGTTTATTGATTTGCTAATAACTTTGGCGTCATTTGACGAATCTTAGTGGAATTCTCAAAAAAAAAGTCTACCCAGGTCAGCTCCTATCCAGAAAGTGTGGGGGTGATTCGTTGTGCGGTGGTTAAGAAAAAAGTGGGGTCCCAAAACGCGTCTTTCGTATTAATTTCCATAGGAAATTTTGAGACAGGCTACAGCCCAAACTTCTGAACGGAATTACACCAAATTCGGTAGAAAGGTTTCACTTAGTTCAGAAAGCGACCTTTTTTTAAATGGTGTAAATCCATTCGGTAGTTGCTGAGAAATTCAAAAAATAAGAGTAAAAAAATCTATTTCCCATCGGAAACCTTAGCCAAGGCTACAGCCCGAATTGCTGAACGGAATTACACCAAATTTGGCAAAAAAGTAGTGCTTGATTCAGAAAGCGACTTTATTTTTAAATGGTGTAAATCAGTTAAGTTGTTGCTGAGAAATTCAAAAAATAAAAGTTTTGATATCTGGGGCAGCGGTGGGTTCGTGCACCTTCCTGACCATGCACTTCACTGTGATTGGCTGCCAACACTCCAAACCAGGAAGTATTGGCAGCCATCTTGTGACTCGCTAGAACCGAGTCAGAAGAAAACAGTAAAAAAAAGATTAAAAGGGAAGAAAAAGGAGCAGGGTAGAAACACCCTGACCCCCTAGTTCTGCTCACGTGGGTCCCACAAGGACTCCATGACCACATTTTTTTTAAATTTAAAAATAAAACATCAGAATGCACGCGGTGTGCACGAATCCGGATGGAAAAAAAAATGAAGTGGGTGCTGCCCCACTTCATTTAAATGAGCCCCCGGGTGGGCCAGGTTCCGGGGGCAATCCTATAATTATATTGTGGGGGCCTGTGGGGCCTCTGCAGCCCCGGGGACCGCCACCTCCCCGGGACTTAATTTGACATTTTTGGGGGTCTTCCGAGGCCCCCCAAAGCTCTGGAGATCGCCACTCCCCGGGGCTTTAATTAAATATGCAGAGGGGGACTTCACAGGCTCCCTGAAGCCCCGGGGAACACCACCTCTCCGGGGTTTTGAAAATAGAGGTAGGGGGCTGCACAGCTCCCCTGCTGGAGCCCTTGATGGCCCTGGGGACCTACCACTCCCCAGGGCCGGCTCATGCAATGTCCTGGGGAGCTCACCCCGGGACGTTGTTGTTTGGTATGAGAGGGTGGAAGCATGTCGGTACCCTAGAGCGGCCGCCTAGTGTGAATACGAAGGGTGCGAGGCTCTCACCGCAACCCCTTAGTGTGAACGTGCTGGGTGCGCGGCTCTCAGCGTGGCATTTGAGTACTTCTCAGGTCTTTAAAACACCGAGAAGCATATTCTCAAGGACACAGCGCCGAGTTTACAGCACTTTATCGCAGCCAAAATGGTGATAAATTTAGCGCACCGTTCACAAGCTGGTGCAAATAGCCAATTTCACCAGTTTACTAGCGATAGCAGCCTCAAAAAGCATTGTCATGGATGACCCCGGCAAATATTGCTAATGAGATGCAGAGTAGGTGGTCCCGTGCAAAAAGCAGCAAACACACAACTTTGCAACTTTCTTGCAGCTTGGGCACCCAACAGTGCCCCGACACCCCCGCCACCAGCGCCATGTCTGCCATCCCCCTGACCCCTCCCCGACAAACAAATGTGACAGCAACCTTCTGAAATCTGGAACGTAACAAATCGGGTGATGTCGTACAATTATAATAAAAAAGATGCATGTGAGGTTGGACAAATGAGAATCTCAGTCATCTATGGATTTACATATACAACATTTTATTTAAACAAAACAACAAAATAAAAGTAGGTACAGCCACGGCGTGTCATCCCTCGACAATCTGCAAATCACAGCCTGTAAGAAAAAAAGTAAGATAAGATTGTGCGTAATGCGCCCATCAAAGGAGAGATAGAGAGAGAAAGAGTGAGCGAGAGGAAGAGAGAGAGAAAGAAAGAAAGAGTGCTTGATAGAGGAAGAGAGAGAGAAAGAGAGAAACAGTGTGAGAGTGAGGAAGAGAGAGAGTGAGAGAGAGAGGTAGAGAGAGAGAAAGAGTGTGAGGGAGAGAAAGGAAGAGATGGAGAGGGAGAGTGAGCGCCGACACTGTGGACAAAACCCTCACAGCTCACCTTTCTGCCACCGGTGTGTTTCCAACCACATGCTGGGACATTATTATTATTATTATCATTATTATTTGGAGTTTTATATCGCGCACGGTTACCCTTGAGCATCCCAGCGCTATCCATAGATCAACCACCGCCCAACACATGACACATTAGGCTGGGAACAGATGAGTTTTTAAAAGTTTGCGGAAGCGCAGAGTGCTGATCTCTGCCCGCAACACGAGTGGAAGCGAGTTCCAAGCGGAAGCCGTATTCACTGAGAAACTTCTCCCTCCGGTGCGGGCTCGCCTTACTTTAGAAGACTGGAGGAGGAATTTATGATCCGAGCGGAGAGCCCTTGCTGCTTTATAGGGTTGGATCATGTTCCTCAGGATCGCTGGACCCTTCCCCTGCAGACTCTTCTGTGCCATGCAGAGTGCTTTAAAGGTTACTCTTTCCCGCACCGGGAGCCAGTGCAGCTCCTTCAGTGCTGGTTTGGCGGACTGCCTTCTGGGAACATTGATCAGCAGTCTGGCCGCTGCATTTTGCACCTGCTGCAACTTCTTAAATGTGGATTCCGGCGCGCCCAAGAAGAGTGCATTGCTGTAGTCCAGCCTCGAAATGACGAGCCCCTGTATAAGCAGCTTACGGGAGGTCTCAGGGAGGAGTGACAGAATCCTGCGGGCTGACCGGAGCATACCAAAACATTCACCCGCGGTCTTTTTGGCGTGTGTTCTAAACGTCAAGTCCTGCTCCAGCCACACCCCCAGGCACTTAATCTCCTTCTTCGGGCTGGGAGGAGCTCCCATGCAGTCGGGCCAGCTACTGGGGGACAGGGAGAAGGAAAATTGACCTAAGATCATAAGCTCGGTCTTTGAGCCATTCAGTTTAAGGGATGAATTACACATCCACCCAAACACTTCCTCCGGGCAGGAATGAAGCACCGCTGGTTGCTTCTCTAACTGAGAGAGCCCCACCACCATCTGCTTATCATCCGCATAGCTAATGATGTTAAAGCCAAACGGAGACACCACATCGTCCAGGGGGGCCATATATACATTAAATAATGTAGGGCTCAACGACGAGCCCTGGGGAACCCCACACTGAAGGGCAAAGGGGGGCGACTTCTCGTTTCCTTCCCAAACTTCAAATGACCGTCCTCCTAAAAAGGAGGCAAGCCATCCCAGAGCCATCCCTGTGACACCCAACCCTTCCGGCCGCTGGAGTAGTACCTGATGATTCACGGTATCAAAAGCCGCACTCAGGTCCAGGAGGATCATTGCCACTGACCCTCCTGCATCGAGAATGCACCTGCTTCCTCCACCACGGCCAGAAGGGCGGTGTCTGTGCCGTGTCCAGGACGGAATCCCGTCTGGGAATCCCGTAACCAGCCTCCAAGAAATTCGAGAGTTGGTAGTTGACCAGTCTTTCAGCCACCTTGCTCACGCCTGGGAGCAGGGAAATCGGCCTAAAATTAGCCAGGTCAGTGGGGTCAAGGCTCGGCTTCTTCAGGAGGGCCTTCACGACCGCTCCTTTCCATCCAGGTGGCACCACCCCCTGCGATAGCGACAGGTTAATCAGCTCGGTCACTGGGGCCACGATGGTCGGCGCAACCTGTTTTAAATATCGCTTCGGGACAGGGTCCTTGGGAGAGCCACTCTTCAGTTTCCCAAACACATTCAACACTTCCTCCGCAGTCACAGGGCCAAAAAGGTCAAGCTCAGCTGCTCCTACCCTTTGCTGAGCAGTTGGCTCTGCCACTGCAGTTAGCTGAGGGAGTGAGCGTAGGATGGTCTCAATTTTGGAATTGAAGTAAGTAGCCAGCTCCAGGCATTTCGCTTGGGGATTGTCATGAATAACCGGTGGGTCGGGGGTTTTTAGCAACTCCTTCATCACTTTGAAGGACTCTCTCGAGGAACAAATGGCTTTACAAATTCTTTTTATCAAAGTATTTGATCTTAGCCTCCCTTATCGCGTTCTTGTACGATCTCATGGCTGAGCGATAATTGTTCCTACTTGTTATCCCCCAATCCTTCCTCCACCCCCGTTCTAGCCTTTTGCAGCTCTTTCTCAGTGCCCTCAGCTCAGGAGAGTACCATGGGGCCGAGCCCGCTCTCTTATCCCTGATGAGCATCTTTTTCCTTGGGAGAATGGCATCAAGGGAGTTACTCAACCAGCTCTCCAGGCTGGCATCCACCTCCACTGGGTCAGACCCCCCTTGGGGAGCCTTCAAGCTCACTCATCTAAAACATAGTATAGAATTAGTATTGGCAGAGTACATATAACTGCACATGCCTTCATTGCTGTCCCACCCCTGCGCACCCAGGTTGCTGCACCCCATCAACTCCTGCCGCTCAGAGGTGTCTGCCCGGCCCTGTGTACTCAGGCTGCTGCACCCCATCCACTCCTGCCACCCTGAGGTGTCTGTGCACACCCAGGCTGCTGCACACCATCCACTTTTCCCGCCCAGAGGTGACTGCCCACCCCTGTGCACCCAGACTGCTGCACACAATCCACTTCCACCGCCCAGAGGTTTCTGCCCGTCCCAGGTCACACTGCTCACCTTCCGCCACCTGCGTGTAGAAAAGAGGGCCCACCACGTGCCACTGCAAGGCCCAAGCCCAGGGCCCGCGGACAGGGCACACTCCAAATCATGCAGCCCCACTCCGCAGGCCACCAGGTCTCACATTTGGTGCAGCATCTTGATTTTACCATGGCATAGGACATACCAGTGCACCCGCCATCATCGCAGGTTGCACACCCGCTCAGCCCTTGTGGTGCCACTATCTCTGTGACCAGTGAAGCCACGCCAAGTGGCGGTAGGCCCCCGCTGATTGATGGCTGAGGCCTACACTGCGGTCCAGCAGGGCACACTAAACCTGAGCTGTCCGGACTGCTGGGATGGGGCATCATTGCAGGCTGCACACCCACTCAGCACTTACAGCGCCCCTACCTCAGTGCACCGAAAGTCACGGTCCCGTGGCGGTGTGCCTGTGCTGGTTGCAGTGCATCCGGTGCCACCAAATCTGAAATGGAAATGCGTGGAATACGTGCGCCCATTCCTTTTAATTGGCAGGGTCACGTGTCCTGTGATGCCTGTGCATGATGGGTGTGGTGTGGGTGTAAACGAGCCATCAGGGAGTGGCTGTGGTGTACTCACAACTAGACCTGTGAGCAGGAGATCACTACAATGAAAATCTGGGCCATGTAGCGTTGTTGGCCCTCCCTGCATGCGTAAGCGGAGTGGGCTGGCCTGGTGTATGCCAGTCCTGCGTGAGGCTGTGAACAATAACTCCGGAGCTCTGGGCGTGGTTCGGTCCTGGGCTGTATGAGGAATCAACTGATGTGGGTGTCCCTGTTGTAGTGCTGCCGCCACCCGGGCAGCAAGCTCCAATGTGTCACCCTGTGACCCAAGTCCCAAAACATGGCCAACATGGAAGGTAGGGGGAATCACTGACCCTACATTCATCTATACTTCCACACATGAAAGATCGTGCACATGACATATCTTTGTGGATATGAATGTTTATTGCACATTCAGTGGAGTGTTGCAGCTATAGCAATGCAGGGCCATGAAAAGCCCAAATTTCCGTTTTTGGCACATAGAGGGCAGCCAATTAGAGCCAAGCTCTTGCTCAGGGGTTAGGCTCCACCAATGTTAAATTTGGGGTCTCTAGTTGGCAGAGGTATGTACCTTTGACAAATAGGGACCCTTGCGTCTAGTCAGGGTAAGGGGGTACACTCCTAAAACAACCCCTGGTCACCCCCTTGGTAGTTTGGCACGAGCAGACAGGCTTATCTCAGAGGCAGTGTGTAAAGCATTTGTGAACACATACAGTAACAAAGTGACAACACTACAGATGGACACCACACAAGAAGAAAGTATTCTTTATATAGACTTATCACAAGACCACAAATGACAAAAATCCACCATACTGTACTTACAATGGTAGAATTAGCTTAGTTCTCTTTAGATGGTAAAATGCAACACTTTGAGTTCAATGTACCTTTGGATGCATAACGCTATACAACAAAAGTGTTACAGGGACGGTGATGCATCGGTTCCTTACACGCAGGAACGGTGATGCGTCGGTATCTGACTGCGATTTAGTGGCGATGTGGCCTGCAACGCCATGATGCGATGAAGATCCGGTGCAATGAAACAAAGATGGCGCCTTCTTCTTGTTGCAACACGATGCATTCACGCCCGACAGCCGTGCGGCGACTCAATGATTCTTCTGAGCCACGACAGGCCGTGCGACACGCTTCTTCGGTGATGCGAGATGCTTCGGCGACAGCTGCAACGGTGACACCCTTCTTCAGTGATGCGACGACAATGGCTGCGGCGGCGACACTCTTCTCCGTTGATGTGAGACGCTTCTACAATGCGATGTGACAGCTACAGCGGTGACACCCTTCTTTAGTGATGCGACGACAGCAGCGGCGACATGCTTTTCCGGTGAAGCGAGACGCTCCTGCGATGCAACAGCTACAGCGGCAACACCCTTCTTCAGTAATGCGACAACAGTGGCTGCGGTGACACCCTTCTTCAGTGATGCGACGACAGTGGCTGCGGCGGTGACACTCTTCTCCGGCGATGCAAGACACCTCTGCGATGTGATGCGACAGCTACAGCGGTGACACCCTTCTTCAGTGATGTGACGACAGCGGCTGCGGCAGCGACATGCTTTTTCTGCGTGAGTCGCGCTTCCAACTCCTTGCGACACGCAGTCCCTCAGGAAGCCCAACACAACTGCAGGCACTTCCAAAGAACTCTTGAGGAGCTGGTGGTTGAAGTCTGTTGTCCCTGAGACTTCAGCAGGAGACAAGTTTCCCAAAAGTGATATAAAATTCTTGGGTTTGGGTCCTAATAGTTATACTCAGTTTCTCTTTGTTCTCTGAAGGCAGAGAGGCCTTTGCCTAGTCCAAACCAGTTCTGGTCAGTCCTGGAGCACTTTGTTGACATGACTTCTTTCCTTTCACAGTGCAGGGCAGAGACATCAGACGCACCACAGGAGGTGAAGCCAGCATTGTGGAGGGAAGGCACAGCCCTATTCAGGTCCCAGGTGCAACTCCTCCCGTCCATCTACATGCAGATCTCTCTATTCAGCCCTGTGCTGACTCACCCTGTCTCCTGGAATCCCCCAGCCCCTGTCACTCAAACTCCAGACAAGGAATACACAACCTTGCAGAGGCAGGCTTGGATGGTTAGACAAGAAAATACCTACTTTCGAAAAGTGGTATTTTCAAACACAGAATGTTAAAACCAACTTCACTAAAAGATGCATTTTATCATTCTAAGTTCAGGCACACTAAACTCGAATTTCTACCTAGTTCACTGAGTCAGTCAGGATTATAAGATGCAATAATCAAACTGCCCATTCTGGCCTATGGGGAACAGGTAGCCTTGCAATAGTGAAAAACGAAAATGGCTGTAATTCACTATTAGGACATGCCACACACAGCAGGGCATGTCCTACCTTATACTTACAATGCACCCTGCCCTTGGGCCTACCATAGGGGTGTCTGATATGAAGAAAAGGGAAGGTTTAGGGACTGGCAAGTGGGTGCACTTGCCCAGTCAGCATGGCTGTACCAGACTGCACACAGGCTCTGCAATGGCAAGCCTTAGACACACGTTAACAGGCTGCTTCTGTGGGTGGCACAACCAGTACTGCAAGCCCACTAGCAGCATTTGGATTACCAGCCCTGGGCACTCCTGGTGCACTGTAGTAGGGTCTGACAAGTAAACCCAATCAGCCAATTATGGAATCACTAATCCATACATAAATTTACAATAGGGAGCACTTGCACTCTGGCACTGGATAGCAGTGGCACAGTGCCCAAAGCATCTAACACCAGCAAAAACACATGAGGCAACACCAAAAATTGGAAGGGAGACACACGCCAAGGTGTCAGGTCTAACAGTCAACATATGTACTTATCCAATCACTCCGCCAATTCCGAAGCACTTATAAATTCACTATACACTCTCCTTGCAGTACTCTAATGATCCAGTCTCTACCTATGTACTTATACAATGACTGAGACAAAGTTACATAACCAAAGTTTTCCCCACTGCCAGAGGTAACATGGTTGTGAGCGCTGTCCACAGCAGAATGTAATGTGGTAGGGCCCAGGGGCAGCATCATGCATACATAATGAACACACGGACACAGTTAGATAGATAGTGGAACTGGGTACGGCCACATGCGCTCGGCCCCTTTTTATTACCAAGGTCACATATCCAGTGACGTCTGTGCTGGATGCGTTTGGGGTGAGTGTAAGCCAGCCCTCAGGGAATGGTTGTTGCTGACAAGAAGTACAACAGTAATCATCGGATCACACAGAGATTAAATCATAAAGGGTCCATGACTTGTGCTGCACTAAGGTAGGAGCAGCAGATCTGAAATCATACACAAAAGAATGGGTTGTGGTGCACTGAGGTAGGGGCATCAGAAGCATTTCCCGTGTGCACAGCTAGCGACGATGATGCGTGGACCGTGAGGGCCGCACTGGTAGCAATGTCTGTTGCCTACTGGACTGCGTCATCTGCAATCGCAACTCGATCTGAATTGTGAGCCCTTCTGTCCGCAATGTAGATCGAAGGCAGTAGTCAGCACAGACATCGAGGAATGCTTTTTGTCACTTCCTCTTGACACAATCTGAGGACATAGAGTACAATTCTGTCTGCAATTAATAAATCATGTCTCAATGTAAATTGTGAGCTCTGCCGCAGTGTGGGCGTATGGAACAAAAGATGAAATATGTATGGACTACATTGTCGAGATATGTAGGCTTCAGGGACGTCATAGTTAGTTGCCTGCTGGACTCTGAAATTAATTAATCAAGACTGAATTTGAATTGTGAGCCCTGCTGACCACAGTGTAGGACGGAGGCAGCGGTCAGCAAAGGCCCATAGCCACATGGAGTTGACTTTAGCTGCACAGATTGGGAGCATTTGGTCTTCTTAACTGATTATAGTCTCTTACACAATTTGCATCTATACTAATTTTGAATTGTGAGCCCTGCTGACCGCAGTGTATGCTGGAGGCAGCGGTCATGAAGGGCCCACATCCACGTGGCATTGACTTGAGCTGCACAGACTTAGTGTCACCTGAAACACTCAGCGTGTGTGCAGCCTGCAATGATGCGTGGTCCGGGCAGGCTGTACTGGTAGCAATGTCTGTTGCCTACTGCACTGCGTCATCTGCAATCGCGACTCTACCTGAACTGCCAGCCCTGCTGACCACAGTGTAGGCCGGAGGCAGTGGTCAGCAAGGACAGACAGCCATGTGGCGTTGACTTGAGATGCACAGCTTGTTGCACCAGAACCACTCAGCGTGTGTGCAGCCAGCGATGATGCGTGGTCCGGGCGGGCCGCAATCGGAGCAATGTCTGTTGCCTACTGGACTGCGTCATCTGCAATCACCGCTACACTTGTTATTTATGGGTGACTTGCGTTCTTCACACATACATGGTTGCCACATCTCCCAACATTCAGCTATTGTGTGGCTGAGGGGCCATGCCATTTTGGGAAGGCCCGCTGTCCTGTTCTGCGTCTGCCTCAGTGGTAGTGGGGGGGGTGGTCCGGGCGGAGGTGCTGGTGGTGGTGGTGGTGGGTGTTGTGGCCTTCTTGGGTGTTCGAGCTGTATGATCAGTAGCTCTATGACATGTGTTGGTCTTCAGATGTGGCTCTGGGCTGGGCACCCTTTCATACTGTAGGTAGTCGTCCTGCTGTACACCAGTAAATGGCAGGTGTTAAATTCTTACTGCTAACGCAGCTTTTTGCCTGTTTTTGGATCGCATCGCAGATTTAGCTGGTCGTTGAAAATATCGGAAAGTGGTGTTTTTGAGTTATTTTTGCATGGGAACGCCTACTCTGCATATTATTAGCATTAGTTGTCGCTCTTATTTGTGGCGATTATTTTAGCGGAAGCTATTGGTGGAAAACTAGCGATATCAGCAGTTTTCACCAGGTTGATAATGGGATGATAATTTAAAATTATAGAAAAAAGCATAGGTTTAATGACCATTGAAATTAGAAATTAGCAATTAAAAAACCTTAGAATTTCACTGAAAAAAGCATAGGTTTCAGGGGCATTATAGTTAGTTGGACATTTCACTCGTACAAAACCATAGAAATTCCACCGTTATAGTTAGTTCAACTAACTATAACTCGCGCACCCGCAATGCACTGCTGATGACATCACATATTACATCATTCATGACATGGTCAGTGACATCACTGATGACATCTCAAATGACATCACTGATGACATCACTGATGAGATAATTCACGTGAAAATCTGATGCACCTCTTCACACTCTAATATAACCTTTAATACACTCAATGTGAAATACAGACCACCATTTTCGGAACTATTGACACACTAATACCAGTTACTACAAGTACTCACTGATTCTTAGGTCTACACACACATCCACTCATTCACCCATACAATCACAGATACATGCAGTCACTCATCAATACAACAATATCATAAGCACTCATACATCTATACATGCACTCACACACCACCACTCATCCTGAGTTACTCTCACACGTAGTCAGTCATGCAAAGAATCAATCACACTTCCATTTACTGACCTATACAGTTATACACATACCACATAACTTATTTAACAGAACCAAACGCATAATTACTCTCTTATGCAATCACTTATACAAGTACACACTCATCCATACAAACACTGTCTCTCATGTATAGTCATTTATATACTTCAACTCGCACATACTCTGCCTTTTACATATGTAGTTACTTGGACATGTACCATTGAGACATCCATTCACTCACCAACACACCCATACACACACTCACCCTCCCATACTGCTGTTTCCACATGCACTCTTGAACCCATATACACAGTTAATCAACCACTCAAACATCTATGCACAGAGTCACACACCTTCCACCCACACAGAAACACACTCAAGCACCCATACAAATACTCAGGCAACCAATCGATAACCCATATAGACACTCATGTAGCTACTGAGCAACCCATGCAGCAGCTTATACAACAACAGACAGACTAATATAGACATTCATACAGTTCAGTCACTGACCCATGCATTCAATAAGACACATGTAATCACTCACTTAAACAGTCAGTCACGCACCTACTAAATCCTCCATCCAGACACTTATACACACACTCATTCTTCAATACACCTTGCCATATATATAATACATATTTACACTTTAAAGAAAAACACTGTCACTGGATGATGTTATCAGTGATGTCATCAGTGATGTCATTTGAGATGTCATCAGTGATGTCATCAGTGATGTCACTGACCATGTCATGAATTATGTTATATGTGATGTCATCAGCAGTGCATTGCAGGTGCAAAAGTTATAGTTAGCTGAACTAACTACAATGGGGGAATTGCTATGGTTTTGTATGAATGAAATGTCCTACTAACTATAACGTCCCTGAAACCTATGGTTTTTTCAGTGAATTTCTAAGATTTTTTAAATGCTAATTTCTAACTATAACATGACATCACTGATGACATCTCAAATTACATCACTAATGACATCACTGATGACATGATCCAGTGAATGTGTGTTTTTCTGAAAATTAAATGTGTTTTATATATGTATATCTGAATGTCGATAGAAGAATAAATGGGTATATAAGTGTCTAAATGGATGATTTTTTTAATGAAAAATTGATTGTATAACTGACTGATTAAGTGTATCTTAGTGAATACATGGGTTAGTGAGTAATGTTTAAATATGTAAATATCTGAATCAGGCTCTCCCTTTGTGTATAAGTGGCTGCATGGGTTGGAGAGTAGCTATATGAGTGTCTACATAGGTTATTAGTAAGTTTTTTGAGTATCAGTATGAATGTCTGAGTGTCTGTATGGTTCGGTGGGGGGTATTACGTAGTGCATAGATGCATGAATGAGTGACTCACTGTTTGTATGTGTTGAAGACAGCATATGTGCAGGACTGTATGGGTGGATGAGTGTGTGTTTGGGTGTGTTAGTGAGTGAATGACTGTCTCAATAGTGTATTTATGAGTAACTACATATGTTTTAAACTAGTATATCTGACTATTGGTGTATATAAGTGAGTATATGGGAAAGTGAGAGATTGGAAGACTTCCTGTATGAATAAGTATGTGTTTCTATAAGTGATTGTTTAAAAGACTAAGTATGTGTAAGTTTCTGTAGAAATAAGTGTGGTGGTGTGTGTATAACTGTATGTACAAGTAAATGGATGTTTGATTCTTTATCAGCATGAGTGACTATGTGTGTGCACAACTCTATGGATAAATGGCGGTGTGTAACAGGATGTATAGGTGTATGAGTACATACGATGAGTGAGTACATATATGAGTGACTGTATAGGGACTGTTGGTGAAAGAGTGGATGTGTATGTGGATCTTAGAATTACTGAATAGGTTGTTGTGACTGATATTGGTATGTCCATTGTTTTGAAAATTTTAGTTTCTATTTTTGAATGTGTGTATCAAAGGTGAGAGGAGGTCTGCCACTCTATCACAAGGATGATGTCATCAGTGATGTCATCAGTGATGTCATTTGAGATGTCATCAGTGATGTCATGAGTGATGCCACTGACCATGTCATGAGTGATGTAATATGCGACGTAATCACCAGTGCATTGCGGGCGCGCGAGTTATAGTTAGCTGAACTAACTATAACGGGGGAATTTCAATGGTTTTGTACGAGTGAAATGTCCAGCTAACTATAACGCCCCTGAAACCTATGTTTTTTTCAGTGAATTTCTAAAGTTTTTTAAATGCTAATTCCTAACAATAACGTGCCTGAAACCTATGGTTTTTTCAGTGAATTTCAAAGGTTTTTTAAATGCTTATTTTGCACTATGCCTACAGAGATTGGACATGTGAAGAAAGTAGAAAAAACACACAGAAAGAAAAAAAAGAAATGCAGAAAGAAGCAACAGAAGTCCTCAAAGACGAAGAAAAGTGCAGGAAGAAGGAAAACGTGAAGAAAGAACAAACAGAAGAGCAGAAAGAAGCCTTGTTGCAAAATCATCCTGTACCCTCAACTTTTTCAGACGAATACTGGTGGTAACTGAGTCTGACTAACCAGTCCTAGAGCCAGTGCTATGTTAAAAGACACTTAGAATACAGTTAAAACACCTACATACACTAGGGAACACTATGCGTTGGGGTCCCCCTGTGATTAGCATGACCTCCTCTGTAAGCCCCTATTATATAATATGGCAGGGGGATTAAAACTACCTCTTAAAAGGCACCACAGGGCATGTTTGCACACGCCTCAAGTCCCGTTCCCTCCCTTCACCACTGTGCAAACACACTCTGTGGCCGCTTTAAGTTGGGACATTATGTCCCCTTGAATCCTGAGGGTCCATAGGGTCCAACTATCCCACTAGGTACCTCCAGTGCCACAGAGCTGCATTGCAGAGAGGTGTAAAAAGGGGCAAGGCCTAGTCCACCTCTCTGCAACTGAAGGAGGGCATGGCCTGAGGTGACATGTCTCTAAACATGCCCTGTGGCATGTTTTAAGTTGGAGAATTAATTCCTCCTCAATCCTGAGGGTTCCGGGGGGCCAACTAGCCCACTAGGTACCTCTAGTATGCGCCAGAGAGCTCCGTTGCAGAGAGGTATTCAGAGGCCACGCCCCTTTTTACAACACTCTTTAACGCAGCTCCTTGGTGCTTACTGGAGGTACCTGGTGGGCTAGTTGTCCCCCTGGGACCCTCAGGATTGAAGAGGAATTAATTCCTTAACTTCAAACGCGCCACAAGGCGTGTTTGCACACATGTCACCTCACTGCTGCAAGGAGGGGGCGTGGCATCTGGCGTGATGCCGGTCTTTTATCATTTTTTTTTTTTAAGAAAGGGGCTGTGTGGCCCCCTCTTTATTGCCCCCTAATTTTGTTTTATTTTATTATTTGGAAGTGGGCCGCGTGGCACCCCTCCGAGGCCTCAATCAGCCTTTTTAAAAAAAAATCTTTAGGAGGGGGGCTGCGTTGCCCCCCTCCTCAGGCCACTTATGGCCCCGGGGACCCCATCCCTCGGGGCCGGCCTTTGGTTTTTATAAAATTTTTTGTTTTATACATTTTGAGGAGGGGGGCCACGTGGCCCCTATTCCCAAGGGCTGGCCCTCTCCATTGGGGACCGTGCGGGGTCCCCAATCCCCCCACGGTCCCACTGGCTCCCCACGTCCCTCGGGAGCCAGCATTGCTTTTCCACATGGGGAGCTGCTAAGATGCAGCTCCCCGTGCGGAAAAGCAATTTGGTTTGCATTTTGAAAGAGAGAGCAGGTTTCCTATGACCAAGTTTGCTAAGGCAGGGCGGGAGCCGCAAGGCTCCCGCCTTGCCATAGCAAACTACAGTGTCCTGGGGGTGGGAACCCCGGGACACTGCACGAGCTGGCCCTGTGATATCACTGACCATGTCATTAATGATGTAATATATGACGTCATCAGCAGTACATTGCGGGGGCACGAGATTTAGTTAGCTCAACTAACTATAACGCCGGAATTTCTATGGTTTTGCATGAGTGAAATGTCCAACTAACTATTACGTTCCTGAAACCTATTGTTTTTTCAGTGAATTGCATTGCATACAAAAATTTGATTGAACCCATTCAGCTCTTACAGGCAGATTCAGAAGAAATGTAAGTTGATTGCAAAGGTAAACTTCAGTGGGTAAAGGCTGAACGTGGTGTCGAAGGAGACACGCTGTTGTCAGGGACCCACTGGACAAAGTTGAAGTGAAGATTTTGACGTTTGGAATTAGTCCCTTTTTTGGAAGTTGAAAATCTCCAGAGGGACAAAGCTAATTGCTGTAGCCATCATGAGTTCCACAAGATCAGATAACCCTTTGATGAAGGAGTACTGAACAGGATTCGCTGCAGTGAAGAAGAACATAGCGGGTGCTGCTGCAAAGTCAGGCTGACCACCGATTCACCTTGGGCAGATAGACAAGCAGGTTGGTCCCATTGCCTTCTCTGTTTAAAAGCAGTTTTTAGCCAGAAAATTTCCAAGTCCCAAGTTTTGGATTTTTCCTATCTGGGCACCATTAGTAGCACCATCAATGGTCCAGTACTGGAGTGGCACCGCTTCGATGGGTTAGGACTCACTTAAGCTGAGTCCATGTGTGGGTTCAAGATGATTAGAGCCTTTTCTATCCCTAATGCTCTTATAAGGAGGTCAGCCAACCAGCCCTTGAAATAACTCTGATAGTACTGGGTTCAGAAGTAGAACACTGCAGGCCTCAGAGGGTCTAGGGAAGGCTCCAAGCAGCAAAGAAGTCCTTCCAGTTATAGCAAAACAGTCTTGTGAAGTGCACAGCAGGCAGTCCTTTGAAAGTACTTTAGCAGGTTCAGAAAGTGAACTGAAGTGTAGGTATGAAGGTCCTATTTTTATACCTGATGGCTTCTTTGAAGTAGGAGAGGTTTCTAGAGAATTCCAGCAGGTGTTTATATGACGATGGGCCTGATGTGGGTGCTAAACAGTGTTTATCTCAGGATGCACTGCTACCCTTTGACTTTGCTGTTGTGCCACCCATACTATGGGCGACAGGTGATACAGATGTAGGACTGTTGCACATACTGCCAGTTTCAATACAGGTCAAAGACAAAGCTATTTTGCCTCGTATTCCTCAGTATATGATACCTCAGGTGGGAGAGCGAGCCCTTCTACAGATTATTAAGAATTTGAGACAAAAGGGTGTAGTTAAAGGGACATCTGCCAAAACTTTTAATAGTCCCATTCTTCTGATTCTTAAACGGACACCCTCAGGTTCCTCTGATGATCATGTGGATGTAAACTGTTTTGTGATTGACTTGCACTAAGTCAATAAAATAATGGTTCCCCAGTTTCCAGTGGTTCCTGATATCACCATGCTTTTGATAATGATTCCTTCTATTGCTAAATTATTTTCCGTTATTGATTTAAAAAATTAATTCTTTCCTATTCCTATTTATCCAGATAGTAGACATCTGTTTGGGTTCCCCTAGCTGGTAGGAGCTGTAGGTTCTGTCAAGCTCTTCAGGGCTATACAGAGAGTCCGAGTATTTATAGCAAAGCATTGAAAGGTCAATTGGATTCCCTATCGCTTCCCCCAGGTAATGTATTAGTGCATTATGTTGATGACTTACTTGTTGCTTCTGATACAGAACACGGTTGCAAAGATAGTATTGTTAAATTATTTCTGCCTTTGGACCATCATGGACATAAAGTGTCTATTTTTCTACTTTTCAGTATTGTGGACAGGAGGTCACGTATTTAGGTCAGCTACTGTTGAAGGAGGGTAGGAGGTTGACCCCTGAGCGTATCAGTACCATTGTTTAAATGACCATTCTGCAAACTCAAAAAAATGATAGGTATCACTTCCTACCGTCATCAGTGGATACCTAATTATTCCCTACTAATCAAACCTTTGCTTGTCAGCAGTCTTTTGAGCAATTGAAAACTACGCTTTATTAGGCTCCAGTCTTTGGTACACGTATCTATGGCAAACTGTTTGTGCTCTATTTCCACAAGATGGCTCGTTGCACACTTTCTGGGAAGGACTGACGAAAGTATCCACTTATCTGCGCAATAATAAAACGCATCACAAGAGCTTTTGAAGATAGATGCAGCCATCTTTTATGAAAGGGTAAGTTAGCCACAGAATAGTACTGTAGAGCCAAAATGAAAATGAATAAGCTTTCGGAATAACCGACATTGACCCATACAACGTCTCTTTTCATAGATACCGCTCTTACCAAGAGAGTTCTCTTAAATTCCCAGCTGTACAAGAAAAGGACATTTATCATAAGAGGTATATTTTAATAAAATCCCTCCAAGACTTCCTCATTACGCAAGAAGACATATAACTCATGTATAGAGTATGTACATTTTGAATATAAAGAAAAGATGTTAAAATGCAATTTTTCTTTCCAAGTTAAAGGCCCTACCAAAGAGGCAGTAACAGTGGTGAAATATTTAGATACCAAAGATTATGTAATTGATTAAACATAATCCACCAAAACGAAAAGGTATGCTTAAAATTAGAGAATAAGGAAACTAGAAAATGCTTAAATATAGTAACAAGATATGCTATTTCTGTCAACTGTGTAGAATATCCTTTTAAGAAAGATTTGTTGAATTTTTTATTGTATGTCTATATGTCTATCATAGTCAGTAAATCATTGTTTTAAAAGGAATGAATAGTGGACATACGATTGTCTGAAATGTCTTGTAAGGATCCTCTTAATGATCAAGTACTACTCTTGCCAGTGAAAATGTTTTTATTAAATCGCTTGATTCACAAAATAACGCCATATATTAAAAAAAGAGGCTTAAATAGTAATGTCACAGCAATTAATCTCTTTTAAGCCATACAGTACATGCTAGGTTTCTTAATTTATGTAATTTCTATCCTAATAAAGGTGAAAATATAGAATAAACACCGAAGCGCCGCGTTGACTTTTTTAAATTGCTTCTTAAAGTTTTTATCCGTACAATTAGATTTTAACCCAAATGGGAGGAAGGTGATTAATGACTTATGTACTAATACGTAATGTGATTTTTATTTAATAAATTTATCTTTTATATACCTGCAACTTGATAGAAGAATTCCTTTGAAACTGTACGCTGTACTGTGATATTAGATATTGTGGCAAGATATATGTGTTTCAGAAACAAATACTGTTAGGGCAATTGACGCTACAACAAAAAAGAATACGATATTAGTTCAGGCGTTTAGAGAGGGATTTGCCCTTCTTGACACTACGCCACAGGGTTTGAGTCTTTTTAGTCTTCCTATGTACCCCGTCCCTGTGTAAATCATAGGGGTATCTCCCTCCTTTTTTACGTTTGAACTGTACAGCTTGTCAGCTGGGGAGTTTTGAATTTTGTTTTTTGCTATCCGTATTATCAAGGGATTAGTGGTCCCAATTTATAATGGACGCACTTAAAACCTATGGCTTTTCAGAAGAGCAATTTAATAGGATCATAAATGGAACATCTAAAAGTTTTTCTTCTGTTTCTATTAACAATTGCGATGAGGAGAAATGGAGAGACTTGTGAAATAATAAGAAAAAAACAATTAGAAATGAATTGCATGCCGATTTCTTAATCAAATATTGCAAGAAGGGGATTATACCCAGAGGCCTACAAGTAAAAAATGAACCAGGTATTTTTATTAGAAATCCCAAGTTTATCGAAAACTGGACATTCATCGCCAACCGATGAAGTCGGGATTGGATGTTGTTAATCATAGAGACAGCCCACGAGATATTGATCATAGAAAGAAAAGAAATTGAGGAAATGGAAGCCATACTGAGAGAAAGTACAGCATTAGAGGATGCCAAAAAGAAACTGGAGGAAATCCAGAATGACGTATCAGGGTATAGAGAGTACCTCCTAAAGAAAAAATCTAACAAATTCAAGAAAGATGTGACGAAATATAATCTAGAGCATATATACCCTTATCTCCAGAAGGACTTCTATGATAGGCCCCGAGAGGATACATATAATCATAATAATTGGCAACAACCAAGAAGAAACTTTCAGAGAAAGCGAGTAACATTCTTAGATACCTCGTATACCAGCTCAGAATCTGAAAATGAGAATTTACAGGATAAGAACAAAGGTAGTGAGCCTACTCCAGGGAAAAGTAGAGAATCTTTCTCTTTTTTAGACCACCGCCAACCCAACCCTGGACAGAACCAGGGGAGAGGTCGGGGGAGAGGGAATTTTTATTCCCAAAATCCACCTCAGAAACGTCCCTACATGAAAACCAGGAGTCAAACAATGTGGGACTAGAGAGAAAAGCGCCTATCATCAATCTTCCAAAAACTGTTCTGACTAATGATGAGATATCTGTATTAGAGAAAGGGCTAGGATATGCAATCTGCACCCCAATTGACAAATTTAATCTTGAGAGAGATTTACAAAGTTTCTTCAGAAAAATTCGGTTAAAAGATTTATTTAATAATAAAATATGTAAAAATACCCAGGTTCTAAATAAATCAGATCTAAAGCCTAAATCAAAGTGGACTCCGCCTCTTAATCTAGTTAATAAGAATATTGAATTATTTGAGAAAGTAGTTGAGAAAAACATTGATGACCTTTTGTCCAAGAAACTTTATTGGCAAAATAATTTGAGTGTGGCAGAAAGAACAGCCTGCAATCATTTGGAAGGCCGTAAGGAATTAACCATCAAGCCAGGAGATAAAGGGGGAAGCATCATTGTAATGGATACTGAGGATTATAATGAAAGGATGCTTTTACTTCTGAATAACACCTCTAACTATCAAAAATCTAGTAAGGCAGAGTGGAACACACTAATTTACAAGGTGATGATATTACTTGACTTTGCTAAAGATGATGAAATTATGTGCCATGATGAATATAATTTCGTACAAAATCTTAATCCAAAAGTACCAGCAATATACGGGTTACCAAAAGTGCAGAAAGATCTTGCAAATCCCCCAATGAGACCCATTGTCTCGAGCATTAAGTCTTTGACAGAGCCACTAAGTAAATACATGGACAAATTTCTCCAACCTTTGGTAATCAGCCAGACGCCATATATTAAAGACACTACTTCTATAAGAGACAAAATTGAAAATTTACCATACAATGTGGAGGGACAATGGCTGATGACTTTGGATATAGAGGTCCTCTACACAAACATCCCCCAGGATGATACCATCAAAGTGTTGGAGGGCCTCTTAACTGACAATACAGGTGATTTATCAGCACACTCTTCCTTTATAGTTGAATGTGTCGAAATTATCTTAAAGAATAATATCTTCCTCTTCAGGAGTGACTACTATAGACAGATCAAGGGGACTAGCATGGGAGCCACGTGTGCTCCCAGTCTGGCCTGCCTATACATAGCGGCCTTTGAAAATAAACACATTTTCAACACAGCAGCCCCATTCTATGAGAATATTTCATGTTGGTCCCGGTACATCGATGATGTTTTTTTCGTGTGGACAGGGACAACGGAATATCTCAATGAGTTTATAGACTGGCTCAATCTTGGGGATACCAATTTAAAATTCACCTCTAATATTAACAAAGAGAGCTGTGATTTCTTGGATATCAAGATTAAACGTAATGCTGGCACGCTATCAGTAGAACTTTATACGAAGCCCGCGGACCGTAACACCATGCTTCATTCTAATAGTAATCATCCCAGTTGCCCAAAGAATAATATTCCGTTTGGGCAGTATTTAAGAATACGCCGCAACTGTACAGACATGAGGGATTTTAACCGACATGCTGATGTGTTGACCAAAAAACTACAAGATAGAGGATATCCAAAGAAACACATTAGGAAAGCTTATAAAAGAGCTAAATACTATGACAGATAATCCCTGTTTACAACTAGAACAGAAGAGAAAACAAAACAAGATGTCCCATTAATTTTTGTTACAAACTTTAGTTGCGCAAGCAATAAGGTGAATAACATTATTAATAGGAACTGGCAACTACTAGGTGAAAAGAATAATGCAGGATTACCTAAACCCATGTTTAGTTTTAGACGAAATCGCACTATCCGTAACAGACTGGTGCATACGTATAGAGAAGAACCAGTACAGAAACAACGCAGTATTAATAATGCACCCCTTCCTGTGGGCAATTTTGCATGTAGCACTTAGAAAAAATTCACCAATATCATAAAGGGCGATGTGATCCACTATAATGGTATTACACATAAAGTTAAGAACTTTATTAACTGCAAAACTAACATTTTGATTTACCTGATAGTCTGTCCCTGTAATAAAGGATATAGCGGAGAAACATCACAAGAGATAAGGACAAGAATAACTGAACATCAATCAGCTATTAGAACCAGTAAAAGAACCGCTCCTCTGGTGGAGCACTGGATCACCCATAATCATACAATAGATGATGTAAAATGGTGTGGGGTTGAGGTTATACAAGTCAGTGTAAGGGGTGGTAACCATATCTGTAAAAGGAAAAAACGAGAACAATTTTATATGTCTCGCTTTAATACATATAAAGATGGCCTTAACAATAAAGAAGAGTGGGAGAAATTAATATAATTACACAGGCACGCACCGTACAATATGGATACTCAGGGTCTCTCAAGAGATCAGTCACAAGACAAACAAAGCAAGATCTTTTCAATTTAGGCCCTATTAATAAGGTTTCAAGAAAAGATGCTTTTATCCTCAGGTAACCAGATTAAAGTATTACATTTATTTGAAGGTATTATCCTTCAATTAAGTTGGTATAGACGTGAAATTTTTATGTATAACTCTTTATTTCATTTTTTCACCAAATTAATACTCATATAGAGAATCCCATTGATATATTGTATTCACCAATGGGTTGAATATCAATAATAAGGCAAAGAGCATAAACGTGAGATCGCTAGCACCGGGTGCTCTGATTTAACCATTCAAAGATGGCCACCATAGAATATTTAATGTTAGAACTGCAATCCATTCAAAGATGGCCACCAGAGATATAATGTTAGAACTGCTGACGAAATTAGTTTATGTCGACATTTTTACAAATGATAAAACTGTTTTGAGTACTGCTATCCAGCTAACAAATAGATAATTGTAAATCTATTAAAGCAACGATATAGCGATATCAAAAAACGGCAAGATTTTAATTCCGGACAACGATTCCAGATGTATATAAAAGGGAGATACCCCGGAAGCACTTCTTTGTATGTTTCCTGGATACCCGTTGGAGCAGGGAGGCCGCTTTCACCTGTACAGGTATGTTCAAAAGCAGCGCCAACATTTTTTAACTTAAACTTTTAGAAACACCTGAGAAAGCATAGTGCTTTGAGTAAAATGATGGGGGTTATGTTTTTTTTTTATGTTGAGTATCAACGGCGCTCGCCTAATAAAACTGTACATAGCCGTAGTTAAGCCGTATATCTTTTAATGCTAGATTAACCACAGGCTGGGCAATCTCGCACACCCATGAGGTGATAACGATATAAATTTAAATATACACATGCATAACCTTGGCGGGTGGAAGTAAGAGGCTACACAATAAATGATGGCCACAATAGATTTTGGATATATGCATGTCCGATGTGAGGCGAAAACCAAATAATTTGAAGTAAATACATGCATAGATTCTGAATTTACGTATTTCCGATCTAGAAGGTGAAAACCTATTTTCGAACCGGGAGACAATGCTGGTTCTGACGAGTAGAGTTTTTTAACCTCATTAAATATGAGCATTGCCGTTTTAGATAGCTAAATTGGAAGGTCAAGTCGGGACATTGGATTATAATTATATCCGGTGACTCAGACAACGAGTAAAAAGAAAAAAAAAATGTTTGAAAGCTACTGCCAAAATATTACACAATATCATTTGATTCATACCGTACAGGCTGAACTGTATATGATCTTTTTTAATTATTATTATTTCCAGATTTTATTTCTTGAGTCACAATCAGTGCACTCTCTGGCAAGGACTGACTAAAGTATCCACTTATCTGCGCAATAATAAAACACATCGCTAGAGCTTTTGAAGATAGATGCAGCCATCCTTTATGAAAGGGTAAGTTAGCCACAGCATAGTGCCAAATTAAAATGAATAAGGTTTCGGAATAACCGAAATTGACCCATACAATGGCTCTTTTCATAGATACTGCTCTTACCAAGAGAGTTCTCTTAAATTCCCCTCCACACCTAATAACAATAGACGGTGGCTCTAACGGGTACAAGAAAAGGACATATATCATAAGAAGTATATTTTAATAAAATCCCTCCGAAACTTCCTAATTACGCATGAAGACATGTAACTCATGTACAGAGTATGTACATTTTGAATATAAAGAAAAGATGTTAAAATGCTTTTCTTCTTTCCCAGTTAAAGGCCCTATAAAAGAGGCAGTAACTGTGGTGAAATATTTAGATACCAAAGATTATGTAATTGATTAAACATAATCCACCAAAACAAAAAGGTATGCTTAAAATGAGAGAATAAGGGAACTAGAAAATGCTTAAATATAGTAACAAGATATGCTGATTCTGTCAACTGTGTAGAATATCCTTTTAAGAAAGATTTGTTGAATTTTTTATTGTATGTCTATCATAGTCAGTAAATCATTGTTTTAAAAGGAATGAATAGTGGACATACGATTGGCCGAAATGTCTTGTAAGGATCCTCTTAATGATCAAGTACTACTCTTGCCAGTGAAAATGTTTTTATTAAATCGCTTGATTCACAAAATAATGCCATATATTAAAGAAAGAGGCTTAAATAGTAATGTCACAGCAAATAATGACTTTTAAGCCACCCAGTACATGCTAGGTTTCTTAATTTATGTTTAGATTTTATGAAAAATGTCTGTCCTGATGAAGGTGAAAATATAGAATAAACACGAAACGCCGCGTCAACTTTTTAAAATTGCTTCTTAAAGTTTTTATCCGTACAATTAGATTGTAACCCAAATGGGAGGAAGGTGATTAATGACATGTACTAATACGTAATGTGATTTTCTTTAATAAATTTATCTTTTATATACCTGCAACTTGATAGAAGAATTCTTGAGAAACTGTACGCTGTACTGTGATATTAGATATGGTGGCAAGATATATTCCAGAAACAAATACTGTTAGGGCAATCAACATTACAACAAGAAATAATCCGATATTAGTTCAGGCATTTAGAGAGGGATTTGCCCTTCTTGACACTACGTCGCAGGGTTTGAGTCTTTTTAGTCTTCCTATGTATCCTGTCCCTATGTAAATCATAGGGGTATCTCCCTCCTTTTTTAGGTCTCGTCTGACCCAGCGCATGCGCTGGTCTGGCGAGACTTATTGAGAGGGCTCCAAAAAGTGCAACCAGGCCAGCCTAGAGCTACCGTGCATGTGCGCTGGCGCGGGCGCACGCGCCACGCTTTACCGCGATTACTTTCACTTTAGCGGCCGCTTTGATGTTTGAGCGTGATCGCGATCACTCTCACATTCGCGGCCGCTTGGCATAGCCAATAGGTCTTGCTTTTGGGACCTTATAAGTTACTTAGTTATGCACTTATAAGGTCCCAAAGGCGAGACCTATTGGCTATGCCAATGCTTGTTACACTTTCTGTCCTAACACAAAAATTTGGAGATAAGCAACAGCCATGTGCTTATTTCTCTGCTGTGCGTGATCTAGTTGCGAGAGCCCTTCCAAGCTGTCTGAGAGCGGTCGCGGCTGTTGCCACTACAATCAGGCAATTTTCTGGACTCATACTTGATACAGACCTCACAGTTATGGTACCCCATGCTGTGGATATGCTTTTGAGAAAGACAAAGACACAGCAACTCACCAGTACACGCCTTACTGGCTAGGAATTGACATTGTTTGGTAAACACATCAGGATCAAAAGTTGTGCCACTCTGAATCCAGCCATGTTATTAACCCTCCCTTCTGAGAGTGATGAAGTTGCTAAACATGATTTATCTTCTGGACGGAAGAAGAGAGGAAAGGACAGGTAGACTTGACTGAGGTTCCTTTATCTGATCCACATGGATAGGTAGGATGAATATTTATAAAGCACACTAAAACCAAACGGTATTGAGGCGCTGGGCGAGATGAAAGAGAGAAGTCTTTAACATCTTCCTAAAGCACTCCAGTGAATTTGCCGCGGTGATAGAGGGGGGCAAAGAGTTCCAGAGTTTAGTGGCACCACAGAAAATGAGCGAAGACCCCATTTGGATCTAAGAAATCTAGGAGAGACAAGTATTTTCTGAGTAAAGGATCTCAAGGTTCTGCCTGGAGTGTACCAATGGAACAAGGTTTTGAGATGTGATTAGCCTGTACAATGCATAGCTTTGTACACCAAGTTCAGAGCCTTGAAGGTGATGCGCTTCCTGATCAGAAGCCAATGAAAGGCATGGATTCCTTCCCTGGCTGACTGGTGTTTAGGGATGTTAAGAATAAGCCTTGCTGCAGCGTTTTGCACCACCTGAAGCTTTTTCAGAGAGCCTATGCTGACATTGAGGTATAATGCATTGCAATAGTGTAACCGAGAGGTAACTAGAGCAATGATGATGGGCTGATGTAGCTCTGAGGGAATGTACGGCAGGACCTTCTTCAGAGTTTTAAAATATATAAAAGCTGGAACTAACTGTGCGGTTCACCTGGGCATCAAAAGCCAGGCCCTCATTCAAAATGACTCCCAGACTTTTGGCCATTGTTACTGGAACAGGGAGAGGACCTCAGATTTCGGGCCACCAGGTGGCAGATCAAATCGTCGTTTGAGGGCCGAAAACCAACACTTCTGTTTTATCCGTGTTGATTTTAAGAGAGTTGTCCTTCATCCATCGTATTATGCTGATTGATCTTTTGAGCAACCAGCTGCAAATCATTAGAGATGAAAATTATGATTTGCGTGTCATCCACATAGGAGAGGACCTGAAAGCCAAACGATCTCACCAACTAAGCCAGGGGGTCAAGTAAAGATTAAAAGGGGAACTACATGTTGATGGCTCTTGTTTTAAATTACCAGGTGGGACCACCACTGCAGCCTACGCTATACCACACTACGCACGGTAGTAGAGACATCACAGGTCCCTTATCATTTGGCTCAAGGTGCTAAGTTTGCTGCCCTTATTCGAGCTTGTGAATTTGAGTGAGGGGCTGGTTGTCAACATCTATACTGACAGCCAATATGCCTTTGGGTTGTGCATAATTTGTGTGACTCTGGGCTGAGAGAGGGTTCCTTACTTCCCATGGCACAAAAATCTAACATGCACGTCTCATATTGAGGCTTTTGTCTCCTTTGACCCTCCCCAAGAAATTGGCCATGGTTAAGTATAGTGCCCGCAGGATGGTCACCAATGATGAAGGTAGGGGAAATGCTTTTGCTGATCGGACAACTAAGGAAACGGCCCGGACAAAGATGAAAAGGATGTTTGTAGCAGGTCCAGTAGGTGGGTTCCTGAGGTTGTAATTTTTTAGTAAACCCTTGTAAGTGTGAAGGAGATACAAAGTGAAGCTTTGATAGAAGAATTAGCAGTGTGGCAGGAAAGTACAGCACAGTTGAATGAGGAGGGATAATGGATTGATAAATCAGGAAGACAGATGGATGTTACCAGATGCATTTGTTCTTCCTGTGGTTACTATGGTCTACGGTCCAGCTCATATTAGTGCTAAAGACATTTGTAAATTGTTAGACCAACTATGGCAGAATGATAACATCCGTAAGACAGCTGCACACTTAGTAAAGTACTGCATGGTATGCACGATGCATAATCCAGGGAAGGGTACCCCTTCACCACCCTGTAACTTTGCACCACCTACTTTCCCTTTTGATGTCCTTTAAATGGGCTACATTGAATTAGAGAGATGCAATATTCTTAAGTATGTTTTGGTGGTGGTATGTGCATTCAGTAAATGGGTTGAGGCTTATCCCACTAAAGATAATACAGCCATTACGACTGCAAAGCTACTCCTGAAGGAGACCTTTCCTAGTTTTGGCTTGCCCTGAGTGATCTAGAGTGAAAACGGAAGTCATTTTAATGCAAAAATGATTCAATTGATTTGTGAGAGTCTACCGGAATAGAGATTTGTGATTACCTGTTACCGTGTATTGAAATTAAGCTGCTGAATTGGGGGGGCTTTTAACAAACTATTTTGCACACTGCACTTTCTATTTTAACGTTTTTAAAGTTATAGGAGCAGGTTCAAGTTCCGGGCCATTTTGTAAAATTAAGTCATCAAGGTCAGCAGTCGAGTGTTGACGCTGACGTCGTCGCGCACGCCCAGATATAAAAAGGGCTTATAACGTGACCACGCAGCGGGCGTGCTGCTGGCGCGCCAAAGGCACGCTTGTTGCAAGCCCGTCTGCGCCCGGCCGGTCCCAGGCGCCAGGGCCCCTGCCGGTGGAACGAGGACCTTGATTGTCTATACTGCCGAACAGCTACCGCTGTATAGAAGAGTGGAAGGGAGGAAATGTATTCACGGTATGTGCCCAGATGGGAAAACGACTCAATGTATGCATTGTCCATTCTACTTCCGGTCTGCGCCTAACCGGCATAGTACCCTGGCCCCGGTTGCAGATTTTAATATGCTCTTGCTTAATTGTCGTTCATTGTCCAGACATTCTACTGAGATCAGATTATTACTAGAGGACGAGAGTCAAGATGTGCTGTTTCTAACAGAAACATGGCTAACAAATGAATCTGACTTGACCCTTACGCAAGCTCTTCCCTCTGGATATACCATTCAAAGACATGACAGAGAGCATAGTAGAGGAGGTGGCATAGCTATTGTTTTTAAAACTGGATTTAACTGTCGCATTTTGGGGAACCTTATACCCGACTGCGAGAGTTTATTTTTTCCATCGGTTTCTCCCATACTTGCACCTTCTCAGGGATTTTAATTTATCGTCCCCCAGGGCCATTGGGAAAGTTCTGTACTGATCTTCCCGAAATCACAGCTGACCTAGCTAGGTCCTTGTCCAATTGTTCTCTGTTGGGAGATTTTAACTTGCACTTTGATGACTATGCTTTACGAGTTATACGGGACTTTGTGGATAGCATGGAATCTCTCCAGTTATTCCAAAAGGTTAAAGGCCACACCCACTCTCAGGGTCCTTTACTTGACCCTGTTTTTACCAATGCCATTGATCTCCAGGTTGGAAATTCTACCCCGCTACCCTGGACTGACCACTGCCTTATTTCTTTTTCCTGGACCCAACAGACGAGTAGCAGATCAGTAACTACATCTACTAAAATGCTTCGGGCATGGTCACAACTCCCATTAGAGCGTTGGGTATCAATACTTGATGATACTAGACCGGCACCAGAGTCTAATCCAACCACTGCAAGTCTCAATTTTGAAAATTGGTTGATCTTTTCTTTAGATATAGTGCTCCCAAAGAAATTTATCAAGGATAAAAGTGGAGCAAATAAAAGAGATTGGTACACTCCTAAACTGCGTAAACTTAAGCAGGCCTGTAAGCGATCTGAAAGAAAATGGAGAAAGGATTACTCCATTATTAACAAAGCAATCTATAGGGAGGACATTAGAAAGTACAAGGAAGAAATTAAGCATGCTCAATCTCTTCACTATGAAAATCAAATACTGTTAGCCTCCAATTCTTCTCGTGAAATATTTCGCATAGTAAAATCTCTTATTAAACCCCCTCCCTCACCCATCTTGTGCGAGGACATGTTATCTCGTTGCAATCAGTTAGCCTCTTTTTTTCTCTAATAAAATTCAAGAGATTTATACATCCTTTCACCAAACAGTTTTTATCGATGCTCCCTCATTTAATAACATAGGATGCACTGATAATTGTACTTTAAATGCTTTTCCCATCTTGGATCACTCTACACTTCAAGGTATACTTGGCCAGTTGAAATCAGGCTACCCTAAAGATACAGTCTCACCCCTTATTTTAAACCGAATTTTTGACACAGTTGTCCTGTTATCTTGGGTATGATTAATGCATCATTTCAGAAAGGCATAGTTCCCCTTTCCGGGAAGCAAGCAATGGTTAAAGTATTGTTAAAAAAAAAAAACTTGGACCCGAAGGTATTGGGAAATTACCGCCCTATCTCCCTGTTACCAGGGATCAGCAAAATTGCTGAAAAACACGTAAATAGTGTTTTGTCCAGGTTCCTGGAAACCAATAATTGTTTTCATTCATCCCAGACTGGTTTTAGACCCTTGCAGGGCACAGAGACTGCCCTTTTGACTGTAGTCGAGGCTACTAGAAACATTTTAGACAACGGAGGCTGCGCTGCTATTATTCTTTTAGATCTTAGCGCAGCCTTCGATACAGTCAACCATCAGTTGCTTATCCACAGGCTCAAACAGGTAGGAGTGACCAATTTGGCTCTTAAATGGATTCGTTCATTCCTGGAGGACCGGTCTTTTCAAGTGTTTTATGAAGACTGTATTTCTGATCCTCAACCGCTTCGGTGTGGGGTCCCTCAGGGATCCTCCCTGTCCCTTACACTTTTTAATGTGTACATGGGCCCCTTGGCAGGTGTTGTGGAACCTTTCGGCATTCAAATTATTACCTATGCCGATGATACGCAGCTGATTGTCTCTTTCAATCAGCTGAACAACTTTACCTCGGACCTTGTTTTGTGTCTGGAAGGAATTTCAGCGTGGATGGATTGTTCTTTCCTGAAGCTGAATGGATCTAAAACAGAGCTGATGTTTCTGGGTAACTCTACCGTACCTAATTTAATATCATCCTGGCCTAACTGCTTTGGCCCTTCACCACTCCCTAAAGATCATATTAAAAGCTTGGGGGTGTGGTTAGATCGTAACCTTGATTTTGGGGAACAAGCTAGGAAGGTTGCTGGTAGCTGTTAAGGCTCGATTATACCAATGTTCTTTACCTAGGAGCACCTTGCTCCATGGTCAAGACACTGCAAGTTGTACAGAATTGTGCGGCACGCCAACTCCTGAATATTCCCAAGCGGCAGTCAGCACGGCCAGCATTAACCACTCTGCATTGGCTGCCCATCCAGCAGAGAGTGCAGTTTAAGGCTCTCTGCATATTACATAAGATATTGTCAGGCTCTGCCCCTTCTATTATTTGTTCCCTTGCTTCCTTTTATCATCCGGCCAGACACTTTCATTCAGGCAACAAGTGGCTTGCAGTTGTTCCTAGAATTAGGAAAGTGCGTGCTGGGGGTTGCTCTTTTTCTTATAATGCAGCTAGGCTGTGGAATTCACTTCCCCTAGATATTCGATGTGTAACTAACCATCTGGGCTTCCGGAAATGCTTAAAAACATTTTTGTTTCCATAAACTGATACTATTCATTAGCTTTGGCCTCTAGCGCTGGGATGCCTTTGGTAACCATGCGCTCTACAAATATTTTTACAATTACAATTAGAATTTACAATTACAATGTGAAGCAGAGATTTAATGCTACCAATCATCCTTGGTCAGCTGGTTTGGATGAGAAGTACAATGGTACTCTCAAACTGAAATTAGCAAAAATTTAGGAGACCTCAGGGTTACAGTGGCCTGATGCTTTACTATTAGCACTTTTGTCAACAAGAACAACAGCTCATTCCAGAAGACGATTGTCACCGTATGAGGTTGTGTTTGGACGCACAGCAATTTTCTGGGGTGTCCCCCGTCCTCGTTGATACTCTGACATTGAATACCCTGTGTTGTTGGATTATCTTGTCCAGTTAACAGAAAGTTTACATTCTATTCACCAACAGGTGCGGGCTTCCCTGCCTTCTACCCCAGAGGGACCCAGCCATGATATTTAGCCTGGTGATTTTGTGCTTCTCTCAAACTATCAGTGAAAGAAAAGTTTGCGGCCCCAATGGAAGGGGCCTGAAGAGGTCCTGTTGGTGAAACGTACTGCTGTGACGGTTGCTGGCCGTAAGAACTGGGTGCATGCCACCCATTGTCGGAGGGTTCCTTTGCCTCTACCCTATGATCAGTGGGTCAAGGACAGCATCAGGGACTTCGAGTGTGAGCAGGTGCCTCGGTTTGTGCCATTCAGTGATGCCCAGCTAACCCTGGTGAGAGGATTTCCACTCAGTGGGGTGATGTAGATCCCACTCCACCGTGATAATGCCTATTTCTTAAGCCCTATAGTAAGGACACTGTGCCCCATAGAAGGGTGAGGGCAGGAGTCCCCTTAGGTCAGATTGTGTGAGTGGAGTGTGATCCACATCAGCCCACTGAGTGGAAATCCTCTCACCATAGTTTGGTAAGAGTGGAGCCAGTAGTTTTTTTGTTTATCACGGTCCTGATGAATGCCGCGGACCCAACTGGGCCATTTGGCAGAAACATATTGACCCCATTGATAGCGGTGGGGGGACAATAATATCCCCATTACACCGATCACTTTGTTTAAACTATCATATAGATGCCAGCACTATTAAATTTAAGTTGACACCTCTAATGTCCTTTTAAACTCTCTACCTTTTCCCATGGGCCCCCACTTAGCTTAGAAGAGAATCTCTGCCGTCAGGTGTATGTCCGCCCTCTATAAAATTAAGTTTTTAGAGGGCGAGGACTGGTCTATGATGAAGCATGACACCAGGTGGTGTGTGAGACCAGTCCTTCACTTTTTGTGAGATGCCTGCACTCACAGACTAAACTGCACTAGCACTAGCGACACCCCACTGGGAGCGGCTTCATTGTGGTAAACAGTTTATGTTGGAGGCTGCCGGGTTCCAGCACCCCGTTCCTCTGGTTCCCTCATCCCAGATTCGGTCTGGATTTTGTGGTTACACCATGGATTGCTTGCCACAGGGTGCAGGGTTTTCTGCAAGCACACTTTTTTCAATGGGAGCCTATGTCGGAAGCATTGTAATTGGTCAGTTGAACTCGCCAAACGCGATTCGGCCGGAACCGATTCTGACAAGGAGTCGGTTGGTTTGCTTTCCGAACGACATCGTAATGAGGCCCTAAGAGTCAAGTGACTGCAGGTGAGTGAGAGTGGGTTAGTGAGAACATATTAGCAAGAATATATGTGAGGGAGTGTTAGAGATTGTGAGTGAGAATTAGTGAGTGACAGTGAGGGAGTATACCCACAGGTGAGAATGAGTGAACCAGTGCAGGAGAATAGGTGAGAGTGTGTTAGAATGAGGGATTGAGAGTAAAATAGAGTGTGAGTGTAAGTACGAATGAATCAAAGGAAGAATAGGTGAGAGTGGGCGCAAATGAATGAGACCAAGTGCTAATGAGTGAGCATGAGAGTGAGTGAGTAAATGAGGGAGACTTGAAATGCAGTGTTATGCTTGTGAATTTGGATTTGGATTTGCCCAGGCATAATCAAGAAATTCTAGGCTTAGAGAAGCACCTATTTCAAAATACTTGTGTCAGTGTACTGAAAGCAATTGATCACTACGGACATTTTTGATATAACATTTGTACTGGCATACTCAAGTTAAATCTTGGCATAATTGGTCCATGGAGAAATATTGGTGCTGGCTTACTGAAAGTCGTTCTTGACATTTGGTGCACCCTTGGGAAAATCCTGGTGCTGGCATACTTGAGCAAAGTATTGCAATAAGGCACTAGCTAAGGTGTAGGAGATGGTCAAGAACAGACCATGGGAAGCCCAACAGACAGGTTTCAGTTAGGCAAGGTTATTTTTCTAAATCACTTTTGCAATTTCAATATGATGTTTGCCCACAGAACTGTAGAACTGTAGTTGTGAAGCCAGTGAATAAAAGTCTGAGCCTTATTCTTATTAGAAATTAATAGCGACCAACAATTTTGTTCTGTTGTGGTTGACAAAAGAGATCTAAAAGAAAGCCATAGCAGGATCCATAGAATCAATGGAGTTCTTTTCAGATGTTGAGTGTGTAGATTTATGGGCCAAGGGACTCTCTTATTCTAGGGGATGGTCCTGAGATCAGCTCACTTGATTTGAGACCGAGAGAGGAAATCATGTCTGTGGCATAAGGGATTACAGATTTGGGAGCTGAGAGTCAAGTTATTTGGCAAGAGGTTAAGTATCAAACTCTAGAGATTCATGGTTTGTGACAAGACAAAAGAGTTTGGGTTTGCAAGAATAGGAGAAAAATTTGAATCACATTGGACTCACTAAACTCCACAGACGATATTATAAAAACATATACTGCCCTGGTGCCTTAATTTTCAATAAAGCTATCCAAATGATCAACTCACCTTTGATATGAATATCAATAGAAATGCCATCTCCTTAATCAACTATTGTTTGTGTTGTCTCAGATGATTGAGCAGATCAAGGGTTTTAGGATATTGGGGGACCTGGGATGTGACCACACTTCTTTGCAGAGAGCTGTATGAAATCTAAAGGAGGCAGGTTATGTACAGCATTTACAGACTCAAACACAGCTTTTCATTTAATGAATAGAAAAAAAATTGAGAAGAAAACCAATTTGTGGGGCTCCTTAAGTTAATCATTTAACTGCATACGGGAGCTTTAACTCAGATTCATCTGGCTACTAATGGTACAGTAACATGAAGGATGAATACATCAAATGGCCTGCAACAAGAAGGCATATTAGCCCATCACTGTTTCCTATATGTATAGCCGATATCCCAATATATCTACCTATGAAAAATATATTTTACTACTGAAATGAAGATGAAGTATATCCAAATTTTCTTTAAGGCAGATGATCCAGTACATTTTGATCGCACTCCAATAGGATTACAGAGATCATTGGACGGTCTCTCTAAATACTGCCTAGAAAATTATTTGAAATTAAATAGATTAAAATCTATATGACATTTGAAAGAAATAATACCAAGTGTAAATTTAAATGTGGATTTGACCAGCAAATTTTAGAGAAGGTTGATAACTTTACATAATTGGTCATCATTTTGTCATGGTCTCTTAATTTTAAACAACGTATAGGAACATTCGCTACTCACACACACTCACTGGCTATTGCATTAATTAAATTACTTTCACATTATCTCACAAATCTATAGAAGTGGTGAAGCTAGCATACAAAAAAAAAATCATTCATATTTCCTATAAGGGAGTGAAATTCTTGGGGAAAAAGAAGAAGTCAAATTGCAATCTGTAGAATGAAAAATATAGAAAAAGTAGATAGACCTTCCGCGTGGGTCCAAAATTCAAGTAGAACTATGTCAAGTGAACTCAATCTTATGTAGGTGTTAAAGAATTTGATAAATATTGGTACAATACTAAAGCAGATTATGTTTGCTCTTAAATTTGAATGTTTTAAATATTAATCTGGACTGTTTAGAGTCAAGAAAAGAATGAAATGAGTCTTTGAATGGGATCAGTAATAAAATCTCTGACAATTGCAATGCAACACAAGCCTAAAAACAACATTAGACATTTCAAGGAGATGGATGCTAAAAATGGCAATGGCCAAAGAATACATTAAATAAAATAGAATTTTAAATATGATACTAATCTTTCATTGATATTATGTCCATTTTGCAAGGAGAACTTATTTTCACCACAGCACCTCATACTTCTTTGCACTACTTTTACACTACTTTGAACACTATACGACAGAAATATGTAATACCGGTTAAAAGAAAACGGCACATTTCTTTGGTGATAGAAGATATACTTAAATTGTGAGAACACTAGCCTGTGCACCAAACTTGGAGTAGTTTACAGAAAAACTTGACTGATTCAAAATGTTAAAAATTAAGCTAGTGACTTTAAGCTTTCTCTAGTTTTTGGAGTTTTAAACATATTATGATTGCTGATGGTGTTGCTATAATGGTATTTGATAATGTTTTTTACAGATTTTATATGTCTACGAAATTAAAATGTAAGGAATGATACAGAAACAATGATTTTAAATGTAGAATAATATGCTCTGTTTGTTTGTCATTAATGGCATAAAATAAATATTACATTTACTTCAAACAGACAGTGGGTATTGTGCAGGGAAAAGCACAGCCAAACTTTTGCTAAATTCTCAAACAGTGTGAGTATGCATTACTGAATATAATCCAGGATACACTGCATTTCCAACGAGTTCATGAAACATGTTTGCCCTCAAAACCAAAATGTATTGGAAAGTGAAATATCCAAATGTGGCTGGGGGTCATAGACCCATGAAGCCTTGGTTTCCACCTATCCTGTGGACCTGTAAGCCAATATACAGAAACTACTAAATGTAGCACATAATGCATGTTCAGAAACAGGATCAGAGATAGAATAGAGTTCTGATCCACACAAAGAGTACCAACATGCTTTTGAACAAAGTGGGCCACATCATCCTACCATATACTGTACTACACAAAATTGCTATCAAGAGACATGTACTCGTTCTCGAGGTAGAGGAGAATGCAGGAGGAAGTGGTGACAATTATGAACCAACACCGCAAAAACTAACAATCAACAATCCAGAGGAAACCACAGGATTGGAACACTAGTGCCATATGGAATATTAATATCATTAATTATTAACATAAAATTGCTTCATTATATCATTCTGAAATAAAGAAGACATGAGACAATTTGAATGAAGAATCATTTAATCAACCCCTGAGTAATCCTAATACACAATGGCCCCAGAAAAATAATTCATGAGGAAATAGAAATTAAAAATAATTCATTTATTTTTTAATCTGGTTGTCTTCCTCAGCAGCAACAGCAAGATATCTCTAGATGATTTCCTCCTTGGCCTTTGTAGTCATGAGGACTTGGGTATTAATGAGCTGGTGGGAGCCAATGGATGTGGTGCTCTGCCTATTTGGAAAATCCACCATCTGTGAAATCAATACATCCTGGAGTTCCAATGGTTTACCAAGGGTATCGATGGTATTTTCAATGACTCTTTGGTCTTTTTCATTGTGTTGATTCATTCTAAGGATACAACATTCATCCAGTTGGGTGCACCGTGGCTGCTACAATTTCTCTTCCTGACAAAGTGTAGCTGTGCCTTGTGGCATACTTAATAGCATGTAAAAATAATATTTCCTATGCTGTTTGACTGTATTTTATAAGAAGGGCTTATTAACCTGCTTCCAATGTGGAGATTATATCCCCCTTTTTTAAGCTTTTCTGAAGTGTGTCCTGAGGTCTTTATGTTCTTCTCTGGTGGGACTGCAACTAGCTTATCAGATGTGAGATTAAAGTGGGTGCAATTTTCCTATTGATCTTCATTTTCCTGCGTTTTCATTTGGGACCTCCCATGCATTAGAAATGAAGGGTGATGATATTGTGTAGTGCAAATAGAGTACGTACCTGCAGACTCACCTCCACCAGTACTATAGATATGGGCAAAAATAGAGATTTTTTTCATTCAACAAGAGAATTTAATATATTGGCTATAACACATATTTTAGTTGTAAATCTGCAGATGTTCCCAAAATAACTGTTCCCTCAGAGGGATAAGTGTCTTCTCATTACTTGTTAAAGATTATAGAAACAATACTGATTTCATGCCCAAGGTTCGAGATGATCAATGTTTGGATGAAATGGTTATTGTCTGTTTCTATGATGAGTTCAGCAGAGCATATTTTGCCTTTGACATTATGGCTCATGATGCCTTATGTTCCATGAATGCAGGGCTGTATGACCATGAATGCTATTCTATACCATCCATGGAGGTTTTATGAAAGAATATCGAGCACAGAAATATCACAACACTCAAAAATATAATCTACAATTAATTGCGTTGACATACCTTGCATGTAATCTAAACTACCACAATATCTAGTCACAAATATTATGCAACAGAATATCAACATTTCTATATTGAAATATTAACACTATAAGTAATGTATTTCAAACAATAAAGTACAAAATTATTATATATTTAAAAACATTTTAATTTGAAATGTTATTTGAAGATGTAAATAAATATATAAATACATTTATATCTATCTATCTATCTATCTATCTATCTATCTATCTATCTATCTATCTATCTATCTATCTATCTATCTATCTATCTATCTATCTATCTATCTATCTATCTATCTATCTATCTTTTGTAAGACAATATAAAAATAATTAATTATGCAATTTTCCAAAAGCTATATGGTAAACAAGAACTTTTACCTTCATACTTGTTTACCATACATCCTTTGAACCTTCAATGAGGTCATACAGAACGCAGGGTTCCTTCAAGATTGTTGCTGCTGGTACTCCAATTTCTGCCATCACATTTTTCATTTAGCTAACTTGCTCATTCTATTTCTACTCCCTCTGCGCGTAAGCTTGCATGCCTCACACCAATGACGGCAAGGCACGGCACGCCGTGGACGTGTCTTCGATTCAGACTGCTCACCGCACCTGGTAAGATTTTTTTCTCTGTATCTGGAGTTCCTGCATTGCATATTTATACACATTTTGGATCCATAAATATAGACTGGACTTTTCATGTGAATTCCTTTCTTAGTCCTCCACGTACAGGAGATTGGAGACCCAAATATGTAGCAGCAGTAAAAGTATGTTTTTTTGTTGTTGTAATTTTCACACAAATCCTCTGTATTGGGCCAGAGAATATATTTTCATGTGCCTTTTTCTTTCAGTAATTGATACTTGACCAATTGCCACCATTGCATGTCAGTGGCTCCATCGCTATAAGGTCTGACTTTAAGATTTCTTCACAAAATGCCACATCTTACATGCATGGGATAATATTACCCACTTAGGTATAGTTGTCATTTACTTACACATCCTGGGGCATATGTACAAGCCCCTATCGCCATGACAATGTCACTTTAATTTCAGGTGGTTCATATTTGCACAACTTTCTCAACAGGCATGACATATGTGTGGCCTGTTGCTGGTTATTACAGATTGTTGTGAAAATTCGGTTTTTAGTATAACATACAAATCGGGATTATGCCAGGCAACTGATCCTCAGTCCTGATGATGATCCCAAATTCTCAGGGGATCGAAACGCCATTGACACACACTCTGAACAACTAAACTATGCTTGGAATCATTTTCGTTCTGTGTGCAGCAGTGTTTTGTTTTATTTTAGTAAGTGGCCTGAGTGTTTTATATAAATGTTAGTCTCTGTCTTTTTGCCTTATGTGTTAAAATGTCTTGTTTTATCAGTTTTTAACTCCTGTTTTAAATTAACGTGCTGGGGTAATTTCTATATTCTTTTGGTTGAATTTATATGTTGTACTAAAAACTCTAAATTGCGATCATCGGAATCATTCATGGAACTGATTATTGTATTCATGAAGACTATTTTGAAAAGAAATCTAACCTTCTTAAGGGACCTTTGTTCCTAGAAATAAGTACTCATAATAAGGCCCTTATACTAATAAACCTACTTGTCACCCTTTGGAGTCCCCCAGTGCTGAGCCCTTTGCTGCTTAATGTTTATGTCCGCCCACTGCCAGATGTTGCCAAGGAGGATGGGCTGTCCCTTTTTTCCTACGCCAATGACACTCAGAACATCTTCTCCCTCTCTTCATCTAAGGGATCTGAAACCTCTGCTCTTTAGTCAGGTCTGAGTAAAATTGCCTCTTGGATGCAAAACAACTTGCTCAAACTTAATGGCGACAAGACTGAAGTCATGATCTTAGTGGGAAAAAAATGACCTCTGGGGGCCTCAACACTGGTCCTCTGAAATGGGTGCCTTGCCCCTGCCAGTACATCAGGTTTGCAATTTGGGCTTCATCAGTAACAACCATCTTTCAATGAAACAACAAGTCACCAAGGTGGCTTCCACCTGTTTTAGTGTCTAGAATGGTAATTCATGCCCTGATTACATTTAGGCTGGATTACGGTAATGTCCTCTATCTGAGCTCAAACAAAGCTACGATCCAAAGACTTCAAATGGTGCAGAATGCGATGGCCAGACTGCTGTGTCATATACCTAAGACTGCCTCAGTCTCTGGCTTTCTTCGTGACCTTCATTGGCTAAAAGTGGAGAATTGAGTCAAATTTAAAGCCTTATGCTATATGTTTAAAATTGAATTTGGTGTGGCCCCGAAATATTTGCGCTCTCTAGTGCAACTCTACCAACCCTCACGCCCTTTGCGCTCTGCCCTGCAAATTAGGTTTACTATCTCTAAAATCAAACTCTCTTGTATGCGTGGTCGATCTTTTTCCTGTTGGGTCCCACTCTATGGAACTCTCTGCCTCTCTCTTTATGTGAGGAAACTGTGTATGGTAGGTACCGCAGAAGTTTGAAGACTTGGTAGTTTAATCTTTGATTTCCTGTTCGTTCCTTTATCTTTCCTACCGGGTTGGATCCGGGAAACCTCTTGGGGTATTTGTGCGCCCTACACATTCAGTTTAATAATAATTAATAACCTGGAAATTATGCATCAATATACTACACCTACACCAGCTGAGATGTTAAAGGGAGAAATATGTTTATTTCTACTCCTTATTTCCTCTTTCTACATGTGCAGCATTCTGCAGCACACATAGAGATAAGGAAATCCCTCTGAGGTTTGTTTTTGTGCAAGAAGGTTCCCCTTCCTTCACAAAAAACAATCCTGCCTTTAACGGAGGAACACTCGCAGCAAACATTGATAAATCTGAGCCCAGATGTTTTACATAACAATTATTTAGTTTTTGAATGTTGGTTGGCTTGGTTGGGCCCTTACTGTATAGTCATTCCGAGAGGGCAATTCTACGGTAATGGCATATCGTCTTTTCAGCAAGAATTATAGACCATTTGGCACAATGCCACCACAGTTTTATCACTATTCAATTTAAACGATGAACACCCTAAATCATTGTTCTGTGCCTATAGTTGAAACTCAGATCTCTGTAGCAAAACAATTAACTAGGTGTATTCGATGCCTTACTTACAATTGACAATGACGTGTTGCCAAATGCATGCTGATGTTTCCAAGCAACATTATCATGATAGTGAACATGAAGGAGGAGGAGAGAGTGGGGATAATTCAGACAGTGCTTAAAGCACATGAGATATGGTTTCAGAGTATTTTGTAAATATGTTACAGAAGAGTCAATGCTTAATTTGTGCCGATGGTCCTCGTTTGTGGGGACTGCAACTTATTTTCCCTCATCATTATTTGGCCCAGAGCATGTGAGAGAAATGCATGACACGCTTATGAAGGAGCAAGAGAAAGATAAGAAAACAATTACAAAGGGAGAATGCTGGAAATAAAAATAACCTTTAAGAGTAGGATAAAGAGAAATATAGCATAGAGAGAAGGAAGAGGTGTGAGGTGGAACCAGGCCATGGCTGACTTGATATTCGGTTCATAAGAAAAACTTTATGCCATTGTAATGATTTTTTTTCAACTGAACTCATAAGTAATTTCTTTTGCAAGTTTTCGCAATATCGTTTATGCTATTGTAACATTACCTCTTCTCCAGGGTTGGAGAGTTAGGTTTGTGTAGTTCTTTGTGTGCTTTGTCTCACTGCATCTTATCTCGCTTAAACCGACGTAGTATTTAACACAGAAATCGCAAAAAATGTCACTCCAACCGCACAGGTCTAATATACTATTTGAAATATGCCACCATGTTTCCTCTACTGGTGCTAATATTCAGTGAATGTTGCATTTCAGTATCAAAAAGGCATCCTTTTAAATATCTGCTGAAAACATGGTGGTGCATGCTTGTTACACCTAGCAGCCTGTACACATAAAGGACTTTGCTTTACAGATCAGGGAAAGAACGACCTCTTTGCGCTTGTTCTGACATCAGTTAATAAAAACGACTCTATTTCAGATCAGAGCCTCGAAGTGTGGAATTCCCAAAGAGTCTTATTTACAATTCAGACCTACGGAATTACCCTCCAGCGAGGTCAGATGCTTGAATTCATATTAGATTTTCTCTGAGGCCAAAATGACAAGAATTCTTATTATGTGCATTTACCCCAAGGCATGCTGCTGGTAAAATGTATTAAAATAGAGTTTGTTTACACTGGCCAATTTTTGCTTTTGTGTCCTCTCTCCTAGGAATAACACATAAGTATTTATCGGCAATTGTCTATTAGATGTTGCATCCATCAATCAAATGCATTTAACAGTTGGCCTGTAAGTATAATTATCTTTGAGAAAATATAAGCTCAATTAAATGAATGCTACTGCACACGTCTGTGGCTTTAATATCGTCTTAATAGCTACAACTTTTTAGGCATCAAATTCTCCCTTCCTGTGTTTTTATGATTGGACCCTTTAACTGTCCAGTTCATAATCCTGAGCATCTCTGAATTCGATTATCTTTTTGGGGCCTAATTTGCGTGTAAAAGTGCCTTGGTTTGCGTGGACTGAAGCTGTTGGTTTTCCCAATTGCCATATTTAACTGTAAGGGCATAGATAGTGTATGGTGTAAGAAAATACCACAATGACATTGAAGGATAAATGTCACCTGTGGTTTACAGTACTTATTGTGCCATTTACTATGGGGTCAAGGAAAACATGGAAACATGTCTTGAGGCATTCATGTGTAGTGTGACTCCTATACATTTTAGAAGCCTGAAGGCAAAACTGTCAAAATATACCTTTAGACAGGAGGGAAATCCTACTCTTTAAATATTGACTAAGTCATTTCATCTATTATCTTTGTTCGGCTCACATTAAGGAAAACATAAAAGTACACAGTAAAAAATAGTATTTTAAAAACCGCATCTCAATTCACAATCACCTATCCCAATAGCAAAGCGTGGGACTTTTGAGAAGCAATGCGGCTCTTTAAACCTAAAAACAAAAACTACTTAATGGCCTGCTATGTTAGTGATTAGAATAGCCTATCACCACTATCACGTATACCTAACAGTTTACTCTTTTCTGCTATGGGGTGTCCTTAGAAATTCCTTTTAAAATCCAGAAACCACTAAAACTAACATTAGAATGGCTAAAATTCTTGAGCATATACTTTAAACCAAGGATAGGCCATTTCTAGCCTGTGTTTATAGACATAGGTGCCCGAACTGCAGTTTTCAGAAACACCCCCACATAAACGATGCTTTCATGATCAGCGAGTAGGAGCAACTTCCTGTATGCTTCTCTGTAGTCTCTGGTTGTAAGCCTTATAATTAAGTAGAGTAAACACCACAGAAGAATAAAAAGTGAAATAAGCAAGCAAATGCGGCTGGCCACGGTTAAGCACCTCAATTCCTAAATAAATCAAAAAGTACAATAATCTGTGCATCAATCAATCAATCAATCAATCACATTTATAAAGCACGCTACTCACCCGTGAGGGTCTCAAGGCGCTGGGGGGGGAGGGGAGGGGGGGGGGGGGTCAGTGCTCGAAGAGCCAGGTCTTGAGCTGCCTCCTGAAGGAGAGGTGGTCAGGTATGGCGCGAAGGTTGCTGGGCAGAGAGTTCCAGGTCTTTGCTGCCAGGAAAGAGAAGGATCTTCCTCCGGCGATGGCTTTGCGGATGCGAGGTATGGCTGCCAGGGCATGTCCGGTCGAGCGTAGGGTGCGCGGAGGAGTGTAGAAGGAGACGCGGTGGTTGATGAGTTTTGGTCCGAGGTTGTGAAGGGCTTTGTGTGCATGGGTGAGGAGTCTGAAGGTGATCCTCTTGTTGATTGGGAGCCAGTGAAGTTTCTTCAAGTGTCCGGAGATGTGGTGGTGGCGGGGTACGTTCAGGATGAGTCGTGCGGCAGCGTTCTGGATCCGTTGAAGTTTCCTCTGCAGCTTGATGGTGATGCCGGCGTACAGAGTGTTCCCGTAGTCCAAGCGACTGGTGACGAGGGCGTGGGTGACGGTCTTTCTGGTATCGGTGGGGATCCAGCGGAAGATCTTGCGGAGCATGCGGAGGGTGTTGAAGCATGCCGAGGTCACCGAGTTGACCTGTCTGGACATGGAGAGGGATGAGTCCAGGATGAAGCCGAGGTTGCGTGCGTGGTCGGTGGGTTGGGGAGTGCTGCCTAGGGCGGGAGGCCACCAGGAGTCGTCCCAGGCGGAGGGTGTAGGGCTGAGGATGAGAACCTCCGTCTTCTCTGTGTTCAGTTTCAGCCTTCTGTCTGTCATCCAGTTCGCTACTTCCTTCATGCCTTCGTGTAGTCTGGTCCTTGCTGAGGTGGGGTTGTTGGTGAGGGATAAGATGAGCTGGGTGTCGTCGGCGTAGGATATGAGGTCGAGTCCGTGTTTTCGTGCGATGTTCGCCAGGGGGGTCATGTAAATGTTGAAGAGGGTGGGGCTGAGGGAGGATCCTTGGGGGACGCCGCAGATGATCTCCGTGGCTGTAGATCTGAAGGGGGGGAGGCGGACTCTCTGAGTTCTTCCGGAGAGGAAGGAGATGATCCATTCCAGGGCCTTGCCTCTGATGCCGGCGTTGCTGAGGCGGTGTATCAGGGTACGGTGGCAGACCATGTCGAAGGCTGCAGAGAGGTCCAGGAGTATGAGGGCCACGGTTTCTCCCTTGTCGGTCAGGGATCTGATGTCGTCCGTGGCTGCGGTGAAGGCGGTTTCGGTGCTGTGGTTAGCTCTGAAGCCGAACTGTGTGGGGTCGAGTGAGTCGTTGGTTTCCAAGGCGGTGATGAGTTGAGCGTTGACGATTTTCTCAATCACTTTGGCGGGGAACGGTAGGAGAGAGATGGGCCGGAAGTTTTTGAGTTCGGTGGGGTCTGCTGTTGGTTTCTTTAAGAGGGCGTTGAGCTCTGCGTGTTTCCAGCTCTCTGGGAATGTGGCGGCGGTGAGAGATGCGTTGATGACGTCTCGGAGGTGGGGTGCGATGATGTTGTCGGCTTTGTTGTAGATGTGGTGTGGGCAGGGGTCGGATGGAGATCCAGAGTGGAGCGAGTTCATGACGCGGGTGGTTTCCTCGGTGGTGGTTGGGTTCCAAGTGAGGATGGTGGTGATGTCGGTGGCGGGTTCCGGGGGTGGGTTCGTGTTGGTAGTAGTGAAGCTGTTGTATATGTCGGTGATTTTGTGGTGGAAGAAGGCTGCGAGGGAGTCGCAGAGGTCCTGTGAGGGAGGTATGGAGTTGTTTTCTGCGTCGGGGTTGGAGAGCTCTTTGACGATGCCAAAGAGTTCCTTGCTGTTGTGGGCGTTGTTGTCTAGTCTGTTCTGGTAGGCTGATTTTCGTGCGGCGCGGAGGCGTTGGTGGTGTTGGCGGGTGGCGTTCTTGAGGGCTGACATGTTCTCCTCGGTCTGGTTGAGGCGCCAAGTCTTCTCGAGGGTGCGGCATTCTTTTTTGGAGTCCTTGAGGTCGGTGGTGAACCAGGAGTTTTTCTTGTGGGTGTTGGTGTTGGCTTGGGTCTTCAGGGGGGCCAGGAGGTTGGCGCAGTCTGAGATCCAGCTCGTGAGGTTGTTGGCGGCTTCGTTGGGGTTAGTGGTGCTGGTGGGTTGGTTCTGGGAGAGGGTCGATGCAAGCTGTTCTGTGGTGACTCGATTCCAGTGTCTTCTGGGTGGTTGCTGGGTGTGGTGGTGCATGGTGGTCTTCTTGAAACTGAAGTGGACACAGCTGTGGTCCGACCAGGTGAGTTCGGTGGTGTGGCTGAAGGAGATGTGTTTGCTGGAGAAGAAGATGGGGTCGAGCGTGTGTCCGGTGTGGTGGGTGGGGGTGTTGACTAGCTGTTTCAGTCCTAGGTTGGCGAGGTTGTCCAGTAAGGTTGTGGTGTTGTTGTTGGTGTGGTTCTCCAGGTGAAAGTTGAGGCCCCCTAGGAGGATGTAGTCGGTGGACGAGAGTGCGTGAGGGTTGATGAAGTCTGCGATGTCTTCGCTGAACTTGGTGCGTGGTCCTGGTGGTCTGTACATGAGGGTGCCTCTGAGGGTGGTCTTGGGGTCGCTGTGGATCACGAAGTGGAGGTGTTCGGCGTTGGGGAGTGAGTCGTCGATGTGGGTCGAGATACGGATGGAGCTTTTGTGTGCGATGGCGACGCCTCCTCCGATGCGGTTGGTGCGGTCTTTTCGGATGATTTTGTAGCCGTCGGGGATGGCTATGGCGATGTCGGGTGCCGAGGAGGGGTTCATCCAGGTCTCGGTGAGGAAGGCGATGTCCGGGTTTGTTGAGTTGATGAGGTTCCATAGTTCGATGGCGTGTCTGTGGACGGATCGGGTGTTGACCAGGATGCAGTGGAGATTGTTTCCGGGGGAGTCGTTCTTGACGGGAGCGGTGTGAGTCCGTAGGCAGGTGAAGCGGCAGCTGCTGCAGGTGAAGGGTCCGTGGGTTCGTTTCGGGGTGGCGCGGTGCGGCCGGGGTTGAGGGTGGTGAGGGTGGTGGGGTCGTAGGTCCGGCGGGGGTCGGGGGGGCCAGGGGTTCGGGCGCTGGGCGCGGTCCTGGCGCGGACGGGCGCAGACGGGCTTGCGTTAGGCGCGCCAGCGGCGCGCCAGCGGCGCGCCCGCTGCGCGCGGTCACGCATTGGCCGCCATTTAGGCTAGCTGGGAGGAGGGGTCAACTGGGAGGCGGGTGGCAGGAGGGTAGGGGCCAATGGGATGCGGGCAAAAACGGCGAGAAAAGCGGGAGAGGGAATGGAGCGGCGAGGGCCACAAAAGGCGGGAAAAAACGAGGAAAAAGCGATCGAGAAAACGAGGCAGAAAAAAGGCGACGGGCACGGGGAGGGGGGTACACACAGGCAAACAGGGGCACAAAAGTCAAAAAAGGAGAACACTCGCTCAACAGCCAGGGGTACAGAAGGCAAAAAAGGAAAACACTCGCACAGACAACCAGGGGTACAGAAGGCAAAAAGGAAAGCACTCGCTCAGGCAACAAGGGCACACTCATGCTCAGGGGCAGCAGTAACCAGGGGGGCCGGGGGCAGAGATGGCGCTCGCTGTCGCGGCGTGGGGAGCGACCTACCCGGAGGTCAAGGGTCGCTTACCTGCGTCGCGCAGCGGCCACCATTTAAGGCTAGCTGGGAGGAGGGGTCAGCTGGGAGGCGGGTGGCGGGAGGGTAGGGGCCAATGGGATGCGGGCAATAACGCCGAGAAAAGCGGGAGAGGGAATGGAGCGGCGAGGGCCGCAAAAGGCGGGAAAAATGAGGAAAAAGCGATCGAGAAAACGAGGCAGAAAAAAGGCGGCGGGCACGGCGAGGGGGGTGCACACAGGCAAACAGGGGTACAAAAGGCAAAAAAGGAGAACACTCGCTCAACAGCCAGGGGTACAGAAGTCAAAAAAGGAAAACACTTGCACAGACAACCAGGGGTACAGAAGGCAAAAAGGAAAGCACTCGCTCAGGCAACAAGGGCACACTCACGCTCAGGGGCAGCAGTAACCAGGGGGGCCGGGGGCAGAGGTGGCGCTTGCTGTCACGGCGTGGGGAGCAACCTACCCGGAAGTCAAGGGTCGCTTACCTGCGTCACGCAGCGGCCGTCATTTAAGGCTAGCTGGGAGGAGGGGTCAGCTGGGAGGCGGGTGGCGGGTGGCGGGAGGGTAGGGGCCAATGGGATGCGGGCAAAAACGGCGAGAAAAGCGGGAGAGGGAATGGAGCGGCGAGGGCCGCAAAAGGCGGGAAAAAATGAGGAAAAAGCGATCGAGAAAACGAGGCAGAAAAAAGGCGACGGGCACGGCGAGGGGGGTACACACAGGCAAACAGGGGTACAAAAGGCAAAAAAGGAGAACACTCGCTCAACAGCCAGGGGTACAGAAGGCAAAAAAGGAAAACACTCGCACAGACAACCAGGGGTACAGAAGGCAAAAAGGAAAGCACTCGCTCAGGCAACAAGGGCACACTCACACTCAGGGGCAGCAGTAACCAGGGGGGCCTGGGGCAGAGGTGGCGCTCGCTGTCGCGGCGTGGGGAGCGACCTACCCGGAGGTCAAGGGTCTTCCGGAGTTTGCCGCACTTTCACTCCACTGGAAACCAGACTCAAGAATAAAAAGTGTAGCCTGGATTGGCCTGAGCTTCCATTAATTGGGCAGGGGGTGTAGTCCCCTAAGACGAAGTATAACATACATTTCACTGTATCCGCCCTAAAACAGAACAGCAGCCATCTCTCCCATAGCCACAAAAGGTTTTGTTAGATAAATCGCCATTATTCTGTCTACTCCTAAATTCATATATTTCCTTTAAGAACTCAGTTGCTGATCTGTCAGCCTTGCAGAATTGTGCAGAGCCATTTGAACTTTCTTTTTACTAAGGTTTGGTGGTCCTTCCGGGTTTTCAAATAGGTGATGGTGTCCTACTTACCGTAGCCGAGATTCCATGGTTGCCAGCCATGGGATTCTCTTGCCTTTTTCACAGACGAGACAGTCTTGAATAATATTTCTGGTGAGACTTGCCTCCATGTTCCTCCATACGGCGAGCCATAATAGTGGGAGTCGGGCGTATATGTAATCCTCAATAAACAGGATATTCAATTCACGATGGGAAATAAAATTAGATGTAGAGATGGGCACCCCAAGACTCTTCTACAAATTGTGTTTCATTCCACTTGAATTGAATTACACTTGTTAATACCCCATACCACTGCCCCGTTTGTGGCTATTGGTCTGCACTGCATTTTAAAGATCTGCAGGAGGGGAAGGGGAGCTTCTCCCTTCTTTGTCTGCAGCAAACTAAGCAGCAAATTAACTGTTCTTGATAATTTATTGCTACTTTGAGTGACATGTTCGGTCCCTGACCCATTATCTGTGAACGTTATTCCCAGATATGAAAAATTGCAAGTGTGTTTTAGAGAGGCCTCTCCCACCTTAAGTGTTTTCAGGCTCAGTTTATTCGGGCCACAGGTAATTATGAAAGATTTATTAAAATTGGTGTGTAGGTCTACGGATTTTATGAAAATGTACAAATCCGAAACACTAACTGTTATAGAGCCCTAGGGGTACGGGCCATTAAAAAACTGCATTGTCAGCATACAACAGTGAGGGAAGGAAACACCCCTTGGGGATGTCAAGGGTAGTGGTAAGTAAAAATGAATGAAGATCATTTATATATAAAAGAAATAAATGTAGGGATAAAACAGTTCCCTGTCTTACTACCCTGTAGATTCCGATTGCCCCTGACACTGCCCCTTTGGTATTTAATCTTATTAAAGCTTTCATGTCTCTGTGCAAATAGACTATAAAGTGCACCAGTGCTGCATCCATGCCAAGGATTAAAAGAATAGACCACAGCTCCTAGCCGTTTACACTGTTGAACGCTTTGGTCAGCTCCATAAATCCCAGGTATATTGGGAAGTTTTGTGCTATTGTATATTTGCCAGAATGTTTAGTGTTGTGTTGATTAATGAGATTGGTCTGTAACAAGTTGGCTCCAATCAATTTCCCGTCTTAAAAACTGGTACTGTTATTGGAGTTGACCATATGCTTGTTACGAGAGAGTATCCTAAACTGTTAAAAATATTCAATAGCAACGGGGCCCAGAAACCTGGGTTATATTTAAGAAAATCAATAAGTACCCCATCGGAACTTAGGGCCTTCTCTCCAATATTGTGATTTATAGCCTCCTCGACTTCCCACAAAGTTAGTTCTAAGGGTGTAATATTTGTGGGTTGTGTGTATTCAGAGTCTGTGGAGACTACTGCATAGATGTTTGAAAAGTGCTGTTCCCAAACTTCACTAGTTATGTTGCAGTTAATTGTCCCCTGTGTCTGCTTGAGCTGTTTCATTTATTTTACTGCTGCCCAGAAAAATGTGCTATTCTTATTCTTGGCAGTCAAAGCTAGGAAATCATATAGTTGGTCTAGAACTTCCTTTTTGCTGGCAGCGGTTACTTGCTTATAAATCTTCTGTAGGCCTCTCACCTCCTGTATGCTCCCGGGGAGGGCCTTAAGAGCATGGCATAGTTGGCAGTTGGCAATAGAACATTCCTAGCTCAACGATTTTGATTTTCTAGTGTGGGTTTTATAGTCTTCCTTAGCTCTTTCCTGAGAGAGCAAAGTTGTTTGAAGGCTGTGGTCACTGAATGGCCCGTATGTTCTTCGCTAAGGCATGCCATAACTACCGGGAGGTTCTCTTTAAAGATTTTCTGGAATAGAGTAGCAGGCATGGTTGCCTTCCATATTAATCTGAGGCCATCGGAGGACAGGTCAAGAGAATGCTCCGATTTCTATTAACTAGTGTAGTTTAAGGCCCAAGAAGAGTACAACCTCAATTGGGTTGTGATCTCCAAAATCAGACGCAATAACTTTCCCTGTGAGCAGAAAACCCTCCAACAACTGTCAATTGTAGATATATGGCCTTGGCCCCTAAAGGTAGGCAATCCTTCTGAACGATTACCTAACACATCCATAACATTATTTAGATAATGAGAGGTCAAGAATGAAGCCAACTCATGTCCTCTAGTATGTACACACAGAGAAGTATTGCTGCAAACAAGAGTATTCTGGGACTGGGAATCGGTATATACTAAGCTCAAGCTAGCGTTAAAATCACAACCCAGACAAAAAACGGCCAGGTGGCTGCTATCACCTATGGCACCCTGCAGAGACAAAAAATATTTAAGAAGAATTGAAGCATGTATCGAAGCATATTCTTCAAAGGCAATGTTAGGAGAAATTTTAGGAAAGCGATATTAAAGGTAGTCTACACAGTATAAGTTGAAATAGACAATCATAAAAAAGGTATCTGAGGTTATAGTCCATGTCACTTGTCATCTAAGTGTAGGGATACTCACCCATGTTCATAGAAATTAGAGTTTAATCCAAGTTCCAATTGGCAGCTTGCCTGGATTTGTCCAAAACTATATAGCGCACACCAACGCATAGACAGAGATCCTGCTAATGAGCCCTATCAACCCATACTTCTCTCATTTAACTGTTATGCTGCCGATAATTATTTCAAAAACATGCCTTGAGGCCTTCTGTGAGAAATCAGGACCTGTTTGCAGAGTCCCCTCTCTTTTTGAACCTATTTTGACTACTAGGTTCTGGTTTTCTGGCTCTGATTGTGCCATGGGATCTGCTAACCAGACCCGGAGCCTGTGCTCTGATTAAAAGTACATGGTTAGGTGTAATTATAATTGGCAATGGCAGACCCCCGTAAGTGTCTAGTATATCATAAGGCAAGGGGGATTAAAACTGCCTATAAGTCCTATAAGTGCCTATAAGTCCCTTGTATAAAATAGGGCAGGAAGGTTTAGAGGCCCAGTAGATTTCCTGCACTAGAGTGGGCACTATTATGTTATGTTGCCAACTGTCATTTTAAAAGCCAGTCCTGCCTTGCAGGCTGTTTTTAAATTGTAGTCAAATGCACATTCAACTTTGAAATTAAAGGTACTTCCAAAGTAGTAATCTACTTTATTTTTACATGTAAGTCACCCCTAAGGTCTCCCCTAGATGCCCCAGGGATAGGGCGCTATGTAACTATAATCAGGTGCATTATAAAATATGTTTTATAAAGCCCTGGTGAGGGAAAAACTGCCAATTTTGTTGTTCCCTATTGTAAATAACGAGCTCCATAGGCTAACATTCAGGTATATTATTTAAGTATAAATATTGACAGCAGTCACATAAAATATACTTCATGGTATCTAATTAATATTTAAGATAAATCCAACAACTTGTCACTGTTAGATTTGTAATAACTATTACAGAAAATAAGTAAAATTGACTTTCTTTCTTTTGAGACAAAAACCAGCTTTCTAGATGCCCTCTTCTGATTATCCATCCTTTTCCAAACTGAGTCAGAGCTGCTTGATGAGGTGTGAAGTGTACTGCCAGAGTCGACAATGGATTCTCTGCGGATGGAGAACTAGAACTGCAAAAGGCAAAAGGCAGGAAGATGGTAGGAGAGCCAAACGGGTCTTCAAAGCGAGAATGACAGTTTGGGACCAATACAGGCTGAACCCCACATCCTGCACCCCCATCTGCACAGGATAATAATTCCTATTTGTAAAACAAGACCATGTCACCCTGTAGAGATTTCAAGGCACTGGGGGCCTCAGTAATTAGATTAGTCAGGAGGTTAGAAGGGGTGTGTTAGTGAAACTTAACCACATCAGTAGGTTGGTTTAGCCAGATCTAATCCCAAAGGAGAGCCTTTATCCATGTGGAATTCTGAGAGAATAGTCCTTTCTGGGACAAGAATATGCCACAGTTTGGAGGAAGTGGTCATACACAATGGAGGCACCTTGCATCCTAATAATCAGGACTGTACCCCTGCTTTACGCCCAGAAACTGAATAATTTTGGGAGAGCTGCAAAGCTCCTCAGTACTTCTGCCTCAAACTACAAGGAGAAGAAGGACTACTGTGCTGGAACCTGGATATGGATCCAAAGGACTGCACTCCAAAGGACTGCACTCCAAAGGACTACACCTGCTGCACAATCTGGAACTACAGACCTAAGCAGTTTACCTTGCTTCAAGATGGACTGAGGAGTGGACTTCCTGCAAACAACAGGCTAACAGAGCCCACCTGCATCACCTCCACCAAGAGTCACCATCCTGGAGTGTGCCCAGGGGACTTTTAAGGATTTGCCCCGGTGCATTGTGGGAATTGTAGTGCAGACATTCCAGGGACCATCTAGGAGATTCCAGACCTTTGGATTTGTGTTTTGGACACTTTGAATCCTCAAGAGGAACTTCACAAAGAAGTTCCAGAAGTTTGTCAAAAAGCTCCATTAGGTGAAAACTTAACATCGAGAGTCAACCACAACCCTGCCTGGACTTCAGGTCTGTACCACTGAAAACTCTGGAGCTCCAGACTTCAAGGATTCGACCATGGCTTTGTGGAGAAGCAATCCAATGATGCTGCATTAAAATCAGCCTGCTGGAAGGGACCACTCAACATTGAGAGAAAAATTCTCCAGAAAAGTTTTTAAGTCTGAATCAAAAATCTTGACTGATGCCTCCTGCTTAGTGTATCTGACCAGGGCTCCATTGCGATCAGCCTCAAACTTTGACTTTGTCCTGGTCAACTGCAGCAAGATGTCCCAAAGTGTGCTATATGATATTAAGACACTAGAAATTATTTATTCTCATATCTCCATATCTCATATTGAATATCTCAGATATTTTTTATTTTTTAAAAAAAACACTTTATTGATTGTCTTGGTTTCACAAGTCATACATTATGTTATGTACTTTGGTAGGCACAATACCAGTATTTTATCATGCATAACGTCAGGTGTAAGCCTCAGTATGGCAGTGTTTGCAAGCTTTTTGTACCATTTCTTACAGTATACTTTACAGAAACCTTATTTAGGTGATAACAAGGTAGTGACAGAATACTCTTACAAGTGCATTTAGAATAACTTCAACAATTATAAAACTCTCATCCCCCCACCTCCCTTCTCTGGCTCTGCTTTAGTTAGTGCCCATGGTGCCTAGTTCCATCCTGGTTCCTTCTTCTATTTATGTTGGCGTAATTAATGTGTTGTTTGCATATGGCAGTGTTACACATATAGCATTCTTGGGTCAAAATCGTGTCATCGGGGGACTGTTTAAAATTGTTCCTCTAAATATCATTTACCACTGGGACAGGCGCAGGCTCTAGTGCTTTAAATGCCTCCAGCATCAAGTCTCAGTCCATTGAAATCAACGTTTTGTGCAACCCAAGGGCCTCTTCCCGCCTAATGGCATCGCTCTCTTCACTGCCCCATCATACCACTTCTCCGTGCCACAGATACATTGATGGGCCCCTTGCCGATTTCCTGCTCATGATTATTGCACGCTTTGCAAGGAGAAGTGCCATGTCAGCAAACAGTTAGTGCACCTTCTGCGATTTTGATTGCCGATGTATCCCAAGTATGCAGTTTCCAGCTGTCTCCTCTGTAGGAATGGCCATCACCGTTCTGGTGCTCTGGAAGACAAATGTTCAGAACTCCGCTAGCGCAGGGCAGGACCACAACATGTGCAGGATGTCAGCATCCTCTACCTTACATCTGGGGCAGCATTGCTGTGTGCCGGGAAACATACGCTGCAAACGATGTGGAGTGAGATAAGCTCTGTGAAGGATCATATGCTACATTTGGCGTTACGTGATACCTTTTTAGGGTACTCTAACAGGGTGGTCCATTCCCTGTCAGACATATCTCTTTCTAGGTCCACGAACCATCTGTTATGCAAATCATCGAGTGACATTCCAGCGTGTGCCCGAATACCTTTGTAGAGCCATTTTGTGAGAAGCCACCCCTCACCCATTAGATAGATTGCTTGTATCAGTTCATGTGTCAGAGGTTCTTCTCTAGCAGGGGCCCAATGCGTCTTAACGTACACAGTTAGTACTGCATGTGTCACATAAAGATTGCCTAAGACCCCATTTACCCTGGCAAAGTTCTCCTGATCCATGAGAGCCCCGGCACTGAAGAGTGCCCCTACTTTAGTGACTCCTCCCTTAGACCAGCTGCGGGTGTTCTGGTTTGTAATGAGACCTGTGGATGTAGGGATACCTAGTAGCGGTGTATTGTTTGAGTATGGGGTACACTGGCATGTGTACTGTAGTGCTTTCCTCCAGTATACCAGTGCTATGGGCAAAAGCATCAGGCATCCGGCGGACCCAAGAACGAGGCAGCAGGAGTGTATATAGGATCCCGCGATTGAGATCCTGGGCTGTATATCCCAGTTCATGCGGGTTTCGTCCTGCCATCCAGAATGAGAGCCACTGTAGTTGGCTTGCATAGCAATATGCACGGAGGTCAGGGGCTCCCAGTCCTCCTTTGTCTGCCTCCAGCTGCAGTTTGGCTAGACCCAACTGCCGACGGCCATTCCCCCAGATCAAGTCAGATAATAGCATCTCAAGTGCTTGAATATAGGTGCAGGGATTACCACTGGGAGGTTTGTAAAAAAGTATAGTACTCTTGGAAGAACCACCATTTTGGAGATCATCACCGAGCCATACAGATAGCGGTAGCGAGATCCAAAAGGTCACCTAGGAGCGGAGAGCCCTAATCGATCTCGTCAGGTTGCCCTCTAGTAGGTCTTGCGGGTCTCTGTATATATTGATGCCTAATTATTTGAATGTGTGTTGCGCTACTGTTAGAGAGAGCTGTCCAAATTGAAACATGTCTGGGCGCTCACCAGGATGAAAAAAGAAGGCTTGTGATTTAGCCTCATTGATGGCCAAGTACGAGACCAGTTCAAATTGTTTAAAGTTATCCGGGATTGGCCCTAGGTCATTGGGTAGGTCTTTGGCGTATACCATTATATTGTTAGCATATGCTGATAGCACATGCGTGGCATTTCCCAGTCTGATCCCTAATTGCTTTGCCTCTGCCTGCAGCTTGATGCCTAGGGGCTATAGTGCGAGCACAAATAGCAGGGGTGATAGTGGGCACCCTTGGCGAGTACCTCTGCCTATTGGTTGTGGGAGTGATATGTGATTCCTGGTGCGGGCCCCCGCAGTGGGCCCCGTGTACAGCAGTTGTACCCACTTCAGATATTCTGGCGGTATGCCAAATTTCCCCAGTGACCTAACCATTTAATCCCACTGCAAGGTATCAACGGCCTGTCTAAGGTCTAATGTAATGCAGTCTGCATTCTGAGTGTCTGCTGGAATGGACCCCATGACATGGTAAATTGTTCTGATGTTGAGAGACGTGCTGCTCGCAGGAACAAACCTGCATTGATCCACATGTATGAGTTTGTGTAAGTATGGGAGTAAGTAGGGTGCCAGTATTTTATTTAATATTTTATATTCCATGGCAAGCAGAAAAAGGGGTCAGTACCCTGAGATATATGTAGCGGAGCGTCCTGGCTTAGGAATTGATACAACTAATGCTTGCATTGTGGTGAAGGGAAGGGTCCATGTGTCCATCGCATATTGGTATAGCTGTTCCAAATGAGGAATCAAGGCATCTGAGAAGGTGTTGAAGAATTCTATAGGCAAGCCATCAAGGCCAGGGGCCTTGTTGCGCTGTAACACCCGAATAGCCTCTCTGATTTCAGCTCTTGTAATGGGACCTGACAGTTCCTCCCTGGCGGTATCATCTGGCTGGGGGTATGGAAAGTCGTCCAGAAAGGCGTCTATAGATTCGCCTATCTGTTGCGCTGGAGCTTGGTAGAGCATTTCATAGTACTTATAAAATACTTTGTTTATTTTCTGCTGGGTGTGCACTGTGTTCCCTTCTGGTGTCGCTATTTCATGTATCTCAGCAGCAGGAGGTGCATTGAGTATAATACACGCTAGAATGCACCAGACTTATCAGCTTCTATGTGTTTTATCTGAGTGTACGTTTTGTAATCCATTACTCTAACGCTCACCAATATTTCGGCATGACTAATGCACACCTCTTGCAGTGCCGCTGCTTTGGTGGGATCCTTTTCCGCTTCCTGCTCTATCGCATTCATGGTGCTCTCAACTGTTTTAAGGTGATTGTGTATTTCCTGTCGCACCCCTGCAGTGGTGCGGATGGCTATACCCTGAATGATGGTTTTAAAAGCATCCCACTCAACATGTCATGTGGAGGCTGTATCTGCGTTTTCTGCAAGTAGTTTGTGATGGTTACTGCTAGTGTGCTCCGGAAGATGGAGTCCTCCAGCATCTAAGGCCACAGTCTCCAAGTAGGGACCTGGGTGGGGATCCTGCCCCATCCAAATGTGAGCTCTAGCGGGTTGTGATCAGAGAAAGTCTTCCCTGGGTATGTAGTGTGCGTTACTTGCGTAATAAGGGGAATGGAGCAGAGTATCCTGTCTATTCTCGTGTGGATTTGGTGTGTTGGGGAGAAGGATGAGTATTCCCTATTGTTTGGGTATTTATGTCTCCCAGTGCCCATCCCTCCCACCACCTGCACAGTGCCTCTGTTTGTTTAATGGATTCCGTTCCTGCAATCGGTGGATGTGAGGGGTCCATAACAGTGTCCATGACCGCATTGTAATCGCCCCCTAGTATCCACGGATAAGCCACTCAGTCCACCAGCACACCATTGAGACCCACAAGAAATGTATCATGTTCAAAGTTTTGGGCATAAAGGCTGCCCAGCACCACATGTGTACCATCCAGCGTTTCCCTCACTAGTGTGTATCAACCCAGCAGATCAGCCCTTGTCACTAACGCCACAAACTAGACTCCATTCCTGACCCATATGGTGGCCCCCTTTGTAAAAGCAGATTATGATGTGGAGAAGAATTGGCCTTTCCATTTCTTACGTAATTTAATAATCTCTGAATCAGTGAGGTGGAACACTTGTAAAAATACTATCTGGGCTCTACCTCTATTGGGCTGCACATGCATTCTATGACGTTTATGTATTGAGTCAAGTCCCCGCACGTTCCGGGGGATTATATTTTAGGTAACCAACATTTAAGCTCATGTTTGCAAGCACCGCGCACAGTAAACCAGGGTCTCTGGGCCAACAAGAGATCTCTTGACGTGTGTAGCGAGCCAGTTTCCCTAAACGCTCTTGAATAAACCTAAAATACGAGGTCCAGCGCTAAAACTGTACTGGTCCAAACTAGGATCACAGCAATGTGAAAAGTGAAACATTACAAGTTGCTTTTGCATGCTCGGGGGTGCATCCTATTCCATGCATGGTGATATGTACCGTTACAGAGCACTTATTGCCGGTCCAAACACAATTAACAACATACGTTTGCCAGAGCTGGGAAAAGATATATGCGCCGCTATCGACTATCATCTTACCAATTACCAATTATCATTGTGAATTGTCCAATCAGCTTACAACAGGCCCTTTCACTTTCACAAGGAAAGGGGACATTTATTTTACCCTAGAAAATCATCTGCTGTCTGAGGAATCACAGTGCGAAATAGGGCCATACTATTTTCCGAGTCAGACTGAATAGTGTACTCTGAGGATTCCGACGTCGATTGGGGGTGACAGTCTCCAAGTGTACTTGCTGCTGCGATCGCCTTCTCACGACCCTTCAGGGCTTGCTCCAGAGTGGGGTTTCTTGCTTGGGGGTTGCGGGCCAGTTTATTGCATTGTGATTGCCTTGCCGATTTGTTGTAGACTTGGAAATTTGAGGCATGCCTTATTAGAAAGTCCCAGATGCCGGGGGGGGGTGGGCATTACCTCGAGCCATTTGTCAGCCTCCTCTGGAGTTTCAAAAAATTGTGCCTATTGGTTATGCATGACCTTCAGTCAGGCTGAAAATAGCAAGACATATTTAAGATTTAGCACTCTGAGCTTCTTTTTAGTAGCCTGGTATGGGGACCTTTTGCCTTGCACAATCATAGTGCAATCAGGGCAAAGTAATATTCTTCGATTCTCATACTGAATTGGATACTTCTGTTTGGCCCTTTGGAGCAGCAAGTCTCGATCTCTGAAATGTAATATTCTTGCGATCATGGGTCGGGGCAGGCCCCTGTCGTTGGTCGGCCCGAGGGGATCCTGTGTGCCCTCTCCACACAGAAAAAGTCTGAAAGACCCTCCAGGGCTACATGTTGACTGAACCATTGCTCCTTGAACATGGTGGCAGTGGGGCCCTCACTGCACTCCGGCATGCCAATGACGCGAACATTGTTCCAGCGGTTCCTACCCTCTGCATCGTCTACTCTGTCCTGAAGAACCACCTTTTTGTCATTGCAATTGTGTGAGTTGCGCTGCATGTTCTTTGTGCTGTTATATCAACTACACCAGTGCTTTTACAGTGGAGGCCAGTTTGGTATGGCCTGCCTTTAGGAGGGTGAAGCATGTTGCGAGGGAGCCAATCTGTTGCTCTATGGATTTGCGCGAGTCTCTCACGTCTTGGAGGATGAGGTCTAGTTTGTCCAGGGGTGATTCCATGTTTGTTGGCTGGATACAATTCGATAGTGGTTGCTGGGTGTCTGTATCCTCTTGCTGGTGTGAGTTTGTGGCAGTTGCACCAGGGAGTTTGCCTTTGGTGTGCCCCATTCCATAGTAGTGTACAGTATGCCGTTGGTATACAGCTAAGTGTTCTCACTGGGTAAGTGTTGCACCCCAGACCCACCCAGTGCAGCTACTGTCTACATGTGCCTGGATGAGCAGTATATGGGTTTGTATGTCTACCTGCTGTCGGCCTAATTCAGAGCAGTGGAGCGGTACAAGCCAGCCCAGCAGAGGCAGGTGGGGGCCAAAAGCATAGAACCCTCCTTGCGTAGCGTCCAGTCTGCCTCAGTCTCCCCAGGGCTCTCCACACACCTCGGCAGTGAGCTGTGCCGTGCCAGCAATATGTCCACGCTACACCAGTACCTCTTGAAAATTTATTCATGGCTGCTGACCAGATCCAGTCACAACTTAGGGTCTCCTCAGTGCTTTGCCTCTTATTATGCATATCGGAGGGATCAAGGATGGCCTCACAGTCCTGGCCAGTGGTTTAGGGGGTCAGCCTGTATTTTCTATGGTGTCAGATTTTTATTGGCCTTACCGGCTGTTGTTCTCTGTGACTTCCAGTGTGATAAAGGGCTCGAACTGTTCCCCAGACCCCATACACCACTGCCTGACTCCCAGCATGCACCAAGGAGGGGAGAAAGGTCTTGCACTAGGTCCAAAGGCCTGTGTCCCAGGGGTAACTCCTCACGTAGCAGGGGTTCTTCTGCCCATCCCTTCACCACAATAAGGGAGCCCCCATTGGTTCCCCGGAGTCCTCCAGCATTGTAGTAACCCCCACAGTGCCAGCATCCTCAAAGAAGGAGGAGGGGAAGGGGGAGAGCCCCGGGCTGCAGGTGCAGCTGTCTGACATTCGCAGGCCGGGGCCCCCTACCACTCATCTTGCTTCCTGGTGTGTCCCGTAGGGGTCTGGGTCCCCTCGGCTGCCTCACCCATCACCGCCGGGCCGGTCCAGACCCGGCCTCCACTCCACACCTAGGCCGTGTCACTATCGATTTCACTGTTCCTCCGCCCAAGGGGAGGGAGGACCCCAGCTCGTGAAAGCAAGGGCCCGAGCACGGTAGCAGGCCAGACCGGTCACCTGGTTTTCGGCCTGCGGCCCCTGGTAGCACCCTCCAGCAGCCTCTCCACACTCATGGGGAGAGGAGAGATCCCAAGGACTCTACCACCACGATCACAGAGCAGCACTCCACCCGCAAGGGCGCTTGCTTCTTCAGACGTAGTCAGTCCCGGTCACCGCTGCATACATATTTGGAACTTCAGTTCGGTCACCAGCGCTCCACTGACCCTCCTCATCGCTAGCGATCCAAGGTCGTCACCTAGTCAGGAGGTGGAGAGAGGAAGGCGCCTGCACCATTTTGTAGAACCACCGGCCCATGGATATTTGTTGTTTTGGTGGTGTCTATTTGGTCATACAAATATAATAATTTTTTTTCAAATTGGAGTTCGTTTTGTGTTGTGTGTTGTGGCTTACCTATTTAATGTATTGGTATTTTTAAATTATTGACACACCTGTCTCCTAAGTTAAGCCAGCCTGCTTGTTGCAAGCTACCAAGGGTTGAGCAAAAGAATACTTTATTGAGACCCTGACTGAACATTTAATTTTGTTTATGGCCTTATTACTATTGGTAATTCACTACTTATCACAACTAATGATCCACTTTCCAACATCATCCATACACAGGCAAGTTAACCTTTTTATCGCTGATTTTCATTTCGGCGGAGAGAAGCACAAGCTATCCAACACTTCCACCCACCTTAAAGCAACAGTTAAAAGTTGGTGGCATAGACAAAGATACAACGTTCATGTGGTGGTCTTCCCACTATGGGCCTGATTACGACCTACGGCACCTCTGATAAATGTTGATACCATGGGTTACGTTATTTATCTGGTGCAAAAAGTTACAGTTATTGCGAGTTCATGCAGGATGGCCCATGAGCTTAGTCTCAGAGAACATAGGTGCTGGAAGTGGGGGTGCTGGCAGTGCTGCAGCACTCCCAGAAATAACTATGCTGAAGTTCAGAATGTGAATGAGCAATAAAGATGTCTTTATATTTTGTCTTGCCATGTTTGCTGTGCATTCAGAGGTCAAATGTCTTTGTACAAATTGCTGCTTATTCCTTTAACATGGAAATTGGTGTTTACTTCTCATTCACTGAATACAAATTGAGAGCACTTTGTAAAGTGAACTATGTGGTAATCTTGCTGTAGTAAAGTGGTCTCGAAAAGAAAGGTTGCACTTTCAAACTGTTTTTTAAAAGAAACAGTATGGGCTGCATAACTATTTCAAAATATATCAGCAATGAAGAAAGCACAAATGAAGCATTTTTTTAAATTCTAAAGTATGATAGAAATAAACAGTTTTATTAGAATTAAAACAAATCAAGACATGTTATATTGATGGGCAAATGATTATTGTTTGCTGAAACCAGATTTCCAGACATTGTTGTTAGTGCTTTCTATTGTTTTACTAGCAAATTTGGTGCCCATTTAAGTGAAAAATGTGCTGACAGTGCACTACCATACTCTGATTTAATGATATATTGGTGACAGTATACTCCAAAATTCACACCAACCAGGTACATACCACCCATTTAACACTCTCCGTTTAGGTTACTTGCGTAACATTGATGGCAGCACCCCCACTCTGAAAAGTGTTCCATCACCACTGTCAGAGACGCACCAAAATGTCCGCATGCGACTCGACAAGGGACACTCCACGGCCCTCATCCTACTGCACCTCTCTGCAGCCTTCGACACCGTCTCACACCGCACGCTCACAGCCAGACTCCACAATGCGGGAATATGAGGAACCGCCCTCAACTGGATCCGATCCTTCCTCTCTGGCAGAACCCAGAGGATAAGACTCCCTCCCTTCCTCTCCAAACCAACAGAGATCAACTGCGGAGTACCCCAAGGATCGTCGCTCGGCCTCATGCTCTTCAACATCTACATGGCCCCCCTCGCCGCCATTGTCAGACAGCACGGGCTCAGCATAGTCTCATACGCTGACGAAACCCAACTCATCCACAAAGAACCCTCAAGAGACCAGACTCGGCTTCCAGGAAGGAATGAAGGAGTCACGCGCTGGATGAAAGACAGCTGCTTGAAGCTCAACTCGGAGAAGACCGAAGTCCTCATCCTAGGACCCTCCAACTCGGTCTGGGACAACACCCGGTGGCCCCCTGCCCTCCGGAGCCCACCCACCCCTACAGACCACACAAAGAACCTCGGCATCATCCTGGACTCCTCCCTCACCATGACCCGCCAGATCAACACCGTCACCTCCACCAGCTTCAACTGCCTTTGCATCCTCCGTAAGACTTACAAATGGATACCCCCTGAATGCAGAAAGACTATCACCCACGCACTCATAAACAGCAGACTGGACTACGGCAATGCCCCCTACGCCAGAATCAACAGAACCCTGCTGCTCAAGCTCCAAACAATCCAGAACCCCGCAGCAAGACTCATCCTAGGGACACCACGACATGAACACATGACCCAACACCTACAAGACCTCCACTGGCTCCCCGTCCAGAAGAGAGTGACCTTCAAACTTCTCACCCATGCTTACAAAGCCCTCCACAACATCGGACCCAAATACCTCAACGAGAGAGTCTCCTTCCACGTACCCAAAAGGAACCTCCGCTCCGCCGACCTCGCCCTGGCAGAGACCCCCGCATCCGCAGAAACCTGGAACGGTCTCCCATCACACATCAGTCGCTCTCCGAAACCTGCACACCTTCAGGAAGAACCTCAAGACCTGGCTCTTCAACCAAACCAGAGCTGCCACCACCTCCCCCCCAGCGCCTTGGGACCCCCACGGGTGAGTGGCATGCTTTATAAGCCCCTGATTGATTGATCGATTGATTGATTGATTGAAATGTGCATGATATGGTAAATACAGTATGTCTTCTCCCCTTAGATTTCAGCAGGTTTGACCTAGTTATTTAATGCATCTGATAAATATCAAATGTGCTAAATATCTTCTAAGTCATAATTTTGAGCCATGCATAAACAGTTTACGCATGAGTCGGAATATTATGAGGTACTCGTAATCAGACCCTAAAGAGTGTGTAAAATCATGTACTTTTGTCCCTTAAATAACGCAAAATATTATAAAAATTAAAGAAAATGACATATCAATTGTGCAAAATGCACTCTGAGGGATTGCAAGTGAAAACTGAACATAACTGAACATAAGGGCTTACCCTACACTCAAGTGTCCCTCAAGATACAGGCAAGGTACTAGTTTGCTGCGAAAATATCTCTTGTAATAAATTTTCCGCATGAACCTGTCAACCTCAAGTGTTTTTTGCTCAAAACAATTCAGTGCAGCAAGCATCTTCGAAACATTTCATGCTGGTAGAGCTGATCCGTATAAACATGTATACATCACAACCGTAGTCTCATAGCAGAAGAGGTGTGGCACCCCGGCCAGGGCGACTGAGTCCGTACTCTGCGGATCACGGTTCAATCCCCGGCGCCGGCGATAGGTTAGCCCAGCACCATGTGACTCTGGGCAATAGCTTCCTTAATCTTCCGTACGGCCCCCAGCGCCTAACGACCCTCAAGGGTGATTGTTCGCGCTTTACAAATGTGGATTATTATTATTAGTCCTTTAGATGTGTAATCTACTGAAGTGTTTAATTAGTCAAATACCATCTGTTTAACAAATTTAAAAACCAAAGGGTACTGCTTGACAAGGAACTCGTTTTTATGACAAAAGTAAATCAAATCTGCAAAACACTTCCCTTCTTCGGCAGTCAGAAGATGCCCCTCTGCCGACATAGACATCTCAGAATGTTAGCATGTGTTTTGAGCTGAAATGTCCAGAACCAATTGCTGTATTTGCACTTAAAGATGATTCCCAAAGGAAGAATATCCTACTCTTCAGTCTGAAACAAAAGTGCCTGCTTTCAGTTGTCCTTCGCTGCTATAATCACACCATGGCGTCACTGAAAGCCCTTCACTAGTTAAAGATTAAAGAAAGTACACAAGGGGGCGTGGCTTGGACGTCGTAGCGACATGGCAGCTTCTACGTGAGCTCCGTGTGGACGCGGAGCTTCTCTGTCCTTTTCTCATCTTCGGACGCCGCTTCTTCACGCCTGGATGACACCTTCGAATCCATAATGGATCGGTGAGTCGGCATGCCGCAATTGGGGACTCCAGCATTGTTCTTCGACCTAGGAGCTGCGGCGGTGATTATTCCCTCACAAAAACGCGAGCGCCCGCCATTTTGAATCGCGGTGCTCACGTTCCGATTTTTCTTACTTCTTTCTCTTCAAAATGTAATGCCTGGCTGTCCATCAGTTTCATTATGCCCTTCCTGCATTTTTGTGAAGAGGACAGCGCAGTGAGTTATTTATACCGCCTTTCCTCGCCCATTTCACCAGTTTAAATGGTTCTTCACCGTAGCTGCTGTTATTTTCCTCAGAGATGCGAGCGGCCGCCATTTTGTATTGCTTTTTTGCGGTGCTTGGTTCTTTTTTCATATTTCTAATTGTGTTTTTCCCTGAACAGCTATGGAATTGCGACTTCTTTTTTTCCAATGTTCTTATACATGGTCTGAAGCTCCTCAAGGGCATTAATTGGTTATATTTTCTGCTGCCTCTTTTCAGCTCCTGCTGCTGCATTGGTTTTTCATGGACTTTACCTCCCAGTCAATATGTGAGTTTTTTCCTGCTTATGTTTTCTATGGCGTGAATTTCCCTCATCAGTCACGTTCTCCGCAATTACTTGCTGATTTTGAGAGACATTTTCCTTCCGACATCGCTGTGCCGAGTCCAGTCATGGTGGGGCCTTGTTAAACTGTGTTCTAGCGTCCAAAGGGAGTAGCTGCTCCGGGATAGGCTATATCATATCAGATTTCCAAGTCGTGTTCCTGCTTCTGTTGAATTTATTTACTACTATCCCGCGTTAAAGTGACGCTAAGCTTTTGTTGCTTTTGGACTACTGTATGCCTGACTTTCTACTGCTCAAGGATGTCAAACGATCCGCTTACGCCCAGAGCCTCGAGCTCAGGTACAAAACCGAAAAGGCACAAAAACGACCCGCCTTCACCGATTTTATCTTCACAAAACCCTGTCCTGGACTCCATCTTAGATGAGGTACGTGGCCTCCAGCCATTCATGTCCGCTACCAATGACAAGCTTAAACAAATTGAGGAACGATGGATTGTTATGGAAAGTAAGGTACTAGATCTCGAACAAAGGGTCAGCGATTTACAGGATATCTCCACAAAGATCCCTCTTCTTGAACAGGAAGTTCTTAAACTAAAGCTCCACACAGAGGATCTTGAAAATCGCAATCGCAGAAACAACCTTCGCCTTTTTGGCCTGCCGGAAAATGTTGAAGGGGCTGATCTAGTGTCATTCCTAAAGAAATTCCTTCCAGAGCTTCTAGACCTTCAATCTTCATCAAATCCTCTTAACATACAAAGGGCTCACCGACTGGGTCGGCTTATACCATCTGCTAACAGACCACGTGGAATTATAATGCTTTTCCTGGAGTTCACCGATCTTATGCAAGTCTTGAAAGCTGTTAGAATCAAACGCCGTCTTACCTGGTCTGGCCATAATATTTTTATATCTCAAGATATTTCCAATGCTACCAATGCCAGACGTAAAGAATTTCTTGCTCTTCGACCTCAGATGCGTCAACTTAACATTCAATATGGAATTCTTCATCCCTGCCTGTGCAAAATCACACATGAGGGTCGCACACGCTCCTTCGAGGACCCAGAAAAACTCTAACTTTTTCTTCAGAATTTTTCTGCACATGGCATGGACACTGGCTCTTGACTTCCTCCCCATTGATGGATTGTTTTTCTTTATTGATATATTGATCTGCCTGTTTTCCTTCCTTGTTTTTCTGTTCTCTTTATACATGTGAAGTTCTCGTACATTTCATTGTTTTCTTCACCTGTTTTCATGGTGGTCCTTGTCCTTCGGTGTCACTATGCTCCCCGTTCTTAGATCTTCTCTCTTGTTACAGATCTGGATGTTCTTCCTTGATCTGTCTACCTTTTTCCACTTACTCCTCTTGTTGCACTCTCTTCCCTCTTTAATTTATTTCTATTTCCCTTTTCCTCTCTCTTCCTTATTTTTTATTCTATTTTCTTGCTTTGGTGTTTTTTCCAGGATTTTGTTCTTTGCTTTAGCTATTAAAAATTGTCTTTCTTTTTCTTTTTTTGTCACTCCTGCAGTTATGTGGTCCTATGTCCGTACGTTCCCCTCCATCCAGAAGTATGGTTAATGTCGTTTCGTGGAATGTTCGTGGTCTGGGTCACCCGGTCAAACGTCAGAAGGTATTGTCTCATCTTGCTAAATTTAACACACAGATTGCTTTTTTACAGGAAACCCATTGCAATGACACTGAATCTCTTAAACTTAAACGTCAATGGGTTAACCAGATTGTTTTCTCCCCTGCTATGGATCGACATGGTGGTGTTGCTATTTTGTTTCATGAATCTATTAATGCTCAAATTTTGTCAACTGAATGTGATCAAAATGGTCGTTGGGTATTGACTGAGGTTATCATAGACAAGAAGCAGATAGCTTTTTTCAATATTTACGGTCCTGTTAAACCAGATCCGGAATTTTGGCATTCTATAAAGTTGAAACTTCTATCCATCTCCAATCCTAATATTGTGGTTGGTGGTGACTTCAAAAATTGGTTAGACCCGTTCACTGATAGACAGTCCAAATGCAAGTTCAAACCTGACAAATCCCACAAATCATTTCAAAATGCCATCTCCTCCCGCCCTCTATTTGATTCGTGGAAAACGTGTAACCCTGATACCTCAGAGTTTACGTTCTTTTCACCCGTACACCATACTAGATCTCGAATTGACTATATACTGGTCTCTAAAGCATTGTTACCTTGTCTACTGTCCTCTGACATTGGGTCCATTTTTATATCTGACCATGCTCCTGTCTGCACCCGTATTGATTTATCCCTCACCACTTGTGAACAGGGCAGATGGCGCTTCAATCATTTCCTGTTATCAGAACGTGCTTTTATTTCAGAAGTGACTTCCTTTATCAAGGAATTCTTTTCTTTTAATAACTCCCTTGACACTTCCTTGCATAACACTTGGGATGCTTTTAAAGCATCTTTTAGAGCCTTCACTATTGCTTATTCCTCAAAGAAGAAAAGGGTACTGCACACTAAATATAAACAAACTTTAGCCCATATAAAATTGCTTGAACATAATTATTTTTCTTCCAAATCTTCCTCATCATTGCAAGATTTAATAAAAGCTAAGTCCACTTTAAATAAGATTATTACCAAGGATGCCTGTAATATTCTCCTTAAGATTAAGTCGAAATATCATGGTGGCCAAAAAAAAGCCGGGAAATTGCTTGCTAATTATCTAAAAATTAAATCAGAACGAAAAGTTATTGGTCCCATTCATTCAGAGCTGGATGATACACTCCTCTCATCTGATTCTGATATTATTGCCTCATTTCAATCATTTTACAAGCTCTTATATACCAAAACTACCAATCCCTCTAAGGAAGATTTGGTCTCTTTTTTCCGTGATATCCCTAAGCCTAAAACCTCCCAAGATGATTTCCAACCCCTGGAAGAAGATATTTCCCTACAAGAATTGAATGATGCTCTTAAATCTTTGAAGAAAGCAAAAGCTCCTGGCCCCGATGGCTTTTCAATTGAATTAATTTCTGCTTTTTCCTCAATTTTTACTCCCAAATTACTCGAACTTTTAAATTCCTTTATTTCCAACTCCCTGGCATGTGGCTCTTTTTTGGAAGCTCTTATTGTTGTACTCCCCAAACCTGGTAAAGACCCATCCTATTGCAAAAATGTTCGTCCTATTTCACTAATTAATTACGATTGTAAAATTTTTGCAAAAATATTGGCGTCTCGTTTAGAGAAAATTATCCCTATACTCATTAACCCAGACCAAGTTGGTTTTGTTAAAGGTTGATTGGCCTCTGATAATGCCAGGATGTTTTCCAATATTCTTGCCCTTAGTAAAAAATATCCTTCCCCGCTAGCTGCTCTATCCTTAGACGCAGAAAAAGCCTTCGACCGTGTTAATTGGGAATTCTTGATTTATACATTACAATGGTTTGGTTTCTGCCCGAAATGTATTTCTTATGTTAAATTGTTATATACTAATCCTAAAGCTTGTATTTTTGTTAATGGTCTCTCTTCCCCCTATTTTTCCCTGCAGAGAGGTACACGTCAGGGCTGCCCTCTGTCCCCATTATTGTTCCTGCTATGTTTAGAGCCTTTTTTGGAACGTATTAGGAATAAACCTCGCATTACCGGTTTCAGTTTTAAGTCTACACAAATTAAGATGTCTGCATATGCTGATGATGTTCTTGTTTATATGTCCAACCCTGAATCCTCCTTACCCCCCTTTTTACAGCAAATTTCATCTTTTGCTAAAGTTTCAGGTTACAAATTAAACTTCTCTAAGACTGAAGTTCTACCCTTAAATCCCTCATGTTACAGATAAATGTTTGAGATATCTAGTTTTACATGGTGTCCTCAAAAAATTAAATATCTCGGCATCTGGTTCTCCCCCAACATTCGTGATACACTACTTCATAATTTTTCTTCCTAAAAACTTAAGATTACTAATTTGTTAAGTCTTTGGTCCCCTTTGTTTCTCTCTTGGTGGGGCAGACTTGATACAATTAAAATGATGATTGTCCCCAGGTTCTATTTATACTGTCAATGTTACCATTTAAAATTCCTAGATATTATTTCTCTCAGATTAATTCACTATGCTCCAAGTTTCTATGGAATAACAAACATGCACATATTGCCTTATCTAAACTGATTCGACCTAAGAATGAGGGTGAAGTAAGATTCCCTGATTTTAATTTACACCATGATGCATTTTTGATTCGTCATTTCTTTGTTTTGTCTAAGGATTATCAGGATTTACCTAAGCCTCCATGGGTTACTGTTGAAAGCTCACTGTTAAATGATTTTTCAATACGTGATGTTGTTCACATGTCTAACTGTACTTTTATTTCTAGGTATCCTATTTTGAAACATTCTCAAGTTTTGTTGCATACACTTTTCTTTAAGTCACTTAACAACTACCAATCTTTTCTAGCGTCATCACTCTGGTTTAACAAATACATCAAATTTCGCCACAAATCATTTTACTACAAACAATGGAAAGAAAAGGGTTTTTATTATGTACAGCAAATGTTTGCCAATAATGTAATTCTTTCCTTCCATCAGTTGCAAGAATCTTTTCATTTGCCTGATTCCTGTATCCAGCAATACGATATTTTAGCTCCAACTCTTCAAGGATGTATTCAGCCCTTCCTCTCTCTACCAACTCCTACTTCCTTTCTTCCTGACTCTTCTCTATATCAAATTTCTAATGACACTATTCCTACTGCATATTTCATCTATAAATCTTTATCTTCCCCTATTGTCACTCGGAATAAGTCTAAGGTTGAATTGGATTGGGAACAGGACCTCTCTTTGACCCTATCTAAATCACAATGGGACAAGTTCTGGCTGAAAATATTTAAGACATCTAAGGCTGCTAATCTCACACAATCCCTATTTTTTATTTATAATAGAGTTGTTATTACTCCTCTCTTGCTACATAAATTCAATCATTCTGTCACAGCATCTTGTTGGTCTTGCCTTAATGCTAAAGGTTCTTTATTGCATCTATTATTTTATTGTCCTAAGGTTTATGCTTTCTGGGATGCTATTTGGTCAAAATGTGCTGTGATTTTTTCTCATAAATTACAACTTAATCTTCAAAATGTATTTTTAGGCACTTTGTCGCCAACTTTTGATACGGTGACTCCTATTTCACCCTTACTGGATTTATTTCTTGCTGTGGCCTTTAAAGTTATACTAACTTGTTGGAAAGACAACTCTAAACTATCCTTTTTACATTGGTGGAACTTTATATGTGATGAACATAGAATCGCCTCTATTCCTCAACCCTCCATTTATCTTCAAATCAAATCTGATTTATTATGGCTTCCCTTTACATCTTTTCTGTCACCAACATCATAATCTCTTTCCTCTTTTCTTCTTCTCCTCTCTTTCTCTTCTTCTCCCTTCTCTCTGTTCTTTTGTTTTCTTTTTCTTTTTTTTCTTCCCTTTTTTGATAAAAAACAAAAAAAATTAACCTATTACTTACAGATTTTACTCATTCTCACTATGCCCTCAGGTTCTTTGTGTACTATTAAAATACAATAATTCTTGTTCTAGCCTCTTGTTTTTAGCAACATTATTATCTCTGTTCATAAAATATACTACCTTTTTCTATGTATTATTTGCTTAATGTATTACTACTACTTTGTATTTGCCTATATGCTTATACTTATACTCTTATTGGCTTAATTCATACTTGTAATCCTGTGCTTTCTTATCTTAATAAAAATAATTTAACAAAAAAAAAAAAAAGAAAGAAAGTACACAAGTGTAAGCCCAATTTATAGTCCTTGTGCCCTTGCATAGCAAGTCCGTCCAACTCTTACCTATGACATACAAACAGATCCACTACTTATGGCATGCACCTAATAGCCAACCAGAAGCAAAAAATTTAGAGGAAGGCTGAATCGTGTCAAGGCGCTCTGCCCTCTTTAGCCCCCTCGCCCCTTCATTAAGGTTACATCACTGTTCTCCCATTGCTGGACCAGGTAATCTTATGAGCCTCTTAGCAGAATATAGGAGTGTGTAAAATCAAAGATTTTTTTTCGTTTGAAATTTCATGAAATTCCATGAAAAATTTGCAAACTACACTTATGCAGGGAAATGATGTGCCCTGGGGTTCCACGCCACTTTATTACCTTAACAGAGACCTTACATAAAACTTGCAAAATATCAGCAGGAGACCACTTTGAGCAAAGTGTGTCTCTTGATGGGACATTTTCTTTGCCAATAAATATCCACTGGTATCGCACAAGGATTTTGTACATGAGGTGCGCACTCAGAAAAACAGGTTGCACAATATTGGTGAATGTGAATCAGTTGAGGTAACGCTTTAAATTTTTTCAAATTTTGCAAAGGCATACAAATGACATTCCCCGTCTAAACTGGTAAGCTTGTCTGCTTATATTTGCCTTACAAACCAGAGTGATTCGAACAGGCTGAAAAAGTGTTATAAAGCCGTGTTCAAAACTAGCAATAAAATAAAAGAATAACTAAGAAAGATTGTTAATTTGCAAAACCAACAACACGTTTACGATGAAATACCAATCAGCCATAGTTTACTTCTATCCAACCGTCGATTACGTCCTGAAACTCAGATAAGACTACATATAAGTGTCATTTCTTGACTTTGGCTTATGTGAATATTTCACTGCAATTGCAATGTGATAAATGGCCATCATTGGGGTGGTGACGTGCTTTTTAGGGGCAATTCAAAAAGTGCGTTTTGTAATCCTTTCAGTAGTACTACAATAGTACTACTTAAGTATTACAACATGCTGTTCACCAACCTACGTTCAGAGGTTCTCTTCAATAATTTTCTGTCCAGAGGTTTCTGCCTTGAGTAAGTATAAGTTTTAGTGGTAAATGTGTGAGGGAGAGAGGGGAGTGCCTGAAACATGAGGAATACTTTCTGCCAAATGGGAAATGTTAAAAGAGATTTAAGGAGGGGTTTAGGGAGTAATGAGTACCCACCCACAAAAGAGAAAGCCCACTGACATTCTCCAATTGAACTTCGAAAGCTACAAAAATCAAAACGTACCCAACATAGTTGCGAACATACTCCAGCACCACAAATTGCCCACATTACTGTTGGACTTGGCCCTTTTTGCAGGTTCACCCCTAAACATTTTGCCTTTCCTGTGACCTGGTATTGGTGGTCCAGTGTAAAGTGCATGCGCTCTCTGAGTGCGTGTGGTGAGATTGGCCTGCCCTCCCATAGGAATGCATGGGGGATGTGTGTGTCCATGGTAATTACTGATGTGAGAGGAGTGCAGGTTTGACTTTAGTATGTGCGAACTCGTGAGAATAAATGCTGCGCAATGGTGTGCGCAGATCTATGGTGACTGGTGGAGAAGTGCCACTTCTAGAAGTTGGCATTTCTGTGTGCTATGTGTCTGCCTGCCTGATGTGGAGTGCATGTCTGGCTTGTGATTGACAGGTGCTGGATGTTGTAGGGAATTCCAGGAGCCAGGGTGAGTCAGCCCAATGGTGAATAGAGAGATTTGCATCTAGCTGGGAGGGAGGAGTTGCACCTGGGACCTGAATAGGGCTGTGCCTTCCCTCCCCAATGCCGGCTCCGCCCCCTGTGGTGCGTCTGATCCCTGAGCCCCCACCTAACAAAGGAGAGAGGAGCTGAGCAAAACAAAGTGCTCCAAAGCTCCCCCCTAAACCAGTTGCATCTGGTTTCCCCCCAGCCCTGTGCTTACAGACAAAGGAAAAGGGTGCATAAAAGAAGGGGCTGTGACCCCATAAAAGTGTGTTCTGCTGTGCTGGTCCGGACGCTGGGGGCTGCTGCTGCTGGGCTCCAGGAGGAACCGCCACAAGGGACTGCCTCCCTGCTGGAGGGCCCTGTGTGCTGGCCTGCCTGAGCCCAGCCTTGTGCCCCCTGAACTTTACCTTTTATTTGGAAGAGCGCTTGGCTCTTCATTGCTGGGAAAAACGCCCCATTTCTGACCCTGGACTTTGACTCTAGCGCCTTGGGAGCATTTGGCATTCACTTTTGAAGAGTGCTTTGCTCTCTGCAGGTGAAGAGCAGCGCTTCTGATTTTAGTTGCAGCACGGAGCTGCGATCCTTTCAAAAAGGGAATCCCCGGCGTGGAGATCCCCCCGGAATCCTCTGTATTCCAGGAAGCGGGTGCCCACCCCACATAATTGCTGCTTTTTGGCATATTTGAGCAGACAGGTGCCCACCCCGCGTTTCTGCCTCCTATTCCATTTGTTTTGTAGGCGGGAGCACACCCCGCGTATTTGCTGGATTTTTTTTAATACTCCTATTTAAAAATAGTAGGCGGGAGCCCACCACGCAGTGAGGAGGCAGCGCGACGCACGCAGGGCACCGCAGGGCTCCGTGTGGTGAGAGAGCCTGCATGTTGAGGAGTCGGCGAAGAGGGAGACCGGAGGAGCATCCCTGAAGCCAGTGAGTGAGGGCTTTACTTTGTGGGGATACTCCCAGCTGCCCCGAATTTCAGTGGGCAGCTGGAACTTTGGGATCCAGTTCATCCCCAGTGTTGGGGCCAAGTTCCTCAGTGGCGCCGTCTTAGCGGGCCACTGCGACGTTGGGGGCTATTCTGTTTGAAGTCCCTAAGAGGGGCTTTCATGGCACAGTGAGTGCCAGTGCTGGTTCTATCTCCAGCTGCACCGCCATGGCGGGCAGCTGCAACATGGGGCATTTTTGGCAACAGAGTCCCAGAGAGGGGCTCAGTGGGCACACTGGTGCCCAGGCTCAGTTCTACAGCTGCCCAGCAATTAGTTGGCAGCTGCCACATTTATGCTTGGGCATCTGCGCACTTTACTTTGCTGCTTTTGCAGCCCGCCCTGACATTCTCGACATTGGGCATTTTGAGCCCCCGTGAGAGGCCAGTTGGCCTGGGGCCAGTTTCAGTGTGTTGTGCCCCCGATTGGGGCCCACTGCTTTTATGCCAATTATTTCCTAAGGTGCTTTTGCTTGTGATGTCTACTGTAAATGCCTATTACGTAATGTGTGATGCTAATGAGGTTTGGGCCTAATGTAAGTTTTATGCCTAAGGTAATTCATGCGCAAAGTGGTTTATGCATCCTCTGTTTTACATTGCAGGATCTCATGCTAAGTTCCTAACTTTACCAGTAGTTACTGGTTGTGCGCTACATATCCTATTTGTGCTACATTTACAAGTGGTGATTTGTGATGGTTTTGACAGAGGCCCCATTGGCCCTGTCGTGTGTAAATAGTCCCCTGGGAATATTGCCTAGTGCCAGTTGGAACAGTGTATATCATCTGATTATGTTTCTAATGTATTTATGACAATACAAAGGCTATTTTTATATATAGCAAAACCAGGAGTCAAGCTATCCTGGCTGAACCCAGACCGACTCGCACGGAGCCCAAGTCGCATGACCGACACGCACAGAAAACAGGGACCTCAAGCAATAGAGATCTCCGCGACCGACGCGTATGAAACACAGAAGAAAGTCAGCGTGAACGAGCCGGAGAAGCCCGCATGAGCCAACACCAGCGTCCGTCTTGGTCAGAAGAACGTCTCCTTCATGCCTAGAAAACCCAAATGAAAAAATAAAAAAAAAGGACCAAAGAAACAATGACAAAGCCAAAAAATATTTTAAAAAAAACTTGGAACAAAGACACACCCACAACTGCACCTATATAAAGGACATCAATCACTACCATGATCCTTTGCAAATAGAAGACAACAGCTAGCAGAAAACACCATCACATAGCAACCACAGACACACTCACAACACACCCATCACACAACTTTCACACCATTAGCACCTCACCAAAAGCACCCTCACATACAGCTAGCAAAACCAACACCAACCTACCCTCACTTGCACCCTCACACACACATCACTCACCACCAACACCCATCACCATGCCCCCAAAGAAGAATCCTAAGTTCACAGATAGTGAGTTAGAAGTGCTGGTAGACGAGATCATGAGAGTAGAGCCACATTTGTTTGGTACATTGGTCCAAAGGACCCCCATGTCACAGAAAACAAAGATGTGGGCGAGGATTGTGGCCAAGGTGAACGCACAAGCACCAACGTTGCGCACAAAGGACGATATCCAGAACAGGTGGTATGACGTGCGCAGGAGGGTCAAGAAACTCATCGAGAAAGATCACGCCTTGAGTCAGCACACTGGCGGTGGCCCTCCTGCCAAACCAGTATACTTCAGGTCCTGGAAGGAGAAAGTGCAGGACATCCTACCACCAGAGAGTGTCCATGGTCTAGCAGACATACTAGAGCCTGGTGAGTACACAACCAACATACTCAATATTGTGTGGCAAGGGACAGTGAAACCATGCACCGTTAGCAAAGCCACAGTAACCAATAGATAATCATCCCAAGATGTGTATGCTTGTCAGACAAACACAATACCTGCCATCTCATAATGACTTGTACAAACCTACCAACAATTAGAGCAAGGCAGTGGCACAAAGCCAAATAAACACTGTCAGAGAGTTTGCCACCACAAACACACTACCTCACAGTGCAGCTGACTGACAGGAAGGAATAGTGGGTATGCAGGTGAAGTGAGTGTCTCCAAAAGCATGATGGGGTTTGTAGTCACAGATAATGCTCCCCCTCAAAATTGGCCCATCAAGACCTCTCTGAACCATGCCCACATCACAGGGAGTGAAAAATGAATGACAAGATGGCTGACACTGGGTCCTGCTGTGGGGAGCACAATGCCCTGGTAGGGGTTGTGCTCCAATCAGAAGCAGGACACCACTGACTGACATCCTGAAAGACAAGTTGCACGCCCTCCAATGGAAGCACGTTTCATGGTGGGATGTCTGGCCGGGTGGGAAGGAGGACTGACAGCTCTGACCATACTTACCAGCATGTGGAGACACACACACCCCTCAACACAAACTCCACACAATTCACCGTGTAGAATGCATTGACTCACACCATAGTGAAATATCACCCAAAGATACACCGTACTGGGTGCTGCTGTGTGAAGCACAGGGGCTCTCTTTGGCCTTGTAGCCAAACAAACCCCAGGACTTCACAGTCAGCCATCTTGCCATTGCTTTCACACCCCCTCACAGGGAAGCACAGTCAAAAGGAAGGAAGTATGGGCATGCTGGGAAGGGGGGTGTAGCCAAGAGCATGATGGGAGTTGCAGTCACAGACATTTCCCCCCCACCCACATGGCCCAGCAAGCTCACACTGAACCATGCTCACCTCACAGGGAGTGGGAATGGACTGACAAGATGTCTGACACTGGGTTCTGTTGTGGGGAGCACAAGGCCATGCTGGGAACTGGGCAACAACACACACCAGGACTGCAGAGTCAGCCATCTGGCCATTGCTGTCACACCCCCTCACAGGGAAGCAGAGTCAAAAGGAAGGAAGTATGGGCATGCTCGGAAGGGGGGTGTAGCCAAGAGCATGATGAGAGTTGCAGTCACAGACATTCCCCACCCACCCACATGGTCCAGCAAGCTCACACTGAACCATGCTCGCCCCACAACAAGTGGGAATGGACTGACAAGATGTCTGACACTGGGCTCTGTTGTGGGGAGCACAAGGCCATGCTGGGAACTGGGCAACAACAAACACCAGGACTGTACTGACTGACATCCTGAAAGTTAACCTGCACGCACTGCAATGGTGGCATGCTTCATTATGGGATAACTGGCCTGGGGGAGAAGGAGGCCCTGACTTTTAAACAAATAACACCAATGCTGGCCATAGACACACCTTCTATGCTAAAATACATTGCACATGTGGTACCAGTCACTAACAAAGATGATGCCCGGGCAAGATGTCTGACACGTGGGCCTGAGAAATAATGTGGCTGAAAATCACACATACGCACTGGCCAAACAAAACACAGCCATTGCAACCATATGTTCAAACTCATTGTCTGGGGATGCAGTGTCCATGGGTGCCCCCTGGCCTGGCTGGGGAGGTGTGTCTTGCAGAAGACAAGTGTGGAGATACATATATGGTATATTGCACAAAACACACAGGAACTCACATATACATCATTGACAGGGGACATCTGACAGTGAATGGAATAGACACACCAATATAGCCGACAACATAGCATGGTCTCATTCATACTCGGTGCTGTTGTGAGCTGCATTCTACTCCTACATCGTGCTGCAACATATGCATCCTTTACACAACACACCACTCACTGACATAGACACTGTAGACACAAGGTCTAACCTGGACTGCATTGGAGGAGACATGCTACTCACAGCAGCCAAACTGCAACACACACACCACCGGCCCTCACTGTCATGAGCATTGAAAAGCCAGAGTGCTACCTTGCCCAATCCATGTCACCATGGAGAACATTGACAAGTCAAATCACATATGCATGTACAAAACTCAGCACCAGACTCATTAACGATGGTGACATCATCACTTGTATGAATTGAGATGGGAACTAGGAACACTGCAAAAAAACACTTTCTCCAAAGAAATCACAGGCATACCGGACTGTGACCATGTTTTACCAATACACCAATGTGGCGCACAAAGACTAGCAAAATCTGCTACCACACATGCCCCAATCTTAAAACATATCCTCAGTGGAATTGCACGTATGGCCTTGTTAAAGCTCAAATGTGCACAGGGATGACACACCTGTGTCAGCAACGTGATGGCCCTTGAGTAGTAATGGTCATATACAGACAAATCTATACATGAGCTGGGCATGCATACACTTCGACATGCACATTGAAATGTTTCATTTTGGCTGGGCAATGTGCCACAACAATATCAATCTCTGCCCGTGACAACCTTGGACAAAGCAGTGTACAGGCAAGCATCCGGACGTACAGTAGAAAATGTCATGTATGTGAACCATTGATGCCTGTAGAAACATAACTTACATTGTGTGTCTCTTCCAAACACAGGTGGTGCTGGGGACACAGCACCAAATGAAGAGGAGTCCCTGTCCCAGACTCTGGTGGACCCTCAGCTCTCTGGTGTGGATCCGTCTCTGTCCTCTTTGGATGACGACGAACAACCTGGCACCTACGATGTGAGTCATCATGCAGCACCAGCAGTACCAACATCTGCACCCCCTGTACCCACGTCTCCAGCATCTGGAAACAGACAGGGCACCCCCGCCAACACGGACAGACCAAGGCCACAGAACACAGAACACCGACAGCACAGGGACACAGGACCCCCAGGAAGCTACGGAAGACACCTCCAGCAACAACACCCAAGGGGTCTCAGTGTCATCTGTGCGTGCCGCCGCAGGTCCTGCCTGTGTGGACAGGGGTGCAGGGAGGTGTGGTAGGCAGAGGGCATGTCTTGCAGAGGGGTCTGGACTGCATGATGACCCCGAACTTGCACGCATCATAGATGCGTACCAGGATAGCACCAGAGGATTTGGCCAGGTAGTGGGGATCCTCAAGGACATTCAACAGGAGCAGGCTGCCCACCATGCCAGCATGGAGGCAAAGTGGGATGCACTTACTGCGGTGCATCGGGACATACTCCTAAGCCTCCGCCAGATCAGCACAAACATGTCCACTCCTCCCTGTGTGGCCACAACATATGTTGCCACACCATCTGCCAGTGCCACACGGAGGGAGGATGACTCTGGCGGAGAGTTCTCTGCACCGCAGACATCTGCACCTGAGGATCCCCTCCGAAGAAGAAGAGGGGTCGTTCGAAGAAGGACAAGTGAGATGCAGATGTCCCTGCACATCCCCTAGGGCCTCTAAACCTGTTCTGGACAATGTTCTTTGTGCGCAACCCGTTCACCTTGTCGTATCTGACACAACTCGCCTACATGACATGGAGGGTTCATGTTGGTCCAATGTAGCAGATGACTGTGGACTTTACTCTGGACATTTCAGCTACCAACACTTCTAGCTCTACTGTGAACTTTGGATTCAAAACCCAATGTACAGCACCCACCATCATGTGCACTATCCTCACACATGTTTGTAAATAAACTCACCAGTACATCATACTTGCCTCTGTTGTGATTCCAACTTGTCATGTGTCATGGAGATGTTGATCTGCTAAACAATGTGAGTCATGGTGATGAGACACATGTGAGGGAGACACACGACTATGGCACCACAACACATACTCACCATGTCCATGTAACTCATCCCGCAGAATGATGTTGACCTGAAATACATTGGTATGCACAGACACAACACCTATCCACAGTCAGTGGTAACAAGCCCACAGGTGAGGTAAGCAAATGTCAGTCAGATGTGGGAAGACAGACAACACACCTAACAAAGCGTAGCGCAGGTTCATTACACATCATCAACATGTTTATTCCACAATAGTTGCAAGGTAATTGTACGTTACAGTGGACACACGGTCACAAAGTGTCGTAGACTTGAAGGCCAGGGATGTGTGGCACATCACTTGATGGGAATTGACAACTTCCACACTGGTGTTGACCAAACTTCAGGCAAAGTACCCTGGGAAGGACAGACACAAGACACAAGTCAAAAGCACAGCAGAACAGGAGAGAAATGCAATACACATGCACAAAACATGTCAAAATAAACCTACACAGAAACAAGTTAGCAGTTCGACACTATTGTGGAGTACAGACCACCTGAAAGGACACATCACTGCATGCATCCAGTCAAGTGGCACACAGACACACTCAAACAGCAACAGAGCAGCCACAACACATTTCAGGCTAACTCCATACATTGACATAACAACACTGTAAACTCACATTCAAGTGAAGAAGTTGTTGATGAGCTGTGTGCGGACATCACCCTCATCATCATCATCACTTGGCATCATGGCCCAGGCCTGGATGCTACACAGGTGGCGGAGGTATGTCATCGTCATTCTGGATGAGAGACAACTTCTTCCGCACTGCCATGTTGTGTAGCATGCAGCCTACAAGGATAATTTTGCACACCTTTGCAGACTCATATGTGAGGGTCCCTCCTGTCTTGTCCAGGCAGCGGTAGCGGCTTTTCAGGAGACCAAATGTCTGCACAATCACCCTCCTGCTCTGAGCATGTGCTTCATTGTAGCGCATCTCAGCTGGTGTCACAAGGTTCCTGAGAGGTGTCAGCAACCATGACATGTAGGGGTATCCGGAGTCACCTACACACAAACAATTGAACAATTAGCAGAGTTTGGAAAGAGGGTGGAATACATCATTGCCAAACACACACAATGGTAAACAGTCAGTACACACCGACAAGCCAGGCACGCTGGTCTGGCATCAGTGACATCAGCGTTGCAATGCGACTACTCCTCATGATGTAGGCATTTTGCACACAACAGGGGAAACGTGCACACACATGTGTGATACACATGTCTGCAAGACATACCACCAGAGCATCGATGGAGAGGAAATGTTTCCTGTTCCGGTATGCCTGCTCATGTGCCTGTGGTGTATCAGGGCCACATGCGTACCATCAATAGATCCGATGACGTTCAGCATCCTCCCCAGTGTATAAAAAGCATCCTTTATTTCAGTGGGTTGACCTGGGCTAGGAAACTTGATGTACAGGTCAAGGAAATGCAACATCCCCTCCAAGACATCGCGTAGCACACGACTGAACATAGTTTGCGACATACCACCAGCAGTAGCCACAGTGTACTGGAAGGTACCAGTAGCAAAGAAGTGCCGGGCTGCCATCACCTTCACCTCTGGGGTCAGTGCTGTAGGGTATGTCCGGCCAGGTAGCAGATGTGGCACCAACTGCTCTGCCAACTCCTCAATCAGTGGCCTGGTGAAGCGGTACCTTCGGATGCAGTCGCGTTCCTGCATGGTTTCAAGGTCTGGGAACGGTCTATGGACAGCTGGTGCCCTGAGTACAGAGATGAACAAAGGAAGATTGTCGATTCATCCACCCATATGGCTATGACCAAACAAGATATTACATGATACATCATGACAATACACAATGTACTGAGGTGTGTGCTGTTGGGCATGGACACATATGTCACCTACATGCCCATCACCTCACATCTCAAGTCCACATGTCCACATAAGTCCCATGTTGTGCAATGGCCAATCATTGGGCTGTGTCACACACCTATGTACTGCTGTGACATTACAAGCACACACCACAGTGACAAGAGAGGCCTTATGTCTGCCAGGCATCACAGAGCTTTGCCATGCAGATACCACATGGACACTGGCATGACATGGCATATCATATACACGCCACAAGACAACCATGAGTCCCACAGGTAGTGGACACTGTTGTCTCTGCAGGCCCTACATGTACGTCTCTTAGACACACAGACACAACATCAATGTTGATGCACAAACCACATGGATGTGGAGACTATCTCCCATTGGGCACATTTGATCAGCCACATCTAAGACACAACATGCACACAGACTGTGGGTGTACATCAGAATTGTGGCTATAGGTCTCACTGTGATGTACATACCATCACCCCCAGGACTCAGGATGTATGTGATATGTCCTAAACATATCCAACCTGAAACTGTGTCCATGACTCATGCCCATAACTGTACAGTTGCACATCACAGTGGTAATGTGCACAACACACAAAGGATTCTGTCCCCATGAACATGTGCACAGCCTGGGAGTGGCTGCACAAAAGTGCCATACAACAAACCAAATGTTGCCCCCCCAAACACACAGGGAGTGCAGCCTTACATGTCATGGGACCCTGTGTGGCCAATGCTGTAGTGTGGCAGGTGTGCACCTGAGTCCCTGGCAAGTAATTGTGTGTTGAAGCCGTCAAATAGTCACACCAATGAGGACCAACGCGGGTGACAATGCGTATGCATTGCACTGTTCAGGACCGAGCCGTGCATACGCTTAGCCATTGACTGCAATGAAGTCCGACGTGGGTGACTATGCGTACGCATTGTACAGTTCAGGACCGAGTCGTGTGTATGCTTAGCCATTGACGGCAATGAAGACCAATGCGGGTGACTATGCGTACGCATTGCACAGTTCTGGACCGAGCCATGCGTATGCTTAGCCATTGACTGCAATGAAGACCGACGCGGGTGACTATGCGTACGCATTGCACAGTTCAGGACTGAGCCGTGCCCATGCTTAGCCATTGACTGCAATGAAGACCGATGCGGGTGACTATGTGTACGCATTGCACAGTTCAGGAGCGAGCCGTCCTTATGCTAGCCATTGACTCCAATGAGGCCCGACGCGGGTGACTATGCATACACATTGCACAGTTCAGGACTGAGCGATGCATACGCTTAGCCATTGACTGCAATGAGGACCGATGCGGGTGACTATCATGCATACGTATCGGGCAGGCATGGTCCAACGCGGGTGACAATGCGTACGCATTGCACGGTTCATGACCGAGCCGGGTGTGCGCTTTGCCATTGACTGCAATAAGGTCTGACGCGGGTGACAATGCGTACGCATTGCACGGTTCATGACCGAGCCAGGCATACTCTTTGCCATTGACTGCAATGAGGTCCGACACAGGAGACAATGTGTACGCATTGCACGGTTCATGACCGAGCCAGGCGTACGCTTTGCCATTGACTGCAATTAGGCCCGACGCGGGTGACTATCATGCATGCGCATCAGGCAGGCATGGTCCGAGACAGGCGTACGACTTGGCCATTGAATCGTATGGAGACGGGTGCATGTGTATTTTCAAACGACGTGTTGTACAGTCAGTTGACCGAGCCGTGCGCACCCATTGGCTCTGGCTTGTCATGGAGACGGATGCAGATTCAAAACTTGTACGAGTGATGCGCTGGAATTTCAGTTGGATGCCTACAACAATGTTGCAATTCCTGGGGTTTTATGAAGGTGAAGATTTGAATGATGCGGAAGCCGTGTACGTGTCGTACATTTCCATGGATTGGCCAGATTCACAGAATGCAACCGTGTTGGACCTATCACTTTGGACACATGGCCCAGATTCTGCCTCTGCAGCACAGATATAAGGCTGCCTGGCCCCCAGGGAGCTCACTTGCCTGCACTACATGCTACTGGACCACATCCCTGCTACCACTGCTGCTGTCTCTGCATCCTCTGGCTACTGCTGTGGCACGTACTCTGGAGAGGGCCCCAGCCTTCACTGTGGAGGAGAACCAGGCCCCGCTGGACGGGCTCCTTCCACAGTACAGCAAGCTGGATGGGAAACCAGGGGAGCAGGTGAGTGTGCAGTCCACTGCCTTCCTAATTGTGCATATTGTCTGACTAGCAGTGTAGGAAGGTGGAATATGACTATATGGTTGCCCCCACTTTTTGCCTAGTGTTTTGCTGTTTTTTTACTTAGCTGGACTGGGATCCTGCCAACCAGTTCCCCAGTCTATCTGCTTTCTCTGTAAAATGGTTTCCATGTACATTATGTACATATCTAATTGGATTCTGGAGTGCCTTAGTATATGGTATACTATGTACCTAGGGCATTGGTTCCTTAGAGGCCTACCAGGGGCTCAAGCCTGTATTATGCCACCCCTGGGAAGCACTCCAAATGGCACCTCAGGTCTGCTACTGCAGCCTGGGTAAAGGTGTGCTTACACCCCTTACAGTGGTATGGGCTACCTATATCACTCCCATTGCACACACATATAAAACCTATAAGTCACTCCTATGGCAGGCCTTGACAATCCTGAAGGCAGGGTGCTTGGTTTTTATGTGAGAGGGTGCCCCTGCATGAGCAGAGCCCCTCTGCAGCATTCGGAGTATCTCCTCTGATGCTGTTTGTGGTGCAGCCTGACCATATTCTTAAGTGCATTATAGCCGCGCGGTAAATGCTAACTTTGGGATGGCTGCACAGAAACATGTCATGTTTGGTGTCAAACGCTTTGGAATACTACCCAGAACTGGCAGGGATAGTATTCCACCCTTCTAGAGGGAGAGACATGTTCACACTGGTTTAACCCGGTTTGACTTTCTAGAGCCCTGGCATCACAAAATGGATGCCTCTGCCACAGACACAGGTCTGGCCTCCTGCTGCTGACCGAAATTTCAGCAGGGGAGGCCTGGACAATAGTTTTCCTGTCCCAGGGAGGTGTAACCACCTCCCCAGACAGGCAGATGTGTATTGGGGCTGGGAGGGGGCACTCTGGTGCTTTGAAGTCCTGCACTGGGAGCACACTTGGTGTCCCTGTGCATAGTCCAGTTCAAACCGGTTGCAGGGGCTACCTGCCCCTGCTCTGGTGCAAAAGTGGACAAAGGAAATGGGTGTAACCATCCCTCTTTCCAAACCCTCCCATAGGTGGGTCCCTAGAGTATGTCCAACCCCCAAATTTTGTTTAAGTATTGGAACCCAGGCTTGCGACTTTAGATCACCCTGGACAAAACTCTGCAATATATATCCTGGACCTTTGACGTTTTATCCTGACTAGAAGACTGAAGAAATCTCCCTCAGAGTCAAGGAGTGACTCCCCTGCTTGGCAGGCACCAAAGAAGCAACTGTCCGGTTTGCAATTCCAAAACTCCCGCAGGACGCTGAAGTCTCTGCATCACCAGAGGTAGATTTCCTGGCTTCCCCGAGGCTACCCTGAGTCCACAGCAAAGCTGAGGCCCATGGTGACGAGGAACCATGACCCCTGGGCACTGCATACTATTGCTGGTACATCGACTTCCTGTTTATCCTTGAAGTTCTGCTTTGGGCTCTGAGTAGCCCCAGCCTCGAGCATTGACTGCACCGCAGATCTCTGGGCTCCACTCCACGAGTGACGCGTGGGCAGGGTTCCAATGCGACTGCTCAAGGCTCCTTCACGATCGCTAGCCCGTTGGCTAGTGGGTCCTCACGAAGGCAACTCCTCTTCTACTTGGGCTTCTCTGGTTGCTCCAGATGTGCCCTGACTTACCCTTGCTGGGTGAGTCCCTCAGACCTTGCTGGTCTGCACCAACGTCCTTCTTCTCTTTCAACGGGACTTTCCGTTGCCAAGGGTTGTTGGGTCCATTCTGGTCGCCGACACTGCAACACTCGACAGACTTTGTGGGACAGCTCGAATCTGGCTCATGGGCTTTGTCGACACATCCTGGACCTCGTGGCTGAAGAGTCAAGACACCCGTCAACTCACCTGAAGCACCCGACATCTGTGGGCATTGGTCCATCCTGCCCTCGGTCACTGGCAAGTGACCCAGACTCTGTCCCCTCTGCTTTCAGATTCCTTCCATCCTAGATCCAGGCTTGGATCCCGTCAGACACTTCTCCTCTTCACGGCAGCAGCAGTTCTTCGCCAGCTTCCATTGTAATCGATGACGCGACCCGACACCAAAAGACACCTATGCATCCGGCTTCCCTGGGTGAGGTAACACGAGTACTCCGGTGCTCCCGTGGTTGCTAGCCCTAGAACTCCTTAAGTCCAAAAGGGTTTGGTCCTAACTTAATTCTAAGTGTCCCTAATCTTTAAATTTCCAACCGCGACATTGCCCATAGAAGCTAACAGGAACCCGCGATTGTGTTTACACACTGCACACGGCCCCCGTGGGTCCCCTGTGTCACTACCTAGGGTGGTTCCTTGGGGTCCCAGCGATTCTACAGGCTCTAGGCCTTGTGTCTAGTTCAGTCGTGGTTCATATACCACTTAATTGGAATATGGTTTGGCACGCCCCTAGGGCCCAAACGTGTATTTGTGCTATTACTGTTGATTGCTAACTTGTAAATTAAGTACTTCGAACTCCAGTCTCATAAAGAGCCTAGAGGGGTGTGTTTTATCTTAAATACATATATTTTAAATATATACCTGGTGTGGTTGTCCTTTCATTTGATCATTCAAGAGATTAAAGACTGGTAAAATAAGCTGCTTTACATTCCTTCAAGACTTAGCCTGAAGGCTGATCTAGATAGCTACCACTAGGATAGCTTTCAATAAAGGTTGTCTTTAATAGGGGTGGGCGGAATTTGCGAAATTAACTTTCGCAAATTATCGCGAAAATGTTTAAAATTATCGCAAACAAGCGGAAATATCGCGAAGATGCGGAAGTTTTTTTCCGGCATGTTCGCGAGATTTTCTGCATGGTTGCGGGTCTCCAACTTACCCATGTGGTTGCTTGTGGGCGCGGCCATCTTGTTTTGAGTTGTCTCGCGGTGCATGATCGCGAGAAGAAAGACGTGATCGCGCGACGCATGAAGTCATTGCGGGCGCGAACTGTCGCGAGCCAGCGCAAATGGCTAAAAACAATACAACATCTCATGGAGAACGCGATCGGATCAAGAAAACTTGTCGGCGAACGCAGGGATTCAGGTAAGGCGATCGCGCGTGTGCGAGAATGTATTATTTTACAGCGCGAGCAAGAAACAAATTATCGCCAAGCTGCGGAAACCGGAATTTTTGACATTTTCGCGCTCTCCGCGGAACGCGAAAATGTCAAATTATCACAATTGCCGCGAACGGAACGAAATTTTCGCCCAGGCCTAGTCTTTAACCTATCACCATAAGGGGTTGTTTGGACTGATACAGGGTGCCCACTATAACTAGTGGACAACGTCTCACAAGCAGTACTAGCAGTGTGTACAGAAGTGGCAAGCATACTCACTGAGTACTTTCATCCCCCAAAGTGTGTTGGTACATGTAATGAACAGGTGTTCTGCAGCTAAAGTGCATTTGCGCAAGCTTAAACTTCCCAGGCATTGTTAACATGTCAGACATGAAGGGCATTTGTCCTTTTCCATGGGTGCACTACCTATGTAACTCATTTTCCTTTGTGATGACGAAATGTTTATCCAACTGTGTGCAGCACAAATATGGACCATGTGTGTTAATGGACTTTTAACTTTGTCATCCTCACAGGTTGATGCCCACCAGAAGCAGGAGATATGGCTGACCATCGCCCGGGCAGTTCTATCGGTAGGGTTCTACAAGCGCCAGATCTGCAACTGCCAGAAGAGGTGGCAGGACCTTTGGGGCTGGAGCCGGAGGATCGCAAGGGTCCAGCTGAAGCTGTCGCCTCCTCTCAGGAGGGGCGGACACCGGACCCTGACCCCCCACATGCTCAGGATCCTGGCGGTGGTCTTCCCGTACCTGGCTGGGCAGCTGAAGGCCAGACAGCAGCAAGGAGGGGGTAAATCCATGCCTAATCTGTGTACTATGTCTGACATGCTAAATGCAGTCTTTTGGCCTGGTCACACTTCCACATTACGTAGGTCTTGTAGTCCAATACTCGGGTCCCTCAATTGTGTGATTCACCCTCCTCATCTGATCCACAGGTGTGGACCCTACATACTGTTGCTTGTGTCACTAGGGCACTGTGTCCCTGCAGTCAGCTATGCTTCAGCTTCCGGACAGCATCTCTTACCATGACTCTGTTGTGTGTTTCATGGGTGGGTCAATTGTTTACATAAGGCCTGAGATCTGACATGTGATCTGTGTGTGCCCTTGATATGTGTTACAATTGCTGGTCTGACTCACCATATGTGGCTGGAGTATTTCAAAGAAACACATGCAGCAGGGGACTCGAATGTGTGTGCCTCAGGAGTATGTATATCAAGTGTGTCACACTTGCCTAGCCACCTGACTACTGTCCAGGGCTAAACACTGTTTCACGTAGACCTGGGCAGTCATGCCTACTCAAGGGCATTTAGAAACACTCTGTAATCCCACTCCTGTGTATCAACTTACAGGTTGTGCTTAGTGACATGTGCCTTCAGGTGTCTGCCTCTGTGTCATTGTGGTATGGCTTCCTTTTCAGTACAACTGTGGTGTTCATGAGTTTGAGGGTCAGCAGGACATCTGAGATGTGACTATGAGAGACAATACCTGTGTGACATATAGGTGTGTGATCACTTGACAGTGCACAATGGTGTATGCAACTGTGCAATTCAGGTAGCTGTGTTACATACACAGCAGACTGTGATGTGCTAATGTACAGGGAGTTGTCTTCGCAGAGACTCATATGTCTGTTTTGTATGATGTGGGGTCTTCTGGGTCCAGGATATGTTGTTTGCAGGGGATGGGCAAGTGCACTTGTCAGCTGCAGAGTTTGCTTTACCCATGAGCTATGATTGTGACACAGTGCATACTGTTGTTGTCTGGATGCCCTGCCCCTGTGACAGGAGACAGTGTTGACTGACGTTCCAGGCATGCCAGTCCCATGGCATTTAAGTTGCTATGAGTGATCCTGCATTGTGTTCAAATGTGCTCCATGCATCCCACTCTGGCGTTGACTATCAGGACATGAGAACATCATAGTGTGTGTTGCTGGCATGCATCACAAGCATGTGAAATGAGACTCTGCTCATCCCTTCATCCTGACACCTGTACTGAGTCAGTGGCAAGGGATGTGATATGTGTATAGTGACATACTCCTACATGTTCACTTGCATGTCCAACAAATGTGTAGGTGGTGCATGTTGACACATTGGGGTATTAGCATCCAACATGCAACAGACATATGGGTGCAAGTCCAGGAGGGATATGAGTGCCATGGTTGATGGTGAGACTGACAATTGGCTTATTCTAAACAGTGTGAGCATTTTGAGCAGTGTTCTGCTGAGGATGCCAGGGCTTGCCCTGTGATGTGATGTACTCACTGTGGTGTGTGCAGCCAGTGCAGGTGACTGATATTGTTCACTTTTTTCCTAATTCTATCCAGATACATCCACGGCCACAGGAGGGGACAGCTCCACGGACCAGGAAGAGCCACAGAGCCTGACTGGGACAGAATGCAAGGAGTTGGATGGACACAGTGGCATGGAGGGCGAGTGGAGCCACACCGAGGAGTCCTCAGCAACATCCACCCCAGCTGATGGCCACGGCAGCTCGGAGGATGACACCCTTGTGGAGGCGGGTGTCAGCAGCCACCAAACCCCAGCTAGTGAGGCTGTCCCCGCCACCGCCCCCACCACCACCATCACCACACTCCCATCGGCCCCCATCCCAGAGGTCTGTCGAGGCTCCCATGTTCGTGAGCATGTCTCCTTTGTGCCAGGCACCACACCCCCTGCCCCTGTGTCCCCTGCTGCCCTGAGTGAGGAGTCTGTGGACTTGCTTCAACAGATCCATGTAGGGCAGACGTCGATGCTGAAGGTCCTCCATGCACACACAAGTCTGTTGACACAACTGGTGTCATTCATGGAGGGCATTTCCTTGGGCATGTCTGCCCTACAGAGGACCAATCAGTCTGTGGCCTCCTCCCTGATGGCAGCAGTGTCCCTCCTCCAACAGTACCGCATCCCTCCTACCCCTGCACCACCCACGATTCCTAGCATCCTACCTGTCCCAAGCACACACACACCAGCACATTCTCACAAACCCACAGACACGGGCAGCACACAAACATCCAAACCAAGGGCTAGACATGCACACAAGCAAGTGCAGGGGTCTGATACCACACTCACAGGGGTTGGTTTGCATACACACACACAGTCATCCACAACCACTCCGCAGTGCTCCGATACCACTCCCTCCCAGCCCCCTTCCCTTGCCTCACCTGCAACCTCATCTCCACAGAAGCTCTTCCTCTGTGACCTTGGCCTCTTCCCCACCAACCCAGCAGATCCAGCTTACAAGGGGAAGAGGAAGTCCCCACACACAGAGGGGAGTGCCCCTCACACCTGGACACCCTCCCCCAGGCACAGTCAGACTGAGGTCCCCACCCGCAAGTCCCCCTGGAGCCGTAAGTGCAAGACCCCACCCTATGAGTGGGGGTGGCAGTAGTGATGGGCAACATAAGCCCTATGGGTGGGGGTGGCAGTAGTGATGGGCAACATAAGCCACATGAGTGGGGGTGGCAGTAATGATGGGCAACATATGCCCTATGGGTGGGGGTGGCAGGAGTGATGGGCAACATAAGCCCTATGGGTGGGGGTGGCAGGAATGATGGGCAACAGGTCCCCGATGGGTGGGGGTGGCAGGAGTGATGGGCAACATAGTCCCTATGGGTGGGGGTGGCAGTAGTGATGGGCAACATAAGCCCTATGAGTGGGGGTTGCAGTAGTGATGGGCAACATATGCCCTATGGGTGGGGGTGGCAGCAGTGATGGGCAACATAAGCCTTACAGGTGGGGGTGGCAGTAATGATGGGCAACATAAGCCCTATGAGTGTGGGTGGCAGTAGTCATGGGCAACATATGCCCATGGGTGGTGGTGGAAGGAGTGGTGGGCAACATAAGCCCTATGAGTGGGGGTGGCAGTAGTGATGGGCAACATAAGCCCTATGAGTGGGGGTGGCAGGAGTGATGGGCAACATAAGCCCTATGGGTGGGGGTGGCAGGAGTGATGGGCAACATAAGCCCTATGAGTGGGGGTGGTAGTGGTGCTGGCCATGCAACCCCTATGGTGGCCTGTTGCTAGTGACCAGGATATGGATCCCCTGTGTGTGTGTGACATTTTGCGGGTACGTGTCGTTTGTTTGTGTGGTGGGTGTCTGACTTACCGTCTGCGCCGTCCGCATCGGTTCCTGATCCGGTCATAGATGTACAGTACTGGTATGACCTGCGCGATGGGATTCATGATGTGTTCGTCTCATACACGCTGCTTGTTGCTCCGTCTCTTACCCATTGCAAGCTGGTCCGTCTCGTAGCCGTGGATTGGGTTCTGGCGCAAATCATGCCTGATATGCTTCTTTTCCGGATGCTGTGACGTGCCGTACGTGGCGACCCGCCCGGCACGTATGATTTGCGCATCGTACTTGTCCGGCCGGAAACTGCTATGGATACTGCTTCCGGGCGACTCGGTTTGGCATTCGGAGCTACGGCTCGGACGGAGAATGAAGCTTGAATAACAGCCTACGTGTCGGTCGGATTTTTGTCAGTTATGCGCATCGTACTTCATTGCCCGGACGGACCGGCTCTGGGTACGAGTCAGTCGCAAGGTAAGGCTACGAACAGCTCTCGGAGAGCTGTCCGACCCGGATTGGAATCAACCCCTCTGTGATTTGCGCAGAATCACAGGATGTGGAGTCGACCCCGAGGCTCGAACCTTGGTTTCCCAGCTCCAAAGTAGGCAGTCTAGCCGTAAGACCACATCCTCTCAGTTACCAGTAGTAGCATATATTCATGTATTTCTAAAATAATTAATTAAAATTAAATAAAGTAAATACAAATATTTTAAAATAATATTTAAATTGCTCCCACAAGAAGAAATATATTTGTATTGACTTATGCTGTATTAAACATAACAAAAATTGTATCTGGAATGAATTTACATTATTTTACTATTGAAAATATAAAGTGTCCAGTGTTTTTCACTTCATAAGAGGTCAATAAATAATTTAGAAATAATATTATTTATTTTAAAAATATATGTTTTTAACATTCAATTAAATTCATATTTATTTTTAAATAGTTAAAATAAATTATTTACACTTTCCACTATTTCCCATCTCCATTATTTTCTATGGGAGGGTGTTGCAGTATCAGTGGTTGGCTATGTGCAGTGCTGGACTAACTACTGCTCCTTTTGGGTTGTAGTACCTTATACTCATTAATGTGGCTCCACTGCTTGTTTCAAGGTGTTACCCTTTTGAGTAACTTTGCACTTGTAAATGGTAAATAGCCAAAGGTAGAAACGTTACTGAAAAGTGTAAGAGTAACCATATCTGTGTTAGTTACTCTAGGTCTAAATGAATAGCCCCTATAGAGCTATCTGTAATAATTATTGTATTAGCTTTACTCTTCTATCAGTCATGAGGTTATATATTACATTCATTTTTGTTTGGTTATTGAGCATCACAGAATGTACAAAAGCATTTATTTTACTTACAAGGCACTTTTGTTTTTTTCTGCAGGAGTTTGTATTGGGTCTGGCGGCAGTCTCTTGGTGCACATGAGTTGAAATGTCTGCATGGGGCAGGTGTGCCAAAGAGAAGTAGGTTGTAACTTTGGAGCGTCAAAAAGTCATGCTATCATTCAATTCCATTCAAATATCTTTATTTCGGCCTTTCTGGCCATAAAAGTACATCTAAAAATACAACACATTTCATACAGTTTAGTTATGCAAAATGAAATAAAGTCCTGCACAGTGCAATATTTCAAAGGTCTCAGAAAAAGCATCAGTATATATAAAACTACTCAATTATTATACAGTAAAAAGGGTTAAAATTGTTTAAAAGGTTAAGAAGATCCGATTAAACCAGGCTAGATTTTAATAGAGTTAGACGGACACACCACATAGAGAATAAGTATCGGGAAACTGAATACACAATAGGGAGTCTGGTATCATATTTTAATATCCTATAAGCCTCCACACAATGAGTTGTCCCGAGATTCCGGCAGACCTGCTGAAGCCATCGGTGCCTAATCTTCTTGTATACCGGACAAACAAAAAGTACATGTTGGTCCGTTTCTGGAGTGTTATCACAAACCGGACACCCCTTGGACTGTGCACCCCCCAGTTATTGGTAAAGACACGGAGTGGTAGTACACCGTGCCTAAATTGCAAATAAGGTTTTTTAGCTAGGGGGGGCTGAATAGCGTCAAGAACAGGTTCTAATCTGTAATGGTCCTTCACTTCTAAAAATTGTACAGTCAGTGTGCCAGTGATGGAATACCCCTTAACCTGATTTACCTTATATTCTCTGAAGAGCTTTGAAAGAGCCTTCCTGGGAATTGTTGGGCAGTATACTTCGGCGTTAGCCCATAAGTCACCCATCCTTAGAGCAACTAATGTATTTTTAATATAGGCTAACCATGGGATTTTACCTGCCCCCTGCAAGTTTAAGACCTCCTTTATCTCATCCTGGAAAGCCATTAACTCTGGTTTGCACCATAGACGTCACCAGTGGAGAGGGGGCCTGAGGGCAGCTTCCTCAGCAATTGGACCGACCCCAAGATCCTTACAGAGTGGCATCAATGGTGTACTTTTCGGGATGCCTAGAATTTGTCTAAGAAATACATTTTCATTCCTAGAGAGGGGATCAGATGGTTGATGGCCCCAGATTTCTGCCCCATATAGGGCTGCCCCCCTTGCTTGTGTCTTATAGATTTCCATAACCGTGCCAACCATTTTATGAGTGGTTTTCTTAAGCATCTTAGCCAGCCCCCCGAGGTTTGGGCCAGTCTTAAGCTGGCCTTCCTAATTTGTGCGTGCCACTGCATTTTATCAGTGAGGGTTATTCCTAGATAATCGAAAACTAAAACTTTTTCCAGTAGTTTCCCATCTAAGCTGGGATTTGGATGTGTGGAGTCACCTGCATTAAAAACCATATATTTGGTCTTTAACGAGTTTATCTACAAACCCCTACTTTTGCAGAATGACTGGAAGTATCTAGGGTACGCTGAATTCCCATCGGGGATTTGGATGGTAGCAAGGTGTCGTCGGCGAACATCAGGTCCGGAACCCTGTGATTCGCCAACCTGGGGGCATCTACATCCCTCCCACCAGTCATGTCCTCCACAAGGCCGTTAATAAATAGACAGAAAAGGGTTGGGGCCAAAACACACCCCTGTCTTACCCCTCTATCTATAGCTATAGGATCTGTGAGTTCACAGTTTTTCCCATATCTAACTTACGCATAGTTAGATTTGTGAAGCCGCTTCATCTGATGACAGAGGTACGGAGGGACCCCCATACTTGTTAAGCTGGACCACAATTTGTCCCTAGGGACCAGGTCAAATGCTGATTTTAGGTCCACAAAGATCAGATAAAGGCTGCCGCCCTCCAGGAGCACTATCTTCCAATAGAGGAGTTGCAGCCTTAGAATTTGATCTATTGTGGACATCCTTGCTCTAAAACTGGCCTGGTAGGGGCTAAGTATAGAATACTCTTCCATCCATCTCTCTAATCGAGCCAAAAGCACTCGTGCATAGATCTTTTGAGAAACTTCTATGAGGCTAATTGGACGATAATTAGCGGGGAGAAGTAGACAACCCTTTTTGTAGATCGGTATAATGTCTGCCCGCAACCAGGTTGTCGGAATTGGCATCCCCTGGAGAATAGCATTAACCTATCATTCAATAGCAGCCTATTTGGTCCAAAGCATGTCTGTATCCAGTGGCTGTATTCCTGATATAGAAAACACTGTTACTCTGGCTTTAAAATTTGTGATAGTGTTGCGGGACAATCATTTTCAAAGTTCTCAGTGTCGAGAAAATGGGAATCTAGAGGAACAGCTGTGACCCAGATGATGACTTTATGTACATGTATTCTTGTATTCGGAGGTGTGATGATAACATGAGTATTACTTCGACATTCTGCCTGGAGATCAGAAGTCATTGGACGCAATGCATTCAGTGTATCCAAGGATCTCTGCTCAAGTCTTTGGAAGACATCTGAGATGACATTAATCTCTTGTGTTTTTAACTTTCAGTGAACTGTAACTGAGCATTATGTTCTTACACACAAAATGAAACCTTTGTTCTTCCCTTTTTTACATCACTGTAGCAGTTATAGCAGTTGTAACCCTTGGTTTCAAGTAGCACACAGGAGGCACAACCTTCCTCTTCACAAGTAGGTCATGTCACATTTTTCCTTCATCCAGTTCCAGGACTGTTCTGAGAAGGTGGTGGTGGAGTGCATTCGTATCCTTTAGATTCAAAAATGTATTCCTCAGGCAAACTCACATTTCACTTCCCCACCACTACTGTGCTTCCTCTGCCAATTTACCATGGTCTAACTGGAAAGTTAAAAACACAATCTTGGTGTTACCAGTTGTATCTTAGTTTTATGGACAGTGCACACTCATTGTGGTGCTGAACACAGTGTAAAAGTAAACAGAGACAATAAGTGCCAGAAAAATGAATCCCTCAACAAATCTAGGAAGACCACTAAAAATGCAAAATTGCTAAACTCTCAGTTTTATTTATGCAGGAAATCCATTTCACCAACGACAAGGAATTTGGCAATAGAGGAAGGAGCATATGAGATGTATTCATTTTAAAAACTGATAACAAATAAAGGGAGAGGGGAATCTTCTTGAACTCACTTTACTTCAGAGGAGAGATCCATGGAGCAGGTGGATGATGAGAGATAGCTTGGTGTGAAAGACTTTTCCAGATAGAATGACTTTGCTCTTGCTTTTGTATACCCACGAAATCAGAATCAAGTCAAAATGTGGGATATATTTTTAACCAAATTGCATTCATATAGGAGAAAGAGTGTAGGAAATTGGATTATTAATTAAGTGGGATTACTACCCACCTCAAGAAGTAATATAAATCGTTGTCAGCGTGAACCACCTAAGTCACTACATATATTGAAGCTCAGTCTCCAAATAGCTGTTGTACAGAACACATAGGCTTAACTGAAAGGCAAAGGGTAAAGTATTTATGCAGTACCAAACAGTAATAAAGTAGAAACACAAAAAAAGAAAAATTCCAAACCACTTTGTACAAATAGAGTAACTTTTATTAAACAAACTGACACAAAACCAAAATATACCCAATAAAGGAAACCAGAGATAGTCATTTTATTGTTGAAATAAAAATAACTTCAAGAGCATTAAACACCAAAAGTGGTAAGCAGGATTTGAGGCTGACCATGATGCGGCACAAAGCATGGGTGGCTAAAGAAACCAGGGAACAGATTTACTAAGAGATTGCTTTGCCCTTGCAGCATGTAGGGTGATGGAAGGGAAACTCAAGCTCTTAACTGATATTTGTGTGGCTCTGTATGGCATAGTAAATCTTGAGTAACCCAAGGAAGTGCAAGTCACTGCTTTGCGTTAGTCTGTGTGGGGAAGGCATTCTGTGGGTGGAGCGCTTGCACCCATGGTTTTTGGTGCATTCCCATATTTACTAACACTAGTAAACATGGGAATGAGTCAAAATGCTACGCCTTCACAGATGAGGCATAGGGCAGAGAAATATATTTATTTCTCCTTGTTATTCCATTTTTCCTATGTGTGCTGCAGTCTGCTATACTGACATCAGACATGAAGTTGGACTTCAAGCATGCACGTATTTACTTAACCAAAGCACATTGGGTGAATTTGAGCATTCAAAGATGATATCTGGAATGATAGAGACAGGTTTAAATAATAATTTATTTCTGTTCACCAATTAAGGTGCCGATTCCGATCCTGTAAAACCCGGGTACGAACCGTCGGACGGAGCGTTTTCTCTGTCCGACTCGTACCCGGGAAAAACACCTTACAAACCCGCAAGTACGATTCGTACAGAAACACCATTTCCGTACGAATCGTAAAAAACACTGACCGGCTAAACTATACCCACAATTCGGATCCGGGACACCGCGTACGCGACATTCGCACGGAGTCAGGCAGCGTTTTACGGATCACCAAGTACGATTCGTACCCACAGCACTTCGGACGGCAACATTTTTACGGGACCCAAAAAGTGCCGGAAAAGCTAAGTACGCCTCGAAGCACGACAAAAAGGGGGCCCAGTATGCACTGTACCCCCATCCCTACACGTCCGCACCGTACCCACAGCCCCCCCATGTACGCACCGTACCCCAGCATCCATACGTGTATGCACCGTACCCCCACCCCCGTAGGTACGGAGCATACCCCCACCCCCATAGGTACGGAGCGTACCCCCACCCCACCCCTATGGACGGTGCGTACCCCCAACCCCGTAGGTACGGAGCATACCCCCACCCCCGTAGGTACGGTGCAGACCCCCAGAGCTATGCGCTGGGGGTCTGCACCGTACCTACGGGGGGGGGTATGCTCCGTACCTACGGGGTGGGGTGGGGGTACGCTCTGTACCTACGGGGGTGGGGGTATGCACCATCCATAGGGGGGGTAGGGGTACACACCGTCCATAGGGGGCTGGGGGTCCACACCGTACATACGGGGGTGGGGGTACGCTCCGTACCTATGGGGTGGGGTGGGGGTACGCTCCGTACCTAAGGGGGTGGGGGTACGCACCGTCCATAGGGGGGTGGGGGTACGCACCATCCATAGGGGGGCTGGGGGTACGGCACGTACATGGGGGAGGGCTGGGGTTACGGCGCGTACATGGGGGGTGGGCTGGGGGTATGGTGCGTACTTGGGTGGGGCTGGGGGGGTGTTCGGCGCGTATGCGGGCACATGTTTGGATGTCTCCATGGTTGCTATGGGAGTTCGCTCCGTACGGTGTTTTTTCCATACGGTTGTGCATTCGGACGGACGGGGCGGATCGTACTTGCTCGCTCGGACTTCAGTTTCCCGATTCGTACGTAAAACTGTCCGGGGACGTGTCGGACACTTTTTCCGACCCGAGGACGTGTCGGGGAATTTTCCCAATGCGATTCGTATGGATTTTTTAACATACGAATCGTACTTGCCAGTTTGTACGGGACTTGTACGATTCGTACGTAAAAAAATCCGGATACGATTCGTACGGGGAATATTTTTAACGGATCGGAATCGGCACCTAAATGTACAAACAGAAGTGTGGAACTGCCATGGGTGTGTTTTCTCCCAGCTATGCAAATTTGACAATGGGCTGGTGAGAGAAAAAAAGTAGCTTGGGGTGGAAGACAAGAGAAATACTTGGACAATATCATCTTATGAGCTAGATATATAGATGACTTATTCATAACATGAAATGGCACCAGCCATGATTATAAAATATTTTTCAAAAATCTCAACGGGAATGAATATGGTTTAAAGGTTACTCACACCATTGCCAAAAAATGAATTGATGTTCTTAATATTGCCATCTATATTAAAAATAGCACACTAGAAACAACTACCAATTCTACATTGCACAGCTTGAGTTATCACCCCAGACACTACTCAATTGTATCCCATATGGTGATCAACACATGGTAACTTTGAAACAAACTGCAAAGAAACATGGCAGAGATTCTGCAAGAAAGGATAAAAACAAAAACACACATAGAGAGTAAATGAACTATCAAAACACATAAATCGAATGGATACTCTTGTCATTAAGAAAGAAAGGCAAATTGAAAAATGTAAAGACAATGAAATCAGATTAGTATTGATGTATAGACAAGAAAGTGTTCAAATCAAAAAGATATTTAAAAAATACTCTACCATCTTTAAGGAAGACCTTGGTATAGGGGCTAAACTCAAACCAACAGTTTCCATCACCTACAAAAAAGATCTATGACTTACAGATAAATTGATGCAAAGCCATTTCAAAGAGAAATAGCCAAAAATGTGGCTGAGTAGATATCAATGGCTTTCGAAAATGACTGAAATGTAAAGTATAAAAAACAGGCAAACATATAGGGAAAGAAATAGATGACAAAGGACAGCAGATAATGATAAATCACAAGATTGACTGTGAGACAACACACATTGTATATATATCCTCAAATGTAAATGTGGCTTGTGACGCTATTTGCCCTGTAAAAAATGCATTCATGAGCACAAAAGGGCCAATGAAAAAAAGATGCCACATATTCAGTTGCAAAACATCTCATGAAAGAACACCAAGGAGAAACAAGGAAACCCATTGTCTATTATGGAATAGAGCATGTGGCAAAATCCCCCAGAAAAGGAGACAGAGTGCACCTCTTATGACAAAAAGAATGAATATATATATAATCAAGCTCTGAACAAAAAGCCCTAATGGCCTTAATAAGGACAAGGAACTTCTTGAACAACTAAAGTAACTATAAAAAGGCTTTATCACTCCAAGGACAGAAACCATGACATTTTCCTGCCTCTGTACTCTATATGATTGTATATGACAATTAGACTTTTGGTACCTGATTTAGAGGTGAAAATCTGAAAGCACAAAGAAAAACAAATGTTACACAGACGATAGAGTTAGGTTCAGATTTTACATGCACAAACCCATCAAAATTCAGCTGGTCTAGATACAGTTATTTCAAGTAACTATAACTTGTGCCCTAAGGGTAATTATAAGGTGACAAAAAGTCAGACTTCCCTATGTTACATCCAAACTCAAGGAAATCCTCTATGGAGTAGCCCAAGGATCTTTGCTTGGCCCCACCCTTATATGACACCTCTGGCCTGCATCGTCAAAACCCCCAGACTCAACATCATATCCTACGCCGATGACACAAAACTCATCCTCTCCTTTTCCAAATACAACACCAAGACCTACTTCCACAACTGTATAACACACATAGCCAATTGAATGAAGGACAAGTGCCTTAGATTAGATTAGACATAGGTACTGATCTTCAGAAAGAAAAGTTCCCAATGGTCTGCTTCGTGGTGGCTCTTAGAACTCTGACCTACTCCTACCCTCAATGACAACGCTAGAAACCTAGGCATCATTCTGGACAACAAACTGACCATGACAACTCAGGCCAACTCCATCTCCTCCTCCTGCTTCTTCATCCTCTGCATGCTTTGTAAGATATTCATATAGCTACCCCAAAGCTTCAGACACACCACCACCCAGGCCTCAACTCCAGCCAACTGGACTACGGCAATGCCCTCTACGCAGGGATCGCAGCTTGCCTCCTCTGATGACTACAGAACATAAAGAATGCCACAGTCAGATTGGTCCTGGATCACCATAGATGAACCCACATCACCCCCTACCTCAGGGAACTCCACTAGCTCCCTGAACAGAAAAAATGCCAGTTCAACTCCCTCACCCACGCCTGCAAGGTCCTACACACCTGCAGACCCGCCTACTTGAACCACCACCTGAAACTTTTATCAGCCCACCAGACACCTCCGTTCCGCTTCCCTTTCTCTAACCCTCAGCCACAGCATCTGATGTAGCAGATTAGATGGTCGCTCCTTCTCCTACCTAGCATTGAAGACATGAAATGAGCTACCCTTTAATCTCCGGACCTCCCAATCTTTTCCAGAGTTCTGAACTTCCCGAAGACCTGGCTATTTAGCTAATCAACTTGACACTGCCAGCGTCTGGCAACCCTCACGGGTGACAAGAAGTGCTCTACAAATATACTGATTGATTGATTGACACCATAAAAGCATAACAAAAGAGAAAATAACCAGTTCCCATTACTGATTAAAAACATAATATAATAATAAACTGTTATTTATGAATAGATCTGTTATTGTTGTGCTTTTTTGTGTTTTATTGTGATTTGCAATGTTGTATTCGGTTATGGAGAACTGCTGTATTTTGCAGTTGCACTGCAGTTGTGTCATTGTAATAGTTTTTTATGCTCCTTTTGCATCATATTTTGTTGGTATGGTTGCTATTTTATCATGTTATGATCACGTGTTTGATTTCTTCTAATGTTATATTTTGTGATGTTATTATGGAGACATTTTGGTGTTGATTTATCGTGTTATGTTTTGTATAGCATTGTTGTGCATGATTGTGTTGTTGTTTATTATGTAGTTTCAAGTTACTGTTGTTGTGTTTTTATTTTGTGTGAATCTGTAGTGGTTCAGTTGAATTGTGTTAAATTGTCCTGGGAGTGAGTTGGACCTTTTTGTGACATGTTGTGAGTTGTATTTTTATTATGTTGCATCATGTTTATTTTTCACTGCATTTTTGTTATGTTACTGTGTCCTTTTGCTTTTTTGAGTTGTGTTATTCTGCGTACTTCTATATTATTGTTCTGTTGTTTTCAGTAAAGTTATTGTGTTTTTATGGTGTTATGCGTCATTTCCATTGCAATTTCACGTGCTAAACAACTATTTAACATTGGCAAATGTGCTAACATACCACTGCCCTAGCTCTTATACACCAATCATCTGAAACCCATGGCTAGCACCATATCATAAATTACATACCATAAATTAGCAGTTCTTGTGATCAATTTAAGTGATCATCTCTCTGTGAATATTTCCTTCACTAACGCAGTATGTATTAGTAGAAATGTGAGAATAACTGACTACTTTTAAAGCAGTACATCTAATATATTTGGGAATGTATTTGCTTTTATTAGAGGGTGCCTTCTCAGGCACTGCCGTAGGTTTTACGATGTCCATTTCCGACAGCCTTTTCGTGGTGGTCCCACCACTATGGAAAGGCTGTTGGAAAGGGACTTTGGGGCCCTTAGTAGGTCCTCTGTCCCTCGTAGGTCTCCTTGATGAAGTCTGCGGGGCACATGTAGTGCCCCCCCAAACGTGCTTGCACAGTGTACCGGACATCACGTTAAAATTTTTTCCATTTTCTATTGCAGCACTAGCCATAATAGAAAAAGGAATGTTTCTGACCACCTACACAGCGGTTGCATCATAATATGGCGGGTGGAGCCACCATCTCCTTTTCGACCAGTCTGCATTGTCCAAGCGCCATCTTAATGAGGCCCTTTTCGCTTAGAGGGATACTAAAGACTTATACGAACGTCTGCTCCCTGCACCCCATCTCTTCATAAATGTTTCATGTAACAAATTTTCAAAAATTATAATAAATATGTCTAGATATGAGCAGAAGTCACAAAATACAATAGTTCTCTCCGTGTTATGGAGTTTTAAGATACAGATTGTTTGCTTGCAATGTTTCAGATAATGCTCTTGTATCTCCTGTTTTTGCTATATATTTGTGTTTTAAATAACATTCTCAAATTCAGGCATCGTAAAGCATTGGACGAATACCAAAAAAGAAACTGGAAACAATCAAGACAGTAAAATCTGAAAATAAATCCCACTAATGTGTAGAAAAGTAATCCTTTTGCATCTAGATTTATTCAAAGCCTTCAATTTACATAGCTACACTTGACCAGCGGGGTCAATCGAGTTATCCTGAGAAAGTACATCAGACTGAAAAGCTAAACAGTCTTAGTACTGGAATCAAACTATATTTCTGCCTCTTAATTACCTCGTGATGACAGCTACTTGCCTGTATGGTGTATAGGAGAGTCTTCCTGCTGCGTGATGGGATTCACTACAGTCTAAAGCTATTCTCACCTCCTAACAGCCCCTGCATTACTGAATATCTTGCACGTCCAGAGATGATATGAACTGCTGTTGGGTTATTTATGAAATCATGACCCAAACACCATGACTCCAAATTCAGTGCCTGGCCGTTTTTTTCGTGACAGAGGTGTTCAGGGAAAATGTCAGTAAACATGTGTTCATGAAGTATAGAACATTATGTAGCTACTGATCCGTCGATTGGGGGTTTGTATCAAGAATGCCTTTGGCCAGCGGGGATAGACACTCTTGCACTGTGTACATTACGATGAAAATTATATTACGGATTTCTATTGGTATTCAATACTATATACAGCACCAGTGGAATTGAGTGATTCTGTGACAGTGGTGCTTTTCTTATAATCATGTATTGAACACACTTGCCTCATAATCTAACAAATGTATCATGTGCAGATTCTGAACAAAATAAACTTTTGTTTCTAGCTCAAATGCATAACAATTTACTAAAAGCAACAACAGATGATGCAACACTGTGGAACACTTCACAAAGGTTAACTGGTCACCTTTCCAGTGATGATTACTGTAGTCCTGTGTTAAACTGTTGATAATGAGGCTAGACATTTGTATTAATGTGTGTTAAAGTGACAAAATAGGAAAATAATCCCACCACACAATTCACTTTCATATGCTGCATAATTAGCATTTTCTTCATGCACAAATTATTCACCCCACACCATTATTTGGTCCCCCACTGCTGCATAATTCCCACAACCCTGACTATACCCAAAGTAATAAATAGGTGTGGACGAAATCGCATCGTCTTTCCTTCCATGAAATGCATGATTCCTATGTCTATTTTCTATTTTCCAGGATTTATATTGCGCATGGCTACCTAACGGGGCTCGCTGCGCTGGTAAAGTCCTTTGCTCTGGTTGAGATATCTATATGTCCCTAGAAAAGGTAGGTTTTGAATAGCTACCTGAAGGCAATTTCTGATTTCTCCTTCCTAATATGAGAGGGAAGCTTATTCCAAAGTTTGGGAGCTAAAATTAAAAAGGAGCTTCCACCACCTCTTACTTTATTGATCTGGGGAATGAGAAAAAGATTATGACTCTCAGAGCATAAAGTTCATTTGGGAACGTAGGGAGTAATCAGACATTGAATGGGCTGGGGTTCTTTTTTGTAAAAAGCTCGGTGGACTAAGCAGAAAGACTTAGGGTGTGATTACAACTTTAGCGGCGTCAGAGTGGGTTGCTGCCCCACTACTGCACCGCCAAAGCTCACTGCCGGCTGCCCGCCAGATTACAAGTATTTTTGTAGTCTGACAGGCGATCCTTTGCTGTTCCCATGGAGGTGCCATTCAAAAAGGCACCGCAATGGGAACATCAAAGGATGTTCCTGCATGGCATGAACTATTAAGTCCATGCCATGTAGGAACAGGAGGTGCATGAACAAAGTGGGTACACTATGTACCTCCCTGCATGTATTTCTGGGCCCAGAGACACAAGGGGGGACCCCCTTTGTTTCTTCACTGCCTCACTTTTTCCGGTGGGCTCACCACCATGAAAAGTAAGGTAGGGAGAAAACTTGTAATATGCTTGGTGACGCCGCAGCAGCACTGCCAAGCAAAGTGCCGCCTCAGGACCACCGCGCCACTAGCAGTTGCACTGGTACACTCACTGTCTGACTGCTGCACTCATAATGCGGCAGTTGGACCATTGGTGTGGAGGTCCATGACTGCCACCTCACCTCCACCACAGGTTTGCGGTCACATGGACTGCCAAACTCAAAATCAGGCCCTTAACCTGTATTCAGTTCTGGATTGGCAGCCAGTGAAGTGCAGCTAAGTCTGGGGCTGCTGATGTGCGCTTAGGAATATTAAAAAGTGCACATGCTGCTGCATTGTGTATTATTTGCAGACAGTTGGTAACATATTTCAGACCGCCTAGATAAAGGGAGTTCCCGATATCTAAGCACAAAGTATTCAGACCTTGGAATACTATTCTGCACAATTGGATTGGGAGGCAACTTTAAATCTTTCTCAAGGTGCGGAGAAGTCCAAAGCAGAACGCTGCCAATTTTTTGGCCTGGACTTCCATTGTCTTTCATCAATCCAGAATCCTAAACTCTTCACTGATGGAGCAGGGGCTTTAATTAAGGTAATTCCAGAGGGATGGATTGTTTCCTATGATCAACACCTCTGTTTTATCTTCATTCAGTTTTAGAGGGCTGTCCAACATTCAATTTGTAACATGCTTGAGGCATGCATTCATCTGCTGCAAGGTGTTATTAATGTCTATACGAAGTGAGGCGACTATCTGGGTATCGTCTATATATAAGAAAAGGGCAAATCCATAAGTTTGAACAATTTCTGCCAAAACATTAAAAAGAGTGGGACTCACGGAGGAACCCTGAGGCACTCCACAATTTAATGCATAACTTAAGGACACTCATCCTAAACTTGAAAGCTTCTCTGCTCAAGAACAGGTGTTAACCATTTAAGAGTAGGCCCATTTATTACTGCCTCCTTCATTCTCTGAACGAGGACTGAGTGGTATTCCTGCAAGAGTTACAGGTTTCAATGTATTATTATTTGATGGAGAGCACCAACGTGAATGCCACAACACTTGCAATGCTTCTCTTAAAAGAAAATCCCTCTTTGAGCATCTGCTTTAGGGTACAAATTACCTTACACTGTCTACATTCATGACAGTCCACTGGCTAACCAGACACCAGGCAAACATACATGAGCACTGCTCTCATGTACATAATGGCAAGAAACATACATATATAACTCAATTTCTGTAATTTGTTCAGTGAATAAATTACAGAGCAGGCAATTCTCTCAAGACATATGTTCTTCAAACCAAGCATTGCTTCAAATAAAGGACCTGATCTAGTATTTGGCAAATATGCTGATATCCTGTCCACCTTCTTACATGTGCCATGTGCAAGAAATAGGGTAATTTGTGGAAGTTGGTGAGAACCCACTTCAAGAAATAAACATAATCCTTGTCAGGATGAATAACAAATATCAATAAATGAACCTGTGCGTTACCCTCTGGTAGGTTGGCACAGATATGTCAGGCTTATCTTAGAGGGAATATGTAAAGCATTTTTGCAGTATTTAAACAGTAGTAAAGTGAAAACTCACCACAAGAACTGTGGGTATCTGGTCATGCCGGACAAATATAAAGTTACAAATTCAGGCCAACCATGATAGAGTGCCAGTCGGATACAGAACCATGTTCGGCATACTTGAAATTTTACCTTCTGTCTGTGATTTGAGGATGCTCCATGTTCCAGGTTTTGGGGTTGCCACTTTTGTACCCAGTGCTAGCCTGGGGTGGGGGCAATCCTTTTTTTGACCCCCAAAACTAGTTCCTATCAATTCTCTAATTTCCCTGGGTTTAGCTCCCGACTGGCTACTGAAACCAAAGGCAGGGTCAGGCATTGTGTTATGTGTCTTTGAGTGTGCTGGGGCATCCTGGACCCACTCTCCTGTACACCAAGGCACTTTGTTCACTGTCTGGCTCCAGCACACATTTGCCAATGGGGGAGTCATCAACAGTAAAAGGCAGCTCACCTCTCACAGAAAGCAGCCAGAAAATGTAGTCAGGAAAATGCCAACTTTCTAAAAGGGGTATTTCCAAAAGAATATTTCAAGATCCGACTTTACCATTAAAGAAGATTTTAAATTACAATTGAAATGAGTGGAAGAAGTACTCGTCTAGCTTTTCCCAAACTGATTTTATCACTTATTAAATGTAATAGGGTAAGCCAGCGTTATTCTATGGGAGGCCAGCCTTGCCAGAGTGTACATTTACTTAGAGGTGCTTCACTTCCAGGACATGCAACACATTGAATATAAATGCCTGCTTTATAAATACAATACATACTGCCTTTTAAGTATTTAGGGCCTACCGTAGGGGTTAATTATAAGCACTAGAAAGGAAGCTTTATGGTTGGCACAGGGGGCACCTTGACAGGTCGAAATAGCATTTTAAAGCTTTCATACAGGCTGCACTGATAGTAGTGACATATTTTAGGGATCCATGCTACTGGGTGGCACAATGAGGGGTGCAGCCCACTAGTGGAATTTAATTTACAGGCCCCTGACAAAGGTAGTATGATATACTAGGTTCTTATATGTAAATTAAATATGTCATTCATATATATGACACTATTACCATGTTTAAAAAAGGGAATAAGGTGGGGGGTGGTGTCCTTAGCCCGTACAGACGGGCCCGCTGCTGTGCACTGGTAATGCAGCGATAGGTTATCTGTCACATTTATGGAGAAGTAAATTCTAGACCAGTCCCAAAGTTATATGGTCTGCGCACGCGTAATGAAATATGGAATTTTGTTATATGTGGTCAATCAATATTGGTGGTTCAAGCGTGATTACATGGGCATAATAAAAAAAATCACAGCCTTTAAAAAACAATAAAGTTGATTATTAAAAAAAAAAAAATCACAGCCTTAGAAACAAAGGACCAGATGCATCAAGCATTTTTCTCCTCGCAAACGGGCCGATTCGCAGATGCTTTTGCGATCAATCAAACCCAATTTTGCGATTTGGTAACCTGTTACCGAATCGCAAAATGGGTTTGCAATTCGCTATTTGAAAGGGGCGTGTTTAGGGCATCCCTTCCAAATAGCAAATTTCAACAGTATGCATGAATGCTTTGTGACCGTGAATGCGGTTGCAAAACATTTGCATATTACCACCTACTTCAAGTAGGTGGTAAGACATTCCCAAATGGAAAGGGGTCTCCAAGGGACCCCTTCCCCTTTGTGAATGTTTGTAAAAGCTTTTTTAAGAGCAGGCAGTGGTCCCACTGACCACTCCCTGCTCTTAAAAAATGAAAAGAAAGCTTTTTATTTTTCTTCTTGTAAAGCATCTCGTTTTCCTTTAAGAAAAACGGGCTGCTTTACAAAAAAGCAATCATACTTAGATACATATACTTTGATAGCTTTATTTCGGTCAGATGACCATAAAAGCACAGATAAAATATATACAAGCATAAAATACATAAATAATTCAGAATTTGAGATAAAAAGTTATTAAACAGCAATTATCAAAGTGAAAACAATCAAGAGTACAATATACATATTCAATCTCTGGTAAAAGGTAAAAATATTTATAGGGGTCCTAACGCCTTTATAATCCGGTTACGCGTGTGCCAAACATTGGTCAAAAATTTTGCTAGTGCGAAAACAATTGGGCCAGAGAGATCAGTTTTTAAGATTCTGTACATTGGTGCGTATTCTCTACAACCCATGTTCCTTATCAGGGGGAGGAGCCAGTATTTACGTGCTATTTTGTAGGCAGGGCAGAAGAGAACCACGTGCAAATCAGTTTCTTCCATGGCGTCACAAGCCGGGCACTGCTTTAGGGTGGGACCCGATGACCAGGTACTTGTGAAAAATCTGAACGGCAATGTGCCGTATCTCCATTGGAGGAACAGCTTCCTGGTAAGTACGGGGGAAATGGAATCCAACACCCTCTCCAGTCTATAAACATCCTTGCTCTGCATGAACACAGAAACTAGGGACTCTTCTGCCTGAGTAGCTTGAGCCCTGTCTAGTTTGTATTCATGGTAGACCTTAGCCAGGGACCTTTTGGATATTTTCGGTGCGGCTCTCGCCGGGTCATTCCATAGGTCGGGGAGTCCTATTCCCACACAAATGGCTTGGATGTTTTTGACCCAGGGAATACTGAGCGCCATTGGTTCTTTCAGAAGTTCAGCCAGTTCCGCCCTATATTCTACGAGATCAATACTGCTCCACAGCCTACGCCAAAATGCTAGAGGTCTCAGGCTTATTTCGTCAGCTAATGGTCGTAGGCCCAGATCTAGCCTCAAAGGGAGGAGCGGAGTACTGGGAGGGAGTGCGGCTATCTGTCTGATAAACTTGTTTTCCACTAAAGACAGACTCTTACAGGATGTGTGGCCCCATATTTCCGCCCCATACATTGTTGCTCCCCGAGCCTGGGCTTTATATATCTGGATCAATGCCCCCAATGGGCGATATGATGAACCATTCATCATACGAGCAATACCCCCAGTAATCTGCGTGAGTTTGAGGCTTGCCCTGCTCTGGTGGGATCCCCAAGTCATGGTCTCGTTAATAGTCACACCAAGGTATTCAAAGGTGGTCACTCTCTCCAGCCGTCCAACACCCAATTGCGGATTTGGGCGAAGTTTTTGCCTCGGGTTCAGAACCATATATTTGGTTTTTGCCGCGTTAATTTCAAGCCCCCTATCATTACAGAAGGCCACGAAGGAGTCAAGAATCCTCTGAATACCCATAGGGGTTTTGGATAGCAGCAGGGTGTCGTCCGCGAACATAATTGCGGGCACCCTGCTGCCATTCAATTTCGGGGCGTCAGTATATTCAGTGGCATTCAAATGGGCGATTACCCCGTTGACAAAGAGGCAGAACAGGGTCGGTGCCAATACACAGCCCTGCCTTACCCCCCGGTCAACGGGGAATCTGTCGGTCAGTTCCCCCGCCCTCCCACACCTCACTCGGGCATAGTTGTTGTAATGCAATCTCTGTAAGATCAAGAGGATGTCCGGGGGGACGCCCATCTCTGCCAAGATGCTCCAGAGTTTCCCCCGGGGCACCAAATCAAAGCGGCCCGTAAGTCCACAAAAATTGTGTACAAACTACCGCCCTCGATTTTTGCTACCCGCCAGTAGACCAGATTCAATCTAAAAACCTGGTCCACTGTGGATACCCCCCTCCTGAATCCCGCCTGGTAAGGGCTAAGGGCTCCCACCTCCTCAATCCAGTCCTGTAGCCTATTCAACATCACCCTGCCAAACAGCTTCTGCGTCACGTCTATCAAGCTGATTGGTCTATAGTTGGCTGGGTGGAGAGGTGAGCCCTTTTTAAAGATGGGGACCACCTCAGCCCCCAGCCAAGTACTAGGGATCTCCATACCACCAATGACTCCATTGAAGAGGGCGGTAAGATAAGGGGCCCATACCACAGGTTCCTGCTTAAACATATCCCCTGGTAGTCCGTCCAGTCCCGGCGCCTTTCCAGGGGCAAGTCCTGAAATGGCAGCAATCACTTCACCGAGCGTTATCAGCTCCCCTTCATAGTTCGGGAGGGCTACCGCATCAGCAACAGGGGATTCTTCCGATTCAGGGCTATATAGAGACTGGAAGTGAGCCTGCCATACCCCAGGAGCAATATTCGGCTCTAGTGCCGATTTTAAGTTCCCCGACCCCCCATTCACAATCCTCCAGAACAACCGATGGTCTTGGGTTACTAGTGCCTTAGTGAGTTTTTCCCACTGTTCTTCCTCCCATTCTGCCTTAACGTGGGCAGTGAGTTTCTTATAAGCTCGCCTGCTTTGTTTTAGGGTATCCCCACCGAGACCCTCCTTGATTAGTTTTAGGAGCTCTGTTTTTGCCCTTCTGCAGGCCAGGTTATACCATAGTGTTTTTCCTGGACGCCCTCCTTTTGCCTTTTGCGGGCTATAAGTAAGATGGGGTCCTGCAGCTTTTATAAGTTCCTCATGGGCTTTGAATAATTTGCCCTGGGAGTCTTTGTTGAATGGTTCGGCGTCCAAGCAACCCACAGTTTCCAAAATGGGAATTATCCCATCATAGAGCCTTGGGAGTTTATTCTTGCTCGTAGCCAAGTGCTCCCACCTGATCCTTCTGCGGTTGTTATCGAGAAGAAGTACAGGGATGTTTTCTACCACATTATTCAGAGGAGCTTGGGGGCCAGGATGGACAAGGTCGAGCTCAAGTGCATTATGGTCACTATCAGACCTTTCCATCACCCTGAAGTCCTGGATTGTCGGCCACTTCGCTATTTGAGCCAAGACATAATCCAGGCGGGACTCTCTACCCAGCCTATTGTAGGTGGTTTTACTGGGTATGTCAGATTTTATTCGCCCATTACAAGCTCTGAGTCCAAACTTTAGGGTGAGGGCTGTGATTTGCACCGCTAAAGGGGTCCACGCCTTTGGAGGTGGGGCTTCCACCATAGGGACTGCCCATTTAACTTCTTCATCAGATGATAACCCATCCAATAGACCAGGGAGTGGCTCAAAGTGAGAATTAAAATCCCCTCCCACGACATAATATGAGTCACCCGATAGGTCAGTTAGAAAATTGGAGAGTTCATCTATGGTCGGCGATTCCTTTGCATTCCCCATTGGCCTAGAATAAATGTTAATAAGCACCAGTTTAACTCGGTTGGGCCATAATAGAGAAATTGCAAGGATGTCCTCAGAGTTGGTCGGCATCCGAGTTGCCACACAGCCCAGATGGGATGCAACCCAAGTCGTGAGTCCTCCTGACGGCCGGCCTTTGCCCTCCCATCTCGCTGGAATGTAGAATGACATGTATCCGTGATGGCCATGTTCCTCTCTGGCCCAGGTCTCCTGGAACATACATATGTCCCCCGACTCGATGTAATTTGCCCAGTCCGAATCCTCCAGTTTGTTAGCGAGGCCAGCGATATTCCAACAGATTAGCCTAAAAAATCCAGGGATGTTAGGTGCCGGACCAGGAGAATTAAAAGGTGTAATTCCGGGCTCCACTGAAATCGGGGGTTCTAACTTACTACTAGCAGTAGGGGCCGATAAATCAAAAGGTCTACTGCGGACATTCTCCACCAGTGATGGGTCAATCGGAGTTCCAAAGGCATTGGGAACAATATGGGCCAATAAATTATCCAAGACCATCAAATTGTTCAGTGGCCCATCCAATTTAATAGCAGTCGAGGTAGGTAGCTTGGGAGAACTACAAACACCACATTCCAAAGCCATTGGCTTGTGACTAGAGAGTCAATCAACCCCATCCAAACTGTTCAGGCAATTAAAGCGATTAAGATGGAAGTAGGGCCTGTCCTGCGCTTGAAGGCTTGGACGTTGTGCATGATCCTTGTATCTATGTCTCTGTTCCACCCTCACCCACTCATCTTGTGTCGGAATGTGATGCATGTGGGTAGGGGGGAAAAAAAAGGATACTGGCAAGGTCTGGATAGTAGAGTCCGGTGACCTATTTATTCCTTTACAAATATGCCGCACAGTGCCCGGGTCCTTAAAGCTTGTCAGGATGCAGTCCCCTATTATTGATTTCCTAGTTTTACCTAACCAGGGGACCCTTCTTACCATAATAATCTCATTGTTAAAATGGGACGGTAAGGGTCGATTCCAATTTAGCCATTTAATGACCTTATATTTTAGTGATTGGTAATCCTCGTTCTCCCCTAGTCTTAGACGGGGGACGCCTGCTAGGACCACCGTTAGACTATTAGCCTCCGGCGGCAAGTCTGGTCTCCGTGGACTTGGAGCCGGCCGACCCGGGGAGGGTAGTGGGATACCACCAACTTCTAGATTGCCATCAGTAGTCCCCGGATGGGAACTTTGAGGGGCAGAGTGCATTGTCTCTCTGGGCCTATTAGATACATTGCAGCGCGGTGCCTGGTCTAAGACAGCCATTAATGATTGCAAAGGAGGGGCAGTGGTCGCACTCAGGGGGGAGACTTTGTTATTGCCCTTCGTAATTCCTTTTTTAGTAGGGTTTCCTGCGGAGGGATAAGGTCCCGGGTTATTGGATTGCTTACTAACTAAGGTGTTCAGATTAGTAAGAGATGTTTGCAATAAAGTAAGCCTGCTCTCTACTTTTATCAAACTGTCGCTAATGGGCTGTAGAAGAGAACGCAGTAGCGATTCTAAGCTCCCTATAGCTGTAGAAGGGTTAAGTGTGTCAGCCACTGGGACGTTTAGAATAGTAGCTCTAGTTGAACTAGGGGCCTTTGAGGGAAGAGCAGTGGGGGCAATCTTATTATCCCTCCCAGGTTGGGGTACAAGTGTGTGTTTTTTACCGAAATCTAAATGTGACGGTTTGGCTTTCCCCCTGCCCCCCATTGACTTTTTACTGCGTTTACTCGGTGGGGGCCTGTGCAACTCTACCTCAACTCTTTGTTTAGGCTTGCTTTTCTTGGTTGCATGCGGAGGTGGGGTTTGAGTAACCAGATTAACAGGAGTAGGACAAGTCCCAGAAGGGGCTATATCTAAAAGTTTTCCAGGGACCAACTCAGGGGAAGTGGGGATGTCCCGCAATAAAAGAGGAAAATCCTCAGGGGTCAGAGGTTTTAGACTAAGTGGGGGCGTGCCGTCCTCTTGGGTAATGGGATAGGGGATGATCTCTGGCAGGGGCGTATTCTTCATGGAATCAATGGAGCGCCGCCGCTCGGCCCTGCGTTTCTCCAAGGAGTTTTCCTTACCTACATCTTCTTTGGTAGGTTTGAAGTACTTGTCCAACGTCCCTGCATTGCAGCCCCCTTCCCTGACAATAGACTTGCAAGGTCCTGGAGAGGGCATCCTCCTGGACTGGTTGAGTTTAGAAAGAAAGGGGTATGGCCCAGCCCGGCCTCCTTTGGCCCCTGACGGCCACAGACGGCCCGCCCTTTGCCCGGGCTTAGCCCGGCGCGTCCCGCACGCGTCCCGCGAAGCGGGTCCCTCTGTGCCTTTATGCGCCTCCTGGCGCTTGGTCCGCGTCAGCACGTCGCGCCGCCGCTGAGGCTGCCGGGAATTGCAGTCCCGGGGCGGCGACGCGGAAGAAGCTGGTGACCGTTTGACCCTTGGCGGTGGCGGCAATGGTGGCAATGGCGTAGCGTGGCTCCTCAGGTAAGTTATTGATTAGGCTGCTCCCCCGCGCTCCGCCGGTCCCTCTGTGCCTTTATGCGCCTCCTGGCGCTTGGTCCGCGTCAGCACGTCGCGCCGCCGCTGAGGCTGCCGGGAATTGCAGTCCCGGGGCGGCGACGCGGAAGAAGCTGGTGACCGTTTGACCCTTGGCGGTGGCGGCAATGGTGGCAATGGCGTAGCGTGGCTCCTCAGGTAAGTTATTCATTAGGCTGCTCCCCCGCGCTCCGCCGGTCCCTCTGTGCCTTTATGCGCCTCCTGGCGCTTGGTCCGCGTCAGCACGTCGCGCCGCCGCTGAGGCTGCCGGGAATTGCAGTCCCGGGGCGGCGACGCGGAAGAAGCTGGTGAGCGTTTGACCCTTGGCGGTGGCGGCAATGGTGGCAATGGCGTAGCGTGGCTCCTCAGGTAAGTTATTGATTAGGCTGCTCCCCCGCGCTCCGCCGGTCCCTCTGTGCCTTTATGCGCCTCCTGGCGCTTGGTCCGCTTCAGCACGTCGCGCCGCCGCTGTTACCGAATCGCAAAATGGGTTTGCAATTCGCTATTTGAAAGGGGCGTGTTTAGGGCATCCCTTCCAAATAGCAAATTTCAACAGTATGCATGAATGCTTTGTGACCGTGAATGCGGTTGCAAAACATTTGCATATTACCACCTACTTCAAGTAGGTGGTAAGACATTCCCAAATGGAAAGGGGTCTCCAAGGGACCCCTTCCCCTTTGTGAATGTTTGTAAAAGCTTTTTTAAGAGCAGGCAGTGGTCCCACTGACCACTCCCTGCTCTTAAAAAATGAAAAGAAAGCTTTTTATTTTTCTTCTTGTAAAGCATCTCGTTTTCCTTTAAGAAAAACGGGCTGCTTTACAAAAAAGCAATCACAGACATGGTGGTCTGCTGATCTCAGCAGGCCACCATCCCTGTGATTTTTGCGATTCCTAGGGGTTCGCAAATTGCGACCTACCTCATTAATATTCATGAAGTAGGTCACCTGCGATCCCTTAGGAATCGCAGAAAGTGTTGAACACACTTTCATGCATTCCATTTTGCGATTCCCTAATTGCGAATTGCAAAGACTTGCAATTAGGGAATCGCAAAGAATGTTTTTGATGCATCCGGCCCAAAACCTTTTCAACAGCAAATACTAAGTCCCAATAAAGAACCCCTTGTAGAGCCAAGAGATCACAAATGAGGCAACGTAGAAGAGGTATAAGGTGTGTGAATCATGGCATATTATTCTCTAACGGCTTTTTTTTTTCATTTTATTAGCCGGAAATAAAGAACAGAACAAAAAAGGGAACCAATGTGCTGTCTAAAGAGGAAACAGCCAGGAAGTCCATTAAAGATGCGATAAAGAGCATACAAAGAGAAATGCCATAACAGTATGTGGTTAAAGAAGTGCGTGAGAAGCTGAAAACAATGTAGGCCTCACATAAACGGATACCGGCAGGGAAGAATAGAGCAGAACATTCAGGAGCTGCCAAACAGCAAGTCTCACTTACAGTTGTGAACATCGTGTGCGTCATTGCATTTTGTTTTCTGAGAGATTGCAGCAAGAATATTTTCTGTCTTGTAGTTGTTTTACCTCCTTGTTTCAGTTTTAGGCGATGCGTAAAGATAACAAATACGTTATGCAGCGCTATCTAAAGTGAAAAGAAAAGAAATGGTATTTTCAGGCCATTTGATTTACTCTAATGTTTTTCTTGTTGCAGATGTAAAAAATCAATCCATGGGAAAAAAAAACGTACTATTCTGATGGCTATTGCGTTCTAGAGCAGATTCAGCAAGCAGACAGCACTCTGCTATCTAGACTTTTCTTTTTAACACAAGGCAGTAATGAAGTAAGGAATAAAATACGCAGCAATTAATGAGCCACAGGAGCGCACATTGTTATGTGCTACTATCAACCATGCCACCATCACGGAGCTTCTCCCATCACATCTGACCTCGTAATTGTTTAGTTAAAAGAGTTTTTGTCAGCACATATAAACACAGATACTCTCAGGTTAGAGAATCTGTCTCAATTTATGACACAATTTGTTGGGGGGGGGTTAGCATACATCAAACACACTTTGAGCTGAATCACTTAAAGTGAGCACTGTCGTTCACCACCTTTTGAGCTAATTAGCATCAGAAGTGGTTGAAGATCTGGACCAGTAATATTTTATCAACTTAGAAAGTGGTAATGGTTGTTCATCACAAGAACTTTCAAGGCATATACTGCTTTTGATTGGACTAATGGCAGCGTTTGTTGAAATAACTAAAGTAAACTACTAAATTGAATGCTAGAACAAGATAATACATGGGATTCTGTAGTCCCTATATAGTCAGTCTCTAATTTTTTTTATAATCATGAATTGTGACACATCCAGTCACTGATTATAAAGAAAAGAGGTCATAACTCGGCTATTATAAAGTTATTATTATTATAGCCTTGGAGCCCGCTTGGTTTGTGGGAAAGGTGATGGTGTGACCATGTATTATATGAGATAAAGTACCCACTGGAGTACATGCTAAGGATATTGTAAGCCAATCAATCAATATAAACTTTATTGTTTTGGATAAAAAGCCATACAATATAAAATGTATAATATATAGAAAGTGCTCATTGGTGTTCCTTACAAATATATAACTGTTGGTACAAGATACAATAAAAAAAACGCTAGATTGAGAACAAATGCCTTATAGGCAGCCCTGATAATCAAACAGTTTCTGTTGCTGCTACACAAGATAGGTTAAACCTCTATGGCCATAAAAGTAGCTTATAGTCCTTATTGTAGCTGCACCGCAATCATACTTTGATAGGTGCAAACACTAAAAGGCCACAAGGAAAAAGACGATTTATAGAAATAATGCTAGACCAAAGCCATTCAATCACATAGAAGTCTGAGCTTTATTTGATGTGTGATCTAGCTGCTTTCCAGGCAGAATAGATATAAATTGCTACTGTGTTATAGTTTAAGAACAGTGGTCGAAGGAAGAACCAGAGGGCTTGCAATGTATCATCACATAAAAGCATAAAATGAACAACTATTTCTGAGTCTCCCAGTGTACGATTGCAGTTATTTGAATAGATGTCTGGTGCCTTTGACCATTTGTTAATATACGAGAATACGCGCAGAGTTCCACGCCTACATTTGAGACAAAGGGCTGTTTTCTTAACAGGAAACATCGCGTCCATATAGGGCTCAAAGCAAAGCGCTGCTTTGAACTGTAGGTCGTTTGTAAAAAAAGTGTTTTAACTAGTTCCTTCCTTTGCCCTCACATGCTCTCCGAAATTCTGTTTTTTATAAATTGTAAGGTGGCCGTACTCATCTGCTCAGGTTTATGTCATAAATCTTCACACCCAATCAATATCAGAATGTTCATTTTTTACCTGAACTTTTTATAGCCCCTTTTTTCTGCACAGGACAGACTTGCTGCAAGTGCTTTTGTTTTGTAGGCCATTATTGCCGGCTTGATTAGACGATTACCAGTTTTGTTTAACAATCTTCATACAGCACCAGCTTGCTGGCTCAAAGTCACATTGCTTTTCACGAAATGTTCGGCCCAGTTGAGATGGACACCAAGACTTATAGCCTGGTAGTTATTGAATCATTGCACCAAGTTTGTTAGATTGTCTCCAGGGTGCTTTTGATACAGGAAACAGAAGTAAGTGTTGGACCCAATTCTCAGGATATATATTTGCTTCCAAATTCTTAGCTTTGTCTTTGCTGCACAATTTTATAATCTCTCAGAATTATTTTGCATTACTCCCATCGATTGCTGCATGCAATACTTGCCAAGCCTTAATGCATTGATTGCTTTCTTTGGGCTTTGTTAGCTGTTAATTGGTTTATAGGCCTTTCTGGCATCATGCAGGGATGCTTCGCCACACTGGCTTAAACGTCGAGTTATGAGCTCCACTGCTAGTACTCTTTTTAGTTTGTGCTACATTATCACAGCTCCATTTATGATCTGTCAGCACTGATCTCGTGACCTTGAGGATAATCTCAAAAGTAAATAACAACCGTTAGAAATCGGGTTACTGGTTGAATGGGGTATGAGTCCTGGTCAAGCAGCAACCACAATTCTAGTCAGGCTAAGAATCAGGTAAACCCTAAATTAAGCTGCGTTTATACTCTGGTAGCTTTGTGCAAAGCAGTCAGGATAAACTTAGAGGAAATGTGTAAAGCATTTGTGCAAAACTTCAACCAGTAAAATAAACAGTGAAAATATACACAAAAGGATCCCACACCAGTTTTAGAAACATAAGAACAAATTTCAATAAATAAAACAAGACCAAAACAACAAAAATACAATCATGGAAACTGTAGATACTGAATTTTAAAATTGATGGGTGAAATAATAAAAGAAAGCTTGGAGCACCAACAAGGGATGTCTGGTTGCACTGGAACAAAGTTACAACTTGAGGCTGACCGAGATGGAGCATGGGCCAGCTACAGGGACCAGGTTAGGCCTGCTGAACAAAGTACCCTAATTCCTGGTTGTGGAGCGCTGCGCGGATCCGAGGAAAAGAAGCGTTGCTTAGCCAAAGCAATGCATTGGTTCCAAGATGAGATCGAGGTCCTGTTGTGTTGCTGTTGAGGATCCCATCAACGGGGCTTGCGATCTAAAGTCCGGGAGTCAAGGATGCACCGTGCAGATGTTGATGCATCTGTTCCAAGGAACTGAGAGGCTGTGATGCGTGGACCGGCGTCACCATTGAGCTGTTGTTGACTAGGGATGAGAAGACATGGAGATGGGCCATGCCACCGGTTATGCATTTGTTCCAAAGACTACAAAGCCAATGCAGACCTTTTGTGCTGTTCCCAATTCACACAGCAGCTGCAATGCTTCAGTTCTGTTCGTGGCTGATCCGCTCAGCCAAGGAGAAGTGTCAATTCATCTTGAGGATGCACCACTCAGCAGAGAAGATGCTTCGGTTCTGCAGGTAAGCACCCTAGGCCCACTTCCGAAGGTCCAGGATTGGGATGGCAACCCTTGCCAGTGTAGAATCAAAGTTGACAAAGTCACAGTGCAGATGCAAGGTGGATGGAAGCCTGTTACGTCCCTTAGGCTTCAGATCAGGAGGCCAGCCTACTAGCCGATGGTGTTACTCTTGGTTCTAGGTTCAAGTGAAGCAGGTCCTGTCCTTCTCACCCAGGCAAAGGGGGCAGCAGGTCAGCAGAGTAGGGCAACAGTCATTCCAGAGCAGTGGTCCAGAAGAGTGGCATCCTTCATCAGAACAACAGTCTTCCTGGCAGAGTATGCACAGGTCCAGAAATGTATCAAAGTGGTGGAGTCTGAGGTTCAGTACTAATATCTAGTAGTGTCTTTGCAGCGGAGAATACTTCAAAGATAATCCTTTAAAGTGAACAGATGTCATTCCCTGTCAATCCTGTCTCCAGACTACCTTCAGGGGGTAGACAGTCCTTTGTGTGGGGACAGGGCACAGCCTACTGAGGTGTAAGTGAGGCTTGCTCCAGCTCCCCCCTCCTCCCTCACAGGGGTAGAGTGCACAGAGTCTTAAAGTCAACAGTAGCAAAAATCCAACAAAATTGGAGGCAAGTAAGGCAAAATCTTTAGGGGAAGACCACCATAAGGCTGTCAGGTCTACATTGTTTGCATTTGACATAATCATATAGAGGGTGTTCCATCTAATATTTTAGGGAGTTCTATAACACTTATAAAGGAACTCAGGCTTTGTACTTGTTAGTAAATGTAGTTATGGAACTCTTTAGAGACTTGCAATATCTGTACAATATATGACAGGAGGCACTTTATCTCCTATATAATACCACTATTATAGGATCTCAAACTGATGTTCCCAGACAAATCCTTAAGGGTGAGTCCGGGGTTGTCAGGTAAAGTAATTATGACTAGCGCTTTCACCATGTGCAGTTTTCTCATCAATAAGTTTACTGCATATGTTACAGTGATATTATCAATGATGTCATGGAAGATGTCATGAGAGATATAATATCTGGGGTAATTAGCAGTGCATGGTGAGGGCGTGAGATATAGTTACCTTAGATCACAAGTTGTAGTTACTTCAAATAACTTTTACTATAACCGCTGAATTTCTATGATTTTGGGTAAAATCTGAACCTAATGATAATGTCCATGTAACCTTTGGTATTTTAGTGAACTTCTAAGGGTTTTTTTAAATTCTATTTTCTAACTATAACATCCCTGTAACCTTTGGTTTTTTAGTGAATTTCTAGGACTTTTTTTATGTTAAGTAAAATGCCCATTACAATGCATGGTGGGGGGAGTTGAAAGCAGGGACTGGTCTGGAATTGTTCTTCCCACCTGAGCTCGCTGCTTCTGCCCCCCTTCTCCTTGTAATCCATTGTCCAAGTCCATTCCCCTGCTCCCTCATTACAGCCCTTTGTGGCCTTTGTTCCGCCACTGCCCTTCCTTCCTACCATGAACTGTTAGCTTGCTGCCCCATCTACCTCCGACCTATCATCTGTTGTTTGAGTCCATGTACAAGCTTCCTCCCTCCTGTCCGGCATTGTCTGAGATGTTGTCATTGCCCTCCATTTAGTTTGATGTCCCTGCCCACTTCTCATGCCCTATGTGCTCAATCTTATGCCCCATCATTTCTCTCCTGCTTAGCCTCTGTGCTTAGCATGCTACCTCTACCCTCTTCCCAGCACCCTCTGATGTATGTATACTTGTCCCTGCTCCCTCCTTTTTGCTCACCATGTTCCATGGACCTGCCACTGCCCCTCCTATCTACTATGTGTGTTCTGGTAAGCTGCTACTGCCACCCTCCTCCGCCTAGCATGGTCAGATAACTGCTGTCTGTCCCTGCAACTTCCCCCCTGCCTGTCTAAGTTACAGGACCCTATCCCCCCTCCTGTCTTCCATGGTTGATTTTGCTGCCACTTCCTTCAGCCCTCTGTGCTCTGTTGTGCTGCAACTTCTTCTCCTGCCTACCCCATGTGGTCTGTTGTGAACCCCCTTTTCCTGCATTCTCTTGCCTGTGTCCAGCCCCAACCCATCCCTTCTGCCCTTCATGGTCCTTTGTGCATACCCCTGCCCACCATGACCGTTGTGCTGCCACTAACCCTCCTGCTTGCCATGCATGTCCTTCTATTATGCCATAGTCTCTCCTACCTGCACTCTGTGGTCAGCTTGCTGCGCCTGACCCCCTCCCATCCTTCCACCTTCCCTCCGTTGCCTGTGTGTATGCAATTATAGTCTTGCTTTCCCCTTCCTCCTGGCCTTCAAGGTCCATTATGCTGCAATTGAACACCCTGTCTGTCCGAAATGGCCAGCTTGCTTTTCCGTCTGCTCTCTGTTGTTCATGTTCATGGCCCTGTCCCCTCCCTATTCCTTTCCATGGTCCTCTTGCCCTGTGTAGTATTTTGTGCTGCTGGAAACCATGATGCCTGTAAGTTCAGCTTTCTGGCCCTGCCCATCTCTTCCTCCCCTCTGTTACCCACGTCCATGTGCCTAGTCCACTTCTCCTGCCCTCTGTGATCCAATGTGCCATACTTGCCAACAATTTAAACTTGGTAAAAGAGAAATTTTGGGGGAAAAAACATGGGAAATGATTTTCCCCTATTGACATGCATTAGAAAAGAGGAGATCTTAGGCGGGAGACAGATTTAGAAAAATCCCTTTCAGCCTTAAAATCAGCATGAGTCTCTTGCATTAATTGAGTCTTCTGGCATGCATGATTATACTGCCACTGCCACTACCTCTTTCATCTGTCCTCTATGCTCTGTTATATTGCCCCAGCTTCTCTTGCTTGTCCTGCATGGTTGTTTTGTTGCCCCTGCCCTCTATGGTCTATTGTTCTGCCACTGCCCCTCTCACCTGCCTAGCATGGTCACCTAGTTGCCTCTTTACCCTCCTCCCAGCACTCAATTTTCCTGACTCTGACATCTGCCTCACCACATTATTCTGATGAGCACCTAGATTGCTACCATCCTATATCTATTACAAAAGTGTGATGTCATCTTAATGTAATCAAAACTGTAAAACCTAAAGCATTTCCTTCGGAAATTAAAAAAAATGAGAGGATACTACTCCCATTGAAATTATTGATAGTGCTCTAAAAAACTAAAATGAGGTAATATTTTCTGCATTCTCAAATAGTAGCAAAGCAATTTTGAATGTTTTACTATCTTGATATTTTTTTATCCAGTTGATCACTTGATTATATGTTGCACTTAGGGGAGAGACTGTGGCGTTACAGCCAGAACTGCAGACTTTGCAACCTGGGAACCAGGTTTAAGTTTCAGCATCAGCTCAAAATCTTGTGATTTTGGGCAAAACACTTAGGACCTGTTTACGACTTTGTCTGTTTGGTGCCGGGTCTGCGTGCATCACTTAAGCCGCGGTCGGGCAGCCTGCCAGCTTAAGAGTTTCCTCCTGTCTGGTGGGCTTTTTTTGGGCGTTCCCAAAGTGTTGCCTCTAAAAACAGCCACTGCAATGGGAGCGCCAAAAACAGTTTCCGTATGGCATGGACTGAATAGTCCATGCTGTGCAGAAACTGGGTTACATGCACAAAGGGGGACGGGCACATGTTGTTCCCCCTTGCATGCACCCCAGGGCGCAGAGGCACAAGGGGGCCCTTGTTTCCTCTCTGCCATGGTTTTCATGGAGGAGGAACCGGCATAAAAACCATTGCACAGAGGAAACTCTTAATATGCTTGTTGGGACGCAGTGGTACCGACAAGCATTTTGATGCCTCCTAACCTCCGCAACACGACCAGTGAACTTGGCAGGGCAATGGCTGTCCAACTGCCCTAATCACAATAGGGCAGATAGGAGACTGCAACTGATGTGCCCCCATGAGCCTAGTGGTCCTTGAACCACCAGATTAGCAATTGAGCCCTTAATCTCCCCATGCCTAAAGCCATAAGGAATGAGTCCGTGTGTGATGTAACTGATACTTATGTAAAGCACTCCAGTATCTTTGGGTCAAGTCTGTGCTAAATAAAACTGCAAGAAAACTAAATAAAAATGTGTTTTGCACACTTTTGTCATTGAGCCACACTTGGGCTACATTTGGGTGATATTTGTGCTACATTTAGGCTAGTTTCTTTCCGGTGGCCATCTTGGGAGACTTATTTGTTATGAAGCTCTCAAACTTCCTTATTTACCACATTATCCTCAGTAGAAACGTCTTTCAGTTTTCCATTTCAATTCCATGAAGATGCCGGTCAGATGTGCCACACTTTTTGCATAAATTCAGAAAATTAGCACTCTAGTTGCTAATCAGAACACTGTAGTAAACTGCTGGTCACCAGGAAGTTAGCTGGCAGTCTGCTGCTGGTGTTGAAAGTGCAGGTTTCAATCTACATGTCAGAATGTTTTGATGAAATAGAAAAGGAAGATATTTGAAAACTCACTCATAAGGTGTCCTAATTTTTCTATCTACAGTACAAACCATCTTTTGATGACAAATGTAAACCCCTCATTTTGTTCCTTTCTAAGTTAAATGTTTTAAATTTTACTAGTTTGAGTAAATCAAAATGGTTTCAGGTGGGCCAGACGTTTGTCATAAATAAGACTGTTGGCGCTCTAGTTGTTCTTTAGAACACTCTGGGAGGCTGCAGTAGAGCACAAGAGAATCAACCGACAGGCTCCTCCTGTTACAGAACAACAGGAATATATTTGAGTTCTCACTTAAAACATGTCCTAATTTTTCTTTATACAGCGCTAACTATAATTTCAGGGTTCACAACTTCCATAGAAATGAAGGGGCCCTGTGGCTGCGATCATAGATCTCCTCAGGACACCCTTCATTTCATTTCATAATGCCTTTTTTTCTCTTACCCTAGGAGATTCTTCCTGAAGGGAATTCTAAAGAAAGCCAGATTTAAACAGGCACGGGTGGCACTGTTATTTTTAAAACTGGCCCCAGATACTCCTACATTGTTTTGTATTGTAAACGTTTTCAGGGCTGCATTTAGACTAAGGAACACAAGGGGTAATGGTAACCTGTAGATTCTCTGTTATAATTACCTATTGTTTTATGAATGATCTTCATAATTAGAGATGAATTGGTTGGATACGTGACAAGGTTTTTTTTTTTAACGTTCAGATGGAAATTGTATCACATGGTTTGAAAAAAGAGGGTATTTATTCATTTTTAACTTGTACCTGTAACCGGCCTTGATACATTTGGTTGCTTTTATGGTATTTTTATATATCGAATAAAGTTCTATGAATGAATGAACTATAATTTCTATTACAAAATGACCCCTATCATTGGCTTCAGGTATGCCACACTTTTGTTATAAGTAAGTTTGTTAGCGGACTAGTTGTTCTTTAGAGCTCTCTGGGAGGCTGCAGTAGTATACAAGGGAATCAACTGACAGGCTGCTCCTTTTGGAAGTAAATGTTTTTCTGAGAATCTCAGACTTGATTCTCATTTGAATGAGAAACAAAGGGGCTGATTCTGATCTCATTCGGAAAGCATTCCTACCGACTCTGTGCCGGAATGCTTTCCAAACAAGTCGATCGCGAGCTGTCCGAATGATGGAGTACGATGCAATGCATGTAAACTCCAACCAACACTTTCGGAGTCCGATTCGTCCAACCAATTCGTCCGGAAACAAGCCTGATCCAACCAAATCATTTAGGAACACTGAAACCAGGCATTGTGGGTATGAATCACACACAGTTCAACCCACAAATAGATGACGATGCGTATGATGCGGTCTTTGATAGGTGTCGGCTTGTGACAGAAAAAGCAAGCAAATAGTTTAGGAACGCTGAAACATAGCATTGCGAGCCTAAATCAAACTCAGTTCAGCCCGCAAACAGATGACGATGCATACGACGCGGTTTTTGAAACGTGTTGTTTTGTGACCGAAAATGCAACTGGGAAATGTCAAATATTAGGAAAACAAGCATTGGCCACGTTAAAAAAAATCATTGGCCTCACCCACCAATCCACCTATTTAAAGGACAAAACAGATGACCATAATCCTTTGCAAAAACAGAAATGACCAGAAGACACCAAAAGAGCCACTGAGCCACAGCTCCCTGCCACACACACACACATCAACCACCAAACAACTGCCACACATTTTGTTTGGGAGAAATGACACCCTCAACACATTCTCCTTTACCCATTCACACTCACCTATGCCTTCATACTAACCCCGCCTTCATCTTCACCCTCACCATGCCCCCAAAGCAGGCATGTTTCACAGATAAGGAGTTGGAAGTACTTGTAGATGAAATACTCAGGAGTAGAGCCACAGTTATTTGGGAACCAAGTCCAACAGACCCCTCTGACCCAGAGAAATATGATGTGGGAGACGATAGTTGACAAGGTGAATGCTCAAGCACCTTGCCTGCACACAATGGATGAAATCAGGAGCAGCTACTATGATGTGCGAAGGAGGGTCAAGAAGCTGAATGCAAGAGGACACGTCAGCGGGCTGGCAGTGGCCCTCCTGCACCACCCATGCACTTTACATTCTGGCAGGAGAAGGTGCATGTCATCCTTCTGCCAGAGGGTGCCTATGGAATACCAGGAGCACAAGAGCCTGGTGAGGACCTACCTAACTGTAACAATTGCACATCCACACACATCACTGTCAAGGATATAGTGATACAAATCACTGTTAGCAAAGCCAGAACAATATGGAGCAAATGAGCATGTGATGTGTATGACAGTTTGACAAACAAAATACCTGCAATGTCAGAGTAAATTTAACTATTTCATAACATTTACAAACTTCCCAATCACCAGCGTCAGCCGTCTTGCCAGCACAGTGTCACTCACTCACAGGGAAGCTGAGTCACAGGAAGGAAGGTTGGGATGGCTGGGAAGGTGGGTGTTGGCACAGGCCTCATTGGAGTTGTAGTCACAGAAAACAATCCTCCTCCCACATAGCCTAACAACCCCACCTGGAAGTATGCTTTCCTCACAGTGACTGGAAAAGTACCGGCAAGATGGGGACTGGTGTGGTGAGCACAAATCCCCAATGAGAGCTGTGTGCAAATCAAACAGCAGGCCCCAGTGTCAGCCATCTTGCCAGTACTTTTCCACTCACTGTGAGATAAGCACAGTTCTAGGTGGCCATGTTAGGCCATGTGGGAGGAGGAGTATTTGTACTGACCACAACCCCCATCAGGCCCTGTCCTACACACACTCCTCCCACCCAGCTCAAACAGCACACCTGTGACTATGCTGTCCCTGAGACCGAATGGAAATGTACTGGCAAGATGGCTGACTCTGGGGACTGCTGTTTGGAACAGAAGGCCAGGATGGGAGTTGTGGGCAAAAGGAAACAACAGGTCCTAGTGTGAGACATCTTGCCAGTACATTTCCATTAACCATCAGGTTGAGTTTAAGTTAGTGCAAATATTCCTAACACCCAGCCCAACAAGTCCACCAGGAACCATGCTTACCTGATAGTGTGTGTAAATGTACTGACAAAATGGCTGGTGTTCTGAACCACAACGCCCTGCTGGAAGTTGTGCTCAAATCACAAACCAGGCCCTAATGTCAGACAACTTGAATGTACACTTTACTCATTGTCAGTACATCAAACTCCCTGATGGCATGGATGGGCTGCCTGGAAGGAGGAGTGTTGGCTTTGACTATGTCTAACATCAGGCCCTGTTCTCCACACACCTTCCCAGCCAGCCCAAACAGCACACCTGGGGCTATGCAGTTCCTGAAAGTAAATGGAAATGTACTGGCAAGATGTCTGACACTGGGACCTGGTGTTTGCTATTGGCCACAACTCCACTAAGGTATTGTGCTCCTCACACCAGTACACAGTGTCAGACATCTTGGCAGTACTTTTCCATTCAACATCTGGGACAGCATGGTCCCAGGTGTGTTATCTGGGCTGGCTGGGAAGGTGTGTGGAGGACAGGGCATGATGGGAGATCTGGTCATTGACAACACTCCTCCACCTTGCTGCGAGAGGACAAACTCTGGACATCAAGTCATCCTTAGCTTCTGTAGACAATGTCATGGTAATTATCTGATGGGCTTTGGACATTCACAACAATCATTGTGTCTTCCATGTACCCACAGGGCAAGCTGGGAACACCTCAGCAAGAAACCAGGACAGGCAGTCCCGGACTCTGGCCAACCCTGAGTTCTCCGACGTTGAGGGCTCTGCACATCCTTCGGACTACCTGGCCCATGAGGTGTGTCTCAGACCAAAGCAGCAGTAACACTGGCATCCTCTGTGACCCCTCTTACCTCAACAGCCAACTCACAGCTAACTGCTTCCCACACGGACACATCAGCCCGAGCCAACACTGAAAGCACACAAACACAGGGCACACTGGAGTTGGCGGACAACACCACCACTGTCAATGAGGAAGGAGGATCCATGGTGACTGTGCCAGCACCAACTAGTCCTGTATGTATGGGTAGGGGTGATGGGAGGGGCTGTGGGGACATGCACCACTATGCAGCTGGTGCTGATACTGTAGACGATCCACACCTATCCAGAATCCTCAATGCATATGAGGGTTGCACCGGGGATTTTGGCCAGGTAGTTGGGATCCTTGGTACCATGCAAGAACAGCAGGCAGCCCATTATGCAAAAGTGGACAACTACCGGTCAAAAATTGATGACCTGACGGCGGGTCACAGGGTCATTCTCACCTGCTTCTGCCAGATTGCCACCAACATGTCCACACCTCCCTGAGTGCCCACAACATCAGGTGTATCAACATCTACACCAGCCACAGGTAGTGAGGTGGATGCTGGCGGAGGGCCCCCTGCACTGCCGTCACTGCCTTCACCTGAGGGTCCCCCCGAGAAAAAGAAAAAGGGTCGTCCGCCGAAGGAGACAACATGAGAGACCGATGGTTACGCATCACCCCCAGGAAGTGAAAACCTGCTCCTGATACCCTACATTGTGTGCCAAGCGTTCACTTTGTTGACTCTCACTGAACTCGCTCACATTGGCTGGAGGGTCTTAGTTGGACTTTGGACTCAAATAACTGTGGATTTACTTCTGAAAACTTAATCTACAAACACTACCAACTCCTTTCTGCACTTTGTTGGCTCAGATTTGTTTAATCACTCCCCCATCAACTCATTTGTCAGCAACTAAGCAATTCACTTCCGGCGGCACAGAGCTAGGCGCCATTTTGTTTTGAAGGCGCTCTAGTCTCCTGCCCACCGGCAGTATTTAAATGCACGCTGCGCGTTCGCAGGTGCTTGAGGGCTGACATATATTCCTACCCGTTACTTTGCCACTGTTTTATCGATGTTCCACCATTATATTCTGTAATTGTGTGTTTGCCTAACTTTTAAAAACTTTTCAAATTGCTTATTTGCACATCCTTGAGAATTATTGATTTTGGGTGATTTCAATCTCTCGCTAGTAGGAAGGTGAGCTTTTTCCTCACTTCCGGCGGCACAGAGCTAGGCGCCATTTTGTTTTGAAGGCACTCTAGTCTCCGGCCCACCGGCAGTATTTAAATGCACACTACGCGTTCGCAGGTGCTTGAGGGCTGACATATATTCCTACCTGTTACTTTGCCACTGTTTTATCGATGTTCCGCCATTATATTCTGTAATTGTGTGTTTGCCTAACTTTTAAAAACTTTTAAAATTGCTTATTTGCACATCCTTGAGAATTATTGATTTTGGGGCATTTCAATCTCTCGCTAGTAGGAAGGTGAGCTTTTTCCTCACTTCCGGCAGCACATAGCTAGGCGCCATTTTGTTTTGAAGGCGCTCTAGTCTCCGGCCCACTGGCAGTATTTAAATGCACGCTGCGCGTTCGCAGGTGCTTGAGGGCTGACATATATTCCTACCTGGTACTTTGCTACTATTTTATCGATGTTCCGCCATTATATTCTGTAATTGTGTGTTTGCCTAACTTTTAAAAACTTTTAAAATTGCTTATTTGCACTTCCTTGAGAATTATTGATTTTGGGGCATTTCAATCTCTCGCTAGTAGGAAGGTGAGCTTTTTCCTCACTTCCGGCGGCACAGAGCTAGGCGCCATTTTGTTTTAAAGGCGCTCTAGTCTGCGGCCCACCGGCAGAATTTAAATGCACGCTGCGCATGCGCGCAGCGGACGAGCGCAGCGGGCGCGCCTAAGGCAAGCCCGTCTGCGCCAGTCAGCAGCTCATCAGGAGCGGGGGCCAGTCATGCTGCCCAACTTGAGGTCACTGTCCCCCGCATCCATTCTTATTCAAGTGAGTGTCTTAGAATGCTGCGGGGGCCGTGCTGTAAATCTCTGACCTTCCCAAACCTCTACAGGTCTCGAGATGCTGTGTGTGGGGCATGCGGCTTCCAACTTGAGTTGGGCTCCACGGCTTTCACTAAATCCCCTATCACCTCTGTAATTTCGGCTGCGCTGCTTAATGTGTGCTCCCTGAAAAAGCACCATTCAGAGGTTTTTGAGCTCCTTGCTGACAACTCGTTGGACTTCCTTTTCATTACGGAAACCTGGCTTGACAACACCTCTGATCCAATTGTCTCCATGGCCATCCCGTCGGGGTATAAAATCAGCAGGTTAGACCGAACAACTGGGAGAGGCGGGGGTTGGCTATCATCTTTTAAGAGATGTGGGAGCTGGTTAAGTGCTCCCCCATCACGTGGGACGGTTACGAAGTTTTGGACTTCAGTATCCGCTGTTCAGCCCATTTTTCTCTAGGCGGGTCTCCGATTTATCGCCCACCGGGTGAAGCTCTCCCCTTCCTTCAGGCCTGCGTGGAGGTGATCTCCACGAGAGCCCTTCATTTCTCTCATTACGAGATTCTAGGCGACCTTAATATTCATTTTGACCAACAGAACTCAAGGGACACTCGCGAGTTTCTTGATATCTGCCAATCTGTGCGGCTTTCGCAATGGGTCGATCAGGCTACCCATTTGGGGGGTCATATTCTCGACCCTATCCTTTCCAATTTCCCTATTTCAACCAATCCCCCCCTTCCGGTCTCCTGGTCCGATCACTATTTAATTGGCTTCTCATGGGTAGTGTCTTCCCCTAGTACCAGACCCATGGTCGGCCATAAACCAGCATTCAAGAAGGTCGACCCTATTCTTTATGCCAGGGTGTTGGAGGACAACAGGCCACCCTTGCCACAGGATCTTGATGGGTGCCTTGCTGTCTTCTCCAAATGGCTCATGGGTTCCTTGGTGGCAATTTCCATACCGACCTCGACTAGACAGACAAGGGATTCACCCTCCAAACCTTGGTTCACGGAGGACCTGCGTAGTCTTAAGCAGGGCTGCAACAAACTGGAGCGCCTCTGGCGTCTCAGCAATTATTGCCCGGAAGCTAAGGCGCAGCTCAGGCAGGGTCAGAAAACTTACTACAAAGCTATCGCCTCTGCTAAAAGGGCGTTCTTCGCTTCCCGGATTGTTCAGGCCCAGAACAATTCCAAGGAGATCTTTTCAATTGTCCAAAGCTTCATGTCCCCTGTAGTGCAGAGCAGTATCTTGCCGGTGACAGTGGACTGGTGCGAGGCGCTCTCTACTTTCTTTCGGGACAAGATTCTTAAAATACAAAGTAACTTTTCTCGTCCGGCTGTCTCTGCTGGACCCACCGCTTCTCTTGACTCAGCAGTTACTGCTCCTGCAGCTCCGCCCCCCATCTATTCCCTGTCTAACTTCGCCCCGGTGGATTCGTCTTGCACTCTAAGAATCCTTCAGGGTCTGAAGTCTGGTTCTCCGGATGATCCTTGCTCGGCAAGACTTCTGGCATCTGTGGCGGGGTCGGTGAATATGGAAGCTAATTACATCATTAACTTGTCCTTGCAGGAAGCCAGGGTCCTGAGTTGTTGGAAACAGGCCAAAATCCTCCCTCTACTGAAAAAAACCCACCCTTGACCCTTTAACTCCTGGTAACTACAGACCTCTTTCTCTCCTCCCTAGCCTTTCTAAGGTTTGTGAGAAAATTGTGAACAGCTGTCGGAGTATATCGAGAGTGCGGGCCTTCTTCATCCTGCCCAATCTGGCTTCCGCTCCTCCTTTAGCACGGAAGGTGCTCTTTTGGAGGTCTCGGAAGCTATTCGAGAGTGTCTTGACGCCAGCGGGAAGGCAGCCCTTGTGCTGCTCAACCTGTCGGCGGCCTTTGACACTGTCCCCCACTCACTGCTGCTTGACAGACTGACGGAGATTGCGGTGACGGGCTCGGTCTGGGGCTGGATTAAATCCTTCTTGGAGGGTCGGCTCCAGCAGGTCTGGATACCCCCGGCGGCCTCGTCACCGCTTCAGGTGTGCACGGGGGTGCCTCAGGGTTCCTCCCTTAGCCCCCTCCTTTTCAATATCTACCTCACTCCTCTAGTTTTTCTGGCGGAAGGGTTGGGGGCCAAGGTCATTGCTTATGCCAATGACACACAACTTTTGTTTACTTGGGATAAGCAGGGGACCTCGGTTTCCCTCGTTCAGAGGTGCCTTTCCGCGGTTTTTGAGTGGATGGCCTCGGCCCATTTAAAATGTAACGAGGACAAGTCCGAGGTCCTGATGTTTGGCAACTTTCCCTTAGGGTTTAGAGAGGCAATCTGGCCTCCCGAGTTCCCTCTGCCTGCCTCTAACAGTCAGACCGTGAAGAACTTGGGAGTTTACATTGACTGTAATCTCTCTTTCTCCAGTCAAATTAGGCGTCTGACTGGCTGCTGTTTCGGGCTTCTCAGAATTCTGAGAAGATTCCTTCCGCTTCTTCCCCAAACAGTTAAGGAATCAGTGGTTCGGGCACTAATTCTGTGCCGATTGGATTATGCCAATGCTCTTTATGCTGGGATCCCAGCTTACGCTCTCAACAAGCTGCAAGCCTCCCAGAATGCAACTGTCCGCCTGCTGGGTGGGCTAGGTCCCAGGCAGAGCACTCAGGATTACCGTCGTTCTCTTCATTGGCTCCCGGTCAAGGCCCGTGTGGCTTTTAAAACACTTACCATAGCTCATCGTGCTTTGCATGGGCAAGGCCCTGGTTACCTGCAGAAACGCTTCTCGTTTTATGTGCCGGCAAGATCTTTGAGGTCTTCCTCACTAAGGCTGATGAAGATTCCTAGTTTTCAGCGACACCGGTTAGGTGGCGCTTCTCTGGTCGTTTCTGCGGCACGCGCCTGGAATGCACTCCCCCTCTCTCTCCGCATTGTTGAAGACATTGCGGTCTTCAAAAAACTGTTAAAAACGTACCTCTTCTCTTACGGTTTGGCTATAGTGTTCACCCTCTGGCCGCGCCGGGACACTCCTCGGAGTATCTGCGCGCGTAATAAATGTACCTAACATAACATAACATAACAACCAACCATGCACTAAAATAAATCACTTTGTACCAAATACTTGCTCTTCTCATGACTTTGAAACACAAATGTACACGTTGAAATGATACACCGAAGGACAAAGATGAAGGTGTCCACAAAATTGAACAAGCAATCAAATCAGTAATGTCAACTACTGGCTTGGCAGCAGATGTAACCAGTCACAGCATGAGAGACAGACACAACCAGGTCATCACACATCCCATCGTACATGGTACTGATGCCATTGTATTCTACTGTCAGCACACATGTCCCTATTTGTAAGCCCCAAAACATTCATTGTTACCAAAACTGAACTCCATGGAACATGTTTTGTATCAGGATAACCCATGGAGGTGGGCAAACAGACACGGCACACCTCCATGTGGAGCACAGGTTTATTTAAATGATACAGCCTTGCACCTTGACACAAACTGCAATCAAATCACACAGTTACAATAGCCTCACAAGACCAAACAAATGACCATCTGTTCAAAAGGTGTTGTAGCCAGGGATGTCCACCACTGTTTACTGTTGGAGTATGACACAGGATCATGGCTCTGGTGTGGTCACAACTCAGCAGTTGACATGATGAATGATCATGGGAAGGAGAAAAACATAATTGAGTCAGGAACTCAGGAAAGATTTACCTTGATGTTGCAATCAGTCTCAGCTAAAGCATTCCGATGTCAGTGTGAACACAAGCTGTTAACGAGTGTAGCATTATCCTTGTCACATGAAAAATTGGATTAGGCAATTCTGTCAAAAACCATTGAAGAATAACAGACACTCACCAGCATACATACACATAGGACAACAGCAACACACAAATGAACATTTATGGGCTGACTCCTCTCATTCAGTGATTGCATTTATGTGAAGAGGTTGCGGATAAGTTGTTGTCGCAAATCCCCCTCATCATCCTCATCGTCACTGGCATCATGTCCCAAGTCTGGTTCCTCCCTTGCTGGTGGCTGCTGGTCTCCGTCATCCAGTAAAAGTGGCATTTCCTTCCAGATTGCTAGGTTGTGGAGCATGTGTGCTGCTGTGATAATCTTGCACACCTTCAGGGGACCATATTGCAGTGCACCTCCTGTCTGATGCAAGCACCCGAACCTTGTCTTCAGTAGCGCAAATGTATGCTCAAGCACTCGCCTGGTCCTCCCATGTGCCTCATTCTAACGAATGTCAGCTGGGGTCACAGCTTTTGAACAGATGGCCATTAGTTTGGACTTGTGAGGCTTTTGTAACTGTGTGATTTGATTGCAGTTTGTGTCAAGGTGCAAGGTTGTATCATTTAAATAAACCTGTGCTCCACATAGAGGCATGCCTTGTCTGTTTGCACACATCCACAGGTTATCCTGATACAAATTTGTTCCATGGTGATCAGTTTTGGTAACCGTGAATGTTTTTAGGCTTGCAGATGGGGACATGTGTGCTGATAGTAGAATACAATGGCATAAGTACCATGTACGATGGGTTGTGTGATGACCTGGTTGTGTCTGTCCCTCATGCTGTGACTGGTTACATCTACTGCCAAGCCAGTAGTTGACATTACTGATTTGATTGCTTGTCCAATTTTGTGGACACCTTCATCTTTGTTCTTCAGTGTATCATTTCAACGTGTACATTTGTGTTTCAAAGTCACGACATGAGCAAGTATTTGGTACAAAGTGATTTATTTTAGTACATGGTTGGTTGATGGCAAATAAGTTGATGGGGAGTGAAAAAACAAAACTGGGACAACAAAGTGCAGAAAGGAGTTGGTAGTGTCCGCAACCATGGCATAGTGGGGTATCCAGAGTCTCCTAAAGTGAACACAGAAAATACTTTAGTCGTCTGAAAACAGATCACAATCTGGTGTACAAGCCACACGCAACATTAACATACAACATAATCTACCAACAAGACAGGCACGCTCAGGTTGCAGCTGAGAAGTCAACTGGGGGATGGCACTACTCCTCATGATGTACGTGTCATGTGCTGATACAGGGAAACGTGCACACACATGGGAGATCACCATGTCAGCCAGACATACCGCCAGGACATTGATTGAGTGGTAATGTTTGCAAATCCTGTAGGTTTGCTCATTGGCTTGTGGTGGGATCAAAGCTACATGTGTCCCATCAATTAAACCAATGACATGTGGCATGCGCCCCAATGCATATAACTCTCCCTTGATGTCTGTCAAGTGTCTAGGTGTTAGGAGCTTAATGTATTGCTCCAGGGAATGTAGCAATGTCTCCAAAACATCATGAAGCACACAGCTGATAATGGTCTCTGACATGCCACCTGATATTGTCAATACTGAAATGAACCTGTGATGAAGAAATGTAGTGCCGCCATCACCTTTACCTTTACCTTGGGGGTCAGAGCAGTGGGATATGGGCATCCAGGCTGCAAATTCGGTGCCAACTGGTCAGCCAGCTCCACAATAAGTGGCCTGGTAAAGTGTTCTCTACGGAAGCAATAACGTTCTTCCATGGTCTGGATGTCGGGGAAGGGCCTGTAGACTGGTGGTATTTGGCGATACCTATGTGTAGAGTATAAACACAGTTGATGTCAGTTTACAACGTTCAAAGCTACATGCATTGCAACACATATAACATGATATCTGGCCAAAATGAAGTTTCAGGACATTAGAAATGAACATTGATAGGATAATTGTTGAGCCTAGATACAAAGCACAGCATTAGTTCCCTTTCCAGGCAGGTCACCGAAATATGGTAACAAAGCAGTGTGAGTGCTGCACTGTAAATAGTCACTAGTGTCTGGCACAGTACATGTGAGCAACCATCACATGGTCAACAACCCGCCAAACACATTAGCCAATAAATGGATTCAGGACAGCCATCACATGGTTGAAAGGTACACACAATAGGATCATGCAATACTAGATATATATTATACATCATACATACAGTGGGTCACCAAGAAAAACTTGCACACCAGTGTAACAGGTTGGACACTGTCATGATGTCATGTCTGACAAACATGTAACATCACATACACTGAACATCTACAATGTAGGGTTGGCATTAAGTTTGCAATCATCCACGTAAGCCTAGGACACAAACACACAAAAGCAACTCACATAACATACGCAAGCTGATAAGCAGCTAAATGTCACGGTACAAAAATTTTAAATTGACTGCGTTGTACATGACTCAGACACAGCAGTTTCACAGTCATGAACTTCCCCAATGTACAGTGGGTCACACAGTCCACCAAAGCAGTGAATATGTGTAGCCAAAACGTGTTTCCACAAATTATCCCCTCATACCATGACCAAGCCTAGGAGGGTAATCTGAGAAGTGTACTCTCAATGTTGTAATGGGACTCACAAACAGTGTGTTGTGTGCCCCTCAAGGTTAGCTCCTCATAGGAGTGTGAGGTATCAAATCAAATGTACAATGTATTACGAAAACACTGTCACCACACATGCAATGCACCAGAATATCTTCCTTTGCACTAGGGTCTGCCCTGCTGACCAATTAGTGGAAGGACACGGTAGCCGCATCCGCACCGAGTCTGTCACACCCATTTGCTGTTGGTCATCATGGTGAACGATGTGAGTGAGTATTCAAAGGATGCGGTAGCTGCATCCGAACTGAGTCCGTCGCACCCATTGGCTGTTGGTCGTCATGGTGAACGACGGAGGTGAGTATTCAAAGGATGCGGTAGCCACATCCGAACCGAGTTTGTCGCGCCCATTTGCTGTTGGTCCTCATGGTGGAATGACGCAGGTGAGTATTCAAAGGACACGGTAGCCGCATCCAAACAGAGTCTATTGCACCCATTGGCTGTTGGTCGGCATGGTGACAGACACGCGTTTCATTTTGTGTCCAATTCGCGTGCAAAACGAGTCGGTAACCTACCATCACCAATGTATCTAAGTCAATAGTGTGCTGATGCGGCTATTTTGAACATCACAGTAGGCGTGCTGGATGCTAGCAATGTGATGGATTGGACAGATTTGAATAATGCGACTAAATCGGACCTATCGCTTTGTTCGCATGGAAAAGAAACCTCCTCTGCTTTACAGATAAAAGTCTGTGTGTTCCCTACAGACTGCACTTGCCTGCACTACCTGCACATTATCTGCATCTCCCCAGTTCTCTGCTGCTGTCTCCGCATCCTCTGGGAGCTACCATGGCACGTACAATGGACAGGGCCCTAGCATTCACTGAAGAAGAAAACCAGGCCCTGCTGGACAGCCTCCTTCCACTGTACAGCCAGCTGTGCGGCAAACCAGAGGAGCAGGTGAGTGATGATTTCACTGCCTTTTCATTGGACATGTGCAAAACCGTGCACTGCTATCATTGGGAATCTCAAGTCCAAGCATGCAAACAGAGTTCCTGTAAGTTTTGCTGTGTGTAGAATTGTGTTCTGGGCAGGTACACTGCTGTAGAAGTGTGTGTACTTGGTGGTGTTGACATGGGATGGAGGGATCATTGCACACAGGACAACTGGCGATAATGCCACTTGTTCACCCCTTAGACATTGTTGGCAATCTTATCTTGAACAATGTGTAAACTTGTGTGACTCTGAAACATGTAGCATATGACTTAAGGTACTGTCACCATGTCATCCTCATAGGTCGACTCCCATCAGAAGGCCAAGATGTGGAAGACCATTGCCCAGACAGTTCATTCAGTGGGTGTCACCAACCGACACGTCTGCCACTGCCAGAAGAGGTGGCAGGACCTCTAGGGCCGGACACGTAGGATTGTGCGGGTCCAACTGAACCTGTCACCTCCATGCAGGAGGGGCAGATGCCGGAACCTGACCCTGACCCCCCACATGCTCCAGATTCTGGCAGTGGTATCCCCTGACATGGATGGGCAGTTGAAGGCCAGACTGCAGCAAGGAGGGGTGAGTATGTGCCATTTCACACACCTATGTTCAACATGCATGTTGCAGTCTCTCACCCTGCTGCCCCTCTAACAGTTCGTAAGTCCTCCAAATGCACAATTCTGTCTCAAAAGATGCATATGCCCCATGACTAGTAAATTCCCTGTTGTGCCCCTTTTCATCTGTGACATGTGGGTCACTTATGTCCAGGGTAGTGACTGTAGTCACATGCGTATGTGATCAGCACAATGTACAACAACATGTGCATGAAGATGACCTTCAGGAGTGATGCAATTGTCTGACATGCGTCAGCACAGTGACTAATGTATGACCTGTACTCAGTGTGGTTCAAATATATATGTGCAGTATGTTGTAAGTAGAGCACACAGGTGTGTGATGCCAAAGCTATACACCCGGGCTGCATGTGACACTAATGTGTATGCCTTGGTGAGTTTATCTTGCTCATTCCAGCAAATTTCTGTCCCAGCTGTAGTGCTCAGCGTAATCACATGTATCCCATGGGCCAAGAGGAGGTATGCCGATTCCGGGCAACTGTGACACTGGCCTATCACATGTTTGTATATGTTATTCATTTTTCCCCATTAAAATGAGAGAATTCATGCACCAGACTCTGTTAAAGTGACTACACGTGACAATCTTTGACAGACACAGATGGTCCTTTTTGGAAATAAGGCTACACTTCAAATGTATTGTTTATGTATCGCATACACAAATGTATACATGTGTGTACAATCTCTTGACTATACATACTTGTGGCTTGGTCATCCATATGCATGATGCATAACTTTTATCATGATAGATGTCAACTGTGCCTACAATTTCGTTTGTGAGTTTGCAAATCCTGATGGTGAACAAGAGAAATATCAGCTTATCAAAGTGTGTAAATTGTGTCTACCACCTAAGGAACACGCAGATTTGGCATCCAGAGATGTGGACTAAAGTAGTCTGGATAGGGTTGGTACACAGTGGTGACTGGAATCATGTAATGTTGAGGTTCTGTAATACTAGTCACTACAGATGCACCCAGAGAGGCCAGTGGCATAGTGTACCACATGAAGCATTGTAATGATGCTGTCATTGGTCTTCAGTTTGTGTTTGACATTGTACAAATATGTAACTGTTGGACTGTATACAATGTGCATGACATCCTGGAGAATTCCCCCTAACACTGTCCATGACTGACACAAAGCAGTGGGCCAAATGCATCTCTCCCTAGCTGGGCCTTCCACCTTGTGGTTTACAAAATGAGAATGACCTGACATCAAGGACCTAAGACTGTGGACCAATGACCACTATCACTGTTATCTGTGTGAAATAAGCCATTCACTGACTATTGAGGCCTGCTCTATTGAAGGCTGATCATTTTACCAGTTAGTCCATAGCCATGGCTTCAAAATAAAATGACTGGGGATTGAAGAATGTTTACTATGTCACATTTCAAATGTGTGCATCCCATTTGCAGTGTAAGTTCAAGACTCTCTTGCAGAAGGTGAGACAAGTATGTCATGACACATGACCGTCAGGAGCATTACAAATCAGACCACTTGCTACGTAGTGTAGGAGTTGACAGTGTAGTTGTGGGCATTGATATTGAGCTAATCGATTTGCATATGAGATCATGTGTCTGGGAACCATGGTTAACTGACAGACTGGCAAGTGCAATGTACACATATGTGTAATGAGTAGAAAGGTGCAGTCAAAATGATGTATATGCTTGCTCTGTGATGATGTGTGATGATACTCATGTGTCAATTACATGTCAATGACTCATGTGAATCTATTTGGCATTCTTGTTCACAGCATCAGCACCAGCTACTGGAGGAGGCAGTGCCATGAACCAAAGGGAAGCAGCTTGCCAGACTGGGTCCTGTGCAAAGGAGAAGGAGGAGGGACCTAGTGGCACGGAGGTTAAGGGGAGGCTCACTGAGGGCAGCTCCAGATCACCATCAGATGGAGCTTCTAAAGATTACACCTCCAGTGATGACTCCCTTGAGGTAGTGGGTGAGCCAGGATTGGTTCAAACTACATCTGAGTCCCCCACCACCGCCACCACCATCTCCTCCCTCCCAGCTGCTCCCATGCCCAGTGTCTGTGGCTGCTCCCATGTAGTGGAGCATGTCTCATTTGCGCCTGACACCGGACCCCCTGCACCAGTCTCCCCTGCTGCCATGAGTGTGGAGGCCATAGATTTGCTGAAGAAGATCGCTGTGGGTCAGACATCCATGCTGAATATACTCCATGCGCATACCAGTCTTTTGACAGAATTGGTGCCATACATGGAGGGCATCCACTCGCACATGTCTGCCCTACAGATATCAAATCAGGCACTGGCCTCCACACTGATGGCAGCAGTGTCCCTGATCCAGCAGTCCCTCACCACTCCTTCCTCTATCCCATCCACAGTCCCAACTACCCTAACTGACCGAAGCACACGCAAACATGCACACACATGAACATCCACATGCAGCATACAACCCAGCACACACACAAATCCAAACACACATGCATTCACACTCAGGGGACTGACAGCACCCACACTAGGGAGAGGCCAAAATAACACAAACATGCATCCACAGGCACTCCACATACCTCAGATCCCTCTGCCTCCAAATCCCCTACCCTTGACTCGCCTGCACCCCCCTCTGCCCTGAAGCTACTCCTCAGTGACCTTGGTCTCTTCCCCAAAGACCCATCTGTCCCCCCTTCCAAGGGGAAGAGGAAACCACCCTCTGACATTGAAACCTGGCCCCACCATGCCCCCAAAGAGGAATAGCCCAAAAAACCCAACCCGAACATCCCCCAGAGTCTGAAATCAAAACAAAAACCCCACTTACCCATTCTTCCCCACCAAAAAAAAGGTCATCCCCCTCTCCCATAAACATTCCCCCTCTAATTGTCCCCCTCTCAGTCTGAAACTGCCACTTCAGTGGACCCCACTCCTCAATCGGGCCCATCCACTGTAGTGGAACCCTCTCCCCTCAATCTGGCCCATCCATTACAGTGGACCCACATATCCCTCAATGTAGCCCATCAACTGCAGTGGACCCACGCACCTCTCAATTTGGCCCATCCACTGCAGTGGACCCACGCACCCCTCTAGATCCCATCCTTCCCACAACCCAACACAGTCTTCCCTAGTCCAGTCCAATTGGTGCCTGACAAGCCCCCAGATGCCCATCCCAGGGAAGGTGTCCACTTGCGCTTACAGTGCAGGCAAGTGCTGGAGGGGAAATACCCCTGACCCCCTCAAAGACTTTCATAATATGGATCTTGATTCCCAGACTTTTCACAACTGGTGATGGGCTTGGAGGGGCCCCAAGTTCTTTAGGCCAAAACAGGCCACTCCAGGGGTTGTTTTTTGCTGGAATGACAAGAACCTCTGTTTTATCTAGGCTAATTTTTAAAGAGTTAGCCGTCATCCAATTAGTGGTAAATCTTAGGATATTTTGGACTGTCTCTTGAGCATGGGCCGAATTGTCGATCCTCAGAATAAACTGGGTGTCGTCTGCATAGTTGAAGACTCGGCAATTCATATTGGTCAATGCAGTCACTAAGGGCTGTAAGTATACATTAAAAAGGAGTGGGGATAATGCGGAGCCCTGAGGGACACCGCAATGGATGTCACCCCTGTCCGATATATGGTTGCCGAGTTGGACCCTCTGGGAACGTCCAGATAGGAAGGACTTTAACCAGTTGTAAACAGGCCCCCGAAATCCCAAATCCACCAGTCGAGTCAGCAGTGTTGAATGACTGACCGTGTCGAACGCCGCAGAGAGATCCAGAAGTATCAGGGTGTTCGGCTCTTTGTTATCAGCTTTTAGTCTGAGATCGTCAAGTATAGATAACATAACTAGCTCCGTACTGTGGTGGGCTCTAAAGCCGGCCTGGCGTGGGTGGAGTAGCTCAAATTTTTCAAGAAAACCAGAAAGCGTTTTCAAGACATGTTGCTCCATGACCTTTGCAAGAAAGGGGAGCTGAGAAATAGGTCTATAATTTTTCATCTCAGCCTTATCTGCTCCAGGCTTTTTCAGTAAGGGGATAACTCTAGCCTCCTTCAAGTTGGAGGGTACTTGGCCAGTAGCCAAAGAGTTATTTAGCATGGTAAGAATCTTACAGTCCAGAACTGGGAGGGCCATCCGAAAAAACCTTGGTGGACATGGATCGGCCGGAGAGCCTGCTTTAGTTTTATTTATCAGTGTAGTCAAGGATTCTAAGTTCAAAGGGGGAAAGTATGCAAGGGAGTGGGCTGGTGAGGTCAAAGATGGAACCAGTTCCTGGGTGCTCAGAGTGATAGGAGTTTTATCGATGTTAAGAAGAATATCTGTCACCTTCTGGAGAAAGAAAGTCTGTAAGGTATTGGCGTCAAAAGGTAATGATGTTGATTTGGCGTCGACCTTTTTGCTAAGCTCAGTTAAGATCTTAAAGGTTTCCTTCTGTTTGTTAGAGGCAACAGTTATCCGAGCCTCATAATATTCAGCTTTCCTAGCAATAATAGATTTTTTAAATAGGGCTAGTGCGGCTTTATAGAGGGTTAGATCAGTGGGGTTATAGGCTTTCCTCCACTTTCTCTCTACCTTACGCAAGCTCTGCTTGTTTTCCCGCAGAGCTTCGTTACACCAAGGGGCCCCCTTACGTTTGGATTTTATTCTTTCCCTACGTTCCGGAGCTAGTTGGTCGATAGCTGATTGGAGGGTATTACTGAGGGATTGACTGGCTGTATCAATGTTGGTATGACCTCCCTCCGGGGTGCGTGCGGGTAAACTCTGTAGAACATCTACGAGATTTCCCATCTGGATCTTGTGCCAGCTTCGCACTCTCCTCCATTCCAAAAAAGATTGTGATGAGGAGATATCCAGAGGGACCCAACAAGAGATTAAGGAATGATCCGACCAAGCACATGGGAGGATATTTAGAAGCCTATCTTGCTGGTTAGATGACCAGACCAGGTCTAGGATATGCCCTTTGATGTGGGTAGGGCAGTTTACCAGTTGATGAAGTCCTAGATTCGACATTGTCATGTCGATTTGTTTGGCTTGTGGCTCTCGTGGATCCCTCTCCCAATGAAAGTTAAAATCACCTACGACAATAAGCCTTTGGTATCGAGTGCTAAGATCTGATAAAATCTCGCCAAAATAGTCACCGAAACCAAAAGTTGCGTCCGGAGGACGGTAAACGGTCAGAAGTACGAGGCAGGAGGAGTTAAAGGAAAATTGAACTCCTAAGAAGTCAGAATTATCAGTACTTTCTGCTATTATCATGGTGGCCATGAGACTAGATTTAAAAAGAATCGCCACCCCCCCACCTCTTCTGTTATCTTGCCTATTGTGCCAGACGGCGTCAAAATTCCCTGGCAGAGCCGAGATAATGTCGGGGGCCGAGGCGTCCCCCATCCAAGTTTCTGTCAAAGACAGTATATCAATATCCCCCTCCTGAAGGAGCGTAAATATCTCTAAGTGATATTTCTGCAGAGATCTTGTGTTCAGAACCGCCACTTTCAAGCCAGGTAGTTTCCCTGGCGTGGGCGAAGAGTGAGCTAGAGGTCCAGATGAGGGGACAGGAGCTATCCTGGAGTTCCTTAGGAGGTCTTCAGCTTTTAGTACGAAAATGATGGAGGGCTTCAGAGCACGATTGCCTTTGGCAAAGGACAACAATTCCCTTGCTGAGTACAAAATATTTGGGCTAGGATTTATAGCCCCTGGTCCCGGGCGGGCACGGACGGGCGCAGACGGGCTTGCCTTAGGCGCCCCTAAGGTGCGCCCGCGGCGCGCGCCCGCTGCGTGTGTCTGCTGCGCGCGTCCGCTCCAGCGTCCCTGCACTAGACCGCCTTTCTAGAGCGGAAGTGCTTTCAGGTTGTTTTCAAGGGGCAAGGTGCATACAAAGTGACTAACTTCCTCAAAATTAAAATCACAGCCTGGATTGAGTTCAAGATTTTTAAAAGAGCATTCAAGCAGTGGAGCACAGTGAAATTTAGCAACAATTCCAACAGTACATTAGCAGCAAAGATAATAAAGGTGCCGATTTACAGTGCAATAGTTAAAAAACACGTACACAGAGGACCGCCTGAGAGCCTTAGCGCGTCTCTCAATCTGTCCGCTGCGCGTCCGCTGCGCGTCCTCTCCAGCGTGCTAATTAAGCAGCCCCCTTCCGCCCGCCAACCAATCAGCTCTGCTGAGCAGCAGCTGATGACTCCCTCCCTGCACTAGACCGCGTTTCTAGAGCGGAAGTGCTTTAAGGTTGTTTTCAAGGGGCAAGGTGCATACAAAGTGACTGACTTCCTCAAAATTAAAATCACAGCCTGGATTGAGTTCACGATTTTTAAAAGTTCATTCACGCAGTGGAGCACAGTGAAATTTAGCAACAATTCCAACAGTACATTAGCAGCAAAGATAATAAAGGTGCCGATTTACAGTGCAATAGTTAAAAAACACGTACATAGAGGACCGCCTGAGAGCCTTAGCGCGTCTCTCTATCTGTCTGCTGCGCGTCCTCTCCAGCGTCCTAATTAAGCAGCCCCCTTCCACCCGCCAACCAATCAGCTCTGCTGAGCAGCAGCTGACGACTCCCTCCCTGCACTAGACCGCGTTTCTAGAGCGGAAGTGCTTTAAGGTTGTTTTCAAGGGGCAAGGTGCATACAAAGTGACTAACTTCCTCAAAATTAAAATCACAGCCTGGATTGAGTTCAAGATTTTTAAAAGTGCATTCAAGCAGTGGAGCACAGTGAAATTTAGCAACAATTCCAACAGTACATTAGCAGCAAAGATAATAAAGGTGCCGATTTACAGTGCAATAGTTAAAAAACACGAACACAGAGGACCGCCTGAGAGCCTTAGCGCGTCTCTCTATCTGTCCGCTGCGCGTCTGCTCCAGCATCCTAATTAAGCAGCCCCCTTCCGCCCGCCAACCAATCAGCTCTGCTGAGCAGCAGCTGATGACTCCCTCCCTGCACTAGACCGCGTTTCTAGAGCGGAAGTGCTTTAAGGTTGTTTTCAAGGGGCAAGGTGCATACAAAGTGACCAATTTCCTCAAAATTAAAATCACAGCCTGGATTGAGTTCACGATTTTTAAAATTGCATTCAAGCAGTGGAGCACAGTGAAATTTAGTAACAATTCCAACAGTACATTAGCAGCAAAGATAATAAAGGTGCCGATTTACAGTGCAATAGTTAAAAAACACGTACACAGAGGACCGCCTGAGAGCCTTAGCGCGTCTCTCTATCTGTCCGCTGCGCGTCCGCTCCAGCTTCCTAATTAAGCAGCCCCCTTCCGCCCACCAACCAATCAGCTCTGCTGAGCAGCAGCTGACGACTCCCTCCCTGCACTAGACCGCGTTTCTAGAGCGGAAGTGCTTTAAGGTTGTTTTCAAGGGGCAAGGTGCATACAAAGTGAGTAACTTCCTCAAAATTAAAATCACAGCCTGGATTGAGTTGACGATTTTTAAAAGTGCATTCAAGCAGTGGAGCACAGTGAAATTTAGTAACAATTCCAACAGTACATTAGCAGCAAAGATAATAAAGGTGCCGATTTACAGTGCAATAGTTAAAAAACACGTACACAGAGCACCGCCTGAGAGCCTTAGCGCGTCTCTCTATCTGTCCACTGCGCGTCCGCTCCAGCGTCCTAATTAAGCAGCCCCCTTCCGCCCGCCAACCAATCAGCTTTGCTGAGCAGCAGCTGACGACTCCCTCCCTGCACTAGACCGCGTTTCTAGAGCGGAAGTGCTTTAAGGTTGTTTTCAAGGGGCAAGGTGCATACAAAGTGACTAACTTCCTCAAAATTAAAATCACAGCGTGGATTGAGTTCACGATTTTTAAAAGTGCATTCAAGCAGTGGAGCACAGTGAAATTTAGTAACAATTCCAACAGTACATTAGCAGCAAAGATAATAAAGGTGCCGATTTACAGTGCAATAGTTAAAAAACACATACACAGAGGACTGCCTGAGAGCCTTAGCGCGTCTCTCTAGCTGTCGCTGCGCGTCCGCTCCAGCGTCCTAATATTGTCACTCCACATACCTCAGATACCTCTGCCTCCAAATCCCCTACCCTTGACTCGCCTGCACCCTCCTCTGCCCTGAAGCTACTCCTCAGTGACCTTGGTCTCTTCCCCAAAGACCCATCTGTCCCCCCTTCCAAGGGGAAGAGGAAACCACCCTCTGACATTGAAACCTGGCCCCATCATGCCCCCAAAGAGGAATAGCCCAAAAAACCCAACCCGAACATCCCCCAGAGTCTGAAATAAAAACAAAAACCCCACTTACCCATTCTTCCCCCACCAAAAAAAAGGTCATCCCCCTCTCCCATAAACATTCCCCCTCCAATTGTCCCCCTCTCAGTCTGAAACTGCCACTTCAGTGGACCCCACTCCTCAATCGGGCCCATCCACTGTAGTGGAACCCTCCCCCCTCAATCTGGCCCATCCATTACAGTGGACCCACATATCCCTCAATGTAGCCCATCAACTGCAGTGGACCCACGCACCTCTCAATTTGGCCCATCCATTGCAGTGGACCCACGCACCCCTCTAGATCCCATCCTTCCCACAACCCAACACAGTCTTCCCTAGTCCAGTCCCATTGGTGCCTGACAAGCCCCCAGATGCCCATCCCAGGGAAGGTGTCCACTTGCGCTTACAGTGCAGGCAAGTGCTGGAGGGGAAATACCCCTGACCCCCTCAAAGACTTTCATAATATGGATCTTGAGTCCCAGACTTTTCACAACTGATGATGGGCTTGGAGGGGCCCCAAGTTCTTTAGGCCAAAACAGGCCACTCCAGGGGTTGTTTTTTGCTGGAATGACAAGAACCTCTGTTTTATCTAGGTTAATTTTTAAAGAGTTAGCCGTCATCCAATTAGTGGTAAATCTTAGGATATTTTGGACTGTCTCTTGAGCATGGGCCGAATTGTCGATCCTCAGAATAAACTGGGTGTCGTCTGCATAGTTGAAGACTCGGCAATTCATATTGGTCAATGCAGTCACTAAGGGCTGTAAGTATACATTAAAAAGGAGTGGGGATAATGCAGAGCCCTGAGGGACACCGCAATGGATGTCACCCCTGTCCGATATATGGTTGCCGAGTTGGACCCTCTGCAAACGTCCAGATAGGAAGGACTTTAACCAGTTGTAAACAGGCCCCCGAAATCCCAAATCCACCAATCGAGTCAGCAGTGTTGAATGACTGACCGTGTCGAACGCCGCAGAGAGATCCAGAAGTATTAGGGTGTTCGGCTCTTTGTTATCAGCTTTTAGTCTGAGATCGTCAAGTACAGATAACATAACTGGCTCCGTACTGTGGTGGGCTCTAAAGCCGGCCTGGCGTGGGTGGAGTAGCTCAAATTTTTCAAGAAAACCAGAAAGCGTTTTCAAGACATGTTGCTCCATGACCTTTGCAAGAAAGGGGAGCTGAGAAATAGGTCTATAATTTTTCATCTCAGCCTTATCTGCTCCAGGCTTTTTCAGTAAGGGGATAACTCTAGCCTCCTTCAAGTTGGAGGGTACTTGGCCAGTAGCCAAAGAGTCATTTAGCAGGGTAAGAATCTTACAGTCCAGAACTGGGAGGGCCATCCGAAAAAACCTTGGTGGACATGGATCGGCCGGAGAGCCTGCTTTAGTTTTATTTATCAGTGTAGTCAAGGATTCTAAGTTCAAAGGGGGAAAGTATGCAAGGGAGTGGGCTGGTGAGGTCAAAGATGGAACCAGTTCCTGGGTGCTCAGAGTGATAGGAGTTTTATCGATGTTACGAAGAATATCTGTCACCTTCTGGAGAAAGAAAGTCTGTAAGGTATTGGCGTCAAAAGGTAATGATGTTGATTTGGCGTCGACCTTTTTGCTAAGCTCATTTAGGATCTTAAAGGTTTCCTTCTGTTTGTTAGAGGCAACAGTTATCCGAGCCTCATAATATTCAGCTTTCCTAGCAATAATAGATTTTTTAAATAGGGCTAGTGCGGCTTTATAGAGGGTTAGATCAGTGGGGTTATAGGCTTTCCTCCACTTTCTCTCTACCTTACGCAAGCTCTGCTTGTTTTCCCGCAGAGCTTCGTTACACCAAGGGGCCCCCTTACGTTTGGATTTTATTCTTTCCCTACGTTCCGGAGCTAGTTGGTCGATAGCTGATTGGAGGGTATTACGGAGGGATTGACTGGCTGTATCAATGTTGGTATGACCTCCCTCCGGGGTGCGTGCGGGTAAACTCTGTAGAACATCTACGAGATTTCCCATCTGGATCTTGTGCCAGCTTCGCACTCTCCTCCATTCCAAAAAAGATTGTGATGAGGAGATATCCAGAGGGACCCAACAAGAGATTAAGGAATGATCCGACCAAGCACATGGGAGGATATTTAGAAGCCTATCTTGCTGGTTAGATGACCAGACCAGGTCTAGGATATGCCCTTTGATGTGGGTAGGGCAGTTTACCAGTTGATGAAGTCCTAGATTCGACATTGTCATGTCGATTTGTTTGGCTTGTGGCTCTCGTGGATCCCTCTCCCAATGAAAGTTAAAATCACCTACGACAATAAGCCTTTGGTATCGAGTGCTAAGATCTGATAAAATCTCGCCAAAATAGTCACCGAAACCAAAAGTTGCGTCCGGAGGACGGTAAACGGTCAGAAGTACGAGGCAGGAGGAGTTAAAGGAAAATTGAACTCCTAAGAAGTCAGAATTATCAGTACTTTCTGCTATTATCATGGTGGCCATGAGACTAGATTTAAAAAGAATCGTCACCCCCCCACCTCTTCTGTTATCTTGCCTATTGTGCCAGACGGCGTCATGGTGGTTATATTAAAAGTGTTAGCCCCCGTGTATCAGACCTAGTACGGCCATTAATAGCCCTCAGTCCATACTAAAGGTTTAATGCATTAAACTGTAGTGCTACTGGTGACCATTTTTTGATGGGTGGTAAATCAAGCGGGGGACTTGCCATAGCTCGTCCTCCCTGATCCCAGATATGCCCTCCCTAGCTAGTAGCTCACAGGTGACATTAAAGTCGCCTGCTACAATTATTAGGGGCTCGGTGTCTCTAGCGTCTAGTAGATCTTCAAGATCTTGCAAAGGTGGCAATCGTCTTCCTGCAATGGGTCCTCCAGCATAAATGTTGTAGATGTCTAGCGAAGTGCTCTTACTGCCCCTAATTTGAACTGCAAGAATGTCTGGACTATTTGAATTGTGCTCAACGATGGTGCATGCTAGCGCAATTACCCAAATCTTCAGCCCCCATGCAGGCCAGCCTGGTTTGTTAGAGGTAGCTGGGCGATGAAAGGTGAGGTAGCCGGGTATGTACATAGGGGTGGTGCTCCAGGTTTCCTGGAGGATGCATATGTCAAAGGTTTTAATTAATTGGACCCAGTGAAGTAGGGCCACTTTCGATCTCAGCCCTGCCACATTTCACAACATCAGCTTCAGTCTATCAATTGTTTTCAGCTGGGTATCGCTGGTATGTGGGTATCCTCTGCAGTGCAAACCCTGTATGTTTTTGGATGAGATATTATCACATGGCGGGATCCCTCCTTAAGTCCAGCTATTTGGCTTCGGGGCATAGTAATCCTCTCAGAGTAAATCGTCATAGAGGATACTAATATCTTTTCTGTATAGATGTGATACCTGGTCACGTTGGTGCAATGTTGGTTGCTTGGGCTCGCCGTGTGTGTTCGTAACATCAGGGATAGAAGAGTGTGCGAGTCAATCAATGTTTGCAATAGGTAAATCTAAGCCAAAATGAGAGCCTTGGTGCAGGGAAGTGATTACTGATGGAAGATGGAGAGGTCTATACCTGAGTTGAATTCCCGAGGGAGTGGGAGAGCTAGTTCTAGCTTCGAGAGCTATCAAATAGTGGGCCATATTCCCATCTGCACAATAAAGTTCAATGTGGTCTATCTGGGTATTTGGGCAGCTTATCCTTTTAGCACCCAGAATATCGTCCCTTATTACTGAGTGGCAACCCCTCACATGGTGGATCCAGTGTATGGCCTTGCTTGATATAAAGGATGGGAGACAACTTTGGGGACTAGGGTGTTCTTGGAAAGAAGAAATATGCCCCCAGCAGATCCAGAAAAAAAGCTTTAACATCATGTATTCACCCACACACCATTTGTAATTGAGCATGAGATTTGAATGTAGGATGTAATTTGTGCTAGACCACCAATGTTGTCCTTTTGAGCTATGCTTGATGCTGGGCCTGGTCACACTGATCTGGACTTGGGGTGCTGTGCTGTATGTTGCTCGGCCCTGTGCTACATGTGTTCAAACAAGTGGACTGTGTGTGCCCAGAGTGTAGTGTGTCCATCTGCCATGCAGATGCCACTTGAGCCTGTGTCACATCTATGCTCAGCAAAGCCACACAGGGGAGTATGTTGAAATGTGTTTGCGGAACATAACTGCAGGTGTGTTGAGCAAGGTTGATATTGTATGTCATGAGCTGGCACACATAAGTGTAGAGATGATGGAGACTGGTGTAATATTACTTTTCGGGTAGTGTGGACTCCTATGTGATGGTGAAAGTACAATTTGGGAGAATGTCAGAGGGTGCTGGTTGTGACTAAAGTACAATGGCAGTTCTTGTGTTGGTGACATGGAGTGTCCACATTGTCCCTATGTGAGTGCTTGACATGCATGTGTGTGAATCAGAGTATGCAAGCTTGATTTCCTGCTTCCATACTGTGCAAGGTATGGTGGGAATGTGTAGATGTGATAGGGGAATATCCAACTGGACAAGGTTGGATTTTTGCAGGTGATGAGAGCTGGGGTCTGTGACACTGTTGTACAATTGGGCAGTAACAGGGCATTTTGATGAGTGAGATTTGTTGAGACTGTGCATGAGTCCATGGTGTTCTTGCTCATGGAAGTCTTATGTGGATGTGACTGGACCACATTGATACAGGGTTTAAATAGTCATATGTGACAGAGTTGCCAAGTGTTTGTGAAGGTATGTATACCAGTAGTGTGATTATGGGTGCTGGATGGTGAAATGTGAGGTGTTGTAGAGTTGTAGTATGTTGTGTTTGATTTTGCAGATGGATCTTTTACTCAAGTGACAAGTGGTTGGACTTGTGCAGATATGAGTGGATATGTGGTGATATGCAAATGACTGAGTACACATTCATTGAGCTATGTATGTGTCTTGTTGTGAGATGTGGTGATGTGTGGAGTATGCATGTCTGGGTGTGCAGTAATGCATAAGTGCATTTCAAGGCATCACTGAGTGTGCTTCTGGTGATGGGAGTTGACCATCTGGCATGTTATATTTGACTTCCGCTGAAGAGGGTATATGTACTGTACATTGTGTGCATGCCATGCATGTGAGAGGTGTTGTGTACATGCTGATGGGTAGTGGTGGTGCCAGTGTATGTGTGGATGAGATGAGGGTTGCACACATGTGAGTGAGGACGACTCAGATTGTAATGCTTTGTGTAGTGGGCCGGAACTAGTGTGTCAGACATGCATTTACGTCTAGATTAAACAAAGGGCGCTCATAACGTGCTTGTGTGTCTGTTAGTGATGAGAGTTCAGCATGTACTGTGACCTGTATGTTGGAGGGGTGATACCTGCATATGTTGAGTTGATGCAGGCATTGTGTTGAAGTTGGCATGTGCATATGTGTTGATTATGTAAGTGTGCAGAGACAGTCGCCAGAGTGAATCTGTAGATGTGTTATGGTTTGCTGAGGCTTGCTATTTGCCAATGTATGTACATGAATGATTGTTGTTATGGTCACTTTAAGGACACTGGATTGTGCTAAACCGGTTCCATCACAGGAGGAGTACTCTCCATCTAGCCTTAGCTTGTGTGAGTCATGTGTGGGCATGAGTGCACATTACCCTTTATAATGAGTAGTGGTCATTGATTGGTCAACAATGCCCTTGTATGATGCCCTGGAATGGAGGTGACACATGCTTCTGATGTTAAGTCATGATACAGGAACATTGTGTGGCATTCCATTGCTTAGGGGGTATTGGCACCTCAAGTGAATGTGCAGGGATATGTGTTGTTATGCCACCTGTGTCCAGACTAGTACAGACATGCATCCCCACACTTCCCAGTAGACTACACATGTGTGGATATTCATGGCGTTCTGACTTCGAATGGCCAAGATTTTGGGACACCAGGGAGTTGACTGATTGTGATGATATCTATGGTTGTGCTGAGGACAACACGCTGCACTGAGAACAAACTCACAAGTCACACTGGAAAGGTTCACACATTTCCATAGGTGTTGGCATTGTCAATTTCTTGGTAGCTATCATCTGGTAAGGCAATGGTGAGACTTGTAGGTGTACATGAGGGCTCCCAATCAGAACTTTGTATCTTGCCCTGGAGCCTGAGGTACAGAAGTCTACATGTGGGTCTCTTCTACGGATTAATGGATTTTGATACAGTGTTAAAGTACAAAATGTGGTCAAGCCAGATTTCATTCTGCACATGTCCACCATCCTCACAAGATGTAGTAATTTACACTATCTTCTGGATAGCTATGTGGATTGTGTATGCGAGCCACAGATTGACCTCCCCCCAGCATCATCACTAGGGCTGTCAAATTCTCTTAGACATGTAGCTGTGCATTGGAGCCTCCAAAGCCTGTTGGTGTATCCTCTGTCCAGTGACTCATGTGTCATCCAACTTTTCAGCAAGGCACAATCTGCATTATCGAAATGGCATTAGTCATTAGCTGCACATACTTCAGCTTTTGTAGTTTTGAGCAGACTTGCTGTGAATCACATGCAACAAAGTTGACAGTGTACATGTTCTGAATTTGAGTTGTGTGCAGCACCATCAGGCCACACATGGTGACTGTCTCCAACATTGTTGTTGGTCCTATGATTTTCTCCAATGCAAGTAAGAAGGTAGTCTACAGATGTGGCTCTGACAACTGTGACACAAACACTTCTGGTTTGTTGTAATGGGAGTTTCATAAATCGTTTTTGATTGATTGTATACTTGTGTGCTGTTGGGTTTGATATCCTCTGTGCTTCAGTGTGCACAGACTCATCACACTGTAATCCTTCTGCGAGTATGTGAACTCCTCTTGCCCTGTGAAATTTGAGTATGTGGTGTGGTAGACGGATGCTTGGACTATGTGTCACATATGTATGTGTAGGTCTGGCACTTCCTGTTCTACTGTCAAATGTGTGTTTCTCCTAGTACGTAGTGGGCTGGATGCTGACATTCCCTCATTGGTCATACTCAACATGCTCCAATACAGCCTCCCTGCACCTGACATGACCTGAAAATTTATGGTTGGGTGTGTGAGAAGACACTGCTACTTCCAAAGCACATGACACAGGGCGCAACAGAGTGTCTGCTCTAAAGTCTGGCCCACATCATCAAGTTGCAGCACAGCAGCTCAGTGGACTGGATACTGGCTCCACAGTGATGTGGCCTGGTGGGGACTTGGGAAGTGAGTCAGTCTCTTGTCGGGGTTGTTGGAGGCCAGTCACAGCTTGTGCTGCAGTTGACCCTGTTGCACCTGCTCATCGACAAATGCCTGATTGACCACATTTCCAATCCAAGGCCTATCCAGGCCACTTCCGGATTGGTCTCAACACACATATGGATCAGTAGAGTTCAGCACCCCCGTCAAGTGTGTCAGGCCAGGCTGACACAGCTTAAACACACACACACGTTGAAATTGATCGGATGTGTGTAACTGGCCTGTTGCCTTTGTGCACCAGCACCCATGTATTTCACCTCATTTGTGGGGCATTGAGTGGATGTTGCTCTTAGTTCTTTTTTTCCTTCTAGCCCTGGGCCTCCAACATCTCCACTCTGGCCGTTCTTTAAGCTTCGCAGTCAACGTTTATGCCACAGTGTGGGACTGTATTTCATTAAGACTGAGAATTGGCTAAGAATATTTTGTTTTTGCAGCAGATTGTACTCCAAATGTGTGCATTGATGCATTTTAGATGGTAAAATGTTACATTGTCCAATTGCATATTGATGGGAGTGTTAACCCCCCAAACACCAGTTTGGCTACACATAACTTTGTGTATACAACCCCCCAAACAATGCTTGCCTGTACATTGCTGTGGGTATTTGGCCCCCAACACACAAATAATCTCTAACATGCGGATGGGGTTTCGCTCCCCACAGACATTATGATTATGCCATGCTGGGGGGGGTTGACGCCCACAACCCCTATATTTGCCTCTTCATTGCAAGGAGTTAGCCCCTAAACCCCATTTTGTCTCAACATTGCTGGGGGGGTTAGCCCCCCCAAACACCATATTGTCTCCACATTTCTGGGGGTTAGGCCCCCAAACACCATATTGCCTTCACATTGCTGGGGGGGTTAGCAACTCTTTCCTTTCTTTATTCATAAATCTTCATTACAATACACATGTATAACAAGGTACAGCCTACGCGTATCTTCCCAAACTCAAGGGACTTCTTCAGTTCTGTTAAAAAATGTACATAAAACAAGTCTTTAGTAAATAAATAAACTGTGTAAGATACGGGGGCCTCTGGAGTCTTTCGACAGCTTACACTCGAATTAAGCAGGTATCAAAAAAGTATTGTTAAAAGAGCGTGGGGGATCAGAGGAGTGGCAAACATTTGATTAAAGCAAAATGTCAGGAAAAAAGTCACAAGTCAGAAATTACGTTTTAGGAACTTCCTTACCTTACTTCATTTAACGCAGTAGCATACATAGATAGGTCCTGAAGAAAGCCGAGAACTATTTGTCCAATTGGCAGAAACATGTCGACCTTACCAGCAAGTAGTTATTTTTGAAAACTGCTTATTGCACTGTTTTAACTGAGGATGGTAAGAGATATCTTAAATAAAGTTGGTTTCTCTCTTATCAATCCTTTTTTAATTTTGCAATCTACACCCTTTTTCCTGATTCCTTTGGGTTACCTTCTGTGAGCAATACTCTTGAATACCAAGAGACTTTAATCATTCTTCTCTCTGGTCCTTCTTCTTGACTCACTTGAGATTTATTCCACGGAGGTAACCTCTATGATCAAGAGGTATACTGGTTGTTTGGAAGGATACCCAGATGATGGTACTAATCACGAAGGTAATTGATGGGAATCCGCTTTCTCATTGAGGGTCTTTCTAAATTTCTACTCTCCTTTCAGCTTTTTGCACTTATGATATAGTACTCCAAAAACAAGACCAACACAAAAAAAACAAAAAAAAAACATATATAGCTCGTGATCTAGCATATTATGAACAAGGAAGGATCTATACTTTCGCCCGTAAATTTACCAATGCTAAAAGACTCAATAATAAGTCAGCCCCACTCAAGGACAATACCAATATCAGATCAGAAATCGCATGTACAGCTAAAGACTCGCTATCAGTATCTGACATCAACTCCTTGAGTAGTGACATAGGCTCAGAAGACAGCGACAGTATTACAACTAATTCTGAAGTAAGAAGACTGAGTCTAGGGGAAGAAGTGGATTTTTTAGCGGTAGATCGGCGCAACACATTGAGACCACGGAAACAAGAACAAGCCAAAGAAAAAAATGCAACGTCAAAAGAAGAGAGCGGCGCAAGAAAACAAAAAACAAAATCAAAAAGAAACTTTTGGCGCAAGTAGAGAATCTGGATGACAAAACCATTATTAATCTATCAACAATAGTTCTAACAACAGCGGAGAAAAAAATACTTGGCCGAGGCCTGTCATATTGTCCACCAAATGAATTCAACTATGTTCAAACTATGATAGATATATTTGGATACATCCGTAAACTCAAGCTAAAAAAGTTTTTTGCTATAAAAAATGGCTTAAAAGAACAACACTCAAGTAACCCTAGTAACAAATCGGGTCTCCATGTTACAGATATCCCACTGTTACGAACTGTACATGAACTGAAAGAAGGGACGACATCACAAACAGGGGATACAGCATCGCAATTGTCCATACAGCAACAGCTTTCAAATATGGATATCAGGCAACAAGGGGCTGGGAGCAGCCCTTTCAAATCAAAGTCAACATTTATACCAATAATGCCAAAAGATGCTATAGATATTTTCCACGAAACAGTGACGGAAGAAATGAAAAAACTCAATCTTCAGCTAAACAAGAAAAGGCGTAAAAAGAACTACAATGAGTTACAATATCAAGAATTAATTAATAAATTGCGAAAAAATCATGAAGTGGTGATCACCAAAAGTGACAAGGGAGGAAATATTATCATTTGGCCTAAAATTGAATACATCAAAGAAGCACAAAGACAACTACAGGATTCAACCTGCTATGCAAAATCCAACTGGAAAGAGTACAACAAAGCGAAAGACTCTTTAGACAAAAAGCTACACCAGTTCAAAAGAGAAGGGATGATCTCACTGGAAGAATTTAATTTTCTACAGATAACACATCCAGTGATTCCAATAATTTATTTAATTCCCAAAATTCATAAGAAAACTGTACCCATCCCTGGGCGCCCAATAATATCAGCCATCAACAGCATGAGCGAACACGCATCTCAATACATTGACTTCTTTTTACAAGAATTAGTCAAAAAACTACCCACTTATGTGAAAGATACGGGAGATTTTTTAAGCAAAATCAAAAAGATCAAATGGGATAAAGACATGATTCTTATGACATTGGATATTGAATCCCTGTATACGTGCATAGAGCATGACACAGGACTACAAGCTATCAAACATTTTTTAAATTCAAGAGCTATTGAATCCTACAAACATAACAACATGCTTTTGGAATGTATATGTTGGTGTCTCAACAATAACTTCTTTCTCTTTGGCACAGATGTATATAAACAGTTACGCGGCGTGGCTATGGGATCCTGCTTCTCTCCCAGCTATGCCTGTTTGATGGTAGGCTGGTGGGAGGAGTGGGTTCTCAGGGGCACCCACGCGGAAATATACAGCCAACATGTTAAGTACTGGTTTAGATATATCGACGATGTTTTTGTGGTGTGGCAGGGCAATGTAGATAATGCACAAATGTTTATCAACACCATCAATGATAATAATGTCAATCTGAAGTTTACATCTAATATAGACACAGAAAGAATTGAATTTCTTGATGTTGAGGACATCATCAAGAATGAGCAAATAACTACAACACTGCACAGAAAAATTACGGCAGGTAACTCAACCCTTCATGCCTCTAGCAATCACCCCAAACATCTAGTAAGAAGTATTTCGTTTGGAGAACTATTACGTATTAAAATAATCTGTAGCCAGGAACAAGATTTAGAGAAATGCACCAATGAAGCCATCACAAGATTCAGAGAAAGAGGCTATAGTGAGGCTGTCCTACAAGAAGCACAGGCCAAAGTTAAACTGAGAAATCGTGAAGGACTTCTAGAATCTGTAACAGATAACATTGAAGTAATACATAATGATGATTCTGCACCTAGACTGATTATTACATATAATCAGCAAGAGAGAAAGATCAAATCTATTCTAAAGCGCAACTGGCCGATTATCCTCACTGAAGCGGTACTGGCACCCTATGTATCAGACAGCCCTACGATCACTTTTAGGAAAGGCACATCAATTAGAACACAGCTGGTCAGGAACAGCCCAGAGATAAGCCTTAACAAAATGTGGTTACAACCAAAACAGGGTTTTTTTAAATGTTCGAGTTGCAGAGCTTGCAAATTTGGGATTAATACAACCAGTTATATGACCCCATTTGATGCTAAACCTAAGCAAATTATAGGCAATTACAATTGCAAAACTGAGTTTGCTGTGTATGTCCTGGCATGCACATGTGGGTTCAGATATGTAGGCAGCACCAAGCTGCAGGTGCATGTCAGGATACTACAGCACGTTCGAGCAATTGTTAACAATAATGATGCCTATCCAGTTGCAAGGCATTTTAAACAAACCCACAACAATGATCTCAAATGCCTTAACTATTTTGTCATTAGCTCTATACCCAAACCACGTAGAGGTGGCAATAGAGAACGCTCTTTATGACATTTGGAATCACGTTTTATTATTGAGTTGGACAGTAAACATCCTAATGGACTCAATAATACAGAAGATCTTCACAACTTTCTGTAATCCGCAATAGGAGGTTTTAATCACACTTCTCTTAACATGCCTGAAGTTTGTGTTTCAAACAATTACCTTAACAACCTTTAGAATGATCACTGCCATGAGATTCCGCTCCTTTCCACTATAGGATACGGTATGGAGAACACAATACTCTATCCTATAATATGTCGGTTGCTCATAGACCACAATATTGAACAATATCTAAATAAGTCTAGAAGTTGTTATGAGAAGATTTCCAACAAGACATATTACAGTTCAATATCAGCTGCTACTCCCTTAATTTTCTTTTAGGTAAAGCACTTTAATTTTATGCATTTATGCGCTAATTTTTTTAAAACATATTAGCACACAGCACTTTAACAAGAATACAAACATTGTACCGATGGAGTCTAGCTGAACGCAGTAGACAAGCATTGGGATTTCTATGACTCTCGTGTTAATAGACATTAAATTAGTCAAAGAATGAAGCGTTTATAGGCATTTTTTGCACGTAGCTATGGTCCACAGTCTTTCATGCATTTATGCAGTAATAGGCTAGCACAGGCCACAATATGAGTTTGTGCTTGAAAATAATGAATCTGTTTACATATGTATTTATATATATTTATTTGTATTTATATATATTTTTTCTAGGTTTTAAAACAAATCCAGATTTTATAAACAGTTTTTAATCACATGTTTATACTTTTACAAATATAGACTATAGTAGCGTTGCCAAATAGATGTAGCCTTCGTTAACACAATAATTGTGTAATAAGCTCGCACTATCTGTATGCCCAATCATTGACTTGTATACAAACTATCAATAGTAGTAATGAGAGCCCCAAGTACAAAACAAATCTGTACCATACCAACGTTGCTGACTCACCCATCGTCGTGAAAGAAAGTATTTTGTTTATGTTTATCACAGGTGTTGATCACTAAAAGGTATAAAAATAAAAAACGGACTGCGTTTCCGCATGTGATCAAGGGCACTTTGTATGCTCGAAACGCGTCATAAGGCTTGGTGAAATAAACGGTTTCAGCCATCAATCTTTGGGTCCGTGACTCTTTGTTTGTGGAAGAAGACATCATGAAGGAGTCGCTTTGTTAATATATATATATAAGTAAAAGCCAAGATATAAATTTGGAAAGATTAAACAGTTTGGTGGTGCTTAGAAACATATAGCTTCCACTGGGGCTATCTGGTCGTGCTTGACCACCGCAAACACAAAAGTTCAGACCGACTGCTGTGGAGCAAAGGTTGAATACAGGGACCACACTTTCCCCACTGAATAGTACTTTGGATGCGTCAAGGGCGATGTGTGGAGCAAAGGAGATGATGCATCATTGTCGATATGGCATATGCAGGTTTTGCGTAAGTTTCAAGCTGCGCAAATTCAAAGATGTGTTGAGAGTCAAGATACGATGAACATCTGTGTGATGCATCATTGTTGAACAGCTGGAATGTAGGCAATGTGAACAGCACAAAGCAATGAGTTGGTGTGGAGATGCATCAGAAAAGGGGACTATGCATCAAGCAGTCAAGGATGCGGTGTCTGCGGTTTGGGCAGCACCTGTGATGCTTAGTCAATGCATGGATTTTCTTATTTGCACTACATGGTATTCACTTCCAAGGGCCCAGGACTGGATTGACAGAGCAGACAGAGTTTAAGTGATGATTGCAGAATGAAGAAAGAAGTCCTTGAGATCCCTGAGACTTCAGAAAACAGGAGACAAGCCAAAAAACGCTTGGAGATACTTTGGTTCCTGGCTGTAGAGATGCAGATCCAGTGCTTCTCACTCCCAGGCAAGAGGCAGAAGGCCAACACAGCAAAGTAGTTCAGCACAGCAGTCCCTCATCCTGATAGAATGTTCTCAGTTCCAGAAATGTTTTGATTTGGTGGGGCCAAAGGTTCAGTATGTATACCCAGTGTAAAACTTAAAAGTGCATATCCTACTTTTTAAATATACTGCACCTTGACCTATATGTAATAAAAAGGAAAGTTCAGCCTGGCCAGTAGGTTAACTTGCCAGGAATATATGGCAGTTTAAAACTGTACACACAGGCACTGCAGTGGCAGGCTTGTGAGATGTTTAATTGGCTACTTAAGTGGGTGGCACAATCAGTGTTACAATTGTGTGTCTTTTGCTTTCTCACCCTAAGTGCGCCAGGTATGCCCAGACGTGGGTCTTGGGCTCACTGTGCCACTGCAATCAAGCTATCCTGGCTGAAGAGGGGTGACACCTCGAAACTGGTCCTAGGATGCTTGTTTCCGGTCCAGGGAGGACCTGGCTTGGCAGTTCGGGCTGGACTGTTCCCAAGATGGAACAGGGTCAAGACTGATTTGCATATGGCCAAGTCTAAACTGGGGTGGCATGGTGAGCAAAAGAATGATGGATTTAACCCAGATCTCTTGACTGGGTGTGAATGTTTTGATTTGTTCTGCATTCCGTCCATCAATTGTGTGGCTTTTGCTTTCTCGCCCTAAGTGTTACAATTGTGTGTCTTTTGCTTTCTCACCCTAAGTGCGCCAGGTATGCCCAGACATGGGTCCTGGGCTCACTGTGCCACTGGAATCAATCTATCCTGGCTGGAGAGGGGTGAAACCCCGAAACCGGTCCTAGGATGCTTATTTCCGGTCCAGGGAGGACCTGGCTTGGCAGTTCGGGCTGGACTGTTCCCAGGATGGAACAGGGTCAAGACTGATTTGCATATGGCCAAGTCTAAACTGGGGTGGCATGGTGAGCAAAAGAATGATGGATTTAACCCAGATCTCTTGACTGGGGGTGAATGTTTTGATTTGTTCTGCATTCCGTCCATCAATTGTGTGGCTTTTGCATTCTCGCCCTAAGTGTTACAATTGTGTGTCTTTTGCTTTCTCACCCTAAGTGCGCCAGGTATGCCCAGACATGGGTCCTGGGCTCACTGTGCCACTGGAATCAAGCTATCCTGGCTAGAAAGGGGTGAAACCCCGAAACCGGTCCTAGGATGCTTATTTCCGGTCCAGGGAGGACTGAGGTTCTGTAGCGATCCGAACCCGTGAAATCGGTATCGTAGTACTGACACGATTTTGGTACCAATGAACCGCAAATGATCCATTACATACATGACAGTGTTTTCGCTACGCAACTAGCATGAATTCACTCAGAAATAGGGCATTCTGTTGTAAAGTCATGGCATCCATTTTAGTTACGGCATCCATTTTGTTTCTTGCCCTCACATATTCAATGAACGGACAATGACCCCGACAGAGTCACCTTGTTAAGGACACGTAAGCTCGAGCCCCGAGAAAGGCTGACGCTGCATGACTAGGCAGAATCAAGCTGCCTCCCTTGCCTGAGGCCAGTCCTGCTATACTGGTTCTCGTGTCCATTGTCCTGACTGAAAGGCCGAAGACGGTAGCCATGCCCGTTTATGATCCATAAACACCTCTTATCCTACTTTTCAATCCTTTGCATCTGGCTCTGCTCCTCTCCTTCTGGGCTTTTACAATGGGGAGGTTACGATTTTTATGATGGGGAGGATCGGGTAAAGAATGGAAAACTGACAAGGGGACCTGATCGAATACCGAAAACCTACGACTAATTATTGTTTGATGTCTATTTACTGTTTATTTGGGATACCGGGTTGGGCATGAGAAATATTTGTGTAATGTTGCCTAAAGACATTTTCCGTGTATTTAAGGAACAACCCACTTAATGCAATTCGAACAGTCTCGTAGATTCTGCCTCTGTGTGGTTCCTATGACTTCTGTGTCCCTGCAGTAAATAAACCTTGGTCTTTGACGCCACCATCGAGAAGCCCGTGTCTCTGTTTATTTGTGCACCGAGACAGGAGGAACTCAGGGGTCTTTGGGTGTTGTTTCCCTGACACCTCTGGACTCTTAAAAGTCCAGAACCTCAAATTGGCGCCCAATGTGGGGCCGACGTCATCCGGTACCGGTCCAAAGCCTGAAAAGTTCGAGAAGTTTCGTGTGAAGATTCCGGAGGGAGGTACCCCGCTTCATCGATCCCTGCATGTCGTAAAAGTGGCCCGACGATCTCTTCCACAAGGGTTCCCGTTCCCAGACGGCTACAGAGGACCGCTGCCCTGACTGTCGCCCTGTCTTGGACCCGAGGTGCAGACCTTAGTACGGCGAGACGTAGACGGGTTCTCCTTGGTGACGTCTTCCACATTTTAGTTAAGTATTAAGTGGGTTACGCTCAGTCTGGTTGTTTTTTGTTGCTCTGGTTTAATTCGTAGATTATCATTGGTTGCTCTTGTTTAGATAATCTTTGTTTTGGTAATAGTTCATTTTGGTAGGCCTAAGTTCTTTGCGCATTTTGGTTGGAATTTGTCTTTGTTTGTCATGACTACCAGTAGTAATTGTTTCCTGTCCTGGTTACGTTTCAACGGGGATTCCCGGTTGGAGGATTCGTGTTCGGTTCCTCCGATTGGAACTCCTACATATGAGCTCTATTGTAAACATGGTGTGGGTCCTATTACGTATAATGAAGTATGGGTCCGTTACACCAGAAAAGATGGTGTCCTTAGTTGGCCACCGCATGGTAGCTTCGAAATCGAAATTCTAGGCAATCTAGAAATGAAGTTGTTTAAGAGAAAAGCCCGGCCGGCAATGTTTGATTCTTTTCGCGTATGGCGCAAAGAAGCCAAACAGAGAGAAATTAGGAAGACGAAGAAAGAACAGAAAGAGAAAGGGTTGACTTTAATGGAGTCTGCTAGGCAGCTACATGTCAACGAGACTGAGAAAGCAATGGAGATGGCGAATAGAAAATATAATTTGGCAATTGATAAATGTTACCCTGTATTGCCATCTTGTCCTACTAAGCCGATGGAGGATCATGAAAAGGATCCTCTGTTGTCTTACCTGTTGAATTCACCTCCCCCGTATGCACAGGGTATTACAGTACCACAGTTACTACCTGTTGTACAACCAGCTGCTGGTCAGCCTGGAATAGTTGCTCCACTTCCTTTGATTCCAGCTCCTGTCCTTCCCGTAGTTAATGTTCCTTCGGCACCCCCTCTTCCTGGGTCGCCTGTTCCGCCTTTGCCTGTCGTTATGCAAACTGCTTTACCTGCTACTCCCACCCTTACTATTTCATCTGCTCCAGCTGCCCTATCCCCGAACCCTATGAACATTCTGACTCCGCTTTCCGTTCGTCGGAAAATAACCGACTCTGTAACTAATATCTTAACTCCTCTCTACAGGTCTTTAATTGGGACCCCCGTTTCTGACTCTATACAGAGACGTAGCCAGCTTCCTGGTCCTCAGGAACGAGACTTGTTAGATTCGACAGCTCTTAGGTGGATGTCGAAAGCTGTTAAGTATGATGCACAAAGAGTGTTAGATACCTTTATGCAATGGAATGAACCAACTCAACGTTATGTTTTTGACGTGATGTGTTCTCTTGTGCGTGAAGAATGGGAAGATGATGACTTAGATTCCGTCCCCTCTGATCTGATAAATATTCAACAGAAGTTCGCCGCAGGAATGGTGATAGGTTCAGAAGTAAGAGGAGCGATAGAACTGATTTTAGCTTATAGGGATGATTCCCCTCTTCGAGCGACAAGGGACCCTGATGGTTCACCGATTACTACTAGGAAAAAACGAGGTCAATATCCGATGAGGGAAGTTCCAACGATATGGCGTAATGCAGTTCAAGCTGATGCGGCTAATGGTATTGCAGCTGCCCCGGCACAATTCCAGAGAGTGTGGATACACATCCCTCGGAAACGGGCTGAAGTATTAGCAGTAAAACAAGTGTTGCCAGACCCACGTAAAAATCCTGCTGGTTATTACAAAGAGTTAACGCAGACAGTTCAGGCGTGCGTCATGAATTTGGCAGACATTGAAATGTTATTTGGTAATGTAGTGCCACAGCCTATTTGGGCCAAGATTCGGCAAGAGAACCACCCAGTCGCCTTAGGAGGTGATTGGCCAGCTATTGTAGCAGCAGATGCGCAACAAGTTGGCGGTGCTAAACCTGAACCTCTGATTGCTGCCCTACCTGGCAGAATAATTAATCTGATGAAAACGCTGATGCCAGCGTTACGAGTTAATTGGGATAAACTATCGGCATGCAAGCAAAAGAAGGACAAAAGCGTCTCTGACTTTTTCACTAGATTTGAAGAGACCTTCGTAGACCACAGTGGACAAGATATGAGTACTGAGGGAGGCCAGAGATTGTTTGTCGACAAGTTTGTGTTTAATTTATTACCTGAACTTAGTAACAAGTTAAAGGATTCTGAAAGTGCATGGGCAGTGTCGACGACAGCACAGATACTTGCAACTGCTCAGTATTACGAGAATAGAGAGAAGGAAGAGAAGGAAAAGTCAGAAAAGAAAACAAAAGATTTAAAGACTAAAGTTCTTTTGCAACAGGCGTATCCGCCTCGCTCGAATCAGTTAGATTCACAGCAGCGACCCCAGTTTCAGCAGCAGCCACAATTCCAGCAAGGGACGTCCCAAAGATTTAATTATGGTTTTTCCCGACAACAGTTAGCATGGAATCAGTGTGCCTATTGTAAAAAGGAGGGCCATTATAAGAATGAGTGTCCGGTACTGCACGCACAGACTAGTGGTGTCCCAGCTCAGAGAGGTAATGTTGGGTTTATACAAACTCCTAGGGGTAGAGGACGTGGTACAATGACACCACAGGCTAATTGCCAATCGAATTATTTCGATCAGCGAAATGCACAATCTGCGCAACCAGGTAGATCTCCACAGTATCATGTTGAAGATTATTATGATCATAATGAAGAGATTCAGAGAAGCGAGTACTAGGACAGCCACAGGCAAAGAGAGGGAGTAGTATCAGTTCCAGTTGATCAGAGTGGACCTTATGTCGCAGTAGTTACATCAGGCGTGGTCGAACCGTTTCTGTTGGATACTGGTGCGGCAAAAAGTTCAATTATGCATGCGAAACTCCCTGGCGCACCTTTGTCTGGCTTAACGAACACTTCAGTAGGTTTTTCAGGCGCCCCTGTTCACAATCCTGTTTCTAGTCCTTTATCAATATCTGTTGGGCCATGTGAACTAGAAGCACCCCTTATTCTAACAACCGGTTGTAATGAGAATTTGCTTGGTTTAGATCTGTTGAAACGCCTACATGCGACACTGTACTGTTCTCCTTCGGGAGTACAGCTCACATTAGGCAAAAGAGTAATCTCTCCAATGTATATGTCGATGGATAAGCTCCCACCGGAGCTGCGTTCTCTCCCTGATACTCTTTGGGCAACTGGTCCTAACGATGTAGGCCTCTTGGAAATTCCCCCTTATGTGGTAAGTCTGAAAGCGAATGTTAAATTCCCACGAATCCCACAGTATCGGATTTCGAATGAAGGGGAACGTGCACTCTTGCTGATTGTGAAAGACTTGATACAGAAAGATGTGATTGAGGAAACTAGAGGAAATGTCTGCAATAGTCCTGTTCTACCGATTTTGAAACGTACTGACCCTTCCAAACCTCCAATCTACCGGTTTGTGATTGACCTCAGAGAAATTAACAAAATAGTTGTTCCACAGTTTCCTGTGGTACCAGATATCACTGCATTATTAACGTTGATTCCTGCCTCAGCCTCATGGTTTACAGTGATCGATTTGAAAAATGCATTTTTCAGCATTCCGATAGCCGAGGAAAGTAGAGACATTTTTGGTTTCTCCTTAGGAGGTCGCAGTTTCAGATTCAAACGCGCTCCACAAGGTTATTGTGAGAGCCCTTCAATTTACAGCCAAGCATTGAAGAGTCAATTAGATGCTCTTGTACTTCCTCCTGATGTTGCTCTGATCCAGTACGTAGACGATCTTTTACTGGCTGCTGATGACAAGGAAACTTGCAAAGCAGCTACAATTTCTCTATTACGTCATTTGTCAGACTTACATCACAAGGTGTCACCTTCTAAACTGCAATATTGTTGCCAAGAAGTGACCTACTTAGGTCATCTTTTGTCAAAGGAGGGAAGAAGGTTGACCCCAGAGAGAATCAAAGCAATTTCGCAGATGACTGTACCAAGCACACAGATAGAAGTGCGTGCGTTTTTGGGTATTACGTCATACTGTAGGCAATGGATCCCACATTTTTCTCTCATGGCAAAACCATTGGTAGCCCTGACTGGAAAAGGTGTTCCGAGCCCTTTGCCATGGTCCGACGAATGTCAACAGAGCTTCTCTAACTTACGTGATGCGCTGTGTTCAGCTCCTGTGTTGGGTACTCCTGACTACAGTAAGCCGTTTACACTATATGTCCATGAAAGAGAAGGTTGTGCTTTGAGTGTTTTAACGCAACTATTTGGTGACAAACAGCGACCTTGCGCATATTTCTCATCTACATTAGATCCGGTAGCCAGAGCATTGCCAAGTTGTTTGAGAGCTACAGCAGCAGCTGCAGTGTCTATTCGACAGTCTGCTGGACTAGTCATGAACAACATGTTAGTAGTCATGGTTCCACATGCTGTGGATACACTCATGAATCGAACAAAAACTCAGCACCTCACCAGTGCTAGACTATCAGGCTATGAGCTGACGCTTTTGGCAAACCACATTCAGATTAAGCGATGCAACATATTGAATCCAGCAACGCTGTTGCCGACTACTCTAGGGTCGAGTGATTCAGAGCCCCATGATTGCTGTTTTAGAACTGAGGAAGAGACAAAAGGTCGGATTGATTTGAAAGATACTCCGTTACTAGATCCAGACGGCACTTTATATGTCGATGGGTCGTGTTTTAAACTACAGAATGGTGATGTGACGGCCGCATATGCAGTTACGACTTTGAGTACGATTGTTGAGACTGCAAGAGTAAGTCAGAATTCTGCCCAAGCTGCAGAATTAATTGCATTAACAAGAGCGTGTGTTTTAGCTGAGGGAAAGAGAGTGAATGTGTTTACTGATAGCCAATACGCCTTCGGCGTAGCACATAGCTTTGGACGTCTCTGGAAAGAAAGAGGTTTTCTCACGTCCCATGGAACTAAGATCCAACATGGACAGTTAGTCAGCGATCTATTGGAATCCCTGACCCTACCGAATGAAGTTGTGATTGTGAAGTGCAGTGCACATCGAAAGATTACGGATGATGTTGGCCGTGGGAATGCGTTTGCTGATGAGGTCGCTAGAGAAACGGCCAAGAACATGACGAGTCGAATGTACGTTGCAACGTCTGCAAGATGGATTGCTGAGTCAGGGATGTGTGAGAATACGATTGAAAGTGTGAAGGCAATCCAGAATGAAGCAACTGAAAATGAGAAGAATGAATGGAAGGAGAAAACGGGTAAAATGGATTCAAGTGGATGTTGGGTTGATTTGTCTGAACAGCAGCGTTGGATGTTACCTGATGCGTATGTGCTCGCAGTAGTCACGATGGCGCATGGAGCAGCGCACATCAGTTCGAAAGGGATCTGTAAAATGTTAGCTCCAGTATGGAAGAACGATGGAATTACTAAGTGTGCGGAAAGAGTGGTGAAAAACTGCATGATATGCCTGATGCATAATCCTGGCAAGGGAACCCCAACTGGTAATTTTGCTCCCCCTTCTTGTCCCTTTGAAGTGATTCAATTGGATTTTATCCACATGGACAGGTGTAATAATCTTAAATATGTCCTAGTGGTGGTCTGTGTCTTTTCAAGATGGATTGAGGCATATCCGTTAAAGGATAACACTGCTATGTCCACTGCCAAAATCCCCCTTAAAGAGTACTTCCCCAGGTATGGTATGCCACGGATTGTTTGGTCGGACAATGGAAGTGAGTTTGTAGGGAAAGTTATGAAGAGTGTGTGTACGGGTTTGGGTATTACCCAAAAATTTCACAGTGCAAATCACCCACAATCAGCGGGTTTGGTTGAAGGGTACAATGGCACCCTGAAACTGAAACTTGCTAAAATTCAAGCTTCCACTGGTCTATCTTGGCCAGATGCACTGCCTTTAGCTCTATTGTCCACCAGAGCGACTGTACACTCTCGAGTAGGGCTTAGCCCATATGAGATTGTGTTCGGTCGTCCTGCTAATGTTTGGGGAGTCCCTAGGCCAAAGGAATTCAAACAGATTGAATACCCAATGTTGATTGATTATCTTTATGTTCTGACTGCTAAATTAAGCCTTATTCATCAACAGGTATTCGAATCCTTGCCTAAACTGCCAGAGAGTCCAGGCCACACGTTGAAACCAGGCGACCAAGTTGTAGTACGGAACTTTGAACGAACTCGGAACCTCCAGCCAAGATTCGTGGGTCCGTTCCAGGTACTCCTCACAACAAGAACTGCTGTACGCCTAGCGGGAAGGAAGAATTGGGTGCACGCTAGCCATACGAAACGTGTCCCTCTCCCACTCCCCTATGACAACTGGGTTAGACAGGGATTTGGCGTATCCGAGACAGAACCTGTTCCTAAGCACATCCCTTTCAGTGATGCAGAGTATATAACGGACCACCCACGAACTAAAACACAGAACTTTGACACCTCAGCAGGAACCGCTCCTTTGAATCTTGGACCGAGTATTGTACAAAGTGAACATTTGTCACCTGTGGAGTCGAACATTTCCGCACCTGTAGACCAGCTATTTCAAGATCAGACAAGACCCGGAAAGTACAGATATAATATACGTTCTCATGTTATGAACTAATGACATTGCATAATTACCTTTCTGTTTGAAAACTGTTTTGATCTTACTGCATTCCATTCAGTCAGGAAGTTTGCTCTAAATTTTTATCTTTTTGTTTTTATTGTTTCTCTCACCTTGCCATCTGGGTTACCGTAGGGTCGTAACGTGTGCCTTGTTTTAATTTGCAGGGAATCAGACATAAGGTCGGTTTCTTCTGTCTATCTTGGGAACTCCCAGGGTAAACAGAGGCAAGTTTTTAACAGGTACAAACCATCCGTTGCGAACGGTTGTAGAAGATGGAGCTTCCTGAACTGCGACGGGTTAATGTCATAAATGTGCACAAGACAAAGCTATATGACATATTATATAGCAAATGTTTTCTAATGCAATGTGCTTTGACACTTCTAATTGTTTTAATAACTTTGGTAGGCGGAATTATTTTTAGTATTCAGTTGATCTTTACACCTGTTACATCTACAGTATCTCCCCATGTTCCTGTTTCTCCGACTGTTGTTTCTCTTCACTCTTTCCATCCTTTTCCTGCCCATGAGCAAGCTCGACGCTCTGAGTTTATAAATAACACTTTCATTCAGCTCTTGCACCAACATCAACTAGTAGTTAACACAACAAACTGCTGGGTGTGTGGCTTGATACCACATACCATGGACAAGGGCATCCCTTATATGGTTCTGCCCTTTAGTTATAATGAATCATTCTGGGCATTTCAGACCATGTTCGCTTATGCCCTAGAGACCTATCCTCCACGACCTCCGCGTTCCACTCGGTATAACTCTGCTAATAGAGCCTTGGTAAAAGGAATCACTGACATGGTTAGAGATGTCAATAACACTCCGTTCATTGCCAAGGATGAATTGCGAGTTTACATGGGTTGGAATGTTACGGAATATGGCATTACTCTGGGTGAGAACAAACGTAAAAGCTCGACTCCGATCTGGGTCGTACCCCACCAAGGTCAGGTCTGTTTGCAAGGAAATGGGAGGAATCCGAAAGCTCGACTAGGGAAGAGTGACTGTATCGAAACATATGTTTTCCCGTCACAATCTTCCCCTGCATTCTTAGCTGCTAAGGGTACCTATTTTGTTTGCCAAGTCAGAGCATACACATGGCTGCCTGCTGACTTCTCAGGCTCATGTTATATCGCTCAACTGCTACCTCCGACATACACTGCTGCACCGGACTATCACAAAACTAGAGTTGTGAGAGGTGTTTTCAGTAAAGAAGATACTGCTGGCCAAGAAGCAGGAGACTTCTTCAAAGGTTTCCTTCCGTTCTGGGGGCCTATGGTTAACAGTAGAAACTTACGTCAACTAACACGGGTAGTTGAATCCACTATCACCGAAACTGCGGGTGCCCTTAGTAACCTGACAGCTGAGCTTCAAGCGGATCGCCTCATGACGTTACAGAACCGTATGGTTCTTGATGTGTTACTTGCAGATCGAGGTGGAGTGTGTAAGATGATCCAATCGAGTTGCTGTGTTTTTATCCCAGATAATGCGCCAACGGTATACAAGGCCATCTCTAAGTTACACAAAATCTCTGACTCTATTCATGTAGAGGAAGGTGACTGGTCATTAATGGGATGGTTCTGGAGCCTGTTGTCTGCGTGGGGATGGAAGGTTCTGATAGTCACTGGTGTTGCGTTGGTATTTTTATTTTCGTGCTGTCTCATTGTTCAGTGTGGTCCTGCCTTATGTAATCTCTGCATTTCAACATGCGTAAGAAGACCACCTGTTTTTAGAGATACGCCACGGGATAGAGTAATGCTTCAACAACATATCAGTGACCTGATGAACATAGAAATGGACTCTCACATAGAGTAAGTTATTGCCTATGTAAGGGCAAAAGGACGGTCTGAGGTTCTGTAGCGATCCGAACCCGTGAAATCGGTATCGTAGTACTGACACAATTTTGGTACCAATGAACCGCAAATGATCCATTACATACATGACAGTGTTTTCGCTACGCAACTAGCATGAATTCACTCAGAAATAGGGCATTCTGTTGTAAAGTCATGGCATCCATTTTAGTTACGGCATCCATTTTGTTTCTTGCCCTCACATAGTCAATGAACGGGCAATGACCCCGACAGAGTCACCTTGTTAAGGACACGTAAGCTCGAGCCCCGAGAAAGGCTGACGCTGCATGACTAGGCAGAATCAAGCTGCCTCCCTTGCCTGAGGCCAGTCCTGCTATACTGGTTCTCGTGTCCATTGTCCTGACTGAAAGGCCGAAGACGGTAGCCATGCCCGTTTATGATCCATAAACACCTCTTATCCTACTTTTCCATCCTTTGCATCTGGCTCTGCTCCTCTCCTTCTGGGCTTTTACAATGGGGAGGTTACGATTTTTATGATGGGGAGGATCGGGTAAAGAATGGAAAACTGACAAGGGGACCTGATCAAATACCGAAAACCTACGACTAATTATTGTTTGATGTCTATTTACTGTTTATTTGGGATACCGGGTTGGGCATGAGAAATATTCGTGTAATGTTGCCTAAAGACATTTTCCGTGTATTTAAGGAACAACCCACTTAATGCAATTCGAACAGTCTCGTAGATTCTGCCTCTGTGTGGTTCCTATGACTTCTGTGTCCCTGCAGTAAATAAACCTTGGTCTTTGACGCCACCATCGAGAAGCCCGTGTCTCTGTTTATTTGTGCACCGAGACAGGAGGAACTCAGGGGTCTTTGGGTGTTGTTTCCCTGACACCTCTGGACTCTTAAAAGTCCAGAACCTCAGGACCTGGCTTGGCAGTTCGGGCTGTACTGTTCCCATGTGGCACAGGGTCAAGACTGATTTGCATATTGCCAGGTCTCAACTGGGGTCGCATGGTAAGCAAAAGAATGATGGATTTAACCCAGATCTCTTGACTGGGGGTGAATGTTTTGACTTGTTCTGCATTCCGTCCATCTATTGTGTGTCGCAAGCCCACTAGTAACATTTGATTTACCGGCCCTGGGCACATATAGTGCACTTTATTAGGGACTTATAAATAAATCAAATATGCCAAATGTGGATAAGCCAATGTTATCATGTATTAAGTAAAGAGCACATGCATTTTAGCACTGGTTGGCAATGGTAGAGTGCCCATAATCCTATAGTCAGCAGCAACAATCAAAAACAGGAGTTCAGAAGGCAAAAAGTCAGGGGAAAACACACCAGGTCTATCACCAACTACAAGGAATGCACTACCAGGCATTATGTACAACCTTCCATAACATGCAGAAATACCTTACACATATTCCCGAAACAAGCAGAATGGTGTACATCATTTTAACAACACTTTCAAGGACACTGTGATTTCAACCATCTGTGAGTCAACCATACATTCTAAATTCTACAACAATGTATGTCTCAGAATTTTGACTGAAATTGTGAAAATAAATCCCTGAACTTTTTAAATCTCCAGTTTTTATAGAAAGTGTGTGTAGCACTTCATGACACCTCTTTAACGTCAGCATGTACAGGGACATCTGCAGGAGAACAATGTATTGTAATGACTGACTGACTGACTGACTGAATTATTTATTAAGCGCACTATTGCCGTGGCGTCTTGGCACTGAGTAAGGATAAGGAGTGGCTGCTCCTGAACTAGGATTTTATGAAAAGCCAAGTTTTTAATGCCTTTCTGAACAGGATCTTGTTGGCTTGCAAGCGTAGCTCTGTAGGGAGGGAGTTACATAGCTTTGCCGCTTGAAATGAAAAGCCCTTGCCTCCCCATCGAGCTCTTCTTATCTTAGGGGGGCAAACCAGCCCCAGACTGCCAGACCTTAATGCTCGGGTCGGTACATACCATGGAAAGAGGGATTTGATGTCCGCTGCACCTCCTCCGTATATAGCTTTGTGAACTAGGCATAGCGCCTTAAAATCCACCCGTCATCGGACAGGTAGCCAATGTAGCTACCTTATACCACTCAACATCGGGTGATGTTTAGGAAGATCCAATCGTTTTCTTACAGATGCGTTCTGCAGTGACTGAAGTTTGGAAAGCGGTCTTTCCCCAGCACCAACATACAGCGCATTGCAGTAGTCGATTCACGATAGAACCAAGGCTCTTAATACCGTTTTTCTTAGAGAGAAAGGAATAAACAGCAGTATATTTCGCAGGACCCTAATCATGAAAAAGCAGGCCGAGGTAACTTGATTGACTTGTAAGGTAAGTGTTAAGTCCTTGTCAATCAAAAAACCTAGATGTTTAGCCTTTGGCACAGGGATGGGGCAGGTGCCAGCTTCTGGAGGTCACCATAGGTGATTCCAGATTGAGGGTTTTGGGCCGAATTCTATTACCTCTGTTGTCTCTGTATTTAGCTTTAGGAAATTTCTATTCATCCAGCCCATCACACTTGAGAGGCAGTTTCGGAACCATTCTGCTGTAGCTTCGACACTCTGTGTAAGTGACACCACTAACTGAGTGGCATCTGCATACGACACTAGTGTTAAACCTTGATCTTTTATCAATTTAGCCGGTGGAGTCACGTACAGATTAAACAATGTAGGGGATAAGGCTGATCCCTGAGGGACTCCGCATGGAAGAAAGAATTCTCCGGACTGGATTCCGTCCCAGTAGATTTGTTGTACCCTGGAGTCCAGGAAAGACATGAGCAATGTTAGGGCTAGTAAAGTTACATGTCCTTACACTGAATGACACCCAAAAGGTATTGTCACTGTAGCAAGGCTGGCTGGCCCATAGAGAAATAGTACAAAGAAATACTGATTCTGCTATCTCTAGATTAGGACCAGTTAGTAAACCACCAATTGTATATGCTTGTTAAAAGTCCATCTTAATGGTGAAGTCAGACTTTTAATACATATTAAAGGAAAAGTAACTTTTAGAACGATACCTTTTCACTGCCTGAAGCTCTTGAGTCTAATTTGCATAGGATCTCAAGAAGTTGCCCCAGTGGGAGCTTCGCCCTGATGAAGTATGAAAACTTGCTTCCGGAGTAGAGAAAATGATGGGGTGAAGCTAAGTGTTTTTGTTCACGTGGAAGGAAGACCAGTTTGGCTGTGTCTCTGGAACTTGATTTACTTCAAAAGGGGTGCCCTGTCACAAGCAGATGTCAGATGATTCCTGAACTGGACCCTTCCTATGTCCTCACTGTCAGGCAGACATTAAACCCAGTGGAGCTAGATTTTCCCCCAGTACTAGTTTGGAGCTCATTACACTGACCACACCTCTCGGTGGGGACGCTGGCTCTGCACAATGGGAAAAGGGTTTCTCCCTCTTGGACTTAGTGTGAGCAGAGCACTGTCGAATTGATTGCAGTAGGGTACACTGGTTCTGCTGCAAAATGGGTAGGGTTACTCCTGAGAATATGTAGCCCATTTGTTTTGGAGAAGCCAGGAGTCATACCCACTCACAAGCCAAAGATAAATGTGGCACCCCAAGCCAACTTCATAAGAACACTTCTGGATCTGAGGAAGAATAGAAGAAAACTGGAACAACTTTCTTTGACCAAAGAGGAGCTTTGAAGAAATGAACCTGTTCTCTCTTTTACCCATGACAAAGAAGTGTACTCCAATAGTCAGTTGGCTGGACTCCTGTTTGGCTACAGAGATACAAAAAGCTACAAATGGGATTTGTCTGCAACTCCCAGCTGACCATTTTCCCTTGGACTCAGCTGGTGACCTCTGTTAAGTGAGTCATTACCAGAAGTGGTGTTTTTGTGGTCCTGGAACCCTTGGTTGCTTCTAAGTGGACTTCTCCTAACATCTCTGGAAACCTCATTACTTGAAGGTATTTGGCCTTCAAGGTGACCTGCACATAGCGCAACACACTGAGCTGAAGAAACACATTTTTTCTCCACATGGACCTTCGCCGCAGTAGCAAATCAGTTTCAGTGTGGTCTCAAGGAGAATGTGTCCACCCTTGAAGGACACACCAGTCAGCCTTACCCCTATGTAGGATTTTGAGCTACAAAAAAGAATCCAAGGGACTGATTTAAGTCTTGGCAGACTAAGTAATTATTGTGGTCATGGCCAAGTATTTACTCCTTCCATGGCAAGGGTACTTCACCCACCATTTTAGAGATGTCCATTGCTCTGATGACATCTCTTGAATTTCCAGGAACCACTGTCATGGCGGTTCCTGGAAATGGATTATATTTGTAGCAGAGGGCTCCGTTAACATGACAGAGCCGTACGCTAAATTTTACAATGTTTTGTTATTTTCATAAAGAAAATCCCAAAGCAGGATCACTTGATGTCATTAGTGATGTCATTTGGGATGTCATCAGTGATGTCGCTGACCATAGTTAGTAGATAGTGGCAGGAGCAAAAACCCATAAACTATGTTGAGATCTGGGTACATATGTGAAAATAAGCAACAATGTCTCAACTGGTATTATTGAAGGTAAAGGCAATTCTATATGTATGTACAAAACATTACATGAAGGGAGACTTGTGTTATTTTGTTTTGGAAGTGCTCATGGCATCATATATTTGGTAATAGCAATTTATACAACACAGTTATATCAGCACAGTGGGCATAAATTGCGAAGGCAACTCAAAAACAATGAAAAGTGACACGTGGTGAAGAACAGCAAAGGGCGCAATGTGACAATTATGAAGAAGAATATATACTGACCATAGTTACACACTAAAAAGCAAATGGATTATTTAGAAAGTTGATAGCGGTTAACACTTTATTTTACCATTATCAGAAAAAGGGTATCAATCTTTTAACCTCTCAGATAGCCAAAGATATTTCAAATATGAAATGGGAGTTCTTAGATTAAATCAAAGCTGTTTAAGCAGGGATCCAGATGAAAGTGTATTGTTAAAAAAATACCTACAGGTATTTATTTATTTATTTGTTTATTTAATTTATATGGCACAACAGCTACCCAACAAGGGTTTCCCGGCGCCTGAACGAATTTACTGAAAAGGAAAGCAATTATTGATTAAAAAGCCAAGTCTTAAGAGAACAACGAAAGTGGGGATAAGACGGCTCCCTGCGTAAGGCAAGAGGAATTGAGTTCCAGAGAGAGGGGCCCAAGACAGAAAAAGATCTACCTCCCATTCTAGAAAGCCTGAACCTGGGAACGTGACATTTTTCAAGTGAGGAGGAACGGAGGGCACGAGTTGGAACATACGGACAGAGTCTGTAAGTAGTCAGGTGCTAGGCTCCACTTGATTTTGTACATAAAGGAGAGAGCTTTGAACTTAATCCGCTTGTCAATACGGAGCCAGTGCAGGTCGCGTAGATGAGGGGAGATAGAAGAACATCTAGGAACTCCGCATAGGAGTCGGGCAGCGGAGTTTTGCACAAGTTGCAACCTATGGGATACCGCCTGATTTGCACCCAAAAACAGAACGTTTCCATAGTCCAGCCGTGACGTAATAAGAGCATGGACTACGGTTTTTTGGGTGTCTTTAGGCAGCATCCAAATAATTTTGCGTAACCACTTCAAGATGCTAAAACAGGTGCCTGCAACTTTGGTAGCTTGATGGTGCATTTTCAAGGATTCATCAATGAAAAATCCCAGGTTTCGGACATGGTCGACAGGACGAGGAAGAGTACCCAACTCATTCGTCCAGTGACAAGCACCCCAAAGATCCTTCTGCTTACCCAGAATAAGGACCTCCGTTTTGTTTGCGTTAAGTTTTAGATAGTTGTTATTCATCCAAACAGCAATTTGGCGTAGGCCCGACTGGAGAACAGAGACAGAAAAAGAGGGATCAGATTTGGAAAGTGAGAAAATAATTTGGGAATCATCAGCGTAGGTGAAAAGAGATAGTCCTGCGTTAACAGCAATGCCAGCAAGAGGCCTGACATACAAATTAAAAAGCAGAGGGCTCAAAATGGAGCCCTGAGGGACTCCAAAAGGTGAAGAAGAAATGTTGGAACTGTCCGACGCAGAAAAAACTTGAAAAGTGCGGTCGGTCAGAAAAGAAGATAACCAGTTCAAGGCTGAACCACAGATGCCAAAGGATTCAAGAGTGTTAATCAGGATGGGGTGAGAGATGGTATCAAAGGCCGTGCTCAGATCTAATAGTATGAGCGCAACTGTATCACCGGAATCCAATAGGTGGCGCAGTCTTTCAGTAACGCCTAAAAGTGTGGTTTCAGTCGAAAAGCCGGCACGAAAGCCAGACTGAGAAGAGTGGAGAATGTTATTTGTAGCCACAAATTTGGCGAGGTGGGTGTGGATATGTTTTTCTAAAAGCTTAGAAAAGATGGAAATGAGTGAAATGGGTCAGAAATTAGACAGAACTTTAGGATCAGCAGCAGGCTTTTTTAACAAACGGACGACCATAGAATGTTTCCAGATTGGAGGAACAATAGAAGATTCTAAGGAGGAATTTAGAACTTCCATAATAACCTGAAGGTGGACAGGATCAAGCTGTTTCATAATAGAAAAAGATAAAGGGTCATTGGGAGAACCAGATTTAATGGTACCAAGAATAGAAATAAAAGATTCCAGTTTCAAAAGGGGCCAGAAAGACAATTTAGGAGGGGCACAAGAATGTACTTGAAAGGTGTCAGCCGAAATTAAGGGGGACCTCATGTGATTTAGGGGGGAGTTTGCTATTTCTGAATGGATAAGTTCTATTTTATCTGAAATTTTCTTTGCAAGATCATCGCAGGATTGCTTGTTAAGAGGCAAAGGTTTTGCTATGGTCTGAGCGCCAGCTAGATTTTTCACTAAGCTAAACAGTGTCTTTGGACGATTAGTAGCAGTGTTAATAGTGTCACAGGTATATGCAGCACGTGAGGATTTGCAAAGGGCATGATAAGTTTTAAAAGAATTTTTGTATGCTACACCCAAAGGTTTCCTTTATTCATAGGGTACCTGGCGTATGGTTAGAAAAGTATGTTGGGGTTTCCCATTGAATATAACTGTTCAATTAAACTTCCTAGATTTGTGCTAACATGTTTCAGTCTGCATTATGAGCCCATTCGGATCTGGGGCCTTTGTCAGGGCTTTTTTTAAAGTATCCCTGCCTTATTATTCATGGACACTATGCACACTTGTGAGCCCTAAGGCTCTCACCTTTGTTGCTTTTCTGTTCTTGAGGATTTTTTGAAAGAAAGAATGTTTTGTGACAGAGGTTAAGGGTATAGTAAAACATTGTGTTTTAAAAAGCATGATTGTGGTTGCTAACCAGGTGATTTGAGGACCATAGCCCATACTAGATCTAGTCCCTACATAAGTGGGGGCACCTACCTTAATTGAAATATGTTATTATGGCATCATCAATGTAAAAAGTAGTCTAAACATGTTGTGGTCTCTGCATGTATAGGTTATATAGGTGAGATTAAATATTCTATAATTTAATGACAAAATTGTTTTTACTGTACAAAACATGTGGAGAAAATATTTTTCGGTGAATAGGTAATTTTGCAGGTCTCCCATTCATACTCTAAGTTTATCCTCTATTCCGTTATTCCAAGGGTCATGCGGTTTTGGAGGGTGGTGCTGTCTTTTAGTCACAGTCTTATAAAAAAAAATCTATATTGTATTAGAGGTAAAAAAAAAAATTGCATATGTTTCGGAGCAACAAGGTGTGTTTCGATTGAAAGAGGACAACAAAAGCAGTATATTATTAAAGCTCCCACATAAGCAGTATTATTATGTCCATTTTGCCCCACACATATCGCTGTGTTGCTTAGACTCATGTTTGTCAAAATTTCTCTGAGTATATTGTTAAAGCTCCCGCCTAAGCCATTTTACAAGCTGGATATCCAAGCGGTTAAAAGAGGGACCCCCTTTTTCTGATAATGCTAAAAAAAAGTGTTAAACCCCACCCCAAAAAACTTTCTAAAAATTCCAGATGTTTTTTGTGTGTAACTATTGATGCTGGGAGAGTGCAACTGGTATAATTGTCTTTTACACTCTACATTGTGGTAAAGATGTCACTGGCCATATTCTGTAATATGTGAGGTTATAAGCAGTCTGTTGCAGGGATGCACGTTATAGTTAGCTCAGGTAAGTATAAATGCTGAATTTCTCTGGTTTTGTGAAATGTCAGCCTAACTATAATGTCCCTGTAACCTTTGGCCTTATCAGTGAATTTCTAAGGTTTTTCAATTCTATTTCCTAACTATAACATCCCTGTAAGCTTTGTTTTTTTCAGTAAATTTTGAACTTTTTTTAATTCTATTTCATAACTATTGCGCCCCTGTATTTTTTTCTATATTTAGATATTTAACATTACATCTGCATGATGCACCACTTATTGTTGTATCTGTCATCTATTTATTTGAAAAGTACTTTAATAAACGTATTTCAAGATATTATTGATTCTTACAATGATGTCACGATTGCCAAGGGCACACCACGAATAATGCGTGTTTTTGATAAAGTTCAAACACTTATACACATATACACACATATTTAGATAAAGTTTCAGTGTAGCTGTTTAGTAAGATACTAATTTACCATTCCCCTTGGTATCCATTTGTCAAAAAACTACATAAAAAAAGCATTTTTCTTCTTCACAACAACACTAGAGGTTGTAATGGATTCAGTAGCCATGAATACAAATGACAAAGTGTAAAACATATATACATATTTTACACAAAGTTTGAGTCTAGCTGTTTAGTAACATATTGATTTAGCTTAATTTTCCAAACAGATTTGTAAAATACAACAGTATCAAAGAATTAACTTTCAACATTGGAACTCACGAATAGAACAAAACTACCAAACAGCCATCAAACTACCCATTGTCACCCGAAACTCATTTTGAAAATTGTGCTGTTTTTTTTCACTATTCCTGCGAAAACAAAATGGAGTCAGAAGAACCAAAGGAAGACCAATAACTGGTGAAAGTTATTGAACACCAGCAGGAGTCAGCTGCACATGAACAGTCTTCTGATGAAGAACCTGCCATGAACAAAGTACATCTTGGTAGTTTTTTTTCTAATATACCTTGTAAATCGAAGACCACAACTAAATTGGTGAGGTGCAGCATACGTGAGAAGAAATTATCTCAGGTCACAGCAAAACAATATTCATGTGGTACAACAAGCATGTTGCACCACTTGAAAACAAACCAGAAGGGACAACCTAAAATTCCACAGAGAAAAAAAAGAAGAAGGATCATCAGTCTCCAGACTACTAGCCCCTGCTCCTGAAAACAAAGTTCCAGCTGAAGTGGAGAGAAGATGCAATGAAATGTCAGCAGAACTAAAGTGTTTTGCTACCTTTTGTAGGCATTCTAACTGTCCTTAGTTATGTTGATATTATTCTGTAAAAAAATTAAATATATTTAAAGTTTGACTGTAGCCAACAAACCAACTACTTTACTACTGACTTGCACATAATAAAAAAACAGTTTTTAGGTTATGCTGCAGTTTTAAATCTACTGATGATGAACCTACCCATGTAACTACATGCACTTACTTCATTTTACCAAACGTAAAGCAAACCACAAAACTGTCTTTACTCGTGCTGGGGTGATTGTGTTATTGCAACAGTATATCCTCAGTAATTAAATGAGTGCATAGGTACTGGATGGGTGATAGGTTCACTATAACGTACTGCCCACGTAATTGGATGAGTGCATGGGATGTGCCACTGAATTTTAATGAGTGCATGGGTTGAGCCTGGGAGTTTGAATGACTGAATATGGACAGCCTTGGTGATTGTATAAGCAAATGTTTAGTGCCTGGGTGATTGGATGAATGCATGGGTAGTGCCTGCATAGTTCATTGACTACACAATAGTGCCTGCCTGATTGCAACAGTGAATATGTAGTGCCTTGGTAATTGAATGAGTATGTAGACAGTTCGTGAGTGATTCGATGAGTGCCTGAGTATTGCGTGGCTCACTGTGAAAGTACCTCCATTGCTATTAGATTAATTAAAGTTGTGACTATATCTATGACTCATTGTTTAAGTCTTTCTGTCAGTATAAAACTACCTGTTTAGTGTGTCTATCCTTTTCTACTGAGCTATGCGTGAGTGAAGTCTAGATATAACACTTGATATTTAATTGGATATATGGGTTTCTAGGAGCATACATTGCTCTGTTACTCAGAGTGGACAAGCATCAGTAACTTTCTAAAACTGAAAACAACAATTCTCACTTTTTTAAAGCAGAACAACTTTTTTTAATGGCATACATACATCATTTCTCAAATATCTCTTGTGTCTTTAAAACATATATTCAGCATTTCTCAAAGAAAAGTTACACACCAAGTGAAAATAGCACAATAACTCTCAAGAGACATTTTGAACTATTAACCTCCTCAATTTGAAACAGAGCATGCTGAAAGAAATGCACCACCCTCACCATATACATGAATTTTTCAACAGCCTTAAAGAACTGTGGAAATATGGATTTTTCTGGTCAGTTCTGTCCCCTAACTTGGACCCCAACGGTTCTATGTGCATGTTACAAGTACATGTATGTTCCCTCCAGTTCCAGTTATGAAGACGCAAATACATGTGCGTCCACCGTCAACATGTCCTCTTTCAGATCCGCCATGAATGGGCTGGATATTCGATTCCTAAGTACGAAAGGCCACCGACTTTATATGGCTTAGTTATGCCATTTTACAGTTCAGGCGAGTAGGCCCTGATTCTGCCATCAAGCTTTCCCTGCTTTCTGCCTCTGAGAGCTCCAGTCTGAGCCTGCATCTGTGACCATGAACTTTGTCTCATTCCCTGCGCGGCTCACGATGCCTGACATCAGCCTGTTGCCTGCCAAGAAACTGTATTTCACCTTCGAAATTATCTGCTCCGCTCCCTGCCCAATGCATTCCTGTCTAGTAGTTTAAGTAAACATTCTTCCAGCTACCGAGCAAAGGCCCGGTTTCTCTGTCTTTATGCAAGTAATTCATAGCCCTGTTACTATGGAAGATTCCTGCCCTCGCATCTAGTGTAGACACTTGGACGCTTGTACACGCACTAACAGTCAGTATAGTCAGTATAGAATAAGATTCCACTCTAAGAGACCTCTCTTTTGGATAACATAGTTCTTTAAACATAGGATGTTAGATATGATTTGGGATTAGGTTGACTTGACCCTCCAGACATCTGTCGCCACATGTAGAGCTAAATGTCAAGTCCCCTTCACCCCCTAGTTGCACGTCAATCATACGTCATGCTGCTGTGCGCGCATTTCTGCCAAGTATTTCTGCTGACATTGCGAAATTCTTTCATGGAACCACCCTATTATGACATCACACCTGATGACGTTCTTTAGTCACACCCAGTTACACCTACTTTTGCTACGTATGTATGTTTTATCCACACTATCAATTGTTACGCCTCTTGCATTTGCTTCACTGTAATGCCTATTGTATAAAAGTGATTAATTATCGATAATGTATGTACTTCACTTCCTGAACCTTCGTGGTGATGGAACTTGGAGCAACCGATTCGAATCGTCCATTGGAATAAAGCCCATTCCGAACCTCTAATACCACGGATTCTGCCTCTTATTTATTGAGCTATTTTTATTATGTTTCTGTATCAAATTAAGTCCCGGTAATTAAATTATTTACCACATGAATGGCGCCCGAATAGGGACACTTTCTCATCTCACGCGCCGGCGGTGCGTTGCAGGCCCGGTCTCCTGCCACAGCTGGACGGACAACAACGCGTACCAGCAGGATTTCCTGTATCTCCCTCCGGTCAAGCGGGGGCGACTGAGGCTGCGATCAACACCCAGACGAGGCGGTGAGAAGTGCGAAGTATCCCGACCAGAGCCTAGCTGAGAGAGCAAGATCCGAGGTATACAGAGGCCCACCAGGTTTCCGAAGCTCAGAAGTGTCCGAAGTTGTCGAGTCGAGTCCAGTCCGGTCCAGTTCAGTTCAGTTCCGTTCCGAGCTACCCGGTGAGTACCATTACTGGGGAGGCGTTCTGGCGTGCACATAAGTTGTGCCGGTCCAGACGGGTTTGGGTACACAAATCCGGTCTGCACTGTTTTAGCAGTGTATCTGTACTGTTTAGCAGTATATCTAGTATATCAAGTATATAAATTCAGAATAATTCAGTTAATGCCGAGTATTATGTTTAGTGATTAAGTTTCCTTAGATCGTCATCATTATCGTTGCTCGGATTAAATGTTAAATGTTTTAATACGTTCTGCATATTGTGGTGTGAATGACTGTTCATTATCGTGTTTTATTGTATTAAGTTTGTTCAAAATCAAGTACCAGATCAGTTCTCAATATGCCGCTCTTTTCGAAATTAAGACAGATCACAACTAGAAAAGGGGTACTCGAAGAAGCTGTTCCCATTCCTCCTAGGGACACTCCAGGGTACTTCATGTATCATAAACATGGCCTAGACGCCATATTATTTCTTGATCTATGGGTAGACTACACTAAGGAATTACCAGAAAGTCAGAGGTGGCCCGCAGCTGGGACCTGGGATGCAGATTGCATCGTGAAAGTAGAGGAAGAATTATGGAAAAAGAAAGCTAGACAATCACAGAAAGACGCCATTGAATTATGGCGTAAAGAATCGTATAGACGTACAGAAAAAGCACGTAGACAGGAAGAGAAGAGTAAAGAGAATTCAAATAAAGTCCGAGAAAATCTATTAATTGAAGAAGGTACACGAGTGAAATCAGAACAAGTAGACAGACAAAGAAATGCCCTTATGAAGGGTATGTATCCCCTTCTGGCCGAGGGATTACCTAAGGCTACTCTGGGGATACCAAAAGACTTGCCACCCCCATTGTTCCCAATAAAAATGCATCCTAAGGGGCATCCTAGAACAGCAGAAGATGTTTTTCTTTCCTCATATTTAGATGAGGCAGCTCCCGAGTATACTAACCCCGCCCCACATAGACCGTCTGCCGGGGAGGTTCAACGCCAAGACCCTGTATCTGTATCCTTACAGCATCAAATCCTGACACAAGTTCCGGCAAGCACATCTGTTTCCACATCTGTTCCTACAGCTGCTTCTACAGCTGTGCCCACACCTATAGTTGCTGTATCGCGTTCAACGAATCCTTTCACGCCCGATACCCCAGACGGGGCTACCGGAGGTGCTACCAACATTTTTTCTACGCCACCCAGAATAAATAAACTTACTTTTCAAGAAACAGCACATCCACGTACCCCCAAACTCATAAATGCCCGCACGCTTAAGGAACTTCTAGTAGATTGTAGATATGACCCTGTGCCCGGCAAAGAGGACGAAATGATCATGGCATCATTACGTATCAGACGAGCCGCGGTGTATTTAGGGAAGTTACCAGGAATGACTATGCATCTAGATAATATATATCATTTTGTCCAAACAGGGCGAGATTCTGAATGTATTAACAGAGCTATGGAATACCAGAAAGTGGAAATACAGGGGGAACTGTTACGTTTCCTCATAAATTGTGTGATCAGAAATCAAGACCGACCGGGAGTAGACCCGGAAGCAATGCAAATTCTTACTAGATGGAGCCAGAATATATCAGAAGGGAGACATGATAAGCAAAAATGTATAATAGCCATGTGCAGAAAGATCCGTAAAGAAATAGAACGCCTACACGAAGAGAGATTAGCGATAGACCAGTTTGAACAAAACGAGGAGGAGGAAGGATCAGGACTGCCCACAGGACAGTCAGAAACCATAGCCTATGTAGGTAGAGGAAGATCTTGTAATAGTACTAGATGTTTTACTGACCCGATACGTCCGATACGTCCAGATAATAACAGGAATTTCCAAACACCTATAATAAATATAAGGTCCCCCGAGCATTCGTTCCAAGCCGCTGACAAATTACTGCGAGAACGAAGGGGTTATCATTTACTCGATTCTATGGATGAACAGGAATTAGCCAGGTCAGCCGTTCATTGGGTTGACAGTCCCGGAAAATATGGTGATGATACAGTAGCACACACATTTTTGAACCTCACCCCAGATGAACAGCGTTTAGCTGGGATTTATATGATTCAACAACTTCTTATACTATATAAAAGCCAACATTCAGATCCTGGTCCCTTACCTGATATATTGACTGAATTACTCACGAATAGATGGAGAGGTTCAGGTACTAAGCTAATTAAAGAAATACTAGAATCAAGAAAGCAGTACATTCTTTTTGTATGTCCAGAACATGTCTCACTGCCCATCAAGGAAAGACCGATGTATTACATGGACAGACAGAATCCCTTACGAGAAGTACACCCAATAAAGGGCGAGGACAATCAGTTTAAACGTGTATTTGTATATACGCCCATATCGAAAATAGAATTGTTAGAAATGAAGAAAGTGGTACCCAGTCATGACAAAGACCCAGCGGGTTTCCACCGAGAAATTAAAGACATGTTACTCATGGGAGAGTATACCTATCCCGACATTATGACAATATTAAAGGTATTAATGCCTGCTGGCATTTATGAAAAACTCAAGGAAAAAGAGTGGGAGGTAGGAGACCAAAAGATAGACAGGACAGCATTAGAAAATGAAGAAAGGGCCCGAGGTCCAGGTTCGGGGCTTGGGGATAAAACTAAAGCACTACCAGGTTTACTAGTACAGGTACTGCCACGTTTATTAACGACGAAAAAGGAAGACTGGGGTGCAATCTCAGCCTGTAAACAAAAGCAAGATGAAGACACTAGTGATTTCTATGCCCGATTCGAAAAATGTTTTGGTATAAATAGTGGTATAAAAGCAAGTAGCGAGTCATACCCACATCTGTTTGTGACAAAATTAGTTGAAAATTCCTTGCCCCAGGTGAAGAATAGAGTATTAAAATTCGAGAGTACCTGGCAAGGTAATACCCCATCACAAATGTTACAAATGTTACAGTACCATTACAATAGAATTAGAGAGGAACAAGAACATGAACAGAAACGCATGAAAGACACGAAAATGAAAATGCTAGTCTCTCAGACAGTTCCAGCTGAAGGACATAAAAAGGGTACGACACATTCCGGTGATTCAGCAGGACCTGTAAAAGGGACATGCAACTATTGTAAACAGCCAGGACATTACATACACGATTGCCCAGTCCTGAAGCGTAATATCGCCACAGGTAAAACACAAGAAAGACCACGGCCACCTAGACAGGATCAGAATGAACAAGGAGCACCACAGCATGCACAGTCCATGCCAGCTCCACAACAGTCTATACAGTTTGTGCCAGCTGCACCAGCGCTGCCGGTCGCTGCCACACAAACCACGACACGACAGCTGTACCAGACCGCACAGTATGACTATCCTGATTATCAACGATACGCATGAACCAGCCTAGAGAGGGAAGTTGACTTACCCCTTATCGAGGTCCCTGTAGACCAAGAAGGACCTTATGTACATAGTGAACTATTAGGCCAAGATAGAAAATTTTTACTTGATACAGGGGCAAGTCGAACAACTATAAAACGTAGTGAAGTTCCAGGGGCACCCCTCTCAGGCTCACAGAATATTTCCCTTGGTTTTTCCGGAAAACCTATTGTTAATGAAGTATCACAGCCTCTTCCACTTACGATAGGACCTTTGACCCGAACTACAGATTTATTGCTTACTAAATCATGTCCAGAAAACTTGTTAGGTATAAAAACTTTGAAAGCTCTAGGAGCTATAATATGTTGTTCTCCGGAAGGAGTAAGATTGTTTTTACGAGATTTCAAAGGGCACTATGTGTCCCGAGACATGGATTCCCGACTGCAGACTTTACCCACACATTTATGGGCTCAAGGCCCTACAGATGTTGGTTGCATGAACATTACACCCTATCGAGTCACACTAAAGGCAGGAGTGGTACTACCACGAATGCGACAATACAAGTTACCCCCAGATGCTGTAATGGCTTTACTGCAAATCATTGACGAGCTTATTGGCCAAGGAGTGGTTGTGGAGACCGACTCCAATGTATGTAATTCACCGATAATTCCGATTCTTAAACGAACTGATCCAAAGGCTCCACCAGTATATCGATTGGTTATTGATCTGCGCGAATTAAATAAATGTATTGTACCACAATACCCCGTAGTTCCAGACATCTCTTCATTACTGACAGCTATTGATTCCGAAGCAACATTCTTTACTGTAATTGACCTCAAGAATGCCTTTTTCAGCGTCCCAATAGATCCAGAAAGTCAATACTTGTTCGGATTTAGTTTAAATGGACGAAGCTTTAAATTCACACGCGCACCCCAAGGATTTACAGAAAGCCCCAGCATCTATAGCCAAGCACTGAAACGAGAACTTGACAGTATACACATGCCAGTCAACACTGCCCTGCTTCAATATGTCGATGATCTGCTGATCACCGCCCGAAGCGAACCTGAATGTGAAAAAGCATCACTGACGGTTTTACAATTTCTAGCCGAAAAGGGGCACAAGGTGTCCCCTTCTAAGCTGCAATTCTGTGTCCAGCGAGTTGTTTACCTTGGTCACTCGCTGTCCAAGGAGGGAAGGCAGCTTACATCAGATCGCATCCAGCTAATTGCAAATATGCCAATACCCAAGATACAAAAGGAGGTGCGGGCTTTTATAGGCCTCACTTCATATTGTAGGCAGTGGATCCCTCAGTATGCATTTTTAGCAAAACCACTCATTCAATTGACAACACAGGAGGTAGCCACATCGACTGTTCTCCCTTGGACTCAGGAACATACACACGCTTTTGAAAGTTTAAAGAAAGCTTTATGTCAAGCACCTGTCCTAGCAACACCATGTTACAGCAAACATTTTACACTCTTTGTTACAGAACGCGAAGGTACTGCCTTGTCAGTACTCACACAGGAACAAGCAGGATCACACAAACCGTGTGCTTATTTTTCTAGTACATTAGATCCCGTAGCTCAGGCTCTGCCTGCGTGCCTGAAATCAGTGGCAGCGACAGCTTTAGCAATCAGACAAAGCGATGCCATAGTGTTAGGACATCCATTGACAGTACAAGTACCACATGCAGTAGAGGTTCTCTTGAACCGCACACAAACACAACACTTGACCATAGCAAGACTTACAGGGTACGAATTAACATTGTTTCAGCCACATATAGAAATCAGACGTTGTAACACATTGAATCCTGCCACACTTTTACCCGTAATCGGAACAGACCCACTAGCTCATGATTGTATTGAAGTTATCACTATCACAACGAAACCCAGACAAGACTTGACAGACGTCCCATTGTCAGACCCAGACCTAACGTTGTATGTAGATGGTTCATGTATGAGAACAAGTACAGGAGAATTAGTGGCCGCTTACGCAGTCACAACAGATACTGAAATCATTGAAACAAACTGCATAAATACCTTGTCTGCTCAAGCAGCAGAGCTCGTCGCTCTGACACAAGCCTGTATTCAAGCCACAAATAAAAGAGTTAACATATACACTGATTCACGTTATGCATTCGGAGTTGTACATGACTTCGGCGTGCTGTGGCGAGAGAGAGGTTATTTAACTTCTCACGGTGCCCACATTCAGCACGGACCCCTCATTCATGCCTTATTAGACGCAATACATCTACCCACTGCAATATCAATTATGAAATGTAAAGCTCATACGAAAGGTACTGATACCATTTCTCAAGGCAATGATCTAGCTGACAGAACAGCTAAACAGACTGCTCAAACTCAAACATCCGACATGACAAAGACAATAGTCCCGACGCCAACACATTGCATGATGGTTAAGGATCCCGCTCTTGACGTAATTGACATACAGACACATGCTACTCCAGACGAAATAAAGAAATGGACTGAATTAGGAGGGATCCAAACGGATCAAGGATGGATGACAAAGGAAAAATCTGTGTGGTTCCTTCCTGATTCAATGGTCCAAGTCATTATTAACACTGTCCATAGTCCAGCACATCTAGGAGAAAAAGCTATGCTAGACAGCATTCAACACATTTGGTTCAACAAACATTTACGAGCAGCAGCTAAACAAAAAGTTCGTACCTGTATGATCTGTTGTCAGTTCAACCCAGGAAAAAGCATTCCCGTAGAACAGGGTGGATTTCAGCCTCCTGATCACCCTTTTGAAATCCTCCAGATGGATTATATCCAGATGGAACGATGTCGAGGATTCAAATATGTTCTCGTAGTTGTCTGTGCTCTTTCCCGTTGGACAGAGGCATACCCGGTTTCAGATTACACTGCCCCGACTACTGCCAAACAGTTAGTTCGAGAATTCTTCCCACGATACGGTTTACCACGTGTTGTCTACTCAGATAACGGCCAGCCGTTCTCATCCGAACTAATGAAACACGTTTCACTTTTGTTAGGTTATCAGTGGAAATTCCACTGTGTCCGACACCCCGAGGCAGCAGGTCTCGTGGAAAGACATAATCAAACTCTGAAAATTAGATTGTCCAAAATATGCAGAGAGAAAGGTGTCGACTGGGTAGTAGCATTACCAGTTGCGCTCTTTTACATGAGAATGGTAGCACACTCTCGAACAGGGCTATCCCCGTATGAGGTGATCTTTGGCAGACCACCAAATATGTGGGGGACGCCTATACCACGTAAAATAACTGATATTGACTGTAATATGCTGACAGATTATTTGGCTTCCTTGATGTCTGCACTACAATCTTGTTGTTCACAGGTAGCTGCAGCTTTTCCTGACAACACTGAGGTGAAACCCCATGACGTAATTCCGGGGGATCTCGTTTTAGTGAGGAACTTTGATCGAAAGACTCAGCTGGATCCTAGGTGGAAGTCGCCGCAATTGGTCCTGCTCACCACAAGGACAGCCGTGAAGATCGAGGGCAGAAAAGGCTGGATACATTCAAGTCATATCAAGAAATTTCATGGACTACCATTGGATATAAATGCCACACCTCGTGTGTCTTCACCCATTGACTCAAAGCTTCCTCTGGTTGAACTTAGTAGTCCGGAACAATATAAATTAAAACTCAGGTCTAACCCGTCAGGCAATTTGATTGTTTAAGTCCTCTCCAAGGTGAAGCGGTTGAATTTGCCTCTGACATGTACCCCTTAGACCTGAATAGAGAAAAAACCCGAAAAATGTTGAAACGACATGCATACTGTAAATCACTGCGTAGTCATTGCACAGTGACGTTATTAATTTTGTTTTTCTTAAGTCTTTTAATAATTACTGCAAGTATATTGTTGCACATATATTATCCTATTTCTAAACATGTCTATAATGTTACTGCTGAACATTCTTTTAGTGACCTACCCCCGCATGAATTGTCATATAGATTTGCGCTGCGCAATAACACTTTTATTAGTATGTTACATCATTTCCATCAGACTAGTAATGCTACCAATTGTTGGATATGTGGCCGACTCCCTCCCTATCAGAATTATAAAGGAATTCTACCTCTTTTTCCATACCCATTCACACACAACGGCTCCTGTGGAGCATGGTTTAGTTTAATTAATTCCCTAGATTCAAATTCTGCAGTTTATCAAGACAACTGGGTATGGGGAAATTTGAACTTAGTTTTACTTAAAGTCTGCTACCCTAACAAGGAGGGACTTCCCAAGAGAACAGGAACTGATCTAGAAAATGAAGTATATGGATTAGGTAATTTTACGCTTAATCTTATGATCCTAAATGTCGAATCCGAAGCTACTCCAATTTTATCCGCCATGTCAGTATTTCCAGTAAAAAGTGAATTATGTGTAAGAAAGAATGGTTCCATACATATGGGCCATAGTAGATGCACCACTGTAATAGAATTCAAGGATCAAGGCAAGTCTTCGTTTAGAGCTTCTCGCCATTCCTACTTTGTATGTGGTCAGACTGCATATATGCGTTTGCCTCTAGATTGGGATGGTACCTGTTACATTGCATTCCTTTTGCCACCTGTTTTTCTAGCTCCTCCTGATTATCACAGAAATACTCATTTAGTACACAATAGAGAAAGGAGAGATCTCCCAATAATCGATTACACTGAAACAGCATGGGAAAAATACACAGATTTCAATAAAGGTCTCTTTCCCTATATAGGTACAGTTACCAATAGTAAGCTAATACGTAGATTAACCAGGACTCTTGAAGCTGTAGTGAATGAAACTATTTCCGCCCTAGGCAATTTGACAGAGGAGCAGTCTGCGATGAGGATTGTTGTTCTTCAAAATCGTCTTGTCCTTGACGTCATCCTGGCCGATAGGGGCGGAGCTTGTAGGGTCATCGGATCAAGCTGCTGCGTATTCATACCAGAAAATTCGCCATCTGTATATAAAGCTATAACTCGCCTTCATAAGATTGTGAGCCAGATACACCAGAATCCAGGCACCTGGACTTGGTCCGGTTGGTTTTGGAGTGTATTATCTACCTTTGGATGGAGGGTCCTATCCTTCCTAGGTATTGGCCTTCTTATACTATTCAGTTGCTGCTTATGCCTGCAATGTGGACCAGCGATTTGTGGTCTGTGTGCCACTTCGTGTATTCCACATCAAGATTTTCATTCAAGATCCCAGAAGAAAAAAGAAGAACAAATGATGCTATATGAACAGATCAATGGATTGATGAAGATTGATATCTCTTGACGGGCAAGTAGGGGACAAGGAGGGAATGTGGAAATATGGATTTTTCTGGTCAGTTCTGTCCCCTAACTTGGACCCCAACGGTTCTATGTGCATGTTACAAGTACATGTATGTTCCCTCCAGTTCCAGTTATGAAGACGCAAATACATGTGCGTCCACCGTCAACATGTCCTCTTTCAGATCCGCCATGAATGGGCTGGATATTCGATTCCTAAGTACGAAAGGCCACCGACTTTATATGGCTTAGTTATGCCATTTTACAGTTCAGGCGAGTAGGCCCTGATTCTGCCATCAAGCTTTCCCTGCTTTCTGCCTCTGAGAGCTCCAGTCTGAGCCTGCATCTGTGACCATGAACTTTGTCTCATTCCCTGCGCGGCTCACGATGCCTGACATCAGCCTGTTGCCTGCCAAGAAACTGTATTTCACCTTCGAAATTATCTGCTCCGCTCCCTGCCCAATGCATTCCTGTCTAGTAGTTTAAGTAAACATTCTTCCAGCTACCGAGCAAAGGCCCGGTTTCTCTGTCTTTATGCAAGTAATTCATAGCCCTGTTACTATGGAAGATTCCTGCCCTCGCATCTAGTGTAGACACTTGGACGCTTGTACACGCACTAACAGTCAGTATAGTCAGTATAGAATAAGATTCCACTCTAAGAGACCTCTCTTTTGGATAACATAGTTCTTTAAACATAGGATGTTAGATATGATTTGGGATTAGGTTGACTTGACCCTCCAGACATCTGTCGCCACATGTAGAGCTAAATGTCAAGTCCCCTTCACCCCCTAGTTGCACGTCAATCATACGTCATGCTGCTGTGCGCGCATTTCTGCCAAGTATTTCTGCTGACATTGCGAAATTCTTTCATGGAACCACCCTATTATGACATCACACCTGATGACGTTCTTTAGTCACACCCAGTTACACCTACTTTTGCTACGTATGTATGTTTTATCCACACTATCAATTGTTACGCCTCTTGCATTTGCTTCACTGTAATGCCTATTGTATAAAAGTGATTAATTATCGATAATGTATGTACTTCACTTCCTGAACCTTCGTGGTGATGGAACTTGGAGCAACCGATTCGAATCGTCCATTGGAATAAAGCCCATTCCGAACCTCTAATACCACGGATTCTGCCTCTTATTTATTGAGCTATTTTTATTATGTTTCTGTATCAAATTAAGTCCCGGTAATTAAATTATTTACCACAGAACATAGATCCCTATGTAAACATATATGAAATTATATAGTATATTATCAACTGGCGGTCGCCAGTAGATAGTTATAGTTAGGACCGTGTTTCCATAGGAAATCTAAAAATTATATTTTGAATAACTTTGGCGCCGGTTGACGAATCATTGCGAAATTTTCAAAACTAATGGGGCGCTCCGCTCAGCTCCTACCCTGAAATTCTCGGGGTGATTCGTCAAGCGGGGGCTGAGAAAAAAGGGGGGTCCCAAAACACGTTTTCCCCATGCATTTTCCCATAGGACATTTAGTCGAAGGTACAGCCCGAACGGCTGAACAGAATTACTTTAAATTTGGCAAAGAGGTAGTCCTCAGGTCAGGCATGTGCCTTTTGCATATATGGTGTCAATCTGTTCAGTAGTTCCTGAGAAAATTGCAGTTAAAAGCACATAAATATCTATAGCCGCGCACGGTACGCGCACGGTGCCGTGCGCGAGCGTAATTCTCATTGGTTGATTCATGTCAGTCAACATTCGAATCGGTCGAAATCAGGAAGTGTCGACCGCCATTTTGTGTGTGACAGTGAAAAAGAAAGGTGGATAACGTGAAAAGGGGGCAGGGTACAGAGTTCCTGACCCCCTAGCTTTTGTCAAGGGGTCCCTGAAGGACCATGAAGGGTGAAAAAAACATTTTTTTTTTTAAATTGTGGGGTGCGCGTACGGTGCGCGCACGGTACGCGCACCGTCGCGAGGAGCGCGCACGGTGCGCGCACGGCGGAATCATAAAAAAAATAGAATTAAAAATCAAATTTAAGTGTTTAGATGTTAGGTGGCTCTAAAAAGAGCTGTTGTGTTAATTGAGGGACAGAGGAAAAAAAAGACAGGGCAAAAATTATAGGGTGCCGCACGTGTGCTGCTGTATCTTGCTCTCTATTAGCGGAATGCTGGTGTCCGCATAAGAGAGAAGAGCATTGCACGCATTGCACCGTATATGCACCCTCTTAAACAGAGGGTGTATATCCAGAGGAACCGAAATTTAAGTGTTTAGATGTTAGGTTGCTCTAAAAAGAGCCGTTGTGTTAATTGAGGGACAGAGGAAAAAAAAGACAGGGCAAAAATTATAGGGTGCCGCACGTGTGCTGCTGTATCTTGCTCTCTATTAGCGGAATGCTGGTGTCCGCATAAGAGAGAAGAGCATTGCACACATTGCACCGTATATGCACCCTCTTAAACAGAGGGTGTATATCCAGAGGAACCGAAGAAGGTGAAGCTGCCGCCGCAGATGAAGTGCTCGGCTGAGCTGCCGATGATGTGCTCAGCTGAGCTGCTGCGGATGTGCTCGGCTGAGCTGCTGGAGGGTTTTCCCTAGCAGCTCGAGCATAAGCCACAGGATGTACATCTCTAACGTGCCTGATCATAGTGAAGATGCTAAAAGAGTATTTCTTTTTAGGATCTCCTCTTGATAAGACACAATCATAAAGAGTGCAGGTGACTTTTGGAGCATTCACCTTCTTCTGCCCCTGTGGAAATGTAAAAAATTGCCATATAAAAGAGTCTTTCTGTTTCCTCTGTCTCTGTCTCACAAGGGTCTCCTGCTCACTCCCAGAGGATGACTGCTGCTCTGCCATTCCAGAGGGGCCATAAAGATATTGAAAAGAGTCAGGCTCAACACAGATCCCTGTGGAACTCTGACTCCCAATGGCGGCATCTCTGCGGTGCTTTGGGAAACCCAGACTGTTTGGCGGCGGCCCTCGAGAAAAGATGGAAACCATTTAAACACCGTCCCCCTAAGACCGATGTCATACAGCCTGGCGAGAAGCGCCTCATGGGGGACGGTGTCAAAGGCCGCCGACAGGTCTAGCATGACAAGCATGGCCTTGCCGCCTACATCCAGCGTCTCCCGGATGACCTCCGAGACTTCCAGCAGTGCCGTCTCAGTACTTAAACTGGGACGGAACCCAGATTGTGATGGATGCAGGAGATGGTTGGTTTCTAAGAAACCCGACAGGATGCCATGGACATGCTTCTCCGTGATCTTAGCTAGGGCCGGGAGAAGGGAGATTGGCCTATAATTGGCCAACACCTCGGCATCTAGTCCAGGCTTCTTCAGGAGGGGGATCACCATCGCCCTCTTCCAGGCGCATGGGACCCTTCCCTCCCTCAAGGAGGCGTTAAGGAGAGGATTAACCAATGGGTTCACCACCGATGCCACCCTGGCCAAAAATTTGGCCGGGCAGGGGTCCAATGGCGAACCAGATTTAAGGTTGGTTAGCAGTATCAGGGAAGCTTCATTGGAGATAGCAGGGAACTCCTCCAGCACAGCAGCTGGCATGGACGATAACACAGGTCCCACCCCAATGCTGCACCCCCCCTCACCATTCCTCTCCGGAAAGGAGGCCTGGATGGCCTTGATCTTCTCAGTGAAGAAGCTAGCAAGATCACAGACCCATGTGTCAGATGACGCTGGAACGGGCACGTTGGATCTCAGGGTCGTGAACTCCCACACCACAGTGAAGATCTCCTTACAGGAGTTCATAGACGCCTCTATCCTCCTGGCCAAGTATTCCTTCTTCGCACACAAGATGTCACGATGGTACACTTTCACTGCCGCCCTATAGGCTAGTTTGGCCTCCCTGTCATATTGGAAGCGCCAGGCCCTCTCCGCAACCTTACACTGGCAGCGGGACAGGTGAAGCGCCTCTGTAAACCACGGCGTAGATAGTCGTTTGGTCGTGGACCGACGAGCAACTGCAGGGGCAAGGCCGTTCAGCCTTTCTGCCAGCCAAAACTGCAGGGCCTCGGTGTCCCGCTCCAGATCACCCGTGAGGGAGCACGGATGGTCCACCAGCGCCTGCGCCAGCATCTCAGGCGTCACTTTGTGCAGTTCCCTTGAGACTTAACTAGGTTGTATAGGGGTGTCGCTGTGTGGGAACACTACCTCCGGTATAGAAAACTTAATCAACCTGTGATCCGTCCATAGCACTGGCACAGTATCGATGTCAACAAGAGGAGTCGAAGAAAACACTTGGTCCAGAGTATGACCCCGCTCATGGGTGGAACCCGTGACAAAGGGTGCGAGACCCAGCGGAGACGTATAATAGGGCAGGGGATTAAAACTACCTCTTAAAACTCGCCACAGGGCGTGTTTGCACACGTCGCCTCAGGCCCCGTCCCCTCCCTTCCCCACTGTGTAAACACGCCCTATGGCCGTTTCAAGTTGGGAGATTAAGTCCCCTTGAATCCTGAGGGTCCCTAGGGTCCAACTAGCCCACTAGGTACCTCCAGTAAGCGCCACAGAGCTGTGTTGCAGAGAGGTGTAAAAAGTGGCACGGCCTGGACCACCTCTCTGCAACGCAGCTCAGTGGCGCTTACTGGAAGCTCCTGGTAGGCTAGTTAGCCCCCAGGGGCTCTCAGGATTGAAGGGGAATTATTTCCCCAACTTAAAATGCGCCATAGGCCGTGTTTGCACACGTCACCTCTGGCCCCGTCCCCTCCCTTCCCCACTGTGTGAACACGGCCTTTGGCTGTTTTAAGTTGGGAGATTAGGTCTCCTTGAATCCTGAGGGTCCCTAGGGGCAAAATAGCCAACTAGGTGCGTCCAGTAAGCGCCATTGCAGAGAGGTGTAACAAGCACTTACAATGCAATGGTCTCGGCATTGTTAAAGTTAGAGCTATTGGCATTGCTCCTGACATTATTTTTGTTTATGTTTTTGTTTTTAAAACATTTAAAGAAACGGCATTGTTATTTACAATGTCAATAGCTTAATCTCTCTCAAATGCGAGACCTATTGCATTTGCACCCACACACAGAGCCACACACACAAAGCCACCCACACACACAGAGCCACCCACACAAAGCCACCTACACAGAGCTATTCACATAGAGCCACCCACACACAAATAGAGCCACCCACACAGAGGCATCTACACACACACACAGAGTTACCCACACACAGAGAGAGCCACCCACGCATAGAGCCACCTACAAAAAAAGCCACACACACAGAGCCACACACACAGAGGCACACACATACACACACACATAGAGCCTCCCACACACACACAGAGCCACCCACACTTACACAGAGCCACACACACAAAGCCACACACACAGAGCCACACATACATACACAGAGCCACATACACATACACACACAGCCACTCACATACAGAACCACACACACACACATAGATCTAGACACATACACATTGATCTTGGGAGCCAAAGCAGAAGTGGCACCGTTGTTTTTAGATCTTTGCATTTATCACTAAAAATTAAGCATTTTAAAAATAAATGACTAATAAAAATTGACAGATTATCGGTGGAAAAGACGTTTTGAGATTTATGATTTTTGATGCAGCGAAATATACAAGGATATTGTCAAAAACAGTAACTGGTGCATGTGTAAAGCGCTCGGATACTTTTCTTGATTCTGGTCCTTGGAGGGCTGAATGAATTAAATGTCAAACAGGACTACAAACCCAGGGAGAATAAAGAAAATCACTTAAACATGCAGTAAGCTGGACTGGGTCTGAAAGTAGAGGCCGATCTTTCAGTTCAGAAAGCCGGCAGGGGTCTCCTGGTCAGCAGTAACTTGTGGGGCCAGTTTCTGCAGCCTTTTCACATTTCCGAGGTCTAAAGAGTGCAGGGGTCTGCTGAGAAGTGTCTGTGTTTGTTGTTCAAGTTGAGGCGGGTCTCCCTCTCTTCCTCACAGGGCCTGGAAAGTTTAGGAAGGGCTGGGAAGTCTCTGGGTCTCGCATTTGAGAGAGATTAAGCTATTGACATTGTAAATAACAATGCAGTTTCTTTAAATGTTTTAAAAACAAAAACATAAACAAAAATAATGTCATAAGCAATGCCAATAGCTCTAACTTTAACAATGCCGAGACCATTGCCTTGTAAATGCTTGTTTTGTGATCTGGTCTCGACCGGGCAACACACACCAGCTGTTCTATGTACAAACCCTGACGTTTGGAAGCATCTGCACCACCAACAATAATGTTATGTGTACCACTCTGTGTTGCTCCTTGGAGGAGTTGTTAATATTGAATGGACCCCTTAAAATCAAAAAGGCATGGATTCTGGAGACGTTAACTGAACTAAAAGCCCCCCACACTTTCCACCAAGCCTAAACAATGAGCAAACACTGCAAACACACAAAACCAAACACACCCTGTCATCCAAAACTTCCCGCAGTTTGATGGCTTTCCCAGATCCGAAGGTAAGGGCGCCCGAATAGAACATGTGCTCAATGTGCCATGACAATGGTGGTTGGCGCTTTACAAATGTGAATAAGGTAACACAAAGATGCAGTGCACTGAAGCACAGACCCCGCCCCAAGAGTTTAATAAATACTGTTGTCATACAGTAAGCTGGAAACACTTCTACTACAGCCACTAATCCTAGAAGCATGGGCACTGATTTAATGGACTTTGAAATGATGAAATGCCGAGTTAACCCTTAAATTCAAAACTGCGACCAACAGGTTGTACACACCTCTCTGCAGTGAATGCATTAACCCACTGAGCTAGTTTAGTGCTCTGCACGGACCCAGTGCACTGCCATGACCCTGGCTCTATAGGTCACCGTCAGGACCCCCCTCCCTACACAAAGACAGCTACCTCCCTCTTCTGGTAAGAAAACTGAGATTTCAACTTCCCATCTGTATAAGCAGAATGAATGAATAAGCGAAGAGCCTTATGAAGCGTCCCCAATGTGAACTGAATCACTTCTAGGCACCTCCTAATTGAAAGAAACAGGACTGCACACTGCTTCTCTCTATGCAGAGCCTAGTCTGCAAGTGGATGAACAGACTATCATAGCGCTTCCAACTGAATCACATTTAAGCGCTTTATGCGTAAAAGAAGTCACAGCACCAGGATGAACAGATGAATGAACAGCACAATAAAACAAAGCGAATCACATCTATGCACATCCAATCCCCAAAACACAATCTGTCCCCTGTACACAACCCCCTACCCACCTCCGGCCTGCAGCAGGATGAACAGATTAATGAGGGTAAAGCTGGTAACTTGTTCTTATGCAACACGTCTTGTTTCGGTTTCGCTTTCTCTAAGTGCTTTGGATAAGAGATGTTCCACTGCGCAGTTTACTTCTGGCACATAATGAAACTTGTGTAGCACAGCGCTGCAAACAGCACGACTTCTAGCCGCTTGCTGTCTGAGGCAGCAGCTGGCGTTGGTGATGCTCACCTGTCTCCAGCAGGCTCTGCCGGTGCTCCAGGTAGCCCACCTCGTCGCAGTAGTTCTGGGTGTAGGTGGTTCTGGAGCCAGCGCTGCGGGACTCAGTCCAGTGGACCCGAGCCAGGCCCTGGACGTGGAGTTTGATGGACTCCACCTTGGCCTCGGCCACCAGCTCCAGCAGCAGCCGGCCCGTCACGGTGTCCCCGCCGCTGAAGACGGACGGGGAGTCCGGGGTCAGCACGAATCACTTCACTTTGTTGAAGATCATCCTCGAGGGTGGGAGGGTTAAAATGAGGTAAGAAGAGAGGGTAAAAGGGGTCCTTCCTGGTGTGCGGGTAAAGCCACCAAGAGATGCCCGGCTGCGCCTAGAAGTCACTCAGCGCGTCGCAGCTCTGGAACTCTCTCCCTGCCTATATCCGTGTCATTGATGATCTTCTGGTTTTTAGGAAGGCCGTTAAAACCTTCCTTTTTCCCCAGAACTCCTAGTGTTATGCTCCTGTCTTTTGGTTATGCTTTGGCCTCGATATTTTGTCTGCTGTAGCGCCGTGACGCCCCTTTGCTGAGGCATCTGCGCGCTCTATAAATCTGGCTAACATAACATAACAGCAGTGCCGTAGGGACCCCATGCAGCCTGCACGCGCCAGTAGGCTCTCTGATTGGTTGACAAGGTCCACCAATCACAGTGCTTATTTGGTAGTGGCCAACCAATCAGAGAGCCGACTGGCGCGTGTGGGCAGTGTAAGCAAGACATGCTGTCTTGTGGGCGTGTATTAAAAAAAACATGCCCAGAGAAAGAATCGGAAAAAACACGCCCCCGAATCGCAAAAGGACGGGGCTTGTTTGGAGAGACAAACCTCTTCTCCAATGGCTGACCAGCATTTCAGAGGCCAGCCAATGGAGAAGAGGAGAGAAAAGGGGCGGGTTAAAGCCCCACTACTCCAAGTCATTAAATCTCACGAGCGAGACTGCGCAAGCGCAGCCTTCGCTAGCCGAGACCTAAAAAAACGACCGTCTGTCTCTTGTCCACACCTTTCTCTTCCAAATCAATAAGAGAGACAGACAGCGAAGTCCGCTCACTTCATTCACAAAACGGAATGAATACCGCCGCCGAAGACGCGGCAGAGCCGAGACAGTTTCGTGGTAAAATCGGTGCTATATATTATTTTTCCTTAAAATCCGCACTTGGCCGTCGTTGAAAAGATGCGCACGCAGCGAGTGACAAGAGAACTACTCCTGAAATTATATAATCACTGCAGCTGTAAACTAGAGCCGGGCTCCGGGTTGCCAATGCCATAGCATTGCCACATCAGTATTGATGCGCTCTGCTGCTACGGCCTGCGCTCTTAAAGGGGCAGATGCCCCCCTACGGTGAGAGCCGGTAGCATTGCCCTTCAGCATCCTTAGCAAACGCATGGTGCTTTAACCACAAGGTTGCTGGGTCCGGTGCCGCTGCACCTTCTGCACTGTTACCAGCTAAGCCTCTGGGATATTAATTCGCTTTTTCTGTAGTGATATAGCTGACAACACTATCAGTCACGAGGGAGAATTTTAGCCTGTCCTGGTCTGTCAGCCAACTGCACAAAGCATGCTGGAACTTGTAGTTTCAGTTGCCCCTACGGACATACGTGTCCCACCATACTCAGTGCCCTTTGGTGAAAGCCACCCGGGTGACTTGGGCCAGCCCTACCGACCTGTTTACATAGTCTGCTGAAATGGATCAAAGGTTGGGGTATTTCTGCAACCGCCAAGACTGAAAAGTGTGTTGTTAATGCATTTTAGTGCTTTTTTTTATCAGCAGCTGTCTGAGTCAATGGGAGGTCGGCACGCGGCCTTGACAAGCGAGGACGGACTTCAGAGGTAAAATCAGAGACTGCCCAGAGAAAACAATTCTTAGATGAGAGCTGCGAGACAGTCTGCAGAGAACCTGGTGGCATCTGAAGTGCAGGTGCGAAGTGGGCTGGCAAAGACTTCTAGCTGCACGAACCCTGCACAGACAGCAGGTGTGATGTGTCCTAAATAGCTCATTCATTTACGAAGCACTGTGGAAAGCCCTCGAGACACCCTGGATACAAAGACGGATTAAGATATTTCCATGTCTGACCAGGCTTCGGAAATACTTGTCTATTAGGTCGTGCATTGAGCACCCGAGCTGTCTCCGCAGTAATACATCCTGGCACGTTCTGATACAGAAATTTGTCTCAAGCAGATTCCTTAGCCCACTAAGCTATCTTAAACTGCAGTCTGTGTGTGAGAGTAAATAAAGCCGCCTTTGTGTAACAGCATTGTCCCATTTCCACCACTAGCGTGGCTATGCTTCAGGTAGCGCTCTTTAAAACTCAAAATAAATACAATATATATGATATCCTTCCCACGGTCTCCCACTAGGGTTTCCATGTATGCTGACACACCGTGCCCGGGGGCCGTGCCACCCGTTCCCACCGCATGGGGGCGGGGCTGAGATAATGTGGGGAGGCAGATGAGCGGCAGCAGGCCTCATCTCCGGCGGGCCTGCTAGGAGGTGGTTCATGTAATGAGCGCGTGCCTCGCCTCCCCTCCCCAGCCCAGCCCGGCAGAGCCCAGACAGGAGCCGGTGCTAGAGGGCCTCGGACGGGCCCCGGAGCCGCCTTCGCCACTAGACAGCCTCTAATTGAAAGATACACGCGGCCATTTCATATCTATCGATTATCAGCCGCCCCACAGGAACCTCTCCCGCGCAGGTCATGAGCATCGATCGCCTGCTCCGCAATAAAAATAAATTAAGTAAAGGGAAACAAACTCACCGCCGGTATCGAAGCTTGGATGATGGCCCATCATGGAGGGACGATTGAAACATCAAGATGTGTATTCAATACGAGCAGCTGAGCAGGCTGAGCGCCTGCAGTGGAGACCTGGTCCTAACCTGGAGGCTGTGTTTTCTATCGGCGCTGGGGCCTACTCAGAAAGTCACACTTCGGGAGATGTCGTGTCAACAGAGGACAGCACTTCCTACAACCCACTGTAATCTAGAACTTTGGTTCAAGTGAGGCGAGCCGGGACTACAACTCCCAGAATGAGTCTAGGAGATAAAAGATAGCTAGAGAGTGGCACGCTGTCTCCTATTAAATAGAGTTACCTTAATAGGTCATTAAAAAGAGAAGCAGTATCTCTCTTTGCAGTGTGGGCTACGTAAACGGCAATAACAAGCACACCACTGCCTTTCTCCGAGGTGAAAGCAGAAATGACCTCGGAGAAAGGCAGCAGCGTTTTCAGATTCGGGGGTGTGTTTTTCTCGAACAACACGCCCAGAGAAAGATCGACAAAAAACACGCCCCCGAATCGCAAAACGACGGGGCTTGTTTGGAGAGACAAGCCTCTTCTCTAATGGCTGACCAGCATTTAAGAGGCCAGCCAATGGAGAAGAGGAGAGAAGAGGGGCGGGTTCAAGCCCCTCTTCTCCAAGTCATTAAATCTCGCGAGCGAGACTGCGCAAGCGCAGCCTTCACTAGCCGAGACCTAAAAAGGGGCACGGCCTGCACCACTTCTCTGCAACGCAGAGCAGTGGCGCTTGCTGGAAGCACCAGGTGGGCTAGTTGGCCCGCAGGGTCCCTCAGGATTGAAAGGGAATTATTTCCCCAATTTAAAATGCGCCACAGGGCGTGTTTGCACACGTCACCTCCGTTCCCGCCCCCTCCCTTCACCACTGTGTAAACGCGCCCTGTGGCCGTTCTAAGTTGAGAGATTAAGTCCCCTTGAATCCTAAGGGTCCCCAGGGTCAAACTAGCCCACTAGGTACCTCCAGTAAGCGCCACAGAGCTGCGTTGCATAGAGGTGTAAAAAGGGGCATGGCCTCAGAACACCTGTCTGCAATGCAGCTCCCTGGCACATACTGGAGATACCTGTTGGGCTAGTTGGCCCTCAGGGACCCTCAGTATTGAAGGGGAATTAATTCCCCAACTTACAACTGGCGTGGGGGCATGTTTGCAGAGTGCTGCAAGGAGGGGGCGTGGCCTCCGGCGTGATGCCGGTCTTTTATTTATTTTATTTTTTTAAGAAGGAGGGCTGTGTGTCCCCCCTTCTTTTTCTAATTTATTGGCTCTGGGGACCCCATCCCCCAGGGCCTGCACCCTAATTTTTTCTGTTAAAAAAATAAATTTGGAAGGGGGCCACGTGGCCCCCCTCCCAAGGCCTTGATCGGCCCCGGGTCGTGGTCTTCCAGCGATAATGAAGGCAGGTGAGGGGGGCGTGGCGGCGAGATGTAGCTGGCCCCGCTGACTTGTGGGCAATGTGGTTTTCCTCACACTCGTGCCGCCGACTGCCTCACCCAGCGAGTGTTTCCCGCGGAGCGGGAAACGCGAGCAGTAAATCCCTATGCGCTGCCAGATAGCGCTTGCAGGGTACAGGCGCTTAGAGTTCTTTCCAGAGCGTTGTTTCTTCACACCAGCAATGAACACGCTTTCAGACAGCACAGCAGCACTTGGAAAGTGCTCCGCTCCTCAGCGGACTTCCAGCGATAATGAAGGCAGGTGAGGGGGGCGTGGCGGCGAGATGTAGCTGGCCCCGCTGACTTGTGGGCAATGTGGTTTTCCTCACACTCGTGCCGCCGACTGCCTCACCCAGCGAGTGTTTCCCGCGGAGCGGGAAACGCGAGCAGTAAATCCCTATGCGCTGCCAGATAGCGCTTGCAGGGTACAGGCGCTTAGAGTTCTTTCCAGAGCGTTGTTTCTTCACACCAGCAATGAACACGCTTTCAGACAGCACAGCAGCACTTGGAAAGTGCTCCGCTCCTCAGCGGACTTCCAGCGATAATGAAGGCAGGTGAGGGGGGCGTGGCGGCGAGATGTAGCTGGCCCCGCTGACTTGTGGGCAATGTGGTTTTCCTCACACTCGTGCCGCCGACTGCCTCACCCAGCGAGTGTTTCCCGCGGAGCGGGAAACGCGAGCAGTAAATCCCTATGCGCTGCCAGATAGCGCTTGCAGGGTACAGGCGCTTAGAGTTCTTTCCAGAGCGTTGTTTCTTCACACCAGCAATGAACACGCTTTCAGACAGCACAGCAGCACTTGGAAAGTGCTCCGCTCCTCAGCGGACTTCCAGCGATAATGAAGGCAGGTGAGGGGGGCGTGGCGGCGAGATGTAGCTGGCCCCGCTGACTTGTGGGCAATGTGGTTTTCCTCACACTCGTGCCGCCGACTGCCTCACCCAGCGAGTGTTTCCCGCGGAGCGGGAAACGCGAGCAGTAAATCCCTATGCGCTGCCAGATAGCGCTTGCAGGGTACAGGCGCTTAGAGTTCTTTCCAGAGCGTTGTTTCTTCACACCAGCAATGAACACGCTTTCAGACAGCACAGCAGCACTTGGAAAGTGCTCCGCTCCTCAGCGGACTTCCAGCGATAATGAAGGCAGGTGAGGGGGGCGTGGCGGCGAGATGTAGCTGGCCCCGCTGACTTGTGGGCAATGTGGTTTTCCTCACACTCGTGCCGCCGACTGCCTCACCCAGCGAGTGTTTCCCGCGGAGCGGGAAACGCGAGCAGTAAATCCCTATGCGCTGCCAGATAGCGCTTGCAGGGTACAGGCGCTTAGAGTTCTTTCCAGAGCGTTGTTTCTTCACACCAGCAATGAACACGCTTTCAGACAGCACAGCAGCACTTGGAAAGTGCTCCGCTCCTCAGCGGACTTCCAGCGATAATGAAGGCAGGTGAGGGGGGCGTGGCGGCGAGATGTAGCTGGCCCCGCTGACTTGTGGGCAATGTGGTTTTCCTCACACTCGTGCCGCCGACTGCCTCACCCAGCGAGTGTTTCCCGCGGAGCGGGAAACGCGAGCAGTAAATCCCTATGCGCTGCCAGATAGCGCTTGCAGGGTACAGGCGCTTAGAGTTCTTTCCAGAGCGTTGTTTCTTCACACCAGCAATGAACACGCTTTCAGACAGCACAGCAGCACTTGGAAAGTGCTCCGCTCCTCAGCGGACTTCCAGCGATAATGAAGGCAGGTGAGGGGGGCGTGGCGGCGAGATGTAGCTGGCCCCGCTGACTTGTGGGCAATGTGGTTTTCCTCACACTCGTGCCGCCGACTGCCTCACCCAGCGAGTGTTTCCCGCGGAGCAGGAAACGCGAGCAGTAAATCCCTATGCGCTGCCAGATAGCGCTTGCAGGGTACAGGCGCTTAGAGTTCTTTCCAGAGCGTTGTTTCTTCACACCAGCAATGAACACGCTTTCAGACAGCACTGCAGCACTTGGAAAGTGCTCCGCTCCTCAGCGGACTTCCAGCGATAATGAAGGCAGGTGAGGGGGGCGTGGCGGCGAGATGTAGCTGGCCCCGCTGACTTGTGGGCAATGTGGTTTTCCTCACACTCGTGCCGCCGACTGCCTCACCCAGCGAGTGTTTCCCGCGGAGCGGGAAACGCGAGCAGTAAATCCCTATGCGCTGCCAGATAGCGCTTGCAGGGTACAGGCGCTTAGAGTTCTTTCCAGAGCGTTGTTTCTTCACACCAGCAATGAACACGCTTTCAGACAGCACAGCAGCACTTGGAAAGTGCTCCGCTCCTCAGCGGACTTCCAGCGATAATGAAGGCAGGTGAGGGGGGCGTGGCGGCGAGATGTAGCTGGCCCCGCTGACTTGTGGGCAATGTGGTTTTCCTCACACTCGTGCCGCCGACTGCCTCACCCAGCGAGTGTTTCCCGCGGAGCGGGAAACGCGAGCAGTAAATCCCTATGCGCTGCCAGATAGCGCTTGCAGGGTACAGGCGCTTAGAGTTCTTTCCAGAGCGTTGTTTCTTCACACCAGCAATGAACACGCTTTCAGACAGCACAGCAGCACTTGGAAAGTTCTCCGCTCCTCAGCGGACTTCCAGCGATAATGAAGGCAGGTGAGGGGGGCGTGGCGGCGAGATGTAGCTGGCCCCGCTGACTTGTGGGCAATGTGGTTTTCCTCACACTCGTGCCGCCGACTGCCTCACCCAGCGAGTGTTTCCCGCGGAGCGGGAAACGCGAGCAGTAAATCAATATGCGCTGCCAGATAGCGCTTGCAGGGTACAGGCGCTTAGAGTTCTTTCCAGAGCGTTGTTTCTTCACACCAGCAATGAACACGCTTTCAGACAGCACAGCAGCACTTGGAAAGTGCTCCGCTCCTCAGCGGACTTCCAGCGATAATGAAGGCAGGTGAGGGGGGCGTGGCGGCGAGATGTAGCTGGCCCCGCTGACTTGTGGGCAATGTGGTTTTCCTCACACTCGTGCCGCCGACTGCCTCACCCAGCGAGTGTTTCCCGCGGAGCGGGAAACGCGAGCAGTAAATCCCTATGCGCTGCCAGATAGCGCTTGCAGGGTACAGGCGCTTAGAGTTCTTTCCAGAGCGTTGTTTCTTCACACCAGCAATGAACACGCTTTCAGACAGCACAGCAGCACTTGGAAAGTCGGTCTTTCCAAGGTCGCGTGAGTTATAGTTGCCTGCACTAACTATAACGGGGGAATTTCATTGGTTTTTTATGAGTGAAATGTCCGCTAACTATAACGTGTGTGAAACCTATGGTTTTTTCAGTGAATATATATATATATATAATCTACTGGCGGTCGCCTTGACCTTTGGGTAGGTTGCTCCCCTGCCCACGCAGCACCACCAGTGCTCTCCTGCCTCCTGCCTGCTGCCTTGTGTGCCCGGTTGTGCCCCTTGTGTGTATCTGAGTATTTCCCCTTCTCTCCGTGTATCCTCGTATGAGTGCCCCACAGTTGATGGTCTGAGTGATTAATTTCCCTCTTTTTTTCTTGTCTCCCTGAACGAGTGTCCCAGAGTGCGTGCTGACCCCTTCTCTCTCCTTGTACCCCGAGTGCGTGGCCCCCCCGAGTGCCCGGTCCCTTTAGTGCTCGTTTCCTGTTTTTTCCACCTTTTTTTGGCCGTTTCCCCGGCCCCTTGCCGTTTTCTCGCCTTTTTAGGCGCCTTTTCTGGCCCCTCACCGTTTTCGTGGACTTCGCCGTTTTCCCGCCTTTTTTCTCCAAGCCGCCTACCCTCCCGCCGCCCTCCTCCCAGCTGACCCCTCCTCCCCGGCTACCCCATATATGGCGGCCACTGCGCGGCAGAGGTAGCGACCCTTGACCTTTGGGTAGGTCGCTCCCCTGCCCACGCAGCACCACCAGTGCTCTCCTGCCTGCTGCCTTGTGTGCCCGGTTGTGCCCCTTGTGTGTATCTGAGTATTTCCCCTTCTCTCCGTGTATCCGCGTATGAGTGCCCCACAGTTGATGGTCTGAGTGATTAATTTCCCTCTTTTTTTCTTGTCTCCCTGAACGAGTGTCCCAGAGTGCGTGCTGACCCCTTCTCTCTCCTTGTACCCCGAGTGCGTGGCCCCCCACCCCCGAGTGCCTGGTCCCTTTAGTGCTCGTTTCCTGTTTTTTCCGCCTTTTTTTGGCCGTTTCCCCGGCCCCTCGCCGTTTTCTCGCCTTTTTAGGCACCTTTTCTGGCCCCTCGCCGTTTTCACGGACTTCGCCGTTTCCCGCCTTTTTTCTCCACCCCGCCTACCCTCCCGCTGCCCTCCTCCCAGCTGACCCCTCCTCCCCGGCTACCCCATATATGGCGGCCGCTGCGCGGCAGAGGTAGCGACCCTTGACCTTTGGGTAGGTCGCTCCCATGCCCACGCAGCGCCACCAGTGCTCTCCTGCCTCCTGCCTGCTGCCTTGTGTGCCCGGTTGTGCCCCTTGTGTGTATCTGAGTATTTCCCCTTCTCTCCGTGTATCCTCGTATGAGTGCCCCACAGTTGATGGTCTGAGTGATTAATTTCCCTCTTTTTTCTTGTCTACCTGAACGAGTGTCCCAGAATGCGTGCTGACCCCTTCTCTCTCCTTGTACCCCGAGTGCGTGCCCCCCCCGAGTGCCCGGTCCCTTTAGTGCTCGTTTCCTGTTTTTTCCGCCTTTTTTGGGGCGTTTCCCCGGCCCCTCGCCGTTTTCTCGCCTTTTTAGGCGCCTTTTCTGGCCCCTCGCCGTTTTCGCGGACTTCGCCGTTTTCCCGCCTTTTTTCTCCACCACGCCTACCCTCCCGCCGCCCTCCTCCCAGCTGACCCCTCCTCCCCGGCTACCCCATATATGGAGGCCGCGGCGCGCAGCGGGCGTGCCGCTGGCGCGCCGAAGGCGCGCCTAAGGCAAGCCCGTCTGCGCCCGTCCGAGCCTGGACCGCGCCCAGCGCCACGACCCCTGGTCCCCGCGACCCCCACCCCCCCGCCGCCTCCGCCTGACCTACGACACCACCTCCCTCACCGCTCTCAACCCCGGCCGCATGCCGGGCTGCGGCCGCGCCGCCCCGAAGCGAACCCACAGAGCCTTCACCTGCCGCAACTGCCGCTTCACCTGCCTACGAACACACAACACACCCAAGAAGAAAAACTCCTCCGGAAATAACCTCGAATGCATCCTGATCAACACCCGATCCGTCCACAGGCACGCCATCGAACTATGGAACCTCATCGACTCAACAAACCCGGACATCGCCTTCCTCACCGAGACCTGGATGAACCCCTCCTCGGCACCCGACATCACCATAGCCATCCCCGACGGCTACAAAATCATCAGGAAAGAACGCACCAACCGCACCGGAGAAGGCATCGCCATCGTCCACAAGAGCTCCATCTGCGTCTCGACCTACACCGACGACTCACTCCCCGACGCAGAACACCTCCACTTCTCTATCCACAGCAACCCCAAGACCACCCTCAGAGGCACCCTCATGTACAGACCACCAGGACCACGCACAAAGTTCAGCGAAGACGTCGCAGACTTCATCAGCCCACACGCACTCCCGTCCAGCGACTACATCCTCCTAGGGGACCTCAACTTCCACCTGGAGAACCGCGCCGACAACAACACCACCACCCTACTGGACAACCTCGCCCACCTCGGACTAAAAAAACTGGTCAACACCCCCACCCACTACGCCGGACACACTCTCGACCCCATCTTCTCCTCCAGCAAATACATCTCTTTCAGCCACACCTCCGAACTCTCCTGGACGGACCACAGCTGTATCTACTTCAGCTTCAAGAAGACCACCGTACACCACCACGTCCAACAACCACCGAGAAGGCAGTGGAACCGTATCACCACCGAACAACTCACAGCAGCCCTCTCCCAGAACCCCCCCGCCAGCACTACAGACCCCGACGAAGCCGCCAACAACCTCACAAACTGGATCTCCGAATGCACCAACACCCTGGCCACCCTGAAGACCCAAGCAAACAAAAACAACCACAAGAAAAACTCCTGGTTCACCCCCACCCTCAAGGACTTCAAAAAAGAATGCCGCACCCTCGAGAAGTCTTGGCGCCTCAACCAGACCGACGAGAACATGTCTGCTCTCAAGAACGCCACCCGCAAACACCACCAACTCCTCCACGCCGCACGAAAATCAGCCTTCCAGAACAGACTCAATGACAACGCCCACAATAGCAAGTAACTATTCGGCATTGTCAAAGAACTCTCCAACCCCGACGCCGAAAACAATGCCATCCCCCCTCACAGGATCTCTGCGACTCCCTCGCAGCTTTCTTCCACCACAAGATCACCGACATCTACAACAGCTTCGCCACAACCAACAAGAACCCACCACCGGAACTCGCCACCGACAACACCGCCATCCACACCTGGAACCCAACCACCACCGAGGAAACCACCCACATCATGAACTCCATCCACTCAGGATCACCATCCGACCCCTGCCCGCACCACATCTTCAACAAAGCCGACAACATCATTGCACCCCACCTCCGAGACATCATCAACGCATCTTTCACCACCGCCACCTTCCCGGAGAACTGGAAACACGCCGAACTCAACGCCCTCCTAAAGAAATCAACAGCAGACCCCACCATACTCAAAAACTTCCGGCCCATCTCGCTCCTCCCGTTCCCCGCCAAAGTGATTGAGAAAATCGTCAACACTCAACTCACTACCGCCCTGGAAACCAACGACTCACTCGACCCCTCACAATTCGGCTTCAGAGTTATCCACAGCACCGAGACCGCCCTCATCGCAGCCACGGACGACATCAGATCTCTGACTGACAAAGGAGAGACCGTGGCCCTCATACTCCTGGACCTCTCTGCAGCCTTCGACACGGTTTGCCACCGCACCCTAATACGTCACCTCAGGAACGCCGGCATCAGAGGCAAGGCCCTGGAAGGGATCATCTCCTTCCTCTCCGGAAGAACCCAGAGAGTCCGCCTTCCCCCCTTCAGATCCACTACTACGGAGATCATCTGCGGCGTCCCCCAAGGATCCTCCCTCAGCCCAACCCTCTTCAACATCTACATGACCCCCCTGGCGAACATCGCACGAAAACACGGACTCAACCTCATATCCTACGCCGACGACACCCATCTCATTCTCTCCCTCACCAACAACCCCACCTCAGCAAGAACCAGACTACACGAAGGCATGAAGGAAGTAGCACTCTGGATGACAGACAGCCGGCTCAAACTTAACACAGAGAAGACGGAGGTCCTCATCCTCGGCCCTACTCCCACCGCCTGGGACGACTCCTGGTGGCCCCTCGCCCTAGGCAGCACTCCCCAACCCACCAACCACGCACGCAACCTCGGCTTCATCCTGGACTCATCCCTCTGCATGACCAGACAGGTCAACTCGGTGACCTCGGCATGCTTCAACACCCTCCGCATGCTCCGCAAGATCTTCCGCTGGATCCCCACCGACACCAGGAAGACCGTCACCCACGCCCTTGTCACCAGTCACTTGGACTATGGAAACGCTCTGTACGCCGGCATCACTACCAAGCTACAGAAGAAACTACAACGACTCCAGAACGCGGCCGCACGACTCATCCTGAACATACCTCGCCACCACCACATCTCCGGACACCTGAAGAAACTTCACTGGCTTCCAGTCAGCAAGAGGATCACCTTCAGACTCCTCACCCACGCACACAAAGCCCTGCACAATATCGGACCAAAACTCATCAACCACCGCGTCTCCTTCTACACCACTCCTCGCACCCTACGCTCGACCGGACAAGCCCTGGCAGCCGTGCCTCGCATCCGCAAAGCCACCGGCGGAGGCAGGTCCTTCTCCTACCTGGCAGCAAAGACCTGGAACTCTCTTCCCAGCCACCTGCGCGCCACACAGGACCACCTCTCCTTCAGAAGGCAGCTCAAGACCTGGCTCTTCGAGCACTGACCCCCCCCCAGCCCCTTGAGACCCCTACGGGTGAGTAGCGCGCTTTATAAATGCAAATGATTGATTGATTGATAGATAGTTATAGTTAGGACCGTGTTTCCATAGGAAATCTGAAAATTCTATTTTGAATAACTTTGGCGCCGGTTGACGAATCCTCGCGAAATTTTCAAAACTAATGGGGCGCTCCGTTCAGCTCCTACCCTAAATGTCTAGGGGTGATTCGTCAAGCGGGGGCCGAGAAAAAAGGGGGGTCCCAAAACACGTTTTCCCCATGCATTTTTCCATAGGACCTTTAGTCGAAGGCACAGCCCGAACGGCTGAACAGAATTACTTGAAATTTGGCAGAGAGGTAGTCCTCAGGTCAGGGAAGTGCCTTTTGCAGGTCTGGTGTCAATCTGTTCAGTAGTTCCTGAGAAAATAGCATTAAAAAGCATATAAATATCTATAAGCGCGCACCGTGCGAGCACCCTAACGTGCGCGAGCGTAATTCTGATTGGTGGTTACATGTTAGTCAACGTTCGAATCGGTCGAAATCAGGAAGTGTTGGCCACCATTTTGTTTGTTTTCAGTGCGAGAGTGAAAAAGGAAGGTGGCGAACGTGAAAAGGGGGCAGGGTAGAGAGTTCCTGCCCCCTAGCCTTTGTCAGGGGGTCCCTGAAGGACCCCGAAGGCAGAATTTTTTTTTTTTTTTTTTTTTAAATCGCGGGGGTGCGCGCTCTGTGCGCGCACGGTGAAAAACAAAAAAAAAAAAAATAATTTTTAATACGTAGATTATTGTAAAATAAATATATAAAAAAATTATAATACATAAATAAATTAGCATTTAAAAAACCTTACAAATTCACTGAAAAAACCATAGGTTTCACACACGTTATAGTTAGGAATTAGCATTTAAAAAACCTTGCAAATTCACTTAAAAAACCATAGGTTTCACACATGTTATAGTTAGGTGGATATTTCACTCGTAAAAAAACAATGAAATTCCCCCGTTATAGTTGGTTGAGATAACTATAACTCGCACGACCGACACTCTATCACAAGGATGATGTGATCAGTGATGTCATGAGTGATGCCACTGACCATGTCATGAGTGATGTAATATGTGACGTCATGAGCAGAGGATTGCGGGCGTGCGAGTTATAGTTATCTCAACTAACTATAACGGGGGAATTTCATTGGTTTTTTACAAGTGAAATATCCACCTAACTATAACATGTGTGAAACCTATGGTTTTTTAAGTGAATATATATATATATATATATATATATATATATATATATATATATATATATATATATATATATATATATATATTACCTACTGGCGGTCGCCAGTAGGTAGTTATAGTTAGGACCACGTTTCCATAGGAAATCCGCAACATTCTATTTTGAATAACTTTGGCGCCGGTCGACGAATCCTCGCGAATTTTTCACAATAGGTGGGGCGCTACGCTCCGCTCCTACCCTGAAAGTCTCGGGGGGATTCGTCAAGCCGGGGCTGAGATAAAAGGGGGGTCCCAAAACGCGTTTTTCCCATGCATTTTTCCATAGGACCTTTAGACAGGGCTACAGCCCGAACGGCTGAACAGAATTACTAGAAATTTGGCAGAGAGGTAGTCCTCAGGTCAAGGAAGTGCCTTTTGTAGGTTTGGTGTAAATCTGTTCAGTAGATTCTGAGAAAATAGCCTTTAAATCAATATATATATCTGAGCCAGCTTACGGTGCGCTTACGGTACGCTTACCGTACGCGAACGGTGACGTGCGCGAGCGCGATTCTGATTGGCTCTTAGATCTTAGTAAACATTCGAATCGGCCGAAACCAGGAAGCGGCGGCCGCCATTTTCTCTCTCGCACTGAGAGTGATGTTTAAAATATAAAGCACAAAAACATGTAAAGGGGCTGTTTAGACAGCTCCCACACACATAGCCATGTTGAGGGAGTCCCCAAAGATCCCCCAAGGCCAAAAACGGAATTTTTATATTTTCGGTAATTTCGCCGATTACGCTTACCGTACGCGTACGGTAAAAAATTATAAAAAAAAAAAAATTATCCACACTCTCCCCACCCCGTGTGCAATTGGTGCCCGAAGGGCACCAATTGTGCATGGCTTATTTGATCTTAGATAAACCAAAATTAAAAAAAAAAAAATAATAAAAAAAAAAATTATCCACACTCTCACCACCCCGTGTGCAAATGGTGCCCGAAGGGCACCATTTGTGCATGGCTTATAACATATACGAAAAATTAAAATATTACCTTTCAAAAAGAAGTGCATCATATGTCCTCCATGTGCGCACGGTGCGCGAAGCGCATCGTGCGTACATGGCCCATCTAGCGTAACGTGGGCACGCGCACGCCACGAATGGCGTAAAGTAACTTAGCATTTAAAAAACCGTACAAATTCACTGAAAAAACCATAGGTTTCACACACGTTATAGTTAGGAATTAGCATTTAAAAAACCTTGCAAATTCACTGAAAAAACCATAGGTTTCACACATGTTATAGTTAGCGGAAATTTTACTGATAAAAAACCAATGAAATTCCCCCGTTATAGTTAGTGCAGGCAACTATAACTCACGCGACCGCAATCTTCTGCTGATGACATATGTGTCTTTATGAAAAAAAAATATTTGTAATATATGTATAGCTAAAAATGTATGGAAGAAGACATGGGCAAATAAGTGTCTAAATACAGTATTAGCATCAGCAGAGGATTGCGGTCGCGTGAGTTATAGTTGCCTGCACTAACTATAACGGGGGAATTTCATTGGTTTTTTATCAGTAAAATTTCCGCTAACTATAACATGTGTGAAACCTATGGTTTTTTTCAGTGAATATATATATATATATATATATTTATGCGTATTTATGTAACTGTATGTATAGATCTGTGTCTTTATTTGTATATATATATATATATATATTCAGTGAAAAAACCATGGGTTTCACACACGTTATAGTTAGGAATTAGCATTTAAAAAACCTTGCAAATTCAGTGAAAAAACCATAGGTTTCACACACGTTATAGTTAGCTGGACATTTCACTCATAAAAAACCAATGAAATTCCCCCGTTATAGTTAGTTAAGCTAACTACAACTCGCGCACCCGCAATCCACTGCTGATGACGTCACATATTACATCACTCATGACATGGTCAGTGACATCACTCATGACATCACTGATGACATCTCAAATGACATCACTGTTGACATCATCCAGTGAATGTGTATTTTTCTGAAAATTAAATATGTTTTATATATGTATATCTCACGGATGATGGAAGAATAAATGGGTATATAAGTGTCTAAATGGATGATTTGTTTTTGAAAAATTGATTGTATAACTGAATGATTAAGTGTATCTTAGTGAATATATGGCTTACTGAGTAATGTTTAAATATGTAATTATCTGTATCAGTCTCTCACTTTGTGTATAAGTGGCTGCATGGGTTGGTGAGTAGCTACATTGGTGTTTATATAGGATATTAGGTGGTTTTTTGAGTATCAGTCTAAGTGTCTGCATGGTTCGGTGGGGGGTATTACGTAGTGCATAGGTGCATGAATGAGTTACTCACTGGTTGTATGTGTTGAAGACAGCATGTGTGCAGGACTGTATGGGTGGATGAGTGTGTGTATGGGTGTGTTAGTGAGTGAATGACTGTCTCAATAGTGTCTTTATGAGTAACTACATATGTTTTAAACTAGTATATGTGACTATTGGTGTATATAAGTGAGTATATGTGAGAGTGAGAGATTGAAAGAGTTCCTGTATGAATAAGTATGTGTTTCTATAAGTGATTGTTTAAAAGACTAAGTATGTGTAAGTTTCCGTAGAAGTAAGTGTGGTGGTGTGTGTATAACTGTATATGCAAATAAATGTATGTTTGATTCTTTATTAGCATGAGTGAGTATGTGTGTCAGTAACTCTGTGGATGAGTGGCATTGTGTAGCAGGATGTATAGGTGTATAAGTACATATGATGAGTGAGTACATGTATGAGTGACTGTACAGGACTGTTCGTGAATGAGTGGATGTGTATGTGGATCTTAGAATTACTCAAGAGGTTGTTGTAACTGGTATTGGTATGTCCATTTTTTTGAAAATTTTAGTCTCTATTTTTGAATGTGTGTTTCAAAGGTTATATTAGGGTGAGAGGAGGTCTGCCACTCTGTCACAAGGATGATGTCATCAGTGATGTCATTTGAGATGTCATCTGTGATGTCATGAGTGATGTCACTGACCATGTCATGAGTGATGTAATATGTGACGTCATCAGCAGTGGATTGCGGGTGCGCGAATTATAGTTAGCTTAACTAACTATATCGGGGGAATTTCATTGGTTTTTTACGAGTGAAATGTCCAGCTAACTATAACGTGTGTGAAACCTATGGTTTTTTCACTGAATTTGCAAGGTTTTTTAAATGCTAATTCCTAACTATAACGTGTGTGAAACCCATGGTTTTTTCACTGAATTTGCAAGGTTTTTTAAATGCTAATTCCAAACTATAACGTGTGTGAAACTCATAGTTTTTTTACTGAATTTGCAAGGTTTTTTAAATGCTAATTCCTAACTATAACGTGTGTGAAACCCATGGTTTTTTCAGTGAATTTGTATGGTTTTTTAAATGCTAATTCTTACCTATAACGTGTGTGAAACCCATGGTTTTTTCAGTGATTTTGTATGGTTTTTTAAATACAAATTCTTATATTAAACGTGTGATTTTTTATTTTTTTTGCAAGGTTTTTTACATCTTTTTATTTTTACTTTATATTCTCTTTAAACAATATGCTTAAATTTTAAAAATTCTGCAATATATAATTTTTTCTCATTTTTTTTTACCAAACAGGTAAGATATATTAGTATAACATAGTGATTCTTTTTTTCCAATTTTTTTTTTTTTTACGTGCGCGTATGGTAAGCGTACGTTTTGCGTAATGTACGTAATATTTCTACTCTTTTTGCGTATGGTTACGCAATTTACGTAGACGTGCGTACTGCGTACGCGGCGCATAAGCGCATACGTTACACGCGTACTTTACGCGGAAGTGTTGGGGCATGCCTGTTATGCGCATGCACGCGTGCGCGTGTCTTTTATACGCGCATGCGTACTTTTACCGTAAGCGCTCCGTAAGCGCTCCGTAAGCGTAACGTACGCGCACGGTGGGTCATGTGATCAAGAAACAAAACTTTTGATTGGTTTAAAGTACTTTCAGTTCTAGAACTCTCCTACACCACACCCATTCCCCTCATTTCTGCTTGTGATCCCTTAGGAGAAGGAGCTGAGTTGTCTTTGGGATACGATGGCAGACCAGCACTCCTCTTCTGAGAGTGAGGCTAGCAGCACCACCATCAGGCAGAGAAGGAGGAAACAGAAGAGCTCTTTTATATGGGAGTATTTTACATTTCCTGAGGGCCAGAAAAAAGTAAATGCTGCTTTAGTGACTTGCAAGCTTTGCCAGCGTGTACTTTCTAGAGGTAATCCTAACAAGAAGTATTCCTTCGGGAATCACACTATGTTAAGACACCTTGAGGATGTACACCCTAGGACACATGCCCGACATACTGGAGGCAACCCTTCAGTAAGTCGACCAAGCACATCCACAGCAGCTCAGCCGAGTCCATCTTCGGCAGCTCAGCTGAGCACTTCATCTGTGGCGGGAGATTCACCTTTTTCTGGTCCTCTGGAAACTAACCATCGATTTGCGAGGGTTACAATGCGGTGCTCAAATTGCCATGGTCTAATTGTTCGTGGGGAGACCAGTGTTCCCCTAATTAACAACAGAATAGACCAGCACATTTGTCCTACCAGCTAATATTCCCATTCTTCCTTTCCTCTGTCCCTGCATGAACACAACGGCTCTTTTAAGAGCCAACCTTACCTCTCAACTTTTAAAAAAAAATTCTTAAAAACGTTTTTTTTTTTTTTACCGTAAGCGTATTTTTTTTTTTTTTTAAAAACACTAAAAAACAATTACCACATTACAAGGTCCTTGAGGGATTAATAACAAAATACTGAAAATCTGTTTGAGGAGAAGTGGAAAAAAGGGACCATCAAATTTCTGACTTACCTGACCCACCCAAAAATTTAATTATCAATTTAAATTTTATTGAAATTGCTTGAAAAAATGGTTTTATTTTTCGAAAATTTTCTTTCTCAATCTGAAAAAAAAGAAAAAAGTATTAATATTTAATAAAACATTTTATAATACAGTACACGTATTTACATATTTTCCAAAAACAATTTTTTGCCATTTTTTTGCTGTTTTCAGAATATATTGCATTTCACTATAAATCGTGAAAGCAATTGCATTCATCACTTAACAGCGGGCAAAAAAAAAATAACAATCTCAAAGATTGTTTTAAAAAAGCCCAGAATCTCTTCTCACTTAAACATAACATTATAGAAATGCAAAATATTCAAAAAAAATATCATCTAATAACAATAACTATTTCTAAAAAATACCGTCTGACAATTTTGTTACAGAAGCATAATCACAAAAATAATATATATCAAATAACTCCACAATACATCTGGTTACCTTTCCTTTAGGCCAAATGGTAATTTTAAAAATCTTTTTATTTGAAAATTCCAATGGTAATCCAATAAAATGGTAAAATTGTTTTGTACAGATGTTGCCAATTCTCTCTAAAATTTAGGTTTCAGGAAGATTAGATAGGAATTTGCTAAATCAAAAGGCAAACGTTGCTTAAAAACCAATTGACAATCATTACACATTGTCCAGCCTTTTTTACATTTTAGATAAACTGTGTAATGACCAGAAGTTACAGTAGGTCCATCATGGAAAATGATTGCAACTGTTACAAAAGATTTTCCTGAAATTGATAATTGCTGTCCTGTAAACTTCTTTATTAAAGTATCCAATTTTGAACCATCAGCTCTACATCGTTGCATCATTAAAATTACATACTGTCCGTATTCCTTTAAAATTAACGTTGAAAACATGTCAGATTTACACTCACCGCATTCCATGCTATGATTAGCATCTTTAACTAATTTAGCAAAAGTGACTGTTTTACTCTCTGGCAATGTTAAATAAATAAACCTTTCAGAATCAACATTAGAGCCACATGTATTGAAACAGTTTTCACAACTATGTTCCCATTTATAAGAGAGACCAAACATATTTTCAATTTGTACCCCTTCTTCTTCCAGTACCTGAAGAAAATACATCAATAATTCCTGTGCGTCTTGCTGTACATTTTGAGAAAACTGTGTACATCCGGAACATACATCTAAAAGTTTTCTAATTTCAGTAGCACTTTCTATTTTAGTTTTATCATTACTCAGCTTTTCAAAAAGGAGACTCAACTCAGAACAGAATCTTTTTCTCTGATTTACTATTATCTGCTCTTGCAAACTTTCAAGATAAAATACAACATTCAGCACTACATTAGCGTAGCAGTTGACACCAGAGCTATTTTCAAAATGACAACCAACAACCTTTCAACATTCTCCTTTTTCTTTTTGCTTGCAGTCACATCACTCTCTTTTTGTTTTCTCCTCTCTACATCCTCATTACAGATATTCTCAAATCTCCTTTTCCGACAAACAACACGTTTTTCCAACACAGGATACTGACCTAAATGAGGAGCATAGGTTCTTCTTAATCTATTATACTCCTTTACACAATTTGCATCAGCACTAACTTTTGAGTCATCAAAGTCTATCATAAATAAACCAGATAATGTTTTCACTCGTGACAAAGCAACATAAGCCATACCTTCTTTGAACACAGTTGAACCAGAGTTCACAAAAGCACAATCTACAGTCAATCCTTGAGACTTGTGAATAGTTACAGCATATGCTAAAGAAAACGGAAACTGCTTCCTACGTACATATAAGTCTTTCACAAGCATGAAACGAACTGTACAACAACAAATGTCTATAACTTCTTCTATCTGATCAAATTTTATTTTTAAACATTCAATTCCATCTTTTTTCTGGTAATTAATAAAACCCACAACTCTTCCCATAGCTCCATTCACTAAACCTTTTTCAACATCCAAATTTCTCCTTAAAAATACTCTACAGTTCATGCAAACATATAGATTTTTTTCTAATCCAGCAGTTTTGTAAATGGTCTTCTCTAGTGAATCCAATTTATTTTTCAGTTTGCCTGTTAATGTAATAGTAATTCTTTCATGCTGAATTTTGTCCACTGCTTCCAATTTCCTAATCTCTTCCTTTTCCAATTTCAAAAGTTCCTCATTGAATATTGAGCATTCACGTAGAGTTGGCATTAAGCAGATTACACTTTTCTTTTCTGCAATGTTCTTGTATATTTTCTCTGCAACTATTTCTTCCTTTGGGAATAAATTATGTAGCAACCGACTCTGTAATGCTTTTGTGCCAGCTTCAGTGAGTAGTCTAATTCTGATATCTTTCAGAATACTTCCATATTCTTCATCGTTTGCTTGCCTCATATTAGTAGTAAGTTCCTTGTACTCAAAGAAGGACCAAATATTTGCATTACCAATGCTTCCCAATGACTTCTTTGTGTCTTCATGTGTCACAGTATTAAACACTGGTTGTACTTTAACTGGAGTAAGCTGTAGAAGATCCCCAAAAACTATGACATGTTTTCCACCAAATAACACGTCATAGTCTCTCCTTAGAATTTGCTGCATTCTTAAATGCACAAAGGCAAGCATTAAGTTTGATACCATGCTCACCTCATCAATAATGAGAACTTGCATCTTCTTCAATACTCTTGAAACTTCCAAGCATGCTTCTCCAGTTAGCTTGTGGTATTGTATTTTGTTCTCATGCTCCACTGGTAACATTAGCAAACGATGTAAGGTGATTCCTTTTATGTTATATGCTGCTAACCCAGTTGGAGCAGTAACCACACAAGACAAAGTTGAATCAGTTTTTTGCTGTAGGTAGCTTCTGATGACTTTTATTAAGAAACTTTTTCCAGTTCCAGCTTGTCCGCTTACATACATCCTGATTGGTTGAAATGATGTGCATGAGCACTCTTTTTTTTCATGTAGTAATCCGTGATCAATTTTGTTTCTGATCTCTTCATAAATTTGTTGCTGCTCTTCATTCAGTTGTCTTTCCAAATTTGGTAAGTCTATTAATTCTTCTTGAGCTTGATTCATAGCCGTTTCGACTTCAGTCATAGCTATTGCAGCTTCATTTTCTACGATTGGTTGTCCTAGGGGATCTTGACTGAGTGTTCCAGAACTTTGGCTGTCTTGAGAACTGTCTCTAGCTACTTCAGCTGCAATTGTAGTTTCCTGTTCAATTTCTTCATTTAACATTTGGACATAAGTTATGAAAGTACTGCATTCTATGCTGTCTTTGCAAGCATTAAAGGAATCTTCATAGCTTTGAAATTCTCCCAGTAGTTCGTCCTCTGAACGCCATGGTTTAAACAGCTGTAAAAGAGCCAAGTAGTAAAATTCCTTTTTGTCAGTAGTTTCGCAACTGAGCTTCCTGTGATTTATCAAACTTCCTTTTGTTTGCTTCACCAAACATCCTTCCTCACCAATGACTTTATATTTTCCATTGTTGATGTCTTCTGTGGCTTTCTGTGAATAAATGTAGTTCTGCAGCACTTCATAGAGACACATGTTCTCAAGATGATGACTTCTCTTTGGGTAATATGTGTCCAACATGTTTGATTTCAAAATATCTGTACTTTCTGGGTCATTCTCGGCCAAATATTCAATTTCTCCAACAGATTTCAGTACCCGATTTCTCATTGCTGCAAGGCCTAAACTTGCCCAAATTATTCTTCTTGATTTCGAGTAGAGACTTGCAGAAGATAACCTATCTGAACATTCGTAGGATCCAATTTCTCGATGCGATAACATCTTTAAACTGAAACTGTATAGCTTCTTACTGACAGTCTTCTCGTGAGAAATCTCTTCCCACATTTCTTTCAATTCAGTTTTTTCTGATTTAGTAATGTAAGACGTTACATATCGAGCAACAGCAATGGAATTGTCAGCTACATACTGTATATCCATGTTAGCATTCCACATGGATAAAATGACTGGGTTGTAGTCATTTATATTTTTTGATTCTTCTTTTCTTTTTAGGTTATAGGTATTCTTAGGTGATTTTCTTGTAATAGTATGTCTCACAGCTGACATAAAACTGTTTACTCTTCCTTTTGAAAGAACAGGTCTAGGAAATCCAAATCGACATTTAGTGTAGAATTTATCTTTGCTCTTGTATTTCCGTCGACAGTATTTTCCACACCGATGACTTTGGAAACGTAAAACTTGCTCCTTTAACTTTTTCTCTTCTGTGCTTTTTGGTATAGCACATGTTGCATATTCTTCAATGAAAGATAACACTGCTTCATCAGTATCTGTTCCAAACTTTGGGGCATCCTTGATCCACAACAGCATATGAATATGAGGAGCACCTCTTGCTTGGTACTCTTTTCTCCAAAAGAAATCCACAACTTCTCCAAGAGGTGGATTTTTTTTATTGCAGATGAAGCACATCATGGCCTCAAATCTATGATTGAAATATCTGCAAACATTAACCGGATCCAATGAGCACAGTTCTCCTGCTGTCTTGTATTCGATGTTTTTAATGTTTGAATTTGCCTCTCGTAGAAAATCCAGTAAATCATCCCAAGCGTACTCGGCACAGCTTAGGGTAAGGAACCATGTTGGAGTTCCTAAATTCCGTAACATGCATTTTAATTCACCATGGCGTCGGTACCAATATTCATTTGTCCCACGCTGACAAGCCATCAGATTGATCAGTTGTGTTTCCAAATGATCATCTCGGTGCTGCACTTTCTCCATAAAATCCTTAGCAGACACATTTTGTAAATGTACTCCACTTTTTAAAATGTGATTTACTGCATAAGATAATGCAGACAAGTCGCTTTCAAATAAAAGATGGAACAAATAAGGAATACTTTGTCGAAATCATGGATCTTCTGCATATAGTCTTGTAGTCCGATACTCAGAAGCTGGAATCTGTTCTGGATGTTCATCGTATCGTCCTCCTTTTCCTGTGGGAAACAGCTGGGGAAAACATCGAGCTTCCAAGCTCTCCTCCCATACACTCACGGGAGTTCCTTTTGCTTTCTTCATCTGAAACAGATCAATAGTGTCTCCCATAACCTCTTTTGAATGAAGAGGATGTATGCTAAAATGTTCATAAATTTCTTCTTCCTTTGACTTGTCCACTTTTTCAATTTGTCCAGTTGGTGTTTCTGTGTCTTCTTGTAAATCTTCTTCTTCTTCTTCTATATAAATTGATTCATACCATTTGTTATTCCTTTTCAAATACAAATTTGCTCTTTGTACTTTCTGTACATCTACCAGCTCCTGCCAAATCTTCTTATTCTTTGTAGGTACACCATTAACCAGAATAACTAATGGTTCAGTTTCCAAAGTATCTGCATCAATAGTTTCCATATTTTTTTTCAAATCCAAGGGCAAATACACCACTCTACCTTTTAAACCTCTCAGTAAATCTGAAGGAGGTAATTTACCAGTTTTGGGCTCCATACGTACTATGGTCTGGAACGGATGAACACATTGAATGAGTATAGACTCATATGTATTTAATTCAGAAAGTTCGGCAGGAATAGCATCCAATTCTAAATTATTATGTACAGCTCTGGTCGGCATTCTATTTTCTTCTAACTTATTATAACAGTAATTACAAATACGCTGATCTTCACCCAATTCAAAACAATTTTCAAGAAATATATATGTTGCAAAATCCTTCCACTTATAATTATCTTCATTTTCACTTTTTCTGTAGAGATCAACTTTCCTGGTTTGATTTCTATAATGAGTTCTGCGGCAACAAATACAAGTAATATTTGGTCTTTCATTAGAGATTATTGCAAATGTTGTCATTTGATCATCAAATTTCATACTTACAGAGGGTTCTACATTCTCTTCCACATCTTCCTCAATAACTGTGTCATTACCTGCACTGTCTTGTTCTGGACCAAAGTAACTAAACTGAATTTCATCAGTAACCTTCTCTACATCTGATACCGATCCACGGAACAGAGCCCTATTCAATTCATCTAACTTTATTGCTGGACTTTTAGCAAAATACAATCGTCTCACAAACTTTCTCATTTCAGTATGATGAACAGCCAGCATCCTAAAATGATGAAAGACACTTGTACACACTTTTCTAGATAGACAAGCCAGAGAATGTCCCTGCAAACCAGTATTCTCTCTCACTCTGCATGGATCTAGACTTTGAAGCACCTTAATCTTCTGTTTAACACTTTTTTTACTATATTCTCTTAGAAACTCACGAAATTTATCAATAGATTCCTGACGCACAGTGCAAATACTACTACAATTCCAAGTATACACTGGGGCTTTAGGACGTCTCCCCATAACCTCATCCGCCATCACTTGTTCCTCATCTCTTGGAACCATTTTCTCCTTCTCCATTATACAACCATTTTTCACTTCATAAGCACGACCTCTGGTGTCAACTGCATGCAGCAAACTATTACTTTGAAGATAACTCTCTTCATTAAAAAAAGGTTCACTACTTGAACTATGCATCCATTCTCCTAAAAACACTTTACAAAAGTTTGTTCTTTTCACTAGTCTTTTCCTTTTGCTTTGTGATTTCAGTACATTGACCATTTTATCTAATGTACGCATCCTGTTCAAAATTAAAATGAATAGTTTCCGTTTTAATTCTAAAGCCTTTGCTACAATGGCTTCAATTTCTTTTTTTCTCTTATAAAATTTTGCTTTTTTCTTATATTTCTTCACATCCTTTATCAAATTGGACATAACTCTTCTCTGAAACATTTTTCTACGAATCTCTTTAAACGCTGTTTTTCTTTTTAAGTTAATCTTTATTGTTTCTGAAGGTATATTTGCATTAACTAAATGCTCAATTTTTTCCTGTTGTTTTCTATTTAAAACATTATTTCCAGTACAGACATTTTGTACATTTTTCCTTTTTTTGAAGATATTTTTAAAAAAATCTTTTGTCTGCTTACCAGAAGACTTTCTCTTTTTCCCAACATGAGCATCTCCAACTAACTTAGGTCCTCCAGTTGTCTTCAAATATAGATTTTTTTTGTGGTTTTTCCTTAGTCTGGATTTTGTAGGCATCTTAAATTTTGATCACTGCTCTTCAGCAATACCTGAAAAAAACTAAAAAAAAATTCCTTTATTTTATTTAAATATATTACTATATTTTTTATGATCTTTTCAAATCTTAAAATACTATGTACCCCTTTCCTACAAGTGAAAATCACAATAAAACCATCACAAATTAAATATCTAAAAACAATTCCTGTGTGCACACAGAGTCATGGTTTGATATTAGGCAGAAAACGAAATTTCTTTGCCAATTTGAAAGCACACTTACTACTCATTTTTTGGCAAGTGATAAGTACTTTTACTGTCTGACACATTTTCAATCCACTTTTCAGAATCTGAAAACAGCACATGTCCAAACAGCTTTTTGAGACCAGGAACATGTGTAACCTGGGTGAATGACTACACTCCAGCAAGGGCAACCAGCCTTAGTGATGTTAAATGTATTTGCATTACTCACTGCAACCTCAAACCCCACTCGGTTGTGAATACTATGCATGATTCTACAGGATAAGCAGCTGGGTGTGTGCAAAGAGTCTGCTTCTGCAGAAAAATAGCTGCCCCTTTCCTACTAATGCAAATCTAAAATTACCAGAGTAATACGCAATAAATTTCTGTCAACAATTCCTCTTTGCACACAGAGTCATGGTTTGATATTAGGCAGAAAACGAAATTTCTTTGCCAATTTGAAAGCACACTTACTACTCTTTTTTTGGCAAGTGATAAGTACTTTTACAGTCTGACACATTTTCAATCCACTTTTCAGATTCTGAAAACAGCACATGTCCAAACAGGTTTTTGAGACCAGGAACATGTGTAACCTGGGTGAATGACTAAACTCCAGCAAGGGCAACCAGCCTTAGTGATGCTGAATGTATTTGCATTACTCACTGCAACCTCAAACCCCACTCGGTTGTGAATACTATGCATGATTCTACAGGGTAAGCAGCTGGGTGTGTGCTAAGAGTCTGCTTCTGCAGAAAAATAGCTGCCCCTTTCCTACTAATGCAAATGTAAAATTACCAGAGTAATACGCAATAAATCTCTGTCAACAATTCCTCTTTGCACACAGAGTCATGGTTAGAAATTAGGCAGAAAACGAAATTTCTATGCCAATTTGAAAGCACACTTACTACTCATTTTTTGGCAAGTGATAAGTACTTTTACTGTCTGACACATTTTTAATCCACTTTTCAGATTCTGAAAACAGCACATGTCCAAACAGCTTTTTGAGACCAGGAACATGTGTAACCTGGGTGAATGACTACACTCCAGCAAGGGCAACCAGCCTTAGTGATGCTGAATGTATTTGCATTACTCACTGCAACCTCAAACCCCACTCGGTTGTGAATACTATGCATGATTCTACAGGATAAGCAGCTGGGTGTGTGCAAAGAGTCTGCTTCTGCAGAAAAATAGCTGCCCCTTTCCTACTAATGCAGATGTAAAATTACCAGAGTAATACGCAATAAATCTCTGTCAACAATTCCTCTTTGCACACAGAGTCATGGTTTGATATTAGGCAGAAAACGAAATTTCTTTGCCAATTTGAAAGCACACTTACTACTCTTTTTTTGGCAAGTGATAAGTACTTTCACAGTCTGACACATTTTCAATCCACTTTTCAGATTCTGAAAACAGCATATGTCCAAACAGCTTTTTGAGACCAGGAACATGTGTAACCTGGGTGACTGACTACACTCCAGCAAGGGCAACCACCCTTAGTGATGTTGAATGTATTTGCATTACTCACTGCAACCTCAAACCCCACTCGGTTGTGAATACTATGCATGATTCTACAGGATAAGCAGCTGGGTGTGTGCTAAGAGTCTGCTTCTGCAGAAAAATAGCTGCCCCTTTCCTACTAATGCAAATCTAAAATTACCAGAGTAATACGCAATAAATCTCTGTCAACAATTCCTCTTTGCACACAGAGTCATGGTTTGATATCAGGCAGAAAACGAAATTTCTTTGCCAATTTGAAAGCACACTTACTACTCTTTTTTTGGCAAGTGATAAGTACTTTTACAGTCTGACACATTTTCAATCCACTTTTCATATTCTGAAAACAGCACATTTCCAAACAGCTTTTTGAGACCAGGAACATGTGTAACCTGGGTGAATGACTACACTCCAGCAAGGGCAACCAGCCTTAGTGATGTTGAATGTATTTGCATTACTCACTGCAACCTCAAACCCCACTCGGTTGTGAATACTATGCATGATTCTACAGGATAAGCAGCTGGGTGTGTGCAAAGAGTCTGCTTCTGCAGAAAAATAGCTGCCCCTTTCCTACTAATGCAAATCTAAAATTACCAGAGTAATGCGCAATAAATCTCTGTCAACAATTCCTCTTTGCACACAGAGTCATGGTTTGATATTAGGCAGAAAACGAAATTTCTTTGCCAATTTGAAAGCACACTTACTACTCTTTTTTTGGCAAGTGATAAGTACTTTTACAGTCTGACACATTTTCAATCCACTTTTCAGATTCTGAAAACAGCACATGTCCAAACAGGTTTTTGAGACCAGGAACATTTGTAACCTGGGTGAATGACTAAACTCCAGCAAGGGCAACCAGCCTTAGTGATGCTGAATGTATTTGCATTACTCACTGCAACCTCAAACCCCACTCGGTTGTGAATACTATGCATGATTCTACAGGGTAAGCAGCTGGGTGTGTGCTAAGAGTCTGCTTCTGCAGAAAAATAGCTGCCCCTTTCCTACTAATGCAAATGTAAAATTACCAGAGTAATACGCAATAAATCTCTGTCAACAATTCCTCTTTGCACACAGAGTCATGGTTAGAAATTAGGCAGAAAACGAAATTTCTATGCCAATTTGAAAGCACACTTACTACTCATTTTTTGGCAAGTGATAAGTACTTTTACTGTCTGACACATTTTTAATCCACTTTTCAGATTCTGAAAACAGCACATGTCCAAACAGCTTTTTGAGACCAGGAACATGTGTAACCTGGGTGAATGACTACACTCCAGCAAGGGCAACCAGCCTTAGTGATGCTGAATGTATTTGCATTACTCACTGCAACCTCAAACCCCACTCGGTTGTGAATACTATGCATGATTCTACAGGATAAGCAGCTGGGTGTGTGCTAAGAGTCTGCTTCTGCAGAAAAATAGCTGCCCCTTTCCTACTAATGCAGATGTAAAATTACCAGAGTAATACGCAATAAATCTCTGTCAACAATTCCTCTTTGCACACAGAGTCATGGTTTGATATTAGGCAGAAAACGAAATTTCTTTGCCAATTTGAAAGCACACTTACTACTCTTTTTTTGGCAAGTGATAAGTACTTTCACAGTCTGACACATTTTCAATCCACTTTTCAGATTCTGAAAACAGCATATGTCCAAACAGCTTTTTGAGACCAGGAACATGTGTAACCTGGGTGACTGACTACACTCCAGCAAGGGCAACCAGCCTTAGTGATGTTGAATGTATTTGCATTACTCACTGCAACCTCAAACCCCACTCGGTTGTGAATACTATGCATGATTCTACAGGATAAGCAGCTGGGTGTGTGCTAAGAGTCTGCTTCTGCAGAAAAATAGCTGCCCCTTTCCTACTAATGCAAATCTAAAATTACCAGAGTAATACGCAATACATCTCTGTCAACAATTCCTCTTTGCACACAGAGTCATGGTTTGATATTAGGCAGAAAACGAAATTTCTTTGCCAATTTGAAAGCACACTTACTACTCTTTTTTTGGCAAGTGATAAGTACTTTTACAGTCTGACACATTTTCAATCCACTTTTCAGATTCTGAAAACAGCACATGTCCAAACAGCTTTTTGAGTCCAGGAACATGTGTAACCTGGGTGAATGACTACACTCCAGCAAAGGCAACCAGCCTTAGTGATGTTGAATATATTTGCATTACTCACTGCAACCTCAAACCCCATTCGGTTGTGAATACTATGCATGTTTCTACAGGATAAGCAGCTGGGTGTGTGCAAAGAGTCTGCTTCTGCAGAAAAATAGCTGCCCCTTTCCTACTAATGCAAATCTAAAATTACCAGAGTAATACGCAATAAATCTCTGACAACAATTCCTCTTTGCACACAAAGTCATCTTCTGATTCTATGCAGAAAACAGTATTCCTCATTTATACCAGTACACCTTAATTTATGGTGAAAACATAGTCCATAATATTTTACATGTTCCTTACATTTAAATTTCTCCCAAAACACAAAATGATAAACACAACTTCAACAAAAGGAATTCCAATTCTATTATTCATTTCTTAATTTACCACATACATCCCCTCTCAAACTCATAACTCACCTTTAAAATGAGTTAGTTGTGAAAGAAATGTGGCACTCAAACAGCAGATTATCAGAGCCAGGATCTCTGTTCTGTACACCTCTCCCCTCTCAGCAGAACCAGATAATGGCAATGTTTCCCTCTCTTTTTCCACACATATACATGTTAATTTCAAATCTCAGTGCTTCCCCCTTTTTTTCAAATGTAATCACACATTTCTATTGGTTGAAAACCAACCCTTTTCCAAAAGTACCCTTCCCCCAACTTGACTTCTGCCTAGTACCCTTCCCCCAACTTGACTTCTGCCTGCTACCATAGCAACAGCTCATGGAACACTGCTGTGTGTAATCAGGTCAGAAGTTCACCACACAATGTTTCATTTCCAAAGAGCAAGAGTGCTTGACTTTTCTAACCTAACAGCAAATCCATAGTAATGTTCTTTGGTAACACATTTTTCTGTACCAATACAAAACATGCTTCTATAAATTGACGCATACAGCCTAGTTTTTAGTGTAGAATGGTATGAAACAGCCAATGAGTTCTTTTTATTTTAAAAAAATATGTATGCCTCCATTTCCAAACTGTCTTTAATTTCTTTTTCCCATTCTACTGAAATACACCTCCTGAGTGCATCCAGATCTCCTTTGAAGATGTTCACAGTGTGGATTGTAGGGCACAGCTATGTCTTCTGGAGTGAAAAGTATGCAGAGAAAACAGGTATGGTGAGAGACCTTGCTTTGCCAAATGTAGACATTAAATGGATTGGTCAGAGAGGGTTAAAGTGGCACCAATTGATGCCATTGGGGAAATCCTTCATGCAAATCCAACACCCTGACCTCATAATAGTGCACTGTGGTGGCAATGACCTAGGCACTTTGACTGGGGTAGGTCTGGAAATGCTTATGAAGGAGACCTTTGCACAACTGTTTTCACTTTTCCCTAAAACTGCCTTTGCGTATTCTAACATATGCCAAAGGCAAAAATGGAACTGGTCCAATCATTTTTGTCCACAGATTGACAAAGCAAGAAAGCACTTCAACAAATCTGTTTCTGCTTTCCTCCGAGACTATGGTATGGGTTCCATTTACCACAACAACTTGCGTTACAACATGCAAGACATTTATAGAGGAGATGGTGTACACTTCACTGATGAAGGGAACAGAGTCTTCCTCTTGAACCTTAGACTCTGCATCGGTACTTACTTGTAGGTACCACTAAAAAATCACTTCATAAACACAACGGCTCTTTTTAGAGCCCCCTAATATCTAAACACTTAAATCTGAATTTTATTTCTTTTTTTATTTTTTTTTTCTACTGTACGCGTACGGTAAGCTTACTGTACGCGTACTCCGCGATTTGTTTTTAAAATTAATAAATGTTTTTTTTGTACTTTTGTGTCCTTCTTTGACCCCCTTTCAAATGTTAGGGGGTCTGTAACTCTCTTCCTTGCCCCCTTTTCACGTTATCTCCCTTTTTTTTTCTGTGTGAAAAACACGAAATGGCGGCCGACACTTCCTGATTTCGTCCGATTCGAATGTTTACAGTCATGTGACAACCAATAGGATTTGAGCTCGCGCACGGCACCGTACGCGTACGGTAAGCTTACGGTAAGCGCACGGAGCACGCTTACAGATATATATATTGATTTAAATGCTATTTTCTCAGGAACTACTGAACAGATTTACACCAGACCTACAAAAGGCACATCCATGACCTGCGGACTACCTCTCTGCCAAATTACAAGTAATTCTGTTCAGCCGTTCGGGCTGTAGCTGTGTCTAAAGGTCCTATGGAAAAATGCATGGGGAAAACGCGTTTTGGGACCCCCCTTTTTTCTCAGCCCCCGCTTGACGAATCACCCCGAGACTTTCAGGGTAGGAGCGGAGCGTAGCGCCCCATTAGTTTTGAAAATTTCGCGAGGATTTGTCAACCGGCGCCAAAGTTATTCAAAATAGAATTTTGAGATTTCCTATGGAAACACGGTCCTAACTATAACTATCTACTGGCGACCGCCAGTAGATAATATATATATATATATATATATATATATATATATATATTCCAGTTCCACCAAGTGTATCGCATACACGTATGCACTCCTTCCCCAAAGATACACAAACAGCGTCTTTTGAAAGTTCCAAGATTTAATTTAAGTGCTAGAAAGCCAAGTAAATACTTACTTGGCTTTCTAGCACTTAAATTAAATCTTGGAACTTTCAAAAGACGCTGTTTGTGTATCTTTGGGGAAGGAGTGCATACGTGTATGCGATACACTTGGTGGAACTGGATTCTATACAGGACTCCCTCGGATCCTGCTTTGCACCGCCGCTTTGTGTCCCGGTACCCGAGGATGTGAAAATTATATATATATATATATATATATATATATATATATATATATATATATATATATATATATATATATATATATATATTATCTACTGGCGGTCGCCAGTAGATAGTTATAGTTAGGACCGTGTTTCCATAGGAAATCTGAAAATTCTATTTTGAATAACTTTGGCGAGGGTTGACCAATCCTCGCGAAATTTTCAAAACTAATGGGGCGCTCCGCTCAGCTCCTACCCAGAAAGTCTCGAGGTGATTCGTGAAGCGGGGCCGAGAAAAAAGGGGGTCCCAAAACGCGTTTTCCCCATGCATTATCCCATAGGACTTTTAGTCGAAGGTACAGCCCGGACGGCTGAACAGAATTACTTGAAATTTGGCAGAGAGGTAGTCCTTAGGTCAGGAAAGTGCCTTTTGCATATATGGAGTCAATCTGTTCAGTAGTTCCTGAGAAAATTGCATTTAATAGCCATGCACCGTGCGCACGGTGCGCGCACGGTGCGCGCACCCTAACGTGCGAGAGCGTAATTCTGATTGGTGGTTACATGTCAGTCAACGTTCGAATCGGTCAAAATCAGGAAGTGTCGGCCGCCATTTTGTTTGTTGTGGGTGCGAGAGTGAAAAAGAGAGGCGGCGAATGTGAAAAGGGGGCAGGGTAGAGAGTTTCTGACCCCCTAGCCTTTGTCACGGGGTCCCTAAAGGACCCCGAAGGGTGAAAAAACATTTTATTTTATTTTTAAAAAAATCGTGGGGTGCGCGCACCGTGTGCGCACGGTGAAAAACCATTAACATTTTTTAAAAAAAATTTGAAAATAATTAGCATTTAAAAAACCGTACAAATTCACTTAAAAAACCATAGGTTTCCGGCACGTTATAGTTAGGAATTAGCATTTAAAAAACCTTGCAAATTCACTTAAAAAACCATAGGTTTCACACATGTTGTAGTTAGGTGGACATTTCACTCGTAAAAAACCAATGAAATTCCACCGTTATAGTTAGGACGGCGAGCACCGGGCCAAAAACCAAAGTGACCCCCCTTGCAAAACCAGGTGGTTTTGCGATAGGCCATTTTGATGTCGCCTCACTGCGTTTTGGGCCCTTGTCTGCCGCGGGTACTTGGGCCTCCCACACAAGTGAGGCGCCATTTTTACCGGGAGACCTGGGGGAGCGCTGGGTGGTGGTAAATTTGTGTGAGCCCGGTGATGCCACTACTTTCCCACCCCAAAATGTGTGAAAAAAGTGATTTTTGAAGCAAAATTTGAGGTTTGCAGGGGATTCTGGGTAAGGAAATGTTGGGGGATCCACGCAAGCCATACCTCCCTGGAAGCCGCCGGGTGTCTAGGTTTCAGAAATGCATGGGTTTGGTAGGTTTCCCTAGATGGCCGCCGCACACCGGGCCAAAAACCTAAGTGACCCCCCTTGCAAAACCAGGTGGTTTTGCGATAGGCCATTTTGATGTCGCCTCACTGCGTTTTGGGCCCTTGCCTGCCGCGGGTACTTGGGCCTCCCACACAAGTGAGGCACCATTTTTACCGGGAGACCTGGGGGAAGGCTGGGTGGTGGTAAATTTGTGTGAGCCCGGTGATGCCACTACTTTCCCACCCCAAAATGTGTGAAAAAAGTGATTTTTTCAGCAAAAATTGAGGTTTGCAGGGGATTCTGGGTAAGGAAACGTTGGGGGATCCACGCAAGCCATACCTCCCTGGAAGCCCCCGGGTGTCTAGTTTTCAGAAATGTCTGGGTTTGGTAGGTTTCCCTAGGTGCCGGCAGGGCTAGGGTTGAAAAACTACAGCTAGTCACTTTGCCAAAAAAGGGTCATTTTTCACTGCAAAATTGAGGTGTGACCACGTTGCGTTTTGCGCCGTTTCCTGTTGCGGGCACTAGGCCGACCCGCACAAGTGAGGTACCATTTTTCTCGTAGGACTTTGGGGAACGCGGGGTGGGGGGAAATTTGTGGATCCACGCAGATTCCAGAACTTTCCATCCCAGAAATTTGGGGAAAATGTGTTTTTTTTGTCATTTTTTTACGTTTGCAAGGGATTCTGGGTAACAGACCATGGTGGGAGGCAGTCAAGTCACCCCATCCTGGATTCCCCTGGGTGTCTAGTTTTCAAAAATGTATAGGTTTGCTAGGTTTCCCTAGGTGCCGGCAGGGCTAGGGTTAAAAAACTACAGCTAGTAACTTTGCCAAAAAAGGGTCATTTTTCACTGCAAAATTGAGGTGTGACCACGTTGCGTTTTGCGCCGTTTCCTGTCGCGGGCACTAGGCCGACCCGCACAAGTGAGGTACCATTTTTCTCGTAGGACTTTGGGGAACGCGGGGTGGGTGGAAATTTGTGGATCCACGCAGATTCCAGAACTTTCCATCCCAGAAATGTGGGGAAAATGTGTTTTTTTTGTCATTTTTTTACGTTTGCAAGGGATTCTGGGTAACAGACCATGGTGGGAGGCAGTCAAGTCACCCCATCCTGGATTCCCCTGGGTGTCTAGTTTTCAAAAATGTATAGGTGTGCTAGGTTTCCCTAGGTGCCGGCAGGGCTAGGGTTAAAAAACTACAGCTAGTCACTTTGCCAAAAAGGGGTCATTTTTCACAGCAAAATTGAGGTGTGACCACGTTGCGTTTTGCGCCATTTCCTGTCGCGGGCACTAGGCCGACCCGCACAAGTGAGGTACCATTTTTCTCGTAGGACTTTGGGGAACGCGGGGTGGTTGGAAATTTGTGGATCCACGCAGATTCCAGAACTTTCCAGCCCAGAAATGTGGGGAAAATTTGTTTTTTTTGTCATTTTTTTACGTTTGCAAGGGATTCTGGGTAACAGACCCTGGTGGGAGGCAGTCAAGTCACCCCATCCTGGATTCCCCTGGGTGTCTAGTTTTCAAAAATGTATAGGTTTGCTAGGTTTCCCTAGGTGCCGGCAGGGCTAGGGTTCAAAAACTACAGCTAGTCACTTTGCCAAAAAGGGGTCATTTTTCACTGCAAAATTGAGGTGTGACCACCTTGCGTTTTGGGCCGTTTCCTGTCGCGGGCACTAGGCCGACCCACACAAGTGAGGTACCATTTTTCTCGTAGGACTTTGGGGAATGCGGGGTGGGTGGAAATTTGTGGATCCACGCAGATTCCAGAACTTTCCATCCCAGAAATGTGGGGAAAATGTGTTTTTTTTGTCATTTTTTTACGTTTGCAAGGGATTCTGGGTAACAGACCATGATGGGAGGCAGTCAAGTCACCCCATCCTGGATTCCCCTGGGTGTCTAGTTATCAAAAATGTATAGGTTTGCTAGGTTTCCCTAGGTGCCGGCAGGGCTAGTGTTCAAAAACCACAGCTAGTCACTTTGCCAAAAAGGGGTCATTTTTCACTGCAAAATTGAGGTGTGACCACGTTGCGTTTTGCGCCATTTCCTGTCGCGGGCACTAGGCCGACCCGCACAAGTGAGGTACCATTTTTCTTGTAGGACTTTGGGGAACGCGGGATGTGTGGAAATTTGTGGATCCACGCAGATTCCAGAACTTTCCATCCCAGAAATGTGGGGAAAATGTGTTTTTTTTGTCATATTTTTACGTTTGCAAGGGTTTCTGGGTAACAGACCATGGTGGGAGGCAGTCAAGTCACCCCATCCTGGATTCCCCTGGGTGTCTAGTTATCAAAAATGTATAGGTTTGCTAAGTTTCCATAGGTGCCGGCAGGGCTAGGGTTCAAAAACTACAGCTAGACTCTTCGCAAAAAAAGTGTAAATTTTCAGTGTGAAAATGTGGTGTGTTCAGCTTAGGTTTTGAGCCACTTCCTGTCGTGGGCACTATGCCTACCCACACAAGTGAGGTACCATTTTTATCGGGAGACTTAGGGTAGTTCAGATTTGTAAAGCAACTGTTATTACCTATTGATTTTGGATGCATTTCTCCCTTCCAAATTAAAGACATTGTGTAAAAAAAAAAGTCATTTTGAAAAATGACCAATAATTGTCATGCAAGTATGAGTATTCCCAATTTCGAAAATGTGCAAATATGCACTGTTTCTAAACTCTGTAATTTGTTCCCATTTCAGAAATACATAGGTGTCTTTCATACCGATTTTTCCATGTATACATTTTCCCGAAAATAATTGCTACATACCCGGAACAAAAAAAAAAACCATAACAAAATGCTGCTCAGTTTTTTACTCTGGGTTCGTTGGGCTCTTGGTGAACCTACAAGTCCTATATATCCTCACAACCAGGAAGGTCCAGTGGATGTAACGGTACATTGCTTTCTAAGAGATGTGATAATTAGAAGAAGTTACAGGTGAAAACGTTGACTCAAAAGGCTGCTTTTTTCAACTAATTTTTAATTTTTCCTATATTTAACCGGTAGTTTCTATAAAGAAACCTTGATGGATCTACACAAATGACTCCTTGCTGAATTCAGAATTTTGTCTACTTTTCAAAAATGTATAGCTTTCCAGGATCCATTATTGCTTTTCTACCCATTTTTACCATTATCGGGAAGGAGGTTCAAAGCACAAAAAATAGCAAAAATAGGGTATGTCCCAGAAAAATGTCAAAACTGTGTAAAAAATGTTGGATTTCTGACAAAAATCTGTCATTCCCTAAAAGGTGGAGAAATTGTGATTTCAGCCCCACAAACCCTTTTTTGATATCATTTGCAGAGAAAAACCCAGACGCTTTCATTTGCAGCCACTTTTCCCCATTTTTCACAAAAAAACCAAAATTTTGCTGTATTTTGACTAATTTCTGGGAACCCTCTAGGAGAATCCACAAACCCTGGGTACCTTTAGAATCCCCATGATGTTGGAAGAAAAGGACGCAAATTTGGCGTGGATACCTAATGTGGTCAAAAAGTTACAGGGGCCGAAGCGCGCACTACCCCAAATAGCCCAAAAAAGGCTTAGCACAGGAGGGGAAAAGGCATAGCAGCGAAGGGGTTAAGTGTATTTTAGTGAATACATGGCTTAGTAAGTAATGTGTAAATATGTAAATATCTGTATCAGTCTCTCACTTTGTGTATAAGTGGCTGCATGGATTGGTGAGTAGCAGCATGAGTGTCTATATAGGTTATTAGTTGGTTTTTTGAGTATCAGTATGAGTGTCTGAGTGTCTGTATGGTTCGGTGGGGGGTATTACGTAGTGCATAGGTGCAAGAATGAGTGACTCACTGTTTGTATGTGTTGAAGACAGCATGTGTGCAGGACTGTACGGGTGGATGAGTGTGTGCATGGTTGTGTTAGTGAGTGAATGACTGTCTCAATAGTGTCTTTATGAGTAACTACATATGTTTTAAACTAGTATATGTGACTATTGGTATATATAAGTGAGTATATGTGAGAGTGAGAGATTGGAAGAGTTCCTGTATGAATAAGTATGCGTTTCTATGAGTGATTGTTTACAAGACTAAGTATGTGTAAGTTTCTGTAGAAGTAAGTGTGGTGGTGTGTGTATAACTGTATATGCAAGTAAATGGATGTTTGATTCTTTATTAGCATGAGTGACTATGTGTGTGAGTAACTCTATGGATGAGTGGCATTGTGTAACAGGATGTATAGGTGTATGAGTACATATAATGAGTGAGTGCATGCATGAGTGACTGTATAGGACTGTTGGTGAATGAGTGGATGTGTATGTGGATCTTCGAATTACTGAATAGGTTGTTGTAACTGGTATTGGTATGTCCACTCCATCACAAGGATGATGTCATCAGTGATGTCATTTGAGATGTCATCAGTGATGTCATGAGTGATGTCACTGACCATGTCATGAGTGATGTAATATGTGACATCATCAGCAGTGCATTGCGGGGGCGCGAGTTATAGTTAGCTGAACTAACAATAACGGGGGAATTTCAATGGTTTTGTACGAGTGAAAGTCCAGCTAACTATAACGCCCCTGAAACCTATGGTTTTTTCAGTGAATTTTTAAGGTTTTTTAAATGCTAATTCCTAATTATATCGTGCCTGAAACCTATGGTTTTTTCAGTGAATTTCAAAGGTGTTTTAAATGCTAATTTCTAACTATGCCTACAGAGATAGGACATGTGAAGAAAGAAGAAAAAACGCACAGAAAGAAAACAAGAAATGCAGAAAGAAGCAACAGAAGTCCTCATAGACGAAGAAAAGTGCAGGAAGAAGGATAACGTGCAGAAAGAACAAACAAAAGAGCAGAAAGAAGCCTTGTTGCAAAATCATCCTGTACCCTCAACTTTTTCAGACGGATACTGGTGGTAACTGAGTCTGACTAACCAGTCCAAGAGCCAGTGCTATGTTAAAAGACACTCAGAATCCAGTGAAAACACCTACATGCACTAGGGAACACTATGCATTGGGGTCCCACTGTGATTAGCATGACCTCCTCTGTAAGCCCCTAGTATATAATAGGGCAGGGGATTAAACTACCTCTTAAAACACGCCACAGGGCGTATTTGCACACGTCACCTCAGGCCCCGTCCCCTCCCTTCCCCACTGTGTAAACACACCCTGTGCCGTTTTAAGTTGGGAGATTAAGTCCCCTTGAATCCTAAGGGTCCCTAGGGTCAAACTAGCCCACTAGGTACCTCCAGTAAGCGCCACAGAGCTGCGTTGCATAGAGGTGTAAAAAGGGGCGTGGCCTCAGAACACCTGTCTGCAACGCAGCTCCCTGGCGCATACTGGAGATACCTGTTGGGCTAGTTGGCTCTCAGGGACCCTCAGTATTGAAGGGGAATTAATTCCCCAACTTACAACTGGCCAGGGGACGCGCTTGCAGAGTGCTGCAAGGAGGGGGCATGGCCTCCGGCGCGATGCCGGTCTTTCATTTATTTTATTTTTTTAAGAAGGAGGGCTGTGTGGCCTCCCTTCTTTTTCTAATTTATTGGCCCTGGGGACCCCATCCCCCTGCACCCTCATTTTTTTTGTTGAAAAAAATAAATTTGGAAGGGGGACACGTGGCCCCCTTCCCAAGGCCTTATCGGCCCCGGGGACCCCAACCCCCGGGTCATGGCCTTTTTTTTTTTTATTCTTTAGGAGGGGGGCTGCGTTGCCCCCCTCCTCAGGCCACTTATGGCCCCGGGGACCCCATCCTCCGGGGCCGGCCTTTGTTTTTTATTATTTAAAAAAAATATATATTTATAGAAACACCTACCACATGCTGGACAAACCGTATGTACCTATCACCATGACGATTTGAGTGATATTCATTAAAAGGCGACTGTGCATACAATGAATCCACGTGGAATGTATTTACACCGCTAGTGAAGCTCTGACGTTTCTGACGCCCTACCGTGCCTGATCCCGGCGCCCCCACCGGTGGGTACTCTCCAAGTAGACAACCTTGTTGTTTATTTATACAAACATGGGTAGCTATTGACGGGCACATTTAATACACACGCACACCAAGCCATTCAAAGGGGATTCGACAAAAATTTAACCAAACTATGCAAGAAACCCCCCTCACGGTTAATAAAACACACATCCACCGCCGGATGTGTAATACTTTTTATTTTACTCTCTGGAAAGGAGACGAACCTCACTTGAGAGTCACAGCGTGCTCCTGGCTGAGCCCAATGCTGTGTTACACCCACCAGTGCCCTCCGAGTGCCACACACCTCTGTGTTGTATTCCACCAGCTAGTGCGTATGCTATGACACTCTCTAGCCCATGTGTACTGTAACACCACCCAGTGAATATGTCATGCCACACTTGCTTTCGCATGGGTTATATTGCCCCATCTAACGTGCCTTCCTCGATGCCTATTTTATAACGCACAGCGCTATGCCATACATATTACAATCTGGGATCCATATCTTTGTCACAGTGCATATGCAACATTACACTCCCCAGCACATATTTTATATTACAACTTTAGAGACTAGTTAGGTTACACAACACTGCCCTGTGCATATTACACTCCAAGGCGCATATCGCATAGCACGCGCTAGTGCCTGTGCTATCTCACGCTCTCCAATGAATCTGTCATTGCGCACAATGTATTGCATATCATATTTCACGCCCGGTTCATCTTATATCACACTTTTTGGTGCACCGTTTATACCATATACTATATCTAGTTTTCATTTTCAATTGTGCTCTCAAGACTATGTTCTATATAACAATGCGTCCACCTACCCTTTTCACGGGCATTACATCTTGCGATGGGGGGTGGAGGGTCAGTGGGTGTTGCTGCCAAGTGAGCCCGGAGTCACAGTCACAAACGTCCTCTTCTTCCTGAATAAAAGTGAGATTATGCTGCATACTTGTTCATATTTTAAGTAGATCGCACAGACACACATTTTAAAAACAATAAAGTTCCTAATACCCACCTTCTCTGAACAGTTAGCTTGCTGCCCCATCCACCTCCTCCCTATCCTCTGTTGTCTGAATCCATGGACTAGCCTCCTCCCTCCTGCCATGCATGGTCTGATGTGCTGCCACTGCCCTCCATTTAGCATGATGTACAAGTCCACTCCTCCTGCCCTCCATTGCCCAATTCTATGGCCTATCATTGACCTCCTGCTTAGCTTCTGTGCTTAGCTTGCTGCCCCTATTCTCCTTCCCTCTGCCCTCCGATGTCTTTATGCATGCCCCTGCTCCATCCTTTTTGCCCACCATGTTCCATGGACCTGCCACTCCTATCTACTCTGAGTGTTCTGTTGAGCTGCCACTCCCCTCCCACCTGCCTAGCATTGACAGATGACTGTAACCTGTCCCTGACACCTCCACCCTGCCTGTCCACATGCCATGCCCCTATCCCCTTCCTCCTGTCCTCCATGGTCCATTTTACTGCCACACCCTTCTGCCCTCCCTGGTCTGTTGTACTGCAATTGCTCCTCCTGCCTGCCCCGCGCGGTCTGTTGTGAGGCCCCTTCCTCTGAACTCTCTTGTCTGTGCCCAGGTCCTGACCCTCCCTTCTATCCTCCATGGTCCTTTGTGCATGCCCCTGCACCCTCCTTCTTGCCCATCATAGCCATTGTGCTGCCACTAACCCTCCCGCTGGCCATGCATGGTCTTCTGTGCTGCCATGGCCCCTCCCACCTTTCCTGTGTGGTCAGCTAGCTGCCCCTGACCCCCTCCCACCTTCCGCCCATGGTCTGTGTGTATGCCATCATAGTCTCACTCTTGCTCTCCATGGTGTGTCTTGTTTCTAATGCCCATCCTGCCTGACCTCCATGGTCATCTTGCTGCTCCTGCCCTGCCCCCTTGCCCCCAGCCCTCTGTTTCCATGTGCAGACCCCTATTCCCTCCCTCCTGGCTTGTCTGTTCCATTGTAATGCCCCTGATCCGTCCCTCCTGCCCTTTATGGTCTGTTATGCTGCAGCTTTCTCTCCTGTCTGTCCATTATGGTCTGCTTGCTACCATTGCCTCTTTCCCCCTCTGTTCTCTGTTGTCCATGTGCATGGTCCTGTCCACTCCCTATTGCTTTCTATGGATTGTTGTGCTGCACTCCCGTCCCGCATGCCCTGTTTGGTGTATTGTGCTGCTGCAAACCCTGATGCCTGCCCTGTAGGGTCAGTTTGGTGCACCTCTCCATGTCCCTCCTGTCCTCTGTTATCCAAGTCCATGTCCCTACCCCAATTCCTCCTGCCTACCATGATCCAATGTACCATACTTGCGAACATTTTGAACTTGGTAAGAGGGAGATTTTGAAAAAAAACTGGGGTATTGATTTTCCCCTTTCAGTTACATTGAAAAAGAGGAGATTGTAGACAGGAGACAGATCAAATAAAGCCCATTTAAAAACATTGGACGTTTCCTGGCTGAAACGGGTCTGTTGGCATGTATGGTTGTACTACCACTGCCTCTTCCTTCTGCCCACAATGGTCTATTATATTGCCACAGCCTCTCTTGCCAGTCCTGTATTCTTGGTTTGTTTGTTGCCCCTACCTCCCTTTCCACTGCCCTCCATAGTCTGTTGTGCTGCCACTGCCCTTCCTGCCTGTCCAGTGTAGTCAAATTGTTGCCTTTGCACCCTCCTACCTGCCTTCAATTTTCAGAGTCCGTGCCCCTGGCCTCTGCCTCTCCACAGTATCCTAATGAACAACTAGATTGCTAACATTCTATATTTATTACAAAAGTGTGGAACGCCTGACGTCATCTTGATGTAATCAAAACTGTAATACCTAGAGCATTTCCTTTAGAAATTACATATATGAGAGGGTCTTATTTGCATCAAAATTGTGGTTAGTGCTCTAAAAAACTAAAATGAGGACATATTTTCTGAGTTTTCAAATAGCGACAAAGAACTTTTAAATTATTTGTAATCTTTATGTTTTTTTATCCAGTTGACCACTTGATTAAATGTTGCACTTAGGAGAGAGGATGTGGTGTTACTTCCAAAGCTGCAGACTTTGCAGCTGGGGAACCAGGTTGGAGTTTCTGCTTCAGCTCAACATTCTGTGATTCTGGTCAAATCACTTAATCTCCCCATGTCTACAACCAAAATGAATTTGATCTTGTGTGATGTAACCAATGCTCATGTAAAGCACTCCAATACCTGACAAGTCTGCACTATATAAAACTGCAAATACACAAAAAATAAGTGTTTTGCACACTTCTGTCATTGGGCTACATGTGGGCTACATCTGGGTGATATTTGTGCTGCATTTGGGCTCTTTTGTCTCTGGTGGTCATCTTGGGAGATTTATTTGTTATGAAGTTTCCTAATTTCCTCATCTACTGCAGTCTCCTCAGTAGGAAATGCTTTCAGTTTTTGACTTTGATTCCATCAAGAAGATATTCAGATATGTCACACATTTGCCATAAATTCTGAATGTTAGCACTCTAGTTGCTCATTAGATCACTGTAGTAAAGCTACTGCTCACCACGGAAGTCTGCTGCTGGTATTAAAAGTGCATGTTTCAGTCTGCATATCAGAATTTTTTTATGAAATAGAAGAAGATTTGAGAAGTCACTCAAAATGTGCCCTAATTTTTCTTTCTTCAGCACTAATCATACTTTCTATGGCAAAATGAACCCCCTCATTGTGTTCATTTTTAAATTAAATGTTTTAAGTGTTACCATTTATTCCAATCAAGATGGCTTCAGGTGTGCTATACTTTTGTCATAAGTAAGACAGTAAGCGCTCTAGTTGTTCTTAAGAACACTCTGGGACATTCTGTCATTGGGCTATAATTGGGTTACACCTGGGTGATATTTGGGCTACATTTTGGCTCTTTTGTCTCTGGTGGCCATCTTGGGAGATTTATTTGTTATGAAGTTTCCTAATTTCCTCATTTACTGCAGTCTCCTCAGTAGGAAATACTTTCAGTTTTGTACTTTGGTTCCATCAAGAAGGCATTCAGATGTGTTACACATTTGCCATTAATTCTGAATGTTAGCACTCTAGTTCCTCATTAGATCACTGTAGTAAAGCTCCTGCTCACCAGGGAAGTCTGCTGCTGGTATTCAAAGTGCATGTTTCAGTCTGCATGTCAGAATTTTTTTATGAAATAGAAGAGGATTTGAGAAATCAAAATGTGCCCTAATTTTTCTTTCTGCAGCACTAATCATAATTTCTATGGCAAATGAACCACCTCATTTTGTTCCTTTTTAAATTAAATGTTTTAAGTGTTACCACTTTATTCCAATCAAGATGGCCTGAGGTGTGCAATACGTTTGGCATAAGTAGGACTGTTCGCGCTCTAGTTGTTCTTTAGAACACTCTGGGAACCTGCAGTAGAACACAAAGGAATCAACTGACAGTCTCTGCCCTTGTTGGATGTACATGTTTTACTGAGAAAGTCAGACTTCATTCTCACATGACTGAGAAATATAATGTGAATTTACAGAAAATATGCTCTCAGTTTAGCTTATAGATCACCTTCCAAACCTCTGTGGGAAAAGCATGAGAAAATAGTTTTCTCTCAAACATGATTCATGATATCATAGCAGAAGGCTTTTTCACATGTTAAAATCACCTTAGAACACACCACAATTCCTAAAATGAGTATGGCACCATCAACAAATGATTTATAATGTAACTAAAGTCTTAAAACCTTCTATTAACTGCAATGCTTTTTAATGAGGTGCTATCATGTATATTGGTCCCAAGATGGCTGCCAACACTTCTTGGATGAAGTACTGACAGCCAATCAGATCTCACGATGAGATGTGTGGTTAGGCTCCGCCCAGATATATCTATCTTTTTAACTCTAATTTTCTCAGGAACTACTGAATGGATTTACACAATTTGAGCTGAAGACACGAGTCTGAACTGAGGACTTCCTCTTTGCCAAATTTGGTGTAATTCCATTCAGCAGTTCGGGCTGTAGCTGCGTCAATAGGTCCTATGGGAAAATACATGGGGAAAACGTGTTTTGGGACCCCCCATTTTTCTCGGCCCTCGCTTGACTAATCACCGTGAAATTTTCAGGATTGGAGCGGACCGGAGATGGCCAAAAGTTTGAAAAATTTCGCGAAGATTCATCAATCGGCGTCAACGGTATTCCAAATAGAATGTTGCGGATTTCCTATGGAAAATAGGTCCTAATAATAACTACCTACTGGCAACTGCCAGTAGTAACATATATATATATATATATATATATATATATATATATATATATATATATATATATATATATATATATATATATATTTTCTCTTTTTTTTTTTTTTATTACCCAATGGTGGTCAGATTGTGTTTCCAGGGAAATGCATGTTTTGTGTTGCTAATAACTTTTGCGCTGCTTGACTTTCCAAAAGATTGCTACTATTTGACTAGTTTGCACATAGAAAGTGTTGGAGTGATCCATCAGATGGGGCAATGAAAAGAGGGGGGTCCCAAAACAAGTTTTTCCCATTCATTTTTCCATAGGAACTTTCAGACACTGCTACAGCCTAAGTCGATGAACAGATTTACACCAAATTTGGCTGAAAGCTAGATCTAGAAAGAGTGCTATTTGTGATGTCTTCTAAATCTGTTCAATAGTTGTTAAGCAACTACCGCTCAAAAACTTTGTATATCTAGGGATGCGGAGCCTCAATTGGATCTGAACCGATCTCAAGCTGATTTATGATTGGCTGTCACCACCACAACCAGGCAGGGTACCCAGTCCTGAGTCCCCAATTTTTAAAAAAGATACAAGAGGGAGGGATGGCCTGACTCTCTAAGTCTGGTGGTGTGGTTTACCAGAGGGACCCTGCCTGGGGCCAAAACCAATTTTTTAAAACATTTTACCAAAACTTCACAGAGGATCCACAAATCTGCAGCACACAGCCCCCCTCCCCACGCCATTTCCTACCCCAGAGGCCCAACATGGTTGTATGTGGGAGAGGGCAAACGGCCCCTCTCTCTGGCCGGTTTCGGTCCCTGGGCTCAATACTTGTTTTTAGTGGGAGGAGCCTCACAACCCCCCCTTCACAAGCACTTTGTGGCCCCAGGGACCACATACCCATAGCCCAATGTGCTTTTCTAGGGAAGGTGGTTAAGTGGACCCCATCCACCAGCTCTGAAGGTCCCGAGGACTTCATTCTGTGGGGCCGGCAGCTCACATGCTGTGCCCTAGGGTGCCCACCACGGTACACAGCAGTTTTCCTGACTGCACTGGGGTGGGCAGGGAAACTTGTTTTCCCCCGCTTGTGAGGAGCATTTTGAAAAGTCCAGACACGGAAGGGCAAGCACCAAGTCTGCTACCAGACACAGGAGTGTTGACTCCTCCAATTAATTAGAAAAAGGCACTTGGTGATGAGGTCCCCAGGGCTTTACAAGGCTCGTGTATGGGGGCTACGAAGCCCCTCTCCTCTTTAATAAAAAAAGGCCCTGGGGGATGGGATTCACAGGACCTAACCCGACTCGCGGGGCCGCATGGTCCCCTCCCACGTTTTGTAGCTTTTAGCCACACAATTGCCCCCCCAGAACTATAATGGCTTGGGTAGGGGGTGTTGCAGTGGAATGGATAAATAAAACCCCTCCTTCATGAGTTATATTCTCAAGTTACCAGGCCCATTTTCCTCAACCATATAATTTCTCAGATCGAGATCACTAGAAACCTCCAATAGCTACTACCATTACTGTTGCTTAGGTCCTCCGATGGATCTTGTGTTGAGCTGTAAAGGACTAGAATATTCGGGAATTACAATTATCCTATGAGGCCCTGGAATAGATAATTGTTAACACTACCTAATGTTCAACATAGCTCATTACTTTTACCAGCCATGAATATAGATTTCTTGAGACAAAAAATATCATCAAAAGAATGAAAAAGAATCGCTAAAGATAATTTAGAAAAAACATCTAATGCCGCAAGAGTTGCGGTAAGGGCAGAAACACAGATAAAGATCAGATTTAATAACAGATTGTTAATGCAAAGTAAACCACACAATAGATTACAGTCTTCCTCATCTGAGCTAGATATCACCTACTTAGCATGAAGTTACAGGTTCAGTTGATGCTCATACAAACCAAATCAATGTAATTTGTTCTGATTCTGTCCTCAGGTAAATCAGTTTGCGTCAGTTTTGCAGCACCGATTGCCACAGCAGAAGTCAGGTAACATTTCAGCCGAAAGGTTGTTTCCCTGCGCACGTTTTACAGCTGGCAACAGCAAAGGATAAGGTCACAGTTTTCCTAGGCTTCAGTTTGTTACAGTCAATTCCACCCAGAACGAGTGGAATAGGGGGCAGGGGAGGGAAAACCAAAACAAAGCAAACATTGTGGATCAAATGATAAACCAACAGAATGCTAGTCAGGAACTGCAAAAAAGTCAGACTAGCAGGCCCGCAACTCCTCCTTAATTTGTGCAAGTATTCTCCAATATTTTCCAGGTTTACACTCCTTAATGTATCAACTCCATCAGTCCATGGGGTTTCATTGGTCGTCCACGATGGGCTTATTATTATTATTATTAAATGAAATTTGTAGAGCGCACTGACACCATGGGTTTCCTGGCGCTATAGGACAAAGGTGATACACAATCTGGGGTTAATGCAGGGTTAGCAGGGTGAGGGAAAGAGAAAGGTTTTGAGCAGCTTCCTAAAATGAAGGAGGGAGCTGCTCGATTTGATGATCAGGGGAAGGGAGTTCCAGAACTTCGGTGCCAAAAGGGCGATCCTTCGTCCGCCAAATTTGTTGGTTCTGGTTTTGGGTATGACAAGTGATTTAAGATGAGCAGAGCGAAGATTGCGATTTGGACAGTAGGGAGTGATGAGGGAAGTCAGGAAAGCAGGGCTGGGGCAGTGGAGGGCTTTGAACGTGAGGCAGCCCAACTTGAAGGCCACCCTCTGTTCTATGGGCAGCCAGTGTAGTTTATGCATCAGAGGTTTGGCAGATTGCCATTTTGGAGATTTGAAGATGATACGAGCTGCCTGGTTTTGGACCACCTGAAGGCGGTGGAGAAGGGTTTTGGGAAGTCCGTGGTAGATGCAGTTGGAAAAGTCCAAGCGGGAGAGCACAAGAGATATGATTACTTGAATCAGAGAAAGTGGGGGGAGCAGGTGACTGACCTTCCGGATCTTTCTGAGTTGGAAGGAACAGGATGAAATCACGGAGCCGACATGAGGTCGGAGAGAGAGTTCGGCGTTGATAGTCACGCCGAGACTTTTTACAGAGATCAAAGGGGTCGGTGGGAGGCCCAGTTCAGTGGGCCAGAACTGGGTTCCCCAGAAAGAGGGGCTGGAGCCCGGGAGAAGAAGCTCGGTTTTCCCGGGGTTCAGCTTCAATTGGTTGGTATTCATCCAATCTTGGATGTGGAGCATAACGGAGTGAAAGTTATCAATCGCATTGGGGGAGTTGAGTGGAAAGATGATCTGCAGATCGTCGGCATAGTTATAAACTGTGATGTCCCAGTTACGGAGTGAGTGGAGTAAGGGCCGAAGGTATAGATTGAACAGTAAAGGTGACAGGGAGGAGCCCTGGGGAACTCCGCAGGTTGTGAGGGTCTTGGGTGCTGTGTAGGGGCCCAGCCGGACGGCTTGGGTTCTACCAGACAAGAAAGACCGGATCCAGCTGAGGGCAGGGTCCTGGATGCCAGCCTGTTCGACACGGTTGAGCAAGATGTTATGGTCAACCGTGTCGAACGCGGCCGAAAGGTCCAAGAGAACGAGGGCCTGGGGGGTCCCTGAGTCGGAATTTCTCCTCAGCGTGTCGAGAACAGCTAAGATGACGGCTTCAGTAGAAAATGAAGGCCTGAAGCCGGCCTGATTAGGCTCCAGGTAGCAAGAGGACTCAATAAAGTTGGAGAGGCATCTAGTGACATGTGCTTCGAGAAGTTTTGAGAAATAGGGCAGAAGCGATGTGGGGCGATAGTTGGAGAGTTCCGCTGAGTCCGCGCCAGGTTTTTTAAGTAGCGGGACTAGGATGGCCTCTTTGAAGGATCTGGGAACAGTACCTGTGCTGAGCGAGCCATTCAAGAGAGGTAGGATGCATTCAGGTAAGGAATGACATACACTTCGTAGGACTGAGGGTGGGCAGCCATCGTTCGGGGAACCTGATTTTATCCGGGACGCAAGCTGTACTAGGGAAATAGGGTTGATGGGGGGAATTCGGTGAAGGCGGAAGGGTTGTTAAGGGGAGTTTCCGGAGTGGTGATCTGAGGGACGGTGGAGATCGATGCCTTGATTTTATTAATTTTTTCGACGAAGAAGAGGTTGAGAGCGTCAAAAGTTTCTTGGGTGGGGGTTTGGCCTGGGAGGGTTCTGTCGTCAGATGTCAGTTTGTTCATGATTTTCAAAATCTCTTTAGATTTGTTGACCAAAAAAGAGATTCGGTCAGAAAAGTGAGTTGATTTGGCTTAGAGTATTGCGATTTTGTAGTCTCTGCGGGCTGAGGTTTATTGTGATCTGGCTGGTTCGGAGTAGTTGCGTCTCCATGCCCTTTCTAGCTGACGTACCTTCAGTTTAAATTTTTTGAGGTCGTCCGAGAACCAACGATGGGAGTTGTGGTGTCTGGTCGGGGGGAATTTGATTAAGGGGGCAAATTGGTCACTGGCTGACTGCAGCCAGAAGCATATGTCACTTTCTAATTTGTCAATGTTGGTACGCGAAACGAGGGCAGGGCGGGTGTCTGAGAGAGTCGCAAGAAATCCTTCGGAGTCATAGGCGTTCCATTTGCGAGATAGACCACCGGCCATCAGTGGGGTGGGGGGATTGCCACTGATTGTAAGAGTGGTATCTATTAAGTGGTGGTCTGACCAAGTACAGGGTGAGACGGAGGGGGGAGAAAGAGTTAGGTTTTGGGTCCATATTTGGTCTAAAATGTGGCCCTTAATATGTGTAGGCGAGGAGATTTGTTGAGACAGGTTGAGGCTAGTGAGGGCCTCGAAGACCTCCAAGGCGTGGGGCCCAGCGTTGATGTCATTAAACCAATAATTAAGGTCGCCGAAAAGGGCGAATCTGGGGTGAGAAGTGAGAAGGTTGATCAGCTGATCGGTCAGAGTGGCCGCGAAGGAAGGCATCGGTTGGGGGGGGCGGTAAAGAAGAAGGAGAGTTAAGGCCCCGCTATCCGTTTTTAGGCAGAAGGTAAGGTTATCTACTCCCAGGAGTGAGATGGATGGAGTAGAGATGAAGTTAAGGCGTTTGGAGATTATGGCCGCTACCCCGCCCCCAGGGCGGTTTCCTGGCCGATCGGCGCGGAGGATGTAATAGTCTGGGGGGAGGGCCACCAGAATGTCAGGAAGCGAGTCCGCAGTCAGCCAAGTTTCAGTGAGCAGGAGGACGTCCGGTTTCTCGTTGGATAGAAGGATGAAGATGTCGGTGTGATGTTTAACCAAGGAGCGGGTATTTAGATAAAGAACTCTGATGGTGGTATTGCTCTTGGTAGGCTGGGTAGGGGGGGTGGCCAGATTGGTGGAGCACCGATCAGATAGGGCGATACCGGTCATGGAGATGCGTCTGATGGTAGAAGGGGAGGGAGTGAGGTTGGGGAGTTGTAGATCCCTCAGGGAGTCGGCCGAGTAAGTGATGGTATGGCCGGCCTGGCTGACCCCTGGGCCCGGTCTGGCGCGGACGGGCGCAGACGGGCTTCCCTTTGGCGCGCCTTCGGCGCGCTGGTGGCGCGCCCGCTGCGCTCGCCCGTTGCACGTTCGGGGAATGCACATTGATATAGTGTGTGATGGGCGTGGCCTCGTAAGAGTGGGCGTGACCAAGGTCTTGGCACGAGGATGGCGTCAGTGTCGATCTCAACCCGCAGCAGCGCTAATATCCGCTGCGCGGGGGAATTTGGCAGAGTGCAGCTTAGAAAGTGCCCAGAAGTAAGTGGATTACAAGTAAAATTACATAAAATACAGTGGTTTTAAAAGCAAATTAGCCAGCGTTTCCTCCCGGCTGTGCCTCAGGAGTGATCAATGTCCTATGGCGTGCTAGTTGTCAGCGCGGCTTATATAGGTGGGGCGGAGTGGGCATGGCCTCGTAAGAGTGGGCGTGGCCAAGGTCTTGGCGCGAGGATGGCGTCAGTGTCGATCTCAACCCGCAGCAGCGCAAATATCCGCTGCGCGGGGGCTGCTCTGTGGTGATCAATATAATATAAAAATTCAGAAGAATTAAGTAATCCAGTTCTCACATTTTTCCTTAAGATCATTATATTCTATTTGGTTAGAGTTTCGTAACTTCCTCGGAAGTAGGTAGTACTTTTACTCATCAGTCGTCAGTCCGCACATAGGTGCATTTCTCTGGGATGTAACAATATTTGTTGCAAATTCAATCAAGTGTGCTACAAGTAAGAAGTGAGTCTATTGAAGACCAGAACACTAGTGGAAATGTTACAGAAAGTTCTCATAGCGGTTGGGTGACAGCTTTCACATGATGTAGCGTTGGCTAAGGAAAGAAAGCTTTTGGGGCCTAAAAGGAAAACAGCTGAATCACCACAATAATATTATTTAATATCACTTTTCTAAATGCTTTAGCTTTTCAAGTTAATCCAATGCATTGCTCTCATGTGATACAAATCAGTATTAAGCACTACTAAAACCTTTTTTTTCTTTCAAGTGGCATTCGAGTACTATTTTTGTACGTTGTCATGTGAGTTTATTTCAGCAGATTACATTTTAATGCACGTTAAAATATAGTAATTATAAACTCTTTAGGTTAGTATTTGTTTTTCATCTTTTCTCATAAACACGTAAAGGCATTTGTATAAAATTGTCTTTTCTTAACATAACTTTTTGTTGCCATATAATCATTATTCTAACATTCTGCATGCTTTTATGATGCAGTATCTGAAACATGACTATACAGATGTAATTTCTCTCAGTAGATAAACATATCATTGTTTTAGTCTCATCCTTTGAATGAGTGTTGTAAATTGGTTTCTTAGGTAGGAATTGGTAAAGGTGGATGCATGATGGCATCCACGCTCTATCAGGGGCCAATAGCCACTCCACTTTGAAAAAAAGCCCTGTTGGATGAGGTCTTCAGGGCCAGGCCTTGTGGGCTACCACCCACTGCACAGTGAGGGGTTGGCTGTATGCGGGGAGGGTTGGATTTAAATATGGTAATTAAAAATTACTTTATCCTAAAGAAAAGCCTAGAAATTTGCTGAAAAAACAAAGGTTAAAGTAACAATATATTTGGGTGAAATGGTCAGTAACATTTATAGTTATGTCAAGTAACTTTAGCCTTCTCCCTAAGTTAACTATATTCATACTGTCGCCGTGCTCTGTTAATTACCCCACATATTCCCTCACTCATGACATCTTCTATGACATCTTTGATAATATCACTGCACAATTTGCAGTGAAATTATTGATGAGAAAACTCTGCCTGGTGGGGTATGAGTTATAGTTACCTTAGGGCACAAATTGTATTTACTGGTGATAACTGTGCTTATGACTGGTGAATTTTAGTGTATTTTAATGTTTAAAACATTTAATTTCACCTAACTATAACGAAACTTCAAACTTTGTTTATTTTCAGTGAATATATATATATATATATATATATATATATATATATATATATATATATATATATATATATTATCTACTGGCGGTCGCCAGTAGATAGTTATAGTTAGGACCGTGTTTCCATAGGAAATCTCAAAATTCTATTTTGAATAACTTTGGCGCCGGTTGACGAATCTTCGCGAAATTTTCAAAACTAATGGGGCGCTCCGCTCAGCTCCTACCCTGAAAGTCTTGGGGTGATTTGTCAAGCGGGGGCCGAGAAAAAAGGGGGGTCCCAAAACATGTTTTCCCCATGCATTTTTCCATAGGACCTTTAGTCGAATGTACAGCCCGAACGGCTGAACAGAATTACTTGAAATTTGGCAGAGAGGTAGTCCTCAGGTCAGGGAAGTGCCTTTTGCAGGTCTGGTGTCAATCTGTTCAGTATTTCCTGAGAAAATAGCATTTAAAAGCATATAAATATCTCTACGCGCGCACCATGCGCGCACGGTGCGCGCACGGTGCCGTGCGCGAGCGAAATTCTGATTGGTTGTTAGATGTCAGTCAACATTCGAATCGGTCAAAATCAGGAAGTGTCGGCCGCCATTTTGTTTCTCGCACTGAAACGGAAAGGGGGAAAAAGGTGGAAAACGCGAAAAGGGGGCAGGGAAGAAAGTTCCTGACCCCCTAGCCTTTGTCAGGGGGTCACAGAAGGACCCCCAAGGGTGAAAAAAACATTTTATATTTTTCTATAAAAATCGCAGGGTGCGCGCAAGGTGCGCGCACGGTGTATGGTGCGCGTAGTGCACCATACGCCCAATGTGTGCGCACGGTGCGCAAAGCGCACCGTGCGCGCACCGTGCGTGCACGGTGAAATACCTTAAAAATATATATATATTAATAAATACATAACTTAGCATTTAAAAAACCGTACAAATTCACTGAAAAAACCATAGGTTTCACACACGTTATAGTTAGGAATTAGCATTTAAAAACCTTGCAAATTCACTTAAAAAACCATAGGTTTCACACAGGTTATAGTTAGGTGGATATTTCACTCGTAAAAAACCAATGAAATTCCCTCATCTTCTCCTATGTCAAAGCGCACCAATGGATCCATCCGTTCCCTAAATTTTGCCCAATCCCTGTCCTTAACCCTCGTACTGGCGTCCCAGCTAGCGAAAGCATCAGAGGATGGAAAACCATTGAAGAAGTGACAGAAGTAACAGGTGCAAACGTAGTCAATGGTTGCACTGGAGGAGAAAGAACAAAGGCCACAGGAGTCGAAATGATAGATGTACTAGAAGCCACAGTCAGCAAAGATGGCGTAGACAAAGAAGAAGCAGAGGGTACTGTAGCCAAAGTCATAGAAGCAACAGTCTCCGATACAGGAATGGCGGCAGGCTGTGGTGACTGTAAAGGAACAGTGCGATATATCCTCTGCAGGGCATAAGTAGGCGGGGTAGAGTATGTAACAACTCCTCTACAAAAGTATCATTTTCCTCATAGGCCAAATAAGACTTGTCAATATGCAATCGAACTCTACTATCTTCACATTCAACTCCTGACTCCTGTTTTTCCCTATCATATGCCACAGCTTTCTGTGCCAATGCTTGCATTTTCCCTTTCTGTGCATCCCGGTTCCATCTTTAACCGCCTCTATCAGGCCTCCTTCTGCCAAGTTCCGAGGGAATTAAACATCAAGTGCCTACTTTGTCTCTTAAATAACTGTTCCCGTAAAAACCCAATCTTCTGTTCTTCAAAAGAGCCTGTCAAAGGCCACTGCAACTCGGCATTGTCGCTCGTATATTTGTGCCATAATGTACTAAACATAATATGGCCAAGACTATTTTTCACATACAAACTAGGGCCCCCTCAGGAGGCGTGGGCCGAGCCTCTTCCAACCGAGCATCTGCAGAATGACAACACAAATTCCAAAGTTAGCTCAGGCCAGCCATTTTGAAAGAAACATGGAATTGTTAGCTTTACCTGGCAAAATATTTGCAAATATTTTTTTATCAAAGCAGTCCTTAGACTGTACCAAACGCAAACCCAAACAATACCATATCCACAAAGAACCAAAACAAACTCACCTGTTATCAGAAATTCAACAAACCAGTTCTCCACTGCCGACTCTTTAGACCAAACGTTCAGATCCAAGGGTTTCACCATTCAGGGCTGCAGTTGGGATGACCACTGGGCGAGGCACCGTCTGGAGGGATCGAAGGAGCAGCTACGAGTGACAAACATTCTTCATGCAGGGTTCCCTGAGCCATCAGTCCTACCTGACGATGTCCTCGGCCTCCCCCCATCTGCAGAAAGGGGATGGATCAATCACCCAAAGGAGTCCCTGTTCGTGTGCCAACTGAAGGAAGTGATCCATTTAAGGCCACTCGAGTCACTAATAACCACCTCTCAGCCTTCTGTACTAAATGAAGAGTTGGTCAGACAGTAGAGAATACAAACCAATAATTGTTTATTCATATACACTTAGAGCGGAGCCCCATCTGCACAGTCGCTGAGAGTGCTACAGAGGAAACTGAAATCAACAAGCATAAACATACATTATGTGCGTTTCGTAACTGGGCGAAACACGCCCACAGTGGAATTTTCCAGCCAGGTGAAGTTAAACAGTGTAATACAGGAAGAGCGGTTTCAGCGCTCCTATCTTACACAAAGTATCGTAGTCCAAGGTCATTCTATTCGGAGCCCGCCACCAGACAAGGGTGAGAAGGCCTCTATCTAGTGAGAAATCTAAGTACTAACATGAATGGTATGCTTATTACTAAAACAAGACACAGCTGAGGAATCGAAACTTTCAGGGGAGCATTTCTCGTACGTGAACTGGATCATTTTCGAACAGCCTAAAATGGTGCCCAAATAGAAAATGGTGCAGCGAATGCTAACTTACATTAAGCACTGCGTAAGCATAAACGATATTCTAACATTACCTCGGAAATGGCTGCAACCAACCCTATCATATTTGGTGTCAAACATGTTGGAATCATACCCCCACACTGGTAACCGGTGTGAGAGGTATGATTTCACTCACCAGGAAGGGCCTTTGTGGGGCCCTCTGTGTTCCCGGTACCAGCCTACTAGATCTGGATAGCACAACATGGTTGCTGCTGACCAGAGACACATTTCCGCCCTCCTGCTGCTGAGCCAAGCTTATGCAGAGGAAGGCAGAACAATAGGCATCCTGTCACAGGGAGGTGCGACCACCTCCCAGACAGGATTTAGTGTACTAGGGATGGGTGGGTTTGCTTGCCAGTGCCTGAAAACCTGCAGGAGGGGCACATTTGGTGTCCCTGTGCATAGTCCAGTTCAAGCCAGTCCTGGGAGCCATTGGCTCCCACTCTGGCGGGATACTGGACAAAGGATATGGGAGTAACCTCTCCCCTGAATCTTTCCAACCCCCTCCCGTGGGTACTTAAGGGCTTACCTGGTTGTAGGACCTTAGATTTGTCATGGACAAAATTCAGAATTAAAACCACTGCACTTCTACTATCTGGGCACTCTGGACTTTGCTGGACTTCGTTTGGGCCTGACTTCATCTCCCTTCCTGTCTGCTGCATCGTCTCTGCCTTCTCTAGGAACCTTCCAAGGCCTGTGAAGCATCAAGGACAACCAAAGTAATCTCCCTTGGTGTGAAGGAGTCACTCCCCTGCATTCGCAGGCACCACAACGAAGACGACCGGTCTGCAGATCCCATGCTCCTCCGGAATCAATTGGCTCTGCAATTTAGTTGGTGGTTTTCCTCAGCCCCCGAGGCCTGCTCTCCCCTCCGAGCAAGTTTGAGGCCAGCAGCTTGAGGGAGTTGCAATAACCAAACCCCTGTGTACCGCATAGTTGTAAAGGCTTGTTGACTTCTTTGCAAGAAGATCTCCAGGCTCCAAGTAGCCCCAACCCTGGGCACCTTCCATGACCAGAATCTTTGGCCACACTGCATTGTGTGCATCGTGGACGGCCTCTTTTCGTGAGCTGCTGGAGGTCCTCTCAGGTCTCCTGTGCAATTGGCCTGTGGGTCCATTTGAGGGTCACCTTTGATTTCCTTGGTCTCCCCTGATTGTTCAGGCCTGCCCTGACTCCCATGCACAAGGTGAGTCTCCTGGACCTTGTTGGTCCGAACCGTACACTTTCTTGACTTCCTGCGTGGGTTGATTTTGCCAAGGCTTTTTGGTGCTCCCGCCGGAAACCGACCCCTCAGCTCTTGATATGCCTCATGGGACAGCTCGTATCTGGCTCCTGGTCTTCCTCAGCGTCGCTTGGTCCCTACAACTGCAGAATCAAGGTCAACGACATCTATCCTAAAGCACCCGACATCAGTGGGCATTCGTCTACCAAGCCCCCGGTCACTCCCCAGTGACACAGACTCTGTCCCTTTCTGCTTTCAGGTACTCTTCTCCAAGAATTCACGTTTGGATTCTTCCGGACACTTACTCCTCTTCCAGCAGCGGCACTTTCCTGAAGTGCTCCATTGGGTTCGACAGTGGTTTCCGTTGCCATTTCACACCTATGCACCCTGCTTCCCCGGGATAGGTAACTTGGGTACCACAGTATCCACTGGTGACTCTCCAACCTTCTGTCTTCTACGGGGTTTCTTCAGGGTCTGCTGGGAAGGGTCTTTAATCTTTAAAATTCCAACCGCGACTTCCACATAGACTTGTATCGAGCATGCAGTCGTGTTCACACACTGCACACACACTCCGTGGGGTCACTGTCTACTCACCTTGCATGGTTCCTTTGGGTCTCAGCAATTCTATGTCCCCCGTCATTGTCCTGACTGGAGTCGTGGTTCTTATACCACTTTCTTAGTATATGGTTTGATCCCCTCCTGGGGCACGCTGTGTATTAGTGCTATTTGCTGTGATTTCTTTGCTAAAGTATTGTGTGCTTTGTGTATATCTTTGTGTAGGAGATACTGCAACGTACTAGATAGTGTTATATAATAAATTCATATTTTTATAACTACTGTGTGGTTCTCTTTTCATTTAACCTATACTATAAGATTGCATTCTGCTGAAACAAGCTGCTTTACACTCCTTCAAGACTAAGCCTGAAGGCTGCTCTCCACAGCTCAATTGGATAGCTTTCTTTTTTAAGTTTAGAAAGCTTTATTAAGCATCATAAACCAAGTAAAACATCAGTACAGAGTAAAACAAAGGCAATGCAATAGTACAATAATAAAATCCAAATTATACAATTTAGCAAATGCCAATAGAAAAATAGGGAATATACTTAGTGAAAAAGCATTTTAAAAAATGTTGATTAAAGGGCAGGGAGGGTAGAGAAGAGAGGAGAGGAGAAGGAAGAGGAGGGGAGGGGGGAAATGCAAACAATGTACAGAATAAGCATCATATAATTACCGTAAGTTAATAAATGCACATATGAAGTAGAAGAAGCGGTATGAGAACAATGACCAAGGAAGAGAAAAAAAAAAAAAACAATAAAACAGCTGTTTAAGGGGCAGATTGGGAGAGAAAATTAGTTAATGGCAATCATAACAAGTCTTTTTTGATCAAAAGAGGAGCAGTGGTGGCAAAAGCACGATCCAGCCGGTGGTGATGGCACAATAGGTTCCACCATGCATTGTACGAGATCTTAGAAGTATCTTTCCAATTAGTCGTGATAATCTGTAAAGAAATGGCTATATACAAATCTATAAATTTACGTACATTGCTAGAAACATTCCATATAGGAGCGATACCACCCAGAAAGATATGGACAATCTCAAAAGTGTGGTCAATGGCTAGGATTTCATTCAATTTAGACCAAATAAGGGACCAGAGGGATTTAACCAACGGGCAGTGAAAGAATTTGAAACGAAACAAATCAGAGGGAGTAAAAAAAAGTTTGTTGTAAAAAAAATACAAAGTATGAGTGGTGCTTGCAGAACGCGAAGCAGTGTGCAATTTTGACCATAAGGAGTTCCAAACCTGAAGGGAAAACTCATGAGCTAGATCCATTTCCCAGGAAAGTTCAAGTTTGGACTTGGTTCTTTCGGCAGGAGAAAGGGAGAGCAATTTGTAGATGGCAGCAGCTTTAAGAGGAATAGAGAAGTCTGGTAGAGGGAAAGTGGTTGAGTCCGTAGTAGAGAGTGAAGCACCATGAGAGATAAAGTGATCTAAAGAATTTTTAAGCAAGGGATACTGAGAAGAGTGGGCGTTGGAAAGGTGAAAAGAGGCACGAATGTCGGAGAAGTCACGCAGGGAGTTATTGCTGAGTAAAGAGTCAAAAGTAATAATGCCTTTATCAATCCATTCTTTCCAAAAGAGCGCTTTGTGATTAATCTTAACGAATTTGTTATACCAAATTGGGATTAGGGAATGAAATTGCAACTGCGAGAGAGAAGAGCAGAAGACAGAAAGGGCAAGTGCTTTAGAGTGTCTGAAGATAGGAGTGAGAAAACGTTGCGGAGGATGAGACAGCCGAGCAGCCACAGCAAATGAGAAGGGCGAAAGCTGCGCAAGTTCTATAGCGCTCCAGGCTGTTAGAGGGGGGTCAGACAAGTCAGAAAGAAACGGCCAAATTTGTTTCAAAGTAAAAGCCGAATGAAAACGAGTAATGTTGGGGAAGTTAACTCCACCCAAATCTTTGGGTTGCTGAAGACGGGAGAGAGAAATCCTCGCCTTACGTTTATTCCATAAAAATGAGGTAAAAATACGGTTTATGGTTTTAAAAAAATAGAGTGTGTTAGACCTGGCACCTTGGCGTGAGTTTCCCCTCCACTTTTTGATGGTGTGCCTCGATTGTTTTGCTGGTGTTGTCCGCTCAGGGCACTGCGCCACGGCTAATCCGTGCCGCAGTGCAAGTGCTCCCTAGGTAAAGTGTACCTGTAATTGATGCTCATGATTGGTTTATTGGATTTACTGTCAGTCCCCAGTAAAGTGCACCAGGGGTGCCAGGGCTTGTGAATGCCAATGCTGCTGGTGGGCTTGCAGCGCTGGTTGCGCCACCCACAGAAAGCGGCCTTGTAAAATGTGACTAGGGTCTGCCACCGCAGACCCTGTGCGCGGTCTGGGACCGTCTCACTGACTGCGCAAGTGCCCCCACTTGCCAGTCCCTAAACCTTCCCTTAACTACATATTAGCCACCCCTCTGGTAGGCCCAAGGGCAGGGTGCATTGTAGGCATAAGGTAGGACATGCCCTGATGTGTGTGGCATGTCTTAGTAGTGAATTACAGCCATTTTCGTTTTTCACTATTGAAGGCTACCTGCTCTCCATAGGCCAGAATGGGCTGCTGGAGTCACTACATGCTGTGACCCCAGTGGACTCAGAGAGCATGGTAGAATGTCAAGTTTAGTATGCCTGAACTCAGAATAATAAAATACTTCTTGTCGTCAAGTTTATTTTAATATCCTGGGTTTGCAATTACTACTTTTAGAAAGTTAGTATTTACTGACCTGGCCATTCAGTCCGCCTCTGCTGTGTGTGTGTGTGTTCTGCCTAGCAACAGTAAGGAGCAGGGGTGGGGAATCCCCAGAGACAGGTTGGCTGCCAGGCGGTGGGTAGAGAGATGACACCAGGATGGGTGGGAGGAGTACACCTTGACTCTTGAATAGACCTGTGCTCTGCCACCACAAAGCCGGCGCCGCCCCCTGTGGAGCGGCTGATGTCTCTGCCCTGCTGCTGAAAGGAAAGAGCAGAGTCACCATAACAAAGTGCTCCAGAACTGGACTGAGCCGGGCCCAGGCCCCCTGGCGCTAAAGAACAAAAGAATCACTGTATAAAAGTAGGAGCCTGGCTCCTAAGAAATCAGAATCCTGTTTTACCACAAAGAACCTCTGCCCGACTAGAAGGAGAAGAAGACGCTGGAGGAGCTGGCCTGCTGCTTGCCTTGCTGAGAAAGGAGAGGAAGAGACTACTGAAAAGACTTTGCTACTTTGTGCTTTAAACATTCTCCAAGGGCTTGATCTGAGCTTGCCCCCTGAACTGAACCCCAGGACCAGTGGGTTCTCTGTGCTTTTGCTCGTCCTCCGATTCGAGCCGTGTGTGCATCCCGCTGGAAAGAAACTGGGCCCCTCAACGCCCCTCCTAGGGCCGTGACACTCAGGAGCTCGCCTGCCACAACCCCGTGAGAGCCCCGCTCCGTCCGGAGCCGCTCTCTGTCCCCGGGCTAAGCCGCCTGCGCCCCTGTCACCGCCTGCCACTGGAGCGCGCTGAACGCGCTATCACCCCTCCCGCCTGAAACAGTCCGACGACTGTGATCTACGCCGGGTCATCCAGCTGCACCGACCGTGCCCTGTGACCCCGCTTCGCTATCCCCGGACACCTCAGGCCGCGCCGCCCCCGCTGTGGAGACCCCCCCTGCACCGCCGTGCTGAGGGTCGCTGGCCGCGCCTGCCTACCTGCCCGCACCCGCTGATCGAGGACCCAAGACCACTTCCCAAGCTGAGAGTCGCACCGACCTGTGCCGATTCTCCACATCACGGAAGAAGTTCCAGTATCGGGCTCGGGGCCCGCAACGCCTTATTTCCCCGTTCGCAGGAGTCGATCCCTGTAAGTACTGGAACCACAAGTGACATTTGCAAGAGACTGCAAAGTATCTATTTGAAGCTATGAACAAAGAACATTTGCCTGCTTTACAACCTGGTGGCATAGCGAAAACGTTATTGGTCTGAGATATATATACCTATTTTTACATAAAGAAGCGTATTTTTCTACATGTCCCAGTCTGGTGTCCGTTTCTGGGGGTATTGATGTATTTACTGTGTGTGTGATTGTAAGTGCTTAACCAACAACGCCTGAGGTATCGCCTTGGCTGCTCACGCCACGCACCTAGAGGGTGAACAAGGGTCATTCACAAGGGGTTATCCTGCGCCCTGACGTAGAGGAGAGGGTTCCTGCTTGACACAAGGGCAACCTTGCGCCAACCAGAGACCCCCAAGTCTAACAGAGTGGAAGGGAAATTGGAAGCATTGAAAGGTAAAAGTTGACAATGGGAGACAATGGGAAGAAGCATCATTTTAATGGTGGCCAGCCTCCCCCACCAGGATAAGAAAAGGGGGGACCAACGTTCTATAAGAGAAGAGAGCTTTTTAACTATATCCTTCTGATTGAGCTTAATAGTGTCTCTAATAGTGCTAGCATAAAGAATTCCTAAACATTTAATATTACCAGAGTTCCATTCAAAGCCTGAACCCTGAAACATATGAGGAAGGCAAAATTTATTAAGTGGTAGAACCTCAGACTTATCTATATTGAGTTTATATCCAGAAACCAAAGAATATTCTTGTAACAAGGAGAAGAGTGAGGGTAAAGAAGTAGATGGGTTAGAAATGTAAAGCAAAATGTCATCAGCATAGGCCGTAAACTTAATGTCAATGTTGTGAAATATGAAACCTGTATAGGATGGTGAACGAAGAATTTTTTCCAAAAAGGGTTCTAACGCAAGAATAAAAAGAAGAGGAGAGAGAGGACAACCTTGTCTGGTGCCTCTATGCAGAGAAAAGTAAGGGGATTGGGACCCGTTAACCCAAATGGAAGTAGAGGGAGCAGAATATAACAATTTAACATAATGAATGATGGTAGGACTAAAGCCATGCCACCGCAAAGCACCAAACATAAAATCCCAACAGACTCTATCGAACGCTTTCTCAGCATCTAAAGTAATGGCAGCGATTGGAGAATCCATTTTGGAGGCCAAATGAATAATGTTAAGAAAAGTTCTAGAATTGTCAGTAATGGATCTACCTTTAACAAACCTGGATTGATAAATGTTAGTGAGATCAGGAATAACTTTATTGATACGAGAGGCCAAAACTTTAGCGTAAATTTTACAATCAGTATTTATTAAAGAAATAGGTCGATAGTTTTTGCAAAGGGAGGGGTCTTTATCTTTTTTAGGGATTAAGCATAACTTAGCCTGAGTGAAAGAGCCCTGGGACTCTCCCTGAGCAACAAAGGAGTTAATCAAAGAAAATAAATGAGGTAGTAGGATGTCCTTAAAGTGGAGAAAAAAACGAACCGTAAAACCATCGGGGCCCGGAGTTTTATCTTTGGGAAGAAGAGTAATAGCATTAAGTAATTCTTTCTCTGAGAGAGGAGCGTCCAGGGAGGAGAGATCCGCAAAGCTATCCGAGGGCTTGGGGAGAGACTGAAAGAAGGAGTCAATTTGAGAAGGCGAGGGAGCGGATTCGGGCGTATAAAGTGTGGAGTAATATTGAACAAAACAATCAAGAATTTTATCATCAGTATACTGAGGAGTCCCTTGTGAGTCAGTAATAGTTATTATTTTAGACTTTTGTTTTTTAATTTTAAGATAAGTAGCAAGAGACTTACCAGCCTTATTGCGTCCCCCGTACATTTTGGAATGAAAATTGAGAAGATTATTACAAGCAGAATCCCAAGAGTGTTTATTATATTGCATTTTTGCTTTGATGAGGGAAGAGAGTGATTCTGAGGAGTTGGTGGTAAAATAGAGATGCTCCAGGCCCTTAATTTGTTTAAGAATTTGGGCCGACTTTGATAAAGCCGTTTTCCTTTTCCGAGAGACAAAAGCAATATTAAAACCTCTAGCAGCAGTTTTGAAGGAATCCCAAATGGAGTGAAAATGAGGAGTAGAATGGAGATTATTTATAAAAAATTCCTTTGCAAAAGAAATAAACTGCTCAACAAACTGTGAGTCTAGGAGGAGCGAATTATTAATGCGCCAACGCTTGGAAATGGGAGTAGGTGAGGGAAAGTCCATATCAATAATAACCGGAGCATGGTCAGATATATGAATTGAGCCAATTTCCGAGTTAATCATAAATTGGAATAAATGCTGTGTGAGAAAAAGATAATCTATACGGGAATGTGAGGAGTGTACTGGAGAAAAAAAGGAAAATTCTAAAGTATCTGGATGAGAAAGTCTCCATGAATCAATAAGGCCTCTAGAGGAAATAGCATTAAAAAAGGACTTTTGCATCTTATTGGGAACATATCTGGTGTGTGATTTACGATCTAAAAATGGGTCCATTAGTAGGTTACAGTCACCACCCACCACCAAATTATCGCTTGCATGAGAGGAAAGAAGCTTCGAAAAATCCCTCCAAAAGGATAAATCATCACCATCAGGGCCATAAACATTACAAAAGGAAAATTGTGTATTATTAACAGTAACATCTAAAAATTGCCATCTACCACACGTATCATGGAGCTCACTGTGCAACTGAACAGATAATGACTTATGAAACAAAATAAGAACGCCATTTTTACTATTGACTGCTGGGGAACAGAACGCTTCCCCAACCCATTGTCTACGCAGTGAAGACAAATCTTGAGAATTAAGGTGGGTTTCTTGCAACAGTGCAACATGACATTTCAACCTTGCTAAATGAGATAGTACACGTTGTTTTTTGACAGGGTTGCAAATGCCTTTAACATTCCAAGAAATAACACGAAAACCATTCATTTTTGGAAATAAAGTAAAGATAAGCAGAAAAGAGTATGGAAGTTAAGACAGGATAGAGAATGAAAAGCAGACTGAAAATGGAAGTTAAATAAATAGGATACTGAAAGAAGTACCATGATTGGAAAGAAAAAAAAGAAAATGTGGAGTGTATCAAAGAGTGGAGAGGTTGCCAAAAGAGTAGAGATGACAGGGATAAAAAGGAGTGAGGAAAGGGAGGATACGCAGCAAAAAGGGGGAAGGAGCGAAGAGGAAAAGGGGAAGGATAGCGAGGAGGGTGCAGGGGTACATAAACCCCCAGAAGGCATCCAAAGGAGGGTGACAAAAAGCCAGCAGACTTTAGCCACAGAAAACGGTTGAACAAAAAACATTACTGTGAGAGGGGGGCGGCGAAGAACAAGACAGCCGCACCGAGAGGAGTACATAAGAGAACATACTACGAAACAGACTAATAAACAGATAAATAAAAAAAAATAAAAAAAACTGAAAGACGAAAGACTATATTATATAAAACTAGAACTGGTAGTATCAAATAAGACAAGTGAAGGGACTTACCAAACATCTAGGGAAAGAAACAGCAACGGGAGGGGATAAACACTGTATACAGCAGGATGGGACAGAGGATGACCTTGACAAGAACACCACATAGGGAATTCCTGCAAAACAAGAGGAAAAACCAGGAGTGAGCCAAAGAAGCGCACAAACTGCATGACTTATAACAAAACAGTTTTAGAACAAACACAATGGTCAAATACCCAAAAAAAAAAGAAATACAACTAGGGTTTGCTCAATTCCATAAGCTCTCCCTTGTGAGTATGTATAAACTTCCGCAAATCGGCAGGATCCTCAAAACTAAAAGTTCTCTCCTTATAAGTCACCTTGAAAAAGCAAGGGTGGATTAGACCATAGCGTGCATTCATAGATCTCAAGGCAGGCCTGAGGTCCAAAAATTCCTTGCGACGGGAGGCCGTAGGCTTGAAAACATCCTGAGTGAAGAAAACCTTGTGCCCCGACCAAATCATTTGCTTGTGCTGCTTAGCAGCCTGGAGGATGGACATAAGGTCTGAATAAAGGAGGAAATATGCAATAATTCCCCGAGGTTTAGATGCAGAAAATGTATTCCTAGGTCCCAGACGATGAGCACGTTGTATGTTGAAGTCAGAGGATTTCGGGAGGCCAACAATTTGAAGAACCTGAGACTTTAGGAATTGGATCATATCGGACCCTTCCGAACCTTCCGGAATACCATAAATGCGCAGGTTGTTGCGCCTATTGCGATTTTCCAAATCCTCCGCAGCCTTCTTGAGCTGGCCAACCTCTTTGGTAAGAGCGTCAACCTTAGTGACAACATCCTGGGCGTCACTGATCCTCTGTTCCACCTCAGAAAGTCTCGTATCCAAACTAGACCACTTTTCATCTAACCTCTGAAGTGTAGCAACAGTGTCTGTCATAAAAGGACGAATAAGGCGTAACTCCTCCATAATGTCTTCAAGAGTGAGAGGCAGCGGAGACTTATTTGGGGAAGGCGGGTCTTTTTTAGTATGCTTGACAGAAGGGTTACCTGAGTCCTTCCTACCCCCAGTGGAGCCACCATGAGGTTTAGTTGAGTGTGCACCCTCCATATTGATGGTATCTCAACCAACTACGACACAAATAACAAATGGAGGAATGCAGGCAGGACAGCGGTGATATTGGTTAGTCAATAGCAAGAGGAAGCGCAGCCGAAGACGGAAGTTCCAGGAGACAACGCAGCGAAGGATACTGGGAAGTTGAAAGCACAACTGAAGAAAAAAGCGAAGAAAGTGGCAAAAGAAAAAGGAACCAGCAGTGCCAACAGTCAAAATTGACCCAAAAAAATAAAAATAAAATAAAAATGAGGGTGTGTCGTAATATTGAAGAAGGCTGGAGATGACGCTTGAGGTAAACAGACCTGGCTTCTCTTACATTAGCTGTTGAAGAATATAATCCAAGGAATCCACAGAGGTAGCAAAGGAGTTCCACCACTAACAATTTTTTGCGCAAAAAGATGACATAATATGAACCAACGCAGCAGCCACAGTGACACCATTGAAGAACAACAGGGAGCTGGTCAAAGAACTCAGTGGCAGCAGAAAGATAGAAAAAAAATGCTGTAGAAAAAACAAAATGGCGGCCGCCATCTGAGGGAAGCAGAAAATGCGCAATTAAAAGGACAAGAAGACCGCATTTTGGTCAAAAAAACTTGCCAAGTCAGACTCTGTAGTTTCCTATTGCGAATTCCATCCTGGAAACATAGCTCCGTTGCATGCAAGAGCAGCCTTCACGCTCGGATCGGCTTCGTTCTCACGGAGCTCGTCACCCGGCGGCCATCTTGAATCGCCGCTCCGCGCAACTCCCAATTGGATAGCTTTCTAAAGGTTGTTAAATCACCATAAGGGCTGTCTGGACTTTGCAAGGTGCCCACTTACATTAGTGGATGTCATATACTAGGCCAGCATTTCACACTCCCCATCTCTGAAGTCTCGGGGTGGACGATCCTCTAGCCAGAAAGAAGAGTGTTTTTCCTTCATAGACGACTTTGAGTTTCTCCGGCAATAATAGCATGCATGTACGTAGAGGGCCCTTAACAAATGTTTTGACTGAGTCACAGGTGCGTCTCTGTACCTCATGGTAGTTGTCTGGGAACACATGTTTTCCTGGCAGATTCCACCTAAACCTCATACGTCCTGTAATATTATGTCTTGATCTTGAAAGCTCAAGAACAGTTAATTACCAGCCGTGGATGTGCTCGTGCAGGAGTTTTGGCACTTAGCACCCGGTGGGCTCGCTCTACAACAAAGCAGGATGAGAAATGTTCAGGGGGAGGGAGGTTCTCAGCCAACCATTTTTCTAAGAAATGTGCTCATATTTCGACACTCAACCCCCCCTGGAAAGCCTAGGAAACGCAAGTTATTCCTCCTTGCATAGTATTTGGCAACATCGACCCCCCAGACCACTACTTTCATGGTTGCACTGAGCTCTGTGACTTCTATACTGAGAATGTGGACAATGTCTTCCCCTTCTGATATTCTGTATTCTGCATGGTAACAATTTCTGAGACATTTCAAAGCTCTTGTTGGAGTAGGGTGACTTGAGAGCGCACCATCCCTGTTTTCCCCTCCAGGGCTTCTTTTGAGGAATGTATAGCATATAGGAGCTCTATGTTATCTGGCATATTGGATGTCCACTCCTCTGACTCGGACGGGGGGGGGGGAGGAGGCACCATCTTCGGGTAATGGTCCATTTCCCTTTGTTTGGATGGCTTGGGTTCTTTGTCCTCGACCATGTTTATGGGAGAGGGGCCCCGCAGATGTTTAGAGAGAGTGGGAAGAGGAAGCAGGGGGAGATGCGGATGTGGTCTGGGCGTTGACAAGAGCTCCTGTCCTTTGCCTTCACCTTGGGATTTTTATCTCAGGGGTTATTACACTGTGCTGTTGGGGTTCTTGTCACTGAGTAAGGTGGTCTACTTTCTGTGAAGGTATTTGTACCACTATATTAGTTTGACAGCGCTTGGCTGTAGGGTTTTTTTTGTGTGTCAGTCTTGATCATGCCCTCTGTGAAGGAGCACTCATGGGGCTGTTTATCAACAGTGTATATGGGCTGCTCTGCAGGGGCCCCTCCACCACCTTCTCACCCCCTATTCATCTCACCAGTACAACCTCTAGTTCCTGCAGTCAGGGGTTCCGTTTGGGATGAGGAGTTTCTGGCTTCGCTCTAGGCCCCTGGGTATGTCTATGTGGGGTCCTCATGCTCAGCCGATTGCACCCTCCTGGTTGGTGCCGCGGGTGTTTTATGTGGAGGAGCAGTTTACATGACCACTTCTGACTTGCGAGGGTGGGCCACCTCATGCAGCATCACCTCTCACCTGTGCTCATATTTGCTGCTGCTCTCTCCAAGGTCCTAGCCCCTGTCCCGGTCAGCAGGGTGCCTTCACTGGAAGGGCAGTCAGTGAGCACTGATCAGGGAGTAATAGGGCTCCATGGGTCTCCTGTGCATCAACATTGACTCCACCCAGTATCGCTTTGTGCTATTGCACCGCCTTGTCCTCCTGCGTCAGCAACAGCTGGTAGAGGTCGCCAAAGTTAATTGGCCACTTGCCTGGTGGACTGCACCGTGGTGCCTCCTTTGGTGGAAGCCTCAACCAGGCCCTCCTTTCCCCAGCCTTCCCGCCACCGATTCCACAGGGCGTGAGCAACCAGAAGTGGCCCCTGCTGGTCTCACATTGGTCTCTACAATTGGGTCCCTCTTCACCATCGCCTAGGCCTGTTTTTCCATGGTTGCTCCTTTGGGGGGCCCTCCCATGGACCGCAGCTGCACACACCAGCGCTTCTCCCAGGTCTGCTGCTGCCTCGTTTCAGTGTCATGAGTGTTTTCAGGGTCTAGTGTTATGGGGGTGGATAAGACACTTACCGTCACCCATCCGGGTCATCTGCACTTCAGCAGGGATCACTGCCTCACTCAGTCCCCGGAACAGCAGGCACCTGGTTGCAATTATCATGGCATCCATTACTGCCTCACTCAGCCCATGGAGCCACACGTGCTATAGCGCTGTCTCCCTTCACTGCCATTTTTGGGGGAAACTTTCAACAGAGCACCGGGGTGCATTTCAGACCAATGGCAATCACGGAGTGTCTCTGAGCAGCTTATGGCTGCCGCCTTTTGTCTCCCCAATATTCCCGACACCAGCAGAACGGTCAGATGGCAGGTTGATGACAGAATTTGGTCAGGATGTTGGATGAGTCGGCGAAGCCAGCAGAGAATTCTGCTATTCGACCATCTTGCTGGCCATGCACCTAAATATTTACACTTGAAAGGTAAAAAAACACAGCCCTGTCACATTTGTCTGATACAGCATGTGTCAATATTATCTATATACCAAGTAACTTTCATTTGCTATTGTAGGAGTAGCATTAGATCAATTCTTACATAACTTTCCCTCTAGGCCTGCACACTCGTGTTTCTTTAGACTGACTTGATATCAGCCATCAAGGTTACTAGAACTTTCCTATGAGGTCTGTGTTTTAAGTCTACATTGATATGAATGTGGTTGGCAGACATATTTACATCATTTACTGTTCGAACACATTTAGGGCTCCAACATTCCAAGTCTTTCTGCTTGCCGTCATACGGGGTCTTGTTTTAACTTTTGCTCTTTTTATATGGTTTGATTGTTGTTTACTACTATTACTGACACACATTTCTACTATCTCGCTTACTCCATGGCATCTTACTATTCATTCCTTTGCAATTGTCAATTTATGAACCTAAATGGTGTCATATATATTGTAGTGAGATCTCTTTGCTAGAATCGTGTCCTGTTATACTAACAAGATTACATTATGGCTTGTTCGTCATCATTATATGACCTTTGAAGATACCACTACCCATGACTGTCTATATAAACTTTTTTTGCGTTCATATATGCTTTTTCCCCGTATGATACTTTACCCAACCTCCGACAACCTCCTTTCATCCTTTTTAACGTAATAGTGGCCGGTACAAACTAAATCACACCACTATATTCCTTATACAACTTTAACTCTCCATATGGACTCCTCTCACTTTTAGCCTATCTCATAATTACTACTGAACACCGAATTTTCTAGTTTAATAGGTAATTCCTCTTCAGATTAAGCCTATTCTTTCATCCCTTTGTGAGCATGCACCTAGCTGATGGCTAAATGTAATATTGTCTTATATATAAACCCTTAACACTCTTTATCTTGTACTTGGTCAGTCAGAATAACCCAACCTGCGCCAAATCCTATTTTTCACATTGATGTACTCATCCATGTTGAACATTTAATAAGTTACAATCCGTTACTCTCAGGGGAGCACAGTGGCACTGCATTAGCGCTTTTTATTTAAAACTATTCTAGATCACAGATTATACACGTATGATTCATCACCATTATTTGAACGTTCTGGTGCCCTTGATCCAATTCTGTATTTTCTGAAACTTATGCATTTCCTGACTGAAAATATGTTAATATTCGCATCCTTGATGAAGTGCTGTGGATGAAACTTGTGTTGGCCTTTTCATGATGACAAAATAATGTGGTTGAACAAAGCCACCCCCAATAAGAAAAAAAACACTTGCAAGTCTATAATAATCTGCGAATACACGTTTTATACAGAAAATACTTTTTGAGTACTCTCATTGATTTGTATATTATTGTTAATGAAATATTATTGGTCACTCCTAGTGCATCTATGGATAGTGGGATGCCAGAATGCTACAGCATCATTTGCCTACTTGAACGGCAGACCACGTCATTGTTCTGCACTCTTTGATTATATTGTAGCCTCTTTACTGGACATGCAACTCTGATTCCATTCAGTACCGCTGTACTATCTGACACACTGGTCCCTAACAAGTGGAATCAAACGTTTGAGAATGAGCAATACAACTAATCCAACTCTTTGTGAATAAATAGAGCATTTCGTTGTTCTTTAGTTAAACCAGTTGAACCATTGACACGAATCAATCCTCTGGCTAATCAAATAGAAGTAACATCAAGCACGGAATATTAGGTCAGGCAACGTTTAGATTCTATACACATAAAGGGGACACCGCACTAACGGGTGGATTGCGAAGTTTACAGGTCCAATGAGAGGACTGGGGAGACAGCTCATCAGAGAAATGCCCAAAAATTACTTTGTGGCTTTTACAAATTATACGTAGAGACACCAGGCCCAAGGCATGGTCCTGTTAGGGGAGTACTGTTAGAGGTAACACACTTGAATCAAAAAAGGAGGCAGAAACAGATCAGTAAGGTAACTTATAGAGTGAAGCAATGCGAAGATAAAGACTTTGGGACATATTCTCAAGGAGCTATCACCGAGTTATCAGCACCTTAACTCAGACCAATTTGCGATAAACTTACCACCCCATTCACAAGCTGGTGCAAACAGCCCATATCACCAGTTTTCCGGCGATAGCAGCCGCAAAAACTTCGCCAAGGATGGCCCTGGCAACTATCTCTAATGAGATGCAAAGTAGGCATTCCCGAGCAAAAAGCAGCGACAACACCACTCCACAACATTCACAACGACCAGCCACATCGGCAATAACAACACAAAACATGCAATAAGGCACGTTAGCACCAGGAAAATAAAAACCTCCTCATACCTGGTGCAAAGTCGGACCACAGCCTGCACCACAAAAGCGAGCCCAGGCCAGAGCCACACCTGAAAACAACAGATGCCTTGGAGCCACTGAACATGTGTGCCGGACACCAAAGAGGGCCACAACACCCACCACCACTACCCCCAGGAGCCCAACGCCCAAAAGTCCCCCCCGTACCACCACAGATACAGCGCAGACTAAGACAGTGGACATCCAGGAAACGCACCAGCCTCACAGACCCAACACCTGACAATTTCATTGCCCACTACAGACCCAAAAGGACAACCATCCTGCACATCCTGACCATCATCGCCCAACATGCTGACGGCACCAATACAGCGGACAACCAACATCCCACCCCACACAAAGCTGCTGGCTGTGCTGCACCTATTAGCTTCTGGCACCCCCCAACCAACACCTGCCAGAGTCGGAGGAGTCTTACAGCCAGCCACATCCAAGTCCCTCACACCGGTCCTGGACATCACCATCAGCCTGGTACCCCAGTCCCTATACGTCCAACACAATGCACAGGATCCGCTGGAGACCAAGCAAGGACCATACGCCATAGCTTGATGCACGCACGTGTTGGGGGCAATCCACAGCACACATGTCATACCTGTTCCCCCTGGTGACACAGCACACAATCAATGCAACAGAAAGCACACGTCTCAGATCAATGTGCAGGCAACATGCTAACACCGTGGAATTGCCACCTATGTCGTCGCCAAATACCCAGCCAGTGTGCATGATTCCATCATACTCCGACAGTCCAGCTTCAACCCGCGCTCCCAGGATGGCACAAACGGAAATGCACAGCCCCTTGGCAAGACCCAAATGAACACCCCACACACTTCAACGCCACAACCATGAAACTCACAACTCTGGCAATGCACACGTCACAAAATCACATACAACATGCAAAACAACATGCCCACCCACCAGACATGACAGAACAACTTACTATGGTAACCTGGGGAAGCCGTGGACATGAGCCAGCAACGGCATGGCACTTCAGTCACACAATAGCGGAATGAGGGAGAGGTGAGAACCAGGCATGTGTGAAGGAGGCAGGAGAACCATGATAGGGAAAGCACACAATGCCAAGAGTGGCAGCGATGTGCAGTATGCAGAAAACACCCATATCCATGGCGGCATACACCTCTGGTGTATGGAGTGAAGTGAACAGTGGACGCAACCATGTCACCCCAGCCAGTGGGGGAGTTCACAGAAATGTTGCCTGTTACGTCCCCCCGTAAGCATGAGCGGAGTGAGATGGCCCGGCGTACGCCAGGCCAGCGTAGGGGGTCCGAATAAAAAGCATGTAACCCTGGGTGTGGTCCTCTTCCGGAATGCCCAATGTCTCTGCCAGGGTGGTGCATCTCACCCCGCCACGAGGCCAACACCGTCCTCATGAGTGGATTTGCCTGCGATCCTGTGTGCCTGCTGCACCCTGGCCCGCTGGACCCCGAACCCGTCAGGCCCTCCCCTGCGCAGTCAGGCCACACTGATCACCTGCCGACACCGGCGTGTGTCAAGGAGGGCCCACCATGAGCCGGCGCAAGCTCCAAGCCCAAGGCCTGTGACCTTGGTAGCCTCCTCAGACCATCACGGCCTCCACGACACAGGCTCGCTTTAGTCCTTTCTCGTTGACGTACTCTACTGCTGCCTCCAGCCTACACTACGGTCAAGTAGGTCACACATTTGAAACTGAGTCTTGATTACACGATGGCACAGTACATATGTTCATTGCAGATTTTACATCAATGTACTCCCTTCAACGTGGTGCCACCAACTCTGTGCATGGCATTCTTACGACACATGTCTGTTGTCCCCTGCTGACTACTGCTTCCGGCCTACACTACGGACAAGTAGGTCACACATTTGGAACTGATTCTTGATCATACATTGTTTGTGTATGCACAACAATGAAGATTCTACTTCACTGTACTCCCTACGATCAGGTGGCAGCAACCATGTGCATAGCATCCCAATGACAAGTGGCTGTGGGCCCTTGATGACCGCTGCCTCCAGCCCATGCTGCGGGCGAGTAGGTCACACATTAGGGACTGAGTCTTGATCATACATTATCCGAGTACGCACATTAACGAAGAGTTTATTTCACTGTACTCCCTTCGATATGGTAACAAAAAGTATGTGCCTGGCCTCCCAACCACATGTGTCTGTGGGCCCTTGATGACTACGCCGTCAGCCTACACTGCAGTCCAGCAGGCCTCACGCCAATCCACTCCAGTACGTACCAGGCAGGACACGTCATCGTCGCTGACTGAACACCCGCTCAGCTCTGGTGCTTTTGCCTCCGTCAACCACAAGTCACCCCCAAATGTCATCTCAGCATCATGTTTTAGAGTTCCAGGAGGGACTTGTTGAAATGCGTCTGGCCCTTGCTGACTGCTTCCTCTGGCCTACACTGCAGTCGAGTAAGTCACACCCAATTTTGAATTCAGCCTTGATTTATTTATGGTTGACTTGATGTTATTGTACAGGTCTCATCGCAGACTGCATCCCCTTCCAGCCCCGGTGCCACTAAGTCTATTCCCCAAGACCCATGGACACTTTTTGGTTGAACTTTGGTGGCGACTAAGTCAATGGACTTGGGGTTGTCGTCGCCATCATGTCGGTGATACTGACTTTGTGGTGAAAACGATGCCGTGGCATTCCACTCTTCCATTTGCTGCTTCCGGACAGCTTCAACCCTCTGCATCAAGCCCTGGAGGACAGCTTCCACTGTCCCCCACAACCCTCTGTAACATACACCTCGGACATTGTTGAGGACCCACTCAGGTCGCATGGCCCATCTGACTGCACCGCAAGTCACCATCCCGTGGCTGGGTGCCTGTGCCGGCCGCAGTGCATCCGGGGCCACTAACTCTGTGCTGGTCAGGTCCGGGACACATTCTTCTGAGATATTGGATGGCCTCTGAGGCGATGGCCTTGGGTCATCAACGACATGTGTCTGTGGCCCTGAGCTGTCCGCAGCCTCTGGCCTCAACTGCGGCCCACCAGGGCCCACACATCAAATTGAGTCCTGACCAGCCCGGACGTCGCATCACCGCAGGAGGCACACGCCACCACCGCAAGGACCACCTCCAACGGCCATCTGCCAGAGTCAAAACGGTGGTCCTGACAGACTTACAGAGTTGCTCACTACTGTCGTGGATGCCATCATTGGCCTGATACCCTGCGCAGCACTCCAGGTGCCACTAACTCAGTGCACCACAAGTCATCGTCCATTACTGATTGAGTTTTGTGCTGTGGAGAGGTTGCGCAGCAATGTCATCTCAAGCAGTGTGGGAGACCTGGGACGTTGATGAGGAAGATGAGGCAGGTCTAACACACCCCACTGCATCTGCATCAGGAATATCTCAAAGGGATACAATCCGAGACTTTTTCTTCACATGAGTGCTCTCATCTCTAGTGTCCCAACCACAGTGCACTGCAACTCACAGACACTTCTGTTTGCATGTTGGGTGTCCTCTGGACTTTCTCCAGCTCCCGCCATGTTGCTCAGCAGTTGACTCTGTTATGTAGGTGTTTTCAGTTTCCGTTGCACTGGTGTCCACTGTTCAAGAGGTTGCCAGCACCAAGCATTCCGTACGTGCTGGCTTACACTCACCTCACACACATCCAGCACAGTCGTCACTGTACATGTGGCCCTGCCAATAAAGGGGTAGGGCGCACGTGCCCGTAGCCAGTTCAACATGATATATGCGTGTGTCCCTGTGGTCTTGTTGTATGCATGAGGGCCCTGGGCCCAATGACATTGCATTGTGCTGTGTACAGCGGACGCATACATGTCCCCACAGGCAGAGGGTTAGAGCATGGCCATGTAGCTTTGTCGTCACCCACTCAATTTGTAAGGGGAGTGGTCTGGGCCATCGTACGCAGAGCCAACGTGGATGTGTGGCTGCTATTTGCGTGACCCTGGGCGTGGTTCTGTACTGTGAATATGCATCTGCATGTGTCTATGGCAGTGTGGGTCTCCTTTGTGGGGTGTAGGTGGTCCCTGAAGGGTAATAGGCCCCAACATATGTGATCTAGTTCACCTTCCATGGGTTCGGACCCCACCCACACCAGTTGGGCCACCTCCTTTTTGCGTGCTGACACATGGCATTGGGGTGCCATGGGTGGGTAGGTGAATTGTCGTGAGCCAGCTGTGCTTGCGGGTGCTTCCTGCTGTGTGGTATGTTGCAGGCTCTGTGTTCTCCTCTCAGTATCTTGGCTGCCCGGGTCCTGGTGGTGGGTTGCGTGGGATGTCTATGGGCTGTTGTAGGGCGTCAGTGTCAAAGGTGTGGTGGTCCTCTCCGGCATCACAGATGTGTTGTCTTCTGTGCTCTGCTGGAGGTGTTGTGTGCCCCTCTGCAATGTGAAGGGGAGATGCATGTTGACATTGTGTTGACATGTATGTTGGATCATTGTTCTTGTTTTCATGCAGACTATTTGACAATGTACATTGTGACTTTTTGGGAGGTGCTGAGTACTGTTGCGGGACAGTGTACATTTGGACTACGTGACAGATGTGATGTCATATGCGTACTTTTCCATTACACAGTGTCCTGCTCTGTCAGATGTAGTAGGCATGTTTCTGTGAGTGTGCGGAGCCAGTTGTGTCCTCTGTTCTGCAGTTCGGCTTTACGCATTGTACCACATTGTCGTCAATGTGGGTGTGCTCTTCTTGCTATGTGTATGTGCTGCAGTGTGCCAAGGGGATCAGGGACATGATCCCGGGTAAGTGTGGGTATGCAGGGTGCTACTCCTGCTTGGGCATGTGTGCCATTGTGCCCATCTCTCGCTGTCCCCCCAGTCCCTGGTCGCTACTCAGCCTGTTGATGTTGTGGCCAGTCCTCTCGGGCTGTGTCCATACTTCCTACTCCTTGCACCATCTCCACACTGATGACAGTGGCCTAGCTTTCATCCAGCTACTCCTGTGGCGCAGGACTTCCACCTCCTGTCGCCGTTGCAGCCTTCCTGTTTGCAGCGGGTTTTTGCCTGATTTGGGTTGTCACATCATGCCTGCGCCTCTTTGCCACCTCGGCACTCTGACTGCATTCCAGGTGGTCTACTTGTGAGTCAGTTGATGGTAGTGTTCAGTCACCTCCGTGACGCTGATCTGGTTTTTCTGCGGACTGCACCCCGTCTTCCTCTCCCTCTTCTCCCTGGCCTTCCCCGACCCCGTTGTACCTTGGTGGTCTGTGGGGCTTGTGGGGTTCGCGTTGGCCTCTGCGCTGGGTCAGTGTGCATCCATGGTGCTGCATACTTTGGATTGTTTCTGATGTGTTTTTTTTTCTTCCTTTTATAGTGCATTTTCCCGCAAGACGTGTGGGATTTGCAGGCCTGTGGCTGGTTTTCACAGCTTTTTGCATCGCGCTTGGCCTCATCGCAGCTTTTTAGGCGTTCATGTTTCGCATTTTTGCGGCATGGGGTTGATTTTAACGTGGCCATTTGGTGCGTTATCTGGTGACTATCGCATGGTACCGCCGTGTTATAAATACTTGGTTAATACGGCGTAAATCTTTTCATTAAAATGTTTTTTTTCTATTTATGTGTTTTTTGTATGAATACTTCTTTACGTGTTTTTGTGTATTGTTTTGAGGGGCAAATCATCGAAATTGATTAAGTTTCTGTCATCCAGTAATGATGAAGTGGGGGTCCCCTCTTCCTGGTAATGATAAAGTAAGGGTCTTCAGAACTCAAAAGATTAAGAACAACTGCTTTACAGTATTTAGTTTGTTCAAGGTAATTTCAAAAATGTTATTGTAGTACAGTTTCCAGAGGATTTGTCACAAATCTACAGAAGAGTCAGATCATCCTAAAAAGTAATTGAGAATTATATTCAAAACAACACACAACATTCATCTATCTTCAACAATATATTTATTTACAGGAAGTGTGACACAAAATTTTGTTTTAAGAAAAAAAACACAAGTCCTCTTCTTCCGGCTGTGCAGGCACCATAAAAAAGTTCTCTTATCTTATCCAATTCTTCATTTCCCTTTGGGTCTCTTATCAATTCAGTAACTTGTGCTAAAGTTGATTATTTTGAGACCTTTGAGGATAGGGAGTAAGCAATTCGTAGTCAGTGATTCGTCCGCCGTGGTGAGCTACCCATGACATGTGGAGACCTGTAGACACAACTCACCCTTGGATTGAGGCACCATCTCCTGTTAACCAGTATACTGCTGTTACATGATTGTCTGCACCATCTCCTGTTCAACGGAATGCGCCATTGCTTCTCTAGCTCCTCCACACCCATTCCCAGTTAGCTTGCAAAAATCCATTGCCCGTGCATATGACTAACACCTCACATACATGCTTGGCTTCTAGTGCCCTGCTTTCTAGTAATCAAAGACATATAAGGTAAGTTTCCGGCTTTGGACTTTAATAGTTGATATGACTCTTGTTACATTTGTGGTCCTTGGAAAGTTACATTAACCTCACTATGTCTCAGTTTACTGAGCCCGCACAATAATGGTGTTCGTTAAAACACAAATCTGGCAGTGGCGGCTCCTCTGTTAAGGTGGAGGAGTGTCACCACACTGCTTAAAAGGAAAAATAAAATGATAATAATGTAACATTATTATCATTTTATTTTTCCTTTTGCTGTCAGTGGCAGGGCAGGGCTGGCCAGTGCAGGATTAGGAGTGGTTTGCACTCCCTAAGTGCTCATGATAGTTTGGCCAGCGCACTTGGGCCAGCAAAACGGTCATGTGCACTTTGCATGTTCCCCACCAGGCTGCATTACACAGCATGATGAGGAGCATGCACAGGCTCCCTGTTTCCATCTGATTGCTGAACCACAGCGCTCAGACCAATCACAATGCTGTATTGCAGCCCTTGTCAGCACTTAGTGCCAGCTGCAACATTTAGGTTTGCGCAAGTGCACTTCCTGACTTTTGGGACATAGGGCATTTGAGCCCCCTTTCTAAGATGGCCAGTTGGCCAGGGGGGCTGTTGAAATTGTAGGGCGCCAGGCCCTAATGTGATGTGGTGCTAGGAAATGTAATGTATGTAGAATGATTGCGCACCCTGTGTATACCTCTAAATGTGCTATTTTATGATTATGAGGTTGCTTTGCATATCATGGTTTATGCTAGTGAGATTATGTCTCTCTGTGTGATTTGGAGGTTAGGGTCGATTGTGTTTAGACTCGTGAGAGGATTGCATAATGTGTTTATGCTGGTGGGATTGGTGCAGAATGTAATTCACGCCTGATGTGATACTGTGCATAATGTAGTTTATGTTACAGGCTGATGATAAGTACAGTGATTACCAGTGGTTACTGGTTGTACGTTTAATCCCTTGCAAATAATGCCCAGTGCCAGTTGGCACAGTGTATATTGTGTGATTACTATTCTACTGTGTTATGAGAATACAAAGGCTATTTTTGATATAACCTTGTGTGGAGTTCCTTTTATGGTGTGCCTGGGATGTTGTTGCTGTGTGCGCGCGCAAATGCTTTACACATGGCCTCCGGGATAAGCCTGACTGCTCGTGCCAAGCTACCAAGGGGGTGATCAAGGGTTATCTTTGGCGTGTAACTCCCTTGCCCTGACTAGAGTGGTGGTTTCTGCCTGGCTTTGGCGCAAGCCTTAGCCAACCAGAAATCCCATTTCTAACAGTTACTGTAAGGGCCCCATTACGATGTTTGGCGGACAGCCATCAACAGGGCGACAGGACATCGGTGGCGGTCCACCTGACATCTAGGGCATCGGTCAGCTCACCGGATTATGATGCCAGCGGTGGGAGCACAGCAAGAAGGGGGAAAGACCACCACCTCCAACAGGCTCAAGGAGCTCATCAAGGTGGCGCTCGGAGGCTAATCCCTACAATGGAGGTGGTTCCTAAGTAGGCACCGCCATAGGGATTAGGATGTTAGTTTCCGACAGCCTTTTCATGGCAGTCAAACCGCCATGGAAAGGCTGTTGGAAAGTGTTTTTTTCTGCCCCCAGCAGGTCCCCTGTCCCTGGTAGGCTTCCACTATGTGACCTCGGGGGGTGCATGTTGTGCCCCCCCCCAAACATCTATGCACTGTGTGCCAGGCACCACATGGTTTAAAAACATCCCTTTTTCTTTTGTGGCTTGTGCTGCAGTCCGGAGAAGGGCCACTGCACAAGCTGCAATATAAAAAGGGATGTTTCTGACTTCCTACATGGCATTCGTCTCCTAACCTGGCGGGTGGAAATCTGACTGCTTATCAGGCGGTCCCATTCCTGCTGTGATTATGATCAGACGCTCGTCTGACCGCAAAAGTAATAAGGCCCTAAGTGGCATTCATAGCTGATGGTGGTTAAAGGAGATTTTTAACTAATCCAGTTGGTATCTATGAAGTCTATGATTAGAACATACTGAATTCCACCACTGTGTGAGAGTAATGTTCTCTGAGGATTTCCAATTAGAGATAATAACAGAAATTGCTGTAGAAAGCAAGAGATCAACCAATTTCCCAAGGAGCTTGTGTGAACTACAAATTCTGTGAAAACCACCCAAAACCAGTAAATCATATGACATAAGTTTAGAAATCTGGGTAATAGCTCCAATGTGAGACCATATTGACGACCAAAAAGTGGACAGAATTGGGCAAGAAAAAAACATGTGGAAAGAAACCAGTACCCTGCTTGAATTGGCAATGCCATCAAGTGGCATGGTGTATGAGTCAAAGTTTAAAAAGATGTGCAGGAGTGTATACAAGTCTGTATGGTTGTGCATGCAGTGGGATACATCTTATTCCATATTCTATTCCATAAAGGAATTGGCCATAGAACACCAAGATCCGATTCCCACAGCGTCTTGATAGATCTTTTGACCCTAGTTGGATCAGACGTTCTCAAAAGTTTATAGATGCTTTAGGGTGACTGAAAGTTACAATCGGGTGTGGAGATGAAGCAGAATATGCTGCAACAGAAGATATAAGTTAATTGAAAGAATCTTGAACCAGGGTGGAAAGTACTTGGTATTGAGGTAACATGCAAGTGGGAGATTGTAAGTTGATGAGAGAGTAGAAAAAGAGATGAGGGAGTTTAAATGACATAATTAAGAGATAAGAGGTATAGCGTTGTTCATCCAAGCCTTCCAACTCAAGGCCCTGCCTTGTTTCCTAAGAGAGCTATTATGCCAGATAAGACTGTTAAGGAATTGATTAATGGGAGTAAGTTGCGAGATAAAGAAATGGTTTCACTATATTGATTGAATGAGAGACAGTGCTAGGTAGCTAGACTTTTGGATGATTGGGCATAAAAAATAATGTGTTTACGGGAAAAGGGAGATAAATGCTGCTTCCAAAGAAAACCACAACTTCTGTGGAACGTCATCCAGTGTAGATATGTAGGGTTGTATTTTCTTACTGCCAAATGTCTTGCAATAGCTTGAGAAGTCAGGAAAATGGACTCCACCGAAGAATTTAGGGAGTTTTAATTTCTAGAGATTTGGGGAGGTTTACCATGCCATTTGAATTTGGACAGAATTGCATCTATTGAACTAAAAAAGAGTTTAGGTATCTTAATAGGAAGCATCATAAGAAAGAAGTTATCATTCGGGAGAAGCATCATCTTGAGGGTGTCCAAGTAACCCCACCAAGAAAGATATAACGGACACCATTTCTGGGTGAGGGCTAAAGGCTTTGGAGAAAATATATCGGAATTAGTCTTTAAAGATTCCTTGACCGTATTGCAGTACCATACACCCAAACACTTAGTCTTAGAAGAATTCCAAGATGAACCTGCATCAGTGAAGCCCAACCCAGTGCAGTGAGCGTTAAGTGGTTGAACCTCTATTTTTTCTATATTGAGCTTGTAGCCAGAGACAGCAGAATATAAATGAAGGTCTTGAAGGAAAGTAGGAAGAGATCAATCAGGGTGTGACATAAACAAAAGAATGCAAACACAAGGAGATGATAGAAAAAGCAATGAAACTTTTCAGACACTCACCCCGCTCACAGATCTAGGTTGAATCCATCATCATTCTTTAGCTCACTTCGCCACCTCAGTTCAGACCAAGCTATATGCACATCAGTCTTGACCCAGTGCCTCATGGGAACAGTCCAGCCCGAACTGCCAAGCCAGGTCTTCCCTTAACTGGAAACAAACATCCTGGGACCGGTTTCTGGGTAACACCCTTCATTAGCTGGGCTAGCTTGAATCCAGTGGCAAACTGAGCAAAGGACCCACGTCTGGGCATACCCTGCCTACTTAGGGCGAACAAAGCAAACACAAGGAGATGATGGACGGGGCACTAAAACTTTTCAGACACTCACCCCCAGACACAGATCTGGGTTGAATCCATCATCATTCTTTAGCTCCCTTCGCCACCTCAGTTCAGACCCAGCTATATGCATATCAGTCTTCACCCTGTGGACATGGGAACAGTCCAGCCCGAACTTTCAAGCCAGGTCTTTCCTGAACTGAAAACAAGCATCCTGGGACCGGTTTCTGGGTAACACTCTTCCTCAGCCATGCTAGCTTGAATCCAGTGGCAAAGTGAGCAAGGGACACATGTCTGGGCATATCCTGCCAACTTAGGATGAAAAAAGCAAACACAAGGAGATGATGGACGGAGCGCTGAAACTTTTCAGACACTCACCCATAGTCATAGATCTGGGTTGAATCCATCATCATTCTTTAGCTCACATCACCACCTCAGTTCAGACCCAGCTATATGCAAACCAGTCTTGACCCTGTGCCTCATGGGAACAGTCCAGCGTGAACTGACAAGCCAGGTCTTCCCTGAACCGGAAACAAGCATCCTGGGACCGGGCTGGACTGTTCCCATCGGGCGCAGGGTCAAGACTGATTTGCATATGGCTGGATTCAAACTGGAATGGCATGGTGAGCAAATAAACAATGGATTTAAGCCCAGATCTCTGTACTGGGGTGAATGTATGACATTGTTCTGCATTCTGTCCATCAATTGTTGTTTTTGCATTTGTCACCCCGAGTGGGAGGGTTATGACCAGATGCTCTCCATGCCACTGGAGTCAAGCTCTCCTGGCCAAAGAGGGGTGAAACCCCAAAACTGATCCTAAAATGCTTGTTTCCAGTCCAGGGAGGACCTGGCCTGGCAGTTCCAGCTGGACCGTTCCCATTGGGCACAGGGTCAAGGCTGATTTGCATGATTTCCATGTTGAGCAAAAAACGATGGATTTAGGCCCAGATATCAGTACTGGGGTCAATATATGACATTGTTCTGAATTCTGTCCATCAATTGTTGTCTTTGCATAAACAAAAGAATATCATCAGCATAAGCTGTAAATTTGATGTGTGTTATTAATTCTAAAATCTGTAAATTCTCCTGAAGGTTTTGATTGATGAAGAAAAAGTTTGAGAGCCAAAACAAATAATAGGAACGGTAATGGGCAGCCATGAAGAGTTCCTCTATGAAGAGGATAGACAGGAGATCAAATACCATTTGTTATAACCGAGGAATGTGGTTAGGAGTAAAGTATGAATATAAGATAATGGCTGTGCCTTTCCAAGACCTTGGATAGGAAGCAGAAGTTAAGTCTATCAAAGACCTTTTATGGATCCAATGATGAAGCCATCAAGGGAACCTCAATTTTAGAAGCCTTGTTAATGATGTTTAGAAAATTACGAGAGTTGTCTGCTACATTCCTATGAGGAATAAATCCAGATTGATGTAAATCGATAAGGTCAGACACATAAGAGAGCAAACAGAGAGCTAAAACTTTGGCATAAAGCTTACAGTCTGGGTTAATTAAAGAAATGGGTCTGTTGTTTTCACATTCAGTCAGATCCTGGTCCTTTTTTGGGAATGAGACATATCCTGGCCTCTGTAAAAGAACCAGAAGGAAAACCTTACGTTATGAAATGATTAAGTAATGTTAAAAGTTGTGGGAAGAGAGATTCAGACAAACTGAAGAAGAAAGTCAAATTTAAAGCCAACTGGGCCTGGTGCCTTACCCTTTTGGAGAGCCTGTAAGGCTGTAAAGAGTTCTACAATTTGAAGTAATAGGTTTATAGGTTATTCCTTCTCTTCTGTGTTTCAAGTATCCAGCTAAAAGAGATCTCTTTTTATTAATGCCTCTATAATGCCTGGCATTTATTTTGAGGAGGGTACCACATGCTTGGTAAGTGGTATATTTGTTAGATTCCATTTTAGTTGAGACCAAGGCCTTGAGATCTGACTTACTAGTTTTGCGAGTATAATATTTATGTTCAAGGGACTTTATATTTGTGAGAATAGAAGACGATTTTTTTGTGCAGACTTTCTTTTGAGTGAGCATGGCTATATGTAGACCCTTGAGGCTGCTTTAAACACATACCGAACATAATTAATTTTTAATTGATCAGTGTCATTAATGAGTAAGTATTCCTTTATAAATGCATTGTAGGAAGCGATAAAAGAAGCATCTGAAAGTAAAGAATTAATAAACATCCAGGAGGATGTTTTAGATCCTCTAGTAAGAATGTCTCAGTCATTGAGTAAAGGTGCATGGTCTGAAATCAAAATAGCACTAGTCTCAGAATTGTTTACATGCTGCAATAAGCCTTTTCTCAAAAATATATAGTGAAATCTAGATTGAGAGTAGTGGGTAGGGGAAAAAAAGAGCATTCCAAGAGGTCAAGTTAATATAATCTCCAGTAATCAGAGAGAGAATGCTTGAAAGCTTTGTGGGAGGCATGTGGAATGCAACGTGAAGTGTAACAACTGTCCAAAAAAGGGTCAAGTATACAAATCACCACCTATTAGTTGATTGCCCAAGGCATGTTCAGAGACAGTATGTGAAAGACTCCTCCAGAAATTCAGATCTGGATAAGGCCTAATAGATTAGGGATAGTAAGAGTAAGGTCAATTTTGGGTGTAGCAAGTATCCAGCAGACTTCTGTATTTTGGTGTTGCGAAATTATGGTAGGGTTGAGAGATTTATGACAGAAAATATTTATCCTTTTTTTGTGGTGGAGGGAGAATAAAAAATGTTGCCCAACCATTGTTTTAAAAGCTGAATTGCCTCAGAGTCATTAACATGTGTCTCTTGCAACAGAGCTCTGTGGCATTTCAAACGAGCTAGGTGAGATAAGACACGCTGACATTTAAAAGGTGTTTAAGCCCCTTGACTTTCCAAGTAACTGTTCTAAGTTGCATAGCAAGAAATATTAATATACAACTGGTATAACAAGGAAAAAACTAGGCATATCAATTTTTCAAAAGCAAAGAAAGTGGCGAGAAACAGGATAGTAAAAGGAAAGAAACAAAGACGGAGGAAGATGACCTCTGGAAGTTGTGTATGCATCGGTGTTGCAATGCAGGGACTGGAGTCCACAAGAGCTAAAGGAAGCAAAAGAGAGAAGGAATACCCCGAGAGGTAGAGGGACATTGGAGCACCTGAAAAAGGCTTGCAAGAGTGGCTTCAGGGCAAAAAAGTGATATTAGGTATTAAAACATAAGAATGAGAGGTTCATTGAGAAAGAACACATTTTACGCAAGACAGACATACCATTTGACGGACTGAATAACGTAACAACCTACAGTAAAGGAGTGAGGCAGGGGGGAGAAATAAAACATTTGACTTACCATAGAACATGTAGGGTTACAATTAGGATGGTGAGAAGGGGATACGATAGGGGAAGGTACATGAGGATTCCACGAGAGGTGATGTATCTGAGATTAAAAAAAAGGAGAATGGAAACAATCAGCTGAACTTAATTTCATTCTCATGCCAAGCATTACTCAAATTATCGTGCGGTTTTGAGAACAGTCAAAAAAGACATTAAAAAAGCAGAAGACTATTTACAGTGCTTGAATATTGCACATGGAAGAACATATGTAACAAAGTGGTTTGCTGAAGGATGCAGATGGTCAAAAAAGACACATAGCATTACATGCACAACAATGTAAAGTCCTTTACGGATGAATTGTCCTCTCAGAGCAGCCTGACCATGCAGGCCACGTTCTGTGTGACCAGCGCTCCATTTCTTTAAATTAGCTGTCCACTAATAGTACAGGATCTGTGTTACAAATACATAAAATTCATAATCTGATGACTCATTAGGCAGTCAGGCAGTAACGTATATTGGACTTCTTATCCCTCAAGAGGGTATCCAGGTGCTGTGCTGATGTGTTAGTTTATAACTGAGGTCTTGAGTCCCTTCCTGAAGTGGGTCAGCGTGGTTGATGTATGGAGGTAGAGGGGAAGGGTGTTCCAAGACTTGGCAGTGAGGTGGGAGAAGGAGCATCCGGTAGCGGCAGATGCATGGTATCTGTTTGAGGACAAGGTAAGCGGAGTGAAGGTTCCTGACAGGTAGCCGGAAATTCCTTGGTCACGGAGGGCTTTGTAGGCATTTGTCCAGAACTTGTATTGGCATCTATCCTGGATGAGGAGCCAGTGGAGGTCTTTCAGGTAGTGAAAGATGTGGGTCCTCTTTGGCAAGTTGAGGATCAGTATGGCTGCTGCATTCTGGATTGTCTGGAGTCTGCTCATGAGTTTGGTGGCGGTGCCTGCACAGAGTGCATTTCCCTGGTGCTGATGAGGAGCCACTTGAAAACTTTGCGGAGCATGCGAAGAGTGTGGAAGCAGGCTGAGGGGACAGAATTGACCTGATGTTTCATGGAGAGTTCACTGTCCAGGATGATGCTGAGGTTGCGGCGCAGTCTTTCGGATTGGGTGTGGGTCCGAGTTCCGATGGCCACAAGGAGTCGTTCCAGAGGTAGATGTGTCTGCTGAAGATTAGTACTTCTGGTTTATCCGTGTTGAGCTTTAGGCAGTTGTTCTTCATCCAGGCTGAGACGTTCTTCAGACAGTTGTGGAAGTTGGTCTTTGTCATGGCAGGGTCCACTGAGAGCAAGAGGATGAGTTGGATGTCGGTGTAGGAGACACTGTTCATGTCATGGGTTCTGACGATGTCCGCGAGTGGTATCATTTAGATGTTAAAGAGGGTTGGAGGACTGTGCGATGAGCTTTGAGGAACGCTACAAAGGTTGCACTTGAGTTGAGACGTGAAGGGAGGGAGACAAACTCTCTGGGTGTGCCCCATGAGAAAGGATGTCATCCATTTCAGCTCATCGTCTGTGATTCCGATCTGGTTCAGTCGGTCAATGAGTGTGTGCTGGGAGACGGTGTCGAAGGATGCAGAGAGGTCGAGCAGGATCAGGGCAGCTGATTCTCCTCTGTTGAGTAGGATGCAAATGCCGTCTGTTGCAGCAATCAGGGCTGTCTCGGTGCTGTGACTAGCTCTGAATCCAGATTGGGAAGGGCCCAGAAGGTTGTTTCTCTCCAAGTGTTTGGTGAATTAGAGGTTGATGGCCTACTCCAGGACTTTAGCTGGAACCTGGAGCAGTGAGATGGAATGGCAGTTCTGGAACTTGCTAGGGTCTGCAGAGAGTTTTTTTAGGAGGGGCCTGACCTCTGTCTGTTTCCAAGAATCAAGAAAGGGGGCTGTGGTGATGGAGGTGTTGAGGATGGCGGTGAGCTGACAGCTGATCTCATTTCTTCCAAGGTTGAAAAGTCGGTGAGGCTATGGGTTGGTGGGTTCTCCTGAGTGGATGGAGTGCATTGGAGTATTTGTGTTCAGTGTCCTGAGCTGTTCTCATGTGGTGAGTGGGTGGTTGGTGGCAGTGGTCAATGAGATGCTGAGGCGGTCAGTGGGCTGGGAATCAAAGTTTCTGTAGATGGTTGCTATTTTGTTCTGGAATCATTGCCCGTGAGCACTAACAACAGTGACAGTTCTATAGGTTTTGCACCTACACTGAACTTGGTTGTTCTTTCATGTTTGTGCGGCATCTGTTGTTTATCACTGTGTAAGACTGGCATATAACAATGAAACAAGTGTTAGTCACAGCATGGGTTCTAATAATTATTGAGGGCAGAGAGAATTAACAAGTGATGGTTACAACAATATTTGTGGTGGCCTCATGTGGTGGCAAAGTAAGGAGGCATGAACCCTAATGAAAGCAAAGAAAAATGGAACCAAAGCCCCCAAGGTCAGAGATAAAAAAAAATCTTAATTTGGGGTGCAGAAGACCCATGAGCCAGATATCACTACAACTGCAGCACTACCAATGGGTGCACCCATGCCTGGGTCACATTGATTACCCACAGAGCGGTGCAAGTGATCCTAGTATCATAGTAGACTTGCACTTATTGTCACTTTCCCCAGGCTGACACTCACTCTCCCAAACTAAACTCTGGCAACACCGTGGCCTATGTTATGCATATGTGTAGAGTCCGTTGTCACACGGGAGGGTATGTTGGATATCTAGACTGACACCACACTCAGAATAGTTTCTCTACCATAGTGCCACTCACTCTTTCAGTCTGTCAGTCCAACTAACGTGAAATCCACTGCCCTAGACGTATAGCCTCCCCATAATTTCACCCACTCCCAGAATGCCCACATTCCCAGATTGACACACTCTAAGAGCTAAGTCTCTTAGGCCCATATTTATGAAGCCTTTGCATTGTCCTTGCATCATGCAAGGCAACACAAAGTCAATGTAATGTCTTTAGTAATATTTGGCTTTGCAAAGAAATGTAAGGCAGCTGCTTGTGCCGCGTTACATTACATTTTAACTTAGGAGGCATTCCGTGGGTGGAAAATCGGCGTTCCCATGCATCCACCCATGTATTTTGGAGCATTCCCAGATTTATAAAGACTTGTAAACCTTGGGAAGGGGCATAACAAGGAGAAATATATTTACTTCTCCTGGGTATTTCCACGTTCACGTGTTAAGCATCCTGCAGCACGCATAGAAAAAGGAAAATACCTCTTAGAATAGTTTTTGTGGAGAAAGGTATCTCGTCTTGCACAAAAATTAACCTACCTTTAACACAGGCAGGTGCCTGTGCTGGCGCTTGGCTGCACAAAGTGTGCCAGCGCAAGGAGAGAGCATAGATGCTCTGTATCTATGCAAATATGAAGAATGTCTGCACACTCCCTTCCATGCAAAGCAGCACAACAACTTTGCTTGCTGCCCTGCGTTACGTGAAAGTTTAGTAAATTTGCCTACTAGTGTAGTGGTCTAAACCAGAAAGGCAGCTCTACCCACTAGATCACTGCTAGTCCTGGCTGGAAATTCCCTTAAATAGCACTTTCCATAACTGAGACCCCCATGACTAGCTCACATTATTTGATAGCTGATGCGGCTACACCCAATCATTCAAACCTGCTGTGCATTGAGGTGACTTGCTTAGCATACCTTTGCTATACCATCTGTGTATATTTTGATTAATGTGTTTGTCTATTTATTAGCTGGTTAATTGTTTAGTAATTCACTAATTTATTCAATCCTGTGAAATATCTATTGGGTCATTTATCCATTGGTTCATTAGAGCAATAATTCATTCATGTAAGCTGTCACTCACCCATTAATCCATCCGGTCCAGATGTGCAACAGTGTTGGGGGTCACACCATAATGGCATTTGCTGGCACAGCACATGGATGAATTTACATTTTATGTGCCTTTTGTGTGTAAAGTGGATTAATTTTACCTGATTGTAAAAAAAAAAAAATTTTGGCATTATCACTCTAGTTGGACTGATGCTGTTGTTAGTTGCTAAACAGTCCCCAGTGCATGTGCTCTGATGCCTAAAACATTAACCCAAATTAGGCTACACTCCTAATTGGCATATTTAACTTACAAATAAGTCTATAGTATATGATACTGACTGTACCCAAGGCCTGTAAGTTCAAAGTCACTAGTGAACTGCAGAACATATTATGCCATCACTAAAGTGACCATGCAAGACATGAATATAGGCCTGCTTCCAGCAGCCTGGCTGTGCAGGTTTAAACTGCTAATTCAACCTCTCAAAATAACCCCTTTCTACAGGCCCAAATCCTACTTTTAAATATTAATAAGTCGCTCATAATTTAGGATTTAGTGCCCCTAGGACATAGTACATGGTATGTAAGAGCAGAACATGTAAAATCTGGAAGTAAAACAGGCCTACAATTATATTTTCACTGAAGCAGGGGTAACTGTTCCAGAGGAAATCATTAGGAGTTAATGTTAAAATTAAATAATGCTCTCTTTGGCTAGGAACCAGATAAAAAGCTAGTTCTTTGACTTTTTAAAATACTTATTACAAATCCAATTCAATGGTAAAGTCAGCTTTTTAACAGATATTTTCAAAAATGTACTTTAAAATTTTGACCTTTAGCCTACCTAAAGTTTGTAGAAGCCAATTTGCCTGGGCTTCCAACTTTCACCTGAGAGGTGAATGGCTCCTTGGTTTTGGTGTTAAGTGTCTCCCAGAGCTGAGACAAAGGGAGAGTGGGGGACTTTCCCCAGACAGAATAGCCATTGAGGTGCTGCCCAGGAATTTAACTAACTCAAAGGAGGCATATCGTGTCACTGGCAGATGCATAACACACTTGCGCCTGTCCCCTCTTTTATCCTGTTAGCCTGCTAGCCAGCCAGGCACCATTCCCATTGGGAGAGGAGCTGCCCCAAGGACCATTTTTGAGTAATGACAGAGGAGGGCTTGTTCATTTCCCTGGCTGTGCCTCTAGGGCAGACACAGGACCTCTGTACTGGGGAGGAAATTTTCTGCCATCTTCGCTTTAGGGAGAGAGGGGCACTATGGGATTGTTGGCAGTAGGGCACAATGGAACTACAGCAAAAGTGTGTAGGGTTACCCCTGGAAATATTTTCCCTATTGGTCAGGGTGGGGCCACCTATAGGCTAATTCCAGGCATAACATGACCCCTGGGCACCATCTTTAGAACACCTCTGGACCTTTGCATGATAGAAGAAATACTACACTTGCTGTAATGAGCTGTATGGAGAACCCTAAGAGTCGCTCCACTAATATCAAGGACTAAGAAATTGACTCAAAGGGTCAGTTGGCTGACCTCTTGTTGAGTAATAGGGACATAATAGCAGCAAGCAGACTGCTATCCTGAAAGAGCCTAACTGGCCAGTTGCAACTGGGCCTGCCCTCGATTCAGCTGGTGACTTCTGTTGGAGTGAATCCTGACCCCCAGATGCTGTTCCTCTGTCCTAAGGTTCTGGAACCCTTGGCTTTTGTTTGAATATAGTCCCCCTGTCCTAAATGCAAAAGCTAGGAATTAGAAGCTTTTTGGCAACTTTCCTTCTGAAGAACCAGTGGGAGACCTTGATCTGAGCCAAGCTGGAGCATTCTACATTGAATCACCAATTGGTTCCAACTTTCGTTAAAGTTTCAAAATCTTAACCAAGCGGGATTCAACAAGAGTAATGTCGAGCCAAAGGCGATAAATGCCAAGCCCTTCCTGGGCATGGATGCTGGACTTCACCCACTCTGAAATTTCCTACCTTCTTCAATGACATCACTGGGGCCCTGCTCTTTAGCATCCTGCAGTCCTTCAACCCCGATTCACAGCACTCTTCTCTGCTCTCTTCTGGCGGGGGCTCCTCCTCACGGTGGCAGCACTTCTCTAGCGGGTCTTCCCTGGACTCCTGGGAGGCCGGCGCTGCCTGCACTCTTCACCCGCGCCCCCTCCTGGGACCCGGGGCTTTTCTCCACTTCAGCCACCACCGCGGGGCTCTCTCTTTCAGTGGACAGGCCAGGGACATCAGACGCGCCACAGGAGGTGGAGCCAGCATTGTGGAGGGAAGGCACAGCCCTATTCAGGTCCCAGGTGCAACTCCTCCCTCTCATCTACATGCAGATCTCCCTATTCACCACCGGGCAGACCCATCCTGGCTCCTGGAGCCACCCACATCATCCAACACCTGTCACTCACAAGCCAGACATGCAATTCACATCAGGCAGGCAGACACACAGTACACAGAAATGCCAACTTCTAAAAGTGGCATTTCTCCACCAGTCACCATAAATCTGCGCACACCATTGCGCAGCATTTATCCTCACGAGTTCATACATACTAAACTCGCCCCTGCACTCCTCTCATACCAGGAACTACCAGGGACACACATTTCCCCCATGCATTCCTATGGGAGGGCAGGCCCATCTCACCACACATACACCGAGAGCGCACGCACTTTACACTGGACCCCAGTGGTAAAGTGCTCAGAGGCCTAAAATCACCAACACCAGGTTACAGAAAAAGGCTAGGAGAACGCAAAAAGTTTCGTGGTGAACCTGCCAAAAGGGCCAATTCCAACAGTAACTATTTGTCACACATTGCTAAGGAAATTGATTTTTCACCTCCTTCCTAAATGTCTATTGTACTACCTGTTTTATTTATTAAGATATCTACTTATTTTATCTTCTAATTGCTGTGGTTTCTCACTTTTTCTGTTTCTTTCTATGGCTTCCACTTGATTCTCCCCTTTTATCCTTCCGGCTCGCCTCCGTCTTCTCTTCATTTTCTTCTTTTCTTTTTTCATAATGTGTGTTTTTGATACTACATTGCCATATCTGACTAACTCATTTATATATTTTATATGAATTTATAAATATAATGTTGATTATATGTCTGTAATCACAACTGAATATCTCATTTTCTGCAATGTTATTGTTAATGTTTTTGTACTTGACTCAATAAAATGTATTGAAAAAAATGAATTAGTGCTACTGCTTCACTTCGCTCACAGAGAAAAGGATGAAGCAGATGGACGAGAAGGGGTGGGGTTAGTGCAGAGCTCTGCTTGCCAACACACAATCGAGATACACATGCCGAGGATACTAATGTGATAAAATACAAGGTCCCTGCTGTGCGCCATATGATGGCTGCTTTTCTTTTTCTGAAGCAGATGAACTTCCATATGTGGTGCCAGAAAATTATGCTACATCGAATCAAGCCCGTTCAGCATCTTTTTTTACAACAGAGAAGGCAGAGAAAGAAGTGGAGGCAATGGAGGTGGATGATTGGTGGAAAAGGCACATGAAGCAATAAGGGGATGATGGAGGGCAAAGAAAAAGTGAGAGATGGCAGAAACTTAAGGCAAGTGAGGAAAGCACAGGTCGGGAACAACATGGGGAGCATAAAATTAAAGACAGCCATTTGAGGGGAAGAAAAGTTGAGGCGCAAAGGAACACATGTAAGTCCAACATCAAGCCATAATGGGAATAATAATGCAACAATGTAACTTACCACACAATGATGAAAGCCAAGTAGGAGAATGGCAAACCCTCAAAACTACATGACAGCCCCTGGGCAAGCAGTTCTGAAAGGACCTGATGACCTGGATTTTCTAATAGGAGATCAGGCAGCAGGATCTCTCGGGCCGTGATGCTGCCGTGCTTTGCAAATCCCGATTGTTTGGTTGATTGAAGAGGGCTAACTCTAAACCCACAGTTTGTCTATAGTACTTCTGAATGGCCCTTTTAAAAGTATTGATAACATGCTATCACCTAGACAGCTAAATGCCAAGGAAATAGCCAGGAAAAAATGCCGCCCATACTTTGAACCACAATGAGATAGCTCTCAACCATTTTTATGTAGGTCTCTGAGAACTGTTTCTCATCCACTGCGGAAAAAAATGTGCAAAATGATGCTTTTACAGCGCAATTTTAAAATATTTTGGCCAAACACCTGCATGTTTTCAAGTCTGTCCTTCTTTCGATTCTTCCTGCCTTCTTTCGTTTATGCGATCTTATCTTCTATGGCCTTTCTTCCCGTTTATTCTTCATTGATTGCTTCCTTTTCTATTTCTTTCCATCATTCATTCATACCTTTTACATTTTTACCTTTCCTTCGTTATATCATACTTTTTTTCTACTGTGGTATTCTTTCTATGCTTCTTCCCAGACCCTTTTATTTATTTCTATCCTGCTTTCCTGCTTTCCTTCTGTCCATTCTCCTTTTCTTCCATCTCTTCTAGCTACCTTTCTACCCCTCCATATTTCCTTTACTTTCCTTCCCTCCATCTTTCCTTCCTTTGTCTCTTTCCTCATTCATTCTTTTAATTCCTTACTCGCATTCTTCCAGCCCTTCCCACTCTTCTTCTTTTCATTTTTTCTTTCGTTCTTTCGTTCTTTAATTCTTTCCTTCTCTTTTTCTTTTCTTCTTTTCATTGCCCATCCTTCTTTTTCCTTCCCTGCCTCTCACTCTGCTTTTCCATATTTCTTTTTAAATTTTTCACTTTGTTTTTCTGCTTTTTTCTTTCCCTTCCTATATATATCTTTTATTATTTCAATGTTACTTCCCTTCATTCCTGCTACCCTTCTTTCTCTTTCCTACTTTATTTCCCTCTATTTTTATCTTACTTTCTCATTTTCTTTTTCTTTCCACCTCCTTTCCTTCCATTTTTAGGTGAAGCCTAGAGTCAGGCTCTGCGAGGCATGCAGTAATCTCTCTGTGGGGTCAGACCAATCCCACCACATTCCATTTGTTGTTTAATGTTCCTTTCGATATTTGCTCGTTTTGTCCTGCCATCGAGTGTGTTTTGACTTTCCTGGCGCCTGCCCCTTTTACATGTGTCATTACTTTGGGGTTTATTTATCGAGTCTTCAGTGCATTTTTTTTTTTTACATTCAGTGGGCCCGTGACCTTTTTTATACTTGCCCCCTGCATCTCATTGCCTTTGCACATGTCTGTGATCTGCTCCTCTCTCTGAGTGCTCCTCATGTTGTCTTTGCTCCTGCCCCTCTCCTAGTTTTAACTCAGCTTCCTCTCTCTTGCAGCAGATCCCTCAGCACAGGCTTTCTAATCTCCAGCACTGGCTGTTTTACCGTGCCACAACCACTCCAGCTCTGGCACAGGTCAGCCTAAGGGCTGGCATGGGCCAGCCTTGGCGCTGGCACAGGCCTCTTGGTTTCAGAATAGCTCCGGGATTATTACTTGTTTGCAAAGTTGTTTTTATCTCAAGCCAAGCACATAAGATGGGACGAGCAAAGCAGTACTTAGTAACTGCCATGTCCGATGTCAGCGAATCAGCTTCAAACATACTCCGCGTGTGCACCACGGGCTCAGCAATGAAGTGGACAAGGGAGGCAAGTAATACGGTCAGCTGTGATGGGAAGTAAATGTGTTTATTACACTGGTTTAACTGACGTGGTCACTCAGAATATTACAGTGCACTTAGCGCACAAACTTCATGGGGCCGATTCACAGAAATAATCGGAGACAGAATCCTAAACGTACTACTTCTGGTATTCACGGAAGGCACTTACGATTTTTGGTATTCACAGAAATCGCCTAATTTTATGTCTGCACCCGGACCGTACTCCTTGGCAATGGCCATACTTTCCAACAAAAGGGAACATTAGGAATGAGTAATAAATGGTAGAGGAGGTCATGAAAAACAGTTTGGGGAGGGAAAAGGGTATGGCCAGACAATACATCATAACCAGAAAAGTTTGCTCCTTTGCATCATGGTACATGCAGTGCACAATTTGCGCTCCTCTCAGTGTTGACTGCGGTGTCAACACTACAGTCAACAGTAAGGGGAGTGCCCTTAGTGTGGACTGTGGTGTTGACACTACAGTCAACACTGAGGGGACAGCAAATTGTACCATGATACGGTTTGGGTGCCAGTAGCATGTGGTAATATTCTTGGGGGGGACAAAGGCCACTTTATGTATTTTTAAAGAATTGATAATGATAATTGCTGCAACACGTCGGCCTTCCTGAAGAGCTGGGTTAAGGGGTTTCAACTCATACACAGGGCACAATGCCCTATGAGCACCCTTTGGAGTCCCTTCACACCTTGCCACTGGAAGGAGGAAGGCTTAGCTTTTTAGGCATCGCATAGATATCGCATGCTCTGTCGCTTCAAGACATATTGTTTACTGTTAGTGGCCTTGGAGCCCTCTCATTACTTACCATTGGTGGGTTTCAAAGCAGCTCTCAATTGCTTGCTTCCTTGTGGTCAGCTCTGTGGTCCACACTTCCCTCGCATGTGACCATCCCCTAGAGCATGTCCCTAGTACTTGTGTCCTTACTCTGCTCGTGCTTTTTTTGTTTTTGTTGAGTCACTCTGCAGAGTGCATCTTTCATAGCTGGCTCTGTCATCTGCTTCGTCCTGGTGGATGATCCCCCTCCCTCCCTCTCATTGCTGTGCCCTAACCCAGCACAATACATGAGCCAGGAGACCAGATGCCTTTGTACCATCCTTTGACTTTTGCTTCAACTTTTATATAGCGCAAACTTGAACCGAAGGTGTTGGAGCACTCTACGCAAACACACATATATTTTGTGTAGGGCACAGGAAGATTGAGTGATTCGCCCAGAGTCACTGGATGTTGAACTGGTGCAGAGACTCAAACCTTGTTTCCCCACTGCAAATTTCTTAGCTTTAGCCATTATGCCAAATTCTCTACCCTGGCTTGTTTGCTGATATCAGATGGCAGAAAAATATGTTTACAATGCTGATGGTATTTCTTTTGGCACTGGGAAACATGCATTTGCATCCACCCCTTCTGCCCCTCGTTCTTTCTTCTTCTCCTGCCCCTCACCTCATCCACTCAACATAATTCCACTCCATGCCAAAACATGCCATTGCACTTAATTCAACCCCACTCCATGCCACACAATTACATTCAACATAATTCAACTCTGCATAATTCAACACAACACCACACAGTTAAGTGCCATGCAGTACCACAATACACAAATTCACACTGCATTATTCCACTACACACTAGACATTTCAACATCTCACAATTCCATGCTACACAATTCAGTTCCAACCAATTCCACTCCACATCATTCCACTCCATGTCACATAATTACAATCCAACAAATTCAACACCACATATTTCCACTCCATGCCACATAATTCCACTTCACACAATACCACTCCACACAACATAATTCCGCTCCACTCCACATAATTACACTCCACACAAAACATTTCAACTCCGGATAATTCCACTACACATAATTTCACTCCATGCTACATAATTGCACTCCACATATATCCACTCAGCTCCAAAACACATAGTTACAATCCACAAATTTCAACTACATTCCAAGTCACATAATTTCACTCCACATAATTTTACTTCATACCATGTCACATAAGTACACATGATTCCACACCATGCAAAATAATTACACTCCACATAATTCAACTCAACATAATTTCACTCCAGTCCTTACCATATGATTAGACTTCACATAAATCCACTCCACACTACTTAGCAACACTCCATATAATACACTCCACACAATGCTGAATATTTCCACTCCAGACCACATAATTGCACACCAAAAAACATATTTTCACTTCACAACACATAGTTGCACTACACACCACATACATCCAATCCACATGACATACTTCCACATCATGCTAACTAATTCTACTCCACTCATGCCACGTCACCACACAATACCACTCCACATAATTCCACTCCATGACACACAGTACCACTTCACGTAATTCCACTATACTCAATACCACATAATTACTAGCCACATAATTCCTGTACACCGTGTCACATAATTCCACTACACATAACTCCACTCACCAACTGCCAAACAATTCCATGAAACACAGTTTCACAACACACAATTCCACTCCAACCTACATAATCTCACCTAACACCACATAATTGCAATACACAATGTAATTCAATATGATGCCATATAATGTGAGAATCTAGCCTGGCTGTTGGGCTGGATTGTTCACATGGGGAGCAGGGTCAAGACTGATTTGCATATGTCTGGGCTTACACTGGAATGGCATGGGGAGGAAAAAAACATGGATGTTGGCCCAGATCTCCATACAGGGGTGAATATTTGACATTGTTCAGCATTCTGTCCATCAATTGTTCTTTGTACATAATTACATGACACTACATACCACACAATGCCACTCCACATTCATCCACACCATGCAACATAATTACACTCCACATAATTAAACTCTGCACCATGCCACATATTTACATTACATACATGTCAACTCCTCACCTCATACATCTACTCCATAACATATTATTCCACTCCCTTTCATACCACAGAACTCAACTCCACATAATTACATGCCACATAATTCCAACCCACATAGTTCCACTCCACACCACATAATTGCACTCAACAAATTTCAATTCTGCTCCATGTCACATAATCCCAGTGATGATATTTCCTCTCAACACCACACAGTTCCACACCACACAATTGAACTCCACATAATTCCACTTGACACAACATAAATCTGTACTACACAATTCCACACCACATAATTCCACCCGACCCCATACAATATAATTCCACCCAACAAAACATAATTTTACTCAACAAAACATAATTCAACCTCACAAAATATAATTCAAATCCATCTCACTCTTTAATACCACTCCACATCAATCCACTCCATCCCACATATTTACAGTCCACATAATTGCACTCTATACCATACAAAATAATTCAATGCCACACAATTGCATCACACACCAAATAATTTCACTCCACACCAAATAATTCCAATCCACAGGAACAAAAGGAAAAACCAGGGGCAATAGTCTCCAAGGCGAGACCTATTAGCTTTGCCAATGTTTGTTAATCTGTGCCTTATTTCAGCCGTCCTTACTTTTATTCTGACCATTTTTCCTAAATTGCAGTCTTATTTTCTCTTTCTTGTTCTCTCACTCCATTAGCCTCTCACCTTTTTGTGGTGGCCATAATTGTTTTTCTTTCTGTCACCTGTTTGGCCTCTTTGGCACTCCTTTGCCTCACGTAACTGGTCTATGCTTCCTACAGAACAATGGATCTCAGTTCTGGATGCCACCCGGTAATGCAGGGACCCAAACCCTATCTCGGCCAATAGGAAATGTAACTACTGGATTCAGAGCTCCCTAGATGACATACTTCCCAAGAGACCTACCCAGCAAAAATGTAGGTCAAAGATTTGCTCATTGTACTCTCCGAAGTTACAGGAACTCAAACAACGCTGCAAAAGGTTAGAGAGGAAGTGGAGACAGAACTATGCAGAATCCAGCAAATCTGAATATATGCAGGCAATAAGAACTTATAAAGGCGAAATCAAAGCCGCCCAAGCATCCTTCTATGAGGAAGAAATTAACTCAGCCTCTAACTCCCCTAAGGAAATCTTCCGGATTGCCAGAACCCTTTTAAAACTGCCCCAGAAACAACCTATCATGGACGATGCCCATACCCGTTGTAACAACCTGGCTGAGTTTTTCACCAGAAAATACAAAATATATCCTTAACTTTTCTGCCCACTCAGATCCTACAAACCCTAGTTCCCACTAATGTATCAGGATGTGGAACTCAAGTTGTACTGGAGCTCCTCCCTCCTTTGGCCCTTGCAACTCTAGATCCTATCATGGCCCGGGTAAAATCGGGCTCCCCCTCAGACCCTGCGCCTCCCCGTGCTTTGACCCCAGTCATAGGGAACATCCTCCCAGTAGTCCTGCTCAATGCCTCCATTTCCTCTGGAGTGGTCCCCCCTGTATGGATATGCGCAATGGTAAAGGCTCTCTTAAAGAAACCCAACCTTGACCAGGACAACTTGGGCAACTACCGTCCTATCTCCCTCCTTCCAAGGTTGAGCAAACTTTTGGAAAAGCACGTCAACTCGGTTCTGGTAGAGTTTCTAGAATCCAACAATTTACTTCATCCTTTACAGACCGGCTTCCGTCCCCGACATGGGACCGAAACCGCCCTTCTTGCAGTAACCAAGGAGGCTAGGAGGATCTTGGATCAAGGGGGCACTGCAGCGATCATTCTTCTTGACCTCAGTGTTGCATTTGATACTGTCAACCACAAAATACTGATCCTTAGACTCAGGAGTCTGGGAGTGACAGGCAGTGCCATCACCTGCATACAGTCCTTCCAAGGAGAACGATCTTTTCAGGTCTTTGGAGGAGATGTGGTATCCAAACATATGCCCCTCAGCTGTAGTGTGCCTCAGGGCTCCGCCCTGAGCCCCACGCTGCTGTTCAATGTTTATATGAGTCCTTTGGCAGAGATTGTCCGTCCATTTGGCATAAAAATTATTACTTACGCTGATGACACTCAGCTCGTGGTGGCATTAAACCACCCCGAGAAGTCACCAAGTGACCTAGGAAGTTGCCTAGAGGAGGTAACGAAATGGATGGACGTCTCTTGCCTAAAACTCAATGGGGACAAGACCGAGCTTATGCTCCTCGGTAACTCTCTTTCTTTTAATCCTGAGCTACTTTGGCCGAAATGCCTTGGCCCTGCTCCAGTCCCCAAAGACCAGATTAAAAGCCTCTGCATCTGGTTGGACAGCTCCCTTAGCTTCAACTACAAAGCATCAAAACTATCGGCCACTTGCTATGGCCTGCTGAGGATGCTACGCAAAATACTTCCTCTTCTCCCATTTCAGGCAAAAAGAATCATGATCCAGGCTCTCATTCTATCCCGCTTAGACTATGGGAACGCCCTTTATTAAGGAGCTCCTCAATCCACTACACACAAGCTCCAGATCATTCAAAACTGCGCAGCTCGCCTGCTCCTCCAGACCCCTCACCGGCAATCCGCAAAACCTGCACTGAGGAGCCTTCACTGGCTGCCTGTTGGGGAAAGAGAATCCGATTAAAAGCCATGTGTATTGCTCATAAGACCTTCTGGAGGAATGGCCCAGCAGTCAGCCAATCTATGATAACCCCTTATCAACCTAGCAGAAACCTTAGATTGGCATCCTCTTCCCTCGCCCTACTCCCTAGAATAAAGAGAGCTAGATGTGATGATGCTCCTTTTACTATAACTCCGCCAAGTTATGGAACGCTCTTCCCCCACGCATACGGGTAGAGCCTAAGCTGCTGCCCTTCCGGAAACTCCTAAAAACACTGCTCTTTAACAACTGCTTCTAACCACAGGGCTTTCTCTGTTTGTCCGCATTCGTCTCCAGCGAAAAAAAATGTTTTTTTTTTCATTTAATTTCACCCAACAGCTTTTTTAAGTGCCTTCTTTCCTTCAATATTTATTAGCTTCAGCATGTATCTTGTAACCTTCAAATTACAGATAAATGACAATAATGGGCCATAAAATTAAGTTATTGTGACCCCTGCTGCAGTTGGTATAGTGGGTGATTCACTATGCCCATGCTGCCTTCATATTGACGCAAGGAAATGTTAGATGATCACTATGAATGTGAGTGGAAAAGTGTGCCGTGAGCTTTGTTCCCTTTAAGAGACACACCTTGGCAGCTGTTTGGCAGGGTGTACTTTTTCACTGCTCAGGGGGCATTAAAATGTATGCATTACAAGGGACTCCACTGATGACAACAGAAGAGCTCATTAAGAACTGTAAACAAACTCTATGTAGAATGGGAAACATAAAAGATGCACAGCAAGGACTCCCATCAGCTCACCCCTGTAAGGCAACCGCTATTTTTTACAAATGCCCCTTGCTTTGTTAAAAATCTGGCTCTCACTCCTCCTCACCACAATTTGTAGACAACGGAGGCCAACAAAGTGGTAAGATGCTTCTCTGCAGCACATCTGTGTGTGTTAAAAAATGATGCAAAAAAGTACAAATGTTTGCTTTTTGCTTTGCCGGAATCCACAGCTTTAAGTAGTTTTCTTTTTTTATTAAGAAGCAATTCATCAATACATTACAAAATCAGAATAGAACGTTTCTGAATAAAATCATAAAAATAATATAATGAATAATGAATGTCATCCCTAATGTGAAATTATCAGCCAAAATGCTTCAGTCATTATGGCTTAAAAATGCAGGTAATTGGAATTAAACAGTATCCCTTTAAGTATCAAATGTGTACCCAGATGTAAGACTGGAAAAAAAACTCCCAAACTCTTTTCCGCTTACTCATCTAGGAATATTACATATTACAGACAATTCTAATTCTCAAAGAAATACAAATTCGTTTCACCATGCTAGATGGTCAGGAGCCTCCTTCTAAAACATGCCTGTACTATCACAAGCCTTGCAGTTGTAATAGCAAAGAAAAATACATCAGCTAGATTAGAGTGAATACTGGGTGAATAATAATAGTCTTAGGTTCCAGGCAAGAATATATCTTCAAAAAGTGGTTAATTTGATCAAAGACTTAAACCAATATGAAATGATTGAGCAGGTCACAAAATGTGTGTTGTATCTGCTTCAGAGCTTTGACAGCTGAGACAATCTCATGTCTCTCTAAGTTGAGGGGGCTAAGAACCCACCTTAAATAATAATCTCAGTCCTTGTCAGGGTGAGCCACAAAAGTCACAAAATAAACATCTGCTTAACCCTCTGGTAGCTTGGTAGAAAAGCAGGCTTACCTTAGTGGCACTTTGTAAAGCATTTATGCAATACTCAAACAGTAATAGAGTGAAAACACAACACAAAAACAATCCTTAAACCAATTTAGGTAATAATAGGTCATTTTAATAAATAAAATGGCACAAAAATGACAAAATAGAACCAGAATTATGATTTTACAAATTTAAGGTTAAAAATAGTGTAAAAAGGCATTATTCACCGACCCGGTCATCTGGTTGTGTTTGACAAAGTCAAATGTTAAGACCGACCACAATAAGGCACAGGTTGGATACAGGGAGACCAGGTTTGTACACCTTCTCTGCGAAGTCCCACTATATCAAGTTTGCTGCTGTGGAGAAGAACATAGCAGAAGCAACCTGAATCTTTGGCCCAGTAGTGATGCACCTTCATAGAATCAGTTTGGCAGGTTGCACCTGGTCCACCATTGGTCCTAAAAGCAAAAAGTTGGCAAAATATTTTAAGCCCAATGTTTAAGGAATCTTTAGGAGGAGTACAATGTGACACCAGCCAAGGTACCAGGATATGAGGACATGGGGGTAAAAACTCACTCCAGCCGAGGCCAGCAGCAGGATCCAGGGTGGGTCTGGTTGAAACTGCTCAGCTGGGCAGTTACAGGAAAAGCCTCTGAAAGCTTGTTGTGTCGCAGTAGCTCAAACAGGAGGTTATCCAACTGATCTTTAGAGGGCACCTGGGTTCAAGGGAAGCAGATGCAGTCTTCCTTCAGGTTCTTCAGACAGCAGGGCAGTCCTTCTAATTCTTTACAGGTCCAGGAGCTTTCTGAGAGGTGTACTAGGGATGCCATTTTCATGCCCACTGTGGTTGGGGGAATCTCCTGGCTACTCCATAACCAATAGGCCAAAAGGTCTCAGGAGTGGCCATACTCCCTTTAAAGGACCTTCCAGTGTTTTTTTACTTTAAACAATCCCACAATGGCCTTTTCTATCTGAATTCAACATGGCAGGACCCTTATCCCCCTCATCATAGCTCCCTGTGCCAACCCAGAGGTGTGGTTATGATAATAGGCAAGCACTCCATGGTAGTCAATCCAAACCAGTTCTGGGGTAGATCTCATATCCCACTTGTTTGGAGCCAAGTTAATTAGGAAGACAAACGGAGGCAATCCTAGGTGTTAGTCTCATTTGCCATTGACAGGGTAGGTACTGTTTGAAGCTCAGGAAGTAGCTAGGTGCAAGCCCCTATACCAGCCTACTCAAGAAAGAAAAAACACTTCTACACACCTATTTCCTTGCACACTGTCCGGGAGCAACTCACATATCACCACAACAAGCCTTTAACAGTCTGGTGACACTGGATACTAGCAGAAGGCCCATATGGCTTAGGCAGAGAACGTCTCCTTTCCAAAGGTATTATTTTTAGAACAGTCATATAAAAGTCAACCTGAATATTAGGTTGGATTTAAAGTTACTAATAAAATGAGTCTTTAAATAATGGTAAACAATAAGAGGCCAATATATTAAAGGAAAAGAGTAGACATTTGCATCATAGGTTGTTTGTACTTTAGAGGTATGGTCTGCTACCATTACAACCCCATGTTGAACCCTCCAAAAGGGGTAAGTCACTGTAAGCTAAAGTTTAGAGCGCTTGAAGTTTAAAACAGAGTTAGATGTCCAATCCAAGGGTCGTATATTATTAGTACTTTTTAATTCAATTAATCAATTCAAGCCAAAGGGAAAGTTTCTGTAAATCCAAGAAATAGCAGTAATACAACTTAGACTGTCAGCCAACACGTATTTCATCAAATAGCATGTTATGTCTCGACTTCATCAGGGCTGATATTATAGAAGCAATATGTATCTAAATATGGGATATCCACATTCTTAAAATGTATCTTCGGCTGACACAAACAAAATCGTTAAAGCTGCATATAATTGAGTTAGGAGAGTATTCCTCATCAGTACCTTAAATAATGGATCCAGCTGCTCCAAAACTGAAGGTAAGCATTATAAATTGTTATAACTTAACCCATTGTTTTCCTATGGGAGAGCAAGCCTTACCACAGTGAAAGGTGACGTTGTAGGATTTTCACTGCCAGGACATGTTAAACTTTAAATATACTTGTTTTAATATTTACATACCTTGAGCCGTGCCCCATTGCCATTTAGGAGGCTCAATAACATAATTTCACTGAAAGCAATACATAATCACAAAAATATTGTAAACAAAAATAATATTACCTATAAATAAATATATAAAATGACAAAAATAACTAAACTCACAATATTTGAGTACACTGATATTGTAAAAATTACAGCCAAATATCAATCAATAATATACTAACTCTATTTTTTTTTTTTAATGCTTTATTCGATTTTAAAAGATAATAAAATCATAAAAGCACAAAATTCAATAAAATCAGGTCATTTAAAAATTGCATTAAAATATCTTGATAAAATATAGCTATTCTAATTGTACATAATTTTACAGCATAGGGATTAACAGGTTAAGCTTTTTCTTTTCCTCATTATTCTCTTCAAGAGCCCCGTCCTAGCTCCAATACAGTACACATTGTCCAATAATTTAAAAAAAAGAAATGCTGGACGACATTGCTGCCAGCCTCCCTGCTTTAAAATAGGCTTAATCCATCTAGCTCTTTCTTTAACATAAAATTTACAGAATAAAACAACATGCATTGTAGATTGTGAAGCAGTGTTGTCACAAGGACAAGGGCAGAGTTTCCTAGACCAGTCATTTACAAAAGGAAAAGAAACAAGGCGATGGAAACAATCAAATCTGAGCCTAGTCAATATATATCTGTCAAATTCTTGTAGACAGCATACTAAATAGAGCTGGATGGAATAGCTAGACAGGCTCAGTTGATGCTGGATCACAGAGTATTTACTTATCTCTACCATTAATCTAAGGGACTCAAAGTGCTGTCAACATAAGGATTTAAGCTCCTTTCTCGATAAAGTGCACATAGTGTCTAGGTTAGAATAAAAATCAGGTCTGCATAAGTCGTGGGATAGATTACTTATATAGTTTAACCAGGGAATTTTTTTGGCCTGATCTAATCCCATGGAGTCCTTTATGATCTCGCGGTTCAAACCTAAACTAGGAGAGGTCCATATCCTATGCCAAAGTAAGACTGGTTGGATTTTAATCAAGTCGGAAATATGGGTGATTCCCAGCTCATTATGACAATTAAAAATGGAAGAACTCAGAGGAACGGCTAGAATGAACCTTAAAAAATCATTTTCAACCACTTGGATTGGTGTAACGTCTTGGAAACCCCAAATCCCTGCCCCATATGTGGCTATGCTAATACATTTTGCTTGATATATTTTCAATAGTATTCCCGGGGGCCTTTTCCCCATTTTCCTTGAGAAAAGCATCAATGCCGCAGTTGCCCTTTTAAATAGGAGCGTTCTTCTCTTAACGGCTTGTCCCCAGGAACCCCTGTCCCCCAATAAAATTCCAAGATAAGAAAATGTTTTAGTTGATTCAATTCTGCCGTCCCCCGTTACTAAAGTTCTACACTTATTCTTTCCTTTCCCACAGGACATCATAAAATGTTATTAAAAAAAGTAACTCTACATAAATCAATACATTGTTCATATACATTAATAAATTATTCTAACAATAAGATAAACTGCAAACACATTAAAAAAATATATATTTCAAAACATAAAGGGCCCAATTACAAGTCACGGAAGACCACTGAGCCGGCGGCCTTCTGCCTGCCCTATTACGATGCATGCGGCCTGAACAGCTGACTGCTGCCAACAGAATAGATCCCCCCTATGACGTGATGGACTGCAATGTTGGTAATTCCTACTCTGAAGCCATCAGGGCTGTGGTTTCGCGCTTAGCTTATTACGAAAATACATTTGCACCTGTGGTCCCCTTGTGGCAGTTCCTCGAAGGCGAGAGGCCATCACGGTATGCTCTCAGCAAAACACCAGAACAGCACCCATTGGATGGATACAAAAACAACACAGCTGATATCAATTTGCTAAGTGGACACACCAACAAATCACACTATAAAACACACCACATCCCATACCATGATCCTTTGCCTTTCCACTGCAGCACAGCAAGACAGACACCACAATTCTTTGTGATGAAAAGGCAGCCCTTTTTTCATATACCATTTAACACTCTCCACTCACTTTATTTGCGTTTTTTCTAATGTCATTGTCACTCACTTCAATTTACACTTATGTCACGTCAAAAATAATTAATGTTTTTCAGAGTCTCAGGTGTCAATCCTGGTGGAGAGTACAATGTACTACAAAACAACGTTCACAAGGAACTGATTTGAAAATAATCATCTGTTACATACAACATCAATGGTTGCTTTTGAGTTAATCTCGCACATGTAAGTCAAGAACAATAAAGAGTAAAAATTAAATAAGACCAAATCAATAATAAACACAGTAAGCCTACACACGACCCTTTTGAATTATTGAAATCTACCAAGCCTCAGCCGAGGTCTTTTTTTAATATACACTTTTTTAAATCACATATAAAAACATTTTATATATACACAATACCTCTCTTTCTTACATTCACAGTGCAAAGTGAGCCCCAGTGAAAAGAACCATAACCTTTTATAATGTGACAAAACAAGAAAAACAGGAATGTGGAAGGTTATTGGAAAAATTATTATAAGGACAGTTTATATACAATATACAATAATTCAGTCAAGGCTGTCTCTTATTTTGTTGTCGACGGCGTTTCAACCCACTTTTAAATACCAGGTCTAATCAGGACTGTATTTCTGGGGACAGTGTAAAACATACAGCCGTCCGTATAGGATCCAGTATGCATAAAGATGTGGCGGATGAAAAATTACATCCAAACTTGGGCTTTTTATTCCTCCAAGGATAGGTGTCAAATAGTACACCCGATATTTAGGGAGATTCAGTCTGCTGTTTCAACACTTATATTCTAATTTCAGAAGAGAGGAACAAGTCTCCTTCTATCAGTGATGATACTGCTGTATACCCGAGCAGCGGCGCTCACCCGTTCGTGGCCCCTAGGTCAATACGTATTCCTCCGTGTGATGTCCGTAGCGGAATCAATCTCGCTAGCTAGCAGCGCCGCTGCTCGGGTATACAGCAGTATAATCACATGTATCAATCTCCATTACATGGCACGTGTTGGAATGCTGCCTGTAAGTGTATTACTAATAAATAACCATCCCAGGACCCACAATATGTGTTAATATATAAATCTATGGTCCACCTAACTGAATTTTGACAACAGGTTTGTTACACTAACCATTTTGTAAATGTTGGCATGTAGAGATTGAAATGACAACAACTACCATGAGGCCCTGTTTTTGTAGCTCAAAACAAGATGCAAAAGTGAGTCTGCTGATTCACACTTATCTTACATATTACAACTTATGTTAATTTCTAATGGAGTTTACCATTTGTCAAGTGTTGGGAAGGAGAGATTGAAATGACTACAACTACCATGAGACCCTATTTCTGTAAATCAAAAAAAGACACAATAATGATTTTGCCCATTCTCACTTGTCTGCCATGTTACCACTGGTGTTCAATTCTCATGGAGCAAACCATTTGTCAAATACTCAGAAGTAGAGCTTGCAATGCCTACAACTTCCATGAGACCCTGTTTCTGTTACATACTTAAATAAGTTGCGATAGTGATTTTGCCCATTCTCACTTCTCTGACATATTATTGCAACTGATGTTCATTTGTCAAGCACTGAGCAATCTACATACAATGCTCTATTTAGACATTTTTGTCTACATAGATTGATGTTGTCCTGGTCTCCTCATCAGAAACTATTGATGGCTTGAGTACCATCTTACAAAGTGTGTATCTCTAATATTTGTACAAAATTAAGCTAAGTCAGCTGATTAGAAGTGGCAGGTGACCCATTGACTCTTCTCTGCTCACATCCCGGCTAATGATAAATGTACAACCAAGTTGTGCGAGGCCTATATTGTACACAACTAGGCCTAGGAATGGTCAAATACACATGTTTTTCTCCACTGAGTTGCCTTAAATGTTTGGGAGGTGTCATGTTCATTCCTTAATCCAAAATGCAATATGTCAGCACATCTAATGAGCTGTTCAATTGTACTACATGGAATGTCTTGTTAACAAGTTCAATATCACGGATATATATCACAATAGTAATGTCTACCTATTTTGTTTTTCCTAGATCTCTACTTACTGTGACAGAAAACATTTGAATGTAGATACCACACTTACACCAATAACAATGTTCAATATTTCACAACGGGTCGATATGGTACAGCCCCTGCCCAGAGCTTTGCCACCGAACAGATTCGTACTCCACCCCCGGATGAAGCATTCAACGATGACAACACTCCTGAAGCAGTGAATGACAGTCCTGGCCCATCTGGTAAACCTAGGCAGAAAGCAACAGTGAGCCTCACTATGCCCACACCAACTCCTTCCACCCCAGCTGCAACACCTAAGCCAACACCACTCTCCCCAACATGTGTGCCTAGCACAGTCACTACTATCTTGTGCCTCCCAGTCCTGGATTCTGAGGTGAGAATCACCAGCCCCGTCACAGAGGAACCAGGAGCAAGTGATAGAGGGTACCTTGGGCCAAGGGCAGAGGCCTCTGGGGTTGGGGTTGGGGTTAATGGGAGCAGTACTGTGGGTTTGCTGAATGCAGCCACTGGGGACACTCACCCCCATGCGACCATCGACCAAGTCGTGGGAGCCTATCAGGACTCTCAAGACCTGATGGGCCAGATATTGATGGGAATACAGTAGATGAACAGCTGCAGAGGAACATACACCAGGAGCTAGACCACCACAGCTCCAACATGGGCCAGCTCATTGGGGGTCAAGACATCAACACAAACCTCTACAGAGCGTGTCCACCAACATCTAACTCTTTCTGTGGTCCAGCTACATCTGGCCCATCTACATCTGTGGCAGCTACAGGAAGGGAGGTCCTGTCAGAGGAAGACAAGCCTGCAGGCACCCCTGCCTCTGCAGCAGTGTATCCCCCTTGCAGTCACAAGCAGGGACATCCATGCAAAAATCCAGAAGGTGCGGATGGCAAGACACCCACCAACGCCAGCAAGAAACCTCAACTTTAACCTCATCCAGTGTGTGCAACACATTTACTCTGTGGACTATTTCTGGACCCCTCTCCCTTTCTAATGGGAATAGTATTTTTGACTTCAAACAATTTGGCATCTCCAACTATGGTTTCATTCACCATGACTGACTACTTCACATTTTTTTATATTCATTTTTGCTCAATGTATCTCTTCATTCTTATCACTTTAATAAACACACAAGTCACAAGCACATTTTCTGCTGTAGTAAATCTATCAATGGATATATGCACTCATATGTAAACTTTATAATGCCAAAACAAGCTACTTGTGTAAGCATGAATATGTTGCATGTACACAATGTTTAGCTTAGGAAAACAACTATATCATAACAACACATACATGCAAGTGTCTTGGCTTATAACATCTTTATTCCATGGTTCCAATCATAGGCTAGGATGATGTCATAAACATAGCAAATCAAACATGACTCAAATATTCTGTGTCAGTGATCCCATTTTCAGATGCAGTCCTTAAATACATTGAAGGAGGGGATACATCAGACAATTTCCTATAGAATAAGTAAAATAAATTTGGCCTGTGTCATCAGCAGAAGCCATATGGCCTACCTCCCAAAAGGAATCCCACATCACTTAAGCCGAGAAACAGCCACATAGCGGTACAACAGTTTCTGATCAAAGCGTCATTCCAATCCAGTGTTGCTGCATCTGGTGGAATGTCACAAACAAATGTCAGTGATGTGCCACAAGCACATTGGCCTGTGATGTACAATACAGTGAGAATTTAGCCAATGTGAAGGGAGACTAGCATCATTTGGGCCCACAACAACATTGTGTTGGAGTCCAAGATGGCACACATTTTGCATTAGGACCACCACACCACAAGTCCAATGAAATCCTTTTAACTTCCATCCTATCACTGTGTAAGCTGTCTTGGTACAGGCTTTGTACAACCGAAGTCTGTAACAGACATTCCCAGGAATAATCCATGTCCACTTCATACATCCAAACATCATCATAACCTGCTAATGCCACAACTCTGAAATGTCTAAATGAAGATGCCATGGTGAAGGTACCTAAAACGGACCAAAACAAAGACTTTAGCTCTCAAACCATACATATGACACAGTTCACATAGTTAACTTCTGGAGAACAATTTCCATGACAAAAATCCAAGTTAATCGAAGCACCACTAACAAAATGAAAATGTGTCAAAATCTTCCTTCACAAACAACTTTAACCAGAATTTGTCAGAGCTTTAGCTTCCTAATATTTTCCATATACATACTCCTTACATTATCACAACAAGAGTTACTTTAAGAGTCAAAGCCATGACATCTGAAAATATACTTACACTCATGAGAAGAAGTTGATGAGATCTTGACGCAAGTCTGTTCCTTCCTCTTTACCACTATTAGCATCATTTAGCATTTCAGGATCCTCACCCGGTGTCTCTTCATGGTGCACAGCCTCTGTGGTATAAGGGATGTTCATGTGCTGGGCAATGTTGTAGAGCATGCAGCAGGCCACTGTGATTTCACACACCTAGAGGAGGACTCCCCCAGTCTTGTCCAGACATCTGTATCTGGCTTTCAGGAGCCCAAAAGCCCACTCCACTGGCCGCCGTGTTCTTCCATGGGCCTCATTGAAGGGGACTTCCCCTGGCGTTGGATTTTTCAGCCATGCCAACAACCATGGCTTGTTGAGATACGCTGAGTACCCTAGATTGAAGACCAACATACGTGCAACAATAAGCTATACACGTTCAGATTATACAGCCTGACATTATCCATACAAAGTTAGGACAGATTAAATTGACCAACAAGACAGGCCCTCTCCAGTAGTAGATGTGACATCAGCTGGGGTATGGTGCTGCTTGGTAGTATGAAGGAATCATGTGCAGATCCTGGGAACCAGCCACAGATGTTTGAGATATCCAAATCCAGTAAGCAGACAACTTGCACCATGTTGATAGAACGGTAGTGCTTCCTGTTACGGTACAGTTGTTCTATGGGGTGCGGTGGTACCAAGGCAATATGGGTGCCATCAATGGATTCAAACACATGTGGGATAGAACAAAATCTATAGAAATCACCATTCACAGTGGCAAAATGCTCACATCTGGGGAACTGGATGTTGCTGTTCCTGTGTCTCATCATTACTGAAAGGACGACTCGTAGTACACAACTGAACATTGGTTTTGACATACTACCAGAAATAGCCACAGTGAATTGAAAGAAACCTGTGGCCGGGAAAGGCAATGCTTACATATGTTTCACAATTGGTGTGAGAGACGTAGGATAAGTGATTTGAGGAAGGAGGTCAGACTCCAACTGATTACATAAATCCTGTATTGTTTGCCTATTCAAATGAAATTTCCTTATCACATTTCTTTCTTCCATGGTCTGAAGGCCTGGAAATGGACAGTACATTGAAGGCTGTAATCCCCTCCCTCTCCCATGGTACCTATGTGAGGAATGAACATGAATTTGTACATTGGCCGCAACGTCCATAGTAACATATATGAAGAGTAAACTCATGCAACATAGCATAACTGCTTCATAAAGCATTACATATAATTCATATTATCATTGTCTACAGTTCAACATCCACCAATAATCCTCAATATGGTCTTCACATGTGTCTGTAACAGAAATGTGCACATCACCAATTCCAAAATGTGAACGTTGCACAGAACTGAGGTTTTAATCCAGAAAACACCAACTGCGGTGTACAGTGCATCGCGCACATTTTGAATTTATGCACAGTAATGCACCACACAAATGATTTTTGTACTGGACTTTACGTGTGAAAGATGTTTTTCAAATGTAAACATTTTAGCCCTCATTTATTGTGGTGGTGACGCACTTCACATTCACCAATACTGTAGTTCCAACCGCTAAAATTGCAGATACCTGACCCCCCCACCTGGGACATTTGGAGCAACCGCTGCCGACAGAAGTCGACCGCGGGTGGGTGATTGCATCCACAGCGACAGACACTGCCATAGGCTAACATTGGTGATTGTGATGGTCGTGGTCCAATAGCTGTGAGCATCTACGCTGATGATCACGTACGTGGCAGATATGTAGACTGTAGTTTGAAAAAAAAATCACTTGCCTCCTGACACTGCTGCTATCAACACCACCTTGACTTTAGCTGCTTTTTCTCACCTCTGAGAGCAAATATGTCAGGCCAAGCAGGAGGCCCGCCCCTTTTCTCTGACTGGAGAGGTCTTTCCCCTGTATGGCCAGCTCTATGGCTCATCAGAGGAACAGGTAAATATTTGATTTTTTTTTTTTACTATGTTCAACTTTGACCTTTCAATTCCATTGGCCACAATGTGCCACTGAGTCTCAGAGTGAAAATATGCTATTGTTTGGGGAATTTGAGTGGTCTCCACAGAGGACAATCATGTAATGGAATATGGGCCACTGTACTTTGTGGAGTGAACATCAGAATTGTACTGTGTGACAAGCCCTATGTCCTACTTGTGTTGCATGCACATATCTATGCATATCTACATTTCATGGTACCTATGATAAGTAACCAAATCAGATCATGTTATATGTGCAAAGAAATATATTGGCTTTACAGCATGAGGTTTGTCTGTATACTGTAAAAAGCAGTTGATGATGAAGTTACCATTTGTACAGTCCCGCAGATCACTCAGTCCACATCTGACTTTGCAAAATTATTGTCTGGGTGCTAGCTATACCTCGCAGACACCTTCAGAGTCCCATACAATCTCAAGGTCACATGTTTGATGTCCAGAAGATTAACTCGTGTATTAGGTGGTGGAATTGTGATGTTCATATGGGCTCAGTAGGCACAGCCTGCAGAGCATAAGGCCTGGCAATGACTTGTAGCCAGTATCATCCATGGCCCAGGTTGTGGCAGACAGAGTAATCTCCCTGTAGACCTGCAGATCCAAGGTTCTTCCCAAAATGAGTTTTAGTAAGCAATTGTAGCCCTGATTGCTTTTTTATGTACTTTATTTGGAATGGTGACTGAGGTACCTGCCTGACCTGATACTTCTTTCCATTGAACCACATTGTCAGTGTGTGTCTTTGACTTATGACAGTCCCCATACTCCCACAGGTCTGTTGTCACTTTTCCATAATTCGTGCTTCCACTGAACAGGCCTACTGCACATCTGACACATTACCAGTATAGATAGTTGGTTACTTCTGAAGAGATTTCAATCCAATGAAACAAAACATACAATGGTATGTTGAATGTCATCCCTGTTACAGTGCCAAATAGAGCAAAAGGCATGGTCTGTGATTGAAGTACATACCACACAAACTCAATCTGATGTAGTATGATATCTGTTTACATATTCTACATGTTCACACATGCCCAAAGAGGAAGCTCTCAGTGACATACATGCCAGACCTTACATTGTGATTTAAGTCTCAGGATGAAGTCTATACTATGGTAACAGGTTCTATGGGCCGTATACATCAAGTCACTGGGGCTGGCTGTAAAGGTGTCTGTACAGTCATGCATAAGTAGTTAACCCTTCAGAGGGTCTCAATGATGTGTTGTGTGCCATAGTACCTCGAATCATAGTACATGTAGGATGGCCCTGACCTACATGATATTAGTGGGTAGCCTCACTCAGTGTGGGTCAGGACCAGGGTTGAGGATAGTCAGCGGATGACCACAAAAGTGTGTATTCAAGCTTTTGTTGTGCTCAGCAGGTGACATTTACACATGTATTGTTTTGATTATTGATCAATGCTTGTGCTAGATGTCAACAAAATGTGTATCAAACAAACAGATGTCATAAAACCTGCAGTTACAACCTGTTTCTTCATCTATTGCATCCATGTAGGTCAAAGCCCATCAGAAGAAAGCCCTTTGGAGAGCCATCGCCCGGAACGTGCGGACCCTTGGGGTCTTTTACCGGCATAGCGTTCATTGCAGGAACAGGTGAGAGGGCCAGAGGCACTGGAACTGAAGATCATGGAGGTCCAGCTAGGGAAGTCCCCCCAATGTGGATGGGGCACGTGCCGGAACCTGACCCCCCCAAATGGACCACATACTGGCAGTGGCCTACCAGGAGCTTGATGGGCAGTTGAGGGCCCAACAGCAGCTACAAGGAGGTAAGTCCTGGCCAGAATCATACATGTTACATTGCCAACTTTGCATGTTACAGGCAGGTATATACCCATCAATATTGGGGGTAAACCATGTGCTACATATGAGATGAAATTGTTTTTGTAGGTCTGGTAGTAGGTGCATGCTGCTGTGCCTATTTACTTTATGACGAGGAACACACCAGAGTCCAGTACACTGCAAATGTTCCTTTCTTAGAAGACATCTGGCTGAGTGAAGTGATGACTCATCTCATGTTCTTAGTTGTTCTAGGTTACAATTGTACCACACGGGTCTCTTGTCTTCCTTGTGTAAGGAGTGATGTTCCTTCACTGATGTCTCCCAAGGGATGGTGGATCAATTCATGTTACATGGCACACATTTCATAGTTTATGAAGTGACTGTACAACACTTCCCATTGGTAAGCTGTGCTTTAACAGTGACATGAGTGTGCAAACATCACAAGTGCCATCAGCAATAGTGCCTACACGTTGCCCAATGAACATTTGCCTTTTGTTAGCTCATCTGCAATAGTGTTTTAAAAAGTCATTCACTGACTGGTGACATGCATGTGGGTGGAAGGGGTTTTGTCACTGCATTCTGTTCAGTAGAGACCAAAGTGGGGAAGAAAGAGGAAAAAGATGAGAGTCTAGAAAAACTGACCGGCCAATAAGCGGCCAGTGGGGTCTAAAAGTAAGCGTATCCGTCTGGTTCGTCTGAAGTGTCTACGCCGTACTTACCGTTAAGTCGACACTGCCTCGCTCTAGGTAACGCCATCCCGTGGCTCCGTGGTGTACTGAGTCTGCGAGGAGTGCTCTATTTATATTGCCGGCAAATGAAAGTTATTGCTAAAGACCGATAGCACCTGTGTCAATGTTGGCTATCTCCCGGAAGTAGTTGCAAGTCACATCCGGTAACAAGGAGGTTGCTGCCGAGCGCTAGAGCGGTAACCTGACGATACGAGTGTGAACCAGGAAGTGTGTCATGGTAACTTCCTGTTGTGGATCAACTCGTTACGGGGAAACTAAAACATATACCTTCGAGTATCTATAAAAAAGCATATTATACACAAGAGGCCCAAAACAAACAATTTCCAGTTTAAGTAAATTTCGGCTCATTGCACAATGGTGCAGTGTATAATATGAAATACAGTGGCACTGCTTATCACAACCCCTTCAGTACGGGGTGGTATGGTGAGATGTTCAAGAGGCATGTCCCCGACAGGACGGTGGAGTCGGTCGGGGCATAGCGTGCGGAGGGGAAACAAGGTTGCACAAGGTCATGGAGTAGGTCAAACTCCCAGTGACCAAAGAGCTTTAAGCCATAAAGACAGTGTTTATTGAATAAGGGCCAAATGGTGATTACGTCTCAATTCAAGACAGTTGTGCCCAAGGTATGTTGTTGTTAAGACCTGTTAAGTGGGTGCCCAGACGGAACACCAATTGTTGTTCTTTTTCTAGTACGTTGTTCTCATCGTTGAGTTGTTCAATTATTGTCCATTTCAGATTATCCATACTGTGGGCTGTGGTTAAGTAGTGAGTAGCCATCTTGGTGGAGCTCTTTTTACAGTGAACGTTGCTTTTGTGTTCACCAATGCGAATCCTCACCGGTCTCGACGTCATTCCGACATATTCCAGCCTGCATGGGCACGTGATCATATATATCACGTTTCTGCTATTGCAGTTTGTGAATTTCCTTTGCTCCCAGACTGAGCCACTCGTGAATTTGATGTTTTTACTCCTTCTCGTAAGGTTGCATGTGCTACAATTGCCACATGGGTAATGGCGTTTAGCAGGAGGGAGGGTAGCATTCGGAATTGAATTCATGAAATCCCTTATAGGTATCACACGAGGTCTCGTATAGACCAGGATGTCTTTCAGGTTTCTGCCCTTTTGTGGGAAAACATGGAATTAGGAAAATTGAGACTCCCGCAGTTCAGGATTCTCCAGTGTTAATTCACTATTTTGGACACTTGATTGGAGTGAGTGTTAAAAGTAGTGACACAAATGGGTCTAACTTCCTGTTCTTTAGGAATTCGGTTTTCCAAGAGTGAGTCTCTGTTATTGTTCCTTGCCCGTTTCAACCCTCTTTAGATGATATGTTCTGGATAGTTACATTTCAGTAATTTGTTTTTCAAGTCAGAGGCTTGTGTTAAAATCTGGTTTGCGATGTCAACATAATCGGCGCCACCTTGTCCCCTCTCAGGCCCGTATGCTCACTTAAGCAGTAGCCATTTTGAAAGCACCATGGCCCCTCTGCCCCTCGCCGATCACCAGCACGTTCCCTTGGCACTGCAAACACCCCCCCGGCGCGCCGGCCACCCCCGCTCTCTCATATAGGGGCCATAAACCCTCTCCTTCTGCCCGACTCTGCCATGGAACCACATCCTGCGCCTGACCAACACCTCCTTTCATCCCATACATGGTCATGCGTCCTTTTGATAACCCCCTTCCTCTGCGCACGATTGTCTGAACCGATCCCAGGCCATCACCTAGCCCTGCGGATGCAGTTTATTGCCCCCACTGTAAGGGAAACACCTCACATCAAAGGGATTACAGTAGATCAAGGCCCCCACCCCCTGAGACCCGACCAGTCGCACACACCCCCGGGAATTGGCGGAATGTCCACCTGTGTGATAGCCATCTCTTACTGTGGGTGGGGTGGGGACTTCCACTGTAGATATGTGTAGGAACAAGATTGAAGTGGGGATTCCAAGGATGCCTTTCCATACATCAAAGTCTTAACAAGAATGTGTCACGTGTAATAAAGCAATAAACCTGTGTATAAGAGGCCAGGCCTCAGAGATGTGGGTAGAGCACCTCGAAATGATACCTTGCTGTCCGATCTGACGTGTTCTGCTCCGACGGAATAAAACTTTGTTTCCTGCCTTCCAGTCTCCGGCGCCTGCCTCTTTTGTTGGTTAATCATCGAATGGTATAAGAGGCGATTACCGCCGGGCAATACTTGAAGGTTATCGACTGAAGGTGCCGCTACCATTTAACAATTGGCGCCCAATGTGGGACCCATCAGCGACACGTGGATCCAGTGGGAGAGGTCCTGACGACAAAGTGAACGACTGCAACGATCGGGAAGAGCTCCTGCCTGATAGACCCTCGTCTGGCAGCCGATCATCCGAACTTCACTGGTTCCGAACAGACCTCTCTCGAGTGATCTACGGTCCTGACTGGGAACCGTCAGGAGTGCCACGGCAAATACGGAGAGTAGAGGACGATCGGGCGCTGGAGGCGGAAGACGAGAAACTGTCCATGCGGTCCGGGTAAGGTCGTGTAACACGACGAATTGCGAAATGATTGATTGATTGATTGAAAATACTAGTATTGCTTACTTGATTGTTCCTTTTGAGATATTCGCTGTCTACAAACGGGGAAGAGTAGAAATACTCTCTCTTCCTTTGCAGATAGTGAAGGGTAGGTAACGCAGACTTTTGTCCCCGTTGTAACCCGTCGTGCCTATCTTTTTCTCCCCACTGATTGATTGTCCGAACATTGATTGTTTTGAAGAATATTGGTTCTTTGAGATATTCTCTGTTTGCAAATAACGAAGAATAGAAATATTATGTCTAGTCTTTGCAAATAGTGAAGGGTAGGTAACGCAGACTTTTGTCCCCGTTGTAACCCGTCGTGCATATCTCTTTCTCACCTTTTGATTGATTGATTGTCCAAACATTGGTTGTTCGATATTGGTTCTTTAGAGGTATTCTCTACTTGCAAATAACGTAGAATAGAGATATTCTATCTAGTCTTTGCAAGCAGTGAAAAGATAGGTAGTGCAGACTTTTGTCCCCGTTGTAACCCGCAATGCCTATCTTCTCCCCACTGATTAGTAGTTGGTTATGCCCGGACCGCTTATTAGAGATGAGTCATCCGGCTCCACTGGAAGGCAGCCCTAATAAGGACATGTTTACTAAATATGGACTAGTCGCTGTAGCTTATAGCAAACTATGGCATAAATATACAAAGAAGGACTCCGAGAGTCAGTGGCCACTGATGGGATCCTTTGATGATCATAAAATAGAAACGCTAGCAATAGCTCTACGTAGCAATAAAACAACGCCTACTATGCTTGACAGTATCGGCATGTGGCGCAAAGAAGCAACACAATGGAAAAAGAGGGAAGAAGTAAAAGCAGAAAAGGAATTGCGTAAGGCAGCTCACCTTGCCGCTAGAAAGTTGGAGGAAGAGATAAAGGAGAGAAAGGAAGCTAAACAAAAACAAGAGTTTGAAACATCAGGCCAGTGCCCTGTTAGGACCTCCTCTACGCTCTACCCTGAGTTACCTTCCAAGCAACGAGTGAATGACGAATTACTATTAGGTCCTCCGATCACCTATATGCCCCCTCCATACGCTCCCTCCCAACATATTTATACCACACTCCAGCAAAATAGTATGATTAAAACGTTTTAATAACTTGTAGGTATATCCAACACTCCAACAGGGTAAAACACGTTAAAACATAACTATTTACATGGCAGCCTGCTGCAACATCCACCCCCAAAGCATTCACCGTCCGCGTAACACAGTCCCCGCCCCTCCTTCTTCGAAGTAGCAACATTGCTGTCTCTTAGTCGGCTTTGGGCTATAAAAAGGGCCTACAAAATCCATCTGCCTGTGAGACGGCATCAGTGACGGTCCGTTGTGCGAAGAGGCCGGAGGCAACACGATGCGCCGATACCCGGACGGCATCGAGGTGGTGTCCAGCAAGCTGTAGTGCCGGCCTGGCTCTCCTACAATGCAGCACCGAAAGACGGCGTGGGGTGCCCTGGAGGGGAGAAGCGACGCGAACGGGCCTCCCCCGCCTCCCCAGGTGGAGGCTCACCAGTTGCAGTAGGGCACCCCTTGACGCTTCACTCACCAACCAGCTGCAGCAGGGCAGCCATTAAACGTTTCACCTGCCGGACGACCACTCGGGCGGAAGTTCCTTTCTGCACCAAGTTTGCCCTTAGCGTTCCACCCAAGAAGTGGGCCCCCGCAGTCGGTTGGTCGGGGGACCCACTCTGGTGGCCGTGGTGGAGAACTGCTGCTGCCACAGGAGTCTCAAAAATGGCGGCCGGCTCTTTGGATTCGGGCCTGGTCCACTAAGATGGCTCTGGGCTACCTCGGAACTCGGAAGCTTGCCTGCTCGGGCATGGGCCCCACCCTTGAAGACGTCCTCTCAGCTTTGCAGATTCTACGGGAGTCATTGGCCCTCGACTCCCGCGGACTTCCGGTGGGGACAACCGCCACTATCGCTCGATCATTCCACATTAACTTGCCTTTGCCCCGGGCGGCAGCCACCCTGTCCCCTTTTGGTGCCGTGAGAGAGACTGATTCAGGGTATCGGCGGAGAGACACGCCTGCTGTCCCGCTCTCCGAAAGGACCACGGCGTCGCTGCAAGATGGTGGTGCCCTCATGCTGACGCCAGTTTCTGTTTGAATTACCAGGAGACACTGTAGTCTACCAACCCGAATCAGTTCTGGTGGAACCTCAGCATGATCCGGTAGGAAACAACTTTGCTTTCCCCACCTTCGAGTCACGATTCATGCTGTCTGTTCTTTCTGTTGGCATTAATGGGAATTTTTGGACTGCCGAAAGGGATTCTGGTCCGACCGTTAGCTAGTGGAAACATCTAGACTGTACACTGGACCCACCCGACCTCGCCCCAAAATGGCGCCGATGTAGGAGGGGCCTACAACTCCTTATGGCGTTCCAGGTTACTTGGCATTGATGTTAAGGGATATACGGTCTTCTCTTTTTCTTTTTGCACATGACGGGCGTGGAACGAGGAGGGTACTGACTGGGCATGCGAACAACCTTATTTTATGCTGGTCTTCTCATTATTGATTATTTTTATTTTCGCATTAAGGTAGTATTGCTCATGATACTCGACGCCTCTTGCACCGTGGCCGGCCTATACGGTTGTAAGCCCGTATTTGTGTACTGACATTTCTTTTCAATAATGATTTATGGGATCAGCGTCATAGCAAATCATTAGGGTTGGCGAAAGTTTTTTTAATAATGACCAAAATTCCTAAACAATAGAAGACAGATAATACAGACCCTTTGCCTGAATTTTGGATTGATGAAAAATTTGTATCCATCACACCTGTCTTCTTTTTTTCCAGAGTTGTTAGAAAATGGTTGACTGTAGCTTAAGGTATCTGCCGAATGCAAGGTATGGTACTCTGTCCTATAATACACGACTGATTGAGAAACAACTGCACGACGAGGGAGCTCGAATTTAGGGACAAATAAAATGAAGCATCTTTGTATAGTAAAAAGGAAGGATATAGTAGATCTGTGGTATTAAACGCTCCTACAGCTAGCCTGGTATGTGGTAAGTAGAACTTTTTCGTGTTTATGCGCGCTGACGTACTTTGAGTGCTGCCCCCCCCCCTTTTCTTTTCTTCCCTGTAGGCTACATCGGAAGTCCCGACTGAAGAATGGAGTGGCCATGGACCGCACTACGCTCAAATGTAGGGAAAGATATAGACAAATGTTGTAAGATGGTGCGTGGAGTGCAGGCAACCACTGAGGACACGAAAAGCTGTACTGTATGACTGTGCGTATGTGCCCTGATTGTACGGTATGAATATGTATGTATTGCATATGCCTGGGACGCCGAAGAGAACGTCTTTTGTATGACTGAAATGCTTGTCTACCGATCAAGGGGATGGGAAAATAAACCCGAATATGGTAACTCCTCGTTTGAAGGAAGGACTCTCCCGGGAGCTAGTAAATTGGAGGGTGACCTACACCAGAAACTTGAAGGGTCATTCCCGTACGACGAACCCGACTCCAACCGATAACCCAAATGTACCACCAGTGAGTCGATTCGTGTGCTGACTAAATAAGAGAAGTTAAGAATACCCCAGGTCGGGACTCATCCAAACCCCCCCCCCAAAATGAATTACGGATGATACCGAACATAGCCCTGTGTCTTCGTCTTAAGTTTCTGTGCTCGATGTATGTACCGTTACACCCTATTCGGTATTTGTGTGTACGTGAGCGTCGAATTATGTTTTCCCCCAGCTTGTGTTCCTGGACGTAAAAACTGACTCGTGCTGCTCTATGTTGTGTGTACACCAAGTAGCCTATTATCGTGCACGTCTCTCTCTCTCTCTCTCGTTTTATGTCGTACGTGTACCAAATAGCCTACTTGGTGCGCACGTCTTTTTCTCTCTCTCTCTCTCTCTCTCTCTCTCTCTGTCTCTCTCTCTCTCTCTCTCTTCCTCGCTGAAAGCTCCCTTGCCCTCTTTTGAATAGATGACGAAACAGTACGTCCTCAGTATATGTATAATTGGCCTAAACACAACGGTGTTCGAACAAATTGACAGAAGCAAAACGACCGCAGTTTACCACACGACTACCTCTCCTTTCTGTAAAATGTTGAATCTTAATTGGCTGAGAAAGAAAGGACAGGTAAGACGACTAATGTCTCCCAATCTGGCCCTTATCACGGGAACTATTTGTCAGTGGTTTTTGTTTTATGGCTCTAACGACTCCACCTCCCTCGCTCAGAATCGCCCCGCCCATTGCACAGAAATAGAGCGTCTAAGCACCCCGTCCTTCCAGAATAGTCCCAGTCCTGTACTAGCCGTCCCTGGACAATTTAAGCAATACAGCTAATGACCTTGTTTTTAAAGATACATCGCCTAAAACTAATAAAGGTTAACTATTGTCTCCAGCAAGAAAAATGTTTAACTTGTGTTCCTCCCCGAAACAGATACTTGTGAGCCCATGACCGTAGCACCTCACACTTTTTCATAAACTTAGCAGTCCCTGGAGAAAATTATGAATCAACAGGGCTTGTGTTAGAAAGACGAGTCTCTACCGGAGAAGCCGGTTCGAATTTTGATAGACCAGGAAGTTGATAGATGTCAGACTTCTTGCCACATTTATAAGGTACAGGAATCAACACCTAACAGACCTGATGATGGAAATTTGCAGGAACACTCGCAAACCTGCACCACAGCAATGATTAATGAGTTAGCAGCATACACCGACATAAGAGTTAATAGACATCCACCATAGAGTGACCGATAAACGTTTCCCCGACTACTTGGGGTTGGGAGAAAGAATGAAATGTGTAAACGTCTTCCCTACCAGTTCTCTAAGATTTTGTTTCTTGTACTCATTCAAAGATAACATGCGGCCATCGGAGAAGAGGGGTTGGACGTGACGCACAGCCTGGCTGCGGATCATGGAACATCTATGGCCTTGACCAAGGGGGAGCCACGGAGCAAAAAGAGGTGGGACGAGGCACCATTCTCAGCATGGAAAGCGATAAAAAGAAGGGCTATCCCGAAGCCCCCTGCTCACTGACCAGCTCATGCCTGAAGTCCCAGCCCGTCGAGCCCGATTGATGGGCTCAGTGCTAAAAGATTCTGCTCTCCTTGGTCCGCTTTTTGATCCGATCCCACTCCACCCCCTCTTCCCTCGGCCTCCCAAGGCACGTCCCTACTCCCCCCCCTCTCTTTTCCATATGGGATTTTGAACTTGACTTGACGAAAAAGGAACGAAATGCGGGTACCCCGTCTCAAGGTACCTATGATAAGATCAGTTAAGGAACAGGACAAAACAGGACTGTGATCAGAGAGCAAAGAGTGGTCACACCCTGCAACGTGAAAACCTGGATTTGAGCTGGACCTTAGCTCCACCGCCGGTGCTCAAAAGTGCCAACGAAAGAAGAAGAACAATGAGAGCTCACCAGTGATGGCTCGCGGTACTAGGACACTGGAAAGAAGAACTTCCTTGTGGACATTACCCCCCCCTTCTCTGACTGTAACTCATGTTGAGTTGAAATTCCTCTCCCAACCACCTTTTAATTGACTATCCTCCAACCAAGTTCCCAAGGTCTTTTATCGGTCACTTCCAACTGCAAACTAATAGTTAAGAAACATTAACTTAGTATAAATGACAATTGTATAGCATCAGCCGTACACATGACTATGGTGTTTAGTTTGATCCACACGAAGTCTAGGCCTTAAGTAATGTACGTAATATTCCTTGTTTTGTCAGACCACTCTTTACAGTATCAGGTTTGTGTTTAATCAAGCTTCCCTCCACCTATCTCCGGGTCTGACATATGACGCAGCTGATGTAACTCTGTATGCGCTACCACCTCGCCTATCACATCAACTACATGTAATTATGTACAATTGTGTCAGATTATTCCTGTCTGTCCTAAGACTCTGTACTTTGAAACAGGAACGCATGAAAGCATTTACGATGTCGTGGCTAAGAATTTAACGAAGATAGATGTTGGCTAGACAAGCTGGCTAGATATGTTGAAAAGGGAGGACTGTTAAAATCTGGTTTGCAATGTTAACATAATCGGCGCCACCTTGTCCCCTCTCAGGCCCATACGCTCACTTAAGCAGTAGCCATTTTGAAAGCACCATGGCCCCTCTGCCCCTCGCCGATCACCAGCACGTTCCCTTGGCGCTGCAAACACCCCACCCCCGCGCGCCGGCCACCCCCGCTCTCTCATATAGGGGCCATAAACCCTCTCCTTCTGCGCGACCCTGCCATGGAACCACATCCCGTGCCTGACCAACACCTCCTTTCATCCCATACATGGTCATGCGTCCTTTTGATAACCCCCTTCCTCTGCGCACGATTGTCCGAACCGATCCCAGGCCATCACCTAGCCCTGCGGATGCAGTTTATTGCCCCCACTGTAAGGCAAACACCTCACATCAAAGGGATTACAGTAGATCAAGGCCCCCACCCCCTGAGACCCGACCAGTCGCACACACCCCCGGGAATTGGCGGAATGTCCACCTGTGTGATAGCCATCTCTTACTGTGGCCGGGGTGGGGACTTCCACTGTAGATCTGTGTAGGAACAAGCTTGAAGTGGGGATTCCAAGGATGCCTTTCCGTACATCAAAGTCTTAACAAGAATGTGTCACGTGTAATAAAGCAATAAACCTGTGTATAAGAGGCCAGGCCTCAGAGATGTGGGTAGAGCACCTCGAAACGATACCTTGCTGTCCGATCTGACGTGTTCTGCTCCGACGGAATAAAACTTTGTTTCCTGCCTTCCAGTCTCCGGCGCCTGCCTCTTTTGTTGGTTAATCATCGAATGGTATAAGAGGCGATTACCGCCGGGCAATACTTGAAGGTTATCGACTGAAGGTGCCGCTACCATTTAACACTTGTTTTTCAAAAACAGTGGGTTCGGAACAGTTTCTCCGTAGGCGGAGGAACTGTCCGTAAGGGAGGTTGTCTCGAAGGTGTCGGGGATGAAAACTATTGAATAGTAACAGGCAATTCTTCGCGGTAGGATTAAAATGCATGGTTGTTTTGAGCATGCCTCTGTTCGAATAGATATTCAAGTCTAGGAACACCAGATTAGTGTTTAAGGTTGTATGAGTGAACTTAAGATAGGTGTTCTGTTGTTTGAGCCAGACCATGAATGCTCCAATGGATTCGGCGTCACCTCTCCATATCACCAGTAGATCGTCGATGTAGCGTTTCCAGAGTATGATGTTGTCGTGGAACGGGTTATCCTGGTGCAGTATCTTCCTGGTCTCAAGATGGTGTACATAGAGACCAGCCAGACCGGGAGCAAAGGTGCTCCCCATGCTAATCCCATGTTTTTGTGGAGGTGTTATTTGCCCTTGCCTTTAGCCCTATAAAAACTGATCCTCCCAAAGTTCCAAAAACCTCTCTCAAAATATAACACATCCCTTCCACATCCCTCTCAACCCCTGAGAAATCAGATACCCAAACCACTAAACCCAGCCCAAAGACCACAAAATACCCCCTTCAAAGACCAACCCATACCTTCCACATGCCATGCCACCCCTGAGAAACTGGTTGCCCACCGCACTAAAACCAGTTCAAAGACCACAAAAAAACCTCCCAAAACAAAATCCACCCCTCCTTAACCTGCAGCCCCCCAAGTATCATCTTCGAGGTGCCTGTAATGCCCAATGGAGGCCCCTTAGTGAGGAGCTTCTCTGGCAGTAAGGGCAAGTTTGGTGGACCATGATTGTGCTGTTTGCAAATGGTTACAGAATCGACTGACAATGGGCCTCTGTTTTACATCATGTTTTGGCATACTGTCATTAAAACCTTTGACTGCTTGGAAGACATTGGTACTGTCATTACCTTTTTAACTATTTGATGTATAGTTATTATAGTTATTGATGTGTAACTACAGTTGTGTTTGTTTCGTCACTGGTTGCTAATAAAGTTGAAATGGTTGGTATGATCCGTACTTGGAGCCAGTGCTGGTTTTACGCAGGACCTGGGGAAATGTGGGATGGATGTTCATGTGGGATGAAATCAGATTGGGGAACCATTGCATCGGGTGTTATATCATATGGTAAGCTTTTCAGCTTGGCCTGCCCGCTGTCGACATCATTTAGATTGCACCTCTCCCTATGATGTAGGTTGGATATGTGTTTGATGTGTTCAAGTTATATATTTTTTATTTACTTATTTATTCGATCAGTAACATGATCATACACAAGACAAAAAATCACAATGCATACAAAATTTCATCAATAAGAATACATAGACAATGTTAAAAATCATGAGCAAGGTATTTTTTAAAATAAAAAAATGAATAACAGTCGTTAAAAAGCGAGGAGCTATAACGTTAATCCTGCATCATTATTTACACTGGGGTCCCAATCTGAGACTTTACTACAGGTATGTCCACTCCTGCAGTGAAGCTTTATATGGTCACTTTAGGCCTCCGCCACCAAGCATAGAGAAGATACTTAGATAAAATAAAAACAAGCCACCTTGTCGTGTTAGAGCTAAATACACGGAGGGCATCTGAGGGGCAAGAGAAAGACAACATCCGACAAGCAGGAGTGATCCATGTTTTCCTCAGGTTGGCATATGCAGGGCAGAAAAAAACATAATGTACATTAGTTTCTGTAGTGGAGTTACAAGACGGACACATAGGGGTTACAGTAGTGCTTGCCCACCTACTTCTCATAGCATTCAAAGGTAAAGTGCCAAATTTGAATTGTATGTAAAGTGCTCATGCTTGGGGTGGTTCAACATCATCCAAGTAAGTTTCAAAGTTAAAACAACTTTTAACATTTAAAAAACTTGTAGTTAAAATGCCAAGTGACCTGTACTCAGTGCCAGAAGAATCAATACAATTCCAGTACATTATTTTGAGCTGTGGTATCATTCGTTTTGTAATAGACTGCGGATCATCCCACATGTTCCCCAGCCCCAATTTAAAAAACACTCTTTGACTTTTTCAAACCATGGCAAACAACCTGATTTCCTTTGGACATTTAATAGTTCCTCCACCATATCCTTTACTGGTACTTGGGTATTACTTGTCTAATCCAGAACATGAGCACCTTGAGAACGGCATAGTGGGAAATAGACTTTAAACCAAGATCAAGGCGTAAAGTTAATATGGATGTATTCTTTGGGAGATTTAAAAGAGCTCTTAAAAAAAAAAATTCAGTCACTTCTAGCTCATTAATATGCTCCAATCCCCACAGTTCAGCCCCATAGAGAGCCGCGCCCAAGCCTTTTGCCTTGTGTATTTCTAATGTAGGACAAATTGGGTGAAAGCTGACGTTTGACTCTCTTTAAATTGCACAGTCCACATGCTGAAGGGTCAACACACTTTTCTGAATTTGGGGAGTCCATGCCAGGTTATCACTAATTCTTACACCCAGATAATCAAAGGCCTTAACCTGTTCTAGTGATTGAGCGTCAAGACTCACTTTCCCCTTGGTGGATTTATAAGGATTAAAAACCATAAGCTTTGTTTTTGAACAATTAATTTCAAGGCCCCAAACTTTACAAGCTGTCGCAAATTTGGTAAGCACATTCTGAATTCCCATTGGAGTTTTAGATATAAGCAAAGTGTTGTCAGCAAATAATAGGGACAGTATTAACTTGCCTCCCAATTTGGGCGGATCACCTCCACAGTCATACAACTCACTTATAAGCCCGTTCATATACAAAGTAAACATGGTTGGGGCCAGCACACAGCCCTAGCGCACTCCTTCATAATCGGTATATTATTGATCAAACTACCATCGGGGTTCCACCTTATTTTAGTATAATTATCGTGATGTAAGCAAATTAAAAGTTGGAGCAGGCCATGGGGGAGTCCCAAATCCCTAAGAGCAGCCCAGAGCCTAGTGTAATCTATGGAGTCAAATGCAGTTTTAAGGTCGACAAACACTACGTAAAGATGGCCCTTCTTGAGCTTAACTCCTTCCATATATATGCAAAAGAAAATGGAACACCTGATCTTAGGTTCCTGTGGAGGCTCTAAACCCTGCCTGCAAGTGCAAGAGTATGCTATTGTCCTCTATCCAATTATGGAGATGCAATTGGATCATTGTGCTAAAAACTTTCTGGGACACATCTTCAAGGCTAATGGGCAAATAGTTTGCAGGGTCCCCTTTTTCCCGTTGTTTAAATATTGGGATTACTTCAGCACCTGTCCAGGTTGCCGGGATGTCTCCTCCAAGTGTGATGGCATTAAAGACTCTGTGGAGTTGAGGGCCCCATATTTTATGTTCAGATTTATAAAGATCTCCTGGTAGTCTATCTAGCCAAGGAGCTTTCACGGTTTTTAATGAGCTAATTGCATTCATAGTTTCCATTAAGGAAAAACTGACTACTTCTTTTGCCTCAAGCACTTCATTGCTAACCCCAGCTTGCTCCACTACCTCACCCTCAGACTCAGAATCCTACTCAGAGTATAATGCCTGGAAATACTCTTCCCAAAGATGTGGATGAATATAGAAATCATCTTCGCTGACCGGGCGGGTTACCCCATTTGAAAAGAGATGCTACAATAGACGACAATCCTTCTGCCTAGATGCCTCAACTAAAGTACGCCAATTTTCTATTTCCCAACACCATGTGGCCTTCTCCTGTATTTTCTTGTATTGCCTTCTTTTATGAATTGTATCAGGCCGCATCCCTGCCACTGTTAGTCCTAGTCTTGCTTGCCTCCATTCCTCATTGTACTATGGGGCATTATTACGTTTAACCGAAAATGACCTTCCATGGCCGCTAAAGTAGGGCAAGATGTTGTTCGACCATTCTTGGTAACTAGCCAAGATGGTATCATCATTTGTGTTAGTATTACTCAGGTTCACTAATGTCTGAGCCACCTCTTTGTAGATGTTAGGCAGGAGGTTACCATCAGTAACTACATTTGCCCTCTTGACTTTCCTGTTGTTATTGGTTGTGACCACAGGCGCGTTCACCAGATTTATCTGGGGCTGTAAAATAGGGAAACCAGAAAGACTTAGGAGCAGTGCATTATGATCACTATCCTCACGATTGATATTGATCATATCACTGACTTGTGGCCAAAGCACAAGGTCTACCATAATAAAGCCAATTATACTTTTGACATTCCCCCTCTTAACGGTGTAATTTGCCTTGACATCTGAGTGTGTCCGCCCATTACATGCACGCACCCCATAAGCAAGATTAAACGACAAAACCTGCAGCCCAACAGTAGTACATCTTTTGAGGGTTGGAATCTGAAGCCTTCTGACACCTCTATCTTGTTCTTCCTCCTGAACTATTTCCTGTACATACTATACAGGCTCATAGGCTGTGTTAAAATCACTAGCTGTAATGAGGTGGTACTCATTTTTGGAGATTTCAAGGAAGTTTGTAAGCATTGTCATAGTGTCAGAGGGCTTCTGGGGGCTTTTGAACCGATTATATATATTAATTAGTCTGACATGATTATCCCCTTTAAACGATACCAAATCAATGCCAAGGATCTCCTGTGAATCTATTTCTAGGTGCTTGATTTTGCAAGCCAGTGTCGTCTTGACCCAGATCAACATCCCACCCACAGGTCTGCCAGATGATGACTGACTGGCTTCTAGGCTAAACATGGAAAAACCCACCCTATGAATCTGTTCTGTTGCCCATGTTTCTTGAAACAAACAGATATGGCAATTATCCACTAGTAAACCCCACTCCGGGTCATTCAGTTTGGACCGTATCCCTACAATATTCCAGGATATAATATTCAACTGCGAAACAAAAATAGGTCTTCTCTGCAGTAGATGTCTTATTGTGGGACTATCTCTTAGTGAGTCCTTGATGTAAGCCTTATTCTTGAGTGGACTAACCAGGATGAGGTTTACTGTTCCTTTGAGGCTGATATATGTTTGATCTTCCACAGGATTGCCGGCCTGTGGCGTGCTCTGGGCAGTCATTAAAACGACATTACTAGTCTTTAGTCAATCTAGTTTATCCAATTTTGTAAGTGATTCATATCTATGCTAGTTACAAGAGGATATTGCTCCTTTCTCATCTGCTGGTTCTGTGCTAATCGGGTATTTTCTGGATTGACTGGGCCACAGGGTTTAAGCTGTCTGTAAAAGAAACCCAGTGGCATTATGCCTATCCCATGCTCTGTACCCCATCTAGATTGGTTTCTCGCACTCCTGAGTAGTGTTCCTGCTAGTTCTGGGTTTTGACAATTTATCACTATGAAATCACCTTGAGTGGTCTTTCATAGGTGGCCAACCTAACTAATTCTTCTGAAAAAAACAGAATGTCAAGATGACTAGAATTTATGTACTCTGTATTTTGGGATAACCAGTAGCATACCTTATTTTTCAATTGACTTGTGGATTCTTGTAATCTACCCTAAAGCCGGGGGACATTTGTTAGAATTGCATCATATGGGCAGCATTCCGGTGGAAGATACAGGCTAACATTATTTAATGAATTGTGTGGGCCAGACGCATCATTTGTCAGACAGGGAGGAGGTCTAAATGGTTCAGTACCATTTACATTATTTGTAGTACTCTGAGTTTTAGACCTAGATCTACCACCCGCATGCTCACTCCCAACTGTATAAATAATTTGCTTCAGTGCTCCGTTTTTGGATTGATCTTTCCCCAAAACAGACCCAGCTTCCCCCTGGGTAACCACAGGAGATGGATGTAAGCAATGTTATACTGGTTTACTATCCATTATTATCTGGGGGCTGTAGTCCCCAGCTGCAGAGCAAGGTGCTGATGTTTGAAGGTCCTGCACTGCGGGAAACCAGCAGCGTCTTTGTGCGCCTCCCGGTGCCTCCTGATGACCGCCACCGCGTTGTTATCTGGGGGATATAGTCCCCAGCTGCAGAGCAAAGGGCTGACGTTTGAAGTTATATATTTGTTTATCCACACATAGAGGGTGTTAAATTGTCATACCTTTGTGGACTTTTGTATGAATATGTATCCATTTTCCTGTGTGTACCTGACACCTACTTTATCTAGATGTGTGACAAATGCTGTTAGTGCTTTGTTTGCTTTCATGACTTTCCCTTACACATTACCTACACATACATGGCACACTGATATACTATTGGTTGTTCCTGATATACTTCAATCCACAGGTCCTGTGCACATTTAGGTTTCCTGGCATGTGCAAAATGTTCTGTGCCCTAGGCCCCCAGCCTTTTAACGTTCCCCATGGTAGAGGCAAACCTATTCTGAAGATTGTTGAATTGTGCCCTTAGAATGCTTCTCACTCTGATTCTTGTAATCCTATTTACTGACATTACCTTTCATGTGGGTGAGAGTCCAATACAGAGTTGTAGCAGAGAAGGTGTATTCCAGTTTCATGACTAAACCATAGAGATGTATCTTTGATATCAAAAGAGGACCTGGGTTGCGTGCAATGTGAGGGTGTCACGGAGATTAATAGGTGCGATATTGATAAGAAGGTGCTGTTGTGTGACAAAATTGAATGCACACATCACTGTCACTGATTATGGGTTGTGAACATATGTCCATTTGTGTACAATGTGCCTTTGTAGTTTCAGTGTTTTGGCCAAGGAGAGCATCATACAGGTGTGCTTGGGTCATACATTTAAAACAATCCCATGCAGGGTACCACAAAATATATTTTGATCAAGGGACCTCAAACCCTTTTCAGGTCCATGGAAGAGGGCATAGTTTTGCTGAGGAGTGTATGGAAACAGGTAGTAGTATGGCTTACTGTCGGTTGCGTCCATGACAGTGTCGGTTTTGGACTATGCCTGGGTGGAGTTTGCAGAGTGACCAAAAAACTCTGCAGCAATATGCGTATTTGCACAATCCGCAGAGTGTGTTCGGTTGCGCCGTTCATGCTGAGTTTTAGTGCTGGGTCTTTGTCCCACACTGGAAAATCAGCATGAATGGCACCTTGTGCAGCGTTAGAGGAAGCTGCTTCTTTCTTCCGCTCAAGTCGATATTCTACTCTTATGGCAGCTTACTCAATGTGAACAGAATGTTTCTCAATGCTAGAGGTAGCGGCCATCCGCGACCACCGCGTTGACAAATCTTGTCAGTAGGTGGTCTGGAGTAAGATTTTCCTCACTCACCAACTTAACGTCAGCAGGTGCAAGTGATGAAAAATCTCCACGTAACTCTGCATGCTACGCAGAGCATGGAGTGCAAAATACTCTGCAAACTCTGCAAGCGGTGTGGTATTCAAAGCCCTGACCTATTTAGGACATTATCAAGCAGGTGCAGCAGCATCAGCAGCACATGTACTATTAACTCCATGGTGGCACATGATGTGTAGAGAGGACTACGCTACGCTCGTGTAGTTTGCGCAACTACGTGCTTCGCGAATTGCGCGTAGCACAGTGCAAACACGCGTAGTGTAGCATAGTGGGCATTTTTTGCTTGCTTGCGGTCCTCAATGTCAAGATGGTGACCGCGAGCGAGCAAATTAACATCCCAGCGAGACTTTTTCCTCGTTTGCGATCAGCAGCATCAAGTTACTGATCGCGAGCGTGGCAAATAAACCTCCCAGCGAGATTCTCAACGCGGGGAGTCCAGGTTTCTCATTGCGAGTGGTTGCGTATGCTCGCGACAGCTCGTGATGAGAAACTACCAGTCCGCGTTGAGAAAGCTACCGCTCGAGTACAAATCTACTTGAGCGGCAGAAAACGACTGCTTGCACTGTGCAAGATGCGGTTTGCATTGATTACACAGTGCGGACATGCATCCGGCACAGTGCAATCAGTACGAACAGCATTTTGCACAGTGCACTATGCAGTTCGCATAGCGAGAAGTGCACTTCGTGTAGCTACGTGTAGCGCTATTATGCAAACTACGTCCAGGGTTAGTGTAGAGGTGAGTTTTGGCCTTATATCCCTCCCTTTCTGCCAGCTCTTATTTGGTGGTTGGACCACCACATTCATGCCAGCTGTAAGGCAACTCATGATTTGGCCGGCGCTAAATCTGGTTAAAAATGTAACAACTATATTAAAAACATAATTATACAAAATATTTATAAAATATATATTTGAAATATATATACCAATATACATATTAATAATTAAAAAACAATATTATAAACACGTATATTTTTGTAAATTATATTTAATGATTCTGATATTTTCAAAATCGATATTACTTACTATATTTTAGACACAAAATTTGTTATGACGATTTTTTATCTCAATATTTTGTCAAATATCAAATTTCTTATTGTAAAATACTGAGATATCGGCAAAATATTCAACATGCCCAAAACACTTTAAAGATCTTTCAAAAGTTCTTCCCTTATTGAACATTGAGAAGCAGGTAACTGAAAAAAAACTACACAAATAGACCACCAAATTTGATTTAGTGCAAACAGATGGCCACTAAATTCAAACAAAAAAGACTACCTCTCTATAAAAAAAAATAGGACTTTGCCTGAAAATATTTTAAAAAATGTTAATAAATGTGCAAAAATATTATAAGATATGTAACAAATGTCTAATGAAAATATAAAAAAGTATAGAATTAATAGTATTGTAAAAATAGATGATATAATATAGTATTATGTATAATATACATTAAAAAGTATAACAAACTTCCTATAAAATAAAATATGTACGTATTAAAAATGTATATGGTTTTATAATAAATCGAAATATGTGAAACAAAGTTAAACAAAATAAAACATATATATAAAATAAAATTCTGTTTGAAAAAATGTGAATATTACCAATATGGTTTGTGTTTTAGAAAAATGTGAGAAATACCAATATGTGAAATAATGGTCTAAAAAAAATTAAATGTTAAGGTGCCAATTCCGATCCGTTAAAAAAATTCCCCGTCCGACTCGTATCCGGATTTTTTTCCGTCCGAATCGTCAAAGTAGCGTACAAACTGCCAAGTACGATTCGAACGGAAAAAAGTCCATACGAATCGCATTGGGAAGATTTCCCCACACGTCCTCGGGTCGGGAAAATTCACCGACACGTCCCCGGTCGAAAAACCCACCGTGCGGAAAAATAAAGTCCGACAGCGCAAGTACGATCCCTCCCGTCCTCCCCATTTCACAACCGTACGCAAAAAACACCGTCCGAACCGAACTCCCATAGCAACCATGGAGACATGTGCCCGCATACGCGCCGAACACCCCTCCACCCCCCCGCCCGCGTAAGTACGCACCGAACCCCCACCCGTGTATGTACGCACCAAACCCCCACCCGTGTATGTACGCCCCCGAACCCCCACCCGTGTATGTACGCACCAAACCCCCCCACCCGTGTATGTACGCACCAAACCCCCCCCAGCCGTGTATGTACGCACCAAACCCCCACCCGTGTATGTACGCACCCAACCACCACCCGTGTATGTACGCCCCCGAACCCCCACCCAGCCGTGTATGTACGCACCCAACCCCCCCCAGCCGTGTATGTACGCACCGAACCACCACCCGTGTATGTACGCACCAAACCCCCCCCCAGCCGTGTATGTACGCACCAAACCCCCACCCGTGTATGTACGCACCGAACCCCCCACCACCCGTGTATGTACGCCCCCGAACCCCCACCCGTGTATGTACGCACCAAACCCCCACCCGTGTATGTACGCACCGAACCCCCCCCCAGCCGTGTATGTACGCACCGAACCCCCCCCCAGCCGTGTATGTACGCACCGAACCACCACCCGTGTATGTACGCACCAAACCCCCCCCAGCCGTGTATGTACGCACCAAACCCCCACCCGTGTATGTACGCACCCAACCACCACCCGTGTATGTACGCCCCCGAACCCCCACCCGTGTATGTACGCACCAAACCCCCACCCGTGTATGTACGCACCAACCCCCCCCAGCCGTGTATGTACGCACCGAACCCCCCCCAGCCGTGTATGTACGCACTGAACCACCACCCGTGTATGTACGCACCGAACCCCCCCAGCCGTGTATGTACGCACCCAACCACCACCCGTGTATGTACGCACCGAACCCCCCCAGCCGTGTATGTACGCACCCAACCACCACCCGTGTATGTACGCCCCCGAACCCCCACCCGTGTATGTACGCACCAAACCCCCACCCGTGTATGTACGCACCAACCCCCCCCAGCCGTGTATGTACGCACCGAACCCCCCCCAGCCGTGTATGTACGCACCGAACCACCACCCGTGTATGTACGCACCGAACCCCCCCAGCCGTGTATGTACGCACCCAACCACCACCCGTGTATGTACGCCCCTGAACCCCCCCCCAGCCGTGTATGTACGCACCGAACCCCCCCCCAGCCGTGTATGTACGCACCGAACCACCACCCGTGTATGTACGCACCAAACCCCCCCCAGCCGTGTATGTACGCCCCCGAACCCCCACCCGTGTATGTACGCACCAAACCCCCACCCGTGTATGTACGCACCGAACCCCCCCAGCCGTGTATGTACGCACCCAACCCCCCCAGCCGTGTATGTACGCACCAAACCCCCACCCGTGTATGTACGCACCCAACCACCACCCGTGTATGTACGCCCCCGAACCCCCACCCAGCCGTGTATGTACGCAACCAACCCCCCCCAGCCGTGTATGTAGGCACCGAACCACCACCCGTGTATGTACGCACCAAACCCCCCCCAGCCGTGTATGTACGCACCAAACCCCCACCCGTGTATGTACGCACCGAACCCCCCACCACCCGTGTATGTACGCCCCCGAACCCCCCCCACCCGTGTATGTACGCACCGAACCCCCCCCCCAGCCGTGTATGTATGCACCGAACCCCCCCCAGCCATGTATGTACGCACCGAACCACCACCCGTGTATGTAGGGCCGTACCCACACCCCACCAGGGAATGTACGGACCGTACCCCCACCAGTGCATGTACGGACCGTACTGACGCCAAAAACACACGTACTGAACCAGGACAAACCATATTTACACAAGGAGAGTCAATTAGAGTTTCCCCACACCACCAAACATGCCCAACAACCCCACAAACATCACATACACTCACCTGCAACTGCCAAACTGCCAAACAGAGGCCCAAAACTCAATCACTCCTCATAACACACCCACACAAATTTCAAACACAGCCACACCCACAAATGGACCAATAAAAATGGACCACACACACAAACCATGAGCCTTTGCAACAGACCCACTGCTGCCAGAGCCCACAGACGACCCACACCACCATACTTGAACCTCACACTTGCATACCTTCACACAACCACCTACACAAACACCCCCTCATCACATTCACACACACACCTCCACTACCACACCCACACACCCACAACCATCCACCCCCACACCCCACAACCATCCACACCCACACCCCCACAACCATCCACACCCACACCCCCACAACCATCCACACCCACACCCCACGCCATGTCCACCACCAAGAATCCAAAGTTCACAAAGGAGGAGCTGGAGATCCTTGTCGACGAAATCCTCAGAGTCGAGCCACAGCTCTTTGGGACATTGGTCAGACAGACCAGCATATCCGAAAAAACGGCCATGTGGCAGAGGATTGTCGATTCTGTGAATGCTGTTGGGACCACCAGAAGGACCAGGCACGAGTGCCAATCCAGGTGGTACGATCTGCGGAGGACGGTCAAGAGGAAGATGACTGACAATCACAAGCAGGGGAACATCACTGGAGGAGGGCCGCCCCCCAGACCGGTACAATACCATCCCTGGGAGGAGAAGGTGATGTCCACGCTGGCGGTGGAGGGACTACACGGACTGCCTGGACTCCCAGACCCTGATGAGTACACAAACAACTCACCTCACATGGGGGGGATGCCATACACAATCAATCATGCATGCCACCCCCCCAAGCCACCACCGCACACAACAACACTCCACAAACACACACATGCCACTAGCGCCTCCATGCCCCATGCATCAATCAGGGCCATGCCAAGTCACAGGCCACACAAAACACCAACACAACACAGGATGTGGTCGATGCTGGGAGTGGGGGCATCAAAACTAACATTGAGCAACTCACAAGCACAAAACAATGCCCTCAGCCCATATGGCCCAGGGCACAGCCATACAAACTGTGTGTACCCACACAGTACTGTCTTGCCTGCAAATGGTGGCTGCCATGCAGGATGACATGGGTCTGAAGGCACAATTTGCACATTACAGCAGACAATGAAGATGCATTGCTCTGATAGAGTCTCAGCACACACCGCCACAGCAGCATCCTACACTCAGACACACTGCCCAATGGGTGCCCGGAGAACAGGGACTAACTCACATGAACAAGCCAATGGCCATTCAAAGACCGGCTAACTGTGTGTGCCCAGGAAGCTGGCCTGAAGTGACAGAGAGTGACAAAGAGAGGGAGGGAGAGGGGGAATGAGAGGGAAGGAGACAGAGGGGGACACAGGGAGACAGACAGAGGGAGGGAGTAGGGTGACAGAGGGAGACCGACAGAGGGAGGGAGGAGGGTGACAGAGGGAGGGAGGAAGGGAGACACAGGGAGACTAAATCACCCTTGGGTGGTGTGGCCATGTCCACTCGTCAGCCGGTGGACTGTGTGCATGCAGACCAGGTCTGGCAGTGCCTCAAACCCCCCCTTCCGTAGATGAAGACCGGTCCATGTGTCAATCTGTGCACGAGTCCATCCGTGCTGCAGGCACAGACCTAACCACACACCCAGTATACCCACCCACTGTGTCGGTAAGAACCCTGTCACAAATGCTTCAGTCCCCTACCTGCAACATCAAATTGCCTTGGCAAAACACCATTTGGCCACGTACAGTGCAACACGTAAGGCGCCTCTGCATGGCTCGCTACGCCCGCACACCACACTGCTGACTGTGTACCCAAATAGATGCATCAACTAAGATTGTGTCTCACACATGCGTAAAGCCCTGACAGCTGTGGCCAAGGGACATACCCATGCACAAGTGCACTGTGAGAGGAATGCAAGACAGATCCAACTACCCAGAGGAAGAGTGCCAAATCAGAAATGCATGAAACATGGATGCCACATGTGACACTGTTAACATTGTCTCTCTCACACACAGGTCAACGTCGACGAACACCCCCCAACACTGGGGGGGAAGTCTCACAGGACCAGGCTCCGCGGGATGAGGACCCCACCGCCAGCGATGACTCTCACCACTCCGTGGATGACCCAGACCAACCTGGCCCCTCTGGTGTCCAACCACCTGCAGCACCTGCGTCAGGTACAACTGTGCCAACCACCACCCCCATTCCTGCCACATCCCAGGAGACGTCCAGGAGCCCTGCCCGCACACGACCACCCAGCCAGTCTGCCCAGGAGGGACACGGTCCTCCGGGCACCCAGGTGGAGGCAGGCGGCAACGCAGATGCCATCCCTCAGGGGTCCCGGAGACCCGATGCACCCACAACGGCAGGCCAGGTGCACGTGGGCAGGGGTGGCATGAGTGGAGGACGGCGGAGGCGCGAACCTGACCAGGCAGCTCAGGACCCGGTAGTGTCCCAGGTCAGCAACATCCTGGATACATACCGGCGTGACACCAGGGGCATGGACCAGATTGCGTCCACCCTCAATGACATCAAGGGGACCCTCCAGGAGATGAAGACCCTGCAGTCCCAGCAACATGCCTGTCAACTGCAACACCAAGGAAGGATGGAGGATAGACAGGCTGAGCTCGTGGCGGTGCAAACCCAAATGACCGGTGTACTCCGTCGGATTGCCGACAACATGGGCAACCCTCCCTGTGGCACCAGGCGAAGGCCATTACCAGACACAGGGAGGGATCAGGAGGAGGAGGATTCATCCGACGGAGCGTCACAGACATCGTCACGGACTGCTTCCGAGGGTCCCCGCAGGAAGGTGGGTCGTCCACGAAAAAGACTGTGAGAGTCAGCAGAACATCACCATCTCCCAGGTCACCTGGCCTGGCACCTGGCCCTCTGGCCCAATAGCAGCACATGACATTCTCTGCCACATGGACTTGCTGGTCACTGTCTGACCTATGTTGACGAAGACTGTGGCATGGACTCTGACATTTTGCTACGGCAAGGATACCAACTCCCCCAGTGAACTTTGGATTCTACACTCCCGCTGTGCACCTCTTGTCATCCCCACAAACCCGTACCCCACCACAAATAAATTAATCACACTTACAAGATGATGCCGTGATTCTGCATTATTACAATACATGTGTGTGTCGTAAAGTCAAAGCATGCCTGATCTCAGAATTAACTCCAACCATCCAAACCGTGGGGTCGCAGTCTTGCCCAGGACACACATGGGTCCCAATGTATCATCTGATACAGACATGGAGTACCATACTCACCTGTGCTGGGCCCAACCAGCTGAGTGGTTCCCGCACAACTGTGGCTACAGACACATTCAGGGGAGCAACAGTCATGCGCAGAGGTCAGGGATCATGTGGAGTGACCTGGCTTGCCGCTCCCAGGTATGTCTAGACATGTGTCCCTACAATGTCCTGCATGCTTGCGTCAGGCGGATGTTGAGAATGGTGGCTAGCCCGAGGTTGGATGCATGGAGATGCCAGAATGGAGTTTTGGATCACAGTGCCATATGGTTGTGTTGGGGTTGTGGGCTGCATCATGAGTGTGGGCGTGGATCGAGAAGGTCATCCTGCAGCTGGCTGTGAAACATTCCCCCCATCCCGTTTGGACGTTGATGTGGCCTGGTTGCCCGATGCAGTAGCAGAGCTGTGTAGATGCACTCCGGAAATGGACAAGTATCATGGGAGTCGTAAGGCACATGTCGGTAGACTGCAGGGTAGGATTCGACACGGATGTTGTAGTTGCCCTGGGGGATGGTCTCTCTTGCCTTGAGGTGGATGGAACTGTGCATCTTGTGCATAATACAGTTCCCACTCCCTGACAAACCCCTAGCATCTTGTCACTCTACACATAGACACATATGCACCACCTCTGAAAACTATGCCAGACATGCCGCACGCACAGTGGCAACAGGCCACCATTGACAGGGAAGAGGCACCTTGGAGACAGAGGGACAAATTTATTAGTCATGTGTGTTGGAATGACAATGATACTCTGTCAACACATACACAGGTCATGTGGATGAACATGTGGGAGCAACACTGGCACCCCCCATTGCAACACAGATGCTGGTATTCCATTGAACTGGCACACAAGTGACGGATAACAGCTAAACACCCCCTGCTGCCACGGAGAGGCCGCTATACACCATTGAGGCCCTGATGGGGCAATCACACACCATGTCAACCCGGTGCAACCTGTATGTTTCCGAGGTCAGTGTTACACACAATGATGGCCTCATCACAATCCCCAATCCCCTGCCACATGACAGTCACCAAGTCTGACCATGGCTCCAGGTGAAGCCTGCCCCATGTCATGTTCCCCATGTAGGATCCACATGTATGTAAATGGAACACACATGAACCGGAGAAGTGCACACAGACTACAAACAATTCACACACCCAAAACGCCGTGAGGCATCCCTTACCCTAAGGAGATTTCAAAACTTGCCCGTGCATGTGATGCAGAATCAGCACATGTTGCTGTGTTCATGAGGAGTAGCAGGAGCACAACAATGCCACCAGCAGACAGCATGCCCATGGACCTGTGGAAGAGAGACACACAAGGAGTCAGCCCAAAGGAGCACATCCGCAAGCATGTACACAACACGTATCATGTTGTCAACATGACAGGTGACAATGATGACCCTCAGACAACATCCTTCCATTGCGCCATCACTCGAGTGACACTTCAATACACACCACTGACTCACTTGGCAGACATGCAGATGGACACACACATTGCAACACATGCCACACACGGCCCAATGCGTGCACACTCAGACACTGGAACTCACCACTAAGCAAAGAAGTTGCGTATGAGCCGACTCCGCATGTCCTCCACAGCCTCCTCCTCCTCCACATCACTTGCCCCGTCACCAAGGCCTTCATCCTCCACGGGTGGATGGTCCTGGTCATCTTGATCCAGTATGAGTGGAACAGCTTCCTCCACTGCCATGTTGTGCAGCATGCAGCAGACGATGATGATCTTGCACACCTTCACCGGGGCATATGGGAGTGCTCCGCCGGTCTTGTGGAGGCACCGGAATCGGCTCTTCAGAAGTCCAAACGTCCTCTCAATGACTCTCCTGGTCCGCCCATGTGCGTTGTTGTAGCGGTGCTCGGCAGCCGTGCTGGGGTTGCGGACAGGCGTCATCAGCCATGGCATGTTGGGATAGCCAGCGTCCCCTACAAGGAAACATCATGGACAGAAGTGTGTCAGCACAGGCAGTGAGATTGGAAGATGACGCCAAACACTGAACTGCCAGAGTCTACCCACCAACAATACATGCTCGCTCGTTCCGCAGCTGCAGCATCATTTCAGGCAGCCTGCTACGCCTCATGATGAAGGCATCGTGTGCTGATCCTGGAAAGCGAACACAGACATGTGAAATCACCATGTTGGACAGACACACCACAAGGGCATTAATGGAGTGATAATGTTTGCGATTCCTATACACCACCTCCTGTGCCTGTGGTGGTACCAACGCAACATGTGTCCCATCTATGGACCCAATGACATGGGGCATCCCTCCCAGGGCATAGAACTCACGCTTGACATCTGTCAACTGCTCACGAATTGGGAATTTAATGTACTCATCCAGGTGAACCAACATGGCCTCTAAGAAATCATGCAGAACACGGCTGAACATCGTCTGGGACATGCCCCCGACATCAGCAATGGTATGTTGGAACGTACCCGTGGCAAGGAAATGTAGGGCTGCCATCACCTTCAACTTGGGTGTCAGTGCACTGGGATACCTGTGGCGCGGGAGGAGTTGTGCTTCCAGCCGGCCAGTCAACTCATCAATCAACCATTGGCTGAATCTGTAGCGGCGTATACAGTCCCGTTCATGCAGGGCAGCCATGTCTGGCATACGTCGAGGGAGAGGCGGAGCCCTGCAGTGAAATGGAAGGAACACCGAAGAGTGAGCACTGTACAACGACATTGTCAATGCACTGAGCACATGTTACACAGCCAATACACATATGCCACATTCTGAGTCAGGTCTGTGCCGCATTTCCTGGACACGTACGCCAGTCAGGAGACACTCCTACCAAGGGACAGCCACTAACGAAGGGGGGCAAGATCACGATGACATGGCATGAGACTAGCTGTGGGCCAGTGTAAGTGAACATGCACACGCATCACAGGATTCACAGACATCCACACATGTGCAGAAGTAGTATGCGTATGGTACAGACAGGTTGTTGGATGCGATATGCACTGGTCACATGTCATAGGAATAGGACAGGCCACACACATTGCCTTGGAGGAGTACATGTCGAGACAGAACATACATAGAGAGCATGTGGATATGTACTTGTGTTGATACTCCGTGTAGTTGCATACATACACACCTCATGGCAAATCACATATGTGGGCTGGTGTGCGGAACAGTGTGCCATGGCCATCTGCACACAGACACATGTTGGCAGCAGCAACTGCTGATGCATTGGACCACACACCTACAGTAAAATCATGGAAACACATGCCACACACATGACATGGTTGCAGCGTGCAACGCAGCCATACACATGTCATGTGTAATATTCCGTGTACCTGGCATCAGGGGACAGGTGCGGGTGTCCGTGACTGGGACATGCAAGTGACTCATGGCTCCACTAGTGTGTACGACATGCACACATGTCAAAGGAGTGCAGGGGATGTGTGGTACAATGCGCACCATCACACACGACATGTGTACACAGCTCATCGTACATGTGCTTTGCCCACACCTCAGGGGTAAAGTGCTACATCACATCCTGACACACCTGTGTCACACACATGTGGTATTGCACAGACAATGCATTGGTGTCCACCCTTGGCAATATCTGACCGCTCCATTCCTGTCTGTGTGCCGCCTGTCACCACTGACAGTTGTGAAACGCACCGTACATACGCTCGGAGTGCGTGTATAGGGTCCCTGGGCCAATATTGCCGCTGGCGTATGCATACGCCACAGTAGTACGGACCGTACAAGCGCTTGTACGGTCCGGATCACAATATGGGCGCTGGCGCATGCGTACGCCACAGTAGTACGGACCGTACAAGCGCTTGTACGGTCCGGATCACAATATGGGCGCTGGCGCATGCGTACGCCACAGTAGTATGGACCGTACAAGCGCTTGTACGGTCCGGATCACAATATGGGCGCTGGCGTATGCGTACGCAACAGTAGTACGGACTGTACAAGCGCTTGTACGGTCCGGATCACAATATGGGCGCTGGCGCATGCGTACGCCACAGTAGTACGGACCGTACAAGCGCTTGTACGGTCCGTACTACTGTGGCGTACGCATACGCCAGCGCCCATATTGTGATCCGGACCGTACAAGCGTGTGTACGGTCTGGATCACAATATGGGCGCTGGCGTATGCGTACGCCACAGTAGTACGGACCGTACAAGCGCTTGTACGGTCCGTACTACTGTGGCGTACGCATACGCCAGCGCCCATATTGTGATCCGGACCGTACAAGCGCGTGTACGGTCCGTATCACTGCTTGTGGGGTGCCCTAGGGCGTGGAACGCACCGTACCTGTGTGTAAATGTATGAAAACACATAGGGGACACATGAGGGACAAGTATAAGGGCCTAAATGCATGATGGTTGCCATGGAGACTGAGTTAGATTTTTGAATTTGAGCACCAGGTGCCCAGCAGAAGTCAGTTTGAAAGAATCTACATTGTTGCAATGTGGATGTTGACTTGACATCATCATCAAAACTGAAACCATGCAAAGCCACACACTGGGGTAGGTTTGAAAGGATTGGATGAAACGTAGGATGCAAATGTGACTGACCAATCAATCTGTACTCCTATACATGAACAGGCCAGCCAGGCATATATAAGGCAGCCAGGTCCCATGAGAGAGCACTTGCCTGCACATCCATTCATCCATGACCACTGCTGCTGATAGTGATTCCTCTGGCACCATGTCCAGGACTGTGGAGAGGTCACAGCCATTCACCCAGGAGGAGAACCTTGCCCTGATAGATGTGATCCTCCCACAGTTCCAGAGCCTGTATGGTCGACCAGGGGTTCAGGTGAGTGCAGACTCCACTAGCTTAGACTGTGCCCCTTTTGTGTGACAGTGACTTCTGGCATTGTGTCCATGTGTGACAGACATGCACTGTTGTTTGGAGTGGGTCCCAGGGTGTGGAAGGCCTCATGTCACCCATGCAGAGCATGCTGTGTTTCCTGTGTGCACTCCTCACTTGCATAGTGCCTACTGTGACAATGAATGCAAGGTGCATGCCACATTCTGCCTGCATACTGCTCCTGGGGATGTTGTTACCACAGTCCTGATGTGATCCTGTGTTCCCCCCAGTGTGACAGGTGTCAGTACCCATGGATGTGTGTTTGTTCAGTGTACCTGTGCTGTGAGTGTCCAAAGGCCGTGTTCGTCCCCTGCACATTGGTGTGTGTGTAAGTTCCCTGTCATGTGGGTGAGTGCATATGGGGAGTGTTGCACACAAGCAGCATGAGGGATGGATATAGCCTGGCCATCCGATGTGAGCAGGGAGCAGTGCTGTGTGCATGCCGTGCTGAGCCAGCCCCACACCTGTGACACCCCCCGTCTACTGGCACATGGGCAGAGTGAGGTGTGTACCCGCAGTTGGCAATGCCATGTGATTGTCCTGTACCTGTGTGTGTCTGTGTACTCTGCTGAGGTAGCATCAGTGTGCTGGGGCAGGTGACTGCTGTGAGGTGCTGTACATAATCCTGGTGTAGCCTGTGAGGCACAGTGTGATCCCTGGTCAGTGAGTGTGTGGTACCCCTCATGCCACCCGTGTACTTTCAATGGCACGTAGTGCATTTGGCCTTCCACAGTGGATAATGTCCCTATGACAAAGGTGCAATGAGTTGCATGCATACCATGGCCTGTTCATAAAGAGGATTGTTCTATATGTGTGTCTCTATATGTGTGTCTCTGTGTCTTTGCTCATGTGGATTAATGTATTCTCACTTTTGCATCCTCACAGGTAGGTGCCATTGCCAAGGGGGAGATCTGGAGGGAAGCCGTCAGTGCCGTGAGGGGTACAGAGGGTCGGAGGCGGAGCCTGTCTCAGGTGAGGAAACGCTGGCAGGACATCCGGTGCTGGACGAGGAGGATTGCACGGCTCCTGCTGGGGGACTCACCTGAGAGCCGTAAGAACCGTGGGCGCCGTCGTCTGACCCACATCCAGAAGCGTGTGCTGGCGGTGGTCTTCCCCGATATGGACAGGCGCCTACAGGAGAAGCAGCAGCAGGAAGGGGGTAGGTACATGTGTGTCAGTTGTGTGTCCCCAGCCAATGTAAGTGCGCAGTTGCATGGATACACTGCCAGGGTTTGATTGTGCAGTGCGTCAACTTGTCCCCAAAGTAGCCCGGTGCTGTTCTCACTCCCTCCCTTCCCCTCCTTGCCATGTGTTCCCTGGTCTGTGTGTAGCCACTCTTGCACAAGGTTATTTAGGCAGGCAGTTCATGCAGGTGCCCTATGCCATCAGCATCATGTGTGGGGGTGATGTGCCACAGGTATGGGGACCTTGCGTGTGCCATGGCCAATTTCAGTCATTGTGGTCTCCATGTCACTTGGCACTGATTGTGAATCACGACATAGGGGTGTGTCTCCAAACTGTACAGCCTTCCAGCATGCATGTCCAATTGTGTGCCCTCTGACATGATGTGCCTGAGTGGGAGGCCTGCTAAGTGCAGGGACGGTTGCTTAATTTGCAGTCATGTCCATCCTGGACCATGGAGGAGTGTGGGCAGTACTGTGCCCTGGGGCACCTCTTCCTAGGTCTCATGTGCGTCATCCAACAATATGGCCATTCACTGTGTCTTCGCCATGGGTTGGGTAGGGTGGCATTGTACCCTGGGCTCAACTGTTGGACCTACAGGTTGCTACATGTGTCCACTGTACAGGGGGACCCATTTTGCTTGTGCATACTCACAGTGGGCATTACCTGTGTGTGTTGTTGAGACAATCTGATGATGTTTGCCTGTCAATGATGTGTGGACATGGCCACCAGGGGCTGTGTGTATACAGTCATTAATTGGTGGAGGCCATGTGTTTTCATCCCAGAGTGAGAGGTGTACATACTTTCTCCGTCTCAATGAGATTGTCTCAGGTGTGGGTGGTTTGTGCGTACAAGGCCTACATGTCAGGAGCTTCATCCTCCTTGCTGGGTTTAGCCTGTGTGTGATGTTTGACTGGACATACGCTCAAGGTGCAGTGACCCAGTCATGTTTTGCCTGGTTTAATGTATTGCCTTTGCAGCATGCGGCAAGAGTAAATGTATATCATTCATGCTCATCCCTTTTTGACGACGCAGTGTGGTGCAGGTGCTGTGCACATTTGTCCCCAGAGGCTGGCTCCTCTGTAAAATTTCAGGTGCAGTGATTTGCTGTTGTGTCATGCTCTCCATTGTGTCTCAGTGGCATGGTGGGTCGAAAAACTGTGTGTTCCATGGCCTACATGTGTACATTGTTTTGTAGGTGTTACTCCTGTTGCTTTTCAGGCTATGCAATGTGACCTATGTATATTTGACTCATGTGACATATGTGTACAGGTGTCTGATTATCTCCTGTCTCTTCACCTTGCCCACAGCATCGCTGGGGGACACGGAAGGAGACACTAGCACGGACCGGGAGGAGGGATTGAGCACCAGTGCCAGCAGTGCTGTCCTGTCTGGCACATGGAGTGGCACGGAGGCCGAAGGGAGTGAGGCAGAGGACCTGTCGACTGCCAACACAGACTATGACGCAGACGGGTCCGAGGCTGAGCTCCAAGAGGTGGCGGAGTCTGCCCCCCAGCTGATGGCAGCCCTCCACATCCCCCCGCCACCTCAGGTTCCATCACCGGCCTCCCACATGCTCGTGGCCCTTCCCTTCGTGCTCGGTCCCCACATGTCTCCTTCCTGCCAGGCACCGCACCCCCTGCCCCTGTCACCACTGCTGCGGCGGTGAGTGCGGAGTCTGTGGACATCCTGAGGCAGTTGCAGGTTGGTCAGACTGCGATGCTAAATGTCCTCCATGCCCACACCCAGGTGCTGACCCAGATGGAGGCATACATGGAGGGCATGTCGGCTGCGCAGTCTGACCAACGGCAGTTGCTGAGGTCCATAGACTCCACACTGACTGCAGCACTGGATCTCCTGCAGCGCTGCGTACCCCCCCCTACCCCTGCCCCATCCACAATTCCCACTCCCGTGCCTGTCCCACGCACATCCAGACGTCAGCGTGCACGCACCCCAACAGACACAGGCACCACACCACCAGGGAAGTCAAAGCGCACACCTCCTGTCACGCACACACAGGGTGAGGAAGGCACACCCACTGGGTCGGGGGGGAAACGTAGAACACGCAGCCACAGTGGGAGTCCGCATTCCACACAACCCACTCCCTCCAAATCCACTCCCCTTAGCTCTCCTGGCCAACAGTCGGTGACAGCATCATCCACTGCGAGTGTGCCCCCCAGCCCCAGGATGACACCACCCCGCAAGCGGTGGAGGCGGGACCCGGCCAGGGGAGTTGAGTCCCCCACCCTGTCCACACCCTCCCCCAGTGGCGCTGCGACCCATCCCTTTGCCCCCCCCCTCCTTGGGGCCTGTGGTTGGATTGGGTGCGGGGGAGTCGCCGGGGGAACTTGCCGACGTGTGCAGCGCCATTCTGTCCTCCACCTTTGGCGCTGGCACCCCCCCTGTGGCAGAATCATCCCTCCCTGCACCCACAACACCTACCCTTTCCCCTCCTGTCCCTGCGGTGCCTGTTTCCACCCTCCCCCCTGATGCCCCCTCTTCTGTGGATGAAATGGACTTGTGAACTGTGCAGGCAAGCTAGGGGACACACGTCCCGATGTGTACCCCCCCCCGGACTTTGCTGCTGGGCTGGCCCATGGCCCTTGTACATAGTGGACATTTTCTCAGAGATATTTTCCTGCTGAATAAAGCATTTTCTTTTTGTTTTGCACACTGATGCTTTCCTGGACTTGCTGTTGGTGCTGGTGCTCCCTGCGTTGGGGTGGTGATAATGTGTTAGGGGTCTGTGAAATGTTGGAGTGTGCTGCTCATGGGGTGTACCCTGCCATCTGCGTGCCATCACAAAGGTCTCTGCCAATGGTATTTGGTCATGTTTGCTCTCACTGTATGGTGACATTGTCCCAAGGTGTGTTCCATCCTCTGTGGAGCAGGCCATTTTCCCTGCAGGGTGTCTCCCAAATGCTGTGCTGTGCTGTGTCTACATTTCCTGGATGTGTGAGGGTTGCCGTTCAATATAGCCATGCTGGCTCAGCGATGGCTCCGCCTGCATCTGGGGTATCACCCTTGTTGGTCACTGAACTTGTTGATGGGGTATATTGTCCTATGTCTGGGCACTGCTGGGAGGACTCTGCACCCACCCCTCCTGTGTCTGGGCACTGCTGGGAGGACTCTGCACCCACCCCTCCTGTGTCTGGGCACTGCTGGGAGGACTCTGCACCCACCCCTCCTGTGTCTGGGCACTGCTGGGAGGACTCTGCACCCACCCCTCCTGTGTCTGGGCACTGCTGGGAGGACTCTGCACCCACCCCTCCTGTGTCTGGGCACTGCTGGGAGGACTCTGCACCCACCCCTCCTATGTCTGGGCACTGCTGGGGGTGTTTGGCACACACCATTCTTATTGCAGGTTCGGTGCGTACATACACGGGTGGGGGTTCGGGGGGTACATACACGGGTGGGGGTTCGGGGCGTACATACACGGGTGGGGGTTCGGGGCGTACATACACGGCTGGGGGTTCGGGGCGTACATACACGGGTGGTGGTTTGGTGCGTACATACACGGGTGGGGGTTCGGGGCGTACATACCAGGGTGGGGTGGGGGTTCGGTGCGTACATACACGGCTGGGGGTTCGGGGCGTACATACACGGCTGGGGGTTCGGGGCGTACATACACGGGTGGGGTGGGGGTTGGATGCGTACATACACGGGTGGTGGTTTGGTGCGTACATACACGGGTGGGGGTTCGGGGCGTACATACACGGGTGGGGGTTTGGTGCGTACATACACGGGTGGGGGTTCGGGGCGTACATACCAGGGTGGGGTGGGGGTTCGGTGCGTACATACACGGCTGGGGGTTCGGGGCGTACATACACGGCTGGGGGTTCGGGGCGTACATACACGGGTGGGGTGGGGGTTGGATGCGTACATACACGGGTGGTGGTTTGGTGCGTACATACACGGGTGGGGGTTCGGGGCGTACATACCAGGGTGGGGTGGGGGTTCGGTGCGTACATACACGGCTGGGGGTTCGGTGCGTACATACACGGCTGGGGGTTCGGGGCGTACATACCAGGGTGGGGGTTCTGTGCGTACATACACGGGTGGTGGTTCGGGGCGTACATACACGGGTGGGATGGGGGTTGGATGCGTACATACACGGGTGGTGGTTTGGTGCGTACATACACGGGTGGGGGTTCGGTGCGTACATACACGGGTGGGGGTTCGGGGCGTACATACACGGGTGGGGGTTCGGGGCGTACATACACGGGTGGTGCTTGGGTGCGTACATACACGGGTGGGGGTTTGGGGCGTACATGCACGGGTGGGGTTACGGGCCGTACTTCCATGGGTGGGGGTTCGGGGCGTACATACACGGGTGGTGCTTGGGTGCGTACATACACGGGTGGGGGTACGGGCCGTACTTCCACGGGTGGGGGTACGGTCCGTACATACCCCTACCCACGATCTGCGTGCCTGGGTACGGGCCGTACCCATGCCTTTGGTGGGTGGGTACGGTGCGTCCCCCCATTGTTGCGGTGCCGTGGGGTCCGCACCGTACACAGGCCTTGGGGGCGTGGCTACGGGTCGTACCACGCGTACCCCTACATGACCCCAGCAATGCTGGTACGAGCCGTACCAAGGCATTTCTGACGTGGGTACGAGCCGTACCGCCATTGTTGGAGTGACGTAGGGGGACGCGTGGTACGTTCTGTACCCACGCTCTTGCGGCATGGGTAGGGTACGTACCGGTTCGCGTGACCATCCACTTCCGTTGTGGCGGACGCTTGCGTTGCTGGCCTCGCCCACACCCCCTGGAAGTGACCAGGCCCTGATGGTCAGGTATGTCCAGGCCATGTGTGATTTGGTACCATGTGTTGGTGTTGTGTGTCCTGCCCCTGCCCCCCCCTTTGCCCCTGGTTGTTGTGCTGACCTTCTGCGGCGTCTGCGTCGGTTCCTGTACGCCAGGTGGACTGCTAGGAGGGCAGGGATGGCACGTAGGTTCGGGTCCATGTCTGTTCGTCGCGTCCAGCTGCTCCTTGCGTGTGTCGTCCTGATTTCCCGGCAGTTTTTGGCAGCCGGTAAATATTTTCCGTGCGGGATGACGTCGGTTCGAATCGTACTTCCTGGTTCGTGAAACGTAGGCTGGATGCGTACTGACGTCACGTCGGCGCCTTTCAGGATCGGAATTGTGTTTTGTTTCTGTTCGGTCGGTGTTTTGTTCGATTTGTACGGAAATGGTGTTTCCGTATGAATCGTACTTGCATTTTCGGATGGATTTCGCACCGGGTACGAGTCGGACGGAGAAAAGGCTCCGTCCGACGGTTCGTACCCGGTTTTTACCGGATCGGAATTGGCACCAAAGTGTGTGAAACAAAAATAGCAAAACTATTGTTAAACAATTACAATTACTTTTTTAAGGTTCAAAGATATATGTGTATAACAAATTTAAATATATACATTAAATAAAGTATACAAACCTAAAATCAAGCAAAATATTAATAAAACAAATAGTGCCATTTACTACACTGGTAAAACAAGTCAATGCTTATGATGTATATGAAAAATAAAACAAAGTTTTATATCTATTAATAACAGTATATTATAATATATTATATTCAATATTTAAGACACTAAGGGACAGATTATGATGATGGTCGCAGTTCCTCCAATACCGAATTAGGATATGGCCACACATGATGAGGTCACAAACTCCCATTTCTCTATGGGAGCTTGCGCACCAAGTGGTTTACGAATACAGCACAAGCTCCCATTGAGAAATGGGAGTTTGTGAAAATCCCCCACAGTGCCTGCCACACTGTGCAGGGTTTTTCAGGGGGGCACTATAGGTGCCCCCCAGATACCTAAGCGGTGGGCCAGAGAGGAAGGGGGCCCTGCTAGGTCCCCCCAAAGTCCCTTTCCGACAGCCTATCCATGTCGTCAACGCAGACATAGAAAGGCGTCATCATAATCCATATGGTAGAAACACCATCCTTAAGGGATTATGAGATCAATCCGACTGGCCGACGTGCTCCTTGAGCCTGTCAGAACTGCATCAGATCCCCAGGCCAGTTTAAACTCCAACCACCGTTATTGTAATATGGCGGTCAGACTTTAAACCTACCCTGTCAGTCAGAAAGCCTCCGACCAGCAGTCGGAGGCTTTCCGTCTGACATCATTATCAGGCCCTAAAATAGTTACCCTTATTACTCCTACTGCTATGGAATCCATTTTAGGGGTTATGTTGTATATTAAAATATCACAATTACTATTCCCACTCCAATCAAAAGCATTTCGGGAAAGATGTTATGCATTAAAGTAGTCGCATTTACTATTCCCACTCCAATCTAACATATTGAGGGGAGCGTTTTGCACACTAAAGTGGTAACATTTACTATTGCCACTCCAATCTAAGGGCCTTATTATGACGTTTGCGATGTGGGAGTAGAGTCACCATGCTACCGCCTCGCTCCCATACCTCCAAAGCCACAACAGACTGCCTACTAGATTTTGATTTTTTAATTTGATGGCTGGCAGTTTTTTGGTGTTCCCACGGCGGTGTATTTGAAATAAGCACTGCAATTGGAATGTCAAAACATGTTCCTGCATGGACAAAACTGCACAATGTTGTGCATTTTGTTCTTTTCAGGAACATGTGGGTGCATGCATACATAGGGCACACCATGCCCCCCCCTGCATACACCCTATGGCATAGAGGCACAATGGGGCACTATAGGGCCTCCCTTTGTTTCCTCACCAACACCGCCACACTTCACATGGTGGTTGCACTGCCATGAAAAGTGTGGGGGTGAGGAAACTCCTAATATGCTTGGCGGTGCCGTAGCAGCACCACCAGCGTATTTGGGGCCTCAGACCACAGTGCCACTGCCAGGGATTGAGTATCTCTGACGGCAGCAGTGGTCCTGTGAAGGTCTAACCGCCATAGTCCCATGCGGCTGGTGGACTGCTATTCCGCAGGACCGCCATCACAGGTTTGGCGGTTCAAACTCATAATAAGGCCCTAGGTCATGTGGAGGAAGGAGTTTTACATGAAAGGGGTGATATTTACTATTTCCACTCATATCTAAGCCATTTAGTGGAAGGTTTTTTACGCTAAAGGGGTGGCATTACTTTTGTCACTCCAAACTAGGGGCCTTATTATGAGTTTAGTGGTGCAGGAGCAGGACCGCTCTGCATTCCCACGCCAAACCCATGTTTAAACCGCCAGCCAGATTAAGAGTTTTCTCCTATCTGGAGAGTGGCTCTTTGACGTTCCCCTAGTGGTGCCTAAGAAATATGCACCCCAATGGGAATGTCAAAGTCAGTACCTGCACAGCATGGACTGCTGCAGTTCATGCTGTACAGGTACTGGTTTGCATACAAACAAGAGGGCTCATCTTGTGCCCCTTTGTACATCCACATGGAGTGAGGCACATGGGGGCCCTTTAGAGCCCTCTTTGTTTCCTCACCACCACACTTTTCATGGCAGTCACACCACTATGAAAATTGTGGCAGTGAGGAAACTAGTAATATGCCTGGTGGGGCAGCAGTGGCCCCGTGAAGCATATTGCGGCCTGAAGACTGCCACACCACCGCCAGGGATCTCTGACCACTGACGGTTGCAGTGGTCCGAGGGCAGCTCAACCACCCTGGTTGTAATGGGGCGGTCGGAAGCCCACCACCCCCGCACCACGCAAGTCTGGTGATCATTGGACTGCCAGACTTGTAATAAGCCCTTAAGCCATTAAGGTGAAGGTGCTAGACACTAAAGGGGTGGCATTTACTATTTGCACTCCAATGTAATCCATCTAGGGGTAGGTGTTGGGCACTAAAGTTGTGAGATTTACTATCCCTACTCCAATCTAAGCTATTTAGGGGTAGGTGATAGAAAATAAATAGGTGACATTTAGTATTCCAACTCTAATCTAAGCCATTTAGGTAAAAATGTTGGACACTAAAGTGATTACATTACATACCTCCACTGTAATGTAAAATAATTATTTGTATCTCCGATGTGAGCCATGTAGAGGAAAGTTTTCAGCACTAAAAGTGTTATATTAACTATAACAACTCCAATCTAACCTATTTAGAGGAAGGTTTAGGACACTAAAGGTGTGACATTTGCTCTTCCCCCCAATCCAAGCCATATAGGAGAAGGGTCTTTACACTAAGGGGGTGGCATTTATTATTCCCACTGCAACCTAATCATTTTGGGGGGCATCAAAGTGATTACATTATCTATTTACACTCTAATGTAAAATAATTATTTTTGACTGTTAAATACTAAATATAACATCTCTTTAATACTTAAAACATATCAAAATATTACTATACAAACTTAATTGAGTTTCATATAGCGATTTGTAGGGGGTAGCAAATTGGCCTATCTCATTAATTTTAATGAGGTAGACTGCAATCTGTGACCCCCTAGGAATCACTAAAATCACAGGAATGGTGGCTTGCTTCTTTTCAGCAGACCACTATGTCCATGATTGCTTTTAAATGCAGGAATAATAAAGGAAAATGGATTGCATTTCGAAAAAAAAAAGAATAGTTTTCTTTTCATTTTTGAAGGGCAGGCAGTGATCCGTGGGACCACTGCCTGCTCTTGAAAAAAGTTTTGCATACATTCTCAAAATGGAAGGGGTCCCTTGGGGACCCCTTCCTGTTTGTGAATGGGTTACCACCAACTTGAAGTTGGTGTTAAATGTGCATGTTTTGTGACTGCATTCACGGTCACAAAACATTCATATATACTGCAGCAATTCGGTATTTGGAAGAGACGTCCTGAACACGCCCCTTCCAATTACCGAATCGCCAATCCATTTTATGATTTAGTAACAGGTTGCAAAATAGGGTTTGAGCCCATTTATGAATGTAAAATGTTTTGATACATGTGGCCACTAAATTCTACTTCAAATACATCCCATCACATGCTCCTCATATAAATCATTGCCTATTACCTAATTACCTTCAAACAAAAATATAAAACTTCTTGTTAACTGCAAAGATTTATTCTGATGGCCAAACATTAGCAAGATGAGTAAGTGTGATGGGTGATGTATGGCTAAAGGATGCCATGTGATGTTATGTGCATGCCTACATCACCAACAAGTAAATAGATTGCTAGATAGATAGATCGTAGATAGATAGATAGATAGATAGATAGATAGATAGATAGATAGATAGATAGATAGATAGATAGATAGATAGATAGATAGATAGATAGATAGATAGATAGATAGATAGATAGATAGATGATAGATAGACAGACATACATTTATGTAAATTAATTTTGTATCAGTATAGGCTGAAATGCATCTGCACATAAAGGAGGTTGTTTACACTTAAGGAAATAAGTTACTTATAAAGGTATACCCTCCAACCACAGCAGTTAACCTTGAAAAATATACTGTGCTTTATTTATTTGTGCTTGATGTACAAAAATTGCCAATGATATAATTTATAAAATAATATATGACAGTAGGCTCTGAATTATTTGCTAGTGCACTGGATGTTGCTCAACATATAATGCTCAATGATCATTTATTGATAATATGGTAATGACTAATTTCACATTTGTTTCAAATAACTGAATTAGTCCATATGAACTAGCTAGTCCATATGGACTAATCCAGGTATTTGAAACAAATGTGATATTAGGGTCTATAACCATGCAGCATAAAATACATTTCGAGAATCCTTTAATATACAAACACAAAATATCAAATATTACTTTTATATATATCAGTGATGTCATTTGAGATGTCATCAGTAATGTCATCAGTGATGTCACTGACCATGTTATGAGTGATGTAATATGTGATGTCATCAGCAGTGCATTGGGGGCGCGAGTTATAGTTATCTCAACTAACTATAACGGCCAAATGTCTCTGGCTTTGTACGACTGAAATGTCCAGCTAACTATAATGTCCCTGAAACCTGTGTTTTTTCAGTGAATTTCGAAGTTTTTTTTTTTAAATGGCAATTTATAACTATATCATAGTAGTTGCGTTTGCAGAGTGGTGCAGAAAGGGGGTGTTGCCTCCGACCAGCGTTCAGAATTTCCGCTGTGTAGGACCTACAGGAGGTACCAGGAGGACTTTTTGGTCCCCAAAGTCCCTCAGTAGCAAAGTGGACTTCATCCCCCAACCCATAGTATGCCAGGAGGCGCTTTTGCAGAGTGGAAGAGTAAAGGGCGTGGCCTCCAAAGACCTCGTAGCAATCCTACTGTGTGGGAATTACTGGAGGTAACAGGTGGGGTAGTCAGCCCCCAAGGACATCTTTGGGGGTCAACTACCCCTCCTATTATCTCCAGTAAGTCCCACACAACAGGATTGCTAAGTTCTCATAGCAGGGTACGCCCCCTTTGCCCAACACTCTGAAAATGCGCCTCCTGGCATGCTCTTGGTTGGGGGATGAAGCCCAGATTACGAGTTCAATTTGTGTCTAGTAAGCTTTTCTTTCACCGTTCCCACGGCAGTGCCATGAAAACGGGCACCGCAATGGGAATGCAAAAGCAGTTCCAGCACGGTATGGACTGTGAAGTCCATGCCACCTGTTTTGTCCCCCTGAATGCATCCCCAGGGCAGCGGAGGCATGGGGGCATTGTAGGGCCCCCTTTGTTTCCACACCACCAGCCTTTTCATCGTGGGCTCACTGACATGAATAGGCTGGCGGAGGGGAAACTCGTAATATGCTCTACTGACCGCGGCAGTCCCACCTTGAATATTGTGTACCCATGTCCGCTGCGCTATTGCCATGGAACAGCTATTCCCTGGTGCAGCCGGCTCAGCGGTGTCAGTCCGAATTGCCCCCTCATAATAGGGCAGCCGCAGGACCTCCACTGCTGTGCCACTGGGTGTCTGGCAGTCAAGGACCACCAGACTCATACTTTGGCTCTTAGTGATCTGGGATTGTAATGACCCAACTAAATAAATCCACCAAAGCTCTTGCCCCTAGCTATTACTGCCTTAGGATAAATAAAATAAATGGGGAAATTGATCACTAAGTGAAATGTTTGATGACTTCTAAGTGAAGAGTGAACAGGTGGGAAAAAAACAAAAAAAAACTGTTGCATGTTCAGCATATTGTACTCTCCATGTGACCTGTCTTTCTTACCGCATTAGGTGCCTGATTCACAAAGGTAAAGTTTATGATTGCTTGCTATTCCCAAAGGTATTTTACTAGTAGTATTTTTCCAACTGCAAAGTCTCCGCACATAAAAACATAGAACAGTCCTATCTTTAAATAAAAGTGTATGTTTACCTTTATGAATAAGGCCCTCTGTTTCTGAGTACCAACATTTGAAACAAACAAAGATGCAATAGAGTGCTACAACACACTCATATGGCTGAGTACCTCATTTTTACTATGGTGCCAGCATCTTCATGCACGGCAGGCAGCATGATAGTAGGAGGTAGATTAATTCAATCTTCCATCTTACTATTGTGCAATTCAAAGGCCATCATTTGTCTGTTATAGAAATGAAAAAAAATACAGCTGTTCATATCAATCTTCTAACAATAACCAATGGTACCAAAGTATTTCTATCTATTCCTATTTCATGGAAAACTTTTGTTGAGTATATGCAGGCCCCATTTTAGCAATACACAAAAACCTATAGCCATATGTAAGCTAAAAAACGCCCAAATAATGTTTGCTCAAATGAGAGAGGAGGGAATGTGGTCTAAATTGGAGGTTTGATAGTGTAATGCAGTACGAATAAATCATTTATTGGTTCTCGAAATCTTACAAATTAGTTTTTTTTTAAAGTGTGAAAGTATATAATAAATCCTGTATCGCTCACAGGATGAACATATTTGGAGCACAACATTCAACAGCAGCAGTATATAACTGTCAACCAAGAGAAGAAATTAAATTGCATATTCATGGTCAAAATCGATTTCCTACATACCGTAGAGTAGTAAACCTAGCACCCAATCTAATTGTAATGTTTGCCCAATGTAAACTCTCATAAGGTTAAAGCGTATATTAACTTTATTGTGTTCATGTGAAACAGTAACAAAAAGTAAAAACATTATCAAAATACTGAATCAACCTAGCTTCAAAGTGTGCCAGAATTCTGTCCAAATGTCATATTTAATGTTTGTTTATCTGTGTTTATACTACATTGACCGTTAAATTTTGTTCTGGTTGATGATCCTTTTCTCTTTAATGAGCCACAGGGGAAGCATTGACGCTCTGGCATTTTAATCTGGATTTTTGCCGAATGACTCGCTTTATGATTTCCTGGGTTCGCTTTATGATTTCCTGACAGGTTTTTACCAATGTAATACTTATCACAGAGGCATTTAAGCGCATAAATGACCCTTTTTTCTATTGCATGTTAAAAAATTTAAAGGTTGGTCTTTTTGTTACTGACACAAAATGCAGTTATAGTCTCTCTTGTCCATTGTCAAAAATTACCATGTTGAAGTTTAAACTGTCCCTTCAGCCTTAGATAATTGTATCCCACCTAAATTGCTGAATGTACGACATTACAATGCAAACATTTACAACGCATGCCTTTTTCAATGCAGTTTTTACATCACAACATCCATTACAATGCATGATTTTACAACGCATGCCATTACAACGCATAACATTACATCGCAACATTTTTTGGGGTAACAGTAGGGTAAGTGTTGGATAGTGTGGTGGAAAAAAATTACTATTACCACTCCAGTGAGTGCAACAGTAGGGTTAGTGTTGGATAGTGTAGGGGTAAAAATTACTATTCCCACTCCATGGAGTGCAACAATAGGATAAGTGTTGGATAATGTAGGGGTTAAAATTACTATTCCCACTCCAGTGAGTGCAACAATAGGGTAAGTGTTGGATAGTGTAGGGGTAAATTATATGCGTTGTAATGCTATGTGTTGTAAAGGCATGCTTTGTAGTGACGTGCTGTAATGGCTGCGTTGTAATGGCATGCGATGTAAAGGATGTTGCGATGTAATGACTGCGTTGTAAAGGTAGTGCATTGTAATGACTGCGTTGTCAAGGCTGTTTCCCATAATTGCTTTGCATTGATTCGCACAGTGAGCCCTATCACTCACCTGACCATTGTCACAGCCAGCCTGCTGCACCAGAAGTACATCAAATCACTCATATATGTCCTTTTCAAGCTCTGCCAACGCCTCGGGAGAGCTGCTGATCTCTAGTCACATAACTGAGGCCCTCGTGTACTGCATCTTTGTGAGAAGTTAGGGACAGGGAAAGTTAATATATGAGAAGGAGCGGAGGTGCTAAGGGAAGAAACGACTACAGGTCACGCATCTCCTTCCTTGTATCAAACAGATTGGAGCTGACAAATGAGAGGTGGGTATATGATACAATGATGTCTCACTAGCAGGCATCACAGGGATTCTGATCATGAGCAGACTTATGCTTGGGACCATTGAAAATAGGCAGGTAGGGACTGAATCATCATACCACCTCAATATCTATGATCCTCAGTCCGACTAGCCATAGTGCCTCACTTGCCAGAGAATGAAATGAGTAGGCACCCCAGAACACAACCCTCTCGCCCCTCACAGGGATCGCGGGAAGAGGACACACCCTTTAGCTCTCTCACTCGTATTTGTCCACAATAAGATAACCAGGAGACACAAAGGAAGTTTAGAATATGTATTTAAACTATCAAGCTCTGAAATGCAGTATTCGTGCCACAATTAGAAAACAAATGCATACTAAAAAAAAGTTAGCATAGTTAAGAAAATGTGTACCATGAAAAGCCCTGTCATTGTATAGGACAGATTAGCCCTAACCCCCCTCCTCTGCTACTGAAGCTAAATGATTATATATCTAAGATCATTGAGATTAGTGTTGGACCCCGTACCTTAGCATATACAGATTGACGCCCTACATGCCGTCAGATTCAGTGATCTTGTCTCAGAACTCTCGTTCCATGTGTGTCTTTAAGGCTCCTGTTCTTATCTATATGACAAGACAGGTGTGCACATAAACAGCTGCATATTTGTGTTATGCCTAGGTGCTAGTGCTGAAGTACTGGGTTTTTCAGAACCCAGCGGTGCCAGGGAACACACCCTAAGACTTCGAGTCCTTCCTGTTTCAGACTACAGAAACACAGAGTCTTCTTGGTGAAGTCAAAGATCGTATTTATTGGCTGCAACCAGTAACAGGTATCCTAGAAGTACAACACGGTGTATATTCTCAGGAGACTGCTCAACCTTACAAAGCCAGCCTTCTCTTTTTATACAAAATATTATGCTTTAGGCAAACATTCCTTATTTTACAGTTGACCATTCACATATTTTCACTACAAAGGAAAAGCAGAATCACGATGACAAGCCCATATTTCAGTCTGTCCAGCCCTCAATCAATTACCCGGCGAGGCTTAGTACTTTCATCAGCTATCGACGGACCCCCAATAAAAACTGGCACCTCCTCCTCGTAAAGCAAGTCATAAAGTAAGAAACAGGGACAGGTGTGTGTAAGATTAGGCATGGTTTGTGTGTGATGAAAGGTTTTATGATATGTTGTGCCTTGATACTAATCACATTCGGCCACTGGGAAAGGAACTGGCCGAGCAGGTTTTGGCTTCAGGTAGTGGAGTCAGCTTGCCCAGGTCACAGAGGAGTCAGCAAAGGTGTAGGTGTCCTTCAGACTCGATTTTTGGCCTAGTCATTGGCCTATGTGAGGGCAATCACAAAATGGCTGCCGTACAATGGAAACCGAGGGATCAGAACGGAAACTATGATTTCAGGGTGATTTCTTCACCCGAATATGGCGAAAATGCTTATGCATAGTATCCTAATCATTTGCGGTCTGCTGATACCAAAATCGTCATGATACGACGATGTTTATAACAGGGGTCCAGCATTTACAGTACCACAGACCCTCCTTTTGCCCTTACATAGGCAGTAACCTATACTCACGTTAATCTGAGTCTAGGTCTGAGTCCAGGTCTATATTCATAAAGTCGTTGAGATTTTGCTGTAGCATCATCCTATTACTTAGCTCGTCTCTTGATACAGGTTTCCTTACACACGATGTAGCACAGAGGCCACATATTGCAGGAGCACACTGTACACACAGACAGAACAGGAAAAGAATGGCTAAGATCATCCCAATGACTATCAGAATCTTCCATCCCCAGGCGGATATCAGTTCCCAGAACCACCCCATCAATGACCAATCTCCTTTATCCACGTGAATAGATTTGGAGATCCTATGCAGTTTGGAAATGGCCTGGTAAACTGTTGGAGCGTTATCTGGAATGAAAACACAGCAACTTGATTGGATCACTGTACATACCCCACCTCGGTCTGCAAGTATGACGTCTAATGCGACCCTGTTCTGAAGAGTCATAAGGCGATCCGACTGGAGCTCAGCAGTCAAATTACTAAGGGCACCGGCGGTTTCATCTATCGTGGATTCAACCACCCTTGTCAATTGCATTATGTTCCTGCTGTTAACCATAGGCCCCCAAAATGGCAGAAAACCCTTTACGAAATCTCCAAGTTCTTGTCCTGCAGTGTCTTCTTTACTGATGACACCTCTAACTATCCTTGTCTTGTGGTAATCTGCCGCGGCCGTGTAGGTGGGAGGCAACAGGAACGAAACAAAACATGTGCCTGAGAAGTCAGGGGGCAACCATGTATAGGCTCTATTATGGCAGATGAAATAGGTACCCTTAGCTGCTAAGAACGAAGGGGAAGTCTGAGACGCAAAAACATATGTTTCAGTGCAGATACTTCTCCCTAACTGAGCTCTGGGATTCTTGCCATTACCTTGCAGACATAGGTGACCCTGATGGGGTACAATCCAAATCGGGGAGGATCTCTTTGCTCGCTGGTTCTCACTCAGAGTAACTCCATATCCTGTTATGTTCCATCCTATATATGCTAGTGTCTCATCTCTCGGGATAGTCTCATAGGAAATATCTTCCCTAATCATGTCTACTATACCCTTAACTAGAGCACTATTCTTAGCATTATCTTTCACAGAGCGTAGGGGGTTGGCTTTATGAGCGTATATGAACACCGTTCTATATGCCCACACAGAACCATTATGGCTGAAAGGCAGGACCAGATAAGGGATACCTTTATCAGTAGTATGAGGCATAAGACCACACACCCAACAGTTAGTTGTGTTCACTACTAATTGGTGTTGGTGTAGAAGCGGAACAAATGAATTATTGACAAATTCTAATCTTCTAGCAGACTCGTGTTCAGGCAGAGGGTGAAAAGAATGCGAGGAAACAGTAGAAGGAGGTATGGGCTGTGTAGTGGGTGCAAATGTCACTTGAAAAGAGAATAAAACATATCCTATTAAAAACGTCATTACACTAAGCAACATGAAAATACAGAATATCAAAAATCGTTTCTTTGTCATCATTATACACATTCTGGCTTTAAAGTTCATTTGTTTGGCAGGTCTCTCATTCTCGAAAAACTCCATCTTCTCTAATTGCTGCTCGTGGTGGTAGGGTGTTCTATGCTAAGGAATGCTTCTGTCAGTCCAGGGCAACTCCCTTAGACCGACCAGAACTGTCGACCTAACGTCTCCAGATGCACTCCAAAGACTTGGGCAACCACGACCCTACAGCTGAATCCGGATGGCGGTTCGAAAAACAAAAATAAGAAAGTTTCTCAGATGAGAGAGCTGTACTTTCAAAAATAGCAAAGAAAAGGAATTTTTTATTTGTCCATAGTTCTCGGCCTCAAATTGTAGTGGGTTTTCCCAGGTACTGTCTGGTTCTGGTGTATAAAAAATATGGGAGGGACCCCACTGCCCAAGAGACAGGGTACCACAAATATGTAAAAAAGAGAGTTTCTCTTGGGTGTATCGGACCACTTAGACTGCAACCAAATCAAGTTCACTCCAACCAATTCCGACCAACTCTACTAGAGGTCTAAAAAACACACATTCATAGCCGCATATATCTCAAAGACAACAAACCAAATGAAGTAAAAATTAATATTGTGATTTATTAATAACAATTTGTTCACATATCAATGATTGTGCACTTGAATTCATACAAATAATCAGAAAAGTATATAAACAATGTCTAAAAACATAAAAATTAGAGAGCGAAAATACAGTGTGAACTCTATTCATTCATCACAGAATGGTATAATTCCAGCATACAATCATATACATATATATGTGTATCACAGGTCTATTTTTGATATGGTAGATCCAAATGTGAGACAATTTCTGGATTTTAGACCAATTCTGGGTAATGTAGGCGTCGACGCGTTTCGGTGGTGAGTTCTAATTAATATCCACCTTCTTCAGGACAAAACAATATAAAAGCTCTCCAATAAGAATTAAGATAAATCACTTTTATGATCCTAAACGACGTTCTTTTTTATTTTTCATTATCTCAATAGGTTTTTAAATTGCTCAAAAATATTGGAGAGCTTTTATATTGTTTTGTCCTGAAGAAGGTGGATATTAATTAGAACTCACCACCGAAACGCGTCGACGCCTACATTACCCAGAATTGGTCTAAAATCCAGAAATTGTCTCACATTTGGATCTACCATATCAAAAATAGACCTGTGATACACATATATATGTATATGATTGTATGCTGGAATTATACCATTCTGTGATGAATGAATAGAGTTCACACTGTATTTTCGCTCTCTAATTTTTATGTTTTTAGACATTGTTTATATACTTTTCTGATTATTTGTATGAATTCAAGTGCACAATCATTGATATGTGAACAAATTGTTATTAATAAATCACAATATTAATTTTTACTTCATTTGGTTTGTTGTCTTTGAGATATATGCGGCTATGAATGTGTGTTTTTTAGACCTCTAGTAGAGTTGGTCGGAATTGGTTGGAGTGAACTTGATTTGGTTGCAGTCTAAGTGGTCCGATACACCCAAGAGAAACTCTCTTTTTTACTGTCTGGTTCTCGAACAAGAGTTCAGGCTCTGTAGTGTTCAATCGAATTGACGGTGGCACAGCTTCTTGCAAAATATTGTCACTTTCTTGTTCAGAAAGTGTTCCTTTTACACGTGCATCACTAAAAGGCAAAAAAAGAGGCACAGTCTCAGTCTCAGAGTCAGCGATCCCCTCCTGGACCCACCGGTCGTACAGTAGAGGCAAAGGGACCTTCTTGCAGTGTACGCCGTGGATCCAGTTCTTTTTCCCTTCCACTCGAACAGCTGATCTTGTTGAGAGAAGGACGAGATGGGGACCGGTCCAACGGGGCTGGTCATTCTTCGTCCGTTGGAAGTTTTTGACCAGCACCCATGATCCAGGATCGATAAGATGTCCTGGAACTTCAGAGACCTGAGGCAGAGTATCGTGAACCTGTTGGTGTAAAACACGCAATTTAGCCGTCAATTCATATAGATAATCAAGCAGTACAGGGTGTTCAATCACACTGAATTTTGTCGGCCTTGGCACTCCCCACATGTTAGCCGGGCGGCCAAACACAATTTCATAGGGACTAAGTCCCACTCGCGAATGCACAGTCATTCTTGTTGATAGGAGTGCTAAAGGCAGAGCGTCAGGCCATTTAAGACCAGAGCTCGCTTGTATCTTTGCCAACTTCAATTTGAGCGTGCCATTATAGCACTCTACTAGTCCAGCTGATTGGGGGTGATTTGCAGCGTGAAATTTCTGCTGAATACCTAGCCCTTCACATACTTTCTTCATCACATGACCCACAAATTCACTCCCATTATCACTCCAGACCATTCTCGGCATTCCAAACCTAGGGAAGAATTCTTTGGCAAGGGCTTTAGCTGTGGATAAGGCAGTGTTGTCTTTTAAGGGATATGCTTCTACCCATCTTGAAAAGGTACAAACAACTACGAGTACGTATTTCAAATTGTTGCACCTTTCCATGTGGATGAAATCTAGCTGCAAAACCTCAAACGGATACGTTGGAGGCGCAAAATGACCAGCTGGAGTTGGGGTTCCCCTACCGGGATTGTATTTCAGACACACCATGCAATTCTTGACCACATTCTCTGCACAGTTAGGAATTCCAGCATTTTGCCATACTGGAGCCAACAACTTACAAATCCCTTTCACACTGATATGGGCCATTCCATGAGCCATTGTCACCACTGCAAGCACATACGCATCGGGTAACAACCATCGCTGATGTTCTGACAAGTCAACCCAACAACCATTTTCATCCAATTTACCCGTACTTTCTCTCCACACACTCAACTCTTTCTCTGAAGCTTCAGCTTGAAGAGACTTCACACTCTCTATCGTATCTTCACACATTCCAATGTCACCAACCCATCTTGCAGGGCCTGCAACATACATTCGATTTATCACTTCTTTTGCTGTTTCTTTTGCAATTTCGTCAGCAAATGCATTACCACGACCAACATCATCAGTAACCTTCTTGTGTGCACTGCATTTCACAATCGCAACTTGTAATGGCAAGGTCAGTGACTCAAGAAGCTCATTCACCAACTGACCATGCTGAATCTTAGCTCCATGCGAAGTCAGGAACCCACGCTCTTTCCACAATCGTCCAAAACTATGAGCTACACCAAACGCATACTGGCTGTCAGTATATATGGTCACCTTCATTCCTTTCGATAACACACACGCTCTCGTAAGTGCAATCAACTCTGCTGCTTGAGCTGAATTATGTGGTATACGTGCAGCTTCAACAATCGTATGCAAAGTCGTGACAGCATATGCTGCAGTCGTATCACCATTCGGAAGCTTGAAGCATGAACCATCCACTCATAAGGTACCATCACACTTTACAAGAGGAGTATCTTTAAGATCTACTCTTCCTTTCGTTTCTTCTTCTGTCCTGAGAAAACAATCATGCTGTTCAACATCATCTGCTTCTACTGAAATTGGCAATAACGTGGCTGGATTCAACGTATTGCACCTCTTTATGTGCACATGACTCGCTAACAGTGTCAACTCGTAACCTGACAATCGAGCACTACTTAAGTACTGTGTCTTGGACCTGTTTAACAACGTGTCCACTGCATGTGGAACCATCACAATCAACATATTATTCATCACTAACCCAGCAGACTGTCGAATAGAAACAGCTGCTGCCGCTGTGGCTCTCAAGCAACTCGGCAATGCTTTAGCTACCGGATCCAAAGTCGACGAAAAATACGCGCATGGACGCTGCTTGTCTTCAAAAGACTGTGTCAGCACTGACAATGCACAACCCTCTTTCTCATGGACATACAGTGTAAAGGGCTTACTGTAGTCGGGGGTACCCAACACAGGAGCCGAACACAGTGCATTACGCAATTTGTAAAAACTTTTCTGACAATCTTCAGACCATGGAACGGGATTCGGTGTATCTTTACAGGTCAAAGCTACCAAAGGTTTGGCCAGCAAAGAAAAATTCGGTATCCACTGTCTGCAGTATGATGTAATACCCAAGAAAGCACGTACTTCTCTCTGTGTTTTTGGCACACTCAATTTTGCAATTGCCTGAATTCTTTCTGGGGTCAGTTTCCTTCCCTCCTACGATAAGAGATGACCTAAGTAGGTCACTTCTTGTTGACAATATTGCAGTTTTGAAAGAGACACTTTGTGATGTAAATCAGACAAATGACGCAACAATGACAAGGTGGCTTCTTTACCAAATTTCCTCAGTATCAGCAGCGATGAGCAAATCGTCGACGTACTGAATAAGGGTAGCGCCATCAGGTAAAACAATTTCATCAAGCTGTGTTTTTAAAGCCTGACTATATATTGATGGACTTTCAGAATAGCCTTGAGGAGCGCGTTTGAAGCGGAAACTTCGTCCTCCTAAACTGAAGCCAAAAATATCCCTGCTCTCCTCGCCAATCGGGATGCTGAAGAAAGCATTCTTTAAGTCAATTACCGAGAACCAGGTGGCGGAAGCTGGAATCATAGTCAATAGGGCAGTGATATCAGGAACAACTGGAAACTGTGGCACAACTATTTTATTGACCTCTCTAAGATCAATCACGAGCCTGTAAACAGGTGGTTGAGAAGGGTCAGTACGTTTCAAAACAGACAGAACAGGATTATTACAAACGTTGCCTCTTGTCTCTTCAATTACATCTTTTTCAATCAAATCATAAATGATCGCTAGCAACGCTTTTTCACCTTCACTAGAGATCTTGTATTGGGGAATGCGTGGCAATTTAACATTGGCTTTCAATGTCACAACATATGGCGGTATTTCCAAAAGACCCACATCATTAAGACCAGTAGCCCAAAGAATATCAGGAAGAAACGACAATTCTGTCGGAAGTTTATCCTTCGACAAATACATTGGAGAGATCACTTTCCTACCCAGTGTAAGTTGTACTCCCGAAGGAGAACAATATAATGTTGCATACAATCTTTTCAACAAATCCAATCCTAACAAGTTTTCACCACAACCTGTCGTCAGAATAAGGGGTGCTTCCAATTCACAAGGTCCAACAGAAAGGGACATGGGACTAGAAATCGGATTCCTAACCGGGGCGCCAGAAAAACCTACTGAAACATTCATCTTGCCAGACAAAGGTGCGCCAGGGAGTTTTGAGTGCATAATAGAACTCTTTGTAGCACCAGAATCCAACAGAAAAGGCTCTGACACACCTGATGTAATCACCTTAACATATGGCCCACTCTGATCTACTGGAACTGAAACAACTCCCTCTCTTTGTCTATGGCTGTCCTAGCAATCATTACCTTCGATTTTCTCATATTCTGCATAATAGTTGTCAGCATAGTACTGAGCCGTCCTACCAGACGCGTTATTTTGCTGGTCAAAACTATTCATTGAATTCTGAGGCGGAAGGGAACGCACGTTCTGGGGGACACTCCCACGTCCTCTACCTCTAGGAGCTTGTTGAACACCTCGACCTCTTGCGCCAGAAGCACAATTCGCACGCTGTAACAAAATCGGACAACTATACTTGAAATGACCCTCTTCTTTACAATATGAACACTGATTGGGACCTACAGGAACACGTGGTTGAGAATACTCGAACCTTTGCGAGTTTCTCTGAAACTGTTGAGGTTGCTGATAGTTACTCTGACCACCACGTGGCGGATACGCCTGTTGTAAAAGAACCTTCGACTTCAATTCTTTAGTTTTCTTTTCTGCTCTATCCTTCTCATCTTTATCCCTATTTTCGTAGTACTGTGCAGTAGCCAATATTTGTGCTGAAGAGGAAACGGCCCAAGAACTCTCTGAATCTTTCAATTTCTTACACAGCTCGGGAAGCAAATTGTGCACAAACTTGTCAACGAACAACCGTTGACCACCTTCTGTACTCATGTCTTGACCACTGTGGTCGATAAACGTATCCTCAAACCTAGTGAAGAAATCAGACACTGTTTCATCTTTCTTCTGCTTACACGCAGACAATTTATCCCAATTCACACGCATCGCAGGCATTAAAGTCTTCATGTAAGTAATGATCCTAGCAGGAAGTTCTGCTACCAAAGGCTCAGGCTTGGCACCACCAACTTGTCTATCATTTGTAGTACTAATATTAGCCCATGTGTCACCTAACTCTTGCGCATGATCTGTATAGCGAATCAATCTCCACAAAGGCTGTGGAACAACATTCCCAAATAACATGTCTATGTCGGCTAAATTCATAATGCATGAGTCTGCAGTCTGTGATAATTCCTTATAATACCCTGCAGGGTTTTTACGAGGATCAGGCAAAGTCTGCTTAAGGGCTAAAACTTCAGCTCGCTTCCAAGGAACATGTTCCCAAACACGCTGAAAATGAGCTAGAGCAGCATCAATGTTATTAACGGCATCAGCCGCAACGGTGTCCTTCCATACCGGAGGGACTTCTCTCATTAGGTACTGTCGCACTTTTTTCTTAACTGAGGAGTCAGCTCAAACAGTGACTGGGAAGGATCCTTATTCCTAAAGGACAACAACGTCGCAACTGCTTTCTCTACATCGGAACCCACAATCGCGCCTTTTGAAAACTCAAACCGTACACGGCACAACTCAGGCGGATTTGTTTCTAACTCATTATACTCCAATTCCTCACAAAGGAAAGCACACATTTTCTCAAAAACGTATCTTTGTTTTGGTGCTTCCCACTGACGGAAGACATCCACAACAGACTCTACATCATATCTAAAAGGGAAAGTAACCCATTTACGTGCCATATGGTCAAACGCTTCTCTCTCTCTCGAGAATCAGGCAGTTGACTACGCGATTGCTTACGCTCCGAATTAGGGGTCACACCAGCTGACCCGAAGAGAGGAAATATAATGCTAGCAACAGTGTCAGTCATTCTCTGTCAGATAGAAGGAGAAGTTGACAAAAGAACAGGAGGAAAAACAGAGGGAGGCAAGGCAGACGCAGATGCAGACACAGAGGCAGTATCAGAAATAACACTAGAAGAGGCAGTCGATGTAGTAGGTGAAGTCGTAGGAAGTACAGGTGAAACAGGTAGAAAAGTCGGCGGAACTTGAGGGGGCTGCACCATAGGAGTAGGAGCCAACTGAAGAGGAACTGGCGGCTGTGGAAGAACCTGAGGCACAATAACCGGAGGTTGCCCAACTAAAGGTTGCGGAGGTGCGGTAGCACTCTGCGCATAAGGGGGTGGCGAACTCAACAAGTGTGACATTAAAGGATCTTTCTCAATTTCTTTTGCTGCATCTTGCTGAAGAAGCGGCAAAACTGGATAACATCTATCGATCACCATTTTACGTTGCCTGTGCAACTGCTCACTCATCTGTTCTTCTTCATTATCTTTAAACTGCATAGCAGCTTGCATTATCGAGATACCCTTTTCTCTCTTATTTCTCTTTGCTAATTTAATTTCCTTCTGTTTGGCTTCCTTACGCCATAGGCGAAAAGAGTTAAACATTGCCGGCCGTGGTTTCTTCTTAAAAAGTTTAACCTCCAGATTATCCAGAATCTCCGTGTCAAAACTACCATATTGGGGCCATTTTAAAGCACCATCTTTCCTGGTGTATCTGATCCATACTTCATTATATGTGATGGGGCCTACGCCATGTTTCACATATAGTTCATAGGTTGGAGTTCCAATCGGAGGAACCGGACACGAGTCCTCCAATCGGGAATCCCTATTACAACCAAGACAAAACAAATTTCCAAATCTGCTAAGACCAGGCATCTTCGCTCTCTAGTCTAGCTTCAAACTTCAAAGGATTATTGAATACGATAGTCTCGTGAATACACGAGTCCCTCGGCTTTGGTACTTGCAAGTTCCAAATCAAAGATCCCAAGGGGATACCAAATTAAGAACCAAACTAAATAATATAAGCTCCACTTATACTTGACTGAGGTATCGATGACGTCACCAGAAGACTCATCTATCGTTTCGCTCTACCAATCATCAAGGGTCCAAAACAGGGCGATAGTCAGGGCAGCAGTCCTTCGTAGCCGTCGGGAAGCGAAGAACCTCACAGCAAAGACTTTCGGACCACGTCGACATGCAGGGGTCGATGAAGTGGCGGCCTTCCTCCAGAATTTTCACATGAAGCTCCTCACGAACCTCTGACTTGGACCGGTACCGCTGAAATCGCCCCAGGTTGGGCGCCAACTGAAGTACTGGGTTTTTCAGAACCCAGCGGTGCCAGGGAACACACCCTAAGACTTCGAGTCCTTCCTGTTTCAGACTACAGAAACACAGAGTCTTCTTGGTGAAGTCAAAGATCGTATTTATTGGCTGCAACCAGTAACAGGTATCCTAGAAGTACAACACGGTGTATATTCTCAGGAGACTGCTCAACCTTACAAAGTCAACCTTCTCTTTTTATACAAAATATTATGCTTTAGGCAAACATTCCTTATTTTACAGTTGACCATTCACATATTTTCACTACAAAGGAAAAGCAGAGTCACGATGACAAGCCCATATTTCAGTTTGTCCAGCCCTCAATCAATTACCCGGCGAGGCTTAGTACTTTCATCAGATATCGACGGACCCCCAATAAAAACGGGCACCTCCTCCTCGTAAAGCAAGTCATAAAGTAAGAAACAGGGACAGGTGTGTGTAAGATTAGGCATGGTTTGTGTGTGATGAAAGGTTTTATGATATGTTGTGCCTTGATACTAATCACATTCGGCCACTGGGAAAGGAACTGGCCGAGCAGGTTTTGGCTTCAGGCAGTGGAGTCAGTTTGCCCAGGTCACAGAGGAGTCAGCAAAGGTGTATGTGTCCTTCAGACTCGATTTTTGGCCTAGTCATTGGCCTATGTGAGGGCAATCACAAAATGGCTGCCGTACAATGGAAACCGAGGGATCAGAACGGAAACTATGATTTCAGGGTGATTTCTTCACCCGAATATGGCGAAAATACTTATGCATAGTATCCTAATCATTTGCGGTCTGCTGATACCAAAATCGTCATGATAGGACGATGTTTATAACACGGGTCCAGAATTTACAGTACCACAGTGCCTGGCCAGAAAGAAAAACAAGGGCCATTGTTTTTTGACCTTGTGTGTAGTGTTCAGACTAAATCCCCAGAAAAACAGAACAAGAAAGCAAATACAGGTTCTGTGTGAAAGTACAATGTGGCACAAAAACAAGCAGGTTTATATAGTAACTTGTGCAAAAGAAAATGAGGCCTATACTGTTCACAGCTAGGATAACATAGGGAAAACTACAATAGGTTATACAGAAATCACACAACACCCTCCTTTTAGTCAGGATGATAGTACTTGAGAGTATTATAAATATGATAGTGTAACCAAAAGTAAACAAACTCAAAGCATTGTTCCAGAAATGATATTGACTGGAAACAAAAAAGTGGGGGTACGCACCGTACATACACGAGTGGGGGTACGACTCGAACGTACACGGGTGTACATACAGGGGGGTTCGACTCGAACGTACACGGGGGGGTTCGACTCGAACGTACACGGGGGTTCGACTCGAACGTACACGGGGGTTCGACTCGAACGTACACGGGGGGGTTCGACTCGAACGTACACGGGTGTACATACACGGGGGGTTCGACTCGAACGTACACGGGGGGGTTCGACTCGAACGTACACGGGGGGGTTCGACTCGAATGTACACGGGGGGTTTGACTCGAACGTACACGGGGGGTTCGACTCGAACGTACACGGGGGTTCGACTCGAACGTACATGGGTGTACATACACGGGGGGTCGGCGCGTACATATGGGGGCTGGGGGGGGTCGGCGCGTACATACGGGGGCTGGGGGGGGTCGGCGCGTACATACGGGGGCTGGGGGGGGTACGGCGCGTACATGCGGGGGCTGGGGGGGGTACGGCACGTACCGGGCACCTGTTTGGACGTCTCCATGGTTGTTATAGGAGTTCAGTGCGGACGGTCTTTTAACCATACGGTTGTACAATCGGACGCCCGGGACGGATCGTGATTCCCCGGTCGGACTTCGCTTTTCACGTTTGTACGGTAAATCGTACGAGGACGTGTCGGACACTTTTTCCGACCCGAGGACGTGTGGGGAATTATTCCCAATGCGATTCGTATGGACTTTTTCCCATGCGAATCGTGATTGCCAGTTCGTACGGCACTTGTACGATTCGCACGGTAAAAAGACCGGATACGAGTCGCACGGGGAAATTTTTTACCGGATCGTAATCGGCACCTTAATGTGATCTTGTGTAATGTAATTAGTGCTCATGAAAGCACTAAATTACTTTGGGTCAAGTTTGTGCTGCATAACAATTGAACAAAAAGGTTAAAAACAAAGCCTTAACATAATGAAAGACAACTAGATACATATTTATTGGCTGATTTGTACAAGGAGAAACCAGAAAATATTTATAATTCATGGCTACCACACTTAAATTGTGTGATCTTAGGCAAATATTTTATTTCACCAAAACTCAATGTTCTTCCTTTTCACCTATGAAAGCACTTTAAAATAACTGAGTTCAGAATATCAGTTCTACAAAGGTGTGGCAAAAAAAAGCAAAACAACATATTCAAAACTACAGGATAGCTTATCGCATAGCTGGAAAAAAGAATTCTTTGAAATGAAAAACAACCACTGCACAAAGTTGACTGGCCTTTAGCTGACCAGGAGTAAGTGCCAAGCATAACTACTAGAAAATGGTATGCTTTTAATGGAAGATTATCATGGCAGTTTTTGCTTTATTAGTCACTATGAATAATCTGTTTGCTGAATGCTTTGAGTAAATACAGAGCACAGTGGAAACATAACTTTATGCGGCCAGAATTAAACATTACATTAAACCAAAAAGTAAAACTTTTGCACAGTGATTCTTTGTGGCAAATATTGCATCATTGAGAAATTACACTTCGATTTTAGCATTTATTAAACCATTGGAATCAACCGCCCTGGCTCTTAAGGTCCCACATGCATTTGCTGTTCAAAAATTAATTGTAATCCAGAATTGGTCTCAAATTACCGATTTAGCCCCAATCCTCTTGCTATTTCAGAAGCACTGATGTGACAGAAAACCAGTTGATGCACATACACTTGCACTAGTCAAGAAATATGTGTAACTTGTAGCATTTCTGTTAAAATTATTGAATTTCACTAAATGCCTACAGCTTATTTATGATAAGTAGTATTGCTTGCATACTTTTATAAATGCACTATGCAGTTTTCTCTGTACAGCTGCACTCCTGCCAGGACTGTTTGCCCATACTGTTATATTTTCAACTTTCGACAGGCCAAGAACAGGGAAAAGGAAGAAGGAATAGAAGAAGGGATTAAAGGGAGGGAAACTGAAACTGACAGAAGAGCTAATACCACTCCCCACAGGAGTCTTGTTGGCCGGTGTCGCAGCAGACGGAGGCGCTGCATACTAAGGGTCCATGACGCTGCCATTCAACTAGGCCCAGCTACAGCTCCTGACGTCTCTGTGCATTAATGCTGTAAACAGAATACACAAGGTGCAGAAGAAGCATGCGCAGTGTATTCTGTTTAGCGCGTAGGACCATCTTGCAAATGCTACAAACCCTCCTTTTCCAAGTCGTCACAGAGTCATAAAAGGCAGCTGATTTTAGACGAGCAGCCCCAGCAGTACAGGGCTGATGCTTTGCACGCCGGTGCTTCATTGGAATGCAACCCTTTTCAGTGTCATTTTTGGTCGGGCTTAAGGAGCCCCAATTACTGCAGAATCGGGCTGGCAGCAGATTAGCCCGTACTGCTAAATCTTCAATGCCATCAATGCTGCCAAGTGGCACATACGCACTTCACATGTGTCGACTTAAAACTGCCTGAAGTCCGTGTTGAAGCATGGAGCGGGCAGACCACAGCAGTTGGCGCGTTTCACATAATTTAAAGAGGATGATAATAGCTTTTAGCAATTGCCATCGATATCACATTTAATTGGGAGGTCGCAGCCCGTCCGCCCTACCCCAGAAAGCGCCACTGATGCAGAGACAGATACCAGGTGTTAGAAATGGGATCTCCGGTTGGCTAAGGCTTGCACCAAAGCCAGGCAGAGACCACCACTCTAGTCAGGGCAAGGGAGTTACACGCCAAAGATAACCCCTGCTCACCCCCTTGGTAGCTTGGCACGAGCAGTCAGGCTTATCCCGGAGGCAACTTGTAAAGCGAATGCGCACGCACACAGCTACAACATCCCAGGCACACCACCAATGGAACTCCACACAAGGTTATATCAAAAATAGCTTTTGTATTCTCAAAACACATTAGAATAGTAAACACATAATATAACATTGTGCCACCTGGCACTAGGTCATATCTACAAGGGATTATATACACCTGACAGGGCCCACTGGACCACCGTCAGAACCATCACAAAGCGAACTTAGTAAAAGTAATACATCTCATAAACGTACAACCAGTAATCACTGGTAACCACTGTACTCAGCATCAGCCTGTAACATAAACCACATTATGAACAGGATCACATTACGCGCCAATCACATTGTACGCCCATAATCTCAACAGTCTAATGTCTTAGACCCTAACCTCCTAATCATCACTCACATTAGGGGTATACTCACAGTAGGAAATAATCTCACTGGCATAAACACATTACGCACATACAGGCACATGCATCAAAGGAAAAACCGGTCGCAAAGGGGCAGATTCTCAGAATCTGCCCCTTTGCGACCGGTATTTTTGCATTTGGGATCCATCATCCCAAATGCAAAAATCGCAATTTAAGGAATCTCTAAATTGCGATTACTTAAATTGCGATTGCATTTAAGGAATCCCAAATTGAGATTCCTTAAATGCAATGCATTAAAGTAAAAAAAAATAGCAATTTCGCTAATAGAGGGAGCAAATTACCATGAAGTTGAACTTCATGGTAATTTGCAAAAACTTTGAAAAATGCACTTTTGTGCATTTTTCAAAGTTTCATGTTGAGCACACACATGCCCTTAAGGCATGTGTGTGTGTGCAACATATTTGCACAGATCAATTTCAAGGGTGCAAAAGGGTGTCATTTTGACACCCTTGCACCCTTGAAATTGCATGAGCAATTTGCGAGTACCTACTGGTATTCGCAAATTGCTCATGCAATCTCCAATTCATTCCTATGGGCCTGGAGGCCCATAGGAATGAATGGGACAGCATTCCTTAATTGCGACTCGCAATTTGCGAATCGCAATTAAGGAATGTGTAGGAATCGCTATTTTTATAGTGATTCCTACATGCATAGGCTTTTGCAATTCCTTAATTGCGATTCCTTAATAATTGCAATTAAGGAATCACAAAAGCCTACGTTGATGCATGTGCCAGTTTATCTCATCCCCAAACGCATTTAAAGGCATGAATCACAGTAAAGCATCACATTTCCTAATATCACATAATCACTAACCCCCTGGCCAACTGGCCTTCTCAAAGGGGCTCAAACGTCCTGTGTCCAGAATGTCAGGGCTGCTGCCTATGCAGCGAAATCCAAAGTGCGCCATTGCGCTAGGGCAAAGGAGTGTATCTCACAGCTGTCCACGCTGGCACTTTCCAAAAGGGGGAGCCCGGCACCTCTGTGCCCTCTGGGCCCCCACGTGGCTCGGAGGACATGTCACACTCTTTGGGGCAGCCCGCCCTCTGGCGGGACCGCCCAGGCACCGACAATGTGCCACGATCTGCCCCAAGTCGCTGGGGCCCTCTGGGGCCCTCTCATTTATAACAAAAACTGCCCTCCAAGCGTTGAAGCGACCCGCTTCCAGGCGGGGCCGCTCAGACTCTGTGCCTCGCATCGGCACTATCAACTCGAGCCCCCCATCATGGAGTGACCCCCTCTCAGGCAGGGGCTACTCAGGAACGTGGCACCAACACTGTGCTTCAATGCACACCACACATAGAGCCCTCACTCACTGGCTCTCTCTCGGAGGTGTCTCTGCGGTGACCTCCTGCCTCGCCCGGTCCCGCACTGGAGCAGCTTCTCTCTGGCTGCACGGGGAACCTCTCTGGACTCTCCTGACTTCACCCAGGCCACCTCCTGGGACCCGGGACTTCTCTTTTCCTCAGCCGCCACCGAGGGCTCTCCCTCACGCACAGGAGCCCCACGCCACCACTCACACCGGCCACTTCACTCGCGGGGCTTCTCTTCCTTCTCGGAAGCCTCACCTACGGGAACACAGCCTTCTGGGTTGTGCTAGGCAGCAGCTCGGAAGAGATTCTATTAGTGGCTCGGGCTGTGGTGGTGATTCCTTGCTGGCAACGCGGGGTGGGCACCCGCCATGTAAATAAAGGTATAAGCGGGGTGGGCACCCGCAAAGCTCCTCAAGAATGCGGGGTGGGCTCCCGCGGGTATAATAAAGTCAAATGCGGGGTGGGCACCTGCAACATGCCACAATGCAGGGGAATCCCTACGCTGGGGATTCCCTCTAAGAAGATCGCAGCTCAACCCTGCAAAGCAGAAAATAGACATGCTCCTCCTCAGCTGCAGGGAGACAGCACTTTTAGGAAATAAAATGAAGCGCACACAAGGCGCTAGATGCCACAAGAGTCTTGGAAGTCCTTGAGGATGATCAGAACAAAAAGGTCCAAAATAACAGGTCTTCCAGGTCCAGGGGCAAGGCAGGGCCCAGGGAGGCAAAGCCCTCATGGCAGCCCCCCCTAGGCCCCAGCAGCAGCACGCCCCAGCAGGAACAGCACACCAAGACTGAACTGAACATTTTCATGGGGTCACAGCCCCTATATTTATATCACATAATCCCTTTGTGTCACAGCACAGGGCCTGGGGATACCAGTCAGAACTGGTTTAGTGGGAATTTGGAGCACTTTGTTTTGGAAGCTCCTCTTCCCCTATGTCAGGTGGGGGCTCAGTGATCAGACACACCACAGGGGGCGGAGCCAGCATTGTACACCCTGGGCACAGTCCTATTCAGAGTCAGGGAATTACCCCTCCCACTACCCTTAGCCAAGGTATCCCATTTAGCCTAGCTGACTCACCCTGCCCCTCCTGGAGCCACCCACACCTCTCAGCTCCTGTCACTCACAAGCCAGACATGCAATTCACATCAGGCAGGCAAACACATAGCACACAGAAATGAAAACTTCTAAAAGTGGCATTTCTCCACCAGTCACCATAGATCTGCACACACCATTGCGCAGCATTTATCCTCACGAGTTCATACATACTAAACTCGACCCTGTACTCCTCTCATACCAGGAATTACCATGGACACACTTATCCCCCATGCATTCCTATGGGAGGGCAGGCTAATCTCACCACACGCACTCAGAGAGCACACGCACGTTCCACTGGGCCACAGTGCTAAAGTGCCCAGAGGCCTAACCACTACCACCATGCATTCATGTTTATACAGCCTGTATCTTGTGATCCATGCACCGATACACACGTTTCCTCTCAGGCCAAAGGCTCAAACCTTGCATTGTGAAGAAGTTGTAAGCCTAAAGGACAGTTCAGAAAATTGTTTTTTATGGGACTCATTAGCAATCCAAAGTCCAAGGCAGTGGGAGAGTGTGAAGTCAGGCATATATCCAGTGCCCATTTGACACAGGTAAACCTCCGCCAGTGTGGCCACCGAGTAGATAAGCGGCACAAATGTGAGCCGCAGGGAGCATACATGCGCGGGCCCTCAGCCCCGATCCCCCGTCACACGGGGCTGGAATATAAGACCGCAGCTCGGGCGCAGCCCCCAGGCGGTCCTCGAAGCCAGAGTATCAAGCTCCCCCTCCGGGTCATCTCCAGGGAGCCTTCGGAGGTTTGTCTGTGGATCTTCAGCGTAGGCAGGATGCCTCGCGTCGGCGCCGCACCGACGTCTACCTGGCCACCAAATGCTGCAGCAAGATGGCCGGCACAGTCAGGCACAGTGTAAGGAAGTCGGGGGGGAAAGAAATAAGCTGATGGCATAGGACAATAATCGGATGTTAATGCGGGCCTCCGGAGCTTGTCTAAAGCGCGTCTGCCATGTTGGACCACTTGGCAACACCCCAACCTATGACAATTTTTACCTGACGGGGAAATCCACTTATTAAAGGTTTAAGCCATATCTCCTAATCAGTTTTAGCTCACTCCGCACCAACACTTCATACCACCCCACCAAGACATCCCTTACACTCATCAAATGGCATAAACAAAAGATCTCCGCTAAAGTGACCCTTCGGGAGACCCGTAGGGCATTGCAATGCTGGCCCAACTAGGAGCAACTGCCCTATCTTGAAGCATGACATCCTTTGGGACTGTCCCTCAAGCAGCTGACAGGAAAAATGACCCCTAAAATTGCACTGAATCCTTATCTCAGTATGATTATGGTAAAGAGCAGGGTTAAAAGCTAGGGGCCATTCCGAAACATATGCATAAGGATGGGAGGATTACATCCTCACGCTGGGGACATGCAAGGACAAAAGGTAGGGGCCAGTTGCCTCTGCCAGGAGAATATGTTGTTGAGTTATCCCAGAATATTGCTTTAATTGTGTTTTTAACTTCACCTTCAATTTGAATATCTAAGAGATATAGCATATCCGGAGGGGCTAGGTGGGTGTCCATGGTTTCAACTGTAATAAAAGTGTCAGTTGCTCTCAGTTCCAGAAATTGATGGAGATTCCGGCGTATTATGGTGACCTCTGCCACACTGTCAAAGAGAGTCACTGTCCAACTCTTGTTCAGGAGTAGGATTCTCACAATCTCTGGCATATTTTGCAGTTAAAGAAGCAACTTTCTTTTTCTGAAAAGGGGGCTTATATGAAGGAGGTCCATCATCCTTCTTTATCTTCACATCAGACAAGCGTAAGACTCCCTTTTTGATTTCACATAGTCCTATTGTCGGCAGTCAACTCGCCCTCCTCGGTCATACTGTTGGTCAGACAATTCCTGAAAGGAACTAGGAAAACATGCATCAGGAACCTGATACCTACCTGGAGTCCTAATGTCAGTGGTCTCCGGGAATGGAGAACCTTCATGTTGTTTACTCATCTGTTGTTGTTTTGTTTAGATTTATACCATGTTTTTTGGGGTAAATTCACTGGCTGGTCGGAAATCCTTGTCAGAGCTGGTCTTGCCAAGAGGTGGTACTGAAGGTCTGGTTCCCAAACTATTACGTCCTAAACACATATTTACATTAGCAATAATTACAGGCAACTCACGTTCGTGGTAGGCCACTGCCACTGCGGTAAGTCGCTGGCGTATAGACAAAGATGCTGCTTCATCCTCAACATTAGAAAGAATCATTTCGAAGATGTCGGGAAAATTCCGGACTAGTTTTACCTCCACATCAAGGACAGTACCTACCCCATTCTCATTCTGTATCTGTTTGAGGACGTTTGGTAAAATGCCATTTAGGGAGGGCCATAACAAAGAGTGTAAACTGTTCCAAAAATAGTCCCCCAGGTGTTGCAGTTGCTAGAGGGGGAACCAGGCCATTGTGTAAGCACAGAGGGCCTGATTATGATGGACAGCCATACCTGTGGTGGAAGTGCGTTGGCACACCAGCGGTCCGACTGCCTTATTGCAAATACAATGGTCAGACCTCCAGAGAAACACCGCAACTGCCAGGGATCTGCTATCCCTGGCGGAGGCACTTCGGTCTAGTAAAGCAATATGTTTGGCGGTGCCGCTGTTGCACTGCCAAGAATATTACGAGTTTCCCCATCACCGGCCTTTTCATGGTGGTGAGCCTGTCATGAAAACGCTGGCAGCGGGCAAACAAAGGGGGCGCAGTAGGGCCCCCTTTTACCCCTGTGCATGAGGATCCATGCAGGGGGCACATGTTATGCCCTCTGTGTACATGCACCTTCTTTACTGCACTGCATGAACTGCACAGTCCAAGAGGTGCAGGAACATGTTTTAACGTGCTTTCCTATTGCGGTGCCATTTCTTATAGGCACCACAATGGGACCACCTCGCCGCCCACTCGCCAGAAATCTAATGGGCAGGTGGCAGTCGGCTTTGGCAGTGTGGGAGCGTGTCTGTGAAATTGCGGCCTGCTCCCACACCGCCAAAGTCGCAATCAGGCCCATAGTCAAGATTCAGTGCTTATCTTATGATCCCATGAGAGGAAACACAGCTTCAATTTGATTTATTTTTGGGACGAGTCAAATGGGTATTTCTTCAAAATTTGTGGGTCGTTTGCCCATAACTGAATTTACAATTACAGGACTAATAACATGAGCTGCAGACACCTGATGCAGTCCCTGCAGGGCAACTCTAGCTGGAAAAGCCAGTAAGGCACGTGCAATGAATTGGGTGAAGAGCTGATGTAATATAACAAGAACACTAAATTTATATTAGCTAAATTGGCATATGGAGTATAATCCGCTAATGCTGCCCATGTGGCCCCTTCAATACTTAAGGTGCCAATATGGACAGGACCAAGTACATGGGAAATGGTGCCATTAACCCAAGTCTGGTGCTCCCACATGGTACAAGGAATTTTAACAAGGGCATTCGGTCTGTATGCATTAGGAGTCGGGGGCATTGTATGCTCATGAACATTTTTATCATTAGCATCTACAGCCGAGGAAGTGACCCAAGAATAATAAACTTGATAGCGAGCTAGCTGCATCCACTTCAAATATAAAAATCACGGTAGCTCCTCTATTAGGAATAGGCCTGGGTGGAAAATTTTGTTCCGCTTGCGGAATTTGCAATATTTTGACATTTTCCTGTTCCGTGGAGAGCGCGAAAAGGTCAAAACTTTCGCGATCTGCCACAAAACGAAAGTATTTTTCTGGTTCTCACTTTAATAATGCGATCTCCAGTGCGCGGTCGTGACTTACCGGGTCCCTGCGTTCGCCGACGAGTTTTCCTATCCGTCGCGTGCGCCACGAGATGTTGAATTGTTGGTAGCCGGTCGCGCTATCCCGCGGGAGTTTGCGAATGCAAACACGTAATTCGACCCAGAACAGGAAATAAGCATTGCGAGCAAGATGGCCACACCCATTAGCGACCGCATGGGTAAGTTGGAGATATATTTCCCAGCGAGCATGCAAAAACACAACACGAACGGGCAGGAAAAGCAATCTCCGCATCTTCGCGAAAGTTCCGCCTGCTCGCGGAGATTTTGAGCAATTTAGCGATAATTTGCGAAAGTCAATTTTGCAAATTCTGCCCACCCCTAATTAGGAATTCTGTGTTGCATTACATGCTGAGTTACCATTGGGTGGCAATAAGGAGCAATAGCAACGTCTTGAGCCATAACTAAACCAAAAAGGATTCTTAGTGTAACGCAATCAGGGTACAAAACCTTTTAATATTCAAGCCTGAAAAACCAACAGCACTAGGTGAAAGACAAATCTCTAACACCTTCGACATCTTCGGGAAAAGGTGTGAGGGTATTGTGGACAAGCATAAGCACTCCTCAGGGTTCCCACAAGTAAGTACCTGACCAAACGTTGGTGGCACCATGTTGCAGGGATTCTGCTCAGAAACAGAACTATGCTTGGGGCCATAGATAATAGGCAGGTTGGGACTGAGTCATCATACCAGCTCAGTATTTATGAGCCAGAGTCCTCCTAGCAAACACAAGAAGATACCGGACAGAGTGCTGAAACTTTTCAGACACTCACCCTCAGTCAGAGATCTGTGTTGAATCCATCATTGTTCTTTAGCTCACTTTGCCACCCCAGTTCAGATACAGCTATATGCAAAACATTCTTGACCCTGTGCCTCATGGGAACCTTCCTGCTCGAACTGCCAAACCAGGTTTTCCCTGGGCCAGAAACAGGCCCCCTGAATTCGGTTTCGGGCTAACAGCCCTCATCAGCCAGGCTAGCTAGAATCCAGTGGCAAAGTGAGCAAGAGACCCACGTCTGGCATACCCTGCCAACTTAGGGCGAACAAACCAAACACAAGGAGATGATGGACGGAGTGCTGAAACTTTTCAGACACTCCCCCCTAGTCACAGATCTGGGTTGAATCCATCATCATTGTTTAGTGGACTTCGCCACTCCAGTTCAGACACAGCTATATGCAAATCAGTCTTGATCCTGTGCCTCATGGGAACAGTTGAGCATGAACTGCCATGCCATCTCTTCCCTGGGCTCGAAACAAGCATCCTAAGGCTCTTGAAGATATGTAGTTTGATGGCAGACAGACTTGGAATTATCGGGGTATTCTTAAAGTTATATGAATGAATCTGTCTGATCCAGCCGTCTCGGGGGGAATTAACTATTTATTCCACCCGAGATGGCTGGAACAGACAGATTCATTCGTATAACTCTAAGAATACCCCAATACATCGGACATTAATGGCGTTAGGAGGTTACTGACCAACCTCTGTTGGATGTGTGCAAGTGCTGACCCAACTTCCCCCACAGTATGAGGCCCTGGAGCGCATCATAATTTCAAGTCTGTCTGTGATCAAACTACACATCTTTCAGAGCCTTAGCGCCCATCCGTTCTTAGATTGCGGCCTGATTTGTCTTGCTACCTCTAAATGGTGCCCTTTTCTTACACCCTTTTGGTCCTGATGAACACCCCATGATAAGGATTAAACTACCTGGATTGTGCATAGAGGTCAAAACGTCTACAGTCTTATGTTACTTTGCAAGCATAGATGACAGAGATGAATTTTCTGTGGCTATATTTTGCTATGTTTGTTGTATTAGTTTTCCGTCATTAGGCTGGATAGGTTTCAGCTTTATTTGATGTATATATTGCACATGGCCTTTCCTTTCTTACAACCCTCACTAGCACAGATTCTTCCCTGAGCACTCTATTCCCTTCTCCGAGCACCTATTTTAAATGTACAGACATTTATGCTGTCTTCAATAATCATGTGTTATAATTAAAATCACATGTTGTTATTTGAATGATTTAATCTTGCATCTTGTAAAATTGATTTCCACTGTGACCGCTTTTTTTTGTACTGTTTGCTACCCGGGTCCAGTGGTATGTCGGGTTACCCCATTGTTACATAACGACTACAATAGAGATCATAGCACACAGCCAGTAGACCCGGATATAGAGTTCATATCTTCAGTGTTATCTGGTATACTTCTCTGTGTACAAAATCCTAAATCACTTTAAAATGAAGACATGCAGAAATCCAACTTAAGGCAACAAGTGTTCTGTCTGCAGCAACAAGGAGATAAATTGCGTAACGTAAACACTATACAACCAGAGGAAATTATACCCAAGCAATCAAGATGGCCTCCACTGCTACAAGTCTATGGTCTCCTCTGAAATGAAGAGCTATGTGCCCATGATATTCATGCAATTACATCTCTGTGCTTGCCCAGAATGCCCAGGCGAATGCAGTCAATGGATCATAATTACTGAGAAAAAGTCTGGAAAGAATAAAGGATGTCAAGCAACACTGTGAGTACTGTAAGAAACTTTGGAGGTGCACCCACTCTTGACTCGTAATCCTGCACTCATTCGAGGGCTGGTGGTACCTATTCCTTGACCTTCTCCTAGGTCTAATAGAAAGGGAACATGCTAAGGGCAATCATGGAAGAAGCCATGTGGGCAACTATTGGATTGTTACAGCTGTTTGCCTTGATGAGTGGTCACTGTGGTCACAGTGCAGGAGGCCCCAGGTGAGTGCAGTCAATGGATCAAAATTTATGAGAAGAAGTCTAAAAAGAATACATGATAGACCAGAATCACTGTGAGCTATGTCGGTACCGTTGGGGGTCAAACCACTCCTGACAATCCTGTACTCATTCCAGGGATATATGGTACCTATTACCTGACGCTGTCCTAGGCCAAATAGAGACCTTGATATCAAGAAGGAGGCCAAGGACTGGTCCAGCTGCTTTGACTCATGCAGTTATGCACAGTCACACTGCAAGAGGGTCAAAGTGTGGATGGCTGGGGAGTACATGCAGACATGGTTATATGTCATCGGGGGCCCATTAGAAGCTGCTGAGCAAGAACCCCAGGTCAGAAGAACACTAAGGAGTTGATTAGGATGGCGGGCGGATCACCACTGCTGGCCCGGCGGTGGTGATACGCCTGCCATCGCAACCCAATTTACCCCCACCATATTATAATGGTGGGCAAAGTGCGTCTGTCGCTTTTCTGCCAGTCAGCAATCATTCTGATTGCCGGCTGGGCGGATTTGGGCCACAATACGGTGGTGGTGCCTAGCAGGCACCGCCATCCATATTAGGATGTGGGGAAATCAAGGCATGAAAGTCTGGCAGGGGTTTACTTTGGGGGCCTGTTGCGGGCCCCCGGTGGGGTGGGGGGTAGGGGGCTGTACTTGGGGGGTACCTATGGTACCCCCTACATTACCCTTCAGGGCAATGCACAACATGGCATTCTCACCATTGCGGCAGGTGCTGCAGCCAGCAGCACCCGCCGCAATGTTGAGAATGCATGATGCAACCTCTGCAGTGGCTGTCGTATCATGATTATACATATCATGAAAATCATTCTAAAAATATAATTCAAATAGGCCAAGCATATAATAATGCATACATGTTTTTCTAATAAAGCATAAACAATATAAATAAGAGTAAAAGTAGGAAGGAAAGAAAGGAGGATGAGATTATGTCTGAATTTAAGTAGGAATTCAAAGAAGATGGGAAAAATATGAACTATTACATGCCAACTGGAGTATCAATTATAACCTTATGGCAAACTGTTAGAATTGAAACAGTATTACGATATAAAATAGAAAAATACTATAAGAGATGAAAATTAAATATTCAATGAAGTTTAGGAACTTCTTAAGCAACATCTGTGGATTATTTTGGAGAAATAGAGTGGTTAAGAAACATTGTTCAAAGATACATTAAATGTTCACTCCAAAATGCTAGTGAAAGAGGGTAAACATATGCTCTATCTAGTCTATGATGGAAACATACAGCATACCACAATGCTTTGTAAGTGATACTCGAGGTGTGTAGCAATGTGCTGGAATGCTACCGTGAGCAAGAGGTCACAGGTGGCCGGTCCCAGCACCGCTAGGGTGGCGGGCGGACTAAAGTCTGTCCGTCATCCTAATGGGCCCCTAAGTGAGGTATTGCCCAGATTCACATGGTGCTGAGCTGCCGCCAGCGCTGGGGTTCGAACCTTGTGCCCCGCCTCAGGAGTCAGCCGCTCTAGCCGCTGTGCCACACTTCTCCTCGCCAATGAGCTGATTGCTCCAGACAAAAAGCATCCTGAAATATTTGTCATGATTCTGCCATCCTGTCACTAGATGTCACTCACAAGGACCCTTACATATCTGCCTTTACATCAGTAGAGGTCAATATACACAGCAACACTCATCATGCTTAGATTTGCTTCCCCTTTTAGTCCAGGTTCCTCTTCCACGTTCCTGATGCATAATGGTACTTGTAGTTCTCTCTGTCGCTTCACTGACAGAATATCAATGTAACAAACATCAATTTTGAAATGACCGAGGAAAAAATATCGACTACAAAAATATCGACTCCCATACCAGGTAAGTACAAAAATATTGACTCAAAAATATCGAGGTAAAAATATAGATGTAAAAAATATTGATTTAAAAATATACATAAAATAAAATAATATATATTAAATATATCAAATACTAATTTACTACTAAGGGGAAGATTCCGATCCGGGTCGGACAGCTCTCGGAGAGCTGTTCGTAGCCATACCTTGCGACCGACACGTACCCGTAGCTGGTCCGTCCCGTTGATGAAATACGATGCGCATAACTGCCAAAAACCCGACCGACACGTAGGCTGTGATTCAAGCTCCATTCTCCGTCTGAGCCGTAACTCCTAACGCCGAACCGAGTCGCCCGGAAGCAGTATCCATAGCAGTTTCCGCCCTGACAAGTACGATGCGTACTTCCTACGCGTCGGACGGGTAGCCACGAACGGCACGTCACAGCATCCGGAAAAGAAGCATATCAGCTACGATTCGCGCCACAACTCAATCCACGGCTACGAGACGGACCAGCTTGCAACTGGTACGAGACAGAGCAACAAGCAGCGTGTACGAGACGAACACATCATGAATCCCATCGCGCAGGTCATACCAGTACTCTACATCTATGACCGGATCAGGAACAGACACGGACGGTGCAGATGGTAAGTCAGACACCTACCACAGAAATAAACGAAAAGTAACCCACAAAATGGCACACACACCCAGGGGATCCACATCCTGACCACTAACAACAGGCCACCATAGGGGTTGTATGGCCAGCACCACTACCACTCCCAGCCCTAGGGCTCATGTTGAACATCACTAATGCCACCCACACTCATAGGGGACCTGTTGCCCATCACCCCTGCCACCCCCACTCATAGGGCTTATGTTGCACATCACCCCTGCCACCCCCACTCATAGGGGACCTGTTTCCCATCACCCCTGCCACCCCCACCCATAGGATGGGTGATGCGCCACACATCCATCATACTTCAACATTAGGTATGTCAACAAAATACATCCCCCCTAACATCATGACAACAGCGTGTAGTCTGTGACTAATGCCCACAACAGTGATTATGACTTCGAGCATACAATGTAACTAACAGCACATGTGTGACCAACAAATGAGTGCGGCCTACACAAAGCAAGCATCACTATAGCACTGTGTCAATGTAAAAATAACACCCCCTCACTGTGCAGAAATAAAGTTAAGTGTGGGGTTCCAAACTGCAGCAAAAGTCGAGCATTGTGGTGATGGGGTCTAAAACCCCCCTCATCACAGTGACCAAAAGGTAAGTGTCATCATGGTCAAAGCTGCAAATGCCAAACAGCATGTATGATTCCAGGTCCCAACACATAAAATACTTTTGGGGCAAACTTGTAGTTGTGTCCCATACCCACAGAGATGTGGTGAGGCTAACAGTGCTGTGAAAACAAAATATACTCTCGGCCATGTGCAGAAAAGGACCACACATGGGGGCTGACAATGCATTCAGTGTACAATGACACAAGAGCAGAAGTGACCATCACAAAGCATACACACATCTCGAAAATGGACACACTAATCAAAACAACCTGTGTAGACTGTAGGTGTCAGGTCACAAACTCACATTCCATGCCAGCAAGGACACCTAACAACCAGGATGAATGTGCAGAATGATGTGATACGACTCACAGGGACAGCAGGGAAAATCACAGAAACAGCATCCAGACAATGGCCCACAACAGCAATACCAATGCACTGATGCAGATGCACAAACACAAACAGGCAACCTCACACTGCACATCTAACAAAACATGTGTGTGTGTGTGTGTCTCAGTATCCCCAGGCAACTACACAACACATGAGGGGGGTTAAACCACAGTGATACAGATGTGGACACAGTGCCAATCAAAAGTAAACCATCATTGGGACACCCTTAGTGGGCAATCAGACATTATGAGATGAGAGGGAGCACAACAGACACATGTGACACAAGCTGGAATGAACACAAACTAACACAGCAAGAGACGGACACACAACAGCACTACCCCCAGGGACCAGACATTGGGGTGACACAAGCATGCATGACACCTCTACTGTGATGACAAAGGTAGGTGTCTTACAAACTGTGAAAACCAGACATGTGTCCTGTGCCACAAACGTACATCACATCTACACAAACACAAATCACTCAGCATGGCCCGTCATCCATGGTCAAACGGGAGCTAGGGGCCCATCCATGCAAACATATACATCAGTCCACCCTCAACACCACACACCCTGAACTGCAACAATGTGCATCTGTGAAGCCCACATGGACAGGTGACATTGCACATGCACCCATGACAAACACAGGAATGCTGGGAGGAACTAAGGTGCACAGACTCATCACACAAGGACAGTTCACAACCCTAGTGAATGACAGACATACTGCAGAGTATGCGGTACCTGGCCATGATGTCAAAGCTCACGTAACCTTCAGAATACCTAAGACAGTCCCAGGACAATGCAGAAGCCAAGGAGAACCACAAGGCACACATGCTGATACCTGCAAACATTGCAGCCCTGAACCGGACAAGTGGGAGGAGTCACACACACATACACATGTCTCAATCACTGAAAGGTATCACCTAGGGACAACTACATGATATTGCGAACTAACAAGTGCCTTGGGGACCCCTGACTGTGTCTCATCTGCGTCGGACAACATCACCACAACTCAGAACTGAAAAATCCCAATGATGAAACACCAATTAACAGTAGTGTATCATGCACCCACACATCTGGTAGCCCATGGCAAAGTTGTGGGATGAACACAGTACCACTCAGCAAGCATAAACAACAGGAACATATCAAGGGAACACTGCCTGTGTATGAAAAGGGATGTGGACACACACACACACATGCTCACACAACACACACCATGGGCCCAGGCTATGTCATGGAACAACACATCCGTGACATAGCCTGAGGGCACCCAACTCCTGTGGAAGCCCAGCTGTGCCAAACATAGTCACAGCACGTCTCACTCATGTCAGCAGAACACTTGGTCAGCCAGCCATCAGTTATCACACAATGAAGGCTCTGGTCACAACAGCCTGGGTACGTGAGTCTCTCCTAAGTCATCTGCACATACTCAACACATATGTACAGCAAGTTTCACAGAGGACCCAGTCGCTCCTAAACCAATGATGCCCACACCTGTAGGTCCAGTGGAGATGTGCCCAAAGTGAGGGAAATAGACAAATTGGACAATGGGAAGCACATCATAGGTGCAAGCCACAGATGTGACCATGCAAATGAAATGTTCACAGAGATGTCCACACATTGTTGATCATGACACACCCAGTTAGCTGCAAAGGATGACATGGATACCGACCAGAATAGGATACATATCTCATGGACCACATGGAGTACCTCACATCAACACCTCAGTATTCAACATTGGAAATCCAGCATTACAGGTGCAAGGGCATGCTAAACATCGTCAACCTAATGTACAGCTAAATCAAGTTCACAAGGAAAAAGAAAAAAGCTTTATTCAGCATATGAAAATGTAAACGTCCGTTCAAACAAAAGGTCAATGGCCAGTCCATTATCAAATGACAAGGAGTGAACTTGAGTGACAACTGTCACACGTTGCTTGCCTGCACTGGGAAGGACAGGGGACATCCCCTCGGAGGGGCATACATGGGGCAGGCCAGACACCGCAGGGACAGGATCAGGGCGCAGCAGAATAAGGCAGTGAAGGGGTGATGGATGCGGGAGAGTCACTTGCAACTGCAATGGAGCTGAATGAAGTGGTGGGTGCAGTCACAACTGTGGGGCACAAGTCAGATGGGGTGGGTGCTGGCACAACTTCAGTGGGCAGGTCAGATGGAGTGGATTGGGTCCCCACTGCAGTGTCCAAGTCAGACAGGGTGGTCGTGGACTCCACTTCAGTGCCTAAATCCTTGTGAGTAGAATGGGGTGCAAGTGAGGTCGGCAGGACAGAGGGGGGGGGGACACGGTCCCCACATCAGTGACACTAACCATCCGACCGGGTGTGGAGGAGCAAGTGGTAGGGGGGAGGGCCTCAGCATTTTGGGGATGGTGTATCTGTGGGTGGGGGAACCCGGGGCAGGGTGTGGCGGGGAACCTCTGGAGTGGTGGCCAGGGGGATGGAGGACAGAGACTTTGCCTTGGAGCTGTGTGGCGGCGGTGGGGTCTTGCTCTTCCGGCTCCGGGGGGACTTGCGGGTGGGGTCCTCAGTCTGACTGCACCTGGGGAGGGTGTCTGGGTGTGAGGGGCACTCCCCTCTGTGTGTGGGGACTTCCTCTTCCCCTTGTAATCTGGATCTGCTTGGTCAGTGGGGACGAGGCCAAGGTCACAGAGGAAGAGCTTCTGTGGAGATGGGGTTGCAAGTGAGGCAAGGGAAGGGGGCTGGGAGGGAGAGGTTTCAGAGGACTGCAGAGTGGTTGTGGATGACTGTGTGTGAGTCTGCAATCCGGCCCCTGTGAGTGTGGTATCAGTCCCCTGCACTTACTTGTGTGCACGTCTAGACCTTGGTTTGGGTGTTTGTGTGCTGCCCGTGTCTGTGGCTTTGTGAGAATGTGCAGGTGTGTGTGTGCTTGGGACAGGTAGGCTGCTAGGAATCATGAGTGGTGCAGGGGTAGGAGGGGTGCGGGACTGTTGGAGGAGGGACACTGCTGCCATCAGGGAGGAGGCCACGGACTGATTGGTCCTCTGTAGGGCAGACATGCTCGATGAAATGCCCTCCATGAACGACACCAGTTGTGTCAACAGAGTGGTGTCTGCATGGAGGACACTCAGCATCGATGTCTGCCCTACATGGATCTGTCTTAGTAAGTCCACAGACTCCTCACTCAGGGCAGCAGGGGACACAGGTTCAGGGGGTGCGGTGCCGGGGACAAAGGAGACATGCTGCCGAACACGGGAGCCTCCACGGACCTCTGGGATGGGAGCCGATGGGAGGGTGGTGATGGTGGCTGCTGACACCCGCCTCCACAAGGGAGTCATCCTCAGAGCTGCTGTGGTCCTCAGCTGGGGTGGATGGTGCTGACAACTCCTCGGTGTGGCTCTACTCACCCTCCATGCCACTGGGTCCCCCCGACTCCTCTCCTGTCCCTCTCAGGCTCTGTGGTCTGGTCCGTGGAGCTGTCCCCTCCTGTGGCCGTGGCTGTATCTGGATAGGAATAGGAAGAAAGAGAACAACATCAGTCACCTGCACTGACTGCACACACCACAGTGAATACATCATATCACCGGGCAAGCCCCAGGCATCATCAGCTGAACACTGCTCAAAGTGCCAACACTGTTTAGAATAAGCCAATTGTCATTCTCAACATCAACCATGGCACACATATCCCTCCTGGACTTGCACCCATATGTCTGTTGCATGTTGGATGCTAATACCCCAATGTCCCGACATGCACCACCCACACATTAGTTGGACATGCAAATGAACATGTAGGAGTATGTCACTATACACACAGCACATCTCTTGCCACTGACTCAGTACAGGTGTCCGGATGAAGGGATGGGCAGAGACTCATTTCACATGCTTGTGATGCATGTCAGCAACACACACTATGATGTTCTCATGTCCTGATAGTCAATGCCACAATGGGGTGCATGGTGCACACTTGAACACAATGCAGGATCACTCATAGCAAGTTAAATGCCATGGCACTGGCATGCCTGGAAAGTCAGCCAACACTGTCTCCTGTCACCGGGGCAGGGCATCCAGACAACAACAGTATGCACTGTGTCACAATCATAGCTCAGGGTTAAAGCTAACTCTGCAGATGACAAGTGCACTTGCCCATCCCCTGCAAACAACATATCCAGGACCCAGAATACCCCACATCATAAAAATCAGACGTATGAGTCTCTGCAAACACAAGTCTCTGTACATTAGCACATCACAGTCTGCGGATCATGTAACCCAGCTGCCTGAAGTACACAGTTGCATACACCATTGTGCGCTGTCAGATGATCACACACCTATATGTCACACAGGTCTTGTCTCTCACAGTCACATCTCAGATGTCCTGCTGACCCTCAAAATCATGGACACCCCAGTTGTACGTAACAGGAAGCCACACCATAATGACACAGAGGTAGACACCTGAAGGCACATGTCACTAAGCACAACCTGTAAATTGATACACAGGAGTGGGATTACAAAGTGTTTCTAAATGCCCTTGAGGAGGCATGACTGTCCAGGTCTACGTGAAACAGTGTTTGGCCCTGGACAGTAGTCAGGTGGCTAAGCAAGTGTGACATACTTTATATACGTACTCCTGAGGCCCACAAATTGGAGTTCCCTGCTGCATGGGTTTGTTTGAAATACCCCAGCCACATGTGGTGAGTCAGACCAGCAATTGTAACACATATCAAGGGCACACCCAGATCACATGTCAGATCCCAGGCATTGGGTAAACAATTGAACCACCCATGAAACACACAACAGAGTCACGGTAACAGATGCTGTCCGGAAGCTGAAGCATAGCTGACTGCAGGGACACAGTGCCCTAGTGACACAAGTAACAGACTGTAGGGGCCACACCTGTGGAACAGATAAGGAGGGTGCATCACACAATTGAGGGACCTGAGTATTGGATTACAAGACCTGGTTTACCATACAGCTTGCTGTACTGTGGAAGGAGCCCGTCCAGCAGGGCCTGGTTCTCCTCCTCAGTGAAGGGTGGGGCCCTCTCCAGAGTACGTGCCATAGCAGGAGTTAGAGGATGCAGAGACAGCAGCAGTGGTAGCAGGGATGTGGTCCAGGAGCATGTAGTGCAGGCAAGTGAGCTCCCTGGGGGCCAGCCAGCCTTATATCTGTGCTACAGAGGCAGAATCTGTGCCATGTGTCCCAAGTGATAGGTCCAACATGGTTGCATTCTATGAATCTGTCCAATCCATGGAAATGTAAGACTCGTGCACGCCTTCCGCATCGTTCAAATCTTCACCTTCATGAAACACTAGGAATTTCAACATTGTTGTAGGCATCCAACTGTATTTCCAGTGCCCAACTCGTACAAGTTTTGAATCCGCATCCGTCTCCATGACAGTCCAGAGCCAATGAGTGCACCCGGCTCGGTCAACTGACTGTACAACGCGTATTTTTGAAAATACACATGCACCCGTCTCCATATGATTCAATGGCGAAGGAGTACGCCTGTCTCGGACCATGCCTGCCTGATGCGCATGCATGATAGTCACCCGCGTCGAGCCTCATTGCAGTCAATGGCAAAGCGTACGCCCGGCTCGGTCATGAACCGCGCAATGCATATGCATTGTCACCCGCGTCGGACCTCATTGTAGTCAATGGCAAAGAGTACGCACGGCTCGGTCATGAACCGCGCAATGCGTACGCATTGTCACCCGCATCGGACCTCATTGCAGTCAATGGCAAAGCGTACGCCCGGCTCGGTCATGAACCGTGCAATGTGTACGCATTGTCACCCATGTCGGACCTCATTGCAGTCAATGGCAAAGCGTACGCCCGGCTCGGTCATGAACCGTGCAATGCGTACGCATTGTCACCCGTGTTGGACCTCATTGCAGTCAATGGCAAAGCGTACGCCCGGCTTGGTCATGAACCGTGCAATGCGTACGCATTGTCACCCGCGTCGGACCTCATTGCAGTCAATGACAAAGCGTACGCCCGGCTCGGTCATGAACCGTGCAATGCGTACGTATTGTCACTAGGCCTGGGCTGAAATTCCATTCCGCTCGCGGAAATTGCGATAATTTGACATTTTCGCGTTCCGCGGAGAGCGCGAAAATGTCAAAATTTCCGCAATCCGCATTTTATCGGAAATTTTTTGCTTGCTCGCGCTGTAAAATAATACATTCTCACGTGCGCGCGATCATTTTACCTGAATACCCGCGTTCGGCAACAAGTTTTCCCGATCCGGTCGCGTTCTCCACGAGAAGTTGGATTGTTGGTAGCCATTTGCGCTGTCTCGCGACAGTTCGCGCCCGCAGTAACGTCAGCCGTCGCGCGATCACGTCTATCTTCTCGCGATCATGCACCGCGAGACAAGTGAAAACAAGATGGCCGCGCCCGTGAGCAACCGCATGGGTAAGTTGGCGAGCTGCGACCACGCAGAAAATACCGCAAAAGGGCGGGAAAAAAACTTCCGCATCTTCACGATATTTCCGCGTGTTTGCGGAGATTTTTAACATTTTTGCAATAATTTGCGAAAGTGAATATCGCAAATTCCGCCCACCCCTAATTGTCACCCGCGTCGGACCTCATTGGTGTGACAATTTTATGGATTAAACACACAATTACTTGCCAGGCACACCTGTGCACACCTACCACACTACAGCATTGGCCACACAGTGTCCCATGGCATGTAAGGCTGCATTCCCTGTGTGTTGGGGGGCAACATTTGGTTTGTTGGTGGTACTTTTGTTCAGCCTCTCCCAGGCTGTGCATGTGTACATGGGGGCAGAATCCTTTGTGTGTTGTGCACATTACCACTTTGATGTGCACATGTACAGTAATGGGCATGAGTCATGGACACAGTTGCAGGTTGGAAATGTTTAGGACATGTCACATACACCCTGAGTCCTGGGTGTGATGGCATGTACATCACAGTGAGACCTGTAGCCACAATTCAGATGTGCACCCACAGTCTGTGTGCATGTTGTGTCTCAGATGTCTCCGATCAAATGTGCCCAATGGAAGACAGTCTCCACATCCATGTGGTATATGCAGCAACCTTGATGGTGTGTGTGTGTCTAAGAGACATACATGTAGGGAATGCAGGGACAACAGTGGCCACTACCTGTGGGACTCATGCTTGCCTTGTGGTGTGCACATGATACGCCATGTCCATGCCAGTGTTGATGTCGCAATACAGGGACCCTGGGTATCTGCATGGCAAAGATCTGTGATGCCTGGGAGACATCAGGTCTCACTTGTCACTGTGGTGTGTGTTTGTAACGTCACAGCAGTACATAGGTCAGGTGACACAGCCAAATGATTGGCCATTGCACTACATGGGACTTATGTGGACATGTGGAATTGAGATGTGAGGTGATGGTCATGTAGGTGACATGTGTGTCCATGCCCAACAGCACACACCTCAGTACATTGTGTAATGTCAAGATGTATCATGTGATATTGAGCTTGGTCATGGCCACATGGGTGGATGAACCGACAATCTTTCTTTGTTCATCTCTGTTCTGCAGGGCACCAGCTGTCCATCGACCGTTCCCAGACCTTCAAACCATGCGGGAACACGACTGCATCCGATGGTACCCCTTCACCAGGCCACTGATTGAGGAGTTGGCGGAGCAGTTGGCGCCACAGCTCCTACCTGGCCAGACATACCCTACAGCACTGACCCCAGAGGTGAAGGTGATGGCAGCCCTGCACTTCTTTGCTACTGGTACCTTCCAGTACACTGTGGCTACAGCAGGTGGGATGTCGCAAACTATGTTTAGTCATGTGCTACGCAATGTCTTGGAGGGGATGTTGCATTTCCTTGACCTGTACATCAAGTTCCCTAGCCCAGGGCGTGGCCAACCGGGCAGCGAAATGGCCGCTCTGTGAGCGAGCTCCGCCGGCTGCATGAATTAATCCTGAAATAATCCTTCCCACGCACGTGAAGAGTCCCGTTTTCTGCACCGGAGGGTGTCGCACAGCGAGCAGCGCTGCCATCTGTCATTTGAAGGCTGCTGGAAACCGTGGTGCCGAGCTGTGCCCCTGTCCTCCCTACCCGCGTGGACCCTCTGGTGCGAGCCCGCTGCTGTGAAGGTCGGGGGCGGCTGGTTGCGGCTGCATGAGGCCGGGGCTGTGCGGGCCTGGGGCGAGGTGGCCGGCTGCTTCCTCGGACCTGGAGAAAGTGGACGGGAGGAGTCCGTCGCCGCAGGAGCGGAATCACCTGGGAGCCCGGCCGCTGTGCTCCGCCTGCCGCGCTGTGTGGAGCGCTGCCGGGCCTACCTGCGCCCGACCGAGGAAAGAGGTGACCCAGGTGGCGCGGGCGCCATCTTGTGAACACTAGCGGGGGCGGCCGCGAGCCTGGCCGGCGCAGCACCTGGTGGACACCGGACTGTAGCTTGGCCCGTGCCCCTACACACTTGCTGTGAGGGTAGGCGGCAACCTTTGCGGGGTGACCTGCGGATGGGGCTCGCACTGCGGTGACTGCTGGACACATGCTATAGACTGTAACTGGCTCTGCTGTGGGCGGCCTGGAGGCGATTGGAACCGCGAGAGGCCACGGTGGTGCCTTAACACTCCGCACCGTCCCTGTGCCGGACTCGGAGACTGTCGGATCGGGGACGCGGATTGGTCGCGCCGGGTGCGGCTGAGCCGGGACAGTCAGGCTCCTGTGGACACCGGCGGATGAGGAGGGGGCGGCAGTGAGACTATATGTGGCGCCACGGGTGAGAGATAGCTGGGCTGCCTGTGGCCCATCGCACCACACCCGCGTTGCCCAGCGAGGAGGGGTCTGTTTGGACCCGGCTGGCGGGTGCGATTACACGCTGCGCCCCAACTGTTCTGAAGCCATAGGAGTGAAGTGGAGGCAGGGGGGCTGCACCCCGAGGGTTGACCCCGGCGCACGGGGCGCTGTCTGAGATACACTGCCATACCGGACTGCCTAAGTGGGCACCTCCCTACAGGTGTCCGTGGCGGGCCAGACGCCATGGGAGGGAAAAACGAGGCGAAGCAGTCCCGGCTCACATTTGACCACAAACGCCAGGCCAAGCAGCAGGCAGCGGAACAGGAGACAGCGGAATCTACCTCGCAGGGGTCGGGGCCTGAAAGTGAATACCGCGCGCTGATGCTTAAGGTGCGGTCGAGCCTGAAGAGTATTGATGCCAAACTGGACGCCATGGCCTCACAGCTGGAATCTGTCAAGCAACAGGTGGACTCGCACGAATCACGACTTGATGGCCTGGAGAACGAACGCACTGAATGCTGTGAGTTCAGACGGGAGACCAAACAACACCTCACGTTTGTGGACAAGGAACTTGCATTCCTCAGGGCCAAGACTGATGATTTAGAGGCCAGGTCCCGCAGATCCAACATTCGAATCACGGGCATCCCAGAAACGACGAACATGGGCAAGATGGAGCTCTATGTGTCGGAGCTGCTCCACGAGCTTTTTGATCCGGCGCTTTCCCCGATGTTCGCGGTTGAGAGGGCACACCGGTCGCTGGGGAAGAAGCCGCCGGTGGGGGCGGCGCCGCGCCCGATCCTGGCTAAGATCCTGAACTTTCAAGACAGGGACCTCATCTTACGCCTTGCACGTGCAAAAGGGAAAATCGAGCATAAAGGTAATAATATCTCCTTTTACCCGGATTTCACTCCTCTGGTGCAGGCTGCCCGGAAAGAATTTTTGCCTGCCAAAAAGCTGCTACTACAGGCTACCATCCCATATGCACTGTTATATCCAGCCAAGCTGAAGGTGACACACGAAGGCACCACTCACTACTTCACCGAGGCAAAGGAGGCGTTGAAGTTTGCTAAGCGGCTCGGCGGAGCTGCGGCTAGACGCACGTCGCCACGTGCGGAGATGGTAGATGATCGCCTGAGTGACAATGACTGACCAGGGCGTGAGTAGGCGGCAAATGCCACCCATGTTGTTCATTGTGTGTTCTACGTGATGGGTTGTCTTCTTCCCGCCGGTGATCGCTCCTGTGGGCCGGATTCATGTTTCCGGGGTGCCGAGGGAAGCCTATCCCTGGTATGTGCAATTTCATTCCAGAACTGGAACTCCTCGACAGGACAAGGGACTCGGATGTGTGGTGGGTTGCTTATGGTGTAGCCACCCTGTGAAAGCGGGGGAGTACGTCTGGAGCACCACGCCCCATGGGGTGTCTCCCATTGTTTGTGGGTTGCATGTGCACATACGTTTTGCGTGTACATGGTGGGGATCTGTCACAACCTGATTGGGGGGTTGGTGAGGGTGGAGGGCAGCGGGGGGAGTTGGGTTCGCTAAAGTTTAACATGTTATGGTACGATGGATATAATTCTTGGCATTTCAACACACTGTTGCCACACACAGGGCACGGGCTATACATTGTGATGGTGATACAGTGCAGGGGCGAGGGCGTAGAGACATCACGTGACTGATGGGATGACGACCGTTAGGTTATTGACGTGGAACATTAGAGGGCTTGGGGACTACAAAAAGGCTCGGCTAATGCAGGGGTATCTCGCCCGACACAAGATAGATATCTGCTTTCTGCAGGAGACGCACCTGTCCTCCACACCCTCACATAGGCTGAAACACTCACGTTGGGTGGGGGTGTACTCCGCTGTCTATTCGAATTATGCTAGAGGGGTAGCCATACTCATACGGGCCGGGTTGGATTGGAAGGAACACCACACTGTATTGGTCAAAGAGGGCCGCTATGTTATCACACACAGTGTGCTGCAGGGGAGGGAGATTGTATTGGCTGCAGTGTACGGACCTAACATTGATGACCCCGACTTCTTCAGGGAACTATGGTCTCAGATTGTGATACTGGATTGTTCCACGATTATTCTGGGCGGGGATTTTAATGTAGCACTGGTGGACGCAATGGATCGTAGGGGGGCGGGTGGGCCAACCCACATCAGAGCGCGACAAGCCGTTTTCAATATCATGGCCGAGGGATTGCTGTCGGATATATGGAGAGATAGGCACCCCGCTGATGCTGTGGGGACTTGCATAACGAGCCAGCATGCGGCATGGTCCCGACTGGATTACTGGTTGGTCTCGCCGGATGTAGCGACCTGGGGGGTTGAGGTAGACATTCAAGCACGGTCACTATCAGATCACGCCCCTTGCTTGCTAGGGATCCGGGTACCTGATGCCCCTACCCGCGCGTTCTCCTGGCGGCTACCCCAGCATGCACTCACAGACTCTGCTTTCACCGAAGAAATCAGGGAGGACATTGTGAAGTATTTTGAAACCAACACGGGGTCAGTGGCTACCGAGGCGTCCCTCTGGGACGCATTTAAGGCGGTGATCCGAGGCCAGTGTATTTCCAGGCAGGCCGGGGTTCTCAAGGCCATCCGCGGGATCCTGAGCAGGTTGGAGAGGGAGCTACGGGACTTAGAGGTACGATTCTGTGCTGACCAGTCGCCTACACTGGCGGTCCAAATGAAGGCCAAGCTCCTAGAGTTCGAAACCGAGGCGCAGAGCGAGGTAAAATTCCTGGGTAAACAGGCGGAGGCCCGTCGGTACGGGGAAGGGGATAGACCTAGCAGGACCCTGGCGCGGGTGATCTCCCCGCGTGCGCAGTCCCACTTTATAGCCTCCATACAGGACGTGGGGGGTGAGCTCCGGCTAGGGCACGATGCAGTCCTGACTGCTTTTGCCCAGTTCTACTCGACCCTGTACACTTCTAGACAGACTACAGTTCCTGAGTCCCTAGATGCCTTCCTTGACTCGATCGCCCTTGTCTGGTTTAACGACCACCACCGCCGCTACATGGATGTCCTGTTCACTGCCCGGGATGTGGCGCAGGTGATAAAGAGCATGCCCGCGCATAAAGCCCCTGGCCCGGACGGACTGACCACCACCTTCTATAAAACATACGTGGACGAACTTGCCCCCAGGCTCCTCTCGGTATTTGCGGAGGCCCAGGAGACTGGTTCCCTGCCGGACTCGATGCGAGAGGCACTCATAATCACGCTGCTGAAACCGGACAAGGATAGCCAACTGCTAGACTCGTACCGTCCGCTCTCCCTTATTAACGTAGACGTCAAAATCTACGCTAAACTGATTGCAGACAGGCTCCAACCCTTGTTACCGATGGTGGCGCTGCCCGATCAATCGGGGTTTATCCCCGGCCGTGCCACGTCCCACAATTTGCGAACGATATTTTCAGAATTACACCACCTACACCCCTCTGTACAGGCGGCGGTCGTTTTCCTTGACGCAACGAAAGCGTTTGACTCGCTAGAGTGGCCCTACCTGTTTCGGATTCTTGGAAGAATGGGATTTAGTCCCCTCTTCATAAACCTGATTATGTTATGTTATGTTAGGGGTTTGTTGAGCGCGACAGCTGCCCCAGCAACGGGGCGTCCCGGCGCTAAGAACCATAGCATGACCTGTGGGGGGGGGAGGTTTATAGGGGTGGGAAAAGGTGGGTTTTGATAGCCTTGCGAAAGGCGGCAAGGTTGTCGAGGCAACGGATGTGGAGGGGAAGAGAGTTCCACAATTTTGCTCCCAGCAGTCTGAAGGAGCGGCCCCCAATACGGCAGAGTTTCGTGCGGGGGACCACTACTAAGTGCTGCCCCGTAGAACGTAGATGGCGTTGGGGGGTGTACGGTGTTAGCAGCGGGCGGAGGAGTTCAGGGCCATCCATTTTCAGGATTTTAAACGCCGTGGTCAAGGCTTTAAATTGGATGCGGGCTTCTACTGGAAGCCAGTGGAGTTTGTGTATTGTGGCTCTAGCCGAGCACCTTCTAGGGAGGCCTATTATTGCTCTGGCCGCAGCGTTCTGTATTCGCTGGAACCTGATTTTCTCGGTTTTATTGGCGCCCAAGAGTAGGACGCTTGCATAGTCCAATCTAGCCAGGATGGTAGATTGGACAATGAGCTGCCGTGTTTTGTGGTTGAAGAAGCCTAGAATAGGATTAAGGCTTCTCAGCAACCCGATGCAAGTAGCCGCTACTTTTTTTGTGTGATTCTGGTAGCTCAGTGCAGAGTCAAGCCATACACCTAAGTTTTTGACCAAAGATTTAGGAGGGGGAGTGGGGCCCAACAGGGGGGGCCACCAGTGGTCATTCCAGCAGCTGGAGTTCCTGCCTAGGAGTAGCACTTCGGTTTTCCCTGCATTTAGTTGTAAACAGTTTGCTGTCATCCAGTTGGCGACTGCGGCCAGTCCATCCCTGAATCTTGTGGCGGAAGTGGAGGGCACCTCTGTCAAGGTGATAACCAGCTGTGTGTCGTCGGCGTACGACACCAGCGTAAGTCCCCATTCCCTGGCTACTGCCGCAAGGGGCTGCATGTACAGGTTAAAAAGGGATGGACTGAGGGAAGACCCTTGCGGTACTCCCTGACCTATAGTCTGAGATTGGGAGATAAATGGGGGGGCTGACACACAGAAGGACCTGCCCGTAAGGAATGATCGGAACCACTCCAGTGCCAGTTCTTGTATTCCAAAACTTTCCAAACGGCTTAGAAGGATATTATGAGAGACCGTGTCAAAGGCTGCGCTGAGATCGAGTAGTATCAGCGCAGCACTCTGACCGGAGTCCACAATCTGCCGGAGGTGTTCAGTGGTGGAAAGGAGGGCAGACTCCGTACTATGTCCAGGCCTAAACCCGTGTTGGGAGGGGTCTAAGATGTTATTTTCTGCTAGGTGGTTCATGAGTACTGTATTAGCGTGGGTCTCTGCCAATTTGGATATCCAAGGGAGCAGTGATACGGGCCTGTAGTTCTCCGGTTTAGTGGGATCTAGGGTGGGTTTTTTAATAATGGGCTTTACCCATGCTTGTTTCCAGCCGGTGGGTACTGTGGCCGATGAAAAGGAAAGATTGAGAAGTGTGGCCAGTGAGGGGAGAAAAAAATCTAGGACTCCTAAAAAATAAGCTGGTCTCATGGGGTCAGAGGGGGCTCCCGATTTCACCCTTCTACAAATTTTAGCTAGATCGTCTTGGGTGATAGCTGGCAGATGTGTAAGCCTGGATCCCTTAAAGGGACAGTTAGGGGGGCTGGTGTAGATGGAGGAGTTTGGTGAAAAGGAATTATAAATTTTCCTCACCTTGTCAGTAAAGAATGTAGCGAGGTCTTCACACTGTTGGGTGGAGGAAATAATCGAGGCAGGGTTGCCCCCGGTTTGTAGCTTTTGGACTAATTTAAAAATTGTTTTTGTGGGGTTGGAACTGGACTCAATTTCCCTGGCATAGAAGGAAGCGCGGGTGGTGCGTATAGCTTTATGATATACTTTGAGAGTGTTCAGATATAAGTTTTTGTCCTCGTTCCTGTATTCTTTTCTCCATTGGCGTTCCGCTCTTTTGCATTTTTTCCTCAATGTTTTTAAGTTCTCGTCATACCATGGATTAGATGGAGTAGAACGTCCTTTAGTCCATTTGTTCGGAATGAGAATATCAAGTCCTTTGGTAATCCATGCTTGGAAGGCTGCATATGACGCATTAACGTCGTTAGTGGTATCAAAGTTCAGCTCTCCTAGTCTGGCCGGAAGGTCTAAGTTTTGGAGTTTGTGCCAGGGTCGTTTGAGGCAAGAGGTAGGTGTTGCCCTGTTGAGTTGGGTAGCAACTGATATCCTGACTGTGACGAGGAAGTGGTCCGTCCAGCCCATGGGTTTAGGTGGATCCGCATTAGCTCCCGGGATGTTGGTAAAGACCGGGTCAAGTAGGTGCCCGGCGGAGTGGGTAGAGGATTGTATAAGGGAGATGAGTTGTAAGGCTGCTAGGTCAGCCAGGAGGTTGCTGATGATAGGATCCGCGCTGGTATCTAAATGAAGGTTTAGGTCCCCTAAGATCGTGAAATTTGCGGAACTAGCGACCAACGCATGAGCTGACTCTAGGAGCTCCTCTACAAATTTGGAGGAGGGTCCAGGGGGTCTATAGATAAAAAGGCCAGATAGGGAAAAATGAGGGCTAATGGTGATTTTAAAACGGGCACATTCACAGCCCGTAATATTTTCCTTTGAGAAGGAGCAGGAGTAAGATGTTCTATAGATGGCTGCAATGCCTCCTCCTCTGGAATCTCTGTTAATGGAGGTCATAGAGAACCCCTCCGGTAGCGTTAGGTTCGGGATGCTGGTCAGTTCGTCCTTGAGCCAGGTTTCACTCAGGAACATAATGTCTGGGTTTTCGTCTTCTAGTAGAGTTTTAACCTCCGCATGGTGTTTGACCAGGGACCGGACATTTAGCTGGGAAATAATGAGTGTAGTTTGGTTCCTTCTGGTAGCTTTGTATCGGGTAGATTGTGGCTCAGGGGTGTGTAAGTTACAAGATTTACACTGAAGAGCAGTCTGACCAATGTAACCCTCAAACTTGTCGCAGCGTTGACCTAGGTTGAGTGAGAGGAGATGATCTTTGTCATAGTGATAAGACGTCAGTTTTTGTTGGGCAGGGTGACTGGCGAGAGGCGATGACTTGGCGAGGACGGGCGCAGACGGGCTTGCCTTAGGCGCGCCTTCGGCGCGCATGCGGCGCGCCCGCTGCGCCCGTCCGCTGCGCGTACGGTAGTTGCACATATTTGAGGGGGCAAAGAGGGCGGGGGGCGTGGCCTCGGAGTGGGCGTCGCCTCGCGCCTCGTTGGAAATGGCGATCTCGTTTGCGTCCTCGCTCGAACTCGAACTCTGGAATAAGCTCCCCCTGTCTCTGGTTGCGCGGATCGCCCTCGTAAAAATGGTGGTCCTTCCTAAGTTTTTATACCTATTCGTTAGGCCCCTGTATGCCGCTCCAAGAGCACGGGTGCGGGTGAATGGGCTGATCTCCCAGCCTTTTGGCATATCACGCGGGACCAGGCAGGGGTGCCCTCTGTCCCCTCTACTTTTTGCCATTGCCATGGAGCCTCTGGCGGCTCGGGTCCGCCAACACCATACCGCCCGGGGTATAGGCTTCAGCTCTCGCAGCCTGCTGATCTCCCTGTACGCAGACGATGTGACGTTATATGTCACCAATCCCGCCGAGAACCTGAGCCCACTCTTGAGGGAATTCGTGCGGTTCGAGGGATTGGCGGGTGTGGCGATTAACTGGTCCAAGTCTGTCGCGTTCCCCCTGACGGATGCCACATTGGAGGTGACCTCAGACTATCCCCTGCGCTGGGAAACTGACTCGGTCAAATACCTGGGGGTCTGGATCAGCCATAACCTGAACGACTTGTGGTTGCTGAATTTCGGCAGGGCAGTAGACTGGCTGGAAGGGAAAGTTGAACTCTGGAATAAGCTCCCCCTGTCTCTGGTTGCGCGGATCGCCCTCGTAAAAATGGTGGTCCTTCCTAAGTTTTTATACCTATTCGTGAATGTACCCTTGCCCCTGACGACGCATTTCCACACACGGGTGCGGTCACTTCTGTTGACGCTGGTTTGGGCTGGGGGCCTGGCGCGATCTTCCTGGGCGCTGCTCACTCTCCCGTTGCGACAGGGCGGACTGGGGGCCCCAGACATGGCATTATACGCGCTTTGCGCGCAGGCGCAATTTCTGCACTTCTGGGTGTTCCCCACACCCTACCAACCGCATATTGCAGTGGAGACGGCGGCTGCTGCTCCTTTACCCCTGAGTGTGGCAGTATACGGAAAGCCGTCCCGCCCCTCCGGGGATGTGGACACGGTAGCCTTGCTTCGCTGGACATGGCGGGAGCTGAGACGGCGGGCGCGACTTCCCGTCCTGTATGCGCCGGCCGCCCCCCTGAGGGGCAACCCCTTGCTTCCCTGCCTGCTTGACAGAGGGGGGGCCGGGGTGATCAGAGGAAAAACACTGCACACCTTTGCCGACATCTACCCGGGGGGCACCTTCGGGGTTCCAGTGGAGGGTGAGTCTGACTCACAGGGGACCTTTATTGATCTCTTTACCCTACACCAGCTAAGAGAATCCTGCAAAACGCTGTGGCCTCAATTCCCGGAGGAACCCCCACAACTCCAGGCATTACAAAACCTACTCTCGAGAGCTTCTCCCAAAAAACTGGTGTCCCGGCTCTACAACTGTATGCAAGAGCAGGCCCCTGTCGTGGTACCTACCTCGCTCACTGTGTGGAACGAGGATCTAGAGACCCCTTTGTCTGAAGAGCAATGGGCCTTTTGTTGTGGGCAATTGAAGGAACTATCACCTAATTACAGGCTGCGCCTGGTGCATTTCAAGTTCTTACACAGGTACTACCGCACACCGCGATCGCTGCATCGTATGGGCCTGAGGGAGGATGACAACTGCTGGAGGTGTGGGGCCGAGCGGGCCACTTTCCTGCATGTGGCATGGAGTTGCCCGTGCCTGGAGGAATACTGGGTGAATATCTTCACGGCCATCAATCAAATTCTCCACAGAACCGACACGCCGACGCCACTTCTGGGGCTGCTGGGATATGTCCAAAATACCCCGCCTAAGACCAGGAAACTACACGCGCTACTGCTCCTTTATGCTAAAAGGCAGGTGGCGGTGCGCTGGGGCCGTAAATCCGTGCCTACATTTACAGAATGGGTGAAAGATGTTACGTATGGAAATGCACAGCTAGAATGTTACTGGGAGTCGATGCCGACCGCTTCCCGTCCGAGGGACATCTGGGAGCCCTTTCTGCAGTGGACCCGGGAGGGGGCGGGTTCCCCGACTCTTCACGTTCCCCGGCAGGGGCAGTTTCGGACGACATGGGTTGAGGAGGCTGGGGGCCGGGTGGGGTTGGCCTAGTATATTGGGCTCTAGCCTATTTTACAGCTGTCGGTGGCTGACTAAGTGTGCATGAATGGAGACGGGGCAGGGGGAGGGGTGGGGTATTTCACCTTGCCGGGCCGGGCCGTGTGCTAGTGGGGATATAGCTGGGACCACGTGGGTCGCGTCCTGCTTGGGTCCGATACATACAAAAGTTCGTCACTGCTGTGTGCCACTTGATATAGATTGCCCCATTTGCAGGTATCGCTCCTGAATTGCCTCGTGTAAACTGTTTGTGCATTGCTGATTTCCATCTGTACCGGAGTTTGTGTTGGTTTTGGTTATGTAAAAAATGTTTTTGGGTGTAATATGAAAACTGAATATTGCATTCACGCTGATTTACAGTACTTGATTTGTTCGGACACAGCCCGCTGATGCGGAAGCTTGGAGCACCCATAACTGTATTGTCATTGACTTGCTGACCTGAATAAACAAATTTTTTTAAAAAAAGTTCCCTAGCCCAGCTGAATTCCCTGAAATAGAGGATGGCTTTTATACACTGGGGAGGATGCCGAACACCATCGGATCTATTGATGGGACACATGTGGCCCTGATACCACCACAGGCACATGAGCAGACATACCAGAACAGGAAACATTTCCACTTGATCAATGCTCTGGTGGTATGTCTTGCAGACATGTGTATCACACATGTGTGTGCACGGTTCCCTGGTTCTGCGCACGATGCCTACATAATGAGGAGTAGTCTCATTGCAAAGCTGATGTCACAGATGCCAGATCAGCGTGCCTGGCTTGTCGGTGTGTACTGACTGTGTATCATTGTGTGTGTTTAGTAATGTTGTATTCCGCACTCCTACAAAACTCAGCTACTTGTTCATTTTTTTGTGTGTAGGTGACTCCGGATACCCCAACATGCCATAGTTGCTGACACCCCTCTGGAACCCTGTGACACCAGCTGAGATGCGCTACAATGAGGCACATGGTCGGAGCAGGAGGGTGATTGAGCGGACATTAGGCCTCCAGAAAAGCCGCTTTCGCTGCCTGGACAAGACCGGAGGGGCCCTCCCATATGAGCCTGCAAAGCTGTGCAAAATAATCCTTGTATGCTGCATGCTACACAACATGGCAGTGCGGAAGAAGGTGCCTCTCATCCAGGATGACGATGACCAACTTCCGCCACCTGTGGAGGATCCCGGCCTGGGCCACGATGCCAGTGATGATGAGGATGAGGGTGATATCCGCTCACAGCTCATCAACAACTTCGTCACCTGAATGTGAGTTTCCAGGGGTGTTATGTCAATGTATGGAGTTAGTCTGGAATGTGTTGTGGATGGACTGTTGCTGTATGAGTGTGTCTGTGTGCCACTTGACTGGATGCGTGCAGTGATGTGTCCATTCAGGTAGTGTGTACTCCACAATAGGGTAGTACTGCTAACTTGTTTCTGTGTAGGTTTCTTGTGACAAGTTTGTGTATGTGTATTGCATTTCTCTCCTGTTCTGCTGTGCTTTTGACTGTGTCTTGTGTCAGTCCTTCACAGGCTAATTTGCCTGTTGTTTGGTCAACACTGACCCCCAACACCCAGAATCCAACACCAGTGTGGGAGTAGTCAATTGACATCAAGTGATGTGCCACACACCCATGGACACTCTGTGACCGTGTGTCCACCGTAATGTACAATTGCCTTGCAACTATTTTTGAATAAACATGTTGCTGATGTGTAATGAACCTGTGCTATGCTTTGTTAGGTGCGTTGTCTGTCTTCCCACATCTGAGTGACATGTGCTTACCTCACCTGTGGACTTGTTAACAATGACTGTGGATGGGTGTTGTGTTTGGGCATACCTATGTGTTTCAGGTCAACATCATTGTGTGGGATGACTTACATGGCCATGGTGAGTATGTGTTGTGTTGCCATAGTGGTGTGTCTCCCTCACATGTCACATCACCATGACTCACCTAACGTTGGTCACATTGTTGCAGTATTTGGCATGCACTGTGTTGTGTAGCAGATCGACATCTCCATGACACATGACAAGTTGGAATAACAACAGAGGCAAGTATGGTGTACTGGTGAGTTTATTTTCGAACATGTGTGAGGAAAGTGCACAGGATGGTGGGTGCTGTAAATTGGTTTTGGAATCCAAAGTTCACATTAGAGTTGGAAGTGCTGACAGATGAAATGTCCAGAGTAAAGTCCACAGCCATCTGCTACATTGGACCAACATGTACCTTCCATGTCATGTGGGCGAGTTGTGTGCGATTGAACAAGGTGAATGGGTTGCACACAAAGAACATTGTCTAGAACAGGCTTAGAGGCCCTGGAGGATGTGCTGGGACATCTGCCTCTCACATGTCCTTCTTCGGACGACCCCTCTTCTTCTTGGGGGGGGATCCTCAGGTACAGGCCTCTGCGGTACAGGGGACTCTCCGCCAGAGTCCTCCTCTCTCCCTGTGGCACTGGCAGATGGTGTTGCAACAGATGTTGTGGCCACATAGGGAGGTGTGGACAGGTTTGTATTGATTATGTCCCGATGCACTGCAGTAAGGGCATCCCACTTTGCCTCCATGCGGGCATGGTGGGCAGCCTGCTCCTGTTGTATGTCCTTGAGGATCCCCACTACCTGGCCAAATCCTCCGGTGCTATCTTGGTACGCATCTATGATGTGTGCCAGTTGGGGGTCATCATGCAGTCCAGACCCCTCTGCATGGCGCACCCTCTGCCTTCGACCCCCGCCCAGTACCCCTATCCACACGGGCAGGACCAGCGGCAGGACACACAGGTGACACTGGGACCCCTTGGGTGGTGTTGCTGGTGGTGTTTGCTGTAGCTTCCGGGGGTTCCTGTGTCCCTGTGCAGTGGGTGTTCATTGGCCTTGGTCTGTCCGTGTTGGCGGGGGTGCCCTGTCAGTTTCCAGATGCTGGAGGCGTGGGTACAGGGGGTGCAGATGTTGATGCTGCTGGTGCTGCATGATGACTCACACCGGAGGGGCCAGGTAGGTCCTCGTCATCCGAAGAGGACAGAGACAGAGTCAAACCAGAGAGCTCAATGTTCACCAGAGTCTGGGACTGGGAATCCTCTTCATTTGGTGCTGGGTCCCCAGCACCACCTGTGTTTGGAAGAGACACACAATGTAAGTTATGTTTCTACAGGCATCAATGGTTCACAAACATGACATTTTCTACTGTACGAACAGATGCCTGCCTGTACAGTGCTTTTTCCCAGCTTGTCACGGACAGAGTTTGATATTGTTGTTGCCCATTTCCCAGCAGGGCCTTGTGCTCCCCACAACAGAGCCCAGTGTCAGACATCTTGTCTGTCCCTTCCCACTCCCTGTGAGGCGAGCATGGTTCAGTGTGAGCTTGCTGGGCCATGTTGATGAGTGTGGATTGTCTGTGACTGCAACTCCCATCATACTCTTGGCTACACCCCTCTTCCCAGCATGCCCATACTTCCTCCCTCTTGACTCTGCTTGCTTCCCTGTGAGGGGGTGTGACAGCAATGGCAAGATGGCTGACTGTGAAGTCCTGGTGTTTGTTGTTGCCCATTTCCCAGCAGGGCCTTGTGCTCCCCACAACAGAGCCCAGTGTCAGACATCTTGTCAGTCCCTTCCCACTCCCTGTGAGGCGAGCATGGTTCAGTGTTTGCTTGCTGGGCCATGTGGGTGGGTGTGGATTGTCTGTGACTGCAACTCCCATCATACTCTTGGCTACACCCCCCTTCCCAGCATGCCCGTACTTCCTCCCTCTTGGCTCAGCTTCCCTGTGAGGGGGTGTGACAGCAATGGTAAGATGGCTGACTGTGAAATCCTGGAGTTTGTTTGGCTACAAGTCCAAAGAGAGCCCCTGTGCTTCACACAGCAGCAGCCAGTACGGGGTATCTTTTGCTGATATTTCACAGAGGTGTAGGTCAATGCATTCTACCCGGGGAGTTGTGTGGAGTTTGTGTTGAGGGGGGTCTGTCTCCACATGCTGGTAAGTATGGTCAGAGCTGTCAGTCCTCCTTCCCACCCGGCCAGACATCCCACCATGAAACATGCTTCCATTGGAGGGCGTGCAAGTTGTCTTTCAGTCAGTGGTGTCCTGCTTCTGATTTGCGCACAGGGCCTTGTGCTCACCACAGCAGGAACCAGTGTCAGCCATCTTGTCAGTCATTTTCCACTCCCTGTGATGTGGCATGTTTCAGTGAGGTCTTGATGGGCCAATCAGGAGGGGGAGCATTATCTGTGACTACAACCCCCCTCATGCTTTTGGATGCACTCACTTCACCTGCATTCCCACTATTCCTTCCTGTTAGTCAGCTGCACTGTGAGGTAGTGTGTTTGTGGTGGCAAACTGTCTGGCGTTGTGCCACTGCCTTGCTCTATTTGTTTGTAGGTTGGTGCATGTCATGACACAGTTCCAAGTCATTATGAGATGGCAGTTATTGTGTTTGTCTGACTGACATACACATCTTGGGATGATTATCTATTGGTTACTGTGGCTTTGCTTGTGGTGCATTGTTTCACTGTCCCCTTGCCACACAATATTGGGTATGTTGTTGGTGTACTCACCAGTCTCTGGTATGTCTGTTAGACCATGGATGCTCTCTGGTGGTAGGATGTCCTGCACCTTCTCCTCCCAGGTCCTGAAGTAGACTGGTTTGGCAGGATGGCCACGGCCGATGCACTGACTCAGGGCGTGATCTTTTTCAATGAGTTTCTTGATCCTCCTGCGCACGTCATACCACCTGTTCTGTATATCGTCCTTTGTGCGCCTTGCTGGTGCTTGAGTGTTCACCTTGCCCACATCTTGGTTTTCTGTGACATGGGGGTCCTTTGGACCAATGTACCAAGCAAATGTGGCTCTACTCTGATGATCTCATCTACCAGCACTTCTAACTCACTATCTGTGAACTTTGGATTCTTCTTTGGGGGCATGTTGATGGGTGGTGGTGGTGAGTGGTGTGTGTGTGAGGGTGCAAGTGAGGGTGGGTTAGTGTTGGTTTTGCTATCTGTATGTGTGTGTGCTTTTGGATGAGGTGCTGATGGTGTGTGAGTTGTGTGATGGGTGAGTTGTGAGTGTGTCTGTCAATCAATCAATCAATCAATCAATCATTTGTATAGCGCGCTACTCACCCGGAGGGTCTCAAGGCGCTTGGGGGGGGGGTCCGCTACTGCTCGAACAGCCAGGTCTTGAGTTGCTTCCTGAAGGAGAGGTGGTGTTGAGTCAGGCGGAGGTGGATGGGGAGGGAGTTTCACGTCTTGGCAGCCAGGTAGGAGAAGGATCTTCCTCCCGTTGTGGCTCTTCGGATGCTGGGAATGGCGGCGAGGGCGCGGCTGGTCGATCGCAGCGGGCATGTGCGAGTGTAGAAGGTAAGGCGGTCGTTGAGGTATCTGGGGCCTTGGTTGTGGAGAGCTTTGTGTGCGTGGGTGAGGAGTCGGAACGTGATTCTCTTGCTGACTGGGAGCCAGTGCAGGTCTCTCAGGTGTCCGGAGATGTGGCTGTGTCGGGGGATGTCCAGGATGAGTCGTGCTGAGGCGTTCTGAATGCGCTGGAGCCTTTTCTGAAGTTTGGCTGTGGTTCCGGTGTAGAGGGCGTTGCCGTTGTCGGCTGGTGGCGAGCGCCTGGGTGACTGCTTCCTGGTTTCGGTGGGGATCCACCGGAAGATCTTCCGTAGCATGCGTAGGATGTTGAAGCATGACGAGGAGATGGCGTTGACTTGTCTGGTCATCGAGAGGGAGGAGTCCAGAATTAAGCACAGGTTGCGTGCGTGGTCCGTCGGTTTGGGTGCGCTGCCCAGGGCAGGTGGCCACCAGGAGTCGTCCCAGGCGGAGGTTGATGATCCCAGGATGAGGACTTCCGTCTTATCTGAGTTCAGTTTCAGGCGGCTGTTCTTCATCCACTCGGCTACGTCTCTCATCCCTTCGTGTAGGTTGGTTCTGGCGGTGGCGGGGTCGTTGGTGAGGGAGAGGATCAGCTGGGTGTCGTCGGCGTAGGAGATGATGTTGAGGTTGTGTTGGCGTGCGATGGCCGCTTGGGGGCTCATGTAGATGTTGAACAGCGTGGAGCTGAGCGATGATCCTTGTGGTACACAGCAGATGACTTCGGTGGCCTCTGATCTCAACAGGGGGAGGCAGACTCTCTGTGTTCTTCCGGCGAGGAAGGAGATGATCCACTCCAGAGCCTTCTCTTGGATTCCGACGTTGCTGAGGCGCTGCACTAGGGTGCGGTGGCAGACCGTGTCGAACGCTGCGGAGAGGTCCAGGAGGATGAGGGCCGCTGTTTCCCCGTTGTCGAGCAGGGCTCGGATGTCGTCGATGGCTGCGATGAGGGCGGTCTCGGTGCTGTGGTTGGCTCTGAAACCGGACTGCGAGTGGTCGAGGGATCCATTCGTCTCGAGGAAGGCGGCCAGCTGTCTGTTGACGGTCTTCTCGATGACTTTGTCAGGAAAAGGAAGAAGCGAGATGGGGCGGTAGTTTTTGAGTTCGGTGGGGTCCGCTGAGGGTTTCTTCAGTAGGGCGCTGAGTTTGGCGTGCTTCCAGCTCTCTGGGAAGGTGGCGGTGTCGAAGGAGGCGTTGATAAAGTCTCGGAGATGGGGTGCGATGATGGAGTCGGCCTTGTTGAAGACGTGGTGCGGGCAGGGGTCGGTTGGTGATCCGGAGTGGATGGAGTTCATCATGCAGATGGTGTCTTCGGTGTTGATCGGGGTCCAGGCACGGAGGCTGGTGGTGGGGGGCGTTGGTGCGGTCGTGGGGTGCATCGGCTGTGTGCTGAAACTGTTGTGTATATCTGTGATCTTGTTGTGGAAGAACGAGGCGAGCGAGTTGCAGAGGTCTTGTGATGGGGTGATGTTGTTGTTTCCGGCGCTAGGGTTCGAGAGCTCTTTGACGATCTTGAAGAGTTCCTTGGTGTTGTGGGCGTTGTTGTCTATTCGTTCCTTAAATGCGGTTTTCTTGGTGGTGTGGATCAGCTGGTGGTGTTTTCGGGTGGCGTACTTGAGGGTGGTCATGTTGTCTGTTGTCGGGTCTCTGCGCCAGGCTTTCTCGAAGGTACGGCAGTTCTTCTTGGAGCTCTTGAGTTCGTCGGTGAACCAGGATGCTTTCTTGTTGCCGGGTCTGACGGGGGGGTCTTCAGTGGAGCGAGGTCGTCTGCGCAGTTGGTGATCCATCTTGTGAGGTTGTTGGTGGCTTGGTTGGGGTTCGCTGAGCTGGCGGGAGGGTTCTGGCTCAGGGATGTGGCTAGCTGGTCAGTGGTGATCTTGTTCCAGCTTCTGCGGGGAACCTGTTGCGGGTGGTGGTGGGTGTGGTCCTTCTGAAGCTGAAGTGGATGCAGCCGTGGTCTGTCCAGTGGAGTCCGGTGGCGTGGCTGAAGGAGATGTCCTTGCTGGAGGAGAAGACGGGGTCAAGTGTGTGGCCGGCGTAGTGGGTGGGGGTGGTCACCAGTTGCTCGAGTCCGAGGTTGGCGAGGTTGTCCAGCAGGGTGGTGGTGTTGCTGTCATTGTTGTTCTTTAGGTGGAAGTTGAGGTCCCCTAGGAGGATGTAGTCAGCGAAGGAGAGGGCGTGCGGGCTGATGAAGTCGGCGATGTCTTCGCTGAATTGTGTGCGCGGTCCTGGGGGTCTGTAGATGAGGGTGCCTCTGAGGGTGGTCTTGGGGTCTGTGTGTATCTGGAAGTGCAGGTGTTCGGCGGCTGTGAGGGTGTCGTCGGAGTTGGTCGTGATGCGGATTGTGTTCTTGTGGACGATGGCGATGCCTCCTCCTGTCTGGTTGATGCGGTCCTTCCGGGTGATCTTGTATCCATCCGGGATGGCGATGTCGGGCGCTGAGGAGGCATTCATCCATGTTTCCGTGAGGAAGGCGACGTCTGGAGTTGTGGAGTCGAGGAGGTTCCAGAGCTCCACGGCGTGTCTGTGGATGGAGCGGGTGTTGAGCAGGATGCACTTCAGGTGGTTGCTGCTGGGGGTCGGCTTGGCGGGTGCGGTACAGGTCCGGATGCAGGAGAACTTGCAGGATTGGCAGGTGAAGGGTCCGTGGGTGCGTCCTGGGGTGGCTCGGTGGCAGCCGGGGATTCGGTCGGTGTTGAGTGCGTTGAGGGTGGCGGTGTCGTAAGTCCGGCGGGCGGGCTGGCCTCTTTGGGGGCCAGGAATCTGGCGCTGGGCGCGGTCCAGGCGTGGACGGGCGCACACGGGCTTACCTTTGGCGTGCCTTCGGCGCAAAATCGGCGCACAATCGGCACGCTCGCTGCGCGTCAACGCTGCGCGTACGCATGCACTCTGCCATAAGTGGAGAGTGGGGGGGCGGGGTGAGGGAGGGGCAGCTGGGAGGCGGGAGCGGGGTGGCGAGTGGGGGGGAAAGATGCGGTGATGCTAGAGGGAGCGGGGGTGGGGCCGCGGTGGAGCAGCGGCAGGGAGCGGAGTGGGGCAGCGGCACCGAGGTGCAGGGGAGAACTGGAGCGACAACGGGCAACAAAAACCAACACGAGGAGGGACGAGAAAAACGGCAATGAAACAATACAGAATACAATGAGAAAAACGAAGCAGGCACAGAGGGAAAGTCAGGGGCAGGGGGCCAGACCTAACAGGGGCACAAAACTACTCTTGGCAGCGACGGCGGCAGTGGGAGGAGAACGGCCACACTCGGGGTGGGCCACGCAGCAGGAGGAGTGGCCGGACTGACCAGGTCAGGTCAGGTCACAGCTCCATGCACGTGAGCCTCGCCTAAAGTACTCTAGTGGGAGGGAGGGGCAGCTGGGAGGCGGGAGCGGGGTGGTGAGTGGGGGGGAACGATGCGGTGATGCTAGAGGGAGCGGTGGTGGGGCCGCGGGGGAGCAGCGGCAGGGAGCGGGGTGGGGCAGCGGCACCGAGGTGCAGGGGAGAACTGGAGCGATAAGGGGCAACAAAAACCAACACGAGGAGGGACGAGAAAAACGGCAATGAAACAATACAGAATACAATGAGAAAAACTAAGCAGGCACAGAGGGAAAGTCAGGGGCAGGGGGCCAGACCTAACAGGGGCACAAAACTACTCTTGGCAGCGGCAGCGGGAGGAGAACGGCCACACTCGGGGTGGGCCACGCGGCAGGTGGAGCGACCGGACTGACCAGGTCAGGGCAGGTCACAGCTCCATGCCCGTGAGCCTCGCCTAAAGTACTCTAGTGGGAGGGAGGAGCAGCTGGGAGGCAGGAGCCGGGTGGCGAGTGGGGGGGGAACGATGCGGTGATGCTAGAGGGAGCAGGGGTGGGGCCGCGTGGGAGCAGCGGCAGGGAGCGGGGCGGGGCAGCGGCACCGAGGAGCAGGGGAGAACTGGAGCGACAAGGGGCAACAAAAACCAACACGAGGAGGGACGAGAAAAACGGCAATGAAACAATACAGAATACAATGAGAAAAACGAAGCAGGCACAGAGGGAAAGTCAGGGGCAGGGGGCCAGACCTAACAGGGGCACAAAACTACTCTTGGCAGCGGCAGCGGCAGCGGGAGGAGAACGGCCACACTCGGGGTGGGCCACGTGGCAGGAGGAGTGACAGGACTGACCAGGTCTGTGGTTGCTGTATGATGGTGTTTGCTGCTGTCTGTGTCTCCTGTTTGCAAGGGATCTTGGTAGTGATTGTAGTCCTTAATATATTTGGAGTTGTGGGTGTGTCTTTGTCCCAGGTTTTTTTTATTTGATATTTATTGGCTTCGTCATTGCTTGTTTGGTCCTTTTTTTGTCTTTTTTCCTTTGGGTTTTGTAGGCATGAGGAGACGTTCTTCTGACGGAAACAGACGCTGATGTTGGCTCACGCGGGCTTCTCCGCCTCGTTCACGCTGACTGTCTTCTGTGTTTCATACGCGTCGGTCGCGGAGATCTCTATTACTTGTGGGCCCGGTTTTCTGTGCGTGTCGGTCGTGCGGCTTGGTCTCCGTGCGAGTCGGTCTGGGTTTACACGCATTGCATCGTACTGCGCGGATCGGACATTGCGGGTATGGGTCGGTCGGGTTCATTCCGGGTTCGTGCCGGTCGGTGCAACTCGCGTCGGTTTTCCGGCCGGATCACTATTTTCCCTACGGCTCCGTCGTACGGCTTGTATTCCGTACGTGTCGGTTGTAATTCACACGTGTTGCATCATACTGCACGGGTCGTACGTGCTGGTCCGTGTCGGTCGGTCTCCGTTCCGGGTCTGTGTCGGTCGGTACGATTTGCGGCCGGAATCGGAATCGACCACTAAAAATTATTTACTACTAATACTAAAGGCCTGATTCGGGGTGGGCCACGTGGCAGGAGGAGCGACCGGACTGACCAGGTCAGGGCAGGTCACAGCTCCATGCCCTTGAGCTTTGCGTAAAGTACTCTAGTGGGAGGGAGGAGCAGCTGGGAGGCAGGAGCGGGGTGGCGAGTGGGGGGGAACGATGCGGTGATGCTAGAGGGAGCAGGGATGGGGCCGCGTGGGAGCAGCGGCAGGGAGCGGGGTGGGGCAGCGGCACCGAGGTGCAGGGGAGAACTTGAGCGACAAGGGGCAACAAAAACCAACACGAGGAGGGACAAGAAAAACGGCAATGAAACAATACAGAATACAATGAGAAAAACGAAGCAGGCACAGAGGGAAAGTCAGGGGCAGGGGGCCAGACCTAACAGGGGCACAAACCTACTCTTGGCAGCGGCGGCGGCAGCGGGAGGAGAACGGCCACACTCGGGGTGGGCCACGCGGCAGGAGGAGCGACCGGACTGACCAGGTCAGGTCAGGTCACAGCTCCATGCCCGTGAGCCTCGCCTAAAGTACTCTAGTGGGAGGGAGGAGCAGCTGGGAGGCGTGAGCGGGGTGGCGAGTGGGGGGGAACGATGCGGTGATGCTAGAGGGAGCGGGGGTGGGGCCGCGGGGGAGCAGCGGCAGGGAGCGGGGTGGGGCAGTGTCACCAAGGTGCAGGGGAGAACTGGAGCGACAAGGGGCAACAAAAACCAACACGAGGAGGGACGAGAAAAACGGCAATGAAACAATACAGAATACAATGAGAAAAATGAAGCAGGCACAGAGGGAAAGTCAGGGGCAGGGGGCCAGACCTAACAGGGGCACAAAACTACTCTTGGCAGCGGCGGCGGCAGCGGGAGGAGAACGGCCACACTCGGGGTGGGCCACGCGGCAGGAGGAGCGACCGGATTGACCAGGTCTGTGGTTGCTGTGTTATGGTGTTTGCTGCTGTCTGTGTCTCCTGTTTGCAAGGGATCTTGGTAGTGATTGTAGTCCTTAATATATTTGGAGTTGTGGGTGTGTCTTTGTCCCAGGTTTTTTTTATTTGATATTTATTGGCTTTGTCATTGCTTGTTTGGTCCTTTTTTTGTCTTTTTTCCTTTGGGTTTTGTAGGCATGAGGAGACGTTCTTCTGACGGAAACAGACGCTGATGTTGGCTCACCTGGGCTTCTCCGCCTCGTTCACGCTGACTGTCTTCTGTGTTTGATACGCGTCGGTCACGGAGATCTCTATTACTTGTGGGCCCGGTTTTCTGTGCGTGTCGGTCGTGCGGCTTGGTCTCCGTGCGAGTCGGTCTGGGTTTACACGCATTGCATCGTACTGCTCTGATCGGACATCGCGGGTATGGGTCGGGTTCATTCCGGGTTCGTGACGGTCGGTGCAACTCGCGTCGGTTTTCCGGCCGGATCACTATTTTCCCTATGGCTCCGTCGTACGGCTTGTATTCCGTACGTGTCGGTTGTAATTCACACGTGTTGCATCATACTGCACGGGTCGTACGCGCTGGTCTGTGTCGGTTGGTCTCCAGTCCGGGTCCGTGTCGGTCGGTACGATTTGCGGCCGGAATCGGAATCGACCACTAAAAATTATTTACTACTAATACTAAAGGCCTGATTCTTATGCGGTTAGGAAAGCATTGCCGCCTAGGGCCCAATTGCAATGCGGTTAGGAAGGCCTCCTACAGGCATTTGCTCCTTCCAAATCGGATCGGGAACGTGTCTTCCCGACCGAGGGCCAGATTACGATGCAGTTAGAAACATAGGCTCCCATAGAAGTGAATGGGAGTCCAACCAAATCGTATCTGGAAGCATCCAGATTCATCATACTTGGTCGGTAGGACTCTCCCTATCCAAGTCGGACCGAAACCATTTCCAAACCAATTTGATCGGGAAGATTCCCTAACCGCATCAGAATCAGGCACAACATTTTATAAACATTTTAACTAAATATAAAAAATAAACTTAATTAAAACAAATATAAACACACAAACATTATAATTTATACATATATTTACTTAAAATTAATGTATTAACTAGTATATTTATTTAATTTTTAAACTTTAAAAATTATATAAAAATAAAATATATATATCAGTAATTTAAAATGTAAAAACAATCTATAATACATTAAAATATTAAACTATTAAAAAAAAATTATAACTAAGATGTCCCAATTCAATAAGTGCAACAGTAGGGAAAGTGTTGAATAGCAAAATAAATACATTTACTATTCCAACTCCAGTGAGTGTAACAGTAGGGAAACTAATGGATAGCAGAAGAGTAAAAATTACTATTCTGATTCCAGTGATAGCAACAGTAGGGAAAGTGTTGGATAGCGGAGGGGAAAAAAATACTATTTCCACTCCAAAGAGCGCAACAGTTGGGAAAGTGTTGGATAGCAGAGGGGCAAAAATTATTATTTCCACTTCAAAGAGTTCAACAGTAGGGAAAGTGTTAGATAGCGGAGGGGCAAAAATTACTATTCTCACCCCAGTGAGTGGAACAGTAGCGAAAGTGTTGGATAGCGAAGGGGAAAAAATTACTACCCCCAAAACAAAGAGTACAACAGTAAGGAAAATGTTGGATAGCGGAGGGATAACAATTACTATTCCCACTCCAGTGAGTGCAAAAGTAGGGTAAGTGGTGGATAGCGGACGGATTAAATATAGTATTCCAACCCCAGTGAGTGCTACAGTAGGGAAAATATTAGATAGTGGAGGGGTTACAATTACTATTCCCATTGCAAAGAGTGCAGCAGTAGGGAAACAGTTGGATAGCGGAGGGGCAAACATTACTATTCCCAGTCCAGTGAGTGCAATAGTAGGGAAAATGTTGGATAGCGGAGGGGTAAAAAGTACTATTCCCACTCCAAAGAGTGCAACAATAGGGAAAGTATTTAGTAGCAGTGGGGTAAAAATTACTATTCCCACTCCACTGAATGCAACAGTAGGATAAGTGTTGCATGGTGGAGGGGTAAGAATAATTTGTCCCACTCCAGTGAGTGCAACAGTAGGGAAAGTGTTGGCAAGCGGAGGGGTTAAAATTACTATTCCCACTCCAGTGAGTGCAACATTAGGGAAAGTGTTGGATAGCAGAGAAACAAAAATGACACTTAAACAGTTGAAAACCCCCCAAAAATATTACAAAATGTAACAAATCATAAAGAATTTTTTTTAAAATATGAAAATAAATATATTAAACATATAAAAATAACACATATTATAATGTTAGTTACATATAATAAAAACTTCAAATAATATATTAAATACATATATAAATATATTTATAAACAATAATAATTTAAAAGTAGCAAATATTAACAAATCAAAAATTGTATTTGAAACATGCATATATTTATTTAATTTCATACCCTATAACACCACACCAATACCAAAACACTTCAACATTTTTAATTAAATTTATTTCCATTATAGACATAATTAATAAACAATTTTATTTTTTATTAATACAAAAAAATTAACACACAAGCTTTAACACTAAAATCCACAACACACACCTAACATAAACTATAAAATAATAAAACTAAATTATATATGTTTAAAAGAAAAACTGTTAAAAGTAAGAACAAAACACAAACAATTTAAATTAACATTTACTCAAAATGAATATCAAATAATTGAGATAAATTAACAGCTATATATTAACAAATTACTTACCACCCTTTATTCCTATAAACCCCACAACACATGTAAAATTAATTATGCAATTACCATCATTCATTACCAATTAATTGTTTAAAATTTAAAATTTAAAATGTTAAATTAATTAAAATCAATTATTAATTCATAAATTAAAAATAAATTTCTTTCCACCATTTACACCTATAAACACCACAACACACACCTAAAAATAATTACACAATAACCACAATTAATTACATACTAATTAATTTAAATTAATTAACAACCAATCATTAATTAATAATAAATTAATTTACACATTTAACATAATACCATCTCAATTAAAAAAATATTAATGAATAAAAAAAATAAAACAATTACAAATAATTAAATTACTTACCACCCTATTCCCCTACAAACCCCCAACCCGCTACGGAAATAAAAATGCAAAAATTAAATTAAATTACGGAACTAAAAAACACAAAATTCAAATAAAAAATGTAATATAATTAAATTACTTCCCACCTTATTCCCCTATAAACCCACCACCTGCTATGGTACTAAAAACGCAAAATTCAAATAAGAAAATTTATAACTACTAAAAATGTAACACATATATTGAAAATACAAACAAATCTTATACAAAAAAACATACATCACATACATATAAAATATATGCTAAAATACATAAAAATAATAAAAAACGATAGTTTTAACAACTATATTTTTCCAAACGATATTAAACACTTCGATATTTTTTAAATCAATATTACTTACCGTAAGTCGATATTCTTGACCACGATATTCTTGCTGTTGATATTCCTGATACACAATATTAATGAGTCGATATTTGTGCAACTCGATATTTTGTACTCGATATTCTGTCTCTGCACCCTCTCAGTCTTCAGACCCTTCCTAGGTCACGTCCTGGTGGTGGTTTCCTGTTCACAAGACTTGCTCCTGGATAATTTGGTTATTCTGACCTCTCTCTATTTGCATTCTAGACCCATTGCTATATTTGTTTCAATCCACTCTCTGTTCCAGGTTTTCCTATTCCCTGTCTTGTGTCTCCTGGTTGCCCTGGTCTTCCCTTCTGCAGGTCCCAGTTAAGCCTTCCCTTCAATGGTGGTTCACAGATTCCTTGCACCTAGTTAAGTCCTTGCACCTTGCTTTCTCCCTTCACCGGTGCTCTTCCCCTGAAACTCCAGCTATTTCAACCCTGTGAACCCAGAATGCAGCAGCTTGCAACTGATTTCTGTTGAGTCTCCTTGTGCTTTGTTGTGTTCCTGCTGCTGTTATTATAGGCTTGTTCTTTGGTTCTGTTTCCCTTATTCCCTGAGCCCATTTTCCTTTTTTCAGATATTTTGTAGAATCAGTTTCTGTCCCTTGTTTTCCTGCATCTCTGTTCCTGTGTTACCCATTTATCTTAGTCTTCTATCTGCAATCTTCTTGATCTGCCCTGTTATATGCAGACTCTTTGCCTTGTACTCTGTGCTCCTGGTTGCATATTTCTGTCTTGCCTTGTTTGAGTTTAGATCTCCATTGATCATAGTCTCTTACCTAAACTTATCTTAATCACTTTTAAAAAAAAAACCAATGTATTCAAATGTTGACGATTTAATGAACAGCACATATTTTAGAAACATATTTAGCCATGAGGTGGCATCGAAACTTATTTTTACCGACAAAAAAAATCGATTAAGCATTAGTTCATCTAGATCCTATATACAATCCTATATACAATCAAACGGAAATTCCTCAATAGCCTTGATACAATTGATACAGTTAATACTAAGGAAGATCTCAATCATATAACAAATCGTAAATCAAGCATTACGTTTCCTAACATATACTAATATATATTGCACCAAATAATTACTCCTATCCATTTCAGCATAGAGTTCAGGGATCATTAACAACCAGTGTCTCCTTCCATCGTATTAAAGGGGCCCAAATACGTTGTCCCATAATTCTTGCTTTTTTGCCCCTTCTCTCATATTCAGCTCTTTCAAGAGTGAAGATTGCAAATAACCGCGACCACCACTGCTGAAACGGGGGCAGCGGCTCGAGCCAGGCAGAGGCTGTTAATCCGTAACACAGCCATAGCCAAAAAGAGAAATTGATGAGAAGGATCTTGTACCTCATTATTGCTAACGCCAAGAAGTATAAGGGCAGGGGTTACCGTGATTTTCAAGCCTAATGTTAAATCAAGAAACTTCATTATTGAATCTATCAGGTTCCAGAGGGATGGGCAGGATGAAAACATATGCACCAAATCAGCCTTTGGTGCATTGCACCGAGAGCAGTTGGATCCTGCCTTCCCGCCCCACTGTGCAATCCTTGCTGGGGTATAATAGAGTGCAAAGAGAGTTTTATAATGCTGTGCTTGAAGCCCAGCAGAGCATACAACCATCTGACCCAGTTCTAAAGAATCCAGGAACCTCTCCGGTTCGACACCCACCCGCTCCGCCCATTTGATTGCATGTTTATCTAAATCATCTTGTTTAGGTGCAGTTAATTCAGCGTATATTAACCTGATAGAAGACCCGCTATTATCTCTGATGACATCGATGACTTTGATTTTACTAAGCCCACTAAGCCCCCCAACCTTCTTGCTGAGGAAACTACGCAAAAGCTGGCGAAAGCCCTCCCGCTGTATTAAATCCCCAACTTTTTGAGCCCCCCGCTCATCCCAGTCTGCCATAATCCCATCAAAAAAATATTTCGGGAAACATAGGGTTTTTGTGAAGCTGTTTATAGTAATTGATCCCTCCAAGACCGGTCTTTTTTTTTAGTGCCGCCCAGATTTTAAGGGCGGCCAATAATGTCTTACATTTTGTCCTCTTATAATAATGGGGGCTCGCTAAATTTCATAAAACAGTTCTCGGCTTGATCCCCGAGCAGCAGTTTATAAACATGAGGGAGTCCAGCTTCTTCAGCAGGTTCACCAGGGGAAGCACCAAACAGTATACTCATATACTGGAGAGCCACTGCCCAGTAATACGTTTTTAAATCAGGGACAGCAAAGCCCCCTCTTTCCTGTGGAAGTGAGATGAACCTAAGGGCCCTCCTTGTTTTCCCCTGCGCCCAAATGAAGCGGTTGACTATACTCTCCAATGTTAAAAACCAATGTTTTTCAAATTCTAGAGGTATTGCCCTGAATAAGTACAGTATTTTAGGTAAAAACATCATTTTAACCACGTTGCAGCGGCCGACTAGTGACATGTGTAAGTTGTTAAATCTGTCAAAGTCGGCCCTCGCCTTCCTAATTACTGGTTGAATATTCCTGGCAACTAGGTTCCCCAGGTCCGACATGATAGTGATACCTAAATACACTGCTGACTCAAATACTCGCGGGTCGGCCAAACTAAGATGTCTGTTCTTAATAATCTGAGTTTTGGCTTTATTTAAAGCTTACCAAAATCCTGCGCTACTGCCTCAACCACCATAATCGAGGTTGACGGATTTGCAGTAACAATGCCAACATTGTCCGCATATGCCAGTACTTTAGATTCCAGCCCCTGAGACACTATAGGCTTGATTCCATTATTGGCCTCAAATAATTGTATTAGGGGATCTATATATATGCAAAGAGGAGGGGCGAGCATGGGCACCCCTGACTAGTTCCTCGCTTAATAAAAAAGGATGCAGTATAGCCTCCATTCAATCTTAAACTGGCAGTAGGTGCCTTATACAGAACCTGGATAGCTCTAGTGAATCCTTCACCTAAACCAAACCATTCCAGAGTCGCCCATATGAAGTCCCAGGAGACCCTATCGAATGCCTTTTCTGTATCCAGAAGCAAAGCAGCCATAGGGTCCCCTGAGATCTCCGTGGCATCAAGCACTGTTATTAATCGGCGAACATGCTGCGTTGTTCCATGACCAATTATAAACCTGTGTTGGCAAGGATGAATAGATTTCCTCAGGATAGGGTTTAACCTCATTGCCAAGGCTTTTGAATAGATTTTTATATCGCTGTTTAAGAGCGTTATTGGGTGATATGAACCAAGCTCCTTCGGTGGTTTGTCTTTTTAAAAAAAGGTTACAATATCTGCCCCTGCCCATTACTCCGGAGCAGATCCACCCCTTTGAGCGTGCCGACTAACCTCCAGCAGATCCGGTCCTATTATATCTGCGAAAGTCTTTTAAAACTCCACTGGGATCTGGTCTGGGCCGGCAGCTTTGCTTGATGGTAAACATTGCAGAGCAGCCATTACCTCCTCTTGTGCCAAGACCGCCTCTAGGGCCTCCGTATCTACTGAATCAACCCAATGTAGAGGAATCTTCCCTAGATACGCTTGAGTTATATTCGGCTCTCTAGAGGGTTCATGGCTGTAAAGTTGTTGATAAAATTGCCGGAAAGCATTTCTAATACCGGGGGCATCATCTATTATGTGCCCACTAATATCCAGAATTTCAGCGATCTCTCCTAAGCTAGTCTTTTGTCTGAGCCTCACCGCAAGGGTATGCCCAACCCGCTCACTAAATTCGTAGCAATGTTCTCGTTTTGCCATATAGGTTTCCGCAGCTTTAATAGCGATCCGCTCTCCAGCCTCGGCCTTTTTTTGCGGCCAGCTGTGATAATATATCCTCTATTGGGCTGCCCAAATTAATGGCGCTAACCAGATCCTTTTCTATTTTAGACAAGATTTCCCTGCTTGATTCCTCTTGTAGTGCCACCCTCTTTTGGCAATACAAGCTATAACTCATCGTTCCTCCTCTCACCCTTGCTTTGAAAGCATCCCAAGCTATCCCTATACATGTGCTCCCCTGATTAAAAGCCCAAAATTCCTTAATCCATCCCTTCATATGAGATACATAATCTGGATCATATAGAAGGCTTCGTTCAAAAGTCCACACCTGTTCTTGCCTTGCCTACCCATTAAAAGTAGCTGTGAGAACTAGCAGGTTGTGATCCGATAATATCCGAGGGTGCATCTCAATCCTAAATTTAGAAATAAAATGGTGCGAGACAAAAAAATAATCTAATCGTGAAATAGCCTTATGCGTAGCTGAGAAGAAAGTACTACCGGGGGTCTTCGGAATTTAAATAAGCCCACACATCAGTAAGGCCGTTATTCCTAACTAGATTGGTGAGGGCTACAGAGACCCTTCTTTTCCTACCGCAATATCCACTTCCCGAGGTACCCCAGTGTACCCCCAGCCCATTAATATTAAGGTCCCCGCAGACAATCACTGGCAAGGGCCACATAGCAAGTTCTGCATCTAGAAAATCAAAAACCTCGGGGTCATCACCAGTCGATCCATAGACTGAACAGATAGTGAATGTTTCACCACCCACCAAGCATTCGACCATAGCCCAGTGACCCCATTGATCAGCCAACTTTCTCTTAACCGTTATGTCATTCCTGCAAGTAAGAATTGCTACCCCCCTTGTGCGGGTACCATGTTTAGTATTCACCATGAGCTTAAAGTCTAGCTGTTCCAAAAGATTGCCTTTAATGCTTTCTATTTGGGTTTCTTGGGCACATAATATATCAATTCGTAAAGATTTAAACAGGATTGCCGCCCTCTGCCGTTTATTTTGGTCGTTTAGGCCGCAAACATTAACTGACGTTTTTCGCAAACTCATTACATTATATTTTGCAAATTACTACATGCAGCCACACACAGACAACTCGACCCACATCATACTTTCCCTTTTAAATGCAACATAGCTTAATGTTAATCTTACAAAACTCAATCTCCTCACTTTTTGATTCTCAAGATTCGTCTTGATATCTTCCCTCACGTGTTGTGTTGTGTGTTGATGTGCTGTACCCCTACCCATGCCCCCCTCCTGCCCCCCATTGGTGGGACCAGAAACCACCGAAACCCCCCCAACAGCCCCTACAGGCAGATAGGTCAAGCATGACCTATGTACAGCAGCTGATATCCCCTCTCGAGCCGTGCCGATCCTCCCACCCCACCCTCGAGACACCTCAAATCCAGTATGAGCTCATCGCAATATGCCTATCTTAACTGATCAAAAAACTAAACCAATAAGTAAAAAAGAAATAGCAAGACCATAGATTAGGCCCAGGGCAGATATATACTTCAAACATATCGGGCCCCCAGAGATCTACATCAACATCAGTAATTATACAGTGGTTAGCCTCCCTTGCATTTTGCGGTCAGTTCCATTCCTCCCCTTTGCCTCCTTAAGCTCAGACATATATTCCTGCACCTTGATTTCGGAAAATAATATTCTCACCCTTCCATTTGAGATAACCTTAAGCCGAGAGGGAAATAGCAAAAAGGCCTCACAGCCCAGCCCCTGGAAGGGGGTTATCATCTGGCGGAGTCTCCACCTCCGCTCGACCGTTATATGGCAAAAATCGGGCCGAGCGAAGAAGGTGTGACCCTCATAAGATCGTTTTGAATCTGGTCTGGCCCGATCTATTATGGCCTGCTTTAAAAGGAAATTCCCAACATATATCAAGATTGCCCTGGGTCGTTCACCCTGATTATTAGCATTAGTCTGCCTAAAAATTGGGAAGCGGTGAGCCCGCTGAACCTCTGTCTCCCAGTTCCACTGGGCAAGATCAGGGAGGGCACCTTTTAACAAAGAAACGACAAAAGCCATAATATTCTCCCCCTCCACATTTTCTGCCAAACTAAGTAATTGCCCGTTATTTCGGTGCTGCCGGTTTTCAAAGTCTTCAAGCTTCCAGCACATATGCATAGACTGCTTTTCTTGCATTACTTTAAATGACTGGAGCTTGTCGACCTCTACCTCCAAGGCAGCAGTTCTTTCCTCTACTTGTGTTACCCGTTCGGTCATATCAGTGCACACCTTATTAACCTTTCGAATCGCCCCCTGCAATTTTTTAGTAGCCTGGAGCAATCTTCGGCTCTCTTGTCTAGCCTCCCCCTGCATCTGCTTCAGGGTAGCTGGCGTTACTTCGCATACCGTTACTACGCGGACGTTAGTACGCACGCGTTGTTACTTAGAAAACCTTTACTATGCAAGTCGGAACAGCGACTTGCGTTAGGGGGGGGGAAGGTGTTGGATTTAAAATCCAACACCTTCCCTATTGTCCGCATAGACTGGAGTTGGAATAGTAAATTATACTATTCCAACATCCAGCACCCCCTACTGTAATTCGTTGTTCCGAATTGCATAGGAAAGGAATGCAAACTAAAAACGAGGTTGTACTAACGACCGCGTAGTAATGGGATGCGTACTAAACGCATGCGAAGTAACGTCATATATTCATCTATCACAGCACTCACTGTGTTGGGTCCATAAGCCATGCAAGTAGTTGTGGTTGCAGAATATTTAACTTTGTCATAAGCAGACTACTTGTCCTAAGCTCTGCGTTCCTGTTTGCCTGCATTTTTCTGTCTTGCCTTGTTTGAGTGCAGATGTTTCCTAACCTTGTTTTCAGTATTCCAGTCCTGCCGCTGGCCCTGATTCCACTCCTGCTTTTCCCTGAACCCAGTTTCAGTTTTGGTGTTCCTTGTTCTGTTCCATTCTGATCTGTCTGATTTGTATTTGATCTTGTCACCTCATAGAAAGATCATTTCCAAGGGGCAGACAAACTATCATTTTTTATAGTTTGTCTATTGTTTACCCGCTTTACCTTTCTGTTGTTCATACTTATGTTTTCTCTGTAGACTTCTAGCTCCCTGTTTCAACCTGCTTCAGTCGTCAACTTCTGCCTTGCTTCTCTTCGAGCTTTCAGCTCGTCTCTTGTTTACATGACACTCTAGTTATCCAGTCTTTTCCCAGTCTCACTGACCTAATCCCCTGACAGACCCTGTCAACTTTTGAAAATTGGGAGAGTTAACACCTCCATGTTTGGATAATTTTCAACGGGATAAAGCTACTCTAGCAAAATTGTTATTCCATGAACAAGTAAAATAATGGAATCCATTTGTTTGAAAAAGAAATATGGAATCTGGGTAGGAGTCATGGAAAACGATACATCACTCGAGGAGAAAGCAGAATTTTTACACTACTTAACCTATCACTCCACTATAAAAATAGAGGGTTCCATAAGGAACAAAGGATTTCTAATTTTTGCAGGGTGTCATCAAAATGTATTTTAATTATGTTCTTTATTAGAATTGAACTATAATCCCAGACATGTTATTTTAGTTGGTTTCCATGCAAAACCTAGATCTTTAAAATCATCTCTGGTGCAGAATTTATTGAGTAATATTTCAGATTTGTCTGAATTTAATTTATATTTGAGATATTAGAGAAAGTTTGAATTTATTTGTGAAATACTGGAGTAGATGTAGATGAATTGGAGTGTATCATGAGTATGCGCTGATTGTGAGAAACTGGGTTGTTGCTTGACTGGGTTGTTAGCCCTGGCCAAGCAACAGCCATAATCCCTGGTAGTGTGAACCACAAAAAGTCAACAAACTAACCTGTGCTTAACCCTGGGTAGCTTGGCACAAATAAACAGTCAGGCTGAACTTGGAGGCAATGTGTAAAGTATGTATGCAGCATACAATCAGCAATAAAGTGAAAACATAACACAAGAAAACTCCCACACCAATTTAGGAAAATAAAGACCAAAATGACAAAAATCCAATCAGTAGAACCAGAGTTATGAATTTTTAATGTTTTTGTGAAAACAAGAGCCTACAAGATCAAGGCACCAACCAGGGACATCAAGTCGCATGAGACTGGCCAAAGTGGAAAAATATACAAGCAGCAGATTGGGACTGGTTGGCGCTTACCTTCAGACTCACAGCAATTTTCAATAAAAATATTTTGAGGTAGTGAAATTCAGAGGAGCAAGGCTGCAGGCAGTGTCAAGGAAGGCGTGTCATCTTTGGGGAGCCACTGGACAAAGTTTCAGTGAAGATTTCAATGTTCGGGCATAGTCACTACTCTGGGAGTCAAAAATCTGTAGCGGGATGTGGGAGGAGGCTGTAGCCGATAAGATTTCCAGGAAGCCAGATACTCTTTTGGCGAAGGACCTCTGCACAGGATTTGATGCTGTGAAGAAGAACATAGCTGGAGCTACCACGGATTCAGGTCGATCGGCGATGCACCTCAGGCATATCGATGTACAGGTTGGTCCCAGTCTTCCATAAGTTCAGAAAGCAGTTTGAACCACAAGTTTTCTAAGTCCCATGATTAGAATTTTGGCTATTTGGGCACATTTAGCACCACCACCAAGGATCCAGGACTGGAGGGCCAGCATTTAGGGGGTTTGGACTCATCCAGGCTAGGTTCAGGTGCTGATTCAAAATGGTAGAAGCGTTCTATGTCCCTATGGGTATGAACAGGAGACCAGCAAACTAGTCTTTGGATTCATTCTGATAGTCCTAGGCTCAAGTGATGAAGTATGGCTCAAGCAATAGGGCAGGCCACTGAGCATTCAAGGCATACTCCAGTAAGCAAAACAGTCCTTTAGGGTCCAATAAAACATTCTTGTGGAGAACACAGCAGCAGGCAGTCCTCTAAGCGTACCTCCACTGGCCCAGAAAGTGAATGGAAGAGTGGGTCTGAGGGCCCGACTTTTATATCTTGTGCTTTCTTTGAAGTAGGAAAAATTTCTAGAGGTTTCTCTTTGAAGTGCTTGGGATTTGCTTCTCCCCTGCTCTGGCTACCAGGTGCCACAGACAATGCACTTTGCATGAAGGCAGAGCACAGCATGTTCAGTTGCAAGTGTAGCTATGCACAGCTCCGTACCCTATCCTGCCAGCAGATGGGCCATTCAGCTACATCTAATTCAGCTACTTTGTGACTGTCAGGGTGGAATTCACAAAGTCCTAACTTCCAGGCACCAAATATAAAAGGGCAGGAAAATGCCAGCTTTCTAAAAGTGGCATTTTCAAAATCATAATTTAAATTCCACCTTGTCCAATAAAGAGGATTTTTATTTATAATTTCATAGACACCAAACATTAGATGCTAATCTGTCCCCAATCAAATGTTAGCACATGTTACATTTAATAGGACAACCAAATGTTGTCCAATGGGACAGGTAGGCTCATATAATTGAAAAACGGATTTAGGAGATTTTCACTAGCAGGACATGTACAACTTAAAAGTAGATGTCCAACTTTTTAATTACAATACACCATTCCATGTGGGTTACCTAGGGCCTACATTAGGGGTGACCTACATGTAACTGTGCTCTGTATGTATTCTTAATTCAAGAAACAAAGCAGTAAACAGTTACTTTTTCACTTGTAGATTCGGCTCAGAATACTACATGATTGAAACCGCACCAACAAAGGAGGAACATTTAAAAAGGAGAAGGAATACACAAACACTGATTTTTATTTTTTTCTTACATTGTTCTTTCAGACTACACCAGTCACTGCCCTGAGGAGGAATCCGCAATTAACATAGGGATTCAAAACGCGTTGGCAAAGGCAAAAGCCATGAGGAATAACAATTAAGTCTCAGTCAATATCCCCATGGTTATTAACTCTCAGAAAGAAATACGCAACTAATGTTATGCGAGTTAATCTGCAATGATTCACTACTGTTGTCTGTGACACATTGTATATGGTGTAACATTATTTTCCACAGTATATAAGTTGTTTTGATTCAATTGAATTTAATTTTGTTTATAGATGCGATCGGAATGTAAATATATGGTGCATGAGCATATTCATTTATTGGTGATTCAAAAGTGCATCGTTTATGTCATGACTTGTTTTTTAATAAGAAAAAATGTATTGACAAGTGTTAAATGCTTGCCAATTAATTGGTAGAAGCAAGAAAATACTAAATTGGTTCTTAGTCTGCTTTAAATAAAATAGCAGCTACTAAAAAATTTGGTCAGATAATTCCTTAATGTTTCAAGTTTTACCACGCCCTATCTGGCCATGGTCGGGCGTAACCCCTACTATGACTAACTTTCTAAAAGTGCCATTTTCAAAATCATAATTTAAATTCCATCTTTTCCAATGAAGAGAATTTTTATTTACAATTTCATAGACACCAATCATGAGATGCTAATCTGTCCCCAATCAAATGTTAGCACCTATTAAATTTAATAAGGCACACCAAATGTTGTCCAATGGGACAGGTAGGCTCACAGAATTGAAAAACGGATTTAGGAGATTTTCACTAGCAGGACATATACAACTTAAAAGTAAATGTCCAACTTTTTAATTTCAATGCACCATTTCCTGTGGGTTACCTAGGGCCTACCCTAGGGGTGACCTACATGTAACAAAAAGGGAGTGTGAGGCTGGACAAGGGGGTTATACAGCCAAGTTGAATTGGCAGTTTAAAACTGCATTCAAGCTGCAATGGCAGACCTGGGATATGTTTTTATGGAGCTACTTAAGTGGGTGGCACAATAAGTGCTGCAGTCCCACTAGGACTCCATGCATGACAGTTAGCAAACCCCTCCCCACAGACATATAATATTGGGTCACGGATCCATATTTGAACCTATTGACTGCTACATAGATTTCTTTATCAAAGAATTCTTCCTAACTACTAAGTGGCCGATTCCGATCTCGTTGGGAAAGCCCTCCATCCAAGTCGGATCCAGAGGGTTTTCTAACCGAGCTGTGCCCCTGGAGACTGTCCGAGCGAGTACGATGCAGCCGTATGCTGATGGACTCGGGTCGCTCGGACTCCCATAGAAGTCAATGGGAGCCGGTCGTACGACACGTACACGGGCTGCCATTGACTGAATGGGTACTTTGCGAGCAAGGGCTTCCCCTGTACTGTGCATGCATTGGTGCCATATGCACCGTACATGCATGTGTGGGCCAACCCTTGAGTCTCCCCCTGTGACCGATTCATAAGGCCACAGGTGAAGGGGGTACCAGCGCGGACCCCCGAAGTCCACTTCCCAGTGCCTTTATGTGTCGGAGGCTGTCCGAATCGTACATCGTACTGGCTCGGTCGGAAACCGCCTCCATTGCATGGTTTGCTCACGGATGAGACGTACGGAGCGGTTCAGACCCAGAAATGAGTCGGTCGGTGATGTTGCATTTCTCGCATCGTACTTGCTCGCTCGTACAGCTGTACGAGTCGGTCGGTAAACATGCGTACGGCTCGTACTTTTTCCGTCCAGATCGCATTCATAGCCCTTCCGAGCGAGATCGGAATCTGCCCCAGGTTGTTATGTAAGAGACAGCATGGATCTAATAAATCTGATTGAGCATCTCACTTTTGACCAGAGTGAGTGCCTTCTTTATACAATGGATATTAAATCCTCGTATACTAACATCCCCCAGGGCACTGTGTGACCCCCTTCCATATTTGCAATTTTTACAGGTAAGAATAAATTGTTTTCTCAAGCAAAATTTTAGATTCTTTTTAGAACAGGAATCTGGGCCTAGTCACGAGGCAATGAATCTGGTCATTTGATAAGAAGTGCAAGTGGGTCTTGACCCTGCTTGGACACAATGCAAAGCTACTGGGTATGTGTCCAGATGCCCAACCTGGAGAGCGCATGCTCACTGCGTGTAGTGTGTATGCTGTGTTCTGATTAGCTGAGTGTTCCTAACTTAGTGTGGCATCTGACTTTATGGTGTTTGGCAACGTGCACTACTCCGGGCAAATGTGTTTAATTGGAGGCCAATTTCCTGTGACAATTGTAGTGTCTCTGTTCATCTGTAGGATTGATCTGGGTTTTCCTGTTTGCGCGCTTCTCTAAAGGGCTATGTGTCACCCCATCTGTGATCTGTCAATCAGTTGCTTTAGGCCTATGTTGCAGTCACAGCGGGTGATTTCAACAACGGTGATGCGAGTTTGCTATTATACATACAGATATTGTGACATGCATTGATATTGTATTTTCCAATGTTAACATTCCCCTCTAGTTGAATTTCAACTACATCCTTTACCCCATTCTTCATGACAGTCACATTATTCAAGGTTTGCATGGTTTCTGTTGTGTCTATTACTAATTCCGTAGTTACTTGCATTTTACCTAACATGAGGACTGTGTTTTTAAAGCAAGAAACCCCAAAATGTAGGAAACATCACATCAATAGCACAAAAAGGACAATGGGAAGCAATGACTGGCACATTCTGGCTACCCATCGTGGAATCCAGGAAAATAAGGCCATAAACCAGTTCTGCTCAGCGGCACCTCCCTCCTTCTTCATGTCAGCTTTTAGACCGTAAAGTTGGTGGATGACAAGAGTCGGTGCCTCGTTATCTAGGTTATTTATGGTGATGAAACTACAGCAGGATGCACCAATTTTGGCACACATCCCTCCTCCAGTGCGGTCATCAAGTCCAACACATACTGCTGGTGCATCACCATGAGGAGGATGGTTCTTAATTCTTCCTTGATAACAATTAGGCCAAGCTCAGTATTTTGGTTATTTGAAACCTGCGTGCATTCATCTTCGTTTGTAAGGTGAAGAAGGGTATGTACCCACCCACATTTACTTTGGTGTCAGAAAACAACCTGAATTCCTCTGGCATGTCCTGGTACTGAGCCCAGCCAAAGTAATCAACAGTTTTTTTTTCTCGAGCCTGATGCAAAAACAGTTGTTTACTTCTGTAGCAGATGTTGGCACATCTCGGATAGCTCTTCTCCAGGGATGACCATGGTTGGGGAGCATATGGTCATGAGGGTGCATAGGCCACACCATCTGGGGATGAACTGGGTGTAGGAAACTCTCCACATTGCCAGTAGGTGTCCATCAACATGGAGGTGCCCCATTACATATCTGGTGCGTGCAGTATTGCTTCACAATTTTCGTTTATGCTAAGGGGTATCATTCTTTTCCCTCTGGAATCCAGTCTAAGTGTCCGTACAGTTAGGGTTTGCCCCTTTCCTACTAGCCACGTGTACCTATCTATCTCAGTGCCCCAGTATTTCTGACATGGGGTATCTATGCTGACATTCAACCCTTCCCTTCTAGACTCATTTCTCCTGGTACGATCGAGGTGAATTGCCCTTCACTGTAACTCCATTATTGACTGATTGATTGATTGATGTAGGGGATCCTTTTGTTATTAAAGAATACTTCCCCAAATACGTTAAGGGCCAAACTGGGACCACAGGCAGAGATGGGAGCAGACATGTTTGTGCACTGGCATGGTGGCCTTGCTACCTCCTAGAACCTCTTCCCTGGAAAATCTCAGGACCAAACAGAGTCTTCCCCTATAGTGCCTCGTCTGTGCATCTTGTCTAGTTCTGTTTGAATGTTGCTTGGCTCAGAAACAAGATGTGGTGCTGTGGGGTTGGTTTCATACTACTACTCTAGAGGGCTCTTCTCTACTGGGTTGTATCTTGGCCCTAATCCTACATAGGTACAGATGGATAAGACATTTCACTTTCTCTGGGGCTATTTCTTGGGATAAGTAAAGTCTGTCTGCACACATGGCATAGGGTATCAGCAGGCAGACATTGCATGACTTATCTGTCATCTGAGTGCACATGACAGTCATGTGCTGGTACCATGTGTTGTGTAAGAGTGTGCTGTGTAGTGCATGTGGAATACTGGATTGGTTCAGTGTAAGTGATGTGAGAGAGGTCCCTACTAAAGCACTGTAGAAATCTCAAGTTGGGTTCCATGTGACTGGGCAGATTTCTTGCTACAGATGGATGAGGCTACACCTATGTTAAGCAGATGATATACACGGATGCAGTAATACATAACTTTTGGAACATTGTAGGTCTTGGGGTGGTGCAGGGAGGGGTCATCTGCAGTTTTCTGGCGTCCCAGGGTGTCTTTGATTGGCACAGTGTAAAGAGTCTGTTTGAAGAAAATGTCTGTAAAAAATTGTCTGTGGTCTTTGTTGGCTTGAACCCTTGGGCCTTTTTGGGACTTTGAAGGCTGCTACTGAAGAGGTTGCTGGCCCCAGTAAAGGTAATGCACTTATGGTTTAGCTGCAGACCTGTTGGATAAGAGCTGTGGGCTATAGGTTAGCTTGTTAGAGAAACATGCATCATTACTCAGTGTCAGAAATTCCTGTGTTTGCCTTTTTTGGGGCTTTTCTATGCATCCATTTTGCACAATCTTTGGTGAGGTACTGAATGAGGGGCCTCAGTTTGGGCATCATTTTAGGAATGAGTGAGTTTTATGACATCGGTCACCCGAGTTGTATTGTGTGGGGCATTTGCACTTTCCCCCTCACCCTGACAAAGCTGAATGTTTTAGGGGCACAATCTTCGTGGCCGTGTGGAGGACTCTTTTTGCCAATCACTTTATGGGTGTTGTAGGATCTCTAATACCCTACTTACCTAATGTGTGTGTGTGTTTGTGTGTAGCTTTATCAATGCGGACGGTACCTTTTGACCAGAACATACATGATGTGCCATGAAAGGAAGGGGGCGTGCCGCAATTTGTGAGGTCGTGGCTGATTGCAACGTGTCCTGAGAACACATGTATGCCCTTCTGTTCCCTACACGTGGCGTGTAACGAGGTTTTACCTAATTGAGTTGGGTGTCTTGGCCACGCCCTGTTTCTAGAATCTTCAGTTTTGGGCTACTTTTAAGCTGCTCCCTGCAGGTCATAGGGTGCCTTCCTAAGGTCTCATGTAGTGTTGGTTTTATTGTGGCATACCAGTGGGGGTTGAGAAGCTGTTCTGCAGCCCTGTGTGGTTCGGAGGAGAAAATGACTAGGATTGGACGTATTGCCCACCTTGAACAATGTTCATGAGGCCCTGTGTTATTTGCTTCGACAAGCTGGGTGGAGTGATAAGCGTAGCTCTGCATCTGGTGTGGGGCTTTGATGTTCATCTACAGAGCCCTTTTCCCTTCAGGCGCCCTTCTCTTCCACTGATCCAGGATACTTTGGGTCTGCCACCCTCGCGGGAGACTTCTTACACTGTGACACGCCACATGGAGACAGTGTCCCTAACCTAATAAACAGCCATGTAAATAACGCCTGTTCAAAACCACTTAGGGGCCTAGTCCGCGAGTTATCCATCATCTCATGGAATATTGCGGGGATGAGCAACATCTTTAGGGACATAACTACACCTGAATACCTCGCACAGGGGGACATACTGTGTATTCAGGAAACCTGGGCAAGGGCAACGACCGCCATCGGTGGCTTTTACGAACATTTTAAACCAGCGACCAAAAGGACAATCTTCGGACGCCCGTCAGGGGGCCTCTCTATCTACGTAAGTCATGTGTGCAAAATTAACACAACTGAATTAAAGTTGGGGTCTCCTGATCTTCAAGCCATCCTAATCAGTGGGTTGTCATCGGGTCGAAAATCTCGCCCCTTTTTACTAATTAATTGTTATTTCAACCCAATCAAGTATCAATCCTTCCAGGCCATGGAATCACTTATTTCAATTTTGGAAGAACTTTTAATAAGTTGGAAGGACCAAGACGTAATAATCGCGGGCGACTTCAATCACAGAGGCTTGGGTTTAACTTCGGAGACTCCATCAAGCAAGAAGTCAGTCCCATTGACTGAATTTCTCGCAAATTTTAAGCTGCACTCCACCCATAGAATACAAAAAAAGACCCAACCAGAATGGACCACCATTCCGACCTTTAGAAATGTCTCTACCATAGACTACATCTTTATCAATGAAGGGCTTGCCCACAATCTTTGCAACTTCACAGTGGACGACAGAGAGGAAAGCGATCATAGGCCCCTCCGCGCCACATTCAATCTGGCGCGGGTACAAGCAGAATTACAAGCAGTTATTGGAACTACCACGGGGGAGGAACATCACAATGTGCTTAAAAGAATAAAATGGTCAACCAATCTTAGTCATAGCCTGCTAGACTATGTAGCTAGAAGGGAGGAAGAACCTAACCCAGTTCAAACTAAGAACATCACCCACCTCTGGGAAACTCTGACCTCCGACTTATTGGAACGTCTGGGCAATAACCATCATCCAAGAAGTCGCCAATTCCACTCTGATCCTCGCCGTGTAACATCGTGGTGCCTGTCACAGTGCAAGCGTGCTCTAAACAAGGCAATCAGGGCACTAAAGAAAGGCACTCATTTGTCAGGGAGATATTCCATTGCTGCTCTGCGAACAGACTATAAAAAGAAAGTCTGGGCCCACAAAAAACTGCAGACTGAACAGAATTGGTTGACTGTGTTCTCCTTAATTAAAGGTAATGACAATAGCAAGCTTTGGCGTTTCATTAACAGTCTGACCCCCAGAGGAGAGCAAAAGGAAAATAGTGTTGCAGGGAAAGTGTGGGAACAGTATGCCAAGGGGTTGTATACCTGCGAGTCAAATCAGGCCACTGCAGGAAGCCGTGCGTGGTCCAAGGTGGCGGCGGAAATTATCGAATCCGAAAGAGCTACGTCAGAAGGCGTAAACTCGACCTGCACCGGATCATTCACAGAAATGGAGGTACTAAAGCGCATCAAGGCCATAAGAACTGATGGCGCTCCAGGCCCAAATGGGATTCCGGCCCAGGTTCTGAAAACCGCCTCAGCCTTTTTTGCATCCAGACTCACCCCTTTATTTAACCATTCTTTTGCCACGGCAATGTTGCCATCCTCTTGGAAAGGTTCTATTCTATTCCCCATCCATAAAAAGGGGGACCACACGAACCCGGCCAATTATAGGCTTATAGCTCTCCTCGACATAGAAGCAAAGATTTACGCCCGCCTTCTTCTCAGGGATCTGGAGGATTGGGTGGACAAGAACGGCATTCTTCCGCCCACACAGACCGGCTTTAGGGCCCATAGCTCCACTCTTGACAACATCTTAGCCCTCTCCTACCTCGCGAAGAAGGCCAATACGAGGAACAAACCGCCCCTGTTCTGCTGTTTCATAGACTACTCCACAGCCTTTGACCGAGTGAACAGGGGCCGGCTCTGGGCAAAACTTGACTCGTGGGGGCTACCACAGGCTCTGCTAAAAGCTATAAAAGCGCTCTATGAGGGCACCTGGGTCAAGGTGAAGCTAAGCCCCACAATAACAACTGAAAGAATTGAAACCAACTCGGGCCTCAAGCAGGGGTGCGTCTTGGCCCCCATGCTTTTCAACTTGTATACTGCGGACATGGGGACAGCTCTGAAAGATGCCAACTTAGCACCTCCAAAACTGGGGAGGCTCGTCTTGGGAACACTCCAGTATGCAGACGACACGGTGATCATGGACCACACTAGGGTGGGGCTCCAAAGAGCCTTAAGCAGTTTGGCCCTATACAATAAGTCAAATGACTTACGGATCAACGTGAGCAAGACCAAAATCGTCATTTTTGGCAAATACCCCCTCAAAAAAGAAGCTTCATGGTCTCTGGGGGAGCACCGTATCGTCACTGCCCCATTCTACAACTATCTGGGCACCTGGGTCTCTGAGAGTGCCTCTGCAGTCAAACATCTGAAGGAGCTTAAACCCAAAATTAACAAAACCATTCTGTCGTTAAGACGCTTATGCCACCGCTTGGACAGTCCCTCAGCAGAACCAATGTTGACAGTGCTCCGGGCAAAACTGATCCCTGCCATTTCATATGGGCATATAGCCTACCCTGGTGCATTTGACAAAGTGGTAAACGCTGCCCAAGCGAAAGCCTATAAGATGGTGCTACAGGCCCCTAGATACGCAAGGAACACTAGATTAAGGCTAGAAATAGGCCTTAAGCGACCTGAGCTGGTATTACTGGGGGACCTTTTAAAACTCTATATTAGAGTATTGAAAGCACCAGAACATTCGCTAAAGCACTCCCTAAAATCAATCTTTGATGAGGTGGGCTCCCCCTGGTACTCAAAGGTAGGACAAGCTATTGCAGCATTGAAAATCGAAAGAAGGAGTTTGCCCCTGCATGAAATTCCTTTCTCAGCCTGGGCCCAAGCAGTTAAGCGCCAAGTCCGGATCATCTCCTTTGGACTTGACCTTGCATCTCTTCGGCAAAATCCACTAACTCAGGCCCTGGACAAATCATATATTCCAGGTAAACCCCAACCTTACTTGCAAGATCCAGTATCCACTTGCGCGAGAAAGAAAATTTTGTATTTTCGACTTTTGGCCCTCAGGATCATGGACTTCAACCCCAAATGGGCCCGTACGGATGGCACCCTGGCCTGTCGTCTATGCAATTACCGCAGGGAATCCTGGCTACACTTGCTGTGCTGCTGCACAAAGCTGGCCAATGACCGCCATCGCTTGCTGCTTCCGATTTTATGGAATACGGACTACAGAACTTGCAGAGAGGCTTCGGACTGGTGCCTCTCAGTCTCCACGACCTGTCTGATAGCCAGAGTTGCGAAATTTATACACCAGGTAAAAATGGCACTCGACTCCCACTCAACGGCATTGTCTGCAAAGTAACTGGAAGCCTTTCGCCCCAGTTATCTAATCTGGGCTGGTTTAAAGACCCACGAAGAATCCATCTTTCGTCAACAGCCCTTGGTACATGAATTGACTTTACCGAACTTTCATGTGCCTCCCCTTATCAGTTGGGAAATACTGGTACAACCTATACATCACTCCTTTTAAAAGAACTCTGCTCTGGACAGCTAATCAGGACTAATATGCTAATATTTAACCCAAAGTGACTTTCACTTTTATGTGTGGATGGGACTTGTGAGGGGGTGAGTCTGGACGTTCATAAATCTTTTTTCTTTTTTTTTTTTTTAATCTTATACTGTAAAGATTTTAAGTAATCATGCAGTTTATTAATAAAATTGTCAAATTGTCAAATTGTCACTGTGACACGCTACTCTCACCATTTTGGAGGGACATGATCCCATGAGCAGTCTTAGGATGTTTCGAAGTATTAGGGGAGAGCAGGAGGTCAAATATCTTGCTTATGATGGGAGTCAGGTGTGCGGTTGGGACTTGTTGTACTGCAAGTAACAAACTGAGATGGCTGAATGCTCTGGTGAATTTCCCTACTGATTTGGTGCCAAATTGCTGCTTATTTGTGCATTGACTACAGAGTTCTATGGAGGACACCATTATCCCAAGTGCACGGAAAACCTGGATTCTGGGACCGTAGAGTCACCTTATTTTGGAACCAAAAGTGGGCCTCCACTAGCTGAAGGCCTAGAAAATTGTTGGAGAGTGGGGTCTTTTCGATCTGGGGCTTGCCCTAGTGACTTGGGTGAAAGGACCTGGATGCCCGCTTTTTATGTACTGGATGGGGAGCCACCTGCCCCCTCGTCAGACTGCCATCCCCACGCGGCGATACCAGCCAACACTGCCCTGGGGAACTAGAAACAGATTGGGACTTAGGCCCCTTGAGGCACTTGAATAGCAGATTTTAGCGTAAATTCCTGAATGATTGAATATACTGCAGCCCTGAGTTTTTCCTGAACACAAGTAAAGGCTTGATTTTTCTCCTAATGCTTTGTCAATTGTCTTTATTGTTGGGTTGAGTTTCCTGGTGTTGGTGTGAAGTGGATGGGTCATATTGGGCATTTGAATTGACTGCTTATTTTGATTGGGAAATTGCATGAAGGCATTGCCTCCCCAGACAGTCACCCCTGCCTCCTATGGCTGTGGCCCAGGTGTGGCATGGCTGGGCTCCCTGCATGCTGCAGTTGCCATGTGTTTGACCAACCAGGTAGTCTTTGTTGCGGCAGTGTGTTTGCTGACTGATCTGCTTTTGGCTGAATATGCTGTGTGCCCAAATCGATCTGGGCTTGGGTTTGTGGATGTGGATTTTTAGGGGACTGGCCAATCAAGGGCAGTCTTTTTTAATTTTATTGGACCAGCTTAGAGGTGTCTCTTTGACCTTGATCCTGCTTTTCCCTGTCATGTTCCTGCTTCTTTCCGTATTAATGAATTATGTGGGCCTGTATTTCTCACCAAAGTTTGCTGTTCAATCCTACCATGACATCCTGTTCACTCTGTATTTTGGTGAGCAGTTCCTTTTTGGAGTTGTTGTAGAATAATGTAACCTGAGAGCCTGTGTTGATCCATGCCTGTCCTGTCTTCTGTCCCCATTTCTCCCTCATTCTGCCTAGGAAGCCAATCACGGTTTCTCCAGATTTCATGGTGTCTGCCATCATTCCTTCTATATCTGAGTAGTCAGGGAACACTTCCCTTATAGCAAACACAAGGAGATGATAGAGGGAGTGCTGAAACTTTTCAGACACTCACCCTAAGTCACAGATCAGAGTTGAATCCATCATCTTTCTTTAGCTCACTTTGCCATCCCAGTTCAGACCCCGCTATATGCAAATCAGTCTTGACCATGTGCCTCATGGGAAATGTCCAGTTAGAACTGCCAAGCCAGGTCTTCCCTGGAGCAGAAACAAGCATCCTGGGACTGGTTTCGGGGTAACACCCCTCATCAGCCAGGCTAGCTTGAATCCAGTGGCGAAGTGAGTGAGGGACCCACATCTGGGCATACCCTGCCAACTTAGGGCAAACAAAGCAAACACAAGGAGATGATGGATGGAGCGCTGAAACTTTTCATACACTCACCACCAGTAACAGATCTTGGTTGAATCCATCATCGTTCACTTCCCTCATAGCCATCCATATCTGGTGTCTAAATGAATTGAATGCAACCTGTCATGCTCGGTGTTGGTAAGCTTGACTGCTGGGATGCCTGTGCGGGATAATACTGTGTTAGTCTGTGCTCTGATGATGCTGCTGAGCAGACTCCTCATATTGCCTATTGCTAGGTTTATCCTGCAGGGTTTTTTTCAAAACATGAGATCTATTCTTTTTTCCCTGTCCCTGTCCATCAATGAGGGCAGCTTGGTCTTAAACCCTTCTTTGTCCATCTGAGCCCAAGGCACATATATTATCCCTGATGTGCCTTTCTGTAACAAAGGGTATATTTTGGATTGGAGCCGCTCTGCTGTCTCCTCTCCAACTTAGCCTTCCCATCTTCTCAGGCATTCTTGCATGTCGTGGACATTTCATCTGGGATCTCCCCCTGTGTACAGGATGCACTCTTCCACGATGGCCATGTCCTCTGGTTCAAAGGAATCCCTCCTCCGGCCAGGGTCTATCATACTGGCCCTCTCATTTGGTCCAGTGGGCTACCAGGTAGGAGAATGGTCACACAAAGACCACTCCTCCTTCTCTCAACACTATCTTTCTAGTGGTCAGCTTGTTTGACCAACATGTTCGGAGGGAGCAGCAGACATCCTCATCGCTGCTCTCCTCGTGTGTGTGCAGAGGTGCCATTCTGCTTTTCCTATGTCTCAATTGAGTTTGGGCTAGGTTTCCCTGTTCTCTTATTTCTTGATCAGCCCCTCGCCTACGCTGACGATCTGGTAGAATTTCTGTTTCCAGTGGAGGCCTCCCCTCTAGTTCTATTTTAGGCTTCTTATCATACGGAACCCAGGGTCTAGCTCGGATCTCTTCTGGGTGAGGGTTTGTCACTCTGCTTTCCCTTTGTGCTTCCTAGGCACAAGCTCCTTCTCTCTCCATTCTCAACCTGCGCCTCTCATCTAACTCACACCTAGGATGCCTCCTTCACTCGGTGATGTGCATGGTTCTCCTTGGTAGGGATTTGTCCTGTAGCTCACTTCCTGTCCTAAGTCAGGCCACCTCAAAGACGGCCCAAAGTTCTAACAGTGCCTCGCTTCTGGCCGTCTTCTGCACTATGTACTTGGTCCAACCAAGTGCATAGGGCATGACATCTCTTAAAAAAACTAAACAAATGAATAGGCAGTGTCCTTTTATTTATTAGGACACTGATTATTCACTGATTATTTACAATCAAGACTAAAACAAGTTTATAGGAATCGCCAGACGAATGGCACTCCTACAGATTTAACAGTTACAGAGCCAACTTTCTCATGAATGTAATACGTAGGGATGTCCCCAGAGCTATCATAGTAAGTGCAGATTATTTTATAAATGCACTAATGCATGAGATATTTCTTACAGCACTGCTATCTTGCACAATATCTCCTGTGATTTTACTAATTTGCCTTGTCCTATCATAAACATTTGTTTTATGACCTATGACTCGACTGCACCACATGCATGGCAAAGAGGATAAAGAATACGCTTCAGTTGTGCACAATACATGCTTGGGAGAGGTAGCACTTTTTTCCTTTTTTCAATAGAACACTTTATTACTTAATTTTCCCAACTTTTTTTTAGTTATGATATTACACATGAGAACCCACATTTAATGTAAAAGTTTTTCCTTCAGATTCTGGGAGGTTATTTTTGTTGTCCTGATCCCTCTTCATTATTTGTTTTTATCAGACTCTTCCCATCATACCTACCTCTGGAAGTGACTTATATATTATTTTGTGGTCCTGAAGAAGGTGATAGAGGGAATTATATGTCCACACCGAAATGTGCGTTGACCTCCTGTTGGAAAACAGATCCCAGCCCACAACACTGCAGCGGATAATATTACATACTGTATCTCTGCTGAGGCTTGGTCTGATGTTTAGATTGCTGGGATACTTGTATGAATGCTGAGTATGCCAGAGGTGTAGTGTGAATGGAATATAGAATGAGAGGGTTGGTTTTTGACTGATGGTACTATTGTATTTTTAACAAAATCAAAGTAACTTGTTATTTAATTGTGTCAATATACATAGAAAGAATTAAGAACTGTATTTGTAGACCGTTCACATTAATATGCTGTTTTTCAAACAATTCTTAAGTAATAATAGAGAACTTGAAAAAATATATGGAAAAGAAGATAAAATAAAATTGATCTTATGAAAAGATAATCATGTGTCAATATTGTTTATTATGTGGGCCAGTACCAACAGCATGCATCAGCAGAATTGAAGAAATGCATACTAGTGGTCTAGTGGGTGTATTTTGCTTCCTTTTAGTAGTAATTTTTCCCCCTGCAACCACCCCTGCACCCCCCCTAAACACACCTGTCTAGGGTTTACCTGCTTACAATTGATCGTCATGAGACCATATACTTTAAAAATTGTAAGTGGAGTTTTATTGATCAATAGGTCAACAGCAATCATTCTGTATCATTAGATTGTGATACAAGAGTAATGTTTAAATGCTTATTTACAAGAATAGCTGTTCCATTTTTCTTCTGCCCTGCAGGGTGGTTAAACAGTAGTGTTGGGGGTTAAATTTCACTTTACTGATGGAGTTGGCGACGTTTTGGCCACTCCGTGTTATGCTTGCAGTGTGGAGTTCCAGCCAAATTCCACAAACTGTTGCATGGTTGAGTTTTTTCTTGCACGTAGCACACCAAAGATAAGTGGGTGAGAGAGATTTGGCTTTCTCCATCATGATTTTTGGTCGCTAGGAGGGTACCTGTTGAGATTTCCCCAAAGCGGGAGGTCGCAAAAGTTTGCCGTCAGGAAGCTGCCTCTCGAGTGGAAAATCTACTTGAGCCGTGGCAAAATCAAGTTGAGGTGGTACAGTTAATGCAGATTTTTCAGCAGAGAACAAGCTCTCAGTGCTAAAAATGAGCATGAGCTGCAAAATGTGCCTAATTCAACCCATTCCCGGTGCTCTGCAGAATTCCATGGAGTGAGACTCAACAAGTTCCACCCACACATAATAAGTAGCTGTCCAACACAACATCTATCAAGTTTTAACTTTTTTGCCACTCAAATATGAATGTACCTTGAAAAAACTAAAGACAAGAGGCATTTGGGGAACCAGGAACAGTTGGTTTAATTGAATACTTCGGTTAGGAGCACAGTTACAGAAACGGGTCTGAGGACTGTCTCAAACTATAATTAATCTGAACAGGGTTTTATACATTTCTTTGGTTATCATAAAGTACTTCTGTGGATCCTTTTTTGGTAAAAGAATGCAGGTCTTGTCTGTGGAGTCACAAATAAGGCCACTTATTATAAATGTACATGGGCATCCACCTTGAGAGGCGCGTGAACACTGCATGTACTCTGTGTGTGCTGTGTCCGGATTGGCTTTGTATTCATAACTTCATGGTGCATCTGACTTTATGGTGTTTTGGGAAAGCATGCCCCCCTCTGGCCATGTGTGAATTGTTGGGGCCAATCTTCCTGAGTTTCCTGTTCACACATTTATCTGCCAGCCACGTGCCACCCCAACTATAACCTGTCAATCAGTAACCTCAGGCCTAGGTCACAGAGCCTGCCTGACCATGTACTTCTGAGTTGGGGTTGACGGAGAGTTCATGGCAGACTAATTTGATAATAGTGATGGGCTTTTTGTTCTTATGTACAAATGTATCATTATAAACATTGGCATGGATTTTATCAATATTAACACTTCTGAATCAGCTAAATGTGTTTTTTTCTAAAAGAGCATTATCAGTAAGAAGATTAGCTAGATGTGAGAGGATTATTTGTCCCTTAATTGGGTTACCTAAATGTATAACTTTCCACAAGATTTGTCTGGATTGTACAACAACCTAGCAAATATAGATAATCAATCTTCATAACACAGAAAAAGGTATCACAACTTGTGAACTTGGCAATTTAAAGATAAAAAAGCTTTGAGACGCATGAGAATAAAATTAATAGGACAGAAGGAAGATGAAAGGAGAGTTAATAAAGAAAAGAAGAAAAATAGAGAATAAATAACATGAAAGAATAGACTGTTCAAATACATGACCACAGTAAGACATAACTAAATAGGAAGATCTTCAAAGTCACAGGGATTAGGGAATGTACAGACAAAGACTAATACTGGGATGGTCAAGACATCAGAAATGTATTTCGAGGATGAGAGGGAAGCTGTGAGGAAAATGAAAAAAATTGCTTCATATAGGTACACACAAGAAAGTATATTTCTCTACAATACATCTTGTTTAATAAATAATGATGCAAATAATTTCATAAAATCTTCTCTGCATTGGTGAAGAAAGCTTTTTAGCTTCGCAAGGACAACATATGTTATAGTTTTGCCTTTGTTAGTCACTTTGAGTCTGCAAGGATGAAGGAGGCTGAATCTTGCATTAATAGCCCTCAGCTGTGGACGGAGATCTAAAAAGTGTTTATCCTCTGTTCGCTGTAGCCACATCTTGAGAGAAGTATAGTTATGGGAAGATTATGTCATCTGTTACTTTAACATAACAGCATTAAAAATACATAATAGGTGAGAAAACTCTAAAAATAGAAGAATAACAACTCTATGTTTATAACTGGATTTTGGACCCAATCTGTGTACACATTGAATATTTAAGACTGGAGATGAAGGGGGATCGAAGACCTTTGAAATAAACTCCTTGAAATAATGAACAGGATAAGATCCCTCCTTTTCTGGTAGTCCATACATTCTAAGATTGTTTATACAACTTCTGATTTTCAAGTCTTCTGTGTTTCTCCTCCAATCATTTATTTTCAGTTGCATTTTTTCTATTTTGATGTCTTTATCATGATCATCGCTGACTCTCTGTTCCAGCTCCAAAACTAATTTATTCATAAATGTCCATTTAGTTTTAAGAATGTGTAGAGAAGTGGTAGTGTCCTTCATAAATGGATTTAATGCACATATTTCCTCAAGTATTAACTCCATTGAAATACACGCAGAAGATTTAACTGGAGAAGGAGGATCTTTTTTTGGTCTTTTATGAGATGCTAATCGGGCTTGTTCAACTGATATTCAGGACTTTTGTAATGGTCACATTGAGAGAGTCTTCCTTGTGAACTGGGGCCTCCTCCAATTGGGTTGTTAGTTGGTTATCTCTTAAGGTATGCCGAAGTTTCCACCAGCGTAAACTTTATATATAAATTGGTAGATAAGTAGCAGTGAAGCAAAAATCAGTATCACAATTAGGGAAATAGATGCATAATAGGGAAGACATGTGGCTTAGCTACATGAGGTAGCAAGGAAGATACTCTCGGTAAATACATTTTCAGTCAATTTAATCTAATTCAAATATAAATAAGAAGCATAATAAAAGTACCTAAGGAAGCATAAGGCTACGCACAGGTGGGTATCCTTCTGAGGTGGAAACAAAAAGGTGTCCAGTAGAGCCTTGCTAGGGAGGGAGACATAAAAACTCCAGAATATTTCAAAAGCAGGACAAAAATTAGGTGACTATGAGACCATTACCTATTATAAAGAAGCAGGCATTGTTGTTGAATCATTGCTGTAGAAATTTGAATTAGCGTACCCATTTTTCAAAATTGTGGCTGCAAGTGCTGACAGAGTTGCATTAGAGGAGATATATAAGCAAAGTTGCAATTTGCAGGTAATATAGGTTAGCTGATGAAGGAGAAACCAGAGATGTACATTCCAAGACTTCTCCATGCCAAAAAATGTAAGATTCCTACGAGCAAAGTGTCCTACATCCAGACCATGATATGGAGCTCCTCACCTATGCGGCCAACTTTGTTGGTGCTCAAGACACACCCAGCATTGCAACATTAATGACCATATGTTTACGCTCTGCTCCTTTCTTTATATCTTTTTGGATTGTTATCCAGGACCACAATTTGAAGTGCTCTAAATCACCTGTTTATACATGGTTTTGTGGTATACTTACCCCTCACAACCCTAGTTCATAACCCTGGTTCTTCCATCCTAACTCACCTTTCCTTTTGATAACTTTACTTTAACTACAGTTCAAATGATGAGCACTTCTCACTTACTAAACCACAAGATGGCCATGGTCTTCACTCTATGTTGCTTGGTCATTTCTACATGTTCTTTCAATTGCCTATTCCACAACGTGAATTTTCCATTATGTTACAAACAAGGTCATTATGATATTACACCCACTGGTAGCTTTTGCCTATTCAACCACAAGAATCTTCCAGTTTGTTAAAGGGGAGGTAATCATGAATCTACACACTCTGGTTGGCTGTGCTTTTTGCATTACATCACATTAACTTTACTTTCTTTGTGGTTTAATAGAATATCTATTGAGGCGATCTGACTGAACAGTATTTTGATGATATCCCTTCTGTCCATTTGTTCTCTTGATGGAAATTGCATCATTGAACAACCTTCCTTAAAAAATATTTTTGGGAATGTTATTGCTTAAAGACTGACACCTCATTACTAGGGGACCGATTCCGATGTCGGACGGACTGGAGTTCCCTCCGACATCGGTCAGGAACTGGAACCGAACGCCGTCTTATCGTCGGTTCCAGACCTGCAAGTAGAATGCGACTGAACAATACTTAACAATGGGAGCATGCATTCCGAATGGAATGCATGCTCGCATCGTTAAGTGCAGAGGTGCAGTTCATCCCTGTCCCCGTGGCAGGCACGCCAAGGAGCAGCGATCAACAGGGGTGCACCATCGGTGCCCCCTAGGCCACCATTCGGAGGCCTTGCACCAATGGGGGCCCTGCTGCGGGTCACCAAAGACAGTTTCCCACTGCCTTTCTGTGTCAGAAAGGCTGGCAGAGAAAGGCAGTGGGAAACTGCCATCGTACTACCTCGGCCGGAAAGAGCCAGACAGGGGAGTACTGAAGGGTCTCCAGATGGCGGACGAAGCCATCTGGAAAACCGAATCTGATCCCTTTCTGACTGAGTGCATTGGTATCCAAACAGCAGAGCATTATTAATAAAATATAATGAATTTGCCGTTAATAATTTTGCACATTTTTAGGATTGTCATGTTTGTCACTTAGCTTGTAATGGGACTTTAACTTCACATAATCATGGCTTTAATTTGACATGGATTTATGCACCCTTGCAGATATGTCTCACCTTGTTTTCACATTCACTTCTGTCTTAATCTTATATTTAAAATGTCCAATATACTATTTTTAGAGAATTAAAATAATCGTAGACTGGAATATATTTACTGCTGGTTGACAAATTCTTTATATATCGTTCCTATCTAAGATATGGTGATGACCTTAATAGTTTTCCCTCCTTAGTCGACATGTTACTATCTAATTTCAGCTATATAAAACTTTATTTTTATGCCAAAAGAATAAATGAGGGCAGACGAAAATTGGCCCTACACCTAAACATACCTGATCAAACATATGAAATTATCGAGCGACCTAGCGACATAACATTTCCACAGACATATAAACAGGCATAAAAAAGGTACAATCTTCTGCTTTTCTACAGTCTAGCTCTTCCCATTCAGATATTCTTAAGATATTTTTCTTTACTTTTTCTATATTTTTTAATGTATAGAGAAACACTGGTGTACAGAAGTATGAATTTGGTAATCTGTAAAATAAAATGTGAAACTGCAACAATCTCATGGTATTCACTTTTATATTTCTATATCTTTTCTATTTTTGTCCTCAGTTTTTGTAATGTGTATTTTACAGCCTTGAAATAGTGACTCAAAGCAGGAGTATCTGTACCATGTCCTGAATAGAGCACAGCTAATGGGACTGGGTAATTTCCACTAGAGATCAATGGTTTAAGCCCATAAAAGAGACTCTGAGAACTTCTGTATGATTGTATAATAATTTGTAAATTAATGGAGTATGTCTGTTGTATATCAGAATGTACAAAATAAAATTCAACCCCCACTGGACACCAGAGGTGCTGTCATGAGTCTGTGACACTTCCTTGCATCTGTCCAGTTGAGTGCAGATTTGCAGCCGGCCAGAATATCTATCCTGCTGAAAATGGAGACAATTAGGCATGCAGGCATTAGGGGAGAGAGTGTCCAGGAAGAAGAACTACTGTATGACTACCAAAGAGGGAGGAGGCTAGGGGTCATGCACTTGACCATGTGGGATTGAGGGAGTTGCCCAGTGATCTAGATTTGAGTGCTGGAAAGTGAAAGAAGATTGTGTGTTGGGTGTCCCAGCGATAGGAATATTTTAAAGAACAAGGGAACCCAAGGGTTTTAAGGGACCAAGTGAATAAGTATTTTTAAAGGAACAAGTCGCCCTCATTTGCAAAAGAGCACAACATAGATTCATAGAAGTATATTGAGATCTATGTAGGGTGTGCAAATGAACACTACAAATGTTTCTTTAGTTAAAATGAACAGCACAATGATAGAGTGGGAAAACCAACACAAAAGAAGTTAAGAAACTTCCAAACCCAGGCATTACATATCTATTTTGCCTGGAGAGTTGTGTTCAATACCCTCCAGGACTTGAGCGGGTGAGGTCGCGGGTGCTGGTTAAACTCCTTCATCCTAGCTTTAATGTGGGACTGCTCCTTGCATTTGCACTTCGTTCCTGCTGCTAAAATCGTTTTTAACTTGTATTTTGCTGTTTTTAAATCATTTTAACCCATGATATTACACTAGCACTAAGCTCTTACCTGATTTTTGGCGCCCAGCTGCCTAAGCGGAAGCCAGCTGACGAGGCTCGTTCAGTTACGGCAGTGGTTAGCGGGGTCTGGAGCCATTGGAGGTTAACGCTCTAGTGCAGGGAGGCTACATATTCTGACGCTGCCGCGACCGCTAGCACTGTTTTGCCTGGAGGGTTGTGTTTATACCCTCCAGGACTTGAGCGGGTGAGGTGACGGGTGCTGGTTAAACTCCTTCATCCTAGCCTTAATGTGGGACTGCTCCTTGCATTTGCACTTGGTTCCTGCTGCTAAAATCGTTTTTAGCTTGTATTTTGCTGTTTTTAAATCATTTTAACCCATGATATTACACTAGAACTAAGCTTTTACCTGATCTTTGGCGCCCAGCTGCCTAAGCGGAAGCCAGCTGACGAGGCTCGTTCAGTTACGGCAGTGGTAGGCAGGGTCTGGAGCCATTGGAGGTTAATGCTCTAGTGCTCGACGGCTACATAACTGATGCAGTCGCGACCGCGGAGCGGACACGTGCAGGGGGTGCACCGCGGGCACGCCAAAGGCGCGCACAAGGCAAGCCCGTCTGCGCCCCTCCGCGCTCGGATCGGGCTCAGGGCCAGGTCCCTCGCCCCTTGCTCACCAGGTCTCTTAAGATATTCTAGTGCAAGGCTTCATGAGTTAAACCCTCAGAGATTCGCGATGGACTGCCCTAAACTTTTCCCTCACATCTCTTCGGAGCACTCGCTCAAACCCTGTGCCAACTGCTTTATTCCTCTTCCTCATTTCCTGGCACTTCCTATTAGGGCCCTTTTCTCTGACCACACGATCCCTTCCATGCCTAGGAGCGACTTGAAGATTTTAAATGCCTGTTGCTCAACTCCAGATCTTTGGTGAAGCACAGTTCAGAATGCTGCCGGTTTATAGAAACTAACAACATCAAGTTGGCCTTCATTACGGAGGCCTGGACTGACATGGCCTCCGGCCCGGATATAGATAAAGCCACCCCCCATAACTATCTCTGCCATACCTTAGACAGACCCGTTAGGAAAGGGGAAGGTCTTGCCGTCATCTACCACAATAGTTTAACTCCCACTTTCGAGGTAGCCTCTAATGGCTCATGTGAGGCTCTATCCATCATGTTTCGGTTCGGCCCCCATGACTCCTTGAGAGCAAGGTGGCTTCCTTGATGCACTTGGCCCTTTTTTAGAAGTAGGTTGCTGTACTAAATCTTTCACCATTCTTGGGGATTTTAATTTTCACCTAGAAGATGCCTCCGATTCTGACACCGTTAGGTTGCTCGAAATTATGGGGGCGGGGTAACCTTTTGCAGCTTGTTGCTGGCCCCACCCACTTGAAGGGTCATACCTTAGATGGAATTTTCACTAATTCTTCCACTCTGTCCATTTTAGACATTCTACCGATTCCCTTGTCTGATCATGCGGCCATTATCTTTGGAATTTCCTCTTCCACCACCTCTGTGTCTAACCCTAAACCCAAAGGTAAAATAGCCATTCGTTCATGAAAACATATAAACCCAGTTAATTTTGAATCCACCTTGACTGACTCAGCCCCTCCTCTTTCCTCTAACACTGAAGAAGCCACAACTAGGTATGAGGACTGGATCAGGGCGGCCTGCCACAAACTGGCCCCGGTCAAATGGTGTTCCACCAGACGACTAATTCCATCTGCCCCTTGGGTCTCACAAAAAATCTTCAAGAACTCAAATCTGAGTGTAAGAAATTGGAGCGCAAATGGAGAAAGGACTACAACTTAAATGATAGAGGACTTTTATAAAACTAGCCTCTTAGCATATAAGAAAACTCTGGAGGAAGAAAAAAAGGCTTATTTTTCAGCCAAAATTGCTAATGCCAAAACTTCTGCTAAGGAACTGTTCAATACAGTAACTCTGCTTTCGACCCCCTCCAAGCCCATTGGGCTTGGTGACATCGAATTTTGCAACACGCTTGCCACTTTCTTCTTAAATAAAGTGGATACCATCTTCTCCGCTTGTATTAACCAAACAAGTACGGCGAGTGTTAGAAATCCTCTGACTATTTTAACACCACCTGCTCCCATTTTCAATTCTTTCTCCCCTCTGACCGTTCCGGAGGTCTGCACCCTGCTAATGGGTTGTAGATCCGGGTCTCCCAAGGACCCCTGTCCGGCCTCAATACTGAAGACGGCTCCTGCAACCATTTCTTACTCCTTGACCCCTATACTTAACCAGATTTTGAGCTCTGGGCACTATCCGCTGTCCAGGAAAACTGCCTCCATACTCCCTCTCCTAAAAAAAAAAACACTTAGACCCAGCTGACCCCAACAACTATCGGCCCATCTCACGCCTTCCCTTGCCGGCCAAGATCCTGGAGAAGGCCATGAACATGCAGTTAAGCCGGTTTCTGGATACCAATGACTTGCTGGATCACTCTCAGTATGGTTTTTGGGCAGGGCATAGCACGGAGTACGCCCTGATAAAAACCACGGAAGAAATACGTGAAGCGGTCGACCTGGGCGGATCAGCCATTTTGATTATGCTAGATCTGTCTGCAGCCTTCGACACGGTTCATCACGACCTATTATTGAACCGTCTGTCGAAGTTCGGGGTCCAAGGAGTTGCTTGGGACCTACTAAAATCTTTTTTGACTGACAGAACTCAAACGGTGGACCTGAACGTGGAATGATCTAAACCTTTTCTCCTTCCATGTGGAGTCCCTCAGGGCTCCTCCCTTAGCCCGACTCTTTTTAATATTTATGTAACACCGCTGGCTGCCCTTATCCGGTCTTTTGGCCTGCTTATTACCTCTTATGCGGATGACACCCAAATTGTGTTATCCGTACAGAAGGGGAAGGAACAGGGACTTGCCTCCAGCTGTCAAAATTGTATGGCTGCCACCTCTAGTTGGATGACAGCCAATTGCCTAAAATTGAACTTGGGCAAAACCGAGGTGATAAGCTTTGGTAAAAACCCCAATCTCTGGTCCCCAGCCTGGTGGCCGAGTGAGATGGGGCCCCCACCTGCTCCCTCTCGATCTGTAAAAAATTTGGGTGTGATGGTGGATAACACCCTCTCTTTCGGGGATCAGGTTAGTAAAGTGGTTTCCACTTGCTTTTTTATCCTTAAGACTCTGAAAAAAATCAAACCCCTTCTGGAGGAAGATAGTTTTAGAACGGTAGTCTCTACTCTAATTTTATCCCGTCTTGACTACTGCAATAGTCTTTATTTGTCAATAAACAATAAACATCTTAATAGACTTCAGATGGCTCAAAATGTGGCAGCAAGACTGCTTACTGGCACGCCAAGAGTGGTATCAATTAAGAAAGGGATGACCCATCTTCATTGGCTCCCAATCAAAAAAAGAGCCCAATTTAAGGCCCTTTGCACGGTTTTCAGAGCCCTTCAGGGAACAGGTCCCATGGATCTGAGAGAACGGATCCACTGGTACACCTCCAGGAGAGCCTTGCGGTCATCGGAAGCCAAATTGGCAGCAGTTCCAAGGGCAAAAAAGGCCAGCTGGGGTGGCAAGAGCCTGGTGGTCAGAGCTACCTCTGCCTGGAATAAACTTCCATATTACCTAAGGTCTGCCACGGAACTCACTACTTTCAGACGAAATTTGAAGATTTGGTTGTTCACAGATTAATTTTTCGGTCTCCTTCGGGAGGGTGAACTTTTCCTCCAGGGAAACAGTGTGCAGCGCCAGGACACCCTCGGGTAACAGAGCGCTTTATAAACTTGCATAACATAACATTATGTGACTACAATGAAAACACAATAGTTATGTCACAAATACTCTTAAAGTACCTCTGCTCATATGAGCAAACACAAATCAACTGCCTGAGTCATGGTACTATAGTTGACAATGTTTCGATCCCTAAAATGATTTAGGGATCATCATCAGAACATAAGTCCGTTATGATAATAAAAGAAATAAGGAAAAAAAATTGTATGTTAAATTGCATCCAATCATTCTCAAAGGTAAGCATGAGCAAGCTATCCCTCCCATCTCTATCTTAAAAGGGACACACCTATTCTAAGAAACATAAGTCAAAAGATAATTTAGAATATAGAAAGGTGTCAGTTGCCAAACTCCAACCATGGGTCAGTAGCATAAAGCCACGCAGAACACAAGAAGAAGTCTGCACCTCATGAAGTCCTAGGGGGTCGCTCTGTCCCTCAACTGCGTTACAACATAAGATATTAGTTTCAACCAAGGTATACCATGCGATTCATTCCAGTCGTTTTCCATGATTCCAGCACAAATTGGCTCCTGGCAGCACCTTGATCATATCGATAAATTGTTACTCCATTCATCCTTGGCCATTCATCTCCTCTGTCATTAGAACTTGTCTCCTTGCTTGCTACTGCATTTCTCCTTGCCAGGATTTGTCTTCTCAATCAATCTGTCAATCAAAAATACTTTATTGTGCATTAAAAATGCATAAAGTACATAAAATGTCATTTCAAACAATTATTAATACATTAACACCTCCTTTAAACTCAAATAATTTATGATCAGATAAAAACCCTATAAGATATCGATAACATATAAAATCTAGTTTAACCCAGTTCAGCTAATATCAGTTGATCCTGGAGATGAATAACATATATACTGCAATAACTAGTGAAATTTATACTTCATAAGTGCACAACATACATAGCCACTTTCCGCCTTTTACACTAAAATCAAAGAAGAACTCCAAGCATTTAAGGAGTTGATTTCTAAACAACCATGGCTCTCTAGAACTACAAGACAGCCCAATGCTAGCGGGCCCTTGATGCACCCAACAAACACCTCTATTCCGTTCCTACCCGGCCGGAAATCAGTTCCCTCCATTAATAATCCAACCCGCCCACGCCGAAGCACCAATTCGCTTTCAGAGTGGGAGCTACTATCTGTACTTCACTCATATGCCCCTGCCCTCACGAACCCTATCACGCCCTCGTCCATGACCATTCCAACGATCCCCCTCAACCCACACAGGTCCATCAAACATAACAATAGAGGCGTCATTGACAACAACCTAAAAAGAGTCCCCCTCATTCAAGAACCTACTTCATCCCTCATCACGCCCCGCCTCAAATGCATCCTCTTAAATTGTAGATCGGCGGCTAGACACGCAGCAGATATAGCCGACCTCATTCTCTCACAAGATCTGGACTTGATACTGCTTAACGAAACCTGGCTAAATGAATCCTCCTCACCTATCATCGACATACTAGTACCTCCTAACTATGACATCATCAGATTGGATAGAACTGATAAAAACAGGTGGAGGCATCGCTTGCATACACAGGAGTAGTATCTCAGTAAACAGATCACTTACACCGGTATTCCCTTCCTGTGAATACATATGCCTCAACATCACCAGTAATGACAAACCACTTTGCTCCTTACACACGATATATCATCCACCAGGTGACAACCTGGCCTTCATCGAGCACGTCATGGACATGGTATCAACAAACACCGGGCGCCAAAATACACAAATATTCCTAAGCGACTTCAATCCCCACTGGAATGACCACAAGGATGTCGTGGTGAATAGCCTCAAAAACTTCTTAGATGACCTAGACCTTACCCAAATATGCAACAGCCCCACACACGACAAAGGCTCAATACTGGATATAATAATCTCTAAATGAGATTGCATTCAGATAGACTCGATCCAACCTTGTGACTGGTCAGACCATCATATCATATCTTCTTTATCAAAGAAGTAGTGAAACTGAACTTGGTGCAATCCACAAGACCTAAAGTCTGGAAAAGAGATACGAAAAAAATAAACCCTAACACTTTTCCATCGTCCAGTTACAACCTACTCCTGCCTCCCACGGGATCGTTGGAAGTCCATGACCTTACCAATCACTACCTTAATTCCATGACCAGGATAATAAATGAGGTAGCCCCCCTGCAACTAAAGAGAGCCTCCATAAAGGACTCCAAACCGTGGTACAATGGCACGCTCAACAATGACAGACGCTCTCTCCGAGCTTCGGAACGCACCTGGAGGTCAACTCCTTCAGCCAACCACCTAAATACACTAAGGCAAAAGAGAAACGCTTACTTCAGAAAGATCAAGCGCACTAAAGCAGAATTCTTCAGCCACCAACTAGACCAGGCAAGAAATCGTCCCAAAAAACTCTTTGAACTAATCAAAACCCAATGTAAGGACACACCTCAATGTCCACAACACTTAGATTGCCGGCAACCCAACTGTGAAGAATTCTCTGCCTTCTTCACCCTGAAGACAGATAATATCAAGATTGACCTCCTCAATAATCTAAGCCTACACACGGGACCGCGCACGAAGTCCTCCCCAGAAATGCCAATTGCACTGTACCACTTCCCATCACAGCCTAACCTTAAAAACGACGCCGACTGGTCATCCTTTTCGACATACTCCGAAGAAGCCATAAGTAAAATACTTGGTGACATGAACCGTGCCAATCACTTTGCTGATCCTCTACCCGCTAACGCCGTTAAAAACCTAACACCACTACTTCTGCCCCTCTGGACTAAGATCATAAACAGTTCACTTCAACAAGGCTGCATCCCGGACACCCTCAAAGTGGGGCAGGTCTCACCCATTCTAAAGAAACCCACGGCTGACCCGACGGACCTAAACAATTATCGCCCTATCTCCAACATCCCTACACTAGCCAAACTCTTGGAAAAATGTGTACACCTCCAACTGACAAGGCATATTGACCACTTTGACTTGCTTAATAAATACCAATCAGGATTCCGAGCAGGTTACAGTACTGAATCAACCATGACACTTATAATTGATGACGCGCTACAAATCCTGGATCAAAACGGAGCCTGCCTACTCACCTTCTAGACCTATCCTCAGATTTTGATACGGTCAAGCACGAGATCCTGCTGGATCTCCTGAAGCATAGAATGGGTTTATCAGGTGCAGTGCTGAACTGGTTTACCTCATTTCTCCAAAATCGAACACAACAATCCAAATCCAACAACACCATGTCAAAACCCGTACCAGTTACACTAGAAGTACCGCAAGGGTCCTCTTCATCTCCGACTTTGTTTAACCTGTTCATGGAACCCCTCACTGAACTTCTTCAAGCATCTAACGTGCACTACCACATGTACGCGGATGACACGCAACTATACCTCAAGATCAACACCTTAGAAGACATCAAACTGCTCAACAAAACGCTTGGTTACACCCAGATATGGCTGGCAAAAAACCATCTCAAATTAAATGCCCAAAAAAACGAATTCCTGCTTATAGCTCCACCCGCCCAAGTCCCTGTAATGCAAGAGTGGATACACCTTACGGCACTCAATGTTCAACCAATCATCGTAGACTCAGCCAAATCACTGGGAATAACTCTTGACAGTAACCTCAATATGCAAAAACATATCAGCAATGCTATAAAGGGAGCTAACTACCAGATCAACACACTGAGGAAGTTGAAACCTTTCCTACCAAGCAAGGACTTCAAGCAAGCAGTACAAGCAATAGTTATCCCCAGAGTGGATTACGGAAGCGTCTCTCTCTGCGGCCTACCCAAAGCAACCACGGCACCACTAAGAGCCTCAATCAATGCCGCAGCGAGACTCATCACCGGTTCTAAAAGAAATGCACACATCTCACCAGACCTCAAATCACTGAATTGGCTTCCCCTGGAAGCCAGAATTCATTTGAATATAGCGTGTATGACGCACAAAGCCATGCACCACAATGCACCTAGATATCTAACACAGAAGCTGACAATCTCTGGTGGGTTCAGATCTTCCAGAAGTGCGGAAAAACTATTACTAAAACCACAGCGTTTCAACAAGAAAAAAACATACAACCGTACCTTCTCAGGAATGGCACCAAGAATCTGGAATGCTTTACCATCCGAAACCAGACTTAACCCCTCTATTGTCTCATTCAAAAAGGAAGTAAAATCAATTCTCATGGCCAAATTCACCTGAATAAGGCCCAAAGTTTTGTGACGAACTACTATAGCGCTGCCATTACCCTGACTAGGACAAGGGACCTGCTAAGCAAGCTGGACATTCCATCTTCCTGTTGCTTGTCGCAAGAGGATAGCGTCCTGTTGTACCTGATCACTTTGCTTTTGTAACATGTTTGTGTATAGATGCTTCAATTTGACTTTGGTTTATGTATGAACACTTGATTTACTGTTAAGCGCTCTGATACCTGCAAGGGTCTTGTCCGCGCTCTATAAAACTTTCAAAATAAATAAATAAATACACTATCTGGTAGCTGCCTAACTTATCTTTCTCTTCTTGAACTATCCAGACTTGGGAACATCTAGTTAGGATAGTTTATAAGGTGGAAGCCCTTCTAGTTGTTATGTCCGCTTGCCAAACTGCCACCATGACAAAACACACAAATGGTGTTTCCAGTTGTTGGAGAACTAAATGTGCTGAGGTGTAATTGTTTGCAATACTGGTACAATACACTTTTCCCTCTCTTTTCCATAGAAAGCACAACAAACAGGATATTTGAAATTGTTTTGTTTAGATGATGTATCACATGGGCACGCAGGAAGGTGGTTAAATGAGTATGTATTTGCCGGGTAACCCAACGGTAAAGGGATATAATTTAGGTAGAATCTTGTCAGCAGGTAGCGATAGTGAGGCTTCACAAAAAAGGAGAGATAGGAAGAAGCCCCATGTAACACAGACGGTAAGGCTTGATATGTTACTGTACATTTTGCCATATTCCTTTATCATCTTGCATGATAACTTTTAGCTAAAAAGATATTTTTCAGTCTTGATTTAGGATGATTCGTTTTCTCATACTTTGCTATCTAACTAAAGTAAAATCCTTCATTATGAAAAAATTAAGCCTTGTCCCCACCTGAAGTGGGAAACAAAAATACAAGCAATTACATTCTACATTGAAGATTAAATACAAATTAAATGTTCGACTCTAACTTTAGCTTGTACTGAAGCAGTTCTCGAGTCCCTAATTTAACTCAACGTAATAGTACACTGGGTTACATGTATGTGCACATTACTAAACATATTGCAAATAAATTTTCTTAGTAAATAAATAAATTCAAATGATTACATTAGAATGTGATCCTCAAAATACATCAACATAAACATAGTTCTCATTATATAAATTAATGTCTAAACACTAATCTACAAATGCATTGTGTATTAATGTTTCAGGATAAAACACACTGTAACTCAAGTTCTCCCAATATACTAATATGAAATTATTACAGAAACTTTATTAATCACATCTCTAAACACATTATTTAATTTGTCATGAGCGTTCACTTGGGGCACATTTAAATATGCAATACTCCATCTTCCATTGGTGACATTAATCACACAAAATATATTTGAGTGCCAACTATGCATGATTATGTTGCACTCCTACAGTATCTTAGGATGGAATCAAAATTATGCTGCTCCACTACTTTTCACAATATTGCTAAAATTCTGTGACTTCGATTACACATGTACTTTGTTTGCCAAATAAACATTTAACTTGGAGATTAGATATATAAAATTAAGTATATGTCAGTAAGCATATGTGGGACATCTGTTATATTCCACTACTTCCTAAATTATAAATATTTTATTGATCCGTCCGGTGTCATAAGTATAGCATGCTGAATTGAGGTTGACCCTTAATTTAGCATAGTACTCTGGTCATAATGGTAAATGGTTAAACGTAGACGATTCAATGGAAAATAGAGTTAGTCCTATACATGGACTTCACTAAGAAGTTGCCAGGGGTCCCAGTTGCAACCCCTGGCTTGCCTCTTGCTACCCCTGGCAGGATCCTTGCAACACCTGGCCTCCAATATCAAATTGTTAGCACCAATAACAGAAGAAAGCTGGGCTCTGATGAGCCCTGGTTACTTACTTTTGTCACTTGAGACATGTCTACATGTGCATGCGGGTGGTGACCTATGAAGTCAGAGATAATTAACATTACATACTGCTTTTTTATATGACCTGCTACACACAAACAAGAGATCTGGAAACATCTAGAGCTTCAATGTTCAACTTGGGGAAGAGGAGAGGTGTGGCATCTTCCATCATGGCAACACCCTAGGGCTCGAGAGCACCAACCTCAATGTAGCCTGGAGGAAGAATTTATTGTAAGAATCTGCAGAAGGTCAATCAGGCCACTACACATCCTCCATGTTGTGTGAAGCAATTAAAACACAGAAGGAGTGTGGTCCACATATCTCTATAGTGGTACAAAGTTGTTGTGGCCAGGGAAAGCATGTATGTCCTGATGTCGTTCTTTATTGTAAATGTCACCCTTGGGATTGACTGATAGTGGCTGAGCAGGCACCCCTGTGTGCACTTAACAGCATGAACAGAGCGTGACCCTGCTGCTGACCATGGCTTATGCTGCAAAAGTGATGTGAAAAAAACATTTTTATTGCATCAACAATTCAGACTCAGAGGGACGTGGTCTACTGTCATTATCTTCACAGACAAGTAAAATGAAAAGTGTCTGACATTGCACAGTTTTCGCGTATCACATTGCAGATGGTAGTTTAAATGTAAGTTTACATGTGTGTTTGTATATGCGTGCGGGCCTTTGAGAAATTGGGTTGTTGGCTGAGTAGGGTGAAACACTGCTGAAGCAACAGCCACAATCCTGTCAGGGTGAACCACAAAATTTCACTAAATTAATCTGCCCCAATGTAGTATGGCACAAAAGCAGTCAAGCTTAACCTAGAGGCAATGTGTAAAGTATTTATACAGCACAGACAGCAATAATATGAAAATAAAACACAAGAAAAATCCCACACTAATTTAGATAAATAAAATGAATTTTTTATAAATTATTTGATACCAAATCAGTAGAACCTGAGTTATGAGTTCAATCTAAGTACTTTATTCAACTCTAGAAACAGCAAATCCACATATACAAAGATTACAGATTACAAAAATGACTAGTATTTACCAGGAATCTTAAAAACAATAAAAAATTGCTTAAAATGCCATATATAATCTCATTTGTTCCTAGGGAAAGCAAGTATTCCAGTGCCAATTTATGATTTATGATCCCTGCTGCAAGTAATAGTGGGCGAATAAACTGCCTCCTCTGAAGGGTATAAAATCTGCAAAATAGGATAAAGTGCATAGTGCTTTGAGATGAACAACTGTCACAGGGACAAATGGGAAGTGATGCAAACCATGAGCCGTGAATAGGAAAAGTAAATAAGAAATATATAGTTTTCAAACGAAGCCTAGTCAGCAAAGATTTCCACCTTTACTTTAGGTCTATTTGCAATTATAAGGCAGGTTCCCTTTTTTTGCTCGAGAAAAAGGCTCTAGGTAGTCAGTTAAATTACATATTGGGCTTAACCGTTCGTTACTTTGATAAAAAAGTGATTTAATAGTGGGACGATACATGTCTTAGGGTGTCTGGGTTTGTATAATATACTATGACACACAACCTGGCAAAAATCATTTTAACATACCTCGGCCAGGGTATATATAGGCTGTTATCCAGCTCATGCAGTCTGCCAGTATTGTCCTGCAAAGAGTGGCCTTTGGATTATTCCAGGTTTTTACACAGAGCAACAATGGTTGTAATGTGATATGGCCTTTCAGCTAACTCAAACCGACTTCCTCATGACAGAAAGAGACAGAGGAGCTCTGGGGCACTGAGAGAAGTCTTCTCAAAAATGTATTTTGTGTGATTTGCAGTGCTTTGCAATTTACATGTCCCCAAACACCGGCCCCAAAAGTTACCAGTTAAAGACGTTTGCTCTTATAAATACATACGATCTCTTTGGTTGGCTTGTGGCACAATCTTTTAGCAAACCTGAAAATGGCATCAATCAATTTCTGAAATTGCATAGCTCTAACATTTAAAATACATTTCCAATTAAAATCTACATCAAATGGTACTCCCAGGTAAGTAAAGTGCAAAACTTTCTTGATTTCTTCACCTCCTAATAAGAATTTCCTTGTTTTAGGTTTTCTTGGCCCACATTTCATTATAAAAGATTTAGGGGTCTATTGCTTTGTACGCCCGCCTCCGCAACGGCAAAAGGGACCACCCACCGTAGGTGCCACCGTAGGCATTAGGATGTGTCCCCCACACTGGCGGTCGCATCATGTATTTTTTACATTGCGGCGGGCGGTGATGCAGCATGTTGTGCATTTGAATGCACAAGGTGACAGGCACCGCGTGGTGCCTGCCACCTTGTGCATGCAAATGCTGGGGGTACCATAGGTACCCCTCATGTACACCTCCCACTCCCCCAACACCCTGAGGGACCGCTACAAGCCCCCAAACAGCAAAGTCCACAAGCCTTTCCATGGCGGCATTGGCGAGTGCCCGCCTGCATCTTAATATGGATGGCGGTGTCTTGTAGACACTGCCACCATGTTAAGGCACTTTTCCACCCAGTCGACTCGTCGACCGGTGGAAAACTGGCGGACGGTCTTCCCGTCTGCCGGGGTCCCCCCGCCATCGCAATGTGGTGGGGGGAAAAGGTAGGCGGGTGGTGAATGTTGGCGGGCGGATCACCACCGCCATGCGGGTGGTGGCGATCTGCCCACCAACATAATCGGCCCCTAAGTACGGTTAACTTTTAGCCCCAAGTCATTCATGAAAATATTAAAGGATTCAAGCAATATTTGTAGGCCATTAGCTGTCATGGCTATCAGGACAGCATCGTCAGCATATAGTAATACAGGTATTTGCCACAAGTTAAACATTGGGTGTCCTTCCCCACCTGACATAATTGGTCTCCCAACCCATTAATATATAAAACAAAAAAGAATGGGGCCAGGACACAACCCTGCCTTAACCCTATCCCAGAGGGGAATTATTCAGTTAGATCCCCCTTATTATTATAGCATACTGAGGCTGAGGTGTATTCATGAAGCCTACTGAGCAAGGTGACAATTGCTTCATCAATCCCCAGTTGTGCCATTATTGACCATAATTTAAGATGATTCACTGTGTCGAAAGCAAATGTTAAGTCCATAAAGGCTAAATGTACACAGCCCTTCTGAACTTTGGTATACTTTTGAACAATTAATGACAAATGTAATATTTGTTCCACAGTTCGATGTCCTGGCCGAAATCCGAATTGGAAGATCAAGAGCGCTTCAGATTCAAACACCCAGAGTTCCAATTTGGCCAGGATGACCCTGCCCAAGAGTTGAACTGAACTGTCGAGCAGGGAAATTGGGTGGTAACAATGAGGTTGAGTTTTATCCTCCTTTCTAAAAATCGGAACGATAATGGCTTTCTGCCAAGTCTTTACTAAGGGGCCCACTACAGCAGCCTTTAAGACATTTGAATCAGGGGGGCTCCCAAATCCAGTAAATGCTTATACAAATTAACCAGGAATATGTCCAGGCCAGGGGCTTATTCCTGATGACCATTCTCTTTAGCCGAGAGTACATCACTCACCTCCTTTGAGTTACTCAATACCTGAGGTGATCTTATATTAAAGGGGTTTTTTGAAGTGGAAAACCTATTAACTATCTGTTGGTTTTGGAAAAATCAACCAATCAATCAATCAGGGAAGTGTAAGCGCGTCTCACCCGTGAGGGTCTTAAGGCACTGGGGGGCAGCTCCGCTCAGTCAAAGTGCCAGGCCTTGAGTGCCTCCCTGAAGATGTTCAGGGAGGGAGCCTCGTCTGATGTCGATCGGTAGCTCATTCCAGGTTTTGGTTGTGAGGCTTCTCTTGAGTACGTGGAAGGAAATTCTTTCATTGAGGTGTTGGGGTCCAGTGTTGTGGAAGCATTAGTAGGCGTGAGTGAGTATCTTAAAGGTAACTCTCTTCTCGACAGAGAGCCAGTGGAGGTTCCGCAGGTGTTAAGTGATGTGTTCGTGTCAAGGGATACCGAGGACTAGTCTGGCAGCGGTGTTCGGTATGGTCTGGAGTTTGTGGAGCAGAGACTTGTTGATCCCGGCATAGAGAGTGTTTCTGTAGTCTAGTCTGCTGGTTATGAGTGCGTGGGTGATGGTCTTTCCTGATTCGGGGGATCCATTTGAAGGTCTTTCAGAGAATGCGGAGGGTGTTGAAGCAGCTAGAAGTGATGGAGTTCTCCTGTGAGAGGGAGGAGTCCAGTATGATGCCGAGGTTTTGGGCCTGGCCATGGGGGTGGGAGGGCATCCGAGGGCGGTGGGCCACTAGGTGTTGTCCTATGCTGAGGGGAAGGGTGCGAGGACGAGGACCTCAGTCTTCTCCAACTTGAGTTTCAGGTAGCTGCTGCTCATCCAGGATGCAACGCCCTTCATACCTTCCTGGAAACTGAGTCTGGTGGTGATGGGGTCCTTGGTGAGGGAGAGGATGAGCTGGGTGTCCCCAGCATATGATATGATGCTGAGTCCGTGCTGTCCGACGATGGCACCCGAGGGGGGCCATGTAGATGTTGAAGAGTGTGGTCACAGATTCCTAAGTTAAAATACCAAGCCCAGATTATTTGAAGATCCTTTGGATGATTGTTCTGAGCTTGTGTTATAACATCTTTCAAATCATCTATAATATTAGTCACAGTTGAGTCAAAAACATTGTAATAATAATTAATTAAGAGCACATGGAATGACTTAGACATGGTGATTTCGAGGATCTGAAAATATGGGGATATGCGCATTCTCTAATTGCAATATCTGTCAGTGCCACTGATATAAAAGGGTTATGAATTTCTAAAGTTTAAAGTGAAAGCTAGTGCCTGAAAGGTCAAAACATCAACAGTGTGTATCTAGTTGTGCGAGACCGGGGCAAAGTTGAAAGCTATGGCTGACTGTGATGGATTGTGTGTTGGATAAAGTGAGTGGCTTGGGTCTGTTCCACCCTTACCATCAGACTTATAGGGAAATCTGGAGAAAAATGTCTGAGAACGTAGAAATCAGCGGGCCAAGGCTACTGGCTGTGTCAAGGGAGGAGATGTCATCGTCAGGGAGCCGCTGACCCAATTTGCAGTGAAGAATACTTCATTTGGACTTAGTCTCTTTTTGAAAGTTGACAATCTCCAGTGGGACAAAGCTGCACGCAGTAGCCAACAACGGCTCCACAATGCCGCATACCCCATCTAGGAGGAGCAGCTGAACAGGATTTGCTGCTTTAGAGAAGAAGGTAGAGGGTGATGCCACAAAGTTGGGCTGAACATCAATGCACCTTGAGTAGATCGATGAGCAGGTAGGTCCTGGGCTCCCCACAGTTCTCAGAGCATATTTTTGGCCACAAAGCTTGCCAAGTTTTGGGTTTGGGCTATCTGGGCATATTTAGCATCAAGGCCACGGGTCCAGGGCTGTAGAGGCACCCCTTGGAGGGTCAGCACTCACTCAGGCAGGGTCCATGTGTGGGTTCAAGATGATTGGAACCTTTTCTGTCCCTGAGGTTCTGATCAGGAGGCCAGCCAGCAAGCCCTTGGAGTCAATTCTGGAAGTCCTGGCTTCAAGGTGAAGAGCAGGGCTCAAGCAGCAAGACATACCTCTGGGACTTAGAGCAGGCCACATACAGCATACTAGCTCTCTTGGTGCAGCAAAGCAGTCCATCGAAAGTGACAGCAGGCCACAGCAGCAGCCCGTCCTCTGAGAGTCCTTCTGTAGGTCCAGGAGTGCACTGAAGAGTCAGTCTGAAATACCTATTTTTATACCTGGTACCTCCTTTGAAGTAGGAGAAGTTTCTAGAGATTCCTTTATCCAAAGGGCTTGGAATTACCTGCCCCTTGGCTCCAGCCTGACTACAGGCACAATGGCTAAAGTGAAGTTCTTTGTGTGTGAAAAGGGCCCTTTCTATTGATATGCAATTGGGGATATGCATTGCTCCCCCCGTCTGGCCAGTAATGGCCAATTCAGACACACCTAATGCCTCTATTGTGTGGCTATATGGAAGAGATATGCAAAGGCCAACTGTTACTCACTCCAAGTCATGTGGCCCGGGAACAGACTGCTGGCACCAAATAGTTAGGAGAAGAAAATGCCAACTTTCTAAAAGTGACATTTTCAAGATTGTAGCTTAAAATCTGACATTAACATTATAGAGGATTTTAAATCACAATTTCTCAGACCCCCAAGAATGACCTTCCTACCTTCTCCTGATCAAAAGTTAGAACTTATTAAATGTAATAAGGTAACCAGGTCTTGTAAAACATAATCGTAAATGTCCAATATTTTAATTACAATACAGACTGCTTTATGGGTTGTCTAAAGCCTACGTTAGGGGTGACATATATGTAATAAACGGGAAATCAAGGCATGGAAAGGTCTTTATTTTTCCAAATTGAAGTGGCAGTTTAAAACTGCTAACTGGCTGCAGTAGCAGACCTGATGCCTGTTTTAAGGGGCTACTTAAATAGGTGGCACAATACGTTCTGCAGGCCCACTAGTAGCATTTAATTTACCAGCCCTGGGTATGTGGTATACCCTTTTACTAGAGACTTATAAGTAAATTAAATATGGCTATAAGGTCTAAGCTAATTTTACCATTTTTTAGGGAGGAAGCACAAACACTTTAGCACTAGTTAGCAGCGTTAAAGTCCGAAATCCAACAAAAATGAATTCAGTTAAAATAGGAGGGGTGTAGGCAAAAGGTTAGGGGGCAGACTAACTTAAAGCTGACTGGCCTAACAGCTTCTATGAACACTGAATGAAACTCCAGTCATGTAGAACAGACGTTTTTATTTCTATGCAGCTCAGTATAATTAGGTGTTGATATGTTACAGTACAGTTCTGGATTCAAAATGACAGGATGTTGTCAAAGCATGTCAGTGATTATAGGGTACAATACAAATCAGTGGTGAGACACTCCAAAGCCTATCAGGTATTTTCTAAGGTGACCAATATAACAGCTTGACTACTGAGCACTTACATTAGGAAGAAATGCAATTCAAAGCAAATAGTAAAGTATAAACTGAGAGGAAAGTCAAGCTTTTAGTCCATCTTTATTTCGTCACCCCCCCCCCCCCCACTCCCCAGACAAACCCTGCTGCTTAAGTGAAAGATCACGTTTCGTGGTAGCGAGACAAGGAGACCCAGCTTTGGAGTTTTGAGGCTGTCACTTGAAAAATAAGGGAGTGTTTTTGGATTTTAGTTTTACTTTGTGTTAGGAAAAAATAAGTCAAGCCATTGACGTACGAATGCACAAGACATGCTTTTGTTCAGACTGAACCAATTTGTCTATGTTGGTTATCTTGTTCTTGGCATTAAAATTCATCCCTAAATGTAAAATAGTACCAAGTTACAGAGACAGATGAACCAGTAAAAGGCACAACTAGAAACAAAGGTTTGAGAACTCAGTAGAAATGTTGTAGCAGAGCCAGACACATGTATTAGGTCCGTTAATCTAAGATGGGCCATCAGCTGACTGGCCTGGTGGCTCAGTGTTCTAATTAATCCTGTACATCCATATGTAAATTGTAATTCGAATGGGTCCAATCAGCCTTTCATCCTTCCCAAGTAGATAAATTGTATACCAGTGACTTGGGAAAACAAACAAAACAAAAGCAAATGAACTTGCACTTTCAAACACCCATTATAGCATGCATTCTATTAATAAGTGATTTGGGAGATTCATTAGAGCCTCTGTTCATGTGAGATTCACAGGCCTTTGAGTGAGAAACGTTCTACATATACACCTGAAGAGTATCACCTACATTAACAGCTGGTTGCATTTATGAACATATTAATGTCTCCTAAAACTGCTGGCTTCTTAGTGATTTGAATGACCACAATAACTTAAAACACTAATTAGGGCAAGGTTTTCATTATGGGTTCTGCGAGCTTTGCCCTAATGGATTATCTGTCAAATGCCAGTTGACACAATATGTTTATTAATGTTTGTGCTGGCAAGTGGCAGTCCAACATGTGTCATTATGTGTGTCATATTAAAGAACATCCCATATCACTGGTGTTTTGGATGTTCAACACGTTGTACACTTGCCCGTTTACAAAAATCCTGATATACACATATATATGTATGAATTACTACCGTCTGTGTATTTAACAAATATTTACTCATTGTGGGTGTGGGTCAGATTATTGCCTGTGTAGCTATTTTTCTTCAGTGAAAACAATGGGCTATGAATGGCAAATGGGGTTCATAAGGTTTATTCCAATAATCCGGTTTCATTTTAGCTCTTATACACATCAACCTTATCTTATTGCTATTTATGTGTGCTTGTGGAGGTTTACTGTCAGACCCAAACGGGGCAGGGAGGGGGCATAGGCAAGCAGGGGCTGCTTGATGGGTTGAGGTTATTGGCCTCTGAGGTCCTAAGGTCCATTCTACTGCGGGTCTGCAAATCGGGTGAAATACAACCCTTTCGCACTTGACTCTCTCTCAGTGATATAAGAGCGGAGTGCTCACAGGCATCTCAGGGAGGTAGTGTGAGGGTGTTCGAGCTCAGGATACTTCAATCACACAAAAGCAAATTAACTTAAAGTCAAAACTTCACTTTAAAAAAAAAAGTAATTTAATACACACCAGAACGAAATACAACACACAAACATGGGCAAAGCGCAATCCTCGGCGCTAAACCTTAGCTGCGCTTCTGTCTGCTATTGCTCCTTGGCTCCCCCTTGTGGTCTAGGCAGTTCTCCTTAGGGATTAAGACAATAGTGTCATATGGCTCAGGTGCAGACATGCACCTCTATTGCAATGTAGGCTCAGTCGCTCATGATTCAATATGCTCAAAACTTAGCAAGTTTGTTTGCTCAGTTCTTACCACATGCATTGGATTAGTCCTTTTCGACAACAGCCCTGCTTCCTTGCAGCAAGCCCTCCTCTTCCAGCCTCTGAGAAGTTGGCTGACGGGAAAACACTAGCTCTGGTTGCACAACAGTCCTCCATTCCTTGGATAGAGAAGACTGGGAATTGGAACAAGTGTGTTTGTGGTGTCCCAGTTTTATACTGTAAAAGCAACAGTAGATGTGTATCCAACATTTGCACATTCATAACCCGTTTGGCATGTTCTCTTTTCCAGGCTACTCTCCAGACACAGCCTTTCTGCACGGTGATTCTTCTGTCAGCAGGGGGTCTCCAGCCTTCAGCACCCATAACAGGGGCATAAAGAAGTGTGTAGTTTTTGCACTTGGCTGTAGCTAGTCAAACAGAAGGAATGATCAGGAAAAGGCAAAAGGCTGGGCCACTTAGAGTGAGACACTTTCCATTTTGTGTGAATGAGGCATACACAGCATTGAGGGAAAGTTGCAAGGTTGCTTGCTTCCTCTGGTGTGCCTTCTTTATGAGGTAAATGTGCTGATAATAATGGCACAGTATAGCCGTTGTGTGAGGAAGACTTAACACCGAGCTGTCAATGCTGTATCTGTTTTCGAAAGACCTAAGGGCCTCATTACAATGGCAGAGTGACCACCACCGACATGCTGTCGGTGGCAGTCCCTCGCCATCGCAATGCGGTCCCCCCCACCATATTATGATGGTGGGGAAAGCGTGGTGGTCGGAAAGACCGACCACCACGGGCCCGATGAGCGTATCAAATCTGACTGCCCGTCGGACCAACTGCAAATCCCAGCATTGCGGCGTTGCTTGCCAGGCACTGCCGTAGGGATTATGATACTCCTTTCCTCCGGTCGTTCTGCGGCAGTCAACCCATTGCAAAATGGCAGGCAGAAAAGGATTTGGGAGCCCATAGCTGGCCCCCCTTAATTCCTGGGGTAGGGATAGGTACCCTGGAGGGCACCTATGATGACCCCCTCCTACATATCCCTGCACCATTTGTCAGGAAATACATGGTGCCTGCCACGTAGTGCAGGGATATGTCTGCACCCTATTTTTTGTATTCCGGGGGAGGCTGCTGACCGTATCCCAGCCAGAATACAAAATATAGGAAATGCGACCGCTGTGGTGGCAGTTGCATCATAATTCGGATTGTGGGTAGGCCACCTCGTAGGCGTCCAGTCCCAAATCCGATATGATGGTGTAATGAGGCCCTAAGTTACGTTTCTTGTATACTGAGAATACACTCAGGGCCTGATTCCCAAAGGTAAACGTACATGCTTTTATAGGATGGGTCAATCTTTTTATGTGGGGAGAGTTCTCTCCCTGGACTCCACAGTGTCCGCACTCATAATCTTGCTATTTAAATGCAGTTTTGTGAATATTGAAAAAGCATAAACTTACACAAATGTGTAGGTTTACCTTTGTGAATAAGGCCCTTCTTAATCATCTCTAATCCTATACATAAATCAGTTATATTAATTCCTATTTATGAATTAACAAAATAGAAACTGATTTTTTTGGCCTACCCTGCTGTGTCTGAGAGTGTAAAGCAAGTTGTTCTTGCATGGTTATTAGATTTGTAATTGAACCTAACAGTTTCTCTTGAAATCCAATTGATATGGCGAAGGTTGGTAGCAGAAGCTGGGTATTTGTATGCAGTGAGTGGCAATTTCTGGAAATGAGAGCTCCTTTCACAGACAAGGACTTATTTCAATATTGCTGTTATGTAACATGACATTTGGGGGTGGCCGGACCACCAATCATGGCGGACGTGTAGCGAAGGAGCACCCTGGCCCGTGATGATCCCAATACATCAGCCCGAGCCGAGTTGTATATAGAGTGAACTTGACCCTTGCAGGTATCAGAGCACTTTACAAGTTTACAGAGAGCAGTATAGTGACAAACAAAAAAAACATACACAAAGGGGAAAGATACACTGTTGAACTGCAGGATAGAGTCAGGAGTGCTATGTATAGAACAATGTAGTTGTCGGCGAGAGGAGTCATGAATGTGGATGAAGGAAGAGGGGTATCAGAGGATCTAGGGAAGAAATGTGTTCATAAGGATTGCTTAGACTTTTTGCTCGAAGAAAACGGTATAGGGATTCATTCTGACTTCGGTGGGCAAGGAGTTCCAAATTCTTGGTGCCATTCAGAGAAAGAGCGGCTGTATGTCTTCTTCCTGTAGAATCTCTGTGGTTTCAGAAGAAGGGTGTTGGAGGTTCTTTAAGATTTGGGTCCACCAGAAAGTTTAAGTTTCTGAGCAAGTTAACTAGGGGTTTTGAAGTGGAGGGCTTCATGTGTTATGCAAGCACTTTGTTTTGCTGGAGTCTCGCTTCATATGGTGGCCAATTGAGGGATTTTAGATCAGGGGTGATGCAGTTGTTTCTTTTTGAGTCTTGCAGCAGCATTGAGCGAGGCCCTGAAAGGAGCCAATTTGGATCTGGGCAATCCAGAGAGGGTTGCACTTGCATAGTCCAACCTAGGACTCAATATGTGCTTGTACTGCATGGTTGAAATCATTGGGGGGGGGAGGAATGGTGTTAGTTTTCTTAGAATACTCATTTGGTGATTCACCCCTTTTGTGGTGGCACTGATATGCTTCTGCATGTTGAGGTTCTTGTTTAAAATTAATGCCAGTGATCTATCTGAATCAATGACCTGTGGAGTGCAGTTGAGGGCTGTAAGATGTTTTAACCATTCTTCTATTACAGGTGCCTGGTTGAGTGGGGCGAATTGGAGGAATTCGTTTTTTGAGTATTTACTTTGAGGTGATTGCATGTTTGCCAATTTTGAGTTTTCTGTAAAATTGTGTTGAGGGAGCTGATGTCTTCTGGAGAGGAAACCTTTAGGTAAAGTTGGTTATCATCGGCATACATGTGATAGTGGATGTTGGTTAAGCTCAAAAGTTCCATTAGAGGCTTCATAAACAGGTTGAAGAGAGTGGGCGAGGGTGAGGAGCCCTGGGGGATGCCTAATGTGACCGAAGTGGTCTGTGATAGTGAGTGATTAGCCTTGACTCTTTAAGTCCTGTTTTGGAAATAGGAGGTGAACCAGTTAAAGACTGGTCCTGATAGACCCATGCGGAGTTCCAAGAGGCCTAGTAGGTTGTCATGCGTAAACCGTATTTGAAGGCAGAAGAAAGGTATAGGAGGATTACGAGACATGACTAGTTCTGATCCAGCATTTTTAGTGTATCTTCCAATATGTGTGTCATAGCCGATTGAGGGCTGTGCCCTTGGCGAAAGCCAGATTGAAAGTGTTCTAATAGTCAGAATTGATCAATTTGGTTGAAGTAGGAATATTGGAGATACGTCAAAAGTTATTCAAGTTAGTTTGATCTCCTGTTGTTTTTTTTTAGATGGGGCAAACCTGACCTGCTTTTTGGCATTCTGGGATAGTGCCTTGAAGTAGTGAGGAATTAGCAATCTTGGTCCAAAGTAGGAGTATCGAGGGTAGGATCTCCTTCATGAAGTTGGGCAGTAGAGGGTCATTGTTGTGGATTTAGGGTTTCAGCGAAGGTAGAATCTTGCATGACATGAGGGAAACGTGGATCTGAGTGCGGAGAGGATGGGTTGAGGTTGGGGATTACCCTGTTCCATGGCCGTCACGGAATTTGTCGAATTTGCCAAATTTCACATTCCGCAGAGAACGCAGAATTGCCAAAAATTCTGCACTTTGCGGAATTGTTTGCTTGTTTGCGCTTTCAAAATGCGTGTTTGCGAGATATTTCTCCCTGAGCACGCAAACAGTAGTCACGAACAAGAAAAAAGCATCGCAAACGGGCGGAACAAGCAATCCTGCATGTTCACTGAACTTTTGTGTGCTCACTGAGATTTTTTACCATTTTGCAGAGCTTTGCGTAGCGCGACTACACAAATTCCGCCCACCCCTAGTCTGCAGGTACTTGCTCATGCTTTCTGTCTTTTGAAGAAAAAACAGGCAAATTTCTGACAGTTAGGTAGCGGACTATATCCAGCGGGGAATGGATTGGATGTGTGGTTTGCATGTACCTTTAAAAGCTCAAAATGTTTTTGGGGGACGATTGCTGGCTTGATCCAGCTGGTTTCTGGAGAAATTTGCTTTTGAAATCTGATGCTTTAGTAGTATCTATTTCTTAATGATCTCAGGGGCTTGAGGGGTTCAAGGGATAGAGGTGATCTCCACTGACATTCAGCAATCCTCAAGTTGTGCCTTGCTGTATGAAGGCTATCATTGTACCAAGGTTTGGAATCTTTTGTGGACACTCTTTTAAACTGTAGTGGAGCAAACAACTCAAGGACATTCTCCATTGAACAATTGTAGTGATTTGTAAGATCATGGATATCTGACATCTCACGAAGGCGGAGGTAGGATGTTGTGGCATAGAGAGGTAATTTCATTGTGGTTGACAGTGTACATTGTCCTTTTCCAGGGTCTCTGTTTTGTTGGTTGCGCTGTGTTGGTTATCATAGCTCACATGATGAATAATGTGATGCGGCGGTGGTCAATCCAATCACAGAGGAGGATAGATTCCAATTGAATAGAGTTTGCTTTGATAAGATCTAAAGTCGACCCTTTGTTATGTGTGGGCCCGTTGTAGAATTGAGTGAGGTTAAGGTCAGCAAGGAATGTTTTGGAGCTGTTGACTGCTGGATCATTCAAGTAATTCCAGCGGAGGTTAAAGTCTCTGAGGAAGATTTTAGTGCAGTGTTGTCCAGTATTAGTTACAATAGGTTCCATGATCTATTCTATGAAAACCTGATTGTCTCCTAGAGGGTGATAGACCATGTGTAGTTTGCAGAGAAGTCTGTTTTTGCTAGAGACATTGAGGAATAGGTATTCACAGGAGGATAGAGCCAGAGTTTGTGCATGCTTGACTGATAAGTTGAAACTGTGAATGCAAGCGATGCCACCGCAAGGTCTATTGGGTCTATCTTGTCTGGAAATGCTGTCGTTAGGAGGGACTAGTATGTCAAGGATAGGTGCAGAGGAGTTATTTCGCCAGGTTTCAGTCAAAATAAGAAGGTTAAGAACATGTGTGAGGATAAGGTCAGCAATATCTCCTGCATGTCTTGAAGTTGATCTGCAATTGATAAGCATGCATTTCAGAAGAGGTTTGAGGTATGTAAGGGTATATTGTGTGAGGGTAACTATCCTGAGGTTGTGCATATTGATCGCTCTAAGGTTGTGCCTAGGAGTCCTATGAGGGTTTGCCAATATGGCAAGTAGTATTTGATGATTATCGCTGTTCTCAGGGAGAGTAGAGTTATATGATAAGAGAAGTGTTTGGATAATGTTGTCAGATAAAGGGACTTTCCATCTAATTGGATGTGTGGGCTCGTTGGGATAGGGTCCAGTTCTCCATTTCCATTGCATTGACATCATGGCTGAAAAGGTCAGGATGGAGGGGAGGTTCATTGTGTTTGCTGGACCTTCATGACCATTTAATGGCAAGGAGGTTCATTGATATGTTCCTAGATCTGGCCTTTATCCTTGCCCACCGGCAGATGATCATGAGTTGGAAGTCCCCTCATGGTGCCGATGCTTACCTTTGGGGGCTGCAGCTGCAGCGATGGGAAGACTATGAGCGGGAGGCGAACTGCCAGTCGGAAGCCAGAGGGGTTCGAAAGATACCAGTAATGCCTGCTTGGGATGCCATAGTATTGGCCTGTCCATGGGTAGACCAAGGGGGCAGGGTGTTGTTAAATTAGTAAGCTTTGAGCACTGCCTCTGTGGACTTGGGGGCTGATGTTGTTTTTTCAGTGGCAGATTCACCTGCGGAGTGGTTTTCCCCTTGTTCTGGTCCTTCAGGTTTGCCCTCCATTCACGTTCTTTGATTGGGGCATTGAGTGATGGAACTGATGTGCATGTGATTGAAGGGGAGAGACCTGCTGTCTAACAGTTCTGTGTAGACATATCACTTACCACTCTTGCAGTGTCTGTTGGTGGAGGTGGGTTTCTGTGCATATGGAACTGTACTACTTCAACTGAACACCTGCTGTGCCTTTACTGTCCTTTATTGTGCACTTTAATTCTGATAGATGTACCCTGTTACTTAGATTGCTGGCTGTTAATTGCATAAAAATTAATAAAAGTATTTACCAAAAAACATGTAGCAAAAGGTTTATACTTCCGAAATTTACATTCTGAATATCATAGAACATGGTTAAAAATTATATATGATAGTTTTATTTTGAATTCCATGTTTAAAATATTCTGACAAGAGAGCAATGTTGCTGAATGCATTCTTATTCACACGTTGAGCCTTGGCATTTTAGGCTATGATTGCATATGACTGTATTTGGCATTTGATGTTTGCACACGGGTAGGTGATAGGTGTGCTCCTGATATATTATGCCAGCATATTACTTAAGATATTTTTGCTACTGTCATGTTTCTGCTTAGAAAAACATTGTGGAATGTATTTTTCTTGCAATTAGTATAGGGTTTTTAATTTAAGTGATGTACTTCGGGTGATGTAATCGGGGTCAAACTTCATGTGACATTACTTGCTGGGTCTGATCATACACTCACACATGCTTCAAATATATTTAAGTCACACTATCATGTCGCCACACTTCCCCCTAAGGCTCGCGTCAACCCAGACCTAAACATACTCAGCTGGACTATCGCCGGCCTACAATCAAAAGTTGACCTAGCAGATTGGTTGGAATTGGTTAGACAGCAGGACATTTTGATGTTCCAAGAAACCTGGGATACCAAAGATATTTACCTCAAAGGGTTTGAATGCTTTAACGTCTTTGAAGGTGGAGGATCTCAGCTTTGTTCATCCCCAGATAGAGAGCATTAGCATAGTCCAACCTGGACAGAATGCTGGCTTGGACAATGTTTATCCTCAAAAATACTTGGACAAAATGCAGCCAGGCATTTTTTTGTTTCAAATGTATTAGAACTAACTAAGAATTATTATAATAATAAATAAATATTTAATTTATTTGTTGATGCTTTTTCTGAAATTCAAATTATTAACATACACATCATATATCTAAAAATCTAAAACAATTCACACCTTCCTATGATTATCTGTTTCTACCCAAACATAGAGATTTATTTTTTAAATGCTGAGATAAACAATGTACAATATGCTTTTTAAAATAAATAGGTATGTAGTAAATGTATGCTTTTAATATGGGTACTTACCATTAAATTATGTTAAATCTACAAGATTGGCAGCGTTAGTGCCCTCAATTGTAATAACCATTTCAAGTCCTATGACTGCTGCCACCTGCTCCTCCATTAGCATCAAGTCCTTGTGGATGTCCGAACCATCTCCAATTTGTATTGCAGCACTCATTCCAACAGTTTTCTTCAGTACTGCACTTGTGATCATACCACCTCTTCTTCAATTCAACAACAGCCCTGACCGTTTGTGCCACTGCATATTTTTATCTATATTGCTCTAGGCAAAGCTGCCTTCTTTCATAGTGATGTTAGATACTTCTCTTGTTTGGTCACTATGGACATTAAAATGTAATTATCTTCTTGAGTAACGTTATTAATTCTTTTTCTGCTCCCCTCTTGGGCAACCCCTACTTCTTGCTGTGTCATTCTTCACTGGTAACAGCTTCCTAAGTTGCCATATCTGGTGTGTTGTTGAAAAGGCAGAAAGCTCGTGTTGGATTTGTGTCACGTTTTGATGTGAAAAGCAATTCAAAGAAGCCATGCATGAAGCAGCATTCCCTTGCAACATGCACGAAGGATATGCAGCCCCCAACAACGAGTTGCATTACGGTGTGTTGCGCTATAACTCTGACTTTTGTGCTGCCGTGCACTGTGTAGTAATTATGGCAGTGCCAATGTTGAACAAAGTTGTTTAACGCAGTGCAACAATTTCTAACGCAACGCACCACTGCGCAACTTTTTGTAAATCCAACTCGCAGGTAAAATCCCCAATAATACAATTGGGGTCCAGTAACGTTTGACTCCCTGGGACACCTTCAGTGCATAAACAAATGCACAGCAACATCTGACTTGTCCAACAAGTACATTCCAGAACAGTGTTAGTGGATATGAACATGTTATTCTTGTCGTCTGTGGTTGTTATATGTCTGGCATGACATTATGAAAGGGTGTTTTTGTTTGTGAATCGGGCTGAGTGCATTGTTCTTTATGAAGTCGTTATTACCTGTGTAATCATCAGCAAATTGAATGTGGAGACGTCATCATCATCTTCATCATGTTATAGGTTGTTACACATAGCCATAAAACAAACTTCAATAACATTATAATTCATTAGGTACCTCAACATTTAAGAATTTCATGATTAATTATTAAGGGTGAACGTTTAGGCTATTTAGATTACACTTTAAATTTGTCTCCCCAAAATCTTCCCGACCTTCTGCGTTTCCACAAAATAAACTCTAACAAACCAACCATTACATGCCTAGCCAGCTACATATACACACACGTGAACCTTGAATGTTCACCTATGTCCAATTAGACTAACTTCTGCTGAATGAGTTTCAAATGTATGCCGAATTTAGCAGTCATTAGCCTCACACATTGGGATCATTTACGATAAAATAGTGATACCATCCTGTCATTGGGTAGCCAGCGATTCTTAATGAGAAGACATGATGTCGCATCAAATGCAGACTCTTTGATAATTCCATTACAATGGGGATTATAGATCATCGTATTGCAAATACTCTGCACTTGTAATCTTTTGTTTGCGTTTTAAGCACTCAAAGTAAACCACTAGATCTTGCTATATAATGAAGTATATTATGCTCGTGCACCTAATAACATATGCTACAAATTATTTGTAATCAGCAGATGCAAGAATATAATACACATATAAAATGTACAAAGTCGCATAGTTCACGTAAACATAATACATTATATACCACTGCTTCATTGCGTATGTGCAGACATTACACAATCATTAGATCTGAAAAAAATATACAAATGACTATCATTAAATCTAGAGAAAAAGACACCCCAGTGGACCACGACCATAAGTAAATCTTAAACTTCGAGTTGAGGAAGCGTACTCCCATGCGCTGTGCACATTTAGAACGGGTGAAAGAATTCACAGTCATTCAAGTCCTACTTGTAAGTTGTCTAAGAGTTTCATAACTTACATAACTTATGCTATTGATATATATTTTTTCCATATGGTTGTTTCCCAAAACTGTTTGCAATTTAAAATGCAGAGATTGTGCAGGAGTATGCTCAATTAGGACTCAGTCCCGTGTCCTAAGAAAAAGTTTTAAAATAGACATAAGGGGGCAGGGTAGGGATGCCCTGCCCCCTACACACACACAGGTTTGGTGGAGGGGACACCGCAAGGGACCAAGAATGCGTTTTTTTTAAATGTCACCGAGAATTTGCAGTGGACCAGTGGCAAAATGTTAAAAAAAAAGGTTTACTGAAAAAAATACCCCACGGTGGAAATACATATTTATGGAAGGAGGTATATGGCTCCCCCTTATTGAGCCTCATGGGTGCATTGGGGACCTAATAGCTCCCTCACCATCCACTGCTAATTACCTCACATGTTATATCCTTTTTTTTTTAAAGACTATCAAAGGATACATTTGGGATTCTCAAATCGCGATTTTTAGAGAATCGCTATTTGAGAATCTCAAAATGCTATGTATGTAGGATTTCCAAATAATTTAGCAAATCCTACGTATTCCTTAATTGCAAATCGCAAATTGCGATTCGCAATTAAGGAATAACCTCCCCATTCATTCCTATGGGCCTACATGCCCATAGGAATGAATGGGAAGACATTCTCAATTTGCGATTCTCAATTAGAGAATCGCAAATTGAGAATGCAATTTCAAGGGTGCCAGGGTGTCAAAAGGACACCCTGTTGCACCCCTTAAATGTGCATGTGTGCATATGTGGCACACATACATGCCCTAAGGGCATGTATGTGAGCCACATGGCACTTTGAAAAATGCAAAAAAGTGCATTTTTGAAAAAAATCGCAAATTACCACCAACTTGAATTTTGTGGTAATTTGCGATTTCTGAAAGAGAAATCGCACAACTTAGGTGCTTTTTACATCACATTTAAGGAATTGCAATGTGCGATTCCTTAAATGCTTTCACAAAATAAGGAATCGCACATTTTTGCGATTCCCTATTTTGCGAGGGACTTTTGGGATGATAAATCCCAAGAGGTTTTTTCGCATTCATAAATGGGCCGATTCTGAGAATATGTACATATGCCCCTTTATTTTAGTTTTCAAAAGGACAAATATAGAACAATGCTGCCGAAAAACATACATTGCACACCTTGGACACCAATTTGTGACTTACACAAAAATGATGCTACATCAATAAATTATCAAAATTGGACATGGGGTACAGTATAAATAAAATATAAACAAAGAGTAACGGCAGAGTGGGGTGCAGGTGCCTATGCTTGAATGAAAGGGAGCAAATACTCATTACAGGTGGATCAATGGGTGCAAATCTGAGGTAGCACCATATTCAGGAACTTCTTCTTCCAAAGTTAGCAGATAGTCCCGTAATGGCTGGCAAATGTCCCTGGTTCTGGACATTGGGCATTGCAATGAGGCTTAGACCTTAATGGTGTTATCAAAATAAACCAAGTCTTTTAACCAGGTTTCCTTGGTAGGGGCTCTGTTACTACCCCAATATATTGTGATCCGTTGTTTAGCCAATAATAATGCAATGGTGGCAGAATGCCTAACATTAAGTGGGAGAGGTTTCACATATCCCAACGATGCCAACATGGGTTGGGTTTCACAGTGAGTTTTGCCATCTCCGAGAGTGCAGCAAGGACCTGCATCCAATATGTTTGAATACAAAGTCAGTTCATGTCAGGTGTGCAAAGTCCACGTGGGCAGCATCGCATTTCAGGCAGTGATGTGAGCATGTGGCACCAATTCTTGCCAGGCCTTGCTGAGTAGTGTATGAGCAGTGTAAGAATTTGTACTGCAGCAGTTTATTCCAGTGATTCAGAGAGACAAATATTGTTTGACTGCAGCATTAGTGCCATATGTTGTCCGATATGGGTTGACCCAAATCGTGTTACTGGACCACTCGTGCCCGCTCCACAACCACTTGCTTCAAAGCAAGACTGATAGAGTTGGGATACTAACCGGGAACTGCCTATCGTGTGATCACCAGTGTCAAGGATGGGAACTCTGCAGGCTCCATCGTGTAAGATGGTAACCTGTTGTGCAGCATGCCATAAAGTCTTCTGAGGATCAAGTGATCCATATGCATAGATACCCAAGTGTCTCTAAGTGCCTTTTCTCTGTCTATCAGGGAAAAGGTCACATATTGTGTATAAGTGGAGTGCCCCACGTATGTATTGGAGCTGTTTCTAGTTCATATTTACCCAAGGGTTATTATTTAGTGGCAAGACTGGAAAATAAAGCAAGCTACCTCCAAGTAACTATGCTACGCCTAGACGCAATATAGCAGAGAGAGGAATGTGTCCCGCCTGGTCATGTTCCGAATTCAAGTAAGGGAGTCAAGGATAGGGATGGTACCAATAGTAGGAGGAATGGCATTGTGCCACCAAATTATATAATTGTGCATCCTGTAAGCCGAAGCCTCCTTGCTTATGAGGACCTACCAGCGGGTCTTTGGGCGATGGCCAGCCCGAACCTTAAGGATCAGGAGACTTTGCAAAGTAACAAAAAAATTGTTAGTGAGAGGAATTGGAATGTTCAAAAACAAGTATAAAAAAGCAGGACATCCCTTTTAATAATGGCGATGCGCCAAGCCATAAACAGTGGTAACCTAATCCAGCAATCAACCTATATGATGAGCTTGTCAATTGCTAGACCATAGTTTAGAAGGATCACAGTTTCTTTCTGTCCATGTAGAATGATACCAAGATACCTGGGGGAGTCATTGCACCAAGTGAGGGGTTAATCCAGCGTACAGAGCACCGTGTCATCAGTGAGGGGAATGAGTTGTGATTTGTTGCAGCTTATTGAAAGCCAGGAAAGGCTTCATAATCTGATAATTTCATGAATAAGAGGGGATGAATGAGTATCATGATCTTGGACAAATAAAACAATATCATGTGCATACATTGATATGAACAGCGGACCATCGCAAAATCTCAAACCGCAATGTAAATGGTGTTCCTGGAGTAGTTGGACCAGAGGGTCCATACCGATGATCAAAAGCAAGGGCAATAAGAGGCATCCTTGTCAAGTTCCCCTGGACACTAGGAACAGGTCCGAGAGGGAGCTATTCACTCATAGTCTAGCAGCAGGGTTGGAGTATAACAGCATAATAAGGTCCAGAAAACCACGGGAGTCCCAGTTTAGCCTGAGCAACCCTCAGGAATGGCCACTCCAACAAGTTGAATGCCTTTTCACAATCAAGGAGGATGACCACTGCCGGGAGAGTTGGGGAGAGTTGGTTCAATACTGCAAAAATTGTAAGGAGGGTTAGTGTATAGGAGTGGTGCAGGACAAAGCCTGTTTAGATGGGTGAGATGATTTGTTTCATCAGGAGGGAGAGCAGCAACAGACTGTCCGGCCACGGCCACGACCGGCGCAATGGGGTCGCCAGCCATACATGGGTCTCCCACGTGACCACACTGTACTGTAGTGCTCCAGACCATGGACCAATATACCATCAAATAGTTTTCACTAAATCCAGCAGGACCAATGCTCGTATAAGTGGCACGGAAGAACCATTTGAAACTTCTGAAGTAGGAAATCGGGTAACGCCAATAATAAAAAACATCAGAAAGGATGAGGCCCCTGGACCCAATGGCCTGCCCGGAAGCCTTTTCAAAGATGACAGCGACTTCTGGGGAGCCCTATTTACTCCACTTTATCAGTTCTGTCTGGATAACTCAACGGTGCCTGAAGCCTGGAAAGGTTCCTTGCTCCAACCAATTCATAAAAAGGGCGACACTGGAGATCCACCTAATTACAGGCTGATAGCCTTTTGGATATTGAGGCAAAAGGATATGCAAATCTCCTTTTGCAAGATCTGCAAAATTGGGCCAATGAAAACGAAATTCTTCCAGTATATCAGTCTGGCTTTAGGCCAGGAGTTTCAACACTAGATAACATCTTAGCCCATGCCTACCTGGTAGCACAGTCTACCAAGGAAAAACAGCCCCCACTGTTCGCATGCTTTGTGGATTATTCTGCAGCATTCGATGGCGTCAATAGGAATTTGCTGTGGAGGAAATTACAAGACTGGGGGATTCCGACTACACTGTTGAAAGCAATCACTGCTCTCTACACCGTAACCTGGGTACGAGTGAAAGTAACGATGAACTCGGCGACCAAAAAGATTTACACAGATCGTGGTCTAAAACAAGGGTGTGTATTGGCACCCCTGCTTTTCAATCTCTACACTGCAGACCTTGGTAAAACAATCTCCAAAGCGAATTTGTTAGCCCCGAAAATTGGGCCTACCAGACTGTTTTTACTGCAGTATGGGGACGACATGGTGCTTATGGACCATACCAAAACGGGTATGCAACGATTACTGGATGCATTAAACATCTATAATAATGAAAATGATCTCAGAGTAAATATAGGGAAAACAAAAGCAGTAATTTTCGGGAAGTATGCGAACAAACAAAAAAAACAATGGCAAATGGGTAACCCGAAAGTAGCTACAACAACTAAATACAATTACTTAGGGGTTTGGATTATGAGCAGTGGGAAGTCTGCAGCACACACTGCATCTATTGAATCAAAAGCTAAGGCAGTGACGTACGCCCTGTGCAAACTAAACTCCAAATTAAGTAGTCCGACAACAGGTCCCATTAGAAAGGTTATAAGAGCCAAGCTACTCCCGACAATTACATACGGCCAACTAGCTTTTCCCGCAGCATCAATTAACATCACGGAACGTGTCAATTGCCTTAAACAGACCTTTTTCATCTCCGCCCATGCTCGGAACACCTTGGTACGTCTTGAATTTGGGCTAAATAAACAGCGTTATGAACATTGGGCATCGTTTGTTCGTTATTATCGATAGGTCTGTGCTGCCCCCCCCAAACACAATTAAGGCAATCCTAAAGGAAATTTTCGTGAAAAATGACAACCCATGGGCAAATGTCCTTTTAATTGATTGCACTGAATTGCACCTTGTCCAATTGGCGGGATTTTATTTATCAACATGGAATTTTAAAAAACATTTTAAAGAAACAAGTTAGATTGCTATCAAAGGAAGAGGACTTGAAGGAACTAGAGTCCTCCAGTAGTGACATCAGGATATTAGCCAGTTCCATCCACGATAAAATGAGCCGGCCATACCTTGACTCCGCCTTGATCAAGTCAATCTTAAAGCAAATCCTGTCCGTGAGACTGATGGTACTACCGATAAAAGACATCAACAGCCGTTGGAAAACATTAGAGGTTGTCACTACTTGCAGATTGTGCCATCAGCATGAGGAGTCCATGGCCCACATAGTCTGCATATGTCACCGTTTGAATCATGCACGTCGAATTTTATTGAAACCCTTGTTTTTTAAAATATGGGATACGCACCTGCACAGACGCCATGAAACTTCTCTTCAACCTAGAGATCCCAATGGAACTAGCAAGATTAGCGAAATTTGCCCACAAGGTGAAAGTTCTGCTATATAACGACTCAGTTAAAGACTAGAGACAAACTGTAGTCTTGATCTTGCGGTCCCATCTATTCTTAAAGTAGTAACATCAGAATGTTTTAAAGAAAGGATTATGTCTAATATATGATTAACAGTTTTTTCAAATGAAATGATTATGTTTTATCTAAACTCAAAAAAGTGTCTGGACGTAGTGCGCTCCAACCAGCCTTTTTACTTTTGTTAACAATTTTAGTTAATTGAAACAATAAACAAACATTGACATTGACATTGACATTGAGTGAGAGCAGTGTGGCAAATACTTTAGCCAATATTTTATTGTCAATATATAACAGGGAAAGGGGGTCTATACAATGTACATAAATGTGGGGCAATGCCAGGTTTGAGCAATAGACTGATCACTGCTTCTTTCATGGTGGGAAAGAGTGTGCCCTCCTCAAGAGACACAGCATGCACCAAAAGTTGCAGGGCCAAGATGTATTTGTAGGCCTTGTAGAAGCGGCCTGTAAGGCCATCAATTCCCGGGCCTTAGCGATGTCCAAGTTATCAATCGCCTGAACAATCTCTTTGCTTGAGATGGGAGCTGCAAGATATTGCTGCTGGTCATCTGCCAGCCAGACCATCGCCACTTCCATCAGGTAGGTAGGTTTCAATCGCGATAGGGTCTTCCACTGGGCACGCAGTGTACAGTCATTTATAATATGTTAGGAACACCTGGGTCTCGCTGTTAGTATCTGTTAAGATCGTGCCTTAGTTTGTGCTACGTTCCATCATATAATTACTGGGTGGGTTGGGGCGAATCAGCATTGCAAAGGTACGGTGTGGTCCCTCCCCTTTCCCATATATACGAGCCTGTGCATATTTTCAGAGGTAGGCCACCTCACTGTTGCCAAGCCCCATAACTCCTCTAAGAGCACCAATCTTCGATGGAGGGAAGCATTGCTCTCTTGCCCCACAGATTCATGGTCAAAAGCAAGCAACTCCCACTCTAACAATAGTGGTCGCAGATATAAAATAATAATCTATGCTGAAAGAGGCAAAATGAGATGCTTAAACAAATGTATAGTCTGTGTCTTGAACATGGCAGGATCACCATACATCTGTCAACTGATAAGTGTCTACTAGGTCCTGCAGGACAAAAAGTGTATGTGGTTTGCCACTAACACCCAATTCGAGTATAAGGTCAGGTTGTATGTTGTATGTATGTGTCAATGAAATGACCTCTGTGTGTCATTCCATTGACACAGAGAGGTCATGATAAAATATGAGGGAGTCCATTTTGGGAGCATAGACATTGATGAGAACATTGATGAGAAGGGTTGTTTTGCCTGCCATCACACTGGTCAGAATAGCATACCTCCCTTCCAAATCTATGAAAAGTCTATGGCATGTAACGGGGATGCTTTTATGGATCAAGGCTGACATTGTGTCAATTAAAACACGACAGATTAAGAAATGTCTGGCGAATCCCAAATAAAGAAAGAAAGAAAACACTTGCAAACATCATGGTGTACATCTCATTGGGGTGTCAACATCTTGGTAGCTGGTACCCTTCTGTAAATATGGGCCAGATGTAGGTGGCTAAATACCGGTCGGTAATGCAGAAAATCTGCGAATTTCTGCGTTACCGACCGGTATTTAGCCATGTACAATGTAGGTAACACCAAACACGATCGCAAATAAGGAATATGTAAAAATAAGGGAAACCAGTTACCGATTCCTTAGTTTGCGATTAGTAGACACCGAAACCCCCAAATCCTTAAAAACTCGCAAATCGATGTACCAAAAATCGGTAATACCGATTTTTCCATTTTTCGGTATTTAGGAATTGCTAATTACCTCTGACTCAAAGCAGGTGGTAATCAGGTGCACTGCATTTAAACAGCCCCAAAATGCAACAGTGTGAACACAATGGCGGCCCTCTCTGTCATTGCAAGGCGGCTACGTATGCAAGCAGCAGGACGGAGGATCTGGAGACGGGAGGAGCGCGTGTACAGACTGCGCGTTACACTGTTCCAACTGACTGAGGCTGAAATCCATGAGAGATACAGGCTAGACCCCCAAACCATCCTAGATCTGATACAGGACCTGCACCCACTCCTGGAGCATCAGACACCAAGGGCGCACGCTATACCAACACATGTTCAGGTGCTCTGTAGCCTACACCTACTTGCATCAGGTAGTTACCAGTGGGTGATAGCTGTGGCAGGTGGTGTATCACAGAGTTGCCTGTCCCGTTTCTTCAACACTTTCCTGGATGCCATGATGCAAAGAATGCATGACTACATACGCTTTCCCAGCACACAGGTGGAACTGCATAAAACAAAGTTGGATTTTTACCAAAAGGCACAGTTCCCACATGTAATAGGGTACATTGATGGGACACATATACCAATCTGCCGACCTGCAGCTACAGAGTACATATATCGGAACCGCAAATCTACACATTCCATCAACGTGCAGGTACTATGCGATGTGGGCCACATCATCACTGACATAGTAGCCAAATTTCCAGGGAGTACCCATGACTCCTACATATTCAGGAACAGTGGGATCTACACATGTCTGGCTGGGTGGGGGCGAATTTGGAGAAGGATACCTGCTAGGTAAATCAAAGTGACACACCCTGATGTATACCTTGGATGAATGTGTTGGTGACTGTTATTAATGGCACCTCCTTTCTCACTCAGGTGATAGAGCAAATGCCGTGCAGACATTTATCCTGACTCCATACCTCAACCCATCCACCCCAAGTGAGAGAAGATACAATGTGGCACATAGAACTACAAGAAACATTGTGGAGCCCATATTTGGACTCTTAAAAAGCAGGTTCCGCTGCCTCCACAAAAGTGGAGGTGCACGTTGGTACCGCCCCATCATCTGCTGTAAAATAATAGCAACATGTGCCATGCTGCATAACCTTGCCACAAAGAAAGGAACAGCAGTGGAACTAACTGACTCCGAGGACAAGGGTGAGGATTGTCCACAGCCAGAGCACAGTGCAGCAGGTGTGGCAGCAGCACCAGATGGGAGACAGAGATGGGCTGAGAACACGCAACTATTTCTAAGTAACTAAGGAGACACAGCCAGTTACTGTAATTGTGTGACAGTGTTTTATTAGCATAGCACACCGCCACAACATGAAGGGCTTAACATGCCAGACCAATATGCAATGCAGATTACAAAGGCAAAATGGGTTTCATCATCCATTTCGCTATACCATGTGATGGCTGGCATTACTTCCTGCGCCCACGTGTAGCACTGCTGCGTTCCCTGGGCACACTGTCCTCACTGGCAGTCTGTCCTGTGGCAGTGCTGTGCCGTTCGCTGCGCCTTTTGGACTCAGTTATAGGGGGCGTGATGCCACTGCGGCTAGTAGCCTCTTCACTATCCCCCCATCACCTGCACCTGTAGTGGCTATCTGGTTTGTATGTAGCGCTTCCAGTGCACTGGTCATTGTGACCAGCCCCCTTGCTACGTCACGGCTTCAGTGGGCCATCTCCTCCTGCATGGCCACTGAGCACCTGCAGAGCAGAGAGGTGACAGTGGAGAGGCGGTTCACCGCCTTAGTGTAGTTGTCAAGTTTCAGCGTCTCTCTGCGCCTCGCCAAACGGTCCTCATCCATTTTGCTGCACAGCAGCCTCACTGCCTCGGACATGTCCCTCATGCTCTCAGCCAAGTATTGTTCATGCTGCTGATGCCCTTCTCGATTTGCAGCATGTGTCTATTCATGTGTACCATCTGACGTTGGACTGATCTTATTGCTTTGCCTTGCAGGCGCTGCACCTTGAGCATGTTCCCCTCAAGACCAGCAAATACACTTTGTTCCTCACCCTGTGAAAGTGGACTGGCTGCCCTTGCTCTGCGGCATCTGGCACCTGTGTGGGCGCGCTCGGTGGGGGACTGTGTGCCTGCACTGTTGGCATCCTCTGCCACCATGGACTGTTGGCCTCCCATGCTGTCATCCTCGGGCACCTCCATTTGCTGGAGGCTAGTCACAGTATGCCTCCTTGCTCTCGGTGGTGGTGGCGGTGATGGTGGCGGTGGTGATGCTGGTGATGGTGGTGTTGGTGATGGTGGTGGTGGCGGTGATGGTGGTGGTGGTGGTGTGGTGTGTTCTGCAGGCGACAAGACCTCCTCCTCCTGTGTTCTCTCTCTCCCGGGTGCCTTTCCCGTGTCAACTGCTGCAGCCCTGCACGATGGCTTGCCTGTGGAGACAGAATGTACATTTGCTCACTTGTCTGGCAGCATTTGCGTAATAATAAATTTCATGACTGCCAATCAAACTGACTGTCCTCTGCTTGCTAATTACTGATGTGTGTCACATGCCTTTGGGTTGAGTGGACTGACTGTTATGATATGTGTTACTTCTGACTACATCTTCCATAATGCATTGCAGGTTTGTAGTAAAACATGTACTGGAGTGGGATTCATACTGCCTCATTGGGGATTTGGGATTGGGGCTGTGCATGCATCTTACCTTACCTGTTGCCAGCTCTGGCTGAGCTGTCTGCATCCCCAATTCCACTCACACTCTCCGGCTGAAGGGTCGACTCCACCAGGAGATCCAGTGCAGTTGGTGCAGGTGCTGTGTTTCTCCCTCCACCTGTCTGGTTGGCTTGCTTCCTTCTCTCTGCCAGCCTCACCTTTGCACGCTTCCTGAGGTCATACCAGCGTTTTTTAAGTTCTTCAATGAAGCGCTGGGTTACTCTGATGGCATTAATCCTTTCCTGGATGACCAGCCATATCTGCCTCTTCTGAGATTCAGGCATGTGCAGGGAGTTCTTTCCAAACAGTTTGTCATGGTCCTTAGTAACCTCCTCAATAAGGACCTCCAGCTCCCTTTCACTAAATTTGTGTTTCCTCTTGCGTTCAGCTGCCTCCTTTTCCCTCTCCTGTTTGTCCATATATTGGCTGTGATGCCAGAAAAAACTTGGAAGAGTTGCTGCTGGGTTGTTTGCTGTGCTCCCTTCCTCTCCCACAGCTTCAGGATCATTGCAGGTGCATGGGTGTGGCCACTTCCTGGTTGAGGTAATGAGGAAGCACAGGATTGGCTGATTCTACATTTTTTTAAAATACCGAATCGCTAATTACCGAATCTGTATTAAGGAATCGGTATTTTTTTTTTAGCGATTTTTACGTAATCGCTAAATATTACCGATTTTTACCGATTCGTAAATTTTTAGCGATTTATTACCTACATCGGAAATACAGACTTCTTAATAGCGAATATGTAAAATTCGCTATTAAGAACTCGGTATTTCGGAATTACCTACATCTGGCCCTAAGTGTTCTACAATGGGGAATATTGAACTTGTTTAAGAACAAAGACACAAAGTGCATCACACCATATGGAGACTATGGTTTGTAGGAAGACCAGCAAAGAAAGCAGATCTGTACTGCAGAGATATGTCAAGTGGCAGGCAGTCATTGTTCAGTCAGGAGGGTCATGAGCATCATCTGCAGTTGCAGCGTTGGGGGAGCGGTCAGGTGTGCCATTTTGGGATGAGCGTCTCCCTCCGGTACGGTGCTTCCAAAACGAGAGGACGTCTGCAGGTGTGACAAAGATCCGATGCTGCTTTTGATCTCTACTCACAGGCGAGCCAGATATATCATACTATATGGAAGACCAATTGCAGAAATGGCAGCAAAGCACACACTGTGTGCGCTTCGGTGCCATTGCTGCAATATGTCTTGGACTCTTAATACAGTATGGATGGCTAGGTGCTGTCACCACTGTAGCATCACAATTGTACTGCCTTATGTTTTTCCTGGTTAACAGCCCATTTTGGAGTCACTTTATTACAGTAACTTATGACTAAAAACTTTGTACACTACATGATTGATGTGCATCACCTTTTTTTATTGTTTATTTGAGACCTTACTTCCACAAAGTGTTGTTTACATATGAAAATGTATGCCTCACCTCTGTACTGCAAGAGAGAAGTCTGGAAACAGAGACAAAGTCAAGCCCTGCTATTTGGAATGGGCCCCACTCTCTGGCCAGCCATAGTGCCATATTCCTGATGCTTTAGTTGAGCAAATGATTTATAAAGGCTGAGGTAGAGCACTAGATGAGCTGGGAGAGTTATGGGTGCCCTCTACAATGAACCTGATGGTAAATTCATGCCTGCAGAGTAGCTCAACCAACAGTTTTTTGCCAAAAATGTCAGGACAACCGTTTTGGTAGATTCTGACAACCCTGTTGTCCACAAGTTATTGCTGCAGGATCGCACCTCAAGGTACTTGTTCTTACCCATGGTCAGCTTGGCAATCCGCTCCACCTTCTTGAGACGCCCAGTGACATTAGTGGCATCATCCTCCATCTCAGGGAAACTGTACTCCTCTCCATCCAGTCGGACAGTGTGGCAATCAATTCTCTTTCCCTTCTGGTCTAATCGACCTGTGAGGGTGTCAAAACAGGCATCGATCAATTTAAAACCATCACACGGCTTGGCCATTATGGTGGCTGTGTCATCAGCCACCACTGTTGCAGGAGCTGTAGGTGGGGTCTCCTCCGTGTCAAATAGGGAGTGCTGGTGTCTCATGCCCTTGGACTGGTTGAAGGAGAGTTTTTTCTGTCGGGATTACCACACCCCAGGGTGACACCAGAAGAGGGTAGAGTAGCAATGAAGTCACAGGCCAGCGGATAGGTGTGCTGAGAATGCATGACTGCAGTAGCGCTGCCTGCAATGAGGGTAGAGTGATGTCCCAACTGGCTACTTCATGCTGCGCAAAAGAGAAGAGGATCACCACTAAAGAAATGCGGTGTCCCAGTGTCCCCAAACACTTGCAGTACACACCCCAGCAGGCAGCATCCCGCATTGCAGCAGGTGAGTGAAGCACCACTGGGGGGATCCCTGAACTCACTGCTGATCAGCCTGGGTCCACCGATCTCAGTTTATTTGAATGAGGTGGCAGGCCCAGGGTGCTGGAGTCTCCTTGTCGCTCTGTTGTAGCTGATGAATAAGTGACAGTACATGAGCAAACCCAGACCACAGATGATGAGTGGGGAACATGCCTCTGTTCCTGATCCCTGCTGCCCTGGGGGAACTTCAGGCACTGAAATTCAGCCACAGTAGGAGGTCTCCTCTGAGTGTAATTGTCAGGGTCACTGGGACCCAATGCGGAGTGCACAAGATCACATTACATGGCGGCCCGGGCCTGTAGCTGCTCAGTCGAGGCCCCAGTGGTTCACTGCAAATGGGAGTGCCAGGTGGACTACAAACCTCTCCCTCCATACCGCATGTCAGGTGAGGCGGGGGAAGAATGGATCAGCAAACTGCAGGTCTGTAACTGGCAGGGCTCGGCGACTCCTTCCTCATGCTCACCCAAGGCCGCTGTTGCTGTGGGGCCTCCATGGACAGTGTCAGGTCACGAAGCCCACCACTTCACTTGGGACGATCAGTCCTACAGCAGTGTGAAGACAGGGTGTCCAGGCACTGAGGTGCCACCCATGCTTCAGTATGTCTGTGCTCTGTATCAAGAGGCCTAGGTGCCAACGGGGAAGTGACTGAGGTCTTGTCACATGGCATCAAGGGCTTGTAGCCACTCAGTCAAAGCCTTGATGTCTCAATCGCAGATGGGGGTAGACTATGAGCCATGCCCACCATGTAGTATGTCAAGCGAGGCGGGGGGAATGGACATGGGGAAATGCTGGCCACCGGCTGACAGAGCTCAGCAACCCCGTTGTCAGTCTCACTCACAGCCCTTTTGCCGCAGGGCCTCCACGGACTGTGGCAGGCCACAGAACTTGCAGCTGCACCTGTGCTGCGACAATCAGTCCTCCAGCTGGGCAAAAGTAGGGTGACTAAGCCCTGGGGGTGCAATCCATGCTGCAGTACATTTGTGGCCCAAAAGATAGTGCTTGTTATGGTATAGAACCCGACCGAACATCTTCTGTGACATCATTGATAATAACTCAAAGAAGAGGGACTAGTCAGGACCAGTATAAACAAATCAAAACTATCTACACTGCAGGTGGTTGTCTGGTGATGTATCCCTGATAAACCAACGGAAAAACGCATAGTGTGGTACCTGTAATTAGATGACCAACCTAATCAGATAAAAACAAGGATTAGACTAGGAATCCATTATTACAGTCCAATACAATCCAAAGCACACGTGTCCCCATGAAATCTGACATACTCTAAACACACGGTGGTGAAAATTAAGAACAATTAAAAGCATAGTGAGTGCCACATGAGTCTCGAACACTGTGGTGATATAGTGGCTCTTGAATGAGTATGGTGTAACACCCACCATGGTAGCCGAAAGCATTAACTCACCCTAATCCGGTCAGTAATATTTAGCATTGACGCCCGGCAGGACTGACACTTGAAATTACCAAGTGTCCTTGGAGGAGTCACAAAAGAACAATGTTTGAGGGCCCACCTCATTAAACAATTATGAAGCAAAAATGCTGGCGATGAGGAGAAGAAGACAAAGCAAGTACCTTGTTTGTTTAAAGCCAAGACATAAAGAGAAGTGAGGCGCGGCAACCGCTGTGTAATTTAGAATGTGTACTCACGTTTGCTCGGTGGCAAAAAAATCAGCAGACCTACCCACTCGCTACCGGGACCAGGAGGTATTGAGCTCCTAAATCCTACCGGCGGTCCGGCGCGAAAGGGCAGGGAGACTGATGGGTGCTGTTCCTGAGCACTGGGATGTCAACTGGGACATAGTAGGCAGCAAAGATTGCCACCATGTTGTGCGGAGTGGAGTACAAAATGCCGCCATCTTGAAGAGACTCAGCATGAATGGTGAATCACACCGAGGATGTTAGTTCCTCGTATCTATGTCTAAAGGTGTTTTGATCCACAAATGAAACCGCCGCCTTCTTGAAGAGGCGTAAACAGTGTAGCACATCGAGGATGGTTATTCCTTGTATCTTTGTGTAAAAGTGGAGGTAAAATTTGGTTAATTATGTAGCCTATATTATGTGTGTGGGAGAATACCCATTGTTCTAGATTCAAGCTCATTAGTAAATCAATCAGGTCCATGGTAGCAGTTCTTTTTGGGACATCACTCCATATGTTTAAGTCCCCCATTGAACTGAAGTTAGTGGATTCCAGTAGATATCTGCCAATATAATCTGCAATGGGAAACCAAAATTGTTGTAGTATCATGGGGAACGATACAACAGTAAGCAGGCCCGTTTACTTCCCAGGTTGTACTAAGAGTAAAATTAATAGTTTCTGCTAAAGCAAAGTGTGGTCTTTAATTTGAAGACAAGAGTGAAACACCAAAAAGGCTATGACCTGCACCTTTTTCTCTATCTTTCCTAATCATGTTGTACCCCTGATAATACCTATACTGCCATCTGGACCCGACAAATCACGTAATCAGGTATAGTGTTTCAGCCTCTACGAGTAAGCCAATGTAATTTGCATGCCTATTTACTAATCAGCAATTTAAAAGCACACATCATAATTTCCCTCCTTGTGTTTACATATCACACTAATAACTTCAGGGGTTTCCTCATTAGTGTGACGCACCATTACATAGTAGGTAGTTTTGGCATATCCCCACAGGTGTATTTAATTTTGGGTGTACAATAGGCAGCATGTCTGGTGACTGGTGCTTCGAGGACCCTGATGGGTGCATATGGGCTTGCCATGTGAATGCCCAATGCACATACCCAGATGTATGGATGTACATCACTTGCCCCTAAATACTGGTGTAAAGGATGGCACATCTACAACTGCTTGAGCACAAAAGGCTCCCACACCTAAAATGGTGGCACTGAGAGGGCAACAGGATAAAGAAACTATTGGCAGAGAGCAGACTAAAACTCAGCTACTCTGTGACTTACATCTACCTCAAGCTTTAACATGGCACGTGAACCATTTTACAAAAATGTTAAGAGTAAAGACCAAAGTGTATTTTCTTAAAACTTTGCTGTACTTAGTTGTGAGAGATTGAGTTGTTGGTTGAGGGGGGTGAAATCCCACTCAAGCAACAGCCACAATCCTTGTCAGGGTGAACCACAAAAAGTCACTAAATAACCTGTGCTTAATTTCTATGATAGCTTGGCACAAAAGCAGTCAGGCTTACCTTGGAGGCAATGGGTAAAGTATTAAGTGCCAGCTGACAGAATCTGGTCACACTGGCCTGGGACAAAGCCATGAAGCAGAGAAGGCCATGGAGTAAGTTTCGCCCTCTGAGGATTGTACCTTATGGCCTTGGTGCGTGGTCTACTCAGTGTTGTTAACAAGGTTTCTTGTTGTCCGGCTTCGGTTTTGATGAAGCCATATGGCGAGGCTTGGCAAGGCTTTGTGTCAGTCAGTTTTGATTAGGCTGGCAGCTGAGCAGTGAAGCTTTGTGGGGATTTACTTCGCTCGCCATCAATCAATCAGTGTTTATTAAGAGCCACTACTCACCCATGAGGGTTTCAAGGAATGGGGGGGGCGGCAGGTCCAGATGGGCATTGATGTTTAGTCGAAGAGCCTGGTCTTGAGATCCTTCCTGATTTGAGTCAGCGACAGGGATAGCCTGAGGTGGAGAGGCTGGGTGTTCCAGGCTTTAACGGCAAGGTAGGAGAAGGTTCTTCCTCTGGTCCTGGTCTTGCAGGTCAGAGGGATGGTGGAAAGGGCCTGTTCGGCAGAGTGGAGGTGTCTGGTGAGTATGTGGATTGAGAGGCGGTGGTTGAGGTATGCTGCTCTGGCATCCTGATGGGCCTTGCAGGTGTGCATGAGGAGTTTGAACATGACTCTTTTGTTGACTGGGAGCCAGTGGAGTTCTTGCAGGTGTTCGGATATGTGGCTGCATCAGGGGATGTTGAGGACCAGTTGGCTGTGATGTTCTGAATATTCTGTATCTTCCTGAGAAGTTTCTGGGTCGAGTCTGCTGCTGATGAGTGCATGGGTGACCATCTTTCTGGCCTCAATGGGAAGAGTGTGTAAGCATGATGAGGAGATAGCATTGATCTGGTGGTTCTTCATGAGCCAGAGTCCAGTATGATGCTGAAGTTTAATGAGTGGTCTGCGGGTCTGGGGGGCTCCTAACATGGCAAGCCCCCAGGAGTCATCTGCAGCAGAAGTGTTGGGCCCCAGGATGAAGGCATCAGTCTTGTTGGAGTTAGACTCGAGCTTGAGGCAGATGTCTCTCATTCAGGCAGCGAGAGCCTTCATCCCGTCATGGATGTTGTTTCTGGCGACTGTTTCAAGTTTCTGGTGATTGTGGGCTCGTTGGTGAGGGAGAGGATCAGCTGGGTGTTGTCGGCGTGGGCAGCCGTTCTCTGTGGGTTCTTAGAGGAATGGTGGGAGACTGACTTGCTGTGTTCTACCGATGAGGAAGGAATAGATCCATTCCAGTGCTTTTTCATGGATGCCAGCATTGTGGAGGCTCGTGCTTAGGGTGCGGTGGGAGACAGTGTCAAAGGCGGATGTGAGGTCATGGGCAATCAGGGCTGCTGTTTTTCCCCAGTCGAGCAGGGAGCGGATGTCATCGGTGCTGGAGACAAGGGCATTGGTTTCAATAAATCTTGCACCTATGTAGCAAGGCTTTGCAGGTATTTGAATCATTTCACACTGGATTTGGGGGAATCTTCAGTTAGGCCAGGAAGAGCTCTCTCTGATTCCAAACAAGGGTCCAGGACCTGGGGAGGCACTACTTGGGGATCAAAAAATGACTCCAGTAGAGGCTAGCACAGCTCGGTCAGATCTTGTTGCAGGTCAAGTCAGGTCCAATGCAGAAGGTCAGCCGGGCAGCTGCAGGAAGGCCTCTGGAGCTTGTTATGTCTCTGTAGGTCTTGAACAGGAGGTCAGTCAGCTGACCCTTAAAGTAACCAGCCTAGGATGAAGGGAGCAGGTCCAGTCTTCATTCAAAGCAAGCAGAGCAGGACTCAAGCAGCAGGGCAGCAGGTTGTCCTTCTTCGGTAGTATCCACAGGTCCAGGAGTGTATTGAAGAGTTGGATATGATGGTCCAATATTTACACCTGGGGCCCACTTTGAAGTGGGGGAAGCTTCTGGAGTTTCCCTCTACATATGTAACTGGAATTTCTTGCCTCCCAGGCCAGGTCCTAATCTCTCTGAGGGCACAATGGGCTAGTGCGAAGTCCTTTGCACATGTCCTGAGACGGTGCCTTGGACGTGCAATTGTGGTAGGTGATAGCTCCACCTCCATCAAGTCAGAGGTGGCCCATCCTGCCAACACCCAAACCCTCCTTTGTGAAACTGTCTAGGATGAATACACAAAGGCCAACTGCCAACTAGGAGCCGTATTACATAAAGTGCCCTGGGGTGCCACAGGCTTTTGCACCTGCTTTGCACGTCCCCGGGCCACCTAGGCATTACAGAAGGGGCCACAGACTCTTGTGTGGCCCCCTCTGTAATACCAATAGCACTGACGCACATAAAGTGCCAGCGCTTTCTTAAAGGGGGTGCTCCCTCATTTGCATGGGGACGTCCCCTATGCAAATGAGGGAACCCCTGTGCCTGTGCACCTGCGCCGTATTACAGACACGGGTGCAGAGGCAAAGAAGGCCTCAGGAGTCAATGTGCCTCCTGAGAGCAGCCCTCTGCAGGTGGAAGAGGGAGTCCCATGGACCACTCAGACATGCCCTTGAACGCGGGTGCAGTCTTTGACTTCAACCCTCTGCAAGGGGATTTCTATTCACCTTTAAAAGTGCAGGCGGTTTGCTGCCTGCACAGTGAAACACGGAGCTGGTTCAAAGCAGCCGTATTTTACATGAATGCGCTGCCCCCAGGGCAGCACGAATTCGCAGCTGCCTTGGGGGCCAGGCATTTACCATAATGCTGCACACTATACTTCATTGTGCCAGGTGCACCTTTAAAAGGTGTACTGCATGTTTAATGCGGCCCCTGGACAAGAAAATGCCAAATTTGTGAAAGTGGCAATTTCAGAATTGTGACTTAAAATTTGACTTTACCGTTAAAGAGGGTTTTAAATTAAAATTAATCACATACTAAGCATGAGTTTCCCTGCTTCTCCCAATCAAAAGTTATCACTTATTAAATGTAATAAGGTAACCTAATGTTATCCTATGGGCAAGGTAGACCTCACAGTAGTGACAAACAAATGTAGCTGTTTTCCGCTACCAGGACATGAAAAACTTAAAAGTGCATGTCCAACTTGTTATATACACTGCACAGGTCTCACACTAGTCAAAAATGTCAAATGTAGCACACAATAAAAATGCCGCCAACTTGATTTTTAAAAAGTTGATCAACAAAAGGGCCTCTTTCAAAGTGCCACTAACACAAAGAAAAGCCCTTTTCTCAAATCTTTATCAATCAATCAATCAATCAATTAATCAATCAATCAATCAGGGGTTTATAAAGCACAGCTACTCACTTGAAGGGGTTTCAAGGCGCTGGGGGGATGACATGCATCTCCTGGGAGTTCACAGTGCTTCATTGAAGAACCAGGTCTTGAGGTCCTTCAGGAACTTGGAGAGTGATGGTGTCTGTCGTAGGTGGTGAGGGAGGGTGTTCCAAGCCTTGGCCACGAGGAAGAAGAAGGAGCGTCCTCCTGTTCTGGTCTTCTTGATGCGCAGTCCCATCGAAAGAGAGAGCTGGACTGAGCAGAGGGATCTTTGGGGAGTGTGGAACGAGAGGCGGTGGTTCATGGAGTCGGGTCCGGTATTATGGAGTTGATCTGGCGGTCAATTTTGAGTTTGGAGTCCACGAGGATTCCAAGGTTGCGTTTGTGGTTTGTGGGGGAGGGGGGCCACCAGGTGTCATTCCAGGCGTCGTGGTGTGGGCCCATGATGAGTACTTTGGTTTTGTCCATGTTGAGTTGTAGGCAGCTCTTCTTCATCCACCTGGCGACTGCTTCCATTCCTTCCTGAAAGTTGTGTTCGGAGATGTTGGGTTTGTTCAATAGGGAGAGGATGAGTTATGATTTACTTGAGCTCCCAGGTAGTCCCAGCTAATCGAGTTACTCTAATACCCAGCAAAGGGATCAAAGGCCTCCCCACACAATAGAGCGATTAATAGTACTTGACCAAGTTCCTGAAAAGGGGAGGGATGGGGTAGGGTCATTAGAGTGTCAGAATGCACCTGGGAAAACCCAGGCCTAGTGGAACAAATGAGAAGGGCCAGACCTCTGAAGCCAACACAGGAGGGGCTCTCCTTTGAAGTTCTGGTGGCAAGGGATTCGGCAGCTGTTTAAGCTAGGGGCATAGAAAAGGCTCTCAGAGGAACTCTTTCACACATAATTTGAAGTTGCCATATTTGAATGCTGTGCAGGAGGATAGGGACAAGAGTACAGTGATGATGTGGCAACTAGGATTGCTCAAGGGTGCCTGGCTTCTAGAACCTTCCACTCCCACTTTTAAAATGCCTACACAAGGGAGAATCAGTTGAGAAGAAACTGGATCTGGGAAAGACATTTTCAAAAGGATGCCCAGCTAGAAGGAAAATCCACCTGATGCCCAGCACTGACATGAAAGCTCCTTCTGTGATCAGGAGCTGAAGAAGAGATTACCCATCGATCAGAAAGAAAAATGCCGACACCCACGTGTGGCCAAGGACCTGCACACACATGTAGTAGAACCAGCTGGGGCCCGAGGGCCTTCGGTCCTCCCCTTTGGTCCTTAATGACCCCTGAAGTTGTAGGTGCCCTGGGTGGGACTGGGGCACCCTTAAAAATAAAAGGAAAAGAAAAGAAAAACAAAGCAGCACAGCTCTGCTACATAGGACAGTAAGCAGGCGAGCTGCTCATTAGTTGTTTAGAAACCATACCTCTCCCAGGAAACGAATCCCTGATAACAGGAAAGATTTGTCTGAATCTTAAGCACTCCCCGGAGCTGGAGACCTTTCTCTTATGCTCTGGAATGTGGAAACCGCTTATGGTTGGTCCTATGACCGCAGTAACAGTCTAATTCACGTGAAAGAAAGACTCAGTTACATCTTTTTTGATTCGTAATTTTTTTTTTTAATTATCACATTGACACTGCACTGTTTCTTTTTTTGATGAACACTTGTGAATCATGATATTATACCTAGTGACTTTAACAGGGTTGCAATGTTACATAATGACTTGCGTTTGCTTTTACTAATGTGGGTCATCTAGTAGGTCTGCCTTACCTATAATGACACCCACTTATATTGTTATATTGTGATGTTGCATTTAGTATAGTTGTAGGGTTTTGCAGTTGTAGGTTTCAGGACACACCAGGGTTGCATTGTAATTTGAGTTTATCACCAAAGGTACTTCTTTCTACATGAAAGTAAATATTTGTAATTTAATGCATGGTATTTAGTAATGTGTGTGTAATAAAAAATACTTTTCCATCTTAAAAGAAAAAACATTGACTGGACATTAATTTTTGAAGGTTGTTGTTCCATACCAGTGAGTTGTAGTCATTAGCCCACACTACCTCTCCTGTGTAGGCTTTGGGCCGCTCTGCTTCATTACCCTGAAAGAGTCAAGTGCTATAGTGGGGAGCACCAAGCACCAATCTCCCTGTAAAAAGACAAGTGCTGTTTTATTGCTTGTGAAGGGCTTACATCCTACACAACTAATAACCCAATTTCTTACACCTCATCTGAATATGTTGACTAACAAACCCTTTTAAAACATAATGTAATGCTTTTTTATAAAGCAGTGACGACTTGTTGGTCAGTTCACAATGCCTGTAGAGATAATTGCCGGAATTAATATTTAGTTTACATTGGCCTGAAAATGGCATGAAATAGAGAAATGAACTGCTCATAATTTGCCAGCCAAGGACTTTGATTCAAGATATGAGGTATGAACCATGTTAAGGCCTCTTTGTCCAAATGCAACAGAATAAATTATACTTTTTTCATCTCAGTGGAAAAACCCTGGATTTTGATAGAAAATGCATGTACCTTGCACCAAAAAAGAACTTGAAACAATGTCCTGTAAACTTATCAGGTGGTGATAAGATGATAGTTGTACCAATCTTGAATCCAGTTCCTGATTTTAATCTACTTGAAGCACTATTACTGAAAGAACTGGGATCATTTGTTTACTGAAAGCAGTTCCTTTGGGAGGAACGCACGTTAATTGGTTAATTTGTGTTAGCATTAAAGCCTGCTTTTAAAGAGTGGTTACAAATTCAGTTAGTAGTGTCCTAATGGCTTGTGCAATTTCTGCCAACAGATTGTGCAGAGAATTAATTCCGTAGGAAATGTAAATAGTGATCTGGAAAGCCATCAGGTTCAAGGTTAAATTGAACACCCTTGAAGAGTCAGCCAATGATCCCTGTTTAATTCAAAATAAAAGTAACAAGGAAATAATTGGGACAAGGGTAAGGCACCAGAACCGCTGGTTCTCAAATGCCGCAGTCATCAGCTTCAGACCTTCAGAGAACCACTACTAAGTAATCTTGATGCACAAAATGGAAGATAATGAGCAGAGACCAGGATGTTGAGAAGAGCAGAGGCGGTGGAATCTGGAGCTGATGAGCATGGCAGTGTTTCTCTGAAGGTCTATGACGTCCTGATCATTTATGGCCAGACCTTGAACCATACAAGAGGAGTGCAGACCTAGATTTGAAGCAAGTGCTGTTCTCTTCTAATCAGTGCAGAGGCTAGTAGCCTCCAAGCCGAACAGTCACTACTTTGGGAATCTATAACTTCCAAATCCCTTTGCTACTTTCCTGCCCACACTGGAATAGAGACAGTGGTCCTTAGAACATTCAGGATACAAATGGAATAAATATAGTCCAGAATCGATACTATATTGGGGGATGTCCAGCCGGACAATCCGTTTTAATTCTTCAATGAAACATTCACATATAGGACATCATACTGATTGTGGGACACAGTCCTGTATCCTTCAGAGAGACATGACATCACATAAAAACAAATACAAACAAGTGAACAAAAGGGCATTTCAGGCAAGACGGAAAGAGCTTGTTTACATTATCCAATGTTAAAAGCTTTTTTACAACAACAAATGCACTTTTTTACACAATGGATTAATGTGCACGTTGTTAACTTAGGTCGACGACGTTTCGATCCTGTCGTAAAATACCAGGATCATCATCAGGACATGAATGCGTGCTGGCCTGATCATAAGAAATTGCCCTATACACACAAACAGAATAGTGTCCGGAGGAGGGACGGTCCGGGAGGGCCGTAGGCAGGTGTTAACAGCTACGCTCGAGCAATTATGCGAGAGCATGTGGTATCCTGTGCGAGGACGAACCGAGGATCGGGTCCGGGGGGTTGGAAATCCAACGTAAGCGCGGTGTTTGATTTACAGGCAGGGTGGCAATGCACTCAATGCTGCCAGGTCCTCTAGTATACCAATTCCGAATTGAGTGTAGCGTAGCTGTTAACACCTGCCTACGGCCCTCCCGGACTGCCCCTCCTCCGGACACTATTCTGTTTGCGTGTATAGGGCAATTTCTTATGATCAGGCCAGCACACATTCATGTACTGATGATAATCCTAGTATTTTACGACAGGATCGAAACGTCGTCGGCCTAAGTTAACAACGTGCACATTAATCCATTGTGTAAAAAAGTGCATTTGTTGTTGTAAAAAAGCTTTTAACATTGGATAATGTAAACAAGCTCTTTCCGTCTTGCCTGAAATGCCCTTTTGTTCACTTGTTTGTATTTGTTTTTATGTGATGTCATGTCTCTCTGAAGGATACAGGACTGTGTCCCACAATCAGTATGATGTCCTATATGTGAATGTTTCATTGAAGAATTAAAACGGATTGTCCGGCTGGACATCCCCCAATATAGTATCGATTCTGGACTATATTTATTCCATTTGTATCCTGAATGTTCTAAGGACCACTGTTTCTTGTAAATTACTATTACCCAAGGTCCTTGATTACCTTTGTTTGGGTTCCCTTGTTTCTTTTCAAACACACTGGAATAGAAGCCCCACTGACAATTATTCGGAAATTCAACCCACCTATCTATGATGGCAGCACATGCTAAATTGTGTAGAGCTCATGGGGAGCCACTATGACCAAGGTGGGTGAACTGATAGTAGCAGGTAACAAGCCAGTTCAACAGTAGAGCTAAGAGGGAGGCTATGAAAATGGGTACCTGTTCTCCAGCCTTAAGGGGCTCTGAGCACTGAAACAAGGTGAATGGAGGGACTAGAATGAGAGGCTGTGGGTTTTAGCACTAAAACCTATTGACCATATCGTATACAAATTGCCTGTACCAAAGGAAATGGTTAACGTACATAGAGAAATGGACTACAGCAACAATAGTGGTCATTCTCCGTGTGGCTCTTCTTAGTATGGGGACTTAATATGTATGAGGGTGATTAGTGATTGTTATTCTTGCTAAAACAATTTATGCGAGCTGCTCATTTCATAGCACTGCTATGAGAAAGTCATCCTTTTTGCCCTAATCACCTCCATTTCTTTGACTGATACTAGTGGTAACTGACTTTGATTGTGCCCTGGGCTCTAAAAACCAGACCCAGGGGCAGCGCTCTCTGTAAAAGGTATATAGTAATTAGTTTTATTATTACTAGTATATGGTAGGGCATGTAAGTTTAGAGGCCCAGCAGATTTAATGGACTTCAATCAATCATTCAATCAATCAGAGTTTCGTAAGCGCCCTACTCACCCGTGAGGGTCTCAAGGCATGGGGGGGTTCTGTAGTTCTGTTCAGTCGAAGAGCTAGGTCTTGAGAGCCTTCCTGAAGGTGTTCAGGGAGGGGGCGCATCTGATGTCGATCAGGAGTTTGTTCCAGGCCTTGGCCGCGATGTAGGAGAAGGCTCTGCAGATGCGTGGGGTTTCGGCGAGGACAAGGTTGGTGGATCGGAGGTTTCTTCTGGGTAAGTGGGAGGTGATTCTATTGTTGAGGTTTCTGGGACCAGTATTGTGGAGGAATTTGTAGGCGTGGGTGAGTATCTTGAAAGTGACTCTCTTCTCGTTGAGGAGTCAGCGGAGATTCTGTAGGTGTTGGCTGATGTGCTTGTGCCGAGGGATGCCAAGGACGAGTCTGGCAGCGGTGTTCTGTATAGTCTGGAGCTTGCGGAGTAGAGACTTGTTTATGCCAGCGTAGAGGGCTTTTCCGTAGTCAAGTCTGCTGGTTATGAGTGTGTGGGTGACTGTCTTCCTTGACTTGGGGGGATCCATTTGAAAGTCTTACGGAGGGTGTTGAAGCAGATGTAAGGTAACGGCGTTGACCTGTTGGTTCATGCAGAGGGAGGAGTCGAGTACAAAGTCAAGGTTTCTGGTGTGGTCTGTCAGGGTCGGAGGGCTGCTGCGGGCGGTGGCCTACCAGGTGTCATTCCATGCTGATGGGGTGGTTCTGAGGACGGGGACTTCTGTCTTCTCCAAGTTGAGCTTCAGGCAGCTGTTGCTCATTCAGGATGCGATGTCCTGCATTCCTTCCTGGAAGTTGAGTCTGGTGGTGTCTTTGGTGAGGGAGAGGATGAGCTGGGTGTCATCGGCATAGGATACTATGCTGAGGCCATGCTGTCTGATGATGACGGCGAGGGGAGCCACATAGATGTTGAAGAGGTTTGGGCCCAGGGATGATCCCTGGGGCACTCCACAGTTGATTTTCGTGGGTTCGGAGAGAAAGGGTGGCAGTCTGATCCTTTGGCTTCTGCTGTTGAGGAACGAGCAGATCCCGTCAAGGGCGGTTCCTCATCTGCCAGAGTCAAGTAGTCTGGCTGAGAGTGTGTGGTGGGAGACGGTGTCGAATGCTGCTGACAGGTCAAGTAGGGTCAGGGCTGCGGTGTGGCCTTGATTGAAGAGGGTGCGGATGTCGTCTGTGGCGGCAGGTAGGGCGGTCTCGGTGCTGTGGTTGCTGTGGAATCCAGATTGAGATGGGTTGAGGATGGAGATTTTTCGATGAACCATGTTAGTTCTGCATTGATGGTCTTCTCAGCGACTTTTGCCGCAAAGGGAAGGAGTGAGATGGGCCGGTAGTTCTTGAGGTCTGTGGAATCTGCTGAGCTCTTCTTGAGCAGGGTTCTGACTGCTCTGCATTTCTAGTCATCGGGTAAGGTGTCGGTCTCGAAGGTGACGTTGATGGTGCATCGTAATTTTGGCGCAATGGCGGTGGTGTCTCTGGGGTAGATGTGTTGTGGGCAGAGGTCTGTGGGGGCCCCGAGTGAATGCCCTTCATGGTCAAGGCGGTTTCTCCGGTCGTGACCGGTGTCCAGGAGGAGATGGTGGGCTGGCTGGCATTGCCAGAGGGTGGGATGGTTGTGAAGTCAGGTGTTTGGTCGTTGAAGTTGTCGTAGAGGTTTTTGATCTTCAGGTGGAAGTGGGATCTGAGCTTGTTGCAGAGGTCCTGGAAGCAGTGATGTCCGTGGCTTTTCTGGGGGGCTTGGTGAATTCCTGGATGACGCTGAACAGTTCCTTAGAGTTGCTGGAGTTGGTGGGGCTTTTGTTGTGGATGAAAGTCCTTTTAGTGATTCTGATGATTTGGTGGTATTCTGTCATGGCGTTTTTATAGGTGGTGTGGTTTTCGGTCATCTTGCTGTTTCTCCAGTTCTTCTTGAGGAGTACGCAGGTGTGTCTGGCTTCTTGGAGGTTGGTGGTGAACCAGGTGGCTTTTCTGAGGCGCTGTCTGTTGGAGTTGCGCACCAGGGAGAGCTTGTCTGTGCAGTTGGAGATCCATGTGTGAAATTTCCTTGCTGCGAGGATTGCATCGGTTGCAGTTGTGGGGGTGTTGTGGTTGAGGGTGGAGTTGAGCTGCTCCTCGGTGACTCTGCTCCAGTTCCTTCATGGAGGGCGCAGAGCGGGTTTGGGCAGCTTTGATGTGTCAACGAGGAAGTGTGCTCAGTGGTGGTCAGTTCAAGGGGGTTGTGTGGTGTGGCTGAAGCAGATACTGTTTCCTCCTGTGAAGATGGGGTCAAGGGTGTGTCCTGCCATGTGGGTCGGTGTGGTGACGAATTGTTTCAGTCCGATGTTAGCGAAGTTGTCTCAGAGGGGGTGGAGTTGGGATCGCTGGGGTTGTCGAGGTGGAAGTTCAGTCCATGGAGGTGATGGCGTGGCGTGCGATGAGGTCGGTGATGGTGTTGGTGAAGAGGGCCTGTCAGCCAGGGAGTCTGTAGGCAAGGGTTCCCCGGAGTGTGGAATTGGGGCTGGTCTGGACCTGGGAGTGTAGGTGTTCAGCAGCCAGGATGGTGTTGCTCGAGGTGGAGAGGCTGAGGGAGTTTTTGTGGGTGATGGTGATTCCTCCTCCTGGCTAGTTGGGGCATTCCTTCCTCTGGATCTTGTATCCGTCTGGAATGGTGATGGCGATGTCAGGGGCGGAGAAGGCGTTGGTCTAGGTTTCTGTAAAGAAGACGATGTCAGGTGAGAGGGTGTCCAGGAGGTTCCAGATCTCCATGGCGTGTCTGTGCATGGAGGGCACATTGAGGAAGATGCATCTTAGGGCGTTGGCATGTCGGCGGTAAGGGCGGTGGTGTAGGTCTGGCAGCAGTGGCGGCAGGAGAACTAGCCGTGGGTCACGTTTGGCATGGCCTGCAGGCAGTTGTTGTTTCTTTCTGGGATTGAGTGCAAGGAGGGCGGCTGAGTCATAGCAGTGGATGGTCGGAGATCCAGGGTCCCTGGCGAGGTCGGGGTCGGGTCACGGACAGGCGTAGACGGGCTTGCCAGGGTGCGCCAGCAGCGCTTCCTCTGTGCGCGTCCGCCATTAAGTAGGGGAGGGGGCAGGACGTGCAGCTGGTAGGTGGGAGTGGGAACCAGCAGGGGGGAGCCACAGGGGCAGCAGCAGTGGGAAGGAAGTGCGCAAGGAGCACATTAACTGGAGGGGGGTACGTTGCAACACTAAACAACGGCACAATATTAGGCACAATATTAGGCACAGTCACAGCAAAGCAGAAAACAAAGGCACAATAAACTGGCACAAAAGGCAGAAATCCGGAGCAGGAGAATTGGTACAATTGGGAGCAGACACGGAGCAGTACACTAAATAAGGGCACAATAACGGGCACAATCAGAGCAAAGCACAAAAACAAGGCACAAAAAAACTGGCACAAAAGGTAGACGCTGAGCAGGAGAACTGGCACATTACTGGGCCTGGGTCAGCCTCAAACACCACCTCCTAGAGGTCCTGGAAGTCAGTGGTGGCTGCACAGACGGCGGCTCTGCTAGGGAGAGAGCAGATCTCAGACCAGAGGTCAGAGGTCTTGCTTGCGCTCTCCTGCAGTGGCCTCCATTAAGTAGGGGAGGGGAAGGGATGTCCAACTTGGAGGAAGAAACTGGCAAGGGGGAGGGGCACAATAAGGGGCACAATCACAGCAAGGCAGAAAACAAGGCACAATAAAACTGGCACAAAAGGCAGAAGCCAAACAGGAGAATGGGCACAATACCGGGCCTGGGGCAGCCTCGAATACCTCCTCCTGGAGGTCCTGGAACTCAGCGGTGACTGCACAGACAACGGCGCTGCTAGGGAGAGAGCAGATCTCAGACCAGAGGTCACAGGTCTTGCTTAAGTGTTGCCTGTTGCCATTTTAAATGCAGCCCTACTTTGGAGGCTGCTTTTTAAAGTAAATTATAGACAAATTCACCTTTGGAATTAAAGGTACTTCCAAAGTCTTAAACTACCTTATATTTATATATAAGTCCCCCCCCCCCGAAAGTCTCCCCTTGATGCCCTAGGGGTAGGGTGCCTTGTAACTATAAGTAGGGACATTACAAAAGATGTTTTATATGTCCGGTGAGGGAAAAACTGCCAATTTCATTTTCCCCATTGCAGCACTTTATCTCAAAATGCTAACATGGGAATACTTTATTAAAGCATAAATATTGACAGGAGCCAGCTAAAAATATTCTACAAAGTATTAAAATGATAGAATGAATCCAAGAACTTGCCAAAGTTAGATTTATTATAACTATCACAAAAAAGAACTTATTTTGTATCCAACTAAAATCCATTTCTCCAGCATCCTCTCCTGATTGCCTTTACCAGGCTGAGCCAACCTGCTCTGATGAGGTGTGAAGTTGCCTGAATAGAGATAAAGGACATCTGGTGGGAGGAGATCTGCAAGCTGAAGAGCAAAAGGCAGGAAGGGGCTGGGTAGCTAAACTGGTATTCAGTGAGGGAATGACAGGACAGGACACAGGTTCATCCCCTCATCCTGCACCCCAAGCCAGAACAGAGCCCCAGTAATTGAATTAGCTGAGGGGCTGGAAAGGGGAGTATTAGGGAAACTTAGCCACACCAGCGGGTTGGCTGAAGCCAGATCTTAACCTCCAGGAGAATGCTTCCTGGGCCAAGAATATACCACAATTTGGAGGAAGTGGCCATAGCTGATGGTGGCATTCAGCGCCCCATTGGTCAGAGGTGCCCCTCTGCTTGTCATAAAGGAACACTGGATACATATGGGAGAGCTGCCCAGCAACTCAGATCTATGAAGAAGAAGAACTGCCCTGCTTGAACCCTGGTCTGCACCAAGAAGATCACACTCTGAATGGCTGCACCTGCCACACACTTTGTAAACTAAAGCCCTGAGGACTTTGCCTTACTTTGAAAAGTGAAGGAGTGGCCTCCCTGAAAGCAACAGATTAAAAGCACTACACCTCCATCATCTCTAGCAAGAAGAAACCTGTTGACCACATTCAGCTGGACTTTAAAGGATTTGGCCAGGTGCATTGTGTGAGACTTAGTTCCAACATTACAAGGAGCAACTTAGAGCTTCCGGAACCTTGGATTAGTGTTGTAGATGTTGTTGAACCCCAAAAGGACCTTCTGGAAGAAGATTCAGAAGTTTGGAGAGGATTAGAGAATTTTTGGTACAAAGCTCCATTGGGTGACTGACCTGTCAACAAGACTCAAGCCAGCGACATTGAAACGTGACCTGGCCTGAGATTCAGGTTTGCCCTGCTGAAGCTCTGGAGCTTTTTGTTCCCAATGAGCTTCCAGGAGCTGACCGAGGCATCGTGCTGAGCCAAGCCTGATTAGGAGCCTTGCTCAACATCGAGAGAAATAGCTCCAAAAAAGTGACTAAGTCAGAAGGTAAAAACTTGACCGGCCCTACTGCGAAGTTTATCTGACCCCCGCTCCATCGTGGTCAGCTTGAAAATTTGACTTTGTCCCAGTCAAGCATGACCAGATGTCCCAAAGTGGCACTTTTGGCTTTTAAGCACTAGAAAGTGTTTATTTTTCAAAATTCATATGTCCTGTTCCCTACTTTGGATTTTTGTTGTTTTGGTGTCATTTTAATTATAAACATATTTTATAAATTGGTGTTTGATTTTTATTGGGTGTTATGCCTTACTTATTTACTGTATTGGTGTTTTTAAATGCTTTACACACTTGTCTCCTAAGTTAGACCGGCATACTTATAGCCAGCTACCAAGGGTTGTGCAAAGAATAATTTATTGAGACCTTGACTGTACCTTATATTTTGATTATGGTCTTATCACTAGTGGTAGGTACCTACCTACACCTACTAATAAACCATATTCTAATAACTGCCATCTCATGACCCTCTTAAAGACCTGTCAGTTGCTCTGTTTTTTGCTACACTCTCGTCCTATACCTGACTATAGTGAGGTAAAAAGTATACATTTGTAAGTGCTGCCTATCATAAATCAATTAATGTTTCTCAATAATCTTTGAGAAAGCACTAACCTTACTCTCTAAGGGGCATATTAACAAGCCAGGCGATAAAATTATCGCCGCTTTAGCGGCAGAAAACTGCCGCTATAACGGCGATAATGGGCTTGATAATATGCCCTTGAGAATTCCAATTGAAGCCCATGTTAAATGTGAAGGACATCTAACATGGGCTTCAATTGGAATTCCATAGAGCATATTTTCAAGCCCATTATCGCCGTTTTAGCGGCAGTTTTCTGCCGCTAAAGCGGCGATAATTTTATCGCCTGGCTTGTTAATATGCCCCTTAATATCCACCTGGCAGATATCTAAGTACTCTCTTAACTGAGACAACAATTGTTTTCTGAATGACATGTTGATAAGCTACCCTTGAGTAAACTGCAATGATCTTGCTATTGTAAAAATCTCTTCAAATGTCTAAGAAGAATTTAGCCTGACATTTGGTATTGTCTGAAGCTGTAACCATCAAACCACGGAAACAGTCATGTGACCAAAGAATGATGATAAATGCTGAGTGGACTCAAGCATGAAAAAGCAGCAGCTGAGGTCCTGTCAAAGGGGGGTAGAGGTGGCCTAATGGCCAAAGGATCTGACCATGGAGCTGAGAAAGCAGTTTTTAGTCCCAGATGTGGCTCACCTGACTTTGGTTCTCAGGAAATCACTTAAAATCCCCTACGCCTAAAAAAATGTTATGTAATCTGGTGCTTACATACACCCTAATTCCTTGTTCCAAGTTCTTGCTATATAAAACTGGAAACAAATAAAGAATTTAAAGTGAAATTGCATTTTTTAATAATAGAATGGATGCCACTGAATGATGTTAATGACTATGGAAAACAGAAAGGCAACATTTGCCGGAATGGCAGCTGAGGAGATTTGGTGTGAGGGATAAAAGTGGAGGGGATAACATTCAATTTTCAGGAATTCCCGAGGAAATAAAAAAATCATTATTTGTCATTTAAGAGGGCTAACAGCGTATGGGAGGGAGACTTTTGAAAAAGGAATGGCTCATATGAGGATATAGCCTGTTTTCCCTCCTCTTAATCTGCTTTTTTTTCCAGCCTATTTTACCTTGTTCTTCCTCCCGTTTTCCGTCTGGCTTTAATTTCCTGACTCTTTTAGCTTGTTTTTCCTACCGTTTCCCCTACTCCTACTCTTAACCTACTTTTATTTTTAAGATCTATTCATGCGTTTTTCCTCCCATTTTCCCTCCTCTTAACCTGTTTTTATTTCCAGGCTCTTTTAACTTGTTTTTACTCCTGTTTTCCCTCCTCTTATTCTGCTTTTATTTCCAGGCTCTTTCAACTCATTTTTCCTCCTGTTTTCTTTCCTCTCAACCTGCTTTTATTTCCAGGCTCTTTCAACTCGTTTTTCCTCCTGTTTTCTTTCCTCTCATCCTACTTTTATTTCCAGACGCTTTTAACTCATTTTTCCTTCCATTTGCCTCCTATTAACCTGCTCCTATTTCCACTCATATTTCTGTCTGTTTTCCCTCCTCTTAACCTGCTTTTATTTCCAGGCTCTTTTATCTCATTTTTGGTCCCATTTCCCCACCTCTTAACCTGCTCTTATTTCCAGGCTCTTTTGCTCCCCCATTAAACTCACATTTTCCATTTCCTTTCTTGTTTAATCTTCAGGCTTCTCCACACTTAATCTCATTGGTTTCCTCTGAACCTCAGCTTTTTCCTTGTGCTCCGCCGGTCGCCCCTTCCCACCTGCAGCCCTCTCCCTCCTGCATCTTGCCTCCCACTGACCACTGCCCGAACCCTGTCCCATCTAGGTAACCTACTTTATAGAGACCGCAGTGCAGCTGCAACAACGTATGTGCCTGGACCGTGTCCAGCGCCAGGGCCCCTGGATCCCCCCCTACCCACAGCTACACTAGCGATGAACTTCTAGCCCTCAACTCTGGATCACGCAACAACAGCAGCAACCGTGCCTCTCCTCCATCAACAGACCGTTTTCCTGCTGCCACTGTCACTTACATTGTAACATAGAGTCCCCCTCTCATGAATCCCAGCTCACTGCCACCAATACTGAGAACTCTACTGCCTGCTTCTCAACACTAATTTGCTCCAAAAACCCTTAATTGAGATCTGGGATACCATCACATCCCTCACAACGGTTGTAGACTTCCTTACCAAAATGTGGCTCACCCCATCATCAGCATTTGACATAGCCACAGCCACATTAAATGGATACATGATAATCCATAGGTACCACATCAACAAACACAGAGGTGGAATAGCCTTCATCCACAAAGAGTCCCTCAGCTGCAAAACCATCATTGACAACACTACCTCTATCATGGAACAGCTCAACTGTCATATTAACACCTACGGCAAAATCACAATCAGAGGCACTCTAGCCTATGGACCACCAGGATCACGCCCCACCTTCTATGAAGCCATCTCGAACTTCATCTACCCTCTGGCCATCAACTCAAAAGAATTCATATTCCTCAAGGACTTTGCCTTTCACCTCGACAACCCCAAAGATGCCAGCACAATCAGCCTCCCCAGGAGCATGGATATACCTTGGCCTCTAGCAACTAGTCACCAACCCCATACACATCATTGGACACACACTGGACCCAATATTTTCACCAAGCAAAAGAATCAGGTACAGGCACATCTCTGAGATTACCTGGTCCGACCACTCGATTGTCCACTTCTACATCACAACTGCCCTTGAAATCCCACCAACCAGTCCAGTAACCCCACAGGAGCTGGAGGAAAGTAACAAATAACCTCTGGACCAACACCCTCAGTGCTTTCCCCCAAATACCACCTACAACCTTGATGTGGCTGTCAGAAGCTTCAATGCATGGATCACCGAATGTGTCAACATAGTCACACCCCTCAAACCTACCAAACCAAACAGACCCTCCAAACACTCCAGCTGGTTCACCCCAGAACTTACATTTACCAAACGCAACTGCAAATAGCTTGAAAGGGCCTGGCACACCAGTAAAGCACCCATCGATCAAGCCAACTTCAAACTAGCTCTTACCAAAAACATGATAAATGCCTAGAAAAGCAGCCTGACCACCTGCCTCAAAGCCAGCTCCAACCCCGGCAAGGAACTCTTCAGCATCATCAAAGTGTTCTCTAACCTCACATTTACCAAGAACATTATTACCCTCTCCCAAGATCTCCGCAACATCCTAGCAGATTTCTTCTACATCAAAATCACCACCATCTATAAGCAGTTCAATCCCCAACCAACCTTAAAAAACTTAATAAGGCTCTTCAACCACACCAACTCCAACATAAATATAATAACTACGTGGGATGTACTCTTCACATAGACCACCGCCACCATCATGAGCTTAAGCTACTCAGGAGCACGCAGTGACCCCTGCCCCCACCACATGTTCTACTCGGGGAACAGCACCACCAGCAAAGAACTCCCCACAATCCTCAACTCATCCATCAGCTCTGCCTCCTTGTGGAGGGTTGGAAACAAACAGAAGTCAAACCCCTCCTCAAAAAATCCACTGCAGACCCTAAAGAACTCTAAAACTGCCAACCAATCCCCCTGCTCCCTTTCCCACTAAAGTCTTAGAGAAAACAATAAATCTCCAACTCATCAACCACCTAGAAAACAACAATCTCCTGGACCCTTTCCAATCTAGATTCAGCTCTAACCACAGTACAGAGACCACCCTAATAGTAGCCATCGATGACATCAGGACTCTCCTCTCCTGGACAGAGGAGAGACCACAGCCCTGATTCTCCTTGATCTCTCTAGAGCCTTTGACACTGTTTTCCACTACACCCTCCTACCTGGACTCCACCAGATTGGGATCCAAGGGAAGGCCCTCAGGTAGGTCACATCATTCCTCACCGGAAGAACCCAGAGCGTTCGCCTCCCACCCTACACCTTGGGTCCTAAGAATATAATCAGCGGCATTCCTCAAGGGTCATCCCTGAGCCCAACCTTGTTCAATACATTCATAGCCCCTCTGACCTCCCAGGTCTGATCCTATAGTATGAACATTATATTATACATTGACAACACTCAGCTCATCCTCTCCCTATCATCAGACCCTACAAACACCAAAAATACCTTCCATAGGTTCATGATCAGCTGAATCCAGATCAGGTGACTCAAACTCCACACTGACAATACAGGCATGCTCTTCTTCAGGAGAAACACCTCCCCTTGGGACGACTCCTGGTGGCCAGTTTAACTTGGCCCCTCACTCACACACATTGATCGCATAAGAATTCTCTGCATCATACTCGACAGCAGGGTCACCATGAAGAAGCAGATAAACGCTGTCTCATCTTCTTGCTTCCTCACTCTCCGACTGATCCAGAAAATCTTTAAGTGGCTCCCCATCAGCACCAGATATGCCGTCACCCAGGCCCCCATCACCAACTACCTGAACTATGGCAATTCCCTCTATGTGGGGGTCACCCCACTAATACTAAATAGACTCCAGAACCTTCAAAAAGCAGCAGCCTGGCTCATCCTCGACTCACTCCATGGGCCTACAAGGCCCTGCACAACAAAAGACCATCCTAACTTCATCACAGGGTGAATTTCCACCAACCCACCAGACAACTGGGCATCACCACACTCTCCCTAGCCCATATGCCCCACATCCATAGAAGCAGAATCAGCATCTGCGTCTTCTTCTACCTGCCTGCAAAAATCTGGACTGGCCTCCCATCCACCTCTGAATAGACCCCACCCTGAAGGAATTCAGGAAACACCTAAAAAGCTGGTTCATCGACTAACCGACCTACAGCAGCAACACCCCCCAACACCTGGATACCCTCACGGGTGATAAGCAGCGCTCTACAAATCCTGCTTGATTGATTGATTGAGTAAGGACTAGATCTTTCCAGCCAACACAGATAAATCTGAATTGCACCTTTAAACTGACTGATACGGCTATATATCGATTAAGCTTTGTGGTCCAATGATCTGATGGGGGAGGACCTTTGCAATACAGATATTATGTTAAAACAGGCATCAGTATGAATCCAGGGGCCGTATTATGGTAAATACGCATTTTCATTGTTTGTTGAGGCACAGCTTTAAAAAGGTGCGCCGGGTACAAACAATGAAAATGCCCCCTATTTGCATGAATGTGCTGCCCCCAGGGCAGCTGCGAACTCGAGCTGCCCTGGGGTCATCACATTCGGTGGAAAAACAGAGTGGCTGTTTTACAGCCGCTCCATGTTTCACTGTGCAGGCGGCAATCTGCCTGCACTTTGAAAGGGGATTAGTGATCTCCTTACAGGCGGGTGCAGTCAGTGACTGCACCAACCTGCAAGAGTATGTCTGGGGGGTCCATGGGATCCCCTTTCCCTCTGCCAGAGGGCTGCTTCCAGGTGGCGCACTGTCAGTGCACCTCCTAAGAGCTTCTTTGTCTCCACCCCTGTGTCTGTAATATGGGGCAGGCGCAGAGGCAAAGGGATTCCCTTATTTTCATGGGGATGGGCCCCAGGCAAAAGAAGGAAAACCTCCTCAAGATAGTGTTGGTGCTTTATGTGCACCAGCGCTATTAGTATTACAGAAGGAGATTCACAAGTGTCTGAGGCCCCTTCTATGATACCAAAGTGCCCCGGGAGCACGCAAAGCGGGAGCAAATGCCCGTTGTGCCCCCGGGGCACATTATGTAATACAGGCCCTAGTTGATTTTGTAGTGCAATGCATAATTAGTTAAGCACTTGATTACCTTGTTCCTTTATCTATGACTAAAATCAGAGATTAGGTTATTGAACAATTTTAACTGATATTACACACCCCACTCCACCTACAGATCAATCACATCACAGAAGTGATGGCAAATCTAGCCAAGATGCATACGGTAAATCTGTTAGCATCCTACTGGTGAACCTTGTACTGTCTGAATATGTATCTTCCCATTGAGCCTTATGTTAATCATGTTGCTTACCATATCCTCACCTGTTTAGAGTTTCATCTTCCCAGACCAATGACCTAAGACAGGCATTGTCATACCAGTGGATACCCTACAACTCATCTGTTTAAGGTTTTGCAATTAATTTGGTTGGTTATAACCCACTATTTGTCTTTTTAATTTGCTTATTTTTATCATACATCTACATTCTACATAGACATATGTCTTCACTTGCCCAATGGCTTGATACACCATCAACACAGCTATCTTAGACAACTGACAAACATTTTTCCTAGCGTTACAATCCAGGAGTACCTGGCAGCTACCCTACCTCTGCACACTTCATAAGTCATCACCTTCTGAGATCTGTACTATTTCCACCATTCCATCGTATTCCAGGCATCATAATGCACATCCTGATTTTGGGAATCATTGGTGACATATCAGTAGCTTATAAACCATGCTAAACCGCAAGTGCTCATCTCAAATGCAATGAGGACAAGTCTGAGGTCCTCCTATATGGGTCTTTCCCTCCCCATTTCAGGGAAGATCTTTGACCCGCTGATTAACCCAGGCCTAACTCAACCGGCAGTCCAGTGAAGAATCTGGGGTCTGGTTCAGTGAGGATCTCAGATTCTCACCGCAGATAAAAAGATTGTCCGGAGTGTGCTTTGGCACACTGAAATCACTTAGAAAATTCCTGACACTGCTGCCCAGATCAGCGAAGGAAATGGTAACTCGTGCCCTCATCTTGTCATGCATTGATTACGCCAATGCATTATATATTTGTTGTATCTTGATATGGATCTTAGCAACATGCTCTGCATTCTCACCATGGTAACCAGGATACTGGGGTTCTGGAGCTGGACCAGGAGAGGAGAGCTGGCAGTTGCTGAGAAGGGACGTGTCTAGGGGTTGATCCTGTGAACTTAGAAATAAAGTACTTTTTTACAAATAACCTGTCTGCCCTTCTTAAAAGTGGAAACGAGGATGGGATGTGTTTTCTTTTGAAGGCAGACTGGGTAGATGCTGTGAATTATCAACCCCTAGACAATCTTCAATTGACTGACTTATTGGACAACACAGTTCCTTGTTACCCTGTTATTACTGTGATGTTGAAGACATCCTGATGATGAGAACATCAACTGAGGAGACTGGAATTGTCAGCCATGCTATAATGTAAAACAGCTGGAGTCCTACAAGTACCAACTCCTGTTCTTGAATCTCGGATAGGAGACTTTGAAACCTAGCGATGTCTTTGTTACTTGTGCTGTGAGTTTCTGGACTGAATTTGTGGACCGATTTGCTTTGACTAGTACTGCTGCGGAGACACATTGAAAAAAGCATGCAGCGTAAATCTAGCGCTGTTCAAGGGTGTCTGAATGTTATGTATGCACTTTGAGGAAAGGAAAGGAACTGTGTAACCAAGCGTTGCTTGAGGGTGACTGAGCGCAAATTGTGCACTCTCCAGATTGCCACTTTAGGGGAATTAACGGTGGAGCAGCGAGGACGACAAGTGTATAAACGGCGAAATCGCACAAGTGTGAGGAGGAGAGCGTGCAACAAAATGAGAGTGTGTGACAAAACGAGACTTCTTAATTTAAAATAAGCGTCTGGTGTTTTGTTTGTTTAACTACTGGCTGGCCGACTCTCTTCGAGTTTGCCGTTGAGACTGGGAAGTTTGCTGTTGGCATATCTACAAAATTGTTATTATTTGAGTTGGCTTACCAAACACTGCTCGTGTCTGCATCTGCTCGCTTCCATGCCTGTTTGTTGAGCGTCACTTGGAATTCTATAACGGGACGACTGAACCTTCCATTCGTCCTCTCACGTTACAAGCGCAATGCAGTGTGGGAACTGGAATGCGTTGTGACGTACAACGTAGAAGATGTTTGCCGAGTAACATCATCTGGTTGTTATGACAACCCAATACAAACGCTGCAACGCGATCATGTGAGTAAAACTAGCATACTAAGGGATTAAAGACCGGGTGGACCGTATATGAATTGAATAGACTGTTTGGTGCAGCATGTCAAGGGATTAAAGTCCACATTGTCAGCAGTATAAATTGAGTGAACTGCTTTGTGCTAATTAAGAAAACTGTGTCTATGTAGTGCACCTGCAAAGAGTGTTGCAAACTACTATCCAAATCCGAGGACTGTGGGGACTATTGATACTGTGTAACCTACAGTGACCACTTTAATTGTGTTAGCTTGTTTTTTTATCTTGTTTCTTTTTCAGACATCTTATAACCAGTAACTATTTCTACCAGAAATATCATTATTTCACAGTTTTACTGAACACTCATTCTGTATACAACGTTGCCTGTGTATATAACGTTACCAGTGATAAAGTATTCATATTATTTCTACAAATAGGAAATACCAGCAATACAGATATATCATCCATTGTAGCGCCGCCCAAATTTTTACAAAGTCCTGGGGAACCCGTCTTACCGTGGGGGGATTGGATAGAATCCTTTGAAACCTATTTAGAGGCTATTGGTGTGGAGGATTTTGTAGCTTCCCGTAAGGTGGCACTACTCAAACACACTTTTTGAATAGAGGGCAGGATGGTATTCAAAACATTACCTATTAATACAGATAAGAAACAGCAGGTTATTAGAGAGAAACATAGTGATAGTAAAAGTAAAGTGGAGGGTGAGGAAGTAGTAGAGTAGTAGAATCATATTATGATGAGATAGTTCCCAATGATGAGTATATGGAGGTAGTAAAGGCATTAGAAGAAAATTAGGGCAAAAAGATTAGCATAGTAGTAAAACGCGTACATTTTTCTCTCGATCTCAATTACCGGGAGAGTGGTAAGAACAATATATTTCTGTTTTGAGAACACTTGCGGCCACCTGTAAATTTGGAGACCTTCACGAGGAGATCATAAGGGATCAATTTATAAACATAACGAGTAATATTAAAATTCAAGAGAGACCACTAGATTTGAATGATCCCTCTCTACAAAAAACTATAGACGTGGCAAGGCGAGTCCAGAATACTTCAAAATATGTTAAAGAATTAAGTTCAGAGAAAACTGTCACAACTAAGGTGTGTGCTTTAGAGAAGAATCTCTCTAAAAAGAAGGAAAGCAATAATAAAACCACTTCAATACATAAAAAGAACAGGGTATGTTACAGATGTGGCAGCACGAGACACACTGTGAATTCTGACAAATGCTTTGCAGTCAAAGAGAAATATTACAAATGCAAAATGATTGGTCACTTAGCACGTATGTGCAAGGCTGGATCCTTATCCAACCCAAAATGGAAGCACCCTGTGAATACCATTAGAGAAAATTCTGAGGATGACAATTCTGACAATGAAGGGGAGGTTGAAGTAATGGTTATTTCTGACAATGTTATAAATGATGTATCTGGTGATTACAATCCACCCAAATGAGACTTAGGCATTAATGGTACTAAAATAACGGTGTGTGCTGATTCTTGCTCCCCTATACCATTATAGATAAGAACACATTGGAGAGAGTAGGAAGTCACCAGTTGAGTCTACCAGTTGAACCAGTAGGGTACTGTGGTGGTAAAATTCCATTGTTAGGTTTTTTCAAATGCACATTGTCCCACAAAGGAAAGGTAGCTACTAGCAAGGTGTATGTGGTAGAAAATGGACGAGCATTGCTGGGATGGTGGGAACAAAAAATGTTGGGCATCACTTAGATCCTAACCACCCACAACAAGTATTGGCCGCTGAAGATTCTGAAATAACTAGATGGGGCGCTAAATTTGCTAAATTATTTGGAGAAAAATTGGGTTGCTTAGAAAAATTTGAACACCGCATTGTACTTAAATCCAATAACGTGTCCTGTGTACACAAAGCAAGGAGTGTACCTTATACTCTCAGAGAAAAGTTGAAATTAGAATTTCAAAGGTTATGTGAGGCACAAGTTATTGAACCCATTGAGTCATCTGAATGGCTTAGTCCAGTTGTTTTGGCAATTTACGCATGTGTATTAACCTGAGAGACCTCAATCGTAATATTCTGGTTGACCGATATCCATTACCCCACATCAATGAAATGGTGTCTTCTGTAAATAATGCAACATGTTTTTCACTTATCGACCTGTCCAATGCATATCCTCAGATCAAACTCCATTCCACTTCAATACATCTCACTTTCTTCATCACACCGGAAGGAGCCTTCCAGTTCATCAGAATGCCATTTGGCTTGGCATCGTCTTCGGCGGTTTTCCAAAGAGTAATGTGTAAAATATTGGTGGGCTTACCCAAGGTGCTGGTGTTCTAGGATGATGTGTTAGTGTGGGGGTCCAATTGTGTTGAACATGACTCAATACTAACTAAAACATTGGACAGATTACAAAATGCTGGTTTAATGGTGGGAGTTAAGAAATGCAAGTTTGGTGTGAAGCAAATCGATTATTTAGGGCACACCTTATCCAAGGAAGGAGTCAAACCAAAAAAGAAGTTGTTGGATGCAATTGCAAGAACATTAATGAAAAAAAGTGCCAAGTTTGATTTGACAGATGAGTGTCAAAAGCTTTTAATTCCATCAAGGATCAAATTGTTAAGGCTGTTGGGTTGAAACTATTTAACCCTCTACATCATAGTATAATTGTAGTGGATGCCAGTGAATATGGCCTAGGAGCAGTGCTGATGCAAAAACATTTAGGACACGAACGGGTGCTAGCATTCACATCACATACTCTTAAGGGTGCAGAGGCAACATACTCGGTCATTGAAAAAGAAGCTCTTGCATGCTGGTGGGGGGTGAATTATTTCAGGACTTACATCTGGGGCACACGTTTTGAAATCAGATCTGACCATAAACTGCTTATGGAGTTGTTCACCACTAAAGGAGAGGCAAAAGCAACCCCCAGGATTGCCAAATAGTGGTACAGGCTCCAAGGGTATGACTTTTCTTTTCAATATGTGCCAGGTATTCGCAATGTCAACTCAGATTGTCTATCCTGTCTACCATTGGATGGTGATGATGATGACATTGACTCCAATGACGACTGTGTGGTAGCAAGCGTAGTTGAATTGTGTGAAGGTTCTATATCTAGTGATGAATGGAAAGAGGCCGTAACAAATTATACTACTTTCAAGGAACTAATTGTCTAATCCTTCTGGCCCCAATTTCACTCTGAAGAAAAAATTTGGAGAGTTTTGGACAGTATGGACAGAACTTTTGGTTGTGGATGGTGTATTACGTAGAAGTGGTAGATTAGTGGTCCCAGCAAGTTTACAGACTAGACTACTAAAATTATTACAAGAAGGACATAGTGGTATGTCTGGAATGAAGAGAAAGGCCAGAGAAACATTTTGGTGGCCAGGGATGGACTAGACTATAGAGGAGCATGTACGTGAATGCATGGAATGCATGTGCAGTGACAAGACCCACCGGGTAGAGGAATCTCCTATCTCACCCACTAATTTTCCTAGTAGACCATGGGAAAAGGTAGCCATGGATATTTGTGGTCCATTTTCGGCCAAGGGAATAATCAACAAATATGCATTAGTACTGACTAACATTCTAAATGGCCGGAAGTGGCATTCACTGGAGACATTAAAGCATGTAATGTCATTGAATTTTGTGACCAATCTTTCGTAGAGAGGGATACCCAGAGATATTAGTCACGGAAAATGGACACCAGTTTATAGCTAATTAATTTAAAGCATATCTTATCAAGATGGGCATTACACATCACACCATCGCTGTTTACAGCCCCAGGGAAAATGGTCTTGTGGAGAGACCTAACAGGGTTTTGAAGAATGTATACAATTGTCTGAAGAGTGTGGTGGGGATTGTAAAGAGGCGGTGAAGGAAATGTTGTGGAGTTACCATACTACACCCCACTCAGTCACTAAGGAGTTCCCATTTAAACTTCTCAAGGGTAGGCAACAAGGTACGAAGGTTGCCCCTGGGTGGATGTTCAAGGATTTCTCACGACATGCATATAATAGGAATCTAGAGAGTTAAGAAACATCAGGACAACTATGTGCAGAAGCACAATGGCAGGTTAAAAAGGAGCATACTTTTTTTTGCTGTTGGAGATTGGGTAAGGATATACAGCGTGGGACTACAAAATAGAGGACCAACAAAATGGTCTGTACCTAAATGTATAACCAAAGTTAGTGGTGACAGTGTTTGGCTGAGTGATGGCAAGGTGTGGAACATTCGTAATGTCACGTTGTGCAACGCTTTGGAAGTTAATGCATAGTTGGAAAAAGAAGGTGACAAGCATACGGTGAAAAGGTGCGATGATGTAAACAACGACAAACGTGTCAGGAAGATTCCAAAATGGCACAATGACTATGTGACTTATTGATATACTATATGCATTCCTTATTACAAAGTGACGTTGAATTTATTGATGTTATTTTTATATCTACTGCCCCTTCTTATATATATTTTTATTTATTTATTGCTGTAATATATATATTACTTTGTTTTCAAATTTGATATTAAGGAAGGAAGATGTGTTGTATCTTGATATGGATCTTAGCAACATGCTCTGCATTCTTTCCATGGTAACAAGGATACTAGGGTTCTGGAGCTGGAGCAGGAGAGGAGAGCTGGCAGTTGCTGAGAAGGGACGTGTCTAGGGGTTGATCCTGTGAACTTAGAAATAAAGTATTTTTTACATATAACCTGTCTGCGCTTCTTAAAAATGTTGGCCTTCTCGGTTATCAGCTGAAAAAGCTCCAGACCATTCAAAATGCAGCAGCGAGAGTCCTACTGAGCATTTCTGATAGCTCAAGTACAAAGCAACATCTCCGGGATTTGCATTGGCTCCCTGTGGTGCAGCGTGTTTTGTTTAAGGCCCTTTCTCTTGCCCACGGTGCCCTATACAAATCCAGGCCCTCTTATCTTAGGAGACGCTTTGACTTCCATGTGCCCGAAAGACATCTGCGATCAACAGCTCAGTGCCTCGCAGTTATCCCTCGCTTTTGCCTTGCTCGAACAGGGGGTAGCTCCCTTTCTTTTAGGGCGGCCAAAGCCTGGAACGCCCTCCCCTACGAACTGGTAAACACTCAAGACCACAGGCTGTTTAAAAAGCAGTTAAAAATCTTGCTTTTTAACTAATATAGAGCCCCTTTCACGCCCCTCTTTTCATCTCCTTCAGATGGCTTTTGCACCGGGACACTCCTGAGTATCCGTGCGCGCTATAAGTGCTTCATAACATAACATAACATAGTGATGTCCACCTCCATCACCAAGACTCTCAATCGCCTAACATGGGCGGACCATCTTGATTGCCTAATGTTTTCAAAACCGAAGATTCAAATTCTATCTGAGTCAGTTGGTGAAAAAAGAGTTATTTATATAAAGGCTGTTGAGAAATCAAGAACACTCCAATGCATAATGTTAGAAATGGGATTTCTGGTTGGCTAAGGCTTGCGCCAAAGTCAGGCAGAAACCACCACTCTAGTCAGGGCAAGGAAGTTACACGCCAAAGATAACCCCTGCTCACCCCCTTGGTAGCTTGGCACGAGCAGTCAGGCTTATCTCTGAGGCGATGTGTAAAGCGTTTGCGCGCGTACCCAGCAACAACACCCAAGGCCCACCACAAAGGAAACTCCACACAAGGTATTCTATAAAAATAGCCTTTGTATTATACACAACACATTAGATAAAAACACACACTCTACAATGTGCCAACAGGCACGGGCAGAATTTACAAGGGATTATATATACAGGGGACAGGGCCACATGGACCACTGTCAGGAATTAGCACTTAGAACATAGCACAAATCACCAATAGTAAATGTAGAACATAACACAAAGTAACTGTAGAGCACAACCAGCCTCTACTGGCGCAATAATGACCTCAGCGTCATCACACTAGCATCAGGTATAAAACCTATCCTGCATCCATCACAGGGGCATAAATCACATTATGCAATTCTCGCAAGTCTAACGCCTTAGACCTAGCCACCTAAGTATACCTCCACTAGGGGCGTACATAACACAGGGAAGTACATTCTCCCTACCATCAACCTACGCAGGTAAAACAACCTCCTAGGCAGAAAAGACCACATTTAGAGGTACACAACACAGGGTGCGCAAAACATGCTATATACAGTACATTTCCTAGCACCAAAAGCATGGACACAGGGTGCGCAAAACATACTACACTGTACATTTCCTAGCACCCAAATCACATCAGAGTCCAGGTTGCGCCAGAACCTAAACGTAGCAGCTGCCCACTACTTGCTGGGCAGCTGGGGACAAAGCAGGGCCTAAACGCTGCAGCTGGCACTAAGTGCTGCACAGCTGGGGAAGGCACATAGTAGGCAGGGGCTCTCACTAGCCCCTGAGACAATATCCAACGTTGGAGCCACCTAGGCTCGAAAATGACATGTCCCCCATGGAGCGCACGGGCTCCTAAAATAATGGTGGTCCAATATAGAAAAAGGGGCTTGCCCCAAAGTACTGTGGGGCGCACTGGTGCTCTCTGGGCAAACCATGCTGGGTTGGAGCCTCTCTGGCTCAAGGCAATTCTGTCCCCACATCGCTAGGGCCACCCGGGGCTCTAGAAATACAATACGGACCCTGCCCGCCTCGTTGGAGCCTCGGGGCTCGAAACATCAATCGTTGGAGCGGCCCACTGCAGACGGGGCCGCTCGGACTATGTGCCTCATCTGGCACACACAAACAGGGGAGGGCATGTTGGAGCGGCCCACTGTCAAGCGGGGCCGCTCAGCACCGGCACTAGTGCCTTCACCTCGCCCCCTCCCCCTAGGCAGCCTCACTCACCGGCTCTCTCTCTCTCTGCCCGGTCCCGCTTCTGGGACCGGGACTTCCGGCACTGGCGATCATGGCGGGGGCTCTCTCACCACATGAGAGCTCCGCCCCTGGAGGCGCCGGTCTTCGCCCGGTCCCCCATCTCGGGACCGGGACTTCTCTGGTGGAGCCTGCGAGGCTCCGGGGACAATGGCGGCACTTCCGCTTCCGTCCCGCGGCCCTGCCCACAACCAGGCGGGCCGCGGACTCGGCGGCCGTTTTTACATGCAGCTCGGGCCGCGGCGGTAATCTCTTTGGCGGGCAAAGTGCGGGGTGGGCACCCGTCATTTTTACATAACTCCATAAGCGGGGTAGGCACCCGTATCCCTCCTGAAGCACGAAGACGCAGGGTGGGCACCTGCATAGAATTAACGCAAAGGCAGCGGGGTGGGCACCCGCAAGACCAGCATTACGGGGGAATCCCTACGTCGGGATTCCCTCGGCGGCGATCGCAGCCCAGCGCCGCCCAGGCCCACATGTTCCTCCTTCCTGGGGTAAAAGATAGCGCTTTTCAGGCGCTAGGTCACAAGTCCTGGAGGCATAAAGAAAGGGAGCAAAAATCTCCCAGCAAAGAGGCCTTTAAAAGGTAAGGGGCAATGGCAAAAAGAATAGTCCCAGAAGTCCTTCAGCGTCCAGGGCATCCAGGGGCTGGGCAGGGCCCAGGGAGGCAAGCCTTCCCCTGGGCCCCAGCAGCAGCGCGCCCCTGGTCGATTCAAGTGCAGAACAAGAACATTTTGTAAGGGGACACAGCCCCTTTTTATACACCACATCCCTTTGTTCTGGGTTCAGGGTGAGGGGGAAAACCAGTCGCAGCTGGTTGGGGAGCACCCTTGATGTGCTCAGCCCCTCATTCTATTCACTGGAAGGGCTAGGGTCGTCAGTCGCACCACAGGGGGCGGGGCCAGCATTGTGTTTGGAAAACCCTGTCCTATTCAGGACCCAGGTGGACTCCTCCCACCCATCTAGCTGCTGATCTCCCCATTCACCACTGGGTGACTCATCCTGACACTGGGGAATCCCTAGCCCGTCACATGACATGACCAGCCAATCACGCGACAGACACACTGCACACAGAAGTGCCCACTTCTAGAAGTGGCACTTCCACACTAGGTACATGCACGCCGCACACATCATCGCGCAGCATTCACTCCCACGAGTCCGCACATACCAAACTCGGGCCTGCACACCCCACGCATCAGGAACTACTAGGGACACATACATTCCCCATGCATTCCTATGGGAGGGCAGGCCTATCTCACCACATGCACTCAGAGCACGCACGCACTTTACCCTGGGACACAGGGAAAGTGCGCAGAGACCAAACAATCACCATACCAAGTCACCAATAAAAAGCCAAAAAGTCCAGGGGTGAACCTGCCAGAAGGGCCAAGTCCAACACAACCCCCTTCCAGCCAAAACGCAGGGCAGACCAATCACCACCGTGATGGACTTCCCTGCTTGGGGCGATAGAACACGGACGCGGGCCCGCAACTGCATGGACACCCTCCGGTTCTACGCCACGGTGAACCCATGGAATTCTTTTTAACACCACTGTCTGGACCAACTGGGCTACCCCACTGGTACTCCCAAGCTGTCCGCGGCCAAGACCAGGCCCTAGGCCACCCAGGTGCCACTGGTCTTTGCCTAACCACAGAGTGGGGGGTAGTAACCCCTGGCACATAGCGGCCATTCTCCACTCTTCCTCTCTGAAAGACAGGACTAGACTGCCACTGGTTCTCCAGCCTAGGGTCTACACCCTCAGGCGGACCAGGAGTCTCAGGGAAGGCTCTCCTCCCCCTACCTCTTCTCCTAGGGTTCCTCCTCCTCTGGCGAGGGGTACACCTAGAACGTCAGTCCAACCCAGGGTTTAACCCCTCAGGTTGTACCGGGGCAGAGGTGGGCTCTCCCACCCTCTGCACCCCCTTCCAGAGCCCTGCTCCCTACCAACTGGGGCGGTACCTCTGGTCGGGATGCTGGTTACAGACGTCCCACCCTTCAGGTCAGGCTGATCCCAAACCTGGCCTTCCAACCTCCGGCCTAGAACCTTTGGTGGAATAATTGCCTGGCACTCCAGGACTTCTGGGGATTTCCACTCCATCCCCCTGAGGCTATCAAAGGACACATACGTCAAGCGACTGTCTGTCTGGCGCTGATCTCCCGTCCCCTGTCCACCTGACAGTGCGCGGAGATCCCCCAGAACAGAAGTGGTGCCACCCTGGTCACTACACGGGATCCTAGCCCAACTGGGTAGTCCCTGACCCACAGGCTCTTCCACTGGGAAACTCATCCCCCAATCACTCCTCACACTGGACTCCTGCACCCTCCCTACCGGAGCGGTACTGCCAGACTCTAGAACCACAGGAGCCCTGGTTACAGGTGCTCCAGGTCCTCTACTCACCAGGAGATCTCCCTCAAATGGGCTAACAGGACCGCCTAGGTCCCCAACTTGGTGTTCCCTCATGGAACCATCCAAGTCCTGAGGCAGGGTTTCGTACGTCAGGGGATCCTCGGTCACCCTCTCACTCCTGCTCCACTGAGCCAGGCAGTGAGCCCCTACACCCTCCTCGCTATCCTGGGACCTAGCTGGGCTACACTGAGCCTCTTCCACCACGCTGGGCTGGAAGATACCTGACCCACTACTTTTGGAGTCACTCCCTAATGACTCTAGAGAACCTCTAGCCCTTTCCCAGCGCTCTGCTTCATCTCCAAGCTCAAATGGGGCAGACACCCCACACCCCAACAGGTGTTGGCGCAACCCCGGTGCACAACAATTGAGCAGGTGTTCTCTGAGAATCAGATCACACAGTTTATCATAATCAGATTCTGCGGGAACTCTTATCCAATCAAACAGTGCATCCTCACATTCATCCACAAACTCCTCCCAAGACTGGTGAGACAGTTTCCTACTGCCCCTGAATTTCAACCTTAACTCCTCCTCCTGGGGAACAGGTACCAGACTGGGGGAACTGGGACTGGGATTTCCTACACTGGAATCTACATCGCTACTACCACTGGACTCAACCCTCCCTGGGGAGCCCAGAAAATTAAAACTGCGCGCAGGGGATAGTCTACCCTCCAGAGCTACTTTGCCTCTGGTGGAGGCCCTCTCAGCCTCCTCTACCCTCTCCCGCGCCAAGACCCACTCAGTCTCTCGCTGTTGCTTCCTGGCCTCCAGCTGCGCCATAGCCTGAGCATGCTCTAACCTGAGCTTCTCTAACGCCAGCTGGTGCTCCCTTTCTTTCCTCCTATCTTCCCACTCCTCTGGGGACAGGGAAAGGGATGAGGCGCTGCCTCCTACGCTGGACCCAGCAAGGGACGCCCTACCTATGGGGTCCTCACTCTCTACTGGCGTCCAGGTATTGTCATCCTCTACCTCCTCTTCTGACTCTTCCTCTGTACAGTACCTTTCTAACTCCTGCCTCTGGCGCCAAGCTAGCTCATAGGGATCACAAGCAGGCTCCATTCTGGCGGACGTTATGGTAACAATTATACAGGGAACCTAGGGGTCTGAGTTTCACACAGGAGCACAATTCACAAAAAGATTCAGCAAGCTCTCTAACCCAGAGAACTCACACTCACTTGCCTAGTGCCACACACCATTCATCCACACACACAACCCTCCCCTCGGACTGGTAAGGCAGTTTCTACCACCCCTGATTCCTCAACCTGACCACCACGTGACACAGGTACCAACTCTGGGCGCAGGGCGGGGGACAAATGTACAGGACACTATTACGCTGCCACCACTGGATCCCACCCTCTGGTGAATCCAGAAACACAATGCACTAAGGGGGATGACCTACCCTCCCGAGCTAGGGACACCTAACTCACAGTGCACAAAAACACATTTCCAAAGAAATGACAATTAAAAACAATTTTAAAACAATAATCCCTATACCATGTGATTTATCTAAATGCAGAGTTTTGTAGTGCGGCCAGTTGCCGCTGCGGTACAGCGCAAACGCAAGTCCAAATCCCACCGCTGATCACCAATGTTAGAAATGGGATTTCTGGTTGGCTAAGGCTTGCGCCAAAGTCAGGCAGAAACCACCACTCTAGTCAGGGCAAGGAAGTTACACGCCAAAGATAACCCCTGCTCACCCCCTTGGTAGCTTGGCACGAGCAGTCAGGCTTATCTCTGAGGCGATGTGTAAAGCATTTGCGCGCGTACCCAGCAACAACACCCAAGGCCCACCACAAAGGAAACTCCACACAAGGTATTCTATAAAAATAGCCTTTGTATTATACACAACACATTAGATAAAAACACACACTCTACAATGTGCCAACAGGCACGGGCAGAATTTACAAGGGATTATATATACAGGGGACAGGGCCACATGGACCACTGTCAGGAATTAGCACTTAGAACATAGCACAAATCACCAATAGTAAATGTAGAACATAACACAAAGTAACTGTAGAGCACAACCAGCCTCTACTGGCGCAATAATGACCTCAGCGTCATCACACTAGCATCAGGTATAAAACCTATCCTGCATCCATCACAGGGGCATAAATCACATTATGCAATTCTCGCAAGTCTAACGCCTTAGACCTAGCCACCTAAGTATACCTCCACTAGGGGCGTACATAACACAGGGAAGTACATTCTCCCTACCATCAACCTACGCAGGTAAAACAACCTCCTAGGCAGAAAAGACCACATTTAGAGGTACACAACACAGGGTGCGCAAAACATGCTATATACAGTACATTTCCTAGCACCAAAAGCATGGACACAGGGTGCGCAAAACATACTACACTGTACATTTCCTAGCACCCAAATCACATCAGAGTCCAGGTTGCGCCAGAACCTAAACGTAGCAGCTGCCCACTACTTGCTGGGCAGCTGGGGACAAAGCAGGGCCTAAACGCTGCAGCTGGCACTAAGTGCTGCACAGCTGGGGAAGGCACATAGTAGGCAGGGGCTCTCACTAGCCCCTGAGACAATATCCAACGTTGGAGCCACCTAGGCTCGAAAATGACATGTCCCCCATGGAGCGCACGGGCTCCTAAAATAATGGTGGTCCAATATAGAAAAAGGGGCTTGCCCCAAAGTACTGTGGGGCGCACTGGTGCTCTCTGGGCAAACCATGCTGGGTTGGAGCCTCTCTGGCTCAAGGCAATTCTGTCCCCACATCGCTAGGGCCACCCGGGGCTCTAGAAATACAATACGGACCCTTCCCGCCTCGTTGGAGCCTCGGGGCTCGAAACATCAATCGTTGGAGCGGCCCACTGCAGACGGGGCCGCTCGGACTATGTGCCTCATCTGGCACACACAAACAGGGGAGGGCATGTTGGAGCGGCCCACTGTCAAGCGGGGCCGCTCAGCACCGGCACTAGTGCCTTCACCTCGCCCCCTCCCCCTAGGCAGCCTCACTCACCGGCTCTCTCTCTCTCTGCCCGGTCCCGCTTCTGGGACCGGGACTTCCGGCACTGGCGATCATGGCGGGGGCTCTCTCACCACATGGGAGCTCCGCCCCTGGAGGCGCCGGTCTTCGCCCGGTCCCCCATCTCGGGACCGGGACTTCTCTGGTGGAGCCTGCGAGGCTCCGGGGACAATGGCGGCACTTCCGCTTCCGTCCCGCGGCCCCGCCCACAACCAGGCGGGCCGCGGACTCGGCGGCCGTTTTTACATGCAGCTCGGGCCGCGGCGGTAATCTCTTTGGCGGGCAAAGTGCGGGGTGGGCACCCGTCATTTTTACATAACTCCATAAGCGGGGTAGGCACCCGTATCCCTCCTGAAGCACGAAGACGCAGGGTGGGCACCTGCATAGAATTAACGCAAAGGCAGCGGGGTGGGCACCCGCAAGACCAGCATTACGGGGGAATCCCTACGTCGGGATTCCCTCGGCGGCGATCGCAGCCCAGCGCCGCCCAGGCCCACATGTTCCTCCTTCCTGGGGTAAAAGATAGCGCTTTTCAGGCGCTAGGTCACAAGTCCTGGAGGCATAAAGAAAGGGAGCAAAAATCTCCCAGCAAAGAGGCCTTTAAAAGGTAAGGGGCAATGGCAAAAAGAATAGTCCCAGAAGTCCTTCAGCGTCCAGGGCATCCAGGGGCTGGGCAGGGCCCAGGGAGGCAAGCCTTCCCCTGGGCCCCAGCAGCAGCGCGCCCCTGGTCGATTCAAGTGCAGAACAAGAACATTTTGTAAGGGGACACAGCCCCTTTTTATACACCACATCCCTTTGTTCTGGGTTCAGGGTGAGGGGGAAAACCAGTCGCAGCTGGTTGGGGAGCACCCTTGATGTGCTCAGCCCCTCATTCTATTCACTGGAAGGGCTAGGGTCGTCAGTCGCACCACAGGGGGCGGGGCCAGCATTGTGTTTGGAAAACCCTGTCCTATTCAGGACCCAGGTGGACTCCTCCCACCCATCTAGCTGCTGATCTCCCCATTCACCACTGGGTGACTCATCCTGACACTGGGGAATCCCTAGCCCGTCACATGACATGACCAGCCAATCACGCGACAGACACACTGCACACAGAAGTGCCCACTTCTAGAAGTGGCACTTCCACACTAGGTACATGCACGCCGCACACATCATCGCGCAGCATTCACTCCCACGAGTCCGCACATACCAAACTCGGGCCTGCACACCCCACGCATCAGGAACTACTAGGGACACATACATTCCCCATGCATTCCTATGGGAGGGCAGGCCTATCTCACCACATGCACTCAGAGCACACACGCACTTTACCCTGGGACACAGGGAAAGTGCGCAGAGACCAAACAATCACCATACCAAGTCACCAATAAAAAGCCAAAAAGTCCAGGGGTGAACCTGCCAGAAGGGCCAAGTCCAACACATAAGAAATCAAAAAGATAGTGGTAGGTGAACACCGAAATGTGAACATTGGCAGGAAAACAGGAATGTCACTTCCTATGCAGATGCATGTTGGTAAATCCTCTGATGTCACCTCCTGTGCAAATAGAAGATGGGAAACCCAGTGATGTCACTCCCTGTGCACATGGATGATTAGAAATCCAATAATGTCATTTCTTGTGCAGATGGGTAATGGGAAATCCAATGATGTCCCTTATTGTGCAGATGGGTGGCGTGCTAAGCTAACAAAAAATTAAAGAATTGTAGGTCATGACTTTGGCGATCCCAGGATACCCTATATTAAAGTGTGAGTAGTTCATTGAGTCTTTTCAAGTCTCCAACAGGTGCAGGTCCCTGTATTCTCTTTGGCATTCTCCTTTCACTCTTATTGGACCCTCCCCATGATGTTTGTGACCACCATTCCTCACCAGTTCACACTTGACACTCAGCTATGCACATCTGGGTAGTGTTTCATAGGTTTGAGGAAACCCCCATAAGAATGACAGAGGACAAAGCTGGACGAGATGAGCTGAGGTAGGTACACCTGCGATGGGAACCTGCTGTTTGCCATTTTGAGAGTTAATGAGAAGTTGTCACCAGGTGAACCCCATTGGTAAAAATTGTTGCCTTCATTCACATTGTACATGCGATAAAGTATGCATATTTCACACTCTATCGCAGCACTATAATAACATTTCCCATTTCAACTGAGTTCTGTATATATATATATCCTCCTGACTTGCACTACATGAGACAGCAATTAAGCATTTGGTAGCTTAAAGTGCTTTTTAAACTGAGTAGCCACATTGTCTTTGGGAAAGTTAATAGTTCATGTTATGATAAGAATACAATTCATGGAAATTCTTTTAAGTAATTAGTAAACATTAGCAGCACATTTGTGTAAAATAACAATGGCACAAATTGTTACTAAAATGTGGGTCTTCATTTTGATTACAGTGAAACATGGGTTTAAACAATAATTGCTCAAAACTGTGCAAAACCCTAGCCGAGGTCAGATGTCACAATGCTATGGCCATCCCACTTCGAAAAAGCATGTGTGCTTCAATTTCGTACTGTATTATTTTTAATGCTTTTACCGTATCAACAAATGCGACTATTTGGGTGCATTTAAGTCTACTTTCATTGTCATTATAATGTGCTTATAGTTCTACTGACATTGATTCTCATCTGCACATATATTACATTCAGTCTCGAACCATTCTAAATACTTCTAACATAGAGCAGTGTAAGCATATTTTAGTATATGCACGTTGAGAAGATATGCGTTTTGTAATAAATATAAATCGCTGAGATTGATTCTATCGTCTGTATGTAGGAAATGTCACAAGTGATAGATAGTTGGCTACCTATGTACTATTGTTATATATGCTCACCAGAAAAAAATATAACTTGAAATTGTATTTCAGCAGATGCCTATGGCTGTATTTTATCTCCCTTCTGACATTATCTTCTCATGCTGTTGATCTCACAGACAGTCATATTTGTCAACTGAAGGGTTGGGAATTAAATCAATGCTTTAAAAGAGGACACACACAGTTTTGCTCAACGGTCGGTTATTTTTAGGTTGTTTTCTTTAAACTTTTTATTCCGCATATCATGCTGCTCTTTCATTGTTGACATAGACTTCATTTACTTTTGAGCTGTTTTCTTCGCACACATGATGAAAGCTTATTCATGGCTTATTTGTGTAGTGATTTCTCTTTGCCAGTCAATCATTGAGGAGAATGCACTATAACTTCAAATTTGAGCTCGACAAAATTAATTCAAATACGTACGAAACTCATACAGAACAGGGACTACGGGTCCCAGACTTGCTGCACTTTGGCCCAGGAGGCGGGGCAAGTGGTGTGCAAGTGCTCACCTGGGCTGTATTATGCATTGTCTTTGCTTTCACCCAGCGCACCTTTTAACTGTGGTCCAATGACAATGAGCTCTGTAACGATGTATGAGATGCCCCCTTCACTGAAAGCGCCAGAGTTACCTTCTGGGGGCGTTCCCGCAGTTGCATAGTGGCGTGCCCTATGCAAATGAGGGAATTATTTTGCCTCTGCGTCCACGCCATATTACAGATGCGGGTGCAGAGGCAAAGAAGGTCTCATGGGGCGTACTCACCTGCGCCCGGCCCCTGGAAAAACTGCCACACATCGTGTACTTTCTCTGTGTTGGCAATGGAAGCATTTGTCTGTCTCCGCAGCCCTACACTATTTTACTAGTCTTGTGTCGGGCTACGGAGATAAACAAATGCATTGGCACTGCCATTCAGGAAATGCAATACAGTGGAAGGAACACAATGTGTGGCAGTGTTTCCAGTGGCATAGGCTATTAGACAGATAAGTTACCCCTTGGAGTGGCCATTCAGGGAAGTGCATACCAGCTCCCGAACTGGATCCTAAAGGTACATATGGAGGAATTCTGAGATTTATTCGATCCCTCCTCCATCATGTAGCAACCTTAAGACCTTTGGTGCAGGTTGCTATGAAATATATCCATAGTCCTGAAGAAGACCCTGGGTGATGTTTTGCAATAGCACTCTTTGAATGGGGGACGAAACATCGATGTACAGATTAGGCACTCCGCACTAGTATTCGACATATCCATGCCAAAGAATAAGGCTATATGTTGTATTATGCGTGCTAAGTTTATACGGAAGCCCAATGAAGTCTTTTTCTATGTGTATTGTGAATGATGAATGTTTTAGCGTTTGGATTCTGTTCTATGTAATACACTTTGTAAAAGGCACCCATGTATGTATGTAGACGTATATGGTGTTGTTGAACAGTCCTGTGATTTTGCATGTTTGTGTATGCATTGTTTTATACAATATATGATTTTCAATATATCGGGCAGATTTTGAGTTTATAACCTCAGTCTCATCTTTTTTTCGATGTGGTATTCAGTGATGATTGTATTCTATTGATTGGTTTTCCTAGATATCAGGATAAATGCAAAACGTTCTGAAGCAATTCTACCTTTCTTGACAGAACCAACCATTAGCATATACTGTTATAATTCCCCATGTTCTATGAAATACTGGGTTACCCATTTAATATTTCATGGCCGTTTAGGGTCAGGTGGTTCTTCAGTGTGACAGTGGTGAAGCCTACTCCATCTTTGTCACTGACATACACTTCCACCTGCCTAACAGAGGAAGGACTGTTGCAGGTTTGCCCATTTGACTGGCCACCTGATTTAGAGTAGGCAGGGTTTTCACTGTCAGGTACAATAAGGTGGTAAGGGGCAGTGAACACTTGTAAATGGCAAGAGGGTCACTGATTTTATTTTTTTCTAAAAAGAAAACACCACCTTGGGATTTTGTTTTTGAAAAAAAAAAACGTTAAGGTTTACCATATGGCTCCGTCATGCAGACGGAGCTGTCCATCAAACTTTCAGTGCATTGACAGGAACCTCCATGATGACAGTTATTACCAGTGCAAGAGATGGCCACTGGGTTGGTGGACATCTCTTAATTTAATTTCCCTAATGGAGTAAATCTCAGCTGCCGAAAACTTAATTAGGCCTTAAGTGTCTGCTTGCAGATTGGTCTGCGGCCATAATTTAAATCTGAGCTTTAAATCTAATTGTCGGCCTGAGTTGAAACTGTGGTAGATAATAGGAAGTACACAGACTTCAAATGAGGTCTGAAGACACATTTGTTAAAAGGTTTTAGCTTTAGCCATGGGAATGGGGTAAAGTTTAGGGGGGATACACACCACCCCACTGGGAACCAGAATATAGTGTGAGAAATATCCCTCCTTCTCAAAGAATTTGGACATGGGGATCATAAAACTGAGCTGAGTCCCCGGATAATACTGATTGAGGAAACCTTTATCACATTTATGGTGTTCTCAAATAGTTCCAAGGCCTCCATATCTCATTGAAGGACATTGGATCTAAACAATGAAATACAGTGCAAGAGTACTAAGCACAAGGTATGGTTAAAGTCATGTGCAATGCCAATTTTAGTTCTCCAGGACTTAATTTCTTTTTCTAAACCTAGCATTAGCTAGGCCAATAGTGTTCACCTTTTAGCTTTGCCTATTCTGTTCACCATTCACAAAAGAAAATACATGATTATTTCAAATGCAATACAGTATTTTATAAAAAATAAATGTTTCAGTGTTCTGATGTACATGGTTGCATGCATCAACACACATGCAATAAATGTAGGATGCTATAGTAGTCTCATCGTGTGGGCATATGCATGTATGACCACACATGCATGTGCATACATTATGTAGATGCCATTGCCCAGTTTTCTAAATGTATTGTTCCTAGATATTGGCAGCCAAATTAGGGCTTAAGACTCAAAACATATAGGGATGCACAGTAGAAATACCCTGCCCACAAAGACCTGGTTGGGGGGGCACAGAGGAATGATCCACAGATCCACTGTCCTGCTAAAATAGATAAAAAAAGGCACCTGGAATGGGCCAGGGCCCAGGGGGACGTCACAATGACTTTTTTATATGGGAAGGAGTGTACATTCCCTCTCCCAGTCTTTACGTGGAATCAGGAATCACATCCCTGGTGCCGACATTTCAATTTAGGGGAGAGTTAGTGTGGCACATCCTCTTTGAAGTTCAGCACCTCAGGGCCCTTCCCTCAGGGCTAGAATAAAGCAGTGTCCTCTGGACCCCATCCCCGGGACGCTGCTGTTCCCAATCTGGGAGAGTATGGGCATTCTCTGCCAGCACTATACTGGGCAGGGAGCACAGCTTTGCTGCTACCTTGTGGGAGCACAGAAATTTGCTGTTTCCACTCTGGTGGGTGCAAATTAATATAGCCAGCTCCACCCGACACCCCGAATGGGTGCTGGCTGGGGAACTGGCAAGGGCTTGACCTTAGAGATCCCCCTTGAGCCCTATCGATGCTAAAGTGGCTGCCACGGATGGGGCGCCCACTTGAAAAAATGTACAGGCTCCCACCAGCAACAGGTATGGGTACTGGCTAGGGAGCCTGGGGCTTCAGGAACCTTAGGGCTCTCTCGCTGCTCTCATCATTTGCTCATGTTGATGGTACTTTTGGTGGGCATGGGTCACCCACTCTAAAAAATTGCCAGCTTCTGCCAGCGCTCGAGATGGGTTGGGAGCACCTCCACGGTTCCAAACCTATGCCATGTTGTGAGCACCCATAGAAAAAAGAATAAAGAATAATAAATGAGCATCAGGAATCACTAATTTTCACTGCTCTGTGCAAGGAGTGCCCCATAATGCCTGCAAAGGCTTTTTTTAAATTATATTTTTTTATTCCTAGTGGTGTCCCTAGAAGGGAGTGCAGTAGCCTCTGCAATAACAAAAAAACAAACACAGTAAGTCTCCTGGGTCACTGAAACTATGAGCCCGGGCAAGCATACCGATTGTTTTTTAAAGCACTCCAAGCTGGAGCTGCATGTTCTTCAACTGGGGTGTAGGGACTCCTTGTGCTTGGTTCAATGTCTGGAATATGTTGCGTAAAAATTAAAAAATTTAAAAAAATCAATGACAATAATTCAAGTCAAAACCATAAGAATTTAACACACGGATTGCAAATAGTAAATAATGGGAAATCGCCAATCATAATACATCAAAATCAAATCAAATATTAGAGAATTAACAAGAGGCCACTCCCTAAAGCAAGCAGCTACAAGAACCAAATAATAGTTCAACAAGAGGACTGATGTTGGATCTGCTCTATTGGCAAGTGCTAAAAGCCCCTAGTATAATCAAATGACAGACTAACTCAGATTCTGCTCAATTAGGAAAAGCCTATGTATAAAGTAAGTAAACAGATTAGTACAGAGTTTGCACTGTTTGAAAGGCAGAGACAGTTTGGCACATATCCAAAACATAATCTTTAATAGGATTTGTATTCAAAGAAGCCGCACACTCTAACCCAGATTTAATAAATTCTTATGCAACGTAGTGCAGCAGCCAAAAATGCTGCTCTGCATTGCATGATAAGGAGAGAGCAGGAGAGTGCCATATTTACAGAGATATGGCTCTCTCCTTCCCTCTCCATAGCACCAGCACAGACATTTTCTACTGAGTACAATGTCCAAACCTTTGTGCCAATGCGCAAGGGTGTTTGCCTGAGCCTACCATATATTTTGTACTGGAAGGCTACCCTTCCTATACTATGCTTAGAATAACTTAAAAACATTTCCCACATGTGTGCTGTATATTGCAGCACACATGCAAAGTCGGAGAAGAAAGGTGAAAAAGAAGCATTTTTTGACGCAAAACTTTGTCTACTTTTTTAGTAGATAGGGTTTTGCTTCAAAAACCATGGGTGGTTGCATGGGAATACCCATTCACCACACATGGAACGGCCCCTTGGAGATAAGTCAAGCAAGGTAGGGCTATGAGCTACTTTGCTTTACTCTCAGGTGGATTTACAGGACAAAACAAGTTTTGAGCTGGAAAGTAAATTGGGGAAAAAAAGATTTTGCATGAATTTGCATCACTTTTGTGATGCAAACATGGCACAAAATCTTAGTAAATATACCCTTCAGTATGGTAAGACATGACAGGGCTGTATTAACAAAGATTCTTTCATGTAATCAAATCATTCAAATACACAAGATATGTAAAATAATATATAAGATACATCTAGTAAAGAACTACTTTTCTGTATATATATGAATGAGGTGTGCATAGGAAATGAAGAAAAAGACATGATGTTTGTGGAACTAAGAAAGCAATAGAAAACTCAGGGACATATCAGCAACGAGGTGATAAAAAATTATTGCCGCTTTTGCTTCCGTTTTCGGGCAAAAAGTGGCGATTATTTTATCGCCTAATCAGCAAGGTCACGCTATTGCGTGAAACCTTGCATTTGCGCCTGAATCCTGAACGCCCAGCTTTGCATCTCTAATGAAATTCAAAATGGGCGTTTCTGCCCTGACATGACTGGAGAAATGTCGCTAAGCGACATTTCTCCTATCATCAAGCCCCACGCTATGAAGCATAGCAGCAAGAAAAGTAGCGATAACCCCTGTTATCGCTACTTTCCTTACGCCTGCTTCAGGACTGACTTAGCCATGATATCCTATGGAAGGTGGATATCATGGCTAAGTTTGCCTTGCCCTATCATCAAACTAACGCCAAACTTCGTGAGATTATCGCTGGGTTTCCAGCGATAATCTCACGTTTGGCAGTTAGCGCTAGGATTTTTATCACTTTTGAGATAAGCGTTGCTAATAGCACGCTATCTCAGCGATAAAAATCCACGTTAGCCAACGGTAATTATCCTAGCGCTAAGTGCGCTTAGCGATAATTATCGCCGGTCCTTGATGATATGCCCCTCAGTTAGTAAATAGTCCCTATAAAAGACTCAAATAAGGGGCCTTAAATGTTACAAATAGAGGAACATTCAGATGGCTTCTTCGTGAAGTACACAACTGTATTACATTTTTAAAATAAAATAAACATCACTAAAACAACTACTTCTAGTTTTCAGATTTTCTGAAATGTAAAAGCACACAATGAAACACATGTATGTGGAGAATGCTTGAGCACATGAAGTAAAAGTGCACTTTCTTTCAGCAAATGTGAAATAATGCCAATGCAAGCTGTTTGAGGCCTATTCATGCTAAATTAATCACACCTAAAATAAACATTATTTTTCATTTATCAAAATGCCTAGACGTGGGTCCTGGGCTCACTGTGCCACTGGAATCAAGCAAACCCTGAAACCGGTCCTAGGATGCTTGCTTCCGGTCCAGGGAGTACCTGGCTTGGCAGTTCAGGATAGACTGTTCCCATGAGGCAGAGGGTCAAGACTGATTTGCATATGGCAATGTCTAAACTGGGGTGGCATGGTGAGCAAAAGAATGATGGATTTAACCCAGATCTCTTGACTGGTGGTGAATGTTTTGATTTGTTCTGCATTCCGTCCATCAATTGTGTGTCTTTTGCTTCCCCATTTATTACGGCTTTACTAGACACCATTCCCCCTTATGCTCTGCAGTATGCTAATCACCTTACCTTAGGCAATTTCATTATACATTTTGATGATTTAACCTGCCATACTGCCAAAAGACTTAGTGAGGATTTGGGGTCGCTCCATTTTCAACAGCTAGTGCAGGACTCCACTGACATCCAGGGCCACATTCTTGATCCCATATTTGCCTATTCAACTCTGATAAAGGTAGCTCCCCCGTGTCCTATTGCCTGATCAGATCACTTTCTCATTCCATTTCAGATCCTTGAATTTGCTCTCCTGACTAGACCACCACCGGCCCACCCCATTATGGTCCGCAACGAGTGCCACGAGATGTGGTAGCCAGCCACACGGTCCCGCAAGAGTGTGTGATCGCAAACACGTCATTCGGGCGTACCATCGGACTTCTGGCGGAACTTTTGTGAAGATCGCGATCCCGAACACACAGAATTTGTAATCTAGAGAATAATCTCTCTCTAGCAGCTTAAACACCTTCTCGAAATGATGATTTTGATTGAAAAAAGTTTGCGGCTTGACATTTGAGTGTACTTTTTTTTAAAGAGGAAGGAAGTGCCCCAGTGTCTCAAACTTTCTGTTCCTGTCCAGCAGGCTCCTCCCAGTGCTTTGTCCATCTCCTGTTCACTCTTTGTGTCTGCTGCATCATATATTATTGGATTTGAGGACTTTGGGGTTTGAAATTTCACAAGTAAGTTGGACAATTGGTTGTTTCCTTGATTGGGGCATTGCACCTATATTTTTGGTACTTTTCATCATTTAAAAAAAAATGTTATTGTGGAGGGTGGCCTGTAGTTTCAGTAGGGGCCTAGTTGTTTCTTTGTATGTTATTTGTCTCCTAATTGTCTTTTATAAAGGAAACATGTTGCAAAGTTCACTACATATTCTCCCACTTTTGAAATCAATTTACAATATTTATTAAAAATTCACTAGCCCAGTATTCTGCCAATAGGCCTTTCAGCCAGTAGGCCCAGAGCTACTCTTGGGTGCAAGACACAACTGTTTCTGTGATGTCTGTTGAATTTAAACATAATTTAAGGCATGGATGGCATAGGATTGAAATGTAAAGTATTTTTTTTGGTATTTCACTTTTTTATCTGTGTTAAATATTGCCTTTGTTTGATGTGTGTGGTTGTAACCTGCAAACCTTTTTTAGCCCTTTGGATTTTCATTTTTGGCATTGTTGCATTAAAGCTGTGTTGTTTAGCATGCCTCCTTTGTATGACCAGTGTGTGAGTGTGTTTGTAATAGTGGGCAAGCATTTGCCTTGGCTGAGCCTCCCCGTGTGGCCTGGGGCCATTTTGTAAAGTCTTTGTACATATAGGCCTGCTTGAGTTCATTGTTTTCCAGGCCTCCTGCTTGTTGTTGTGAGTGACCATGTGAATGGTGGCCATTTTTGTGGGGGTGGTAGTGCTTTTGCCATAGACCTGCATGTCTTCTTTCCTTTGTTCCTCTTGGCTTATTGTTTCTTGTTGTGGCCTGCCTGGCCATGTGGCTGGCGGCCATTTTGTGAAGACAGCCAGTGTGCTTTTGCCATAGGCCTGCATTGTCTGTCTTCCCTTTCTTGTTGTTTTGGCATGCCAGGCCATGTGGCTGGTGGACATTTTGTGAAGGCAACCAGTGTGCTTTTGCCATAGGACTGCATTGTCTGTCTTCAATTTCTTGTTGTTGTGGCCTGCCTGGCCATGTGGCTGGCTGCCTTTTCGTGAAGGCAGCCAGTGTACCTTTGCCATACGACTACACTGTCTGTCTTCACTTTCTTGTTGTTGTGGCCTGCCTGGCCATGTGTCAGGAAGCCATCTTGTGAAGGCAGCCAGTGTGCTTTTGCCATAGGCCTGCATTGTCTGTCTTCCCATTCTTGTTGTTGTGACCTGGCCATGTGGCTGGCAGCCATTTTGTAAAGGCAGCCAATGTGCTTTTGCCAAGGGCCTGCATTGTCTGTCTTCTCTTTCTTGTTGTGACCTGCCAGGCCATGTGGCTGGCGGCCATTTTGTGAAGACAACCAGTGTGCTTTTGCCATAGGACTGCATTGTCTGTCTTCAATTTCTCATTGTTGTGGCCTGCCTGGCCATGTAGCTGGTGTTTTTTTGCGAAGATAGCCAGTGTGCTTTTGACATACGACTGCACTGTCTTTCTTCACATTCTTGTTGTGGTGGCCATTCTGTGAAGGGGCAGCCAGTGTGCTTCTGCATTAGGTCTGCAAGCCTTTTTTTGAGGTGGCCATGCCTTCTTGCTGGTTGTTGTTTTGCATGCAGTTTATTCTTCTTTTATGAGCCAGCAAAAAAATGTAGCACAGTTCACTACATTTTCTAATAAATTTGCGATATTATTGATTTGGATTGATTCACTTTGTGGCCCAGTCTGGCAATTGGTTTTCCAACCAAAAAGCCCAGAGCTACTCATGGGTGCATGAAACAATTGTTTCTGTGGCATCTGTTAAATTTAAACATCATTAAGGGCATGGATGGCATTGGATTGAAATGCAAAATGTGTTTCATGTGTGTTAAATTAATGCCTTTGTTGGATGTGTGTGCTTGTTATGTAACTTGCAAACCTTTGCTAGCCCTAGGGTTTTTCGTTTTTGGCATTGTTGTATTAAAGCTGTGTTGTTTAGCATGCCTCCTTTGTCTGGCCAGTGTGTGAGTGTGTTTGTAATTGTGAGCCAGCATTTGCCTTGGCTGAGCCTCCCCACGTGGCCAGGGGCCATTTTATAAAGTCTGTGTCCATCCATATAGGCCTACTTGAGTTCATTGTTTTCCAGGCCACCTGCTTGTAGTTGTTGCTTGTGAGTGACCATGTGGCTGGTGGCCATTTTGTGGAGGTGGTAGTTAGTGTGCTTGCCTTTGCCATAGGCCTGCATGTCTTCTTTCCTTTGTTGCTCTTGGCTTATTGCTTCTTGTTGTGGTAGCCTGCCTGGCCATGGGGCTGGCGGCCATTTTGTGAAGGCAGCCAGTATGCGTCTGCATTAAGGCAGCATGTCTTTCTCTTTCCTTTCTTCCTCTTGGCGTATTTGCTTCTATCCATTGTCAGCTGCAGCTCCCTCAATGTTAAATCCCACTTGATGCACAAAGCCAAACATGGTCTGTTACATTTGTATTTTTGTTGCTGTTTTTCTTCTTTCCTAGCCTTCCTCAGTGTACACCAACCATGAAAGCCCTTGCTTTGTCTCACAAATGTCTACACTGTATTATGTTTTTTAATTACTGAGGTAATTAATTTAATACTATTAATAAGTGTGACCACAGACAGCTATATATTATATCTGTTAGTTTGTAATATTGTACTAGTAGTAATTGAACCACAACAATGAATACCACATTTCACTGATGTTCTTCTTGCTTCTTCGCTTTCAGGTGCACAAAAGAGGAAGAGACTTCATCATCACCCATTGTACTGCCAGTTAGAAGTCCGGTGGCGCAAGACGACACGTGACGTGTGACCATAGACATCTCTTCAACTTGTGTCACTGCTTGCTGCTGACATCTGAACAAGATAGCCCCAATGAAAGGTACCAGGTCCGCCAGTACCACAAAAGTTGCCAGTGAGAAGAAGGAACTGCCACTTACCAAGACTGGTGTGCCACCCAAGATCTTTTTTGGGAAATCAAACATTGCGCCTGCTGCAGTGGTGTCTGGGGAGCATCAATCCAGGTAACTGAGAAAAGTGGGCAATAACAGCCACAACCGCTCCCAATAGTAGTTCATTCCTCCCAAAGTAGGGGCAGTTCTGGAGATAGAGCTTCTGGCAGAGGAAGAAAAAGAGCAAGCCACTCTTTCAGAAGGTCTATTGTCTTCCAGATCCCCAGCAAGGAAAAGGAGTGTTAATTCATCAACTTCTTCTGAAAGCCCCCTTCTGATGATCCCACCATGAGTCTGAGTGTGAGGCACGCCACAAGACAAGGCTAGGGAAAAGGATGGTTCCAGAAAGCCTTAGAGTTATGGAAGTATATGTAGAAGAGGATGATGATGAGGCAGTCATCATGGACATTACTCCCGCCCCAGTGGAGACCGACATTACCCCATCCCAAATTGCTGTGAGGGATGTGGCACGGATACCACCACCACAGATCATACCACCAACACCACCTCCGGCTTCCATATTTCGCTGGCAGCCACTTACATCCACCTCAGTAGTAGGTACTGCAGAGAGTCAAACTTCACGCCCACCTACCAGTTCATCTGGCATTGCAAGTGGCACAAGCAGCAGCACCAGAAAGTTGACCTCCCCAGTTTTGGACTTCTTTTCGGTTAGCACGAAGGAGGTGAATATTTCTTTATACTCCATTTGTGGACAAGGTATAGTTGGGGAAAGCTTGGTGCAAACTATGGTACCGGAGGCCAAAATACTGCATCCATTGCTATTGGTGGGGATGAAGAAGGAGTATAAGAAGATATGATCGCAGAGGAAGGTGAACAAAAGGGAGACGTTTTCTCTGGTATACAAAGTAGCCCTGTCCCTAGCATGTCGGTGGTACCACCGACATCCCCATCAGCAACATCTCAGTGGCACAAGAGTAAGAGTCAGGCTGAGACACCAAGGGGTCCCAGGCAAGTGAGAAGCACAACGAAAAAACGTGCGTTGAGCCTAACAACATCTGCCGTCAATAAGTATCCTGCATTAGTGGCACCAGAAAAGAAAAAGATCCAGGCTACCATTCTCAGCATATTTAGGCCAGAGGGGCAGTACGAATGCAACCACCCAATGGCACGTTTGTACAATGCGAAGCTGGCTAAAATGTTAGCGCTGGACCTCCTCCCTTTTTTTTTTGTGAAAGGGGTGTCTTTTCTTGAATTTGTGATAGCCATCTGCCCAAAATGGAAGGTTCCCAGCCGGTCCAATTTCGCAAGAGTTGCTGTTCAAGCACTACATCATGAAGTGCTGCAATTGCTTGGACAAGCACAGTATCCACCTGACAACAGACATGTGGACCAGTTGCCAAGCCACTTATTACATGTGCATCACTGCACACTGGATCTCTTTTGTGAGGGTTAGTGAAAATATATCTGCAACAGGTGCTGTTGACACTGCTGAGATTTTTAATCCCACTCGAAAACATGCAACTGTAGCCATGTGCGCCATGGAGAAATCTCATACTACTGCAAACATTGAACGATGGTGGCTATTTCAGGGTCCTCTGTTTGGTGCACTGCATTAACATCATTGTACATGACTTTCTGAAACAAGAAGACAGAGTCAGCAACTTACTGGCCACCTGCAGAAGAATCTGCACACATTTAAGCCATTCTTTTAAAGCACAGAAGCAGCTGAAGATAATTCAACGTAAGCATAGAGTGCCTGTTAGAGCACTTATCCAGGGGCCGCCACAATTCTGGATCCACGGTACGAAGCAGATTGATTCCTTTTTCAGAAGTGGATGTTGGCAAGTACAAAACTTGTATAGATGGAAGCCAGACACTTAGATAAAGAATGGCAGGGAATTAAAGGCCTGCTACTCCATCCCACAACAAGCACTGCAGGGCAGCAGGCTCAAGTTCAACTTCAGAGTCTGAGGGCAGTGCGGTTGGCTCACAGCAATCAAAACCACCAACAACCACTAAGAACAAAATCATTAACAACAAGAACAGAAGCATCAGTTCCACCAAAATCGGCACAGGAATGGTTTCTACAGCAAGGGCTTGTTAGGTCCAGTACCGAGGCAAAGGCAGAAGAGACCGGGTACAGCAGAACACCCCTGAGCATTGTGCGGATAGTCCAGGCTTTCGACTTGTTACTTTCTTTCTTGCTTATTTACTTTTATTATTTGTGTGTGTCTCTGTCTTTCTGGCTCAAATCACAACAAATCCATTACCACTGTCTTACTCTTTTATTGCCGGATTGCCGGATTGGAGTTGCAACGGTGTGCAGTCAGTGTGCAGTCAGTGAAGAAGTAAGTCCACTCCTCCAAGTCCTGCACATCTTCAATAAAGTGCTTACTAAATTGTGCTATTTGATTTCCTTTTTCAATAGTCTAGCCCTTACATGAAATGCAGAATGCAGAACTGTTGCTTTTGAGAATACAATGCATATGCTGGAATTGGACTTATATATTCTCTTTTATTTTAATGTTCTTTATTGAGATTAATAACCAAGAATATACAGCATATAAAGAAGTACAAATGCATCAAGTTTCCCACCCACTCCCGCTTCCAAGAATCTTGCCACCCACCCACCCTGGCTGGTCCTTGAAAGAAAGAAAAAAAGAAAAAGAGATAGAGAAATACATTCTTCCACTGGCATGGAAAAGACAACAAAAAATAAAAGAACCGGAAAAAGAAAGAAATGAAAGAAGAAGCGATGTCCAGAAGTAAAGTCGAACAGTAACTTTGCACATATTATAAAACACAGTTGGGCCATAAACAATACGTATGTATTTTATCCCCCGTTCTCATCATCTTAACTGTCTTCAGACCATCTAATCAGAGGGGCCCAAATATGTCAAGGTATGTCAAGGTACTTATAGAGCGCACTGTCACAAGACAGACACCTTGCGGTGTCGCCTTTTGCGGTTTCCTGGCGCTGATACTCATACCGCTGTGGAACCCCTCCTGGCTTTCCCTGTGAAGTGTCCACTCCTGGGTACCCCCAGGGTGAAGCCAGGCATCCTTAGCGCTGTTGGGGCCGGTGTGGAGGCTAAGCAAGCTATTGCCCAGAGTTGCAGCGTGGGGCCTGTGATTAGAATAGGCACCGAGGCGAGAATAGACAGGTCCGAGGAAATTGAGCCCGAGCCCCGCCAAGGCGGGAATCGAACCCTGGTCCCTGGCCAGAACTCTGCTTCAGGGTCTGCCGCTCTAACCATTGAGCCACACTCCTCCACCATCCATCCTCTTGGGCCTTACTCTCTGCCCCCTTCTAGCATATACTGTGGTCTCTAGCCTGAAAACTGCCAAAAGTCTCCCCAGCCATTGTTGACCCGTAGGTGGAACAGGATCAAGCCAATGAGTGGCTAAACAGAGTCAAAATACTAAAGCAACAAAAAGGTCTGGACCCGAGCTGGTAGGTGAGAACTACTCACTCCATTACAATCAGCTGTGGTGTCATCTCTATTCGCAGTCCCAGATGGAATTCAAGAATGGTACCAACTTCCCTTTTAATTATACCCAAATCGGGGCAGGAAGCGAACATGTGTATGATAGTTGCTGCTGGAAAGCTACAACGTGGTCATGTTGTTCCCGCACCTCCTCCCCATTTAGAGATCTTCTCTGGTGTTATATAGAGAATAACCCAGGTCTTAAAACATTGCACTTGGAGGTTGGTGGCAATACAAGAGGTTTGGGCCATATTGAATGAATCTTCTACATCCTCCGCTTCAACCTGTAGCTGCTCCTGCCAACGTTCACAGTGTTTGGGTAGATCATCAGTCATCGTCTTGTTTAGTTTTTTATAAATACCACCTAGTGTACCTGACCCTTTAAGCAACACCTCAACCAACGTCAGCCGGGCGAAACCGCAGTTGCCTCCAGATTTCCTCCCTAAGAAATCTCTTATCTGGAGATATTTAAAAAATTGTCTATATTCGACCCCAAAAGTTTCCTTAATCGAGTCAAAGGTAATCACCCCTGCCTTGTCCATAATGTCCCTAACCATACTAACACCTTTGTTATGCCATGTTTTCATATACCCATTGTTAAAAATACTATGGAATGAATTATTGCCATGCAGTGGGGTATGAGCATGGATGAGGACCATACCGAGCCTTTTTCGAACTGAAATCCAAGTTTTAAAAGCACACATCAGCGTCTTGAACTTTACCCTTTTGTAATACTTAAAATTGGTATACTGTAAGAGACAGCCCCTAGCATCTGACCCCAATATTAAATCATAAATTGATACGGGAGCCGCCTCCTGCACCTGCTCAAGTTCCGCCCTAAATAGGCTTCCCATTTAAAATAATATAGCAGCCCAGTGATATAGCTGAAGGTTAGGCACCTCCCATCCTCCTCTGTCCCTAGGTAGCATCAACAATTTTAAAGCTCTCCGGGGGCAACAATTGGACCAAAGAAATTTAGTAAACAACTGTTTCATAGTTTTAAACTAAGTATTATTGATGGCCAGCGGAATTGCCCTAAAAAAATATAATTTATTGGGCAAAAACACCATCTTAATGACATTACACCTCTGCTTTAAATTTTGGAAGCAATGGATCCAAGTTAGTTTCAACAATCTTAGATACATCTGCAATTATTTTGACCCCTAGACATGTTGCCTTCCATAAGACCCGAGGGTCACTAATCTGGAGTCCCTTCCTGACAAAAACAAGGGTTTTCTTTGAATTGAGTCGATATCCCGAGATATGCCCAAAAATCTCTGCCTCCTTTTCGATTTCTGCTAGTGCACCAAGTGGGTTAGGGGTCATAAAAGCTAAGTCGTCGTCATTCGCCAAGATCTTAATGCTCCCCCCTCTTGCTATGTACAGCTAAAATCTGGTTATTATCCACAATGTTCCTTACCAGAATGTCACTATACAAAGCAAATAGGAGGGGAGAGCAAGGACACCCCTGACGCGTCCCCCTACTAATTGGCACAGGACCTGACAGTTCCCCTATAATAGCAATTCTGGCCACCGGGTTGTTGTACATTATTGAGATAGCCTTAATGAAGCCAGTCCCAAGTCCTCTACTCTCGAGTGCCGCCCATAAAAACAGCCAGGGGACGCTATCAAAGGCTTTCTCCGCATCAAGCAGGAAAAGCCCGATAGGGCCTCCCATAATCTCTGGCGCATCAAAGAGAGCAATCACTCTTTGAATATGATCAATTGTGCCCCTACCCGGAACAAACCCATGTTGGGTGGGTGAAACCAATTTCTTAATCACTGCGGCTAGTCGATTTGCCAGAATCTTGGCATAAACCTTTACATCACTGTTGATAAACTTTATAGGCCGATAAGACCCCAGCTCCTTAACTGATTTCCCTTTTTAGGGAAAGACCACAATGTTGGCTGATCCCCATGAGTCGGGTGCCCTCTGGCCAGACTGGGGTTTTAAAAGACATCGACCATTAATTCTAGTAAACAGGGAGCCAGATTTTTATAGAATTCCCCTGGAATAGAATTGGTGCCCGCCGCCTTCCTTTTAGCCAAAGAGCTGCTGACATCTGCAACTTCTTCAGCCGCAATGGGTACTTCTAGTGTTTCTCTTTCCTCCCTAGTTAGCCTCTCCCCTGGAAGCTCTGCTAGATAGTCCTGAATTTCCTCCTCACTGCCAGTGGTTTCCACAGTGTAGAGCAGTTGGTTGAAACGCTGGAAGGCCGTCAATTGTAAGAATTGCTCCCTGTGACACCCATTGACTAATGCGTACCGCAAGCAAATGTCCCACTCTCTCACTGCATTCATACATTTTGGATCTCCACGCTGCGTATTTCCCTGCCGCTTTCTTTGTTGAACCTTCTAAGATTTTAGATTTAGCTAATGCCACCCAGCTTTGTACCTGGCCCACATCTCCCCCATTTATAATAACTTTTACCAATTGTGTCTCTGCATCACCTAGTTTGTCATACAGCTCCTGTAAATAGAGTTTACCTGCTTTTTGAGACCACCAGCCATACCTTGAGGTTTCCCCCCTTATCCCAGCTTTCATAGCGTCCCATACATTATCCACCCGAGTGCTATCCCTGTTCTCAGATATAAATCTAGGAATCCATACTCTCATGTGTACGATGTACTCCTGATCATAGAGGAGTGCTCTATCTAGTCCACGGTGGTACCTCCCTTTTTGAGGCTTGAAGTGGAATCTCAAGGACTTACGGGTCATGGTCAGACATGACCCGAGTAAATTAAAAAATCCGTCAGTTAATCAAAAGACCCTGGGACACAAAGAAATAGTCAAGCCTGGCGTTTGTCTGATGTGGGGCAGAAAAAAACAGTGAAGCCAGAGTCATCGGGTTCTTGCGCGGCCCGGGCATCAATAAGTCCACAAGTCAAGCATAGATTCCGCAAAGTTTTAAAAACTTTGGCTTTATGGCCTCTGTATAGACTAGGCCCAAGCTTCATAGTGTTGGCACTCAAATTTAAATTAAAATCACCGCAAATGATTAAAGGCAATGGCCACCCAACAGGTTCCAAATTTAACCAGTTAAAAAGGGCTGGATCATTGAGCACTGAGCCATAGACCGAGCAAAGTGTAAAGGAATAATTATCTGTATTGCATAGAGTAATAACCCATCTACCCAAGTGATCTGCTTTAGAGCGTAGGAAAATAAACATTTTTCTACGAGCTATGATGGCTACCCCTTTTGTGCGTGTGCCTTGGTTTGTGAAGGAAACTCCTTTTGTCTCCAGCTTCGATATGTGTCTCTTGTAGACATACTAAATCCGCATTGAGATGCTGGATATCTTCATTGATCCTGCATTTTTTACGAGGACAGTTTAAACCGCATATATTAACAGATGCAATTCTTAGCTTACCCCTTGCCATTTACTACATTCTCAATTGTCTTAAATGAAAAATCACCTAACATTCTACATAGTCTCCATGCCATTACATCTACTTCTGCCCAATGGACCAGCCACTCCTCCAAAAGGATCCCTGCCCCCCCTCCCTCCACCCACCCTACCTTGTGGCAAAAAAGGTCTGAAGACCCTGTTGCAGAGATTCTGCTCATGCACAGAACTATGCACAGGAGACCACGACCTCAGTGAATTGTGGTGTACCAAAAACTCACCTCAGTACCCAGAACCCCTATCCGACCAGCATCAGTGTCCCATTCGTTATCCGTATTATCTCGGAGATCCCAATGTATAGACAACCCAGAACAAGTGACTTAGAGTATTCTCAGGAATGGTGGGAATCAGAAATACCTGTTCGCTATTATTCATATATCAATCCACAACAGAAGTAATCAGAGACACAGTAAAGTTTAAAAGGTTTATTTTATAAACTACGTGTCCTAAGATGCAGTACTTTAGCTAACATAAGCAGACAAATGATTATAATTAAAACCATCAGCATTGTTACAATACCATAGAAAATGAAAGGAGAAATCATAGTATAAATGACAGTGGAATGCAGCCACCTTCCTTTCGCTTGTAAACTAATATTAGTAGGCTAATAGAAGGTCTCTAGGCTTGACTGAGGAACCCCATACCGTAAAGATCAGCTTTGGGTGAATCACATCACAGGATCAGCTTTGCTCTGCGCCTGGAAATGTTCTTCTCCAGTATGTGTTTCAAACGCATGCAAACTGTAATATTAAAGGCTCTCAATATTCAGGTATTTGCAGGTGTGTGCATATTATGACTAGAGAGTGGGCCTATCAACCTGGACTCAAAAACATACATTGCCTGGTGGCTCAAAGTGTTTTGCACACAATGTTCAGACCAAGGTTGCAGTGCACGTCTAGGGATGTGAACAACAGACAGTTCTCATGTGAAGAAAAGGCAAGCAAGCAGTTCTCAAATAATAACATGTCTCAGCAGTGTCGTTTGCAAAAGCAGCAAAAGTGGCAAGATGGCTTTCTAAAAGCTAACGCACTTATGCTAACATAGCAATGTATGCATCTAAATCGCTACCTTCACTACACCCCCCCTTGATCGGACCACGAACAAATAGGGATGCAAAAAGGAACGCAGAGTTCAATTTCGACAGAGCAGAACCAAGTGCATGTATTGGAAATCCAAATAAAGAGCAGTGAAAGTTCGAAAAAAATGTTAAAAAATAACCCAAATGAAGGAGAAAAAAGAAAATAGTAAGTCAATACCTCGTGCAAAAAGGTTCGACGAGCCTAGATGTAGGAACACACACACAACAAATAAATGTGTGGTTTGGGTCTAGGGAAGCTTGAACTTGATAATGAAGTTAATCCATAAACGTTTAAGCACAGTACGTAGCAACAGCTTCCAAAAGGAAGTCATTGGAACGAGTGGCAAAAGTGTCCGCCATCCAGTCTAGCATGGTAAATGAACATACATGTTCTTCGACCACTGGAGCCTCTAGCACTTTCAGTGGACAACTGGCGTGTTCTTCTAAATAACTTCGTGCCAAGAAGTCATACGCTATCGTTCCGATGTCCCAATTCCCAAGGACTCCATGTGCCGCTCCACAGGCCATAATCCTAACACCAGAACAGTCCAACTCATGAGCCACTAATGGACTCATTAGTCGATCATAATCTGGGGCAGGAGACACCGAGTTTGACAAGCACAAATCCAGAGCCCATTCGAAAGGACAATCTAGGCAATGAAAAACAGGTTGTACGCATGTAAAGTAGGCAAACCGGAAGGATAATCCATAGGCTATGCTCAGGGTAGCCAGTGGTAAAGTTTCATAGTATTCAAGCATCTGGTTATGAAGATGAAGCAGCCTGGACAGGCTGTTGCATGACTCACAGAGTGCAGTCATTGCGCAGTACGCCGACCAACAGCAGCACACCAGCCGCGAGGGTGAGAATCAATGGGAGCCCACCAAAGACGCTGGAAAAAATAGAATGAAAAAAGGCGGGTATAACACCAAAAATAGTTTGGAAGGAGGTCACGAGGCCGGAGCCCACAATTTTGAAAAAATGCACCAAGCCAGTTGTTGACGAGGCGTTAAATATAGTTTGAATCAGGGCACCAAAATGAAGTGGGAGATCAGTATTTAAAAGTGCCTGCACCTCGGTACGGGTGTTAGCTACGTGAAGGACAAATGTTTCACGGGACGAAGTCAGAGCGACCTCTTGTTGAGACAATAGAGCCCTTAATCTGCTCATCTTGTTGAACTCTGCCTTCAAGGTTGAAATGGAAGGCCAGATGGATACATCCAGCCGCCCATGCGGGGGTGGGAAAAGGACATTTTTACAGCAGACTACTCTCTGTGAAACAGTCACTATGTAGGGAATTCCCACTAGCATTCCGCAGCAAGCCTCGTTATTCAAAAGCAAATAACTACCGTTAGCTAGTAATGTAAAAGAAGGTGTAATAGCTGGCACTGGAATCCCTTTCAGGATGCCTGCTAAATTAGGCGCTTGCACATTGCACGTGCCATGCAATTGGATGTGCCTACAGACTACAGAATGATCAGGTGTGGAAGAACATTCCTCAACCTTCAAATAAACTTCTTTACCTTCTCTCATGCACCTGTATGTAAATGGGAGTGACCATAATTCCTGCAGGAAAGCAGTACCCAATGGTTCATATCTGCCTAGGGCATAATGTTTCATGCACAAACTGAATTTAAACAATGGAAATGGCAATGTGATTAACCTGTGGATAAGCCACACAGCTGAGTTCAATTCGGCCACTGAGAAAGGCAAAGATTCTAACTTTTCAATATGCAGCAATGAGTATGTTGCATCTTTCATGGACATGAATTGTTGTTTCACAGTTAGATTAAAAGGAAGGAATAATGATGATGTATTCATGTAGTCCCAGGGCACTTTCCCAGCCTTTATCGTTTACAATGTCCATACAAACTGCATGATAGAACGCAATTGATTCTGACCATGATATAAAACAGACACATCATCCTACACGATATCAACAACAGATGAAACAATATTATCTAATGTGTAAATTCTGGAAGAAAGGGTGTTAATGCTATTATCTATAACAGCTAGCACTTTTTCCATATTGGCTTGATCAATAACTCTCAATCTGGAAGCAGCTTCAATTTGTGATAACTTCCAAACCTCGTTATAAATTGCATACACCCATCTTTTGGACCTGCCACCTACAGGACCTTTAACAAAATCATTCAAATCTATTTTGTCATGTAATTTAGATAAATGAACTTTAACAGATGCCAAGGTGGAGTGTTGCAGCCAAGACTGGCATAACTTCCCAACGGAGTAGGTAGTAACAGAATGAGAAGATTCAAAGCGAGGGTCCACACGATCCTGTGTATACCCAGGCTTCAGACCCAAAAACAATGTTGACAGGAATCTGAACTTGTCTGCCAAGTCAACCATCCCTCAGAGTGGAACTTAGAAATATTGAAGGATGTATTAGTAATGTACGACTGCAACGCATCAAGGGACAGATCAGTATGATTATCCCAATTTGGATAAGCACCCAGATCTGGAATAGAGGGGGAATTCAGTTTTTTAGAAGTAGCCAATCCAAAACAGGTGGTCTGAAAAAAAGTCGAATTAAAAAATAACATGTGGTTCGGGATGAGGCAGGCACGATGCAAAGCTTCTGTTCCTTGTACCTGCCATGGTTTAGAACCCCAGACAGATTTAACCCCTTCTGTGCCCATGACGAGCTGGACTCATCATGGAGCACAGTCGCGCTATGCCAATGACGAGTCCTGCTCGTCATGAGGCATTCCCCGGGGAATCCCTCTGGTGCGGGTACCAGAGGGATTCCCTTTTACCCCAAATAGCCTCGGGAGCTGGGGAAGAGCTTCTCCAGCTCCCGAGGCCCCCCCCCTGCTTTCAGTGTAATGACGATCGGCGCGCACGTCGCGCCGACGTCATTACACTGAAAATGAAACTGAAATGAGCCAAAAGGCTCATTTCAGTTTCACTTTGTACGTGCTCAGGGGGCTATCTCAGCCCCCTGAGCACGTAGAAAGACGGGAGAGGTATCGTTGGAAAGGGGAGAATCTCCCCTTTCCAATGGTACCCCTCCCTAGTAGATCCCTGCTTGGGGATTGCCACAGGAGGGCGATCCCCAAGCAGGGATCCTCCCACTAGACACCAGGGAGGGGGGAGCGCACCCTTGGGCAAGGGCCTTTGCTCCCCCCAAATAATTTTGGCATCATTTAGTCTTTTTGCCCCCCTGGGGGGCAGATGGGGGTAGTAGCCCCCAATATGCCCCCCCGGGGGGCAAAAATCCCACTAGACACCAAGGAATAAAAAAAAAAAAAAATAGGGGTGGGGCCTGCCCAAAACGGGCAGGCCCATGCTCCCACCCCACCCCCCAATTATTACAATCTTTATACCCCCCCGGGGGAAGATGGGGCATTGGCCCCTAATCTGCCCCTGAGGGGGCCAGAAAGCCCACTAAACACCAGGGATTTTGTTTGCGCAATTGCTTTTAGGGTGTGGGCTGCCCGAAACGGGCACGCCAATGCCCCCACCCTCCCCCCCACAAAAATGACAGTCTTTCTGCCCCCCAGGAGCCAGATGGGAGCTGTAGCACCCAATCTGCCCCCCCCTGGGGGCGCAGAATGCCCACTAGAAACCATGGATTTTTTTGTTTTATTAGTGTAGGGGTAGAGGTTCCCCAAAATGGGCATGACAATACTCCACCCCACCCCCAGAGAAATTCCAGTCTTTCTGCCCCCCGGGAGGGCAGAAAGCTCACTAGGTGCCAGAGAGTACGCAGGCTTTTTTTATGCGTGGGCGTGGGGGCTTCCCAAAATGGTCATACCAATATTCCCACCCCCACAAAAAATAGCCACAGTCTTTCTGCCCCTTTAGGGACATATCAGGATGAAACCCCCTTCCCCGATTCCCCTTCAGGGCGGCAGAAAGCCCACTGGGCTCCCAATTTCTTTTAGCAATGTGCATACCTGTGGATTTTGGGCCCTAGCGCAGTTGGCACGTTGGCAAACCTAGCAAACCTGTACATTTTTTAAAACTAGACACCGAGGGGAATCCTGGATGGGGTGACTTCACTGGCTCTCACCAGGTTCTGTTACCCAGAATCCATTGCAAACCTACAAATGTGTCCAAAATAACACATTTTCCTCACATTTCTGTGGTGGAAAGTTCTGGAATCTGCGTGGGTCCACAAAATTCCACCCACCCTGCGTTCCCCAAAGTCTTCAGAGAAAAATGGTACCTCACTTGCGTGGGTAGGCCTAGTGCCCGCGTCAGGCAAGGGCCCAAAACCTATTGAGGAGACATCAAAATTACCTATCACAAAACAACCTGGTTTTTCAAAGGGGGTCCCATGAGTTTTTGGCCCCGGGCTTGGCGGCCATCTAGGGAAACCTACCAAACCCACACATTTCTGAAAACTAGACACCCAGGGGATTCCAGGTAGGTATGGCTTGCGTGGATCCCCCAACGTTTCATTTCCCGGAATGCCCTGCAAACCTCAAATTTAGCTGAAAAAAATCACCTTTTTTACACATTTTTGTGGGGGAAAGTTGTGGCATCACCGGGCTGACACAAATTTCCTACCACCCAGCGTTCCCCCGGGTCTCCTGATAAAAACGGTGCCTCACTCGTGTGGGAGGCCCAAGTACCCGCGACAGGCAAGGGCCCACAACGTAGTGAGTCGACATGAAATTTGCATATCTCAAAACGACCTGGTTTTGCATGGGGGGTCACTTGGGTTTTTTGCCCGGTGCTCGGCGGCCACCTTGGGGAACCTACCAAACCCACACATTTCTGAAAACTAGACACCAGGGGGATTCCAGGGAGGTATGGCTTGCATGGATCCCCCAACGTTTCCTTACCCAGAATGCCCTGCAAACCTCAAATTTAGCTGAAAAAATCACCTTTTTCACACATTTTTGTGTGGGAAAGTTGTGGCATCACCGGGCTGACACAAATTTCCTACCACCCAGCATTCCCCCGGGTCTCCTGATAAAAATGGTGCCTCACTCGTGTGGGAGGCCCAAGTACCCGCGACAGGCAAGGGCCCACAACGTAGTGAGTCGACATGAAATTTGCATATCTCAAAACGACCTGGTTTTGCATGGGGGGTCACCTGGGTTTTTGGCCCGGTGCTCGGCGGCCACCTAGGGAAACCTACCAAACCCACACATTTCTGAATACTATACACCCGGGGGATTCCAGGGAGGTATGGCTTGCATGGATCCCCCAACGTTTCCTTACCCAGAATGCCCTGCAATCCTCAAATTTAGCTGAAAAAATCACCTTTTTCACACATTTTTGTGTGGGAAAGTTGTGGCATCACCGGGTTGACACAAATTTCCTACCACCCAGCGTTTCCCCGGGTCTCCCAATAAAAACGGTGCCTCACTCGTGTGGGAGGCCCAAGTACCCGCGATAGGCAAGGGCCCAAAACGTATTGAGGCGACATGAAAATTGCCTACCTCAAAACGACCTGGTTTTGCAAGGGGGGTCACCTGGGTTTTTGGCCCGGTGCTCGGCGGCCACCTAGGGGAACCTACCAAATCCACACATTTCTGAAAACTAGACACCAGGGGGATTCCAGGGAGGTATGGCTTGCGTGGATCCCCCAACGATTCCTTACCCAGAATGCCCTGCAAACCTCAAATTTAGCTGAAAAAATCACCTTTTCACAACACATTTTTGTGTGGGAAAGTTGTGGCATCACCGGGCTGACACAAATTTCCTACCACCCAGCATTCCCCCGGGTCTCCCGATAAAAACTGTGCCTCACTCGTGTGTGAGGCCCAAGTACCCGCGACAGGCAAGGGCCCAAAACGTATTGAGGCGACATGAAAATTGCCTACCTCAAAACGACCTGGTTTTGCAAGGGGGGTCACCTGGGTTTTTGACCCGGTGCTCGGCGGCCACCTAGGGGAACCTACCAAACCCACACATTTCTGAAAACTAGACACCCAGGGGATTCCAGGGAGGTATGGCTTGCGTGGATTCCCCAACTTTTCCTTACCCAGAATGCCCTGCAAACCTCAAATTTAGCTTAAAAAATCACCTTTTTCACACATTTGTGTGTGGGAAAGTTGTGGCATCACGGGGCTGACACAAATTTCCTACCACCCAGCGTTCCCCCGGGTCTCCTGATAAAAACAGTGCCTCACTCGTGTGGGAGGCCCAAGTACCCGCGACAGGCAAGGGCCCACAACATAGTGAGTCGACATGAAAATTGCCTACCTCAAAACGACCTGGTTTTGCCAGGGGGGTCACCTGGGTTTTTGGCCCGGTGCTCGACGGCCACCTAGGGGAACCTACCAAACCCACACATTTCTGAAAACTAGACACCCAGGGGATATCAGGTAGGTATGGCTTGCGTGGATCCCCCAACGTTTCATTTCCCGGAATGCCCTGCAAACCTCAAATTTAGCTGAACAATATCACCTTTTTCACACATTTTTGTGGGGGAAAGTTGTGGCATCACCGGGCTGACACAAATTTCCTACCACCCAGCGTTCCCCCGGGTCTCTCGATTAAAACGGTGCCTCACTCGTGTGGGAGGCCCAAGTACCCGCGACAGGCAAGGGCCCAAAACGTATTGAGGCAACATGAAAATTGCCTACCTCAAAACGACCTGGTTTTGCAAGGGGGGTCACCTGGGTTTTTGGCCCGGTGCTCGGCGGCCACCTAGGGGAACCTACCAAACCCACACATTTCTGAATACTATACACCCGGGGGATTCCAGGGAGGTATGGCTTGCATGGATCCCCCAACGTTTCCTTACCCAGAATGCCCTGCAATCCTCAAATTTAGCTGAAAAAATCACCTTTTTCACACATTTGTGTGTGGGAAAGTTGTGGCATCACCGGGCTGAAACAAATCTCCTACCACCCAGCGTTTCCCCGGGTCTCCCAATAAAAACGGTGCCTCACTCGTGTGGGAGGCCCAAGTACCCGCGACAGGCAAGGGCCCAAAACGTATTGAGGCGACATGAAAATTGCCTACCTCAAAACGACCTGGTTTTGCAAGGGGGGTCACCTGGGTTTTTGGCCCGGTGCTCGGCGGCCACCTAGGGGAACCTACCAAACCCACACATTTCTGAAAACTAGACATCCGGGGGATTCCAGGGAGGTATGGCATGCGTGGATCCCCCAACGTTTCCTTACCCAGAATGCACTGCAAACCTCAAATTTAGCTGAAAAAATCACCTTTTCACAACACATTTTTGTGTGGGAAAGTTGTGGCATCACCGCGCTGACACAAATTTCCTACCACCCAGCGTTCCCCCGGGTCTCCCGATAAAAACTGTGCCTCACTCGTGTGGGAGGCCCAAGTACCCGCGACAGGCAAGGGCCCAAAACGTATTGAGGCGGCATGAAAATTGCCTACCTCAAAACGACCTGGTTTTGCAAGGGGGGTCACCTGGGTTGTTGGCCCGGTGCTCGGCGGCCACCTAGGGGAACCTACCAAACCCACACATTTCTGAAAACTAGACACCCGGGGGATTCCAGGGAGGTATGGCTTGCGTGGATTCCCCAACGTTTCCTTACCCAGAATGCCCTGCAAACCTCAAATTTAGCTTAAAAAATCACCTTTTTCACACATTTGTGTGTGGGAAAGTTGTGGCATCACGGGGCTGACACAAATTTCCTACCACCCAGCGTTCCCCCGGGTCTCCTGATAAAAACAGTGCCTCACTCGTGTGGGAGGCCCAAGTACCCGCGACAGGCAAGGGCCCACAACATAGTGAGTCGACATGAAAATTGCCTACCTCAAAACGACCTGGTTTTGCCAGGGGGGTCACCTGGGTTTTTGGCCCGGTGCTCGACGGCCACCTAGGGGAACCTACCAAACCCACACATTTCTGAAAACTAGACACCCAGGGGATATCAGGTAGGTATGGCTTGCGTGGATCCCCCAACGTTTCATTTCCCGGAATGCCCTGCAAACCTCAAATTTAGCTGAACAAAATCACCTTTTTCACACATTTTTGTGGGGGAAAGTTGTGGCATCACCGGGCTGACACAAATTTCCTACCACCCAGCGTTCCCCCGGGTCTCTCGATTAAAACGGTGCCTCACTCGTGTGGGAGGCCCAAGTACCCGCGACAGGCAAGGGCCCAAAACGTATTGAGGCAACATGAAAATTGCCTACCTCAAAACGACCTGGTTTTGCAAGGGGGGTCACCTGGGTTTTTGGCCCGGTGCTCGGCGGCCACCTAGGGGAACCTACCAAACCCACACATTTCTGAATACTATACACCCGGGGGATTCCAGGGAGGTATGGCTTGCATGGATCCCCCAACGTTTCCTTACCCAGAATGCCCTGCAATCCTCAAATTTAGCTGAAAAAATCACCTTTTTCACACATTTGTGTGTGGGAAAGTTGTGGCATCACCGGGCTGAAACAAATCTCCTACCACCCAGCGTTTCCCCGGGTCTCCCAATAAAAACGGTGCCTCACTCGTGTGGAAGGCCCAAGTACCCGCGATAGGCAAGGGCCCAAAACGTATTGAGGCGACATGAAAATTGCCTACCTCAAAACGACCTGGTTTTGCAAGGGGGGTCACCTGGGTTTTTGGCCCGGTGCTCGGCGGCCACCTAGGGGAACCTACCAAACCCACACATTTCTGAAAACTAGACATCCGGGGGATTCCAGGGAGGTATGGCATGCGTGGATCCCCCAACGTTTCCTTACCCAGAATGCACTGCAAACCTCAAATTTAGCTGAAAAAATCACCTTTTCACAACACATTTTTGTGTGGGAAAGTTGTGGCATCACCGCGCTGACACAAATTTCCTACCACCCAGCGTTCCCCCGGGTCTCCCGATAAAAACTGTGCCTCACTCGTGTGGGAGGCCCAAGTAACCCGCGACAGGCAAGGGCCCAAAACGTATTGAGGCGGCATGAAAATTGCCTACCTCAAAACGACCTGGTTTTGCAAGGGGGGTCACCTGGGTTGTTGGCCCGGTGCTCGGCGGCCACCTAGGGGAACCTACCAAACCCACACATTTCTGAAAACTAGACACCCGGGGGATTCCAGGGAGGTATGGCTTGCGTGGATTCCCCAACGTTTCCTTACCCAGAATGCCCTGCAAACCTCAAATTTAGCTTAAAAAATCACCTTTTTTTACATGTTTGTGTGTGGGAAAGTTGTGGCATCACGGGACTGACACAAATTTCCTACCACAAAGTGTTCCCCCGGGTCTCCTGATAAAAACAGTGCCTCACTCGTGTGGGAGGCCCAAGTACCCGCGACAGGGTACTTGGGCCTCCCACACGGGGTGGGTGGAAATTTGTGGATCCACGCAGATTCCAGAACTTTCCACCACAGACATGTGGGGAAAACGTGGTTTTTTTGGCAATTTTTTAGGTTTGCAAGGGATTCTGGGTAGCAGAACCTAGTGGGAGACAGTCAAGTCACCCCATCCTGGATTCCCCTGGGTGTCTAGTTTTCAAAAATGTATAGGTTTGCTAGGTTTCCCTAGGTGCCGGCAGAGCTATGGTTCAAAAACTACAGCTAGGCACAAAAAAGGGTCATTATTCGCTCCGAAATTGAGGTGTGTCCACCTTACGTTTTGTGCCTTTTCCTGCTGCGGGCACTAGGCTGACCCACACAAGTGAGGTACCATTTTTCTCTGAAGACTTTGAGGAACGCCGGGTGGGTGGAAATTTGTGGATCCACGCAGATTCCAGAACTTTCCACCAGAGAAATTTGGGGAAATGGTGTTTTTTTGGGCAATTTGTTAGGTTTGCAAGGGACTCTGGGTAACAGAACCTGGTGGGAAGCAGTCAAGTCACCCCATCCTGAATTCCCCTAGGTGTCTAGTTTTCAAAAATGTATAGGTTTGCTAGGTTTCCCTAGGTGCCGGCAGAGCTAGGGTTAAAAAACTACAGCTAGGCACTTTGCTAAAAAAGGGTAATTTTGCCTTGTGAAAATGTGGTGTGTTCAAGTTGGGTTTTGAGCCATTTCCTGTCATGGGCACTATGCCTACCCCTAAAAGTGAGGTAATTCAGATTTGTAAAGGAACTGTTATTACCTATTGACTTTCGATGCATTTCTGCCTTCCAAATGAAAGACATTGTGTAAAAAAGAAGTCATTCTAAAAAATGGCTGATAATTCTCATGCTAGTATGAGTATCCCAATTTCGGAAATGTGCAAATATCTACTGTTTCTAAACTCTATATTTTGTTCCCATTTCAAAAATACATAGGTGTCTTTCATACCGATTTTTCCATGTACACATTTTTACAGAATAATTACTATATACCTGGTACATAATAAAAAACCATTGCAAGTTGCTGCTCAGTTTTTGGCTCTGGGTTTGTCGGGTTCTTGGTGAACCTACAAGTCCTATATATCCCCACAACCAGTAGTGTCCAGCGGATATAACGGTATATTGCTTTCAAAGAGCTGTCAACATTAGAAGAAGTTACAGGTGAAAACGTTGACTCAAAAGGCGCTTTTTTTCAACAAATTTTCAATTTATCCCATATTTAACTGTTAGTTTCTATAAAGAAACCTTGATGGATCTACACAAATGACCCCTTGCTGAATTCAGAATTTTGTCTACTTCTCTAAAATGTATAGCTTTCCAGGATCCATTTTTGCTTTTGTACCCATTTCTACCATTAACTGGAAGGAGGTTGAAAGCAAAAAAAAAATAGCAAAAATAGGCTATGTCCCAGAAAAATGCCAAAACTGTGTGAACATTTTTGGGTTTCTGACAAAAGTCTGGTATCCCCTAAAAGCTGGGAAAATGGTGATTTCAGCCCCACAAACCCAGAGGCTTTCATTTGCAGCCCGTTTTCCCATTTTCTCCAAAAAAAACAAAATTTTGCTGTATTTTGGCTCATTTCTGTGATCCCTCCAGGGGAATCCACAAACCCTGAGTACCTTCAGAATCCCCATGATGTTGGAAGAGAAGGACGCAAATTTGGCGTGGATACCTTATGTGGTCAAAAAGTTACAGAGGCCTCAGCGCGCACTACCCCAAATAGCCAAAAAAGGGCTTGGCACAGGAGGGGAAAAGGCCTGGCAGCGAAGGGGTTATGATCAATAGTATCTTTCCACAGATCATAACCCCTGACCGCTAATTCATCCATAAAGGATTTGGAATATAATAATTTAGTGTGTGTCAGCCTAACCTTCGAGGCAGACTCCGCTGCCATTTTAAAATAGAAGGCGGCAGGTTTTGAAACACTGAAATCAGTAAAATAGGCAAATTTGTTCACCAATGTGCTGGAGCAGCCTAACATTGGCGATGGACAATGTTCCCATTGTGTATAATTTACAAAATTACGAAACTAATTGGCTTTATGATTGCCATAATGTTAATAGCAAAACAACTCTCCGTAATTAGCAGTGTCTAAATACAAATCTTCAGCAACAAAAGCAGCATAATTTTTCAAATCAGAAAATAGTGCTTCTATGGCCTGAACGTCCCAATCATCAGAGCGGATGTTTTGTTTAACCACATCACCCATAGAAACACGAAATACATTTGGTACATTGATAACCTCAGTCGGACCATGAATCTGAAATTTAACAGCATCCCACGCAATCCCATCTAACACAGGCCAGGCAGTAACATTCACAAAAGTCTGGTCTCTCTTCATGATGTGTGATGAGGAGTGGGGGGCCAAAGTTCCATCAATTAGTCTAATTGTAGATCTTTCTTTTAGATAGTGTCCGTTCACAAGATGAAAAAATACCACTACAAATCCGATGGACATAAATAAAAAAATACATATGTGCATCAGCCAAATGTAAGTCCAAGGGGGAATCAAAAAATGTCTTTTAAACCAAACAGCAAAAATAGAAACTTTTGACGGGGCCCTGGAAGTCATAGAGTTAATATCAAAGGAGAAACGTGGCTGTGTAACTGCGGTTGATTGTAAAACAGGTAATGTTACATCTGCAGGGTAAGCATACCCAGTATTTTCAGGTAGACCACCAGCCGGTGGTAACAATAAAGTATTAGTAACTGTTTGCATCTCGATGGCAACATCAGGCATGGTGGTAGGAGCCGGAGCCAAAACAGAATTTTTCAGCATCGCAGGGCAAGAGACCGCTGGAGTCATACTAAGAAGATTCGGCCACTCGTTGTAGTTTGACATTGTCAATGGAGATGTACCTGTTATCCTTGCGACCAGGAAGTGGAGGTTAAATGACTGTTCTTGTACCCTGCCCGCCAAGCACTGGAACCGGGGCACGATAAGAGGGGCAAACTCCTTCTTGTTCTCCATCTTCTCACGGACCAGGTCACCAACTCGAGGTAGCCAGCCGACTACGGGAATCTGAAGTTCAGCATCAGATGTGGAGGGCATGTGTTCCTTCGCGAGACTATCGCTGGTCTCTTGTAGACTCTGTAACACAGCACAGTGATCATCCACGTCAAAGGGTGCGGCAGGCGCCGCCATGTCGAGACCATCAAGGTCCGGGACAAACATATTTATGCCAAAGAGCATCATGTATGGGGTCCGCCCACCCAGAGACCTTCTAGGGACATTATACAGATGGGCTAACCAGTTCCGGCCAGTGCCTAAAACCCTACCTGTCAAGGATTGCCTTAAGTCACGGTTCATCCGCTCCACTACACTATTACCCTCAGGTCGGTATGGAGACGAAAATTTGACTTGGACCCCCACATTTTTCATGGCTTCTTTGTACGCCTTGGAGGCGAACGCAGGGCCCTGATCAGAATAAAAGGTACCACACGCAAAACTTCCCACAAAGACACACAAATCCCTGATGACAGTGTGGGCATCAGCACTCCTTTGTGGCCATACCCACAGAAAACGTGAGCACGAATCCACTGCAACTAAGATATACTTGTACGCAGTATCAGAGGAGAAAGGACCGCAGTGATCCAGATAAACATACACAAGTGGTTTATTGGATATGTACAACTGAGTTTGTGGTGGACGCGCAGCAGTTGAAGGTTTAATCTGCTGGCAAATGTGACAAACAAGAACATACGTGCAAGCCTGTTTATATAACCCGTGCCACCAGTAACTTTGTTGTAACAGAGAAACAGTTGCTGCAACATCGGCATGGGCAGACGCCATACCCTCGTGAGCCGCTGATATCAGAGATGGTCTGCAGTCCACGTTGGGAATCAATCTGTCACCAACATCGTTAATTCTCACTAATGGAACTTTATCAGGACTTAAGTGATAATGGTAACGAGAAGGGAAACCCCTCGGGTAATGACTTCCCTCCTCTGTAGCAGCAATAGCTGCCAAGATGTCATCATCGATCTTACTTTTGGATCTGCTGCTACTAAATATGTTGCCACTGCTGTTTTTGCTGCTTCGTCAGCTAAGCTGTTACCGACAGTGTGGACACCAACTCGCTGGTGCCCAAGTGTGAATTACATTCACGAGAGGCAGATTTTCTTTAAGTTCTGCCACTCGAACCCAAAGCATTTTATGCTTAATTGTGCTACCTTTGGAATCACAATATTCATTTTGAGACCAAAAGAATAGATTGTCGTTGAAGGACTGAACACAGTAAAACGAGTCACTTACTATAAGAGTAGTGACGCGAGGATCAGCAAACTCCAGTGCAAGCACCAGAGCACGTATCTCCGCCAAAACTGTGCGGTACAATCACCCAATGACTGCGTATGCACGATATCAGATTGGAATTCAACATTTAATAAAGTACCTGCCACAATCGCGCAAGCTGCTGAATAGGCGTGATTCGATCCCGTCGCCGGTTGCGCCGAACCATCAGTATAAATGACACAATGGTAATCTTCGAGCGGGCGCAAAGACAGACGAGCCGGATGAACAAATTCATATTGCAAGTACTCCTGCGTCTGTAATGAGGCATCAAAGATGTAAGTGACATCTGGCGATGTCAGTGAAGTGGCCCATTGTATCCAACGTGGAAGCAAAGCTTTTGAATTGGGTACACTGGCTTTCGTCACTGCCTGTAGGGCAGGATACGGTGTGACCACCAACATGCGTTTTCCTTGCAACAGCGCTCATGCTTTAAGAATCGCCATCTGCACCACAGTCAAAACTTTTTCGAATGAGGAAAAGCGCAGTTCAGCCGAAGTGTACAGGTGTGACTTGTATGCAATGGGGACGGTGTCGCCCTCATTGAACGTTAAGTACATGAAACCCACCGCGCCTGGCACAATTCTTATTACCAGGTTTGTGTGGTTATCACGTGTCAATAAGTATTTTGAAGCAAGAAGATCAGCCTGCAATGACTGCAAAATAGCTGAATGTTCTGGCAGCCAGCTCGATTTGGAAAAAGTTGGTTGTACCAAGGCATATAGCGGCTTGATACGCTGGGCATAATCGGGAATGTACGTACGACCGAAATTCAGGAAGCCCAGTAACGATTGTAATTTTTTCAGTGTTGTCGGAACACGCAAGCATGCGCATTTTTCCAGAAAGTGAGGAGCTAATCCTCTACCCTCATTGTTGAGCTCGTAGCCCAAAAACAACACTGTATACTCTGCAATGTGAGACTTCGCAAAGTTGAATTTGTAACCGAAGTCTGCAAACATAACAATAATGCGATCAACGCGATGCAGATGCGGCCACAACTCGTTGTCCATGAGATAGATATCATCAACATACGAGTACACATCCGGGTCAATGCTCTCTAACAGAGAGGCTACACGTGCGGCAAAGACGCCAGGGCTGTTTTCATAGCCCATGGCCAATCTTTTAAATTGTTTTTGCTTGCCGACAGATGTAAATGCTGTCCACTGACTACTAATAGAGGACAGGTTATCGCTGTAAAAGCCATTTGATATGTCAAGTGTGGTTTTAAACCTTTTACGTACAAGACTATCAACTAGGGCAGTACTGTGGGTATTCTGTACCGCACACGTCCGGCAATGAGAGTTTAGGTGCCGGTAATCCAAAACTAGGCGGTACGACCCATCAGGCATCGTTACAGTGAATAAAGGATTATTCATTGGTGACACACATGTTTCGATAACATCCTGATATTCCAATTGCTCAAAGATTTCCGCGACGTGAGATCTAGCTTCACGGCGCATGGGATATTGGGGTTGTGGTTGAGGCATAGACCGTAAGGGAATCTCATGGCTGGGGGACAATTTATCCCAGCCTACCTGAGTACAATACAAAGCCGGTACAAGCACCTGAGCCCACTCTTCGGCAAACCTTTCAGCATGCTCCTTTGGCACAGTATGTGCAAAGGGCGGGAGGATTACCTCCTCCCCTCTAGGAGCATCTAAAATGAAAGTCGGGGGCCAGTCTACCTCAGCCAAAAGAATGTCATAGGAAGAGGTCAGATTGTCTCAAAAAATCCCTTGTATTGTGCACTGTATGTCACCTTCGATTAAGAGGACTATGTCATATAGTCTGTCAGGGGGAGCCACTCTAGTGTCCGCAGTTTCTACAGTAATGAACGTGTCAGTTGCTGTCGCCTCCAGAAATGGACGTAGTGCTTGCCGCACTACTGTAACCTCCGCTGCGCTGTCGAGCAGCGTTATTGCCCATGTTAGGTTCCGAAGCTGCGTCCGCACTATCTGTGGCATACCTCGCTGTTAGCACAGCAAACTTCTTCTTCTGAAACGTAGGACGTTGGCGTGCAAACTCGTCTAGCTTTCCTTTACCGTCAGCCTGACGGGGTTGCTCACGTCCTTGTTGGGCACCCCGACCTTTGCCACGTTCTCCTCCACCGGACTGTGAGGCCGATGTTTCCTGTGAAGAACGAGGAGAATGTTCATTAACCTGAAATCTATCAGGTGACTTAATGCTAGTGCGATCGCGCAAATCGTATGTGCGCTCACTAGTCGGCTGTGTGGGAGACGCAGGACGAAACCCCTGTTTCTGCTGCTGCTTTCCCTGTTTCTTTTGTTGCCAATTTTGCTTTGGAAAAGTTGGACGATAGTCTTTAACAGACGAGCTCACCTTAGTTTGTTGTATCAGGTCAGGAATGACTATAGTTGGTTTAATCCCTAAACTACTGCGGCCTCAGTACCCAGAACCCCTATCCGACCAGCATCGGTGTCCCATTCGTTATCCGTATTATCTCGGAGGTCCCAATGTATAGACAACCCAGAACAAGCGAATACCTGTTCGCTATTATTCATATATCAATCCACAACAGAAGTAATCAGAGACACAGTAAAGTTTAAAAGGTTTATTTTATAAACTACGTGTCCTAAGATGCAGTACTTTAGCTAACATAAGTAGACAAATGATTATAATTAAAACCATCAGCATTGTTACAATACCAGAGAAAATGAAAGGAGAAATCATAGTATAAATGACAGTGGAATGCAGCCAACTTCCTTACGCTAGTAAACTAATATTATTAGGCTAATAGAAGGTCTCTATGCTTGAATGGGGAACCCCATACCGTAAAGATCAGCTTTAGGTGAATCACATCACAGGATCAGCTTTGCTCTGCGCCTGGAAATGTTCTTCTCCAGAATGTGTTTCAAACGCATGCAAACTGTAATATTAAAGGCTCTTGACATTCAGGTATTTGCAGCTGTGTGCATATTATGACTAGAGAGTGGGCCGATCAACCTAGACTCAAAAACATACATTGTCTGGCGGCTCAAAGTGTTTTGCACACAATGTTCAGACCAAGGTCGCAGTGCACGTCTAGGGATGTGAACAACAGACAGTTCTCATGTGAAGAAAAAGCAAGCAAGCAGTTCTCAAATAATAACATGTCTCAGCAGTGTCGTGTGCAAAAGCAGCAAAAGTGGCAAGATGGCTTTCTAAAAGCTAACGCGCTTTTGCTAGCATAACAATGTATGCATCTAAATCGCTAACTTCACACCAACCCTTGTGATGCCTCCTGCATGATGCTGCTACCCACCACCACCCATCAAGCTCCACTATGTAAACAACAGAAAATAAATGTGATTATTGTCCGAGTACATCAGCCTAGAGAGTCCTTATGGTTCGAGGCTCATGATATCTCCCATAGAAAATCCTGTGCTTGTATCTCCGAGGAAAAAACCTGTGGTGTTTCCCCGGTAGATGACCTTGAGGCGGGCAGGGCTTAACAAATACACCTCACAGCCGGCCTTCTGAAAGGGAGTAATAAGCTGACGTAACCTCCACCTCCTTTCCACATTAGTGTGGCAGACATCCGGCCTGACAAAAATGGAGTGACCCTCCGCGCCTTATCAAAAATTGCTTGTTGTAGCAAAAAGTTGCCGAAAAAAATGAATATAGCTCTGGGTTTATCGTTCCCTTCAGTCTGAACCTTCCTTTTTTTCAACATGAGTGGAAAACGATCTATGTGCTGTACTTCTGTATCCCAATCCCAATGTGCAAGTTCGGGAAAGCCGCCATTCAGCAATCGCAGCACAAACCCTCTGATGTCTTCACCTTCTCATTTTCCGGAATACCCAGTAGCCTTAGATTGTTACGCCTCTGGCGATTCTCGAAATCTTTGAGCTTCCACATGACATCCGTCATCCTGGATTTGTTTGATGTAACTTGCTGGGCGATACTGTCTCTTCCTGTCTCTAGTCTCTTCCTGTCTCTAGTGTCACCAGTCGCTCTTCCAATACCATTGTTCTTTCGGCAATTTCTGTGCAGATTTTTCAGGATGGCCCCTTGTATCAACTTAGTTGCATGATGAGCCCTCTTATGCTCCTGTCGAGTCTCAGATTGTGTCTGCTTGAGAGTGGAGTATATAAGATCCATTGAGGGGGACACCTCAGTAGCAGACTTCGTTAGGGTAAGTATATTATTTTCCCCTTGAACGCCTTCATCTGGTGACAACCCATCATCAATTTCAAAATGCATAGGCGCGGCCCCCCAGCGACTCGGAAAGCACCGAGCGGGAGGAAGGGAGGTGACACTACTCCCATGGCGGCAGGAGGAAGCGCGGAGGCGGCCCCATGGAAATCGAAAGCGATGGATCAGCGTCCAGGGGAAGAGACGGGCTCTGCATCTGACAGGCAGCGAGTGATTCCTGGAATGTTTGCCGGCCGTGGGAAGACCCAGGAGAAAGGCGAAGCGCTCATTGAGGCTGTGGGGATCAATGCTGAGGCTACACCAGTGTCAGCTGCAAGCGGTGATGGTCTTACACCCCCGGCCATTGTAAGTACGGGACCTGTGCCCTTTCCACCCATATGCCTAGACCAAGGGGTAACTTTGCAGGGGGAACCCAAGCGCTTGGAGGCTAACATCATGGTGGGCAACAGGGGAGTAAGGAACTAAAACAGGTCACTAATGAAGGTCTACCTTCCAACCTCTGATCTTTTCAGGCACAATATTTGACTGCAGGGACTCCTGAAGGAGGGGATACATTTTTCTCCCTCAATGAGGATGCTGAGCCATCAAATGCTAGTGGTAATGATGTATCTATGCTGGAGGGTTCGGATGTGGATTCGGACAGTTCTTTATCTAATCCTAGTACACAAAAGTGTCTCCCCACTCAGACACGGCAGAATAGAAGTAAAGGGGGGGGGAAATCCTGTACACAAGGCAAACTGATTCCGATCAAAGCCTATATATTCTCAAACCAATACAGCATTGCCATTTTCCCAAAAGTAGACCGAGAGGTATCATCCTTTCTCTCCTTTATTTTTTTAACAAGCAGGCCAGAAGTAAAGAAAGTCTATTTCAGTTTCTTCTGTTAATGTGCACACTGTACTGGACATTGCTTACACTCTGATCTAGAGATCGACCATCTGTTTGTAAAAGACGCTAGAGCCAGAGTTCCATTTCTAAATCCTCAACCTAATATATAGACTACTGGCTAAAGGAGCTAGTTTATAATCCATGTATTCCTCCAACTTCTATTCTGACTTCATAGCTGAAAACATACTTGGCACCTGGCACACATTGGTAGCTGAAAGGGGTTTCTCCAGAACACAGTACAATATCTGTGTTTCACCACGTGGTGGGTTGCTGTAGAGATAGATGAGGTATATTGCCTGCAATGTTCTAGTCCCATGTTAGTTAATGCATATTTTTATATATCTTAACCATGCAATCTTAAATGACTGGGATAGTGAGATTGCATCACATCAACCCTTTCAATAAACCCAAAATTCCTTTGTTGACCAGATTCTTTTTTTTTTACTTCTTTTTATTGCAGTGTGCTCAGAAAACAGTGCATCAATTACTCACTTTACTGTGGATTTTAATCTATACAGCAAACATACAGCAATCATTTCGACAATCTCTGATCGAGTCATCAACACAGTGTGGTAAAAGGCTATACTTATTTCTAGTAATCCCTCCCCACAATCCTTGATAAAGTTCAACCAAATCTTTTCCCATTTTCATGCGCATCCCCAGCTCAGGTATATCGTATGCCCTGCATGCCAACTCCAGTCTAAATCAGTTTTCCAGTCCACCACTCTCAGTGGAATGGGTGTCCGCAGCTCTTTGCAAAGTTACGCTTTGTAACCACCATGGCCAATGTCAGCCACAGTCTCATATATTTGGCCCTCATCCCATAGGATCAACAACAAGAACCACTTTGCCTCAACCGGGACCTCCACTTCCATCACCGTGGCCATAATCCTCCTGATTTCGCACCAGTACTGTTATATCATTGGGCATTCCCACAACAGATGGTAAAAGGTACCTTCCAGCCCACACCCCCTATGACACAAGTTATTCTCCACATGGCCCAGTCGATGTAATAATGATCTAGAGTAGTATATTCAATGGTCTTCTGTTGACCAGATTCTTATGCAAAATAATAAAGGTCTTATGTTCATATGTATGAAATAGTAGACTAGTGATTACCTATTTGCAAGTTCTTGTGACCCGCAAATAGGTAATCACAATATCGAATGTAAGCAATTGATTGGGGTCGAATTAGCGATTCATTATTTATTCAGATTGCTATTTAGGGAATCGCAAGTAGCAATTACCTAAATACTGAATCGACTTGCAAATGCTGTATATCCCCACTTTGAAGACATCACATTCAGGAAAGCATTTTACAAGTGAAAGTTGGAGAGGGTTGCTGTTGGAAGTTTGGCTGAGAATCCACTCTCAGTCTCCCTGAGGGCTTGCCATCCACCCCTAAAGAAGCTGAACATGTCACATAAGGACACCAACAAAGAGTCTGGGACCAGAAAATGGAAATTCATTTTTTGGAAAAGGATCTGGAGATCCTGACAGAAGATCGTGTGGCCCACCATGATTAACTGTTTGGGAAAACTATCCTAGCTGTGCCTAATTCTAAAATACGAAAAATATGAAAGGCAATGCTGGAAAAAATAAATGTGATGGGAGTCACACAGAGGTCCATTGAAGCGATTATAAAAAGATGGTATGACCTAAGATCCAGGTCAAAAGAGAAGGTTGCACTGGGCTAACTGATGCCATAGGAATTGAAGGAGGATTCTTCACAGCCCTCCACTGCTTTCAAGGAACTTGTTGAAACAACATCAGAGCCAGGGGAAGGGTTTGAAACTATTGATATTTCTAAGATGTCAGGTACCTCTCAAGGTAAGTGTGGCACAACTGATAACAAATTAAGCACTGAGTCCACGCGATAGCGAAAATGTGTGTACATCAAAGTATTGTTGGCATAGCACCTTCAACCCTCTACTGCTCTCAATGCATCATATTGCAGATGTGGTGGTAGCTGTTCTACATTCTCATCAGTTTTAGAGTCAGATTCAATAACAGTTAAACTTCTGGGAGTTGCAACATTGTGAAGAATTGCACACACTGCAACACTCTTGCAGTAGATGTCAAGAGAGTACTGTACGGTGCCACAACTCTTATACAGGCATCTGAATATACTTTTCAGGATTCCAAATTTGTGCTCAATCACAGCTCTGGTTTTGCTTATGTGCCACATTATAGCAATGCTCACTGTATCAGGATGGATTCACATATGGAGGCATTATCCAGGGGAGCATGGCATATGCCCTATCCCCTGAACTGAAAATGTGTATTGCTACACATCACATTTAAAAAAGATATTCTATTATGTCAGGAAAAAAAACATAGGCTTATTACTCAAAGCGTATGAGTTGTTAAGCTCTCCACTTTGTAGCCTTGAAAGGATGCCACTGTGTTGGAAAATGAATGAATCATTGGTGCTCCCAGGAAAATGTGTTACTATGTCTGTGATCACATGTTGTTTTGCATCACAAAGAATTTGAAACATCATAGATTAGTATTTTTCCTGTTGCAGAATAAATACTCCATAGTGAAGAGTGGGGAAATTAACGCATGTCTACCCTACCATCTACAAATCCAATGACATTTGTGGATTTTGCTATTCTTTAACATTGAGGCATGGTTGTATGCATTTCATGGCCATTTTTAATCAATATATGTGGGTACAGATTAGCATTAACATAGAATCAAGGAATGCACAGAAAAATGTGACAGTGAATTCCGGGACACACTACCAGTTGCTGCATTCACACCTTGATAGCTAGCAGATGCTAATAGATGCAAACTGCATAACATCTGCAGATGGGTGAGGATGGCCTTACTACAAAAGGTATATCTCTCAAGCTGAGGCTTTAATTCAGCAAATATATCTAGGATTACTTCTCCACTTAGCCTATACTTGTGTATATCTCTTCCATTGTTTGTTCAATGTGACCCTTGGTCTGAAAATCCTCTCCTGTCTTTTCCACCAACTCTGCACTCTGGCCAAAATCCTCATTTTCCGTGCCTTAACACACAGAGCAGTCATTTTGGAGTACTATATATAGTTTGCACATGATTGCAAGGTTGTGGTAAATTGCATGTACAATTTACTGTTTTTGTTACTATTTGCGATTTATGGCAGTGCTCAACATCTGAATAGCGAATCGTAAATAACAATTTCTTATCTGTGATTTGCTATTTGGAGTCACTAAATTATAGACTCAGAAAGCATTCGCAGTTCTAACTTGAGGACTGTCAATGGGTTCCATAAATTTCATTTCTACAATTTTGTTGTCAGTATTCAGTTTTCGACTGAATATCAATTTGCTAACGTTCTGTTCACATGGCAATTAGTTACTTATTTTGAGCAATTGATTTCATGGCCACGTCAAAACTTTTAGCCACCAATATTGAGCTCTTTGTTATCCTCAGTGAGGCTATTATCAAACCATTTTCTGCTTTCTCAAGGCTCTCCAGGTTACAATGACCCCATAGGTCCAAGCTGTTGTTGCAGGGATTCTGCTTATACACAGAACTATGCGTAGAACCCCAGGACCTCAGTGAGTTGTGGTGTACCAGAAACTCACCTCAGAACCCAGAACCCAGTATCCGGCTAGCATAAGTGTCCCATTCGTTATCCGAGATTTAGCTCGGCGGTCCCAATGAAAAGACAACCCAGAACAAGCGACTCAGTACATACTCAGGAATGGTGGGAATCGGAAATACCTGTTCGTATATTATTCTCACATCAGTCCACAACAAGAATCAACAGAGACACAGTGAAAATAAAAAGAGTTTATTTTTATAGACCACGTGTCCTAAGATGCAGTACTTTGGCTAATACAAGCAGACAAATGATTAAAATCAAAACCATCAACATAGTTACAATTCCATAGAATATAAAAGGGGTGATCATGTTATAATGACAGTGGATACTACCACCTTCCCTTTACTAAGAAGCTAATATTATTATTAGACTAACAGAAGGTCTCTTAGGCTTGAATAGGGGACCCCATACCTCAAAGATCAGCTTAGTGAAATCACATCACAGGAGCATCAGGAGTCTTCTCGCAGGAAGGCTCGTCTTCGGTCTGAATAATAAACATGATGTCTGTGATATTAAAAGCACCAACTTTCAGGTATTTGCAGCTGCTCGTGTGTTATGACTAAATAGTGGGTCGATCAACCTAGAGTGGAAAACATGCATTGTCTAACAACCCAGACTGTTTGTCACATCGTGTGCAGACCAAGGTCGCTGCGCAGAGCTCGGGATGGTAACAACAGATTGCTCTTGTGTGAGGCAAAACTCGAGTCAGCAGTTTGTTTAAGTAATAACATGTGAACGCAGTGTCGTGTGCAAAAGCAGCAAGATGGCTTTCCAACCTCTAACGTGGTTATGCTAACTTAACAATGTATGTACGTATTAAGGGAGTCCTTACTACATGCCCCCTTGATCGAAGCACTACTTAGTATGCAAGAAAAGAGAGAACGCAGAGTTCAAGCGCGACAGAGCAGAACAAGGCGTATCCAATTTAAAAATCACTGGTCAGTTCAGGCAAAGTCCGAATAGGAAAAAACCAAAAGTGGAAAGAAAAAACAAAAAACCTCAAACGTGCCGTGGGGGTTTAAAAAATGAAAAAACGCCTCACCGGGCAGTAGGGCACGTGAGGAAAACACAGTGGACGATAGTTCACTCAATCCATGAAAGTATATGCAGCATATGTGGCCACTGCTTCCAGCAGAAAATCATTGGCACGGCCACTGAAGGTTTCAGCCATCCAGTTAATCAAAGAAAAGGAACATACATGTTCTTCCATTAGCGGAGCCTCTAGCACCATCAGAGGGCAACCAGCGTGTACTTCCAAATAACTCATATCCAAGAAGTCGTATGCCACTCTCGCGATGTCCCAATTACCCAGGATACCATGCGCCGCACCGCAGGCCATAATCCGAACACCAGAACAGGCGGACTCGTGAGACACTAAGGGCCTCATCAGTCGATCGTAATCCGGGTCCGGAGACACCATGTTGGTTAAGCACAAATCCATAGGCCATTCAAAGGGACAATCTAGGCAGTGGAAGACAGGTTGCACGCAGGTGAAGTAGGAATACCGGAAGGATAATCCATATGCCAGGCTCAAAGTCGCCAACGGCAGGACACCATAGTAATCAAGCATCCTGTCACGAAGAAGCTGCAGACGGGACAGGCTGTCGTGTGGCACAGAAAGAGCAGCCATTCCGCAAGATGAAAAGTAAAAGTAGCACACCTGCCACTAGCGCCAGAATTAAAGGGACACCTCCAAAGACGCTCGAGAAAATAGAATGAAAAAATGCCGGAATCACACCAAAAATAGTTTGGAAAGAAGTCACGAGGCCCGAGCCCACAAGTTTAAAAAAATGAGCCAGGCCAGTCGTGGACGAGGCATTGAAAATTGTTTGGATCAAAGCTCCAAAATGCAGGTGGAGGTCAGTATTCAAAAGCGCCTGTACCTCAGTGCGCGTATTTGCTACGTGAAGGACAAATGTTTCCCGGGAGGAAGTCAACGGCACCTCCTTTTGGGACAATAGCGCTCTTATTCTGCTCATCTTGTTGAACTCTGCTTTCAAGGTTGGAATCAAAGGCCAGATGGATGCATCCAGCCTCCCATGCGGGGGAGGAAACAGAACGTTATTGCAGCAGACAACCCTCTGCGATACAGTTACTATATATGGGATCCCCACTAACATCCCGCAGCAAGCTTCATTGTTTAAAATTAAATAACTACCGTTTGCAAGCAGCATGAAAGATGGCGTAATCACTGGTACCGGGATACCTTTGAGGACGCAGGCCAAATTCTCGGCGTGTACATTGCAAGCTCCGTGCAACTGAATGTGCCTACATACAACAGAATGATCAGGTGACGTTGTACATTCTTCACCCTTCAGATAAACCTCAGTACCGTCCCTTGTACATCGATACGTAAAGGGGAGGGACCAAACTTCATGTATGAAAGCGGTACCCAGCTGTTCATATCTACCCAGAGCATAGTGTTTCATACAAGAGGTAAACTTAAAAAGTGCGAACGGGAGAGTTATCAATCCGTGTAAGAGCCACACTGCGGAATCTACTTCCGCTACAGAGAAAGGTAACGGCTCCAATTTTTCAATATGTAACAAGGAATATGAAGCATCCTTCATGAACATGAACTGCTGTTTGTCAGTAAGGTTAAAGGGAAGAAATAACGATGTTGTATTCAGATAGTCCCAAGGGACCTTCCCTGCCTTCAATGTTTGTAATGTCCATGCAAACTGCATAACAGAACGCAACTGGTTTTGACCATGATACAACACAGACATATCATCCTGCACAATATCCACAATTGAAGAAACAATATTATCTAATGTATAAATGCGAGAAGAAAGAGTGTTAATGCTGTTATCAATAACTGCTAATACTTTTTCCATATTAGCCTGATCAATAGCTCTCAATCTTGAAGCTGCCTCAATTTGCGACAGTTTCCATACTTCGTTGTAAATAGCATACGCCCATCTCCTGGATCTGCCACCCACAGGACCTTTAACAAAATCATTCAAATCTATTTTGTCATGTAATTTTGATAAATGAACTTTGACAGATGCCAAGGTAGAATGTCGCAGCCAGGACTGACATAATTTCCCTACAGAGTATGTAGTTACTGTATGTGACGACTCAAACCGGGGGTCTACGCGATCTTGAGTATACCCCGGTTTCAGCCCTAGAAAACGACGTTGACAGGTATCAGAACTGCTTTGCCAAATTAACCATCCCTCACTACTAAATTTCGAAATATTGAAAGATGAATTAGAAACTAATAACTGCAAAGCAGGAAGGGACAGATCTGTGTGGTTATTCCAATTTGGGTAAGCACCCAGATCCGGCACAGAAGGCGAATTTAGTTTTTTAGAAGTGGCCAATCCGAAACAGGTGGTTTGGAAGATGGTTGCATTCAAAAACAACATATGATTTGGTACTAGACAGGCACGGTGTAAAGCTTCAGTTCCCTGAACCTGCCACGGTTTGGAACCCCAAACCGACTTAAGATCAATAGTAGCCTTCCATAGATCATAACCTTTGATTGACAACTCATCCATAAAGGACTTAGAATATAGCAATTTGGTGTGTGTCAGTCTAACCTTGGAGGCAGACTCACGCTTAACTTTAAAATAAAAGGATGCCGGGGCTGAAACACTGAAATTAGTAAAATAAGTAAACTTATCAACTAATGTATGTGAACTGCCAAACGAGGGGGTGGGACAGTGTTCCCACTGGGTAAAATTAACAAAATTTCTAAACGTATTCGCTTTATGCAGGAAGTGATTGCCATAATGTTGAAAACAATACTGTTCTGCATAATTAGCCGCATTCTCATACAAATCCTCAGCATCGAAAGCGGCATAATATTTCAAATCTGAAAACAGTGCCTCAATGGCGTGTACATCCCAATCATCAGAACGTATGTTCTGTTTAACTACATCACCCATAGAAACACGAAAAACATTAGGCACATTAATGACCTCTGTAGGCCCATGAATTTGAAATTTAACTGCATCCCATGCGATTCCATCCATGACGGGCCAGGCAGTAATATTCACAAAAGTCTGGTCCCTTTTCATGATGTGGGATGAGGAGTGGGGGGCCAAAGTTCCATTGATAAGTCTAATTGTCGATCTCTCTTTGAGATAATGGCCATCCACCAAACGGAAAAAAACTATAACAAATCCAATGGACATAAACAAAAAAATACTGAAAAGCAGCAACCAGATGTATGTCCAAGGGGCTATCAAAAAATGTCTCTTAAACCAACTTACAAAAACAGCAATGTTCGATGGGGGAGTTGAGGGCAAAGAGTTAGTGTCAAAGGAAAAACGGGACTGGCCAAGCGCTGTAGATTGTAAAACAGGCGAGGGTCCACGTGTAGGATAAGCATACTCAGTCTCTTCGGGCAAACCACCAGCCGGTGGTATCAGCAAGGGATCAGTAACTGAATGCATCTCGATGGCAACATCAGACAAGGTGGTAGAAGCAGGAACCAACATTGAATTTCTTTGCATTGTCTGGCATGAAACTGCCGGAGTCATACTAAGAAGTATCGGCCACTCGCTGAAGTTTGACATTGGCAATAGAGATGTACCTGTTTTCTTTGCGACCAGGAAGTGGAGGTAAAATGACTGTTCTTGTACCCTGCACTCCAAGCACTGGAACTGGTGCACGATAAGAGGGGCCGAACTCCTTCTTGTTCTCCACCTTCTCACGGACCAGATCTCCAACTCGGGGTAGCCAGCCGACTACCGGAATCTGAACCTCAGCTTCAGATGTGGAGGGCAAATGTTCTTTCGAAAGAGAGTCTCTGGCTTCTTGTAGAGTCTGCAAAACAGCACAGTGATCATCTACGTCAAAGGGTGCGGTCGACGCCGCAATGTCTAGACCATCAAGGTCTGGAACAAACATTCTGATTCCGAAGAGCATCATGTACGGGGTCCGCCCACCCAGAGACCTTCTAGGGAGATTATTAAGTGCACGTTGGACGTTATACAAATGGGCTAGCCAGTTCCGGCCTGTGCCTAAAACACGTGCTGTCAATGATTGCTTTAAGTCACGGTTCATTCGCTCCACCACACTATTACCCTCAGGTCGGTAGGGGGATGAAAATTTGACTAGGACCCCCAAATTTCTCATAGCCTCCTTGTAAGCCTTAGAGGCGAACGCAGGCCCCTGATCAGAATGGAGGTACCACACGCAAAAGTTCCCACAAAGACACGCAAATCCCTGATGACAGTCTGCGAGTCAGCACTCCTTTGTGGCCATACCCAAAGAAAACGTGTGCACGAATCCACTGCAACCAAGATATACTTGTACGCAGTATCAGAATAAAAAGGACCGCAGTGATCTAAATAAACACAACCAAATGGCTTATTAGAGATGTACAGCTGTGTCTGTGGTGGGCGCGCAACAGTAGAAGGTTTAATCTGTTGGCAAATGTCACAATCAAGAACATATGCGCGCGCTTGTTTATATAAACCAAACCACCAGTAACGTTGTTGTAGCAGAGATATTGTAGCTGACACACCGGCGTGGGCTGACGCCAACCCCTCGTGCGCAGCTAGGATCAGTGCTGGTCTGCAGTCCGCGTTGGGAATAATTCTGACACCAACGTCGTTAATCCTCACTAATGGGACGTTATCAGGACTTAAATGATAAATATAACGAGAGGGAAAACCCTTCGGGTAATCACCTCCCTTCTCTGTAGCAGCAATAGCTGCCAAGATGTCATCATCAATCTTACTTTTGGATCTTGTAACTGCTGCCACTAAGTATGTAGCCACTGCTGTTTTCGCTGCCTCGTCAGCTAAGCTGTTGCCGACAGCATGGACACCAAGCCGCTGGTGACCAAGAGTGTGAATAACACTCACGAGAGGGAGACGTTCTTTAAAGTCTGCCACTGGAACCCAAAGCATTTTATGCTTAATTGTGCTACCTTTAGTGTCTCGATAATCATTCTGAGACCAGAAGTGTAAATTGTCATTGTAGGACTGGACACAGTAGAAGGAGTCACTCACTATAAGAGTAGTGACACGGGGATCAGCAAACTCCAGTGCAAGCACCAGAGCCCGAAGCTCCGCTAATTGCGCGGTACAATCACCCAATGACTGCGTATGCACTGCATCAGATTGGAATTCACCAATTACGAATGTACCTACGACAATTGCGCAAGCCGCTGAATAAGCGTGCTTCGATCCAATTGCGGGTTGCGCAGACCCGTCAGTGTATATGACACAATGGTATTCTTCGAGCGGGCGCAAAGACAGAGGTGCCGGATGAACGAATTCATACTGCAAGTACTCTTGAGTCTGTAATGAGGCATCAAAGATGTAAGTGACATCTGGCGACGTCAGCGTTGTGGCCCATTGTATCCACCGTGGATGCAAAGCTTTAGAATTTGGTACACTTGCTTTAGTCACTGCCTCTAAAGCAGGATATGGTGTTACAACCAGAATCTGTTTCCCATGCGACAGTGCGCGTTCCTTGAGGATCGCCATCTGCACAGCAGTCAGAACTTTTTCGACCGTGGAAAAACGTAATTCAGCAGAGGTGTACAAGTGGGATTTGTACGCAATGGGGACTGTGTCGCCCTCATTAAACGTCAAATACGTGAATCCCACGGCGCCTGGTACTATTCTTATTACCAGGTTAGTGCGGTTATCACGTGTCAGCAAGTATTGTGAAGCAAGAAGGTCAGCCTGTAAAGACTGTAAAATTGCAGAGTGTCCCAGCTGCCAGCTAGACTTCTAAAACGAAGGTTGTACCAAGGCGTAAAGCGGCTTGATACGCTGGGCATAATCAGGAATGTACGTACGGCCGAAATTCAGAAAACCCAGCAGAGATTGTAATTTCTTCAGTGTCGTAGGAGCACTTAAGCGTGCACACTTCTCCAGAAAGTGGGGGGCTAACCCCTTACCTTCATTGTTGAGCTCGTAGCCCAAAAACAACACCGTATATTCTGCGATGTGAGACTTCGCAAAATTGAATTTGTAGCCATAGTCAGCAAAACTCACGATAATATTGTCGACTCGAGACAGATGTGGCATCAGCTCATCATCCGTAAGATAGATATCGTCAACATAGGAGTATGCGTCGGGGTCTATTCTTTCTAAGAGAGGAACCACGCGAGCAGAAAAGACGCCAGGGCTATTTTTGTAACCCATGGCCAATCTTGTAAACTGTTTTTGTTTGCCGCCCGAAGTAAACGCCGTCCACTGGCTACTCAGTGTGGACAGGTTCTGGCTAAAAAAGCCATTGGAAATGTCAAGTGTCGTTTTAAACCTTTTACGCACGAGACTGTCGACCAAAGCCGAGCTATGTGTATTTTGTACCGCGCAGGTCCGGCAATGGGAGTTTAGGTGCCGGTAATCCAAAACTAAACGGTACGAGCCGTCAGGCTTCGTTACAGTGAATAAAGGGTTATTCATAGGGGACACACATGTTTCAATAACACCCTGATATTCCAATTGTTCAAGGATTGCCGCGACGTGAGGTCTCGCTTCACGACGCATAGGATATTGAGGTTGAGGCTGGGGCATAGACCGCAATGGAATCTCATGGCAGGGGGACAATCTGTCCCATCCCACCTGAGTACGATACACCGCCGGCGCAAGCACAAGCGCCCACTCCCCAGCATACACTTCAGCTTGGTCCTTAGGCACTGTGTGCGCAAAGGACGGGAGGATTACTTCCTCCCCTCTAGGAGCCTCTAAAATGAACGCCGGAGGCCAATCTGCCTCCGCTAAGAGGATATCATAGGTGGTGGTCAGATTATCCCAAAAAATCCCTTTTATTGTACGTTGTATGTCACCCTCAATTAATAAGACTATTTCGTAAAGTCTATCAGGGGGAGCCACTCTGGTGTCAGCTGTTTCAACAGTAACCGATATATCAGTTGCTGTCACCGCCAGAAATGGACGCAGAGCTTGACGGACTATGGTAATTTCCGCTGCGCTGTCCAGGAGCGTCAGCGCCCATGTCCGGTTCCGAAGCTGTGTCCGCACTATCTGAGGCATACCTTGCCGTCAGAGCCGCCACTTTCTTCTTCTGAAACGGGGGTCTTTGTCGTGCAAATTCGTCCTGCTTGCCTTTACCCTCAGTCTGTCGGGGTTGGTCACGCTGTTGTGGAGCACCCCGACCTTTGCCACCGCCTCCGCCACCGGACTGTGTAGCCGATGTTTCCTGTAAAGAACGAGGAGAGCGCTGTTCAGAAACCTGAAATCTATCAGGAGACTTTATAGTAGCACGATCGCGCAGATCATAAGTGCGTTCACTACTTGATTGTATGGGAGAGGCAGGCCGAGAGCCCTGTTTCTGTTGCTGCTGCTTTCCCTGTTGTTTAAACCGCCAATTTTGTTTTGGAAAACTTGGTCGGTCGTCCTTACCAGAGGATTCTGCCTTACCCTGCTGTTTTAGATCGGGAGTCTTTATGACAGGCTTAACTCCTAAAGAGCTACGACCCAAATCCCGATATGCCTCTGCGATTATTTTCGCAAATTCCTCCTCAGCAACTCGCTTCAGTTCATTACGAACCTGGAAATGCAAAGCATCACCCTTAAGGTTTCCCATTATCATGGTAGCCACCAGGTCAAATTGACCGAGGAGCCGCATCCCTAATTCTATCGCAGACTCCGCACCATGGTTCTCTTGAACTCGTTTGATAACGGAGGGCAGCTGCAACATAGACGGAGTGCCAAAGCACTGCGCGTACGTCGCTGCAAAGACCTTGCCCCAATTAACACAATCATCTATGTGGGGGACCAAGTCTTTAGGCAAACTAATGGTGAGGATCCTGTGTTTCTCCACAGGAGAAGTATTCGGGTATACCGCTTCTATTTGGTCAAATTTTTCAGCAAGCCAAAAGGGGAAATCATCCCTAGTTTGGGGGCGCTTGCCCATAACAGAATTAACCATAACAGGACTAATGACCACCGCGTGGTGATCAGTAGGCTGCCCCGCAACAGCAGGTGCCCCCGCCTGCACATTGCGCGACACGTACTGCACTAACGCCAGTGAGGGCAGTGTGCAGTACACGCAACTCAGCCACCGTCACCGTGAGGTAACGGGGATGAGGCGTAAATCCGGCTAGTACCGGCCAAGTGGCCCCTGCAATTGATAAAGGGCCCATTCTTGGTGGTATAACCACATGGGGAAGGGCGCCATTAAACCAAATAAGATGCTGCCAAGCAGATATTGGTATTTCCTGTGTCCTATACGGCGTATAGTTCGCTGGCACGGCAGCGGCAGTGTAAGAATGAAAGGTGTTATCATCCCCTACCGCCGGAATCGTCACCCAAGAGTAGAACAACTCATAGGGATGAGCCGCATCGGCTCCCACCACAAAGATGACGTTCATACCAGTGTCCGGCACCCCATACTGCGTCAAATGACGTTTCAGAGCTGCACGGCTATGCGCCGCAATATCCACCGACATTAGGACAACACACACTCGAAACTATCAGTAGCACAAGGGTTCAATAACCTTTTTAATGATCAAGCTTGAAGGAACCTATATCAATAGACCTAGGTAGGTTTAAATCCGTCAGACTTGTTATCCGGAAACAAGAATGAGGGTGTTGTGGACAAACGCGAGCACTACTAAGGCGTTTCAACTCATAGACCAAACGTTAGGTGCGCCATGTTGCAGGGATTCTGCTTATACACAGAACTATGCGTAGAACCCCAGGACCTCAGTGAGTTGTGGTGTACCAGAAACTCACCTCAGAACCCAGAACCCAGTATCTGGCTAGCATAAGTGTCCCATTCGTTATCCGAGATTTAGCTCGGCGGTCCCAATGAAAAGACAACCCAGAACAAGCGACTCAGTACATACTCAGGAATGGTGGGAATCGGAAATACCTGTTCGTATATTATTCTCACATCAGTCCACAACAAGAATCAACAGAGACACGGTGAAAATAAAAAGAGTTTATTTTTATAGACCACGTGTCCTAAGATGCAGTACTTTGGCTAATACAAGCAGACAAATGATTAAAATCAAAACCATCAACATAGTTACAATTCCATAGAATATAAAAGGGGTGATCATGTTATAATGACAGTGGATACTACCACCTTCCCTTTACTAAGAAGCTAATATTATTATTAGACTAACAGAAGGTCTCTTAGGCTTGAATAGGGGACCCCATACCTCAAAGATCAGCTTAGTGAAATCACATCACAGGAGCATCAGGAGTCTTCTCGCAGGAAGGCTCGTCTTCGGTCTGAATAATAAACATGATGTCTGTGATATTAAAAGCACCAACTTTCAGGTATTTGCAGCTGCTCGTGTGTTATGACTAAATAGTGGGTCGATCAACCTAGAGTGGAAAACATGCATTGTCCAACAACCCAGACTGTTTGTCACATTGTGTGCAGACCAAGTTCGCTGCGCAGAGCTCGGGATGGTAACAACAGATTGCTCTCGTGTGAGGCAAAACTCGAGTCAGCAGTTTGTTTAAGTAATAACATGTGAACGCAGTGTCGTGTGCAAAAGCAGCAAGATGGCTTTCCAACCTCTAACGTGGTTATGCTAACTTAACAATGTATGTACGTATTAAGGGAGTCCTTACTACACTGTAGAGGGCTACACTGATATTCCAGGCTCTGTACCTGGTGATACAGAGTGAGTTGCCCCACAAGTAGTGGACTTAATTATTAAGCACGATCTATGTTTCAGTGTTTTAGTGCTTGTGGTATTTTGCTATTTGCTCAAGCCAGAGATGCGGGTCAGAAAATGTGGCACATAGGTAATCCAAGTATACTCTCTCTAATACTCTCTCTAAACGATTAGTACACATTAGTATTTTGCCCCGAAAGTGTTTATGCATCATAAAATGCAATACATTTAGTCTTCTAAACATTTGCTTTTAAACCATGCATACTGCAGAGTCATTTGAACCTCAGGAGAAGGTTCACTAGTCCTTTCTTCATTTTGGAGATTAGCACGGTGGGCATATGAGAATAACAAACCAGGCACTTATTCCTGTGAGGAGTCAGGAATCATTCTTGAAGTTTTTAAGATAGTCAATACAGCTGATAATGAAAAGAAGGAAAAGGGTGGGAGCCAGAAAACCGCTCTGTCAGACACCTTTTTAACCTCAATTTTCTTACTTAGTTCTTAGTCAGTTCTCCACTGGAACCCCACCGAACTCGGTTGAAGATATTGGCATGCAGTCATCCAATTATAGCCAAAAGATCCTGAGGGACTCCTACTTGAGATAAAACATTCCATAGCTTCTTCTCCTGCACTGTATCAAACGAAGCCCATAAATCAACAAACGCAATGTATACAGTGCCTCTATTGAGGTCAACTGCTTTTCAACTGCTTTCCAGCTTGGGGAGAGAATGTGGCCTAACAGCTAGGGCGGTTGACCACGGAGATTGGGAACTGGGTTCGAATCTCGGCAAGGACGCTCAACATTCTGTGATTTTGGGCAAATCACTTAGGTGCCGATTACGATCCTGTAAAAACCGGGTACGAACCGTCGGACAGAGCATATTCTCCGTCCGACGTGTACCCGGTCGTAACAATATACAAACATGGAATTACGATTCGCACGGAAACTCAATTTCCGTACGAATCGTACAAAACCCCGACCGACGAAAATAAACATACAAATGTGATCCGGGAAAGCGCCGACGTGACGTCGGGATGCACGCAGCCTGCCATTCACGAACCAGGAATTACGATTCGCACCGACGTCATCCCGCACGGTGAATATTTTCCGGCTGCCAAAAACTGCCGGGAAATCAGGACGACGCGAACAAGGAGTACCTGTACGCGACGGACAGACATGGACCCGAACCTACGTGTCATTCCGGCCCTCATATCAGTCGACCTCCTCTACAGGTACGGACGCAGACCCCGCCGCAGAAGGTCAGAACAACAAAGGGAGGGAGGAAAGGGGGGGGGGCAGGACCAGGGGCAGGCCACAAAACCCCCACCAAACTCACACAGCACACATGCCCTGGACATACCTGACCCCTAGGCCCTGGTCACCACGAGGGGGTGGGGGCGTGTCCAGCAAAGCCAGCGTCCGCCACAACGGAAGTGCCTGACGACGCAAACCGGCAACACAACAATACAGGTACGTCCCGTACCCATGCCTTAAGAGCGTGGGTACGAGTCGTACCACGCCCACACCTACGTCATCCCAACAATGGCGGGACGGCTGTACCCACGTGGCAAAGGCCTGGATACGGCCCGCACAAGCACCACATAGCGTGGGGACGCATATGTACGGACCGTACCCCCACCCGCGTACGTATGGAGCGTACCCCCCACCCCAACAGTGTAAGTACGACCCGTACCCCCACCCGTGTACGTATGGAGCGTACCCCCCACCCCAACAGTGTAAGTACGACCCGTACCCTCACACGCGTACGTATGGAGCGTACCCCCCACCCCAACAGTGTAAGTACGACCCGTACCCTCACACGCGTACGTATGGAGCGTACCCCCCACTCCAACAGTGTAAATACGACCCATACCCTCACCTGCTATGCATGGAGCGTACCCCCACCCCAATCGTGTATGTACGACACGTACCCCCCCTCGTATGCATGCAGCTAACCCACACCCGTGTATGTCCTAAGCGTACAAATCCTGAAATAGGAGGGGTGTGTAAAGAGTCCTCCCAGCAGTGCCCAGAGACAGGAGGGGTGGGTGCAGAGTCCTCCCAGCAGTGCCCAGACACAGGAGGGGTGGGTGCAAAGTCCTCCCAGCAGTGCCCACACACAGGAGGGGTGTGTGCAGAGTCCTCCCAGCAGTGCCCAGACACAGGAGGGGTGTGTGCAGAGTCCTCCCAGCAGTGGCCAGACACAGGAGGGGTGTGTGCAGAGTCCTCCCAGCAGTGCTCAGAGACAGGAGGGGTGGGTGCCTAACACTCCCAGCAGTGCCCAGACACAGGAGGGGTGGGTGCCTAACACTCCCAGCAGTGCCCAGAGACAGGAGCGGTGGGTGCAGAGTCCTCCCAGCAGTGCCCAGACATAGGAGGGGTGGGTGCAGAGTCCTCCCAGCAGTGCCCAGAGACAGGAGGGGTGTGTGCAGAGTCCTCCCAGCAGTGGCCAGACACAGGAGGGGTGTGTGCAGAGTCCTCCCAGCAGTGCCCAGAGACAGGAGGGGTGGGTGCCTAACACTCCCAGCAGTGCCCAGAGACAGGAGCGGTGGGTGCAGAGTCCTCCCAGCAGTGCCCAGACATAGGAGGGGTGGGTGCAGAGTCCTCCCAGCAGTGCCCACACACAGGAGGGGTGTGTGCAGAGTCCTCCCAGCAGTGCCCAGACACAGGAGGGCTGGGTGGAGAGTCCTCCCAGCAGTGCCCACACACAGGAGGGGTGTGTGCAGAGTCCTCCCAGCAGTTCCCAGACACAGGAGGGGTGTGTGCAGAGTCCTCCCAGCAGTGCCCAGACACAGGAGGGGTGTGTGCAGAGTCCTCCCAGCAGTGCCCAGAGACAGGAGGGGTGGGTGCCTAACACTCCCAGCAGTGCCCAGACATAGGAGGGGTGGGTGCCTAACACTCCCAGCAGTGCCCAGAGACAGGAGCGGTGGGTGCAGAGTCCTCCCAGCAGTGCCCAGACATGGGAGGGGTGGGTGCAGAGTCCTCCCAGCAGTGCCCAGAGACAGGAGGGGTGTGTGCAGAGTCCTCCCAGCAGTGCCCAGACACAGGAGGGGTGTGTGCAGAGTCCTCCCAGCAGTGCCCAGAGACAGGAGGGGTGGGTGCCTAACACTCCCAGCAGTGCCCAGACATAGGAGGGGTGGGTGCCTAACACTCCCAGCAGTGCCCAGAGACAGGAGGGGTGGGTGCCTAACACTCCCAGCAGTGCCCAGACATAGGAGGGGTGGGTGCCTAACACTCCCAGCAGTGCCCAGAGACAGGAGGGGTGTGTGCAGAGTCCTCCCAGCAGTGCCCAGAGACAGGAGGGGTGGGTGCCTAACACTCCCAGCAGTGCCCAGACACAGGAGGGGTGGGTGCCTAACACTCCCAGCAGTGCCCAGAGACAGGAGCGGTGGGTGCAGAGTCCTCCCAGCAGTGCCCACACACAGGAGGGGTGTGTGCAGAGTCCTCCCAGCAGTGCCCAGACACAGGAGGGGTGGGTGCAGAGTCCTCCCAGCAGTGCCCACACACAGGAGGGGTGGGTGCAGAGTCCTCTCAGCAGTGCACAGATGCAGGAGGGGTGGGTGCCTAACACTCACAGCAGTGCCCCTGCAAAGAAAAGGGTGGAGTACCCACAGATCCAATGCCCACAAATGTCAGTCAGGTGCACAAAGATCCTGCAGTACATGTACCACATGTGTGCGAGGCTGGGAGTATAAACATGCATAGCGCCAAAAAGAAAACATGTACACATGAAGTCATGGCAACAGTCTACATACACAAGTACAGTGACCACCAAGGATGCCACGAATGATGCAGGTGGAGACATCGCTCCGCATGCATGTGCAAAGTTGAAGGAGTCCCTCACACCCCCAGCTGATGTAGACACAGCTCGGCACCACATAGTGGAAACACCCTGCAGGGAAGATGTCAGGTTACACAGAGGAAGGAACACACCTTGGGACAATTTCACCATGCAGTAACTGCTTACATGAACAAAGACACTTAGCTAACACCTTGTGATGGCACACAGATACCAGGGTCCCCCCTATGACCAGCACACTACTACATTTCCCACACACCCAACACATGTTCACCACCCAAAATCATGTAGCAGCCCCACCAACAGCAATACCAGAAAAGCAGTAGTGATCTAAGGAAAAAAAAAGTGGCTTTATTCAGCATTACCAAAAATGTTTGTGTGGATAACGGTCAATATTTACAAAGCCCATAGGGCAGTCCATGAGTCACAGCTGGATGGGGGACACAGTGGGACGCGTGTCCCCTAGCTTGCCTGCACAGTCAGACTCCTTCGTCTTCCACAGCGGGGAGGGCATCATGTGGGGGGGAATGACCAGGCACCGCAGGGACATGAGGGCGAAGGGTAGGCGTCGTGGGTGCAGGGATGGAGGACTCCACCACAGGAGGTGGGTCAGGGCCAAAGGCGGAGGCCAGGATCTCGCTGCACACCTTAGCAAGGTCCTCCAGCGTCTCCCCTGCACCCGAAGGAACCACAGGCCCTAAGGAGGGGGGGTGGCGGAGGGATGGGTCGCAGCGCCACTGGGTGAGGGTGTGGAGAGGGGGGGGACTCAACCACCCTGACCGGGGACTCCCTTGACCGCTTGCGGGGTGGTGTCACAGTGGGGCTCAGGGACAGAGCGGCCATGAAGGAGTCCTTGCCGGATATGTGGCCAGGAGAGCTGAGGGGAGGGGATTTGGAGGGAGTGGATTGGGTGGAATGCGGACTCCCACTCTGGCTGCATGACTTACGTTTGCCCCCCGACCCAGTGGGTGTGCCTACTTCACCCTGTGTGTGCGTGCCAGGAGGTGTGCGCTTTGCCTTCCCTGCTGGTGTGGTGCCTGTGTCTGGTGGAGTGGGTGCATGCTGACGTCTGGGTGTACGTGGGACAGGCATGGGAGTGGGAAGTGTGGATGGGGCAGGGGTAGGGGGTGGGACGTAGCGCTGCAGGAGACCCACTGCTGCAGTCAGTGTTGAGTCAATGGACCTCAGCAACTGGCGTTGGTCAGCCTGCGATGAAAAAATGCCCTCCAAGCATGCCTCCATGTTGTGCAGCACTTGGCTGTGGCCATGGAGGACATTAAGGATCGCAGCCTGACCAACCTGCAACTGCCGCTGGATGTCCGCAGACTCAGCATTGGCGGCAGCAGTGGAGACAGGGGCAGGGGGTGCTGTGCCTGGCAGGAAGGAGACATGTGGGAAGGTACACGAGCAAGTGGGAGGCGGCTGATGGCAATGGAGGGGGCGGGGTGCGATGTTGTGCCGCTGTCAGCTGCTGGTGCAGCCTCCGCCCACTCGGAGAGATCATCCTCGGACCCGTCAGCTTCATATTCAGTTGTGCCAGTGGACAGGTCCTCGGCCTCACTCTCCTCCGCCTCTGTACCACTCAATGTGCCAGGCACGATGTCAACGCTGGCACTGGTGCTCGGTCCCTCCGCTCCGTCTGTGCTCATGTCTCCCTCCGTGTCCCCCGACGATGCTGTGGGCAAGGTGAAGAGACAGCAATTAATCACACACCTGTATACATATGTCACATGAGTCCAATCTACATAGGTTACAGTGCATAGCCTGCAAAGAAAGATCAGTAACACCTACAAAACAAGGTCCAGATGTAGGGCATGCAACACACAGTTGGTTGACCCATCATGCCAATGAGAATCCATGGAGAGCATGACACAATAGCAAATGACATGAAATGGAGTTTGACATAGGAGCCAGGCCCTGGGGACAATCCAGCACTGCATCTGCACCACACAGCGTTGCCGAAAATAGGGATGAGGAGGGACCATATCCATGAACTTGAGGCACATGCTGCATAGGTAATACTGAAAACATGCCCACCATGACTGGCTCACTGCACCTTGAGTGTATTTCCAGACAAACATCACACACTGGCCAGACCTAGCAAGGAGAACTCTGGTTTTGACATGTAGGCTTGGCCCGCACCAGCCACCCCCTACATGAGACAATTTGTTGAGACACAGGTGGCACTTACATCTCTTAGTCTGGGTGAAATACACAGGGGCTGCATAAATGCAAGATTGGACGCCAAATACCCAAGGTGTGCCTGTCCACATAATCATGTACAATTGGCCACCATCAGATGATTGTAACAAGACACACAGGCACTGGCCACCGTGAGTATGAACAAGGAAAATCAGGTCAGGCTGTACAGTGGACACTTGTACTACATTTTACGTCATTATACATGGCGCCAGGGGACAATGGCACAGAGCACAACCTATGCTGTAGACACTGAGAGTGTCCACGTTTTGTGATGACACACATGACACCTAGGAAAATATGACCCAGGGGACAGTAGTGGCCACACAACTCCATGGTCCTGAATGGGGATGACTGCAACACACGCCACCATCCCTGCACCATGCGTATCGCACACTCATGCACATCATGTCACAGGCCACAACATAGGACATGCCCTGTAAGGCATTACACTTGAGAGACTAACTCCCATGTCTGGACTCAGCATCATTGCCAACTGACATGGGACCCACATGTACTGAACTGGACAGGGCACAGGCAAGGTCCCAAAACCTGTTACACACCACCCCCACACATGATGCTACAGGCATTGTTCACGTGGATAAAGTGCCAGCCTAGATAACCTTGTGAAGGAGTGACTACACACAGACCAGGGAACACATTGCAAGGAGGGGAAGGGAGGCAGGAGAGCACCGCTATACTGTGGGTAACTGGATCTGCACAGCACCTTTCAACCTTGGCAGTGTATCCATGCAACTGTGCACTTTCAAATGCTGGTGACACACAACAAACACACATGTACCTACCCCCTTCCTGCTGCTGCTTCTCCTGTAAGCGCCTGTCCAAGTCTGGAAAGACTACCGCCAGCATACGCTTGTGGATGTGGGTCAGACAGCGGCGCCCGCGGTTCTTATGGGTCTCAGGTGAGTCCCCCAGCAGGACCCGTGCGATCCTCCGCGTCCAGCACCGGATATCCTGCCAGCGTTTCCTCACCTGGGGCAGGCGCCGCTTGCGACCATCCGCACTCCTCACGGCACTGACGGCGGTCAGCCATATCTGCTTCTTGGCAGAGGCACCTACCTGTGAGGATGAACAAGTGACACTACATCAATACACCAGGCACATGTCACATAGAGACATATTTGAACAAAATTGCTGTTTACAACAAGGCATAGTATGCATCCAACGCATTGCACCTTTGTCATAGGGACATGATCCTCTAGGGAAGGGCTAAAGCAGTACGTGCCATTGAAAGTACACAGGTGGAATGAGGGCAACCACACAATCAATGATCCAGGCTCACACTGTGCATCACAAGCTACACCAGGATTATGTGCAGCACCTCAAAGCAGTCACATGCCACAGGCCACTGACGCTACCGCAGCAGAGTACACAGACACACACAGGCACAGGCATTTGCCATTGCCAAATGCAGCGACAAACCTCACTCTGCACATGGGCCACTAGACGGGGGGGGGCTCACAGGTGTGGGGCTGGCTCTGCACGTCAGACACACAGCACTGCTCCCTGCTCACATCACATGGGCAGGGTATCTCCATCCCTCATGCAGCCCGGGTGCTACACTCCACATATGCACCCACCCACATGACAGGGGACTTACACACACACACATGTCCAGGGTACGAACACATCATGTGGACACTCTCAGCACAGGTACACAGAACTAACACACATCTGTGGGTACAGTCACCTGTCACACTGGGCTGACCACATAATCACATGAGGGTTGTAGAGGCTACATTCCCAGGAGGACAAGACAGGCAGATTGTGGCATGCACCATGCAGTGATTGTCACAGTAAACACAATGCAAGTGAGGACGGCAGCCATGCACCACAGCATGCTCTGGCTGGGAGACATCAGGCATTCCCCCCACTGGGACCCCCCTACAGTACATAGCATGTGTGTCACACCTGGACACAATGTCAGAAGTCACAGTCACAAAAAAGGGACACAGTCTGTGCTAGTAGACTCTGCACTCACCTGATACCCTGGTCGGCCATACAGCAGGGGGTACTGTGGGAGGATCACATCCAGCAAAGCCAGGTTCTCCTCCAGGGTGAAAGGCTGTGACCTCTCCACAGACCTTGACATGGTTCTAGGGAATCAGTAGCAGCAGCTGGGTCGTCGAATACAAAGATGTGCAGGCAAGTGCTCCCTCATGGGACCTGGCTGCCTTATATGTGCCTTGCTGACCTGTTTCATGCACAGGAGTACAGAGTGATTGGTCACTCACATTTGCATCCTATGTTTCCTCCAATCCCTTCAAACCTAGCACAGTCAGTGGGTTCTTATTGTGTTTTTTTCTTCAGCATGATGTCACCTCCAGAACCACATTGCAACAAAGTAGATTCATTCAAACTGACTACTGCTGTGCACCTGTTTGAATAAATTCAAACTTTAAACTGGGTCTCCATGACAACCAGCATGCATGTAGGCCTTAATACTTGTCCCTCATGTGTCCCCTATGTAATTTGGAGCTCCACACACAGGTACGGTGCGTCCCGGGCCCCTAGGGCACCCAAAATGCATGTCAACGGCCCGTACAGGCGTGTGTACGGTCCGTATCACTATGGGGGTTCTCGCGTATGCGTACTCATAGTGGTACGGACCGTACACGCGTGCGTACGCTCACTTTCACTATGAGTACGCATACGCGAGAACACCCATAGTGATACGGACCGTACACGCGTGCGTACGCTCACCTTCACTATGGGGGTCCTCGCGTATGCGTACTCATAGTGGTACGGACCGTACACGCGTGCGTACGCTCACTTTCACTATGAGTACGCATACGCAAAAACACCCATAGTGATACGGACCGTACACGCGTGCGTACGCTCACCTTCACTATGGGTGTCCTCGCGTATGCGTACTCATAGTGGTACGGACCGTACACGCGTGCGTACGCTCACCTTCACTATGGGTGTACTCGAGTATGTGTACTCATAGTGGTACGGACTGTACACGCGTGCGTACACTCACTTTCACTATGAGTACGCATACGCGAGAACACCCATAGTGATACGGACCGTACACGCGTGCGTACGCTCACCTTCACTATGGGTGTTCTCGCGTATGCGTACTCATAGTGATAGTGAGCGTACAGGCGTGTGTACGGTCCGAACCACTATGGGTGTTCTCGCGTATGCGTACTCATAGTGATACGGACCGTACACACGCCTGTACGCTCACTATCACTATGGGTGTTCTTGCGTATGCGTACCCATAGTGATACGGACCGTACACGCGTGCATACGCTCACTATCACTATGGGTACACATACGTCAGCACTCCCATAGTGATACGGGAACGTACACAGGCCCTCTTTGCGAAAGTACGGTGCTTTTCACACATCACAGTGGTGACAGGCAGCACACAGGTGGGAATAGGGCTGACATACGTGTCCATGGATGGACATCAAGGCATTGTCTGGGCAGTACTACATGTGTGGGGCACAGGTGTGAAAGACTGTGATGTGGCACATTACTCCTGAGTCGAGAAGGCACCAGATGTATGATGAGACGTGTACACATGTAATGTGTGACGGTGCAATGTGTGCCAGGCATGCCCTTGACTCCTTTGACATGTGTGCATGTCGTACTGCACACTTGGGATGAGCGTCACTGGCATGGCACGGACAACAACACACGCAAGTGTCCCCTGAGGCCCGGTACAGGGGTTACCACACCTGACATGTCACTACCCACGGTGCACGATGTGACTATGTCATGTGTGTGTGGGGGGTTCCCATTGGGTTGATGTTGGAGCTCCCTCAAAAGCATCAGCTGTTGCAGCAACCAACATGTGTCTGTGTGTAGATTGACATGGCACACTGTTACGCACACCATGCCACATGTGGTATCGGATGTGAGGTGCGTATGTATGCATGGGACACGGAGTAGCGTAACAAGGATATGTCTGCATCCTCTCTATGAATGTGTGGTGAGTCATCACATGTACACCTTCATGGCAAGGTGTGTGGGCTGTCCTAGTGTAAAGTCATGTGACCTGTGGTTCTAGTGTTCCGCTACCAGTCTCTGCAATCGACATCCTACTTCTGCTCATGTGTGGATGTATGTCACTCCTGTGTTGCGTCTGGCTGTTCACTTACACTGGGACACAGCTAATCCCATGCCATGGCATGTGGAGGTTCACAATCTCCGTGTGTAGCTGGGTCTTGGTAGGAGTGTCACCTGGCAGCCATACGTGTCCAGGGCATGTGGCACATACCTGACTCCGTATGTAGCATATGTGTATTGACAGATTAACATGTGCTCAGTACAAATAAATTGTTGTTGTGGTGCACTCACTCTTCCTTGTCACTTCCAAATTACTGCAGAGCGCCGCCTCTTCCCCGACCAATTCCGGACTTGGCTGCCATGCGGGAGAATGACTGTATCCGGTGCTACCGCTTCCCCCAACCGTTGATTCTGGAGTTGACGGCGAGACTGGCACCACACCTGCAACCGCTGCACAGGTATCCTACGGCACTGACACCCAAGCTGAAGGTAATGGCAGCCCTACATTTTCTTGCCACGGGTACCTTTCAAAATACCATAGCTCATGTTGGTGGCATGTCCCAGAGCATGTTCTGCCGTGTGCTGCATGATTTCTTAGAGGCCATGTTGATTCACCTGGATGACTTCATCCATTTCCCAACCCCTGAAATGTTGACTGGGGTCAAGCGTGGATTCTATGCCCTGGGAGGGATGCCCCATGTCATTGGGTCCATAGATGGGACACATGTAGCTTTGGTACCACCACAGGCACAGGAGGTAGTGTACAGGAATCGCAAGCACTACCACTCCATCAATGCCCTTGTGGTGTGTCTGTCCAACATGGTGATTTCCCATGTCTGTGCTCATTTTCCAGGATCAGCACACGATGCCTACATCATGAGGCGTAGCAGGATGACTGAAATGATGACGCAGCTGCGCAACGAACGAGCATGTGTTGTTGGTGGGTACAGTCTGTCTGTCGTGTATTTTGCGTAGACTTCCAGCACGACCGCTTCTCCTGTCCTACTTCTGTCCATGTGCTTTCCATGTAGGGGACGCTGGCTATCCCAATATGCCATGGCTGATCACACCTCTCCGCAACCCCATCACGCCGGCCCAGCTCCGCTACAATACCGCCCATGGCTGGACAAGGCGAGTGATAGAGAGGACGTTTGGCCTCCTGAAGAGCCGATTCCGATGCCTCCACAAGACCGGCGGCGCGCTCCCATATGCCCCGGCGAAGGTCTGCAAAATCTTCATGGTCTGCTGCATGCTGCACAACATGGCAGTTGAGAAAGCTGTGCCACTCATCCTGGATCAAGATGATCAGGACCATCCACCCGTGGAGGACGAAGGTCTTGGCAATGGGGCTAGTGATGTGGAGGACGTGGTTCCGCAAGAGGACATCCGGACTCGGCTCATACGCGACTTCTTTGCTTAGTGGTGAGTACCTGTGTCTGTGTGTGCACGCATTGGTCCCCGTGTGGCATGTGTTGCGATGTGTGTGTCCATCTGCATGTATGCCACATGAGTCAGAGGTGTGTGTGGATGTGTCACTGGAGTGATGGTGGCAGTGATGTGTATTTCCCCAGTCATAATTGTGACCTGGCATGTTGTCATCCTTACATGTGTCGAGTACATGCACATGCAAGTGGCTGTGCTTTTTGTGGCTGACTTCTTGTGTGTCTCTCATCCCCAGGTACTTGCGCATGCCGTCTGCTGGTTGCATTGTTGTGGCACTGCTATTCCTCATGGACACGTCATCGTGTGCTGACTCAGCGTTACACGCACGGACAAGTTTGGAAGTCTCCTTAGGGTAAGGGATGCATCAGGGGTGTATTGGGTGTGGCAGTTGTTCATGATGTATGCACACTGCCCCTGTCGATGTTTGGTTCCTCTGCAGACATGTCGCATCACCATGGTACACATTACATGCAGCTGGGTACACCTGAATAGATGGTCAGACTTGTTGACAGTCATCAGTGATGGGATTGTGGAATGTGATGATGGCATCAATGTGTGTTACACTGCCCTTGGACACATACGGTTTGCCTTGGCTTGACATGCTGTGGGACTTCCACATCAGCGGATCAATGGTGTATGGCAGTCTCTCCGTGAGCAGCAGGGGGTGTTTAGCTGTTAGCCGACACTTGTGTGCCAGTTCCATGGCTATCACGCATTTGGGCTGCAGAAGGGGGGTTCCAGTGTTGGACCCACATGTTACTCCACATGACCCGTTCATGTGTACTCCAAGTTGCCTCTGCAATCCCGAATACATGACTAATAAAGGTGTCCCTATGCCTCCAAGGTGCCTTTTCTCAGTCAATGCTGGTGTGTTGCCACGGTGCTTCCGGCATGTCTGGCATGGTTTTCCGTGATAGTGGCTATGTGTCTATGTGTAGAGTAGCAAGATGCAAGCTGTTTGTGTGGAATTAGACTGTGTATTGTGCATGTAGTCAATGACTGTGTGGGTATTGTGACATGTTCCATCCCCATGCATCCAACGTTGGCCAGGCCACCATTCACTGCATCCACCTGACTCAAGCTTGCAGGACATGGTTCTGCCACCTGTCCACACATACCTGGGTGCCCCCCAGGACACTCCACATGATCCCTGACCTCTGCGCATGGCTGTCGCTGTACTCAATATGTCTGTCGGCACGGTTGTGCGGCCACCCTCTCAGCTGGTTGGGCCCATCACAGGTGTGTATGGTGTTCCATGTCTGTCTTGCCTAATACAATGTGACCCATGTGTGTCCTGTGCCAGACTCAGGCCCCAGGGTGTGGATGGTTGCAGTCAAATGAGAACTCAGGCATAGTTAGACTTTACAAGACACATGTAAGGTAATAATGCAATCAGGAGGCATCTTCTCTTTATGGTGTGACTTTTTTATTTTGGTTGGGGTGGGGGGGGGGTTTTGACATGAGGGGATTTCCGGGTGTGTGGAATCCAAAGTTCACTAGGGGAGTTGGTGTCCTTGCCATTTGAAATCCTCAGAGTCCATGCCACAGTCTTTGTCAACATTGGTCAGACAGTGACCAGCAAGTCCATGTGGCAGAGAATGTCTTTTGATGCTGTGCTGCTGTTGCTCCAGTGGGCCAGGTGCCAGGACAGGTGTCCTGGGAGATGGTGCTGTTGCGCCGACCCTCACGGTCTTTTCCGTGGACGACCCGCCCTCCTGCGGGAACCCTCAGAAGCAGGCCGTGACGATGTTTGGGATGCTCCGTCGGATGTCTCATCCTCCTCCTCATCCCTCCCTTTGGGTGGTGATGTTCTACTCAATCAAACAGAGGAGCTAAAGAGGGAACAAGTGCCAGAACGCCCTCCAATCAACAATAGTTTCAACAAAAAAGTACTGGCACAATGTAGCAAAAAACGTTCTTGTTACTCTGGACTAGGTGGGAGGAAGTGTACGTTATCACAGACCTCCAATGCTCGTTTATAATGTCTGAAGACAGCCCATCCAGAATGCTACAAACTTAACAATTAAAATAGATAGAAAAGTAAGAGAAGGAGAATGTGTAGTCAGTCCACAAACAGATGCACTCTACAGAAACCCTCAATGGTGACGAGGTGAGAAAATATGTAGAGAGAGAGAGAGTACCTCACGTGCGCACCACCAGAGGAGCTACTGGTTGGTTCTCACCAGCTTGCCCACGTTTATTTCATCATCGGTCACTCTCTCTCAAGAAAAAGGTGTGCAGTGTCCAATGGAAAACACAAAACACAAGACAGTGTAATGTGAAAAACACAACAACCAAATAAATTGTGCAGACAACGACAAATATAAAAATAGTGAAAGTTTATAGACTCACAATTGATTGTTTTTATTCTGGTTAGGAGTCTATCACTCTGTTAAAAACCACAGCATGTTGCATACCTTAACAATGACGGCCAACATGTTGCATTGCCAATAGAGTTTGTGGCAAATTCATCAGGGCAAGAAGGGGTCAAAAAATCACCTTCTCAGGACACACACCTTTAAAAAGACTGACAAACACAAACAAACATACAGCATAGTCAGTGCGGGAGGGATGGGTTTAACAACCAACCAAAGGCTGGTGATGGTAACACCATTTGGTTCATTACCTAGTTGTGGCTATGGGCCCACGTACCAGCCACCAACCAGTTGCAGGGGCGTGCTAAATTTTAAACTATCGCCATCCTGCTCAGCAAAGCACGACCGGCGTTGGTGCCTGCACCTGTGAAAACAAGTGTAGATCATCTATACATGACTCAATCTAAAAGACACACTGTGTATTCGCTCTTCCTCAATATACCAATGAACGAACACCTCGCTTATTAAAAAGTTCTTACAGCACCAGGACCCTTTGAAATATATCACATCAGCACACCCCAATGCCGATATCGTATTCACAGCACACCTGCCTTCAGCAATCACCAGCGTCTAGTTTAATGTGTAAAAAGAAAGAAAAGCCCTAAGCTCTTCGTACCGCAACAATCACACATCAACCAGAAACGAAAACGGCATTTATTCAATATCTCGTCCGTCCCCGAGCTTACCCTGTCTCTTGTACAACCAGGCGTCACCTCAGCACTGGAACAACTCAACGCGCGGCTGCATTCAATTTCAATGAATAGCTGTGGCAACATCTCGCGAGACTACGCGAGTCGTGAGGGGATATCAATTACAGTGGGGAAATGCCGCGGCCATTTTGGAGTGGTCATAGCTCTAACTTGCAACCATAAAGACCCAAGCTACAAACTAGATCCTCTGACTCTAAATTAAAGGGTAACAATGCAAACTTGTTTAAAAAAACAAAAAACAAAAGCCCACCAGAGATAAGGTGAGGCCCAATAGGTGGCGTGTGTGAGGCAATCCCAGCCAATATGTAAGCAAATTTCTGCAGTCACAAGACCCATATGGCAATCATCATTATCAAAGGGCGATAATATATCGGAGAACCGGGCAGTCAGTCCGCAATTAAAGACGATAGGGATAGTCATTAACCAACCTCCAGAGTGAAACAAGGCGCGCGTCTGTGCACCCACGTCCTATTTCGTGCAGCGCCCAACCCCATGGCACCATGAATGAACTATACCAATGGCCAATGTGTCACCTGATGTGTGCCCTAGGGAGCTGGAAAATCTCAAACAAACCATTGCGGAACATGCGGAACCACTTTGTCACAGTTATACTATGTACCAGATGTTAAGAAAGGTTCATCAGGGGTGAGTGGAGGTAGTATATTGATAATTTGTTAAAATACTCAGCCTATCAATAACCAACTATCTGCTTACTTTATTCCACTCGATCTGGTCATTGAGGCCAACGGTGTCCCCCTTCTCAGTGAAAATCCAACGGGCCTCCTTCACGGCTAATCTCTTATCAATATCACCCAGATCGCCCCACACCTTTTCCAGGACAACCCACTTTACAGATCTAAATTGATGTCGCTGCTCTTTATAGTGTTGGACTAGTCGAGTGGTGAGCTTACCAGCCCTAATGGTGCTCAAATGTTCCTGAATGCGTACCTTGACCTTTCTAGATGTAAGCCCAATGTAATGTAGTCCACAAGGGCATGTCAATCTGTAGATTACATGGCACGTATTACAGTTGGTAAACTGACGGAGAAACCAGGTCCTCCCACTACCTAGTATGATCTCAGTTGTTTTCTCCGTCAGTTCGCACACTGAACAGCTCCCGCAAGGATGGTGTCCTGAAGGTAGATTTATGTTCTTCTGAACATGGGCAGGTCTTGTATGCACCAGTCTATCCTTCAGGTTTTGGGTCCTTTTAAATGCGAATCTAGGCTGGGGCATCTGAAAGTCACTGGTGGATAACAATGACCAATGTCGCTTAATTATTTGTCTGATCTTATTAGACAACGGGTCGAATGTAAGGACAACTGGCAAACTCTCCTTGAATTCCTTTTTGTTCCTCTCCAACAGAGCCTCCCTAGGTGTGTTGTGCGCCCTTTTACGGGCTCTGGTAATAATCCTCTTGGGGTAAGCACGTTGTTCCAATTTCGTGCTCAACACCTCAGATTGATGTAAGTAATCTGATGTGGAGGAACAGTTTCTACGATATCTTAGAAACTGCCCCACTGGGAGGTTGTCCCTAAGAGCTCTGGGATGGTACGACTGATAGTGTAAAAGGGAGTTTTTATCAGTGGGCTTGTGATGAACACTGGTAATAAGTTTGTCATCCAACACAGTGATATCGAGGTCAAGGTATGTAGCCGCCTCCCTACTGAACTGCCAAGTGAATTTCAAGCAGGTGTCCAAAGAATTCAGCCATTCAAGGAACTCACAGAGATGTTGTTGAGTGCCCCTCCAAATACATAGAACATCGTCTATATATCTCTTCCAGAGGCAAATGTGCCCCTGGAAGGGATTAGAGGGGTGGTCAAGGTAGTTTGCCTCGAATTGGCCGACGTAAATACACGCCAGGCTCGGCGCAAAGGTAGCGCCCATCGATGTCCCCGAGATCTGTAAGTACAGGGCATCCTTGTGACTGAAAAAATTACGAGTGAGAGCCAGCTCCACACATTGCATGACAAAGGACTGGGGAGTGTCATAGAACCACTCCTGGGCTCCCAGGGCGCGAGCTGCTGCCACCAGCGTCGCGTCCTGGGGGATGCTAGTGTACAAGGACTCGATGTCAATAGTCACAAGTAACTGCTGGGATGAGTCAAAGGCCATATCATTAATGATGTTAAGAATATCGGTCGTGTCCTGCACATAGGATCGTTGGGTGATTACCGACTCCCTGAGGAAGAAGTCGGAGAACTGGGAAAGCGGCTCCAACACCGAGCCAATGCCCGATACAATGGGGCGGCCTGGAGGTGGACGCTGGGCCTTATGAATCTTCGGCAGAATATAAAATGCCGGTGTCCTAGGGTTGAGGTTGACGAGGAACTCCGCCTCTTTTGCAGTGATCCACTTTTTCTCCCGCGCCTGTGCCACAATGATGGTAATCTGTTGCAGCAATTCAGCCGTAGGATCACGTGCCAGAGGACGGTAGTTCCTCCTGTCACACAACAACCTCAGAACTTCCGCCTCATAGTCGCAGGTATTCATAAGGACCACAGCGCCCCCTTTATCAGCAGATTTGATAGTGAGTGCGGTATTATCTTGTAAGGATTTGACCGCAGTCCAATCCAACCTGCTCATGTTGTTATAGGTGTTGGCCTGTTCTGACTCCTCCAAAAGTCTGATCTCATTCAGAACCTTGTTCTCAAATACTACCACCTCAGGACCCACAGAAGATGCTGGGGGACAGAACTGGGAGGGACGATGTAAATCCGTAGAAAAGACTGAGGTGGGGATCTGTTCTTTGTTTGCAAAGAATTTTTTAATTTTGATTTTTCTCACCATTTCATGGAGTTCAGTCCGGCATCTGAAAGAGTCATGTTTGGGGGTTGGGACATACCCAAGGCCACGGTTTAGTACTTTCAATTGACCGGCTGTTAACTCATGTCCCGATAGGTTTACAACGATATTATTCACATCTACATCGGGGCTCGGCCTCGACTGCGAGTTTGGCGCGGGGAAAACATCTGCCAGTTCTGAGACTGGTTCTGTCTGGCTCTGCCCCGTCCCCTGTGACCTCCCCCTCTGTTGCCTTGTTGTGCCTGGCCCAAAAAAGAACGAATCAAGGAGCCAAGTTCTTGGTTGGCCTGAGGTTCTAGGTTGAATCTCACCTTCCCCTGGGCTATAGGTGGGGCTGCCTCATCATCCTCGCTAGAGGTGTTATCGAAGGTCCAGTTGCCCGGGGTTCTCCTGGGCGGTTGACGCCCTCCTCTCTGAAATCTAGATTGCGGGTTACTGTCACTGCTCGCCTGATAATGTTTATCATCCACATACGGGAAGGCCCACTCATGTGTGTACCTCTCTAGGTTTCTTTTGAGACCCTTAATTTTCTGATTGACCATGTAGTTTTTATATTCGGTCAAGTCTTCTTGGATTCTCTGTAGATGATCCTTTGTATCAGTGAGTGTTGTGTCATTTTTGATTACCTCCTCCAGGTCAAGGATCTCTTTCAATAGGGCGTCACCCCGGGCAACTGGACCTTCGATAACACCTCTAGCGAGGATGATGAGGCAGCCCCACCTATAGCCCAGGGGAAGGTGAGATTCAACCTAGAACCTCAGGCCAACCAAGAACTTGGCTCCTTGATTCGTTCTTTTTTGGGCCAGGCACAACAAGGCAACAGAGGGGGAGGTCACAGGGGACGGGGCAGAGCCAGACAGAACCAGTCTCAGAACTGGCAGATGTTTTCCCCGCGCCAAACTCGCAGTCGAGGCCGAGCCCCGATGTAGATGTGAATAATATCGTTGTAAACCTATCGGGACATGAGTTAACAGCCGGTCAATTGAAAGTACTAAACCGTGGCCTTGGGTATGTCCCAACCCCCAAACATGACTCTTTCAGATGCCGGACTGAACTCCATGAAATGGTGAGAAAAATCAAAATTAAAAAATTCTTTGCAAACAAAGAACAGATCCCCACCTCAGTCTTTTCTACGGATTTACATCGTCCCTCCCAGTTCTGTCCCCCAGCATCTTCTGTGGGTCCTGAGGTGGTAGTATTTGAGAACAAGGTTCTGAATGAGATCAGACTTTTGGAGGAGTCAGAACAGGCCAACACCTATAACAACATGAGCAGGTTGGATTGGACTGCGGTCAAATCCTTACAAGATAATACCGCACTCACTATCAAATCTGCTGATAAAGGGGGCGCTGTGGTCCTTATGAATACCTGCGACTATGAGGCGGAAGTTCTGAGGTTGTTGAGTGACAGGAGGAACTACCGTCCTCTGGCACGTGATCCTACGGCTGAATTGCTGCAACAGATTACCATCATTGTGGCACAGGCGCGGGAGAAAAAGTGGATCACTGCAAAAGAGGCGGAGTTCCTCGTCAACCTCAACCCTAGGACACCGGCATTTTATATTCTGCCGAAGATTCATAAGGCCCAGCGTCCACCTCCAGGCCGCCCCATTGTATCGGGCATTGGCTCGGTGTTGGAGCCGCTTTCCCAGTTCTCCGACTTCTTCCTCAGGGAGTCGGTAATCACCCAACGATCCTATGTGCAGGACACGACCGATATTCTTAACATCATTAATGATATGGCCTTTGACTCATCCCAGCAGTTACTTGTGACTATTGACATCGAGTCCTTGTACACTAGCATCCCCCAGGACGCGACGCTGGTGGCAGCAGCTCGCGCCCTGGGAGCCCAGGAGTGGTTCTATGACACTCCCCAGTCCTTTGTCATGCAATGTGTGGAGCTGGCTCTCACTCGTAATTTTTTCAGTCACAAGGATGCCCTGTACTTACAGATCTCGGGGACATCGATGGGCGCTACCTTTGCGCCGAGCCTGGCGTGTATTTACGTCGGCCAATTCGAGGCAAACTACCTTGACCACCCCTCTAATCCCTTCCAGGGGCACATTTGCCTCTGGAAGAGATATATAGACGATGTTCTATGTATTTGGAGGGGCACTCAACAACATCTCTGTGAGTTCCTTGAATGGCTGAATTCTTTGGACACCTGCTTGAAATTCACTTGGCAGTTCAGTAGGGAGGCGGCTACATACCTTGACCTCGATATCACTGTGTTGGATGACAAACTTATTACCAGTGTTCATCACAAGCCCACTGATAAAAACTCCCTTTTACACTATCAGTCGTACCATCCCAGAGCTCTTAGGGACAACCTCCCAGTGGGGCAGTTTCTAAGATATCGTAGAAACTGTTCCTCCACATCAGATTACTTACATCAATCTGAGGTGTTGAGCACGAAATTGGAACAACGTGCTTACCCCAAGAGGATTATTACCAGAGCCCGTAAAAGGGCGCACAACACACCTAGGGAGGCTCTGTTGGAGAGGAACAAAAAGGAATTCAAGGAGAGTTTGCCAGTTGTCCTTACATTCGACCCGTTGTCTAATAAGATCAGACAAATAATTAAGCGACATTGGTCATTGTTATCCACCAGTGACTTTCAGATGCCCCAGCCTAGATTCGCATTTAAAAGGACCCAAAACCTGAAGGATAGACTGGTGCATACAAGACCTGCCCATGTTCAGAAGAACATAAATCTACCTTCAGGACACCATCCTTGCGGGAGCTGTTCAGTGTGCGAACTGACGGAGAAAACAACTGAGATCATACTAGGTAGTGGGAGGACCTGGTTTCTCCGTCAGTTTACCAACTGTAATACGTGCCATGTAATCTACAGATTGACATGCCCTTGTGGACTACATTACATTGGGCTTACATCTAGAAAGGTCAAGGTACGCATTCAGGAACATTTGAGCACCATTAGGGCTGGTAAGCTCACCACTCGACTAGTCCAACACTATAAAGAGCAGCGACATCAATTTAGATCTGTAAAGTGGGTTGTCCTGGAAAAGGTGTGGGGCGATCTGGGTGATATTGATAAGAGATTAGCCGTGAAGGAGGCCCGTTGGATTTTCACTGAGAAGGGGGACACCGTTGGCCTCAATGACCAGATCGAGTGGAATAAAGTAAGCAGATAGTTGGTTATTGATAGGCTGAGTATTTTAACAAATTATCAATATACTACCTCCACTCACCCCTGATGAACCTTTCTTAACATCTGGTACATAGTATAACTGTGACAAAGTGGTTCCGCATGTTCCGCAATGGTTTGTTTGAGATTTTCCAGCTCCCTAGGGCACACATCAGGTGACACATTGGCCATTGGTATAGTTCATTCATGGTGCCATGGGGTTGGGCGCTGCACGAAATAGGACGTGGGTGCACAGACGCGCGCCTTGTTTCACTCTGGAGGTTGGTTAATGACTATCCCTATCGTCTTTAATTGCGGACTGACTGCCCGGTTCTCCGATATATTATCGCCCTTTGATAATGATGATTGCCATATGGGTCTTGTGACTGCAGAAATTTGCTTACATATTGGCTGGGATTGCCTCACACACGCCACCTATTGGGCCTCACCTTATCTCTGGTGGGCTTTTGTTTTTTGTTTTTTTAAACAAGTTTGCATTGTTACCCTTTAATTTAGAGTCAGAGGATCTAGTTTGTAGCTTGGGTCTTTATGGTTGCAAGTTAGAGCTATGACCACTCCAAAATGGCCGCGGCATTTCCCCACTGTAATTGATATCCCCTCACGACTCGCGTAGTCTCGCGAGATGTTGCCACAGCTATTCATTGAAATTGAATGCAGCCGCGCGTTGAGTTGTTCCAGTGCTGAGGTGACGCCTGGTTGTACAAGAGACAGGGTAAGCTCGGGGACGGACGAGATATTGAATAAATGCCGTTTTCGTTTCTGGTTGATGTGTGATTGTTGCGGTACGAAGAGCTTAGGGCTTTTCTTTCTTTTTACACATTAAACTAGACGCTGGTGATTGCTGAAGGCAGGTGTGCTGTGAATACGATATCGGCATTGGGGTGTGCTGATGTGATATATTTCAAAGGGTCCTGGTGCTGTAAGAACTTTTTAATAAGCGAGGTGTTTGTTCATTGGTATATTGAGGAAGAGCGAATACACAGTGTGTCTTTTAGATTGAGTCATGTATAGATGATCTACACTTGTTTTCACAGGTGCAGGCACCAACGCCGGTCGTGCTTTGCTGAGCAGGATGGCGATAGTTTAAAATTTAGCACGCCCCTGCAACTGGTTGGTGGCTGGTACGTGGGCCCATAGCCACAACTAGGTAATGAACCAAATGGTGTTACCATCACCAGCCTTTGGTTGGTTGTTAAACCCATCCCTCCCGCACTGACTATGCTGTATGTTTGTTTGTGTTTGTCAGTCTTTTTAAAGGTGTGTGTCCTGAGAAGGTGATTTTTTGACCCCTTCTTGCCCTGATGAATTTGCCACAAACTCTATTGGCAATGAAACATGTTGGCCGTCATTGTTAAGGTATGCAACATGCTGTGGTTTTTAACAGAGTGATAGACTTCTAACCAGAATAAAAACAATCAATTGTGAGTCTATACACTTTCACTATTTTTATATTTGTCGTTGTCTGCACAATTTATTTGGTTGTTGTGTTTTTCACATTACACTGTCTTGTGTTTTGTGTTTTCCATTGGACACTGCACACCTTTTTCTTGAGAGAGAGTGACCGATGATGAAATAAACGTGGGCAAGCTGGTGAGAACCAACCAGTAGCTCCTCTGGTGGTGCGCACGTGAGGTACTCTCTCTCTCTCTACATATTTTCTCACCTCGTCACCATTGAGGGTTTCTGTGGAGTGCATCTGTTTGTGGACTGACTACACATTCTCCTTCTCTTACTTTTCTATCTATTTTAATTGTTAAGTTTGTAGCATTCTGGATGGGCTGTCTTCAGACATTATAAACGAGCATTGGAGGTCTGTGATAACGTACACTTCCTCCCACCTAGTCCAGAGTAACAAGAAAGTTTTTTGCTACATTGTGCCAGTACTTTTTTGTTGAAACTGGTGATGTTCTACGCCTTCTGGCACAGGGAGGGTCGTCCATGTTGTCGGCCATCCGACGGTGTGTACTGTGAATTCCCGTGAACACCGTCACGAGCTCAGCCTGTCTGTCCTCCATCCTCCGTTGGTGTTGCAGTAGACAGGCATGTTGCTCCGCATGTTGCTGGGCCTGCTGGGTCTTGATCTCATCGAGGGTCCCCTTCATATCGTTGAGGGTGGACACAACTTGGGCCATGCCCGTGGTGTCCTGCCGGTATGTGTCCAGGATGTTTCGGACATGGGAATATACCGGTTCCCCAGCCAACCGGTCAGGCTCGCGCCTCCGCCATCCTCCACTCCCACCACCCCTGCCCACTTGCACCTGGCCTGCCCTTGTGGGCACATCGGGTCTCCGGGAACCCTGAGGGGTGGCATTGGCGTTGTCGCCTGCCTCCTCCTGGGTGCGCGGGACACCGTGTCCCTCCTGGCCAGCCTGGCTGCATTGTGGTAGTGGGGCAGGGATCCTGGGTGTCTCCTGGGATGTGGCAGGAGTGGGGGTGGTGGTTGGCCCAGTTGTACCTGACGCAGGTGCTGCAGGTCGTTGGACACCAGAGGGGCCAGGTTGGTCAGGTCGGGTTCGTCCACAGAGTGGTGAGAGTCGTCGCTGCCGGTGGCTCCGTCATCCCACCGAGCCGGGTCCTGTGAGTCTTCCCCCCCAGTGTTGGGGGGTGATCCACGTGTGAGAGAGACAATGTTAATTTTGTTCCATGCAACATCCATGTTTCATTGGTTTCAAAGTTGGCACATTTCCTCTGGGAATTTGGATATGTCTTGCATTCCACTCACAGTGCACTTGTGCATGGGTATGTCCCTTGGGCACAGCTTTTGCAACTTTACCTATGTGTGGCACAGTCTTACTTGCTGTGTAAATTGTGACAGCAGTCAGCAGTGGAGTGGGCAGGTGTGGCGAGCCATGCATTGGTGCCTTCCGTGTAGCACTGTACGTGTGCACATGGAGTGGTTCCACACACTTATATGATGCAGGTAGCTGTCGTTGTGCTCGTGCACAGGTTGTGACATGGCCCTGTGTTTTGGCATGGAGAAGAGGGGGGGTTCTGGCACTGGCCACCCTTGTCTACATGCACGCAGTCCACCTGCTGAGGAGCAGACATTCCCACGCACCACAAGGCTGATTTGCTCTCCCTGTGTGTCCCTTTCTCACTCCCTCTCTGTCCCCCTCTCCCTCCCTCTGTGTGTCAGCCTCCTCCCTCTGTCCATCTCCCTGTGTCTCCCTCCCTCTCTGTCCCCCTCTCCCTCCCTCTGTGTGTCACCCTCTGTCACCTCAGCCCAGCTTCCTGGGCACAGACTGTTAGCAGATCTTTGAATGGCCCTTGGATTGTTGATGTGAGTTTGTTTCTGATCTCCAGGCACCCATTGGGTGTAGTGTGTGTGTTTGCACTGCTGCTGTGGTGGTGTGGGCTGCCACTCTTTCACAGTGTTGGCTGTTCATTAGCTGCTGTCATGTGCAAGAACGTGACGTCACCCCCATGTGTTGATGCAAGGCGTCCGCCATTTGCTGGCGAGTCTTTCCTGTGTGGGGACACACTGTTTGTCTGGCTGTGACCTAGGCCATATGGGCAGAGGGCATTGTTGTCTGCTTCTGAGTTGCACTATGTGATTTTTGGGGCCCACACTCCCGCCATCCGGGTTACTGTGTCTTGTGTTGGTGTTTTCTGTGGCCTGTGACTTGACATTGTCCAGCTGGGTGCATGGGGCATGGTGGCGCTAGTGGCATGTGCGTGTTCATGGAGTGTGGTTGAGTCATGCGATAGCTTGGGGTGGTTGCGTGCCTGTTTGTGAGTTTGGTTGTGGATGACGTTTCCCCCATGTGAGGTGAGTTGTTTGTGTACTCACCCGGGTCTCGGAGTCCGTCTAATCCGTCCACTGCCACCACCGGCAGTATGGCCATCACCCTCTCCTCCCAGGGATGGTATTGTACGCGTCTGCGGGGCGGCCCTCCTCCAGTGACGTTGGCCTGGTTGTGTTCATCCGTCATTTTGGCTCGGACCCTCCTCCGCAGATCGTACCACCTGGCTTGGCATTCATGCCTGATCCTTCTGGTGTCCGCAACAGCATTCACAGCATCGACGATGGTCTGCCACATGGATGTTTTTACTGAAATGCTGGTCTGTCTGACCAATGTTCCAAAGAGGTGTGGCTCAACTCTGAGGATTTCATCGACAAGGACCTCCAACTCTCGGCTAGTGAACTTTGGATTCTTGTTAGTGGGCATGGTGAGGGGTGTGGGTGTGGATGGTGGGGGGGTTTGTGGATGGTTGTGGGTGTGTGGGTGTGGTTGTGCAGGTGTGTGTGAATGTGATGTGGGGGTGTTTGTGAAGGTGTGTGTGTGAAGGTGTGCAAGTGTAAGGTGTGGTAAAGCTTCTAGTATGGTGCTGTAGGTTGTCTGTGGGGTCTGGCAGCAGTGAGTCTGTTGCAAAGGCTCATGGTTTGTGTGTGTGGGCCCTTTTTATTGGTCCATTGGTGGGTGTGGCTGTGTTTGAACTTTGGGTGGGTGTGTTATAAGGAGTGGTTGTGTTTTGGGCCTCTGTTTTGGACAGTGATTGTGTTGTTTTTGAGCTTGTTGGACATGTGTAGTGGCTTTGTGCCATTCGAATGGTGTATTCTTGTGTTGTTTTGCTTTGTCCTAGTTGTGTACGTGCGTTTTTAGTGTGTGTACGGTGTGTACTTCGGCCATTTTGTTGTACAGTGCTGTCCTTGTGTCTGGCTTGGTACGACTCGTACATGCGCGTTGTTGTGTGGAGGTGCTGGTGTTGGGGCCTGGGGTACGCTCCATTCGTCTGCGGGTGAGGGTACGGGTCGTACATACCCTATTGGGGGTACGACACGTACACGGGTGTACATACACAGGTGGGGGTACGACTCGAACGTACACGGGTGTACATGCACGGTTGGGGGTACGACTCGTACACGGGTGTACATACACGGGGGTACGACACGTACAGGGGTGTACATACATGGGGGGTACGACACGTACAGGGGTGTACATACATGGGGGGTACGACACGTACAGGGGTGTACATACATGGGGGTAGGACACGTACACGGGTGTACATACAGGGGGGTAGGACACGTACCCGGGTGTACATACACGGGTGGGGGTACGACTCGAACGTACACGGGTGTACATGCACGGGTGGGAGTACGACACATACAGGGGTGTACATACACGGGGGTACGACACGTACACGGGTGTACATACACGGGTGGGGGTACGACTCGAACGTACATGGGTGTACATACACGGGTGGGGGTACGACTCGAACGTACATGGGTGTACATGCACGGGTGGGGGTATGACACGTACAGGGGTGTACATACACGGGGGGTATGACACGTACACGGGTGTACATACACGGGTGGCGGTACGACTCGAACGTACACGGGTGTACATACACAGGTGGGGGTACGACTCGAACGTACACGGGTGTACATGCACGGGTGGGGGTACGACACGTACAGGGGTGTACATACACGGGGGTACGACACGTACACGGGTGTACATACACGGGTGGGGAGTACGACTCGAATGTACACGGGTGTACATACACGGGTGGGGGTACGACTCGAACGTACACGGGTGTACATGCAAGGTTGGGGGTACGAGTCGTACACGGGTGTACATACAAGGGGGTACAACACGTACAGGGGTGTACATACACGGGGGGTACGACACGTACAGGGGTGTACATACAGGGGGGTAGGACACATACACGGGTGTACATACACGGGTGGGGGGTAAGACTCGCACGTCCACGGGGGTACATACACGGGTGGGGGTACGACTCGAACGTACGGGGGCTGGGGGGGTGTTGGGCGCGTATGGGGGCACATGTCTCCATGGTTGCTATGGGAGTTCGGTGCGGACGGTGTTTTTTCCATACGGTTGTAACATCGGACGCACGGGATGGATCGTGATTCCGCGGTCGGACTTCACTTTTCACATTTGTACGGTAAATCGTCCGTGGACGTGTCGGACACATTTTCCGACCCGAGGACGTGTGGGGAATTATTCCCAATGCGATTCGTATGGTCTTTTTCCCATGCGAATCCTAATTGGCAGTTTGCACGGCACTTGTACGATTCGTACGGTAAAAAGACCGGATACGAGTCGTACGGGGAATTTTTTTACCGGATCGTGATCGGCACCTTAATCTCCCCGTGCCTAACAAAAATGAATGCCTCCGTATGTAACGTAACTGCTTCTCATATAAAGCGCTCTGATCCCTCCTGGTCTAGTTACCATTATATAAAACTCCACAAAAAAAACTGATCAGAAGAATTTGGAAAACCTGATTGATGATGCTAACTTTTGGTCTAATCACAACTTGACTCTGGCTAACGATGTTATTTTCAGTCTTCCCAGCTGTAACTTTTCACAGCATGTATCTAGGCCCAATCTTGCTAATTTATGTTGTTCCTCCTCTATCACTTTCTGATTATGAAGAGCCTGAATGTGCTCGATCCAGCCATTCACCTGAATATGAAGCGCTGGTTTCATAGTGGAATTACAATCACCATGTGACACTAAGTATCAGAAAGATTTTGATTGTTTGTGTTTAGCTGCATCTAATAGGTCTTTCCAGATTCTTGCTTGCACTTCTACCTGTGCTCTATTAATGGTTTTCTTATAACGTGCCCTTGAACCTTATATTTGTTCAGACTTCATTGCTTTACATTCCATATTGAACCATTCTTTACTTTTAGGTAGACCGAGAACCAGTGGGTGGGTTTTAACAACAAAGTATTTAAAATTGTTAGTCAATTATGAGAATCTAATAATAGACGGGAATAATAGTGGATAGGGATAGTTCAGATTTTCATTAAGCTATCTAATGTTAGAGCTGTAATGTTATAAATGGGGTTAATAGTCATAGGGTTATTGCTGGTTCTAGCCCACTTCACATTCTTCCTGTTATTGGAAATAGTTAGCTCACTAAAGTTAGAAGAACATTTGGCTGCACAATCTCCCATATGTGATCCATCAAGGTAATATACCAAGGGATCATGGTCACTTTATGAATTTGACAAACCTTTATGTCAATCAGTTTGCTCTACAAACAAACTTCCTAAACTATTTAGTCAATATTAATCCTATAGTAGCCTTGTTTAAATATTATAATGGCCCAACCATCTTTGGGGGAAGGGCCGTTTTATGCTTGAAGGCCATGAGATATTAAGATGTCTACAAGTTGCATGGCTGATATTGACATTTGATGGTGTGTCAGGGGTATCAGATCAGGAATACCCCACAATGCATCCTCCTATATTGATATCTCTCTCAGGAGCCCATTGGTTCAAAAGTGGTATTAAAATCTCACCCAGTGATTGTTTGCCAGTCTCTGCTGTATATATTTAAAATAGTGCTCAATTGTCTTGAATTCCCTGATTCAGATGACAGTTACGCTTCTGCTATATATTTCAACTAGCAGAACGTTTTTTATGTTTTTTGCTTAACCCCTTAAAGCTTGGATATCTATTGATTTTGTTGTAAAAATATGTAAAGATATTTTTGCCCAGATGGACACACCATCGGCCAATATACCTGCTCTAGATGTTTCTCAAAGTGTTTGGAAGTTCCTGCATCCTAGCCAATGGTATTCTCTTGTGGCTCATGTCTCTGGCATTAGGCAGAGATTAATGTGTTCAAAAATGTCCCTCAATTGCTAACACTTGGTTTTGCTTTTAAGCCAGAGATACTCCAGCTTACTTTGGTGATCTTACTTCATAGAGGAGTGCCTGGGGGTGTTGGTTTAGGTTCCTAAACCCCTACCCCTTCCAATGGTCCATGGCATTTTTATGTTTTAGTTTATTTATATAGATTGAAGCATGTCCAACAGGGAAGAATAAACACACCAAGATTCAATTAATGCTATTAGAATAAAAATAATACAAACTATTTTTTTGCAAGTAAAACTTTCCTTTACATGAATCCGTCTTCTTTTTATCAAAACAATCTCTTAGAAAAGCTCAGTCTAAAAAACAAAGCACAAAACTCAAAAAGTATTTAAAAACTGTTACAACCAATATGACACACGCATTTTACAAACATAGTCCTTTAATCAACAAATGGTAGCAAATATTGCGGTCCTTCACAGATATTGATGCAAACACAAAATAAAATAGATGCAGGGATATATTTCAGCAGCTCAGATTTTCACAAATATCCTGCAGGCATTGGAAACAGTTCATTGTAGCATAACATTCTGTTCAAATGCTTAAACCAACTATGCAGGCAAGAAACAAAGTTGAATTTAATTGTTCACTTAGAGATATGAGGGCACAAAACTACAGTCAGTTGGATGTAGTACATACTGTTAATATGGGAGCAAAAATAAAAATTATTATCTAAGAGAGCTGTTTGGACACAAATTAAAATTAAAAAAAAAAATGTCTTCCCACAATAGAATTTGGTTCCATTACTTTTTCAGGAAATAAGCCAGTGTTGATAACCTTCATTCTCAGTTCATATATCATGGAGGCTCTTGAAACAAAACATTAAATTCTAATAAGTCAAGGTCTTTTTCTTCTGCCTTAATCTTTGTCAGCTACAGCCCTTCAGTAGCTGCATACATCGTGTTTTGTCATCTAACCCTTGTTGATCCTCCAACTTCAGATCATTCAAACTCTTTGTCATTTCAATCTATCACTGTTTCAGCTGATCACTCTCCATCTCACTTCGGCAATTGAAAATATGTAACAGCCTCTTTCTTTCACACCTTTAGATCAATTAACTGTTATTAGGATTTCATCTTCAGTTTCATTTGCCTCACTTGACTTATTTTGATATTTATTTGCTTATTCATTTATTTGCACAACTTGCAACCTAGATTTGTTCTCTGAGTTTGAACACATGCATGAACTCTTCTTTTTCACAAGTTAGAATGCAGACATCAATTATTCCACTTGGGCTTTTCAGAGTTTGATTTTAAACAGTTTGATTTTCTTGATTTTGATTTTGTTGTTCTTCTTATTTTTCCTGTTTAGCTGTTTGCTCTCCCCCTCTGATCCACATAGCAAACTTGAGAATGGCTCTGTGACTAAGCAGTTTGTATTACTGCTTCTTCATCTGCAGTCCATACTCTTTTTGTGTGAGATGCATGGATCCAGTACAGCAAACCTCCAGACATTACAGCAGTATTCCTCACCAAAATGACTTGATAAGGTCACTTCCACTGAGTCATGCAGCAGGTCTTCACCAAAACCCAGTCTCCAGGTTTTAGGTCATTGAAGGGTTCATTGCTTGATGAATGTGTACTTTGTATTCCATTGGTGGAAGGTAGAGCATAACAAATCATCCAAATCCTTGTAATAATCCAGGACCAGATCACTAGTAATATTCTCAAGAGCAGCTGAAAGAGTACTTGAAATCCTCCTGGATTGTCCTCTTTAACACATTTGTGTAGTGCTACATTTGTGCCTTTATGTCAGGAGCTTCTTATGCTGAGTAGAACTAGAGGAAAAGGATATGGCCATGTCAATGTGCTTAAACAGCATACTTTTTTCGCCTTTCCTTTCATCATATGGTTCACTCTCTTCACTATACCTGATGCTTAAGGATTGTAACTACAATGGAACTTTTGTTCTATATTCAGTGTTGTGCAAAAAGAGGCCCTAATAATCTCATTTGTGAAATTACTTCCCTATCTGATTCTAAAGAACCTATAGAAAAACTCCTTCAGTAATAGTTTGGCTACAGTGATTTGCATCGCACCACCTTGATGGATATGCCTCTATCCATCTGGAAAATAGAAAAATGACCATCAAGATATATCGAAGTCCCTTGAAAACCAGAATTTCTACAACATTATTGACCATGCCAAAACCATACTCTTATATGTGTAAACTGTAACACTCAAATAATTAACAATGAAGTATGCTAATGTATTGATATTCAGTTCTGCTACTTGTGCTGAAGTTACATTACACAAGTATGATGCATATCCCAACATATATTGATGTACAAACTGCATATGCTGCTTAAAGAATTCCATTATGGTCTCTCAGACAAGAAACATCTACAAATAGAATTATATCAGCCAACTCAAGTGGAACAACTTGAATGTCTGATTTCGGCATGGTGCATAATTTAGTTACATCATTTCAATCATGCTTGTAATCCTCAATTTCATCATCAACTTATTTTTCTTCCTTCTTTGGCAAAGGCAGGATTAAGGGTATTGAAACTTGTATTTTAAATGTTCTCTGTCCCAATAAAATCTGTTCATACTTAGTCAAGCTACTACTTTTGAAATACTCAGTGCATGTGCAATTTAGCAGCATCACTACTGAATGTGGAACCAACACAATATGTGTATACCCTAACACAATTGCCTCACTTTGTTCTAATGACAAATCAGTATCTACAATATTTTTTACGTTATCAGACAGAGCATTGACTACTGTATCCAGTATTGCAGAAAAGTATGCAATGGGTATCTTCTCTGATCCATGCTGCTGAGTAACAAAAGTGCGTACCATTCCTTTTCATGACAAAATAAATAAAGATCCTTCTCATGATTAGGCATTCCTAGAGCAGTGCAGTACACTAACAGTGGCTGAGCTTCAGGAAGCATTTCACAGATTCATCATTCTAGGGCACCGGATCACCAACATTATTGTGCATCAGCCTCTGTATGGTATTTGTAATCAAGGAAACGTTTGGGATCCACTGACAACAGTAGACAACCATTCCTATAAACATCCTCATTCCTTTCTACATAATTGGTGAGTTAGGTCTGAAAATTGCAGAAATGCATTCTTTGGGCACCTTCCCCACTCCCTTCTCAATTTGGTATCTCAAACAAATGACTTCTTTTTGGCAATACTGCATTTTAGTAGGAGCTCTGTATGCCCATTTTCATCCAAGTAATTTAATAAAGCAATTTATCAAGCCTACTGCTGTCTTTCTTTGGCTGCAATCATCAAACCATCAATGTACTAATTTAGAGCGCCATTACTGAATCACAAGGCAAATTTAAACTTTTCAAATCTGTCTTCAGTATTTGGGAAAAGATTAAGGGACTCTGGGCCAGATGCATCAAGCATTTTTTGCATTCTCAAACGGCCAATTCGCAAAAGCAAAAAACTGCCCTTCTGATGCAGGAAACCCTATTTTGTGATTCGGTAACCTGTTACCGAATCGCCAAATGGGCTTGCGATTTGCCATTAGGAAGGGGCATGTTTAGGGTGTCTCTTCCAAATACCGATTACCGAATCGCATCAGTATGCATGAATGTTTTGCGACCGAAATGCGATTGCAAAACATTAGCATTTTACCACCTACTTCAAGTAGGTGGTAACCAATTCACAAATGGGAAGGGATCCCAAAGGGATCGTCTGCCATGAACTATTCAGGCTGGGAGGACGGCACAGCTGATGTCATGCATTTCGGAACAGGCTTCCAGCTCTGGGGCCCACTGGAGGGCAGAAATTGGTCCATGAAATGATTTTCCAAAGAACAGCTGTGATTTTAAATGGCCTCTGAAGAAAGAGCATGAATGCTCTGAAACGCGTAAGGCAATGGACATAGCAAGTCGGAGCTGTAATCCTGTTTCTTGTCAATAAATGGTTATGAAACCGATCAGCTGGAGGAGTGCGTCTCTGTTGCAGGGTATCTTTTTGGAAGATTTACACACGGCAGGTCCAGCCGTGGGAGTTCGCACCACCCATTAATCAAAAGGGATCATCTGCCATGAACTATTCAGGCTGGGAGGACGGCGCAGCTGATGTCATGCATTTCGGAACAGGCTTCCAGCTCTGGGGCCCACTGGAGGGCAGAAATTGGTCCATGAAATGATTTAAAATACACACGACCACTGGAGGTAAAAAATTATATGGAATCTAAAACTACGAATTCCGGCATGCACTGCAATTAATTCTATCTAGAAAGGCGCACCGGAAGCCTTAAAAGCAATCAAGCACGCAGGGAACTGTGGGTTTCCAAAGAACAGCTGTGATTTTAAATGGCCTCTGAAGAAAGAGCATGAATGCTCTGAAACGCGTAAGGCAATGGACATAGCAAGTCGGAGCACTAATCCTGTTTCTTGTCAATAAATGGTTATGAAACCGATCAGCTGGAGGAGTGCGTCTCTGTTGCAGGGCATCCTTTTGGAAGAATATATATATATATATATATATATATATATATATATATATATATATATATATATCTACTGGCGGTCGCCAGTAGATAGTTATAGTTAGGACCCTGTTTCCATAGGAAATCCGCAACATTCTATTTGGAATAACTTTGGCGCCGGTCGATGAATCCTCGCGAAATTTTCAAAATAGGTGGGGCGCTACGCTCCGCTCCTACCCTGAAAGTCTCGGGGGGATTCGTCAAGCGGGGGCTGAGAAAAAAGGGGGGTCCCAAAACGCGTTTTTCCCATGCATTTTTCCATAGGACCTTTAGACACAGCTACAGCCCGAACGGCTGAACAGAGTTACTTGAAATTTGGCAGAGAGGTAGTCCTCAGGTCAAGGAAGTGCCTTTTGTAGGTCTGGTGTAAATCTGTTCAGTAGTTCCTGAGAAAATAGCATTTAAATCAATATATATATGTGGGCGGAGCCTAACCACACATCTCATCCTGAGATCTGATTGGCTGTCAGCACTTCATCCAAGAAGTGTTGGCAGCCATCTTGGGACCAATATACATGATAGCACCTCATTAAAAAGCATTGCAGTTAATAGAAGATTTTAAGACTTTAGTTACATTATAAATCATTTGTTGATGGTACCATACTCATTTTAGGAATTGTGGTATGTTCTAAGGTGATTTCACCATGTGAAAAAGCCTTCTGCTGGGATATCATGATTGAGAGAAAAATATTTTCTCATGCTTTTACCACAGAGGTTTGGAAGGTGATCTATAAGCTAAACTGAGAGCTTATTTTCTGTAAATTCACATTATCTTTCTCAGTCATGTGAGAATGAAGTCTGACATTCTCAGTAAAACATGTACATCCAACAAGGGCAGAGACTGTCAGTTGATTCCTTTGTGTTCTACTGCAGCTTTCCAGAGTGTTCCAAAGAACTACTAGAGCGCTAACCGTCCTACTTATGATAAATGTATGGCACACCTGAAGCCATCTTGCTTGGATTAAAGTGGTAACTCTTAAAACATTTAATTTAAAAAGGAACAAAATGAGGTGGTTCATTTTTCCATAAAAAGTATGATTAGTGCTGCATAAAGAAAAATTAGGGCACATTTTGAGTGACTTCTCAAATCCTGGCATGCAGACTGAAACATGCACTTTCAATACCAGCAGCAGTTTTCCCTGGTGAGCAGTAGCTTTACTACAGTGATCTAATGAGCAAAAAGAGTGCTAACATTCTGATTTTATGGCAAATGTGTGACACATTTGAATGCCTTCTTGATGGAATCAAAGTAAAAAACTGAAAGTATTTCCTACTGAGGAGACTGCAGTAAATGAGGAAATTAGGAAACTTCATAACAAATAAGTCTCCCAAGATGGCCACCAGAGACAAAAGAGCCCAAATGTAGCCCAAATATCACCCAGATGTAGCCCAAGTATAGCCCAATGACAGAATGTCCAAGAATGTTCTTAAAAACAACTAGAGCACTTACTGTCTTCATTATGACAAAAGTATGGCACACCTGAAGCCATCTTGATTGGAATAAACTGGTAACACTTAAAACATTTAATTTAAAAAGGAACACAATGAGGGGGTTCATTTTGCCATAGAAATTATGATTAATGCTGAAGAAAGAAAATGAGGGCACATTTTGAGTGACTTCTCAAATCCTCTTCTATTTCATTAAAAAATTCTGACATGCAGACTGAAACATGCACTTTTAATACCAGGAGCAGACTTCCATGGTGAGCAGTAGTTTTACTACAGTGATCTAATGAGCAACTAGAGTGCTAACATTCAGAATTCATGGCAAATGTGTGACATATCTGAATACCTTCATGATGGAATCAAAGTAAAAAACTGAAAGCATTTCCGACTGAGGAGACTGCAGTACATGAGGAAATTAGGAAACTTCATAACAAATAAATCTCCCAAGATGGCCACCGGAGACAAAAGAGCCCAAATGTAGCCCAAAATCACCCAGATATAGCCCAAATATAGCCCAATGACAGAAGTGTGCAAAACACTTATTATTTTGTGTTTTTGCAGTGTTATATAGTGCAGACTTGTCAGGTATTGGAGTGCTTTACATGAGCATTGGTTACATCACACAAGAACAAATTCATTTTGGTTGTAGACATGGGGAGACTAAGTGATTTGACCAGAATCACAGAATGTCGAGCTGAAGCAGAAACTTCAACCTGGTTCCCCAGTTGCAAAGTCTGCAGTTCTGGAAGTAACACCACATCCTCTCCCCTAAGTGCAACATTTAATCAAGTTGTCAACTAGATAAAAAAACATAAAGATAACAAATAATTTAAAAGTGCTTTGTCGCTATTTGAAAACTCAGAAAATATGTCCTTATTTTAGTCTTTTAGAGCACTAACCATAATTTTGATGCCAATAAGACCCTCTCATATATGTAATTTCTAAAGGAATGCTCTAGGTATTACAGTTTTGATTACATCAAGATGATGTCAGGCGCTCCACACTTTTGTAATAAATATAGAATGTTAGCAATCTAGTTGTTCATTAGGATACTGTTGAGAGGCAGAGGCCAGGGGCACGGACTCTGAAAATTGAAGGCAGGTAGGAGGGTGCAAAGGCAACAATTTAACCACACTGAGCAGGCAGGAAGGGCCGTGGAAGCACAACAGACTATGGAGGGCAGTGGAAAGGGGGGCAGGGGCAACAAACCAACAATACAGGACTTGCAAGAGAGGCTGTTGGAGGGAAGATCTATTACGGGTCAAGGAAGCTAGGGGCGGTCCCCAGAGCCCCGAGAGCCACCACAGAACTGAGCAGGAGAGTGAGTCAGGGACAAAAGGGGCACCTTAATTTGAGCCGGGGTGCCTAGGAGTGCTTGCTCCAAAAATGAAGAAAACAGACATATGAGACATGGAATTGGAGGCAGAATACAATGGCAGTTTAATGAGAAGATGCAACTTCAAAGAAACCGCAGAATAGAGACCTAAAGTACAAAATACAGAATCCAGATAATCATACAGCTGTCATGATATTCTCTGTATCTCAATTAATGGACTGACAGAGAGAGAGAGAAAACACATCTATAAATGCATCATGAGAAACAAGTTACACCAAGGAAAATGTTACCTAGGGACACTCACATTTACTCTTAGAGCAAGCATTCCTGCAATTACAATACAACATCTTTTAAATGCAAAAGTAAAGAGAACAATGGTTAAACATAACATGACATTTCATATAGGTAAAATAGAATAAGATACTTCAAGCAAAGCCGAGCAAGACATTTTAAGCAAAGGAAGACAAGAGCTCCCAGTTCTTGGGGAAAACCTGCACAGCCTGTTAACCTACATACAGACGGCGAGGTTGTCCGTCGATATCTGTGGGTGCTCCCTTTTTATATCATTTTGTGGGCTCCTTTGCACGCTACATCTACCTACGTATGCTACCCAAAAGCTTCGTCTGCAGATTTTACCAGACATTTCGTCATTTACCCACTTAATGCTGACAATGGACTGGGTGAAAAGGTCAGTCTGTCAGGCCAATCGCTTATCGTAAGTTCCATAGAGCAAGCAGAAAATAATGGGTATTGTACAGGAATTCAATATATTCATGTATAAAATCTCCTCAGTTCTCCTAACTTGACGCTCTGCGGTTGCCACTTCCTTAAAAGCGGGAAACCTGCCCAGGAAGCAAGTACCAGTCCAGGATGCAGCCTACTGTATGTCGACAGCTTCAGGGGGATGTTGAACTTTGATACCGAGCACGGAGCACTCGGGTAGGGTGGGGGCTACTAGTTTGGAGCAGAAGGCCTCGCAGACCTGCCTTCAGACTGCTATACACTAAAATTGCAGAGCTATGGTCAATTTAACAAAGAGGCCTACATATTGAACAGAAGGGCCTACACAGGGGTTTTATGCTGGCTGAGTGGTAAGGATGTCTCAGGATAATTATATAGCAACACAGGACCCGCTGGTCAATTTAATACGGCCTACAAATGCTTCTGGCAGGGCAAGGACAAGGGTCTCATACTTCAGGTGTGGACAGAACGGGCCAGGGGCCCCCTGTGATACAAAATCTACCCTCCTTCAAGGCTGTGGCAATGTAATAGACCATTGTGGGCAGAAGGAAGAGGCAATGGTAGTACAACCATACATGCCAACAGACCCGATTCAGCCAGGAAACGTCCAATGTTTTTAAGCTCAAATGGGCTTTATTTGATCTGTCTCCTGTCTACAATATCCTCTTTTTCAATGTAACTCAAAGGGGAAAATCAATACCCCAGTTTTTTTTCAAAATCTCCCTCTTACCAAGTTCAAAATGTTCGCAAGTATGGTACATTGGATCATGGAAGGAAATGGGATAGGGACATGGACTTGGATAACAGAGGACAGGAGAGACATGGAGAGGTGCACCAAACTGACCCTGCAGGGCAGGCATCAGGGTTTGCAGCAGCACAATACACCACACAGGGCATGCAGGACGGGAGTGCAGCACAACAATCCATAGAAAGCAAGAGGGAGGGGACAGGACCATGCACATGGATAACAGAGAACAGAGGGGCAAGAGGCAATGGTAGCTAGCTGACCATAATGGACAGACAGGAGAGAAGGCTGCAGCATAACAGACCATAAAGGGCAGGAGGGACGGATCAGGGGCATTACAATGGAACAGACAAGCCAGGAGGGAGGGAGTAGGGGTCTGCACATGTAAACAGAGGGCTGGGGGCAAGGGGGCAGGGCAGGAGCAGCAAGATGGCCATGGAGGTCAGGCAGGATGGGCACTAGAAGCAAGACACAACATGAAGAGCAACAGTGAGACTGTGATGGCATACACACAGACCATGGAGGGAAGGTGGGAGGGGGTCAGGGGCAGCTAACTGACCACACAGGGAAGGTGGGAGGGGCCATGGCAGCACAGAAGACCATGCATGGCAAGTGGGAGGGTTAGTGGCAGCACAATGGCTATGATGGGCAAGAAGGAGGGTGCAGGGGCATGCACAAAGGACGATGGAGGATAGAAGGGAGGGTCAGGACCTGTGCACAGACAAGAAAGTTCAGGGGAAGGGGCCTCACAACAGACCACACGGGGCAGGCAGGAGGAGCAGTTGCAGCACAACAGACCAGGGAGGGCAGAAGGGTGTGGCAGTACAATGGACCATGTAGGACAGGAGGAAGAGGATAGAGGCATGGCATGTGGACAGGCAGGGTGGAGGTGGCAGGGACAGGTTACAGTCATCTGACAATGCTAGGCAGGTGGGAGGGGAGTGGCAGCTCAACAGAACACTCAGAGTAGATAGGAGTGGCAGGTCCATGGGACATGGTGGGCAAAAAGGATGGAGCAGGGGCATGCACAAAGACATCGGAGGGCAGGGGGAAGGAGAATAGGGGCAGCAAGCTAAGCACAGAGTTTAAGCAGGAGGTCAATGATGGGGCATAGAATTGGGCAATGGAGGGCAGGAGGAGTGGACTTGTACATCATACTAAATTGAGGGCAGTGGCAGCACATCAGACCATGCATGGCAGGAGGGAGGAGGCTAGTCCATGGATTCACACAACAGAGGATAGGGAGGAGGGGGATGGGGCAGCAAGCTAACTGTTCAGAGAAGGCGGGTATTAGAAACTTTATTGTTTTTAAAACATTTTGTCTGTGCAAACTACTTAAAATATGAACAAGTATGCAGCATAATCTCACTTTTATTCAGGAAGAAGAAGACGTTAGTGACTGTGACTCCGGGCTCACTTGGCAAAAACACCCCCTGACCCTCCACCCCCTATCGCAAAATGTAATGCCCGTGAAAAGGGTAGGTGAACACAGTGTTATATAGAACATAGTCCTGAGAGCACGATTGAAAATGAAAACTAGATATAGTGTATGGTATAAACTATGCACCAAAAAGTGTGATATAAGATGAACCAGGCGTGAAATATAATATGCAATACATTGTGCGCAATGACAGATTCATTGGAGAGCGCGAGATAGCACAGGCACTAGCGTGTGCTATGCGATATGCGCCTTGGAGTGTAATATGCACAGGGCAGTGTTGTGTAACCTAACTAGTCTCTAAAGTTGTAATATAAAATATGTGCTGGGGAGTGTAACGTTGCATATGCACTGTGACAAAGATATGGATCCCAAATTGTAATATGTATGGCATAGCACTGTGCGTTATAACATAGGCATCGAGGAAGGCACGTTAGATGGGGCAATATAACCCGTGCGAAGACAAGTGTGGCATGACATTTTCACGGGGTGGTGTTACAGTGCACATGGGCTAGAGAGTGTCATAGCATATGCACTAGCTAGTGGAATACAATACAGAGGTGTGTGGCACTCGGCAGGCAATGGTGGGTGTAACACAGCATTGGGCTCTGTCAGGAGCGCGCTGTGACTCGCAAGTGATGTTCGTCCCCTTTCCAGAGAGTAAAATAAAAAGTATTACACATCCGGCAGTGGATGTGTGTTTTATTAACTGTGAGGGGGGTTTCTTGCATAGTTTTGGTCGAATTTTTGTCGAATCCCCTTTGAATGGCTTGGTGTGCATGTGTATTAAATGTGCCCGTCAATAGCTACCCATGTTTGTATAAATAAACGACAAGGGTGTCTACCGGGATTAGGCACGGTAGAGCATCAGACATGTCAGAGCTTCACTAGTGGTGTAAATACATTCCACGTGGATTAATTGCATGCATAGTCGCCTTTTAATGAATATCACGCAAATCGTCATGGTGATAGGTACGTACGGTTTGTCCAGCATGTCCTAGGTGTGTCTATAAATATATATTTTTTAAAAATAATAAAAAACAGTGGCCGGCCCTGGGGATTGGGGTCAAAAAAATATAATTAGGAGACAGGCCCTGGGGGATGGGGTCATCAGGGCCAATAAATTAGAATAAGAAGGGGAACCACACAGCCCCCCTTCTTAAAAAAATAAAATAAATAAAAGACTGGCTTAGTGCCGGAGGCCATGCCCCCTCCATGCAGCACTCTGCAAACGCGCCCCCAACAGGCATCTCCAGTATGCGCCAGGGAGCTGCGCTGCAGACAGGTGTTCTGAGGCCAAGCCCCTTTTTACACCTCTCTGCAACGCAGCTCTGTGGCGCTTACTGGAGGTACCTAGTGGTCTAGTGTGACCCTAGGGACCCTTAGGATTCAAGGGGACTTAATCTCTCAACTTAGAACAGCCACAGGGCGCGTTTACACAGTGGTGAAGGGAGGGGACGGGGCCTGAGGTGACGTGTGCAAACACGCACCATGGCACGTTTTAAATTGGGGATATAATTTCCCTTCAATACTGAGGGCCCCTGGGGGCTAACTAGCCCACCAAGTGCTTCCAGTAAGCGCCACTGAGCTGCATTGCAGAGAGGTGGTCCAGGCCGTGCCACTTTTTACACCTCTCTGCAACGCAGCTCTGTGGCACTTACTGGAGGTACCTAGTGGGCTAGTTGGACCCTAGGGACCCTCAGGACTCAAATGAACTTAATCTCCCAACTAAAAACGGACACAGGGCGTGTTTACACAATGGTGAAAGGAGGGGACGGGGCCTGAGTTAACGTGTGCAAAAACGCCCTGTGGCCTGTTTTAAGAGGTAGTTTTAATCCCCATGCCCTATTATATACTAGGGGCTTATAGAGGAGGTAAGGCTAATCACAGGGGGACCCCAACGCATAATGTTCCCTAGTGTATGTAGGTGTTTTCACTGTATTCTAAGTGTCTTTTAACATAGCACTGGCTCTAGGACTGGTTAGTCAGACTCAGTTACCACCAGTATCCGTCTGAAAAAGTTGAGGGTACAGGATGATTTTGCAACAAGGCTTCTTTCTGCTCTTCTTTTTGTTCTTTCTGCACGTTATCCTTCTTCCTGCACTTATCTTCGTATTTGAGGACTTCTGTTGCTTCTTTCTGCACTTCTTTTGTTTCTTTCTGTGCATTGTTTCTTCTTTCTTCACATGTCCTATCTCTGTAGGCATAGTTAGAAATTAGCATTTAAAAAACCTTTGAAATTAACAGAAAAAACCATAGGTTTCAGGCACGTTATAGTTAGGAATTAGCATTTAAAAAACCTCAGAAATTCACTGAAAAAACCATAGGTTTCAGGGGTGTTATAGTTAGCTGGACTTTTCACTTGTACAAAACCATTGAAATTCCCCCGTTATAGTTAGTTCAGCTAACTATAACTCGCGCGCCCGCAATGCACTGCTGATGACGTCACATATTACATCACTCATGACATGGTCAGTGACATCACTCATGACATCACTGATGACATCTCAAATGACATCACTGATGACATCACTGATGACATCATCCTTGTGATAGAGTGGCAGACCTCCTCTCACCCTAATATAACCTTTGATACACACATTCAAAAATAGAGACTAAAATTTTCAAAACAATGGACATACCAATACCAGTTACAACAACCTCTTCAGTAATTCTAAGATCCACATACACATCCACTCATTCACCAACAGTCCAATACAGTCACTCATACATGTACTCACTCATCATATGTACTCATACACCTATACATCCTGTTACACAATGCCACTCATCCATAGTTACTCACACACATAGTCACTCATGCTAATAAAGAATCAAACATACATTTACTTGCATATACAGTTATACACACACCACCACACTTACTTCTACGGAAACTTACACATACTTAGTCTTTTAAACAATCACTTATAGAAACACATACTTATTCATACAGGAACTCTTTCAATCTCTCACTCTCACATATACTCACATATATACACCAATAGTCACATATACTAGTTTAAAACATATGTAGTTACTCATAAAGACACTATTGAGACAGTCATTCACTCACTAACACACCCATACACACACTCATCCACCCATACAGTCCTGCACACATACTGTGTTCAACACATACAAACAGTGAGTCACTCATTCATGCACCTATGCACTACGTAATACCCCCCACCGAACCATACAGACACTCAGACTGATACTCAAAAAACCAACTAATAACCTATATAGACACCCATGTAGCTACTCACCAACCCATGCAGCCACTTATACACAAAGTGAGAGACTGATACAGATATTTACATATTTAAACATTACTCACTAAGCCATGTATTCACTATGATACACTTAATCAGTCAGTTACACAATCAATTTTTCAAAAACAAATCATCCATTTAGACACTTATATACCCATTTATTCTTCCATCGACCTTGAGATATACATATATAAAACATATTTAATTTTCAGAATAACACACATTCACTGGATGGTGTCATCAGTGATGTCATCAGTGATGTCATTTGAGATGTCATCAGTGATGTCATGAGTGATGTCACTGACCATGTCATGAGTGATGTAATATGTGACGTCATCAGCAGTGCATTGCGGGCGCGCGAGTTATAGTTAGCTGAACTAACTATAACGGGGGAATTTCAATGGTTTTGTACAAGTGAAAAGTCCAGCTAACTATAACACCCCTGAAACCTATGGTTTTTTCAGTGAATATATATATATATATATATATATATATACATATATATATATTCACTTAAAAAACAATAGGTTTCACACACGTTATAGTTAGGAATTAGCATTTAAAAAACCTTGCAAATTCACTTAAAAAACCATAGGTTTCACACATGTTATAGTTAGCTGGACATTTCACTCGTAAAAAAACATTGAAATTCCCCCGTTATAGTTAGTTCAGATAACTATAACTCGCGGGGCTTCTTTAAATTAGGTTTGGGGGGCTCTCAGGCCCCCCCCCCCCAGCCCCAGGGACCGCCACCAATGGGGCTTCTTAAAATTAGTTGCGGGGGGCTCTCGGGGGCTACACAGCCACCCTTCTTAAAAAAAATAAAAACGGGATTGCGCCAGAGGCCACGCCCCCTCCTTGCACCACTCTGCAAACACGCCCCTTGGCGCATTTGCAGATGGGGAATGAATTCCCCTTGAATACTGGGGGTCCCTGGGGGCCAACTAGCCCACCAGGAACCCCCAGTATGCGCCAGGGGGCTGCATTGCACAAAGGTTTTCTGTGGCCACTTTGCTAGTTGGCCCCCAGGGGACCTCGGGATTCAAGGGGACTTAACCACCCAACTTAAAACGTGCCATTTAAAAATGTATCATTACTCAGATAAATATTTTCCATTTCTCTAAACCTGTGTGCAGTCTTTTTTATGCAGTCTCTTTTATGGTGTATTCATTGTATTCATTGTGTCACTGTATGTGTGTGTTGCACAAATACTTTACATATTGCATCTTTAGATAAGCCTGACTGTTCTGTGCCAAACTACCAGAGGGTGAGAACAGGTTATCTTTTAGTGGATATCTAGCTTACCCTGACTAGAGTGGTGGCTCCTGCCTGGCCTGGGTGCTTACCTCAGGCAACCAGGAATAACACCTCTAACATATAGTCAATAATATACCACAGACAGTGCCATCGTTTGGGATACCTTACAGTCATTCAGAAAAGAGTGTATCATACATGGTCTGCCTGTGTCTAAAAGGAATCAAAATCAAAGACAACTTAAAAGAAAGGATGCTTTAAGTAAAAATAAAGCTGTGTTAGAATAATTGTTTTAGTTGTTGTCCACACATTTAAGCTGGCCAAATATATCTGAAGATGAATTCCAATGACAGAGCAAATAACGTCAGCTTTGCATCATCTGCTATGAACATATATTCTAAAATTCGGCTCTGCCAACATCAATCACACGTGGTTTTGAACACTGACAAACAATAAGACTATGTTTTGTCTGCAGTAAACAATAGCGACATGGGGTCTGAATCATCCTTCCACTATTACTCCTTTCTACCAAAAACAATGGAAATCCTAACAATGTTTCTGCTCTATTCAAATAACCATAATTATCACAGCATCATAAAGGACACAATGACATGTTTGTTCTCAAATGTCTAAGTGTTGCTATGCTAATTGCCATTTCTATCACATGAATGAGCAGAATTGTTTGTTAAAACCTTAGTTATCCAGCTGAACAGAATCCTTCCAGACATGAAACATCTGAATCGTCAAGTAATTAGCCCATAAATGGATTTGCCCTATATTTATTTTGAAGTATTGGCGGTAAATAATGTTCCACCTCTGAACTGGCGTCACAAGGCATGATTACCTTTGAAACAAGGTGTGCTATAGAATATGTTATACTTATATTCAGATTGCAAATATTTCTAAATGGAGCAGAATGGCTGTACACAGATATATTAATTCTTTTCCAGACAACAGATCGACTCCAGGAATAATCTGATTCTGATCGCACATAATGCAGCACCCTCTGATTCACATGTAAATTAAGTCAATTATGCAGATCATGTGGCCATTGTATACAATATTATGATTGCCAGCATTGTGAAAAAGCATGTGGTCACCCCTATTTGTAGATGACTGTTGGTGCTAGTTTTGGAACTCTGCACAGTGGGCACAGCTGGGCAGCCCTTCCTCTCTGACCCCTAAGCAATACAGAATTTACTAATTACTAATTGGCATATTTATTAAGGCCATAGCATATGACGCTGGAAATACACTAATAACAGGTACATTAACTGTCACCTAAGAACTGAAGCATGTACTCTGCCATCCACCAGCCTGAGCAATAAAAGATTACTTCAGACCTACATGTGTAGTCTGGCTATTGCACCTTTAAACCTGCAGGCATACCTATCACAATTACAGTTTGTAAAAGAGAGAAACCTACTTTTAAATGTTTAATAAGTACCCTCTAAGTAGGCCTTGCTGCCTGTTAGACCTGGCACATTGGCGTGAGTCTCCCTTCCATTTTTCGCTGTGCCTCATGTATTTTTTGCTGGTGTTAGTTGCTCAGGGCACTGTGCCACTGCTGTCCAGTGCCACAGTGCAAGTGCTCCCTATTGTAAATTAATGTATGATTTGTGATTCCATGATTGGTTGGTTTGGTTTACCTGTCAGACCCTAGTACAGTGCACCAGGAGTGCCCAGGGCTTGTAATCCAAATGCTGCTGGTGGACTTGCAGCACTGGTTGTGCCACCCACAGAAGCAGCCGGTAAACATGTGTCTAAGGTCTGCCATTGCAGAGCCTGCATGCAGTCTGGTACTGTCATGCTGACTGGGCAAGTGCACCCACTTGCCAGTCCCTAAACCTTCCCTTTTCTTCATATCAGACAACACTATGGTAGGCCCAAGGGCAGGGTGCATTGTAAGGATAAGGTAGGACATGCCCTGTTGTGTGTGGCATGTTCTAATAGTGAATTACAGCCATTTTCGTTTTTCACTATTGCAAGGCTACCTGTTCTCCATAGGCCAGAATGGGCAGTTTGGTTATTACATCTTATAATCCTAACTGACTCAGGGAACATGGTAGAAATTCAACTTTGGTATGCCTGAACTCAGGATGTTAAAATACATCTTTTAGTAAAGTTGGTTTTAACATTCTGCGTTTGAAAATGGCACTTTTAGAAAGTAGCCATTTTCTTGTCTAACCATTCAAACCTGCCTCTGCTAGGCTGTGTGTATTCCTTTGTCTGGAGTTTGAGTGACAGGGCTGGGGAATTCCAGGAGACAGGGTGAGGTGTCCCAGTGGTGAATAGAGAGATCTTCATCCAGATGGGTGGGAGGAGTTGCACCTGGGACCTGAATAGGGCTGTGCCTGCCTTCCACAATGCTGGCTCCATCTCCTGGGGAGCGGCTGATGTCTCTGCCCTGCACAGTGAATGAAGAGAAGGAATCCTGTCAACAAAGTGCTCCAGTGCTGTACTTGCCTTCCACAATGCTGGCTCCACCTCCTGTGGGGCATCTAATGTTTCTGCCCTGCACTGTGAAAGGAAAGGAGAGGTCTGGTAAACAGAGTGCTCAGGAACTGGTTTGGACTGGGCAAAGGCTCCTCTGCCTTCAGAGGACAAAGGATTTCTGGGTATAAATATTGTGACCCTGATTCCAAGAAATTAGATCACTTTGGGAAAACAAGAAGAACCTCTGCTGAGGGAGGAACCAGAAGAAGCAGAGTAGGAAACTATCCCTGAAACTGGGGGATTGGCCTGCAGTGGTTGCCTTACTGCCAAAGAGAGGAGAAAGGAACTTTGTGTGTACTTTTGCTCAACTTGTGAAGGATCTCCAAGGGCTTGGAATATAGGTTACCTCCTGCTGAAGTCTCAGGTACAACAGACTTCACCCCCCAGCTCCCCAGAGTTCTTTGGAAGTGCCTGCTGCTGTTGTTGGGCCTTTTGAGGGACTGCGTGTCGCAAGGAGCTGGAAGCGCGACTCAAGAAGGAGAAGCGTGCCGCTGTCAGTGCTGTTGTCGTCGCATCGCGTAAAGTGTGTCGCCGCTGCAGCATCGCATCGAGCGGAAGCATCTCGTATCATCCAGGAAGTGTCTCACAACGCCGAAGAAGCGTGTCGCCATCGCAGCCATCGTAGCTGACGAATAGCACCGCATCAAGAGAAGAGTCTCTTATCGAGGAAGAAGCGTGTCGCCATCGCAGCCATCGTAGTTGTCGCATTGCACTGCATCAAGAAAAGAGCCTCGCATCCACGGAGAAGCGTGCCGCCGTCGGAGCTACTGTCGTCGCATCGCGTAAAGGGGTGCCGCTGCTGCAACATCGCATCGAGCGGGAGCGTCTCGCAAACGTCGGAGAAGAGTGTTGCTGTCAAGGCCGCTGTCATCGCATCGCGTAAAGGGTGTCGCCGCTGCAGCTGAAGCGTCGAGTCTTCTCACAACATCAGAGAAGCGTAATGCATCTGGAAGATCTTCACGTCTTTATTTCTTTGCACCAAAAACTTCATCGCATCAACATCGTTGCAACACTTTTGTTGCCCTGCGTGTCGCATCTAAAAGGTACATTGACTTAAAGTGTCACATTTAAGAACTTAAGAGAACTAAGCAAAATTCTACCTTCTAAAGTAACAGTATTGTGTATTGTTGTCGTTTAATGGTCTTGTGGTAAATCTATATAAAGAATACTTATTTTTTATATAAAACCTGTTTGGTGTCCATTTGTAGTGTTGTCAATTGGTTACTGTATGTGTTCACAAATGCTTTACACACTGCCTCTGAGATAAGCCTGTCTGCTCGTGCCAAGCTACCAAGGGGGTGAGCAGGGGTTATTTTAGGAGTGTACCCCCCCTACCCTGACTAGAGGTGAGGGTCCCTATTTGTCACAAGTGCATACCTGTGCCAACTAGAGACCCCCAAGTCTAACACTGCCCATAAAGTGGAACATGTAAGACTTTAAGGTTTTACAAGGACAAGTCCATAAAAGCTATTTCACAGTATAGGCACTGTGGCTTTTTCTATGAGACAATATTCAGCACAATTAAAGTCTTTTTTTATAATTTTGGTTTGTAAAGTCTACGGAGTCCATTCAACCACTGCTTTAAATAATCATTAAACACACAAAACAATGGTGAAGTTTAATTGGAAAAGTGAGATTTAGAAAGTTATACTTTTCTTGCCTGACGCTCCAGTAGACAATCAAGCATTAAACTGTCTCCAGTTGCGTTCCCTTGCAGTGCCTCACCCCCCCAGGAAGTGGTAAACTGCTCTGAAAGCCATAGAAAGGGCCTGGACCTTTTGCCAGTCTGAGCTGGGTGCGAGGTAGGCTCCTTAGCTTATCTCAAAAAGGGCCAATTAAGACAGTCCGGGAACTTCATTAACTTGAAAGGGACGAGGGTTATGCCTGTCCATTAATAGCTCAGAATAAAGTAAGATCTGGAGAATCTTTACCTCCAAGGGTCACACTCGAGCCATCCTGACATCACACACAGGGGAGGGGTGGAGGTGGCTCTAGAACAATTTGGTGTGGATGTGTAGGAGGGGACTGCTCACTGTTCTAAACACACCCATGGGTGGACCCCAAGCTCCTGCTAGGAGAAGAAGGTTTTGCCATATTTATTTTACATAATAATGGTGCATTGTGGGATAGTTTGAAGTATGGAAAACTGGATGGGCTTGAAAAAGTGGAAGGCTTACCCTAAAAAACGTTTACCCCATTAGATAGGGAATTTCTAGGATTCATCCCTATCCACTGGATAGTGAACTATACATAAGTGGCACATCATCACCAGCTCTTCAGAACACATCTGGGCCTACAGAAGAACAACAGAGGAAGATACCTGATGTCTGTGAACAGTGTGATGACCTTCTATCACTTAAACCAAGGGCTAAGAAGTGGCTTCAAGGGTCTGTTGTCTAATCACATGTGTGGCTACAGGGACACCAAAAGATGCAAGAGGCCCTTTCCTGGAATTACCTTTTGACCAGTTGCAGGTGAACTGTACTGTTGATCTACATTGAAGTGGATCCTGGATTCTAAGGGGGAGATTTACTAAGATTTTGCACTGTATTTGCGTCCCAAACGTAATGCAAAACGGTGCAAATTTTTTTTTTTCTAAGTAACTTCCCAGTTAGCGCTGGAAATAACGTAAAAGTATTGCGCAACAGCGCATTGCTCTCCTTCGCGTTACTTTGCGCCATGGGGGTGTGCAACCACCCAAGGTTTCTCACGCTAATCCCAATTTACTAAAAAGAATAGATTGAGTTTAGCGTGGGAAAACTGCGACCTTTTCAACTAGGTAAAAGGAAGGAGAAATGCTTTTGTTTCTCCTTCCTTTTTCTGACTTTGAATGCGTGCTGCACTGTGCAGCACGCATGCAAAGTGGGAAAAGCTTTCCCTTGTGTGTAGCATAGTATTTTGTACAGGAAGGGTACCCTTCCTGTACAAAAATTATGCTACACTCATTCACACACCGTAGCGTTGCGGCGCTAAGGTGTGTACACGGTGCACAGCAGCTGAAATCAGCGTCAGCACAAGGTAAAGGGGAGGTGAGAGCCATATCTTTGAAAATATGGCGCTCCCCTGTTCCCTACCTGTCGCGTAACGCAGCGCAGCCGCACGGGTGATGCGCTGCATTGCTTGAATTTTTAGTAAATTTCCCCCTAAGTGTTATCTGAGAGGTTCTGGGACCTATAGGAGTGACCAATGGGAATTGCTCCTGAATGAAGAAAAACTGCCACTTTAAAAACTTTCAAACTCCAAAGGAAATGGACGAGTCACTCAAGGCTTGCCACCCAAGTTGCAACCTCAGCAGGTTTTTCCCACCCAAAAGAAGACTTCAGCAGCCACTAAAGGCTAAAGTTTCTTGCTTCTTGGATGCTAGGCTTGTTCCGTTGGAGGTTTTTTTTCGAGCTCCAAAAAGAGACCCATAAATGATGCTTTTTTCTGGGTGAAGGCTCAAAAGATACCTGACTTCTGAGGAACTTTGACAGATACAACTTTAAACATTGACCCATTGAGGGATTTCTGATAGCATAAAAAAGACATGATCCCTCATTTTTAATTTGGTTGGATAATTGTGAGTTGTGTGACAACTAATCTTACCGCACACATCACAACAATGAATTTTGTTATCAGTTTTGATAGGTCAAACCTGCTAATATTTATTGTAAAAAGATAACCAGGGGCATGTTTAAGAGATGCTTACCTCTAAGTCAGATTTATCAATCCACACAAAGCCACATTGCTTGACTTAAATCTAGAGTAAGGTAAAGCAGCACAAATTGCTGTGTCGCCTTACTCTGCTCAAGGGAGGCAATCCATGGGCATTGAGGTGGGTGTTCCCACACAAATCCCACCTTTTTTTATGTTTTCCCAGAGTTACTAAACCTGGTAAACCTGGGAATGCTCCAAAAGATACACCTTCCCAGGTGAGGTGAAACGAGGAGAAATATCTTTATTTCTGCTCAGTTTTTCATTTTCTATGTGTGCTGCATTCTGCAGCACACATAGAAAGACGAAAACACCTCTATGGATTGTTTTTGTGCAGGAAGGTGTCCCTTCCTGCACAGAAATATTCCTGCCTACAATACAGACACACTTGCACCATGGTATAGGGTGCCTGCGTTGGCGCTAGGCTACCGAAACCGTGCCAGCGCAGGGGGAAAGGACAGGAATGCTGGCAACTACACCTATTGATACTATGCTGTTTGTTGGAGCTTTTTAACATTCAAACTTTAAAAAATCTTATCTACGGTTCCCCTATTTAGATTTGAATCATTTTATGTAATTTTCTTTTAATTACATTTTTGGGGTGTTTTTATTGTATTGTATTTTGTCTTTTGTTGGCTTTGGTATTGCTAAATATTTAACACATTTTAGGATTTCAGGTTAAGCTGGTGTGCTTTGTGCAGTACCTTACCTATCAGCGGTTTCGCCGTAGTTTATTTATTGAAACTGTGTGTTCTACCCGATAGGATTTTGAATGTATCACTTGGGAAAAGTTCACATCCTCCACTGATAATCCATTTTCCTACGGGCATGATTAGGTCAGTGAAATGGCAAATGATAGTTCGAATAAAATGCATATATCTTGTAATCTGAATTTATATTCAAGAGCAGAGACTGTTTCTGGCTTTGCAATTATTCAAAAGCCTACACATCCGGTACATTTAGTTTAGCATACATATATTAGTTGTTGCCTCCTGAATAAACTTCCGAATTATCCGTATCTTTAAACATCTCTTTGTGGAATTGTTGAGACCCCTTAATTCTAACAGATGAACAAGTACTGCAATGTAGATAGCATTTATACCAGACCTTCACTCACTTTTTTTGCATCTGATTGCCAGCCATCTGTTAACTAATGGGGAGTAATACGGACAAAGGTTTCTGTTGCTCTTTTTTGTATTGCTACCTTTCGAGGTATGACTTTAAAAAAGACCACATATTTAACACAACGTTTTAAAACGCTTATATATGCATACACACATATCTAGAGGGCCTTTCAGTAAGACTCCTTTATCTATTGATCTGTGTCGGTTTTATTCAAATTTTGCTTCCTCCCACCACCCTCTAAAGCACTGGGAAATGTTTTAGCCCACTGGTTAACTTCGACGAGGGAGACAGCATAATGTCTATGATTATGTGCATAGTACTTCAGAAAAATAATCCACCTCTGTGTCAGAACTGCCCCACTTACTGACGCTTAAAAGGTGCTGATTCTCAGGTGGGAACTGCTACCACCGAGAAACTTGAAATGGGCTTTAACAAGCTTTCCAAGTCAGCTGTCCAAATGTGCACATGTATGTGCTTTGCGTGGAGATGCACAAATAGTGGTCTCGGATGTTTTTTGTTACACTTTATGACAACAACATAAACCGTTCCTAGATAGATGTCCTTGCATCTGCAGGCTTGCGCATGCAAGGGCGGCCATCATGGCATGCTCTTTGCATTGTTCCATCAATCTTAAATATATTGCTTCCAAACATGTGGATCATTTTGAAACGATAAAATCATGATAAGCTACAGCGTAGGAAGAAAGCCTTGCCAAAACCTATATATTTGCATTAAACCTCTTGCCTTTACCAATGCCTTTGCCTGTGCTTGCTACAATTTCAGGGTAAAACCTGGCGCTTTGAGCCTGGCTAACAGCTGAGCTAGCTTAATTTGTGCTTGACACCTAAAAAGCACTAGTGTTACAGTGGAAACAATCTTCATATGTGAAGGTTTAAGGGTACCACTTAGGTCTAAAGGTTTTCTTTACACCCGATTCTCTAAGTGCCCTGGGTTAGTGGTGTTGTGAACTATGGACACATTTTTTTTTATTGAGCAGAATTAAAACTTACAGTGAGCAACTTTAACAATACAAGCAGTTATTATTACTTTGTACAGTTAAAATTCAATATATAATCTTAACTTATAGCTGGAATCCATATCCCTCCTTCCTCATCGCCTACTGATATATATCCTGCACCTATTAAATGGTGCAATGTGCAAATAATGAATAATAAAGTGCTGTGCAAAACCATTTTACCATAATCAAGTTATTATATTCAATTTTTCGAAGGGGGGGAAGTCCCTCACGGTCTGAATACATTAGAATAAAGTGCAGTGCATAGCAGCTTTTACATAAAAAAACATAGTTAATCTGCTAACAAACTTAACTCATCCCACTTTGATCTAAAACACTGAGCCTTTTAGATTCTAACTTGTCCATAAATTTCCAAACTGCCAAGAATTTCATAGTAGCCCCTACCCTTTTTGCATATGCTTCCTCGAACGTTTCAGTACGTTGCACTTTTCTATACCAATCTTCGTGGGTTGGAATTTTCGCTGGCCTCCAGTTCTGAAGGATCAAGGAGCGAGCCACCAAAGCAGAAATCACTATAAATGCTTTCTCTCCTTTGGAGATTGGGGTATTCAAACGTTGCCTTATAAACCCAAACAATGCAATCTCTGGTTCTGGTTTTAGTTTTTCCGTAGACCTTTATTAAAAGTGGAGAACACTTGCTCCCAGAACTGGGTTAAAGACGGACATGTAAAGAAAATATGTATCCAGCCCCTAAGCCCCATTTGTTGACAATGAAAGCACTTATACTCTACCTCTGGATACATCTTATGTAAGGCCCTCAGTGAATATTAAGACATCCAGCGGGATAAAAATATCATTCTTTTAAGAAAAAACAGCTCTCAATGTTTTATTACCATGCAGTGTACCATGCAGTGAAATCTCCTGCCGCTCTAATTCTGAAAAATACATTGTGTTTCTTGGGAGATTTTATCTCGAAACCTTGTTACTACAGGGCTTTCCCTTTGATCTCGTAATAATCTATACATATTTCCAACACCACTTAATTTAGCTCTAAAAAGGGCTGGTAATAGAAAGGCCGAAGCAATACTCAACAGAAAGCAAAATGTCTTCACAAACTGAGTAATCTGGAGAAAGCCCAAATAATACGAATTGCAGCTGGTTCCACATCTAGCCTGAATCTCCTGCCATTTTATACATGTCCCCCCAACCACAAAATGACCTACTTCCTTAAAGCCAGGGCTTAATTTGTGCCGGAGCTTGCACTTTCTGATCAGGGCCGGGTCTACGTTCTAGACACCCATTTGCTGCACGTGTTGGTCACACTCCATTTCTCCCGAGTGAGTGTCTGTGTCCTGGACTAGTAATGGTCTTGCGGCCGCGCCTTGTGGCTGTGAGCCGGCTGAGCTAAATCACACTTAAATGTTCATTGATGGCGCCGTGGGACACACTAATTCATCATTGGGCGCTGGAATCTGGATTTTGGTTGTTGGGCAGATTTTTTTCTTATTGCCACACCCCAGCATACCCGCATGCGCGCACCCCACTCCACGGCGAGTCAGTCATCCGTTCAACAGACAGTTATTAGCAGGCAGCAGCACCTCCAGGGGCCCGCCTAACGGAAACACAAACCAGTCAGTGCAGTTTCAGTTTGTGTCCGGCGGCCAAGCCACCAAGTACGGGTAAATTAATTAAGCATGGACAGTATAACTTTAAGTAGCAGCCAGTCGTCATGTTCGACGATGCCAATAAATGATTTATGAAATTAAATCACTGGATTAAGTGTATTGATGGCGGCTGCGGCCCTTAGTTATGTGTTGTAGGCGAGGGCGGGCCGGCGCTGTGGGACACACACTAATTCATTTATTTGTGCTGGATTCTGAATCAGGATTTTGGTTCTGCAGGGGGAGGCCACAGGGGCAGCAGGCAGCGTGCGCAGATTTTTTTCAAATTGTAAGGCCCCAGCATACCCGCATGCACGTACCCCACTCCACCATGAGTCATCCGTTAGTAACTAACAGGCAGCCGCACCTCCAGGGGCCCGCCTAACTGACCCAGTTAGTGGCAGTCCAGTTCAAGAGTACAGGAAAAACAAATTAATTAAGTACGGACACTTACAGTATAACTAAGTAGTAGTTATGATCGACGATGCCAATAATATGCCAGGAGATCATCACCATGCTAAACCATACATGCCAACATTTCAGAAGCGCAAAGTGGGAGATTTTATTTAAAAAAACGGGAGAATGGGGCCTTCAATCGGGTTACTGTCATGTATGGGCTTTGGAAGTGTGCTGCTGCAGGATCGGACATTTGAAATTCAAATGCACGTTTGTTTTTTCTTACCTTTCAGAAGCATGGAGCGCAATGGCAGGCAGAGAGAGGGTGATGCAAGTGTTGTACACTGGCCTGGCAGGTTGCTGGCAGTTCATACACCCCCCCACCCCCCGTGTGTGGCAGCCCGGGCTGAAATAGTTTCCCGGGCACACACACAGCCGCACCCCAGTACTTCGCAGGTCTTTAAAAGACCATTCGCTTGTTATCGAGGCTTTGTTGGTTTTTCAACCCTTCTAGAGCCCCTGGATCGCCACTCTGACTGTTGCTGGAAGAATTAGCATGTTACACAATACCAAGCCCTGTCTGCTGAAACCTCGAGGAATCGGGTTATTGCTTGCACGAATCGGGAGGCGGCAGACTAGCCTTGAAATCGGTAGTCTCCCGTCTGAATCGGGAGGGTTGGCATGTCTGGCTAAACCAACGCTTTTGTTTGGGAGTGGCGTGGTGGCGCGGCCGACGGTCTGGGTGGTCTGGTCATCGGAAGTCATGGATGCATTAATGTTAAAGGTGTGGCTGCCGCGGCCCTTCGGTGTTGTTGTTGGCCCGGGCTGGATTTGGTTCTATGAATCTGTGGGGGGATGGGGCTGTGCGCAGCAGCGTGGGCATATTTTTTGAGATTGCACGCACATTTGCTGCATGATGATTGCTACGCCCTAGCATACACCCGCACCCCACCACCGAGTCATTGTGCTTCAGCGGCCGTGATGAAATTAAACAGGGCTGGAGTGGTGTGGTTTCTAAAGAATTGGCAACAAGAAACCGGAGCTTTTTGATTTTATTGCACATTTCTGAAAACTAGACACATTCAGTGCACAGAGGCTTGTAGAGGAGTCTGTCTCGATATAGATCCCTAACTTGGGACAAATATTTTGAAAGGATGCATGACTTATTCAGGGTCCCCTGCTCAGAGGCAGCACGCCGAACTAGGAGGACGATATATTTATAGATATATATTATGTAATTCTCTCTTCTTTTGTCACAATCATTTCTTTCTCCGTTGCCCACTCTCTTGCAACTCCCCATCTTCTCATCCCCTCTCTCTCTCTCCTGTTTCATACACCCTCTTTCTGCAACCTTTCAGGACTTTTGTTTGCTTTCTGCCTGACCTAGAATGCTTTCCAACCCCTGCTCCCAGGTGGTTGTAGTAGCAGGCACAGCCGCTGGCGATGCTAAAGTTCCCCTCGGACCCTAGTGTCCTCTGCGCACATCAATTTTTGGACAAACCCAAATTTTGGATAGAAAAATTAGGAGCTGTTCGCAGTGAATACTGAATTTCATCCCCCTGCCTAAGCAGGCTGGTTGTAATTGTGTGAATGAGTGTTGGGGGAACGGGGCAAGCTGTCAAACCTCCCAGCACACTCACTAGTATTCAATCAAACCTGCACTCTCACAGCCAGCATGCTCTCGCAGTGGTGGTGAAGACAATCTGGGTGGTAGAGCAGTACATGTTGCTTCATTATCACACCCAATACTCTCTCACCAGCAGAGCTTTTACAGCTTTGGAGTGCTCTTCACCCAGCACACCACTGCCCAACAACAGCAAAACTTTCTCACACTAAACATGCTCACAACTGCAGGCCCGGGACACACACTGACTGCTGCAGTGCACTGCACTGCCTTAGGCTGCTGCACAGCATTATTAACTGATTATGCCTGTCAGGCCCTGTCTCACCTGGTGCTGTCAGCTGTTGCATGCCAGTACTCAGACTTTCACTTAGAAGCAACTGTTCTAATCTTGAACCATTGAATGGCACGGCCGCTGAAGCACGACGAAACAGGTCACAAGAAGTAACTTCAAACTCGTAACTAAAGAGAGAACATTGTGTGTTGTTTACCTTTTGCGAAGGCATAATGTGCAGTGTGGTGGTGCAGTGACGGTCGCAGCAGGTCCTGTCACCGTGTGGTAGTAGTAGCATGAATGATGAGATGCACTGAGCGGTGGCCACCACCGCCGGCCACACACAGGCACATTGTACACAGGGTTTTTTTTTTTACTGAAAACGTGCTGGAACCCCTGCTTGCAATATGCAGAGACTGCTGATGCTACTGATGCTAGCTCGGGATCTAAATAGCCTGCAAAGTGCGAAGATTGGTACAAGAGATGAGGGTCATAGGTGGTTCAGGTCCATCCTGAAAGGACTGCAAGAGTCCCATCCCATGTTATCTAGAGCACTACGGCAGTAGCATACGCTATACACAGCGCATGGCACCCATGATTCTACATAAGGGCAGGCTGATATTACTGTGTATACATTGGACATGGCATCGTCTTTCACAACGCACTGCCATTGATGGAGCGGCAAGAGATTCTCCACTCTGTGCTGTGCACCATGTTACAGTACTGCCATGGTAGTGCTAAAGAGAGCATGTCTGTGTCACTAAGATGTCTCAGGTTTGGGACTTATTAGGTGCCCAGCTGAATTGTGGGTGCAGCTCCCTCCACAATATTAACGAGCTCTGCTAAGGAGGCACATGATCTTTCTCCATAATATTGAGATGCCCTGCTAAACAAGGCCCATATCTCCATTCACATTATTACAATGCACTGTTTATCTGTATGCATATTTGTCAATACTGTGTAGAACTGTAGATATATAGGTAGGTAGGTCAGAATTTCCATAGGAAGAGCATTGTTGTTTCTTTAGTAATTCTGGTGGTGCTCAATGAAAATGCATGATGTTAATACACTTAGGACTAAGTCGTTTCTGACTTTTAGCAGTGCCAATTGAAGATGTGGGTGGAGCTAATATAGTAAGTGGGTGGAGCCAGAAGAGTAAGTGGGTGGAGCCGGCAAAAAGTAGGTGTGGCCTCCGGCAAACATTTCAGCACCTGCACTTCATATTTTACAAATTAAGCACTGCTTAAAGCCTTTACTTTCCTAAAATCTGATTGTTTCTGATATAAATGCCCAGTGTGGTACACTCCGTAAGTTTCAAAAACTCATATCCCCCTATATTCGCCTTTGTGTGATAAAATTAATGTATTCTTTCCCGTAGTGACTTATAAGAAGTCTTTTTCAGATGTTTGGCTGTAAAAACTGGAGTCTGTGATTCTGCATCCTGCACCATCTTATCCATAAAAAAGCTATCCAACGATTCCTTACCATTTAACATTCTAGCCATTAAATCCACCAAAGTTGCCTCATAGTAAGTTTGTATCTCTGGAAGTGCCAAACCCCCTTGTCTGATATCGAGATGAAGCACTGGAAGTCTCACTTCTGATGCTTTTTTTCCAAATAAATTGTGGAGTCATATCTTCCATCTGTTTGAAATATTCAATGTTAATTTTTATGGAAACATTCGAGAATAGAAATACTAATAATGGTAGGATGAACATTTTTTATAAGCGCTACCCTGCCGATTATTGTGAGTGGAAGATGCGTCCATCTATCTAATAGGTTTCTAATCTTGGAGACCATTGCTAGATAATTCAATTAAAAAAGTTCCTTATAACTATTTGTAACATAAATCCCTAGATAACGGATAGGAACAGGAGATTGGGCTTGCCGTTGCAGAAACTCAGGCAGAGTTTGACTACTTGCATTGAGAAATATAATTTCCATTTTTATGGTTAATTTGATACCCTCCAATAGCTACCAATTGCGTATATTCAGTCAAAGTTGTCCTGAGGTTCTGTTCCTTGGGCCTAAGGTAAAGAATAATGTCATCTGCAAACAGTTTTAATTAGCGTTACAACAAATGATGGACGGAATGCTGACAATGCAGACATTCTCCCCCAGTCAAGAGATCTGGGTTACATCCATCGTTCTTTTGCCCACTATGCCACCCCAGTTTAGACATGGCCATATGCAAATCAGTCTTGACCCTGTGCCTCATGGGAACAGTCCAGCCCGAACTGCCAAGCCATGTCTTCCCTGGACCGGAATCAAGCATCCTAGGACCGGTTTCTGGCTATCAGCCGTCATCAGCCAGGATAGCTTGACTCCAGTGGCGTAGTGAGCACGGGTCCCACGTCTGGGAATACCCATCCCACTTAGGGCGAAAAGCGTTACAACAAACAAATGATGGACGGAATGCTGACAATGCAGACATTCTCCCCCAGTCAAGAGATCTGGGTTAAATCCATCGTTCTTTTGCCCACTACGCCACCCCAGTTTAGACATGGCCATATGCAAATCAGTCTTGACCCTGTGCCTCATGGGAACAGTCCAGCCCAAACTGCCAAGCCATGTCTTCCCTGGACCGGAATCAAGCATCCTAGGACCGGTTTCTGGCTATCAGCCGTCATCAGCCAGGATAGCTTGACTCCAGTGGCGTAGTGAGCACGGGTCCCACGTCTAGGACAGGGTCAAGACTGATTTGCATATGGCCATGTCTGAACTGGGGTGGCGTAGTGGGCAAAAGAACGATGGATTTAACCCAGATCTCTTGACTGGGGGAGAATGTCTGCATTGTCAGCATTCCGTCCATCATTTGTTTGTTGTAACGCTTTTCGCCCTAAGTGGGATGGGTATTCCCAGACGTGGGACCCGTGCTCACTACGCCGCTGGAGTCAAGCTATCCTGGCTGATGACGGCTGATAGCCAGAAACCGGTCCTACGATGCTTGATTCCGGTCCAGGGAAGACATGGCTTGGCAGCTCAGGCTGGACTGTTCCCATGAGGCACAGGGTCAAGACTGATTTGCATATGGCCATGTCTGAACTGGGGTGGCGTAGTGGGCAAAATAACGATGGATTTAACCCAGATCTCTTGACTGGGGGAGAATGTCTGCATTGTCAGCATTCCGTCCATCATTTGTTTGTTGTAACAGTTTTAATTAGGGCATTCCTTCCAAGGGCGCTTGTATCTGCAAATTAGCCCTAATTTTTGCATCAAGAGGGTCTATAAAAAAATAAAGCAGGGTATAGGGGACATCCCTGGCAGGTTCCTTATATTTACTCTTCCTGCTAACTGCGAATTTATAATAACTTGGGCCGGAGCTCCTTTATATAGATAAGATATAGATAAGATCGCCCAATTTTTCCACTCGAAAATAGCCGATATTTACTCGCCCCTTGAATTGCAAAGGGCTGCGTTGCCTCCCCTCCCTCTGGCCATACCTGATGTGGGTGATGGAATGGTGGCCCCTTCTGCATTTCTGTCCAATTTTCCACTGCTCTCCTTGCAACAGCTTGATCTGCTTCTTAGCAAGACCAGGTCAGGGTCCCCTCTGGATCCCTGTCCTCTTAAAGTTTTTAAGGAATGTCGGAAGACTCTTTTGCCCCCATTCCTGAGTATCATGAACCGGACATTACAAGAGGGCACTTTTCCCTCTTCGTGGAAAAGTGCTGTGGTTAAGCCTCTCCTAAAGAAGCCAACTCTAGACCCTGAAATCCTTAAAAATTTTCACCCAATTTCACTGCTTCCTGCTCTGGCAAAGATGCTCGAAACCCATCTTAATGAGCACCTGACGGCATTTTTGCACCTCTCGGGCTGTCTTGATCACTCCCAGCATGGGTTCCGGAGACATCATAGTACGGAGTCGGCCCTTACGGTAGTGCTCAATAACATCCGTAAGGAGGTCGATCAGGGCCATACCGCTCTTCTGGTCTTGCTGGACTTGACAGCCACTTTCGATACCCTATCTCCCTCGGTTCTAATATCTCGCCTTAGGGAGATAGGGGTGGAAGGTTTGGCTTTGAGCCTTCTGGCCTCCTTCCTTGACCAGAGGGAACAGAGGGTTAAACTGGGTGAAAACCTATCTCCATCCCTTCCTGTCCAATGTGGGGTCCCTCAGGGGTCGGCTTTAAGTCCTACCCTTTTTAACATCTATGTGGCCCCACTTGCCAAGTTAATAAGATCTTATGGGATGGAGGTGGTATCATACGCCCAGATTATGTGTCCCTTTCCCACTCGGGCAGTACCTCCGCTCTCAGCTTTAGGAACTGCATGGAGGCAGTTTCTCAGTGGATGATTTACAATTCACTAAAGCTGAATGGGGAAAAAACCGAGGTTCTTATTTTTGGTGGAAATAGGGACATATGGTCTTCTGAGTGGTGGCCCCCTTCTCTTGGAGCGTGCCCTGGGTCCACAGACCTGGCTTGTAATCTGGGGGTTTTGATCGATCCCACCCTCTCTATGTCACAGCAGGTTAACAGGACCGTTGCTACTTGTTGGGGTATTATCAGAATCTTGAGGAAAATCAGACATTATTTGGCTCTGCATGCCCACAAACAGATTGTTGTTGCACTGGTCGCCTCACGGCTTGATTACTGCTATGCTCTCTATGCCGGCATAAATAAGGGCCTTGTGGCGCTTTTGCAAACAGCCCAGAATGCGGCAGCCAAATTTGTGCTTAATGCTCCCAGGACTTCCTCAGCTACCAGTGCCAGGAAGAGTCTGCATTGGCTCCCGATCCAAGACAGGATCGTTTTTAAGATCCTTTGCATGACCTACGGTGCTCTATCCGGCGTGGGAGCTGAGGGGGTGAAGGACCTGCTGGTACCTTATGTCCCGGGCAGAAACCTTCGCTCCTCGAGAAAGAATTTGCTGTCAGTTCCCCGTTCTCAAAGAGTTAAGTGGGGAGGGAGGGCCTTTTCGTCTTTAGCCCCAAAACTGTGGAATACCTGCCCCATTGAAATTAAAACTCAATACACGATCCCTACATTTAGGAAGGCATTAAAGACGTGGCTCTTTGCCAAGGCCTACCCGTAGTTTTGGTTCCTGGTCTGTTTGATCTTTTTGTGTTAGGCGCCTTGATGCCTTTTGGGCTCAGTTGCGCATTATAAGTTTTCCTTCATTCATTCATTCATTCTTGTGTTATTTGCATTGGGGATCCAACCTTTGTGAGGACTGCAAAAAGAGCTTTCCAATTAAATTGGTCAAATGCTTTTTCAGCATCATCCGTCATTATAAGGACAGGTAGTTTGTTTGAGTTTAAAAATCAAGCGCTTGGACTAGTAACCAGTGTTTGGTTACATATATCTGCCTGAGACAAACCCCACCTGATCTTAATGGATGATCTTCTGAGCTATTGGGGAGAAACGATTTGCCCAGATTTTCATTAAAATTTTATAATCAACATTCAACAAACTAATTGGTCTATAGGAAGTAACATTTTTAGGGCACTTTTCTTTTTTAACAAAACTTACTATTGTTGACTCCTTAAAGATAGAGGGAACTTCCCCTCCCACTCTTATGGAATTGAATAGCTCCAACAAAAAGGTGTTCAGTTTTCTGAAAATGCCTTATAAAACTCTGTGGGTAAGCCATCATTACATGAGGCCTTGCCACCTGGCATAGAAGCAAGGGCAACCTTGATTTCGATGGGGTGATTTTGGCACTTAGTTCAACTCCCTGATCAATTGTCATAAGCGAAAGATTAATGTCTCCCAAATATTGGGTTTTCACCTCGTTTGATACCACAAACTTAGTTGCATAAAGCTTGCAATAATGGTTCAGAAATAATTGTGCAAATATTTCCTTATCAAAAATCAATGCCCCTGATTCTGGTTCTATCGGTTCTGAAAGTATCATAGACTCCTGCTTGGCTTTGCTTGACCAGGCAAGGAGCTTTACCACTAACTGACTCTACTCGTATATACGCTGCTGGTATGTCCTGGAGCTGGTTATTTCTTCAAGGGTAAGGAATTCCCTTAACTCCTGTTTAATTCCGATTAGTTGTTGCTCCAAGTCGGAATGCTCCTCCCTGCTACTATCCCTCTGCAGTAAAGCTAGATCCACAGCTTGTTGTAATTTAATTATTTTCTGCCTCCGCATCTTAGATTGGAATGCCGAAAAGGCCGTCATCTGGCCCTTACTGTAGCCTTAAAGGCCCCCCATATCGGGGCTATGGCGAATCCCGCCTGCACGTAGCTTCAGGTAACCACTGACCCACCCGCATTGGTGAATCTGCTGACCGCTGACTGTGGACCTGTAGGCTGATCGAGGCTGGCCACTGCTGCTGCTTCCGTTTTGCTGTAGGAAAAGCGCACCTTGGCTGGGACAGCTCCGCGTGCGCTTGTTTTTTCCTTGTCCCTGGCATTCGTTCGCCACTTACCGGAGGCACACCGGGCCTCCTCTATAGCCGGAAGCAGAGTAAGCCGCATTTGGAAGCTTCACTCAGGAATCTGCTGCTGGTAGTGAAGTGAAGCATATCACTTCTCAGTTGCAAAATCGGGTTGTGGGAGAGTGAGGCTTCCTCAGTTACAGCCGGTAAGCGTGGTGAGAGTAAAAGGCTGAAAATAAGATACAACTGCATCTGAAACAAAGAAGTAAGGGGTAAAAACTCGAGGGAGTTGGATTTTTCCCCCCTTTTTTTGTTTTTTGGATGTGACTGAATTCGCTGGGGTTTTAATTAGAAGCTATTTGCCCATATCATAAGAAGGGGGGAAAAATTGCTGAAAAACAAAAAAAGGAGGAGGGAAGTAAAGAGGAAAGAAAGGGGAAAACAGCTGGAAAAGGGGGAATTTTGCGGGTAAAATAGGCTGTGCTGTGCTGTGGTGGGCTTAGTTGTGGAAACAAATGTTGTACCAGTATGGGAAAACGTCTAAAAATCACTAATGTACTGGCTCAACCAAATTCAAATATGGTGCCCAAGTCTAAAATTTTAACAACACAGATGAAGATTGCTTCTGCAACGGCAAGAGCTGAGTGTGTGCAGAAAGCTCACCGGGGGTCAGCCCCAATTGCTAGCCCCATCAGCTCTGAAGATGATGTCTTGGAGCATGGTGTGGGGAGTCAAGGGGCCACTAGTCAGGAGAGGGCTGAAAGCTGCATCCATAGAGGAACAAATTGAAGTCCAGAGGCTGAAGAACGAGACAGTGCATCATCTGGCTCAGCAACATTGGGAGAAAGTCTGATTATTAGCTCAGCGACGTTGACAACAGCGAACCAGGACAGCACTCAGGAAAATTTCTCCAATGCACTTTAGAGCAAAGTTAAGGAATATTCGTTATTTCTGAAATCAAAGGTGCCTTCACTCTCAACTCTATTACATCAAGTTGCAGAACATTACGAGCAGGCTCAGCCATGTCTTTCATTGGCTGCTTAGGAACTCCCTTTACTTTTTACACCATTGACGAGCCCATCATCATCGTTGGCTGTTGTGGCCGATAGAAACTTTGTAACAGGTCAACAACCATGGCTAGGATCAGCGGATCTGTTTGGTGCTCAGCTTTTGGAGACTGGAACAAGCTTTCAGTGCAATATAAAAGCTGTGCTGAATCTTATCCTTGATTAGATAGGGGAGATGAAAGCTACGCAAGCAACCGAGATAGCAGCACTTCATACACGTCTCTCAAAAATTGACGAAGTAGTCGGATCTTATCCGGCAAGACTCCAAGAGGCTGAATCAAGGATCTCTCTCTTGGAAGATCAGATGACTTTGATGCAGCAGCAGGCCTCAATAGATAAAAAACAGAAAAACGTGCTGGAAACCAAGCTAGAAGTGTTGAGAACCATTCTCGACGTTCAAATCTGTGGCTAGTTGGGGTCCCTGAAGGTTGTGAAGAGTCACAAACACTCCAGTATGTCAAATCCTTCATCAAAGAGAATGTACTCCCTGATTTCTCAGGTGACCTCACGATCACACGTGCACGCAGAGTCCCACCACAGCCATTCCCCAACTCAAAACTGTCTAGAACAATTTTAGTCAACTTTGCGGACTATCGACTGAAGGAGCAGATTATGACCAGATTGATTCAGTAGAAGCAATTCTCCACTCAGGAAGTTCCTAGCTGCCACATTTTTGGGGATATGATTGAAGCAGTGGCAAGTCATCGGAAGGCGTTTGTTAAGCTTCTCTACTTGTTTAAAGCACGGGGAGCTCAAGCGGCCATTTCTCAACAATTGAAATTGCAAGTTTTGCTTCAAGGCAAATTTCACATGTCTCGATGAAGCCCAGGAACTATTGCAGAAAATCACTACGGAAAAGTAAAGAGCTTGGACCGTCTGGCACGATAGAAATGCTTGACAGGAAATAGTTTTTTCTGTTTTTGTCTTTTTTTTCATGGGGGTGTTGGGTAGCAGGTCACACTAGGGTTCAACAACATGGCACCTGACATAGGGGTTTCACAAAGGGTGGAGGCAGGGGTTAAGGTGGGCTATTCACCATCGGCCAGGTGTAGGAATGGTCACAGGAAGTTGGTGAGGGTTGGGGGGTAGGTAGGGCACAGGGAAGGGGGTGTTGAGATGTAATTGTAAAATAAGAGTTCAAAATTATAGAAGAAACCTTACCTATTGGTGCAACTACCAGAGTAGAGCTATGTGTAGGGGATCAAACAAAGGGCCACAAATGGTATGCCTTTAGTTTTTACGATGCAATATGGATTCTAATGTATGTATGGTATTGATAAATGTTAATGGAATGTCTAATGAGAAAAAATATGGTGGGCTGATTAGATGGCTTACTTCTTTTCTTCACAGATTTTGTATCTTCAGGAGACCTATCTGAAAACAAATATTCCCAAACTCTTTATATCTAAATACTATTTTAGAGCCTTCTTTGCCTCGGCAGTGTCAGCAGTTAGGGGGGTAGCTATTTATTTTGGTCAAGGAACTAACTGCGAGATACATCAAGTAACAAGAGACCCTCAAGGGAGGTGGATCTGGGTCACTGCTAGGGTAAATGGGGCTCTGTTTAATTTTGTAAAATATTATGCACCAATTAACGATGATCCAAAAGCCCTTATAAAGATCAAGGAGCTGGTTAGAGGCAAAGTGGGCCCGTTAGTGTTAGGAGGAGATTTTAATTTCATTCAAGATCTGAAAAAAGATACCTCCAACAAAGGGAAAAAACAGTTAAAACCAAGGACAAACAGGATTATCTTTTTAGAGATCCGTGGTGGGTGTTGCATTCAGGTGATATACAGTTCACTTGTTACTCCCAGCGATTTAAGACAGCTTCTCGAATCGATTGTTTTTTAATCCCTCGTTATATTAATTGTGTTGATGCTGAAATTAGAACCAACTCCTTTTCAGATCACTCTTTGATTATTATTGAGATGAGAATAGAGGCGGAGGGGCAGGGGCAGGGGCAGGGGAGATCCAGGTGGCAGATGGATTGGCTCCTCCTTTCGAACACTAAATGGGTAGGATGAAAGAATGGATTAAGACATTCTTTCAGGAAAATGAGGGCACGGTGACTCTTTTTGCGAACTATGGACACTCGTTATAGATTTTGAAGGGGAAGTAAACTGTTTTTGGACTCTATTGCAAAATTCTTTCCATTATCTAAAGTCCCTGCCAAAATGGTGAAAATGCACTACATACCACTGGTAGGTCACTGTTTCCCATTTCAAAAGTGACGCACTGGCGGTACAAAGGGGCTGGTAAATAAGCACCTTAATCGATACCACCTACTACTGAAGAACTAAAGAATATTTATTGAGACAAATTTGCTTTTTAGTAGAGCCTATTACTAGTGTACTTCTAACTATCACATTGTATCTCACTTCCGAATCATCAATGCCTTGTATTGTTTTTTTATTAAAATGCAAAGGCATGTCTTTCAGTGGGATATTATTCATATATTCAGTAAGCATTGTTTTAATAATTGCATGGAATACCATCTTGTCAAGTCTATGCACACATGCCCATCTTTGTTCATGCAGTCATACCTTCTGCTCTGTACTTCAATGCGTTTTGCAGTTATCATTGTAAATTGATGGGTACATATAGTGCTTGATTAAGGCTGTGTTTTTTCTAACTCAAATCACTTTCTTTAAAGGTGATTGTATCAGAAAAGTGTATGTTACTTAATACATGATGTGCATGTTCAGAGTCCACTGTGGAATAAAATGACCAGCGTGCTGGAAAACCAATTCTCTGAAAGCACGTACGATATTTACATAGTTTTCATATTTCATGTCAGTATACATGAAACAATTGAAATATTAATCACTGCTGTTTATATATGTAACAGCAACACCAGGTAATAGCGGAAGATCTCATATAGCTGTGTTGTTGGGAGAATTTATATTTTATCTATGGTGAGAACACATGCCTCTAAAATACTATACAGAGCCCTTCTTCTTTATTCCATGTTATATGCTTTTTGTTTTACATGGCTATACTTAGAACTTTATCTAAACCCCGTGGGCAAATTCTCAAAGATGTGACTATACATTTGCATCATGAAATGCAGCTTTTTTTTTTAATTAAGGTTTTGTGAATAGGACTGAAGGCAACAAATATCAATATGCAAAGAGACTCATTTAAAACAAATAGACCATAGCGCGTAACAAACACATTTTTCTTTTATTGCTGATTTTGTTTGTGTGACTATATGGTCTGAATGGGTAAACACAAATATGAGTTAACAGGTGAATTCATGGATAGATGAGTGATAAGATGCATAAATGAATGAATGATTGAGTGGGAATTTGAATGGGAGAGTGCATAGTTGAATGAATGGATAGGTAAATAATTGGGCAGAACACTTGACGAATAGATAAGTGAATGACTGAAATAATGTTTAAGGTAATGAGTGTTGACATTAGGAGGCTATGTTTCATAATTTTTATGATTATTATTATGATGATGATGATTATTATTATTATTATTATTACAGCAGCTGCTCACTCACCCTTATCCTCATGGGTATATTCACCCATTTATTGTGATAAGGGTCCAGCTCCTGTTCTTACTTCTTCCGTACTGGTATGAATCAGTGGCAATGAATGCACTCAATAAGTGGATTGATAAAACTGAAAAATTGACCACTGTATTTTCACTGAAGCCGTATTTATAGTAGCACGCCCCTTGATACTGTCCTGTTAAAAGAAGTAAATTGAGCAAGGGAGTATTTGTGATAGATCAAACCACAAAAACCATGGACACTCTTCATGGTGGGGAACTAGAGGCTTTAGGGCTTCAAAAGTGAGCTGGCCTCAATTCAAATTCTATCTCACACAAAAAAGACACCCGGGTGAGAACCAGCTCTCACACTCGTACCCTATTAGTCTAAAATCCCTATTGAAAGTATTGGTTTCCACTACTACTCACTTAATGCTCCAAGGTGTGATCCTCCCATACATTCTGGCTCTTCTTCCTGATGATCGTGGGAGTCATTGCCTATTTACCTTAATTACCCTGATGGGGACACACTTGTGCTCGATTAGGAATGAACCTTGGTGTAGTAAGTGGGTAGTGATGGGAAGTAATACTTTCAACAGTGATTTTAGACTAGTATTGGTGACAAACCTTTCCTCTCCCATGCAGAGAGACTGCAGTGGTTCCTGAGGCCTTTCTCCATTGGGTCCAGATGACAGTCTATTAGGGTAAGAGTGTGTGAACTGGTTCTCATAGTATGACACTACACAATATTGTAGAGTGTCTGAGGAATTCCCATCAAACTTGTGTGTGTGTTTAGGAAAAGGCTGGTAATCGTACAATATCAAAATGTTGTAGAATTGTAAAAAACCATAATTTCACTAGGGTGTTTTTTTGTGTGAGATAGGATTTGTTTGGAGGCTAGCTCACCCTTGAGGTCCTAAAGCCTCTAGTTACCCATAATGGAGATTGTCCATGGGTGTTGTGGTTTGATATTTGGTGTAGCAGGTGTGCTGTGAAAACTCTTCTCGGGCGAAGAGCGATCAATAACAAGTAGTGTTTTTGGAGAAAATACCAACTGGGGATTTTTCTCGTTAGGAACTTAGCAATGGTACACAACATAATAATTAACACCACCCAAGTCACAATGGAGGAAGGAAATGAATTGTCTTTTGACAATGCTGTAGTGGCAGAGATTTTAAGGGCCCCTTCAATCTTACCTAAGAATAAAATAACACAATCATTGTCCTAAAAGAGTGACTGGGAATCACTCAGAATAATAACACAATAATAATAACAAAAGATGAATACCACACTTTGATGACTCTGAGAAACAAAAATGATTTGGTGATAAAAACCACTGACAAAGAGGGGCATTATTGGTTATGGATAAACACCTGTGTGATGCCGAATGCCACCGCCTACTAGCTGACAGGGGGATCTATGAAATATTATGTAAGGATCATACCCTGAGGTTGTGCAATAAGATCAAAGTAATGATAGAGGAAGCAAGTACACATGATTGGATAACAAAATATGTTGCTTGTGAGGAACTTAGCAATAATACACAATAGAATAATTACCCCACCCTAGTCACAATGGAGTAAGGAAATTAATTGTCCTTTGATGATGCTGCAGTGGCAGAGATAGTAAGAGCCCGCCACTCTTACCTGAGACTAAAATAAAACAATCATTGTTTCATACGAGTGACAATAATAAAGAAGGAACAAATACGAACAGCCTTACATGGTGCGTTCATGACTGAATTTCTCAGAAAACATGCATCTCCGAATGGTCTGATTGTTACCAAAGAACCACGCATCTTTATGAATAAAAAAAGTTCGTCTTTCATACCAAGGAAGTGGATGAGGGACTGGCTAGTGCTGATCATCAATATATCAAAGAAGAAGACAGATCTTCTGCTAATTGAGATTCAGACCAGTGAGAACAAGCTTAAGTCCTTTGTGCACATTTCAGTGTTCAGGAAAAACAGGGAAGAGATTAATTAGACCTGACACAGTACAAGGAGATCCTTACTCAGTCCAAACTGACCAAATTGATGAAGTATGTACAAACATTTAGCCACAAGAAAGTATTCCCATACCCCACAGACAAATACTATGAGAAACCACAACTCACTACCAAGGTCCAAAGATGCAAACCTAAATTCAGGGTCACACCGAGAACTAGACTTTTAGTTCAGGGAAAGAGAGGAGTTGTGGTGGCAGTGATGAAGATAACTTCATTGGGAATTCTAGAACATTTTACCCTGAGACAACAAAAAATCCCCCCAGGATGCCATATGGGTTTTGGTCCAAACCATACCAACCTATGCCACAAGTATTTCCATTCCACCAAGGACAACCCACTGTTTTACACATAGGCAGAGGCCAGGTAAGAGGGAAACAACAATCTCAGCAATATAAAGGCACCTGGAGTACAGCGGGAAGACTAACAACCAACTCAGATGATCAGGAAGAGCAAGAGGACAGAATCCACTCAATTAACAAACAGGAACATGACATCATAGTAAACCCGAATAATACCATCCTCACAGCTGAAGAACAAGGATCCTGTCCAAAGGACTAGAATTTGTCCCCGCCCCTGAAACTGATCTGTTCACACTTCGCACTGAACTGGCCCATTTCTTCAGGTGAATAGAATTACAGGCATTTTTTGGTGAGCATGAGTATGTCCCAGAAGGTGACACAAATACAGACTTTAGGAAAAAGTCCGCTTTCCAACCTGACCACAATCAGGGAAGTTCCTAGCCTTTGAACAGTAAGTCCTAAGAGAAATCAAGGGAATTGACTGTAAAGAAAATATCACCTTCCATAATCTCACAAAAGATTAATCCTACACTTTGATGACAATGAGGTTGAGCAATACTATCAAAATAAAAGTAGAGGAAACAAGTGCACATGACTGGATAACGAAACACAAGTCAAAATTCCTCATGGCAGATTTGTCACCTTGCCTAAGATACACAAACAGATGTCACCCTCCTCCCCCCTGCCCCCAGGAGACCTATTGTCTCTGGGATTGGATCACTACTTGAACCTCCATCACAGTTTTGTGATTGATTCTTTATACCCATAGCCCGGAAATCCACATCTTACTTGCTTGACACAGAAAATATTCTATGTCTACTCAATGAGCTGGAGATTAATGTGACAGATGACATGATTATCACCATGGACATAGAGGCCATTTACACAAGCATCCCGCAAAGATGCACCATTGAGGTAATTGAAGGGATCCTGAAACACACTGAGTAGGACTTCATACCCCTAAGAAGGTTTGTGCTAGAATGTGTTGAATTAGCACTAACTCAGACTGAATTTGAGGACATACTTCACCATCAGATATAGGGTACAAATAGTGGCAGCACTTTTGCCCCTAGTGTGGACTGCCTCTATGTACACCAGTTTGAGGCTGATCACATCTTCATCCCAAACAGCCCATATACAGACTTAAATAAAACTCTGGCATTGTTACATTGACGACATCTTGATAATATGGCAAGGGAGTGGTGAGCGGGCAAATTAATTTGCTTGCTGGGTCAATTCTTGAAACAGATACCTCAACTCCACTTAGGCTATCAGCAGGAATGAGTCAGTCTTTCAAGACCTGGTTATCACCATTGGGGAAATGGGCCTAGAAAGCGTACATAACAATATCACAGACAAGAACAGTCTATTACTGTACAACAGCTTCCACCCAAGGGCCCCAAGTGAAAATCACAATGTGGGACAATTTCTGCAACTTTTCCTGATACCTTTAATTCACAGGCCACTATCTGGGAAGAGACATTGGTTGCGCGAAACTATCCTAGGAGAATGGCATGAAGAGCCTGGAAAAGGGCCAAGAACATTAATAAAGAGGCCCTACTAGAAACAAACCCAAGAACTAACACAGACAGAATTGCGTGCATAACTACATACACCCCAATCTCTAACAAACTGCAAAACATTGTTCGCAAACATTGGAGAAAATTGAACAGTGGTACCAAAAAAAGCCCTCCCCGCTTTTTGCTTACAAATGCAATACCAGCATATGTGATATAATGGTACACACCAAGGTCCAAAAGACCCCAGTACGACAGCAAAGTTCAATCTGGGGTAATCAAGCCCCAGTGGAACATTTCCCATGTAAGAATTGTGTTGCAAGTGCATTTACCACACAAACTGAGGAAGTGGATACAAAAACTGGGAGAACCTGGAGACTGAAGTCATGAATAGCTGCAACCGTGAAAATGTTGTGTACCTTATCACTTGCACATGTAATCCATTCTACGTGGGAATGACCACTAGGAATATAAAGGTCAGAATCAATGAACACCGCAGCACTGTACGATGCAGACACAGACAAAGAACTATTGTGGGTTGTTTTGGGAAAAAATGGCCACAAGTGTTCCTGATGTGGCAAGGAAGCTATTCATCCGAGAACAGAGATGTGAGCATCATCTAAGAATGTGAGAGGTGGGCTTCAGTGATGAAATACTGTGGCTGAAACTATAAGTACCACCCTTAACTACACTGAGCCCTGAGACATGCATATGCCAAAATACTCATTGGGAGACATTCATTTAACACGTTGTTTTATAATTGCACTGGGGTAGGAACAGAGGGGTCATCCTCCAACCCTTGAATACACACCCAAATATGGGTGTGAGGGTTCCTAAACAATGGAGATCAATTATTTAGGAAATGTGAGAGATTCATGTGTGCATACAACATATCCCAGAATACATTTCTGGCAACTTTTTGATGCCATGCTAATTGAAAGAAAATCAAAACACACTGCCTGTGGTAGTGGGTGTGTGAGGATGTACAGATATCCTTGTTCTCAGTACACATTGAACTCCAAACTCTGGAGGGATCCAGTGTTGTGCCTGAACTACATTACCCAGACTCCTCGGTTTTAGACACAATATTGCTGATGGAGGAGGATGCACCCATCTGGGGGTGTAATCGCACTGGTGTGTTTACTATTAAGACGCACCCGAACATGACACAGCTTAATTTCATTACTTGAATTGGTTTCCACATGATGGCAATTTTGTATTAATTACAGGCAGCTACTACAGATATGCTGTTGGGTGTTACTAATCAAGCACAGGTGCAACACCATCAGGGTATTTAAGGTAAACAGATAGTGACTCCCACGATCATCAAGGAGGATGAGCCAGTAAGATTAGGTGGACGGCAAGGAACTCTACTAGTGTAGTAAGTATGTACAAGTAATAATACTTCAACATTGATTTTAAACTAGTATGGGTGACAATCCTTTCCTCTCTTATGCAGAGTGTAACCTCAGAGGGTTTTGATGGTTTTCTCCAGGAGGCTCAGATGACCCTCTATTAGATTAAGAGTGTCTGAGCTGATTCTCACATTACACTATACAACATTGTAAAGGTGTGATACACAAATTCAGTGTCAAGTTTACACTGCATGCAATGTTCCCAATATGAGATATAAGGACTCCAGGTCCAGCTTTATCAGTCAGTACATATATTTGTAACACACATATGTTATTACTGTTTTCCAGATAACTAAGTGACCTATGAACCTTGGAAGGCGACAGGTGGTAGGCCCTCATTACATTAGTATTTGTGAAGGGTATATGCTTAAAGTGGATCCGACATCCATCCTGATGAATGTTATGGCCTTGGTTGAGCCACTAGGCAGAAACATGTTGACATCATAGTGGGGTTGGGGTACTGGTTCCCCAATAATCCACAACTAGAATATCCCCCTAAGAAAGCTGGTGAATTCAGCATTTATTTTCACGTTAGTGTCTAATGTAAACAACATCTCACATTCTTTCTAACAAGAAACATTTCCCCACTCTTCTTAGGCACATTTTCTTACAGTAACACTTTTGATCTCAATTCCTTTGTATTGAGAAAAAGTGTAGAAAACATGTGCTTGATGTGTAGAAATTTAGCATGGTATGCTGAAACGAAAATTGAGGCTCTGGTCTGTTGACACAGTAATTGTTGAAATGTTGTTTTACTGGCCTGATGGCTGTTTTTGCATTAAACCTATGTTAAACTTTGAGGCCTCCGACATGTGTTTTATTTTTAACAGATGGGGCATATTCTCAAGGACTTATCGTCGCATTATCAGCACTTCATCGCAACTAAAGTGGTGATAAATTCATCGCACCATTCACAAGATGGTGCTAACAGCCAATATCACCAGATTACCTGCAATAGCAGCCTCAAAAAACATTGCCAAAGATGACACCAGCAACTAACGCTAATGAGATGCATAGTAGGCGTTCCCGTACAAAAAGCAGCGACAACACCACTTCTCAACATTCTCAATGACCAGTCAGATCGGCGATAAGATCACAAAACAGGCAATAAGGTGCATTAGCAGCAGGGATTTAACACCTGCTCCTACCTGGTGTTAAGTCGGACGACAACCTGCTCCTTTGTCTCAATACATACGGCGGGAGAACATCTGCACCTCCGACCTTGGTCTTGAATGTTGCTGGCACCACCTGAGATAGATACCATGGCAGATGATGACAACTCCCACACCATGAACTGCGCTAATGAAAGAACAACATATCCGCACCCCACACACAGAAGTCCCTGCCTGAGGTACCCCTGCATGGGATGCTCTTGACACTTACGTACACAACAACCCATTCTTCCAAACGTTGCAAACACATACAACTCATTGCTCCGAGCTGTGCATATCATCCACATAACTGCCGCAGGTCAGAAGAGTGCCGGTACTACGAGACCCACCAACGCAATGGCAGACTATCCCGGGCACATGCACAACCCCCGTCATGTGGAACAGTACTGTGCACGTATGTTGCATTTGTTGGGAGCACAGCCACTGGCAGTGTTGCGCATCAGTTACTGTCTGAGATTCCGTCTTGCGTACGTCACCTGCATCCAGCCCTGGTTCCACTGCCGATCATGCACATTCGAGGGACCCATGGCAGTCTGCCTATCCAACACAACAGTAGGTGAACTGGATTATGACCTGTGTGTGCACCCCCTGTTGGCCCATGACCAGGAGTGTAACCGTGATACCCGTGCATGGGATGCCTTGACATTTTGCGTATGTGCTGGCAGTTGTGCATGGGAGATTGCACAAGTCCTCATGTGCAGTGACCACACCGGGGCGCTTCCCTATTGGGCTGTTTTGCGGATTGGTGAAACGGCATGGACGGATCACATCTGTCCGGACCAGTTAATGAATTGGCTCTCCCTCATGTTCATTGAAATCGACAACGACGTGCTCTTGGAACTTATTGCCCATGAAGCTGCGCTCGCGATCATGGATGAGTAACTACGTTCCTTCAACCACAACTGATTGTCCCGACACCTTGTTGCATCTCAGATGAATGGGCACATATCCCACCTCAACTCACCTGGACTTAGAATGCATGTGCGTGCACCTACATGTGTTTACACACACCTGTGCAAGGTGAGGTAATCCCATGGGCGGAGCTGCACAGCATTGTTTGGCAATGTTCCTAAATCTGACATACAGCTGGAGGGAGAGTACACACATGGCAATGTAGTGCTACATGTAACCTTGCTGGACCCTTTCACCTGCTCACTGTCAGCAGAGCAGACAGTCGGCGCACTCAGGTGGTACAGCACTATGCAGATCCCAAAGGCAGTGAGTTGTGTCCCCCGACACGGGGCAATTAGCAGACGCCAAACATCACATGACTCGTCCAGCAAGGCAAGTTGGGCTGAGGACGTTGCCATCCTTAATGATTGATGTTCATTTTTGCCTCCCCATTTCTTGCACCTCTACAGGTCCTATGCTGCCTGTTAGTGTCTGAAGCATTGGGCTGCATGTTGTGGCCCTTCTCTTGCCCGTACTGACACCCACATGCTAATAAAGTCTACGCAACTTCACTAGTGTTCAACTGTGATGAGTGTTGATTAAAATGACAAATTGTGTGCCTCACTGAGCAGTGTCAATACACAGGGAGGGGCTGGCTGACGCATTTCACTTGGGGGTGAGTCCCCATTGACAGCTCCACCTCTGTGAGCCAGACATTGTATTTGAAATAGTTGCTGGTGGAAATGTGCTCTTACGTGTCTTCAGCAATGTGAGTATGATGTCCAACTTCTTGTCATGTGGATCAATGTGATCCATCAAAACAGGTTGTGTCCACATAGTTGAATGTGAGTAGGTATGCGAAGTGATGTTCTGTTGTCACATGTGATGGGGACACTACTTCAGGGCTGCTACCGAAATTTGCCATTTATACACACAGTGTTATTTAATACATGGACATGGGGCTACGTTGGGGGGTTGCGATTATGCTGTTCATGAGCAATGAGACCACAGCTAGTTTACACCATCACAGTCATCTAATTGGCCATGTGGGTCAAGGTCAAACATGCACATTGATGTCATTTGCCAGGGTATACCTTTTTGTGCAATCAATGTCCATACATTCAATCGTACTGAATCGATTGAACATAGACATGAAACATCTGTGTGATTTGGAATGTTTTATTCACATTCTGTGGAGTGTCGGAGCTGGAGCAGTACATGGCCATGCGAAGCCCACATTACATGGTTGCCCAGTGGAGGGCCAACCAGAGTCCTTTGGGGAATGACAAGGTACTTGGAAGAAGAAGAGTTCAGTCCACAACCTGATTGCTGTGTCATTGGTAACCAGAGCAGATATGGCAGTCCATGTCGGGGTCCAGGTGAATGTCGCAGAGTGTTTCGGGGGACAGTGGAAGGTGTTGTTCCAGGGCATGATGCAGAGGGCTGAACCAGGCAGGAACAGGACATATGGCGGGGATGAATGCTACAACCTCCTTTCTCACACAGTCATTACCTTCCAAATTTTAGCCCTCTGATATGTCTTCTGTGTCCAGTGTGTCAGGTGTGTGTGGTGGTGTTATGGCTGCATCACTGTGGGCCACTGACACATCATGGGGCGGAGGTGTATGGCCGCATCACTGTGTGCCAATGACACATCAGGGGTGGAGATGTGTGTGTCAAAGTTCCTGCAGCAGTCATCTTGGACAGGGTCTGTGGCAGCAATGTCAAGATGAGGATCTGCAGGGCATGGAAGATCACAACTACATCTTGATGGTGTTTTGCCGTGGCAGCCATCCTTCCAGCCTGCATCCGCTCCATGTTCTCCATTGTCCTCCGCAGCTGTGCCAACTCTGTGCTGTCCTCGCTGGGGCCTGTCCGACTAGACAGTTCTTGTATCCAAGTAATGGCTCCAGCGAAGTCAGCCAAGAATTGTTGTAGCGCATGGAATGGACTGTGGATGTCCGATAGGGACTGTAAGTGGTCCCTGATGGGACTTATAAACCCATCCAGTTTGGCTGCCATGAGATCGAAACCCACCTGCACATGTTCAGCCAGCTCCTTCTGGCAGTCTAACACACGGTGTTGGAATACCGTGTGTCTTTCTGTGAGGTGGTGTGAGCCAGCCATGGTGGTGGGGGCTTCCTGCAGTGTGGACTGTGTAGGGGGTGGGCTCAGCTCGATGCAGCTGGGCTGCCCTGCACCTGGACATGGGGTGCGGAGGCTGTCCATGAGCCATTGGAGGGTCTTGGAGCAGATGGCCAGGGGTGTCCTCTTCATCATCAGTGAAGGGATGTCTGGTCTGCTCAGCAGGAGGTGTTGATTGTCCCGCTGCAATGTAAAGGGGTGATGCAGGTTAACAGTGTGTTCCATGTATGTTGACGCATTGGACATGTTACCAGACAGACAGCACAACAATGTACATTGTGACTGTTTTGGGGGAGCTGGCTATATGATGGGAGACAGTGGACATTTTGACTACATGACGGATGTGAGGTTGTACTCGTACATTATCACTGCACAGTTTCCTCCTATGCCAGATGTGATTGGCCAGTTTCTGCGCACAAGCGACACCAGTTGTGTCCTCTGTCCTGTAGTGGAAGTGTTGCACTTTGTACCACATTGTCGTCAATGTTGATGTGCTGTGATTGCTATGTGTGTGTGCTGCATTGTGGGAGAGTCGCCCCTGAAGCTCAGATTTAGCGGCCCCTTATCCCTTTGAAGCGGTGTGCCTTTGACTTGTGTGCTTTTGCGGGTGCAGAGATGTTGGCGACTTGGGTCATTTGTCCTCTTGGACGGTTTTTGTACTCTTGTGCATTGTTTATCTGTAGATGTGTTGTTGACATCAGGGGTTGTATGTGCACATCGATGTGTCAGAGTGTGACCTGCTACTTTACGTATGTGATCCACACTGGGCCACCTCAGTGTTGTGTCGTGCACCATGTCATGTATTTTGACTGCAGCCATGATATTGGTCATGCAGTGTCGCTAGCATTGTCAGTGTGGCTCACAGAGCCACTGCTTTGCTGGATTCAACAAATGTGCATGGGTAGGTTGTGAGATTGGTGATAGGGAGGGGGGCCCTTTTGTGCACATGGTGGACAGGGGCCCACATGGTGTTTCTATGTGTGCTGCAGTGTGCCAAGGATATCAGGCACATGTTCCACAATCATTGTGGGTGTGCAGTGTGCTACAATTACTTGTGCATGTGTGCCATGGTGCCCATCTCCCCAAGTCCCTCCAGTCCCTGCTCGTTACTCACCCTGTTGCTGTTGGGTCAGGTCATATGGAGCTGTGTCCGGAGCCCCAACTCCTTGCACCGTCTCCACACTGATGACTATGGCCACCATTTCCTCAAGCTCATCCAGCTCCTCCTGTGGTACAGGACGCCCACCTCCATTCTCCTTTGCTGTCTTCCGGTTGGCAGTGAATTTCTGCTTTGTTTGGCTATTCACGTCATGCCAGCGCCTCTTGACCTCCTCCATTGACCTCCTCGACACTCCAACTTCATTCACGTTGTTCACGATGGACTGCCATATTTCCGTTTGTGTTGCCAATGACACAGTGGAGGTGCAGAACAGTTGTTGGTAGTGTTCTATCAGCTCCGTGTCGAGGATACGGTTTTTCTGCGGACTGAACCGTGTCTTCATCTTCCTCTTCTCCTTGGTCTTCCCCAACCCTGAGGTTCCTTGCTGGTTGTCGGTGGGGCTTGTGGGGTTCGAGTCATCCTCTGCACTCGGTCTGGGTGCGTCCATGGTGCAACCAAACTGTTTTGGTTTAGGTGTGTTTTTTTTTAATTTATAGTGCATTTTCCCACATGATGCATTGGAAATACGTTAACATGGTGTTATTTTATCACGATAGACTGCGATGTGCAGAGTTGCGTAAGCTAATTTTGCGATGATTATCACACGTTCTTGAGAATATCCCCCTCAGTGCATTGAGTGCTGGAAACTGTCCGCACTTATAAGCAAGAAAGCATTGGACCAGACTCCACATGATGACCCAAGGACCAGAAGTAAAGGAAATATTTCTCCTGGGAGATTGTGGTGGTACACAACCCTGCACTGAACCTGACAACTTAGTTCAAGTCTCACTGCACTTAGTATATTTCTACTTGCTTGTGTGCATGGCTTATATTGTATTTGTATTGTACATAAATAGTGAAAGTGCGCAGATGAAGGTGATCAGGGTAGGAGATGATAGGATACTAGACTGGTTGTGTAGGAAGGATTGGGGCTGGGAGTTCAAAGTTGAAGAAAGTGTATGTAAGATCCGTGGTATGGAGCAAGAAGGCTATAGAGACAGTGTGAGAATGGGATGATAAACAGGAGAGCTAAGACCTGAGGATCAGACCCTTGAAAGATGATGCTTAGGCAATCTCAAGATCCTCACCAGGTGTTGACCAAAGGCTAAAACACTGAACGCACAGGGATCTTTGACTTAGAATATATGATACCTTTACTCCCCTCCATGAAGTCAGTTAGAGAAATACCTAAGGGAACCCACATCTGCTTTTGCATGGCGTTAGTTTTTGGCGCTGCCTCAGATTTACACATTATTGTACATCAGGGGCAGTGTTAAAAGACAATGAGTGTTGCAGTGGAATGCCCACAAAAACACTTACTGTACGCCTCTTTCACGCGGATACCTCTGTGAAATTGTAACATATTTACAATGCGGCGTTAAGCCATGCAAAGTGGCTTCACTTTGCTCTGTAACTATGGTGCATGGCATTGCACCACCGAAACATCGAAAACAGTGATATAAATATGCTCTCTGGTCTGCAAACCTCTCACCTACTTACCTGTGTATGGCTGTGAAAAAGGAAACAAGATGGGGCTAGGAAAGCTAAACATAGCAGACCCCACTGAAAGGGACTCCTGCTCACACTATTTCCCAACAGTACAACAAAAGCATTGTGCAAGCATTTAAATGTGTGGGTGGGACCCACTACAGAGGATGGAAAAAATCCATTACGTGAACATGGTATCTTTGATATAGAAAGACTAAAACCCTGTAGACAAAATTAAAGGATCCTAAAAACAAAATTGCTGTCAAGCAGTGGCAACTCTTCCTGCAATTACACAAGAAGGTCCAGAAACCAAACCATGAATTTATAGGAATCAAAAACATTCAGGATAAGCTAAAGTACCGAATAAGCCCATTAAGGACAGGGTGAAGGTTTGTGCTCCAACAGTTCAGACTGTTTCCTATTTATTCTCCCAGATCACTGATTCACCAGAAAAGGAAAAGGAAAGCCAGGATCTTGCAGAAGAGGATTTGTTGGAATGGTCCCCATGCCATTCGAGGAGGCCAGGGGTGCAGTTACAGATACTCCTGGAAACAAATAGCTGGTGACTGGGGAATAAGCAAGTAATGTGAAAACAAGCACTATGATATGAGTGAGTAACAGCTAAGCCACTGGTAGAGGTTTCCAAATGATTAGTCAATATGCTAACTCCACTTCTGTAGACCAATCTGGAGCTCAAGTCCAGTCTGTCATTGCAGAATGTAGGGACCTTCGAGATTACAGCCTAATCTCACTCGAGAGAGTTTGAGAGATGGACTGCTGATTAACTGATTAGGAGAAGTTTTGTTTCGCCTTGTTCCAGAAACCCAGATGATGAGGGCCCTTCCAAGAGTCCTGTATTGTATGTGGTTAGCCAAGGCATGGGAAATGAGACTGACTCAACACAGCCTCATATAGGGTGATTCGGCAGATCAACCTGTGTTTCACCAAATCTCCCAGAATGCCTATCCTGAACTTTAGTACAGCCTAAGAGTTTCCAACTAACTCATGAATACTTTAATTACTGTACATCAAAAGGGGCCTTAAGTAGATTGCCTTGGTAAATGGTAAATGCTTCACCTGCTTTATAGTTAAGGGTGCTAATCCCTCTGCCTTGAAAACCTCCACGGTTCTCCCTTTACCTCTCCATCAGGGATGTCAATTGATGCAATTGATATTTATAAGTTCTCCATTACTATACTTGAGGAAAGACAGGACTTGTTCACTTTCTTATTCAGAGGGCTTCAACTTTTGTGGAAGAGGCTGCCACAAGGATTCATAGAGTCTCATTACATCTTTTCCCAAACCCCAGGGAAGGAATCTGGACACTTTAGTCTTCCCTTGAAGTTCTAATCTTGTCCAGTATGTTGATGATTTTTTGTTGGCTTCTGTTATCCTAGATCATTGCAAGGTGGCCTTAATCAACTGCCTCACCATATTTGCTAAGAAGGGACACACAGCTTTACAGGAAAAGCTGTAGTTTTGCCTCCTTATGTACAGTGTCCTGGTCTAGGACTGTAGAATTGCCTCATGCTGTAGTAGCCCACCTTCTGTGAACTAACACTTTTCTACAACTCTGTTGTCCAGATACACAATTCTGCCTACTACACTTGTCCACTGCCAAACTGATTTTTTTTAACTGATTAAAACTGATGATTTATATTGTAGATTGATGTTTTTTTCTGAAACAAGGAAGGAGTGTTAGTTGCAGGATATGAGGTTTGTACTGTCTATCAGATTGTGGAAAGGGTTTGGTTGCCCAATGTAAAATCTGCCTAAACACCGGATCCCCTCCTTTTATCTGGGCATGTATTTTGACTAAAGAAGAGTGTTACTGTGTACACCGACTTAAAGTATGCATGTGGAGTAATGCATGACTTTGGACTCCTTTCCATGCAAAGACAGGTCCTTACCTCTGTGGGTACCTCTATTAAGAATGAACAATATGCACATAATCCTATGAATGTGTTGCACTTATCTAAGCAAGTGGAGGTGTTCAAATATCCAAATGTGCTGACCACCAGCATCCACATGATGATGTGCCCAAAGGAAATGCGTTGGCGTACTTGACACCCCAAACAGCTGCTTTGTCCAAAACTGTGGATGGTGCTATGTATATTATACAGACTGAATTATTCCCTGCACCTTCTTTCAATGGTTTGCCTCTGTTGCAGAATCAGGCTTCAGAAAGTGAAAAGCAGTATTGTATCAAACAGAAGTATAAAAGGGACTTTGATGGTGTCCGGAGGGAAACAAATTGAGTGTGCGGTTGCCCTAAACATTCTACTTCCCAACCAAGCATGATTGCATCACAGAACTGCCCATTTCAGTAGGTATGGCATTTTCTGTGTCCCAGGAGCCCAAATGTATGCACCATTATTTTATTCTATAATTTAAAATCATTCCCGTGCACATTTTCAATTTCAATATGTTGCCAACGGGATCAAGTTCACCACCTTGCTCACCCATTACCTTGGAGTCCCTTTGTACACCTCCAAATGGTTTTATCCAGATGCCGAGGTGTTTGCCTTATTCCTGTGTTCTAGTCATAGTCTGTATAATTTTAGGGTGGGTGGAAGCTTATTGATGTGGAAGAGAAGTTGCCCTTCACAGTTTCAAAGTACGTGAGTAGGGATTTTATTCCCTGGTTTGAAATTCCAAACTGGCTCTCGAGTGACCATGGCACACTCTTCACTTCAAGAGCAGAGAGTTCAGCAAAGCAATAGGGATAGACCATCAGTTTCATTGTGCATACCACTGAAAGTTAGCATCAACAGTGTAACAAAATAATGGCAATCTCAAGAATGAGATAGCTAAAGTTTTCTCTGAAACCTAATTGAAATGGCTTGATGAATTACCTCTAGCCTTTGGTCTCTTAGAGTCACATACAATTGGAAAACTAAGCTGGGCTTTCAAGTAATGGTGGTGGGCCATCCCATGATGTCGCAATCAAACCGACCACTGACTGCCCCGGAAATATCTGCCACTCCATCTGACCTCGGGATTTTCATCAAGGTCTTTAAGAGGAAGACCACTTGTCAACCTTCGTGGCGGGGTACATATCAAGTCCTTCTAGTCACCAATAATGCTGTTAAATGCAGAGGCTGGCAACATGGATCCACTCCTCCCAGTGCAGGCCAGCTGCACAGCCTAGAGACAATAGCCCTTCCTTGTCTGCTTTCTTCTGCCTGTGTGTCAAGTCACCCAGACCCACCCTCTCCATCTGCCTCCCCACAGCCATGCAATGCCAAATCCAACACCTCTTTTATAGTTTTTTTTGTTTAACTTTGTTTTTATTGTTTTTGACAAATGTGTAGCTTACATTGCATTGTTTTCTTGATTTAGATCACCATGAGAAATAGAATTTGGATCATATCTTGTACAGAAACAAAACACTTTTGTCATTTACCATGTTGGACAGCAATGTCTTTTACAGATTTCTTGTATCATCAATTGACTTAATAGTGTAGCATATTGTTTTGACTTACGTTTTGTTTAATCAACAACATAACATAAAACTTTGTACCCTGCACCTGGAGCACTTACAGTAGAATTATACATTTCCACATACGTCACACCTGTGACTCTCATGTCCCCACAGTACTGAACCAAGCATACCTTTTCGCCTATGTGCTGTATATACCTAGTTCCCCATACATTTCAATGTACAATATCCACGCTTCAGTTGGCGTATCATGTTATGTGGGGGCTAAATATTTGCAAGGGGGGGGGCTGCTCTCAGGAGTTTGTGCAGTCCATCGTAACAAGGTGTTGATCCCTACCCTTCATTCCCAGCACTATGGGGAATCATCGCTCGCATGTCCGTCGGCAATCGTGGGTGTCCTCATCCATGACTCGAAATGGACGCACCAGGCTCTTACGAAAATCTGATAGAATCGCGTCTCATGCTGCAGCCATCGGCTGCTTACGCAGTTCTCTGGCATCCTCCTGGTGGAGCGCCACACTTTCCACCTGCGCCCAACATAGCAGAGATTGCTACCAGGCTACTGCTACCGGGGAGGGCAGGAGATTTCCACTGGCACGTGAGCACACGCTTGGCAACTATGAGTCCCAGATCTATGTACCTGGAAGCCACCTTGTGTCTTTTGGCTCTGGGGTATAGCCCCAAGACACACAGTTTCCACATCCAGTCTGGAACACGTTCCATGCATTGGGCTAAGTAACTGGTGACTGCGCCCCAATATGTTTGAATGGCGGCACATGACCACAAAATATGTATTAGATCTGTGCCTACTTCATCGCACCTCGCGCATTTGGAATCAGTGCAGCCAAAATATCTATTAATACATTCTGGTGTCAGGTAAGCTCTGTTAATGAAATAATACTGAATGAGCCGGATCCGGGCATTACGAATTATTCGCACAGGGCTCTCGAGAATATTTTCCCAGTCCCGGTCTGTGGTGGCCCGTCGCAGGTCCGCATCCCATCGGGCTCTGAGGGAGAGCAGCTGCGGCGACGTGTGCGTTCAGAGAGATTCCGCAAACCATTTAGTTAAAGGTGGCCTGTGCCCAGCTTGTGTAAGTACAGTATAGTTGAATGAGTGACAGGTTCCTGTGCTATATCGCCCCACAGCACGCCAAGTGTATAAACTTTTGCGGCGTGTATACAAATTTAACCTGCGGCAGTGACGAGTGCTCGGCTAGAGCAGCCCGTCATTATATAGATCAGTCAGCGTCTGCACACCGGCTTCCTCCCAGGGCACAAGTTCTGCGATGGTTATTGCCCTGAGCCTCGTGGGGGTACCCAATATTGGGAATTGATGGTGCATATGGTATGGCATGTTGCGTAATGTGAAGACTGCGTCGATGACATAGATACGCCAACCTCACTAAAAGCTGGGTGGGAACAGTGCCTGTCCGGCCCAGATGAAACAGCATCACAATCTGGGAATGTGCGAGCTCAGATGCCTGCATTGCTGTGTCCGTCAGCTGGCGTGCGCCAAGCCAACGCGCGACCCATTGGAGCTGCACAGCTAAGTAGTACTGTTCCATATTGAGCAGTGAGAGTCCGCCTTGGGTGGTCGGCGGGTACACTTTAGCATATGACACTGGTTCTAATCCCATGCCATATAAATTGCTGCATGTCTGATTCCCAAATTTTTTAAAACTGAGGTCTAAGAGTAAATTTGTGAAGTAGTAAAGGAGGCGCGGCAGTACCACGATTTTTAGCAACGCATTCCTGTCCATAACTGCCAGCGGCAAGGTAGACCAGAAAGACATTTGCACTCTTATCGCTGTAACAGCTCGGGTCAGATTTCCCTAAAGGAGGTCTTGTGAGTCCCTATAGATCGAGACTCCCAGATACTGGATCGTCCTGGTCTGCCAGTGGACACTCCTTCAACTGTTGATCAGGTGTGGATCGGGGGTAGTTTCTGCAAATGGATATAAGCATGATTTTTCCCAGTTCACTCTCAATCCTGATACTAAAGCAAACTCACCAGTTTGGCCTCAATCTCTCCATGCCCCTGCCCTACATCCCTGGAGTATATCAATAGGTTGTCTGCATATAAGGAGACTGCATGCATACCATCTATCAGCAGTATTCCCCATTCATCTTGCATAGAGCGAAATACCACAGCTAGTGGTTCAATGGCAAGCGCAAATAACAAGGGGGAGAGCGGACAGCCTTTTCTTGTACCACACTCTACTGGAAGACGTCCGAGACAAATGGGCCCGTCTTGACTCTAGCCATGGGCCACGTATACAGCAATTTGACTAGGTTCAGCGATGCATCTTCCAGACTGCAGAGACGCAATGTGGCAAACAGAAACTCACACTCTAAGGTGTCAAAAGCCTTCTCGAGATCTAACACTAGGCAACCAGCATGTGGTCAGTGGTACACTGAATAATGCGCCACACGAAAGAAACGCCACAAGTTTAACAATGTGATGTGCGCTGGCTCAGAGCCATTCTGGTCCACATGCACTAACTGTGGTACCAAGGGGGCTAATCTGTTTGCTAGTATTTTAGCGAGTATCTTATAATCTATGTTGAGTAGCGCCAACGGGCGATATGACCCCATGAGTTCTGCATTCCTATGTGGTTTGGGAAAGGATACCAGCAGGGATTCATGAAGTGTGTCCAGGAGCATGCCTAGCTCCTGCGTGTTTTGGTATATGGCAAGTAGGCGTGGCGCCAGGACCTGTTGATAGGCCATATACTCAGCTGGGTAGCCGTCCGATCACGGTGCCTTGCCCGTAGCTAATGAGCTGATGGCCAGTTGCACTTCCGACAGCGTGAGCGGCTCACTTAGCTCAATGCTTTGGTCTGACGTGACCTGACCCAGGGGTAAAGGGGCAAGGAATGCATCTATGTCTGCCAGTGTTACGCGGTGTAACGATTGGTACACTCTGGTGTAGTGCATGGTGAATGCATCATGTATGTCATGTTGTGTAGTGAGCACCACTCCCTCTGCAGACTGAAGCCGCAGTATAGGTGTCTGTGTGTTTTTCTGCTGGATCATGCGCACCAGTAGCCGTCCCGTTCTATCCACAGCCGCATGTGTGGGCGCAGCATGCGATGCGTAGTTCAGACAGTGCAATCATTCTATCACCTCGATATGTTTAGCTCGTTGCGTGTCTATGTCTTGCTGCATGTCATTGCCCTGCACTAATTTAGTCTTGAGCCAAGTCAAGGCATCTTCAATGTGCTTTACTTCCACATCCAACTGCTTCCTAATGCTCCAGCTTAACCCCATGCTGCAACCTCTAACGACTGCTTTGCCTGCGTCCCACAAAGTGCCTGTATCCACAACGGACTCTTCATTGTGCTCAAAATATGTTTCTATTGCTGTGTGTATTGCCTCTCTAAATGGTGGGTCTTCCAGCACTAGGGGCTGTAGTTGCCACAGGTGAATAGTGGGCCCCCAATGCGTACATGTAGTCTATGTGGGTGTGAGTAATGTCAGTATCTACCTGTAAGTGGATGGAGAGCCCTCCAGATGTCCATTAGGCCCTACCTATGCAGCCAATCCCCCAAAATCTTGGCATTGGTCATTGCAACCATCTGCGGCAGTGTCGGGAATGACCTATCCAATGTCGTGTCCAGAACCGCATTAAAGTCCCCTCCCAGGAGCCAGAGAATGTCGCACCAGCGTGAGAGCAGGGCAGTCAATGTCAGCCAAAAAGGTCCCTGTTCTGTGTTAGGAGCATAGATGGAGTCCACCACTACCTGCATCCCATTCAGATGGCCTTTTACAAGCACATATCTACCAAACATGTCTATGTCAGTGAAGCCCCCTAACATTCTGGGTAACTACGTTTGTGGAAGGCATAGGGTATGTTGATAGTGAGCCAACTTTCACGAGGCGCCCGCAGCAGCAGGGGCATAGGGACGGTTCATATAGGCTCTAGGCATCACTGAGGGTGACTGCAGTGGCCACAGGTGCAGGGGTTTAATACCTAAAACAGGGGATGCAGGGGGAACCCAGGAGTGGTTCAACTTGGATAGAGCAGATAAGCAACGCATATACGCCCAAACTGTTAAGAACGCCATGAGGTAACACACGGCTAGATATACTGCTTAGATCCTACTAAAGCTAACAGTGAAGGAGGTGCATGTTGGTGAATCAGCCTTATTGTTATCCATCATATGTCCAAAACTACACCCTCCTCTCAAGGAGCACCCGTTCGCAGTTGGGGGCAGCTGCCAACTGTATGGGCACCTCTGTCGCTCGCAGTCCATGCCTAATTCCGCACCCTCTTCGAGTGCCCGTCCATGGATTTGTGCCACTGTATCCCTGGCTCGGCAAGGTGTGGTGAACCTTGAATTCAAGCCATTCCCATGTGTCTTCTGCTGCATCAAAGAAGTGTGGAGTTGTCCGCCACCACGCATAGCTTGGCCGGGAAAATGTATTTCAGGTTCAGGTCTCGCATTTATCGCTTGATAATGAGGAAGGTAATCCGCTGTCGTTGCACACCCAGGGCATAGTCTGGGAAGAAGAGAACTTGCGATTTGTTCACCTTTACTACCTCCATTTTTCTTGTGGTGCACCGTGTCTCTATCTTTAAAGTTCATGAGGCGAATTAAGAAGGGATGCAGTCCAACCCCCGGTGGCAGCCGGTATGATGGTACCCCATGCTCCATTTCCACCATGAAGAAGGGAGAGAGCCCGCCCACAGGCAGTAGCAATTTCAGGCAGTCTTCGGTGTACACAACTGCATCGGTACCTTCTGTGCCCTCTGGCAGGCCCACCACTAGTACATTATTTTGCCGTGAGCAGCCTTCTGCGTTAACCATTCTGTGCTTGAGAGAGTGAAGTCTGGCTGTGAGATCACATACTTCGGCGGACACCGCCACGGTCAACTTCACCTCCTTTTCCAGCTTACGGACTTTCCCAGACAGTTTACTGTGAGCAACGTGCAGAAGCGTAAAGTCTGAGGTGACCTAGTCGATACGGCCCTCCAAAGATGTGCGGGTTTGCGTCAACGATTCACCAATCTGTGTTAGGGCCTGCAACACCGAGTCTATCTTGGACTCCAAACTGGTGGGTCTGGAAGCACCCGGCACCTCAGATTCTTCGTCTCACTGGGTTGGGCCCGATTTCGAGCGTGAAGGCATCCCCAGCCCCGTGGACTGTCTGCCCATCCTGCTGTGAGCGCAGTGCCCCATGCATGTGGTAGGTGAGGTAATGTCCCACACTTCGCCCCCTTGGCCACTCTCAAAGGGGGTCTTGTCTGTGTATTCCAGTGGGCAACCACGTATCTGGCCCTACTCTGTTCACCACCAGATTTCTGTTTTAGCTTAGTCCGTAGTGCAGGCCAATGCATCTCCTATATCTGCCCCGGGTGGAGAGGCTGTGCGCAGACACTTGAGAACACCCCAGGTCACGTACTTGATTTCAGGAGACATCCACACCCTCACCACTGTTCTCAGCGGGTCCCTCGCCCCCCTTATATTGTAGTAGCTATTCTGTGGCCAGTGAGTATGTGCCCAATGAGTGTCGGCGTAGTGTGGCATCCAATGCACTCGTGATAGAGGTCCCAACTCTTGTTGGTGCCACACGGGTTACAGGGGTACCCACGGTGAACATAAGCCGCACACAATGCCTTGCTAAATCATCAAGGCTGTCCTGACAGACAGTGTTGATTTACTGGCTTCTGTGTGTCCCAGGACTGCAGTGTGAACTCCAGCAGTATGTGGAGCATGCAGGGGTTTCCCAGTGCCTCCATACATGCAGCCTTCATCAAGGCAGTCCGCACTTTTGCTTAAGGGGGAGCCCCGCTCATGCTTACTTATTGTTGCAGCGTGTTAGTAGTAAGGAGGAAAGTGCAGGCCCTAGTCATGCCCGTCTCCTGTGCCTCCACTTGTGTCTACAGTGTCAGCTGTGCACACGAGCCACGCAAGGAGCAGAAGTGGTCGGTCGGCATTAGGTATGAAGTCGTACCTCTCGTCCCACAACGCAGCACCACTGCAGACCTCGTCGTTTCACCCCACTGCCTGGGGTTTCCTCCTGCCGTAGACGACCAGTTGTCAGAGGTTAGGCTGCCTCGTGACACAGCACGATCTCACCCAGCTTGTCTCGTCTCCCCTGGGGACCCCAAGCTCCGCATCTGTCTCTCGCAGCAGTACCTCGCCGACCCACCTGGGCCTCTTCACTGCGTTGCTCAGGGCCTCACTACACCCCTCATCTCACGGTCATCCCATTCTTCCCATGCAGCATTCGGGTGCCACCACATAGCCCACAGCAGGACCTCCAAAGCCCGGGCCAGTACCCGCAACCCAGCGAGGCCACACAGCCCAAAGCCCGGGCCTACAGCACCCTTTCTTTGCCAGTGGCCCTACCTGGTCAGAGATGGCAGCCAGAAGCCTCAAACTTGTCAATTGTGTTCTGGGCAGGGTTCGCTCTTCGGCATATGGCAGGAAATGTCATGATGTTGCTGCAATGCGCAGGATAAGTGACTGATTTGCGGATCGTAGGACGGAGCCGCGTTAAAACGCATCCGCCATCTTGGCTAGCTAGCCACGCCCCCGCCAAATCCGACATCTCTTATTGCTATCACCACAGTCCAATGTAAAAGACCTCTTTCTGGAAACCAGATTCCTTTGTGGGTCTGGCATGCTATCTTTTCTGCTGACTTGAGCATCTTGCTGCTGGTTGAATACATTTCTGCTGTGGAATAGTGTGAGGATCTGGGTGTCCTATTTGGTATGGCTGTGCGGCCTTACCGGGTAATACATACACAAAAACGATCTTCAATCCAGTCGGGCTCATTTGTGAAACATTAGGCTCAACCCTGGGTAGCTATGGCTTTTAGCAATTATGTTTAAACAAAGGAATTAAATAATTTAATTGTACCAAACAATGATATAAGGAAGCCACACAAGATGAATGAAATCCGGCACAATTATGTTTTAATGAATTTATAGAGGTCAAGAAAGGCAAAATACACTGGAGGAAGTCCTTCTTTGGCCCTTGTTCCACTTCTGCTGTGATTTGAGGTTCAGGGTGCCCGGGTACCATATTTAATCCCAGAAAGGGCCCTGGGAGGATATTGCAGAAACTAGAAATTGGTCTACTAGGATCCCTCCCTCTTAGTGATGAATTTCCAGCTATGTGTGGCATTTAGAAATCCCAGAGTGCACTATTCTGCCCACTCTCAAGATGTCTTATCCCTTCCTTGGATGTTATTAGTTTGGTAGCCTACCCTAGAGGTGTGGCTATCTATGGGCTACACGCCCAAGAGGAAAACGGTTTGGCCACTGGTTTCCCCGCTCCGTTCCTGTAGCCAGCCCATCCACCTGAATAAAGGGCAGCCCCTCAAAAGTGTAATAGATATTGCCCACCAAAGACAACTTCGCTGTTGAGCTCTCATTTTGGGCTAACACCCTGAGTGGCTTCCTGCCAAGGGAAGGTGCAACCTCACCCTGTAGCAAGCTTCTATTGTTCCGAAGCCTGGGTCACAGAGTAGCGATGTTTTAAAAGTTGCATTTCTTTAATAGTGTCATTGAATTCGACTTAAGTAACAAGTTGGGTTCAATGCCACAATTAATTTGATACCTTACAGTACCCATCTAATTAGTCCCATTCAGAAGTTAGCTAGGCTGAGGGGTCATTTGGGAACCATGATTTAGCCCATGGGGCTACTAACTCTTCCACATCAAAACAACAATTTGGAAGTATTGCTGTCAAAACATATATATAAAATACATGACCTACTTAATAATATACAGCTCCCTGCGTTAGGGCTCAATCGGCCTTCCGATAGGGGGGACTTACATATGTTGTTAAGGGAAGTGGGGGATTTGCCATTAGTTTGAATGGCAAAGTCAAACCAGCAGTGTTACCACTGCCCTTTCAGATTGCAATGGCAGGCTGGGATCCATTTAGTACTTTATTACACACAGGGTGGCACAATCAGTGCTGCAGTCCTGGGAGGGTCCACTGCTTTACATGCCTTAGCTACCACATACTAGGGACTTTTAAGTAAGTCAGGCTCTGCCAATTCGACATGCAATTTGTAAGGGGTTAGAACAATGGCACTGGGGTCTGGTTATCAGGCCTCAGTGCACTCTCAGAGTAAATAAATCAGCAGCTTTAGATCAGAAATGTGGGGGTGCACATTCAAAAAGAGGCATTACCTTAAAAATGAGGATTGCTTGAACGTAAAACTGTACTGAACCGGACCAAGGAGGGAACTTCCACTCTATCTATGTCACCAACCTCTATGTCTTCCCGCTTGAGAAATACAGGCAAACCATTAAGCTTTCCTCTTGTTGTATCTGCACTCATGTGCCTGTTGATTTGGAGGGAAATGAGCCTCTGATTGGGGTGCCTTTTGAGGAAAGTAAAGCTTATCTTTCCCTGCACTACCATGAAAATAGGCAGTCGGAATGCGATTAAATCTTTCCTCAGTTCTACCTGGAATTGGAAAACTATGACAATATCCTTGTCCACCGCTGTCTTGATTTTACTCACCTTACTATGTAAGACCAGTGGAGCAGTGTAATTTTGGCTCCCCCCTGATTATTATTGATGAGGCCACATATATGTTTATTAAGGGCCTTATATACTCATGTAGTACGATGTGACTAATGAAGTGCACTTAAAGCCATACAGAAAATGCATTTATCATGTAACCTCAACATTTTATACATGCACAATATTGCTTCTTTTACAGTAACAACAAATTTCAGTTCTCATGTATAATTACACATCTGTGTTTTATTAACATTGATTAATCTTCATGTATTCAAGTATTTACTCAAAGGTATCCTGCAATTACTGTATAATGAGACATGCATCTATCAGAATTGCATTTTACACTTATAACGTCATTGTCTATGTATTTGTGTTCATGCAATTACAACATGTATTGAAATCATTAAGCTTTGCTAACTTGACAAAAGGTTTTAAGCATTTGGGTTTCACAATGTTAAACCTTCAATGTGAATGTTTTCTTTGGATGCAGTGTTGTTCTTTCTTCCAAAGGTGCCTGGTACATGATCTAATGAATTGAGAAAGACACATTGTGTGAACAAGATAGAGAAGTGTGAGGGGAGTCGAAGGTGATAAAAATTAACTACCAGAAGGGAGGACTATTGTCTGGGGAATGAGGAGCTGGAATCCAAGGTTGCTTCAAATATGTGGATCAACGAAGAGAGATTACGAGTGTATCTGCCAAAGAGTATCATTTAAAGGTGATCACTAATTGGACGTTCAATACTGTTCTAGAAGGGTCTTTTGTGAGCATAACTATGGAATACTCTTTAGCTTTGTTCAGATTCTTTTTAGACTAGCGGAGGTACAGACCTCTGTTGCGCTATTCTCCTTGCGTGGCTTAATATTATGTGATACTTCTGCTTTAGAGAACTTTCACAGAAGTTCTCCTTTGCTAAAACCCTTCTATTTTAATAGATCACATCTGGGTTTCATTTAAGCATTCTTTAGTGTAGGTTAGTTGGAGAAATTTGAATTCCTCTCGCATTTTAGGCAGGAGGGTCGCAACTTCTGTTGTATTCCGCTTTAGGTGTCCATATATAGGTTTTCCTGATACATGTCCTTATATAGGCACAATTCGCATTGCCCTTATATAGGCATAAGATCCCAGTCCTTATTTAGGCATTAGCCATGCTATTCAATTACAGGCATGGTCACCTACATCCGTCCACCCCAACGTCACAACGAGTTCATAGAAACTAGACCCTTAAGATCTTGGGAGTTCCCCTAGCACAGGATTATTGATTTCTCCAAGAACTCATTTATTATGCATGAACCGCTGTTCCTTAAGGGTTCATTCCTGACGTCTTCCCCTGCCCGACTTTACATCAATGCTAACATTCCAAGGCACCTACTGGGTATAAATATACCTTCCCTTGCCCAAGCAAGTAGGAGGAGACCTCGACTTTAGAGGAGCCCGTGTCCCGGCCTGACGCACTGACAAGAGACGCCGTCATCCCTGCTCGTAGAGAATCCATAGTCCAGTATTCTGACTCCCTTCGTGGGGTGTTAGAGTTCCAGACCCAGAAAGAGATTCCCACCTCTCTGCTTCTCAAGGTATGGAGCTGGCTAGAACCTAGAGGGACTCTTGGCATACCAGACTATAGCATACAGCAACTACTTCTTACATTGTACTACACTTAGTTTAGGTACACTGGGGTAGAACTAGTTAGAGAAGCATCTCATGAATACTCGCATTTTAGCTTATGTTATTTATGTATATGAAGATATGTGTCATAGCTAAAAGATAATGCTAGCGCAGTATTATTTCTTTAGACTGCTTACGCTGTACATAATATATCTTGCATACTGTCTTGTGATTGTACCAGCTCATATCTCTTACACGAGAAACAAGACTGTTCAATAAATCATTTTATTGAAATGCCTGTCTATTCTTTCTGTGTAACTCTGAAGAAACTCTGCATGCACGATTAGGTGAGTGAAACTGTCATCTGTTGTTTCCACGATTCTGAGAGTGTTCCGATTCAAAAGGGAAGCAAAGTTGTCATGTTTATGTGGTTGCCAGAAACTAATCCCTTCTTGTTTACAAGGAGTTTCTAGTGGCCTCTGAGTTAGCTGGTACAAATAATTAAGTTCAATATACTCGATAGGGGCATACTGACCTCAGTCCTATGCCAAATCTATAGGGTATATTATTCCAATGCGCAGAGCCTATTAGGGAAATATGAACTACACTACATGGCGGCCAACTTTTGGTAAGGCACTAATTTAACACTAGATACTGAGTAACTCAGTTGTGCTTTTCTCAGAGAACCTTACTCACATACTCCATAAGACGTCTGAAGTGGGTAGGGTTAAGTATCCACCAAAGCTGAATAGGACAAAATCCTATATATTATCTGTTTGGTTTGTTCAACATTGAAGGATACAGTGTTCCAAAATATTGTGCACCTTATCTTTGTTTCCTTGAAACTTGTACTACATTTTCCAAAAAACTATGTCCCAGATAATGCTGAGATGATCCAGTCGTAACAGCTTTTAATTTTACAGGTTTAAATGAAACCGATGAGGGTGTTATAAACATCCCTCCAAACTTAAGGAGAGCCATCACTCTAAACGTATAAAACACGGCTTAACAACAAAAGGTGGTAGAGCAGTTTTCGTGATAGAGGCACACAAATCCTTTCAGACAGAGGTATTCTATTCATGGATTGTATTCCAGAATCAAATCCAGTAACAAAAGTATTTCACTTGTTTAAAGAAGATGAACCACCTGAGGAATATATTCCTTTCGAGCAAATTCCATTCTGGATAGCTAAAAAAGTACTGAAATCGAAGCAGTATTTCCAAATACTAGCCCTTATGACAAACACAGAATCCTAACAATCTGTTTTCCAATGGGGATCACACCACAACTAGAAGACTGCACCACTTGGGGCACAGTCTTTGCTGCCATCTATACTAAAACACATGGTGTTCCATCAATTGCAGTAACACCGGATGTCCTGAAACAAATTGAAGAACGAATACGGGGCAGAGCCTGCTCTGAATTTAGGTATGAAATTACTGAAAAACTTTAACCAGGTCTCAACAATAATATTATCTAATATTAAAAGGGAGGCAGCATCAATGGCGATCCACCAACGCTTAAGGGAATTTAATGTAACAGAACATCAACATGAACTGCCCAGAATAATAGAAAAATCTTATGCCGAATTAAGAAGAGACAGTTTGGATGGAAAACATTTGAAGACAAAATTGTCTGAAGGTCCTGAGAAGGACTCCAATATTCAAAATCCTACACCTTCTAAAAAGAAGTGGGAAACTAATAAATAAAAAATCCAAAAGAGACACGTTCTCAATCCCGAGGTAGGTCTCCTCAAAAGGAGCCCTCTGAAAGGAGGTATAACCTCAGGAATAGGGATACTTTAAGAAAACCTGACAGGTATCAAGATACTGATACACGTTCCTTTCGTACCTTTCAGATATCGTCACAGACATCAGAAAGAAGAGGACGGTCAGATCACAAAGAAGAACGCATGAAGTCCAAAGACGATCAACACGTTCAGAAAAATACATCAAAACCTCAATTCACAAAAAAGAAGGTAGCAGGTCTGAAGATCAGACATGCCGAGAATACTGAGAACACAGCTCAAGAATGGAGAATGGGCTCAGGCAATGCTGGACATTGCAGCAACAGTAACAATAGCTGGCCAGAACCTGAAGGAACTTCTGGAGATAGTGGACTTGAATGAGCACATCACAGTAGAGACTGTAGACACCCGGGTTAGTACTCCACAAAAGTGATATGAAATAACACTCCGAATGGAGGGAGACATACCAGGAAAAGTGAAAGCACTCTTTTGGGAGAAACTTTCAAGGGGTTATGATATACTTCTAGCAGAACAGGACTGACCACCAAAATTTGTTAGGAAGTGCCCACATGGTGGGGACATCATTATGCCAGCCTTCTCCATCCATATTCCAATTCACCTAAAATATACTTATGCCAGAAAATGGGCAGTCACCCAGGCCCTAGCTTTATACGAAAATCATGTAGGATGGGATGAGGACTCACCTCACCACAAAATACAGCTAAAAAATCAACCTACTGCACAAAGGCAGTACCCAATAAAGCAAGAAGCTAAAACACAGGTCAGGGAGATCTTAGATCAACTTGAATACCAAGGGGTGATTGAAACATGCACCTCCTCAATGAACAATCCTTTGTTTCCCTTATCCAAACCAGACAATACATATCGTCTAGTTTTGGATTACAAACACTTGAACACTTGTTCCAAAACATTTGCAGTGCAAAATGCACATGGTAGAGCATTAATGAATAACATTATGCGAAAAAATATAAAACCACATTGGACATTTCAAATGGTTTCTTTTGTCAAAACATAGCACCTGAAAGCAGGTACTTAACAGCTTTCTCAATAATGGGGACCCACCGTCAATTTTGTAGACTCCCACAAGGGTTCAAAAACAGCCCGGGGTTATTCTCAGCAAGTGTAACAGAGTTACTACAAATTTATGATAATGAGGCATTGTCATATGTCAATGACATCTATCTGACAGATAATGACCTAGATAGGCACTTGAACAGGGCGAATACCATTATACTGGGCTTCGCATCTGAGGGCTATAAATTCAACTTTAAAAAATCCAGAATTGCCCATCTCAATGTCCTTTTCCTAGGATATGAGCTTTCAAGTGACGGCAAGAGCCTGACAGCTAACTTTTTAGAAAAGTGTGCGCTGCTCCAACCTTCAAAAACGCTGAAAAATTTACAATCCATCTTGGATTTCTTAAATTTTGGAAAAACTTTTATTCCAAATTACACACAAAGGGATAAACCTTTCTAAGAATTAAGCAAACCTGATTTTTCAGCAAAACATTGGACACAGGAACACACAGACATCCTGCGTTCACTCCAAGCTAACATGTTAGAAACAAATAATTTACAAACAAGCGTAAATAAATGCAATTTAGTTATCCGAATAATTTCGGGTCAATGCGGATTCACTTATTTAACATTTAAAGAGGGTGAAAAAGTACCAATAGCATACAAATCACATTTGTATACACAAGCAGAAATGCGCTTCACTTCAAAAGAAAAGATACTGACAGCAGTTCAAACCGCTGTAGCAAAAGAAAGAGCTTTAGCTCAGGGGAAACGCGTTATTGTCATGACTCCAGTACCAGCATTAGAGGAGGTTACAAAAGCGAGCATTCTAAATGCAAAAGCTTTACATACAAGATAGATACAATGGGTTAATTCTCTTGCTGCAACAGATGTTGAATATGTTTTTGATCCTGATTTAAAAACACAAGTGTTCCTGCAATATGAACATGAATGTCCTCTGCCCACTGAAATTCTGCCTTTTGATCAGTACGAATTTATAATTTATACTGATGGATCAGCATAACCTGCTACAGGGAGTAAGCAAGCTTACAGCGCAGCGTGCGCTATCGTTAAAGGTCGCATGCGTGATGGTATCTTCAGACCAATGGTCACAAAAACTCAATCTCTAGGAGATTGTACGGCTCAGCAAGCTGAACTACAAGCATTCAAAGTGGCACTTGAAGATACAGATCGCAAATTCTCCACACTTATAGTGTGCGATTCCATTTACTGTGTCCAGTCATGTAATTAATATTTACAGAATTGGCTTCAAAATGGATTCAAAGATGCAAAAGGTGGCACAATAAAGCATAAAAAGCATTGTTGTTCAGTTGTGAAACGAACTACCAAAAGCTCATGTGATACACACACTGAGTCATCAATGTGATGGCATTCAAGTTACAGGGAATTCATTGACTGATGAAGCTGCTAAAGGGGCTGTTTAGGCAGCTTCCGTAGCTGGGATCACTCGTTCAAAAATGAGAATAGACAGTGAGATATTGTTAGCTGTCAATGCTTCAAGCAAAGGTAGCGGTGCAGCGTTACCAAAGAAATTGCCACTCAAGTACTCATATGTAATTGATGCAAACAACGTTCCTTTTGCTCGAATCCCTAGAGTGGGGGACAGTGGTGGCTGGTGACATTTGAAAGTGGTAGGTTGTAAAATTTCTGGGTGAGGGAACTGTGGTGAGCGAGGGTAGCAAGCGAGCCCAACTGTCATAAGGGAGTTTTCCCCTGAGGAAATTGTGAAAAAAGAGTGGGCAAATGGTGCATTTTCAAGCAAATTTGAGAGAGCAAGACGGTAGTTGTGAAAGTATAGTTCTGACATCAATAAAGAGATTGTATATGATAATAATATAGGTAGCTGCTTATTCAGTGTAACCAGAGAACTTCATAACAGACTTTGAGATAAGAATACTGAGCAACTTTTGCTCAGATCCCATTATGTTTGTTGCTGCCTGCTGCGCCCTTTCACATGGTGCAATTTGAAAACAGATCCTGACAACCAATGCTGCACAAGGTCATCTTTGGCGCCCTATTTTCTGACACTGGATTCTCGGATGTCTCAGGGCCGGGCCGTATCAGTGTCCAGTAGTGAGTGGTGATTAGCACTTGGCTACTTTGGGTTACACACGCTGGACCTGGGCTGATTTACTGCGCTACGGGATAATGAGGGAACAATAAAATGTTGCTCAATTATCATTAACTCCATAGAAAGAAAGACATCTACCAGTGCTATCCTTTGTCTGCGTTTCCTGTCCCGTGGTAAAGAGATGGAAGACGTGCAGACTGTTTCAGGCCGCCTGTACCATCACGATACCCGGCCACCTCATTCCACCCAGAACCACCCACACTCCACTTACTGCATTCTCAGGCTAATGTATATGCAGCTAATATTATGCTCACGAGTGACTGAAAGTGAAATAGTCAAAACATAACATTGTGTTAAATTCTTCTGAAACCAAGATATAACAAGACCACTGTGTAGGATAATGTTATTGCTGCCTTCAGTTCTCAGAGGGAGACAAACATAAGCATCGCTACTGCAATATTTTAGCAGTGGCACAAAGAAGACAGCTGCTGCCAATATCAATGTGTCCAGACTTGTGACTATGTGCTAATAACCATAGCATTGCAACATTGAGAAGTGCACTCTGCACAGGAAATACCCACATTATCCAGCGTGATGATGAGGAGAGCTGTGTGTATAGTACTTTATGGAGAGCCTCCTGGAGTCCGTGGGCACTGACAGATTAATGAATCTGCCTCTGTGCAATGGATGGTGCTTTGTGCACCACACTGTGCTCAGCTGCAACCTGGCCTTTTTGTATATATTACCCTGCTGGCTGCTTGTGCACCATGTGTTCCTACCCCGGTTGTTTAACTGCCTATCAGTGATGCAAGTAGTGCAATTAGATAAGCAAGGAACCTGTGAAGAAGGATGAAACACCAAGTCAGTCAATCAGGATTTTAACCTGATGATGTTAAAATACGTGCAGTTGTAAACATGTCTCCAATTAGTACTATAACCCACTGTGATTTCTTGGCTTGCCTTCACTCCTGTCTTAAAAAGGTCCGTCAGTTCCTTGTTCACATTTCCAAGCCGCAATCTTCTGAAAAGGGGTGGACAGAACTCAAGATAGAGGGAGGGAAGGCGAGCGAGAGAGAGAGGGAGAAGGAGAGGGAGAACCAGAGGGGAAGAGGGCGAGAGCGAGAGAGAGAGACTACCGACATCCTAACACAATCAAGTCCATTTCAGTTCCCTACTTTCACATATAACCACACATAACATCATTTTACTGTCCTCATTGTAGTAACTTCGATAGAGGAATGTCAAATATGTTTTAGGAAAACTGGTCACACGACAGCAATGAACGGAAGCAAAAACATAAACGAAAGCACAAAGAAATGTCTCTAGTGAGGAAGTCATTAAACGGGTTCACGCCATGCATCCTTGTTGTCCCAGTAGGGTTACTTACACACAGACACGCACCTGGAAGTTACTTTTTTTATGAAGTTAACCTTTCCAAGTCCCGTTGTCTACTCGCTCTCCTCTCAATTCCGGAGTCATAGCGGCATGCCAGCATCCGTCCTGCTGGCTCACGGAGAAGGGAGAGAACAGTCACGGCTCGCTAGGGGTGGGGTTGCTGCTTGGGGTGATGGCCAGGGGGGGTTTAAATAAAATAAAAATAATCTTACCTGGTCTGCGCCACCTCGGGTCCGTTGGCGCCTTCAACAGCCGCATCACTGCGCAGTGCTGTCAAGTGAGTGGCAACCCCTCTCAGCCAATCCTGGTGCTGGAGCAGCGCCAGGATTGACTTAGGGCACGCTAACTCTCTGCCCGCCAGCCCATTAGGAGACCGAGGTTTGAACCTTTGCTCAACCCTCGCTCTCCTAATGGGCATGCGAAAGCCTGAGCAGTCACCAGTGCGCATGACTGGGCATGGGCGACAAATTCGCAGACCTTCCCCACTCATGCACACTTGAGCTGCTGCCTGCCCCTGACAATGCCTGTCAGTCAACATGACGCCGGACCGCCCACCCCTTCAGACTCTGAAGGGGGTGGGTGGTCTGACATCATGCTGACTGACATGCATTGTCAGTTCTCCCTTGGCATCTCTGAACGTAAGTAAACTGAGAGTTTACTTAAGTTCAGAGACGCCGAGGGAGCTGGGGGCACAGGCGACTGGTGGGGCAACGCCCTAATGGACGCACCGTCCGTGCTCAGTAACACCTCTCTCATCTGGTCTCTTATGCTCCACTTTCCACATTCTCAAGGCTGCCCCTCTTAATAGCAAATACCACACAACATGTCCAAGACCCAAACATGTAAGCCATATATGAAGCGTGAAAGACAGTAGACATCTGCAAACCATTCACTGTACTGCACATTCTTTTCTTTTTTTTTCTTCTTAATCATCATATCACCAAATATGCATCTGCAATTCTTATAAAGCCGCCCATCAGATCTGTGCGTCCCGCGGCCACTGCAATCGCTTTGGTATGTGAACCAATCCAGACCTGCACCCTGCACATTCTTGAAATACATACAGAGCCAAATGTAGACATTAAATACCGTTTTTGGTACATTTAAGTTTTTAAAAGAAACATTATGAGCGATGAGCAAAGGGTTAAAATGGTCAAGAGAAGTCACACAGAATGATATCCATGAACTTCAAAAACTTGCCAGCCATCTGAAAACATTGTCCTATAATGCACAAAAAGAACAACAAAGTGACATGTACGCACAGCATATTTTTTAATAACAATGGTTTTAACTATCCACTCAGGAACAAATCCAGCAAAGGAACGGAACCTAGTACATGGGCCAGGGACTCATTTAACCTATTGATGAAATGTGAAATTAACTAGGGTGGGAGACCACATAAAGCTGCCCATCGGCATCAAACAGAATCTTACCTTGATTAATTTGTGTTTTACCAGATGGAAATGATTTCAGACAGGCCTAGATAACTCATGCTAAAGAAAACTTATAAGCAAATAGCCCTTCACGAATAATCTAATGTTAGGTGGGCATTATTCCTTAAATTTCAGAGTGGATGTTTTCTCGTCTCATTTCTGCTGGCATTCAATGACTCTAGGGAACCCTCAAAAAATGTAAACCACAGATTTCTAGAATCCACCTAAGTGGAACAGAATTCAGACAATATATATGACCCTTGTGTGGGCCTTTGAATCTTTAACCATGTTGTGAGAAAGATTGCTTCCACAGCACAAGCCTATTTCAAGAGTGTATATCCTAACCCAATCTTTTGTCAATGTATCTTGACAATGGAAATGTCACACAGAAATCTGGACCTGCACTCTGCCAAGTCCAACTATTGCGAAGAGTGGCCATGACATTTGCCAAGCCATAATAACTCTAGGAGCTAGGCTATCCTTTGCAAAGCTTATGCAAGGTAAATTTCAATAAAGCTCACCTAGATTTTAGCGAGGACCCTTTCCACTTTTACACATGTCCAAATACCAATTAATTATAAAAGGGCACACTTCCTACTTCCAAGGCATAGAAGAACCATCTTCCAGGACTACCATTTTCTTTCCCAAATGCCACAGCCTTAGTGCTTCTCAAATTCGACAAAAGCTGTTGACACTGCATGAAGCCTGTCAAACATCTATTATATGTTTAACATGTCTGCTAGTGCATTCCAGAAGCAGAGTTTCATTGTCATACTGCAGTGTGCAAAACTGTTTGGTCCCCTAACTTTATCTGAATAACCTCTATGCTTCCACTTCCTAACACAACAAGTCTGCTATGCATGAATTAGCAACAACGGAGCAAACACAAACCCCTGTTTGAGTCCTTGATTCACTTGAATTGTTTCAGATATGGACCGTTTTCTCCCTGTTTTATACGTATTGGGTTTCTGTAGTACAAGGCCTCGATGGCATGCAGAAAACTCTTTGGCATTCCACACATGCCTAACTATTGGGAATTCACGTGATGTGCAGGGCTTGTCAAACAACCACTCACACCAATAAAAGAAAGTTCAGGGGTTTCCATATACTCAGAATATTCTCACCAGTCCTCCAGACGAAGACTCGTCATTTGGGTAAACATACACAGACCTGGATACTATGGAATACTGGGAAGTGAAGACTAGGAAGGCCCTTTGTTTCTAGGTGTTCTAGGTAACAAGGCCTGAACACATCTGTATGATTAGCCCTTCCGGAGCACAAGAGGAAACATCAGTTTAAAGAGCAACAGAGACAGTGTTTGGCGCTTGGCAACAATGGTTGTTCCGCTTATAGCACTTCAGTCCAGTTAACACCCTTTTAGCATACCGGGACTTTTATTATTTCCTTTCCCATCCTCGGTCCTTTTGGAGTTAAACTCTGTAAGAAATTGTATTAGTTTGTGGGGTGTGTGACTGCTCACTGCAAAGAATAATCACATCTCTTGTCAGGATGAACTCTCATAGTCACTAAATTAAACTGAGCTCAACCACCAGGTCGCTATGCCACAGATTAAATAAGCTTAACTTCGGGCAATGTACAAAGTATTTATGCAGTACCAAAATGGCAATAAAGTCAAAACACCAATTCATAAAACCCCCAAATCGAATTATAAAAATAGAGGTAAAGCTTAATAATGACACAAAATCAACAAAAATCCAATAAGGAGAACAAGCAATTATTTGTTTATGTTTTAAGTAGAAATAGCACCAAAAAATGAGCTAAGGTCGCAGCAGACATGGTCCCTGGTGTGATTTCAGACTGACCACATTGGAGCACGCGTCAAATTCACCAACAAAGCTTGTTTCCAATCAAAGATTTTACCTTCTGAAGTATTCTTCCAAGTCCCAACTTTTCAGGAACAGCTCCTCTTGATCAGTTCTCGGGCTCATTGGACCCCAGGAGCACCAATTAGAGTCCATCCTAGCAAAGGCCACCATAAAGGTCCAGTCCAGGTCCAGTTGCTACATGTTATTTGGGAATTCAAGGAAAAAGACCTCTTGTTGTGTTCCTGTGTACACAGAGGAGGTCAGTCAACTGACCCTGGTAGCCCACTTTGTCTTGCATACAAGGGGGAGCATGTCCAGTTGTTGAGGGGTCCTCTCATGTGACAGGCAGCACGTCAAGTCCACTTCTGTTTTCCCGTAGGTCCAGAAAGTGTTCTGCTAAGTTGTTTTGTGGTGCCATATTTCTACCTGGGGTACACTAGTGCGTAGGTGTGACTCCTTAGCTAACCAATGGGGTATAGTTCCTGGGAGCAACCTTACCCTTTATTTCAGTAGTTTGTGATTGCCTTTGTTGCGCGAATTCAAAATACTATAAAAATCAAGAGACAAGAGGTGTTTGGCAAAGCAGGAACAGTTTGTTTAACTAAACATAGCGACCCCGAGAACATGATACAGTCACAGGTTCTAAGAACTGTCTCAATTTACATTCAGTTGGGATCCTTCTTAAATACAGTTTTCATCAGTAGTTCTCTGGTAAGCCATTTATGGTGAGGAATGTTGGTTGGTGCCTTTGAGTCATAAATTAATGGTCAAGTGGTTACTACAGGGAATGAGCTGGATATAGGCAAAATCGCTGCATTACCAATAGTAATCATGGAGATGCCCTATTGCATATCCGGCATGTGCACCAGGGCCGGACTGGCAATCGGGCCTTTGTAAATAAAGAATGGACACCAAATGATTTTAAAGTATGCTTTAAAACCATTCGTTTTGCTTTCTTTACTTAGAAGCAAATGCAGGTCCCCATCAACATAAATCAGCCCCCACGGCAGTAAAATCGGACCCCAGCTTGGCAGCAACCAAAACGCCCGGTAGCCAGTCAGGCCCTGATGTGCACCATCATGGCACAGTTAGCATTCGTGCCCATCAGAAGCATTCTTTTACCTCTGAAACATAAGGAGTACAGACTGAGCTTCCGAACAACCAGGGGTTGCCCTTCCCCTTCTAACTAAGTGCACCCCTCAACACAGTGTCCATATTTCCAGACATGGGGTGGATATGCTCACATTCAACCCTCCCCCATGTAACTCATTCCCCTTTTTATCCTTGAGCTGGATGGCCCTACACAGGAACTCTGTGTCAAGAGGCCACTTGTTGGTAAAGAAGACTGCCCCAGATATGCTAAGGGCAATCCTTGGTCCACAGATGGATGGAGGAGGGGACATGTTTGTGCACTGGGTTGGGAGTTTTGCTACCTCCAAAAATCTCTTTTCAGGGAAGTCTCGGGGACAAACGCTGTCTTCCCCATGGTGCCCTTTCTATGCATTCTGTCCAGCTCAATTTAGATATCTGTGGGTTCAGTGAACAGGTGTAACATGGTTAATTCATGTTGTACCGGCTCAGGTTTACAACTAGGAGTTGTAAACCTGACCAGGTACGACAGGAACCCAAACGTAGACCCTGGGACCGTTGTCCAAACACAATTGCAAAGGCCTGCTGGGTGATGATGGAAAAAACAGAGACTGTGAATGCCTGTTCACCCTGGTGAAACCCCCCTCTCCCCAACTGGAGACTAGGACTCAACATCATGTTGAGGCCTCTGCGCTTATTGGCTCCTTTTGTGTGTGTTGTGGAGTCTTTGGAGGTCTTACCATTCTGGACACACGGGAAACAAAGATCCTTCCACCAAGGATAGTTTTGGTGTAGAATTGAGTTTCATTTGGGGTGGAGGCTTCTAGTTTTTTAGAGGTGCTGTTGAGACTACATGCCATGAAGGAAACACTGGCTCTGGCCATGGTGCCCGAGAATGGAAACCCTTTGACCTGGTTACAGGAATGCATCCCTTTTGACTTTGGCTGCGGGACCTGGGTGACTGCTTTTTAAATATTTTCTGGGTGTTATCCCACTTTCAGACTGCCTTCCCCCTGGTGCGTGGCCAGACAACCGTGCCCTGGGGAATTAGCAGCAGAGTTGGGCCTCAGCTCCTAGAGACATCCCAGATAAACGGATTATTCCAAGCTCCCGTGGGGTTGTCATTGATGCTGAACTTTAGTGAGGATACCCAGTCAACACAACTTTCAATCGCTCTGAAATTCTGGAAGCAAGTAAAAAATGTAATTCCCACTGTCGCCTTATTTAGCTCTTATTTTTTGGGTTGGTACAGTTATATGGGAAAGAGGGTAAGTGGGTGCTAGTTATTAGCCAATAGGTTTTAAGTTGTGGGGTAATTCCTACATATGCTGGGCGTTTGTCTCTGCAGATTGCGTCAAGGCGCTACCTCCCCACACTGTAACCCCTCCATGCTGGGCCTGTGGCAGGGGTCCCTGTTGTGCCGAGTTCTCCGTCTGTGTTTTTTTATGCCACATGTTTATAGAATTAACTGGTCCCTACTGCGCTGGTATGGCAAAAGGCAGACCTCCCTGATGCTGAGTGTAGGGTACAGTCTGATTCCCTTGTGCTTGGTATTGAGGAGGGTCATTCATGGAGTTTTGTGATGGCGTACCCTGGTTCATCAATATCTTCTGCATTTGATGTTCATGGTATGCCTTTAACTGGCATTTGTCTGCCAAGTGACCCGGCCTGTGGCAATAGTAGCACTCCCTAGGGTCTGGTTGCTGCCAAGCTCCCTAGCCTCTACTGCCATAGCCGGTATGGAACCCTCTGAGGTTGTGCGGTTGAGCCCCCATTGAGACTGGTGCCATTTGCATGGTTGCCGCCATTGCTGCCGCTCGAGAACAGTTTTTTCAATTTGTGTTGACCCAGTTTTGCTGTGTCTCTTTGGGCCTGCTCCTGTTTTCCTCTATCCTTTTCTTGCTTCTTTTTGTGGTACTGAGTATATGGACCTGTATCTCTCAGAAAGGCTTGATATCTATACCAACTATGCTGTCCATCCTACTCTGTATCCTAGTGGGTAACCCCTTTTTAAGAATGTAGGAAAATTTGACTTGTGGGCCCATATCACTCCACGGCTGTCCTGTCTCCTGTTCCCATCATTCCCTCATACTACTCAGGAAATCTGTGATGCTTTCTCCTGGCTTCCTGGTCTCTGCCATTAACCCTCCTACATCTGGGTGGTCCTGTCCATCCAGTCATGCGCGGTATCAGTTAGCGTAATTGCTGGAATGCGAGTTCGGGAAAGCACTGTGTTGGTCTGCTCCCCAATAGCACTACTTAGTCAGCTCTTGCTAGGTTGATATCTGCAGTGTTCTCCTCAAAGCATGAAATCCATTTCTCTGCCTCATCCAACAATAACGATAACTTTGTTCGCAATCCCTCTTTGTCCATCTGGGTGTATAACAGGTACACAATCCCCACCTCACGTCTCTGTAGTAACGGGTAGATTCTAATTTCCAGTGACTCTATGGCTTTTCCCCGACATAGCGTTCACCTCTTTTTTGGCATTCCCGCATGTAGGAGAAGTTCCACTAGGGATCTCCCCCTCATTTCTGAATGCAATCTTCTGCTATAGCTATGTCCTCCGACTCAAATAATCCTTTCCTAGGCTTGGACCGGCCACTCTGGTTCCTCTCCCAGGTCAAGTCTGCTAATAGGTTGCAAAACAGGTGTGCAAAACTCTTGCCTTCCTTTCTTGCTACTATCTCCGAGGGGGAAGGTTTATCTTTGTTGTGCACCTGTATGGAGCACCACGCATCCGGGTTGCTGCTTTCCTTGTGTGCACCAAATTCTACACTGTACTTTACTGTTTCTCTGGTGGGTGAGTGCCAGGCTGCCTTGGTCCTTTATTTCATTGTCAGCTCCTCTCTTTTGTTGACCGAGAAGAGGATGAAGCTCTGAACCCTTTCCTGAAGCCTCTAATTTATTTCTGCCTCCAATTCTTCCCTGTGCTTACTCACGGTTTCCTTATATGAAGGGTGCGCTGACCTGTGTTCTTGCTGTACTTCCAAGTTGCGTGCTCTGTCTCTCTAGCCTCAGTTCATGCTTCTCTTACTTGCCTCCTTCACTTTGAGCTGCACCCTGCTCTTTTTGGCCTGGCTTCTCCTTAAAAATTGTTTTCTGTTGTCTCCACAACTACCTGTGCAAATCCTTTAGCCTCACCCTTGTCATCGGTTTCTGGGGGGAAGGAGGTCCCTTCCTCCCCCCACTCACTGCATCTCTGTCAAGAACCGCCATAAATTTCCCTGTTACTCGAGTATGCTGACCTGACCCAGAGGAAGTGTGTGTTTTCCTGGCTGCTGAGGTCTTATGTGTTGGATGGGGTAGACAGGGGGGTTGAGCTTTTAGGGACCTTTTCAATGAATTTTGGTTGTGCTGGCAGAGTCTGGACTTATTGGCTTTTTCTTCTCTATTGCTTGGGCCTAACTGTCCTTCTTTCAGTAGGGGGCTCATCCGCTTCTATTATTGTCTGATTTAAATATCCTAAAGCGGGGGGAGCTGGCGTGAACACCTGCATTCCTGCCTATAGTGGATGAGGTGCTGACCCCTTGCTCGCTACTGGCATTGTAGGGCGATCACTCTTGGCCTCTTCAAAGATGGCCCATAATTCTAATAATGCTGCTCGCTTGTCTCTATTTTACCTGAATATTTTGTTTTTATATGTGTTTTACCATGCTCAATTATGTTGGTGTCAAATGTTCTCTCCTGAGGCCAGGGAAATGTGTGTGCCTTTGTGTGTGTGTGCCATTCTTGGCAAAACTTATTACGTTTCTGTACTTGTGTGGGGGACCTGGTCTCCATGTGCTTTAATGGGGAATCCATGACAATTTTAGTCATTTTATGCAGTTTTGTTTGTGTAATCGTGGGGGAAAACATATATGGTATACTCCTACAATTTTACTATGAGCTCAGCGCTGGCAATTTCTTACATAAAATGCGAGCATTTACATGAAAACAAGATTAGACTGCTTATGTAGTATTGTAACACAGGGTTAAAATACGGTGGATTAGCAGAAAATCTGCATCAGTTCATTTGCAATTCAGTTTTCAATGACAATGAATGCAATGACATCATACACAGTAATACATTTATTCAATGATTGACAGAGAGAAAAAGTTATTTTCACCTCCCCAAAAATATGGATCTGTTTCAACACATTTTATTCTCTAGCATGAGAAGACTTGCATGGAACACGTTCCTAAGTGAACTGGATAGTCTGCCATTATCTAGTAGTAATATATGTGGAAAAAGAAATGACTCGTGAACCAAAGGCCCCTCTTGGCCACACACAAGTTATACCTAGTTTCCCAAATCGAAATTTTCCCTAAAGTCCAAATAACACCCTTTATCACACCTAGGAATTTAAAGTACCATCTGTGTTAAGATACCAGTAGCAGTGAGAAATCCTTTTCAACTAAAGAACTATAAGCTTGAGGTGCTAACTCTACCTGTACAGGATAGCTGTATCACAAAAATAATGTCCTGGGAGCCATAAAGGGCAATATAAACAAATAAATAATCACCTTTCCTAGAGTTCTGTCAAGAAAAGGAGACCTACGGGATAGCGTCTGAGGCCGCCTCATGACTGATACAGTTGGGAGATATAAAATAGGTAATGTGCCAGACCCTCTCAGTAGCAGAGTGCTCAGATTACCTTTTGGTGCTTCTCACTAGTTTGCCACATGTTAAATGCTTAAAAAAGAAAGACACACAATGTTTCAGGCTCAGATGTGGTCTCTTACCCTCTGTGATGACTGCTTCAGAACTTCCAATCCATTACAGTGTCTGCCCATCTTTGTCATTGCATGATGTGAAACCGACTGGGCGGGGTTTGGGCGGGGTAAGCTTCCTTCAGCTGCAGTCGAGTACGAGGTCTCAATCTCTTCTATCTGGCTCACCAAATTATTGCCAAAATTGGAAATACCGTAAAAAACAAGAGCGAAGAGACATTTGGCAAAACAGGAACAGTTTAATTAATTAAACAGATAATTAAACATTAATTTACATTCATTTGCGATGCTTCTTAAATACAGTTTTCATCAGGTGGTAAACATTCTTTGGTGAGCCATAGATGATGAGGAATGTTGGTTTCTACCTTAGAGTCATAAATTAATGGTCAAATGGTTACTACAGGTGGTACTCGACCTTGCGTGGACACAGTGTGTGGGTAATATGTCCCGATGTCCGGCATGAGGAGTGTGCTGTGTTCTGATTGGCTAAATGTTCATAACTCATGGGGCATCTGACTATATGGTATTTTAAGAGTGCCGGTATCCCAGCCATGTGTGCTTTATTGGGGCCATTCGCCCTTTACCATTGTAATGTCACTGTGCCTATCTGTGAGATTAAGCTAGGGTTTCCTGTTTGTTTGGTTATCTGCTAGCTACAGGCCATCCCACCTCTGACCTATAAATCAGTACCCCAGGCCTGGGTCTCTGGAGCTTGCCTGACTATGTATTTGCGAGTCAGGGTTGATGTCTAGTTCACAACGGGCAATTTCATTAATAGGGAAATAATTTTGTTTTCATAAATGAATGTATTGGTTTCCATATTCACACTATTGTTTTCCATATTAACACTTTACTGCAAACACACCCACAAGGTGATGTGTCAGTGAATTTTAATTATGGCAAAAGCCTTGCCACACTAAACTTGGGCTCAAGGGTTGTAAGTGTGTAGAGAAGTGTACCTTAGGAATCACTAGTATTCTCCCATATCTAATACTAAACTCCAGTTTGAAGCAGGCACTGTACCCACAACAAACCACAAGACAGAAGCCTGGTAGTACAAAAGCAGGGTCCTTCAGTAAACAGACAGGGATACATATAAATCATCCTGACAGCCTGTTCTCTTCCTTCCAAGCATATTAAATTGTGACATGTGGTTCTACAGACCTGCCAGGCAGATTTGAAAATGTGGTGTTAATAGCAGGCCCATACTCCCATCCTGCATATCATATTTAGCTCAGAGGAGCCATGTCTCTCCATTCAGGTCATTATGTGGGCCTGGGAGCACCTCTTTCACACATCTTCATAGGGTGAGCATAGGCTGGAAGTTGCTCAAGAGTTATCAAAAATTAGGCCTCAAGAAAATAAGCATGGAAAACTTGCTTTCCGTAATATTGATTAAATTTCAACTTCACCACTGAATTGGATTCATAATACCTATTACCTATCCCACACTAGGAATTTACGAATCAGAATTGACATCAAACTGGGCATGACTGCACAAGTCAATGCAGTTATTGTATCCTGCTTCCACACCCTGAAGATGCTGAGGTAGATCTTCAAATGACTGCCAAGGAACACTAGAAAAGCTATCACTCATGCCCTGGTAACCAGCAATGTGTACTATGGGAACACCCTCTATGCGGGGATTACCAAACAAATTACCAGACTACAAACCATCTAAAATCCAGCAGCCAGACACAGCTGGAACCTTCCACACAGAACTCCCATCACACCACACCTCTGGGAGCTGCTCTAACTCCCATTACACAATCGCCCTAATTTCAAACCCTCACACACACGTTCAAGCCACTATTTAGGCCATACCCACCTAAACAATCCCATCTCCTTCTACCTGCCACCCAGAGACCTCTGCTCCACAGGACTCCCACTCACACACATCTCACATATATACAGAACCAGATCGGAAGGACGAATATTCTCTTACATTGTTCCTAAAGCACAAAACAAACTCCCACTATACATCAGTGCCTCCTCCTATCTGAATTTTGCAAAAGGCTGAAGACCTAGCATTTCAATTAACAAACCTACCGTAGGAAGCGCTAGTCGCAGACAGCTGTTCAGTAGCAGGATACCCTTGAGGGTGAACATGCACTTTACAAATACACATAACAACATAATATTTGAGGATTCATTATTTTTCTAGCTGGTTCTAGCTCCAAGATACAGCATTAGTATTTTGATTTATATTCTGTTTCACTAAATAGGACAGCTAGACCTGCCACAGTAAAAAAAAGCCCTTTGGGCCCTGTCACTGTAAAGAAGCGGTGATACTAATTTTCTACCTGTCCAATTTTAAATACCATGCACCCTGCCTTGTGGGCTAAAATGCCTACATAGGGTTCACTTACCTATCAAAAAGGGATATTTTTACGCAGTAGCTGTAAGGCTACACAGAGTAGGCCTGTAGCCATGTCTGCAATGCCACTGTAGTGGAAGGCACAGTAGGAACTGTGGTCTACCAGTGGCATTTAACTTCCAGGCCCTGGGATCACTGTCTACACCATATACTAGGGACATACAGGCAAGTTGGCATGAATCAACCTAACCATGCTTATAGGTGTAGCACAAGCCCTTTGCTCCTGATTAGCAGGGGTAATGTGCACATAGTTCAAAAGTTAGCCAACATTTGTTCCAGAAAAAGGTATAAAATGTAGGGTGCCCATGCTAAAATATAATTTCCCTTGAGGCAAAGATAAGAATAACTCTGTTCTTTTCTCTTCCATTTCTTTCATTGCTGCAGTCTACAATCACTGGAGGCTGAAACATTCTCCTGACTTGACACATGATCACCTACCTGGTTCTACAGTATATCTAGAGTACTCACTGAGCTCAATACATACTATCATGTTCAGTTATTTGGCTGCATACTGGTAGTTAGGGAATAGTCACTGGATTGCCTCATTCCTCAATAGGAAACCCTTGTGGTAGTTTTTTATGTTATGTTGTGTTGTGTTATGTCATGTTGTGTTGTGATATGTTATGGTATGATATTGTATGATGTGTTATATGTTGTTATTGCAAAGTCATCCTGTGCCCTGGACACCCCCATTAATTTTGTTTGCTGACTGGTATGGCTCTGCCTAACCAGGCCCAGGGCCAGTGCTATGCTGAAAATACATTTAGAATACAGTGAAAACACATACATATACTGGGGTACACCATGGGTTAGGGTACCCCTATGATTGACATGACCTCCCCTATAAGGCCCTAGTACATAATAGGGCAGGGGTATCAAAATTAGCCTTAAGTCCCTATTATATATTAGAGCATGGCAGTTTGGAGCCCAGCAGCCCTTTCTGCACTTGGATGTGTGCACTGCTGAGGCCTGGGGTCAGTTTAAAAGCAGTCTTGTATTGTGGGACTTCTTTTAACATGTAAATTGTGCCCAAACTCAACTTTTGTGTTTGGGGCACTTGGAAATTAATAAACTACTATATGTTGGTATGTTGGGTCTCCCCTAGGTGTCCCAGTGGCGGGGGTCAGGTACTTATAAGGAGGACCCTGAGGAAAATAAAATATCATGAGGCCTATGTGTCCCCGTGTGTTCCCCCACACTCATGTGCACATACATGTCACCTATGTATTTCCCCTCCATGGCCTGTCTATCATGATGCTTATGCTATAACATGGCCTGCCATAATCCAGTCTCCCATGAGAGAAACGACAAATCTGCTCTGAGGTCTACACGTTTTGCATCATGTTTTCCCGCATTTCCATTATTATGGCCCAGCCAGAGCCGAAAAGAGGTTTCAGGCCTCAGAACGCTCTGAAAGCTGCAGCTGCGTCTCCTTGGCCTTGCACACTTGGGCCTCAGCCAAAGGGGCCACGACCGAGGTGCCGAGACAGTATTGAGCACGGTTATCTGCTTACTCCTACCGAAACCACATTCCTGCCTGGAGAAGGAGGGATAAACATGACCCATCTGCAAAGGAGAAAGCCTAGCCTTTCTGTCTCTTTTTGTGTGATTACAAAACTCACGTCAGTGAAAAGCCCATAGCCCCCGTGCAAGACTTCAGCAGTAAACGAAGAAATAAATGCCACATTGGCTCTTGGTGATGGGCAACCTATGTCACGTATCAGTCCCTGCTCCAGACTTTAGATACCCGATAATACAAGATGTGCTGGTCGCCCTGACACTGAAGGCCTCATTTTCAGACTCCAGACTCCCCGGTTGCATAGCAACCCTTTCACGCGTCAGTTATACGTCATGCTCGAGTTGAGCACAAGTAAGGCAAAGTTCCAGTAAAGTTCCAGCTGATCACGCAACCCCCTCCAGGCATCCACCCACCTATGACACTTACCTATTATCATCAAGTGGACGCCCACCTTCACGCCTACTTACACACCCACATGCTTTTATCTCATTCTCTCTTGCTCCGCCTGAAGCACTCTTGCTTACGTATGTTATTACAAACATATATATACTGTACTCTGTGAATAAAGTTTGAGAATACCTTTTTGAGAATCCTGGTCCTGATCCCTTGTGGTGATGGAACTATTCTCCCTATAACTCGAGTTATTTGAATAAAGCCCTTGTGAACCTGATACCACGGACTCAGCCTCTTGCTTCATGCATGATCATATTGATTTATAGAAATTCAGAAAGCGTAATAATTTATTTACGACATAATGGCGCCCGAACAGGGACATATCTCCTTCCCCATGCGCCGGAGATGAAGGTCCAGTTTTGCCCCCTTCCACAGCCGTGACGGACTTCGAGTGTACACGTCGCGGGTTTTCCCGCCAACTCCCTCAGGCCGACGAAGGAGACGGACTGCGACCAGGCATCCATACGAGGCGGTGAGGATTGCGGATCGTCCCGACCCAGAGCCCACCTGCGAGAGAGCTGTGTCCGAGGTTTCTAGAGATCCACCTAAGATACGCCATTCCCTGCGCAGCGTCAAGTGTCCGAGGCCTTCAAGTTCAAGTTCAAGTTCAAGTTCAAGTTCAAGTTCTGCTTCCCGGTGAGTTTCTCATGGGGGTTGCAATAATGACGGGTTCATTTAATGAACACGGTAAAGACGTGTCTCACTTGTGAGACCGGTATGTTCAAGAGCATGCATTCAAGAATTAATGTTTCAAGATTTAAAGGCCAAGTTTTCAGGTGCACCGATATAACAGTATGAATGTTATCGTCTTAGTTAGGTTCAGTTAGGTTTGAATGTGTCAGGTTTGTGTGTAAGTTTGTTGCATTGTGATTTTTGGTTTTTTTTGTTCATTGTGATTTTTGTTTTCGGTTACATTCCAACATGCCGTTATTTTCAAAACTGCGTAAGATAGGTACCAGGAAAGGTGTACTAGAGGAACCAGTTAACATTCCGCCTAGAGACACACCTGGACATTTCATGTACTGTAAGCATGGTTTAGATGCAGTGTTGTTTTTAGAACTTTGGGTGGATTACACGAAGGATTTAGAGACAAAGTATAAATGGCCCATTACGGGAACGTGGGATGCGGAATGCATCATGAAGGTAGAGGAAGAGATATGGAAGAGAAAATCTAGACCTGCTCAGAAGGATGCCATTGAGTTATGGCGCAAGGAATCACATAGAAGAACAGAGAAAGAGTTCCACAAAGCAGAGAGAAGTAGACAGGAGTCCGAAAAAGCCAAAGAAGAAAAATTACAGGAAGAAGGGGAGCGGGTAAAAAGAGAGCAGGCTGAAAGAGAAAGAAATACTGCCGTTGCTGGTATTTATCCCGTCCTTTCGGAGGAACTAGCAAAAGTGGCCCCAGTAGAAAGACCAGTTAGAGTGCCACCGTCAGTACCCCGAAAAATAAAACAAACAGCATCCGACACGTTCATTAACACCTACCTAGAGGAACCCCCACCATCATACGTGGACGGAATTTATCCCTGCACCCCCAACGCAAGAACAGCTCCAGGAGCTCGAGGACGGCGGGGAGGGAGGATCCGGGGCAACATCAGGAGGGGGGCCGACAGTAAAAGTAGCAATCTCCGAATGTATATATGACCCAGATCCAGGAAAGGGCAGAATGCTCGTGTTTTCATTACGGCTTAGACGAGCAGTCGCAGATTTGGAAAAATTACCAGATATGGATAAACATCTAAAGAAAATTTACACATTAATAAGAACAGGGGAAGGTCCTGAGTGTATAGCAGAAGCCGTACAAAATAGAAAGGTCATTATTAAGAACTATATCCTTCGCTTCCTAATTAATTGTCTGATCAGGGAAAAAGACGAAGGTGATGGTGATGTAGACCGTTGTTATATTGGTTGGAGTGATCGCATAGATGCCGGTCAGCATGATAAATCAGGCCAGACAGACAACATGTTGACCAAAATCCGAAAGGCAATAATAGCATCACACGAAGGAAGCCCGAACGAAACAGCTGAGTTATCATCTGATGACGAAGCAGGGGACAAAGACAGAATACATTATGTGGGCCGTGCCCGGCGATTCGAAAGGCCCAAGGGCCTCAATCACCGTAAACAGGGAACTGCCATAAAGGAAAGATATTCCCTTGAAAGTTTGTTCCAGATCACCGAAAAAGCGGTGAATAAATGGCTGGGTAACGATCAGCCCCTCACCCCGACCGAAAATGAATTAGCACGATCAGCCACCCTGTGGATATCGCAATATGATATATATAATAATGATATCGTAGCCCAAACGTTCTTGAGCCTCCCACCAAATGAACAGCGCATAGTTGGTGTTTACATGGTCCAACATTTGATCACGTTATATGAGAGTCAATATTCTGGTCCTGGTCTATTGTATAAGTTGCTGGACGACATCATACTAGACAGGTGGATGAACATGGGTACTGAACTGATTAATGTCATTTTGGATCAGCGACACAAGTATATAGTATACGTGACTAGATCCCTGCTTCCCGCTCCACCCCAGGTTAAGGAACAGTCGTACGACAAGTTGAACCCCCTACGAGAGGTTCATCCTGTAAAGGATGCAAACAATGACCTGCAACGGGTGTATGTCTACACCCCCTTGTCGAAATTAGAGATACTGGAAATGAAGAAAATGTTACCATCCCATGATAAAGACCCGGGGGGTTTTCACCGAGAACTAAAGGACATTCTTCGCTTAGGAGAATATACATATGCTGACATTCTAAAGTTATTAAAAGTACTATTGCCCGCTGGTATTTACGAGAAACTGAAAGGACAGGACTGGGAGGTGGGAGACAAAAAGCTCAGTTGGGATCTGTTGGAAAGAGAGGAAGTGGGAAGAGGCCCGGGGGTTGGTCTGGGTCCCCGAGCTAAAGACCTACCTGAACTCCTTGTACAAGTGTTGCCCAGATTACTAATTACCAAGAAGGAAGACTGGGATGCTATTTCGGCCTGTAAACAGAAACCAGACGAAGACACTAGCGATTTTTACTCTAGGTTCGAGAAATGTTTCACTATCAATAGTGGTCTTAAGCCCGGTAGTGATTCATATCCCCATCTTTTCGAGAGCAAACTAGTAGAAAATTCCCTACCAGAAGTAAAGTATAGGGTACTAAAGGTTGAGAGTACTTGGCAAGCAAACAGCCCTTCACAAATGTTACAGATGTTACAATACCACCAGAACAGAATTAGAGAGGAACACGAACAGGACAAGAGACGCATGAGAGACACAAAGATGAAGATGCTGGTGGCCCAATCGACACCGGCAAACACAAACACGAACAAGAATAGCACGAAACAAAATACTGGGACCTGTAATTATTGCAAGAAGCCAGGCCACTTCGTAAATGAATGTGCGGTCCTGAAACACAATATAGCGATAGGTAAAACAAAGCCACGATCTTATCCTCCCAAAGAAAATAACACACATCAGACGTCAGATACATTTCCACCACCGCCGCCGCCTGTCCATGCACCTGCACCAGCCCACGCCACAGCACAAATGTATGAGCACGCTCAGACTAACTACCCAGAATACCAAGCATATTCGTGAAGAAGCCCAGAGAGGGAATTCGACTTGCCCCTTATTCCAGTTCCTGTGGACCAAGCGGGTCCCTATGTGCATGCACGTTTACTAGGAAAGAATAAAAAGTTTTTGATTGACACCGGGGCAAGTAGAACTACCATCAGTCATTCTCAGGTTCCAGGGGCACCCCTCTCGGGCTCAAAGAGTATATCCCTGGGCTTTTCAGGAAAGCCTATTATCAATGAGGTTTCAGAACCAGTCTCTTTAGGAGTTGGTCCACTAATACATACAACAGACTTACTGCTTACTAAATCATGTCCAGAAAATCTACTTGGCATAAAAACATTAAAGGAACTGGGAGCAGTTATCTGTTGTTCGCCAGAAGGAGTGCGACTGTATTTACGTGATTTCAAGGGACATTTTGTTATGAAAGATATTGACATCAGGCTTCAAAATGTACCACAGCGCCTATGGGCACAAGGCCCGACTGACGTAGGTTTCATGAACATTACACCATACCAGGTCACCCTCAAGGAAGGAGTGGTGCTGCCACGGATTCGACAATATAAAATTCCACCTGAAGCTGAAGTAGGGTTGCTGAAAATTATCGATGAACTCATTGCACAAGGGGTGGTGATAGAGACAGAGTCAAACATATGCAATTCACCTGTTCTTCCTATTCTTAAAAGAAGTGATCCCAATGCATCACCTGTCTATAGATTAGTTGTGGACCTGCGAGAATTAAACAAATGTGTGGTGCCACAGTGTCCTGTGGTCCCGGACATTTCTTCATTATTGACTGCCATTGATGCGAAGGCTACGTTCTTTACAGTTATCGATCTGAAGAACGCCTTTTTCAGTATCCCAATACATCCGGACAGCCAATATCTTTTCGGTTTCAGTTTAAAAGGCCGCAGCTTCAGATTCACAAGAGCACCACATGGCTTCTCGGAAAGTCCTAGCATCTACAGTCAGGCGCTCAAAAGACAACTAGACAGTATTCATATGCCTACCACTACAGCACTGATACAGTATGTAGATGACATTCTCATTACCGCGCGATCGGAAACTGACTGTGAAAATGCATCACTCACTGTTTTACATTTCCTGGCTGACAAGGGGCACAAGGTGTCCCCTTCGAAGTTACAATTCTGTGAACAGCAAGTGGCGTACCTTGGGCACTTGCTATCCAAGGAGGGTAGGCGACTGACACCAGAACGTATTCAATTGATTTCTGGCCTTTCACAGCCCAAGACACAAAAGGAGGTACGTGCATTCATTGGCCTCACTTCATATTGCAGGCAGTGGATTCCCCAGTATGCTCACATAGCCAAGCCCCTAATACAGTTGACGACACAGGAGGTAGCTTCTACTAAATTCCTCCCTTGGACACAAGAACACACTGTGGCATTTGAAGAATTAAAAAGAGCTTTATGTCAAGCACCAGTTTTAGTGATCCCTGATTACATCAAATCTTTTATGCTTTTTGTGACAGAGAGGGATGGAACAGCACTATCTGTCCTCACACAAGATCATGCAGGAAAACACAAGCCCTGTGCTTATTTTTCTAGTACATTGGACCCAGTAGCACAGGCTTTGCCTGCGTGCCTAAAATCTGTTGCAGCAACAGCCTTAGCCATAAGACAAAGTGACTCGATAGTGCTGGGCCACCCCCTGACAGTACAAGTACCACACGCAGTAGAGGTTCTCTTGAACCGAACACAAACACAACACCTGACTGTAGCGAGACTGACAGGTTATGAGCTGACGTTATTTCAACCACACATAGAGATCAGACGATGCAATATACTGAATCCTGCTACTCTTTTGCCCTCTAGTACAGAAAACGTTTCCCCACATGACTGTGTTGAAGTGATACATACCGTGACAAAACCAAGACAAGACTTGACAGATGTTGCACTCCCAGACCCTGACCTAACACTATATGTTGATGGCTCATGTATGAGGACGGGGGCGGGAGAATTAGTGGCAGCATATGCAGTGACCACTGCTACTGAAATCATAGAGACGAAAAGAATAGACATACTGTCAGCACAAGCAGCAGAGCTCATCGCTCTGACACAAGCGTGCATAAGAGCTAAGCACCTGAGAGTAAACATTTATACTGACTCACAATACGCATATGGGGTAGTTCATGACTTCGGCGTCCTATGGAGGGAAAGAGGTTTCTTGACTTCTCACGGGGCCAAGATACAGCATGGCCCCCTTATTCATGCCCTTCTGGAAGCGATACATTTACCAACAGCCATAGCTATCCTGAAATGCAAAGCACATACTAAAGCCACAGATACCATTTCTCAAGGCAATGATCTGGCAGACCGAACAGCTAAACAGACAGCTCAGACCCCACTAGACATGACGAAATCACAGGTACCATTAAGGTCCAAAGCCCTGACAGTTAGGGATCCTTCCAAGGACGTACAAGACATTCAGACGCATGCTACTCTAGACGAATTAAAGAAATGGTCGGAACAAGGAGGGGTACTGACTGATCAGGGTTGGATGACTAAGGGCAAAGAAACATGGTTTCTTCCTGATTCAATGGTACAAGTGATCATAAATACCGCACATAGTCCTGCACACTTAGGAGAGAGAGCAATGCTAGACAGCTTACAGAATATATGGTTCAACAAGCACCTGCGTGCAGCAGCGAAACAAAAGGTCAGAACATGTATGATCTGTTGCCAATTCAACCCAGGTAAAGGCATTCCAATGGAACAAGGTGGATTCCATCCACCTGACCATCCTTTTGAAGTCCTTCAAATGGATTATATCCAAATGGACAGATGCAGAGGTTACAAATATGTCCTAGTAGTAGTATGTTCCCTATCAAGATGGACAGAGGCCTATCCAGTCCCTGATTATACTGCTGTAACTACCGCCAGACAACTGGTGCGAGAGTTTTTCCCACGTTATGGATTACCGCGTGTCGTATATTCCGACAACGGTCAGCCTTTCTCCTCTGAACTCATGAAACAAGTGTCCCTTCTGTTAGGATATACCTGGAAGTTCCATTGTGTATGACATCCTGAGGCAGCAGGCCTTGTAGAAAGACATAATCAGACCTTAAAGATAAAAATAGCAAAGATTTGCGCAGACAAAGGTGTGGATTGGATGGTAGCCCTGCCGGTTGCCCTCTTTTACATGCGAATGGTAGCCCATTCTAGAACAGGCTTATCTCCCTATGAAGTGGTCTTTGGTAGACCACCGAATATGTGGGGCACTCCAATGCCTAAAAAGATCACTGATGTTGATAGTAACATGCTGACAGATTACCTGGCTTCCTTGATGTCTGCACTACTCTCTTGTCGTTCGCAGGTTGCTGCCGCCTTCCCTGACAACACCCAGGTCAAGGAACATTCCCTCGCTCCTGGGGACTATGTTCTCATAAGGAACTTTGACAGAACGAGCCCTCTTGAGCCAAGGTGGAAGACGCCTAAATTGGTATTATTAACCACGAGGACCGCTGTTAAAGTCGAAGGACGGAAAGGATGGGTTCATCTTCATCATTGTAAACGCTACTTTGAAAATAACGATTCGTTTAAAAAAGACATAAAGACTTCAGACTTTGAGCCCCCTTTACTAGAGGAGACTCCCCAGCAGGAGTACAAAACAAAACTTAGATCTCAAAAGTCAGAACCCGTTTGATCAATTAAGTCCACTAGGTGGTGAAGCGGTTGAACATGTATTCTGGCTTGCATAAGATCTTGGATACCGCGGATGAGAAAAATAGCAAGATGAAAAGCAAATACTGTAAAATATTACGTGGTAGATGTATAGTGACTCTGATATTTTTATTTCTTCTGTGCATCACGATGATATGTATCAGCTTAATACTACATGCTATTTTTCCTCCTATTGCCTCACTCTTACACTCTACCAATGATACCATAAAGCACACATTTAGTGATCTGCCATCCCATGAGCTATCATATCGACTTGCCTTACGCTACAATACTTTTATTCAGATGCTGCACCATTCACATCAGACTAGCAATGCTACAGACTGCTGGGTCTGTGGCCGACTTCCCCCGTATCAGAAGGTGAAGGGAGTGTTGCCTCTTTTCCCTTTTCCATTCTCCCATAATGGTTCTTGCGGAGCATGGTTTGCCTTAATGACATCCATCAACGGTGATGCCAAAGAATGTCAAGACAAGGAGTGTAGAGGCGACTGGGTATGGGGTAACTTGAACAAAGTCATGAATAAAGCATGTTTCCCAGATGAAGAAGGTCTTCCCCAGAGGAAAGGTACCGATCTAGAAAATGAAGAGTATCTGCAAGGAAATGCGACCCTTGACTTTATAGTGTTGAATGCCAAGCCCATACACAATTTAGGTCCATCCTCAATCACAGTCCTGCCAGTAAAAGGGAACTTGTGTGTCAGAAAAGAAGGCTCTGTACATTTGGGGCACAGCGAGTGCAACACTATACTAGTGTTCAAAGACAAAGGAAAGTCTTACTTCAGAGCATCACGACACACCTACTTTATTTGTGGCCAGACAGCCTATGTACAACTGCCCTTAGACTGGGGTGGGACATGCTATATATCATTTCTTCTACCACCCGTTTTCTTGGCCCCATCGAACTATCATCAAAATCTTCAACTAGCACTTATCAGACACAAACGAGGGCTCGATGCCTCTGGCATTGACCAGACTGAAACAGCTTGGGAGCAATATACAGATTTCAACAAAGGATTCTTTTTCTTCATAGGTCCCGTCCAGAATAGTAAACTTATCCGCAGACTAACAAGGATTCTAGAAACAGTTGCTAATGAGACTGCATCAGCCCTGGGGAACTTGACCCAGGAACAGTCTGCTATGAGAATGGTCGTTCTTCAGAATCGTCTTGTTCTTGACGTCATCCTAGCGGATAGGGGCGGGGCCTGTAGGGTCATCGGTTCCAGCTGCTGCGTTTTCATACCTAATAATGCACCGTCTGTATACAAAGCAATAACAAGACTCCACAAGATTGCCCAAAGCATACACCAAGACCCAGGCACGTGGACTTGGTCCAGTTGGCTCTGGGAAATAATATCAGCATGGGGATGGAAAGTGTTGACTGTCTGTGGACTAATACTACTGATGATATTCAGTTGTTGCCTATGTCTGCAGTGTGGCCCGGCCATTTGCGGCCTGTGTGCTACTACATGTGTTCCACATCCCCATTTACAGAGCATTGAAAATGGTAAAATAATGCTGCAAGAACAGATTGACTGTCTCATGAGAATAGATATGACATGAGGGTCCACTAGGGGACAAGGAGGGAATGAGGAAAATAAAATATCATGAGGCCTATGTGTCCCCGTGTGTTCCCCCACACTCATGTGCACATACATGTCACCTATGTATTTCCCCTCCATGGCCTGTCTATCATGATGCTTATGCTATAACGTGGCCTGCCATAATCCAGTCTCCCATGAGAGAAACGACAAATCTGCTCTGAGGCCTACACGTTTTGCATCATGTTTTCCCGCATTTCCATTATTATGGCCCAGCCAGAGCCGAAAAGAGGTTTCAGGCCTCAGAACGCTCTGAAAGCTGCAGCTGCGTCTCCTTGGCCTTGCACACTTGGGCCTCAGCCAAAGGGGCCACGACCGAGGTGCCGAGACAGTATTGAGCACGGTTATCTGCTTACTCCTACCGAAACCACATTCCTGCCTGGAGAAGGAGGGATAAACATGACCCATCTGCAAAGGAGAAAGCCTAGCCTTTCTGTCTCTTTTTGTGTGATTACAAAACTCACGTCAGTGAAAAGCCCATAGCCCCCGTGCAAGACTTCAGCAGTAAATGAAGAAATAAATGCCACATTGGCCCTTGGTGATGGGCAACCTATGTCACGTATCAGTCCCTGCTCCAGACTTTAGATACCCGATAATACAAGATGTGCTGGTCGCCCTGACACTGAAGGCCTCATTTTCAGACTCCAGACTCCCCGGTTGCATAGCAACCCTTTCACGCGTCAGTTATACGTCATGCTCGAGTTGAGCACAAGTAAGGCAAAGTTCCAGTAAAGTTCCAGATGATCACGCAACCCCCTCCAGGCATCCACCCACCTATGACACTTACCTATTATCATCAAGTGGACGCCCACCTTCATGCCTACTTACACACCCACATGCTTTTATCTCATTCTCTCTTGCTCCGCCTGAAGCACTCTTGCTTACGTATGTTATTACAAACATATATATACTGTACTCTGTGAATAAAGTTTGAGAATACCTTTTTGAGAATCCTGGTCCTGATCCCTTGTGGTGATGGAACTATTCTCCCTATAACTCGAGTTATTTGAATAAAGCCCTTGTGAACCTGATACCACGGACTCAGCCTCTTGCTTCATGCATGATCATATTGATTTATAGAAATTCAGAAAGCGTAATAATTTATTTACGACAACCATTATAAAATATGTTTTATATGCCTTGGGTTCACTTCCCATGTTGTAGTAAAGTGCTTTCCAAAATCAACGTTTGTGCTAGGAGTACAGAGGAGTGAGGTTCCTTAATATTTCTACATATTCAGAGCCCCTAAAGTCTCCACTAGGTGTTCCAGGGGTGGTGGTGGGGGTGGTCCTGTAGATATAGGCAGGGTCCTTATAAAAAATGTTTATAAGCCCTGGTGTTGGAGAAAATGCCCAGTTAATTTTCCCTATTGCAGATCCCCAGCCACATAAATTAGTATGGCAAGAAGTTATTAATAATTCCAGCCAGGAAACCCAGAAAATATCTTTAAAGGACTTACTAGAATCGTATTGATGATTCCAACAATATGCTATTGTTGAATTTGTCATAAAATGTACGGACAAGACGCTATAGAAATTTCTTGTCTGTAAACCCAAATTCAGCCTTCCAGTGATCTGCTCTGATTGGTCAGAGTTATGTGGATTAGCCATGCTGCTTTGATGAGGTGATAAATAGCCCCTGGGGTGAGAGGGCCATTCTGAGAGGAAAGGGTTCCTCTGCATAGGAATGCTAGAGCAAGGGAAAGGGGTTGTAAACAATGATCGTCAAAAGAAGTAGGAGACAGACAGGAGTAAGCCTGGGCAAAGCACTACGCTACGCTCGCATAGTTTGCGAAGTTTGCGCTACTTCGCACTACGCAAATTGCACGTAGCACAGTGCAAACATGCGTAGCGTAGCATTGCGTAGTGCAGCAATCATTTTTTGCTTGCTAGCGGTCCTCATCATCAAGTTGGCGACCGCGAGAAAGCAAAATGACATCCCGGAGAGACTTTTTCCTTGTTCGCGATCAGCAACATCAAGTTGCCGATCGCGAGCGTGCGAAATAAACAGCCCGGCGAGATTCTCAACGCGAGGAGGTCAGGTTTCTCATTGCGAGTGGTCGCGTATGCCCGCGACCGCTCGCGATGAGAAACTACCAGTCTGCGTTGAGAAATCTGCCGCTCGAGTAAAAATCTACTCGAGCAGCAGAAAACTACAGCTGGCACTGTGCAAGATGCCGTTTTCAATGATTGCACAGTGCCGGATGCTTGTTCGCACTGTGCAATCATTGAAAACGGCATCTTGCACAGTGCGAACAGGGTACTACGCAGTTCGTGAAGTGCTACGCGTAGCTCGCGTAGTGCGAAGTGCACTTTGCGTAGCTTCGCGTAGTGCTACTTCGCGAACTACGCCCAGGGTTAGACAGGAGAAGCCAGTTTCATTTAGACCCCTCTTTGTATCCAGTCAGAGGGCAGGTTTAAGGAAGTAATGTGCAGATGCCAGGGGGAGGGAGTCTATAGAGATGAGACATTCAGGAGGTTGATTTAGCCAGCTCTTGCCTCTCTGCTGAGACTTCAGGCATATTGAATGTTAGAGAAATTGTGTTTTCTGGGAGACCATTGTGCCACACTTTGGAGGAAACTGGCATGCTCTGCGGTGTTGTCCTGTACCTCATTGAACAGGACTGTCCTCCTGTGTGACCCCAGAGAACACTAATTAGGTATCCGAGATGGGCAGTGCCTCTCAGATCTCCTGCTTGAAACTAAAGGAAGAAGATATGTCCATGATGAGAAGTTTGATTTGCACCAACCAGGCCCTGCACTCTGAATGACTGCATTTGCTGCACAATATGGAATTACAGCCCTGTGGATCAAACCTGCTTCAAAAGCACTAAGAAGTTGACTCCCTGCAAGCTCAAGGTTAACGAAGCTCACCTGGACCATCACCACCAAGAATCCTCAGCCTGGAGTACTACCAGTGGATTAGTAAGGGTTTTTTCCAAGTGGATTGTGGGAATTGATGTCCCAAACTCTCAAGGACCATCTAGGAGCTTCCAGACCATTGGAGTACGTTTGGGACACTCTGGGACCCTCAGAGGAACTTCAGGAAGAAGTTTAGGAAGTTTGGAGAACTTTGCAGCAACTGGAAAACTAGCTCCATAATTGGACTGACTCAACCTGGCCAGTCACCGTCAACTGTGAGCTGGCCTGCCCTCCCCGTTCATCCTCCTGAAAAGCTCCTGAGGTCCGACTTCCAGAGTTTGACCGGGAGTTGGTTCAAACCCAAGCCAGCAAACCCCCACGGAATTCAGCCTGGTGAAGAGCATCAAGGGACCCCAGGAGAAAAAGCACTGTAAAATGTCTACGTCTGAACGCTGAAAGGTGACCGGGACCAACCCCGTGTGTCAAGCTGCCCATCTTCAACTGCGAGCCGGCCTAGATCTCTGGTTCGTCCGGTTGGTATGTTCCGGAGGTCTGCCTTCCATAAGTTTGACCGGGACCTCGTCGCAAGGCAAGCCGACGAACCCTCACCAAATTCGGACTGGCTGTGAGTTGCAGGGGGTTGGCCTGAAACTTTGACTTTGTTGTGGTCTAGTGCGACCAGATGTCCAAATAGGCGCTATAGTTGTCTCTGTGCTATATCGTGATAAATCTTTAAAAAATCATATCTCCGGTTCCCTCTGTTGGATATTTCAGATTTCTCTAAATTGGTATTGTATTTTTATTGTGTGGTGTGTCTAAAATATTTACTGAATTGGTGTTTTTAAATTCTTTAAATTCTTTACATGCATGTTTTTGTAGTTAATCCTGCCTCCTCACAGCCAAGCTACCAAGGGTTGAGCATGGGAATAAGATTCTGAGTCCCATTCTCAGCCCTAGACTGTTTTAGTGGTGTTATTGCCGGAGGTAGATGCATATTTACCACTACTAATATTCCACTTTCCAACATTTATGTCATATGTTAAGTTTCAATACATTACGTTACGTTATGTTATCTGTATAGCGCACTCTCACCCAGGAGAGTATGATGAGTAGTCGAAGGTCGCTCCATGCTTTAGGATTGATGTAAGAGAAGGCCCAACCTTTTGAACTTATTCTTTGTATGCATACAATGTTAGTGAGTAGAAGTTCAGTCGAGCATGGGTGACTAAAGGTTTGTAAAAGGAGACAGGACTGTTGAGGTATTCAGGGTTTCGTTTGTGTATTCCTTTGAGGGTGCTAATGAGGAGCTCAAACTGTGCACGTCTGTGTGTTGGGAGCCTCTGTAGTTCCTTGAAGTGTAACATGATGTGAGTGTTATGTGGGAGGTTGAGGGTGATTCTAGCTGCCAAGTTCTGTATGGTTTGTAGTCTTCTGATAAGCTGCTCGCTGGCTTCATCGCAGAGGGTGTTTCCGTAATCTAGCTTGCTAGTGATGAGGGAGTTTGTGACAGTCTTCTGGGAGTTGCTCAGGGGCAATTTGAAGGTTTTCCTTGGACTTCTATCAAAGTGTGTATTAGCAGTATGCTGTAAAGGCATTTACTTGTGTGTTCATGTCCATTCTATAGGCTTTGACAATACTGATGTTCCTGGTGTGGTGCTGTGGACCTAATTCAGTTGCCGATCTTGCTCATGCAGGTGGGGAACTTGTTCTGTGTGTTGGGAGTTTTATTCTAAAGGGAGCACATGAATTGATTGTTGTTGGCATTGGAGAGGACATTGATGTAGTGGGTGCAGATAACACTGACCAGAGGGATCATGTACAATTAGAGATTAACAGTTTTGTGAATGTTTATTATAGCAAAATAATCTGTAGTTTGTGTTTCCACAGGAAGTGTGTATGTCATTGAAGACTCTGAGAATATAAACAAGTCACAACCTTTTGTCAGAACATCACGTTCTACTCCTTTTTCCCTTCGATAGTTCTATCCTTGGCCTGGTATTTATAAACTCTGTAAGATTGCTGCATTAAGGAGCGAGTTTAGACCACATCCAATCCAGAGAACTATCCATAACAACTCCTGAAGGTCCTAAAAAAAGCTTCCTTCAATGAAGGCCGCTATACACATCATCAAATGTGACTTCAAAATCAGTGAAGTAAACATGTAGTAATGATATCTTAGTGTTTGTAGAACTCGGCATCAGTCGCCACACAGCCATAAGGTTATCGAAAGTGCCTCCATTTGCCAGAAAGCCAATCTAGTATTGAGGAAGGATATTATTTTCCTAAACCTATTTTCCAATTTAACCAAGAGGGTTCTGGCACAACATTTTGCCTTAATTTCTAGCAGGTAGGTAGGACAATAGAAATAAATAATTGAGACCGTTCTTATATAAGGCACACTGAATTAAAATGCATCTATTCCAGGAGTCCGGCATACTTTGGGTCTTCATGCACTGTATAAGCAAAGGTTCGAAAAAACTACCAATACCTTGAATCTTTGCTTAAAATGGTGCCCGGTAGAACAGTATGACTTAGAGGTCCAGTACACCTTAGGATCTTTACTGCATGTACCATTGTGGCGAGATTAATTATGAGACTAGGGACATTAAGTCACCAGGCAGGTCGCTCCCCTCACTGCCACACAGCCCCCCTGTGTGCCCTGAGCCCGCTGCCGCTCACATTTGGTTGTATCTCGCTCTTCTACTGCCTGCATTCTGATCTGCTGTTATTACTGTGTTTTTCTGTTGTCTTGCCCGTGTCCCTGAGTGTCACCGGCACTGTTGTCCTTCACCCTTGTGCCCCCATTTTGCCTTCTGTGACCCCCACCCGCTCTCCCTTCGTGTTTCCCGCCGCTGTTTCCCCTGCGGCCCCACCCTCCTTCTTCCCATTCGCCGCCCCACTCCCGCCTCCCAGCTGCTCCTCCCTCCCACATCCCCTCATATGGAGGCCGTGCAGCGGTATAGAGAGCGACCCTTGACCCTGTCACCAGGCAGGTCGCACCCCTCACCACCACACAGCCCCCCTGTGTGCCCTGAGGCTGCTGCTGCTGCAGCTTGCATTTGGTTGTGTCCCGCTCTTCTACTGCCTGCATTCTGATCTGCTGTTATTACTGTGTTTTTCTGTAGTCTTGCCCGTGTCCCTGATTGTCACCAGCCTGTTGTCCTTCACCCTTGTGCCCCCATTTTGCCTTCTGTGACGCCCACCCGCTCCCCCTTTGTGTTTACCGCTGCTGCGGCCCTTGCGGCCCCGCCCCCTGCTTCCCATTCGCAGCCCTGCTCCTGCCTCCCAGCTGCTCCTCCCTCCCACATCCCCTCATATGAAGGCCGTCCAGTGGCCACGCAGCGGCCGCGTGCAGAGTGTGCGCCGCTGGCGTGCCGAAGGCATGCCTTAGGCAAGCCCGTCTGCGCCCATCCGCCCCTGTACCGCGCCCAGCACCAGGACCCCTGGCCCACGCAAACGCCACTACGCCCGCCTCTGCTACGACTCCAGCACCCTCCACGCACTCAATGCCGGATGATCATGCACCTGCTGCCTGGCCGCCCCGAAACGCACCCATGGGCCCTTCTCCTGCCGGAACTGCAGCTACACCAGCATCCAGACTGCCAACCCACCTACCGGCGAACCCAACTTCCTCAGATGCATCCTGCTCAACACTTGCCCGCTCCCCCTTCGTGTTTCCTGCTGCTGCATCCCCTGCGGCCCCGCCACCTGCTTCCCATTTGCCGCCTCGCTTCTGCCTCCCAGCCACTCCTCCCTCCCACATCCCCTCATATGGAGGCCGTCCAGCAGCCGTGCAGAGGCCGTGCGCAGAGGGAGCTCCGCTGGCGCGCCTAAGGCAAGCCTGTCTTTGCCCATCCTCCCCTGGACCACGCCCAGCACCAGGACCCCTGGCCCCTGCGAATGTCAGCACACCCGCCTCTGCTACGACTCCAGCACCCTCCACGCACTCAATGCCAGACGATCATGTACCTGCTGCCTGGCCGCCCGGAAACGCACCCATGGACCCTTCTCCTGCCGGAACTGCAGCTGCACCATCATCCGGCCCTCCAACTCACCTACCGACGAACCCAACTTCCTCAGATGCATCCTGCTCAACACCCGCTCTGCCCGCAAACACACCGTCGAACTCTGGGACCTACTTGACACCAACGCCCCAGACGTTGCCTTCCTGACGGAGACCTGGCTGAACCCCTCCTCGGCACCCGACATCGCCATAACCATCCCGGAAGGCTACATGATCACCTGCAAGAACCGCACCAACGGAGTAGGAGAAGGAATTGCCATCGTCCACAGAAACACTCTCAAAATCTCAATAGACACCGACGACACCCTCAGCACCGCTGAACACCTGCACTTCCAGATCCACACCTACCCCAACACCACCCTCAGAGGTACCCTCGTCTACAGACACCCGGACCCTGACCGCAGTTCAGCGACTCCATCGCTGACTTCATCAGCACACACTCCATGGACTACATCCTCCTCGGGGACCCGAACTTCCACCTCGAGAAAAACAACGACTCCAACTCTTCCCCCCTGATCGCCAACCTCGCCAACCTCGGATTCAGACAACTCGTCACAACACCCACCCACTCCGCCGGCCACACGCTTGACCCCATCTTCTCAGCAAGCTTCCATGTCTTCTTCAACCGCACCACCGAACTCCACTGGACCAACCACTGCTGCATCCACTTCACCTTCCGGAAACCCACCACACACCACCACACCCAGCAAATGCCTCGCCGCCGCTGGAGCAAGGTCACCGATGACCAGCTAACCACCGCCCTCACCCAGAGCCAACCCGCAGACCCGAGCGACCCCGACGCAGCAGCCCGCAGCCTCAGACAATGGATCAATGACTGCACCATCACCCTCGCCACTCTCAAGAAGTCTCCCAACACCCACACCAGCAAGAGAGCCGGCTGGTTCACCGATGACCTCCAGGCCTCCAAGCGAACCTGCCGAAAACTCGAAAAAAACTGGACACGTGAACGAACACCGGAAAGCTACACAGCCCACAAGAACGCCCCCCGCAGACACCACCACCTCATCAGATCCGCCCAAAGGACCTCCTTCAAAGACCGCCTAGATAACAATGCACACAACAGCAAAGAGCTCTTCAACATCGTGAAGGAACTCTCCAACCCCAGCTCCAACACCAAAGACATCCCACCGTCACAAGAACTGTGCGACTCACTGGCCACCTTCGTCCATCGTAGGATCGCAGACATCCACAACAGCTTTGATGCGATCACCACCCCAAAAACCACTGAGACCCCCACTCCCACGACCACCACCCGCACCAACTGCTCGCCTGGACCAATATCAACGACGACGACACCATCAAGATCATGAACACCATCCACTCCGGATCCCCGGAAGGCCCCTGCCCACACCACATCTTCAACAAAGCCAGCAGCACCATCGCACCCCATCTCCAGAAAACCATCAACATCTCCTTCGAGACAGCGACCTTCCCGGAGAGCTGGAAGCACGCAGAGATCAGCGCCCTACTCAAGAAACCCAAGGTGGACCCCAAGGACCTCAAGAACTTCCGACCCATCTCCCTGCTCCCGTTCCCAGCGAAGGTCATCAAAAAGGCTGTCAACAAACAACTGACCAGCTTCCTCGAGGAGAACAGCATCCTGGACCCGTCCCAGTCCGGGTTCCGCAGCAACCACAGCACTGAAACTGCCCTCATCGCCGACACCGACAACATCAGGACCCTGCTGGACAACGGAGAAACCGCGGCCCTCATCCTCCTGGACCTGTCAACCGCCTTCAACACGGTCTGCCACCGCACTCTACGAACACACCTCCACGATGCCAGAATCCAAGAGAAGGCCCTGGACTGGACCACCTCCTTCCTCTCTGGCAGAACACAGAGCATCTGCTTCCCCCCCTTCTACTCCGAAGCCACCGAGATCATCTGCAGCATACCCCAAGGCTCATCCCTCAGCCCAACGCTATTCAACGTCTACATGGCACCGCTCGCCCAGGTCGCACGACGGCACGACCTCAACATCATCTCCTATGCTAACGATACCCAGCTGATCCTCTCCCTCACCAAAGACCCCCACACCGGCAAAACCAACCTCCACGAAGGAATGAAGGCCGTCGCCGACTGGATGAGAAACAGCCGACTGAAGCTGAACTCGGACAAGACGGACCCACCCCCTCGGCCTGGGACGACTCCTGGTGGCTGACTAGGAGCTCCCCCTACACCCACCAACCACACACGCAACCTAGGGGTCATCCTCGAGTCCACCCTTTCCATGACGAAGCAGGTCAACGCCGTTTCCTCCTCCTGCTTCAACACCCTCTGCATGCTTCACAGGATCTTCAAGTGGATCCCCACCGAAACTAGAAGAACGGTCACCCAGGCCCTCGTTAGTAGTAGACTGGACTATGGCAATGCACTCTACGCAGGAGCCCCGGCCAAACTCCTGAAATGGCTCCAACGCATCCAGAACGCCTCTGCACGCCTGATCCTCGACATCCCTCGCCGCAGCCACATCACACCCCACCTGAGAAACCTGCACTGGCTCCCCATCAACAAGAGGATAACCTTCAAACTATTCACCCACGCACACAAGGCACTCCACAACACCGGGCCAGTGTACCTCAACAGCTGACTCAGCCTCTACACCCCCACCCGCCAGTTCCGCTCCACAGACCGCGCCCTTGCTACCATCCCCCGCATCCAAAGAGTGACCGCCGGTTGCATATCATTCTCCCACCTCGCCACCAAGACATGGAACACCCCCCCATCTGCCTGCGGCAGACCGAAGACCTTCAGGGGACTCCTCAAGACCTGGCTCTTCGAACAGTAGCAGCGTGCCCCCCCAGCGCCTTGAGACCCTCACGGGTATGTAGTGTGCTTTACAAATGCTATGATTGATTGATTGATTGATTAAGCACTGCTATGGGATCCTAGAAAGGCTCAGGTCAATAAGTGATATGCAGTGTTTGAAAATACTCCATCCAGACACCTGAAGTCACATCGTTACAATAAGCAGATACACTCCTCTGATCTAAATAGTTAATGTAAAACCAGAATTTCCTGGCATCCTTGCACCTACAGATTTAAAACAATTTTCCAATGAATCTTTTTCCACAATTTTTTTTTTAATAATATCTTTCAGACTAAATCTTCAGTAACTGGTAGGGATGAGTAGGCTGTTTATTTGACTACATACGCTCCTCGTCGATCCTTATATTTAACTGTATCAGGGCAGGAGAAAACAATGCATTATATGCAAATGGTTAATTTGCCTTAGAGGTCAAATGTATGTTCTTTAAGATCAACTGGTGCTGTTAAGGACGGAGATATCCTCAAACAAACTTTGCTAAATCCCTAAGCAAAGCCTACAGCTGGACCAGTAATGTGCTAACTTGCATAGGAGTTTTGAAGTTTCTAAACTATATTAAGGAGAGAAATCATAGTTTGATGCATTTCTCTACACTAGGCCACAAGTCCAGTTAATCAGATGGTTCAGGTTATCACAACCACATAGGTGGAAGATTTGCAGGAACAAGCAGTGTGGTGCTCTTCCGTTGCTAGAATTTGGGAACTGGATGATTAATGTATTGATCTGGTAAAAACGCCCTGAGCTACAGTGATTCTGCTGCCTGGTTGAGATTAATCCATTTCATTTTACAGCTTCCTATTTCATTTACCAAACATATCTCCTGCCATGAGATTTGCATTACGGAGTCCGGTTTCTGGATTTTTCTGGATTATATAGATCTCAGAGTTCGATTTTCTAGAGCCCCTTGCTCCAAGAACTCAATAAATGCACCAGCCCAAGACAGAAACCAGTTTGACTGCAACCACCGAACAACTCACTGTATAATATTTGAGTGTGATGTGTTTCAGGTAAAGATAATCCCGTGAGAAATTACAGGGATAATGAGAGGATCCTCAAACTTTTGTTTAATGAATAATACACTTAAAACTGGAAAACTGAGGATATATTTTGAAGATTTATTGTAAAATCAAAACTCCAATCTGCTGCACATATTATGGCTTTTAACCACAATAAATACAAATAAAATGGCAGCTGCAATGTTTACCATTTGTGCAGGAAAAAGCACTTTCTTGCACAAAACAATCTATAGAGGCATCTTCCTGTTTCTATGTGTGCTGCAGAATACAGCACACATAGAAAGACGAAAAAAACTGAAGAAATAGACATATTTCTCCTCGTTACACCCCGCCTGGGGGGGTGTATCTTTTTGGCGCAATCCCAGGTTTACCAGGTTTGGTAAATCTGGGAAGGCATTAAAAACCATGGGATTTGCACACGATCACCCACTACAATGCCCATGGAATGCCTCCCGTGCGCAGAATAAAGCAACACAGCAGTTTGTGCTGCGGTGCCTTACTCCAGATTTATGAAGCCTTTCAAAGCCATGTACCACTTTGTGTGGTGCAAATGTAATGCAAGCCTCTCATACATATGCCCCTTAGTCTCGCAGACTGAAGTAAAAGAGATCCTTAAATAGGGCAAGACACTGATGGCCTGATTTAGAGTTTGGTGGACGTGTTACACAGTCAGCAACATTATGGATATCTCGTCCATGTATTATAAGTTTCATAGGATATAATGCACTTGTAACACGGTGGACGGGGTATCCGTCGAACTCTGAATCAGGCTCAGAGCCTGGGTTCGATGTATCTGGGCTCCTACTGACACCTTCGGTTTTGACAACTAATGCCCTGGCCTGGGACAACTTTAAATCTGTGTCCGCCGAGGTTTTTTCATCACTGGAATTACTGTGATACCTTTTCATTTTGACGTGCTAAATGTCTGACTTTGTAATGTTTTTTCTCTATCAGACAAGGCTGGGAGTGACAGCCTAGCAGGGCTCTAGGAGGTCACACGTTTTTAGGTGCAAACGAAAACAATTTCCTTCAGTCCTGTTTCTAAAACCTAGGCTTGTGCAACTGTATAAGATGTTATCTAGCAATTATAGTTACCACGCTGTCCGTCAGGACAACTATAGGATAAAACATTGCTCTTTTTAAAGAAAAGTGCAGGTAGCCCAGGCTTGGTTAGCACACATACTCAAAAATCATATGCCATATTTCCATAGAAAAAAGTGGGGGAGCAGAGAAAATGGATACATTTCATTACAGACTCTTAGAACCACCTCATGTGGGCCAGGACAGGAAAACTAATGCTATACAGAGGAATTCTGAAACCTCTGACGAGAGACAGATGATGTCTGACCAAAATGATGTAAAACACGTGAATGCAGGGTTCATCGCACAATGTTGAACATGGTCTTCACGCCTGGAACCTAATCTTAAGTATTTATGTCAGTAGGATATTATACAAAAGACAGAAAAGAGTAGCATGTCTCGTCCTTTGACAATCATGTGAAATTCTGCAAGGAATATAACATTACAGCATTATACACACAGTAGGGTTATATCGAAATACCAATAACATGACGTATTCCAATTTTGCTTCCTAAAAATCTTTCCATGCAAAAAATAAAAGTAGTCGTAATAGAGATGTTTATTAAAGTGCCAAAGATTACAGAGGTCATAGTTTCTAATGATTGCCATGTCCTACACGCAGAAAAACATAAGATGATGACATATCTGGCTATTCAATTTGAGATTAATAAAACATAGAACAAAGCAAAAGACATTTCCCAGTCGTCATTGAAACAAGAAGCTTAATCAAGAAAAGCTTGTAGAAAAGTTCTATGACTTGATAAAATACAGAGAGCTATAGTTAATTAAAGGTATCATGAAATGGACTTGTAGTAAATTTAAGAATGTTAGGGTGAACATTATCTAGACATGCAACGAATATGAAATGAGATAGTGCATCTAATAGACACCATCACATAGATTTATCCACACTAACATGTAAACATCACAGCAATAGTAACATAATGACTGCCTAGAAAACTCTAGTCCTCCTTATATTAAGTCACGGCTGCTACAATAAAGAAGTGGTGGGGTGGCTGTAGGTGGCACGGGGCAGAGCGGGAGGGAAAGCGCACGCAGGGGGGTTATAATGAATAGAAATTAAAATAAAAACTTACCTGGAGCTGCACAGTCCTTCCTGGTCCCAGCAAGCACTGGGACCATGTCACAGACTCCCTGCATCAACGCGCTGCTCTCAAGTGAGAGCAGCCCGGGGATTGGTCTGAGCAGGCAGGAAAGACGCCCTGCTCAGACTAGAGAGTCTCTGGGATTTTCCACCCTGGTTGCTCAATGGAGCTGGGCTGGAGAAAACCTAAGTGCATGTGTTATTTGGTCAGCCTGAGACCGCCTGCCAAACACATATGCGCACTTAGGGAGTGGATTTCACATTGTGCTCCTCCTCCTAATACCCTGCCCCTCCCTTTGTAGGCTGGCTCAAAGCCGGAAAATGAAAAATAAAATCCTGACATCTTTTATTTTTCATTTACTGTCTCTGAGCCAGGCAGTGGGGTGACGCTCCTTCGCCACTGCAGAGGAGCCACCACTGCTTAGATTAGGTAGACAACATGGAACTTATTCTAAGAAACAAAGTAAGTTTAGACTTTATCCTTAGAGTTCTCACGCTAACCTTGCTGTCAAAATACTGCATAGGCATACATTGTATTGCAAGCAAATTTTGCAACCAGAAGTGCCACAAAATTATAAATTACTCTTACCAGTAGCTGTCTTATATCCAGAAAGTCTAGTTTTAGGTCGAGTGCTGCTCTGGCGATCTGCTGTAGGTAGAGTACGGAGGAAAAGCCCCGCGCATATTTGTCATTGGCTTGTGTGTTTGTCCTTCGTAAATGCTGGCGTTTGATTCCTTAATAGGCTTGTTAGTCCCTCCTTAGTACAACCATGTCGTCATTTGTTTCCTCCCATGGCTACTGGCCCTTGTAGGTGACTGTTACACATTACATGAACTTTTCTTTATTGAGCTGGGACACTGGCAGCCGCTTTGTTTGCAATGCCATAGGCCTTACATTTAAATGTCAGACTTATGGCATTGCAAATGCTTTCTTCTAAGCATGCCCAGTCCGATGGAAAGTGAGATGACCCAGCCCGTAACACTTGAAAAGCAAACTGGCGGTCGAAAAGGAGTCCCTCGCTAATGGCTGGCACCGTCTTTTTCTGTCCCCAGTTGAAAACAAGACCCTGCCCTGCTCTAGCTCAATAGCCACCAGACTCAAGAAGAATGGACGGATGAGTGCGCAGGGCATCTTGTCTCATGCTGCTGGCGACAACGGCACCCTCCTGAGCTTCCACAAGGGGGGGTTAATTACCCTGCTTGTGCCCAAAGCGAGAGATGGCTGGCACTATGGTAAGAGCGAGAAAACCAACCTGTAAGACAAGAAGCCTCCATCGACTTGGAGGGAGTCTTTTGTTTGCTTAGAAATGTGCAATAAAATGTATTGTACTCTGCGGCTGTGCTGTGCGGCTGCGCTGTGCCCCTGTACTTTCTGCTGGAGGTATTTGATTTTTTTACCATTCCCAGATGGCCATCCCGCTCTTTCTAAATCTGTTGGCCATTTTGGAACTTTAAAACAATGATACACTATGCACAAGACCATTTCAAAATGTCCACCTGTTAATGTATTTCAGTCTTTGCTTATTGTATTATGGCAAGCACATGGCAGCCATGCTTAAAGGAGCAATTTTTCAGTTTCTACTTGCTTTCTTTTAACACTCTCACTGCCCCGTTGACATATATGTGCCTTACTTGATAGCTTGAGATACATGTAGTAGTAATTCTGCTCCATATTTGAAGGTTTTTTCGGTGGATATCTTTGTAACCCTACAAACCTTCAATTGATATGTTAGGCTGAAAAGTTGAGCCGTATCTGGTTGCTATCACATTTTTGTATATAAAGCATTTAGCTGCAAGGGTATGCAATTTACTTACATTTGCTACAAGTAATCAGAAGATGGTGCCCATGGGGGATATTGTAACCATAAAGGGAGTTGTAGCGTAAGTTTCACAAGTGCAATGTCATTATAGGACTCCAGAGGGTTGTAGGTAATGAGGAGACCAACCGTGAGTGATATGTTGCCATTTTAATTTACTTTTTGCAGCCTTCGGCCGGGGAAGAGCAGCAGCACCTGGACCCTCCTGGATAAGGATGACCTCTCCATACCACCACCTGGTTATGAGTTAGAGGCTCGATGCTTACCCCCACAGCCAATCAGCACTTTCAAACCCAGACCTTACAGTGTGGCAGCACCTAACTTTGCACAGCTGAGTACAAAATTCTGCACATAAACATCCCGCCATCATGAAAGTAAAGGTTGATGGGCACAATGTTGCCTGTACCAGGGATACGCTGATTATGCTGGATTGCTAATTACAGAGAATTTCTTGAACTCTGGCTATGTTAATCTAATGAGATATTGCAATTTGTTTATCTGCCTTACCTGGTCCAACTTTGAGGTCTCACTGCTGCATCAGAACAATTGGAACCTGATTTGGAAAGAAGAGTAGTTATCTAATTTTGTTATAAAGTGGGTTTTTTCAGATTTCCGTTAAGAAAATTACCACTGCCATATGTTTGCATTGCAGCAGTAATTCCTCCAAGAGGGTAAATTACATTCTCACTGCTTCTTGAAGAATTATTGGTTACCACTCTCCTCCAGTTCTGTACTTGTTTTTAGGTCAAGCCTGTGCAACGCATGCCCTGCTCTGCGAGGCCTGCTGTATTCAAGTATGGACTTGATGCCCTGCCCACTCTCCGCCCATATTTGTCATTGGCTTGTGTCATTGTCCTTCCTGAACGGTGACTTTTGATTTGTTAATAGGCTTGTTAGTCCCGCCTTTGTACCACATTGTCTTCATTTGTAACCTCCCATGAGGACTGGACCTTTTACTTTGTTTGTTACATGGTACATCTTATTTAGTCTGTAAGCACTATTTTCTTTGAGTTTCACACCTACTGCAGACACATCATGCTTTCGAGCAACATTCAGCACGCCATGGGCGCATTCATTTTCCAAGCAGTCCAGTACAATGGCGATCGCTTCTTTGAAATGCAATAGGTCTCGCATGTACAAGAATTTGAGCTATTGGCATTGTAAATGACAATGCCTTTTTTGTGTTCATTTTCAAACCAGATTGTTAGATTTGGGGATCTCTAGTTGGCAGAGGTAGGTACCTTTGACCAAATAGGGACCTTTGCTTCTAAGTCAGGGACAGGGGATTACACTCCTGGATAACCCCCGCTCACCCCCTTGGTAGCTTGGCACGAGCAGACAGGCTTATCTCAGAGGCAGTGTGTTAAGCATTTGTGAACACATACAGTAATAAGGTGAAAGCACTACAGATGGACACCACACAGGTTTTATAAAAATAAGTATTCTTTATATAGACTTAACACAAGCCCACAAATGACAAAAATTCACAATACTGTAATAAAAGAATAATACGCAAGATGGTAGACGTAGTTCAAAAATAGGGAATCACTTAAAAAGCAGTCTTTTAGCAACAGATAACCCCGACCGGAGTTATCACGACGTCGAGGTCAAGGAAATCCCAAAGTATGGGGCCGACCGCCAGGTGCGCGGCATCGAGCCCGGAGTAAAACAGACCCACAAAGAACAGTACCTTGGAAAAGTGAAAACAAAGACAGCTCACGGCATCGGAGAGATGCGGCGTCGGTTCCTTGCTTCGGGGGAGGTGATGCGTCGGGTCCTCGATGCTTGCCCAAAGCAGGGGATGCGTCTGTTCCTTAACGGAGAGAAGGTGACGTCAAGGTGGTGCCGAAACCACGGTTCTGTACGATGTCGATGAATTCTTAACCACCCATGTTGAGAATCGGCTCCGCGATGATGTCGGCTTTGGAGTTGATGCAGCCCAGCAGCAGGCGTCGTGCCTAGGTCGCAAGTCGGAGCAGCGCTCACGTCTTATGGCAGGTTACGGTGTCACTCGCTGGCGTCGATGTGACACGGCGGCCGGCGTCGGGTCTATGTTGTTAGTCAGAGCAGCGCTCACGGCTTTGATGCAGTTTACGGCACCGCTTGCCGACGTCGGTGTCACATATTCCCTCTGTAGCAGCTAGAACAGCAAGATCTAAATGCAGGCCAACAGAAGGGGTGAAGTCTTTTGTATCCCTGAGACTTCAGACAGGAGGCAAGCTCAAATTCAAGCCCTTGGAGAAATATTCTGCAAGATGATGAAACTTCCTTAAAAGTTCCTTCTCCTTTCCTTGGCAATGAAGAAACCACTGCAGGCCAACCCAGCAAACAGCACACTGGCAGAGGGGCAGTCCAAACTCCTGAAGCTTCCTTGGTTCTTCTCCTTGGCAAAGGTTTGTCTTGATTTCCCAGAAGTGATCTAAAGTTTTGGGTTCTGGGCCCCCATATTTATACTACTATGCTCTTTGTTCTCTGAAGGCAGAGGGTCCTGTACCTAGTCCAAACCAGTTCTGGGTGCATTCTGCCAGTGTACACCTTCTTCCTTTGTTAGTGTGGGCCAGGGTCATCAGACGCACCCCAGGATGTGGAGCCAGCATTGTGAAAGGCAGGCACAGCCCTATTCAGGCCCAGGTGCTACTCCCCCCACCACTCCTCATGCGGATAGGCCTATTCAGCCTAGTGCTGACTCACCCTGTCTCCTGGAGCCCCCCAGCCCCTGTCACTCACAAAACCAGACATACAATACACAAGCTAGTAGAGGCAGGCTGGATGGTTAGGCAAGAAAATACCTACTTTCTAAAAGTGGTATTTTCAAACACAGAATGTTAAAACCAACTTCACTAAAAGATGTATTTTATCATTCTGAGTTCAGGCGTACTAAACTTGAATTTCCACCATATTCCCTGGGTCAGTTAGGATTATAAGATGTTATAATGAAACTGCCCATTCTGGCCTATGGGGAAAGGTAGCCTAGCAATAGTGAAAAAACGAAATAGGCTGTAATTCACTATCAGGTCATGCCACACACATCAGGGCATGACCTACCTTTTACATACAATGCACCCTACCCTAGGGCCTACCTTAGGGGTGTCTGATATGTAGAAAAGGGAAGGTTTAGGGACCGGCAACTGGGTGCACTTGCCAAGTCGACATGGTAGTCGCAGACTGCACACAGGCTCTGCAATGGCAGGCCTGAGTTACACTTTACAGGCTGCTTCTGTGGGTGGCACAATCCATGCTGCAAGCCCACCAGCAGCATTTGATTTACAGGCCCTGGGCACCCATGGTGCACAATGCTAAGGTCTGACAAGTATATCAAATAATCCAATCATGGAGTCACTAAACAATACATGAATTTACAATAGGGAGCACTTGCACTGTGGCTCTGAATAGCAGTGGCACAGTGCCCAAAGCATCTAAACCAGCAAAACATATCAAAAACAGAGGAGGCAATCAGTGAAAAATGGAAGGGGGACTCACACCAATGGTACCAGGTCTAACAAAGATAAATAAAAGTCATTGTCATTTACAATGCCAATAGCTTAAAATCTTGCACATGCGTGACCTTTTGCATGGCAAATGCTTGTTAAGTAAATGTGTCCAAAACAAATAAATATTCTCCAAACCCAGTGTTGCTAACTTTTCAAAAGAGACGAAACTATGAGAAGCAGGACATATATGTTTTGGGAAATCCATCACCACTTTACAATGTCATATATGTTTAATTAAAATACCATGTAGATAATAATAATTAAATAATTCGTTTTTTCCTTTGCACTGCTTTTAATGATAGGCGTGTTCTCAGTGCTTAATTTGCACCAGTGGGGCCCACTGGCACTCATTTTTCGGGACCAGCACTTATTTTTCCTCAACAGCCTTTCATCCAGAGCAAGAGAGAAAAACACATGAAGGAGAAAGAAGGAGGAAGAGAACGGTGTAAAGCAGTGACAGAGGGAGTAATCATGGATGAAAAAGAAACTGCAAGAGAAAGATAAAGGGGCAGTGAAAGTCTGGTGGTGGATTCAAGAGACGTCACCTGGAGTCAAGATTACGCACTCTTGCTCTTCAGCATCCCAACCTTCAATTGTGGCCTCAGAGCAATACCTTGGCCATTGGCACTTATACAAATTAAGAACTGCGTGGCCTAATGTATTTCAGAAAATGGTGCAATTGATTTTTCAGAAACTCATATATTGTTTGTGGTCATCTGAGGATAGGCTTTCAGCCATCTCACACAGGAGGCTACACAAGTAATTACCAGCTATAAGATTGGGATATTGTTCTAGGAGTTAGTCTGAATTTCTGTCTTCACACCATATTTTAGTTGTATTATTTAGCACCCTTGGTAGGTAATTCGCTTCCTTTACTGCCTTGTAAAAATGTATATGTAGTCAATAGGTCGCCTCACTGCCTCCCTTCCTGGAGAATATGCAAATGTCTTTCATATAATAAGCTTCACTGTCTTAAATTAGTTTTGCCGTCACGATTTCAATCCACTCCAAATAGTCAATATACGTTTTATTTATATTGTACTGACCAAAACGGAACACTGTAACGTCAATGTGATGTAGACTGTTTTAAGCTGCACAAACACCATGTTTCCAAGTGAATCTATCAAAATTGTTGTTGACTCCTAGAAAAACATCCGGAAACTGCAGCTATAAGTACACATTGCATTTGAGAAAACACACATTTTTCATGAAGAAATGTTGAGACACCACACACAAATATCCAAGAGAACACATTGCTCAGAGCACTCGGAGACACCCAGTACATCAAATATATGCCTTTCAGCCTGTTGTGAGATTACTCACAAAAACAGATCGCGGCAGCGTTACTAACATTTGACGAAGCGCAATGCAGCAAGACTACTTGCTGCACTGTGCTGCATCAAATGTGTAGGGCAGGAATGAGCCACATCTACTAAGAAAGGGGGCATTACTGCTCTGTCGCTCTCTGCATTGGAGCACTGGTGGCTGCCAAGCCCCATGGTGGAAGGGTGCCTCTGTTGCAGGCAAGATCGTTTTTGTGCAGGAAGGCTTACCTTCCTGCACAAAAACAACCCTCTGGGGCTTTTTCCTCCTTCTACTTGTGCAGGAGAATGCAGCACACATAGAAGGAGGAAAAAGTGAGGAGAAATAAACATATATCTCCTCCTTATGCTTCCAATGGTAATGCACCAAAAGGCATGGGTGGATGAGTGGGAACACTCAAACTCAAGCCATGCAACACCTTCCCAGGGCAGAGTAACACAAGGCACCAACTTGCACTCCCGCATGTTACTCCACATTTTCGATGCCGCACGGAGCCACACATGGTGGTTCTGTGGGGCATTATAAAACTCACTTATTGGCTTGTGTTGCTCTTGCACCAGCTTGTGTGATGCAAGGGCAATGCAAGTTCTTAGTAAATCTGACCCCTTGTGTTAGTAACAGGACCAAGAACAGACTGTTTATTCAATGTCCGAAGCATTGTTAGTGTAAGCATCACATTGTATTCCATCAGGTGAAAGGAAGGTGATTTCATGCAATTTATAACAAGGGGATATGTAACAGCTGGATGTACAAACCTTTTAGCTGCTGCCAATCCTGTGGTTCTCTAATTTTGTGGGTTTGCTAATGCTAAAACCGTTTTCCCTAAGTACAAAATCCATTAGAAAGTTAGTAAAGTTTAACGGATTCCTAAAATGGGTCTGTGACTGAAAACCAAATCGAAATTTGGAAGGGGCATGTTGTGGGCATTCCTTAAAAATTGCAATTCAGTAGCATAAGTATTACTGGTTTGTAATCCTAATTCCTTTTGCAAACCATTTAAAAGGTAAGGACCAAATTGAGTTTGTAACTCTTTTGAAAAGGGGAAGTGTTGCTCTTTGGACCTCTTGCTCTTTGACAATTTTTGTAAATGTGTAAGGGAAGTAGGAACTGGTCCAGGAGTAGATTTATGAAAAATTGAATGCTTTCAAACAAAAAAAGGCTCCTTTTGTAAAACACAGTCACAGAAATGGTTGTCTGCTGGCCAATGCAGGCCACAATCCCTGTCATTTCAGCCAATTGGACTGAGTCATAAATTGTGAACTACCTCATAAATATTAATGAGGTAAACTTGAATGTAACTAACTCAATTCCTAATTGGAATTGTGTGAACCGACCAATTGTTACACAGGTCGGTTTGACAAAATTCCACACTGGTAGCAGAAATACAGGTTGCAAATTGCAACCAGTATTTTTGACCAGTGCCATGGTACATTTGGTCGCTAATCCATTAAACAAAAACAAGCAAACTGTCCAGGTGACAAATTACTTTTTAGACATATCATGCTATGAATCAGTGAAATGAGTCCCATGTACAGTGTATGTAGGACATGTCTTTCAAGAGAACTGATTGAATTAGGATTTTTGGTAGCCAGAGCCACGGAAGGGCACATACACAGGTACTTGATGTAACATGATCCAGATCAACTATGTATGTGACTACTGAAGAATACACTCACCTATTAGGCAGCTCTCCGTCCCAATATTGTATCTAAATATGTGTACTTGGATCTTTACAGGGCTTGGAGTCTTTTTACCTTCATCCCTGAAAGTGTGAACCATGTTGTCTCAGTTTTGGGCTATATATTGTTTTCTCTGTCCTCTTGACTCTTCCCTCTGGAGTGTGATGCTTTCAGCTTCCGCCCAATGGAGGGTTGCTCTAAACCACGTTATTATTGTGGGGAATCACTTGCTTTCCATCTCATGGCCCTTTTTGCCAGCAATATTGATAAAACTAGGAATTCAGTTTTTGTGCTCCCTTTTTTAGAGCGATAAAAAGCCAGAGGATACAGCTCTGTAGGTCACAAAGGTTTGTGAGGCATAATATAGCTGGCAGGTTATCAGTCTCACTGGTCAGTACCCAGTTACAGTGGGGAAATCCTGCATCATGTGCTTGAATTCTGCTTATGGTGAGTATCAATCCGGAAACTTAGATCTGGCTCAAGCAAAATATTTGTTTATTTTGTTTTGTTATATTTTTGGGGGTGTGTGTGGGTCAGTGCAGCAAATTGAAATGGATATTTGTCTCTGGGACTAAGGAAAACTGCATATAGCTATACCAGACTTCTTTCCCTCTCTTTAGCATGAAGAGCTAGATCCTCCTCAGTTACCTAAGTCTCTCTGAGTTTCGATAGGGACATTGTCATGTGCAATTGGATTGCATTGGGTAGCCAAATGATTAGTCTTCAATGGTATATGAGTCGTTTTGATGTCCCTGCAAACCTAAAAAAACACACAGAAATTTGAGAAAAAGGTGATTTTTTTCAGCTAAATTTGAGGTTTGCAGGGGATTCTGGGTAGGAAAATGTTGGGGGATCGACGCAAGCCATACCTCGCTAGACTCCCCGGGTGTCTACTTTTCAAAAATGTGTGGGTTTGGAAGTTTATCAAGATGGCCACCGAGCCCGCGGCCAAAAACTCATGGGACACCCCTAGCAAAACCAGGTTGTTTTATGATAGGTAATTTTGATGTTGCCTCAATAGGTTTTGGGCCCTTGCCTGTCACGGGTACTTGACCCACCCAGGCGAATGTGGTAGCATTTTTATCGGGAGACCTGGGGGAATGCTGGGTGGGAGGAAATTAGTGGATCCACATAGATTCCAGTACTTTCCCACACAGAAATTTGAGAAAAAAGTGATTTTTTTCAACTAAATTTGAGGTTTGCAGGGGATTCTGGGTAGGAAAACTTTAGGGGACCCATGCAAGCCATACGTCGCTGGACTCCCCCGGGTGTCTAGGTTTCAGAAATGTGTGGGTTTGGTAGGTTTCCCTAGATGGCCGCCGAGCCCGGGGCCGAAAACTCATGGGACACCCCTTGCAAAACCAGGTTGTTTTGTGATAGGTAATTTTGATGTCGCCTCAATAGGTTTTGGACCCTTGCCTGTTGTGGGTACTTGACCCACCCACGCGAGTGAGGTATCATTTTTATTGGGAGACCTGGGGGAATGCTGGGTGGGAAGAAATGTGTGGATCCACGTAGATTCCAGAACTTTCCCACACAGAAATGTGAGAAAAAGTGATTTTTTTCTGCTAAATTTGAGGTTTGCAGGGGATTCTGGTTAGGAAAACTTTAAGGGACCCACGCAAGCTATACCTCGCTGGACTCCCCCGGGTGTCTAGTTTTCAGAAATGTGTGTGTTTGGTAGGGTTCCCTAGATGGCTTCCGAGCTCGGGCCAAAAACTCATGGGACCCCCTTGCAAAACCAGGTTGTTTTGTGATAGGTCATTTTGATGTCACCTCAATAGGTTTCGGGCCCTTGCCTTTCGTGGGTACTTGACCCACCCATGCGAGTGAGATATCATTTTTATCAGGAGACCTTGGGGAACACTGGGTGGTTGGAAATTCATGGATCCACATAGATTCCACAACTTTCCCACACAGAAATTTCTGCAAAAAAAGTGATTTTGTCAGCTAAATTTGAGGTTTGCAGGGGATTCTGGGTAGGAAAACTTTAGGGGACCCATGCAAGCTATACCTCGGTGTACTCCCCCGGATGTCAAGTTTCCAGAAATGTGTGGGTTTGGTAGGTTTCCCTAGATGGTCGCCGAGCCCAGGGTCGAAAACTCATGGGACCCCCCTTGCAAAACCAGGTTGGTTTGTGATAGGTAATTTTGATGTCGCCTCAATAGGTTTTTGGCCCTTGCCTGTCACGGGTCCTTGATCCACCCATGCAAGTGAGGTACCATATTTCTTGGAAGACTTTGGGGAACGCGGAGTGAGTGGAAATTTATGGATCCAGGCAGATTCCAGAACTTTTCAAAACAGAAATGTGAGGAAAATGTGTTTTTTTGGACAATTTTTTAGGTTTGCAAGGGATTCTGGGTAACAGAACCTGGTGAGAGGCAGTCATGTCACCTCATCCTATATTCCCCTGGGTGTCTAGTTTTAAAAAATGTATAGGTTTGCAAGGTTTCCCTAAGTGCCGGCAGAGCTAGGGTTAAAAAACTACAGCTAGGCACTTTGCCAAAAAAGGGTCATTTTTCACTGTGAAATTGTGGTGTGTCCTTGTTGCGTTTTGCGCCGTTTCCTGTCACGGGCACTAGGCCTACCCACACAAGTGAGTTACCATTTTTCCCAGAAGATATTGGGGAACGCGGGGTGAGTGGAAATTTGTGGATCCACGCAGATTCCAGAACTTTCCACCACAGAAATGTGAGGAAAATGTGTTTTTTGACAATTTTATAGGTTTGCAAGGGATTCTGGGTAACAGAACCTGGTGAGAGGCAGTCAAGTCACCCCATCCTGTATTCCACTGGGTGTCTAGTTTTAAAAAATGTATAGGTTTGCTAGGTTTCCATAGGTGCCGGCAGAGCAAGAGTTCAAAAACTACAGCTAGGCACTTTTCCAAAAAAGGGTCATTTTTCACTGTGAAATTGTGGTGTGTCCACGTTGCGTTTTGCCCCGTTTCCTGTCGCTGGCACTAGGCCTACCCACACAAGTGAGGTACCGTTTTTCTCTGAAGATTTTGGGGAACGCGGGGTGAGTGGAAATTTGTGGATCCACGCAGATTCCAGAACTTTTCACCACAGAAATGTGAGGAACATGTGTTTTTTGACATTTTTTAGGTTTGCAAGGGATTCTGGGTTACAGAACCTGGTGAGAGGCAGTCAAGTCACCCCATCCTGTATTCCACTGGGTGTCTAGTTTTAAAAAATGTATAGGTTGGCTAGGATTCCATAGGTGCCGGCAGAGCAAGGGTTCAAAAACTACAGCTAGGCACTTTGCAAAAAAAGGGTCATTTTTCACTGTGAAATTGTGGTGTGTCCACGTTGCGTTTTGCGTCGTTTCCTTTCGCGGGCACTATGCCTACCCACACAAGTGAGGTACCATTTTTCAAGGAAGACTTCTGGGAATGCGGGGTGAGTGGAAATTTGTGGATCCATGCAGATTTTAGAACTTTCCACCACAGAAATGTGAGGAAAATGTGTTTTTTTTTTCCAATTGTTGAGGGTTGCTAGGGATTCTGGGTAACGGAACCTGGTGAGAGGCAGTCATGTCACCCCATCCTGGATTCCCCTGGGTGTCTAGTTTTCAAAAACATATAGGTTTGCTAGGTTTCCCTAGGTACCGGCAGAGCTAGGGTTAAAAAACTACAGCTAGGCACTTTGCAAAAAAAGGGTAATTTTCTCATTGTGAAAATGTGGTGTGTTTGCGTTGCATTGTGGGCCGTTTCCTGTCGTGGGCACTAAGCCAACCCACGTAAGTGAGGTACCGTTTTTATTGGGAGACTTAGGGTAATTCAGATTTGTAAAGCAACTGTTATTACTTATTGACTTTTGATGCATTTATGCCTTCCAAATGAAAGACAATGTGTAAAGAAAAAGTAATTTTGAAAAATGATCGATAATTCTCATGCTAGTATGAGTATTCACGATTTCGGAAATGTGCAAATATCTACTGTTTCTAAACTCTATATTGTGTTCCCATTTCAGAAATACATAGGTGTCTTTCATACCAATTTTTCCATGTATACATTTTCCCATAATAATTGCTATATACTGGTACATAATAAAAAACCATTGCAAGTCGCTGCTCAGTTTTTGGCTCTGGGTTCGTCGGGTTCTTGGTGAACCTACAAGTCCTATATAGCCTCACAACCAGGAAAGTCCACCAGATGTAACGGTATATTGCTTTCAAACAGTTGTCATAATTAGAAGAAGTTACATGCGAAAACGTTGGCACAAAAGGCTGTTTTTGAAGGATCTACACAAATGATCCGTTGCTGAATTCAGAATTTTGTCTACTTTTTTAAAATGTATAGCTTTCCGGGATCCATTATTGCTTTCATAACCATTTCTAACATTAACTGGAAGGAGGTTGAAAGCACAAAAAATAGCAAAAATAGGCAATGTCCCAGAAAAATGCCAAAACTGTGTAAACAATTTTGGTTTTCTGACAAAAGTCTGTTTGTCCCTGAAAGCTAGGAGGATGGTGATTTCAGCACAACAACTCCTTTTTTGATACCATTTGCAGGGAAAAAAACAGACGTTTCATCTGTAGCCCTTTTTTAGCATTTTTCCCCCCAAAAACTAAATTTAGCTGTATTTTGGCTAATTTCTGGGTCCCCTCCAGGGGAATCCACAAACCCTGGGTACCATTAGAATCACCATTATATTGGAAAAAAAGGTAGCAAATTTGGTTTGGATACCTTGGGCCTTATGTAGGTGGGCTGGCATTTACCACTTCATAAATACCGAATCATACCGATTCGGTATTTATGAAGTGGTAAATGCTATGTAGGTAATTGGTCGGTAAATATTACCGATTCGGAAAAATTCGGTAATTACCGAATCGGTATTTACCGATTCGGTAATGAGGCATACCTTCCCATTGATGGGAAGGCATGCCTCATTACCGAATCGGTAAATACCGATTCGGTAATGGGGGAGCACATGCAAGGGTGGCAGGGTGTCACATTGACACCCTGTTGCACCCCTGATTCGGCCATGTGTGCACATGTGGCACACATACATGCCCTAAGGGCATGTATGTCTGCCACATTGCACACATCTACGGGCAAAATATTGCATTTACACACATATTCGTCATTTACCACCAACTATTAGTTGGTGGTAAATAACGAATCCCCACACACACCACACAGTCCCCCTACATCTCATTTCTGTATTCGGAATTTACCGAATCGGTAAAATTACCGAATCGGTAATTTTACCGAATCGGTAATTTTACCGAATCGGTAAATTCCGAATACAGAAATTCTCCCCCTACATCTCAAAAGCCAAAATACCGGTCGGTAACGGTATAATTACCGAAAATCGGCCGTTACCGACCAGTATTTGGCTTCCTACATGAGGCCCCTTATGTGGTCAAAAGGTTACAGGGGCCTAAGTGCAAACTACCCCAAATAGCAAAAAAAAAGGCTTAGTACAGGAGGGAAAGGCCTAGCAGCGAAGGGGTTAAGTAACATTTTGGTGAGCCACCACCAGAGCTGCTTTGTAACTCACACTCAACACCAGCCAAAGGAAGGGGACTCCGCCTAGACGGATTCACATTTGCACTAGGAAGGTGATCAGACAAAGCAATTGTTTGGAAGTTCTGCTGAATGCCTGGTGCGGAGATCCGTCCTGAAGCAGCTGTCACAGAGGGTAAGGGACTATATCAGATCCGTTGCTGAATTCAGAATTTTGTCTACTTTTTTAAAATGTATAGCTTTCCGGGATCCATTATTGCTTTCATAACCATTTCTAACATTAACTGGAAGGAGGTTGAAAGCACAAAAAATAGCAAAAATAGGCAATGTCCCAGAAAAATGCCAAAACTGTGTAAACAATTTTGGTTTTCTGACAAAAGTCTGTTTGTCCCTGAAAGCTAGGAGGATGGTGATTTCAGCACAACAACTCCTTTTTTGATACCATTTGCAGGGAAAAAAACAGACGTTTCATCTGTAGCCCTTTTTTAGCATTTTTCCCCCCAAAAACTAAATTTAGCTGTATTTTGGCTAATTTCTGGGTCCCCTCCAGGGGAATCCACAAACCCTGGGTACCATTAGAATCACCATTATATTGGAAAAAAAGGTAGCAAATTTGGTTTGGATACCTTGGGCCTTATGTAGGTGGGCTGGCATTTACCACTTCATAAATACCGAATCATACCGATTCGGTATTTATGAAGTGGTAAATGCTATGTAGGTAATTGGTCGGTAAATATTACCGATTCGGAAAAATTCGGTAATTACCGAATCGGTATTTACCGATTCGGTAATGAGGCATACCTTCCCATTGATGGGAAGGCATGCCTCATTACCGAATCGGTAAATACCGATTCGGTAATGGGGGAGCACATGCAAGGGTGGCAGGGTGTCACATTGACACCCTGTTGCACCCCTGATTCGGCCATGTGTGCACATGTGGCACACATACATGCCCTAAGGGCATGTATGTCTGCCACATTGCACACATCTACGGGCAAAATATTGCATTTACACACATATTCGTCATTTACCACCAACTATTAGTTGGTGGTAAATAACGAATCCCCACACACACCACACAGTCCCCCTACATCTCATTTCTGTATTCGGAATTTACCGAATCGGTAAAATTACCGAATCGGTAATTTTACCGAATCGGTAATTTTACCGAATCGGTAAATTCCGAATACAGAAATTCTCCCCCTACATCTCAAAAGCCAAAATACCGGTCGGTAACGGTATAATTACCGAAAATCGGCCGTTACCGACCAGTATTTGGCTTCCTACATGAGGCCCCTTATGTGGTCAAAAGGTTACAGGGGCCTAAGTGCAAACTACCCCAAATAGCAAAAAAAAAGGCTTAGTACAGGAGGGAAAGGCCTAGCAGCGAAGGGGTTAAGTAACATTTTGGTGAGCCACCACCAGAGCTGCTTTGTAACTCACACTCAACACCAGCCAAAGGAAGGGGACTCCGCCTAGACGGATTCACATTTGCACTAGGAAGGTGATCAGACAAAGCAATTGTTTGGAAGTTCTGCTGAATGCCTGGTGCGGAGATCCGTCCTGAAGCAGCTGTCACAGAGGGTAAGGGACTATATCAGCACCTTAGTAAAGCATGTGGCGTGAAGCATCAAAACATAATCTGAGGGCCCTGTCACTGACAGAATCAGGCATATTATCTATTTTATATGCCCTAGCTGAGTATTCGCCAGGCGGCATTGGAGGCAATCCCGTGGAATTCACATTTTTCAATAGCACACTGCAAAGGTGAATATTTATTGTATTTATTGTCAGAGTCGACACTTCAATCTTATTGTTTAGTCTAAAAGGGTTTCTCAGTGTCACTGGTTTTCCAACGCCTTTGGTATCCAAAAGAAGTGAGAGGTGCTGGTCATTTTGACCGCTGAGTGTAACACAGATGGCATGCTTAGCCTTTGGGTGTGGTCCAGGTTGCAATTTAGGGAAAATATTTGAACCTGGGAGATTAGGTGTAACTTGTGTTTGGCCACGATGGTCCTGTGGTTCTGGAGTTATTTATTTATTTCAGCAAACTATTGTTATTGTCTTTGTTCCAGAGCAGATATTGACAGACTATCTGGCCCCCTTAGTCCTGTGTACCAAGCATATCTTTCCCTGAACACAGGATAGCATGTGCTAGGAGAGGACTAAGCAATTGTTTTTACAAGGTCAGTTTTTCCCTGTAAGTTTTTTAGGTGTTAGACTGCTGGATTTGATACAGATGGTATGCTTATCCCCTGGGTGTATTACAGGGTGCAAAAGTGTATGTGTGATGTTATGGTGCTGTAAAATTACTGCAAATTGTGTTTTGTCCTAAGTATTGTGTTTTGTTGATGACTTAGTGCCTCAAATGAAGAGGCTGCTGGTATTCATCAACTGTAATTGATACCAGGAGTCAATATTGTTCTGATACTATTTTTATTAATACTGATTTTATTGACAAATTGCACTTTGTATGTTGCAACCCCTTCATATGAATTGTTTATTTGTGTTTAGGAAACATTCATTAGTTGATTCATCTGTACACAGTGCTGAGCTTGTAGGTACGTAATTAGAAACTGTAAACCCTCCATTGTATATTTACCCCACGATTCAGATCAAAACCAGAGAGTCCCTAAAAAATAAAAAATAAAAGAAGCAGCTAAGGTGTCTTGTCCTCTAAAACTACCAAACTTATCATGGAGACACCATTAAAACATATTCAAACTCTATTCTCCACACAGGCTAAACAATTTAATAAGGTTTGCCAAAAATGGCACACACACAAAGGCACATATATGTCCTTGGCCGAAGGAGAGAATGTTTGACACTTACAAACTTGAACACATGAGAACATGCATACTAACCAATAGCACAATTCAAAAGAAAGATAAGAGTGTTGTAAAGTGAAACAACGATGTGATTAAGCATTTACTAAAGACATTAATTCCCCTCTTATAGATCATGTTTTCTCTGTTATGTTGACCGAAGTTCGGACTCCATTTTGTATTGTCATGCTTCCACGTGTTCCCCACGAGAAGAGTCCAACCTCTGTGTTAGTTGCTCTTGTAATCTGCCTAGTAACAGTCTATAAATAGCTCCTTTGTCCATCTGGCACATGCCCAGACTTGACCGCATCTGTTATCAGTTAGCCTTGCTTGACCATGTTTTCGCGGGCTCAAGGAGTGTGTTAGCTCCGCCCACATATTGATTCAGTATCGAAAATGACCAGAAATGGTAATGTTCTTCAGCCTCATGTTGTATCCACCCACTTATGAGCCCCTCTGTTGTGTATAAAAGGGGACTGTGTACGCAAGTTCTTTGTGCTACTCTATGCAATACTGAAGAGTGTTGTGTGGATTGTAGGACCACCCTTAAGGGTTAATAAATGCTGTCTTTGTACTTTGCAGTTTCCGTGCCAACTTCCTTATAGATTCCATTACAGGAGAGCGAACCCTTGTGTCCTGCGGGCCTAGCTGGGGCCTGTATTCATCAATTGGCGCCCGTCACGTGGGGCTCATCGGCGACTCGGATGCCCGAAGGACTGGTCGCGACGAAGGTGAGGAATTTGACCGGGGACGTGATCACTGCCCGCGGCGTCTTAGCCCTGGCATCCCGAGGTTTTTCTTCCTTCCCTTCCGAGCTGACCGTCTGGGTGGCGCCGGTCCTCGACTGAGACCTCTTCTGTCGGTCTTGCCGTGAAAGCCGTTTGGGCGATTGTGGAGCTTGGCAGTTGGAATCTGGACTCTTGATTGGTAAGAACCGGTGTACGGTACTTGCTCCGAGTTTTTGAAGCCTGATCTGGCTATTTGAGTTTGATTTGTGATGACTAGTCATATTTTGAATTTGTCTTTGTGAATATATATGCGTTGCAACACATATAGGCAGGTAATGTGGAGAGATTTCTCCGGAGCTGTGTAACTTTGAACGGCGCAACGATTAAGTGCCATTTTTCTATAATATTGCATATTTTGCATTATTTCTGAGCATGCCTGCTTTCAGCGCACTCCGTAAGTGGTGCTGCTGTTTCGGAAACCGGTTGAACATCGAGGAATCTGCTCCAGCTCCCCCAGAGGGGACTCCTAATAGGGATATGTATGTGAAGCATGGTCTTTCTTCCATAATGTACAGCACAGTATGGAGGAAATATACAAAAAAAGATCCTGAGTTACGATGGCCTTTGTATGGATCGTTTGATATACGTAAGATTGAGTACGTGGAACAGTGTATGTGTAAGCGGCGTGCTCGTCAGGATATGTTTGAGTGTGTGCGGTTGTGGGTGAAGGAGGTGCGTGAGCGAGAGAAGCGTGAGAAAGCGCTGTTTGATAAAGAACAACGGAAGAATGATCATGTGCGAGCACAGGAAGCGAAGCGTCGGGAGGACAGAGAGCAGACGGACAGGCAAGAGAAGGAGCGTAGGCTACAAGTTTCGGGTCAATACGCTGTTCGGCAGCCACTTTATCCTGTCCTTAATAATCTTGATGATGATTTTTATTTACTAGATCGCTCTCCGCCCCCTTATGTTGGCGCATCTGCTCCGAGGCCACAAGATTCTGTCCCGGGTCCGGGTAAGGTAGATACGCGGTCCATGTTATCGGCTGAGCATATGGCTGAGCTTCGGCAAATTTCCTTCCGTGCACTTAAGGGTAAGGTGTCCGTGGATGAATTGTTCCATACTTGGGGGTCGTGGCAGGATAGAGAGAGATTGTATTTTTTGAACCATTTCGCTGAGGAAGTGATTGCTGCTTTTCGGAAATATTCTAGTGTCTTTGAGCCTGAAGAAGTGACATCGGATGCCAAAGCATTGCATGATGGTGTTTTTTCTCCCTCTAAGGCTCCTGATACGGCTCGGCGGCTATTCGCCTTGCGGGACGCGGTACTGGCCCATAGAGAAAAAGCGCGCCAACGAGCAGGGGAGGAGACGCAGTCGGATTCGTGTACTGCAGAAGGCCACTCATCCACCTCTCAATCAGATAAGAGCGATCTAGTGCATGCTAAGCCAATGCGTGAGGCGGCGCCTTTGTATGTTCCTCCTAAAGGAGCGGGGACTAGCTCGGACATTACCTCCGCCGATGCTAAGGGATATTTTGTGTATAATTGGGTTTACACTCCATGGCATAGGGCTGATGTTATGGCATTGAAGAATGCGCTGCCCGACCCCCGCAAGAATCCAGCGGCCTTCTATGAAGAAGTCGAGGGGGCCTTGAATTCTTGCGTCATGACTTTAGCAGACATAGATTTGTTCTTTGGGCTTATTCTACCACCAGACATGTGGCGATCTGTGCGGAAGGTAGATGATGTTGCCACTTTTAAGGCTCGATGGTCTGAATTGGAAGATGAGGATAGGGAGCGGAAGCCTGCGCAGAAACCGCCCCAGAGTATTTTAGATCTCCCTGCTGCTATTGTGACTAAGTTGAAGACAATTATCCCCCCTAAAAAGATTGACTGGAATATGTTAGCTGCATGTAAACAGAAAGTTGACGAGTCAGTTGCGGACTTTTTTACGCGCTTTGAGGAGACGTTTCATGATTTTAGTGGCCAGTCGCTTACTGACGATACGGGTCGCCACCTTTTTGCGGATAAATATGTGGCTAATCTGCTGCCGGCAGTTGCGGCCCGTCTAAAAGCGAGCGAGAGTTCTTGGTCCTCCGCTACACCGACGGCCCTCCTGACTATCGCCCAGTATTATGAGCGTCAGGAGCAAGAAGCAAAGGGCCAGGAGGAAAAGAAATCGAAAGATTTGAAAACAAAGGTGATGTTGGCACAAGTCTATGGCCCGCCCCGACGGGGTAGTAATAGAGGTAGGGGAGGATCTTATGGTCCTCCCTTGGGCCGATCTGATTTAAATAGGAACCAATGTGCGTATTGTAAGCAATCGGGTCATTGGGCTAGGGACTGCCCGGTGTTGCATGCATCGCGTCAGGGGCATACCTCTGGTGGCCCGCGAGGTAGAGGGAGTTTCTCGAACTTTCGAGGGAATTCTAACGAACAGGCTCGTTTTGACTCTGCTGGGCAGCACCGAGATAGATCAAATGTTTTCGATCGCCAGCATCAGTATCAAGCATCAGGAATTGACCGGTCGGGGTACCATGACTCTCAGCATGCATAGGATTGCGTTGGATGGGGGTTAGAATCAGTTGAGGTGCCGGTCGATCAGAAGGGCCCTTATGTATCGGCTGAGGTTTTGGGCTTTACTGATCAGTTCCTAGTGGATACAGGAGCGACACGTAGTGCGCTATCTAAGCAATTGGTTCCGGGGGCTCCCCCATCCGGCTTAATGGTCACATCGGTAGGGTTCGATGGTACACTCTCCCGAAGCCCTCTTTCACAGCCCCTCATGTTTAAGGTTGATTCTTTTTCTGCACCCTGTCCGTTTCTGCTTGCCCCGTACACACCGGACAACATTATGGGTCTTGATATGTTAAAGCATTTTAGGGCTACGATCCGTTGCTCCCCTGCTGGTGTACGGGTAATATTGAATGACAATTACCCCCGATCAGAACGAATGTGTACGATGTCAGAGGATGCGCTGTTAGCTACCCTCCCTCGTGCTTTGTGGGCAACTTCGGATACTGATGTAGGACAGATGGTGATTCCACCGGTCCACATCAGCGTCCAGGAGGGGGCGGTGTTACCTCGCCTCCCACAGTACCGTATTTCCCAGGAGGGTGAGGAGGCTCTCATACAGATAGTGCAGGATTTGATAACGGTTGGGGTAGTCGAGGAAGTCCCCTACAACATTTGTAACAGTCCGATTCTTCCTATACTGAAAAAGGATACGGATGCCAGAGTTTATCGGTTCATAATTGATTTGAGAGAAGTGAACAAGATCGTGATACCTCAATACCCAGTGGTTTCCGATATCACGACGTTGCTTACCTTGGTCCCGCCTACGGCGACCATGTTCTCAGTGATTGATTTGAAGAATGCCTTCTTTTCCATTCCCATTCACCCTGATAGCCGATATCTTTTTGGGTTTACATTAAATAATAGATCTTATCGTTTCTGTAGGATTCCCCAGGGCTATACAGAAAGCCCTAGCATTTACAGTCAGGCTTTGAAACGACAATTGGATTCTTTTGCTCTGCTCGAGGGGGTCGCCCTAGTTCAATATGTCGATGACATCTTGCTGGCGGCTGACACCCTGGAGTTGTGTGAAAAAAGTACGTTATCCTTACTTTCCTTTTTAGCGTCCCACAATCATAAGGTATCTAGGAAGAAATTGCAATTCTGTAGACCAAAGGTGACTTATTTGGGTCACCTTTTGTCTAAGGAGGGACGTGCACTCACACCGGATCGTATCCAAGTAATTTTGGATACACCGAGACCATCCACACAGAAGGATGTGCGTGCATTTTTGGGCCTTGTTTCTTTTTGCAGACAGTGGATATTGGGGTTTTCGCACATAGCTAAGCCATTGTTAGCCCTTTTGACAAAGGACACGCCTATCCCAATCCCTTGGTCAGATGAGTGTGATACTGCTTTTCAGCAACTACGACAGGCCCTTTGTTCAGCACCAGTGTTAGGAACCCCTGATTATGCAAAACCCTTTTCGTTGTATGTGCATGAGAAAGATGGATGTGCATTGTCAGTTTTAGTGCAGATGCACGGCGATAAGCAGCATCCATGTGCATATTTTTCGGCTGTACTTGATCCTGTTGCCCGAGCATTACCAGGGTGTTTTCGCTCGGTTGCGGCGACAGCTGTGTCAATACGCCAAAGTGAGGGAATTGTGTTATCTCATAAGTTGTTGGTATTAGTCCCCCATGCTGTCGATGCCCTACTCAATCAAACGAAGACGCAGCATTTGACCAGCGCCCGTTTAACAGGATATGAGTTGACACTTCTGGCTCCTCATATTACGTTAAAAAGGTGCGTAACGTTAAACCCGGCAACATTGTTGCCATACCCCGAAACCCAGCCTGAGGCGCGGAAAGCGCATGATTGTATTCTCGTGACTGAGGAACAAACAAAGGGTCGTATTGATCTCCAGGATACGCCCTTTCCAGATGTAGATGGGGAACTGTGGGTGGATGGATCCTGTCTGAAGCTGCCAGATGGTACGGCTTCAGCAGCGTATGCGATTACCACATTGCAAACGATAGTGGAGACAGCACGCATACCACAGAAGTCAGCTCAAGCAGCGGAACTGATAGCATTAACACGAGCATGTGAGCTCAGTACAGGACTATGTGTGAATGTTTATACAGATAGCCGCTATGCCTTCGGAGTAGCGCATGACTTCGGCCTACTCTGGAAGGAGAGAGGGTTTTTGACGTCACATGGAGTACAGATAATGCATGGAGAGTTAGTTCATAACCTTTTAACTGCATTGACATACCCAAAGAAAATTGCTATCGTTAAGTGTAGCGCCCATAGGAAAGTAGTTGACAAAGTTGGAGAAGGGAATGCGTTGGCAGATCGAGTAGCACGGGAAACTGCGATGCAGCCCGGTACTACTGCCGTGTATGTAGTGAATTCACAGGTGGAAAGATGGCATGATGCGAAGGAGGAAGTGCGAGAAATGCAAAGGACCGCTTCTGACAAAGAGCGGGAACAATGGGCTACTGAGGGAGAATTGGATGATGAGGGTTGCTGGAGAAATAAGCAGATGGATAGATGGAAATTACCTACGGCTTTTGTACAGCCTATGGTTCAGATGGCACATGGGCTAGCACATGTTGGAGCTTCTGCAATTGTGAAATTGCTTACCCAAGTCTGGGAGCATCCAGAGATTGCTAGCACAGCGAAGAGGGTGGTGCAGACCTGTATGATCTGCCTGAGGTACAACCCAGGAAAGGGTACTCGAACTCCAGCAGGAGGATTTGTGACACCTACTGCACCCTTTGAGGTTCTGCAGATGGATTACATCCAGCTTGAGCGCTGTAATAATCTGAAGTATGTTCTAGTAGTGGTCTGCGCTTTCAGCAAATGGGTTGAAGCGTACCCTACGAAAGACAATACTGCGATGACTACTGCGAAGCTGCTGCTGAAGGAGTTTTTCCCCCGATATGGTGTTTGTAGACTTCTGTGGAGCGATAATGGCCCTCACTTTGTAGCGGACGTTATAAAGTATGTCTTGAAGGGTCTAGGCATCACTCAGAAGTTCCACGCCGTGTTTCACCCTCAGTCTGCAGGCCTAGTTGAGAAGTATAATGGTACACTGAAGCTTAAGATCGCCAAAATTCAAGCTTCGACGTCTTTGACTTGGCCAGACGCTCTGCCACTGGCGTTATTGTCAATTAGATCGGTACCACACTCTCGAACTGGCCTTACACCTTACGAAATTGTTTTTGGACGCCCAATGAATATTTGGGGTCCACCAAAACCTAAGGCTGTGTATGATGTACCTTGTGTAATGATGAACGATTATCTGGCACAGTTAATGGATAACTTGGTTTCTATTCATCAACAGGTCCGAGAGGCGCTCCCTGATCGGTCTACCGGTGAAGGACATGGTCTCCGGCCTGGTGACCATGTCATGGTGAAAGTTTTCGACAGGACGAACAGCTTGGAACCGAGATGGGTGGGCCCTGAGCAGGTCCTCCTCGCAACGAGGACGGCTGTGCGAGTCTCCAACCGAAAGAATTGGATCCACTCTCTGCATTGTAGGAAGGTGCCGCCCGGATTGGTGGAACCTGCCGTGCTGACCGATCAACGAGAAATTTTGGCTGCAGAGACAGGCCGTGCTGCGGAGCCCAACGCCACTGAGGAGCTCTTTCCGGACCACGCGACTCCTGGAGGAAGGCGATATCATCTTCGACCAAGGAAGTGAGTTTTCCAGTACCGGGACATACTGTCAGAACGGCCCTTGGGTTAGTGAAACGGAGAGCCGATGAGGCAAGGGGGGGGGATCAGCCCTGCATTAGTGTAGTGACACCCGTCTTGGCCCGCTGGTGAAGAAATCAACCACTGCCCAAGGGGAAGAGTTCTGACAGACTTCTAGTTTCAGGAAGATATTGGGTTTTATTTTTGCTTTGATATGGAGAAAAAGAAAATACTTTGCGCATTAGGGTTCATGTTGACAGTAGCCATTGTTGGGATAACCACATGGTTCGTGGAGGATGTAACTCCCGCTCGGAAGATTCTTGTGTTGACAACTCCGGTGCCTGAGGAGCACTACTTTTATACATTACCGTATCAAGAGTTGAAGCATCGACAATCTTACTTGAATAACACTTTCATCCAGATGTTGCATCATACCCACGTTGCTACGAATGCTACGAACTGTTGGATATGTGGGATGATGCCAGCTCATCAGAAGAAAGGAGGAACGCCATTTATACCACTTCCTTTCTCTCATAATGGCTCTTGTAGAGCATGGTATACCTTGCTTTTTGCTACTCGGAAACCAACAGTGGGACGATTGCTCTTCAGACTCAATAAAGAATGCCATCAAGACAAAAATGGGTATCCACAAGCGAATGGGACAATTTGGGAGTGGGAAGAGTACCGACCAGACAATGAATCCATTCCCTACATCTTTACGAACACAAGAGACACTGTGGGAAAGGACAAGTTTGTAATTCAAGTAGCACAAGCTCAAGCGGACCTGTGTGTCCAGAGTGTGGGTTTTATTCCTGTTGGCGTTAGTGATTGCACTACTGTTTTGAATATTGATGGGTTGAACAATAGTACCTTCTTAGCCTCCCATAATACGTACTTTGTGTGTGGAAATAAAGGTTATTACCGTCTGCCGGCTGGGTGGTCTGGGGTATGCTATGTATCATTTCTATTACCTCCAGTATTCTTAGCTCCCGCATCTTATCATAAGGATTTGAAATTATTAAATAATGTGACTGTAAATAGGTATAAACGTACTTTATCAATTGATGATGTAGATCAGACTGACACCAGTCTGCAACAGTATATTGATTTTAACTTGGGACTGTTTTTCTTTGTTGGAGCTGCCCTGAACAGTAGGAAGATCCGAAGATTAACAAGAGTGGTAGAAGCTGTGACAAATCAGACTGCTGCTGCTCTTGGGAATCTTACGGAGGAATTACAGATCACTAGAATTGTTGCATTGCAGAATCGTATGGTATTAGATGTTATGCTAGCTGACAGAGGAGGAGCATGTAAAATTATTGGAAGTAGCTGTTGTGTGTTTATTCCTGATCATACGCCATCAGTTTATAATGCCATCAATAAACTGCATAAGATTGCAGCTGAGATCCATACGGAAAACGGCACTTGGTCCTTTTCTGGATGGTTTTGGGCGTTAATTACTGCCTGGGGATGGAAGGTTCTAACTGGTCTCTGCATTATTGTAGCGGTTCTGTTTTCATGCTGTATCTGCGTTCAGTGTGGTCCTTTACTCTGCTCATTATGTGTATCATTTTGTATCCCCGATAAGAAAGCTATTGCCAATGTCACTTATCAGAAACGTTTAGCTAAGGAAGTAGAAGAGATGATGATAATTGATATATATGATGATTATTCTAACAAGCCGGATGTCTTCAGTAAATGCTGAAAGGGTCGTCTGTTGTAAAGTGAAACAACGATGTGATTAAGCATTTACTAAAGACATTAATTCTCCTCTTATAGATCATGTTTTCTCTGTTATGTTGACCGAAGTTCGGACTCCATTTTGTATTGTCATGCTTCCACGTGTTCCCCACGAGAAGAGTCCAACCTCTGTGTTAGTTGCTCTTGTAATCTGCCTAGTAACAGTCTATAAATAGCTCCTTTGTCCATCTGGCACATGCCCAGACTTGACCGCATCTGTTATCAGTTAGCCTTGCTTGACCATGTTTTCGCGGGCTCAAGGAGTGTGTTAGCTCCGCCCACATATTGATTCAGTATCGAAAATGACCATAAATGGTAATGTTCTTCAGCCTCATGTTGTATCCACCCACTTATGAGCCCCTCTGTTGTGTATAAAAGGGGACTGTGTACGCAAGTTCTTTGTGCTACTCTATGCAATACTGAAGAGTGTTGTGTGGATTGTAGGACCACCCTTAAGGGTTAATAAATGCTGTCTTTGTACTTTGCAGTTTCCGTGCCAACTTCCTTATAGATTCCATTACAGGAGAGCGAACCCTTGTGTCCTGCGGGCCTAGCTGGGGCCTGTATTCATCAAGAGGGAGGCATTATCAGAACTATGGCCATCTTAACAGTTGTGCACTACAGATAGCAAACAAGGCATCAGTGCCTCCCTTACCATATGCAGGAATGGAGGTGCTCTCGCCTGCTCTCCTCGCATTAGGATACTCTAATCCGCCCCCACCGAACAGGCATGAATGACTAATAGTTCACAAAAAAGGAGTATTCTGTTCCTCAAGGGCTTCCAATGAGGGGCTCTTTGGCGGAGATTTTGTTCCTTGCCAATTAGTGAGGTGTGAGTGAGGGGCCTAGAAAGTGTAGGTGTGTGTGAAGAATGAAAGTTAAAACAGTTTAGGTAACCAATATAATTTATTTAACTCTGGTTCCTACCTGATTAAAAGAAAAAGGAGAGGCGGTTTTGTGAGACATAATGGATCAGAACAAAGTGGCACTCTACTCCAATAGGTCAACATGTTTCTTGCCTTGACAGCCCTGCCGGGTCTATGGCAATTCGTCAGGACCAAAAATATAATGTGAGACTACCTATACACCTAGTATATGTGAAAAAACTACCTACCACTTAATGTATTGCTGCAGGTTAGATACCCTTAAGTGTGTTCAAATCAATCTATAAAGCCACGCCTCAACAGTATCCGGCGGGCTAGGACACCAGCGGGCTCAGCATCCCAAAAAGGCAGTGTCGAAGTACTTAGGACCTACCCATCCCCGTCGGAACATTATATTTTAGCCCATTGGGTATTGCAGCGCCAACCCAACGAGCAGCAGGCCCAATGATGAAGCATGACACCTAGCTGGCTGGGTGTGTGAGGGCCCTAGTTCCCGAAAAAAGGAATTCCCCTTAGGACCCACATTAGTGGTTTGAGGTGACGGGTATAACTGTCCTCTCGGTATGCATTCTCATATATATCTCTCTCTTTTTTCTTATCAATTTAACCCATGAGGAACAGCATACTCCTTTTTTGTGAATTGTAGCTTGGGCACTGTATGCTGGACCTCTCCAAAAGCCCGTAATCCCCCCTTTGTTAATGAATGACTAATAGGCCAGCAGGTTGAAGCACTCACAGAGCAACCCCACTCCGGCTCGACCCCCCATTCTGTTGTGCCTGACAAATAGAACCTCAACGTTGTAGAGAACACATACCCTCACTGATTTGGGTGACCACATACGAGTGACAGGGAGGTTTGTAGTGGTTCTAGACAGTGATATCACTAAAGGGAGTGAGGAAGGGGGCCCCAGTCCTTTGAGATCCAATGATGAGGGTGTAGCCACAGGACTTGCGCAGGTAGCCGAGGAAACAACAAAAAAGGAATGTGAGTTCAAAGCCCGACCAAAAAGAACAGTGCATAGCTCATAATGAGGAGGCATTCTAGATGGGATGGAGAAGAAAGGTGGCTCTAAGGAGAGAAAGAGAAAGAGCTTGAACCCAGGAAGCACAGCAAGAACAAAACAGCACGTCCTCAACATGAGGAGAGCAGGGGTAGGCAAAGGTCACCGACTGAGGAAGAGGTAGAATTAGATGAGAGACTTCTGGCTGCGATTCAAGCCTCACCAAACTTTCAACTAAGGAGAGTGCTGACCAGAAAATCAGGGGCCAAGGTAGCCTGGTGCTAACCCAAATCAAGACATAGGAAAACAGGATGGCACCTTTGTGTGTGCACAAGGAGAGCAGCGACTAAGATGTATGCTGCTTCACCCAAACACACAATATGGATTGACTGACCCAAGGGAGATAATGGCCAGAGAGGAAAGCGAGACATTTGGGCAGCCATTCTTCCACCTGCTAGCATGCTGGATCAAGGGAAAAGACCAGTACTCTAGACCCTGGCTGAGGAAGGGATCCTTCGAACCAGAGGACATGGCCATAGTGGAGGACTGCATCCGGCATGGAGAAAGAGATCCAGAGTGGAGATATCCTATATCCAAGAATGCCTAGAAAGATGGGCCATGTTAAGGAGGAACCGGTACTCAAAACAAAGATATACCCTCTGCTACAGAAAGACACGTCAGGGACCATCTATGTGCTGTAGGCTCAAATAGATAAAGAGGAGCTAAGGACAAAATTACTGCCACTGATGGAAGGAGAGGGAAAATGGATCTCATGCTTTGGGAAGAACACAACAGGAATAAACCTAGCGATAGGCGAAATCAAAATTCTGCGAAATAGTCTTATTGGAGAGCTGACCAACACCTGTTTGCCCAATTTGGCATACCAGCAATTATGCTGACAAACACTGTGCATGACAGAGCCAATTTCAATTCATACAGCATTGTACATGGACGGCCCTGAGGAAGATGTTCCCTCACTGCCCTGTTGTAGGAGGGCTAACGGCTGAGACTATGAAGCCAAGGGAAACAAAAACTGGTTTTCTGGATAGGATGAGGGAGCAATGGGGACAAGAGATAGGACAGCTGTAGACTGACAAGGACCCACAAGTTGCATTGTTTTCCAGTAGTCTAAAAAAATAGCTGCCCACCTTGATACAAAGTGGATTGTACAGTATAGTTGGGTTAGACACCAAACCCAGGTGGCAGATACAAGCCCATATATTGCATTACCACACAAAGAAACAAGAGAAGGATAGAGAGAAACAGGAGAAAGCCCAGAGAGGCACTGCCAAATTGGTCCCACACAAATTGAAACAGGCCGCCCTTGAGTGAGCTGCATTAGCCGCAACCATACACATGGCACCAGTTTTAAAGGGGGCTCCAACACAGAACCCAAGAGGGTTTCAAGTAGGCCAGGGCCAAGTAGGCATGGGCAGAGTTCGCAAAGTGACCAAAAAACTCACTATGCACAGTTCTACAAGCGGCGGAGTGCGTAATGTCTCACCCTTTGTGCTTGATTTTAGCGCCCGGTGTTTGTCCCGCACTGTAAAATTAGTGCGAATGGCACCACGTGCACCGCAAGAGTGTGCTGCTTCTCTCTGCTGCTCGAGTAGATATTCTACTCGAGCGGCAGTTTCCTCGACGCAAACGGAAGGTTTCTCAACGCGAGCAGTAGCAACCATCCGTGACCACTCCCATTGAGAAATCTCACCCAGAAGTGGTCTGGAGTAAGATTTTCCTCGCTCGCCAACTTAACGTTGGTTAGCGGGAGCCAAGAAAAAACTCTGCTACGCTCTGCGGAATTTTTCAGAACTCCGTGCTCTATGCGGAGTGGGAAAAACTCTGCAAACTCTGCTAGCGGGCAGAATTTCACACTTAGCCCTAGATTCAACCTAGTTTTTGAGGCAGAGGCCATGGAGGTTGGAAGTAACCAGACATTAGGAAATGTTACTATTGCCACAGGATGGGACATCTGGAGGATCGATGGAGGTTGAAAGCATACCACGAACAGAGATTGATGGGCCAGGGTCAGGGACCACAAAATCCTAATTCCCAGTATCAAGCTAAGGGAATCCCTTATACACTCTACCTTCAGTCACAGGGAGGCGAGTTAGCCACCGCACCCTTGCAACAGAGATCAGGTAGTCGGACAAACACTTGGACCAGACTGCGAAGGTCTCAGGCTGCACATAGCACACGCACACAGCGTCGCTGAGACTCACTTGGACTCCAGGTGCACATGATCACGGGGCAGTTCTTACGAAGGTCTCAGGCTGCACAAAGTACACGCACACAGCGTCGCTGAGACTCACTTGAGCTCCAGGTGTACACGGTCACAGGGCAATCCTCACTAAGGTCTCAGGCTGCACAAAGCACAAACACACAGCATCGCTGAGACTCACTTGGACTCCAGGTGCACACGATCACAGGGCAATCCTCGCAAAGGACTCAGGCTGCACAAAGCACATGCACACAGCATCTCTGAGACTCACTTGGACTCCGGGTGCACACGATCACAGGGCAGTTCTTACGAAGGTCTCAGGCTGCAAAATCACACACACACAGCGTCGCTGAGACACACCTGGAAACTTTTATGTTCCTGAGTTTCCACAACAGGAAGCCAGCGCTCCTCAGGCCCTTGGGGACAAGATACTTCAGAACACAGCACACAGCAAAGTCCTTTCAAGCAGGGGGACACAACACACAGCAAAGTCCCTTAGCCTTTCCTTGCTTAAATCAGCAAACTGCAGGCCAACCCAGAACACACAGCAAGGGTCATTCCTTTCCTTCAGTCTCTTCAGCTGTTTCTTCCTTGGCAGAGGTTCCTCTTCACCACAAAGCAGTTTCAATCCTTTACAGTCCTAAAGTCAAGGGGTTTCAGCTCTCATAGTTATACCCCTAAATATCTTTGAAGTATTTGTGTTCAGAGGGGCACTAACCCCTATCCAAACCAGTTCTGGGTGTCTCCCTGCCAGTGACACCTTCTTCCTTTGATAGTGGGGGTCTGGATCCTCAATCACTCAGCAAGAGATGAAGCCATTGTTTTTTGGCGGCAGTCCAGGTCTATTCACCTCCAGAGGCTACTCCTCCCCCCTACACTCCAGATGCAGGTCAGCCTGTTGCTGTCTCACCTCCTCCCCTGGGTCAAGACATTCCCCAGATCCTATCACTTTCAAATCCAGACAGTCAATCCACAACCAGGCAGAGACACACAGAATTGATAGAACACAAAAAAACAGCCACATCTAAAAGTGTGGTTTCTAAACACACAATGCAGAAACCACCCTCACAAAAAGATGTGTTATTGAATTGTTAGTTCAGGCACACTAAACGTCACCTCTCCATCTTAAGCCTATGGGAAGATAGGCTGAAAACATATTACACAGCCTCCCCTTTCTGTCATATGGGCAAGATTGCCTTTCAACAGTGAAAAACTAAATTGAGAGTATTACACTGTTAGGACATGATAACACCTTTAGTACATGTCCTAACTTTCACATACACTGCACCCTACCCAGATGGGTATCTTGGACCTACCATAGGGGTGTCTGATGTGCATAAAAAGGGAAGGGTAAGGCCTGGCAAGAGGGTACAATTGTCAGGACAACAATGCAGTTTAACAAACTGCGTGCAGGGACTGCAGTGGCAGACCTCAGTTCTCTCTTTAGGGCTACTTGTGTGGGTGGCACAATTAGCGCTGCAGGCCCCCTAGTCACAGTATATATAACAAGGGGACCCAAACAGGTGGCTTTGGACCTCGGGTGATTACTTATTTTTAAAGAACAAAGGTCCTTGGCTTAAAAAACCATAGTAAAGACATTTCGACATAGACTTCAATGAGACCTATGGAAAGCCTTCCAATGTCCAGCCGGACAAAGGAACATTTATTTCGTACAATCCGAAAGGAATAACACAGAATGAAAGACAAGAAGAAGGTAAATTAAGGGCACAATCCTGTACCGAGCTTTAACAGAAGAAAAATGAAAAGAGAGCAAAAATAGCAAGCAAAGATAAGGGGAGCAAGTAGTGGCTTACAATACAGTAAAATCTTAAGTAAGCTCAGAACAACAGTGGCCACAATAAAGTTTCACAATGGATAAATTGCGGGACTGTTTAGGAAAGTCGGCGTTTCGATCCCTAGCTCCAATGCAATGGGATCATCCTCAGGACTACACAATAAACTATTGCCTGATTTTATTAGTGACGTCTGTGGGATTTAAAACAGGAAAAGAGGAAAAAAGAAAACATGATAAAGTCCACCATTAATTCAAAGGTAGTATGCCAGCAACATTGAAGGATGTAAGGAACATATCTATTATCTACGAGTAAGAATAAGAGAAAAAAAGAGAAAAAGGGGAAAAGAAAGGGGACAGTAGCTCATGCAGTGGCAATTGAGTGCATAAGGTGCATCCGTGAGCAATAGCCTTATGCGAGTGGGTAACTGAAAATGGATATCTGGGTGAAGGAAGAGTAGTAACACACGGCGTGATGGCGTGAGACAACAACATGCAATTCATTTTCGGCAACATGAGTATTTAAATCATAGTCAAGACAACGTTATGAGAAACGTAGTAGGCGCAGTGAAAAATGGCATGGTGGCATAAGACATCAACATGCAACTCGTTTCTGTCAATCGGTGGACTCTCCAATAATGAATACTTGATACATAGTCATGACAAGTTATGATAAACGTAGGTGGCAGGAGCAGCAGTGAGGAAACCGATTGTGTCTGCTAACGGCGATGGCAACGCGAATTAAAAATCTAGTTAAGGTGAATGACTATGTGGTGAAGCTTCGACGTGCAGGTGATATGAAGCTAGTGAGGGCTAACCTTGTGATTTGGCTCCTAGTGTGCCAATAATCCAGGTTAGTGGCCAGTCGATTACCGTTCAGTTATCTGTAAGAAACGGGGCGAAAAAACATGTAAGCCGTTGCTTAGACCGCGTCAATTGCCAAGGCAGAGAGGAGGCAGAAGGTGGGGTACTTTAGGGGTGGGTGATGGACCGTTGTCAGGGAGAATTGGAAAAGATCCTGGTGTCCAGAAAAGGAGGAGGGCGTCTTCAGATGTGGCGAGGAACGTCTCACAGCGTACAATGGCTGTTGGTAAAGTAGGAGCTGTGGAGACGAATTAGGGTGTAACGATAAGGCTAACGAGGTCCGGAGGCTGCATGGTATCTCGAAGGCTATGTGTGGTGCTTACCTCGAGGGAGTCTCCAGGAGCCGGGGTAAAGAAACGTCCGGTCTTGCGTTCCTGGGAGCGTGATAGCTGGAACGCGTTAAGGGACCTGCCGTGTTGTATTTGTAGGAGCTATGGTCGTCGGGCAGGCGAGGAAATGGAAGACGGAGTCGGCACTGAAATTCTGTGCTGGCACTCGTGGGGGCCATTGCGAGTTTGGCCGACATCTTGGAGAGGTGAAGGGAAGTGAAGGTGGTTGGCGCTCAATGGTGAATAGGGGAAAGAAAGCCGTCGCCAGTGTGGGGGTGTGATCTGAATAATTCTTAGGTGTAAAAGAACATTTGTGGTATAAAATACTGTATAGTCAAGAAGAGGTTCAGACAATAACAGTCATTATCATTACAGATAGTTGGTCAATGATAAAACACTTGGAAACTGAGAGGACTTGTGGTCCGATAACATAGAAGGAAAAATTGATGACACTTATAAAGGGCTTGACCCCCGAAAAAACATATCTCAATATTTACAATTCAGGAGCATTATTTAACATGCAAATGAACAACATTAATTATTGGCGCTGTTAGTGGAAAAGCAGAGACCGGATTGGCATTATGTACAACTTATATAACCAATTTCTCAATACTCAGAGCAAGGTTGTCCAGTCCTCTGTTCTATTCAGTCCATTGCGAATTGAATCAAAGAGGATGATTGATTTTAGTTCCTCCCGGTTAAGCAATTGAGCCGTGCTGCCGCCCCTTAGGGGCAATTTCAAGACTTTAAGCACAGTCCAACATATGTCGTCCTCATTATGATTGGCATCTGAGAAATGATCAACAAGCGGCGCATTAGGTGTCCCACATCGGATGCGACTTCTGTGTTGACAGATCCTGGTCTTGACACTTTGTGTTGTCTGTCCAATGTACACCTTCTGGCATGGACAGTGGATAAGGTAAATTACATTGGATGTGTTACAATTTGAGAATGATTGACAGTGCACTGTGATGTCGTTAAAAGTAAAACTTTTTCCTTCAATAGTAAACAAACAAACATTACAGCTCCCACATTTGCAGTGTCCAATGATAGGGGGTAAGCCCCAGACAGCCTCTAGAGTAGAAGCGTTAGGAGGGATAGGTAATGCAGCTCTGACCAAATGGTCCTTCAAGTTTTTACTTTTTTTGAAAGCAAATAAGGGTTTGTCAATGTTAAAACACCCTGCATTAAGAATAGGCCAATGATGTAATATCATTTTCCTCAGTTTGTTAGACACAGGGGAAAAGGTTGTGACACATGCAATTCTTTGCAGTTCTTTTTTTGGCTTTGGAGTCAACAGGACTTCTCTGGGACAATACCATGCTCGTTTGGACGCATTTTTAAAAAGTTTTTGGGGGTATCCCCTGTCTTTAAGTTTTGAAGCAAGGACAGTTGCCTCTCTGAAGTAATCAGCTTTACAGGAACAATTTCTTCTGATTCTGAGAAATTGGGAATAAGGCAAGGAGTCCCTTAGGGCCCTGGGGTGATTACTGGTGTAGCTCAGGAGGGTGTTGCACTCTGTGGGTTTACGGTATAGGCGTGTGAGTAATTTGCCTTCAAAGTGAAAAACCGTAAGGTCTAGAAATGCGATGGAGTCGCTGTCAGTGGTAATGGTAAAGGACAGCCCAGAGCAATTATTTTTCAACCAGTGTAGGAATTGATGCAGAACAACGACTTCTAGTCTCCAAATAATGAAGATATCGTCGATGTATCTGCGCCAAAAACCGATGCCTGGAGAAAAGGGGTTTGTTGGGGTCAGGATGACATTAGTTTCCAATTGGTCCATGAAGAGCACCGCTAGGTTTGGGGCAAAAATAGCCCCCATAGAAGTGCCCTTGATTTGTTGATAAAAGTTGTTGTTAAACATGAAGAAGTTTCGAGTAAGACATAGTTCTAGAAGCTGTAGGATGAAATTACTTGGAACAGCATGTGGGCGTGGGCGTGAGTCTAGTGTCTTTTGTATTACCCGGAGGGCAGCTGTCTGAGGTATATTTGTGTACAGAGACTCAACGCCCATAGTACAAAGAGTCTCTGACGTGGGATTATAGGGATGGTGTTCAATCATGTTAATCATTGCCATGGAGTCTCTCACATAACATTGAGTGGTTGGGATGAAGTCTTTAATGAAGAAATCCACATAAGCTCCAAGTGGTTCTAAAATAGAACCACATGCTGAGACGATTGGTCGGCCAGGAGGGTTGGAGCTATTTTTGTGAACTTTTGGGAGCGTGTATATTACCGGGGTGCGTGGTGTTTTTACGTTCAGGAAATTGAATTCCTTTTTGGAGAGGAAGCCTGCATGCAAACCCTCTGTAGTGGTCTTGAGAATCAGTCCCTGTATCTCTTTTGTGGGGTTTGAAGCAAGTCTCGAATAATGATCCCTGTTATTGAGTTGCCGTTGGATCTCTGCTATGTATGTTGTTTTTTCTTGGAGCACTATGCCCCCTCCTTTGTCTGCACTTTTGATTACCAGATTGTCATTTGCTTTGAGGTGATTGATAGCTTGTTTTTCTTTAAGGGTAATATTGAAGGGAATGAACCCTTTGTTATGCTGTATGTTAGATAGGTCCTTGAGAACCATTTTTTCAAAAGTGAGTATTTCTGTGGGTATCATGCCTGCTGATGGCAGGAAATCTGATGGGGGCCGGAAAGGTGTATTGGCAATATGGTCTGGTGTGGGATGCAACTGGAAGAAGGCGAATATGCCGGAAAAATCTGAGGAGTTCAGTATGCAGAGCCATAAAGTTAGGGGGAATTGTGTCGACAAATGATAATCCTTTTTTGAGAAGGGAAAGTTCGTCACTGGTCAATGAATAGGTAGAGAGATTAAAAATGGGGATAGTATCGATGTATTGATCTGGGGAGTGGCCTGTCATTACCATTGGTAAAAATTGTTGCGGGTCTTCCGCTCTCCGGGTGGATTGTACCAACGCTGGGTTTTCTTCACTCTGCCCCGTTGAGGCGGGTCTTGTGGGCCTCTGGATAAAAAAGTATTTTGATGTGAGCCTCCACGTCTTGTAGTGTTACTACCTTCTCCAGGGTCAGAACTATCTGATGAGTCATCGGAGGTGTCTGAAAAACCTACAAGATTCTGGCGTCTGTTATTGCGACCCCACGGGCGGTTATTCTGGTGAGTGGAGTAGGATCTGTTAGTATAGAAATCTTTATGTAGATAAGGATAGGTGGTCTCTAAACTATAAGTTTTTATGTCTTTCTTGATTTTGTTGGCTTTTTTGTTCTGTTCAATTCTATGAAAATCTGCAACTGTTTTCTCAATTTGTTCCAATAATTTCTTGCCTTCGGTAGTGGGGTTTGAGTCTTGGATTTGCTTGAGGATGTCAGAGATCTCTATTTCTAATGTTTTGAGAGTTTCGGTGGCGATGTCAATACCGAGTACTAGCCAGTGGCGTGAGCAAGTGGTTCCAATATAGCTAAAGTTAGAAATGTACTTAGGATTGTCAGTGAAAATCCCAGGGATATTGCGTACTTGTAGACCTAGGGGAATGACTTCTGCCTTAAGGTAGTCTGTGAGCATCAAAATCATCAACTGCAATCGGACCTGTTTTTTCTTTAGTTTCTCAAGTTGGTCTGGTATTGAAGTGTTGGATGGGATGGGTATATCTGAAGTGTCAGATAATAGTGATGGGCCTGAGCAGAGCTGTTTAATGCAATCGTCTGTGTATAGTGGTGCGTAAGCTGACATGCTGTGGTGTACAAATGGGGACAATAGGGAAAAGTAGGACAATAAAGGATAGAGAGAACTCAGTATTAGGTTGGCCCAACCAGGACTCGGTTGGGAGGGGTAGAAAGCCCTTGCAATCCAGCGATTGCGCTAAGTCACAGTATATATAACAAGGGGACCCGAACAGGTGGCTTTGGACCTCGGGTGATTACTTATTTTTAAAGAACTAAGGGGCATATCAACAAGGGCTTTATCTCTGCTTTTTTGGCTTTAAAAGCCAAAAAAGCAGAGATAAAACTAGCGCCCTATCAACAACAGGGTGCGAACATGCAAATTTGCATGTTAGCACCCTTTTACTCTACGCTTCCCCTTGCATCTCTAATGAGATGCAAAGGGGGCGTTCCAGAGTAAAATAATAGGAGAAATGTCGCTAAGCGACATTTCTCCTATTATCAAGAATATCGCTAACCCTGTTAGAGACAAAAAAAGCAGCGCTAACCGCGGTTAACGCTGCTTTTTTACGTCTGGTATTTTTCTGACTTAGCCATGATATCCTATGGGAGGAGGATATCATGGCTAAATTTGCCTGTCCCTATCAACAAGGTAACGTGAGATTATCGCTGGGTTTCCAGCGATAATCTCACGTTAGCCTGCTAGCGTGAGGATTTTTATCGCTATTGAGATAAGCGTTGCTAATAGCACGCTATCTCAGCGATAAAAATTCACGCTAGCCGGCGATAATTATCCTAGCGCTAAGTGCGCTTAGAGATAATTATTGCCGGTTGTTGTTGATATGCCCTAAGGGGCATATCAACAAGGGCTTTATCTCTGCTTTTTTGGCTTTAAAAGCCAAAAAAGGAGAGATAAAACTAGCGCCCTATCAACAACAGGGTGCTAACATGCAAATTTGCATGTTAGCACCCTTTTACTCTACGCTTCCCCTTGCATCTCTAATGAGATGCAAAGGGGGCGTTCCAGAGTAAAATAATAGGAGAGATGTCGCTAAGCGACATTTCTCCTATTATCTAGAATGTCACTAACCCTGTTAGAGACAAAAAAAGCAGCGCTAACCGCGGTTAACGCTGCTTTTTTACATCTGGTATTTTTCTGACTTCGCCATGATATCCTATGGAAGGAGGATATCATGGCTAAGTTTGCCTGTCCCTATCAACAAGGTAACGTGAGATTATCGCTGGGTTTCCAGCGATAATCTCACGTTAGCCTGTTAGCGTGAGGATTTTTATCGCTATTGAGATAAGCGTTGCTAATAGCACGCTATCTCAGCGATAAAAATTCACGCTAGCCGGCGATAATTATCCTAGCGCTAAGTGCGCCTAGAGATAATTATCGCCTGTTGTTGTTGATATGCCCCAAAGGTCCTTGGCTTAAAAAACGATAGTAAAGACATTTCAACATATACTTCAATGAGACCTATGGAAAGCCTTCCAATGTCCAGACGGTCAAAGGAACATTTATTTCGTACAATCCGAAAGGAATAACACAGAATGAAAGACAAGAAGAAGGTAAATTAAGGGCACAATCCTGTACCGAGCTTTAACAGAAGAAAAATGAAAAGAGAGCAAAAAAAGTAAAAACTTGAAGGACCATTTGGTCAGAGCTGCATTACCTATCCCTCCTAACGCTTCTACTCTAGAGGCTGTCTGGGGCTTACCCCCTATCATTGGACACTCCAAATGTGAGAGCTGTAATGTTTGTTTGTTTACTATTGAAGGAAAAAGTTTTACTTTTAACGACATCACAGTGCACTGTCAATCATTCTCAAATTGTAACACATCCAATGTAATTTACCTTATCCACTGTCCATGCCAGAAGGTGTACATTGGACAGACAACACAAAGAGTCAAGACCAGGATCTGTCAACACAGAAGTCACATCCGATGTGGGACACCTAATGCGCCGCTTGTTGATCATTTCTCAGATGCCAATCATAATGAGGACCACATACGTTGGACTGTGCTTAAAGTCTTGAAATTGCCCCCAAGAGGCGGCAGGATGGCTCAATTGCTTAACCGGGAGGAACTAAAATCAATCATCCTCTTTGATTCAATTCGCAATGTACTGAATAGAACAGAGGACTGGACAACCTTGCTCTGAGTATTGAGAAATTGGTTATAGAAGTTGTACATAATGCCAATCCGGTCTCTACTTTTCCACTAACAGCGCCAATAATTAATGTTGTTCATTTGCATGTTAAATAATGCTCCTGAATAGTAAATATTGAGAAATGTTTTTTTGGGGGTCAAGCCCTTTATAAGTGTCATCAATTTTTCCTTCTATGTTATCGGACCACAAGTCCTCTCAGTTTCCAAGTGTTTTGTCATTGACCAACTATCTGTAATGATAATGACTGTTATTGTCTGAACCTCTTCTTGACTATACAGTATTTTATACCACAAATGTTCTTTTACACCTAAGAATTATTCAGATCACACCCCCACACTGGCGACGGCTTTCTTTCCCCTATTCAGCATTGAGCGTCAACCACCTTCACTTCCCTTCACCTCTCCAAGATGTCGGCCAAACTCGTAATGGCCCCCACGAGTGCCAGCACAGAATTTCAGTGCCTGGTCCGTCTTCCATTTCCTCACCTGCCCGACGACCATAGCTCCTACAAATACAACACGGCAGGTCCCTTAACGCGTTCCAGCTATCACGATCCCAGGAACGCAAGACCGGACGTTTCTTTACCCCGGCTCCTGGAGACTCCCTCCAGGTAAGCACCACACATAGCCTTCGAGATACCATGCTGCCTCCGGACCTCGTTAGCCTTATCCTTACGCCCTAATTCGTCTCCACAGCTCCTACTTTGCCAACAGCCATTGTACGCTGTGAGACGTTCCTCGCCACATCTGAAGACGCCCTCCTCCTTTTCTGGACACCAGGATCTTTTCCAATTCTCCCTGACAACGGTGCAACACCCACCCCTAAGGTACCCCACCTCCCGCCTCCTCTCTGCCTTGGCAATTGACGCAGTCTAAGCAACAGCTTACATATTTTTTCGCCCCGTTTCTCACAGATAACTGAACGGTAATCGACTGGCCACTAACCTGGGTTATTGGCACACTAGGAGCCAAATCACAAGGTTAGCCCTCACTAGCTTCATATCACCTGCATGTCGAAGCTTCACCACATAGTCATTCACCTTAACTAGATTTTTAATTCGCGTTGCCATCGCCGTTAGCAGACACGATCGGTTTCCTCACTGCTGCTCCTGCCACCTACGTTTATCATAACTTGTCACGACTATGTATCAAGTATTCATTATTGGAGAGTCCACCGATTGACACAAACGAGTTGCATGTTGATGTCTTACGCCACCACGCCGTTTTTCACTGCGCCTACTACGTTTCTCATAACGTTGTCTTGACTATGATTTAAATACTCATGTTGCCGAAAATCAATTGCATGTTGTTGTCTCACGCCATCACGCTGTGTGTTACTACTCTTCCTTCACCCAGATATCCATTTTCAGTTACCCACTCGCATAAGGCTATTGCTCACAGATGCACCTTATGCACTCAATTGCCACTGCATGAGCTACTGCCCCTTTCTTTTCCCTTTTTTATCTATTTTTCTCTTATTCTTACTCGTAGATAATAGATATGTTCCTTACATCCTTCAATGTTGCTGGCATACTACCTTTGAATTAATGGTAGACTTTATCGTGTTTTCTTTTTTCCTCTTTTCCTGTTTGAAATCCCACAGGCGTCACTAATAAAATCAGGCAATAGTTTATTGTGTAGTCCTGAGGATGATCCCATTGCATTGGAGCTAGGGATCGAAACGTCGACTTTCCTAAACAGTACCGCAATTTATCCATTGTGAAACTTTATTGTGGCCACTGTTGTTCTGAGCTTACTTAAGATTTTACTGTATTGTAAGCCACTACTTGCTCCCCATGTCTTTGCCTGCTATTTTTGCTCTCTTTTCATTTATCTTCTGTTAAAGCTCGGTACAGGATTGTGCCCTTAATTTACCTTCTTCTTGTCTTTCATTCTGTGTTATTCCTTTCGGATTGTACGAAATAAATGTTCCTTTGTCCGGCTGGACATTGGAAGGCTTTCCATAGGTCTCATTGAAGTCTATGTCGAAATGTCTTTACTATCGTTTTTTAAGCCAAGGACCTTTGGGTGCCGATCACGATCCGGTAAAAAAATTCCCCGTACGACTCGTATCCGGTCTTTTTACCGTACGAATCGTACAAGTGCCGTACAAACTGGCAATTACGATTCGCATGGTAAAAAGTCCATACGAATCGCATTGGGAATTATTCCCCACACGTCCTCAGGTCGGAAAATGTGTCTGACACGTCCACGGCCGATTTACCGTACAAATGTGAAAAGTGAAGTCCGACCGCGGAATTACAATCCATCCCGTGCGTCCGATGTTACAACCGGATGGAAAAAACACCGTCCGCACCGAACACCCATAGCAACCATGGAGACATGTGCCCGCATACGCGCCGAACACCCCCCCAGCCCCCGTATGTACGCGCCGACCCCCCCCAGCCCGCGTACGTTCGAGTCGAACCCCCCCAGCCCCCGTACGTTCGAGTCGAACCCCCCACCCAGCCCCCGCACGTTCGAGTCGAACCCCCGTGTATGTAGACCCGTGTACGTGTCGTACCCCCACCCGTGTATGTACACCCGTGTACGTGTCGTACCCCCACCCGTGTATGTATACCCGTGTACGTGTCGTACCCCCGTGTATGTACATGCGTGTACGTGTCGTACCCCCCCGTGTATGCACACCCGTGTACGTGTCGTACCCCCACCCATGTATGTACACCCGTGTACGTGTCATACCCCCCCGTGTATGTACACCCGTGTACGTGTCGTACCCCCACCTGTGTATGTACACCCGTGTACGTGTTGTACCCCCCGTGTATGTACACCCGTGTACGTGTCATACCCCCGTGTATGTACACCCGTGTACGTGTCGTACCCCCCCGTGTATGTACACCCGTGTACGTGTCGTACCCCCACCCGTGTATGTACACCCGTGTACGTACGAGTCGTACCCCCACCCGTGTACGTGTCGTACCCCCGTTTATGTACGAACCGTACCCTCACCCGTGGACGTATGGAGCGTACCCCAGGCCCCAACACCAGCACCTTCACACAACATCGCGCATGTACGAGTCGTTCCAAGCCAGACACAAGGACAGCACTGGACAACCAAATGGCCGAAGTACACACCGTACACACGTTAAACACGCACGTACACAACCAGGACAAAGCAAAACAACACAAGAATACACCATTCGAATGGCACAAAGCCACTAAACATGTCCAACAAGCTCAAAAACAACACAATCACTGACCTGCAACTGCCAAAATCCAAAACAGAGGCCCAAAACACAACCACTCCTTATAACACACCCACCCACAGTTCAAACACAGCCACACCCACCAATGGGCCAATAAAAAGGGCCCACACATACAAACCATGAGCCTTTGCAACACACTCACTGCTGCCAGACCCCACAGACAACCTACAGCACCATACTAGAAGCTTGACCACACCTTACACATGCACACCTTCACACACACACCTTCACAAACACCCCCACATCACATTCACACACACACCTGCACAACCACACCCACACACCCACAACCATCCACACACCCCCCCCCATCCACACCCACACCCCTCACCATGCCCACTAACAAGAATCCAAAGTTCACTAGCCGAGAGTTGGAGGTCCTTGTCGATGAAATCCTCAGAGTTGAGCCACACCTCTTTGGAACATTGGTCAGACAGACCAGCATTTCTGAAAAAACAGCCATGTGGCAGACCATCGTCGATGCTGTGAATGCTGTTGAGGACACCAGAAGGACCAGGCATGAATGCCAAGCCAGGTGGTACGATCTGCGGAGGAGGGTCAGAGCCAAAATGACGGACGAACACAACCAGGCCAACGTCACTGGAGGAGGGCTGCCCCGCAGACCTGTACACTACCATCCCTGGGAGGAGAGGGTGATGGCCATACTGCCGGTGGTGGCAGTGGACGGATTAGACGGACTCCGAGACCCGGGTGAGTACACAAACAACTCACCTCACATGGGGGGAACGTCATCCACAACCAAACTCACAAACAGGCACGCAACCACCCCAAGCTATCGCATGACTCAACCACACTCCATGAACACGCACATGCCACTAGCGCCACCATGCCCCATGCACCCAGCTGGACAATGTCAAGTCACAGGCCACAGAAAACACCAACACAAGACACGGTAACCCGGATGGCGGGAGTGTGGGCCACAAAAATCACATAGTGCAACTCAGAAGCAGACAACAATGCCCCCTGCCCATATGGCCTAGGTCACAGCCAGACAAACACTGTGTCCCCACACAGGAAAGACTCGCCAGCAAATGGCGGACGCCTTGCATCAACACATGGGGGTGACGGCACGTTCTTGCACATGACAGCAGCTAATGAACAGCCAACACTGTGAAAGAGTGGCAGCACACACCACCACAGCAGCAGTGCAGACAAACACACTACACCCAATGGGTGCCTGCAGATCAGAAACCAACTCACATCAACAATCCAAGGGCCATTCAAAGATCTGCTAAGAGTCTGTGCCCAGGAAGCTGGGCTGAGGTGACAGAGGGTGACACACAGAGGGAGGGAGAGGGGGACAGAGAGGGAGGGAGACACAGGGAGACGGACAGAGGGAGGAGGCTGACACACAGAGGGAGGGAGAGGGGGACAGAGAGGGAGGGAGACACAGGGAGACGGACAGAGGGAGGAGGCTGACACACAGAGGGAGGGAGAGGGGGACAGAGAGGGAGCGAGAAAGGGACACACAGGGAGAGCAAATCAGCCTTGTGGGGTGTGGGAATGTCTGCTCGTCAGCAGGTGGACTGCGTGCATGTAGACAAGGCTGTCCAGTGCCAGAACCCCCCCCCTCTTCTCCATGGCTAAACACAGGGCCATGTCACAACCTGTGCACGAGCACAACGACAGCTACCTGCATTATCTAAGTGTGTGGAACCACTCCATGTGCCCACGTACAGTGCAACACGGAAGGCGCCAATGCATGGCTCTCCACACCTGCCCACTCCACTGCTGACTGCAGTCACAATTGACGCAGCAAGTAAGACTGTGCCACACATAGGTAAAGTCGCTAAAGCTGTGGCCAAGGGACATACCCATGCACAAGTGCACTGTCAGTGGAATGCAAGACATATCCAAATTCCCAGAGGAAATGTGCCAACTTAGAAACCAATGAAACATGGATGTTGCATGGAACAAAATTAACATTGTCTCTCTCACACACAGGTCAACGTCGTGGATCACCCCCCCAACACTGGGGGGGAAGACTCACAGGACCCGGCTCGGCGGGATGACGGAGCCACCGGCAGCGACGACTCTCACCACTCTGTGGACGAACCCGACCCCGACCAACCTGGCCCCTCTGGTGTCCAACGACCTGCAGCACCTGCGTCAGGTACAACTGGGCCTCCTGCTACATCCCAGGAGACACTCAGGATCCCTGCCCCACCACCACAATGCAGCCAGGCTGGCCAGGAGGGACACGGTGTCCCGGGCACCCAGGAGGAGGCAGGCGACAACGCCAATGCCACCCCTCAGGGGTCCCGGAGACCCGATGTGCCCACAAGGGCAGGCCAGGTGCAAGTGGGCAGGGGTGGTGGGAGTGGAGGACGGTGGAGTACGCGAGCCTGACCAGTTGGCTGGGGAACCGGTATATTCCCATGTCCGAAACATCCTGGACACATACCGGAAGGACACCACGGGCATGGCCCAGGTTGTGTCCATCCTCGAGGGGATCAAGACCCAGCAGGCCCAGCAACATGCGGCGCAACATGCCTGTTTACTGCAACACCAATGGAGGATGGAGGACAGACAGGCTGAGCTCGTGACGGTGTTCACGGGAATTCACAGTACACTCCGTCGGATGGCCGCCAACATGGGCAACCCTCCCTGTGCCAGCAGGCGTAGAACATCACCAACCACAGGGAGGGATGAGGAGGAGACATCCGACGGAGCATCCCAAACATCGTCACGGCCTGCTTCTGAGGGTCCCCGCAGGAGGGCGGGTCGTCCACGGAAAAGACTGTGAGGGTCGGCGCAACAGCACCATCTCCCAGGACACCTGACCTGGCACCTGGCCCATTGGAGCAACAGCAGCACAGCATCAAAAGACATTCTCTGCCACATGGACTTGCTGGTCACTGTCTGACCAATGTTGACAAAGACTGTGGCATGGACTCTGAGAATTTCAAATGGCAAGGACACCAACTCCCCTAGTGAACTTTGGATTCCACACACCCGGAAAGCCCCTCATGTCAAACCCCCCCCCTACCCCAACCAAAATAAAAAGTCACACCATAAAGAGAAGATGCCTACTGATTGCATTATTACCTTACATGTGTCTTGTAAAGTCTAACTATGCCTGAGTTCTCATTTGACTTCAACCATCCACACCCTGGGGCCTGAGTCTGGCACAGGACACACATGGGTCACATTGTAGTAGGCAAGACACACATGGAGCACCATACACACCCGTGATGGGCCCAACCAGCTGAGGGGGTGGCCGCACAACCGTGCCGACAGACATATTGAGTACAGCTACAGCCATGCGCAGAGGTCAGGGATCATGTGGAGTGTCCTGGGGGCACCCAGGTATGTGTGGACAGGTGGCAGAACCATGTCCTGCAAGCTTGAGTCAGGTGGATGCAGTGAATGGTGGCCTGGCCAACGTGGGATGCATGGGGATGGCACATGTCACAATACCCACACAGTCATTGACTACATGCACAATACACAGTCTAATCCCACACAAACAGCTTGCATCTTGCTACTCGACACATAGACACAGAGCCACTATCACGGAAAACCATGCCAGACATGCAGGATGCACCGTGGCAACACACCAGCATTGACTGAGAAGAGGCACCTTTGAGGCATAGGGACACCTTTATTAGTCATGTATTTGGGATTGCAGAGGCAACTCGGAGTACACATGAACGGGTAATGTGGAGTAACATGTGGGTCCAACACTGGAACCCCCCTTCTGCAGCCCAAATGCGTGATAGCCATGGAACTGGCACACAAGTGTCGGCTAACAGCTAAACACCCCCTGCTGCTCATGGAGAGACTGCCATACACCATTGATCCGCTGATGTGGAAGTCCCACAGCATGTCAAGCCAAGGCAAACCGTATGTGTCCGAGGGCAGTGTAACACACATTGATGCCATAATCACATTCCACAATCCCATCACTGATGACTGTCAACAAGTCTGACCATCTATTCAGGTGTACCCAGCTGCATGTAATGTGTACCATGGTGATGCGACATGTCTGCAGAGGAACCAAACATCGACAGGGGCAGTGTGCACGCATCGTAAACAACTGCCACACCAAATACACCCCTGATGCATCCCTTACCCTAAGGAGACTTCCAAACTTGTCCGTGCGGGTAACGCTGAGTCAGCACACGATGACGTGTCCATGAGGAATAGCAGTGCCACAACAATGCAACCAGCAGACAGCATGCGCAAGTACCTGGGGATATGGGAGACACAAGAAGTCAGCCACAAAAAGCACAGCCACTTGCATGTGCATGTACTCGACACATGTAAGGATGACAACATGCCAGGTCACAATTATGACTGGGGAAATACACATCACTGCCACCATCACTCCAGTGACAAACCCACACACACCTCTGACTCACGTGCCATACATGCAGATGGACACACACATCGCAACACATGCCACACGGGGACCAATGCGTGCACCCACAGACCCTGGTACTCACCACTAAGCAAAGAAGTCGCATATGAGCCGAGTCCGGATGTCCTATTGCGGAACCACGTCCTCCATATCACTAGCCGCATTGCCAAGCCCTTCGTCCTCCACGGGTAGATGGTCCTGATCATCTTGATCCAGGATGAGTGGCACAGCTTTCTCAACTGCCATGTTGTGCAGCATGCAGCAGACCATGAAGATTTTGCAGACCTTCGCCGGGGCATATGGGAGGGCGCCGCCGGTCTTGTGGAGGCATCGGAATCGGCTCTTCAGAAGGCCAAACGTCCTCTCTATCACTCGCCTTGTCCGGCCATGGGCGGTGTTGTAGCGGAGCTGGGCCGGCGTGATGGGGTTGCGGAGAGGTGTGATCAGCCATGGCATGTTGGGATAGCCAGCGTCCCCTACATGGAAAGCACATGGACATAAGTAGGACAGGAGAAGCGGTTGTGCTGGAAGTCTACGCAACATACAGGACAGACAGACTGTACCCACCAACAACACATGCTCGTTCGTTGCGCAGCTGCGTCATCATTTCAGGCATCCTGCTACGCCTCATGATGTAGGCATCGTGTGCTGATCCTGGAAAACGAGCACAGACATGTGAAATCACCATGTTGGACAGACACAACACAAGGGCATTGATGGAGTGGTAGTGCTTGCGATTCCTGTACGCTACCTCCTGTGCCTGTGGTGGTACCAAAGCCACATGTGTCCCATCTATGGACTCAATGACATGGGGCATCCCTCCCAGGGCATAGAGTCCACGCTTGACCCCAGTCAACATTTCAGGGGTTGGGAAATGGATGAAGTCATCCAGGTGAATCAACATGGCCTCTAAGAAATCATGCAGCACACGGCAGAACATGCTCTGGGACATGCCACCAACATGAGCTATGGTATTTTGAAAGGTACCCGTGGCAAGTAAATGTAGGGCTGCCATTACCTTCAGCTTGGGTGTCAGTGCTGTAGGATACCTGTGCAGCGGTTGCAGGTGTGGTGCCAGTCTCGCCGTCAACTCCAGAATCAACCATTGGGGGAAGCGGTAGCAGCGTATACAGTCATTCTCCCGCATGTCAGCCAAGTCCGGAATTGGTCGGTGAAGAGGCGGCGCCCTGCAGTAATTTGGAAGTGACAAGGAAGAGTGAGTGCACCACAACAACAATTTATTTGTACTGAGCACATGTTAATCTGTCAATACACATATGCTACATACGGAGTCAGGTATGTGCCACATGCCCTGGACACGTATGGCTGCCAGGTGACACCCCTACCAAGACCAAGCTACACACGGAGATTGTGAACCTCCACATGCCATGGCATGGGATTAGCTGTGTCCCAGTGTAAGTGAACAGCCAGACGCAAGACAGGAGTGACATACATCCACACATCAGCAGAAGTAGGGTGTCGATTGCAGATACTGGTAGCGGAACACTAGAGCCACAGGTCACATGACATTACACTAGGACAGCCCACACACCTTGCCATGAAGGTGTGCATGTAATGAATCACCACACATTCATAGAGAGGATGCAGACATGTCCTTGTTACGCTACTCTGTGTCCCATGCATACATATGCACCTCACATCCACTACCACATGTGCCATGGTGTGCAGAACAGTGTGCCATGTCAATCTACACACAGACACATGGGGGTTGCTGCAACAGCTGCTGCTTGTGAGGGAGCTCCAACATCAACCTAATGGGAACCCCCCACACATACATGACATAGTCACATCGTGCACCGTGGGTAGTGACATGTCAGGTGTGGTAACCCCTGTACCGGGCCTCAGGGGACACTTGCGTGTGTTGTTGTCCGTGCCATGCCAGTGACGCTCATCCCAAGTGTGCAGTACAACATGCACACATGTCAAAGGAGTCAAGGGCATGCCTGGCACACATTGCACCGTCACACATTACATGTGTACACATCTCATCATATTTCTGGTGCCTTCTCCACTCAGGAGTAATGTGCCACATCACAGCCTTTCACACCTGTGCCGCACACATGTAGTACTGCCCAGACAATGCCTTGATGTCCATCCATGGACAAGTATGTCAGCCCTATTCCTTCCTGTGTGCTGCCTGTCACCACTGTGATGTGTGAAAAGCACCGTACTTTTGCAAACAGGGCCTGTGTACGTTCCCGTATCACTATGGGAGTGCTGCCGTATGTGTACCCCTAGGGAGAGTGAGCGCACAGGCGTGGCTACGGTCCGTACCACCATGAGTACGCATACGCGAGGACACCCATAGTGAGACGGCCCGTACACGCGTGTGTACGCTCCGTACCACTATGGGTGTTCTCGCGTATGCGTACTCATAGTGATAGTGAGCGTACAGGCGTGGGTACGGTCCGTACCACCATGAGTACGCATACGCGAGGACACCCATAGTGAGACGGCCCGTACACGCGTGTGTACGCTCCGTACCACTATGGGTGTTCTCGCGTATGCGTACGCATAGTGATAGTGAGCGTACAGGTGTGGGTACGGTCCGTACCACCATGAGTATGCATACGCGAGGACACCCATAGTGAGACGGGCCGTACACGCGTGTGTACGCTCCGTACCACTATGGGTGTTCTCGCGTATGCGTACTCATAGTGATAGTGAGCGTACAGGCGTGGGTACGGTCCGTACCACCATGAGTACGCATACGCGAGGACACCCATAGTGAGACGGCCCGTACACGCGTGTGTACGCTCCGTACCACTATGGGTGTTCTCGCATATGCGTACTCATAGTGATAGTGAGCGTACAGGCATGGGTACGGTCCGTACCAACATGAGTATGCATACGCGAGGACACCCATAGTGAGACGGCCCGTACACGCGTGTGTACGCTCCGTACCACTATGGGTGTACTCGCGTATGCGTACACATAGTGATCGTGAGCGTACAGGCGTGGGTACGGTCCGTACCACCATGAGTACGCATACGCGAGGACACCCATAGTGAGATGGGCCGTACACGCGTGTGTACGCTCCGTACCACTATGGGTGTTCTCGCGTATGCGTACTCATAGTGATAGTGAGCGTACAGGCGTGGGTACGGTCCGTACCACCATGAGTACGCATATGCGAGGACACCCATAGTGAGACGGCCCGTACACGCGTGTGTACGCTCCGTACCACTATGGGTGTTCTCGCGTATGCGTACTCATAGTGATAGTGAGCGTACAGGCGTGGGTACGGTCCGTACCACCATGAGTACGCATACGCGAGAACACCCATAGTGAGACGGAGCGTACACACGCCTGTACGGGCCGTTGCTATGCATTTGGGGTGCCCTAGGGCCCCGGAACGCACCGTACCTGTGTGTGAAGCTCCAAATTACATAGGGGACACATGAGGGACAAGTATAAAGGCCTACATGCATGCTGGTTGTCAAGGAGACCAAGTTTAAAGTTTGAATTTTTTCCGGAAGGTGCACAGCAGAAGTCAGTTGGAGTGAATCTACTTTGTTGCAAAGTGTTTGTGGAGTTGACATCATGCTGAAGAAAAAAACACAATAAGAACCCACTGACTGCTAGGTTTGAAGGGATTGGAGGAAACATAGGATGCAAATGTGAGTGACCAATCACTCTGTACTCCTGTGCATGAAACAGGCCAGCAAGGCAGATATAAGGCAGCCAGGTCCCATGAGGGAGCACTTGCCTGCACATCTCTGTATTCCACGACCCAGCTGCTGCTACTGATTCCCCGGAACCATGTCAAGGGCTGTGGAGAGGTCACAGCCATTCACCCTGGAGGAAAACCTGGCTTTGCTGGATGTGATCCTCCCACAGTACCCCCTGCTGTATGGGCGACCAGGTTATCAGGTGAGTGCAGAGTCCACTAGCACAGACTGTGTCCCCTTTTTAAGACTGTGACTTCTGCCATTGTGTCCAGGTGTGACACACATGCCATGTCCTGTAGGGGGGGTCCCAGGGGGGGGAATGCCTGATGTCTCACAGCCAGAGCATGCTGTGGTACATGTCTGCCTTCCTCACTAGCATGGTGTTTACTGTGACAATCACTGCATGGTGCATGCCACATTCTGCCTGTCTTGTCCTCCTGGGAATGTAGCCTCTACAGTCCTCATGTGATTCTGTGTTCAGCCCAGTGTGACAGGTGACTGTACCCACAGATGTGTGTTAGTTCTGTGTACCTGTGCTGAGAGTGTCCACATGATGTGTTCGTCCCCTGGACATCGGTGTGTGTGTAAGTCCCCTGTCATGTGGGTGGGTGCATATGTGGAGTGTAGCACCCCAGCTGCATGAGGGATGGATATACCCTGGCCATGTGATGTGAGCAGGGAGCAGTGCTGTGTGTCTGACGTGCAGAGCCTGCCCCACACCTGTGGGCCCCCCCGTCTAGTGGCACATGTGCAGAGTGAGGTATGTCGCTGCATTTGGCAGTGGCAGGTGAATGTCCTGTGCCTGTGTGTGTCTGTGTACTCTGCTGCGGTGGCGTCAGTGGCCTGTGGCATGTGACTGCTTAGAGGTGCTGCACATTATCCTGGTGTAGCTTGTGATGCACAGTGTGAGCAAGGATCATTGGTTTTGTAGTTGCCCTCATTCCACCTGTGTACTTTCAATGGCACATACTGCTTTTGCCCTTCCCCAGAGGATCATGTCTCTATGACAAAGGTGCAATGTGTTGGATGCATACTATGCCTTGTTGTAAACAGCAAATGTGTTCTAATATGTGTCTCTGTGACATGTGCCAGGTGTATTGATGTAGTGTCACTTGTTCATCCTCACAGGTAGGCGCCTCTGCCAAGGAGCAGATATGGCTGACCGCCGTCAGCGCCGTGAGGAGTGCGGATGGTCGGAAGCTGCGCCTGTCCCAGGTGAGGAAACGCTGGCAGGATATCTGGTGCTGGACGCGGAGGATCGCACGGGTCCTGCTGGGGGACTCACCTGAGAGCCATAAGAACCGCGGGCGCCGCCGACTGACCCACATCCACAAGTGTGTGCTGCCGGTGGTATTTCCAGACTTGGAGAGGCGCTTACAGGAGAAGCAGCAGCAGGAAGGGGGTAGGTACATGTGTGTTTTTTGTGTTTCACCAGCATTTGTAAGTGCACAGTTGCATGGATACACTGCCAGGGTTTAAAGGTGCTGTGCAGATCCTGTTAGCCACAGTATAGCTGTGCTCTCCTGCCTCCCTTCCCCTCCTTGCAATGTGTTCCCTGGTCTGTGTGTAGTCACTCCTTCACAAGGTAATGTAGGCTGGCGCTTTCTCCACCTGAACTATGCCTGTAGCATCATGTGTGGGGGTGGTGTGTAACAGGTTTGGGGACCTTGGCTGTGCCCTGTCCAGTTCAGTACATGTGGGTTCCATGTCAGTTGGCACTGATGCAGAGTCCAGACATGGGAGTTAGTCTCACAAGTGTCATGCCTTACAGCGCGCATGTCCTCTGTTGTGGCCTGTGACATGATGTGCATGAGTGTGCGATACGCATAGTGCAGGGATGTTGGGGTGTGTTGCAGTCATTCCCATTCAGGACCATGGAGTTGTGTTGCCACTACTGTCCCCTGGGGCATATTTTCATAGGTGTCATGTGTGTCATCACAAAACGTGGACACTCTCAGTGTCTACAGCATAGGTTGTGCTCTGTGCCATTGTCCCCTGGCACCATGTATATTGAGGTGAAATGTAGTACAAGTGTCCACTGTACAGCCTGACCTGATTTTCCTTGTTCATAGTCACAGTGGCCAGTGCCTGTGTGTCTAGTTACAATCCTCTGATGATGCCCATTTGTACATGATTATTTGGACAGGCGTACCTTGGGTATTTGTCGTCCAATCTTGCATTTCTGCAGCCCCTGTGTATTTCACCCAGACTAAGAGATGTAAGTGCCACCTGTGTCTCCACAAATTGTCTCATGTAGGGGGTGGTTGGTGCGGGCCAAGCCTACATGTCAAAACCAGAATTCTCCTTGCTAGGTCTGGCCAGTGTGTGATGTTTGTCTGGACATACACTCAAGGTGCAGTGAGCCAGTCATGGTGGGCATGTTTTCAGTATTACCTATGCAGCATGTGCCTCAAGTTCATGGATATGGTCCCTCCTCATCCCTATTGTCGGCAACGCTGTGTGGCGCAGATGCAGTGCTGGATTGTCCCCAGGGCCTGGCTCCTATGTCAAACTCCATTTCATGTCAGTTGCTATTGTGTCATGCTCTCCATGGGTTTTCATTGGCATGGTGGGTGAACCAACTGTGTGTTGCATGCCCTACATCTGTACCTTGTTTTGTAGATGTTACTGGTCTTTCTTTGCAGGCTATGCACTGTAACCTATGTAGATTTGACTCATGTGACATATGTATACAGGTGTGTGATTAATTGCTGTCTCTTCACCTTGCCCACAGCATCGTCGGGGGACACGGAGGGAGACATGAGCACAGACGGTGCGGAGGGACCGAGCACCTGTGCCAGCGTTGACATCGTGGCTGGCACATTGAGTGGTACTGAGGCGGAGGAGAGTGAGGCCGAGGACCTGTCCACTGGCACCACCGAATATGAAGCAGACGGGTCCGAGGATGATCTCTCCGAGTGGGCGGAGGCTGCACCACCAGCTGACAGCGGCACAACATCGCACCCCGCCCCCTCCATTGCCATCAGCCGCCTCCCACTTGCTCGTGTCCCTTCCCAACGTGCCCGGTCACCACATGGCTCCTTCCTGCCAGGCACCGCACCCCCTGCCCCTGTCTCCACTGCTGCCGCCAATGCCGAGTCTGTGGACATCCAGCGGCAGTTGCAGATTGGTCAGGCTGCGATCCTTAATGTCCTCCATGGCCACAGCCAGGTCCTCAACAACATGGAGGCATACTTGGAGGGCATTCACTCATCGCAGGCTGACCAACGCAGCTTGCTGAGGTCGATAGACTCGACACTGACTACAGCAGTGGGTCTCCTGCAGCGCTTCATCCAACCCCCTACCCCTGCCCCATCCACACTTCCCACTCCCATGCCTGTCCCACGTACACCCAGACGTCAGCATGCACCCACCACAACGGACACAGGCACCACACCAGCAGGGAAGGTCACCCGCACACCTCCTGGCACGCACACACAGGGTGAAGTAGGCACACCCACTGGGTCGGGGGGCAAACGTAAGACACGCAGCCAGAGTGGGAGTCCGCATTCCACCAAATCCACTCCCTCCAAATCCCCTCCCCTCAGCTCTCCTGGCCACATATCACACAAAGACTCCTTCATGGCCGCTCTGTCCCTGAGCCTCACAGTGACACCACTCCGCAAGCGGTCAAGGGAGTCCCCGGTCAGGGTGGTTGATTCCCCCCCCTGTCTACACCCTCCCCCAGTGGCGCTGCGACCCATCCCTCTGACCCCCCCTCCTTGGGGCCTGTGGTTCCTTCAGGTGCAGGGGATTCCCTGGAGGACCTTGCTAAGGTGTGCAGCGAGATCCTGGCCTCCGCCTTTGGCCCTGCCCCACCCCCTGTGGTGGAGTCCTCCATCCCTGCACCCACGACGCCTACCCTTCACCCTCCTGTCCCTTCGGTGCCTGGTTCTTCCCCCCCCACATGATGCCCTCACCCCTGTGGAAGACGACGGAATCTAACTGTGCAGGCAAGCTAGGGGACACTCTTCCCACTGTGTCCCCCATCCAGCTGTGACTTCTGGACTGCCCTATGGGCTTTGTAAATATTGAACTTCCTACAAACAAGATTTATTGGATCATGCTGAATAAAGCAATTTATTTTTTTCCCTTGGAACACTACTGCTTTGCTGGTATTGCTGTTGGTGGGGCTGCTACATGGTTTTGGGTGGTGTTCCTGTGTTGGGTGTGTGGGAAATGTAGTAGTGTGCTGGTCATAGGGGGGACCCTGGTATCTGTGTGCCATCACACGGTGTTAGCTAGGTTTCTCTGTTCATGTAAGCAGTTGCTGCATGGTGAAATTGTCCCAAGGTGTATTCCTTCCTCTGTGTACCCTGACATCTTCCCTGCAGGGTGTTCCCAATATTTAGCGCTGAGCTGTGTGTACATTAGCTGGGTGTGTGACGGACTCCTTCAACTTTGCACATGCATGCTGAGCGATGTCTCCACCTGCATCATTCGTAGCATCCTTGGTAGTCATTGTACTTGTGTATGTGGATGATTGACATTACTTCATGTGGACATGTTTTCTTTTTGGCGCTATGCATGCGTATACTCCCAGCCTCGCACACATGTGGTACATGTACTGCAGGGTCTTTGTGCACCTGACTGACATTTGTTTCATGGCATCTGTGACTACTCCACCCTTTGCGTTCCATGGGCACTGCTGGGAGTGTTAGGCACCCACCCCTCCTGTCTCTGGGCACTGCTGGGAGCACTCTGCACCCACCCCTCCTGTGTCTGGGCACTGCTGGGAGTGATAAGCACCCACCCCTCCTGTCTCTGGGCACTGCTGGGAGGACTCTGCACACACCCCTCCTGTCTCTGGGCACTGCTGGGAGGACTCTGCACACACCCCTCCTGTCTCTGGGCACTGCTGGGAGCACTCTGCACACACCCCTCCTGTATCTGGGCACTGCTGGGAGTGTTAGGCACACACCCCTCCTGTGTCTGGGCACTGCTGGGAGTGATAGGCACCCACCCCTCCTGTCTCTGGGCACTGCTGGGAGGACTCTGCACACACCCCTCCTCTGTCTGGGCACTGCGGGGAGGACTCTACACACACCCCTCCTGTGTCTGGGCACTGCTGGGAGGACTCTGCACCCACCCCTCCTGTGTCTGGGCACTGTAGGGAGGACTCTGCACACACCCCTCCTGTCTCTGGGCACTGCTGGGAGGACTCTGCACACACCCCTCCTGTCTCTGGGCACTGCTGGGAGTGTTAGGCACACACCCCTCCTGTCTCTGGGCACTGCTGGGAGCACTCTGCACACACCCCTCCTGTCTCTGGGCACTGCTGGGAGTGTTAGGCACACACCCCTCCTGTCTCTGGGCACTGCTGGGAGTGTAGGGCACACACCCCTCCTGTCTCTGGGCACTGCTGGGAGCACTCTGCACACACCCCTCCTGTCTCTGGGCACTGCTGGGAGTGTTAGGCACACACCCCTCCTGTCTCTGGGCACTGCTTTGAGCACTCTGCACACACCCATCCTGTATCTGGGCACTGCTGGGAGTGTTAGGCACACACCCCTCCTGTCTCTGGGCATTGCTGGGAGCACTCTGCACCCACCCCTCCTGTGTCTGGGCACTGCTGGGAGTGATAGGCACCCACCCCTCCTGTCTCTGGGCACTGCTGGGAGGACTCTGCACACACCCCTCCTGTGTCTGGGCACTGCTGGGAGGACTCTACACACACCCCTCCTGTGTCTGGGCACTGCTGGGAGCACTCTGCACACACCCCTCCTGTGTCTGGGCACTGCTGGGAGGACTCTGCACACACCCCTCCCGTGTCTGGGCACTGCTGGGAGGACTCTACACACACCCCTCCTGTGTCTGGGTACTGCTGGGAGGACTCTGCACCCACCCCTCCTGTGTCTGGGCACTGCTGGGAGGAATCTGCACACACCCCTCCTGTCTCTGGGCACTGCTGGGAGCACTCTGCACCCACCCCTCCTGTGTCTGGGCACTGCTGGGAGTGATAGGCACCCACCCCTCCTGTCTCTGGGCACTGCTGGGAGGACTCTGCACACACCCCTCCTGTCTCTGGGCACTGCTGGGAGGACTCTGCACACACCCCTCCTGTCTCTGAGCACTGCTGGGAGTGTTAGGCACACACCCCTCCTGTCTCTAGGCACTGCTGGGAGCACTCTGCACACACCCCTCCTGTCTCTGGGCACTGCTGGGAGTGTTAGGCACACACCCCTCCTGTCTCTGGGCACTGCTAGGAGCACTCTGCACACACCCCTCCTGTATCTGGGCACTGCTGGGAGTGTTAGGCACACACCCCTCCTGTCTCTGGGCACTGCTGGGAGCACTCTGCACCCACCCCTCCTGTGTCTGGGCACTGCTGGGAGTGATTGGCACCCACCCCTCCTGTCTCTGGGCACTGCTGGGAGGACTCTGCACACACCCCTCCTGTGTCTGGGCACTGCTGGGAGGACTCTACACACACCCCTCCTGTGTCTGGGCACTGCTGGGAGGACTCTGCACCCACCCCTCCTGTGTCTGGGCACTGCTGGGAGGACTCTGCACACACCCCTCCTGTCTCTGGGCACTGCTGGGAGGACTCTGCACACACCCCTCCTGTCTCTGGGCACTGCTGGGAGTGTTAGGCACACACCCCTCCTGTCTCTGGGCACTGCTGGGAGCACTCTGCACACACCCCTCCTGTCTCTGGGCACTGCTGGGAGTGTTAGGCACACACCCCTCCTGTCTCTGGGCACTGCTAGGAGTGTTAGGCACACACCCCTCTTGTCTCTGGGCACTGCTGGGAGCACTCTGCACACACCCCTCCTGTCTCTGGGCACTGCTGGGAGTGTTAGGCACACACCCCTCCTGTCTCTGGGCACTGCTGGGAGCCCTCTGCACACACCCCTCCTGTCTCTGGGCACTGCTGGGAGTGTTAGGCACACACCCCTCCTGTCTCTGGGCACTGCTGGGAGTGTTAGGCACACACCCCTCCTGTCTCTGGGCACTGCTGGGAGCACTCTGCACCCACCCCTCCTGTGTCTGGGCACTGCTGGGAGTGTTAGGCACACACCCCTCCTGTCTCTGGGCACTGCTGGGAGCACTCTGCACACACCCCTCCTGTATCTGGGCACTGCTGGGAGGACTCTGCACACACCCCTCCTATTTCACAATATGTACGCTTAGAACATACATGTGTGTGGGTTCGCTCCATGCATACGAGGTGGGGGTACGTGTCGTACATACACGGTTGGGGTGGGGGTATGCTCCATGCATACGGGGTGGGGTTACGGTCCGTACGTACCCTGTTGGCATGGGGGTACGCTCCATGCGTACGCGTGTGAGGGTACGGGTCGTACTTACACTGTTGGGGTGGGGGGTACGCTCCATACGTACGCGGGTGAGGGTACGGGTCGTACTTACACTGTTGGGGTGGGGGGTACGCTCCATACGTATGCGGGTGGGGGTACGGGTCGTACTTACACTGTTGGCATGGGGGTACGCTCCATGCGTACGCGGGTGGGGGTACGGGTCGTACTTACACTGTTGGGGTGGGGGGTACGCTCCATACGTACGCGGGTGGGGGTACGGGTCGTACTTACACTGTTGGGGTGGGGGTACGCTCCATGCACACGCGGGTGGGGTTACGGTCCGTACGTACACTGTTGACATGGGGGGTATGCTCCATGCGTACGCGGGTGAGGGAACGGGTCGTACTTACACTGTTGGGGTGGGGGGTACGCTCCATGCATACGTGGGTGGGGGGAACGGTCCGTACATATCCGTACCCACGCTGTGGAATGCTTGTGCGGGCCGTACCCAGGCCTTTGCCACGTGGGTACGAGCCGTCCCGCCATTGTTGGGGTGACGTAGGTGTGGGCGTGGTACGACTCGTACCCACGCTCTTAAGGCATGGGTACGGGACGTACCTGTATTGTTGTGTTGCCGGTTCGTGTCGTCAAGGACTTCCGTTGTGGCGGTCGCTGGCTTAGCTGGACACGCCCCCACCCCCTCGTAGTGACCAGGGCCTGAGGGTCAGGTATGTCCAGGGCATGTGTGCTGTGTGACTTTGGTGGGGGTTTTGTGGCCTGCCCCTGGTCCTGCCACCCCCCCCTCTTTCCCCCCTCCCTTTGTTGTTCTAACCTTCTGCGGCGTCTGCGTCCGAACCTGTAGAGGAGGTCAACTGCTATGAGGGCCGGGATGACACGTAGGTTCGGATCCATGACTGTCCATCGCGTACAGGTACTCCTTGTTCGCGTCGTCCTGTCTGTCCGTTGCGTACAGGTCCTCCTTGTTCGCGTCGTCCTGATTTCCCGGCAGTTTTTGGCAGCCGGAAAATATTCACCGTGCGGGATGACGTCGGTGCGAATCGTGATTCCTGGTTCGTGAATGGCAGGCTGCGTGCGTCCTGACGTCACGTCGGCGCTTTCCCGGATCGCATTTGTATGTTTATTTTCGTCGGTCAGGGTTTTTTACGATTCGTACGGAAATGGTGTTTCCGTGCGGATCGTAATTCCATGTTTGTACAGTTTTACAACCGGGTACGAGTCGGTCGGAGAAAACGCTCCGACCGACGGTTCGTACCCGGTTTTTACCGGATCGTAATCTGCACCTTGTTCTTTAAAAATAGGCAGGCCCACTAGTAGCATTTGCATTACTAGCCCTGGCACACATAGTGCACTTTACTAGGGACTTTACTAGTAAGGTAAACATACCAATCATGGACAACCAATTACCATTACACTTTATACAGGGAGCACTTGCACTTTGACACTGATCAGCAGTGGCAAAGTGCCTTAAGCATCTAAGTTGGCAACACCATGTCAGAAAAAAGGTCTAGGGGGAAGGCAACAAGTTCAGGGGAACTTTAGCTAAAAAGGGCCAAGTCCAACAGCCCTCCAGGGACATAGTCACATCATGCTGGGTAACAACAGTTCCCACACCCCACCCTGATTCGGTGATGCCTGGGCAGTTAGGCCAAAGGCCGTGACACAGCCTGACCAGCCTCCACTCCCCCTGCTGCCTCCTTCTTGGGGTTATGTATGCAGACAGTCATTCTGACTCTTCACTGTATTACTATTTTGACCTTCTGTATAATGTAATTTGTCATTCTGTTTGCTGAACAATAAAGAATACTTTGCATGTAACTAAACTCTTCTTCAGAACTCTTATTCTTTTTGTGTGGATCCTTGCTTTGTCCGACTGCTGTTTCAGAGCACTTCAGGGATGAAGGGGACGGTGCGACAGTGAGAAAATGGAGAAAAGGAGCACTGAACAGCTTTTGTGGATTTCTGCTGCATCATGATAAGATATTGGGTTATTATGCACGAAGCGAGGTCCATCATTGTTTATTACTATCAACCAAGTACACCATTTTGGCACTTGACTCTCTTAGGGTAGTGAAGCAGATAGAACTAAAGCTTACTCATGGGAGGTGGTGTGGGCTAGCAGTCTCTATCCGCTGGCACACAAACACAACACTCAATGAATTATTGGCCAATCAGTGCTTTTTCTTCAAAAAGGAAAAAGTATATTTATTGCACACACGCTACTAAATACTACATGGTAAAATACAAATATCTACATCAGGTATCACATTTGAACTTGAATGGGTCATAAGCCCCATTATTACAATATAACCAACTATACCAGATGCAAGATCACAATATAAGGGGGTGACATTCTAAATAAAGCAGGCTTATTAGCTGTGTCAAGGGGTAATCAAATAAAAATATAAGGCATGCCTATTGGCTTTATCGAAGTGTCTCTACATACATTTTCAAATTACATGGCATGCCACAGGAGGGCCAGGAAAGCAGCAGTGAGAGAGCAAGAGAGTTGCTGTTAAAAACAATGGTCCAGTCTATGAAGGGATGTGATGAAGGAATTGTGTGCAGAACAAGGAGATAGCCATCAATGTATTGTACAAAGTGTTCTACCCACAGTGGAATTACATTGATTGTACCCACAGGCATGGGTTGTGTATGTAAGTGGCAGGGCAAGTTAGGTACTACTTTATAAATCTGATGGGCACACATGAACATCCAAGCCTTGATGGAAGAGGAATAATTGGCCACAAAAGATATAATGGTCTTTCCTATCGCCTTTCATTCTTGCATTGGAAATACAGATGGAGAATGTTTTGGAAACTAATAGGAATTTGATTGGAGAGATTCATCTTGGTGCAAGGTTTTCAGTTTTAAGGACCAAGTGGTGCTCACAAACTCTGAACACTATGGGGCGGATCATGTTTTAGTTGCATTATCAAGAAAGCTGAGAAATTAGAGGCCTAGTGGACAACATATTTTGCATTAGCAGTACAGTACAACTTACTTGGCAAATACCAAATCACAAATTGCAATACAGAAAAATGCTCCAAAGTCTGTAATGTTGATTACACATCACAATGTATACATTTAAATTCTTGAGTCACAAAGAACAAGGGTTAGCCAAGTTCCCTTCCTTTCTCCCTTGCAACTCAGTGGTATGCACAAATGGTTAGTGAGTCAGTGGCAAACATTTGCAAAGGGTAGCCTGGCATTATCTGACAACTTACATTGGGGCCCATGGAGGCTGGAGACATCAGGAGGAGTAGGTAGTTTTCGCATAGAGCAACGCAATCAATTCACGATGCACATATATTCAGGTCAATGCTGGAATGGAGTATGGCTGTCCAATACAGACCTCTGTCCCAGCATGTTGTACTCTTTGAAGTATTTTGTAAGCTGATTCCTGTCCCTTTATTATTAAGGAGACTGCCAGTTTATGACCTTTTGCACTGTACTGTGAGGGATTTGAAGATCATAATTGAAAGGAAGATAGGCCATGTTTACTGTAGTCAGTCTTTTATTATGGCATATTTAACCCCTTGTATACGTGAATCGGCCAATGGCCAAAACATGCACACCCTCCCCAGTTCATCAGTCGGCCATTGACTGACACCAGAGAGGGCTGAAAAGGATCCCTAGGGGATCACTGGGTGGTAGGAAATTTGTGGATCCCTGCACATTTCTGTAGTTTACATCATAGAATTGCAAGGAAAATTAGTGCTTTTATTTAATGTTTCACATGTTCAGGGTATTCTAGGTAAGAAAACATTGTGGGATCCACACAAGCGGCACCTCCCTGGAATCCATTGATGTCTACTTTTCAGAAATGTCTGAGTTTTGGTAGGTTTCCCTAGATGGGTGCCTAGCCAAGGACCAAAAATGCAGGTGCCTACCCTTGCAAAACCAGATTGTTTTGTGGTAAATCATTTTAATGTCTCCACAATGCGTTTTGGGTTCCTCTCTGTCGCAGGCACTTGGCCCACCCATACAAATGAGGTAGCATTTTTATCATGAGACCGATGAGAGCAAGTTTGGGGCTCAGCATGTCTTGTGGTGGGCAGACAGTGCCATGTTCTTGCTCCTGCACCGAGGTCCCCCACCTAATTACCTCCACCAGGACCCCTTCACGATAGGCAAGCCCCAGAGATGTCTAGAGGTGAGCCTGCAGGTGCTGGAGAGGAGATGGTGCTACTGGTGCACTAGCCTGCAGTACTGCCACCCTTGCATGGAAGTGGCTGCTGTTAGGCCAGTGTGGTTTGTACACAGTGTACTAGCCAGCACCATCTCCTCAGACCCTCAGGACCACCGTGCCTCAGAGTTCAGACTTTACAGCCCTACAGCCACCTGACCACTCATGCAATCATCCCTTTAGTGCATCGGTTCCATCCTGGATGCCTGGACCAATTCCAGTACCGATCGTCAAGAGACTAATTGCCCCACTGAGCCACGTTACCCCCTATGTGAAGCAAGAGCAAGCGAGCAACCCAGGGGAGTCACTGTGTTGTCTTTCCTTCATTGTGTCAAAGCACAAGGTCAACCTGTTACCTGAACATTTCTGTGCGCTACCTCCTACCTGTTACCTGCTATCTGCCAGCCTGCCTGTCCACAGAAAATCAGCATTACCTACAATGCCCCTGTTTCTAACTTCTGCTTCTAGCTGCTGGCATTAGGCAATTTTTATGATTGGTCACTGCGACAGACATTCACTTCATTGTTTCCAGTCTCCAGCCTCGCTTTATTGCCCTATGGACAAACTGGCCAGTGCACCGTGGCAACAACAGACTAGCGAGCAAGCAGCTGAGAGAGCATGAGGTCAGGAAAGTCTAGGACCCTCACAATATACACGAAAAGCAGGAGAATTCAAAGTGTCTCCAATCTGTAATCAACTGTGACTGCCATAGAGCACTCACCAATGCAGATCACAAACATTTTTCAAAAAGTGGTATTATCAGTGCATAAAGAATCTAACACCGTTGCCCTCACTCAGGAACATCCACTGCTGGAGGGGGTAGCTGCACTTCAAACTCAACCCCACTCCTACCCACAAGCACATCCCAACCACAAGTTCAAGCTCTAGTCTAGGTGCACTTATCTCCTACCTCCTTCTTCAAAAAGGGAAAAACAAAAAAAAAGGAAATGAGCAATGCCACTGGTCAGTGACCAGAGTCAGATTTCTGTCAACCCTCTGGCCGTCATGGAAGCCAGCAGCATTTTTTCTGATACTCCAGTTGAGGTCATAAAAATGGAGCTCTGGCAGAGCCTCAACCCCTAACAGAACCTCAATAAAACTGTGATGGAATGTCTGGGGTATGGTCCAATTTGATCAGATCCAGCTGTTTGACCAGCTGTTTGACCAGATTCCAGCTCAGCATCCAATGCACCTTGGATATATGCTGGCCATGCCTCTTGATCCCGTTGTCTAGCTCTTTTGGTGCACCTCCAATTTCCTCGAACATTCTTAGTGTACCAGAGCAGAACCTGCTGGTGTTATCCCAAGAGCAAACACCAAATCATGACATTCTACCCACAAACAGCGAAGCTTCTAATCTTCTTTCTTCGCAAAACATTGACATGTGTTCCTCCTTGCTTTGCACCATACAGTCCATGGCAGACACCAGGACCTACCAATCTGAGAAACTGGATGCATTCTAAGCTCCATTGTGGTCCTAATCACAGGGATTGACAAGAAACTTTACCCTATAAGCAACCTGATTAGAGGGGCTCAAGCTGCTGTGGTCCTGACAGAAATCCCCAAAGGCTCCAAGGCCCATGTCCATTTTTCCTCATTCTTCGTATGCTGTCCCTTCTGCCACAAACTGTGAAAGCCATACATCGGAACCTCAGAACTCAGTTCTGCATGCTTAAGTGTGCGACAAGGAGGAATAATATATAACTTACAGAGCACCCCCAGACCTTACGGCAATCGCACTATGAAGAACAGAGCGATGCTTTCAAAACCATGAATGGCACCAAGGCTAAAGACTCTGAAGTAAATCTGCTCCTATGCTCTTGGAATAAGGAGGCACTGCCCCAGAGCCTGTACATCAATCTACTCAATGCCCTGCTAAGTCAACAGATGTGAATAACTCAGCATTGAACATGCCCCCTCTGGACAACAGCCTAGCCAGTTCTGACTTTGTGCCCCCGTTATCTTCTTCGAATTCTATCAAAGCAGCCCTCGTAGCATGTTATGCAAATATATCTAAACTGAGCCAGCGGACACAAAAGTGTTTGAAGAAACAATGCTACAAACTGAACAAGACCCCAACCCTAACTAGCAATGAAATCCTCTACCCAATGTTCATGAAAACCCGCAATAGCAAACTGGCCTGAGTCTTCCTGTCAGATTGCGAAGCACTGGACATTAGATTCTTAAATGGCCAGACAACTGGAGATATCCCCCGGACTGGACGCAGACATCTGAACAGTGCATTTCCTACATAAATTTCACACTATTCTCAGCCACCCTCTTCAGGGCAATTCACAACTTCTCCCTTGGAGACTACTCTGAAAGCGACCGTACACTGCAGCAAATTGCTCTGGAATGCTTTTGCTCCCAATTAGAGGTTGCATCCTCAACCAGCTCGGAGGCCCACACTGAAATCTCAAGAGGGTGAAAAGGGATGAAGAAATCAGTCGTGAGATGGTCACCTGGATTAGAGCAAAACAAGTAATTCCCGCCTTGTCCTATGGAAGCAAAATCACGCTCGGCATTGAGGCCCCCCTGTTATTTAGGCTTTCTACCAAGATCTATCAGGCCGTACTAAGTCTGTGAAAGCAAGCATTTCCTGCTCAAGTCAGGCTCAAATGAAACCAAACAAAGAAATCATGGGCCAGAAGCAGTGCATTTTGAATGTTCTGCCACAAGCTTAAACTCACCCCACCATAAACCATGAACTGCCTACTCTAGCGAAACCTAGACAACTCAGTTGGCTCATACTAGTGCCATCTTCAAAGTCCGCTCGCTTGATATGATTTAATTTGATTTGATTTGAGGGAAATTTATAGAGTACAGTAAAGGCCCATAGGCGTCAAGGCACTGTAGTCACAAAGGGCTGATTCAGCAGAGTGGAATAGAACAAACAGAAGCGCTAGTACAATGTAAGAAGCCAGGTCTTTAAAACTTTTCTGAAGGTAGAGTGTAATTTGATACCAGTCAGATAACTTGGCAGCAAGTTCCACAGTCTTACTGCTGCAATGGAGAAAGCTCTACCTCCCCATTTTCTTTTCTGAAATCTGGGCATTAGGATCAAATTTAGGTGATCAGAATGAAGATGTCTCTCTGGGGTATACCTATGATACACTGCTTTAATTCCCACCGGTCAGGTAAAGGGCCTTATGCACTCTGCAGATGGCCTTGAATATAACACGTTTTCCTATTTGGAGCCAGTGGAGGTCATGTAGTCCCTTAGCCACCGATGGCTGTTTTGGAATGTCTAATGTAGGCCTGGCCAGTGCATTCTGCACTACCTGCAGTTTGGCTTGTGTGCTGTTGTTGGTGTCCAAATAAAGGGCATTACAATTCTTGACATAACTAATGCCACGGCCGCTTGTTTGTGCGAGAGGGGAAAAAATGTTTTTTTTCCTCAGCATTCTATCAGCCACAAACATGTTTGACGCAATGCAGTTGGCCTGAAAATCTAGAGAGAGCGTAAAGTCCATTGAGTGTTGTGTTTGTGTGTCAGAGGATAGAGACTGCTAGCCCACACCACCTCCCATGAGTAAGCTTTAGTTCTATCTGCTTCACTACCCTAAGAGAGTCAAGTGCGTAAAGTCCAGTATCACCCCTAAATTCTTAGCATTCGCAGTTGGCATAGGTAGAGAACCAACAGTATTGGGACACCAGTTATTGTTCCAGTTGGAAGTTTGTGCTCCAAGGAGCATCACCTCAGTCATTTCCCTATTGAGCTTTAGGTAGCTACTGCTGTCATGCAGTGATTGAAATTAGCTGCTGTAGCTGCCATATCTTTTGTAATACCTGCAAGAATCTGGGTGTCATCGGCGTAAGAAACTGCTAATAGCCCAAAAGAATGTATAATCTTACCAAGGGGGGCGATGTACAGATTAAAGATCGTTGGGCTTAAATATGAACCCTGTGGCACCCCACATGGAAGAATAAATGGATCTGAAAGAAATTGGTTTACAGTCACCATTTGGTATCTGTCCTTAAGGAAAGAAGACAGGATCTTGAAAGCCCTAGATGAGACACCCAATTTCTGTAGGCAATCAACTATCAGAGATGGGGAAATGCTGTCAAAGCCAATGGACAGATCCAATAGGGTCAATGCCGAACCCTTCCGTGCATCTACTAGACACCTGACACTGTCTGTGACCACCACCAATGCTGTTAGGATTCCGTGATCTTTCTGGAACCCAAACTGTGACAAGTCTAACAAGCTCTGCTCTACCTCATATGCCATCCAGTGGCTATTAAGATTCTTTTCCAATATATTTGCAGGGACTGGGAGTAGAGAAATATGTCAGACATTTTTAAGGTTGTTGGCATCAAGATTGGGCTTCCTTCACTAATGCTTCATTCCACTGCTAAGGGTAGCTCCCAGAAGAAATGGCTGCATTCATTATGGATGACAGGGGGTGCGCTACCATGCTAGACACCATGTGGAAGATTTTAGGAGCACATGGTTCCAGGGGAGAGCCCGACTTAGGGGTTAATTACGATGTAGGGCGGATCGCCACCACCTGCATGGCTGTGGCGATCCGCCCTACATTTCCCTCTGCCCACCATCCATTTACCCCCGCCATATTAGTATGGCGGGGGGGACCCCGGCAGATGGAAAGACCGTCCGCCGGTTTTCCGCCGGTCCACCAGTTGACCGGCGGAAAAGGGGCTAGATATGGTGGCGGTGTCTGATAGACACTGCCATGCATATTAGCATGGGTGTTGGAAGCAGCCTTTCCGTGGTGGCATCGAGGCATGCGGATTTTGCAGTCGGGCCCGTTACGGGACCCCAGGGTATTGGGGCGTGGGGGGTGCACATGGGGGGTACTTATGGTACCCCCCTACATTGTCATGGACAAGGTGGCAGGCACCGTGCGGTGCATGTTACCCTGTGCATGACAATGCACACAGTGCATTCCCAGCATTGTGGCGGGCGGTGCTGTGAGCACCGCCCAACACAATGCTGGGATTAGAGGATGCCACTGCCACGGTGGTGGTGGCATCCTAATTGCAGGTGTGGGACCGCCGCACCACTGGCTGCCGGTCCCAGCACCACTAGGGTGCGATCCTAATCAGCCCCTTAGAGTCAAGAATGCATTGCTCTACAAGTTTAGGTGTATGAAGAGAAAACACTGTGAGCCTATTTGCGTTTTCTTCCGTTAATTTAAAGGGCACGAGGGTCTCTAACTGCAACTCTCTGCTTAAGGGCAACAAACTCTCCGGTACTGGTATTGATGTTTCGAGCTCTTTATAAATATTAGCAATTTTTGCTTGAAAGAACTCTGAAAGCTGATTGCATAGCTCTTATGAGCCTACAACTTCAGAGGGAACCAGAGGGGTGGCTAGCTGCTGAGCAATTCTAAAGAGTTCTTTAAAAGAACTCGTAGCCTCAATTAAGTTGGTATAGTATTTAGATTTTTCTTTTGTGAGAGTTACCTTATATTCACTGATCATTGTCTTATAATCAGGCCTTTCCTGAGCCTTGTAGCTCTTTCTCCAGACACACTCCTGGCGGCGGCATGCCTGCCTACGCACCCTCTGTCTCTCTGAGAGCCAGAGAGCTGAGGGTGCTTTCCTCCTCTGCTTGACTTCCCATCTACCTTATTCACAGCCACACTTTGCCAGGCTGAGAGATCCTCCGCCCCCTTGTGCACATCATCCTGAACAACACAGGGCATGCTATCCAGAGCAGTTATGAAGGATTCAGCTGGTACGGTGAGCAGCCAAAATATCGAAACTAAAATATCTACCTACACAAATATCGAGTTTTAAATATCGAAGGGACAGAATATCGATGTCAATAATATCTATGGACAGAATATCGATCCTAAGGTAAGTTATTTAATATCGATGTTAGTAATATCGAAGTTAGTAATATCGACATCAAATATATCGATTTTACTAATATTGATGTTACTAATATCGATATTTATATTATTGTTATGTATTTTATTATGTATTTAATATGTATGTGTTATATGTTTTTAGTTAAGTGTTCTACTGGTTTTAACATATATGTATACAATTTTTATATGTTAACAATGGTTTTTTAAGTCAATTTTGTGTTTTAGTACCGTAGCGGGTTGTGGGTTTATAGGGGAATAGGGTGGGAAGTAATTTAATTATATGGAATTAATTATACATTTTTAGGAATTATAAATTAATTTTAATTATTTTTTGCGTTTAAGTTCTGTAGCGGGTTGTCGGTTTATAGGGGAATAGGGTGGGAAGTAATTTAATTGTAATTAATTAATAATTTATTTTCATTTATTGGTATTGATAATTATATTATTGTTAATTAAGTATTAATTGGTAATGAATTTTTATTAATTGGCAATTAGTTTTAATTAGTTGATTAATTGATAATTATGTTAAGTGTATTATTTTATTAGTGGAGTGTGTCGTGCGTTTATAGGGGAATAGTGTTGGAAGTAATTGAAATCTAATTAAGTAATTATTAAATTAGTTGTTGGGTATTGATAATTAATTAATTGGACAATAATTATTAATTGGTAAATATTTTAAATTATAATATTTTGGTTATGAAAAATAATTAATTGTTGATTAATCATTAATTGTGAATTAAATATAATTAAATATTATGCATTGATATTTCTAATTAATATATTAATAAGTAATTATTAATTGGTAATTAATGTGTAATATTTCTTATTTTGGCTTATGAAAAATATTTAATAGTTCAATATTTTTTAATTGGTTATTAATGTTTCATAATTATTATTTTGCGGTATATATTTTTTTAAATGGTTAAATATATTTTAATTGGTATTTACTTTTTAATAATTCATATGTTTTTGGTTATGAAATATATTTTATCGTTTAATATTTATTATTTGGTAAGATCTATTTATTAATTATTATTTATTGGTATTTATTATTAATGTATTGTTAATTAATTATTCTTTGGTAGTTATGTTTGTAATAATTATTTATTGGTATTTGTAAATAATTTTGAGTTATTTAATAATTAAATCACTAATTATTTTAAATAATTATTTAATTTATAACTATGTTATTTTTAACTTCTACGCTATCCAACACTTTCCCTACTGTTGCACCTTCTGGAGTTGGAATAGTAAATTTTATCCCTACGCTATCCAACACTTTCCGTACTGTTGCATTCTCTGGAGTTGGAATAGTAATTTTTACACCTACGCTATCCAACACTTTCCCTACTGTTGCACTCTCTGGAGTGGGAATAGTAATTTTTACCCCTACGCTATCCAACACTTTCCCTACTGTTGCACTCTCTGGAGTGGGAATAGTAATTTTTACCCCTACGCTATCCAACACTTTCCCTACTGTTGCACTCTCTGGAGTGGGAATAGTAATTTTTACCCCTACGCTATCCAACACTTTCCCTACTGTTGCACTCTGTGGAGTTGGAATAGTAATTTTTACCCCTACGCTATCCAACACTTTCCCTACTGTTGCACTCTCTGGAGTTGGAATAGTAATTTTTACCCCTCCGCTATCCTACACTTTCCCTACTGTTGCACTCTCTGGAGTGGAAATAGTAATTTTTACCCCTACGCTATCCAACACTTTCCCTATTGTTACACTCCCTGGAGTGGAAATAGTCATTTTTAGCTCTACGCTATCCAACATTTTCTTTACTGTTTTTTTTTGGAGCTGGAGTAGTAGTTTTATTGTCGGTGCTATTTAATATTTTTTGTATTATTTTAGCTAATGTAATATATAATTAATTTTAACAATATTCAAATTAAATGTAATTTTTTAAATGTGTTATATATAAATATTTAATTTTTATTCATGTTTTTGTTTTTTGTGTATGATGTATTTGTAATTTATAATAATTTTTAACAAGTTATAAGTTATTAAAACAATTATTAAAATGTATTATTAAGTAAGTATATATATTATATATTATATGTATATGTTTAATTAATGTTTTATTACATTATATATATTAATTATTAATTTTAAACATTATAACATATATTTAATTATGTTTATTTTATTTATAAGTATTATTTGGTTTATTTTACAATTTTTTTTTTAACTAAAAAATACTTTATATTTTTAATAACGATATTTTTGACATTCTATATTTTATTTTCGATATTTTTGTACTTACCATGTTGTAGATAGGATCTCGATATTCTTGTCATCTATATTTTTGTGTCGATATTTTTGTAGGTCGATTTTCTGTCCGTCGATATTCTGTCAGACATTCAGCTGGTACCCCCTTCCATTCCCTCCAGCCGGTTTTATAGAGGGAAGGAGTATGTTTCATGTATGACAATGACAAGGAGACTGCTGAATGATCTGACCAGCTAAGGCGAAGCACAACCTGAAATGTCAGCCGGGAGTCGCTTACTGAAGCCTGGAAAAAAATTGCAGTGGCTACAGCGAAAAGGCTATCAAAGCTAGATGACTTATCAACACTGAGCAAGCATTCACCAGTGTGGGCAATTTTCAACACGTCCACACCTTGGATCTAGCAGAAGTACATTGCCTGCACCTATCCATTGTGGCTCAAAGCCACATTTTTCGTTCTCAGATTGGGGTAATGGAACATGGATAGGAGACGTCTGGCTTGGCAGTCATCGTCAAGTCAAATTGTGCCACTTATGTGAACTGGGAGAGGACACCGTCATCCATATTCTGTGCATTCTCCCCACGTTGCTTCAAAGGAAGATACATTTCCTTCACAAAAAGTTGGAAAGCTTGGGAATGCGCACCTGTCACCAAGTTGTAATCACCTGCCGGAACCCAGGGAATATTATTTTAAATTTCAAAACAATCAAATTCCTTCAGGTGGGTGCATCATTAGGGCCCTGCACCACAGATGACCTGGAGCATGGCCATAAATCCTGCGTCAATTTGTTAAAGCTACTGTCAAACATCTGACAACTTCTTTGGTTACTACAGCTGCTGCTGCTCAGACATAGACTGCATCCACCAATTATGCTCCCTCCGGCCACAGTATAGTACAACAGCTAACTAACTCATTTAAACCTCTTCTGGGATCTACCAACGTCTTCATTCACGTCACACGTTGCACTTAGCACTTTTTGCCCATTTTCTAAAAACACAAGCACTATGTGGAATCCAACCTTTGAAGTGACTGAGCCCATCTGGTTGCTGCTTCTGTCTGTTTGATTCCACAAACTGACCTAGGCGGCAAGAAATTAATGAATGCTTTGTTGTTAGCTTTGATGTACCAGACAGTGCTTCCAAGGGTCAATTTGTGTCTATCTCAAACAGATCAATATTGACCATTGCAAGGTGCGATTGGCAATGGTTCAACATCGCTACCCCGTCCCAGAGTCTCTATTTCCTCCCCTGTTTTTTTTACATTAGAGAGGCAAAATAAGTGAATAGTAAAGCTGAGCTGGGGCCTGAAATCCACAGATTACCCACACTGCCCCCAAAACATAATTTTTCAGTGGAAAAATGTGATCTATGTTCTCTTTGGTGCCCTCTTGTGTCGTGGGCACTTAACCTACCCAAACAAGTGAGGCACCATTATTCTCAGGAGACTTAGGGGAATGCTGGGTGGTAGAACATTTGTGACTGCCTAGAAATTCCAGGTCTTTTTCTCATAGAATTGCAAGGAAACCTGTTTTGTTAGGCAAAGTGTGAGCTTGGCACAGGATTATGGATAAACAAACCTGTCGAGAGCCACACAAGTCACCCCACCCTGGACTCCCCCAGATGTCTAGGTTTCAAAGATGTGCTGGTTTGTTAGGTTTCACTATGTGCCGGCTGAGCTGTGGCCCAAAATCAGCAGATAGCTCCTTTGTTAAAAAACAGACATTCTGCTGTGGGAAATATGATGTCTCCCAGGTCACTTTTTGTGGTGTTTTGTGTCGCAGGTACAAGGCCCAGCCATAGAAGTGGGGTACTATGGTTATCGGGAGACATGTGGGAATACAGAATAGTAGACCATTTGTTTTCACTAATTGAATATCACTATGTTTTTGCCTTTTAAATGTTAGCAACACAGAAGACATTTTACATTATGCACCACTGAAACACATGCCAGTACGAGTATCCATATATTCAGAAATGCACAGACAACCACTGCTCCTAAACTCAGTATCAGGTGTAAATTTCAGAAATACTGAGTTTCTTTCAGTTCCTTTTCCATTCTTTATAATAAACTATGGTGCCGATCACGATCCGATAAAAAATTCCCCCGTGCGACTCGTATCGGGTCTTTTTACCGTACGAATCGTACAAGTGCCGTACGAACTGGCAATCACGATTCGCATGGTAAAAAGTCCATACGAACCGCACTGGGAATCATTCCCCACACGTCCTCGGGTCGGAAAATGTGTCCGACACGTCCTCGGACGATTTACCTTACAAACGTGAAAAGCCAAGTCCGACCGAGGAATCACGATCCATCCCGTGCGTCCGAGGTTACAACCGTATGGAAAAAACACCGTCCGCACCGAACTCCTACAGCAACCATGGAGACATGTGCCCGCATACGCGCCCAACACTCCCCCAGCCCCCGTACGTCCGACACGTACCCCCCGTATATGTATACCCCCACCCGTCTAGGTACACCCCAGTACGTTCCAGTCGAACCCCCACCCCAGTACGTGTCATAGCCCCGTCTACCTACACCCCAGTACGTTCCAGTTCTACCCCCACCCCAGTACGTGTCGTACCCCCCGTGTACCTACACCCCAGTACGTTCGAGCCACACCCCCACCCCAGTACGTGTCATAGCCCCATCTACCCACACCCCAGTACGTTCCAGTCGAACCCCCACCCCAGTACGTGTCGTACCCCCCGTGTACCTACACCCCAGTACGTTCGAGCCACACCCCCACCCCAGTACGTGTCATAGCCCCGTCTACCCACACCCCAGTACGTTCCAGTCGTACCCCCACCCCAGTACGTGTCGTACCACCGTCAATGTACACCCCCCCACCCCAGTACGTGTCGTACCACCGTCAATGTACACCCCCCCACCCCAGTACGTGTCGTACCACCGTCCATGTACACCCCAGTACGTTCCAGTCGTACCCCCACCCCAGTACGTGTCGTACCACCGTGAACCTACACCCCAGTACGTTCGAGCCCCACCCCCACCCCAGTACGTGTCGTACCACCGTCAATGTACACCCCCCCACCCCTGTACGTGTCGTACCACCGTCCATGTACACCCCAGTACGTTCCAGTCGTACCCCCACCCCAGTACGTGTCGTACCACCGTCAATGTACACCCCCCCACCCCAGTACGTGTCGTACCACCGTCAATGTACACCCCCCCACCCCAGTACGTGTCGTACCACCGTCCATGTACACCCCAGTACGTTCCAGTCGTACCCCCACCCCAGTACGTGTCGTACCACCGTGAACCTACACCCCAGTACGTTCGAGCCCCACCCCCACCCCAGTACGTGTCGTACCACCGTCAATGTACACCCCCCCACCCCTGTACGTGTCGTACCACCGTCCATGTACACCCCAGTACGTTCCAGTCGTACCCCCACCCCAGTACGTGTCGTACCACCGTGAACCTACACCCCAGTACGTTCGAGCCCCACCCCCACCCCAGTACGTGTCGTACCACCGTCAATGTACACCCCCCCACCCCTGTACGTGTCGTACCACCGTCCATGTACACCCCAGTACGTTCCAGTCGTACCCCCACCCCAGTACGTGTCGTACCACCGTCAATGTACACCCCCCACCCCAGTACGTGTCGTACCACCGTCAATGTACACCCCCCCACCCCTGTACGCGTCGTACCACCATCCATGTACACCCCAGTACGTTCCAGTCGTACCCCCACCCCAGTACGTGTCGTACCACCGTGAACCTACACCCCAGTACGTTCGAGCCCCACCCCCACCCCAGTACGTGTCGTACCACCGTCAATGTACACCCCCCCACCCCTGTACGTGTCGTACCACCGTCCATGTACACCCCAGTACGTTCCAGTCGTACCCCCACCCCAGTACGTGTCGTACCACCGTCAATGTACACCCCCCCACCCCAGTACGTGTCGTACCACCGTCCATGTACACCCCAGTACGTTCCAGTCGTACCCCCACCCCAGTACGTGTCGTACCACCGTGAACCTACACCCCAGTACGTTCGAGCCCCACCCCCACCCCAGTACGTGTCGTACCACCGTCAATGTACACCCCCCCACCCCTGTACGTGTCGTACCACCGTCCATGTACACCCCAGTACGTTCCAGTCGTACCCCCACCCCAGTACGTGTCGTACCACCGTGAACCTACACCCCAGTACGTTCGAGCCCCACCCCCACCCCAGTACGTGTCGTACCACCGTCAATGTACACCCCCCCACCCCTGTACGTGTCGTACCACCGTCCATGTACACCCCAGTACGTTCCAGTCGTACCCCCACCCCAGTACGTGTCGTACCACCGTGAACCTACACCCCAGTACGTTCGAGCCCCACCCCCACCCCAGTACGTGTCGTACCACCGTCAATGTACACCCCCCCACCCCTGTACGTGTCGTACCAACGTCAATGTACACCCCCCCACCCCTGTACGTGTCGTACCACCGTCCATGTACACCCCAGTACGTTCCTGGCTCACCCCCAACACAACCTCCTAAGTACAGAGCGCACCCCATGCCCCAACATCACAACCGCATGTACGAGTCGTACAAAGCCACACACAAGGACATAATTGTACAACCAAATGGCCCATGTACACACCGTACACACGCTCAAAACGCACGTACACAACAAGGACAAAACAAAACAACACAAGAATACACCATTCGAAAGGCACACAGCCACTAAACATGGCCAACAACCACGAAAATAACACAATCACTGACCTGCAACTGTCAAAAACAAACAGAGGCCCAATACACCACCACTCCTTATAACACACCCACCCAAAATTCAAACACTGCCACACCCACCCATGGACCAATGAAAAGGGCCCACACACACAAACCATGAGCCTTTGCAACAGACTCACTGCTGCCAGACACCACAGAACCAGACTACAAGCTACACCACATCTTACACTTGCACACCTTCACACGACCACCCTCACAAACACCCTCTCATCACATTCACACACACACACAACCATCCACACACCCCCCCAACATCCACACACCCCCCACACCCACACCATCCCCACCCACACCCCTCACCATGCCCACTACCAAGAATCCAAAGTTCAGTCACCGAGAGTTGGAGGTCCTTGTTGATCAAATCCTCAGAGTCGAGCCACAGATCTTTGGAACATTGGTCAGAAGCACCAGCCAGGCAGCCAAAACAGCCATGTGGCAGACCATCGTCGATGCTGTGAATGCTGTTGCGGACACCAGGAGGACCAAGCAGGATTGCCAGAACAGGTGGTACGATCTGCGGAGGAGGGTCAGAGCCAAGAGGCAGGAGGAACACGACCAGGCCAACGCCACCGGAGGAGGGCCCTCCCGCAGAGCCGTACAGTACCTTCCCTGGGAGGAGAGGGTGATGGCCATACTGCCGGTGGAGGCAGTTGAAGGAGTAGAAGGACTCCGAGACCCGGGTGAGTACACAAACAACGCACCTCACATGGGGGGAACTGCAACCACAACCAAAATTAATAACAGGCACGCAACCACCACAAGCCATCGCATGACTCAACCACACTCCATGAGCACGCACATGCCACTGCTGCCACCATGCCCCATGCACCCAGCTGGACAATGTCAAGTCACAGGCCACAGAAGACAACAACACATGACACGGTAACCCGGATGGCGGGAGGCTGGGCACCAAAAATCACATAGTGCGACTCCAAAGCAGACAACAATGCCCTCTGCCCATATGGCCTAGGTCACAGCCAGACAAACACTGTGTCCCAACACAGGAATGACTTGCCAGCAAATGGCGGACGCCTTGCATCAACACATGGGGGTGAAGGCACTGTTTTGCACATGACAGCAGCTAATGAACAGCCAACATTGTGAAAGAGTGGCAGCACACACCACCACAGCAGCAGCGCACAGACACACAGCAGACAAAATGGGTGCCTGGAGATCAGAAACAAACTCACATCAACAGGTCAAGGGCCACTCAAAGATCTGCTAACAGTGTGTGCCCAGGAAGCTGGGCCAAGGTGACAGAGGGTGACACACGGAGGGTGGGAGAGGGGGACACAGAGGGAGGGAGAGGGGGACAGAGAGGGAGGGAGACACAGGAAGATGGACAGAGGGAGGAGGCTGACACACAGAGGGAGGGAGAGGGGGACAGAGAGGGAGGGAGAGGGGGACAGAGAGGGAGGGAGACACAGGAAGATGGACAGAGGGAGGAGGCTGACACACAGAGGGAGGGAGAGGGGGACAGAGAGGGAGGGAGAGGGGGACAGAGAAGGAGGGAGACACAGGGAGAGCAAATCAGTCCTTTGGTGTGTGGGAATGTCTGCTCGTCAGCAGGTGGACTGCGTGCATGTAGACAAGGGTGGCCAGTGCCAGAACCACCCCTCTTCATCATGGCAAAACGCAGGGCCATGTCACAACCTGTACACGAGCACAAGGACAGCCACCTGCATCATATAAGTGTGTGGATCCACTCCATGTGCACATGTACAGTGCTACAAGGAAGGCGCAAATGCATGGCTCGCTACACCTGCACACTCCACTGCTGACTGCAGTCACACTTGACGCAGCAAGTAAGACTGTGCCACACATAGTTAAAGGGGCCAAATTGGTGCCCAAGGGACACACCCATGCACAAGTGCACTGTGAGTGGAATGCAAGACAGATCCTAATTCCAAGAGGAAATGTGCCAACTTTGAAACGGATGAAACATGGATGTTGCATGGATCAAAATTAACATTGTCTCTCTCACACACAGGTCAACGTCGTGCTGCACCCCCCAACACTGGGGGGGAACACTCACAGGACCCGGATCTGCAGGAGACCGATCCCACCGGCAGCGACCACTCTCACCACTCTGCGGACGACCCCGACCGACCTGGCCCCTCTGGTGTCCAACCACCTGCAGCACCTGCGTCAGGTACAACCGTGCCAACCACCACCCCCACTCCTGCCACATCCCAGGAGACACCCAGGATCCCTGCCCCAACACCACAATGCAGCCAGGCTCGCCAGGAGGGACACGGTGTCCCGGGCACCCAGGAGGAGGCAGGCGACAACGCCAATGCCACCCCTCAGGGGTCCCGGAGACCCGATGTTCCCACAAGTGCAGGCCAGACGCAAGTGGGCAGGGGTGGTGGGAGTGGAGGACGGCGGAGGCGCGAGCCTGACCAGTTGGCTGGGGATCCGGTATTTTCCCATGTCCGTAACATCCTGGACTCATACCGGCAGGACACCACGGGCATGGCCCAGGTTGTGTCCGTCCTCGAGGGGATCAAGGTCCAGCAGGCCCAGCAACATGCGGAGCTAATAGCCTGTCTACAGGTACACCAACGGAGGATGGAGGACAGACAGGCTGAGCAAGTGACGGCGTCCCAGGGGATTCACGCTGCACTCCGTCGGATGGCCGACACCATGGCCGACCCTCCCTGTGCCAGAAGGCGGAGAACATCACCACCCACAGGGAGGGAACATGAGGAGGAGGAGGAAACATCCGACGGAGCATCCCAGACGTCGTCACGGCCTGCTGCTGAGGTTCCCCGCAGGAAGCCGGGTCGTCCACGGAAAGGACCGTGAGGGTGGCTGCTACATCACCATCTCCCAGGACACCTGGCCTGGCACCTGGCCCACTGGAGCAACAGCATCACAGCATCAAGAGACATTCTCTGCCACATGGCCCTGCTGGTCACTGGCTGACCAATGTTGACAAAGACTGTGGCATGGACTCTGAGGATTTCCAATGGCAAGGACACCAACTCCCCTACTGAACTTTGGATTCCCTAATCCCGGAAAGCCCCTCACTTTGTCCCCCCCCCCCAATAATAAATCACACTATTAAGAGTAGATGCCTGCTGGTAGCATTATTACCTAACATGTGTCTTGTACAGTCTAAACATGCCTGAGTCATCTGTGCACTTCAACCATCCACACCCTGGGGCCTGAGTCTGGCACAGGACACATGGGTCACAGTTTATTAGGCAAGACAGACATGGAGCACCATACACACCCGTGATGGTCAGAACCAGCTGAGGGGGTGGCCGAACAACCGTGCTGACAGACACATTGAGTACAGCAACAGTCATGCGCAGAGGTCAGGGATCCTGGCCCGTGTCCTGGGGGGCACCCAGGTATGTGTAGACAGGTGGCAGAACCATGTCCTGCAAGCTTGAGTCCGGTGGATGCAGAGAATGGGGTCATGGACAACGTTGGATGCATGGGGATGGCACATGTCACAATACCCACACAGTCATGGACATCATGCCCAATACACAGTCTCAGCACACACACACAGCTTGCATCTTGCCACTCGACACATTGACACATAGCCACGATCAGGGAATACCATGCCAGACATGCAGGATGCACCGTGCCAACACACCAGCATTGACTGAGAAGAGGCACCTTGGAGGCATAGGGACACCTTTATTAGTCATGTTTTTGGGATTGCAGAGGCAACTTGAAGTACACATGAACACATCATGTGGAGTAACATGTGGCTCCAACACTGGCACCCCCCTTCTGCAGCACACATGCGTGATAGCCATGGAACTGGCACACAAGCGTCGGCTAACAGCTAAACACCCACAGCTGCTCACGGAGAGCCTGCCATACACCATACATCCGCTGATGTGGAAGTCCCACGCCATGTCAAGACAATGTTAACCGTATGTGTCCGAGGGCAGTGTCACACACATTGATGCCATCATCACAATCCACTATCCCATCACTGATGACTGACAACCAGGCAGCCCATCTATTCAGGTGTACCCAGCTGCATGTCGTGTCCCATGGGGATGCCACATGTCTGCAGAGGAACCAAACCCCGACCGGGGCAGTGTGCACACATCGTGAACAACTGCCACACCCAATACACCCCAGATGCATCCCTTACCCCATGGAGACTTCCAAACGTGTCCGTGCCTGTAACGCTGAGTCAGCCCACGATGTCATGTCCATGAGGAATAGCAGTGCCACAACAATGCAACCAGCAAACGGCATGCGCAGGTACCTGGGGAAGAGAGACACACAAGAAGTCAGCCACAAAAAGCACAGCCACTTGCATGTGCAGTTACTCGACACATGTATGGATGACAACATGCTAGGTCACAATTATGACTGGGGAAATACTACCATCACTGCCACCATCACTCTAGTGACACACCCACACACACCTCTGACCCACGTGCCATACATGCAGGTGGAGACACACATCACAACGCATGCCACACGGGGACCAATGCGTGCACACTCAGACCCTGGTACTCACCACTAAGCAAAGAAGTCGCGTATGAGCCGAGTCCGGATGTCCTCTTGCGGCTCCACATCCTCCACATCACTAGCCCCATTGCCAAGCCCTTCGTCCTCCACGGGTGGATGGTCCTCGTCATGTTGATTCAGGATGAGTGGCACAGCTCTTTCAACTGCCATGTTGTGCAGCATGCAGCAGACCATGAAGATCTTGCAGACCTTCGCCGGGGCATAAGGGAGTGCACCGCCGGTCTTGTGGAGGCACCGGAATCGGCTCTTCAGCATGCCAAACGTCCTCTCTATCACTCGCCTTGTCCGGCCATGGGCGGTGTTATAGCGGAGCTGGGCCGGCGTGATGGGGTTGCGGAGAGGTGTCAGCAGCCAAGGCATGTTGGGATAGCCAGCGTCCCCTACATGGGAAGCACATGGACATCGTTAGAACTGGTGTAGCGGTCGTGCTGGTCGGCTATGCAGAATACAGGACAGACAGACTGTACCCACCAACAACACATGCCCGTTCGTTGCGCAGCTGCATCATCATATCAGGCATCCCGCTACGCCTCATGATGTAGGCATCGTGTGCTGATCCTGGGAAACCAGCACAGACATGTGAAATCACCATATTGGACAGACACACCACAAGGGCATTGATGGAGTGGTAGTGCTTCCGATTGCGGTACGCCACCTCCCGTGCGTGTGGTGGTACCAAACCTACATGTGTCCCATCTATGGACCCAATGACATGGGGCATCCCTCCCAGGGCATAGAATCCACGCTTGACCTCAGTCATCTGTTCAGGGGTTGGGAACTTGATGAAGTCATCCAGGTGAATCAACATGGCCTCCAAGAAATCATGCAGCACACCGCTGAACATGCTCTGGGACATGCCACCAACATGAGCTATGGTATTTTGGAAGGTACCCGTGGCAAGAAAATGTAGGGCAGCCATTACCTTCAGCTGGGGTGTCAGTGCCGTAGGATACCTGTGCTGCGGTTGCAGGTGTGGTGCCAGTCTCGCCGTCAGCTCCAGAATCAACGGTTGGGTGAAGCGGTAGAGCCGGATCCTGTCATTCTCCTGCATGGTAGCCAAGTCTGGAATTCTTCGGGCAACAGGAGGCGCTCTGCAGTAATTTGGAAGTGACAAGGAAGAGTGAGTGCACTACGAGAACAACTCATGTCTACTGAGCACATGTAAATCTGGCAATACACACATGCCACATAGGGAGTCAGGCATGTGCTACATGCCCAGGACACGTATGGATGCAAGGTGACACTCCTTCCAAGACCCAGCTACACACGGTGATTGAGAACCTCCCCATGCCACGCCATGGAAATAGCTGTGTCCCAGTGCAAGTGCACTGCCCGACGCAAGACAGGAGTGACATACACCCACACATCAGCAGAAGTGTGATGCCGATTGCAGAGACTGGTAGCGGAACACTGGAGCCACAGGTCACATGACATTACACTAGTCCAGCCCACACACCTTGCCATGAAGGTGCACATGTCATGACTCACCACACATTCCTTGTGAGTTTGCTGACATGGCCTTGTCACGCTACTCCGTGTCCCATGCATACATGTGCACCTCACATCCGATAACACATGTGGCATGGTGTTGGGAACAGTGTGCAATGACAATCTACACACAGCCACATGTTGGTTGCTGCAACGGCTGCAGCTTTTGAGGGTGCTACAACATCAACCTGATGTAAATCCCGGACACATATATGACATAGTCACATTGTGCACTGTGGGTAGTGACAAGTCATGTGTCATGACCCCTGTACCGGCCATCATGGGACACTTCCGTGTGTTGGTGTCCGTGCCATGCCAGTGACGCTCACCCCAAGTGCGCAGTCCCACATGCACACATGTCAAAGGAGTCAAGGGCATGCCTGGCACACATTGCACCCTCACACAGCACACATGTACACATCTCATCATACATCTGGTGCCTTCTCCACTCAGGAGGCATGTTCCACATCACAGCCTGTGACACCTGTGCCCCACACATGTAGTAATGCACAGACGATGCCTTGATGTCCATTCCTGGACAAGTATGTCCATCCATGGACAAGTATGTCCGCCCTATTCCTACATGTGTGTCGCCTATCACCACAGTGATGTGTAAAATCCGCCGTACTGCTGCTGAGAGGGCCTGTGCATGTTCCCAAATCACTGTGGGAGTGCTGCCGTATGTGTACCCATCGTGATGGCGAGCGTACAGGCATTTGTACGGTCCGTAGCACTACGGGTACGCATACGCGTGCAGACCCATAGTGATAGTGAGCGTAGATGCGTGTGTACGGCCCTATCACTATGGGTCTGCACGCGTATGCGTACCCGTAGTGCTACGGACCGTACACACGCATGTACGCTCACTATCACTATGGGTCTGCACGCGTATGCGTACCCGTAGTGTTACGGACCGTACACACGCATGTACGCTCACTATCACTATGGGTCTGCACGCGTATGCGTACCCGTAGTGGTACGGACCGTACACTCGCATCTACGCACACTATCACTATGGGTCTGCACGCGTATGCGTACCCGTAGTGTTACGGACCGTACACACGCATGTACGCTCTATATCACTATGGGTCTGCACGCGTATGCGTACTCGTAGTGATAGTGAGCGTACATGCGTGTGTACGGTCCGTAACACTACGGGTACGCATACGCGTGCAGACCCATAGTGATAGAGAGCGTACATGCGTGTGTACGGTCCGTACCACTACGGGTACGCATACGCGTGCAGACTCATAGTGATAGTGAGCGTACATGCGTGTGTACGGTCCGTAACACTACGGGTACGCATACGCGTGCAGACCCATAGTGATAGAGAGCGTACATGCGTGTGTACGGTCCGTAACACTACGGGTACGCATACGCGTGCAGACCCATAGTGATGGAGAGCGTAGGCATGCATGTACGGGCCGTTGCCATGCATTTGGGGTGCCCTAGGGCCCCGAAACGCACCGTACCTGTGTGTGATGCTCCAAATTACATAGGGGACAAGTATTAAGGCCTACATGCATGCTGGTTGTCATGGAGACCAAGTTCAAAATTCGAAATTGTTCTGGAAGGTGCACAGCAGAAGTCAGTTGGAATTCTTCTACTTTGTTGCAATGTGTTTGTGGGGCTGACATCATGCAGGAGAATGAAACCGATAGAGAACCCACAGACTGCTAGGTTTGAAGGGATTGGTGGAAACATAGGATGCAAATGTGAGTGACCAATCACTCTGTACTCCTGTGCATGAGACTGGGCAGAAGGGCACATATAAGGCAGCCAGGTCCCATGAGGGAGCACTTGCCTGCACATCTTTGCATTTGTCGACCCAGCTGCTGCTACTGATTCCCTGGAACCATGTCAAGGGCTGTGGAGAGGACACAGCCATTCACCCTGGAGGAGAACATGGCTCTGCTGGATGTGATCCTCCCACAGTACTCCATGCTGTATGGGCGACCAGGGTATCAGGTGAGTGCATAGGCCACTGCCACAGACTGTCCCTATGTTGTGACTGTGACTTCTGCCATTGCGTCCAGGTGTAACACACATGCCATGTACTGTCGGGGGGGTCCCAGGGGGGGGGTGCCTGATGTCTCCCAGCAGTGCCCTGAGACAGGAGGGGTGGGGGCCTATCACTCCCAGCAGTGCCCTGAGACAGGAGGGGTGGGGGCCTATCACTCACAGCAGTGCCCTGAGACAGGAGGGGTGGGGGCCTATCACTCCCAGCAGTGCCCTGAGACAGGAGGGGTGGGGGCCTATCACTCACAGCAGTGCCCTGAGACAGGAGGGGTGGGGGCCTATCACTCCCAGCAGTGCCCTGAGACAGGAGGGGTGGGGGCCTATCACTCACAGCAGTGCCCTGAGACAGGAGGGGTGGGGGCCTATCACTCCCAGCAGTGCCCTGGGACAGGAGGGGTGGGGGCCTATCACTCACAGCAGTGCCCTGAGACAGGAGGGGTGGGTATGATGCACAGTGTGAGCCTTGATCATTGATTGTGACATTGCCATCATTCCACCTGTGTACCCACTGTGGCACATACAGCTTTTTCCCTCACCAGGGGATGATGTCCCTATGACAAAGGTGCAATGCGTTGGCTGCATGACATGCCTTGTTGTAACCAGCTAATTTGTACCCATATGTCTCTCTGTGACATGTGGCTGGTGTATTGATGTGGTGTCACTTGTTCCACCTCACAGGTAGGCGCCACTGCCAAGGAGCAGATCTGGCTGACCGCCGTCAGTGCCGTGAGGGGTGTGGATGGTCGGAGGCGGAGCCTGCCCCAGGTGAGAAAACGCTGGCAGGATATCCGGTGCTGGACGCGGAGGATTGCACGGCTCCTGCTGGGGGACTCACCTGAGAGCCACAAGAACCGCGGCCGCCGCCGTCTGAGCCACCTCCACAGGCGTGTGCTGCCGGTGGTCTTTCCAGACCTGGAGAGGCGCTTACAGGCGATGCAGCAGCCGGAAGGGGGTAGGTACATGTGTGTTTGTTGTGTGTCACCGGCATTTGTAAGGGCACAGTAGCATGAATTCACTGGCAGGGTTTAAAGGTGCTGTGCAGATCCTGTTTGCCCCAGTATAGCGCTGTGCCCCTGCCACCCTTCCCCTCCTTGCAATGTGTTCCCTGGTCTGTGTGTAGTCACTCCTTCACAAGGTGATGTAGGCTGGCGCTTTGTCCACGAGAACAATGACTGTAGCATCATGTGTGGGGGTGGTGTGTAACAGGTTGTGGGACCTTGCCTGTGCACTGTCAAGTTCACTGCATGTGGGTTCCATGTCAGTTGGCACTGATGCTGACTCCAGACATGGGAGTTGGTCTCTCATGTGTCATGCCTTACAGCGCGCATGTCCTATGTAGTGGCCTGTGACATGATGTGCATGAGTGTGCGATACACATAGTGCAGGGATGGTGACGTGTGTTGCAGTCATTAACATTCAGTAGCATGTAGTTGCGTGCCCACTACTGTCCCCTGGGGCACCTTTTCCTCAGTGGTGTATGTGTCATCATAAACGTGGACAATCTCAGTGTCTACAGCGTAGGTTGTGCTCTGTGCCATTGTCCCCTGTCACCATGTATATAGACGTGCTATTTTGTACAGGTGTCCACTGTGCAGCCTGACCTGATTGTCCTTCTTCATACTCACAGTTGCCAGTGCCTGTGTGTCTTGTTATACTCATCTGAGGTTGGGCACTGGTACCTCATTATTTGTACAGGCGCACCTTGGCTGTTTGGCGTACACTCTTGCTTTTTGCCTGCCCCTGTGTGTATCAGCCAGACTATGAGATGTTGGTGCCACCTGTGTCTCAACAATTTGCCTCGTGTAGGGTCTTGTTGGTGCGGGCAATGCCTATGTGTCAAATCCTGATTTCTACTTGCTGGGTCTGGGCAGTGTGTGATGTGTCTGGACACACACGCAATGTGCAGTGACCGAGTCATGTTGGGCATGTTTTCAGCATTACCTATGCAGCATGTGTCTCAAGTTCATGGATATGGTCCCTGGTCATCGGTATTTTCGCCAACGCTGTGTGGTGCAGATGCAGTGCTGGATTGTCCCCAGGGCCTGGGTGCTCTGTCAGACTCTGTTTCCTGTGTTTAGCTATTGTCTCATGCTCTCCATGGTATTTCAGTGGCATGGTGGCTCAACCAACTGTGTGTTTCATGCCCTACATCGGTACCTTGTTTAGTAGATGTTAGGGATCTTCCTTTTCAGGCTATGCAGTGTTACCTATGTCGATTGTACTCATGTGACTGATGTGTACAGCTGTCTGATTAATTTATGTCTCTCCACCCTGCCCACAGCATCGTCGGGGGACACAGAGGGAGACATGGACACAGGCAAGGCGGAGGGACCGAGCACCAGTGCCAGCCGTGACATCGGGGCTGGCACATCGAGTGGGACAGAGGTGGAGGATAGTGCGGCCGAGGACCTGTCGACTGGCACGTCAGAATACGAAGCTGACAGGTCCGAGGAGGATGTCTCCGAGTGGGCGGTGGCTGCACCAGCAGCTGACAGCGGAACAACACCTCGCACCGCCCCCTCAGTTCCCACCAGCCGCCTCCCACTTGCTCGTGTCCCTTCCCAGCGTGCCCGGTCACAGCATGTCTCCTTCCTGCCAGGCACCGCACCCCCTGCCCCTGTCTCCACTGCTGCCGCCAATGCAGAGTCTGTGGACATCCAGCGGCAACTGCAGGTTGGTCAGGCTGCGATCCTTAATGTCCTCCATGCCCACGGCAAAACCCTCACCAACATCGAGGCTTTCTTGGAGGGCATTCATTCATCGCAGGCTGACCAACGCAACTTGCTGAGGTCCATCGACTCCACACTGACTGCAGCAGTGGGTCTCCTGCAGCGCGACCTCCCCCCACCTACAACTGCCCCATCCACACTTCCCACTCCCATGCCTGTCCCACGTACACCCAGACGTCGGCATGCACCCACATCAACGGACACGGGCACCACACCAGCAGGGAAGGTCCACCGCACTCCTCCTGACACGCACACACAGGGTGAGGTAGGCACACCCACTGGGTCGGGGTGCAAACGTGTGACACGCAGCCATAGTGGGAGTCCGCATTCCACCCAGTCCACTCCCTCCAAATCCCCTCCCCTCAGCTCTCCTGGCCACATCTCCCCCAAGGACTCCTTCATGGCCGCTCTGTCCCTGAGCCCCACAGTTACACCACCACGCAAGCGGTCAAGGAGGTCCCCGGTCAGGGTGGTTGAGTCTCCCCCCCTGTCTCCACCCTCCCCCGGTGGCGCTGCGACCCATCACTCTGACCCCCCCCCCTCCTTGGGGCCTGAGGTCCCTTCGGGTGCAGGGGACTCCCTGGAGGACCTTGCAAAGGTGTGTAGTGCCATCCTGGCCTCCGCCTTTGGCACTGACCCACCCCCTGTGGTGGAGTCCTCCATCCCTGCACCCACAACACCGCCCCTTTGCCCTGATGTCCCTGCGGTGCCTGTTGCTTCCCCCCCCCCTGATGCCCTCACCAGTGTGGAAGACGATGCCATTTGACTGTGCAGGCAAGGTAGGGGACACGCATCCCACTGTGTCCCCCATCCAGCTGAGAATCATTGACTGCCCTATGGGCTTTGTGAAGATTGAACTGCCTGCGATCCACGGACATTGTGCTCATGCTGAATAAAGCTTAATTTTGTTTTCATTATCACACTACTGCTATGCTGGTATTGGTGTTGGTGGGGCTGCTACATGGTTTTTGGTGGTGTGTAAGGGTTTGGGTGTGTGGGATATGTAGTAGTGTACTGCTCATTGGTGGGACCCTGGGATCTGTGTGCCATCACAAGGTGTTGGCTAACTTTCTTTGTTCATGTAAGCAGTTACTGCATGGTGCACTTGTCCCAGGGTGTATTCCTTCCTCTGTGTACCCAGCTTTCTTCCCTGCAGGGTGTTCCCAATGTTTAGCGCAGAGCTGTGTCTACATGAGCTGTGTGTGACGGAGCCCTTCTACTTTGGCCATGCATGCAGGGCCATGTCTCCACCTGCAACAATCGTGGCATCCTTGATGATCACTGTACTTGTGTGTGGAGTCTGTTGACATGAGTTCATGGGGACATGTTCCCTTGTAGCCAGTATGCATGTGGATAATTCTGGACTCACACACATGTGTTACACCCCTCCTGTCTCAGGGCACTGGTGGGAGGACTCCACACCCACCCCTCCTGTCTCAGGGCACTGCTGGGAGTGATAGGCACCCGCCCCTCCTGTCTCAGGGCACTGCTGGGAGGACTCTGCACACACCCCTCCTGTCTCAGGGCACTGCTGGGAGGACTCTGCACACATCCCTCCTGTCTCAGGGCACTGCTGGGAGTGATAGGCCCCCACCCCTCCTGTCTCAGGGCACTGGTGGGAGGACTCCACACCCACCCCTCCTGTCTCAGGGCACTGCTGGGAGTGATAGGCACCCGCCCCTCCTGTCTCAGGGCACTGCTGGGAGGACTCTGCACACACCCCTCCTGTCTCAGGGCACTGCTGGGAGTGATAGGCCCCCACCCCTCCTGTCTCAGGGCACTGGTGGGAGGACTCCACACCCACCCCTCCTGTCTCAGGGCACTGCTGGGAGTGATAGGCACCCGCCCCTCCTGTCTCAGGGCACTGCTGGGAGGACTCTGCACACACCCCTCCTGTCTCAGGGCACTGCTGGGAGGACTCTGCACACACCCCTCCTGTCTCAGGGCACTGCTGGGAGTGATAGGCACCCGCCCCTCCTGTCTCAGGGCACTGCTGGGAGGACTCTGCACACACCCCTCCTGTCTCAGGGCACTGCTGGGAGGACTCCACACCCACCCCTCTTGTCTCAGGGCACTGCTGGGAGTGATAGGCACCCGCCCCTCCTGTCTCAGGGCACTGCTGGGAGGACTCTGCACACACCCCTCCTGTCTCAGGGCACTGCTGGGAGGACTCTGCACACACCCCTCCTGTCTCAGGGCACTGCTGGGAGTGATAGGCCCCCACCCCTCCTGTCTCAGGGCACTGCTGGGAGGACTCTGCACACACCCCTCCTGTCTCAGGGCACTGCTGGGAGTGATAGGCACCCACCCCTCCTGTCTCAGGGCACTGCTGGGAGGACTCTGCACACACCCCTCCTGTCGCAGGGCACTGCTGGGAGGACTCCACACCCACCCCTCCTGTCTCTGGGCACAGCTGGGAGGACTCCACACCCACCCCTCCTGTCTCAGGGCACTGCTGGGAGTGATAGGCAACCACCCCTCCTGTCTCAGGGCACTGCTGGGTGGACTCTGCACACACACCTCCGATTTCAGGATATGTACGCTTGGCACATACACGGTGGGGGTACGCTCAATGCATTCGAGGTGAGGGTACGAGTCTACTTACACTGGTGTGGTGGGGGTACGCTCCATGCATTCGCGGGTGAGGGTACGGGTCGAACTTACACTGTTGGGGTGGGGGTACACCCCGTACGTCCGCGGGTGGGGGTACGGGTCGTACTTACGCTGTTGGGCTGGGGGGTACGCTCCATGCATACGCGGGTGAGGGTACGGGTCGAACTTACACTGTTGGGGTGGGGGTACGCTCCGTACGTCCGCGGGTGGGGGTACGGGTCGTACTAACACTGTTGGCATGGGGGGTACGCTCCTTGCATACGCGGGTGGGGGTACGGGTCGTACTTACACTGTTGGGCTGGGGGGTACGCTCCTTGCATTCGCGGGTGAGGGTACGGGTCGAACTTACGCTGTTGGGCTGGGGGGTACGCTCCTTGCATTTGCGGGTGGGGGTACGGGTCGTACTTACACTGTTGGGGTGGGGGTACGGTCCGTGAGTCCGCGGGTGGGGGTACGAGTCGTACTTACACTGTTGGGGTGGGGGTACGGTCCGTGAGTCCGCGGGTGGGGGTTCGAGTCGTACTTACACTTGTTGGCATGGGGGGTACGCTCCATGCATACGTGGGTGAGGGTACGGGTCGAACTTACACTGTTGGGGTGGGGGTACGCTCCGTACGTCCGCGGGTGGGGGTACGGGTCGTACTAACACTGTTGGCATGGGGGGTACGCTCCTTGCATACGCGGGTGGGGGTACGGGTCGTACTTACACTGTTGGGCTGGGGGGTACGCTCCTTGCATTCGCGGGTGAGGGTACGGGTCGAACTTACGCTGTTGGGCTGGGGGGTACGCTCCTTGCATTCGCGGGTGGGGGTACGGGTCGTACTTACACTGTTGGGGTGGGGGTACGGTCCGTGAGTCCGCGGGTGGGGGTACGAGTCGTACTTACACTGTTGGGGTGGGGGTACGGTCGGTGAGTCCGCGGGTGGGGGTTCGAGTCGTACTTACACTGTTGGCATGGGGGGTATGCTCCATGCATACGCGGGTGAGGGTACGGGTCGAACTTACACTGTTGGGGTGGGGGTACGGTCCGTGAGTCCGCGGGTGGGGGTTCGAGTCGTACTTACACTGTTGGCATGGGGGGTACGCTCCATGCATACGCGGGTGAGGGTACGGGTCGAACTTACACTGTTGGGGTGGGGGTACGCTCCGTACGTCCGCGGGTGGGGGTACGGGTCGTACTAACACTGTTGGCATGGGGGGTACGCTCCTTGCATACGCGGGTGGGGGTACGGGTCGTACTTACACTGTTGGGCTGGGGGGTACGCTCCTTGCATACGCGGGTGAGGGTTCGCGTCGTACTTGCACTGTTGGCATGGGGGGTACGCTCCATGCATACGCGGGTGGGGGTACGGGTCGTACTTGCACTGTTGGGCTGGGGGGTACGCTCCTTGCATACGGGGTGGGGGTAGGGTCCGTACATATCCGTCCCCACGCTATGTGATGTTTGTGCGGCCCGTACCCAGGCCTTTGCCACGTGGGTGCGATCCGTCCCGCCATTGTTGGGGTGACGTGTGTGGGCGTGGTCCGACTCGTACCCACGCTCTTCAGGCGTGGGTACGGGACGTACCTGTCTGGTTGTGTTGCCGGTTCGCGTGGTGACGGACTTCCGTTGTGGCGGTCGCTGGCTTATCAGGACACGCCCCCACCCCCTCGTGGTGACCAGGGCATGGGAGTCAGGTATGTCCAGGCCATGTGTGGTGTGTGACTTATGTGGTTGTTTTGTGGCCTGCCCTGGTCGTGCCACCCCCACCCCACCCCACTTTCCCCCCTCCCTTAGTTATTCTGACCTTCTGCGGCGTCTGCGTCGTAACCTGTAGAGGAGGTGTACTGCTATGAGGGCAGGGATGACTCGTAGGTTCGGGTCCATGTCTGTCCGTCGCGTACTGGTACTCCTTGCTCGCGTCGTCCTGTCGCGTACGGGTCCTCCTTGATCGCGTCGTCCTGTCGCGTACGGGTCCTCCTTGGTGGCGTCGTCCTGTGTGTCCGTCACGTACTGGTCCTCCTTGTTCGCGTCGTCGTCTGTCCGTCGCGTACTGGTGGTCCTTGTTCGCGTCGTCCTGATTTCCCGGCAGTTTTTGGCTGCCGCAAAATATTCACCGTGCGGGGTGACGTCGGTGCGAATCGTGATTCCTGGGTCGTGAATGGCTGGCTGCGAGCGTCCCGACGTCAAGTCGGCGCTTTCCCGGATCGCATTGGTAGGTGTTTTTTTGTTCGGTCGGGCTTTTTTACGATTCGTACGGTAATGGTGTACCCGTGCGAATCGTAATTCCTTGTTTGTGAAAATTGACGACCGGATACGCGTCGGGCGGAGATTGTGCTCCGTCCGACGGTTCGTACCCGGTTTTTGCAGGATCGTGATCGGCACCTATATGAATTGCTGTATAGTGGGAACAAAATAAAAAAACATTGTTAAGTGCAGCTCAGTTGTGGCTTTGGTTACCTCGGTTTCTTGGAGAACCTGCAAGCCCTATGCATCCCCGCAACCAGAAGCGTCCAGCGGACGTAACAGTATATTGCTTTTGAAAATCTGCCATAGTAGAATGAAGTTACAGATTAATGTTTTTCCAAGTCAATTTCAATATTTTTCTAATTCAACTGTTAATATAGCAAAACCTTGAAGGGGCTACACAAATGACCACTTACTGAATTTAAGATTTTGTCTAGTTTTCAGAAATGTTTAGCTTTCTGGGATCCACCATGGGTTTTCTACTTATTTCCACCACAAACTGGAAGGAGTTTGAAAGCACAATAAAGAAGGAAAAAATGAGCAATCTCTCTGTAAAATGCGAAAATGCTGTTAAAAAATGTGTTTTCTGAATCGAGTCTGTTCCTGAAAGTTGGGAAGATGGTGATATCAGCACAGCAAAACCTTTGTTGATGCCATTTGCACGAATAAAAAAAGCAAGACGCTTTTTTACAATTTGTCCCAAGAAAAACAAAATATAGCTATATTTTAGATAATTTCTCAGTCCCCTCCTGGGGAATACATAAACCCTTGGTACCTTTAGACTTCACAGAATACCAAAAAAGGACGCGTATTTGTCATGAATCCTTTATGTGGAAAAAAAGCTATGGAACCCTAAGGGCAAACTACCCCAAATAGCCCAAAAAAGTGCTCAGCACTGAAGGGAAAAAAAACTAGCAGCTACGGGGTTAAGTATTGTTCTGCATAAGAAATCCAAATATAGATTTTTTAATAAAAATACACATTAAATTCTATCATTTTTCTTCTAGGATTACTGTTGCATTGCACAGCAATGTACTTACAGGAAACATTTAAGGCGTAAAAACAGCAAAATGGAGCGTGAACTTTCTGATTTGTGATTTCTCAAAGGTTAAGAAAACGCAATTAAAATTACGTGTGATAGTATGCATTACACTCCATATATTTATATTTTCCAATCAGCATTAAACACGATAAAAAAATATTGCACTCCCTGTCAAGACACATTTTAGTAATTAGGGGGCAGATTTACAAGTTCTGGCGCATCTCTGCAAATCAGCAGGGATGCGCCAGAAAAGATGGGACACGCATCTATCTCCTTGTACCACTGGCAATGCGTCGCATTTACAATGCGGCGCACCGTGGCTCAAGGATAGGGTAATGCGTGTCGCATCCTGTGGCGTAAGGGCGTCGCAATGCTGGAGTCATGTTGCAAGCGCGACGTGGCTCCAGCAACGAACAGGGGCTGCCCATACCTAACGTGGTGCACCACTCCATACGCCTGCCTCAAGCAGGCGTAAGGATTTGTCGCAGCGGCTTCGGGAAAGTGACCCAGTGAAATCTTGTAGATTTCACTGCGTCACTTTAACGAGGCGTTCCTGCGACGGAACGCCTACCCTGCGCAGGAACGCCCACATGAACCATGTGACACATCTCCCTAGATGCATCACGTTGTAAATAAGGCGCAACGTGGCCGCATGGTTTATGCCGCCGCTGCGTCACAGAACGGCGGCGTAAATGTGGCGCATGGGTCTTGTGAATCTGCCCCTAGGTTTTTTATTTGATGTGACACATTTTTACAAAATACTTAAAGCAGCGTTCGTTGCTGGTGAGGAGAAATGTTCCGTAAAAAGGAAATGAGTGACTAAGAAAAGCAGAAGAAGAGGCGGGACTATAGGAAGTAGGAGAAAAAGGAAGAAGAGAAATTAGGCAAAGGGGCAAATTTAGCACCAGTTGGCATGGATCTTCCAGGTGGAGTGGTGGCATAACAACATTTTTTGTATGCAAAATTCAATCTTCAATTCAATCTTTCTGTGTCAGAAATATTATCTTGCTGGAAAACCGGTACCACCTTCCAACTCTGCATAATCAATAGTCTACAATGAATCTTCCTCGGTAATGGGCCTCAGTTAATGAGTCTCCTGCATCCTGAAACGACACTCTATTGGGATGAGGAGTGAGTCCCCAAACCAGAGTAGTGTGTGCTACACTTTTCACTGTTATTCCACTAAGAAGAGGGTTGTCGAAGCATATTCTCCATTTGTATCACAGGTGGGGAACACAACCATCATCTGTAAAGCGCTGGTGGAACATTTAACATAACCTTGGATCATGCAACATGAACTCTAGCGCCAGTTCTATTTTTTAAATAATTCAAACCCATTTTATCAGTCAGGATGAGCCACCTAAATCAACTGAGTAACACGCTCATGTATCTCTCTCCTCACAAACGTTTGAGAGGGATAAATGGCGACTTCTATAGAACTATCGTCACACTATTTATTACACCCCGACCAAACCTTAGAATAGGTAATTTTAGACAAAGACTTAATAGTAGTACTATAATAGCATTTCAAGTAGAAGTGTTATTAGTACCAAGAGATTCTCAACCTCACGAGTACTTATTTAGTTCCCGTTGGTGTGTTGGGTTCAGCTACTGACTCCCATCTGAAACTATCTTTTTCCCTTTTGGACGTGGCACCTTTACCCCAGTAGTGCCTTCTGGGTCGGTATGATAGGCAAGTAAGGGGGTGAGATGTGCCACTACAGCAATCGTCAACCACTTCCGTATTACAGTAGTGTCTCACTTGAGTTTAAAGGCAGAGGAAGTAATTTATTAAGTTTCTCATGGGGAATGTAGTACTTTGCTTCCAGCAACCAGTTTTCATCTAGCGACATGCTGAATTATATATACAAAGTAATTCTGACTTGCACTTGCCCTTTTTTCAAGTGCAAAATGACTTTCGAAATCAGGGGCCATATGTATGAAGCCAAATTGCGATCACAAATGCAGAAAATCACAGAATTTCAGCATTTGTGATCGCAATTTAAGCCTTGTGCAATAGCACCCAAAAACCCCCTTGCAAAATAAGGAATTGCGAAATTTGTGATTCCCTATTTTGTGAATGCATTTAAGGAATCCCAAATTACGATTCCTTAAATGCAATGTAGGAAGTACCCAAGTTGTGCAATTTTGGCTTAAGGAACCGCATATTACCACCAACTTCAGGTTGGTGCCATGTGGCGCACATACATGCCCACATGTTCACACATGCTTATTTCAGGGGTGCAACTGGGATCCTATTGACACCCTTGCAACCTTGAAATTGTATTCTCAATTTGCGATTCTCTAATTGGGAATCGCAAATTGAGAATGTCTTCCCATTTATTCCCATGGGCCTTCTAGCCCATAGGAATGAACGGAAAGGTATTCCTTATTTGCAAATCTCAATTTGCGATTCGCAAATAAGGAACATGTAGGATTCGCAAAATATTTAGCATATCCTATATACATTGCATTTTGCGATTCTCTAATTGCAATTCCCTAAAAATCGCAATTTGAGAATCCCAAAACACGTTTTTCATACATATGACCCCAGATTCATACTCGTTAATGGATTTAATTATGCAGAGGTTTTCGTGTGAGTAAATCTACTTCTGTGTTTGGGAGAGGTTATTCTAGCACTGAATGACCCTGAATACTGTGAACAACCACAAATCTGTTTGTTGCAGATATTTAAAAAACATTTTCTAACCACTGGAAACGTTTGGAAATGTATTCCTGCCAAGCACAACTCTTTTTCCAGGGTGGGAAAGGGGATCAGAACAAGATCAAAATTGGTGGTGGTGAAGGGAAGGACGGTAGCAAGTGCATTTTCACTTGCTCTTTTTTCTCATGGAAAATACTTCTCGTCCACCGTTCATATTTAAAAGAGCAATTCATAATACTTTTCAAGATATAAGACTGTAAGGCTTTTAGTGAAGTGTCTGTGGTGATATGTGCTTCACATTATTTACTCTTAACGTGGTTTAACGCTGCCTCGTAAATAAGGCACCCTTTCACGCTGTACTCAGAGTGAAAGGGCAAGGCAATGGGTGCTGCTGTGGGCATTCCACCGCAACACCCATTGATTTTGACGCTGCCCCCTATTTACAAGGGCAGTGTAAATAGGAGGCAGCACCTAAATTAAGACCAGGGAAAACCTGGTCTTAAACAGGTAGAACAAAGAGAAATGCTTTATTTCTCCTCATGTATGCTAATTCCATGTGTGCTGCATTTTGCAGAACGCATAGAGACAGCAACAGGCCTTTGAATGTTCCTGTGCAGGAAGGTGACCCTCCCTGCACATAAACAATCTTTTTTTTTTAAATTACATTTTGTAACTTCTATGTGTGCTGCATTAAGCAGCACACATAGAAGTGACTACACACCATCTAAAGATTGTTTATGTGCAGGAAGGGGCACCTTTCTGCACATAAACAATCTTCCCCTCAACGCAGACACCCTTGCACTATGGTGCAAGTGTGACTGCGTTGGCGCTAGGCTGCTAAATTTAGTGCCAGCGCAGGGGGAATCGCAGGGCTGCACCATATTGTTGTAAATATAGTACAGTTCTGCTTTTCAGAAGAGGGGGAGTGTGGAGTTAAGCCAAGGAGGCTTATGCCGCACTCCACCCCTTTGCAGTAATTATGCCCCCATGCTCCTCTTGAATTTCTCTACACTGCCATCGACTTGTGAGCATAGTGTGGCCGTGTTTATTTGGCAAAATATACTGCTCTGAACATTGCCATGAATAATCTCACCAGTTACATTTTTTATACTTCTAAATATTCTATATTTATGTAATAATCATGTCTCATTCATTAATACATCTTGCACAGTTAAAAAACTATTAATATCGTTTCTTGGAAGGACTATTCTAGGGCTTTCAAAACCAAGATAATTAGTGCTTGAAACTGCTACCTTCAGGAATACTTTTTATGAGTATCTAAATATCTGGATTCACTAAGAGGTATTGCGTTGCCCATTAATTGTTTGCATTGTGTGTTTCCTATTCCGCAGCCATCTTGCATATTTAATCTTTTTATAGCGTGGAGGAAAGATGACTGCATTTTGAATGGTGAGGTCAAATTGCTTGAAACCTCATTAATACTTCTTTAAACACACCTTTGTATACTAATAAAATGAACATGGGTGTGATTGCTACGTTGGAAGCTGCTATGAGTCTTTCTCAAAAGATTTCTTTGTCCAGTTGCATACGTTTCCTCTATGGACAAAAACTTCTCATTCACAATGTTACTGGCTTTTGAACTGGTAGTTTCTGGCTCTCTGGCTTAGTTTGAGACAGTCGTTCATCAGTATCTTTACACGATTTGATCCCAGCAAAGGTCTTCAAAAGTATCTTCTTAATAATCAACACAGAAGTAAGCAATGTTATCAATGTGTCCTTGGTGATTAAAAAAAACGATATCAAAACTGCTACTGAAAACATTCTTCACTGAATCCCAAGATCTTAGGGAACTGCCATCCCGGCTTGCAGTTTACATTTGTTGCTGAAAGTTTGAGAAAGGTGGTCATTCTGCAACTAGAGGGATTGCATGAAATCAATGTCATATTACACTGAGCTGGCTTCCTTCTAAATAGTAGCAGCAAGATGGTGGTTGGGCCAGTTCTCAATATCTGTTTTTTTTTCAGTAAGAACAGGGCAATGTTACATCACCTGTCTGCTACTCTGAATACTCTCAATCAGAGAATGGTACTCAAACTATTGCATGTGGCTGGACTTTGCTGATCAAGCCATGAAGTAGGTTGAAGACCTTCTGACTGATCACTCTTTTGAGGGTGCATGTCCTAGCTGGGAGCTATTTAGTATCTTATTTACACTTTTATGTTGCCAGTAGAAGGGTTGACTTCTTCCTGTAGCCACTATGCCACCTTGAAGATGTTTTCATTCGCAAAAGATCAATACCTTGAAGAACGGTCGCAGTTCTGATGAAAAAGCTGATTGTATAAAAAATTCCAAGCAGGCAGGGGAATCCAAGAAGTGAAATAGTAGAGCTACCATATTTTAATATATATCACAGACTGAGGTAGACGAGGGCATAATCCAGACAGTGCAGGGCTCCAAGAGATGGAGCAACGAGCTGAGAGCTGTATACTAAGAGATGGAGCATGATTCCAGAAGATGGAGCAGCATACTATAGCCTTATAGCCCGCCGTAGCGAGCTATACCGGCTATTAAAGGCCCGCTGCAGCGTTAAAGACCCAAGTCGAAGGCGAGGGACTTTAACAAGGCAGCTGGACTTTAATAGCTGGTATAGCCCTGCCAAGAAGAGCTATAAGGTTATTAGAACATTCTGCCACTAGAGGGCAGAATGTTCTAACAAATTAAACAAAGGCTTCAGGGAGCGCAAGGGGATTGAAATCCCCTCAGGCGCCCTGAAGCCTTTGCTTACAGCCACAAAGAAGCATTGGAATGTTGGATCTCCGGCTTGTACCAGCCATTATAAGCCCGGAGCACTCCATTGTTTTCAATGGAGCTTCCAACATTCCAATGTTCTAATAAAAAATAGAGCAGAATTCCAGGAACTGAAGCACAGTTCCAGGAGCAAGTTATCTATGAGTTATGACATGGTGAATTGCAAGGGAAAAAAAAAAGATGGAAGTCATAGTTTCCTCATGTTTGTAGCACAGCCTCAACCGTATTTAACTTGGAATTTAGAACAGGTAGTCCAGCGATTTGTTTCTATTATTCCGTATGGAGATTCAACAACTAAATTGGTTTAGGTGCTTGAAGTGAATGCTTTGTCTCCCAAAGATAGAATTTTTGATTTTTGAATGTTTCCAACCAAACTCTTGAACATGTGTTATTTGTTTACCCTTCACTGCACATTAACTGTTGTCTTCTCTTGAAACCACTGCTATTAAAATATAGGTCTAGCAAAATAAAAGAAGTGCTTCAATTATTGTTTAATCCATTTAATTAAATGATGTTTTTAATATTTTAAAATGTTTGAAAAGCTTTTTCATTTGTATTGAACATGTATTACCCATCATTTTATAATGTTGATCTCATTGAGCAAGTAACCAGGAGATGGGAACCACAGCAGAGTTTGAAACACACTGAGCCGCAGTTCTAGGCCCTTTCCGTAGTAAGCATACAGGAAATAATGACAGAAGGAATAAGAAGAAACCATAGAGGAAGAAATGTAGCCGTAATAGATTAGTTAATGCGAATAATTCTCATGGAAGTAGGCATCTTGGAGAGAGATGGATCATTCTTGCTCCAGCGTGCGTGATGGAAAACAGCACCAGGCCCTTGTAACAGCGAGTGAAAGGCATTCTGGGCCATTCTGGGGAAAGCTTGCAAATACTCAAACGGAAAACACACCAAGGCCCTGGTAAACAACGGGTGCAAGAAATCTGTGGGTTCACAGGTCTTGGGGCGGGGGATCAAGTGCATGGGAATCACAGGGTTATGGGGGGACGTATGCAGGGCTAGAAATGCAATTGAATCACAAGGGTCATTGCCATGGAACTAATGAACCAGGTAAGGGGCATGAATATTCCTAACTCGTTCCCAAAGCTGTTCTTGAGGATCATACCCTTTCCAAGCAATCACATTAAATAAGCGTTCTTTCTCATGCTTAGAATCAAATGTTTTCTGTACCTTGAATTTCAAATGACCATCCATTGTTATAGGTGAGGGATGGGAAACAGGACGGGTTTAGCCACAATAGGTCTTCAATAAGAACACAGGAAACACTGGATGAATGGGTAAATCTTCTGGCAACTATAATTTCACAGCTACTTGGTCATTGACTCGTTCAATAGAAAATGGACCCACATATCTGGGTGGTAGCTTATGCAGCCCCTGCAATCTCATGTCTTTAGTGGACAGCCAAACTTGATCTCCAAACTTATGATCTGGTTGTTGTTGTCTGTGTTCGTTAACATTTTTTACCATACGCAAACTAGACTGATGTGAGTGTAATAACACCTGCTTTTGTGAACCAGCCAGATGTTTTACAAAGTCTTGTATGACAGGTACATTTTTAGAATGTATTACAACATTTTCTGGTAACATACATGGATGTATACCAATTAAACAATATAAGGGGTAAATCCCAGTGGCTGAATACTGTGAGTTACTGTAAACAAATTCAGTGAAGGGTGACAAGGATTCCCAACCTTTAGGAGTAGGGGTCATTAGACATTGCAGTGTGTGTTCCAAAACCTGGTGTACCCACTCCGTCTACCCATCAGTTTGTAAGTCAAAGGCAACTGTGAGTTGAGCATCTATGTTCAATGTTGTACAAAGACTGCACCAGAATTGTGAGATGGATCTCGGGCTCCCATCAGAAAACATGTTTGAGGGAAGTCCATGCAACCAATTTTTTAATAAACAGCATTGTAAGGTTCTTGGCAGTGGGTATTTCTTTTAGGGCAATAAAGTGCATCATCTGAAAAAAAAGATCTACTACCCTTCAAATGATAATATAGCCATTGGAGTTGGGGAGATTAATAATTAAGTCCATACTCATGGTATGCCAAGGATGTGGATGAACTGGCAAGGTTTTTATATAGCATGATGGGGCGGACTGGGATGTCTTGTTTTGAGAACATATTGGGCAGGCCTCAATTTAGTCATGCACAACATTGTGGGCCACCAAACCCATTGCTGAAAGTTTGCTAAAGTCTTTTGGATTTATTGATGAAAAGCCAATGGATTGTCATGACACCAGGTTAAGGCTCCATGTCTTAACATTTTCCTTGGAACATATAAAATGGTACCATAATAAGGAAACTCATTGTGCACATGATCATCCCCTCTAGTCACCCAATAGTCCATTTTATCTTAACTTATACTCTGCCTAACTCTATTCTCGCAGAGACCTATGATGTGCTTTGAGTTCACAATGTTCTGTGGTGACTGTCTCAAAGTGTCCTGACTAGTGTTGTTGTGTTGTGATAACATACCTCCCACAGCCACCCAGGAGGTGTCTGCCTCCACCAAGTAAGGCTGCATGGGGTCGTCCAGATGTGTAAGTACTGGGGTCCTGATGTATTCCTCATAAATAAGCAAAAGGCATCAATCGCCATCTGGGACCACTCAAATGGTAACTTTCTATTAAATTAGGCAAAAAAGGAATGTCCTATCTCTGGCACTGAGGGTGCATAATCATGATGAAGTGGAAATGTGGTCCCGGGAGTTAATTCTATGCAACACCCAGTTCACTTATGCAAAGTTATTTGTGTGGCTTCTGGTTCATCAAGAATGGTTTGACGGTCCTTGTATTCTATTGGAAACAGGGTCAAAGGGTCTGGATTAGGGGCTGCAGAAGTCAAGAGAGACAGAACCTTCAAGGCGTTATTATGACAATCAGTTTGACAGTGATGGGATCTAAGAGTGACAAGGTAGAGGGACTAGTCAATGACAGGATTGTGCAGCTGAAGCCACAGGAGTCCTAAAATGGCACCAAAGGTAAGTCTGTCAATGAGATCAAAGGTCAAGGTCTCAGAGTGCCAATTCTCACACAGTAAAGATGGTGGAGTAGTTTGGTAAAAAAAACATCCCAAAAGAGAGCTCAGAGCCATCTATGACTCTAACAGGCTCTGATTTCCCTTTTGTAACCTGTGGGATATGTAAAGAACTGGCCAAGGCTTGATCTGAGAAATTTCCTGTGGCCCTGCGATTTATATGCATGGGTAACACCTGCTTCTGTCGGGGTGCTAGGATAAGCGTACCTGATATTGTTAAATGTTGTGGAATCTTATATGTTGTAATAGCTAGGTAACTGGGATTCAGATCAAAAACAGCACCTGACTTAGTGACTCCCTATGTCAGCTGGACCCTCAAACTTCTTTAGTACTATGTCACAAGTCAAGGCGCTAGCCTTTCAAATTTCCTTCAGTTTGTCAGAGCATTCTTTTGCTTTACCGTAATAGAGACACAAATGTAACTTCTTTCTCCATTCCTTTACCTCAGCAGTCAAAGGACTGTGCAAGCCCCCAGACTGCTTTGGTGCTGTATTATCCTTATTCTTAGAATCTGACTCTTTCCACTTAGACCTCATAACAAGCAGTCTGGGTTCTCCCCAGGGGGAATCCAGTAAACGATGGCCAATCTTGACCACCACATCAAAGAGCTCTGAACAATCAAAAAGCAATTCTACAATATGTGCCAGGGAATCTTTTAAGGTTACATAAAAGGGTAAACCCAAAGGAACACGGAGCATTTTTGCCCAATGATGTGAATGCATTAATTCACTTTCCAGGCCCAGCAGATTAATCCTGACCGGACCCTTCCTCTTTACTCATTCACAAACCAGCACCTTCAGAAGTGATTTTCTCGCTCAAACTGGCTTTGAGCCTACGCGCCCTGTTTCTCCTTAGGCCCATCGTTTGGGCTACTGATGGTAACTCGCCCCCTTCTTCTTCCCCCCCACACCTGCCCTGAGGAAGACCTCAACATAAGGAATATACTTACCTACTACTCTCCAGGGGTCGAAACGTCGACATCACAAGCCAGTTTGACCAACAGCGATTCATCACTGTGTCTTTGTCTGAAACTATGGCTACCTGAAATGTCTGGATACAATATGATTGATCTGGCTCCTGTATGAGCCCCTCCCTGAGGAATAATTGATCTTGTGAATCATACCTCCACTCACTTCCTTATCCTCGCTTCATTCACTATACCCTCACCCTTCCCTCCTGGGGCACTGCTTTACAATTGTGTTAACAAATGTTATAATAATACAGGCTGTTCAGTGTGATTAAACAACACTACTCGTCAAAGAATACCACGATTCTGTGTCTAAATGGATATAATGTTTTGGTTCTTTAATGAACATTAATTTGCATACTGGGACCATTCTTTGTATGTACTGAGGGAATCTTTTTAGTCATCCTTTAAGCCCTATATAAAAGAGGGAAACCCAATTCTCTTCTGGCCACTGGTTTCCATGACTAGTTTGCAGGAGCCGGAAATGTAGATTAGGAGGTTCTTACTGTTCTGACAGAGTTTTAGTAACTCACTAGCACTACTCTGGATAAAAGCATGCATAGCAAAGAGATGACGCTTTGTTGCTTTAAATCTCACTAAATCATGAAAAACTGGGTCATTATTTTCAATGAGTGGAATAGTCCAACCAGCACCTGTACCCTCAAGATAGGTTACAATAAAGTCTATTCTAGCAAAATCAGAGGGAAAGGCTCCTGTTTTGCAAAGAAATTGAAACAGGCACTGACTCTGAATTGTATCAAATGTGCTAATATCCTCAACAAATAGAGCTAGATGCACGAGGACCAGAGTGGTACCAGTGACCCAAACAGGATTGGCATTTCCGGAAGCTGAGGTGCTTGTTAGATTTCCCAAATCATTAAAAGGGTGGGGGGTTGTGGAGTGAGAGGTGTGCTCTTGTGAATCGTCCCAGCATGGTGACAGGCAAGGGTGACACCTGACCTGTTCATCCTTAAGCGACTGATTTTCTTCTTGTGAAGACTGAACCTCTTGCTAAATCTAATACACTTGGGGTGTCCTAGGGTGTGACTTTGGGCAGGTCCCAAATGAGTATTGGGGCATCCATGTCATCCAGGCAGTGGAAGATTGCACAGCTTGGCCTTTTGGTTTGCACTCACCTGGTCCTAACAGCTGAGACAACACTGGAGTTTGCAAAGACTCAAAGGGAAACTACACCAAGGCCCTTGTACACAATGGTTGAAAGGAGCTCTATGGGTTCACAGGTCTTGGGCTGGCGATCAAGTGCACGGAAATCACAGGGTTATTGGTGACTTGCACAGGGTGCAAATAAAATGGTATCACATGCGGGCTGGGGAAGCTTCATTCATGAGGGTGTTGGGGGTGCATCAAATAAGAGGGTACTGGTAAAACAGTAATGAGGGATGCTGGGAAAACATCAGACATGAGGGAGTTGGGGAAACAAGGATCATAATGATGCGGGGAAACATCAGTGATGATGTCATAGCATGTATAGGGAGCCATAGTGGTAAAACATCATGAATCCTGCATTCTAGACTACTACACAGCGGATGCAAGAGGGGGTTGTGACAGAGAGGGAACAGGAGGGGGTCGTGACACCCCTCAGTCTCAAAATTCGAAGCTGGAGAAACCCTTATCCCCTTGTGCAGAGTCGGTGTGTCCACCCACAGCTGTGGCCAGGGAAATGAGCAGTTTCCTCTTCCTAGATCACTTCAAACCATTTCTGGGGGCAGCTTTCCTCACATTATGTTTTGTGTCTGTATTACTGGGAGTACACAGGATGGGACCTTAACAGGTGTCACCTAACATTTGCTTGTGACAGGGATGGCCCCTGTGAAGTAAATTAATTCCATGAACTTACCTCAACTGGTAATCTTTCCAGGGGAATAAAGATATCCCCAGCAAACACTCAAGCCTATGACGAGAGCAGTTTTGGCACCTCATCAGGGGCTATTCACTGGCTGGGCTACATTTGAAAGGCTAATGGAAATTAGTATCCAGGAACTTCAGGCAGGGAAATGGTTACTCTCTAAAAGTGGCTTTTCCTTTATATTTAAAAAAAAATCAGATTGAGCACTATTGAGTTGGCCTTCAATAAATATTTTACAAATTGTGTCCAATGTTTCTAGTTGGTTCTTAACATAAGATAGCAGTATTTAGGGGTGGGCGGAATTTGCGAAAGCGACTTTCGCAAATTATCGCGAAAATGTTTAAAATCTCCGCTAACACGCGGAAATATCGCGAAGATGCGGAAGTTTTTTTCCCGCCCGTTCGCGGTATTTTCTGCGTGTTCGCGGCTCGCCAACTTACCCATGCGGTTGCTTGCGGGCGCGGCCATCTTGTTTTCACTGTTCTCGCAGTGCATGATCGCGAGAAGAAAGAAGTGATCGCGCGACACATGACGTTACTGCGGGCGCGAACTGTCGCGAGACAGAGCAAATGGCTACCAACAATCCAACATCTTGTGGAGAACGTGACCGGATCGGCAAAAACTTGTCGGCGAACGTGGGGATTCAGGTAAGGCGATCGCGCGCGCGCAAGAATGTATTATTTTACAGCGCGAGCAAGAACCAAATTATCGCTAAACTGCGGAATGCGGAAATTTTGACATTTTCGCGCTCTCCGCGGAACGCGAAAATGTCAAATTATCGCAATTTCTGCGAGCGTAACGGAAATTTAGCCCAGGCATAGCAGTATTAATGTTTAATATGGCTACCTGGTATTTCTCTGTGGGCCTGCCAACTTTGTAACAGTGAAATAGCTTTACAGTGCAAGTCAGTGTAAGAAAATGTTAACTTGAAATTCCTACATGTCTAACTTTTACATACCATGCACCCTGCCTTGTGGGCTACAATAAGGTTGTGTCCAGTCAAAAAGGGTTACTTTAATTGATCAGTTCGCAGTTGAAACTGCAACAGCCAGGCTACAATGGTAGGCCTAGAGTCATGTTTGCCGAATCATACTTGTGAGTGGGACAGTAGTACTGCATTCCATTGTGACAATGAACTGTCTATGTCATGGGTGTATTTTGGGCAATATATTATATAGCCTTGTATAAAAGTTGAGTATACAATATAGGAGTTAACCAATGTTAACAGGTTTCAGGGGTCAGAGTACAGGCACTGGGGTCAGTTAGCAGTGTCCCAGTTTACAGAGTCAAAAATCAGCAGCATCAGTTCACAAAAAGAGGCAGTTTCTCACTTAGGAATGGCACATTCTGACACACAATGCTTGGAAATCATAACAGTGTGGTATTAGTGTAGTGTAGGGCATGCCATTTAACCTGTTTGTAAGATGTAAGAAGGGTTTGCTGATTAAGTTTAATTAAAAAAACTAAAATAATACATTTTCACTCAATACACACCCCAGGTTAACACTACACACTTAGGGGTAGATTTGCTAAGATTTAAGGCCACGTTTGAGTCACAAAAGTGACACAAATTGGCAAAAAACATTTTTGTTTCTGATTTACTTTCCAATGCTAAACTTGTTTAGCACTATGGATAACCGTGCAAGTAGCGCAAAACAGCACATCAGCGCTTAGCACTGCTTTGCATTACTAAGCTCGAAATGGGCATACCATGGGTGGAACATGGACAATCCCATGCAACCACCAATGGTTTCTGACGCTAAACTCTATTTACTAAATAAAGTAGACAGGGTAGGTGCCCTTTTGAAGTAGGCTCAAAGAAGGAGACATCCTTTCATTTCTCCTTCCTTTTCCGACTTTGTACATGTGCTGCACTGCACAGCACACAAACAAAGAGGGGAAACAGTTAAAGTCAGTTGATGCATAGTATTTTGTACTGGAAGGGTAACCTTCCAGTACAAAACCTATGCTAGACTCATGAAGACACCCTTGCACCATGGTGCAAATGTGTCTCTGTGGCGCACTGCAGCTGATTTCAGTTTTTTGTTAGGGAATGGGGAGGAGAGTACCATATTTCAGTAAATTTGGCACTCTCCTCCTCTCTCCTTTTCAAGCAGTGCAGCATTTGCAGATGCTGCACTGCACTGTGTGCAAAAGGTGGTAAATCAGTCCCTAAATTCACTAATGTTTATTCAAGCAAGCACTATGCAGAAAATCAAGCTATACACACACTTTACAAAATCCATTGTATCCAATTCTGTGAACATTACATAAAATTAGACTTTTTGATGAATACTTCTTCCTGCAGATACCTCACATTTGGAATCCACCCTGGTGCCAAACTGACAGACTGGATGTGTCTAATCTTCATAGCTCCTGTGCACCACTAGGTGACATCATCATCATCAGCCACAGCTCTGACCCATTTTCAAAGTGACATTGGGCTGTATACATCCATGTGTAGCGATGTCTGTGCACCAATATCTGTTCCTTGTTTTTCACACCCTTTAATGCAGATCCATAGCTTGTTTCTGTGCTATTCCTTTCAACTTTCATTATTTTCTTCAAACTCCAAAAAACTTTGGGTGATCAGTAGGTATGTCAGCACCAATGATCATGGGTTTTAAGCTGTGTCACTCTTGTCTGTAATAAATGTTGGTCAAATTTCGGTTATAGACCCACACAAAATTGTCTGTGGTGTCTGGACCCTAAGCTGAACTCCATGTTTACTTCTGCACTACATGGCTGTCAAAGAAATGAGAGTCCAAACTGTAGATGACAGATACCTCCAATAAACAGCATTATCCTTCTCTTCAGCTATGTTGAACTTGAAAGATAATGCTTCAAATAAAACGCTCTTCCACTATATAATACTGTTCCTGGGCCATGGCCTCGTGATCGGACCTCTGTTGTATCCTCATCCACAGACCATTCAAGTCCCAGAAAAGACAGGCAAGAGTGTCCTGGACTGTCTTCAGATCCACAGCAAATTGTAGCATTCAAAGAGGCTAGAGAGCAAATATTTGAGGTGACTCAAATTCACATTGGAGCGCCTTCTTGCCCTACATTGCGGGCCAGGCTCCTCCTCCCCACTGTACTTCTGGAAAGCTCCTGCATCTGCAGCAGTCTTCTTTCCAATTCTACTTCAGTGCCACTTGCAGCTTCCATTATTTTCCAAAGTCGCTGCCAGTTGACCATAAATCAGCACTGTCTTCAGCTTCTGCACTTCTTTCAGCAGGATCAGTCTCTACTCCTCCCATGTTGTCTATGGAGTCGGACCCTTCTTTGGCCAGGCTTCATCCTATGCAATGCTACATTATTACTAAAGCTCAACCTTGCTTTGATGACAAGACCCTTTCAGACCCTTTTCAGCGCATTCAGAAATTTGCTAGGATAAAAACTTTATTTGGGTCCGCTTTAGATCTTATTCAAATGCCACAGCATGTGCCACACAACCAGAATGATGATGGGGAGGCAGACAGTCTTCTTTCCTCTCAATACACTGATAGCGACTGTAGGAAGGAGGACATTCAGTCCTACCTTAAGACTCACAGAAATGGGGAATCTACAGCAGATCCATCGTTCATGGAGGACATCTGAATTAGCACACCACCATCACAGGCTTCCATACCTCTTTCTTCGTCTGCTTCCAGCTGTTGGTGCAATAGTGGTTAAAGGTAGGGTTGGTGACCGGCTCCCACATTTGGTAAGCCCAGACGGGAGAAGGTGGGTTTCCTTTTTTGCTATTGCTGCAGGGACTGAACCCAATATTTATGCTCTATTAAACCAGGACCTGGTGCCAGCCAAAGCCATTCTTCTAGCAAGGGCTGGTAGTGGAACTGGGAGATTGGAAAGCCAACTTAACCCATCTAGTTCTTCCTTACAATTTTTCATACTGGTGTTTATTGCTACACGGAAGCTCACCATTGAGACTACCCACAGATTCAGCATAAGTAGGCAGAACAGAGATCAGAGAAGGCAGAGCAGTGATGAGATAAATAAACACATATATACAAAATGTTGTGCTTCACATGATTGGATGTTTATAGGTATCTGTTTTATTTATCTATCACAATATGTACATATTATATCAATTTTATCTACAGGTGCTTCTGTATCAAAATATTAAGAATAAGATAAAACAAAAAAATAAATAAACAGCAGCTATAAAAATACACTAATACATTTTAGCTTCAAGTACAGTACCACTTGAAAGTCCGAATTTATACAATACAACTTTAAATCTTGATATATTATCTTCCTTATACATGTATACTCTTTCTATGTGGTTATGCATCTATATATTTATTACTTTGCTCCTAATGTAGAAGAATAAGAAGGAAAAACAAATAGAATAAAAACACCTTTCATTCTCTGTCTCACCCTATGCCTCTCTCGATGTATCCTCTGCCTGCATTCTGACTCATCTCAAACCTTATTCTGCTACTGTGATCTCCCAAACAACCCCTTCAAAACTATTTCCTCATGTACAGCTCCTTTGACTTATCCCAAACCTCATTTTACTACTATGCTCTCCCTAATCTCTTTTTAGAGACTCTCCCCTCCTCCATCCTTCCTTTTACTCATCCCAAACCTAATCTTACTACCATGATCCACCAAATAACACTTTCTAGATCCTTTCTTCTTCTATCCCTTCGTTATCCTATTCAATTCAATTGACAGACTTTGCATATCCACCGCGCAAATGAACTTATATTTCCCTATACTAATCCACGACTAAAACTTGGTTCTGGAGTCGCTCACCACTTGCCAAAAAGCACCTCAACGTCTCGTCTGGGGTAGTAAGCGATATATAAATACGAGTACAATTACATGTTGGCCGGTAAGACATACTACAACTATATAAGGTATTGTTTCACTACCTTTTGGTTAGGTTAGCCCTACAGCAGGTGTTTCTAATCTGTGCGCCGTGGCACCCTGGTACAGCATCAAACCTAGCCAGGGGCAACATGCGCAAATCAGGGGAATGAACTTCTAGCAGGGAGTATGTGACAAAAGTGTAAAATCTCAGACGTAACTGTGAATGTGTCCATGTGGAACAAGGGTGCAAGTTTGCTACTGATTGTGCTGCAATAAAATCCCCACACACAATCTTGATATTGAGGGTACACATAGCCTAAAAACACCCCACTGGTGCAGCTTAAAGTACAAATGCGTATTAATAACCTATTTGACACCTATTCAGATCAAAATACGGAAGCAGCGATCCCACTTGTCCTGTGGGACCATATTGCGCACTCTTCAGGCACAGCATATTTGCACAGAACGCCATATGCACCTATTCCTATACCCATGCCACCCCAGGCATTTGAGTGGTGCATCTGTGTCCACAGGACATGATGTTTAAATGAATCGCTCTGGCCCCTCAGCAGGCAGAGGTCAGGACAGAGACCCAAAGTTGTAGTTATCAAGCGGCACCCAAATGCGATCTCCCACTTCTGGGAGAGGCCTCTTCGATGCAAATTTTTTGGCCCTGGGTAGATATTACTTGTGGGGCTAAAGTCAGAGACATTTCACTTTATTATTATAATTAGTCAGACTAGTGCAGCGCGGACCCCAGGTATATTCTTTAAGAATCGAGCCCTGCATCTGATATTTGAACAAGAGGCTCAATAATGAGCAGGTTGAGAGAAGGAAAGGAAGGATAATATATTGGAAATATGGAAATGTTAATTCCAGTGAGATGTTTCATTTTTTTTAACCCATTAAAAAAAGGCATCCATAAGTAAAGTACAATCAAAAAATCTGACATGAAAAATCTGCTACAAAAAAACAGCCTATCAGGCATTTCAAAATTATTTAAAAGTGACATTTATTTATCACTTCGTAGCAGTCTACTATACTCAGACCTACTTGAATTATGCTGCAGGGTAGGGCCAAACTATGCAGTGGGTTGATTAAATTATTTAGCAAGAAAAGGCAAATTATGTGGCGTAATGCAGCACATTTTGTGATAGTATTATTACATTATTTTATAATTTTTACTCTTCTTAACAATGTCTGAGCATAGATTGCACTTCATTTGTACCAGTTTAACACCCATATATAGCAATAAGCAACAGAAAGGTGACTAGTCAACTTTTGCAAAGGGTCTTCAACTGCGTGGCAACACTTTTCACTGCTTTTACAGTAACATTTGAAACTTTTAAGGTAGAATAAAAAAAAACGTTTTTGTTAAAATCTGCAGATTATGCAGAAGATGATGGATTATGCATCAAATGCATAATTATATGGAAAATGCAGTGGCTGTCCAATCAGATAAATCTGGTGGCCCTGACTATACTCATTACTAGTCCTGGCAGTGGAGGCGAAACTGCTAAATTTAATGGTATGTCCGCACGGTAATGAATGTCACACTACTGATGCAAGTGGGTATATAACAGGGACAGTATGAAACATATACCAACGGACCATCATACCTATACAATCACATTTGTTCTTAGTTCATAACATCATACTTTATCAAACTTTCTTTTCATGTGTTTTTGTAAAAACATCCCTTTACATGGGTACTTGTAAATATGCATGTGCACTGTAATTAGCAACAAAAAAAGTGTCATCTCCTCCAACATGCTAGAGGCCATTTTTTTTAAAAACAAAAAATAGTTAAAAAAATTCCATATGCTGACCCCAGTGCTGAAGAGTATTGTTTCTGACATAACAAATTAAAGTTTTTTATTGAACAACTGTTATTTTTTTTATTTTGATACACCTATGGTTATAATACTGTCATAGCCTTTATCCCAATTATTTTCAGGGAGAAAAATTAAAGCACTCCTGAAGCTGGGCATACATTCCCCCACCCGATAAAAAATATCATAAAGGGGAGCCGTGGCCAATGGCCAATAGCTCAAGGGAGCTGTGGGCCAAAAAGGTTTGGCAACCACTGCCCTACAAGAACATTTTATATATTTTACCTACTGGCGGTCGCCAGTAGGTAGTTATAGTTAGGACCCTGTTTCCATAGGAAATCTGCAACATTCTATTTGGAATAACTTTGGCGCCGGTCGACGAATCCTCGCGAAATTTTCAAAATAGGTGGGGCGCTACGCTCCGCTCCTACCCTAAAAGTCTCGGGGGAATTCGTCAAGCGGGGGCTGAGAAAAAAGGGGGGTCCCAAAACTCGTTTTTCCCATGCATTTTTCCATAGGACCTTTAGACACAGCTACAGCCCGAACGGCTGAACAGAGTTACTTGAAATTTGGCAGAGAGGTAGTCCTCAGGTCAAGGAAGTGCCTTTTGTAGGTCTGGTGTAAATCTGTTCAGTAGTTCCTGAGAAAATAGCATTTAAATCAATATATATATCTGAGCCAGCTTACGGTGCGCTTACCGTGCGCTTACGGTAAGCTTACCGTACGCGTACGGTGACGTGCGCGAGCGCGATTCTGATTGGCTGTTAGATCTTTGTAAACATTCGAACCGGTCGAAACCAGGAAGCGGCGGCCGCCATTTTGTGTGTTTCACTGAAAAAAATAAGGGTGATAACTTGAAAAGGGGGCAAGGAAGAGAGTTACAGACCCCCTAACATTTGAAAGGGGGTCAAAGAAGGACAGAAAAGTACAAATTTATTTTTTATTAATTTAAAAAAAAAATCGCGGGGTACGCGTACGGTAAGCTTACCGTAAGCTTACCGTACGCGTACGGTAGAAAAAAAAAATAAAAAAAGAAATAAAATTCAGATTTAAGTGTTTAGATATTAGGGGGCTCTAAAAAGAGTCGTTGTGTTTATGAAGTGATTTGATTTTTTAGTGGCACCTACAAGTAAGTACCGATGCAGAGTCTAAGGTTCAAGAGGAAGACTCTGTTCCCTTCATCATTGAAGTGTACACCATCTCCTCTATAAATGTCTTGCATGTCGTAACGCAAGTTGTTGTGGTAAATGGAACCCATACCATAGTCTCGGAGGAAAGCAGAAACAGATTTGTTGACGTGCTTTCTTGCTTTGTCAATCTGCGGACAAAAATGATTGGACCAGTTCCATTTTTGCCTTTGGCATATGTTAGAATACACAAAGGCAGTTTTAGGGAAAAGTGAAAACAGTTGGGCAAAGGTGTCCTTCATAAGCATTTCCAGACCTACCCCAGTCAAAGTGCCTAGGTCATTGCCACCACAGTGCACTATTATGAGGTCAGGGTGATGGATTTGCATGAAGGATTTCACCAATGGCATCAATTGGTGCCACTTTAACCCTCTCTGACCAATCCATTTAATGTCTACATTTGGCAAAGCAAGGTCTCTCACCATACCTGTTTTCTCTGCATACTTTTCACTCCAGAAGACATAGCTGTGTCCTACAATCCACACTGTGAACATCTTCCAAGGAGATCGGGGTGCACTCAGGAGGTGTAATTCAGTAGAATGGTAACAAGAAATGAAAGACAGTTTGGAAATGGAGGAATACATATTTTTTTTTTTTAAAAGAACTGATTGGCTGTTTCATACCATTCTACACTAAAAACTAGGCTGTATGTGTAAATTTATAGAAGCATGTTTTGTATTGGTACAGAAAAATGTGTTACCAAAGAACAGTACTATGGATTTGCTGTTAGGTTTGAAAAGTCAAGCACTCCTGCTCTTTGGAAATGAAACATTGTGTGGTGAACTTCTGACCTAACTCTACACAGCAGTGTTTCAAGAGCAGTTGCTATGGTAGCAGGCAGAAGTCAAGTTGGGGGAAGGGTACTAGGCTGAAGTCAAGTTGGGGGAAGGGTACTGTTGGAAAAGGGTTGGTTTTCAACCAATAGAAATGTGTGATTACATTTGAAAAAAAGGGGGAAGTACTGAGATTTGAAACTAACATGTATATGTGTGGAAAAAGAGAGGGAAACATTGCCATTATCTGGTTCTCCTGAGAGGAGAGAGGTGTACAGAACAGAGATCCTGGCTCTGATAATCTGCTGTTTGAGTGCCACATTTCTTTCACAACTAACTAATATTAAAGGTGAGTAAAGAGTTTGAGAGGGGATGCATATGGTAAATTAAGAAATGAATAATAGAATTGGAATTCCTTTTGTTGAAGTTGTGTTTATCATTTTGTGTTTTGGGAGAAATTTAAATGTGAGGAACATGTAAAATAATATGGACTATGTTTTCACCATAAATTAAGGTGTACTGGTATAAATGAGGAATACTTTTAGGGTTTGAGGTTACAGTCAGTAATGCAAATACATTCAGCATCACTAAGGCTGGTTGCCCTTGCTGGAGTGTAGTCAGTCACCCAGGTTACACATGTTGCTGGTCTCAGAAAGCTGTTTGGTATTGCTCTGGTGATTTTACATTTGCATTAGATGGAAAGGGGGAGCTATTTTTTTATGCAGAAGCAGACTCTTAGCACACAGCCAGCTGCTTATCCTGTGGAATCATGCACAGTATTCACAACCGAGTGGGGTTTGAGGTTGCAGTCAGTAATGCAAATACATTCAGCATCACTAAGGCTGGTTGCCCTTGCTGGAGTGTAGTCAGTCACCCAGGTTACACATGTTGCTGGTCTGAAAAAGCTGTTTGGACATGTGCTTTTTTAAGAATCTGAAAAGTGGATTCATAATGTGTCAGACTGTAAAAGTACTTATCACTTGCCAAAAAAAAAGAGTAGTAAGTGTGCTTTCAAATTGGCAAAGAAATTTCGTTTTCTGACTAATATGAAAACATGACTGTGTGCAAAGAGGAATTACAGGCAGAGATTTATTGCGTATTGCTCTGGTGATTTTACAATTTGCATTAGATGGAAAGGGGGAGCTATTTTTTTATGCAGAAGCAGACTCTTAGCACACAGCCAGCTGCTTATCCTGTGGAATCATGCACAGTATTCACAACCAAGTGGGGTTTGAGGTTGCAGTCAGTAATGCAAATACATTCAGCATCACTAAGGCTGGTTGCCCTTGCTGGAGTGTAGTCAGTCACCCAGGTTACACATGTTGCTGGTCTGAAAAAGCTGTTTGGACATGTGCTTTTTTAAGAATCTGAAAAGTGGATTCAAAATGTGTCAGACTGTAAAAGTACTTATCACTTGCCAAAAAAAAAGAGTAGTAAGTGTGCTTTCAAATTGGCAAAGAAATTTCGTTTTCTGACTAATATGAAAACATGACTCTGTGTGCAAAGAGGAATTACAGGCAGAGATTTATTGCGTATTGCTCTGGTGATTTTACATTTGCATTAGTAGGAAAGGGGGAGCTATTTTTTTGTGCAGAAGCAGACTCTTAGCACACAGCCAGCTGCTTATCCTGTGGAATCATGCACAGTATTCACAACCGAGTGGGGTTTGAGGTTGCAGTCAGTAATGCAAATACATTCAGCATCACTAAGGCTGGTTGCCCTTGCTGGAGTGTAGTCAGTCACCCAGGTTACACATGTTGCTGGTCTGAAAAAGCTGTTTGGACATGTGCTTTTTTAAGAATCTGAAAAGTGGATTCAAAATGTGTCAGACTGTAAAAGTACTTATCACTTGCAAAAAAAAAAGAGTAGTAAGTGTGCTTTCAAATTGGCAAAGAAATTTCGTTTTCTGACTAATATGAAAACATGACTCTGTGTGCAAAGAGGAATTACAGACAGAGATTTATTGCGTATTGCGCTGGAGATTTTACATTTGCATTAGATGGAAAGGGGGAGCTATTTTTTTGTGCAGAAGCAGACTCTTAGCACACAGCCAGCTGCTTATCCTGTGGAATCATGCACAGTATTCACAACCGAGTGGAGTTTGAGGTTGCAGTCAGTAATGCAAATACATTCAGCATCACTAAGGCTGGTTGCCCTTGCTGGAGTGTAGTCAGTCACCCAGGTTACACATGTTGCTGGTCTGAAAAAGCTGTTTGGACATGTGCTTTTTTAAGAATCTGAAAAGTGGATTCAAAATGTGTCAGACTTTAAAAGTACTTATCACTTGCCAAAACAAAGAGTAGTAAGTGTGCTTTCAAATTGGCAAAGAAATTTCGTTTTCTGACTAATATGAAAACATGACTCTGTGTGCAAAGAGGAATTACAGGCAGAGATTTATTGCGTATTGCTCTGGTGATTTTACATTTGCATTAGATGGAAAGGGGGAGCTATTTTTTTGTGCAGAAGCAGACTGTTAGCACACACCCAGCTGCTTATCCTGTGGTATCATGCACAGTATTCACAACCGAGTGGGGTTTGAGGTTGCAGTCAGTAATGCAAATACATTCAGCATCACTAAGGCTGGTTGCCCTTGCTGGAGTGTAGTCAGTCACCCAGGTTACACATGTTGCTGGTCTCAAAAAGCTGTTTGGACATGTGCTTTTTTAAGAATCTGAAAAGTGGATTCAAATATGGAAGTATTCTGAAAGATATCAGAATTGGACTACTGACTGAAGCTGGCACAAATGCATTACAGAGTCGGTTGCTACATAATTTATTTCCAAAGGAAGAAATAGTTGCAGAGAAGATATACAAGAACATTGCAGAAAAGAAAAGTGTCATCTGCTTAATGCCAACTCTACGTGAATGCTCAATATTCAATGAGGAGCTTTTGAAATTGGAAAAGGAAGATATCAGGAAATTGGAAGCAGTGGACAAAATTCAAGATGGAAGAATTACTATCACATTAACAGGCACACTGAAAAATAAATTGGATTCACTAGAGAAGAACATTTTCAAAACTGCTGGATTAGAAAAAAATCTATATGTTTGCATGAACTGTAGAGTATTTTTAAGGAGAAATTTGGATGTTGAAAAAGGTTTAGTTAATGGAGCTATGGGAAGAGTTGTGGGTTTTATTAATTATCAGAAAAAAGATGGAATTGAATGTTTAAAAATAAAATTTGATCAGATAGAAGAAGTTATAGACATTTGTCGTTGTACAGTTCGTTTTATGCTTGTGAAAGACTTATATGTACAAAGGAAACAGTTTCCGTTTTCTCTAGCATATGCTGTAACTATTCACAAGTCTCAAGGATTGACTGTAGATTGTGCATTTGTAAACATTGGTTCAACTGTGTTCAAAGAAGGTATGGCTTATGTAGCTTTGTCACGAGTGAAAACATTATCTGGTTTATTCATGATAGACTTTGATGACTCAAAAGTTAGTGCTGATTCAAATTGTGTAAAGGAGTATAATAGATTAAGAAGAACCTATGCTCCTCATTTAGGTCAGTATCCTGTGTTAGAGAAACGTGTAGTTTCTCGTAAAAGGAGAAATGAGAATATCTGTAATGAGGATGTAGAGAGGAGGAAAAAAAAGAGGAGTGATGTAATTGCAAGCAAAAAGAAAAAGGAAAATGAAGAAGAGGTTGTAGGATGTCATTTTGAAAATAGCTCTGGTGTCAACTGCTACGCTAATGTAGTGCTGAATGTTGCATTTTATCTGGAAAGTTTGCAAGAGCAGATAATAGTAAATCAGAGAAAAAGATTCTGTTCTGAGTTGAGTCTCCTTTTTCAAAAGCTGAGTAATGATAAAACTCAAATAGAAAGTGCTACTGAAATTAGAAAACTTTTAGATGTATGTTCAGGACGAACACAGTTTTCTCAAAATGTACAGCAAGACGCACAGGAATTCTTGATGTTTTTTCTTCAGGTACTGGAAGAAGAAGGGGTTCCCATTGAAAATATGTTTGGTGTCTCTTATAAATGGGAACATAGTTGTGAAAACTGTTACAATACATGTGGCTCTAATGTTGATTCTGAAAGGTTTATTTATTTAACATTGCCAGAAAGTAAAACAGTCACTTTTGCTAAATTAGTTAAAGATGCTAATCATAGCATGGAATGCGGTGAGTGTAAATCTGAAATGTTTTCAACGTTAATTTTAAAGGAATACGGACAGTATGTAATTTTAATGATGCAACGATGTAAAGCTGATGGTTCAAAATTGGATACTTTAATAAAGAAGTTTACAGGACAGCAATTATCAATTTCAGGAAAAACTTTTGTAACAGTTGCAATAATTTTCCATGAAGGACCTACTGTTACTTCTGGACATTACACAGTTTATCTTAAATGTGAAAAAGGCTGGACACTGTGTAATGATTCAAAATTGATTTTCAAGCAACGTTTGTCTTTTGATTTAGCAAATTCCTATCTAATCTTCCTGAAACCAAAATTTTAGAGAGACTTGGCAAGATCTGTACAAAACAATATTACCATTTTATTGGATTACCATTGGAATTTTCAAAAAAAAAAGATTTTTCAAATTATCAATTGGCCTAATGGAAAGGTAACCAATTGTAATGTGGACTTTTTTCATTTTTAATGAAACTTTCGAAAACCAAAAATTTAGAGAAAGTCGGTAACATCTGCACAATTTAAATTTTGGAATGTTATTGGATTGCCGTTGGAAATTTATTCAAAAAAGATTTTTAAAATTACTATTTGGCCATAAGGAAAGGTAAACAATTGTATTGTGGACTTATTTAATTATTAATTAATCTTTCGGAAACCAAAATGTTAGAGAGAATCGGTAAGATCTGTACAATTTAAATTTTGGAATTTTATTGGATTACCATTGGAAATTTAATCAAAAAAGATTTTTAAAATTACTATTTGGCCTAAAGGAAATGGAACCAGATGTATTGTGGAGTTATTTGAGATATAATATTTTTGTGATTATACTTCTGAAACAAAATTGTCAGACGGTATTTTAAAGAAATAATTATTGTTATTAGATGATATTTTTTTAGAATATTATGCATTTCTATAATGTTATGTTTAAGTAAAAAGAGATTGTGGGCTTTTTTAAAACAATCTTTGGGATTGTTATTTTTTTTTTGCCCGCTGTTAAATGATGAATGCAATTGCTTTCACAATTTATAGTGAAATGCAATATATTCTGAAAACAGCAAAAAAAAGGCAAAACATTTTTTGGGAAAAATATGTAAATACGTGTACTGTGTTATATATTGATTTATTAAATATTAATACTTTTTTCTTTTTTTCAGATTGTGAAAGAAAATTTTCAAAAAAAACCAACCATTTCAATTACATTTTAATTAAAAATTCAATTGTTGGGTGGGTCAGGTAAGTCAGAAATTAGATGGTCCCTTTCTTCCACTTTATCTCAAAAAGATTTTTAGTATTTAGTTATTAATTCCTCAAGGATCTTGAGATGTGGTAATTGATTTTTAGAGTTTTTAAAAAAAAAAAAATACGCTTACCGTACGCGTACGGTAAAAAAAAAAAAAGTTTTAAAGAAAAAATAAAAAAAAGTTGAGAGGTAAGGTTGGCTCTTAAAAGAGCCGTTGTGTTCATGCAGGGACAGAGGAAAGGAAGAATGGGAACATTAGCTGGTAGGACATATGTGCTGGTCTATTTTGTTGTTAATGAGGGGAAGACTGGTCTCCCTATGAACAATTAGACCATGGCAAAATGAACACCGCATAGTAACCCTCGCAAACCGAGGGTTCGTTTCCACAGGATCAGAAAAAGGTGAATCTGCCCCCACAGATGAACGGCTCTGCTGAGTTTCCGAAGAAGAACTCGGCTGAGCTGCTGTGGATGTGCTTGCTCGACTTACTGAAGGGTTGCCTCTAGTATGTCTAGCATGTGTCCTGGGATGTACATCCTCAAGGTGTCTCAACATAGTGTGATTCCCGAAGGAATACTTCTTGTTGGGATTACCTCGCGAAAGTACACGCTGGCACAGCTTGCAAGTCACCAAGGCAGCATTGACTTTTTTCTCACCCTCTGGAAAACTGAAATACTCCCATATAAAAGAGCTCTTCTGTTTCCTCCTTCTCTGCCTGATGGTGGTGCTGCTAGCCTCACTCTCAGTAGAAGAGTGCTGGTCTGCCATCGTATCACAAAGACAAGTCAGCTCTTTCTCCTATGGGATCACAAGCAGAAATGAGGGGAATGGGTGTGGTGTAGGAGAGTTCTAGAACTGAAAGTATTTTCAACCAATCAAAAGTTGTGTTTCATGATCACATGACCCACCGTGCGCGTACGTTACGCTTACGTTACGCTTACGGTGCGCTTACGGTGCGCTTACGGTAAAAGTACGCATGCGCGTAAAAAAGACACGCGCTCGCGCGCATGCGCATAACAGTCACTCCACAACACTTCCGCGTAACGTGCGCGTGTAGCGTACACGCTTACGCGCCCCACACGCAGTACGCATGGCTACGCAAATTGCGTAACTATACGCAAACAGAGTAGATAAATTACGAACATTGCGTAAACTGTACGCTTACCGTACCGTACCGTACGCTTACCGTACGCGCACTGAAAAAAAAAAAAAAAAAAGATTTTCTATGCTATAAAAGAGAAAAATTGATATATTGCAGATTTTTTTTATAAAAAAACATAGTGTTTTAAGAGAATAAAAAGTTTTTTTTTAAAAAACTTGCTTTTTTAAAAAAAAAAAACACATATAAGAATTTATAATAAAAAAATCATACAAAATCAATAAAAAAACTATGGGAATCACATATGTTATAGGTAAGAATTAGCATTTAAAAAACCATACAAATTCACTGAAAAAACCATGGGTTTCACACACGTTATAGTTAGATATTAGCATTTAAAAAACCTTGCAAATTCACTGAAAAAACCATAGGTTTCACACATGTTATAGTTAGGAATTAGTATTTAAAAAACCTTGCAAATTCACTGAAAAAACCATAGGTTTCACACACGTTATAGTTAGGATTTAGCATTTAAAAAACCTTGCAAATTCATTTGAGATGTCATCAGTGATGTCATGAGTGATGTCACTGACCATATCATGAGTGATGTAATATGTTACGTCATCAGCAGTGGATTGCGGGTGCGCGAGTTATAGTTAGCTTAACTAACTATAACTAACTATAACGGGGGAATTTCAATGGTTTTTTATGAGTGAAATGTCCGCTAACTATAACGTGTGTGAAACCTATGGTTTTTTCACTGAATTTGCAAGGTTTTTTAAATGCTAAATCCTAACTATAACGTGTGTGAAACCTATGGTTTTTTCTGTGAATTTGCAAGGTTTTTTAAATGCTAATTCCTAACTATAACATGTGTGAAACCTATGGTTTTTTCAGTGAATATATATATATATATATATATATATATATATATATATATATATATATATATGGCATAGAGTGACGAATAAATTATGCACAAAAGAAGCAGAGAACTCTGGGTAGTTCTCAAGTTTAGGTGGAAAGCTGCTCCTGTATGGGGGCACTCTCAACACCAGCGACACTCTAGATCTGCTCATCTCAAATGTCTGTTTTTCTATCAAAATCTTTAAGCATAGGATTAGCACAGTGCCATACACGCCGAGATAGAAAAGGACAAAGTCTTTTGCCATTTGTACAGCAAAGTCTTTAAGCATAGGACTAGCACAGTGCTGTCCTTCCCAAGCTGTAAAATGACAAAAGACAATTACCACTCCAGACACAGTCTTACAGCTTTGAATTGGTAAAATATCAATCAAGCCAACCTGAAATGAGTGAAAGCAACCCCTGACACAGTGTTTTGCTCTAATTAGAGCTCTTCAGAGAGGTATAGCTTTGTCCAGACACAAGGGAGCACCCAGTATAAGTCAAAGAAATACCCTTTCAGGCATAGAGTGACAAATAAATTATGCAAAAAAGAAGCAGATAACTCTGGGTAGTTCTCAAGTTTAGGTGGAAAGCAGCTCCTGTATGGAGCACTCTCAGCACCAGCGACACTCTAGATCTGCTCATCTCAAATGTCTGTTTTTCTATCAAAATCTTTAAGCATAGGATTAGCACAGTGCCATCCACGCCGAGATAGAACACTGTGTCAGGGGTTGCTTTTACTCATTTCAGGTTGGCTTGATTGGTATTTTACCAATTCAAAGCTATAATACTGTGCCTGGAGTGGTAATTGGCTTTTGTCATTTTACAGCTCGGCAGAACTTCAACGTCCAGAAGGCACTTTAGTACAAGCCCATTGGGGCGGGATGTTGGTGATTTAAATAACTGCTCTGCAACACTGTGGCGGCTCAGCTTGGGACGTGCCTATGATTAAGAACGAGGATGTTCGAAACGCGTCAGGCTTCCCAGAGAGGATTTGTGCTGTGAGCCTGTATAACCTGCCAAGTCTTCAATAAAGTGGTCTACTCACCGTGTGTGCGGTCTCAAGCAGGGCAACCCTTTCTTTCATATATAGCGGCTGGGCTCAGTCGCAAGACCGCACTGCTGCGAGGAAATGCAGATCTACGGAAACTTTGTAACGAGGTTTCCGATGGAGCGGTGAGGTTCCCTGTTTGTCGGCTTGTATGAGCAGTGTTTTCGGGACTTGCAGTCTAAATGTACTCACTGCTGGGGATTGTTTTAAGATTCCTGGATGCCAGCTACACCCACTTGGGTTTGTATATTTGCAGAACTTCAACGTCCAGAAGGCACTTTGGTACACGCCCATGGGGGCGGGATGTTGGTGATTTAAATAACTGCTCTGCAACACTGTGGCGGCTCAGCTTGGGACGTGCCTATGATTAAGAACGAGGATGTTAGAAACGCGTCAGGCTTCCCAGAGAGGATTTGTTATGTGAGCCTGTATAACCTGCCAAGTCTTCAATAAAGTGGTCTACTCACCGTGTGTGCGGTCTCAAGCAGGGCAACCCTTTCTTTCATATATAGCGGCTGGGCTCAGTCGCGAGACCGCACTGCTGCGAGGAAATGCAGATCTACGGAAACTTTGTAACAAGGTTGCCGATGGAGCGGTGAGGTTCCCTGTTTGTCGGCTTGTATGGGCAGTGTTTTCGGGACTTGCAGTCTAAATGTACTCACTGCTGGGGATTGTTTTAAGATTCCTGGATGCCAGCTACACCCACTTGGGTTTGTATATTTGCAGAACTTCAACGTCCAGAAGGCACTTTGGTACACGCCCATTGGGGCGGGATGTTGGTGATTTAAATAACTGCTCCGCAACACTGTGGCGGCTCAGCTTGGGACGTGCCTATGATTAAGAACGAGGATGTTCGAAATGCGTCAGACTTCCCAGAGAGGATTTGTGCTGTGAGCCTGTATAACCTGCCAAGTCTTCAATAAAGTGGTCTACTCACTGTGTGTGCGGTCTCAAGCAGGGCAACCCTTTCTTTCATATATATATATGTATGTATATATATTCACTGAAAAAACCATAGGTTTCACAGACGTTATAGTTAGGAATTAGCATTTAAAAAACTTTAGAAATACACTGAAAAAACCATAGGTTCCAGGGACGTTATAGTTAGTTGGACATTTGACTCATATAAATCCAGAGAAATTCACCAGTTATAGTTAGTTGAGCTAACTATAACTCGCACACCCGCAATGCACTGCTGATGACAACACATATTACATCACTGATGACATCTCAAATGACATCACTGATGACATCATCCAGTGAATGTGTGTTTCTCTAAACTTTAAATATTTTTCATATATATCTATGCCAAGGTGTATTGAAGAATGAGTGGATTTACAAGTGCCTGAAGGGATTATTTAGTAGGCACATGACTGACTGTATAAGTGAGTGATTGAACGTATCTTACTGAATACATGGGTTAGTGACTAAACTGTTTGAAAGTCTGCGTTAGTCTCTCAGTTGGTGTGTAAGCGGCTGCATGCGTTGGTAAGTATCTACATAGGTGTCTATATGGGTTATTGATTTCTTGTCTGAGTATCTGTATGAGTGCCTGAGTGTCTGTGTGGGTCGGTGGAGGGGGTGTGACTCTGTGCACAGATGTCTGAGTGAGTAATTCACTGGTTGTATGGATTCAAAAGTGCATCTGAGAAGGGCTGTATGGGTGACTTAGTGTATGTATGGGTGTGTGGTGAGTGAATGAATGTCTAAATCGTATATGTGTGAGAAACTACATATGTTTTAAGGCAGTGTATGTGAGTGTTGGAGTATATAAATTACTATATGTCAGAGTAAGTTATTTGAAGAGTTGGTGTATAAATGAGTGTCTGCTTGTATCACTGATTGTATAAGACAATAAGTATGTCTTAGTATCTGCATAAATAAGTGATGTGGTGTGTGTATAAATAACTTAGTTGGTGTATATAACTGTATACATGAGTAAATGAGTATGTAATTCATTCTTTGCATGACTAACTTGATGTGTGACTAACTCTATGGATTGGTGGTAGAGTTTGACTATGTATAGGTGTATCAGTACATATTATAGTACTGTATTGATGAGTAACTGTATGTGTAAGACACTAGATGTGTGTATAGACCTAGGAAATAGTCAGTGCTATGTAGTATCTGGCATTCTTGTGTGTATGGTTTCAAAAATATTAGTCTGTATTTTAGAGTGCGTGTATCATAGTTTATATTAGGCCATCAGTATGTGTATCAGATTATCACGTGGATGATGTCATCAGTGACGTCATTTGGGATGTCATCAGTAATGTCACTGACCATGTCATGAGTGATGTAATATGTGACGTCATCAGCAGTGCATTGCGGGCGCGCGAGTTATAGTTTGCTCAACTAACGATAACTGGCGAATTTCCCTGGTTTTATATGAGTCAAATGTCCAACTAACTATAACATCCCTGAAACCTATGGTTTTTTCAGTGAATTTCTAAGGTTTTTTAAATGCTAATTTCTAACTATAACGTCTGTAAAACCTATGTTTTTTTCAGTGAATTTCAAAGGTTTTTTAAATGTCAATTTCATATTTTAATATTAATAAAACCTATATTTTTTATAACAGTTTTTTAATATTTTGCAACTCTATTATTCATTTTTTAATTTTAAAAATGATGTAATGTTTTATATCTTCCCCCAAAAATATGCATATCAAACTTTTTTTTTGGTTGAGAAAACTATAGTCCCGTACTGGTACTCTACCAACCTCGATCAGCACGCGAATCCTATCCATCACATTTAAATGATGCGCATTTCGCATCCGACAGGTTTGTGACACCACGTCCTGCGTAACAATATGTACGTATAAGGTCGCTCCAGCTGCTACTTTAGTTAGCGACGGATCCGCACTACCAAGCCGTGCGCTACGTCATGTACGTATGGGGTCGTGCCCGCTGCACATTGCAAATGCGACGAGTGCACGCTGCCACACCCTGTGTTACATCATAAATAAGGCTCACAGTTTTCCGTTTTTAAGGATTTTTACAGATAAATACAGACAGAAAACAATGTGTTTTCTGTCTGTATCTATTTTTAAAAGTGGATAAATACAAAAAATGTTACTTCTTTTAAGTGACTCTACGTGCTGTCTTTCATGAATTATAGGCCTGCAGCTGAGCAGATGAACAGCATGGTTAATTAAAAAACAGGATAACATTTCTTTAAATAAGACATTTATGGTATAATGCTAGTATTTACCAATGGATGTAGTGTTATGTAATATTTGGCAGCTTAAATAGCTAAAACACGACAGACATAGTGCAAGTCTATCAGTTAAATAGATATGGAAATGTACAGTTTTACAACAATTTATAAATACAGATAAAATAGCCAAAAAATAATATGGATAAATACAGACGGAAATGGCCCAAAAATAAATACCATATAACCGGGAGCCCTAATCATAAACGTACAGTGTTGCGCCACGTATGCCATTCCCTCATTTTTTTTGTCTCAAAACTATATCTAAATAACTTTCAAGTGTATATGAGAGCAAGCGATAATCAAACATACTTTAAACATTTACATATTTCTAACTGTAATAAACTTATATTTTACCAATTATATTTTCTCAAAATCATGTCAGGTGCGTTCTCCTTGCGCACTAGGTGCACGATTGCCATGTGACCCTTAAAAAAACCACTTCATTAGTTCATAACATTTCCCATTGTAACAGTTGGAAAACGCCACCCATTTCAGTCAATCTCTATACTGCATTTGATGAGACACATCTCTTCTGCTTAGAGAGCTTTTTTCTAAACCTTTTGCAATGTACACATATCTTACACTACGCACAACATGCAACCATCATCTTCATCAATATTCATGTTCTGTAAAGTAGCCTTCTACCTGTGATAGCCATACACCTACAAGTTACATAACCAAAGTTTTCCCCACTACCAGAGGTAACATAGTTACATACACTGCCCATAGCACAATGTAATATCATAAGGCCCAGGGGCACTATCATGCATAGATAATGAACACACGGACACAGATAGATAGTGGAAGTGGGTATGAGCACATGCGCTCAACACCTTTTTATTACCAGGGTCAAATATCCAGTAACGTCTGTGGTGGATATGTGTGGAGTCAGTGTAAACCATTCCTCAAGGAATAGTTGCTGCTATCATCTACTACAACAGTAATCATTGGATCACACACAGACATTCAATAATAAAAGAATCAATAGCTTGTACTGCAGTAAGGTAGGGACAGTAGATGTGAAGTAATACAGAAAAATATTCTATCTTAAAAGAAACACAACTTATGGTATACTGAGACACAATTATTAGATCAGAAAGAATACACAATAAGATTTTATCATAAAGGGTCCATCAGTTCTAGAGCACTCAGAAAGCCACAACAAAATCATTCAGCATGTCAACAACCAGCAATGATGTGTGCTGTAGATGGGCAGGCCGTACTTCGAATAATATCTGTTGCCATCAACAGAACATCATCAGCAATAGCAACTCAATCTAAATTGTGAACACTGCTGTCTACAGTGTAGGACAGAGAGAGAGGTTAGCAAGGGCCCACAGCTACGTAAGGTGGAATTCAGCTACACAGTTTGTCGTACGCGAAGCAACAAAAGCGTGTCTGGAGCCTGTAATATTGCGGATTCATGGTGTAGACAGAGAGGAACTGGAGCAATGTCTTTTCCTACAGAACTGCGTCATCTACAAGACTAACTCGATCCGAATTGTGAACACTGCTATCTGCAGTGTTAATTGTAAACAGTACTCCCACAGACATTCATGAATACTTTCTCTCACTTCCTCTTAACAAAAGACAACAACATCAATTGCAGAAAAATCTGCAATAAATAAAAAAAAAACAATTCAAATACCATTTTTGCTGTCTATAGTGTAGGCTATTTAGTGTTCCTTTGCACTTGCAAATTAAATTTGGTCATTGTACTAAACCTATAAGTCATTTAAAAAAAATTCTTCAAAGAAGTATACTAAAAACATAATATGTATATTCCAATAGACGTTGTAGTTTCTTGACTACTGGATTCTATAATTAAACAATCAGCACTCCATCTGAATTGTGAACACTTCTGTCTGCATTATAGGCCAGACTCACTATTCATTAACACCTGACAGCCATGTACTGTTCAATTCGAAAGCATAGACTTGCTTGCAGCAGATCAGAAGGGGTACACAGAAATAATATCAAACTTCAACTTCTGACATCCTCAATCATACAATTAAGACCCCATTTCACTATTCGGACCTGCTGTACCACAGTGTACTCCACCGACTAGTGTCAACCAAGCACAATAATAATGTGCAACAGTTAGCTGCAGAAACACTGGGTCTGATGCACCTCAATGGAGGGAGTTCTATGAAAATCAACAAGTAATATCGGACATCTCCCACTGTGGAATCAAGACACCGTTCCACTCTTGGGACCTACAGTAGCTTGCACCTGGTCGAAGGGAGTACCTTCATCTCCACTCTCAGATGAAGTTCTAACATCCTCTATTGTCAGATCAAGACACCGTTCCACTGTTGGGACCTAGAGTTTGATGCACCTCATCGGAGGGGGTACCACAAATCATCACAAACTGTAACTTCTGACATCCTCAATCATAGAATCATGACCCCGTTCCACAGTTCGGACCTGCTGTACCGTGGTGTACTCCACCAACTACAGTCAACCAAGGCCATTAATCATGTGCAGCAGTTAACTACGGAAGCACAAAGTCTGATCCACCTCAACAGAAGGACCTCTGAAAATTCACCTGCACGTTATATTGGACATCGTCCATTGTGGGATCATGACACCATTCCACTGTTGGGACCTAGGTGCCGATCACGATCCTGCAAAAACCGGGTACGAACCGTCGGACGGAGCACAATCTCCGCCCGACGCGTACCCGGTCGTCAATTTTCACAAACAAGGAATTACGATTCGCACGGGTACACCATTACCGTACGAATCGTAAAAAAGCCCGACCGAACAAAAAAACACCTACCAATGCGATCCGGGAAAGCGCCGACCTGACGTCGGGACGCTCGCAGCCAGCCATTCACGACCCAGGAATCACGATTCGCACCGACGTCACCCCGCACGGTGAATATTTTGCGGCAGCCAAAAACTGCCGGGAAATCAGGACGACGCGAACAAGGACCACCAGGACGCGACGGACAGACGACGACGCGAACAAGGAGGACCAGTACGTGACGGACACACAGGACGACGCCACCAAGGAGGACCCGTACGCGACAGGACGACGCGATCAAGGAGGACCCGTACGCGACAGGACGACGCGATCAAGGAGTACCAGTACGCGACGGACAGACATGGACCCGAACCTACGAGTCATCCCTGCCCTCATAGCAGTACACCTCCTCTACAGGTTACGACGCAGACGCCGCAGAAGGTCAGAATAACTAAGGGAGGGGGGAAAGTGGGGTGGGGTGGGGTGGGGTGGGGGTGGCACGACCAGGGCAGGCCACAAAACAACCACATAAGTCACACACCACACATGGCCTGGACATACCTGACTCCCATGCCCTGGTCACCACGAGGGGGTGGGGGCATGTCCTGATAAGCCAGCGACCGCCACAACGGAAGTCCGTCACCGCGCGAACCGGCAACACAACCAGACAGGTACGTCCCGTACCCACGCCTGAAGAGCGTGGGAACGATTCGTACCACGCCCACACACACGTCACCCCAACAATGGCGGGACGGATCGTACCCACGTGGCAAAGGCCTGGGTACGGGCTGCACAAGTATCACATAGCGTGGGGACGGATATGTACGGACCCTACCCCCGCCCCGTATGCAAGGAGCGTACCCCCCACCCCAACAGTGAAAGTGCGACCCGTACCCCCACCCGCGTATGCATGGAGCGTACCCCCACCCCAACAGTGTAAGTACGACCCGTACCCCCACCCGCGTATGCATGGAGCGTACCCCCATGCCAACAGTGTAAGTACGACTCGAACCCTCACCCGTGGACGTACGGACCGTACCCCCACCCCCACCAGTGTAAGTACGACTCCTACCCCCACCCGCGGACTCACGGACCGTACCCCCACCACACCAGTGTAAGTACGACTCGAACCCTCACCCGCGTATGCAAGGAGCGTACCCCCCACCCCAACAGTGTAAGTACGACCCGTACCCTCACCCGCGTATGCAAGGAGCGTACCCCCCACCCCAACAGTGTAAGTACGACCCGTACCCTCACCCACGTATGCAAGGAGCGTACCCCCCACCCCAACAGTGTAAGTACGACCCGTACCCCCACCCGCGTATGCATGGAGCGTACCCCCCATGCCAACAGTGTAAGTACGACTCGAACCCTCACCCGCGGACGTACGGACCGTACCCCCACCCCCACCACTGTAAGTACGACTCCTACCCCCACCCGCGGACTCACGGACCGTACCCCCACCACACCAGTGTAAGTACGACTCGAACCCTCACCCGCGTATGCAAGGAGCGTACCCCCCACCCCAACAGTGTAAGTACGACCCGTACCCTCACCCGCGTATGCAAGGAGCGTACCCCCCACCCCAACAGTGTAAGTACGACCCGTACCCTCACCCGCGTATGCAAGGAGCGTACCCCCCACCCCAACAGTGTAAGTACGACCCGTACCCCCACCCGCGTATGCAAGGAGCGACCCCCCACCCCAACAGTGTAAGTACGACCCGTACCCCCAACCGCGTATGCAAGGAGCGTACCCCCCCACCCCAACAGTGTAAGTACGACCCGTACCCCCAACCACGGACTCACGCACCGTACCCCCACCACACCAGTGTAACTAGACCCGTACCCTCACCTCGAATGCATGGAGCGCACCCACACCGTGTATGTTCCAAGCGTACATATCCAGAAATAGGAGGTGTGTGTGCAGAGTCCACCCAGCAGTGCCCAGAGACAGGAGGGGTGTGTGCAGAGTCCTCCCAGCAGTGCCCTGAGACAGGAGGGGTGGGTGTGGAGTCCTCCCAGCAGTGCCCTGAGACAGGAGGGGTGGGGCCCTATCACTCACAGCAGTGCCCTGAGACAGGAGGGGTGGGGGCCCATCACCAACAGCAGTGCCCAGAGACAGGAGGGGTGTGTGCAGAGTCCTCCCAGCAGTGCCCTGAGACAGGAGGGGTGGGTGTGGAGTCCTCCCAGCAGTGCCCTGAGACAGGAGTGGTGGGGCCCTATCACTCACAGCAGTGCCCTGAGACAGGAGGGGTGGGGGCCCATCACTAACAGCAGTGCCCAGAGACAGGAGGGGTGGGTGCGGAGTCCTCCCAGCAGTGCCCAGAGACAGGAGGGGTGGGTGTGGAGTCCTCCCAGCAGTGCCCTGAGACAGGAGGGGTGGGTGTGGAGTCCTCCCAGCAGTGCCCTGAGACAGGAGGGGTGGGTGTGGAGTCCTCCCAGCAGTGCCCTGAGACAGGAGGGGTGGGTGTGGAGTCCTCACAGCAGTGCCCTGAGACAGGAGGGGTGGGGCCCTATCACTAACAGCAGTGCCCAGAGACAGGAGGGGTGGGTGCGGAGTCCTCCCAGCAGTGCCCTGAGACAGGAGGGGTGGGGGCCCATCACCAACAGCAGTGCCCAGAGACAGGAGGGGTGTAACACATGTGTGTGAGGCCGGAATTACCCACATCCATACTGCCTACAAGGGAACATGTCCCCATGAACTCATGTCAACAGACTCCACACACAAGTACAGTGATCACCAAGGATGCCACGATTGTTGCAGGTGGAGACATGGCCATGCATGCATGGCCAAAGTAGAAGGGCTCCGTCACACACACAGCTCATGTAGACACAGCTCTGCGCTAAACATTGTGAACACCCTGCAGGGAAGAAATCTGGGTACACAGAGGAAGGAATACACCCTGGGACAATTGAACCATGCAGTAACTGCTGACATGACCTAAGGAAGTAAGCCAACACCTTGTGATGGCACACAGATCCCAGGGTCGCCCCAATGGGCAGAACACTACTACAAATCCCACACACCCAAAGCCTTAAACACCACCCAAAACAATGTAGCAGCCCCACCAACACCAATACCACCATAGCAGGAGTGTGATAATGAAAACAAAATTAAGCTTTATTCAGCATGAGCACAATGTCCGTGGATCGCAGGCAGTTCAATTTTAACAAAGGCCATAGGGCAGTCAATGATTCCCAGCTGGATGGGGGACACAGTGGGATGTGTGTCCCCTACCTTGCCTGCACAGTCAAATGGCATCGTCTTCCATACTGGTGAGGGCATCAGGGGGGGGGAAGCAACAGGCACCGCAGGGACATCAGGGCAAAGGGGCGGCGTTGTGGGTGCAGGGATGGAGGACTCAACCACAGGGGGTGTGTCATGGCCAAAGGCGGAGGCCAGGATGGCACTACACACCTTAGCAAGGTCCTCCAGGGAGTCCTCTGCACCCGAAGTGACCTCAGGCCCCAAGGAGGGGGGGGGTCAGAGGGATGGGTTGCAGCGCCACCGGGGGAGGGTGGAGACAGGGGGGGAGACTCAACCACCCTGACCGAGGACTTCCTTGACCGCTTGCGTGGTGGTGGAACTGTGGGGCTCAGGGACAGAGCGGCCATGAAGGAGTCCTTGGGGGAGATGTGGCCAGGAGAGCTGAGGGGAGGGGATTTGGAGGGAGTGGATTGTGTGGAATGCGGACTCCCACTCTGGCTGCGTGTCACACGTTTGCCCCCCGACCCAGTGGGTGTGCCTATCTCACCCTGTGTGTGCGTGTCAGGAGGAGTGCGGTGGACCTTCCCTGCTGGTGTGGTGCCTGTGTCTGTTGTGGTGGGTGCATGCCGACGTCTGGGTGTACGTGGGACAGGAATGGAAGTGGGAAGTGTGGATGTGGCAGGGGTAGGTGGGGGGAGGTCGCGCTGCAGGAGACCCACTGCTGCAGTCAGTGTGGAGTCCATGGACCTCAGCAAGTTGCGTTGGTCAGCCTACAAAGAATGAATGCCCTCCAAGAATGCCTCGATGTTGGTGAGGGTTTTCCCGTGGGCATGGAGGACATTAAGGATTGCAGCCTGACCAACCTGCAGTTGCCGCTGGATGTCCACAGACTCAGCATTGGCGGCAGCAGTGGAGACAGGGGCAGGGGGTGCGGTGCCTGGCCGGAAGGAGGCATGCGGTGACCGGGCACGCTGGGAAGGGACACGAGCAAGTGGGAGGCGGCTGATGGGAACTGAGGGGGCGGTGCAAGGTGTTGTTCCGCTGTCAGCTGCTGGTGCAGCCACCGCCCACTCGGAGAACTCCTCCTCGGACCTGTCAGCTTCGTATTCTGACGTGCCAGTCGACAGGTCCTCGGCAGCACTATCCTCCACCTCTGTCCCACTCGATGTACCAGCCCCGATGTCACGGCTGGCACTGGTGCTCGGTCCCTCCGCCTTGCCTGTGTCCATGTCTCCCTCTGTGTCCCCCGACGATGCTGTGGGCAGGGTGGAGAGACATAAATTAATCAGACAGCTGTACACATCAGTCACATGAGTCCAATCGACATAGGTAACTTTGCATAGCCTGAAAAGGAAGATCCCTAACATCTTCAAAACAAGGTACCGATGTAGGGCATGAAACACACAGTTGGTTGAGCCACCATGCCACTGAAATACCATGGAGAGCATGAGACAATAGCTAAAGACAGGAAACGGAGTCTGACATAGCACCCAGGCCCTGGGGACAATCCAGCACTGCATCTGCACCACACAGCATTGGCGAAAATACCGATGACCAGGGACCATATCCATGAACTTGAGACACATGCTGCATAGGTAATGCTGCAAACATGCCCAACATGACTCGGTCACTGCACCTTGCGTGTGTGTCCAGTAACATCACACACTGGCCAGACCCAGCAAGTAGAAATCCGGATTTGACACATAGGCATTGCCCGCCCCAACAAACCCCCACACGAGGCAAATTGTTGAGACACAGGTGGCACCAACATCTCATAGTCTGGGTGATAAACACAGGGGCAGGCAAAAAGCAAGATTGGACGCCAAACAGCCAAGGTGCGCCTGTACAAATAATGAGGTACCAGTGCCCATCCTCAGATGAGTATAACAAGACACACAGGCACTGGCAACTGTGAGTATGAAGAAGGACAATCAGGTCAGGCTGCACAGTGGACACCTGTACATAATAGCACGTCTATATACATGGTGACAGGGGACAATGGCACAGAGCACAACCTACGCTGTAGACAGTGAGAGTGTCCACGTTGATGATGACACATACAACACTGAGGGTAAGGTGCCCCAGGGGACAGTAGTGGGCACGCAACTACATGCTACTGAATGGTAATGACTGCTACACACGTCACCATCCCTGCACTATGCGTATCGCACACTCATGCACATCATGTCACAGGCCACTACATAGGACATGCGCGCTGTGAGGCATGACACATGAGAGACCAACTCCCATGTCTGGAGTCAGCATCAGTGCCAACTGACATGGAACCCACATGCAGTGAACTTGACAGTGCACAGCCAAGGTCCCACAACCTGTTACACACCACCCCCAGACATGATGCTACAGTCATTGTTCTCGTGGACAAAGCGCCAGCCTACATTACCTTGTGAAGGAGTGACTACACACAGACCAGGGAACACATTGCAAGGAGGGGAAGGGTGGCAGGGGCGCAGCGCTATACTGGGGCAAACTGGATCTGCACAGCACCTTTAAACCCTGCCAGTGAATTCATGCCACTGTGCCCTTACAAATGCCGGAGACACACAACAAACGCACATGTACCTACCCCCTTCCGGCTGCTGCATCGCCTGTAAGCGCCTCTCCAGGTCTGGAAAGACCACCGGCAGCACACGCCTGTGGAGGTGGCTCAGACGGCGGCGGCCGCGGTTCTTGTGGCTCTCAGGTGAGTCCCCCAGCAGGAGCCGTGCAATCCTCCGCGTCCAGCACCGGATATCCTGCCAGCGTTTCCTCACCTGGGACAGGCTCCGCCTCCGACCATCCACACCCCTCACGGCACTGACGGCGGTCAGCCAGATCTGCTCCTTGGCAGTGGCGCCTACCTGTGAGGAAGAACAAGTGACACCACATCAATACACCAGCCACATGTCACAGAAAGACATATGAGAACAAATTAGCTGGTTACAACAAGGCATGTCATGCAGCCAACGCATTGCACCTTTGTCATAGGGACATCATCCTCTGGTGAGGGAAAAGGCAGTACGTGCAATAGTGGGTACACAGGTGGAATGATGGCAATGTCACAATCAATGATCAAGGCTCACACTGTGCATCACACCCACCGCTCCTGTCTCTGGGCACTGCTGTTAGTGATAGGCACACACCCCTCCTGTATCAGGGCACTGCGGGGAGACATCAGGCATCCCCCCCTGGGACCCCCCCTACAGTACATGGCATGTGTGTCACACCAGGACACAATGCCTGAAGTCACAGTCACAACATAGGGACAGTCTGTGGCAGTGGCTTATGCACTCACCTGATACCCTGGTCGCCCATACAGCATGGAGTACTGTGGGAGGATCACATCCAGCAGAGCCATGTTCTCCTCCAGGGTGAATGGCTGTGTCCTCTCCACAGCCCTTGACATGGTTCCAGGGAATCAGTAGCAGCAGCTTGGTCGACAAATGCAAAGATGTGCAGGCAAGTACTCCCTCATGGGACCTGGCTGCCTTATATGTGCCCTTCTGCCCAGTCTCATGCACAGGAGTACAGAGTGATTGGTCACTCACATTTGCATCCTATGTTTCCACCAATCCCTTCAAACCTAGCAGTCTGTGGGTTCTCTATCGGTTTCATTCTCCTGCATGATGTCAGCCCCACAAACACATTGCAACAAAGTAGAAGAATTCCAACTGACTTCTGCTGTGCACCTTCCAGAACAATTTCGAAATTTGAACTTGGTCTCCATGACAACCAGCATGCATGTAGGCCTTAATACTTGTCCCCTATGTAATTTGGAGAATCACACACAGGTACGGTGCGTTTCGGGGCCCTAGGGCACCCCAAATGCATGGCAACGGCCCGTACATGCATGCCTACGTTCACTATCACTATGGGTCTGCACGCGTATGCGTACCCGTAGTGGTACGGACCGTACACTCGCATGTACGCTCACTATCACTACGAGTACGCATACGCGTGCAGACCCATAGTGATAGTGAGCGTACATGCGTGTGTACGGTCCGTACCACTACGGGTACGCATATGCGTGCAGACCCATAGTGGTAGTGAGCGTACATGCGTGTGTACGGTCCGTACCACTACTGGTACGCATACGCGTGCAGACCCATAGTGATAGTGAGCGTACATGCGTGTGTACGGTCCGTACCACTACGGGTACGCATACGCGTGCAGACCCATAGTGATAGTGAGCGTACATGCGTGTGTACGGTCCGTACCACTACGGGTACGCATACGCGTGCAGACCCATAGTGGTAGTGAGCGTACATGCGTGTGTACGGCCCTATCACTATGGGTCTGCACGCGTATGCGTACTCGTAGTGGTACGGACCGTGCAAATGCCTGTACGCTCACTATCACTACGAGTACGCATACGCGTGCAGACCCATAGTGATAGTGAGCGTACATGCGTGTGTACGGTCCGTACCACTACGGGTACGCATACGCGTGCAGACCCATAGTGATAGTGAGCGTACATGCGTGTGTACGGTCCGTACCACTACGGGTACGCATACGCGTGCAGACCCATAGTGATAGTGAGCGTACATGCGTGTGTACGGTCCGTACCACTACGGGTACGCATACGCGTGCAGACCCATAGTGGTAGTGAGCGTACATGCGTGTGTACGGCCCTATCACTATGGGTCTGCACACGTATGCGTACTCGTAGTGGTACGGACCGTACAAATGCCTGTACGCTCGCCATCACGATGGGTACACATACGGCAGCACTCCCACAGTGATTTGGGAACATACATAGCCCCTCTTAGCAGCAGTACGGCGGTTTTTACACATCACTGTGGTGATAGGCGACACACAGGTAGGAATAGGGCGGACATACTTGTCCATGGATGGACATACTTGTCCAGGAATGGACATCAAGGCATCGTGTGTGCATTACTACATGTGTGGGGCACAGGTGTGACAGGCTGTGATGTGGAACATGCCTCCTGAGTGGAGAAGGCACCAGATGTATGATGAGATGTGCATAGGTGTACTGTGTGACGGTGCAATGTGTGCCAGGCATGCCCTTGACTCCTTTGACATGTGTGCATGTCGTACTGCGCACTTGGGGTGAGCGTCACTGGCATGGCACGGACACCAACACAAGGAAGTGTCCCATGATGCCCGGTACAGGGGTCATGACACATGACTTGTCACTACCCACAGTGCACAATGTGACTATGTCATTTATGTGTCCGGGATTTTCATCAGGTTGATGTTGTAGCACCCTCAAAAGCTGCAGCCGTTGCAGCAACCAACATGTGTCTGTGTGTAGATTGTCATTGCACACTGTTCCGCACACCATGCCACATGTGGTATCGGATGTGAGGTGCACATGTATGCATGGGACACGGAGTAGCGTGACAAGGCCATGTCAGCATCCTCACAAGGAATGTGTGGTGAGTCATGACATGTGCACCTTCATGGCAAGGTGTGTGGGCAGGCCTAGTGTACTGTCATGTGACCTGTGGCTCCGGTGTTCCGCAACCAGTCTCTGCAATCGGCATCCCACTTCTGCTGATGTGTGGGTGTATGTCACTCCTCTCTGGCGTCGGGCTGTTCACTTGCACTGGGACACAGCTATTCCCATGGCGTGGCATGGGGAGGTTCTCAATCTCCGTGTGTAGCTGGGTCTTGGAAGGAGTGTCACCTTGCATCCATACGTGTCCTGGGCATGTAGCACATACCTGACTCCCTATGTAGCATGTGTGTTGTTATATCCTGAGTTTTACTTAATTGTAATTAGCCTAGGTCTTCCTAGCTGCTCAGCCAGAGTGAGAGATGGTAACGGAATGTTGGTGTGACTGTGATGAATGGAATGCCTGGGTGCCTGTGTGGGTGAGTGATGACAGTTGGAGATGGGCTGAGCAGCTAGGCAGGCTGCTCCTGGTGGGGCCGTGATATGGGCTGTTACATGGGCTGACATAGAGGCTGTAACAAGGGCCTAAGATAGGCTAATGATGAAGCTGGTACGTGGCTGAACCTTGTCTGAAGTGATCTGGAACTGGAACTAATAAAGAAGGCTTTGAAACCTACAACATGGCTACAAGTGTCATCCTGTACAGATTACAACATATTAATTTTGGCGACGAGGATGGGATGGACCCAAGCGTACTCAAGGACTGAACAGAAACCAAGGAACCACAAAGAAACTGTGAACCAGCGCAACTACAAAGAAACTGTGAGAACCAGCGCAACTACAAAGAAAAAAAGAAATGTACATGTAACAGTATGGAGTAAAAGGCAAGCCGGCCCCACCAGTGTCCAGTCATCGGACGGCCCCAATCTGTGACCTGCCTGATCTTACTCCATGGACGTGACCAAAGGTATGGTCTGTATGTTAGGGTGTGAAATGACTGCTTGTCACCCTACCACTTCCTTTTAAATCTGCCGTATGGATGTATCCGGTGGCCGTTCAAGATGTGAGTTGTGGTCCAACTCAGTGAAGTAAAGGAGAGTGGCTGTTCAAGATGTGAGTTGTGGTCCAACTCAGTGAAGAAAAGGAGAGTGGCTGTTCAAGATGTGAGTTGTGGTCCAACTCAGTGAAGTAAATTCACAGGTGCTACACAGGAGAGATGTGGTGATGATAAGACTTCTGCTTTGGTGTCAAGAAGTGCATTTCAAAAGATAGTGCACAAAGTATCTTTCTATTTCTCAAGACCATTTGGTCTGTATGGATCAAGATGTTCCAGGGTCTGCGTGCAAAAGTGGCACACATGGACATTTTAAGTTGGCAACGTGTGTATGTCCTAGTCAGATTCGATTGAGGCTTTGCAGTTTTAACCACATCTTCATGTTCAGTAAAGCAGTCATCGTCTAGTGTATACTACTTTGTGTTTGCCCTGGATCTGGAGGTCACTACAATCTGCTGCAGTCACTGCTCAAATGGAGAAGTTGCAATTAACAAGCCTAATTCCTTTACGGAGCGAGAATGTGCTCTGTGTTTATGTTTGGTTTAAGAGGCATCTGTTGTGAATGACAGCACAACTTATGAGTTTCTCCGTTTGGTTCTCCTCTGAAACTTTGTGACTTTAATTTTGTGGCAAGCAAATCGGCATTGTGTAAATGGAGTTATTTGTCCAACAAAGTTTTATACGATTTGGACATGTGTCCGTTGGAACTGCGCTAATGCCCATTTAACCGCCATGCTCAATTTGAAAAGAAACGGAGGCACGAGCCATTCTCTGCACGGGCTCTCTTACCTTGCGTATTTGTCTCCATGGCAACGTGGTTACGTCCTGTTCCCTGAGGCACGGTCAGCTGCCGATGGACGCTCTGCAGCACAGCAACGCCGGGAGCCATCCGGTACGACGTATTAAAAGTGTGCCGCCATCTTGCGGTTAGACGCGCTCCACTTCGTGAGTGCATTTTCTCTGTGGCTCTTAGGCATTATCAATAAAGTTTTCTTATGACGCCTGGCAAGCTGGGGACAATGCGAGATTTTCGTGATGGATTCATCGGTGTTTGTTGGAGGACGGTCAAATTTACGTCGACTCTACAAGGAGGTCTGTCTATTTCACCGAACTTTGTATTTGCCGGTAAACTTCTAAGGCAGGAGACACATTTCAGTGGCATAGTACTTTGTCGATGCAGAAACGTGATATCTTTAGGAGTCCAGCAGTTATGGTGTAACACTGGCCGGTTTGTCAAGGGAGTAATGATGTGTTCTGTTTCTTTAGTTTTAGTGCGGTCATTTTAAGCTTTTCAGAGTCAAAATAGCACAAGTGAAAATTTCAAAGTTGAGGAACAAGAACATTATGCCTAGTTTAGCACTCGGGTGAGAGGTCGCTCACCGGCGTTGGGTATAGTTTAGTGATGTGTTACAGTGTTCATTTTATGTCGTGATGTCACAGTTGTTTTATGCTGTTGTTAGATGGGACACCTTAGTCTCATGGTGGGTGGTCATCACAGTTCATCCCTTAGGAATAGGGGTGAGGTTGGGTTTTGGTCCCACTTAGTGTCCTCTACATGGGGGTAGGTATATGGATTATCATCTTTTTACCAGTGGGTGTTATTACTGATATATGTACAAGGGTACATTGTTTGTGTATGCCACAGTTTCTCTTATGTGAGGGTGGTTATGGTCTTGGTGGGTGGTTTCCCACTTCTTTGTGTTGTGTGTAAGTCGTCCTGCGCTTCACGTGTTGTTCTGTGTAAGTCGCCCTGCGCTTCAGATGTTGTATGTGTGTAAGTCGCCCTGCGCGTCACATGTTGTCCTGTGTAAGTCGCCCTGCGCTTCAGATGTTGTTGTGTGTGTAAGTCGCCTTGTGCATCACGTGTTGTCCTGTGTAAGTCGCCCTGCGCTTCAGTTGTGGTCGTGTGTAAGTCGCCCGGCGCCTCACTGTGTGTACCCTCTATGTGGTCCATATTGTGGTACATGTGTATGTGTAGTGTTGGTTCAGCCTTGTTGTCTGTTTCTGGCCTCGGGTGTTTGTCGTCAGGTGTTTTCACCTTTCACTACATGTATTTCAAATGTTCAGGGGGAAGGATGGGGTCACTGCTAGTTTGACAGTTTAAGTCTTCCCCAAAGTACGCAGTGTTAGTCCGCGTTGTTATATGGTGTAATAATCTTCATGAGGGAGGATGGGTGATGTTGATGCATGTTTTCTATGATATGTCGTTTTTGCCTATCTTTTCTTTATTTGCCTTGTTCTTGCTTTAGTGATGTGTTACTTTTGGTTGCATCCTTGAGTTATGAATACTACGGTTTGTTTTGTGTATAGTACTTTGCTGTAGTAATGTAAACTTTGTTTTCATTTTAAAAGGAAAGGGATAATGTTATATCCTGAGTTTTACTTAATTGTAATTAGCCTAGGTCTTCCTAGCTGCTCAGCCAGAGTGAGAGATGGTAACGGAATGTTGGTGTGACTGTGATGAATGGAATGCCTGGGTGCCTGTGTGGGTGAGTGATGACAGTTGGAGATGGGCTGAGCAGCTAGGCAGGCTGCTCCTGGTGGGGCCGTGATATGGGCTGTTACATGGGCTGACATAGAGGCTGTAACAAGGGCCTAAGATAGGCTAATGATGAAGCTGGTACGTGGCTGAACCTTGTCTGAAGTGATCTGGAACTGGAACTAATAAAGAAGGCTTTGAAACCTACAACATGGCTACAAGTGTCATCCTGTACAGATTACAACATGTGTATTGCCAGATTTACATGTGCTCAGTAGACATGAGTTGTTGTCGTAGTGCACTCACTCTTCCTTGTCACTTCCAAATTACTGCAGAGCGCCGCCTCTTGCCCGAAGAATTCCAGACTTGGCTGCCATGCAGGAGAATGACAGGATCCGGCTCTACCGCTTCACCCAACCGTTGATCCTGGAGCTGACGGCGAGACTGGCACCACACCTGCAACCGCAGCACAGGTATCCTACGGCACTGACACCCCAGCTGAAGGTAATGGCTGCCCTACATTTTCTTGCCATGGGTACCTTCCAAAATACCATAGCTCATGTTGGTGGCATGTCCCAGAGCATGTTCAGCGGTGTGCTGCATGATTTCTTGGAGGCCATGTTGATTCACCTGGATGACTTCATCAAGTTCCCAACCCCTGAACAGATGACTGAGGTCAAGCGTGGATTCTATGCCCTGGGAGGGATGCCCCATGTCATTGGGTCCATAGATGGGACACATGTAGGTTTGGTACCACCACACGCACGGGAGGTGGCGTACCGCAATCGGAAGCACTACCACTCCATCAATGCCCTTGTGGTGTGTCTGTCCAACATGGTGATTTCACATGTCTGTGCTCGTTTCCCAGGATCAGCACACGATGCCTACATCATGAGGCGTAGCGGGATGCCTGATATGATGATGCAGCTGCGCAACGAACGGGCATGTGTTGTTGGTGGGTACAGTCTGTCTGTCCTGTATTCTGTTTGGCCGAGCAGCACGACCGCTTCGCCAGTTCTAACGATATCCATGTGCTTTCCATGTAGGGGACGCTGGCTATCCCAACATGCCTTGGCTGCTGACACCTCTCCGCAACCCCATCACGCCGGCCCAGCTCCGCTACAACACCGCCCATGGCCGGACAAGGCGAGTGATAGAGAGGACGTTTGGCATGCTGAAGAGCCGATTCCGGTGCCTCCACAAGACCGGCGGCGCACTCCCATATGCCCCGGCGAAGGTTTGCAAGATCTTCATGGTCTGCTGCATGCTGCACAACATGGCAGTCGAAAGAGCTATGCCACTCATCCTGAATCAACATGACGAGGACCATCCACCCGTGGAGGACGAAGGGCTTGGCAATGGGGCTAGTGATGTGGAGGATGTGGAGCCGCAAGAGGACATCCGGACTCGGCTCATACGCGACTTCTTTGCTTAGTGGTGAGTACCAGTGTCTGAGTGTGCACGCCTTGGTCCCCGTGTGGCATGTGTTGTGATGTGTGTCTCCACCTGCATGTATGGCACGTGAGTCAGAGGTGTGTGTGGGTGTGTCACTGGAGTGATGGTGGCAGTGATGGTAGTATTTCCCCACTCATAATTGTGACCTAGCATGTTGTCATCCATACATGTGTCGAGTCAATGCACATGCAAGTGGCTGTGCTTTTTGTGGCTGACTTCTTGTGTGTCTCTCTTCCCCAGGTACCTGCGCATGCCATCTTCTGGTTGCATTGTTGTGGCACTGCTATTCCTCATGGACATGGCATCGTGGGCTGACTCAGCGTTACAGGCACGGACACGTTTGGAAGTCTCCATGGGGTAAGGGATGCATCTGGGGTGTATTGGGTGTGGCAGTTGTTCACGATGTGTGCACACTGCCCCGGTCGGGGTTTGGTTCCTCTGCAGACATGTGGCATCCCCATGGGACACGACATGCAGCTGGGTACACCTGAATAGATGGGCTGCCTGGTTGTCAGTCATCAGTGATGGGATAGTGGATTGTGATGATGGCATCAATGTGTGTGACACTGCCCTCGGACACATACGGTTAACATTCGCTTGACATGGCGTGGGACTTCCACATCAGCGGATCTATGGTGTATGGCAGGCTCTCCGTGTGCAGCTGTGGGTATTTAGCTGTTAGCCGACACTTGTGTGCCAGTACCATGGCTATCACGCATTTGTGCTGCAGAAGGGGGGTGCCAGTGTTGGACCCACATGTTACTCCACATGATGTGTTCATGTGTACTTCAAGTTGCCTCTGCAATCCCAAAAACATGACTAATAAAGGTGTCCCTATGCCTCCAAGGTGCCTCTTCTCAGTCAATGCTGGTGTGTTGGCACGGTGCATCCTGCATGTCTGGCATGGTATTCCCTGATTGTGGCTATGTGTCAATGTGTCGAGTGGCAAGATGCAAGCTGTGTGTGTGTGCTGAGACTGTGTATTGGGCATGATGTCCATGACTGTGTGGGTATTGTGACATGTGCCATCCCCATGCATCCAACGTTGTCCATGACCCCATTCTCTGCATCCACCGGACTCAAGCTTGCAGGACATGGTTCTGCCACCTGTCTACACATACCTGGGTGCCCCCCAGGACACTGGCCAGGATCCCTGACCTCTGCGCATGACTGTTGCTGTACTCAATGTGTCTGTCAGCACGGTTGTTCGGCCACCCCCTCAGCTGGTTGTGCCCATCACGGGTGTGTATGGTGCTCCATGTCTGTCTTGCCTAATAAACTGTGACCCATGTGTCCTGTGCCAGACTCAGGCCCCAGGGTGTGGATGGTTGAAGAGAACAGATGACTCAGGCATGTTTAGACTGTCCAAGACACATGTTAGGTAATAATGCTACCAGCAGGCATCTACTCTTAATAGTGTGATTTATTATTGGGGGGGGGGGGACAAAGTGAGGGGCTTTCCGGGATTAGGGAATCCAAAGTTCAGTAGGGGAGTTGGTGTCCTTGCCATTGGAAATCCTCAGAGTCAATGCCACAGTCTTTGTCAACATTGGTCAGCCAGTGACCAGCAGGGCCATGTGGCAGAGAATGTCTCTTGATGCTGTGATGCTGTTGCTCCAGTGGGCCAGGTGCCAGGCCAGGTGTCCTGGGAGATGGTGATGTAGCAGCCACCCTCACGGTCCTTTCCGTGGACGACCCGGCTTCCTGCGGGGAACCTCAGCAGCAGGCCGTGACGACGTCTGGGATGCTCCGTCGGATGTTTCCTCCTCCTCCTCCTGATCCCTCCCTGTGGGTGGTGATGTTCTCCGCCTTCTGGCACAGGGAGGGTCGGCCATGGTGTCGGCCATCCGACGGAGTGTAGCGTGAATCCCCTGGAACGCCGTCACTTGCTCAGCCTGTCTGTCCTCCATCCTCCGTTGGTGTACCAGTAGACAGGCTGCTGGGCCTGCTGGACCTTGATCCCCTCGAGGACGGACACAACCTGGGCCATGCCCGTGGTGTCCTGCCGGTATGAGTCCAGGATGTTACGGACATGGGAAAATACCGGATCCCCAGCCAACTGGTCAGGCTCGCGCCTCCGCCGTCCTCCACTCCCACCACCCCTGCCCACTTGCGCCTGGCCTGCACTTGTGGGCACATCGGGTCTCCGGGACCCCTGAGGGGTGGCATTGGCATTGTCGCCTGCCTCCTCCTGGGTGCCCGGGCCACCGTGTCCCTCCTGGCGAGCCTGGCTGCATTGTGGTGTTGGGGCAGGGATCCTGGGTGTCTCCTGGGATGTGGCAGGAGTGGGGGTGGTGGTTGGCACGGTTGTACCTGACGCAGGTGCTGCAGGTGGTTGGACACCAGAGGGGCCAGGTCGGTCGGGGTCGTCCGCAGAGTGGTGAGAGTGGTCGCTGCCGGTGGGATCGGTCTCCTGCAGATCCGGGTCCTGTGAGTGTTCCCCCCCAGTGTTGGGGGGTGCAGCACGACGTTGACCTGTGTGTGAGAGAGACAATGTTAATTTTGGTCCATGCAACATCCATGTTTCATCCGTTTCAAAGTTGGCACATTTCCTCTTGGAATTAGGATCTGTCTTGCATTCCACTCACAGTGCACTTGTGCATGGGTGTGTCCCTTGGGCACCAATTTGGCCCCTTTAACTATGTGTGGCACAGTCTTACTTGCTGCGTCAAGTGTGACTGCAGTCAGCAGTGGAGTGTGCAGGTGTGGCGAGACATGCATTTGCGCCTTCCTTGTAGCACTGTACATGTGCACATGGAGTGGATCCACACACTTATATGATGCAGGTAGCTGTCCTTGTGCTCGTGTACAGGTTGTGACATGGCCCTGCGTTTTGCCATGATGAAGTGGGGGGTTCTGGCACTGGCCACCCTTGTCTACATGCACGCAGTTCACCTGCTGACGAGCAGACATTCCTACACACCAAAGGACTGATTTGCTCTCCCTGTGTCTCCCTCCTTCTCTGTCCCCCTCTCCCTCCCTCTCTGTCCCCCTCTCCCTCCCTCTCTGTCCCCCTCTCCCTCCCTCTGTGTGTCAGCCTCCTCCCTCTGTCCGTCTTCCTGTGTCTCCCTCCCTCTCTGTCCCCCTCTCCCTCCCTCTCTGTCCCCCTCTCCCTCCCTCTGTGTCCCCCTCTCCCTCCCTCCGTGTGTCAGCCTCCTCCCTCTGTCCGTCTCCCTCCCTCTCTGTCCCCCTCTCCCTCCCTCTCTGTCCCCCTCTCCCTCCCTCTGTGTCCCCCTCTCCCTCCCTCCGTGTGTCAGCCTCCTCCCTCTGTCCGTCTCCCTCCCTCTCAGTCCCCCTCTCCCTCCCTCTGTGTCCCCCTCTCCCTCCCTCCGTGTGTCAGCCTCCTCCCTCTGTCCGTCTCCCTCCCTCTCAGTCCCCCTCTCCCTCCCTCTGTGTCCCCCTCTCCCTCCCTCCGTGTGTCACCCTCTGTCACCTTGGCCCAGCTTCCTGGGCACACACTGTTAGCAGATCTTTGAGTGGCCCTTGGCCTGTTGATGTGAGTTTGTTTCTGATCTCCAGGCACCCATTGGGTGTAGTGTGTGTCTGTGCGCTGCTGCTGTGGTGGTGTGTGCTGCCACTCTTTCACAATGTTGGCTGTTCATTAGCTGCTGTCATGTGCAAAACAGTGCCTTCACCCCCATGTGTTGATGCAAGGCGTCCGCCATTTGCTGGCAAGTCATTCCTGTGTTGGGACACACTGTTTGTCTGGCTGTGACCTAGGCCATATGGGCAGAGGGCATTGTTGTCTGCTTTGGAGTCGCACTATGTGATTTTTGGTGCCCAGCCTCCCGCCATCCGGGTTACCGTGTCATGTGTTGGTGTCTTCTGTGGCCTGTGACTTGACATTGTCCAGCTGGGTGCATGGGGCATGGTGGCAGCAGTGGCATGTGCCTGCTCATGGAGTGTGGTTGAGTCATGCGATGGCTTGTGGTGGTTGCGTGCCTGTTAGTAATTTTGGTTGTGGTTGCAGTTCCCCCCATGTGAGGTGCGTTGTTTGTGTACTCACCCGGGTTTCGGAGTCCTTCTAATCCTTCAACTGCCTCCACCGGCAGTATGGCCATCACCCTCTCCTCCCAGGGATGGTACTGTACGGCTCTGCGGGAGGGCCCTCCTCCGGTGGCGTTGGCCTGGTCGTGTTCCTCCTGCCTCTTGGCTCTGACCCTCCTCCGCAGATCGTACCACCTGTTCTGGCAATCCTGCTTGGTCCTCCTGGTGTCCGCAACGGCATTCACAGCATCGACGATGGTCTGCCACATGGCTGTTTTGGCTGCCTGGCTGGTGCTTCTGACCAATGTTCCAAAGATCTGTGGCTCGACTCTGAGGATTTGATCAACAAGGACCTCCAACTCTCGGTGACTGAACTTTGGATTCTTGGTAGTGGGCATGGTGAGGGGTGTGGGTGGGGATGGTGTGGGTGTGGGGGGTGTGTGGATGTTGGGGGGGGGTGTGGATGGTTGTGTGTGTGTGTGAATGTGATGAGAGGGTGTTTGTGAGGGTGGTCGTGTGAAGGTGTGCAAGTGTAAGGTGTGGTGTAGCTTGTAGTCTGGTTCTGTGGTGTCTGGCAGCAGTGAGTCTGTTGCAAAGGCTCATGGTTTGTGTGTGTGGGCCCTTTTTATTGGTCCATGGGTGGGTGTGGCAGTGTTTGAAGTTTGGGTGGGTGTGTTATAAGGAGTGGTGGTGTATTGGGCCTCTGTTTGTTTTTGGCAGTTGCAGGTCAGTGATTGTGTTATTTTAGTGGTTGTTGGCCATGTTTAGTGGCTTTGTGCCTTTCGAATGGTGTATTCTTGTGTTGTTTTGTTTTGTCCTGGTTGTGTACGTGCGTTTTGAGCGTGTGTACGGTGTGTACATGGGCCATTTGGTTGTACGATGATGTCCTTGTGTGTGGCTTGGTACGACTCGTACATGCGGTTGTGATGTTGGGGCATGGGGTGCGCTCCGTACTTAGGAGGTTGTGTTGGGGGTGCGCCAGGAACTACTGGGGTGTACATAGACGGTGGTACGACACGTACAGGGGTGGGGGGGTGTACATTGACGGTGTTACGACACGTACTGGGGTGGGGGTACGACTGGAACGTACTGGGGTGTAGGTAGACGGGGCTATGACACGTACTGGGGTGGGGGTACGACTGGAACATACTGGGGTGTAGGTAGACGGGGCTATGACACGTACTGGGGTGGGGGTACGACTGGAACGTACTGGGGTGTAGGTACACGGGGCTATGACACGTACTGGGGTGGAGGTGGGGCTCGAACGTACTGGGGTGTACATAGACGGTGGTACGACACGTACAGGGGTGGGGGGGTGTACATTGACGGTGGTACGACACGTACTGGGGTGGGGGGGTGTACATTGACGGTGGTACGACACGTACTGGGGTGGGGGTACGACTGGAACGTACTGGGGTGTAGGTACACGGGGCTATGACACGTACTGGGGTGGGGGTGGGGCTCGAACGTACTGGGGTGTACATAGACGGTGGTATGACACGTACTGGGGTGGGGGTACGACTGGAACGTACTGGGGTGTAGGTAGACGGGGCTATGACACGTACTGGGGTGGGGGTACGACTGGAACGTACTGGGGTGTAGGTAGACGGGGCTATGACACGTACTGGGGTGGGGGTACGACTGGAACGTACTGGGGTGTAGGTACACGGGGGGTATGACACGTACTGGGGTGGGGGTGGGGCTCGAACGTACTGGGGTGTACATTGACGGTGGTACGACACGTACTGGGGTGGAGGTACGACTGGAACGTACTGGGGTGTAGGTACACGGGGTGTATGACACGTACTGGGGTGGGGGTGGGGCTCGAACGTACTGGGGTGTACATTGACGGTGGTACGACACGTACAGGGGTGGGGGGGTGTACATTGACGGTGGTACGACACGTACTGGGGTGGGGGTACGACTGGAACGTACTGGGGTGTACATGGACGGTGGTTTGACACGTACTGGGGTGGGGGTACGACTGGAACGTACTGGGGTGTAGGTACACGGGGGGTATGACACGTACTGGGGTGGGGGTGGGGCTCGAACGTTCTGGGGTGTACATTGACGGTGGTACGACACGTACTGGGGTGGAGGTACGACTGGAACGTACTGGGGTGTAGGTACACGGGGGGTATGACACGTACTGGGGTGGGGGTGGGGCTCGAACGTACTGGGGTGTACATTGACGGTGGTACGACACGTACTGGGGTGGGGGTACGACTGGAACGTACTGGGGTGTAGGTACACGGGGGGTACGACACGTACTGGGGTGGGGGTACGACTGGAACGTACTGGGGTGTAGGTACACGGGGGTATGACACGTACTGGGGTGGGGGTGGGGCTCGAACGTACTGGGGTGTACATAGACGGTGGTACGACACGTACAGGGGTGGGGGGGTGTACATTGACGGTGGTACGACACGTACTGGGGTGGGGGGGTGTACATTGACGGTGGTACGACACGTACTGGGGTGGGGGTACGACTGGAACGTACTGGGGTGTAGGTACACGGGGCTATGACACGTACTGGGGTGGGGGTGGGGCTCGAACGTACTGGGGTGTACATAGACAGTGGTACGACACGTACTGGGGTGGGGGTACGACTGGAACGTACTGGGGTGTAGGTAGACGGGGCTATGACACGTACTGGGGTGGGGGTACGACTGGAACGTACTGGGGTGTAGGTAGACGGGGCTATGACACGTACTGGGGTGGGGGTACGACTGGAACGTACTGGGGTGTAGGTGCACGGGGGGTATGACACGTACTGGGGTGGGGGTGGGGCTCGAACGTACTGGGGTGTACATTGACGGTGGTACGACACGTACTGGGGTGGAGGTACGACTGGAACGTACTGGGGTGTAGGTACACGGGGTGTATGACACGTACTGGGGTGGGGGTGGGGCTCGAACGTACTGGGGTGTACATTGACGGTGGTACGACACGTACAGGGGTGGGGGGGTGTACATTGACGGTGGTACGACACGTACTGGGGTGGGGGTACGACTGGAACGTACTGGGGTGTACATGGACGGTGGTTTGACACGTACTGGGGTGGGGGTACGACTGGAACGTACTGGGGTGTAGGTACACGGGGGGTATGACACGTACTGGGGTGGGGGTGGGGCTCGAACGTACTGGGGTGTACATTGACGGTGGTACGACACGTACTGGGGTGGAGGTACGACTGGAACGTACTGGGGTGTAGGTACACGGGGTGTATGACACGTACTGGGGTGGGGGTGGGGCTCGAACGTACTGGGGTGTAGGTTCACGGTGGTACGACACGTACTGGGGTGGGGGTACGACTGGAACGTACTGGGGTGTAGGTACACGGGGGTATGACACGTACTGGGGTGGGGGTGGGGCTCGAACGTACTGGGGTGTAGGTTCACGGTGGTACGACACGTACTGGGGTGGGGGTACGACTGGAACGTACTGGGGTGTAGGTACACGGGGGGTATGACACGTACTGGGGTGGGGGTACGACTGGAACGTACTGGGGTGTAGGTACACGGGGGTGTGACACATACTGGGGTGGGGGTATGACTGGAACGTACTGGGGTGTAGGTACACGGGGGGTACGACACGTACTGGGGTGGGGGTACGACTGGAACGTACTGGGGTGTAGGTACACAGGGGTACGACACGTACTGGGGTGGGGGTACGACTGGAACGTACTGGGGTGTAGGTACACGGGGGGTATGACACGTACTGGGGTGGGGGTGGGGCTCGAACGTACTGGGGTGTACATTGACGGTGGTACGACACGTACAGGGGTGGGGGGGTGTAAAATGACGGTGGTACGACACGTACTGGGGTGGGGGTACGACTGGAACGTACTGGGGTGTACATGGACGGTGGTTTGACACGTACTGGGGTGGGGGTACGACTGGAACGTACTGGGGTGTAGGTACACGGGGGGTATGACACGTACTGGGGTGGGGGTGGAGCTCGAACGTACTGGGATGTACATAGACGGTGGTACGACACGTACTGGGGTGGGGGTACGACTTGAACGTACTGGGGTGTACCTAGACGGGTGGGGGTATACATACACGGGGGGTACGTGTCGGACGTACGGGGGCTGGGGGGAGTGTTGGGCGCGTATGCGGGCACATGTCTCCATGGTTGCTATAGGAGTTCGGTGCGGACGGTGTTTTTTTCATACGGTTGTACGCTCGGACGCACGGGTTGGATCGTGATTCCTCGGTCGGACTTGGCTTTTCACGTTTGTAAGGTAAATCGTTCGAGGACGTGTCGGACACATTTTCCGACCCGAGGATGTGTGGGGAATGATTCCCAGTGCGGTTCGTATGGACTTTTTACCATGCGAATCGTGATTGCCAGTTCGTACGGCACTTGTACGATTCGTACGGTAAAAAGACCCGATACGAGTCGTACGGGGACATTTTTTACCGGATCGTGATCGGCACCCTAGAGTTGGTTGCACCTGGTCAAAAGGAGTACCTTCATCTCCACTCTCAGATGCAGTTCTAACATCATCCATTGTGGGATCAAAAGCCCGTTCCACTGTTGGAACCTACAATTCGTTGCACCTGATCAGAGGGGGTACATAAAAATCATCACACACTAACTTCTCACATCCTTAATCACAGAATCAAGACCCCGTTTCACTGTTTGAACCTGCTGTACCATGGTGTACTCCCCTGACTGGTGTCACCGAAGCACAATAATCATGTGCAACAGTTAAATTACGGAAGCACAGTGTCTGATGCACCTCCACGTAGGAAGTTGTATGAAAACCAAGCAACAAGTAATATTGGACATCTTCCATTCTGGGATCAAGACACCGTTCCACTATTAGGACGTAGAGCTGGTTGCACCTGGTCGAAGGTGTTACACAGAAATAAACACAGACTTTAACTTCTGACATCATCAATAATAGAATCAAGACTCCGTTTCAGTATTCGGACCTGCTGTACTGCGGTGTACTCCAGTGACTACACTCAACTAACCCCAATAATCCTGTATAGCAGTTAGCTACGGAAGCACAGAGTCTGATGCACCTCAACAGAGTGAGTTCTGCGAAACACAAGCAGCAGGTAATATCTGACATCATCCATGGTGGAATCAAGACACCGTTCCACTGTTGGGACCTAGAGTTAGTTGCACCTGGTCGAAGGGAGTACCTTCATCTCCACTCTCAGATACAGTTGTAACATCGTCCATTGTGGGATCAAGACGCCATTCCACTGTTGGGATCTAGAGTTGATTGCACCCGGTCAGAGGGGGTACACAGAAATTATCACAGACTTTAACTTCTGACATCCTCAATCATAGAATCAAGACCCCGTTTCACTGTTTGGACCTACTGTACCGCATTGCAATTTCAACTTCATGCATAGCAATGGCTGCTTCATTTTCCAGTATTGCTCGTCCAAGAAGATCGTGACTACATGGACCACTACTTTCACTATCTTGAGAAATGTCATTACTAATTTCAGCTGTAATAGTTTTTTCTGCACAACTTCATCATTCAACATTTTTAAATATATAGCAAAAATTGTACATGCAACACTACTTTTACATGTATTACAAGAATCTTTGTAATAGTCAAAGTCTCCAAATGATTCACTTTCACCACACCATGAATTAAACAGTTGCAGAAGTGCTAAATATTAAAATTCTCCCTTATCTAAACTTTCACAACTAACTTTCTTGTTGTTTATGATATCACTCTTTGCATGTTTTACTAAACAGCGATGACATCCAACTACTGCACATTTTCCTTCTTTTACATTCTCTTTAACATTTCAAGCTGTAATGTTGAAGTACTTCATACAGACATAGCTGTTCCAGATGTTGACTCCTTTTCGGTTAGTACGTGTCCAACATATTAGTTTTAAGATTGTCTGTACTGTATGCTTCATTTACTGCTAATTCTTCAATTTCTTCAAATCATTTAAAGATTCCTTTTCATTTGCAGGCAAGACCTAAACTTATCCAAATGATTCCTCGTGACTTTGAATTTAAACTTGAAGAGCACAATCAGTCTGAACATCCATACAATCCAATTTCTCTGTGGGAAAGCATTTTCAAAGTAAAGCTGTACAATTCTTTACTAAGGCTTTTCTCTTGTGTATTTTCTTCCCACAGTTCTTTCATCTCTATTTTTTCTGATTTTGTTGTGTACAATGTAATGTAACATGCAACAGCAATTGAGTTATCTGCAACATACTGAATGTCCATGTTCGCATTCCACATTTTAAAAATGATTGGATTGTAATCATTGATATACTTTGACACTTGTCTTCTTTTAAATTTGTAGTTATTCTTTTGAGATTTCCGCCGAGTTATTGTGTGCCTTACTGAAGAAAAAAAATAATTTACTCCTTCTTTACAAATGACTAGGCCTGGACGGTAAATTCCGTTCCGTTCGCGGAATTTGCGGAATTTGGGTAATTTCGCGTTCCGCGGAGAACGCGAAATTGCCCAAAAATCTGCGTTCCGCGACTTCGCGAAATTTTTTGCTTGTTCGCGTTCTCAAAATGCGTGTTCGCAAGATATTTCACCCCGAGCACGCAAACAGCGATCGCGAACAAGCAATTCCGCGTGTTCGCGGAATTTCTGCGTGTTCGCGGAGATTTTTTACCGTTTCGCGGAGATTTGCGTAACGCGATTACGCAAATTCCGCCCACCCCTACAAATGACTGGACAGGAGAAACAAAACCGACATCTGGTGTACAATTTTCCTTTAAAGTTGTAGTTTCTTCTGCAATACTTTCAACAACTGTGACTTTGGAAATGTAAAACTTGCTATCTCAAACTTCTATCTCCTTCTTCTCTTGGTATCTCGCATGTCACATACTATTCAATGAAAGACAATACTGTTTCATCAGAATCATTTCCAAATTTAGGTTCATCCTTGATCCATAGTAGCATATGTATATGAGGTGCACCTCTTGCTTGATACTGCTTTCTCCAAACAAATCGGTAACCTCTCCAAGAGCTGTATTCTTTTTATTGCAGATAAAAGACATTATAGGTTGAAACCTATCATTACAATATCTGCACACATATACAGGATCCAATGAACACAGTTCACCACGAGTCTTTATTTCAACATTTTTTATATTGGAATTCGCTTCTCTTAGAAAGTCAAGCAAATCTTCCCATGCATACTCTGCACAGCTAAGTGAGACAAACCATGTTCTTGTACCTACGTCCCGTAACATACACTTGAGTTCTCCATGACAACAATACCAGTACTCATTTGTTCCACGTTGACATGCCATCAAATTGATTAAGTGTCCTTCTAAATTTTCATCTCTTTCTTGAAGTTTCTCCACAAATTCTTTCGCAGAAAGAACTTATTGATGAACTTTAGTTTTAGGTATATGGTTCACTGCATACGACAAAGAAGACAGATCACTTTCAAACAAAGGGTGAAATATGTATACAATGCACTGTCAAAATCTAAGATCTTCAGAATATAATCAGAAATTTCAAGTGGTCAAATAGAGAAAGTGGACAAGTCAAGGACTGAAGATATTTATGAACATTACACAATATGTCCTTTGCATTCAAAAGAAGTAATAGTAAACAGCATTGAGTTATTTGAAATGAAAAAAGCACAGGGAACTCCAATAAGTGTATGGGACTAAACCTTGGAAGGTCATTAATTTCCACAGCTGTTTTCTACAGGAGAAGGTGGACGGAATAATGATCCACCTATACCGCTTGCAGCTTGAGAATATCAATCAACAAGATTCATCTTCTAAACTTATTACCTGTTCACCCACATTTACAGTTTTGTAATAAATATTGTTCTCTATAAGATATAAATTAGCCTTTTCAACTTTATTAACACCTACAAAATCTTTCCATATTTCCGACTTTTTGTTACTACAACATTTACTAGAATGACTACTGCCTAATTTTCCTCTTTCACTCCAGAAATAGTTTCAATATTTTTCTTAAAATCCAAAGGTAAGTACACCACTCTTCCTTCAAACCTCTTTGCAAGTCCGTTGGTGACAGTTTACGTGTTTTAGGCTCCATCCGAATTATAGTTTGAAAAGAATTAACACATTGAATTAGAACAGACTCATAAGTATTCAATTCTGCCAGTTCCTCCGGAATAGCTACTAATTCTAAGTTATTGTGCACTGCTCTAAAAGGCATTTTGTTCTCTTCTAATTTGTTATAACAATATTTACATATACGTTGATCACTACCTAACTCAAATTGACCTTCCACCAACAAGTAAATTGTAAATTCTACCCACTTACCATTGTTCTCCTTTTCATTTTCAAATACAAATCAACATTCCTACTTTGACTTTTATAATCAGTACGTCGACAACAAACACAAACATAGTCTCGTATTTCACACCGCACTACATTAAACTTTCCAATTTCTTCTTCAAACTGATCAGTGCTAATCACTTTCCCATCTCCTCCAACATCTGTAATTGTCAAACTTTCACGTTCTATGAACTGCTCCTCTGAACCAAAATATTGTATTTCAATATCATCACACTTTTTTTGAACAACTAATAAAGAAGCATATAAAAGACTAGTACTCAGTTAACTTACAAATAATGCAGAACTTTTTACATAGAACACTTTCCTCACAAACTTTTGCATTTCTGAATAACATACTGCTAACATCCTCAACTGATAAAAAACACTTTTCCAAACTTTTCTTCAAAGACAAGCCAGAGAATGCCCATACTTCTCAGTATATATTTTTACATGACATAGATCTAGTCCTTGAAACAACTTAACGTTATGTTTAATACTTTCTTTTCAAAATCACAATGAATAACTTCTGTTTTAAATTGAAAGCACTATCCACTATACTTTCAATACGCTGCTTCTATTTCAATTCAAAAACATTCCATTTATATTTGAAGCATTCTTTCATTGAATTCTGAATCACTCTAGATCGAAAAAGTCTCTGACGATTTTCATGAAACTCCTTTTGTCTCCGAGTAACAGATACTATTTCTTTATCATCTTTCCTTTTCCTGGTATTTGAAATTGAACTCTGCTTCACCTTAACTTGAAAAATTCCTATTTTTCCTCTTGTGTGATCCTTTTTTCATCTTGTACTTATAGTAGAACAAAGTTTTTCTGTACTACTCCCATTTTTTCCAAATACAAACTTTTGACTTTTGCACATATATATATTTTTCTTCTCTTTTCTTTTTTTTTTTTACTTCTTCTTGGCATTTCCAGATTTTAATCCAAACGAAATAATTTTCCTCCACTAACGACTTCCACACCCAGTGCTGCAACGTGATTGAACATGACAGAGCAGCACTAACATGACAAGTAGTGCCATAGAATAATACAGCAAATATTTATTTAATTATTTACAAACACCTTTACAATTTATATGTCACTGCACTACCTAGTACTTTTCACCTCTCTGCCGCACCCCACCACCCCACACCACCCTCTCTGCAACCCACCGCAGAGTACTTTATAGATAGCATTGAAAAAAAAATGTAATCTATGTACTTAAGATGATATTATCAACCAAAGAGCACACACAAAAATTACCATTACTAGCCTACAATTTTATCTACAACTTTCCAAACATAACACTGCCCCCCGGTTTTAAGTGCGGGGGGGAGGGGTGTCTGTGGGTGTCTGAGCAACAGCATTTTATTTTAGGTGGCCTCGAAACAATTCTTTATGGGGGTCTACGTTCGGGCCTCGCAAACCTCATCCCTTTTTTTTTTCTTTATTGCACTGCAGTGAGACTGTGAGAGCAAGCACATTACTCATTACTTAGAAGTGCAGACATCATGCCAGGTGACTCGCATTGTAGGAGAAGGGAAATCCTTTAAAAAGACACTTTTTCTCTCAGAATTTCCCTTCTCTTTTTGCAACGCAGGAGCAACATCAATTTAATATGAACATAAAAGCTTTCTGCTTACTTTTATATTCCTATACTGTACTTCACATGGAAATATAGAAATCAAGGTTCTAAACACCCCAAATTACCTCTCTGGTATACTTTCTCAAATGTAAGAAATACAGGTATTCAGTATCTGTCAGTCATGGCCACTTTTAAACAGTGTACCTATATACAACTCGACGAAACGTTATGTTTCTAAATTAACGTCTTACACTTAAAAGCTCCTTTACATTCCTTCGCTATATGTAATTTTCTTTAAAACACCACCAGAGAAGGATGGTGAAGTATACTCCACAAAGAGCAACTCAAAGCTTTGTTATACTTTATAAAATAATCTGCCTCTCAATGCTTTTCACAAACCTTTTCGACCCCTTAACAGGCTGGATGGATGAGTATAATACGTCCTATTTAGGATCGGGGGCCGCGATGCCTGAAAATAAGAACGTATAGTCAAATAAAAGGCGAGTGGATGCATGGCCAGATGCATCAATGCATATATACATAGATGGATGTATCAATGTATGAATGGAAGGATAAATGAATACAGGGACCAGTACTTACGATGGTAAATAGACATAATATCGAGAAAAAAAATATCGAGTGGACAGAATATCGAGTTTTAAATATAGAATGGACAGAATATCGAATTACCAAAATATAGTGGTGAAGAATATCGAAAAACAGGTAAGAAATATCGATTGCAATAATATAGAAGTAAATAATATCGACAGTCATAATATAGTTGTTAAAAATATCGAATTTTTTATAGTGTTTTAAGTGTTAGTTAGTGTTAAAAGTATGTATTAATATTGTAATGTATGTTAGAATATTTTTAAAGTAATGAATTTTATGTTATTTTATTTTTGTGTAATTTAATTCCGTAGCGGGTTGTGGGTTTATAATGGAGTAGGGTGGGAAGTAATTTAATTATAATACATTAAATAATAATTTATTGGAATTATTAATAATTTTTAATTTAATTTTGAGTTTTACTTCTGTAGCGGGTTGTGGGTTTATAGGGGAATAGGGTGGGAAGTAATTTAATTGTTATTAGTTAATTATTAATTGGTATTGAAAATTAATTGGTTGTTGATTAATTATTAATTGGTAAATAATTAGTATTAATTGGTAATTAATTTGTATTAATTGTTTAATTGATAATTATGTTAATTGTATTCATTTAATAATTGTAGTGGGTAGTGTGTTTATAGGGGAATATGGTGGGAAGTAATATAATTGTAAATAATTAATTATTTAATTGATGTGTGTATATTGTTAATTATTATATCTTTAATTTAATTTAGCGTTTTACTTCTGTAGCGGGTTGTGGGTTTATAGGGGAATAGGGTGGGAAGTAATTTAATTGTTATTAGTTAATTATTAATTGGTATTGAAAATTAATTGGTGGTTGATTAATTATTAATTGGTAAATAATTTGTATTAATTGGTAATTAATTTGTATTAATTGTTTAATTGATAATTACATTAATTGTATTTATTTAATATTTGTAGTGGGTAGTGTGTTTATAGGGGAATATGGTGGGAAGTAATATAATTGTAAAAAATTAATTATTTAAATAATTTGTGTATATCGTTAATCAATATATTATTAATTAATGATTAATTGGTATTATAAGCATTTATTAATGTTTGTTATTGAAAAACAATTGGTTGTTAATTAATTATTAATAGGTAATTAATTAAACAAAAATATGTTGGTATTGATAAATAATCAATTATTAAATCTTGTGTGATTGGTAACTAATTGTAATACTTGTTTTGGTATTAATAATTAATTAATTGTTAACAAAATATTAATTTATTATTTTCCCTACTTTTGCACTTACTTGAGTGGGAATAGTAATTTTTACCCTACTGCTTTGCAACGCTTTCCCTACTGTTGCACTCTCTGGAGTGGGAATAGTAATTTGTATCCCTACGCTATCCAATGCTTTCCCTACTGTTGCACTCTCTGGAGTGGGAATAGTAATTTTTACCCCTACGCTATCAAACGCTTTCCCTACTGTTGCACTCGCTGGAGTGGGAATAGTAAATTTGACCCTCCCGCTATCCAACGCTTTCCCTACTGTTGCACTCTCTGGAGTGGGAATAGTAATTTTTATCCCTACGCTATCCAACGCTTTCCCTACTGTTGCACTCTCTGGAGTGGGAATAGTAATTTTTACCCCTACGCTATCCAATGCTTTCCCTACTGTTGCACTCACTGGAGTGGGAATAGTAATTTTTACCCCTACGCTATCCAACGCTTTCCCTACTGTTGCACTCACTGGAGTGGGAATAGTAAATTTTACCCTCCCACTATCCAACGCTTCCCCTACTGTTGCACTCTCTGGAGTGGGAATAGTAATTTTTATCCCTACGCTATCCAATGCTTTCCCTACTGTTGCACTCTCTGGAGTGGGAATAGTAATTTTTACTCTCCCGCTATCCAACGCTTTCCCTACTGTTGCACTCTTTGGAGTGGGAATAGTAATTTTTACTCTCCCGCTATCCAACGCTTTCTCTACTGTTGCATTCTCTGGAGTGGGAATAGTAATTTTTACCCTCCCGCTATCCAACGCTTTCCCTACTATTGCACTTACTGGAGTGGTAATAGTAAATTTTACCCGCCCGCTATCCTACGCAGAAAATATTGAATATTTTTAATAAATATTACGTTAATATATATGTATTAAATTTTTTTTTTACTTACATTAATTATTTATTAATTTGAATGTTATTTAAGTATTTTTAAGTATGTGTCAGTTAATTATATGTATTATTTCATTAATTTTACATTACTTTTAAAACATTAAAAAAATTCGATATTTTGACTAACTATATTATTTACAACGATATTTTGGATTCTATATTTTTGTATTTTCCTGTTTGGAGATAGGGAGTCGATATTTTGGTATTCTATATTTTGGCATCGATATTTTTGTAAGTCTATATTTTTGTAGTCGATATTATGTCAGTGATCCCTTACGATAGACTGGTGGACTGATAGATGCTAAGGATTGGTTATGGGACAGATGTATCTATGGATCTATAGGCGTATGGCTGCATGAATGCCACAGTGCTTACAATAGGCGAGTGCGCTCATAGATGCTTAAGATAAGTGCAGGAACAGATGTACGTATGTATATAAGTAGGAATGTATGCATCAATTAAAAGATGGTTGGATGGCGCAGTGCTTAGGATAGATGAATGCTGGGCTTTAATTGGGCCGGGTCTGAGGACCAGCATTTATTTTCAAGGAGCCTCCAAAATGGTCTCTATCAGGCTCTATTTTCAGCCCTCACAAACATAGTCAATTTTATTTTCGGCCCTCGCAAACAAGGTCAATTTTTTTTTTTTATTGCACTGCAGTGAGAGCATGCACATCGATGTACGCATGCTTATTTTGCTCACTACTGAGAACTGGAGACATCACGCTACATTACCCAGGTTGTAGAAGGAAGGGAAATCCTTTAAAGAATGTTTTTTTCCAAATGTAGGATAATTGAAGAAGATTTTCTAAAGCACACAGTGATACTTATCTTGATTTAGATCACGGCCCAACTTGCATAGCCCACACCCCTTTAAGAGCTGTGCCCCGTCCCTTTTAGAGCACCCCCACTTTCTGAAACCGTCATAAGCAAAGCATATTAAAACATGCCAATTTTCGATTAAAACATATAGCATGCCATAGGGCACTTTATAAGTGCTCCCAGTGGTACTACATCACTTTTATTAGCTCGACATCTGCACGTTACTATATTCTGTGTTTTAATCAGAAACATACCCACCTCCCCCACACCCACAACCACCCATGCCCTTCCTTAACCATACAAAATTAAAAAGACACCCAACCATTCATAGTAGCGCCACTATACCCATACACAGGCTTAATTTTAACAGGTGTGTGCCGGAACACTTATCAACAAAAAGTATTCAAACATGCAAAATCGCGGGAATAACATAAGCAATACCATAACACAGTTAATAAATGGGCCCTGTGAAACGACATTACCTTTCCTAACAACACATGCGCACGTTACAAATGTCCGTCTTATAATCAGCAACATACGCACATAGCCCCTGCACTCCCGTTACCGCCACTATAGCCACAGATAGACTCAATGTCAACAGGTGTCTGCCGGAAACGCATATCAGCAAAAGCTATTAAAACTTACAATTATGCAACTCAAACATACACCTTACCATAAGATGGTTTATAAATAGTCACAGTACCACTACACCACCTCAACACCCACCCTTGCTTAACTTTACGCAATAAAAGAAAGAGCCCAAGCAAATGTAGAAGCACCACTATAGCCATACACAGCCTTAACTTTAACAGATGTCTCCTGGAAAGCTCAACAGCAAACCGTATTAAAACATGCAAATTTGCGGGTACAACATATACCATGCCGTAGGGTGCTTTATAAGTGCTCCCAGTGGTACTACATCACCTTTAGTAGATCCACATCTCCACGTTACTATATTCTGTATTTCAAACAGCAACATAACTACCTCCCCCACACCCACCCACGCCCTTGGTTAACAGTACGAAATCAAACAGAAACCCCCCATTCCTAGTAGCGCCACTATAGCCATACACAGGCTTAATTTTAACAATAGTCTACCGGAACACTTATCAGCAAAAACTATTCAAACATGCAAATTCGTGGGTAAAACATAAACCATCCCATAGCACTGTTTATAAATGGGTCCAGTGAAACTACATCACCTTTAGTAACTATACATGCCCATGTTACAAATATCCGTCTTATAATCAGCAACATACGCACCTCCCCCACCCCCACCCATCCCTTGCTTAACCTTACAAAATCAAACAACGAGCCCCAGCACTCCCATTACTGCCTCTATAGCCATACATAGACTTAATGTCAACAGGTGTCTGCCGGAACGCTCATAAGCAAAACCTATTAAAATCTGCAATTTTGCAACTCACACATACACCATACCATAAGACGGTTTATAAATAGTCACAGTACCACTACACCACCTCAACACCCACCCTTGCTTAACTTTGCGCAATAAAAGAAAGAGACCCACAAACGTCAAAGCGCCACTATAGCCATACAGAGGCTTAATTTCACATCAGCAAAATGTATTAAAACATGCAAATTTGCGGGTAAAACATATGCAATGTCATATGGCACTTTATAAGTGCTCCCAGTGGTACTAAATCACCTTTAGTACCTCCACATCTCCACGTTACAATATTCTGTGTTTCAAATGTAAATGTAAATGTTGTAGACTTGTAAAGCGCACAGCTGCCCCAGCAACGGGGCGTCCTGGTGCTATAGACCGCTGGGGAACCCGTCCTGGCTATCCCTGTGAGATGGTCCCTTTCTGGGTATCTCCAAGGTGAAACCAGGCATCCCCGGCGTCTGTGGGGGGCCATTGTAGAGATGAGGCAAGCTTAATGCCCAGAGTTGCCGAGTGTGTCCCTGGTTAGAGTAGGTACCGAAGCGAGAATTATCAAGTCCGTTTTGACCCTGGTCCACGACCCTGCCGCGTCGGGAATTGAACCCTGGTCCCTGGCCGATTCTCTGCTTTCGGGTCTGCCGCCTCTAACCAGTGAGCCACACCTCTCTACCTCTCAGCAACATAACTACCAACCCCACACCCACCCCGCCCTTGCTTAACCATACCAAATCAAACAGATACCCCCACCATTCCCAGTAGCGCCACTATACCCATATACAACATTAATTTTAACAGGTGTCTGCCGGAACACTTATCAGCAAAAAGTATTTAAACATGCAAATTGGCGGGTAAAACATAAACAATCCCATGGCACGGTTTATAAATGGGCCCAGTCGAACTACACCACCTTTACTAGCTATACATCTATATGTTACAAAAGTCGTTTAAACACTCTGTAGAGTGTATAGCAGAGCATGGGGAGAGTAAACAAAGTTCTAATTCCCAAACTTTTGATATACAGTCCCTTTACTGTATCTATATTAAAGATATTAAATGGAATGAATAAATTGACAAGTGTCTCAAAAGGGATAGTGAAGCTCACCATCAGTAAAACACGAACCACTACAACACCTACATATATCCGCCACAGCGACACAGCCTGACAAATAGTATCACTTATAATCACATGTAGTTCTCTAATGTAAACAAACTCATACAGAAAATATACCGGATATTTAAAAAAAATTTAATCTCTCACATATTTATAAAACATCTCTTCTATAGAAGCACTCCCCAACTACTTCTATTCCATAAAAACAGACAATAATTAATATGTTTACTATCATATATTTTAGTATATCTACATTTTTATTATTAACTAGTCAGAAAATACAAAAACTATTCACTATACCCAAATGCAAACCAGAAACCATATTCATATTTATCTCAACTTAGGATCACATGATTCAAACTATGCGTACATATAAAAGGAACGTATCACTTTTCTTATCTCCATCTCCTCTCCATGTAATGTCCAAACACTGTACACGGCCCCACTGTACAACAACCTACCCTGACTTACATTCAAACCTACCTCTCAGTGTCAAAAATAAGACCACAACCTGCCCACATAACATTTCTGTATTTCGTTTTATCGCTTTCAACTTAATAACACATACGTCTCCTACCACCACCACCCCCACCCCACTATTTCCACAAAAAGTATCAGCTGCAAACGTGCAACATTTTCTTTATCTCCCCAAATACATTGCAAACTAAAATTAACACTGTACCTCATTTTCAGAACATTACAGTCCTATAAAGATGACAAACTACACTTCTTATAATTTAACAACAAGAGAGGGAGGGAATTTTATTTGGAGCCACTCTTAGTCCCCCAGGGCTGGTATAGATAAACAAAGAAAGAGTGTGTCCGTCAGAATAGGACCAGTGCTAAGGTATTTCAAAAGGCACGGGGTGAATCACTATGTTTTTAGAAGAACCCTCACTCACCAGCCTAGCTGGTGACATGCTTCATCATTGGGTTCCCACCGGAGAGACCGAATGTCTCCCCGGTGTGCTGCAACGCCTGATTTACAGCGGAGCTGGATTTTTTGTGAGTGAAGACAGTGCAGTCAGTGATGGTGCTGGTTAAAATGTGTCACAATTTAAACCAATAAACGACTTTAATAGTGGTCAACTGGACACAGTTTAAAAAAAATATGGTGTGGTGGACGTAAGAACTCTGGCAATAAGTTGACCAGCTACGTCCTAGAGAAGGTGCAATATAAACAAAGTGGTCGACATGTTTCTGCTTCTTACGATATTACATGAAGCATTCTTCAGGACCTAGTGTTGGACCACCACGGCGGTATACGCTCGCTAAGGCGTACCCTGACCTGTGGGGTCTGGAACCGTTAGATCTTACGGTTGAAGTGAGATAACCCTTCAGGATTTCTGAGAGCTTTCGGTTCTGCTGGAGCAAAGCAGAGGTGATAGGGAAAAACAACACAAACAGTGATTCACAAAATACATAAATATTCACAGAGAACAGACCATGGACACTCAAACAAATTTGTGAATGAACTTCGTGCTCACAAACGGTGATTTTCCATAAAACCTGGAACACTGGGAAATAAGGTTCGTATCAGCCCGTGCCGGTGTTGTGAATTTTTCATAGTGCTAACTAGCACTAGACAATTGTGCCAAATAGTGCTGCACCCTAGTGAGAGATAATTGCAACTAGGGTGAACTTTCACGTGAGGTGCACTCAAGGTACGAAAGACTTCTGGCCATCAAACTCATAATCAGCATTATACTCCAGTTGACTAGGGGAGGCCAAATGAATTAGACAAAAGAAGGGGAAGAAACGCTTGGCTTTGTAAATGGAGACATGAGGCATTATCAAACTGATTTGGTGAGAACCCACACGGAACCACAAGGTTGGTAATTAGGTGCTTACGTGATGTTGAATTCAACGTCACTGCATGGGTCCGGGTGGGGGGCGGGACTTGTAGTCACACACTAAACAGAAAATGGAAAGTAAGTCACTTACGAGTAGAGGTGAGGCGGGATTGAGGCAAAGGAGGTCCTCTACTTACTACGCCAAAGTCGCCAGCCCACGAGCAACCTATTCGGTCCACCTTCGGACTCGGATGTTGACGTCCGGGTCGGGAGTGTTACGGAAATAGGGAAAGCTCTTCCGATGAAAGGACGTAGCGTCATCACGCCTGTCACGTGGTGCGCTAAAAGCGGAAGTGGAAGACTAGACCGCTACGGTCGCTTCCCATGTACAGTGTGTTGCGTAGTTACAAGGGTTTCTAAGGAAACCAAAAAGCATCAAGAGGCTTACTCGACCTATATGATAAAGAGATGTCGGTTATATGGGATTAATAATGTGTCATGTGCAGGGAAAGGACCGAGCTGTTTTAATGATCCTTCCTCTGACCAAAGGTTGGTGCGCGTAAAAACTGACCATTTCTTTATGTTAATGCCTAGTTCTGGGTTTGTAAGGCATCGAAGTAAACAGAGACCATAGTAACGTAATCGATACTATAAAACACATAACACACCTTGTTCATTTCTAACTCACCTTTGAAGTTGTTATCCAGATTTCAAATGACACACGCATACAATACTCTCTTTCTCATGTAATGCTCCGACTTCATCAAGAATGAAACCAGGAAAGGCACAATTTCTCTTTCGCTCCACACATAAATACATGTAAAGAACAAATCAGAAATCTTCATTCCTTCAACGACATTCCAAAACTTACCTCCATTGGTTAATTTTGAATTTTCCTTCCAAAAAGCTACTTATTATTCTGCGCCACACACAGGTCACAAGTTCAACCTATTTTATCACCACACTTTCTGAAACCATCTACGACATCTGAAGGTTAAAAGTTCATCATTTTTTTTTTAACCTGACGGTATACTATTGAAACATTTTATCGAACATTCAATGGCACATGCACGTTAAAACTTCACAATAGGATTCGGTAGTTCATCAGCTTTATTCCCAACTCCAACAGCACCTCACCTTACACCCCCAGCGCCATCAGACCCGTAGCAGTCAGTGCTTTCCACTTTCCAAATACCAAATTCATTTCATACACACAAATGTATCTTCGCACTCCCTATATAACACCCCCTAAGCACCATACACATGTTACAATGTTCGAAACAAAAGTTCCTCCAAGTAGCTATAACTACATGCTGACACTACTTGCACAGATGTGGCACAGCGGCCAGAGCACATGACTTCACAGCATATGACACACAGTTTGGGCTCACGCTTTCATCCCCGAGTCCGCCAGAAGCTCAGTTTAGCAGCATGAGACTCTACACACTACCTCACATATTTTCCGTCTGTCTGAACTTTCAGACCAGTACGGGTCAGTAATTCATCCTAGTAGTTATAAACACATGCTGACACTACTTCCACAGCTCTACTGCAGCGGTCACGGCACATGACTTCACAGCATAAGACACACAATTTAGACTCATGCTCTAATCCCCGATTACCGCACCACCTCACCTTAGCAGAATCACACCCTAGGCAATTCCTCACTTAATTTTCGTAGCCTAGCACTTTCACACCGTTAGGTGTGATTAGTTCACTTCTCACCCCCTCTATAGCACACCCTAAACACCCAACAGAGGTTACAGTGCTCCTACCCTCCTATTTCCCACTTTTTTCGCCCTTTTTTCCCCTTACTCGCTTCAACGGAATCACGAAATGGCGGCCAACACTTCCTCCTTTCATGAGACTCTAGACAATACCTTACATATTTTCCGTACCCAGGACTTTCACACCACTACGGGTCAGTAGTTCATCCTAGTAGGTATAAACACATGCTGACACTACTTCCACAACTGTACTGCAGCGGCCAGGGCAAATTACTTCACAGCATAAGACACACAGTGTGGGCTCACGTTTTAATCCTCGAGTCGCGCACAAGCTCACCTTAGAAACAATACACACTAGCCAATACTTCACTTAATTTTCGTAGCCTAGAGCTTTCACACCGGTAGGGATGATTAGTACAGTTCACACCCCCACTATAGCACACCCTAAACACCCCACAAAGGTTACAGTGCTCCTACCCTCCTCTTTCCCACATTTTTATCCCTTTTTCCCCCTTACTCGCTTCAACAGAATTACAAAATGGTGGCCAGCACTTCCTCGTTGCAAACGCTCGCCGCGATCGCAGCCAATCAGCATCACGCTCTTGCTTGTAACGCCTCAGCCAATCAGATGGCAGAATTCCCAAATATCGATATCTGTAAATGTTGATATTTCTCAAAAACTACTGAATGGATTTACACCACATAAACAAATGTGTGCTTTCTAGACCAAGACCCTTCTCCCTGCCAAATTTGGGGTATTCCGTTCACCCGTTCGACCTGTAGCCTAGTCTAAAGTTTCATATGGAAATTAACATTGAAAAAACATGTTTTGGGACCCCCTTTTTTCTTGGCCCCCCCTTGACGAATCACCCCAAAGCTTTCAACATAGGAGGAGATCTCAACAAAGAATTAGTTTGGAAAATTTCACGAAGATTCATCAATCGGCGCCAAAGTTATTGCGAATAGAATGTTGCAATTTTCCTACAGTAACTAGGTCCTAACTATAACTACCTACTGGTACAAAGGATGAACTCACCGGAGGGCAATTACTGGGAGCATGCAGGAAGAAAGAAAGGGTGTTTCACTCGAACTGTGGTTTGCGCGTAGAGCCTATGAGGAAGGAGCAGTCCGCTCCGAAACGCGTCAGGCAATGGTATTACATTGGGGAAGAAATGCCGATTTTTGAATAAAGTATCCACTGTGAGTGTGTTTCTGCAACAGGGCAACCTTGGGATAATATATATGTATATATGTATATATATATATATATATATATATATATATATTACCTACTGGCGGTCGCCAGTAGGTAGTTATAGTTAGGACCACGTTTCCATAGGAAAACCTCAACATTCTATTTTGAATAACTTTGGCGCCGGTCGACGAATCCTCGCGAATTTCTCAAAATAGGTGGGGCGCTACGCTCCGCTCCTACCCTTAAAGTCTCGGGGGGATCCGTCAAGCGGGGGCTGAGATAAAAGGGGGGTCCCAAAACGCGTTTTTCCCATGCATTTTTCCATAGGACCTTTAGAACGAGCTACAGCCCGAACGGCTGAACAGAATTACTCAAAATTTGGCAGAGAGGTAGTCCCTAGGTCAAGGAAGTGCCTTTTGTAGGTTTGGTGTAAATCTGTTCAGTAGATTCTGAGAAAATAGCCTTTAAATCAATATATATATCTGAGCCCGCTTACGGTACGCTTACCGTACGCTTACGGTAAGCGTACGGTGGCGTGCGCGAGCGCGATTCTGATTGGCTCTTAGATCTTAGTAAACATTCGAATCGGCCGAAACCAGGAAGCGGCGGCCGCCATTTTGTGTATTTCACTCTGAAAAAAAAGAGTGAAAACAAGGAAAGGGGGCAATGAGGAGAGTTACAGACCCCCTAACATTTGTAAGGGGGTCAAAGAAGGACAGAAAAGTACAAAAAAAACATTTATTGATTTTAAAAAAAATCACGGGGTACGCGTACGGTAAGCTTACGGTAAGCGTACGGTAGAAAAAAAAAAAATGAAAATCAGATTTAAGTGTTTAGATATTAGGGGGCTCTAAAAAGAGCCGTTGTGTTTATGAAATGATTTTTTAGTGGTACCTACAAGTAAGTACCGATGCAGAGTCTAAGGTTCAAGAGGAAGACTCTGTTCCCTTCATCATTGAAGTGCACACCATCTCCTCTATAAATGTCTTGCATGTCATAACGCAAGTTGTTGTGGTAAATGGCACCCATACCATAGTCACGGAGGAAAGCAGAAACAGATTTGTTGACGTGCTTTCTTGCTTTGTCATCGCACCGCGTGCCCACCGTGCGTGCACGGCACTAACTGCGTAAAGTGGGCGCGCGGTGCCACGAATGGCGTAAAGTAACTTAGCATTTAAAAAAACGTACAAATTCACTGAAAAAACCATAGGTTTCACACACGTTATAGTTAGGAATTAGCATTTAAAAAACCTTGCAAATTCACTGAAAAAACCATAGGTTTCACACATGTTATAGTTAGCGGAAATTTTACTGATAAAAAACCAATGAAATTCCCCCGTTATAGTTAGTGCAGGCAACTATAACTCACGCGACCGCAATCTTCTGCTGATGACATATGTGTCTTTATGAAAAAAAAATATTTGTAATATATGTATAGCTAAAAATGCATGGAAGAAGACATGGGCAAATAAGTGTCTAAATACAGTATTAGCATCAGCAGAGGATTGCGGTCGCGTGAGTTATAGTTGCCTGCACTAACTATAACGGGGGAATTTCATTGGTTTTTTATCAGTAAAATTTCCGCTAACTATAACATGTGTGAAACCTATGGTTTTTTCAGTGAATATATATATAGTTAGTTATAGTTAGGACCGAGTTCCCATAGGAAATCTGAAAATTCTATTTTGAATAACTTTGGCGCCGGTTGACTTATCTTCGTGAAATTTTCAAAATTAATGGGGCGCTCCGCTCAGCTCCTACCCTGAAAGTCTTGGGGTGATTCGTCAAGCGGGAGCTGAGAATAAAGGGGGGTCCCAAAACGCATTTTCCCCATGCATTTTCCCATAGGACCTTTAGTCGAAGGTACAGTCCGAACGGCTGAACAGAATTACTTGAAATTTGGCAAAGAGGTAGTCCTCAGGTCAGGCATGTGCCTTTTGCTTAAATGGTGTAAATCCGTTCAGTAGTTCCTGAGAAAATCAAAAGTAAAATCACATATATATCTGGGCGGAGCCTAACCACACATCTCGGTACAAAAGGGGGTGGTGATGGACGGAGCATCAGAACCAATCAAACACTCACACCCAGTCAACAGATCTGGGTTTGATCCATCACCGTTCTTTAGCCCACTCTGCCACCCCAGTTCAGACATGGCCATATGTAAATCAGTCTGACCCTGTGCCTCATGGGAACAGTCCAGCCCAAACTGCCAAGCCATGCCTTCCCTGGACCGGAAACAAGCTTCCTAGGACCGGTTTCTGGCATTTCAGCCGTCTTCAGCCAGGCTTGCTCGAATCCAGTGGCAAAGTGAGCAAGGGACTCACGTCTGAGCATACCCTGCCAACTTATGGCGAACAAAGCGGTACAAAAGGGGGTGGTGCTGGACGGAGCATCAGAACCAATCAAACACTCACACCCAGTCAACAGATCTGGGTTTGATCCATCACCGTTCTTTAGCCCACTCTGCCACCCCAGTTCAGACATGGTCATATGTAAATCAGTCTGACCCTGTGCCTCATGGGAACAGTCCAGCCCGAACTGCCAAGCCATGCCTTCCCTGGACCGGAAACAAGCTTCCTAGGACCGGTTTCTGGCATTTCTGGCAGTTCGGGCTGGACTGTTCCCATGGGGCACAGGGTCAAGACTGATTTGCATATGGCTGGGTTCAAACTGGAATGGCATGGTGAGCAAAAAAACAATGGATTTAGGCCCAGATCTCTGTACTGGGGTGAATGTATGACATTGTTCTGCATTCTGTCCATCAATTGTTGTTTTTGCATTTGTCGCCCCGAGTGGGAAGGGTATGCTCAGACGTGAGTCCCGTGCTCTCCATGCCACTGGAATCAAGCTATCCTGGCTGACGAGGGCTGAAAGCCCGAAACCGGTCCTAGGATGCTTGTTTCCAGTCCAGGGAGGACCTGGCTTGGCAGTTCGGGCTGGACTGTTCCCATGGGGCACAGGGTCAAGACTGATTTGCATATGGCTGGGTTCAAACTGGAATGGCATGGTGAGCAAAAAACTATGGATTTAGGCCCAGATCTCTGTACTGGGGTGAATGTATGACATTGTTCTGCATTCTGTCCATCAATTGTTGTTTTTGCATTTGTCACCCCGAGTGGGAAGGGTATGCTCAGACGTGAGTCCCGTGCTCTCCATGCCACTGGAATCAAGCTATCCTGGCTGACGAGGGCTGAAAGCCCGAAACCGGTCCTAGGATGCTTGTTTCCAGTCCAGGGAGGACCTGGCTTGGCAGTTCGGGCTGGACTGTTCCCATGGGGCACAGGGTCAAGACTGATTTGCATATGGCTGGGTTCAAACTGGAATGGCATGGTGAGCAAAAAAACGATGGATTTAGGCCCAGATCTCTGTACTGGGGTGAATGTATGACATTGTTCTGCATTCTGTCCATCAATTGTTGTTTTTGCATTTGTCACCCCGAGTGGGAAGGGTATGCTCAGACGTGAGTCCCGTGCTCTCCATGCCACTGGAATCAAGCTATCCTGGCTGACGAGGGCTGAAAGCCCAAAACTGGTCCTAGGATGCTTGTTTCCAGTCCAGGGAGGACCTGGCTTGGCAGTTCGGGCTGGACTGTTCCCATGGGGCACAGGGTCAAGACTGATTTGCATATGGCTGGGTTCAAACTGGAATGGCATGGTGAGCAAAAAAAACGATGGATTTAGGCCCAGATCTCTGTACTGGGGTGAATGTATGACATTGTTCTGCATTCTGTCCATCAATTGTTGTTTTTGCATTTGTCACCCCGAGTGGGAAGGGTATGCTCAGACGTGAGTCCTGTGCTCTCCATGCCACTGGAATCAAGCTATCCTGGCTGGCGAGGGCTGAAAGCCCGAAACCGGTCCTAGGATGCTTGTTTCCAGTCCAGGGAGGACCTGGCTTGGCAGTTCGGGCTGGACTGTTCCCATGGGGCACAGGGTCAAGACTGATTTGCATATGGCTGGGTTCAAACTGGAATGGCATGGTGAGCAAAAAAACGATGGATTTAGGCCCAGATCTCTGTACTGGGGTGAATGTATGACATTGTTCTGCATTCTGTCCATCTATTGTTGTTTTTGCATTTGTCACCCCGAGTGGGAAGGGTATGCTCAGACGTGAGTCCCGTGCTCTCCATGCCACTGGAATCAAGCTATCCTGGCTGACGAGGGCTGAAAGCCCGAAACTGGTCCTAGGATGCTTGTTTCCAGTCCAGGGAGGACCTGGCTTGGCAGTTCGGGCTGGACTGTTCCCATGGGGCACAGGGTCAAGACTGATTTGCATATGGCTGGGTTCAAACTGGAATGGCATGGTGAGCAAAAAAACGATGGATTTAGGCCCAGATCTCTGTACTGGGGTGAATGTACGACATTGTTCTGCATTCTGTCCATCAATTGTTGTTTTTGCATTAACCACACATCTCATCGTGAGATCTGATTGGCTGTCAGCACTTCATCCAAGAAGTGTTGGCAGCCATCTTGGGACCAATATACATGATAGCACCTCATTAAAAAGCATTGCAGTTAATAGAAGGTTTGAAGACTTTAGTTACATTATAAATCATTTGTTGATGGTACCATACTCATTTTAGGAATTGTGGTGTGTTCTAATGTGATTTTACCATGTGAAAAAGCTTTCTGCTGTGATATTATGAATCATGTTTGAGAGAAAACTATTTTCTCATGCTTTTCCCACAGAGGTTTGGAAGGTGATCTATAAGCTAACTGAGAGCCTATTTTCTGTAAATTCACATTATCTTTCTCAGTCATGTGAGAATGAAGTCTGACATTCTCAGTAAAACATGTACATCCAACAAGGGCAGAGACTGACAGTTGATTCCTTTGTGTTCTACTGCAGCTTCCCAGAGTGTTCTAAAGAACAACTAGAGCGCTAACAGTCCTACTTATGACAAACGTATGGCACACCTGAAGCCATCTTGGTTGGAATAAAGTGGTAATTCTTAAAACATTTAATTTAAAAAGGAACAAAATGAGGGGGTTCATTTTGCCTTAGAAAGTATGATTAGTGCTGCAGAAAGAAAAATTAGGGCACATTTTGAGTGACTTCTCAAATCCTCTTCTATTTCATTAAAAAATTCTGACATGCAGACTGAAACATGCACTTTCAATACCAGCAGCAGACTTCCCTGGTGAGCAGTAGCTTTACTACAGTGATCTAATAAGCAACTAGAGTGCTAACATTCTGAATTTATGGCAAATTTGTGACACATCTGAATGCCTTCTTGATGGAATCAAAGTAAAAAACTAAAAGTATTTCCTACTGAGGAGACTGTAGTAAATGAGGAAATTGGAAAACATCATAACAAATAAGTCTCCCAAAATGGCCACCAGAGACAAAAGAGCCCAAATGTAGCCCAAATATCACCCAGATGTAGCCCAAGTATAGCCCAATGACAGAATGTCCCAGAGTGTTCTAACGATCAACTAGAGCGCTAACAGTCTTACTTATGACAAAAGTATGGACACCTGAAGCCATCTTGAATGGAATAAAGTGGTAACACTTAAAACATTTAATTTACAAAGGAACACAATGAGGGGATTCATTTTGCCATAGAAATTATGATTAGTGCTGCAGAAAGAAAAATTAGGGCACATTTTGACTTCTCAAATCCTCTTCTGTGTCATAAACAAATTCTGACATGCAGACTGAAACATGCACTTTGAATACCAGCAGCAGACTTCCCTGGTGAGCAGTAGCTTTACTACAGTGATCTAATGAGCAACTAGAGTGCTAACATTCAGAATTCATGGCAAATGTGTGACACATCTGAATGCCTTCTTGATGGAACCAAGTAAAAAACTGAAAGTATTTCCTACTGAGGAGACTGCAGTAAATGAGGAAATTAGGAAACTTCATAACAAATAAATCTCCCAAGATGGCCACCAGAGACAAAAGAGCCCAAATGTAGCCCAAATATCACCCAGATGTAGCCCAAGTATAGCCCAATGACAGAATGTCCCAGAGTGTTCTAACGAACAACTAGAGCGCTAAAAGTCTTACTTATGACAAAAGTATGGCACACCTGAAGCCATCTTGATTGGAATAAAGTGGTAACACTTAAAACATTTAATTTAAAAAGGAACAAAATGAGGGGGTTCATTTTGCCATAGAAATTATGATTAGTTCTGCAGAAAGAAAAATTAGGGTACATTTTGAGTGACTTCTCAAATCCTCTTCTATTTCATTAAAAAATTCTGATATGCAGACTGAAACATGCACTTTTAATACCAGCAGCAGACTTCCGTGGTGAGCAGTAGCTTTACTACAGTGATCTAATGAGCAACTAGTGTGCTAACATTCAGAATTTATGGCAAATGTGTGACATATCTGAACACCTTCTTGATGGAATCAAAGTAAAAAACTGAAAGCATTTCCTACTGAGGAGACTGCAGTAAATGAGGAAATTAGGAAACTTCATAACAAATAAATCTCCCAAGATGGCCACCAGACACAAAAGAGACTAAATGCAGCACAAATATCACCCAGATGTAGCCCACATGTAGCCCAATGACAGAAGTGTGCAAAACACTTATTTTTTGTGTATTTGCAGTTTTATATAGTGCAGACTTGTCAGGTATTGGAATGCTTTACATGAGCATTGGTTACATCACACAAGATCAAATTCATTTTGGTTGTTGACATGGGGAGATTAAGTGATTTGACCACAATCACAGAATGTTGAGCTGAAGCAGAAACTCCAACCTGGTTCCCCAGTTGCAAAGTATGCAGCTCTGGAAGTAACCCCACATCCTCTCGCCAAGGTGCAACATTTAATCAAGTGGTCAACTGGATAAAAAAACATAAAGATTACAAATAATTTAAAAGTTCTTTGTCGCTATTTGAAAACTCAGAAAATATGTCCTCATTTTAGTTTTTTAGAGCACTAACCATAATTTTGATGCAATTAAGACCCTCTCATATATGTAATTTCTAAAGGAAATACTCTAGGTATTACAGTTTTGATCAAGATGACATCAGGCGTTCCACACTTTTGTAATAAATATAGAATGTTAGCAATCTAGTTGTTCATTGGGATACTGTTGAGAGGCAGAGGCCAGGGGCACGGACTCTGAAAGTTGAAGGCAGGTAGGAGAGTGCAGATGCAACAATTTGACCACACTGGGCAGGCAGGAAGGGCAGTGGCAGCACAACAGACTATGGAGGGCAGTGGAAAAGGGGGCAGGGGCAATAAACCAACAATACAGGACTGGCGAGAGAGGCTGTGGCAATATAATAGACCATTGTGGGCAGAAGGAAGAGGCAGTGGTAGTACAACCATACATGCCAACAAACCCGTTTCAGCAAGGAAATGTGCTTTATTTGATCTGTCTCCTGTCTACAATCTCCTCTTTTTCAATGTAACTCAAAGGGGAACATCAATACCCCAGTTTTTTTTCAAAATCTCCCTCTTACCAAGTTCAAAATGTTCGCAAGTATGGTACATTGAATCATGGTAGGCAGGAGGAATTGGGTTAGGGACATGGACTCGGATAACAGAGGACAGGAGAGACATGGAGAGGTGCACCAAACTGACCCTACAGGGCACGCATCAGGGTTTGCAGCAGCACAATACATCACACAGTGCATGCGGGACGGGAGTGCAGCACAACAATCCATAGAAAGCAATAGGGAGGGGACATGACCATGCACATGGACAACAGAGAACAGATGGGAAAGAGGCAATGGTAGCTAGCTGACCATAATGGACTAATGGACAGACAGGAGAGAAAGCTGCAGCATAACAGACCATAAAGGGCACGAGGGACGGATCAGGGGCATTACAATGGAACAGACAAGCCAGGAGGGAAGGAATAGGGGGTCTGCACATGGAAACAGAGGGCTGGGGGCAAGGTGGCAGGAGCAGCAAGATGACCATGGAGGTCAGGCAGGATGGGCACTAGAAACAAGACACACCATGGAGAGCAACAATGAGACTATGGTGGCATACACACAGAAAATGGAGGGAAGGTGGGAGGGGGTCAGGGGCAGCTAGCTGACCACACAAGGAAGTTGGGAGGGGCCATGGCAGCACAGAAGACCATGCATGGCAAGCGGGAGGGTTAGTGGCAGCACAATGGCTATGATGGGCAAGAAGGAGGGTGCAGGGGCATGCACAAAGGACCATGGAGGATAGAAGGGAGGGTCAGGACCTGGGCACAGACATGAGAGTTCAGGGGAAGGGGCCTCACAACAGACCACGTGGGGCAGGCAGGAGGAGCAGTTGCAGCACAACAGATCAGGGAGGGCAGAAGGGTGTGGCAGTAAAATGGACCATGGAGGACAGGAGGAAGGGGAGGGGCATGGCATGTGGACAGGCAGGGTGGAGGTGGCAGGGACAGGTTACAGTCATCTGACAATGCTAGGCAGGTGGGAGGGGAGTGGCAGCTCAAAAGAACACTCAGAGTAGATAGGAGTGGCAGGTCCATGGAACATAGTGGGCAAAAAGGATGGAGCAGGGGCATGCACAAAGACATCGGAGGGCAGGGGGAAGGAGAATAGGGGCAGCAAGCTAAGCACAGAGGCTAAGCAGGAGGTCAATGATGGGCCATAGAATTGGGCAATTGAGGGCAGGAGGAGTGGACTGGTACATCATGCTAAATAGAGGAAAGTGGCAGCACATCAGACCATGCATGGCAGGAGGGAGGAGGCTAGTCCATGGATTCAGACAACAGAGGATAGGGAGGAGGTGGGTGGGGCAGCATGCTAACTGTTCAGAGAAGGTGGGTATTAGGAACTTTATTGTTTTTAAAATGTGTGTCTGTGCGAACTACTTAAAATATGAACAAGTATGCAGCATAATCTCACTTTTATTCAGGAAGAAGAGGACGTTTGTGACTGTGACTCCGGGCTCACTTGGCAGACACACCCCCTGACCCTCCACCCCATCGCAAAATGTAATGCCCGTGAAAAGGGTAGGTGGACGCAGTGTTATATAGAACATAAGAGCACGATTGAAAATGAAAACTAGATGTAGTGTATGGTATAAACTATGCACCAAAAAGTGTGATTTAAGATGAACCGGGGCGTGAAATATAATATGCAATACATTGTGCGCAATGACAGATTCATTGGAGAGCGCGAGATAGCACAGGCACTAGCGCGTGCTATGCGATATGCGCCTTGGAGTGTAATGTGCACAGGGCAGTGTTGTGTAACATAACTAGTCTCTAAAGTTGTAATATAAAATATGTGCTGGGGAGTGTAACGTTGCATATGCACTGTGACAAAGATATGGATCCCAGATTGTAATATGTATGGCATAGCGCTGTGCGTTATAACATACACATCGAGGAAGGCACGTTAGATGGGGCAATATAACCCATGCGAAGGCAAGTGTGACATGACATATTCACGGGGTGGTGTTACAGTGCACATGGGCTAGAGAGTGTCATAGTAGACGCACTAGCTGGTGGCATACAACACAGAGGTGTGAGGCAATCGGCGGGCACTGGTGGGTGTAACACAGCATTGGGCTCAGCCAGGAGCACGCTGTGACTCTCAAGTGAGGTTTGTCTCCTTTCCAGAGAGTAAACTAAAAAGTATTACACATCCGGCGGTGGATGTATTTTTTATTAACCGTGAGAGGGGTTTCTTGCATAGTTTGGTCGAATTTTTGTCGAATCCCCTTTGAATGGCTTGGTGTGCGTGTATATTAAATGTGCCCTTCAATAGCTACCCATGTTTGTATAAATAAACGACAAGGGTGTCTACTTGGAGAGTACCCACCGGCGGGGGCGCCGGGATTAGGCACGGTAGGGCGTCAGACACGTCAGAGCTTCACTAGCGGTGTAAATACATTCCATGTGGATTCATTCTATGCATAGTCGCCTTTTAATGAATATCACGCAAATCATGGTGATAGGTACATACGGTTTGTCCAGCATGTCCTAGGTGTTTCTATAAATATATATATTTTAAAAATAATAAAAAACAAAGGCCTGCCCCGGGGGATGGGGTCCCCGGAGCAATAAGTGGCCTGAGGAGGGGGCAACGCAGCCCCCTCCTAAAGAATTTAAATAAAAAAAAGGCCATGCCCCGGGGGTTGGGGTCCCCGGGGCCGATTAAGGCCTTGGGAGGGCCAAATTTATTTTTCTCAACAAAAAAAATTAGGGTGCAGGCCCTGGGGGATGGGGTCCCCAGGGCCAGTAAATTAGAAAAAGAAGAGGGCCACACAGCCCTCCTTCTTAAAAAAATAAAATAAATAAAAGACCTGCATCGCGCTGGAGGCCACGCCCCTTCCTTGCAGCACTCTGCAAACGCTCCCCCTGGCCAGTTGTAAGTTGGGGAATTAATTCCCCTTCAATACTGAGGGTCCCTGAGGGCCAACTAGCCCAACAGGTATCTCCAGTGTGAGCCAGGGAGCTGAGTTGCTGACAGGTGTTCTGAGGCCACGCCCCTTTTTACACCTCTATGCAACGCAGCTCTGTGGCGCTTACTGGAGGTACCTAGTGGGCTAGTTTGACCCTAGGGACCCTTAGGATTCAAGGGGACTTAATCTCTCAACTTAGAACGGCCACAGGGCGCGTTTACACAGTGGTGAAGGGAGGGGACGGGGCCTGAGGTGACATGTGCAAACACGCCCTGTGGCGCGTTTTAAGTTGGGGAAATAATTCCCTTTCAATCCTGAGGGACCCTGGGGGCCAACTAGCCCACCAGGTGCTTCCAGTAAGTGCCACTGCTCTGCCTTGCAGAGAGGTGGTGCAGGCCGTGCCCCTTTTTACACCTCTCTACAATGGCGCTTACTGGACGTACCTAGTGGGCTATTTTGCCCCTAGGGATCCTCAGGATTCAAGGGGACTTAATCTCCCAACTTAAAAAACAGCCACAGGGCATGTTTACACAGTGGGGAAGGAAGGGGACGGGGCCTGAGGTGCGTTTTAAGTTGGGGAAATAATTCCCCTTCAATCCTGAGGGCCCCTGGGGGCTAAGTAGCCCACCAGGTGCTTCCAGTAAGCGCCACTGAGCTGCGTTGCAAAGAGGTGGTCCAGGCCGTGCCACTTTTTACAACTCTCTGCAACGCAGCTCTGTGGCGCTTACTGGAGGTACCTAGTGGTCTAGTTGGACCCTAGGGACCCTCAGGATTCAAGAGGACTTAATCTCCCAACTTAAAACGGCCACAGGGCGTGTTTACACAGTGGGGAAGTGAGGGGACGGGCCTGAGGTGACGTGTGCAAACACGCCCTGTGGCGCGTTTTAAGAGGTAGTTTTAATCCCCTGCCCTATTATATACTAGCGGCTTACAGAGGAGGTCAGCTGACCATAGGGGGAACCCCAACGCATAGTGTTCCCTAGTATATGTAGGTGTTTTCACTGTATTCTGAGTGTCTTTTAACATAGCACTGGCTCTAGGACTGGTTAGTCAGACTCAGTTACCACCAGTATCCGTCTGAAAAAGTTGAGGGTACAGGATGATTTTGCAACAAGGCTTCTTTCTGCTCTTCTGTTTGTTCTTTCTGCACGTTATCCTTCTTCCTGCACTTTTCTTCGTCTTTGAGGACTTCTGTTGCTTCTTTCTGCATTTCTTTTTTTTCTTTCTGTGCGTTTTTTCTTCTTTCTTCACATGTCCTATCTCTGTAGGCATAGTTAGAAATTAGCATTTAAAAAACCTTTGAAATTCACTGAAAAAACCATAGGTTTCAGGCACGTTATAGTTAGGAATTAGCATTTAAAAAACCTTAGAAATTCACTGAAAAAACCATAGGTTTCAGGTGCGTTATAGTTAGCTGGACTTTTCACTCGTACAAAACCATTGAAATTCCCCCGTTATAGTTAGTTCAGCTAACTATAACTCGCGTCCCCGCAATGCACTGCTGATGACGTCACATATTACATCACTCATGACATGGTCAGTGACATCACTCATGATCTCACTGATGACATCTCACATGACATCACTAATGACATCACTGATGACATCATCCTTGTGATAGAGTGGCAGACCTCCTCTTCCCCCAATATAACCTTTGATACACACATTCAAAAATGGAAACTACAATGTTCAAAACAATGGACATACCAATACCAGTTACAACAACCTATTCAGTAATTCTAAGATCCACATACACATCCACTCATTCACCAACAGTCCTATACAGTCACTCATACATGTACTCACTTATCATATGTACTCACACACCTATACATCCTGTTACACAACGCCACTCATCCATAGAGTTACTCACACACATAGTCACTCATGCTAATAAAGAATCAAACATCCATTTACGTGCATATACAGTTATACACACACCACAACACTTACTTCTACAGAAACTTACACATACTTAGTCTTTTAAACAATCACTTATAGAAACGCATACTTATTGATACAGAAACTCTTTCAATCTCTCACTCTCACATATACTCACTTATATACACCAATAGTCACATATACTAGTTTAAAACATATGTAGTTACTCATAAAGACACTATTGAGACAGTCTATCACACACTAACACACCCATGCACACACTCATCCACCCATACAGTCCTGCACACATGCTGTCTTCAACACATACAAACAGTGAGTCACTCATTCATGCACCTATGCACTATGTAATACCCCCCACCGAACCATACAGACACTCAGACACTCATACTGATACTCAAAAAACCAACTAATAACCTATATAGACACTCATGTAGCTACTCACCAACCCATGCAGCCACTTATACACAAAGTGAGAGACTGATACAGATATTTACACATTTAAACATTACTCACTAAGCCATGTATTCACTAAGATACACTTAATCAGTCAGTTATACAATCAATTTTTCAAAAACAAATCATCCATTTAGACACTTATATACCCATTTATTCTTCCATCGACCTTGAGATAGACATATATAAAACATATGTAATTTTCAGAAAAACACACATTCACTGGATGATGTCATCAGTGATGTCATTTGAGATGTCATCAGTGATGTCATGAGTGATGTCACTGACCATGTCATGAGTGATGTAATATGTGACGTCATCAGCAGTGAATTGCGGGCGCGCGAGTTATAGTTAGCTGAACTAACTATAACGGGGGAATTTCAATGGTTTTGTACGAGTGAAAAGTCCAGCTAACTATAACACCCCTGAAACCTATTGTGAATATATATATATATATATATATATATATATATATATATATATATATATATATATATATATATATATATATATATATATATATATTAATGCTCCCTTTACACCAAATTTGAAATCACTCGCAGACGGGTGCTATCCAGTGGTGGTGCACTCCACAAAATATAACAGCTCTCATTCCCTTATTATAAGGAAAGTAAGCACTCACGGGTGACGTTCCTCAGAATCTTTTATTCAGACCAAACAAACGCGTTTCGGCGAACTGCCTTCTTCGGTGTTACCGGCATGCCAGGAAGACGCCATCTTTAAACTATTACAAAAGTGCATCGTAACAAACAAGGGACTACATACTTGATAGCCAATATTGGCGCCATTTTGTAATGTGCAATTTATAATAGCAGCAAGCTCATTATTCTTGCTAAAATATGCAAGCATTCAAAGGAGGCTCTTATTTTCATTAAAAATCAGAACATATTCAACCAAAATAATAACTGTGTGCTAGCATGGTGCAATATCGTTAATCAAAATTGCTCAAAATCCCTCGACTTTTATAATTACAATTCTATTTCATAACACAATTATGACGTATATCAGCTCTGTACCAACTTGACCTCTTTAAGTGTTGACAGAAACAATTTGTTAAAATTGAGAAGTAAAATGTTGGAATTACACGATTATGAAATGTAATACATTGAGTTATTTAAATTGTGTACCTTATAAGAGAATTGCTGAGATAATGAGGTTTCGTATAAATAATAATTTTTTTTAATATTTATTCAGGTTCAATTAATGGAACGACTGATTTAACATGCCTATCAATGTTGAATTGTGCACCAATGAAAACTCATAGGGACTAGAGCCGATCCACGGCAGGATAATGTTTCAGAGGATATATGTTTGCCTAATATAGGCGCTAAATTTTAATTTCTAAATACGGACATATTCGTAAGTGTGCTTGTCAATCCAAATGAATTTCGGTATTTTGGTCACATCAAAATAAGCTGATATACGGCATAATTGTGTTATAAAATAAATTTGTAATTATAAAAGTCGAGGGATTTTGAGCAATTTTGATTAACGATATTGCACTATGCTAGTACACAGTTATTATTTTGGTTGAATATGTTCTGATTTTTAATGAAAATAAGAGCCTCCTTGGAATGCTTGCATATTTTAGCAAGAATAATGAGCTTGCTGCTATTATAAATTTCACATTACAAAATGGCGCAGATATCGGCTATCAAGTATGTAGTCCCTTGTTTGTTACGATGTACTTTTGTAATAGTTTAAAGATGGCGTCTTCCTGGCGTGTGGGTAACATCGAAGAAGGCAGTTTGCCGAAACGCGTTTGTTTGGTCTGAATAAAAGATCCTGAGGAACATCACCCGTGAGTGCTTACTTTCCTTATAATATGGGAATGAGAGCTGTATATATATATTTATATATATATTCACTTAAAAAACCATAGGTTTCACACATGTTATAGTTAGGTGGACATTTCACTCGTAAAAAACCAATGAAATTCCCCCGTTATAGTTAGTTCAGATAACTATAACTCGCGCACCCGCAATCCACTGCTCATGACGTTACATCACTCATGACATGGTCAGTGGCATCACTCATGACATCACTGATGACATCATCCTTGTGATAGAGTGGCGGTCGCGCGAGTTATAGTTATCTGAACTAACTATAACGGGGGAATTTCATTGGTTTTTTACGAGTGAAATGTCCACCTAACTATAACATGTGTGAAACCTATGGTTTTTTAAGTGAATTTGCAAGGTTTTTTAAATGCTAATTCCTAACTATAATGTGTGTGAAACCTATGGTTTTTTAAGTGAATTTGTACGTTTTTTTAAATGCTAAGTTATGTATGTATTATTATATTTTTTTTTTAAAGGTTTTTCACCGTGCGCGCACCGTGCGCTCACCATGCACGCATGGTGCGCGCACCCCGCGATTTTTTAAAAGAAAATAAAATGTTTTTTTCACCCTCCGGGGTCCTTCAGGGACCCCCTGACAAAGGCTAGGGCGTCAGGAACTCTCTACCCTGCCCCCTTTTCACGTTCGCCACCTCTCTTTTTCAGTGTCTCACCCAAAACAAACAAGATGGCGGCCGACACTTCCTGATTTCGACCGATTCGAACGTTGACTGACATGTAACCACCAATCAAAATTACGCTCACGCACGTAAGGGTGCGCGCACGGTGCGCAGCTATAGATAGTTATGTACTTTTAACTGCAATCTTCTCAGGAACTACTGAACAGATTGACTCCATATATGCAAAAGGCACATGCCTGACCTGTGGACTACCTCTCTGCCAAATTTCAAGTAATTCTGTTCAGCCGTTCGGGCTGTACCTTCGACTAAAGGTCCTATGGGAAAATGCATGGAGAAAACGCGTTTTGGAACCCTCCTTTTTTCTCGGCCCCCGCTTGACGAATCACCCCGAGACTTTCAGGGTAGGAGCTGAGCGGAGCGCCCCATTAGTTTTGAAAATTTCGTGAGGATTCATCAACCGGCGCCAAAGTTATTCAAAATAGAATTTTGAGATTTCCTATGGAAACTCGGTCCCAACTATAACTATCTACTGGCGACCGCCAGTAGATAATATATGTATGTTTATATATATGTATGTATATTACCTACTGGCGGTTGCCAGTAGGAAGTTATAGTTAGGACCTAGTTTCCATAGGAAACTCGTTATTTGATTTCCCAATAACTTTGGCGCCGGTTGACGAATCTTCACGCTATTTTTAAAACCTATGGCCCACTCTGGTCAGCTCCTATACTGAAAGTTTCAGGGTGATTCGCCAAGCGGGGGCCAAGAAAAAAGGGGGGTCCCAAAACGTGTTTTCTCCATGTTATATCCTATAGGAGACTTTAGACATGACTACAGCCCAAACTGCTGAACGGAATTACACCAAATTTGGCAAAAAGGTAGCCCTTGGTTCAGAAAGGGACCTTTTTGTTAAATGGTGTGAATCCGTTGAGTAGTTCCTGAGAAATTCAAGAAAAAGAGGTGAAAAAAATCAATTTCCCATATGAAACTTTAGACACGGCTACAGCTCGAACTGCTGAACGGAATTACACCAAATTTGGCAAAAAGGTAGTGCTTGGTTCAGAAAGAACTCTTTTTCTTAAATGGTGTAAATCCGTTCAGTAGTTGCTGAGAAAATCCAAAAATAAAAGTTTAGATATATATGGCCGCGGTGGATCCATGGACCCTCCCGACCACGAGCTTTATTCTAATTGCCTGTCAACACTTCAAACCAGGAAGTGTTGGCAGCCATCTTGTGCCTCGGTAGAATCGAACTGTAAAACAAACGCACCAACCAAGAAAAGGGGGCAGGGTAGAAACATCCAGACCCCCTAGGCCTGCTCAGGGGGTCCCACAAGGACCCCCAGGGCCAAAAAAAGCATTTTTTTTCAAATCGGCTGAATTTTAAAGTTTGTGGGGTTTCTAAGGCCCCCCTAAGCCTTGGGGACTGCCACCCCCGGGGCTTTCATAAGTTATAATCGCGGGGGGCACACTCCCGCCCGCAGCCCCGGGGACCGCAAACCCTGGGGCTCATTTAAAACAAAATATATATACCTGTGTTGGGGGCTCGCCCCCCACACACCCCGGGGACTGCCACCTCCCTTGGGCACTAATATTTAAATGCAGGGGTCCGTAACAGACCCCGGAGCCCTGGGGACCACCACCCCCCGGGGCTTTGCAATGATGGGAGGGGGGCCGCATGGTCCACCTCCTGTAGCCAGTGATGGCCCTGGGGAGCGTCACACCCCAGGGCCGGAACCCTGTCCCGTGCCTTTGGCAGTGCTGCAGGCTGGGGGATGGAGCCCAGGGCCGGAGCCCCCGACCCAGGGCCCTGCGGGTCCCCTGGACCCGGCCGGGGCTCCCAGGCCTGGAGGCACAGGGGAAGCCTCCCCAGGCCCGCCGGACCCCGTCCCGGGCACCCTGCCATGAGGCAGGACCCAGGACGGAGCCTGGGGTGGGAAGGCCACCCTCCCTGGGGCCCTCAGGGGCCCCGGCCAGAGTTCCTGAATCCAGCCAAGCAAGGTGAGGCTCCCCAGGCACAACGTCCAAAAAGCTTTTTTCGACAGAATACGTCATAAAAGCAAGTCTACAGCAGAGTAAAATATTTTTTAGCCATGAAACAAAACGATTATAAAAAGTATAAAAACATATGGTATCATGTATGGAGAATCGTCATCAAGAGTTGATTCATACTAATTATATTAAAAAAGCGAATCCATTTAATAACAGGTGGTAAAACAGTAACAGGAAGGAATGCCAACAGGTACTTTATACACAGAAAGGGTATTTCCTAATGTCTAAACTACTTAAACTAGACCAAGGCTCTTAAGTAGGATGTCATTGTCTCAATCACAGATAGAATTAGAGGTTCATCAGGTCACTGGGAATGTATGCAATCTGATAACCAACATCCAGCTCAAAAACTTGGTTACTGCAATTGCGTTGCAAGGTGATGGATCGGTGCGCAATATTCTCAGTGCTTCACTATTCTTTATGGAACCCAGGTTCCTACAAATTGGCAGAAGCAGGGCAGACAAACAGTTTCTTCCAAATCCTCACAAGTAGGGAATTTACTCTTAACTGTTGTAGCCAATTTTTGAGTGTATGATTTTAATGGCAGAGAGCCCATTCTATGTCCAGACAGTTATTCCCCATTCCCTCAGATTTAACTCACAATTGCATTATTCTGGTGCAGTGTTACCACACAGTAACATACATTTTGCATGCAGAGTTTGCACCCTGCAAATACTGTGGAACTCGTAATAAGGGACAAAGTCTGGGGAGAGCTTTTTAGAATAAAAACTGAAACACGGGTTTACAGTCTTCACAGTAGAGTGGTTATTCCTTTGTAATATTCAGTCAGTAGATCTTAAGTGTGATGTGTAGAGTTACATATGGCGAGGAGTGACATTGTGACAGAAGATTCATTAATGATTTTTTCAAGATTGTCAATGATGATTAAGCACTGATTGCTGGTAGGTTTGAGTCCTAGATCTATGGTATACTTACCTAGTAGGGTTGTTTTAGCATTTTTTCTTTCTTAAAAACTGCTGTTTATAAGAAAAGGGTGTCTGTGCTCTCTAGAGTATGCTCGCCACCCAAGGCGATTGATTTGTTTACAAGATAGTTTGGCGATCTTCCAGCTTTGTAGGTGATTTATTGAAGTTTGCTCAGGCTCTGCGCTACTTCTGGAAAGTGTATTATGATAGTATTTCTTCATGGCAGTGGTCAGTTCATCCGCATCATGAAAAGCGGCCTGTGTAGGGACGTGGTTGGTCTTGAGAATTTCTCACAGATTGGAGTTGCTGTAGTCAAATATTGGTAGCACTAGTACTGCATCACAAGCTTGAAGACTTCTTCTGGGACAAGAGCTATAGACCTCAAAGTTGTCTCTGTTGGTAATGTGCTCCTTCACTAGAGCATTGATGTGAACCTGATTTTTGAGGTTCTTATCTAGGATGAAACAAATTAATTTGGCATGTTCTACAATGACTTGGGTTGGAGTTGTGGTATTTTCTTCTAATGTAGTGTTGAGAAGGAATGTTGCCTATACGGAGTTCTATGCTTGTCTCCACATCACCGAAGATTTCCCCAATGATCAGTAGGAAACAAGCAAAGATACCTCAATGGCTGTGGTTGAGGTAGTACACATAAAGACCTTGGATTCTTTCTACTGGACCTTGATTCTTCATTTCTACACTGGTGATGAGAGAGCAGTCATCATCAAAACCTGTATAACAGTGTCTGGAACAATATTAATGTCACTACCCTTACTGGGCATTCCCATTAAGCAAAGTGAGTGATTGGTGCTGCTATCGAGAATCTGTTTTCAACCTTAATAGTCACAATACAGTCCTGGATTTAAGTAGGTCACCCGTTAATTCGATGAGATACAGAAAGCTACGCTCACCACTGGACTGCTGAGCTTTCCATTTTGAATACAGTGCACTTTAGCATTTTGTGTTTTAAGCTATTAAGTGCCTTGAAAGTTTAAACCGATTTACTCGATCACATCACTAGTACCAATTTCAATTCAATAGAGGGCAAAACATTAGTACAAAGTACATTTACACACAATGCTGAGTCGTTTATTAGTTTATTTAATCTTGAAATATACCCTATAGGTGACATGTAGTATATGCTGGCTCCACCATTCTTTTTAACATCTCCAGGCGATTCACCCATCAAGTGGTCTAAATGGAAAAAAGGTTTGGACAGTTTGCATAGGTGTGTGGGTCGAATTTGTCTGCCAGAAAGAAAGACTTCAATGTAAATGCACTGTTTAGAAGTGAGGACCAAACGGTGTTTGAGAACATACCAAATTTAGAAAGAGAGAAAGGTTTAAATAAGTTTGAAACATGAATTTAAAAAAAATCGACACTATGTGCCTAAAACCTGTACTGGAGAGATGCTATTTTGGTATTATGGAACAGAAGCTTTGTCAAAGGGTATTAGACAATTTTACTGTGTTAAGAAATGCAAGTTTGGATCCACATTAGAAGAAAACCTCAGTATTCAATTTATGCTGAAATGCGGACTACATAAGGTTAAGCAGGTAGTTTGGCTGATGAACTATGTCAACTTGTAATAAAGTCATAATAATTGCCTAAGATAGTGAATATTCGGTATTGTGTGTTGAAGCATTAGGTAGGAACAGCTAGTTCTCTGTCAGTAATACTTACACAAAAGAAGAACTAAAAGGAAAGAATCCATTATCTACAATATTACGTTCAAGGGTGCTTGTTCTAGATGTGGTGTTATTATGCATATGTCCTCACACAAAAAGTATACTTCCCTTAACATTGTCTGCTAATTACACAACAAATGGGGTAATTTGCCAAAATGTTGCCACTTGGTTTAAACAATGTAAAAGTTATTGAAGTGATGTCAGAAACAACGAAAGTGTTAGTTCTGTATATTGTCAATCACTGGTGAAGGGAAAAAGTATCCTAAGGATATCATTGTAATTGATGGGATACAAATCGAAGTTTCAGTAGATTCTGGAGCATGGTTAACTCTAATATCAAACAAAAAAGACAGCGGCCATTAAGGACATGTCCCGCTGTCCGTCCTCTGCCTGCTCAGCTCTAGGATTGTCATCCCTGTGGGGCACAATGGGGGCAGACTCCCTGCAGCGGACAAGTGAAGTAGCCTTGTGCCCCCTGGGAGTGGCCCTTACCCCAAGAGGAACCACTACCGCACCAACAACGGCCTGTCATGGCTGCGGTCCGCCGGCTCTAACTCATATTGGAAGCTGCGTGACTCTAGAGCGCTGGAGCTATCCAGACTGGAGACACAGATGAGGCCCACAGTCATGCCAAGAGATGGAGAGACATGGGCCCTTCCAGTCCAGTGCTCGGGAAGCAACACAGTGCTTAAAGCTTGCAGACAGCTCCAGAATGACACATGTCCGCTCAGTGACTGTTCGCGATGTGACTCACCTTAAACATGAGTAACACTAGGACTCTGCAAAGGGCTTCAACTAGCAGATTTGCAACAACCAGCTGCACTGCCTTGTGACTGGGTCACAACATGTCTCACTGACAGCATCTGTGAGTATTCACCGCAGCCTGAATCTGATGCCCCTATCACTGACAGCAACTGTGAGTATTCACTGCAGCCTGAGTCTGCAGCTCCTATCTAACGTGCCTCGGCCGTGCCATGGCAGAGTGACCACCCTTGCAACACTTCTTGAGTCTCATCGGCACAGACCCAAGGAGGCTAGACACTTTAGTACTTACTGTACTCAGCACCCTTCTTGTTAGTGCCCTGTGGTGAACGTTATAGGCACGTATGCTGCAAAACACTGACTACCTCGGGAACCACTGGGGATACCTTCCTCATCCCGTAGGCCTGTGATTGGAACCGCTAATCATTGTGAATGTGATGGACACCACTAAGGGCAAGAAAGACCACAATCTGCTCAACATGCTTACAAACTCCGCAAACACAGCCTAGAAGCACAGCCTAAAAACACTGAGAGGGCTCAACTGGGCAGCGAAAACTCCCCTTGGAGGACTCAGTGGATAACACGGCACCCCTCACCAGGGCGTTTATGGAGTAGCTATTTGACTCCCTCTGTGGGGACCTTCAAAAGAGCTCTTCCAAGACCTATGTGCTCTGAAACAGGACCTGATAGCAGTGGGTGACAGAGTACCCCTGATTGCATTTCCAGCAGCGAAAGATAGAACAACTCCAGCAGGAAGTACTGCACCTCCGGGAGCAACCGACTTCTCTTCAGGACCATGTGGAAAACCTAGGAAACCGCTTCTGCAGACACAGTATCCAGATAAGGGGAGTACCATGAGCAGCTGAGGGAACAGACATTGCTGGCTATCTGAAAGACCTTTTCCCACACATCTTTGGCCCGGATGCAGACAGCAATAACAACTGGACAGGAGCATAGAACAGGCAATCCCGGGGAAAACATAAGGCAATTGGAAAATTGGCAAATGGAACCCTGAACCTAAGTTTTTATTCACTATTTTTAATATACTTTTGACACCACAGCGCCATCCTGAGAGCAGCGGCTAGTTACACATCCGCCCTCTACATTCTTTCCAAAGAGGAACTCCAGGATCCACCCCATTTTTTAGCCTTTCTATTTGGACCCGTGAATAAAAACTTAGGTTCAGGGTTCCATTTAGTTATTTTAACACACCCACACACCTTCCCTCTTTAGGCCCACACACCCGCATGCCCAACTGCGGCGACTCCTCAAAAGATCTCCACCGAAGATCCCTCCTGCGGGGCCTGTGAGGGACTGCAGCGCCACCCCCACGAGGAGCAACACCCTATAATGAAGCATGACACCCGCAAGGATGTGTGAGGGCACTAAATACTCAAGGAGTAATTCCACGTTCACTTTCATTGACTTCCAATTTTGAAGTCTCTGATACCCATTTCTGGCCTCCCCCTCCCATTCTTCTTAGGAACAGCTATCCCTCTATCATATACATTCAATTCTATAGGAGCATGGGTGCTGGACCTCCTTTTTTCTAAACTTAGCTCCTAGTCCCCCCCTCCTTGTGTAACCACCGTCACTTTATTGGACTCAGTCTACACTTTCCTACGTTCCATGGATCCTTTGTTTGCTGTCAAGTTCAGGGTTTGAATTGGGAGAGTTAAAGGGGTTGCACTCACACCACACCATAATCACTCCTGCATCTTACACATGCACTCCCACATCCAACTGACTAAGAGTTCCTCCATACATGCTGGCCATGCTACCACCTTTGCCGGTCAAGCATGTGGAGCTATGGAATTCCCTGAGACCCTCTCCTTTCCCCTATTGAGATGAAGGTTATCAGCTTCAATGTGCAAGGATTAAACAGCCCTGTTAAATGGGAAGCAGTGCTCTCTTAGCGGGAGCAGAAAAGGGTTGAGAACTGCCTCTTACAACAGACATGTCTCCTACTGAGGGACTGGCAAAGGCTAAAATCCTGACACATTCAGCAACAATATTCCTCCTCAGGCTCAGCAAAGAAGGAAGAGGTACCCATCCACATCTTTCATGTGGAGGTGCTCTGTAAATCTGTTGACATGAAGGGAAGGGCAGTGTTGATCCACGTAAAGCTTGGAGGACACCTAGTTATCATCGCTACTGTCTACAAAAAAAGATGAGCAATTTCTGAGAGATGTAGTACCGAGTGTCCTTCAATCCCTGGACTCCACAGTGCTTATAGGAGCAACCTCAATCTAGTGCTGAATAACAACTTGGACAGGTGGTATGGTCAGACGAGCGCCATCTACAGAGGAGGTTTGAAGTGGTTGCAAGAGGGCGGGTTATGAGATATATGATGGCAGGCACATATATACCTGAGAGACTACACATTCTACTCTGCAGCCCATAAAACATACGCATGTGTTGATTATTTTCTGGGTACCCCAATACTACAGGATCTACTGGGAGAGGTGAGTGTAGAACACATTTCATTGCATGATCACACTCCACTGATCCTGACCCTCAGAGTGAATGGAGCGAGGAAAGTTTTGGGCACATGTAGACAACAGAAACCAGACAATGCCTTGGCGATCTCGCAGGCCATAGCCAATTTTATGGAGACTGTGGCACCGGGGAGGCCCCATTGACACACCTTGGGAGACACTGAAGACAGTGGTCAGGGGCAAACTGATAGCTATCTCTGCATTTGAAAATATAACCTGGCAGGAGAAGTGACTGGAGCTGAAGGAACAGGTATGGGAACTTGAGACAGTAAATAAACACACAGGGACATCTAGATTGTGGTGCAAGCTTGTGCCAGCTCGATCCCAACTTAAGAAATTGGAACTGGACAAATGCTTCAGTCTGAAATTAATGAATTTATCTGGGGAGGGAAGAAACCATATCTGCCTCACACCCTTTCATACAGACATGTGGAAAAAGTGGGAATTTGAGTCCCTAATATCACTCAATACTACCAGGTGGTACAGCTGTACTATATGGTTGAGAGGAGCTATATCAAATTGGAGAAGCACTGGTGCTTCATGGACCAGGCAGTGACTGACACTCACATCTGGGAGGTTCAGTGGTTACCAGAGAAACACAACACCTGGGGACTTTATTCTTCCCTAATTATGTGAACCACTTTAGCAGTCTTGGACAGGGTGGTACTGTGTAATAATGGCACTGCAAAAAGGACTGGCATCATACCCCCTCCCTGATAGTGGCACTTTTCGACAACCCCAAGCTCCAGCTGAATTCCTTCCTCCGTGGCATATTTTACTCCAGTTAGGCAGCACAGCAAAACTGACTCACTCACACAGCTGTCTGCTGTGTGAAGAAGCATTTGCAGGATTCTTTCATTTGGCCTGGGCCTATCCAACCAAATTCAGGTTATGGTAGCCTGTTATAAAGGTCATTGTAGATATAACAGGCCACAGACAGGAGGCCCAGCCTTTAATAGTATTATTGAAATATCAAAAAGGGTCCCATTTGGAGATAGAAGACTGACGGCACAGGCTTTATAGATGGCCAAACTCAGGGTGGCTTATAATTAGGTCAAGCAGACTGTGCCCACAAAGGAAGAGGATTTACCTCTAGCTGAGAATAATTTAAGCATTTCATCTAACACTTTTTCGTACACTTTTGTCTTTTTTTGTGTAGTTCCTAAAGGAAGAGTGGCTTAGAGACCTGACAAAATGCAGTAACCATGCTGAAATGTACAGTAAGTATCTTTCAGTCGCCGACCTCAAGGCCTTAAGATTCATGGGCCTCTTTAAGGAATACAATTACTTGTGGTAGGGTAGTCTCCTTTCAAGTAAATTGAGTTCCTGGGCCTACCACAACTGGTCTGTCTGCTAGGGGAAGAAAACACCTCCCCACTCCCCGGCCATGGTCTCTGCTCTGAGAAATGTTCTCACACCTCTTTCACATGTACAAAATGGGTAATGTCAGGAGAGCTAATGTGAAGCAGCATTTCACAGGCAGATATTCTATTCTAGCAGTGAGCACTACCAGCAATTCTGTACTGTGTAATTAAAATTATAGCAGCCTTTCTTAGAAGTGCTGATCATGCCCATTACTATTGTGGCAGCCCTCATAAGAAATTCTGGTACTGGCTACCAGTGATGGTGTAGCAGTCGTGCTAGGACGTACTTGAATTTGCTAGAACTATCAATTACTAGCAGAGCAGCCCTACAAGTAAGTGCTGGTACTGCTTAGTGCTAATAAAGCACCTTTGCTTGGTATTTCCAACAACTAGTCTAGCAACATTTAGGAGCCGCATAAAGAATGGATGGTACAGTCCACTAGACGTCCAGCAACCCTGCTATAATGTGCAGAGAAGTGCTGGTACTGATGATCATGTGTGTAGCAGTTGTGCTCAGAAGTGGCAGAACTGACTGCTGCGCCGGGCCGGACTGGCCATAACGGACACCAGGCATTTCCTCGTGGGCCTCCAGGGTGGGGGCCAGTTTTGAACGCCTGGGGGCCGTTTTTGCAACCGGGGGCCTGTTTTGCAGCAATATCAGCCTCTGTAACAAAAGTGGCAGTGGTACTTCTAACTAGAATGCCCCTCCGTGGGGCAGGCTGAGGTGTTTGCCAACGTCAAATTCGGTTCCCAGTCCAGCCATGCTGCTGCTAGCACACCAGCCCTTGATAGAAAATTGGCGAGCTGCTGTTACTATCTAAAACTCATACAGCAGTCCAATTTGCCTACATTCGTTCAGTTTATTAGCAATATTGCAGATTTGTTAAGAAATGCTGGCATTGTCCATTAAAAATCTATCCACCCAACCTTGAAGTACTGGGACTGAAGGTATTTTATTCATTCACCCTCCATAAACCCCATGCACTCCAATGCTCTGTAGCAAGGTTTGCATCACATTTATCACACACATAGCAATCACGCTCAACAGTGCTCGTAAAGTTCATTACTGGTTTAGCAACTCTTCTGAGAAGGTCTGGTTTTATTCAGTACTTTTAGAGCAGTAATGTTCAAAATTGCTAGCACTGTCACACTAAAGGTGAAACTGGTTTGCTAAGAGGTTGGAATATTGTCCACCCTAGCATAGCTCCTCCAGAGACAAGTGTTGGTGATATAACATTTAAAATATGGCAGTCGTGTTGGAAAGAATCAATGCTGAAGTTTTGGCTTAATGGGGAATTGAATTGCATTTTTCCTTAACATTCCATGCATGAACCATTTTGTCTTTCACTCCACCTGATGTTTTCTTAAGAAAGTGGATTATTTGGTGGGGCAGTTGGGGTGGACCAGCCACCAGTAATAGAGTTGCATACTTGTAAAGTCAGAAAGACAAAAGTTGGAGCCTTTCTGGTTGTCGCCTAACAATTACTTATGGCAGGGTAGTCGCATTTCAAGAAAATTAAGTTCCTGGGCCTACCACAACTGGTCTTCCTAGGTAGCTTAAGAAAACACCTCCTCACTCCCAGTCCATTGTCCCTGCTCAGGGAGCAGTTTGTATACCTCTTTCACACGTACAAGCTGGGTAGTCTCTAAAGAGCTAAAGCAAGTTAGCCTCTAGCAGCTTAAGACAGAGTTAAGGTAACTTTTTTAAAGTTATATTTCCCATATGTTTAATAACAATCCAACTTTACCATAAGATTGCATTTGTATTAAATATATGAATACGTCTTTGAATGGAGTCTGTATCCAGTCTAAGTAAAATGTTATAGATTAAAGAGCATAAACTATAAATTGAGTTATTTTTATGTGCCAGTTATAGCGTGACCAGTGACAATATTATTTTGGGCTTAGTCACTGGGGGAATATGCAATTTCTAATTTTGCGCATGTGCTACTCTTAAATATTATGCACCTCATGTGGGCATCACAATGTGCTTAGGAACGACTTATTTAATATTTTAAATCAGGTTTGCTTCCTGTCAAAAGGATGATTTTGAGAGGTCTGGCATGCAGAGCTTCTGCTTTCTGCCTTCAGGCCTGAATCAATGTTTTCACTTGTCACAATAAGTGCTGCAGCCCCATCAGGCATTTAACTCTCCATTCCATGGGTGTAGCGTCAACTGCATATGCTATGGTCTTATAGGAGAGTTAAATAGCACAATCAAGCATTAGCCAGTTGTTACATGTTTTATGGGTCAGAGCACACTGAGCACTAGAAAGCAGTACTCCAGTCTAAAAACCCGCAATATGATTAAGCAAAAATGGGATGATACACAAAAAGGAGCGTTTTTTCACATTATCTCTGCTATCAAATGTTGAGTGCCCCAAAACAGTAGATTAACTCTGAAGGAGCAGGTGATATTCATTGAAGAGCGTTTAAGTACCAAAAAAACATAAGAGGAAGAATAAATACTTGCCTCCCATCATTGTATTGTCATTATGTTCACTCTTTGCATCTAATGCTTATTTACCTTTGCTTGGTTTTTGTCATTTTATTGCTACGCAATTTGTAGGTGATATTGCATAAAATAGGTAAATATGCTAACAATATGGTATTCATAGAGAGTAAGTGGAGATTATTCCGTCCAAGAAGCACTAGATTCAACAGCATAGTAAGCAAGCAGAATTCTTATATTTTGCACCAGTAGAGTGCCCTTTTTCCCAAAAGAGAGGCGTCATTCGGAGAACAGAAAGGCTGTGTACAACCTAGAAAACGTTTTTTGGAAGAACTCTAATCTAAAGGGAAAAACTCACATTACTGCATAGTTTAAGGGCTAGGCAAAAAAATCTATCTCTTCCCCTCCCTCCTCCCCACTTAAATGCTTGCTTCCCATTAAATGTTAGGAGCTGACCCTTGACTCATTGCCTAATGAACTTAAGGCACAGGCTATTTGAAGAGCAGGAAAATTACTTCAAAGGTAGCAAATGCAGCACACAGTGAAAAAGGAAAAAACGAGGAGAAAAGAAAACATTTCTCCGCGTTGCACCTCGCAACACCACCCTTAGGGTAGCGTAGCACACTGACGGATTTCCAGAATTACGATTCCTCCCAAATCTGGAAATGTGTCTGTTTCCATGGGTGTTGTGTGGGAACACGCAAAGCAACACCCATGGAACGCCCCTTTCACGCAAAGTGCTGCGTGTAAAGGGGTCATATTTACAAGGACAGGAAAAGCCAAGTATGGTGGCTTTTCCTGTCCTTGTAAATATGGAGCAGTGAAATACACCACCAGTACGGCTTGTAAATCTGCCCCTAGATTTCCCCAGGGACACTTTCATAAACCGGGCCTAAAATGTAAAAAGCGATGCTCTGCACGACTCCTAATGTTTACTACCTTTTGCAGCATCCTGCAAGGAATTCCACTAGATGCGCGTAATGCACACAACTGAAGTGAGGCTTTGTTTAATACACGTCAACGCCGGTTTTTTCGTTCTTGTTATTTGTAACTATACAACAAAGTTACCGTTTCTGCATCTAGATATGGGGAATGTCCGGAAAAGCACGTAATATGCAGTGATGTTCTGCCAAAGATTTCCAGTTTGATTTTAAAATCAATGTCATGCTCGTTTTATACAGCGTTGGGACAGTTGCGCTGTTATAATAACACACATTTGATTATGTTGTAACGTTATATTGTATTCTAAGCATTTTCCCTGAAACATTAATTATGGCAGTGTACCGTACATGGCTTGCATAATGCATTACACTTAGAAAATGCTAACATCACTTTATATTCGTCGATTACGAATGGAGAGAGTGTGGGTGAGACTCGTTTTCCTCTTTGGCGCTGTACCAATTTTTCTGAAAGATGCACTTAGCCTACGTGTAATGTACTTAGAGCTATTATGAGCAGAGAGTCTTCCCAAGTAACACTGCATAACAGTGTAATGATAATAATAGCCTGTCTCAAGCCTATTAGGGTCGGCAAATGCGGTACGAAGCTGCCTTTCATGGTGCCCACCCGCACAATAATGTAGAACCAAAGGATGTACAATTTTGAAGGGCAGTTCGAGTTCAGCCTTATTCAGGTACTCCAAACTGTAGCCTACCAGATTTCATGCTGAAACTTTGAACAAATGAAGTATATTTTTACACAGAGCTTTACAGTAATAAATGAGCATTGCGTTGCAAACGGCACGTTTACTTAAGGTAAATGCTGTAACCCCACGGACATATTACCCACTGTGACGCCTTTTTTTTTATAAATTATGGAAAAATGGAAAAAGGGAACTCGGGGTAGTTGCACAGTTTGGGTGGAGAGCAGCTCTGAAGCGATGCGTAGGGTACAGAGACAATCGTGAAGGCAGCGTGTCGAGAAAGTATTTATTTACGCAGATGATACAGGAAACAGGTCTGCGCAACACTGTATCCCCAACCGCCCCCACCTTCTCGAGCCTCGTACATCTCAGAGCCTTGGCGTTCTTCTATGACCATGCATTCGCGCATAGAACCAGCAACACAACACATCCCCCTTCTTTATTGCAACAAAACACAACCACATCCCCCTCCCCAAAATATAAAGTGAAAGGAATGTCATGTGTAACAATGAGGAAGGAAAGAGAGAAAAGAAAGGAAAAAAATAAGCAACGTGAGGCAGACAAAGAAGCAAACGAGACAAAGGAGAAAGAAAAGAAAAAAAACAACAGTATGAATCAGAACAGATTGAGAAAAGCAAGGATAAAACAACTATGTTGAAATATTAGATAAACACTAGACCAATAAAAGAAAGAAGAATTATTTGTTTAACCAATCAGGTGAGATTATCTTCCTCTTGCAACTCTCCACTGTTGAAGAGTTCTCCGTAAGACCATCAGGTCCCACATTTCTGGAGTCCTGGTTCCGCTGACTCCCCATGTTATTGTCCTTACTTTCAACTGTCCTCGCACTGTTAAGGACACCATCCATACCTGCACTATTCTCCACATTGTTATTCAACCCAGTAACACCCATTGCCGCTTGGACCCCACTATTTTGAAAAATATTCTCCAACCAGTCAGTATTGTTATTCCTTGGTCCCTTCACACCTAAGGTCTCCTCAGTATCATTCTTCTCCTTGTTCCTTATAGCCACCCTCTTTAGATTCCATACCTTACCACTCCTCAGACGAACTGCACTCTTCAAAACCTCAGCCACTTCTTCTGGTTCAAAGAATTTACTGTCACATTTTTTACAATGGTAGATCTCTTCACCTACACCCAGTCGCCCAATCTCACTTGTACGGGTGTAACTCCATTGATCCTGTCATAATATAAGTTGATCCTTACTGGTTGGTGCAGAGAGCCCAACAATGTCCTTCACCAACGATTGTTTCAGTCTGGCACCATCCTTACTGATGACATGACCCAAACAATTTACACTCCTTTCTGCAAATGTGCATTTGTTGATCTCCACAGCTAACCCAACATCCTGTAACACATTCAAAACTTTCTTCAATCTTACATCATGTGTTTCTCTATCCTCTGCACCAAGATGTCATCCGGAAAGAACAATACTTCCCCCCTCCTTCCGAAACAGTTTATGCATTAGTCGCTGGATAACTGCAGCAGTGGATGCTAAGCCAAAAGGCATACTTTTAAACTGGTAACATCCGAACGGAGTGAGGAAGGCTGTGAGTTTCCTCGATTCTGGCATAAGTTGGATCTTAAGGTAATCCGATGATAAGTCTATGGTTAAAACATATGTTGCGCACTTTAAGGATGATACCATTTCCGTTACCTTAGGAAGTGGAAATTGATCAATGAAAATTCAGTTAAGTGGCGCAAGTCCACAAACAGACACATTTTTCCATTGCTCTTGTGTGCTGCAACCACTGGCAAAATCCATTCTGGACTCTCTATTTGCTTTATAACATCCAGCTCAACCAGTGTGTCTAACTCCTCAGACACATAATTAGTAACATCCTCGCTTTGTGTATTTTAGGGGTTACATTAATTTTTAGTACGATCTCGTGCTCCAACCCTTTTAACAACCCTAATTATTTACTGAAGACTTTTGGAAACGTTTCTGCCATGAGTGTACTTAATCAGCTCCCATCATCTACCACCAACACCTTTTTCTCACTGTTGGGATCAAGGACAATTTGTAGCTTTCCTTGATCCACCCATCCTAATACAGATGGTTCTTGTGTGGCTACATATAGCTTACCAGTTGTCTGCCTGTCTTCAAAAGAAAAGAGCAACTGTCTAATTCCTAATATTTAAATGTTTTCCCCTGTGAAACTCTCAAGAATAATATCAGATGGAAACAGTTGAGACCCAATTTTTCCATGAAAATCACTCTCCCAAACTTTCTCATTCACAATTGTGGATGGAAGGCCTGAGTCTGCATACATTTTAATAGGAACTTCGTCTATTAATATGTCACACATAGGTTTGTTCTTGCTCACTCCTCAATTCACATTATGACACATTTAGTGAAGTGTCTGGTGATCCCATATTTACTGCATTTCTGCCTCATCGCTGGGCAGTTCTTGTTATAAGCCAGATGGTCCCTACTGCCATAACGGTAACATCTTCTGTCAATATCAATACACTTGTCTTTAGCTTTTGCCTTCTGATCTTTAGAAGGTGCTTTACTCCTGGAGTTCTGTACTTTATAAATGCCCTGCATGACTTTTCGCAACTCTGACTGTTTTAACTCCATGGCACATCTTCCTGACATTTCAGCCATACGGACGGTCACTAACACTTCCTCCTGTGGCGAATCCCCATTTGTCCACAGTCTTCCTTGGATGCCTGCTTTGCTTGCATGCCTAACTAATTGGTCTCTTATCAAATCATCATGGAAATTGCCAAATTTACAGTCAATAGCCAATTTTGTTAATTCAGCCACAAACGTATCCATAGACTCTTCTTTATTCTGTTTCTGTTGAAAGAATTTGTAGTTCACAATGCCTAGGCATACCTTAGGCAAAAAGTAATGATCTAAATCTTTCAAAGATGATGTATATACATTGATGTCCCCACCTATTGCAACCTAAGGCACCCTATTTTATACTTTAAGAGCGACACGTCCCAATGAAAGCAAAAAAAATCCTCTTCTTTTGCTCCATTGACATTGCATTTACCTCATCAATTGCACAAATGTAATTGGAGAAATAATCTTTCCATTCAACCCACTTCATATGTGGATCTGTTCCTGATGCCCAGAATTCATGAGGAGGACTGATGATGAAGTTTTGCAAATCCATCTTGGCCTACTTGCTTATTAACTGAGTATATTTTCTCAAATTGGTTTCAGTTCCAAGTTCTTTGTTATGTCTTTGTGCCCAAATATTCTTTAGATTCCTCAATATGATTCAGAATCCCAAAAGAAAGCAAAAGCCTTTGTCTGTTTCCTGACAGTGCAAAGTGCTCCAAGTGTAGCATTTGTAGCGACAACTCTTGCTCTCCTGTAACTATGCATGAGTCGCGTTACTGTGGCAATAAAGATAATGAAGTGAGAAAAAATAAAATCAATATGTCCACCACGGCAGGTCACGTTCTGACATTGAGGTCGTAGAGGTTACCATTGTGTGATGACGGCCCGTAGAGACAGCAGGTGACATGTTGATGCGCATTCAGGCAGTGGAAGCGCAAACCTGGAATGCTGCTTGCTGCTTGAAAAATGCAGCTGAGGTAAGAGGTTGGCCTCCCTGTTCATGCGTGCTTCACATCTTCAGCTTCTGCAACACACAAATTTCTCCACAATTATATATACATACTCCCCCCTGCCCTCCGTTATTCGACACTACGCTTCCATTCTTCGTTGGGTGTTCAGTACCTCCATTTCCACCGTGACGCGGTGAAATCAGTTACTTGAAGATGAACACCACGAGTGCTGCCCCCACCCGTCACTAAGTTGAATACAGGAAACAGGTCTGCTCAACGCTGTATCACCAACCGACTCCACCTTCTTGAGCTTGTAAATCTCATAGCCTTGGTGGTTCACTAACACAACATCGATGTAATAAATATCGATGTAAAAATGATTTAGTAAATAATATAGACAACAAAAATATCGACACCTATACTTAAACAGGTAAGTACAAAAATATTGACTTCAAAATATTGATGTAAAAAAATATAGATGTATAAAATATATCCTTTAATATAAAATAAATTAATATATATTAAATATTAAATTACATTTTAGTAAAATAAAATAAATTTAAAATATATTTTAATAAACTATAACGAATCAACATATTAAATAAAGATAAACCTACAAGCATAATTATTTAAAGATATATATTTACTTTAAAACAATTAATTAACTATTATTTTGAATTTATGTTAAAAGTAAAAAAAATAAAAAATAAAAATATATTTCAATGATTTAAAATAAAAAAATAAAAAAATCTATAATAAATTAAAACATTAAAGTATTAAAACATATTTAAACTTACATTTAACAATACAGTCAGTGCAACAGTAGGGAAAGTGTTGGATAGCAGAGGGGTAAAAATTACTATTCCAACTCCAGTGAGTGCAACAGTAGGGAAAGTGTTGGATGGCAGGGGGGTAAAAATTACTATTCCCACTCCAGTGAGTGCAACAGTATGGAAAGTGTTGGATAGCGGAGGGGTAAAATGTATTATTCCCACCACAGAAAGTGCAACAGTAGGGAAAGTGCTGGATAGCTGAGGGGTAACAAATGCAAAAAGAACAGTTGATGGACAGAATGCAGAACAATGTCATATATTAACCCTAGTACAGCGATCTGGGCTTAAATCCATTGTTTTTTTGCTCACATGCCATTCCAGTTTAAAACCCAGCATATGCAAATCAGTCTTTGACCCTGTGCCTCATGGGAACAGTCCAGCCCGAACTGCCAAACCAGGTCCTCCCTGGACTGGAAACAAGCATCCAAGGACCGGTTTTGGGGTTTCACCCCTCATCAGCCAGGAGAGGACGAGACTCATATCTGGACATGGCAGTTTGGGCTGGACTGTTCCCAAGAGGCACAGGGCCAAGACTGATTTGCATATAGCTGGGTCTGAACTGAGGTGGTGAAGTGAGCTAAAGAATGATGATGGATTCAACCCAGATCTGTGACTGGGGTGAGTGCCTGAAAAGTTTCAGCTCTCCGTCCATCATTTCCTTGTGTTTGCTTGGATAGCTGAGGGGTAAAATTTTTTATTCCCACTCTGGTGACTGCACCATTAGGGAAAGTGTTGATTAACGGAGGGCAAAAATTACTATTCCCACTTCCACAAAGTGTTGGATAGCAGAGGGGTACAAATTACTATTCACAATCTAACAGTTAAAAAAAAAATATATATATATATATATATATTACAAATTAAGATATATTATAAACATTAATAAATACATTTTCAAAAATTTAATAAAAACATATAAATATATAAAAAGAAAACATATTATAATATTAATTACATATAACAAATACCTACAAATATCATATAAAATAAATTGTAAATACATTTAAAAAAAAATCTTTTGAACTAGAAAATATTTACAAACAAAAACATTAATTAAAAAACTAAATGCATTTATTTTATTTCCTACCCTATAACACCACACCAATAACAAAACACACTTCAACATTTTAAATTGAATTTAATTCCATAATTAACGTAATTAATAATCAATTCAAAAATATTATTTTAAAAAAACAAATAAACATTAATTAACTACACACATTTTAACACTATAATGTCCACAACACACACCTAAATTAAACTATAAAAAAACACAATTCAAACTATTAAATAATTATAAAGTAATTAAAATCTATTATTACCCACCCCTTCAAAAGTAAAAGCAACACAAACAAAAATAAACAATTACCCATTATAAATATCAAATAATTAACATGAAGTACCACTATATATTAATTAATTAAACATAAATTATTTCCCATTCATTACCCCTATAAACACCACAACACACCCCTCCAATTAATTACACAATGACCATAATATATTTTTAATACATTTAATTTATATCAATAGAAAAAAAAATCTATTTAACACCCTTTACCCCTATAAACTCCAAAGCACACACCTAAAATTAATTACACAACTACCATAATCAATTAACCAATGAATTAATCATAATTAATTAACAACCAACTATTAATTCATCAATTAAAAAAAAATTACTTCCCACCCTTTACACCTATAAACACCAATACACTCCTAAAATTAATTACATGATCACCATAATTAATTACCAATTGAATAATAAAAATGAATTAACAACGGAGAGGGCGAGGCCAAGCTGCGGACAAAGATGGCCACGTATCTGTGGAGCTCTGGCAAAATCCCCAATAAACATCAGCCTTCTGACGGTAGCGGCACCCTAGCACTGGCGAGCGTCCTGACGATGGGCATCGCAATGACCCTTACCTGGCTGAGAACGGAGGCATCAAGCTGGAGATATGAGCGCCTGTATCTGCTGGCCTGGGAGAGGCATGGTGATCGAGGAGCCGGTGGCTCGAGTTCGCTAGGATTCAGCGCTGTACTTCATTGACGCAGGCCTGGGCTAGCTTGGGGGCTCGGCACGCCCGGCGCATTAACCTAAGATGGCCACGCATCGACATTGTTGTGTCGTGCACTGAAGCGGCAACTGGAGGAAGGACAACGGCAGTAGAGGCACCCCCCCTGGATCAAGTGAGAAAGCAGAGTTCTCCTTTTTTCCCCTGGGACCCCCGGAAGAATCGCGGTCAGTAATGAGGAGCAGCGAGAGGCCGGATAGCAAAGATGGCAGCGCCATCACTGGGCTCCCCGCACGCATGCAACTGAATGGCAGGAGTGTGAAGAGTGGCTGTGACCCGGCGGGGTGCCTCTCATTATAGCAGAAAGTGCACACAACGGAGTGGATGCATGATGACCCAGTTAGGATCACATTGGTGTCCAGAGTTTCCCACTGACAGCGGGACATGGCACGATAACAGGGGAGACCCGGGCTCGGGGTTAGCACATGGGGATTGTGACCCCTAGTAACCAAGCCCTACCGGAGAAGGTTTAAAAGAATACAGCTGCCGTGTAGCCCACACAGAACATTGGGTGATACGAGTGACTGAGGTCCCTCGCTACACGTGGAAGCGGTGAGGCAACCAGCTGAGAGGGGGTGGCCCTTGTTGGGCCCTGGTCCATCCTTGCACTGTGGACACATCAGAGCACTGGAAGAGTACACATCAATAGGCCAGGGAGTGTGCTTTGAGCCATCGAATATACCAGACAAGGAGGGTCATTGGCAAAAGAGACCCCAAGCAGAGAAAGCTCACCTTTCGGATGCCACAAGCACATTAATGGCGGAAGGAGGTGACGCTGCAGGTCCCCTACAGACGAACCCCCAGAGTAACGAAGCGCTAATGTCAGAGTTGCAAGCAGAATTCAAGGCGCTTGATAAGCGCTTTGACTCACTGGACAAACAGCTTGATAAAATTGGGGCCCAGCTGGATCAGCATGAAGGTAGGCTCGAGAAAGCTGAGGGCAGGATTTCGGACCTTGAAGACGGCGCCGCGCAAACTCCAAAAAAGATTGAGAGTCTGGAAAGGGTGCTTAAAACAATTGCTATCAAGAATGAGGACTTGGAGGCCAGAGGAAGGTGAAATAATGTTGCATTATGTGAGTGCCAGAGTCCACGAATACGGGCCAGTTGGATGGTTTTGTGGAAGGGTTGCCGGTTGAGCTGTTAGGCCGAGAATCCTTGGCTTCTAGATTCATTGTTTAAAGAGCACATTGCACTCTAGCCCCTCGACCTAATCCTGGCTGTCCTCCACTCCCCGCAATGGCAAGGCTTCTCAATTTTAGGGACTGGGACACTGCATTGCGTTTAGCTCGAGAGAAAGGAACGTTGGACTGGCAGGGATCAGCTATAGCTTTGTACCCAGACTTTACGGTAATGATACAGGATGCTCATAAGAAATTTGCTGCAGTCAAACTTGCTTTGAGGAAAGCGGCTCTGAGGTACGGCATGTTGTATCCTGCAAGACTCAGAGTGGACGTGGATGGTCGGTCTCGAATTTTTGAAACACCTGCTACAGTGCAAGAATTTCTTCAAACCTGGGATGTGAATAGGCATCAAAGGATGTCCACGACACCGGATCGCTCACCTGGGAGGCCGGACTCTGGTGCCAGCCCCAATTTCTTTTCAGCCAGCTGATGGACTACCCGCTATGATTATGGTTGATGAGTATTACCTGTGCTTTACTGCATTGTTGAATATTGGGGTGTTGTCGGGAGGGGAGGCTGATTTAAATACGTTTTCTTTATTGATAGCATGCAATAGGGGAAAAGGCGTAGCGTTGTCATCCATCCAGTGCTTAGGCACCTATATTGTTTGTGTGTTGCGATTTTCAGTATTATGATTACTTGACTGTTTGGGAGTCAGGGTTCTTCCCTAGCGAAGACTGAGGGGATGGGAGGGGGTGGGAGGGATGGGTTAAACTCACAGATTTGTTTTCTTTGCAAACTTGTAGACACATGCTCAGAATATATGTACTGATCTTGAGACTGAATAGTACCTTAAATACCAAATTGAAGAATTAAGCATGGCAATAATGTTGTTGATGCCATAGCGTTGATGTCTTGGGATGTGGGGGGACTTAAAGACGCTCGGAAGAGGAATTAAGTACTACACTATTTACAGCGTCACAATGTTGACATTGCCTTCCTGCAGGAAACCCACTTGTCGCCGCAAAACCCCCCCAAATATGCTTCTAGCTGGGGCATAAATTGTTACTTTGCTAGTTACAGCACTTACTCTAGAGGGGTTGCCATTTTAATCCACAAGCGAGTACCATTAAGAGCTGTAGAGGTATACTTAGATCAGGCTAGTAGGTTCCTACTAGTAAAAGGGTGGCTATTAGGGAACACAATTCTATTTGTTAATGTATATGCTCCAAACATTGACAACCTGGAATTCTTTATTGACCTACATGCCAGCATTGACAGGATGGGCGCAGACCGGGTGTGCATGAGTGGGGATCTGAATATTTTATTGAACCCACAGCTGGATAGTACAGCCAACACTTCAGATACAAAGTCAAAAGCCAGGCAACCCTTGACAGGATTGTTAGAGGCATATCAAATGATTGATGCTTGGTGTCACTTACATGCAGTAACGCCGATGTACACGCAATATGCGGCGCCATATAATACGTGGACAAGACTGGATTATTAAGTCCTTAGCCCTGATGTGGCTGTATGGCTGGTAGAGAACGAGCATCTGCTGCATACTTTGTCGGACCATGCCCCAGTTACGGTGGGACTGAGAATCCCTGGCTGAGGGGTTCGAGCCCAGTGGTGGCGGTTCCCCGAGATGGCACTGTGTGTTTCAGTATTTGCAAGCGAATTGGGTCAGGCCATTGATGACTGCTTTGAACTTAATGAGGGCTCAGTGGACACTAATGGGATGCTGTAGGAAGCATTTAATAAGGGGGGTGTATATCAAAGGGGGCCGTAATACTTAAGGACCTACATAATACCCTATCCAGAATTGAGGGGCAGTGAGGGGATATTGATAAAGAACGAGGAGATGCTCAGACGGCCTCCGGGCTGAGGCGACGGGTGGCACTCCTGGCTGAATTCCATGAGGCCGCAGAAAGGGAATCACACTATTTAGGGAAGTATACAGTTGCCAGGAGGTACGGGGAGGGGAAGAGTCCAGGCCGCATGTTGGCTAGATTGATTCAGCCCCACAGGATCCCAGCGTATGTAACCAACTTGATTGGGGAAGAAGGTGAAACTATAACCAATTGCAAAGGTATAGAGACCAAAATATTATTGTGTTAAAAAGATTTATATACTACTAAAGTCTCCTTGGATGCTGATACTAGTAATGCCTCTTTGGATGAAATAGTGTTAGTGTGGCTGGAGAATGCACATAGGGAATTCCTGGCTGAGCCATTTATGGTGGATGATGTGGTTCAAGCAAGAGACGCTATGGACGGGTCCAAGGCCCCCGGTCTGGATGGCTTTTCTTGCAGTTTCTATAAAGCCTTCAAATGGACACTGGCCCCCCATCTGATAGATGTTTATCAGGAAGCAATAGAAATGGGTGTACTCCCCCTGACTCTCCGCAAGGCATTTATCACACTAATATCTAAGGCAGGTAAGGACCCCAAGAGTTGTGGCTCGTACAGGCCGCTATCCTTATTGAAGTTGATTATAAGATTCTGGCGAAGATGCTGGCTACCAGGTTGGCCCTGATAGTTGATCAACTGATCTCGCCCGCCCAAGCAGGGTTCATTCCACATAGGTCCACTGCCCTGAACCTTTGTACTTTGTTTGCCACATTACACAGGATCTCACCTGCACTACCAGCAGCTGCATTGCTTTTAGATGCCGAAAAGGCCTTCGATTCATTAGAGTGGCCCTTTCTCCGGGCTACATTGGTAAGGCTGGGGATGCCGCCCAGGTTCATAGCGGTGGTCTTGCTATTTTACACTCTTCCGTCAGGCCGAATCCCAGTGAAAGGAATGTTAACAGCCTCCTTCACTCTGTCAAGGGAATCGCACCAGGGGTGTCCTCTCTCTCCGTTGCTATTTGTAATTGCGATGGACTCCCTGGTGCGTCACCTCCAGGATAATAATTTTCACAGGGGCATACAATTCAAGACGGGCCCATTGTTGATCACAGTATATGCCAATGATATAATTTTATATGTGCGGCACCCGAATGAAAACCTGGGGCCTCTTTTGCAGAAGAACTCCTTAAGTGCTCTATCGGGATTGCACATACACTTGGGTAAGTCTGACATTTTCCCATTGACAGAGGCCCCCTGTGACTGGGACACTGAATTGGCTTTGAAATGGTGCAATGATTCGGTCAAATATCTGGAGATAAGCATCCACAGGCCTCCGGCCCAAATACTCCAACTTAATTATGGTGCTGCCATGGAGAAATTAGATGGTAAAATAGAGAAGTGGCTTAAACTCCCCTTGGCCATGGCTGGCAGGATAGCGTTGATCAAGATGGTGGTTGTTCCAGAATATTCCAATTCCACTATATAAGACCTTCGCCACGCCTTGCACTAAATTAAACCGATTGGTGTGGGAAGTCAAACAGCCGAGGATTAGCTGGGACACTTTAACGCTACTGAATGAGCGGAGGGGTTTGGAATTCCTAATTTTCGCATATATTACCTGGTTGCTCAGTGTAGCTTTTCCAGACACTGGTTTCACTTTGACTCATGGATTCCATATTCACGCCCCAAAGCAGATTTATGTAATCCCACCCCCTTGTCTCCTTTGCTCCCGTCTGGATTAAAAAGAGACCCAGTGGACATACAGACACTGTCAATGAACAGTTGGGCCTGGATGCAGTTGGCTCGAGCTACAGGAACTCAGTTGCTGTACTCCCTGGGTCTCCTGCTTGCTGGGAGCATCTGGGTACCCATTTCCAAAGAGGTCACAATGCACCGAACCTTAACTAAATTTAATTTAAGCTCAATTGTGGATGTGTTTCCTGATGAACACATGTTCTCCAGGGAAGAAGATGGAAGATTCCAGGGAGCCACATTCCTTGATCAGTTCAATTTGTGTAGATTACAGAGAGCATTTGGATCCTCGATTCCGAGTTACCCCTTGGAACCACAGGAGTTCCCTCCACTGACTCTGCTAATTAAGGATATAACCGGTGAGCACCTCATTGCTAGGATGTATAGGGTGTTGATAGCTATGCTCCCAGTTAGGGACGAGGGGATACGTGCAGCCTGGGAAAGGGATTTGGGTGCTCCTCTTACTGATGCACAGTGACAGATGTTTTGCGAGCAGACATGTAAAGTTTCATTCAACCATAAACATAAGATATTAAACTTTACTTTTCTATGGCGAGCCTACGTCTCTTCTGCCAAATTTCACCTGATGACCCCACTGCTCCGGCCCACCTGTCCCAAATGTTTTGCCCAGATGGCTGATTTTGCGCACATGGCCTGGACCTGTGTCAAGGTGGGGTGATTTTGGTCTCAAGCATTTTTGTGAGTTATCGAAAATGACCGGCTTGGGCCTTCCCCCGTCACCTATGCAGGAACTGTTGGGTCATGTACAAGGGATCGCTAAGCCATATAAGCATTTCAGTGCAATTGCATTATTGTTAACAAAAAGAGAAGTGGCAACTCACTGGGGGAGTAAATACCTACCAACATTGAAGGGTTGGATGTTCAGCATGTCATATTGTAATACTACCAGTAAGATATACGTTACAACACCCGGTGAAAATTACTTCCCACCCTATTCCCCTATTAACCCACAACCCGCTATGGTACTAAAAATATTAAATTCAAATAAAAAAAAATAACTTCTAAAAATCTAACACATATATTAAAAATACAAACAATTCTTATACCAAAAAAATACATAACATACATTTAAAACATATACTAAATTACATAACAGTAATTAAAAAATTGATATTTTTAACAACTATATTTTTGCAAACGATATTAAACACTTTGATATTTTTAAAATCGATATTACTTATCTTAATTCGACATTCTTGATCACGACATTCTTGCTGTCGATATTTCTGAACCACGATATTTCTGACTCAATATTTGTGCAACTCGATATTTTAAACTCGATATTCTGTCTGCACACCAGCCTTGATGTTCTATGTGCATACATGCCATGCCCATGGACATTGCATCATGTGCATAAAATGAGCAACACAACAAGCTTCTTTATGTGGAGCACGCGACAACACCACCAACACACTGAATCTGCTCATCACAAATGTCGGTTTTTCTAGCAGTGTGTTTAAGCATAGGATTAGGACAGTGCCATCCATATTGAGCTAGAAAAGGACAACGTTTTTACAGCAAAGTCTTTAAGCATAGGATTAGCAAGACCTGAAAAATTATAGCAGCCTTTTTTTACTCTAGACACAGCATTACAGTTTTTGATTGATAAAACACCACCCAGACCAACCTGGAATGAATTAAAGCAATCCCTGTTTTGCTCTATTTAGAGGTCAACAAAACAATACAATTGTCAGTACTGATACTCCTTTATGAAATCTTCGCTGCGGTGCATGAAAAAATCTATGTCAGCCTGAAATAACAATTTGACTTTTCTTTAATTCTCAGAAGAAGTTTATTTTCTTTTTTCAAGACAACACTTCCTTTTGATTTTTAGAGACAATTACAAAACATTCAAATACAAAAATATATACAAGATTTACATCATAAAGGAGTGTCAGTACTGGCAATTATATTGTTTTGTTTTTCAAGGGCTCAGCCTTACTGATTGGAGCCAAGACCCATTGTTGTTCTTCTATTTAGAGCTCATCACGGAAGTAAAGCTTGGTCCAGACATATGGGAGGAAAGCACTCAGTATAGGTCAAGACAAAATCTTTTCAGCGTTAGATTGCCGCACAAATTATGCAAAAAGAATGCAGGGAAGTTCCCAAGGTTGGATGAAGACCAACATTTAAGGAGAGCAGATTCAGAGTGTTGGTGATTTTGTAGCGTGCTAAAAATAAAGGAGCTGCTCTCCGCCTAAACTTGGGAACTACATAGAGTTTCCTGCTTTCTTTTATGCATAATTTGTGCAACATTCTAAGCTTGAAATTACATTGTCTTTACCTGTACTAGATGCACTCTTGTGTCTGGATTAAGCTATTCCTCGCTGATAAAGTTAATCAGTTATAGTTATTTCAAATGACTATTAATTGTGGCCTAAAGTAACTATAACTCACTTCCCCGCTACACACCATGTTGTCATCAATATTGTTATTTCATATGTTGCAGTGATGTTGTCAATGATGTCATAGAACATGTCATGAGTGATATAGGATTGGAGGTAACTAGCAGTGCATGTCAAAGGCATGAGTTGTAGAGCACGAGTTAAAGGTACTTGATGTGAATTTACCCTGCACATTTTAGTGGTTTTATTTGTTTAAAACATTATATACCCGATTCCGATCTCGTTCGGAAAGCAAACCGAATGACTCATGTTTGGAATGCTTTCCATTCAACTCATGTCAGGGGAGTCTGACCAAACAAGTACGATGCATTTGAATGCATCCGGATATGATTCGGTCAGACTCCCATTGAAGTCAATGGGAGTCTGGCCGAATCATATCCGGATGCATTCAAATGCAGGTTCCAAACCGAATGATTCATGTTTGGAATGCTTTCCATTCAACTCATGTCAGGGGAGTCTGACCGAACAAGTACGATGCATTTGAATGCATCCGGATATGATTCGGTCAGACTCCCATTGACTTCAATGGGAGCCTGTGTACCGAACGCGTACACAGGCTTCCATTGACAAAAGGGGTGGTTGGGGATCATCATGCACCCTGTGGCGCCCCGCCCATGTGCCTGCCACAATGTGCATGGCCTGAAAAGGGGGACTCATGAGTACCCCCACGGGCATGATTCAGAGGACCCGAGTAAAGGGGGGCCTACTAGGGGCCCCCAAAGACTGATTCCGGCAGCCTTTTCAATCTGCCGAAAACAAATCGTAAATGCTGTCCGAATCATTCATCATACTTGCTTGCTTTGAAAACATACTCCATAGAGCTGTATGATTCAGCTCCGGAGGGCTCTATCTCTCCGTATGCCTTCCGGAACGATTTTGTAAGCGCTGAGTGTTTCCAGGCATCGTACTTGGTCGTTCTGAATTGGGAACGAGTCAGTCAGAAACAAGGGATCCGGATCGGTTTAGATAAAACCAAATCCGATTCAGAGCCCTTCCGACCGAGATGGGAATTGGGCCCTCAGTTTTAACTGACATTTTTACATAACCTCTTTTTAACCTTTGTTTTTCAGTGAATTCGAAGTTTTTTTTTTATATGAAGTAATATATTATTACAATTTCTAAATATAATATCAGTTTAACCTGTGTTTTTTTCATTGAATTTTTACAGTGACAAATATCATAGAGAAAGGTAGCATCCCTTGGTGATTCGTTGACATGAAATCACATGTCTTCCAAATAACTGGAAAAAAATTCAACTGGTTGAGCATAGAACAGGCAGGCGTTTGAAATTTACAAAATGTAAAGCTTGTGAATATGGGGTATAGCAGTGGTTCCCAAACTTTTTCAACCCACGGCTCCCATGACCTATTGGGCATTGCCCGTGGTTCCCTACTGTTACTTTTTTTTAGGGTGGGGGGATGTAAGCCCGTCCTCGGGAGTACTTGCATTTTTCTCCCTGAAAATAATTGGAATGAAGCTGATTAAGGTATTTTTATCATATACGCAGGGTATTTCATATTACTAAAGGCGCTGCTAATAAAATATTTCTAGTTACACTTCTTTGCCCTCTCAAACTTTTTTATGCAATTTACAGTGCTAGATAGCATCCCTATGCATGTAGGCCCCATTGCCAAAGTGTTTCTGTGCTTAAAGAATATTTGCATGCACTTCCATTTCTACCAATATCATACGTGCCAACACACCTGTCTCAGCACGATTTTTTTAAACCACATGCAGCTTAATTTTCGCTGTCTCCTCCCTAACATTGCCTCCAAACCAATGCAAGGCAAATGAAGTCCTTTGATTTTTTTTTAAATGTCCCTCTTTCTTGCTTCTAAATAGTGGCATTATGCCGTATATGGTGTCTTACTTCCCTGTGCTCAAAGAGAGAACAGGCCTGTCTGGAAATGTGTGTGTACTGAAAGAAATGTGTACTAGAAGTAACTATGGTTCAAGTACAAATGTCAAGACTTAATAATACTTATTGGGGGATATTCTCTAGAATGTGTGATAACCATCGCAAAAGTAACTTAACAAAACCTCCAACATCGCAGTCTATCGCGGGAAATTTACGCCGTGTTAACCAAGTATTCACAACACTGCGGTACCATGCGATAGTTACCAGATAACATGTCAAATGGTAGAGTTAAAATCAACGCCACGCTGCAAAAATGCGAAACACAAACTCTAAGCGGCAGGCCTGCAAATCCCACGCATCTGGAGGGAAAATGCATTATAAAAGCAACAAAAACAATACACCAGAAAGAATCCAAAGTGCGTAGCAACATGGATGCACCCTGACCGAGCGCAGAGGTCAATGCGAATCCCACAAGCCCCACAGACCACCAGCAAGGACCAACGGGGTCAGGGAAGGCCAAGGAGAAGAGGGGGTGCAGTTCGGGGGAAAACAAGACCAGCATCACGGAGGTGACAGAACACTACCAGCAACTGACCCACAATCAGACTACTTTGAATGCGGCAGGAGTGTCTAGGAGGCCAGTGGAGGAGGCCAAGAGGCGCTGGCATGATGTGAAAATATAAACCAGGCCCAAAGCCACTGCCAACAGGAAAGCATCAACAGCGACAGGAGGTGGGAGTCCTGCGCCACACGAGGAATTGGAGGAAATGGAGGCCAGTCATCAGTGTGGAGACGGTGCAAGGCGGTGGGAGTACGGACAGAGCTCGAGAGGACATGACACAACAACAACAGGATGAGTAACGAACAGGGTCGGGGGACGGGGGAGATGAGCACAATGGCCCACATGCATATCGATGTGTAGCACACTGCACACCCAGAATTACCCAGGGTCATGTCCCCCATCCCTGTGGCACACAACAGCACACACACATAGCAATCACAGCACATCCCATGACAATGTGGCACAAAGTGCAACACCGACACTGCAGAACAGGGGACAAAACTGGGTCCGCCCATGCGCAGAAACAGGCCAATCACATTTGACTGAGCAGGGAACTGTGAGATGCATATGTACGGGTACAACCTCACATCAGTCATGTTGTCCAAATGTCCACTGTCCCCCCTCAAATTGCCAGCACCGCCCAAACAGTCACATTGTACATTATCACACAGTCTGCATGTCTACAAGAATAATGCGCCAACATAAATGTCAACACAATGTCAAAATGCATCTCCCCTTCACATTGCAGAGGGACAAACAACACCTCCAGCAGGTCATAACAGACAACCCATCAGTGATGCCGGAGACGACCACCACACTTTCCACACCGATGCCCTACAACAGCCCATGGACATCCCATGCAACCCACCACCAGGACCAGCGCAGACAAGCCACTTAGAGGAGAATCCAGCCCCTACAACAGACCACAGAGCATGAAGCACCAGCAAGCACGGCTGGCTCACAACACTTCACCGACCCACACATAGCACCCCAATGCCAGGTGTCAGAACACCAAAAGGAGGTGGCCGAACAGGTACAAGTGTGGTCCGAACCCATGGAAGGTGAACTAGAACACATACATGGGTGTCCATTACCCTTCAGGGACCACCTACACCCCAAAAAGGAGACCCACACTGCCATAGAGAAAGATGTAGATGCACATTCCCAGTACAGAACCACGCCCAGGGGCACACACATATCAGTCACACACCCACGTTAGCTCTGCGTGCGATGGCCCAGTCCACTCCACTTACGAATTGAGTGGGTGATGACATAGCTACATGTCCAAGTTCTAACCCGCTGCTTGCGGTGACATGTCTACATCCGCTGTACACAGCACAATGTAATGTCGTAGGGCCCAGGGCCCTTATGCATACAACAAGACCACAGGGACACACGTAGATATGTTGAACTGGCTATGGGCACGTGCACACGGCCCCTTTATTGGCAGGGCCACATGTACAGTGACGCCTGTGCTGGATGTGTGTGGGGTGAGTGCAAGCCAGCCCTCAGTGAGTTGTTGGTGCTGGCAACAAATTCAAAAGTGAACACTATGAATACAGAAACAGACAACACCAGCATTACAGGGACAACTGCGGAGCATCATGGAGGTAGACGGAGGTCACACAATGAGCAAACAGAAGTGTCCGTGAGTTGCAGTGCGCTGGGTTTGGGGCACTAGAGCTGAGCACGCTCATGTGAAGAAAATGTCTAGGATTGTGTTTCCATTCGGGTCATTCCTGATGCAGTTGCAGTGGGGGGTGTCACACCTGCATCATCTTCCTCATCGTCGTCCCAGGTCTCCCACGTTGCCTGAGATGAAATTGCTGCGTGAACTCTCCACAGCACATACCAAAAACACTAATGGACGATGATTCGTGGTGCACTGACTTAATGGCACCTGGAGTGCTGAGCAGGGGACCAGGCAGAAGATGGCATCCACGACAGATGTGAGCAACTCCGTCAGTCTGCCAGTACGACCATTTCGACACTGGCAGTTGGCGGTTGGAGTTAGTCCTGGCAGTGGTGGCGAGTGCCTCCTGCGGTGATGCGACGTCCGGGCCAGTCAGGACTTGATATGATGTGTGAGCCCTGGTGGTCCGCAGTTGAGGCCGAGGCAGCGGATAGCACTGGGCCACAGACACATGGTGTGGATGAACCCAAAACCATTGCCTCAGAGGCCATCCAATATCTCAGAAGAAGGGGTCCCTGACCTGACCAGCACAGAGTTAGTGGCCCCGGATGTACAGTGGCCGGCACAGGCACCCCGCCATGGGGCAGTGACTTGCGGTCTACTGAGGTAGGGCCATGCAGACTGAGCGGGTCCTCGTCGATGTCGAAGGTGAATGTGGCGGAGGGTTGCGGGGGACAGTGGAAGGTGTCCTCAAGGGCATGATGCAGAGGGCAGGAGCTATCCGGAAGCAGCAAATGGAGGAGTGGAAAGCGACTGCCTCATTGCCACCACCAATTCGGTATCAGCTGCATGAGGAGGAAAACTACCCCCTAGTCCATAGACTCAGACACCACCAATGTACGACCAGAGAGTGTCCATGAATGTCGGGGAACAGACTTAGTGGCACCGGGGCTGAGCGGGGATGCAGTCTGCGATGATGCCGTTCACTGATATGAACTCCGGCATTGCCAAATCAAGACTCTGTGACCTACTGGACCGCAGTGTAGGCCAGAGGCAGAGGTCAGCAGTGGGCCACAGCCATGTGTCGTAGGCTTGCGATGCACAGAGCTAGAACATCAGGACAGTTGTCGGTAGTGTTTGATCACCTCCAAAACAATGATCCTTTTTTCCTCCCAAATGCAACGCGTCATCCTCTTACGCCTCTCCTTGCGTGCAATGATTCGTACTCTGCCTTTGAATAATTGATGTTCAGTTCCAATTCTGTGACCTACTCGAGCGCAGCATAGGCTGAGAGCAGTATTCCGCGTGGGCCCACAGAATCTTGCGGCTGTGATGTAACAATAAGACCTGTTGGCACCACATCTAAGTGTGTATAGTGACTAAAACTCAGCCATGATGTATGTGCTCTGCCATGGTGTAATCAAGACTCAGTTCCAAATATGCGACCTACTTGTCCGCTGTGCACGCCGGTGGAGTACGTCAACAAGAAAGGAGTACTGCAGGCCTGTGTTGCGGAGGCAGTGATGGTCTGAGGAGGCTGCCAAGGTCGCAGGCCTCGGGCCTGGAGATTGCACTGGCACATGGTGGGCCCTCCTTGACAACCGCCAGTGTCGGTAGGTAGGCATTGAGGCCTGGGTGCGCAGGGGTGGGCAGGTCTGTTTTGGGGACCAGAGTCCCGGGGTGCAGCAGGCGCACAGGATCACTGGAAACACCGCTCACGGCGCCGGCCTTGTGGCAGGGTGAGAGGCGCCACCCTGGCAGAGACATTGGGCATTCTGGAAGAGGACCACGCCCAGAGTTACGTGCCTTTTATTCACACCCCTACGCTGGCCTGGCATATGCCCGGTAGGCCCACTCTGCTCACGCTTCCGGGGGGACGTCACAAGCTACAATTCCACGATCTTCCCCACTGGCTGGGGTGACATGGTTGCGTCCATTGTCCACTACACTCCGAACACCAGTGGTGTGTGTCGACATGGATATTTGTGTGGTCTGCATACTGCAGTCTACAACACACTTGGCATTGTGTACATTTTCATTCATCGGTCCCTTGCCTCCTTCGCACATGCCTGGTCCCCACCTCTGCCGACATTCTGCTATTGTGTGTCTGAGGTGCCATGCCATTGATAGCTCATGTACATGGCTGGCCCAGGTTCCCACAGTGAGTTGTGCTCTCGTGTCTGGTGGGTGTGCATGTTGTATTTGAGCTTGTGATGTGTGCATTTCCTGTGTTGCATGATTGTGGAGTTGAGGTGTGTGGTGTGTGCATTTGGTATTGACCAACGAGCAGTGCATTTCCATGGGTGCATCCTGGTGGCACAGGTTGATGATGGAGTGTTGGGAGGTGCAGGTATCATGAACACTGCCTGGGTGGTTGGCGGCGCCGTTGGTGGAGATGCCACGGTGGTCCACTATTGCCTGCACATTGGTGGCATACATGCGCTTTCTGTTGCACTTATTGTGTGCAGTGTCGCCAGGGGCCACTAGTAGGACATGTGTGCAGTCAATTGCCCCCTGACACATGTGGGAAGCCAGCTGTGACGTACATGCCTTGCTTGGTCTTCGGCTGCTCCTGCTCAGTGTGTGTGAAGTATAGATAGTGGGGTACCAAGCTGATGGTGTCATCCATGACCGTTGTCAGGGACTTGTATTGGCCTGGCTGTGTGACTCCTCCATCTCAGGCGGTGATTGGTTGGAGGTTACCAGAGGTCAACACATGCAGCACGGCCAGCAGCTTTGTCTGCAGCAGGATGTTGGTTGTCCGCTGTGTTGGTACAGTCAGCCTGTGGGCAATGGTGGTCAGGTTGCGGAGGAGGGTTGTCCCTTTGAGCATATAGTGGGAATGACATTCTCTGGTGTTGGGTCTGTGAGGTTGGTGCATTTTTGGAGGGTCGCTGTCTTTGTCTGCGCTGCCTTAGTGTTGGTTCGGGGGGGCGGGTGGTGTGTGTCTGGGGGGGGTGGGGGTGGTCCGGGGGGTGGCGGTGGGTGTTGGGGCCCTCTTGGGTATCCGGCCTGCATGTTTAGTGGCTCCATAGCATCTGTTGGTCTTCAGGTGTGGCTGTGGGCTGGGCTCTCTTTTGTGGTGCAGGCTGCCATCCGACTTGACACCAGGTCAGAGCTGGTGTTAATTTCCTGCTGCTAATGCGCATTATTGCATGTTTCATGGTCTTTTCGCCGATATGGCTGGTCGTTGAGAATGTTGTGGAGTGGTGTTTTAGCAGCTTTTTGCACGGGCACGCCTACTCTGCATGTCATTACGATAGTTGCTGGGGTCATCAGTAGCGATGTCTTTTGTGGCTGGTATCACAGGTAAACTGGTGTTATGGGCTGTTAACACCAGCTTGTGAATGGGGTGATAAATGTATCGCAACTTTGGCTGCGATAAAGTGCCGTTAACTCGGCGATAGCTCCTTGAGAATATGCCCCAATGTTTTAATAAACAGGACAACTGTAATTCCCTGATAACTCGCATTGGTGTAAAATGCATTTGGAAAAAACAAAACTACTGACGAATCTAACAAAATAAATCAGGCGTATTCTGCTTACTTTGGGAGTGTTGGAACGTGGGGATCCAGTGAAATATGGAGGTCATCTCCCCCGACATGCCATCAATTAAGCACTACGTTTACAGCTTTAGGTATGTCACTTACAAATCATCGAAATCATGCGTTTAAGTCTAATTAGTTTAACTGAAGCCAACAGACCCTTCAACATTAAATGCATTAAAGTGCTTGGTGCGAGGGCGCCCCTGGTTAGGTTTGGCAGCTCCCCAGGGAGCCACGGCTCACAGTTTGGGAACTACTGGGGTATAGGCTCCAAAATGGTCAAAAAAGGAAATCAGAGAGCACAGTACATGCAAAACTGACTTTGTGTTATATGCCTTGGAATGTACAAGTGGGAAGAGCTATGTAAGCAGCACCATAAAACTGAGGATCTTACAACATATTGGTGCAATAAAGAATAACGATTTTGCTTATATACTCAGTAAACACTATTGGCAGCCACATAATGTTGAGATAATGAACTTGAAATATTATGGAATCCAGCATATTCCGAAAGTCCAAGAGAAAACTGGGTAAAACAGCTCAGAAGAGCAGAATTGAAATGGATTGGGCTTTTGTGGACTGAGGTTTCCCGGGGTCACAATTTCGATGTAAAGCTGCATGTATATTTATGAGTAAGTGATTAATGAATACGATGTTTGGAATTAATGATAACCATGATCAGTAGATTTGTTTTAAGATGAGATATCTTTTGAGAGAAGCACCAGCACTTCCATCAGAGGAACAAAAAAATTAAAGCTTTCCTATTATGAATAAAATGGGAACTGATGATTTGCCTCAAGGAATGGTGACAAATATATTGAATGAATTCCTTTATAAATAATTCTGCACTATACATAACATGTCACTATTAACTAGTTATAAATGGAAGGGTGTGAAAGGGCCTAGATATAAATGTGGGCTTCCCATATAATGGATCGTCTGGCAATTTATGGAGGTTGCAATATTTATGTGGTTTGAAGAAGAAGGGTTTGATACAGGCAGGAATTGTGAAAATCAGAAATGTGTTCAATGGTAGTTAATTAATGGAATTAACAGTTGTCTGTCTTTGATTTAGAGCTGATTATTTTCATAACCTTCATTTTTTTCTCCATTTTTGCCTTGTTTCTTCATTGAAAGTTTCGGGCTGATCTGTCAAGTGAGGGCCAAGAAAAAGGAGGAGTCCCAAAATGCAAAATCATCATGCATTTTCCAGAGACTTTTTTAAGTAGCGCTACTGCAAAAACTGCTGAATAGAATTACTTCAAATTTGGCAGCAAGTTAGATCTTGGTCCAGAAAGTGTGATTTTTGTGATTTGGTGAAGCACGAAGAAAAATTTTGTGGCAGCCATGACAGGGCTCAGGGACTTTGTCCCACATGCATCACAAAATGAGTTTGCGATTCCTTAATAGCGAAAAATAAGGAATCACTATTACGGAATCGCAAAACTGAATGCAGCAATAAAATCCGTAAATATCATTACCAATTCCCTGTTTGCCGAATCTGTAATTGCGAATTCGCTATTACAGAATCAGAAATTGCGAATTACCCATATTGCTGCAATGCAATGACATCACAACCAGGAAGTGATTCACTGATTCCACACACCTGTACACAGGGAGAGGTGGAGGAGGAGGAAGACTGGTGGAGCACACTCTGGAGTAACTGTGTTTAAACAGGAGCTGTGAGAAAAACACACCATGACCACTGAAAAAGCACAAAAAGAAGGAGAAGGCAGGAAGAGAAAGATCAAGTTTAGTCACAAGGAACTTGAAATCCTCACTGAGGAAGTGGTCCAGAGACATGACCAGCTGTTTGGGAAACAATCCCTGCATGTTGCGGAGTCTGTCAAGAGAAAGATTTGGCTTGGGATACAAGCCAAGGTAAATGCTGTGGGGGTAATACATCATGACATCCCTAACCTGTAGAAGAGATGGTATGGCCTGCGCAGTCGAGCATAAGAGAGGGTGGCAGACAGACTAGCCGCAGCCAAAAAAACAGGAAGGGGGACATCTAGCGAGCGTCCAAACACCCCACTTGAGGACATGGTGGAATCCACTTTGCAGCCAGTTGTTGGTGTGACACAGATCGACACCTGAGGACATGCGGGCACCTCCTAAGGAAAGAGCACAGCTGAACATATTTGTATGTCAAATGTAATCCCAAACTGACACAAATGCATACCCTGCGTAGTGTAGCACACCTGAATCCAGTCCACCTTTTACTTGCAACACCCTAATGCATTGTGGGAGTTGTATGCAGACAAATGTAAGGGCAAGGCATGGAGGGACTAACACAGCTCCAGTGCAGCAGAGTACAGCAAGGAAGTGACAACAGTAGACTTTGTACCTTACAGAAGTAGATTTAATATACCTGCGCATGCGCAATGTTACAAACAAGTTCAAACAAAAACTAACTGAACTTGCACTGTTCCAATCACAGATGCAGCAGAGGACAGTGACTGACGACCACCAGTCCGAGGGGCACATGGAGCAGCATGATGAGGGACAGGAAATGCAGCATCCTCACACATACCTGCTCCCACTCTCCGCAGGAGAAGAGTACAACCACTGTCTGATTTAGAAAGTGATGAGGACATCCAAACAGGAGCTCACACACAGCAGCCTGCACATACACCACCATCACCACCACCAGAGCCAACAATGCAGCACCGTTCCATGCAGTTCCACAGGCGAAGGGCCAGGGCAATCCTCACGTCTGCTGAGGAAGATGGCGAACCCACTGCAAGTGTTCTAGAGTCCAGGATGCTGAGCGTCCAGCACCTGCAAGGGAAGAATATTCGTATCATGCAGGGCCAACTGGGAACAATGGAAAGACACATGGGTGGTATTCATGACTGCCTGAGAGAGCTAACTTCTACAGTAGTTGAAGGGCACAAGGCAAACAGTGAGAAACGTGACCGTGGTGTGACTGCCATTGAAGATATGTGCAGGGTCATCCAGGATGAGCATGTCTCAAAAGGCAGGAGGCATCACACTTCAATGGGAAGCATGCAGTTACACCAAGGCAATAAATAGGCTGAGTCATATTACAGCTCAGCTTTCCAGGCGTGCAGTCAGCATGCAGGTGGAGATGATCCACTGCTGCGGGGATGTGGCCAGGGGCCTCATCCAGGTCACCACTGCTGTGGAAGGACTACAGACTGCAGCAGCTAGTGGAAGCCTCATGTGTGCAGGGGGGGCAGTGAGGAGGGCTCCAGCCTGAGCAGCCTACTGGTACCTGTGTCACATGGCAGGAGGCGCAGTACCAGGAGTCAAGCCGGCACAGAAGGCTCAATGACGGGGGTAGCAGAGCCTACTGGCAGGAGGAAGTAGACATTTGGACAGGTACCAATCTGGTGACATAACCAGAAATGTGTTTCCTGTTCACACTGATGTTGCAGTGCCAAGACAATGACATTTGATTGTCTGTTCCCACACTGCATTTGTCTGACAATGGTATGTGTGCATCACCAGAACTACCCAACTAACAAAATATACCTTTAAGCAAATACTGTGTTGTGTCGTGATTACTCACCTTAGAAGTAATGCTGCATGATTTCTGCCCGTCTCCTCTCTGCTGCATTTGGACCGCATGCTGCTTGGGGTGGTTGTCTTGGCTGGATGTCTAGTTCTAGCTCGCTATCAGAGTCTTCCAGGGAAGTGCCCCTATTAGTGGCTACGTTGTGCAACATAGCACATGTAGCAACAATTTTAAGGCATGTATCCGGCCTATACTGTAAAGTCCCACCGGTTTTGTGGAGGATACGAAACCTGGATTTGAGAACACCAAATGTCCTCTCAATCACATTGCGTGTCACAATGTGTGCATGATTGTGTCGCTGCTCCCTTTGTGTCGTAGGATTCAGATAGGGAGTGAGGATGAAAGACCTCACTGCGTATGCACTATCACATACGGGATGTGAAAAATAGATATACATTAGTTACTGCTATGTGTCACCATGGCGGACAGGTGTGCAATACAGTATTACATCTGTTTACCCAGCAAATATCTTTCTCCAAATTCACCCGCTAGCAGACATCTGTGTATGCCACTATGCCGGAAGATGTAGGAGTCATGTGCACTGCCAGGGTAACTTGCCACTATGTCTGTGATTATTGTTTTTGAATTGCAGATTACTTGAATGTTCAGTGAATGGTTGGATTTCCGGTTCCGGTAGATATGCTCATTCACTGGGGGGGGACATATGGGTACATGCGTCCCATCAATACAACCAATGACGTGGAAATTGTGCAACCTGATAAAAAATGTATTTAGTTTGCATCCATTCCTGTAGTGTTGTGAGGAACCTAATGTGGTGGTGTATCTTCTGCAACATGGCATTTCGGAAAGCGTTGAAAAAGCGCGATAGGGCACTTTGAGAGACACCTCTAGCTGCAGCAATTACTCCCTGGAAGGTCCCTTAAGCTAGGAGATGCAGAGAGCATGGGACCTGCATATGGGTGGGGATGGCATGTGTCCTGCGAGTCTGATGCTGCAGTATTGGGTATAACTCAGCAATGAGATCTAAGATTGTGGCAGCATTCAGCCTATATTTATCATAAATCTCTTCCTCCGTCTGTCCTGGCAAAGAGACAAGCACTCTGAAGATTCTCTACTGTATTCTCCTTCTTCTCTGTGCTGCTGTTCTTAGCCTCATCCTCCTCGCTATGATGTATAGCACTGCCATTGTGAGACACTCTGATGGATTCTGGGAATGTTTAAGGAGTTTTCTGATAATTTACACCAGATTTTTTGTATGTGAAATTTTTACCAACTGATATGATTTGTTCTTATTGAGGAGATACAATTTGCGAATCTTAACTTATTCTGTATTTGTGAATTCTTGTCGCATAGTAGTTTGCAATTCCTTATTTGCGATTCCATAATACAAATTTTTTTGCAAATTTGCTTCATGCATAGGAGCAAGCTATTTTGCGATCGCAAGCTTCCTTTTTCAGAATCAAGGCATAAAATAAAATGGGTAACTCCTACTGGCGTTCATTTTTTTAAATATTTTTGGACCCTGTGGTGGGCCAATGTCCAGGGGTCTTTGTTTTATTATGTTTGGGGATGAGGAGTGAGCAGGACCCGCTCCTCCAGCCTCTCCTGGGTCCCAGGGATCCCATCCCCCATGGCCAAACTCTAAATACAGGTGCAGGCCCCCTCGCTGAGACTGTTAAGGCCCTGGCGACCCCTTTAACATGGCCAATCAATTAAAAAAGGGGCAGTGGATTAAACGTCCCCCTCCTTGAGCCTGTTAAGATACCAAGGACCCCAATCTTCAGGGCAAAAATGTTAATAAAAGGTGACAGGGTATGTGCACCTCTACAGAACCATTTTGTGGCACCAGGGACCCCATCCTCGAGGGCAAGGAAAGATATTATAAGGAGATATGGGCACAGTCCTTTTCCCTAAAGTCTTTAAGGCCACTGGGACCAAATTTCTCAGGACTGGCTCAATGACTATGTCTGATCGAGCTCCCCGCTAAGACACATTAGTTTCCCTACCCACAGGATTGGGGGAAGGTAAGGCATGTGTACTCCCACCCAGCTTTAGAAATGCTTCCACTGTGTGGGAACAGTCATGTTTCCCTGCTCACGCTGTTATGATCAGGGAAACTCAGATTGGTTCCACCCAGGTGGAAGCAGTGAAAAGCACATGCTCCCTCCAAATGGGAGCAATTCTGTCTTCCAAAGCACCCAGTATGAGTGCATTAGGGGAGCCTTCAGGGCTGCAGGGGCCTTGTGGCCGGTTCGCCTCAATAAAAAATTCAGTGGGATCACCTTGTTGTGGAGTGCGTCTTCATGCAGTGGATGAAACTTGGATGGATATTTTCCGGCTTGTCGAGGTCAGGAGGACTGCACCACCGTGCATTTTAAAGGGGCCGCACAGGTTCAGAAGTATCGAAATCTGTCATGCGGGATAGCTGGTTTTAATAAACTAAACTGTCTCTGGTTACCCAGAAACCCACTGGAGGGTATTTTGAATTTATAAAGAGTGTGTCACGCCACAGAACCAACTGAAGGGCGAGAATTGTACAAAGGACACTACAGGTCCCATCCTGCACTTACAATGGAACTTACTAGAAAGGCCCATTAGATGTCAATAATTTTTAAGTAACACGGGTGTCTTTTGTTTCTGCGCAGGTGCACCAACAGTCTGTGATCAAGGAGCGAGGAAGCTCCAAAATGCGTTAGGCAACTCACTATCTGGATGCCAGTGCCGGGTTGTCTCAATAAAGAATTCAGTGGAATAACCTTGTTGTGGACTGCATCTTCATGCATTGGATGAAATTTGGTGAGATGTTTTCTGGCTATTCCAGGTGGGGAGGACTGCACCACCATGAATTTTAAAGGGACCGCGCATGTTCAGAAGTGTTGAAATCTGCCATACGGGACAACTGGTCTTCATAAAATAAACTGGGTCTGGTTACCCAGAAACCCACTGGAGGGTATTTTGAATTTACAAAGATTGTGTCATGGCGCAGAACCCACTGAAGGGTGAGAATTGTACAAAGGACACTACAGGTCTGAGCCTGCACTAACAATGGAAATTACTAGAAAAGCCCACCAGAGGGCAATAAATTTGAACTAACACGAGTGTCTTTTGTTTCTGAGCAGGTGCACCAACAGCCTGTGATCAGGGAGCAAGGCATCTCCAAAACGTGTTAGGCAACTCACTATCTGGATACCCTTGCCGGTTTGCATCAATAAATAAATTAGTGGAATGACCTTGTTGTGGAGTGGGTCTTCATGCAGTGCATAAAACTTGGTGAGATGTTATCCGGCTTGTCCAGGTTGGGAGGACTGCACCACTGTGAATTTTAAAGGGGGCGCACAGGTTCAGAAGTGTCAAAACCTGTCATGCGGGACAACTGGTCTTAATAAAATACACTGGCTCTGGTTACCCGGAAACTCACTGGAGGGTATTTTAAATTTACAAAGAATGTGTCACGGCGCAGAACCAACTGAGGGGCGAGAATTGTACAAAGGACACTACAGGTCTAAGCCTGCACTAACAATGGAACTTACTAGAAAGGCCCATTAGATGGCAATAATTTTGAAGTAACACAGGTGTCTTTTGTTTCTGCGCAGGTGCACCATTGGCCTGCAATCAAGGATAGAGGCATCCCTTAAACGCGTTAGTCAACTCACTATCTGAATGCCAGAGCCGGTTTGCCTCAATAAAGAAATCAGTGGAATGACCTTGTTGTGGAGTGCGTCTTCATGCAGTGGATAAAACTTTGTGAGATGTTTTCTGGTTGTCCAGGTCGGGAGGACTGCACCACCGTGACTTTTAAAGGGGTGCACAGGTTCAGAAGTGTCGAAACCTGTCATGCGGGAAAACTGATCTTAATAAAATAAACTGGCTCTGGATACCCGCAAACCCACTGGAGGGATTTTTGAATTAACAAAGAGTGTGTCATGGTGCAGAAGTTACTGAAAGGTGAGAATTGTACAAAGGACACTACAGGTCCCAGACTGCAATAGCAATGGAAATTAATAGAAAGGCCCACCAGAGGGCAATTAATTTGAAGTAACAAGGGTGTCTTTTGTTTCTGCTCAGGTGCACCAACAGACTTTGATCAAGGAGCGAGGCATCTCTGAAACGCGTTAGGCAACTCACTATCTGGATGCCAGTGCCGGTTTCCATCAATCAAAAATTCAGTGGAATGACCTTCTTATGGAGTACATCTTCATGCAGTCAATCAATCAATCAATCAATCAAGGCATTTATACAGCGCACTACTCACCCGGAGGGTCTCAAGGCGCTTGGGGGGGAGGGGGTGGGGTGCCGCTACTGCTCGAACAGCCAGGTCTTGAGCTTCTTCCTGAAGGAGAGGTGGGCTTGGGTCAGACGAAGGTCGGAAGGGAGGGTGTTCCAGGTCTTGGCGGCCAGGTAGGAGAAGGACCTTCCTCCAGTTGTTGCTCTTCGGATGCGGGGGACGGCGGCGAGGGCGTGGTTGGTCGATTGGAGGTGGCGTTTGGGAGCGTAGAAGTTGAGGCGGTTGTTGAGGTAGCTCGGGCCTTGGTCGTGTAGGGCTTTGTGTGCGTGGGTGAGGAGACAGAAGGTGATTCTCTTGTTGACGGGGAGCCAGTGCAGGTCTCCCAGATGTCCGGAGATGTGGCTGCGTCGGGGGATGTCGAGGATGAGTCTGGCTGAGGCGTTCTGGATCCGCTGGAGTCTCTTCTGGAGCTTGGCGGTGGTTCCAGCGTAGAGGGCGTTGCCGTAGTCTAGTCGGCTGGTGACGAGTGCCTGGGTGACCGTCTTCCTGGTCTCGGTGGGGATCCACCGGAAGATCTTCCGTAGCATGCGCAGGATGTTGAAACAGGACGCGGAGACGGCGTTGACCTGTCTGGTCATGGAGAGGGAGGAGTCCAGGATGAAGCCCAGGTTGCGTGCGTGGTCTGTCGGTTTTGGTGCGGTGCCCAGGGCGGGGGGCCACCAGGAGTCGTCCCAGGCGGAGGGCGAGGAGCCCAGGATGAGGACTTCCGTCTTGTCTGAGTTCAGTTTCAGGCGGCTGGTTGTCATCCACTCGGCTACGTCTTTCATCCCTTCGTGTAGGTTGGTTCTGGCGGCGGCGGGGTCGTTGGTCAGGGAGAGGATCAGCTGGGTGTCGTCGGCGTAGGAGATGATGTTGAGGTTGTGTTGGCGTGCGATGGCCGCAAGGGGGCTCATGTAGATGTTGAAGAGGGTGGGGCTGAGCGAGGAGCCCTGGGGGACGCCGCAGATGACTTCCGTGGCTGCAGATCTGAACGGTGGTAGGCGGACTCTCTGTGTCCTTCCAGCGAGGAAGGAGATGATCCACTCCAGTGCCTTCTCCTGGATTCCGATGTTGCTGAGGCGCTGCACTAGGGTGCGGTGGCAAACAGTGTTGAACGCTGCGGAGAGGTCTAGGAGGATGAGGGCCGCTGTTTCACCGTTGTCCAGCAGGGCTCGGATGTCATCGGTGGCAGCGATGAGGGCGGTCTCGGTGCAGTGGATAACGCTTGGTGAGATGTTTTCCGGCTTATCCAGGTCGGGAGGACTGCACCACCCTGAATTTTAAATGGACCGCACAGTACAGAAGTGTCGAAACCTGTCATGCGGGACAACTGGTCTTCATAAAATAAACTGGGTCTGGTTACCCAGAAACCCACTGGAGGGTATTTTGAATTCACAAAGATTGTGTCATGGCGCAAAACCCACTGAAGGGTGAGAATTGTACAAAGGACACGACAGGTCTGAGCCTGCACTAACAATGGAACTTACTAGAAAAGCCCACCAGAGGGCAATACATTTGAAGTAACACAAGTGTCTTTTGTTTCTGAGCAGGTGCACCAACAGCCTGTGGTCACGGAGCAAGGCATCTCCAAAACGTGTTAGGCAACTCACTATTTGGATGCCCTTGCCGGTTTCTATCAATCAAAAATTCAGTGGAATGACCTTCCTGTGGAGTACATCTTCATGCAGTGAATAAAACTTGGTGAGATGTTTTCCGGCTTGTCCAGGTCGGGAGAACTGCACCACCGTGAAATTTAAAGAGGCCGCACAGGTTCAAAAGTGTCGAAACCTGTCATGCGGGACAACTGGTCTTAATAAAATAAACTGCCTCTGGTTACCCAGAAACCCACTGGAGGGTATTTTGAATTTACAAAGAGTGTGTCATGCCACAGAACCAACTGAAGGGCGAGAATTGTACAAAGGACACTGCAGGTCCCATCCTGCAATAACAATGGAAATTAATAGAAAGGCCCACCAGAGGGCAATTCATTTGAAGTAACAAGGGTTTTTTTTGTTTCTGCTCAGGTGCACCAACAGCCTGTGATCAAGGAGCGAAGCATCTCTGAAACGCGTTAGGCAACTCACTATCTGGATGCCAGTGCCGGTTTCCATCAATCAAAAATTCAGTGGAATGATCTTCTTGTGGAGTACGTCTTCATGCAGTGGATAAAACTTTGTGAGATGTTTTCTGGTTGTCCAGGTCGGGAGGATTGCACCACCGTGACTTTTAAAGGGGCCGCACAGGTTCAAAAGTGTCGAAACCTGTCATGCGGGACAACTGGTCTCAATAAAATAAACTGCCTCTGGTTACCCAGAAACCCACTGGAGGGTATTTTGAATTTACAAAGAGTGTGTCATGTCACTGAACCAACTGATGGGCGAGAATTGTACAAAGGACACTACAGGTCCCATCCTGCAATAACAATGGAAATTAATAGAAAGGCCCACCAGAGGGCAATTAATTTGAAGTAACAAGGGTGTCTTTTGTTTCTGCTCAGGTGCACCAACAGCCTGTGATCAAAGATTGAGGCATCTCTGAAACGCGTTAGGCAACTCACTATCTGGATGCCAGTGCCGGTTTCCATCAATCAAAAATTCAGTGGAATGATCTTCTTGTGGAGTACATCTTCATGCAGTGGATAAATCTTGGTGAGATGTTTTACGGCTTGTCCAGGTCGGGAGGACTGCACCACCCTGAATTTTAAAGGGACCGCACAGTACAGAAGTGTCGAAATCTGTCATGCGGGACAACTGGTCTTCATAAAATAAACTGGGTCTGGTTACCCAGAAACCCACTGGAGGGTATTTTGAATTTACAAAGATTGTGTCATGGCGCAGAACCCACTGAAGGGTGAGAATTGTACAAAGGACACTACCGGTCTGAGCCTGCACTAACAATGGAACTTACTAGAAAAGTGCACCAGAGGGCAATAAATTTGAAGTAACACGAGTGTCTTTTGTTTCTGAGCAGGTGCAAAAACAGCCTGTGATCAGGGAGCAAGGCATCTCCAAAACGTGTTAGGCAACTCACTATCTGGATGCCCTTGCCGGTTTGTCTCAATAAAGAATTCAGGGGAATAGCCTTGTTGTGGACTGCATCTTCATGCATTGGATGAAATTTGGTGAGATGTTTTCTGGCTATTCCAGGTGGGGAGAACTGCACCACCATGAATTATAAAGGGACCGCACAGGTTCAGAAGTGTTGAAACCTGTCAAGCGGGAGAACTAGTCTTCATAAAATAAACTGGCTCTAGTTACCCAGAAACCCACTGGAGGGTACTTTGAATTTACAATGAGTGTGTCAATGCGCAGAAACCACTGAAGGGCGAGAATTGTACAAAGGACACTACAGGTCCCAGCCGCACTAACAATGGACCTTACTAGAAAGGCCCACCAGAGGGCAATACATTTGAAGTAACACGAGTGTCTTTTGTTTCTGCGCAGGTGCACCAACAGCCTGTGATCAAGGAGTGAGGCAGCTCCAAAACGCATTATGGAACTCACTATCTGGATGCCAGTGTCGGTTTGCCTCAATAAAGAATTCAGTGGAATTAACTTGTTGTTGAGTGTGTCTTCATGCAATGGATGAAACTTGGTGAGTTGTTTTCTGGCTTGTCCAGGTCGGGAGGACTGCACCACCATGAATTTTAAAGGTGGCACACAGGTTCAGAAGTGTCAAAACCTGTCATGCGGGACAACTGGTCTTAATAAAATAAACTGGCTCTGGTTATGCGGAAACCCACTGGAGGATATTTTGAATTAACAAAGAGTGTGTCACGGCGCAGAAGCCACTGAAGGGCGAGAATTGTACAAAGGACACTACAGGACCCAGCCTGCACTAACAATGGAACTTAATAGAAATGCCCACCAGAGACAATAATTTTGAAGTAACACTAGTGTATTTTGTTTCAGCTCAGGTGCACCAACAGTCTGTTATCAAGGAGCGAGGCATCTCTGAAACGCGTTAGGCAACTCACTATCTGGATGCCAGTGCAGGCTTGCCTCAATAAAGAATCAAGTGGAATAACCTTGTTGTGGAGTGCGTCTTCATGCAGTGTATAAAACTTGGTGAGATGTTTTCCGGCTTGTCCAGGTGGGGAGGTCTGCACCACCGTGAATTTTAAAGGGGCCACACAGGTTCAGAAGTGTCATGTGGGACAGCTGGTCTTAATAAAATAAACTGGCTCTGCTTACCCGGAAACCCTCTGGAGGGTATTTTGAATTTGCAAAGAGTGTGTCACGGCGCAGAAGCCACTGAAGGGCGAGAACTGTACAAAGGACACTACAGGTCCCAGCCTGCACTAACAATGGAACTTAATTGAAATGCCCACTAGAGACAATAATTTTGAAGTAACACTGGTGTATTTTGTTTCAGCTCAGGTGCACCAACAGTCTGTTATCAAGGAGCAAGGCATCTCTGAAACGCGTTAGGCAACTCACTATCTGGATGCCAGTGCAGGTTTGCCTCAATAAAGAATTAAGTGGAATGACCTTGTTGTGGTGTGAGTCTTCATGCAGTGTATAAAACTTGGTGAGATGTTTTCCGGCTTGTCCGGGTGGGGAGGTCTGCATCACCGTCAATTTTAAAGGGGCCACTCAGGTTCAGAAGTGTCATGCGGGACAACTGGTCTTTATAAAATAAACTGGCTCTGGTTACCCGGAAACCCTCTGGACGGTATTTTGAATATGCAAAGAGTGTGTCATGGCTCAGAATCCACTGAAGGGCGAAAATTGTACAAAGGATACTAGAGGTCCCAGACTGCACTAACAATGGAACTTCCTAGAAAGGCACACCAGAGGGCAATACATTTGAAGTAACACGACTTACTTTTGTTTCTGCTCAGGTGCACCAACAGCCTGTGATCAGGGAGCAAGGCATTTCAGAAATGTGTTAGGCAACTCACTATTTGGATGCCAGTGCCGGTTTGCCTCAATAAAGAATTCAGTGGAATTACCTTTTTGTGGAGTGCGTCTTCATGCAGTGGATAAAGCTTGGTGAGATTTTTTCCGACTTGTCCAGGTCGGGAGGACTGCACCACCGTGAATTTTAAAGGTGCCGCACAGTACAGAAGCGTTGAAACCTGTCAATGCGGACAACTGGTCTTAGTAAAATAAACTGGCTCTGGTTACCCGTAAACCCACGGGAGGGTATTTTAAATTAACAAAGTGTGTCAATGCGCAGAAGCCACTGAAGGGCGAGAATTGTACAAAGGACACTTCAGGTCCCAGCTTGAACTAACAATGGAACTTAATGGAAAGGCACAGCCGAGGGCAATACATTTGACGTAACACAAGTGTAGAAAAGTAGGTTTGTGTTGCAGTAACCCCCCCCCCTTTTTGCCAGACTACTGATGCACTTTGACTTGATATGCCCTGGGTCCCGCCAATCAGGCTCCCAGGGCCTGTATTCTTTCCCCAAACCTAACTCAATTGGCATCTCTTGCCACATGTCAGCCCCTGGTAAATGGTACCACAGGTACCCAGGGCACTGTGACCAGGGAAGACCTCTAAGGGCTGCAGAACTTATTGTACCACCGTTAGGGCCTGTACCTTTGCACACACACACACTGCCTTTGCAGGCTCCGTGTTTTGGTGCAGAACAAAGTGAAGAGTCAACATGGCACACTGTGTGCCATGCCTAAAACCTACTGCCCTGGCATAGATCAGTCACCCCTCTAGCTGGGTGCCCTATACCAGTGGTGAGGGTACAGGTGCATGAGCCCTGTACTTATACATTGTCTAATTCCATTCTTAAACATTGTAAGTGCAGTGCTGCCATTAAGAGTATATGGTGCTCATTACGAACTCCACAGCACCACAATGGCCACACTGAACCCACATTGTTGCCAGTAAGGAATTTAATAAAAAATGCACACAGAGGGCATCTTAGAGATGCCCCCTGAAAAATAACCAGCCTCTGGTGGGTTCCCTTACTGGTACACACCAGCCTCCCAACACAAAACATGTTTCTGGACCCTTAGGGGGGGAGCCTTCGCTCCCTGGGCCCAGAAAGAAAGCCTTTCCTGGGCGGAGGTGTTCACGCCTCCCCTGGCCAGGAAGAGCCATCTGTGGCGGGGAAGCTTCAAAGGCCTGGCAGCCTTTGTAATGCGACCCCCAGCCTCTCCTGCTAACAGGAACAGGCCCCCTTCCTGTCTCCCCTCTTTTCGGTGGGAAGACAGCCGGGAAAAACTAGCCAGCCCAGAAGGTGTGCCCACCTCTGCCAACTCCACCTCTCAGGTGGGGTGAAGCCCTCTCTTCAGTGCTCACCATCTTGCTGATGGCAGGCACTCCCCAATTAGTATTAGGGATTGTGCTCACTACCCCACGTAGGGTGAGCACACCAAGGGTGTAGTCACCCTAAGGTCAGTAGCCCATTGGCTACTGACCTCAAGACCCCTAAATCACCCCCTAAATACAGTATTTAGGAGGCAGCCCTGAACCAGGAAAGCAGATTCCCGCAACCTAAGAAGAAAAAGGATGAAAGAAAATGGCCAGCAGAGGAGACTACTGACTTGGACCCAGCCCTACCGGCCCGTCTGCAGTTTCCTGGGATCCTGTGCCAAAAATCGTCTTGTCCTGCAGCCAGCGACCTCCAGAACCCCTGGGAGGACTGACTGCCTTCAACAAAGCCTGGATCTGCTGTGAACAGCAGCTCTGCTCAAAAGAAACTCAGAAAACAGACTCTGAGCCTGCTGAGGACAAAGAAACCCGACTTAAAACTCAAGCAGACGAGAAGAAGCTGCTCATTGAAAGTGAAAAGCGAGCAGAGGAGAGCCGGAACGCTCTCGCCTTGGAAGAGAAAAAGATTCTTTTAGCTCATGAGTTAAGCATGAGGAAACTGGACATTAAGATTAAACTGGTGGAGTCCAGTTTGAATGGTGGCAGTGCACAGCCAATGCCAAGTGCGGATGAGTACAAGCGTGCACTGGATGATTGGGTGATGGTTAGCACGGCAAATGATTTGAAGGGGTGGCTCAATTTGGCCCCCAGGGAGCCTAGGCTCAGTAATTGTTTTCCAGGATTGCGCCAACCCGTGTTAGTGTGCAAGCTCTTTGATTCCCGGGAGCTGGCACAAGAGCCCGACCCCTAATCATGGGTTCAAGGGCCTGAAAAGGCATTAGAGAGGGAAAAGAAGCGAAGTAGAATAGTAAGGGCCAAGAGTAGTGGGGGGGCATGCGGGCTAGCGTCCTTTCACAAAGGAGAGGGAGGGAGTGTGAGTTGCGTCCCCAGGCGTTCACCACTGAAGTACTGGGTTTTTCAGAACCAACCCAGCGGTGCCAGGGGACACACCCGAAGACTTTGAGTTCTTCCTGTTTCAGACCACAGAAACACAGAGTCTTCTAGGTGAAGTCAAAGATCGTATTTATTGGCTGCAGACCAATCACAGGTATCCGAGATGTGCAGCACGGTGTATGTTCTCAGGAGACTGCCCCAAACCAAAAACCAGTCTTTTCTTATATACAAAATATTACGCTCTGGGCAACACCGCCCCCATTTTACAAGTGGTCATTCACATATTTTTGCTTCAAAGAAACAGCAAAGCCATGATGACAATCCCACATTTCAGCTCGGTCAGCCCACTATTATTTACCCAGCGAGGCTCAGAACCTTCATCAGATTTCAGCGGACCCCAATAAACGGGCACCTCCTCCTCGTAAAAGCAAGCCATAAAGTAGGAAACAGAGTCAGGTGTGAAAGAGATTAGTCAGGGTTCGTGTGGGAAGAACTACTTTATGGTGTGTCAAGCCCTGATGCTAATCCCATTTGGCCGCAGTAAAAGGAACCGACCGGACATGAATGACCTCGGGCATTGGAGTTAGTTTGCACAGGTCACAAAGAAGTCATCAGAAGGTGTATGTGTCCTTTAGACCTAGGCATGGCCTTAGTGCACAGCCTATGTGAGGGCAACCACAAAATGGCTACCGCTCTAAAATGGAACCCGAGGGTACGATATATAGTATTGTATACACGGTGAATTCATCGATAAAACATGACGAAACACTCATACATACCGCGTTAGTCATTTGCGGTTCGCTGATACCAAAATCGGCATGGCGGGACCATGCTACCAACATGGTTCCGAAATTTACAGTACCACACCACCCCACCCCAGAGACTGGAGGGTTCCTTAAAGGAGCACCAGGTTGGAGGCCTAGTACCTACTTGCCAGCTGTGTGAGGCAGAACACCTAGCATCAGGAGGACATGGGGCACCTGTAACCAGAGCTCCCGCAGATCTGAAGTTTGTGGGTGCCATTACTAAATGGCAGGCACAGAAATCTAAATGGAAGGTTAAGAGAAGGATGTGTCCCTCCGTGGGAGAATCCGTGGGACAGTGTCCTGCCAGTAGGGCTAGGTCCTCTAGAAGTGACCAGGGTACACCCACTTCTAACTTGGAGGGTAGGATAACTGGGGATAGTATCTTGACCGATGGGTCTTCCAGGAATACTGCTCTAGGTAGGGGTTGGCAAGGGACCAGCACCACTAGAGAGGCCCCAACTGCCAGGGAGTACCCATGGAGCAGCATAGTTGGCCCAGGAAGTAGTGACCAAGAGAACCCCCTGGGGCCAGGAAGCCATAGAACAGAAGAGTGTGCCTGCAGTAGCGGGCCTGCGTCTGTGTTCTATCGCCCCAAGCAGGGAAGTCCATCAAGGTAGCTGATCGGTCTACCCTGGCTTTCGGCTGGGAGGTGGTTGTGTTGGACTTGGCTCTTTTTTTTTGGCTAAAGTTCCTTAAACTTTTTGCTTTCCACCTAGACAGTTTTTTCTGACATGGTGTTGCCAACTTAGATGATTTGGGCACTTTGCCACTGCTGATCAGTGTCAAAGTGCAAGTGCTCCCTGTATAAAGTATAATGGTAGTTAGTTGTCCATGATTGGTATGTTTGCCTTACTAGTAGAGTCCCTAGTAAAGTGCACTATGTGTGCCAGGGCTAGTAATCCAAATGCTAGTAGAAGGCCTGCAGCACTAATTGTGCCACCCACACAAGTAGCCCCAAAAAGACAACTCAGGCCTGCCACTGGAGTGCCTGTGCGCAGTTTGTTAAACTGACATGTTGTCCTGACAAGTGCACCCACTTGCCAGGCCTTACACTTTTTATGCACACCATATAACTGTTTGGTAGGTCCAGGGTACCCCCCTGGACAGGGGGCAGTGTATATGCAAGGTAGGCCATTTACTAAGGTGTGTACCATGTCCTAACAGTTAAATACTCTCCATTTCGTTTTTCACTGTTGAAAGGCCATCTTGCCCATAGGACAGTGTAATATTTTTCCAACCTATCTTCCCAAAGGCTTAAGGTGGAGAGGTGAAGTTTAGTGTGCCTGAATTCACAATTCTGCTTTCTCCCGAGGACTTGCCTGGGTCTATCGTTGCTTTCCGCTGCTGCTGCTATCTGACGCCTGACACCTTCTGCAACTGGAAGCTCCGTCCCCCGCCGCCGCTTCCACCATCTGCGGCCGCGGAGTGGGGACGAGACTACATCCCCCATAACCCTTAGCGCCATGGGAGCCGCCCACGCTGTTTTCGCGCCAGGAGGCGCACAAAACACCACCGTGACCCCCGCGTCGCGGGACCGCGCGCGGGCAACGCCGGGCTCAGCCCGGGCAAAGGGCGGGCCCTCTGTAGCCCTCAGGAGCCGAAGGAGGCCGGGTCGGGCCCACCCCATTGACTTGTCGTTGCTGTGATAGTGTACGGACAGATCTGGTACGTGTGGTTACCATTACTAGAAGTGTAACTATTGATTGGCTGGTAACACAGAGACTATTGTGCCCGTCGCCTTCAATCGGTTGTGTAGTTATATCATCGCACCATGAATGAGCCGCCTAAAAAGGGCACCCTCGATAGTTATTTCCTGAAAACTAACTCTGGTTCTGACCGTGAGGCTACTCTTGCAGAACTTAGAGCTAGGCGTCGCTGTTCTATTGAGCATATTAAAAATATGTCATTAGTCACGGCCACTCTTATTGACTCTGCCTGCCCGGACAAGGATGTCTGCTCTCCTCAAGAGCCCCCGCAACTCCTGGGTATTAATGACTCCCCAACTTGTTCTACTAATTTAATTATAAGGGATTCAAGTAATGATTCGTCCTTAACTGCTTTTCCTCCCCCCATTGACACAAGTAATATCCCGGCTGTATCAAATGAGCTATTGACTCAAGTTATTGAGTCGCTACCCCCTACTGTCATTACATCTAGTCAGACCACATTGTCAGGTCCATTGCCCAGGAAAAGGAGGAAGATAGATTCTGAGCCACGTAAAAGCAAAAGCAGTAACGCAACTAGTAGTAATTCCATTGTAGCTTGTCCTGGAAAAGATTCTACTCCTTGCATTGTGAATCCATCTTCCTCCGGTAGTATTGCTTCTTGTTTAATCCAGGATGCAACTAATGCGGACTTATTGGATAAAATTGATAAATTACTAAAAACACTTATGCTGCCAATTGTTGAGAGTTTAAAGACTATCGAAAGAAGGCTAGAGGCAGTAGAAACTTTAATGGGTAATAAGAGGGACCAAACTACGAACATTGTAGGCCCCCCACTTATACTTTCTACTGCCTCGGCATCTGTTACATCTTCTCCTAATTTACCACCAGGTGAGATAGTCTCTCAATTGAACACAAGTATAAGTAAGGGAAGGGCTAGCTATATAGACAGCACTATCAATTCTAAATCATCTTGTCCAACTATGGTTAGGAACAGTGCAGTAGCAAATGTCCCAAAGCAAGGGGGTTCATTGCTTGCTAAACCAGGTCATAATACGGATTTCTCGGCTAAGTCACGAGGTCCGTTTTCTATTAATTTACCACCAGAAGCTGTCCCATTGACAGTTGTGCTTGCAGGGGTTCCTACGATAAAAACAGATGCTGCCGAAGGATACCAACAATTAAAAAACAAAGTTATCCATTGGCTAGGCCAAAATCGCCCTCTTCCTCCACATATCAATGGGGAAATTTTGCACGTAAGACGCTTACCCTGGCTAGGTAATACACCAAAAACTATAAACGGGGATGTCATCCTAATTAATTTTAGGGATCCAAGAGCTGTTGCTCATATTTTAAATTGGCACACACAGTATAGAAGGTCTCTCATTACAACATGGGAACTTACCTATTTTTTCCCAAGACCAAAGCCAGCCGCCCCCTCTGGCTTGGGGGGCTTATCTAATACCCAATATATTCCTGTGATTCCTTTGAGAAACAGATTTGATGTGCTAGAAAGCTTAGAGGATGTAGATTGACATAATAACTATAAGTCTACGACAGTACCACCTGATGAGTTCCAGACTAATACAACTATCCATCGCAATGAGCTCAGGACTGTACCATGTGCAGCAGGGGTAGAGTATAGCTCCAACCATCTTATTGACCCTGACCTGCCTACATCAGATAATGTCATGGTCAATACTCAGGATTTAATGGGTAACCTATTCTCATGGAATATTGCTGGGTTAACCTCCAAAGTGGAATCTACGGAGTGGATGTGTTATGTTAATAAATTTGACCTATGCATATTTCAGGAGACTTGGTCTTGTGAACCCTGTTTTGCTCAGGGATATTTGAATTACTTTGTCCCTGCGGTAAAAGGCCCAAGGGGTAGACCAAAGGGGGGCCTAACAATATGGGCTCGCCAATCTTTAAAACTGGCCATTAAAGTTGTCGATACCAAAAATAAGGATATCCAACTAATTAGATTGGATTTAGACAAGCTGGGTAGTGTAGATATCTATAATGTTTATGTTCGGAGCAAGAGGAGAGGGAGGTCTGAGGTATTAGAAGCCCTGGACAGTCTTATTGACACGCATTCGTCGAGCAATAACATTATCATTGCGGGTGATTTTAACAGCACATTCGAACCCCTGATAAGCAATGATGAGTTGTTTGGTGACGAGGAGGACCGACTATGGGGCGTTCCTAAACTGGAGCTATCTCCCATAGTGCGCTGGACTGCTGATGCTATTGGCCTAAACGCCCTATGCTATGAAAAAGGGTTAAGAGCGCTGAATGGCAGGACTAGTGGAGATAGGAATGGTGTAAGCACATTTGATAATGGTCGATATAACAGCAGAATCGATTATGTGCTATGTAGTCTAAAGTTATGGCCATTAATTTGTGACATGATGGTGGAAGGGAGGCTCGAGAGTGACCACAACCCTCTGTGCCTAACGCATAAATGGTGGTCTCACATCAACTTACCCGTAGGATCCCCTGTGCCCGTCCCTCCCCGGACTGTTCCTACTAACGACATGCGGAGATTAAGATGGGAAAAGGTAGCAATTAATCATCAGGCTATTGCTAGCATTAATAGTCATGTTGACTTAGCTATACTAGACCTAGAGCATTGCAATACACTTAGCAATGGCTTAGACAAGGTAGAAGGAATTCACAATTCTCTTTTTGACACAATCAAGGGATATTTCCTCAAACCTGTGAAAAGCAAAGGTGATAGAGCTCAAAAGCCTGCTAAATGGTATAACGATGAATGTAGGGTGTCACGACTTGCTCTGGGTAACGCTATTAAGGGAGGGCAAACAGCTTTAATACAAGCTGCAAGAAAAAATTATAAAACTAGTATCCTTAAGGCTAAACAAGCTTGGGATGAGCACCATTGGATTGAGCTAAAGGCGGCTAGTGACAGCAGGGATTCTCGGCTGTTCTGGCACATTGTTAGATGGGGCAAATCAGGTGGCCCCGAGTCCCCTCATAACAATGTCCCTGAAGCTGAATGGATAAAATTCTTTAAAAATCAATACGCTGCTTTTAACATTGCAGACCTGCACGAGACAATTAGTGTAGATCTCCCAAAAGAAAATTTCTTTTGTCCTGACGAAATCATGACGGCCCTTGACACGGTTGCTTGTGGTCGTGCCCCCGGCCTTGACGGAGTGCCAGCGGATTTATTTGTTAACGATAAGGAGCGCTGGTGCTTGTATATCCATCACCTTATTAATGCTATCGCTTTGGGTGCATCAGTACCAAAATCCTGGCAGGGTGCTGTAATTATCCCTATCTTTAAGAAAGGTGATCGATCGCTGCCAGGCAACTATCGGCCTATAAGCCTAATAGACACCATCCAAAAGGTAGTGGGGCGTGTGATCGTCAATAGGCTCCTGGATTGGGCGGAAGAGACCAATGCCCTTTCAACTTTCCAGGCTGGCTTTCGACGATCGACAAGTACGGTGGATCAGGTCTTTCGTTTCACCATGATACAATGGAGGACGGTTGTGCTCGGCAAAGGAAGCCTGTATGCGGCCTTTGTCGATCTACGGGCTGCTTTTGATCTTGTCCCGACTAAAGCTATGGTCGGTCCTTCAGAAGCAGGGCATCCCAAACGATTTATTATCTATGATAATGAGGCTTCATGAATCAAATTATGCCAGAATCCAATGGGGTGGTTTAGGTTCGGTAACTTCAGACTTCCCAGTTGAGAGGGGCGTCCGACAGGGTTGTTCGATGGCCCCAGTTCTCTTTACACTTTATATTAATGATGTTGTAACACGTATGACTTCTGCACAAGTGGATGCTCCTTTTTTAGACGGGATTAAAATCCCCATTTTAATGTTTGCTGATGACACACTCATCCTAGCTAAAACTCCTAGTGGATTGCAGTGTGCTTTGTCTATCTTTGACAAATTCTGTAGCGAGTACGGCCTAGAGGTAAATATTGCCAAAACCAAGTTGATGACTTTTAACCCCTATCGCAGTTCCAAGACAAAAATTACCTTAAATAATCGACCGCTAGAGGTAGTGAACAATTTCATTTATTTGGGTATGCACATATCTAATGCGAAGAGCTGGCGGCATCATATTGAAATTGCAACTATTAAACACAGGCAATTGGCTGGTGCAATCAGCTCAGAGCATAGAAAATCCTTCACCAAACCTGTGAAACCTGTCTTACAGGTTTATGAAGCAAAAGCTCTGGGTTCTGTACTCTATGGCGCTGAGCTATGGGGTTTTGAGAAGATGGCTGCTCTCCAATCTTCAGAGAATAAATTTCTTAGGGGCATAACAGGTGTTCCCAAAAGCACTCCACTGTTGCCCCTTAAGTATGATTTGGGCAGAAGAGCCATTTTAGATTTGGCGCGGCTTCGCCCAATATTGTACTGGCGCAGGTTATGGACAACTCCTGCGCTTTCTCACTATGCAGGAGGTTTCTTAGATATTATAAGAACCGATGTCCATCATAAAATTGGTTGGTTAAAAGCACTTAGGGCATCCCTGCTTGAGCTCGGTTTGAGCACACTTTGGGAGGACCCTGCAGGTTCTACCTTCCCTTCTAAAAGTACACTTAAGACCATCTATTGGGAGATGGTCGCCCAGCGGCATTGGAGTAGCTCTAGTACTGGTACTACGACCGGAGAGTTCCTAGAGGCCAAGATGTATCCTCATCTTGAACCTTACTGGGACATTATAACAAAACCCAGAGACAGGAAGCTTCTCTTCCAATTGAGAGCAGGTGCACTCCCCCTCAGATTCCTGACATCAAAGTGGGAAGTGGGAACTAGCGATGTTTGTCCTGTCTGTGGTACTAACAAAGAAACTATCGGTCATTTTTTATTCTCCTGCAAAGCTTATGCTTTACCAAGGCGTATATGGCTGTCTCCGATGTGCAAAAATATAGGAACTACCAGTAGTACTGTAGCTTTACGTATTATTTGCACCAGTACATTGATCTGGATTTCGGTTGCCACTGCAAAATATCTAGGACGGACGTGGATGATCAGATTGAGACTGCTAGTCATTTGACTATTCTCTTAAACTGGGAGAGACTGCTAGTCTTTCGACTATTCTCCCCCTTGCTACTCTTGGCATTTTATTATCTGTAATCTGTTTTTAAAATTATTGTTAATTAATTCTTTCTGTTTTTAATAATTAACATCCACTGTGATTAATGCAGAATGTTTTACCCAGGGTTTCAAACAAGTCTAATTGGTTGAAGCTAACAAACAATACCTATCACTAATCAACTATAATGTTCCCTCCACGGACACAATCAAGCTAGAATTTGTTTATGTATGTATGTATCGAATTATATTGAATTTAATTGTTTTTTAAACCATTTCATGAAATGTTTAATTGTAAATTGTACTTTGCTTTTATGAATAATATTCGAATAAAGCATACCTTGACTGACTGACTGACAATTTAATAACACATCTTTTGGTGAAGGTGGTTTTTGAATTGCGTGTTTAGAAACCACTGGCTGAGTTTTTGTGCTCTAACATTTCTGTGTGTCTCTGCCTGGTTGTGGATTGCCTGTCTGGATTTGAATGTAATAGGCTCTAGGGAATGTCTTGACCCAGGGGAGGAGGTGAGACAGCAACAGGCTGACCTGCATCTGGAGTGTAGGGGGAGGAGTAGCCCCTGGAGGTGAAGAGGCCTGGGTGGCTGGCATAAAACAATGGCTCCATCTCCTTATGAGTGATTAAGGACCCAGACCCCCACTATCAAAGGCAGAAGGTGTCACTGGAAGGGAGACACCCAGAACTGGTTTGGACAGGGGTCAGTGCCCCCCTGAACACAAAGACTTAAAAAACATTTAAGGGGATAGCTATGGGAGCTGAAACCCCTGGACTTTGGAATGAAACTGTTAAAGACTGTAAAGGATTGAAATTACTTCGTGGTCAAGAGCAACTTCTGCCAGGGAAGAACCAGCTTAATAGACTGAAGGAAAGGACTGACCCTTGCTGTGTGTTCTGGGGCTGGCCTGCAGTTTTCTGATTTAACCAAGGAGAGGCTAAAGGGACTTTGCTGTGTGCTTTGTACCCCTGCTTCAAAGGACTTTGCTGTGCTGTATCCTGAAGTAACTTAACCCCAAGGGCCCGAGGTGAGCTGGCTCCCTGTTGTGGAAACTCAGGAACACAAACATTTACAGAAGTGTCTCAGCGAAGCTGTGTGCGTGTGCTTTTTGCAGCCTGTGACCCTTGTAAGAATTGCCCTGTGATCGTGGGCACCAGGAGTCTAAGTGAGTCTTAGCAACGCTGTGTGCGTGTGCTTCGTGCAACCTGAGACCTTCGTGAGGATTGCCCTGTGTTTGTGCACACCCGGAGTCCAAGTGAGTCTCAGCAACACTGTGTGCATGTGCTGTGTGCAGCCTGAGACCTTCGTGAGGATTTCCCTGTGACCGTGTACCCCCAAAAGCTCAAGTGCGTCTCAGCAACGCTGTGTGCATGTGCCCTGTTGCAGCCAGAGATCTTCGTTATCGCCATCAGCCTGGACCGGCATCCCCAGGGGAGCTGTACCACCAGCCCGAGCCCACCGTTTCCAGAAGCAGTACCTCAAACCAACCCCGTCGGTGAAGGGCCCGAGTTCCACTGCCCAGAATCAACCAAGTCACATCGGAGGCCCAGGTCGCGAGAAGAGGATAGGAGAGTGAGGTTGCACCCCCCAGGTAACGTGCGTCACCACCTGGGGGGTGTGCGGGCTCAGAGAGGGACGCTCTCAGCCTCTTCCATTCTTGCAGCGCGAGCCTCTGCTCAATCTTGTATCTCGCCCGTACCTGCCAAGGAGTGGCAGTACCGGGTCCAGAGTGTGGAGCAGCAGTTTGGTTTACACCATACCTGTGTTGGGGGCATATGTTGGCGGAAGCTGACCGCGAGTCAGTACGAGAGGCAGAGAGACTGTCTAAAGCACCATGATTGGTGCCCCCTTTATCAGATAGTTTGATTACTAGGGAGGTGTCCTTCTTTAGGGAAGAAATAGCTGCACATTCCTCTTTGGTTAGAGTGAATTTCTTATTTTGTACTGTTTGGAAATTGTCCAGATAATGTTATAGGGAAGTTGCCTCCCACCACTTTCTGATTTCCTTCTCATACGTTCTCTCCAATAAAATAAAAAGCGGTTAAGCTTTTGGGCCCTTTGTTTGAATTTGCTCCAGCTTCTGCTCTATTTGATGATGGTACATTGCAACAGACCGCTTCTGCTGCTTGAAATAATTCAACATCACTGAACATGCTGAACTCCATCTCTAAGGATGCCTCACAAGATCACTTATACAGTTGTTATGCTCAAACGCTGCTGCTACCCATAGCTTATCAAATTTGCTGAGCGCACATGGGGTTCATTCACCCAAGCTGGTTGCTTCAACAGCTTCGTGTTCTCCTACCCATTTCCATCTGATAGCATCCTGACTTGGTAGCAACCCGGTTGCTTCTCCGTATGCATCGCTCCTGCGTTTTGGCCTTCCAGCAATAATTTCCAGCATCTCACGACAGCGGCTTCAGATACCACTAGATATGGTGGTGGAGCAGGCAACTTTCTTCGATACGTCTTGCCAGGCTCTTCAGCCATCTGTTGCCGCTCTCAGTGCAGAGGGTGCCTCCAGCTCGCAGGTAGAGTGTTTGAAGAGAATCATGGAACAGTCAAGAGTCGTATGTGGATAACCCCTAAACAGAAAACAGAAAACATTACTCCAAAGATAAAGATAAGCAATAGATTTTAGGGTGTTAAGAAACATGACTGAGTAGAGAGATCAAAAAGAATGTATAAGAAGATTTTAGAATAGTATAAGAAAAATGTGAAAGAGAAAAATGAGTAACCCTGTTCAGAAATACAAACTACCCAGGGATGGAAAAGAAGAGAAGAAGATAAATAACCAATAAGGTCTAAGAACAAGGGCACCATTTAGCAAACAAAGTTGGTGGAGAAACCTCAGTGTAAAAGATAAGAAACCAAACTAAAGAAAGCAAGCGTGGATATATAGTCAATGATGCCCACCATGTATGAAATACTCCTTACGTTTTGCATCAGGGAGTTTGTTGGGGCTTAGACCAGCGGATGAAGCAGGTATTAGGGATAGCTGGTCAGGTGCTAGTTCCCTGTAGGGTTTCACTGTCTTAGCTTGTATATATCATACTTAAAGCAATTGATTTGATTGGAAGGCTTACTTGATCAATTCCATAGAAAGCGGACTACATTTCTCTCTCTTTGTATCTAACCTAATTACTTGCAAAGCTGGAGGCCATTTTGGAATGTTTCATTGAATTGTAATCATTCATTTACCTGTTGATTTCTCTTATATCATACGGGTTAAACCTTTATTATTTTCAATGCTGCATGCCCCCCTTCCTTTTGAATTTGGTCCCAGGGGTTGGGGTCCTCAGGGCCCAAGAAGGCTCAGTGAGGGAAGCTGCATGCCCTTCTCCTGTTTAATTGCATTCAGCTTTGGGTGATGGGGTCCCTGAGGCCTAACAAGGCTTGGAGAGGGGGCACAGTGACCCTTCCACTTTTCAATTACATATGTATCTGGGGATGGGGCCCCTGGGGCCCAAGAACTCTTGAGGAAGAAAGCCCATGTGCCCTTCCCTTAGTTATGCAACTTAGCCCTGGGGGGGATGGGGTCCTCCAGGCCGTATAAGGCTTGGGGAGGTGGCCATGCTGCACTCTGCCCCTTTTGTATTGCTTGGGGCCCTAGGGGATGGGGGTGTATGCCTCTCTCCCCATATTTATGGGATTTGCCCTGGGGACGGGGTACCTAGTCCTAATAAGGCTTCGGGAGGGGTGCCAAATGACCTCCTGCCCTTAGAATTGAGCAGGTGGGCGCGTGTTGCCCCCTCCTATTAATAATATATTTTGAGCCCAGGAGATATCTGGGGCTTAATATGAATTTCTTTTTTTACATGTAGCTCTAGGGATGGGGTCCATGGGCGACAATATCCTTGGAACAGGGGACCATCACCCATTTCCCTTAATTATGGTAATTGGCAATGGGGTCCCTGGGGCCGTTAAAGGCTTGGAAAGGATATGTTCACGTAGGATGGGATCCCCAGGGCCTCTTAAGGCTCAAGGAGGCCCCGATAATTAAATATGTCCCCCGGGGAAAGGTTCCCTGGTGCCACTTGAGGCTCAGGGAGGGGGCCACATGTCCTTCTGGCCTATTTATGACATATAATGTATTTAGCCCATGGAATTGGGAGCCCCATGGCCTCTTAAGGCCTTGGGTCGGGGATATGTGCCCCCTCCCCTATAATTAAAGTATGGCCCCTGGGGATGGGATTCCTGGGGTGTATTTGGGTTGGGGGGTGGGCACCCTCACTGTTAGACCTGGCACCTTGGCATGGGTCTCCTTTCCATTTTTCGATGTTGTCTCATGTATTTTTGCTGGTGTTAGTTGCTCAGGGCACTGTGCCACTGCTGTCCAGTGCCACAGTGCAAGGGCTCCCTAATGTAAATTAATGTATGGTTTGTGATTCCATGATTGGTTGGTTTGGTTTACCTGTCAGACCCTAGTACAGTGCACCAGGAGTGCCCAGGGCATGTAAATCCATATGCTGCTGGTGGGCTTGTATCACTGGTTGTGCCACCCACAGAAGCAGCCTGTAAACATGTGTCTAAGGCCTGCCATTGCAGAGCCTGCATGCAGTCTGGTACTGTCATGCTGACTGGGCAAGAGCACCCACTTGCCAGTCCCTAAACCTTCCCTTTTCTTCATATCAGACACCCCTATGGTAGGCCCAAGGGCAGGGTGCATTGTAAGGATAAGGCGGGACATGCCCTGGTGTGTGTGGCATGTTCTAATAGTGAATTACAGCCATTTTAGTTTTTTACTATGGCAAGGCTACCTGTTCTCCATAGGCCAGAATGGGCAGTTTGGTTATTACATTTTATAATCCTAACTGACTCAGGGAACATGGTAGAAATTCGAAATTAGTATGCCTGAACTCAGGATGATAAAATACATCTTTTAGTGAAGGTGGTTTTAACGTTCTGTGTTTGAAAATGCCACTTTTAGAAAATAGGCATTTTCTTGTCTAACCATTCAAACCTGCCTCTGCTAGGCTATGTATTCCTTTGTCTGGTTTCTGTGAGTGACAAGGCTGGGGAATTCCAAGAGACAGGATGAGTCAGCCCAGTGGTGAATAGAGAGATCTGCATCTAGATGGGAGGGAGGGGTCGCATCTGAACCTTGAATAGGGCTGTGCCTGCCTTCCACAATGCTGGCTCCACCTCCTGCGGAGTGGCTGATGTCTCTGCCCTGCACAGTGAATGAAGAGAAGGAATCCTGTCAACAAAGTGCTCCAGGGCTGTACTTGCCTTCCACAATGCTGGCTCCACCTCCTGTGGGGCGTCTGATGTCTCTGCCCTACACTGTGAAAGAAAAGGAGAAGTCTGGTAAACTGGTTTGGACTGGACAAAGGCCCCTCTGCCCTCAGAGGACAAAAGATTTTGGGGTATAAGTATTGGGACCCTGATCCCAAGAATTTAGATCACTTTGGGAAAACAAGAAGAACCTTTGATGAGGGAGGGACCAGAAGAAGCTGAGGAGGAAACTATCCCTAAACCTGGGGGATTGGCCTGCAGTTGTTGCCTTACAGCCAAAGAGATGAGAAAGGAACTTTGTGTGTACTTTTGCTCAACTTGTGAAAGATCTCCAAGGGCTTGGAAAAGAGCTAGCCTCCTGCTGAAGTCTCAGGAACAACAGACTTCACCCCCCAGCTCCCCAGAGTTCTTTGGAAGTGCCTGCTGTTGTTGTTGGACCTTCTGAGGGACTGCGTGTCGCAAGGAGCTGCAAGTGCGACTCAAGAAGGAGAAGCGTGCTGCCGTCGGAGCTATTGTCGTCGCATCTCGTAAAGTGTGTCGCCGCTGCAGCATCGCATTGAGCGGAAGCATCTCGCATCACCCAGGAAGCAATGCCGAAGAAGCGTGTCACCATCGCAGCCATCGTAGCTGACGCATTGCACCGCATCAAGGGAAGAGTCTTGCATCGAGGAAGAAGCGTGTCGCCATCGCAGCCATCGTAGTTGTCGCATTGCACCGCATCAAGACAAACGCCTCGCATCTACGGAGAAGCGTGCCGCCGTCGGAGCTGCTGTCGTCGCATCGCGTAAAGGGGAGTCGCCGCTGCAATATTGCATCGAGCGGAAGCATCTCGCAAGCGTCAGAGAAGAGTGTCGCTGCCAAGGCCGCTGTTGTCGCATCGTGTAAAGGGTGTCGCCGCTGCAGCTGAAGCATCGAGTCGAGTCTTCTCGCAACATCAGAGAAATGTACCGCATCTGGAAGATCTTCACGTCTTTATATCTTTGCACCAAAAACTTCATCGCATCAACATCGTTGCAAAACTTTCGTTGCCCTGCGTGTCGCATATAAAAGGTACATTGACTTAAAGTGTCGCATTTAAGAACTAATGAAAACAAAGCAAAATTCTACCATCTAAAGTAACCGTATTGTGTGTTTTTGTCGTTTAATGGTCTTGTGGTAAATCTAGATAAAGAATACTTATTTTTGATATAAAACCTGTGTGGTGTTCATCTGTAGTGTTGTCACTTGGTTACTGTATGTGTTCACAAATGCTTTACACACTGCCTCTGAGATAAGCCTGTCTGCTTGTGCCAAGCTACCAAGGGGGTGAGCAGGGGTCATTTTAGGAGTGTACCCCCTTACCCTGACTAGAGGAGAGGGTCCCTATTTGTCACAAGTGCATACCTGTGCCAACTAGAGACCCCCAAATCTAACACTCCCCTAATGCTTATATAGTTGGCCCTGCATGATGGTTTCTCTAAGGCCTCCTATGGCTTGGGGAGGGGGACCATGCATTCACCTCACCTACTGATATATTTTCCCAGTCAATCAAGTAACAATCCTGGTGGAAAAGGAGTTGCCCCTGGTTTACAGGGACCAGAGAGGAGTAGTTTTTCTATTTCTCTGGCCACAGCTCTGGGATGGGCACAGGTGATTGCACAGGGGAAGAAAGATTATGTTATCTTGGTTTTGGGTAGTGCTCGGGGATTGTCTACAGTAGGATATACTAGAGATTCTGCAAAAGTGGGTAGTGTCACCGCTTGAAAACTTTCCCCTCTTGGTTAAGGAGTTAGGAGTTTTCCTCACCCACAGGCTGGCACTGGGCATATATTTGGTATTCCCGGGAACTTCCTCAGACCATGTACTGACCTGTGGAAGAATAGAGAAGGACTGGGCATGATGTCTGTGACCCGAGAAGAGTTAGGGGACAGCATCTGTTCTACCTCTTATACCTAGTAGAATGAAGAGGATTCCAAGGGTAATAAGGCTGTACTCTGGTTCAAGCTACATATGTACAAGTTGAAAGAGGTATTTTCTGTAACTGCAGAACTGACCATTTCCAACTGGACCTGCCCTGCACCCTTCTGTGGCTTCTGCTAAAGTGAGATTTGACCCACAAGTGCCGTTTCTAAGGTCCTGTACCCTTGGTTAGGATCAAGGTGTATTTTTCCTCACTGTTTCTAAAACCAAAGGCTTTGAAACAATTTGGCTTCAAAGACCTCCCAAGTCCCAGGACCAACTTGCCAAGCTGATCCGACGAAGGTGTGTTGCACCGCATCCAAAGATTCAGGTTGCTTCCAGTCTGAACTTTTTGGCAGCAGCAAATCACTTCAATGGGATCTCATGGAGAAAGTATTCTGCCTTGTGGAACCATCTTCAGCTACAGCGTTGCCCAGGTGAAAGAATACGAGCTCTAAAAAAGTGACCAGTCAAAGTAGGTATTTTCACCGGGCTAAGGAAGCAAACGTATCTGGATACCTTCTCTGGGCACCAAATTAAAATTTCCTCGGCTCTGACATTTCCTGCCAAAACTCAAGGTTTGACCAAGACCTTGTCCAGCAGGTATTCAATGTCCAATTTGGTGGACCTTAACTTGCCCCTAGGTACCGGGTGGTGCTTAACTTTTTCTGGAACTAGTTTCATATTTAAAATTTGCACATTCATAACTCTGACTTCATTTACTGGATTTTTGTTGTTCTGGTGTCATTTCATTTATTACAATGTACAGCATAAAACCCTGCTCAAGCAATAGACACAATCCCTGTCAGGGTGAATGACTAAAGTCACTAAACTAATCTGTGCTTAACCCTAGGGTAGCTTGGCACAGAAGCAATCAGGCTTCATTTAGAGGCAATGTGTAAAGTATTTATGCATCATACAAACAGTAATGAAGTGAAACACAACACAAGAAAAGTCCAACACTAATTTAGAAAAATAAGGTACCTATTAATAAATTATTTGACACCAAAAGAATAAAAATCCAATTGGTGGAACCAAAGATATGACATTTTGAAGGTTTAAGCAAAAATAATGCTTAAAAGCACAAAGCGCCAACTTTGCTTATCAGGTTACGCCAGACTGGACACAGTCACAAGTTCAGGATGACAGCGATTGTACATGTATCAGTTAGGGCCTGCTGAGAATTGTACCTTATATCCTTTATATAGAGCACGCCCTGTGCAGAAGCGGATCTGAAGAGTGATGTGGGGTCCTGCGTCGAGTGGCACTGCTCTGCGTCACTTCCGATGAGGAACTGTGAAAGTTGCGATGCAAGGTCTACGCTGAGTTGCATCGCATTGCACTCTTTCCAATGAGGAGCTGCAAGAGCTGCGTCAGGTTGCGTTGTGTTGCATCATGTTCTGATGAGAACCACAGCTAGGGTAACAGAGCACCTTTATCCCCACTTTCGAGGTCCAGGACTGGGAAGGCACAACTTGGGGGATTAGGACTCATAGCAGGCAGAGTCCAAGTGCAGGGTCAAGGTGGATGGGGCCTTTTCTGTCCCTGAGGTTGTGATGAGGAGTCCAGCCAACTTGGAGTCACTGTGGTGGTCGTTGGTTCAAGATGCAGGTCAAGTCCTTCTTCCTCAATAAGCACAACAGCTGAGTAGTCCCTCTTGCAGACAGGGCAGCAGAACAACTGGATGGATAGTCCTTCTTGCAGCAGTGTAACAGGACAGCAGAGATGCCTTTCTTCTGAGTCTCAAACCGGTCCAGAAGTGACTATTTTTATTTGTGGTGCCTCATTTGAAATAGAAGTTTCAAGAAGTTCACCTTTCAAGGCTCCAAGCACAACGGGCTAGTGTGAAGGAGTGTGTGTAAGTGCACTTACACATCAAGAGACTGATTTGTGAAGGTGGCTGAGCCCCAATACATCCACCCATACTGCCTGAAATGGCCCATTCTGGCACACCTAATCCCTCTACTGTATGACTATCTGGGAGAAATACACAAAGGCCAAATCCCACTCATACCTAATCATATGACCCAAGAACAGATTGCAAGCACCAAATAGGTAGGACAGTGTTAGAAATGGAGGTCTCTAGTTGGCAGAGGTAGATATCTTTATCCAAATAGGGACCCTTGCTTCTAGTCAGGGTACGGGAGATACACACTTTAGATAACCCCTGCTCACCCCCTTAGTAGCTTGGCATGAGCAGACAAGCTTATCCCAAAGGCAATGTGTAAAGTATTTGTACCAACACTTACAGTAACACAGTGAAAACAACATAAATGAACACCACACTAGTTTAGAAAAATAAATATCTTTATCTAAACTAAACAAGACCAAAACAGCAAAAATCCAACATACAAAGTTAAAACTCTCAAAAGGTTTCAAGAACTTGTACCATAGAAAACTATGTATGTGTGACTTTTACACAAAGTACCTGAAGATGTGTCAAAATTCACAAGGCCAAACAGCCGCAGAGAAAGGAAGCATCGGAAAACACAGCGCTGCATCAGTTACTAAGACCTTGGGGAGACTATGCAACAGTTCTGCTGCACGCTGGAGAAGTGATGCGTTGTGTTCAGTCTGTAGAGGGAAGTGAAGAGTTGAAATCCAAGATGATTGTGGTGTGTGGGTGATGCGTGGCAAGGTACCATGCGTGACACACTGAAGGTGATGCGTCGCTCTGCGATGGTTTCGCGCCATCCATCGCCGGTGCTGGGGGCTGCAGGGCGCAACTTTGTGTCACTGGGCGAGACTCAGCGAGGCTTCGCATCATCCGGCGTCGGTTCCGAGAGTATTTACATGGATTTGCGATGCTTTGCGACGTTTTTTGCAGAAATTAGCTTCAAAACCCACCTCTGAGGCCCTGTAACTGGAAGGAGGCACCTCAGGCAAGGGTAGGACTCACAGATGGCAGAGTCCAGCATCACCAGCAGATGGTCAGGAAGTCATTTGTGTCCCTGAGACTGATTAACAGGAGGCAAGAACACACAAGCCCTTGGGGATCTCCTTCAAGCAGGGGACACAGCAAAGTCCTCCTTTCTTTGGCAGAAACAGCAACTGCAGGCCAATCCCACACAGCACACAGCAAGGGGGCAGTACTTTTGCTCAGTCTCTCCAGCTCTTCTCCTTGTCAAAGGGTCCTGTTCAATTCCAGGGATGATTGAAAGTCAGGGGTTTTGGTTCTGATACTTATACCCCAAAATGTCTTTGTTCTCTTTATGCAGGTGGCTCTGAGCCCCGTTCAAATCAGTTCTGCCTTCACTGGGGCAGCATGACCACAGGAGGTGGAATCAGCATTGTGCAAGTGAGACAGACCCTATTCAGGTGCAAGGTAAATCTCCTACCATTACTCTATGTGCAGCCAGGGTCTAGTCAGCTCAGGACTGAGTCATCCAGGAAGAGCCATGCACACCTTAACCCCCCCATAGACTGCCTACAGAGAATGCACATCCTTTGTCTCTGTCACACTGAAACCAGACAGTCAATCCACAAACAGACAGTGGCACACAGTATGGTTAAATAAGAAAATATTCACTTTCTGAAAGTAATATTTTCAAACATACAATTTAAAAACCATTGTTACTAAAAGATGTGTTATTAAATCCAGAGTTCAAGGATGCAAAACTCAATTTTTCCACTTTATCCCTATGGGAAGATATGATTGCCAAATGTTACAAAGCATTCCCCATTCTTCCTATGGGGCAAGATAGCCTTTCAATAGTGAAAAACGAAATTGGCAGTATTTCACTATCAGGACATGTTACACACACCAGTACATGTCCTACCTCTCACATACACTGCACCCTGCCCAGGGGGGTTCCTTGGGCGTACCATAGGGCTGTCCTATGTGTAAGAAAAGGGAAGGGTACAGCCTGGCAAGTAGGGGCACTTGCCAAGTCGAAATAGCAGTTAACAGACTGTGCACAGGCACCATGGTGGCAGGCCTGAGACATCTTTTCAGGGCTACTCATGTGGGTGGCACAATCAGTGCTGCAGGCCCACTAGTAGCATTTTATTGCCCAGCCCTGGCACACTCAGTGCACTTTACTAGGGGCCTACTGGTAAAACAAATATGCCAATCCAGGATAACCAATCACAATAAAAATGTACACAGAGAGCATATGCACTTTAGCACTGATCAGCAGTGGTAAAGTGCCCAGAATCCTATAGCCAACAAACACAGGTCAGGAAAAATAAGAGGAAGAAGCAAAACGTTTGGGGATAACCCTGTAAATGGGGCCATTTCCAACAGACAGGAAAATTGGCAACTTTCTATAAGTGGTATTTTGTCAATTGTGACTTAAACTCCTACTTTTCAAATTACAATTTGTCAGAAAGCAAATATGACTTTCCTACCTGCTTGCAATCAAACATTGACACTTAGTAAATGAAATAAGGTCACCCAATGGTATCCTATGTGTGAAGTAGGCCTCACAGTAGTGAAAAACACATTTGTGAGGTTTTCACTACCAGAACATGTAAAATGTACCCGTGCATGCCAACATTTTAATTGCAATGCATCTTGCCCTTCTATGGACGGTTTAGTGCCTACCTTAGGGATGACATATGTATTAAAAAGGGAGTGTAAAACTTGGCACAGGGGATATTTCACCAGATTGAATTAGCAGTTCAAAACTGCTTAAAGGTTGCAATAGCAGGCATCCTCTGCAGTAACTCAACAACAACCATTACCATCCATTCTTATTTTAGAAAGAGAAAAAAATGCTTAAAGCGTACTCCAAGGTCCAGAATGGGAGAGGTCCGGAAAAGCTCACAAGCTCCTGCTCAGTTTCAGGCAGTGAAACACTTTCTGTTGAAGATTCAAAGAAAACAGCAGGGGCTATCTCTGAATTGAGTATATGGGTAGCAAACCTAGTTAGACCTATTTCTGAAGGTAATGAAGCCATTAGATCAGGCTTTGAAGTGTTACTGATGGCTATTAAAAAATCTGGTCATACTAATGGCTCAATACATCACACAGTCGACAACAGAGACACATGAACACTTTTCTCCAAACATTTGGGAGCTCTATTGAGAGGTCATCTAAACTATGTCTCGTGGAAGCACTAACATGCAAATGAAGTTAGTACACCACAATGGTGACTTAGCAATGTTCTTAGCCCAATAAAAAACACCTTAGAGGAATGCAAACTGCTAATGCAGAAATAGGGCATCAAGGTTGGTTGGGGAATTCACCTGCGTAGTTTCTCTTACATTTTAATATGGCTTTTATTTTCCTTGACACCACAGCTGACCAGATCAATAGACGGTAAAATTATATCTCGTGGAAAATTTACGGCTAAGGTAGACATCAGAGATAATCAACCTGTATACTCCCTATAGATAACTGTGCCATGGGGAAGGACTTCCTTTACTTACTGTCCCTGTAAAAACATTAGTCTGGAAGAAGACTTTGCTTTTGAATTGTAGGCCATGTACAGCAGTCGAATTACTGTGCAGGAACTGATACCCCACGGATATGTTGACTGAAACAGGATGTTTGTTATTTATACCTAATGTGTAATAGGGTCCTTCATACATGTAAATGTAAATGTATTGAATCGCTTCTTGTTTTAAAATATAAATGCCAATAAAAATGATATTTCCCACAAAAAAAAAAACAATGTAAGAAATGCATACATAAGTAGAGGAATTAATAACCTATTATTAACATGTTCATCCGAAATAAAAGTATCACAGTTCCTATATCAAAAAAAAAAAGGTTAGTTGGGGAAATGGAGGCGAGCTCACGTGTAAGCAGTGTTTCAGCTGGTGAGACAACTACGTCTAAGAGTGCTAGAAGCCAGAGTGGGGAATGGCAAAATAAGGGGGCCACAAAGCATTCAACACAAAGATCAACTACTGTACGTCAAAGGCTTAACTAGTAGCACATAAAATGATTCTGTTTTCAAGAATAAAGCTAAATACTGTTTATTCTTTTGTTTAAACTTAATGAGCATCTCTTTTCTAGAGTGATATATATTCATAACATATATGTTCATCACCTTTAAACTGATCTATTTGATTTGTGTCTATTTAGAAATAAGTATGGAATATGTATCTTAAACGTAGTTGTTTATGACAAAATTCCAGTGTGCATGTCCCTCTACAGCTCTTGAAGCATCAAGTCCCAGAGGTGAATCATCACTTATACAATTGGAAGTCTTATGCAGAAGGGAATAAGACGTGGCTGTTATTTTGTAAAACTTTGCTTGACCATACTATTGTGCACCCCCAATTTTGTGCAGACATCGGAATCTGCCTTGAAGTAAATCAAATATCCTCTCTTTAATGTTTGGCTGTGAGAAAAATTGTACCTCCATTGTCTATGTGTAGGGAGATCAAAATAAGGAGTCATGATCTATGGTTCTAATGTATATGTAGTATCACCTGAAAATTGCTAACGTTGCTATAGAATTTTTTAAATACCCAAATGTGAATACTACAATTACATTTAAAACATTACATAACAACGAACCACCTCCAAGCTCTCTTCTTTCTAGTCACATATGTACCCTACAGTATCTAAAGTTGCAGGAATCATGAGTTCCCAGAGAAACTATGTCAGTGAAAAGAAATGTGGTGTTGCATACTACTTGGATATTTAATGAATATTGGCCCTTCTGTTGCGATACATATGCTTTGGACAATACAGGGGACAAATTAGTATGGTACCGTTTACACATCTAATCACAAGGGGTACTTGTAAATGCAAGGTTTGTATTTGTTCTATCCATTGTTAGATCAAGAACATTCTTTAAATCCCCTCATAAGGCACTCAGGGGCATATTAGCAAGACCGGCGATACAATTATCGCCGTTTTAGTGGCAGGAAACTGCCGCTAAAATGGCGATACTAGGCTTGATAATATGCGTTTTAGAATTCCAATAGAAGCCCAGGTTAGATGTGCAGGACATCTAACCTGGGCTTCTCTTGGAATTCGATAACGCATATTAGCAAGCCCATTATCGCCGTTCTAGCGGCAGTTTCCTGCCCATTATCGCCGGTCTTGCTAATATGCCCCTTATTCAGAGTCATCCTGCATCTACAACAGTGTGCTGGGAGCTACCAGAAGCTAAGAAAGTGTAAGCTACACAAAACCTGAAGGTGTGTATGAATAACACCACTGAGTTGTGTGGGCAAAATAATTAATACAAATTAGAATGAATTCCTTGGTAAACCCATACCTAGCATAAACATTCTCATCTGTTTGTTTCAATAGAGTCACACTTAGCCTAAAAATTATTCCTTTCTGCCTCCTCCTCCTCTTGTGTGAACTCCAAGAATGGGCATCCTCCTCTCTACAGCATAGAGTGCAGGCATTTTGAAAGATTGCAATGCATTTTGGGCTCCTTTTTATTTATACTTTGTACCTGGCTAGCACCTGCTTATGTTTGATGGTATTTTGCATGTACAAATTGCTGTCTTTTAACAAATTTCCTATTTGTGAATGCTTTGGACATCGAAATGTCAATTCGCTAGTTGGCAATCGCATTTAGTGATTTGCAAAAATAAGGAATCATTAAATATTCTGTGCGGTGGGTTGTTTTATGAAATACACTTAGCGATTCTTTGTAAATCACAAACATCCTTTTTGCAGCTGGTAATCACCTTGTGACTGGATAGTGACTCAGGGGACAGCAAGCAAATGCATTTCCTAGCAGTCTGATGTCCCCTTTATGTTGGATAGGGCATCCAGTTACAGGAAGGCAGTGTTAAGCAGTCCTCAGGCATTCAACTGTTATTTTTATTTTCAAAACTCTTCCAATTTCCTTGACTATGCAGACATATTAAAATTAAACTTACCTCTAATTGCGCTCTCTGCTTAGTGGTTGTTAGAAACAGTAGTGAGTTCCATTCAACCATCACAAGACACGTAGTACTTAATTTGTAAAAGAAGAACCCCTCCCAGGGGCGAGTCTTCCACCCCCCGCCCACTTAACTGCATCCCTTTCACTTTTTAATTACTCCACTGACAACGTGATTTGGTGCCTTAAAAGGTTGCATTTTATTCAAGCATAACATGGTTGGACATTTTGTAATTTTATTGGTCATCCATAAACATCCATGTTGTTGTATACTTTCATTGTTTTTGTACATTCATTGTTATTATTTGCTCCCAGACAGTACAGCTTTGTGAGATCCCCCTCTGGCCTGGGTTTTCAGAACCCAACGGTGCCAGGGAACACACCCTAAGACTTCGAGTCCTTCCTGTTTCAGACTACAGAAACCCAGAGTCTTCTTGGTGAAGTCAAAGATCGTATTTATTGGCTGCAGCCAGTAACAGGAATCCTAGAAGTACAACACGGTGTATATTCTCAGGAGACTGCTCAACCTTACAAAGCCAGCCTTCTCTTTTTATACAAAATATTATGCTCTAGGCAAACATTCCTTTTTTTACAGTTGACCATTCACATATTTTCACTACAAAGAAAAAGCAGAGTCATGATGACAAGCCCATATTTCAGTTTGTCCAGCCCTCAATCAATTACCCGGCAAGGCTCAGTCAGATATCGACGGACCCCCAATAAAAACGGGCACCTCCTCCTCGTAAAGCAAGTCATAAAGTAAGAAACAGGGACAGGTGTGTGTAAGATTAGGCATGGTTTGTGTGTGATGAAAGGTTTTATGATATGTTGTGCCTTGATACTAATCACATTCGGCCACTGGGAAAAGAACTGGCTGAACAGGTTTGGCTTCAGGCAGTGGAGTCAGCTTGCCCAGGTCACAGAGGAGTTAGCAAAGGTGTATGTGTCCTTCAGACTCGTTTTTGGCCTTAGTCATTGGCCTATGTGAGGGCAATCACAAAATGGCTGCCGTTCAATGGAAACCAAGGATTCAGGACGGAAACTGATTTCAGGGTGATTTCGTCACCCGAATATGACGAAAATGCTTGTGCATAGTATTCTGATCATTCTCGGTCTGCTGGTACCAAAATCGTCATGATACGACGATGTTTATAACACGGGTCCAGAATTTTCAGCACCACAGACCCTCCTTTTGCCCTTACATAGGCAATAACCTATACTCACGTTAATCTGAGTCTAGGTCTGAGTCCAGGTCTATATTCATAAAGTAGTTGAGATGTTGCTGTAGCATCATCCTATTACTTAGCTCGTCTCTTGATACAGGTTTCCTTACACACGATGTAGCACAGAGGCCACATATTGCAGGAGCACACTGTACACACAGACAGAACAGGAAAAGAATGGCTAAGATCATCCCAATGACTATCAGAATCTTCCATCCCCAGGCGGAAATCAGTTCCCAGAACCACCCCATCAATGACCAATCTCCTTTATCCACGTGAATAGATTCGGAGATCTTATGCAGTTTGGAAATTGCCTGGTAAACTGTCGGAGCGTTATCTGGAATGAAAACACAGCAACTTCATTGGATCACTTTACATACCCCACCTCGGTCTGCAAGTATGACGTCTAATGCGACCCTGTTCTGAAGAGTCATAAGGCGATCCGACTGGAGCTCAGCAGTCAAATTACTAAGGGCACCGGTGGTTTCATCTACCGTGCATTCCACCACCCTTGTCAATTGCCTTATGTTCCTGCTGTTAACCATAGGCCCCCAAAACGGCAGAAAACCCTTTACGAAATCTCCAAGTTCTTGTCCTGTAGTGTCTTCTTTACTGATGACACCTCTAACTATCCTTGTCTTATGGTAATCTGCCGCGGCCGTGTAGGTGGGAGGCAACAGGAACGAAACAAAGCATGTGCCTGAGAAGTCAGGGGGCAACCATGTATAGGCTCTATTATGGCAGATGAAATAGGTACCCTAAGCTGCTAAGAACGAAGGGGAAGTCTGAGACGCAAAAACATATGTTTCAGTGCAGATACTTTTCCCTAACTGAGCTCTGGGATTCTTGCCATTACCTTGCAGACATAGGTGACCCAAATCGGGGAGGATCTCTTTGCTCGCTGGTTCTCACTCAGAGTAACTCCATATCCTGTTATGTTCCATCCAATATATGCTACTGTCTCATCTCTCGGGATAATCTCATAGGAAATATCTTCCCTAATCATATCTACTATACCCTTAACTAGAGCACTATTCTTAGCATTATCTTTCACAGAACGTAGGGGGTTGGCTTCATGAGCGTATATGAATATCGTTCTATATGCCCACACAGAACCATTATGGCTGAAAGGCAGGACCAGATAAGGGATACCTTTATCCGTAGTATGCGGCATAAGACCACACACCCAACAGTTAGTTGTGTTCACTACTAATTGGTGTTGGTGTAGAAGCTGAACGAATGAATTATTGACAAATTCTAATCTTCTAGCGGTCTCGTGTTCAGGCAGAGGGTGAAAAGAATGCGAGGAAACAGTAGAAGGAGGTATGGGCTGCATAGTGGGGGCAAATGTCACTTGAAAAGAGAATAAAACATATCCTATTAAAGACGTCATTACACTAAGCAACATGAAAATACATAATATCAGAAATCGTTTCTTTGTCATCATTATACACATTCTGGCTTTAAAGTTCATCTGTTTGGCAGGTCTCTCATTCTCGAAAAACTCCATCCTCTCTAATTGCTGCTCGTGGTGGTAGGGTGTTCTATGCTAAGGAATGCTTCTGTCAGTCCAGGGCAACTCCCTTAGACCGACCAGAACTGTTGACCTAACGTCTTCAGCTGCACTCCAAAGACTTGGGCAACCACGACCCTACAGCTGAACCCGGATGGCGGTTCGAAAAACAAAAATAAGAAAGTTTCTCAGATGAGAGAGCTGCACTTTCAAAAATAGCAAAGAAGAAGAATGTTTTATTTGTCCATAGTTCTCGGCTTCAAATTATAACGGCTTTTTCCAGGTACTGTCTGGTTCTGGAACAAGAGTTCAGGCTCTGTAGTGTTCAATCGAATTGACGGTGGCACAACTTCTTGCAAAATATTGTCACTTTCTTGTTCAGAAAGTGTTCCTTTTACACGTGCATCACTAAAAGGCAGAAAACGAGGCACAGTCTCAGTCTCAGAGTCAGCGATCCCCTCCTGGGCCCACCGGTCGTACGGTAGAGGCAAAGGGACCCTCTTGCAGTGTACGCCGTGGATCCAGTTCTTTTTCCCTTCCACTCGAACAGCTGATCTTGTTGAGAGAAGGACGAGGTGGGGGCCGGTCCAATGGGGCTGGTCATTTTTTGTCCGCTGGAAGTTTTTGACCAGCACCAATGATCCAGGATCGATAAGATGTCCTGGAGCTTCAGAGACCTGAGGCAGAGTATCGTGAACCTGTTGGTGTAAAACACGCAGTTTAGCCGTCAATTCATACAAATAATCAAGCAGTACAGGGTGTTCGATCTCACTGAATTTTGTCGGCCTTGGCACTCCCCATATGTTGGCCGGGCGGCCGAACACAATTTCATAGGGACTAAGTCCCACTCGCGAATGCACAGTCATTATTGTTGATAGGAGTGCTAAAGGCAGAGCATCAGGCCATTTAAGACCAGAGCTCGCTTGTATCTTTGCCAATTTTAGTTTTAACGTGCCATTATAGCACTCTACTAGTCCAGCTGATTGGGGGTGATTTGCAGCGTGGAATTTCTGCTGAATACCTTGCCCCTCACATACTTTTTTCATCACTTGTTCCACAAATTCACTCCCATTATCACTCCAGACCATTCTCGGCATTCCAAACCTAGGGAAGAATTCTTTGGCAAGGGCTTTAGCTGTGGATAAGGCAGTGTTGTCTTTTAAGGGATATGCTTCTACCCATCTTGAAAAGGCACAAACAACGAGTACGTATTTCAAATTGTTGCACCTTTCCATGTGGATGAAATCTAGCTGCAAAACCTCAAACGGATACGTTGGAGGCGCAAAATGACCAGCTGGAGTAGGGGTTCCCCTACCAGGATTGTATTTCAGACACACCATGCAATTCTTGACCACATTCTCTGCACATTTAGGAATTCCAGCATTTTTCCATACTGGAGCCAACAACTTACAATTCCCTTTCACACTGATATGGGCCATTCCATGAGCCATTGTCACCACTGCAAGCACATACGCATCGGGTAACAACCATCGCTGATGTTCTGAAAAGTCAACCCAACAACCATTTTCATCCAATTTACCCGTACTTTCTCTCCACACACTCAACTCTTTCTCTGAAGCTTCAGCTTGAAGAGACTTCACACTCTCTATCATATCTTCACACATTCCAACGTCACCAACCCATCTTGCAGGGCCTGCAACATACATTCGATTCATCACATCTTTTACTGTTTCTTTTGCGATTTCGTCAGCAAATGCATTGCCACGACCAACATCATCAGTCACCTTCTTGGTCAGTGACTCAAGAAGCTCATTCACCAACTGACCATGCTGAATCTTAGCTCCATGCGAAGTCAGGAACCCACGTTCTTTCCACAATCGTCCAAAACTATGAGCTACACCAAACGCATACTGGCTGTCAGTATATATGGTCACCTTCATTCCTTTCGATAACACACACGCTCTCGTAAGTGCAATCAACTCTGCTGCTTGAGCTGAATTATGTGGTATACGTGCAGCTTCAACAATCGTATGCAAAGTCGTGACAGCATATGCTGCAGTCGTATCACCATTTGGAAGCTTGAAGCATGAACCATCCACCCATAAGGTGCCATCACACTTTACAAGAGGGGTATCTTTAAGATCTACTCTCCCTTTCGTTTCTTCTTCTGTCCTGAGAAAACAATCATGCTGTTCAACATCATCTGTCTCTACTGAAATCGGCAATAACGTGGCTGGATTCAACGTATTGCATCTCTTTATGTGTACATGACTCGCTAACAGTGTTAACTCGTAACCTGACAATTGGGCACTAGTTAAGTGCTGTGTCTTGGTCCGGTTTAACAACGTGTCCACTGCATGTGGAACCATCACAATCAACATATTATTCATCACTAACCCAGCAGACTGTCGGATAGAAACAGCTGCTGCCGCTGTGGCTCTCAAGCAACTCGGCAATGCTTTAGCTACCGGGTGCAAAGTCGACGAAAAATACGCGCATGGACGCTGCTTGTCTCCAAAAGACTGTGTCAGCACTGACAATGCACAACCCTCTTTCTCATGGACATACAGTGTAAAGGGCTTACTGTAGTCGGGGGTACCCAACACAGGAGCCGAACATAATGCATCATGCAATTCGGAAAAACTTTTCTGACAATCTTCAGACCACGGAAGGTTTGGCCAGCAAAGAAAAATTCGGTATCCACTGTCTACAGTATGATGTAATGCCCAAGAAAGCACGTACTTCTCTCTGTGTCCTTGGCACACTCAATTTTGCAATTGCCTGAATTCTTTCTGGGGTCAGTTTCCTTCCCTCCTTCGATAAGAGATGACCTAAGTAGGTCACTTCTTGTTGACAATATTGCAGTTTTGAAAGAGACACTTTGTGATGTAAATCAGACAAATGACGCAACAATGACAAGGTGGCTTCTTTACAAATTTCCTCAGTATCTGCAGCGATTAGCAAATCGTCGACGTACTGAATAAGGGTAGCGCCATCAGGTAAAACAATTGCATCAAGCTGTGTTTTTAAAGCCTGACTATATATTGATGGACTTTCACAGTAGCCTTGAGGAGCGTGTTTGAAGCGGAAGCTTCGGCCTCTTAAACTGAAGCCAAAAATATCCCTGCTCTCCTCGGCAATCGGGATGCTGAAGAAAGCATTCTTCAAGTCAATCACCGAGAACCAGGTGGCGGAAGCTGGAATCATAGTCAATAGGGCAGTGATATCAGGAACAACTGGAAACTGTGGCACAACTATTTTATTGACCTCTCTAAGATCAATCACGAACCTGTAAACAGGTGGCTGAGAAGGGTCAGTACGTTTCAAAACAGGCAGAACAGGACTATTACAAACGTTGCCTCTTGTCTCTTCAATTACATCTTTTTCAATTAAATCATAAATGATCGCTAGCAACGCCTTTTCACCTTCACTAGAGATCTTGTATTGGGGAATGCGTGGCAATTTAACATTGGCTTTTAATGTCAGAACATATGGCGGTATTTCCAAAAGACCCACATCATTAGGACCAGTAGCCCAAAGAATATCAGGAACAAACGACAATTCGACAGATACATTGGAGAGATCACTTTCCTACCCAGTGTAAGTTGTACTCCTGAAGGAGAACAATATAATGTCACATACAATCTTTTCAACAAATCCAATCCTAACAAGTTTTCACCACAACCTGTCGTCAGAATTAGGGGTGCTTTCAATTCACAAGGTCCAACAGAAAGGGACATAGGACTAGAAATCAGGTTCCTAACCGGGGCGCCAGAAAAACCTACTGAAACATTCATCTTGCCAGACAAAGATGCGCCAGGGAGTTTTGAGTGCAGAATAGAACTCTTTGTAGCACCAGTATCCAACAGAAAAGGCTCTGACACACCTGATGTAATCACCTTAACATAAGGTCCGCTCTGATCTACTGGAACTGAAACAACTCCCTCTCTTTGTCTATGGCTGTCCTAGCAATCATTACCTTCGATATTCTCATCTTCTGCATAGTAGTCGTCAGCATAGTACTGAGCCGTACTACCAGACGCGTGATTTTGCTGGTCAAAACTATTCATTGAATTCTGAGACGGAAGGGAACGTGTGTTCTGGGGTAAACTTCCACGTCCTCTACCTCTAGGAGCTTGTTGAACACCTCGACCTCTTGCGCCAGAAGCACCATTCGTACGCTGTAACAAAATAGGACAACTATACTTGAAATGACCCTCTTCTTTACAATATGAACACTGATTGGGACCTACAGGAACACGTGGTTGAGAAAACTCGAACCTTTGCGAGTTTCTCTGAAACTGTTGAGGTTGCTGATAGTTACTCTGACCACCACGTGGCGGATACGCCTGTTGTAAAAGAACCTTCGTCTTTAATTCTTTAGTTTTCTTGTCTGCTCTATCCTTCTCATCTTTATCCCTATTTTCGTAGTATTGTGCAGTAGCCAATATTTGTGCTGAAGAGGAAACGGCCCAAGAACACTCTGAATCTTTCAATTTCTTACACAGCTCGGGAAGCAAATTGTGCACAAACTTGTCAACGAACAACCGTTGACCACCTTCTGTACTCATATCTTGACCACTGTGGTCGATAAACGTTTCCTCAAACCTGGTGAAGAAATCAGACACTGTTTCATCTTTCTTCTGCTTACACGCAGACAATTTGTCCAAATTCACACGCATCGCAGGCATTAAAGTCTTCATGTAAGTAATGATCCTAGCAGGAAGTTCTGCTACCAAAGGCTCAGGCTTGGCACCACCAACTTGTCTATCATTTGCAGTACTAATATTAGCCCATGAGTCACCTAACTCTTGCGCATGATCTGCATGGCGAATCAATCCCCACAAAGGCTGTGGAACAACATTCCCAAATAACATGTCTATGTCGGCTAAATTCATAATGCATGAGTCTGCAGTCTGTGATTATTCCTTATAATACCCTGCAGGGCTTTTACGGGGATCAGGCAAACTCTGCTTAAGGGCTAAAACTTCAGCTCGCTTCCAAGGAACATGTACCCAAACATGCTGAAAATGAGCTGGAATAGCCTCAATTTGACGAGCGGCAACAGCCGCAACAGCGTCCTTCCATACCGGAGGGACTTCTCTCATTGGGAACTGTCTCACTTTTTTCTTAACAGAGGAGTCATGTTCAAACAGTGACTGAGAAGGATCCTTATTCCTAAAGGACAACAACGTCGCAACTGCTTTCTCAACATCGGAACCCACAATCGTGCCTTTTGAAAACTCAAACCGTACACGGCACAAATCAGGCGGACTTGTTTCCAAATCATTATCCTCCAATTCCTCACAAAGTAAAGCACACATTTTTTCAAAAACGTATCTTTGTTTCGGTGCTTCCCATTGACGGAAAACATCCATAACAGACTCCACATCATATTTAAAAGGGAAAGTAACCCATTTACGCGCCATATGGTCAAACATTTCTCTCTCTCGAGAATTAAGCAGTTGACTACGCGACTGCTTACGCTCCGAATCAGGGGTCATACCAGATGACCCAAAGAGAGGAAATATAAGGCTAGCAACAGTATCAGTCATTCTCTGTCGGACAGAAGGAGAAGTTGACGAAAGAACAGGAGGAAAAACAGGGGGAGGCAAGGCAGACGCAGATGCAGACGCAGAGGCAGTATCAGGAAGAACACCAGAAGAGGCAGTCGATGTAGCAGACAAAATCGTAGGAAGTACAGATGAGGCAGGTAGCAAAGTCGGCGGCCCTTGAGGGGGCTGCGCCATAGGAGTAGGAGCCAACTGAAGAGGAGCTGGCAGCTGTGGAAGAACCTGAGGCACAATAACCAGAGGTTGCACAACTAAAGGTTGCGGAGGTGCTGTAGCACTCTGCGCATAAGGGGGTGGCGAACTCAACAAGTGTGACATTAAAGGATCGTTTTCAATTTCTTTTGCTGCATCTTGCTGAAGAAGCGGCAAAACTGGATAACATTTATCGATCTCCATTTTACGTTGCCTGTGCAACTGCTCACTCATCTGTTCTTCTTCATTATCTTTAAACTGCATAGCAGCTTGCATTATCGAGATACCCTTTTCTCTCTTATTTCTCTTTGCTAATTTAATTTCCTTCTGTTTGGCTTCCTTACGCCATAGGCGGAAAGAGTCAAACATCGCCGGCCGGGCTTTCGTCTTAAAAAGTTTAACCTCCAGATTATCCAGAATCTCTGTGTCAAAACTACCATATTGGGGCCATTTTAAAACACCATCTTTCCTGGTGTATCGGATCCATACTTCATTATATGTGATGGGGCCTACGCCATGTTTCACATATAGTTCATAGGTTGGAGTTCAAATAGGAGGAACCGGACACGAGTCCTCCAATCGGAAATCCCTATTACAACCAAGACAAAACAAATTTCCAAGTCTGCTAAGACCAGGCATCTTCGCTCTCTAGTCTAGCTTCAAACTTCAAAGGATTATCGAATACGATAGTCTCGTGAATACACGAGTCCCTCGGCTTTGGTACTTGCAAGTTCCAAATCAAAGATCCCAAGGGGATACCAAACTAAGAACCAAACTAAGGACTGGGAGATGCTCCACTTATACTTAACTGAGGTATCGATGACGTCACCAGAAGACTCGTCTATCGTTTCACTCTACCAATCATCAAGGGTCCAAAACAGGGCGATAGTCAGGGCAGCAGTCCTTCGTAGCCGTCGGGAAGCGGGGAACCTCGCAAAAAGACTTTCGGACCACGTCGACATACAGGGGTCGATGAAGTGGCGGCCTTCCTCCAGAATTTTCACACGAAGCTCCTCACGAACCTCTGGCTTGGACCGGTACGGCTGAAATCGCCCAACGATGGGCGCCAACTGAAGTACAGGGTTTTCAGAACCCAGCGGTGCCAGGGAACACACCCTAAGACTTCGAGTCCTTCCTGTTTCAGACTACAGAAACCCAGAGTCTTCTTGGTGAAGTCAAAGATCGTATTTATTGGCTGCAGCCAGTAACAGGTATCCTAGAAGTACAACAAGGTGTATATTCTCAGGAGACTGCTCAACCTTACAAAGCCAGCCTTCTCTTTTTATACAAAATATTATGCTCTAGGCAAACATTCCTTATTTTACAGTTGACCATTCACATATTTTCACTACAAAAAAAAAGCAGAGTCATGATGACAAGCCCATATTTCAGTTTGTCCAGCCCTCAATCAATTACCCAGCAAGGCTCAGTCAGATATCGACGGACCCCCAATAAAAACGGGCACCTCCTCCTCGTAAAGCAAGTCATAAAGTAAGAAACAGGGACAGGTGTGTGTAAGATTAGGCATGGTTTGTGTGTGATGAAAGGTTTTATGATATGTTGTGCCTTGATACTAATCACATTCGGCCACTGGGAAAGGAACTGGCCGAACAGGTTTGGCTTCAGGCAGTGGTGTCAGCTTGCCCAGGTCACAGAGGAGTCAGCAAAGGTGTATGTGTCCTTCAGACTCATTTTTGGCCTTAGTCATTGGCCTATGTGAGGGCAATCACAAAATGGCTGCCGTTCAATGGAAACCGAGGGTTCAGGATGGAAACTGATTTCAGGGTGATTTCGTCACCCGAATATGACGAAAATGCTTGTGCATAGTATTCTGATCATTCTCGATCTGCTGATACCAAAATCAGCATGATACGACGATGTTTATAACACGGGTCCAGAATTTTCAGTACCACAGGCCGGGCCTCTGTGTCTGCGGTTTCAGGCTTCAACTTGCTACTGAATTTTGTGGGCGTCCATCAGGACCTGCCCAGTCTTCAAGTGCCGTTCCGCTTGCCCTAGACCCTTTGTTGGCCCCTCGCCTGCTACTCAGGACCTCTGCAGTGCGGCATCCCATGGACCCTGTGTGAGCATTTCATCTACTCTGCCTGTGGCTGTGTCCTGTCATTTAGCTCCCTCTGTACCCCTGCTGTGAGGCATCCCAAGGGCCTTGTGGGAGCATCACATCTACTCTGCCTGTGGCTGTGTGCTGTCATTAGATTCCTCAGTGCCCCTGCCGAGCGGCATCCCAAGGGCACTGTGCGAGCCTTCCATCTACCTCTAGTAATTTTTTCTCTCTTTTGTATATATTTCATGGGTATCTTCCGCCTCACCTCTACCTTGCAGCTGCGACGCCCGCTTCTTATGCTGTGGGTGGGTGGGATTCTGTCTTTTCTTCACAGAGGGGGTGTTGCATGCTGACTCAGGACCTTGCGCCCGATTTAAATGTAACCCCCCAGCCGCTTGCCGCCTCTCCCCCTGATTGGGGGGCTGAAGGCTACCTTGGCGCGACCAATCTCAGTCGCTCCCTCTTTTACGGGTTTCCACGATTGGGGGGAGTGCTTCCCGCCTCTGGGCTGTGTTTGCCCCGGGCCCCCATTGGGTCTGGCTGCGCCTTCCCCAGCCTGGGTTTCAACCCTTCCCAGGGTTGAGTCTTCCTCCCCTCCCCACTTAACTGCGTCCGTTTCACCTTTTAATTACTCCACTGACAATGTGATTTGGTGCTTTAAAGGGTCGCAGTTTATTCAAACATAACATGGTTGTATATTTCACAATGCTATTGGTCATCCATAAACATTCAGAATACAGAAAGACCGTCACTCACGCCCTGGCCACCAGCTGACTTGACTACGGCAACGCACTCTATGCCGGAATAAACAAAAACTTCACGTGCAAGCTACCGAAAAACCAGACTGGTCCTTGACCTGCCAAGACACTGCCACATCTCCCAGCACCTGTGCACACTCCACTGGCTCCCCATCAAAGATAGCGTCACCTTCAAGATGCTCACCCACATCCACAAGGCCCTCCACGACACCGGACCAGCATACCTGAATAGCCGACTCAAATTCCACGCACACCCAGGAGGACTCTACGATCTGCCCAGCTCTCCTACGCTGTGGTCCCCCGCACCAGAAAGACCAGATCGGGAGGCCACTCCTTCTCCTTCCTTGCAGCCCAAGCCTGGAAAACCCTGTCCCTCCACCTCAGACAGACAACATCGCTCCCCATCTTCGCAAGAAACCTCAAAACCTGGCTCTTCGGCAGACCCCCCTTGATGGACTGGAGCCTGCTAACCTCACCCCCCAGCGCTTTGGGACCCTTACGGGTGAGTAGTCACACTTAACAAATGCCTGATTGATTAATTGATTGATTGACCGCCCCCAGATCCACGGCCCCTCTCCATGCTTTGCGCACTATGATCTCTGAAAAAATCACTTTGGCCAGGCTGGCTAGTTTTGCTATATCTGTGAGGCCTGAGTGCATTTTTTCCAATAGGCCCCTCCTCCCTACTGTCGCCAGGTCATAACCTCCCAGGTGGACCACCACCACATCCGGCATGCCACCTTGCCCCAGCCCCTCCTGCACTGTGGGGAGCAGTTGCTCCCATTTCATCCCTGATCGCCCCAGCCAGATTACTTCCATGTCTCGAAGCCATATTCTGCCCAATTCGCGTCTTGCCGCCACCCACCATTGTACCCGCGTTATGTACAAGTGACCCACAATCCAAACCTTTATGCGCCGCTCCGCCAGACCTAGACGATGGGGAGGGGAGAAACCAGACTCAGTAACCGGTGGGGCGTATGTACCGCTTAAATCTGCCGGATGCCCAGCGCCCTATCACCTTGATTTGGTCTGCTCCCAGGCCTCGCTCTGCTGCAGTGGTGGCCGCGCCAATTCGGAAAGAGTGGGACCTGAACGCCTCAGCTTGTGCCCCCATGTCGCATGTACGTTCGAACTAATCATACTGGACAGCATGTCTTGTCCCTGATGCAGTCGATCCTGGTCCACATCCCTTTGCATGCTTAGTCCGTTTTCTACCGACACAGGAGGATGTTAATGTATCCAGCCCTCAATTCCAAGTCTGTCCAGTGTATGCAGGCCTCTCCTGAGTCATCTATTGCAGGGGTTACTATCACGCTGACCCTGAATGCCCCAAAGAATGCCAGCATACACGTTGAACTAAATAGTGTAGCCTCCAGTTCTATGGTGCAAACTTCACCCAGTGCCCCTATTATTTTCCGTAGCACTGCAAAGTTGATGGGCCACCGACTATCCCTTTTTGTTTGCTGCAATCTACCCCAGCATTTTAGTGCCAGTCTGCTGCCATCTTTGTGTAGTATGCTACGGTGTTCAAGTGTGCCTGGGCCCACAATTTAAATTTCCCCGTCAGGAATGCCCATTCTAGAAAACCTAAGACCTCTTCCTGCCCTGTCAGCAGGCCCCCCGTGACACCATTATGTCAGCAAATGTAGCCCAGCATTTACTGTGTCAGTTCTCTGTCTTAGGGGCCAGTGCCTTGTTCAGCATCTTCTTTAATCCGTGTCCACCCACACCCATGCTACTTCTGGCATTGGGGTCAGCTTGCCCAGGTCACAGAGGAGTCAGCAAAGGTGTATGTGTCATTCAGACTCATTTTTGGCCTTAGTCATTGGCCTATGTGAGGGCAATCACAAAATGGCTGCCGTTCAATGGAAACCGAGGGTTCAGGACGGAAACTGATTTCAGGGTGATTTCGTCACCCGAATATGACGAAAATGCTTGTGCATAGTATTCTGATCATTCTCGGTCTGCTGATACCAAAATCAGCATGATACGATGATGTTTATACCACGGGTCCAGAATTTTCAGTACCACAGGCCGGGCCTCTGTGTCTGCGGTTCCAGGCTTCAACTTGCTACTGAATTTTGTGGGCGTCCATCAGGACCTGCCCAGTCTTCAAGTGCCGTTCCGCTTGCCCTAGACCATTTGTTGGCCCCTCGCCTGCTACTCAGGGCCTCTGCAGTGCGGCATCCCATGGACCCTGTGTGAGCATTTCATCTACTCTGCCTGTGGCTGTGTCCTGTCATTTATCTCCCGCTGTACCCCTGCTGTGAGGCATCCCAAGGGCCTTGTGGGAGCATCACATCTACTCTGCCTGTGGCTGTGTGCTGTCATGAGATTCCTCAGTGCCCCTGCCGAGCGGCATCCCAAGGGCACTGTGCGAGCCTTCCATCTACCTCTAGTAATTTTTTCTCTCTTTTGTATATATTTCATGGGTTTCTTCCACCTCACCTCTACCTTGCAGCTGCAACGCCCGCTTCTTATGGTGTGGGTGGGTGGGATTCTGTCTTTTCTTCACAGAGGGGGTGTTGCATGCTGACTCAGGACCTTGCGCCCTATTTAAATGTAACCCCCCAGCCGCTTGCCGCCTCTCCCCCTGATTGGGGGGCTGAAGGCTACCTTGGCGCGACCAATCTCAGTCGCTCCCTCTTTTGCGGGTTTCCACGATTGGGGGGAGTGCTTCCCGCCTCTGGGCTGTGTTTGCCCCGGGCCCCCATTGGGTCTGGCTGCGCCTTACCCAGCCTGGGTTTCAACCCTTCCCAGGGTTGAGTCTTCCTCCCCTCCCCACTTAACTGCGTCCGTTTCACCTTTCAATTACTCCACTGACAATGTGATTTGGTGCTTTAAAAGGTCGCAGTTTATTCAAACATAACATGGTTGTATATTTCACAATGCTATTGGTCATCCATAAACATTCATGTTATTGTATACGTTCATTGTCTTTGTACATTCATTGTCGTTATTTGCTCCCAGACAGTACAGCTTTGTGAGGTGCCCCTTTGGCCGGGCCTCTGTGTCTGTGGTTCTAGGCTTCAACTTGCTACCGAATTTTGTGGGCATCCGTCAGGACCTGCCTGGGCTGCAAGTGCCATTCTGCTTGCCTTGGACCCTTTGTTGGCCCCTCGCCTGCTCCTCAGGACCCCTGCCATGCGGCATCACAAGGACCCTGTGTGACTATTTCATCTACCCTGCCTGTGGCTGTGTGCCGTCATTAGCCCCCTCAGTGCCCCTGCCATGTGGCATCCCAAGGATACTGTGTGAGCCTTCCATCTACCTCTACTAATTGTTTCTCTGTTTTGTATATCTTTTTTGGGTTTCTTCCACCATGCTACCAACGGTTTTATGATCGGTGGGAGCTCCCCTGCTCTCCCTTCCCCTCCTTCCTCATGAGAAACCCATCTGCTCTAGAACCCCTACAATGTTAAGCAAGAAAATGTCCATCCCCACCCCTGTCAGGTGTACCCTGTCGTCCAAAAGATAACCCAGGGATCTTAATTTGATGAAACTGTGTCTCACAAACCCCAGCCATTGGCCCTGCATATTTTTGCCATGGTGATAATTAGCTTGCATCTGGATTTCTCCCCCCTCGAATACAGAAAGACAGTCACTCACACCCTGGCCACCAGCTGACTTGACTACGGCAACGCACTCTATGCCGGAATAAACAAAAACCTCACGTGCAAGCTACCGAACAACCAGACTGGTCCTTGACCTGCCAAGACACTGCCACATCTCCCAGCACCTGTGCACACTCCACTGGCTCCCCATCAAAGATAGCGTCACCTTCAAGATGCTCACCCACATCCACAAGGCCCTCCACGACACCGGACCAGCATACCTGAATAGCCGACTCAAATTCCACGCACACCCAGGAGGACTCTACGATCTGCCCAGCTCTCCTACGCTGTGGTCCCCCGCACCAGAAATACCAGATCGGGAGGCCACTCCTTCTCCTTCCTTGCAGCCCAAGCCTGGAAAACCCTGCCCCTCCACCTCAGACAGACAACATCGCTCTCCATCTTCGCAAGAAACCTCAAAACCTGGCTCTTCGACAGACCCCCCCTTGATGGACTGGAGCCTGCTAACCTCAGCCCCCAGCGCTTTGAGACCCTTACGGGTGAGTAGTCACACTTAACAAACGCCTGATTGATTGATTGATTGATTGACCGCCCCCAGATCCACGGCCCCTCTCCATGCTTTGCGCACTATGATCTCTGAAAAAATCACTTTGGCCAGGCTGGCTAGTTTTGCTATATCTGTGAGGCCTGAGTGCATTTTTTCCAATAGGCCCCTCCTCCCTACTGTCGCCAGGTCATAACCTCCCAGGTGGACCACCACCACATCCGGCATGCCACCTTGCCCCAGCCCCTCCCGCCCTGTGGGGAGCAGTTGCTCCCATTTCATCCCTGATCGCCCCAGCCAGATTACTTCCATGTCTCGAAGCCATATTCTGCCCAATTCGCGTCTTGCCGCCACCCACCATTGTACCCGCGTTATGCACAAGTGACCCACAATCCAAACCTTCATGCGCCACTCCGCCAGACCTAGACGATGGGGAGGGGAGAAACCAGACTCAGTAACCGGTGGGGCGTATGTACCACTTAAATCTGCCGGATGCCCAGCGCCCTATCACCTTGATTTGGTCTGCTCCCAGGCCTCGCTCTGCTGCAGTGGTGGCCGCGCCAATTCGGAAAGAGTGGGACCTGAACGCCTCAGCTTGTGCCCCCATGTCGCATGTACGTTCGAACTAATCATACTGGACAGCATGTCTTGTCCCTGATGCAGTCGATCCTGGTCCACATCCCTTTGCATGCTTAGTCCGTTTTCTACCGACACAGGAGGATGTTAATGTATCCAGCCCTCAATTCCAAGTCTGTCCAGTGTATGCAGGCCTCTCCTGAGTCATCTATTGCAGGGGTTACTATCACGCTGACCCTGAATGCCCCAAAGAATGCCAGCATACACGTTGAACTAAATAGTGTAGCCTCCAGTTCTATGGTGCAAACTTCACCCAGTGCCCCTATTATTTTCCGTAGCACTGCAAAGTTGATGGGCCACCGACTATCCCTTTTTGTTTGCTGCAATCTACCCCAGCATTTTAGTGCCAGTCTGCTGCCATCTTTGTGTAGTATGCTACGGTGTTCAAGTGTGCCTGGGCCCACAATTAAATTTTCCCCGTCAGGAATGCCCATTCTAGAAAACCTAAGACCTCTTCCTGCCCTGTCAGCAGGCCCCCCGTGACACCATTATGTCAGCAAATGTAGCCCAGCATTTACTGTGTCAGTTCTCTGTCTTAGGGGCCAGTGCCTTGTTCAGCATCTTCTTTAATCCGTGTCCACCCACACCCATGCTACTTCTGGCATTGGGGTCATTCCTTGGTCCGCGTCCGGGGCGAGCTCCCTGAATCTGCCCCACTAAAAATGAGTAATGGCATCCGCAATTTAGTTGTCTAACCCCGGGATGTGCCGTGCCCTAAGTGTGATTGTTGCTTTTAACTGGCAGTTGACTAGTCTCCACTGGAGGCAGACCACTGCCGGGCATTTAGCTTTTTCTGTGTTCATTGCCTGCACTACCCCATGGTTGTCTGACCAGAGAATTATTTGTTGGTTGGCCAGCCTTTGGCCCCATATGTGGAATGCCACCACAAGGGGGAATAACTCCAGTAGTGAGATGTTGGCCGTGACTCCTGTCTTTTGCCAGCTTGCCGGCCATGCCCCTGCCGTCCATGCTGTCCCTAGGATGGCCCCAAAGCCGTAGCCTCCTGCCGAGTCCATGAAAAGCTCGAGTTGGTTAGCGTGTACCCATGGCTCTTGTCATATGAGGGTGCCGTTGAAATTGGTCAGAAAAGCCTCCCACTGCCCCAAGTCCTCTTTTACTCCCTGCGTCAGGCGAACCCTGTGGTGTTTCTGTGTCATGCCCCTAGTTAGCCAGGCTATACGTCTGGTGAAGGGCGCCCTGCAGGGACTATTCCAGTGGTGAAATTTAACTTTCCCAGCAGCTGCTGCATCTCACCCAGTGTTGCCTTCAATTGTTGCCTTAGCCTGCCAATGATGTGCCATAGCTCCGCCACCTTTTCGGGCGGCAGTTTGCATGTACCGACCACAGAGTCTAGCACTATCCCGAGGAAGGACAGTTTTGTGGTTGGGCCCTCTGTCTTGTCCTGTGCTAGGGATCTCCAATTCCTGTTCCAAGTCTTGAATAGGCAGGGGCGTTTTGCACATTCCCCTGTGCCCGCCCCACAGATGAAGAGGAAGTCACCCAAGTACTGGACCCTACCCCCACCAGATAGTGTGGTCCTAGCTCCCACTCCAGGAACCCTCTGAAGGCCTCAAAATATGCACAGGACATGGAGCAGCCCATTGGCAGGCATTTGTCATAGCAGTATTGGCCATCTAGCTGGATACCTAGCAAGTGGTAGCTATCTGGTTGTACTGGCAGGAGTCGGAAGGCCGATTCTATGTCAGTCTTAGCCAGCACAACGCCCTCCCTGCTTGTCTTATTAGGTCTACTACATCATCCACCGATGCATATGCTACTGAGCAATTCCCCTGCTCCAGCCTGTCGTTGATGGAATCCCCATGGGGGTGTGAATGATGGTGTATTAACCTGAACTTGCCTGCCTCCTTCTTGGGCACCATGCCCAGTGGAGATACCACCAAGTCTAATAGCGGGAGGATGTGAATGGGCCAGCAACCCTACCCAGCTGCACTTCCATTTCCACCTTCTGCCTCGCTGCCTCTGGGTTGTCTCGTATTGACTTCATATTCCAGCTTTCCTGTGCACCAACAGGTCTTTTGAATGGGATGGGGAAGCCCATCGTGAAACCTTTCGCTAATGTTTGTCTGTCCGATGTTTTGGGATAATGTCCTAATAAATATAGTAGTCTGCATGTTTTCATGGGGGTGGGTAGTAGATATCCCCCGCCAGTACCCACATATCCCCTTTCTCTTGCCACCTGCCCACTACTTTTTTGTGCTTCCATTTTCCTTGTTGGCCCCTGCCCGTTGGACCTGTCTGCAGCGTATGGCAGTATGGTTTGCCCCCCATGTCCCACAGGTATGCTTGAACCTGCAGGCAGTCCCCTACTTACACTTGTCCTTGTTGTATTTCCAACATTACTTTTCTGACTTGTTACTGTATTGGTTCTCTCCCTTGAAAGACTTTTGCTGTCCTTCGTACTTTCCTTTGGCCCCATGGGGATGAAAATTGGACTCCCTCGAGTCTAGCCCTTCTCTGACTGCTACCATGTGAGCTGTGAACCCCTCCAATTCTTGGCAGTCCCTCTCAATCACTGGCCATGTCTGCATCTTTTCCCTAAAACCCTTGTCATACTTTAACCAACCGTCACCCTGGTATTTCGGTTGTGTATCGTACACCTTCTGCTCGTATGAAACCGGTGCTGCTGCACACTGGGGGAACTTCTCAATGAATAAACCTGCTAAGGTCCTGAACGCCCTTAGCCAATTCTCAAATTACCTTCCCACCCAGGGCTTGCATCTGTCCCTCCTGTCCTCATCTTTTTTGTCTTGCATCGTCAGGTGTAAGCATGCCTGGCGCACCTCTAGCAATGAAAAAACATCGATAATCTCTTTCCTCCAAATCCTTTCCTTTACTGTCATCGGGATGAGGTTGGCCAGGCCTAGGAGTTTCGTGGTAGTGGGGGGGTCTCCCGGGGAGGGGCGTAAGTATTCGCTGGCTGGTTTCCCCCATGGGTCCGGGCCCTCCCCTGCTCCGCATTTTCCCATTTTGCTGCCCTCAGGAGCTGCCCCCCCTTGTCTCTACCTTCCATTTCTCCCGCTGGGGGTTCTCCTCTCCCCTGCCTGTTGCCCCCTTTGGGTCCCCTTTTTTTTCGACCTTTGCTCTGGCCCCTGGCTCCCCCCACTGCACTCCGTATTCCACTGAGGCCCCCCCAAGTGGGGATCCCACCCCTGTCCATCACCACCATGGCACCCACGCTGCTGGGTGAACCAGTCTCTGAACCCCAGCCTCACCCTGGAATCCCTCTTGGTCCCCTCCCTGGCCTTTTAACCAGGGGGAGGTGGAGATGCCATGGCCCCCACATTTCTGTATTGTTTACTCTTAGCTGTGCTCCCAAGTTCATAATCTGCCCTGGCCCCCCTGTTCGCTGGACCAGCACACTGCCTCCTTTAGCGCTTTCTCTTGCGCTTTCTGCACGGTGCTACCCATTGTCACTATCTGTCACGATGTTCCTTCCTCTGCGTGATTCTTGAGGGGCAGTCGTGCTGGCCACAGTCCCCTGCTGCTCTCTTCCATGTCTGAGCCGGACAGCACCTCAGGGAATGATGCCGCTCTGTCTCTGACCCGGGCTCTGTTCCTGTCCCCGGTGCTCTTCACCTTTCCAACCGCTGTACCCCTTTCTCCTGTCTTGCTCGCCTTATTGGTGGACGATGTTTTGGCTGCATGCCCCTTGTTTCCCAGGTGCTTGGGGGGTGGTGTGGGAGGGGAGGCCCACCTTGGCTTCTTCCCACTTCCCATTGGGCCCCTCGCTGATCAGCTGATCCATCCATGACTTCCCTTTCAGGGCCACCAGACCCCTGGCTTTCTCCAGCATGGCCTGTAGGTCTGGGTCAAGGTTCAGGCCCCACATCCACTCGTGGCCTCTTCTGCCCATTTGGGGGCCCTCCATGCGCCCCTGTGCCTCCCTGAATCGTGCTGGCAGCTGTGTTTTCCTGCCAGCTGCCCCTCGCTTTCTGGCAATTCTGTTTGATTAATCAAATCTTTCACCCCAACACAGATGTCCAAAGTCTGCAGTCACCGCTGCTCACTGGCTTCCTACAGGTGATTAATACTTTACCCTTTGCCCCAAAGACTGATTCTTACAGCCTGCAGCCACTGCTGCTCGCTGACTTCCTCGGGTGATTTAAAGAAAAAAACGAAGAAAAAAAACATATTTCCAAGGGTTCGCAGCCACTGCTGCACACTGGCTCCCTCGCAGGAGCAGCAGGAAAAAACAGCTTGTGCCCCTTTATGGTTTGTTTATGAGGCCCCGCCCCGTCGAGCCTTCCTGTTTCACAGCCTTTGTTGCCACCCCTGCCCGCAGCTTCCATGCCGCTAGTTCTCCGCTGCCCCGGGCGATCCTTTTTGAATCCTTGTGTTATGCTGGAGGCTCCCGGGGGATCACTCGCCTTCCAGCCTCTCTGCCAACCGCTCCTTAGCGACTGAATACCGCCACCTTCCGCCACGACAGCCTGTCTTCTGATCATTCCCGGTGCCCGCTCGATGCCTCCTTGAGCCTTGACAGCCTGGTTCACGCCGCCTGCTTGTCGCCGCCCTCTGTCCTTACTCTTTCTGGGGGCTGCCGGCTTTCGCTGCTCCTCCCAACCCACCTTCGTCCCCTGAGTTAGTATCCCTGCAGCGGGGATTCTACCTTCTCCTTGCATGCTGACTCATGGCCTTGCGCCCTTATTTACCCCTCCTGCTGCTTGCCGCCTCGCCTCCTGATTGGGGGGGGTCATAGGCTACCTTGGGACAACCAATCCTGGTTGCCCCTTCTTTTGTGGGGTTCCGCCTCCAGGCGGTGCTTGCCCCGGGCCCCCATTGGGTCCGGCTGCTCTCTCCCCGGCCCGGGTTTCAAGTGCTGTTTGCTAATCCCAACATTTGACTGGGAAGCCCGCAGCCCCCAGTCAGCGCCATTGATGGTGGGAGCACTGAATACCAAGGCTGCCTTGTCTTCATTCCATCTCAAGCCTCTTTAATGCATCACCAAAAACTCTCTGTCTCTTAACTTCACTCCTAAAACTGACAGATTCTGCCCTTTTTTATCTTTTTAATGTCTCTTTCAGGCACATGCATCAAAGGAAAAACCGGTCGCAAATGGGCAGATTCTCAGAATCTGCCCCTTTGCGACCGGTATTTTTGCATTTGGGATGCATCATCCCAATGCAAAAATCGCAATTTAAGGAATCTCTAAATTGCGATTACTTAAATTGCAATTGCATTTAAGGAATCCCAAATTTAGATTCCTTAAATGCAATGCATTAAAGTAAAAACAATTAGCGATTTCGCTAATAGGGGGAGCAAATTACCATGAAGTTAAACTTCATGGTAATTTGCAAAAACTTTGAAAAATGCACTGTTGTGCATTTTTCAAAGTTTCATGTTGTGCACACACATGCCCTTAAGGCATGTGTGTGTGCAACATATTTGCACAGATCAATTTCAGGGGTGCAAAAGGGTATCATTTTGACACCCTTGCACCCTTGAAATTCCATGAGCAATTTGCGAGTACCTACTGGTACTCGCAAATTGCTCATACCATCTCCAATACATTTCTATGGGCCTGGAGGCCCATAGGAATGAATGGGACAGCATTCCTTAATTGCGACTCGCAATTTGCGAGTCGCAATTAAGGAATGTGTAGGAATCGCTATTTTTATAGCGATTCCTACATGCATAGGCTTTTGCAATTCCTTAATTGCGATTCCTTAATAATCGCAATTAAGGAATCGCATGTGCCAGTTTCTCCTTTCCACTTTGTGTGTTTTTTTGCTCTCGTAATCTGGGTCAAAGTCTGATGAGGAAAAATAAGTGCCATTTCTCAAAAATGAGTGCCGGTGGTCCCATCTGCAACCACTGGCTCAAATTAAGCACTGAATTCATGACAATTTTAAATATACGCAGTCAAAATATGATGGATTTTCAGCGTCTCCAATTTTGTCCTGAACAGTTACTTTTGGGTGTCATTCCACTGCAGACCAACATTTATTCTTACTCCGAAATCTTGGAAGCCAACTGCACAGATTGCTCAGTTGTTCCAGAGAAAACTTCTCCGATGGCAAAAGGCATTTTATTACATCTTTGATTGTCTGTAAATGTGCTTGCTGCACTAACAAATGACTTGACTAAAGAGGTAATCAGCAAAATCATAATTAATTGACATTATAAATCTGCCCTTTGCTGGCGGTAATAGTTCCATGCGCTCCAGAGTTTGTGTTATCCTAGGGAGCATTCTAGTTTTACAGCCTCTTCAGCAAAATAGACACGCACTTACAAAATGTACATAAAGCTACCGCCTTGCTTGGTTGTGCCTCAACAACTCTTTATCCCTTTAATGCACTATTGATTTTCTGAATGCACCTGCTATCGCAGGAAACATGAATTTTGATTTCCTGTTCAAATGTCAGAACGAAATAACCTCAAAGGCAAACTCCCCTGTGTCCAATCGTTGCGATCTGCCATGGCTGGCTATGTCCTAGTTGATTAACCAGGGCTTCGGCGACCTAGGTAAAGAAAATAACCTTTTCCTTCAAATGGAAAATATCATCTGTTTACTGAAGCGCAGTCTCGTGGCATGTGATATTTAAAGCAAAACACCAAGCTTAATTTTGGAATTATTACGATTCCTAAATGAAATTTCTGCCTACAAAAGTTTCACTAAGTATGAACTCGCCTTACCATAGCAATACATTTATTTTGCTTATCTCTTGGTGATTTGAAATGTTTTTGTCAGCAATGCCACACTTGGCAGGCGTGAGTGAGAACTAAGGGCTGGATTTACTAAGGTTTCACACAACAGTTTCACGCCACTCAATATATGACGTATTTAGTAAAATGAAGGGAGCGAAAATGCCCCATATCTTTTAGGATATGCCTCACTTCTGCTCTCTGCTAACGCTGGTGCACGGTGTGCTGCCTAGCCCCAGCGAGGGACCCCTGCTGACGTGGTGCAAGAGTGCCTGGGGTTCAGGCAGGATTGCTTATGTGCAGGAAGGAATATCTTCGCACAAAAAGAATCCTGGGAAACTATTTCTTCTTTCTATATATGATGCTGTTTGCATCACGGGTACAAAGAGGAAATAATGAGGAGGAATACAAATATTTCTCCTCGTTATGACAGTTTTGGGTAGGCGCACCCCAGATTTGCAGACTTTAGTACATCCGGGTTTGCGTCAAAATCCATGCGTGGAATAAATTGGAACGGCCGTGCTCCACTCAAGGATAGCCTCCCTGACAACATCCCCAATCCAAAGTGATGCAAGGCATCAATATGTACTGCATTTTATTACTTTTGTTTTTACTAAGCCATGGCAAAAGCCACACAAATCCGGCGTTGCATGGCTCAGTAAATCCTGGCAAACATTTGCCATCAGGGCTATGTCGAACGTGTGCTGCAACTTCGAAGCAAAATGTTGGTAAATCACAGGTTTTACTCCAAATTCTACTTTACTCTCTCACCTACGAATCTAACTGCTAGCGTGGCTTTGGTATTTGCCATGGTTACAAGTCATTTTGTTCACTCTTTTTTTAATATACGCTTTTCCTAATGAAACTGTGCTCAGGTCTGGATTATTGACCCGCTCAGCTTTAGCCACTCAAACTTTTACTTTTTTAATGACTCCTGAACCGAAAGCGTTGCTTCTTGCAGACGTCCAGAAACAAAGGAGGGCGCAGTCAGCAGCTTTCAAAATGTCATTCTTTTAAAGCTATCACAGCTCTGTCTCTAAGTAGAACTGACCATTGCAGCGATCTGTGCCACTCAGGTTGCCTTTCTCATTTCGCAGAATGCCTTTTCCACAAAGAGGCAAGCACACAGCCGAAAGAATCAATGTGCACTTCTTGACAGCCTACTGTATTTGAGAACCAATAACTCTGGAAAGCTTGCACCTGGATTTCGCAAATCAATATGAAGCAAATTGGGAAAAAAATGATCCCTTGGGCTTTTGAAATTCAAAAGCTATAAAATAAGCAACACAGAGAGGTATTAACAGCAGCGTCTCTTTAGGCAATTATTTTCACTTTTTGTACTCCTTTACGCCATTTTATTTTATCCGTATAGCTGATCGAGAACCTTATGTTGAAAGTGCCTGGTTTTATAGAAATGAGAAAGCCTAATGTCCTTGGCACCTTCGGAGCTCTATCACATTGAATATTTTATAGCTAGAGATTACATTTCCAATATTAAATACACAAAAACCACGTTTTCCACTTATTGGGTGATGAATTAATATGTTTGGAGCAAAAAAAATCTTATAGATCATTTCGCCAAATTCCTTAATCTGCCATTAACACACTTTTCTTTGCAGTGTCTCAATTTGCCAGATTATGTAGTGGAATATTATTATTATTGGAAATAAAGATATAGGCTCATATTTATCATTTTTTAATGCAGACTAACCCAGCAATCCACCTTGCTGCACTGTGCTGCATGAAAGGGAAAGGGCAGGAATGAACCGTTTTTAACATTATACGGTACATTCCTGTCCTTTCCTAGTGCTGGCGCACATTTGGCTGCCTAACACCAGGGCAGGCACCTTGGTCATGGTGCACGGAAGCCTGCATTGTAGGTAAGATTTTTTTCTTGCGCATGAAGGAACACCTTCCTGCACAAACACAATCCTCAGAGACATCTTCCTCTTTCTGTGTGCGCAGCAAAATGCAGCACATGTAGTAAGAGGAAATAACAAAAAGAAATACACCTTAACTCGGAGGCATAGCATTTTGATGCATTCCTAGGTTTACCACTAATGGTAAATCTGGTAATGTGCCATATTCCATGGGTGGATGCTTGGCAACACTCATACTCCATGCTCCACCCATGGAGCTCCTTCCCAGGACAGAGTAATACAAGACAGTGATTTGCGCTGCCTTGTGTTACTCTAGATTTATCAAGACATGAGACTTCTTACAAAGGAATTAGAAAAGCCCCATTATGTCCCTCCAAGGATTCAGAGCCCATCAAGAAACAAAGGTAAGACAGTGGATGTCCCCTTGTGCCGTTTGGCTAGGTGCTTAGGGGGTCTTTATGATGGTGGGCGGATCGCCACCGCCCGGCCGGCGGTGGCAATCTGCCCGCCATCACAACCACATTTACCCCCCACCCCTGTCATATTACCATGGCGGGGGGTACCGTGGTGAACGGAAAGTCCGTCTGCCGCTTTTTCGTTGGTCGGCAATCGTCACGATTGCCAGCCGGGTGGAACTCGGGCATAATATGGTGGCACCGCCATCCATATTATGATGCCTGGTGGTAAAGGCCTTTCCGATGCCGCATCGAAAGGTTGGCGGGAATTTCTTTGGGGGCCTGCTGCGGGCATGCTGCGGGCGCCCGGAGGGGGTGGGGGGCTGCACTTGCGAGGTACCTATGGTACCTCCCTTCATTGGCATGCACAAGGTGGCAGGACCGCGCGGTCCCTGCCACGTTGTGCATGGCAATGCACAGCATGCCTCTTTGGCATTGGGGTGGGTGCTGCTTACAGCAGCACCCGCCCCAATGCTGAAGATGCGGAATGTGACCGCCAGGGCCCTTAGTTTCCCAGCTCACGCCAAGGTGTGCAGGTGTGATGAAACACAATGTAGGGACAGTGTAAACACATAGGGGGACATTTTCTATTCATTCACACAATACAGTGAACAAGGGAACCTGCTGTTCTGAGTTGGGTTAAAGGGCAGAAATGCTCCATATTTACAAAGATGGAGTATTTTTGCTCTCTCTCTACCCTGGCACACTGTGGGTTGCCTAACGCCAATGCAGGCACTCTTACACCATGTTGCAGGGGTGTCTGCGTTACAGGTTGTACTGTGTTTGTGCAGGAAGGGTTTCCTAAGGGAACCCAAAGAGGCATATTCATCTTTCTATGTGTGGTGCAGAATGCAGCACACATAGAAAGAGTAACTATCATGCCTCTGTCAAGTAGGTTTACAAGTCTTTGTAAATCTGGGTTTGCATCAAAATCCATGGGTAGCTGCATGGAAATGTCCCTATTCAGCCCACGTAACACCTACCTAATGCAATGTAGTGTTTAACCTCTTCAGTGCCCATGACGAGATAGTCTCGTCATGGAGCACGGTTGCGCTGTGCCCATGACGAGACTATCTCGTCATGAACCCCACCCACTAGTGCAACGCCCGGCACAGGAGGGGGAAAGGGCGTGGCACTGAAGGGGTTAAAAGGTGCGCCGGGCGCAAACAATCAAAATGCACCCTATTATGTTATATGACCTGGCTCCAGGGCAGCTGCATACTCACGCTGCCCTGGTGGCAGCGCATTCATCTGAAAACATGGAGCAGCTGCTCCGTGTTTTTACAGTGCAGGGGGCACCCGCCTGCACTTATACAGGGTAATAGCGATCCCCTTGCAGGCGGGTGCAGTAAGTGACTGCACCCGCCTGCAAGGGTATGTCTGGGGGTCCATGGGACCCCCTTTACCCCCTGCAGAGGGCTGCTGTCAGGAGGCATATTGACAGTGTGCCAACATTTAAATGGCACACTGTCAGTGCGCCTTCTGAGTGCTTCTTAGACTCTGAGCTTGTGCAAGTAATATGGCGCAGAGTCAACTGTATTCCCTCATTTGCATAGGGCACACCCCTATGTAAATGAGGGAACACCCTCTGAAGGTAGCGCTGGCGCATTAAGTGCGCCAGCGCTATCGGTATTACAGAAGAGGACACACAAGCGCCTGCACCCCCGTCTATAATACCAAAGTGCCCCAGGGATGGACAAAGCGGGCGCAAACACCCATTGCACCCCCGGGGTACTTATTGTAATATGGCCCCAGGTAGATTGGAGTGTGAAGACTGACCTATGACTGTCAATAAAGTATACATCAAGGCCCCCTACCAACTATCAAATACGGATGTGTCCCCAATTCATTTCCAAATGAGCAGTCAGTTGAGCCCTCCAAGAATTCTAACTTAAGTTTGCTGATAGCTCGGATAAACACCTTAGTGTCTGTGACAAACTCCCTTTGACAGATATTCTATCCAAGCCTAGTGGCATATTTAACTCGTATGAAACTCGCTGCCATATAAAATTATGTGTGTTTAATCCTCCCATCTCCATTGAGGAAGATTTAGCCTTGACGTCCAAGGCAGAAGAAGATATTGTCTCCCCTTCCTCTGGTAAATCGAAGTTTACTGTCGTCATGTATAGGTTATTTGTAGATATCTACAATGGACAGGTTGAGGTAAAATAGTCTCCACTTCCATCCTCTGTCTCATTACAGAGACAAGATTGACCTTACTCCTCCCCGCCCCCTCCTTTCAGCTCTGGAATGTGTTTCTGCAGACCCCTTCTCTCATCTCAGGATGTGCCAAACTCCATATTCACTCCTCTCTCCTGAAACTTTCTCCTCTAGGAATATTACTGCTTGATAAAGTGCATTTTTAAACAGCCTTATCTCTGTGCGTCTCATTCCCCAGATCGAATATCTCTTCCCACAGGCAGACGGCACAGAAAATCTCGTGAAATGCCTATTGTTTCCAACTCAAGATAAGGAATTTTATCAAAACGTACTGTATATGCACATATGCTTCATGTTTTTTATTTTTTTATTTAACCTGATGTCCAAAAGGCACACTTACTAGCCTTGTAGATTAAGTAAAGTATATTGAACACACTTTATTGTGTTGCATGCTAATTGCTAGTAAATATCGCATCTCTCACTTGGTGTCAGCCTCTAGTGTGTGCAGATGTCAAAGTCTTACCTCCTGATTAGTAACAACCCGTTTATTCAGAATGGAGAATCTTTTGCACTAATCCTGAGGAGAGAAAAGACCATCATTTTCCAAGAGAAGGATTTAGTAAAGCCATCTATGCAGCTCAAGGATCTAGAGGTGTCACTCATGACCTCCAGGGGAGAGTAATCAGCAGTTCAGTCAGAGCACAGATTGGGGTGTTTGTAGGTGAAGTATTCAGTTTCTTGGCACCCCGGGGAAAAACTACGGGCCATATTATCAAGAACGGGTGATAACATTATCGCCGTTTTAGCGACAGGAAACTGCAGCCAAAGCGGCGATAAGGGGCTTGATAATATGCCCTATAGAATTCCAATAGAAGCCCAGGTTCTGGTGTGAAGGATATCAAACCTGGGCTTCTATTGGAATTCTATAGGGCATATTATCAAGCACCTTATTGCCGCTTTAGCGGCAGTTTCCTGTCACTAAAGTGGCGATAATGTTATCGCACGTTCTTGATAATATGGTCCTGCATTCTCTGCATCCTGACATTTGCCCCGTAGTCATGGCAGGAGCCGGGATACCTTAGCAGCATGCTGTCTAACATGCTTGCTATGAAAGCACATGCCATAGAATAAATTCCCTTATTGAGGACAGGAAATTTGATATAGTGTTCATTACAGAAATAAGGTTAGATGAGACTTCTTAAGCAAGCCTGATGCTCCCCCTGCCTGATAAATATGATGTATTGAGAACAGAAAGGCAAGGTGCTAGCAATAATCCAATGGCACACCTTGAATGAAAAAATGTATATTACAGTGGAGCCACAGCTCTGTAGCGTGAAGCCTAATAGTAATCTATAGACCAACTCAGAATAGGTAGCAAGATCAAGAAATCTTTATAAACATGGGCATGTTTCTCCCTAAGGATCAACAACAGAATAACTGTAGACGACATGTTTTGGAACGATAAACAAGGCAGAATAGTTTAACCTAAACTGGGTATCATATTTGGAGTGAGTCTTTCATGTCCATGATTCACAATGAAAGTGACACCAAAGACAGCAGATATATTGGAGACTCTGGAAAGACACCTTTAGGACCATCAGGAGTGGATGAGTGAATTGAGTTACTCTCAGGACTAATCAGTTAAAGCAGCAGCCTGCAGCTCTTGGGCATGATGAGATTGGCATGCATAAGGTTCTGCCGTGAAGTCATGTTTTCTCCATATGCAAGACGTGAATGATGTCTATAGAGGTCAGGGAAGGCATCTGTTTCTAGATCATCTGGAGCTGTGTTGCTGAATAGGCAGACAGTGATGCAGACAGGCCACCTGGCAGCATAAACTTGGGCGGTACTCCCTTGCTCATCCAGTTTGCACCTGCAATTTCTCATGAGTTTGATTTCGTTCTTCTGTTTCTTTTTTGTGTTCCCCTTTTTTCTCTGTGCACTATCTTACTGCATTGCTCCAGGCGTTCACCTCTGATAATTGTTCTATCCATCCTGTGAAGTACTTCAGGACTCCTCAAGCGCTTCTTCACTTGTACCATCTACCCAAACACCTAATTGCCAATAACTGAAAAAGGTGGTGAATGGAAGAATCGGATATGAAGTTCCTGGTAATGTATTCATAGGCTATACTTCAAGAAATCTCTTGTTTGTATTTCATCTTAAAGTTCCTCAGTTACAGAGGCACACCTGTGTTTTTCTATTTTCCCTCACCTGCTTGTTTCCCCAGGGCCTAGCAGTGCGAAACATTCTTAGGCCTCACGGAAGCTCTGGATATGGTAGGTATGATTGACTTGTGTTTACCTTTGAGCCAAATCGCTACTCCTAGACTAGCATGTTCTTATCTACAGCAACAGCAAAGCAGCGGAAATCATTTTTAGATCTCAGACCAGCATTACGTTCCATGGGTGCGAGCTATGGTTTGTTCCATCCTTGCTTGTTCAAAGTAACTTTTCAAAACAATACCTCTACTTTTGAAGACCCTGCGGACCTTGGGAAGTTTCTTCACCTTCATTTCACGTCCACCATGGATACATCTGGTCCTTCTTCAATAACTTGACTTATATGAAAGTCTCTCTGATTTTGGAATTTTTGAATGACTCTTGTAAAGTTTATTCTAACCCTCACTAATCATTTTCTTTGCAGGTTATATTCCGGTAGTCTTATCTGTTTATAATTGTCTTGTTTGTAACTTTTTGTTCATCATTATTACAGATTGTTTGACCTTCCTCATACCCATTTCTGTAACCTTGTCTTCTTTTTCGATCTCCCGGCATGATTTGTCTCCCTTGTTGGTCGTGCCGTCTTTGTCGTTTGCCACCAGTCCCAGTTTTTTACTGTTTCCCCTTCAGGTATGTACTACAGTCGTCAGTGTTCTTCGTATGACATGTACTGTCTTCTCTTATTTTGGATCTTATTTCTTCTTCTTCATCCCTCCTCTTCTGTTCTCCCCTTTCTCTTATTCTTTTCATTGGAGACTTAATTCTATAACCTGCTTTTTCTTTTTTCTTCTTCTTTCTTTACATCAACGTTGATTGTTTGAGTCTCTATTTAATTCATTTTATTTACATTCAAAGTTATCTTGTGGAATGTAAAAGGTTTTATTAATCCTATAAAGAGGCAGAGAATACTACATATAATCCTGACTTAGTTTTACTGCAAGAGGCTCATTTGACAGAGTCAGAAGCTTCAAAACTTAAAAGGCAATGGGTAGGTTTAGTCTTAGTATCTCCTACTACCACGAAGAAAAATTGTGTAATTATTCTAATTCATAAACATTTGAAATGTTCTGTTATTTCTAAGGAAACTGATTCAGAAGGTAGATAGTTATTAGTCAAGTTGCTCATTAATAATATTTCTCTTACAGTTTTTAATATTTATGATCCAAATCAACCGGATTCTTCCTTTTGGCCTAATATCACATAAAATGCATTCCACATAAAAGACAAATGTTTTATTTTGGGTGGTGATTGTAGCCAAGTTATGGACCCTTTCATTTATTGACAGTCCCAAGTCCATTTTATACACAACAAGACCCACAAACAATTTCAAAACAAAATATCTCAGACACATCTTGTAGATGCATGGAGACTCTGTAACCCTGACAACTCTGCATTCTCATTTTTCTCTCCCCAACATGGCACTCTGACACATTTGGACTATATTTTTCTCTCTTTTGCCTTAACACAGAACCTTATTTCCTCCTTAATTGAACCCATTGTCATTTTTGATCATGCCCCGGTTGTTGCTGATTTCAATTTGCTCCGCTCACATTCCAAGTCTTCTAGGTGGAGGTTTAATAATTCCCTTGTGCAAGATCCACTTTTCTCTTCCTCTTTCATTTCCTTTACAGAAGTTTTTTTACTTTGAATTCATCTCCTGAAACCTCTCCTTCACTGCTTTGGGACACTTTTAAGGCTACAGCTCGTGGCTTTATTATAGATTACGTATCCAAGAAAAAGAAACATTTACTTAGTCAGCAAAAAACTTTGCTAGCTAATATTAACGTCTAGAACATTATTTCTATACATCCTCACCTGAGTATTCCATATAGGAGCTTGTTCGTGCCAAACTCAACTTTATTAAAACAACTACAGATAATGCCTCTTCTGTTGTTCTCCGAACGAGTGCTCGGTATTACGGCAGCCATAACAAAGCTGGCAAACTTCTGGCAAACTATCTTAAATCTAAGAAAGAACGTGTTTTGATACTATTCATTCATCGGACAGGAAAACCCTTTTCAAAGACCAAGACACTTTAAATGAATTCATGGAATTTTACAAAACCTTATATACCCCAGAATCCTCTCTACTCCCCTCTATTATTGACTCATATCTTAATCAAGTTTCTACCTCTTCTCATGTGGACCTTGACTTTAGCTCTCTAGAATCTGATCCGTCTATCCAGGAAATATCTCATTCCTTAAATCGTCTTAGAAAAAAAACCACCAGGGGCCATATGTAGGTAAATTACATTTACCGAATCTTAAATACCGAATTTTACCGATTCGGTATTTCTATGTCAAAACGAAGACTTTTTAATTGCAAATGAAATGTTTTAAAGTTGTACAGGATTTGTTTATAGGAGATGTTCAGATACCTCTTCGAGGGCAGGAAGATGCCCTGCCTGAAGACACTGCAGGTCATTAGATGGCAAGAAATGTAGAGTTACACTCATATATCTGGCCAGAACAATGGCACAAGATCATCTCTGAGAAAGAAGGTGCACTGGCATTTCCACATTACGTTACATTTAATTTGAGAGTTATTGAAAATGTGAGGAGAATTCTATATATGCGATGAAACCACAACCTAGACTTAGACAATTCGAAGTGCATAATGCTTGGGCGCATGCAGCGCATGCAAGAGAAAAAGAGAGATATCAGAGACGAGTGAAAAATACAGTTCATACTCATGCAGATGTGAGGTGGGATGCAGAGCAGAACAGGAGGAGAACTGACATGATAAAGGGAGTGAATTTATACCCATTATTGCAAACCGGAGAAGTGGAAAGAGGGATCAATAGAAAAAGAAGGATACATCAAGAGAATCTGGTGAGAAAGATGAAAACAGTGATAGTGATACTAGTAATAGTCTTAATGTCTGAGCTACTACCTCCGTATAATGAGATTCAAATGGAGGGAGGTGGAAGCGAGGCTGCAGGTGGGAATACTGATTGCCGAATGCACCAGTAAGTACGAGTCCTGGTATGATAGGGATTTTTCCTGTGCAGAAGGGCCAGAGCGCGATGTGGATAATTACAGCGAATCAAAACATGAATTATGGAAATTCAGAGACATGTGATTCTGGAACATCCACTGGTTGTACTGTCCCAGATGCACTTAAAGAACCAATTACCATTGGACCAGTGATTTCTACATATAAACCTGGTTTGGGGGGAAACAGAATTCAAAACTCAGCTGTTCCCACTCAACAACAGAAATTACACCCAGGAGTCAGAGAGTAGCTGAATGTGTTCCTTTAATACCGATTAATGACATTTCTTTCAGTGCAAGTGCAGACCCATCTATGCATCAAACTGGGTTTGCATCTTCAAGGTGATATCTGGATTTACCAGATCTGAGCTCACTCACCTGGGAAACTCCTTTAAATATGCATAGCAGTACACCTGAAGTAAAGGTCGTATCTAAAGCTTCTAAGGTACATCCTTGTTTTAATGTCCAGGAACTAGGGGATTTTTTGAAAGCTCTTAATGCTACATCAAATGAGAGTGGGAGTCCAGAAGTGTGAGAAAGTCATCGTTTTTGCCCTGATTACCCCCATTTATTGATTGATACTGGTGGTAACTGACTCAGATTGTGCCCTAGACTCTGATTACCAGACCCAGGGCCAATGTTCTGATTAAAAGTACATGATAATTTGGAATAAATATAATTGATACGGACATCCTAGCTGTAAGTCCCTAGTACATAATAAGGCATGTAGGTTTGAAGGCCCAGTGGACATAATTCACTTACGTGTGCACAATTGTGCTGCCTGCTGTCATTTTAAAGGTAATCCTGCTTTCTAGGCTGCCTTTACATTACAATTATATTCAAATTTGAATTTGGAATTAAAAGTACTTCCAAAGTCTCAAACTACATTATTTCTACATATACATCACCCCTAAGGACTCCCCTGGGTGTTCCAGGGATAGGGTGTCTCGTAATTATAAGCAAGGACATTATGACAAATATTTTATATGCCCTGATAACGGACAAACTGCCAATTTTATTTTCCCCCATTGTAGCACAATGGCTCCTCAGGCTAACATGGGACTACTTCAGTAAAGTGTAACTATTGAAAGAAAGTAGCAAACAATTTACTTCAAAGTATCAAAATGATAAATAGAATAAATCCAACAATTTGCCACTGTTAGATTTATTATAATTATCACAGAATAGAAGTTATGAAACTTTCTTTTCTGTAAGTGTCCTGACTAGAGATAAGGGCTTACCTGTAGCAGGAAAACTGCAAGCTGCAGAGCAAAAGGCAGGATGGGGGAGAAGTAGTCAAACTTGTTTTCAAAGAGGGAATGACAGTTTAGGACAGCACAGACTCATCTCCACATCCTATACCATCAGCCAGACAGGAGCCCCAGTTATTTGAGTAGTATAGGGGCTAGAATGGGAAAGTTAGGAAAACTTAGGGGCATATTATCAAGACAGGCGATAACATTATCGCTGCTTTAGTGGCAGAAAACTACCACTAAAACGGCGATAATGGGCTTGATAATATGCTCTATGGAATTCCAATTGAAACCCATGTTAGATGTCCTTCACATCTAACATGGGCTTCAATTGGAATTCCATAGAGCATATTATCAAGCCCATTCTCGCCTGTCTTGATAATATGCCCCTTAGTCATTCCTGTGGGATAGTTTAGCCAGATCCTAACCTCCAGGAAATAGTTTCTCCATTTTGAATATTGGAAGAATAATGCTTTCTGGGTCAATAATATGCCACTTTTTAGAGGAAGAGGTCATACCTGAGGGTCGCACCCTGTACCCCATTGGTCTGAGGTGCCTCTCTGCTTGTCACCCAGGATCTGCGGATAAAAATGGAAGCATTGACCAGAAACTGAGATCCCTGCCTGAAACTACAAGGAGAAGAAGGACTACCCTACTGGAACCCTGACCTGCACCCCAAAAGATTGCACTCTGAATGACTGGACCTGCAGCACACTTGGATCCACAGCCCTAGGTTCCACGGAGTTGGAAAGCAACTCCGTGGAACTTCTCTACGCTCCGTACCCTTCCCCTCCAAAAATAATTGAAATTAATTAAAAGGCACTTACCTGCCCATGGCTGCCTCCTCCTGGACATCGCCACTCTCCTGCCTCCTCCTCACCATTCTACTTCACTAATAACCCTTACATGGTCTGTCTTGCAAGTGCGGGAGGGAAGGGAGCTACAAGCTTTTTCTTATGGGAGGCACCTAGCGGAGGCTGTATATATAGATATATGTTCACTGAAAAAAACCCATAGGTTTTACAGACGTTATAGTTAGGAATTAGCATTTAAAAAACCTTTGAAATTCACAAAAAAACCATAGGTTTCAGGGACGTTATAGTTAGTCGGACATTTGACTCATATAAAACCATAGAAATTCCCCCGTTATAGTTAGTTGAGCTAACTATAACTTGCGCGCCCGCAATGCACTGCTGATTACGTCACATATTACATTACCCATGACATGGTCAGTGACATCACTGATGACATCACTGATGACATCTCAAATGACATCACTGATGACATCATCCAGTGAATGTGTGTTTCTGTAAAGTTTAAATATTTTTCATATATATCTATGCCAAGGTGTATTGAAGAATGAGTGGATTTACAATTGCCTGAAGGGATTATTTAGTAGATGCATGACTGACTGTATAAGTGAGTGATTGAACGTGTCTTACTGAATGCATGGGTTAGTGACTAAACTGTGTGAAAGTCTGTATTAGTCTCTCAGTTGGTGTGTAAGCAACTGCATGGGTTGGTGAGTAGCTACATAAGTGTCAATATGGGTTATTGATTTGTTTTCTGAGTATCTGTATGGGTGCCTGAGTGTCTGTGTGGGTGAGTGGGGGGTGTTGTGACTCTGTGCTTAAATGTCTGAGTGGGTGATTCACTGGTTGTATGGATTCAAAAGTGCATCTGGGAAGGGCTGTATGGGTGAGTCAGTGTGTGTATGGGTATGTTGGTGAGTGAATGAATGTCTCAGTGGTATATGTGTGACTAACTACATATGTTTTAAGGCAGTATATGTGAGTGTTGGAGTATATATAATGACTATACGTGAGAGTTTGAAGAGTGGGTGTATAAATGAGTGTCTGCTTGTATCAGTGATTGTAAAAGACAATAAGTATGTGTTAGCATCTGCATAAATAAGTGATGTGGTGTGTGTAAAAATAACAGAGTTGATGTGTATAGCTGTATACATGAGTAAATGGGTATGTGATTGATTCTTTGCATGACTGACTAGGTGTGTGAGTAACTCTATGGATGAGTGGCGGAGTGTGACTGTATGTATAGGTGTATGAGTGCATATTATAGTACTGTATTGATGACTAACTGCATGTATAAATGACTGGATGTGTGTGTAGACCTAGGAAATAGTCTGTGGTATGTAGTATCTGGCATTGTTGTGTGTATGGTTTCAAAAATAGTAGTCTGTATTTTAGAGTGTGTGTATCAAAATTTATGTTAGGCCATCAGTATGTGCATCAGATTATCAAGTGGATGATATCATCAGTGATGTCATCAGTAATGTCATTTGAGAAGTCATCAGTGATGTCACTGACCATGTCATGAGTGATCTAATATGTGACGTCATCACCAGTGCATTGCGGGAGCGCGAGTTATAGTTAACACAACTAACTTTAACGGGGGGATTTCTATGGTTTTATTAATCAAATGTCCAACTAACTATAACATCCCTGAAACCTATGGTTTTTTTGTGAATTTCAAAGGTTTTTTTAAATGCTCATTCCTAACTATAACGTCTGTAAAACTTATGGTTTTCTCAGTGAATTTCAAAGGTTTTTTAAATGTTAATTTCATATTTTAATATTTATAAAACCTATATTTTTTCTATTTTTTTTGTAATATTTTGGAACTCTATTATCCTTTTTTTTAACTTTAATAATTATGTAATGTTTTATATCTTCCCCAAAAATATGTATATCTTTTTTTTTTTTTTTGAGAAAACTGGAGTCCCGTACCGGTAGTGTACCAAGCTCCATCAGCATGCGAATCCTATCCGCCATATTGCTAAACTCGTAAACGATCCGCATTTTGTATCTGACGGGTTTGTTGCACCGCATCCCGCATAACATCATATACGTATGAGGTCGCGCTAGCTGCTACTTTGGTATGGGACGGGTACGCAGTACCAAGCCACGCATTACGTCATGTACGTATGGGGTCGTGCCCGCTGCGCGTTGCGTATGCGACGAGTGCACGCTGCCAGGCCCTGTGTTATGTCATAGATGTATGATGTCACGACGGGTATGCCATTCCCTCATTTTTTTTATGTCTCAAGTCTATATCTAAATAAGTTTAAAGTGTATATGAGAGCAAGCGATAATCTAAAATATTTTAAACATTTATATATTTCTAACTGTAATAAACTTAAATTATGGTAAATATATTTTCTCAAAATCGCGTCGGGTGCGGCCTCCTTGCGTGCTCAGTGCGCGATTGCCATGTGACCATAAAAAAAAGCATTTGATTGGTTCATAACATTTCCCATTGTGACAGTGGGAGGACCCCACCCATTTAAGTCATTCTCTCTACAGCGTTTGATGAGAGACACCTCTTCTGCTTAGAGAGCTTTTTTGAAAAGTTTTTTGCTGTGTACACATATCTTATACTACACACAAAATGCAACGATCATCTTGATCAATATTCATGGTCTGTACAGTAGCATTCCACGTGTGATGGCCATGCATCTGAAACGTTACATCAAAAAACAAATGTGTGTTACACAATGCCCCTGGTGTGTGTGTGTGCGCATTATTGTGCTGCCTTTCGGCCTTGGTATTTGTGGCTCGAAGGGGTATCATCAGCCACAGGCAGAGTGCATATCCTAGATCACATGTGACAAACAGTAAAGAGTAATGTGTATATTTGTGTTGCAGTGTGCCCTGTTGTCAGACTTTACCAGTATAGTAGTGTGTCATATGTGAGACTTTCAGATTCACGTTTGACATGCATTGCTTGATTGTAATGAACGTTATCACTGTGTATGATGTAGCCTCACTGCTGATCCTCCCTCCATCCGGCACATTCACATGTGTACGCTTCGCGATAGCAACACTTTTAATAATACCGCACACCATTGACATGCGTGTCTGTGCATATCCACAAGCTTGGCAACGACATGTGATGTTGGCCATTCAATGTTTTCAGACACCATCTCATTACCGATAGTTGCTGCCCTCCCAGTACATGCTACATTAATGTAAATTGCGGATTGTGCGACGTCAAAACTGCAACAGGGACACACACATAAGTACACTTCTTGGCCAGGCAGGAACTGAACAACGACCAGGTCCCCAGAAAAATTATTCACACCCCTACGCTGGCCTAGCGTACGCAAGCCCAGCCCACTTTGCATACATATAATAGGATAACAACGACACCACATGTCCCAGTTCTTCCACACTGCCTCAGGTGATATGGCCGCATCCACCTCGCATAGCACAAGGCGCAATAAAGAAAGGGATCCATGAGGTGTACACCATCCTCGCAATCAAAACTCAATTTGAATTGTGAACCCTTCTGGCCGTCGTGTTTGGACACACAACAATGACAGCAGGTGAGGAGTGGGGCCTGGGTGCTCAGGGGCTGGAATTGAACGAAGTACTGCGGGAGGGGTGTGGGGCATCAGCCTGGGTGCGCAGGTGCGAATAAGCTATGTTGCCATGCATAATGATGTGATCTCTGACCTCATTCAGTCACATCTCAGTCTCATTTTAAGGACCTGCTGGATCATACTGTAGGCCTGAGCCAGCGGGCAGCGCTGCCCTACAAACATGTGGCGTTGGCTTTTGGGGCACTGTAGTGAGTGACAGCAGGTGAGCACTGGGGCCTGGGTGAACAGGTGTTGAAATTGAGCGCTGTGCTGCGGGAGGGGTGGGGTGCATCAGCCTGGGTGTGCAGGTGTGAACAAGCGATGTTGCCGTGCGTAATGATGTGATCTCTGACCTCATTCAGTCACATCTCTGTCTCATTTTAGGATCTGCTGGACCGTACAGTAGGCCTGAGCCAGCGAGCTGCACTGCCCTACAGACAGGTGGCGTTGGCTTTTGGGGCACTGTAGTGAGCTGATTACTGAGTGTACATGCACACAGGCTTGCGCCACTGCATTACACGTGCACATTATGCTTCTAGCATGCGCTCTGTTCCTTTGTATGTGAACGTTGGCATAACATATTATTATTTAACCTTGTGTATACTCGTACACTCCAACTTCTCTTTGAACCACGATTACCACTAACAGTTAGTAGATCGTACTTCAAGAAGGAAGGATGCACTCAACTGGTGTTCTCTATTAAACTTGAAATAAACCTTCATTTACCTCAAGACGTTTCCAGCATTATAATATTTCTCCCTTTTCAGAGACTGAGTTAGTTGCACCAAAATGCGCGCAGCAGGTGCTCAGCACGTGATGATGCCCTAGGCATTCTGACGCCTTCCATCGAGGTATCAAGACACCGTCCCAGACCTGAGACCTGCTGTGCCACCCTGACAGAGGCACCCTGGAGTCGGAACTCGCACCGGCATGTCGTTGGACACACCGGTGGTGGCAGGTGTGCAGTGAAGCCTCAGTGCGCAGGAGCTGCAATTGAGCACAGTGCGGGGGAAGGGGCTGGGGTGCACCAGCCAGGGTGCACAGGTGCAGGCAAGCGATGTTGCCGTAGATAATAATGTAATCTGTGGCCTCATTCATATCTCAGTTTCATTTTAAGGACTCGCTGGAACACACTCTTTCTCGTGGACCCCAGCGTCCCAGACACACGGGCGACGGGAGGTGAGCAGTGAAGGCTGGGTGCAGTAGGCCAACACTCTGTCTCCTCCTCCCTCTGTTCTTTTGACTCTCCCTCCCCTTCTCCCTTCCACCCACTCGCTCTTTGTCCCATTCTCACTTTCTTCCTTTCATTCTGACTACCTTTCTTTTTCTCTAGGACATGGCACACATACTTATGTTTCTTTTTTGTCTTGCAGGTTTTGTACGTTCTTTCCGAAGGAGTCCCACTCACTTATTTCATGTTATACTGTTGTTTCTTCGAATAAAGTTGTGTTTTCATTTATTTGTGTTGTTTTAATGAAGGTTATTTTTTTTACCAATAAATAAGTGAGTGTATGGGTCTTCTTTTTCTGACAACACTTGTCTGTAGTTTATTGTGAAAATCGGCGGTTGATAGGAGGTTATGAGGGAAAACATTAGTAATTTTGCGGTACACCTACCAAATATAAACCAACAGACTATTACGTAAATGATGCCTGGGTAATTCTACAACTGCAAGGGTTCTAAGAGTGTCTCATTTTTTAACACCATGAGTACTGCCTGTGTGATTACAGAACCAATAAGGCACTGCCTAGGGCCACCGAGGCTTCAGAGACTGGCAAGGCCCACCCTGCATATTTAAGTAAAGCCCCAGAGGTTACCGATCCCCGGACTTGAGTTGGCCTCGAAGCCCCCCGCACAATTAGTAAACAATACCCGGGGAGGTGGCGATCCCCTAGGCTGCGAAACGTCTCTGTGCCCTCCCGCACCTAATTTAAATGTGAGATGAAGGTCCCCAGTGCTGCATATACCCGGCAATATAATAATAGGATTGGCCCCGGAACATTACCCACCAGGGGGCTCATTTAAATGAACAGGTGAGACCCCGCTTCATTTTTTTTTCTCAATTTTTTCCACCCGGATCCGCTTTATTGAAGCGGTACAAGGTTTTCCTCCTCTCGCTTCAACGTGGCAAGCAAGGATTTGCTATCACAGGGTGGAAGACATGCTCCCACCCTGTAATAGCAAACATAAATGTCCCACGGATGCACACCCCAGGACATTGTATGAGCTGCGCCTGGGAGGTGGCGCTCCATAGGGCCATGATGCATTGGTTACTGCATAACTACAGAATTAGTATAAAAACATACTAACACTACTTGCACACGTGTAGTACAGCAACCAGAGTGTAGTGAAGAGGCTGAGGAAGCCCAAAATCAAAACATATAAATCCTACCAGAGGTCGGATCACATAGTTCGATGAGCCGACGACCCTGGGATGAGTAGAAACAGCTTCACAAAGAAAATGGGTCTTTAGCAGAACGCAAGGAAGCTCGAAATATTGGTGAGTGCTGCCTTCTTTTTTAACTTCTCCCGCTCCTCGCCAAATTTATGTAGTGAAGAGGCAGACAGCAGTGGATCCGATAAGTAGATTTATTACCGGAAAAGAAGACAGCTTAAACAGCCACCAACAGGAGCAGACAGCAAGGCAACCATCTTCTCCAGCACCGTGTACAAACTCCCCAAGATTCCCCTCATGACAGCCCTACATTCTAACATTACATACTTACATTCTAGTAGCATTACATACTAACATTCTACTATGACTTACATTGAAATACTATACAGAGCACATGACTTTACAGCAATGAGCTCATGGTTTCATTCACGAGTCTTCAGACGGGTAGGGGTGAGTAGTTCGCTTCCCACTCCCTGTATTGTATAAACGTAAACTAACACTACTTCCACAGGTATGCTACAGTACCCAGAGCACATCACTTTACAGCAATGAACTCACGGTTTAGGCTCACGGTTTAATCCCCGAGTCTTCGGACCAGTAGGGGTGAGTAGTTTGATTCCCACTCCCTGTATAGTATAATCGCATACTAACACTACTTACACAGTTATACTACAGCGGCCAGTATGCTACAGCGCCCAGAGACAATCACTTTACAGCAATAAGCCCGGTTTGATCCCCGAGTCTTCACACCAGTAGGCATGAGTACTTTGCTTTCCACTTCCGGTATAGTATAAACGCACGGTAGGGGTCAGTAGTTCGCTTCCCACTCCCTGTATGGTATAAACGCCTACTAACACTACTTGCACAGGTATGCTACAAAGACCAGAGCACATCACTTTACAGCAATGAGCTCACGGTTTAGGCTCTTGGTTTCATACCCAAGTGTAGCAGCATCTCATCTCAGCACCATGTCATTCTGAGCAGCACGGCACTTTGAGACCGGTAGGAGTCAGTACTTCGCTTTGCACTCCCCCACAGAGGTTACAGTGCTCCTATCCTCCTGTTCCCTAATCTTTTCGCTCTTTTTTCCCCTTACTCGTTTCAACAGAATCACAAAAGGCTGTCAACACTTCCTAGTTGCAACAGCTCGCAGTCATTTCATTTCATAAGGCTTTATTCGGAGCTTAAACACAAAGTCCATAAAAGCACATACATTGCATTATAAAACAACATCATTTTAACAAAATCGATCAGACAGTTAAAATACATTAAAAGACGGTTTAAAATATCATACTAGGCCTTGCTTTGATGGCCCGAAGAAGAAAAGTGGCAGTAAAGAAACAGACATCGGGTGTCGGGTTAAATAACAATTTCATGGTATCTTTTACAATCCTAACTCCATACTTCTTAAAAACAGGTTTTAAAAAAGCTGAACGAAAATTGCCATAAAGCGGACAAAACAATAAAAAATGCATGGTGCTTTGTGCGGTAGTATTATCACATGGGCAAGGACCATTCAGGTGTTTTTTGATACTTGGAAATGCCACCAAATGGTGAACAATCCCAAAACGCAATCTTGTCAGTACGAACCGATGGGAGGGTCTGGTAACAAAACTCAAATACGGTTGGAACCCTGTCGTCTCACAGAAGCTTCCGTAGAACAAACAGGTAGTTAAGTTACCACCGGCCCTCCCACGCCTCTCAGTCTTATGGCTCATAAAAACAGATTTCATCTCATTTTTGGTCAAACTAGAAGCTGCATGATAATCCTCTATTACATTAAGACCATAGATCTCCAGGAAACTACCCGAGACAAATTTGACCCATGGAATCTTTAGATAATTATCAATAGAGAAACAGTCTTTAATGATAGCTCTATTTAGGGAGGTCTCTTCCTTTGCCCAGATTGCACGCCACAACATAAGTGGTCTGAGGGCGACAGAATCTGAAAGATGTTGAATGCCAAACTCCCTGTGCACCAAATCGGTAGAAACCGAAGTGGGTAAACTTAGGAGTCTTTTTAGGAAGAGGTTTTCCTCCACTTGTAGACTTCCACTAGGAGCATGCCCCCAAATACCAGCACCATAAAGAGCAATAGAAAGACACCTCATTTGATAAATTTTCAGCATGTCTTTAAGACGTTTATCCCCAATTTTAGATGCGAACTGAAACACCCCGTGGGCACATTTCGCCATTCTAGCCCTGACATGGTTGATCTCGCTGGACCAGCTACCTGACTTGGAAAAGGTAATACCTAGGTAGTTAAAAGAGTCCACCGTTTGGACCTTATGCCCTTCAATAAAAAACAAATGCGGTTTTTTATAGCTCGTACCACACTCCATAACAAAAGTTTTTGTTTTATTAATCTTCAACTTCCTTTCCTTAATGAACAGAGAAAACCTGTCCATTAGGCGTTGAAGGCCAATAGGGGTCCTAGAGAAAATAACGGCATCGTCCGCATAAAGTAAAACTGGGACGTGGAAATCAAGAGTTTTTGGGGCGTCAGCCACAACAGTCTTTAAAACAGAATCGACCTCATTAATAAAAAGTGTAAAAAGTAGAGGGGCAAGCACACACCCTTGTCTAATACCGCGTCTGATAGGGAACTTAGGGGTGCGCTCCCCTCCCGGGCCATAACGAACACTAGATCTAAGGTTAGCGTATAACCGGGCCAAGAAATAAACAATGCCCTCCGGTGCCCCCATTTCTAGTAATTTCTCCCATAAGATCTTATGGTTCACCATATCGAAGGCACTGCTCAAGTCTGCAAAGCAGAGGAAAAGAGAACCTTTCTTGGCCTTCGTATACTTCCCTATAAGAAGTTCTAGGTTGAGGCACGGTTCTACTGTCCCTCGTCCCTTCCTAAAACCGTATTGGGAATTTGCCAATATGTTGTTTGAGTCGGCCCATTCTTCTAGTCTAACCAGAAGCACCCTGCTCATGATTTTCACAGAGGAATCTAGAAGGGAGATTGGACGGTAGTTCTTAGCGTCCCTCCTCTCTCCCTTCTTATAGATAGGGATTATAATAGATTCCTCCCAGGTGTGTGGGACACCATAACAGACCGCTGCATTGAATACATTAGTTAATAACGGGCCCCATATCTCTGGTTCTTTTTTGTAAACATCTATGGGCACCCCGTCGGGCCCCTAGGCCTTTCCTCCCTTACTAACAGAAATACAATCCTGAACCTCGGAAGTGGATATATCTAAAGGAATGACAGGCCAGTCACCACCACCAACATCCAAAGATTTATCTGAGTCAAAAATCATGGAGAAGTGGGAGACCCAACATTCTGCACTAACATTTGCCGTCAGTTCAGGCATCTCCTCGTTCTTAAGAAAGGGACAATTAACTGTTGCCCAGAAAAGGGAGGAATCCGAAGTTTCAGCCGCCTGGTCTAACTTGTCCCATGCCTCTTGTCTTAGTTCGGCCTTCCTATGTTTAACTGCAGCCTGATAGGTGGCTCTGAGCTCGCTAACCAAAATTATATCCCTTGGTTTGGCTACAAGTGCCTCTTTGAGACCCTTACCCTTAAGAAGCTTGGTAAATTTAGCATCAATAATGAGATTAATGTTTATAAACTTGGGTATAATTACATCCGTTAATTCTTTGCTCTCTAAAATAACAGCAATTTCGTTTACGCATTTAATAATAATGGAGTTGGACAAAATATCAGCTTTATCCCCCTTCCACCTAATTCTGGTTCCATTAGGTCGGTGGGGTTCAATATTAGCTATTATGTTTAAATTGGGGCCTTGTTTCGCCTTTCAAAGGACGGCCTCCATGGTTAGGCAGTTATGATCGCTAATTAAATTATCAACTACCAAAGGGGCTGTACACCACGGGTTAAGGCTAGATGAAATGCAGATAAAATCAATCACCATATTTGTATTTCGGCCCGTGAATGTAGGGATGGTTTCACCAGAGGCACCTTTCAAATTCTCCAACAATTCCATATCATAAGTCATCAAGATTTTGTTTAATGAATCTCCGTAAGGATTATGGGGAAAATGAGAGACGCCTTCCCCCCAACAATTTACAAATCCACAAACCCTGTGGGCGGGGGATGGACACACAGCAGTATTAAAATCCCCTAGCCAAATGAAATCAAACACTGTATTGTTTCCCGTAACTATATCTGCCAAAGCGGACTCTAAAGCAAACACTACCTGCTGCCTAGTATTATCAAATACATTATTATAAAAATTAATTAAAAGGATATTTCTACCCAGCTCCTGATATAGCCATAAAATCTGGGAATGGGCCCCAATGGGTACGTATTTCTTAACAATAAGTGGTACTTCCACTGAGATCAGAGTCAAAAGCCCACCCTTTGCTCTGCCCGAAGTGGAAGCCACAGCCGGCAGTTGGTAAGAAACAAAACCCGTATAATTAATGGGGTCCAGACTCCAAGTTTCCTGAAAGCAAATGATATTAAAATTATTAATAAAATCTAACCATCCTAAACAAACATCCTTTTGTGAGAGACCAGCAACATTCCAACAGGCAATAGAACACCGGCCCCAATTGTCTGATACAGTGGGCTTAGTTGATACAACCCTATCCCTATCGCCAGCGGTCTGTCTTACAATTCCACAATCAACTGGGACATCAATATGATTGACACTGGATCCACTTATACCAATAGCCTCCACTGATTCTGGAGCCCCAGGGACCACACTACGCCTCCCCTCTCCCAAGGGAGCAACCACAGTCCCTGGGTCCACCATAGGTAATACCAGTCAGTCGTTACAATCAAGCCCACTCAGGGGCTGGAATCTATTAGACGTGGGGATGGTAGGACCAGCACACATGTTCAAATCTCTGGACCTCCCTCGGTGACGCTCAACATCAGGTTGAATATCATAGTCTCTATAAAAGAACCCAAGGGGACGTAAAGAAATTCCTTGATCTCGTATAGGAAGAGATGCGGCTTTGATCAACACCGTGGAGGTAAGTTGTGGGTTTCGAAAATTAATAATGATACAATCCCCTCCACAGGTCTTGCGGGATTTCCCCACCCAATTAGTTCTTCTAGTGCTTAAGATATCCCCTGATAGAGCTACGGGGAAGCCACACTGCCGGTGGAGCCAATCCACAGTTTTATTCTTTAGTGATGAATGGGATTCATCAGAACCGTGGTTGCTTCCGGACACTCTTAATGGAGGAACATTGGTTAAAACTGCCACAAAAGGTGCACAGATCGGTGGTAAATCCGGCGGAGGGCTACTAGAACTATTAAAATTTGCGTTGGAACCCACCTGCTTCCTTAGAACAGAGCTAAAGGAAGGTTTAGTTTGGGCCGACAACTGCGGGGGAGGGTTGGGGACAGCAGGAACAGCTTTGCAATCATTCCCAGAACTAAAAGTGCTGCTCACGGCCGACGTTAGAACTAAATTAGGAGTATTAAAGGGAACCTCAACAGGTCCAAGTTCATTATCGTTAGTTTTTACTCCCGTGGCGGCATTAATAAATGCATCCACTAAACCTCCCAATCTGACTACTTCATCTGATATTGTGGCAAGTTTGGTCAATAGGGGTTTAACAAGTAAATCAAACTTGGCATCAATAGCATTAATCAAAAAATCAAGTTGCTCATTGTCTAAACTGATCGTGGTACCATCCAGTACCATTTTTTTGTCACATTGAGCATTAGACAATGAAGGGTCAGCTCTTTTTGCGGGGCGATTCCCCCCTCGTTTAGGCTGATTAATCTTGCTATTGTTCCTGCATGAACGTATTAATCTTTGTGGCCTCGGAGCCTGCACATTTGGAACTATTGGATCAATAAAAGTTTCTGGACCAGATTCTACATCGTTAGGGGGCCCGGAAATGACAATAGCCTCGCTTATGGTATCATTTGAGTCAACCAAGATGGGACTATCCATTGGATCTAAGGAAATACTAACATCAGGATTGGTAATTGACTGGGTGGCCGATCGGTTAAGAGAGGAGGGGCACGGGCTTTGAGGCCCCGGCCGTCCTAAGGACTTCCTCCGTTCTTGGTTGATTTTATCCACCATCTTAACTAAATAGTTATCCATAGTGGTCGTCACAACCGCTGGTTTGGCTTTAGACATTATAAGCCGGGCTAGACCAGTACCAATGCTCAAGAACAGATTAGCACCACAATATGCAACAACCTATAAACCTGTGCTGTATATGGCTGCCTAGCACAATTATAACTTCCCGTTATACCACTATATAACTCACTGCCCTACCCTGATAGCAATTATGTTGCGGCGGATCACACAACAGGTTAGGCAGGTTAACAACATACAAAAAATCCTGTATACGGCCCCCTCCTACCCCCTCCTGTCCCGGACTGTCACAGACTGTCCGCCCTTTGTCCGGGCTTCGTCCTGGGCGTCCCGCGCCGCGGAATCGAATGAAATTAAGGGATACTGGAGCCAATAGGCGGGTGGGCGGGCCGCGACTTAGGTGCGGTCAGGCACGGGCTCCTGGGAGCTGTAGTCCATCCAGCAGCCCCTTACACCCTCAGCGGCGGCCAGCGGCTCCAAGCACAGCCCATCCAGATACGACAGAGCACAGGTATGCAAATGCCCCCAGCAGCGATGCGGGACCCGCGCCAGCGGGTTCCGCCAGCGTTTTTAAATGTTTGTGGGCGGGTGGGCGGGCCGCGACTCAGTTGCGGTCAGGCACGGGCTCCTGGGAGCTGTAGTCCATCCAGCAGCCCCTTACACCCTCAGCGGCGGCCAGCGGCTCCAAGCACAGCCCCTCCAGATACGACAGAGCACAGGTATGCAAATGCCCCCATCAGCGATGCGGGACACGCGCCAGCGGGTTCCGCGAGCGTTTTTAAATGTTTGTGGGCAGGTGGGCGGGCAGCGACTCAGGTGCGGTCAGGCACGGGCTCCTGGGAGCTGTAGTCCATCCAGCAGCCCCTTACACCCTCAGCGGCGGCCAGCGGCTCCAAGCACAGCCCCTCCAGATACGACAGAGCACAGGTATGCAAATGCCCCCAGCAGCGATGGGGGACCCTCGCAGTCAATAGGCAGCAAGCTTGTGCTCATAACACCTCAGCCAATCAGATAGCAGAATTCCCAAATATCGATATCTGTAAATTTCGATATTTCTCCAAAACTACTGAACTGATTTACACCAAATAAACAAAAGCATGCTTTCTAGACCAAGACCCTTCTCCCTGCCAAATTTAGGGTAATTCCGTTCACCCATTCGACCTGTAGTCTCGTCTAATGTTTCCTATGGAAATTGCATGGAGAAAACATGTTTTGGGACCCCTTTTTTTCTCGCCCCCCGTCTTGATGAATGACCCCCAAACTGTCAACATAGGAGCTGATATGAACAAAGAATTAGTTTGGAAAATTTCATGAAGATTCATCAAACGGCGGTAAAGTTATAAGCAAAACAATAAATGTTCTTCCTATGGAAACTTGGTCCTAACATTAACTACCTACTGGTGACCACCAGTAGGTAAAATATATATATTATACACATTATCTTTCTCCATTCAGCCCAGACAAAATAGCTATCAGGGGCAATTTCACTTGCAAAACAGAGTTTGCTGTGTATGTCCTGATGTGCACCTGTGGACTTAGATACGTGGGGAGTACGAAGTTGCAGGTGCATGTCAGGATATTACAGCATCTACGCGCTATTGTCAATAACGACTCCACGTATCCAGTGGCTCGCCATTTTAAGTCTACACACAACAATGATCTTAGTTGTTTGAATTATTTTGTGGCAGCCGCAATTCCAAAACTGCATCGAGGTGGTGATCGTGAAAAAGCCCTGAGACAGCTGGAATCAAAGCTAATTCTTGAGCTCGACACTAAGTTCCCATCTGGTTTAAACAAAACAGAGGATCTGCATAATTTTCTATGAACTAGCACTTTTGGATCTGATCTTTTACATCCGTTTTAAGTCCGGTGTTTTATATTTATTATATGTATCCTATTCCTTTTTTTTTTCATTTTTTTAGACATGGTGCTTGTATATTCATAATTGTCACATGTGGATGATCTATGCTATAACATTATGTGTTCGCAGCAGACTCTAGATCAATGTGAGACATAGATGTTCGTTGTTTTTTTATATACATGCACCATAATAGTAACACTATTGCTATTTGCACAATCACACTTTTTCTAATTTTGCACATATAACTAATGTCTTAGGTGGCACTTCTATGTTGAAAACACAGTCTTAGAACCAGGATAGTTTAGTTGCCCTCATCTTGGTTCTAGTTATAGAGAAACATATATGAACATTAGATGGAAGTTTCATAACTAGCATTTATGCAGATATATCGGGTCCGTGTACATTGGTCAAAGACGGGCTTGGCAGCATTTTTTGCACATAAGTATTATTAATAATATTATTGAATAGCTTTTTAATATATTTAAAGTATTTATATATATTTATATTTGTTTTATTTCTTGCCTTGTTACAGATGAAATTGGATTCGTGGGCTGTAACAATTTGTCGTCTTCATAACTATGTTCCTTTATGAGATTCATCTCTGGACCTGACTTTTATGATTCTGAGAAGATACCCAATAGGAATTCCTAAAGACAATATATGCATCTAACATGTTACATATATTAATTTCGTTCTGTAACAGAGGTTAAATTGAAACAGTAACTATGTTGAATTAAAGGGCACCTTTTGTAATGAAACAGAAGAAAGCAACAATTTAGCGATAAGACTGAGGTATTTTTGTTTTGGCATATACCTAACAATTAAATGTGTGTAGTATTTTGTTTATGTTTATACACGATGTGTGGTCACATGGGTTCAGCATCACAACTTAAAAATGGCAATTTTACCTTTCCTCGTTGATGTGAACAAGGGCGAGTGACGCCCGAAACGCGTCTTCAAAGGACTAAACAGCTTAAATAAATATCTTGCTGCTTTAAATCTGTGGTTCGTGGTTCCTTGGTGGAAGAGTCGGCGAACAGGACGCTGCTAACTAACTAAGGACCAGGTGTGTTTCTATACCAATTGACGGAAGGTGGTTGCTTCCGTGACGAACCCCCTCCCCTGCAAGAAGTTGCCTCCCTCAACCGACAACAGTGTGGATCCGAGAAGGGAGCTTTGGCGGCAACCCCCTTAGAAATTGCACTACGCTCATGTGGATGTACCGGTTCACGGCTTCGCGGTTTGAACATTGAATTCCATTGGCGCTAAGATCCGCGAGCATTGCAATATATACTAAGGTGGGGAGGTGATTTAAAGTAGCTTACGACTGGCATCACACGCTTCAGTCGTGTAATTGCGGTGTACTCCTGTTAAAATGTCAGCCAAGGTGGTTCGTACCCGAGAGGCTGCGGCAGAAGAATTGTTTAAAGATGTGCCTAACAACCCTGTTGTACGGGAAGGTACAGATATTTCAAATACCGGCACGGAAACGGATGCAAAGAACCTACTCAAAAGGCTTGAAAAATGTATGAGAGCAGAGACGACTAAATGGTGGGAACACAAATCCTTGACTAAATACATTGAGGTCGGTCGCATTCCCAGGGGCCTGCGTATCCTGTTAGCCCCCAGCTTTGAGAACCCAAACCCACACATGCTAAAGGAATGGGGAGAAAGCAATCTGGCTGCATCAATGAATTTGGTGCGTATTTTGGTAAAGTATGCTGAAATAGATCGCCATGCTATCTTGGAGGATATAGCTATAATATCGGAACAATTGGCCAAATTAGAACCAAGTGAGTTCATCACCAAAACAAAGCGCGATATTGAAGAGAGAGTGAACAAACAGGAGGAAAAAATCAAAAACCGGAAGGCACAGAAATTCCTTCGTGATAAATACGACTGTGAAGAAGGTCGTATTTTTACTTTCGCGCGCAAATATGAAAATGCAAAAAAAGCAATCTTTGACAAAGGTGCTCAAAATGTGAACAAGCCTGTGATGGCAGGATCAAGTACCACCACTAGTGTGGCAATTGATAGCGATTCTCTTACGAGTGAAGTCTCATCTGATTGTGAAAGTATAGCCAGTCTGGGAACATCAGGACAAACAAAGATTTTGAATTTAGGAGAAGAGGTTGATTTTTTAGCTTTCGACAGACGCCAAACGCTAAGGCTTCGGAACCAAACCAACAAGAGACCAGAAAACGCAAAAATATACGAAGAAGGGAGCGGCGCAAAAAGAGGAAAAGCGCCAACAAGAAAATCATATTGGCGAAGAAAGTGAAAACAAACACCATTATCAACCTCTCTCCATTGATTTTGTCTCAAGCTGAGGAACAACTTTTGAGCTTGGGGCTTTCTTTTTGTCCGGTAAGCGATTTTAATTATTCCCAGACCAGAGTGGATGTATTTTGTTTTATTAGAAAATTAAAGCTTAAAAAGTTCTTTGCCATTAAGGATGGGTTAAAGGAAATACAGACTAATCAGGATACATGCCAAGCCAATGTTACTACATATAGTAAAGAATTGAAAGCTTCAGATGCTACTCTTTTATGAGATATGCAACATCTTAACAAAGAGGCAACATTGGGGATTGATTTGGACGGAGATCTATGCTCCACGCTGGAGGGTCTGCACATTGAACATATACCACAATTGGGAGCTGGTATCAGTCCATTCAAAGCAAAATCAAAGTTTATACCCATTATGCCCAAAGATGCCATTGACATTTATCATGAAGTTGTAATTGAAGATATAAAAAGGCTTCATTACCGTACAAAACATAAAAAACGGTACAAAAGTGAACATGAAGTCGAATATGCCAAGTTAATTAAAAAACTGAGTAACATGCATGAAATCATAGTAACAAAATCAGATAAAGGTGGCAATATGGTCATTTGGCCCCAGAAAGATTACATATTAGAAGCCACAAGGCATTTACAGGATGTGGAGTGCTATGAGAAAACTTCTCTTAACAAATACAATGCGGCCAAACAGACTTTAAAGAAGGAATTAATGGCTTGGAAAAGAGAAGGGGTAATTTCTATAGAGGAATTCAAATTTCTTAACATAGAACATCGAACAATGGCCAAACTCTATTTCATTCCGAAAGTACATAAAAACACAGCGCCAGTTCCCGGTAGACCGATTATATCGGCTATTAACAGTGTAGGGGAAACAGTGACCCAGTATGTTGACTTTTTTTTAAAAGAGTTTGTTAAAGCACTACCGAGCTACATTAAGGAAACTGGTGATTTTTTATCAAAGATAGAAAATATTACATGGTCAGATGATTTTCTTTTCATCACATTGGATATAGAATCCCTGTACACCAGCATCGAACACTCCACAGGACTGGCAGCAATTAAACACTTTCTGGACCAAAGACCTATTGAATTTTACCATCACAATAAGATGCTTTTAAATTTGATTTCTTGGTGTTTACATAACAATTATTTTATATTTGGCAATGACTTGTACCTACAAAAAATAGGCGTGGCGATGGGGGCTTGCTTCTCCCCCAGCTATGCATGTTTGCATGTTGGCTGGTGGGAGGAGCAGGTTCTCAAAATTACCCATGCCAATGTGTTCAATGAGAATGTTCTGTACTGGATGCGTTACATCGATGATGTCTTTGTAGTTTGGAAGGGTAGTGAAACTGAAGCATCACGATTTATTGATGAAATGAATATTAATACTGCCAATCTCAAATTTACGTCCAACATAAGTAGAAACAGCATTGATTTTTTAGATGTTAAAGTGTACGAGAGAGATGGAGCATTAGGAACGACATTGCATAGAAAAGAAACGGCTGGCAATTTAACCTTGCATGCCAGCAGCTCGCATCCTAAACATATGGTTGACAATATCCCATATGGGGAATTTTTACGTCTTAAGAGGATCTGTAACAACCATGAAGACCTCAATAGATGTACAGAAGAAGCGTATAGTAGATTCATAGACAGAGGATATAGTGAGAAGATTTTAAAAACAGCCCTAAATAAAACTAAGGAAAGATCTAGGGGATCTCTTCTCACTAATAAAGCGGATATTGTACCTGATGATAACCCTGCTCCTAGGTTGATTACTGCTTTTAATAAACAAGAGAGGAAAATTCGTGCCATTAATAAACATCATTGGCCGATTATCCTTACGGATGGAGTACTATCTACCAGACTGCCATCTCAACCAACTGTCACATATAGAAAGGGCATTTCTATGCGCACACAAATAGGAAAGGCATGTCCGGAACTAACTGCAGCCAAAATGTGGTTACAGCCCAAAAATGGCTTTACCAAATGCACTACATGTAGGGCTTGTAAGTTTGGTATTAATACCACACATTATCTTTCTCCATTCAGCCCAGACAAAATAGCTATCAGGGGCAATTTCACTTGCAAAACAGAGTTTGCTGTGTATGTCCTGACGTGCACCTGTGGACTTAGATACGTGGGGAGTACGAAGTTGCAGGTGCATGTCAGGATATTACAGCATCTACGCGCTATTGTCAATAACGACTCCACATAGCCAGTGGCTCGCCATTTTAAGTCTACACACAACAATGATCTTAGTTGTTTGAATTATTTTGTGGCAGCCGCAATTCCAAAACTGCGTCGAGGTGGTGATCGTGAAAAAGCCCTGAGACAGCTGGAATCAAAGCTAATTCTTGAGCTCGACACTAAGTTCCCATCTGGTTTAAACAATACTGAGGATCTGCATAATTTTCTATGAACTAGCACTTTTGGATCTGATCTTTTAAATCCGTTTTAAGTCCGGTGTTTTATATTTATTATATGTATCCTATCCCTTTTTTTTTCATTTTTTTAGACATGGTGCTTGTATATTCATAATTGTCACATGTGGATGATCTACGCTATAACATTATGTGTTCGCAGCATACTCTAGATCAAAGTGAGACATAGATGTTTGTTGTTTTTTGATATACATGCACCATAATAGTAACACTATTGCTATTTGCACAATCACACTTTTTCTAATTTTGCACATATAACTAATGTCTTAGGTGGCACTTCCATGTTGAAAACACAGTCTTACAACCAGGATAGTTTAGTTGCCCTCATCTTGGTTCTTGTTATAGAGAAACATATATGAACATTAGATGGAAGTTTCATAACTAGCATTTATGCAGATATATCAACATTATTGGGTCCGTGTACATAGGTCAAAGACGGGCTTGGCAGCATTTTTTGCACATAAGTATTATTAATAATATTATTGAATAGCTTTTTAACATTTTTAAAGTATTTATATATATTTATATTTGTTTTATTTCTTGCCTTGTTACAGATGAAATTGGATTCGTGGGCTGTAACAATTTGCCGTCTTCATAACTATGTTCCTTTATGAGATTCATCTCTGGACCTGACTTTTATGATTCTGAGAAGATACCCAATAGGAATTCCTAAAGACAATATATGCATCTAACATGTTACATATATTAATTTCGTTCTATAACAGAGGTTAAATTGAAACAGTAACTATATTGAATTAAAGGGCACCTTTTGTAATGAAACAGAAGAAAGCAACAATTTAGCGATAAGACTGAGGTATTTTTGTTTTGGCATATACCTAACAATTAAATGTGTGTAGTATTTTGTTTATGTTTATACACGATGTGTGGTCACATGGGTTTAGCATCACAACTTAAAAATTGCAATTTTACCTTTCCTCGTTGATGTGAACAAGGGCGAGTGACGCCCGAAACGCGTCTTCAAAGGACTAAACAGCTTAAATAAATATCTTGCTGCTTTAAATCTGTGGTTCGTGGTTCCTTGGTGGAAGAGTCGGCGAACAGGACGCTGCTAACTAACTATGGACCAGGTGTGTTTATATATATATATATATATATATATATATATATATATATATATATATATATATATATATATATATATATATATATATATATATGCGCAAACAGAAGTCTTTCACCACAGAACCACCAGGCAGGCAGCAACGAGGAAAAACCACGCAAGTCCCAGTCTTCTTTCGGCAAGTTTATTTAAAAAGGCAAGTTCACCAAATCTGACGCGTTTCGGGCGTCCGCCCTTGGTCACAGATCGTCAGGCAAATGAAAGAACATCCCTTTTAAAGGGTACATTGCACAAATTTAATTAGTGATTTTTTTCTTTTTGCAACACCATGTGATAAGAAACTGAAAACTGAGAACACACTACATATAGCTAACATAGATAGTCTGTTTTCTAAATCACAATTTGATATATATAAATCGAATAACGGGAGGTATAATTACAATATTTACATTTTGTTGCCCAAATTTGTGTTAACATTCCATTGTGAGTTGCCATGCTATATATTTTGTAAATTTTATATCAGACAATTATTGTCAGTGTGCATTGAAAATGGCACATGATATCCGCATAAATGCGCTTATATAGTAGACTGCAAAAAAAAAGACACAGTGTTACTGGTGGTCATTTGTCATGAAAAAGTGCAATGCGCGTAGATAAAGTGCAAATGCAATTGTGCAAATAATGCAAAATATTCTGTGCAAGCATAGCATATAAATAAATATAAATATTTATAAATAATTTCATATTAAAATCATCTAAGCTTCTCAATTCATGAAACCTGATGCTAGGCATATGACCATATAAAAATATCATCTATGTTTTACTCTTTTGCAATCTCTCAATTAACTGCATGAATGCAATAGACATGTAACGACAATATGGATCGTAATGATTTACAATCAATTCCTTTATATATATTTAGATAAAGCAACAAATATCGACCACCTTCCAAAAAAATTTACTCTATACGTGATTCAAAAGGAGGAAACAAACTAAATCTATCTTGATGTCTGTGTCCCAAAACTTAAATGGGAAAAGTAATGTGAATCCATTGAACCAGTGAAAAAAATCAATTGTGCATGTGATACTAAAAAAAGGGATGATATACAGTATGTGTAATAAAATTCATGATGAAATTAATAGGGTAAAGGCGGAGAAAGCAGATAATGGCCCAAAACAAATCATTAAACAGGGATTGGTTATAAAAAAACATGTAAGTCTTCCGTTGTGTTCAATCCATTGGGGAATCTGCTGTCTAACTCAATAATAAATTGTGACTCAAGTCTTCTGAGCATTTTTTCCCTATCGCCACCCCGTCTAGATTTAGGGACTGAGGCAATGACATAATATTCCAAGCATTGTAAGTTGTTGTTATGTCTTGCCTTGAAATGTCTGGCAACAGGATAAGTGCCATCGTTATTAACGATGGCACGTAAATGCTGGAGTATTCTAGCATGCACCTGTAGCTTAGTGCTGCCCACATATCTGAGGCCACAGGTGCATGTCAGAATGTAGACAGCAAAATCAGTTTTGCAATTAAATGTGCCCTTGATGTTTTTGGCAATAGGACTGAACGGTGTCAAGTATTGGGAAGTGTTTTTTCCAAATTTACAAGCTCTGCAAGTTGAGCAACGCTTGAATCCCGGCCGGGATTTCAACCAATCCTCTTGTTTTGCTAGCTCAGGGAATTCGTGACTGATCTGGGTTTTAAAGGAGGGTCCCCTCCGATAAGTAACTACAGGGTTGTCTGGAAGCCTGGGGGCCAGAACCACATCTGTTTTTAAAACAGGCCAGCGCTGTTTTATGATGGATTTAATTTGTCTGGCCTGTTTGCTATACCCGGTGATAAGCCTGGGAGTTTGTTCCTCCCTTGAATCAGTTGATGCAATTGATTCACTGTTAGTAAACAGAGACTCACGGGTTCTAGCATTGGTTTTCTGGATGGCAGTTTTTAAGACTGATTCTTTGTATCCCCTACATCTGAATCTGTCTAGGGCTTCATTTGTGCAGGCCTGTAAATCAAGATCAGTGCTACAAATTCGTTTCAACCTGAGCAACTCCCCAAATGGAATGTTGTCAATCGTGTGTCGAGGATGTGAGCTACTGGCATGCAAGATGTTATTGCCAGCAGTTTTCTTTCTATGTAGTTTAGTGACAAGACGGCCATCTTTAACGTATAGTTTAACATCCAAGAATTCAGCTTCATTTGCGCTTACATTAGAAGTGAATCTTAAATTTTCTTGGTTGTTATTAATACAAGCCAGGAAATTGTTGACACTTTCCAAATTGCCTCTCCACAGAATAAAAACATCGTCTATAAAGCGTATCCACTGTATGACATGTTTTCTGTACATTACACCATGGGTGTGCATGAGGACCTGTTCCTCCCACCAGCCTACGTGCAAGCACGCATAGCTGGGGGAGAAACAGGCCCCCATCGCCACACCTCGCTTTTGTATGTAGATGTTGTCACCAAATAGAAAGAAATTGTTGTTTAGACACCAACCAGTAAGTTCTAAAATCATCTACATTCAACAGGTCTCTTACCAAGGAAATGTTCTAATGCACTCAAACCAGTTGTATGTACAATACTGGTGTAGAGCGACTCAATGTCTAGGGTGATCAATAAAAGATCGTCGCTCCACGGAATATCCTTAATCTTGGCAATGAAGTCTCCCGTGTCCCTTACATATGTTGGTAATTCCTTCACTAAGTCCTGTAGGAAGTAATCAATATATTCGGTAACATGTTCTACCATTCCCCCGATGGCCGAGATAATCGGTCGGCCAGGTACTGGTGTGACTAGTTTGTGTACTTTTGGGAGGAGATAAAGTCTTGGTATTATAGGAAATTCCACATATAGGAAATCAAATTCTTGCTTTGAGATCATATTTTCCCTCTTCCATTTGTGGAGCAATTTCAAAAGTGATTCTTTGGCCAGATTGTAGTCCTTGCCTGAAGATTTAACATAACACGAGGAGTCATTTAGTTGTTTCATGGCCTCCTCAATGTAGGCATCTTGAGGCCAAATAACCACATTGCCTCCCTTGTCAGCAGTGGTAACAATATTATTGTAGTCTTTACTCAGTTTCGAGACCAAGGATAGATATTGTTCCTCTTGTTGACTTTTATAACGCTTCTTGTGCTTGATCTTATATTGCAGTTGTTTTAGATCTTCCACAACAACGTCATGAAAAACATCTATCGAGTCTTTTGGCATTACAGGCATGAACTTTGATTTAGCTTTAAATGGACTGCTGTTTGCGCCCATCTGAGCCACAGAGGCCTCTCTTAGTTCTTCCTGGGTAGAGATTGGAACAGAATTGGATGTGTCATTGTTGGCCAGTTGATGCAAAGTGAGAAATGCTTTGGCGTCTCGAGCAGGCACATTTAAATTTGCGGTGACTCCACTGGTATTGCTATTCGCGGTGTTGCCTGAAGGACCATCTTTGATATTAAAAAACTTTTGCAACTTAAGATTTCTAATAAAACAGTAAACATCAACCCGGGTTTTGGCATAGTTAAAGTCTGATGGCGGGCAGTAAGTGAGACCAAGGCTGAGTAGTTGTTTCTCAGCCATAGTGAGGGACAGGCTGGAGAGATTGATTATAGCATTATTCTCTACCTCTTTTTGCGCCAATATTGCTTTTTTGGTTTTTTCGGCGACTTTGTGCTTTTTTCTGCGTTCCCTCCTTCTTTTGTTACGTCTTGACTTTTTTTCTGCTGCCTCGTTAGGGGCCTGAGTGTTTGCAGGCGGTCCGAGACTAAAAAATCAACTTCTTCTCCCAAGTCCAGAATCATTGCATTTGAATTTCTTGCAATATAATCACCATCTTCAGATGATGGACCACTGGTAAGTATTTCTTCTTCACTGACAATGTTGATGGAGTCAGTGGTCATTGATGTTGTAGCTACTGCTTGGCTGGTTTGTTGGGCAGCTTTAGTTTGTAACTGTGCAAGTTTATTACTCTTGGCTTTTTCATATTTGCGCGCAAAAGTGTAGATTCTGCCCTGCGCATAATCTTCCTTGTCTCGGGCGAATTTATATATTTTGCGCGCTTTTATCTTCTCCTCCTGTTTTGAAAGCCTTTCATCAATTTCTTTGCGTGTTTTTCTATATATATTCACTGAAAAAACCATAGGTTTCACACATGTTATAGTTAGCGGAAATTTTAATCATAAAAAACCATTGAAATTCCCCCGTTATAGTTAGTGCAGGCAGCTATAACTCACGCAACCGCAATCCTCTGCTGATGACATATGTGTCTTTATGAAAAAAAAATATTTGTAATATATGTATAGCTAAAATTTAATGGAAGAAGACATGGGCAAATAAGTGTCTAAATACAGTATTAGCATCAGCAGAGGATTGCGGTTGCGTGAGTTATAGTTGCCTGCACTAACTATAACGGGGGAATTACAATGGTTTTTTATGATTAAAATTTCCGCTAACTATAACGTGTGAAACCTATGGTTTTTTCAGTGAATTTGCAAGGTTTTTTAAATGCTAATTCCTAACTATAACGTGTGTGAAACCTATGGTTTTTTCAGTGAATTTGTACGGTTTTTTAAATGCTAAGTTACTTTACGCCATTCGTGGCGTGCGCGCCCAGTTAACGCAGTTCGTTCCGTGCGCGCACGGTGCGCTTTGCGCACCGTGCGCGCACAGTGAGCACGCGGTGCGCTTCGCACTGCGCGCCCACTTTACGCAGTTAGTGCCGTGCATGCACGGTGGTCACGCGGTGCGCTGCGCGCACCGCGTGCCCACGTTACGCGGGATGGGCCATGTACGCACGATGCGCTTCGCGCACCGTGCGCACATGGAGGACATATTATGCGCTTCGTTGTGAAAGGTAATCATTTATATTTTCGTTTGAGATAATATATGCAATGCACAAAAGGTGCCCTTCGGGCACCGTTTGCACACGGGGTGGGGATAGTGTGGATAGTTTTTTGTTTTTTTAAAATTTTTACCGTACGCGTACGTTAAGCGTAATCGGCGATTTTTCGAAAATAAATAAAATTGGATTTTTGGCCTTGGGGGTTCTTTGGGGACACCATCATCAATGCTAGGTGGTTAGGAACTGAATACATTGCCCCTTTAGATGTTTTTTGCCTTGGTTTTTGCTGCCTCACTCAGAGTGCGAGAGATAAAATGGCGCCCACCGCTTCCTGGTTTTGACCGATTCGAATGTTTACTTAGATCTAACAGCCAATCAGAATCGCGCTCGCGCACGGCACCATACGCGTACGGTAAGCTTACCGTAAGCGCACGGTAAGCGCACCGTAAGCTGCCACAGATATATATATTGATTTAAATGCTATTTTCTCAGGATCTACTGAACAGATTTACACCAAACCTACAAAAGGCACTTCCTTGACCTGAGGACTACCTCTCTGCCAAATTTCAAGTAACTCTGTTCAGCCGTTCGGGCTGTAGCTGTGTCTAAAGGTCCTATGGAAAAATGCATGGGAAAAACGCGTTTTGGGACCCCCTTTTTTTCTCAGCCCCCGCTTGACGAATCACCCCGAGACTTTCAGGGTAGGAGCGGAGCGTAGCGCCCCACCTATTTTGAAAATTTCGCGAGGATTCGTCGACCGGCGCCAAAGTAATTCCAAATAGAATGTTGCGGATTTCCTATGGAAACAGGGTCCTAACTATAACTATCTACTGGCGACCGCCAGTAGATAATATATATATATATATATATATATATATTTCATGCAAAAGACGACTAAAAGCGGAGATACACACAAGCACAGGCGAAAACCCGCAGTTTCCAGCAGGATTCTTTATTCAGTTACAGCTGGCAGCATATTCCAGAAGCATCCATAGTTCAACACTCCTTGTTTTTGGGCAGACATGTGAATCAGCAGTCCAAGCAAACACCAGCCACTTAGTTTGTAATTTTGAACCTTTTCCGGTATGAAAATCCCGGTGGCCTTCTGGTACTTGTAGGGCTGGCCCTGTGTTCCCTGATGGGTTCTGCCTCAAAACAAACAATTGTTCCAAAATAAAAAGCCCAAATGAGCCTCCAGTTATGTAGCCAGTAAATTACTGCAGAAACTGCTCCTATCCTGTCCTTCACATCTAACATGAGCTTCAATTGGAAATCCATAGAGCATATTATGAAGCCCATTATCGCCGTCTTAGCTGCAGTTTTCTGCCGCCAAAGCGGCGATAATTTTATCGCCTGTCTTGATAATATGCCCCTCAGTTACGCCCTTCTTCTGGAAGGATAGAGAATCTTTGGGCTGTTTTTGGGGTGTTTTGTGTAGGTCTCGGTGGACAGTTACCTGTGTAATTGGGCAATGCTCATTTTACAAACAATACTGGAGATGGTTGGAAGGTCATGTGCGGACCCCGTGGGAGCCTGCAGAGAAATGGCTGGAACTGTGTTTGTTTGCAGTGTTTTCTTTCTCTGAGTCACAAGTCTCATTGGAACTTTATGTGCTCGGCCTAATGGAGGTAACGCTAGTAAATTTGATGTGTTTTCCTATGGCATTGGATCATCTGAACTGTATTTCTTTGGTATTTTGATGATAATTCTTCCATCATGGTCATTGCTGCCCTCTGCGTATTGAGGAACCCGACTCCTGATGCTGATGCTGGATCTTTCACCTAATTTTGAACTAAAGGAGGGCCTCCATTTGGTGGTTAACTCTGAAGTGGTTGAGACTTACATTGAACGCCCAAAGTTGGACTTGGATGAGTGGTCCTGGGAGTCCGTTATTATATACCAGCTGGGGTCCCTACCTGCAAGGTTAACTATAGAATGGATCCCTGGTCAGTACAATACGCCCACCCTGAAGTGATCTTGTGCGTAAGTAAAGGCTCAAGTCTTTCTCACTGTTGTGTCGCTATTTCTTATTGTTGTATCAAGCTTACTGAAGTGGGTATGGAGTGTGTGCTGTAGTGACGTCTTGGATTTACTGTTTGCTTGGCTTGTTATAGGCTTCGTTTCGTGGGTGGGTATTCTGTGGGAACTGCCTCGGTAATATTCAAATCGGTTCTTGGTACATTTTTAAGAAACAGTCGTTGGCCTTGTGGTTTTTGAGATGTCAATAGTGGCACCCTCAAGCATTTGTAGTTTGCCAGGTGTTTGACTTTCAGGTGTGGGTCAGTTGGATCCCTCTGGGGTCCTGTGGTCGAGTCCTATCCCTGCTGGGCACCCCATGCATGTCTGTGATCACTTCGTCAACTCTGGGGTGCAATACCAAAAATGGGAGACCACAGTTCTGGAAGCAAGGAAACAAAAGATTTATTTAGTACAAAGGTTTTGACAATCTCTAGAGATGGAAGAGTGTCCGAGACCCACTGTTTGCGTAGGTGTCAGGAGACTGTTCAATGTGTCATTGGCATGCTGCATCTCTTATAGGATGTGGACACTCCCCTCGTGTGCAGGGGGGTGACAGAAAGTCCGTTGGTATGCAGGAATTCATGTGTTTGGAGCAGAAATTCAGGTGTTGGAGACAACGGAAAGTCCGGAGTATGCAGAAGTTCAGGAGGGCACTGGACATATTCCTGTTTGGAGGCAGCTTGCATGCCCTGCGGGTAAGAAGGGTTTCGTGACCTGACCAGGTGTTAGGCCATTGGCAGAGACAGGCCGATTAGGGACAGACCTGTTCTGCTGTCCATGCGTGGGTGCAGTAGAAACCGGCCCAGGGCACCGACACGGGGTCATGTAGAAGTCGATTTTGTGAGAGGTCAAGAAAGGGTTTTGTGAGCAAAATGGAATTTATACACAGCAACATTTAGAAGTTCAGTTATTACAGTCCCTCCTCTTGCCGTGTGCAACATCATTAGTAAATGTCAATATTACAGAGGTCTTCAAATGCCTGATGATATAGTACTTTGCTGTTTTCAGCCTGATGTGTCATAGGGGTAGATCTGCAAATGGAAGCACACAGAGAACAGAGTGCTGGGCCACAATGAATGCACAGGCAGCAAAAGAAGACGGTACCCAGGGGGATCGTGAGGAACACCAGTATCTTCCATCCCCAAGTGATCAGAATGTTCCAAAAACCAGTTGTCCAGGTCCAAGGGGTCCCATTGTCTGGGTGTATTTCAGTGGCAATCCGGTGTAGTCTTGAAAGTGCTTCATAGACAGAGGGTGATGAATCAGGAATATACACACAGCAACTGGCCCCGATGATGCGACAGGCTCCCCCCGATCTGCCAGGATGACGTCAAGCACCATGCGATTCTGAAGGGAAACCATTCGTGTAGCATCGATCTCGGCTGTGTGTTGGATCAGTATTCCTGCAGTGATGTTGGCAGTAGCTTCCAGGACCCTGGTGAGTCGTCTGGTCTTGATACTGTTGGACATGGGACCCCAAAAAGGTAGAAGGCCCTTCAGGGCATCGCTGAATTGCTGGATGCTGGTGTCGGTCTGGTCTATATCTGGTACTCGTCTCCTCTGTCTGTGGTACAAGTTGTTTCTGTTAAATGTAGGTGGCAGCAGGAATGCAATATAGCATGTGCCACTCCAATCAGAAGGCAGCCAGGTGTAAGCTTTGTTTCCACATACAAAGCGCAGTCCTGACAGAAGGCTGAGGTATGGGGTGAAGTTATTGTAAGTTATGGTAGTATTGCATAGGTATTTTCCCTTGACCTTGCAGGCACAGTATACCAGGACGTAGTGTAATTGAAATGGCGACTTCTTTCTCTTGGGTAGGAAAGAAAGTGCAACCCCAGGTGTCCTGCATAGGGGTGAAGTTAATAGCACGCATTTGTGGCGGGTCAGAGGTATTACAGATAGTATTATTTTTTGCATGGAGAGTCCAAAGAAAGGGTTGGAATGTGGTAAGGTTGCCTTCGTCATAACGTGATGGAAAAACGTTCGTCAAGTTGTACATCAGAGCACAAGTGTAGGCTGGAGTGGCGGGAAACACTAAGAATGAGATGGTGTGCTGAACTGCGTGAGGTAGGAGTCCACAAACATAACAGTCTGTTGCATTGGAAACCCGATTGAACTGTTGCAACATTTGAATAAAAGTATTATTATGAAACTCCAGGTGTGTGTCTGGCCAAGGTACGTGAGAATGTTTAGGTGGCGTTGGTGCAACTGTTGCTTGAGGTAATGCAGTATGTTTGGCAGGGGCTGTTTCTTCGAGGATCCAAAATGATATACCAGCAAATATTGCAAGTATGGTCAGAATGAACAGTATTATGGTACGGGGACTGTAAACTCTCATTCTAGCTTTCTTCAGCGTTGGGGTAGTATCACGGGTGCATGTGACCTCTGGATTCATACCGTTCCCGTGTCGTTGATGGTTTTCTTCATCGGGGGGAACATTGGCAGACCTGGATGATGGCCCTTGTTGGTAATCATTGTTCAAGGGGGTGCGTAGTCTTTGGTACTCATGAATAGGATGGATCGTCACATATCCGGGTTTTGGGGAGATTGGTCCCACATTATCGTGACCTCCAGCCATAATAGCTCTACAAGTGTCCCAAGAGTACTGCAATGTCCCTAATAGCTGCCGATAGTTGTTGGTTGCTTCACTGGCCAATATCTGCCCCGGTAAACCACTATTAGGGGTACCTAGGACCCTCGGCCAGAATTTACTACCGCCCTGCAGCAATGGACAATGGAGTACTAACGCCCTTGGAACTGGGCTTGTTCTTCAGCTTAGCCTTGGATCAGAGGTAGTATTCGTCTGTTCCCTCGTCACAGAGTTCCAACTCAGTGTCTGACTCAAGGTGTGGCGCTGCAGGCTTTTCGTGCCCTAGGACTTCCTTTTGGGCTTGTAGCTGTTCCTTGGTGACAGGGTCCACTTTCCTGCAGTGGGAAGCATGCATCCACGATTTTCTCCCTTCCACTCTGACGGCTGTCCTTGTGGCCAGGAGCACCTGCAGAGGGCCCTTCCAGCATGGTTGTAGGGATTGGGTGCGGGCGAAGTTTTTAACCAGGACAAAGTCACCAGGGAGGATGTGATGGCCTGGACCCTGGGATCTGTCCTCAGTAGTGGCCCGCACCTGTTCATGGATTAAAGACATGGTTTCAGTAAGTTCATACACATAGTCAGTCAAAACTTCCTGCGGTAGGTGAGAAATGGACTTTGGAGAGAGTGCATTCCAAATGTTCATGGGTCGGCCAAAGACTACCTCGTATGGGGTGAGGTGGGATTTAGAATGTGGGACTTATCTATTAGATAGTAGTGCCAATGGAAGAGCATTGACCCAATTCAGTCCTGTTTCTGTTGCTATCTTAGCCAGTTTTTCTTTAAGGATCCCATTGTACCTCTCCACCAGCCCTGCTGCCTCGGGGTGAAAAGCTGCATGAAACTTTTGCTTGACCCCAAGCCCTCCCAAGATGTTCTTAACTGTTTGTCCAATAAAATGGGACCCTCTGTCACTTTGCATTAATCTACAAAGGCCATATCTAGGGAAAAACTCTTTCAATAACACCTTAGCTGTAGTGATGGCCGTGTTATCCTTTGTGGGGTATGCCTCCACCCATTTGCTAAAGGCACAGACTACCACTAATGCATATTTGTAGCTATTGACTCTGTTTAACTGTATATAGTCCATCTGAAGGACTTCAAATGGTGCAGTAGGCAGAGCGAACCCTGCCATTGGAACTTTAGTTCCCTGACCTATGTTGTGTCGGAGTTATGTGAGGCACTGCTTGACAAACCGCTCTGCTGACGGGCAGAGTCGGTGGTAGTCCCATACTTCCTTGAGCATGGTACACATGGCCTGTGAACCAATATGTGCGGGTAAGTGAGTCATAGTGAGTAATGGAATTACGTAATCCTGTGGTAATTTCCATTTGAGCATCTCTTGGGACCTCCAGCACCCCTCTTCATCCATCGTTCAATCTGTTTCCCACTGAGCCTTTTCTTCAGGAGTGGCTGAACGCTGTATGTCAATTATCTGCTGTCTAGCGTCATGCCATTTCTCGGTGTGTGACTTAAGGACGTAAACTCGAGCTGGTACATCCCCCAATGCTGTTTGTCTCGCTATCTTATCTGCTAAGGCATTTCCTTGCCCTACTTCATCTGTCACCCTTTTGTGAGCTGCACATTTGATTACTGCCAATTTGGTTGGTAAAGTGATCGCTTCCAAAAGGGCATTGATAAGGTCGCCATGCTGAATAGGGGTGCCATGGGAAGTAAGAAAACCTCGTTCTTTCCATAGCAGGGCAAAATTATGTACCACGCCAAAAGCATATTGGCTGTCGGTATATATATTTACTGTCATATTGGTACTAAGGATGCATGCTCGTGTAAGGGCTGTTATTTCCGCTGCCTGGGCTGATTTCTGAAGAATTCTAGCTGTTTCTATTACTGTAAGGGCTGTAGTGACTGCATAGGCAGCGGAAGTAGTACCGTCCGGTATTTTTAGACAAGACCGCTCCACCCATAAGTGGCCTTCTGCCTCTGGGAAAGCTGTATCTTTCAGATCCACCCGACTTTTTGTTTCAGCTTCAGTATGGAATACGCAGTCATGGTGGGGTGGCTGTGTGAGGGGATCAGTAGTTGGTAGGGGTAAGAGTGTGGCTGGGTTAAGGGTGATACAACGTTGTATTGTGATATGGGGGTTAAGAAGGGTGAGTTCATATCCATGTAATCGGGCACTGGTGAGATGTTGTGTCTTGGTTTTGTTGAGCAATATGTCCACCGAGTGGGGGACAAGAACCGTCAAGGGGGATCCCAAAACAATGCCCTCCGTCTGTCGCACCGCCACTGCCGTGGCCGCTACAGCGCGTAGACAGGTGGGCAAAGCACACACAACAGGATCTAAGACTGCAGAAAAGTACGCACACGGTCGCTTGTGTGTGCCATGTGTCTGACAGAGGAGTGAAAGGCTGCATCCAGATCGTTCGTGTGCAAAAAGGAAAAATTGTTTTTGATAGTCAGGAGTACCTAGCACAGGAGCAGAGCACAGGGCCTGGCGTAGTGTCATGAATGCTTCTGTGTGCTGGGTGGTCCAGGGGATGGGGTCAGATACATCTCTGGTGACTAGATAAAGAAGTGGTTTAATGATGAGGGAGAAATTAGGGACCCATTGTCTACAAAAGGAGGTCAGTCCTATGAGTGCTCTGACATCTCGTTGGGTGACAGGAGTTGGAAAATTTAGAATAGTTTGAATCTTATCTGGTGTAAGAGTGCGTCCCTCCTCAGACAATAAGCGACCCAAATAGGTCACTTGTTGTTTACAATACTGTAGTTTGTCTTTAGAAACCTTGTGTCCCTTAGCAGCAAGAAACTGGAGGGAGAGCATGGATGCTTTGCGGGCAAGTTGTGTTGTGTCTGCTGCTAAAAGAATGTCGTCTACGTATTGAATTAACGCCACTCCCTGCGGAAGCTGAATCTGATCCAGTTGTGTTTTTAGAGCCTAACCATAGATGCTGGGACTTTCACTGTAGCCTTGAGGAGCTCTACAGAATCTATAGGAGACATTCAATAATGTAAATCCAAAAAGAAAACGGGAATCCTTGTGTATAGGAATAGAGAAGAATGCGTTTTTAAGGTCTATAACTGTTAATACTCTAGCTGTTGGTGGGATCATGGTGAGAATGGTGGTAATGTCAGAAACTACAGGGAACTGAGGCTGCACTATTTTGATTATAGCTCGCAAATCAATCACAAATCTATATATCTTTTGTCCTGCAGAGGAACGTTTAGGAACTGGGAGAATAGGACTGTTGCAGACATTTCCTGGTACCTGTTCCACTACACCAGCGAGTATGAGGTCCTGAACAATGGTTTGGAGGGCGACCTCTCCCTCTTTAGATATTTTATACTGTGGGATCCTTGGTAGAGTTACTCCTGGTTTTACGGTGATATGCACTGGAGGCATTTGGATGGACCCAACGTCCGTGTCGGAGGTTGCCCATAGACAGGGGGAAATAGTCGCCAAATCATCTTGCATGTGTGATAACTGTAAAAGCTGGGCAGAAGCAGAAGGTGCAATGTTATCGTACAGTATTTGCCGAACGTTGTTCGGTGAACACCGAATGGTAGCTCATTAGTGTTTCAACAGATCCAAGCCTAGCAGGTTCTCTGGGCATTGGGAAGACAGTAAAAAGGTAGCTGAAGTTTGTTCACCCTGTATTGAGAATGGTGTTGGGTAGGACAAGGAATTGACAGAGGGCTGACCATCGAAACTTGTCGATGTAATGAGTTTGCCAGATGGAGGAGCCCTCGGGATCAGTGGTGTGGTTAGAGTGCTACGGGATGCTCCTGTGTCTATTAGAAAAGGTCCCGCTGACCCAGCAACTGACGCTGTAATGTATGGTCCCTGTTGCTCTACAGGTACTTCCACTGGTTCCTTCCCCCATCCTAGACTGTCCTATGCTGTCCAATACAGGGATGACATTTCAATATTATCCGCAGTATAATCCTGAACAGTAGCTTGAAGTTCTTGCTGTCTTGGGCCCTTATCGAATCTATTCTCCCTGTAAAGTGGTGTAGTTTGTGTCGGTGTAACGCCCTGAACGTCTCAGGATCGTTTAACAGACACGATAATGAGAACGCAACCACTTGTGAAGGTTTCGTTATTTTAATGAAGGCAAAAATAATACAAGGAATAAACAAAGGTTATAGTCACTGGAATCCTCCAGGCTAAGTACGTTACCAGCCCACAGCACGGATGGTCCTAACCGTCCTCTGCATATACGCCGATCCCGGCGTATGCCAACAGAGGGCAGGAATGAAATGGCCGACAATGCCAATCGGTAGGCTGTGAGGGGCACGAAGAGTGTTGGGGAGAATCGAGGAGTCAGGGAAACACCCAGCCGGGGTCTCTACCTGAAGGGAGCAGCCGCTCAACCTCTTCCTCAGACTGCACCGGGACGCGGAGTCACCTCCTGGTGATGCGTCACCGATACCCCAATCACAAGCAAAGAAGACTGAACCGAGAGCAGCCGCTCGATCGATCCCGTGGACTTCCGAGTCTGTAACGCGGCAAACACCTCCTGGTGTGCGTTACAGCTGGCAGTCCCTGTATCTCTGGTCGGGCTGGGAGTTACGACTCCAACCAGCAAAAGCGCCACTGCGCTTTGACTCAGCCGAGTCAAAAAGCGAAGCTCAATGGTTATCCGGTAGAGCTTCCGGGTCCTTCACAGGTGACGATGGGGCAAGACACGGCCCAGGGAGTAACGACTCGACCTACCTCCGTTCTTGCCTTACTGGAGCACCACTCCGGAACACTGCTCTTCACTAAGCAGGTACGTCGGTGTAAACACAATATCCGACAGCGTTGTACCTCCCGGTTCCTCCCTTTATAGGGCGTGTTTTCCTTGAGTTATGTAACAGCTCTCCTGTTTACATAAGGGCGTGTTTTCCTTGAGTTATGTAACAGCTCTCCTGTTTACATAAGGGCGTGTTTTCCTTGAGTTATGTAACAGCTCTCCTGTTTACATAAGGGCGTGTTTTCCTTGAGTTATGTAACAGCTCTCCTGTTTACATAACCTCTCAACTGCTAAGCATCCTGGGAGATGTAGTCCGTTTTCGCTGGTTACCGTTTTCCTCCCCTCGCATGACAGGAATTCTTGACAGTACATCCTCCCTCTCAGCGGCTCCCCACGGGTCCAGCGCTGGCAGGAAAACGCCGATGGAACAAGGAGACCAAGCGCGGAGCATGAACCCCTTCAGCCGGTTCCCATGACTGCTCCTCCGGGCCATAGCCTTTCCAGGCAACCAGGTACCACAGCTTCCCCCTGCGCCATTTGGATGCCCGTATGCCCGACACTTCATACTCCACATCCGACTCCACGCATACCGGCCTAGGTGTCCCAGACGGCTTGGAGGGTGCTGGTTTGAGCAATGATACATGAAAGACAGGGTGTATCCGCAACGACTGGGGCAAGCACACCTTCACGTTCACGGGACCCATACACTTGGTAATTCGATAGGGGCCCATGTACTTGGGATGGAACACACTGTTCTTTCGAAACCTCATGTTTCTTGTGGATATCCAGACGTAGTCTCCAGTGCGGTACAGTGGCCCGGGCCTTCTCTTCCTGTCTGCCGCAGCCTTGTATCTTCTCTTGGCCTCTATTAGGACAGCCCTTGAGCGCATCAATGTGTCTTTTATGTGTGCCACCCTGTCCGCTGTGGCGGGAATCCTGTCCTCTCTGAACGGATGTAGAAATGGCAAGAACCTGGGATGTTGGCCATAGTTGCTATAGAACGGAGATGACTGTGTGGAGCTGTGAGTGGCGTTGTTATAGGCTATCTCTGCAACCCATAGCAAGTCGACCCATTCTTCCCTGCCCTGATCCACAAAACATCGCAGATACTGTTTGAGCGTTTGGTTCAGGCGCTCGGTTTGGCCGTCCGTTTGAGGGTGGTAGCTGGTGGACAGGGCGGTCTTAACATGCAGCGCAGTGCACCAAGTCTTCCAGAATTGCGCAGTAAACTGCGACCCCCGGTCCGACACGATCACCCCAGGTAATCCATGCAGTCGTACCACATTCTTTAGGAGTAGTGACGCCAAATCCCCGGCCGTAGGGACTCTCTTGCAGGGGATGAAGTGCCCCATTTTCGTCAAGTAATCCACCACCACCAGTATTGCCGTCATCCCTTGGTCTACCGGTAGGCCCACCACGAAGTCCAGTGATATGCTATCCCATGGTCTATCCGGGGTTGGAAGTGGATGTAAGAGCCCTTGGGTTCGGCCATGGTCGGCCTTCATGGTAGCACACGTAGGACACTCCTGTCCCCACCTCCTGACATCCACTCTCATGGTTGGCCACCAGAAATGCCGTCCCATGCTAGCCACCGTTTTTTCAAAGCCCAAATGACCTGCGCATGGAGAGTCATGGCACCAGATGAATGCTTGTTTCCTTAGCCTAGGCGTGGGTATCAATAGGCACCTGCCCTTCAGGGGTATCCCATCCTTCAGCTGCCATTCTCTGTGACTGAGGAGCCACCTCCGCCATGCGAATGACCTGATCCCTCTCTTTATTCCCCTCAGGAAAGTATCCGGTTGGATAACCCCCAATACCATCCTCGGGGAAATGATGGAATGCTCGGTTGCAGGCAATGGTTCCTTAACTGCAGATTGACGGGACAGGGCGTCCGCCTTCCGGTTTTCCGTCCCCGGCCCATATGTGATGCGGAAGTTGAACCCCGCAAAGAAGATCATCCACCGCAGCTGTCTGGGAGAAAGGTGTCTTGTGGCCGTCATGAACTGTAGGTTCCGATGGTCCGTGTACACCGATACCACATGTCTTGCCCCCATCAACCAATGCCTCCATTCGGTGAAGGCGTCCTTGATTGCGAGAAGCTCCTTCTCCGCAATATGGTAGTTGCGTTCGGCGTCGTTGAGTTTATGGGACATGTACGCAACGGGATGAAGCACCCCTGTGTCGTGGTTGCGTTGGGACAAGATAGCCCCCAGCGCCACATCCGATGCGTCCGCTTCCACCACGTAGGGGAGATCCGGATCGGGGTGAGCCAACACCGGCGCCTTACCAAAGGCGCTTTTCAGGGCCTCAAAGGCTGTGTTCGCTTCAGGGGACCAGACAAACTCCTTGGACTTCCTCAGTAGCTGTGTGATTGGGGCCACCAATCCTGAAAATCCATCTATAAACCGCCTGTAAAAGTTGGCGAAGCCAATGAAACTTTGGACGTCCTTCACGCTTTGGGGCACCGGCCATTCTTTCACCGCCTTGATCTTTCGTTCTGCCATCTCCTGTCCCTCTGGACTCAGCATCACTCCGAGGAATTCCACGGATGTGACGTGGAAGTCACACTTGCTGAGTTTACAAAACAGCATGTTTTCCCTCAGCTTTTGGAGCACAGCTTTGACGTGGTGTACGTGCTCCTCCACACTGGACGAATAGATGAGGATGTCGTCGATATATACGACCACGTAGATATCCAACTCCTCTCTGAATACCTCATTCAAAAAGTACTGAAAGGCTGCCGGGGCGTTGCACAGACCGAACGGCATGACGAGGTACTCAAAAAGGCCGAACCTGGTTTTAAAGGCGGTCTTCCACTCGTCTCCGTCCCTCATGCGCACCAGATGGTATGCCCCTTTCAAATCCAACTTGGTGTAGATACGAGCTTTCTTGACCTGTTCCAGAAGTACACTGATGAGAGGCAAGGGGTACCGATTCTTTACGGTTATCGCATTCAATGCCCTAAAGTCCACACAGGCTCTCAGCTCCCCATTAGCCTTCGGGATGAAGAAGAGTGGCGAGGCGGCCGGAGACTTGGACGGGCGGATGAATCCTAGCTTGAGGAGTTTATCCAGGTACCCCCGGAGATGCACGTTTTCAGGCTCCGTCAGGGCATACAGCCTGCCGCTGGGAACGCTGGCCCCTGGCACCAGGTCGATCTGGCAGTCAAACTGTCTATGTGGTGGTAGCACTTCCGCCTTCACCTCATCAAATACATCCTCAAAACTGTGATAAGCCTGGGGGAGAGCCACATCTTTTTCTGCCGCTGTAGCCACCGTCTGACTCCCGCTCTCATCTGCGTCAAGGGATTCCGTTCTTATTCCACAATGCAGGATGCAATACGGTGACGTCAGTTCGATGCGATGTGTTGGCCAATCCACAGAGGGGTTGTGTTTCTGTAGCCACGGCAATCCCAATATGACGCCATATTGGGGCGCTCGGATGATGTTAAAATCGATTTGTTCCAAATGGTTCCTCCCACATCTCATCGGAAGGACCCCCGTGTGCTGCCCGATGGGCCCCGTCACCAATCGCCTTCCGTCTACAGCATAGACATCTTCGGGTACAGCTTTGGGAAGAAGCACTAGCCCTAGCCTGCATGCCTCGTTGTGGTCCATAAACATGCCAGTGGCCCCTGAATCCACCATGGCCACAACGGGTATCCACTGGTCATGCACTCCCACGTGCACCGTGAGAAACAGGTGTCGTTGTCCCTTAGTGACCGAGTTGGAAAGTGAAGGGATGGATGAGTGACTCCGAGATGCCCCTTCTTTGGTCTGGGAGTCCTCTAGTTTTCCGCCGGTACGTCCACCACGGCTGTTACCGACCAGTTGGCCCGATAACGTGACGTCTTCGGTTTGGCAGGGCATTCACGTACGTAGTGGCCTTTTTTGCCACAATATAGGCACAATCCTTGTTTACGGCGTGACTCTTTCTCCGTGGCTGTGAGGCTCGCTCGTATTGCGCCGATGTCCATGGGTTCTCCCTTGGATGTGGTGGCAGTTTCAGGACTTCCCACTGTCACATAGGATGGAAGGGATTTTCCTTTTCTCCCATGATCCCCCTTTCTTTCACTTAGCTTATGTTCCAGCCGTAATACCAGGTTGATAAGGCCCTCACATGTCTTGGGTTGTGGGTCAATATGAGCCACGGCGTCCTTGAGCTCATCGCACAGCCCGTGATGGAAGAGCGCCGTCTGTTTAGCAACAGGCCACTTGGTTTCCGCAACCAGCCTTCGGAACGCGTTGAGATACTGCACCAGGTCGTTGGATCCCTGTCTCAACTCAAGCATTTCACGGTCCGCCGTGTACGAGTCAGCCCTTCTGTCGAAGACCTTCAGGAATTCCTCGCAAAAAGCACCCCAATCACATAAGATGGGGTCGTCCCTGCTCACCAGAGGTACGGCCCATTGTGCCGCGTTTCCAGCCAAATAGGATATAAGGAAAGCCACACGAGCCTGACTCGTGGGGAACGCCCTTGGTTTGCACGATAAATGTAGCGCCACTTGTGTGAGGAATACCTGCACTGTGTTAGGATCCCCACTGTACCTCTCTGGTGTTGCCAAGGGGACGGCTACCGGCATTTCCACTACTACCGCAGGAGTCTGGTTCGTGAGGGAGGTGCTGGGCGTGAGCGGGTCCAATTGGATAGCATCCAGTCTGGCTTTTACATCGGCTGTTTCTTGCCTGGAGGCAGCCAATTCAATTTGCACAGTCGCTAAAGCAGCCAGCACATCATCAAGTGTTGCCATGTCTGTTATCGACCGGGAGACAGTTAGTGTTATTAAGGTCGGATATTTTGTAACGCCCTGAACGTCTCAGGATCGTTTAACAGACACGATAATGAGAACGCAACCACTTGTGAAGGTTTCGTTATTTTAATGAAGGCAAAAATAATACAAGGAATAAACAAAGGTTATAGTCACTGGAATCCTCCAGGCTAAGTACGTTACCAGCCCACAGCACGGATGGTCCTAACCGTCCTCTGCATATACGCCGATCCCGGCGTATGCCAACAGAGGGCAGGAATGAAATGGCCGACAATGCCAATCGGTAGGCTGTGAGGGGCACGAAGAGTGTTGGGGAGAATCGAGGAGTCAGGGAAACACCCAGCCGGGGTCTCTACCTGAAGGGAGCAGCCGCTCAACCTCTTCCTCAGACTGCACCGGGACGCGGAGTCACCTCCTGGTGATGCGTCACCGATACCCCAATCACAAGCAAAGAAGACTGAACCGAGAGCAGCCGCTCGATCGATCCCGTGGACTTCCGAGTCTTTAACGCGGCAAACACCTCCTGGTGTGCGTTACAGCTGGCAGTCCCTGTATCTCTGGTCGGGCTGGGAGTTACGACTCCAACCAGCAAAAGCGCCACTGCGCTTTGACTCAGCCGAGTCAAAAAGCGAAGCTCAATGGTTATCCGGTAGAGCTTCCGGGTCCTTCACAGGTGACGATGGGGCAAGACACGGCCCAGGGAGTAACGACTCGACCTACCTCCGTTCTTGCCTTACTGGAGCACCACTCCGGAACACTGCTCTTCACTAAGCAGGTACGTCGGTGTAAACACAATATCCGACAGCGTTGTACCTCCCGGTTCCTCCCTTTATAGGGCGTGTTTTCCTTGAGTTATGTAACAGCTCTCCTGTTTACATAAGGGCGTGTTTTCCTTGAGTTATGTAACAGCTCTCCTGTTTACATAAGGGCGTGTTTTCCTTGAGTTATGTAACAGCTCTCCTGTTTACATAAGGGCGTGTTTTCCTTGAGTTATGTAACAGCTCTCCTGTTTACATAAGGGCGTGTTTTCCTTGAGTTATGTAACAGCTCTCCTGTTTACATAAGGGAGTGTTTTCCTTGAGTTATGTAACAGCTCTCCTGTTTACATAACCTCTCAACCGCTAAGCATCCTGGGAGATGTAGTCCGTTTTCGCTGGTTACCGTTTTCCTCCCCTCGCATGACAGGAATTCTTGACAGTCGGGGTATTATGTGTTCTGGGTTGAGTTTTCCCTGGAGCGATGTTGGCTGCTAGAATGCTACAATCACCTTTCCAGTGCCCTGGTCTTTTACAATAAGCGCAGATGTCAGTAGGTTGAGGGCCTAGTCTGGGTAGTTGACGTGGGGTAACTGAGGTATGTTGTCTAGGTTGGGGGTATGAGACCGTTGGTCTGGACATATTGCTGTTGGTGCGACGCGTATCTAATTGACTAAGTAACACTTGTTCTTTTAATTTCTTCTTTTTGTTCTCTTTCTCATCTTCTGCTGTCTTATTCTGTGTCTCGTAATATTGAGCCATAGTCAGAATAGTGGCCGGAGTGGCTGCTGGCCAACTACTTTCACTAGATGTTAGTCTGTTCCCCACTGAAGGTGACAGACCCTTTACAAAAGTTTGAATTAAGAGATGTCTGCCAGTTGCAGTGGTCACATCCTGACCACTGAAGTCAGCGTATGCTTTTCCCAGCCTTGTGAAATAGTCAGAGACTGACTCATCCTGGTTCTGTTTACAGGCAGCAAGTAATGTCCAGTCTATTTTCCTCTCAGGTGCCATTGTTTTCAATTTTGTCAACAATCTTTGGGGCAATTTTAAAATGTTATCGTGTGGATTTTCGCCTCGTTTCCAATTCATATCTTTGAGTGCCCACTCTTCCCATGTAACCCGTAGGGGTTTCCACAGTTCGGCTGGAAGTATAAGTCCGAAAAACTGTATTATGTCTGTTAAAGTCAGTGTATATGAGCTTAGAATCTGTTGGACGCTTTCATAGAATCCTGTGGGATTCTTTCGGATATCAGGGATGTCCTTCCGCAGCTGCAACATTTCTACTTTGGTCCAGGGGGTGTATACAAAATTGAACAACCATCTAGAACACGCATTGGGATCATTAGGGTTAGTAACATTAGACCCATCGCCCCGAGGTGGGACAAAAATGGGTGATGCTTCTTTAACAGGCATTTGTTGTATCTTTTCAATAGGTTCTACCTCGTTGGAATGGCTTTCTCTATGTAAAGCGGTTTTAATCATTGTCAATAAAGTATCTCTTTCATCTTTTGCTGACCCACCACTTTCTACTGCACGATAGAGTTTGCGAAACGCCGTAGGTGTATCTATATCTGTATCATCATGTTTAGCCATTAAGTGATAAGCCATCCTCTCTAGTAGGTAGCTTTTCCCTACCACGTGGATCTGTTCATCGATTGCACTGTGTATGTCTGTTGGGGTGGCACCTTTGTATATTAGCTGCTGGGCTCTGTGATTTATTATTTTCCTGCCAGGGCTTCTTAATCGTGGGGGATGGTTTTGTCTATATTCACTAGTATCGGAATCATGACCTAGTACCAGAGATTCCGACTCAGAGTCTGAATCTTTAGCAAACGGGGGTCGCTTCTTTTGTTTTTTTACTTTTAATTTTACCACTGGTTCAGCAACAGTGAGAGGCACGGGAACTGGTTCGCTAACCGGAGGAATCGGGGCAGTGGCTTCAAAGGGCTGAACAGGTTGATTTTGTGCGTTTGGGAGTCCATTAGAAATGATGGGCGGAGGCTGTAGCGGTTGCATTAACGATTGTGGTTGATAAGCGGGGGTCTAGAATACAATAGTGCATCCTCTTCGTCTTGTTTAGTGGGTAGTACCGGATATTGACCTGTTATATTTAACCTATATTCTCTGTCTTTATTATGCTCTATTTCCTTCCTCCTAAGGGCTGCTATGTCTGATTGGGGTGTTCTCTTTTTCTGGTTATTCTCTTTAGCCTGGGCTTTCCTAATTCTCTCGTGTATTTCTTTCCTGCAAAGCCCAAAAGAATCAAACATACTTGCTCTAACCTTCCGCCGGTGAAGTTGTTCTTCTAGGTACGTTATTTGCGGAATTTCAAATGACCCAAACTCTGGCCATTGTAAATCTACATTTGATTTTGTGTATTTCCGCCACGATTTTGTGTAAATAATGCCGGAATTACCATACTTTATGTACATTTCCTTATTAGGGGTTCCTTCAGGAGGAGCCGGCTGACTGTCTTCGAGAGTATCTAGGCCATGAAAACAGCAACATAATTTCCTTAATCTGTTTGAGACAGGCATGTCTATGATATAGGTATCCACAAGGATATTCTTTTATGACTGCAGTTTGTTCAAAATTGAGAACACATTACCTGTCCTTCGGTGTTTGCAAAGACCGAATAATTAATCCGATATCAGAATAGTCAAAGGCATGCTCAATATGACTTTTAGAACAGAAAAAACATGTCGCTCAAGGCGACCCTACCAGAATACTGATGTGTCCTGCTCCCAGCGGGTTCTCCACTTTTTCCAAAACAAATCAGGTGGACCAAAAAAGGATCCCAGTCAGGACCGGGGCTACTGTTGTAGAGGACACCATTGAGGGAAGGAGATACTGGCGACGCCGGCTACGGGGACTTGAATCTGCTTTTCTGTAGCTGCATTCCTTAGTTACCCATATTCCTTTCCTCTCCGGGTCATCAAGCCTAGACCACCGGATCTCTGATGGGCCCCGCGTTGATGCGCCAAATTGCAATACCAAAAATGGCAGACCACATTTCTGGAAGCAAGGAAACAAAAGATTTATTTAGTACAAAGGTTTTGACAATATCTAGAGATGGAAGAGTGTCCGAGACCCACTGTTTGCGTAGGTGTCAGGAGACTGTTCAATGTGTCATTGGCATGCCGCATCTCTTATAGGATGTGGAAACTCCCCTCATGTGCAGGGGGACGACAGAAAGTCCGTTGGTATGCAGGAATTCAGGTGTTTGGAGCAGAAATTCAGGTGTTGGAGGCAACGGAAAGTCCGGGGTATGCAGAAGTTCAGGAGGGCGCTGGACATATTCCTGTTTGGAGGCAGCTTTCATGCCCTGCGGGTAAGAAGGGTTTCGTGACCTGACCAGGTGTTAGGCCGTTGGCAGAGACAGACCGGTTAGGGACAGACCTGTTCTGCTGTCCATACAGGTTCCTGAGACAATGCGTGGGTGCAGTAGAAACCGGCCCAGGGCACCGACACAGGGTCATGTAGAAGACGATTTTGTGAGAGGTCAAGAAAGGGTTTTGTGAGCAAGATGGAGTTTATACACGGCAACATTTAGAAGTTCAGTTATTACAGGGGGCACTTTCACCTGTTTCTAGGTCACTCCAAGGGGGCCCCAGCATAGGAGATGATGTTGGTAGCATGTCCATCCTAGGCCCATGGATTTTTAGTGTGTGGTAGGTAGGGACATCTCCTTTGGATGTAACTACTTTAGCTGGGCATGCCATATTTCTTACTGCCGTCACTCTCATGGGCTTAGAGCTTGATAACAGGGAGGGGGCTCCCAGTGAGGGCAACAGACCCTTTGTCATAGTGCTGCCTGACTTGTACCACTTCCTCCCTCGAAGAGGTGCCAGGGTGGTGACAACGGCTGAACGGGTGGACTGGGGCTTGCATGGTCTTGTTGCTACCCTAATTGCCCCTATACTCCTTGGGCTGGCTTCCCACTTTTCCTCAGGTTGTATAGTGGGTCTGTGAGTGTCACAACCGTAATTCTCCACTTCCTTTTTCACCCTACCTATTACTCTTTTGACTGTTTCTACCAAGTGGTGGGGTGCACGGCCGTTCCGCCTGCTGCACTTGTTCATAGAACTCTATGAGGTTTCCTGTAAAGTCCAGGACTACCCTTTTGGCAGGTTCTTGATGGTCCAGAATCACCCTGGCTGACATTCCCGTGGCATGGGAGTATGTTGCTGGCATGTGCCCTAGAGGGGAGGCTGCAGGGGAAGAACAGGCCACAGTTCCGTCTTCGGTGAACTGGATGGACATCCTCAGTTTGGACAATAGTCCCAATTCCAATATGTTAGTAGGGAAGGATGGATAGTAAAACAGCTGTTCCCTAATCCTATTCCCTCCAACTTCCAGATTGAGGAGGTCTGTAGGGGGGGCCTTAGCCAAGGAACCTGGGATTCCCTGCACTTTGATGGCGGCTTTTGATATAGGGACTACTCCTTCCCATAATCATGGCCTTGCTGCCCCTGTATCCACCAGGAAGTGGTATGGTGTCTCACTTATTAGCATTGTGCCAAGGTGGACTTAGGTTGTTCTTGACTTCCAGTGGGGTGAGCATGTTTTAAAGTACCTGGGTTGTTCTTGGTGTGTGCTTCCGGCCTTCCCCTGTATTGGCAGGCCCCACCCTATGCTTTAGCACTTGCTGTTGGATTCGAAGCCTTCCTTCCTGATGGGGCAAGCTCTGTGGTTCTACATGTTGTGTGTCGACCCCACCCTAAGGTTGGCCCATAATTTTGTCAGGGCTATGTTCATGTCTCTTTCTTGGCCCATATGTATGGCCTGTATGTAGGTTTTGTTGTTTTCTATGATGTTGGTATCGAATGCTCTCCGGTATCATTTTTATCAACATTCTCAACGTTGTGCGTACAGTTGTCATAGCGTACATCAATCTTGTCTTTACTGATTTTGAGATAGATATGCTTGCCTACATCATGGCGCTCATTAACTTTGTTTTATTGGTAACAACATTGTAATTCGTGCAAAGATTATGGCATACATTGTCATTATTACTGTCAGTATCAACACTGTTTTGCAGTCACAGATTATGGCATACATTGACCTTGCATTTATTGGGATTGTCGTTGTCTGGCCTGCTCATATCATGGTATTTATTGACATCGTATTTACCCATTGCAACACTCTTTTACTAAAACCAAACCTACAATCAACCATACACATTGCACATGTACTTCTACAAAACACCCTCTAACGCAACCTCCATCAATTACTACTTACATTATAAATGTTTTTATAATCCTTTCATATTGCAACTCTTTTGAGCCGATTGGATTCTTCAGTTGAGTAGTTGAGTAGAAGTAATTGCAACAGCGGCAGGGCACCTTACAGGACAGGTCTTGCAACTCCGCCCATCTCCCACACACACGTTGTCCTTATGCTAACAATCCCATTAATGCATTCCAGATATTTCTATCACTTGTTCAGCTAAATCCTACTAGTATATCTGAATTTATTGTGAATTAATTGTATTTGTACTCAAATGGAACCTTGACCTTTATAATCCTACCCTATTGTGGACTCAGATTTTTTAACCCTGTGTTGTTGTTACACCTACTCTCTGCCACAAGAACATGTTCTGCTCTAAGCAGCACACCAGCACAACACACTAGACAAATATTAGAGTCTGGAAAGTTAAATGACTGCTCTTTTGCTTTTGGATATGACTTTTTTTTGCTTATTGACTGGATACATCTATGTCTTTTGTCATACATCCCTAATGGCCCATGCTCAATCTGTTATGATTTTGTTTTTGATATTATATATTGTCTTTTCAAATTACAACTAGACTTCCAAATGTAAGGTTCACATTACAACAAATCTGTTAGGCCTTATCGTAACTTGCAGGAGAGGAACATTTGTGATCACAAAATAGCATGTAAGCCCTTTATATAGTACTTTCTTGTTTAACTTTGGATGGCTTGCTCCCCCATGTATGTCTCTCTCTCCTAATAACAGATCTTGTCATGCCCCTTTGTCCATCTTGGCAACATCAACATCAATAACACCAGGGAACATTTGTTCTGCAGCTCTTAGGCCCTCTACCATCCGTCATTCAGGTAAGTCTGTGAACCTCTGTTCTTTACTTTGGTACCTCATCATTATTCCTTTGAATAACTCAGTTATCTATATTTTGTAAGTATATCAAATGTTATGAGATGGCTGGTGGAGTAATTACTCCTTTTATTACCAACAAACTTTTTCAAGAAAATTTAAAAATATATAAATGTTTATTATGGCATTAAAAGTACTAAACGTTATGGATAGAACTAATATAAATCATTTTCTTTTTAAATAATTAATGTTCCATTAATTATTACATTAACAAAAGTTGCGAAAATATTTTAAAACAGGCTAATAATGATTTATCATGTATTTATATACATTTTCTAATACTACTTTAAATTATTATTATATTGAAATAGTAAAACTAATATAAATTAATTTAACACTCTTGCCTCTGGTTTTCTATTCTTGTTTCCTGCCTCCATTATGTGGTATGAGACAGTGTTGCTGTACTAGTAAATGGCCATGTGTGGTGCTGGACGCACTCCAGCTCTGAGCTGGAGTATATTTACTACTGCGTAAGATACATTTTGTCTGTAGTCATTTAGAAGTGCAGTTTGTGAACAGCAATGTGCTTACTCGTTACTCATTCATTAATCCCATCCATCTATCAGTAAGTGTGAGAAAGTGGACTATTATTTAAAGTGAGTGGTAACCTTCTTCAAGTAATAAGGGCACTGTTCCTCATTAAGTCCAGTTAGGTTTAGTAATTTAAACTTGAGCTCAACCCTTGGTAGCTGCAGCACAGAGCAGACAGAATTAACTTAGGAGAAATGTATAAGGCATTTATCAGTGGCAAAACAGTTATTAAGCAGTAAACATGACCAAATAAAAATGCAATTTTGATTATGGAAATTTTTTTAATGAGCAAATAGACACCAAACTGAGAAAAGTCAGATGTAGGGAAAAAAAGATATGGGTTTCCAAATGTTTACATGTTTCTAGTGCCAAATAGCACAAAGCGCCAACCTCTGTTATCTGGAGACACCAGACAGGGTGAAAGTCAAAAGTTAAGGCCAACCATGATGAGCACGGGTCAGTAACTGGAACCTGATTCGACCCACTGAAAAGTTTACCTTCTGACTCAGTTGTTTTGTCTGGAGAAAAACCTCATTTTTTGAGCTGCAGGCTGCATCTGAAGAAGGACTCATTTTTTCCAGCTGCCAAGCGTGCAGGACCTCGGTGCAAGTCTGTGCCCCAGGAGGTCTTGTCTGTGATTGGCTGCTCCTTGACTCCTCAGTAGAATCCCTCAATGTTAAGACTTCTAAACGTTTCTGAAGTCAAACATCTTTCAGCGGGGAAAACCAGAAAGTTAAATTCATCTGGCTATGATACCTCAATGGCTGCAGCTTGGTAGTGGCAGTCCAGTGGAAGTCTTTGTTTCTTTTGGGAAAAAAGTTTGGGGAAAAGTTGGGAGAAAAGTTGGGAAAAAGTTTTAAAGTGTCCACTTTTGCAGTCCTTGTAGGAGAAGAGTACACTGTAACACCAACCAAGGGTCCAGGACTTTGTGAGCACCACTTAGAGAGTTAGGACTCAATTTTCCAGAAAGCAACTGGAGGGTCCATGGCAAATCCAGATGAAACTGGTCATCTGGGCTCTTGAGGTTGTAGGATTCTTAAAGCTTTTGTTCTCCTGGATCTTGACATGAGGCTAGCCAACAAGCCCTTTGGAGTTCATTCTGCAGTCCTGGGTACAAGTGAGAGCAAGTCCAGGCCTTGGAGTGTCTCATCACAGGTTTAGCAGCAAGAGCAGTCCTTCTGCTTTCTTCCTCAGGTCCAGAGGTTTTCTGGCAAAGGGAATCCAGGGATGCCACATTTTACCTTGCCCTAGCTTGTAGGTGGAAGAAACTCCTAGTCTAACAGGGAGAAAGTTACCAAGGGCAGTCCTACTCAGTTTGACATAATTTCCTTGGGGTTTTACCCAAAACAATCCCCCAGTGCCCTGCTCTGCCAAATTCAACGTGGCAGAATCATTGTTCTTGTGGTCGCCTCTCTAGGCACCCTCCTGACGCATGCCTAGGTGTTTGACCTCGCCCTTTTTGCAGGGTTTCCCCAACCGTTTTGCCTTCTTCCTCATATTTATTCTGACTTGTTTTTGTTGGCTTTAGGACTTTGGGCACTTTACCGCTGCTAACCAGTGTTAATGTGCATATGCTCTTTGTCTAAATTGTATTGGTGATAGGTTTATCCAGGATTGGCATTTTTGATTTACTAGTAGGTCCTAGGTAAAGTTCACCAGAGCCCAGGGCCTGCAAATCAAATGAATGCTACTAGTGGGCCTGCAGCACTGATTGTAACACCCACATGAGTAGCCCTGCAAACATGTTTCAGACCTGCCACCACAGTCTCTGTGTGTGCAGTGTTAAGCTGCCATTTCGATCAGGCAAGTGCACCTACTTGAAAGGGCCAAACCTTCTCTTTGACTACATGTACGTTACCCCTAAAGAAAGGCCCAAGACAGCCCCATGGGCAGGGTGCTGTGTATCTAAATGGGTGGGCATGTACTTGCATGTTTTATATGTCCTAATAGTGAATACTGCTAATTTTGATTTTCACTAAGGACTAACTCTTCCATAGGGTAACATGGTGATTGCCTTGAAATATCTTTTAAAGTTAACTTGCCATTGGGAGCATATAGAGATTTGGAGTTTGGGGTCTCTGGACTCACAGTTTAAAAATATATCTTTTGGTGAAGTTGTCTTTTAAATGGTGTGTTGAGAAATTCCACCTTTGGAAAGTGGGTTCTTTCTTGCTTAACCATTCTGTGCCTCTGCTTGTCTGTAGAATTCACGTCTGGGTTGGCTGTCAGTTGGGCTCTTGTGCATTCACTCTTGACAGTCACACAAAGGAAGCTGAGGTGTACCTTTCATATCCTGATAGGTCATCCCGAGGCTGATGGACCTTTCTGAGCTCGAGGGGAGGGAGGAGTTGTCACTGACAACTGAATGTGTCTGTGCCTGTCCTCACACAAAGCTATCTCCACTCCCCTGTAGTGGGTCTGGAACCAGGTCAGGGAAAAGCAGGGTCTCCTGCATTAAAAAGACTTTTCTTTGAAGGTTGCCTACTTCAAAGGCAGAAAGGGATATACGTATTGGACCTCCGACACCCCAAATTCAGACCACTTCTGGACTGAGGACATTCTGCCAGGAAGAAGAGCTGGATGTTGTAGGTGGGACTGCCACTATGCCTGTTGCTTTGTTCTGTTGGCCTGGCCTGCTTCTTCTGTCCTGGGAGTGAAAGAACTGGATTTTGCTTTCTACATCCTGCTTTCAAAGTTCTCCAAGGGCTTGTGGGCATTTACCTCCTGTTTAGAAGTCTCAGAGCCATCAAAGACTTGACCTACCAATGCTTGGGCTCTTCTGCTGAGAGTCCTGACTTCCCAAGTGGTGCCAAATCCAAGTCCTGGGCCCTTGGAATCGTAACCCAGTGACCTCAAAGATAAAATCCAAACAGCAACTCATAGCGCCGGTTTTCTTGGCATATCAATGCAAAGGATTGATGCATCACCGCTGCCTGCACCAAAGCGTGGTTCCTGCAGGAAGTATCAATCTTGGCGTTCACTGCAGCCCCAGCTCACAGTTACAGCATATCAGAAAAATTGCTGAAGCATGAGTCCCCAGCACCATGTCACTGACATCTGTGGCGCTCTGACTCCGATGCAGCACCTGCTTGCGGCTGAAGAACCGATGTAGCACCTGCTTCATGGCTGCAAATTCAATGCAGTGCCTGCATCACCACTGCCGCATTGCAGCAACGTGTCCGGATTTTTGATGCCTAATCCCTCGATGCTGACTCTTCATCGATACCACACCACGGTAAGGAACCAAGGCCACTGACGTATTACCTCCCATGCTGCATTGATTTCTTATAATTTGGCGGTATGGCCCAATATTGATCAACAGCTCAGACAACATGATTCATATATGTTGAGGCCTATATCTAGTTAAGAATATGTGAGTGACTGATTTTTAAATAGACATGTAAACATAAACAACACAATGAATGTGTTCCAAAATATAATTTATTTTTGATAACTTAACATATTTTAGTCAGTATTACCATCAGGTGATAATGAATAAGAAACAAAAATTGCCACAATTTGATCCCTTCTCCGCTGACCTGCCATTGTGTGCTGGATATGTGCTTCCAGTTCCTCTGGATTTAGTGACTCGTAGTCCCACAGGACATTTGTTTTTAAAGAGATATTGTGAAATATAGACATAGGATGTGAGTACATATCTAGACATCAGAACATGGACTTTAGAACCCCAAAACTCCTCTCAACAATGTTCCTTGACTTGGTGAGTGCCATATTAAATCTTTTTTGGCCTCCGTCTGACTGCAACCCAGCTCCTTTATCTCCTGAAAAGTACAAACATACAACAGTGAATTGGTTTGCCCACTGTTAATTAGACATAATTTTCCATGTGTTTGATGTATGCAGCCTAACTCATACAGTTTACCAATATGTGTTAGATCCTGTTGACTATAGGTTTACATATGTATCTTCAAGTTCTATGTATCATTGCACATATTGTCCATGTCCTGAGACATAGGACCCTTCTACATGCTGACTGTCATGTTTAGGCAGTAGATTACAAAGATGAGTAATTTGGAATGTTCTTATCAGCTTAACTTTATTTGCACTCGCTAGATGTACAAACGTATCATCAGATTCTCTGGTATATATTCAGCTGTATATAAGTTGTGACAGTGACAACATGTTCGACACTCACACATACATTTGGCCTTTTGACACCTGTGATGACCTTGCTAGCCTACATCACATTAGCACAGCCTTTGAATTGTTCACTTATTTTAGCATGGCTATTTACTTAGCACATCTGTAAATTTCCAACATATGACATGGATAGTTGCATATTTTTGTGATGAGCAACAGCTAATATATTTTGTATGGCACAGTGTCATTCTGAACTTAGATGCACACATAGGATGACAATGTAAACCAGTTTTTGATGGGACAAACTGATGTAGATGAAGGTAGCTTTCTACTACAGACCTATGCACAACACTTTCAGATTTCACATGTATGTATGTGGATTTACCTTGAAGGTGAGTCAGTACTTTAATGCCTTTTTTATGACATCATTGACGGGGTAGGAGAGTGTTGAGTTTCCGATTCTAAGTACATTGTGATACCTTACCCTGGTTGCTTTTAAGTCTATGTAATTTTAAAATGTAAAACATGTTTGACAGCATATTGATTGAATGTGTAAGTTTTACATTGATGGACTGTAATGCGAGAAATGTAGACAACTTGATCCACCAAACTGGTCATCTATCACGTTAATGAAGTGTGTCAATGTGGGTTGATAACTATGTATATGTTTCGACCTAGACTGTAAGGGGTCTATTACGATGGCGGGCGGACATCATAACGGAAGAAGGGACCATCTGCCATATGTGCGGCGGTCCCGCGATTGGTATTAGGATGTGCCCACCACACTGGCGGGCGCATCCCACATTTTCTACATTGCGGCGGGCGGTGCTATCAGCAGCACCCGCCGCAATGCAAAAAAGGCATGTTGTGCATTTGCTTGCACAACGGGACAGGCACCGCGCGGTGCCTGCCATGTTGTGCATGCAAATGCACGGGGTACCATAGGTACCCCCATGTGCACCCCCCAACCCCCGGAACACCCTGGGGGCCCGCAACCCTTATAAAATGACACATTTTTGCAAATGTGTCATTTTATAAATATGACTTACTGCTTGTGCCACCGTCGCATCACATTTCATGGTGCAACGCCAGCGCAAGCTTCTCATTAATTTGCCCCCAAATTAATTTTTTACCATAGTTTTAGCATTTTACTGGGAGATAGCCCATTTTTCCTATTTTATGTGCTTTCAACCTATACATTTCTGAAAACTAAACAAAATTCGGAATTTCGCAAAGGGTAATTTGTGTCGCTCTTTTAAGGTATTCTATAGAAAGTAACAGATTAAATTAAAAATAGTGAAATGGAGTTAAAAAAACAGCCATTTGTGTCTATTTTTACATCTGTAACTTCTTGTTACTATAGCACATTTTCAAAAGCAATATACCGTTACATCCACTGCACTCTTCTAGATGTGGGTATATATAGGGTTTGTAAGTTCTCAAAGAACCTGAGGAACCCAGAGCCAACAACCGAGCTGCACCCTAAAATGTCTTTTCATTGTGTACCGACTATACAGCAATTCATATGGTAAAATATAACGAATGGAAAAAGGGTATGAAATGGTACCCATACTGGCATGTGTTTCAGAGGGCATTTAGTAAAATGTCTTCTTTGTTACACACTTGCTTACATTTGAAATGCACACATGTAGAGGTATTCAATTGGTAATAACAAATGTTTCGCTATTCTGTATTCCCACGTGTCACCCAATAAAATGGTACTCCACTTGTGTGGCCGGGATTTGTTCCTACAATACAAAACACCCAAAAAATTTAACTATGAGACATAATTTTTCACCCAGCTGAATCCATGTTATTTTTACAATGTGATTAGCTGTGGATTTTGGGCCCCGCTCATCCGGCTCTTAGAGAAACCTATGAAACAAGCACATCTTTGAAAGCAAAATACTTGTGGAAGTCCAGGGTGGGGTTACCTGCGTGGCTCTCTCCCCACGTTGTTCTACCCAGAATCCCATGCAAAACTCAAACTTTGCCTAAAAAAGTAAATTTTCCTTGCATGTCTGTGTGAAAAAATATTTTCTACCACCCAGCATCCCCCCAAGTCTCCCAAGAATAATGGTACCTCACTTTTGTGGGTAAGCCACGTGACAGCGGCAGAAAAGGGCATCAAACACAATGTAGACACATCATATTTTTCCACTGAAAAATGATGTGCTTTTTGCGAAGTGGGTAGCTGACTGTGGTTTTTGGGCCATAGAGAAACCAACCAAACTAGCAAATTTTTAAAAACTAAGCACCTGGGCGAGAACAGGGTGGGGTGACTTGCATGGCTCTCACCAGGTATTTTTTACTCAGAACCCCATGCAAAGCTCAAACTTTGCCTCCAAAAAAATTTAAATTCGTATTTGTAAAGCACAAACTACACACCCTTACAGGTCCCAAGGTGCTGGGGGTTGTCGAGGAAATTAAGTGAGCTATTGCCCAGAGTCACATGGTGCTGACCTGAGCTGCCACCGGAGCCAGGGATCGAACTGTGAACCCTGTGCAATGAAGTCAGCTGCCCTGGCCGCTGCACCACACCTCTCCACACATTTTCCTTGCATTTGTGTGAGGAAAAGACCTGGAATCTGCAGGCAGCCACACTTTTCCTAGCACCCAGCATTCCCACAAGTCTCCTGAGAAAAATGGTGTCTCACTTGTGTGGGTAGGCCAAGTGTTCACAACAGAAAGGGTGCCAATCACAACATAGACACATCACACTTTTCCTGCGGAAAATGAAGTTTTTTTGCAATATTAGTTGCTGTAGATTTTGGTACCTAGCTCAGCCGGCACCTACGGAAACTTACCAAACCAGCATGTATTTTAAACTAGACACCCGGGGAAGTCTAGGGTGGGGTGACTTATGTGAATCTCATAAGTTTTTTATCCAGAATCCCGTGCAAAGCTTAAACATGGCTAAAAAACACACATTTCCGTGTATTACTGTTTAAAAAAGTTCCGGAATATCCATGAAACCACACACTTCCTAGCAACCAGAGTTTCTGAAAGTCTCCCAAGAAAAACAGTACCTCGCTTGTGAGGATGGGCCAAGTGCCTGTGACAGAGAAGTGTCCAAAACATACTGTGGAGACATTAAAATTGTCTATTACAAAAAGACCTGGTGTTGAAAAAGGGGCACCTGCATTTTTGATCCCAGGAAAACCTACCAAACCCAGACATTTCTGAAAACTTGAAGCCCGAGGGAGTCACACGGGGTGTGAGTTTTGTGGATCCCACAAAGTTTCCTTACTCAGAATCCCCTGCAAACCTCAAATTTAGATAAAAAGTCATATTTTCCTCACATTTCTGTGTGGAAAGACGTGGGATAACCAGGCTAGCTCAAATTGCTCACCCAGCATTTTCCCAGGTACCCCAATAAAAATAGTACTTCACTTGTGTGAGTGGGACAAAGTTAAACCCAGAACTGCTTAATCTCATGGAGATTTGTGGGAGTCCACCGGGTATCTCTAGAGTAGGTCTTAAGTATGCCACTGTTGTCCCAAAAAAACTGTTCTGCATACAAATTAGTCTGCTCAAAAATATTATCCAAAAACATATCATGAAGAAACAGTTGGAATAAATTGATAGAAAAAAAGTTCTTTGTATTGATTCTACACCCTGCAACACCACTAAAGGCAGGCAAAACAGGCTGCAGAATATAAGGGACAACCTAAGGTTCATCACTTCCAATGTGAAGTCTTCCAACCCCTGACTGAAGTCCAGCCTGCTCTTGTTGCACTACTGACGTATCAGTGTCCTCCTTTAAAAATGGCACTTCGTCAGCACTAATTGTGGATACATTGCCAAATAATTCCTCTCAGGCAAACATTTCACTGCCAAAATCTTCAACTTGATCCAATGCCTCAGGTGCAGAGTCAGTCTCAGAGCCATGTTCAGAGCCAGGTTTAAAAACCAAAGCAACAATCTGCTGGGCAGTCATACTACTGGCAGTCATACAAAACAACAATAAACAGCACTGTGTCAAAGTCAAACTCAAAAACAGTGACTGTATCAAACAGAAAATATAACTATTGACATACAATTGTTTTAAAATAAAATATCAATTTAAAGCACATATTAAAATTGATACTCTCACTTGCCTCAGACAGCTAGACCTAGGATCACCTACACCTGCCCTGCACAAACACAGCAAGCACCATTGATATTCCACTAGAAAAGAAAAAAAGCAAATTACACACAATATAATCCAAAGAGAATTTGACACACAATAAAACAGAAGCTCAATATGCTGCAATTATTACACCATTTAAATAAAACACAGTTATGCAGGGCAAAGATACTCATTTGAAGTAAACAGTACAAAATATGTTTTGTTACCAAACACATCCAACCACATAAACCGCAGATCTACCAGTGCCGAAACTGCAAGAGTCACCACCAAGGAAATTAAAAGCTTTGCACTGAAATAAAAAGGAGAAATAAAATATTAACATCCCAAATGCAAATTATGACAAGAAATAAAACAGTTAACATTATAAAACATTTGGAAGTCTGCCCTTGGGGGCAGATCAGCATGACAAACAAAGAGGGGTTCAAAGCAAAGGCAAGAATTTTACACCCTAGAGGTGAATGTTCCTTACCCCAGCCAAACACCAGTTCACACAGACACCCATCCAAATTCCAGCAACACATATCACCATCCAGAAGCCAGTCCACACAAACTGCCATCAAAAACACACTGTCAGCCAAATGCTAGTCCACATAAACCACCAGCCAAATGTCAGTACACGCAGACCGTCAGCCAAACTTCGGTTCACACACACAAAAATGTATTCCCTGGTGTCTAAAATGTCTGATCTGCTCCAAGGGGGAGGGGTAGAAAATGGCCAAAACACTTCCCCAATAATGGCTAAAACACTTCCCCCATAATGAGCAGTGACCCTTGCCCAAGGCACCACTCCCTGTTAAAGTAAATAAAATAATCCCTGGTGCCTAGTGGTTTTCTACTCCCCTTGGGGGCAGTCAGTCCAAAACATATGGCTGATCTGCCACCAGGGGAGGCAGAAAACATCCAGAATGCTTCCCCAATACTGGGGAGCGGCCCTTTTTCAAGGCACTGCTCCATGACATCTAAATAAAATAATCTCTGGTGTCTAGTGTTTTTGTCACCTTTGTGGACAGATGGGCCTAAAAATAAGGCTGATAACAAATGGCCATAATACTTCTCAATAAGGGGGACTGACTCTTGCCCAAGAGGTCACCCCCCAACATCTAAAATAACTACTCCTGGTCTAGTGGTTTTCTACACCCAAATCAGCCTAAAATTATGGTCAATCTGCCCCAGGGGAGCATAAAAATCCAAAATGATGGGGAGCAACCCGTGCCCAAGGAACCACTCCTCTTATATCTAAAGTAATTATCCCTGGTGTCTAGTGGTTTTCTGTTCTGGGTCGGCCTAAAGAAATTGACCATCTGCCCCCAGTCAGGCCAGAAAACAGTCAATAGAATGCCCCAATAATGGGGAGCGACCTTTGCCTAAGGGGCCACTCTCTGCAACTAAAAGAAATTCCCAGTTATCTAGTGGGTACATTCTTTCTGCGCGATTGAGGCCTCACCCGTGATCCCATGGCTGGAATGCCCTGCAGAGAGACACCAGGTGGAAAGGAATAACTCTTTCCTTTCCTTTGATGCCTCTCTGCCCTTCCCAATCCCTCCCTGGAGGAAAACCTCCCCTCCCTGGGACTTTGCTGGAAGCAAAGGACTTCCAGCGCATCCCTAGCATGTTTTGATGACATCAGTGCGAGGCCTGCATGCTGACATCATCAGATCTCTGCAGGAGGCTTCAGCGGTGGCAGCAGGTGCACTTTTGCTGCTATCCCTGAAGGAGACATGTGGTGTGGGGTCCACTGATGGGAGTGCCAGCACTTCTCCTATGGGTGGATGCTAGGATTGCCTGGAGCTATTCCCAGCACACTGTCACTGTGGCTGATGACTGCTCCTGTCTGTCCTTAGCACCCAAGGGGTTCATATCAAAGGGCTAAATGCCCCAAGAAAAAAGGGTTTGGTTTGGAATTACATAAGGCCTACCCTGGCAAACATCATTTGTCTCGAAAAATTCACCCTTGTTTTCTGGACAGTGCTGAGCATATAGTGTCAAACTCTAGCGTTCATAGCTTCATTTGCTTTCTTGCCCACCCCTTCCCCTATGTTTTATTCTTTTCTCTGCTCTGCTGTATTGATTTGTACTGCCTTTTCATTGTCTGACTCTGGGGAGCAGATGGTCTCTTTTTTTGGCTACTCAGTGGCTGCAGTGATTGGTGAGTGGGCTATACATGCAGGGGGGGGCATTTGACAAGCATAGGGAAGGCGTAGGTTAGTGCTCCATTAAAGAGCTTGAACAGCAGCAATTTACACTCTATTTTGTTATCCGTTCTGTGTGTGAGGGAAGCTTGCCCTGCACCAGTCCATGAGGATCCCACATAACAACCTTACTCAAACAAAAATATACAGCATATCCCTGTGTATATAATCATTTATTTGGACTATATATGTGTACCGACTTTTCCTTTATATAAACATGTATAATAAATAATTTTTCACAAATATATAGATATTACTTCTGCATAACAAATGTACATATTACATATGGTTAAAAAAGAAGCAGAGAACTCTGGGTAGTTTTCAAGTTTAGGTGGAACGAGGCTCCTGTATAGGGCACCCTCAACACCAGCGACACTCTAACATTACTCACCTCAAATGTCTGCTTTTTTATCAAAGTCTTTAAGCATAGGATTAGCACAGTGCCATCCACACCGAGATAGAAAGGGACAACGTCTTACATACGGTTATATTATTCTATATTTTAGATGTATAAAGATCACCGCATAAATAAGTACATTTTTATCATAACTATTGATATTCAAGTTCTTCACTATTGAATTACAAAAACAAAATATTTTACATTATAAAAATAAAATAGCTTAAGCTGAGTTCATTAAATGCAACTTAAATCTACATATTAACTTCATTATACATATATACCTTCCATGTACTTATGTATCTTTATATTTATTACTTTACTTCTAATTCAGCATCTCCAATGCACTATTCTATATCTCACCCATACCTCTCTCAGTATATTCTCCCCCTCCACTCTGACTCATCCCAAACCTCATTCTACTACTCTCTCCAATGCACTACCCTATTTCTCACCCTATACCTTGCTCAATATAACCTATACCTACATTCTGACTCATCCCAAACCCCATTCTACTATTATGACCCCCAAAATAAACCTTTCTAGATTCTTCCCTCCTCTATCCCTCCGTATATCATCTCAAACCTTCTTTATTATTCAGATCTCACAAACAAGCATTTGTAAACTCTTCCTCCCTCCACCTCCCATTTGCTCATCCCAGACCTCCTCCTACTGCTATAATCTAAAAAACAACACTTTTGAGCCCTTTCCTCTTCTGTCTCTCCTTTCTAATCCAACTAACAGACTCCTATGTCCACCGTTCAGATTCATTTCATAGTCTTCACTAATCCTGTTTCATTCCGGAGTAGCATGCTACCCACTGAAGGGTGCTTCGATACCTCATCAGGGGTAGGAAGCGCTATAGAAATGTGAACCCTTCCCTCTTCTATCACTCCGCTATCCTTTTTCAGTCCAAATAACAAACTCACATGTCCACCACTCAAATTAATGTCATATCTCCCTTTACTAATTCACCACTAATCCTTTTTGGGTTCTGGAGTAGCGTGCTACTTGTCAAAAAGCGATTTGACGCCTCGTCAAGGGTAGTAAGCGCTATATAAATGCAATTACAATACAATAAAATGCAATCCCTGCAAAAACTCAGATCAATACAGGATGTGACATAGGGCATTCCCAAACACCTATTATGCTTTACAGGTTCTAAATATAATGAGGAACACCTAAATATAAAAGGGACAACCCCTTTATATTAGAAGATAACTAAATAAACAAAAGGTACATTATTCAATGCTTAAGTGTTGGCTTTACAATAAAGCAATCATAATAGCTATGCTAATGCTCCAAAAGTAATGCAAGCTGACTTCCTATGACTTCATCCGAGGATTCATAGATAATTAAACACAATTTGCAAAAGGGAATATTGTCATCACAGCACATCACAGCAGACTTCAGTGCTGTATGGGATGTGCAATGAGACTGATCAAACAAAGGTGCCGGGCAGTGGGTGATTTCTCAAACAGTGTAAGGCATGTACGTTTTTGGTGAATTTAGCAAGGTAAAAAATTAATTCTCTATATGGTTGACTTTATTGATACATTTTTCTCTTTGGTTTGTTAGGACTACTGACAGTACAGTGTTTTATTTTCCAAATCCTTTTCTTTTGTAGGTCTTCAAGAGGCTAGTACAGACTCTAGTCTTCTGTTTCTGTCTTTCTTCAGGTATTCCTGCTGCCAGACCAGGGACCCTCTGGTAAACATAATTAGAACACAGGTAAGTGTACTAATACTATTTTCTTAGTTTCCTACTTTATAGACTCTACTTTTAAACCTTTACTTAGGGTTACTTCTTCCTCCGCTGTCGACGTCTTTCTTTCGTATTATTCCTTTACATATCTCAGTATATTTCTTACTGCCATTCAATTCCTCTTTTTTTTAGGATTTTAATAATCTCACTCCATCCTATCCTGCTTGTGTTCTTTTTGCTGTGCATTATTTTCCCTTATGCATCTTTTCTTGGATTTCCACTACACAACTCGCTTACACAGGGGTTACTGTCTGCCCAGGTAGTACTTCCTTCTGGGTTATAATTTCAAGCATGCAAAAACTAGCAGGCCATCACAAATGCCAGAAAAAGGAAATAAATATGCATCTTCAAAGAATGTCTGATAGGAAAATACTCATGGCAGTTTCTCCTAGTATTTCCCTATTTCTCTACAAGGCATGTGTCTGTCTCATAAAAAAAAAAGTTTTTCATAGTCTGTGGACCGCCCGTTTTTAGGAGAAATCTCAACACTCCCTCTCCGCCATCTCCAGCCAACTAAGCGGGTTTCACCTGAGTGAGCCATGCTCTTCCAGGAGCGTGGAAGGAGCCGGTCATCTCTCAGGTCTGAACTGAAGGAGGGAGGCACTGCAACTGTGACTCGGTTTGCAGCCTCTGGCGCTCCTCTTATCGGGTCAGGCCACTCCATTGCATTCTCTTCTCTTTACTACTCCTCTAGGCATGGCCATCCTCAGCGTCCCCATGTGTTAACTCTTCTGGGAATCATAGCTGCCAAGGTTTCAGATTGCTATGTGTGATGTATTCATACTTTTAGTGTAATTATGAGTGACATTTCAACGACTATGAGTGATACTTTTTCAAAAGCAAAATCAAGCAATGAAGACTGGGAAGTCATACATATTAGCAATTATACCCATTTGAGCAACAAGACACTCTAAGAAGATGTTAAAACTCATGGAAAGCACCAAAACCTGAAGCACCTACTGCCCTCCTAAACTGTTCGTACTGTTAAAAAGAAACTAGGACTCAGATCTGCACCCCTCTCATTGACAGTGCACGCTGCACCATTGCAAACAAAGGAACGTTTCTGTAAATTTCAGCAAAGTCAGTTATTGTAGTAGGGTCAGATTATCTGTTTTGAAAACCGGCGCAGTGTGCATGCCACTTGCTCACCTCGAGTAGACAATAACATAATGACTGCAATGGGGGGGGCGCTCACTTGAGAGCAGACATCATCGTTCGATGGGGTACTGAATGTAGCTAAGGTGCAGACTCCATTTCCCATATTTTTGTCTTCCGCTTTATTTTCTTCTGTTGTGACCAACACAAACAAAAGCTTTACCTAATGGCTTTCTTGACTGCTCGGCCGCATCCCGGGTGACCTCGGAGAGGCCGAGGCAGGCTGCGGTGGTGCGAGAGGCGGCATGCTCGTCACCTCAGCTACCCCGGTCGGACCTCTTGTAATAATCATCTTCTCCCGCAGTGCCTCTGCCATGACTGTAGGGCCCGCATCACCGTCCAGTGATCGCCAGAACCAGGAGGCACCAACATAATGACTGCAGCTCCACACACTCAGAGTTATGGCTACACCGGTTGTAGCAATCATGTGATACACCAGGTGACGTGAACGCCAGACCCAGCAGCTGTATTAACCATGAACGCTCTTTGCTGCAGCGAGCACAGCAATCAGCTACTAGTGGTTGGCTCCACACTCCTGACCTGCCATTCACAACTGACTTTACACACGACATTACTGCAAGACACTCTGCCAGAGCAGCACGTTGTCCATGCTGCCTGCTCATCAGCAGTGTTTGGTAGGGGCTGTCATTTCGGTCTGCTTATCTCTTCCTCTGCACCATCGGTGGTGTCAAAGAGGTGCTAGAAATGCGGACCACTGCACAACAATGCGTTAGTATCACTCCTGATGCGTGGTACTTGGCAGGGCTGGGGAATGTATCCTGTGGGAGGAAAATAAGTCCTCTCTTTGTGTCTGTATTTTTTTGGACCTGGCTCTTTTGCATGGTTATCCCTAAATCTATTCTCTTCTTCCTCCTATTTTTCTGACCTTCTTATAGTTGGCTTTAGCCTGGGCACTGCTACACAGTGCTAAAGTGCATGTACAATCTCTCCCCTAAAACATGGAATGATTTGTGTACAACTTTTTGGCATATTTAATTTACTTTTAAATCCCTTGTAAGGTGGCATCCTATATGCCCAGGGCCTGTAAATTAAATGCTACTAGTGAGCCTGCAGCACTGTTTGTGCCACCCACAGACGTACCCTTTCAATCCTATGTCAGGCCTGCCACTGCAGAGTCTGTGTGCACAATTTAAAAACCACATTGGCTTGCCATTTAAAACTGCTTGCCATGCCTTAAGCTTCCTTTTTACTACACGTAGGTCACCCTTAAGGTAGGCCCTAGGTTGTATATAGGCAGGGTGCTGTGTAAGTAAAAGGTAAGACACACACCTTTATGTGTAGCATTTCCTGGTAGTGACAAACAGCCTATTTTGTTTCTCACTGTTATGAGGCCTACTCTCCTCATATGCTAGCATTGTGAAATCCCTTATGTATATTTTAAGTGGTAATTGCTGATATGAAAAGGGTGGCATTTCCATGTTTGGTATGTTTAGAATGGTAGTGATAAATCCTGCTTACCGGTGAAGTTGGGTTTTACATTATTATTTCAGAAATGGCACTTTTAGAAAGGGGCATTTCTCTTTGCTAATGACTCTTTGTGCTTTGCAGCCTGACCCCAATCAACATCTTGGCCTGGGTGACAGCTGCACTTTTTATTCTTTCCGGACAGCAATTTCACAGGAAGGGTTGGGTGTGACAAGGTTACATCTGCATGCATTTGTATACTGATGGTATTCCTGGGCTGAGAGAGATTGGCACTCACGCTTTACATTTGTATAGGCTGTGTTCTGCCCTCACACAAATAACTGATTTATCTCCTACTGATGTGTGGAGCCAGGGCTAGAGTTGAATGTGAGTGGTGTGCACTTTTAAGGTTTCTTTTGACGTGCACCCTCAAACAAAGACAATTTTAAGTATAAGTATAGGGAGTCTGCCCCCATGTTTTCAGAGCACTTTTGGATCTGGAATCGAGCCTCTGTCAGAAGGACTTCTATGCTGTTTAAAGGACTCATCTGGACGGCTCTTATGCTGTTGCCTTGCTGCCTGCTACTTGCAGAGTAGCATAAATAACTCACTGAGTTGCTTTTCTGCTTGTTGCCCTGTTGCCAGCTGCTCCCTGACCTTGTTCTACCAAGGGACTGTGGTGCTGTCAGAGGGAACCACTTTTGACTTTTTTTCTTTGTTTTGCGCCGGAGAGACTGCCACTCTTCAATAAGGACTCTTGTGCTTGGCTGCCTGCTTGCCCTATGTCCCTCCAAGTGTTCTCCTGGAACTGGTGGCTGCCTCAGAACTGGCCGTGGGATCCTGAGTGTGGCATTTGCAGTCCCTATCATCAGCACGTGTGAGCGCTTGATTTTTCATGTCATTTTGTCCCAAAACTGATGTTAAGAGGAAGTGTTCAAAACAGAGCGGGGTGAAGCACTGTTACCTGTGCTTGATTCCATGGAGCAGCTGGGAATTACATGTAATCTATATTCCCCATAAGCTGTGCACATGGGTGGGCTTGCAGCACCATTTTTCCATTACCCAGTGTCTCTCCTGGAGTGCACGTCCCCAGATCTGAAACAGAGGATGCAGTGGATGTTTGTAAATGTACCTCATGAAAGTCAAAGGTCACGCTATCAGTAGAAAGTCTGCAGAAATGAAAAGGCTTCTCCTGAAATACATGTGTGTAAAAAAGTGCAGAAATAAAAATGCCTTCTCCTGAAATATGTGTGTTTTTAAATCATGGACAAGATTTAAACACACATATGTAAGGAGAAGAAGTTTTCATTTCTTCAGACTTCCTACTGATAGCCATGAACTCTGCCTTCCAAGAGGCACATTTCAAAACATCCACGTCCACCTATTTTTCAGATAAGGAACAGGATCTATAATCATCACATACAGATCATCCTCAAGGGGCAGCAATAAAAGTACTAGGACTACAATTAAAGATTTTTCATGGAGGAGTGTTCTGTTTAGATGAACTTCAAAGTAATTTAAGACTTCTTGGATGGATGGAGTAATGTTCTGCTTACCTATCACTTGCCTCTATGCACACAATAATACCTATCAATGTAAAAATGTAAAAAGGAATTTTAAGCAGTCAACCGCCCCTGAAGTCCAATAGGTTGTTACCTTTGGTTGCAAGGAAGGCTTATGTAAATTAATTTGCCTTTATATAGTGCTTACTGTCCCTGACAAGGCGTCAAAAATATCAATCTTTATATTATGTAATGAAACATGGTTATGTACATCAAAAGAATGCCTTAAAGGGCTGAATGAGAACAGATGTTTCAAGGAGTGTACAGGAAAGTTTAGTGGAGGAATAAGGGAACTTGAAAATATGCTATCTTAAGGCTTCTTTGAAGTTCTGAAAGGGAACAGAATCAAAGGTAAAGGAAAGAGGAAAGAGAGGAACATTCTGGCTGGTTGGGTACTTTAACAACTCTATGCCGCCCTAAGGCTGCTTTAAAGAGCTACATAGGGACTGATAAGAGAGAGTGGAAGATGAAGTGTAATCCTTCATATGAAACAATTTAGGTATGTGTTTCTTCACCTACCTCTTGCTCATGATCCATTAATCCCCAGTTCTTTTCCTCATTCTCTACTTTGAAGTAGTCTTGGAGCTACATACCAATTAAACTAGCACCAACATGCTGAAATGTTCTCCTCTTCCATATACCCCAAATTCCCTCCCTCTTCATTTCCCTTGTTCGCTTGGGAGCAGCCTTCGGAAGGCACATGTATTACATGAACTTCCAGAATGCCCCAACAAGTAACTGTTCTCTCTTCTCATATTCCCGCTCTCCAGTCACTTCTTTCCTATTTCTATTCTCACACAGCACTTGGAAGCAGCTTAAAGACTGTATACGGACCATACAAAATTCTAAAATTCTATGATGTTCCTCTTTTCTCAATCAACTATTTATATATATATATATATACACACACACACATATATACATATATATTATCTACTGGCGGTCGCCAGTAGATAGTTATAGTTAGGACCGTGTTTCCATAGGAAATCCGCAACATTCTATTTGGAATAACTTTGGCGCCGGTTGACGACTCCACGCGAAATTTTCAAAATAGGTGGGGCGCTCCGCTCCGCTCCTACCCTGAAAGTCTCGGGGGGATACGTCAAGCGGGGGCTGAGAAAAAAGGGGGGTCCCAAAACGCGTTTTCCCCATGCAATTTTCCATAGGGACCTTTAGTCCAAGGTACAGCCCGAACGGCTGAACAGAATTACTTGAAATTTGGCAAAGAGGTAGTCCTCAGGTCAGGCATGTGCCTTTTGCATATATGGTGTCAATCTGTTCAGTAGTTCCTGAGAAAATCAAAAGTAAAATCACATACATATCTGGGCGGAGCCTAACCACACATCTCATCGTGAGATCTGATTGGCTGTCAGTACTTCATCCAAGAAGTGTTGGCAGCCATCTTGGGACCAATATACATGATAGCACCTCATTAAAAAGCATTGCAGGTAATAGAAGGTTTAAAGACTTTAGTTACATTCTAAATCATTTGTTGATGGTACCATACTCATTTTAGGAATTGTGGTGTGTTCTAAGGTGATTTTACCATGTGAAAAAGCCTTCTGCTGTGATATCACGAACCATGTTTGAGAGAAAACTATTTTCTCATACTTTTTCCACAGATGCTGGGGTGGGGGAATCATATCGCCCAACGCCCGAACCATGTTGTTTATATTGACGGGCAAGAAGATTTATTGTCTATTTATGTCCGAAGGACATGTAGACATTAATCACGTTTTAATCACGTTAAAACAACAGGCTGTGGGCACTCTGGGGCTCACAGGCAATCCGAAGCTTGCAGAGAGTCTTTGGCGGCATCTGACTGGCTAGCAGCCCATGACTGGGCTCTAGCCAGTGATTGGCTGGGGGAGTGAAACGTCACTCAGCCTCTGCAAGCAGTAGTCCATGGCCGCCACGAGGCTTGCAATAAGCATTCAGGTAAAATAAGCAGTTTTGCCCGCTTGAATTGTGTGATATTGTGACGGAGGTGCTGCGATTTTCTTTTATTTATATTTTTAGCAACCGTGCGTGGGTAGATTAATTAGTACAAAAGCCTAGGCCTGGCCCGCCTCGGCGCCTCAGATGAGGACGTCAAAAAAGCGTATCGCAAGCAGGCGCGCTGCGCTACCACCGCTTCATGGGGGAAACACCCATTACAACAAATTCAGATTCACGCGCTGCCATCGCAACGCGGGTTTAACATCGCGTGTCCGGAGCCTTCACACCGCAGATGGAAACAGATCTGCAGATTAATGCTTTCAAAAGAGACATCCGTTGGTGACTTGCAATCTATAACTTAAAGTCCTAATATAGAATAGTGAACTATTAACTTTCAGCCAAGAACTGCATAAACACACCGATAAATATACATTACAAAATTGATTAATGTTGCAAAAAGGGTACATTTGGCGAAATAAACGATTCTTATTATTAAAGGAAGCTCCCAACTTTGCTGTTTCTTTTTCGACTCTGCGTTTGTGCTTCTCCACACCAAGCACTCTTAAACTACTGCCTACCAGTATGGGTGACATGTGACTCCTACACTTTCACTCCTTTGGCTTATGGGCAAAAAAACATTGTCGCATAGGGCGCAGCCAGCACTAAAACCTTTCGAAGCACCTGCTGCAGCGTTTATTTCCACCGGCAATTACCAGGCCTCACAGAAATGTGTAGAAAACACGTGTGGTGAATTACCATCCTGGAAAGAGATCTGTGTTTTGTATAGTTGAGGTTGTGACCTCTGTGAAGTTAGTGCAGAGGGTTAATATGCCTGCTGCAAAGAACATGTACGAAGTCGATTACAGAGTGCATAGGATGGAAACAGATCTGCAGATTAATGCTTTCAAAAGAGACATCAGTTGGTGACTTGCAATTTATAACTTAAAGTCCTAATATAGCATAGTGAGCTATTAACTTTCAGCCCAGAACTTCGTAAACACACCGACAAATATACATTACAAAATTGATTAATGTTGCAAAGAGGGTACATTTGGCGAAAAAACGATTCTTATTATTAAAGGAAGCTCCCAACTTTGCTGTTTCTTTTTCGACTCTACGTTTGTGCTTCTCCACACCAAGCACTCTTAAACTACTGCCTACCAGTTTGGGTGACATGTGACTCCTCCACTTTCACTCCTTTGGCTTATGGGCAAAAAAACATTGTCGCACACGGCGCAGCCAGCACTAAAAGCTTTCGAAGCACCTGCTGCAGCGTTTCTTTCCGCCGGCAATTACCAGGCCTCACAGAAATGTGTAGGAAACTTGTGTGATGAATTACCATCCTGGAAAGAGATCCGTGTTTTGTATAGTTGAGGTTGTGACCTCGGTGAAGTTAGTGCAGAGGGTTAATATGCCTGCTGCAAAGAACATGTACGAAGTCGATTACAGAGTGCATAGGATGGAAACAGATCTGCAGATTAATGCTTTCAAAAGAGACATCCGTTGGTGACTTGCAATTTATGACTTAAAGTCCTAATATAGAATAGTGAGCTATTAACTTTCAGCCCAGAACTGCATAAACCCACCGACAAATATACATTACAAAATTGATTAATGTTGCAAAGAGGGTACATTTGGCAAAAAGATCTGTGTTTTGTATAGTTGAGGTTGTGACCTCGGTGAAGTTAGTGCAGAGGGTTAATATGCCTGCTGCAAAGAACATGTACGAAGTCGATTACAGAGTGCATAGGATGAAAACAGATCTGCAGATTAATGCTTTCAAAAGAGACATCCGTTGGTGACTTGCAATTTATGACTTAAGTCCTAATATAGAATAGTGAGCTATTAACTTTCAGCCCAGAACTGCATAAACACACCGACAAATATACATTACAAAATTGATTAATGTTGCAAAGAGGGTACATTTGGCCAAAAGATCTGTGTTTTGTATAGTTGAGGTTGTGACCTCGGTGAAGTTAGTGCAGAGGGTTAATATGCCTGCTGCAAAGAACATGTACGAAGTCGATTACAGAGTGCATAGGATGGGAACAGATCTGCAGATTAATGCTTTCAAAAGAGACATCCGTTGGTGACTTGCAATTTATAACTTAAAGTCCTAATATAGAATAGTGAGCTATTAACTTTCAGCCCATAACTGCGTAAACACATCGACAAATATACATTACACAATTGATTAATGTTGCAAAGAGGGTACATTTGGCGAAAAAACGATTCTTATTATTAAAGGAAGCTCCCAACTTTGGTGTTTCTCTTTTGATACAACTTACCGATTCGCAAGGAACGTAGGGCTCACGTCTGGCCAGCTGCAAAAGTGAGGGGGAAATGGCAGGAGGCACGCTGGCTGACACCTTTTATATCCCACCCATACAATTTTACAAGGGTGACGGTAAATTAGTACATTACGTATGGTTTGAAAAGTACGTATTTTGTGGGAATGAATACACAGCCAAGGGTGACGGTAAATTAGTACATTACATATGGTTTGAAATGTACGTATTTTGTGGGAATAAATACACAGCCAAAAAAAATGGAAAAAAAGGGGAATAGAAATAAAAGAATTGCCGTCAGGGTTAAGGGGAGGGGGTGCAGGGGGGCAGGGACGCGATAATATCGCTTGACAAGTTTTCCTTTAGCATTATTATTGCACAGCATTCAATGGTTTACTGATTTTAATAAAGCAAAAATATATTCATGTTTCTCTGTCAGCCAGAGCCCTTAGGTTTGATGTGGAACGGGGGTAGGTGGGACAAGTGGATTTTACAGGACATGTAGATCTCAGTGGCATTTTGTCCCTTCGACAACTAGATTATTTGGAACATTCCACACCCCTGCAGAGGTTTGGAAGGTGATCTATAAGCTAAACTGAGAGCATATTTTCTGTAAATTCACATTATCTTTCTCAGTCATGTAAGAATGAAGTCTGACATTCTCAGTAAAACATGTACATCCAACAAGGGCAGAGACTGTCAGTTGATTCCTTTGTGTTCTACTGTAGCTTCCCAGAGTGCTCTAAAGAACAACTAGAGTGCTAACAGTCTTACTTATGACAAACGTATGGCACACCTGAAGCCATCTTGATTGGAATAAAGTGGTAACACTTAAAACATTGAATTTACAAAGGAACAAAATGAGGGGGTTCATTTTGCCATATAAATTATGATTAGTGCTGCAGAAAGAAAAACTAAGGCACATTTTGACTTCTGAAATCCTCTTTTATTTCATAAAAACATTCTGACATGCAGACTGAAACATGCACTTTGAATACCAGCAGCAGACTTGCCTGGTGAGCAGTAGCTTTACTACAGTGATCTAATGAGCAACTAGAGTGCTAACATTCAGAATTTATGGAAAATGTGTGACACATCTGAATGCCTTCTTGATGGAATCAAAGTAAAAAACTGAAAGTATTTCCTACTGAGGAGACTGCAGTAAATGAGGAAATTAGGAAACTTCATAACAAATAAATCTCCCAAGATGGCCACCAGAGACAAAAGAGCCCAAATGTAGCACAAATATCACCCAGATGTAGCCCAAGTATAGCCCAATGACAGAAGTGTGCAAAACACTTATTTGTTGTGTATTTGCAGTTTTATATAGTGCAGACTTGTCAGGTATTGGAGTGCTTTACATGAGCATTGGTTACATCACACAAGATCAAATTCATTTTGGTTGTAGACATGGGGAGATTAAGTGATTTGACCAGAATCACAGAATGTTGAGCTGAAGCAGAAACTCCAACCTGGTTCCCCAGTTGCAAAGTCTGCAGCTCTGGAAGTAACACCACATCCTCTCCCCTAGGTGCAACATTTAATCAAGTGGTCAACTGGATAAAAAAAACATAAAGATTACAAATAATTTAAAAGTTCTTTGTTGCTATTTGAAAACTCAGAAAATATGTCCTCATTTTAGTTTTTTAGAGCACTAACCTTAATTTTGATGCAAATAAGACCCTCTCATATATGTAATTTCTAAAGGAAATACTCTACGTATTACAGTTTTGATTACATCAAGATGACGTTAGGCGTTCCACACTTTTGTAATAAATATAGAATGTTAGCAATCTAATTGTTCATTGGTATACTGTTGAGAGGCAGAGGCCAGGGGCACGGACTCTGAAAATTGAAGGCAGGTAGGAGAGTGCAAATGCAACAATTTGACCACACTGGGCAGGCAGGAAGGGCAGTGGCAGCACAAAAGTCTATGGAGGGCAGTGGAAAGGGGGGCAGGGGCAACAAACCAACAATACAGGACTGACAAGAGAGGCTGTGGCAATATAATAGTCCATTGTGGGTAGAAGGAAGAGGCAGTGGTAGTTTCAGCCAGGAAACGTCCAATGTTTTTAAGCTCAAATGGGCTTTAATCAATACCCCAGTTTTTTTTCAAAATCTCCCTCTTACCAAGTTCAAAATGTTCGCAAGCATGGTACATTGGATCATGGTAGGCAGGAGGAATTGGGGTAGGGACATGGACTCGGATAACAGAGGACAGGAGGGACATGGAGAGGTGCACCAAACTGACCCTACAGGGCAGGCATCAGGGTTTGCAGCAGCACAATACACCACAGAGCGCATGCAGGACGGGAGTGCAGCACAAAAATCCATAGAAAGCAATAGGGAGGGGACGGGACCATGCACATGGACAACAGAGAACAGAGGGGAAAGAGGCAATGGTAGCTAGCTGACCATAATGGACAGACAGGAGTGAAAGAAACAAGACACACCATGGAGAGCAACAATGAGACTACGATGGCATACACACAGACCATGGAGGGAAGGTGGGAGGGGGTCAGGGGCAGCTAGCTGACCACACAGGGAAGGTGGGAGGGGCCATGGCAGCACAGAAGACCATGCATGGCAAGCGGGAGGGTTAGTGGCAGCACAATGGCTATGATGGGCAAGAAGGAGGGTGCAGGGGCATGCACAAAGGACCATGGAGGATAGAAGGGAGGGTCAGGACCTGGGCACAGACAAGAGAGTTCAGGGGAAGGGCCTCACAACAGACCGCACGGGGCAGGCAGGAGGAGCAGTTGCAGCACTTAGACCAGGGAGGGCAGAAGGGTGTGGCAGTAAAATGGACCATGGAGGAAAGGAGGAAGGGGATAGGGGCATGGCATGTGGACAGGCAGTGTGGAGGTGGCAGGGACAGGTTACAGTCATCTGACAATGCTAAGCAGGTGGGAGGGGAGTGGCAGCTCAACAGAACACTCAGAGTAGATAGGAGTGGCAGGTCCATGGAACATGGTGGGCAAAAAGGATGGAGCAGGGGCATGCACAAAGACATCGGAGGGCAGGGGGAAGGAGAATAGGGGCAGCAAGCTAAGCACAGAGGCTAAGCAGGAGGTCAATGATGGGCCATAGAATTGGGCAATGGAGGGCAGGAGGAGTGGACTGGTACATCATGCTAAATGGAGGGCAGTGGCAACACATCAGACCATGCATGGCAGGAGGGAGGAGGCTAGTCCATGGATTCAGACAACAGAGGATAGGGAGGAGGTGGATGGGACAGCAAGCTAACTGTTCAGAGAAGGTGGGTATTAGGAACTTTATTGTTTTTAAAATGTGTGTCTGTGCGAACTACTTAAAATATAAACAAGTATGCAGCATAATCTCACTTTTATTCAGGAAGAAGAGGACGTTTGTGACTGTGACTCCGGATTCACTTGGCAGAAACACCCCCTGACCCTCCACCCCCATCGCAAAATGTAATGCCCGTGAAAAGGGTAGGTGGACGCAGTGTTATATAGAACATAGTCCTGAGAGCACGATTGAAAATGAAAACTAGATATAGTATATGGTATAAACTATGCACCAAAAAGTGTGATATAAGATGAACCGGGGCGTGAAATATAATATGCAATACATTGTGCGCAATGACAGATTCATTTTAAAACGCGAGATAGCACAGGCACTAGCGCGTGCTATGCGATATGCGCCTTGGAGTGTAATATGCACAGGGTAGTGTTGTGTAACCTAACTAGTCTCTAAAGTTGTAATATAAAATATGTGCTGGGGAGTGTAACGTTGCATATGCACTGTGACAAAGATATGGATCCCAGATTGTAATATGTATGGCATAGCGCTGTGCGTTATAACATAGGCATCGAGGAAGGCACGTTAGATGGGGCAATATAACCCGTGCGAAGGCAAGTGTGGCATGACATATTCACGGGGTGGTGTTACAGTGCACATGGGCTAGAGAGTGTCATAGCATATGCACTAGCTGGTGGAATACAACACAGAGGTGTGAGGCACTCGGCGGGCACTGGTGGGTTTAACACAGCATTGGGCTCAGCCAGGGGCACGCTGTGACTCTCAAGTGAGGTTTGTCTCCTTTCCAGAGAGTAAAATAAAAAGTATTACACATCCGGCGGTGGATGTGTGTTTTATTAACCGTGAGGGGGGTTTCTTGCATAGTTTGGTCGAATTTTTTTCGAATCTGCTTTGAATGGCTTGGTGTGCGTGTATGTTAAATGTGCCCGTCAATAGCTACCCATGTTTGTATAAATAAACAACAAGGGTGTCTACTTGGAGAGTACCCACCGGCGGGTGCGCCGGGATTTGGCACGGTAGGGCGTCAGACACGTCAGAGCTTCACTAGCGGTGTAACTACATTCCATGTGGATTCATTCTATGCATAGTCGCCTTTTAATGAATATCACGCAAATTGTCATGGTGATAGGTACATACGGTTTGTCCAGCATGTCCTAGGTTATTCTATAAATATATTTATAAAAATAAAAATAAAAAACAAAGGCCGGACCCGGGGGATGGGATCCCCGGGGCCATAAGTGGCCTGAGGAGGGGGGCAACGCAGCCCCCTCCTAAAGAATAAAAAAAAAAAAAGGCCATGACCCGGGGGTTGGGGTCCCCAGGGCCGATTAAGGCCTTGGGAGGGCCAAATTAATTTTTTTCCAACAAAAAGAATTAGAGTGCAGTCCCTGGGGGATGGGGTCCCCAGGGCCAGTAAATTAGAAAAAGAAGGTTGGCCACACAGCCCTCCTTCTTAAAAAAATAAAATAAATAAAAGACCGGAATCGTGCCGGAGGACACGCCCCCTCCGTGCAGCACTCTGCAAACGCGCCCCATGGCCATTTGTAAGTTGGGGAATTAATTCCCCTTCAATACTGAGGGTCCTTGAGGGCCAACTAGCCCAACAGGTATCTCCAGTATGCGCCAGGGAGCTGCGTTGCAGACAGGTGTTCTGAGGCCACGCCCCTTTTTACACCTCTATGCAACGCAGCTCTGTGGCGCTTACTGGAGGTACCTAGTGGGCTAGTTTGACCCTAGGGACCCTTAGGATTCAAGGGGACTTAATCTCTCAACTTAGAACGGCCACAGGGTGCATTTACACAGTGGTGAAGGGAGGGGACGGGGCCTGAGGTGATGTGTGCAAACATGCCCTGTGGCGCATTTTAAGTTGGGGAAATAATTCCCTTTCAATCCTGAGGGACCCTGGGGGCCAACTAGCCCACCAGGTGCTTCCAGTAAGCGCCACTGCTCTGCGTTGCAGAGAGGTGGTGCAGGCCGTGCCCCTTTTTACACCTCTCTGCAATGGCGCTTACTGGACGTACCTAGTGGGCTATTTTGCCCCTAGGGATCCTCAGGATTCAAGGGGACTTAATCTCCCAACTTAAAAAACGGCCATAGGGCGTGTTTACACAGTGGGGAAGGGAGGGGACGGGACCTGATGTGACGTGTGCAAACACGCCCTGTGGCGCGTTTTAAGAGGTAGTTTTAATCCCCTGCCCTATTATATACTAGGGGCTTACAGAGGAGGTCATGCTGATCACAGGGGACCCCAACGCATAGTGTTCCCTAGTGTATGTAGGTGTTTTTACTGTATTCTGAGTGTCTTTTAACATAGCACTGGCTCTAGGACTGGTTAGTCAGACTCAGTTACCACCAGTATCCGTCTGAAAAAGTTGAGGGTACAGGATGATTTTGCAACAAGGCTTCTTTCTGCTCTTCTGTTTGTTCTTTCTGCACGTTATCCTTCTTCCTGCACTTTTCTTCGTCTTTGAGGACTTCTGTTGCTTCTTTCTGCATTTCTTTTTTTTATTTCTGTGCGTTTTTTCTTCTTTCTTCACATGTCCTATCTCTGTAGGCATAGTTAGAAATTAGCATTTAAAAAACCTTTGAAATTCACTGAAAAAACCATAGGTTTCAGGCACGTTATAGTTAGGAATTAGCATTTAAAAAACCTTGGAAATTCACTGAAAAAACCATAGGTTTCAGGGGCGTTATAGTTAGCTGGACTTTTCACTCGTACAAAACCATTGAAATTCCCCCGTTATAGTTAGTTCAGCTAACTATAACTCGCACGCACGCAATGCACTGCTGATGACGTCACATATTACATCACTCATGACATGGTCAGTGACATCACTGATGACATCTCAAATGACAAGTGAATGTGTGTTTTTCTGAAAGTTACATATGTTTCATATATGTATATCTCAAGGTCGATGAAAGAATAAATGGGTATATAAGTGTCTAAATGGATGATTTTTTTTTTAAAAAATTGATTGTATAACTGACTGATTAAGTGTATCTTAGTGAATACATGGCTTAGTGAGTAATGTTTAAATATGTAAATATCTGTATCAGTCTCTCACTTTGTGTATAAGTGGCTGCATGGGTTGGTGAGTAGCTACATGAGCGTCTATATAGGTTATTAGTTGGTTTTTTGAGTACTAGTATGAGTGTCTGAGTGTCTGTATGGTTCGGTGGGGGGTATTACGTAGTGAATAGGTGCATGAATGAGTGACTCACTGTTTGTATGTGTTGAAGACAGCATATGTGCAGGACTGTATGGATGGATGAGTGTGTGCATGGGTGTGTTAGTGAGTGAATGACTGTCTCAATAGTGTCTTTATGAGTAACTACATATGTTTTAAACTAGTATATGTGACTATTGCTGTATATAAGTGAGTATATGTGAGAGTGAGAGATTGGAAGAGTTCCTATATGAATAAGTATGTGATTCTATAAGTGATTGTTTAAAAGACTAAGTATGTGTAAGTTTCTGTAGACGTAAGTGTGGTGGTGTGTGTATAACTGTATATGCAAGTAAATGGATGTTTGATTCTTTATTAGCATGAGTGACTATGTGTGTGAGTAACTTTATGGATGAGTGGGATTGTGTAACAGGATGTACAGGTGTATGAGTACATATGATGAGTGAGTACATGTATGAGTGACTGTATAGGACTGTTGGTGAATGAGTGGATGTGTATGTGGATCTTAGAGTTACTGAATAGGTTGTTGTAACTGATATTGGTATGTCCATTGTTTTGAAAATTTTAGTTTCTATTTTTGAATGTGTGTATCAAAGGTTATATTAGGGGGAGAGGAGGTCTGCCACTCTATCACAATGATGATATCATCAGTGATGTCATTTGAGATGTCATGAGTGATGTCACTGACCATGTCATGAGTGATGTAATATGTGACGTCATCAGCAGTGCCTTGCGTGCGCGCGAGTTATATAGTTAGCTGAACTAACTATAACGGGGGAATTTCAATGGTTTTGTACGAGTGAAAAGTCCAGCTAACTATAACGCCCCTGAAACCTATGGTTTTGTCAGTGAATATATATATAATCACAGAAAAAAACATAGGTTTCAGGGGTCTTATAGTTAGCAGGCCATTTCACTCGTAAAAAAACATAGAAATTCCTCTGTCATAGTTAGTTCTGCTATCTATAACTCGCGCGCCCACAATGCACTGCTGATGATGTCACATAATGCAACATTCATTATATGGTCAGTGACATCACTCATGACATCACTGATGACATCTCAAATGACATCACTGATGACATCACTGATGAAATCATCATCCAGTGAATGTGGTTTAGTTTGAAATTTAAATATGTATTATATATATACCAATCTGTATTGAAGATTGAGTGGATATATAACTGTCTGGATGGAGGATTTAGTAGCTGCCTGACTGTCTGTTTAAGTGAGTAATTAAAAGTGTCCCACTTAATACATGGATTAGCAACTAAACTATGTCAATGTGTACATCACTATCTCTGTTGTTGTATAACATGCTGCATCAGTTGGTCACTAACTATATGAGTGTGTATATTAGTTATTGATTAGTTGGGTGAGTATTTGTATGGGACATTGAGTTTGTGTGTGGTTGGATGGGGTGTGTGTAGCTCTATGCATAGATGTGTGAATGGTTGATTGACTAGGTGTATAGGTTTAAGAGTGCATGTGGAAACAGTTATTTGGGTGACTGAGTGTATTTATTTGTGTGTTGGTGAGCGAATATTTGTTTTAGTTGTACATCTTCAACAAAGTAAAAAAATAAACAGCATTGTATGTGAGAGTTGGTGTATATAAATAAGTATGTGTAAGAGTCAGTGATTGTGAGAGTAACTATATGAATGCGTGTATAATTGTAATGGTGATGTTTTAACATATTAACTATGAGTTACTATGTGTTTGAATAAATGAGGTGTTGTTGGATAATTGTGTAAATGAGTAAATGTAAGTGTCATAAAAAAAATTCATGCATGAGTAGGATGACTGCATAACCGACTGAGATGACTGCTGATGTGTCAATGTCTATATATGTGTATAAGTGCATTTGATAGTGTTCTATTAATTAGTGACTGCATGTATAAATGATTCTGTTGTTTAATGGGGAGTTTTGTGTGTAGAGTTAGGAATCAGTGAGTGGGTATGTAGTAACTGGTATTGGTGTGTCCACGGTTTAAAATATGGTACTCTGTATTTTACAGTGAGTGATGAAAGGTTATACTAGTGTAAGATGAGGTGTATCAGATTGTCACATGGATGATGTCTTCAGTGATGTCATCAGTGATGTCATTTGAGATGTCATCAGTGATGTCACTGACCATGTCATGAATGATGCAATATGTGACATCATCAGCAGTGCATTTCGGGAGCGTGAGTTATAGTTAGCAGAACTAACTATAACGGAAGAATATCTATGGTTTTGTACGAGTGAAAGGGCCAGCTAACTATAACACCCCTGAAACCTATGTTTGTGTCTGTGAATTTCTAAGGTCTTTTAAATGCTAATTTCTAACTATAACGTCTCTGAAACCTATGGTTTTTTTCAGTGAATTTCAAAGGTTTTTTAAATGCTAGTTTCTAACCCCCTCATTGTGTTACTTTTAAATTAAACTACTCACTCTCTACAACTCACTCGCTACTATTCTCTACTACTGACTCTCTACTACTCACTCTCTACTACTCTCTACTACTACTCTCTACTACTCACTCTCTACTACTCACTCTCTACTACTCACTCTACTACTCTCTACTACTATCTACAACTCAATCTCTACTACTCTACTACTCACTCTCTACTACTCTCTCTCTACTACTCTCTCTCTACTACTCCCTCTCTGCTACTCACTCTACTACTCTCTACTACCAACTCTCTACTACTCTCTCTCTACTACTCACTCTCTTCTATTCACTTTCTACTACTCACTCTCTACTACTCACTCTCTACTACTCACTCTCTACTACTCACTCTTTACTACTCTACTACTCTCTACTACTCTCTCTACCACTCACTCTCTAATACTCACTCTCTACTACTCTCTACTACTCACTCCCTACTGCTCTCTCTCTACTACTCACTCTCTACTACTCTCTCTCTACTACTCACTCTCTACTACTCACTCTCTACTACTCTCTACTACTCACTCTCTACTACTTTCTACTACTCACTCTCTACTACACTCTTTCTACTACTCTCTACTACTCTCTACTGCTCACTCTACTACTCACTCTACTACTTACACTACTTCTCACTTTCTACTACTCACTCTCTACTACTCACTACTACTCACTCTCTACTACTCTCTACTACTCTCTCTCTGCTACTCACTCTCTACTACTCACTCTCTACTACTCTCTACTACTCACTCTCTACTACTCTCTACTACTCACTCTACTACTCACTCTCTACTACTCTCGACTACTCACCACTACTCACTGTCTACTACCCACTCTCTAATACTCTCTACTATTCACTCTCTACTACTCACTCTACTACTCTCTACATTTTCCTCTCTGCTACTCACTCTACTACTCTCTACAACTATCTACTACTCACTCTCTACTCTTTATTACTCATCCTCTACTCTGTATCTCTCTAGCTCTCTCTACCTCTCTCTCTACTACTTTCTACCTCTCTACCTCTCTACCTCTACATCTCTACCTCTACAACTCTACCTCTACACCTCTACACCTCTACGTCTCTCTACCTCTCTCTACACGCACATATATGCACATATATATGCATGTATATGCATATGCATATATATATATATGTATGTGTATATATATATACATACATATTTTATTCGCCAAAGATGCCCCAGCATTGAAAGGTGCACACAACAGCACCCCTCGCCATTCAGCTCTTTCAGCCTCGCTGCAGCCTGCCTTTCATACATCCTAGAGTGTCCTCATGCCGACGCGTTTCAAGGCTTAAACGCCTCTTCTTCATGGGCTTGAAAGGAACATGCATTCAAACAATCCACTTCCATAATGCGCTTTTTATTTAGTAGAAACGCCCTCAGTGGGCTTCGCTTAGTGCAGACTCTATTGACAAAGCACTATGGGATATGTTGTCCCTGGAAGTGCATCTCCTTATCCTTCGTAGGTAGAATGTCCCGTTCCCAACAATAAAAGCATTTTGATAACCTGTAGTAGGTGGATGAGTTCAAAGCAGGCATCTGTTTGCAGAAGGGGCGCTGTGCTTCAAGGGAGAACATATTTCTCTCCACGGCCTTCCATTCATCAAGAAATGGTGCTCCTTTCCACGGCGGGCCGCCGTGTTAAAATTTTATTCGCCAAAGATGCCCCAGCATTGAAAGGTGCACACGACAGCACCCCTTGCCATTCAGCTCTTTCAGCCTCGCTGCAGCCTGCCTTTCATACATCCTAGAGTGTCCTCATGCCGACGCGTTTCGAGGCTTAAACAACTCTTCTTCATGGGCTTGAAAGGAACATGCATTCAAACAATCCACTTCCATAATGCGCTTTTTCTTTAGTAGAAACGCCCTCAGTGGGCTTGGCTTAGTGCAGACTCTATTGACAAAGCATTATGGGATATGTTGTCCCTGGAAGTGCATCTCATTATGCTTCGTAGGTAGAATGTCCCGTTCCCAACAATAAAAGCATTTTGATAACCTGTAATAGGTGGATGAGTTCGAAGCAGGCATCTGTTGGCAGAAGGGGCGCTGTGCTTTAAGGTAGAACATATTTCTCTCCACGGCCTTCCATTCATCAAGAAATGGTGCTCCTTTCCACGGTGGGCCGCGGTGTTAAAATTTTATTCGCCAAAGATGCCCCAGCATTGAAGGGTGCACACGACAGCACCCCTTGCCATTCAGCTCTTTCAGCCTCGCTGCAGCCTGCCTTTCATACATCCTAGAGTGTCCTCATGCCGACGCATTTCGAGGCTTAAACACCTCTTCTTCATGGGCTTGAAAGGAACATGCATTCAAACAATCCACTTCCATAATGCGCTTTTTATTTAGTAGAAAGTCCTCAGTGGGCTTGGCTTAGTGCAGACTCTATTGACAAAGCATTATGGGATATGTTGTCCCTGGAAGTGCATCTCATTATCCTTCGTAGGTAGAATGTCCCGTTCCCAACAATAAAAGCATTTTGATAACCTGTAGTAGGTGGATGAGTTCGAAGCAGGCATCTGTTTGCAGAAGGGGCGAAGTGCTTCAAGGGAGAACATATTTCTCTCCACGGCCTTCCATTCATCAAGAAATGGTGCTCCTTTCCACGGCGGGCCGCCGTGTTAAAATTTTATTCGCCAAAGATTCCCCAGCATTGAAAGGTGCACACGACAGCACCCCTTGCCATTCAGCTCTTTCAGCCCCGCTGCAGCCTGCCTTTCATACATCCTAGAGTGTCCTCATGCCGACGCGTATCGAGGCCTAAACGCCTCTTCTTCATGGGCTTGAAAGGAACATGCATTCAAACAATCCACTTCCATAATGCGCTTTTTATTTAGTAGAAACGCCCTCAGTGGGCTTGGCTTAGTGCAGACTCTATTAACAAAGCATTATGGGATATGTTGTCCCTGGAAGTGCATCTCATTATCCTTCGTAGGTAGAATGTCCCGTTCCCAACAATAAAAGCATTTTGATAACCTGTAGTAGGTGGATGAGTTCGAAGCAGGCATCTGTTTGCAGAAGGGGCGCTGTGCTTCAAGGGAGAACATATTTCTCCCCACGGCCTTCCATTCATCAAGAACTGGTGCTCCTTTCCACGGCGGGCCGCCGTGTTAAAATTTTATTCGCCAAAGATGCCCCAGCATTGAAAGGTGCACACGACAGCACCCCTTGCCATTCAGCTCTTTCAGCCTCGCTGCAGCCTGCATTTCATACATCCTAGAGTGTCCTCATGCCGACGCGTTTCGAGGCTTAAACGCCTCTTCTTCATGGGCTTGAAAGGAACATGCATTCAAACAATCCACTTCCATAATGCGCTTTTTATTTAGTAGAAACGCCCTCAGTGGGCTTGGCTTAGTGCAGACTCTATTGACAAAGCATTATGGGATATGTTGTCCCTTGAAGTGCATCTCATTATCCTTCGTAGGTAGAGTGTCCCGTTCCCAACAATAAAAGCATTTTGATAACCTGTAGTAGGTGGATAAGTTCGAAGCAGGCAAAATTTTAACACGGCCGCCCGCCGTGGAAAGGAGCACCATTACTTGATGAATGGAAGGCCGTGGAGAGAAATATATATAAACATATATATAAACATATATATAAACTGCATATCTATATAAATACAAATATAAATGCATGCATACATATACATATATGCATACATATGCATGTTATGTACATGAAAGTTTGAAAAACACTAATACAAGCAAATCTAAAAAGCCACCTAATTACAAACAGAATTGCTTTAACTTAAAAGAGGGCAAGACCTATGGCATTTTCAATGGTTGTTTACTTTGGTTCCATCAAGAAGGCATCCAGATGTGTCACACATTTGCCATAAATTCTGAATGTTAGCACTCTAGTTGCTCATTAGATCACTGTAGTAAAGTTACTGTTCACCAGAGAAGTTTGCTGCTGGTATTCAAAGTGCATGTTTCAGTCTGCATGTCAGAATTTTTTAATGAAATAGAAGAGGATTTGAGAAGTCAAAATGTGCCCTAATTTTTCTTTCTGCAGCACTAATCATAATTTCTATGGCAAAATGAACCCCCTCATTTTGCTCCTTTGCAAATTTAATGTTTAAGTTTTCCCACTATATTCCAATCAAGATGGCTTGAGGTGTGCCATACGTTTGTCATAAGTAAGACTGTTAGCGCTCTAGTTCTTCTTTAGAACACTCTGGGCCATTCTGTAATTGGGCTATACTTGGGCTACATCTGGGTGATATTTGTGCTACATTTGGGCTCTTTTGTCTCTGGTGGCCATCTTGTTAGACTTATTTGTTATGAAGTTTCCTAATTTCCTCATTTTCTACAGTCTCCTCAGTAGGAAATACTTTCAGTTTTTTACTTTGATTCCATCAAGAAGGCATTCAGATATGTCACAAATTTGCCATAAATTCGGAATGTTTGCACTCTAGTTGCTTATTAGATCACTGTAGTACAGCTACTGCCCACCAGGGAAGTCTGCTAGTGGTATTGAAAGCGCATGTTTCAGTCTGCATGTCAGAATTGTTTATTGAAATAGAAGAGGATTTGAGAAGTCACTCAATATGTGCCCTAATTTTTCTTTTTTCAGCACTAATCATAATTTCTATGGCAAAATGAACCCCCTCATTGTGTTACTTTTAAATTAAACTACTCACTCTCTACAACTCACTCGCTATTAATCTCTACTACTTACTCTCTACTACTCACTCTCTACTACTCTTTACTACTACTCTCTAATACTCACTCTCTACTACTCACTCTCTACTACTCACTCTCTACTACTCACTCTACTACTCTCTACAACTATCTACCACTCACTCTCTACTATTCTACTACTCACTCTCTACTACTCTCTCTCTACTACTCCCTCTCTGCTACTCACTCTACTACTTTCTACGACTCACTCTCTACTACTCTCTCTCTACTACTCACTCTATACTATTTACTTTCTACTACTCACTCTCAACTACTCACTCTCTACTACTCGCTCTCTACTGCTCTCTACTTCTCACTCTCCACTACTCACTCTCTACTACTCGCTCTCTACTACTCTCTACTACTCACTCTCTACTACTCACTCTCTACTACTCTTCTATTCTCTACTACTCTCTCTACTAATCACTCTCTACTACTCACTCTCTACTACTCTCTACTACTCACACTACTACTCTCTACTACTCTCTACCACTCACTCTCTTCTACTCTACTACTCTCTCTCTACTACTCTCTACTACTCTCTCTCTACTACTCACTCTCTAGTACTCTCTACTATTCACTATCTACTACTCACTCTCTACTACTCGCTCTCTAATACTCTCTACTACTCACTCTCCAAACTCACTCTCTACTACTCGCTCTCTACTACTCACTCTACTACTCTCTCTCTTCTACTCTACTACTCTCTCTACTACTCACTCTCTACTACTCTCTACTACTCACTCTCTACTACTTTCTAATACTCACTCTCTACTACAATATCTCTACTACTCTCTGCTACTCTATACTGCTCACTCTACTACTCACTCTACTTCTCACTCTACTACTCACTCTCTACTACTCACTCTCTACTACTCTCTACTACACACTCTACTGCTCACTCTCTACTACTCTCTCTCTGCTACTCACTCTCTTCTACTCACTCTCTACTACTCACTCTCTGCTACTCACTCTCTACTACTCTCTACTACTCACTCTACTACTCACTCTCTACTACTCTCGACTACTCACTACTACTCACTGTCTACTACCCACTCTCTACTACTCTCTAGTACTCCCTCTCTACTACTCACTCTACTATTCTCTACTACTCCCTCTCTGCTACTCTCTCTACTACTCTCTACTACTTTCTTCTACTCACTCTCTACTCTCTATTACTCATCCTCTACTCTGTACCTCTCTACCTCTCTCTACCTCTCTCTCTGCTACTTTCTACCTCTCTACCTCTACCCCTCTACCTCTACCTCTACCTCTCTACCTCTCCAACTCTACCTCTACACCTCTACACCTCTACCTCTCTCTACCTCTCTGTACACGCACCCATATGCACATATATATAGATGTATATGCATATGCATTTATATAAATGTATGCATATTATCTACTGGCGGTCGCCAGTAGATAGTTATAGTTAGGACCTATTTTCCATAGGAAATCCGCAACATTCTATTCCCAATAAGTCTGGCGCCGATTGACAAATCTTCGCAAAATTTTCCAAACTTTTTGCCAGCTCCGCTCCGCTCCTACCCTGAAAGATTCTTGGTGATTCGTCAAGCGGGGGCCGAGAAAAAAGGGGGGCCCCAAAACACGTTTTCCCCATGCAATTTCCCATAGGATCTGTTGTCGCAGCTACAGCCCGAACTGCTGAACGCAATTACACCAAATTTGGCAAAGAGGTAGTCCTCAGTTCAGACTTTTGCCTTTTGCATAAATGGTGTGAATCTGTTCAGTTGTTCCTGAGAAAATTAGGGTAAAAAAGTTCGTGATATATATGGCCGGGGAGGGTCCGCGCACCCTACCCGCACCGTAAGCGCACCCTCCCTGAACCGAGCGCGCACCCTGACGATCACGCACTGAATGCTAATTGGCTGTCGAGTGTCTGTCTACATTCGAAACCAGGAACTGTTGGCGGCCATTTTCTGCCTCGATAGAAGCAAGGCTGAAGAAGCAAGGGGAATAAGTGTGTAAAACATATAAAGGGGGCAGAGTGGAATTACTCTGACCCTCTAGATCTGCTTAGGGGCTCCCAGAAGGATCCCCCTTTTTTTTAAAAAAAGCGGCGAAATGCGCGCAGGGTACGCGCATCCTATCGCGTTGGGTGCACAGATTCTCCCGCGTTGGGTGAGCGGTTCCTAACGCGTTGCGTGCGCGGATCCAAGAAAAAAAAATTGACATTGTTGGGAGATAAACATCAAGCTTAAGTATTTTGCTCTAAAAAGAGCCGTTGTGTTCATTGAGAGTTTTTGGTACTTATAAGTAAGTACCTATGCAGAGTCTAAATTTGTTGAGGAAGACCATCCTTCATCAGTAAAGTGTACTCCATCTCTCCTATACATCTCTTGCATATGAAAGCGCAGATTGTTATTGAAAATGGACCCCATTCTATAGTCTCGGAGAAAAGCAGAAGCAGATTTATTCACATGTTTCCTAGCTTTCTCAATTTGTGGACAAAAATGATCGGACCAGTTCCATTTCTGCCTTTGGCATATGTTAGAATACACAAAGGCAGTTATGGGGAGAAGTGAAATCAATTCTGCAAAGGTGTCCTTCATGAGCATTTCCAGACCTACCCCAGTCAAAGTGCCTAGGTCATTGCCACCACAGTGCACTATTATGAGGTCAGGGTGTTGGATATGCATGAAGGATTTCACCAATGGCATCAATTGGTGCCACTTTAACCCTCTCTGTCCAATCCATTTAATGTCTACATTTGGCAAACCTAGGTCTTTGTGAATGCCTTTGTTTTCTGCATACCTTTGGCTCCAGAAAATATAGCTGTGTCCCACAATCCACACTCTAAGCATCTTGAACGGAGGTCTGGATGCACTCAGATGGTCTCTGTAAATGAAATGGCAGTTTGGAAAGTAAGATTTTTCTAAAATGTTGGCTAAGATGCAGTTTTGAAAAAAGACAAGAAATCATTGGTTGTTTGACAGCCTTCTACACTGAAAGGTAGGGTGTATAGTTCTGTTTTTTAAACGCATGATTCTTATTGGTTAACAAAAACTGATTGTAAGGAACATTATATATGATAAGCTGATATGTTGAAAAGTCAAGCACACTTGTTGTCTTGATTAGCATCATTGTGTGCTGAACTTGTGACCTGTGTGCTCAGTACAGTGTTCCATGACCTGTTTCAATGGTAACAGGCAGAAGGCAGATTGGGGGAAGGGTTCAAATGTATGTCATTTGGAAAGGGTTGAAATGTTTAACCAATAGAAATGTGTGTTTGCTTTTGAATTTATGTGGGAAGGAATGTGATTTGATGTTTACATGTATATGTGTGGAAAATGAGAGGGAAACTTTGCCATTCTTTGGTTTTGCTGAGAGGTGCACAGTGCAGAGATTCTGTATAAGAAAATCTGGCGTGTGACTGATATCTGGTGTGTGACTGATATACTTCTTAATCTACAAAACAACTTGAAAGGTGAGTTATTTAATTGTGAGGAGATGTATGTATACTATTTTGATTTTAATCTGACTAATGTATTTCTCCTGCTAAAGTGTAGGGAGTACTTTTTTTGTCTACAATCTTATTGACAGTGTGTGTGTATGTAGAAACCATTCTGTGATAAGCATTTGTGTTTTTCATGTGTTTGCAGACAGATAAATGTGCTGTTTTTATATTTTGGTAGAATTAGAAACCAGTCATTGTTTATGAATTTGTGAAATGAGTTATGTTTCTACACTAAAATGTAGTACTCCTTCTAGATAAAGAAATGTGTTTTGGTATAGTGCAAGGGATAGTGTTGTTTGTCTAGAATCACACAGTGAGTCTGTGTGCATTTGGGAACCACTGTGAGAGAAGCATTTGGTAACATCGTGTATTTGCTGACAGATAACTTTTAAAACCTGTCTTGTTGTCAAGTTTTAGTAGCATTAGAAGCCAGTCTTTGCTTATGCATTGATAAAATGAGTCATGCTTTGACACTAATGTGCTGTACTTTAATATGCAGATTGTGTGTAGTCCCCTTACCCCTTGCACAGTAGTGAATGAGTTTTGGTAATCTGCTAGGGATAGTGTTGCTTGTCTAGAATCACACTGTGAGTCTGTGTGCATTTGGGTAAGGATTGTGAGAGAACCATTTGGTAACATCGTGTATTTGCAGACAGATAACTGTGCTGTTTTTATATTTTGGTAGAATTAGAAACCAGTCATTGTTTATGAATTTGTGAAATGAGTTATGTTTCTACTCTAAAATGTAGTACTCCTTCTAGATAAAGAAATGTGTTTTGGTATAGTGCAAGGGATAGTGTTGTTTGTCTAGAATCACACAGTGAGTCTGTGTGCATTTGGGAACCACTGTGAGAGAAGCATTTGGTAACATTGTGTATTTGCTGACAGATAACTGTTTTAAAAGTTTTAAAACCTGTCTTGTTGTCAAGTTTTAGTAGCATTAGAAACCAGTCTTTGCGTATGCATTGATAAAATGAGTCATGCGTTGACACTAATGTGCTGTACTTTAATATGTAGATTGTGTGTAGTCCCATTACCCCTTGCACAGTAGTGAATGAGTTTTGGTAATCTGCTAGGGAGAGTGTTGCTTGTCTAGAATTACACTGTGAGTCTGAGTGTATTTGGGTAAGGATTGCGAGAGAACCATTTGGTAACATCGTGTATTTGCTGCCAGATTACTGTTTTAAAATCTGTCTTGTTGTGAAGTTTTAGTAGCATTAGAAGGCAGTTTTTGCTTATGCTTTGAATAAATGAGTCAGGCTTTGATACTAAAGTGCAGTTCCGAAATATGTAGACTGTGTGCAGTTCCCTTACCACTTCCACAGTAGTGAATTCGTTTTGGTAAACTCCTAGGGATAGTGGTTGTTGTCTAGAATCACACTGTGAGTCTGTGTGCATTTGGGAACCACTGTGAGAGAAGCATTTGGTAACATTATGTATTTCCTGACAGATAACTGTTTTTAAACCTGTCTTGTTGTCAAGTTTCAGTAGCATTAAAAGGCAATATTTGCTTATGCTTTGATTAAATGAGTCAGGCTTTGACACTAAAGTGCAGTTCTGAAATATGTAGTTTGTGTGCAGTCCCCTTACCTCTTCCACTGTAGTGAATGAGTTTTGCTAAACTCCTTGGGATAGTGGTGCTTGTCTAGAATCACACTGTGAGTGTGTGTGGTTTTGGGAACCACTGTGAGAGAAGCATTTGATAACATCATGTATTTTCTGACAGATAACTCTTTTAAAACCTGTCATTTTGTCAAGTTTTAGTAGCATTAGAAACCAGTCTTTGCTTATGCATTGATAAAATGAGTCATGTTTTGACACTAATGTGCTGTAATTTAATATGTAGATTGTGTGCAGTCCCCTTACGCCTTCCACAGTAGTGAATGAGTTTTGGTAAGCTGCTAGGGATAGTGTTGCTTGTCTAGAATCACACTGTGAGTCTGTGTGCATTTGGGAACCACTGCAAGAGAAGCATTTTGTAGCATTGTGTATTTGCTGACAGATAACTATTTTAAAACCTGTCTTTTTGTCAAGTTTTAGTAGCATTAGAAGGCAGTTTTTGCTTATGCTTTGATTAAATGAGTCAGGCTTTGATACTAAAGTGCAGTTCTGAAATATGTAGTTTGTGTGCAGTCCCCTTACCTCTTCCACTGTAGTGAATGAGTTTTGGTAAACTCCTAGGGATAGTGGTGCTTGTCTAGAATCACACTGTGAGTGTGTGTGCTTTTGGGAAGCACTGTGAGAGAAGCATTTGGTAACATCATGTATTTTCTGACAGATAACTCTTTTAAAACCTGTCATGTTGTCAAGTTTTAGTAGCATTAGAAGCCAGTCTTTGCTTATGCTTTGATTAAATGAGTCAGGCTTTGACACAAAAGTGCAGTCCTGAAATATGTAGATTGTGTGCAATTCCCTTACCACTACCACAGTAGTGAATGAGTTTTGGTTATTTCCTAGGGATAGTGGTTGTTGTCTAGAATCACACTGTGAGTCTGTGTGCATTTGGGAACCACTGTGAGAGAAGAATTTGGTAACATTGTGTATTTGCTTACAGATAACTGTTTTAAAACCTGTCTTGTTGTCAAGTTTTAGTAGCATTAGAAGGCAGTTTTTGCTTATCCTTTGATTAAATGAGTCAGGCTTTGACACAAAAGTGCTGTCCTGAAATATGTAGATTGTGTGCAGTTCCCTTACCACTTCCACAGTAGTGAATGAGTTTTGGTAAACTCCTAGGGATAGTGGTTGTTGTCTAGAATCACACTGTGAGTCTGTGTGCATTTGTGTAACGACTGTGAGAGAAGCATTTGAGTAGTCCATTTCTTTGAATATGCATAACTGCTTAAAAAATTTCCTGTTCTCAAGTTTAGGTAGAATTAAAAGGTAGTCATTCCTTATGTATTCACCGAGGAACTGTCCTTGCAATACTGTAAACATTCAGTTAATATTCAAGTAGTAATGGAGTGAGGCAGGCTTTTGCACATGCATTGATTCAAATGCTTATCTATTATGCATGCAGTTCTCTAACCATCTCCATAGTTCTCTTTCATACCTTTAATTCCACAGTCAGTATCCATACACTTCAAGCAAACACCCTGTCACTCCCCATGTACACCTGTAGTGACCCGTTCAGCACCATGTACTAATCCATTCACTGTGCAAAAACCCAAACACTTATAAATTCTCCCAGGCACTCTCTTTGCATTACTTTAATCATTCAGTCAGTGTCTAAGTACTCATGGTGTGAGCCAGGCCTTTTAACATGGACTGCTTTAAACCCTATACAGTATGCATACAGGCTTCTAGTCACCTACACACTTGTCTTTCACTTCTTTAATTAACTAGTCAGTATCTACATATTTCAATAAACATCTTGTCATTCATCTTGCACTCATCCAGTGACTGATTCAGTACCATGTACTATTCTCTTCACTGCGCCAGAACTGAAAATGTAAAAGTTTTTCTCAGGCACTGTCCTAGCAGTAGTCTGATGATTTAGTTAGTTTCCAAGTACTCATGTTGTGAACCATGCATTACCACATAGACTGCTTCAAATGTCTGTGCAGTATGCATGCAGTCTTCTAAAATACTATACACTTGTCTTTAACAGCTTCAATTCCCCAGTCAGTATCCATGTACTTCCAGCAAACATTCTGTCACTCCCCTTGCACTGTTTTAGTGACCCATTCAGCACCATGTAGTAATGCATTCAGTGCGCCAAAACTGAAACACTTATAAATTCACCCAGGCACTCTTCTTGCAATAGTATAATCATTCAGTCAGTACCCAAGTACTAATGGAGTGAGACAGGCCTTTGCACATAGACTGTTTCAAACGCCTATTCACTATGCATGAAGTCCTCTAACCACCTACACAGTTGTTTTTCACACCTTCATTTCCCCAGTCAGTATTCATTCACTTCCAGCAAACACCCTGTCACTCCTTTTATACTCCTCTAGTGACCCATTCAGCACCATGTACTAATCCATTCACTGCGCCAAAACCCAAACAATTCACCCATGCACTCTCCTTGCAGTACTGTAATCATTCAGTCACTACCCAAGTACTCATTCAGCGTCCCAGGCCTTAGCACATGGACTGCTTCTATCCACTATGCATGCAGTCCTCTAACCACCTACACACTTGTCTTTCACAGCTTCAATTCCCTAGTCAGTATCCATACAGTCCAGCAAACATCCTGTCACTCCCTTTCCACTCCTCTAGTGACCCATTCAGTACCAAGTGCTAATCCATTCACTGCGCCAAAAGTCAACCACTTATAAATTCACCCAGGCACTCTCCTTGCTGTACTCTAATCATTCAGTCAGTACCCAAGTACTCATGCAGTGAGCCAGGCCTTAGCACATGGACTGCTTCAAACGCCTATGCATGCAGTCCTCTAACCACCTACACACTTGTGTTTTACACTTTCAATTCCCCAGTCAGTATTCATACACTTTTAACAAACACCTTGTCACTCACCTAGTGTGTCTCCTTATAGTACTGTAATCATTCAGTCAGTTAGCATGTAGTCTTTTAGGGGCATATGTATCAACATCACCATTTGCGATTCTCAAATAGCGATTTTTAAAGAATCGCTATTGAGAATTGCAAAACGGGATGTATTTAAAAAATTGCAAACTTTTTGCGAAATCGCAATTAAGGAATACCTGCCCATTCATTTCTATGGGCCAGGAGACCCATAGGAATGAATGGGAAGTGATTCTCAAATAGCGAATCGCAATTTGCTAATCGCAATTTGAGAATAATTTCAAAGGTGCAAGGGTGTCATGATGACACTCTGATGCACCCCTAAGGGCATGTATGAGCGCCACGTGGCACTTTGTAAAATTCAAAAAAGTGCATTTTGAAAGGAAATCGCAAATTACCACCAACTGGAAGTTGGCACAACTTGGGTGCTTTTTACATATCATTTAAGAAATCGCAATTTGCGATTTCTTAAATGCTTACGCAAAATTAAGAAATCGCTAAATTAGCAATTCCTTAATTTTGCGATGGGATTTGGCTCATACATCCCGATTACCGATTTTTTAATCGCAAACGCTGTTATTTTGCGAATCGCAGCGTTTGCGATTAAAAAATCGTTTGATACATATGCCCCTAAGTGAGGTAGGCTTTAGGGCATGAACTGCTTCAAAGTAGTATGCACTATGCATGTAGTGTTTTAACCATTGTCACACTTGTGCTTCAGGACTATAGTTTCTTAGTCAGTTTTTATATAAAATGTGTTTTACAGTAAAAGAATAGTATAAATTTGAAAGTTATTAATATACATTTATTTGTGATTCTTTTTTACAGATACTGTTTTTCAACGTTAAAATAGAGAAATCATGCCAGAAAAAAAAGAAAAAGAAAAGAACAGAGACAGGAGGATTACTTGGAGAAACATCAACCACAAGTATTGAATGTACAAGATAATGTGGCTAAAAGGAAACAATCTTCTGGTAAGATCACAAAGCAATTTTTTAAAAATGTTTGTAGGACCAAACAGAATGTACATAATGCTGAAACTACTGAGAATTTTTCAAGTAAGAAAAACATTCAAAATAAGAGAAAAAGCAAAAAAGCAAATGGTCAGTCAAAGGAGATAAAGTATAGTAAAAGAAGGCAAAATCAGTATAAGGAATTACGCAAAAAAATATTTTACAAGAGAGTAGTGCATAATTTGCTGAAAGATGTGAAGAAATATAAAAAGAGAGCTTTATTTTATAAAAAGAAGAAGCATATTGAAAACATTGTGGAAAAGGCTTTTGAAGTAAAAAGGAAACTATTCATTTTAGTATTAAACAGAATTCGATCACTAGATAAACCAATCCATGTAATGAAGGCCAAAAGTAGGAGGAAAAGAGTTATTAATAAAAAAAAAAAATTGTGATTTTTTTTGGGAGAATGGAAACACAGTTCCAGTTCAGAGCCTTTTTTTAACGAAGAGAGTTATTCACTGAGCAAAAAATTATTGTATGCAGTTGACACCCGTGGTAGAGGTTATGAGGTTAGCGACGGTTGTCCAATTGAGAAAGAGAAAATGGTTGAAAGAAATGCAGAAGAAGTGATAGCTGATGAAGTTTTAGGGAGACGTGCTAAAAACCCTGTGTACACTTGGGATTGCAGTAGTATTTGCAGTGTACAACTGGAATCTATTGAAAAATTATGTAGTTTTTACGAGCCTATACTAAAAAAAGTGTTAAACAAAAGATTAAGCTGTTGCAAGGACTAGACCCCTGCAGAGTAAGAAAACACACTGGTTTGCAAGATCATTCTCTGGCTTGTCTTTCTAGGAAAGTTTGTCAAAGTGTTTTTCACCATTTCAGAATGCTGGCAGTACATCATACTCAAATGTGGAAGTTAGTGAGAAGGTTGTATTATGCAAAAAGTCGAGCACTAAAGTTAAGTGAGTTGAACAGTGCTCTTTTGCGTGGGTCAGTATCAGATGTGAAGCAGGTCTGTGATGATATTGAGTTTTGTTACTTTGGTCCTCAGCAAGAGTGAAGAAACTGACACATTAGTAGAACAAAATGTTTAAGACAATGTACAACCCATAATTACAGAAAAATTTGAGGATGAAATCACAAAGTTTAAGGTAATTTCAGGTGAAAGACAAATGTTTCTTGTATTTGTTGTCGGCGAAGTCACAATAAAAATCAGACTAGGGGTGTCAATCTGTATTTAAAAAGTGAAATAGAAGATAATGATAAGTGGATGGAATTTGCAACTAATTTGTTGGTAGAGGATTGTTTTGATTTGGGATCTGAGCAGCGTATTTGCAAATATTGTTATAACAAATTAGATGAGAATAAAATTCCTGCTAGAGCTGTTCATAATAATCTAGAGTTGGTTGCTATTCCACCAGAGCTGATAAATTTAAATATGTATGAGTCTATTCTCATACAATTTGTTCACCCATTTCAGGCTATTGTTCATATGGAGCCCAAAACAGGTAAATTACCTCCATCAGAGTTGCAAAGAGGATTGAAAGGAAGAGTTGTGTATTTACCGTTAGATTTAAGGAAAAATATTGAAACTATTGGTGTAGACCATGCAGAAAATGAGCCACTAGTCATTCTAGTTAATGGTGTTCCTACTAAGAATAGGAAAAATTGGCAAGAGTTAGTGGATGTTAGAAAAGTGCAAAAGGCATCATTGTATCTGTTAAAAAATAATGAGTACTATAGAAATGTGTTTGTAGGAGAAGAAGAAATAGATTTAGCGGAAGAACTGAAACATTAAGTGGACAAATAGAAAAAGTGGACATGTCCAGATGTGAAGAAATCTATGAACATTACAGTGTACATCCACTTCATTCCAAAGAGGTGATGGGGAATACAATTGAGTTGTTTCAAATGAAAAAAGCAACAGGAAGTCCCATGAGTGTATGGGAAGAGAGCTTGGAAGCTCGTTGTTTTCCGCAGTTGTTTCCAACAGGAAAAGGTGGACGATATGATGAACGTCCTGTGCAGATACCTGCATCTGAATATCGGACAACAAGATTATATGCAGAAGATCCAAGATTTCGACAATGTATCCCTTTATATGTTTCATCTTCTGTTTGAAAGTGACTTGTCTGTACTTTCATATGCAGTAAATCACATTTTAAAAACTGGAATGCATCTTCAAAATGTAACTGCAAAGGATTTTATGGATAAAGTGCATCAGAGAGATGATCATTTAGAATCTCAGTTGATTAATCTGATGGCATGTCAGCGTGGGACTAATGAATATTGGTACTGTCGACATGGAGAACTGAAATATATGCTACGGAACTTGGGAACTCCTACATGGTTTGTTACACTAAACTGTGCTGAGTATGCTTGGGATGATTTGCTTGAACTTCTTCGAGAGGCAAATTCCAATATAAAAAATATTGAATACAAGACACCTGGAGAATTGTGCTCTTTGGATCCTGTCAATGTATGCAGATATTTCAATCATAGATTTGTAGCTATGATGTCTTTCATCTGCAATAAAAAGAATCCTCCTCTTGGAGAAGTTGTGGATTTCTTTTGGAGAAAGGAGTATCAAGCAATAGGTACTCCTCACATACATATGTTGTTATGGATCAAGAACGCCCCCAAATTTGGAACAGATTCAGATGAAACTGTTTTGTCTTTCATTGAAGATTATGCTACATGTGCTCTTCCCAATAGCAGAGAAGATAAAAACTTAAAACAAGTCTTACGATTTCAAAGCCACAGGTGTGGAAAATACTGTCGACGAAAGTACAAGTCAAAGGATAAGTTCTATACCAAATGTCGTTTTGGATTTCCACGTCCTGTATTATCCAAAGGAAGAGTGAACAGTTTTATGTCAGCTATGCGACATACCATCGCAAGAAAGTCTCTGAAAAACACCTTCAACTTAAGAAGAAGCAAAGAATCGAAATACATAAATGACTACAATCCAGTTATTTTATCCATGTGGAACACTAACATGGATATTAGTATGTTGCAGACAATTCCATTGCTGTTGCTCGATATGTAACATCTTACATTACTAAATCAGAAAAGACTGAATTGAAAGAAACGTGGGAAGAGATTTCTCACGAGAAGACTCTAAGTAAGAAATTATACAATTTGAGTTTGAAGATGTTATCGCATCGTGAAATTGGAGCATATGAATGTTCAGATTGGTTATCATCTGCAAGTCTATATTCCAAAAGTAGAAGAATCATTTGGGTGAGTCTAGGTCTTGCAGGATCGCGAAATCGGGTACTGAAATCTGCTCAAGAAATTGAATATTTAGCAGAAAATGAACCAGAAATATATATATATTTGAAAATGAATATGTTGGACACATACTACCCAAATAGAAGGCATCATCTTGAGAACATGTGTCTCTATGAAGTGCTGCAAAACTACACTTTTAAATGGAATACTAGAGAGAACATCAACGATGGAAAATATGCAGTGATTGGTTCTGAAGGATGTCTGGTGAAACAAAGGAAAGGAAATTTAATTAATCACAGGAAACTGCGTTGCGACACTGCTGACAAAAGGGAATTTTACTATTTAGCCCTTTTGCAAATGTTCAAATCATGGCGTTCAGAAGTGGAATTACTTGTAGATTTTCCCAGCAGACAGACAGATACAGATATTCACACAGCTTAGTCACTAGTCTGCAGTAAGATACGTTTAATGACTCACTTATAGAGTCAATCACGCACCTACTAAATCATCCATTCACACACTTATATACCCACTCATTCTTCCATAGGTTTTTACCTATATATATATTAAACATATTTAAAATTTACAGAAACAGACGCTCACTGGATGACGTCATCATCGATGTCATTAGTGATGTCATTTCAGATGTCATTAGTGATGTCATCAGTGATGTCACTGACCATGTCATGAGTGATGTAATATGTGACGTCATCAGTAGTGCATTGCGGGGGCGCGAGTTATAGTTAGCTAAACTAACTATAACGGGGGAATTTCTAGGGTTTTGTATGAGGGAAATGTCCAGCCAACTATAACGCCCCTGAAACCTATGTTTTTTTCAGTGAATATATATATATATATATATATATATATATATATATATATATATGAATATCACCTACTGGCAGTCGCCAGTAGGTAGATATAGTTAGGACCTATTTTCCATAGGAAATCTGCAACATTCTATTTGGAATAACTTTGGCGCCGTTTGATGAATCTTTGCAAAATTTTCCAAACTTTTGGCCAGCTCCAGTCCGCTCCTATCCTGAAAGTTTCACGGTGATTCGATAAGTGGGGACCGAGAAAAAAGGGGGGTCCCAAAACACATTTTCCCTATGCATTTTCCCATAGGACCTTTAGCCACAGCTACAGCCCGAACTGCTGAACGGAATTAAACCAAATTTGGCAAAAAGGTAGTCCTCAGTTCAGACTCATGCCTTTTGCTTAAATGGTGTAAATCCGTTCAGTAGTTTCTGAGAAAATTTGAGTTAAAAGTACATATATGGCCTCGGAGGATCCGCGCACCCTCCCGATCACGATCTGAATTTTAATTGGCTGCCAACACTCTGAACCAGGAAGTGTTGGCAGCCATCTTGTGCCTCGGTTCAACCGAGGCACAAGAAAGCCAAAAAAAATGACATAAAACGCGACAAGGGGACAGGGTAGAAACACCCTGACCCCCTAGGCTGGATGCGCGGATCCTCCCGATAGAAAAAAAAAATCAGCGCGGCCTCCTGAGCTGAATATGCTTATTTGCCCCCGGGGGGGCCAAATACCAGGGGCATAATAAAAAAAAAGTGTGGGGGGTCCCAATCCCCCCACCACTGCCCCGGGGACCGCCACCCCTCGGGGCTCGAACATAGTATATGCGGGGGGCTCATGGCCCCCCGCAGCCCCGAGGACCGCCACCCCCGGGGCTTCTTGAAAATGGGTGGGGGGCCTCAGCCCCCCAGCCCCGGACACCGCCACCACCCGGGGCTTGAAAAAATTTGGTGTTGGGGGCTCTCAAGCCCCCCCAGCCCCGGGGACCACCACCCCCTGGGCAACTTGTAAATGTGGAAGGGAGGCAATGCAGCCCCCCCTCTTGGAGCCTTGTATAGGCCCTGGGGACCGCCACCCCCCAGGGCCGGCTCCTGCAGTGCCCACCCCCAGGACACTGTAGTTTGCAATGACAGGGTGGGAGCCTCGCGGCTCCTGCCCTGTCATTGCAAACTGCTTTGCTTAATTGAAGCGAGAGCAGGGAAACCTGCTCTCGCTTCAATGAAGCAAAGCTGATTGCTTTTCGACATGGGGAGCAGCATGTTAGCTGCTCCCCATGTGGAAAAGCAATGCCAGCTCCCGCAGGACGTGGGGAGTCGGCTGCCCCCAACGAGAGGCCAGGCCCCGGGGGATGGGGTCCCGGGGGGCATAAGTGGCCTGGGAGGGGGGCCACCTGGCCCCCCTCCACCCTTATTATTTTTTAAATAAAAAAATCAATGGCCCGCCCCGGGGGATGGGGTCCCTGGGGCCTTAAAGTTGCCAGAGGAGGGGGGCTACGCAGCCCCCTCCATAAAAATATTCAAACAATTTTTTTTTAAAAAGGGCCATGCCCCCTCCCTACACCACTCTGCAAACGCGGCCCCTGGTATGTTTGCAGAGGGGGAAGTAATTCCCCTTGAATACTGGAGGTCCCTGCGGGCCAACTAACCCATCAGGAACCTCCAGTATGCGCCAGGGGGCTGCGTTGCAGAGAGGTGTAATCAGGCCATGCCCCTTTTTACACCTCTCTGTAACGTAGCTCCATGGCGCTAGTTGGTCGCCAGGGGACCTCAGGATTCAAGGGGACTTAATCCCCGAACTTAAAACACACCACGGGGCGCGTTTGCACAGTGGTGAATGTAGGGGGTGGGGTCTGAGGTGATATGTGTGCAAACACACCCTGTGGCGCGTTTTAAGTTGGGGAATTAATTCCTCTTCAATCCAGAGGTCCCTTCGGGACCAACTAGCACACCAGGTACCTCCAGTAAGCGCGACAGAGCTACGTTGCAGAGTGTTGTAAAAATGGGAGTGGCCTCTGAACACCTCTCTGCAACGCAGCTCCCTGGCGCAAACTGGAGGTACCTGGTGAGCTAGTTGGCTCCCAGTGGACCGCAGGATTGAGAGGAATTAATTCCTCAACTTAAAACGCTCCACAGGGCGGGTTAGCACACGTCACCTCAGGCCTTCACCATTGCACAAATATTCCTCTAAAATCAGCCGAACTACGAATTCCAATTTAGTCACCTGTTGTCAGGAGAGAACCCAGTGCTGCATCTTTTAGACCAGCACTGACCCTGAAAAGTAATTCTAAGGAATCCATTGTGTGGTTTTCAGCAGAAAAGTTTCTAAGTGTTTATTTTCACAAACTAAAAATATTCCTAAAAAATCATCTGTATGACTTAATCACATTATTTCAACTGTTTACAGGAGATTCACCAGTGCTGGATCCAGGATCCACCACTGAGTAAGAAAAAGTAACGATAACACTACTTACCTGCTAAGTGAATTTTCTGCCATAGGATTACATTGGTGATTCTATGTGAAAAATTTTCTAAGTGTCAACTTTTAAAATACAATAATATTCTTTAAAATTAACAACTGTAACCAAAACGCTTTTACTCAACTGTTTACAGGAGATGTGCAAGGACTGAATCTAGGATCCAGTCCTGTGGTTAGAAAAGTAATCCATAAAGTAACTACTTGCATTTGACTAGAAATTCACATTGAGCCCAATGTTGCATTGTGTTCGAAATTGTGTTGCCCATTGCAACAACTGTAACTACTGTACTTAAAAGTCTATTGCCTATTTGCAAAGTATTTAAACTAAAGTGATTCATTCTGAGAAAGTATATTTTGTATTGTGATGTATAATGTAATTAAAAAATGAAATATCTAAAAATAAACAGTTAAAAAATGTAGTAAATAAGTATTAAAAAAATCAGTATAACAATGAATACATTTCAATCAATCAATCAATCAATCAATCAATCAGGATATTTGTAAACCGCGCTACTCACCCGGGGGGGTCTCAAGGCGCATGGGGAAGGGGGGTCCGCTACCTCTCCAACAGCCAGGTCTTGAGATGCTTCCTGAAGGAGAGGTGGTCTTGGGTAAGACGGAGGTGGATGAGGAGGGAGTTCCATGTCTTGGCTGTCAGGTAGGAGAAGGCTCTTCCTTCCATGGTGGCTCTTCGAATGCGTGGAACGGCGGCGAGGGCGTGGCTGGATGATCGTAGCTGGCGGGTGGGAGTGTAGAAGGTCAGGCGGTTGTTGAGGTACCTGGGGCACAGGTCGTGGAGGGCTTTGTGTGCGTGGGTGAGGAGTCGGAACGTAATTCTCTTGCTGACAGGGAGCCAGTGCAGGTCTTTCAGGTGTCCGGAGATGTGGCTGTGTCGGGGGATGTCCAGGATGAGTCGTGCGGAGGCGTTCTGGATGCGTTGGAGTCTTTTCTGTAGTTTGGCTGTGGTTCCGGTGTAGAGGGTGTTACCGTAGTCCATACGGCTGGTAACGAATGCCTGGGTCACCGTCTTCCTGGTTTCGGTGGGGATCCATCGGAAGATCTTTCGGAGCATGCGTAGGATGTTGAAGCATGATGATGAGACGGCGTTGACTTGTCTGGTCATCGAGAGGGAGGAGTCCAGGATGAAGCCCAGGTTGCGAGCGTGGTCCGTTGGTTTGGGTGCGCTGCCCAGGGCAGGGGGCCACCAGGAGTCATCCCAGGCAGAGTGAGAAGGTCCAAGGATGAGGACTTCCGCCTTGTCGGCGGCTGTTCATCATCCATTCGGCTACGTCTTTCATCCCTTCGTGTAGGTTGGTTCTGGCGGTGGCTGGTTCGTTAGTGAGGGAGAGGATCAGCTGGGTGTCGTCTGCGTAGGAGATGATGTTGAGGTTGTGTTGGCATGCGATGGCTGCAAGGGGGCTCATGTAGAAGTTGAAGAGGGTGGGGCTGAGTGATGATCCTTGTGGTATGCCGCAGATGACTTCGGTGGCCTTGGATCTGAACGGGGGGAGGCGGACTCTCTGGGTTCTTCCGTCTAGGAATGAGATGATCCACTCCAGGGCCTTCTCTTGGATTCCGATGTTGCTGAGGCGCTGCACTAGGGTGCGGTGGCAGACAGTGTCGAACGCTGTGGAGAGGTCTAGGAGGATGAGGGCTGCTGTTTCCCCGTTGTCGAGCAGGGCTCGGTTGTCGTCAGTGGCTGCGATGAGTACGGTCTCGGTGCTGTGGTTGGCTCGGAAGCCGGACTGCGAGTGGTCGAGCGATCCGTTCATCTCAAGGAAGGCGGCAAGCTGTCTGTTGATGGTCTTCTCGATGACTTTGGCCGGAAACGGGAGGAGCGAGATGGGGTGGTAGTTCTTGAGGTCGTGGGGTCTGCTGATGGTTTCTTCAGGAGGGCACTGAGTTCGGCATGCTTCCAGCTCTCCGGGAAGGTGGCGGTGTTGAGGGAGCAGTTGATGATGTCCCGGAGTTGGGGTGCGATGACGGAGTCGGCCTTGTTGAAGACGTGGTGGGGGTATGGGTCGGTTGGTGATCCGGAGTGGATGGTGTTCATCGTGTGGATGGTGTCTTCGGTGCTGACCGGGGTCCAGGTGCGGAGGGTGGTGGGGGGGGCATTGGTTCGGTGGTTGGGTGCGTGGTCTGTGCACCAAAGCTGTTGTGTATGTCGGCTATCTTGCGGTGAAAGAACGAGGCGAGTGAGTCGCAGAGGTCTTGTGAGGGAGTGATGTCGTTGTTTCCGGCGCTGGGGTTGGAGAGCTCTTTGACGATGCTGAAGAGTTCCTTGCGGTTCTGTGCGTTGTTGTCTAGTCGTTCCTTGAATGCTGTCCTCTTGGTGGTGTGGATCAGCTGGTGGGGTTTGCGGGAGGCGTGCTTGAGGGTGTTCATGTTGTCTGTAGTCGGGTTTTTTCGCCAGGCTTTCTCGAGGGTGCGGCAGTTCTTCTTGGAGTTCTTGAGGTTATCGTTGAACCAGGGGGCTGTCTTGCTTTTGGGCCTGTTGGGATGGTTTTACAGAGGTGCGAGGTCGTTGGCGCAGTTGGTGATCCACTGTGTGAGGTTGATGGCTGCTTGGTTGGGGTCTGTTGAGTTGGCGGGAGGGTTCTAGCTCAGTGCTGTGGAGAGCTGGTCGGTGGTGATCTTGTTCCAGCTCCTGCGGGGGACCTGTGCTGGTGGTGGTGAGTCGTGGTTCTTCTGAAGCTGAAGTGGACGCAGCTGTGGTCTGTCCAGTGGAGTCCGGTGGAGACTGGGTCAAGCGTGTGTCCGACGTAGTGGGTGGGGGTTTTCACCAGTTGCTTGAGTCCGAGGTTGGCGAGGTTGTCCAGCAGGGCGGTGGTGTTGTTGTCGTTGTTGTTCTCCAGGTGGAAGTTGAGGTCCCCTAGGAGGATGTGGTCTGAGGAGGCGAGGGCGTGCGGCTGATGAAGTCTGCGATGTCTTCGCTGAATTGTGTGCGGGGTCCTGGGGGTCTGTAGATGAGGGTGACTCTGAGTGTGGTCTTGGGATCGGTGTGAATCTGGAAGTGGAGATGTTCGGCGGCTGTGAGGGTGTCGTCGGAGTTGGTCGTGATGCGGATGGTGTTCTTGTGGACGATGGCGATGCCTCCTCCTGTCTCGTTGGCGCGGTCACTCCGGGTGATCTTGTATCCGTCCGGGATGGCGATGCCGATGTCGGGCGCTGAGGAGGCGTTCATCCATGTTTCCGTGAGGAAGGCGACGTCTGGAGATGTGGTGTCGAGCAGGTTCCAGAGTTCCACGGCGTGTCTGTGGACGGAGCGGGTGCTGGTGCTTGGCTTGGCGGGTGTGGTGCAGGTCCGGATGCAGGAGAACTTGCAGGATTGGCAGGTGAAGGGTCCCTGGGTTCGTCTTGGGGCGGCTCTGCAGCAGCCGGGGATCCGGCCGGTGTTGAGTGCGATGAGAGTGGCGGCGTTGTAGGTCTGGCAGGTGGGTTGGCATCTGCGGGGGCCAGGGGGTCTGGTGCTGGGCGCGGGCCAGACGCGGACGGGCACAGACAGGCTTGCCTTTGGCGCGCTAACGGCGCGCCAGCGGCGCAGCCGCTGCGCGCGGCCTCCATATGAGTGGGAGATGGAGGGAGGAGCAGCTGGGAGGTGGGAGCGGGGCAGCCAATGGGGTGCGAGGGGGCGGAGCTACGGGACGCGGCGGCAGGAAGCGGGCAGCGAGGGGGTGACGCGGCAAGCACGGGACCAGAAGAGAAAGGGGATCACAATCGGGGCAAAAGGAGAAGGGAGCAAAATCTGGGCAAAGAATGAGACAGGTACAATGAAGGTGAACACAGGCACTCACTCGGGGTACAGAAATAGAGGGAGGACACAGGCACTCGGTCGCAGGCAGTCAGGTCACAGCAGCAGCAGGAAGCGGTCACACAGGGGGCTGCGTGGCGGTGAGGGGGGCGACCTGCCTGGTAAACATTGGAATTAGCATTTAAAAAACCTTTGAAATTGACTGAAAAACCATAGGTGTCAGGCCTGATATAGTTAGGAATTACCATTTAAAAAACCTTAGAAATTCACTGAAAAAACAATAGGTTTTAGGGGTGTTATAGTTAGCTGGACATTTCACTCGAACAAAACCATTGAAATTCCTCCGATATAGTTAGTTGTACTAACTACATCTCGCGCGCCCACAATCCACTGACATGGTCAGTGACATCACTGATGACATCTCAAATGACATCACTGATGACATCACTAATGACATCATCCACGTGACAATCAGATACACCTCATCATACACTAGTATAACCTTTCATCACTCACTGTAAAATACAGAGTGCCAGATTTGAAACCATTGACACACCAAAACATGTTTTTAAACACCCACTCAGTGATTCCTAGATCTATACACACATCTAATCACTTACCTATAGATTCACTCATACATGCTGTCAATGATCAATAGAACACTATCAAATATACTTATACACCTATATCAACATTACACACCAGCACACATCCTAATCACTTATGAAGTCATCCTACTCACTTATGCAAACAATGGATCATACTTACTTTTACTTAGCTATACACTTATAAAAACACCACTTCATCTATTCATATAGATAATAACTCGTACTTAGTGTGTTATAAAAACACTATTACAAGTATACAGTTATCCATACAGTCACTCATACAATCACTGAGTCTTATGTATACTTATTTATATACAACAACTGACACATACACTGGCTTTTATTTTTCTAGTCTGTTGGACATGTACCATTGAGACATATATTTGCTCATCACCACACCCATAACGATATTCACTCACCCAAACAACTGTTATAACATGTAGTTTTAACTTCATATACCTACTCAATCAACTATTCACACATCTTTGGGCTGTCACACACCCCCCACTGAACCACACACAGATTTACTCTCCCATACAAATACTCAGTTAACTAATCTATAACTAATATAGACTTTCACGTAGCTAGTAACCAACTGGTGCAGCAGTTTACACAACAACTGACAAAGTGATACAGATATTCACACAGTTTAGTTACTATTCAATATATTTAGTGAGACACTATAAATTAGTCAAGTAAACAGTCAATCACACTGCTACTAAGTCCTCCATCCAGATATTTATATTTATATATCCACTCATTCTTCAATGCAAATTGCTATATGTATATATAATACATATTTAAATAACGAACCAAACCACATTCACTGGATGATGTCATCAGTGATGTCATTTGAGATATCATCAGTGATGTCACTGACCGTGTCATGAATGATGTAATATGTGACATCATCAGCAGTGGATTGCGGGCGCACGAGATGTAGTTAGTACAACTAACTATATCGGAGGAATTTCAATGGTTTTGTTCGAGAGAAATGTTCAGCTAACTATAACACCCCTAAAACCTATTGTTTTTTCAGTGAATATATATATATATACATACATATATGAACATATATATAATCTGCATATCTATATAAATACAAATATAAATGCATGCATACAAATACATATATGCATACATATGCATGTTATGTACATGAAAACTTGAAAAACACTTATAAAAGCAAAGCTAAAAAGCCACCTAATTACAAACAGAATTGCTTTAACTTAAACAAGGGCAAGACCTATTGCATTTTCATTGCTTGTTTACTTTGGTTCCATCAGGATTTGAGAAGTCAAAATGTGCCCTACTTTTTCTTTCTGCAGCACTAATCATAATTTCTATGGCAAAATGAACCCCCTCATTTTGTTCCTTTGCAAATTAATTTTTTTTAAGTGTTACCACTTTTTTCCAATCAAGATGGCTTCAGGTGTGCCATAATGTTGTCATAATTTAGACTGTTAGCACTGTAGTTGTTATTTAGAACACTCTGAGACATTCTGTCATTGGGCTATACTTGGGCAACATCTGGGTGATATTTGTGCTACATTTGGGCTCTTTTGTCTCTGGTGGCCTTCTTGGGAGACTTATTTGTTATGAAGTTTCCTAATTTCCTCATTTACTACAGTCTCCTCAGTAGGAAATACTTTCAGTTATTTTACTTTGATTCCATCTAGAAGGCATTCAGATGTGTCACACATTTGCCATAAATGCAGAATGTTAGCACTCTAGTTGCTCATTAGATCACTGTAGTAAAGCTACTGCTCACCACGGAAGTCTGCTGCTGGTATTGAAAGTGCATGTTTCAGTCTGCATGTCAGAATTTTTTTAATGAAATAGAAGAGGATTTCAGAAGTCACTCAAAATGTGCCCTATTTTTTCTTTCTGCAGCACTAATCATACTTTCTATGGCAAAATGAACCCCCTCATTTTGTTCCTTTTTAAATTAAATGTTTTAAGAGTTACCACTTTATTCCAATCAAGATGGCTTCAGGTGTGCCATACGTTTGTCATAAGTAGGACTGTTAGCGCTCTAGTTGTTCTTTAGAACACTCTGGGAAGCTGCAGTAGAACACAAAGGAATCAACTGACAGTCTCTGCCCTTGTTGGATGTACATGCTTTACTGAGAATGTCAGACTTCATTCTCACATAACTCAGAAAGATAATGTGAATTTACAGAAAATATGCTCTCAGTTTAGCTTATAGATCACCTTCCAAACCTCTGTGGGAAAAGCATGAGAAAATAGTTTTCTCTCAAACAAGATTCATGATATCCCAGCAGAAGGCTTTTTCAAATGATAAAATCACCTTAGAACACACCACAATTCCTAAAATGAGTATGGTACCATCAGCAAATGATTTATAATGTAACTAAAGTCTTAAAACCTTCTGTTAACTGCAATGCTTTTTAGTGAGGTGCTATCATGTATATTGGTCCCAAGATGACTGCCAACACTTCTTGGAAGAAGTGCTGACAGCCAATCAGATCTCATGATGAGATGTGTGGTCAGGCTCCGCCCAGATATATCTATGATTTTACTTTTGATTTTCTCAGCAACTACTGAACGAATTTACACCATTTAACCAAAAGGCACGAGTGTGAACCATGGGTTATCTCTTTGCCAAATTTCATGTAATTCCATTCAGCAGTTCGGGCTGCCTCTGCGATTAACGGTTCCTACGGAAAATTGGATGGGGAAAACACGTTTTGGGACCCCCTTTTTTCTGGGCCCTGAGACTTTCAAGGATAGGAGAGGACCGGAGCGCCCAACCAGTTTTGAAAGTTTCGCGAAGATTCGTCAACCGGCGCCAAAGTTATTCCAAATAGAATGTTGCTCATTTCCTATGGATAATAGGTCCCAACTATAACTACCTACCGGCGACCGCCAGTAGGTAAGATATATATATATGGCTTATATATATGTACGGCTGTTGTTTTCTTGTGATCCTTCATCTTCAAGTATACATATATATATATATATATATATATATTCACTGGAAAAAACATAGGTTTTACAGACGTTATAGTTAGGAATTAGCATTTAAAAAACCTTACAAATTCACTGGAAAAACCATAGGTTTCAGGGACGTTATAGTTAGCTGGACATTTCACTCGTACAAAACTAGAGAAATTCCACCATTATAGTTACATCAGCTAACTATAATTTGCGCACCCACAATGCGCTGCTCATGACATCACATATTACATCATTCATGACATGTTCAGTGACATCACTTATGACATCACTGATGACATCTCAAATGACGTCACTGATGACATCACTGATGACATCATCCCGTGACCGTGTATTTCTGTAATTTCTAAATATGTTTATATATATTCCTAGGTGTATTGAAGAATGAGTGGGTGTATAAGTGTCTGGATGGAGGATTTCGTAGGTGGGTGACTGACTGTATAAGTGAGTGATTAAATGTGTCTTACTGAATTCATGGGTTAGTGACTAAACTGTGTGGATGTCTGTATCAGTCTGTCTGTTGTTGTGCAAGCTGCTGCATGGGTTGGTCAGTAGCTATGTGAGTGTCTATATAAGTTATTGATTGGTTTCCTGGGAGACTGAGTGTGTGTGTGGGTGCATGGGAAGTAAGTGACTCTGTGCATAGATGTGTGAGTGGTTGATTCACTTGGTGTATGGGTTCAACAGTGCATGTGGAGCACCTGTGTGGGTGCGTGAGTGTATGTATCGGTGTGTTGGTGAGTGAATGGATATCTCAGTGGTACATGTCCAAGTAACTACATATGTAAAAGGCAGTGTATGTGAGAGTTGAAGTATATAAAGGACTGTACATGATAGTTGGTGATTTTGAGACTGGTTCTATAGATGAGTGTGTACTTGTATCACTGATTATATAATAGAGTAAGTATGTGTTAGTATCTGTATGAATAAGTGAGGTTATGTGTGTATAATTGTATAGGTGAGTAAATGGGACTGCGATAGATTCTTTGCAGGACTAAGTAGGTGTGTGAGTAACTGCATAGATGAGTGGTGGTGTGTGATTGTCTGCATAGGTGTATGAGTGCATATGATAGTGTTGTATTTATGAGAGACTGCATGTATGAGTGATTGTATGGATGAATGAGTAGATGTGTGTGTAGACCGAGCAATCAGTGAGTACGTATGTAGTAACTGGTATTGGTGTGTTAACTATTTTGAAAATGGTTGTCCATGTTTTACAGTGGTTGTATTAGAGTGTGAGGAGATGCATCAGTTTTTCACGTGGATGATATCATCAGTGATATCATTTGAGATGTCATCAGTGATGTCATCAGTAATATCACTGACAATGTCATGAATGATGTAATATGTGACGTCATGAGCAGTGCATTGTGGGTGCACGAGTTATAGTTAGCTGAAGTAACTATAACGGTGGAATTTCTCTGGTTTTGTACGAGTGAAATGTCCAGCTAACTATAACGTCCCTGAAACCTATGGTTTTTAAGTGAATTTGTAAGGTTTTTTAAATGCTAATTTCTAACTACAATGTCCCTGAAACCTATATTGTTCTTAAGTAAATTTTAAAAAGACGTGTATACTTTTTGTAGTCAAAAACTAACTGTAACAGTAGTCTGATATAAGTTATAATTTAACAATGTTTAAAACTTAATTAGCACTAATTAAAATGTAAGTGTAGAAAAACTGTGACGCAGCAGCTATGATACCTGACTTCGAACAACAGCGTTCACAGTTTGATTCCCGGTTCCGGCGGCACGTTAGCCCACCACCATGTCACTGTGGGCAATACCTTGCTTAATCTTCCCAACAACCCCGAGCGCCGTGACACCTCTCTGCAGGTAGCTGTACGTTTTACAAATTCTGGCATTTTTTTAATTTAAAACCATAGTGATGACAAATATTAGCACGTATTTTATTTTTCTTCTATTCTGAATGATATTTGTTTTATGTCTTCTATTTAGAATTATGGCAATTAATAGATTTTTTGAGTCATGAGAAAGGAAATGGCACGGTTTGCCGGGTAACAGTTTTTAATCTCTCCAACGTTTTACATATACGTGTGAGGATCAAAATCGAAACCTTTACAGCTTCACATTTTGTATCTTTTCTCAACACGTGCACAAGTTAAACAGTGAAAACGTGAGAACATGTCAACTGTAAAACGTGACATCTAAATCGGCGGATCCGCATGTTCCTTCCATAGACTACTGAATAACCATAAGTATATAAACCACACCCGTTGCTTGATTAGTTTTTTTTTGCGAGTTATTTACGCGTGTCCATTCTGTGATGCAGGTTCTGTTTTCTAGCGTTGGATTCTTCTTTTGCGACAACAAAAGGTATTACGGAGTTGTAAGTTGTTTCATTATGGCATAGTAGATACTTATAATACGTAGCTATTTGTGAATAGTTAAAGATTTGTATTTACAAAGAAGTGTTATTGGTTGTTTTTGCCATTTATATGTAATGTCAACAGCTTGTATTCAGAAACAGACAGAATAGAGGATACACTGTTCCTTTACTGGCTCCTTTGAGCTCATATAGTGTGATTTTCTATATTATAATAGTGACACTATACTTGACCACAGACGTGTTGGTGACCCGTGGGCACCAAAACTCAAGATTTATATATAACGTCAGCAGCTTCTCGTTCTAACTTTGTTTCCCCCCTGGGATAATGTAGTGTGAGTATGTATACTCTAATATTCACAGTCATTTTGATCTCAGAAGACTTCAGGACCAGTCATCACGAGGACAAAAGATTTCGAAGTCCCGGAAAAAGGAAGCTTTGAACATATTCACAGTTGGAAAATATTTAGTTAGTCTCCTTCTCCTTATAGATTATATTGGAATAGCAGTGTATATTATACTATTATCCTATATATTCCTAAAGGAGTACCTGATCTATCAGCGGAGCAGTCAGCGACCTCTAAGCACTACGACAAAACTTTTCCGCATTCTACAGAATACAAATTGTAAAAATGTTCTTCTTCTCCTGTGGAATACTATAAACTCACCCTGTATATTCATATACTGTGTATTTCAAAGGGTTTGGACATCTACCTGTGCGACAAATTTACAATACATACTGTAGGTATTTCCGTAGATAACTTACTACTTCACAGTTTGTTACACGGCTAATGTTTCATCAAAAAGTATTTGCAAAAAAACATTGCATACATAGTGCTTCATGTAATGTTTTCATGAAGCGTACATTTCTATGTAATATCACGTCATTTGTGTTTAACAGTTTTTTACTGGTGATTGTTGTTGTGACCTCAGATGATGTAGTTCGGGAGTGTTTCTTGTAGCACTTCTTTTCTACTTTATCTAAAAGTAACTGATGCCCTTGTATATTAACAAGAATATGGGGCAACACTTTTCCAAACTATAGCCAACAAAAAAAGGGAGGGTGTGGCCATGCTTAAGGGATATTTTATGAATTGCGTTTTCATTTGTCACCCCTCTGATATATACATCTTCACTTTCCTAAGAAAGTATATTAGTGATTGCTTAATAAAAACTGTTTTAAACCTAGACTGAAATGTTTGCAGCGTAACCACACCTCCCCGTCAGAAAAGTAAACACCACATTCTAAGTAAATAGTACTTCTGGGAAGTATCCCACCCACAGACTTAATAAAGAGAAGTCCGCAACACATTCTGTTATTTTCCCGCCTTGATTTGTAAGGCCCACGCAAATTATTTAAATGGCCCTTAAAATATATAAAAAGCAATTTTCCCTTTACAGTCCCTATAAACCACCTTGCCAGTACTGTACAGAGTTAATAATGTTCCTACCCTCCCCTACATTTTTCCTGTACTCCTTTGAACTGTGTCACAAAATGGCTGACAACAGTGAACCGTTCCCAGCCAATAAGGAGCAATCTTGTACTAGTAACACTTTAGCCAATAAAATGTCCATGGTGTTCCGCAGAGGAGGAGGGAATGGTTGCCAACACTTCTACTTTTAATGCTTCACAGCCAATGAACATTAAACTTGGGAAGGTACTGCTTAGAACACGGCACCCAATCAGATGTCCCTGATGCTCCTGGGAGGGGGAGGAAATGGCTGCCAACACTTCTACTTTCGATTTTTCGCAGCCAACGAACATTAAGCTTGGGAAGCTCCTGCTTGGAACACGTTACCCAATCAGATGTCCCTGATACTGCTCTGAGGGGGAGGGAATGGCTGACAACACTTCTACTTTGAATGGTTTACAGCCAATGAACATTAAGTTTGGGAAGGTCCTGCTTAGAACACGTCACCCAATCAGATGTCCCTGATGCTCCGCGGACCGGGAGGAAATGGCTGCCAACGCTTCTACTTTCAATGGTTCGCAGCCAAGGACCATTAAGCTTGGGAAGCTCCTGCTTGGAACACGTCAGCCAATCTGATATCCCCGCTACTCCGCGGAAGAGGAGGAAATGGCTGACAACACTTCTACTTTCAATGGTCCCACATAATATTAAATTTCGTCTAAAAAAGTGACACTGTCCGTGATAAAAGTGAACACCGCATTATAAGTAAACATTACTGCACATTACATTCAACGTACAGACTGCTTAAACTAAGACCACACTGTTCCTACCATACCCTATTATACAATTATTCTCTTTTTTTCCGCACTGCACATTCACACTACCTGTGTGTACACCGTTGCACAGCCTACTGAACATTGCCACAATACTGCACATTCACACTACCTTTGTGTGCACCCTACACACTGCTGTCCGCAATCCCGACGGGATTTCCAGAGCATACGCAACCTTGCCGAAATACCGTGCACCGTTGTTCTGCGGACATAATTTCCACGGCCTACGCAACACTTGAACTCCCTGCCTCTGCACCGTACAGACTGCTTAAACTAAGACCACAGTGTTCCTACTATACCCTCTTATACAATTATTCTCTTTTTTTCCACCCTATGCCTTTCAGCCTAGTCAAAAAAATGGCTGCCAACACTTCCTAGTTTCAACAGTTCGCAGCCAATGAGCAGGACGCTCGTGCTCGTAACGCCTCAGCCAATCAGATCTCAGATTTCTCAAATATCGTTATCTGTAAATTTTGATATTTCTCTAAAACTACTGAACAGATGTACCACATTTCAACAAAAGCGTGCTTTCTGGACCAAGACCTTTCTCCCTGTCAACTTTGGAGTAATTCCGTTCAGCAGTTTGACCTGTAGCCTTGTCTAAAGTTTACTATGGTAATTGCATTGAGAAAACACGTTTTGGAACCCCTCTTTTTTCTCAGCCCCCCCTTGATAAATCACCACCAAACTTTCAAGATAGGAGCTGATCAAAAAAGAGAAACGTTTTGGAAAATTTCGTAAAGATTCGTCAAATAATGGCAGTTATATATATATATATATATATATATATATATATATATATATATATATTACCTACTGGCGGTCGCCAGTAGGTAGTTATAGTTAGGACCACGTTTCCATAGGAAATCCGCAACATTCTATTTTGAATAACTTTGGCGCCGGTTGACGAATCCTCGCGAATTTTTCAAAATAGGTGGGGCGCTACGCTCCGCTCCTACCCTGAAAGTCTCGGGGGGATCCGTCAAGCGGGGGCTGAGATAAAAGGGGGGTCCCAAAACGCGTTTTTCCCATGCATTTTTCCATAGGACCTTTAGAACGAGCTACAGCCCGAACGGCTGAACAGAATTACTCAAAATTTGGCAGAGAGGTAGTCCCTAGGTCAAGGAAGTGCCTTTTGTAGGTTTGGTGTAAATCTGTTCAGTAGATTCTGAGAAAATAGCCTTTAAATCAATATATATATCTGAGCCCGCTTACGGTACGCTTACCGTACGCTTACGGTAAGCGTACGGTGGCGTGCGCGAGCGCGATTCTGATTGGCTCTTAGATCTTAGTAAACATTCGAATGGGTCGAAACCAGGAAGCGGCGGCCGCCATTTTGTGTATTTCACTCTGGAAAAAAAAGAGTGAAAACAAGGAAAGGGGGCAATGAGGAGAGTTACAGACCCCCTAGCATTTGTAAGGGGGTCAAAGAAGGACAGAAAAGTACAAAAAAAACATTTATTGATTTTAAAAAAAATCACGGGGTACGCGTACGGTAAGCTTACGGTAAGCGTACGGTAAAAAAAAAAAAAAATAAATAAATGAAAAGCAGATTTAAGAGTTTAGATATTAGGGAGCTCTAAAAAGAGCTGTTGTGTTTATGAAGTCATTTTTTAAGTGGTACCTACAAGTAAGTACCGATGCAGAGTCTAAGGTTCAAGAGGAAGACTCTGTTCCCTTCATCATTGAAGTGCACACCATCTCCTCTATAAATGTCTTGCATGTCATAACGCAAGTTGTTGTGGTAAATGGCACCCATACCATAGTCACGGAGGAAAGCAGAAACAGAATGATTGGACCAGTTCCATTTTTGCCTTTGGCATATGTTGGAAAACACAAAGGCAGTTTTAGGGAAAAGTGTAAACAGTTGTGCAAAGGTGTCCTTCATAAGCATTTCCAGACCTACCCCAGTCAAAGTGCCTAGGTCATTGCCACCACAGTGCACTATTATGAGGTCAGGGTGTTGGATTTGAATGAAGGATTTCACCAATGGCATCAATTGGTGCCACTTTAACCCTCTCTGACCAATCCATTTAATGTCTACATTTGGCAAAGCAAGGTCTCTCACCATACCTGTTTTCTCTGCAAACTTTTCACTCCAGAAGACATAGCTGTGCCCTACAATCCACACTGTGAACATCTTCAAAGGAGAACTGGATGCACTCAGGAGGTGTCTTTCAGTAGAATGGCAATATGAAAAGAAAGACAGTTTGGAAATGGAGGCATACATATTTTTTACAAAACAAAAAGAACTGATTGGCTGTTTCATACCATTCTAGAATAAAAACTAGGCTGTATGTGTAAATTAATAGAAGCATGTTTTGTATTTGTAAAAAAAAATGTGTAACCAAAGAACAGTACTATGGATTTGCTGTTAGGTTTGAAAAGTCAAGCACTCTTGCTCTGTGGAATTGAAACATTGTTTGGCGAACTTCTGACCTAACTCAACACAGCAGTGTTCCATGAGCTGTTGCTATGGTAGCAGGCAGAAGTCAAGTTGGGGGAAGGGTACTAGGCAGAAGTCAAGTTGGGGGAAGGGTACTTTTGGAAAAGGGTTGGTTTTCAACCAATAGAAATGTGTGATTACATTTGAAAAAAAGGGGGAAGCACTGAGATTTGAAACTTACAAGTATATGTGTGGAAAAATAGAGGGAAAGTTTGCCATTATCTGGTTCTGCTGAGAGGAGAGAGGTGAACACAACAGAGATCCTGGCTCTGATAATCTGCTGTTTGAGTGTCACATTTCTTTCACAACTAACTAATTTTTAAGGTGAGTTTACAGTTTGAGAGGGGATGTATGTGGTAACTTAAGAAATGAATAATAGAAATGGAAATTGTTTTTGTTGTAGTTACACATGGTGGTTTCATAATGTGTCAGTCTGTAAAAGTGATTTTCACTTGCCCCGAAAAAAAAAAGAGCAGTAAGTGTGCTTTCAAATTGGCAAAGAAATTTCGTTTTGGGACTAATGTGAAAACATGACTCTGTGTGCAGAGAGGAATTATAGGCAGAGATTTATTGCGTCTTGCTCTGGTGATTTCACAGTTGCATTAGATGGAAAGGGGGAGCGAATTTTGGGGGGAAGAAGCAGAGTCTTAGCACACACCCATGTGCTTGCCATGTATAGTCATGCACAGTATTTACAAGCGAGTGGGGTTTTCAGGTTTCAGTCTGTAATGCAAATACATTCAGCATCACTAAGGCTGGTTGCCCTTGCTGGAGTGTAGGCAGTCACCGAGAATACACATGGTGGTGGTCTGAAAAAACAGTTTGGACATGTGCATTTAAATAAATCAAAAAAAGTGGTTTCATAATGTGTCTGTCTGTAAAAGTGATTTTCACTTGCCCCGAAAAAAAAAAGAGCAGTAAGTGTGCTTTCAAATTGGCAAAGAAATTTCGTTTTGGGACTAATGTGAAAACATGACTCTGTGTGCAGAGAGGAATTATAGGCAGAGATTTATTGCGTCTTGCTCTGGTGATTTCACAGTTGCATTAGATGGAAAGGGGGAGCGAATTTTTGGGGGAAGAAGCAGAGTCTTAGCACACACCCATGTGCTTGCCATGTATAGTCATGCACAGTATTTACAAGCGAGTGGGGTTTTCAGGTTTCAGTCTGTAATGCAAATACATTCAGCATCACTAAGGCTGGTTGCCCTTGCTGTAGTGTAGCAGTCTGGACATGGGCTTTTTAAAAAATCTGAAAAGTGGTTTCATAATGTGACAGTTTGTAAAAGTGATTTTCACTTGCCCAAAAAAAAGAGCAGTTAGTGTGCATTCAAATTGGCATAGAAATTTCGTTTTGTGACTATTGTGAAAAGAAATGTAGTAATATATTTAAATACAATAAAGGAATTGTTACAGAGAATCGGTGAGATCTGTACAAATAAAACTTTAGAATTTTATTGGATTACCATTGGAAATTTAATCAAAAAAGAATTTTAAAATTACTATTTGGTCTAAAGGAAATGAAATCAGATGTATTTTGGAGTTATTTGAGATATAATATTGTGATTATACTTCTGAAACAAACATATCAGACGGTATTTTAAAGAAATAGGTATTGGTATTAGATGATATTTTTTTAGAATATTATGCATTTCTATAATGTTAAGTTTAAGTAAAAAAAGAATCAGGGCTTTTTTAATACAATCTTTGTGATTGTTATTTTTTTTTGCCCGCTGTAAAATGATGAATGCAATTGCTTTCACAATTTATAGTGAAATGCAATATATTCTGAAAACAGCAAAAATAAGGCAAAAATATTTTATGGAAAAAAATGTAAATATGTGTGCTGTATTATAAAATGTTTTAAAAATATTAATACTTTTTTCTTTTTTTCCAGATAGATATAGAAAATTTTCGAAAACTACAAACATTTTTAAAACTATTTTTAAAAAAAACAAATGAATAAATATTTTTTCAGTGAGTATGGTAAGTCAATAATAATAATTGTAGTCTCTCAAGGACCTTGTAATGTGTTTATTGATTTTTAGTGTTTTTAAAAAAAAAAAAAAAAAAAGTACGCGCACCGTACGCGTACGGTAAAAAAAAAATAAAAAAAGGTTTTTAAAAACATATGTAAAAAAAAGATGAAAGATAAGGTTGGCTCTTAAAAGAACCGTTGTGTTCATGCAGGGACAGAGGAAAGGAAGCATGGGAAAATTATTCAAAGCGACAAATGTGTTGATCTATTTTGTTGTTCACTAGGGAAACACTGGTCTCCCTATAGCAAATTAGATCTTGACAAAATGTGCATCGAATATCAACCTTCCGAAATCGAGGGTTGATTTCCAGAGGGCCAGCAAAAGGAGATTCTCCCCCCACAGATGAAGGGCTCACCTGACCTGCAGAAGAAGGAGTCAGCCCTGCAGATGATGGTTCAGGCTGAGCTGCTGTGGATGTACTGGCTTGTCTTTCTGAAGAGTTACCTCCAAAAAGATGACCATGTGTCCTTCTGTGTACATCCTGGAGGTGTCTCTTCATGGTGTGATTCCCAAAGGAATACTTCCTGTTAGGATTACCTCTAGAAAGTACACGCTTACACAGCTTACAAGTCACTAAGGGTGCATTTACCTTTTGCTGGCCTTCAGGAAAAGTAAAATAATCCCATACATAAGAGGGCTTTTGTTTCCTCGATCTCTGCCTCAAGACAGTGCTGCTAGTGCTAGCCTCACTCTCAGAAGAGCTCTGCTGTTCTGCCATCGTATCCCAAAGACAAACCAGCTCCTTCTCCCAAGGGATCACAAGCAGAAATGAGGGGAATGGGTGTGGTGTAGGAGAGTTCTAGAACTGAAAGTAGTTTCAACCAATCAAAAGTTGTGTTTCATGATCACATGACCTACCGTACGCTTACGGTACGCTTACGGTACGCTTACGGCAAAAGTGCGCATGCGCGTAAAAAAGACACGCGCTTGCGCGCATGCGCATAACAGTCACTCCCGGCACTTCCGCGTAACGTGCGCGTGTAGCGTACACGCGTACGCGTCCCACGCGGAGTACGCGCGGCTACGCAAATTGCGTAACTATACGCAAGCAGCGTAGGAAAATTACGGACGTTGCGTAAACCGTACGCTTACCGTGAGCTTACGGTACGCGTACTAAAAAAATTCAAAAAAAATTAGAAAAAAAGTACTGCAAATAAATTTTACATGTTTATTTTAAAAAATATATAAAAAAAAACATATTTAAGAATTTTAAAAATTTAATCATAGTCTTTATAAAAGGTAAGAAAATTAAAATAAAAATATGTTAGAAAAAATAGAAGAAAAAAAAAATTAGCATTTAAAAAACCTTGCAAATTCACTGAAAAAACCATGGGTTTCACACACGTTATAGTTAGGAATTAGCATTTAAAAAACCTTGCAAATTCACTGAAAAAACCATGGGTTTCACACACGTTATAGTTAGGAATTAGCATTTAAAAAACCTTAGAAATTCAGTGAAAAAACCATAGGTTTCACACACGTTATAGTTAGGAATTAGCATATAAAAAACCTTAGAAATTCAGTGAAAAAACCAAAGGTTTCACACATGTTATAGTTAGCTGGACATTTTACTCGTAAAAAACCAATGAAATTCCCCCGTTATAGTTAGTTCAGCTAACTATAACTCGCGCGCCCGCAATGAACTGCTGATGACGTCACATATTACATCACTCATGACATGGTCAGTGACATCACTCATGACATCACTGATGACATCTCAAATGACATCACTGATGACCTCACTGATGACATCATCCTTGTGATAGAGTGGCAGACCTCCTCTTCCCCTAATAAAACCTTTGATACACACATTCAAAAATAGAGACTAAAATTTACAAAACAATGGACATACCAATAACAGTTACAACAACCTCTTCAGTAATTCTAAGATCCACATACACATCCACTCATTCACCAACAGTCCAATACAGTCACTCATACATGTACTCACTTTTCATATGTACTCATACACCTATACATCCTGTAACACAATGCCACTCATCCATAGAGCTACTCACACACATAGTCACTCATGCTAATAAAGAATCAAACATACATTTACTTGCATATACAGTTATACACACACCACCACACTTACTTCTACGGAAACTTACACATACTTAGTCTTTTAAACAATCACTTATGGAAATACATACTTATTCATACAGGAACTCTTTCAATCTCTCACTCTCACATATACTCACATATATAAACCAATAGTCACATATACTAGTTTTAAACATATGTAGTTACTCATAAAGACACTATTGAGACAGTCATTCACTCACTAACACACCCATACATACACTCATCCACCCATGCAGTCCTGCACACATGCTCTGTTCAACACATACAAACAGTGAGTCACTCATTCATGCACCTATGCACTACGTCATACCCCCCACCGAACCATGCAGACACTCAGACTGATACTCAAAAAACCAACTAATAACCTATATAGACACCCATGTAGCTACTCACCAACCCATGCAGCCACTTATACACAAAGTGAAAAAATGATACAGTTATTTATATATTTAAACATTACTCACTAAGCCATGTATTCACTATGATACACTTAATCAGTCAGTTACATAATCAATTTTTCAAAAAGAAATCATCCATTTAGACAGTAATATACCCATTTATTCTTCCATCAACCTTGAGATATACATATATAAAACATATTTAATTTTCAGAAAAACACACATTCACTGGATGATGTCATCAGTGAGGTCATCAGGGATGTCATTTGAGATGTCATCAGTGATGTCATGAGTGATGTCACTGACCATGTCATGAGTGATGTAATATGTGACGTCATCAGCAGTTCATTGCAGGCGCGCGAGTTATAGTTAGCTGAACTAACTATAACGGGGGAATTTCATTGGTTTTTTACGAGTAAAATGTCCAGCTAACTATAACATGTGTGAAACCTATGGTTTTTTCACTGAATATATATATATATATTATCTACTGGCGGTCGCCAGTAGATAGTTATAGTTAGGACCGTGTTTCCATAGGAAATCTGAAAATTCTATTTTGAATAACTTTCGCGCCGGTTGATGAATCCGTGTGAAATTTTCAAAACTAATGGGGCGCTCTGCTCAGCTCCTACCCTGAAAGTCTCGGGGGGATTCGTCAAGCGGGGGCCGAGAAAAAAGGGGGGTCCCAAAACGCGTTTTCCCGATGCATTTTCCCATAGGACCTTTAGACACAGCTACAGCCCGAACGGCTGAATAGAATTACTTGAAATTTGGCAGAGTGGTAGCCATAAGGTCAAGGAAGTGCCTTTCGCAGGTCTGGTGTAAATCTGTTCAGTATTTCCTGAGAAAATAGCATTTAAAAGCATATCAATATCTATACGCGCGCAGGGTGCGCGCACTGTGCAAGCCCTGTGCGCGCACCCTGCCGTGCGCGAGCGTAATTCTGATTGGTTGTTAGATGTCAGTAAACATTCGAATCGGTCGAAATCAGGAAGTGTCGGCCGCCATTTTGTCTGTCGCACTGAAAAGGAAAGGTGGAGAACGTTAATAGGGGGCAGAGTAGGGAGTTCTTGACCCCCTAGCCCTTGTCAGGGGGTCACAGTAGGACCACGAAGGGCCAAAAAAAAGATTTTAATTTTTTTTAAAAAACATCGCAAGGTGCGCGTACCCAGCGCGCACCCGAAAAAAACATAAAAAAAATAGAATTAAAAATCACGTTTAAGTGTTTAGATATTAGGTGGCTCTAAAAAGAGCCCTTGTGTTCATTGAGTGTTTTTTGGTACCTACAAGTAAGTACCGATGCAGAGTCTAAAGTTCAAGAGGTAGAGTCTGTTCCCTTCATCATTGAAATGTACACCGTCTCCCCTATAAATGTCTTGCATGTTGTAACGCAAGTTGTTGTGGTATATAGAACCCATACCATAGTCTCTGAGGAAAGCAGAAACAGACTTATTGACGTGCTTTCTTGCTTTGTCAATTTGCAGACAAAATTGGTTGGACCAGTTCCACTTTTGCCTTTGGCATATATTAGAATATACAAAGGCAGTTTGTGGAAAAAGTGACATCAATTGCAGAAAGGTGTCTTTAATAAGCATTTCCAGACCTACCCCAGTTAAAGTGCCTAGGTCATTACCACCACAGTGCACACTAATAAGGTTAGGCTGTGGGAGATGTAGAAAGGTTTTCACCAAAGGCATTAATTGGTGCCACTTTAACCCTCTCTGACCAATCAATTTAATGTCTACATTTGGCAAAGCAAGGTCTTTGAAAATACCTCTTTTTCTGCATACTTTTCACTCCAGAAGACATAGCTATGACCTACAATCCACACTGTGAACATCTTCCAAGGAGAACAGGATGCACTCAGGAGGTGTCTTTCAGTAGAATGGCAATATGAAAAGAAAGACAGTTGAAAAATGGAGGCATACATATTTTTTTTAATAAAATGAACTCATTGGCTGATTCAAACTATTTTACAGTTAAAACTAGGCTGTATGTTTACATTTTTAAAAGCATGTTTTGGATTGGTACAGAAAAATGTGTTCCCACTGAACATCACTTTGGATTTGCTGTTAGGTTTGAAAAGTCAAGCACTCTTGCTCTTTGGATTTGAAACATTGTGTGCTGAACTTCTGACCTCTCTGCTCACACCTGTGTTCCATGAGCTGTTGCTATGGTAGCAGGCAGAAGTCATGTTGGGGGAAGGGATGATTTGGAAAGGGGTTGAAAGTTGCAACCAATAGAAATGTGTGATTCCATTTGAAAAAAATGTGGGAAGCACTGTGATTTTACATTAACATGTATATGTGGGAAAAAAGAGAAGGAAAAATTGCCATTTACTGGTTGTGGAGAGAGGAGAGAGGTGTACAGCTCTGAGACTCTGGCTCTGATAATCTGCTGTTTGAGTGCCACATTTCTTTCTCAACTAATGGACTTTAAAGGTGAGTTATGAGTTTGAGAGGGGAAGTATGTGGTGTATTTTGATATAAATAATAGAATTGTCATTCTTGTTTTAAAGTTGTGTTTTACATTTTGTGAATTAGGAGAAATTTAACTGTCTTGAACTAGTAAGATATTATGGAGTATGTATACACTATAAGTTAAGGTGTACTGGTATCACCCAGGAATACTGTTTTCTGCCTAGAATCACATCATGAGTCTGTCTGCACACAGGATTTGTTATCAGAGATTTAATTTGTGTTGCTGTTGCTCTGTTACCCTTGCACTCGCAGGAAAGGGGCAGCTTTTTTTTTGTAACACATGGTCATGGTCTCAAGGAGCTGTTAGGACATGTACTCTTTTCTGCTTGTGTAAAATATAAGAAAAAAGTGTCAGGCTGTCACAGTAATTTTCACTTACTCCACCACAGTACTAAATGTGCTTTCAATTTGCAAAGAAAATATCGCTTTGTGCCTAGAATCACACCATGAGTCTGTGTGCACACAGGAATTGTTGTCAGAGATTTAATTTGTGTTGCTGTTGTTCTGTAAAACTTGCACTTTCAAGAAAGGGCCAGTTTGTTTTGTTCAAATGTGATGGTTAGCACTCAGCACAAATCACTATCTCACAAATGAGAGGCAAATGTTAACACATTTCAAATCAACAGGGTAGATTGTCCATCCACTCCTGCAATGGGTGAGGTAGTTCCTACATGTACAAAACTCTAATTAACCTTTACCAAAGATGTACTCTTACACACATATCTGCAGTCTTCATGCACTTGTAAACGTCTCCATGCAGATCTCTCTTGCACCTGACAATACACAGTCTCCAGAAACACACTGTTTGCACACATGCAGCAGCTTCTCCTACACTCCCATGCATAATACTCAGCTCTGTGTTGTATTTCAGATAGCAGTGTGTAACGCAAACACATTCAACGTCACCAAGGCTCATTTCCTTTGCTCTACTCTAATCACTTACCCTGTAACACATGCTGATGGTCTCAAGTAGCTGTTAGGAGATGTGCTCTTTTTTGCCTCTCTAAAATGTAAGGGAAATGTGTCAGGCTGTCTCAGTAACTATCACTTGCTCCATCCACTGTACTAAATGTGCTTTGAAATTGCCAAAGGAAATATCGTTTTCTTCCTAGAATCACAGCATGAGTCTGTGTGGACAGAGGTATTGTTGTCAGAGATTTTATTTGTGTTGCTGTTGTTCTGTAAAACGTGCACTTTCAGGAAAGGGCCAGCTTGTTTTGTTCAAATGTGTTGGTTAGTACTCAGCTATCGTTTTCTGCCTAGAATCACAGCATAAGTCTGTGTGGACAGAGGAATTGTTGTCAGAGATTTTATTTGTGTTGCTGTTGTTCTGTAAAACTTGCACTTTCAGGAAAGGGCCAGCTTGTTTTGTTCAAATGTGTTGGTTAGTACTCAGCAGAAATCACTATCAGAAAAATGAGAGGCAAATGGTAACACATTTCAAATCAACAGGGTAGATTGTCCATCCACTCCTGCAATGGGTGAGGTAGTTCCTACATGTACAAAACTCTAATTAACCTTTACCAAAGATGTACTCTTACACACATATCTGCAGTCTTCATGCACTTGTAAAAGTCTCCATGCAGATCTCTCTTGCACCTGACAATACACAGTCTCCAGAAACACACTGTTTGCACACATGCAGCAGCTTCTCCTACACTCCCATGCATAATACTCAGCTCTGTGTTGTATTTCAGATAGCAGTGTGTAACGCAAACACATTCAACGTCACCAAGGCTCATTTCCTTTGCTCTACTCTAATCACTTACCCTGTAACACATGCTGATGGTCTCAAGTAGCTGTTAGGAGATGTGCTCTTTTTTGCCTCTCTAAAATGTAAGGGAAATGTGTCAGGCTGTCTCAGTAACTATCACTTGCTCCATCCACTGTACTAAATGTGCTTTGAAATTGCCAAAGGAAATATCGTTTTCTTCCTAGAATCACAGCATGAGTCTGTGTGGACAGAGGTATTGTTGTCAGAGATTTTATTTGTGTTGCTGTTGTTCTGTAAAACGTGCACTTTCAGGAAAGGGCCAGCTTGTTTTGTTCAAATGTGTTGGTTAGTACTCAGCTATCGTTTTCTGCCTAGAATCACAGCATGAGTCTGTGTGGACAGAGGAATTGTTGTCAGAGATTTTATTTGTGTTGCTGTTGTTCTGTAAAACTTGCACTTTCAGGAAAGGGCCAGCTTGTTTTGTTCAAATGTGTTGGTTAGTACTCAGCAGAAATCACTATCAGAAAAATGAGAGGCAAATGGTAACACATTTCAAATCAACAGGGTAGATTGTCCATCCACTCCTGCAATGGGTGAGGTAGTTCCTACATGTACAAAACTCTAATTAACCTTTACCAAAGATGTACTCTTACACACATATCTGCAGTCTTCATGCACTTGTAAAAGTCTCCATGCAGATCTCTCTTGCACCTGACAATACACAGTCTCCAGAAACACACTGTTTGCACACATGCAGCAGCTTCTCCTACACTCCCATGCATAATACTCAGCTCTGTGTTGTATTTCAGATAGCAGTGTGTAACGCAAACACATTCAACGTCACCAAGGCTCATTTCCTTTGCTCTACTCTAATCACTTACCCTGTAACACATGCTGATGGTCTCAAGTAGCTATTAGGACATGTGCTCTTTTTTGCCTCTCTAAAATATAAGGGAAATGTGTCAGGCTGTCTCATGAATTATCACTTGGTCCATCCACAGTACTAAATGTGCTTTCAAAATGCCAAAGGAAATATCGTTTTCTGCCTAGAATCACAGCATGAGTCTGTGTGGACAGAGGAATTGTTGTCAGAGATTTTATTTGTGTTGCTGTTGTTCTGTAAAACTTGCACTTTCAGGAAAGGGCCAGCTTGTTTTGTTCAAATATGTTGGTTAGTACTCAGCAGAAATCACTATCAGAAAAATGAGAGGCAAATGGTAACACATTTCAAATCAACAGGGTAGATTGTCCATCCATTCCTACAATGGGTGAGGTAGTTCCTACATGTACAAAACTCTAATTAACCTTTACCAAAGATGTACTCTTACACACATATCTGCAGTCTTCATGCACTTGTAAAAGTCTCCATGCAGATCTCTCTTGCAACTGACAATACACAGTCTCCAGAAACAAACTGTTTGCACACATGCAGCAGCTTCTCCTACACTCCCATGCATAATACTCAGCTCTGTGTTGTATTTCAGATAGCAGTGTGTAACGCAAACAGATTGAACGTCATCAAGGCTCATTTCCTTTGCTCTACTCTAATCACTCACCCTGTAACACATGTTGATGGTCTCAAGTAGCTATTAGGACATGTGCTTTTTTTTGCCTCTCTAAAATATAAGGGAAATGTGTCAGGCTGTCTCAGTAATTATCACTTGCTCCTCAACAGAAGTATTGCCAAACAAATATCATTTTCTGCCTAGAATCACACCATGAGTCTGTGTGCACACAGGAATTGTTGTCAGAGATTTAATTCATGTTTCTTTTGTTTTGTAAGACTTGGACTCGTAGGAAAGGATCAGCTCATGTGATAGAATTTAAAAAGTTGAAAAAAAAAATTGTAATAAATTAAAATTACATAAAGGTATTTTTTTTAGTTTTCTGCAGGTATTGCTGAGCAACACTGAAAAAATATAAAGATGCCTATAAAGTCAAGAAAGAGAAAAGAAAAGAAACAACAACTATATTTGAAGACGACTGGTAAAAAAAAAATAGGAGGTGAAGCGTGTGTTGGAAAACAGAAAAAGTCTTCTGGTAAGCAAACTAAAGAATCTTTAAAACTATCTTCCAAAAAAAAAAAAAATGATCGAAAGATAAATTCAAACAGTGTTTCAAGTACAAAACAACAGCAAAAACAAAATGCTAATGTAGACTCAGAAGTAAGAAAGAGTGACTTAACACGGAAAATAGATTTTAAAAACATTCGTCGAAAAATGTTTCAGAGAAGAGTGATGTTAAATTTGCTAAAGGATGTGAAAAAATATAAGAAAAAAAACAAATTTTATAAGAAAAAGAAATTAATTGAAAATATTGTTACCAAGGCATTAGAAATAAAAAAAAACTAGTCATTTTAATTCTGAACAGGATGCGTAGATTAGATAAATTAGTTAATGCAATGAAGTCACAAAGCAAAAGGAAAAGAGAAGTAAAAAAAATTAACTTTTGTAAAGTGTTCTTAGGAGAATGGAAGCATAGTTCAAGTACTGAACCATTTTTTAATGAAGAGAGTTAACTTCAAAGTAATAGTTTGTTGCATGCAGTTGACACCAATGGAAGAGCATATGAAGTTAAGGATGGTTGTGTAATGGAAAAGGAGAAAATGGTTCCAAGAAATGAGGAAGAAGTGATGGCTGATGAGGTTATGGGGAGACGTCCTAAAGCTCCAGTGTACACTTGGAATTGTAGTAGTATTGGTACTGTGCGTCAGGAATCTATTGATAAATTACGTGACTTTCTAAGAGAATATAGTAAAAAGAGTGTTAAACAGAAAATGAAGGTGCTTCAAAGACTAGATCCATGCAGAGTGAGAGAGAATACTGGTTTGCAAGGACATTCTCTGGCTTGTCTATCTAGGAAAGTGTGTCAAAGTGTTTTTCACCATTTTAGGATACTTGCTGTTCATCATACTGAAATGAGAAAGTTTGTGAGAACATTGTATTTTGCTAAAAGTCCAGCACTAAAGTTGAATGAGTTGAATAATGCTCTGTTCCGTGGATCTGTATCAAATGTAGTGAAGGTTACTGATGAGATTCAGTTTTGTTACTTTGGTCCAGAACAAGAAAGTGCAGAAAATGACACAGTTATTGATGAAAATGTAGAAGAGAATGTAGAACTTACTCTTAGTAAAAATTTTGAAGATGATATGACAAAATTTGCTATCATCTCTAATGAAAGACCAAATATTACTTGTATTTGTTGCCGGAGAAGCCATTACAAAATTCAAACAAGGAATGTTGATCTGTATAAAAAAAGTGAAAATGAAGATAATTATAAGTGGAAAGATTTTGCAACATATATATTTCTGGAAAATTGTTTTGAATTGGGTGAAGATCAGCGTATTTGTAAATACTGTTATAACAAGTTAGAAGAAAATTGAATGCCAGCAAGAGCTGTACATAATAAATTAGAATTGGTTGAAATTCTTCCAGAGCTTTCGGATTTAAATACGTATGAGTCTATACTTATTCAATGTGTCCATCCATTTCAGACCATAGTGCGTATGGAGCCAAAAACAGGTAAATTACCACTTTCGGATTTACAAAGAGGTTTAAAAGGAAGAGTTGTCTATTTGCCATTGGATTTGAAAAAAAATATGGAAACAATTGATGCAGATACTTTGGAAACTGAACCATTAGTTATTCTGGTTAATGGTGTACCTACGAAGAATAAGAAAATTTGGCAGGAGCTGGTGGATGTACGAAAAGTACAAAGAGCAAATTTGTATTTGAAAAAAAATAATAAATGGTATGAAGCCATTTATATGGATGAAGATGAAGAAGAAATACTAGAAGACACAGGAATACCAACTGGGCAAATTGAAAAAGTGGATAAGTCAAAAGAAGAAGAAATTTATGAACATTTCAGCATACATCCTCTTCATTCTAAAGAAGTTATGGGAAATGCTATTGATCTGTTTCAGATGAAAAAAGCAAAAGGAACTCCCGTGAGTGTATGGGAGGAGAGCTTGGAAGCTCGTTGTTTTCCCCAACTGTTTCTTACAGGAAAAGGTGGACGATATGATGAACGTCCAGTACAAATTCCAGCTTCTGAGTATCGGACTACAAGATTATATGCAGAAGATCCCAGATTTCGTCAAAGTATTCCTTATTTGTTCCATCTTTTATTTGAAAGTGACTTGTCTGCACTATCTTATGCAGTAAATCACATTTTAAAAACTGGAGTACATCTACATAATGTGTCAGCAAAGGACTTTCTCAACAAAGTGCAATGAGCGAGATGATCATTTGGAATCTCAATTGATCAATTTGATGGCTTGTCAGCGTGGAACTAATGAATATTGGTACCGACGCCATGGAGAATTGAAGTGTATGTTACGAAATTTAGGAACTCCTACATGGTTCCTTACCCTGAGATGTGCTGAGTACGCTTGGGATGATTTACTGGATTTTCTGCGAGAGGCAAATTCAAACATTGAAAACATCCAATACAAGACAGCAGGAGAATTGTGCTCATTAGACCCGGTTAATGTTTGCAGATATTTCAATCATAGATTTGAGGCAATGATGTCCTTCATCTGCAATAAAAAAAATCCACCTCTTGGAGAAGTTGTGGATTTCTTTCGGAGAAAAGAGTACCAAGCAAGAGGTGCTCCACATATTCATATGCTGTTGTGGATCAAGGATGCCCCAAAATTTGGAACAGATGCTGATGAAGCAGTTTTATCTTTCATTGAAGGATATGCAACATGTGCTATACCTAAAAGCACAGAAGAGAAAAACTTAAAAGAGAAAGTTTTACGTTTCCAAAGTCATCGGTGTGGAAAATACTGTCGACGAAAGTACAAGAGTAAAGATAAATTCTACACAAAATGTCGATTTGGATTTCCACGACCTGTTCTTTCAAAAGGAAGAGTAAACAGTTTTATGTCAGTTGTGCGACATACTATTACAAGAAAATCGCCTAAGAATACCTACAACCTAAGAAGAAAAGAAGAGTCAAAATATATAAATGACTACAACCCAGTCATTTTATCCATGTGGAATGCTAACATGGATATACAGTATGTGGCTGACAATTCTATTGCTGTTGCTCGGTATGTCACATCTTACATCACTAAATCTGAGAAAACGGAATTGAAGGAAATGTTGGAAGAGATTTCTCACGAGAAGACTGTCAGTAAGAAGCTATACAGTTTCAGTTTAAAGATGTTATCGCATCGAGAAATTGGATCCTACGAATGCTCAGATAGGTTATCATCTGCAAGCCTGTACTCGAAATCCAGAAGAATAATTTGGGTAAGTTTAGGCCTTGCAGGAATGCAAAATCGGGTACTGAAACCTATTCGAGAAATTGAGTATTTAGCAGAGTTCGAACCAGAAAGTACAGACATTTTAAGAACAAACATGTTGGACACATATTACCCACAAAGAAGTCATCACCTTGAGAACATGTGTCTCTATGAAGTGCTGCAGAACTTCATTTTTAAACGGAATGCCACAGAAGATATCAACAATGGAAAATATAAAGTCAGTGGTGAGGAAGGATGTTTGGTGAAGCAAACAAAAGGAAGTTTGATTAATCACCGGAAGCTGAGTTGCGACACTCCTGACAAAAAGGAATTTTACTACTTGGCACTTTTGCAGCTGCTTAAACCATGGCATTCAGAGGACGAACTACTTGGAGAATTCCAGAGTTATGAAGATTCCTTCAATGCTAGCAAAGACTGCATAGAATGCAGTACTTTCTCAACTTATGTTCAAATGTTAAATGAAGAAATTGAACAAGAAGCAACAATTGCAGCTGAAGTAGCTAGAGACAGTTCTCAAGACAGTCAAAGTTCTGGGACATTTAGTCAAGATCCTCTAGGACAACCAATCGTAGAAAATGAAGCAGCAGTAGCCATGAATGAAGTAGAAACAGCTATGAATCAAGCTCAGGAAAATTTAGTAGACTTAACATATTTGGAGCAGCAATTGAATGAAGAACAAAAACAAATTTATGAAGAAGTCAGGAAAAAAATTGATCACGGATTACTACATGAAAAGAAAGAGTGCTCATGCACATCTTTCGAACCAATGAGAATGTATGTAAGTGGACAAGCAGGAACTGGAAAAAGTTTCTTAATTAATGTAATTAGAAGCTACCTACAGAAGAAAATGGATTCCATTTTGTCTTGTGTTGTTACTGCTCCAAATGGGTTAGCAGCGTATAACATAAAAGGAGTTACCTTACATCGTTTGCTAATGTTACCAGTAGAGCATGAGAATAAAATACAGTACCACAAACTAGCAGGAGAAGCATGCTTGGAAGTTTCAAGAGTATTGAAGAAATTGAAAGTACTCATTATTGATGAGGTAAGCATGGTATCAAACTTAATGCTTGCCTTTGTGCATTTAAGAATGCAGCAAATTCTGAAGACAGAGTATGACGTGTTATTTGGAGGAAAACACGTCATAGTTTTTGGGGATCTTTTGCAACTTACTCCAGTTAAAGGACAACCAGTATTCCATACTCTTACACATGAAGACACGAAAAAGTCGTTAGGAAGTATAGGCAATGTAAATATTTGGACATATTTTGAGTATAAGGAACTCATTACCAATATGAGGCAAGCCAATGATGAGGACTATGCAAGTATTCTGAAAGATATAAGAATTGGACTACTCACAGAACATGGCAGAAAAGCATTACAGAGTCGATTGCTGAGTAATTTGTTTACAACAGAAGAAATAGTTCCAGAGAAAATATACAAGAAAATTGCTGAAAAAAATACTGTAATCTGCTTAATGCCAACACTACATGAATGCTCTGTATTCAATCAAGAACTTTTGAAATTGCAAAATGAAGAGATCATAAAACTGGAAGCTGTGGATAAAATTCAACATGAACGAATAACTATTATATTGACAGGCAAATTGGCTACTAAATTGGATTCCCTGGAGAAAAACATTTCAAAAACAGCTGGTTTGGAAAAGAATCTTTATGTGTGTATGAACTGTAGAGTAATTTTAAGACGCAATTTGGATGTAGAAAAAGGTTTAGTGAATGGAGCTATGGGTAAAGTTGTGGGTTTTGTAAAGTACCAGAAAAAAGATGGAATTGAATTCTTAAAAATAAAATTTGATCAGATTGAAGAGGTTAAAGTGATTAGTCGTTGTTCAGTTCGTTTTTTGCTAGTGAAAGACTTATATGTACGTAGGAAGCAGTTTCCGATTTCTCTAGCATATGCTGTAACTATTCACAAGTCTCAAGGATTAACTGTTGATAGTGCTTTTGTAAACATTGGGTCTACTGTGTTCAAAGAAGGTATGGCATGTGTTGCTTTGTCACGCGTGAAAAAATTATCTGGTTTATTCATGATAGACTTTGATGACTCAAAAGTAAGTGCTGATGCAAACTGTGTAAAGGAGTATAATAGATTAAGAAGAAGCTATGCTCCTCATTTAGGTCAGTATCCTGTGTTTGAAAAACGTGTTGTTTGTCAGAAAAGGAGATTTGAGGATATCTGTAATGAGGATGTACAGAAGAGAAAACAAAAAGATAGTGATGGTACTGCAAGCAAAAAGAAAAAGGACAGTGTGGAAGAGGTTGTTGGTTGTCATTTTGAAAATAGCTCTGGTGTCAACTGCTACGTAAATGTAGTGCTGAATGTTGTATTTTATCTTGAAACTTTGCAAGAGCAGATAATACTAAATCATAAAAAAGATTCTGTTCTTTGCTGAGTCTCCTTTATGAGAAGCTGAGTAATGATAAAAATAAAATAGAAAGTGCTTCTGATGTTAGAAATCTTTTAGATGTATGTTCTGGATGTACACAGTTTACACAAAATGTCCAGCAAGATGCACAGGAATTCTTGATGTATATCCTGATGGTACTTGAAGATGAAGGAGTAGAAGTAGAACATTTGTTTGGTGTCTCTTATACATGGGAACATTGTTGTGATAACTGTATGAACACAAGCAGTAGTAATGTAGATTCTGAAAGGTTCATATATTTACCATTACCAGAAAGTAAAACAGTGACTTTTGCTAATCACAACATGGAATGTTCTAAATGTAAATCTGAAATGTTATCAACGTTATTTTTAAAGAAATATGGACAGTATGTAATTTTAATGGTACAACGTTGTAGAGCTGATGGAACAAAATTGGAAACTTTACTAAAGAAGTTTGTTGGCAACCAATTATCTATATCTGGAAAAACTTTTGTAGCAGTTGCAATCATTTTTCATGATGGTCCTTCTATAACTTCTGGTCATTACACAGTTTATCTTAAATGTGAAAAAGGATGGACACTGTGTAATGATTCTCAATTGATTTTCAAGCAACGTTTGCCTTATGATTTACCCAATTGTTACTTAACTTTTCTGAAACCCAAATTTTAAATACTAACATCATCATCGGAAGAAAGCATTATTAAAATTTAAAAGGATTAAAATTGGATATTTCACTCAAAAGGGATATAAAACTTATCATTTGGCCTCAAGGAAAGGTAAAACAAACAATTGTGGACTTCTTTTACAGATATTATTTTGGAAAATGTTCTTTTGCAACAAAGTTTACAGACGTTATTTCTTGAAAATTGTTATTGTTCCTAAAAGGTATTTTTGACATTTCTATTAAGGTATGTTTTAGTGAGGATACATTTGGGGCTTTTTTAAACAATCTTTCAGATTGTTTTTTTTTGCTCGCTGTTAAATGATGAATACAATTGATTTCACTATTTTCAGTGAAAATCAAAACATTCTGAAAACAGCAAAAAAAAGGGCAAAAAATTGCTTTGCTAAATATGAAAAAACATGTACTGTTTAATAAAGTGTATTGTTGAATATTAATACTTTTTTCTTTTTTTCAGAACTAGAAAGAACATTTAGAAGATGTAATTCAGTTTTCTTTGCAATTAAATAAAAATATTTAATTCTAAATAATTTACTTTGATGGTCAGGTAAGTTTAACTTATCTGTATGTGTCACTGCTTTCGTTTCATGCTTCCTTTTCTTCACCTCTCCTTACTCTGCTTTTCTCATTTCTCTTCTCACTTTCTCTTCCTGCTTTACTACTCTTTTGTAACTCCCTCACCCCTTCTCTACTACTCCCCTTCTGTCAGAACTGCTTAAAAGGCAGGGGGTCGATTCCCTCGGAGGCAGATGACTAGTCCCAAATCCTTCCTGCCAAAGCCAGCGACAGGTGAAGACAACTGTCACTGACTTCAGCCCGGGGGAAAGGGGAAGTGGAAGACAAAACAAGAGAGACTGCCTCTTGACTCAGGTCGCTCTCCTCACTTCAATGTTCAGAAAGAAAGTCACCTGCAAAAGAGAACACAACATAAACTTGACCAAGGTTCTCAATTACCTCTCTTGCTCTCTCTCTTTCTATTTTATACCTATTTACCTGAGTCCCAGCTGAGGCTAGCTCCTCTCTATATGCCTTGTCTGGATTGTGTAATTATCTGACCGACTGGAAGGAAACTCCCAAGAGCTTGAATGTCACCTTGCTTTTAGGAAGTTTCTCACATAGACAACATGTGTATCCCTCAAGGTTAAATAGAAGAATATACTGAGTTCCTCATAAGTAGTTCTCAATCAATTTGGAAGTCCAACCATTACTTAGTTCTTTTTGGTTCAGTTCTTGGTAACCTCTAGAGCTCTAGGTTGAACGATTCCTTGTTACTGCTACTCTTAATCACCAACAGTCTCTTAGTCTGCAAACGTGGACTTTGAAAATCACTTGAACACTCTTACTTGTGAAACGGGGGCTCTTCTCTTCACAGAAGCAACTCCCCTTACCAAACTTCGACTCTTGCCTTTTCCCTCGACGGAGGTCAGAAGCTGCTCTGGTTTTCACCTTGTTTCTCTGGTAAAGAATTTCAGAAAAGGCTTGAGAAAACTAATATACATGCAAGAATTACAAGATAGCATTCGCTACTTCCCTACTGATATTTTTGAGTCGTCTTATAAGTTCTCTGAGGTACTTCAGTAAGTTGACGAGAAGCGCTGAGGGAGAACGCTCCTGTCAACGGTTTTCAAATCGTTGAAGTGCGCCGCGCGATCTTCGCGCATGCGCATCAGTTCTTCCGAAGCGTCTCGAGGGCGTACTACTAGACCGCGCACCACCACTGAAAGTGGACACAGTCGAGTCTCGATCCCCTGCTAAGGGGTGCTTCAAATTGCCAATAACTGCACACAAGAAGGACCTCCAACCAGGACTAATTCTCCTCCAACGCGGATACTTGGCTGCCGGGATCATTATGGAGACATGTCTTTTCTTGTCATCATGATGCCTAGCATAAACGGGAGCGTTCCTGACAGTACTTCCCACCAAAAAGCGCTCCCCCAATCTAGGCTTTGCTGGATTGGCTTTATGAAATTCACGAATCAATCTTGGAGCATGTATGCTGGTGTGAGGCTCCCATGATCTTTCCTCTGGACCAAAGTTCTTCCAGTCAATCAGATAACACAATTTGCCCTTCCTAAACATGGAGTCTAAAATTTTATGTACCTCAAACTCCTCTTCTCCATCTATCAAAACTGATTTAGTAGGTGCCTGACGTCTCAAATTAGGTGGACTCTTTTTTAGCAGGGATACATGAAACGTTGGATGGACCTTGAGATGGGAAGGCAAATGGATTCTGACTGTCACTGGATTTAACATCTTGTCTACTTGGAAAGGACCAATAAAGCGAGGCTGAAACTTTCGATTTTCTTTTAACCTGAGGTTCCTAGTGGATAGCCACACTTTATCTCCTGGGCTAAAAACTGGACTGATTCTCCTTTTCTTATCTGCCTGAGTTTTATAAGAAGTCTTAGCCTTAGTTAGATTTTCTTTTACTTGAGCTAAAGAATTTTGAACTTCTTTTACATATACCTCTACTGCAGGGACTGGACTTTCTTCCTTGTCTAATATTAAACTTGGATGTCTACCATAGTTTAGATAGAATGGTGAATTTCCCGTGGAAGAATGCTTGGCATTGTTATAGGCGAACTCTGCTGCCCACACCAACTCTGACCACTCTGCCCCTTGATCTAAGAGATAAAGCCGGAGGTACTGTTCTAGGTCTTGATTCACCCTTTCTGTCTGCCCATCTGTTTCCGGGTGAAAACTAGTGGAATAGCGAGCATCTATTCCTAACCTCTTAGTGAAGGCCTTCCAAAAATGGGAAACAAATTGCGAGCCTCGATCGGAAATCAAAACTTTTGGAATCCCATGTAACCTCACAACATGTTGGGAAAACAACTGAGCTAAACTTGGAGCATTGGGAATTTTCTTAAGTGGGACAAAATGAGCCATCTTTGAAAAGGTATCTACCATTACAAGGATGGTATTAAATCCTTGACTTGGAGGGAGATCTACAATCAGATCCATAGAAACCGTATGCCAAGGATGTGGTGGAGTGGACAATGGCATTAACAACCCTTGCGGGGCCTTACGGTCTGATTTCCCTTTTAAACATCTTTCACAAGTGGACACAAACTGTCGTATCTGCGGTCTCATCCCTGGCCACCAAAAATTTCTTTCCACCAATTCAACTGTCTTGCAAATTCCTTTATGACCCGCTAACAGATTGTCATGGCAGGACTTCAGGGCCTTTTCCTGGAGAGCCTTTGTTGGAAGGAAAAGACGATTTTCATAGTAAGGTAATTCATTCTTTAGTTCTCTACCTTCTTCCTCCAAGGCCCATTGATTCATTTCTGTTTTAGTCATCGATCTCTTAATCTCAGTTGAAAAATCTGAAGGGTTTGTGGCTGATATAATTTTCTCCTCCGGGATAATAAATTGAGACTCTTGGATCTTTTCTTGGGAATTGGAGTCGATTCTGGAGAGTGCATCTGCTTTAGCATTACTGGCCCCTGGCCGGAAAGTGATCACAAAATTGAAGTCCGCAAAAAACAAGGACCATCGCAATTGCCTGGAAGTCAGAGTGCGAGCAGACTTTAAAAATTGCAAGTTTCGATGGTCAGTGAACACTGTGACTTTGTGCTTAGCTCCCATCAAGTAATGTCGCCACTCGATAAAAGCGCATTTCACTGCCAACAACTCCTTGTCGGCAATGGAATAATTACACTCTGGTGGAGTCAACTTTCTGGAGAAATAGGCTACTGGGTGAAGTTGTCCGGTGTCTGCATGGCGTTGAGAGAGAATTCCCCCAATGGCGACATCCGAAGCATCTGCTTCTACATAGAATGGATCTTCCGTCTTGGGATGCAGTAAAACTGGAGACTGAGTAAAAGATTTCTTTAAAAATTGAAAAGCCTCTTCAGCTTCTTTTCCCCAGACAAACTTCACTCCTTTCTTCAAGAGACAAGTGATGGGGGTTACCACGCGGGAAAAATTTGGGATGAATCTTCGATAGAAATTGGAGAATCCCAAAAAACTTTGAATCTCTTTGACATTCGTTGGAGATGGCCACTCTTGCACTGCCTTCACCTTGGTGGTATCCATACTGACGCCTTGAGGGGTGAGCACAAAACCCAAAAACTCAACCCTTTCAACATGGAACGCACACTTCTCCAATTTTACGTAAAGGTGATTTTCAAACAGCCTGGTGAGAATGGCTCGCACATGTTGCACATGCTCATCCTTGTTTTGTGAAAAAATCAAAATGTCATCGATGTACACCACCGCCACTCGGTCCAAAAATTCTCCGAGGATATCATTTACAAAATGCTGAAAGGCTGCGGGAGCGTTGCACAACCCATATGGCATTACTTGATATTCGAACAATCCATAACGGGTGCGAAACGCTGTCTTCCACTCATCGCCAGCTGCCACTCTAATCAGATGATATGCCCCTCTTAAATCCAATTTAGTGTACACCTTGGCATCTTTTACTTGATCCAGTAACACTGAGATCAAAGGAAGAGGGTAACGGTTTTTTACAGTCACTTGATTCAAGGCTCTGTAATCCACACATGCTCGAAGATCTCCATCTTTCTTGGGGATAAAAAATAGGGGAGAGGAAACTGGGGACTGGGAGGGGCGTATGAATCCATTTGCTAGATATTGATCTAGATAAGATTTCAAAAATTGATTCTCAGTTTCGGTAAGGGCATATATACGACTGCACGGGAGCACTGCCCCAGGCTCAAGTTCAATCTTGCAGTCATATGGGCGATGAGGGGGGAGTTTTTCGGCCTCTTTTTTGTCAAATACTGATGATAGATCCTTGTACTCAAATGGAATTTCTTTGGTTTCCACTGAACAAATTTGAACTGGATGGTGGACCAGACCTAGAACTGGCGATTCTTCTTTAGATTGGATCTGATCATTGAAACAATTTTCCTTACAGAAGGGGGAGTCCATGACAACTGTTCTCTTACTCCAATTTATGCTTGGATTGTGCTCTGTCAGCCACGGAAGTCCTAAAATTAATTGAAACTGAGGAGCATCAATTAGATTGAACGTCATGTACTCCGAATGACCATTTAGTCCATTTAATCGAACTAATTCAGTTTCGTGGGTGATAGGTCCTGAAGATAGATTTGTACCATCCACAGCCCTCACTGCTTCCAGAATTTCTTTTTTGACAAACTTGATTCCTTGCTGGCGGGCATAATTGATGTCACAAAAATTTCCGGTAGCCCCTGAATCTAACATCACTGAGACCTTCTTTATTTCCAATCCTCGAAAACTTATGGTAAAGGAGACCACCAAATGGGGAGCGGCAGACTGTAAAGTGTTCACAACTTGCTGAGGTTCTTGAGCTGACTTAATAATTGCTTCCACCCGCGCAGCTCCTTCTACGGGTGAAGCTTGTCTTTTCCCTGCTGAGAAACCTTTGGTCTTTTTGGACACTCTTTTACAAAATGCCCTGCTGATCCACAATATAAACAGAGTTGTGCACTTCGTCGACGCTCTTTTTCTTCTTTAGTCAAGGGCCCTCTGACGGATCCAATTTGCATTGGTTCTTCGGTGGAAGCCCCGTCTGAATTCTTGTGAGTTTCCGTCTTAACTCGGTCAAAGCGAGGAGGAAAAGGTCGAAAGTCTTTTTTCTTTTCACTACGTCGCTCACTCAGTCTGTGATCGAGCTGTAGCACCAAATCAATCAGTTCTGAAATTTCTGTGGGTCTTCGAGGAATTTGGGCGAGCACATCTTTTAGTTCATCCTTCAATCCTCTATAAAATATGGCTGCTCTTTTTTCTTCAGGCCAATTGGTCTCTACAATCAATTTATTAAACTGCGCCAGATATCCTACAAGGTCTCGAGATCCTTGCTTGAGTTCTAACAACTCATTATCCGTGGCTTGGGATGCAGAGTGTCGATCGAAAATCCTTGAAAATTCTTTTTTGAAACCTTCAAAATCATACAAAACTGGATCATTCCGGGTGACCAGAGACATAGACCAGGCAGCTGCATCGCCATTCAGATACGACAGGATAAAGGCCACTTTAGATTGATCTTCAGCAAAGATCACTGGGCGACATAAAAAGTGCAACGAGCACTGGGTCAAAAATATTTGCGCCTTAAGAGGATCTCCACCAAATCTTTCTGGGGGCGCCAAAGGAATGATTGGCGAGATTGCGTGAATGACTTGAGTGGAAATGTCTGCAGAGGAGGGGTAACTTGACGTAGGTAGGGAACCCTTAAGAACTGACCCTGAAGCCACCAGCTCATCTAATTTCTGCCTTGTTTGCATGGATTCATGACTGGACCTCTTAACTTCCTCCCTCAGGGATTTGTTATCGTCTAGGGCACTATTTAATTGTTCCTGCATATTGGTCAAAATACTAGTCAAGGATTTTAAATCTATACCCTCAGCCATACTGCCCAGGAGGGAATCTGCAATCCTCAATTAAGAGGTAGGCACTTCAATCTGTCAGAACTGCTTAAAAGGCAGGGGGTCGATTCCCTCGGAGGCAGATGACTAGTCCCAAATCCTTCCTGCCAAAGCCAGCGACAGGTGAAGACAACTGTCACTGACTTCAGCCCGGGGGAAAGGGGAAGTGGAAGACAAAACAAGAGAGACTGCCTCTTGACTCAGGTCGCTCTCCTCACTTCAATGTTCAGAAAGAAAGTCACCTGCAAAAGAGAACACAACATAAACTTGCCCAAGGTTCTCAATTACCTCTCTTGCTCTCTCTCTTTCTATTTTATACCTATTTACCTGAGTCCCAGCTGAGGCTAGCTCCTCTCTATATGCCTTGTCTGGATTGTGTAATTATCTGACCGACTGGAAGGAAACTCCCAAGAGCTTGAATGTCACCTTGCTTTTAGGAAGTTTCTCACATAGACAACATGTGTATCCCTCAAGGTTAAATAGAAGAATATACTGAGTTCCTCATAAGTAGTTCTCAATCAATTTGGAAGTCCAACCATTACTTAGTTCTTTTTGGTTCAGTTCTTGGTAACCTCTAGAGCTCTAGGTTGAACGATTCCTTGTTACTGCTACTCTTAATCACCAACAGTCTCTTAGTCTGCAAACGTGGACTTTGAAAATCACTTGAACACTCTTACTTGTGAAACGGGGGCTCTTCTCTTCACAGAAGCAACTCCCCTTACCAAACTTCGACTCTTGCCTTTTCCCTCGACGGAGGTCAGAAGCTGCTCTGGTTTTCACCTTGTTTCTCTGGTAAAGAATTTCAGAAAAGGCTTGAGAAAACTAATATACATGCAAGAATTACAAGATAGCATTCGCTACTTCCCTACTGATATTTTTGAGTCGTCTTATAAGTTCTCTGAGGTACTTCAGTAAGTTGACGAGAAGCGCTGAGGGAGAACGCTCCTGTCAACGGTTTTCAAATCGTTGAAGTGCGCCGCGCGATCTTCGCGCATGCGCATCAGTTCTTCCGAAGCGTCTCGAGGGCGTACTACTAGACCGCGCACCACCACTGAAAGTGGACACAGTCGAGTCTCGATCCCCTGCTAAGGGGTGCTTCAAATTGCCAATAACTGCACACAAGAAGGACCTCCAACCAGGACTAATTCTCCTCCAACGCGGATACTTGGCTGCCGGGATCTTTATGGAGACATGTCTTTTCTTGTCATCATGATGCCTAGCATAAACGGGAGCGTTCCTGACACCTACCTTTACTATCTCCATTACTAATTTTTCATCCATGTTTCTTTCTCTGTATCCATATGTCTTAGTCTTTTTAACTGCCTTACTCCTTCTCAGTTGTTTGCTGTCTGTCTCTGTATCTGTCACTCTCGGTTTGTCTGTTTTACCCTTAATTTCCTTAACATCTCTAGGGCACATATACAAGCCACCTGCACCACCACTACGTCACTTTTCTTGACGTACTAGTGGCGCAGGGTGCTTTTCCATATTTACAAGGAGAGGATAAGCCACTCTGTGTGTCTTTTCCTCTCCTTGTAAATACAGCCAATTCAAACGCAGCACTAAAATGAGCTATTATCTTTTTTGATAGGTTTTGGGTACCTATACGTAAGTACTGATGCAAAGTTTAAAGTTTAATAGGAAGACTCTCTTCTCTTCATCTGTGAAATGTACACCATCTCTTTTTTAATTACTTTGTCACTCCTCTCTCTTTGTCAGGGAGTCCCTGAAGGTTTACTAAAGGTGAAAAAAATGATTATTTTTTTTAAAAAAGACCCATTGGGTGCGCACAGGGTGCGCGCACCCCAAAAAAAAAAAAATGACAAATAGATTCAAAAAACAAGTTTTTGTGTTTGGATTTTAGGTGGCTCTAAAAAGAGCCCTTGAGTTTATGTAGGGACAGAGGAAGAGAAAAATGAAAAAAAAAAAAGAAAACTATGGCTTAGTGCAAGGGTGCTCCTCAAATTTCCTCTGAATGAGATCAATACTGCTCTCACCCATAGTAATAAGAGTACTACAATCCATGCACCGTGTAATCATCCTCCCAAAACAAGGACGAATATCCAGAGGTGTGTTAGAAGGTGAAGGCACCGTTGCAGAAGAAGTGCTCGCCTGAGCTGCCGAAGATGTGCTCGGCTGAGCTGCTGCAGATGTCGTCGGCTGAGCAGGTGGAGGGTTTGCTCCAGAAGCTTGACGAACAGTCACAGGATGCATTGCCTCAACGTGCCTCATCATAGTGTGAATACTAAAAGAGTACTTCTTATTAGCATTCCCACGTGACATGGTGCACTGACACAGTATGCAGGTGACCTTTGGTGCATTCACCATCTTTTGTCCCTCAGGAAAAGTGAAAAACTGCCATATAAAGGAGTCTTTCTGCTTCCTCTGCCTCTGTCTCTCAAGAGTGCCCTGCTCACTCTCAGAAGGTGGCTGGTGCTCTGCCATTGTCTCACAAAAAACAGAGTAGCTCCTTCTCCAAGGGAATCAGAACTAATAATGAGGGTAGTGGGTGTGGTTTTGGAAGAATCTGAAACTGAAAGTACTTTGAACCAATGAAAAGTGATGTTTCTTGATCGCATGACTTGCCATAAGGGGATTGGGTGTGGTGTTGAAACAATATGAAACTGAAAGTAATGAAAACCAATTAAAAGTGTTCTTTTATTAATCACATAACCCGAGGTGCGCGCACGGAGCAAGCTCCGAGCACGCACGGTGCAACTACGCTTGCGCGCACTAAAACGTATGTATGCGTACGTAGATAACGTACGACTGCATACATGAAAAACATACGCAAACGTACTAGGTGCGCGCTCTGAGCGCGCACCCTAAGAATTTATAGAAAAAAAAATATTAAAGTGGACAAAACTTAATAGAATATATTAACTATGCTGTTCAACTTTATCCAAAATCAAAGTAAAAAAAAAATGACCCACACAAAATTAAAGGAAACAGATAATTTATTAATGTATACATTGGGACATTTTTGAAAAAAGAATATATAAAAAATATAGTTAAAAAAATAAAAATTAGCATTTAAAAAACCTTTGAAATTCACTGAAAAAAACATAGGTTTCACACACGTTATAGTTAGGAATTAGCGTTTAAAAAACCTTGCAAATTCACTGAAAAAAACATAGGTTTCACACACGTTATAGTTAGAAATTATCATTTAAAAACCTTTGAAATTCACAAAAAAAAACATAAGTTTCAGGCACGTTATAGTGAGGAATTAGCATTTAAAAAACCTTGCAAATTCACTGAAAAAAAGCATAGGTTTCACACACGTTATAGTTAGGAATTAGCATTTAAAAAACCTTTGAAATTCACTGAAAAAACCATAGGTTTCACACACGTTATAGTTAGGAATTAGCATTTAAAAAACCTTGGAAATTCACTGAAAAAACCATAGGTTTCACACACATTATAGTTAGGAATTAGCATTTAAAAAACCTTGCAAATTCACTGAAAAAACCATAGGTTTCACACATGTTATAGTTAGCTGGACATTTCACTCGTAAAAAAACAATGAAATTCCCCCGTTATAGTTAGTTCAGCTAACTATAACTCGCGCGCCCGCAATCCACTGCTGATGACGTCACATATTACATCACTCATGACATGGTCAGTGACATCACTCATGACATCACTGATGACATCTCAAATGACATCACTGATGACATCACTGATGACATCATCCATTGAGTATGTGTTTCTGACCAATTTTAATATGTTTAATATATAAAGGTTTTTTAAATGCTAATTCCTAACTATAACGTGTGTGAAACCTATGGTTTTTTTCAGTGAATATATACATATATATATATATATGAGATTTAACCTCTTGGCAAGTGCTTACAATTGCAACAGTTTGGTAATAGAGACTCAAACATTATTCAAGTTTGGATGTAGTTTTCATTGGGCATTGTTTTGCGCTCTTGCAGTGGCCATAACAATTTTTCTTTTGAGTTACAAAAGCCCTGTGTTTTATTTACATTCTTGATGGCATGTATGCTGGAAAACATGCCTTCCAAAACCTAACATGTATATAAGAGCACATCTGATGCAGTGTATAAATTACAATATCTAGTAGTTTGGTTGGAGCCCTTGTATATAGGCAACAGACCCTGGTAAGACAGGCATAGAAAAACTAATATATTAGTTTTCAGGCAATTATCAATTGACATGCTTCCAGCTAATACAGACCAAAAGGAAACGGTTCAATATACTGGACCCAAAGGTTCAGGTCGCACCTCACCTGACAGATCTCCTGCCTGCCATCCCAAGTTTAAATGAGGTATGAAAAGCCGTTTAGCTAATGTAGTGTGCAACTTTGCTACCCCCACCGTTTCACAGGGGTGATCAACTAGATCCAAAACATTAAACGCACTGCAAGTCGCACCACTCTTATAAGTCCAAACAACGCGTTTCGTTCTTTTACAAAGAACTTCGTAAGGGCTGTAAAAACATTTAAAATACATATATAATATAGAAGTAATATAGATTGTACAACTATCATGATACATTCCATTATATACGAATCACATTAACTCAAAGACAGAAATTGCGAATATTATCATACCAATGACTTTGTATGTCCAATGGTTGCACATGGAAACTGATATAAGTCTTAAGTTAGCAAACAAATTGTATTTTATGGTTATACTATTTTTGAGGCAAGTCATGAAAGATTCACAATATGGCGAGTTATAACTCCAGCACCTATTACATATATACATTACAATCATCTTTTAGATCTTACTGTGATGTACTTTCAATATGTAATATCTGTAAGGCCATTGAGAATAATCTTTATATATGTATTTTAAATGTTTTTACAGCCCTGACGAAGTTTTTTGTAAAAGAACGAAACGCGTTGGCTGCTTAAGAATTATGAAATTGTAAAGAAGAATAAAGAGGAAGTTTTGGAAATACACACATCACTGGATGGACATTTTGTTTGGACTTATAAGAGTGGTGCGACTTGCAGTGGGTTTAATGCTTCCAGCTAATGTTGATTAGATGTGAGATGTGAAAACATACAAATAACAGTGGACCCCATGCACAACACACACCTTTTTCTGTATATGCCAAACTTACAGAAACAGAAAATATTCATAGAATGTGCACACCATATCAACACCTGCTGTCAAGTTGTGGTCCAAAAAGAGGGCCTACATAAGCTAAAACATACAGTAAGGTGCACTATATAAGTCAAGGTCAACAGTCCAAAAAGACAGATATTCGATTCTAGTGTAAATGTTCTTTTTATTTTAAATGTAGATTCAAAGGGTCCTTATCTATATGACACTCAAGCAGCCAATGCGTTTCATCCAAAGCTGGACTTCTTCAGGGCAAAGAGCGATAAAAGCAGTGTCACAACTAGTAGTGCCAGTCTATATATCAGTCCAAAGTGCCAAATAAATTCCAGATCTTAATCTTCTCAGCGATTGTGTCCTACGGCCATTATATTCACACAGTAATGCAATATATTTATATCATGGTGCTCCTGCTTCAGCCAAGCACTTCATGTATGGTATTCCAAACTACAGAGGGGTAACAGTCAAACCCCAACTGGGGCACCAAAGTCAATAACCCGGAACAGCAGCGTAGAGGCCACGTATCGTCCAGTCAACAGCATGAGTGATGTGAGATGTGAGTTTGTTGTCCACAACCCACCAGAAGTTCACCAACTTCTTGTTCTGAGGATTGTGCCTAAGTCTACTTTTAAAAAGATGTTTGTGAACACTAGGAGACATATTTTGTGTAATACAATATGCATGGAACCTAAAGACTGAAGTAAATTAGGAGATTACTTAGATCAAATGTCAAAATACTCAGGTATTTTGTCTGAACTCACATTTTTCCATAACAGCAAGATTGGAAAGTGATCTATTGCTGCAGTATCTTTAGCATCATGTTGGATGTGAAATGATTTATGGTGAAATTACAAGTGCAATTACAAGTTGGAGTGAGTACCAACCCTGATTTTAGTACCTCATGTGCTGCACTCACTTGTATTGTAATATTTTACATGTCTTTGGTGCACATAGCCTAGGCTGAAGTGCACAAAGACCCTTTGTTGCTTTTGATTGTAATATGGACCTCCTTCAGTGAGGTGTCAGTGGTAAAACATGCTTTCCAAGTGGCATCTTCTCTACAGAGGTGGATCTTGCCAACCAATTGAAACCTCCCCACCATGCTGAGTGAGGAGCTTTGCTGTTGCCACCTACTTTGGTCATTGAGTGGGTATCCAGGAATGTGAGCACTAGATACCTCACACTGGAAGTACTGAGGGTGAGTCAGGACCTGGAGGAGTTTGGCAGCTCTCCTGCACTTCCTTCGCAGATGGACTGGCCCATCTGGACAAAGAAAGCCTGCACTGGCTTCACTAGATGCACCACACACTTGCGGGCAACTACCCTTGTAATCCTGCAAATGGGGACCAGGAAGAGGTCTCCCTACTGGAGTTTACTGTGAGTGGGAGGTTTTTCGCCCCCCCCCCCCCATTTTGGGCCATGTTTTGGTTGTGTACTACGTTATGGGGTAAAACCTCGACTGAGGCCCCTAATTGCTCTAAGTAAACGTCTGCATTTCCCGAAGCCTATAAAATTACCATATCACAATGAGTAGGCATGCAGATACATCCGCACCCTACTCTTTGTTCATAGACAGACTGGATTTATTTAGGTCCACAAGGAATCGCTGTAAGCCTATAGGTTTAATGTTTTTAGGGCTATGTGGGTGATTCCTGTGTTGTTTCTGAACCATTCTGTGGTGCCTGCAATGTCATGTACTGATATTGTTTTTGTGATACTTTGGTTAATGCTCTGATGGATAATGCATACTGTTTTGATTATTACTTCAGGATTTGAATAATATGATTCATGTATTTTTGGTCTATGCTACATGCCCAATATATACTATGGGCCCGATTCACAGAACTAACTTAAGACAAAATCCTAAACTTACTACCATTTTGGTATTCACAGAATGCACTTACTGCTTTTGGTATTCACAGAATGCACTTACTACTTTTGGTATTCACAGAATGGATTTACGACTACTAACTTTACGTCCGCACTCGGGCCGGAAATTCCGGCCCAGAGGCGGAGCTTCCGGCCCAGAGGCGGAGCTTCTGGCCCGGAGGCGGGGCTTCCAATTCAAGGCTGAATACAGCGGGAGGTCAGTGTACGGGTTTGGTGGTCTTGCAGCGGGGCACTGGCTTAGCAACCAACTGCCAAACTCTTGACTGGGCCCTAAGTTCTATTAAAGTTCTATTAAAGCGATCTTCGGGAAATAGATCTAGACATACACAGAAGGAATTTCATATAAACAATGAAGAATCTTCCTAAAATACACCCATACACTGATCGTATTATCAAATTGACTGTGTGCTCCTAGGACACTGGTAGGACACAGTTTCAGCTGAAATATGGACAATCTCAGTATAGGCTGATGCACCCATGTGTATAGCAATACAGTTGAGAAAGGAACATATATACACCCATGTGTGTAGCAATACAGATGAGAAAGGAACATATATATACTGAAGAAAGGAGACAATCCTGAAACGCGTCTGGCTAGAAATCTGATGCCTTTTCTTGGTGCTGTATCAGCTGGCAAGTTGACGATCATTAAAGAAAAGAATAACTTTATTTTCTTCCTGTGGTCTCTCTCTTGGGTGCTTCCTGGATGGTGGATTTATATATATATATACTACCCACTTTCGGTCGCCAGTAGGTAGATATAGTTAGGACCTATTTTCCTTAGGAAATCTGCAACATTCTATTTGGAATAACTTTGGTGCCGATTGACGAATCTTCGCAAAATTTTCCAAACTGTTGGCCAGCTCCAGTCCGCTACTATCCTGAAAGTTTCACAGTGATTCGACAAGTGGGGGCCGAGAAAAAAGGGGGGTAGAAAAACGCGTTTTTCCCATGCATTTTCCCATAGGACCTTTAGCCGCAGCTACAGCCCGAAATGCTGAACGGAATGACATCAAATTTGGCAAAGAGGTAGTCCTCAGTTCAGACTCATGCCTTTTGCTTAAATGGTGTAAATCCGTTTAGTAGTTCCTGAGAAAATTAGAGTTAAAAGTACATATATATCTATGGCCTCGGAGGATCCGTGCACCCTCCCGATCAAGAGCTGAATTTTAATTGGCTGCCAACACTCTGAGTCAGGAAGTATTGGAAGCCATCTTGTGCCTCAGTAGAGCCGAGGCACAAGAAACCCAAAACAAAAAGGTGCAAAACGCGAAAAGGGGGCAGGGTAGAAACACCCTGACCCCTATGCCTTTTTTAAACTGGAGGATGCGCGCTGGATGCGCGCATCCTGCCGATACAAAAAACATATGATAATTTGCCCCCGAGGGGGCCAATACCCTGGGGCATAGTTAAAAATTAAGTGTGGGGCGTCCCAATCCCCCCCACACTGCCCCGGGGACCGCCACCCCCGGGCACTAACATAAAATAGGCAGGGGGGTTCACGGCCCCCCACAGCCCCGGGGACCGCCACCCCTGGGGCTTCTTAAAAATAGGTGGGGGGGCTCTCAGGCCCCCCAACCCCGGGGACTGCCACCCCCGGGGCAGCTTTAAAATGTCGGAGGGGGGCCGTGCTGCCCCCCTCCTGGAGCCTTGTACAGGCCCTGGGGACCGCCACCCCCCAGGGCCGGCTCCTGCAGTGTCCCGGGGTACCTACCCCGGGACACTGCTGTTTGCAATGGCAGGACTGGAGACAAAAATATTCCTAAAAAATCGTCTGTATGACTTATACGCATTCTTTCAACTGTTTACAGGAGACTCACCAGTGCTGGATCCAGGATCCAGCACTGAGTAAGAAAAAGTAACAATAACACTACTTACCTGCTAAGTGAATTTTCTGCCATAGGATAACATTGGTGATTCTATGGGAAAAAGTTTCTAAGTGTCAACTTTTAAAATACAATAATATTCCTTAAAAATTACTACTGTAACCAAAGCGCTTTTACTCAACTGTTTACAGGAGATATCCACGGACTGAATCTAGGGTCCAGTCCTGTGGTAGAAAAGTAATCCATAAAGTAACTAATTGCATTTAAGTACAAATTCACATTGAGCTCAATGTTGATTTGTGTTTGAAATTGTGTTGCCCATTGCAACAACTATAACTACTGTACTTAAAAGTCTGTTGCCTATTTGCCAATTATTTAAACTAAAGTAATTCATTCTGAGAAAGTATATTTTGTATTGTAATGTATAATGTAATTATAATGTAATTAAAAAAAATATATCTAAAAATAAATAGTTTAAAACCCTTGAAATTCCCCCGTTATAGTTAGTTCAGCTAACTATAACTCGCTCCCCCGCAATGCACTGCTGATGACGTCACATATTACATCACTCATGACATGGTCAGTGACATCACTGATGACATCACTGATGACATCTGAAATGACATCACTGATGACATCACTGATGATGTCATCCATGTGATAAATTAGTGCACCTTCTCACACCCTTTGATATACTCAATCAAAATTTCAGACGTCCATTCTCAAAACCATAGATACTCCAATACCAATAACTACATACCCACTCATTGACTCTTAGATCTACACACACATCCACTCACTCACCTGTACAGTCACTCATACTTAAAGTCACTCAGTACAGGACTATCATATGCATTTATACACCTACATAGACACTCACACACCACCAATCATCCATAGAGGTACTCTCACACTTAGTCAGTCATGCAAATAATTAATCACACTCCCATTTACTCACCTATGCAGTTATACACACACAAGTTCACTTACTCATAAAAATAGTACCACATTCTTACGCTCGTATACAATCGCTGATACAAGCACACACTCATCCATACAGCCACTCTCACAATCACACACTCTCACATATACCCACTTATATACTCTTACACACATAGATACTGCCTTTCACATATGTAGTTACTCACACATGTACCACTGAGATATACATTCAATCACTAACAAACCCATACATACACTCACCCAACCATACAGTCCATCACAGATGCACTCTTAAAACCATGCACCCATAGAATCACCCACTCACACATGTATGCAGAGTCACACACACCCCACTCACACAAACACTCAGGCACCCAAACAGATACTCAGACAACCAATCAATAACCCATAGAGACACTCATATAGCTACTCACAAAACCATGCAGCTGCTTATACACCAACAGACAGACAGATACAGACATTCACACAGTTTAGTCACTAGTCTGCAGTAAGATATGTTTAATGACTCACTTATAGAGTCAGTCACGCACCTACTAAATCATCCATTCACACACTTATACACCCACTCATTCTTCCATAGGTTCTTCCCTATATATATATTAAACATATTTAAAATTTATGGAAATACGCACTCACTGGATGACATCATCAGTGATGTCATCAGTGATGCCATTTCAGATGTCATCAGTGATGTCATCAGTGATGTTACTGACCATGTCATGAGTGATATAATATGTGACATCATCAGCAGTGCATTGCGGGGGCGCGAGTTATAGTTAGCTGAACTAACTATAACGGGGGAATTTCAAGGGTTTTGTATGAGGGAAATGTCCAGCTAACTATAACGCTCCTGAAACCTGTGGTTTTTTCAGTGAATTTCAAAGGTTTTTTAAATGCCAATTCCTAACTATAACGCCCCTGAAACCTATGGTTTTTTCAGTGAATGTATATATATATAAATATATATATATATAGGGTTGGACGTAGCTTGTTTAATATGCTGTAGTGTAATTAAGTGAAATTGCAGCAAAATTACTCTAGATTGTGACAAATTAGGCGAGGAGTGTAACCCAGAATTTAGCACTATTTTCATTATCCAAAATGGACTCAATCGTGCATTTTGTGCTAAGAAAATTGCGCTAAATGGAGCAGAACATTAATAACAGCAGGCGCTTGCTCTCACTACATTAGTAATTTTGTGCCAAATTACTAATAATAAACGCATGTCATGTAATTTTTTGCAATTTCACATCAAAAGATTAAGACAAAATTACTTAAATTATGCTTACTCAGGTGTAATTTAAATTTCACCCAGCACCCTACATATGTAGAATGTGGAGGATGCCCCTGTCGATTTTGAAAGCTCCTGTCTTTAGAAAGCAATTAGGACAACAAATGTAGAAATATATATATAACACTACATGAAAGCAGTATCAGTATCAGTATCTTGAAGAGGGATTTGGGGTGCTTTCAAAGCTTATTGAGGGCAAAATGCACCTTCTTCCTAGACCATTTACAGAAACTGTAAACATTAGAACTAAACAACCTAGAAGAGGAATTACAGAAGCTGAATAGGACACATCCATCAATACAATCATGTCATAAACTATCAGTAACTAAGGGTCAAATAGAGCTGAGACATCCCTCCTACATAAGAAGCAGAGAGCTTATGTCATAGAAGACAAGGTGGGAATGACCTTAGCTAGGCTTTTAAAAAGTTAAAAGGTGATTGATCAAATAATGTAGGTCGGACACAGGGACAGTGCAGATGATTGATTGGAGGGACCTAAAACTACAATTGCTACTTGTTTGTTACAACAGAATAGTCTAAGGGGAGGAACGGCATTACCTGATTTGCAAATCTAGGCCTTTCAACAAAGACAGAGTGATCCTGAGTGTACTCTGATTAGGTTTGGGTGCAGATCGAACATGCAGTTACAGGTAGACCACTCGGGCATCTAATCTGGCTAAGGAAAAATCAAAGAGGCCCACTAATGTTTACCTAAGCACACCAGTGGCTACATCACTCAACATATTGGGTAGAGTGGCTAGACAGAAACAACTGACTACCTCCCCTCTCCATCCACATCGGTTCACTTCAATAGTCATTTTCTTTATCAGTAACAGAAAGCCCATTTTGCAAATGGAGAGAGGGTGTAGATTGCTCTCAGATATGTTTACAAGAAGGGCAATCGAGTAATTCAGCCAATTTAAGGTAACATTCCAAATAGATGAAAATGAAAGGCTACATTATGCCCAAATAAGCCATTGAGTACTGCAACCTGTGAATAAGAGGAAGGCTATTAGACAGACTACAGCATTTGAATCTCCATAGTGCAAGGGTGCCTGCATTGGGGAGAATGATTGTTTATGTGCAGGAAGGTGTCCATTCCTACACACAAACAATCTTAAATGGTGATTTTTAACTCTATGTGTGCTGTTTGTGCAGCACACATAGAAGTTACAACTCATCATTTTTCAATGATTCTTTATGTGCAGGAAGGCACACCTACCTGTACATAAACAATCATTGGCGTTTTGCTCTTTCCATGTGGGATGCACAATGCAACACACATAGGGACAGCAAACACGAGGCAAAATAAAGCAATTCTCCTCATTGCGCCATGTTACGACCAGGTTTTTAGTGTCTTAATTTGGGTACTGCCTTCTATTTGTACCACACTTGTAAATAGTGAGCAGCATCAAAATTAAAAGGTGTTGCAGTGGATTGCCCACCACAACACCCATTGCCCACCCCTTTCACGCTAAGTATAGCGTGAAAGGGTGCCTTATTAACAAGGCAGCATTAAGCCCGTATTACCACAGGAACGTCTTTAAAAAGAGATGTTCCTGTGGCAATAGGGGCTTGCATATATACTCCAATGTCTTTCTGCATGGCTTTGTGAATCTGAATTAAGGGCTTGCATTGCCCTTGTGTAAGTTACCTTGCTGGCCCAAGGTCTTTAAAGTTAGGTGGGAGCCACTTCTGGAGGTGGTAAATGTTGGCTTGGCAAATACGCTTTGCTCCCCTGGCTGGACAGTGATGGAATGGTTTGACAACTGACCTTCAGGAGTGGTTTATTGAAGGGTGGTAGTATCCTCAAATTAGTTTAATTAAGACAGCATACTCACTGCAATAAGCACTTTCAGAGGGGTTGGAGTGGAGAGGGGTAAAACAAAGATGTTATGAGGCTTTTGGACAGCCTAAATACAACTTTTGCAGGAGATGTATGTTTAGCTAGGATCATGTTTATGTTGTTGTTCATAATGCTAAATATGTGAAAAATTAAATAAAACAGAAATTTCCCAAAATAAAGAATTAAAAACCAACATTCACTATCTCACAATGGCTCTCCTAGATCTGAAGAAAAAGGTAGCTCTGTTAAATAATGCACTAATGTGCCATAATAGTTTCAGAAAGAGCTACAATATATGCCCATGCTTTATTAAGATATTGTAAGTCACAGAAGAGTTGTATGACCATATAGAGGAACGAGAATGAAGGCCAGGTTTCTTTATAAGATCACAGAACTCTGAAGTAAATTCAAGTATCCTTTTAATGTACGACAGAGAGTATTTTTCCATATAATACATGGTCACAACATCATTCTTCCCACAAACCACTTAAATAAATCCTTGGGGCCAGATTTGTATTGGACTTGTGTTGCCCCTGCGTCACACAAGGCCACGCAAAGCAACAGAGGCCCTTAAGTAGAGTTTACTAAGCCACTCAAAGACACCATTTTGCGTGTCACTGCTTGGTTTAGTAAATCTAAGGTAACACATGGCCGCACATTTTGCTGCCTTGCGTTATCTTGCAGCAGGAAGGTGTTCCATCAGTAGAGTGTGGCCATTCACATGCATCCACTGATTAATTTTGGCATATTTATAGATTTACAAAGCGTTATTGTTAGAAATGGGATTTATGGTTGGCTAGAGCAAGCGTCTACGCCAGGCAGAAACCACCACTCTAGTCAGGGCAAGGTAGTTAGATGCTGAGGATAATCCCTGCTCACCCCCTTGGTAGGTTGGCACGAGCTGTCAGGCTTATCCCAGAGGCAATGTTTAAAGTGTTTGCACAACAGACACACAGCAGCGACACACTAGGCACACCACAAAAGAGACTCCACACAAGGTTATATCAAAAATATCCTTTGTATTATCCAAAACACATTAGAATCATAATCACACATATACACTGTGCCAACTAGCACTAGGTAATATTCACAGGGGATTATATACAGGACCAGGCCAATTGGGCCATGGTCAGAACCATCAGAAAGCAGGTAATAAACAGAAAACACAACCAGTAACTACTGGTACAATAATGACCTCAGCATTATCACATTAGGCATAAAACACATAAGCATCATCCTAAAACATCATAGTATGACATTAGGCATCACAAGCATAAACACATTATGCAATAAAATACTGTGCACCACAGTACACTGACCAGGTGCATACATCACCTTAGAAACTGAACCTAGGCCAACTGTAGCAAGGAAGCACAAAAGCACAACCTTTTCATGGGGTCACAGCCCCAGTACATATACTAGTATTTTCTTTGTCTGCCCTGGCACAGGGCTTCGGGGAACCAGCCTGAGCTGGTTCTGGGTGGGTTCTGAGCACTTTGTTTACAGGGCTCCTCTTCCCTATTGTCAGGTGGAGGCTCGTCATCAGACACAACACGGGGGCGGAGCCAGCATTCACTCGGGCAGGCACAATCCTATTCAGGATCAGGGGACTGCTCCTCCAACTTCTCAAAATGCAGATACCCTATTCAGCCTAGCGCTGACTCACCCTGCCCCTCCTGGAGCCACACACAGCTCACCAGCCCCTGTCACTCCAAAGCCAGACATGCAATCCACATCAGGCAGCCACACAAAGCCCACAGAAATGCCAAATTCTAAAAGTGGCATTTCTAAAATAGTTATTGTTGGATTTGGCCCTTTTGTCAGGTTCACCCTGAAACTACTTGCGTTCTCCTAGCCTTTTTCTGTAACCTGGTGTTGGTGATTTTAGGCCTCTGAGCACTTTAGCACTGGGGTCCAGTGTAAAGTGCGTGCGCTCTCTGTGTATATGTGGTGAGATGGGCCTGCCCTCCCATAGGAATGCATGGGGGATATGTGTGTCCATGGTAATTCCTGATGTGAGTGGAGTGCAGGGTCGAGTTTGGTATGTGCGAACTCGTGAGAATATATGCTGCGCAATGGTGTGCGCAGATTTATGGTGACTGGTGGAGAAGTGCCACTTCTAGAAGTTGGCCTTTCTGTGTACTGTGTGTCTGCCTGCCTGATGTGGAGTGCATGTCTGGCTTGTGATTGACAGGAGCAGAGAGGGCTGGGGAATTCCAGGAGCCAGGGTGAGTCTGGCCGGTGGTGAATGGAGAGATCTGCATGTAGATGAGAGGGTGGAGTTGCACCTGGGACCTGAATAGGACTGTGCCTTCCCTCCACAATTCTGGCTCCACCCCCTGTGGTGCGTCTGATGTCCCTGGCCTGTCCTGTGAATAGAAGAGAGTAGATGAGCAAAACAAAGTTCTCAAGGGTTCCTGAACCAGTTGTATCTGGTTTTCCCCTTGCCCTACAGAGTAGATAAAGGGAAATGCTGTATAAAAGAGGGGGCTGTGACCCCATGAAGATGTTCTGCTTTTGGATCCTGATTGCTGCCGGGCGTGCTGCTGCTGGGGCCCAGGAGGACTTGCCAGGAGAGCTGCCTCCCTGTGCCCAGCTATGCTCTGGAACCTTTTGCCTTTATTTTCTTGTTAACAGACTTTTGGAACCATTTGCCCCAGGACTTAGGGTCCATCTAGCGCCTGGAAGTGCTATCCTTTAATTGCCCTTGCAGCACTGAGTGGCAACGTGTCCTGAAGGAATCCCGACGTAAGGATTCCCTCCATTTATGCTTAGATGGCCAGTGCCCACCCCGCTTTGGCATTATTTCAAATAGCGGGAGCCTACTCCGCTTTATAGTGCTTTTGGTCGGCGGGTGCCCACACCGTTTATTTTTATATTTAAATTGCGGGTGCCCACTCCGCATGGCCGCTGGTTTATTTTTTGAAAGACGCGGGTGCCCACCCCGCAATTGCCGCCGAGATCGGGAATCACCGCCACGACCCGATCTGTCCCACAGGAAGCCAGACGCATCCGCCTGACTGTGGGCGGGACCTCGCGGGTGCCAATTCCGCCTTCCAGGAGAAGACGCCGGGAAGCAAGGGGAAGCGTGGCTGCGGGTGTGGAGGAGGACGGGAGCCCACCCAGCCTCCGCAAGACTCTACCAGGAGCCTCGCCGGCTCCAATTGAAGTCCCGGTCCCAGAAGAGGGACCAGGCGAAGAGGAGTCCCTGCCAGGAAGAGCCGGTGAGTGAAGCGGGCTGAGGGGGAGTAAAGTCGAGGCACCACGCCGATGCCTCTCGCCAGAGCAGCCCCGCTTGACAGGGCTGCTCCAACGGGGTTATGATTGCCTTAGAGTCCGCGCGGCTCCAACGATGGGGCAGAAGTTATTTAAAGGTCCCGTGTGGGTGCTGAGTAAGGCACGGAGCCAGTTCTGAGTGGCCCCCGCCTGATAGGGGGGCTGCTCCAACGTGGGCCATGTTTGTTTCAGAGCCTACGTGGCTCCAACATGGGGCACAGTGATTTTCAGAGCCTATGTGGCTCCAACATTTGGCCTCATTATTCTTAGGGCCGAGAGTGCTCCAACGTGGGGGCAATATTTGTTTTAAGAGGGCCCGATGGCCCGTGCCCCTCCCTTGGACATTTCCTACAGCTGACCCAGGTGGCTAGAGGGCAGCTGCAACGGTTGTCGCATTTCTGCGGGGGGCACATGGAGTCCAGAGGCACAGTGGTGCCCACGCTCTTGCTGATCCCAGCTGCCCTGCATTTTTGCACAGTTATTGAGAGAGTCCCTGAGAGGGACAAAGGTGGCACAGAGGTGCCAGGCCTTCCCCATTATTTACAGTTGCGCAGCACGTAGTGCCAGCTGCACCGTTTAGGCGCACAGTTCTTTGGGGGGCATGTTTTGAGTAAGGAGTGAGATGCACTCCGTTGCCCCATACCTTCTAAGCTGCCCAGCAATTAGTGGGCAGCTGCTACGTTTAGGTTTGCGCAGTTGCACGCCCTTGACTTTCGCTGCTTAGGCAGCGCGCCCTGACTTTCGGGACACAGGGCATTTGAGCCCCCTTTTTGGGATGGCCAGTTGGCCAGGGGGACTGTGAGGGTTGTAGGGCGCCAGGCCCTACTGTGATTTTGGGTGCTAGGAAATGTGATTCATGTAGAATGATTTGCGCACCCTGTGTTATACCTCTAAATGTGGTCTTTTATGATTATGAGGTCATTTTGCATATCATGGTTTATGCTAGTGAGAGTATGTCTCTCTGTGTTATTTATGCCCCTAATGTGAGTTGCGCTTAGGAGGTTAGGGTCTAATGTGTTTAGACTTGTGAGAGGATTGCATAATGTGTTTATGCTGGTGAGGTTGGCGCAGAATATAATTTGCGCCTGATGTGATACTGTGCATAATGTAGTTTATTACAGGGTGATGCTAAGTACAGTAATTACCAGTGGTTGCAGGTTGTACGTTTATGATCTGCTTTACTTTTACTAAGTTCGCTTTGTGATGGTTCTGACAGTGGTCCATGTGGCCCTTTCATGTGTACATAATCCCTTGTAAATATTGCCCAGTGCCAGTTGGCACAGTGTATATTGTGTGATTACTATTCTAATGTGTTATGAGAATACAAAGGCTATTTTTGATATAACCTTGTGTGGAGTTCCTTTTGCGGTGTGCCTGGGATGTTGTTGCTGTGTGCGTGCGCAAATGCTTTACACATGGCCTCCGGGATAAGCCTGACTGCTCGTGCCAAGCTACCAAGGGAGTGAGCAGGGGTTATCTTTGGCGTGTAACTCTTTTGCCCTGACTAGAGTGGTGGTTTCTGCCTGGCTTTGGCGCAAGCCTTAGCCAACCAGAAATCCCATTTCTAACAGTTATAATAAATCTGTGCACACCATTGCATAGCATTTATTATCACTATTCCAAATATACCAAACTTGACCACGCTGCTCCTCTCATATCAGGAATTCCCATTGAAACACTTATCAGGGAATCCCCAATGCATTCCAATGGAAAGGCAGCCTCACAGTAGTGAGAAACCAAAATGGCTGTTTGTCACTACCACGACATGTCACACACTTATGGTACATGTCCTACCTTTTACCTACAAAGCACCCTGCCCATAGAGCTAGCTAGGGCCTTCCTTAGGGGTGACTGATATGCAGTCAAAGGGGGGTCACAGACATGGCACACACTTTAGGTGCCACGTCACAGCGGTACTATCACTGCACGCACAGGCCCTGTAATGGCAGAGGCCTGAGTTAGGTTTGAAAAAGCTACTTTTGGCTGGCAATCAGCGTTGCAAGCCCACCAGTAGCATTTAATTTACCAGCCATGGGTATATGAGATACCACTCTACAAGGGACTGACAGGTAAATTAAATATGCCAAACAGGTGTAGAACAATTCTTACCATATTTATTACAGAGAGCACCCACACTTTACACTGAACAGCAGTGTTAAAGTGCCCAGAGTCATGAAAACAGCAACAACATGTGAGAAAAAAGGCTAGAAAGAAGGCAAAATGTTCGGGGGTGACCCTGCAAAAAGGGCCAAGTCCAACAGTTGCAAACCTGGGGATGCATCAAAATTGCACTTCTCCCAGACCTAGGCGAAGCAAGAAGAAATATCTTTATTTCTCCTCATTACTTCCTTTTTGTATGTGTTGAATTCTGCATCACACATAGAACCAGGAAAATGCTTTAATGGATCGTTTTTGGGCAGAAAGCTGTCCCTACCTGCACAAAAACGATTCTGCTCATAACACATGCCCTCCAAAAATTTGTAATTTTCACAAAAGAAATTAGAATGTATTTAATGTAAACAACATTGAGAACACCATAGTTTAAATTGTGTAGACACATGCATATATTCTAGTTATTCTGTAATGGCGTTAAATAAAGTAAATGCTGCCATATTTAGGAAAAAGGATTATTAGACAGGGATCATGCGAGTCCTTCCCAAATAATAAATCCAAAATATTTTCTCGTCCAATATACAAGTTCAAGAAAAGAAACCTGGGCTTAAACCCTGGGAGCTGTCTATTAAGGGACAGAAATGCAATTGGAGCTCCACAAGGTAAAGAGAATGACCTTGCCTTTAAAGGGTTTTCGACGCCGTACAGGCTCCTCCATGGAGGTCCTGGATGTCACTCAATCTACATGTCAAGCATGTATGCCAGGGTTTATTCCAAAACCCAAAAAGAAAAATATTCTCAATTAGTTCTCCTTGCTTGAAGGTGGAATCTCAAAAAAAAAAGATTATTACACAGCTCCCAATTTAGTAGGAGAAAATGGGACTGTACATGACTCCGTTCGACAAACCTTGATGGGAGATATTTTGTTGTGTTACATCGTGGATTAAACAATAATCCCAACTATGAATACAAAAATAGGCACCATGACCTTTAATGATACACATGATTATTATGATTTTTAATGACTGAAGCAAAACCAGATACTACTAAATTGTTATCAGAAGACTTGCTTACTTCAGACCAATCGTTATTGAACTCTACATCAGTATTGGAACGCAGGGCCTCTGTCACCGCTGCAAATCATCAATCCACTCCTTTTTAATATGCTGTTCTCAATTCACTCTGTGATATCTTCATTAGTTACAACTGATTAATAAAGAGCGAAAGGCTCAAGAACAATCCTCACCGACCCTCACATTAATTCTGAGATAATAAACCGATAATACTCCTGTGCAAGCAATGAGCAAACCTAATGACATTCCACTCACTAGACTGATGGAATGTACTCTGGCAATTCTCGCAGATCAAGGGTCGCAACTTCTACTAATGACTCACTGATAATTGAGATAACTGATAATACTTTGATGGATACAAAAGATCTTTTGGCAACTCCTACAATCCAAGGTATGTTTAAAATAGGGAGTCCTCCGATATTAGAAAACAAACTAAATAAATGACTCCCTGTTGAGACGCCTGAAAAGGGAAATAGGAACCCAGAACTGGAATCTTTAAACAATACAAGAACAAGCCTAAGGGAAAGAAAAAGGAGGATACATTAATTATTTCCACAGTGGGTGGTTCAAAAAACCTCTCCCAAAAGAAGAACTAATGCGCCAAATTACGAAGAATAAAGAGGAACCCACAAAAATTTGAATTTTATGAATTTGTTCCAATCAGATATCATACCTAACCTGCAGTGCTCTAATCAGGATGTTAACTCAGTATATGATCCCTCATCCAACGTAAAAATTCTGGCAACTATACATACATGAAATGATAATTGGACTTTACATCCTAACAATATAAGCAGGAATGGCTCCTTTAAGCACTTATCCAAAATTAATATCTTAGCAAGTGCGGGAAATTCTATTTTGAATCTAAATGACAATATGTTCTCGCCCCCCTCTCCCCCCCCCCAGAGATGACCTGCCAATCTGGACAAGTGAATCTACCAGCTCAAACTTACATTTTAACAATTCATTCAAAACATCAGCACATATTTTAATATTTACTGAGCTTTCCAACTCCAAGTGAGCATTCATTTTTGAATTGTCAGGCTATTTTGAATCTTTTGGGGAATATTTATGATTTCAGGTGTATTACCACAAATGACATTGAACTAGTGGAGTTGAATTCATATGCTATAAGTGGGCAGAAACTCCGGGAGTCAAGTGTACTTCTTTTATTGTAAGTCAGTTTCCTCCCTAACACCTGTACACTCCTAAATCTCACAGTGCACTGTTCGCAGGGAAATCGAACACGGCAACACAACATTTTACCCTGAAGAAGGCTGGTGTGCTATGCAGGGCTGTGTCAGTCAAGGGAAATGAGCAGTCCCCTCTTCGTCAAACCACATCCAAAATAGTTCCGGACTAGCTCCTCTGCTCCTCCTCTGAGTGGGCTGATGGCAGGGTGGCTACACTGTGCCCAAGTATAAAACGTCACTCTTCTTCACGTTGTGCTTTACACATAATTACGAATGAATAATTTTCAACTTAATAAAGTTCCTCAACTCTCCTGTACAGCCATTCCTGAGAGAGGATGAGTCACAACACTCACACACAGGCTTCCTGTCAAAAGATCCAAGCCATTGTTTCTTCTCTGGGAGCAGTTTTCACACCACATTAAGCAAGGAGCACTGATGGAGGCATCTGCTGGCAGTCTAATGCGAATTGACCTACTGGAGCTCTAGGTTAGCAGAATCTAACTTTTTAAAAGTTTATTTTCCTGTTTATTTATCAAAAGTCCAACTTCATTATTAAATTGGATTTTTTAATAAATATTTTTTAAGACTTGGTTTAGTTATTTATGTATCTCATCCCAAACCAAAGTTAGCCAAATAGTATTTTTATTGCAGTTTTGTTTTTTCTCATAGGAGCAGCTACAAGTACAGCAAAATTAGCTTTTGGGCGCTAATCACTGTAGGAACATGCCAACATGATGTTCTTTTGTGTTTACTTTTAACTACTAGGCACCTTACCTTCTCGGCTCCAAGACCTGCCTAGAGGTGACTTATTTAGTAATTAAAAGGAAGGATGGCGTTCTTCCTCTCAAAAAGGGTTATTTAATAGGTTAATCTGCAGGCTTACAAGCTGCAGCAGTCATGCTACACAAGGAGAACTGAAAACATATTTTCTTTGTCAGCCTAGTGTATGACACAATAAAAACTGCAGTCCACAGGTGACATTGCATTTGCCATACCATTGCTGTATTTTCCTTTTCCATATACTATGACCTTACTAGAATGTTTGATACGCCAACTCAGGATTAGCTGATGTTACCATTCTCTCGGGAAAAGTAGACCATACACTGGGGAGTGGACAGAAGTATCCTTGTGTGCAGGGGTTAAATGGCAGTCAGCAAAAAATGGGTTTGAGCATGCAAAATGGCTTATTGTATATTGTATAAGCGGTCAGGATTAACTTATGTTAGGGTACGGGGTTTTATATAGTGCATAGCTGCCCCAGCAGAGGGGTGTCCCAGCGCTGACCGGCATGAAATTGAGGGGCTGCAGAAAGGGGGCAGATCCTAAGTCGAAAAGCCAGATAGCTGTCCATACTGCGGATGCGCACCGGGAGAGAGTTCCCAAGTTTAGCCGCCACAGTGCAGAATGAACGTCCTCCTGCACGCACCTTCCTCACCCGAGGGACAACTGCCAGATGCTGGCCCATAGATCGAAGTTGGCGACTAGGTGTATAAGGTGAGAGCAGGTTTGCCAGAATGCTAGGGGAGGAGAGATTCATAATTTTGAAGGCAATGTAGAGGGACTTGAACTTGACGCGCCTAGCCACCGGCAACCAATGGAGTTGGTGGATGGTGTTGGTCATGGAACGGGATCTAGGAAGGCCAAGGAGAGTTCTAGCAGCCGCATTTTGAACCCTCTGCAACCGTAGAATTTCAGCCTTGCTAAGCCCCAGGTAAAGAGAGCTGGCATAATCTAACCTAGACATGATGGTGGCCTGGATGATGACTTGACGAGTGGAAGGATCGAAGAAACCTAGCAACGGTTTAAGTCCAAACAGGAGTCCAAAGCAGGTCCCTGCAACTTTTTTTGTTTGGGCCTGGAAACAGAGGGCCGAGTCTACCGATACAACCAGATTTTAAACCACCCATTTGGGGGCGGTAGCACATCCCAGGAACGCCGGCCACCAGCGCTCGTTCTACAGCTCAGAGTCTTTCCCTACCAGCAAAACCTCAGATTTGCTGGAGTTAAGCTGGAGACAGTTAGCAGACATCCACTCCGCAACAGCTGCAAGATTGCTCCACAACTTGAGAGCATCCTGCATGGAGCCGTCGGAGAGTGCTACTACCAACTGAGTATCATCAGCATATGATATTGCCGCTAGTCCTCTGCTCCTGGTCACCGCCGCCAACGGTTGGACATACAGATTAAATAGCGTAGGGCTCAACGCTGAGCCCTGTGTAACCTCTTGTTTCACAGTGTGCATCAAGAGGCAAAAGGGGGGCCTCCACCTGGAAGGTTCTCTCAGCAAGGAAGGAGGCGAACCATGCCAGGGCCGAGCTCTCGATTCCAGCCTCCTCCAACCGTTGTAGCAAGATCTGGTGTGATTCCGTATCAAACGCGGCGCTGAGATCTGATAAAATCAGCACCGAAGTGCGTCAGGCATCTAAGGCTGCCCTCATATGTTCACTCACAGCCAGGAGAGCAGACTCTGTGCTGTGATCCGGGCAAAAACCATTCTGAGAAGTATTGAGCGTGCTGTTGTTTAGAGACAATGTGTAAAGTATTTATGCAGTACTCAAACAGAAATAAACTGAAATTACAACACAAGGAAAATCCCAAACCAATTTTATAAAATAGAGATTGTTTTAATAAATAAAATTACACCAAAACAACAGTGCAATAAGTAGGATTGCAGTTATTAATTTTCAATGTTTAAGGTTCAAAATAGTGTCAAAAAGCATTAAGCGCCAACCGCAGTTGTCTGGTTGTGCTTCCCGGAGTCAAAGACAAAAATTAAGGCCAACTGCAATGCAGGACAGATACAGGGACCATGTTTGTCCTGCTGAAAAGTGTTACATTTGGACTTAGGGCCTGATTTAGATCTTGGCGGATGGGTTTCTCTGTCACAACAGTGACGGATATCCCGTCCTTCGAAATATAAATCCTATAGGATATAACGGGATTTATATTTTGGTGGATGGAATATCCGTCACCGTTGTGATGGAGTAACCCGTCTATCAAGAACTAAATCAGGCCCTTTGTCTCTGGAATGGAAATCAAAAGTCCTCAGTGGGGCAAGGAAGCAGGCTGTGGCCGAAAAAGGCTCCAATTCATTGGATAGCCACTGGCAAGATCTCAGTGAAGATGTAGACTTTAGGTGGGAAGATACAAGCAGGAGAAATCTGAATTTTGTGCCCAGAGAAGGTGCCTTTGTGGCTGGATACTTTTTCACCTTGGCCCAGGAAGAATATATTCGTTCAGTCTTATGCAATTTTTTAAACCTTAGATTCTTACAGCGGAGAATAAATGCAGGCTGTAGCCGAAGAAGGATGAATGAGGCCAGATACCTTCTTTGTGAATTCCAGATGGATCGGAGTTGCTGCTGCTGAGAAGAAAATAGCAGAACCAACCTGAATTTTTGCCCAGTGGCGATACACCTTCTGCGGATCAGCTCCACAGGTTGGATCCAGTCCCCTCTCAGAGCAAAAAGTTGTCAGAAAGTCCCAGGTTTCAGTAAACTTCAGGAGGAGTACACTTTGAAACCAGGTAATGGTCCAGCACCTTAGGGATAGCACTTGGGATTAAAGACTCACACCAGCAGCAAGATCCACAGCAGATTCAGTTGGATCTGATTAGCAGGACGTTATAGAAAAAGCCTAAGGACGCCTATTGTGCCCCTGTAGCACAAACAGAAGGTCTGCCAAATGACCCTTAAAGTGACGTCTGGGGTCCTGGGCTCAAGGCAAGCAGGTCCAGTCTTCCTTCGGGTTCTTCAGATAGCAAGGAAGTCCTTCTTCTGATTCTTCTTGGTCCCAGGAGTGCTCTGATGAAGGTAATGGGGTTGCCACATATATGCCCAGAGTCAGTTTGAGGGTGGAAGAAACCACTGGCTACTCCCTCACCAATTCCAGTGAAAGTTAGGCACCCTTTGAAGCTAAGGAAGGCACTGGGCACAGCCCCCCCCAGGCCATCTTGGTCAAGGAAGAAAAACACCCCTCCACTTGAAAGCCTTTTATCCACTGTTTGGGGAAAATCCACATCTTACCATAGGGGAGCAACCAACAATCAGTTGACACTGGACACTGGCAGATAGACCCTTTTGGCTTAGGCAGAGAAATTACAACTTTCTAAAGGTGTCATTTCTAAACCGGTATTAAAAAATTCAACTTGACTATTTTGAGATTTCACATTATTATTAAAATGAGTACTTAAATCATGTTTGTAGCTGCTCCCAAACTAAACTTAAGTATTATAAGTAGATATAATGGAACCCAATGTTTTCCTTGACCCAGTGAAAAATGACTTTGGGGAGTTTATACTTCCAGGACATGGAAAACATTTCATATGAATATCTTACCTTTTAAATGCCATTCACCCTGATCAATGGCCAATTGGCATTTAAGGCCTATATTGAGGGTGAATTCTTAGTAGTAAAAAGGAAGGTTTAGACATGACAAAAGGTTTCTTTTTGTAGGTCGAAGCAGCAGTTTAATGAATACCCAGGCCTAAAGACATGTTTTATAGTGCTAGTTTAGTGGGTGGCAGAATGAGTGCTGCAGCTCACTAGTAGCCCTGGGAACATTTACAACAATGTGCTAGGAACGCATAAGTAAATTAAATGTGGCAGTTAGGACTATGTCAATTTTACCATTTTTAAAAGAGAAAGCACAAGCACTTTGCCAGTGGTTAGCTGGGTTAGAGACTGCAGAGCTCCACAGGCAATAAAAACGGGTTCAGTTAAAGAAGGCAAACATCTGGGGAATACCACACAAACGATGGTCATTTCCAACAAGAAGGAAAAACTCATTCTCGTTACCACTGTTTAAACTGCAGATGTTACTATGGTCTGTGCTCTTCTTTTTCTCTCATCTAATTCAAAGGTGGCCATCCACTATTCTAAGCATGCTGTTGGTGTTGTAATATCGATCGTAAGTGTAGAGAACACTGGCATATATTTAGAGCTGTATGGATTGGGAGTCACTGCAGTAAATAACGATAGGCTATTATAGAAATATGTCAGTTTAATTCTGCGTGCAGGCCCTTTTGGAATTAATTTATAGACACAGTACTTCAGGCTTTTTTTCGACCCTGAATCTTTATGCATGTTCTGTTTGCAGAGCCTGCTGATGTACAATCTGCAGTACCTCCTGATACTGTTTAACAACTGTTAAATAGGAGCTGGCACCTGCTGTTACCTTTAACTTATCATCTGGTGCAAACCTAATTGCGTTCATGTTATTGCTTACAATATGATGCGCACAGCACACAGTAATAGGTATAATTTCTTGCTAATTACGCCTCCTGGAGATCAGTATCTATTTGCTTGTCCAAATGTGTTTGCACTTTGTCAAAGAAATCTCCTTGCCAACAGCCGTATCACACTGTTCACATTCTAGTCAGGTTACAAACTCCTTCTAAATGCTTTGAGATTTCTCCCCTCCACCCCTGGCAGCAGGCACATGTATTCAGAAATGGTGTGGGATGTGTTTACTTGAATATCGGACAGATATATTAAGCACAGTTCATCATATGCAGGTCATATCTATCCTGCAGTAGTCTGACTATTACTCCAAAGCTGTTTTAATGCAGTTCGACATAAAGGGCCTCATTTACGAGCATTTATGAGCCCCTGGAACGTCACTTCACCTTGCTTTCATGGCCTTGTATATATGTACCACTTTCATGCAGAACACTATATGAAAGGGGAATTCCATGAGTGTTTCTGTGGGTGTTTCAACACCACACCCATGGAATCTGAAGCATTCTCAGATTTAAGAAAATTTGCAACAAGCAGACATTTTTTCATTTCTCTTTGTTTTTTTGCAGTACGCATAGAAAGAGGAAATCGCCTGAATTAATTGATTTTGTGTGGGAATGTGTCCCTTCCTGCACAAAACCAATCAACCCCACGACGCAGGCACCCTTGCACCATGATGCAAGGGTGCCTGTGTTGGTGCATGGCAGCCCATTGTGCGCCAGCGCAGGGGAAAAGGACAGGGATGCACCGTTTCTCATAGATACGGCACATTCCTGCCCGTAGGGCAGTGCATCAAGATTCCTTGTGGCGCTACCCTACGTCAAAACCTCATAAATAAGGCGCAAAATTTGCAATAAGAAAAACATATTGTGCTGTTGGAAATATGGTTGACTTTCAGATGGATATTGTGACGTATATATTATTGTAGAACACTAATGGCGGGAATGGTGCTTATAATGCAATAAACATGTGCTAATTGGAAGTAACTTTCCATTATTTGTTAGTGTACCGTAAGTAAGCACACATGAATCACAAGGTTCTGTGACTATCTTCAGCTTATGTGTATTGCAATAAAAGCAGGAACAGCAGGCAGTAACCCACGTTGGTGGTCCACAAGCCGCAGCAAAAGGTATGACCCATACAAGAGGCTAATCAGAATTTTCCTAACACAAGACTCTATTCTAATTGGTCGAAATGCTGTCCTATATGATGTATGAACAACTTGCTGTTAAACACATCTAATTAGCCATTCTTGGAATTGAAACTTAACTTATAGGTTTCTTTTTTCGGAGCCTTCTTAATGACTGCTGGTAGCCATTCAGAACAGATTTTAGTAGCTCATGTCGCCATTTAAAAAGCAGGGCTGCGCATGCATCCTGAACACAATATTTTCCATTTTCTAAAAACAAATTCTACCACATAGTGTAGTATTGGTGATCCCAGTCACCACAAAAAATACCCTTTATCAAGCATCTTCCATGTGTTGACTATCAGGAACACCAGGGGAATAATCCAGATAGTCAGAATCAGATTAGAAGGTGAATGGTGAGATGAGGGGAGAAGCCAACAGTTGCTTTCTGCAACCATTAGCTTGCTCTCTCATTGTGACTGTGTTTTGCCATGCCTTTTTTACTATCCACATGCCACTTTTCGAGCGAGGGGGGACTTCTCAAGTGGCAACGGAGGATGGGCATCAACAATGTGCCCCGACGCGCCCCCCATCAGGGACTCTAAGAAATAATTGCCCCCAACGTTGGAGCGGCCCACAACGGCGGGACTGCTTAGGCACATGCAGCATGTCTGCCTGGGTGTCTCGTGAGCATCAGTAACAAAAGAAAGAACGGCCTCGGCCTCACTCACCTGAGTTCCATTGGAGACTCCTCCGGTCCCGGGTTGCATGAGTGGGAGAGCCCCTACTCCTCGGGGACTCTCTCTCCTTCTCTTTGGTTTGCAAGTGCAGGGTGGGCTCACACCAGGCTTCTGCTGCACACAGGGCTCTCCCTTCGCCATAGGAGCCACACTGGCTTGCCTCAGCACTTCTCCTCCTTTCCGGTGGCACGCAACAGGCCCCGCCCACAACCAGGCAGCTTGCCTGGCTTCCGGGTCGCCCCGTGAGGATTTCCAAATGCGGGTTGGGCACCCACTTGCTAAAGTAACATCAGCAATGCGAGGTGGGAACTCGCGAGGTAAATAAAATCCAAAAGCGGGGTGGGCACCCGCTATAAAATAAAGATAATTTGCGGCATAAAAGCGGGGTGGGCTCCCGCTTCTCTCCCCTCCATTAGGGGGAATCCCCACATCAGTATTCCCTCTGGAAAGATCGCAGCTCAGCGCTGCGGAGCGCTCGTGCTCCTTTTCTATGGCAGATCCAAATTAAGTGCTCACAGGGCGCAAGAGGACCCAATAAGTCCTTAGGGATCAAGAGGGCAATGCTGGGCCCAGGGAGGCAAGCCCTCATGGCAGTTCCTCCTGGGCCCCAGCAGCAGCACGCCTCAGCAAGTACAGGAACAGCACCAGCATACCATACATGGAGTTCCTGCCCCTATATTTATTCCACTTCTCTCCTTTGTCTGCAGTGTAGGGTTTGGAGGAACCAGATGTAACAGTTTCAGGGGGGATTTGGAGCACTTTGTTTACCAAGCTCCTCTTCCCCTTTGTCAGGTGGGGGCTAGTTGATCAGACACACCACAGGGGGCGGAGCCAGCATTGTCCAGGCTAGGCAGGCACATCCTATTCAGGGTCAGGGGACTGCTCCTCCCACTTCTCCAAATACAGATGTCCCATACAGCCTAGTGCTGACTCACCCTGCCCCTCCTGGAGCCACACACACCTCCCAGACCCTGTCACTCAAAAGCCAGACATGCAATTCACATCAGGCAGGCAGACACATAGCACACAGAAAAGCCAACTTCTAAAAGTGACATTTCTCAAATAGTTATAATAAATCTGCGCACACCATTGCGCAGCATTTATTATGACAATTCCAAATATACTAAATTTGACCACCCTGCTCCTGCCGTATCAGGATGTACAAATGACATACTGATCAGGGAATCCCCAATGCATTCCTATGGGAGGGCAGGCCAATTCTACCAAAGGTACACAGAGAGCGCACGCACTTTACACTGGACAGCAGTGCTAAAGTGCCCAGAGGCCTAAAACCACCAACACCATGTCAGAAATAAGGCAGGGAGAAAGGCAAAAAGTTCAGGGATGACCCTGCAAAAAGGGCCAAGTCCAACAGTAATCTTCCTGTAATACTACACGTGTACGTCCTCGCCACTTCAGTTACTCCTCAACTCCTATCTATTCTCCTTACTCTGTGACCAGCAGTGGTATCCTACTTTGCTCTGTCTGCCATGATCCTAAATTCAAATATTACAGTTTGGGATTTCCCAAAATTCGATTTTTCACAATTTTCAAAATATGGTTCGATGGACGAAATACTAATTTACAAATAGCAACACATTATGCAGACATAGAGAGTCGTGATGTAACTTCACATTCTCCGAACTCTTATCAAGAACATTATTCATGGATACAAATATCTACTGAAAAGAAGCATAATACAGTGACAGTATAATGTCAAAACATGCACAACAAAGAAAGTAGCATTGGCCTACAACATCTCCCCCTTTACAATAAAAAGAAACACTGGAATACCATCCAAAAACAAAATAAATTTGAAAAATATACAGTGAACACATTAAAATCAATATGCAATGGGTAGAGAATGAGAAGAAAACACAGTACTCCTTCATTAGCTTTCTAGGTTTATGTGAGATGTTGTAGTTTTTGTCAAGATATGCTCCGCAGGATCCTGTTGCAGCAAATAAGGGTCCACCTCCTGAAATCACCAACACCCCGACACAGCACACGGGGTGTTCGAGGGATCAGGCGAGGGAAAGGAAAGGGAAGGGACAGCAGGGAAAGGAGCCTGAAACAACAAACAACAAAAGATATAAACAGAGCTTAATACATGCTACTCTCATATGTTCTCACTAACCCCTCTTGTACCTTCTCAGGGAACTGAACACACTCTCAGTTCAGTAGAACCATCAGGACCCTTCTCCTACTGGGTTTTCTGCCTGTAAATCAGAGAAGTCGCACAATTAGCATGACCTGTCGCACAAATCGTCTTTGACACTGTAAGGGCTTGTCTCCTCCTCACACCATCAAGCGCACTGGAAGCCTATGGAAACGTTCGGTCTGGGATATATATATATACAATGTAAAATAGGTGAAATGTCACAAAAGGACCTCTTGATAGCTACTGTGAAAAATCTCGAGTCCCTTCCTTCCCTGAGACATCAAATCATAAGCAAAAAGCAAAACAGAAAAGAGTAATCCATTGATACGGTAATTTGTGGTTGTCTACCACCACATTCCGCTCTTTGAGATAGTTTGTAATACGGCAACGCGCGGTTCCAATCACCACAGCGCTCCGCTTTTGCACACACACAAGTAATCCCAACATGCGATTGAAAACGATAACGTGCAGTAGAGTACCACTACGCTTCGCTTTAAGAAATGTCTGAAAAGCCACACCTGAAGCCAAAATGTCAAACAAAGATACTCCCCAGAAAACCTCCCACCAAACACAGCAATGCGTAGCAGCCAACTACTGCATTCCACTTTGGGAGCGAAAAGGTGAACAACCCTACCGGACCGTCTTCAACCTCCGTGTAGTTACGGACACGCTAGGCAGGCGTGGTTACTCTTATCCTGACAGTTTGCTTTGAGGATTAAAATGACAGAAGGTTATAAAGTATATGAACTTACTGGAGACGACTGATGTTATAAAGTGTATGTACTTACTGGAGGCGACTGAGTCCACATTACCAGTTTGCAGAGCTGCAAATGTTATTATCGAAGCAGACACAAGAAATAGTTGTGTGTATCACTGATAAGCATAGTAGATTAGATGCAAATTGTACAACATTTCAAATAAAGTATTGTGAAGCTTTTTTTTTTTACAAAGTTTTATATAGCGCGACCCTGACCCGCAGGTGTAGGGTATCAGAGCGCTTTACATAGCGCTAGTTGCGTTACATGAGGACACATTCATTTTTGTTGGGCACGGGGAGATTAAGTGATTTGCCCAGAATCACAATATGTTCAGCGTCACTGCCGAGACTCCTCAGATTCGAGGTCAAGCACCCTAGATGTTAGGCCAACTCCTCCCCCCAACTCCTCTCCTCTTTGACGCTTGAGTGCATATGACCAATACAAGTATCATGGCCAGTGCAATTGATAATATATAGGCCTTACTGTTTTCAGTTGCTATTTGTTGTTGTGTGAGAACGTGGTTCATTAGTTGGTGTGGATTGGTGTCCACCATAAGTAATATAGTCAAAATCTTGCTAGGTCCTGTAAAGATCTCAGTCATTCAAACAGGCCAAACTTAGAAAAAATGTGTAAACATTTAGAACTGCTAATAAACACAATGACAGAAATATAACAGAAATATAGTAAGGGTAACTGGAGATATGATTTTTTAATGACTTAAGTTAAAATAGTGCCTAAAAGCACAAAGTGCAAATGAAAGTCAATGGTCGTGATTGACTGAGCCCTGGGCATGATTTGCCGCTGACTGCAATGGAGCGTTGGTCAGATACTCCAGGTAGATTGGCCCTGCCGGGGCCTGGAAGTAGGGAAGTTCTAAAAGGTTTTTGAGTCCCAATGTGAAAGGAACTTTGGGCCTGATTTAGAGTTTGGTAGATTGAGGTTAAACCGTTGGTATGGGAGAGCACTTTACTCCCACCAAATTTAGTGGTGTCTGCCGGCCTAGTGGACCTGTCTTTATAATGGTGAGAACCACCATTACAACAGTTCCTGTTAATTTATTAAAAGTTTGACAGATGGCTCATCAACATAACAGTACAGTCCGTCAAACTTTTAACATGTTTTAGCATTTCCAAAAATAAAATCCCAAAGCTGGATTTTGTTGTAAATACAAAAACGAATTCCCACCACTCCAGAGAGTTGTATTCGATGTGTAGGTCATTTTGTAGTTTTTCTGGCCCTTCCTGCCGTGTTTCACCCGGCAATGAAGGACAATGAAAATGGATATTTGACTGTCCACTCTAAATTGGAGAGACGGTCGAATGTCAAAACCTCCGATGGCCTGGAAGGCCACCAGAGGTGTAGGTCAGCGACTAAAATAGAGTAGTCTCCATCTCTGACAAATGTATGTTTTGCCCATCTGTAAATAAGGCTGGTAGGCCTTCAGTTTGGCAGAGAGGGTACTCGGTCTCCATTGCAAAAGAGTACCCTCTTCTTCAAACTCTAAATCAGCCTATTTGTTGTGTTTCTGGAGAGAAACTCTTCTCAGCATGGGACAATCCTGCCTGACTCCATGGAGCTACCTATCAAATGCTTTCCGTGGTCAACCCCTTTGTAGCTCTGAATGAATTGTTTTGAAAAAGTTCCCAAAATTCTTTAGCACCCAAACAACCATAGTAGTACATGTCCAAGGACCCCACAAACCTCAGTGGGAGCTTCAAGAGACCCCCAGGCAAAGGCCAACAGCACACTCGAATCCAGGCCTACTTGCCACTACTCAGCTATGATACTTCACAGGAATGTCCTCTTCAACTTTTTTATGTTCCTGGGGCCACCAAGGGGATCGGCCTTATGTTCCTTGGAGATCTTTCTGTCCTTGGATTTCAAGTGGAAGGTGGTCCAACCATCTCAGGTCATTCTTACAGGTGACAGATGCCAAGTGCAGTAGATTAAGTCTGTCTGGTATCTGTTCACAAGTCCAATAGTCTTCTGAAAAAGGCTAGCTTGGGGTCCAGCTTTGTATGACTCACATGCCTGTGGGTGGGGGACACTCTAAAACACTCCTAGTCCATCTTGGACCAATGGAGTAAAGGTTACTCTGTCCTACCTACTTTTGCAGTAGTTCTTGTTTGCTTTATTGCAAACAGGCCCAGAGTGAAATGTGTAACAGCATTTTCAAGATGGCTAAGCCTTCAGCCACATTAAATTTGGGCTCTGCGAGCTAGGTGTGTGTGTAGGAGGAGTGTGGTCTTGTAATCCTAGCTTCCTCCCACATCTAACACTAAAATCCAGATTGAAGCAGGCACTGTATCCACAACAAACTCAGAGACAGAAGTCTTTTACGACAAAAGCAGGGACCTTCAGCAACCAGACAGGTGATACACAAGAATGATCCTGGCATACTGTTTGCTCCCTTTGCAAGGTACAACACCTTTACAGGTGCTTCAGAGAGACCAGCCATGCAGGATTTGAAACTGATGTGTCAACAGGAGGGTTACACCCTCCACCTTGCATATTCTATTGAGCTCATATGAGTGGCTCTGCCCATTCAGGCCACTCTATTGCGAGCTTCTGGGAAGAATTGCACAACTCATTCAAGGCTGAGTGTGGCTCAGGCATGTAAAGGGTAACTTTCCAAAAGTTACTTTTCCTTAATATTTAGTAAAAATCATTGACTTGGATTTGTAATAATTATTTGAAAAAGTGGTTACATGATTTTTCTGCCTGGTCGCTTTCCTGAGTTAGCAGTAGTCATTTTTCAATCTTTCTCTGTTTTCTACATAGGATAGCTAGGCCTGCAACACGTTTTTGGCATTGTTACTGTAGGGACATATTAACATTAATGATTTTTATTAATACCATTAAATGGCTGTCTCAATGCACTTGCACTTTATTTAATTCTTGTGCCACTCTAAATGAGAAAGAACCAGCCGCTATCCTTGTATAGGCGACCAATGTGGTAACCTCAGCATGCTTTTTTTAAATAGCTGATTATATTGTTTAATGTGTATTGATTCGACTTCCTCTTTACCCATATGAACCCAATCTTATTTTATTTTTTGAATTTTGTTCCTTTATATTGGAAAGGTTGAAATAACTATAAACAATAAAGCATTACTAGTATTACATTAATCTTCGACATAACCGACTTTTAAATACCATGTGCCCCACCTAGTAGGCTACAAGGCCTACATAGCAGTGGCTGCCTAATATTTAAAGAGAAATATTTACCTCTCAAAAAGGGTTGTTTTAACAGATCACACTGCAGGTCTATACTGCAGCAGTCAGGCTACAATGATTGGTCTGAAGCCATGCACTTTTGTCACATTTTTGGCTGGCACAATAGGTGGTGCAATCCACAAGTGACATTTAACTTTTCCTGCTATGGGTGCTGTTTCTACACCATATGCTATGGCCTTATAGGAGATTTAAAACTATGCTAATCGGGTATCAGACAATTCCTACATGTTTTAGAGGTCAGAGCACATATACTGGGAACTGAACAGCAGGGCCCCAGTGTGCAAAGTCTAAAAACCAGGAATACATTTTAACACAAAATGTGGTGACCACTTTAACAAGGGCATTTTCTCAAAGCTGTGAATTCTAGTGGGGGTTTTCAGTGTTTTCCAAAGTTTTCAACATTTGAAAAAATTAGTTATTGTCAATGTTTACTCTTTTGTTTGTCTTGCTGCTGTTGTCCAGTGTTTATAAATATATTTGCTTTTACTTCCTTCCTTCCTTCCCTCATTTTTCCTATTGTCAATTGTTCCCCATTTCTTTCCTGCTCCTAACTTCCTTCTTTATTCCTTTTCCTTGTCAAGATTTTTCACAGGCCATCCGACAAAGAAAACCCACACACCTCTCTCTGACATGACTTCAAGATTAAAGAGCCTCAACTCAGTGCTGCAGTGCCTTGATGAACTTACATGACATCTTATACATCCTAGCCCAGCTCATCACTACTAAGGAGAGAAGCAGGAGAATGAAGTCTGTATATGGGTTAATACGCTCCCAGACTGCATTTGCGTAGTGATATAACCTTTATTTGCATTCCACTGAGGACCTGTGCTAAACTTCCTATGCATTGCAAAGCTCACAGCCATTGGAAATCACCTGTAGAGGGCTGATACCATCATGTACTTTATGCAACATGTGTATGCAACTTATAGCCACCTTGGACCAGGGCCATCCTTGCACAAACCTTGTTCATGTGAACACCTAAAATGCAGGAGCAGCGGGGCCTTCTGCAATGTGCATCAACATTTATTATTAGGATTTCTCAGTTTTTAATGAAAACCGTTTATAACTAATAAAACGCAACCAAATGAAATATTTGCTTATCAATAGAAACCAGAGATCACTGAGTTTTTCTCCACTCTTACTGTTTTTCCATTCTGTTTTGTCAAATAGTATAAGTGCAGTGTGTACCCCTAAGCACCTTTCTGTGATGCATGCTCCTGCTATGACCCACTAAAGCCACAGGGAGACACTGAATATGCCCTTGTGACCATCTGCAAGGTCCCTGAACGGAAATAACTATTTCCCCTTCTGTTTAGGAGCATTGCTCATCTTGTAGGGCTTCATCTCACTGTTCACTGCATGTTGCTGTGTAATGAGCAGCAGTTAACACTGAGAAGTGCCTCAGTGTCAACCCAGGGCAACAACTAGCACCATGATGTCATCCTCCCTTACTGATAGTGGGGCATTGATTTTCGTTCCAAAGGTTCAGGTTTTAGGCTTGTTGCAAGTATGATCATTTTGCATATGGATACCTCTCAGAGTCATTACGTTCTGAAAAGCTGTCCGATAGGACTGCATCTCCTCATACATAAGGATCAAGAGTCAGATAAAAATCTGCAGTGACCATGCAGGGAAGGAATCCATGTGTTAACTTTACTTAAATGTGCAGTCATGAACTCATAACATGTATGAAGTATTTTAAGAGCTGTAGAAAGTTTAGCTCAAAAACATGCAGAGGCAATAACTGAGCTGTATTCCTAGTTTGTGGTGTATACAGCACACGTTCAGCAAAATGAGATACATGGACCAGTTCTGAGCCTGTGTATTAACGTGGGACACACTCCTGATGCAACCCCGAATCACCATGTTCAGCTTTGAGTTCTACTGACTGAATATCAGAATGAAGTTTGGAACATAATGTGACAAATACAAGGCTTAAGTTGAGAGGTGTGGCGCAGTGGAAAGAGTGACTGACTCCAGAGTGCAGGGCTCGCTGTTCGATCGCCTGTGGCAGCACAGCTCAGCATCATGTGACTCAGGTCAATAGCTCACTTAAACTCCCGACTGCCCCCAGCGTCTGGGTGCCCTTAAGGGTGATAATTCGTGCTTTACAAATATGAAGTTTCGAATTCTTATTTGAAGATTGAAACTTGCTAACATCACTTGTACAAACAACTGTGACCACATTGGCCAAAGGTTTATTGACTCCCGAAACAACACTTTAAAACAAATTATCAAGCACATGCACACCAGGTAGCAGTCACAAGAGATCACAATAAACAGCACAGCTGCAGCGTTTGCTATATAGTCATTAATGAGATGAAAAAATGATTGCCCCTGCAAAACAAATGAAATCTGATTGACCCCTTCCAAGTATATCTTGCACATGCCTTCTTTTCTTGAAAGTATGGGCATGTTTGAACTACTCGGATGACCAGATAGCACCAATCAGTAACTGAACCCAGAGTCTCAAAATTCAAGCATTAAGATTCCCTGTATGCCACATTACTAAAAGTCACATCTGTTTGCTTTGACGATTTCAAGGATTTCAACCTTTCCACTGGACTCAATATGTCTACCAGGGTAATATTCCCTGGTTTTTACTTTGGGAACCCTAGTCATGTCTTCTGAGGGGTAAACACCATAACCACCATGGCTTCCTAAGCATAGGGATACGTTTCATAAACTGCTTGGCTCTCCTTAGGCCTCACTCCCTTCATCCCTTGAATCACCCAATCTTCAAAAGTCAACATTATCTCTTGCACAAATCATTTCAATCATCAAATCCCAGCTGTAAATACTAAGGGAATGTTTCTTAGCTACACTCTTGTTTTTATAGTGGGCTCTTTCCTCACTTTCTTTGCCTACCATAGACTGACAGCAGTTCCTTGTGTCCACAGAATATTGGTGATGGATTAAACCCAGATCAGTTGACTGGGGGTGAGTGCTTGCAATGTTCAATACTCCGTCCATTATTTCCTTTGGTTTTTGCTTTGTTCGCCATAAGTTGGCAGGGTATGCTCAGACGTGAGTCCCTTGCTCACTTTGCCACTGGATTCAAGCAAGCCTGGCTGAAGACGGCTGAAATGCCAGAAACCCGTCCTAGGAAGCTTGTTTCCGGTCCAGGGAAGACATGGCTTGGCAGTTCGGGCTGGACTGTTCCCATGAGGCACAGGGTCAGACTGATTTGCATATGGCCATGTCTGAACTGGGGTGGCAGAGTGGGCTAAAGAACGGTGATGGATTAAACCCAGATCAGTTGACTGGGGGTGAGTGCTTGCAATGTTCAACACTCCGTCGATTATTTCCTTTGGCTTTTGCTTTGTTCGCCATAAGTTGGCAGGGTATGCTCTGACGTGAGTCCCTTGCTCACTTTGCCACTGGATTGAAGCAAGCCTGGCTGAAGACGGCTGAAATTCCAGAAACCGGTCCTAGGAAGCTTGTTTCCGGTCCAGGGAAGACATGGCTTGGCAGTTCGGGCTGGACTGTTCCCATGAGGCACAGGGTCAGACTGATTTGCATATGGCCATGTCTGACCTGGTGTGGCAGAGTGGGCTAAAGAACGGTGATGTATTAAACCCAGATCAGTTGACTGGGGGTGAGTGCTTGCAATGTTCAACACTCCGTCCATTATTTCCTTTGGTTTTTGCTTTGTTCGCCATAAGTTGGCAGGGTATGCTCAGACGTGAGTCCCTTGCTCACTTTGCCACTGGATTCAAGCAAGCCTGGCTCAAGACGGCTGAAATGCCAGAAACCGGTCCTAGGAAGCTTGTTTCCGGTCCAGGGAAGACATGGCTTGGCAGTTCGGGCTGGACTGTTCCCATGAGGCACAGGGTCAGACTGATTTGCATATGGCCATGTCTAAACTGGGGTGGCAGAGTGGGCTAAAGAACGGTGATGGATTAAACCCAGATCAGTTGACTGGGGGTGAGTGCTTGCAATATTCAACACTCCGTCCATTATTTCCTTTGGCTTTTGCTTTGTTCGCCATAAGTTGGCAGGGTATGCTCTGACGTGAGTCCCTTGCTCACTTTGCCACTGGATTGAAGCAAGCCTGGCTGAACACGGCTGAAATGCCAGAAACCGGTCCTAGGAAGCTCGTTTCCGGTCCAGGGAAGACATGGCTTGGCAGTTCGGGCTGGACTGTTCCCATGAGGCACAGGGTCAGACTGATTTGCTTATGGCCATGTCTGAACTGGGGTGGCAGAGTGGGCTAAAGAACGGTGATGGATTAAACCCAGATCAGTTGACTGGGGGTGAGTGCTTGCAATATTCAACACTCCGTCCATTATTTCCTTTGGCTTTTGCTTTGTTCGCCATAAGTTGGCAGGGTATGCTCTGACGTGAGTCCCTTGCTCACTTTGCCACTGGATTGAAGCAAGCCTGGCTGAACACGGCTGAAATGCCAGAAACCGGTCCTAGGAAGCTCGTTTCCGGTCCAGGGAAGACATGGCTTGGCAGTTCGGGCTGGACTGTTCCCATGAGGCACAGGGTCAGACTGATTTGCTTATGGCCATGTCTGAACTGGGGTGGCAGAGTGGGCTACAGAACTGTGATGGATTAAACCCAGATCAGTTGACTGGGGGTGAGTGCTTGCAATGTTCAACACTCCGTCCATTATTTCCTTTGGTTTTTGCTTTGTTCGCCATAAGTTGGCAAGGCATGCTCAGACGTGAGTCCCTTGCTCACTTTGCCACTGGATTCAAGCAAGCCTGGCTGAAGACGGCTGAAATGCCAGAAACCGGTCCTAGGAAGCTTGTTTCCGGTCCAGGGAAGACATGGCTTGGCAGTTTGGGCTGGACTGTTCCCATGAGGCACAGGGTAAGACTGATTTGCATATGGCCATGTCTGAACTGGGGTGGCAGAGTGGGCTAAAGAACAGTGATGGATTAAACCCAGATCAGTTGACTGGGGGTGAGTGCCTGCAATGTTCAACACTCCGTCCATTATTTCCTTTGGTTTTTGCTTTGTTCGCCATAAATTGGCAGGGTATGCTCAGACGTGAGTCCCTTGCTCAATTTGCCACTGGATTCAAGCAAGCCTCGCTGAAGACGGCTGAAATGCCAGAAACCGGTCCTAGGAAGCTTGTTTCCGGTCCAGGGAAGACATGGCTTGGCAGTTCGGGCTGGACTGTTCCCATGAGGCACAGGGTCAGACTGATTTGCATATGGCCATGTCTGAACTGGGGTGGCAGAGTGGGCTAAAGAACGGTGATGGATTAAACCCAGATCAGTTGACTAGGGGTGAGTGCTTGCAATGTTCAACACTCCGTCCATTATTTCCTTTGGTTTTTGCTTTGTTCGCCATAAGTTGGCAGGGTATGCTCAGACGTGAGTCCCTTGCTCACTTTGCCACTGGATTCAAGCAAGCCTGGCTGAAGACGGCTGAAATGCCAGAAACCAGTCCTAGGAAGCTTGTTTCCGGTCCAGGGAAGACATGGCTTGGCAGTTCGGGCTGGACTGTTCCCATGAGGCACAGGGTCAGACTGATTTGCTTATGGCCATGTCTGAACTGGGGTGGCAGAGTGGGCTAAAGAACGGTGATGGATTAAACCCAGATCAGTTGACTGGGGGTGAGTGCCTGCAATGTTCAACACTCCGTCCATTATTTCCTTTGATTTTGCTTTGTTCGCCATAAGTTGGCAAGGTATGCTCAGACGTGAGTCCCTTGCTCACTTTGCCACTGGATTCAAGCAAGCCTGGCTGAAGACAGCTGAAATGCCAGAAACCGGTCCTAGGAAGCTTGTTTCCGGTCCAGGGAAGACATGGCTTGGCAGTTTGGGCTGGACTGTTCCCATGAGGCACAGGGTAAGACTGATTTGCATATGGCCATGTCTGAACTGGGGTGGCAGAGTGGGCTAAAGAACAGTGATGGATTAAACCCAGATCAGTTGACTGGGGGTGAGTGCCTGCAATGTTCAACACTCCGTCCATTATTTCCTTTGATTTTGCTTTGTTCGCCATAAGTTGGCAAGGTATGCTCAGACGTGAGTCCCTTGCTCACTTTGCCACTGGATTCAAGCAAGCCTGGCTGAAGACGGCTGAAATGCCAGAAACCGGTCCTAGGAAGCTTGTTTCCGGTCCAGGGAAGACATGGCTTGGCAGTTTGGGCTGGACTGTTCCCATGAGGCACAGGGTAAGACTGATTTGCATATGGCCATGTCTGAACTGGGGTGGCAGAGTGGGCTAAAGAACAGTGATGGATTAAACCCAGATCAGTTGACTGGGGGTGAGTGCCTGCAATGTTCAACACTCCGTCCATTATTTCCTTTGGTTTTTGCTTTGTTCGCCATAAATTGGCAGGGTATGCTCAGACGTGAGTCCCTTGCTCACTTTGCCACTGGATTCAAGCAAGCCTGGCTGAAGACGGCTGAAATGCCAGAAACCGGTCCTAGGAAGCTTGTTTCCGGTCCAGGGAAGACATGGCTTGGCAGTTCGGGCTGGACTGTTCCCATGAGGCACAGGGTCAGACTGATTTGCATATGGCCATGTCTGAACTGGGGTGGCAGAGTGGGCTAAAGAACGGTGATGGATTAAACCCAGATCAGTTGACTGGGGGTGAGTGCTTGCAATGTTCAACACTCCGTCCATTATTTCCTTTGGTTTTTGCTTTGTTCGCCATAAGTTGGCAGGGTATGCTCAGACGTGAGTCCCTTGCTCACTTTGCCACTGGATTCAAGCAAGCCTGGCTGAAGACGGCTGAAATGCCAGAAACCGGTCCTAGGAAGCTTGTTTCCGGTCCAGGGAAGACATGGCTTGGCAGTTCGGGCTGGACTGTTCCCATGAGGCACAGGGTAAGACTGATTTGCATATGGCCATGTCTGAACTGGGGTGGCAGAGTGGGCTACAGAACAGTGATGGATTAAACCCAGATCAGTTGACAGGGGGTGAGTGCCTGCAAGGTTCAACACTCCGTCCATTATTTCCTTTGGTTTTTGCTTTGTTTGCCATAAATTGGCAGGGTATGCTCAGACGTGAGTCCCTTGCTCACTTTGCCACTGGATTCAAGCAAGCCTGGCTGAAGAGGGCTGAAATGCCAGAAACCGGTCCTAGGAAGCTTGTTTCCGGTCCAGGGAAGACATGGCTTGGCAGTTCGGGCTGGACTGTTCCCATGAGGCACAGGGTCAGACTGATTTGCATATGGCCATGTCTGAACTGGGGTGGCAGAGTGGGCTAAAGAACGGTGATGGATTAAACCCAGATCAGTTGACTGGGGGTGAGTGCTTGCAATGTTCAACACTCCGTCCATTATTTCCTTTGGTTTTTGCTTTGTTCGCCATAAGTTGGCAGGGTATGCTCAGACGTGAGTCCCTTGCTCACTTTGCCACTGGATTCAAGCAAGCCTGGCTGAAGACGGCTGAAATGCCAGAAACCGGTCCTAGGAAGCTTGTTTCCGGTCCTGGGAAGACATGGCTTGGCAGTTCGGGCTGGACTGTTCCCATGAGGCACAGGGTCAGACTGATTTGCATATGGCCATGTCTGAACTGGGGTGGCAGAGTGGGCTAAAGAACGGTGATGGATTAAACCCAGATCAGTTGACTGGGGGTGAGTGCTTGCAATGTTCAACACTCCGTCCATTATTTCCTTTGGTTTTTGCTTTGTTCGCCATAAGTTGGCAGGGTATGCTCAGACGTGAGTCCCTTGCTCACTTTGCCACTGGATTCAAGCAAGCCTGGCTGAAGATGGCTGAAATGCCAGAAACCGGTCCTAGGAAGCTTGTTTCCGGTCCAGGGAAGACATGGCTTGGCAGTTCGGGCTGGACTGTTCCCATGAGGCACAGGGTCAGACTGATTTGCATATGGCCATGTCTGAACTGGGGTGGCAGAGTGGGCTAAAGAACGGTGATGGATTAAACCCAGATCAGTTGACTGGGGGTGAGTGCTTGCAATGTTCAACACTCCGTCCATTATTTCCTTTGGTTTTTGCTTTGTTCGCCATAAGTTGGCAGGGTATGCTCAGACGTGAGTCCCTTGCTCACTTTGCCACTGGATTCAAGCAAGCCTGGCTGAAGACGGCTGAAATGCCAGAAACCGGTCCTAGGAAGCTTGTTTCCGGTCCTGGGAAGACATGGCTTTGCAGTTCGGGCTGGACTGTTCCCATGAGGCACAGGGTCAGACTTATTTGCATATGGCCATGTCTGAACTGGGGTGGCAGAGTGGGCTAAAGAACGGTGATGGATTAAACCCAGATCAGTTGACTGGGGGTGAGTGCTTGCAATGTTCAACACTCCGTCCATTATTTCCTTTGGTTTTTGCTTTGTTCGCCATAAGTTGGCAGGGTATGCTCAGACGTGAGTCCCTTGCTCACTTTGCCACTGGATTCAAGCAAGCCTGGCTGAAGACGGCTGAAATGCCAGAGACCGGTCCTAGGAAGCTTGTTTCCGGTCCAGGGAAGACATGGCTTGGCAGTTCGGGCTGGACTGTTCCCATGAGGCACAGGGTCAGACTGATTTGCATATGGCCATGTCTGAACTGGGGTGGCAGAGTGGGCTAAAGAACGGTGATGGATTAAACCCAGATCAGTTGACTGGGGGTGAGTGCTTGCAATGTTCAACACTCCGTCCATTATTTCCTTTGGTTTTTGCTTTGTTCGCCATAAGTTGGCAGGGTATGCTCAGACGTGAGTCCCTTGCTCACTTTGCCACTGGATTCAAGCAAGCCTGGCTGAAGACGGCTGAAATGCCAGAAACCGGTCCTAGGAAGCTTGTTTCCGGTCCAGGGAAGACATGGCTTGGCAGTTTGGGCTGGACTGTTCCCATGAGGCACAGGGTCAGACTGATTTGCATATGGCCATGTCTGAACTGGGGTGGCAGAGTGGGCTAAAGAACGGTGATGGATTAAACCCAGATCAGTTGACTGGGGGTGAGTGCTTGCAATGTTCAACACTCCGTCCATTATTTCCTTTGGTTTTTGCTTTGTTCGCCACAGAATATTTAAAGACAGGAGCAATTCTTGTTTCTTGCAATGAGACTGCATATCCAAGAAACTAGTATGATCCTTACCAAGAGAATGGCCTTGTGCCCAGGACAAAGTGAATCCAGTTCAGATGTTCAATCTGATCATTATAGAGTGTCCATGACTGGTTTCCTTTTTCTATCAAATGTTAAATATTAGTTACTATCCAGAGATCAAGTCCTGTGCACACGTTTGAAGAGTATAGGTTTCAGAGTAAGAGACCAATTTTCAAAGTAGTTTGGGTGGGTTGGTGTATCAAGGTGACTTCATAAGCATGTGTAAGGTAAAAACAGTACGCCAACGTGGTTTAATTAAGGAAAATTACGGTAGGCACCATAAAGGAACAAAAGCAAGATCAATAAATCAAAAAAAATTCTCAAAATTATTCTGTTCAAACTCCATAGGTGTAAGCTAAAGTAAGCATATCATAGGAACACCGTACTTTTCCTTAATTAAACCACGTTGGCGTACTGTTTTTACCTTACACATGCTTTTGAAGTCACCTTGATACACCAACCCACCGTGTGCACCTAATAATACCATGTTGGGACACATGTCTTCTTTAATCCCTGTTTTTATGTTTATTTCATAGGGGACCTTTACCGCCTCCTGATTCATAAGTAGTAATATTGTTTTTTTATGTCACGAGACGCTTCTCATTTGTGTGCAGTGAAGTCACGATTATGTTCTCTCTGCACTACTCTTAATAGGGTATCCACGAGATTATGGGTGCCTTCAGAATGCTCACCTTTACCATTGTTTTCATTTTGCACCCTTTTGTTTTTTTGTTGTTTCTTGTTTTTATTTTCGGTTTTGTATTATACCTTATGCTTTGTGTCCTGCCCAGCCCTGAAGAGTCACAAGTTAACTACTTTGTGACGAAACACGTGTCGGTTGGTTTTTCTTTTTGTATTGGCCTAAAAACTTGCTATAAAAGAATCTTCTTTGAGATATTCCTGATGTCGACATTCTTAATTTCGGAACGCACTTTGAAAATTGGTCTCTTACACTGAAACCTATACTCTTCAAACCTGTGCACAGGACTTGGTTCTAAATTTGTAGTGTGGGTCCCGACCTACACACTCGCAGGGGTTGTTTTTTTGCTTGGGTTTGTTTCCCCTGACCTTGTGGCACCGTATTCATTTATCTCATCCTTGACTCCACTGCGTACTTGCTTGAGCGCCATTTCTTCCTGCCCCAATTCTAAACCCTCCACCGAACCCAGAGATCACTCAACCCAAATTCCTAACATTGGGATGTGTCCAAGAGTAACAGCAAGGCAAATAAACAGTGCCTCTTTCACTGTATATTCAGACAATGCTGGAATAATCTAACCTGTCATAAGGGTTGGCATTGAAGCCTACTGACTGGTTTCCCCTGTCTTTTTACCTCTACCACCTCTATTTTTGACTGTATGCTGGACTCTGTTTTTGCTGTTTTTTTTAAAACTCTGGGCACTTTACCACTGCTGTTCAGTGCCAGTGAGTAAATGCGCCCTGTGTAGATTGTGATTATTTTTGGTTATCCATGATTGGTATAGTTTATTTACTGGTGTGTCCCTACTAAAGTGCACTATAAATCAACTGATACTAGTGGGCCCGCTGCACTGATTGTGCCACCCACATGAGTAGTCTTGAAAACATGCCTCAGGCCTGGCACTGCAGTGACAGGTAGGGCAGTTGATATTTGTCATGACAACCCGGCAAGTTCACCGACTTGCCAGGCCCAAACCTTCCCTTTGATTACATGTAAGGCATCCCTAAGGCAGGCCCAAGTTAGCCCCATGGGCATGGTGCAGTGTATGTGAAAGGTAGGACATGTACTGGTGTGTTTACATGTCCGGAAATACTGCTAACTTTTCACTAGTGCAAGGACTATCTCATTGGAGCTGCATTGTAATATCTTACAAGTGTACCTTTCAATTAGGAAGAAATAGAGATTTGCAGAGTAAATTTCAATTAGGAAGAAATAGAGATTTGGAGTTTGGGTTCTCTCAGCTCAGAATTTAAAAATACATATTTTTGTGAAGGTGGTTTTTAAACTGTGTGTTTGTTGGACCTAAAGACCTTTGGTAGCTTGGCTCAGGTGATAAGGCTTCATTCCGGAGTATTATGTCGTGCTTGCATTCCACTCAACTCAGCACTCCAGCGTACCACCACTAAAAACGACAATACACCAAGGAATTTAGAGAAATTAGAAAAGCTTTATCTTCTCTTTTATCATTCTTTTCCTTTCCTTTCAAATGGCCCACATTAGGGTCTAAACATTTCTTCGTGACCAGATTGGCATTGCATAGACATTTTAAATCTGTTACAAAATCAAGCACGCCACCTGATGATCAATCACAGTACTGCCAATTCAATAGTGCTTTGGACAGAGACATTAAATATAGTACTACCTATAGCAATTTCATAGCGCCTTAAATAGAGGGTCTAAACATAGCACTTCACATAGCAATTTCCTACCTCTTTAAATAGAGTCTTTAGACATAGCGCTTTACTTGGCAATCACATAGTACTTTGAGTAGAGTCATTGACTATAGCGCTTCACTTATGGATCACATAGCACTTCAGGTAGAGACATTAAATATAGCGTTTCTCTTAGCGATCACATAGTACTTTGAGTAGAGTCATTAAATATAGCGCTTCACTAATGGATCACATAGCACTTCAAGTAGAGACATTAAATATAGCGTTTCTCTTAGCGATCACATAGTACTTTGAGTAGAGTCATTAAATATAGCGCTTCACTTATGGATCACATAGCACTTCAAGTAGAGACATTAAATGTAGCGTTTCTCTTAGCGATCACATAGTACTTTGAGTAGAGTCATTAAATATAGCGCTTCACTTATGGATCACATAGCACTTCAAGTAGAGACATTAAATATAGCGTTTCTCTTAGCGATCACATAGTACTTTGAGTAGAGTCTTTAAATATAGCGCTTCACTTATGGATCACATAGCACTTCAAGTAGAGACATTAAATATAGCGTTTCTCTTAGCGATCACATAGTACTTTGAGCAGAGTCATTAAATATAGCGCTTCACTTATGCTTTTCATCAAGGGGACCAAGCGCTGAGCATTGAACTGGCTACCTCCGTAGGGGACTCATGTTGACTGGGGAGGCAGTTATCTCCACTCTAGGGGCCAACGTTTAGTATTACACTGGCACGAATTCACTGGGCCATGGTTCGACCGCTTCCCCACTCCGGGGTAGTTGCAGGGCCAAGCAGGCCCGACAATCGGATTCCCCGGGGGAGGGGCGTGCACTGGGCTTCTCCCAGGCCTCCCGCCCTCCTCCCCAGGGTTTACCTCAGACTTCGGCCTCACCGGCCCTTGCGAAGATCCTCCGTCAGCCATGCAGGTTTCCCGGCGATGTTCGGGTCGGACACACCTCTCGAGGCTCCGCACTGATGACGCACCACAGCCAGGGCGCACCCGCAGCCGCCAATGACAGTGCGGCCTGTGGGGGCGCGGCCCAGTCAGTGACAGGTGAAGCAGCGGGGACGGAGCGCCATTTCTTCCTGCCCCAATTCTAAACCCTCCACCGAACCCAGAGATCACTCAACCCAAATTCCTAACATTGGGATGTGTCCAAGAGTAACAGCAAGGCAAATAAACAGTGCCTCTTTCACTGTATATTCAGACAATGCTGGAATAATCTAACCTGTGATAAGGGTTGGCATTGAAGCCTACTGACTGGTTTCCCCTGTCTTTTTACCTCTACCACCTGTATTTTTGACTGTATGCTGGACTCTGTTTTTGCTGTTTTTTTTAAAACTCTGGGCACTTTACCACTGCTGTTCAGTGCCAGTGAGTAAATGCGCCTTGTGTAGATTGTGATTATTTTTGGTTATCCATGATTGGTATAGTTTATTTACTGGTGTGTCCCTACTAAAGTGCACTATAAATCAACTGATACTAGTGGGCCCGCTGCACTGATTGTGCCACCCACATGAGTAGTCTTGAAAACATGCCTCAGGCCTGGCACTGCAGTGACAGGAAGGGCAGTTGATAATTGTCATGACAACCCGGCAAGTTCACCGACTTGCCAGGCCCAAACCTTCCCTTTGATTACATGTAAGGCATCCCTAAGGCTGGCCCAAGTTAGCCCCATGGGCATGGTGCAGTGTATGTGAAAGGTAGGACATGTACTGGTGTGTTTACATGTCCGGAAATACTGCTAACTTTTCACTAGTGCAAGGACTATCTCATTGGAGCTGCATTGTAATATCTTACAAGTGTACCTTTCAATTAGGAAGAAATAGAGATTTGCAGTGTAAATTTCAATTAGGAAGAAATAGAGATTTGGAGTTTGGGTTCTCTCAGCTCAGAATTTAAAAATACATATTTTTGTGAAGGTGGTTTTTAAACTGTGTGTTTGTTGGACCTAAAGACCTTTGGTAGCTTGGCTCAGGTGATAAGGCTTCATTCCGGAGTATTATGTCGTGCTTGCATTCCACTCAACTCAGCACTCCAGCGTACCACCACTAAAAACGACAATACACCAAGGAATTTAGAGAAATTAGAAAAGCTTTATCTTCTCTTTTATCATTCTTTTCCTTTCCTTTCAAATGGCCCTAATTAGCTTTTATCCGCTTCACATTAGGGTCTAAACATTTCTTCGTGACCAGATTGGCATTGCATAGACATTTTAAATCTGTTACGAAATCAAGCACGCCACCTGATGATCAATCACAGTACTGCCAATTCAATAGTGCTTTGGACAGAGACATTAAATATAGCACTACCTATAGCAATTTCATAGCGCCTTAAATAGAGTGTCTAAACATAGCACTTCACATAGCGATTTCCTACCTCTTTAAATAGAGTCTTTAGACATAGCGCTTTACTTGGCAATCACATAGTACTTTGAGTAGAGTCATTGACTATAGCGCTTCACTTATGGATCACATAGCACTTCAGGTAGAGACATTAAATATAGCGTTTCTCTTAGCGATCATATAGTACTTTGAGTAGAGTCATTAAATATAGTGCTTCACTTATGGATCACATAGCACTTCAAGTAGAGACATTAAATATAGCGTTTCTCTTAGCGATCACATAGTACTTTGAGTAGAGTCATTAAATATAGCGCTTCACTTTTGGATCACATAGCACTTCAAGTAGAGACATTAAATGTAGCGTTTCTCTTAGCGATCACATAGTACTTTGTGTAGAGCCATTAAATATAGCGCTTCACTTATGGATCACATAGCACTTCAAGTAGAGACATTAAATATAGCGTTTCTCTTAGCGATCACATAGTACTTTGAGTAGAGTCATTAAATATAGCGCTTCACTTATGGATCACATAGCACTTCAAGTAGAGACATTAAATATAGCGTTTCTCTTAGCGATCACATAGTACTTTGAGTAGAGTCTTTAAATATAGCGCTTCACTTATGGATCACATAGCACTTCAAGTAGAGACATTAAATATAGCGTTTCTCTTAGCAATCACATAGTACTTTGAGCAGAGTCATTAAATATAGCGCTTCACTTATGCTTTTCATCAAGGGGACCAAGCGCTGAGCATTGAACTGGCTACCTCCGTAGGGGACTCATGTTGACCGGGGAGGCAGTTATCTCCACTCTAAGGGCCAACGTTTAGTATTACACTGGCACGAATTCACTGGGCCATGGTTCGACCGCTTCCCCACTCCGGGGTAGTTGCAGGGCCAAGCAGGCCCGACAATCGGATTCCCCGGGGGAGGGGCGTGCACTGGGCTTCTCCCAGGCCTCCTGCCCTCCTCCCCAGGGTTTACCTCAGACTTCGGCCTCACCGGCCCTTGCGAAGATCCTCCGTCAGCCATGCAGGTTTCCCGGCGATGTTCGGGTCGGACACACCTCTCGAGGCTCCGCACTGATGACGCACCACAGCCAGGGCGCACCCGCAGCCGCCAATGACAGTGCGGCCTGTGGGGGCGCGACCCAGTCAGTGACAGGTGAAGCAGTGGGGACGGCGCTTGACAGTCTGCCCCGTCAGATGACAGGAGACACCGGCTTCAGGCCTACGCGGCCTCGATTAGTCTGCTCGGCCTAGCAAGGGCCTCCCTGAACTCTAGCGGCCTCCTCAGCCCTGGGGACCACGCGAACTCAGCTGTGACGTCAGCGACAGGGCCCCGGGCTTCTCCGCGGGCCCCAGGAATAGCAGGGACAATCTTTCTGGCCCCCAGGCCACAGTGGTGAATTCTTTAAGGATCTCCTCAATGGGGGGTGTAGAAATTAAGGCCAGGCCCACAGTTTGAGGGGTGGTGAATTGTTTGACACCCAGTGCCCCCTACTCTCACAGGGTCGCCTCAGCTAAGCAAAGTCAGGGAAATGGTGGATAAGGTCGATGAAGGTCACTCTCTCACTCAGTTCTATTCAGGGGTCCTGACTAGGCGGGAAACACAGACGGTTAACGTGATCCCAGAGTTAGAGGTTGAAGGCAAGGTTAGGTCACGATGTAGGGGGTAGTATCAACTGTGGGGGGAGAAACAGCAGGCCCTAACAACAGTCAGTTCTCCCCCCCTCCAGCGCACCTACCTCCCCACTCAGGTGCCTTGCTCCTGACCACCTCACTTCGCACCTTCCACCCCACCTAAAATGGCCACCGCAACTCACCTCTATATGTAGCCTGGGCCCTGACTATCCAGAGTGGTCCAGAAGGGTCTGGAACTCCTCATGCCAGCCTATGGCCCAGGTTCTGAGGTGACAGTTTTAGGCCACCATTTTGTGGAAGAGCTCTCTCCCTCCCTCCATTTTAGGGAAGCACCTTGCGCCACACCATCAGTTAGTGATAACGGGGCGCCCAGAGCCTCTAAGTAAACACCAAAAAAACTAGTGGACAGAAAAATTAGAGGGTAAAGGAAGAAAAAATGAGGAGGGGACAGCCAGAGGACTGGCAGGTCTAACAGTGTTTGAAAATCCCACTTTTAAAAAGTGGCCATTTCCGTGCTTTACCATCGTGTGCCTGGCAGTTGGTTTGTTTGTGCAGCATTCACTCTAGATATTCTCACAAAGGGGGCTGAGGTGTGCCCTGCATATCCTGGTTACCCACCAACAGGCTGATGGGCCTTCCAGAGCTAGAGTGATGGGAGGAGTTGTCACTGACACCTGAATAGGGTTGTGCCTTACCTCTTGCAATGCTGTCTCCACCCTCTGTAGAGTGTCTTGAGCCAGGACAGGGGAAGGCAGGATCTGTGCACTACAAAGACGATCCTTTTAAGTGTGCCTACTTCAAAAGTGAAATGGGTATTCATAGTGGACCTGTAACCCCACATTTGTAGAACATTTATGGATTGAGGACTCTGCCAAGAAGAAGAGCTGAAGAGCTGTCAGAAGGAGTTCTGCCCCTTTGCTGTGTTGCTTTGCTGGGTTGGCCTGCGGTGGCTTCCTCTGTCCCTGAGCAGTCAAAGAAATAGACTTTGATTTGTGGAATTCTACTTTCCAAGTTCTCCAAGGACTTGTGTGGGCTTGCCTCCTGTTGGAAGTCACAGGGCCATCACATATTTCATCTGCAGCTCCCCTGAACTCCTCTGCTGGGAGTTCTGATGTGCCAACTGGTGACAACTCCAGTTCTGAGCCCTTGGAGGTGGATTTAGTGCTTCAAGAGATGGAAATCCACGTAAAGCCCTTCAGTGCCGTTTTTCACGCTGCAAGCTTGCCATGCAGTTGAAAAACGAATCCTTGCCCCGGTGCGGTTGTAAAATCAATGCAGTTCCCATTCATGGCTGGAGGAACCGCCACAGCCCGACACCAGAGTACCATGTCTCCAATTTCTGAGACCCCCGCTCCGACTTTGACTCAGTCCCTCCTGTGCGGCTGAAGGAATCAGTGCATTAACTGCCACGGCTGGAAGAATCGATGCAGAGGCTGTTTTACCGCCGCATCGACCCAGCTCGTCTGGATTTTCCACGTTACGCACATGTGTGCCAAGTTTCCATCACATCTTCCGCTGTAATGAGCCGCTTTTGGAATTCGATGCAGTAAGGAATCGACGCAACACTTCTCCAGCGTGCAGCAGAACTGATACTTCCATTCCCCTGGGACACAGGAATCGACACATCACTGTGTTTCCTGACACTTCCCTCCTTTGCAGATAATTTTCGTCTTGAATTCTGATGCATCAAAGGTAGTTTGTGATAAAATCAATGCATTCATAGAGTTCTATGGACTGAATTGTTTAAACTTTTAAAAAGTGATATCTTGAGTTGTGTATGTTAGATTTTTGTCATCGGGGCCTGCTTTAGCGCTGGTGGCGCCCTGTGCAACAATGTTTGTTGACCCCCCCAGTGACCACCTTCGCCACCGATTCCCTCACTACCACCCTTTAAAACCACCCCTTAAGTCTCCATAACCACTCTCTCGCTCAGATGAAGGTGAGTAACGACAGCAGGTGCTTAGAAAACTATATTATACTTACAAACACGGTACCCCCCATAGTCAGCACACGGTGAAGTGGCAGGGTCGCACTACCCTAGAGCCGGCACTGTTGATTTGGTCTTATTTTGTTAGATAAAGATTGGTTATTTTTCTAAACTGGTGTGGTGTCTATTTGTTTTACTGTGTGTATTATATACAAATGCTTCACACATAGCCTCTGGGATAAGCCTTTCTGCTCCTGCCTAAAGGAGCTTGCAGGGCAGTAGTGGCTCCTGGTGGGAGTGCTGTGGGGCGGTGGGGTGGGGAAGGGGCAGGGGGGTAGTAAACTCCGGCTCATGGCCGACCGGAGTAATGTAAATAAATAAATATATTTAAAAATGTCATTGCGCGCGCTGCATCTCATTTGGTGTCTCAGCGAGCGCGATGACATTTGCTTTATTTATTTATTTATTTACATTACTCTGGTCAGCCGTGAGCCGGAGTTTACTATCCCCCACCCGGCCCCTCCCCGCCCCGCCTCACTGCCCCGCAGCTCTCCCTCCAGGAGCCGCTACTGGTGCAGGTGATGCAGCAGAGTTTACCAGCTCTACACATTCATACACGCAACACTCATTTGGGCCCATATACATTCATACACACAATGAGCTGGCAAATATCCACTGGTCATCAATTTTTATTTTACCCTAGGAAACCTTTATACTAGTATTCTTACCATTTCTATCTCCTGAGTAAATGGACGTTCGATGAGATCTAGTAGTAGATTAGAATAGGGAGGAAAGACAAGAATGATTTTATTTTTATTCTAAAGAACCCCAGACTCAGGGGCAGTTTTAAAAGTTTATCTGAATTAATAATTGTGTGAGTCAAATCAAAATACAGATGAATAGACCAGAAATCTCCATCAGGAATATAGTACAGTTAGCTTATAATTCAGTTTGCATTAATACATTCTTGCAATGACAGCACCTGAGGAGAGAAAGGACAGAGAGCAAGTACGGAGCATTTACCCTACTGATATATTTACCTAGAATGGTGTGAGGACCCCGACATCAGAGAGTCTGGGATTCAGGACAGGAAAAGGTGAACTCTTCTAGCGCAACGCCAGCGTTACACCCCTCTCTGGTGCTACTCTCTCCGGCTTGGGCATGTCCGAACCCTTCCCTAGATGTGCCTCCTCGGTTGTACCACAAATTTTCCCTAGTGTTGGATTCTTCAGTCAGATTGCAGCAAAATTAGGCAGCATCTCAGCATAGCATCAGCATCTCAGCATCAAGTGCGTCTAACTATCTATACCTACCTCTTGTTATACCAAATTCAAGTGTATGATCCACCCCCAAATGCTTCAATTCCATGTTCACCCGTAATTTGATTGGGCCAAGCAGTGGGGAGAGGACATCACACCATACCAAGTGCAATATTTTTCTTAAGTCTATTGTTTAATTCCCCGCCCTTTATTCCCACAAGCATTACTGTAATGTGCTTTCTTAAAATCACAATCAGTAGACAATACTCTGATGATATCAATAAGTGACTTGCCCATATTTAGATTTCTTTGAGAAAGTTGCTGAGAGAAACTGTAGGGGATCAGTTTGGCCCATGGTTCATCACCCTTAAGTTTAATGTAGTAATGCATATGCCAGTTTAGTCATGTATGTTCTTAGGTCATATGTCTGGAATGCATGCACATTTATCTAAAAAATCAGAACTCCTTGTAACATCTGTGTAATACACTGAATCTTGAAATCTTGAGTATCTGTATTCATTGTTGCCTCATGGGTTGCTATCAATTAGACAGATTGTTGGTTCCTACAGTAGACTAAGAAACTCAGTTAGAATCTGAAGCAGGGCCCCTCAGCCCACTAGGCCAATCGGCACAAGGGCTTCTGTTGTATCAGCTAATTCTGTATATTATGTTAATTGGTAGCCATGTTGAAATATTATACCAGAAAATATGTGGTCTGTATTGGGCTTTTTTAAAAGAATAATGTGAAATATTTCCCTACAATGATGCTAAGGTGTAATACAACTATGAAGACATAATGTTTTTAATGTGAAAACGTTTATTTTGAATATATAGCATTAGCGGTAATGATGAGTTTGAATACCAAATAACTTAGTGGAGATCCCTGATGAAATTCAGAGTGATATGTATTTATGTATTTATTCACTTTTACACAGATCAAAGAGGAGCAGCACAAGCGTTTTTTATAAAGTATGTTATTTATGTCTATTATTATGTAATGTGTATGTATTTAAAGTTACAGCTTAATTCTAAGGAGTTGTCCAGTTGAAATATAGATGCTGTTGCATCCAAGCACCTATGGATATATTTACTTTTATTTACATAAAAAACGAGTAGCACAAGCACATTCTGAAGGTACGTTGTTTTTTGTTTATTATAATCTAATGTGTATGCACTTTGAAACATGGGTCAAAGATGATGCGTTCAAGCGATACCTTACCTTCCCTTAGAAGTTACAATGGCATACATATACCTAAACATTTAACAGTAACAGATAATAAAGAACCTTTCGTTTTACCTCACAACCTAAATAATGTGATACCAATCCTAATATTCTTTACAGCAGATAACTTAGTAAAACTTGTCAAACATGGATGATGGATTGGACCTTCAAAATGTGCCCCAGAATAATTCACTCAGATATTAGATTTGATTCAAACCATTCTAAAAAATTACCCCCACACAGCCATACACGAATCTTCACTAAGGACTTCATGACGATGCCGGTTGGACCTGGTTCTGTGGTCCTGTCGGAGGTGGTCAGACAGCAGTGGTCTCATCTGAAGCGGTTGCTCCAAGCACCATATTACAATGCTTTTGAATACACAGAAATCTGACTGCCAGATTGCTTCGGACTCCACCAGGAACTTTCAACCATAGTAGTGTCAGAAAGGACCAATGGAGTCAGTCGGAGAGTGGTCTACCTTACGAACCACCCGCCCAATTATGATGTGCCTTTCAGATGAGCTGTTTCAACCACCTCCTCTGAGCTGGCAGAAAGGAAGAGATATAAGGCAGGCAATGACCTCTACACGGCTTCTCATGTCCTGTACCAACATGGAGCCTATCCTATATGTCCTGGAACTGCTGTACCTGCTTGATGTTGCCCAAAATCAACATCTTTTTGGGTGCAACCCCCAGCAAGTCTCACACCTTCCTGTGTACATGTAGTCCGTAGCAAATTGATGCACCACCATGGAAAAGCAGGGCGTAGCTTGGTCAGTATGAGTGGGAGAGTGTGAGCAACATGTTTCCAAGTCATCACACTGGGACAGCTTGCCAAAACATATTTCATGATAAGCAGGACATGAGGGGATTTGAAGGGACAGTGGCAACAGCGATTAGTGAGAGTTGTGTAGGAGGGCTTGAAGTGGTCTGGGGTCTGCTGGTGGTAGGCACGCATCGGACTCTCCAAATTTGCACTCACCCTCAGTGTGCAAATTAAATTCAACTCTGCAGCAGTACCATCTTCCACTGCTGCAGATGTACCTGCTAAGAGACTCCTAATATGCCATTCCTTGTGTTGTCCAGTCAGAACGGAGGCATCATTATAATATTATGCAATGAAGTAACAGTTGTTGCTCCAATAACTAATGTAACGAACAAGCATTGGCAAATCCATTAGTCCAGACTTGTGGTAGATGCAATGTAACTCATTGTATAAGATAGCTTTGATGCTGTGCAATGGCAAAGGGAGGAATATGTTATTTGTGTGGGATAGTATGCCAATCACAGATGTACAGCTTACATGCTGCCACACCACTATGAGAGACCCCCCAGTACAGTCAACCCACTCAAAGTACTCTTCTGGAGAAGACGAAAAACACAGTGAAACACTAAAATCACAACACTTTACAAGTCCACCACAACATATGAGACAGAGAGCGTGTGCATGTCTCAGTTTGGGCAGGTCAAACATCCCTGGTGGTGCAAATTCTATAGACACTAGACATCACCTGACTCTAGGCAATACTAGACAACGTTGTCTCACACAATACATCAATCATGGTATTGTGACACTATATACACCCCCCGGGAGCCACAATAACATAGATAGGGCTAGGGGTGTTGTATCCCTTGTCCAAACATATTTTGTGGGTCCTTCTATGCAACATCAGAGAATGTATGTTCCCATCACATCTGAATGATTCCCTCAATGTTCAGGTGAATTCCAATGTATAGGCACCATCTCACAAACTTTACATTTGTGCACATCTCAGAAGTTGGTATAATGATGTATGCAATAAACGGTGTCACTGAACAACACCTCCTCATGAATAACATAGCTAGCATCTTCTGTGACACCCTCACCTTGATCAAAACCTAGGTCCTGTTGAGACATTGAACATAAATCTGTATGGATGTCTCTGGAAAATAAAACACAGCTGCACTGTTGTAGATGGGGGCCCATATACGCTTCCCTAGATTTTTAGTCATCTATCCTTTCCTTTCATAGATCCCCTTTTCAAGATAATAAATAGTTAAAACCTGTGAAAGCCACTGCTGAAACGAGGGAGGACCTGTTTCCAGCCATGCAGATGATATACATATTCTTACTACTGCCATATCCAGAAAAACAAAGTCTTGTTGTGTCTCTGATACTCCTTCCTTCATGAATCCTAATAACATTAATTCTGCCGAAAGTTTTATTTTAACCTTCAAAGACTGCATCAAGGCGTTTTCTATAGCTGTCTTCATTGTCTCTAAACTCGGAAAAGTAGAGAACATATGGACAATTTCAGCCTCTGTGTTACCCTTCGCGGGAAATGTCCCTCCTTACGCACTGCCAGTGGTATCAAATTTTGCAGTTCATAGGATAATCACAAAAGAAATTTGAATAGTTCAAATCAAGAATTTATTTGATGAAGTGATATAGGTGACATATGCTCATTGTATTCATGAAATAATCACATGGTTTCAACAATCCATTGAAGGGTTATTCTTAGTGTTGCAAGCCTCTAGATGAGAACCCCAGTGCATTTCGGGCAGATAAACTGCCCTTCGTCAGGGAGTATGTTCCTAAGAAAAACAAAAATGGACAAAATTCAGGCGACCTGCTGTCTGTGAATATAAATGTCTTATTCTGTAAGGTACGTGCAAAACGCTGTGTTCATGCAAGAATTAGTGAACCAGTAATCGAGATACGTGATATAAAAACATATAATAAAATGATAATAGATGGTCTGCTTTTGAGTATTCCAATGGAACACAGTGCTGTATGAATGGTGCACGAAATGGTAGCGTGATAAAAGTCGTGTCAAAAAGACGTAATGTGCAAAATGATCAGTGGAAAGTCCGTGCAACAGTCAATGTCGAAATCTCAGTGCCCAGAAGTAAAGTCCGTAAGAAGTTTGATTGCACGGTGAATGAAACACTATGCTACCGGCTGTGTTTAGAGTTAAATAACGAACATTCTCAATGTGCGAGGAAAGCTCTATGAAGAGAAACGATGACAGTGAAATGAAAAGCCCATAAGTGACGTAACGTTAGTGACAGTAAAAACAACTATGAAACATAACGCTGATACTTTGTGCATATGTTAGAGAACAAGTGCAGCGGTACCTTGATTCTGTGGGTGTGGGTCCCGAAAATACCTACCGCGGTTAGTCCAAACAATGTGTAACAGATACAGCCCGATATAAACGTAAGGAGTAGAAAGGGAAAAGGTGTTAATGGAAGAGTCCATCTGAAAAGCATGGAGTGCAGTATAATCAGATGGACTCTTCCATTAACACCTTTTCACTTTCTACTCCTTACGTTTATATATCGGGCTGCAACGAATACACATTTCTTGGACTAACCGCGGGAGGTATTTTCAGGACCCACACCCACAGAATCAAGGTACCGCTGCACTCGTTCTCTAACATATGCACAAAGCATCAGTGTTATGTTTCATAGTTCTTTTACAGTCGCTAACTGAACTGGGGTGGTGGAGTGAGCTAAAGAATGATGATGGATTAAACCCAGATCAGTTGACTGGGGGTGAGTGTTTGATTTGCTCAAGCGTTCCGTCCGTCATCCCCTTTGGTATCGCTTTGTTCGCCCTAAGTTGGCAGGGTATGCCCAGACGTGGGTCCCTTGCTCACTTTGCCACTGGATTCAAGATAGCCTGGCTGATGAGGGTTATGAACCCGAAACCGGTCCCAGGATGCTTGTTTCCGGTCTACGGAAGACATGGCTTGGCAGTTCGGGCTGGACTGTTCCCATGAGGCACAGGGTCAGACTGATTTGCATATGGCCATGTCTGAACTGGGGTGGTGGAGTGAGCTAAAGAATGATGATGGATTAAACCCAGATCAGTTGACTGGGGGTAAGTGTTTGATTTGCTCAAGCGCTCTGTCCATCATCCTCTTTGGTATCGCTTTGGTCACCCAAAGTTGGCAGGGTATGCCCAGACGTGGGTTCCTTGCTCACTTTGCCACTGGATTCAAGATAGCCTGGCTGATGAGGGTTATGAACCCGAAACCAGTCCCAGTATGCATATTTACAGTCCAGGGAAGACATGGCTTGGCAGTTCGGGCTGGACTGTTCCCATGAGGCACAGGGTCAGATTGATTTGCATATGGCCATATCTGAACTGGGATGGTGGAGTGAGCTAAAGAATGATGATGGATTAAACCCAGATCAGTTGACTGGGGGTGAGTGTTTGATATGCTCAAGCGCTCCGTCCATCATCCCCTTTGGTATCGCTTTGTTCTCCCTAAGTTGGCAGGGTATGCCCAGACGTGGGTCCCTTGCTCACTTTGCCACTGGATTCAAGATAGCCTGGCTGATGAGGGTTTTGAACCCGAAACCCGTCCCAGGATGCTTGTTTCCGGTCCAGGGAAGACATGGCTTGGCAGTTCGGGCTGGACTGTTCCCATGAGGCACAGGGTCAGACTGATTTGCATATGGCCATGTCTGAACTGGGGTGGTGGAGTGAGCTAAAGAATGATGATGGATTAAACTCAGATCAGTTGACTGGGGGTGAGTGTTTGATTTGCTCAAGCGCTCCGTCCATCATCCCCTTTGGTATCGCTTTGGTTTAGAGGACGACACCTCCACGCACGGCTATTAAACTGATCAACTGATCAACATTGATTAATCGACATACCTCGGTGTGCGTGATTCATGAATACAGCCTCTGCGTTACGGCATCAAGGGCATAGAACGCCTTCTGGACCACCCCATTGAGCAATCTTGGCTGGTGTATAATATAGCGAGAAGATTGTTTTATAATGCTATGCTTGAAGCCTATCTGATCTCAATATGGAGTGGCCCAGTGTGAGTGAGTCAAATAACTCATCACAATCTATACCAATTCTTTGCTTCCACCTCTTACAGGGCCTGATTCATAAAAGTTATCTGAGACAAAATCCTAACGTTATGATTTTCGGTATTCACAAAAGGCATTTAGTAGTAGTAAAGTTAGGATTCCTAACTTTACCACTACTAAACTGAGAAAAAACCTAACTGTATGACTTTCGGTATTCACAAAAGGCATTTAGTAGTAGCAAAGTTAGGAGTCCTAACTTTACTACTACTAAACTGAGAAAAATCCTAACTTTACAACTTTCGGTATTCACAAAAGGCATTTAGTAGTAGTAAAGTTAGGAATCATAACTTTACTACTACTAAATGCCTTTTGTGAATACCGAAAGAAGTAAAGTTAGGATTTTGTCTCAGATTACTTTTGTGAATCAAGTCCAATGTGTTTCTCTAGATCAGAGCTTTCCAAACTTTTCATGTTTGTGACACTCTTTCTAGACATGCATCATTTTGCGACACGGTAATGCAGTTTTACTAGCAAACCAGAGGTCAAATTAACTGCATTTTTAGACGTGCATCATTTCGTGACACAGTAATTCAGTTTTACTAGCAAACCGAAGATTAAATTAACTGTATATAAGAGATAAAGACAAATACATATGTCATAGAAATTGTAAATAGCAAAATATATGGGGACACAACATATCTCACGAAAACCTTTCATATTTTTTAATGTGATTTGTAAGATAACACATATATATTTCCAAACTGCTGCTAGCTTCTGGGAATGCTCCAGTAAAGAATATACACGCCCATCTTAGAAGTTCTACCACCCTCCCTTAAAAGTGAACTAGCCTTGATGGGAAATGACTGTGGTGGCACATTAAATGCACACCCACTCGCTTGAAAAGTGCTGTACTCTGCTATTGAAAGTACAGAATCCCTTCCGCGATCTCTTGTGAATGCCTCACCAACATATAGTGCTTAATGCGGATGTTTTGTCACTCTCACATTAAAGTGAACCAGCCTTGCTAAGAAGTGATTGTGCGGGCGCTTTAAGATTAAAACATCCTGCCCGCTTAGAATGTGCTGCCTGCACCATTAAAAGTATGTAGTCCTAATGAGAAGTTCTGTCGCAGGCCCATTAAAAGTGAACCAGCCTTTGCTGATACCTGGGTCTGTGGAGTGGACAATTATTGACATACAAGTTGGCTCGGATAGTACACAGTGGGGTGTGATATCATTTTGGAATTGCACATTCATTTCCGCTAGAGGCTGCGTCCCTGTTTCCCATGGTGTCGCATAGAGCTGTCCCTAGTTATCTCAGATGCTTGGCGAGTGATAGGGTTTGTGTGCCTGGTGTTTGACCCTGGTTGAGTGTCATTCCTAACCGTGCATGGTGCCTGACAGTGGTCGTGCACAGTCCCCGCTCGTTAGACGTGCCCGGTGTTTGACAATGGCATTGGGCCGTGCTATTTCCTGCTCAATATCTGACAGAGGCTGTATCTTGTAGTGTTCTGCTGGTGTCTGACAGTCTCCAAGTGTAACGTTTACTTGTGTCCTTGTAAAACTGAGTCCCGTGCTCTGGTGTGCGGTGTCTGACAGTGATCATGCCCCTGGGTTCTCGCACCTGCTGTCTTTCAGTTGATGTGCCCATGCTGTCTCATGCTGGTGTCTGCCAGCTGCTGAGCTCTGCGCGCTCTTGTGCCCAGCGTCTGACAGTGTCTGTGCCCCATGCTCTCTCATCCCTGGTGTATGGCAGTGGCAGAGCCCCGTGCTCTCTTGTACCCGGTGTCTGACACTGGCTGACCATCGAGCTCTCTTGTGCTCATGTGTGACCCCAGCATCTCATGCCTACTTGTCATGGTGTGCGTGTTCTCGGGGCTAGAGTTCCACAGGGTTGTACTCCTCTGCCACCCCTTCTTCCCGTCATGCCTGTTGTATAACAGTGGCCAAGTCTGACAGAGGTCGTGTCCGGTGTCTGGCAGTAGCTGCGCCCTGCACGCTCTTGTGCCCCGAGTCTGACAGAGGTTATATCCGGTGTCTGGCAGTAGCTAAACCCTGCACGCTCTCGTGCCCGGAGTCTGACAAAGGTCATGTCGGTGTCTGGCAATAGCTGAACTATGCATGCTCTTGTGCCCGGTGTCTGAAAGCGGCTATCTCTGACCTTCTCGTGTGCCCGTGTATTACATTGGGTGACTGTACCCTCTCAAGCCTAATGGACATGCCTTGCACTCTTTCGCGCCAGGAGTCTGACAGGTTTGGGGTTCGGCTCTCATAAACCCGATGCTGACCCTATCCATACCCCTGGCTCTACCCTGGTGCTCAGGTGCCGCAGGGGTGTCATCTGACCACCAGAGGAGGAAATGTCCAACGCAGCAAACAATGCAGAACCCTTTGTCAGTCACCAGGACCCTTCCCTGCCCCCACCCTGCACACTCCCCCGGCAGAAAACAACAAAAGGAAGGCAGGCCATTTCATTCCCCCACCCGGAAAAGCGCAGCCCCTGCTTCGGGAGTTGTCAGAGGAGCTGCAGCTTAGTTGTACTGTGTCACTGACATGAGCAGTACCGTCCTGCAAAATCAATGAATAGACCGTGTTTATTCATTTTCACGCGACACACCCACACATGGCAGGCGACACAGTACTGTGTCGCGACACAGAGTTTGGAAAGATCTGCTCTAGATCATCGGACATCCACCATCTCAGCTCTCCATATATTCGAGTTATAGTACAAACCTCTGGGTCCCTAATCACCTCCACTATGGTGTCTTTACTAAAAGCACTTTCCCCCCTTTTGTTTCAGCAATATAGCTCTGTACCTGTAGGTATTTAAAAAAATCTTTCCAATCAACATTAAAAGACAGCTGGACTTTCTCAAATGGCACTATTCCGCTTCTATCAAGCAATTCCCCTATCTTCCCCACACATAGTATATCCCAGCACGACATCAAATGATCATGGAATATGTCTGAAACTGATCGATTCCCAAAACGCTGGGTGTACAAATACATCCCCCCTAGCCCTAGTTTCTTCCTAATCACAGTACATACGGAAAAAGCATCCCGGTCTTAATCTTGACTTTTTTATAATAACTAAGTTTTACATATTTCATAAGCCAATTAGAAGCCTCATTCCCTAATAACAGTTTGTATATATCTGGTTGGGGAGGCATTGCTTCTCCACTGATCCACAACCTTCTCTACTAGCAGTCCCCATAAATACTGGATTACTATGGCCCAATAATACGTTCTTAGATCTGGGACTGCCCACCCCCCTCTCCCTGGGAAAGTACATGAATCTAAGCGCCCTTCTGCTTTTCTCGTGAGCCCATATAAACTTATTGACCATTTTTTCCATCCCTTTAAACCAATGGCTTTCAATCTCTTTTTTTTTTTTTTTTTTATTATTTTTTATTTGAGATTTACTGGTGTCATACAAAAATATATACAAATTCATTATATAAATACTCCTTTTAAACCAAGAAGAAAAACACGTTATAAATGACAAACCATAATAGAAACAGATAATGCGAACCGAGCTGGTTCTAAACCGTACTTGATCAAGAAATATATAATGCAAAAATTAGACGTTCCAGCTCCTCCAAATTGCAAGTGGTGCCCAGATGTTCCTACCTAATTCTCTTAATTTTTTACCTTTTAACTCATATAGACATGATTCTATATTGTGCATACCAAGCAGCCTTGTAATCCACATTTGAAAGGTAGGAGGGGAGGAATCTTTCCAGCCTGCTGAAATAAGAATGCGCAGCACAGCCGTAGATATAAAAACCAAGGCTTCGGCAGCACTACCCAACTCCGATTTCCTATCAACGCCTAGCAACATCAGGGTAGGGGATAAAACAATCCTACATTCTAGCAGCCCCTCCAGAAAATTAGAAATTTCCCTTAATATCATAGCAAGCTTATCACACTGGTAAAACATGTGGATTAGATCCGCAGGACCATTTCCACATCTAGGACAATTATCATTCTCCACCAAGCCCCAGACATACAACTTTGCCGGAGTAAAATACAGATTAAACACCGTTTTGTAATGCTGAGCCCGTAGATTAGAGGATCGAAATAGTCTCTTATTTAATGCGAGTGCTAGATCTACATCCACATCGGGATCACCTAATTTCCCTGCAATTGCAGATTCAGTTTTCTCCAAATCGTCCTGCAAACCTACCAATAGATGGTTATAAACAAATTTGATTTTATTACCCCCATTCCCTAAATATTCAATTAGCGGGAAGCAACTTGTTGCGGAAATCCTTGGTCTAAATGCCATCAGCGTTTGGACTAACTGTCCGTACAGAAACCAATGATTAGACGGAATCCCAAACTTATGCTGGATCATTTCAAACCTGAGGACCTCCCCCCCTCCATAATGTCCCCTATGTTTCTAATTCCCTGTTCTTTCCAAAACAGGCAGTTCCTATCCATACCCAAGTGAGGGAACAGATTAGAATTCCAGAGGAGGAGATGCGCATTAATCTTAGGGATTCCCAGCAACTTTTGGATGGCTTTCCAAGTCCCCCAAACCCCACCCAGAATCTTTAACCGGACCTTCTTATAATATCTCCGGTCCACCTCACTTAAAAGTAGCCCAACAGCCTTCTTCCCCTGTGGTAAATAATTTAATTACCGGGACTTAATTTGATACAGAAACATAATAAAATAGCTCAGTAAATAAGAGGCAGAATCCGTGGTATTAGAGGTTCGGAATGAGCTTTATTCCAGTGGTCGATTATAATCGGTTGCTCCAGGTTCCATCACCACGGAGGTTCAGGAAGTGAAGTACATACGTTATTGATAATCAATTACTTTTATACAATAAGCATTACAGTGAGGCCAATACAAGAGGCGTAACAATTGATAGTGGAGATAATATATTCATACGTGACAAAGATAGGCGTAACTGGGTGTGTTTGCAGAACGTCATCAGATGTGATGTCATAAGAGGGTGGTTACATGAAAGAATTTCGCAATGTCAGCAGAAATACTTGGCAGAAATGCGCGCGCAGTAGTATGACGTGTGATTGACGTGCAACTAGGGGGTGAAGGGGACTTGACATTTAGCTCTACATGTGGCGACAGAAGTCTGGAGGGTCAAGTCAACCTAATCCCAAATCATATCTAACATCCTATGTTTAAAGAACTATGTTATCCAAAAGAGAGGTCTCTTCGAGTGGAATCTTATTCTATACTGACTATACTGACTGTTAGTGTGTGTACAAGCGTCTAAGTGTCTATACTAGATGCGAGGGCGGAATCTTCCATAGTAACAGGGCTATGAATTACTTGTATGAAGACAGAGAAGTCGGGCCTTTGCTTGATAGCTGGCAGAATGTTTACTTAAGCTACTAGACAGGAATGCATTGGGCAGGGAGCGGAGCAGATAATTTTCGAAGGTGAAATACAGTTCTTGGCAGGCAGCAAGCTGATGTCAGGCTTCGTGAGCCGCGCAGAGAATGAGACAAAGTTCATGGTCACAGATGCAGGCTCGGACTGGAGCTTCAGAGACAGAAAGCAAGAAAAGCTTGATGACAGAATCAGGGCCTACTTGCCTGGACTGTAAAATGGCATAAGTGAACCATATAAAGGCAGTGGCCTTTCGTACTTAGGAATGAAATATCCGGCCCATTCATGGCGGATCAACAGAGAACATGTTAACGGTGGACGCACATGTATTTGCGTCTTCATAACTGGAACTGGAGGGAACATACATGTACTTGTAACATGCACATAGAACCGTTGGGGTCCAAGATAGGGGACATAACTGACCAGAAAAATCCATATTTCCACATTCCCTCCTTGTCCCCTACTTGCCCGTCAAGAGATATCAATCTTCATTAATCCATTGATCTGTTCATATAGCATCATTTGTTCTTCTTTCTTCTTCCGGGATCTTGAATGAAAATCTTGATGTGGAATGCACGATGTGGCACACAAACCACAAATCGCTGGTCCACATTGCAGGCATAAGCAGCAACTGAATAGTATGAGAAGGCCAATACCTAGGAAGGATAGAACTCTCCATCCCCAGGCTGATATCACGCTCCAAAACCAACCGGATCAAGTCCAGGTGCCTGGATTCTGGTGTATCTGGCTTACAATCTTATGAAGGCGGGTTATGGCCTTATATACAGATGGCGAATTTTCTGGTATGAATATGCAACAGCTTGATCCGATGACCCTACAAGCTCCGCCCCTATCGGCCAGGATGACGTCAAGGACAAGACGATTTTGAAGCACAACAATCCGCATAGCAGACTGCTCTTCTGTTAAATTGCCTAAGGCGGAAATAGTTTCGTTCACTACTGCTTCAAGGGTTCTAGTTAATCTACGTATCAGCTTACTATTAGTAACGGTACCTATATAGGGAAAGAGACCTTTATTGAAATCTGTGTATTTTTCCCATGCTGTTTCAGTGTAATCGACTATTGGGAGATCTCTCCTTTCTCTATTGTGTACTAAATGAGTATTTCTGTGATAATCAGGAGGAGCTAGGAAAACAGGTGGCAAAAGGAATCCAATGTAGCAAGTACCATCCCAATCTAGAGGCAAACGTACATATGCCGTCTGACCACATATGAAATAGGAATGACGGGAAGCTCTAAATGTAGACTTGCCTTGATCACTAACTTCTACTACAGTGGTGCATTTACTATGGCCCATGTGTATGGAACCATTCTTTCTTATACATAATTCACCTTTTACTGGAAGTATTGACATAGCGGGCAAAATTGAAGTAGCTTCGGATTCGACATTCAAGATCAGGAGATTAAGCGTAAAGTTACCTAATCCATATACTTCATTTTCTAGATCAGTTCCTGTTCCTTTGGGAAGTCCCTCCTTGTTGGGGTGGCAGACCTTAAGTAAAACTAAGTTCAGATTTCCCCATACCCCATTGTCTTGATAAACTGCAGAGTTCGAATCTTGGGAATTAATTAAACTAAACCATGCTCCACAGGAGCCGTTGTGTGTGAACGGGTATGGAAAAAGAGGTAGAATTCCTTTATAATTCTGATAGGGAGGGAGTCGGCCACATATCCAACAATTTGTAGCATTGCTAACCTGATGGGAATGATGTAACATACTAATAAAAGTGTTATTGCGCAGCGCAAATCTGTATGACAACTCAAGCGGAGGTAATTTACTAAAAGAATGTTCAGCAGTAACATTGTAAACATGTCTAGAAATAGGATAATATATGTGCAACAATATACTTGCAGTAATTATTAAAAGACTTGAGAAAAACAAAATTAATAACGTCACTATGCAATGACTACGCAGTGATTTACAGTACGCCTGTCGTTTCAACATTTTTCGGGTGTATTCTCTATTCAGGTCCAAGGGATACATGTCAGAGACAATTCAACCGCTTCACCTTGGAGAGGACTTAAACAATCGAATTGCTCGACTGAGTGGGCCTAAGCTTTAGTTTATAGTGTTCAGAGTCACTTTTTTCCACAAAAGGAAGTTTTGAGTCAATGGGTGAAGACACACAAGGTGAGGTATTCACATCTGATTTTAGTCCATAAAATTTCTTGATATGACTTGAATGAATCCATCCCTTTCTGCCTTCGATCTTCACGGCTGTTCTTGTGGTGAGCAACACCAGCTGAGGTGACCTCCACCTAGGTTCCAGCTGAGTTTTGCGGTCAAAGTTCCTCACGAGGACCAGGTCCCCCGGAACCACGTCATGGGGTTTCACCTCAGTGTTGTCAGGAAAAGCTGCAGCTACCTGTGAACGACAAGATTGTAGTGCAGACATCAAGGAAGCCAAGTAATCTGTCAGCATATTACAGTCAATATCAGTTATTTTGCGTGGTATAGGCGTCCCCCACATATTTGGTGGTCTGCCGAAGATCACTTCATACGGGGATAGCCCTGTTCGAGAGTGTGCTACCATTCTTGTGTAAAAGAGTGCAACTGGTAATGCTACTACCCAGTCGACACCTTTCTCTCTGCATATTTTGGATAATCTTATTTTCAGAGTCTGATTATGTCTTTCTACGAGACCTGCTGCTTCGGGGTGTCGGACACAGTGGAATTTCCACTGATAGCCTAACAAAAGTGAAACGTGTTTCATTAATTCGGATGAGAACGGCTGGCCGTTATCTGAGTGAACAACACGTGGTAAACCGTATCGTGGGAAGAATTCTCGAACCAACTGTTTGGCAGTAGTCGGGGCAGTGTAATCTGAAACCGGGTATGCCTCCGTCCAACGGGAAAGAGCACACACAACTACGAGAACATATTTGAATCCTCTGCATCGTTCCATCTGGATATAATCCATCTGGAGGACTTCAAAAGGATGATCAGGAGGATGAAATCCACCCTGTTCTGCGGGAACGCTTTTTCCTGGGTTGAACTGGCAACAGATCATGCAGGTACGAACTTTTTGTTTCGCTGCTGCTCGTAAATGCTTGTTGAACCAAATATGTTGAATGCTATCTAGCATAGCTTTTTCTCCTAGATGGGCAGGACTATGTACAGTGTTAATTATAACTTGGACCATTGAATCAGGAAGGAACCACACAGACTTTTCCTTCATCAACCATCCTTGATCCGTTTGGATCCCTCCTAATTCCGTCCATTTCTTTATTTCTTCTGGTGTAGCATGTGTCTGTATATCAATTACGTCAAGAGTAGGATCTTTAACCGTCATACAATGTATTGGCGTCAGGACTATTGTCTTTGTCATATCGGATGTTTGAGTTTGAGCAGTCTGTTTAGCTGTTCTGTCAGCTAGATCATTGCCTTGAGAAATGACATCAGTAACTTTCGTATGTGCTTTGCATTTCATAATCGATATTGCAATGGGTAAATGTATTGCATCTAATAAGGCATGAATGAGGGGTCCGTGCTGAATGTGGGCACCGTGAGAAGTTAAATAACCTCTCTCTCGCCGCAGCACGCCGAAGTCATGTACGACTCCGAATGCATAACGTGAATCAGTGTATATGTTGACTTTTTTATTTGTGGCTTGAATACAGGCTTGTGTCAGAGCGACGAGCTCTGCTGCTTGAGCGGACAAGGTATTTATACACTTGGTTTCAATAATTTCAGTGTCTGTGGTGACTGCGTAAGCGGCCACTAACTCTCCTGTACTTGTTCTCATACATGAACCATCTACATACAACGTCAGGTCTGGATCTGACAATGGAACATCTGTCAAGTCTTGTCTGGGTTTCGTCGTGATTGTAATAACATCAATACAATCATGGGCTAATGGGTCTGTTCCATTTACAGGTAAAAGTGTGGCAGGATTCAATGTGTTACAACGTCTGATTTCTATATGTGGCTGAAACAGTGTTAGTTCGTACCCTGTAAGTCTTGCTATAGTCAAGTGTTGTGTTTGTGTTCGGTTCACAAGAACCTCTACTGCGTGTGGTACTTGTACTGTCAATGGATGTCCTAACACTATGGCATCGCTTTGTCTGATTGCTAAAGCTGTCGCTGCCACTGATTTTAGGCACGCAGGCAGAGCCTGAGCTACGGGATCTAATGTACTAGAAAAATAAGCACATGGTTTGTGTGCTCCTGCTTGTTCCTGCGTGAGTACTGACAAGGCAGTACCTTCTCGTTCTGTAATAAAGAGTGTAAACTGTTTTCTGTAACATGGTGTTGCTAAAACAGGTGCTTGACATAAAGCTTTCTTTAAGCTTTCAAAAGCGTGTGTGTGTTCCTGAGTCCAAGGGAGAACAGTCGATGTGGCTGCCTCCTGTGTTGTCAACTGAATGAGTGGTTTTGCCAGAAATGCATACTGAGGGATCCACTGTCTACAATATGAAGTGAGGCCTATGAAAGCCCGCACCTCCTTTTGCGTCTTGGGTATTGGCATGTTAGCTATTAACTGAATGCGGTCGGGTGTAAGCTGCCTTCCGTCCTTGGACAGCGAGTGACCAAGGTAAATAACTCGCTGGACACATAATTGCAGCTTAGAAGGGGACACCTTGTGCCCCTTTTCGGCTAGAAATTGTAAAACCGTCAGTGATGCTTTTTCACATTCAGGTTCGCTTCGGGCGGTGATCAGCAGATCATCGACATATTGAAGCAAAGCAGTGTTAACTGGCATGTGGATACTGTCAAGTTCTCGTTTCAGTGCTTGGCTATAGATGCTGGGGCTTTCTGTAAATCCTTGAGGTGCGCGTGAGAATTTGAAGCTACGTCCATTTAAACTAAATCCGAACAAATATTGGCTTTCCGGATCTATTGGGACGCTGAAAAAGGCATTTTTGAGATCAATTACAGTAAAGAATGTTGCTTCGGAATCAATAGCTGTCAGTAATGATGAGATATCGGGGACCACAGGGAATTGTGGCACAATGCACTTGTTTAATTCGCGCAGATCAATAATCAATCGATATACTGGCGGGGCCTTCGGATCTGTTCGTTTGAGAATCGGAATTATCGGTGAATTACATACATTGGAGTCCGTTTCTACAACCACTCCTTGGGCAATGAGCTCGTCAACGATTTGTAGTAAAGCCACTACAGCATCTGGTGGTAACCTGTATTGTCGCATTCGTGGTAGTACCACTCCTGCCTTTAGTGTAACTCGATATGGTGTAATATTCATGCAACCAACATCAGTAGGGCCTTGTGCCCATAGATGCGTAGGTAAAGTCTGCAATCGGGGATCCATGTCTCTAGACACATAATGACCTTTAAAATCACGCAAAAACAATCTTACTCCTTCCGGAGAACAACATATTATAGCTCCTAGAGCCTTCAGTGTTTTTATTCCTAACAGGTTTTCTGGACATGATTTAGTAAGCAATAAATCTGTAGTTCGGGTCAAAGGTCCTATCGTAAGTGGAAGAGGTTGCGACACTTCATTAACAATAGGTTTTCCTGAAAAACCAAGGGAAATATTCTGTGAGCCTGAGAGGGGTGCCCCTGGAACTTCACTACGTTTTATGGTTGTTCGACTTGCCCCTGTATCGAGTAAAAATTTCCTGTCTTGGCCTAATAATTCACTATGTACATAAGGTCCTTCTTGATCTACAGGGATCTCGATAAGGGGTAAGTCAACTTCCCTCTCTAGGCTGGTTCATGCATATCGTTGATAATCAGGATAGTCATACTGTGCGGTCTGGTACAGCTGTCGTGTCGTGGTTTGTGTAGCAGCAACAGGCAGCGCTGGTGCAGCTGGTACAAACTGTATAGTCTGTGGTGGAGCTGGCATGGACTGTGCATGCTGCAAAGCTCCTTGTTCATTCTGATCCTGTCTAAGTGGCCGTGGTCTTTCTTTTGTAATACCCGTGGCGATATTACGCTTCAGGACTGGACAATCGTGTACATGATGACCTAGTTGTTTACAATAGTTGCATGTCCCTTTTACAGGTCCTGCTAAATCGCCAGAATGTGTCGTACCCTTTTTATGTCCTTCAGCTGGAACTGTCTGGGAGACTAGCATTTTCATTTTCGTGTCTTTCATGCGTCTTTGTTCATGATCTTGTTCCTCTCTAATTCTATTGTGATGATACTGTAACATTTGTAACATTTGTGATGGAGTGTTACCTTGCCATGTACTCTCGAATTTTAATACTCTATTCTTCACTTGGGGCAAGGAATTTTCAACTAATTTTGTCACAAACAGATGTGGGTATGATTCGCTACTTGCTTTTATACCACTATTTATACCAAAACATTTTTCAAATCGTGCATAGAAATCACTAGTGTCTTCATCCTGCTTTTGTTTACAGGCTGAGATTGCACCCCAGTCCTCCTTTTTCGTAGTTAATAATCGTGGCAGTACCTGTACTAGTAGACCTGGCAGTGATTTAGTTTTGTCCCCAAGCCCTGAACCTGGACCTCGGGCCTTTTCTTCTGTTTCTAGTGCTGTCCAATCTATCTTTTGGTCTCCTACCTCCCACTCTTTTTCCTTGAGTTTTTCATAAATGCCAGCAGGCATCAATACCTTTAATATTGTCATAATGTCGGGATAGGTATACTCTCCCATGAGCAACATGTCTTTAATTTCTCGGTGGAAACCCGCTGGGTCTTTGTCATGACTGGGTACCACTTTCTTCATTTCTAACAATTCTATTTTCGATATGGGCGTATACACATATACCCGTTTAAACTGATTGTCCTCGCCCTTTATTGGGTGCACTTCTCGTAAGGGATTCTGTCTGTCCATGTAATACATGGTTCTTTCCTTAATGGGCAGTGAGACATGTTCTGGGCATATAAAAAGAATGTACTGCTTTCTTGATTCTAGTATTTCTTTAATTAGCTTAGTACCTGAACCTCTCCATCTATTCACGAGTAATTCGGTCAATATATCAGGTAGGGGACCAGGATCTGAATGTTGGCTTTTATATAGTATAAGAAGTTGTTGAATCATATAAATCCCAGCTAAACGCTGTTCATCTGGGGTGAGATTCAAAAATGTGTGTGCTACTGTGTCATCACTATACTTCCCGGGACTGTCAACCCAATGAACGGCTGACCTGGCTAATTCTTGTTCATCCATAGAATCGAGAAAATGATAACCCCTTCGTTCTCGGAGTAATTTATCTGCTGCTTGGAATGAATGCTCGTTAGACCTTATATTTATTATTGGTGTTTGAAATTTCCTGTTATTTTCTAGACACATCGGACGTATCGGATCAGTAAGACATCTAGTACTATTACAAGATCTTCTTCTACCTACATAGGCTATAGTTTCTGACTGTCCTGTGGGCAGTCCTGATGCTTCTTCCTCGCTTTGTTCGAACTGGTCTACCGCTAATCTTTCTTCGTGTAGGCGTTCTATTTCTTTACGGATCTTTCTGCACATGGCTATTATACAGTTTTGCTTATCATGTCTCCCTTCTGATATATTCTGGCTCCATCTGGTAAGAGTTTGCATTGCTTCCGGGTCTACCCCCGGTCGGTCTTGATTTCTGATCACACAATTTATGAGGAAACGCAACAGTTCCCCCTGTATTTCCACTTTCTGGTATTCCATAGCTCTGTTAATACATTCAGAATCTCGCCCGGTTTGGACAAAATGATATATATTATCTAGATGTGCAGTCATTCCTGGTAATTTCCCTAAATACACTGCGGCTCGTCTGATACGTAATGATGCTAGGGTCATTTCGTCCTCTTTTCCGGGCACAGGGTCATATCTACAATCTATAAGAAGTTCCTTAAGCGTACGGGCATTTATGAGTTTGGGGGTACGTGAATGTGCTGACTCTTGAAAAGTAAGTTTATTTATTCTAGGTGGCGTAGAAAAGATATTGGTAGCACCTCCGGTAGCCCCATCTGGGGTATCGGGTGTGAAAGGATTCGTTGAACGTGATACAGCAACTATAGGTGTGGATACAGCTATAGAAGTAGTTGTAGGGACAGATGCAGAAACAGATGTGCTTGCCGGAACTTGTGTCAGAACTTGATGCTGTAAGGGTACAGGTACAGGATCTTGGCGTTGAACCTCCCCGGCCAACGGTCTATGTGGGGCGGGGTTAGCATACTCGGGAGCTGCGTCATCTAAATATGAGGAAAGAAAAACATCTTCTGCGGTTCTAGGATGCCCCTTAGGATGTACCTTTATTGGAAATAATGGGGTTGGCAAGTCTTTTGGTATCCCTGGGGTAGCCTTAGGTAATCCTTCGGCCAGAAGGGGATACATACCATTCATAAGGGCATTTCTCTGTCTGTCTACTTGTTCTGATTTCACTCGTGCACCTTCTTTAATTAATAGATTTTCTCGGACTTCATTGGAATTCTCTTTACTCTTCTCTTCCTGTCTACGTGCTTTTTCTGTGCGTCTATATGATTCTTTACGCCATAATTCAATGGCGTCTTTCTGCGATTGTCTAGCTTTCTTTTTCCATAATTCTTCCTCTACTTTCACGATGCACTCTGCATCCCAGGTCCCCGCTGCGGGCCACCTCTGACTGTCTGGTAATTCCTTAGTGTAGTCTACCCATAGATCGAGAAATAATATGGCGTCTAGGCCATGTTTATGATACATGAAGTACCCTGGAGTGTCCCTAGGAGGAATGGGAACAGCTTCTTCGAGTACCCCTTTTCTAGTTGTGATCTGTCTTAGTTTCGAAAAGAGCGGCATATTGAGAACTGATCTGATACTTGATCTTGAACAAACTTAATACAGTAATCACAATAATGAACAGTCATTCATACCACAATATGCAGAACGTACTATAAACATTTAACATTTAACATTTAACTGAGCAACAGTGATGATGACGATGATCTAAGAAAACTTACTCATTAAACATGATACTCGACTTGAACTGAATTATTCTGAATTTATATACTTGATATACTAGATATACTGCTAAACAGTACAGATACACTGCTGAAACAGTGCAGACCGGATTTGTGTACCCAAACCCGTCTGGACCGGCACAACTTATGTGCACGCCAGAACGCCTCCCCAGTAATGGTACTCACCGGGTAGCTCGGAAACGGAAGGCCTCAGAAACTCGACTGAACTTGAACCGGACTGGACTCGACTCGAACACTTCGGACACTGGACTCGACTTGGGACTTCGGAAACTGGTGGGCCTCTGTATACCTCGGATCTTGCTCTCTCAGCTAGGCTCTGGTCAGGATACTTCTCACTTCTCACCGCCTCGTCTGGGTGTTGATCGCAGCCTCAGTCGCCCCCGCTTGACCGGAGGGAGATACAGGAAATCCTGCTGGTACGCGTTATTGTCCGTCCAGCTGTGGCAAGAGACCGGGCCTGCAACGCACCGCCGGCGCGTGAGATGAGAAAGTGTCCCTGTTCGGGCGCCATTCTGTGGTAAATAATTTAATTACCGGGACTTAATTTGATACAGAAACATAATAAAATAGCTCAGTAAATAAGAGGCAGAATCCGTGGTATTAGAGGTTCGGAATGAGCTTTATTCCAGTGGTCGATTATAATCGGTTGCTCCAGGTTCCATCACCACGGAGGTTCAGGAAGTGAAGTACATACGTTATTGATAATCAATTACTTTTATACAATAAGCATTACAGTGAGGCCAATACAAGAGGCGTAACAATTGATAATGGAGATAATATATTCATACGTGACAAAGATAGGCGTAACTGGGTGTGTTTGCAGAACGTCATCAGATGTGATGTCATAAGAGGGTGGTTACATGAAAGAATTTCGCAATGTCAGCAGAAATACTTGGCAGAAATGCGCGCGCAGCAGTATGACGTGTGATTGACGTGCAACTAGGGGGTGAAGGGGACTTGACATTTAGCTCTACATGTGGCGACAGAAGTCTGGAGGGTCAAGTCAACCTAATCCCAAATCATATCTAACATCCTATGTTTAAAGAACTATGTTATCCAAAAGAGAGGTCTCTTCGAGTGGAATCTTATTCTATACTGACTATACTGACTGTTAGTGCGTGTACAAGCGTCTAAGTGTCTATACTAGATGCGAGGGCGGAATCTTCCATAGTAACAGGGCTATGAATTACTTGTATGAAGACAGAGAAGTCGGGCCTTTGCTTGATAGCTGGCAGAATGTTTACTTAAGCTACTAGACAGGAATGCATTGGGCAGGGAGCGGAGCAGATAATTTTCGAAGGTGAAATACAGTTCTTGGCAGGCAGCAAGCTGATGTCAGGCTTCGTGAGCCGCGCAGAGAATGAGACAAAGTTCATGGTCACAGATGCAGGCTCGGACTGGAGCTTCAGAGACAGAAAGCAAGAAAAGCTTGATGACAGAATCAGGGCCTACTTGCCTGGACTGTAAAATGGCATAAGTGAACCATATAAAGGCAGTGGCCTTTCGTACTTAGGAATGAAATATCCGGCCCATTCATGGCGGATCAACAGAGAACATGTTAACGGTGGACGCACATGTATTTGCGTCTTCATAACTGGAACTGGAGGGAACATACATGTACTTGTAACATGCACATAGAACCGTTGGGGTCCAAGATAGGGGACATAACTGACCAGAAAAATCCATATTTCCACACCCCAATAAAAGCTCAAAAATAGAAGGGGGATCCTGACTCTTTCCCTGGGCCCCTTCCGGGCTAGGGATTGAATGAAAAAGTATTGACATTTGAGCCAGTAGGCAGGATAAATGGTATAAACGAATATTTGGTAGAGCCATGCCCCCCCTTTCATGCGGGAGCGACATAAGGTTCATGGAGCGCCTGGTCTTCCCGTATTGCCAGATAAACCGGTTGAATATTGATTCCAGCTTATTTAATACTTTTTCCTCCAGCAGTAATGGGATAGCCCGAAACAAATAAAGGACCTTTGGGAATATTGACATTTTGAGAACGTTTACCCTCCCTACCAGAGAGAGGTGTAATACATCCAACCTTTTTAATTCTGCTTCAATCGATCCCATAAGGGGGCAGTAGTTTTCTGTAATAATCTTATCCATTGAAGCGTTAATTCTTACCCCTAAATAAACCGCTGTGTCTACATATCTGCTGTCCGATTTAATAATGTTCTTCGTACAGATAATCTGGGTTTTCCCCTCATTTAGAAGATACCCAGACCTACTGCCGAAGTCCTTCGCCAGCTCTGCAAGTATAGGCATCGCCTGCTGCGGATCAGTAGTGAGAACCGCCAAATCATCAGCATATGCTAGCAGTTTATTTTTATACCCATTCACCGTCACTGGGCTAATCTGAGGGCAGCCCAATATTCTTTGAATCAGGGGGTCTATATAAAGTGAGAAGAGGATCGGGGAGCAGGGGCAGCCCTGACGTGTTCCTCTCTTAATTACAATTTTCTCCTATCTCTCTCCCATTACTAACACCCTGGCCACCGGATCTTTATACATGGCCCTAAGGGCTCCCATAGCCTTGGGGCCGAATCCCCTACCTGCGAGGATACCCCACAGATACTCCCAGACCACGCGATCAAACGCTTTCTCCGCGTCGAGGAGGATCATGGCCATCTCTCCCCCCCCGGCAGCATGGGCATCGAACAGTGCTATAGCTCGGCAAGTATGGTCCGTCGTGCCACGCCCTGGCACAAACCCATGCTGCCAGGGAGAGACAAGACCGCCGATGACCCTCCCCAGCCTTTTGGCCCAGATTTTTGAATAAAGTTTGGTATCCGCATTAATGAGCGAAATAGGCCGGTAAGAGCCTGGGTTCTCTTTGGGTTTGCCCTTCTTGTGAAAGATAATTATATTGGTCTCTTTCCAAGAATCTGGGATATCCCCAGTGCTCAGTATGCCGTTAAAAAGATCCAACAGGATAGGGGTTATCTCAGATTCGATGCTTTTGTAGACTTCCAGGGGGATTCCGTCGGGACCCGCAGCCTTACCGGCAGCAAGTTCCCATAGGGCGGCCTGAATCTCACTTCCAGTCATATCCCTATCTAACTCTTCTCTGGATAGTTCATCCAGCATTGGGCCACTATTACCATTCTTCGGCATTTGTTGTCCTTGACGGCTCTCTTCATCGTACAGTTTTTGGTAGAAGTTTTTAAAAACCTTTAAGATATCTGCTGACTCCGAGTAATTCTTACCATCCTCTTGTATACTCGATATGATATTCCTCGTTCTATCCTGTCTGATGCGGAGTGCTAGTGCCCTGCCTGCCTGCTCCCCTGTCTCATACCGCTTGGCTCTTGATGCCTGATAATCCCCCACTGCCTTCTGTGTAACCAGTTTTTGGAGTTCGGCTTTAATAATTGCCAAACTTCTTTGGCTCTCCTTCCCATCCTCTCCGCTCCCAATGTCCCTAATATGCAATTCCTCCGCCTTAGTTAAATCTCCCATAAGCTTATCTAGCTCTCCCCTGTCCGCCTTCCTTAATCTCGCTGAGCAGCTAATGGTTTCCCCCCTAAGAGCCGCCTTAAAAGTATCCCAGACATTATTCCTGGATGTACTATAGCGGTTTGCGTCAAAAAACTCCCCTGACCATTTTTTAATATGTTCCAAAAATCTTTGGTCTGATAGTAGCCTTCTTTGAAATGTCCAACTGGTATGGCTTTTCGCTACTAAATCTATTCTACAAGATAAGATCAGCGGATTATGGTCAGAGATTATTCTTGGAGCTTTCTTTATACTGACCCTGCTCAATTCTGATGTCGAGATAAAAAAATAGTCTAATTTAGAATATTTTTGAAACGGGTGTGAAAAATACGTATACCCGGGGTTCTGCGGCTCCTTTTCACCCCAAACATCCTTTAGCCCATGTGAATTCATTAGGGAGGACATAGCCCGAAAAACCTTTGGTTTCCGTCCTATGTAATTAGGGACATTATGCCAGCCAGTGGATATATTCAGATCACCACAAACAATCATAGGGGTTGACCAGCCCGCTAACTCTTCTTCCAGGAAGTCAAAAACATCAGGATCATCACAATTTGGCCCATAGATTGAACAGATTGTATATCCTAATGTCATCTCTGCAATGACCCACCTACCCAGACTATCGCTTTTAACCCGCTTCGACCCCCCTAATGATGATCTGCCTAGAATTGCAACCCCCCTGGTTATAGATGTCTGTGAAGTACAGGCTAACAGGTCAAAACCCCTAATGCAAAGTAGGTTCCGTCTGGCCCACGGCAGGTGGGTCTCTTGCAGACACAGTACATCAATCCCATTGTAATTAACAAAATAATCCAGCTTTTGACGTTTCTTCCAATCATTCAATCCACTTACATTGACTGTACAAATCCTAATGTTCGACATTAATTAATTTTCTGATTATCCTTGCCACTGTATGCCCTGTTAGTCTCAAAATATTCATACATCATCATCATCAACATCCCTACTAACATGATTGCAACTCTGAGCCAGCCGGGTTCGTACCTACCAATCTCCATACAACACCATACAACCATACAGCACCAGATTATCTCATTTTTTTCCCCTTTTTCCCCCCATACCGCATTACCCGACCCCGCTCCCCCAATGGCTTTCAATCTCTAAAGGTATTGTTCTAAATAAATACAGAATCTTTGAGAGAAATATAATTTTGATGATATTACACCACCACACAATTGAGAGATGCAGGTTATTCAGCTAGTCTAGATCTTTCTTTGCTTTCTGAATTACCGGGCCAGATTTTCCTCCACAATTTCCCCCAATTTGGATGATATGCTGACATGTAAGTAGATAGCTGTTTTGTCACACAAAGGATTCAATTGGCAGGCCCTGTTATTAATTACAATTTACGTTTTTACCCCGAGGTAACCTGAAACCTCCCCAAAATGTTTTGCCTCTTCCTTGATCTCCCTTAGGGCTTCATAGTGGTTAGGTGTCACTACCGCTAGACCATCAGCATACTCCAGAATTTTAGTATCAAGGCCTTCAAGACAAACAGGGTGAATTTTCCCATTGACCTGGATTTTCTGGATCAGGGGGTCTATAGAAAATGCAAATAAAAGGAGAGAACAAGGACACCCCTCTCTAGTCCCCCGTGTAATAGGAATAGGTTCTGTTTGACCGCCCCCTAAATCAGAGCTGGGCACGAGGGTCGCTGTAAAGTGCCTGAATAGTCTCAATAAACCCCTTTCTGATGCCCACCCTCTCGAAAGAGGCCCAAAGGTACTCCCAGGAGACCCTATCAAATGCCTTCTCAGCGTCAAGCAGAATAAGTGCCATAGGGTCTCCAGGAACCAATGTACCATCAAATAAAGTAATCACTCTGTGTATATGGTAGGCGGTTCCCCTGCCAGGGATGAAATCATGTTGCCTGGGGGATATCACATTTCCTATGATACAGCTCAGCTGATTGGCCAATATCTTTGAGAAAACTTTCGTATTACTATTCATGAGGCTTATAGGCTGATAAGACCCCGTCTCATTTGGAGGTTTCCACTTTTTGGGGAAAATACCAATGTTGACCCAAGCCCACGACTCCGGGGGTCCTCTCCTTTCTGTACTTGACACAGACAATAGATTAGGTAAGACCCCAAAATTGGGAAAAAAAAGTTTTGTAGAACTCTAGCGGGATTTGATCAGGACCCACAGCCTTTCCAAAGGAGAGATCTTTTACCACCTTTTGTATTTCTCACCCTGAGAATGGTACGTCCAGGGATTTCGCATCTGCCTGGGAAAACTACTAAAGCTAAAGAGAATCTAAGTACCCCTTTATATATCTCATGTCCAAAAGTCCTTCCTCCCCAAATAACTTCACATAATGCCTGGGGAATTCCTCCTGTAAATCCCTGGGGCTGGACAATATTTTGTCATTATGCTTCTTGATCTCCAGGATCTCCCCACTAACGATCTTCTGTCTTGTTTGTATGGCTAGCAAATGCCCTACTTCCTCACTATATTCATAAAAATGTTGGCGCCTGGCCAAATATTTTCCGCTGCTCTTGCTACTGAGATTTCTCCGGCGGCTTCCTTTGATAAAGCAAGTTTTTGAAAAATTCCCTCTATGCATAAGCCATTACCTATAACCTTAACCAGTTATTCTTCAACATCCGCCATTGTATTATATATTTTGCTTAGGCGCTGGGATAGCTGCTTATTCTGATTTATTGAAAAACTCAAGATCTCCCCCTTGACCCCATCCTTTAGAGCATCCCATACCAATCCACTCCCAACTCCAGAAACGCTCCCCACCATTTGCTCATATGAATAATATAATCCGGATCTTGTGGCAAACCCCTCAGAAATGTCCAGGTTCATTCTGGTATTTCCAACCCTGTACTAACTACTTCTAAGATCAAAGGGTTGTTGTCTGACATGACCCTAAGGAACTTGTTGATGGTGCATGCTGTAAGCAGTTGCTGCAAAATAAAGAAATAATCCAGGCATGCTATTGCTTTATGCGGGGCAGAACAATTTGTATTACCCCACTCATGTGTCTTCAGTTATGACCAAACATCTGTAAGACCATTATCTCGTGTCAGCTGTGTCAGGGTCAGGGATCGATAAACTTTTCTTTTCGGACCAACATAGTTGCTAGAGTCCCCATCCCTTAGCCCACCCAAGCCATTGATATTCAAGTCCCCACAGAGTATGATTGGTATTGGCCATTCAGAGAGCTTCGAATTAAGGAACTCGAATATATCAGGATCATCTCCCATAGAGCCATAGACTGAACATAGAGTAAATTTAACACCTGAATATTGGCATTCCGCGATTGTCCAGGGGCCAAATCTGTTGGTTACGCATTTTTTTAAATACTATACCCACCTTCCGGCCCAAAATAGCCACAAATATGCCACAAACTGATATCCCAGCTGCTCAAATACATTTTTCCTGGTTCCTTCAATTTGTGTCTCCTGCTAGCACACTATATCAGCTAACAGCATTTGCAAGTCTTTTCTGATTTTCCGTCGCTTTGCCAGGGCATTCAACCCCAATTTACTGTCGCAATTTGCATTCTAATTCCACTATTTTACACTGTTCCACCACTTTCTCTCATTCTCCCCCAACCTCTTTAGTGTTCTCATGTGATTGTGTTTTTCTCCCTTTTCCACTTCCCTGGGTTCACCACGGCCCCACCAGAACCCCCCTCCACCCTGCCCTTGCTTCCCTCAAACCCCTCCCCCACCTACTCTGTGAAACAAACAGACCAATGGCGTTGGTGCTGAGGGCCTCCGCCACCTATCAGGTCATAGCCCCTTTTTTTATACCTATTTTAGAGATATTCCTTTACTTTCCCTTTCTTACACTGACCTAGAAAGCCATAAATACAGAGCCATAAATAAACTTCTTGAAGAAGAAAAGACTGCTCAGCCCGAACTATTTCAGTTTATCAATGTACTCTTTTGCTAGAATTTCAGAGGTGAAGACTCTTGTGGTGTTTTGAAATATGATTTTCAGATGAGCCGGATTCATCAGATATGCTTCAGCCGCCAGAGCCTGGCATGGTTGAATCAGTTGTCTAAGCCTCTAGCATCTCTCCACTGTAAAGTGATAAAAATCCGGCCTTGCAAGGAAACTCTGACCTTCGTAAATTCATTTGGCATAGGGGCATGCCTTTGAAAACACCACTTCTCGGAGTAAATAATTTCCAAAAAAGATTATGACTGCTCTTCGCTTTGGAGTTTGACCATTATGCGACTGGCCTGACTTTTTTAGATTCAATGGGAAGCCATGCATCCGCTGGATTTCCAGGTCCCAGTTCCATTGCTGAAGTTCCATAAAGGCTCCCTTCATTAAATCCGACGTATAAGTCCGGATGTCATTACCATCCACTCCTTCTTTGATGCCTAAAATGCTTAGGTTATTCCTCCGTAGCCTGTTTTCAAAGTCATCCAATTTCCATTGAATGTCGATGATTTGTGCCCCTTGCGACTCTCACTGGGTTTGAACTCTGGCCACATCCTCTTCTAGAGTAGCTGTGTGTTCTTCTGCAGCCGACAGCCTGGTATTCATATCTATGCAGGCTGTAGCCATCTTTCTTACTGCCACTTGCAGCTTTTTTCTTGCCAGGGTTTTTTTTCCCATTCACTCAGGTCTCTTCTTGGAGCTGCTTGATGGACTCATAAATCAATTTCAGAGAGGGCTTCCCTATTTGCATTGCCTTCCTGTTACTAAAGGCTTCCACCTGTACCAGAGGCTCGGGGTAGACTTTCTGAGTTGCAGAATAATCTCATGTCAGGGCCGAATTTGCTCTATGCTTGGATAATTCACCTGCAGTCAACACCAGTGACTAGGGGTCTCTACTCCATATGGAAATCCTTTTCCTTCTTACCACTATCCATGGTCCTGCCCGCTGGCTACCTGGGCTTAAGCTGGAGAGCTGAGCGCTGCTCCCATTATCTAGGTCTGTGGAGCTAATACCAGAGCCATCTGTAAGTGAGCAAAACTTGTCACGCAGCTTCTTGGAATCTTACAGCCCCTTAAGCAACGTTGCCCATTCAATTAACACACTGGTGTCAATATTATCCAATGCCTGTGTTTGCGATACATGGGATAAACCATCCACAGGACAGTGGTGCCTAATCCCCTCAGTTGGCACTATTTGAGGAGGGTGTACAACATGCTTCTGGTTTCACTGTCTTCCAACCCCCTCCCAAAAGCAAATTCAGAGTTAGGGCTTACCAGAAGCCTACTTGGCCCAGTTTGTCCTTCACTCGCCACTTCCACCTTGTTTGCAGGACCTTCTCTGCCAAGCTCAATCTTCCCCAGGCTGTCAAAGTCCCCATACAAGTCCTTCAGTGGACACCCGCTGGGTGCTCCTGTTGTTTCAATCCCGGAGTCTCCAGCAGTGATAGTGATGGTGGGAAAAAATTTGGTAAAGCTCTGCTGCTGCTGAGACTGTGACTGAGACTGTTGTTGCATCGGCTGTCCAATCTGGGAGTCTTGAGTTTCTCCATTGATCTTCTCCACTCTTCCCTCTCTCTTTCCGTCTCCCTTTTTAACAGAATCCAGGCTCTGCTTTCCCTTCAAAAACAGTTTGAGATTTATGGCATTAGTGGCATTGGTATGAGCTCCTACCTTCCCTGCCTTGGAGTGCTGCAAAGTTATGGTGTTTTCATTAGGGGATACTGGTGTTATAGCGATGGTATTGCTATCATTATTCTTCACTTACGCAGAGCGGTTTACCTTTGGAGGCATCCCTCTGTTGATGCGAGTCCTGGCCGTGGGCCACCCAGTCCTACCGACCCCTCCTCCTTCCCAGACGGAAGCTGAGAGCAGTGCGAGCCGCAGTATCCGGCGAGACCCCAGCATGCCAATGAGCACCACCATCACCAATGCCGCCTCACCTGCCCTAAACACAGCTGTGGTCTAGGGCCTGTGCTGCCAGTAAGTCCTCGTGTATATATTTTTTCTTTAAGTGAACATTTCTTTATTCCCATTGTTTTAGACATGAGCGGCCGGTGCGACCATTCACACAGGTACCATCTAGTCTCCCTTACTTGTGCCCCTTGCTAATGTATGATGTGTCTGTGGCTGGTGGTGTGGGTGTGGTGTTGGGGAGTTCGATGTTGGTAGTGGCTGTGGCTGGTGGTGTGGGTGTGATGTCTGGGTGTGTGATGTCAGTAGTACCTGTGGCTGGCGGTATGGGTGTGGTCTGGGTGTGTGATGTTGGTAGTGACTGTGTCTGGTGGCGTAGTGCCTGGCTATATGTCACTGGATGTGGTGGCAAGGATTGTGATTGTCTGGTGAGTGGCTGTGCTGTCTTTTTTCTTCTTATGTTTGTCTATGTGAGTGCTGCATGTGGATAAATGAGGTGGATGGGTGCTGATGTGTACGTGTGCTTTGGGCAGGTATGGGAATACGGATTGTGGATGGAAAAGAGACAGTAGGTGGGGTGGAAATCTGGAACTGTTGGAAGGCTGCTGTGAGTGTGGAAGCCAGAGTCTGAAAAGATCTGTGAAGGCCAGACATGTCAGTGTGAATGCCTTCCAAGCATGACACCATATGCATTAACTAGGGACTTTGCACCTGGATGGCATTCAGCACTGCAGTCTAACCCACAGAGATCTGTCTCAAGAGGTCAATAGCCTCCACACTCAAAGGAGACTCTCCCCTTCTTAGAGGAGCGGGCCCGGACAGCTGGTTGGGGAGCAGCAGGGCGGGTAGAGACGGAACATGGGGGGGGGTGACCATTGGTGTTACGGACGCAGGTCCACCACCATAAGGGACTTGCCACTGGAGCTTGATGATGATGAATTATCGTGTTGCCCCTCTGAGGCACTCCATCACCCTCTGGGCCACTGGTTCCCTCTGTGTCACTGCAGTGGCTGGAACTACTGTGGCCAGTTGCTTCCCCAATGGTCTCGGCCCAGTCTCCTTTGCTGCCCTTGGTTGATGCTAAAATCAAAGTAGAAATAAGTTCATTGCAACTACGTTGACACACTGGGCAGACATATCATAACACTACACATTACACAATAGCACAGATCACAACATTTGCCAGGATTACTACATTGATATGAGCACATGCATGAATGCTACATGACCCGTGCCTGTGCACAGTCACACATAATGGTGTCATAGTCTGCTCCAACTGCATGTGTGACCATGGCCCAACTCCACCCTCATGTGTGTAGCAGAAAATATTATCACCCTGTCAACCTAGGCCCTTGTAGCAAACCATAATTACCTGATGTCATCAAATGGAATGTCAACGTGAAATGCATTACTACCTAGCCACATGAGGCCCTGAAATCAGCAAATGGCCAGGTGTCACTGACTCACAACATGTAGAACTACTGGGCACCTGCTACAGATGAGTAGCACCAATCTGTGACTACCAAGAACAAGGTGACATGGAAGTGCCCATTCCTCACTGTTGAAAGTTCCAAAGTGGCACTTTCACATCTGACAACTGCCAGATGATGCAAATGAATAGCTTAGCGAGGTGTCAAATGTAGTACAGAAGAGTAGAATGGTGACAATGTGGCTATACGTGGTGTGAGATTGCAGCACAAAGAACCATTGTACACAAGTCTGCCTAGGAACATCCCCAATCAACATTGGTTCATGTGAGCACATCTTTTTCACATTGCAATTCTCAATACCTTTAGTACACTGATAGTATATGAAGCGTAGGAACTTTCCAGACCATAAAGAGGTCTTACTCGTGTTCAAAAGGGAAGGGAAATCATAGATCCTTCCTTGTCTCTCAAACCTATATCCCAATGTGAGGCTGAGTGTTGTCACACAGATGTGACCCCAACATGTTAGCATGTAACTCTCTGATGCATGCCACTAGCCAGTGAATGACCTTCCACAAATGCACCTGAGCATCACACCTAACTGAATATGCCCTTCTCAATGGCATCCTAACCCCCATTGCCAGTAAGCACTGGAAGACTTCCAAACATGTGTGTCATTGCCTCAAAATAATTTACCTGGCGAATAACATCAATCAATGTCATTGGGTGTGTGTGACACCCACCCATTTCTTCAAACACCTGTATGTGGTTACACCAACTCTGTAAACCCTTCATGGAAAACTATTGTCATGTACCTATTGGCCACCACATATAAATGTAATGAAATCTGAATGAAAACCTTGTAGACCCTCAGATCATGTATGGAACAGTTATACATGTGATAGTACAACACATACAGGTACACATAACAGCATGTAATATAGGCATCAAAACAGATGGCACCAGTGGTGTTAGCCACCTCTTGATACTGTACATTCCCTACTTACCAAGGGGAAGTACTGCACTAAGTCTGCATCCAGAGTGCATTGTATGCCATGCCATAAGTAAGTGGTCCTACATCAAATGAGACACAGTAGTGAGGGAGCATCACTCCAGACACAAGGATGACGAGTGACCTGTTTGGGAACTCTGTCACACATGACATCAAAAGATTATGTAGACTATCTTAGACATTATGCAGCCATGTGGCTGTTCAACTGTGGAAACTCAAATTTAACTCGACTCTGCTTAGTTCCTGGTCATATGGGCAATAGTCGATAGTTGACACCATGCATCTAATATCTGACCTACACATGTAACAACGCTCCCATTGAGTGGGACATGAGTAGGCCTGGGCGGTGAACTCCGCTCCATTCGCAGAGTTTTTCGCACTCCGTGGAGCTCGTGGAGTTTAGAAAAACTCCGCTCTGCATAACGTAGCAGAGTTTTTCCCCGCTCGCACTCGCCAACAACAAGTTAGCGAACACATTGTTGGCGAGCAAGGATAATCCAATGCTAGACAGCTTCCCAGCAGCATTTCTGAAAGTGAGTGCTGGTGGATGGTCACTGCTGCTCATGTTGAGAAACCTTCTGTTCACGTTGAGGATGCTGCTGCTCGAGTAGAACTTCTACTCGAGCAGTTGAAAGAAGCAGCAACCTCTTGCGCTGCGCATAATGCCGTTTGCACTGATTTTATAGCACGGGTCAAACACCTGGCACTAAAAATCAGTTCAGACAGCGCAAGGTAACACACGCTGCCACTTGCAGAACTCCACATAGCTTGGTGGAGTTTTTTTGTCACTTCACGGAGTTTAGCGGAGTGGAACTCTGCAAACTCCGCCCAGGCCTAGACATGAGTCACCTTCAAGTTTGAAGGGGAAATAGCTGCCTGTAACAAAAAATGGATGATCATTCATAATATTCCACTCAGGCCAATACTCACCCCTTCTTAGCTGCTGTTCTACTCTCAACCGACCATCAAGGTCCAGATATTGCACCTGAAGGATGCAGGACATCAAAGGGTCAGGATCCAGCACATGCCCCTTCTGCCTGGGGAGGCAACTCCAGAGAGGCCTCAACGATGTTGCGAGTCCAGCATCTCCCCCCAACCTTTTCCGCAGTAGATACTGCGCCGAAGAGTGACCCTCAGAGTCTGCACCTTCCGGGCGATGGCTTTCCACATGGACACCTTCTGATGGATGCAATAGATGAAGAGACTGACTGGACATGTAAGATAAAGGTTATCTTCTAGGGTGACTTAGAGATAGTACAAAGCTAGCATAGCCATTTAACAACATTACACATATTACATGTTTGAAACACACATGTTGAGCACTAGAAAAACCATTACTACCCTCCATCCTGATCATACCTATACTGACTAAACCAGGCCACTGACATCACGTAGCCCTGGTCCACACCACATGTACTCTGAAAGGTGTCACAGTGTAACACAGCACACCATTGTGTCCTCCTTAAGTCTATAGTAGCAGTGCAGCACTGGACAGACAGTTGAATAGTTTGGACAAATAACTGGTACCATTGCATTGACTACATTCAAGGGCTGCCACGTGTGTAACTGAGAACTCCCACTCTGAGGATCAGGGGACATGTGATATACTAATGTGGATGTCATACTACATCTGTATGTGTTTGTGTGGGAAGTCCTTGCATCACGGGACACAGCATATGCCATATGTGGCAGTGTTTATGGGAGAACATCAACATACCATTATACATACTGCATGATTGTGCATTTTTAGAAACAAGGTGATGCACTTTGGGACTGCACTGCAGATGTAACCAACTATATGCAGTAAACATGTTTCACATGAGCAATATTCCTGTAAAATGGTAGCATCACTCATATGACAGTAAAACCTCAGGCATGAGGAAGTAATGGGCCTGTCCTAAGGCAGTGACACACAGTGACAACATGGGTCCCTGGAAACTCGTCTTGGGTCTAAGGCTTTTTCATCATGCACTATACCAAATGTAGTAATACTAGTTGCATTTAGGCCAGTTCATGGTCCTGTTACACTGAATCAGGCCAAATCTGAGGATCAGCAGGCTACAGGGAGAGTTTTGTATGCAACAGTTCCATTGGCAAGTAAACTCTGCTACAGCCTGGGTCAAGGAGCATACAGGACACAAACCATTGTCAGTGTTTGGTCTGTGCATGCTGAGCATACCGTTCCCACATGACCATCATATACCCATATTTTCCATACCTTACAGTACATCTAGTGGTCATCCTATATGTGGCATTACCATTGTGGGTCACTGTGAACATGTCTGTGAGGTGTTGGTATCTCCCTGACAACAGGTTAGTGAGGCCTCATGTGTGATGAGAGATTTGTAGGACTGTGCATATATCTCACATCATCCTCAAATGCTGCTCACCGGAAAGATACATACGGTATGGTGTAAGACCTATATGTTTTTTAGCACATCTGCCATGAAAAGGTTAGCAAATTCATCATCAGCAAAAATAGGTTTATAAAGTCATAGATAAGTGCATATAACTGATGTAGGGTTTGTGACTGTATACACATCACCATGTTTATGTGAAGTCCACAAAGTGCAGTGCCACATGAACTATGAAATAATTGTCCTATGTTAGGGCCACACTATCTGACATACAAAACTCTGATGTCAGTCTGGGACTCTGAGACACATTGTGGCCCATGGGATTGGATAGGAAAATTGTTGCAGAATACAGACTGTATTAGCAGTAGTCACCTGCTCCTCTGGTAAGCCATCGACATGGTGATACAGGGACAGAACCTTATTCACCAGGGTCTCCAGCTCCTCTAGAGTGAAGGCTGGGGTCCTGCTCCTTGTACAGCGTGCTGTGACGGGCTCTCAGAGGTGGTAAACAGCAGCTGACGATGAGGCGATGCTGTAAGCAGCAGTGTCTGGAGGCAAGTGATTTGATTTCCAAAACCACAACGTATAGGTACGCCAAGTAGGAGGTCTTTTGTGTAGACAGTCACAGCCATTGGACGGTAACAGTCACATTTTACAACTTTAGCCAATGGATGTGACTGCCATGGTTGAATCCGCTGACCATGCAGTTCAAATCACCTGGCGGTCGGTGAATAGCACGACCCATAAGCAAGGTCAGGCATCCACATAGGAGGTCTCCTCTGTAGGTGGATGAACTGCAACCATCACAATGACCACCATCACCCTCTGGCTGTGACCGCCGCAGATGAAGCCGCCTAGCGCGTGGCTTGAATCTACCACAGGTCGGCAATCCTGCATCTCCCATTTGTGAGATCAGGCATCCACCATGTCAGCGTTAAAAACCACATTGTAAAACAATCTTCTAAGTGCGTCTCCACCACTACTTACATGTTGGAACATTTCACCTGATGTATGACACCATTTCTCTGCCTATAACATTACTCACACATCAATGTTGTAGATGACTATGCATGAATACATGAATATCGGGGAGAAGGGTACATCAGCATTGACATAGTAATGCGTGCAATGCAGACTCCACAACATGACGGTGTCCACCATACAAATGAACTGTGTATGATGTGCATGGTGCTTTTACAGACACATGTGGAGTCCAGCTTGGGGATAATAGGTGGAACTTTTAATGATGGCAATAAATCTGTTTCATCCAGATGACTTACGTATATATCCGGAAAGTCAATGTTATTCTTTAGGCTGCCTTCCGCCACGAATGGGCTCTCCCACAACAGTGGTCACTGGAGGATATCTGTCTTCCAGATCATTTTCAGGCATCTCTTCCACTTTCCTCATACAAGAAAATGCTAGGTATAATTTTCTCTTTCATTCAATTATGATGCGAAATGCTGTGTACTGCTCACATATGCAATAGTGGCTGTGTCTTGGTATATGTTAGTGTGGACACTGTGAACAATATCCATATGTATGTACACCCCTCACATAGGTACCCTGGCATAAGGAGGAGATGACAGCCTCCAGTATTCCAGCCATTTCCAGACCTACAAACTATGGAAAAAAGAGACCTTATCATGAGGTTTTGTCTCAATAGGCAGATAATACAAGATCTATGTGACCAATTGGAGCTTCATTTACGTCCTCAAAGGACCTATCCCACATCTCTGACACCAATGGTGAACCTCATGGCAGCATTGCATCTCCTGGCCACAGGTTCATTTCAGTTTCCTGTGGCTATATCTGGTGAAATGTTACAACCTATGTTCAGTGGGTTCTACATGATGTGATTTCAGTTCTGATGAGATACATGGCAGCTGCATTCAGTTCCTAAGGCATGAAGATTTGGCCAATGTGAAGGGAGACTTTTATGGATTAGGTTGCATCCCACATGTGGTTGGAGCTGTGTATGGCAGACATAGTGCCTTAATACCACAGTAAGCAAGAGAAAAGGTCTATAGGAACAAGAAACACTTCCATTCCATTATCTTGCAAGTGGCATGTTTAGCGGATTAATACATCTCACACATCTGTGCCAGATTCCCAAGATATTCCCATGACTCCTTGGTACTGTGGAACAGCAGCATATCCAACTTGATGTTACAACTACTACCTCAGGCGTTCTGGCTTCTTGGTGAGTATGATGTGTCCAACCTTTGTACGTGTGATGTCTGGTTGCATCTTCTGCAAATGTGTGACTCATTATTGCACATATGTGTGTCTTCCATCTGGGAGACTCAGTGTATCCTATTCGCCCATGGTTGATGACACCGCTGAGGAATCCAACAACGCCAGGGGGAGTCTGCTTGAATGAGGCCCATGGTGAACAAAGCGGGCAGTGGAGTGAGCGTAGGGGTTCCTGAAAGTCAGATTCAGATGTCTGGACAAGACTGGGGGAGCCCTCCTCTACTTAACTAGGAAGTAGTGCAAGATCACCATAGCCTGCTTCATGTTCCACAACCTGGCACTGCGACGGAACATCCCTCTCATTGTAGAGGATGGAGACCAGCAGGAGTCACAGGGTGAGGATCCTTTAATGCCAAGTGATGATGATAGTGGTGAAGAAGAAGGTGTTGACATGCATCAAGAGCTCATCAAAAACTTCCTCTCATGATTGTAAGTACGTGAGATGTAATGACTTTGACTGTTACAGTGACTGTTGCTATGAAGCTGTAAGGAGGACCTTCATGGATACTTTCTAGGTATGTCTAGCTGTGGGAAAAAAAGCCATGCACAGCTGTTTGTGAAGTAAGGTCTTGACACATGCACACGTTGTTGATGTTGCTTTGTGTAGGTGAAATTTACCCATGTACTATATACTCCAATATTGGACTGTGATTGGTGTTATATGTATGGTTTCCTAGCTAACCTCTTTGTATTGGTCTGTTGTAGGTAACTTTACCATGTTCTCTTCATTTGGACATTTCAGAGTTGTGACATTAGCAGGTATATGATGCTGTTCGAAGTAGACATGGAATGTTCCTGTGAATGTCAGGCACAGACTTTGGGTGTACTACTCCAGTACCAAGCCTGCTTGTGCAGCGATGGGATGGAAGTTGTTGTTAATTCATTGGACTTGTTACCAGTCATGTGGTGGTACTTTAGCAATATGTGTGCCATAATGTTCTCCAACACAATGTTGTTGTTGGGCCAAATCATGCTAGTCTCTCTTCACATTGACTAAGTCCTCAATGTGTATGAACTGGATGAAGCTGTTGATGTGTCTCATCATTGCATATCACATAAGTTGTGACACACCATTGACAAATGTTTGTGACATTCCACCAGAGGCAGAAAAACTGGATTAAAATGAACTGGCACTCAGGAACATTTCTACTGCCATGTTCTGGCTCCTTCTTTTCAATGAAGTGGGATTTCTTTTGTGAGGTTGGCGATATGTTTCAAGCTGAATCCATAAATCAATTGTCATTTGTCTACTGTATTTGGCACTGTCTGATGTATCCCATCTGACCATGTTGTTGAGGTTTCCACTTGACATTTCTGGTCACATCATAATGGAATAAAGATGTCATGAGACAGTACACTTGTATGTCGGTATTTGGGTTACATGGTTGTGATACTCAGTTGCGCATTGTTGCATTCCATGTGTCCATGCTTACACAGGTAGCTTCAATTTACATTTGGTAAAACACCAGAGGATACTATATGAGCTAATGATGTTGTGGCATGTGAAGTTATTTCTGTGCACAATGTGAAAATATAAAGCTAAATATACAGTGAAATAGTGACAACACAGGAGTGTAGTTGTCACTGTTGGTGGATGAAACGATTGTTGTAGGAGCCACATTGTCTGAAGTCCAAAGTCCAACATACCCCTCCCATCAGAAATGGAAAAGAGTACAGCAATAGTCAACAAAGTGAACATGTTGCACACAAAGGAGGACATCAGGGATGAAGTCTCTTACTGGTGGTGGGTGCCTTGCCAATCAAATCTCCTGTTGTTTTTCTTGGATATCCCCACGAGGGGTTGGGGGAAGGATCTGCTGCTGCAGGCTCAGGGGTGCCTGAGGAGTCTTTCCTTGACCGGGCCTTTCTTCCTGTGCTTGCTGCAGATGCAGAAGGGCTAGATGTAGTTGGACCACAGGAAGGGGTAGGTGGCAGCGGAAAGCTCAACAGAGTGCAGTGTCAATGTCCCTGAGCACCCCAATAAGCTGGCCCATGTTGTTGTTGTGGGTGTCCAGCCTCTGGTCTATGGACCTGTGCAGCTGCTTTATCTCCCGGAGTTCCTCAAGTACTTGGCCCATCACTCCTTGGGAGTCGTCACAGGCTCCCAGGACTTGGGTTATGTTGGCTTGGGTGTCAGTGGCACCAGTAGCCTCACGTAGCGGGTGAACAGTTACCCTCCTATCACATCTGCCCCTACAGTCCTGTGGCCTTGGGCCAGCCTGCACCCTCCCACTGGCTCTCCCATCCTCAGTGAGTGTGTTGTGGATCCTCACGTCTGGAAGTGGGACTGGGATGCAGAAGATGTTGCTGCCAGTGCTAGGTCCACCAGATGTTGAGACAGAGGTCTGATGAAATGTTGCAGCTGGGGTGGGAGTTGTAAGTCCAGATGGGCCTGGTTGGTCCTCCACATCCATGTGTCCATGATATTCTGCATCACTGGAGGCTTTATGCAGGGGGTCAGGTGGAGTCTGGGCAGTGTCCTGAGTGTGGCCAGATGTAGTGCCAGATAGACCTGTTCAGACATAGAGTAGAATGTTATTGTTATAAGCATGGTATGTACAACCACATCATTTGGTACACAGTGAGTACAGGCCTGGGAGGGTCAAAAGGGTTGGATGTTGACATAAGAATTTATCCCCATTGTGTTTGACTCATTTGCAAGACTTTTGGAGACATCCATTGCATGAAGTGTTATTGGCCTGCTCATTTGCTGTACAGATATGCATCATGTTGGCAGGAGGGATGGAAATGGCATCTCCCAATAACTTGAAGCCAACACAGTGTAGAAGTTACATGTGTATTAGTAAATTCCAAAATCTAGGTGTATTCAATACAGGCACACACACTACTTAGCAGTAGATTTAGCACTGATAATCATGTGTGCTGTGCAGTGTCAATGGTTCCACAGCCATTTCATATCAGTTGTGTTACCCTTGCGATATGGTATCACTCATTTCCTCTTTCTTTTAATTTATGGAGTCCTGGGGTTGTTCAGGCTGAGTAGGCAGACATGTGCCTAAGCAGAGAATTGTGTCTAAGGTACTCAGTCCATTTCACCTGAGGGTCAGTGGTGACATGGCTGACAAGTGAGTAAGCCAAACAGTACTGGTGTCTCATGTTTAGAGTTAGAGGTAGCAGGCCTTATGGTAGTTGTGGTCATTTCAATCTCTCCTACCCTATACACGATCAATGGCTAACTAGCTTTAAGGTGAACCTCAGTAGTGACATAGCTGACAAGAGACTTTGGACACACACACTGGTGCTTCCTATTAAGTGTTCAAGGAACAGGGCCCCATGGTAGTTGTAGTCATCTCAATCACTCCTACCTCACACTTAACCATTGGTTAACTGACTGTGAGGTGAACCACAGTAGTCACATGGCTGACAAGTGAGTAAGGACAAAAACACTGGTGCCTCCTGTTCAGAGTTAGAGGAAGCAGGCCTCATGGTAGTTGCAGTCATTTCAATCATTCCTCCCTCACACTTGAGCAGTGGTCAACTGGCTGTGAGTTGAACCTCAGTAGTCACATGTCTGATAAGTGAATAAGGAGAAACAACACTGGTGCTTCCTGTTGAGTGTTCAAGCAACAGGGCTCCATGGTTGTAGTTGTTTTAATTTTGACTTGCCAACACCAGAAAAACTGGTTTGTGTTACACATCTGGTTGCAAAATGTAGTTGTGGTGGGCCATACTATTAGACATTTGCACAAATAATGGGTCCTCGAATGATGATTTAATGTTAATGCATTTACAGATTGCACTCCCACGTATGGGATGTAATTGAGGTTGATACATGTGAACATATGTGCAGGGCTACTGATTGTAACTGGCAATCACACATCTCTAAAACGTTGGCAACTGCATATAAGAAAAGTTGATGAGGAACATTTTAGCAAGAGCTGAGATATGTGCGAATATAACATTAACATGTTGTGACAGTTGATTTGTTGTTACCTACCAATCTCCATTACCCAAGGTATTCCTGTCAAGCACTCAACATGCAGGATGCCATCTACCTTTTTCTCCCAGAGTGAGAGTTCCAATGGTAGGCCGGGAGGACCAACTGTAGTATTCTGGGCCGCAAGATGGTTGGTGCCTGGAGACAAGGGGTGGGCGGAGCTCGTGGAGTTTTACTCTGCAGAATTCTGAGGAGTTACCAAAAAACTCAACAAGATTCCACGGAGTTCCGTGAGCAGGTGGAGTTGTTGCAACTATTCTATTTGATTTGATTACCCTTAATAGCGCCTTAAGCTTTACACATTACTTAAAGAAGCTACAGGACACTCTAGCAATCAGAAGAATACATGCTGCCATATAAATATATAACTGCAGCACAGAACTACATACCAGAAACATCCAGCCCAATTACTGTACAACGACTCATTCAATGAAAGAGCTGTGGCTCATATAGGCGCATCCAGTATATGCCATCGCTCCCAGTCCAATGAATTAAGAAAGGACCTCTCTCTCGCGTGACTTGGGCCAAGTATTTTGGTTGTTACATGACTTAATATTCTTTGCTCTAGCAGTTTTCAGGTACAATAACACAGCATCCTCAACAGCTCAGAGGTATATTCTCAAGGACTTATCGCTGAGTTATCATCACTTTATCAGAGCCAAAGTGTGATAAATTAATCGCACCATTCACAAGCTGGTGCTAACAGTCCATATCACCAGTTTACCTGCGATATCAGCCGCAAAAAACATCGCCACAGATGACACTGGCAACCAACGCTAATGAGATGCAGAGTAGGCGTTCCCGTGCAAAAAGCAGCGACCACACTACTGCGCAACATTCACAACGACCAGCAGGATCGGCGATAAGATCACAAAGCAGGCAATAAGGGGAGTTAGCAGCAGGGATTTAACACCTGCTCTTACCTCGTGTAAAGTCGGACGACAACCTGCACCATGAAAGGGAGTGCAGCCCAGAGCTACATCTGAAGAACAGAAGAGTGCCATGGAGCTACTGATTATGCAGCTCGGACACCCAAGAGGGCAACAATACCCACTGCCACCACCCCCAGGACCCCCTCCCTTTGGGCCCTACCCCGGGGGCAACCCCCTGGACAAAGATACTTCACATCAACTTTACGAAATTATGATCAAAACAATTCGCATGATGTCGCACAATCACAACAATCAACATACATGTGTGGTTAGAAAAAGGAGAACCATTCATTTATCTTTGATTTTCCAAACAAATCATTTTTTTCGAATTAAACTCAAGGCAAATATATGGCAGAGTCATTGCGTGTCTTCTCTGGACAATCTGTAAGTCACAGCCTGCAAGACAAAATCCAAGAAAAGAAGGTGTGTCATGCGCCCATGTCCCGTTGAAAGCTCCAAGCCCGGGGCACGCGACCTTGGCAGCCTCCACATCATGCAGCCCTGCACCGCGGGCCACAAGGTCACACACGTGATTCTGGGTTTTGATTTCGCAGTGGCAGAGAACATATCAGTGCACACAGCATCATTGCAGGCTGCACACACCCACTCAGCCCTATAGGTGCCACTAGATCTGTGATCTGCGTGGTCGGCACGCGCAGCCCGTTGGCTCAGGCCTACACTGCGGTCCAGCAGGGCTCACACAAATCCTTACCAGTCGGGAACGCCAGGACGGTGCATCATCGCAGGTTGCACACCCGCTCAGCACTTAAGGTGCCCCTACCTCAGTGCACAGAAAGTCACCGTCCCGTGGCGGTAGGCCCATGCCAGCCGCAGTGTATTCTGTGCCACCAAGTCTGTGCAAAGCAAGTCATGGGCCCTTTATGATTGAGTCTTGCGGTGCGGACGCCATAATGTCACCTTCAGCAGTGGGGAATGTGATGTTGTAGTGCCCAAGGACTCATGCATAAATAATAACCACATGCATACATGCAGATGGAGAGTGGAAATGGCGTCCAGCACATGCACCTGCCTCTTTTTATTGGCAGGGTCACATGTCCTGTGATGCCCGTGCTTGATGGGTGTGGCGTGGGTGTGAACCAGCCATGAGGGAGTGGCTTTGGCATGCTGACAACTAGACCTGTGATCAGCAGATCACTACAGGGAAGACCTGGGACATGTAGCATTGTCGTCCCCGCCTGTGTATCGTGAGCCGAGTGGGCTGGCCTGGTGTATTCCAGTCCAGCGTAGGGGTATGAACAATGACCCTGGGGCACTGGGCGTGGTTCCGCCCTGGCCTGGACAAAGAAGTAACTAATGTGTGTGTCTCTGTTGTAGTGTCGGAGCTACCCAGACCGCATTTGACAATGTTGCACCCTGTGACTCAAGTCCAACAACATGAGCAACATGGACGTAAGGGGGACTCACTGACTCTACATCCATCCATACTTCCACACTTGAATGATCATAGACCTGACATATCTGTGTGAAAATGAATGTGTAATGCACATTCAGTGGAGAGTTGTAGCTGGAGCAGTACAGGGCCATGCAAACCCCATTTTACATTGTTGGCGTGTGGCGGGCCAGCCAGAGTCCTTTAGGGAATGACAAGTTCATCGGAAGAGTCCAGTCCACAGTCTGATTGCTGTGTCATTGGCAATGAAACAGAATATGGCAGTCCATGTCGAGGACCAAGGTGAGTGTCGCAGAGTGCATCAGGGGACAGTGGAAGGTGATGATGCAGAGGACAGAACAAAGCAGAAACAGGGCATGTGGTGGAGATGAATGCTACCGCTTCTTTCTTACCACCAAGGCAGAATTATCCGCATCTTCGTCCTCTGCTGTTTCATGTGCCTCACATGTGGGTGGTGGTGATCTGTCCCCAGCACTGTGTGGCAGTGACACCTCAGGGGCCAGAGGTGGGGTGTCTGCCGCTCTGTGTGGCACTGACACTTCAAGGGCGGAGATGTGGATGGAGTGATAGCAGCATCATTCATCTGCGCCAGGCCTTGTTGCAGCAATGCCATGAGGAGGGTCTTCAGGGCATTGAGGAACCCAGCTACCTCTCGCTGGTGTGCAGCTGTGTCAGCTGCTCTTTCCACCTGCGTCTGCTCCATGTTCTCCATGATCCTCTGCATGTGTTCCAACTCCTGGGTGACATCGCTGGAGCCACTCTGACTTGACAGAGTCAGGACTCCAGCGATGTCAGCCATGGATTGTTGGAGAGCATGGAGCGGACTGTGGGTGTCTGCTAGGGACTGTGAGTGGTCCCGGATGGGACTTAGACGTATGGCATCTAGTTTGGTTGCCATGTGGTCAAACCCCACCCGCACCTGTTCAGTCATCTTCTCCTGGCACCCCAACACACGGCATTGGAAGGCCATATGTTGTTTGTGGGGGTCCTGGCAGGCAGCCGTGGTGGTGGGTGCTACCTGCTGTGTGGTCGGTGCAGGGGGTGGGGTCTTATCGATGCAACTGGGCTGCCCTGCTCCTGAAGGTGAGTTGATGTAGCTGTTGATGCACTCTTGGAGGGCGTCGGTGTTGAATGTGTGGAGGTCCTCTGCAGCATCAGAGAAGAGATGTTCAGTCTGCTCAGCAGGAGCTGTTGGTTGTCCCCCTACAATGTGAAGGGGAGATGCAGTTTAACATTGTGTTCACATGTATGTTGACGCATTGTGCAGGTTGACTGCATGACAATGTACATTGTGACTGTTTTGGAGGAGCTGCCTATTTGATGCGGAGCAGTGGACATTTCGACAACATCACGGATGTGTGTTAGTACTTGTGCATTATCAACTCACATTTCAATGCTATGCCAAATGTGATTGGCCAGTTTCTACAGACAAGCGGCCCCAGTTGTGTTCCCTGTTCTGTTTTGGATATGTTGCAGTTTGTACCACTTTGTTGTCAATGTTGATGTGCTATGCATGTTATGTGTGTGTGCTGCATTTTGGGAGAGTCGCCCCTGCAGCTCTGATTTTGCTGCCCCTTATCCCTTTCATGCTGTATGCCTTTGACTTTTGTGCTTCTACAGTGCTGTTGCATACTTGGGTACATTGGTCTCTTCGTGGGAGTTGGGGGTCTGGGGCATGGTTTGTCCGCAGATGTGTTGGTGACGTCAGGGGTTGTTTGCGCACGTGGATGTGTCAGAGTGTGACCTGCTCCTTTACGGATGTGGTCTACACTCAACCACCTCAGTGACGTTGAGTGCAACATATCATGGTATATTGACTGCAGCAATGCTATTCATCATGAAGTGTCACTTGCATTGTCAGTGTTGCTCACAGACACGCCACATTGCTGGGTTTGACACATATGCATCGGTTTGTTGTGAGATTGGGGGTATGTGGGATGGGCCCCCTCTGGGCACATAGTCGATGGGGGCCTACTTGGTGTTCCTAGGTGTGCTGCAGTGTGCCAAGGGGATCAGGGACATGCTCCAGAGTCATTGTGGGTGTGCGGTGTGCTCTACTTAATTGTTCATGTGTGTCATTGTGCCCATCTCCCCCCGTCCTTCCAGTCCCTGGTCGTTACTCACCCTGTTGGTGTGGTGTCAGGTCATGTTGAGCAGTGTCGGGTCCCCCAACTCCTGCCACCATCTCCCCACTGATGACTGTGGACACCATTTCCTCCATCTCATCCAGCTCCTCCTGTGGCACCGGACTCCCACCTCTAGTCTGCATTGCTGCCGTCTGGTTGTTTGCGAGTTTCTGCTTGGTTTTGAGCTCCACATCATTCCAGCGCCTCTTGACCTCTTTAATTGTCCTCTACAGCACTCCTACTGCATTCACCTTGTCCATGATGGACTGCCATATATAATTTTTTGTTGCCAATGACAGAGGTGGAGGTGACGAACAGTAGTTGATGGTATTCTGTCACCTCCATTATCAGGATCCTGTTATCCTGCGGACTGAACTGCGTCTTCCTCTTCTGCTTGTCCTTGCTTGTGGGGTTCTGGTTATCCTCTGTACTTGCTCCAGCTCCCTCCATTGTGCTTCGCAGTTGTTTAGCTTTTGTTTGTATTTTTTTCTACTTTTATAGTGATTTTTCCCACCTGACGTGTGTGAATTGTAGGACTGGCGCAGCTTAACGCTGATTTTGTTATCACGGTTGGTCCCATCGCAACTTTTTCCATGTTGGGGTTTAGATTTTTATTGCCTTCTTGGTCACTTTATTTCGGACATTTAACACGTTATCGGGAGACTACTGCACGTTACAGCCGTGTTGTGAATAGGACGTTAACACTGAGTTATTTTCCTGCGATAGACGGCGATATGAGACATTGCGTTAATGGATTTCGGCGATGATTATCGCACGTTCTTGAGAATATACCCCTCAGTCTGTTATGAGCTTTTCAATACCCGTTTTTTACGGTGGAACATGTATGCTTTCCGTTGCTTATTAGAGGATACCTCAGTGAATCTAAGAGCACAGACATGCATCAGTCCTATTAGCCATAAATTGCAATGCAAAGTGGTAAATATTCACTCGCCTTGTGATTTATGTTTTACCAGGAGTACTGTATAGTGTGAATTATGTGTGAAAGGAAAGCTCATCACTTGACAGTGGTTTATTATTCTCTCTTGGTAATGTTAAGTGGCATCTATTCAGAACTAATAAATCTTTTGCGGTTTAACTGTCAGTATTTTGTATAATATGAAAATCTCTAGTTATTCTAGCTATTGCAATTCTAGACTTTTCACCAAGTAATAGATGCATCTCTACAGTGCAACAAATAAAGACTCTTAAATTAGCGCTTGGCGGAACACCCAAAATGAATAACTATCGGAATGCATTTGCAATCTCAACAGACACCTCTGAAAGCAACAGCAAATACCCTCTCCCTTGCTGCTCTTCTTTTTCCCTCAACACATTTAATACTATGATTAGCTGTTTTTGTGTCAGTTGTTCCTGTGAGGTCGAACAGGAAAGTGGGATAGCGTGTGATGGGAGCTGCTTTCTGTGTTCCTCCTCTCATGCCACAGTTTCAGTATTACTTACCTTGAAGGTGAAACTTCTCAGCGGATGTTGGTCGGCCTCCACATCCACAGCATGGGGCTCCTGCATGGCTCATTACCATGTTTGCTATTGATGTCCCCGCATTTCCTTCCTTTTACTAGCTGCAGCCTGGACTGAGGGGCGAGTGGACAACTGCACAACATCTATGCTGGATTTCCCGTGCCAAGTTGCAGAGGCTCTATCTACTTCCAGGAGCCAATAAACGTATCCAGCTGAGGTGGAATCTTTTATTAAAAGCTTGAAGCCTTTAATCAGAGCGGGATTGAATTGACCAGTGTGGCAATGCATGAGCTTGCCTGGCAGCAACCGATGTGCACTAATCATTACGGACATGTCCCGCATCCTATCAGCCCATTGGAATTTGGAAGTGCAGCTAACCCTCGACAGCAAGGATGGCAAGAACTGCGCATGTCAAACTGTGTGAAGACCGAGCCTGACCCGAGGAGATACAATGATAGGGTCAGGCTAAATGCATTTCGAGTGTGACAGCACTGGTAAACTTTGCTACGTGGTGGTTAGCAGAGTTTTGGCAAACTAGAGGCTCAAATTAACGCAGAGTCACCAAAAACAACGCCAACTCCGCCGGCAGAGTGGAGTTTCCCAGACAGGCTTACTGGAGACCGGGTTCTTCCCCATCGCCCTTCGGTTGCACCACCTCTTCATGATGTCCTTATTTGTGCATAGGGTGGTACCTACAGCATTCACTTTGTTGACTATTCCGTCCCACATTTCATTCTTCCTAGCGAGAGAAGTTTGTTGAACTCAAACAATATGTTGCTCTACTCTAATGAGTTCATCCACCATCACCGACAACTCGGTGTCCGAAAAACAGTGTATTATAGTCCAGTAAAATTTTAATTAAATAAAGTGAGTGAAATTGTGAAAAATACCTTTACACCGAGGAAATATGTAAAAAAAAAGTGAAACAATTATGTGTGGAGTGTGTGTGATTGTTTGCAAAAGGCTAACTTATGTGACCGCTAATGCTACTCTGACTTGCTGTGCTGCTGTATGAAGGCAAAGGATCATCGTCTGGGATGGGGTGTGTTTTATATAAGCGTGGGCAGAGAACTCTGCTCCACCCGCGGAGTATGCAGGGATTTGCCTACTCCGTGTTCCGCGAAGAACGCGGAGTAGGCAAATCTCTGCACACTCCGCGGTGGAGCGGAGTTGACCAGCCCCCGCCTCCAACCCCCCAAGTAAGTATTAAATAAAAATACATTATAAGTAAATTAATAAACACTAACCTTGCCTGCGGCGTCCCCAGCTTGCCGTCCTCCTCTTCCTCACATGCGTGGGCGTGCGCGCATGGGCAGATAACCGTGAAATGCCAAGGAAGAGGAGGACGGCAGCCAGAGGACGCTGCAGGCAAGGTAAGTGTTTACTGTTTTACTTATAATGTATATTCATTTAATTCTTACTGGGGGTGGAGGGCGTGCGGCGGAGCAGAGTTGGTCCCCAACTACATGGACCTCCGCATAGAGCTGCTCCGCCAGCACCGCCCTTGGTTAGTTTTATAGTGTGATTTGTAGGTGTATCCACTTTGCAAATGGCCATCAGCTGTGTTGTCTTTTTCTGCCTCCAGTGTGCACTGTTGTGGTGCTTTGAGGTAGAGGTAACTCAGTGGTCTAGCGGCATTGTGAAACCATCTACATGAGATTGCTGGTACAGTGGTTTCATCGTAATCTGCTCGGCAGATGTAGCACAGCTGATGGTGTCAGAGTCCCTAACGGCAACATTCCCAACCACTGCGGCCTGTGTGAAGGCTACTCCGACCAACAAGGCCCATACAGAGAACACTCTGACTGTCGTGGTCGGGGATTTAGTCTGCCTGCATCGTAATACAGCGGGGATAACTTTGGAACTGCAGCGGACAGCATTGTGCCGTGGCCATAGCAGTCAGACAGTCGGTCCGACCAGCATCGTAATCAGCCCTGAAGTGAAGAATATTCTACAAGCAGCCAATTTACCTTTGAAATCAGAAACATTATAGCACTAGCCTATGTCCCTGCCACAGATGTAGCTAACCACTACAATTTACGAATAGAAAGCCCTTTCTATCATCAAAATGAAATCAAACTTTGTTCCTTAATGGACTATTGGCAGAGACTTGCGTTGGCAGGCTGCATCGCTCCGGACACACACATTGACCCAAATTCCAAATACCATGATGGGATCTCTATGACAGCGAACTAATGTATGTAAGTTAGCGCACACCAACTAATGTAATAACAGATGACGATTAATACAATTAAAAACATGAAGCATGCAACTCAGAAACGAGGAAGCCCACCTCGCAAAATAACGTGTAAACTGCTGGTGAACTGACACCAGTATACTGAGTGCAAAGCTGAGACAATGCAGGAAACAATTGTATCACATTCACAAAAAAGCGGAATGGAATTAGCGTGAATTTGGACTCTCTAGAACAACAGTCTGTTGAACAATAAAAACAGAAGTGTTTGAGAGAAACTCTTTTTATATATCAATCAAAAAGCAACAAAAGAATTGCACATAGCATCAAGGTCAAGTGAGCATTTATTAAGCACAGCCTGCCACTTCTCCATAAAAGCTTTATTGAATTGGAACTTGTAAAGCAGTGGTTTAATGGGCAACCGAAGTCCACATGGAATGCGCTGAACTTTGTGATACTGGATGAGTGTAGAGGCGTGGAGTCTTTGGCTTAAAGCCCTGCGGGTGACAAATTCGAGTTGACGAATCTGTTGTGATACTGAGCCACTTTGAGCGTTGAAGGACGGTGCATCTTGTATGAGTGAATAAATGTCATTAACCTGTGATGATGAGTACGTGAGGGTATCAGCTCTATTGTCAGTGAGATTGGCAATGCTCTCAAAAGACATTTTTGGGTAAAGTTTAGGCGGTGCAGCTAGCTAAGGCCGGGCTGGCAAGATAATGAACTAATGTATGTAAGTTAGCGCACACCAACTAATGTAATAACAGATGACGATTAATACAATTAAAAACATGAAGCGTGCAACTCAGAAACAAGGAAGCACACCTCGCAAAATAACGTGTAAACTGCTGGTGAACTGACACCAGTATACTGTTTCTTCTTTTCATTTATATATGCTCTTTAGACCATTACAATGTCCCGGGCTTATATTTAGATTCCTTTTACCCTCTGGCACCTGTCGTTCTATTCGCCTTCACATTCCTGTTTCTGTTTCTCTCCAGTCATATTCTATTAGCAATTTTTCTTGTGTTTTCATTTATGTTGGCCTTTTCATTTTTTACCATGTAAGCACATCGTTTATTTGGATTACTTTAGTCTGATGGTGGTTTGCTTTAACAACACCCCACTTTTCCAGCTCAAGTGCATTATGTTCCGATCACTACTTTGTTTTTTTCATGTCTATATCACCTGGTGACACAGTCTTCTTTCCATGTCTATGGTGTCTCCCAGGCACTACGTTATACCCTTTATTGGATGGTCGCACATTGCGATCCACACTTTTTGGACTTAATTGGGCAACCATTTTTTACATTATTTTCTTCTTTGTTTTCATTTGTTTTACGTGCCCCTCACACCACGGAGTGAGCACATCTTTTGATCTTCGTTTCATTTTCTGGTTACGCAGTCCTCTTTCTATCTTCATAACCTTTCTTCCGGTATCACGTGATGATTTGTTCGCTGTTTTTATTCTCTGGATGTACACGCTAGTGTTGCTTTCTTTTCCGGTGGTCCGCCGTTGTCTGAATCATTCTGTCTTTTCACCTCACGCCCTGTTGGTAAGTCGCTGTCAGTTTTTCTTAGTTATTCTCGCTCGTGATCAAACTTGAACTTGTTGGCTACAGTCTCTGTGTTTTTTCTTTTTCCCCTGCTCCAGTTCCTTCATCATACTCAGCACACGGCTGACTCGCGTTCAGGTACTCCATTCTTGTTTTCCTGTATGCACTCTTTTGTCCACACGGCTGTTATTTTCACTTTTTCCTGTACTTTCATACATTCTCTGTTATTTTGTTTTCAGAGCAGTTATAATTCTGCTACGCTGTTCTGCAGTACTCCACTATTACATTGACCAGCCCTTTTTTGGATTGTCTCCAGTAAGTCTCTGCTTTCACTCCTCTCTCTCTGTAACGTAATTGTTTTCCTCTGGCTTTGGGCTTTATTTGTGCATTTTCTGTGTTTTAGCGTACTTCTCTCGAAGCTTCTTATCCATTTGATAGACACTGTGAACTTCGTGTTCAAATGAACATCCTTGCTCGTCATTTCATATCCAGTAAGAGTTTGTTGAGTCTTCTTCGTTTTTCACAGTTGCTAGCATGATGGTTCACTATTAATGCACAGCAGCCATTTTTTCACGTTTATTTGAACATTTTTACAGTCATTTTCTTGTCACTTAGTGCACGATTTTAATCTCTGTTACTCTTCCCAACATGATGGGCTCGTTTTCGCTCCCCACACACACGCTCCACGTGCGCTCAATTCCCTTCTGTCTTTTATGCAGTGTGCACGTTGAATTGTCTCGGCTTGACTCAGATCAGCCGCTCATCTTCATGGTTCTAACCACGATGCATCTTGTACTCGCTTCAGTGTTCTTGACACCGTTTTCTCCATAGTTGCATAAGTTTCAATTTAATTTCCTTTTTTCCACAGCTGCCCCTGAAGAAGGGATGCTTTTCATCCCGAAATGCATTGGTCACCTCCCCATGAATTGACGTTCAACTTTATTGCCATTGCGCTGTTTCACATTGAATGCATTTATGTATTTTTGTTCTCCATGTCACTTCAACATTGATGCTATGTGCAATTCTTTTGTTGCTTTTTGATTGATATATAAAAAGAGTTTCTCTCAAACACTTCTGTTTTTATTGTTCAACAGACTGTTGTTCTAGAGAGTCCAAATTCACGCTAATTCCATTCTGTTTTTTTGTGAATGTGATACAATTGTTTCCTGCATTGTCTCAGCTGTGCACTCAGTATACTGGTGTCAGTTCACCAGCAGTTTACACGTTATTTTGCGAGGTGGGCTTCCTCGTTTCTGAGTTGCACGCTTCATGTTTTTAATTGTATTAATCGTCATCTGTTAATACATTAGCTGGTGTGCGCTAACTTACATACATTAGTTCATTATCTTGCCAGCCCGGCCTTAGCTAGCTGCACCCCCTAAACTTTACCCAAAAATGTCTTTTGAGAGCATTGCCAATCTCACTGACAATAGAGCTGATACCCTCACGTACTCATCATCACAGGTTAATGACATTTATTCACTCATACAAGATGCACCGTCCTTCAACGCTCAAAGTGGCTCAGTGTCACAACAGATTCGTCAACTCGAATTTGTCACCCGCAGGGCTTTAAGCCAAAGACTCCACGCTTCTACACTCATCCAGTATCACAAAGTTCAGCGCATTCCACGTGGACTTCGGTTGCCCATTAAACCACTGCTTTACAAGTTCCAATTCAATAAAGCTTTTCTGGAGAAGTGGCAGGCTCTGCTTAATAAATGCTCACTTGACCTTATCTTACTACTTATTGAAGAACTTGCTCGAACAATCCGAGAACTTGATGAAGAAATAGTTTCTTTAAAATCTGACCTTTCAACACGCTGTGAGGCTGATTACTGGAAATTGACTCTGGATGACATCAACAACAAACTTGAGACGTATGGCAAAGAACTGCAAGAGCGTAAACTACGCAAGTTTCTTCGAGACACAATAGATTACAAGCTCAATGAGGTTTACACCTGGGCGGAGGTATATGCCCGCAGAAGACAGTTCCAAAAACCTAACACCTCATCTCAGGAATCTGTTGTTTCAGACCGTGAGCTTGATACTACACGTACACCAGTCTCGCTTCCAGATGAAATACCAACTACAAGTTCTCAACCCGTAGAGAAGGATACAAATGTCCAATCAACCTCTTCTTTTTTAGCCAGCGGCCCATCCTCCAGTCGACCACCGGATCCAAAAAAATCAGGAGGAGCAAAAGAAAAGAAATTAGAAGCTCGGAACCTAAGGAGCAAAGGCAAACCCTTACCATAAACATCTCGTCTGTCACTTTATCTCCAGCAAAAGTTCTCAACAAAGGCTTGTCCTTTGTCCCTGTCTACCACACCAATCCGCTAGATGTAGAGGTCTCAATTTTCAAATTCATGAGAAATCTCAGATTGAAACACTTCTTTTCTAACATTGTACCCTCTCAAGAGTCTATTGATGGACAAACTGAGGACCTTAGTTCAGAAATGCAACGATTCAAACCCAAATCCACCTTCATGTCACCAGTTTCTCACAAAATCCTTGATTTGTTTGAAACGCTTATCCGCAGTGACCTTTCTAAATTGAAATGCCGTCCACCATTTCCTACTAATTTGAAAAAACATGAAGTTGCCATTATCAACAAATTAGCTAAGGATGACAGACTCACATTGCAACCTGCAGACAAAGGCGGTGCCTTGGTCATTATGGATCGCACATTCTATGAATAGAAAGTCTATCTCCATTTGCAAGATACTACCACTTACATAAAACTTAACCAAGATCCCACCACTTTATTCCAAAATACTTTGGCTCACATTCTCGATCATGTGGAAGAAATGGCTTGGATCACCCAAAAAATCCGAAGTTTTCTGACTGTGTCTTATCCTAGACGACCCAAACTCTATATGTTGCCGAAAAAAATCTGCAAGATCCGCCATTTAGACCCATCGTTTCTGGATGTGATTCCATTTTCATGCCTGTGGGTCAATTTGTTGATCACTTTCTTCAAAAGTTTGTCCAGACGTGGAAAAGTTTCATTAAGGACACCACTCACTTTTTATCCCTCCTGAGTGAAGTAAACAACAACTTCTCAGAATCATGGTTGCTGTGTTCGATTGATGTTACATCTTTATATACAACGATTCCACTGTCTGAGGGCCTTGAAGCCAGCGAATGGGCTTTACTCCAATTACCAGAAATTGCCATAGAAAAAGTTTTTGTCCATGAGCTCCTCACTTTTTGCCTTCAACATAGTTATCTACAATGGAAAGACGATTTTTATCTGCAGATAAGCGGTACATCTATGGGTTTTTCTGGCGCACCTGCCGATGCAAACACGTTTATGGCCAAGTTTGAACACGATCATATCTTTTCCAACACCACATGGACTGACAACCTTGCATTCTATGTAAGATTTATTGATGACATCTTTCTGATCTGGCAGAACTCTGAAGCTTTATTGGTCGAACAAATTGGTGAATTGAACCTCAAAAACCCACGCATCCAGTTCACGCATAACATCAGCACTGAGCAATTGTCGTTCCTGGATGTATTGATCACAAAAAAATCTGACACTTTGTCCACGTCAGTCTACTCTAAACCGACCGACAGAAATAACCTCTTGTTGCACTCTAGTTTTCATCCTCCTTCTCTCATTCGTAATATGCCGTATTCCCAGCTCATTAGGATCAAGAGAATTGTTTCCGAGAGCCAACACTTGGACCCAGCGCTTCACAGACAAGTCACTAAATTCAAAGAGCGGGGTTATCCTGAGACTGTTCTTGAGTCTGCCATATCCAGAACTTTCACCAAAACGCGTACAGAACTTCTCACTCCTCCAGCGAAAAATGCCCATAACCGTCATGTCTTTGTATCTACATTTTCTACCAGCTCCCGTCGTATCCGTCAGATCATCAAAAACAGATGGGACATTCTAAAACATGAACCAGATTTCAATGGACTGTTCTCCACAGATCCTATTTTTGCATACACTCGCAGCAAAAACATTAAAGACATGTTGTCAGTCACTTCTACAGTTAACCCTGACCAGTTCAAAGGCACGCAGAGATGCCACAATTGTGTTAACTGTCATAATGTTATAATTGGCAATTTCATTCACTACCCACGTTCAGGTAAAATCATCAACCTCAGATACACTGGCCCCTGTGACAGTACCAATGTAATTTATACCATCAAATGCCCTTGTGGTCTATTGTACGTTGGTAAAACCTCGCGTAAAGTGAAAGTCAGGATTTCTGAACACAAAAGTTCAATCCGCACTAAAAGCCTCAAATCTCCCTTGACTACACATTGGTTAGAATACCATCACACCATTGCACAATTGAGATTCACTATTCTTGAAATGATGCCTTGCAAAACGCAAATTAACACTGAGAGGCTATTAGCGCAGAGAGAAGTTTGGTGGACTAAGTTCTTACAAACCTTGTTACCTCATGGGCTCAATGACAAATTAGAAATGCAATGTTTTCTGTAACATTCTTGTACGTCATTTTGTCCCATCTCTTTTAGATTGTACGTCTGTTTCAGTCCGAGCAATTCAACAATGTCTTTCCTCTGACCAGCCACGACTTTCTGTCCCTTCCACCAGTCATGTTATTTTTACCATTACACAATTTTTCCTCCTTTTCTACATCTGTTGACATCTCACGGTTTTGTTGTCTGTTCGTTTCCCTTATATTGTTCACGTTTCCTTATTTTTCTTTTTCATTGTGATTCTGTTTTCATTACGTTGCTCCAAACTATTTCTATCTTGTTTCTGTCTGTATTCCTCTGGCTTGTTTCTTCTTTTCATTTATATATGCTCTTTAGACCATTACAATGTCCCGGGCTTATATTTAGATTCCTTTTACGCTCTGGCACCTGTCGTTCTATTCGCCTTCACATTCCTGTTTCTGTTTCTCTCCAGTCATATTCTATAAGCAATTTTTCTTGTGTTTTCATTTATGTTGGCCTTTTCATTTTTTACCATGTAAGCACATCGTTTATTTGGATTACTTTAGTCTGATGGTGGTTTGCTTTAACAACACCCCACTTTTCCAGCTCAAGTGCATTATGTTCCGATCACTACTTTGTTTTTTTCATGTCTATATCACGTGGTGACACAGTCTTCTTTCCATGTCTATGGTGTCTCCCAGGCACTACGTTATACCCTTTGTCGGATGGTCGCACATTGCGATCCACACTTTTTGGACTTAATTGTGCAACCATTTTTTACATTATTTTCTTCTTTGTTTTCATTTGTTTTACGTGCCCCTCACACCATGGAGTGAGCACATCTTTTGATCTTCGTTTCATTTTCTGGTTACGCAGTCCTCTTTCTATCTTCATAACCTTTCTTCCGGTATCACGTGATGATTTGTTCGCTGTTTTTATTCTCTGGATGTACACGCTAGTGTTGCTATCTTTTCCGGTGGTCCGCAGTTGTCTGAATCATTCTGTCTTTTCACCTCACGCCCTGTTGGTAAGTCGCTGTCAGTTTTTCTTAGTTATTCTCGCTCGTGATCAAACTTGAACTTGTTGGCTACAGTCTCTGTGTTTTTTCTTTTTCCCCTGCTCCAGTTCCTTCATCATACTCAGCACACGGCTGACTCTCGTTCAGGTACTCCATTCTTGTTTTCCTGTATGCACTCTTTTGTCCACACGGCTGTTATTTTCACTTTTTCCTGTACTTTCATACATTCTCTGTTATTTTGTTTTCAGAGCAGTTATAATTCTGCTACGCTGTTCTGCAGTACTCCACTATTACATTGACCAGCCCTTTTTTGGATTGTCTCCAGTAAGTCTCTGCTTTCACTCCTCTCTCTCTGTAACATAATTGTTTTCCTCTGGCTTTGGGCTTCATTTGTGCATTTTCTGTGTTTTAGCGTACTTCTCTCGAAGCTTCTTATCCATTTGATCGACACTGTGAACTTCGTGTTCAAATGAACATCCTTGCTCGTCTTTTCATATCCAGTAAGAGTTTGTTGAGTCTTCTTCGTTTTTCACAGTTGCTAGCATGATGGTTCACTATTAATGCACAGCAGCCATTTGTTCATGTTTATTTGAACATTTTTACAGTCATTTTCTTGTCACTTAGTGCACGATTTTAATCTCTCTTACTCTTCCCAACACGATGGGCTCATTTTCGCTCCCCACACACACGCTCCACGTGCACTCAATTCCCTTCTGTCTTTTATGCAGTGTGCACGTTGAATTGTCTCGGCTTGACTCAGATCAGCCGCTCATCTTCATGGTTCTAACCACGATGCATCTTGTACTCGCTTCAGTGTTCTTGACACCGTTTTCTCCATAGTTGCATAAGTTTCAATTTAATTTCCTTTTTTCCACAGCTGCCCCTGAAGAAGGGATGCTTTTCATCCCGAAATGCATTGGGCACCTCCCCATGAATTGACGTTCAACTTTATTGCCATTGTGCAGTTTCACATTGAATGCATTTATGTATTTTTGTTCTCCATGTCACTTCAACATTGATGCTATGTGCAATTCTTTTGTTGCTTTTCGATTGATATATAAAAAGAGTTTCTCTCAAACACTTCTGTTTTTATTGTTCAACAGACTGTTGTTCTAGAGAGTCCAAATTCACGCTAATTCCATTCTGTTTTTTTGTGAATGTGATACAATTGTTTCCTGCATTGTCTCAGCTGTGCACTCAGTATACTGGTGTCAGTTCACCAGCAGTTTACACGTTATTTTGCGAGGTGGGCTTCCTCGTTTCTGAGTTGCACGCTTCATGTTTTTAATTGTATTAATCGTCATCTGTTAATACATTAGCTGGTGTGCGCTAACTTACATACATTAGTTCATTATCTTGCCAGCCCGGCCTTAGCTAGCTGCACCCCCTAAACTTTACCCAAAAATGTCTTTTGAGAGCATTGCCAATCTCACTGACAATAGAGCTGATACCCTCACGTACTCATCATCACAGGTTAATTACATTTATTCACTCATACAAGATGCACCAAATTCACGCTAATTCCATTCTGCTTTTTCGTGAATGGGATACAATTGTTTCCTGCATTGTCTCAGCTGTGCACTCAGTATACTGGTGTCAGTTCACCAGCAGTTTTCACATCTCTATGACAGCACCTTGGCACAGGAAGCCAAAACAATGCAGTGGAAGGATTGCACAATTCTTCCAATTCACACTAGACAGAACCCAACCTACACTCTGCAAATTTATAGAAGCATTACAAAAAGAACAAAACTACCAAGAACCACTAATGGAGCAATCGATTAGCCAAATTGTCCTTAAATTTAGCAAACAAACCAAAAGAATGCATGACATGCTACAATTTAAAGTCAAACTCTTCATTAATTATCAGATAGCAGATTAATTAGAAATCATAGCCAAAAGCATAAGATGAAATAAATAGTAACTTTGTAAAGTCATAAAAAAATTATGCAAAGTCTAAACCAACATACCAAATATATTTTATTTAAAATAATAAATATCATATTTTATTACATGAGTCAAAAATTGATTAAAATTCCAATGTTAATGAAGACTGCTATAATGAAATGATATATAAATTATTTTTTAAACATGTAACTGTCACAAACCAAGAAATTCTAAAACAACCTCAATCCATCAGGTAAAATAATTACAATACGTAAACCAAACAATTCCACATAACAATCACATACTGTTTTCACAAACAATATATCACATTTTCCATAATAAATTAAATAAATACAACTAAGGGCCTCATTACCATGTTGAGCGGAGTTCCCTCCACCCGACATTGTCTTGGTCAAGGGACTGACCGACACCCGGTCGGCAGTCTCGACCGACTAATTAGGATGTTTGGTCGCACTCCTTTATTTTACAGTGGGAGGTGCAGGCACTTCAAGGTGCCTGCCACAAGGAGCAAGGAGCAACAGGGTGCCACCATAGGTGCCTCCGTGGCCTCCAACTGGAGGCCGCGCACCAAAGGGATCCTGCTGTGGGTCCCCAAGGTCGAGTTGCAACAGCCTTTCTGTGTCAGAAAGGCTGGCACAGAAAGGCTGTCTCCACCTGACATCGTAATGCCAAGGGCGGAACGAGCTGCCCTGGTGATTACTGGCCGCATTCCCACTGGCTGACGGGCTCTCTGAGCCCATCCAAAGCCAGTTTGAAAGACCGTTTGCATTCCTTTCCGACCGACTCCATCATAATGGGTAGGCCAGAAAGGAATCCGAACAGGCATATTACGATGCGGTCAGAACGGCTCTGACCGATGGTCAGTGCTGTTTTCGACCGCATCATAATTAGGTCCTTAACCCCTTGAGTGCCCATGACGAGATGGTCTCGTCATGGGCCGCGGTTGCGCTGTGCCCATGACGAGACTATCTCGTCATGAGCCCGCCCGCTAATGAAACGCCCAGCACAGGGCGTGGAAAGGGCGGGGCACACAAGGGGTTAATGTTCTGTAGCTGAATATCAAAACAAATCCAATAGAAATCCCTCATAGTTTTTAGGTACCATAATTAAAACCTAAAAAAGTGGTTTAAAAAAGAAACACTCCAGGAAACCAAAAAAAGAGCAATATCAAAATGAAAAGTATTGGTTGAGTTCCTTTAAAAAATGTAAACTCTTAATGCCTATAGGACACGTTCATAGACAAAAACCTGTAAAGTAAATTCAAAAACCCATCCGCAAAACATATTACATTCCCAAAAATACATATAATTAATAATTACTCACCAAAATGTAACTAACAGAACACAATTTAACATAACCTTGGGATACATTAATAAAGTAGTGGTCAATAATCCCAAACTACTGAAAAATACTTACACTAATACATATACAAAACCCTCACAAACAACACTGCAACTAACTTCTAGACCTCCCCCCTAAACTCCCTCCACCACTAAAATCCTTAAAAAGTCCTTACAAAAGGCACCTGGTACCAAGACTATAGACTAAAAATAACACAAATAGAGTACAAAATGGAAGGCAGCAGCAAACAATATGGCCGCTAAATGAATATATATATATATATATATATATATATATATATATATATATATATATATATATATATATATATATATATATATATATATCCATCAAAGTGCCCCAAAGCAACGAAGACGCACTCGAATGCTGAAGGAACCAACCGGTTTCTTTAATTTGAAAGCAGGCATCGGCATTACATGAAAGATTTCTCCAACCTGACGCGTTTCGAGGCTGTTGCCTCTTAATCATAGGTAAAATGAATATTCACTCAGCAGATGTCTCTGATTAGCATGCCTCATTTAAATACCCATAGTGGGCCGTGCTTCCTGCTCACGTGATTCTTTTTGCATGCTAGGATTTGTAGTCCGTTTCAGAGTCATTCTTACACCATTAGTAGGCTCCGCTTTGTAAATAAAATTATTTCTTCTTGTTACCCTTAGTGGGCCATGATGCCACGCATGCTTGAATTTCTCCCCTTCTGCATTGCTGTCAAGGCGCAGGCATAATTCCTCGCTTTCAGCCCCTTGTATTTGTAGATGGTGCTGTCCTCCACGGCAGGGGTGCCGTGTAATATATTTCCATCAAAGTGCCCCAAAGCAACGAAGACGCACTCGAATGCTGAAGGAACCAACCGGTTTCTTTAATTTGAAAGCAGGCATCGGCATTACATGAAAGATTTCTCCAACCTGACGCGTTTCGAGGCTGTTGCCTCTTAATCATAGGTAAAATGAATATTCACTCAGCAGATGTCTCTGATTAGCATGCCTCATTTAAATACCCATAGTGGGCCGTGCTTCCTGCTCACGTGATTCTTTTTGCATGCTAGGATTTGTAGTCCGTTTCAGAGTCATTATTACACCATTAGTAGGCTCCGCTTTGTAAATAAAATTATTTCTTCTTGTTACCCTTAGTGGGCCATGATGCCACGCATGCTTGAATTTCTCCCCTTCTGCATTGCTGTCAAGGCGCAGGCATAATTCCTCGCTTTCAGCCCCTTGTATTTGTAGATGGTGCTGTCCTCCACGGCAGGGGTGCCGTGTAATATATTTCCATCAAAGTGCCCCAAAGCAACGAAGACGCACTCGAATGCTGAAGGAACCAACCGGTTTCTTTAATTTGAAAGCAGGCATCGGCATTACATGAAAGATTTCTCCAACCTGACGCGTTTCGAGGCTGTTGCCTCTTAATCATAGGTAAAATGAATATTCACTCAGCAGATGTCTCTGATTAGCATGCCTCATTTAAATACCCATAGTGGGCCGTGCTTCCTGCTCACGTGATTCTTTTTGCATGCTAGGATCTGTAGTCCGTTTCAGAGTCATTATTACACCATTAGTAGGCTCCGCTTTGTAAATAAAATTATTTCTTCTTGTTACCCTTAGTGGGCCATGATGCCACGCATGCTTGAATTTCTCCCCTTCTGCATTGCTGTCAAGGCGCAGGCATAATTCCTCGCTTTCAGCCCCTTGTATTTGTAGATGGTGCTGTCCTCCACGGCAGGGGTGCCGTGTAATATATTTCCATCAAAGTGCCCCAAAGCAACGAAGACGCACTCGAATGCTGAAGGAACCAACCGGTTTCTTTAATTTGAAAGCAGGCATCGGCATTACATGAAAGATTTCTCCAACCTGACGCGTTTCGAGGCTGTTGCCTCTTAATCATAGGTAAAATGAATATTCACTCAGCAGATGTCTCTGATTAGCATGCCTCATTTAAATACCCATAGTGGGCCGTGCTTCCTGCTCACGTGATTCTTTTTGCATGCTAGGATTTGTAGTCCGTTTCAGAGTCATTATTACACCATTAGTAGGCTCCGCTTTGTAAATAAAATTATTTCTTCTTGTTACCCTTAGTGGGCCATGATGCCACGCATGCTTGAATTTCTCCCCTTCTGCATTGCTGTCAAGGCGCAGGCATAATTCCTCGCTTTCAGCCCCTTGTATTTGTAGATGGTGCTGTCCTCCACGGCAGGGGTGCCGTGTAATATATTTCCATCAAAGTGCCCCAAAGCAACGAAGACGCACTCGAATGCTGAAGGAACCAACCGGTTTCTTTAATTTGAAAGCAGGCATCGGCATTACATGAAAGATTTCTCCAACCTGACGCGTTTCGAGGCTGTTGCCTCTTAATCATAGGTAAAATGAATATTCACTCAGCAGATGTCTCTGATTAGCATGCCTCATTTAAATACCCATAGTGGGCCGTGCTTCCTGCTCACGTGATTCTTTTTGCATGCTAGGATTTGTAGTCCGTTTCAGAGTCATTATTACACCATTAGTAGGCTCCGCTTTGTAAATAAAATTATTTCTTCTTGTTACCCTTAGTGGGCCATGATGCCACGCATGCTTGAATTTCTCCCCTTCTGCATTGCTGTCAAGGCGCAGGCATAATTCCTCGCTTTCAGCCCCTTGTATTTGTAGATGGTGCTGTCCTCCACGGCAGGGGTGCCGTGTAATATATTTCCATCAAAGTGCCCCAAAGCAACGAAGACGCACTCGAATGCTGAAGGAACCAACCGGTTTCTTTAATTTGAAAGCAGGCATCGGCATTACATGAAAGATTTCTCCAACCTGACGCGTTTCGAGGCATGCTAATCAGAGACATCTGCTGAGTGAATATTCATTTTACCTATGATTAAGAGGCAACAGCCTCGAAACGCGTCAGGTTGGAGAAATCTTTCATGTAATGCCGATGCCTGCTTTCAAATTAAAGAAACCGGTTGGTTCCTTCAGCATTCGAGTGCGTCTTCGTTGCTTTGGGGCACTTTGATGGAAATATATTACACGGCACCCCTGCCGTGGAGGACAGCACCATCTACAAATACAAGGGGCTGAAAGCGAGGAATTATGCCTGCGCCTTGACAGCAATGCAGAAGGGGAGAAATTCAAGCATGCGTGGCATCATGGCCCACTAAGGGTAACAAGAAGAAATAATTTTATTTACAAAGCGGAGCCTACTAATGGTGTAATAATGACTCTGAAACGGACTACAAATCCTAGCATGCAAAAAGAATCACGTGAGCAGGAAGCACGGCCCACTATGGGTATTTAAATGAGGCATGCTAATCAGAGACATCTGCTGAGTGAATATTCATTTTACCTATGATTAAGAGGCAACAGCCTCGAAACGCGTCAGGTTGGAGAAATCTTTCATGTAATGCCGATGCCTGCTTTCAAATTAAAGAAACCGGTTGGTTCCTTCAGCATTCGAGTGCGTCTTCGTTGCTTTGGGGCACTTTGATGGAAATATATATATATATATATATATATAGAAATGATTGTAAAATATCAACCCTGATATGTAAAATTTGTCAAGAAATGTTTTAATACTAGGTGAAAAATGTCAAAGTATAAAGTAAATATTAGTTTAAAATATGTACAGTTATTTAATATATACTGAAAAACCTATGTTAAAATAATGTTGATCATATGTATATAAAATTATTAAGAAATGTTAGAAATCAGTTAAACAATGAAAAATAAGAGTTGAGAATGTACACCATACATAGGGGCCCATTAGGATGGCAGTCGGAAAAGCACCACAACCGCCATGGAAGCGGAAAACAACTGCCTGCCGGCATCGTGGAAAAATCGGTGGCCAAATTAGGAGTATCCGCCCAAAAACACCGACCGTGGCGGAATGGGGCCAAGAAAAAACACCCGTAGTGGGCGGAGATGGCCAAAATACATCCGCGGCGGTCAAATACGCAGCAGAAAAACACCAACCCGCCGCAAGTACAGTGGACACACCGCACGGGAAATTAGGATATCCCCGACGGTCCCGCGGTACGTACCGCTGTCTCTGACCACCGCGGTCGCACAATGGGATGAATGGGAGAGCCAGCGGAAGAGCTGCAGCATAGCCACCGCTGCGGACGATCCATGAAAAATATGGCAGACGAAGCAAATAACCCACAATAAGGCCAAAAAGTGCACACAGAAAACTATCCATGGCCCCCAAATACACAAAACACACCCCAATGACACAACCACATGGCAAAACGAGAAATACAATTCCCAGAACAACACACCTGACAGCAATACCCCAATTGGACACACCCACATAGCTGGGTATAAAACCAGCCCCTTCCCTGACCACAATCCTTTGCAATACTCCATGAGAGACACACACCCCAGCTTAAAGGAGAGGCAAAGAACACAACATCACTAGCCACACCACACACAGCACCACCACCACTTCCACACCTGCACAACTAACCCCCTGCACATCACACACCATACACATCACGACCACACCCACCACTCACACTCCTGCACCCACAACCACTTTGCACACCACACACCATGGCCACACAGAAAATGCCCAAATTCACAGAGAGTGAGTTGACAGTCATGGTAGATGAGATAGTCAGAGTGGAACCACAGCTGTTTGGTAGCCTGGTCCAACAGACACCATTAGCCGCAAGGACACAAATGTGGGCAAGGATAGTCCAAAGGGTCAATGCAGTAGGGACCACCCCAAGAACAAAAAAGGAGATCATGAAGCGGTGGCATGATCTGAAGAGGGTTGTCAAGGAGAGGAGGAGCAAGAACTGTGAGCTGGCTCAGAGGACTGGCGGTGGTCCTCCCATTCCACAAAACCAATTCACACTATGGGAGGAGAAGGTGCTTGCTATTCTGCATCCAGAGAGTATCACAGGAGTAGCCAGGGGAGTGGAGGCTGGTAAGTACAAACAAATGACTACCACCACTCTGCTATGTACTGTCTCGCACAACTACAAAGCTACACCAACTAGGACAAATTCCATCCATCTGCACCACACACTCACAAAAACATGTCTCACAGATCCAACATTCACCCACTCCCATTCAACCTAAATGTAGCTACCAACATTACCATGGGGGCATGTGTTCAGGCAGACAGCACTACAACTCCCACCAGCCCCCCTTGTCCCACAGCATCTGCAAGATGGAGCCCTCCACCCACCCCACCCAGAAGCATATGTCAGCCATTACATTACCCTCATCAAACTTACAGGTATGTAGCCATCTTCACAATGAGGGTGTGTGTGGATGGGAGGCCTGCACTACAACTCCCACCATGCCCCCTGCCCCCCACCCCACCCGAAGCAGTTGGAAGCCATTGCAGTACACCAAACAAATCTACAGGTAGGTAGCCATATTCCGTGTTAGGGTGTTTGGGAGTGGGATGCCTGTACCACTACTCCCACCAGGATCCCTGGCCCACACCTCAGCAGGATGGAGCACTCCCCCACCCAGAAGCAGTTGGAAGCCATTGCAGTACATCAAACAAACTTAGAGGTAAGTAACCATCTTCCCTGGGAGGGTGTTTGGGGGGTAGGAGGCCTCTACCGCTACTCCCACCATGCCCCCTGGCCCACACCTGAGCAGGATGGAGCCCTCACCCACCCCACCCAGAAGCAGTTGGAAGCCATTGCAGTACACCAAACAAACTTACAGGTAGGCAGCCATCTTCACAATGAGTGTGTGTGTGGGTGGGAGGCCTGCACTACCACTCCCACCATGCCCCCTGCCCCACCTCAGCAGGATGGACCCCTTCTCCCCACCCCACCCAGAAGCAGTTGGAAGCCATTGCAGTACACCAAACAAACTTACAGGTAGGTAGCTATATTCACAATGAGGGTGTGTGTGGGTGGGAGGTCTGCACTACCACTCCCACCATGCCCCCTGCCCCCCACCTCAGCAGGATGGAGCCCTCCCCAACCCCACCCCAAAACAGTTGGAAGCCATTACATTACCCTCATCAAACTTACAGGTAGGTAGCCATCTTCACAATGAGGGTGTCTGTGGGTGGGAGGCCTGTACCACTACTCTCACCATGCCCCCTGCCCCCCACCTCAGCAGGATGGAGCCCTCCCCAACCCCACCCAGAAGCAGTTGGAAGCCATTGCAGTCCACCAAACAAACTTACAGGTAGGCAGCCATCTTCCCTGGGAGGGTGTGTGTGGGTGGGAGGCCTGCACTACCACCCCCACCATGCTCCCTGCCCCCACCTCAGCAGGATGGAGCCATCCACCCACATCACCCCAAAGCAGTTGGAAGCCATTGCAGTACACCAAACTTACAGGTAGATAGCCATCTTCGCAATGAGGATGCCTGTGGGTGGGAGGCCTGTACCACTACTCCCACCATGCCCCCTGCCCCCCACCTCAGCAGGATGTAGCCCTCTTCCCACCCCACCCCGAAGCAGTTGGAAGCCATTGCAGTACACCAAACAAACTTACAGGTAGGTAGCCATCTTCTATGGGAGGGTGTTTGGGGGTGGGAGGCCTGTACCACTACTCCCACCAGGCACCCTGGCCCACACCTCAGCAGGATGGAGCACTCCCTCACCCAGAATCAGTTGGAAGCCATTGCAGTACGCCAAACAAACTTACAGGTAGGTAGCCATCTTTACAATGAGGGTGTCTGTGGGTGGGAGGCCTGACCACTACTCCCACCATGCCCCTTACCCCCACCTCAGCACGATGAAGCCCTCCCCCACCCCACCCAGAAGCAGTTGGAAGCCATTGCAGTACACCAAACAAACTTACAGGTAGGTAGCCATCTTCTATGGGAGGGTGTTTGGGGTGGGAGGCCTGTACCACTACTCCCACCAGGCACCCTGGCCCACACCTCAGCAGGATGGAGCACTCCCTCACCCAGAATCAGTTGGAAGCCATTGCAGTACACCAAACAAACTTACAGGTAGGTAGCCATCTTTACAATGAGGGTGTCTGTGGGTGGGAGGCCTGACCACTACTCCCACCATGCCCCCTGCCCCCCACCTCAGCAGGATGGAGCCCTCCCCCACCCCACCCCGAAGCAGTTGGAAGCCATTACATTACCCTCATCAAACTTACAGGTAGGTAGCCATCTTCACAATGAGGGTGTCTGTGGGTGGGAGGCCTGTACCACTACTCTCACCATGCCCCCTGCCCCCCACCTCAGCAGGATGGAGCCCTCCCCAACCCCACCCAGAAGCAGTTGGAAGCCATTGCAGTCCACCAAACAAACTTACAGGTAGGCAGCCATCTTCCCTGGGAGGGTATGTGTGGGTGGGAGGCCTGCACTACTACCCCCACCATGCTCCCTGCCCCCACCTCAGCAGGATGGAGCCATCCACCCACCCCACCCCAAAGCAGTTGGAAGCCATTGCAGTACACCAAACTTACAGGTAGGTAGCCATCTTCACAATTAGGATGCCTGTGGGTGGGAGACCTGTACCACTACTCCCACCATGCCCCCTGCCCCCCACCTCAGCAGGATGTGGCCCCTCCCCACCCCACCCCGAAGCAGTTGGAAGCCATTGCAGTACACCAAACAAACTTACAGGTAGGTAGCCATCTTCTATGGGAGGGTGTTTGGGGGTGGGAGGCCTGTACCACTACTCCCACCAGGCACCCTGGCCCACACCTCAGCAGGATGGAGCACTCCCTCACCCAGAATCAGTTGGAAGCCATTGCAGTACACCAAACAAACTTACAGGTAGGTAGCCATCTTTACAATGAGGGTGTCTGTGGGTGGGAGGCCTGACCACTACTCCCACCATGCCCCTTACCCCCACCTCAGCAGGATGGAGCCCTCCCCCACCCCACCCAGAAGCAGTTGGAAGCCATTGCAATACACCAAACAAACTTACAGGTAGGTAACCATCTTCCCTTGGAGGGTGTTTGGGGATAGGAGGCCTGTACCCCTACTCCCACCATGCCCTTTGGCCCACACCTGAGCAGGATGGAGCCCTCCTCCACCCCGCCCAGCAGTAGTTGGAAGCCATTGCAGTACACCAAACAAGATTACAGGTAGGTAACCATCTTTCCTGGGAGGGTGTGTGTGGGTGGGAGGCCTGCACTACCACTCCCACCATGCCCCCTGCCCCCACTTCAGCAGGATGGCACCCTCCCCCCACCCAGAAGCAGTTGGAAGCCATTGCAGTACACCAAACAAACTTACAGGTAGGTAGACATATTATTCTGTCCTGTGACCCCCCACTGAGCAGGATGTAAGCCTCCACCACGCACACACACATTTGAGCACATTACAGGTAAGTAGCCAGTATGTGCACCCACCCATTCGTCACAAAATAAATGGTGCCATATGACAACACCAGCCCTCTCATTGCACAAAGAGGTACACCTATCCCATTGCCAAGCACAGTGTGCACACAGGTAAGCTAAGGAAACTGTCACAGGTACCAAAGTGTGACACACCAATGCACATATAGAAGAAAGTCAGGGCACAATCATGCACAGCACCAATTTACATGTGCATCGCCATGGGGCAAGTGCAACAAGGACCATTTGAAAAATACGAAAGCATGTGTGGTGGTACAAATCAAGATATGCACATGACAGGACAAAGGTATGCAGGAGATGACAATGGCCAGTCCATGGCCAGATGTGACACCTGCCAGGTCAGACAAATCAACAATGAGTCCTCAATGAAAAACATGTTGTGCCAGGCCCTAGATAGCAACAGGTCCCTGTAATCATTAATTTTGCACGGGTCACGTGGTGTGCCTTGACACCTCACACCATGGACAAGTAATGCATGTACCACTGCATCATGTCAGGAAGCACAGTAGTGCACATAGTAAACAATGTGATGATCAGTCAATTGTGCAGTGTACAAAAAGTGAATGACACACAGCTTACACAAAGCTTGCCAGGTGCACTACAATGACCATTTCCCATCTGACCCACAGGTGACCAAGAACTCACTGCAGAGGACAACACCAGGAACCTACAGAGCCAGTCTCCTTCCCCCAGTACATGGACTCTCGGTTTTGACTCCCAGGATTCCATGGACGATGAGCTTGAAGCCGGCCCATCTGGTGTGCCAGGGAGCAACAGGTCCCAGGACCCCATTGTCCCCCCGCCACATCTGCGGCAATAACAACTTCACAGCAGACCCCTGCTGTCCCGGCCTGTGTGGCCACCACCACCAGTGCTGCCTGCAACACCCTCCCTGTCCCAGAGGATGACCACCCCACACCACCGACGGAGGAGGGCAGGGAGAGGATGCGGGTGCCCACAGTGGTGAGGCAAAAGGTCCGTGGCAGCAGGGTAGGTGGGAGGGGCAGGGTTACCCACAGACACCATGAGGCTGGGACCCAATCCCTGGAACATATCACCAGAGTCCTTGGCGCATACAAACAGGCCCAGGGATGAGTGGGCCAGTCGGACGAACAGTTGCATGAGCTCATCCGGCTGATGAGGTCCATTGACACCCGCAAGGGACAAATTGTGGACCTCTTGGGCCAGCAAGTGGCGGTACTGAGGGACAGACCTGCGCCACAAACAACACCTCCACCTCCCTCTGGTGGGCTGCAGGATGACAGTTCACCATCTTCCCTGCGCCCACAGAGAGGGGTTAGTCCTCAGACCCCACTGGCCCTGCAGCAGGGCACCCCCCTGCAAAACGACAAAGGGGCCATTCTAAAAGTACCCTGGGAGTATCTGGAGGCAAAGCACCTGCCAGATGCCAGTCACGGAGCCAGCCATGATGGCAACCCTCTTCACCACTGTACTGACGTTTTGGACTGTCCTTCCCCACACTGCCTTGTGAATGGTATCTGTCTGTTGGACTGGGTCACCACATCAATGTGGTGACTCTTAGATTATTTCATTTACCATAACTGTCAACTCACTGCTCCACCACCACCCCAATGGAAATGTACAGCCCCCTCACATCTCACCATTGCAAATAAAATATCCTTACACACATGTTGTCGTGTCTGCTCCGTCTTTATTGCAAGATGTACAGTCTTCAACATGATCACAATGTACCAGGTGTATGGCCTGTATGTAGGCAAGGAGGGAAACACAACAGAACTACTTTCACTGGTCTGGGTTTGGCATCACAGACATCACACAACACCTACCATCAGGATAACCCAACATGCACACGTCACAATGGGCAACAGGTGTCAACATACACGTCCTGTAGATTTTTCAAAATGACCTGTCCCAGAAACATTGCCAACCACCGCTGAGTCTACAACTGGCTGCTGTTACAATTCTCACATGCCCCTTCACAACAACAGCAATATCAGCAGACAATGGCCGTGTTATACATTGTCACCCACCTTCAAGTGAAGTAGTGTGTGATGAGCTGTTCACACAGGTCAACACCTTCCTCCTCTCCACTGTCCTCATCACTGGACACAGGTTGGTTTGCAGATTGTGGCCTTGGGTCCCCACCATCATCCAGGAGCAGGTGAATCTCCTTGTGAATGGCTAGGCTGTGGAGCATGCAGCATGCCACTACAATCTGACACACCTTCCCGGGCGAGTATGCCAGTGCACCTCCGGTCTTGTCCAGGCAGCAAAAACGTGACTTGAGCAGACCAAAAGTACGCTCCACCACATGACGTGTCCTCCCATGTGCCTCATTGTAGCGGACGTCAGCTGGGGTCCTGGTGTTCCTCAGTGGGCTCAGCAAACAGGGACGGTCGGGATATACAGAGTCACTTAGGTATGACAAACACAAATAGACATTGCAATGTCACTGAGGCTGAGGGCAGCAGGTCACACACCCAGCACGCCATATGACTAGGCATACTCACCCACAATCCATGCACGCTCGGGAAGCAGATTAGCCATCAGCTGGGGCACAATGCTGTTCCACAGTATGTAGGAGTCATGGGCCGGGCCTGAGAATTTGGCCCACACGTGGGATATGATCATATCTGCCAGGCACACCACTTGCACATTTTGGAATGTGGTAATGCTTGCGATTCCTGTAAATGTGCTAAATTGCCTGTTGTGGCACAAGCCTGACATGGGTGCAATCAATGGCCCCAACAAAATTGGGGATGTGTCCAAGGGATATAAGTCTCCCTTCACAGCTGGCAATTCAGCACCCCTGGGGAAATGGATGTATCTGTCCTTGCATATCATCATGGCGGACCTTACATCACGCAGCACCATGCTGAACATCAGTTGGGACATCCCACCAGTGCTGGCCACTGTCTCTTGGAACGATCCAGTGGCAAAAAAATGCAGGGCCGCCATCACCTTATAAGTAGGGGTGAAAGCTGTTGGATATGTCCGGCGAGGCTGCAGGTTGGGCTCCAACAGATCACAAAGGGTTTTCAGGGTGGCTCTATCCAGACGGCATTTCCGGATGATCGCCACATCCTCCATGTCCTCCAACACCATCAAGTGACGAATCAGATTTGGCCTCCTCCTATTTGAGATGATAGTGGACACATTTCAATGCAATACATCATGAGATGGGCATAGCATATCACGTTCTGGATGACACAACGACAACAATGACTGACATCAATATTGAGTAACAGACCAGCTTACATGTAGGGACACCTTCAGCTACACAAAGGGCACACCTGTCATCTTACACAAGACAAGTACCTCAAACACCACCTTGGTCAATGTGACTGCACATAGGGATATGGCCACATTTCACATGGGCACACCTGAGAGTATAGCATCCCAGAATATGTGTAACAAATCGACCCCACTGTCTCATACCTAGCTGCTGTACCTGTCACACCTTAATGCGTCATTTCAACCTGGCACACAACCACCACACAATGACCACAGTCGGCGCAGGAATGACGAATGTGTGCATGAGCAGACATGAGAGGCAATGCAAAATAGATCATCATTGATTGAGACTAGCATCGCTGTGATTGTCACTGCACCTCAACACATTGACATGTGTCCACATTGTAGAGTCCAGAACAACACGGTCCTGCCTACACGACCATCAAATCCATAAGTGATATGTGAGTGAGTACAGGCCAATCTATAAAATCACACACACAAACATGGCATGTGTAGTCACCAGTGAAGTAAATGGAACATTGGCATTGTGTGCACAATGATGTGCCATTGACCATGTGGGTACTGTGCACTGTTTATGTTTGTCAGATGGCCATTGCCATTGTATGGCACCCATATCGTGGTAGCTACCGCCTGGCCCCGGTGGTATTGCACCACCACCCCCATTCACACATGTCTGGTAATGATAAGCATGGAGACATGGGAAAATAGTGGTTGGCATGCTCCGCCGCCTGAATGGCGGTGCCTCGTGTCAATGTATGGCACCCATATCGTGGTAGCTACCACCTGGCCCCGGCGGTGTGTCACCAGCACCCCCATTCACACATGTGCGGTAGTGATAGGCATGGACACATGGGGAGATGGTGGTTGGCATGCTCCGCCGCAAAAATTGCGGTAGCACACACAGGGCTCCTGCGGTGTGTCACTGCCATGGAGCTTGCCCTAGAGCCAATGGGAAGCTCAATAGTGGTGGCATGATGCAATTTTGAAGATCGCAGTAGGTGTGCTCTGCCATCACGGAGGTGGTCATTGGATGCATTTCAAAGATGCACCATTGCGCTAGCGCACACCGGGCCCCTGCGGTGTGTCACCGCCATGGAGCTTGCCCACGAGCCAATGGGAACCTCAATAGCGGTGGCATGATGCAATTTTGAAGATCACGGTAGGCATGCTCAGCACCTGCAGAGGCGGTCATTGGATGCATTTGAAAGAGGCAGACATGGACCACCAATTGCTGCAGCTTGGCACCTTTGCAACGAGCCCAGGGGGCTATATACGTGTGGTAGTGAGCCTCACATTTCCACTGCCCACAGAGCCTGCTGCCTGAGACCCCTCACCTGCTGCTGCCTCCAGGGACTGCTGCCAGTGACCACCCACCTGCTGCTGCCTCCAGGGACTGCTGCCTGAGACCCCTCACCTGCTGCTGCCTCCAGGGACTGCTGCCAGACACTCCTCATCTGCTGCTGTCTCCAGGGACTGCTGCCAGACACCCCTCACCTACTACTGCCTCCAGGGACTGCTGAAAGACACCCCTCACCAGCTGCTGCCTCCAGGGACTGCTGCCAGTCACACCTCACCTGCTGCTACCTCCAGGGACTGCTGCCTGAGACCCCTCACCACACAATTCTGCCACTGTTGTCTCATGTCCACAGTGATGGCAAGGACAGTGAAGATCCGTGCCAGTCCCTTCGCGAGCGAGGAGCTGGAGGTCTTGGTGGACGAGGTGCTCACACAGTACCCAAGGCTATATGGTGCCCCAAATGTCGTGGTAAGTCTTCAACAGTGTGGGGGGGTAGGGCAGAGGGGCCACACATGTAGTTGGACTGATGCAGTATGTGCCTGGGAGTGTGGGGTAGTGTCATGCACTGCCTCACATGCTGTCTCCAGGGGGAGGGTGTTTGTACCCAATGCCACAGGTTAGCCTCCCTGCACATGTATGTATGAGTGACCGGTGTTGTGTTGTCAGCCATAGAGTGACACAGAAGGTTGTTCATGCTGTTGTCGGGACAGTGATTGCTTGGCTGGATGGCTGTGTGTGCCCCTGTAGTCCATCTCAGTGTGAGCCCAGCTGGCCAGCACAGTCCCCGCCTACAAAGACAAGGACACATCACTTCACTTACAGAGTATGACATCAGACTTTTCACATTGCACTCCAGCTATGGGCCATCTCAGCACTGTAGATTGCACCCAACTGGCCTTATGAAGGGGATTTTGGATTTGTGAGGTCATGTCCCTCAATGTGACATCCATGACACAGTTATCTATTCACAGGACAGGGACATTGAGGGCTGCGCAGTCTTGGACATAGTTTTTCTACCCCCAAACACAGGTTGATATGTGATGTATGTGTTGCTCGACCGAACAATGGACTGGAGATGTAGGCAGGCCACATAGGTGTTTCAGTGCTGGTATCCTGCATGTGTGTGAGATGTGCAGGGACTGTGTTCCCCCTCACACCTGCATGCATTTACATCAGCTTTTCCCATGCAGAGGTACCATGTGAGATATACTCTAATCTCTGATAGACATATCGTTGGATATGTGATGAGTTTGTATTTTGCTGCTATACTGAGAGATGTTGGGACATAACACTGTGTCACTGATCATTTCCACCTCTTGTCTCCCATGCCTGCAGCTCAAGGTACACCAGCGTAAGGCCCTGTGGAGGGCCATTGCAGCGAAGGTTCGAGCTCTGGGGGTCTCAAACCGACGGCGCACCCACTGCCACAAGAGGTGTGACAACATTAGCCGGCTGGCAAAGAACGTGGTGGAGATGACCTTGGGGCTGCTTCTTCGCACTGGATGTTTGGCATGGCGCAACATGACACCACTAATGGGGCGCATCTTGGCGGTGACACAGCCTGAGCTGGATGCACGTTTGAAGGAGCATCAGCAGCAAGCCAGGGGTGAGTATTTGGGGAGGGTGAATTTGGCTGGGAGTGGCTGCATGTGTACAGAGCCTGTGCCAGCGCTGGCCTACGTGATGTTGGTAGTGTGATGCAGTGGCATGTAAGTGGCTGCTGAGCTGGGTGCCGATGTCATACATTTGCCATACCTGCACTTACAAAGGTGATTTGAATACTGTGCATTCCTATTGCATTCTGAGATGTGCTCTTCAGGTTTCTTCTGCATTGGGGTAGTCTTGAGAATCCCATGGGAAGGAACAGCAGCGTGCCCGATCTGACTGTGCCTTCATCAATGCATTCATTGCATGCACTCAGATTGGGGAGCCCTAGACATCTGACAACAATGTGCACCAGTCTTTGGGCCCCAAAGTGCGACATGGTGGGTGTCATGGGCTTGTGAGATTCGGGCCTGTATATAAAGTTAGCATAACGTATCTAGGGTTGTGTCTCCCTCTATGTACACTAGAACTGCTTCATAAGATGGCTTATTCTTTATAGTATCCTGCATGATAGAAAGGGCCGAAAAGCCACAGTTCAGCCATATTGGATCATGGCTAACTATGCTTAGTTCACGTGGTTCTCTGTGAACACCATCTGTATGATTTAGCTCGTACCAGCCTAAAGACAGGGTGAATTGTATTTACGACTAAGGCCCAAGGTCACATCTGCAGTAGAGAGTATCAAGAGACATTCCTCTACGCCCGAGACGAAAGGGAGTCACCCCGCCGACCTTCTCTGAAGAGATAGTAACCTTATGTGTTCAGACGGTATGAGCTCATCCAGGAGCTCTAGGGCTAACTGGTACTTTTCCACTTGCAATGCTTTGTATGCTGAATATGTAATGTATATAAGTGTCGTTCTGTCAAGGAGCCAGCAGTCTTCTTCGGCGCACCTGATGGGTGAGGTTCGATGAGGCTCCTCTATGTAGAGTTCTGTTGTGGCCAATAAACGCTTGAACCTTCTACGTTGCCAACTGCTTATTATTGACTTGATATTGCAGGCCACTGGTAAGTGTGGCCCTTGGGATTACTATTAGATTACTTCAGTTGGCGACCACGAAGGGACCCCGTGATAGGGTCTTCTCCCTCCCCGTAAACGGGTGAGAGGATCGGGGGCGTCTTGACCGGGTGGGCGGAGGGGAGTTTACGTCTGCTCCGCGCTTCCGATCGGGGTGCCCTCTGCTGCTAGTGACCCTTCACCGAGGTCCTACGTGCTGGACCCAGGAGCTGACCGTATTGGTGGTAAGAAGTTGGCAGCGGAGAACGAACATTCATACCTGGGTGCACCCGGTGAGTAATTTGTTTGTTTGAAACATGCGCTGTTGAGCGGTGCATTTGTTTTAAGCACGCGCTGTTGAGCGGTGCATCTGGAACAGTTAACTGTATTTGATTTGAGGGGTCGTGAGTACCCTAGGAGAATTACGGAGGTCTTGCAGGGTGGTCCGGTAGGGACTGACTGTAGAGACTCCGCGGATCCTTTTGTGATGTTTTGAGATATTGATCAGATGCCTAGTTGTTACTTGTGAGTAAATGCACAGCCGGGTTGCACTCGGAAGAACCTGCGGCTATAACTGGGTAGCCATGAGACATATCTGAGGTACGGCTTGGTCTACATCAGAACAGTCTCAGTGGTGAACCAGGGAGGTCATGGGATGGTCCGTAGTCCAGTCCGTGGTTACCCCTGTCTGTTTATCTCCTGCCAGTCTGTTGAACGATGGCCTGTTGTGATTTTGTTGATCCTTTTGAATAATTCTCCACGAACAGGAGTCGACGATCTCCGTTCGTTTGTTTGGATGCATCAAATTTGGATAGGTTGAACTGCAGAGAGTAATGTCGACATACATGTTATCTGTGGCATAGAGTCTGTTATATGTTATTTGTGTCTGTCTACTAACCAAACATGTCGTGTTTCAGTAAATTGAATTGTTTTGGTTGTTGTTGACGGACCAGCAACTCTCGGTTGGCCGAGAGTCAGCCTGCCCCACCGGAGGGCAGCCCTAGCCATTTCATGTATGTGAAGCACGGAATTGCCCCCATATTGTTCAACACCCTGTGGCATAAGTATACTAAAGGTAATGAAGAATTGCAGTGGCCGAAGACTGGTTCATTTGACGAAAAGAAAGTTGCCTTTCTACAGGAGCAACTATTCTCCAGGCGCAGTAGGCAATCTATGTTTGATGCCCTAAGCGCCTGGCAGAAAGAGGCCAAGCAGAGACGGATGAGGGGGGAGAAGTTGGCGAGAGCCAAGGCGGGACAGACCGTAACTCAGAAAGCTGTAGCCTATGACAGAGCAAGGGTAGAGAAAGGAATCGATTGTATGAATCGGGAGTTTAGATTAAAGGTTGATAAAAGTTATGTGGCCCGACCCAATGCAGAGGATGAAATAGAAGACCTGCTGGACATGCGACCACCGCCCCCGTATGTTCCGCAACGATTGTACCCGGAGGTAACAGCTGCTATTGTATCGGCTGGAGCGAATACCGGTGACTCCATGCCGGCGCCAGTTGCCTCTACAGCAACTTCAGTCGCATCGCCGCCTCAGCCCCCCTCCCTTGTGCCTTTCATTGATCGTTCTCGGCTGTCCTCCTCTGTTTCGGAAATTATGGCCTTATTGCCCAATTTGCTGTCAGCCTCGACAGCTGAAGCTCCACAGCTGTCTCCGGGGGCCGTATATTCCCCTTCCGCCCTGACCTCCTCTTCCGCGAGTGCAACTCCTTTCACAGCTGTTTCAACTCCCGTACATCCAACCGGTTCATTAGATGGCAGGAAGTTGTTCACTCGATCAGCCTTAGGAACAGAGGAGAAGGAGGTCATTGCAGTCCAGGCATTCCAGTGGATGCGGCAACCTATTTATACCTTGACTGACATATGGAACACCATGCGGGATTATGAGCCAGTGATGCAGCAGCACGCGCTGGCCCATATGGCCCAACGCCTCATTTCATTGTGGGAACAAGCCTATAAAGGGGAAAGAGCCCCGGCCATACTGTATGATATCCACACTCAGGCCCCTAGATCTCAGCTAAGTCCAGAAGCGGTGTACGGGAATGTGAACACTCTGGTCAGTTACAGAATGCGCCTGCAAGCAGCTAGCCCTGTAGGGGTACAGCAGTTCCCAATGCGTGAGGTGCACCCTATTTATCACCCCGAAGTAACCGAGATAATAGACGCACAAGGGGCGGTTACCCGCCCAAGAGTAGACGCCTGTTTCCAGGAACAATGGGTCTATACCCCATGGAAACGAAGTGAGGTACTTTCATTGAAAACACAGTTGCCTGACCCCAGAAAAAATCCTACCGAATACTATAAGGAACTTACAGAAGCAGCCTCCTCGGCGGTGATGACACTGGCTGACATCGAGCTATTTTTTGCTCTATTGGTGCCAGTGGACATATGGCGGCAGGTGCATGACCAGGATCATGTGGCTGAGTTTGGGGGAACATGGGAACAATTGAGAGACTGGGATAGGGATCGTAAGCCAGGAGATAAACCTAGAACTGAGATATTGACTTTGCCAGAGAAAATAATAACCTATATGCATTCCCTAATCCCTCCGAGAAAAGTGGATTGGGACAAATTGACTGCGTGCAAGCAGAAGAAGGACGAGAACGTGTCCGACTTCTTCACGAGGTTCAAAGGAGTTTTTATTGATTTTAGCGGGCAAGATCTGTCTAAGGAGGGCGGCATACGCCTGTTTGTTAATAGGTTTGTAACTAACCTGTTGCCCGAGATATCCGCCTGACTTCAGGCCGCGGAGAGTACTTGGACTACATCAACCCCCTCGACTATTCTAAGTATGGCTCAATACTATGAGCATCGGGAGAACGAGAGTAAGGAAAAGACAGAAAAGAGATCGAAGGACTTGAAAACGAGGGTCTTGTTACAGCAAGTTGATAGGGGACGCTTTAGGGGTCGGGGAGCACAGAACTTCGCCCCGCGAGGGGCGGGGCCCGGACAGGGTGTAGGACGAACAGATTTTGGAATAAATCAGTGTGCATTCTGTAAGCAGGAAGGTCACTGGCGAGCTCAGTGTCCATTGTTGCAGGCACAGACCGGCGTTCCGAGGGGTCAAGGGAGAGGCTGTGCCAGTGGTCGTCGAGGTGGATATACGAGACAGGAAGGAGTTGGGCAAGGTGAGGATAGCCAGAATTGTTTCGACCATGGTCAAGGAAAGCAGTATTATAATGAAGGATATGTAAGTAACGACTCGGCAGGCTATTCTGAGGCATAGGGGAGCCGAGGACAGAGTGGGGGACGCGTGTCAATTCCGATCGATCAGAACGGCCCTTATATACATGCTCGTCTAATGGATGCATCGGGTAAGTTCCTAGTTGACACGGGGGCTATGAATAGTTCCGTTTCACACGCCCTTGTCCCTGGGGCTGCTCTGTCTGGCCAGAATAACGTGTCTGTAGGTTTCTCCGGAACTCCAGTGGTAAGCCCCATCTCCCAACCTCTTTCTCTTAACTTGGGGATGATTTCAATTGACTCACCTTTCCTTCTGACTTCACAATGTGGTGAGAATCTTTTGGGAATGGATTTACTGAAGAGGCTGTATGCCCGCATCTATTGCTCTCCAGACGGTGTTTACTTGACTATTAGGAAACCTTTCCCTCCCTCCGCACAATGTTTCTCTAAAACGGACCCTCTGCCCCCTGAACTTGCAAAGATTCCACAGAGTCTCTGGGCTACTGGAGATACTGATGTTGGGTTGTTGAGCATACCACCCATTTCGATCACTCTGAAACAAAATGCTCGATTACCCAGAGTTCCGCAGTATAAGATTGCCCCCGCAGGGGAGCGGGTATTACTGTCCATTGTTCATGATTTGATCCGCACGGGGGTGGTGGAAGAGACGGCTTCTAACACGTGCAACAGCCCTATTCTTCCTATTCTTAAACGGGCCCCGATAGATCAGAGTCCTGATTATGCTGATACTTATCGTTTTGTGATTGACCTGCGTGAAATCAATAAGATAGTTGTACCCCAATATCCCGTGGTGCCTGACATCACTACCATCTTGACAATGATTCCCCCGACGGCTAGATTTTTCTCTGTCATTGATTTGAAAAACGCTTTTTTCAGTATTCCCATACATCAAGATAGCCGTTATCTTTTCGGCTTCTCCTTAGGAGGTCACAGCTTCAGATTTTGTCGCGCCCCACAGGGCTATACAGAGAGTCCTAGTATTTACAGCCAAGCGCTTAAAACGTTGTTGGACACATTGACCTTGCCGCCCGGTAATGTTTTAGTGCAGTATGTAGACGATCTTCTCGTGGCCTCTGATACCGAGCAGGGTTGCCGAATGGCGACGACTGCGTTGTTACAGCACCTGGCAGACCACGGTAATAAAGTTTCGTTGTCAAAATTTCAATATTGTCGACCGGAGGTGACCTATCTCGGTCATCTCCTGTCGAAGGAGGGACGACGGCTAACCCCTGATCGTATTCTAACCATATCTAACATGCCTGTTCCTTGCACGCAACGTGATGTCCGCGCTTTGCTTGGCATAACTTCTTACTGTCGCCAATGGATTCCTAACTATTCCTTACTGACTAAACCTTTCCTGCATCTAACGACTAAAGATGTGCATGAACCTTTACCTTGGACAGCTGAATGCCAGAATGCTTTTGTTTCTCTGAAATCTGCTCTTTGCTCTGCCCCTGTGCTTGGCACCCCTGATTACCGGAAGCCTTTTGTACTCTACGTGCATGAGGTGGACGGTTGCTCGCTTTCAGTGTCAACACAAGGATTTGGTGGTAAGCAAAGACCTTGTGCATACTTTTCGGCGGTATTGGATAATGTCGCCAGGGCACTTCCCAGTTGCTTGAGAGCCACGGCTGCGGTTGCAGTGGCTATCCGACAATCGGAAGGGCTCGTCCTGAATACAGACCTGACAGTGATGGTGCCCCACGCTGTGGACGTATTATTGAACAGGACACAGACTCAGCACTTAACTAGTGCACGTCTTACGGGGTACGAATTGACCCTGTTTGCACCACACATCACTATCAAAAGATGTGTCAACTTGAACCCTGCTACGTTACTACCCCTCCCTCCGGAGGATCACAGTCAAGATATACATGATTGCATATTTCGGACAGAAAAAGAAACGAAGGGGCGGATAGATTTGACAGATATTCCCTTATCTGACCCTCAAGGGGAATTGTATGTCGATAGCTCATGTTTTCGGTTACCCAATGGCACTACGACCGCTGCTTATGCGATCACCACGTTGCAAACAATAGTTGAGACGGCCAAGGTACCTTATCGATCAGCCCAGGCTGCTGAGTTAGTCGCACTACTGAGGGCTTGTGAGTTGGGTGAAGGGTTGAGGATAAATGTCTACACCGATAGCCAGTATGCTTTCAGCGTAGCACATAGCTTTGGAAGATTGTGGGCGGAGAGAGGTTTCCTTACATCCCATGGTCAGAAGATACAGAATGGTCAGTTGGTTTTGAGGTTGTTAGCCGCCCTGACCCTGCCCCAAGCCATAGCTGTTGTTAAATGCAGTGCTCATAAAGTAGTAGTTGATGATGTCGGTAGGGGTAATTCCTTTGCGGACAGAATCGCTAAAGAGACTGCCCAATCCAATACCACTTCTATTTTCGTGACGAGTTCACATAAAGGGATGATAGAAGCTGAGGCATTCAGTAACACTATAGACAGCGTAAGAGAATTGCAATTAGAAGCAACCCCTGAAGAACTAAAATACTGGCAAGAGCAGATAGGAAAGCTGGATGACAATGGATGCTGGATTGATCTATCAGAAAGATGTAGGTGGCTGCTGCCGAATGCATTTGTGAATGCGGTCGTGTTCATGGCACACGGTCCTGCACATGTGGGGATTCAAGGTATTTGCGCAATACTAGATCCTGTGTGGTATAATACCAACATCCACAGGACTGCGAAGCAACTAGTTCAGAATTGCATGATTTGTCTACAGCATAACCCAGGGGGGTAGCATCCCTGTTTTGACTGGTAGCTTTGCGCCACCCACTCTACCTTTTGAGGTACTACAAATGGACTTCATTCAGTTTGAACGGGTTAACAATCTTAAATACGTTTTGGTGGTGGTTTGTACATTTAGCAAGTGGGTGGAGGCGTACCCTACCAAGGAAAACACTGCCCTAGCCACCGCGAAGGCCCTAGTCAAAGAGTTCTTTCCTCGCTATGGGGTGCCCCGGGTGATTTGGAGTGACAATGGGAAACATTTCAATGCTGACCTTGTTGAACACGTTTGCAAGGGTCTGGCAATACAGCAGAAGTTTCATGCGGCTCGCCACCCCCAATCAGCAGGATTGGTGGAAAAATATAATGGGATCTTGAAATTGAAATTGGCTAAGCTGCAGGACACCACAGGTCTAAAATGGCCTGATCTCTTACCTTTGGCTTTACTATCCGTAAGGACCACTCCCCACTCCCGCAGTGGAATATCGCCATATGAAGTGATATTTGGTAGGCCCGCTAATATATGGGGTGTGCCGCGACCAAAATCCCTTAGAGACATCGAGGACCCTATGTTGGCAGACTACCTTTATGCACTAACTAAAGATCTTCGTTCCATTCACCAACAGATAGCAGCAGTGCTGCAGCCTCTGCCGGAGGGTCCCGGACATGGCGTGGAGCCTGGACAGTGGGTCCTGGTTCGGAACTACCAACGGAAATCGAGTCTAGACCCACGCTGGACCAAGCCTTTCCAGGTGCTTCTGGCCACAAGGATGGCTGTGAAGGTTGTAGGGAAGCGGCATTGGATCCATGTGTCTCATCTCAAAAGGGTCCCACTTCCCTTGCCAGATGACCAACGGGACCAAAGCTAGGTGTTGAGACACGAAAGCGATAAATCGACCGAAGAGTCACCTTCCCCGGAAGCCCAAGGAGAAGCGGATGGGCGAGCGGAGGGTGTCGTGAGTTCGGAGACATCTGTAAAAGGTAATCAGGCACCTGGGGTTGCAACAGGTGACAGGGGAAGTCACACACTCAATCCTGTACCTGACCCCACTGTGCCTGTTCTTTTCATTAATCCTGAAACACCGGGTCATGTTCGCTATAACCTGCAGCCCCGACCGAAAGCAAAGATCCCAGGCTCAGGCTAGAGAATGAGAGTGAGAGATCTGAGTAGTCTCTGGGAAATAAGTAAAAACACTGGACTGAACCCGTTGAGAGCCTGGAACTTTTGATATTGCTCTGTTCAGAAAGAAGATACAGACATTGGTTGATTGGTAGGGGGCCCAGGTGGAGTTTTCCTTTCTACAAGTGTTGCGTCAAGTACAACTCCGACGCGAGAAGTTTTTGTGTTCATTTTTCCTTTTTGTGATTACATGGAACAATAGGAGTCTGCCTGTGAGGCTCTATAAAGGACATAGGAAAGAAGCACCCTCCGGCAGGTTGGACTGCTTATAGATTTTCCGTTTCCCCCAGCTTATGTTTGGACTTTTAGTGAGAATGTACCCTTTTGTCCGTTTTGACCCTGAAGAGGAGCGTCCCATAGTACACCGCCCTTTACATCCACATTTGCCAATGTTTTCTACTTGGAGCTTGCGTGCCAAGATTGTTTTTATTGTCATAATAGTTGTTTCATTAATATTATGCTTGGGAATGTTCATTTATCTAGAATTCCGCCATCCTGTGCATACCCTGATAACTACCACCCCCGTCCCCGAGGAACATCATTTTCAGACTTTTGCCCCGCATAAAGAAAGACACCGCCAGACCTATGTAAATAATGCTTTCATTGAAATGTTGCTCCAAATCCACAGTTCAACGAATACCACAAACTGCTGGGTATGTGGGCTCCTCCTCTCAGTAATGCACAAACATGATCTGTTCATTTCAATGCCGTTGTCATATTTAGGCAGTTGTGAAGCATGGTTTAAATTATTGTCGATGATGTATGAACATTATGCAGTTGATGGACACCGATTTTCAGAAAAGGATTATGAGCTGATTCTGGCCTATATAGAAAGACATCAGGGATTCACTCCAAATGCCGAGGGTACGGACGGTACCCTGGATCCTACAGCTTGTATGAATGTGTATACGGAACATGAGAATGACACCTGGTTAAGGGACGAAGTATGGGATTTTGTGTCCTTCAACTTTACCGAGTATTTTAGATATTTCCAGGAGCGAAATGTGTCAAATGAAAGAATCATCCCGGTCCCCGTGTTGAATAGCTCATCCTCTTTTTGCATACATGGTACTGGCCATTTATTTGTTGGTTATAGTAGATGTAACTATACCTATAGATTACAAACCTTTAGCAGCCCACCTAGACTCACTCCCCCGAATGTATATTTTGTGTGTGGAGAAAGTGCTTACACTTGGCTTCCCAGAGGATGGTCAGGTAAATGCTACTCATCCTTCTTATACCCTCCTGTTTATATAGCGCCTTCTGATTATCACAGATCCCACTCGCTGAATCGACGAAGTTTAGACTCAGTAAAAACTAATGGAGATGCCACTGACCAGACTGACACCCCTGCCCAACATTTTGTGGATATCATAAAGGGAGTTCTGCCTATGTGGGGACCCATTTTGACCAGTAAAGAAATTAGAAGACTGTCCAGGGTAGTAGAGGGAGTAGTAAATACCACTGCTGGGATACTGACCAATATCACAGTCGAGCTTCAAGCGACCAGACTCGTGACACTTCAGAACCGTCTTGTTTTAGACGTTATCCTAGCTGATCGCGGAGGAGCATGTAGAGTGATTGGCAGCTCCTGCTGTGTATATATACCTGACTCCGCCCCCTCAGTCCATCTGGGCATACAGAAGTTACATCGATTGGCATCCGAGATTCATACGAAGACCGGAACCTGGTCTATTTCAGGCTGGTTCTGGGATCTCCTTACCACATGGGGTTGGAAAATTTTCATGGTCCTTCTAGGAATAGGAGGTTTCCTTTTCACTTGTTGTGTCTGCATTCAACGTGGGCCCGCTTGTTGCTCCTATTGTGCCACCCAAGTTCGCCTTGCCTTACCTACTCCTAAAGCAAACCCAGGTAAGGTAAACGCTCAATTAGTTCAGAAAGAGATACACGACATAATGCAAATAGACGAGGGAATTTTCAAAGAATAGTTCCATGGATAGCCACATTATGCTAAAAAGGGCCGTTCTGTGGGATTCGGGCCTGTATATAAAGTTAGCATAACGTATCTAGGGTTGTGTCTCCCTCTATGTACACTAGAACTGCTTCATAAGATGGCTTATTCTTTATAGTATCCTGCATGATAGAAAGGGCCGAAAAGCCACAGTTCAGCCATATTGGATCATGACTAACTATTCTTAGGTCACGTGGTTCTCTGTGAACATCATCTGTATGATTTAGCTCGTACCAGCCTAAAGACAGGGTGAATTGTATTTACGACTAAGGCCCAAGGTCACATCTGCAGTAGGGAGTATCAAGAGACATTCCTCTACGCCCGAGACGAAAGGGAGTCACCCCGCCGACCTTCTCTGAAGAGATAGTAACCTTATGTGTGCAGACGGTATGAGCTCATCCAGGAGCTCTAGGGCTAACTGGTACTTTTCCACTTGCAATGCTTTGTATGCTGAATCTGTAATGTATATAAGTGTCGTTCTGTCAAGGAGCCAGCAGTCTTCTTCGGCGCACCTGATGGGTGAGGTTTGATGAGGCTCCTCTATGTAGAGTTCTGTTGTGGCCAATAAACGCTTGAACCTTCTACGTTGCCAACTGCTTATTATTGACTTGATATTGCGGGCCACTGGTAAGTGTGGCCCTTGGGATTACTATTAGATTACTTCAGGCTAATGGCCATTGTGGACTGTCATGTTGTGGTCTGTGTCTGTGTTGTCCCCTCCTGTTCCATCCCGATCTGTCAGTGGCAACAAGTAGTGTGCCCCCATCATGTCCCTAGATGTGCTCAGAGCTACTTGTGTGTCTGGTTGAACAGAGCCACAAGCAGGGTGATGTGATGTGTGGTCATCACATGGCTCACTCATGCCTGAATTTCCAGTTTCCACGCAATGTTTGAGTCTATATAGTGAGTTGGCACGATGTGATTGCACAGGGTGGTGTGCAACATGTACATTTGGTCATCTTTTGTTATGCATTGCTTGCATATGTTTGTTTTGTTGATGCCACTGACCTGTCCCTACATCTCTCTCTCTCATGCAGCATCTCCTGTGGTCACGGAGGGACAGGAGACGTCACCAGTGGGGGTGAAAGTAGCACAACAGCTGCACAGGATCCCAGTGACACAGACGTCACCAGCACCTCAGAGGGGGACAGGAGTCTGCTGGAGGAATCCCAGCCTGAGACGCAAAGCACCACATCATCTGATGACAGCGGGAATGCATCCATGTTGGCGGGCACAGGGAACGGGGACTCTGCATCGTCTTCCACCACACAGCAGCCAGTGCCCACCCTCCCAGCCACTTCCTCAGGTGCAGCCTGTATCCGCCTCAGTAAGAGGGGACGAGTGTCCTTCACCCCTGGCACCGCTGCCCCTGCCCCTGTCCCCCCTGCTGTCATCAGTGCTGAGTCTGTTGACCTTTTGCACCAGCTGTGTGTAGACCAGACAGCTCTCCTCAATGCCTTCATTGACCACGACAAAAAATTGGCCCAGGTGTTTGCTTTCATGGAGGGCATACATTCAGACATGGGTAGGCTGCAGCGGACAGTCCATGCTTTGTCCTCCACAGTGATTTCTGCCCTTCATTAGGCACATACTCACAGTCCAACTCCCGTCCCTTTGTCCGCGCCCCTGGCAGTGGCCACGTCTGATGATAGTGACCACGGTCCACATACATCAAAGTCACGATACGTCACACGAAGCACACAGCAGCAGCAACCCAAGCACTCCCGGGTGCAGACACCATCCCCACAGAAGACCAAAGCCACCCCAGAGTATAGAGAGAAGCCCGTCAGGCGACACCAGGGGAAAAAAGCAAAGCAGCAGTCCTCAGGCACACATGCATCAGAGACAACCCCATCCATGGACTCTCCTGTCCCTAAAGCATCTCGCAAAGAGAAGCATACAGTTTCTGTGCCCACCAAGGAGGTGGTGCATGCCAAGGGTACACCTAGGAAGGAATCTAAGGGAGATTCACCCACCACCTCGACTCCCATTCCAAGCCCAGTGAAGCAGGGGAAGGAGGGCACTGTAGGGGTGACACCTAGTAAACAGGGGAAGGGGGGGGCAGAGGCAAAGCCAGGCAAAGCGTACCGCTGGATCCAGCACATCACCAGAGGGGGTGCCAGCGTCTGCACCTGATGCAGCTTTGGTGGTGAGTGTTCCTGTTGTTCCCACACCACTTTCCATTGATCCAAAGTCAGGCAGGCCATTTAGGATCCCCAAGAAGTGGAAGGGCACCCCTCCACAATCTCCCAGCCACACAGTGTCTCCTGTCTGCATGACTCCACCTCCGCGTGCCACTACACCACCTGATCCAAGGAGCCCTCCGGCTTGCCAACCCACTGATAGCTCTACCTCAGCTGTTCCGCTCTTTCCCCGTTCAGGTGCCCCAACAGTCCCTGAGACACAGCCAGGTTCCAGTCCACCTGTCAACCGAGTCTGAGTGTTAGGCACCCTCACACACCTATCTCTCACACAGGTGGGCCTGTACTGCACATTGTTACCCCCTGACTGTGTTGCTGACCATGGAAAGGAACAGTCGCACACATTCCCTATGCAGCTTCTCATGGACCTACTCTGCACTCTGCCCTGGCCACTGGCCTTGTTGTATACTGCTGTTTTGCCCTTACCTGTGCAGCTTCTCATGGACATACTAGCACTCTAACTTGGCCACTGGCCTTGTTCTTCACTTCTATTTTGCCCTTACCTGTGCAGCTTCTCGTGGACATACTCTGCACTTTGCCCTGGCCACTGAACTTGCTGTTTTGCCCTTACCTGTGCAGCTTCTCATGGACATACTCTGCACTCTGCCCTGGCCACTGGCCTTGTTGTTTACTGCTGTTTTGCCCTTACCTGTGCAGCTTCTCATGGACATACTCTGCACTCTGCCCTGGCCACTGGCCTTGTTGTTCACTGCTGTTTTGCCCTTAACTGTGCAGCATCTAATGGACATACTCTGCACTTTGCCCTGGCCACTGGACTTGCTGTTTTGCCCTTACCTGTGCAGCTTCTCATGGACCTACTCTGCACTCTGCCCTGGCCACTGGCCTTGTTGTTCACTGCTGCTTAGGCCTTGCCTGTGCAGCTTCTCATGGATATGCTCTGCATTTTGTGCCTTGCTCTTCTCTTCTCATGGTGCCTATCTGTGCAATTTATAATCCCGGAGAAGACACTCTCAACTTATATATTTTAGGTAAAATATACAAAAAGGGAAAACGCAGATTATCCACCTTATTGTATCTATATTCATAATCCCTTCTTAATCCTATTTCCTTCCACATGTACAGCTTCTTAAAAATACATTGTTTGGCTGCTGGTAATGGACAGTCAGGCAATTTTGCATAGCATTTGTGATCATTTCGTTGTCTTTTGACTTCTTTATCATAATGAGATCTTTTCATATTCACAATGTTTCCCCCTTTATCTGCCTTGCAGATGACAGTGTAGGCATCCGTTCTGAATCTTTTTAAAGGCACTTTATTAATTATATGAGAAATTATCTTTTCTAGAAAATGATCTATTATTTTTACTCATGAAAGATCTATCCTTCATCTTATACAAATCCTCTAGCATATTTTTTCACAAACATATCAATAGCCATGAATTGACTGCCTTTTGGGTGTGAACTTGGAAGAAGGACCCAAACCACTCTCACAATTCAGATCCATTTCAATATTTAAGAAGCGCACAGCTCATTGATATAGGTTTCATTTTCCTCATTTAATGATAACATATGCATGTCTATCATTTCAGAAATCCTCGTATCAGATCTTGCAATGTAACACTTCTGTATAGTTTCTTTGTCAAGTGTGGAAAAAAAGCATTTACATTTTCTACTAAATTTATACAGATCAATTTCTAAGTTGGTGATATCACATTCTTCAATTGGACAAAATGTTAAACCCCTCTGTAACACATTCATTTCATTGTTGGTTAAAATCCTGCCTGATAAATTGATTACTTGTAACAATCCTTCATTATCTGTGCTTCACCTAGTAGCTCATGCAATTAGACAATGCTCTTCCCTAGAATTCTGGTAACCATTCTGATTCTTTTTGCTCCTCCTCCCTGCACTCTTTATCTTCCTATATCTCTTCTCATCCCTATTCTTATTCTTTGGACTTCCTTGGAAAAAGATGACATATGAGAGGAAGTTTTGAGTGTCGCTATATTACTCGGCCTGGCTCTTCAATCGAGGACAAATTTGAACTGCTACATGTAATCAAACCTGTTTCAATTGTTGGATATTTATCACCACTATTAGCCATTTTGTACATCTCATTCAATTTCTTAGCAAAGGTAAACACCCTTCCATTATTGTAGTTCCATTCATCTTGTTTTATTTTACTCATCTTTGATAGACAACTGGCGGTTGTTGATCACTTCTTTAAGAATCTCATAATTTTTTCCTTAATCTGTTTCTCGAGTTCTGCAATTTGTGGTTTCAATGTCTCAACTTTTCTATTAGTATTTTTTATTAGCGTTTGCATCATGTTCAATGATGCTGTATATAAGTTCTCATCCAATTCTCTGAGAAGGTCCTCATCAAAATCATCAAAGTTGGGGAAAATAAATATTCTTAATCCTCTAGATATGTGTTTGTTTTGAATATAAATTTTCAAAGGTACCCCAGCCCACTACTTAGACAACTCTGCCTTTTTTTATTTTTCTAACTTTTTTTATTTTGATTTTAAGCTGTCTTTTGATGGAGCTCGAACTTGCATGGGCTGTGTGTTACTGGCTGATGCTCACTAGTCAATGGATTCAAGCTAGACTGGCTGATGAGGGGTGATACCCCAAAACTGGTCCCAGGATGATGGGAAGGCCTGGCCTGGCTGTTCTAACTGGGCTGTTCCAATGGGGAGCAGGGCCAAGACTGATTTGCATATGGCTGGGTCTAAACTAGAGTGGCACGGTGAGCAAAATAACAATGGATTTACCCCATATCTCTGACTGCGGGGTGAATTTTTAACAATGTTCAGCATTCCATCCATCATCTTTTTGTGTTGCTATAGTCACCCTAAGTGGGAAGGGTATGCCCAGACGTGGGTCCATGCTCACTATGTTGCTGGATTCAAGCTAGCCTGGCTAAGGAGGGGTGATACCCCGAAACCGGTCCCAAGATGCTTGTTTTCCAATCCAGGGAGAAGCTGGCCTGGAAGTTCAGGATGGACTGTTCCCATGGGGAGCAGGGTCAAAACTGATTTGCATTTGGCTGGGTCCAAACTGGGATAGCATGGTAAATTCAGAACTATGTATTTAACCCAGATCTGTGACTGGGGCGAATTTTTCACAAGGTTAGTCATTCTGTTCATTATCTTTTTGTGCTGCTATAGACACCTCCAAAAAGGCCCCACTGCTCACAAGCCCCGTAATATACAAAAAGACAGGAATACGGAGCGCTACCGAAATGATCACTATGGGATTGAGATAGAATCCATATTACGAACAAAAGAAAATTCAGTCATAGCAAAGTTCATCCGGATGGGTAAAGATATGGTTTCAATCGTCCATAAACAAACGAAAGGATATGGAGGTGAGTCTTCAAAATTGCTTATTCTTCACATATAGAACATCCAGCCCAGCCAACTTGTTTCGCCCTGCAACAAGGACTTCATCAGGGAACACAAGTATCTACATTTGATGTCATCATTGTTCTGTGTAAATGAGCCGCCTGGAATTGCTGGTTAATATATGTTTTCCGATCAATTCTGATGCAGTAGTTGCTACTAACCAAACAACAACCCAAGATGTTGGGATTTAAAAAGCCCGAGGGAGAGTGCTTTTTCGGAACTTGACAGTTATTGCGTGAGGAAACGTGGAAAGGCCAGGTGGAACTAATGTGGCTTCTCCTTGATTTTTTGTCTCATATTTGGTATTTTCATTTACGCATGGCTTGTAGTTTCCATGGATGCAACAAGAAAACAGTAAGCCATTTGTAACCATATCCCTTTATATGGTGGACTGATTGATGGTGGGTTATGTCATTTTACGCTTTGGTGTGCAAGATTGTGGGTATTGTAGTGTGTTTTATAGCTGTAAATGATAAACAGTAAGAAAAGACATTGCAAAATACTCGCTGCCTTTGTCTTTAATAAAATCAGAACTCTCCTTCACTAGTGGCCTGGAGAATCTGCATTTTAAGATCCCTAGTGAGTTCTTCAGTCCCAATAAGGATTATTTTTTCATGTAAGAAAGGCATTTTATAAGATAAAAACTAATGCCAAGTTTTCTTTACTTTTATTATGTTTCTCTTTCATAGTGGTCTGTGAGCCAAGTCCAACACTGCAGGTATATCATTTTGAGTAATTAAAGACCTAAACTTGGTGTGCCAAAACCTGTCAATTGACTAATCATTCCCAAATAAGTGCCGTTTTGCAGATGGTTTCTGTGAATAAAACGCATTTAGAAAATGGGTGATGCGGATCATTTCTTTATACATTTCTTGTTTGTAGGTATAATTGTATTAGATCTGAGTTATCCACAGCATTTTCGAAACGGTATTCTTAAATTCTTTTCTGTGCTGTACAGCCAAAACTCCATTGGTCTCAAATAAATATTGCTAAGCCAGTGTTGGAATGTCATTGTTGCTGCTTAATAAAAGTTGAATTCCTTTATAGGGGTTTTAGGGTAGGTCATTTGCAGTGCGTTCTCATTATGCCGATAGGTTGAAAAGCGTGTTGTATCACAAGGGAACTGTGAAAACCATTGCATTATCCATACATTTATTGTGAGTCATGTCTCCTGCAAATCTATCAAAGTAGAACGTGTTCCAGACCGGCTGGGGGTGAATTATTAATCTTTTTAAACTCACAAAATAGTAATTTACCAGTGGACAGAAATGCAGTTGTTTGGCATGGAGTGGCATTCACGCCATTTTAGGAGTTTAATGAAATTGGCCCTGCGAGGTCACTTTAATAAGCCAGAAAAGATGAAATGAGAGGATCCGCCTGACAAGTCATCCGGGCAATGGTGATGGATTTCCTTGATATGTGCTTTAACATTAAATATTCCAATATGCCCACACAAGGCATTAACAGAAGCACTAAGTGTAATATCCGTGTTGCGTTGCTTCAGAAACTCCTTTTCACACACCGATTTCATGCACTTCCCAGCACCGCGCATCTGAAGTGCTATTGCCAGGCTGTTTCTCCTTAATGTGAGAGAGATAAAATGTGCGAGGTGTCAGAAAGTACACAATTTAAATGTCTGCTGTTCCCTGGGATTTCAACAAAGCCCTTCAAAAGACTCGTGTGTTTTATCTTCCTGAATAAAAAGAAAAAAGCAAGAAGCCAATCCCATCAGAAGGGTCTGGTTCAGGTGAGGATTCCCAATGTGGATCTAATCCTCTCCCGCTGAAGGTTCTTTTCGACATTTAAATGTAGGCGTGAGGACCGCTGCATGTTAAACATGCGGCAGGGCGGTGTTTGGTAGATTTGATGTCATTTCCTTTGTTTGGGTAGAGTAAGGCAGCGTCCGAGCATCATTGCTTCTGCTCCACAACATTAAAACATAGACATTTCGAACTGAATTCAATGCGGTTCTTGTAGATCAAAGGAGCGGGACATTTTTAAAGAAAACACGACTCATTTACTCTCCCTCGTTATTTCTAAATTCAATTTACATCAGTAATCCCTGATACAGTTAGACTACGTTTCTTTTTAACTGCACCACGGTTCGAATCATGATGGCTCTTCCGTTACAGCCCTGAGACGACTGTCTATTTTATGCGTCTGCAGGGCGTAGATTGAATTTATTTAACCCGATATTTCCCAGAGTTAGTGCTTTATTTTCAGACAGTACAGCTGAGAAACAGTGAGAAAGGTTTGCCACTTTTTTTAGTTTTTGGGCTGTGCTGCCTGAAAATGAAGTACTATCTTCATTGCATTAACCTAATCAAAACGCCATCAGGAGACCGCCCCAGAAGTGCAGATTTGTAGGAAAATGCTGCACTTTGCTTTATAACCCCCAATTAGCTTGGCTACGGACTGTGGGCTGTATCTCATAAAGCAAGTACTGAGGCCTGATTTATAAAGACTTTGCGTTGGGTTTGCCTTACCTTTTTTAACTCAAACCCTACGCAAAGTCTTGTGTTGGTATCCAAAGCTAATCATGATCTGCATTGAATTGTAACCAAAGGTAACACAAAGGTGCTCAATGTGCTGCCTTGTGCTACTTTGCATCAAGGGGGCGTTCCATGGGTGGCGCATGGGCATCCCGTGCAATCGCTCATGGGTTTTGATGCAAATTCCTATCTACAAAGAACTGTAGACAGGGATTTGCACCAAAATCCTAAACCTCCCAAAGACAAGCATAACGAGGGGAAATGTTTTCATTTCTCATTTTTCCCTCATTGCATGTGTGCTGCATTCTACAGCACACATACAATGAGGGAAATGTCTTAAATCATAGTTATTGTACAGGAAGGACCCCTTCCTGAGGAAAAACTGTGCTTACCTCAATGCAGACACAATTGCACTATGGCGCAAAGGTCTCTGCATCTGCGCACAGGAGTTTAAAGTGCACCAGTGCAGAAAGAGAGGGGAACTGCACCACATCGTAGTAGTTATGCCACTGTTCTGCTCTCTCCCGTTCACGCAACACAGCGCAGTAACTTTACTTGCTGTTTTGTGTGATTTCTTTGTGATCTTTGCACAGTTTTAACCTGACTGGCATCTTAAGTAGTTGAAGAATGGGAACAGTGTTATTTTACCACGCTAGACAGTAGTAAATGGGTCCTCTAAAGTAATGTGATGCTTTGGCCTAGGAAAGAAGCAGCATTTTTGCGGGGATAGAGGAGCCCAGCTATGCCTCCAATGTTTTGAACACCCAGAACAATTTGACCATCCAGTGGGAGCACAGCTGGTATCCAGCTATGCTGCAAGAGGCTCTCCTGTCTCCCAAGTGCAATTATAATGGAGAATTGCACGAAGAAGCACAACTGCATAGATGACTGCCACCAGTGCAACCAGGAGGGACCAGTCGCTGCCAAGATGGGCAGTCTGCCAAGGGAGATAGCTCCTGCCAGGGATACCTAGCACAGAGTCTGCCAAAGGCCAGCCCTCACCAGCCCCGCAGTAAAGATGAAGAAATGTCAAAGACGAGACTGACCAGTAAATGCTGGCATGCACATCAGCCAGTGTCTTATAAGTCAAGTACTTCACCAAGCAGGTAATAACAAGCCTTGAGAGACTTTGCCCCACAATACCTCCCTAAGAAGTCTTTGACTGATCGCCCTTGCTACTTTGAGAGTCAAGTGAGGAAGCGTGTACTTGGCCCAATTTGCACAGCCACTCAACAACAGGCCTCAGAACAGCAGTGGGAAACAACCTGACCCAGCACCGTTGCGACCCTGTAGACACTGTCTGCCCTATGGCTCCTTGGATGGGGCCTGACATTCCTTAATCCATGAAATGTTTTTTCTGCAATGAAAAAATATTTATTTTCCTTTTCAAAAGCATCCACACAAATAGGATTAATGAGTGACAAACAGAAAAGATGGATCATTTGACATGTAAAAGTAGCAATTATGTTAACCTTGTGACCTGGTGGTGGTGGCCTCATTGTGCACCATCCGGGGATATATTGCAGCATACATTAGCCTAGGTTTATCTACTGCATCAGTCTATTTTACTAAATGTATCATGAGTTAGAGCTTTGCCCACACCGTTCACCATTCTTCCTCACTCCATATGTCAACACAGTCTCCATCTTTTGACCAAAGTTATATTCTTATAAATGGTGAAAATCCTTATCAGATCTATATCATAATGACCGAAAGAATACCAATGCGATGCAGCATGCAGAATAGGTATCACCCACTTAGTTAGGGTAATTAGAAAAGCAAAAATCTCACCACAAGTTTCCTCCCAGTCATATATAGTTTTTTTCCATACAATTCAGAACATTACCCCTAATTATATTGTAAATCTATTCCTTGCCCTCACTATGGCACCTGCCCCAATTGCTCTATGCCGCTACCATCGATATGGTCCGATGGTATCAAAACCAGGACTAAGGAGAGTCTCTCGACTAATGAGGTGTTAGAGACTTTTTCCTGTATCCTAATAAACGCCAGATCTCTGGTTAAACACAGTACGGAATGCTCTCAACTGCTGGTGGACTTAGATATTAAAATTGCTTTTATCACAGAAACCTGGACGGACGAGGCATCCGGTCCAGATTTAGTGCAAGCCACCCCCCTGGGTTTTTTCTGTGAGGTTCTTCATAGATCTAATAAGAGGGGAGGTGGCTTAGCCATTCTATCTCATAATTCAGTGCAGGGAACATTTAAAGCACTGTCGCTGCCAGCGAGCGAAGCACTCGCATTCAACTTGAGACTAACAAGTCATTTTTCCTTTAAAGGCACCCTTATTTACAGACCCCCGGGTACTAAATCACCTTTTTTTCCCTCACTGGGTACCCTTTTAGAGGAGGCCTTGCTGGGGAACTCGCATACCATTTTAGGGTATTTTAACTTCTACCTTGAGCGGGCAGATGATCCAGACACAGTACGACTCCTCAATATTATGGAAACTGCAGAGTTGATTCAACACGTAACAGGCCCATCCCACCAGGCTGGTCATACCCTCAATGGGGTTTTTTCCAACATTTCAGAACTAGCCTTTTCTGCTCTAATACCTCTGGCCTGGTCAGACCATGCGGGAGTCCGGTTTAACATCACACCCACACCCCACTTAGCTAATGGGTGACACCAAACAGTGTGAAAAGAAGTCAGAGCTTGGAACAGGGTGGAAGCTGAGACTTTATCTAGGGCACTTGCCACCTCTCTTACACCCATTTCCAGCAATATGGAGGAGGCAGCCTTGTCATATACAAATTGGCTTACCCAGGCTTGTGCAAATCTTGCTCCACCCAAATTAGCGGTTTTTACTAGAACGGTGCCTTCAGCCCCTTGGTATACAAGCAAACTAAAATTGCAAAAATGTATATGTAAGAGCTTGGAACACAATTGGAGGAAGGCATATACGGAGGGGGAAAAAATGTTATACTTGGCAAGTCTGGCAAAATATAAATGAATGTTACGGGAAGCCAAGCAAAAGCACAATGCCACTCAGATTTTAGCAGCAAAAAATTCAATAAAAGAGCTCTTCTCTACTATTAATAAGCTGTCCTCAGTAAAACCTGCCTCTGATCCGGCTAGTACAGAGCTTTGCGAAAAAATAGTATCATTTTTTCTGACCAAAGTTAACACTATCTTTACTAGTCTTAGTGACCTTACTATGAAGGATCAGGAGGACGAGACAGAGACCTGTGGGACGCCACCTCCTGTTATCCTTAAGGAGTTTAGACATCTCACCCTTCAAGACACCTTGGAGCTACTAGCCAAGGTCAACTCTGGGTCCCCACTGGACCCATGTCCACTGAAAGTCATCAAACTGGCTCCATTGCCTATAGCCACCCACCTCACTTCAATCTTTAACGGCATGTTTGATGGAGGGATTTTTCCAGTAATTTGGAAAAAGGCTTCTATCCTCCCTCTTTTGAAAAAACCTAGTTTAGATCCCTCAGATCCAAATAATTTCCGGCCCATCTCTCGGCTCCCATTTCCGGCTAAACTAGTAGAGAGAGCAATAAACCAACAACTCACAGCCTTTGTGAAGAACACATTATTATTGGACGCCTCTCAGCACGGATTCCGGGAAGGTCACAGCACCGAATCCGCTCTGATCACGGCTACGGAACAGATCAGGTCCGCGGTGGATCAGGGAGGTAGAGCAGCCTTGATCCGTTTGGATCTATCCGCTGCTTTCGACACGGTCCATCACGGTTTGTTGATGGACCAAGTTAGGAAAGCAGGAATTCAGCAAAAGGCATGGGGTCTACTAAGCTCCTTTCTTTCTGATCGGAGCCAAAAAATATCTTTGGAAATTTTTTCTTCCCAACCTTTTTCGCTGCCTTGCGGGGTCCCACAGGGATCCTCGCTGAGTCCCACCTTGTTCAATATCTACGTCTCCTCCCTTGCGCCTATTATCAGAAACCACGGTTTTAGTGTCACCTCCTATGCGGATGATACGCAAATCGTTGTGTCTTTACATCCTGGCCGCGAACTAGGGATGGAACTGAATTTTCAATCTTGCATGTCTGAAGTGGCCCAATGGATGGCAAGCAACTGCCTCAGGTTGAATTCTAACAAAACAGAGGTTATGCTGTTTGGTAACAACCCTAGTTTCTGGACCCCTGCATGGTGGCCGCAGGAACTGGGGGCCCTTCCCACTCCGGTACATAAAGTAAAGAACCTTGGAATGGTGGTAGACGCCAAACTATCCATGGCTTTACAGGTAAAGGCGGTAGCCTCTAAAACCGGCTACATCCTGAGAATGTTGAAAAAGATTTTGTTCCTACTTCCTCAGGAGCATCGGCAGACTGAGGTAGTGGCCCTGATAACATCCAGATTGGACTACTGCAACAGTCTATACCTCAACATTCAGGAAAACCTGTTGCACAGATTGCAGCTTCTGCAGAACGCGGCGGCCAGACTCCTAACTGGCATCCCCAAATTCTCTCCCATATCAAAGGCCATTCGAGACCTACACTGGCTTCCAATAAAGTGTAGGGTCCAGTTTAAGTCCCTTTGTCTGGTCTTTAAGGCCACACAGAGAAGGCCCAGACTTCCTCATAAAGCAATTCAAAAGGTATGTCCCGGGCCGGCGTCTCCGTTCTTCAGACGCCAGTCTGATCATGGTCCCTGTTAGACCTGGCACCTTGGCGTGAGTCTCCCTCCCTCTTTTTGTCACTGTGCCTCATGTGTTTTTATGGTGTTGGCCGCTCAGCGCGCTGTGCCACTGCCAACCAGTGTCGCGGTGCGAGTGCTCCCTATGTAAATTGTATATGTTGGTTGGATTCCATGATTGGATTGTTTGGTTTACTATCAGACCCCAGTACAGTGCGCCAGGGGCGCCAGGGCATGTAAATGCGAACACCGCTGGTGGGCTTGCAGCACGGGTTGTGCCACCCACAGAAGCGGCCGGTAAAATATATCTGAGGTCTGCCACCGCAGAACCTGCGTGCAGTCTGGTACTGACACGCCGACCGACAAGTGCCCACACTTGCCAGTCCCTAAACCCTTCCCTTAGCTGCATGTTAGTCACCCCTCTGGTAGGCCCACGGGCAGGGTGCATTGTACGCCTAAGGTAGGACAAGCCTGGATGCGTGGCATGTCCTAGTAGTGAATTACCGCCATCTTGTTGTTCACTACTGCAAGGCTACCCTGTTCTCATAGGCCAGTATGGGCGGCCTGGATTATTACACCCTATGATCCTAACCGACCCAGGGAACATGGTAGGAGATCGAGTTTAGTATGCCTGAACTCGGAATAACAAGGTACATCTTTTCGCAAGGTTTATTTTAATATTCCGGGTTTGCAAATGCCGCTTTTAGAAAGTTGGCCTTTGCTTGCCTAAACCTTTCAGCCGCCTCTGCGTGTTGTGTATCTGATGTCTGGCTGGTGTGAGTGACAGGGCTGGGGGAACCCAGATGGGCAGGGCTAGGTAGCCTGGTATGAATAGGACGATCGACAGGTAAATGGGTGGGAGGAGTGCTCCTAGGTTCTGAATAGGACAGTGCTCCGCTACCTCGATGCCGGCTCCACCCCCTGTGGAGCGTCTGATGACTCTGCCCTGCACTCTGAAAGGAGAAGCCTGCATCACGTAAACAAAGTGCTCAGAAACCGGACTGAACTAGGCAAAGGCCCCCCTGGCCTGGGAGACCAAAAGATTTGTGGTATAAATGGAGGAGCCCTGCTCCTAAGAAACTAGATCCGCTTTTGACCAAGAAGAATCTCTGCCTGAGGAGGAGGCACCGGGAAAGCTGTAGGAGGAAGACTGTCCCTATCCTGGGGGATTGGCCTGCAGTGGTGACCTTGCTGCCAAAGGAGAGAAGAGAAACTGTTGCTGAAACCTTTTACTTTACTTTTACTTTCAAGACTTGTGCTTTTCCAAAACGATCTCCAAGGGCTTGGAACTGAGCTTGCCCCCTGAACTGAGCCCCAGGACCATTGGGCTCTACCTGATCTTCACTCGCCTGCTGCTGGACTGTGGTGTCCTTTCCCTCGCCGGAGCTGTGACCCTCGTGCCCAGTCCCTCCCTGAGCCGTGACCAGGACTGCTTAGCCGCCCCCGCCTTGGGAAGAGCCTCGCTCGATCGGAGCCGCTCCCCCTACGCTGTGCTGGGCTGCCCCGTCACCTCGCTCGTGGAGGCTCGCTGTGCACCTTCACCCTCCCGCCGGAATCGGCGTTCTGAGCATCTCCAAGCCTCGGACAGCCCGGACGCATCGGCGTGCCCGGCTGCCCCGCTTTGTTCACCCGCCACCTGCAACACCCCGCTCTTGTCGTGAGCCTGAAGATCAGACACCCTCGTGAAGTGTGGGAGCCCCGGACGCCGCCTCGCTCTTCTGTCGAAGAGCCGCTGAAATCCCGCACCCGCCTTTGCGTCAAGAAACAAGGTACTGTACTTACGAACTCGACCGCGAGCTCGCATCGGATCCAGGGTCCGCAACGTTCTTATTTCCCTGTCATCTGCTGTGTGCTCCCTGGGCGCTGCCTCAGCACGAAGTGCGCTGAGGCCTACAGTTACCTTGTGCCCGCCTAAAGAACTTTCCGTAAAACCAAGAGAACTTTACCGTATTCCTGCGAATTGTGGCCCCATCAGTTCAACGTTACTGGGCCTTGTATTTAAATCTGCTGAATCTACATAAAAGCTTATTTTTACATACTTCCGGATTGGTGTCCGTTTGTGGTGCATGCAAGGGGTTTACTGTATGTGTAATTGCATTTGCTTAACCGTGTACGCCTGAGACTTAGCCTAGACTGCTCGCGCCACGCACCTAGAGGGTGAGCAGGGGTTATTCTGGGGAGTCATCCTTCGCCCTGACAAGAAGTAAAGGGTCCCTGCTTGTTGTGGGTTCACACCTGCGTCAACCAGAGCCCCCTCATTTCTAACAGTCCCCATCATAAAAAAAGCTAGTTGGGGAGGCCGTAGCTTTTCATACGGGGCAGCCAAGTTGTGGAACGGACTGCCTCTTCGCTTGAGATGCATGGAAAATTTACTGCAATTTAGGAAAGAGCTGAAGACTTGGCTACTTAATAAATAATTCCGGTTCTTGGATCAGGGAGTAATGGACAGCGCCAGGACACCTATTTGGTAATCGCGCGCTATATAAATCACAATAACATAACATAACATATGCGTAGGGAAATAGTTCTGATAGCATTACGAGGAAGAACTAGGGCTTTACTCCTTGCCGTACCCAGTCTGTATGGTGATAGATGAGCCTTCAGTGCATCAAGTAGTTTGTGATCCTTGACCTTCATGGCTTGGGGGTTGTGTAAATGATTCCCATATGCAACTGAAAGAGTTCATTTGGGGCCACATGCATCATGTATTTTACCGGTCGTCAACGGCCTGATTCATAGAATCAGGCCGATTGCGACCGGTAAAATGCTTTTTGGTATGTATGAATGCCAAATTGAAATTTGGAATTGCGAATATATACCGATTCGGTATTAGGAAGGGGCAGTGTTTAGGGCATCCTAATACCAAATCGTAGCGGTATGTAGGAATATTTTGCTACCAAAATGTAGTCGCAAAACATTTGCATTTTACCACCACTTCAAATAGGTGGCAACCCATTCGCAAACAGGAAGGGGTCCCGAAGGCACCCCTTCCCAGTTGTGAATGTTTCTAAAAATGTTTTTTAAGAGCGGACAGTGGTCCCACGCTCTTGAAAAATGTAAAGAAAACTTTTCATTTTCTTTTTTAAACACAACATGTTTTCCATTAAGGAAAACAGGCTACTTTATAAAAAAAAATGCTTGTTTTATTAAAAAACAATCACAGACATGGTGGTCTGCTGACCCCAGCAGTTCTCCATACCTGTGATTTTAGCTATTCCTAGTCGGTCGCAAATTGCGACCTGCCTCATTAAAATTATCCCATTAGGAAACGCCAATGAAACTCATGGAGTTTCATACATCCAAATAGCAATTACCTAATTGTGATTCACAGATAATCACAATTAGGTAATCACTATTTGAAATAATGATATATGTGGCCCTTGGTCATTAAGTTTGTATATAATTAATTTACAGTCAGTAATTTTTGCCAGTTCCGAGAGCCAAACTGCTCCAACGGGGGCTGTTGGTTTTCTCTAGTACTGCACAATGCATATTTTGGCAGCTGCAACTGCTGCAGTTTCCCATCATTTCCTATGTTCTGTAGGGATTGCATTGCCTGTCATGTCATTTAAGAGTGGCAGACATATCAATGGAGTTATCTTGAGTCTGGAGCATCTCCACCGGACATGGACCATATGACAGCCATCCACCCCACATCTCCACCAAGCAGTATGTATCAGTAAGCCAGCCCTATGCTGTTTGGCTGAGAACAAATACAAGCTGTGGAGTATCTTAAATTAGTGTAATTTCAGTCTAACCTCATGAAGAAGAGAGTCATGTGCAGTCATCAAAAAGGACCAGTGCTCTGGACAGAAATCATGTCCCACAGCCATTTTCCACTGGATCGTTGCGGAGTCAAGGTTAAGGAGTTATTAGTTGATGTCTATGTCTAGCCTGTGTATTCCAGAGATTGTCCTCTTGGCATGTCTCCATTTTAGTCTGTATGAACTGATGGATGATGCTGGAATGGAAATCGGGTCCCTGCCCAGTTTGTAAATAAGACAATGGTACATCTGTTATTAATTCCACTGTTGTAATTGATCAAGGCCGTATTCTAGGCATTACTTTGTGAAGGATTTTAGGGTCTCGTCTGCGAAACACATACCTTGTTCCTTCTACAAGGGCTAACTAACCACCGACCCTCTCATTTGTAGGCCTGTATTATCCCAAAGGGATGCAGAGGCATGCAATCATGGACTAATTTAAATCAGATAATGGCCTTATTCCAGATGTGCAGCATATTTCTAACTATGTCTATTGCCAGTGTCTCTGGGTTCGTTCTGTAAAGAACCCCTAGGTCGGCTTCACAATTTAGCAAACGTTTCTCCTTTTTTATCCATAACAGGTAGTGCAGCGTATTTGATAACCACAACCAGTATACTAATAGGGACAAATGATGTTGATAACCAGTATACTAACTGGGACAAATAATTGGCCAGGTAGTATGTACCCATATGGGGCAGGCGGAGGCCTCCTGCCTTTGTGTGTGCATAGAATTTAGCCATGTGAAGTCGAGGTTTATTTTTCCCCCATAGAAAACGTTTGGTTTGTGAATCAATGCTCTGTAGCAAAGAACATGAGATGGGTATTAGCAGCATCCACATGATATAGTTAAATTGTGGTGCTTTCATCATTTTCATCAGCTGCACCCTTCACCACAGTAATAGCTGAAGGTGGGTCCATGAAACAAAGTCTGGGTGCATCTTAGCTAATAAAGGTGTTATGTCATCCTCGATTATGTGCGAGAGGCACCTGTTTATTAATATGACCGTTTTTTTCTTCTCTTTTGAGACCCACTTCATTTTTGCATCCTCCATCAAGGCCCTGGTTCTTATAATAGAAATTTGCATTAACTCAAGTTTTTCCCAGTTCACCTTACAACCAGATAACCTCAAGAAATTGTCTCATAACATCAGTGCAAGTATAGATGCCATTGGGTTGGCCATTGTTAGAAATTGGGTTTCTGGTTGACTGGGGTGTGAGCCGGGGTCAAGTAATAACCACAATTCTAGTCAGGGTAAAGCATGGGCAAATCCACAATTAACCTGTGCTCACCCTCTGGTTCTTTGGCACAAAGCAGTTAGGCTTAACTTGAAGGCAATGTGTAAAATATTTGTGCAACACTTCAAAAATAAAAACAGTGAAAACACCAGACAAAAAGATCTCAAACCAGTTTAGAAAAATAAAGTAGATTTCAATAAAAAAAAACAAGACCAAAATGACAAAAATCTAATCAGTGTAACTGAGGATATTGAATTTTGCAGTTTTAGGGTGAAATAGGGCCAAAAAGCACTAACAAGAGATATCTGGTCATGCCGGATCGGGATAAAGTCATAAGTTTGAGACAACCATGGTGGTGGACCGGCCGGCTACCGGGACCAAGTTAAGACCGCTGAACAAAGTACCTTAAATCCTAGTTGCAGAGCATTTCGTGGGTCCGAGGCAAGAAGTGCTGCGCAGTCAAACCAATTCTGAGAAGCATTGAGGCTGCGATGCGATGTTCTGTGCATTGGCGTTGAGGATCCCGTCAAAGGGGCTTGAGATGCAACTTCCAGGCATTGAGGATGCGATACTAAGCTAAGGGAATGTATTGCTTCTAAAGAGCTGTGAGGCTGCAATGAGGAGGCCGGTATTGGTGCAAGCGGCCATCGATAAGGGATCCGAAGACTCAGAGATGTTTTGCGCCTTCAGCACTGCGTCAGTTTCGAAGATGCAAAGTTGATGCAGACCTTCTGTGCCAGGCTCAATCCGCGCAGCAGTGGCTGGTGCGTCTGTTCTGCTCGAGGGTGCGCCGGTCATCCTTGGAGATGCGTTGGTTCAGCTTGAGGATTCACCGCTCAGCAGAGACGGTTCATCAGTTCTGCTAGTAAGCACCTTAGGCACACTTCCATAGATCCAGCACTGGGGTGGCTCTACTTGGCAGGGTAGACTCACAGTTCTAAGGTTGTTGGAAGCCTGTTATGTCCCTGAGGCTTCAGATCAGGAGACCAGTCAACTAGCCCTTGGAGTCGCTCTGGATTCTGGCGTCAAGAGATGAAGGTCCAGTCCTCCTCACCCAGGAAAGGAGGGTAGCAGACAGCAGGTCAGCAAGCAAAGCTGCAGTTCTTCCAGAGTAACAGTCCTGCAGAGTGGCAATCCTTCAGCAGCACAACAGCCCTTCCACCTGGCAGAGTATCCACAGGTCTAGAAGTGTATAGAAGTCGTGGTGTCCGAGGTCCAGTATATACACCCAGGGGTGACTTTGAAGGGGGGAGACTTAACGAGAAATCGTAAAACTGGAAATGTGTTAGAATGCTAAGAAACCCTAGGGGTGGCTTAGCGAGGCGCAACAAAGAGAAATTTTTAATTTGAGCTCCTTTTTTCCTCTTTCAATGCATTCTGCATTCTACAGCACGCATTGAAAGAGGAAAATGCCAGTAGTGCCCCTTCCTGCACAAAAACAACCTCCCCATGACGCAGGCATCCTTGCACCATGGTGCAAGGATGCCTGCGCTGGCGCATGCCAGCTGTTTGTGCACCAGTGCAGGGGAGAGCACTGACATATTATTGTAAATGTGTTGCATTCCTGTGCTTTGAAAGTGCCGCAGTGTGGCGCAGCCAAAGGGCTTGCGGTACCATGCTTCGGCACTTTCTTGTAGATCTGTCCCCTGAAGTTTTTAAATGAGTGTCTGTTCGCTATTCGCGATTTTATTCAGGTAGTATTTTGACTTCCCTTCTCCGTGTTGGTTGCTGACCTCCTACTCACCCCTTTCCCCATCATTGTTGCTTGATGGTCCCGCCTGCTCAAAAAAAGAGTGCTATGGCGCAGTGTTAGCTGGTAGCGCCACAGCGCTTTATAATTGTCAAAACCTTTTTCCATTTTTTTCTCTTTCTTTTTTACTACGGTGACTTCAGAGCTTGAATACATTTGTTGTGAAAAGAGTTTTCGGGACCTCCTTATAACAAGGCTAGTGTTAGAACATGGTGTTGCTGCATGCTGTGTGTGAGCGTTGCTACATACAGAAGGGCTTACGGCAAAAGAAACTGAGCTAGGCTGGAGGCTTTACATTCACAATCTGGGTGATCTTGCACCTTAACAGTATGCAGCAACCTTTTGTAATTATGGCTCACTAAACCAATGCACTTGTACGTCCTCTCCGTGATGACGTCGATTGTATGCCTGAAGCCCTCGATGGCCCCTCAATGTGTATTCGAAAGGCACGATCCCCACCACATCATAAGCTGCTTCTTCTACGAATTCTGCGACATTTTCAGAGAGTATCTCGCGCTCTCCAACCCACCTCTCACCATTCACGTCGCATCCGGCAGCGGGCTGTCTGCTGTCAGCCATGGGGCTTTGCCGACAGGAATGCTACTAGGTGACATGTTCTGTTCAGAACGCAGAGGAAAAGCTCATTATTTCACAATCTGAGTCAGTATTTAGTGACCCGGAAGGAAAAAACCTTAAAGTGCCACGAGGGTGTGTAGTTAGTGGACAATCATGTGGAAGGCTTCATTTTAACTGCAGGTTTCTATGCATTATTTCCTTGCAGTATAACATGGCAGGTAAAATTACGTCTTGTGGCCAAGCTTGAGTTGCATTTATATGCCCCCCCCCAACCCACTTGCCACCTATTGAGAAGGTGGCTTAGTTTATAAATTGCTCTGCTTTTAAGCAGGAGACCAGAGTTCAAATCTCTGCTTACTGCATGTTTTGAGCACAAATGTGCCGTCAGAGCATCTCTGCAAGCATGTGAATAAGTATAAATAAGTATTCTCTGTGCTGTTTAAGCATGCCTTTCGAAGTATTCATGAAAGCCCTGACGCGATGCTATAAGAGAACTAATAAACAAGCGCCAGTTGTCATGAGCCCCAATATATGGTGTGTAATTGTTATTGTAGATGGCTTAACATCATATTCTATTAAGTGCATACAAGATAACTTTTTGTACAGCAGTCATCCTGAACAGAACTACTTCAAGGTGCTCTCAAACGTGATGATCAAGAAAGGGAAACACAGTCAGATAACTAACTGCAAAAGATTACACAATTTAGTAAAGGGAAGAAGCTGGGCTTGATGTTAGGTTTCTAGATTGCACATTGTGCAGTTCAGTTACTGGATGGGTGCCTCTTTCTCTCTCCCTGATTAGTCCAAAGGTGAGCGTGTTATGTTTAATTCATTGAGGAGCTAAATCAGTACACTGTTAAATAAATATGCTTATTACCTATCAAACAAAGCTGACACTTCAAGTTTTTCTATGGCCAGACGTGGCTCACTTTGCCACTGGATTCAAGCTAACCTGGCTGATAAGTGGAGTTACCCCGAAACCGGTCCCATGATGCTTGTTTCCGATCCAGGGAAGACATGGTTTGGCAGTTCGGGCTGGACTGTTCCCATGAGGCCCAGGGTAGAGACTGATTTGTATCCGGCTGGGTCTGAACTGGGGTAGCGAAATGAGCTAAAGAACGATGATGGATTCAACCCATATCTGTGACTGGGGGTGAGTGTCTGATAAGTTTCAGCGTTCTGCCCATCATCTCCTTGTGTTTACTTTGTTCGCCCTAAGTTGGCAGGGTGTGCCTAGACGTGGGCCCTTTGCTCACTTTGCCACTGGATTCAGGCTAGCCTGGCTCATGAGTGGTGTTACTCCAAAACCGGTCCTAGGATGCTTGTTTGCGGTCCAGGGACGATCTGGCTTCACAGTTCGAGCTGGAGTGTTCCCATGAGGCAAGGGATATAGACTAATTTGCATATGGCTGGGTCTGAACATGGGTGGCAAAGTTTGCTAAAGAACGATGATGGATTCAACCCAGATCTGTGACTGGGGATGAGTGTCTGAAAAGTTTCAGCACTCCATCCATCATCTCCTTATGTCTGCAAGGTACCCCCATGGGCAGAGTGTAGTGTATGTGAAAGATAGGACATGTACTGTGTTTTACATGTCCTGATAGTGAAATACTGCCAATTTCCTTTTGCACTATTGCAAGGACTAGCTCTCCCATAGGCTATCATTGGAGCAGCCTTGTAACATTTTACAAGTGTAACTTTCAATTGGGAAAATCTACAGATTTGGAGTTTGGGCTTTCTGAGTTCAGAATTTCAAAATACATCTTTTTGGAAAGGTGGTTTTTAAATTGTGTGCTTGAAAATGCCACTTTTGGAAAGTGGGCATTTTCTTGCTTTATCATCCTCTGCCTCTGCCTGCGCATGGAATCAACATCTGGTTTAGACTGACAGCTGGGTTGTTTGTGCATTCACTCAAGACAGTCACACAAAGGTGACTGAAGTGTGCCCTGCATATCCTGATTGCCCATCACCAGGCTGAAGGACCTTCCTGAGCTAGAGTGATGGGAGGAGTTGTCACTGACACTTGAATAGGGCTGTGTCTGGCCTCTCACAATGCTGTCTCCTCCACCTGGAGTGTTTCTGGGGCCAAGACAGGGAAAGGCAGAACTTGTGCACTACAAAGCTTATCCTTCACAGTATGACTACTTCAAAGGCCAAAAGGGCTATAAGTATTGGACCTAAAAGGTAGAATTTTAGAACACTTCTGAATCAAGAGTAGACTCTACTAAGAAGAAGAGCTGAAGAGCTGTAAGGATGAGTACTTCGCCTTTGTTGTGTGTTGCTTTGCTGAGTTGACCTGCAATTGCTGCTTCTGTCTTGGAGAGGAAAAGGACTGGACTTTGCTGTGTATCCTGCTTGAGAAGTTTCTCCAAGGGCTTGTGTGTACTTGACTCCTGTTAAGGAGTCTCAGGGCCATCAAAGACTTCACCTGCGCATCCCTCAACTCCACTGCTGGGAGTTCGGACCTGCCAAGTGGTGCCAATTCCAGTCATGGGCCCTTGGAGGTGGTTCCTGCTGGCAAAGACTTCACAATCAATGTTTCACCCTTCCAGCACCTGTTTTTCTGACACAGCACTGCAGTGTAGGAAACGTTTCCACACACATTTGCTGTGCTGCCGACGACCTCGACGAAGAGCCTGCCTGCGGCCAAAGAAACCACCGCAATCCGAGTTTAGCGCAACGTATCTCCGAAGTTTGAGACCACTAAACTGATTCCGAAGCAGTCCCTGCTGTGCGGCTGAAAGAATTGACGCATCATTGGACCGCAGCTGAAAGAACTGACACAGTGCCTGTTTGCCACCGCATCACCCTCCAGCTCGTCCGGATACCAGAACCACCTCGGATTTCGGCTCATCGCTTCCCCTTACAGTCTGAAACCGCCGTAACACTGCTGGGTGCAGTAGAACTGATGCATTGCTTCCTTAGGAACTCAGGAACCGACACATTGCTGTGTTTTAACAATGGCTTCCCTCCTCTGTGGCTGTTTTTCCTTGTGGATTTTGACGCATCTAAGTTACTTTGTGTAAAAACACCGCATCCATAGAGTTTTATGGACAGAATTGCTTAAAACCTTTAAAAAGTGATATCTTGAGTTCTGTATGTTGGATTTTTGTCATTTCCATCTTGTTTGATTTAACCCCTTGAATGCCCATGACGAGCTGGACTCGTCATGACACACAGTTCTCGTGTGCCCATGACGAGTCCAGCTCGTCATGAGGCATCCCCTGGGAAATCCCTCTGGTGCGGGCACCAGAGGGATTCCCTTTTAACCAAAATAGCCTCGGGAGCTGGGGAAGAGCTTCCCCAGCTCCTGAGGCCCCCCCCCCTGGTTTCCCTGAAATGACGATCAGCGCGCACATCGCGCTGATGCCATTTCAGTTTCCCTTTCTATGTGCTCAGGGGGCTATCTCAGCCCCCTGAGCATGTAGAAAGACGGGAGAGGTATCGTTGGAAAGGGAATCCCTGCTTGGGGATCACCACAGGAGGGCGATCCCCAAGCAGGGATCCACCCACTAGACACCAGGGAGGGGGAGTGGCCCCTTGGGCAAGGGCCTTTGCTCCCTCCAGATTACTTTGGCAACATTTAGTCTTTTTGACCCCTGGGGGGGGGCAAAAAGCCCACTAGACACCAAGAAAAAATTTCAAAAGTAGAAATAGGGGTGGGGGCTGCCGCCAACCCCCCGCCACCATTACAGCCTTGGGGACAGTAGCACCCACTCTGCTCCCGGGGGAGGGCAGAAAGCCCACTTGACGTGAGGGATTTTTTTTGCACATTTGTTTTTAGGGTGGAGGCTGCCCAAAATGGGCACCCAAATGCCCCCATCTCCCTGCCACCATTACAGCCTTTCTGCCCCCCCAGAGGGGCAGAAAGCCCACTATCCACCAGGGATTTTTTTTGCGCAATTGTTTTTAGGGTGTGGGCTGCCCGAAACGGGCACGCCAATGCCCCCACCTTCCCCCCCACAAAAATGACAGTCTTTCTGCGGGAGCTGTAGCCTCCAATCTGGCCCCACCTGGGGGGGCGCAGAAAGCCCACTAGAAAACATGGATGTTTTTGTTTTATTAGTGTTGGGGTAGGGGCTCCCCAAAATGGGCATGACAATAACCCCACCCCACCCCCAGAGAAATTACAGTCTTTCTGCCCCCCCCCGGAGGGCAGATGGTGGCAGTGGCCCCTGATCTGCCCCCTGGGGGGGCAGAAAGCCCACTAGGCGCCAGCGAGTACGCAGGCTTTTTTATGCGTGGGGGCTGCCCAAAATGGTCATACCAATGCCCCCACCCCCACAAAAAATAGCCACAGTCTTTCTGCCCCTTTAGGGGCATATCGGGATGAAACCCCATTCCCCGATTCCCCCCCAGAGAGGCAGAAATCCCACTGGGCTCCGACTTTTTTTAGCAATGTGCCTACCTGTGGATTTTGGGCCCTAGCGCAGTTGGCACGTAAGGAAACCTAGTAAACCTGTAAATTTTTTAAAACTAGACACCGAGGGGAATCCAGGATGGGTTGACTTGATTGGCTCTCACCAGGTTCTCTTACCCAGAATCCATTGCAAACCTAAAAATGTGTCCAAAATAACACATTTTCCTCACATTTCTGTGGTGGAAAGCTCTGGAATCTGCGTGGGTCCACAAAATTCCACCCACCCCACGTTCCCCAAAGCCTTCCAAGAAAAATGGTACCTTACTTGCGTGGGTAGGCCTTGTGCCCGCGTCAGGCAAGGGCCCAAAACCTATTGAGGAGACATCAAAATGACCTATCACAAAACAACCTGGTTTTGCAAAGGGGGTTCCATGAGTTTTTGGCCCCGGGCTTGGCGGCCATCTAGGGAAACCTACCAAACCCACACATTTCTGAAAACTAGACACCCGGGGGAGTCCAGGGAGGTATGGCTTGCATGGACCCCCCAAAGTTTTCTTACCCAGAATGCTTGCGAACCTCAAATTTAGCTTAAAATATCACTTTTTTCACACGTATTTGTGTGGGATAGTTGTGGCATCACCGGGCTGACACAAATTTTCTACCACCCAGTGTGGGAGGCCCAAATCCCCACGATAGGCAAGGGCCCAAAACATATTGAGGTGACATCAAAATTGCCTACCTCAAAACAACCTGGTTTTGCAAGGGGGGTCACCTGGGTGTTTGGTCCGGTGCTCGGCGGCCACCAAGGGAAACCTATCAAACCCCACATTTCTGAAAACTAGACACCCGGGGGATTCCAGGGAGGTATGACTTGCCTGCATCCCCCGAAGTTTCCTTACCCAGAATGCCCTGCAAACCTCAAATTTAGCTGAAAAAATCAATTCTTTTACACATTTTTGTGTGGGAAAGTTGTGGCATCACCGGGCTGACACAAATTTCCTACCACCCAGCATTTCCCCGGGTCTCCCGATAAAAATGGTGCCTCACTTGTGTGGGAGGTCCAAGTACCCGCGACAGGCAAGGGCCCAAAACGTGTTGAGGCGACATCAAAATTGTCGATCTCAAAACGACCTGGTTTTGCAAGGGGGGTCCCCTGGGTTTTTGGCCCGGTGCTCAGTGGCCACCTAGGGAAACCTACCAAACCCACACATTTCTGAAAATTAGATGCCCGGGGGATTCCAGGGTGGTATGGCTTACGTGGATCCCCCAATGTTTCCTTACCCAGAAAGCCCTGCAAACCTCAAATTTAGCTGGGAAAAAATCACTTTTTTCACATATTTTTGTGAGGGAAAGTTGTGGCATCAATTGGCTGACACAAATTTCCTACCACTCAGCGTTCCCCCGGGTTTCCAGAAAGAAACTGTGCCTCACTAGTGTGGGAGGCCCAAGTACCCGCAACAGGCAAGGGCCCAAAACGTATTGAGGCAACATCAAAATTGCCTATCTCAAAACGACCTGGTTTTGCAAAGGGGGTCCCCTGGGTTTTGGGCCCGGTGCTCGGCAGCCACCTAGGGAAACTTACCTAACCCAAACATTTCTGAAAACTAGACACACAGGGGATTCCAGGGAGGTATGGCTTGCGTGGATCCCCTAACGTTTCCTTACCCAGAATGCCCTGAAAACCTCAAATTTAGCTGAAAAATCACTTTTTTCACACATTTTTGTGTGGGAAAGTTGTGGCATCACCAGGCTGACACAAATTTCCTACCATCCAGCGTTCCCCTGGGTCTCCCGATAAAAACGGTGCCTCACTCATGTGGGAGGCCCAAGTATCCGCAACAGGCAAGGGTCCAAAACGTAGTGCGCCTCAACAGGCAAGGGTCCTAAAAGTAGTGCGCCTGACTACGTTTTGGACCCTAGCCTGTGGCGGGTCCTTAGGCCTCCCACACGAGTGAGGCACCGTTTTTATCGGGAGACCCGGGGGAATGCTGGGTGGTAGAAAATGTGTGTCAGCCCGTTGATGCCACAACTTTCCCACACAAAAATGTGTGAAAAAGGTGATTTCTTCAGCTAAATTTGAGGTTTGCAGGGCATTCTGGGTAAGGAAACGTTGGGGGATCCACGCAAGCCATACCTCCCTGATATCCTCCGGGTGTCTAGTTTTCAGAAATGTGTGAGTTTGGTAGGTTTCCCTAGGTGGCCACTGAGCACCGGGCCAAAAACCCAGGTGACCCCCCTTGCAAAACCAGTTCGTTTTGAGGTAGGCAAATTTAATGTCGCCTCAATACGTTTTGGGCCCTTGCCTGTCGCGGGTACATTGGCCTCCCACACGAGTGAGGCACTGTTTTTATCGGAGACCCGGGGCAATGCTGGGTGGTAGGAGATTGGTGTCAGCCCAGTGATGCCACAACTTTCCCACACAAAAATGTGTGAAATAGGTGATTTTTTCAGCTAAATATGAGGTTTGCAGGGCATTCTGGGTAAGGAAACGTTGGGGGATCCATGCAAGCCATACCTCCCTGGAATCCACCAGGTATCTAGTTTTCAGAAATGTGTGGGTTTGGTAGGTTTCCCCAGGTGGCTGCCGAGCACCGGGCCAAAAACCCAGGTGACTCTATTTGCAAAACCAGGTCGTTTTGAGGTAGGCAATTTTGATGTTGCCTCAATACGTTTAGGGCCCTTGCCTGTCGCGTGTACTTGGGCCTTCCACACGAGTGAGGCACCGCTTTTATCAGGAGACCCGGGGGAACGCTTGATGGGAGGAAATTTGTGTCAGCCCGGTGATGCCACAACTTTCCCACACAAAAATGTGTGAAAAAGGTGATTTTTTCAGCTAACTTTGAGGTTTCCAGGGCATTCTGGGTAAGGAAACGTTGGGGGATCCACACAAGCCATACCTCCCTGGAATCCACTGGGTTTTTAGTTTTCAGAAATGTGTGGGTTTGGTAGGTTTCCCTAGGTGGCCGCCGAGCACCGGGCCAAAAACCCAGGTGACCCTCCTTCCAAAACCAGGTCGTTTTGAGGTAGGCAAATTTGATGTTGCCTCAATACGTTTTGGGCCCTTGCCTGTCGCGGGTACTTGGGCCTCCCACACGAGTGAGGCACCGTTTTTACCGGGAGACCCGGGGCAACGCTGAGTGGTAGGAAATTGGTGTCAGCCCAGTGATGCCACAACTTTCCCACACAAAAATGTGTGAAATAGGTGATTTTTTCAGCTAAATTTGAGGTTTGCAGGGCATTCTGGGTAAGGAAACGTTGGGGGATCCATGCAAGCCTACCTCCCTGGAGTCCTCCAGGTGTCTAGTTTTCAGAAATGTGTGGGTTTGGTAGGTTTCCCTAGGTGGCCGCCGAGCACCGGGCCAACAACCCAGGTGACCCCCTTGCAAAACCAAGTCGTTTTGAGGTAGGCAAATTTGATGTCGCCTCAATACGTTTTGGGCCCTTGCCTGTCGCGGGTACTTGGGCCTCTCACACAAATGAGGCACCGTTTTTATCGGGAGACTCGGGGGAACGCTGGGTGGTAGGAAATTTGTGTCAGCCCGGTGATGCCACAACTTTCCCACACAAAAATGTGTGAAATAGGTGATTTTTTCAACTAAATATGAGGTTTGCAGGGCATTCTGGGTAAGGAAACGTTGGGGGATCCATGCAAGCCATACCTCCCTGGAATCCTCCAGGTGTCTAGTTTTCAGAAATGTGTGGGTTTGGTAGGTTTCCCCAGGTGGCCGCCGAGCACCGGGCCAAAAACCCAGGTGACCCCCTTGCAAAACCAGGTCCTTTTGAGGTAGGCAATTTTGATGTTGCCTCAATACGTTTAGGGCCCTTACCTGTCTTGGGTACTTGGGCCTCCCACACAAGTGAGGCACCGTTTTTATCAGGAGACCCGGTGGAACGCTTGATGGGAGGAAATTTGTGTCAGCCCGGTGATGCCACAACTTTCCCACACAAAAATGTGTGAAAAGGGTGTTTTTTTCAGCTAACTTTGAGGTCTGCAGGGCATTCTGGTTAAGGAAACGTTGGGGGATCCACACAAGCCATACCTCCCTGTAATCCCCCGGGTGTCTAGTTTTCAGAAATGTGTGGGTTTGGTACGTTTCCCTAGGTGCCGGCAGAGCTAGGGTTAAAATACTACAGCTAGGCACTTTGCCAAAAAAGGTTCATTTTACACTGCAAAATTGAGGTGTGTCCACGATGCGTTTTGTGCCGTTTCCTGTCGTGGGCACTAGGCCGACCCACACAAGTGAGGTACCTTTTTTCTCAGAAGACTTTGGGGAACACGTAGTGGGTGGAAATTTGTGGATCCACGCAGATTCCAGAACTTTCCACCAAAGGGATTCTGGGTAACAGAACCTGGTGGGAGGCATTCAAGTCACCCCATCCTGGATTCCCCTTGGTGTCTAGTTTTAAAAAATGTATAGGGTTGCTAGGTTTCCCTAGGTGCCGGCAGAGCTATGGTTAAAAAACTACAGCTAGGCATTTTGCCAAAAAAGGGTCATTTTTCACAGCGAAATAGAGGTGTGTCCACGTTTCCGTTTCCTGTCGCGGTCACTTGGCCGACCGACACAAGTGAGGTACCATTTTTCTCGGAGGACTTTGGGGAACGCGGGGTGGGTGGAAATTTGTGGATCTACGCAGATTCCAAAGCTTTCCACCACAGAAATGTGGGGGAAAAGTGTTTTTTTTGGCACTTTTTTAGGTTTGCAAGGGATTCTGGGTAACACAACCTGGTGGAAGGCAGTCAAGTCACCCAATCCTGGATTCCCCTGGGTGTCTAGTTTTAAAAAATGTATAGGTTTGCTAGGTTTCCCTAGGTGCCGGCAGAGCTATGGTTAAAAAACTACTGCTAGGCACTTTGCCAAAAAAGGGTAATTTTTCACTGCGAAATTGAGGTGTGTCCATGTTACGTTTTGCGCCGTTTGCTGTTGTGGGCACTAGGCCGACCCACACAAGTGAAGTACCATTTTTCTCGGACGACTCTGGGGAACACGGGGTGGGTGGAAATTTGTGGATCCACACAGATTACAGAACTTTCCACCACAGAAATGTGGGGAAAATGTGTTTTTTTGGCAATTTTTTAGGTTTGCAAGGAATTTTGTGTAACAGAACCTGGTGGGAGGCAGTCAAGTCACCCCGTCATGGATTCCCCTGGGTGTCTAGTTTTCATAAATTTATAGGTTTGCTAGGTTTCCCTAAGTGCCGGCAGAGCTAGGGTTAAAAAACTACAGCTAGGCACTTTGCTAAAAAAGGGCAATTTTTCATTGTAAAAATGTGGTGTGTTCACGTTGGGTTTTGAGCCATTTCCTGTCGTGGGCACTATGCCTACCTATACAAGTGAGGTACCATTTTTATCGGGAGACAGGGTAATTCAGATTTGTAAAGGAACTGTTATTACCTATTGACTTTCGATGCATTTCTGCCTTCCAAATGAAAGACATTGTGTAAAAAAGTAGTCATTTTAAAAAATGACTGATAATTCTCATGCTAGTATGAGTATTCCCAATTTCGGAAATGTGCAAATATCTACTGTTTCTAAACTCTATATTTTGTTCCCATTTTAGAAATACATAGGTGTCTTTCATACCGATTTTTCCATGTACACATTTTCACAGAATAATTACTATATACCCGGTACATATTAAAAAACCATTGCAAGTTGCTGCTCAGTTTTTGGCTCTGGGTTCATAGGGTTCTTGGTGAACCTACAAGTCCTATATATCCCCACAACCAGTAATGTCCAGCGGATGTAATGGTATATTGCTTTCAAAGAGCTGTCATAATTAGAAGAAGTTACAGGTGAAAACGACACAAAAGGCTGTTTTTTTCAACTAATTTTCAATTTATCCTATATTTAACTGTTAGTTTCTATAAAGAAACCTTGATGGATCTACACAAATGACCCCTTGCTGAATTCAGAATTTTGTCTACTTCTCTAAAATGTATAGCTTTACAGGATCCATTATTGCTTTTGTACCCATTTCTACCATTAACTGGAAGGAGGTCGAAATCACAAAATATAGCAAAAATAGGCTATGTCCCAGAAAAATGCCAAAACTGTGTAAAAAATGTTGGATTTCTGGCAAAAGTCTGGTATCCCCTAAAAGCTGGGAAAATGGTGATTTCAGCCCCACAAACCCTTTTTTGATAACATTTGCAGGGAAAAACCTAGATGCTTTCATTTGCAGCCCGTTTTTCCCATTTTCCCCCCCAAAAACTAAAGTTTGCTGTATTTTGGCTCATTTCTGTGACCCCTCCAGGGGAATCCACAAACCCTGAGTATCTTTAGAATCCCCATGATGTTGGAAGAAAAGGACGCAAATTTGGCGTGGATACCTTATGTGGTCAAAAAGTTACAGGGGCCTCAGCGTGCACTACCCCAAATAGCCAAAAAAAGGCGTGACATAGGAGGGGAAAAGGCCTGGCAGTGAAGGGGTTAAATAAAGAATGTTTATTTTTCTAAACTGGAATGGTGTCCATTTGTAGTGTTTTCACTGTGTTACTGCATGTGTTATGAACAAATATTTTACACATTGCCTCTTAGCTAGGCCTGACTGCTTGTGCCAAGTTAGCAAGTGGGTGAGCAAGGGTTATCTTGGGTGTCTAATCCTCTTATACAGCCTAGAATGAATGGTCCCTACTTGGATAGGTTGCAAACCACTGCCAACTAGAGACCCCCTTTTCTAACAGAGCACTTTCACATTACTACAGTGCATCTTCATTATCAGGCCAGCCCCAGGTATATTATAAAATTGCAAAAGCACCACTGTGGTAGCCAGGACCTACTCTGCTCAAGGCTGGTAGGTGGAGAGTGGTGTGAATGAGATTAGGTGAGTTGTACTTGGAGAAGGAGGTTAGAGCACCAGACAGAAGCCATTTTAAAGCTTGGCTTGTTTTTTAGGTCCAGGCTGCCAGACAGCAGAAGCTGTCTGTCTGTCCCATCAGATGAGGGAAATGTTTTAGAACACTCCCATGACCTACATGTATGCATATTGTTATGTACATCAGTGGTATATGAATAGAGAAAACTTAGCTATGGGCTGCACAGTGGTGTACAGGGTCAAGGGCAAGGATACAGTCAACAAGTGACTTGAGAGGTAGCTGGTTTGTGGGATGTTAGTGCATCATGATGCAGTGTGCTTCAAAGAGGTTTGTCTGCTCCTCTCTGCTGAACTGGAGCAGAGTTGGTGTGGTCCTGATGATTTTGCTGTTCCTGATCATTGGTTTGTAAATCTTAAAGGCATGTTGCCTTGTTTGTGTTTCTTTACCGATTGTTGTCTCCATTCTGATGTTGTTATCATTGCTGGTGTGCAGAGAGCGACTAAAGATGGTAAGTCTGTCTGCCAGATAGCCTGTGGTTCAGGCTGTGATGGCTCCAAAATGATGCAGCTGGTTTTGAAGATGATGTGAGCTGGCATGGGAAGCCAGTGGAGGTCCATCAAGATGAGGCTGCTGTGATCATATTTCCACGGGCCTCAGATAAGACAGGCTGTGGCATGTATAGTGCCCTGAGGGGACACTGTGAAGTTTGGGAGACCATGGAATGGGCGGTATTGCCATTCAGATGCAAGAACATGAGGGCTAGAACAGTAGTTCTATAAATATGTGCCCAGAATTGCTAGAATTAATACTAGAGGAGTGCTGCTCAACATACTCATACATGCCTTTCTGAATTGCCCCCTGATTTCCCATAATATGCCCAGCTGGGAATCCTGCATTAGCATAACAACTTTTTTCCAAATTACGCATATCAGGTGTGAGTGTGATCACTTCTAGATCTGGAGGTGTCTATGAATTAATGTTTGTTTCTTGTGCATTTAATTTCATGGTTGTCTGATGCTATGACTCTTTTATATTTCCTGTTAGGGAAGGTCTAGTTTCCTCGTGCAATACTGGATTGCAAGTTGTTTGTTTGGCTTAGGGCCGGTTACATTATGAGTAAAAAACCGCAGTTAAATATGTTGGATGTGATGTGATGTAAACCTTCAGGAATATTCTTACCACCTTTAAACTGTTTAATGTGTTCGGTCTACTGGCTTGTAGCTCAGTTGTATCCAATTTTACTTCTTACTCCTTTGCCTCCATGGGAGTATGTTTTTCTTGTCCTCTTCTCCCATCAAGCTCTGGCTGTGACATTTTTTCAACGTATCCTTAACGTTTTTTGCATCTGACACAAATATGTAGTTTCATTGAATTTGCGGCTTGCTTTTTACATTTCAGTATACAGGGGTTTAGTCCCGTCTGGTCATGTCTTTATTCTTCTTTGTGTAGGCCATTTCCATCATGTCACTTTTTTCTATTACGGGTCCTTCCATAGCAATAGATTTACTGATTGCATTCGATTTGGATTTGCTTAAATAAATCGTAAGTAGCATTTCCATTGTATGTGACCTGTAACGGGTTGTGTATTATTCTGTTACTGTTCAATATATGGTGAAGTACTTTATTGAACCTTTAAATAGTTTCTATAACAGGGCTTGACGTAGGTGTACTCTTTAAATATCCTATTTCTTGAGCAGTGCATATGTTAATATTGTCAGTGCTTTATATGGGAGTTTCCGTTATCATTCGAGCCCATTCAACTTAAGAAGTATTTGAAAGTCATAACACCCACAGTTCCATATTTGTAAAATTGGCATTTATCGAGCCACACTTCACAATGTTCACGACACGCACATCACAATGGGCAGAAAGAAAAGGTATTCTGAAATGAATGTGAATTCGAAATATCTGAAACAATGGCAACCATCCACCTCCACTTCTCTAGCTGCGCTTTCATCTCACCGGCTTTGTAAAAGCTTTGACGCGGTTTTGTTTCAGACTATCCAAAAATATCCAGTTCCTCGGCCAAAAAAATCAAACACTTTAATCTGCATGCATGTCGTATATGCTGATATGTAGAATGGTTTGGTTTCTTTCTTCGTCGGAATTCAAACACACATAAAACCTGGTATTTATAAATGAAAGATGCATCCATTCAATTAAATATAATTTACACAGCAACTCGTGCGCTATTGAAAACCGAAGCATTCGATAATCAAGCTCGTTTATCAAGTTAAAGGCAAATTCAAGTTACTACGAGGACATCAATACGCTATGTATGATCATTCTTCACTGTAAGACATAGTCATTCCTTCCAGAATTGAGAACACCATATTGCAGCACGCGAGACATCAGCTTTACTGAAAGCCAGCCAAATTTATAATGAGGAGGAATGTGCAAATTAATTTCACTCACAAGAAGTGATGCCACTTGGTAAGTCTAACTATAATTTTAAAATAGTTCGCAGCTTTTCGCTTTTAAATCCTCAAATATTCTACGCTAAATAGTTTACAATTGTGAATGTCTGTTCACCAAATATGCATTGCTTTTTCTTCTGGAAAACATGTATTAAATCTCGAGCATAGCTATTCCGTTCCGTAGTGGTTTTCTACATTTAAGGGAACTTCCGGGAGAGTAGGGGTAGCGTAGGGGTAGGTCTTCCGCCATCTATGCGGTCCTCGCATGACACTGGAAATTCCACGTGTCTTGACCTGCCGGATTCTGATGGGGCCAGGATATTTTAGCTTTTAGGTTGTCCATCACAGCTACAGGTACTTCACCTTTAGGTGTATTGTGTGGTAGACCAAGGTTAGATCAACCAGAACACCACGGTTAGTGTAGATTTACAAATCACTTTTAGGTTCTGAAGAATTGCTGTTAGATCACTGTTGAACTTGGCCCTTCTGGCAGGTTCCCCCCTAAACTTTTTGCATTTTAATGTGACCTGATGTTAGTTGTTTTAGGCCTCTAGGCACTTTTACACTGTGTCCCAGTGTAAAGTGCATGCGCTCTGTGTTACTTTTAGTGAGACTGGCCTGCCCTCCCATAGGAATGCATGGGGGATATGTGTGTCCATGGTAGTTCCTGATGTGAGAGGAGTGCAGGGTCAAGTTTAGTATGTGCGAACTCGTAAGGATAAATGCTGCGCAATGATGTGCGCGGATTTATTATAACTATAGGAGAAGTGCCACTTCTAGAAGTTGGCACTTCTGTGTGCTGTGTGTCTGCCTGCCTGATGTGGAGTGCATGTCTGGCTTGTAATTGACAGGTGCTGGATGGTTTGGGGAATTCCAGGAGCCAGGGTGAGTCAGCCCAGTGGTGAATAGAGAGATCTGCATGCAGATGGGAGGGAGGAGTTGCACCTGGGACCTGAATAGGGCTGTGCCTTCCCTCCACAATGCTGGCTCCGTCCCCTGTGGTGCGTCTGATTTCCCTAGCCTGTCCTGTGAATAGGGTGAGGGGCTGAGCAAAACAAAGTGCTCCAGAACCAGTTGCATCTGGTTTTTCCCTCGCCCTGCACCTTGGTGACAAAGGAAACCTGTGTATAAAAAGGGGCTGTGACCCTATGTAAAGTGTTCTCTCTCTGTGTTCCTAACTTGAGGAGGGCCTGCTGCTGCTGGGCGCCAGGAGATACCGCCACTAGGGACTCCCTCCCTGCTGGAGGGCCCTGTGAGCTGGCCCCTGGGCCCAGCCTTATCCCCCTTCATGCTGGAAGACTTTCGCTGGACTTTGGGGCTGCAGCGTCTGGGAGCACTTTTCTCATTCTGGCGAAGCGCTTGACTTTGGTACTGAGGAGCGCTGTGTTTCTGCCACAGGAGGACTGCTGGGGGCCTGCAGCTCGAAGCTGTACGGTGTAGGGATTCCCACGCTTTTGTATTGCTTTAAAGCGGGTGCCCAACCCGCGTTTTCGCCACATCTTGAATTTAATTAATAGCGGGTGTTTAATTATCAAGCAGGTGCCCACCCTGCATCTCGGCGCTAAGAAAAACCGAGCGGGATCCCACCCCGCATCGGTACCTTGGAGGCGGGTGCCCACCCCGCTTTAGTATTTATTTATTGGGAGCCCCCCCGCTTTGGTATTGACTTAAAAACAGGAGCCTACCCTGTATTGACCCTGCATTGCCTGGATCTGCAAGGAAATCACCGCCGCAGCCCGGGGAGACAAAGTGCCGCAGCCGCGACGCAGAAGAGAGGCTGCTTTGCCTGGACGTGGGCGGAGCTTCGACCGAGGCCTCACGCCGGAACCAGGAAGCTGAGAGGAGTCGCGGAGGCAGGGCTCCCACAGCCCGGTGCAAGCCCTGCATGTGGTGTTGTTGGAAGCAGGACTCCAATAAAAGAACAGAGAGCCCTGTGCAGCCTCCACCGATCGGAGCCTCGCGGGCTCCGTGTGAAGTCCCGGTCCCAGGAGAGGGACCGGGCGAAGAAGCAGCGTCGGCTGAAGTAGCCTGCAACGTCCCCAATCTGTGTGGTGAGTGGGGCTCCATGTGAGGGTGGTTGGGGGTGTGTCGGGGCACGTTTTCGGTGCCCGCCCCATGACCAAGTCTCGGGCACTGCGGGTGCAGTGCTCATTTCTCCTGCCCCGCCTGACAGTGGGCAGTGGCAGCGCCTTGGGGGCATTCTTGCCGCATCTCTGGAAAAGCCCTGCAGGTGCCACAGGTTGGTTAGGCACATGTAGTACAAGTGCCTGTTTCGTGGCTTCCACAGCTGTCCTGCGAGAGCGCAGGCAGCTGCAACGTGGGGGGCAGATTTTGGTTGAAACGCCCCAGCGGTTGCCCAAGAGGCACCAGGAGTGCCCGACATCCTTTGTGCATTTTTGCCGGCTGTCCTGCGAGAGCGCAGGCAGCTGCCACATTCGGGCACCTTCATTTTCATTCAGAGTCCCAGAGAGGGGCTCAGGGGGCACGCTGTTGCCCGTGGTAATTTTTTACAGCTGCCCAGCAAGTAGTGGGCAACTGCCACGTTTAGGCCTGATCTTTGGCACACCTTTGGAGTTTGCTGCATGAGCAGCCAGACCAGACATTCTGGACATTGGGCATTTCTGCCCCTGTGAGAGGCCAGTTGGCCTGGGGCTAGATTCAGTGCGTTGTGCCGCCGATTGGGGCACACTGTTTTCTTATGTCCATTTATTTCCCAAAATGCTTATGATTGTGATACCTACTGTAATGCCTATTGCGTAAAGTGTGATGCTAGTGAGGTTTGGGCATAATATAGTTTTATGCCTAAGGAGGTTTATGCGCAAAGTGATTTATGCATCCACTGTTTTGCATTGCAGGATCTCATGCTAAGTTCCTAACGTTACCAGTAGTTACTGGTTGTGCGCTACATTTATTATTTGTTCTACATTTACAATTTGTGATTTGTGATGATTCTGACGGTGGTCCATTGGCCCTGTCTTGTGTAAATAGTCCCCTGTAAATTCTGCTTAGTGCCAGTTGGCACAGTGTAAATTATGTGATTATTATCTAATGTGCTTATTATAATACAACGGCTATGTTTATATATAACCTTGTGTGGGGTTTCTTTTGTGGTGGGCCTAGGGTGTTGTTGCTGGGTGCGCGCGCAAAGGCTTTACACATTGCCTCCGGGATAAGCCTGACTGCTCGTGCCAAGCTACCAAGGGAGTGAGCAGGGGTTATCTTTGGCATGTAACTTCCTTGCCCTGACAAGAGTGGTGGTTTCTGCCTGGCTTTGGCGCTATCCTTAGCCAACCAGAAATCCCATTTCTAACATTGGTGATCAGCGGTGGGATTAGGACTTGCATTTGCGCAGTATCACAGCAACGACTGGCTACACTACAAAACTATGCATTTTAGATAATCACGTGTTTGGGGATTATTGTTCTGAGTTTTATTTTAATTCTTCTCCTAAAAGTGTCATTTGAAAATTGTGTACTCTTGCTTCAGCTCAGACGCCTAGGTCTCTCGTGTTGCAACTGTGTTTTAAAAACCTTGCAGAATGGAACCTACCTTTTAGTGCATATAATCTGTTGGAATACAGTATGTTTGAGTTAAGGGGGTTCTGTGATGAGAGAAGCTTAGCAGTGGGTGAGGAAGACACTCGGCTATCCCTTAAGACAGCCCTGCTACACTGGCAACAGGATAGATGGAGACAGATAGGCAGGGACCAGGCCGTTCTTCAAGAGGGTGGTGGGTCTGAGGGTGACCCTGAGGAGTCTGAAGAGGAGGAAGAGAATGACAGGACAGGGATGCCAGTAGATAGTTAGGACCCCATAGATGGTGAGCAGTCTAAATATTGAGTTTTAAATTTCGAACTACAAGTATATCGAGTTGTAAATATCGTAGGTAAAGAATATCGAAGTCAAGAATATCGATGGACAGAATATCGACCCCAAGGTAAGTATTATCGAAGTTAATAATATCGAAGTCATTAATATAGATGGAAGTAATATCGTAATCAAAAATTTCGATGTCAAGAATATCGATATTTTATTAGTGTAATGTATTTTAATATGTATTTTATTTGTATGTTAAAGACTATTGTAATGTATTTTAATACATTTAAAAATAAATGTTTAGAGATTAATAATTATGTAAAATATAATTTAGCGTTTTAGTATCAGAGCGGGTTGTGGGTTTATAGGGGAATAGGGTGGGAAGTAATTTAATTATAATTAATTAATTAATATGTATTGTTTAATTGGTATTTATGATTAATTAATTGTTAATTAATTACTAATTGTTAATTAAATATATTGATTAATTAATTGTTAATTAATTATTAATTGTAAATTAATTGTATTAATTGGTTAATTATATAAGTTATAATTAGTTTAATATTAATATTTTTTTATTGGTATTGTTAATTAATTAATTGTTAATTACTAATTAATTGATGATTTAATTTTATTAGGTGATTAATTGATGATTAAATTAATTATGTGAATTTTTATGTGTAGTGGGTTGTGGGTTTATAGGGGAATAGGGTGGGATGTAATTAAATTCAAATAATTACTTATAATTTTTATTTATTTGTAATTAATAATAATTAATTGTTAATTAATTATTAATTGGTATTTAATTGTTATTAGTACGTTAAATATAAATAATTTATTATTCCATGTTATTTGTTGTTATTGCTAATTAATGTATTGTTAAATAATAATTAATTTGTGAATAATTGTAATTTGGTAGTTAATATGTATAAATTTGTAAATAATAAGTATATTAATTATAAAGAATGTATTATGAATTGTAAATAATAGATAAACTGATCTTTAAATGTATTGTGTATTTTGTATGTGTAGTGTGTTGTGTGTTAAAGGGGGAATAGTGTGGGATGTAATTTAAAGTTATTTATATAAATATTTATTTTAAATAATTGGTATTTAATAATACATATTTTGTAAATTAATTATTAAAAAGGTATTTTTTTATAACTAATTATTTAATTGGTTATTATGTTTATAGAATCCCTATGCTATCCAGTGCTTTCCCAACTGTTTTACTATCTGGAGTTGGAATAGTAAGTTTTTAATCCTACGCTATCCAGCGCTTTCCCTACTGTTTCACTTACTGGAGTGGGAATAGTAATTTGTACCCCTACGCTATCCAGCGTTTTCACTACTGTTGCACTCTTTGGAGTGGGAATAGTAATTTTTACTCCTACGCTATCCAACGCTTTCCCTTCTGTTGGACTCACTGAAGTGGGAATAGTAATTTTTACCCCTACGCTATCCAACGCTTTCCCTACTGTTGGACTCACTGGAGTGGGAATAGTAATTTGTACCCCTACGCTATCCAGCGCTTTTCCTACTGTTGCACTCTTTGGAGTTGGAATAGTAATTTTTACCCCTACGCTATCCAGCGCTTTCCCTACTGTTTCACTTACTGGAGTGGGAATAGTAATTTTACCCCTACGCTATCCAGCGCTTTTCCTACTGTTTCACTTACTGGAGTGGGAATAGTAATTTGTACCCCTACGCTATCCAGCGTTTTCACTACTGTTGCACTCTCTGGAGTGGGAATAGTAATTTTTACCCCTACGCTATCCAACGCTTTCCCTACTGTTGGACTCACTGGAGTGGGAATAGTAATTTTTACTCCTACGCTATCCAACGTTTTCCCTACTATGGCACTCTCTGGAGTTGGAATAGTAATTCTTTTCCCTACGCTATCCAACACTTTCCCTACTGTTGCACTGTCTGGAGTGGGAATAGTAATTTTTACCCTTACACTATCCAACGCTTTCCCTACTATTGCACTCTCTGGAGTTGGAATAGTAATTTTTACCCCTACGCTATCCAACGCTTTCCCTACTGTTGCACTCTTTGGAGTTGGAATAGTAATTTTTACCCCTACGCTATCCAGCGCTTTCCCTACTGTTTCACTTACTGGAGTGGGAATAGTAATTTTACCCCTACGCTATCCAGCACTTTTCCTACTGTTTCACTTACTGGAGTGGGAATAGTAATTTGTACCCCTACGCTATCCAGCGTTTTCACTACTGTTGCACTCTCTGGAGTGGGAATAGTAATTTTTACCCCTACGCTATCCAACGCTTTCCCTACTGTTGGACTCACTGGAGTGGGAATAGTAATTTTTACTCCTACGCTATCCAACGTTTTCCCTACTATGGCACTCTCTGGAGTTGGAATAGTAATTCTTTTCCCTACGCTATCCAACACTTTCCCTACTGTTGCACTGTCTGGAGTGGGAATAGTAATTTTTACCCTTACACTATCCAACGCTTTCCCTACTATTGCACTCTCTGGAGTTGGAATAGTAATTTGTACCCCTACGCTATCCAACGCTTTTCCTACTGTTGCACTCTCTGGAGTTGGAATAGTAATTTTTACCCCTACGCTATCCAGCGCTTTTCCTACTGTTGCACTCTCTGGAGTTAGAATAGTAATTATTTTCCCTACGCTATCCAACACTTTCCCTACTGTTGCACTCTCTGGAGTGGGAATAGTAATTTTTACCCTTACGCTATCCAACGCTTTCCCTACTATTGCACTCTCGGGAGTTGTAATAGTAATTTTTACCCCTACGCTATCCAACGCTTTCCCTACTGTTGCACTCTTTGGAGTTGGAATAGTAATTTTTACCCCTACGCTATCCAGCGCTTTCCCTACTGTTTCACTTACTGGAGTGGGAATAGTAATTTTTACCCCTACGCTATCCAGCGCTTTACCTACTGTTTCACTTACTGGAGTGGGAATAGTAATTTGTACCCCTACGCTATCCAACGCTTTCCCTACTGTTGCACTCTCTGGAGTTGGAATAGTAATTTTTACCCCTACGCTATCCAGCGCTTTTCCTACTGTTGCACTCTCTGGAGTTGGAATAGTAATTTTTACCTTTACGCTATCCAACGCTTTCCCTACTATTGCACTCTCTGGAGTTGGAATAGTAATTTTAACCCTACGCTATCCAACGCTTTCCCTACTGTTGCACTCTTTGGAGTTGGAATAGTAATTTTTACCCCTACGCTATCCAGCGCTTTTCCTACTGTTGCACTCTCTGGAGTTGGAAAAGTAATTTTTACCTTTACGCTATCCAACGCTTTCCCTACTATTGCACTCTCTGGAGTTGGAATAGTAATTTTAACCCTACGCTATCCAACGCTTTCCCTACTGTTGCACTCTTTGGAGTTGGAATAGTAATTTTTACCCCTACGGTATCCAACATTTTACTTTCTGTTGTTTTTGTTGGAGTTGGACTAGTAGTTTTATTGTGTCTGATATTTCATATGTTTTGTATTATTTTTGCTATTGTAATATATCATTAATAATAAAAATTATTCACATAAAAAATATTGATTATTATTTGCTATATGTAATTATTAAATATTTATTAATGTTATTATTTTATGTGGATAGATGTATTGGTAATTTTTAAAAACATTTAATAATTTATACGTTACAGAAATTATTAGTAAAATTAATTATTAAGTAAGTATATATATTATATATTATATGTATATGTTTAATTAAAGTTTTATTAAATTATATATATTAATTATACATTTTAAATATTATACAATATATTTAATTATGTTTATTTAATTTCTAAGTATAATTTGGTTTATTTTACATATATTTTTAAAGTAAAAAAAAACGATATTTTTAATAACGATATTTTTGATATCGATATTTAATTTTTGATATTTTTGTACTTACCATGTTGTAGATAGGATGTCGATATTCTTGACATCGATATTTTTGTTGCGATATATTTGTAGGTCGATTTTCTGTCTGTCGAAATTATGTCATGCAACCCCCATAGATAGGGAGTCCCTTGCTGGGTCCAGTGTCAGGGGCAGCGCCCCGCCCCTTTCCCTATCCCCAGAGGAGTGGGTAGATAGGAGGGAAGAAAGAGAGCATCAGCTGGCCTTGGAGAAGCTCAGGTTAGAGCATGCCAAGGCGTTAGCGCAGCTGAATGTGGAGGAGAAAAAGTTTGAGACCGAGAAGGTCTTAGCGCAGGAGAGGATGGCGGAGGCTGAGAGGGCCTTGGCCAGGGAGAAAGTCGCTCAAGAGGGTAGAATATCCCCTGAGTGCAGTTGTGGTTTTCTGGATTCATCAGTAAGGGTGGGATCCAGTGGTGGCAGCAATATAGAGTCCAGTGCAGAAAGTCCCATTCCCAGTTCCCAAAGTATGGTACCTTGTTCCCCAGAAGAGGAGTATAGGTTGAAGTTCAGGGACAGTAAAAAACCGTCTCTCCAGTCTTGGGTGGATTTTGCGGATTATTGTTTTGATGCATTGATGGCTTGGCTAATGACTAACCCGGAACATGATTTTGATGGACTGCTTTATATGATTATCAAAGAGCAGATGCTCAGTCGTTGTTCTCCAGGGTTGCGCCAACACCTGTTGAGGTGTGACTCCTTTTGTCCTTGGGACCTTGCAGAGGAAGCAGACCGATGGGAAAGTGCCCGAGGTTCTGAGGAGGCAAGGGAAAGCGATTCCAAAAGTAGTGGCTCAGGTATCTTCCCGTCCTGTATTGGGGAAGAGGTTCAGAGTAGCCCAGCTAGGTCCCAGAGTAGTGAGAGGGGTGTAGGGGCTCACGTCCTGTCTCAGTGGAGTAGGAGTGAGTGGGTGACTGAGTGTCCCCAGGTGCCCGAAACTCGGTCTCAGAACCTGGGTGGTTTCTTCAGGGAACACCAGGTTGGGAGCCTAGGCTGTCCTGTTAGTCCATTTGAGGAGGATCACCTAGTGTCTGGAGAACCTGGAGCATCTGTAAATAGCACTCCAGTGGTTCTGGTGTCTGGCAGTGCCGCTCCAGTAGGGAGGGCACAGAAGTCTGAATTGAGGGGTGAATGGGGGATGTGTTCCCCAGGGAAGGAACCAGTGGGTCAGGGACCAGCCAGCAGGGCTGAGTTCCCTTGGAGTGACCATGGTGACACCACTTCTGTTCTGGGGGATCTCCACGCACTGTCGGGTGGGCAGGGGATGGGAGATCTGCGCCAGGCAGACGGTCACGCAACATATGAGTCATGTGTTACCCTCGGGGAGATGGTGTGTGACTCCCCAGAAGTCCTGGCGTGCCAGGCAAGTACTCGTTCAAAGGGTTTAGACCCACGGTTGGGAGGCCAGGTTCAGGATCTGCCTGACCTGGAGGGAAGGACAACTGTAAGCAGTGTCCTGACCGATGTAGCTGCTAGGGGTACCACTCCAGTTGGGAGGGTGCCGGACTCTGGAAGGGGGTGCAGAGGGAGGGAGTCCTCGCCTCTGACCCCGGTGCAACCTGAGGGGTTAAACCCTAGGTTGGGATACCAGTTCTTGGAAAGAAGTCCTGAACTGGTGGGAGAGTTGTGTTATAAGGGTGCCTCTCAGAAGAAGAGAAGGCGGAACTCTAGAAGAAGAGGTGGGGGAGGAGAGCCTCGCCCGTGACTTGTGGTCAGCCTGAGGGTTGCAGACCCTAGGCTGGAGGATCGGTGGCAGTCTAGAACTGCCCTGATGAGGGGTAGAGTGGAGAACGGTTACTATGTGCCAGGGGTTACTACCCCCCACTCTGTGGATAGGCAAGGACCAGTGGCATCTGGATGGCCTAGGGCCTGGTCCTGGCCGCGGACAGCTAGGGAGTACCAGTGGGGTAGCCCAGTTGGTCCGCAGAGCTTTTACAGAGGGAACCACATGGGTTCAGAGTGGCGTAGAACAGGAGGGTGTCCCTGCTGTTGTGGGCCCACGTCCGTGTTCTAGCGCCCAAAGCAGGGAAGCCCATCACTGTGGTGATTGGTCTCCCCTGCGTTTTGGCTGGAAGGGTGTTGTGTTGGACTTGGCCCTTCTGGTAGGTTCACCCCTAAACTTTTTGCCTTTTAATGTGACCTGATGTTAGTTGTTTTAGGCCTCTAGGCACTTTTACACTGTGTCCCAGTGTAAAGTGCGTGCGCTCTGTGTTACATTTAGTGAGACTGGCCTGCCCTCCCATAGGAATGCATGGGGGATATGTGTGTCCATGGTACTTCCTGTTGTGAGATGAGTGCAGGGTCAAATTTAGTATGTGCGAACTCGTAAGGATAAATGCTGCGCAATGATGTGCGCGGATTTATTATAACTATTGGAGAAGTGCCACTTCTAGAAGTTGGGACTTCTATGTGCTGTGTGTCTGCCTGCCTTATGTGGAGTGCATGTCTGGCTTGTGATTGACAGGTGCTGGATGTTGTGGGGAATTCCAGGAGCCAGGGTGAGTCAGCCCAGTGGTGAATAGAGAGATCTGCATGCAGATGGGAAGGAGGAGTTGCACCTGGGACCTGAATAGGGCTGTGCCTTCCCTCCACAATGCTGGCTCCGCCCCCTGTGGTGCGTCTGATGTCCTTAGCCTGTCCTGTGAATAGGGAGAGGGGCTGATAAAAACAAAGTGCTCCAGAACCAGTTGCATCTGGTTTTTCCCTAGCCCTGCACCTTGGTGACAAAGGAAACCTGTGTATAAAAAGGGGCTGTGACCCCATGTAAAGCGCTTGACTTTGGTACTGAGGAGTGCTGTGTTTCTGCCCCAGGAGGACTGCTGGGGGCCTGCAGCACGAAGTTGTACGGTGTAGGGATTCCCCCACTTTTGGATTGCTTTAAAGCGGGTGCCCAACCCGCGTTTTCGCCACATCTAGAATTTAATTAATAGCGGGTGTTTAATTATCAAGCAGGTGCCCACCCAGCATCTCGGCGCTAAGAAAAACCGAGCGGGAGCCCACCCGGCATCGGTACCTCGGATGCGGGTGCCCACCCCACTTTAGTATTTATTTATTGGGAGCCCCCCTCGCTTTGGTATTGACTTAAAAATGGGAGCCTACCCCGTATTGGCCCTTCATTGCCCGGATCTGCAAGGAAATCGCCGCAGCCCGGGGAGACAAAGCGCCGCAGCCACGACGCGGAAGAGAGGCTGCTTTGCCTGGACGTGGGCAGAGCTTCGACCGAGGCCTCAAGCCGGAACCAGGAAGCTGAGACGAGTCGCGGAGGCAGGGCTCCCGCAGCTGCGGTGCGAGCCCTGCGTGTGGGGTCGTCGGAAGCAGGACTCCAATAAAAGAACAGAGATCCCTGTGCAGCCTCCACTGACCAGAGCCTCGCAGCCTCCTTGTGAAGTCCTGGTCCCAGGAGAGGGACTGAGCGAAGAAGCAGCGTCGGCTGATGTAGCCTGCAACGTCCCCAATCTGCGTAGTGAGTGGGGCTCCGTGTGAGGGCGGTTGGGGGTGTGTCAGGGCATGTTTTCGGTGCCCGCCCGTGACCAAGTCTCGGGCACTGCGGGCGCAGTGCTCATTTCTCCTTCCCCCTGCCCCGCCTGACAGTGGGCAGCGGCAGCGCCTTGGGGGTATTCTTGCCGCATCTCCTGTATTTCCAGAGAAGCCCTGCAGGTGCCACAGGTTGGTTAGGCACATGTAGTACCAGTGCCTGTTTCGTGGCTTCCACAGCTGTCCTGCGAGAGCGCAGGCAGCTGCAACGTGGGGGGCAGATTTTGGTTGAAACGCCCCAGCGGTGGCCCAAGAGGCAACAGGAGTGCCCGACATCCTATGTGCATTTTTGTCAGCTGTCCTGCGAGAGCGCAGGCAGCTGCCACATTCGGGCACCTTCATTTTCATTCAGAGTCCCAGAGAGGGGCTCAGGGGGCACGCTGTATTGGAAATGATCGTTGAAACCCCTGAACCACTATTATGGACCGATCATTTCCTATTGAAATTTGCCATTCTGACCATCACTAAAAAGAAACCAAACTTAGATAGCGAATTCGTATTGCGCAGGCCTTGGCGCAAAGTAACTTCGCCTCTATTTAAAGATAATTTTTGACTCGACTTTATAGACCCTGAAGCAAATGTAAATCAGGTAGCTCTACAACTAAATGAAGCCATTTTAACTACATTGGACCTAATGGTCCCTGTACAGAACATTAAGCTCAAAAGCAGAACTACCCCCTGGTATACTGACCAACTAAAAATCACTAAAAGAATGTGTAGAACGACCGAAAAACTGTGGCGGAAAACAAAAAACTCTGTGGACCGCGAAAATTATAAGAAGCGGCACCATGGCTACATGAACGAATTAAAACTAGCCAAAAAATCCTATTTAGTTAATCGGATAAAAATGGCAGAAAATTCCTCCAGGGAACTACATCATATCCTCAAAGAATTCACCATTCCTACAAATCAATCCACCGTGACCGTCTCTCAAGATTGGACGGACTCCCTATCTGAATTCTTTGAGGAAAAAATTATGAACATTCATCGGACCTTCCCTTCTACTCCCGACCGTACCTGCATTAAAGCACTCTCTTGCCCCTTACCTGACCCTCCCGGTTTTTTAAATGAATTTAAGGAATGTGACTGTAAGTCTGTCACCGAGGCCATGACAAAAATAAAATCTGGCTCTCCTGCAGATCCTTTCCCTTCAAAAAATGTTTACATTATGGCACCTACAGTCTTAGATGGACTGATCGACCAATTTAACAAGTCCTTTGCAGAATCTGACTTTCCCTCATGTTGGAAGGCAGCTAGAATCAGGCCAATTTTAAAGAAGCCATCGTCCGACCCTAAGATACTTCTAAAATACCGACCCATCTCCTTACTGCCCTATTTTGGGAAAATGCTGGAGTCTCTCGTGAATAAACAACTGGTGAACCATCTTGAAAGCCATGGACTTTTAGACTCTTCTCAATCCGGCTTCAGAGAAGTGCACAGCACGGAAACTGCACTGATCGAGGGTACTGACAATATCAGATTAGCTTTAGATAGACACCAGTCAGTTATCCTCATTTTGCTCGATCTGTCGGCTGCCTTTGACACCATCTCCCATCAGATTCTTGAACAACGACTCTGAGAGGTTGTTGTCAGGGGGAAGGCTCTGAAATGGTTCAGTAGCTACCTGACAGAGCGCAGAACCACCGTCCAGATGGGATATATCACCTCTTGTGAGCGACCAGTAAAGATGGGTGTCCCTCAGGGCTCTATCTTGAGCCCCACCCTTTTTAACCTTTACATGACCCCTTTAGCTGCAGTGATCAGACTATATGGCTTCGATGTCATATCCTATGCAGACGATATGCAGATCCTGGTCACTTTAGATCCTGACCCTAGCAAGACTAAGAAACGTCTTAAAGACTGCTTGATCCATGTTGACGATTGGATGATATCTAACCATCTCCAGCTAAATGTGGGCAAGTCTGAGATTATGCTCTTTGGCAAAGCAATTGACCATTGGACGCAGGACTGGTGGCCATCCAGGCTCGGCTCATGTCCCCCCCATAAGAACGTGGTCCGAAATCTAGGATTTTACATGGACAACTATCTATCCATGAGGGGGAATGCTAACCATGTTATTGGTACCTGTTTTGGTGTTATGCGGAGCCTCCGTAAGGTTTTTAAATGGCTTCCCTTAGAGGCACGTAGACCCCTAATACAAGGACTAATCATTAACAGAATGGATTATGGCAATGCCTTACTGCTGTCAATAAATGTAGACCTCATAAACAAACTTCAGACTCTTCAGAACACGGCCGATAGATTAGTCCTGGACCGCCCATACAGATTCCCATCGGCAATATGATGAAAACACTCTTCACTGGCTTCCGGTGAAAAAACGAACCCTCTTTAAAATTCTATGTTTAACTCATAAACTTATGTACGGAATCAGCCCAAAATATTGGCAGTCAAAATTATAATGGTATCAACCACCCAGGACGCTGCGCTCTAGTGATTCGGCTCTACTTACCCCCCTTAGAATTCATACTGCAAGACAAGGGGGCCGTGCATTTTCCTCCTTGGCCCCTACATCTTGGAACAAAATGCCTTACTATCTTCGCAGTATGTCAGACCACAGCAGTTTCCGCAAAAAGCTGAAGACCTGGCTTTTCGGAAATTATGTTTCAATTCCATTTCCTTTCAGAGCTGTGTGCATGCGCCATGAGACTTGTAAGAGTGATTTGTGCGCGATACAAATGCCCCTGACTTGACTTGACTTGACTTGATTACAACTATTCTGTCAGGACTTCCATCCCTGTTTTAATCCCAGCACGGTCTACTGACCCGAACTTCAACACATCTACACTTGGTAGGTCCCTCACACCCACAGCACCATAGAGCAAGGAATAAAAGATCTCCGCCAAAGAGCCCCTCATAAGGATCCTGTCAGGTATTGCAGCACTGACTTGACAAGGAGCATGCCCTATGATCAAACATGACACTCAGCTGGCTGGGTGTGTGAGGGCCCTAATCCTGAAAGGAGGGATTCCCCTTTCCCTTCCTTTGTAACAGGACTACTTATCGCCCTTTTGTTTCACTCTCTCCCTTCTCTTCTTATTTACCCACATAGGAACTGCATACCCTTTTTTGGTTTTATGAACTTCGGGGCATATTCACAAGAAAAAGTCAGAGCGCGGAGCTGTGCCAAATTTGGCAGCGCCACGCTCTGACATTTGCAAAACACAGGGATGCGGCGTATTAAGAAGAATACCGCACCCCCTGTGTTTCCCCTAGTGCTAACACAAAAAGGCTAACAAGTGCCACCGCAGGCACCCTGCCGCCATGTTGCAAGAGTGCCTGCCCTGCAGGGACGATTGTTTATGTGCAGGAAGGGGCACCTTCCTGCACATAAACAATCAATAATGGCATTTGCGCATTCAGCAACACACATAGAAGGTGCAAATGCCATTTCCATTCTGCAGCGCACATAGAAAGAACAAAAAACGAGGAGAAATTCATAATTTCGAGCCATTCTAATGTCTGGTATTCCGTTGCATTCGTTTGTTGGGCTGCCTCAGCCTTATAAATCTGGGGCAGCGTCAATAAGCAATGGGTGTTGCTGTGGAACGCCCATTGCATGCCCCTTTGCTGCAGAGGACCTCAGCAAAAAGGGACATGTTTACAATGTGGCACTAAGCCACGCTACCTAATAAATATGGAAAATGGAACTGTGCCGCTGGTGCATAAAAAAAGTGATGCTCCAGTGGTCCTCAGGGCTTCTAATTATGCCTCTTAGTGCCACTACACCAATTTAAGGAAACTTTAGGGTGCTTGCTCAAATGATTATTATTGGGTTTAGTCCATATCAGGATAATAACATATGAGATTTGAGGAATACTGTATTCCTAATTAACAATCGACTCAACATTGTGATGTGAACAGTGGAGACGATTATGAAGCAAATTAAAGAATATGGAATATTATTTCCAATGCCCTGCATAGACAGCCTTTAAAGCAAAGAATGAAACACACTAAAACTACTTATTTTTCAATGCACTCTTCTCCATATGTATTAGCTTGTAAGCTAGGTGTTTGAAAATGGATTGTTGGTTGACTTGGGTGCAACCATTTGCTCAAGCAGCAACCACAATCCTAGTCATGGAAAGGGCAGGCACACCCTAAATTAACCTGTGCTCACCCTCTTGGCACTAGGCAGCTAGGCTTAATTTGGTTGCCAACTGTAAAGTATTTGTGCAACACTTCAAACAGTAAAACAGTGAAAACACCAATTGAAAAGATCCCACTTAAATAAATAAGACAAGACCAAAATGACAAAAATGACTAAAATCCAATTAGTAGAACCAGAGATATTGATTTTTAAAGTTAATCGTGAAAAATAGCTCTGAAAAGTACAAAGTGCCATTGGGGATATGTGGTCATGCCAGACCAGGACAAATTCACAAGTTCAGTCTGACTGCAATGGAGGGCAGTCCAGCTACAGGTACCCAGTTAGGCCTACTAAACAGAGTAGCCACTGAGAAGATGGTCATCTGGACTGTGCCCAGAAACCTAATTAACTTCAAAGGATACTTACCCTGTTACTGAGAGGTGTAGTTCACATCTAGGCACCACTCCCAGTGAGAGAAGAGCTGTCCACAGAATCAGTTTTGAGTGGTCACAAGGAAGGGTTTGCCCGCTATCAAAACCACACCTCTGGATGAGCACAGAGAGCTCTACACAGGGGAAGAAAGGTTCTGTCATGGTGTTATTAAGTAGCAAGGAACACTGTGGGATAGTGTTTATTAAAACACACACAAGGTAGTGCAAAGTTGGTAGCAGCACCCCTGGGATCTTGTACCCTGTTGACTAGGGAATGGCCAGGAGTTTCCCCCACCCACAGTTCTGCACTGGGCATAAACGCGATACCCCAGTACCCTCCTCAGAATGCCTCTAAACCTGTGGAAAACTGAAGAAGAACTGCACCTGCAGCTGTGACAAGTGAGAAGAACCCTGAGGGCTGGACCAGCTCTGACATGTAGCCAGGACCAAGAAGTGGACTCCAAGGATCAGTAGGCTGACTCCCCAAAAAGCTGCATTAATCCCATTTAACTGAAGAGCCCAGCTGACCAGTTCCAGGTGAACCTGACCTGGACTCTACTAGTGGCTTCACTTGGAGCAAATCCTGACCTCTGAGTGGTGTCCCTAAAGTCCTGTGATCCTTAGACAAATGTCAGCATGTGCTCCTGATGCAGCAAAAGCTTACCAAATTTTCCGTACCACTCACAATAAAACAATATCACTAGGCCCATTTTCTAATACATCCTATTCTTATAATAGCTTTTATTCTTTACCCTCCATGTTTTTTGTTGACGTGATAGGGACTGGAATATTCGGAAGATGTAAACAATTATCCTATGAAGACCTGGCATAGATGATTGCTAGCTTGACTATAATCTTCTCAGACCTAAAGCAAAACCTTCTTCAGCCACAAATATGGACTCCTTGAGATAAAAGATATGACCAAAAAAATGAGACAAAATCAATAAAGATAATTCAAGAAAAACATTTATCTTATGCCTCAAATTGCATAGATAAGTCAGGAAATGCATTTCAAGATCAGATTTAATGTCAATTCGGTATTGCAAGTAACCACACAGTTTAGCCCAGAACATCTTCAACAACATGATTCAGACTATTGAGAGCATAGGGAAAATTAAGGGTTGGTTATTAATTATACAAACCAAATCAAGCAGTTTATTTCAAGTTCTGTCCTCAGGCAAATCAGTTCACGTCTGAACTGCAGCACTGCATGCCACAGCAGAAGTCAGATAACCTCTCAGCCAAAAGGTGATTTCCTGCACACCTTTGCCAGCAAAGGATTTGGGATTGCAGTTTAAAATAAAGTTCAGTTCAAGAAAAGTCTATTCCACTGTAGCAAGTGGAAAAAGGACATAGGAAAGATAAAAGGGATGCAGAGTTTATCCGATAGCATGCCAGGCAGGAAAAATGAAATGACAACCAGCCCCGTCTCCTCCTCAAATGGGGACGTAATACTCCAAATGTTCCAGGTTTACACCCCTTATCATATCGATTCCGTCAGTCCATGGGGTTTCATTGGTCACTCACGGCGGGCTGTTATGGCGTGATCAATCACTCATACAAATCCGGTTGAATTAAGTAATCCTTTTGCAAGTTACTTTAATATGTTTAATATGCTCCATTTAGCTAGCATTTCGTCACTTCCACGGAAGTAGGAGGAACATTAACTTGCTCATAGTCAGTCCATTCCCAGGTGCTTTTCCCTGGGTTTGCAACAATATCTGCTACACTTCTATCAAATATGCTTCTAGTGAGCAGTGAGTCAATTGTTAGCTAGAACAGAAGTGAAACTTTACAGAAAATTCTCCTAGGGCTTAGATGACTGCCTCACATGATTTTACATTCGCATAAGGAAAGTTTAGAGGTCTACATGGAAAAATAGTTTAATCACTGTCGTATCACATTATTGAAGATCACACATTTGCAAATTCATTTAATATTCTTCATTTATTCAGTTAGGATTGTCTCCATGAAATACATGACAGTATTAAGCACTACTAAAAAAAAATCTTTCTAGTCATTTTAGGACATTACCATGCAAGCATCATTTTCAACGTAACACTTTTCAGCGAATGCATTATTTTTATATGCCTTATAGAAGCCCATAATCCTTCTATGTCAGTTCTTTTTATAAAAAGCTTTTTCTACATTTTTCTGGTACCAGTATGCACATAAGCATTCATTTGAATGCACATCTGAATATTGTTATCACAAAAACTCACTATATTAATCTTATGCGTCATCTTGCTTACAGCACGTAAATGCATCTGCATGAAACTAAAGTTTTTAATCACTTTGTTTACATTATCATATTATCATCTCCAAAAACTCTGCATGCTTTTACGATGCAGTATGTGAACTTATGCTTTCAACTAAATAGGTTAACATGTCTCATCCAGTAAAAGGTCTCGAAAATTATTGTTCTAAGGTAGGAATTGGTAAAGATAGATGCCAGATAACATCTACAATCTATCACTCCTCCTGCCCAGCACTGAAAATTGAGACATAGAAACATTTTCAAGACTTTTAGCTTGGAAAACTGTAAGTCAAAGGTAGCTCCTTGACCAGGACCTACCTGGACGTTGTATCCAACCTGTGCACCATCGCTGTTGGCCTTAAACCATACCTCCGTCCCTTTATTGTGTGACCGGTTGCCATGGTTGGCACTTTGTGCTTTTTGCTACCAAAATTTAGTTCAGACTTTAGAAATTCATATAATTGGTCCTCTTGCTGGATTCTTGTTATTTCGGTGTAAATTTGTTCATTAGACAATTCTCTATTGGTATTAATTGAAGTGGGATTTGTTTTTGTTACGTGTTAGACTTTTTACCTGTTTTGCTATTTCTAAATACTTTACATATTTTCTTAAGTTAAGCATGTCTGCTCTGTGCCTTAGCAACCAGGGACTGAGCTCAGGGCAAATTACTGAAATCTTTACTGAACCTAAAAAGAAAGTGATATTATTACTTGTGGGTGGCTACCATCCACCCACGTAATAATCCACTTGCACACACTATTCCTGACTGATGATTGCTGATGAATCCATAGCCTTACCGAAGGCCAAAGATCATCAGCTGCAAACATCATCAACTAAACCAGTGAACAAACACAATGAATTGGTAGATCAAGTCATAGCATTGTGTTAGACCCCGCTCAGAGGGTCACTGGGCAAGCAGGGGCTAATGGGCACAGTCAAGGGAGCGGGAGTTATTTGCCTCTGAGTTCTGGCGTCCATCACACTATGGCTTTGCAAACTGGGTCAAGCAAATCCCCTTTGGCCGTTGACGTTTAGTGGGAGTAATAGTAGCAGTGTAATAATGTGATTCTCCAGCCAAGTACTTTTCCTTGTAAAAAGAGCAGTACTCTAGTACACAATAAAGCTCAATATTACACACTACACAAATGTTTCAGGTACTCAGAGTACCTGGTGCAGGACTATTGCCTTCAAATGAGGATGACATCTCTGCCCCTTCCTCCTCCTTTAGTCTAGGATAACCATGTGCAGGTTTCAGTACACATGCACTGCTCCCCCCCTTTAGTTTACTGAGCACTAGCAGGCACTCAGTCTCTCACTGTTTGTCTCTCCCATAGTTCAGGTCCACAATAGGCCTCACTTCTTCCTCCTATACTTCAGTCCTGAGGTCAGGGAAGACGTGCTAGTGGTAAGTGCATCATGGGGCTGCTCCACTCCTTTCATGCAGATGCGGGCCTTACAGCAGTGTCTAGAGACAGTGACAGGCATGCAGCTGCCTTCGGTCAGAAGCCCACTTCCACACACTTGAGGGCAGGTGGTCCTGCAGGTTGCAACAGATCCTCATTCCTCCTGGCTGAGTGAGCTGTCTATTCAGCAGCTTGGTCCTTCCTTGTTGAGGCAGCAATGTGCTGCTGTGTTTCTGGTGGCAGGTCTGGGGAAAGTAGCTGAGTCATTTCAAGGCACTTTAGTTCAGTAGTGGCAGTTGTGTCTGATGGATCACAATTCCAGTGGCGTCTTGGCAGTCTTACAGTTATCTTATACATTTAGGCAACTGCCATGGGGTTAGTTTGTTCCTTTAGTGGCACAGAACACTTGGGAAAACCTTGGAGCAAGCTCTATGGCTGTGGCAGCATTGTTGGTGGGGCAATCCACTCAAGCACACTGGTGGGTCAATCTGCTCAGACACACTTTGGCAGTGCCCGAATCTTCCACTATGGCAATGGTTACCTGCTCTGAGCCTGGAGCATGCAAGTCATGCCTCCACAAGTCTCTGTCAGGTGGACCCACAGCACCGCGGTGAATGACTCTTGACCATACCTGTAGTCCACTCCTGCTGAGTTGGCTCACTCCTTCCCTCTTCTTCCAGGCAGGCCCTCCAAGCATTCTAGTGGTGTACATCACAGGTAAAACTGTGCATTTGCTGTGCAACATAAACGTCAGGATTGTGCCAGACTGATTTTGTGCACACCCTCAGGATATGTTGGCCTATATCCCTGCCTTGCCCACAGTGCACCATCTGCACTCCTCACCTTACAGGGTAACAAATGTGTGTGCAACCTATAAACATGGCAACCCTGAATGCCCAAGGAAATCGTGGTAACAGATCTAGAACCCCTTAGTTTGGACTCTCATGCATACCCAAAGCATTGTAATTCTTATATAAAATATGTATGCTGCGATAATCAACAGAATGGATCAGATTAGAGTAAATAACATTACAAGAATAGTGAAAAAGATGAACCTTTCCACTATTGTGCTAAGACAGTGATTATATGAGGCCATATTAGTACAGTGTATAGTGTACTCCTACCTTGTGCTCCCTAATCCAGTCTTGCTTAGGGTGGGTGATATATCAAATCCCTGCCTGGGTGCTCTAACTCCCTACTACCTGCAGATAAGTGTAATCAGGCTGTCTGTTTTGGTGTAGAGTTGGACATCTCTTGTGCTGGTAATCAGGAATTAGCTGAGATGGAATTCCGACATAGTCAGCTGAGTGCTCCTCTCCCCAACAAGGAAGTGGTTATGTATCTATAATAAACAGCTTCCATGTGGCAATGTTGCAGCCCCTGTCAGGACGCAATTGTTTATTCAGGTTGGATAGCGTTGTCACCTACTGAACAATAACAATGATGACATTTGTGCTATAAACGTTATCCCTTGTACTAAATCTTCAAGGTATCATGATAGTTTGCCTACAAAGTACAAAGATAAACAATGCTGAGTCAGAGAATGTTATCCTGCATTGTCATTCATGCAAATGTGTGTCGAAAGCATGTCTGGGTGGTGAACTCCGCTCCGATCATGGTGTTTGTGGAGTTTTCTGCTCTCCACGTAATGCGGAGCACTCAGAGTTCCGAAAAACTCCGTTCCGCATAGCGTAGCAGAGTTTTTTCCTTGCTCATGTTCGTCAACATCAAGTTGCCGAGCGAGAGCAAGGAAAATCCACCTCCCGGCGAGAATTTTCCACGTTTGTGATCATCAACATCAAGTTGGTGAGCGCAAACGTGGAAAATCAACCTCAATGCGGGCAGTCAGATTTCTCATTGCGAGAGGTCACATATGCGTGCGACTGCTCACATTGAGAATCTGTCCATTCGAGTTGAGAAAGCTGCAGCTCGAGTAAAAATCTACTTGAGCGGCAGAATGGAAAGAGCACCCGCTTGCGCTGTACATGGTGCCGTTCGAGATGATTGCACAGTGAACGGCATTTATCTAATGCACTCTGCCGCTTGCGGAGCTCCACATAGCACGGCAGAGGTTTTTATGCATAGCGATCTCCACAAACTCTGCCCAGGCTTAGTCAAAAGTCATTGTGTGTAAAAGAGAAGGCAACATAAGAAACGTGAGTATGCAAATGGCATTGTTTCTTACCAGGCCTATCCTGGCCACGTGACACTAGGACAAGTTCAGATCAGACTCCAAGTGATGTCGCTTCACCTTTGTGGGGCTGTGGAACAACCCCTCCTTGGTCACAGACACACATGGAACTGGGACAACAAGTGAGTCAACAGCTCCCACTCCTGAACAGGTCCGGCGGACAGGGAATGTGTAGTCTCTATCTACACTTTGAGAACCAGATTGGGTCATCTCTTCTATTCATAGGCTGTTTTCGAGGCTGTGTTTGCCGAGAATGATGCCCGTTCACATTAGGTCCATCTGCAGACTGGAGCACTCCCAACAGAGTCAAAAAGAGGTGTGGGCATTCTGTATCTGGCTATCACAGCCACACCTGATAGTGATCAGGAAGATAGACCAGAGTCTGTCTCTTCGAAAGAATGCTTCACACTCTGACCACATGAATTTCAGTCCCACCCTTCACCCCCACATACACCACATACCAGTATTCAAGGAGACTATTCAGTAGCTCTCTGCAGCAACAGTATCTCATTGAAGTTCGAATGGGAGATTGTCCTCTTTCCCCACTTAAGTATTGAGGTTTTCTCAAGACATAGGGTGTTCAGAAATACACTTCCATTGTCTGATAAAGTAACCTCACCTACATCTCATGCACATGAGAAGAGCAGGGGCTTCCTTCACTGGGTTTACTAAGAGACATAAAGTGTGTGTAGGAGCGAAACCATACACATACAAGCATACATACAGGCATGCACGCAGGACACTGGTGCAGGTTTCCATGTTCACCTGTATCAGTGGAACTTTAAACAAGTGGGCCAGTAGGCCATCTCTCCTGTGGCGCACATAAAACATTTTGGTCACTCTAGTATCACTACTAAACACGGTATGCCGCCTCCACCAAACTACACGCTTGAACCTGTGACAGTGACAGAAGTCCCCTGTCACTAAGGAAAGCATGCTTGGTACACCCCTCCTGGTCTAGGACAGGACTAATATCAAGGGACAGGCCTAGACCTTCTCGCAAAAATTAGGATACCAGAGACAGTATTGCACTCAGAGAAAGGAACATGACTGTAAACTGTGCTACCGATATTTCTGTCCCAACAGACTAGAAGGACAACATTTAGCTCTGACAGATCAATGATATCAGTGATGGCAAAAACAGGTATTCTATAATCTTCAGATAAGAGGTAGAAACAAGGAGATGCCAAATGTTGACCCTGAAACATAGGAGCCATTCAGGTGGGTTCTGCACAGACACACACAGCTTGAATGTCTTGTGAAACAGAACACCTTGAGTGTACTTCACATTCCACCTTAATAACAAAATATCAACCAGCAACATGAAGCAATAATCTTCTACTATAATTTAGAAGCAGCCCCCCATTTTCAAGTTTTGTCTGGAGAAGCTAGTCAAAATGCAAGACCTCAAAGAAAGCTATTCCATTTATTAGAAAAAGATATGACTTTCCTTTCCTCCTGTTTCAGTTTCAACAACAAACAAGAGTATATTAGTAGCAATGAGGAATAGGCAAACACTCTACATCTAGATGCAGCAGCAGAAACTAAGAAATATCACACAGTCAAATCTTAAACAAGTAGAACAAAAAATGTGATAGGAGAGCTGAAAGAAAACCGAAGCAACAGAAGGAGAAAGATGTGTATGAAGACAGTCAAAACATAAGCCGAAGCATATTGGCAACAATACCAAGGATTTGTGAGAAGTAGTTGAATCTACTTGTGACTTAAACCACTATTATAGCCTTGAAACATAAAACATACATTTATATTGTGAGCAGCCAGGCATCAGAGGATTCATATAACAGATCAGATTCTTTTGGAACACAATGGCCACTATTAAATGTTAGTCCTAAATGCTCAAGGTCAGAGCTGCTTCATAAAAAGGATGGCAATCTTTAAAAAGTTCATTTCTCAAGCCCACAGTATGGCACTTCTGCAGAACGTATACCTGGTGGATAGAGTGAGGCAGAATTCCATGTTATATTTAACGAATTTTCACCAGCCATGTGATATGAAGACAAAAGGGGTGTCTATGCTAATAGCACCTGGGCTCTCTTCTACATTGACAGGAAATATAAAGGCAGTGTTAGCAGAGTCATCAGCCAACAAGATTTCTGTGTAGAGAACCAGATTTGTTTTTTGTTTATAGCCCTAACAATGGTAAAGAAATGTTGTTTGCTCTGTTACTAAACTATCTGGCCAACTTCGCCAAAGGTGAGGTGAATATTGGAGGACATGTCATAGTTCAAAAAAATACTGAAATCAACCTGCTCACCTCCAAACTCTTTGTTAAAATCCCCTAGTTAGACAGCCAAAGCAATCAAAGACCTGGTTTTAGTAGATACCGGATGAGCACACCACACACGCAACAGGGATTGTAATTTGTATATGTCCATTGAGTGCACTTACAAATAGATTACCTTCTGCTCAGTTCTTCCCTACAAGACGTTTCCATTGCCGCCAATATGAGGATTCAAGTATCTGCTGATTATGCCCCACTTACCCTAGTTATGGAAGGCTAAGCAACATGGCCATAGTTCCCCCAAGAATAAAGCATTGGAAATTAAATGAGTTAGCATTTCAAGATCCTATACTCGGAGGCAGCATTAGTTACCAGGTATTTTAAGTAAAGTATCACAAAACAAGTCCATTGATGCACTAAATGAGACATCACAAAGGCAATGATCAAGGGAACTTTATTGCTTACACAACAATAATTATCTGAGCATCCTGAGAAGGAATAAGACTGAAATACAGATATCAACATTTGAATCCCAAGACCAAGCCCCAACCTCTCAGAAAACATACAGAGAGCTAAAAATGGTAAAGAAGAATTGGAAGCCTTTCTTATGAAAGTTGTGCACATACGTTACTATGGATGCAACAATCATACTATGGTAAAGGCTCTGAATTATAAGTATGAGTTTAGATAACAAGATTAAACAAATGTATACCGTTACATCGCATACATTCACAACGCTGTAGTTTACATCGTGTTCGTTACAACGCAAGTCGTTAAAACGACTTGTGCTGGAGGGCGCTGGACTTAGGAATAGTATTATTTACTATTCCAACTCCAGTCTACGTACAGTAGGGAAGGTGTTGGAATAGTAAATCATACTATTCCTTAGGTTAGAGCGCTATCCAGCTCAAGTCGTTATAACGACTTGCGTTGTAACGACTTGCATTGTAATGACCGCGATGTAAAGGCATTTCGATGTAATCCCCGCGTTGTAATGGACGTCTCCCAGATTAAACTATTATGTCTTTGAAGTCATATTCTCTTGATTAGGGACCACAAAAGGGCAGTAAATACATATGCAGAGTGTATTACTGGGGTATTTAAGGGGTACTATAATCAGATATTCCTGGGCAAGAAGCTCAACACTAAAAAAAACCAGAAGGCATTATCATTTACAACCCTAAAACTAGACCTAATACCTGCATTAGAAAGACTCATCATTAAGAAGAAAGTAAAAACTGCAACCAGCGTAATGTCAGGCAAAAAAGTCACAGGCCATAACAGGTTCACTTCATCTTTTTACAAAGTTTTTAAATGCTTCAGATTGGCCCTCTCACAATGTTTTCAACTCACTCCAATAGTCATGTACTATCACAGATGGAGTCATAAATAATTGGTACATTTAACCTTCCAAATTGATAGGGATGTCAAGCAGAATGATTCTTAATTCTCAATCACCTCACTGAACTAGGATGTCAGAATCTGCTCAAAAGAAGCCACTATGCTCCTTGTGGAGGTATGGCCAAAGCGTATTGCACCTAACAAAGAGGTGTCATAAAATGCAAGCAAGCAGAATACGAAGTCCAACTCACCCTAAATGAGGGAGATTAGATACTTCATAGCTCCATAGCTAAACGCAAATCATCCTCCTCCCTCTTAATATAAAAAAAGTAATTAAACAGAGTGGACTGGGGTTTTCACAAAGTACTAACAAAGGTGGACAGAGGCCAACAATGTTGGCTTTCCTACAAGCAACTCTTTCTGCCTCTTAACGAAAGTACAGATCTCGAATGGCCCTCTGGAGATACTCAGTGCCTTCAGGGGATACGCCAGGGGCCTCTCACCAAACTACATTTGCCTTCCAAAAACAAAATCTCAAACTGGGAATATGTTTTTGAAAAATAAACAATACCTTAATGACACCTGGGTGTTTTTCCCCAAAGTGTGGTTTTTGTTTCTTTCTATTTTATCTATTTAAAACCACCTCTGGCAGTCCTAAACAGAAACAAATACAACCGAATGTCCACTCGAAATAGGGTGGACACTCTGATATGCCTACAACATCGACCCCAATGTTTTTGTTTAAGGCAGAGTACTGCAGGCACTTTCTATCAATAAAAAGGTCAATGAGATAAATCAGGACTATGTGTGGGTCCATAAGGACGAGAGGCCTAGGCATAAATTACAAGAAAAAAACTGAAAATTCACACATTAAACTCACTGGGGACAAGGTAGTACAAACCACAAAGGTTTAGTTACATTTTGTAAATCAATATAGAAGGCAAGGAGGCAAATTGTTAGTCAATTCAATTCAAAATACTCAAAATGCATACAAATGTGAATTAGCATAGGCAGTTGAAGCTGAAACATACTCGAGCTTAGAGTCAGACAAATAATTAGCAATACTGTCATAGGGACTGTTCAGTTTAAAAGGCAAGAGAGGCTCATAAAAAATCTCCAAGTGTTGATTCAATAAGAAGGCTGATGATGGGCCAGTTTCTAAGGACAGCAAGGAAAAAACCTGGCTCACATCATAAAAGAACTATAGCTTTTTATTATATTTCAGCAGCAGGGATCCAGACCGCAAGCATGGTGTGAAATTGATTCTACTAACAAAGATACATGTATATCAAACAATAATGTGTTGTAGTATACTACGTAATAGTCAATCATCACCTATGACGTACAAGTGGAAATGAAATTGCAGTGCTAAGCACTGGCTGACTGAATCGATTAATAGGATACAGTTCTAAGAGTACAGACATTCATTTTGAATGTCTGTACGTTGTATGCATGTTTCTCTGACTGGCCGAGAGCTGTTAATTGAAAATTGTTAAAGTAAAAAAAAAAAAAACAATACCACAGAACAGGGCGCATTTTGCAGATTTCATGAAGAGAGAAAAAAACACTGTATAAATGAAAACATGAACGCAGTGCACAGTATAACTTTACAAACCCACGTTTTCAGTGAAATCAAGCTGAGGCTATTATTAGTTTTGCAACCTACCTATAATAAACTAAACTAAACATGTATTAAATACTGAAGGACATTGTATCTCTCAGTGTACAGTCAGAGAAAAGAGAAACCACATAAAAATGCGCAGTGTATGACACTGTGAATACATTTGAGGCCTAATCATGTCACCTTTGAAATGCTTCATTGTCAAGCTACTTCACACTTACTCAGTTTGCTAGTTTTCACCCATGTTCATTAAGCACATATTTTTATTAATTCGAATTTTGCACTACAGGTACCCAGTCCGCCAAACTTTAAATCAGGTTCTAAGTTTATATTACCTTTTCTTTTAAGTACTCACAATTTTTTTACTCCCTAGATATTGTCCTTACCAGGTTTGTTGAATAGTGCTATCAAAGCACAATGCTATGATTCAGTAATTTTCCTGTATAGAATATGTTAATGAATAATGGTTTAAATAAGGTAATATATACATTTGGGACGTTTTCATAAAATTCATACAGACTCCCATTAGCCCTAATGCTTTGAAATACATTTATCAGTGAGGAAATTCTTTAATTTTTTTAGACTAGTAAATCTTTTTGAGTGACTGTCCTAAAAGACTGTTTATCTGTTTTATTTTTTCTCAATGATAGCCCTATCCTTTATTTATTTATTTTCTTTGTAGATTGTCATATAGCGCTAACTAGACCTGGGGGTATCAGAATGCTTTACAATAGAAGTGGACGAAAAAGTTACATTAGTTACATACGAGTAGATCCAAATAAATAGGAAAGGGTTGAATACACAACAACTATATACAATTGGCCAGTGATGGAAAATATATAAAAGAAGAATAGTAATAAAGCAGTTACAGGAGAACAAGAAAAACAAAAAACAGAAATGCAGGAAACGGTGAACAAAAAGAGTGGTGGGGGATGGGGAATTGAGCAAGTAGCAGGAATTAATTCAAGTCCCTGATACCAGCTACCAAAAAGGTTAACATCAGAGATCTTTTTCAAGTCAATTAGGCAGACCCTTAATCCGGTCACGGTCGTGGTATAGTAGCAGCAGGGGCTGGTTTCGCTCTCCGAGCTGGAGTGATCTGGCTGCAGGGAGGGGCATGTAGAAGGGGACAAAATGGCCTTCTCGCAACAAACCATCCTTACCGATAAAATATCGACGCGGTTTCCGATGGTGGAGACCATCTTGAGGTGTAAAACAGGTGGCCGATCCTTAACAAAGTCAGGCTGCAAGCGGCGTTCCTGCACACGAATTTCACCGCCAAGATGGAGGACTACAGTCCCAGTCGCATAGACCTCTATCCTTGAAATGGTAGCTAGCAGATCCAGTGGACACCAACCACAAATCAGGGGAGGAAGCCCAACTTCAGGGTGCTGGATTACATGGCACGGCAGTCAGGGGTAAGAGAGGTGGGTAAACGGGAACTCATTGCTCTCTCCCATTTTGTTAGGGAATCGCTCAGGGATACAATTGCGGCAGTAGCTCGGAGATTCTCTCGCCGCTTTGTCTGTTGGAGCGTCTTGGATGCAAGGTAGCTGCTACGGGAAGCGTAGAGAGAGGCAGTCATAGTGGGATGCAGAGCAACCGTGGCCAAATCTGGAAGGTAGGCAACGGCCGTGGATTACACTGCAGGGGTGATCCTAAGCCCATCTCCTCTCAGCTGCTTTTAGCAGCTCAACTGTGCATTTGGCCATCTTGCTAGATTATCCTTCTTTTCACATTCAGGCTCTTTCAAAACTTTTGTCAGTGAGGACTCAATCATGAGTCTGGCGGTCCAAGGACCACCAGACTCGTATTGACATGGTGGTGGCGGGCGAGTCACCGCCGCACATGAGGTCCGACCACCCTATCAGGACTCCGGCTGTTGGACTGCAATTTCACTGCTGCAGTTGCCATGGAACTGCCATTCCCTGACGGTCCCACGGCAGTCTGCGGGCCGCAATATGCTTGGTGGTGCCCTGGGGCACCAGCAAGCATATTACGAGTTTCTTCACCCCCAGCTCTGTCATGGAGGTTCTTCCTCCATAAAAGGCTGGAGATGAAGAAGGAAAGGGCCCCCTCTTCCCCTGTGCACAGGAGTGCATGCAGGGGGGCACATTTGTGCCCCTCTGTATTTTTGGAACGCCAGTTCTTGCACAGGAAGAAATGCATGACATGGTTCATTTCTTCCTGTGCCGGAATGTGCACTGACAGTCCCATGGCGTTACTGTTTCAGGCTCAAAATGAGCCTATTAAATAGCACCACCGCAGGACCACCAATCTGCCCACCTGCCAGACTACAAAAATCTTGTAATCTGGCAGGCAGACAGCGGCGTGTCTCGGCAGTGTAGGGGCGCAGTGGTGGCATACCGTCCAATCTCGCACCACCAAAACTCATAAAAGAGCCCTTTGTTTTCTAAACTATTCACTTGGGAGTCCAACAAGATCAAATAGTCATTAAACTCTGTATTATATTTTAAATTGTCTGTCTTCAGCAGATAATATCTATCTGTTTAAAATTATTTAGCACTGTAACTGATCCATACCAATTTTCCAGGATGATAACTGAATGATTAGATACATTTTTGATTAATTTTTTTCTATTTATCTAGTAATCAGCAGAGTCAAAGGAAAGCTCTTTTCCCTGAGTGCAAGTGGACCAAAACATCTAACAGATGTAAACCTTGTATTATATCCCTAATAACTTTTCTTAACAAATTTAATGCATCTGGACAACGAAAACTAAATTGGTCTATCTTATGGTTAAAATGAAGGTTAAAATCACTATTGGTGATATATAGATCTTCTAGAGTTCCTATATAATCAAGTAATTATTTAATGGTGTTGGAGATCATCAGAACGTAGACCATAAAGAAAGACTATATTAACTGTAATACCCTAGTTACTGATCTGTAATATAAGCCATTAGTGATGATTATTCAATCTGGCCCCTAAGAGGTCAATATCTAAACCACACCAAACTAGAATTACTATTCCCCTAATATTCATATTCTGATTAAAGAAAAACCTTTACCCATCCATTGTGAACTTAACAATTTCTAAAAATTAGGCCTGGGCGGTAAATTTCTTTCTGCTTGCGGAATTTACGATATTTTGACATTTTTGCGTTCCGCGGAGAGCACGAAAATGTCAAAACTTTCGCAACCTGCTGCAAAACGGAAGTATTTTTCTTGTTCGCGCTTTAAAAATGCATTCTCGCACGCGCGGTCGAGACTTACCGGGTCCCTGCGTTTGTTTTCCTATCCGTTCGCGCGCGCCACAAGATGTTGGATTGTTGGTAGCCGGTCAAACCATCCCACAAGAGTTTGCGATCGCGAACACGTCATTGTGATCGCGAACAGGAAATAAGCATCGTGAGCAAGATGGCCGAGCCCATTAGCGACCACATGGGTAAGTTGGAGATCTATTTCCCTGCGAGCACGCAAAACCACATCACTAACGGGCGGGAAAAGCAATCTACGCATCTTTGCGAAAGTTTCTCATGCTCGCGGAGATTTTGCACAATTTCACGACAATTTGCGAAAGTCAATTTTGCATAATCCGCCCACCCTTAATAAAAATAACAATAATGACTCCTAAAAAGCGCATTGTTAAACTAGAAAAGTGTGTTCCCCGCACTGAGCACAACTCAACATGGAAAAGGACAGAGAGAGGAACTATACCTGGAACAGCCATATTTTCAGTTTTTTCCGTGGGAGAACCTCTGAAGATTCCGAACGGAGAGAAAAAGGGAGAGCATTCCAGTCCTTTGTAGCTAGATAGCTAGAAGCCCGAGCCCCCATTCTGTCTTTATGAATTTTAGGGACTTTAATCAGATTGGTCCCGGCTGATCTGAGCTGGCGAAAGGAGGTATATGGGGAGAGTAATCCATGCAGATGGTTTGGGCCTTTGCCCTGTAAACTCCAGTGGATGATGAATAAAGCTTTAAAAAGGACTCTCTTTCCGACCGGTAGCCAATGCAGGTCGTCTGAGCCTTTCCCACAGAAGCTTCCTGGGTATTTTCAGAACCAGGTGGGCTGCCGCGTTCTGGATGCATTGCAGCCTATGCAGGCATTTTTTTGTTACTCTTAGGTAAACAACGATTCCATAGTCCAGCTGAGATGTTACTAAGGCATGGGCCAGGGTTTTCCTAGCTGAAGTGGAAGCACATCCAAAGTTTTCTGCAGCGTCTTTATAATGCCAAAACACTTCCCTGCCACTTTCCAGGTCTGAGCCTCAAAGAATAGATTGGGATCTAACCATATTCCTAGGTTTTTAACCTGATTACTCGGAATGGGTGTATGGCCTAATGTATGTGGCCACCATGCTGAGGACCATGGTATTCCCCACCACCAGGATCCCCGTTTTACTGCCATTTAGTTTAAGGTAGCTGTTAGTTATCCAGGAGGCCAAGTTCATCAAGCACAAGGAAAACTTGGCGGCTGCTCCGTCAGAGGTGTGAGACAATGACACTATCAGTTATGTGTCATCTGCATATGCCACAATGGTGATGCCATGTCGTTCCACAATCTCAACCAGAGGTGCGACATTTATATTATAAGGGTGGAGCTCAGAATGGAGCCTTGAGGGACCCCTTGCGACAGAGCTATGCTTTTAGAAATGTGTGAACGCTGTGCCACCTGGAAGCAAATCATCAATTTCAGTGTGACATTATCCAACCCTCCTGCTCTAAGACGTTGTAAAAGTAGATGGTGGGAAACTGTGTCGAAGATCAAACTCAGGTCAAGCAGGACCATGGCCATAGTCTGTCCTTCATCCGCGCACCTATGAATGGACGCAGTGGCAAGGAGTAACACTGATTCTGTAGAGTATGTCATTCTGCAATCCGATTGTGAGGGGTGAAGTAAGGTATGCTGGTTCACGTGTGCACCTAACTGCAAGTTCACCACTTTTTCTGTTATCTTAGAAAAGTAAGGCAGGATTGAGATTGGGAGCAGGTTTTCCAGCTGGCTGGGTTCAGCTCTAGGCTTTTTCAGTAGAGGGAGGACGATTGCCTGTTTCCAGGATTTAGGGACCACCCCCTCAGAGAAGGAGAGCTCAAGGAGTTGATGTATATATGGCAGTAGGATCTCCAGGACGTCTCCCATATTCTTAGGTGATGTAGAATCGGTAGGAGAGCCAGATTTAATACTGGTGGCTATGGCTATAAGGTCAACAAGTAAGGCTGGGTCCAATTTAGAAAGGCAGTTTGCGACACCCCCGTGGTGTATTCGGCTTGGCAGCTCCTCACATCCCGAGCCTCAGCAGGGAAGGTATCGTATATTTTAGCTATTTTTTCTGGAAAAATATCTGCAATTCTGTTGCACGACTCTGCTGAGTTTGTCATTGGAGTCTCTGTTCTCGCCAGTGAGGATAAATCTTTAAAAATTGGGAATCATTTTTGCGAAGAGCTCTCTGCCTGCTCCATTCTATCCTGTAGTAGGCAGCACAAGTTTTTTTGATGAGAGAGTGATAGTGCTTCAACTTCAGTTTATACAAAGTCTTATTATCCCTTGAGAAATCAGTTCTCCATTTGCGCTCCAGGTGCTTTGAAGGCTTTTTTGCTGATCTTAAGGTTTCATTAAACCAAGGTGCGGATTTGGTCTGCCTGCACGGGGCGCTATTGGTTTAGATTGCCACTGTGTCCAAGGCTTCCTCAACCCACTTATTCATGGATTTACATGCCAGATTAATATCCTTTCTTAGAGAAGGGCAGTTCTGCTGCAGGGCATGTGTGAAGTTTTCCAGGGTGAATCTACACCGTCTTCTATGTGGCGTTCCTAATCCTTTAGAGGCTGGAGGTAAAGTATTAGTTAACAGGATAGGAAATGCCACAAGGTGGTGGTCAGACCATGGGACTGCCCTAGGGGGTTCAATTGCCAACTCTGGACAGTTAGTAAAGATAGGGTCTAGTATATGCCCTTGTTGGTGAGTAGGGAGGTTAGATTTAAGTGTTAACTGCAGCGGTATCAAGTTCCTGACATAGGGATTGGGCTTCCTTCTTAGGTTTCTCATCAAAGTGCAAGTTAAAGTCACCTAGGACTATCATCTTCTTATAGCGTATTGAAGGTTGAATCCTTTACTCCACTAAGCTAGCTGTGAAATCAGTGGGCGGACCGGGCGGTCGGTAGAGCAGGAAGCCCTTCACAATTTGATTACCCGCTGTTGCTTCACAACTCTCTATGTTAGCCATGTCAAAAGTGCAGTGTAAAGAAAATGTATGGACCATGGCTATACCTCCCCCACGTTTGGTCTGGCGATCTAATCTAAGGATACCATAATCATGAGGGAGGGCTTCCAATATGTCAGGAGCGGAGTCCCCATTCAGCCACGTTACCATGAGGAATAAAACATCCAGCTGATGTTCTAATATACAATCGTACATTTCTTACTTGTGTTTGCTAAGGGACCTGCAGTTAGTCAGCATTAAGATGAGCTTTGGCCTAGTCCCCTGCCCTCCCTTACAAGTGCTTGCTTTTTATGCACAATGGGTACAATTCAAGAGAGTATCCTCATGACAATGTTGTGTTTACAAATATCAGGAACTGGGGGGCATAGATCATGTAGTTGCTCCCTGGAGTATGTTAGGTGTTGTTTTTCCCCTGAGCAACCAGGGTTTCTGGCCCCTAGCCACGGCCCGACAGAGACGGGCACATACGAGCTTGCCTTTGGTGCACCGTCGGCACGCCAGTGGGGCGACCATGCCTGCATGCGAATAAAATAGACGCTCGGCCAGCGCAACTAGAGTGCTGACTTCCTTGACCCCAGCGTAAGTGAGGCACAAGAGCGGAAGTGAGGAGTAGTCTGTTCCCGCCCTCCGCACAAATAGCAGAGCAGCCGCGTAGGACCGGGATGGGAGAACAGCGGGAGAGGATTTGAGCAGGTGAGGAAGAGCGCTGGGAATCACCCAGTGTTAAAGAGTAGCAGCAAGTGCAACTTAAAATTGGCAAAGTGCACGTTAAGATGAGCAAAGTTAAAACATGAGCAGGTTAAAAGCCACAGTCATGGCATTAAAATTGAACAACATATGCCAAATGCCTCGTAAGCCCCCCTGTCTGTACCTTCTTCAATTTGAGTTATGACCCCCAAGCGAACACTGCCACTGTCTGCTTCAAGCTGCGCGTCCATGCCTGCATGCATCTAAAATAGACTCCCGACCGGCACAACTAGAGTGCTGACTTCCGTGACCCCAGCGGAAGTGAGGCACAAGAGCAGAAGTGAGTAGTCTGTTCCCGCCCTCCGCACAAACAGCACAGCAGCTGCATCGGACCGGGATAGGAGAACAGCGGAAGAGGGTTTGAGCAGGTGAGTAAGAGCGCTGGGAATCACCCAGCATAAAGAGTAGCAGCAAGTGCAAGTTACAATGAGCAAAGTACATGTTAAAATGAGCAAAGTTAAAACATGAGCAGGTTATGCATTTATTGTGGAAAATTACTGCATACCATACTATAGGTAGATAAAGCCATATTTTATCCTCTTTTTAGGTTCTTCCTTAACCATTTATATTCCATGTACAAATCCTCAGCTTAATTTCACCTCGTTATGAGATGTGTTTTTCTTATTTAGCGCAAAGACTTAAAAAAATGACATTTTATTATTTGCATTTTAAAATAGTCTAAACAAATCAAAATTTACCAATCCCTATTTCATATGCAGCCTAATAGCCTCCACCTGCAACGCTTCCTTATATCCAACTCCCTTCGCAACAGAAATCCTCCCCCTCAAAATGTCCTATTCTAAGACTTTAATTGGGTCCCACTAGCCTCCACTCCAAATCCTTCCAAAAACAATAAATCTCAAGATCAACATGAAGAGTCTGAGAAATCGCTAACATCTGACAAGTTTTTGTCTGTCTCCTTCTAGGATCAATCACTCGGTTCCTTTCCGGCAGAATACAGCGAGTCAGACTGCCTCCGTTTCTCTCGGATCCCACATCTACCACCTGCAGAGTCCACCCAGGACCCTCCATCAGCTCCACCTTGTTCAACATACACATGGCCCCGCTCGCATCCATCGTCAGAACAGACAGACTCAACCTCGTATCATACACAGACGACACCCAACTCATCCTCTCTCTTTTCAATGAACTCAACATCTCCAAATACAACTTTCAAAAAGGAATGGAAGCAGTCACCAGGTGGATGAAGAACAGCTGCCTACAACTTAGCTCATACAAAACAGAAGTACTCATCATGGGCCCACACCCCGATGCCTGGAATGACACCTGGTATCCCCCTGCCCTCAAGAACCCACTCACCCCTACGGACCACACACGCAACCTAGGAATCATCCTGGACCACAAACTCATAATGGACAGCCAAATCAATGCTGTCACCTCCTCCTGCATCCACACCCTCCACCTCTTACGTTAGACCTTCAAGTGGATTCCCCTCAAACACAGGAAAACCATCACCCATGCCCTCGTCAGCAGCAGACTAGACTACGGCAACACACTCTACGTGGGGATCAACAAGAAACTCACCCGAAAACTCCAGAACGTCCAGGACGCCTCCGCCAGACTAGTCCTCAACCTACCGCACCACTGCCACATCACTCGACACCTACAGACACTACACTTTCTCCCTGTCTAGAAGACAATCACCTTCAAACTTTTCACCCATGACCACAAAGCCCTACACAACGCCGGACCCACCTACATGAATCACCGCTTCTCGTTCCACGAACCCCAAAGATCCCTCAGCTCAGCCCAGCTCTACCTTGCTATGGTACCATGCTTCAAGAAGACCAGAACAGGAGGTCGTTCCTTCTACCTCCTCATGGCCAAGACATGGAACACCCTCCCTCTAAACCTCCGACAGACACCAATTCTTGACAAGTTCCCGAAGTACCTCAAGACCGGACTCTTCGACGAATCAACCTGAACTCCCATGAGCTGCGTACTCCTCTCCCACCCCCCAAGCGTTTTGAAAGAGGTGAGTAGTTGCGCTCTACAAACATCTGATTGATTGATTTATTGATTGATTGGTTTCCAATTGAAGATGTTCCTCTGCATCACTTATTGATGAAAAGCTGAGCTTTTTATTAGTATGCTTCGCCTGTAGTTTTCCTGGAAATAACACTTTGGCAGTAGCCCAAATGTCTTTTAAATTTCTCTACAAGCTAACCCATCTGACACTGTCTCACATCTGTGTTTCTTGAAACCTCCAATCTTACAGTAAAGGGTTGGCAATGAAGCATATGACTAGAATCTCTGATAAAAGACTATTTGCTAAGCTTGGTAGGGCTGAAAATAAACTAATATCCTAATTGTTTTTTTGTCTACCTTAAGGAATACTTGCCTGAACAAGCCGTGCTCTCTTTATTTCAGCCTTACAATTCATGGAATTAGCTGTTTAGAAGGTTGAAATTGTTTGTTTATTAAATGTGCCATAAGCATATCTTTCCCGTTGCCTTTAAACTCAGTAATACCCAAAACGTGCAAATTATTATTTTAAGAGCAAATTTCAAGGTGCTCCTTCTTGTTTTTCATCAGTTTAAATTTCTGTTTGTTCTTTTTAAGGAAATATTATGCTTTTTTCTCCTGTTCATCCAACATCTGATATCCTAGCTCTAATTTCTACAGCTGAAGTCTGAATCCCTCTACTTTACTGTTACTTTACTGTCAAGCTTTACAATAGAGTCTTCAAAGCTATAAATCCAAACTCTCTCTGATTACCCTCACTCATTTGCACCAGATGTCTGCAATGCTATCTTGTATAGGGTCTAATAAATAGGGAGATAGACCAGCCTTTGAAAAAGTTAATTTAAATCTCTTTTCTAACTGTCTTGATGCATTATTAGTTGCATAATTTCCATTATTGTGATTCTGACTGTTATAGACTTCCTATACCGCAGTGTCAACTTGCTTCACATCTTATGACTTACAGAGACACTTACTGGGATTTAAACTATCACCTTTTACCAAATCCCTAACTGAGCTACGTTAGACCTGTCAGCCTGAAGGTGATCTTCCCCCAAACTGCTTACCTTGCTCTTCTATTTTTTCTGACCTAGTTTTTGCTGGTCTTAGGACTTTGAACACTTTACCACATCTAATGAGTATTAATGTGCATATGGTCACTTCTCCAAACATAGTAATATTGGCTTATCACCAACTGGCATATTTAATTTACTTTTACGACTTTAGTAAAGAAGCGCTACCTATGACCAGGGCCTGTAAATGAAAAGCTACAAGTTGACCTGCAGCACTAATTTGGCCACCCACCTATTATCCCTTTAACCATGTCTCAGGCCTGCCATTGAAGTCTGTTTGTTTGCAGTTTTAAACTGCTATTTCGACCTGGCAAAATGAACAGTTTGCCAGGCCCAAACCTTTCTTTCTAAAACCTAAAAGTCATCCTTAGGGCAGGCCCTGGAAAGACCACAGGGCAGGGTGCAATGTGCTTAGAAATGTAGGACATGTACTTTTACATTTTACATGTCCTGGTAGTGAAAAACCCTTAAATGTGGTTTCACTACTGCAGCTATCTTTCCCATAGGATAATAATAGAGCTTGCCGTATAACATGTTATCGTTGTAATTTCCAGACGGGAAGAGATAACCAGTTCATGTTCGGTGTCTCTGGAATCACAATATAAAATCCTGATGGTGAAGTTGGATTTTAAATTGCAATTCTGAAAATGCCACTAATAGAAAGTTGACACATTCCTGCCTTATCTATCTAGTGCCTGTAGCCTAACTCTGGTCACATGCCTGTGTGTAGCTGACAATTGGGCTTTGTGTATTCGTCCTAGACAGCAACACACAATAGGGAGCTTAGGTGTGCCTGCATAACTGGCAGGATGAGAGGGAGAAGCTGGGCACAAGCCCACTTACACCGGAATATGCTGTTTTCTACCTCCACACAAAGTGCTGCATACTCCCTCTAGTTAGTCTGGTGTCAGGACAGGGAACACAGGATTACAGGGAACATCAAAGGGAATCCTTTAGAAGCTTCTCCCTCTCTTCAAAGGCACAACTGGGTATAAATACTGGACCTCACACGCCACCACTTCAGTACACTTCTGGATCTATGGATAATATGCCAGGGAGAAGGACTGCTGTGCTGCTAAAGGACTACCACTCTACTGAACTGCACTCTGCTGGACTACTGCCTTGTTGTACTACTGCTTTTTGTGCTGACCTGCTGCCCCCTTGCTGGATGAGAAGGAATATACATGTATCTCTTGAACCCAGAGTGACTCTAAGGGCTAGTTGGCTGGCCTTCTGACCTGAAGCACAGGGACATAACAGGCTCCCAGCAACATTTCACCTGCACCTGGACTCTGCAATCTGTGAGTGGTGCCATTCCAGTTCAGGACCCTTGGAAGTGGGCTTAAGGTGCATACCAACATCTGTGGACCCAGCAAAAACAACACATCTCCTCTGCTGTGCAGCACAAACCTGAGCAGAACCAACACATTGGTGCTGCTGATGGATTGGACCCATTGCCAGGATCAGCATCACATCGCAGCTCTTTGGAACTGCTGCATTGCCCAAACTGCATGATGCTTCTTCAGTGCAGGCCTCATAACCCTCATCAATTGTAGCCTAGATGACAACGCCGGAATCTGCATTACAGTCTCACAGCTCTTCAGAACTGATGCATCACCCTGACTGCATGCTGCAGTCACAATATCAGGCTTCACATCACAAGCCCCAACGATGAACCCTCGACGATGATGCAGGACCTTGCATCTCAGCCTTACTGCATCTCGGACCAAATGCATCACTTTGACAGATCAACGCATCTTCAATGCGGATCCTTGCAATGCTCTGCAAACCAGGATTAAAGTATTGTGTTAAGCAGACCTAACTGGGCCTTTGTAGCTGGTCCATGCTCCATCACGGTTGGCCTAAACTTGTGAATATGCCCAGTTCAGGCTGACCAAATATCCACAGTTGGTGCTTTGCTTTTTGGTGGCATTTTTACTAAAATCTTTAAAAAGTAATCTCACCGGTTCTACTGATGATATTTTTGTCATTTTGGTCTTCTTCTATTTATTACAGAAAGTCCAATTTTTCTAACTCAGTGTGGGATTCTTTTTGTGTGGTGTTGTTACTGTTGAACTGTTTGAAGTGCTGCACAAATACCTTACACATTGCCTCTGAATTAAATGTGACTGCTCTGTGCCAAGCTACCTGAGAGATGGGCGCAGGTTAATTTATGTTAATTTGTGATTTCACCCTGAGAAGAATGGAGGTTGCTGCTTGAGAAGGGTTTCATCTCTCTCAACAAGTAACCCAATTTCTTACAAACTGCCTTAATTTCTACCTAGATTAGTAAGATCATATGATTGTAGTTAGTTAGATGCTTATAGCACTAGGTCAGACCTAATTTCAGGACCTTTTCTGTTGTGCTTAGCAATGCTTGTTAATATGTTTATGTTAGAACCCCCATGCTTTGCTGTGGTGCTCTCCAGCGTGGGGGATTCTAGGAATGGCAGTTGGTGGCTCTTGGTTGGTGTGAGAGCAGCGGTGGCTTGAAGAACCTACAATAAATACTTAACTGTGTTAACTTACCGAGTAATGTCTTCAGTAAGTGCAAGGACACAACATTGTTTTGGCGACAACTAGGTGAGCCACTGCAACGTTTCTCAGCGCATCTTTACTGGCGGGGATCCGTAAACAGCTTCAAGCACGACTTGAACACAAAGAAGGTGGAGGATCCGGTAAAAGACTGTTGTGAATTCATTTTACGATGTCTACCTCGACATGTTGGTGAGGTGAGCCAGTATTGAAGGTGAGTCGGCGCGCTGAGAGAATCAGTGCATGAGGTTTTCAAAGAGCATGACTGGGATTTCTCTTCTGCAACCTTTGTGCATGCCTGCATTTGTCTACGTAAAATATAAGAGGCTACAACGTTGAAAAATCGTGCCTCTGTGGCTGAATCCTGTCCATCAAGAGAAAAGTGGGCTGGTTGTTTTCAGATCATGAGAGCGCCTGCGCAGAAGAAAGTGACCTGACTTCTTTGTTTAAAAGTCCCGATTTCATGGTCATCATGCATTTGTGGTCTGTGACGTACATCAATGTCAAATTTGGCTGTTGGTCCCAGTTCACGAGCGCACCTGCGAGGGTGAATTTGACCTTACTGTACAAGTATTTCTAGTCTGCTGGACTACAACTGTCCGGTGAGGTTTGTCATTTTCCTCATTATTGTTCAACGGTGACACCTACACCTCTAAGGACTCATGCATGTCACAGCCGATGTTTCGTGATACGCACACCACAGTTTAAGCTTGATTTACATACATTTGCACTTTTTAGAGGTCAGTGGGCAACATTGGGAAAGCGGTGCTGCACACACCTGTTTTTTCATTCTGGTTTGTGACAATTTTTACAAGTGTGACATTTAGATTGCTTTCTGAAAATTCTTTATCTGCTTTTTTGGTGTTGCGCACACAATCTACAATTTCTTTGGGGTGTCATTAAAAAATAGGGTTTTTTTAAGCTTCTTGTCCTTGCTTTTGTTCATACTACATAAGTGGAGCTGTTTTTTAGTCTCACTTTTCTGGTGATATGCAGTCTGTCAATCCTTCACTACCTTTTTTGGAAAGCCGAGGAAATCCTCATATTCAATGAAGACAGTAGTTTGATGCTTTCAAAACGTATTTGGGGGCTATTGGGGCTTCGTGTTTCAGGGCTGAAAGGAAGAAGTGTCTTCTTCTTCATTCCTTAGGTTTAGAAGGTAGAGACGTCTACAAACATCTTCCTGATTTGGGGTTGGCTGAATGTGAAGTCGTTGACGAATATCAAGAAGCAGTGAAGGAACTTGCTATCAAATTTGATGTGCAACCTAGCTTAGTTGTAATAAGACATACATTTTTTAAGCGTGCACAGTCACAAGGTGAGAATGTTGATTCATACATAAGTGCTTTATGTAAACTCTGTGCTCAATGCCATTTTGGAGCATTCCATGACCAGTTGGTCAGTGACCAGTTTATTGCACATGTTGGGACGAGCAAAAATTGCTTACAATGGGTAATCCTGGCCTTGAAGAGGCTATAAAAGTGGCAAAAAGTGTTGAATTGGCACAACTGTCTAGCAAAGAGCTTAATGTGAATTGCACTCCAAAGGAGTCTGTAAATGCTATTGCTCCTTCTAATACTTCTAGCAGGACTTCACGCAAAGACAATAAGATAAATGAGAAAGTTGTTTTAAAAGAAAAAATATTTGTTTAAGATGTGGTTATGCCCCACATGGGAAAGACAACAGGAAATGCCCTGCCAGGAATGTTAAGTGTCACAAATGTGGCAAAATAGGACACTTTGCTGAAGTGTGTCAGTCAAATATAAATAAACCTAACAAGGTCAATTGCGTAATGGTGGATGAATCTGTTTGTGAGTGTGAACTCATCCAAAATCTACAAGATATGATTGTGGTTGTCACAGATGATGGTATTGTTTCTAGCGATCCGGCTTATTGTGTGGACCCCTATGTTGACGTGTTGGTAGGCGGTGTGTGCCTGAAGTTGCATGTGGATTCTGGTGCTCGCATATCTATGATTACCTATGATTTGTTCAAGAAATCTTGGGGAGACAGGCCCTTTTTTCCACCTGACAGGGCACCAGTTTCTTATGAGGGATGCAGAATTGATTTGGAAGGTTTCATTGAAGATGTGCTTGAGTTTAGGGGGTGTAGAATTCAGGGTAAAAAACATGTAGCTGTTTGTGGTTTAAATATTCTTGAATGGTACCACCAAGGACTTTTTGGCATGGTATTAAGACCTGGTACCAGCGAACAGGTTCTGGTCATCAAAGAGAATCCTGGTTCCATTTGTTTAAAACAAGAGTTTCCCAAAGTGTTTTGCTACAATCTTGGTAAGATAGTTGGTTTCAAGAACAGAATTAGAGTCAGGAAAGACGCTATCCCTGTGAAGCACAAGGTTAGGTCTGTGCCTTTTAGCCTCAGGTCGGATCTTAAGAAGGAATTGGACAGATTACACAGTTGTGGGGTTATTGAACCCATTAAATCTAGTTTGTGGTTGAGTCCTTTGGTGGTTGCCCGCAAACGTAATGGCGAAATACGCTTGTACATTGACCTTTGAAGTTTGAATAAAGAAATTTGGGTTGATTTGCACCCTCTTCCAAAAACTGGTGATTTGTTGGAGGAATTAAGGGGTGCAGAGTAGTTCTCTAAGATCGATCTTGCCTCAGCGGACCACCAAGTTCTGTTGGATGATGAGTCTCACCACTACACAGCTTTTAATTCCCCATTTGGTTCCTTTCAGTTCTGTAGAATGCCTTTTGAGCTTGCTTCGGAAGCCTAGTTTTTTCAACCCATAATGCAGACAATTCCTAATGATGTCAGAGGTGTTGCCATCTTTCAGGATGATGTTCTTATTAACATTTTCCTAATTAGATCAGGAGGGTAATTATAGTTTTCTTGCCTTTTGTTCACATTTGTATCATGAATTATTGCTTAATCATTACATTGTTCTATGGCATTTCTGGACATGGTCTGTTCAACAGTTGCTTTAGATGTTGAGCAATTGTGTGCAACATTTGCTTGATGCTTCTTGTTGCTTATGAGCAGAGAAAGATAATAGAAGGGAGTTTTAGTTCCATCAGCATTTATTCTTCTTTTCCTCTGCAGTCTAGTTGTAGAATGCTACTGTTTAGGTGGCTTTACACTTACATTTGTTGTTGAGCCAATTTTATGTTTTTTATCCCCTATATAATTACCCATGAAGTAATCAGATTTCAAATCATAATTCGGAAGAGAATATGGGGCACTTTATCAAAGTCATGAGTACTGAGTTGCTCATTTTTCACCAGCTCAATTCCTTTTAAAACATTTGACCCCCAAAAACGTCTAGACTCCCCCTGGATTGAAGTAGTCCCTGGCGTTAATTGTAGCTTTAAATTGATGTCTCTTTATCCCCTGAACATTTGATGTTAGGCTGGTTTAACTGATTCTTGACACCAAATTTCCTTTCATGTTTAAGCTGCCAACACATTTTTCCACAGCTAACCAATATGGACTGGCCACTGCTTTTTCCCGCTAGAAGTTCTTTATGTGTTTTTTGGTTGTTTGGTCTCCTAGCTTCAATGTTTGAAATGCCCAATGTCTCTCTAATGTTTTTAGCCAGGGAGAAGTTTCTAAAGTCATTAGCTGGGCGATGATTTTTTGTCTGCGAATACTGTGCTCTTCCTCCCCACTGAGCCATGATTTGGCAGTTGATAGTAAATTGTCATCATAAAAAAGTCTGGTAAAGAATTTTAATTACCAAATGGATAGGCACTGAATAGGCTAAAAGGTAGCTGCTGAGAGGATTTCTAATTTTAATCCCTCACCCAAACTATCTATTTCTTGTAGGGCAATACAGTAGCCCGTGGCTGGGGCCATAGGAGCTTGTTTGTATCTTTTTGAAGTGTTATTTACAAGTATTCACCCAACATTAAGCAGATACAGAATTCTTAAAAACATCTGAGATTTCCCATGCATGAAGATACAGCCCAAAGTTCAATACAAAATCACAATGACAACCATATGCATTAAAACTTATTTTTAAAAATGTAAACTAACAAGGCTAATTAACTCTTGTAGAAATCAATATAAAAAAATATCTTTTCAAGCCTCATCCACTGTAGTGCTTACATATAGCCAATCCTTCATCTGAATGTTGAAGTTCATTTACATCTGTAGTCTCTGAAGATTACCTTTTGAAGACATATCAACTGGATGCAAATGAAAAATAAAGCCAACAACTAACCAAAATATTTTGCCAACTACAGCAGCAGTTTAAACAGAACTGACTGCTTAAGGATGCACCACACTAAAGACAAGTGTACACGGAGGGATGGAGGAGGGCAGGGGGGCCACCTTCCTCCAGTCCCAGCAAAAACAATAATCCAGAAGCTCCTGCCTGGGCCTCTACCATACTAATTCTGTGTAAGCCAGCATCAGCATCTTAAGCCAACAGTCAACGCATGTAAAGCAATAAGAAGAAAAGAGCTCCCTGTGTGCATTTTATTAAAGTCTCTAACCCCTCGTCAGTTAAAATAGCAACTAGTACTATAGGAAAAAATGCCCCAAACTCTCTTGAAGTTGTGATAGAGAGTGTGGCTGTGGTAGCCTTCCTTATATCACTGACATCTTAACTGACCCCCCCCCCCCACCCTCCAACCCACTCCAAGAAGGAATTGGGTCTTGAAAGAAGAGTAACCCATAATTTCATTTCTAGCTAGAAAAGCATATATATTGCACAAAATAAAGATCCAAAGGTAAAAATTTAAAATATGTGTTCAGTTATTTTTACCTACATAAAATTGAGACTACCATGGTATGGCAATTATGGACAAATTTGGAGTAATTATGTTCACCCAGGTTTTTTAAATTGCTCCCCAAAATTCAGATTGATGGATCACTCTCCCCCCAAAATTAAAAAATAACAAATATATATATAAACACATGTATGTATGTATGTATATGTATATATATATATATATATATATATATATATATATATATATATATATATATATATATATATATATATATATATATATATATATATATATATATATATATATATATATATATATATATAATATATATATATATGTGTGTGTGTGTGTGTATATATATATATATTCACTGAAAAAACTATAGGTTTCAGGCACGTTATAGTTAGGAATTAACATTTAAAAAACCTTGAAAATTCACTGATTGTGTGTTTTTCTGAAAATTACATATGTTTTATATATGTATATCTCAAGGTCGATGGAAGAATAAATGGGTATATAAGTGTGTAAATGGATGATTTGTTTTTGAAAAATTGATTGTATAACTGACTGATTAAGTGTATCTTAGTGAATACATGGCTTAGTGAGTAATGTTTAAATAGGTAAATATCTGTATCAGTCTCTCACTTTGTGTATAAGTGGCTGCATGGGTTGGTGAGTAGCTACATGAGTGTCTATATAGGTTATTAGTTGGTTTTTTGAGTATCAGTATGAGTCTCTGTATGGTTCGGTGGGGGGTATTACGTAGTGCATAGGTGCATGAATGAGTGACTCACTGTTTGTATGTGTTGAAGACAGCATGTGTGCAGGCCTGTATGGGTGGATGAGTGTGTGCATGGGTGTGTTAGTGAGTGAATAACTGTCTCAATAGTGTCTTTATGAGTAACTACATATGTTTTAAACTAGTATATGTGACTATTGGTGTGTATAAGTGAGTATATGTGAGAGTGAGAGATTGAAAGAGTTCCTGTATGAATAAGTATGTGTTTCTATAAGTGATTGTTTAAAAGACTAAGTATGTGTACGTTTCTGTAGGAAGTAAGTGTGGTGGTGTGTGTATAACTGTATTTGCAAGTAAATGGATGTTTGATTCTTTATTAGCATGAGTGACTATGTCTGTGAGTAACTCTATGGATGAGTGGTGTTGTGTAACAGGATGTATAGGTGTATGAGTACATATGATGACTGAGTACATGTATGAGTGACTGTATAGGACTGTTGGTGAATGAGTGGATGTGTATGTGGATCTTAGAATTACTGAATAGGTTGTTGTAACTGGTATTGGTATGTCCATTGTTTTGAAAATTTTGTCAGTATCAAAGGTTATATTAGGGGGAGAGGAGGTCTGCCACTTTATCACAAGGATGATGTCATCAGTGATGTCATGAGTGATGTCATTTGAGATGTCATCAGTGATGTCATGAGTGATGTCACTGACCATGTCATGAGTGATGTAATATGTGACGTCATCAGCAGTGCATTGCGGGCGCGCGAGTTATAGTTAGCTGAACTAACTATAATGGGGGAATTTCAATGGTTTTGTACGAGTGAAAAGTCCAGCTAACTATAACGCCCCTGAAACCTATGGTTTTTTCAGTGAATTTCTAAGGTTTTTTAAATGCTAATTCCTAACGACAAAGTGCCTGAAACCTATGGTTTTTTCAGTGAATTTCAAAGGTTTTTTAAATGCTAATTTCTAACTATGCCTACAGAGATAGGACATGTGAAAAAAGAAGAAAAAACGCACAGAAAGAAAAAAAAGAAGTGCAGAAAGAAGCAACAGAAGTCCTCAAAGACGAAGAAAAGTGCAGGAAGAAAGATAACGTGCAGAAAGAACAAACAGAAGAGCAGAAAGAAGCCTTGTTGCAAAATCATCCTGTACCCTTTAACTTTTTAAGACGGATACTGGTGGTAACTGAGTCTGACTAACCAGTCCTAGAGCCAGTGCTATGTTAAAAGACACTCAGAATACAGTGAAAACACCTACATACACTAGAGAACACTATGCTTTGGGGTTGCCCTGTGATTAGCATGACCTCCTCTGTAAGCCCCTAGTATATAATAGGGCAGGGGATTAAAACTACCTCTTAAAACGCGCCACAGGGCGTGTTTGCACACGTCACCTCAGGCCCCGTCCCCTCCCTTCACCACTGTGTAAACGCACCCTGTGGCCGTTTTTAGTTGGGAGATTAAGTTCATTTGAATCCTGATGGTCCCTAGGGTCCAACTAGCCCACTAGGTACCTCCAGTAAGCGCCACAGAGCTGCATTGCAGAGAGGTGTAAAAAGTGGCACGGCCTGGACCACCTCTCTGCAACGCAGCTCAGTGGCGCTTACTGGAAGCACCTGGTGGGCTAGTTAGCCCCCAGGGGCCCTCAGGATTGAAGTGAGGAAATCTGAATTTTGTGATCAGTTATGTCCCCTATCGTAGACCCCAACGGCTCCATGTGCATGCTATAAGTACATGTAAGTTCCCTCCTGCTCCAGTTTTGAAGACGCAAATATATGTGCGTCCACCGTCAACATGTCCTCTTTCAGATCCGCCATGAATGGGTCAGATATTCCTTTCCTAAGTATGAAAGGCCACCGACTTTATGTGGTTCACTTTCCACATTTTACAGATTCAGGCGAGTAGGCCCGAATTCTGTCATCAAGCCTTTTCCTGCCTTTTGCCTCTGAAAGCTCCAGTCTGAGCCTGCATCTGTATCCATGAACTTTGTCCTACTCCCTGCGCGGCTAACGGTGCCTGATCCAGCCCGTCGCCTGCCAAAAACTGTATTTCACCTTCAAGATTATCTCCTCCGCTCCTCATCCGATGCATTCCTGTCTAGTAGTTTAGGTAAACATTCCTCTAGCTACCGCGCAAAGGGCCAGGCCTCGCTGTCCTAATGCAAGTAATTCATAGCCCTGTTACCATGGAATATTCCTACCCCCTCGCATCTAGTGTAGACACTTAGACGCTTGTACACGCACTAACAGTCAGTATAGTCAGTATAGAATAGATTCTATCCTAAGAGACCTCTCTTTTCGGATAACACAGTTCTTTAAACATAGGATATTAGATATGATTTGGGATTAGGTTGACATAACCCCAGACTTCTGTCTCCACATGTAGAGCTAAATGTCAAGTCCCCTTCACCCTCTAGTTGCACGTCAATCACACGTCATGCGGCTGCGCGCGCATCTCTGCCAAATATTTCTGCTGACATTGCAGGATTCTCTTATGGATCCACCCACTTGTGACATCATGTATGATGACGTTTATTGAATTACGCCCATGTATACGCCTCTATTAGCTACGTATGCACAGTTTATCTGTATTATCAGCTGTTACGCCTCTTGCATCTGTTTTCACTGTAATGTATTTTCTATAAAACTGCCTATCTGTCAATAATATATGCCCCTCCCTTCCTTCCTGAACTTTCGTGGTGATGGAATAGAATGCCTACAATTCGAATTGTATTCCTTTGTATAGGAATAAAGCCTTTTAAAACCTCTAATACCACGGATTCTGCCTCTTATATTTACTGAGTTATTCTTGATAGACTTTACCGCATAAAAAATAGTACCAGTAATGAAATATTTACCACATAAATTGGCGCCCGAACAGGGACACTTTCTCAACTCACGCGCCGGCGGTGCGTTGCAGGCCCGGTCTCCTGCCACAGCTGAACGGACAAAAACGCGTACCTGCAGGATTTCCTGTATCTCCCTCCGGCCAAGCGGGGACGACTGAGGCTGCGATCAACACCCAGACGAGGCGGTGAGAAGTGCGAAGTATCCCGACCAGAGCCTAGCTGAGAGAGCAAGATCCGAGGTATACAGAGACCCGCCAGGTTCCGAAGTTCTGAGTCCAGTCGAGTCGAGTCCAGTCCGGTCCAGTTTCAGTTCCGTTCCGAGGCCTTCCGTTCCGAGCTACCCGGTGAGTACCATTACCGGGGAGGCATTTAACGTGCACATAGTCTGTGCCGGTCAAGACGGGTTTGGGTACACAAATCCGGTCTGCACTGTTTCAGCAGTGTATCTGTACTGTTTAGCAGTATATATAGTATGTTTTGCATATAAATAAGTATAAATAAGTATTATCTAGTGTCAGTATTATGTCAGTAACTAGTTTTCTATTAGTTATCATTGTTCGTAAAACTGTTAAGTGTTAAATGTTTTAAATACGTTCTATATATTGTGGTGTGAATGACTGTTCATTATTGTGTTTTCTTGTATAAAGTGTGTTCTAGTAATAAGGTCTAAAGATGCCGCTCTTTTCGAAACTAAGACAGATCAAAACTAGAAAAGGTGTACTCGAAGAAGCTGTTCCCATCCCACCTAGGGACACTCCAGGGTACTTTATGTATCATAAGCATGGCCTAGATGCCGTATTATTTCTTGATTTATGGGTGGACTACACCAAAGAATTACCAGAGAGTCAGAGATGGCCCGCAGCGGGGACCTGGGATGCAGATTGCATCATGAGAGTAGAAGAAGAATTATGGAAAAAGAAAGCCAGACAGTCACAGAAAGATGCCATTGAATTATGGCGTAAAGAATCATATAGACGTACAGAAAAAGCACTCAGACAGGAAGAGAAAGGTAGAGAGAATTCAAATAAAACCCGAGAAAATCTATTACTTGAGGAAGGTACCCGAGTAAAATCAGAACAAGTAGATAAACAAAGAAACGCTCTTATGAATGGTATGTATCCACTTCTGGCCGAAGGGTTACCTAAGGCTACCCCGGAAATACCAAAAGATTTAACTCCTCCATTGCTCCCGATAAAAGCACATCCCAAAGCACATCCCAAAACAGCAAAAGACGTTTTTCTTTCCTCCTATTTAGATGACGCAGCTCCCGAGTATGCTAATGCCATACCACCCACTCCGCTTGCCGATGGTGTTCTACACCAAGAGCATTCGTCTGTATCCCCGCAACTACAAACTCCTACACAAGTTCCCACAGGTTCGTCCGTTTCTACAGTTTTTCCCGCATCTACAATCTCTATCCTACGCCCAACGAATCCTTTCGTGCCTAGCACCTCAGAAGGTGCTACAGGAGGTACGACAGACATGTTTGCCACACCGCCGCGAAATAAACAGACCCTTAGAGATTTAGCACTCCAACGTACACCCCAACTAGCGACATCCGACATGTTTAAAGAACAGCTTGTGGATTGTAGATACGACCCAGTACCAGGTAGACAGGATAAATTGCTCATATCATCACTACGTATAAGACGAGCTACATTATATTTAATGACAATACCAGGAATGGATGAACACCTAGACGAAATATATCGCTTTGTCCAAACAGGGCAAGGTCCAGAAAGTATTAACGAAGCCATGGAATACCAGAAAGTGGATGTCCAAAGACAACTACTACGTTTTTTCATAAATTGTGTAATTAGGAATCAAGACAGACCTGGGGCAGATCACGATACCATGCAAAGACTTGCCAAATGGGGTCAGAACATATCAGAAGAGAAACATGATAGACAGGCGTGTATAATCGCCATGTGTCGAAAGATCCGCAAGGAAGTAGAACGAATACATAAAGAAAGGCGAGAAACAGACAGAGTAGAATCAGAAGAAGAGGAGGAGCAAGAATCAGAACAATTAGATACGATAGCTTATGTAGGTAGAGGAAGACCCCATAATAATACTAGAGGCTTTAATGATCCGATACGTCCGATACGTCCAGAATATAATAGACATTTTCCAAACCCTATGTTAAATACAAGATCCCCTGAACACCTATTCCAAGCCGCTGATAAATTACTCCGAGATCGAAGGGGGTACCACATGCTCGATTCCATGGACGAACAAGAATTAGCCAGGTCAGCAGTACAATGGGCTGACAGTCCCGGCGAATACAATGATGATGCACTTGCACACACGTTTCTGAATCTTGACCCATATGAACAGCGTTTAGCTAGTATATACATGATTCAACACCTCCTTATATTATATAAAAGCCAACACTCCGATCCAGGACCCTTACCTGACATATTGACAGAACTACTCACGAATATATGGAGAGGGTCAGGTACTGATTTGATTAAGGAAATTCTAGAATCCCGAAACCAATATTTAAATTTCGTATGCCCAGAACACGTTCCAGTTCCCATTATGGGAAGAAAAATGTATCACATAGATAGACAGAACCCGTTACGCGAAGTGCGCCCAATCAGAGGTGCCGGTGATAATTTTACACGCGTATTTGTGTACACGCCTATAACTAAACTGGAATTATTAGAAATGAAGAAAGTAGTACCCAGCCATGACAAGGATCCAGCAGGTTTCCACCGTGAGATAAAAGACATGTTACTCATGGGAGAGTATACCTACCCCGATATTATGAAAATATTAAAAGTCCTATTACCCGCCGGTGTTTATGAGAAACTCAAAGAAAAGGAATGGGAGGTGGGAGACCAAAAGATAGATTGGACAGCATTAGAAAACGAAGAAAAGGCCAGAGCTGCAGGAGCAGGGCTTGGGGAAAAGACTACAGCACTAGCAGGATTACTAATACAGGTACTGCCACGTTTATTAACTACGAAAAAGGAAGACTGGGGTGCAATCTCAGCCTGTAAACAAAAGCCAGATGAAGACACTAGTGATTTCTATTCCCGATTTGAAAAATGTTTTTGTATAAATAGTTGCATAAAAGCCAGTAGCGAGTCGTATCCACAGCTGTTTGTGACAAAATTAGTTGAAAATTCTCTGCTACAAGTCAAGAATAGAGTATTGAAGTTCGAAAGTACCTGGCAAGGTAATACCCCATCACAGATGTTACAGATGTTACAATATCACCACAATAGAATTAGAGAAGAACAAGAACACGAACAAAGACGTATGAAAGATACAAAAATGAAAATGCTTGTTGCACAGTCAGTTCCAGCCGATAGTCATCAAAAGGGTGATTCCGCAGGTCCTGCGAAAGGGACATGCAACTATTGTAAACAACCAGGTCATTATATACACGATTGTCCAGTCCTGAAACATAATATTGCCACAGGTAGAACCCATGAAAGACCCCGTCCACCTAGACAGGATCAGAATCAACAACAAATCCCTCAGCATGCACAACAGGCAGCTCCACAACAGATCGTAGCACCACCACAAGCGCAGCCTATTGCTGCAACACAAGCAACGACACAACAAATGTATCAGTACGCACAAACAGATTATCCCGATTATCAGCGATAATCATGAGATAGCCTAGAGAGGGAAGTTGGCTTACCCCTTATTGAGGTTCCTGTAGACCAAGAGGGACCTTATGTACATAGTGAACTATTAGGGGAAGACAGAAAGTTTTTACTTGATACAGGGGCAAGCAGAACAACTATAAGACGCAGTGAAGTTCCAGGGGCACCCCTCTCAGGCTCACAAAATATTTCCCTTGGATTCTCAGGAAAACCTATAATAAATGACGTAACACAACCTCTTCCACTTACAGTCGGTCAATTGACACGTACTACAGATTTATTGCTTACTAAATCATGTCCAGAAAACTTGTTAGGCATAAAAACATTGAAAGCTCTAGGAGCCATAATATGTTGTTCTCCGGAAGGAGTACGACTATTTTTACGTGACTTTAAAGGTCACTACGTATCCAGAGACATGGATCACCGACTGCAGAATTTACCTACACATTTATGGGCACAAGGCCCCACTGATGTCGGTTGCATGAACATTACCCCATATCGAGTTACACTGAAAACAGGAATAGTACTACCACGAATGCGACAATATAAGTTACCACCAGATGCTGTAGTGGCTTTACTGCAAATCATTGACGAGCTCATTGCACAAGGAGTGGTTGTCGAAACCGACTCCAATGTATGTAATTCCCCGATAATTCCGATTCTTAAAAGAACGGATCCAAAAGCACCACCAGTATATCGATTAGTTATTGATCTGCGCAAATTAAATAAATGCATTGTACCACAATACCCTGTGGTCCCAGATATCTCTTCATTACTCACAGCTATTGACTCAGAAGCAACGTTCTTCACTGTAATTGATCTCAAGAATGCTTTCTTTAGTGTCCCAATTGATCCGGAAAGCCAATATCTGTTCGGTTTTAGTTTAAATGGACGAAGTTTTAAATTCACACGCGCACCTCAAGGATTCACAGAAAGCCCCAGCATCTATAGCCAAGCATTGAAACGAGAACTTGACAGTATACACATGCCAGTTAACACTGCCTTGCTTCAATATGTCGATGATCTGCTGATCACCGCCCGAAGCGAACCTGAATGTGAAAAAGCGTCACTGACGGTTTTGAAATTTCTGGCCGACAAGGGGCACAAGGTGTCCCCTTCTAAGCTGCAATTCCGTGTCCAGCGAGTTGTTTACCTTGGGCACTCGCTGTCCAAGGAGGGAAGGCAGCTTACACCCGACCGCATCCAGTTAATTGCTAACATGCCACCACCCAAGACACAAAAGGAGGTGCGGGCTTTTATAGGCCTCACTTCATACTGTAGGCAGTGGATCCCTCAATATGCATTTCTAGCAAAACCACTCATCCAGTTGACAACACAGGAGGCAGCCACATCGACTGTCCTCCCTTGGACTCAAGAACATACACACGCCTTTGAAAGCTTAAAGAAAGCTTTATGCCAAGCACCTGTCCTAGCAACACCATGTTACAGTAAACAGTTTACACTCTTTGTTACAGAACGCGAAGGTACTGCTTTGTCAGTACTCACTCAGGAACAAGCAGGATCACACAAACCATGTGCTTATTTCTCTAGTACATTAGATCCAGTAGCTCAGGCTCTTCCTGCGTGCCTGAAATCAGTGGCAGCAACAGCTTTAGCAATCAGACAAAGCGATGCCATAGTGTTAGGACACCAATTGACAGTACAAGTACCACACGCAGTAGAGGTTCTTTTGAACCGCACACAAACACAACACTTGACTATAGCGAGACTCACCGGTTACGAATTAACATTGTTTCAGCCACATATAGAAATCAGACGTTGTAATACGTTAAATCCTGCCACACTGTTACCAGTAGGCGGAACAGATCCATTGGCACATGATTGTGTCGAAGTCATTACTATCTCGACGAAACCCAGACAAGACTTGACAGACATCCCTTTGTCAGATCCAGACTTGACATTATATGTAGATGGGTCATGTATGAGAACAAGTACAGGAGAGTTAGTGGCCGCTTACGCAGTCACAACAGACACCGAAGTCATTGAAACAAATTGTATTAACACTTTGTCAGCTCAAGCAGCAGAGCTCACCGCTCTGACACAAGCCTGTATTCAAGCCACAAATAAAAAAGTCAACATATACACAGATTCACGTTATGCATTCGGAGTCGTCCATGACTTCGGCGTACTGTGGCGAGAGAGAGGTTATTTAACTTCTCACGGTGCCCACATCCAACACGGACCCCTCATTCAAGCCCTATTAGACGCGATTCATCTACCTACTGCAATATCGATTATGAAATGCAAAGCCCATACAAAAGTTACCGATATTATTTCTCAGGGTAATGACCTAGCTGACAGAACAGCTAAACAGACTGCTCAGAATCAGACTCACACACCTGACATGACAAAGACAATAGTCCTGACACCAACACATTGCATGACAGTTAAGGATCCCGCCCTTGATGTAATTGACATACAGACACATGCTACACCAGAAGAAATAAAGAAATGGACTGAATTAGGAGGGATCCAAACGGATCAAGGATGGATGACGAAGGAAAAATCTATATGGTTTCTTCCCGACTCAATGGTCCAAGTCATCATTAACACAATACATAGTCCAGCGCACCTAGGAGAAAAAGCTATGCTAGACAGCATTCAACACATTTGGTTCAACAAACACTTGCGAGCCGCAGCTAAACAAAAAGTTCGTACCTGTATGATATGTTGTCAGTTTAATCCAGGTAAAAGCATCCCCGTAGAGCAGGGTGGATTTCAAACTCCCGATCATGCTTTTGAAGTCCTCCAGATGGATTATATCCAGATGGAACGATGTCGAGGATTCAAATATGTTCTCGTAGTTGTCTGTGCTCTGTCCCGTTGGACAGAAGCATACCCGGTTTCAGATTACACTGCCCCGACTACTGCCAAACAGTTAGTTCGAGAATTCTTCCCACGGTACGGTTTACCACGTGTTGTCTACTCAGATAACGGCCAGCCGTTCTCATCCGAACTAATGAAACACGTTTCCCTTCTATTAGGCTACCAATGGAAATTTCACTGTGTCCGACATCCCGAGGCAGCAGGTCTCGTGGAACGCCATAATCAAACTCTGAAAATTAGATTGTCCAAAATATGTAGAGAAAAAGGAGTCGATTGGATAGTAGCCTTACCAGTTGCGCTCTTTTACATGAGAATGGTAGCACATTCTCGAACAGGGCTATCCCCGTACGAGGTGGTCTTCGGTAGACCACCAAATATGTGGGGGACGCCTATACCTCGCAAAATCACTGATGTTGACTGTAATATGCTGACAGATTACCTGGCTTCCTTGATGTCTGCACTACAATCTTGTCGTTCACAGGTATCCGCAGCTTTTCCCGACAATACTGAGGTGAAGCCCCATGACGTGGTTCCTGGGGACCTGGTGCTGGTCAGGAATTTTGACCGGAAGACCCAACTGGATCCTAGGTGGAAGTCACCGAAGTTAGTTCTACTCACTACAAGGACAGCCGTGAAGATCGAGGGACGGAAAGGGTGGTTGCACTCGAGTCATATCAAGAAATTTTATGGACTACCATCCAGTGTAGATACTCAACCCTGTATTCCCTCACAGACAGACTCAAAGCTCCCCTTGGCTGAATTAACAAAACCAGAACTTTACAAACTAAAATTGAGGTCTAGTAAGTCAGACAATTTGATTGTTTAAGTCCTCTCCAAGGTGAATCGGTTGAATTTGTCTCTGACATGTATCCTCTAGACCGGAATAGAGAAAGAAATCATCAGATGCAGCTTAAAAAGCATGCGTATTGTAAATCATTTCGTAGTCACTGCACAGTAACATTATTAATTTTGTTTTTTCTAAGTCTTCTGATCATCATTGTCAGCATATTTTTGCACATGTATTACCCTATTCTTAAACGTGCTTACAATATAACTGCAGAACATTCTTTTAGCGAATTACCTCCGCATGAGTTGTCCTATAGATTTGCGCTGCGCAACAACACATTCATTAGTATGCTACATCATTCCCATCAAACCAGCAATGCCACAAATTGTTGGATATGTGGCCGACTCCCTCCCTATCAGAACTATAAGGGAGTTTTGCCCCTCTTTCCCTATCCGTTCACACACAATGGCTCCTGTGGAGCATGGTTTAGTTTGATTAATTCCCTAGATTCAAATTCCGCAGTTTATCAAGACAACTGGGTATGGGGAAACCTGAACTTAGTTTTGCTTAAAGTCTGCTACCCTAACAAGGAGGGACTTCCCAAAAGAACAGGAACTGATCTAGAAAATGAAGTATATGGATTAGGTAATTTTACACTTCACCTTATGATCCTGAACGTTGAATCTGAAGCTATACCAATCTTGCCCGCCATGTCAGTATTCCCAGTAAAAGGGGAATTATGTGTAAGAAAGAATGGTTCCATACACATGGGCCATAGTAAATGCACCACTGTAATAAAATTCAGTGATCAAGGCAAGTCTACATTTAGAGCTTCTCGCCATTCCTACTTTATATGTGGCCAGACCGCATATATATGTCTGCCTCTAGATTGGGATGGTACTTGTTACATAGCATTCCTTCTGCCACCTGTTTTCCTAGCTCCTCCTGATTATCATAGAAATACTCATTTAGTACACAATAGACAGCAGAGAGATCTCCCAATTGTCGATTACACTGAAACAGCATGGGAAAAATACACAGATTTCAATAAAGGTTTCTTTCCCTATATAGGTACAGTCACTAATAGTAAGTTGATACGTAGATTAACCAGAACCCTTGAAGCAGTAGTGAACGAAACTATTTCCGCCTTAGGCAATTTAACAGAAGAGCAGTCTGCTATGCGGATTGTTGTGCTTCAAAATCGTCTTGTCCTTGACGTCATCCTGGCCGATAGGGGCGGAGCTTGTAGGGTCATCGGATCAAGTTGCTGCATTTTCATACCAGAAAATTCGCCGTCAGTATATAAAGCCATAACTCGCCTTCATAAGATTGTAAGCCAGATACACCAGAGTCCAGGCACCTGGACTTGGTCCGGTTGGTTCTGGGGCGTGTTGTCAGCCTGGGGATGGAGAATCCTATCCTTCCTAGGTATTGGCTTTCTCATACTATTCAGTTGCTGCTTATGTCTACAATGTGGGCCAGCGATTTGTGGTCTGTGTGCCACCTCGTGTATCCCACATCCAAGTTTTCGCTCAAGATCCCGGAAGAAGAAAGAAGAACAAATGATGCTATATGAACAGATCGATGGATTGATGAAGATCGATATCTCCTGAGGGTCCGTAGGGGACAAGGAGGGAATGAGGAAATCTGAATTTTGTGATCAGTTATGTCCCCTATCGTAGACCCCAACGGCTCCATGTGCATGCTATAAGTACATGTAAGTTCCCTCCTGCTCCAGTTTTGAAGACGCAAATATATGTGCGTCCACCGTCAACATGTCCTCTTTCAGATCCGCCATGAATGGGTCAGATATTCCTTTCCTAAGTATGAAAGGCCACCGACTTTATGTGGTTCACTTTCCACATTTTACAGATTCAGGCGAGTAGGCCCGAATTCTGTCATCAAGCCTTTTCCTGCCTTTTGCCTCTGAAAGCTCCAGTCTGAGCCTGCATCTGTATCCATGAACTTTGTCCTACTCCCTGCGCGGCTAACGGTGCCTGATCCAGCCCGTCGCCTGTTAAAAACTGTATTTCACCTTCAAGATTATCTCCTCCGCTCCTCATCCGATGCATTCCTGTCTAGTAGTTTAGGTAAACATTCCTCTAGCTACCGCGCAAAGGGCCAGGCCTCGCTGTCCTCATGCAAGTAATTCATAGCCCTGTTACCATGGAATATTCCTACCCCCTCGCATCTAGTGTAGACACTTAGACGCTTGTACACGCACTAACAGTCAGTATAGTCAGTATAGAATAGATTCTATCCTAAGAGACCTCTCTTTTCGGATAACACAGTTCTTTAAACATAGGATATTAGATATGATTTGGGATTAGGTTGACATAACCCCAGACTTCTGTCTCCACATGTAGAGCTAAATGTCAAGTCCCCTTCACCCTCTAGTTGCACGTCAATCACACGTCATGCGGCTGCGCGCGCATCTCTGCCAAATATTTCTGCTGACATTGCAGGATTCTCTTATGGATCCACCCACTTGTGACATCATGTATGATGACGTTTATTGAATTACGCCCATGTATACGCCTCTATTAGCTACGTATGCACAGTTTATCTGTATTATCAGCTGTTACGCCTCTTGCATCTGTTTTCACTGTAATGTATTTTCTATAAAACTGCCTATCTGTCAATAATATATGCCCCTTCCTTCCTGAACTTTCGTGGTGGTGGAATAGAATGCCTACAATTCGAATTGTATTCCTTTGTATAGGAATAAAGCCTTTTAAAACCTCTAATACCACGGATTCTGCCTCTTATAATTACTGAGTTATTCTTGATAGACTTTACCGCATAAAAAATAGTACCGGTAATGAAATATTTACCACAGAAGGGGAATTATTTCCCCAACTGAAAACGCGCCACAGGGCGTGTTTGCACACGTCACCTCAGGCCCCGTCCCCTCCCTTCACCACTGTGTAAACGCGCCCTGTGGCCGTTCTAAGAGAGATTAAGTCCCCTTGAATCCTAAGGGTCCCTAGGGTCAAACTAGCCAACTAGGTACCTCCAGTAAGCGCCACAGAGCTGCGTTGCATAGAGGTGTAAAAAGGGGCGTGGCCTCAGAATACCTGTCTGCAACGCATCTCCCTGGTGCATACTGGAGATACCTGTTGGGCTAGTTGGCCCTCAGGGACCCTCAGTATTGAAGGGGAAGTAATTCCCCAACTTACAACTGGCCAGGGGGCGCGTTTGCAGAGTGCTGCAAGGAGGGGGCGTGGCCTCCGGCGCGATGCTGGTCTTTTATTTATTTTATTTTTTTAAGAAGGAGGGCTGTGTGGCCCCCCTTCTTTTTCTAATTTATTGGCCCTAGGGACCCTATCCCACAGGGGCTGCACCCTCATTTTTTTTGTTGAAAAAAATTAATTTGGCCCTCCCAAGGCCTTAATCGGGCCCGGGGACCCCAACCCCCGGGTCATGGCCTTTTTAAAAAAAAAATCTTTAGGAGGGGGCTGCGTTGCCCCCCTCCTCAGGCCACTTATGGCCCCAGGGACTCCATCCCCCCGGGCCGGCCTTTGTTTTTTATTATTTAAAAATATATATATTTATAGAAACACCTAGGACATGCTGGACAAACCGTATGTACCTATCAACATGAAGATTTGCGTGATATTCATTAAAAGGCGACTATGCATACAATGAATCCACGTGGAATGTATTTACACCACTAGTGAAGCTCTGACGTGTCTGACGCCCTACAGTGCCTAATACCGGCGCCCCCGCCGGAGGGAACTCTCCAAGTAGTTGTCGTTTATTTATACAAACATGGGTAGCTATTGACGAGCAGATTTCATACACACGCACACCAAGCCATTCAAAGGGGATTCGACAAAAATTCGACCAAACTATGCAAGAAACCCCCCTCACGGTTAATAAAACACACATCCACCGCCAGATGTGTAATACTTTTTATTTTGCTCTCTGGAAAGGAGACGAACCTCCGTTGAGAGTCACAGCGTGCTCCTGGCTGAGCCAAATGCTGTGTTACACCCACCAGTGCCCGCCAAATGCCTCACACCTCTGTGTTGTATTCCACCAGCTAGTGCGTATGCTATGACACTCTCTAGCCCATGTGCACTGTAACACCACCCCATGAATATGTCATGCCACACTTGCCTTCGCACGGGTTATATTGCCCCATCTAACGTGCCTTCCTTGATGCCTATGTTATAACGCACAGCGCTATGCCATACATATTACAATCTGGGATCCATATCTTTGTCACAGTGCATATGCAACATTACACTCCCCAGCACATATTTTATATTACAACTTTAGAGACTAGTTAGGTTACACAACACTGTCCTGTGCCTATTACACTCCAGGGTGCATATTGCATAGCACGCGCTAGTGCCTGTGCTATCTCGCGCTCTCCAATGAATCTGTCATTGCGCACAATGTATTGCATATTATATTTCAAACCCCGGTTCATCTTATATCACACATTTTGGTGCATAGTTTATACCATATACTATATCTAGTTTTCATTTTCAATCGTGTTCTCAGGACTATGTTCTATATAACACTGCGTCGACCTACCCTTTTCACGGGCATTACATTTTGCGATGGGGGTGGAGGGGCAGGGGGTGTTTCTGTCAAGTGAGCCCGGAGTCACAGTCACAAACGTCCTCTTCTTCCTGAATAAAAGTGAGATTATGCTGCATACTTGTTCATATTTTAAGTAGGTTGCACAGACACACATTTTAAAAACAATAAAGTTCCCAATACCCACCTTCTCCGAACAGTTATCTTGCTTCCCCATCCACCTCCTCCCTATCCTCTGTTGTCTGAATCCATGGACTAGCCTCCTCCCTCCTGCCATGCATGGTCTGATGTGCTGCCACTGCCCTCCATTTAGCATGATGTACCAGTCCACTCCTCCTGCACTCCATTGCCAAATTCTATGGCCCATCATTGACCTCCTGCTTAGCCTCTGTGCTTAGCTTGCTGCCCTTATTCTCCTTCCCCATGCCCTCCGATGTCTTTGTGCTTGACCCTGCTCCATCCTTTTTGCCCACCATATTCCATGGACCTGCCACTCCTATGTACTCTGAGTGTTCTGTTGAGCTGCCACTCCCCTCCCACCTGCCTAGCATTGTCAGATGACTGTAACCTGTCCCTGCCACCTCCACCCTGCCTGTCCACATGCCATTCCCCTATCCCCTTCCTCCTGTCCTCCGTGGTCCATTTCACTGACACACCTTTCTGCTCTCCCTGGTCTGTTGTGCTGCAACTGCTCCTCCTGCCTGCCCCGTTCGGTCTGTTGTGAGGCCCCTTCCCCTGAACTCTCTTGTCTGTGCCCAGTTCCTGACCCTCCCTTCTATCCTCCATGGTCCTTTGTGCATGCCCCTGCACCCTCCTTCTTGCCCATCATAGCCATTGTGCTGCCACTAACCCTCCCGCTTGCCATGCATGGTCTTCTGTGCTGCCGTGGCCCCTCCCACCTTCCCTGTGTGGTCAGCTAGCTGTCCCTGTCCCCGTCCCACCTTCCCTCCATGGTCTGTGTGAATGCCATCATAGTCTCATTGTTGCTCTCCATGGTGTGTCTTGTTTCTAGTGCGCATCCTGCCTGACCTCCATGGTCATCTTGCCCTGCCCCCTTGCCCCCAGCCCTCTGTTCCCATGTGCAGAGTGCAGACCCCTATTCCCTCCCTCCTTGCTTGTCTGTTCCATTGTAATGCCCCTGATCTGTCCCTCCTGCCCTTTATGGTCTGTTATGTTGCAGCTTTCTCTCCTCTCTGTCCATTATGGTCAGCTAGCTGACATTGCCTCTTTCCCCTCTGTTCTCTGTTGTCCATGTGCATTGTCCTGTCCCCTCCCTATTGCTTTCTATGGTTTGTTGTACTGCACTCCCGTCCCGCATGCCCTGTGTGGTGTATTGTGCTGCTGCAAACCCTGATGCCTGCCCTGTAGGGTCAGTTTGGTGCACCTCTCCATGTCCCTCCTGTGTGCTGCCACTGCCCTTCCTGTCTGCCCAGTGTAGTCAAATTGTTGCCTCTGCACTCTCCTACCTGCCTTCAATTTTCAGAGTCCGTGCCCCTGGCCTCTGCCTCTCAACAGTATCCCAATGAACAACTAGATTGCTAATATTCTATATTTATTACAAAAGTGTGGAACGCCTGACGTCATCTTGATGTAATCAAAACTGTAATACCTAGAGCATTTCCTTTAGAAATTACATATATGAGAGGGTCTTATTTGCATCAAACTTCTGGTTAGTGCTCTAAAAAACTAAAATGAGGACATATTTTCTGAGTTTTCAAATAACGACAAAGAACTTTTAGATTATTTGCAATCTTTATGTTTTTTTATCCAGTTGACCTCTTGATTAAATGTTGCACCTAGGGGAGAGGATGTGGTGTTACTTCCAGAGCTGCAGACTTTGCAACTGGGGAATCAGGTTGGAGTTTCCGCTTCAGCTCAACATTCTCTGATTCTGGTCAAATCACTTAATCTCCCTATGTCTACAACCAAAATGAATTTGATCTTGTGTGATGTAACCAATGCTCATGTAAAGCACTCCAATACCTGACAAACCTGCACTATATAAAACTGCAAATACACAAAAAATAAGTGTTTTTCACTTTTCTGTCATTGGGCTACATGTGTGCTACATCTGGGTGATATTTGTGCTGCATTTGGGCTCTTTTGTCTCTGGTGGCCATCTTGGGAGATTTATTTGTTATGAAGTTTCCTAATTTCCTCATTTACTGCAGTCTCCTCAGTAGGAAATGCTTTTAGTTTTTTACTTTTATTCCATCAAGAAGGTATTCAGATATGTCACACATTTGCCATAAATTCTGAATGTTAGCACTCTAGTTGCTCATTAGGTCACTGTAGTAAAGCTACTGCTCACCACGGAAGTCTGCTGCTGGTATTGAAAGTGCATGTTTCAGTCTGCATATCAGAATGTTTTAATGAAATAGAAGAGGATTTGAGAAGTCACTCAAAATGTGCCCTCATTTTTCTTTCTGCAGCACTAATCATAACTTCTATGGCAAATTGAACCCCCTCATTGTGTTCCTTTGTGAATTAAATGTGTTAAGTGTTACCACTTTATTCCAATCAAGATGGCTTCAGGTGTGCCATACTTTTGTCATAAGTAAGACTGTTAGCGCTCTAGTTGTTCGTTAGAACACTCTGGGACATTCTGTCATTGGGCTATACTTGGGCTACATCTGGGTGATATTTGGGCTACATTTGGGCTATTTTGTCTCTAGTGGCCATCTTGGGAGATTTATTTGTTATGAAGTTTCCTAATTTCCTCATTTACTACAGTCTCCTCAGTAGGAAATACTTTCAGTTTTTTACTTTGGTTCCATCAAGAAGGCATTCAGATGTGTCACACATTTGACATAAATTCTGAATGTTAGCACTTTAGTTGCTCATTAGATCACTGTAGTAAAGCTACTGCTCACCAGGGAAGTCTGCTGCTGGTATTGAAAGTGCATGTTTCAGTCTGTATGTCAGAATTTTTTAATGAAATAGAAGAGGATTTGAGAAGTCACTCAAAATGTGCCCTAATTTTTCTTTCTGCAGCACTAATCATAATTTCTATGGCAAAATGAACCCCCTCATTGTGTTCCTTTTTAAATTAAATGTTTTAAGAGTTACCACTTTATTCCAATCAAGATGGCTTCAGGGGCGCACTACGTTTGTCATAAGTAGGACTGTTAGCGCTCTAGTTGTTCTTTAGAACACTCTGGGAAGCTGCAGTAGAACACACAGGAATCAACTGACAGTCTCTGCCCTTGTTGGATGTACATGTTTTACTGGGAATATCAGACTTCATTCTCACATGACTGAGAAAGATAATGTGAATTTACAGAAAATATGCTCTCAGTTTAGCTTATAGATCACCTTCCAAACCTCTGTGGGAAAAGCATGAGAAAATGGTTTTCTCTCAAACATGATTCATGATATCACGGTAGAAGGCTTTTTCACAAGGTAAAATCACCTTAGAACACACCACAATTCCTAAAATGAGTATGGTACCATCAATAAATGATTTATAATGTAACTAAAGTCTTAAAAACTTCTATTAACTGCAATGCTTTTTAATGAGGTGCTATCATGTATATTGGTCCCAAGATGGCTGTCAGTACTTCTTGGATGAAGTACTGATAGCCAATCAGATCTCATGATGAGATGTGTGATTAGGCTCCGCCCAGATATATCTATCTATTTAACTCTAATTTTCTCAGGAACTACTGAACGGATTTACACCATTTAAGCAAAAGGCACGAGTCTGAACTGAGGACTACCTCTTTGCAAAATTTGGTGTAATTCCGTTCTGCTGTTCGTGCTGTAGCTGTGTCAACAGGTCCTATACGAAAATGCATGGGGAAAAAAGGGGGATCCCAAAACGCGTTTTCTACCTGTTAGTTCCCATAGGAAACTTTAGACATGACTACAGCCTGAACTGCTGAATGGAATTACACCAAATTTTGCAAAAAGGTAGCCCTTGGATCAGAAAGAGACCTTGTTTTTAAATGGTGTGAATCCGTTCAGTAGTTGCTGAGAAATTAAAAAAAATAAATAAATAAATCCAGTCTCCATAGGAAACTTTATGCAAGGATACAGCCGAAACTGCTGAATGGATTTACCCCAAATTTGGCAAAAAGGTACTGCTTGGCTCAGAAAGCGAAATTTTTAAAAATGGTGTAAATCCATTTAGTAGTTGCTGAGAAAATCAGAAATAAAAGTTTCGATATTTAGAGGCACGGAGGATCCGCATACCCTCCCGATCACGAGCTGCATTCTTATTGGCTGTCAACACTTCAAAAACGCTTCAAACCTGGAAGTCTTGCCAGCCATCTTGTGCCTCGGTAGAACCGAGGAAAAAGAAATCAGTAAAACAAACGTGAAAAAAAGAAAAGGGGGCAGCGTAGAATCACGCTGACCTCCTAGGATTGCTTAGGGGGTCCCACAAGGATGCGTGGAGGATCCGCAGATCCAGCCGCGAAAATAAAAAAAACGAAGAGCGGGTTACCACGCTTTGTTATTAATTAGCCCCCGGGTGGCCCAATTCCCGGAGGCATCTTAAAAATATATGTGCGGGGCCCAGGGGGACTCCGGGGCTGCCACCCCCTAGGGCTTTCTAAAAATATTTGCAGGGGCACACAGCCCCCCCCACAGCCCCGGGGACCACCACCCACCTGGGGCTTGTTTTTAAATGGGTGGGGGGTCTCCAAGGCCCCCCAAGCCCCGGGGGCCGGCACCCCTGGGGCTTTTTAAAAAAAATAAAAAATAACCTGTGGGGGGCTCGAGCTCCCCCACATGCCCCGGGGACTGCCACCTCCCCGGGGCACTAAATATTTGGGGTCCGTTCTGGACCCCCCAGCCCCGGGAACCACCACCTCCACTGTGCACTAGGTGGGAGGGGGGCCGCGCGTGTCCCGGGGTGCCCACCCCGGGACACTGCCGTTTGCTATGACAGGACAGGAGCTGCAAGGCTCCCGCCCTGTCATAGCAAACTCTGGTTTGGATTTTGAAAGCGAGAGCAGGGAAACCTGCTCTTGCATTCAAAATCCAAACCAAATTGCTTTTCCATACGGGGAGCTGCATGTTAGCAGCTCCCCGTGTGAAAAAGCAATGCCGGCTTCTGCAGGACACAGGGAGCCGGCGGGACCGTGGGGGTATTGGGGCTCCCCCAATGGTCCCCAACGAAAGGCCAGGCCCCGGGGGATGGGGTCCCCAGGGCCATTACTGGCCCGGGAGGGGGCCATGCAGCCCCCCTCCAATAATTTAAATTAAAAAAAAAACCTGGCCATGCCCCAGAGGATGGGGTCCCCGGGGCCGAATGACATCATCCATGTGATAATTTCATGCATCTTTTCACACCCTAATATAACTTTTGATACACCCACTCTAAATTACAGACTGCCATTCTCAAAACCATTGACACTCCAACATCAATAACTACATACCCACTCCCTGATTCTCAGGTCTACACGCACATTCACTCACTCACCCGTACAGTCACTCATACTTACGGTCACTCAGTACAGATCTATCATATACACTCATACACCTATATAGACACTCACACACCGCCACTCATCCATAGACGTACTCACATACCTAGACAGTCATGCAAATAATTAATCACACTCCCATTTACTCACATAAACAGTTATACACACACCAGCTCACTTACTCATACAAAAACTAGCACATTCTTACGCTATTATACAATCACTGATACAAGCACACACTCATCCATACAGCTACTCTCATAATCACACACTCTCACTTATAGCCATTTATATTCTCTAACACACATATATACTGCCTTTCACATATGTAGTTACTCACACATGTACCACTGAGATATACATTCACTCACTAACACACCCATACAGACACTCACCCACCCATACAGTCCATCACAGATGCACTCTTGAAACCATGCACCATGTGAATCACCCACTCACACATCTATGTGCAGAGTCACACAGACCCCACCCACACAAACACTCAGGCACCCATATAGATACTCAGACAACCAATCAATAACTCATATAGACACCCATGTAGCTATTCACAAACCCATGCAGCCGTTTACACACCAACAGACAGACAGATACAGACATTCACACAGTTTAGTCACTAACCCATGTATTCAGTAAGATACGTTTAATCACTCACTTATAGAGTCAGTCACGCACCTACTAAATCATCCATTCAGACAGTTATACACCCACTCATTCTTCAATACGCCTTTCCCTATATATATTAAACATATTTCAACTTTACAGAAAGACACAGTCACTGGATGATGTAATCAGTGATGTCATCAGTGAAGTCATTTGAAATGTCATCAGTGATGTCATCAGTGATGTCACTGTCCATGTCATGAGTGATGTGATATGTGACATCATCAGCAGTGCATTGCGGGGGCACACGTTATAGATAGCTGAACTAACTATAACAGGGGAATTTCTCTAGTTTTGTATGAGTGAAATGTCCAACTAACTATAACTTTCCCTAAAACCTATGGTTTTTTCAGTGAATTTCTAAGGTATTTTAAATGCTAATTTCTAAATATCACGTGCCTGAAAACTATGGTTTTTTCAGTGAAAATATATATATATATATATATATATATATATATTCATCCAAGAGTTGTCCAAAAACAGAGGTGCACACAAGGGCAAGATAAACACAGCAAACCTGCAATGTCTTTATTCAGGAAAAATGGCAGCAGTCACGGATACATCACAGCCTTTGTCCTACATGTTTCGGACCTTCCCGGCCCCTTACTCACGGGTTAGCGGCTGCTTCTGTGTGGATGCAAACAGGCTGAGTTCATTAATTAGCCTTTTATCCCCACCAGATGGTTCTTGTTGTTCGCAGGCATGCTGAGACTCGTAGTCCTATTTGCTGAAATATTATCCACATTGGATTCCACTTTCAAGCAATATTTCATGAGCTCTCCATAGACCTCCGATAATGCCGTCATTCAAAATCCACCCAACTTGCCCTCCTGCATAACGATGTCTGTGTATCCGACATCACAGTCCATTCCAATGTTTGGTGGTGCTGTCTCCCCGGCCGGACCGGCCGCATAAATTCATCCAAGAGTTGTCCAAAAACAGAGGTGCACACAAGGGCAAGATAAACACAGCAAAACTGCAATGTCTTTATTCAGGAAAAACTGCAGCAGTCACGGATATATCACAGCTTTTGCCCTACATGTTTTGGAGCTTCCCGGCCCCTTGCTCACAGGTTAGCGGCTGCTTCTGAGTGGATGCAAACAGGCTAAATCCATTAATTAGCCTTTTATCCCCACCAGATGGTTCTTGTTGTTCACAGGCATGCTGGGACTCATAGTTCTCTTTGCTGGAATATTATCCACATCGGATTCCACTTTCAAGCAATATTTGATGAGCTCTCCATCGAGCCTCCGATAATGCCGTTGTTCAAACTCCACCCAACTTGCCATTCTGCACAACGATGTCTGTGTATCAGACTTCACAGTCCATTTCAATGTTTGGTGGTGCTGTCTCCCCGGCCAGACCAGCCGCATAAATTCATCCAAGAGTTGTCCAAAAACAGAGGGGCACATAAGGACAAGATAAACATAGCAAAACTGCAATGTCTTTATTACGGACAAATGGCAGCAGTCACGGATACATCACAGCCTTTGCCCTACATGTTTCGGAGCTCCCGGCCCCTTGCTCACAGGTTAGCGGCTGCTTCTGAGTGGATGCAAACAGGCTGAGTCCCTTAATTAGCCTTTTATCCCCACCAGATGGTTCTTGTTGTTCACAGGCATGCTGGAACTCGCAGTCCTCTTTGCTGAAATATTATCAACATTGGAATCCACTTTCAAGCAATATTTGATGAGCTCTCCATAGACATCCGATAATGCCGTCGTACAAAATCCACCCAACTTGCCTTCCTGCATAACGATGTCTGTGTATCAGACATCACAGTCCATTTCAATGTTTGGTGGTGCTGTCTCCTCGGCCGGACTGGGCGTATAAATTGATCCAAGAGTTGGCCCAAAACAGAGACTCACACAAGGGCAAGATAAGCACAGCAAACCTGCAATGTCTTTATTCAGGAAAAACTGCAGCAGTCACGGACACATCACAGCCTTTGCCCTACATGGTTCGGAGCAGCCCAGCCCCTTGCTCACAGGTAAGTGGCAGCTTCTGAGTGGATGCAAACAGGCTGATTCCCTTAATTTGCCTTTTATCACCACCAGATGGTTCTTGTTGTTCACAGACATGCTTGGACTCGTAGTCCTCTTTGCTGAAATATTATCCACATTAGATTCCACTTTCAAGCAATATTTGATGAGCTCTTCATAGAGCCTCCGATAATGCCGTCGTTCAAAATCCACTCAACTTGCCCTCCTGCATAACGATGTCTGTGCATCAGACATCACAGTCCATTTCAATGTTTGGTGGTGCTGTCTCCCCGGCCGGATCGGACGTATGAATTCATCCAAGAGCTGTCCAAAAACAGAGGCGCACACAAGGGCAAGATAAACACAGCAAACCTCCAATGAATTTATTCAGGAAAAAAGGCAGCAGTCACGGATACATCACAGCCTTTGCCCTATATGTTTCAGAGCTCCCCGGCCCCTTGCTCACGGGATGGCGGCTGCTTCTGGGTGGATGCAAACAGGCTGAGTCCCTTAATTAGCCTTTTATCACCACCAGATGGTTCTTGTTGTTCACAGGCACGCTGGGACTTGTAGCTCTCTTTGCTGAAATATTATCCACATCGGATTCCACTTTCAAGCAATATTTGATAAGCTCTCAATAGAGCCTCCGATAATGCCATTTTTCAAAATCCACCCAACTTGCCGTTCTGCATAACGATGTCTGTGCATCAGATATCACAGTCCATTTCAAAGTTTGGTGGTGCTGTCTCCCCGGCCAGAACGGCCGTATAAATTCATCCAAGAGTTGTCCAAAAACAGAGGCTCACACAGGGCAAGATAAACACAGCAAACCTGCAATGTCTTTATTCAGGAAAAACGGCAGCAGTCACGGACACATCACAGCCTTTGCCCTACATGTTTCAGAGCTCCCCGGCCCCTTGCTCACAGGTTAGCGGCTGCTTCTGAGTGGATGCAAACAGGCTGAGTCCATTAATGAGCCTTTTATCCCCAAGAGATGGTTCTCATTGTTCACAGGCATGCTGGGACTCGTAGTCCTCTTTGCTGAAATATTATCCACATTGGATTCCACTTTCAAGCAATAACGATGTCTGTGTATCAGACATCACAGTCCATGAACCAGGGAGCTCCAAAACATGTAAAGGCTGTGATGTATCCGTGACTGCTGCCGTTTTTCCTGAATAAAGACATTGCAGGTTTGCTGTGTTTATCTTGCCCTTGTGTATGCCTCTGTTTTTGACAACTCTTGGATGTATATATATATATATATATATATTACCTACTTGTGGTCACCAGTAGGTAGTTATAGTTAGGACCTGTCATGATTTGCTCCCTGTGCTCTCTTGCCCACCACCATAGGGCCGAATTGTGGGACTTTCCACTGTCATCAGAAGCTTCTGGACCACCCCTTCATGTATATACTGACGTCCAGCCATTTGACCAATATTTCGGAATTGACATCCATTCCCAATCAATGCCAGGTTTCTTAGAAGCCAGCCAGCTCATGCCTAAAACTCAGTTTCCTAGATTTCCCTGCTCACTGCTTTCTGTCCACTCCTACAGGCCAAGGATGGGTGGAGGTATTTAGCTCACTTGTGGCTGGCTGCTGCTAGCTTAATCACACCTGATGCATGTGATTACTGTGAGGTCTTTTAAGCCCCAGCTCCCTTTAGTTCAGCATTGGTCATTGTAGCTGTGTACCAGTGAGACCTTGTTCCCTGAGGTTTTTATATCCTTGCTTCCGGTGTTTCCAGAGCTATAGTTATTCCTTGTACCTGAGCTGCTGGTGTTTTCCTTGTTCCTGAATTATCACTGCCTGCAGTGTTACCTTGACTCATGAGGTTTAGTTATTCCGTGTTCCTCAACTAGCACTGCCTGCAGTGCTACCTGGACACCTGATCTTTAGTAATTCCCTATTGAATTAGAAAGAAGTAAAACTTGTTAGGTATGTTTTGGGAAGTGTTTGTCAATGTGGATTTTAACTTATTTGGCCGCTTTCCTTATGCTTCGATGGTGAGTTATGTTTTTTTTGGTTGCAGATATCTATACATAGATATGGTGGGACTTCTGAGTTTTCTTAAAGATATAGAGAGGTATATTTTTTTGGAAACATGGCGTGAAGGCGTACCTCTATTAAGAAATCGCCTATATGTTTACACGGTGATCTTTGTTCAGTAAGGCTGACGAAAATATTCTGGATATGGTGAGGTTGCTGTTTTTTCTTTAAAAATGGTTTGTTTAAAATTGAGAAGGATAGAGCAGAATTCCTTCAGAGTTTTTGTACTAGCCTCATTTGGAGTGTAATTTTGTTTGGGAATTGCTGAATATATGTTTTAGCGGGTAGAAGGGTTTGAGAAATGATGCAGCTATACCCTACACAAATATTTTTTTTGCTTTGAATTTTTTTTAAATGTTGCTTTCCGTTTTAGAAACTTACTGATGCATGAGCACGCTCAGTGACAAAACAATGTATACTCCTAGAGAGCCATGAATGCAATGATATACCAAGTGTGATATCTATACTTCACCCACACATAGCTCAGTAGAAAAGCATGTATTCAGTAAAACAGGTTGTTTGACACTCATGAAAGGAGATAACTAATCAGTTAGATATATAGTTATAACTGTTATGTATCTAACAGTAATGAAGGTACTTTCACAGTCAGTCAGGCAGTATTCATGCACTCATTCAATCAGCCAACCACTAGTGAGGCAGGCATCAGATTAGTGATTTAGTATCTATGGAGTAATTGAATTACCTAGACAAGACACATGAGCTCTTCAAATCAGGCAGGCAGAAATTATGTAGTCATTGAACTATGAAGTCACTAGCCATACATTCATCTAATCACCCAGACACTAACCATTTACTTATGCAATTAATAAGGCTGTAACTATGCAGTCATTGTAACACTTGTGCAGAAACTATGCAGTCATTGAAATACGGAGGCATGCCCACACTTACAACCCATGCAGTCACTAAAATACTGAGGCACACACATGAACTCATGCAAACACTCAGGTACTACTCATGCACTCAACTAAGTACGTAGAGAGTACCATTGTAGTAAACCTGTCATCCATCCATTAGCTACTCACTCATTACTGAGGGAATATTCTTGCAGCAATACAATCACCCCAGCAGCTCACTTACTTCCATCCAATCTCTCAAGGTTTAACAATGAAGTCATGCAATCACTCATGCACTGGTCATGCGCTCATGTAATCAGCCAGGCACCACTGATGTACTTATTAAATTATCCAAGCATTACCCATGTTGTTATGTATACACCCTGGTACTCTCTGTTCTCTGAAGCAAAAACATATGGGCAGCAGCCATGTAGTTACACAATCACTGAAACACTAGATATGCACTCATCCAATCTGTTATATACTATGCATGTATTAAAACAATCATGTATGCACAATCCATGCACTCCGTAAATCACCTATATACTATCTATGCAGTCCCGCCATCATTCAGGCACCAAGGTTGCACTCATGTAATCATCCAACCACTACCTCTGCATGTATTGAATTATTGAGCCATTAGTTATGCACTTATATAATCATTCAGGTACTACTCATGCACTCATTCAAACACCCAGATAGTAGTGATATACTCATGCAAACATGCAGGCAGTAACTATGCAGATATGGAATGACCAATGGAGTTCTGCTATACTTAGAGAATCATCTAGGCAACACATGTATTGTCAAAGAATCACCTAAGTACTATCTATGCACCAATTCACCCAGGGAGTAATTATGTATTCAACCGCAGATACATGTTTTTGCAATTTTTACTGAGGAATATGTAGTCGTTTAGAACCATCTGATGAATTATATATGCAAGCTGTGACACACTCTTTGCATGTAGTTGGAAATGGTGTGGTATATGCTTTGAGAAAGATTAACTTGCAGATTGTTACATGCACCGTTTCCCAAAAGTTAAATCTGATACATTTAAATAGAACAGTACTGAGATACTGAATACACCACTAACAGAGTGGTAGAGAGGCATCCAATTGCTCTTATGTGTGTTTTCGCATTCACCGTGTTGAGATACTGTATGTACTTGTGCTCTTGGGGCTAAACTTACAAGAAAGTAATGCAGTTCAGAGCCGTAAGCCATTTGGCTGCGCCATGCTGCATTACATTCAAAGCACAGGGACGCGTAACATTTACAACAATATGATGGATTCCTAAGCTCTCCCCCATGCTGGCACACAACTGGCTGTAATTCGCCAATGGAGGCACCCTTGCACCAATGTGCCTGTGTAGTGGGGATGATTGATTTTGAGCAGGAATGAACGCCTTCCTGTAGACAAACAATCAGTAGAGGTATTGTCCTCTTTCTATGTTTGCTGCAGAATGCAGCATGCACGCAAACAGGAAAAAAGGAGAGGAAAGAAAATTATTTCTCCTTGTTGCATCTCTCGATACCTCCCCTGGGGAGGTGTAGGATTGTGACGCATTCCCAGGTTTACGAATTGTTGTAAATTGGGGTATGTGGCAGAAAACATGGGTGCTGCCCGGGAACACCCAGCATAACACCCATGGCATGCTTCTTTAATGCAAAGTTCTGCCTGAAAAGCACCCATATCCAAAAGGCCTTGAAAAGCTACTCAGAGTGGCTTTACTTGGCTTTGTAAATATGGAGTACCACATTACAGCACAGTTGTTGCAAAAAAAGTTTCACTCCAGAAAGTGCATGGGGCTCGTAAATATGCCTTCTTGCCCTGATGTTCATTTTAAAATTTACTACAGAAGGAATACACTGTTCTTTCACTATGTATGAGTGAGAAGTGAGATATGCTGCAGCTGTGTTGTACAAAAGGGTGCTAAAATGTTAACTGACAACTAATAAATAAAGCTTTGTGTTATGCTCTGGGTTTGTTATATTGAAGTAAGTGCATGTAGTACTATAGTTGATAGTTTTGAAGAGGAGATTTTAAAATTTAAAACAGAATGTGCTGAAATACCAGTGTAAGTTTGTATATGCTGTTGAGGCACTGACTACAAGAATCAAACGCAGACTGTTGACTTATATTTAAAAAGTGAAATAGAGAATAACGATAACTGGCAAAAGTGTGCACTTTACTTATTTGTAGATGGATGATTTGATTTTTCCACACAAGAAGTTATATGTAAGTACTGCTACAATCAAATAGAGGATAATAAAATGCCTACTAGAGCTGAGTATAACAAGTTAGAAGTGGTTCCCATTCCAGAAGCACTTCATAGTTATGAGTCAATTCTTATCCAAACCATACATCCATTTCAGGCTATACTACGTATGGAGCCAAAGGCAGGCATGTTACCCCCCAACAGAGCTACAGAAAGGTATAAAATTGTAGAGTAGTGTATTTGCCATTATATGTCAAGAAAACCATTGAAACAGTAGGGGTAGATAGAGATTTGGAGGAAGGACGAGTGATTCTTATAAATGGTGTGCCTACCAAAAACAAGAAGATATGGCAGGAGTTAGTAGATGTTATTAAAGTTAAAAAAGAAATTTCATATCTGGTACAAAACAATGTTTACTATATAAATGTGAAAAGCCTGCAAGATGTCACACATATAGAGGATCAGACGTTTTCATCAACAAGTCAGATTCAGAAGGTGGATCAGTTCAAAACTTTTATGGAGATTATAAGATACACTATTTGCAGTCTAAAGAGATCATTGGTGATGCCATTGAGCTGTTTTAAATGAAGGAAGCAAAAAGATATCCATTAAGTGTCTGGGAAAAACATTTGTAAGCTCAGTGTTTCCCATGTATTTTCCAACTGGAGTAGGTGGCAATTTTGACGAGCAGTCTGTGCAAATACCTGCAGCTGAGTATAGATGTAGTAGACTTTATTCAGAAGATCCTAGATTTCGTCAGTGTATTCCACATGTATTTCATCTATTATTTGAGAGTGACTTTTCTGGCCTCTCATATGCCGTGAATCATATTCCAAAAACATAAGTTAAGTTGCATAATATATCAACATGAGAACTTTTGGAGAAAGATCAAGGAAAAGATGAGCCCCTGGAATACAAAGTATTAAACCTAATGGCATGTCAGCATGGGACTAATGAATATTAGTATTGGCATGGTAGTGAATTGAAGTGCATGTTGAGGAACCTTGGAGCACCTACTTGGTTCCTGATGCTGAATAGTGCTGAATATGGATGGGATGACCTGCTAGAATTCTTGCAGGAGGCAAATTCAAATATAAAAGACATTCATATGAAGACACCAGGAGAACTGTGCTCACTGGACCCTGCAAACGTTTGCAGACTTTTTAATCTCAGATTTCAAGCAATTATCTTGAACAAACCAAAACCTCCTCTTGGTGAAGTGATTGATTTCTTTTGGAGTAAAGAGAACCAAGCCAGAGGCGCTCCTCATATTCACATGCTGTTGTGGGTAAAAGGTGCCCTAGAGTTTGGAACAGGCAGTGATGAGTCTGTGTTGTATTTTATTGAGCAATATATAACTCACTTCATCCCAAAGGAGAGTAGTAACAACATATTAAGAGAGCAAATTCTACGATTCCAATGTTATAGATGTGGAAAATACTATCAGCAAAAATACAGAGCAATAGATACATTTTATCCAAGATGTTGTTTTGGATTTCCACGACCTGTTATCTCACAGGGTATTGTCAACAGCTTTCTGTCTGCAGTCAGACATACACCTACAAGGAAATCACAACAAAATACAAACAACGTAAGAAGAACTGAGACTTCTAAGTTCATTATTGACTACAGCCCTGTGATTCTGAAGATGTGTAATGCGAACATTGGTGTTCAGTTTGTTGCTGACAACTCAATTTCTGTTCCTAGGCACGTTATATCTATATAACAAAGTCAGAGAAAACTCATGAGACAGATGTGGGAGGAGATTTCAGCAGAAAAGAGTCTTCTGGAGAAATCGTACAGTTTTAGTTTGAAAATGCTTTCTCACATAGAGTGAGGCTCCTATAAATGTGTGAACCGGTTAAGCTCAGCTAGTTTGTTTTCTAAATATAGAGGAGTTCTATAGGTGAGATTAGGGCTTGCTAATACTCATAACAAAGTTCTGAAGTATTTTACTGAAATTCAATATCTTTCAGAATTTGAGCCACACAGTACAGATTTTCTGAAGAGTAACATGCTGGATACATACTATCCAAGAAGAAGTTGTCATCTGAAAAGGATGTGTCTTTATAAAGTACTTCAACATTATACCTTCATAAGTAATATCAGTGAAAACAAAGATGAAGGTAAATTTGCTGTGGCTGGATGTGAAGGATGTTTGGTGAGACATCAAGGATATGTATTCAACCATCGAAAGCTAAGTTGCCAAACTCAAGACAAAAGAGAGTTTTCCTATTTAGCAGTGTTACAGTTGTTTAAGCCATGGTGAACTGAAAGTGAGCTACTTGGAAAATTTGACTGTTATGAAGACTCATTCAATGCTGTGAAAGGCAGCATGTGAGTTTCCGGTGTATCTTCAAATGTTGAGAGAAGAGATTGAACAAGAAGAAACACTTGCTGCTGTAATAGGAAGAGAGAGTTCTCTTGGACAGCCAATCATTGAATATGAAGCTGCAATAGCTATCACTGAAGTGGAGATTGCAAGGCAGCAAGTAATTTGGAAAACTGTGGATCTTGAACTACTAATACAGCAGTTGAATGCAGGCCAGAAAGACATTTTTGAAGAGCTAAAATGTAAAGTAGAACATGGATTTCTCCATGAGAATAAAAAGTGTTCATATTCGATATAGAAACCAGTTCCATTGTACATAAGTGGTCACGATTGAACTGGAAAAAGCATCTTGATTAAAGTACTGACAAGTTACTTGCAGAAGACCACAGATTCCAATTTGTCATGTGTAGTCCCTGAACCAACAAGCTTAGCTGCTCTTAATGTCAAAGGAGTTATCCTTCATCGAATAAAAAATCCTGTATGTTTAGCATGACAACAAATTACATAATAACACATTATCTGGTGATGCTTGTCATGAAGTGGCAAGAGTATTAAAGAAATTAAAACTACAAATTATTGATGAAGTCAGCATGGTGTCTAACCTAATGCTAGCTTTTATACATTTAAAAATGCAACAAATATAAAAAAAACTGACTACGATGTACTTTTAGGAAGAAAATTCGTAATAGTCTCTGGAGACCTGCTAGAACTAACTCTTGTAAAAGGACAACCTGTATTCAAGAAAAAACTACAAACTGAAACAAAGAATTTACTAGGAAGCATTGTAAATTTAACCATTTGGGAAAACTTTCAATACAAAGAGTTAATCCAAAATATGCTCCAAGCATCAAATATGCAGTATGCAGATATACTATAGTATATAAGAGTCATCGTAGTCGCAAAAGAGGGTCAGACAGTTTACCAAACCCATCTCATCAAAAATCTGTTTCCAAATAATGTTTCAGCTGTTGAAGTAATGTATGATTTTGGTAAGAATGAGAAGTCTATTGTTCGTTTGATGCCAACTTTTGAGGATTGTAGTAAATTCAATGAACAATGATTGCACCTGTAATAAGAAGAGATCGATGAAATTAGAGCAAATCATAAAATGGAACATCAAGGACTTACAGTGCTACTAACAGAAAAACAAATCAAAATTGTATAGTTTAGAAACGTCTGTGTCGGAAACTGCAGGATTGTATCTGTAAAAATTGTATGTATCTGTAAAAATTGTCTTGTAATCTTAAGTTGTACTTTCAATGTTGAAGAAGGGCTAGTGAATGGTGCAATGGGTAACGTTATGAAATTAGCTAGTTATCCAAACAAAAATGATGTGAAATGCATAAAATGTGATGATATTCCTAAAGTTAAGCAATCTGTAGATGTGTCGTACGTTTCCTACTTGTGAAAGACTTGTATGTCCGGCGAAAGAAGTTCCCAGTGTCTTTAGCGTATGTAGTAACTATTCACAAATTGCAAGATTTAAGTGTACATACAGGTCTTGTTAATATTGGTAGTAGTGTATTCAAAGAAAGAATGTCATATGTTGCTTTGTTGTGAATTAGGACATAAGTGGTTATGTGAGCTGTGTAACGGAGTATAATCGGTTAAGAGCTCAATAGCAATACTGTGCCTAAAGCTGAAAATATCAAAGCAGTCTATCAGACTTGAACAGAGAGATGAACAAAAGGAAAATCAACAAGGAGGAAAGAAAAGAAAACTAGAGCACAATGAGGAACTACAAGGCAATCATAGATTGATAATAATGAACTGTTGCAAATGTAGTGTCAAATAGACTATATCATTTGCCTCATTTGACAAATTCTATTAGAGAGAAGGTAGATAGAAGGTAGATAGAATAATGTCTTCACAACAGTGTAGTTTACTTGAAGATTTAAAAAGAAGTGATATAAGTAGTATACAGTCTGCTGATGGGATGAGAAAACTCACAGAAAACTGGACTGTATCAGTAGTGTTCTCTCAAAATCTTCAGCAGGATGCTAAAGAATTATTTCTAATTGTAATGCAAGGACTATTAGATGAAGAAGATGTGAATCTCAATGAATTATTTGGCTTAACTTACAAATGGACAAATAACTGTGAAGATTGTGAATTTACGTCTAGCACCGAAATAAATCCAAAACAATTCCTCTACTTGACGTTATCAGATTGTAAAGCTGTGCCATTGGAAGATTTAACTACAAACGCCCATCAAGATATGACCTGTCCAAAATGCTGATCGGAACTTAGGTCAATATTGTTTCTACAAAGATATGTCATAGTCATGCTACAACGATGCAGATTGTATGGTTCTAAATTTAGAAGTAAAATTACAAACTTTAAAGCTCCACAAATTTCCATCTCAAAAAGATCTATCACAACTATAGCAATCATATTTCATGAAGGAGTTAATGTAACCTCTGGACAATACAAAATATATTTAAGATGTCAAACAGGATGTGCAATGACATACAAGTGACATTCAAATCAAGAGTACCCAAAAAGTTGCCAAACGCATATCTGCTATTTCTACAACAGACGTTTTAAGGAGAATCTAAGATAAGAAAATGTGGTATTGTGTTAACATATACATGGATTATGTGTTACTGAGACATTAGTCAGCCTATTGGGGGTTTGTTTATAGCAAGCTGTTAGAAATGAAGGACTACTACAAGAAAAGAACTTATAAAACATTTGAGGACTACATTGTGTTACTACAGATAAAAAGTAAATGGAGGTACCATAATACAAGTAGCCTTAAGTTGCAAATGAAAAGTCTCTTCACCACTTAAACAAAAAGTCCCCATTTGTTTCTGCTACAGCAACTTCTACATAGTACTATGAGTTATGTTTTTCATACATGGATTAAGAACAATTTAGACATCATTTGGCCTAACAGGGTCATGTTTACAAAAGCCTATGCAAAAATGAAAACTGTTTCATAATTGTTGGTCATATTGTACCAGATATAAAACTATCAGAAACAATTTTAAAATATTGTTGCATTCATTAAGGTAGTAACCTATCAGCAAGCCAGTATTAAAAAAACTTGTAGTGAGTGCAGTGAACAGTATGACATAGTTGTAATGATCTACTGTGTACATTTGTTTTTTTTTTACATTCCATTGATTTTTTTCCCACTGTTTAATGATGTGTCTTCATTATAAGTGAACAAGTATGAACGCTGAAAACAGGAAAAAACAGTAACACATTTGTCTAAGGTTTTGGTTATAAAATATTGTATGTTGTTTGGTTGCCTGATGTTCGAAATGAAATTCTAATACATTATGTCTGTTTCTATTGTTTCACAGTGGTTGGAGGTCAAGATATATTACGTGTGTCAAATCACTTATCTAGTGATGGATTAATTGAGTTACTACTCATGTAATCATCCTCTCTCCCAGGTACACCAGTTGCACTTGTCCAATCATCTAGCTACTACCTAAGCAGTCATGCATTCACTCAGCTACTGCACTGAATTAATCTAATCTCCCAACCACTACTCAGGGGACTCATCCATTCACCCTTGTGCTACCCAGGTACTATGCAATCACCCAGACACTATGTATGCACTCATCCATTCACTGAGGCACTCACCATGCACTCATTTATTCACTCAGGCACTACTCATGCACTTAGCCAATCATCCAGGCAGTACCCATGCACTCATCCAACCACCCAGGCACTATCCATGCACTCCCCCAATCACGCGGGGAGTATCCATGCATTCGCCTAATCACCAAGGTGCTATCCATGCATTCACTCAATCACCAAGGCACTACACTTGCACTCATCCAATGACACAGGCACTACCCTTGTACTTATAAATTCACCTCGCACCTCGGCGCAGCACTAGCACTCATCCAGTCACCTATGTGCTACCCACGTACTCATACAATCAACTAGGCACTACCCATGCACTTATCCAATCACCCAAGCAGTACCCATTTGCTCATCCATTCACTCAGGCACTATCTATGCACTCTCCCAATCACCTAGGCACTATTCATGCACTCATCCAATCACCCAGGCATAACCCTTGCACTCATCCATTCACTCAGGTACTACCCACGCACTCATCCAATCACCCAGGCACTACCCATGCGCACATCCAATGACCCAGACACTACCCTTCTACTCACCCATTAACCCGGGCACTACCCTTGCACTCATCCAATCACCCATGCACTGCCCATGCACACATCCAATCACCGATGCACTACCCTTCTACTCATCTGTTCACCCAGGCACTACCTATGCACTCATCCAATTACCCAGGCACTACCCATCCACTCATTCATTTACCCAGCCATTAGCTATACACTCATCCATTCACTCAGGCACTACCCTTTTACTCATCCATTCACTGAGGCACTGCCCATGCACTCCCCCATTCACTCAGGCACGACCCATGAACCCAGGCACTACCCATTTACACATTTAATCACTCAGGCAGTACCTTTATACTCATCCAATCACCCAGTCACTATGCATGCACTCACCCAATCACCCTCACACTATTGCTACACTCACCCAATCACTCAGGCAGGACCCTTGCATTCATCCAATTACCCATGTACCACCCATGGACTCATCCAATCACTCAGGCACTACTTATGCACTCATAGATTCATTCAGACTGCACTGCTGTACTCATTGTATCATCCATGCAACAATTATGCACTCATTCAGTCATTCCAACATATATACATACTTTATCTTTTTTTAACTGTAAATGGTGGCTACAACAGGAACCTTTTTTAAAGATTTTCTTATTTTCTTATTAGTACTTTTGAAAAGTTTTACATTATTTTCTTCTTTTTTCTTTAACAACAGAAATGGCAACTGAAACAGGAGGAATTGAAAGAACGTGCACTAAAAAAGTTGCAAAACATTGAAAAGGGAAAACAATTAGTATGTATGCTATGTTGCAGCATTGTGAATAGCTGTACAACAATGCTCACCAGCACTTATAACAACACTACAGTGCATGCAGTATGTGACCATTCTTAAAAACTCTGGGGCCATACCTGTTGCAGTAGTCCGCACCTCTGAAGGAACCTTCTGGCTGGGAATTGTTATTGCTGCCACTGAAGTAGATGGTCCTCCAGCTTCATACTGCTTGATCACCAGTTGGAGACATTTTTGTATGATAGGTTTTTAGATGATAGAACATGTACACTATCCCACATGAATATTTCTTGTTCATTCCTCTAGAGAGGGCCTTGTTGCATATTGTGCATTTCAAAAGTTTGGAAGCAGTTTTCGATTCCCCTTATGGGATTCCGAAAAAATCTCATGTCCCTCTGGCTCTCTTTTGTGGATGTTACTCTTCTTCCAAACCTTCCGTCTCCACATCCTAGTCCACCTGTTATTCCTGCTGACTCCCATCTCCTTCCTGTGTTGCCATTTTTGACGCAAAAAAGCCCCAAAAAACTTAGCACACCAAGATGAATCCACCTGCTCTGCTCTGAATGAAGTTCTAGGAAAGAAGATTCAAGACAGTGGAGTGGGTGTGTACTTCCTATTGATTTTGCTGAAAAGTATATTATCCAATGATATTCCCTGCTTTCCCAGTCAGGTGATTTTGGCGTGACCGATATGTTCACGGTTACCGCAGTAAAGCGTAAATTTAAAATACAAGTTTAATGTAAATTTCTTTAAAAATGGAAAGAAAAGCAATACTTTCAATACTATAACACTGAACAGCTATACTGAGACTTGTTCATAATACCTCTACCTTTATGTTTCTTAGATGTTGAAAAACATGCAGTATCCACGAATACCGACTTCATCGCGGCTTCCGCTGTTTTCGCAGAAATGGAAAATAGTGTTTGAACATGATTATTCTGGAAACTCACTACAAAAATACTGTTGAATATATTGTAGAATATGTCTATATATGTTTTACACTTTGTACGAAACACGCACGCTTCACAACTAACGACGTCACTGTGATGACAGTGGTAGTGGCGAATGTGAATTTTTGTTTGTTTTAAAGGTGGTTTTCTCCTAAATTGAGCACAGAAAGAAAAGTTAAAACAATATTTTACTAAATATTGAGATTTAAATTATTTTTTAAATGTCTTCAAGTATATTTTGCAGTATGTGAAACACATTTACCGATCACAGATTCTCCATGGTAAATACGACAATGTTGTGCGGACAAAATTGTTAAAAATAAACCCAGTTATGAATGTACTTTCTGATAAACACATACGAAATAAAAAAAATAGTGGTATACAATATAAATGTAATACAAAATATCCAAGTATAGAAAGAAAATATGAAAATCTTAGAGCAGCACTTTAAAACATTGCTTTAAATTAAGAAATAACTGAAAAAAACCTTAGAAACTGAAAAAACCAAAGGTTACTGGGATGTTATATATAAGAATTTGCATTTAAAAACCCTTAGAAGTTAACTGCAAAAACAAAGGTTACAGGCACATTATAGTTAGGCTGATATTTCACTCATACAAAACCAGAGAAATTCAGCAGTTATAGTTAACTGAGCTAAATATAACTCGTGCCCCACAATGTTCTGCTTATGACCCCACATATTACATCACTCACGACATGGTCAGTGACATCAGGAATCACTGATGACATCACTGAGGACATCTCAAAGGATCTCACTCATGACATCATCCACATATTCTCTGATGCACCCGCTCACACCGCCATATAACCTTTCATACACCTGCATCAACTTCAACACTACCATTCTCAAAACCATTGACATAACCATACCAATACATAGACACCCACTCACTGATTTATAGGTCTACACATGTATCCACTCAGTCATCCATATAGCCACTCATACGCCAACTAACTCACTAGTACAGCCACTAATACATCCACTCACACACCCATACAGACACCCACACACTTTCAGTCACCCATAAAGCTACTCACACATCAACTCACTCAGCTATAGAGTCAATCACACAGCCACTTACTCACCTCTGCAGTTATACACACACCTACTCACTTATTCATACATATACTAACACATACTCACTCACCTATACAGCCACTGACACAAAGACACTCACCCATACAGCGATTCTCACAATCACTTAGTCACACATACAGTCACTTAAGTATTCCAACACACTACCTATACTGTCTTTCACATATGCAATTACTCACCCATACACCACTGATACATCCATTCACACAATGACACAGCACTACATGCACTCAGTAGCCCATGCAACCCCTTACCAACATACTCACTAACCCATACAGCCACTGACTCACCCACTCACTCATCCATACAGACAGTCACACACAACATCACGTACCCATACAGACATTCATATACCCAGACAGGTACTGAGACAACCAATAAATCACCCATACAGCCACTCACATACCCACTCACTAACCCATTCAACCACTTAGACACCAACTGACAGACTGATACTGACATTTGCATAACCTATTCACTCACCCATACATTCACTGAGACAACTAATAACTCACTTACCCAGTAAGTCACACACCCACGGAGTCATCAACACAGGCACTTATACACCCGCTGATTCACCAATACAACTTGGTATATATATTGAACACTCATAAACCTCTTTAAAAACACTCACAGTAACTGGATGATGTCATCAATGATGTCATCAGTAATGTCATTTGAGATGTAATCAGTGAAGTCATCAGTGATGCTACTGACCATGTCATGAGTGATGTAATATGTGAGGTCATAAGCAGTGCATTGCAGTGGTGCGAGTTATAGTTAGCTCACCTAACTATATTCATTAAATTTCTCTGGGTTTGTACGAGTGAAATGTCAGCCTAAATATAACATCCCTGAAACCTCTAGTTTTTTTAGTGAATATATACATATATATATACATATATAGATAGCTATTTGTTAAGAAAAACAAAAGTTTCAGTAACATTAAAGTTAGGTTGGCGTTTGCCTTTTCAGTGAATTTCTAAGGTTTTTTTTAATACCTAATTAGAACTGTCACTTTAATCTTACCTTTTTTCGCTATTTTTTTTTCAAGGGGTCATTGTAATGTCTTTCACTAAACATCTAATTAAACTTTTGTAAGTGAAACAAAATTAAACATTGTTAATGTCTTTATTTTACACTGCTCAAGCCACTTAATGCAGCTATAAGATCAACCACAAGGGGTCCCTGCATTTTCAAACTGAAGGGTATAAGCTTCAGTTCTGGGAACATTTAAAAATATCTTCAAATTTTTCTTGGGTCATGTTTCACATACTCCAGGAAACCTAGGGTTATTTTTTAAAAGTTTTTTTGAGGATCTGCTGCTGCCCCCCACTACACTTAAAACATATACTGGTAGCTTCGCTGACCAGATCGGGACACCACCATACTGAAACATATCTCTCAATAAACCATTGAGGACCTTATTGGCACTCTTTCACAAGAACAGTGAATAAGAAATGAGCAGCTCCAGCCACTCAGTTATTATTACCAAATTTTCTTTCTTTTTTCTTTTTTTTTGTTTCTGTCCCACCTGGTTCACCTACAGCTTCTTTATGTTTGGGAGCTGCAGGGGAAGCCCAGGGCCACCACAGCCCCACCAACACCCTGTAAGCAGCCCTATTCAGTAGGGCGGCACAGGAGCTGTCCACTACACAGCAGTGCATTGCTCCCACCCAGGGCACCCCACAATACTTTCAGCTTTGGATGCCAAAGGCAAGGACAAAGGCTCTCAACGATCCCTTGGTGCAGCAAGCCCCTATCCTCTGTGCTGTGGAAGTCAGCTTTTTAACTGTGCTCATCCCTGAAGAGAGCAGCTTTTATTTTTGCTCCAGTGTGCACGAGCAAAGCTGTGTTTTCTATGCTCTGTGAAGTACGGGCAGGGAATTAGAATATATCTCTTCAGGCCTTGGGTATGGGGACTTTGGGGTTGTTCTATTGCTCAAGGAAATGGGCCTGATACCCCTCCCTATAAAAACATCAACCCTAGAAGGTGGGCTTCCTGGGGTCCTCCAGAGGCTCAGAATAGGGTACTCAATTATGCCTCCTCCCCAAAGCATTACTCGGGTCCCAGGGGATGTGGTGCCTGTGGATTTTCAGAGGTTTATAGAGGGGGGCCCACCCCAAAAATCATAGTTGTGCTGACTCTTCGGGCCATGGCCCACCCTGGGGGGGGCTCATATTTTGTTTTTAATAGAACTGCAGATCCAGAGATTATATTGTTAAACAAAATATATGGTTTTGGGACCAGGACCCCTCACATGGCCTAGGAGGGCAGGGAATCCCTGCCAAAGTATATTAGTCTCCAAGTCCTAAGATGGCAACTGTAACATTTTTGTTTATTTGGGGCAGTCAGATCCTATCTTTTGATATGTTCTATACGTTTCAAAACCTAATGTATGGAAAAATACTGAACACATTTACTCCAAATCGCAAAAAGCACACTTTTTAGATCAAGCTTTCTGCTAATTTTGATATCTTTCTGGTTAGCCATTGTTGTGGGAAAATTGCATACCGAAAATGTATTTGAAGGCCCACCCCCTTTTTCTCAGCTCCCGCTTGACAGATCACCCCAAACCTTTCCATGAAGGAGGTAAGGTGGACACGACATTTTCTTGGGAATGTTCTGTGAAGATTCAGCAATCGCGCCAAAGTTATTGGCAAACCAAAAAATCTATTTCCTATGTAAACATGGCCCTAAGTATTTATACATATAATATACATATACTTACTACACACACATGTATGTATAAATATTTAATGAATCTTCATGAAACTTGATTAAAAATAGTACTTCCACTTCAAATCCTTCCTGGAATGCTTTAGTGTGATCCGCCAAGTGAGGCCATGAAAAAGGGGGAGGGAAGCCAAAACATTGATTTCCCATTACAAGTACCTTAGAAAAGTTTTATAGTAGCTACAGAAAAAACAGCTGAACATTCAAAGCAATCTGTTCAGCCGTTTTTGAGAAATGTGTATTTAAGGAGGTCCTTGGGGTGGTCATGATGGGGTTAAAAATGAGGGAATACCTGGACTGTAGGTGTCCAGATCTGCTCCGATTAGTCACTTTAAACAGCACTACACAGTCTTGACTGGCAGGCCACAAACTGTACAATATGTTGCAGCAGTCATTATGGGACTCAGGGGGCACCATGAGTGCACCGCAACCCAACAGACATGTGGGGGGATTCCAAAGGGACCACCCCTGATTGGCTGGCCACAACATGGATAGCACCTTGTAGCAGCCATTACAGGCCAAAGGCGCATGGTACCTATTGAAGTGCATGTGGTAAAAGCCTTGTTATGAGGGTTACAAAAAGGAGGACATAACAGATTTTAAACACAATGCAGTCATTTTTTGGTGCTATTAATGTGAAAAATGCTAATTCTCTACTGGGATTTGTGAACCATATTTGAGAGAAAAAAAACGTTCTCTTGTGATTTTCTCATAGGTGTTAAAGAATTCTCCACAATAGCTAAAATGGAGCACATTGTCTATAAGCCCACAGTATCTTCCCCAACCATGTTAGAAAAAGTATGATATTTATTTTGAGTAATACATGTATTTCCAGCAGCACTGTCATGTCATAAAATCATTCTGATATTCAGACTGAAACATGTACTTTCGACATCAGCAGCAGTCTGTCAATTAACTTCCCAGTGATCAACTGCAGTTTTCCACTGTGTTTTAATGAACAAGTAGAATGCTAAGAATCTGCATTTATGACAAAAGTGTGGCACAACTTAAGCCATATTGATGGGATCAAAGCTGTAAAACCTAAAGTCTTTCCTTTAGAAATGAAAAACTAAGGGTTTTTTTGTTATGGAAATTATAGGTAGAGCTCCAGAAAAATAAAATGAAGACACATTTTGTATGTGTTCTTCAATATCTTCTTCATCCATTTCAGTAAACATTCGGACACACAGAGTCAAACATGTACACCCACCACCACAGCAGTCTGTCAGTTTACACTTTAGTGCTCATCTTCAGTTTTGTAGTGGTATAATGAACAACTAGAACACAACAATTCTGCCTTTATGACAAATGTTTGGCTCACCTGAAGCCCTTGATGGCATCAAAGCTACAAAACTTACAGCATTTGCTTTAAAAAGTAACAAAATGAGAAGGATCTTTTTGTCAAATAAATTATTTTTGATCCTCTAGAAAACTAAAATGAGGACACCGTTTCTATAAATTCTCAAATATCTTCCTCATCAGTATCAGAAAACAATTTGGTATGCTTAGTGAGCCATCTATTTCAAACACCAGCTTGTCAGCTGATTCCACACTGTTTTACAGCAGCTTCACCTCTGTGTTCCAAAGAACAACTAGATACCTAACATTGTTTATTTATGACAAAAGTGTTGTTCATCACAAGGACATCTTCTATAAAAGTTATACTTATTTGACTAATATATTAATTGTGTATTTCAGTGATTTTTGTTTTTTAACATTAGTTCTTGTCTCATTTCAACTATATAACTATTTACCAAACTATAAAATCACTTCAACTTTTGTTTTTTCAGTGAATATATGTCTAAATGTGTGTGTGAGTGTGTATATATAAATATAAATTTGTGCTTGTGTGTGTATTGACTGTCATGGTTTTTGCGAGAAATTAAACATATCTATGGAATTCTGATTGACAGATTTCAGTGCATAAATGCAGATTCAGGGCAGATTGAGTAAAAGCAATATAAAACACATTTCTTTTGATTATGTTCTTTATTGGACCGTCACCACAATTAAAAGACTAGGGAAATCAATTGTAGCATTATTTTGCAGTGCGCTGGGGAATATAACCCTCCAAGGGGTACATTGTGTTCTTCCAAATGATTTTTGAGACACCTGGGGGTTAGAAAATGGGTTATTAGTAGTGGTAAATATGCATCCACCAATGGCAATTGGGGGTCAGTACAGGTATCAATAAAATATTCCCATGCTCAACCTTTCGTGGATTGGCTGCGAGCAGGCAGGCTTAATTTAGGAGACAGGTATGTAAAGCATTTAACACCAATTCCGTAACTAATTAAAACACAGTACACAATAAACATCCAATACCAATTTATAAAAGTAGAAAGTATTTATATCTACAAAATGACACCAAAGTGACAAAAATCCAATTTTGGGAACCGGAGATAGGAGTTTTTAAATATTTAGCACTATATAGAACATAGAAACTTATAGCTACACACTCGGACATTTGGCCGCGCTTCACCGTGATAAAGTTGAAGTTTCAGGCCAACTGCGATGAAGCCATGCTTAGATAGCCGAGCGGTAGGCGTCAGTCAAGATTTTACCTTCGGAGTTATCAACTTTTCTAGAGCTTTTTCTGTCTGGGTCCCTCAATGCTATTCATCAGTCATGGTTTAGTGAGGATTCACCACCTTGCTTTCCAGGAAGCTCCCCATCAAACACTGAGCTCCAGAGCTTTTTGGCCGGGTGAACCAGCACGGCAGGTCAGCTCACGGTTTAAGGTCCCCAGCTTGGCTCTCGTTGTTCCATCAGTCCCCTTATGGAGCTTTTTGCCAAAGTTACTTTACAATTTTCCAAACTTCTGGAACTTTTTCCTGAAGTTCCTCTCGGTGTCCAAAACACAATCCAAGGGTCTGGATACTCTTAGTTGGTCCTTGAAATGTTTGGGCTTCAGTTCCCACAATCCACTTGTTTAAAACCCTTACAAATCCACATGATGCACAACAGGTTGGGGATTCTTGGTGGTGATGGTCCTGGTGAGCTCTGTTAACCTGTATCATGCAGGGAGTCCACTCTTTAATCCTATTGAAGCAAGGTGCATTCAAATGGCTATAGTTCAAGATATTTCAGCAGGCGCAGTTAGTCAGAATGCAGGGCCTGATGGTGCAAATCAAGTTTCCAGCTTAGAAAGCCTTTTTCTTCTTGTAGTTTTTAGCAGTGCATCTCTAACATATTTATTCAGTGTTCTCTGGGGACAAGCAGGAGAGCACTCCTGTCCAATAAGGTGCAGGGCAACACCCCAAAGCATGAAAGTTTCCTCAAAAAAGTGGCATAATATTCTCCAAGAAAGAACTATTTCTTAGAAATTCAGTATGGCTGAAATTTCAGCAGAGGCGAAAGACCTAGTTAAACCAACCTTCAGTATGGCTAATTTCAATAGCTCAGAGCAAACACAAGGAGGTTATGGACAGAGTGCTGAAACGTTTCAGACACTCACCCCCAGTCACAGGCCAGATCTAAACTAGGGTGGCATGGTGAGCAAAAGAATGATAGATTTAAACCAGATCTTTTGACTGGCGGTGAATGTTTTGATTTTTTCTGCATTTTGTCCATCAATTGTGTGTCTTTTGCTTTCTCGCCCTAAGTGTGTCTGGAATGCCCAGACGTGGGTCCCGGGCTCACTGTGCCACTGGATTCAAGCTATCCTGGCTGAAGAGGGGTAATACCCCTAAACCTGTCCTAGGATGCTTGTTTCCGGTCCAGGGAGGACCTGGCTTGGCAATTCGGGCTGGACTGTTCCCATGAGGCACAGGGTCAAGACAGATTTGCATATGGTCAGGTCTAAACTGGGGTGGCATGGTGAGCAAAGGAATTATGGATTTAACCCAGATCTCTTGACTGGGGGTGAATGTTTTGATATGTTCTGCATTCCGTCCATCAATTGCCTTTCGTTTCCATAGGTCTCCTCCCCGTACCCTCTGCAAATCCCTGTCTTAAGCCAGCCATCTGGCTGGGTCAGAAGGTTAAGGGGTAGATGGACATGATATTCTCAGCCTGTCCTATCCTCCTTTGAAGCTCATGCGTTGCTCCCCATTCCCCTGCTCTGGCAGCAGAGATCTCTTCTAACAGATAGCCTCTTACTGGGCGAGCCACTGATCACTTCATCAAAGCAGCCTGGCAAATCCTGTTAACGCTGACCAATCAGGGGAGACCACAGGAAGGCGGAATTTTGACTTACAGACAAGAAAGTCTTATTACTTCTTTTCGTATTCAGTAAATATGTGTTAGTATCTCTATAAATAAGTGATATGGTGTGTCTATAAATAACGGACTTGGTGTGTATAACTGTATACATTAGTGAATGGATATGTGATTGATTCTTTGCATTACTGACTAGGTGTGTGAGTAACTCTATAGATGAGCGGCGGAGTGTGACTGCATGTTTAGATGTATGAGTGCATATTATACTACTGTACTGATGAGTAACTACATGTATAAGTGACTGAATGTGTGTGTAGACCTAGGAAACAGTGAGTGGTATGTAGTATATGGCATTGTTGTGTGTATAGTTTCAAAAATTGTAGTCTGCATTTTAGAATGGGTGTATCAAAGTTTATATTAGGGCATCAGTATGTGCATCAGATTATCACGTGGATGATGTCATCAGTGATGTTATTTGAGATGTCATCAGTGATGTCACTGACCATGTCATGAGTGATGTAATATGTGACATCATCAGCAGTGCATTGCGGGCGCACGAGTTATAGTTAGCTCAACTAACTATAGCAGGTCAATTTTTCTGGTTTTAAATGAGTGAAATGTCCAACTAACTATAACGTCCAATTCAGTGAATTTCTAAGGTTTTTTAAATGCTAATTTCTAACTATAACGTCCCTGAAACCTATGGTTTTTTCAGTAAATTTCGAAGGTTTTTTAAGTGTTAATTTCATATTTTAATGTTTATAAAACCTATATTTTTTCTATGTTTTTTGTAATGTTTTGGAACTCCATTATACTTCTTTTTTTTAACTTTAAAAATTACGTAAAGTTTTATATCTTCCCCCAAAAATATGTATATCTTTTTTGTTTTGTTGAGAAAACTGCACTCCCATACCGGTAGTGTACCAAGCTCCATCACCACACGAATTCTATCCACCATATTGCTAAACTCATAAAGGATGCGCATTTTGTATCCGACGGATTTGTGGCACCGTGTCATGTACGTATGGGGTTGCGCCCGCTGTGCATTGCGTATGCGATGAGTGCACACTGTCAGGCCCTGTGTTACATCATAGACGTATGGTGTCGCACCGGGTACGCCATTCCCTCATTTTTTTTTATGTCTCAAAACTATATCTAAATGACTTTAAACTGTATATGAGAGGAAGTGATAATCTAAAATATTTGAAACATTTATATATTTCTAACTGTAATAAACTTATATTATGATAAATGTATTTTCTCAAAATCGTGTCGGGTGCGGCCTCCTTGCGCCCTCGATGCGCAATTGCCATGTGACCTTAAAAAAAAGCATTTGATTAGTTCATAACATTTCCCATAGTAACAGTGTTAGGATCCCACCCATTTTAGTCATTTTCTCTACAGCGTTTGATGAGACACACCCCTTCTGCTTAGAGAGCTTTTTTGAAAAGTTTTTTTGCTGTGTACACATATCTTCTACTACACACAATATGCAACGATCATCTTGAACAATATTCATGGTCTGTACATCAGCCTTCCACGTGTGATCGCCATGCATCTCAAACCTTACATCAAAAATCAAATGTGTGTTACACGATGCCCCTGGTGTGTATGTGTGCACATTATTGTGCTGCCTTTCGGCCCGGGTATTGCTGACCCAAAGGGGTATCATCAGCCATGGGCAGAGTGCACATCCTAGATCACATGTGACAAACAGTTAACCGTAATGTGTACATTTCTATTGCTGTATTCTCTGTTGTCAGGCTTTACCAGTATAGTAGTGTTTCATATGTGAGATTTTCAGATTCACGTTTGGCATGCATTGCTTGACTATAATGAACGTTATCACTATTTATGACGTAGCCTCACTGCTGATCTTCCCTCCATCCGAGCACATTCACATGTGTGCGCTTCGAGATAGCAACACTTTCAATTATACCGCACACCATTGACATGAGTGTCCGCGCAAATTCACAACCTTGACAACGACATGTGATGTTGGCCATTCAATGTTTTTGAACAGCATCTCATTAGAGATAGTTGCCGCCCTCCCGGTACATGCTACATTAATGTAAATTGTGCATTCTGCGACGTCAAAACTACAACAGAAACACACATAAGTACACATCCTGGCCAGGCAGTAACTGAACATCGCCCAGGTCCCCGGAACTATTATTCACACCCCTGCGCTCACCTGGCAGACGCAAGCCCAGCCCACTTTGCGTACGTATAAATAGGATAATGACAACGCCACATGTCCCAGTCCTTCTACACTGCCTCAGGTGATATGGCCGCATCCACCTCGATTATCACAATGTGCAATAAAAAAAAGGGATCCATGAGGCGTACACCATCGTCGCAATCAACACTGCACCTGAATTGTGACAACTGCTGCCCGTCGTGTTTCGACACACAACAATGACAGCAGGTGAGCAGTGGGGCCTGGGTGTACAGGGGCTGCAATTGAGCGTGCATCTGCGGGAGGGGTGGGGTGCATCAGCCTGGGTGCGCAGGTACAAACAAGTGATATTGCCCTGCTTAATAATGTGTTCTCCGACCTCTTTCAGTCACATGTCTGTCTCATTTTAAGGACCTGCTGGACCGTACTGTAGGCCTGAGCCAGTGGGCAGCGCTGCACTACAGACACGTGTTGAGCACAGTGCTGCAGGAGGGGTGGTGTGCATCAGCCTGTGTGCAGAGGTGCCACCAACTGATGTTATCCTGCGTACCGATGTGATCTCAGACCTCATTCAGTTACATCTCTGTCTCATTTTAAGGACCTGCTGGACCATACTGTAGGCCTGAGCCAGCGGGCGGCGCTGCCCCACAGACACGTGGCATTGGCTTTTGGGGCACTGTAGTGAGCTGATTACTAAGTGTACATGCACACAGGCTTGCGCCCCTGCATTACACACGCACGTTACACTTCTAGCATGCCCTCTGTTCCATGTATGTGAACATTGGCATAACATGTTATTTTTTAACCTTGTGTATTCTTGTGCACTCCAACTCTTCTTTGAACCACGATTACCACTAACAGTTTGAAGATTGTACTTCAAGAAGGAAGGGTGCACTCAACTGATGTTCTCTATTAACGTTGAAAGAATCCTTCAATTTCCTCAAGACGTTTCCAACATTATATTTTTTCTCCCTTTTCAGACACTGGGTTAGTGGAGCCAAAATGGGTGGAGCGGGTGCTCACCCCGTGATGAGGCCCTGGGCATTCTGATGCCTTCCACTGTGGTATCAAGACACCGTCCCCGACCGGAGACCTGCTGGGCCATCCTGATAGCGGCACCCCGGAGTTTCCAGCACGCACCGGCACGTCCTTGGACACATCGGTTGTGCCAGGTGAGCAGTCAAGCTTCGGCACACGACCCTGGGTTGAGTATAAACAGATTCACCAAGAAAACGGGTCTTCAGCACAACGCAAGCAAGTGCAAAATCTTGGTGAGTGCTGCCTTCTTTTCACCTTCTCCCGCTCATCGCCAAATTTATGTAGTGAACAGGAAGACAGAAGTGGATCCGATAAGTAGATTTATTGCAGGAAAAGAAGACAGCTTAAACAGCCACCAACAGGACCAGACACCAAGGTATCCTTCTTCTCCAGCACTGTGTACAAACTCCCCAAGATTCCACTCATGACAGCGCTACATTCTAACATTACATACTTACATTATAGCATCATTACATACTGACATTGTACTATGACTTACATTGAAATAGTACATAGAGCACATCACTTTACAGCAATGACCTCCCGGTTTAGGCTCTAGGTTTCATACCCGACTGTAGCACCTGCTCTTTCTTCCATGAAGAGAAGCAAATTGCTTCCATGAAGAGAGGCAGATTGCTTTTGGACAAGGGAAGCTGCTGGTGTACAAAAGCAATGCCGGCTCCCACAGGAGGCGGGGAGCCGGCAGGGACCGTGGTGGCATTTGGGCTCCCCCCTTAGTGTCCAACATGAGGGCATGCCCCGGGGGATAGGGTCCCCGGGCCAAAAAATCCCTTAGGGGGTAAATTATTTGTTTTTATATATAAAATGGCTGGGCCTTGGGGGATGGGGTCCCCGAGGCAGAGTTTGAGTAACAAGAATGGGGGGCATTTTTTTTTCTCGCGTATGTGGAGTTGTGTCACCATTACGGCTCTCAGAGCGGCCCCCTGTGTAACCACGATGTGTTCCCGACTCCTGGCAATTTTTTTTAAAAAGTATGTATGGTTTTTAAAAATTAAGATTATCTGTTAGGTTAAAGGGTGGCTCTAAAAAGAGTCCTTGTTTTCATTATGAGTTTGTTGTAGCTACTTGTAAGTGCAGATGCACAGCTTTAGGTTGTTGAGGATGACTCCTTGATCTGTGAAGTGCACTTCATCACTTCTGTAGATGTCGTCCATATCAAATCGAAGATTGTTGTTATAGATGGACCCCATTCTATGATCTCTGAGGTATGCAGAAACAGCTTTATTGACATTCTTCCTAGCTTTCTCAATCTGTGGACAGAATTGATTTGACCACTTCCATTTCTGTCTTTGACATATATTAGAGAATACAAAGACAGTTTGAGGCAAAGGCAACATCAATAGTGCAAAGGTATCCTTCATTTGCATTTCCAGCCCTACCACAGTCATTGTGCCAAGGTCATTGCCACCACAGTGCACAATCATGAGGTCAGGGGGTCGGAAATGCAAATAGGTTTTAACTAAAGGCAACAATTGATGCCACTTTAATACCCTCTGTGCAATCCATTTAATGTCCACATTTTGTAAAAGTAGGTTTTTGTCAATACCTCTCTGTTCAGCATACGTTTTGCACCAGAAAACATAGCTGTGCCCTACAGTCCACACTGTGAGCATCTTGAAGGGATGTCTGGAAGGAATGAACATATGTCTGTAGCTCAGTTAGGCAGTTGGTTGAATGAGAGGTATCTAAAATGGTGGAGAACATGATGTTTTTTAAAAAGCTGATAAGTGATTGGCTGTTCATCAAGATTGTGAACTTAAAAATAGGGTGCATGTTAGTTTGCTGAGATATCATGTTTGTGATTCGTTATTAGAAAATGTTTTAAAGGTACAGTAGATACCATAAGGTAATATTTTGCAAAAGTCAACCACACCTGCTGTTTGCATTTGTAAGCTTGTGTGCTAAACTTGAAACTACAGTGAACTTGTGACCTGCCAGTACAGTTGAATGTTCCATGAACTGTTACTAAACTGGGAATACACAGAATGTGGAAAGGGTTGAAACTTTGGTTTAACTGTGGACTTAAAATGTGAAATGGATACTTAAATATAGTTTGTAGATAGTAACATGGTAGAAGATTAGTGTTGGCTTTCTGAAATTATCCAGACAGTACTCTTGTGCTGAACATTTCACTGAGGCACTACTCATTTAGTCATGCATTCTCTCAGACACTACCCACTACCCATCTATTTGTATGTTTCTTTGATATATGATGCCACTTTTAAAAGGTACAGGCACACGCATGCGTGGTTTCTGGAATATTGTGATACTTTTAACAGATAGATTCAAAATGTTGCTGCCTTGTATATGCTTAGGCTCAACAATCTGAGTAGTTACTAAAGGGGAAAGCTGCAGTCCGAAAGTGAGGTTTAAGACATGTTGGCAGCGGGATTAGTGATCAGGTTAGCTTGTATTGGTCTATGAAGATGTAAACTTCAAGTATACCGCCAAAATGTAGGTGTCTCTTTAAAATGGAAAGTCTAGTCTGTGAAGTTTAAGAGACTTTTTAGTCTTATGAGTGATGTATGTACCTGTGCTTATGTATTCTCTCACGTGTTATGTCTAAACAGATGGTGGAGATGTATGTGTATCTGGGTGTTTCTTTTATATAGAATGCCACTAGGAAAAGCCAATGACACATGCATTCCATGTAATCTCTCAGACATCAACCATACATTTGTGCAATCAGCCAGGCACTACTATCCCAGTCAAAGTTTCAGTCAGGCACTACCCATGATCTTATCGACTCTTGATGGAGCAATGTTTCATAATAAAAGAAACTTGCTTGGACGCAATCCTCTCAAATAACGTGTAACACTATAATCAACCTGTTTTGTGAATATTAATATTGCATTAAACACGACATGCAGTATCCAGGGGAAGCTGTTCTATGCGTTTTTCTAACAAATAACCCGAGTGTCTTAATTTGGCCGCCAAAAACGCAGGAACTTCATTGCACATGTGTCTACTGTATCTATGTAGTATAACGTATTCTGTCACTTGGTGGGAAAAGTTTGCAGCTGCGCAATAGCTTTAAATATGGCCGCTTGAAACTCACACATTATTGCATATGCTACTGCTTGAACTCAAATTCATAAGTGCTACAAAACACTAATGCGGAAGAATTAAATAAGTAAATGGGGATAGAGTAGAGATAAATGGTATACAGTGAAATCATTTATTGTCACATTCTAACGTGTCTTTTTCTGACTTTATTATTAGTTCACGTTTGGGCCTTGAAGGGTGACTGAAAATCCCTACCCACTTGATGTTCACGCAGGCGCTCAAGAACCTGCTGAAACCCTGTGACAGCACCACTTGAAACACAGCCAAGGCCACATTGATCCGAACGAAAGCAACAATTTTGAACAAAGTGTATAAACTCAAATTGATCATAATGAAAAATGCTGGTGGGAATAAAGCTATGGGAAAGTACATTAAGGGGCGGAAACATAGAACAATAGTCCACAGTGAAATTATTACTTTTAATATGGTGCGATGAACTCACCTCTTTGCCCTGATCAATCAGAATAAGGGAAAACACAGAAATTGCAATATTCGGGGGAGGTACATGAATATGGAATAGTATAATTGAGTAAGTTAGCTAGAGACTGTCAGACTTGTCAGATCCACCATTCCGACTCGTCACGGCCCAACGTGTATGCTGCTATTTTGTCTGAGACGCTGTCTCAGATCCTGCGGCTGCCAAAAACTCTGCTCAAGAAATTGAGATACTGATCGCTAATCTAATCATCTAGAAGGGGATTTTGGAAGAGGGACACCCGAGGAGAGTAGTATCAGAGAGGGGTGCGAAGCTGGCATTGCACTTAGAAGAGGTCACCTTCGCAGATCTGAATCTGTCCAAATCCTCTGTCTGCATCCTGTCCTGGCAGATTCTATCTGGCTTATCTTCAAGGAGTTGGGTTCATCTATCTCCTTAGGTAAATATAAATCTGAGAAGACTGTCATTGTACCTGCTCTCTCTCTCTTTTCCTTTTTCAGGTACCGTCTTCATTGATCATTATTACGACTATGTTTATTTTGCCTCTTGTAATAATGTGTTTAAAGCTGTGATTGATTTTGACTCACATAATTATTAATTTAGATAAAGGTTTTCCAAACTTTCTGAGGTTGTGGTTATTTCGAGTATAAGATAAATGTAATTTTTTACCTTAAACTATCTCAAAAACCTGATTCACAGATGAAGAAATTATTAAGGAGAGAAAGATGGTAAGACTTGGTAAATGTGAAATCAAAATTGCAGGTAAAACTCAAAATTGATATTAGCGGGGATTGCTAGCTCATTTGGGTGAATGGATTGGGCCCAGGTGAGTATTAGGTATGTGTGTGTTTAACCCGTGATGGTGACCTGCGCTCTATCAGTTTATCTTTAGTAGCAGAGGCATGGTTAGGTTCTAGTTAGTTAGGTAAAAAATATTGTGGATTGAAATATTTTGATTTATGCTTTAACAACCACTATTCGTTAAATGTTATGTATTGTTTCATGTCGTCTTGAAATTCCTGGGAATATTGAAAAGTGGGTGGCGAATGGAAGCCATACCACAGTGAGGTTACTTGTCTAGATCAGGAAAGTGCCGAAAGTTATGCAGGACTAAAAGCACTTGACTTAGGGATTATTTTATGTTGTATAAAAGTGAGAGTAATTGACAGCAAAGGAGTCCGCTGGTGAAACTTTGGTCTTATATCACCTAGAAAGGGTAATACTAAAGGAGTATTAGGTTCTCTGATGCTTTTGTGAAGAGTAAGCAGAAAGTTTTACTCATAGTATGTGAAGAGTAAGCGGGAAAAGGTTTGCTCGCAGTTAGTTAAAAGTTGACTATTCTTTGAATTTAGAAGATCAGACACAGTAGCGAACGTTTCTATGTTGTTGATTAATGAAAATTATATGTAAAATCATGAGAACATTTGTTTTCGTATTACCTTACAAGGGGGGGTGCAGTTGCGTGTGCTGCACTGACGTCACAGTGGGTCGCGCTAGGATTGGTTGAAACAGCGGGCGTGTGACTGTCGTGAAGAATTGTAAAGGAGGGGTCAGTAGTGAGGAGTGATACTGACATCATAGAGAGCCGCGCTAGAATGAGCTAAACACATAGCAAAACAGAATCAGATTAGTGAGAAGGAAAAGAAGCCGTGCTGGTGTTGGTCAGTTGTTAAAGTAAAATGAACATTTGAGTAGCTGAAAATAAAAGTCATAATAATAATTGATAGTGGGCCTTGCATGTGGAGACACAATCCTACATTAATCGGGAATCGCCCAGACAGAAAGTATTTAGGTTTTGCCTACGAACAGTACATAAAAGGAGGATCACGCCAAATGTATGGAGAGAAAAGAAAATTGTCATTTGTACAGAGGATTAAGAATTATTTTAAAAAGTTTAAACCCATTAGGACTAGTGAGGGAATTCTCATTCCTCCTCCAAAAACTCCAGCATCCTATATGATGGTAGAAAGAAGTTATCATACTTGTCTCTGGATAGAAAATTGGATAGAATATACAAAAGATGATGAAATATTGGTGTTCCCAGAGAATGGAACATTTAATGGAAGAATTTTGCATAACTTATGCACTAGAATGAATGAGTTAGAATAAAGACCCAGATTAACTCAGTATGAAGCCCTAGAAGAATGGGAAACTGAGGCATTTGAGCGAGATAGACTTAGGAGTGACAGACATTTGAGCAGATATTATCCAAAATTTCCATGTGAAACTCGAGATAAGCAGATGAAACAGTGGAGACAGGCAATGCTAACTGAAGGGTTATATCCTGTATTGGTGACAGAGGAACAAACAGGACGCAAGTGTACAGAAAAGAAAAAGCATTTAACGTTAACTGGTTAAGGGGAATCAGAAGATGATTATTTAGAAGATATTTTAATGAAAAATCCTTCGCCTTATCAAGAATGACCAAATAGAACTACCCCGAGTGCTCCGATTTTAGACACACCCTTAGTGCCAAAAATAGTACATTAAAGAACAATGGAAAGGGTACTTCAGGGAAAAGAAAGAGAAGCGATAGATAAGAATAGAGACAAATTAATACAGAAGATAATTCAGTTAAACGCACATCCCGAAGCTCTGACTATACCAGTGACTATAGGTCCTGTAGTCCCATTGTATGGGGATACATCGAATAGTTCTAAAACACCTGTCATGACAACACCTATTATTGAGCCAAGAAAAGAGAAGTGAGCAATCGATGACCAAGATAGTGATTGCGAGTCTGTAATTTCATTAATGGACTTACCGATAAGAGGGCAAATAAATGATACACCTAGAAGAGTCACCACAAGTTGTTCAAAAGAAGTACGACTCTAGACAGTCACCGGATCGAAAAATGCCACAATTGTAACCCCAGACGAAATAGAAAGATGGGCACAAGAACTGGAAAAACCAAATTCACCACAGAAAATATTAGACTTATTCAAATTGAAAATTGAATTAGAAGAAATGATAGCTGGGAATGTAGGACTAGATAGGTTAAATATCTATAATGAGGAAAAATTGCTATTCATTTGCAGATGCATAACATGAAACACAAAACATTTCATGAAAAATTGGTAAATTTGGCCTCTGAAATGGGAATAGAAATAGGGCGATCGAAAGTATTGCAAACACCTTATAGAGCAGAATTTTCTGATAAGGATTTAGAAAATATGAATGGGTCAGGACGAAAATTACAGGTTAAAGAATTAATGACGATATTTAATGGGGAGATTTGGACAGATGGAGAGTTCGGTGGTCGAAGAAGAAAGAGGAAGCCCAGGCAAATCGGGTCACATCTGAATATTTATTAAAAGAAACTGAAAAAACAGAAAAGTTGTTCCCAATGAGAGCGGTTCCAGGAAGGGGATATGTATATGTCCCATGGACCCGACAGGATATATTATCCTTTACATATGATTTCCCAAAGTTGAGAGATAAACCAGTGGAATGGTACAGGCAAGTTGAAAGGTTTGTGAAGGTATCAAAAGTTTTGTTGAAAGATTTAGATGGTCTCTTTGATATAGTGGTGCCTGCTGATTTGTGGACTGAATGTAAAATCACTGTTGATTGGCCTAATGATGAGTTCACAAGAAACGAGAAAACAGGAGCTCCCTCAGAGGAATTCATGAAGAAATATAACCTAGTAATAACTTTCTAAAAGGGTAAAATTTCCCCAAAGGAAACAGATTGGATAAAAGTAGATAGAACAACTCAGGAAAAAGATGAGTCTGTACATGCATATTATGAGCGCCTCCTACAGGTGTTCAAACAGTATAGTGGATTTGAGAGTATTGGGGACAAGGATATGACGCATTTTGTGTATCGATTTGTGTCTGGGTTAAGAAAATAAATATTTGAAATGATTAAGCAGCATAATTTGTGCTGGCAAGCAAAGCCAATACACGAGATTTTAAAATATGCGAAATATTGTGGGGATGAAATTCACAATAGACGAAAGAATTTAGAAGAAAAAGTGATGTGGGCTGAAGTGAAATTGGCAGAACAGCAACAACTCCAGTTACAAAATCAGGCAGCAAATGCAGGAAGAGGGCAATGTCAAGGGGAAAATAATGGGGGTAAACCGAAAGGACGGTTAAGTAGAGAAGTGGCCAAAAAGAGGTTTCCCCGTCATGGGTGTGGAAAATTGAGGCATTGGAAGAACGAGTGTAAGAGCATACAAAATAATATTTGCCCAAATCAAAATTTAAATCCACAGACGCAGAATGAGGTGCTAATGAATCAACCCCAGCAGGTTGTAAACCTACAGAGTCAATTGCCACTTGCCTCTTTGCCAAATTTTGTGAGTCAAGCCAAGTACAGTGCGACACAGGATTTCAAGAAGGGAGTGGTAATAAAAACTATGTAACATCACAGTTTCTTTTGCAGGATACATATTTTGGAGATCAAGATCAATGACGGTGCCTGAGGGGGGGGGGGGAGTGCGTACTTGACGCATCCTTACCGGTAGATCAGTCAGGTCCGTACATTGACGGAAAGGTAGAAGGAAATTACATTACCTTTTTGTCGGACACTGGTGCTACCCCGTCTAGTGTGAGGCACAGGGTCCGACTGATTTGAATATTATGGCCATGTCTGAACTGGGGTGGCGGAGTGAGCTAAAGAATGATGATGGATTAAACCCAGATCAGTTGACTGGGGGTGAGTGCTTGCAATGTTCAACACTCCGTCCATTATCCCCTTTGGTTTTGCTACTGTGAGAACAGCAGACATCCCAAACCTACCCCTCTCCGGAGAAGCGATCCAAGTAGTGGGCGTTTCTAAGAAACAAATTAGGACCCCTATTACAAAACCAATGGAAGTGTGTATTGAAAACTTTAAAGAAATGCACAAATGTGTAGTGTGCGATTCTAGTCCTGTAAATTTATTGGGAAGAGACTTGTTGTGCAAAATGAATTGCACCATGTTTTGCACACTGGATGGTGTTGCCATTCATACCACTGATGAAGATGGAATATATAACATTATTTTTGCCAAGCAAGGAACAGAGGTAGATAAATTATATTCAGGAATGACCAAAGACGACTTACCCGATGAAGTCCAAACAACAGTGAATCCTGAAGTATGGAATTTTACAGGAAAAGAAGTAGGGTTAATCACAAACGTAGACCCTGTTAAAGTGACTGTGAAAGAAGGTGCAGTCGATCCAAATACTCGACAATACAAGAGGAGTTCAGAAGTAAAGGCAGGTGTTGCTGCAGAAAATGATCGAATGGTCGAACAGGGCATTTTAAAGGAAATCATGAGTAGTCCCTGTAAATATAATTGGCATTAACAAACCAAGCAGAAAATATAGGGTAGTTCAAGATTTAAGAAAGATCAACAGGATTGTTGTGCCATGTTGCCCTATAGTACACAACCCTGAAGTGATTTTGTACCAATTAACATGAAACACAAGGTGGTTTACTGTAATTTATTTATGCCATGTGTTTTTATCCATCCCATTACATCCTGATAGTTTTTATTCTCCTTTAAATGTGAGGATTGTATCTATGTTTGGAATAAAGTTCCTCATGGGTACACAGAAAGTCCATCAATTTTTAACCATATTGAAAAAATGCCTTGAGACATTGGTGCTGCCTCGTCTAAAACCAGAAGTGATTGTGTAACTGATTCCATTGCCTTACTGAACCATCTAGCAAAGGGTGGATATAAAGTGTCCCCTGAAAAATTGCAGTTCTCCAGAAGCGAAGTAAAATATTTAGGACATCAAATAGAACAAGGATCTAGAAGAGTGACTAATAAGAGAATAAAAATGATAAATCAAATGAAGCTACCACAGTCACAAAAAGAAATAAGAATGTTTCTTGGTGTTGTGGGATATTGCAGGCAATGGATTGTAGGGTTTTCTTTACTGACAAAACCCTTGATACAAATGACAAAGAAACGAGCAAAAGACCCAGTAGAGTCGGATGATCCGAGCATGCAATCTTTTGTAAAATTGTGAAATTGTTTATGTGAAGCACCTACTCTAGGTATGCCAGATAATTCAAAAGATTTCGGATTGTTCTGTTGTGAGAGAGAAAACTGTGCCCTCTCAGTTTAAACACAGAGACATGGTCTAATGCGACGTCCAGTGGCGTATTTTTCTGCTACCCTAGATCCCATAGCATCTGCATTGCTGGGATGCTTAAAAGCTGTGGCTGCAACATGTGTAAGTATAGGGCAAAGTGAGTCAATAGTAATGGGATATCGTGTTAAGGTATACGTCCCTCATGCAGTTGAAATTCTGCTAACAAGAACACGTGCTCAGTATCTCACCCCGAGCAGATTAACCAAATTTGAAAGGATCACATTGGGAGCAGAAAATGTGACCGTAATCAGATGTACAATTCTTAAACCAGCTACCTTGTTGCCAGACCCATACAATGAGGAAGTGAAAGATGAAGCTGAACACAAATGTCTTGATGTAACAGAACTCAGTACCAAACCCCGACCAGACATACAGGATGAACCTTTGAAATATGCTGAGCACAAACCTTTTGTAGATGGCTCATGTATGCGCAATGAGGAAGGATTGTTAAGTGCTGCTTATGCTGTGTGTACATTGGCTGGAATAGTCGAAGCATCCTATTTACCAGGAGTCAAATCGCACAAGTAGCCAAATTGATAGCTTTAATTAAAGCCTGCAAAAATGGGAAAAAATTGGAAAGTAACCATTTACACTGATAGTCAGTATGGTTACGGGGCTGTGCATGGCTTTGGACAGCTTTGTATGCAGCGGGACATCCTGACTTCCTCAGGGTCTCCCATTAAAAACTGAATTTTTGTTAAAGTGTTGCTTGAAGCAATACAATTACCAAAAGAGGCGGCTGTAGTAAAATGTGCCGCACACAAGTCATGAAATGACTGTGTGACTGCAGGCAATCGATATGCTGACCAGGTTGCCCAACACTGTGCTAAGTTATAAATGGCAGTAAACAAGAAAGTTGAAAATTGTGGAATCAGCTGCCAACTTATGCTATTGTCAGGATTACAAACATGGAGAGAAATAAGAGAACTCCAAGATGAAGCAGAGACAAAAGAAAGAGAAGAGTGGGAGAAAATTGGTTGTCAGAGAAGGGCAGAAGATGGTGTATGGGTTTACTTAGATGACAGACCTGTATTGCCAGACTGTATGCTTGCACCCATGGCTAGGATTTATCATGCAGACACCCACATAGGTAGAGATGCAATGATTAAACTCTTTAGACGGGATTGGTTTACTCCAAGGTTTAGGAACATTACAGAGAGCCTTTGCCAAATATGCTTAATATGTCAGCAAATGAATCCTGGCAAAAGAACAATAGTCTATACAGGGAAAATTGGAAAAGCTGAAGGTCCTTTTATAAGACTTCAAATTGATTTCATTCAGTTGCCTGTTTGTCGAGGATTAAAATATGTACTTGTCATCGTTTGTCTATTTTCAAAGTGGGTGGAGGCATACCCCACAGGAAGAAATGACAACTTGACAGTGGCCCAACTCCTATTAAGAGAGTTCATACCATGTTTCATTTTTCCAGTAACTATTGAATCAGACCGGTCTCATTTTAATAATGAAATAATTCAAATAATTTGTGAAGCCTTCAAAATTGAACCAAAGCTGCACTGCACTTACCGCCCAGAAGCATCTGGAGTGGTAGAACAATTGAATGGCACAATTAAGTTAATGCTGGGAAAGGTGTGTGCATCCACTTCACTGGATTGGCCTGATGCTTTACCTCTTGCTCTGATGGGACTTAAAAGTATTCCAGACAAGAATACCGGATTGAGTCCCCATGAAATAATCATGGGAAGAACAATGAGGCAGGCATGTATACCAGGACAGTGTAAAATAAGAGAGAGGGGCTCTATTCCACAAAAAGGGGTAGAGCGCCAAGAGACAAAAGTCCGAAGAAGTATTCCCCTTTTTGGCACTTATGCAAATAATCCTACAAACTCATACAGATATTCCACTCAATCGATCACCAGAACAAGACACCAAAGTTTGAACCCTAGTCACAACGTATTATAAAAATTTTTTCATTTTATTAAAATTTGTTAGATACAGAACATTGTTAAGTAAATACACTATTAAAAATAGTTCGACAGTTACAAAACAGTACACATAACTAATGACATTGTGCCTGTTGTGCAGTAAAAAAGAATCACAAAATACAAATTAAAAAAGATCACAAAATAAAAAACAATTCAAAGCATGGGGAGAACATCAGAAAGAAAAAGTGCTTTCTAATCCAGAATGCAAAGGAAGACACTAGACCCAAATCAACTGTTCTCTACAGTGTTGATACTGCTAGCTAGTTTCATCGAGAACAGATGTCACTCCAGTCTACAGTCTGCCTTTTAAACTTGCGTCGACGCGTTTCGGTGGAGTATTGTGATTATAAGACCACCTTCGTCAGGACAAATTATTCAATCTCCCACGATATAGATAATCTTAAAAAAATTTTTTTATATTTAAACCATCCAATAGGTCCGAGTTGTTAGACTTCTCGCCAAAAACCTAAAGGGCAAATGCGCTGAAATCAGCGGGAACGGAAAGGAACAGGCCTTTTGGTCTGCCTTCCTGCCTTTGTGAATTATAAACGATCGGGTTGCGAGGGTATATGCGCCGATAAATATATTCAACATGAGTGTTGTAACATCTTTACGATAAAACTGCTCCTGTATTATTATTGAGGAGGTCCCTTTACGATGATCCTCGATACAATTAAACAGTCTTGGTAGCGCTTTATTTTAGGTGTTTCTAAGATTTCCGGTTCCAAGCACATGGATACCTCTACATCATCCCGGGAGCAGCCTGGTTGACACAGGCTGCTCCCGGGATGATGTAGAGGTATCCATGTGCTTGGAACCGGAAATCTTAGAAACACCTAAAATAAAGCGCTACCAAGACTGTTTAATTGTATCGAGGATCATCGTAAAGGGACCTCCTCAATAATAATACAGGAGCAGTTTTATCGTAAAAATGTTACAACACTCATGTTGAATATATTTATCGGTGCATATACCCTCGCAACCCGATCGTTTATAATTCACAAAGGCAGGAAGGCAGACCAAAAGGCCTGTTCCTTTCCGTTCCCGCTGATTTCAGCGCATTTGCCCTTTAGGTTTTTGGCGAGAAGTCTAACAACTCGGACCTATTGGATGGTTTAAATATAAAAAAATTTTTTTAAGATTATCTATATCGTGGGAGATTGAATAATTTGTCCTGAAGAAGGTGGTCTTATAATCACAATACTCCACCGAAACGCGTCGACGCAAGTTTAAAAGGCAGACTGTAGACTGGAGTGACATCTGTTCTCGATGAAACTAGCTAGCTGTATCAACACTGTAGAGAACAGTTGATTTGGGTCTAGTGTCTTCCTTTGCATTCTGGATTAGAAAGCACTTTTTCTTTCTGATGTTCTCCCCATGCTTTGAATTGTTTTTTATTTTGTGATCTTTTTTAATTTGTATTTTGTGATTCTTTTTTACTGCACAACAGGCACAATGTCATTAGTTATGTGTACTGTTTTGTAACTGTCGAACTATTTTTAATAGTGTATTTACTTAACAATGTTCTGTATCTAACAAATTTTAATAAAATGAAAAAGAATTTATAATACGTTGTGACTAGGGTTCAAACTTTGGTGTCTTGTTCTGGTGATCGATTGAGTGGAATATCTGTATGAGTTTGTAGGATTATTTGCATAAGTGCCAAAAAGGGGAATACTTCTTCGGACTTATGTATACCAGGACACAAGCTGTGAGAAGTTGACCTGATATATGCTGTCCACTAGTTCTAGTGGGCACCTTGTATCAGTCCAAACAACCCCTTATGGTGAATAGGTTAAAGACAACCTTTATTGAAAGCTATCCTAGTGGTAGCTATGGAGAGCAGCCTTCAGGCTAAGTCTCGAAGGAAAGTAAAGCAGCTTGTTTTACCAGTCTATAATCTCTTGAATGACCAAATGAAAGAACAACCACACCAGGTATAAATTTAAAACATATCTATTTAAGATAAAACAAACCCCTCTAGTCTCTTTATGAGACTGGAGTTTGAAGTACTTCATTTACAAGTTAGCAATCAACAGTAATAGCACAAATACACGTTTGGGCCCTAGGGGCGTACCAAACCATATTCCAAAAAGTGGTATAAGAACCACGACTGAACTAGACACAAGGCCTAGAGCCTGTAGAATCGCTGGTACACCAAGGAACCACCCAAGGTAGTGACACAGGGGATCCACGGGGGCCGTGTGCAGTGTGTAAACACAACCGCGGGTTCCCGTTAGCTTCTATGGGCAATGTCGCGGTTGGAAATTTAAATATTAGGGACACTTAGAAATGAGTCAGGACCAAACCCTTTTGGACCTAGGAAGTTCTAGGGCTAGCAATCACGGGAGCACCGGAGTACTCGTGTTACCTCACCCAGGGAAGCCGGGTGCATAGGTGTATTTTGGTGTCAGGTCGCGTCGTCGATTTTAATGGGAACTGGCAAAGAAGTGCTGCTGCCGTGAAGAGGAGAAGTGTCCGAAGAGATCCAAGACTGAATCTAGGATGGAAGTAACCTGAAAGCAGAGGGGACAGAGTCTGGGTCACTTGCCAGTGACCGAGGGCAGGATGGACCAATGCCCACAGATGTAGGGTGCTTCAGGTGAGTTGACAGTTGTCTTGACTCTTCAGCCACGAGGTCCAGGAGGTGCTGATGACAACCAGGAGCTGGATTTGAGCTGTCCCACAAAGTCTGTCGAGTGCTGTGGTGTCGACGACCAGTTCGGACCCCACAAGCTTTGGCAATAGCAAGTTACTGGAAATCAGAGAAAGGTCTGTGGTGCAGACCAGCAAGGTCTGAGGGACTCACCCAGCGAGGGTAAGTTGGGGCATGTCTGGAGCAACCAGGGAAGCCCAATCTGAAGAGGAGTTGCCTTAGTGGGGACCTACTAGCCAATGGGCTAGCGATCGCAAAGGAGCCTCAGGTAGTCACACTTGAAACTGGCCCACAGGTCACTCGTGGAGTGGAGGCCAGCAGTCTTCGGTGCAGGAGGTACACAAGACTGGGGCTACTCGGAGCCCAAAGCACAACTTCGAGGAAGACCGGGAAGATAGTACTGCTGCAAAAGTACACGGTGTCCGGGGGTCACAGTCCCACATCACCTATGATAGCCACGGGCCTCAGCTTTGCTGTGGACTCAGGGTAGCCTCTGGAAAGTCTGGAAATCTACCTCTGGTGATGCAAATACTTCGGCATCCGGCGGGAGCTTCAGCGATGCAGACCAGTCAGTTGCTTCTTTGGTGCCTGCCAAGCAGGGGAGTCACTCCTTGACCTCAAGGGAGATTTCTTCAGTCTTCTAGTCAAAGTAGAACATTGAGGATATATTTTGCAGAGTTTCGTCCAGGGTAATCTAAAGTCGCAAGGACTGGGTTCCCATTACATATACTAAGTTTGGGGGTTGGACATACTCTAGGTACCCACCTATGGGACGGTTTGGAGAGAGGGGTGGTTACACCTATTTCCTTTGTCCAGTTTCATGCCAGAGCAGGGGCAGGTAGCCCCTGCAAACGGTTTGACCTGGAGTATGCACAGGGACACCAAGTGTGCCCCCAGTGCAGATCTTCAAAGCACGAGAGAGTGCTCCCACCCAGCCCCAATACACATCTGCCTGTCTGGGGAGGTGGTTACACCTCCCTGGGACAGGAAACCTATTGTCCAGGCCTCCCCTGCCGGAGGTTTGGTCAGCAGCAGGAGGCCAAACCCGTATCTGTGGCAGAGGCATTCATTTTGTGATGCCAGGGCTGTAGAAAGTCCTACCGGGTTAGACCAGTGTGAACATGTCTCTCCCTCTAGAAGGGTGGAATGCTACCCCCACCACCAGAACTGGCGGAGAGGTAGTATTCCAAAGCGTTTGAAACCAAACACAACATGTTTTGATGCAGCCATCCCAACGTTAGCATTTCCCGCAAGATTATAATGCATTTAAGATTGTATGGTCAGGCTGCACCACAAACAGCATCAGAGGATGTACTCCAAACGCTGCAGAGGGGCTCTGCTCATGCAGGTGCGCCCTCTTACATAAAAACCAAGCCCTCTGCCTTCAGGATTGTTAAGGTCTGCCATAGGAGTGACTTATAGGTTTTATATGTGTGTGCAATGGTAGTGAAATAGGTAGCCTATACCACTGTAAGGGGTGCAAGCACCACCTTACCCAGACTGCAATAGCAGACCTGTGGTACCATTTTGGAGTGCTTCCCAGGGGTGGCATAATACATGCTGCAGCCCCTGGTAGGCCTCTGAGGTACCTATGCCCTAGGTACATAGTATACCATATACTAGGGGCTTATAAGGCACTCCAGAATCCAATTAGATATGTACCTAATGTACATGCAAACCATTTTAGAGAGGAAGCAGCTAGGCTGGGGTCCTGATTAGCAGGGCCACAGCCAGACTAAGGTCGAAAAACAGTGAAACACCAGCAAAAAATGGGGGTACCCATGTGAAGCAGATCCTACTCTCCTACACAAGCTGTTAAATATAACTGATGATTTGGTACTGGAGTATTGCAAAGAGTTGGCTGACCAAGTGTGTTCTATATCTCACCAGGTTGGAGAAGACGCAGTCCCCAGGCAGCCAAACCCAGCACATGATTTGAATCCTGGTGACTGGGTTGTAGTGAAGAATCATACTCGAGAATCGTGCCTAGCACCCAGGTGGGAAAAACCACATCAGGTTATATTAATTACAAAAACCGCAGTAAAATGTGCAGGTTTGCCTAATTGGATTCATGCAAGCCATACAAAAAGAGTACCAGCAGCAGACGAAGAAGAATCTCAACAGACTCAAGCAGGAGAAGGGGTGGAGGGTTGTACAGCTGAAGGATCATGAGTAATAAATCCTTAAGTAGCCGTGGTGTGGATGCCATTCTTTTTTGTAACGCTGTTCCAGCTCTTGCCGTGACACTAGAATGGATGGATCTTTTAATTTTGTGAGCAGGCCTCTTCATTATATATTTTAGGCCAGCAGCACCAAATCTCTATCATGACATCATGACGAGTGCTGCGCCACCTATTTTACGCTGTGAAGAACCGCGTATAAGGTCAAGGACAGCCCCCCACAGTGGTGTTTGCCTGCAGGCCCTGCTTGCTGAGTGGGAAAACTGCTGCTGATTGGCAAGATCAAGAGAGAAGGTCCCGGCCTGCCTGATCCCACAGCTTGAAGTAAGTCATAACCTCTCCTGTTTTCTGTATCTGTCCAGCTCCTCACTTGCTGAAAACCGTGACTCGTCTCCAAGAACTGCCTCTTACCCTCTCTTGCTGGAAATGTCTTTTTCTGACATTTTCTAATCCAAAGTTCAGCCTCGGAATGGACGTTAGCATGATCTATGTGCACCCACTACACCAGACACTTTTTTAATGAAAATACCTGCCCGCTGGACACCTATATATGGATTCTGCTTTGAGAAGCTACTCTCACAGCAGAGATATGCTACGTACGTGGCAGTCACACCTGCTTCATAGAATGCTCAGTACAGCACTCTCTTCCGTACACCATCCAATATGTAAATATTTTGCTTGATTGGCACATAGGTGAATCTTTTCGATCTGATTATGTGAGTGTTTTAATCGGAGTCCTCGGAACAAGCGGCGCTTGCATTGTAAAAGGACGGAGTCCGGCTCTGAATGCACCTCGGTCCCATGCAGAGCAGCACCACAGCGGCCAGGGTGCACTTGGGGACACGTGGAGACTTCGGAGGCAACATGGTCAAGGGAGGCTGGCGACCTAGCACTCTGGCTTTCACCCTCACCCCCTGGTGGTAGGGGCTCCAGTAATGCGTATTTTAAGCCGTTGCATGGATGGGCCTTCGAGGCTGGGGCACGGTGCACTGAGGGGGTGGGCACCTGACCTCGGCTCTCATCCGTTGGGGCTGTGTGTGACAGCCGGACCCGCCAGAGGGAAGGAGAGCCAAGGAAACGGGTCTACTCAGAGCTCCAACCAGCTACTGCCCTGGTACTGAGAAGGGACAGACACCTCAGGGGGCAGGAGGCCAGGAAGGTGTGTGCTCTGAGCTCCTACCACAGTCCCAAACCAGAGGTTTTGGAGGAGGTGGGGGTTGGGTAAGGGGCGGAACATGCCCTTGGCACCCCGTAGGTGGTGAAGTGGGTGTGACAGGCATTCCAACCTCAGAGGGCAGGAGGCCAAGATGAGGCCTACTCAGAGCAGCTTCATCAACACACAGACCTGGACATGAGGGGGTGATGGGGATAGGGGGCACCTGCCCCTAGCGCCCTCAGGAGATGCTGCATGTGAGGCCTGGACCAACTTGAGAACAGGAAAAGCAAGGAAAGGGCCAACCAAAAGTACTAACTATAGCGCTGTGCACAAACAGGGCCTTGCAGCCAAAGGTGTGTTGGAGAAAAGTTCACCCCGTATTATGGAGCAGTCACCGGACACTTAAGGGCACAGGGCCAGCACCTGCTCCACCCGACTACAACAGTGCCCTGTTGAGGAAAAAATATATACCACACTGTCTGGGGAAGTTTGAACGCATTTGAGTATGTCAGGACATTATACTTCATTGGCAGCCACCACTATCACGTCCTGGTCAGATCCATCCATCTGCCAATAACCGCCACCTGCCTGCCTCCCTCTAAGCTCCCATCCACCGGAATGCCTCTACCCTCCATCCACCTGCCTCCTCTAAGCTCCCATCCACCTGCCTCTTTAACCTACTATCCACCTGCCTGTCTCCCATCCACCTGCCTGCGTCTAACCTCCAATTCACCTGCCTTCGTCTAAGCTCCCATCCTGCTGCCTCTTCTAAGCTCCCACCCACCTGCCTCTAACCTGCTATCCACCTGCCTGTCTCCCATTCACCTGCCTCTTCTAACCTTCCACCCACTTGCCTGCCTTTAACCTACTATCCACCTGCCTGCCTGTAAGCTCCCATCCACCTGCCTTTCTCCCATCCACCCTTTTACTATTTCTACACCACTCTCGACTCTGATGACCAATCCGCAGTTTTTTTGTTTTTATTTATTTTATTTATTTAAATGTGCACTGCATACACACAACTGTGCATGGACTGTTTGTTAGGTGCGATGCTCTATTGCCCCAGTCTCTTTGTATAAGATTATTGTTATGTTATGTTATAGGGAATTTATTGAGCACACGTACACCAAAGGTCTCTTGGCGCTGAATTGGAAACTACCCCAGAAGCAGTCTCTGTGGCTCTTTGCACACACCCGGATAGACATGAGTGCACATGGTGTACATAATACACAGAATATCTATAGATGAAGAATACTTGTTGGGCTCAACAGTGCCATCGAGGTAGCCTGTCTGTCACGTGGACAGGAATGACCTAGGAAGTGCAGTGGAAAATAGCAAGAGGGACATTCAGAGCTACATGGCTCCTCCTCCGCCCCAGTGTTTCTTGTGCCCCACCTGGCACACATCATGTCGGAGGATAGTGATGACGTTAACATATTGCCCCCACCCCACTCCACCCCACGCAAAACATTCTGCAAAGGCCCATGCCTGCATGGTCCACATGCTTTTGAAAAACGGAAGTAGGTTCACTGATACATGTTGGAATCCAGTGAGCCCATGACCAACGCAGGGTGTTATTTTGGCAACACTGACATGTAGCAATAATATAAAGAGTACGTCTGTAGTTGCAATATTTCCTTGAAAATCACGTTTATTTTCTTTATTAAAGTTCACTGCTCTCTTTACTTCTTGTTACATGTTACATTGTAGTCTACAAGAACTCTCTTAGACATGATTTTGAAGGATGTTTAATGCCGTTAAACTTGCTCAAGAACATCATGAGGGTGAAAGTAGAATGTTTTTTTGTCTGTGGTAAATAATAGATATAAATAAACTGATCGTTGATTATTTTAATTGCTTAGATACCGATCAGCAAACAACAATGAAACATCTTCACATCAGCAAATGTGTTATGCCCGGTAAGCGTGCCTTCGTTAGCAGATTTTTCAATAGCTACCAAGGTTGAAGGTATTTTCCTTCTGTGATCTATAGACAGTCGCCCAGTCCAGTCAATAGGGATCAAGGGGGTCAGAAAGAGTATTTGCGTAGGGAAACTTGTTTGTATATTGATTGACTCCCAAGGTTATTTCTATTGTGGAGGCCATTCAAAAGGTTTATGGCCTTAGATAAGTAAGAGAAGGGGTACAAATGTCAGATCCGAGGAATGCAAGTCAGCATTAATATATGCTTTGGGACATATTTATTCATTTTAGTGAAGAAGCTTACATAGTGTTGATATTCCTCCGGACCTACTTTATTGAAAGATTTATCAAAATGCAGTTTATCTTTCAACTGTGTTGTATTTCCAGCACTACAATCCATTCATAAGATTTAAAGTTTGGTGGATGAGAAATGCATCATATCCAAAGGCGCTTTGTGTATTCCCTTTAGACAGCCACAACACAGGAAGGATAGGTGTGCCTGAGCACCCAACTGCATACATCTGCATTCTGACGGCACTGTATTGTCAGTATGGAAGGCAGTGGCTGACGCTTCACTTGAATAGGTAGTGTCCAGACCCCATACAAAGGGCTGGTTTACCCCCCATTGGCAGCCTGGTAGACAGAAATGGGCCAAAAGACGCATCTGTGCACTTCAGAGAGGTGCTTAGACATCACCCCCTTCATAAAGGGCACTTTTGGGTATAAGTACTGAGACTATGACCCCCCTAAAAGCCAACACGACTGGACTTGTAACTAAAGCTCTGCACGAAGAACTACTGTGCTGCTTACATGGCTCAATTAGAATGCTGATCAGGAAGCCCTGCTTTTCTGTTTGTTGCCCTGCTGGCTTCTGCTCTCTGATTCTGCTGAAAGAGAGCTGGACCCAGCCTTCCCTCCAGGTGATCCCGAAGAGCTTGATCGCTTGCCTCCTGTTGCTTAAGACTCAGAGATCCCAAAGTTCCTAACCGTGCTCCTCTGCCTGGCTTGTTAAAAGTGGTCCATATACTTGCAACAGGAATTTCAACGTATTTCCTTCCTGCATGTAGCAGAACTGGCGCATCGACCCAGTTGTGGGAGTAAAATTGGTGCATCACATCGAAACTTGAGCTTTTCCTCCAGAGATCGACATATCAGACAGTCTATCGCTGCAGCATGGTGAGATTGACACATCCCATTGACTGTGTGGAATAATCCAGTGCATTACTCTACGTCTCTCATCTCTGGCACCTGTCTTCGGAACTGACGCATCACCTTCACTGTGTGTAGGAGATAGATGCATTTAGTTGTTTGCGACCAGGAAAGGTACATTTTTCACCAGGGCCTACATGGGTCCTCTGTCCAAGAGGCGCACCATCATGGTCGGCCCGACCTTTGAATTTGCCTGGTCTTTCACGACCAAAAGTAACCTTTTTAGCGCTATTGCTTCTAAATGCTGTAGTGCATTTATTCCTTTAAAATTCAATATCAGAACTTCTACACATTGGATTTTTGTTATTTTAGTCTTGTTTTGTTTATAATACAATAACCTATTTATATAAACCTATGTAGAGCCTTTTTGTGGTGTATTCATTGTGTTACTGTGTGTGTTGCACAAATAAAGTACACATTGCCTCTTTAGCCTGACTGCTCTGTGTCAAGCTACCAGACAATGAGTGCAGGTTATCTTTTAGTATGAATCTAGCTTACCCGGACAAGGATTGTGGCATCTGCTTGGACAGGGTGCATACCTTTACGAACCAAAAACCCAGTTTCCAAAATTGATGATCAGTGGTGATGATAGGGCTTGTACTTGAGCAATACCATATAGAAACTCATTGTTCACCACAAGTCTATACAAAGACCATTATGAATGTTAAATTCTCCCGTTTCTCTCAAATCTGTCACTTTTCTATATTTTACACCTATTTATCTCCAACAACGTGGAACTCTGTTTGGTTGTTGTACCCACCTTGGCAAAATAGAAAGTGTATCTCAGCTGCCTGTCATCTTGCAGTATGAAGGAGCTGAGGAAGCTCCGCAAGGAAAGGAGCCTGCCTGTGAAGAGAGATTCAGATATCTTCAACCTAATGCTTGCACTCTGTGCACTTGAGTTCAAACAGAGGGATGCAGCAACATAAAAGAACTCTGGGGAGGGATCTGAGGATGTTTTCTTTGGAATGCAAAAGAATATAAAGCCCTGATAATAACTGGAGGATTTAAAACTGGTAGCCCATGAGGGGAGTGGCCCTGAGAAAGAGAAGAGGAAAAATGACTGGGTAAAGGCTCTAGAAGAGAGATGGGAGCCAACAGAGAGGGAGTGCCCTACTGGATCCTATGATGGGAGAAGTGTATCCTCCCAAACCTGGTCCCCTGAAGAGCTCATGGACAGACATGCTCAGGGGGACCCGAGACTGCAGCTGGGCCAGCTGACTGCAGAAGAGAGAAGAGCTGAGACTGACAAAGCCCTGGTTGAAGCTGAAAGGGCCTTAGTCACAGATACATTTTTCATAGAATAAGTTGAGGCTGAAAGAGCTTTGAAAGAGAAAAAGGTCTAGTGAGCTCCTGAACTGACTCTCAAGGAGCTGGAAATCACAGCCCTGCAAATAGGGTCTAGCAAAAACTATTGAGGCCAACAAAACTACCATGTCCAATGCAAAAGATACAATCCACATATCCAGAGACATTGTGGCAAACTTCAAGGAGGGGGACGACATTCACTAGTTGTTTCAGGCATATAAGGTAGCTTTAGAGGTGCGCATGATCCCTGAGGAGGATTGGGGAGCTGGCATATCGGGTCATATTCTTGGTGGTGGGAGGGATGCCCTACTGGCCCTAGGAGACAGGACAGGTCGAGTCATACTCCCATAAAGGAGGCCCAGTTTAAGCAGTATAAACTCACCCCAGGAGAGTGTAGGTTGATATTCATTGGAAGTCAGAAACTGTCTCACCAGTCCTGGGAGGAATTTGTGTTGTATGTTTGCAGTGCACTGGATAATTGGGTGAAGATTAACATGACAAACACTTTTGAAGGGCTGTGCAATTTGATTGCCAGAGAGCACATGTTCAGTTATTATTTTCCAGGACTTCTCCCACACCTGATTGAGTGTAAGTTCTCGTACGCCAGGGAACTTGCAAAGGAGGCAGACCTCTGGGTGAGTACAAGAGAGTGAAAAGGCATTTAGGAATGATCCTAAGGGGATTGCGTCAGGTTCCCCCCAACCGAAGGGAATGGAGGTTCAAGTAACCCAGATAGGTCCCAGTATAGTGGGGAGGGGGATTAAGGGTCCCATATCCCCGCTCAGAGTAGAAGGAGAGGTGGGGATGGGCAGAGATCCAGGGTGCCCTATTCCCAGAGCTTGCATTATTCCCAGAGGGAGCACCAGCAGGGAAGCCTAGTCTGTCCCAAGAGACCATCCACTGAGGGAGCCCCACAGTGTCAGGAAAACTTGGAGGGGCAGCTGCCACAAGTACCCAATCAGTTGTGGATTCTGTCATTATCACTTCACAGAGGAGGGTACAGAAGCTCAGATTGAATGGTAAGAAGTGGAAACAGTCCACAGTGGGAGGACAAGAGGATTAGGGGTTGCCAGCTCTGAGATCAGAGAACACCAAGAGTGACCATGTTGCTGCCACATCTTGCCTGGGGGGTCCCTGAACTGTCACAGGGACAGAGGGTTGGAGACCTGCACTAGGAAGAATCTTGCACAATACATGCAGAGTGTGTTTCACTTGTGGGGGGTAGTTGTACTCCCATGGAAGTCCTGGCTTTCTAGGCACATGTTCAGCCTAAGTGTACAAACCCTGGTTTGGACGAATAGTTGCAGTATACCTTCCCTGAGCTGCTTGGAGGGTGAGTGGAGAAAGGATGGAAGGCGCCTGGTGCTACTGCCCCCCACTCTAAGAAACCACAGAGGACAAAGACCCCTGAATAGCCTTGGGCCTGGCTCTTGACATTGACAGCTGTCAGTGGGCTCTGATGATTGCTGTCCTGGTGGGTAGCGTTTTCCTTGGGTTCGAAAAAGTTAGCTCAATGGCCCCAGTGAGCATAGACAGAGGGATCCTATTGGGTTCAGGGAGGCGTAGACCTGACAAGTACCCATGCAGAAGTGGGTTATTGTCCATGTTCTATTCTCCTCAGCAGGGACGTCCATCAAGGTATTGAGTAGTCTTCCCTGGCTATTGGCTGGGAGGGTCATGGCACTCTTTGAAGGGTCACCCCAAACTTTTTGCCTTCCTGCTCCTCTTTTTGCTAAACACTTTTTGTTGCCTTTAGGACTCTGTGCAACTTACCACTGCTGACCATTTCTAAAGTGCATGTGTTCTCTCCTTGAAACAAGGTATAATTGAATTACAGCTGTTTGACATTTTTGATGTACTTGTACTTCCCTTGTAAAGTGGTATGCCATATACCCAGGGACTGTACATTAAATGCTACTAGTGAGCTTCAGCACTGATTGTGCCACTCACAGAAGTAGTCTTTCTAACCTGTTTCAGTCCTGCCACTGCAGTGCCTGTATATGCAGTTTACTGCCACTTCGATGTGGCATTTAAAACTACTTGCCAAGCCTTAAACTCCCCTTTTATTACATATAAGTGGTCCCTAAGATAGGTCCTATGTAACTCTATGGGCAGGGTGCTATGTAAATAAAAGGTAGGACATGTCCTTTTATATTCTGCATGTCCTGGTAGTTATGTACGGGGAATTTCTAAAGCGCACGACTCACCCGGGGGCATCTCGGCGGTGCCTAGTGATAGTCCAGGGAAGAAAAAAGGGGAGGATAAAAAAGATTACCGATGATCAGAGCAGAAAAGCTTTCAGTTGTTTCCTAAAAATGCTGAAAGAAGTACATTCACGAAGGGAAATAGGCAGTTTAATCCAATAGCGAGGGGCAAGATACGAGAAAGCCTTTCCCCCAGAGCGAGAGAGACGGATTCGGGTGACCATCAGAAGTCCAAGGGAATTAGATCTGAGGTTGCGGGCCGAGGTCTGTTTGGCGAGCATTCTTTGCAGGTATTTGGGGCCTTTGCCATTTAGGGCGTTGCAAATGAGGCAGCAGATCTTAAAGTTTGATCGCTTACAGACCGGAAGCCAGCGGAGCTCTCGCAGCAGAGGGGCTGAAGGAGAGCCCGCTGGGCGATACAGGATCATTCGAGCTGCGGTGTTTTGAATGACCTGCAGCTTTTTGAGCAGCGTCGTGCCTATTTTGGCCAGCAATGCATTTCCATAGTCGAGGCGACTGATCACCATAGCCTGGACTAGAGTTCTGCGATGCTTGATGGGAAGGTTCGGCAGAATCCTACGTAGGAGACACAGGAGCAGGAGCTAGAGACAGCTGCTATATGTTCTTTCATGGATAGAACCCGGTCAAGTTTGAGTCCCAGGTTTTTCACAGATTGTTTTGGGGCAGGGGCAACTCCCAGCTGGGAAGGCCACCAATCAGCCATCCAGAAAATAGGGGCTTTCCCTAGTAACATGATTTCGGTCTTGCTTGGATTCAATTGGAGACAGTTTTCCTTCAGCCAATTGGAGACGGCAAGCATGCCTGCCGAGAAGCGGAGATTCTCAGATTCTGCGTCAGGGTTGATTTTAAACATAAGCTGGATGTCGTTGGCATATGAGATTATCTCAAACCCTAGTGGCTCTACTACTTTAGCTAATGGGGCCATATAAACATTAAACAGTGTTGGACTAAGGCAGGAGCCCTGGGGGACACCCTTATCCAGACAAGATTTCTCTGAGCGATAGGGCCCTAAAGTGATCGTTTGATGTCTGTCAGACAGAAAGTTCTGCAGCCATTTTACTGATAGATCTTGGATGCCGCAAGAGAGTAATCTCTCCACCAGCTTGGAGTGCGAGATGGTGTCAAAAGCGGGCGGAGAGATCTAGGAGGACCAGAATTACTGATCCTCCAGCGTCCATTTGTCACCTCAGTGAGTCAGTCACTGCCAGGATTGCAGTTTTGGTGCTAAAACTTGGACAAAACCCGTATTGTGATGGGTCCAGGAGGTTGTTGGACTCAAGGTAGAAGCTTATCTGCCTATTTATGGCAGTTTCCAATTCTTTACCCAACAAGGGTAACAAATATATGGGCCGATAGTTACTAAGTACCTGGGGGTCTGCAGTTGTTTTTTTCAAAGTAGGGCGAACATGTGCTTCCTTCCAAGTGGGGGGAATTGTACCTGAGTTGATTGAGCAATTAACATTTTTGGGGATTTCCGGGGCACAGCAAGGTGCTAGAATGGCCATAGTTCTGGGAGGACATAGGTCACTTGGTGAACCTGATTTTACAGAAGATAGCAGGCTCGTGACCTCATTTAACAAAATAGGTTCAAACTGCTTGAGGGTGCTGGCGGTCGAGGGGCACAGTTCTAAAGGTCTGATGGGAGGATCAGTATTCTGAGATATGGAGGTGGTGAAGTTGGCATATATCTGAACGATTTTTTCATGGAAATGGGCTGCTAGGGAATTGCAGAGTTCCTGTGATTCTATTGAGGATTGTCTACAAGCTTGAGGTGAGACAAAATCTTTGACTATTTTAAACAGAGCTTTAGATGAGTTGTTGGCCTGATCAATTTGGTTCAGAATAAAAGTTTGTCTCACCGTTTTTATGTTTTGATGGTATTTGGACAGGGATAATTTATATGTCTGTCTGTCCAACAAGGCTTTACTGACTCTCCAGCGTCTCTCCAGGGTTTTACATCTGGATTTTACAGGTCTCATAGGTTAGCCTCCTCCTCGTTGGGAATTCTTTAATATACTTTTAAGCTGTGAATACTGATCAAAGAGGAGTAGTTTTTCCATGTTTTATATGTTTGGAACGATAATGATAATCCTCCTTACTGGTGAAATTGGCTTTAACATTATTCTTTTAGAAATGCAACTTTTAGAAAGTGGACATTTCTCTGCACTTAATGCTCTGTGGGCCTGACAGCCTGTCTCCAATAAACACCTGGAGTGGGTGACAGCTACACTTTGTGCATTCCCTCTAGATAGCCACAAAACAGGAAGGAGAGGTATTTCCTTGTACCAATCTACAAGCATGTGCATTCTGATGACCGTGCTTGGGCAGGATGAAATAGAGGGGCAAACACTTCACATGAATAGAGTTGTGCCCCCACACAAAGGGGTAATTTACTCCCCGTAAGTAGCCTGGCAGACAGGGCTGGGCTTAAACAAGAACTTGTGTACTTCAGAGAGCTGCTTTGAAGTCACCCCACACATCAAAGGCACTTTTGGGTATAGGTACTGGGTCTCTGTCCCCCTAAAACACTAAGACACTACTAGGCTTGTAATTGAAGCTGTAACAGAAGAACTGCTGTGCTGCTTAAATGACTCTGCTGGACCAATGGAAGGCCTTCTTTTCAGCTTGTTGCCCTGCTTCCTGCTGCTCTCTAACTCTGCTGAAAGAGAGCTGGACTCTGCCTTCCTCCAAGTGATTTCCTAGGGCTTGTTGGTTTGCCTAATTTTGTTTCACACTTAGGGATATTAAAGTCTCTATCCCTGCCCCTGTGCCTAGCTCACTGGAAGTGTCCCAGGTACTTGCAAAATGGACTTCAATGCATATCCTGTCTGCATGTAGCAGATACGGCACAGCGATCCGGTTGCTGGAGTAAAATAAGTGCATCGCATCAGAACTAGTGCTTTGCCTCCAGAGATAGGCTCATCGGACAGCGTATTGCTGCCTCTGCAACTTGACGAGAACGACTCATTTCTCGACTGTGTTGCAGAATCCAACGCATTCTTCTACCCCTCTCAAGTCCGACATCTGTCTTTGTAACTGACTCATCGCCTTCACTGGGTATGGAAGATCGACACCATCTCATTGTTTGCGACCAGGAAAGGTACTTTATTTGCCATGGTCTGCATGAGTCCTGTAGGTGGTCGGCACTCCATATCTAACTTTGACTTTGCCCCGGCCCAGCACAACCAAAAAATAACCTTTTTAGCGCTACTTGCTTCAATGCGCTTTACTGCATTTATTCCTTTAAAATTCAGTATCTCAAGTTCTATACATTGGAGGGTTTTCGTTACAGTCTTGTTTTGTTCATGATATAATCTATTTTTATAACTTGTGTGGAGTCTTTCTGTGGTGAATTCATTGTGCTACTGTGTGTGTATGTGTTGCACATATACTTCACACATTGCTTCTTTAGATGTGCCTGACTGTTCTGTGCCAAGCTACCAGAGTGTGAGCGCAGGTCATCTTTTAGTGTGTATCTAGCTTACCCTGACTAGGATTGTGGCTTCTGCTTTGACAGGGTGCATACCTTTGCCAACCAGAAACCCAGTTTCTGACACACGTGTAATAAGGTGAACGGGATACCCAGCATGTTTGTGACAAGTAACCCTCCGGTAAACTATAAATCAGGCCCTTAGTTTTGAATGTGTATATACATTTATGTAAATATGTTTGCAATAATATTCAATTTAAAGATGGTTCGGTAATTGTGGGATGGTCTATTGTTTGCAGGGGTGTGGCAGGTTAGAATCAGTGGCATGATTGATCACCCTGGTATGTTGATGTGAAAGGATCTGTCGGAGACCTGGTGGATAAAGTAAATAAATAAGCTGACCCTGCCCTAGGGGGACTGAGTTTATTTTGCAAAGAACCAGTGTCTGAGTGGTCCTTCAACTTAGGAGCCCTGGGAGATGCCATAACAGGTTGTACGTGCCCGACTGAACAGCATTCTTTCTCTGCTTTTTGTTATTTGCCAGCTGTACCACTAAAGTGTTGTTTTGCAGATGTTTCAAATGTGCCCTCTTGAACTGTATTTTCACTTTATTATTAGCTTCTATGTTACTTATATTCTATATCTGTGCTTTGAGGTGCTTTGGTGCGTTTTGGACCATATTTGTGCTGTATAAAACTTCAAAAATGAATAAAAACATAGGGGCTTATTAACCGAAGCATCTTTGAGTATGTATAGGAGCACTCCTGCAGTATTTCTTTACATATTCACAAATGCTATTCACTAAGGGTTGGGCGGAGAGGTCCACCTATGTCTGTCAGATCTTTCGTGTGTGGAGTTCTCTGTTGCAAGTAAGGAGAACTTTCCATATGTAGGTCTGTGTTTTTGGTGTAATTGCAGGAAGGGCAAGAACGAGTGGCTGGAAAATGGAGAATATCTACTACATATTGGGATAAGTGAAGGGAAATGAAAGAAATATAACAGAAGATACATGCAAATGCAAAAACACACCTCGCAAAAAGTAAGATAGCTGCTACACCTACATCTACCCCAGTATTTAAGAAAACCAAGCAGGCTCAAATCGACTCCAGCCAAGTAGACGCCCATAACATCACCCTAGTTTCACTGATTGTATTTATGTATGGAATTGCTATAGCATTTTCATGGTAAGCACAATCTAGCAAATATTAAATGTCTTTGTTGCAAGTGATACTGGGTATTTCTCTCCCCATCTTCTCACCCTGTCCAAAATCCAACCACCATGCCTCAACTGAGTAAACTTTACCATTCTTATGTCAAGCTTTGGATATCTTGATGGTATGGGGAAGCAATACTGCCCAGAAAGTGTGCAGTATCACTGTTATCTGTTGCATGCTGCACAACCTTGTCACACACGTGAGGGGCCTTGCAAGTAGACCTTGCCTTTAAAATATGCCCCGTACAGGTTGCCAGTGTGGGTTAAAAACCAGAGGTCAAGGCCTGTGATTTCCGAAACCAATAATAGCCTCTCTTTTCACCTGAGCTTCTAGTGTGGTGGCTGTATCAAAGAGATTGGACAGTGTTGAGTCAATAATGAATGGTGAACTATGACACTGTCTACACATATCCTGAGACACCACTGTTGCACTGCCATGATGCCACAACTTAGCTTGCAATTCAAGAAAAATGATTTATCCATATTAAAATAACCCATTAATTCACACATACATTGTTTATTTACATATACTATTCATTCATGTGTTATATCACCTCAGATCAAGGCACCCCACAAGTATTGTGCAAGGAAAGATACTTAGCACAAATAGCAGCAAAAACCACATGCCTTACTTTAAGGATTCCATGCTTATATGTTACAAAATATGTTATAGCACTGGAAGTTGTTGCTGGCCATTTTGTCTACTTCACTCTCTCCCTCTTTTTCCCTAGTTTATATGTCTCTGTGGTGGAATTATCTGCCTCTACTACATAGATACAGAACAACATAGTTGAGGCAGAGACTTCCACCAACTGTATCAAAATTGAAGTTACTTACATGATGTTAGACCTGGCATCCTTGGCGTGGTTTTCCCTGACTGTTTGCCTCTACCTCCTGTGTTTTTAATGCTGTGCTGGATTTTATTTTTGCTGGCTTAGATGCTTTGGGCACTTTGCGACTGCTGATCAGTGTCAACGTGCAAGTGCTCCCTGTGTAAATTGATATTGTGATTGGTTCTCCCTATTTGGCATATTTGTTTTACCAGTAAGTCCCTAGTAAAGTGCACTGAGTGTGCCAGGTCGGGTAACTCTGATGGAGCGGGTAAAATGTTTTCTTTTTATATACCCAATCCATTTATATAAGTTTATATTAAAACAAATAATAATTAATTCTAATAACTAATTGAATGACGTGATGGTACTAAACCAACCTTATTAACCAAGAGAATGCACGTGGGAATGTATTTGCATGGCTAAAATAATAAGTGAACTAAGTTTGTATGCATATTAAAACGATAAGTGTTGCTTAGGCAGTGTTAATGTGATTTTTGATTAAATAAACCAGCATTAACGGCTCTAGATGTTGCATATGGCTCGATAAATGCATACACATAAGGGTATTAGCAAGGGAATAACACTGTTTTAATCATTTCCATGCATTAATTACGATTTTGTGTTTCTTTGCTTAAAGTTGACTATTCTGGCCTACCTAAAGATGGTCGCCGACTGAAACCTAACTAAAGTACATGACTTCATCATTTGAACAATGAAGAAAGGCGCCTGCACTGACTTCGTTCGTGTCCTTTGGGTGACCCAACAGATCATGCCCATGAAGACTACCCTCGGCGAGGTGCCAATGTCCCTAAACCTGAAGCAAATGTTGCAAGTTGCAAATGAACTAAACGAACTCCACCGGTTACCAACCAACGGATACAATTTGTACCTGAGAACTGTCTTTCCCATACGCCTAATGTAGATCTTCGTCCACATGAGAAAATTTGAAAATGTTTCCTAATGTATTTAAATGCATTTGAATTCAGCCAATCAGTGGCCTGGGAATAAAGAAAATGTTACTGTTATATGTAAATTTTAGTATAAATATTAGTAGTCTAGAGAGGAAAGGATCCCTACTACATCGATGCTACCCTAAGATGCTACTCTATGCGACACTCCATGCTGCTCTTCGCTAGAGATCCTTATGCTGACGGAAGAGGACGGGGCTTTAGGACTCTGATGAACTTTCTGAGGACCAGTTCTGACTTAGAAAACGACAATTAGCCAGAATAGGTAAATATGACAAAAGATAATATTGCATTATTAGGATTTAACCTGCATTTTAATTAGATAAAGAAAATCATTATTTGAAGAACTGTGTCGGGTGATTATTTCTCTTGTTTAATTTAAGAGTTAAGCGAGTTATCAAATTATAAAACAACTAAATGATCTAATCGACCTCCGGATGGAGGAACTGTTAGGGTAATTCAGTAGATGTGGTTTCCTCTATCCAAGTAAACAGCTGTAGTTCGGGATTTGAGATCCCTCTGTAGGCACGGATAGTTTGAGAGAATGAATGTTGGTGTTATGGGCCCCACCAGCGTGTGATGTGTGTATGTGCGTGTGCCCGAGAAATCATTATGTCCGTTGGATCAGGGGGAGATTTTGTGTTCTGAACTGCACCAACTCAAATGATGCTAGTGGGCTTGCAGCACTGATTGTGCCACCCACATGAGTAGCCCTGAGAAGTTTGTTAACTGCCATGTCGACTTGGCAAGTGCACACACTTGCCAGGCCCTACCCTTCCATTTTCTTGCACATAGGACACCCCTATTGTAGGTCCAAGGTCCCCCCCCCCCCCGGGCAGGGTGCAGTGTATATAAAAGGTAGGACATGTACTGGTGTGTGTAACATGTCCTGATAGTGGAATACTTCCAATTTAGTTTTTCACTATTGAAAGGCCATCTTGCAGATAAAACAGAATGGGGAATGCTTTTTAATATTTTACAAGCATATCTTCCCATAGAAGTAAGATGATAAAATGGAGTTTGGTATCCCTGAACTCAGGATTTAATAACACATATTTTAGTGTAGATGGTTTTTAAATTGTGTGTTTGAAAATAACACTTCTAGAAAGTAGCTATTTTCTTGTTTAACCTTCCTGTGTGCCTCTGCCTGTTTGTGGATTGACTGTCTGGCTTTGGAGTGACAGGGGCTGGGGTGGCTCCAGGAGTCTGGATGTGTCAATACTAGGCTGAATAGGCCTGATCTGCATTTGGAGTGGTGGGCGGAGTAGCACCTGTACCTGACTAGGGATGTGCCTGCCTTCCACAATGCTGGCTCCACCCCCCCCCCCTGTGGTGTGTCTGGAGCCAAAGGATGTTGTTGTGCACTTGCAGAATGCCCCCCAAAACTGGTTGGAACTGGGCTAAGAGCCTCTTGCACAAAAAGAACAATGTGGTGTAAATATCAGACCCAAAACCCCAGACTTTTAGATAATTCCTGGGATTCAAGAGGAACATTTGCCAAGGAGAAGAGCTGGAGAGACTGAGGAGAAGTACTACCCTGCGGGTTGGCCTGCAGTTGCTGTTTCTGCCAAGGAAAGGAGAATGACTCTGCTGTGTGCTGTTTCCCCTGCTTGAAGGAGATCTCCAAGGGCCTGATGTGTGCTGGCCTCCTGTTCTGAAGTCTCAGGGACACAAAGACTTCACCCCCAGCTCCCCCTAAACTCTGCTGCTGTGAATTCTAGCCTGCCAAGAGTTGCCTGTGCCAGTTTTGGGGCCTCTGGAGGTTGCTGCTGCTGTTTGGGAGATGGAAGCAAGAAGAAACACAAAGAACTACAAAAATTGAAGCATCGATGGATCGCAGCTGAAGAGGACCGATGTAGCGTCACTTGATGCCGCTGCACCGATCGCCCACGTATCCCTGATTTCTACGCATCGTACATGCGCGTCACGTTCTTCCGATGCATCACCCGCGGACCGGAATCGCCATGAAGAATCGACGCATTACTCCCCATACAGACCCTTCCTCTGCTTGCAGCTGGACTTTCGTATCGCCTCCCCAAGGTCTCAGGACTGCCGCGTCTCTTTGTTTTCTGTGGCTGCGGCTGTTTGGCTTGTGAACCTTGACGCATCTACTGGTACTTTGGTGAAAAGTCACGCATCCATGGTTTTCCATGGTACAAGTTCTTTTTTTAACTGTGTTCGTTTGATTTTTGTTGTTTTGGACTTGTTTAGTTAGATAAAGATATTTTTCTAAACTGGTGTGGTGTCCTTTTGTGTTGTTTTCACTGTGTCACCGTGAGTGTTGGCACAAATAATGTACACATTGCCTTTGGGATAAGCCGGTCTGCTTGTGCCAAGCTACTAAGGGCGTGATCAGGGGATATCTAAAGTGTGTATCCCCCTTACCCTGACTAGAAGCAAGGGTCCCTATTTGGACAAAAATACCTGCCTCTGCCAACTAGAGACCCCCATTTCTAACACAGGATTAACACGTAAGGCCATTTCTGGGCCATCCTTAGACCACAGCAGGTTCAACGTCCGACTTGCTGCTCCTTTTGATCTAGAATCCCCTAAAATCTCAGAGGAAAGAAAAAAGAAGAGCCCCATCTTCTCCACAGAGGAATTACTAGGGATCTTGGAAGGGGCGTGCCAAAACATCTTTTAGATCTATGGGGGACCAGACATTCAGTTGAGCAATGCAGGACTCTTTGAAATCTGGAATTATATTGCTTGGTGCTGCAGTGCACTTTGATTTCAAACCCTTCGCGCCAGAGTGAACTGCAAGGGTTGGGAGGTCCTCCAGTGCTGGGAACTCTGAAGGCACAGGGTGTCTTGAAGGTATCTTCCAAGGCTCATACACAATTACCCAGACTGGAGGCTTATGAGTAGCAGCATGGTGGTAGGTTCTTCTATATAAAATGTACACTTTTTTATCTGTTGATTGAAAATGTTGTAGTGTCATGCTTATGCATGCAGAACCCATGAGTCATTTTGCAAATAAGTTTGCAAAATCAGTTGCACATAGACCATGAGATAGATATAGTAATAGTAATAAGACTTTATTGTTTGATTAAAAATACCGTTACAATTTTAAAAAAACATTTGATTTGTTCATAAAAGAGACCACTGATTAAAATACAGAGATTGTAAATTGCTTAAAACCGTCAGAAGCATTGTAGGCAGGTAAAGTTCAGCTTGGAAACACAATCAATTCATTCATTAAAAAGGCCACTGGATTAAAGAATCAGAACTTGCAAATTGCTTAAAACCCACAAAAGCATTGTGGGGAGATAATGTTCAGCTAGGAAGCCAATATCTGATCGGCTATTATTGGCAGTCTAGGGTTCTGTTGTTAAGCCTGCAGACTGAATGCCGCCCTGCTGAGGTAAGGGAGATTTGGCTGCACTGGTATCTCCCAACAGTTGTAACGACTTGTTGACAAGTTTGGTAAGCCCAATATTCAGCTTGGTGTTGTCTGGATTAAAGGCAGCTATTATAGCCTGGCGGCATGATCAAACTCCTAGCCTGATCCATTCTTCCAGCAATAATGACCGTCTGACTGTAAGCATTGCGTGGCAGACACAAACTATGTATTCCATTGCTTCGGAGTTATAGCCGCACATCCTGCATTTGATGCTATTGCCTGAGCGGCACCATTCAGGAAGGTTCTTTAAAAATGGCCAGTCACCCTTCCTCAGAGCTAAAAACATTTGTTTCCAATAAAGTGCAAATGTGCTTGATAAGTAGGGCGACTCGATGCATGGTTTAAAATTGGAAATGATTACTTCCCAAGTGTGTTTCCTTTTTGACAGTGTTGCCCTGTCTGAATGAAAAGACCACAGTCTGACACTCTTCTTGATAGCAGCCTTTAGCACCGGCTGAGAGGGGTTGGTTCCCCAGAGTTCTTTGACTCCAAGTAATTGTAAACTGTGATCCAGGTGTTGCTGACACTTCTGGCTGGTCTGGTTTTTCGATATTTCCTGCCAAAGTCTGGCCACCAGGGAACCCTCCCGGGTGTGGAGAAGTCTGTTACTGAACTTTATAAACGCGCCAGCCTCTACGCCATGATGGTCTAGTAGTCCCAGTTCGAGCCGAGCTTGGGCTGGCGAAGCTGATTTTGGCAGACAAAAGGCACGTTTAAAAATTTTGATTGTTAGTTTGTTTAGTAAAATACTTGTTCTACCCTTCGTGATCTCGTGCCCATACAACAGAGAGTTAGTTATCTTCGCCTTCATCACTTTCAGCATTGGGTTAGGTTTGTGCCAAGTAACTGTAATGACAGTTTCACGGCGGCGGCCTCTGATGACAAGGCTTTGGTCCTTAATGGTTCTTTCTGCTTGACGAATGAGCATCTGGTGTCGAGAAAAATTCCCAGATATTTATAGAAAGGTGTTGATTTGAGCTTTGCGTTATTGAAGTACCACCCTCCGCATGGCCTCTTTTGTTTCCCGAAAGATATTGTTTTATTTTTAGCAGATTCAGTTCTAAAGAGTTACTGACAGCATAGGGAAGCAGTTCATCTAAGAGCCTCTGTAGGCCCACTTTTGTATGGCTTAACAACACCAGGTCATCGGCGTAAAGCAGGTTGCTGATGCGGTTTCCGTCAAGTTGAGGTGGGTGGCAGTTAACTCCATCAAGTGATGGGGATACGTCTGATATAAACAAGTTGAAAAGGAGTATAGCCAGCACACAGCCTTGTTTAACACCGGATTTGGTTCCAATCTTCTTGGAAACGTGGGAGCCTTCACCCAGCTTGATTCTGATCCATGTATCTGAATGGAGTTGGACTATAGCGTTTAAGAGGGTCTGTGGTATGCCCCAGGACTCTAGTTTTCACCACAGCATGCCCTGAGGCATGCAGTCGAAGGCCGCTTTAAAATCAACAAAGCAGCAATGCAACTGGGTTTGTTGAACTGCCGCTTCCTCCATCAGGACGGTTAAGATAAGTACATTGGTAGTTGTGCCAGAGTTGGCCACAAAACCCATCTGGTTAAAAGGGAGGCACTTTGTTGTGTCGGCCCAGGCCTGCAGCTCTTCCAATAAAGTGCTGGCATAATATTTGTACTCAACGTCGAGGTGAGCTATCATTCGATAATTGTTAGGGTTGTTTCTCTTCCCGCCCTTATAAATTGGGTTAATGATAGCACCTCTCCAGGACTCTGGAACGGTGTTGTTTAGCCTGCAGTAGAGAAACAGTGGGGTCAGGTAAACTGACCATAGGTCAACATCAGAATTGAACATAGCCTGAGGAAGACCGTTTGGCCCTGATGATCCTTCGGCCCTGGATTTCCTTATGGAACTTGAGATCTTGTTTTTTAGTTCATCTGATGTCACTGTGGTTTTTCACTGAGCCCTCATTTTTTGGTTCTTCTGTCATGTTATTAGCTAAGTGACTGAGATCGAGTTGTCTTGAGCTCTTAGGTTCCAGACATGAAGTTGCGGTGTTGGCTTGACTGAGGGATCTGGGATGGTCGTCCTTTTTATTGTGATCCCTAAAGTAAGATGATGAGAACTGGCTCCATACATCTGCACTGATGTTTGTGTTACCGTCACCACTACTGCCTTGTAAGCCCCGGTTTACGAGAGACCAGAATTGCTTTGAATTGGGATTTTTGCTTTCATGAATTAACTTCAGCCAAAATTGATTCGAAGTCGCTTGTTTATCCCTGTGTGTTGCAATCTTGAAAGCTGCTTGGGCTTGCTTATAATTGTCAAATTTAGCTTTGTTGCCTGGGCTCTTCCTTGCCAGGCAGAGTGCTCGATTTCTATGTGCTCTGCTTGGGTGGCAATTCTTCAAATAGTTGGTTTATGAAGGTAGCCCAGCTACTGATAACAGAAGTGTTCAACTCTAGAGGTACATGTAGTAGAGCTCTACATTTTTCCATCAGAGGGAGAGCCGTGGCATCCAACCATTTTATTTGCTTTAGATCCTCTATGTGGCAACCTGAATGGATATGTGCAAGTTCCTGGTGACATGGGATGTTGGCGGATAGTATTATAACTTGTGGCCGATGGTCACTCTCACCTTGTGGTGCAATGTAATAACTCTCAATCAGAGGAAGTATCTCCCTGTTCCCTAAGGTAAAGTCCAATAAGGAATGGGTTCGGCCATCTGATCAGGTCCAGGCGGGGGAGTATCCATATGAAGATGCCCATTCAAAACGGTAAATCCTACACTGCTAAGCTGGATGTCTGCATTCTCCCCCAGTTTCAACGGTCTATTTCCTGCAGGAGTCGACTGTGGAGCGAAATGTAGGGGAACCATTGGGGGATCTATCCCAATGTCCTCTGAGGAATTGCAATTGGTGTTGAAATCTCCTGAAAATATGCTAGGTATGCAGCCGTGCTCGCTTAGTAGATTGCAGACGATGGTGGTCAAACAGTCCATTTTGGATTTTTTCTCGCTGGTACAAGGGGAGATATAAACATTGAGAAGGAGCAACTGGCTATCAGTAGGTGAGCTTCCTAACACTATTCCGGAGAGCCAGTCATCTTCAAATTGTATCTGTGTGATAAGTTGAGATAGTCTAGTTGATGCACAGATCGCGAGGCCACCACTCGGCCTGCCAAAGTTGGACTGTCTTGAAGCAAATGACGTAAATTCCAGGTAGCCTTCTTTAGGGATGCTATCTACTGCCCAGGTTTCCTGTAAGATATCATGTTCCTTTAAAAAGCCATGGGTGGTGGCGGGTTGTTTTTTCTGCCCAAATCCGTTGATGTTCCAGGAACATATTGTTAGGCCATGGTTAGAGATGTTTCAATCTTTCCGGATTCTAGAATGAGATAGATATATTTCGTCAATTTAACTTATTATTTCTCTGGTGAGTCGGTGGAAAACAGCGCTATTTGCACAGCCCCTAGGCGCCTTGACTTTCACTTTGCACTTTTGCCACGGTCCCTGGCGGAGCCCTTATCACTCGAGAGGAGGTCCCGCAGCGCGGGAGATCTCTGGTGAGTCGGTGGAAAACAGCGCTATTTGCACAGCCCCATGGCGCCTTGACTTGCACTTCGCACTTTTGCCACGGTCCCTGGCGGAGCCCTTATCACTCGAGAGGAGGTCCCGCAGCGCGGGAGATCTCTGGTGAGTCGGTGGAAAACACTGCTATTTGCACAGCCCCTGGGCGCCTTGACTTGCACTTCGCACTTTTGCCACGGTCCCTGGCGGAGCCCTTATCACTCGAGAGGAGGTCCCACAGCGCGGGACGCGCGCGGGCTCGGCCCGGGCGAAGACCGGGCCAAGACGGGCCAGTCTTAGCCCGTCATAGCCAGGAGTAGACTGGGCTGGGCCACAGACATTGGCTGTTTTAATTCTATATGCTCTAACTTTTGTCAGATAAGACCTTATCATTCACAACATTACTATTTTAACCATTGCACTGTATGTAATAGTTCGTGCTTTTGACTTATAGTACTCTGTCACACTGGTTTTATTACTTAATTTGTAAACGAAATACTAAATTTTGTTTTGTTTTTTAGATACTGAATCCCCCCAAGTGGTATTGTCCCGCATTGTTAGATTTGCTGCCTCTAGGTTTCTGTGTTAACATAAGTAGAATGGTGAAAACAAAGGCCTCAAGCTCACAGCCTAAGAAGCAGCTCAAATCGGGGGAGGGACCATGCATCTCTATTCTAAATTATTTAACGGGCGCAATGGGAGCTTTGGAGGAGCAAATTGTGTCAGTGGAAGAAGCCATCTCCCGCGACAATACGGTTGGCACAGCCGGTAATGGGGACTTACTCCCGAATGCGAATAAACAAACATTATATGATCTTAATGTTGAAAGCAATGGGTGCGTTTTGAATATTTCATATCATGTCTCCTTTATCGATCAGGACGGAGAGTTTCAGCCACCCACTAAACGTACAAAAAATCCGATTTCAACCCTAGATACAGAGGCAGAAACCACTGCTAGGACTAAGGTGATCACGCAGAAGGTAGCAAAAAAGGGAATTAATAATCCCCCTTCAAAATCCAAAAAAGTAATCCGGGGAACTGAGTCAACTCCCCCACATGTATTCACTCAGAACAATGTGACGTCAATAAAAACCAAAATTGAGGCCATGGATACTTTTTTTAGAGACTCTTTAAGTAATATTATAACAAGGCTTGGTGCGATTGAAGAGTTACTATCTAACCATTCCAAATCTTTGAAAACTATTGAAGCACCAATATTAAACTCTGGCGCCATTAAATCTAGGTCTTTTAAGGATCAGCTAAAACCCATACCAAACCCAGGGAGCACACAGTTGAACCTTGGACATATTGGTGACCATGCTCCAGCCCCCCAGGATAGTATTATAAATCAATTACCCTGTAGGCAAACCATGACGAATAATTACATAGATGGTAATAATCGACGTAATGTAGTTCCAGCCGTAAATTCAGAGCATGAATTAACAGCTCCTCTACTGGATTTACCACCTGCTGTTACCCCATATACAGTGATTTTGATTAACGTTCCAAGATTGAGAAATGATGTCTATGAACCGTGGTATGTGTTAAAAAATAAGTCTTTAGCATGGTTGGGTACTAGGGTAGGCGACATGGACAGACTGTTTGCGGAGTTCAAAATGGCAAAAAGGGTAAGCTGGGTCAGAAGAGATATAAAAGAAATACCAGGCGACTGTGTGATCTTGAATTTTAAAACCTCGCAATTTGTACACTGGATATTGAGCAAAACGGAACATCACTCCATGACCCCAGGCAAATCAGTGTGGTTCCTTTGGGCTTCTTTTATAAGCCTAGTGTGTTGGAAAAAAGGGCCCCAATCATGGAACATGGTGGCAGATACTCTGTACAAACACACAATCGCTATGAGCTCCTACCTTCTTTAGAAGAAGTAGATTGACATAGTAGCATGGTTAAAATAGGGGGTAACTTGATTCAAGATCTCGGGGTGGTGCTACATGATAACAACAAAGTAACCCATTTGGCGGACCCCATAAAAAAAGATTCTATACTAAATTGTACCCATAACGAGGCCTGGGGAAATGGAACCTGTAAGGCTTTTATTATGCCTTCTCTGCCTATTACAACTGGCAGTACTGGTTCTGATTTTACGACCCCTAAAATGCCGCCTGAGACTATTACGACTAACAACAACCCTCATGAGGTACAGAAGTTTTTATATGCCAGTGCTAACATTCTCTAGCTCGGGGTCTACACCCATCCCACAAAATCATTCTTCTTCACTGATACCTTCAATAACTCCAGAAAATAGTTGTGGGGGTGATAACGTCAGAACTAGGCCTGAGGGAGTTCAAATTGTTTATTGGAACATTGCGGGCTTAAAATCGAAGTTGCTAAATGATATATGGCTGGATTTTATAAGGAATTTTGAAATCCTTTGTTTACAGGAAACTTGGTCAGTAGAGACCATTGACTTGGAAGGATATAGAACTTTCTTTACCCCAGCAGTTCCATCTCCCTGTGGTAGAGCGAAGGGAGGTCTCTGTATATACATTTCAAACTTGTTGAATTATGACAAATGTAATTTTTTCGATGGTCCCTATTATCAAGTTATGTGTTTAACTTGTGATTCACTTATAATGCTGATTATAGTCAATTTTTATAACAACGCCCCACAGTTACAGTTTGCAAGTATCCTGAAGTCTTTGATGGACAGACTAGTATGGCTTCAGGATTCTACGGACAAGGACGTTGTTATTTTGTGGGGGGAAATTTTAATTGTTCATTATGTCAATATACAGGTAAAGGGATTTGTGGCTTAACGCATGACAACAATGACGAAGAATGTCCTCCGCACTTTGTTCACACAATACAAGGGGACCTTTTTAGGTCTCGCCTGACCAGCGCTTTAGCGCTGGCTCTGGCGAGACTTATAGTAAGCGCGTTTTGGAAGTGCAAACGAGTGCTTTCAGGCCTCCAACTACAGTGCATGTGCCCCGGGCGCGCGCACCATTTGGCAGCCTGAAAGCACTCGTTTTCTTTCACTTTCGGGGCCCCTTTGATGTCCCGCACCACTGTGCCCGCCCCCACTCCCCCTCCCACTCCCTCCTCGTCAACTTCAGTGCGCGCTTGTCTTTCCGCCCCCACTCCCCCTCCCACTCCCTCCTCGTCAACTTATAGCAGGGTTTTGCATTTTATAACTAGTCATGTAATACCTGATTTAAATCATAAAATAAAGTACATGAAACATTTTTAATACGTTTTAACGAGGTACTGTTAAACTCTATCGAGCATCTCAATAGTGGGTTACTTTTTTCAAAATATAAATGCATTTTAACGGCGTGTGCGTCGCGCAGGCCCCATGTATCTAAAGCATGTAATGGGGAGTTGGAGGTTGGAGTCTGGAGTCTGTCCCTCACGCGAACGTCCCCATGACGTCAGCTTCTTTAGTGGTTCTTACACACCTCTGTAGCCTAGTTGCTGGGTTCTGTGTCCCTTGACCCTTCTTTTGACCTTTCTCTGCAGGAGTGGAGCCTGGCCAGGCGTGCATTATGGCACCTTATTCTAACAGTTTGCCCCCCTCTGCGAGCACACGCCTCACTGTGTGATCACATTTTCCAGTCAGGTCGCCTGCTGCGCCCTTCAGTGTAGAACGCAATCCCGCCATCGTCACCGCCCCTCCCCCCCCCGAGTCAGAAATACTTCCCAAAGACAACAAGCATTTGCAATGCATTAGGTCTCGCATTTACGCGAGTTCGTGCTATTGACATTGCAAATAACAATGCCTATTGGCATTGTCATTTACAATGCCAATAGATTTAACTCGTGTAACTGCGAGACCTATTGCATTGCAAATGCTTGTTAACGATATGCTATTAACACAGGACATGGGCTTCAGTAATATGTTAATTACTCCCATGAGATTCTTTCGCCCAACTTTTAACGGTCGTGGTGCTTTCTCCACAATAGATTTTATTTTGTTGTCTAATAGACATTCTTCAAGGGTAACGAATTTTCAAACACACGACTTAGTTCTAATTCTAAGTGATCATTTCCCACTAAGTATAAGTTTGATGATGCAATGCCAACGTACAAGAAAGAAGGATAGAAATATTAACAATGTTGATAACATTAAACTCAGTAGGCAGAATGGATATGCACTAAGTTGGGCGAGTGTGAACCAAGAAGAACTTATGGGCAAAATAGTCAGAGATTGTTACGATAATATTGTGCACTGTCTGAACGATCAGGGCATTCAAAGAGATATAGTGGAGAATTTTGCAGTAATTGCAGCACCCATTAAGAAGGCCCTTTCCGTTGAAACTAACAGAAGTAAACCCAGGAAGTTAGGATGGTTCGATCATCTGTGCACCCAAGCATATTCAAAACTGAAGTATGCGCTCCATGCCATGAATAAAAATCAAATCGACATTAGTAAAGCAAGGAGGGAGTACAAATTGGTGCTGAAAAATAGGAAAAACGAGCTAAAAAGGTAAATGTGGTCAGCATTGCATGAGGCATCTGTGTTGCGTGAATCGTCAGCTTTCTGGAAGGCCGTTAATGCCCCATTTTTGGTCGATATAGACAGAGCCAATATAGAGATAGCAATCCCTGAACAAGACTGGATCAGACATTATACAAACCTCTATAACTGTCCAACTGTCGCCTCGGACGTATCAGGGCTATCAGCAACTGAGCCGCTATCCCAGGGGCCAGAATCCCAAAAGCATTTGGTTTTTGACCTTCAGGAAGTAATTGACGCTATACTAGTTAGTCAAGGGGGTAAGGCACCAGGGCCGGGCGGCATCCCAGTAGATCTTTTTAAATATAATCTCGAGCTGTGGGGACCACTTTTAACATTATTTTTTAATGCATGTAGTTTGTATGGTCTCCCGCCAACTTGGTCAGTTTCTATTTTAGTCCCCATTTTTAAAAAAGGAGATAGAGCTAACCCGGCTTGTTATCGCCCTATTTCCCTGTTAGACTCTTCCGTGAAAATTGTTGGAAGAGACATACTTAATAGGCTACAAGAATGGGCAGAGGCTTCGGGAATAATATGTGACACTCAATATGGATTGCGCAAGGGTATGGGGACAGTGGATCAGAGTCTTAATTCAAATCTTTTAATTAACAAATATACGGAGGCAAAAAGGGGTAATTTATACTTATTCTTCGTTGATTTATCATCAGCGTTTGATTGTGTTGTCCACTCTAAGCTGTGGAAAATTTTAGAAGATTTAGGTGTGGACACTCCATTAGTATCTTTTCTTAGACAGCTTTATGCAGGGGCCAAGGCTAGGGTACGCTATGGGGTAGGGGGCCAATGCACCACTGATTTTAAGATAGGAAAAGGAGTGAGACAGGGCTGTGTTCTCGCTCCTTTCCTTTTTACTTTATACATCAATGGTCTGGAAAAACATTTAGTACAAAATTGTAGAGACCTTCCTCAGCTAGAAATGAGACCTATTCCGGCACTGTTATACGCCGACGATGCCGTGTTAATGGCTCGTACGCCTTTGGCCCTACAAAGATTAATGTCTTCTTTTGAGAATTTTATGTCAAACTTGGGCTTTCTATAAATGTTTCTAAAACTTTCGCTATGACCAGTGGTAATAGTAAGAATAAGAGCCCAAAGACCATGTTTGTATATAAGAAGCCTATTGATTACACTAAAACGTTTGCTTATCTGGGCATTCTATTTGATCACAATTCCAGTTGGCAACAAGCTGTGAAAGCTAGGAGGATCCTGTTTGTTAGAACTGTGACTGCCCTTTCTAATTTTAGTAAGAAACTGGGTAGGAGGCCCCCGTTTGAGTTGTTAAAAATCTATAATGCAAAATGTGTGTCTGTTGCTATTTATGGAGCTGGTGTCTGGGGGATTGTTGATGTTACTTCTTTACAGACTGTGGAAAACAAATTTCTAAGGTTCTTATTGGCCGTGCCAGATTCCACATCAACTTATATATGTCATGTAGAACTGGGTATTGTTTATTTGGAGGATACTATAAAAATACAACCGATACTAGAATGGCATAGGATCTGGACCCTGGAAAGTTTGTCTTTGAATCGTTCTATTATTTCTGATCTTATGAAGTTAGAAGGGGTGTTGAGAATCAGATGGCTAGCATACATTAAATCCTTTTTTCAGAATTTAGGCCATCAGGAGTTTTTTAATGATCCTACCACTCTACGTTTGATTGCAAGAATGGACTTGAAAAAACTGTGTATGGACCATTTAAATGACCATAGACTGGCAACAGAATTGAAGAAAACTTCTGTACAGGCACATCAGATGATTTCCACCCACTTAACGATCCAACCCTATATCACAATAGTTTTAAGCGATTTTGAAAGATTTTTGTTAGTTCGTTTCCGCTTGGGAATTATTCATAGGTTATTAAGTTTCCCCGAACGGAACGATTGGTCCAAATTTCTATGCAATTGTCCATGCGATGAAGCATCGACCCAATCCACATTACATGTTATGTTTTTGTGTAAATTTTATTCTATTTCTAGGAAAAGGTGGATTCTCCCGGTTTTGAAATCTTTTGGCCTGAGGCATTGTCGACCTGCGCTTATAGCCCTGCAAATGTTAGAGTCAGCCCACATTATGGCCTCTTTAGTGCATTTTTAAAATCTATTTTTAAACTAAGGAATCAACTTTTAATGTAATTTTGTGCATTGCTCTTTTTATGTACTGTGTACTTTTGCTTTTATGATTAATCACTTTTAATCGAATAAAGCTGAATTGAATTGAATTGAATTGAACTTATTATTTCAGTTTTTCAACAATGTAATCTATTTTAGGAGATTTATAAACAATATTTACGTGTAAAAGAGAAAGACATGCTCTATATTATGGCTTACTCTATGTGAACCATGCACATTGGCTGATCCAAATACACATTGCATTTCGAAATATATACATTTTGCAACAATATGAAATCTTTTTCATTTATTGTGCTTCGTTTTATAACAGTTTTAAAAAATAAATATGGCAGTAATTAGAATTACCATTTTGGTTGTTCTAGAAGTGCATCATCACTTATCAATTCAAAACATTAAACTGATCCAAAGGCATTCATATGTAAATTACACAGTGTCAAATAATTGATAAGCAACCTTTTCATTATTAAACCAGATGCTTGTTTGGTGGTGTATTTGGAGTTACTCGCAGGTCAATGGATGACAATAGCTGATGCATCACTGCAGAAGGTGTCTTCACATCCTTAGTCTTTTCTCTCTAAAACTGGTAATCATACATCCAAACGCAGTGCCCTCATCATCTTCTCAGCACAGGTTTCGATTGACACACCAGCCTGTTGCTGCTGTAAGTGGAGGTAAACAGTATACACTGTGGTGGGGAGGCAAATAAACGCTGCACTAACAAAGACAGGAAAGGGGGATTCTGGCCCTAATGAGGACAAATGATATTATATGTGTTTGCTCATACTACTAACTCACAAAGAAACCTCAACCACTAGGGACTGCTTAGCTGTCGACAGCACTAACCACCGTGACAAACAGCAGGCACCGATGGTTTTAGCTTGGAGAATGTGGGCAGGAGCACCTTGCTTTCTTTATTTTCCGACTCTGGCCATGCCTGTCCATCACGTTATGTGTGAAGAGACTGGTATCTTACGTCAGAACAGACTGGGGTCTTACATCAAATGCCAGAACCAAGTTGGACCATACCTCCCTTCAAATACTAGAATGTGAGGTGGGTCAGCATACCAGAATCCCCAATAGAAAATCAAAAGGTATATTTTGGGCAGGGACTAGTCTTTCCAAGAACGAGAAGCCTTCTAATTGCAATCATCAAACTCCTGACCATTTTGATAATCAGCATAAAGTGGCATATAGCTTCCTGAGCAACCTTGCTTTTAAAGGCTTGGCAGCAGTTCAGCAAAGCCACCTGTACCTTGGTTCTGCTGCCTTTATACCATCAACTCTCTTGGATGCTACTTCCATCAACCAGATCCCAGCCATCTGTTGATTCAGCGATGCCTGATGTTGAGAGAGTTGTTATTGCTGGCCTTGTGAAGTACTTGAACATGAACAGTTTCCTAGTGACTTTTTGTTCATTCCATTGTGCTGTGACCATTGTTCCATCCAAAAATACTTCAGTCCTACGACCACATTTGATCTGCTTTTTCAGTTTTACTTCGAGGCGATGGTTTTGACCCAGTACCTGGCCTCCCAGGCTGGGGGATGGAGTTATGGCACTTCTGCTTTGGCTGACTCTGTTATTGTTGGTGCCACGTTCCTTTTTGGTGGTCTCTATCATAGGTCTTCATGCTCTTCTTCTGTAGTGATCATGGCAAGTCGGTCTTCATTGCCTGTGGCTTGGCAAAGATAACAGTTGTCAATCTTTTGTTCCATAGTTTCATCAAAGCCGGGGGACAATACCGTTTTTAAAAGCCTCACCGTTATTTTGACCAAGCTTTGCTGATATTGGGGAGCAAGTTGTAGAGTCTCAAAGGTCACTGTTCTTGGTTTGATAATGTGATGAGCTCACAGAACAGCTCCATCTTTGGTGCAAATATTTTGTGGCGAGCCTGGAGTTTTAACTGAGACTTTCTATTTCAGTCACCATCTAAGAAAAATGTTCAGTAACTGGCCATGGTTGCAGGTAGTGCACCTTATAGTCATGTCCTTCATGCAGATTCCTTTGGCAACAACACATCCATGTTCTTCAGTGTTTATAGTCTGATGTTGCTTGGACTGATATCAGTTTTCAGGGCCTGCAAAGATAGTCCACTGCAATGTTCAGTAACCTGCTATGAACTGGTATTATTGCATTTGATGTTTGTTGTTAAACTAGGATACAATTTAGGCACCGCAGACTGATATAGAATACAGGTTCAGTGTTTTTGGAAGTATTTCATTATTCCATCTTGTAGTATGACTTCTTATGAGTCACACAATTGTATGTAGCAACTTGATGTTCAGGTCCACGTGGTCTGGATTTGGGAAAGCTCCAACATTGTCTGAAAATACATAGCCAAAGAAGTGTAAACTGCCCTTTAGGAATTCAAACATTTTCATGTGAAGCGCAATGCTGCAGTTGAATATTCTCTGGAGGGTTTTTCACTGTCTCTTGTGAAGTCCCTGTATGGTTGTGGTGCATATGGCAATATTATCACTCACAATCACGAAGCCCTGTAGGATAGTTAGAACTTCTCAAATGACATTTTGGAACATTCCAACATCTTATGAAATGCAAGAATTTGTCCTATGGCAATGTTGTAGTTCAAAGTCGGTGCAAAATATAGGCATATACTGACTGGATTCATCCAGTATCAGCTAGTGATAGCTTGGATTAAGGTCAAACTTGATGAACCATTGTTCATATCAGCTATGAGGTCATGAATGGTAGGCATCAGATGCCTTTCCCTCTGAAAAGCCTGGTTTGGGAGTCTCAGGCCTACATAGATTCTGACAGCACCAGGTTGGTTTGTTTAGGTTTGTGGGGATCACCATTGGTGAATCCTTGCCAGTGGATTAGGTGGTATCTCTACTGGGTGACACCATCTCTTTCCACTTTCTTAAATTCTGCTGCCACATGAACCTGAATGTGAAGTGGCATGCATCTATAACTTAAGGTTTTTGGTTAAATCATCAGGTCTATATAGAATTTCATTGGCCTTGTTTTCAGACATCAAAGGGCTCTTAAGAAGTGAAGGAACTCATGTAAAAAATCTTAATTTTTGCAGATGCCTACATTTTGTAACTTTGATGAGACATAAGCCTTTGTGCTACAGCAGATTAGAACCAGTGCCATGCCTTCTTCAATTACTATTACGTTTGTCTTGACCTGTTTTTTGTTACTAACACTTATCTCAAAAGTGCCAGCACGTGGCAGCCATTTTAGATCAACCAATTTGTGAAACTACTTTGTGTGTGTTTTGCACACCTATATGCAAAGTAACTCAAACTCTTTTGTAACTGTTTTTCCTTTTTTTGTGCTGATCTATGTGAAGATAGTCACGTGCCGCACCTTGGAGGTTGTTTAAATATGAAAGTTCGCAGCCATCACTGTTTCGTGTTATTACACTGCATATAAGCAAATTTAGCTAAATGAGTTATTGTGGTTATACGATTCCTGTACAATTGTGTCTCTTACTTTAGATCGACCTCTGAAGAAGGGATGTTGTTCCGAAATGCATTGGGCATCAATACCCTAATTTTCAATAATGTTATGCTTATTTGTGCTCATGTATATTCTTTTAAAATGTATGTATTGTGGTACAATAAGCAAGGATTGACATGTGTATTAACAGCAGGCTGATCTTTGGAACAGCTTGAATAAATAACAAATTATATCTATGTATAGGAATTAGCAGTTTGATGACTATGTTTTACTGAATTTGATATATTCAAACCCTGGGCGCACAGAGTCCAGGCTACCAGGGGTACTTGGTATTATTTAATTGTAGCCATTTTAGACTGCCATTAGCTTAAATGAGGCTTCTTGTGTTCGTCAGCTATTGTCTTTGTTTGAGTTGTACATAGTAATTTTTTTCCATCACTTCCACAGGTGCATTATGATCTCAAGATCATGTCTCTTCACCTCTTGATCTCTTTGGTTTGGTCTTTTGGTCTACAAATAAAAGGAACATATTCGCTTCTTCATCAGCCTTGGCTTGAATTGGTAGGTATGTTATTGCCCACTTTTTTGTTAAAGGACAGGTCTTTTCCCTGTATGGCAGCAATCATCTATTGCTTGATTGATCGGTGTTCCCCTCATTTAGCACTGATCACCATATTCACTGGGGAGGTCACTTTTATCGTTTCATTGTTGTTGCATAATGTTCATGACCTGCAGGATTGCAAGTTTGCTTTTTGGCAGCCACTGTTCCTGGGGCACCATCACATATTATGCAGTTAGGTAGCAGTGGCGAGGAAGATGTAAATATTATGGCAGCAGGCGAGGGAGCAGTTTTCCCCAGCAGTAGTGTTAAGGTGCCATAAAACAAAGCCCCTATGACTAGTTCTGACAAAGGTTGACACTCTACAGGAAAATGTATTCAGCACCATCTATGATATCTAACTCTGAATCATGTGGCTTGCACAACCACAGTCTCAGTGCTACAGCAGGTAAATGACCAGTAAATGACACTCGAACCTGTAAGTTGCACCTAGCCATTAGAGGTGTAAGAATGGTGGATAAACAGGGTAGGAGGGGTAGATGTGCACTATTACCCACTAACACTATGCACAGGTATTTTTCACCGGAGAATGAAGGTGGGTTGGGACAATACAAATGTGAGGGCTGAGTGTCACCATGACTACAGAGTCAAACCAGTAGTTGACAGAGTTGGCATGTTGGGAAACAGCACTGGGTTAGCCACCTTGTGTCCAATGTAAGTGTGCTCTCCCAAACACTGGCCCCGGTGGCACATACAAGGCGCCAATGGGGCATTTGTGCCCCCCCTATTTGCCTGCCTTGGGTACACAGGCTTTTGCAAAATCTGTGGGTCACCTCTAAAGAGAGGGACCGAATGAGACACCACATCAAACATTATCAATGTTTCACACTACTTTGTTTTTTTTTGCCTTAACATATTGACCCAATGGCCAATCCCTGAAATTAAAATAGCATTTTGCATCTTTTTACACACCAACGGATCCCGGCATCAATCATATTAGTGAATTTCCTGAGATATCTTTTTGCCTTGTATCATTTGCAAACAAATTTTAGATACAAAAACAATCAAAAGTAGAGCATTTCATTATTTACAAACAGTCAGTGTGAGTTGCGCTATGCTAGCTCATTGTTTCATGTGAGTTTCTGTATTGAACTCAAACGACTTGCTGATTTAAACATCGGATATTGCCTGGGACACAGACATTCCCCAGAGCCAAATAAACCTAGCCCATGGATACCTGCAATGGTTTTCCCAGGGGCCACAAAGTATGGTCTATGGTGTGCCAGAGGTCCTCATTGATGCCAGTAGGTTGGGCGAGGGTCTTTGAGGAGAATGGAGTACGGTTGGCATAGGGGAACAAAGCATGTACATGGTGTGGTCAGTGAGCCTTTAATTCATTTTAGGGTTTCATTCCATATACTGCCTTCTAAGTTAAGCCCTAGTGTCTAGACAAGTCATACATTTGACATTACTGTGGTAAGCAGTATCTGAATTGTTGTCTCTCAACCACATCTTGGGGTGAGCCTTCTCTGCTTGCTATCACTGCTTTGGGAGAGTCAAGTGTAAAAGGGTAACAACTTGATTATTGAATTGGAATGGTGCAGAATTGCATAATGTGAAATCAGAACACTTGGGATCAATTCAGGCTTCCCCATTTGACTAAACTGAGTGATCCTAGACAATTGTTTTATTTCACTTTGCATACTTTTTCTTCATTACCACATATAAGAGCAACTTGAAATAATAGAGTTCTGGATGTGCGCTTTATAAGACCGTCTCCTGTGTTTGATTTAATAAATGATAATGTAATTGATAGAAATTGGGTCTCTAGTTGGCAGAGGTATGCACCCTGTCCAAGTAGGGACCACAATCCTAGTCAGGGTAAGCTAGATGCACACTAAAAGATAGCCTGTGCTCACCTTCTGGGAACTTGACACAGAGCAGTCAGGCTTATATAAAGATGCAATGTGTAAAGTATTTGTGCAACACACACACAAACACACACACACAGTAACACCATTAAAATAACATAAAGAATACTCCACACAGATTTAGACAAATAGATAATATTGTATGAGTAAAATAAGACCAAAACACCAAACATCCAATAATTAGAACCAAGGTTATGGATTTTTTGACAATTATTCAAAAAGTAGTGCTTAGAAGTCAATTGCGCTAAGGGGTTACATGAGGTCGCGCTGGACCGGGGCAAGTCCAAAGTTTAGGCTGACCACGATGGAGAATAGGCAGGCTACATGACTCACGCAGGTCTAGCTGAGAGAGTACCTTGGATGGAGTAGGTGTCAATATCGAAAACTCGATCCAAAGAGTCAAGGAGGTGCAGTGTCATCGCCAATTCTGTGAATGTAGGTGAAGCACTGGTGCTGATCTGCGCAGTCAAAAACAGCTTTAGTGTCAAACCCCTTTATGATGCAGGTGCTGTGTCATCGTCGAGCTGCACTTTCCATTGTTGTCGAGCTGCACTTTCCATTGTTGCCAAGCCACGCAGCCTGTCAAGGCAATGCCGTGGTTCGGGTCCTGCGTTGAAGGGCACTGCGTCGGTTTTGATGGTTCCAGACAGCAGAAATCAGCTTTCAAGGGCACGCCACTGGATTGGCACCATCTGGCAGGACTCACAGATGGCAGAGTCCAGGTGCAGTTGCAGAGTTTAAGGAAGTCTTTGATGGCCCTGGGACTTTAGAACAGGGGGCAAGACAACAAGCTCTTTGAGTCACTCTGCGTTCAAGTTAGATTAATCCAGTCCTTGTCCTCAGCAGGGCAGAGATTAGCCAGCAGCAGGGCAGCAAAACAGAAAGCAGTCCCTACAGAGCAGCCCCCAGGCAAAGTGGCAATCTTTGTAGCACAGCAGTCTTTACTCCTGACATAGTTCTTCACAAGTCAAGTAGTGTAATGTCTTTGTAGGGTCCGATCCCCAGTACTTATACCCAATTGTGCCTTTGAAGTGGGGATGACTTCAAAGCAGGCCCTTGAAGTGCACAGGTCCCATTTCATCCCAGTCCTGTCTGTGGGCGGTAATCAGGCCTTGTGTTGGACACAGGACACTGCCTATTTAGATGTGAGTGCCAACTCCCCCTCCCTTTTCCTGCCCAGGGAGAACTATCAGAATGCAGATGAGTTCTCTGTCACACCCACCCTTCCTGTGTTTGTGGCTGTCTAGAGGGAATGCACAAAGTGTAGCTGCCATTTAACCCAGACTGTATTGGAGACATACTATAAGGCACACCAAGCAGAGCAAATAATTATCCAATTTCAAAAGTGTCATTTTTAAAAAAGTAATATATAATCCAACTTTAACAGTAAAGAGGATTTATCAATACCAGTCCAAAGATATGAAACATGATGTAGCTTTCTAATTTGGATTTACAGATTAAAAGTATTTTAAGGAATTCCCAATGCAAACCTATGAGAGGAGTGGGCCTCACAGTAGTGAAAAATGAATTAACCTGTCTGTCGCTACCAGGACATGTAAAACTTAAAAGTAAATGTCCTAACTTTTAGTTACACACCACCTTGTCCTGAGGGCTATCTAAGGCTGACTTTAGGGGTGACATGTATAAAAAAGGGAGTTTAAAGATTGGTAAGTGGTTTTAAATGCCAAATTTAAATGAAAGTACACTGCACACCCAGGCCTTGCAATGGCAGGCTTGAGACAGGTTTGAAAGGCTACTTGTGTGGGTGACACAAACAGTGCTGCAGGACCTCTAGTCGCATTTAGATTACAGGCTATGGTATGCCACTTTACAAGGGACTTATATTTAAACTTAATATGCTAATCAGGTATAAACCAATGTTTCCATGTAAGGGGGGAGAAGCACATGGACGTTAGGAGTAGTAAAGTGCTCAGAGTCCTAAGGCAAACAAAATGATACATCAGAAAGAAGAGGTAAGCAGGCAAAATCGTTGAGGCAAGACCAACCTAAGGATGACAGGTCTAACAGTTATCCATGCATCATAACAACCCAGGCCACCCAGGGGGGTCCATATGACTCTGATGAGTTACTGACTTGCCATTTAGTTCACAATTGGTATCCCTGTCAGGGCAAGAACATTTCTACCATCATTTTTAAAAACTATCACTTTAAAAAAATGCTTCTTACGGCAGTGAAACAGTGAAACGCCTGTGCATGTTAATAAAATACACTTTCACAAAATCTGAAGAGGCTTTTATCATATTTTGTAACGTTTAATGCTAAATATCTTAAAAGTAAATGTGTTGCTAAAGTTGGTGGTGCAGGACACCTTATTTGCTTCTTTCTTTTTACTTCATTTGGATGTAAATAAACGCTTAACCATTTAACAACTTTCTGAATGTTAGAGTTCTTTCGAGAAATTACTGCAGGACAGTGCTGTTGTTCCGCAGGCATGGGAAGTTCAGGAGGGCTAAATGTGAAGGTCAGGTGGGCCGAAAGCGGCTTGCAGACAGTACTTTGAGGGTCACTGACCGAGAATAATATACAACTCTAAATATTTTACAGAACAGCAGAACTCCGATCACCTTGCTATGATGTACACAGACTTCGAGAAACAACAAAACAGTGTGCAGCATTGTCATTTCTGTTCTGAAGTGATGCCAGTTTGTATACTGCATAATCAATAAACAATCAGTTCTCCAAGAGTGCCTTCAAGTTAAGAGCTTGTGTGATGACAGTATAGTCAATTTTGGACAACGCTTTAAGCATATAATTGGTGGTTAATTGTTAGAGTCTAGTAATTATGGGGTGATGCGTGTTGTGGGGCTTTCTAACGTGCAAGAGATACTAATTAAACATTATTATGATATTGGCAAAGGTTACAGTAATGGACCAGTATTATTGTTAACAGGAATGAGTTAATTGTAGTCATTATTTATTCTGATTTGAAGTGTTAGCGTTGTTTATTAGTTTAACATTTATACTTTGAGGTTCGAAGTGGCTGTGAGAAATGTAATTTGTTCATAGATTCTTGTTTTTGAAAAGTGCATTGGGAATGTTAATGTTCTGTCTGTTGCCCGTTTGTAAGATGTAGTGGGAATGTTAATTTGCTTTACAGTGCAACAGGTTAGGATCTGAGAAGTGTGTTATTAGTATGGTATATTAATAATCTCCAGGATACAGATGTTGCAGAATATTTGTTACACTTTGTTAGACCTGGCATCTTTGGCGTGGTTTCCCCTGACTTTTTGCCTCTACCCCCTGTATTTTTGACTCTATGCTGGATTTCGTTTTTGCTGGTTTAGATGCTCTGGACACTTTGCCACTGCTGATCAGTGTCAAAGTGCAAGTGCTCCCTAGGTAAATTGTTATATTGATTGGTTATCCCTGATTGGTATATTTGTTTCACCTGTCAGCCCCTAGTAAAGTGCACTGAGTGTGCCAGGGTGGGTGATTCAAATACTACTAGTGGGCCTGCAGCACTGATTGTGCCACCCACAGGAGTATCCCTAAAATGGTGTCACATGTCTGCCACCGCAGTGCCTGGGTGCATTTGTTAACTGCCATGCTGACCTGACCAGTGTCCACACTGGTCAGGCCTAACCCTTCCCTTTCTGTACACATTGGATACCCCTATGGAAGGCCCTAGGTACCCCCCTGGGCAGGGTGCAGTGTATGTGAAAGGTAGAGCATGTATTGGTGTAGGTGACATGCTCTGGTAGGGAATTACAGCCATTTTTGTTTTTTACTATTGAAAGGCTGTCTTGCCCCTAGGCTATAATGGGGAATGTTGAGTATAATGTTTACCTGCATATCTTTCCATAGGAGCAAGATAGAAAGCTAAAGTCTGGTATCCCTGAAATCAGAATTTAATAACACCTCTTTTAGGAAGGATGGTTTTTAAATCCTGTGTGAGAAAACAGCACTTTTAGAAGGTGGCTGTTTTCCTTTTCTGCCCTTTCTGTGTGCCTTGGCCTGTTTGTGAATTGACTGTCTGGTTTGTGAATGACAGGGACAGGGGAGGCTGAATGAGTCAGCCCAGGGCTAAATAGGGAAATTCCCCTGTAGATGGGTGGGAGGAGTAGCACCTGGGCCTGAATAGGGCTGTGCCTGCCTTCCACAATGATGGTTCCACCCTTGCTGGGCAGCTGACGACCCTGCCTCTCTCTCTCAAAGGAAAGAAGAAACCAAGTAAACAGCGTGCTCCAGGACTGGCCAGAACTGGTTCTGACTAGGCCAAGGCCCTTTTGCCTTCAGAGGACAAATAATTTTGGGGTATAAGTATTGGAACCCAGACTGCAGAAAATTAGATCATCCTGGAATCAAGAAGGAACCTCTGCCAAGGAGAAAGCTGGAAGACTGAAGAAGAAGGACTGACCTGCTGTAAGGCTGACCTGCAGTTGCTTTGCTGCCAAGGAGAGGGGAAGGACTTTGCTGTGTGCTGTGTCCCCTGGCTTGAAGGAATCTCCAAGGGCCTGAGTAGAGCTTGCCTCCTGTTAAGAAGTCCCAGGAACAAAAGGACTTCACCCCCAGCTTCCCCCTGAACTCTGCTGTGTGAGTTCTGCCCTTCCTAGAGTGCTTGATCCAATTGTGGGCCTCTGGAAGTTGTGCCTGCTGTTGGGAAGCTGACCAAGAAGAAAGAAGCAAAGGATCTACACTTTTTCACGCACAGCTGGCTTAGCGAGAAAATTTCCGTCGCTCCGCTCGTTAGCGGGCCGAATTTTTATCGCTGCGAACATCGTCGCAGAGCCTGCTGCCGCTGAGCAAGATCATCACTGGTGAAACTGTCGCCCCGCTCGTTAGCGGGCCGAATTTTATCGCTGCGAACATCGTCGCTGTTAGACCTGTCAGCCTTGCCTCATTTTTTTCCACCCTCTTTGTCGTTGGCCTTAGGTCTCCGAGCGCCTTCCCATTGCTAATCAATAATAAGGGGCAGGTGCTCTCTTCTTCCAACATGGCTGCCACAGGCCCCTGCTACTGCAGAGTGGTCTTTTTAGTAGCACCCTAGTTGCCAGGAGCTGGCTGGGACCCTAAACATTGTTGCAACACCCGCCCGCTTTTTTCTCCCATAGTTAGAATAGGGAAGCTTCTGGAACCTTCCAGAACAGGGGAGGGGTCTGCTTTTTGCCGCCTGAGAGTGTGGTCACCTGACCTGGGCATATATAAGGGAAGGATGGAAACTTTTTAGTCAGTTGGGGCATCACTGCCCTGGGGGAACCTACACTGGAGACTTAGGCGGTAGGGCCTAGTCAGGAACCTATACCACTGGGAGTGACAGGGCTTAGGTGCTGCCTTCCAAGCTAAGTGAGGAACACTGGACTAGCCCACTGATCTGGCCCGGCGGGAGGGGAACCCAGGGACCATCTGCAGTGACCTACTGAGACTATCCTGCCTTCAGACACCAACTCAACCCCCCCCCAAGAAATCCCCTACCAAGGGCGCAGGAACCACCACGCGCCGTGAAGACCCTCTAACTGCCCACTGGACGACTGGGGGATCAACCAGGTATTGGCGCTGTGTCACCCCTGCGCTCCCTGACTCCACCTGGGTCCCCTTTGCTGAACTGCCAGTGTCGTGTGGCCTGTCCTGCCTTGCCTGAACCGCTAACCTGCCTAAAGCTGAACCGAACTGCGCTGCTTCTCAGTGCTCCCTTGCTGTGCCTGGAGAAGCGCTGGACTCCTGCCCAGAACTGCTGTGCCAAGAAAGCGCTGTATTTTCCCCCGAGCGCTGTGTTACCAGCGATATTGCCAGGACTGTTGAACTGTCCCCGAAGCCCCCCCTGCCGAGGTGCTGCAGGTGAACTCACCGTCGCAGCCCGGCGCCGCGTGGGCGGAGTGCCGCTGTCCTCCGCGGGGCCTCTGAGGGGTTCGGGGCTCCGCCATCGCCGTCGCGACATGGGCGCTTCCCCTGATTTGGACCCGGCCGCTGTTCGTCCCTCGCGGCGGCCCTCGGTCAGGAGAGGGCCGCAGGAATCCAGAGTGGGCCGTGCTAGGCCCTGAGGCCGTCATCCCGCCTCACCAGACAGGGGCGTCCTCCCGGACTCCGCCCCCGCCGCACACCCATTGGCCCTCGCGACCGCACCCCCGCAGGCCGTGCTGCTATTGGCGGCTGCGGGTGCGCCTTCACTGAGGCCTGCTGCAATTGGTTCCAGGGCCCCAGGAGCTATCGGAGGGCCCGGGACCGGCTCCCTGACAGCGCAGTGCTCCCCGGCCTAATCCAGACCCGCCGGAGGCCCCACGTAACCCCTGCTGATCCCGGGTACTGCCAGGAAGCAGCCCTGCTGGCGAGAGGGGCTCCAGGGAGAGCGAGCCCCCGATCTGCCCGCAGTACGCTGCAAGGGCCCCGAGGGGGCCGAAGAAAAAGGTAACCCCCGGGGAGGAGGGTGGAAGGCCGGAGGGAGGCCCGAGATCGCCCCTCCCCTGGGGAAGACTGTAGTTGGGCCCTGTTGGCCCCCAATTGCTGTGGAAGGCATCCTGAACTGGGCCTGAACTTAGTAGAGTTAGCCCCTGGCTGGGGAATAGTTCCTTACAGGCTAATGCCAGGCCCTGATTAGGGAAACGTTGTTCTTGCCCCAGGAACTGTGGACATTCCGGCCCGATGCCATGATGATTCTTGCTTAATGAAATGCTCATCCTTGCCTGATGAGCTGGTTATTTTTGCCTAAGGAAATACTGTTTGAGAGAGCTAATGCTACCCAGGTTAAATGAAATGTTTATTCCTGCCTGGCGAAAGGTTTTATTCTTGCCTAATGAGATGTTGTCTGATTTATACTGAAATGTTTAGTACTGCAAAAGGAGTTGTTTACTTGATGAAATGCTTTGATGAAATAGAGATACCGTGATTATTGATTACCCTGATTCTGATCTAGATAAAAGCTATTTGATTTTTACTCAAACTCACTGGTGTGGTGTCAGTCATTGCATGCGTTTCCTGTCTCAGTGGATGTGTGTGCTGTATGGTCACTTTACACCTAAGCTTTCGGGTGCCTGCCCGCTCGCGCCAAGCTACCCCCCCCCCCAGGGAACTGGTGACCCCAGTTCCTACAGTCGCAGAGCCAGCTAAGATCCCCACTCCGCTCGTTAGCGGGCAGAATTTTATCGCTGCGAACATCGTGCAGAGCCTGCCGCCGCTGGGTGAGATCGTCGCAGAGCCAGCCAAGATCATCGCACCGCTCGTTAGCGCGCAGAATTTTATCGCTGTGAACACCGTCGCAGAGCCAGACAAAATCATCGCACCGCTCGTTAGCGGGCCGAATTTTGGCGCTGCGAATATCATCGCAGAGCCAACCCAGATCATCGCTGGTGAAATCGTCGCCCCGCTCGTTAGCGGGCCGAATTACGTCACATCGTGCCTTTGCGAGAAAATTTCTACCGGAAAAGCTACGCCTTGGAATCCATACAAGTATCGCCTCACTCCCCATACAAACCGGATTCGTCGCACACACCCGCTGCATGCAGCGGGGTTGTCGCATCGCCTCCCCAAGGTCTCAGGACTGACGCTGTTGCTTGTTTTTCGACGCCTGAGCGCCGCTAAGAACTTTTATTGCATCAGCAGGTACTGTTGGCTAAAATTTACGCTAAGGTGAATGATTTTGTCGCTAAACTAAGAACTCTTTTTGAAACCATATTCTTGAACTGCGTATGTTGGATTTTTGTCGTTTTGGTCTTGTGTAGTTTATATAAAAGTACTTTATTTATCTACACTGGTGTGGAGTCCATTTGCGGTGTTTTTAACTGTGTTACTGTGAGTGTTGGTACAAATACTTTACACATTGCCTTTGATAAGCCTGTCTGCTCATGCCAAGCTACCAAGGGGGTGATCAGGGGATATCCAAAGAGTGTATCCCCCTTACCCTGGCTAGAAGTAAGGGTCCCTATTTGGACAGTGGTACCTACCTCTGCCAACTAGAGACCCCCAGTTCTAACATTGGTGGTCAGCGGTGAGGATTAGATCTTGTATTTGTACTTGACCCACAGTAATTGGTGTACATCACTAGTTTAAGTGCAGACCACTACGCAACCACATACTGTATTTTTGGTTCTATTTTTGAGTAACTCTTCAAGAGCATCATGTCTCAGGTGGCAACAAGTGAGAGGGCAGAATTGGAGTTTTCCATTGAGGATCTGTATTCGTACAAAGTTGAGGAGCTCAAGCAATTCTGCAAAGACCTTGGTTGCCCTGTGAAAAGTGGATCTAGAAAGGATGTGCCACAGAAAGCCTTGAAGGCCTGGTGCGAGGCCCAAGATGGAAATAATGCAAGTGTTGGGATGGTTTTGAACCCCACGATTTGCCTGTGAGCAACCCAGGCTCAAGGCCTGGCAGCACCCATTCCAGTAGGGGTTTCACGCCAGAAGAGTTAGAGGAGAATCAAAGAGTGAGAAACCATGAATTGGAAATCATGAGAATGAAGAAGAAGCAATTTGAAGTAGAGAAAGAAAAGGCGGCGGAGGAGAGCAAGAATGCCCGTGCCTTGGAGGAGAAGAAATTGCTTCTGGCTCATGAGTTGAGCATGAGAGAACTGGATATCAAGGCCAAGCAGGTGGAGTCCAGTTCAAATGGTGGCAGCGCACAGCCAGTGCAGGGGGGTAAAGTATATATCCCCAAGGATTTGGTACAGAATTATAATAGGAGTGAGGATATCTATGCCTGGTTTACCTCGTATGAGATTGCTTTGAGAATGAATGGTGTGCCTGAACGGCATTGGGGGGGCGGTCCTGTGGAAACAATTTGAGGCTTCTGGGAGGAGTGCTCTAGAGCCCTTAGAATTAGCAGGTACCATGACCTATCCCAATATGAATGAGGCCATATGTCTCAGGTATGGACTTACTCCAGAACAGTATAGACTGCAGTTTAGGAACTCCAAGAAGAAAGAGTCTGAGACTTGGATGGAGTGTGTGAATCTGTACTCACGTGCACTGGAAGGTTGGATGAAGGGCAGCAAAGTAACTGATTATAAGGGGTTATTGCATTTAATTAGTTGGGAGCACTTAAGTAGTCTATGTGTTTCAGAGCTGCGCCAGCATCTTTTAGACAGCAAGCTGACGGACCCCATTGAGCTTGCTAAGGAGGCGGACCGTTGGATCAGTACCAGGGTCCACAGAGGAATTGTGGGTACCACAGCCAAAGGCAGGCAGGGTCCCCAGCAAAAGAGTGGGGGGGACAAGGGTAACCAAAAGGAGTTCTCTCAAGGGCCCCAAAACAGTTCCAAGGGAAAGGAGTCCCAACCCCCCAAGCCCAAACCGACCAGGCCCCCTAGGGGCAGGCGGGACCCCAGGGGCCCACCTACCTGCTATCACTGCAATGAGATGGGACACATTGCCCCTAATTGCCTCAAGAAACCTCCAGCACCCACTGGTGCTCCTAAACCGGGTTTAGTGAGTGTTGCTTTGGGGGAGGATTTAATTTCTAGTGAAGGGGTGGGACCAGCAGTTATGACCCTTGTCTCTTTAGGAGACCAAGAGATGGTCCAGGAAACCTACCTGCCCAATAACACTAAGAAATACGGGCAGTGGGTGACCATCAATGGGAGGAGGGTGGAGGCTCTGAAAGACACAGGAGCCAGTGTGACATCTGTGAGGTGTCAGTGGGTGTCTGAAGAGCAGGTCATTCCCAATGTGCTTCACCCAGTAGTTGCAGCTGACAACTCGGTGCACCTCTGTAAGGTGGCGAAAGTTCCCTTTGAGTGGAGGGGGTCTCAGGTCTCTTGAAGGTTGTTGTGAGTCCATCCATGCCTGTAGACTGTCTGCTAGGTAATGACCTGGAAAGTTCCCCATGGAAGGAGGTGGAACGCCAGGCTCACATGGAGATGTTGGGTTTGCCTGAGTGGATCTGTGTGACCACTCGGTCTATGGCAGCCAGTGGGGGTGATTCAGCCGACCTGGAGCCTGAAACAGTGGCCCAGGAACCTGCCCAGAGAGGAAGGCGCAGAGGGCGTGGGAAACCAGCCCCCACCGTTCCCACGGTGCAGGAAGGAGCAGATCCTGAGAGGGATGCCCTGGAACCTACAGGAGAACAGGTGGCCGAACTGGGGGAGCTACCTGAGCTGACCCATTGGCAGCAAGAGGGTGGCCCCTCCAGGGAGGAGTTCTGCAAGGCGCAGAGGGGATGCCCTTCTCTCATTAGTGTGCGGCAGCAGGCTGCAGACCAGGCAGCAGGTGGAGAGTCCAAGGATCATCTCATTTACTGGGAAGATGGGTTACTTTATAGTGAGCCTAAGGTCGCTGAGCCTCGTGCAGCCCGTGTCCTGGTGGTACCGGAGCACTTCAGGGCCTTCCTAATGGGTCTGGCTCATGACGTACCTCTCGCAGGACATCTGGGGCAAGACAAGACCTTCCAAAGGCTTGTCACCCACTTCTTCTGGCCCCAGATGAAGAAGCACATTGGTACATTCTGTAGGACTTGCCAGACTTGTCAGGCAAGTGGTAAGAGTGGAGGAAAGTGCAAGGCACCCCTCCAACCCTTTCCTGTGGTGAGCTCCCCTTTCGAGCGGGTGGGCATTGACATTGTGGGGCCACTGGACCCCAAGACAGCCTTAGGCAACAGGTTCATCCTGGTTTTGGTGGACCATGCCACCCGGTACCCGGAAGCTGTCCCTCTCAGGACAATCACAGCACCCGTGGTGGGCCATGCATTGATGGGGATCTTTTCCCGTGTGGGGTTCCCCAGAGAGGTGGTCTCCAACCGGGGTACCAACTTCATTTCTAGGTACATGAAGTCTCTGTGGGAGGAGTGCGGGGTAACTTATAAGTTCACCATTCCTTACCACCCTCAAGGAAACGGGTTGGTTAAAAGGTTCAACCGAACTCTGAAAGGTATGATTATGGGCCTTGCGGAGCCCATGAGACGGAAGTGGGACGTCTTTTTACCATGCCTGTTGTTTGCCTACAGGGAGGTGCCTCAGAAGTCCTTAGGGTTCAGTCCCTTTGAGCTTCTGTATGGCCACCCTGTTAGAGGACCTCTCACTCTGGTGAAGGAGGGGTGGGAGAAATCCCCCGGGAAAACCCCCCAGGATGTGTTCAGCTATATGCTGGCCTTCCGCAACCAGACACTGCGCTTCAGGAAGATCGCCCAAGAGAACCTAGAAGCCAGCCAGGAAGAAATGAAAAGATGGTACAACCAGAATACCACTCTGGTCGAATTTCAACCTGGGCTGAAAGTGTGGGTGATGGCGCCAGTGGAGCCTTGTGCGCTCCAAGACAAGTGGACTGGGCCATATGAGGTGGTGGAGCGCAAGAGCGAAATAACCTACCTGGTTAACTTGCAGACTCCCAGGCAGCCCCTGAGGGTCTTACATGTGAACCGCCTCAAACCCCACTTCGAGAGGTCTGATGTAACCATGCTCCTGGTTACAGATGCTGGAATGGAAGAGGACAGTGACACTCTCCCTGACCTCCTGGCAGCCAAGGAGCAAGACGGGTCAGTGGATGGTGTGGTCCTCTCGCCAACCCTGACCCCAGAACAGCAGAGGGACTGTCACCAGGTGTTGGGTCAGTTTTCCTCCCTCTTCTCCCTGACCCCAGGTGTCACCAACTGGTGCGTCCATGATGTGGACACTGGAGATAGTCTACCTGTAAAGCAGAAATTCTACAGGGTAGCTGACAAGGTCAGGGCCAGCATCAAGGAAGAGATTTCCAAGATGTTGGCGCTAGGGGTAATTGAGCCCTCCAGCAGTCCCTGGGCTAGCCCAGTGGTCTCAGTTTCCAAAAGCTGCTGCGCCCGGTGCCACCCCAGAACTCCGGTTTTGTGTGGACTACCGTGGGCTCAATGCGGTCACCAAGACTGACGCGCACCCCATCCCCAGAGCTGATGAGCTTGTGGATCGGTTGGGAGATGCCCAGTACCTCAGTACGTTTGATTTAACATCTGGGTACTGGCAGATTGCCTTAACTGAGGGGGCCAAAGAGAGGTCGGCGTTTTCAACACCAGAGGGGCACTTCCAGTTCCGAGTTATGCCCTTTGGGTTGAAGAACGCCCCTGACACATTCCAGAGACTGGTCAACCAGGTACTGTCCGGGCTGGAGGAATTCAGCGCCGCACACCCGGATGACATTGCTGTGTTCAGCTCCACGTGGGAGGAACACTTGCAGCACATCTGCGAAGTGTTGAAGGGTCTCACTATCAATGCCAGTAATTGCCAGATAGGGCAGGGTTCTGTGGTGTACTTGGGACACCAGGTAGGGAGCGGCCAGGTGGCACCCCTCCAAGCGAAGATTGATACCATCCTGGCTTGGGAGCCCCCCAAGACCCAGACAGAGGTGAGAGCCTTCCTAGGACTCACCAGGTATTATCGCCGATTTGTCAACGGATATGGCACCATTGTTGCCCCCTTGACAGAGCTGACCTCAAGGAAGCAGCCCAGGAGAGTGAATTGGACCGATGCCTGTCAAACTGCTTTTGATGCCCTGAAGACTGCCATGTGCATGGCACCGGTGCTCAAGGCGCCTGATTTCTCCAGTGAGTTTGTAGTGCAGACACACACTTCAGAGCATGGTGAGGGAGTTGTACTCTCAAAGATCAACGACGAGGGCTTGGACAAACCTGTAGCTTTTATTAGTAGGAGGCTATTTCACAGGGAACAGAGGTGGAGTGCAATTGAAAGGGAAGCTTTTGCTGTGGTCTGGGCTCTGAAGAAGCTGAGGCCCTACTTGTTTGGGACTCACTTCCGGGTTCAGACAGACCACAGATCCCTCAGATGGTCAATGCAGATGAGCGGTGAGAACCCAAAACTGTTGAGGTGGTCCATCTCCCTACAGGGAATAGACTTTACAGTGGAACACCGTCCTGGTACAGAACACACCAACGCTGATGGTCGGTCCAGGTTTTTCCGCCTTAGCGATGAGAACTCCCAAGAGGGTGGGTACTTCTCCCCACTTTCAGCTGGAGGGGACACGTGTTAGACCTGGAATCTTTGGCGTGGTTTCCCCTGACTTTTTGCCTCTACCTCCTGTATTTTTTACGCTATGCTGGATTTTGATTTTGCTGGTTTAGATGCTTTGGGCACTTTGCCACTGCTGATCAGTGTCAAAGTGCAAGTGCTCCCTAGGTAAATTGTTATATTGATTGGTTATCCCTGATTGGTATATTTGTTTCACCTGTCAGTCCCTAGTAAAGTGCACTGAGTGTGCCAGGGCTGGTGATTCAAATGCTACTAGTGGGCCTGCAGCACTGATTGTGCCACCCACAGGAGTAGCCCTAAAATGGTGTCACAGGTCTGCCACCGCAGTGCCTGGGTGCAGTTGTTAACGGCCATGCTGACCAGACCAGTGTCCACACTGGTCAGGCCTAACCCTTCCCTTTCTGTACACATTGGACACCTCTATGGAAGGCCCTAGGTACCCCCCAGGGCAGGGTGCAGTGTATGTGAAAGGTAGAGCATGTATTGGTGTAGGTGACATGCTCTGGTAGTGACTTACAACCATTTTCGTTTTTCACTATTGAAAGTCTATCTTGCCCATAGGCTATAATGGGGAATGCTGAGTATAATGTTTACCTGCATATCTTCCCATAGGAGCAAGATAGAAAGCTAAAGTCTGGTATCCCTGAAATCAGAATTTAATAACACATCTTTTAGGACAGATGGTTTTTAAATCCTGTGTGTGAAAACAGCACTTTTAGAAGGTGTCTGTTTTCCTTTTCTGCCCTTTCTGTGTGCCTTGGCCTGTTTGTGAATTGACTGTCTGGTTTGTGAGTGACAGGGACAGGGGTGGCTCCCAGAGGCTGAATGAGTCAGCCCAGGGCTGAATAGGGAGATTCCCCTGTAGATGGGTGGGAGGAGTAGCACCTGGGCCTGAATAGGGCTGTGCCTGCCTTCCACAATGGTAGCTCCACCCCCTGCTGGGCGGCTGACGACCCTGCCCCTCTCTCTCAAAGGAAAGAAGAAACCAAGTAAACAGAGTACTCCGGGACTGGCCAAAACTGGTTCTGACTAGGCCAAGGTCCCTCAGCCTTCAGAGGACAAATAATTTTGGGGTATAAGTATTGGGACCCAGACTGCAGAAAATTAGATCATCCTGGAATCAAGAAGGAACCTCTGCCAAGGAGAAAGCTGGAAGACTGAAGAAGAATGACTGACCTGCTGTAAGGCTGACCGGCAGTTGCTTTGCTGCCAAGGAGAGGGGAAGGACTTTGCTGTGTGCTGTGTCGCCTGGCTTGAAGGAATCTCCAAGGGCCTGAGCAGAGCTTGCCTCCTGTTAAGAAGTCCCAGGAACAAAAGGACTCCACCCCCAGCTTCCCCCTGAACTCTGCTGTGTGAGTTCTGCCCTTTCTAGAGTTCTTGATCCAATTGTGGGGCCTCTGGAAGTTGTGCCTGCTGTTGGGAAGCTGACCAAGAAGAAAGAAGCAAAGGATCTACACTTTTTCACGCACAGCCGGCTTAGCTCGTTAGCGGGCCGAATTTTTATTACTGCGAACATCGTCGCAGAGCCTTCTGCCGCTGAGCAAGATCATCGATGGTGAAACTGTCGCCCCGCTCGTTAGCGGGCCGAATTTCATCGCTGCGAACATCGTCGCACAGCCAGCGAAGATCCCCGCTCCGCTCGTTAGCGGGCAGAATTTTATCGCTGCGAACATCGTCGCAGAGCTTGCCGCCGCTGGGTGAGATCGTCGCAGAGCCAGCCAAGATCATCGCACCACTCGTTAGCGGGCAGAATTTTATCGCTGCGAACATCGTCGCAGAGCCAGCCAAAATCATTGCACCGCTCATTAGCGGGCCGAATTTTGTCACTGCGAATATCGTCGCAGAGCCAACCCAGATCATCACTGGTGAAATTGTCGCCCCGCTCGTTAGCGGGCCGAATTTCGTCACATCGTGCCTTTGCGAGTAAATTTCTACCGGAAAAGCTATGCCTTGGAATCCATACAAGTATCGCCTCACTCCCCATACAGACCGGATTCGTTGCACACGCCCGCTGCATGCAGCGGGGTTGTCGCATCGCCTCCCCAGGGTCTCAGGACTAACGCTGTTGCTTGTTTTTCGATGCCTGAGCGCCGCTAAGAACTTTTATCGCATCACCAGGTACTGTTGGCTAAAATTGACACTAAGGTGAATGATTTTGTCGCTAAACTAAGAACTCTTTTTGAAACCATATTCTTGAACTGCGTTTGTTGGATTTTTGTCGTTTTGGTCTTGTGTAGTTTATATAAAAGTACTTTATTTATCTACACTGGTGTGGAGTCCATTTGTGGTGTTTTCACTGTGTTACTGTGTGTGTTGGTACAAATACTTTACACATTGCCTTTGATAAGCCTGTCTGCTCGTGCCAAGCTACCAAGGGGGTGAGCAGGGGTTATCTAAAGAGTGTATCGCCCTTACCCTGACTAGACTAGAAGTAAGGGTCCCTATTTGGACAGTGGTACTTACCTCTGCCAGCTAGAGACCCCCAATCTAACACACTTTAATAGAGAAATAGTTAATGACATTGTCAATGTTTTCAAATTCAGCATCAACCTAATTGGGTTACTTTTTCATAAAAAGTCACCACTGTGCACTGAAGAAGTGGAGGTAGCTTTGACATGGAGCTATCTTGGCGTGTGCACCTACTTGCTCCTCCTGGAAAAGCAGGGTGTAGAGGAGCAAGGAGATGCAAAATCCAGAGCTGTTCCTTTGATGAATGTGTCACAACAGGGGCCGCCTGCCTCTAAATTCCCTATGAGGTCTTCAGATTCCCCTTTCTAAGAAATCCCAAGGGCCAATGAACCAGAGGTGAGGAAAGGTGAAAGGTGATTTCACTCCCAATAATTATCTGGTTGGTACACCAACACAAAGTGGACTATCCTGTTGAATGGGCTTCAAATCCCTCCTGTCAGCCAGAGTGAAGTTGGAATTACCTTATGACCATCAAAAGCATCAGATGCATTAGAATTCCACCTGATGGCAAGACAAGCCTCACATGATGGGGAGATCCAGAATTAACAAGAAGCCCAAAACAGCAACTTGAACAATGAAGGAGGAGAATGAAGATGCAAGGAAGCTAACAAATGAATTAGATAAGACTTTGGAAGTCATAGTGGAAACTAAGACAATACTAGAGGGGAAAGTGGACACAGTGATTACCGATCTTAGACACCTGTGAGCTAATCAACATAAACTCTCTGACAGAGTCTGCCTTATGGAATCTGCAGTTCATGAGCTACAACCCCCTGAATTCAGACCTACAGAATCAAGTGCAGAAACTGACCAACAGGCTCCACTTCCTAAAGTGGGCAGAAGAGGCAGAGGGTAGAGCCCTGAGGAACAATCTGTAAATCATATCAATCGATGGTGATGAAACTCAGGTCAGCTACAGGACCCACACTGCCCCGGTAAAAAATATACCTCATCCTACTTGCAACAGCGAGATGCGGGTTGCCATTAAGGGATACAATGATGTTGATCCCGCAGTAGATGATGCATCGATTTTCTCCATGCTGTGACGGTGATGCATCAGTTCTGTAGATTTTGTGCCAAAGCCTAGAGATGTTGGTTCTGCAGCGATGTGCTGGGTTTCTCCATCCAGTTGAGGGGATATGTCAATCTCACTAAGCTGCTGTGGCGGCGATACACTGTTCCATATGTTGAATTCTGCAGATGCTGAGATGGTTCTGATACAATGTGATCCGATAATAGGGGTGATGCGTTGATTTCTGCTCACACAGTCAGTGGATGAGTTGGTGCTGCTGAAGTATCTGGGTCCACTTGCAGTGAAATAGGCACAAGAGCAGGGGTAGAGACTTTGATATTCCTGAGTCTCAAACAACAGGAGGCAAGCCAATAAACCCTTGGAGATCCCTTTGATGCCAGGCAAAGTCCAGCTCTCCTCAGTAGGGCCAGAGAGCAGCAGGCAGCAGGGCAGGACAAGAGAAATGCAGGGCGTCCAGGTCAACAGTCCAGCAGAGTGTCAGCCCTTGATGCCGCAAGCACAGCAGTTCTTCTGACAGAGTACAGTTGTAGGCCAGAGGTGTCTGATTTGGTGGGATCAGAGCCCCAATACTTATATCCAGCTGTGCCTTTAAAGGGGGATGACTTCAAAGAAAGGTCTTTAAAGTGCACAGAAGCCCTTTCTTCCCGGCCCTGACTATCAGTAGGGGGTAATTAGCCTTTTGTGTGGGAACAGGGCACTACCTATTTGGAAGCAAATGCCAGCTTCTCTCTCCCTTTCTTCCCAGGAAGGGCCATCAGAATGCAGATGAGTGCCGAGACACACCTAACCTTCCTGTGTTTGTGGCTGCCTAGAGGGAATACATAAAGTGTCACCCACCCAAGACATTTATTGGAGACAGGCTATAGAAACACAGAGCTGTAAGAGCAGAGTAATGCCCACTTTCTAAAATCCAACATTAGCAGCAAAGAGGATTTGTCATTACCATTCCTAATATATAAAACATGACACAGCTACTCCTTTGTAATCAGGAATTACAGATTATAGGTGTATTATGGAATTTTCAATGTTAACCTATGTGAGGAGTAAGCCTCACAGTTGCGAGAAATGAATGTAGCTGTTTTTCATTACCAGGACATGCAAAACATAAAAGTGTATGTCCTACCTTTCACTTACAAAGCACACTGCCGTATGGGCTACCTAAGGCCTACCTTAGGGTTGGCCAATGTGTAATAAAAGGTGAGTTTTATTTACATAGCACCCTGCCCTTAGAGTTACCTAGAACCTATCTTAGGGGCCACTTATATGTAATAAAAGGGGAGTTTAAGGCTTGGCAAGTAGTTTTAAATGCCAAGTCGAAGTGACAGCAAAACTGCACACATAGGCTTTGCAGTGGCTGGCCTGAGACATGTTTAAAGGGTTGCTTGTACGGATAGCACAATCAGTGCTGCAGGCCCACTAGCGGAAATATGCCAAACAGATGTAAACGAATTATACCATACTCAGAGAAGAAAACACATGCACTTTAGGTCTGGTTATAAGTGGCAACCTGCTCAGAATCCTAAAGCCAACAAAATGAAGGTCAGAAAAAAAGGAGGCGGAAGGCAAAAGGTTTGTGGTGTCCCTTCAGAGTGGGACATTTTCCAACACTTTCTCATCCAGAGATCCCGGTAGGCATGGGAGCCAAAATCCTGACTTTCGTGATGAGGATGCATTCATAAATCATACCAGGAAGGAAAGGTATTATTGCCTAGAGAATAGGAATGTCACTGTAAGTAACTGGGTTATTGGTTGAGGAGGTAGAAGCTCATCGCGGTCAACAACCAAGATCCTTGTCAGGGGGAACCCCAAAAGACACTAAATTAACCTATGCTTAACCCTCTATTAGCTTAGTAAAAACTCTGTCAGGCCATGTGTAAAGTATTATGCAGCACACAAACAGTAATAAAATGAGAACACAACACAATATAACTCACAGCTTAGAAAAATAGAGTATATTTTCATAAATAAAATGATACAAGTATGACAAAGATCCAATCAGTATAATATATTATATTATATTATATAATATATAATATATTAGATATATTTTATTTTACATTTTTCAGTAAAAATAGTGCCTAATATCATTAAGTGCAACTTGCAGTCCACTGGTTACTCTAGAAAAGGGGAAGCCACAAGTGCAGGCTGTCAGTGAGGAGCCCAGGTCGAATACAGAGTCCAGGTTAGTCCCGCTGCAGTGTGAAGTGTTATCTTCTGAGTCTGGACAGAGGAGATCCGTTCATGGTGGAGGAGGTTGTGAGGAGCACAGAGAGCATTGGGGATATAGCACAAAGAACAGGCTGGGCGGTAGAGGCTCTTGACACTGTAGCACAAAGGGTCAGTCAGGTATCACGGACAATTGTTGCTGGAGCTTCATGTTGACAGTCACTTTGGACTGTAAGTGCTGTAGCGCAGGATCTAGTATTGCTGGTCATCGCTGGTGGTCGCTGTAGTGTTAAGTTTCAGGATTACTGGAACTTGGTGTTGGCAGTTATCATGGCTGCAAAATCTCAGCATGAATGGGCCTGTTTACAGTTCAAACAGAGACAAGTGGGGCTCAAGCAGATCCAGTTCTGGTTTCAGTACAGCCAGCCAACTAGGGAGTTGCAGGGTAGCGTCTGGAGTTTGTTGTGTCTCTGTAGGTCAGCTAGGAGGTCACCCAACTGGCAATTGGAGTCAGCCTGTGATGAAGAAGCAGCTTCATCCTTCCATCTCAAAGAGCAAAGCAGACCCCAAGCAGCAGGGCAGTCCCATGGTTTGCAGAAGGGCCGTCTTCTGGTAGCAGCAGAACAGTCCTCTGGTGGCGGGGCAGTCTCTCTTCTGTAATATGCGCAGGAGGTCCAATATTTATCATTCAGTCAGTCAAGATACTTTATTCGGTTTGATACAAAAAATTACATAAAACAAACACAACAGTACAGTGCTTTTACACCAGATTAAAATACTCGATACTCGATCAGATTAAAATCGTAGTTCAAAAACAGTATACAACCATCTGCAGTGCATCAGAATTAGGTCAAATAAACCCATCAAACTAAAAACAACTTCAATTTGTATTCATGGTGCCAGCCTTTGTGTGTGGGGGAACACCCTGTCCTACTCTCATATCTGGTTCCGGATATTCTGGAAATGTCTTCCCTTTGAATGTCAAAGCTCCAAGCGTTTTCTTTTTGGTTTTTTTCAGAATTGTGACTTAAAATCTGGCTTGGATAAACAAAAGGAGAGGGAGAAATGTAGACCTGGGCACCTTCCCAGCCAATCAGTACATTAAACACAATCAGAATCAGGCTACTACCTATTTTGCCTATGTTCTAAAAGACTACTTTTTCACTGTCTTCAGAGTGTCAGTAACATGGAACCCACAGGGTGTTTTAAAACAACCCTCACTCATCTACCTGGTAGGTGACATGCTTCATCATTGGATTCTCTCCCTGGTTGCTGAATGCTTGCAGGGTGTGCAGGGACGCCTGATTACAGCGGTGCATTTATTTTCTATTGATTCTGTGATTCTCTATGTGTCAGTGTGATGTGATATTTAAAATTGTCTCGTGATTCCCTCTCACAAGTAGTGAATTTATTTGTGGGATACTAAGGTATGCAAGAAAAGGGTGACGTTTTTGATGACAATTCCTATTGTATTATATTTTGTAAAACAATAAGATTGTGAAAGAGCAGAATTATAGACATAAGGGTATTTTTTCTGGGTTTCTTTGTGGCGCCAGATACGTTATTTACTTGCTGATGCTCCTTACTTCGAAGTTGCACATCATACAAAGTATTAGAATAAGAAGCACTGTGATACAACGTTTTGTCGAGCAATCGTCTCACATTCAATTTGAACATGCCACTCACTGCTAAAGGCAGATAGGACAAACAATGGGACACATTGCCGGCATTTATTGTTTTTGTAGTAGGGCCCCAAGTGATTCTGGACACCTGGTCACATCTGGGTGCCTAATGGCAGTTTTAAATACATTCAGGTTGTCGGTGGTTTCGTGCTGTGTTTTATTCATATATTGCCGTGCACATATTAGAGGCCGGGGCCCTTGTTTTTAACATAAAGATCATAAACGAAATCAACACGTAATATTACTGCTCAATAATTGTGCTCCCTCTCCACATGCAGTTCTCTTATATTTTGCTTTTATTTTTACCAAAGTGATCTTAATTCACTCTATTGTTATCGCCGATTTCAGAATATTACATCAGCGTGTTTCTGGTTGTAGTCATTGATAGGGTTACAACATTCAGTTATGAATAGAAAAATTCGTGGGAATACAGTGAGGTGTTAGAAGACCAACGCAAGACTACTGACTTTTTTATGCTGGCTTCTCGCTCCCTAGAAAAATACTGCGAGGCAATGGGCCCTGTACTCATTCTCTGTAGTTAGTAAAAAAGGGGTCATGGTTACACATAGTATTATTTCTCTCCGTATCCCAAGTGTCAGTCTCCCCCCATTTTACTAACTTTGTCGAGGTCCCTCACCCTCTGTTACACCTCTTACAGCCTCGGCAGTGCCATATGGGATGGACTTCATCCGAGCTGCTCCATTAAATTGTGGGTCTGTAGGCCCCGCTTCCTAGAGGGGCTGGAACTGTCCCCCGTGTGTGTATGCACGTCACGTGTACACCGTCATCACGTGCCTGTTGCTCCGTAGGAGCGCTGCTTGTTGCGGTGCTCTTTACATTCCTTGTTACCAGAGTGACAGCGTGCCTCATCGCAAGATGTGTAGAAAAAGTATGCACATGTGAATCACCTGCTTGTTTATACATATCTCAGTGTCAGTGCACCCACAAGTAGTTCTATTCTCATAATGCATTTATGGAGTAGTTTTGCCCTTGTGACATGTTCAGGTATTGTCAAGTAAAATGACTGGAAAACCACTGTTGTTGCCTTAAGTTTCTTTTTTATCAGTTTGCCTGGATATTATTGCCTTTTGTTCATGATATTTACCGTAGGCAAGGTATATTTGTTTATTCTTGAGTGCAATCATACATATTGATTTATTGTTGATTACTCAAGGAGGTTAGTTGTTTTAGTTTAAGTATATCTTCTTTTTGTATCAGTGTTAGGAGCATAATCCAACCTCTAGTCCTGTTTTTTTTTTAAATTCTTTGTGTGTGTTCTCTATTGGTAGGTTCGCAATGCTGCACACGTTTGTTTTATTCCCTACAGTCAGTGCTAGTTCATGTTGTGCCCCATTCCTCCTTACAACGTATTTGGATTTTACATGATGTTGTTCCAAGGTATAATGACATTTATGCCTGTCTTCTGCCTTGTCATCTGGTAAACCCGGCATTGTTCCTTTTCAAACAGGTGATTTTCGAGGTTTTCTCCGGAGATTTCCATTTGTTCTATTGCTACCCAAGTAAAGTTGTTGGGAGTATGTCCTTGGTGGATAAATGATCTGTCAATTTTGTTGTGTTTCTTCTGCACCTTATGTTGCTCCTGTATTCATTTATTCGAGTCTTAATTTTTCTAGTGGTCATACCCACATATTGTAAGCCGCAGGAGCATGTAATTAGGTAAAATACATTTGTTGAGTTGCAATTGGTGTGTTTGCGTATTGTCTAGGTTTTGTCCGGTTCTAACTTCAGTGTTTTTGTTGTTCTGGTTGGGTGGAAGATACTGCAGTTTCCACAAGGATAGTGGCCTGTCACCTCGGGTAGGCCCCATAATGTTCTTAAGATAGATCACACATCATTGTTTGTAGGATTTTAAGGACTAGTTCTTACTAGATTGTCTTTCAAGCTCTTTGCTTTTTTGAAGGAGAAAAGTTTTTTTCCCCACATTAGACCTGCCTGACTGTACTATGTGCCAGTTCTTATTTATGATTTTTTTTGACGTTGTTGGAGATAGTAATGTAGGTTGTTACACACATTAGGGAAATTAGGTTCCCATTTTTTTCAACATACCCCTCCTCTATTTTGGTTGCTTGCTCTCTTGTAGGTTTTTTTGATGTTTTTTTCTGGTTAGCTGCGATCCCGAAGCTTTCCTTTGGATAATGAAATCTGTTTTTTAGCAGTTCCTTCTCAATCTAAAAAATTGCCCATATAGTAGATTTTTCTCGAGGACATTTGGGTGGAAACGATCATATTTTAGCAGTGTATTTTTGTCTGTTGTTTTTATTATGTCCTTGTACCCAATTTTCCATTTTCTGCATATATGGTGGCATCCAAAAAGGTGATAGCTTCATTACTGGTTGTATGTGTATTGGGGAAAGGAGTTGGCCTAACGGCTAGGGCGGTCGACCTCGAATCTAGGGAACTGGGTTCTAGTCTTGATGCTGAACATCCTGTGATTCTGGGCAAATCACTTAATTTCTCCGTGCCTAAAAAAGCAAGCATTGGCATAGCCATTAGGTCTCGCTTTTGGGACCTTATAAGTATTTAGTTATGCAGCACAATATCCTTGGTGCAACACTATCAACCGATGCATGGCTAAACACTTATAAGTTCCCAAAGGCGAGATCTATTGGATATGCCTATGCTTGTTAAATAAAGCAAGTATTCTTTTAAACAATGATTCTAACAAAACACCGAAAAGAATAACTCCAGTTCTTCAAATAGCAAACAGCAAGCAGCACTCTTCAGCACTCCTCTCTAATTATGTAAAAAACAGAACAGGGTAGATAGGATTGGTACATGGAATTGACACTAGTATGTGGTTAGTAATTTTTTTATTTGTTTTTTAAACCTCATCCCATTTACTGGGTATGCTTCACTGAATGCTTTGCCTAAAATACTGATAAAATATCTATTTGCTATTAATACATTTTAAATTATGTTTTTATATTCCTAACTATCTAATTGTTTCAAGAACCTGCTAAACTTGCAAGGATAACTGTTATTACATAATGACATGACCTGGATTTCTCAGTCAGTACGAGACGTCCCTCCGAAAAACAATAACATGGTATTGGCCTAAGTAAAATAGACAGCGTGGTGCACAGGAGTTTCCAAACCGTGCGCGGTCCTCGGGTAAAAAAACATTCTTGCCAGGAATCTAAAAGGAAAGATTACTGAAAACATGCTCTCCCCGTACGTAGGAGCCAGCGACCAGCTTCCCCACCCCTGGGTGCTTTATTTTGCACAGTAATAACTGCTGGTATTGTTCCACATCCATTCGAATGGAGAAGCCACAAATATTTCAGTTTGGCTGGGCACGTATTTAGCGATGGCAAAACTGCAGTGGGCCTTGGGGGTATCAAAAAGAAACCCAAGACTGTAGTGACACACAATGAAGAGTCCAATTACCAATAAGAAAAGAAGAATAACACTTCTCCTACACTAGTTTGCAAAGTGAGCTGAAGGCAACGATTAGCGCAAGTCAAACATTAGTCAAGCAGTGACCGTGGAAGGGAAACTGGTGCCGAATATAGAGGAAGTTGCACATTGACAGCACATTAAAAACAAGCGCGTGCGCCTCGCGCTGAACTAGGCAAAAAAAAAGAAGACGAGAGGAGGAGGCAGCAGGGGGAGGGGAGAGACGAGGGGGCCTGCGCCTGTTTCTTTTGCAGGAGCGAGTAGGAACCATCTGACAAAGCTCGCTCCCGCAAGGGAATCCCCAACCGTGCACGCGTTGCCATTCAAAGCAATACAACGCGTGCACGTTTTAGCCTACAAAACTGAAGTGATTTCAAAAGTTCTTTTCCCTAAGCAGAGCATGCACGCTGCGTAGGCGAGACCTAAACATTAATGTGTCCTCATGTAATGCAACTGGTGCTATGTAAAGCCTTCTGATACCCGATTCAGGTCAAGTTCGCGCTCTATAAAACTCAGTAAAAAAAAAAATATTGTGTGAACTTTAGATCAGGGTCACATGTGTTGATACATTTTAGAAACTCGCTCATAGATGTGGTATCTCCTTTCCATTTCACTAGGATGTCATCTATGTAGCATCTCCATAGCTGTATGTTGTCGCTGTACCTGTTTTAATTATGTAGGATATTTTTGGTCTCAAAACTGTATACGTAAAGACCTGCTACACTTGGGACAAATGTACTGGCCATCGATGTCCCGAAGGTTTGTAGGTAGATTTTCTCTTCAAATTCAAAGTAGTTTTCTTTGAATGCGAGGCGGGCCCATTCCAAGATGAGGTGTTTGAATGTCATGAAATTTCACTCCTCCCGCTCCAGGGTATATTTTATCACTTCAGTAGTAGCATCTTGGGGTAATCTGGTCTATAGGCTTTCAAAATTTAAGGATTGTAGGCTGCTGGTTTCGGGGTCAAATTCAATATCATTTAATAGACAGAGGAGGTCTTTTGTGTCCTTTAGATATGTACTTGTCTGTTATACTTTAGGTATGAGGTAAAAATCGCAGAAACGGGATAGAGGTTCTAACAGGGATACAATTCCTGATAGGATAGGCCTGCCAGATGGAGGGTTCCAATTTTTAATATATCTGTGGTGATGTATAAAAGTATTGAATTTGGGAATTTTGGGTAATGAGAAATTCTGCTTATTTTTTGGAGATCCAATCCCTTTCCTCCACTATTTCCACTATAAGTCTGATTTCTGCTTTTAGTCTTGTGGTGGGATAATCTTGTAAATTTTGTTAATCTGCCAGGAGGCGTATACATTCCTGTCTTTAGTCCTCTTGGTATTGTAGGACTATGCCGCCTCCTTTGTCTGCTGGTTTTCGAATCACTTCCGTCTGTTCCTTCAGTTTTTTAAGGGCTGTTGACTCCAGTTTTGTCATCTTGTATCTCCTTTTAGTGTGTCAATCTCCTTCTATACTGCTTGTGCAAAGGCTTATTTCTGAGGGTACCTGTTAGACCTGGCATAATTGGCGTGGGTCTCCCTTCCTCTTTTTGCTTCCTATCTTTTATGTTGGCTGGATTTAAATGCTCTGGACGCTGTGCCACTGCTAATCAGTGCCACAGCGCAAATGCTCCCAGTGTAAAGATGACTGTATGAATTAGGATAACCATAATGCCTAGGTCTGTGTAGCATGTTCTAATAGCGAGTTACCCTCCATTTCACTGTTACTATTGTGAAGCTATCCATTCTCATAGGCCAGAATGGGCAGGTTGAGGATTACCTTCTATAATCCTATCTGGCCCCCAGAACTTGATAGGAACTTCAAGTTTGATATGTTTATTCTCAGGACATTGAGATACACCTTTTAGTAAGAACCAGTTATATAGCTCATGTTCGAAAATGCCTCTTCTGGAAATGCAGTATTTTCTTGCCTGAGCTTTCCTGTAGGCTTTGCTAGTATGTGTATTGGCCATCTGGATTTGGAGCAGCAGGGCAGCTGGGTCAGACCTGGCTGGAGAGAGAGATCGGTATTCAGAGCATGGGGAGGGGTGACTCTTCGATCTGAGCAAGGCCATGCCTGGCAAAGTGAATGATGGCTCCGCCCCCCCCCACTGGGCGTCTGATAGCAGACCCCCGCATTGTAAAAAAAACAGGATGTCACCTCGCTGGTTCTGACTGGATTTAGTGATTTGTGGCTTTAGAGAACAAATACTTTTTAGGTATAAAACGATGCGCTGGAACCTTGTTCCTTCTGGATGTCAAGACAAAACTCTGTCTGAATGAACAGAGGAAAGGACTTTTGAAACTTTCACCAAGCTTGCTGAAGAAACTACCAGCGGGCCTGAATCGAGAGTGCCTCCTGCCGAAGTCTCAGGGATATTAGACTTCACCCCGTCAGCCGTCAGAATTCCTGTGCGAGGAATTCTGCTTGCAGGTGAGGCCTCCATCAAGCAATCTGGAGCCTCTAGTTCTACTGCGAGGAACGCGGACTGGGAAGCTTTGCTGAATCTGTGTGGGCCGCTGCAGCTAAGAGAGAGCTGCCGCCGCTGAGAGTCTGCCTGAATTTGAACCTCCGGAACCTTAGCTGAATCTGTGTGGGTGGCTGCAGCTAAGAGAGAGCTGTCGTCGCTGAGAGCCCGCCTGAATTTGAACCTCAGGAACCTTTGCTGAATCTGTGTGGGTGGCTGCAGCTAACAGAGAGCTGCTGCCGCTGAGAGCCCGCCTGTATTTGAACCTCCGGAACCTTCGCTGAATCTGTGTGGGCCGCTGCAGCTAAGAGAGAGCTGTCGCCGCTGAGAGCCCGCCTGAATTTGAACCTTTGGAACCTTCAGTGAATCTGTGTGGACCGCTGAAGCTAAGAGAGAGCTGTAGCCGCTGAATGCCACCTTTGTGCCACCCTGGTCGAGACCATCCTTCGTCCTGTGGGCCACAGCAGCTAAGAGAGAGCTGCTGCAGCTGAGTGCCTGCACCTTTGCCAACTTTGCATCATTGTGGTCTGTCCTGTGGGCCGCCCTAGCTAAGAGAGAGCTGCTGCTGCTGAGTGCACGCACCTTTGCCAACTTTGCATCATCGTGATTTGTCCTGTGGGCCGCCGCAGTTAAGAGAGCGCTGCTGCTGCTGAGTGCCCGCATCTTCGCCAACTTTGCATCATTGTGATTCGTCCTGTGGGCCGCCGCAGCTAAGAGAGAGCTGCTGCCGCTGAGTGCCCGCACCTTTGCCAACTTTGCATCATCGTTATTCGTCCTGTGGGCCACCACAGCTAAGAGAGAGCTGCTGCTTCTGAGTGCCCACATTTTTGCCAACTTTTGCATCAATGGAATCTGTCCTTTGGGCCACCGCAGCTAAGAGAGAGCTGCTGCCGCTGAGCACCCGCACCTTTGCCAACATTGCCTCATCGTGATTTGTCCTGTGGGCCGTCGCAGCTAAGGGAGAGCTGCCACCACTGTGTGCCTGCATCTTGTTCACCATTGTCAAGGATTGTCGCTATCGTCTCGTGGGCTGCCGCAGCTAAGAGAGAGCTGCTGCCGCTGTGAGCCCACCACGGAGCTGCAAGACGAGAGTCATCGCCACCAACAGCCCGGGCCGCCGCTGTAAGCCCGCCTGTCCCCGAGTACACTAATCATTGTGGGTGCATGCTGCGGACCCCTGCAGCCGAGACTTGTGGTTGTTGGGAGTCCGCCTGTCACCTTCTCCACTTCTTCGAGAAGCTGCGTGCTGTGTCCCCTTTCAACTGCAAGTATCTGGTGCGCAATGGGTCACGTAGGCCACGGCCTTGAACTCAGTCAGTGTCACGTTCTGGTGAATACGTTATTGCCTTTCTGAGTCCCTACTGGTTAACGTGCATGGTAGCTTGTTAAAACGCTTTGAGAGTCTTGAGTTAAACCTTAGATAAAGATATTATTTTTCTATACCTACTTGAGTTGTGTCCTTTTGTGATGTCGTTACTGCCTTATTGTGCATGGTCATAAATGCTTCACACACTGCCTCTGAGATAGGCCTAACTGCTCGTGCTACGTTACTACAGGGTTGAGCAGGGGTTGTCAAAGGTGGTAGCCCACTTGCCTTGACTTAGGAAGAAGGGTCCCTATTTGGACATTGGCGCCAGCCATTGCCAACTAGAGACCCCCATTTTAACAGTACCACAGATGTTGGGGGACAAAATTTCGATTTTGTTTTCAAACCTGTGTCCCCTTTTGGAAGTGTTTCTTCTGCTGGATTCTTTTTCTCAAAGAAGGCTTTTAGTTTTAGTTTCTGGAACTTGTTCAGATTGGTGGTGGGTCCACACCCGAGTTCTTTGTTTAGTACTCTTTTTTGCATGTCTGTCAGTATCCCTATTGACAGGTTGGTTATTATATCTGGTCTCTGCTCATTCCTGGTTGGTTGTCTTTTGACATGCTCCTGGTGTTCACTCTATGTCTGTTCCCAGCGTACATGGTTCTCTCTTCTTCTCCTGCCTTGACCTCTCCCTTCCCTCTGTAAAAAGGCAACCTTTAGGTTTGAGGGAAGTTCTGAGTTTGGCTATTCAGAAATGGAACGCCCATCCAAAATAGTGGGGTGGCAGTGACTGTGGAACGAATGGCTGTTGGTATCCACCAATCTGGTTCAGGTATGGATTATGTCGTTGCCATGGGTGTTGTCCTCTTTTTCTTCTCTGTTTTTCAGTTTGTTTCTGTTGTCTTCCCTGCTAGACCAGCTCCCTGGGTCTAATGAGCTCTCATCCGAGGTATAGTGATCTGATGAATAGCCCTCTGTTGCTGTGGAAGTAAAGTCAGGCGCTGCATATGTGTTTACCTTCAAGAAAGCAAATTTCTTCAGGTCTTTTTGAAATTTCTGGAGCTTAGATTGTGTCAAGTAATCGTTATTGTTAGACTTGGCATCTTTTGACATGTTTTCCCTGTCTTTTTGCTTTCTGACCTCCCAGTTTTTGCAGGTTTAGTGTCTCCGTGCACTTTCTCACTGCTGTTCAGTGTTAAAGTACAAGTGCCCCTGTTGTAAAATGTTAATATGGATTGGTGTTTCCATGATTGACATATTTGATTTACTGGTAAACCCTTAGGAAAGTGCACTGAGTGTGCCAGGGCCTCTAAATCAAATGCTACTAGTGGGCCTGCAACACTGTTCCACCCACATATGTAGCCTTGAAAAGATATCTCAGACTTGACACTACAGGGTCCGAGCGCAGTTTGTAACTGCCATGTCGGCCTCGCAAGTGAACTCAGTTGCCAAGCCCTAACCTTCCCTTTTCTTACATATAAAGTCCCAAGGTACCCCTGTCTACAGGGTGCTGTGTATGTTAAAGGTACTGGTGTGTGTGACATGTCCTGGTGGTGAATTACAGTGTACTGCGTTTTTCACCACTGCAAAGAATGGGAGTTTTACTTATAACATCTTATAAGCATAACTTCCCATTGGGACAACATAGGTAAATGGAGTTTAGTTAGTATGCCTGGACTCAGAATGTAGAATGTATCTTTTTGTAAAGATGATTTTTATGTTCCGTGTTGGAAAATACCACTTTTAGAAAGTAGGTATTCTCTTGTTTAGCCATCCTGTGGGCCTCTGCTGGGTTTATGGATTGACTGTCCGGCTTTGGAGTGACAGGGGCTGGGGATGTGCATTCTCTTCAGGCAGCCACTGGGAGGGTTGAGGTGTGTCCTGCCTTTCCTGGAGGAGTCAGGGCTGGGCTGAATAGAACTGGGCTGCATTTAGAGTAGAGGGAGGAGATTTCCTTGTACCTAAAAGGGCCTGGCCTCCCTTGAACAATGCCGTCTCCCTCTCCTGCAGGGAAGCTGGGCCAGCGAGGACAGAATTGATTTGGACTGAGCACAGACACTCTCTGCCTGAGAGAACAAAGGGATTTTGAGTATAAATATTAGAGCCCAGAACTTTAGAACTCGCTGGAATCAAGGAACCTGCCAAGAAGAAGAGCTGGAAGAGCTGCCAGGAGGAGTACAGCCACTTTGCTGTGTTGTTGCTTGGTTGGGTTGGCCTGCAATTGCTGCTTTTGCCTTGGGCAGTGAAAGGAGTGGACTTAACTTTCTTTTACTTTTGCTGAGTATCTCCAAGGGCTTGAAGTAGAGGTTGCCTCCTGTTCTAAAGTCTCAGGGACTGCAAAGACTTCATCAGCCTCTGGGTACCGCTTCTTGAACCGCTGTTTCAGTTGCCACAGAGAAGGAAAATGCAACCAACTCCATCTCCGATTCTGTCGCTTGCTCTATGTCCTGATGGCATTGCAGAAGGCACTGTCCGCATCTTGCATCACAACCCTGCTCTCACTGATGACTACTGATGCCACTGCCACCGAGCCGCTACTTGCACCGTGGCCTGTGGGCACCACACTCTGCACTGCCTCGCTACAATACGCCATCCTGGTCTCACTGGCACCGTCACGGCTGCTGACTGCGACACCCGTGACAGCATCGTGGCTGAGGGCACCTCTCGTCAGTCTCACAACGCACTGCCTTGTCCCATACAGCAGTCTGGGCCGATCAACGCTAGCTCCCACTAACCGGTTCTGTCATTTGCACTGCAACCTGCCAGCACCACATCGAGCACCGCCTCACCCTGCACCATTGGCCTTGGTCCCACCAAAGCCGTCTGAACGATCATCACCGAGCTCCTGCCTGCACCATTTTGAGAGGGCACCACACCCTGCACCGCATCCATTTTGCAAAGCAACCACAACAGTTTCCACGACCGGCTCGCACCAACATGCCAGCCGCAACGAGAAAGGAACTGTTACCGAGTCTGCCCACACTTTCGCTGGCCAATACCAACTCGGTCGGCTGGAACCTTTAGGCTCTGTTGTTTTCAGCATTGCGGTAGCCCCGGACGGAGCTACCAACTTGTACAAACTGTGTTTTTGGGGTATTTCTGCAATTGTAAGGATATATTGCAAAGCATATATTTTATAAGTACTGTATGTTGGATTCTTATTGTTTTGGTCTTGTTTTGGATATATAAAAATATTGGATTGTTTTCACTTTATTACTGTTGGTTATGTGCAAATGCTTTCCACACTGCCTCTGAGATAATCCTGACTGCTCATGCCAAGCTACCAAGGGGGTAAGCAGGGGTTATTTAAGAGTGTAGCTCCCTTACCCTGACGAGGAAGAAGGGTCCCTTCTTGGACAAATGTACCTACCTCTGCCAACTAGAGACCCCCATTTCTAACAGTTATATTTTGTCAGTTCCTTGTTTAAAACCTCTAGTCGCTTTTTGTGAGAAGAGATGGTTGTTTTCAGATGTGTTTCCTGCAGTTGTGTTTCAAACAACATGTCTTCAGATGGACGTTTAGCTGTTTTTATGATTAAAATAAGCCAATCAAGGGTGCAGTGCCAATCGATTTGTGCCCAGTCTTTTCAAAATGATGGGTCCTCCAGGCAAATTCTTGGGGCATTTGTTACTATGAGGCCCCTTAGGGCTGTGCTAAAGCTTAAACTTTCAGTCATTATGACTCCATGTAACATTGTGCGAATTCTATTTCATTATTGTTCTGTCAGGGTGCCCCAGTATTTTGTTGATGAAATCGTGTGGTCCACGTTCAGATCTGCTGATAACAGTGGACACAAGAAAATCTCTTCCACATCATTTATGTAAATGTGAGACCCTTATTCTCTGCCGTTATTGTTAATATTTTTGGTTTCCTTTTTTTCCCAGGGATTTCTTTCTCTATGGAATTGTTATCCCTGTTTTTCATCAGACAGATACACATAAATGTATATATTGTTAATTGCTGTCACAGCTGTACACTGCAGTGAACTGGATAAACAAAAGGAGAAGGAAAAGTGTAGACCCATTTGCATTCCCACCCAATCAGTACATTAAACACAATCAGAACGAGTCTCCTACCGATTTCGTCTTTGTTCTAAAGACTACTTTTTCAATGTCTTCAGATTGTCAGTGACTTGGAACCCACTGTGTGTTTTAAAATAACCCTTGATCACCTGCCTGATAGGTGTTTAATATTCAAATATGGCTTGACAATAAAAGAGAATTTTAAATTACAATGTATTTGAGTATAAACAGCATATCTCTATCTGCTCCCAATCCAAAGTTCTATACTTGAGAGTATCCAAAAGCTACTATTTAAAGTTTAATCAAGAAAAGAGCCAATGGAATACATTCATAGGCTCTTGTGATTTATTTCACAATTTTTCTGGGTTATTCTGTAAATGCAACAACATTCAATTCATGTCAAACATTAAGGACAACACAAACTGATGACATTTTTCAGCATAGGAAATACAAAAACAATTAACAAATATGAAACCGTATTTGCAAATGTGTATAATACATTAGTTTTGTGTAATCAAAGAACAATTACAAAAACACAAAAGGGTAAATAAAGCACCAGTCCATAAATCAAAAACTGCATCAAGGCGGAGTAGCAAGTTACAGCTTAATACCACTATTTATACTCCTGCCTAAATGCACAACTTTGGGTATCCCATTAATTTGGTTGATAATGGCTTATGGAGGGAATTAATTAAGCCTTCTCCTAAGCCAATAGGGTTTCCTTTTCCCAGACGCTGTTGTCAACGCGTTTCCAACCACCTCAGCAGTCAGGGGTTTTCGTCAGGAATTAGACGTGGTGTGTTCTTATGTTGTGGAAAGGAAGGTGTTCCTACTAATTCGAAAATTTCTGGCACTGGAGGCGACGGTGGGGCCTGCATAAATGGCTATTTTCAGTTGTACAGGTTGGTGCATCAATTCAGTTGAAACTCTATTTTCATGGGCGTCATGGTATGTTTGTGATTAACAGGAACAGAGCCTGTCTCTGCCACTGCTGCAGTGCTGCTAATGTTTGGTTTTTGTGACCCTTGGGCAGTGTACATAACACTGGTGTTCTTGGGTTTTGTTTATTGAGGTAAATGATCTCATTATGGCTAATGTAGCCTAGTTCTTCAGCTGCTTTGGTGGTTGTCTGGATTACACTTTTTTATCTCAGCAAGGGGGTTATGTCTCAGAAGTTCAAAGTGAGTTGTGTTACTCAGTTGGCGCATGATCTCGTTGTCATACATTGTTTTATCCTGAATGGCAATTCCCCTACCGTTGTCACAGGGCTTGATGATGATGTTGTCTATGTTTTTCAATTTGAGGAGACTTTTCTTCTCTTCTAAGCTGATGTTGTAAGGGATAAAGTTGTGCTGTTTTTTTAACTTTTCAAGGTCTTTAAGGACTAAATTCTCAAAGGAGACTACTTCTTTGGGTAGAGAACCTGTGGGTGGATTAAAGGTAATCTAGGGCGCAGTCCTGTGGTGTCATCCTCCGGGTAGACCCATCCTTTCAGGATGTGGTTCCATCCTCGAACCACTGGGAAGATACGTGGACTTCTTTATACATGACCTGGTGCAAGACACCATAGCCTATGTCAAGGACACCACGCACTTTATCAACCTGGTGGAACATGAAAACTTTGACCCCACACGTGATCTCTTGGTCACATTGAACATAGACTCCCTTTATACCAACATTCCGCAGGACAGGGGTACCGGAGTCATCGAGACCCATCTTGACAACAGGCCCAGACCACATAAAGTTCCCCCTGAATTTATCATCTCTCTTTTAGAGATAGCTTTGACGAAAAACTATTTTATGTTCGATGATAAGTATTATAAACAGTGTAAGGGAACTTCCATGGGGGCAGTTTTTGCCCCTAATTTTGCTATACTCTTTGTGGAAGACATAGAGAAAGTATTTGTCCTTAACCAAATCAACACACATCAAAATTAATGTAAGAGCTATCATTGATATATCGATGATGTGTTCATTATCTGGCAAGGTACCATGACTGAACTAGAAGTCTTCTGCACTTGGCTCAACAGCTGCCAGCCTGACCTTAAATTCACCTACAGCTCAAGCAACATACAGATAAACTATCTAGATGTCAATGTCAAACCAGCTGAGGGAGGGCTCTATACTGCTCTATACAGGAAACCCACAGAACGAAACACCCTACTCCACTGCAAAAGTGCCCACCCAAGAGCACTCAGAGACGGCCTCCCTTTGGCCAATTCCTAAGTATACACAGAAACTGTAAGCTCAAAGAGGATTACCTAAGGGAAGCTGACACACTATGTGGAAAACTTATCAATAGAGGTTGCCCCAGATGCCTTGTGAGAAGATCCATGAAAAGGGCATGGTATTCACATAGGGAATTTTTACTGGAACCTAAGCCCAAAAAGACCATGGCACACATTGCTTGCGTCACCACGTTCTGCCCTGCAAGCAACAAAATACCTAAACTGATTAAAAAACTCTGGCCCCTCCTAACCTCAATCAACATTACCAATGAAGCTCCCTTGTTTTCCTTCAAATGAGGGCGGAACATTAAGGATCATTTGGTTAGAGCACAAAAACCATCACGCAATGGCAATACTTTGCGGTCATGTCTAGGTCTTCCACCTGTAGTGGGCAATTTCAAATGTGGAAATTGTGCTGCATGCCCTCTCACAAAAAACACGAAAATATTTGAATATGGCACTGTCACACACAAACTGAATTTATTTTCGAACTGCAATTAGGCTAATGTAATCTATTGCATTTAATGTCCCTGTAACCTCATCTATGTTGGCCAGACCACCCAAAAGGTAAAAGCAAGAATATGCCAACATAAAAGCAGAATACGCTGCCAAGTCATCACTGCACCGCTGGTCAAGCACTTCATGGACAAGGGAAACTCAGAACAAGACCTGCGCTGGCAAGTTATCAACATTGTTCATCCACACAACAGAGGTGGTGACCCTCAAGCAATCCTCAATAAGCTCGAATGCAAATGGATGTTTAATTGTCGTTCCATTGAAAATGAACTCAATACGCTTGATGAATGGAACATGATTTTGTAATAGCCTGTCAGTTGCTATAGTCCAACTCACTGTATATACCATTTATGTACACTGTTTTTATCTTGTATATAATTGATTATCTTCTCTATGTCTTCTTTATCTATTCAATATAATTATTTATGCCCACTTGGGAACTTTCCTCTGGCTCCCAATGTTCCTCTTGCCTTTCTAAGCTGCCCTATTCATAGCCTTTCATGACTATTCTGTCCCCTTGCACTCATCCAACATGGCCTCCGCAATTGGGCTGTTACTTCTTCCTCGGGGTTCCAGCCCCATACTTTAGCTGCTCTCCATTGCGCATGCGTGCCACCCCACATGCATCATTTTAACCAGGACTGGTGCTTTCAACTTGCATCCTCCGGATTCATTCCCAAGTTTACACCGACACAGCAGATTGACTCTCTTTTGATCCTGACTTCCTGGTTCTCAAGTAAGTGGGCTTCCAGGCATCCTTTCCACTTGGACGCATCCCTCATGTCCTGTCCTGACCGACTTCACTCTATTGCAGATTGTTCCTCTCGTGCCGGCTCAGAAGATTTAACTCCCGGTTTCCTGACTTAATCTGGTTTGCCCTGTAAGTATCCTTCAGGCCTTGCTTCTCCCTTGGGATGTTTCCCTCACACCCTGGCCATAAACCCTATTATCGAATTACAGATACTCTGTGCCCTCACTTGACGGTTAGTAACGCTGCCGGGTCCTCCTGCCCGCCTGCAGCGGCCCTCCGTGGTAATTCAAGTAAGTCTTCAACTTCCCTTTTCCCTCCGTGCGCTGTCAGACTTAGCCACCTTGGTTCTTGACCTGACGTTGTGCTTTCCCTAATTCCTGATTGGTTCATCCGTCAACCTGCCTCAATTGTGGCCCTGCGTTACTCTCCCATTAAGCGGATTCCTAGTTATTGGAGCCCATTCTGCGCCTTGCAGACCCCTTCTAAAATGCTCTTGCTCTCAAGTTTCTACTACAGGTTAATCCACTGCAACATGGCGCCTATCTTTGCTATGCATAACGCAGGATTCTCAGTGCACGCCTCCAGTCAGAGGACAGGTAGCCTCCTTCCATGACCTAGCTCTGTCCTTCTCCATTCCTATGCTGACAACTCTGCTTAGAGGCTAGCTAGTTCTGTGTATTCACTTCCTAATTAGTGACCAACTTATTATGTCACCCTGACTCAGCCGTTCATAAGTCAGCACCTTTTTCTTCACATATACTGTCTTTCTTCTAATGTTTGCGCTTTTCTAATTACAGATTCCGTACTTGTTACAATTGTTTTACAACTCGAGACCTATGGTTATTCCATTGTTTTCTCCTCCTATAGATTCTACTTGCTCACACTCTCTTCTCCTGATGATGATCATTAATTAATAAGATCGAAACGCCGTTGACCTCACAACCAATACTCCTCCACTGTATTTGATTAGATTGGAGTTTTGAATACTGTTGTCAATGCGATGTAACTTTTAAATGTCACAAAGCACCTTTCACTTCACGCACTTTCACTTTTTTTGTGTGAGCACCAGAACTATTACCGTAAACAATTGAATGATACTCCATTTATGCTGTTAATAAATGTGATGTAATTCCAAAAACCTTTTGTCCCAGCATACATTGCTTATCGAGTCCCGCTTTGACTCCCTGTGAAAATGTTCCTTCTGATTAAAGCTGCGCTCATTAATAAGTAGCCTCGGCTAACCGAGGACCTCAAAGGCCTCCCTTAGGCCATTGTTCCTTTCAACCGGAACATCTGCATGAGCAGTACATATCAATCAATAAATATGTCATGCAAAGAGGGGATGCTACTGTGAAGGCATGATCATTGAGATGGACCAATGGGGTCTAGTTAAATGACTGCCAGATATGCTACCTCCTTTTGAGGTCTTCACACGTGAAGTCAGCAAGGAAGACTGAACTATGGGCCAAGCTATCCCATTGTTGCACATGCTACAGGAACAGCTGAAGGGGGTATCTGCAATGTACGTAGGTGTGGAGGAAAAAGCATGTGAGTTGGTGGAGAGCTTAACCTTTTGCTTATCTGAAAATACAAGGGTGCAAAGAGGCATTGTGTCATCCAACCATTACATTTGTGCCACAATTCCGGATCCACGGTACAAAACATTACTGGACACTTTCATTCCTTTTTCAGACGGGGATGTTGCCAACTACAAAACTTGGATAACTGTGGAAGCCAGTCACTTAGAAAAAGAACAGCCAGGAATGAGAGGACTGCTACTCCAGGGCACAACAAGTACTACAGGGCAACCGGCTTTAAGTTCAACTTCAGAGCCTGAGGGCAGTGTGGTTGGCTCACAGCTGCCAAAACCACCAACAACACCAAGAACAACATCAACAACAAGAACAGGAGCATCAGCCCCAAAATCGGCACAGAAATGGTTTCTACAGCAATGGCTTAAGTCCTGTGCTGAGGCAAAGGCAAAAGAGGCATAACAAAACGGAGCACCCATGATCATTGAGTGGATGGTCCAGACCTATCTGCATGACCCGACAGAGGTCTCCTTTGATCAAAACCCATTGCTGTATTGATATGGGAAAAGGCTCCAATGGCCAGTGCTCAGCAGGCTGGCTATAGACTATCTAGCTTGCCCTGTCACAAGTGTCTCTTCTGAGCGTGTTTTCAGTGCTGCTCGTGCCATTTTGACAGTGAGAAGGACCAGTCTCTTGCCCCAAAAAATGGAGAGGTTAAACATGATTAAAATGAATCAGCACTTTATACCACTGGATTACACCATACCTAAAGTAGCACAGCAGGAAGATGATGACAGCGACTCAGGTCATGGAGGTAGTGTGTTAGATGACCTACTTCTGGGGGAACCACCAAAGTTTGAGGACAAACTCTACTTCCCTGAAAACTAGGCTTTTGAGTCACTTTCTTTCTTGCTTTGACGCCCCCCCAAAAAAACCAAAAAGATATAGCTAAGGAATATTATTTACTTTTATTATTTGTGTGTGTGATCCTGTCTTTCTGGTTCAAATCACAACAAATCAATCACCACCATGTTACTCTTTTATTTCAGGATTGGAGTTGCAACTGTGTGCAGTCAGTGAAGAAGTAAGTCCACTCCTCGAGTCCTGCTCCTGACTTACTCCTGACTTGCCCTAAATCCATTTCCCTCAAGCCAGACATTGGCTGGAGAATAGTACTCTGTCTACTAGTATTTAATCTACACACAAAAAAGTGACTCAAGTAATTGTTTCCCTTCTTGTTCTTCAGTGACAAAATTGTACTACTGCAGGCCTATCCACTGCATTTTTGATTCTGGACTCACTCAAGACACTACAGAGTTGGACACCATGGTGACCATACCATACTCTCAGTCAATCAATATGATCGGAGATTATTGAAGGAAAAAATAACTCAAGCATTTGATGAAGTGGCCTAAAAGGTAAACAACAACAACACCAGACGTACATGTCTGTGTAGTGGTGGAGGCGAGTGTGTTGGTATGACTGACAGCAGTGAACTGATTTTATTACTTAATGTGGAAAATGCTATGTTGCTGTGTGTGTGTATGTGTGCTCAGTGCTGTCTGGCTCAAAATCTAAGCTAAGTGGAGGTTGGGTGGGCAGGCCTGCTCCTGTTGTTGGATGTAACTGCTGGAAACAGAGTAGACATGATTTAGCCATACCGCCTCTGAAAGTGTTCTCTTTGAACTCCTCCTTAATTTATTCAGTTTAACTTTACTTTTCTCCTTGATTTTTCAATTTCCTTTTTGTTTTTCCATCTACAATTACAGGCCAGCCTTTACCCTGTGCAATGCTGGGAAAAACAACTCACACTTACCTTACCAAACCGCATCCGCCAGGCAGGCACCCAAGATTGACATCTAGACAGTCCTAAGAAGGACCAAGAGGAATGCCGAGATGCAACTCCCAATTTGACTATAATAGTATCATTTCATTTTATTAATTTTTTTCTCTTAATCATTACGACTGTGTGAGCTGTTTGTTATTATGTTTGCTTATATTTAACTCCTACAGATATTTTTAAATTTTCGCTGCTAGCTTTCAAAGTAAGCCCGGCACAAAAGAACATAACATCTATATAATTTGGGTCTCTCTGGGGACAGACAGGCAAGGCAATTGCATAATAATAATAATTAATAATATACTGCTGCCCTGTACTATTAATCTAGTACTACTCATCAATTCAAGTCATCATCATCATCATGCATGCATTTCCTTTTTCTCCCTTAACAGATTTATGATGGTCGGCTGCCAAAATTGTGTTTTGTCCTTGTGTAGTGTTTGTCTTTGTCAAACCTTTCCCTCAAACCACCCATTCCCAACCATTCGTCAAACCCTAATCTTCTTCCCCTGGGCTGTGGGGTTTAGATTGAGGTGTGACTAAATTAATTTACGCCAATATTGATCACACACTTACTGGGGCGGAAGTGGTGAAAGCAACACTAACTCCAGGCAGGGCGAAGATTTTCTTCTACTCTAGGTATATTTAGTTCACTTTAGCCCACAGTGGCATTATTAGATTGCCCACAAATGCACAATATTTGATATTCAAATTGTTTACCAGAGGAACATAAATAATCCATCACAATAATATAATTGGTTGCTAGCATCGAGTCATCATCAATCATCATCCTAGTTCCAGGCAGCACTAAATGTAACGAAGGGGCTTGTCCGCTTTATCATCATAGCTAGAGTCGACTTCAGTTTGTAACTTGTACTAGGCTAGCCCTCCAGGGATTTTGGTTAATTTTACTTTAGCAATGTTTATCATCATCATGGTTTCTTGTTTGGCAGTCTTCTTGTGCACTGTACTTCTACTACTTATTTCCGAGTCTCCCCCAGGTGACTGACTGTCTCATTTTCTTTTTTTGCAACTGCTACTCTCAGTGTCTTCTACTACTACTACCACCACCATGGCACCTTGGGAAACCAAACTATCACCATGTAGCCATTGCTTTGCCAAAGTATAAATAAACATCAATCACAGGTAAGAGAAAAAGTTTGGGGAGGCATAGTTAATATTATGGAAATGTATTCATTAATTCACATACCCACACCCTTCCGAGTCCATAGGGGTTTTCGTTGCAGACTGAATAGACAAGGAGAAGAGGCTGACAGTACTAATAGGACAAGTCACAAGTGAGGGTACTGCATCGTTCTGTTGGTGTTTTACACTATCAGCAGATTATTTCAATCAAAAACTGGCTGCGGCCCTTCTGCAGCAAAGGAAACCATGTGAAGTAAAAGATTAAGCCCCGCACAAAATATTTGCATTATATGTAAACTATAAATAATTTAGTCCCCTATCAAATAAACTAATGAAAAAAACACATCGCCTGACCCACCCCTCTTCCTAACCCCAACCAATGTCTATAAGAGTCCAATGTCCATTGTCCATAAATGCCAACTTTTCCCCAATTCCCACCCACCAAAAAAAGGATTAAAAAAGGGGCAAGGAGACAGAGTTCTAGTGGCGGGCTTGCTGGATCTTGTTACTCTCCAGGGCCTTTATCTACTCCTCTAGGTGCGCAATCCAGAGGAGCATGCAGCCCTTAAATACCTTACAGTTGGATGCGCAAGGATGGGCAGCAGTGTTCAAAGAAGTGCAGAGGGGCGGCTGTCAGACCACAGCGCAGTACCACTCGAAGAACTGGGGGGCCTGGCTGGGGTACAGGGCATTGGAGGAGGCTGCAACTGCTGGTGCATCCTCCTCTGTCAGAACCACCAGCCACTGATATTCCGTAAGGATGGCCTCCAGCTTCCTTTGCCAGGCCATGGATGCAAACTCCTTCCTGGTTGGTGGTTTCGGTTGGGGAGGAGTAGTTATATCAAGAAAGAAAAAAGATAATTGTAATCAATACTCTTAACAAAACAGTAACACGAAATTCATTATACACATAATTAAAGTGGCACAGTAGCACTAGCAAGCACAATACATAACATTTGTGGGAGTTTCACTCATTACTACTAGGCACTATGGAGTAGACAAGTCTTCTTCTTCTCTCTCTCTTGTTTAGCTAAATTAACCCACGTTATTTTTTTATCTACTACTGTCTGCAGGTGGGGCAGCTGTAGTCAACAACTACAAAACTATCTATTATGGACATACTCTGATACATCTATGGCAACTTCTCAACCTAACTACTACAACAAGGCAGATGATATCTGATCTGAATGATTATATATGGGATGATGTGAGGTACTATTGATTGATTGTGTAACCATGCAGCCGATAGGCCACTCATGGGAGGCTGACGTAGTCGAAAATGACATAGGTAGGGAGTGGGCCTCGGAGTCAGAGAGAGGCAATTGATAATGGGTGGGTATGGGTATATACATACACAATATATATGCTGTGCTTGCAAACTACTGTGGGTCAAAGGAGTATTCTGAAATACAACCTTGAAATAAAAACCTTGAAAAAAACATTCCTTGTCTCTCTTTCCAGCGATTTTTCCGTGTATCTTTGCATTGCTCTTCTAACATTATTTTTTTGTAATTCTAATCTTATTCTATTCTTCACCCTTGGCTTTGCTACTTTGGCACCGTTTATTTTTCTTTTACATTGTCGTCAGCCAGTGACAGTCTCTACCTATTCTATGATTGAATACCATCCAGGCATCCATCCATTCAAAGTAAACATGCTATCATTCTTCTTAATCTCTCAACAAACCTTTCTCCAACAACAAACATTTGTAATTGTTTCAAACCACCACCTTTCTTGCTTGCCTTTGAGTTTGACACATCAAACCCCCCAGAGGATTCCTATCACCCATACAGTTCCACCCACCCAGCCAGGCAGCCTTTCTTTCACCTTTCCCCCATCCTTCAACTACCCAAGCATCCGATTCCTATCAGCCACCTATGCATCTCACGCATCCTTCTCTGCCACCAGTCATATTTACATGTCTCCTGTCCTTCTTCCTTCTATCCTTCTTTTCCTTTTCGTTCAACCCATCCATCAAGGTCGTCTGACTCTTATTCTTAGTCTACTTCATAAAACTTTCCCAGCTGAGTTGAAGTCAGATAGAAGAGGCCATTAGTTACTCAACTCCTGCCGCTAATGCTATTGCTAATGCTAAGTAAAGGGTGTCTTCTTCAAATATTGTTCACAACAACTTAGTCTCTCTCAACAGTACAGTGTACGCCCTGGAAGTGAGTGTGCATTGTCAATAAGTAAGGAATATAACTTACCACTGCCCACCATTGCTGCTGGCTCACCCACCCCTGCAGCTGCTGCATCTGCTCCCTCCTGGCTGGTGTCTCCTGCCACGCCGCTAGCCCCGACACTGGTGGTCAGTATGCCTAGAAAAACAATACACATTTTTTAGATGCCATATACGCCTCCCCCATTAATTATTTTTAGTAGCAAGATTGAAAATACAATATATACATACACTACACACACACCACTAGTACACATCAGAGTAGACAGCAGTAGTATGTCCTATCCTATCAAACATAGTAAAATATCTGGTTGAGCATTTTGTTGATGGCAATTTTCGAAATGCCTCTCATGAAGGGGACAATCCAAAGGACTTGACTTAGTTGCTAGAGCTATTGGTGAATCTAAGTTTTAAAACTTTTTCAAAAGAGTGGCCAACTGGGAAAGCTACAGAAATACTAATAGTAGTACAGAGTCAGAGCAGAGGCAAATAGATTGATGTAAAAAAAAGACACTAGAAATATAATAACTAAGTAGGTAGGTAATGCAGGGATAAGAAGAATTAAGTAACAGATTGTTGGAAGAAGATTTGTTAAAAAATAGAATATGGAAATGGAAATAATAGTTTGAAAAACATAAGGTGCAGTAAAAGTTGGGGAAATATAATTATAAATATTAACAACAGGAGGACTTACTGGGGCCAGCAGCAGAGCCCTCTGTAGGGGAGCGATCCTGTCCCTGTGAGGCAACTCCGGTTCCCGCCTCAGACCCCGTGGCCTTCTTCTTGCCCCTGGATGCTGATCATGTAAGACATAATAAAGAGACAAAAATTGATTGGTGTGAAACAAATAATAAATATTATTTTAAACGCTCCAAAAATATTTTTGGACAGGAAACAACAATTGCAATAAAATTGACCTGTTGAATGCCATCGACTAGTAGTATAGCGATTGCGGACCGTCTAGATATTTTATTTATAAATCCAGTGTTCCATTCTGATTCCAGAATCCAAAGCTAAGTACCACCTAGCCTGCCTATTCCAAAGACATTGGAATGAATTTTCCCAAATTATATTTGCATCTTCTAAGTTTCGATCTCATTCGCAATCATCAATGAATCAACCCCCTTTGACGGGCCAATTGTTCACTTTGTCTGCATTTCAATTTATTTTAGTCCTCAAAAATGCATAGATGTACACATGCATATTGCATACACCAAATTGTTGGTTGGTTGCTGCTGATGTGCTGAGGAGTTGCTGTATTATTCACTCACTAACAAACTACAAAAGGTTCTCCTAAGGATTGGAGTCAGTAGCAGCACGTGACTGAGGTCGCTAAAAAATGATCAATACTAAGTAACTAACTATATTAACTACCTACCTACCACCACTATCTTAGTGACAGGACAAAGGAAAGGAGTCTTTCTAGCATTACCTATCTTAAGTTCTCTAACCTATCTTACATTAAATAAGCCCAAGTGAGCGCAAAGTTGCAAACAAGTAAGATTAGTAGCGCCGAGCACTTGTCTAGAAGAATAACAATCACATAATTATTTGTAAAAAAAATAATATTCGCAATAACACAGAACCCACAATAGTAATATAATTAGCTACTCGCCAAGCCTCACAAACTCAACACCAAGCAGTTCCAGCAGGTCCTGCTCCCAGTCCAGGATGCCAGGCCATCACTGAGTCAGCTGGTTGTGGGTGCACCGAACCTCAGAGCAGCGAAACACTGGCCCAGCGCACCCTCGCCCACCAACGGTGATGCTCCTGGATCCCATTGCAGGAGCCAGGCCTGCCACCTGCTGCCAAGGTTAAGGGGAGGTGGAGTTGTACGAAAAAAACAAGGGCAGCCACCTCCACGTCAGAGAAAAAGGCCCGGGCCTGCACTCCTTCCGGGTGCAGTCTTCTGCAATGAAGGCGGCTCCTGGTTGCCATACCCTTAGCCATGGTTTGGGGGGATGGGGCAGAAAAAAAATGTAGCAGTACAAAATAAAGTCTGGAGAGGAAGTTGGGAAGTAAAAAAAATTAAGAGGCAAGTAATAGAAAAACAGTACAAAAACACAGAAAAGTAGAAATAAACACAAAATATACACTTAGGGAGAGAGAGGGACAGATGATAAATAAATAAGACCAGAAAAAAAGGTTTAGAAACAAAGGATTTAAAAGATTTGACAGGAGTCAAAAACAGGCCCCAGAACCACACAAAGAGTAGAAAAACAAGATGGCTGCACCCATTGGCAACCGCGTGGTGAACTGTAATCAATATTTCCCCCTGAACACGCAATTTGCGCTGCCGAACGTCAGAAACGTTTTGCAAGCCTGTGCGAGCAAGCGGAAAGAGCAACTCTGCATGCTCGAGAAATCCGGGTAGGGTTCCAAAGTTTTTTTACTGCTTTGCAGAGTTTCGCGTAGCAGGGCTACGCAAACTCCACCCGGGCTTAGTATTCAATTAGGAGTCAGCGTTGTGTTTGAGAGAGGCTGAATGGTGAATAATCTTTGCTTTGGAACAGGTGTTGTCATGGCCAATGTAAATGTCAGGGGTCGGTGTTTTGGAACGCTCATTGGTTAAGGTGGGCGCAGTGGAAGTCACTCAACCAATTTTATGACTAAGCTGTGTGTCGAGGGTAATGGTGTCAAGTGTAGCAGAGGCGTTGTGGAGACAGAAAGGTGTTCAGATAAGGGCACGGAATAAAGCAGAGAGGGTGGCCTGGGGGCCAGGACCAACTTGTGAAACCAAAGCAATGAGTGACATGAAATAAAAGTCAAAGATGGTGAGGTAATGTTGTGTCGCTTGAATTAGAATGCTCCCTGTCCTGAAGATTGATATGAAGACCTCCACTATAAAGTTTTGGGAAGGGGCACTGATGGGTTTATTTCCATAGGGAATTTTGTTTACTCTTGTTACTTGTAGGTAGTGAAGGAAGAGGTTTCTCCATTTAGCACAGACCTTTTGTGAAGAAAATAAGGTCAGTTTTTTCTGGTCTTGGTTCGTGCAGTATTAGGTGTCTGCTATACGTTTTTCTGGGAGTTGCTTGAGTAGATTGTGTTTGAATTTTTTCTTAGAAGTTTTAGAGATAATATTAGGAAATTTTATGCTCCAGGAGTTGGGCTTGTATCTCTCAAGTGCGGTGTTGTGGGGTTTGGGGAAGGGGAATGACATTATGGCTGTTCCTATTCTCTGCAAATGAACACCCTGCAGAGATGAATAATGATACTGTGTATTTTAGGGCCAAAAGATTGGGCCAGAGTATGTAGTGCAAATGCAACCAGTGGATAGTTGTCCGGATAGCAGATTATGTCTAGGGGTCGATATACGTTTTCAGAGTCATGGCCAGGTTGTGTTTAGAGAGGGCTGGGCTACAGTTTTGACACTAGAGAAGCTCACCCTGTGTGGTGTATTCCATTGTGTGAATTGGACTGGATTGCCAGTAAAAATGAGTTTAAGTCAGCCTGGGAGCTAAGTACAGCTGACCCTTGTGAGTCCAATGTAGGTTTCAAAAATTACTGGAGACTGGTTGCTAGGAAGAAGGAGCCTTCATACTAAGATGGCTGCTCCTTGTTTGTCCTATTTGGCAGTGTGAGCCTTCAAGTAGTCCTCTTTTTGTGGGGGAGTCCTCTTTTGATCTGTAATCTTTGGGGAGGCTAGGGGCTATCTTCTTATTCTTTCAGGTAGTTCTCTTTTTATTTTTAATTATTGATTCTTATTATCATTTGATCTTTGTTTTGGTATTTAGGGAAGTCTTTATTGCTCTCTAATCCTTGGGGCAGGAGGAGAGGAGGAGTGACTAATTCCATGTCCCTAGATACTTTATTAGGATCAGTGGTTTGAGGACTTTCACCAGAGTACTGGGGAGTGTTCTTGGATGTTATTTAATTTGATTAATCCTGCTCCCTCACTCTCTGTGGGCTGTGCAGCATCTGCTGGGGAGGGGACCAAGGTTCAGTTTGTGCAGCACTTATAGCACACACTCCTGTGGGGCAGGTAGGGTTCTTACCTTGTGACCCACTAGACATAAAGCTGCAGGAGTAGGGAGCACTTTGGGAGTGTTGTCTGTCATGCACCAGTCACACCAGTCACGCTGGGACCGCCACCAGAAATACGGGAACTCTAGATGTTTGAAACAGGTTTGTCCACAGGACCACTGTAGGCTGTAATTAGATGTCTTGCCGCCCGAGCTGAAACTGCAGCAGTCCACAATCTGGGATTAGAAAATGCCACCTGGTGAACTTCATGAGCATTGTCTGATGCATACCAGTCATCGTGCAAAGACCACCACCACAGGCAACAAGGTGCCTCATTGAAGCGGGAAGTATCATGAGCTACATACACTGTATGAAGTGGCAGCATCCAGTTACCAACCTAGCATTTTTCACTCTGGATCCACCACCAAAAAACAATAGGGTGCCTGTGGTCCTCTCCAGCTGCCAGCATTGCAAACAGGGACTGGTCTCGGGTTCAAGTGCCATTAATCTGCCTCTCCCAGTCACCATTAGCCCACCAAAACCAGGAGCATGGACCTGCAGCACAGCTTTCTCCCCGGGTGTGCTGCAAAGTCAAACCAGGACCACTGTAAGGAGCAATCAGACCCACTATGCTCCGGTAGGTCTGCTTCAGTATCTCTCAAATCTCTCTCCCCATCAGCATCGGTGCTGAATCAGGACATCTAATGCTTCTTTAGTAATTCTATGCAACTTTGAGAGAGAGGTGACGGGCTGGGCTAAACAAGGGATTTGCAAAAAATTATAATCCCAAGCCTGGAGCTTTCTAGGAGAACTCATCCCTGGCGGCCATCTTCTCCAGCATGTTTGGGAGAAGAACTAGAAGCAGTAGGCATCAAATCCAAACGTTTTACTCGGAAAGGTAAAGAAATTCTGGGTTTCAGGAGCGCTGAATATATCTTATGTCTGAAGCCTTTGCCTAGAACATTGGTTTAATGTGATGGATAGCTCTGCATCATCTTTTGAGAGTAATGCATCCTGAGTATTAGCTGTGCTGTCTAAGGTTTTAGGTTTTGCAATCTGTGTTACAGAACCTTATGCTGTCTGAAGCCTAGGCCTTGTTGAAGCAGGTTCCGATTATCAAAAAAGAGAACAGCAAGGCTTGGCAATCAGGAACAGTTTTAGTTTAATTAAACAATAATGGCCGGAAATAGCAACCACATCTCTTACAGTTGTGTGCTGGAATTCAATTTGCATTAAGTACATGGCATGCTTTATACTTTACGGTGAGTGCAATAAAGTGACACTCTTCCCCCTTTGGGGAGTAAATACTGATACAGTGGGTCATAAATTGCATTTTTAGATGCTTGATCCCACTCTTATAGAAGGGGCCATAAATACCAACTGGAGGTCACGTTTTAAGGTGGCCTGGGTGTGGCATGTGTGTTATCTAGGGTGACACTTACTACTTGGCATTGTTTGGGCTTCATCTGATGAATGCAACTAACCGGCTGGTCTGGTATCATGTCATTGGGCTGAATGCAGGCTCTCTGATGTGCATTTAGTTGTGTTTATGAGTGTGTGCATCTGACTTGTTTCTGTAGATATTACATCCTAGAGCCATATGTGATTTACTGCTGCAATCTTCAAAGAGTGCTTTGTCTTGTTCCCTATCTGGTGTCTCCATCAAGGGAAGCAAAAGGGCTGAACAGAGGGTAGATGTATTTTGGTATGATAAAGCGTCACTCTAAAATTGCAACTAGTGTTTTATGTTGAATTTAGGTGCACAGTCAACAGATGTTCAGAGGTGTGCAGGACTACTAAGAATGGGACCTTTTGTATAAATTGATCTGATGCTAAAGTTTTTATTTTCTCTTTTATGTTAGATATATATTTACTAGCTTAAACCTGAGGCTATACAATTTGGAAAGCAGAGGCCCAAGTGTGCTGCCCAAGCTCAGCATGTAATAGCTGTTTAACCTAAGGAATAGTCTGAAGTCAGTAAAATGTGCTTACCCTTAGGGATACTTCTGCTATGCAAAGCATGCAAGATCTGTGTACTACTGTGAACACTCTAGGATGGGCCTGGGCATGACTATTTGAGGATGTGTTATGATATCCAAACATACTCATGAGTATTTGATGACTGTACCTTTTCGTTAGAGGCCAAATTTAGTATATGTAGTTTTGCTTCAGCATACAATTACTGTGATGGTTGTATGTAATGACTGTACCCTGGGCATACCCTAGCATCCCTCTTGTTGATCTATGGATGGTAACTAAATACATTTTTACCAGCTTCAGTAACATTCTTGTCATTTTGTTGGCCCTGAATTTGCAATTTATTTTACTTGACTAATGGCACTTTCTGAGGTGTCCATGTAGGTTAATGTCACTTCACATCCTATGATGTCAAAGGAGGATAGTTTTTATGATGTCAGTCATAGTGCTGTCATATAGAGTGAAAAGGGATGTAATGTTCCTTACACAACCCCTTACAATTTGGTTAACGATGTCCATAGCACAGACTCCAAAATCTGGTTAGTGGTACATGGAGGGGAAGGGAGTTTCTTCATGGGCAAACTTAAATTCACTGCAGAAAAAACACTGATATAAAAGTTATGAAGTGCATGCTTGCTTGCTCTGTTATTTTTTCACAAGTGAAAATGTACAGGCATATATAAAAAAGGAATTCATGAATAAATTTCATACTTTCACATTGAAAGATTTGTGGACTTGCGTTTTCTATCATATACAGGTTCCATCTTGTCTTACTAAGTTTGTGATACTCAATGGGGAATGAGGCCTATGGGACTCACTCAAGGCCTACACGAGGAAAATAGTAAACTTCGTTAACCCATTGTTTTGGTTTATATCAAGCAGCTTGCAATGCAATAATAAAAGGCTTGCTCAACACAACAGCACTCAAGATTGTCACAGCTTGCTAGCTCAGTAAAAACATAATATAACATGTGTATTTGTAAAGCGCATGCTCACCCGGAGGCATCTTGGCACTGAATAACAGATGTTTATTGTTACCCAACTCAATGGGTATTTGCCAATATTTTTTTCATTCTTGGAAATACTTAACTGTCACAAAGAAAAGACATGTAGGTCGAGAAATGATCATGTACTCAAAATCTGATTGGATACTTATTATGACCTGTAGTTATGCCCTTCTGTGGTTTTCAAGAATAAAATGTTGTAACCAACTTCTTCCTTTGGTCACTTGAGTGAACACTTGGGCAGTCAACTGTCTCCATGTCACGTTAATAATTCTTTATCTATGTGCATAGTCTGATGGTTTTTGACTTTTTTTCCCCACTTTTTTTATTCAATATTTTTATTAAAGACCGGACTTGATGTAGTAACATTTGTAGTACATCACATCCACAAGACAGTATTGTTCTGAAAACATAAGCATATAGCATGTTGTACATACTTTATATGATCTGTCAATAAACATACAGTATTTCCTTTTAAACATCATCTTCAGAAACTGGATCTATAGTCGGTGGAGTACAGATACCTCCCCTAAATGTATACCACTTACCCCATACCCGCTTCCATATTTTGGGACATCCTCTGTGAACGTATGTAGATTTTTCAGCCACCATGACAATATCCATATCTTTACACCATTTTACAAGAGTTGGGGCTGTGCACACCCCCCAAAGTCTGCCAATATTCCGTTTTGCTATTGTCATGCCTAGGGTTTCCAAGCTTGGGCTGTGTGATTCATGTCTGCTGGTTCCCAGATGCTTAGGAGACTTCGTTTAGGCTCTGGCGGTACATGATTTGCGCTAACTTGTGTAATTGTACTCATCACTGTTGCCCAATATGGTTTAATTGCAGGCATTCCCATAGTGTGTGATAAAAAAAGTGCCTATATCACCACATTGACGCAGGTGAAATATGTCCTGTGGAGTAGATTGAGTTGTATCAGTCGCAACTTAGAGGATGCTGCTACTACCCTCGGGGATTCCAGCGCCTCCGGCCAGTCAGTCTTGTCTAGTTCGCCCACATCAGCATGCCATTTTTCCCGTAACAGTTGTGTAGAGGCTAACTGATTATAATAATTTTCCGCTATGTGAGTGATATGGCTTTCCTATCTATATATTCTGTGAGGAGTCTGTCCTCTAATGGGGTAGCTTCCGGTAGGATCTTATCAGGCGGGATGACCGCATCAATTGGATGCTTAACCTGCAAGTATCGAAAAACGCTCAGTGGGTGCCATTTCGTATTGGTCTTGTAATTGGGCGAAGGTGATGGTCTTCCCTGTTATCCAGAGGTCACCCACTCACAAAATTCCTATTGCATCCCATTGTTTAAACCCCTTACTCTTGCCTAGTTTACCCAGCTTGCCTGTTTCCCATAGTGGGTGTGTTGTGTTAACTTGTCGTTCCAGCCCAAATGTCATGTTACTGTATAACATATGTGGACGGCATGTGCGGTTGGTCCCAGAAGGTCTGATTTTCACTTAGAGTACTCGATTTATTCCTCACACTCCCAGGGCGTGCCTATCTAGTTGGTAAGTGGGGTCAGTTTGTGGTGAATGGAGCCATTGATTAATCACAGCCAATTGTGAGGCCCAGTAATATGTCTGGACATTTGGAAGTGCGATGCTGCCGTCAGACCAGCTCCTGACCAGATTGGTCGCGGCTATCCTAGTGGTTTTTCCCATAGGATATTGTTCACTTCTGAGTCTATTGCCTTAAAATAGAAAGGAACACAGAAGGGGGTGTTATGGAGGGTATAAAGAAATCTGGGGAGTGTCATCATTTTGAAAAGTGCTGCTCTACCCAACAAGGTGATGGGTATGATTGCCAGTGCTTGTCATCCCGTCGTAGTCTTTGCAGCGGTCCTTGAAGGTTTTTGGTCATGAAGTCCTCAGGATCGGACGTGACATGAATCCCTAGGTATTTAAAGCTGCCTCTTACTATCTTCACCTCACAACCTCTAGGCAACATTCGAGGGGGCCCATGTAGGATATACAATACTGATTTACCCCAATTGATGGTGTATCCAGAACATGTCCCGTATACTTTGCATATATTTAGAAGTCTATGTAGGGAGCTTTTTGGGGATACCATGTATATGAGAATATCGTCCGCATAAAGAGATATGCAGTCTTCCCACCCCTACGTCCATCGGAGGCCATGGATAAATTGGTCTGTTCTAACCCAGGCTGCCAATGGCTCTAGCACTAAGGCGAAAAGGAGTGGGGACAGGGGGCATCCCTGTCTCATTCCGCGTCCTAGGGGAAATTCACTGGAGGTATGTCCGTTGGCTACTACATGTGCTAGTGAATTAGTGTATAATAAGCAAACCCAGGAGCAGAATTTTGGTCCAAATCCTAGATGCTAGAGGACAGCGAATAGGAATGGCCATTCGACAGAGTCGAAGGCCCTCCTTGCGTCAAGAGAAAATATAGCGGCCTCTTCTTGGATGGTATGTTTACGGCTCATGACAATATATAGGCATCTGAGATTTAGTGCTGTATTTCTACCCGGCATGAATCTGGATTGGTCCGGATGTACCAGTTTTGATAGGTGGGGTGTTAGTCTGTTGTCAGCATAATGGCCAATATCTTGGCCTCTGCAATAATCAGAGAAATGTGGATGGCTACTATGGTGGCTATGTGTTGATCTCTGGGGAGTTCTCCCTTTGACAGGTGAGGAGCAAGTGTAGTGGCTGCCCTCTTGTAAAGTTCAATGGGTATGGCATTAGGACCTAGGGTTTTTCCCGACTGTATATTTTTTAATGCAAGTGTTAATTCGTCTGTTGTTGGGTCTGCTTCTTGTAGTTGGGTCTCCTCCTTTGTGAGTATTGAGAGGCGTATATGTTGAAGGAATGCTGTCGCATCCTGCAATTCAATTTTGGTCATGGGAGTGTAAACGCGCTCATAGTGAACCGCCAGGGCATTAACTATTTCTTGTGTGTCGAACGTGATTTCTCCATTATCTAATCAGAGCTCTGTCACCCATCTATCCGCTCGTGTTCATTTATCGAGCCAGGCCAGGAGCTTGCCAGCCTTGTCCCCGGCCTCATAGATCCAGTGGCGAACTGCTGTGAGTCTGGTTCTGGCATCTTCCCATAAATATTCTTTGTATTCTTGCTGCTTTTTACGCAGCCTGTGTGTGTTAGTGTCAGATGGGTGTTGAGCATGGAGCACTTCTAGGTGATTCACTTCTTGTTCTAGGGTCTCTATCACGTTTCCCTTTTCCTTTTTATGACCTAAAATCAGGGATATAGCTTGACCCTGAAGAACAGGTTTGTACGCTTCCCAGAGGATCAGAGGGGAAGATACCGATGATTTATTTTCTGTGAAGTAATGCTTTGTGGTGGTTAGCAATCCCTTCCAGATCTTGTGGTTCTGTAAGTAGCCAGGATATAGTGGGTATATGCAGCGGCATGTTGGGACATGGAGGGCATACTCAGCGGAGACAGGCGATGCCTCTGGGTAAGTGTGACACCTCCCGGAACCTACCCACACTATCTGTTGATAAGAGTATGTAGTCGATTCTAGAGAGGCTATTGTGAGCACCAGAGTGGTATGTGAATTAGTGCGTCTGCGGAAATTTAAAGTGCCAAGTATCTATTAGGCCGAAGGCGTCCAGATAATTTGGCAAAGCTAGAGCGTGTACGGTGTTGCAGGCGAGGGGGCGTTCGATCCAGGGTATCGTCAAGAGTAGCATTGAAGTCACCCCCAATTGATAGAACCGTGAGTAGGAATTTGCCAAGCACTGGAAAGGCCAGTGAGTGGAGTGCAGGAGGAATATAGACGGTGACTAAATTAATTGTGCGCCCCTCCCATTGGCAAGAGATGACTGCAAAGAGGCCCTTTCTGTCTGTATAAGTGTGGTGTACGATCAGAGGGAATTGGTTTCTGATCAGGATCCCCACCCCACGTCAACCTGATGTGAATTCACAGTGTACTGCTAATTTGAAACCCCATCTGTCTAGGGCCTTACATGTCAATCCCACCAGATGGGTTTCCTGAATCACAGCTACTGCTGGCACTTTGCGCTTAAGATATTGCAGCACAAGCCCTCTCTTTAACTTGTCCCTTAATCCATTAACATTCCAGGAGACGAGTGACAGTGGTGTAGTTGGTGTGGATATTTGTGTCATGAGAGCCAGTCCTGTGAGATGTTACTATCGGATATTAAGGTGAAACCATTATTTAGAAAGTTGCAAGTCACATTAGAAATCCAATGGAATAATAGAAAACAAACTAAAGAAAAATTAACAATCCCTATTACCCGTCCCTCGCCCCTCCATACCTCCCTGCATGACGGACTTGAAATTACCCTCCTCCCAAGCAATGCAGAGTGCCTATTTCCCATTTCCCGTCACCTTCGAAGGGATAAGTCTCTCCAGTATCCCCCCCAGACCATAGTATATAGCAATAAATATTAACAGTACTTTATATAGGTGAACATGCGTACGGTGGTTTTGGCTTATTAGCATAGGTTGTCTCTCAAGCATCTGGTCGGTAATATCTAAGGAAGTCTCTGGTTTGACAGGTGACCCGCAGAATTTAGAGGCATCACAAACTATTATTCGGAAGAGTTATGTATGCAGCTCCCAATCTCTTGATAAGAGGTTTGCTCTGTTCAACGTCTCTCAAGCAATTCGGCGTGTGAAGATGCTACCTCTGCAAGTGTGGTTTGTGTTGTTTCAGTCAGAAGGTGGTACTGTTTGCTGTTCGTTTTCCTGGGTTTGGCGACTCTGCGCCATCCATTGAGCCATTCCCGGGCATCCTCCTGTGTGGTAAAGAACCACGCTTTCCCTTCCGCTTCTACCCATAACCTAGCTGGGAATAGCATGGAGTATTTCAGTTCGCTGTTTCTCAATTCTTTTTTGATGTCGTAGAAGCTGCACCTTTGCTTCGTCACTGCAGCTGTATATTCAGGAAAGAGGTGATCGTGCTATATTCGAAACATACAGGTGGAGCCACTCTCGCTGTTTGCAGAATGAGGTCACAATCTCAGAAATAAAAAATGTGGGCTGGGATGGGCCTAGGGGGGTCACCTGGTCTGGGTCTACCACCTGGGATGTGGTGTTCTCTTTCCACTGCGAAGTGTTGGGAGAGGCCTCTAGGCTGTAGATGTTGCTTGATAAGATTTTCCACGAAGTGCTCCATTGCCGGTTCTCCCACTCCTTCCGCTACCCCAACTATTCTGATATTGTTGTGCCTCGATCAGCCTTCATACTCATCCAGTTTAGCAGCCATCATTTTACTTTAGGTTTCTAGCTGGCGTACTTGATATTTATTTGAGTTCATTGGTATCATTGCGTAGGGTCCCTGCTGTGGTTTCTACTTCTGCAACTCTTGTGCTCATGCTTTTAAAATCAGCCCGGAGTTCCACCGATATTGTGCCGATCCGCGAGTCAAGGGCTGTATGCACTTTGTTTAAGGTAGAGTATATCTTGCAGCGTGATTTCTGACCCTTCCGATGAGGCCTCATCTGGTGCGTGTGTGGTAGGTTGGGTCATTGTTTATTGTTGGGTTTTGGTACAGGTGTATTTATCCAGTTTGGTCTGGTGTGCAACGCGCTGGCCCCGACCTCCCATCTCTGTCTGTTCCAGGTAGTGTCCCCCTGTTGTAAAGACGTGAGTGGTAGTACTCTCCGCTGTCTGCCTGCGCCACACACTGCCACTCGCGGCCTTTCGGGTTTCCTAGCACAGGTGATATGCGTTGTCGTATGTGCGCGACAGGTTGGAAATTATGAGGGTGCCTTATCTGAGACCTGCAGGAGGCGCGATTTGCAGACGAGGCCAGTGTTGTATCTCTTTTAGCGGGTTTAAGTGTTCTGAAGGTTGTGTGACCTTCCAGATGCCCGTTCAAGGATCTGTGCCCACTCTCCAGGTGAGGGAGCCCCACCATGGGTGGTAGTTAATGATTGTAATATTGTCCTTTGCACCCCCACTGCTGCACAATATTTAATGGTTGGTGAGGCTGGAAAGGGTCTCAGTAATGCGGTAGTGAATTACCACTCCAGCACCCCTCGGTGGGGCCACCCGCGGTGATTGTTGTGCCACCCCGTTAGCATTCAACCATGGGGGTGGAGAAGAAACTCAGAGCAAGACCGCGACCGCAGCAATCCTGTGCTCAAATGGGTCTTGTTACATCGCGCAGATCAAGGGGCTGCAATTCAGCCGTTTGTACAAGCGGGCCTGATTGCTCACGATTAGGGTCTGCGCACCTGGCCAAGTCATACCTCCTATGTGGAGCGGAAGGCAAAATCAACCAAATCAAAGGTAGGTTGGCAACTCACCCGCTCCACGTCCTGACTTGTGGTGAGCTGCATGATGTTCTGTGAGGCGCTGCACCAGCTGCTGAGGTCAGGGGCTTTCTCGTGCGTGGCTGCGGGTCAGAGGCTCACTATAAGACTCTCCCGTGGATCAATTTTCTTGTGTCTGAGTCTTTCTGATGTGCATTTCACCTCGCACATGTGAAGTAAATGAGCGGATCACTGCTCGGGTAGACGAAGATGCCTGTGGAGGTTCGGAGCGACTCTAGGCAGCAGCCATTTCATTCGGCTGCTAGCCACGCCCCGATGGTTTTTGTCGTTGATTAAATTTACGCTTCAACAGATTCGACTGGAATAGGTTTCATTATGTAGCCTGCAAACAGTTGCAGTCTTCCCCCATTCAAGTTTAGAATCCCACCAGTGCAGTTTACTTTTCTAAATCGTACTCTCTGCCTTTGACTTTCTATGTAAAGCAATAGAAGGCACGATTAAGACTTTGGCCGTATGGGAGTAGGCCGCCACGCTGCCCCTCCACTCCCACACCGCCAAAGTTGTAATCAGGGCTTCTACCTCTTTACATAGAAAAGTCAAAGGCATAGAGTTCGAGTTAGAAAAGTAATCTACATGCACAGGGCCAAGAGGAGGTGCTGTCTGACCCCTTTCTTTACTCATGGGCAACACTTTCATGGAGGAAGAACCTCCATGAGACCGCTGGTGGTGAGGAAAGTCGTAATATTGTTGGAGGTGCTGCAGGGCACCACCAAGCATATTGCAGCCTTCAACCCACCACACCACAGTTGATTGCGGCGGTGCCATGGCGGTCCCACCACCCAGGTTGTAATCCGGCAGTCAGACTGCTGGTGCAGCGGTGGCCGGATCGCCACCTCTGTGCCACCGTGAGTATTCCTGTCCTCAAACCGCCAAGCTCATAATTAGGCCCAGAGACCGCTCTGTTGCTGAGGTTGCTGAGAGGATAGCATACTGTTCAAGGTGGGCGTTACACCGCTATCAGCTGTTATATGGCATCCGTCTCCAATCGGCTGATAGGGAGTCAAGTTCCAGACTGGAAAGTCATTAGTTATTCCTAAAAATGAATAAAACATGGTATTTCTGTGCCAGCAAATTGGAAAGTTTGGGTCAGTTCTAAATAAATATCGCACATATGTTTAGTGATTGATACAAATGATTCTGTGTGATTAGGAACATATTTTGTAGACTAATTAAGGAGGAAGGGCCCGATTTCTGACACGATGGGGATTATTCGATTGCACAAAAGAATCGAAAATCGACAGCGCTGCAATGAAGCTTGGCCTGTAAACATCGAAACGTCATGGACACAAATGAGTATCCAGTAGGAAATACGATTCTCTTTATATCAGTAAATCACATGGTTTCCCAGAAGTTATGGAATCACACAATCATATTAATGGCTATAGCTGTCCTTAGGTTGCACGCCTAACCGTGGTATTTTTAGGCTGGTATTCCTCTTTTTAGGTCAAATATAAATTGAGAAAATGTAACTTGGGTATTTTTACAATCCCGTGGAATCCAGAGAAAAGTCAGTTTTGGTGCCTCATTTGTGCATGCATGCAATATGGATAGAATGCCTTGAATTGCGTGCTGACTCTGCTGAGGGTTTCGCACGTGTGTTGATTTAAATTCTTTGGATTTTTTTTATTAACCGAAATAAATTACTTTTACTTCTCTGAAGATATGGGGCAAGCAGTATGAATTACAAGCAGGTGGCATAGCACGGTTTAATAATAATGATCATAAATGTACTCTCCAGTCAGTAACAAAATAGCACAGTAGAGAAAAAATATTAACCAACGAATACATTGGGCCAGATACCTTTTATGTTCGTTGTATGTAACAAAGAGGACCTGGATAAAGGAAAAAATGCTTTTCAAATTACATTCTACCTTCAGGCTTCAACATGTGTGGCAAGGAATTTTTCAAGCCTCGTTAAAAAACGGGTTTCATCAGCTTGTTGTGAGGAAGAGCGCAAATAATATTTTCTGACATAGCTATGCATCCATGGCAGTGCAGGCAATATGCCAGTAAATGTGTACGATTCGTGATTTTTCTTAAACTTCACTGAAAGGAAAATTGAATTTAATTTTTATTATTGAAAGAGAAGGGCTGAACAGAGTGGAGCCACCTACGGAAGGTGTCTATTTTGTATTATAATTACTGTCAAACTGTGTTATTCAGTGTTGTCAAATGTTCCCACAACAGTGATGCAAAACAAATTAAAAGGAAGCTTATGGACTAAAATAATTAAATATGGATAACAAAAATATTGACTTTCTATACTTAACTAGTAAAACCATAAATTTCCAGAACACAAATATTGTTGTTAAAAAAAGAAGGGATTTTCACCTCACATGCTGGGTGTGAGAGAAGACCCCGGCAGGGGCCCCGTACCCTTTTCTTACAGTGCACATGGAGCACTTGAGTGACATTTACATTTTTATTGTGATTTTTTTTGTATGGACCAGTATTTTGTATTATGTATCACAAGGTGTTTTTTGTTGGGCCCCTTCCTGTCTAATACACTTGAGAGCACCCTGTAGAGGTGAAGTGATACTTTATACACCTGGTCATCTATTTTCCACTCTCGATTTCCCATGCCCACGTCGGCCCAATTGGCCTTATCGTTTCCGTTGTCCCTTAAAGAAGCTGTGTTTTATTTTTCCCTACACCATGTAGGTCTACAGTTATTTACAGTGGCTACCCTTTATAGCGCATGTTCGCCCGGAGGCATCTTGGCACTGAATAACAGATGTTTATTGTTACCCAACTCAATGGGTATTTGCCAATATTTTTTTCAATCTTGGAAATACTTAACTGTCACAAAGAAAAGACATGTAGGTCCCCGTTATGTATTTGCTTATCATACATTTTTGATTATCCCTTATAGAATGATATATATATATGGTATGATGTACTTGCTATCACTGCCGAGAAATGATCGTGTACTCAAAATCTGATTGGATACTTATTATGACCCGTAGTTATGCCCTTCTGTGGTTTTCAAGAATAAAATGTTGTAACCAACTTCTTCCTTTGGTCACTTGAGTGAACACTTGGGCAGTCAACTGTCTCCATGTCATGTTAATAATTATTTATCTATGTGCATAGTCTGATGGTTTTTGACTTTTTTTTCCCACTTTTTTATTAAATATTTTTATTAAAGACCGGACTTGCTGTAGTAACATTTGTAGTACATCACATCCACAAGACAGTATTGTTCTGAAAACATAAGCATATAGCATGTTGTACATACTTTATATGATCTGTCAATAAACATACAGTATTTCCTTTTACACATCATCTTCAGAAACTGGATCTATAGTCGGTGGAGTACAGATACCTCCCCTAAATGTATACCACTTACCCCATACCCGTTTCCATTTTTTGGGACATCCTCTGTGAACGTATGTAGATTTTTCAGCCACCATGACAATATCCATATCTTTACACCATTCTCCAAGAGTTGGGGCTGTGCACACCCCCAAAAGTCTGCCAATATTCCGTTTTGCTATTGTCATGCCTAGGGTTTCCCAAGCTTGGGCTGTGTGATTCATGTCTGCTGGTTCCCAGATGCTTAGGAGACTTCGTTTATGCTCTGGTGGTACAGGATTTGCGCTAACTTGTGTAATTGTACTCATCACTGTTGCCCAATATGGTTTATTTGCAGGCATTCACATAGTGTGTGATAAAAAAGTGCCTATATCACCACATTGACGCAGGTGAAATATGTCCTGTGGAGTACATTGAGTTGTATCAGTCGCAACTTAGAGGATGCTGCTACTACCCTCGGGAATTCCAGCGCCTCCTGCCAGTCAGTCTTGTCTAGTTCGCCCACATCAGCATGCCATTTTTCCCGTAACAGTTGTGTAGAGGCTAACTGATTATAATAATTTTCCGCTATGTGAGTGATATGGCTTTCCTATCTATATATTCTGTGAGGAGTCTGTCCTCTAATGGGGTAGCTTCCGGTAGGATCTTATCAGGCGGGATGACCGCATTAATTGGATGCTTAACCTGCAAGTATCGAAAATGCTCAAAGGGTGCCATTTCGTATTGGTCTTGTAATTGGGCGAAGGTGATGGTCTTCCCTGTTATCCAGAGGTCACCCACTCACAAAATTCCTATTGCATCCCATTGTTTAAACCCCTTACTCTTGCCTAGTTTACCCAGCTTGCCTGTTTCCCATAGTGGGTGTGTTGTGTTAACTTGTCGTTCCAGCCCAAATGTCATGTTACTGTATAACATATGTGGACGGTATGTGCGGTTGGTCCCAGAAGGTCTGATTGTCACTTAGAGTACTCGATTTATTCCTCACACTCCCAGGGCGTGCCTATCTAGTTGGTAAGTGGGGTCAGTTTGTGGTGAATGGAGCCATTGATTAATCACAGCCAATTGTGAGGCCCAGAAATATGTCTTGACATTTGGAAGTGCGATGCTGCCGTCAGACCAGCTCCTGACCAGATTGGTCGCGGCTATCCTAGTGGTTTTTCCCATAGGATATTGTTCACTTCTGAGTCTATTGCCTTAAAATAGAAAGGAACACAGAAGGGGGTGTTATGGAGGGTATAAAGAAATCTGGGGAGTGTCATCACTTTGAAAAGTGCTGCTCTACCCATCAAGGTGATGGGTATGATTGCCAGTGCTTGTCATCTCGTCGTAGTCTTTGCAGCGGTCCCTGAAGGTTTTTGGTCATGAAGTCCTCGGGATCGGACGTGACATGAATCCCTAGGTATTTAAAGCTGTCTCTTACTATCTTCACCTCACAACATCTAGGCAACATTCGAGGGGGCCCATGTAGGATATACAATACTGATTTACCCCAATTGATGGTGTATCCAGAACATGTCCCGTATACTTTGCATATATTTAGAAGTCTATGTAGGGAGCTTTTTGGGGATGCCATGTATATGAGAATATCGTCCGCATAAAGAGATATGCAGTCTTCCCACCCCTACGTCCATCAGAGCCCATGGATAAATTGGTCTGTTCTTACCCAGGCTGCCAATTACTCTAGCACTAAGGCGTAAAGGAGTGGGGACAGGGGGCATCCCTGTCTCATTCCGCGTCCTAGGGGAAATTCACTGGAGGTATGTCCGTTGGCTACTACATGTGCTAGTGAATTAGTGTATAATAAGTGAACCCAGGAGCAGAATTTTGGTCCAAATCCTAGATGCTGGAGGACAGCGAATAGGAATGGCCATTCGACAGAGTCGAAGGCCTTCCTTGCGTCAAGAGAAAATATAGCGGCCTCTTCTTGGATGGTATGTTTACGGCTCACGACAATATATAGGCATCTGAGATTTAGTGCTGTATTTCTACCCAGCATGAATCTGGATTGGTCCGGATGTACCAGTTTGATAGGTGGGGTGTTAGTCTGTTGTCAGCATAATGGGCAATATCTTGGCCTCTGCATTAATCAGAGAAATGTGGATGGCTACTATGGTGGCTATGTGTTGATCTCTGGGGAGTTCTCCCTTTAACAGGTGAGGAGCAAGTGTAGTGGCTGCCCTCTTGTAAAGTTCAATGGGTATGGCATTAGGACCTAGGGTTTTTCCCAACTGTATATTTTTTAATGCAAGTGTTAATTCGTCTGTTGTTAGATCTGCTTCTAGTAGTTGGGTCTCCTCCTTTGTGAGAATTGAGAGGCGTATATGTTGAAGGAATGCTGTTGCATCCTGCAATTCAATTTTGGTCATGGGAGTGTAAACGCGCTCATAGTGAACCGCCAGGGCATTAACTATTTCTTGTGTGTCGAACGTGATTTCTCCATTATCTAATCAGAGCTCTGTCACCCATCTATCCGCTCGTGTTCATTTATCGAGCCAGGCCAGGAGCTTGCCAGCCTTGTCCCCGGCCTCATAGATCCAGTGGCAAACTGCTGTGAGTCTGGTTCTGGCATCTTCCCATAAATATTCTTTGTATTCTTGCTGCTTTTTACGCACCTGTGTGTGTTAGTGTCATGGAGCACTTCTAGGTGATTCACTTCTTGTTTAGGGTCTCTATCACGTTTCCCTTTTCCTTTTTATGACCTAAAATCAGGGATATAGCTTGACCCTGAAGAACAGGTTTGTACGCTTCCCAGAGGATCAGAGGGGAGGATACCGATGATTTATTTTCTGTGAAGTAATGTTTTTTGGTGGTTAGCAATCCCTTCCAGATCTTGTGGTTCTGTAAGTAGCCAGGATATAGTGGGTATATGTGGCGGCGTGTTGGGACATGGAGGGCATACTCAGTGGAGACAGGCGATGCCTCTGGGTAAGTGTGACACCTCCCGGAACCTACCCACACTATCTGTTGATAAGAGTATGTAGTCGATTCTAGAGAGGCTATTGTGAGCACCAGAGATGTATGTGAATTAGCGCGTCTGCGGGAATTTAAAGTGCCAAGTATCTATTAGGCCGAAGGCGTCCAGATAATCTGGCAAAGCTAGAGCAAGTACGGTGTTGCAGGCGAGGGGGCGTTCGATCCAGGGTATCGTCAAGAGTAGCATTGAAGTCACCCCCAATTGATAGAACCGTGAGTAGGAATTTGCCAAGCACTGGAAAGGCCAGTGAGTGGATTGCAGGAGGAATATAGACGGTGACTAAATTAATTGTGCGCCCCTTCCATTGGCAAGAGATGACTGCAAAGAGGCCCTTTCTTTCTGTATAAGTGTGGTGTACGATCAGAGGGAATTGCTTTCTGATCAGGATCTCCACCCCACGTCAACCTGACGTGAATTCACAGTGTACTGCTAATTTGAAACCCCATCTGTCTAGGGCCTTACATGTCAATCCCACCAGATGGGTTTTCTGAATCACAGCTACTGCTGGCGCTTTGCGCTTAAGATATTGCAGCACAAGCCCTCTCTTTAACTTGTCGCTTAATCCATTAACATTCCAGGAGACGAGTGACAGTGGTGTAGTTGGTGTGGATATTTGTGTCATGAGAGCCAGTCCTGTGAGATGTTACTATCGGATATTAAGGTGAAACCATTGTTTAGAAAGTTGCAAGTCACATTAGAAATCCAATGGATCAATAGAAAACAAACTAAAGAAAAATTAACAATCCCTGTTACCCGTCCCTCCCCCCTCCATACCGCCCTGCATGACGGACTTGAAACTACCCTCCTCCCAAGCAATGCAGAGTGCCTATTTCCCATTTCCCGTCACCTTCGAAGGGATAGTCTCTCCAGTATCCCCCCCAGACCATCTTCGTGACCATAGTATATAGCAATAAATATTAACAGTACTCTATATAGTTGAACATGCGTATGGTGGTTTTGGCTTATTAGCATAGGTTGTCTCTCAAGCATCTGGTCGGTAATATCTAAGGAAGTCTCTAGTTTGACAGGTGACCCGCAGAATTTAGAGGCATCACAATCTATTATTCAGAAGAGTTATGTATGCAGCTCCCAATCTCTTGATAAGAGGTTTGCTCTGTTCAACGTCTCTCAAGCAATTCGGCGTGTGAAGATGCTACCTCTGCAAGTGTGGTTTGTGTTGTTTCAGTCGGAAGGTGGTACTGTTTGCTGTTCGTTTTCCTGGGTTTGGCGACTCTGCGCCATCCATTGAGCCATTCCCGGGCATCCTCCTGTGTGGTAAAGAGCCACGCTTTCCCTTCCGCTTCTACCCATAACCTAGCTGGGAATAGCATGGAGTATTTCAGTTCTCTGTTTCTCAATTCTTTTTTGATGTCGTAGAAGCTGCACCTTTGCTTCGTCACTGCAGCTGTATATTCAGGAAAGAGGTGATCGTGCTATATTCGAAACATACAGGTGGAGCCACTCTCGCTGTTTGCAGAATGAGGTCACAATCTCGGAAATAAAAAATGTGGGCTGGGATGGGCCTAGGGGGGTCACCTGGTCTGGGTCTACCACCTGGGACGTGGTGTGCTCTTTCCACTGCGAAGTGTTGGGAGAGGCCTCTAGGCTGTAGATGTTGCTTGATAAGATTTTCCACGAAGAGCTCCATTGCCGGTTCTCCCACTCCTTTCGCTAACCCAACTATTCTGATATTGTTGCGCCTCGATCAGCCTTCATACTCATCCAGTTTAGCAGCCATCACTTTACTTTAGGTTTCTAGCTGGCGTACTTGATATTTATTTGAGTTCATTGGTATCATTGCGTAGGGTCCCTGCTGTGGTTTCTACTTCTGCAACTCTTGTGCTCATGCTTTTAAAATCAGCCCGGAGTTCCACCGATATTGTGCCGATCCGCGAGTCAAGGGCTGTATGCTCTTTGTTTAAGGTAGAGTATATCTTGCAGCGTGATTTCTGACCCTTCCGATGAGGCCTCATCTGGTGCGTGTGTGGTAGGTTGGGTCATTGTTTATTGTTGGGTTTTGGTACAGGTGTATTTATCCAGTTTGGTCTGGTGTGCAACGCGCTGGCCCCGACCTCCCATCTCTGTGTGTTCCAGGTAGTGTCCCCCTGTGGTAAAGACGTGAGTGGTAGTACTCTCCGCTCTCTGCCTGCGCCACACACTGCCACTCGCGGCCTTTCGGGTTTCCTAGCACAGGTGATATGCGTTGTCGTATGTGCGCGACAGGCTGGAAATTATGAGGGTGCCTTATCTGAGACCTGCAGGAGGCGCGATTTGCAGACGAGGCCAGTGTTGTATCTCTTTTAGCGGGTTTAAGTGTTCTGAAGGTTGTGTGACCTTCCAGATGCCCGTTCAAGGATCTGTGCCCACTCTCCAGGTGAGGGAGCCCCACCATGGGTGGTAGTTAATGATTGTAATATTGTCCTTTGTACCCCCACTGCTGCACAATATTTAATGGTTGGTGAGGCTGGAAAGGGTCTCAGTAATGCGGTAGTGAATTACCACTCCAGCACCCCTCGGTGGGGCCACCCGCGGTGATTGTTGTGCCACCCCGTTAGCATTCAACCATGGGGGTGGAGAAGAGACTCAGAGCAGGACCGCGACCGCAGCAATCCTTTGCTCAAATGGGTCTTGTTACATCGCGCAGATCAAGGGGCTGCAATTCAGCCGTTTGTAAAAGCGGGCCTGATTGCTCACGATTAGGGTCTGTGCACCTGGCCAAGTCATACCTCCTATGTGGAGCGGAAGGCAAAATCAACCAAATCAAAGGTAGGTTGGCAACTCACCCGCTCCATGTCCTGACTTGTGGTGAGCTGCATGATGTTCTGTGAGGCGCTGCACCAGCTGCTGAGGTCAGGGGCTTTCTCGTGCGTGGCTGCGGGTCAGAGGCTCACTATAAGACTCTCCCGTGGATCAATTTTCTTGTGTCTGAGTCTTTCTGATGTGCATTTCACCTCGCACATGTGAAGTAAATGAGCGGATCACTGCTCGGGTAGGCGGAGATGCCTGTGGAGGTTCGGAGCGACTCTAGGCAGCAGCCATTTCATTCGGCTTCTAGCCACGCCCCGATGGTTTTTGTCTTTAATTAAATTTAGGCTTCAACAGATTCGACTGGAATAGGTTTCATTATGTAGCCTGCAAACAGTTGCAGTCTTCCCCCATTCAAGTTTAGAATCCCACCAGTGCAGTTTACTTTTCTAAATCGTACTCTCTGCCTTTGACTTTCTATGTAAAGCAATAGAAGGCACGATTAAGACTTTGGCCGTATGGGAGTAGGCCGCCACGCTGCCCCTCCACTCCCACACCGCCAAAGTTGTAATCAGGGCTTCTACCTCTTTACATAGAAAAGTCAAAGGCATAGAGTTCGATTTAGAAAAGTAATCTACATGCACAGGGCCAAGAGGAGGTGCTGTACGACCCCTTTCTTTACTCATGGGCAACACTTTCATGGAGGAAGAACCTCCATGAGACCGCTGGTGGTGAGGAAAGTCGTAATATTATTGGAGGTGCTGCAGGGCACCACCAAGCATATTGCAGCCTTCAACCCACCACACCACAGTTGATTGCGGTGGTGCCATGGCGGTCCCACCACCCAGGTTGTAATCCGGCAGTCAGACTGCTGGTGCAGCAGTGGCCGGACCGCCACCTCTGTGCCACCGTGAGTTTTCCTGTCCTCAAACCGCCAAGCTCATAATTAGGCCCAGAGACCGCTCTGTTGCTGAGGTTGCTGAGAGGATAGCATACTGTTCAAGGTGGGCGTTACACCGCTATCAGCTGTTATATGGCATCCGTCTCCAATCGGCTGATAGGGAGTCAAGTTCCAGACTGGAAAGTCATTAGTTATTCCTAAAAATGAATAAAACATGGTATTTCTGTGCCAGCAAATTGGAAAGTTTGGGTCAGTTCTTAATAAATATCGCACATATGTTTAGTTATTGATTCAAATGATTCTGTGTGATTAGGAACATATTTTGTAGACTAATTAAGGAGGAAGGGCCCGATTTCTGACACGATGGGGATTATTCGATTGCACAAAAGAATCGAAAATCGACAGCGCTGCAATGAAGCTTGGCCTGTAAACATCGAAACGTCATGGACACAAATGAGTATCCAGTAGGAAATACGATTCTCTTTATATCAGTAAATCACATGGTTTCCCAGAAGTTATGGAATCACACAATCATATTAATGGCTATAGCTGTATTTTTAGGATGGTATTCCTCTTTTTAGGTCAAATATAAATTGAGAAAATGTAACTTGGGTATTTTTACAATCCCGTGGAATCCAGAGAAAAGTCAGTTTTGGTGCCTCATTTGTGCATGCATGCAATGTGGATAGAATGCCTTGAATTGCGTGCTGACTCTGCTGAGGGTTTCGCACGTGTGTTGATTTTGTGGTGATTGGGCCCTCAGGCCCTCATGCATACAAATGAGGGACGCAGGACACTGGAGTACTGGTACAGTAAACTGGCCAGGAGCACGTGCGCTCGGCCCCTTTTATTGTCAGGGTCACCTGACTCGTGACGCCTGTGGTGGGTGGGTGTTCAGTGTGGGTTACAGTAAAGTGGAACACTAGAATGTATCCAGCCGGATACTACATCCCTCCCAAACTTTAATGAAAGTTAAACCAAAACGAAGTCCGAACCTGTGGGAGAAACCGCACAAGTTACAAACAAAACATTGACTGGCGAGCAGGACTTCCACGTAGTCTCTTTGCTGATGGTCGACTGCCGGCGAGGGTGTTCTGACAGCCGGGACCACTCTGTCTCTTTGGCACAATGTCCAAGTGCTCTATGTATGCGTGATTTGGGACTTACAACGTGGAAGTGCGCTTCACAGTCTCTTTCTTGTACCGCCGTCGGTGGAAGTGTGGGTGGAATGACGGTGGACCCTCGTTATTCGACCTTCCGCTGTATGCCCTGGTAGAGGTGTTTCCTCCAACTAGTAGTTGTCTTCTTACAGGACTCCCCGTTGCAGGATATCCCTCTCACGGATACCCCTCTCTCGTGGGTGTCCCCTCTCACTGGACGACCCGGAGGCCCTTTTGTTGCCAGGCTTCCACTGGAACGGTTTGACCGCGCCTTGTCGCTCCAATCGCGTTGGAGGAGCCGCTACGGGTCCTCTTTCCGTGTCCGAAGTTCCACCTAAAAGGGTGCTGTTGGCACTTGGTCCTTCGCGCTCTGCCTCTGTTCTCCTAGGATCTCCAGAGCCAGCTTCAACAGTCCATCTCTCGTCTTGGGGATCCGCTGCCACCGGTGCCCCTGAGGCCTCTGCCCCTTGGATGTCCACGGTCCTGTTTCCGTGACGTCCCAGAGGTGGTTGGTACCAACGGACCGGCCTGCTCGTCTCTGTCATCCCCGGGTGACCTTCGGGTTTACGCATCGACGTATACTCCCAGTGGAGCTGATGTTGTTTTCCAGGTACTAGGTCTGGGTGCCCATGCACCTTCGCACTTCCCTCTTCGGGTACTCCTTCTGGTGTGTGTGTTGATCTGTCACGCACGCCTCTGTGCTCTTCTCCTTTCCTCTTCGGGTGTTCTCCTTCTGGTGTGTGCGTGTTGATCTGTTACGCACACCTCTGTGCTCTTCTCCTTTCCTCTTCGGGTGTTCTCCTTCTACTTCCACTGCGACGTGATCCAGTCTTCCTGCCTTTTTGCTCGTCCTTACCAGGCTTCCTCGTGTAGCGTGCACTCTACGCGTTTCCCTCTGGTCTTGTCCCGCCACTCGGACACTGTCTTCCTTTCGCTCTGTGACTGGACCAATCATCGCGACCTTCTGTCTCGTAGTTGCTTCTGATGTTGAGTGATGTTACTGGACCTCTTTTCCTACTCCTCCTGGTCCTCTTTGTGAACCTCTCATGGGGTCCTCTTCACTGACGTCCCTTCGGACTTCCTATTCTCTTCAGCTCTGACCTCTTGGCAGGTCAGTGCCCTCTCCGACCTCTTGTAGGTCTATATCCTCCTTACGACCAACTGGTGGTCAGCTTCGTCCTCCTTGCGACCATCTGGGCGGTCGGCAACCTTCGCGCAACCATCTGGGCGGTCGGCAACCTTCGCGCGACCATCTGGGCGGTTGGCAACCTTCGCGCGACCATCTGGGCGGTCGGCAACCTTCGCGCGACCATCTGGGCGGTCGGCAACCTTCGCGCGACCATCTGGGCGGCCGGCAACCTTCGCGCGACCATCTGGGTGGCCGGCAACCTTCGCGCGACCATCTGGGTGGCCGGCAACCTTCGCGCGACCATCTGGGTGGCCGGCTTCACGAGGTGCGTCACGTCGTGCGACTACCTGTGTTTGCTGAGTTGTCGAGTGCTGGTGCATGCTTCTCTTCGTACCGTCGCGGTACATCTTCAGAGTCGCGTTGCTCCTTGCGCTGTGTGATTTCTTGACGTGGTGGCTTCTTGGCGCCACTGGGTGTACTTCTTCATCCTTCGCCCGCCAGTGTCGGATACTTGCTGCGCGCATCTTCGTCAGTGGGTTCCTCTTCCTAGGCGCTGCTATGTACCTTCCGCGTCCGGGGTACATCTGCGCTGAGTCCTTTAGTTCGCTCGAGGGTTCGCTCCACTTGATGCAGTGCCAGCGCAGCACTTGCTGGCGTGGATGTGGCTTGACCCGTTCTTACTTCTTCCTCCTTGTCGCTGTGGGATGGCGCTGCTGCGCATGCCTGTGCGCCTCCGTCGCGCGCTCACCATCGCGCATCATTCAGACCTTGCGGTACGTGCCTTGCTGTCTCTTCTCCTTTGCGCAGCGATCCGTCGGTCTCCTGTGGCTGCTGGATTCACTTGGCTTGCTGTAGGCTTGTTGATTTTCCCCTTTTCTTGCAGTACCACCAGTGGCCGCTAGATGGCAGTGTTGCTTTAACCTTCTTTGCTGTTAGACTTTCTTTCCCGTGTTGTTATTTTTTTCAGGTTTTGGCAGAGTGCAGACGGGCCAGAGCCACAGCAGAGCAGTGGAGGGCAGGACACGTGGCAGCAGGTAAGTCTTTTGTTCTTGTATTTATTTCTTTTGGAGGCAGGAGGGCACAGGCGTTGGCAGAGAGCTGCAGGGGTCAAGGCACTACTCTGTGTGTGCGAGTTGGAGGGGGGGGGGGGGAATGCTCCATAGTCATGCTAGGGTTTCCAGCACCTCCTTGGGACTCCTGGGGGCATGGTGGCAGTCAGTGCCATCGCGCACTCCGCTTGAGTTTATTTTCGGCGGCGCTGGCCACTTGCTGCTCGTGTAGGCGCTGCTGGGGGTCCCGCATACTTCTATGGCCGGCGGCGGCCATTCTTTACTCTTGACATCGCCCTCCCTGCTCGCGGCAGTTTCTTGCGGCAGGGGGGGGGGGTGGGGTGTGTCGGCACGCTTGTCGTCATGCGGGGTAGGCACCCGCTGGTAGTGCCTTTATTTCCTTTTGCTGTCTTTGCGTCGCGGGCCAGACAGGTCTCGCGCTCCTTCGCGGGTGGGCTCCGCTTTTCCCCTCAGTTCGTCCCGCCCCCGCAGCAGGTCTCATCGCTTCACCGACCGCGCGGGGGGGGCTGCTGGTGCCGCTTCTGTTGTCCGTCGCGGGTGGGCTCCGCTTTTCCCCCAGTTCGTCCCGCCCCCGCAGCAGGTCTCGTCGCTTCCCCGACCGCGCGGGGGGGGCTGCTGGTGCCACTCCGCTATCGCGGCGGGGTAGGCTCCCGTCCGCTTCAATTAGTCCGGCGCTCCAGGGCTCACCTTATGCCCGGCTGGGCTTTTCACGCGGGTGGGCTCCGCTTTTACTTTCCGTTGGCGGGCCTCCTTCTTTCCGCGGGTGGGCACCGCGTGTTACACGCCTCTTGCGGGGTCGCAGCCGATGCGGGTGGGCTCCGCTCGGCTTGCTCTTCTCCTCCTTCACCGGGAATCTCAGCGGCAGGCTCCGGTCCCTACGGGACATGCTGCGGGCCTCGCCTAGCCCTGGAGGCTTCTCGGCGCGTTGCGCCTTACTGCAGAGGGGGGGTCCTCACCGGGGGTAGTCCTCTCCCCCTCATTGATGTTTGGTGCGCAGATCGGGGCTGCACACGCGGGGTAGATTCCCACCCTCGTCGCCAATGTGGTGATTGGGCCCTCAGGCCCTCATGCATACAAATGAGGGACGCAGGACACTGGAGTACTGGTACAGTAAACTGGCCAGAAGCACGTGCGCTCGGCCCCTTTTATTGTCAGGGTCACCTGACTCGTGACGCCTGTGGTGGGTGGGTGTTCAGTGTGGGTTACAGTAAAGTGGAACACTAGAATGTATCCAGCCGGATACTACATCTTTAAATTCTGGATTTTTTTTATTAACCGAAATAAATTACTTTTACTTCTCTGAAGATATGGGGCAAGCAGTATGAATTACAAGCAGGTGGCATAGCACGGTTTAATATTAATGATCATAAATGTACTCTCCAGTCAGTAACAAAATAGCACAGTAGAGAAAAAATATTAACCAACGAATAGATTGGGCCAGATACCTTTTATGTTCGTTGTATGTAACAAAGAGGACCTGGATAAAGGAAAAAAATGCTTTTCAAATTACATTCTACCTTCAGGCTTCAACATGTGTGGCAAGGAATTTTTCAAGCCTCGTTAAAAAACGGGTTTCATCAGCTTGTTGTGAGGAAGAGCGCAAATAATATTTTCTGACATAGCTATGCATCCATGGCAGTGCAGGCAATATGCCAGTAAATGTGTACGATTCGTGATTTTTCTTAAAATTCACTGAAAGGAAAATTTAATTTAATTTTTATTATTGAAAGAGAAGGGCTGAACAGAGTGGAGCCACCTACGGAATGTGTCTATTTTGTATTATAATTACTGTCAAACTGTGTTATTCAGTGTTGTCAAATGTTCCCACAACAGTGATGCAAAACAAATTAAAAGGAAGCTTATGGACTAAAATAATTAAATATGGATAACAAAAATATTGACTTTCTATACTTAACTAGTAAAACCATAAATTTCCAGAACACAAATATTGTTGTTAAAAAAAGAAGGGATTTTCACCTCACATGCTGGGTGTGAGAGAAGACCCCGGCAGGGGCCCCCTACCCTTTTCTTACAGTGCACATGGAGCACTTGAGTGACATTTACATTTTTATTGTGATTTTTGTATTTTGTATCACAAGGTGTTTTTGTTGGGCCCCTTCCTGTCTAATACACTTGAGAGCACCCTGTAGAGGTGAAGTGATACTTTATACGCCTGGTCATCTATTTTCCACTCTCGATTTCCCATGCCCACATCGGCCCAATTGGCCTTTATCGTTTCCGTTATCCCTTAAAGAAGCTGTGTTTTATTTTTCCCTACACCATGTAGTCCTACAGTTATTTACAGTGGCTACCCTTTATGGCCATTTCTTGCCAGCCTGATCCTATCATTAGTTTACTTTTGACATACCTCCAGGCATCTGCATGGAGCCCCTCAGTGCCCAGTAACTACCCACAGGTATGCATTGTCCCGCAGCCATTGCCCACTGGGGCAGTATTATGACTACAGCAATCCATCTGATGTTTGCTGCATATGGCCCAGATTGATTTCTATACTTTGGTTGTTTCTGCACGAGATACTTTTACCACCCGAGCACACCATGCCTTTTTTATCTAATGCAGTTATACTTTATCAGCTTATTACCTTGTTGGTAGAACTAACAACTTGAATGGACCTGGCTACAAAAAAAACCACGAGAAAGACAGGTCCTTATGCAGGCATTTACATTTGAATTTGGGGCATTTTCCACTTCATATTGCATGTACTTGTTTGTCTATTTGGGTCTGATACGCACATGATTATTCTCATTGAATTTGCCTTACATCATGTGGGGGGTTGCAAGAAATGTACCGTGTATTGCAGAACATTGATCATCTTAGATTTCATGCAGTACATTACTTTGAGTGCGACTTATGTTAGTGCAACCAGGCATTTATTATTGTATTTGGAATGTCCTTGCTGTTTTACAATGAGAAATATTTCTAACATGAATGCATACATTCAATTTGATTTACTTGCTTTATATTGTCCATTAATTGTGATTTACAAAAAAAATCTCCATGTGTATGTGTAATATAGGTACTAAGGGCCTAATTACGAGTTTGGTGGTCTCTGTGAACCGCCCTTGCAGTGGTGGCTCAGCAATGGTGGTTTATCCGGCAGTCCCGACTGCCCTATTACGAGTTGCAACAAAAGGCTTTCTGCAGACTGTAGTTGCTCTGCTGACACCGCCGGCTATCTCAGACTGCCCCGCTGGTGGAGAAGGTCAATGAGCCTCTGACCACCACTCCAACCTCCTGCCCCATTACGAGTTGCATCACAGCCGGCGAAAGTGTGGCGGTCCCACCTATCCTACCTGTTATGCCATTGCTACACCTCATCGATCACCTCCAAAGAAGAGCCTGTCGAAGACGACATTGCAGGTGAGTGTCGTCATTCCATGTATCCATTGTGCCCATGCAAAATGAATGCATTGCCATTGAACAAACAATGTAGTTTTCCTTTTCCTTTATTTAACAAGGGCACAGGTCCACATTTCACATTGCACAATATGCCAGTAAATGTGTACGATTCGTGATTTTTCTTAAACTTCACTGAAAGGAAAATTGAATTTAATTTTTATTATTGAAAGAGAAGGGCTGAACAGAGTGGAGCCACCTACGGAATGTGTCTATTTTGTATTATAATTACTGTCAAACTGTGTTATTCAGTGTTGTCAAATGTTCCCACAACAGTGATGCAAAACAAATTAAAAGGAAGCTTATGGACTAAAATAATTAAATATGGATAACAAAAATATTGACTTTCTATACTTAACTAGTAAAACCAAAAATTTCCAGAACACAAATATTGTTGTTAAAAAAAGAAGGGATTTTCACCTCACATGCTGGGTGTGAGAGAAGACCCCGGCAGGGGCCCCCTACCCTTTTCTTACAGTGCACATGGAGCACTTGAGTGACATTTACATTTTTATTGTGATTTTTGTATTATGTATCACAAGGTGTTTTTGTTGGGCCCCTTCCTGTCTAATACACTTGAGAGCACCCTGTAGAGGTGAAGTGATACTTTATACGCCTGGTCATCTATTTTCCACTCTCGATTTCCCATGCCCACGTCGGCCCAATTGGCCTTTATCGTTTCCGTTATCCCTTAAAGAAGCTGTGTTTTATTTTTCCCTACACCATGTAGTCCTACAGTTATTTACAGTGGCTACCCTTTATGGCCATTTCTTGCCAGCCTGATCCTATCATTAGTTTACTTTTGACATACCTCCAGGCATCTGCATGGAGCCCCTCAGTGCCCAGTAACTACCCACAGGTATGCATTGTCCCGCAGCCATTGCCCACTGGGGCAGTATTATGACTACAGCAATCCATCTGATGTTTGCTGCATATGGCCCAGATTGATTTCTATACTTTGGTTGTTTCTGCACGAGATACTTTTACCACCCGAGCACACCATGCCTTTTTTATCTAATGCAGTTATACTTTATCAGCTTATTACCTTGTTGGTAGAACTAACAACTTGAATGGACCTGGCTACAAAAAAAACCACGAGAAAGACAGGTCCTTATGCAGGCATTTACATTTGAATTTGGGGCATTTTCCACTTCATATTGCATGTACTTGTTTGTCTATTTGGGTCTGATACGCACATGATTATTCTCATTGAATTTGCCTTACATCATGTGGGGGGTTGCAAGAAATGTACCGTGTATTGCAGAACATTGATCATCTTAGATTTCATGCAGTACATTACTTTGAGTGCGACTTATGTTAGTGCAACCAGGCATTTATTATTGTATTTGGAATGTCCTTGCTGTTTTACAATGAGAAATATTTCTAACATGAATGCATACATTCAATTTGATTTACTTGCTTTATATTGTCCATTAATTGTGATTTACAAAAAAAATCTCCATGTGTATGTGTAATATAGGTACTTAGGGCCTAATTACGAGTTTGGTGGTCTCTGTGAACCGCCCTTGCAGTGGTGGCTCAGCAATGGTGGTTTATCCGGCAGTCCCGACTGCCCTATTACGAGTTGCAACAAAAGGCTTTCTGCAGACTGTAGTTGCTCTGCTGACACCGCCGGCTATCTCAGACCGCCCCGCTGGTGGAGAAGGTCAATGAGCCTCTGACCACCACTCCAACCTCCTGCCCCATTACGAGTTGCATCACAGCTGGCGAAAGTGTGGCGGTCCCACCTATCCTACCTGTTATGCCATTGCTACACCTCATCGATCACCTCCAAAGAAGAGCCTGTCGAAGACGACATTGCAGGTGAGTGTCGTCACTCCATGTATCCATTGTGCCCATGCAAAATGAATGCATTGCCATTGAACAAACAATGTAGTTTTCCTTTTCGTTTATATAACAAGGGCACAGGTCCACATTTCACATTGCACAGATTCCAAATTGTGTTGTTAATTCCGTAACATGCACTCAACACCACAAACATCTGAACAACACACACACACACCGTCTACAAATGAATACTTGTCAGTACTACAAAAGTTGAATTAATGTCACCATTTTCCGTGATACGCAATACCTCCACCTCAAAAAATACACACCAATCTATATCCCACCCAACTGTGAAACTAACTATCTTCGCAGCCATGTACCACCATTCTGCTCCAGCAGGGCCAGCTTTAACACTGGTGGCACCCTGTGCAACAATGTTTGCTGACGTCCCCCATGAACAACTCTGCCACAGATGCCTTCACTACCACCCTTTAACAGTGCCCCCCAAGTCTTCATAACCACTGCATCTCAGATGTATTTAGTTTTATAGCACCACTCATACCAGTATAAGGTGTCAGAGCACTTTACAACATATATACATTGCTCAGAGACAATCATATGTGTGTAAATCAGTGTGTAGGAAATGTTACATCAGAATGGACTACAAGGTGTAGTGTAGGAGTGAAATGTCATCGATACTGGTAGGCAATATAATTTATGAGTTCTCATTCTGGAAAAGCAAATATTATGAATTTAAAACTTAACACCATTGTTAGGGGTTCTCGTTAATAATAAGAATTGTTTTCTACCCAATTTAACCCTTTTGGGAAGATTGGGATAATGAAAGACTGTGCAAAAAACATATACCTCTGACATATACTTTGCAGTTTGCGTGCAGCTCTTGGATGACAGTTAATAGTTCAATGTTCCATAATTAGGATTTTGACTTATAAACTACAAGTAACTAAAGAAACTCTCTTACAGAATTTGGGACTCGCCTGGTCTCCCACTATGTCTGAGAGATAGCCTGTCTTCCGTAATAGAACAGGCCGGTATTATGAGATGGGGTCAGCTTTTTAAGGAAGGATTATTGATAGCTTGGGATGAGCTATACGAGTATGCTGGCCTTGGGCTTTCTAGAATCAAATATATCCAACCGGAAAGCTGGGCGAGATCTCAACGTCGCATAGATGCTCATTTAGGGAAGGTTAGCATATCGGAGCAGCGTTTAGTGGAACGACCATTTGGAGGGAAAGAAGTAGCTATATGGTATTGGCAGTTGCTGGAGGAAATTGATGGGGAGTTTCTTCTCCCGGATGAGCTATGGGGGGAGGCGACTGGCCTCCAATGTGAAGAGATGTGGACAAACTCCTTCGGTCTTCTTCATAAAATTGTCAAACCATCATGGTTAAGACGAAATCACCTACTTTCAGCACATCGGGCGTATATAACACCGTTGAAACTGTCTAAATTTCTCCCTGAAAAAAAGTGTAACAAATGTAAGCTTCACAATCTTTATTCACCGTGCAGAATGCAAGCTCAGCCAGCAAATTCCAGGCCCTGTACCAACCTCGAAGAATGTGCAAAGGTGACATTTTTTTTTATATTATTACCTGTTTTTCAATGACATTATGCTGCTACGCGGTTTTACGCACGTGATGGTTATTTTGCATTGGAAGAAACTCTACATCAATCACTTTACAACTTGAAGATGACCAACGTTTGTGTGGTGTCTTCCACTTCAATATGCTATGAGGAGCTTAGTTTTCCATAATCAAAGATTTCATTAAACAAATCCCACTATCACCCAGGTTCTCAGTCGGGCCCAATCTTCTTGTTAGGCAATTTTACATTCTGAATCTTTCAGCAAATTGCACTGTATTTATTCAAAATGTTTTTTAACTCCTAGATGGAAAAGATACAACTTTGTTCAGCATAGAACAGTTTTTTGCTTTTTACCTTTACTAAAGGGGGATGTTGCTTATTTTGCTATAAGTTCTTTTTTAAATATGTCTTGACATACTGAAAGATAATGTGTTTTAAAAAATAAAACATGTTGTAGTCTTATAACACTTTGGTCATTTTAACCTCTCAGTTTTGTATATGTATTGTATGTATGTTTTACTTTTGTGATTATATTTTTAATCAAATAAAGTACCAACTATTATTATGCTATATTCACTCTGCGACTCAGGCACCCACTCACTAACCAGCTCAAAGACTAATACATCCATGCACATTCCCACTCAGCAACTTGAGGAACCTGACCATTAAGGGCCAAGCGGCTCAGAGTACGCCTGAAATCCTCTAGTTCTCCTGCCTTGCAATACAGAGACACTGGACACTCCGTCTAGCGTAAAAGATCGAGTTTTATTAGCTGCAGCTAGGACAATTGTCCGTGAAGTCACACAGGGATGGGTTCACAAGAGACTGCTCCTTGACCTCCGTGGCGCACAAGCTTTTATACAGTGAAATACAATGGATACAATGGATAACCAAAAACATATAGAATTTGAGACATCGACAAATGTCACCGACAATGGTTTAAGCTAAAAACTGACTCGGGTTCCAGGTGATGTTTGTTGCTGGCCCCTCTAAGCATTTTGCAAAGAGAATCCACATGATACAGTTTACAAGGAGAGAAAACATGGTTGTATGTTCTAGAAGGACAGTTGTGAAGCCAGAGAATGCATAAGATGTGTAGCGAAGGGCAGTAGATAAGATAAGCGAGAGGAAAGAATGGTGTGAGCTAACAGATAGTTCGAGTGGGGGTTATCCAGCTCAGACATGAATTAGTGTATTCGGCCAGACCCTGACACTAGTTAATAAACACGGGACGAAAGGCTACCTGACACGCAAGGGCAGAAATGACAAAAACATCTCATTTACCAGCTGCCTGAGTGAGGGCAACCTAAGATGGCGGAAAACACAAGATGGAGCCTGGGTGCGATCGAGAAACGACAAATTTCAGAACCTCAAACTCCCGCAGGCATTCACAGACCCACTTAGAGACTCATGCATATACTCACAGACCCACTCTGAGACTGATATATCCATTCAAAATCCCAGTCAGACACTCATGCACACATTCAGAGAGTCACTCAGAGACTCATAATCCCACTCTCAGACTCACTCAGACACGTATGCAGGCAGTCACAAACCTACTCAGAGACTCATTCACCCACTCACAGACCTACTCAGAGACTCATGCACCCACTCACAGACATACTCACAGACTCCTTCACCTACTCACAGACCCACTCAAGCACTCATGCTCCCACTCACAGACCCACTCAGAGACTCATGCACCCACTGACAGACACACTCAGAGACTCGTGCACTCACTCACTAACCCACTCAGAGACTAATACATTCACTCATATTCCCACTCAGAGACTTCAGCAGCCATTCACTGACCTACTGAGAGAATAAACCACCCACTCACAGAGCCACTCGGACACTCATGCACCTACTCACAGACCCACTCAGAGACTCATGTATCCACTCACAGATTCACTCAAATGCTCATGTAACCACTCACAGACCCACCAAGACACTCATGCACCCAGAGACAGAATCACTGAGAGACTTATACACCCACTCACACACTCAGACACATACTCCCACATGTTATCATAGACCCAGTCAAACTCTCACACAGTCTCTGATAGAGCTTCTGAGAGAGTTATGCTTCCACTGACTCACCTATTAATATTTTCATACCCACACTCACAGACACATTCAGAGACTCATACATGTTTTTATAGATTTATTTATGTAGTGATGTACCTGGTGTAATGCACAGAATTGCTTATATAGTTATAAATGTTGAATGTGCTGGTGGTTATTAAATATCAGCTTTGGTTTTTTTGCATGCAAGATGTATTCACGATTATCGTTGTCACAAATATTTCAAAACATTTTAAAAAACGATATTTATAAAGAAAATTAACCACATTTTGGGCAATTGGGTGGCTCTGAGAAGACTCTTTGTGTTCATTGTGTGTATATGACAGCTACACATAAGACTGGATGTAGAGTTTCAGGCTGCTAAGAAATACCCTATTACCTTCGTCTGTGATTTGAACCCCATCACTTCTATACTTTCAATGCATGTCAAAATGCAGGTTGTTGTTATAGATAGAGTCCTTGTTATGGTTTCTGAGAAAGGCAGAAACAATTTTATTAACATGTTTCCTGGCTTGGTCAATCTGTGGACGGAAATGATTTGTCCACTTCCATTTTGCCTTTGGCATATGTTGGAATACACCAAGACAGTGTGAGGGAAAAGTGTTATTAATTGTGCAAAGGCATCCATCATAAGGATTTCCAGTCCTACCCAAGTCAGTGTGCCTAGGTCATTGTCACCACAGTGCACAATCATGAGGCCAGGGGTTTGGGAATCCACAATGGCTTTAACCAAAGGCAGCAACTGATGCCACTTCAACCCTCTCTTGCCATTCCAAGTAATGTCTACATTAGGCAAATCCAAGTCCCTGTCAATATCACCCTTTGTAGCAGAATTTATTTTCCAAAACACATAACGGTGGCCCCCAATCCACACTTTAACCATTTTGAAGTAAAGCAGCAGTAGCATACAGGAGAAAGCAGGAGCTGTTGAGACAGTTTGAAAAACAAAAAGCAGGTAAAATGGAGGTGAGTGCCTGCTTTAAATAAACATAGTTGATTGGATGCTGTGTGTATGCTGGTGAATAAAATAAGATATTGTCTTGAAAGGATAAGTAATTAGATCTATGATTGGCTCTGGTAAAAATAAAAAGTGTAAATCTGACTTAGATATGCTTTTTATTATGTACAGTAAACCACACCTGCTGGAACTCATTTTGTAACTAGTATGTTCCTTCTAGAATGTGTATTGAACATGTGACCTACTGGCTCTAGTGAGTTGCTAAAGAGACTGTGCTGAGAGTACATTGAGGGAAGAGTGTTAAAGAGAGAGTTGTCTGTTTTTAGAAATTAGAGTTGCTTCGATTGATTGTTGCTTAATAAGTGTTTTAATTTCCTAATGAGGGCTGGCTATTAAAGTGTAATGTAGTTTTAAAGTCATAATACTAGCATGCTAAATATGTTTTTGGACTCCTTTTATTGCAAATTTGTCACGATGATTGCAAATAAGTCACGAATATGCATAAATACCCTACCATATTGAGCTTCTTTATACAGCTGTATAAAAGGGTTCACATATACTAATCATTCAGAAGTGGAGTTACAAAACAAACAATTTCAAGATATGTTTTTATTTGCTGCCTTCCGCAGTATCAGAGAGGGTAAAGTTGAAAAGGTTGCCATTAATGATTGCTTTGCATGACAGTGGTCTGCCATTTTTATGCTTAGTGTTTACAATTCCTGAAAGTATTGAATCTATGTAAAAACCATTTCACCAATGAACGCAATTTCCAGGTATGTGAATTGCATTGTATTTTGAGAAAAAAAACATGATTGAAAAGGTATATGTATTTGCGACGTTTATAAAAGTGAGTATGAAATATATAGAAATGTTTTGAATCTTTATCAGATGATCTATGACTAGTAGTGTGAGAATTATATATATATATATATATATATATATATATATATATATTAATAGGTGAGTAAGATGCTTTGTAACTTTGAGAGTATGTAACTGTTTCTGTGAGGTGAATACTAGGGGCCTGATTACGTAGGTAGTTGGACTGCAATCGACGGCTCGTTGGTTGTGGTCCGTCTGCCATCTGCTGCTGAGGTCCGAATGATGCATTACAATGTGTGTGGTCGGAGGCAGCAGAAGGTGGGACCGTCTGATGCTTTCTGACTGATTAATCCCTTAATTATGGCAGCTTCACCATCGGGATTAGGATGTTGGTTTCCATGTCAGCCCTTCCAAAATAGAAAGGTTGTCAGAAAGTGGCACTGGGGGCCCCTAGCTGGGCTCTCTTCCCCCCTGGCAATGTGACCTGGAAGGTGTCTCGTCCGACCGGCATCATTATGATGTCCTAAGTGTGTGAGAAATTGGTTCACAATGTGCTGCTTTGAAACTGTACATTGTACATCTACTGTGTTACTGCACACTGTAATTGCTAGAAAAAACTTTGTTTAGGATTAAACTTATATTTAACAATGTATTAGATGATCTACAAACTTTTACATATCTCACCATAGTGTTCTGCTAACAAATATTGTTTTTCTTTGAACTCTGAGACTAGTCCTATTTATTCAATTTTTAAAGAGGACTAAAAGTCTTGAAATGAAGAAATATGTACTGTGGGTTTACATAATGCACAAACGTGTTAAAATTCATATCTATGTATTAGATATTCTTTAGGGTAGGAGTTGGTAAATTATAGTGCAGGTTTGTCTATCCTTAGATGGCAAGAAATGATTCTTTTAGTAACACTAAGTCACATGTTTAGCATGAGAGCGGTAGGCATAGTTAAATATGCAGTGTTTAAACAGGGGTCAGGCCTACTAGTGCAGACCCTGTCTGAGTACTCTCGCTGCCAGCTCCGCTTGGCATATAAAAGCCATTTGTCAAGTATTAATTCCATGTTTTATTATACATAACTGACCTGTGAGATATGCTGTAGGTACACCATAAAGCATGGTGGTTTGTGCTAAAAAGATTGAAAGATGTCCTTTTGAGTTTTGGTAAGTTACTCATGCACTTGCAGACCCCTATGCCAAGCACAACATTGAGTATACCACCCATAATGCAATCAACATACGTTTCCAATGCATACAGTCTCTTTCCTACCCAGTCAGAGAGTAATAGATGGACTTATACATTCACGTACATAGTCAGAAACTGCTTGTGAATGCAGCAGAATCAAAGGCAGTTGCAGGCATACCTGCCTACCTCTCTTATCTCTAATGCAGGCAGTAATGTATTTGTCAGGCCACTTACACACAGATTTATAGAGCCATTGAGGTACTACAACAGACAGTCACATACCTGCACATTTACTTAAACAAGTTTGGCACTGCTATAGGTGGAATCCTACACTCAAACAAGGTCAATAGGAAAGGAGTGTTTCTCCGTGTTTCACTGTTATCAATACATTATTGAATTTCTCAAACAAAGTCCAGTCCACAGGCCAATGTTTTCAAATTCAACTCAAATGTTCCAAATTTATTAATGAATGCACATCGAATCATCAATTTCATCAAATCTTTTCAGCCTCATATCTCTTCCAGTTCATTCTCCTAAATCGCCTAATTTATACAAGTAAAACATGATAATAACATTATAATAACATTGACTTACACAGGTTATTCACTAAATCTAACATCCCTTGCCTCATTTATTCAAAATTAAGGACATCCCCATTTTCTAACTGCACGTTGTTATATGCACATGTTGACTCTTGTTGACTACTTATTAATCAAAATTTGAGGTTTCTCCAAATAACATTTTCAATCTGCCATGAGGTCTTTTTAATAACTGTCAGAGACATACCTTATTATTGATTCTTATTAGTGCCTTTCATGCATCCATGAACCCACCTCAATTGGTTTTCTAACTATGTGCAAAATCTACAAAAACAACCTTACGTTATTAAATTTCTACTTAACACCTATTTATGCATTTTCTTATTGCCATCGAAAAATACAGAAAGATTATCTTATTGAATTCTTATCGAGCCTTTGTTCTTGATCCTAAGTCCAACGATTATCTTGTTTAAAAGCTCCAATAACTCACAAATTTCAAAATCTATAATACCATTTTGATTATAAAACTGATTTTCCAACTATTGATGTTATAGTAAACATATGCCCTATTTAATGGGAACAGTTTCTTATCAATTAAACTTCTATTTCAGCCATAACTATTTATATTATTATTTATGATGAACATGTACCTTATTATATATCAATGAATTCTTATTCACTTCTCACAATCTTCCAAATTCTTTATCCTTTTGTCACCTCTATCTCAATCGCGCATAAAGACTTCTGCGTAAAAAAGGAAATACACCAATGTCATCCTTTAGTAATGATCAACTAACCCCAAGTGTGACTCAGCTTTATTCTCAAAATCAGGAGGCTATCTCTGCCCCACCAAGCACAATTATACCTAATTTAGTGGTTTATTCAAAGTCAATATCAACATTAACACACTAAAGTATCAACAATTCCCCTTCCCCTGACTGTTACTCAGGATATCTCTTCCCCACCAAACACAATTATACCCAATCTAGTGGTTTATTCAAAGTACTTGTTCACATTAACACACTGAATTATCAAAAATTCCCCTTCCCCTGACTGTTAATCTCTTCCAAAGTTAACTAATCCATACTCAAAATCAATATGTCTCCCTTTACTTTCTGCGTTATCCTTACTAAGACCCCAAGCACATATTATTCTCACCGTCATGACAATGGTAAGTCGTTCCCCTGAACAGCCGGTCCGATAACTCCCGCCGTCTCTGAATCACTTGCTAACTCCTTATAATTTTAAACAAGTCTACACCAATCATCTTACTGTTCCAATAATCATCTAAACCAATAGCATTCGCCTTCATGGTATCCACCGTAATAACCATTATATTCGGTTTCCTCTGTGGTCCGATATCGTGCTTAACCAATCATGTCTTACGCTGCCTGCACCCACCTCCGTGTAGCTGTTTCCTGCTTCTTCGTCTTTTTACCAATTTGTTTCCTGTTTGTAAATGCACAATTTCATTGGTTCTCACGCACAGCCTACGTCGTTTATGCAAAATTATTTCCTGTTTGTAAACGCGCATTTTCATTGGTTCACACGTGCAGCCTATTCAACGCACTATTCTCCGAAGCTGTTTTCCGCTTGTCTCCATATTTCAACTTTGCCTTTACTCCCGCGACCTATTTAACACACTCATCACTGATACCATTCTACATTAATTTCATGAACCTAAAAACATTCAGTGTAAATCTAGTCCTTCAAACTCACAATAGTCTGACTCCTGCCTCCTACATTGCTTTAAATAAATTCCACCCTCTTTTGTTTTGAGTGTGCACCCATGTGATCGATTTCCTCTGTGGTCCAATACCATTCTTGACCAATTATATCTCCCTGCCAACAATCCTCTCCGAGTGACTACTTCCTATTTGTTATGTCATTAAACCCGAATAGTTTTCTGTTTATAAACACGCAATTACATAGGTTACAATTGAGGTGGGATCAAGGATGCATGAAAGGCTCTAAAAGGAATCAATAATAAGTATGTCTCCATCCGACAGCTAAAAATTAGGTGATTTTGAAGAGTTATATAAAAGAACTCATGGCAGATTGAAAATGATATTTGGAGAAACCTAGAATTTCGATTAATATTTAGTCAACAAGAGTTAACATGTGTATATAACAACTTGCAGATAGAAAATGGGGATGTCCTTAATTTTGATTAAATGAGGCAAGGGATGTTAGGTTTAGTGAACAACCTGAATATTTCAATGTTATTACAATGTTATTATCATGATTAACTTATAATTGTATAAATTAGGTGATTTAGGAGAATGAATTAGAAGTGAGCTCAATAACAATTTGTAAGATTTATCAAATTAAGTGTATAATGTTTATGCCAGTTTGATACAATTGGAATCTCATCCTGGGTGGAGTGATATTAAAATGGAGATAGGCAGGCATAGATATTTGGAAGCAGTATTGTGAGTTTAATTGATTTTGTGAGTAGCGTTTTTTTATTAATATATTGTACAACATAGTAAATATTTACATTGCATTGGATTGATTAGTATATAGATCTCCTTTTTTTCCAGCCCTGATGAAGTCCTGGGTTAGGTCAAAATGTGTAGGCTGACAAGATTTGATGAAATTGATGATTCAATGTGCTTTCATTAATACATTTGGAACATTTGAGTTTAAATTGAAAATATTGGCCTATAGACTGGACTTTGTTTGAGAAATGCAATAATTTATTGATAACAGTGAAACACGGAGAAACGCTCCTTTCCTTTTGACATTGTTTCATTGAAGATTGTGGCCTATGAGCAGTGAACCAAAGAGAGTTGAGTGTTGTCATTGAATTTGGATCAAAATTTGAGAAGAACGACTAGTGCACACATACGTGAAGCCCTCACCACCTTGTGTTTAGTGCATTGGAATCCTACACTCATTTAGATATGTAGGCAAGTAGTGACACAACCTCGTAATCTATTCAGACAAATAGTCCTTTTAACACAAGGCAGACCTACTAGTATGACCCTGTCCATGCACTCTCAACTTTACTTTATTTTTTTAAAATGTTTAATATAGCACAAACTAGACCCGAAGATATCGGGTATCAGAGTGCTTTACATTAGCACCAGTTTTGTTACATAAGAACACATTCATTTTTTTTCGGCACGGGGAGATTAAGTGATTTGCCCAGAATCATAGGATGTTGAACGTCATTGCCAAGACTCGAACCCGGTTCCCCAGCTTCAAGATCGACCCCTCTAGCCCACAGGCTAAATCCTCTCTCTTGGCATGTAAAACATGTTTGTCAAGTCCTAAATCTATCTTTCAGTACATATAACTCACCTCTGAGATATGCTGTAGGCATGCTTTAAAGCTCAGTGCTTTGTGCTTCCAGGATTGAAATATGTCCTTTAGAGTTTTGGTAAGTTACTGATGTACTTTCAGACCCCTGTTCCAAGCACTACATAGACTATACCACCCAAAATGCAACTGACATACATGTTTCCAAAGCATAGTGCCTCTCTCTCACCCAGTCACAGAATGAAAGAAGGACTTATACATTTGCTCACATACTTAGAAACTGCTTGTGTATACAGCAGTATCAAAGGCAGTTGCACAGACACCTATATACCTCTCTATTCTCTAACACAGGCACTGACGTATTCATCAGGAACAGATTTAGAGAGCCATAGAGTTACTAAAGTAGACAGTAAAATATCAGCACATTGACTTACTATACTAATATACTTACTTAGATATTTAGTGAAGTAGTGACACAATTTTGTCATCCTTCCAGACAAATAATCCTTTAGTCCTACTAGTGCAGACCCTGACTTTGCACTCTCACTCTCAGGGTCACTTTGCATGTAAAAGACAATTGTCAAGTCTTAAATCCATGTTTTAGTATACACAACTCACCTCAAAGATATACCGTAGGTATGCCATAAAGTACAGGACGTTGTGCTTACAAGATTGAGAGATATCCTTTTGAGTTTTAGTAAGGTATTTATGCACTTGCAGACTGCTATGCCAAAGACTACAAACTGTATACCAGCCATAATGCAACTGACAAAATAAGTTTGCAAAGCAGTCTTTCTCTCACCCAGTCACAGAGTGATAGACAGACTTATACATTCGCGTATACATTCACTTACATATAATTGCTTATGTATGCAGTACAGTCAAAGACTGTTGCACACACACCTACTTACCTCTATAAACGCTAATTCAGGCACAAAGGTATTCATTCAGCCACTTACATATATATAGGCAAATAGTGACACAACCTCATCATCCATCTAGGTAAATAGTCTTTCCAACATGAGTGTGGTTTGCTAGTGCAGACATTGTCTGTGCACTCTCACTGCCAGTTTCACTTGGCATATATAAAAGCCACTTGTCAAGCCTTAAATCTATGTTTTAGTACATGTAACTCACCTCTGACATATGCTGTAGGGATGTCATAAAGCATGGTGGTGTGTGTTTAAAAGATTGAGAGATGTCCTTTGGAGTTTTTGTAAGTTAGTTATACACTTGCAGACTCCTATGCCAAGCACTACATAGAGTGTACCACCCATAATTCAACACGCATATATGTTTCCAAAGCATACAGCCTCTCTCTTACCCAGTCACAGAGCCACAGACGACGTATACATTCACTCACGTACTCAGAAACGTTGTATGTATGAAGCAGCATACCCCTCTAGTCCCTAATAGAGGGACTGAGGTATTCGTCACGGCACATACATACACATTTAGGGAGTTATATTATAATAAGACTACTGTTTATGTTAGGAGGTGAATACTTAAAATGTGTAATCTCATAGTAAGTAATGAAATGTTGAATGTAGAATGTGTTTTTCAGGCATTAATTTCTACATAAGAACAGACAGCTACAATGCAATTAAAAATTCAGAGAAGAAGGAAACAAACAGAATCAAGAATACTATCTCCTCACAACTGAGAAACAAAAGGGTAAAAATTAGGGGAACGTAGTGAAAGAGAAAAGAGCTGCTGGGAAGGGAACAAACACATTTCTAAAAATAGTTTGTGGACAACTGGAAAGGAAGCTAAATCAAGTAAATAAAAAACAAAGTTTGAGATCAACTGAGAAAGGAGAAAATGTACATGAAAATAGGAGTAAAGAAATCAAATAAAAAAGGAGAGAGTTTGACGAAGAGACAGAAGAAGCCTAAGGAAATTAGAGTTAGAATATTAGAGGTTGAGCTTGGTTAGTTTGTGCTCAAAGTCAAGAGAAATTGTGTGTAAGCCTAGGCCGTGCAAGAAGTCCAAATGGAGTATTAATGTATTTTCCAGAAATATAATACCTTGTAGAAGTAGATGCCGAAAGAAGAGACATTCTGAAAACTAATCTGCTGGATACATACTACCCCAGAAGGATTCTTCATCCTCTAAACATGTGTGTCCATGAAGTTCTTCAGCACTATACATATAGAAGCAATCTAACTAAAAACATAGAAGAAAGAAGGTATCCAGTACTTGGATGTGACAGTTGTTTGGTGAGACACAACAAAGGAAATCTAATTAACCACTGATAGCTTAACTGCCACAATCCAGAAAGAAGAGAGTTTTTCTACCTGGCAATTTTGCAGTTTTTCAATCCATGGTATGCTGAATCAGATTTACTTGGACATTATGACTGTTACAAAGACTCCTTCAAAGCTGTGAAAGACAGCATTAACTGTTCAGTCTTTCCAACCTACTAGCAAATGTTGAAAGACGAGATATTACAGAAAGAAACCATTGCTGCTAAGATAGCCAAGGAGAGTTCACAAAGCAGCCAAAGTTCTGCACCAGTAAATCAAGATCCTCTTGATGAACCAATAATTCAAAAAGAAGCAGCTGTAGCTATGAATGAGGTGGAGACTGCAATGCAGCAAGCAAGAGAGGAAACTGTATTTCGAACACTTGGGGCCGATTCCGATTTCGGCCGGAAGGGCTCCGAACGATGGTCGGACCGTGTGGGCCGGATTCCTTTCCGACCGAGCCATTCCGATGGGCCCGGTCAGAAAGGAATCTGACTCGGATTTCCGGATGTATGACGACAGGCTCGGAGAGCCCGTCTGCCGTCCGGAAATCCCTCATTCTTCCCTTGGCCGCCTCTTTATAACCGAGGGAGTACGATGACAGTTTTTCACTGCCTTTTTGTGCTGGTATTTCCGGCACAAAAAGGCAGTCGGAAACTGTCTTTGGGGGATCCCTGTAGGGCCACCATGGGTGCGAGGCAGCCGAATGGTGGCCTGGGGGCACCTATGGTGCCCCTCTGTGGATCCCTGCACCCGATGGAAGGCACCCTGGGGTGCCGGCCACAGGGTGCAGGGATGAACTGCACCCCTGCTTTTCACAATGCAAGCATGCGTTCCGCTCGGAATGTATGCTTGCATTGTGAAGAATACGAGTGCGACTGAACCGTGTTCGGTTGCATCGTACTTGTCAGGGCCGTAACCGACGACACAGGTCGGTCGGTCACGGCTCCTGACCGATGTCCGTCTGACATCGGAATCGTCCCCTAAGTAGAACAACTGAACAAAGAACAAAAATGAATTTACGACAAAGTTAAAGATAAAATAGAGCATGGATTTCTCCACAAGAGAAAACAGTGTAATTATTCTTTGTACAAATAAATACTACTATACATCAGTGTTCAAGCTGGCACTAGAAAGATCTTCCTAATTAAAGTCCTTACTGAAGATTGCAGAATCAAATTTGGCACATGTAGTAACAACACCAACAGGATTACCTGCTCATAACATTAAAGGTATAAGTTGACATTGCCTACAAATGCTACCTGTTGAACATAACAATAAACTGGAATACCAGAAGTGATCTGGTGAAGCTTGCCATGAGATATCAAGAATATTGAAGAAACTGAAGCTTTCAATCACTGATGAGGTCCGCATGGTATCCAACTTAATGCCTGCTTTCATACACTTAAGAATGCAGCAGACTTTTAAAACAAACTACGATGTGATCTTTGGAGGAAAGCATCTAATTGTATTTGGTGACCTACTGTACCTTACCCAAATAAAAGGACAGCCAGTTTTCTACACACTTGTCCCCCCAAAAATGTCTCTGAAGAGTATTGGTATTGTAAATATTTGGATACACTTTGAACAGAATGTACTAGTGAAAAATATACATCAATCATCTCATGTGGATTATGCAGATATACTGAAGGACATTAGAATGGGAGTTCTGCCAATGAGGGTAAACATGCTTTGGAAACTCGCGTTATCAAGAAACTATTTCCATCTAATATTACAGCAGCTGAACTAATGTGCAATATCATTGAAACAAAAGTCTATAGTTTGTTTAATGCCAACACTTCAAGAATGTTTCTACTTTAATGGACAATTACTACGACTGAAGAGAGGAGATATGTATTGGAAATTACAGCTGTTGATTAAATGGAACATCAGAGAGTCACAATGCTATCCTAAATCAAACAACAAACACATGACAGAGATCATGTCCTTAGTCTCTTGGAATGTGGCTGAACTGGAAAAGCTATAAACAGACTTGCACACAATGTCTTTCTATCATTGTATGACATCATGAGCATTCAAAAATCCTGGTGCAACAAGGAAACCCCAATGGAAGGCTACTGTGTGTTTTTCTCCCCTGCCACCAGATCACATACAAAGGGGCATGCAATAGGAGGTCTCTCTAACTTTCTTTCATCTCGCTGGGATTTTGCAGTCTCTGAGTATGCCACTGGCAATAAATACTTTTTATGCATCAAGATTAATAATTGGGGCATCAACTTCATTTATAAATACACACATCAATCAAGCATCCAATGTGAAAAATCAAAAGGGGAATTAGCTGGAGCAGTTAATTTTGGTCATTAGGCATCGTCATGCTAAAGCCTATCTGCTCTTGACAGGGGGCTTCAATTAAAATCTTCTCCATAATCCCTATGGTAGCATTTCAGAAGAAACAGCAGACTCCAGATGGTTGATCCTATCACAAGTAACGCCACTAAGAGCTGACACTTCTAGCCACAACCTGCTAGCCATTTTAAGGTCCTGTTTAAGGAAGCTTTGAATGGTTGTTTCCTGGAAGATCAACATTTCCATCCTACCCATTTTCCCCAAAAGATCAGCTGTTCTAGAAAATACTGTTCAGTTGTGCTGTTTAATACCATCACTTCTTACTCCAGCGGCTTGCATGGTGAAAGTGATCACATGCCTCAAAATATAACTGTAACAAATTGCATCCAAGCACAAATCACCCTTAGTTCCGTTGGATCCCATTTCACCCACCATTACTGGAATGGGTTGAGTGGAGTTTGGAAGTGGTCGCAAAATACTCCTCTTGGAAAGCAAAATTACCTGATCAGCCGTATCCCTCATTTAACACAATTAATGGCTGGGAACACTATATGCAAATTCTGAACGCAGCTTTTTCAACAGCCAACAAGCCAAATGAACAATACGTTTTCCCAGACCCACCTTCTCAAAGCTGTGGTTCACAAAAGACCTCAGGTTCCAGAAACAATTGCTCAGCAAGAAGTTAAGATCACATAAATCTTGGTCATGTCCCTCTGCACTTTCAGAAATCAATATCTTACGCCACCAGTATAAAACAAATTGGTAAGCAAAACTAAGGTATGAGGAGGAACTCCAAATAGAACTTTTTCTGTCTTGTCGAAACAAAAATCGCAAGAACTTTTGGATCATAATTCATTGTCTTAGTAGGGGTCTAGAAACAGGAATAATGTCACCTTCAAAAATTGGATTGCTCAGATTGGCTCTTTGTATAGTGTACCAACAAACCTCTCTAATGAAGATCCCCGTCCCAGCAGGCAAAAGCTTGGGCAAGGAAAGACTGAGGCTTTAGAATAGCAACTCAGACAAAACATGACACCTTTCACAGCCACAAACCTGAATCAGCAAAGTAGAGCTGATGGAGGTCCTGGGCCAAATGGGATCCCAGCATCAGTTTATGAACAGGAGTTTTGACCTAGCTCCCTGGTAAATCTTTTCTAAGTGTGCATGACTTTCCATCCCTTCATCGTGGCAAGGCTAAATGTTACATACCATTTACAAAAAGGGACCAGTGGCCCAACGAAATAGCTATTGTGTCATAGCCCACCTTGATATTGAGGCTAAATATTTTTCATTGCTGTTATTGGAGGATTTAGAAACATGAGAAAGCTCGATAAATCTAATATCTTTCAATCAAACTGGCTTCCGACCGTTTTCAGGTACCACTGACAAACTAGTGGCCATAAGGATGCTTGTTACAAACCAGATAGGAAAGATGAATCATTATACTGCTGCTTCATAGACTAAAGCTAGGCCTTCAACCACATTAACCGCCAATGTCTTTCGTCCAAGCGTAATGCCTGGAAAATGCCAAAGGCACTACTAGGCAGCATCCAGCTGCTTTACTCAGTAACATGGGCCAGAGTGAAACTGTGTAACAATACAGTCGTCTCTGATTAGATAAACACTGCACATGGCCTTAAACAATGCTGTGTATTAGCCCCAACTTTTTTCAACCTGTTGATGTTTGATTTTGTACCAGCGTTGGGCTCAGTAACTAGCCATGCACTAAAATAAGCAAACCAACATAACTCTTCTGTCATCCACACAGACGATGTTGCTCTTTTTAGTCAACCGCCGATGGTGCTCAAAAAATTGATCACAGTCCTATATAACCACTGCAGCTTAAATGAAATGACAATAAACTATGAAAAAACAAATGTGATATTTGGCAGGAAAAAGAAAAAAAATGGTGCATGGTTTCTCAGCAAAAATCATCTGACTGTCTCAAATAAACACAAATACTTGGGATGGTGGATGGGCGATAAGGGCGGTCACTTAATACTTCTTAACTCATTAAAACCAATATCTACCTCACTACTATGTGCCTTTCAAACCATATTCAAAAGTACAAATTATCCCACCCTCACACCACTCCTGAAAATAATCAATGCCAAACTAATCTCGTCTCTGGCTTATGGCCAGTACGATGTTTTCAGGTCACTGTTCAAACTCCTGCACAACTGCTCACCTTCTCAGATCAGGAGGGATTTTAAGATGAGCGAACCAACAGAGTCTGTTTTCTGAAAACATACACTCAGCACAGTTTGCATAAAAGGTTCCTTGAAAAATATCGTTTGGCTAGAAGTTTTACTCTCCAATAGTCTCATGCCCTCGTCTGTTTGGTCAAATGCTCTTAAGGCTGCCTTGGAGTTGAATTGAGCAGCATCTTTGTGGAATTTAAATCTGCTTCATTAGCAGTTCAAAGCAGACCTAAACATAAAGGACCATATGGAATCCTTTGCAACCAACTGTTGATCTTTTATGAAAAGAAAGCACATTGTTATGGTCATTGACAGCTACACTAGAAGAGGGGTCCAAAAATACATCACTGAACATTCTCAGTTTATTATAAAGTGAAGCTTTGCCAACTTCAGATAAGTTGCTACTCATCATTGGATATTTTAGCCTCCTGGATGCGCCAACCTGACATCAATATGTGAATATGTGCCGCTAATGCAGCTTGCTCCGGGAATCACTAGCTCACTTGATCTGTATATGCCCCTCCTTATTAGACTAGCGTAGAAAGATTGCTATGCCTTCTATTAATCAAACAAGGAACAAGGTCAATATCGGTGGCGGTTAAATTTCTTTTTTTTTTTTGTCCTCATTCAGCTCAGAAAATAGTAAGGACCCTTTTTCAGCCCTTTACTCAAAAGAGATACTTACCACTGACGGGCTTACTTCAGTGGGCATATTCCTTCCTGCAGCTATCTCTCCCTCGCGGTGTAAACATACACCGGCACTGCTTAAAATTGGGAGTATGGGGAGGAAACCCTTTAGCAGTCCAGAGTAAATTGCCGGTGTAATCATTGGACATAGTTACGATCCTATATCGCCAGTATCCTTCCAATCTTACACCAACCCTTCAGGGCTCTCCACCCATGCTCACAGCAAATTCCAGAAATCTTTCTTCTTAAGACTTTTTATCCTTATAAATCCATCTTGGACATATAAACAAGGGATTCCAACCATTCAGAATGTTGTGGTGGGGTACTGCTCACCCATTTCCGACAAATCTCTCTTCTGGTGAGTAGTATTGCATAGAACAGCAAATTTCTGATGGAACCCATAAAATCATCTACCACTCCAAAGATAACCAATGAAAGGCTTACCTTTATTTGCAAACCCAAATAACATTGAAGCTTCCACTTTATCCCAGAATCCTCTGATTTCGGGGCAATAATAAAAACATGTGCACATCCATTGCTTTGTCCAATCCACAGTTACCACAGCTGGTTCGGCTCCCGTTCCCCATCTCTGATAGCTTTTCTGGGGAAATATATGCCCTGTGGAGCGAAAAAAGGTGGTTCCTTCTTAAAAAAGCAGATTTTATAGTCAGGTAAAGTGTGCACATAGATGCTTGTCAAATATTCTGCAGCTGCTCCCTCCGCAAGTAATTTCCCCACAGTTCCTCAGCCAGCGTAAACTCTCCATCCATCGTATCCAGAAGGTGCCAGTACCAGATTGCAACTTCCTTGTTTCCCGAAGGTTTTGTTACCAGTTGCTCTTCTAAAATGTTACCTTCGCTGCGTGTCAATTTTCTACTCCCAGCTTTTTAGTTGTAGAAATGTAAACTTTGAGAGGGTGTCCTTCATCAGCCCATTAAGATCTTGTCAGGGTAGCAAATTTCCATCCCTGGTCAGATCCCCCCAGATTTTTAAGTTAGCCTTTTTTAATGGGCACCGCCAGTTTGTCATCAAGGCACTGTGGAGTCCCTGGTGAGTCCCAAACTGGAGCAAAGTGAGAATAATAGTCCAATTTCAAAAGGCGTCTAATGTGATACCACATTTTCGCCATCGACTGTAGCACCTTCAGTTTAATTTTCTTAAACAATTTAGAGTCTCCGAATTTAAAAAGGAAGCCATCTATATCTACTCTGGATACTTTTAACATCACTGAAAACATGAAACCTATTATAGAACCATCTGGTATCTTTGCGAGCATTCTAGAATTTTTTAATTGGAAGGCCCATGCGTAGTATTGTATGTCTGGCAGTGGTAAACCTCCCTTCTCCCTTCTCCTCTGTAGCTTTTTCCAGGAGATCCTGATCCCTTTGTTAGCCCAAATGAATGAATTTATGGCCTGTTGAATTTTATGTCTGGTGGTATTATCAAAATGAAAAGGTTTGGAATTGAATATAAACGTAATCTTAGGTGATATAGTCATCTTAACCAAACTATCTCTTCCTAAGATCGTTAACGGGAGTTGTACCCAGCTCTTCATTAAGTGAACGATCTCCTTAAACACCCTCCTCAGAATCATTTCTGCAATTTCATTAATGTCTTGAACTATCCTTAAGCCAAGATATCTCATTTCACTTTTAATCAGCAGATTACTGCTTACTTGATTCCATAACATGATTTCTGTTTTATGCTCTTTAACTGAGTACCCCGACACCTCTCCAAATTCTGATGCTATACATAAGATGGTGGGTAAGGCTGTGTTCAGATCAGATGAATACACAATTAGGTCGTCGGCATATAACGCAACATTTCTAACCCAATCCCACTGCTGAAAGGGGGAAATGTCACTTGCGTTTCTAAGTCTGGAGGCCAAGGGCTCCATATAAAAGTTAAACAGGACAGGAGAGAGGGGGCAACCCTGTCTTGTGCCCTTAAGTATTTTAAAAGGAGATGATAACTTCCCATTCACCAAGACCCTTGCTACAGGTTCCTGATATAAGAGCTGTATAGCTCTACAGAATTTGTCCCCAAAGTTGTATCTTTTCAATACAGCGAATAGTCAATCTCACCTTATCAAAAGCTTTTGAGGCAGGTTAAATTTCTCTTGAATGAAGCTTATTCTCAAGCAATTGCTAGCCTCTTAAAATTTCTGAACAGAGCAGGTAATAAAATCAGGACCACAGCACTTGTTCTAGTCTACTCAAGTGTGACTGCCTCATTGTAAACTGCTCGAATACAAAACAATAAGGCTGAGCAGCAAACAATGAATTGCTAACTCCACATGTTGGCACAGGTGGCTTCAAAATGAGTAGCTTTTATACTCAAAACAGCAATATAAACTGTCTGATAGCTTAAAGGAACATAACTGTTAAAGACTCTCCATTGCTTGGTTTCAACTTTTGGTCTTTTTAGTAGTGTTAGTAACTAATTGCGATTGCACCTTGGGGCTTCTAGAGAGTTGAATAGAAACTATGGGCCTTATTTATGATGCCTTGTGACACTTTTGCACCACACTCACATCATAGCACTCCCCCCTGCATTGCTGGAGTTGCGTCACGCTTCCAACCCAACTCCAGCAATCCGTCAGTTTTGTGCTGACAGATACATCAGTAACACTGACGTATCTGTCATTCCTTCCGACACGATGTGTCATACAGTAAATATGACGCATCAATCATGTCACAAGGAGGGCGCAGTGAAAACTGTTGCTTCTCTGTTTTCACGCAGCGATGTGACAGTTATCAGAAATTAGGCCCTTTTAGGTTACCTTCTTGTTCATTGTATAGCAAAAACATGAATAATTCACAGGGATAAATAGAAGGCTGCTAAGCAATCACAGATATTTTAATTTGGATTAATATTAGATATTCGACGTGGATCTGCAAGAACCATTACCTATCCTCTCAATTTTGAAACTCAGTCTAAGACATAATCTGAACAGCACTTTCAGCAACCAGTTAATATTCAAATATTTATTGCACTTGCCATTTTTAAATTTCTTAACACTTTAGTTCGTGCTCTCGGGTATACTTGTTATGTCAACTATGTAGATTTGTCAATGGCAATGCTAGGCCATTAATGTTAACTCAAGAAGCTCTACATTTTTGTAAATTGCCACCAAGAAAAATACTGTAAACAGATTAGACTATTTTAGGACATACAATTTCTATGAGTCCGTCAAAATCTGTAATGCATATATACGCACAATTAAGGCGTAAAGCCTGTCACTAGCTTTTGTTGCTCTCTAAATGCTAAAAGTCTATGGCATTAGCTTGTTGAATTTTAATAATGTTATCAGCTTACTTTATCTCATGCCTTTTACGCATTGACTGCTCTACACAACATGTTGTTGTTTATTAGCACAAATCCAATAAATTCTGAGATTTTTAACACAACCAGAATCCAAAACTGGATAATACCCTTACAGTAATGCTACAACAATGCACAACAGATGGATCCAAATTGGAAACTGAAATTACAAACTTCAAAGTTGGACAAAAATCTAATTCTGGAAGTACGTTTACGTTTACTACTTCTGCAATCATCTTTCATGACATAATTATTAAAACTTCTGGACACTACACTGTCTAATTAAAGAGTGAAACTGGATGGACGGAATGTAATGACATCAACTCAAAATTCAGGCCAAAACTTTCTTCCAAGATAACAAACTCTTCTCTTTTCTTTCTTCAACCAAATTACTAAAGAGAAATTCTGGATAAAAGAAATGGTATACGGTATTTCTCTACATAGTTCATCAGTCTTTTAAGCATTAGTCAGCCTATTTGGGGGAATGTCTTTAAAAACAACTTCAAAATTCTCCAGTCCTTTTATCTTCTACAAAGGACTTGATACCACATCTAAATACTACATTGTCTAATTAAAGTCTGAAACTGAATGGGTAAAATCCAAATACAGCAGCCTTTTAGTCAAAATCAAAAACCACCTTCAAAACTAAATAAGTGACACCTTTTGGGGGCATATTATCAAGCAGCATCGATAATTATCGTTGCCCGCTCTTAGCGTGAGGATTTTTATTGCTGGCTATCGCTGGAAATTATCGCTATGCTAGCGCTGTATTAACAACGCATAGCACAATGGCGATAATTTTTCCAGCAATAGCGGTGTTTTCCATGGAACATCGCTGGTTTTCTAGCGATGTTCCATGGAAAACAGCAATATCCTTGATGATAGGGCCTGTGGTCTTAGCCACACAATCCACCCCCCATGTTAGGTATGCCTTAGTCAGGAAGTTAACAGATGTTAAATTCCTGCGTTAAGGCATTCTTAACGCGATTTCAAATATTGCTACCCCTCGTTGATAATATCGCGAAGCTGCCTTCACGATATTATCCCATGTTGTTTTCACAGCCATGCCTCCTTTGCATCTCATTATCGATGCGAGGCAAGGCGTGTGAAAAAATTATCACTGCTTTACACCTGAAAACGGACGCTAAAGCGGCAATAATTTTATCTCGGCCCCTTGATAATATGCCCTGTGTTTCTTTGACCAAACTTCTACATACTACTTGTGGAAAAATACTACTGTGTGGGACTTTGCCTACCTGGATCCTCAGAAGTTTAAACATCATTTGGCCTACCAGGGTTGATGTTTTCAAGAGGATTTCCAAAATTGGAGAGCAGTTTAAATGTAATTGCAGTATTGTAGAAGACATAATAGTTTAAACAATATTTATTACATAGGTTTGTTTAGATTAGTGTAGCAGTTCCAGATAAAACAACTGATTTATGAATTGTAGTGAGGGCAATGCGGAGTGTCATTTATTTATAGTTTTCGTTTTGTTCTCTACAAGGCATTGATTATTTTTTCCCACTGTTCGAGAATGATGCTTCACACAGACCATCATTTTTGGTGTAGAAGTGTGAAATCTGAGAACAGTAAAAAAGGGGAAATTATATTTTTACGATATTGTGATACAATGTCACAGTGCATGTGGTACAATGTTACAGTGTAACCAATGTGCATTGTTATATGTCTGTAATTCTGAACATGAAATACTGATATCTTTATGTTCTTTTTCTTTTTCAATAGCAGCTGTAGGTGAACATTGTTAGATGTCTCAAAACACTTTTTCTACCACCGAAAAATTGTTAAGAGCTATCCATAGAGAGTGTTAAACATAAAGTGCTCTTGCCATAGTTTCCCATTTGTTTCTTTTATCTATTTTGTAAATAAAACTTTCATTGTAATACAGCAGATTTACAGTCCGTCACACAACTACTCACTTAATCATTCAGGCACTTATTCATGCAGACACTCACACAACCAGTCATTTACCCATACGGCCTCTCACACAAGCAGTCACTCAGTCAACCAACCACTCACATACCTAAATATTTCACTCATAGGATATATCATATCCTACTCATTCACTCGGATAGCCACTGACACTTCCATTCACTCACTGATACTCCACTGATGTGCCCTCTCAGTCACTGATATAGCCTCTCACATACCTACTCACTCACCAATGCAGTCAGTATCATACCCACTCATGCACCCATATAGCTACTGACTCACTCACCAAGGAAGCCAGTCAGACAGCTCCTTATAGACAATACAGCTACTCACATGTGCACTCAAAGAACCATGCAGCCACTTACACAACCACTAACTCACTCATACAGCCACTCACACTAGCACTCACTCACCCATACAGCCACTCACACAGGTACTCACTTTCCCATAAAGCCACTCAGATATGCAGTTACTCACCCATATAGCCACTAATAATTTCACTCTCTTACTCATACAGCCACTCACATAACCATTCAGTCACTCACCCATACAGCCACTCACACAACTACTCACTCTCCCATATGGCTGCTTACACACCCACTCTCTCACTCATGCAGTCACTTCCACACTATTTCACATACCCACACAGCCACTTACACAAGCAGTCACTCAGTCATACAGCCATCACATACCTACTATTTCACTCACAGAGTATATTACACCCCCACTCATTAATTCAAACTTCCACTGACACTCCCATTCACTCACCGATACAGCCCCTCATGTACCCACTCATTCAATAATGCAGTCAGTCTCACACCCACTCACTCACCCATACAGCCATGACTCACTTGCCAATGCAGCCAATCACATAGCTGCTTACTGACAATACAGCCACTCACATATGCACTCACAGACCAATGTAGCCACTTACACAGCCACTCACTCTCATACAGCTGCTCACACACCCACACACTCACTCATATAGTCACTTTGTGCTAGAAGCACTCTTGTGGTCTGACACCCTGTGATGATCTTTGACTACCATTATTTTAAATGACTTTGGTGTGTTATTTTATCCTAGCCTGAATGTACAACGTCCTGCATATGCCTTGTTTTTCTTAAAAGTTTCTTTCCTGCAATCTTGCAGTCTTTCAGTGGGAGCTGTCACGAAGTTAGACAGCCTTGCCAAGAACAGAACGTGTGGGATGTACATTTGAAAGCATGAGAGAGAGAGAGGTGTGGAATGTACTTTTTGCTCTCAAAGTGCAGTGTTACAAGCAGTGGTGCACAAATGTGCACTATGTTGTACATTGAGAGATTAAGTATGTGCTGCTATAAGCAGTGGTGCACAAATGTGCACTGTGTTGTACCCTGGGAGGAATTATTAATTTCTTACTATTGGCTTTGGCATGACCTCATGTCATCCTGAATTCTGCCTCTGTCTGGCTTGAGCTTTTTCTGTGCGTACAGACATGCTTGCAAGTTGTTTGGGTTAATCACGTTCAAGGATTGTTTTTGTGAGAGATTGCTTAATGTACCCTTTAAGGATTTTGTGAGCTTCGTTAAGATAAAGGCTGGAACATGCAAGAATGTAGAGGGAACGTGGGAACTTCTTCCGGCCATGGAATGCTTTCTCAGAAGCTGGCCAGTTCCAGTAAGATTCCTTTGGAGTGGGGAGGAAGACTCTCGAACCTTCTAGTGTGTGTTTTGAGACTATAATGCTGAGGTTTGTTGGCAGCTGAGTTGGGAGCTCACTTACAGAGTAGACGTACTGCTGTAAGACAAACGGAACTTGAGTCCCGGTTGAGAGTCCAAACCAGCTGTGAACAGGCCCCCCAGGGAGAATTGGCAAGGATGTTGAGTGAACGATCGGGTGAGGTAACTTGTTTCTGACTAGTGCCATTGTGATGCGTGGTTCCAGTGGCTGTGGTTATTTGAGGTGTTTGAGTTTTGATTATTGCAATTGTGATGTGTGGCCAGTGGCTTTGATCATTTGAGGTGTTTTTTTGGTGATTCAGTACATATATCTTTCAGATCTCTTGCAGGACGTCCGTTATATTCACTTGAGTCTTATCTCATACTATTAGCTGCTTGTTTATTCATTAGTATTATTCATGCATTTAACTGTTGCATTTACCAAGTGTGTTATTAATGCATGCATATAAATATATATATCTCTGTATGTACATTATGGCATCTGGGAAAGCCTTTCTGTTAGAGAGCATTGTATAAATAAATGTGGGAGATTCTGTATTATCTGAAAGGCAAAGCCAGACAGTCACTCACATACCATCTCACACACCCATACAGCTACTCACACACCCACACTCTCACCCATACTGCCACTGACATAACCACGTACTCTCTCATATTTCTATTCACACACACAGACACACACACACACACACCCTCCCTCAACCAAACAGCCACTCAAACAGGCAGCAACTCACCCATACAGCTACTCATGTACCCTCTCACTCACTCATACAGGCACTCACACACTCACTCACTCATACAAAACATTGTAACCAGAAACACAAAAACAGTGCAAAAACTGCGATAAATTCGAAAAGAAATTAGCATTTATTTTGTCTTGCTGGTTCTAAGATGGCTTCAACTGACTGCTCACCAGCTGTCAGCTTAGTGTTACAGTCAAAGGAATTTTTTTTCTACACCTTCTAATCCAAGTGCAATTTGTGCACAATGTCTCTCTACTTTGGATGGCAGTCTCTCCCCATAAACAGGAGGTGCAGCCCTGGATGTAGATGGCCCCTCTCCAGAGGAAATTTCAAACGACCAACAATCAGTACCTGGTTACCAGGAGCAGGCAAAAAAGCAAATACTCATGTTCAATCTCTCTTCTACCTTGCTTGAATCGTTCATTGATTCCTTACTTTTTAACTAATTGTCAAATGTACCACACATAAAAGTTAAAATGTTTGCACTTTTTCAAAATATCATGGCATTCTTCCATAAGATACTTCTGTGGATTTGTTTTGCTGACAATGATCTCTCTGACTATGTCTCACAAAACCTTTCAGGCTTATCACCCCATTCCACCTTCACCCCTACCTTAGACCAGGTTGGACCAGAAGTTACCATCTTTGAAAATGTGGTATATCAACACCTTAAATCAGCGATCCATTACATCCTTACGTCCATCTTCCAATCTTGATCAGGCAGAGCTGTTAGCTCTTACAAATCTGAGTGATAACAAAGCATTGATGATAAAAAACTGTGACAAAGGAGAGATTATCATTATCATGGATATCACCTTGCATGTGATAAAAATGCATGACTTATTAAGTAAACAAGAATATTGAATGTTAGTTCATGTTGACGCACACAAAGAGTAACCAAATAAATGAATCACCCTGCGCCAAGGAACTCTAGCCCGTGATGATATTTGTTATAAAGAACACAAATATTTAAACATCAGTCACCCCATGATGGCCAGTAAATATGGCATACCTAAAGTACACAAGAATACCCTTGAAACCCCTTATCGACCTACAGTGACCGTTTTTGGCTCCGTCACTGAGCCACTTTCTAAATATGTCAATTCCATCTTATGACCTCATGTGCCCAAAATCAAGTCATATATCCAGGACACTACATAAAGCATCAGCACACTAGAAGGCTTAGCCTATAATGCCCCCCCATGAGGCTTTGGTGACATTAGATATTGAAGCCCTGTAAAGTAATATACCACAGACAGAGGCGGCTGAGGTAGTGCATTAATTTATGGATGAAAAACTAATTGTGGGCCCAAGAGCTTTCATTCTTAGTGTTTGCACATTGTACTGGAAATGCCTTTGAATTTGGTGGCCAGTTGCATAAATAAATCAAATTCATTAGCATTGGCCGATCCTGTGCTTCCACAGTAGCGAACATCTAAATGGCCAAATTTGAGTGCATATTTATTCACAATGTGGTGGACCCCTTTATTGAGTCTGTGACCCTTGAGCTCGGTATATTGATGACATTTTCTTCATAAGGTTAGGTGCACATGAGCAGCGGAACAAATTCCTCATCTGGTTGAATCTCTGTGATCCCAATATGAAATTTACAGCCCATATGAGTCAAAGTCAAGTTGAATTTCTGGATATACTTATTCAACACAACAGTCAGCTTGAAGTAGACCACTATGTGAAACCAACTGCAAGGAACACCTTACTTCATTTTTAACAGTTTTCATCCAAGATCCCAAAAGCAGAGTATTCCATTCGGATAATTTCAGCACCTCACAATAAACTGTGCCAACCTCCAAGATTATGACACTAGAGTCACTGCTATGAAGGACAAATTTATCACAAGAAGCAACCCCAAAAGACTAGTCACAAAGCATACAAAAGAGTCAGATATTATGACAGGGACTATTTGTTGTTTAACCAGCAACGTTTAACTGACACCAAGCTATTGTGCTGGTGATCGAGAGTGGGGGTGGTTATATACTTCAGGCCCTTTCTTTTACCTCAGAATCATGTCTATGTTGATTGAGATAAGGATTCATCTAAAATCTTGAGCCGTAAGCTGCAGTTCCATTTCCCACCATGATGTTCTTTAGTTATGTTCTACCCATTCCTCATCTAGCCTTGATTGACCCAAGGGGAGAAAATAGGGAATTAGCGCTCAGAAGATGTGAGGCAAAATGGATTTTACGTCTACAGAGATTTGAAAATGGCCTTAACACAGATCAGGAACTTCACTATTTCTTAGGTGAGAGGTAAAATGGACAACAGAAAATGTTATCATGGATATAGACACAATAAGGTTTCTGACCTCTATATTACAGTAATGTATGGCAGACATGGACCCACTGACGTACTGTTTGAGTATAGATTTCTACAACACCTACAATAGTGTCCTGAGATTTGAATGGGTTTTGGTTCAGACAATAACTATTGTATAAAAGTGACTACTGTGTATGAACATATATGACTTGTATAAGAAGATACATGATTTGTGTGATACATAGGGGCTTATTAGGATGTCCACCCACCTAGTGGTGCAGGGACCGGCCGGCAGTGGTGCGGCGGTCCCGCACCTGCAATTAGGATGCCACCGTGGCAGTGGCATCCTCTATTTCCAGCATTGTGGCGGGCGGTGCTCACAGCACCGTTATTCTGGGAATGCACGCTGTGCATTGTCATGCACAAGGTGACAGACACCGCATGTGCCTGTCACCTTGTCCAGGATAATGTAGGGGGGTACCTGTGCACCCCCACCACCCCAATACCCTGGGGGCCCGTAACGGGCCCACGAAAGCAAAATCCGCATGCCTTTCGGAAAGGCCACTTCCTGCACCCATGCTAATATGGACGGCGGTGTCTAGACCCTTTTCCGCCCTATCAACTGGTTGACCGGCAGAAAACCGGCAGACGGTCTTTCCGTCTGCCGGGGTCCACCGCAATACTAATATGGTGGGGGAAATGGGTGGCGGGTGAGGTATGATGGCGGTGGCGATCTGCCGTACATCATAATAGACCCCTTAGGGATGACTTTTGTAGATGTCTCCAGAGACACTGATTAAAGTGGTAATAGCAACACTGGATTGCTTAATGGGGGTAGCATTTTAGTATACTATTGATCATGGCATGCTCAAAATCAATAATTTTTTTCTGAGGGAAATAATTATTGGTTTTATTGGTTGCAGGTGCAGGACTGCAGCACCACTGGTGGCCGGTCCCAGCACCGCTAGGGTGGCGGGCAGACTAAAGTCCGCCCGCAATCCTGGTAGGCCCCTAAATGTTGAGTATGCTACAGACAGTACCTTTGCTAATCAAGTAAAAAAATTTATTGCACTGGCTTATGTTCCAGTAATGGAGGTAGCAGAGCACTACAATATCCTAATTGAAATTCCTTACTACAAAAGACATGAAGAAAAACTAACCCCACTTTGGATTACTTTGAGGATACCTGGGTAGGAAGACTCCACAGATCAGGGCACAGAAGACTACCCAATTCCACATTCCATGGTGGAATGTCTACTTAAGCACCTTAAATAAAACAAGGAAAAACCAACAATGCTGTTGAAGGATGGCATAATGCATTCCAGTCAACAACAGGAAGAGGGATACCTACCCTACGTAAATTACTACACGCCTTACAAAAGGAACAAAGTTACCAGGAACATAGGATGGAACAATCAGTAACTCAAATAGGCCCTAAACTCACAAAACAAACCAAAAAAATGTACGACTTACTGCAAAGTCAAGTAACACTATACCCAACAACTAGAGGCCTAGAATATCTGTCACTAATAGCAAAACAATTCTTAAAAAAACATAGCTTAAATCAATAGAAAAAGACTTTGCTATAAACACATTTGGTAACTGTCCACATATCTTTGCTTATTTTGTTTAAATATAAATAATATGTCTTGTTCATAAACAATCAGAATAGATAATATGCAGGTGGTTTGTTGTCTTGTCTTCAGGTGTTGTATTTTATTTCATCTTCTTCTTTCAGCCTTAGCCAACACGTGTTTCGTCATTTCTGTGAGATATCCATACGACTTCATCAGTACTAAAAGTAATGCAGATACCAACGTTGTACTAGAGTATTCTGATACTGTTTATATAACAGGAGTACAGTACATGTTCTTACACAGGTTAAGGTACTTAAAGCACCCTCATACTTAAAGTGTGTCTTGGTTACCATTGTAACGTGGAAACCCATGTCAGTTTAAATGGCTATAATCATGTAACACACTGTGCAAGACTAATAAAAAGTCAGCTGCAGAGTGAAAAAGCAGGACTTGCATAGAGCTGAAGCATGTGAATAAAGATACCACAATATGTGACAAACTATGCAGCGATTGTGAGTTATACTTGTGTCATCCCTGCTGCCCAGATTTAAAAGTGAAGAACAGTTATATCTGTGTCCTGAATAGATATGCAGAAAATAACACCTCTCTGAGTCAGCTCAATCAGAATGCATATTGTACCTGTTATTTTGTAGAGGTCCAGTGGTTAGACCTATGTTCAACAAGAGAAATTGCGACAATAGACTGATAATTATTAGGGTAAAGCCCCTTGACCATGAATTAGTGTGTAAGGATAGTGTTAGGTATTGTGACGCTTACCTTCTGTCAGCACAGGAGGTCAGGTGTTCCAGTTCTTCTAGGTATATATAAAATTAAGTGTAGAGTAGTCACTGTATGAAGTGATTCGAAATCAAGGAACAGTATTCCCTCTGTGTGAGTAGAACGTAGTATGCATAAATATCAGGCATTCACCAAATTGAAAATCATATAACCGTCACACGCAGTAGGGTACTTATCCAATGATGCTGACAAGATGTATATCTTAGTCATAAGATGAGATCGTTATCAGAGAATTATGCTGCCAACTATGTATGGCTCAGAATAACAGATCCCCGTGGAAACAAAGAAGGCACAATATTATGAATGCCGTTTTGAAAATAAGTGGATTGACCCTAATAGTCATACCAATTGGCAGATATATGGAGTCCTGAGTGAGCTGATTCAATCATAAAAATCATAAAAACGGAGTGCTTATAAGCTGTAAGTTGAGCCGGGATTAATAGAAAATTATATGTGGTGTGACAAATGTTTTGCTTATTAACTTTCATTTACAGAAGGGCAGTAAAATGAACTACCGGGCTGGCCGGTAAAAAAAAACTAAGGTTGGTCAAGGCTTGACAGACAATATTTATGCAGCACATAGGGGAAACCTTATAATATGGTTATGAGCGGGAGAGTCTACAGACTCACCTGACTCAGATAGCTTGGCAGTTAAGCTCTAACAGCATTAGAGAAACCCTTACCTGGTGCCACAAGTGTTCAGATCCGCATGTTGCCTATGAGGACGACGGCTCACAGCAGTATGTGCCAGAACAAGGTAGAAGAAGGACTGCGCGTGAAGGTTAGCTAGAGGCCCAAAATGGAAGCACCTGGTGGGCTAGTTGGCCCCCAGGGTCCCTCAGGATTGAAAGGGAATTATTTCCCCAACTTAAAATGTGCCACAGGGCGTGTTTGCACATGTCACCTCAGGCCCCGTCCCCTCCATTCACCACTGTGTAAACGCGCCCTGTGGCCGTTCTAAGTTGAGAGATTAAGTCCCCTTGAATCCTAAGGGTCCCTAGGGTCAAACTAGACCACTAGGTACCTCCAGTAAGCGCCACAGAACTGCCTAGCAGAGAGGTGTAAAAAGGGGCGTGGCCTCAGAACACTTGTCTGCAACGCAGCTCCCTGGCACACACTCGAGATACCTGTTGGGCTAGTTGGCCCTCAGGGTCCCTCAGTATTGAAGGGGAATTAATTCCCCAACTTATAACTCACCAGGGGGTGTGTTTGCAAAGTGCTGCAAGGAGGGGGCGTGGCCTCCGGCGCGATGACAGTCTTTTATTTATTTATTTTTTTAAGAAGGGGGCTGTGTAGTCCCCCTTCTTTTTCTAATTGACCCCATCCCCCAGGGTCAGCCCCCTAATTCTTTTTTTTAGAAAAAAAAAATTTGGAAGGGGGCCACGTGGCCCCCCTCCTGAGGCCTTAATTGGCCCCGGGAACCCCAACCGCCGGGGCATGGCCTTTTTTAAAAACAATTCTTTGAGGGCTGCGTTGCCCCCCTCCTCAGGCCACTTATGGCCCCAGGGACCCCATCCCCCGGGGCCGGCCTTTGTTTTTTATTATTATTTTTTTAAATATATTTATAGAAACACCTAGGACATGCTGGACCAACCATACGTACCTATCACCATGACGATTTGCGTGATATTCATTAAAAGGCGACTATGCATACAATGAATCCACATGGAATGTATTTACACCGCTAGTAAAGCTCTGACGTGTCTGTCGCCCTACCGTGCCTAATCCCAGCGCTCCCGCCGGTGGGTACTCTCCAAGTAGACACCCTTGTTGTTTATTTATACAAACATGGGTAGCTATTGACGGGCACATTTAATACACATGCACTCCAAGCCATTCAAAGGGGATTTGACAAAAATTCGACCAAAACTATGCAAGAAACCCTTCTCACGGTTGATAAAACACACATCCACCGCCGGATGTGTAATACTTTTTATTTTACTCTCCAGAAAGGAGACGAACATCACTTGAGAATCACAGCGTGCTCTTCGCTGAGCCAAATGCTGTGTTACACCCACCAGTACCTGCCGAGTGCCACACACCTCTGTGTTGTATTCCACCAGCTAGTGCGTATGCTATGACACTCTCTAGCCCATGTGCACTGTAACACCACCCCGTGATTATGTCATGCCACACTTGCCTTCGCACGAGTTATATGTCCCCATCTAACGTGCCTTCCTCGATGCCTATGTTATAACGCACAGCGCTATGCCATACATATTACAATCTGGGATCCATATCTTTGTCACAGTGCATATGCAACGTTACACTCCCCAGCACATATTTTATATTACAACTTTAGAGACTAGTTAGGTTACACAACACTGCCCTGTGCATATTATACTCCAAGGTGCATATCACATAGCACTCACTAGTGCCTGTGTTATCTCGTGCTCTCCAATGAATCTGTCATTGAGCACAATGTATTGCATATCATATTTCACCACCTGGTTCATCTTATATCACACTTTTGGTGTATAGTTTATACCATACACTATATCTAGTTTTCATTTTCAATCGTGCTCTCAGGACTATATTCTTTATAACACTGCGTTCAGCTACCCTTTTCACGGGTATTACATTTTGCGATGGGGTGGAGGGTCAGGGGGTGTTTCTGCCAAGTGAGCACGGAGTCACAGTCACAAACGTCCTCTTCTTCCTGAATAAAAGTGAGATTATGACCCCCTACCACCTTCCCTCCATGGTCTGTGTGTATGCCATCATAGTCTCACTGTTGCTCTCCATGGTGTGTCTTGCTTCTAGTGCCCATCCTGCCTGACCTCCATGGTCATCTTGCTGCTCCTGCCCGGCCCCCTTGCCCCCAGCCCTCTGTTTCCATGTGCACACCCCTATTCCCTCCCTCCTGGCTGGTCTGTTCCATTGTAATGCCCCTGATCCGTCCCTCCTTCCCTTTATGGTCTGTTATGTTGCAGCTTTCTCTCCTGTCTGTCCATTATGGTCAGCTAGCTACCATTGCCTCTTTCCCCTCTCTTCTCTGTTGTCCATGTGCATGGTTCAGTCCCCTCCCTATTGCTTTCTATGGATTGTTGTGCTGCACTCCCATCCTGCATGCCCTGTGTGGTGTATTGTGCTGCTGCAAACCCTGATGCCTGCCCTGTAGGGTCAGTTTGGTGCACCTCTCCATGTCCCTCCTGTCCTCTGTTATCCGAGTCCATGTCCCTACGCCAATTCCTCCTGCCTTCCATGATCCAGTCAGTCAGAATATCTTTATTCGACTTATTACAAGTCATACAAAGAACGCCTACTATACATCTATTTACATTTCCCACACAAAAAAACCTAATAAACAAACAGAAGAAAAATTTTAGACATGGATAAAATATTTCTATACAAATCTATCACGTAAACATGCTCAAACAACAAGAGAAGTTTTAAAGTAAGCTATGGCTAACAGGTTTCGCCCGCATTGCGGCTACCAGAAAGTTTGCCATACAAAAAGTAACATGTATGTTAGGTAGTAGTTGTAGAAAGAGCAGGGCTGGTCTTACTTGGACAAAACCAGCTTTTTTCAAAATAGGCAACAAATATTTCTTTCTCTGCTCATGGTATATACTACAAAACATAACAAAGTGCAGAGTATCCTGCACCGAAAAATTGTCGCAGCAGCACGGTGGGGCCTGCTCAGGCTTCTGCCAGGTCTTAAATGAACCTAGATAAAAATGTATCAAATTAAATCGGAACTTTGATAATAAAAACCTGTGATATGGGAATGTGACAAAGTTCAAGTAGGGGGCGAGTGAGGGTGTACAAACCAGGAGGTTATGTGCCCTTACTGCGGGTTTCAACACTTCGAGATCCTCCCTCCGTGCTTCCTGCCTATCCCTAAATAACTCTTTGATGGTTACTATGTCCTGTCTCCTAATATTTTCCGGAGATGAAAAAAGATCTGGGCGACCCAGATCTGCAAGGGTTTTAGCTACATATGCCAACCAAGGGATACTGGTGTATTTATCCAAGGATAAGACATCGTGCAAAATCTTGTGGTTCAGAGGTAGGTCATCATTTGTCCACAATTTCAGCCACAAAGTTAGCGGAGCAAGACTCAGGGTATCAGACAGATAGGGCAGACCCACCTCCTTATGGATGGAATACGTTGGGGTGGATTGCGGGACTGAGAGCAAGGATCTAATGAATCTATTTTCTGCTCTCTGAATTGGATCCAGGTTTACGTAACCCCACAGTTGGGAACCATAGGCCGCTATGGCCACTGGTTTGCTCTTGTAGATTTTCAGAAGGGCTTGCATGGGCCTAGCCCCTAGCTTCCCAGCAAAGCCCAAAACCGCTGAGGAGGATCTTATTACCGCCAATCTTTTTGCTCTTATCTGAGGGCCCCAAGTTCCTTTCTGGTCAAATATTACCCCCAAATATGGAAATGTGGACACGTTGGTGACAGGGACTCCCCTGCAAAAAAATGTTTTGTGTCTTTTTTTGTTGCATTCACGCCCCATGACCATCGTGTGTGATTTAGAGGCATTGACCTTAAGGTCCAGCATCTCCATGAAGCTACCAAAAGCGTCCAGGAGATGCTGTAGGCCTACCCCAGTGCGGGCTATCAGCACTGCATCGTCCGCATACAGGAGCGCTGGAATTTTGACATCTCCTGCATGCGGAACGTCGGCTGCCTGTCCCTGCAGGTGACTGCCCAGCCTGTTGATGTAGATGGTGAATAATACAGGGGCTAGAATACAGCCTTGCCGCACCCCCTTAAGGGATTTAAACAGGGGGGTACGTCTGCCATCATTTGTGACTCGGACAGCTGCAAAAAGCTCCTGGTGCAGTTTAGCCATAAACACAACCAAAGACTCATCAATGCCCATCTCCAACAATAACTGCCACAATTTCGACCTATTCACCAGATCAAAGGCAGAGGAGAGGTCCATAAATGCAAGGAACATGGAGCCCTCCTTTGCCACTGTATATTTAGAAATTAATAGATGTAAGTTTATACATTGTTCGATCGTCCCCTTTTTTTCTCTGAATCCATATTGTAGTTCAGACAACCCTCCACGGCTCTCAACGTTGTCATTAAGTCTGGCTAGAAGAACTCTGCCTAATATTTTTACCGTTGAGTCCAAAAGAGATATGGGCCTATAGGAGGCGGGATCATCTCGCTGGCCTTTATTTTTATAGATAGGGACTATGGTGGATGTGGCCCAAGAACTGGGTACATGGTTGTTGGCTGCGTTAAACACTTTCGACAATACCGCCGACCACAATTTGGGAGAGTACATGAAAAAATCAGCGGGAACACCGTCAGGGCCGGGAGCTTTATGTCTTGTTGTAGCCATCAGGGCTTTTTCTACTTCTTCGGGGTTGAAGACCAACGGGTCTGCCACTATAGCAGGTACTGAAACATCTGCAGTTCCTTTGGACCCACCCTCATATACATTTTTGAAGTGGTTTAGCCATTTGTCGTCGGTGATCACACAGTCCATAAGAGCATTATTGTCTTCAGAAAATAACGGTTGTCTAATGATCTCCCAGAATCTTTTACTGTCCTTCAGTACTGCAGCTGAGAGGAGATTTTCCCATGCTTCGCGTTTAAGGGATTCTTTGCGGTTCTTAATGGCAACCTTGTAGCGTTTCCTTAATCTAACAATATCCTCCCCAGCCCTGGGAGAGGTTTTTAACGCTGTCAACAATGCTCTGTGCGCTTTTGAACAAGCAGAATCAAACCAACGTTTTGTTCCAGAAAATCCTTTTTTTGGCTTGACTAAAAGATCCTTAGCCACCTGGCCACAAATTTCCTCAAAAGCCTCTATAATTTCTTTACCTTGCGCCCCCGATTTTTGACAGATGGCCACTTTGTCCTTTATTTTTGGAAAATTTATTTCATAGAAATTATCCGGGATCACTTTGGCCCATTTCAGTCGTCTGTCTTGGTCGCAGGGTTTCAGGGGGTGTGCTGGTTTAAGTACTTTTGGCGGTGCTCCCATCTGGCCACCCCAGGCCACTTCAAGTAGTACAGGGTTGTGGTCACTGTAGGGTATTATGACTGTACAATAGACCATAGACCGGTTTAAAATACCTTGTGAAACAAAGATGTAGTCTATCACTGAGCCATGGTGACTGCCAATGTAGGTTGGCGCCCTAACGCCCTTATCGGGTTCATAAAGGTCATGGTTTGCTAATAATTCTTCTAACTCAAGCCCCTCTGTAGAGTGTTCAAAGTGGGGGCCCCGAGGGGCCTCCTCGCCCCCCTCAGTTACATTGTCACCTCTTCCCATACAACCCAGGTTACATAGATGAATATTAAAATCTCCTAATAGGATAAACTCATAAACTAAATAGATATTCTGAGACACTTTATTTAAGATATTATCTAGGTTAGCGACATTACTCCCACTGTGTTCGCTGTTCCTAGAGTTGTAAAAATTAATATATATCGTCCTACAATTGTTACTAGTCGTCCTTTCAACCATTAGGATGTTTACGGAATCTGTATTTATCTGCCTATAGGTGCCCTTCAGATCTAGAGAAAACATAATGGCCAAACCTCCTTTAGCTCTGCCCATGCGGCTAGGGACTGCAGGGATAGAGAAGCAGGTGAATCCATCCCACCAGAAATTAGCCGATATGTCCCACGTTTCTTGCAGGGCAATTATATGTTGCTTAGAAATAAAGCTCACACATGCTTTGTCCTGTCGTTTTGCAGATGAGCCAGCTATGTTCCATGTTATAATTTTACAGGCGTTGGTAGGTAACCTCAGCTCTTTTTCCCCCAACAAACACCCCTCAGCTAAGCTTAAGGATCTGACCGCCTTGTTCTGAGCTACCTCAGGTGCGTTCTGTGTTGGAACGATGTTCAGGGTTGACGCTATGCAACCCTCCCCCTGGTATGATAGCCCAGGGTTGTCCAACGGGACATAACTCTCAGGTGTTTCATAAAATGTAAGCAGGCGGAGACCGTCATTGGTGTAACACTGGCTAAGGTTTATTTCGGGTCTAGTTATGGACTCACTTGCTCGGACATTGCAAGGTTTAAGTCAATCGCAGTTGTTTAGATCCGCTAAGGGAGCATACCTATTCCCCAATCCGCCCCCCCAATCAAAAGGGGTAGCTGCCTGACCTTGACCCATAGCTGCGATGTTCCACATAGGTAAAGGGGTATTTGGGCGTATCGGAAAGTAATCGTTTCTCGCCCATGGTACAAACCTATTGATTCGCCCAATGGGATCTTGGCCCATCCAACCCGGGCCCCAACCATTAACGGCAGGGTCTGGTGGCATGGGAGGCCACAAATTTGACTCATGCGCGTGGTTAGATCTTCCGTGCTCAAAGTTAAATATAGGCCCAGGGCGCTCGTTGGGGAATCTATGTCTAAAACCGCCTTCCCAGTTTGGGGCGTTATTCGCTCTCCTAACTCTAGTAGGGTTAGAAAAGGTAGGGAGCTGAGCCTCACTATAGAAGAATTTTAGGGTGAGCGGGACTATAGAGCCGCTTCGCCTTTGGGGTGGGAAGATGTTATTCAAAATTTTTGGGAGGACCTCTGTGTTGGCAAAGTTTATAATCACACAGTCCCCCTTAAATTTTTTGGGATTGGACCCAATCCAAGGTACCCTCCTGGTCATAACAATATCCCTTGCTAAACTATCCATCCCTTGGGGGGCCATGGTCATGTTTGTAGTAAGCCAATGAAGAGCTTTATCCTTCAAGTCCTGTTTCGATTCTATTTTGTTTTGTGCTAAGACTGGGACATTTGCTAGTACTAGCACAACTGGGGAGGCTTCCAAAATAAATTGGGCTGATATATCCTCATGTATTGTCCCAATTATGTCCCCTGATGATGATGTCGGCGCGGCTCCGCCTGCTAGGTCCTGACTGGGAGCCGTTAATAGAGTTGAAGCTACTGCTAAGGGCCCCTCTGGCAGTGTAGGCTGTGGGACACTCTCATTTGGTAGAGCCTCTACGGCTCCCGATGCCAATTTTGTGACAAGAGCAGATAGATTGGCCACCTCTACCACCAGATTACTTTGTGCAACCCCCGCCTTCTTAACCTCCGAAGTTAATTTATCCAGTTTACCAATCAAGGGCTTGATGATTGTCCTAATTTTTATATCAATCATATCTTGGATCCGATTAAAGAGTTCATCATCAACAATACGTCTGGATTCTGCATCGGCATCAAAGTCAATTTGTTGCCCTTCACATCTTGGGGGTGGTGTAGCTGCCTTTCTCCTGCCTTGTTGTTTCCCCCCTCTCTTTGAGTGAGATTTTCTACAGGTTCTCACTGGCCGTGGAACTGGCTGCCCCGGTGACGGTACTTCCTCGATGGAAAATGACTGGTGATTATGCTCTGAGGTATTGCCGTTATTGGCCGACGAGTTAACCAAAACATGAGGATCTTCTGCATCGCTGGCCAAGTCTTGTGGGATATGAACTAGGCTATTCGACTGGGGAAGATCTGGCGGTGTGGTCAGTAACTCTGGAGTAGATGCCCTTGCGGGCGGGCTTTCTAACGGAAGAACTGGTGATTGGCTCAAGCCTAGCGATTGCCTCCTCTCATTGTTGATCTTATTGACTTTTTGAACCACATATGAGAGCATTGTGTTGAGGGGCTCCGTCGCAGCAGATGCGGGCTTTTTCCTTACCATAATGCCTACCTCTTACAAACGACCGAGCCAATTGACCAAGGTATGTGTCAGGATCCACAGGCAGATGGCAGAAGACCTGGGGGTAATGAGGGTTAATAGAGTTCTGTACCTTACTAATCCCAGACGGCGAACCTTAGGGGGGTGGCCTCGCCTCGCCTTCTCGTGCCTCTGAGGGCCACAGAGGGCCCGCCCTTTGCCCGGGCTTAGCCCCGGGCACTCCCGCGCGCTCCCGCGCAGCGAGGCACGTCACTTCTTGTAGGCGTTGGTTAGGAGGAACATGAGGGGCGGGGCGGTCAGGGAGAGCGGGCCAGGTGACTTGGCCTCGGGATCGCCGGGGCTCCTGGGAGAGTGAGTCCCGGTTCCCAGCGCTCGCAGCCCTGTCACTCGCGCACACACCCTGCAGGTAACAACACTCGGCTTGGCGACCTTGGCGATGCGGGACCCGCGAAGCGGGTTCCGCGAGGTGTTGACTGGGTCCTCCCTTCTGCAGCAGCGAATCCTCCTTCCAGGTAACAGCACAGCAAACTGTAGAACTGTAGAGCTTCCCAGTTTCCCGCTTGGGCGGGCTCCTTTTCAGCTGATTTGCAGGGCGGGGCGGTCAGGGAGAGCGGGCCAGGTGACTTGGCCTCGGGATCGCCGGGGCTCCTGGGAGAGTGAGTCCCGGTTCCCAGCGCTCGCAGCCCTGTCACTCGCGCACACACCCTGCAGGTAACAACACTCGGCTTGGCGACCTTGGCGATGCGGGACCCGCGAAGCGGGTTCCGCGAGGTGTTGACTGGGTCCTCCCTTCTGCAGCAGCGAATCCTCCTTCCAGGTAACAGCACAGCAAACTGTAGAACTGTAGAGCTTCCCGGTTTCCCGCTTGGGCGGGCTCCTTTTCAGCTGATTTGCAGGGCGGGGCGGTCAGGGAGAGCGGGCCAGGTGACTTGGCCTCGGGATCGCCGGGGCTCCTGGGAGAGTGAGTCCCGGTTCCCAGCGCTCGCAGCCCTGTCACTCGCGCACACACCCTGCAGGTAACAACACTCGGCTTGGCGACCTTGGCGATGCGGGACCCGCGAAGCGGGTTCCGCGAGGTGTTGACTGGGTCCTCCCTTCTGCAGCAGCGAATCCTCCTTCCAGGTAACAGCACAGCAAACTGTAGAACTGTAGAGCTTCCCGGTTTCCCGCTTGGGCGGGCTCCTTTTCAGCTGATTTGCAGGGCGGGGCGGTCAGGGAGAGCGGGCCAGGTGACTTGGCCTCGGGATCGCCGGGGCTCCTGGGAGAGTGAGTCCCGGTTCCCAGCGCTCGCAGCCCTGTCACTCGCGCACACACCCTGCAGGTAACAACACTCGGCTTGGCGACCTTGGCGATGCGGGACCCGCGAAGCGGGTTCCGCAAGGTGTTGACTGGGTCCTCCCTTCTGCAGCAGCGAATCCTCCTTCCAGGTAACAGCACAGCAAACTGTAGAACTGTAGAGCTTCCATGATCCAATGTACCATACTTGTGAACATTTTGAACTTGGTAAGAGGGAGATTTTAAAAAAGAACTGGGGTATTGATTTTCCCCTTTGAGTTACATTGAAAAAGAGGAGATTGTAGACAGGAGACAGATCAAATAAAGCCCATTTGAGCTTAAAAACATTGGACGTTTCCTGGCTGAATCGGGTCTGTTGGCATGTATGGTTGTACTACCATTGCCTCTTCCTTCTGCCCACAATGGTCTATTATATTGTCACAGCCTCTCTTGCCAGTCCTGTATTGTTGGTTTGTTGCCCCTGCCCCCCTTTCCACTTTCCACTGAGAGGGTCTTAATTGCATCAAAATTATGGTTAGTGCTCTAAAAAACTAAAATGAGGACATTTTTTCTGAGTTTTCAAATAGCGACAAAGCACTTTTAAATTATTTGTTTTCCTTATGTTTTTTTATCCAGTTGACCACTTGATTAAATGTTGCACATAGGGTAGAGGATGTGGTGTTACTGCCAGAGCTGCAGACTTTGCAACTGGGGAACCAGGTTGGAGTTTCTGCTTAAGCTCGACATTCTGTGATTCTGGTCAAATCACTTAATCTCCCCATGTCTACAACCAAAATGAATTTGTTCTTGTGTGATATAACCAATGCTCATGTAAAGCACTCCAATACCTGATAAGTCTGCACTAAATAAAACTATAAAAACACAAAAAATAAAGTGTTTTACCCACTTCTGTCATTGGGCTACATCTGGGTGATATTTGTGCTGCATTTGGGCTCTTTTGTCTGTGGTAGCCGTCTTGGGAGATTTTTTTTGTTATGAAGTTTCCTAATTTCCTCATTTACTGCAGTCCCCTCAGTAGGAAATGCTTTCAGTTTTTTACTTTGATTCCATCAAGAAGGTATTCAGATATGTCACACATTTGCCATCAATTCTGAATGTTAGCACTCTAGTTGCTCATTAGATAACTGTAGTAAAGCTACTGCTCACCATGGAAGTGTGCTGCTGGTATTAAAAGTGCATGTTTCAGTCTGCATGTCAGAATTGTTTAATGAAATAGAAGAGGATTTTAGAAGTCACTCAAAATGTGCCCTAATTATTCTTTCTTCAGCACCAATCATAATTACTATGGCAAAATGAACCCCTTCATTGTGTTCCTTTTTAAATTAAATGTTTTAAGTGTTACCAGTTTATTCCAATCAAGATGGCTTCAGGTGTACCATACTTTTGTCATAAGTAAGACAGTAAGCGCTATAGTTGTTCTTAAGAACACTCTGGAACATTCTGTCATTGGGCTATAGTTGGGCTACATATGGGTGATATTTGTGCTATATTTGGGCTCTTTTGTCTCTGATGGCCATCTTGGGAGACTTATTTGTTATGAAGTTTCCTAATTTCCTCATTTACTGCAGTCTCCTCAGTAGGAAATACTTTCAGTTTTTTACTTTGGTTCCATCAAGAAGGCATTCAGATGTGTCCCACATTTGCCATAAATTCTAAATGTTGGCACTCTAGTTGCTCACTGTAGTAAAGCTATTGCTCACCAGGGAAGTCTGCTGCTGGTATTCAAAGTGCATGTTTCAGTCTGCATGTCAGAATGTTTTAATGAAATAGAAGAGGATTTGAGAAGTCAAAATATGCCCTCATTTTTCTTTCTGCAGCACTAATCATACTTTCTATGGCAAAATGAACCCCCTCATTGTGTTCCTTTTTAAATTAAATATTTTAATAGGTACCACTTTATTCCACTCAAGATGGCTTCAGGTGTGCACTACATTTGTCATAAGTAGGACTGTTAGCTCTCTAGTTGTTCTTTAGAACACTCTGGGAAGCTGCAGTAGAACACAAAGGAATCAACTGACAGTCTCTGCCCTTGTTGGATGTACATGTTTTACTGAGAATGTCAGACTTCATTCTCACATGACTGGGAAAGATAATGTGAATTTACAGAAAATATGCTCTCAGTTTAGCTTATAGATCACCTTCCAAACCTCTGTGGGAAAAGCATGAGAAAATAGTTTTCTCTCAAACATGATTCATGATATCCCAGCAGACGGCTTTTTCACATGGTAAAATCACCTTAGAACACATCACAGTTCCTAAAATGAGTATGGTACCATCAACAAATGATTTATAATGTAACTAAAGTCTTAAAACCTTCTATTAACTGCAATGCTTTTTAATGAGGTGCTATCATGTATATTGGTCCCAAGATGGCTGCCAACACTTCTTAGATGAAGTGCTGACAGCCAATCAGATCTCACGATGAGATGTGTGGTTAGGCTGCGCCCAGATATATATGTGATTTTACTTCTGATTTTCTCATGAACTACTAAATGGATTTACACCATTTAACTGAAAGGCACAACTCTGAACCAAGGGCTACCTTTTTGCCAAATTTGGTGTAATTCCGTTCAGCAGTTCGGGCTGTAGCTGCGATTATAGGTTCCAATGGAAAATTGCATGTGGAAAACATGTTTTGGGACCCCCCTTTTTTCTCGGCCCCCGCTTGACGAATCACGCCGAGATTTTCAGGATAGGAGCGGAACGGAGCCAACACTTCTTAGATGAAGTGCTGACAGCCAATCAGATCTCACGATGAGATGTGTGGTTAGGCTGCGCCCAGATATATATGTGATTTTACTTCTGATTTTCTCATGAACTACTAAATGGATTTACACCATTTAACTGAAAGGCACAACTCTGAACCAAGGGCTACCTTTTTGCCAAATTTGGTGTAATTCCGTTCAGCAGTTCGGGCTGTAGCTGCGATTATAGGTTCCAATGGAAAATTGCATGTGGAAAACATGTTTTGGGACCCCCCTTTTTTCTCGGCCCCCGCTTGACGAATCACGCCGAGATTTTCAGGATAGGAGCAGAACGGAGCGCCCCACCAGTTTTAAAAATTTCGCGAAGATTCGTCAAACCGGCACCAATGTTATTCCAAATAGAATGTTGCGGATTTCCTATGGATAATAGGTCCTAACTATAACTACCTACTGGCGACCGCCAGTAGGTAATATATATATTATTTATATATATATATATATATATTCACTGAAAAACCATAGGTTTTATGGAAAGTTATAGTTAGTTGGACATTTCACTCGTACAAAACCAGAGATATTCCCCCGCCACAGTCCCGCCAAGCAAATCACAAGTTTTCTCTCTGTTTCTCACAGTTTTCATGATGGTTCCTATTCCTCTTGGTCCCGGGGTGCATGCAGGAGTGCACAACATGTGCCCCCCTTGGTGCATATACCACAGTTCCTGCACGGCACGGACTTTAGAGTCCATGCAGTACAGTAACTGTTTTTGCCAATCCTATTGCTGTGCCCACCACTGTAGGAACACCAAAAAAGGCCAGCCAGACACGAGGAAACTCATAATCCGGTGGGTGGTCCGACCACAGGTTTGGTGGTGCAGGAGTGGGCCATCGGCATGGCGGTCAGCTCCCACACAGCCAAACTCGCAATTGGGCCTTAATCCAGGTGTCTCCAACCGGTTGATTGTGAGCTGCCAGTAGCTTTCAAAAACCTTCAGAGTAGCTCCAAGCCTTGAGAGCATCATTAACTAAACTGAAAAATAAATAAGTGTTGCATTTTCCTTTTAAAGTTAAGGAAAGGCTATGTCTATTTTACATAATTATGAGGCTGCAGATAGCAGAGCCTAAAAATAAGCAGTGCTCAGCTCACATTGATGACCCATGTGGGTCAAAGAGGTTCATAACTGAAGCTCTGAGGTATTTAACTCTCAGATACAAGTTGTTCACAACTCAATATTGCAGCATAAGAGCAAAATGACATTTCTGAATACTTTTAAATGAGAGAATTAAAATGCAGAGTTAACCTAATGATTAAGCAAACTTTTCATCTTGATTTTCTGCCTATTTAAAGTGTCACATTTAGAAACAGCAGGCATCTTGCTACCAGTAGCTGGTAGACATGCTGCCATATTTATAACGGAAAAATACAGTCATTTTCTTTTGAATAGGAGAAATTGAAAGTGAAGTAAAATGTTTCTATGAAACATTGTCTCAATGTTTTTCTCTTCTTCAAATTAAGTCCTAATGTTTCATGAAGTATGGTTCATCACTTTAAATTCTTCACCTTTATACAAATGACTGTATATTCATGTGATAAATATGGAACCATGTCTACAGGCCACTGGGCATCATATGCCTGTGGTCTGTAAAGACACTTTGACAAAGTACAAAAATAAAATCATGAGTCTAATGTAATGCATACAAACATAAAGTTAACTCCTAAATTGAATTTTCTCACATTTCAAAGTGTCGCATTTGCCTACAGCAGGCATTCTGCTCCCAGTGGCTAGTAGACACACTGCCCTTTTTACAAAGGCTGAAATAGAACCGGACGGAGCACTGATCACTTTCTCCCCTACCCCTGCCCTTGGACACTTGCATGAAGCACTTTGCAGTTGCTCCCTTAGCTTCCTGTTAGCGAGGAGAGGGTCTTACACTAGCAGCAGTTACCGAACGCAGGAGCACCATTTAATCAGCTGAGGAGTCCCGCAGCGTGTGTTGCGCTATTAATGAGGCTGAAATAGAACCGGACGGAGCGCTGAGCAATTTCTCCCCTACCCCTGCCTTTGGACACTTGCATGGAGCACTTTGTAGTTGTTCCCTTGGCTTCCTGTTGGCGAGGGGAGGGGCTTGCACTGGTACCAGTTACTGAGCGCAGGAGCACGCTTTAATTAGCTGAGGAGTCCCGCAGCGCGGGACATGCGCGGGGTGGGCCCGGGCTCAGCCCGGGCCAAGACCAGGCCAAGACGTGCCCGTCTTAGCCCGTCCTAGACCGAACGAGGCTGGGCTGGGTTGCATCAATACTATCTGCTAAGAAGGATCATACAACAGGAGGGTGAGTCCCCTAGTACCAGCACTGTTTAATTTGGGTCGCTGTCTTATTTGTAGTTCAAACCTTATGTGAGAGCACCCTCATTGGGGAATACGTGGCACTTATCAGAACAGCGGAGATCGGTCTGTTGATAAAGAACTGTGTAGCTACTTGCTAACATCTCCAACTCTTCCACTTGATAGCCAGAATCTTTATGAGATAGAGACTAATACAAACTAACTTTATTCTTGTGCCCTGTAGTGGGGGTTTACCTAATCATTCAGTGTGCTAAATCTTTTGCCTGTTTATCTTTCATTCCCAGAGGCTCTGAGTCATTGGACCTATCAGTGTGGGTTTACACTGGCATATACGTGGGGTGGGACTCTAAACATATAGAGCTGGCTCAGGCCCAGGACGGAAGGTAGTATGGGAAAAAGAAAAGCAGAAGGGTGGCAGGGGGGGTCTAAGAACTCCCTTATGAAATTTAGAGAAACAAATATATTCTGTGGAAGTAACGTTAAACCAAGGTATCAGGGCGGGTGAGGAATCTACAGGGCCTACAAACCCTGAGCAAGCAGACCCATGTCCTCCTCACCCTGAATATACCAATACCCAAAATCCTTCTATCCATGCATACGGGTGTGTGCAGGATGCGCCTGATCATATTTATGCATGCGATCAGGAACACGAGATCCTACCCCCATCGAAGCGCCCAAGAAACCCAGATAAAACACCAGTGACCCTGACACATCCCCAATTAACTCCAAGGCAGCAGGGAAAAAAGGGAAAGAAAAGTAACAACAAAGCCAAACCTGTTAAGGGTGGAACATGCCCATCAGCTTTGACCTCTCGCAACATTAATCACAAGGAGGATTACGATAAAATTTGCCTCAAGAGAGAAGCCCTTAAAAAAATTGTCGTCGAACACCTATAGAAATTACTGATTAGGGTAACAGCTATTGAAGACCTCCTGAAAAATAACCCTGGTGTACTTCCTAATAATTTTATGAATAATACCCCGAACCCTATAGTAGGACCAGCACAGGTTGTCCCATTCGCCCAGGTTGATACGGCCAGAGGCCTAGTAAATACATCTGTAGGCAACAAGTGTGACCAAAGCTCTAACCACAGAGGAGTAACCTCCCGTACTGAGGCTAGATTAAATCTGCCTATGACGCCTCCCCGTATCATGCGCACAGAGAAGGAAGGTACTAGATTGAACCTGCCACTGGAGGCTACCCCCTACACGACTGTTCTAGCAAATGTCCCACATTTACCCTCGCAGGTGGACAAAACAAGAGAAGCACTGAGAAACAAGGCTCTCTGCTGGCTCGGCGCCACAACCTGGCTAACAGAGGCTCTGTTTGGAGAATTTAAGATGGCTAGAAGAGTGGGATGGGTGTGAAGAAGGGATAAAACCCTTCTTGGTGACTGCATAATTCCCATGTTTAGAACGCTTAAACTGACATGCACAATCCTTTCCAGACCATGTTACAAATAGGGAAATTAATGTACTGCCTGTTGGTTACTTTTATCCTCCTATGAACCCCGCTATGAACCAAATGCAGCACTATTCACAGCAGGGAGTCCCCAATGGTGCCCCATTACACCCATTTAGTATACCAACGCAGATTAGATTTGGCATACTTCCATCACTAGAGGCCATAGTAGATTGACTCACTACCACGGACAGTTATGCAGATCTAAACCTGATCAAGGTAAAGCATGCTCCTGCCCCTGAATTGACACCCAGTGGCCACACGTTATCTTACAATACTGAGATAAACAGTACAAATGATACACAAGAAGAGGACCTGATAAACTTAAATGCTGACAGTGATTGTACCGTGCCTAGTAACAAAGAGAAGGGAACAAATATGACAAACAAAAGCCTTTCCCCCCGAAATTCACTGAATTGCGCTGTTCATCATCCCAGTGTACTTAACGTTGAATCCAACAATCTGGATAGTAATCGAGGAGAGAGCAGGACATGCTCAAGTAAAAATGTATTCTGGAACGTGGCGGGTCGAAGCACTAAACTCTCCAACCCCGCCTGGCTAGAATTCGTAGATGCTTATGACATACTGTGCTTTCAGGAAATCTGGGTGGATAGCGAACAACATATCAATGGGTATAAAATATTTCATATCCCGGCTGGACCTTCTACCCATGGGAGGAAAAAGGGAGGTCTAAGCATTTATACTTCTTATAGGGTGAATGTAAAAAAAATTGATTTCTTGGTATCAAGCACCTACTATCAGGTTTTAAAATTGCACATTGATAATACTCACTGAACTGTCCTCCTGAATTTTTACAATAATTTCCCCACAGAACAAACAGAGGCAGTTCTGAGCCATCTACAGAAGGAACTAAATAAAATGTAAAAGGAGATTAATAAGGACATTAACCCTTGGCGAGACACTACGCTTCGCCCACGTAGTGTACGTAGAGCTGCCTGCTTCACAGTTTTCGAAGTAGGCGAAGCAGGCAGCGCTACGCACACGCCAGGGCAAAGCATAGCTGCCGGCCACCCACCACCCACCTCCCGCCCGCCCTCCTTTTTAAAATATACCCTAATTGTAAATTAAATAAAAGTAAAGACTCTTACCTGAAGCGCGGCGTCTCCGGGGCTCCCTCTTCCTGGTTTCCAACTTCTTCTGACAAAGACGCCCGCGCCTGCGCATTTCTTGCGAGAAATATGTTTTAAAAGGAGGGCGGGGGGGAGGTGGGTGGCGCGTAGTGGGGCTACGCGGAGCACGTAGTGTGTGTAGATTTGGGCACACTACGCGCTGCTTCACGTAGCCCCACTACGCCCACTACGCCCACCCTTAAAGGACATCTGTGTAATCTCGGGAGGGGATTTCCACACTTGTTTATGCCCTCATGCTGAAGGTAATTGTGGTCTGATACCCGATGACGGGATTGACATTATCCATTTCTCGTACTCGGAGACCAACTAAACAATAACAAGTATTCTGTGGATATGGGCTTTGCTGATGAATTATGTTCACCCCCTATACCATTTAGTAACACTTTTAATGGACGAGTGATGTGTTCTACCATCAACTATGTGTTAGTTTCATATAGATATGCCAGTAGAATACACAACTCACACCGATGCCTACAGCGATCACTTCCCCATTAGTGTCATCCTAGATATGCCCGCTAAACATAAAACACCAGACCAAATATCCTGCACAGGACATCGCTGTAAATAGACTTAATGGATTCACAATTTAATGGTCAGGAGTGGATTCCTTAGTGCTAACTAAGTCACTTTTAACCTACTGTAAATCTGACATTGCAGTCTGCCTTGCTGAGACGGCTGCAGACTCTGACATTTTTAACTCCTTTCTAAAAATATCACTGGCAATAAAAAAGAATTTATTAATAGAACATTCATAGAACATAACAAAAAACTATTATCAAAACAGGTTGGCTCGACACCAACTGCGCCAAAGCCCATGCAGTCCTAAAAACTGCCTTACATAAGCCAGTTAGAGATCAGGCTGAAATAAAAATGGAAAGAACAGCGTATGGAATTTCACTTAGAGACTGCAAGTAGGCTATAAGAACTGAAGCATGGCGGCCCCTCCAACTAGCGACCGAACTAAAAGATACTAATGTTTTTTGGAAGGCTGTGAATTCCCCATTCCTGGCTCCTAAAAATAAACCTGCTATTTAGATTACCATCAGAAAAGACCACTTTTCCAAGAAACATAATGATAGTGTTAACGAAAACGAACATCCTGACTTGAGAGTACAGCCCGTGAACCACCTCCCAATAGATTTTGATTTTCACAGTGGACGAAGTGATACTTGCTAATAATTCAAGCGTGGGAGGCAAAGACCCTAGCCCTGACATCATACCTGTGAATTTATGCAAATCTAGGGGGCCCACTACTAAATTCTGTTTTAAAGGTTTTCTGCAAACAAGGTTTTATCCCAACCTGGGCAGAATCCATACTTGTTCCTATCTTCAAAAAAGGAGATCGCAACTTTCCGGCTTGCTATAGATCAACTTCACTTCTGGACTCTTTTGTGAAAGTGGTCAGGCAAATTATTTTAAATAGACTGCAGATGTGGGCCAAGGATATATGAGTAATTACCGAACTACAGTATGGATTCCGTCAAGGACTAGGTACCGTGGAGCAAGGCCTAAACCTAAGCCTGATCTGGGGAAAATACATACAAGCCAAAAGTGGAAATCTTTTCCTATGTTTTGTTGACTTGAGCTCGGCTTTCGATTGTGTCAGTCACCACAAACTTGGGAGCATTTTAGAGTCCTTGGGTGTGGAAACCCCACTTATTAATTTTCTAAGGCACCTGTACCAAGATGCACAAGCTTGCATCCCCTATAGAAAAGCATGTGAACGTAGCTCCAACTTCCCTGTTAGGAAGGGGGTTAGGCAGGGGTGTGTGCTAGCTCCCTTCCTCTTCACATTGTACATAAACAGTCTAGGCGCAACACTTTCAAGGGAATGCCAGGACCTACCTTGTATTGGCAATCGACCAATTGGAGCATTACTATACGCGGATGATGTCGTCTTATTATCCAGCATGCAAATATGTTTGCAAAAAGTTGTATCGAGCTTTGTAACCTACATGTCAAGCTTAGATCTAAACGTAAACATCACAAAAGCATTTGATATGAAATGTGGCAAGTCTAGTGTAAAGTGCTGGGATATTTTATCAACAACAAAAAACTTGAATTTGCCATCTATTTTTCATATCTGGGAATTGTCTTTGAAAAAAGGGGTTTGTGGATAAATGCTATCACAACGAGAAAATTGTTATTTGCTAAAGCCACAGGAGCCTTGGTGAACTTTAAACAACTATTTTTAAAAGAACAAATACATTTACAGAAGATCATCAAGGTAAGGCAGGAAAAAAGATATATTGTTTGAAAGACAATTTTTTATATTTACTAAAAACAAATGCTGACCTACAAGTAAGAAGTAATTTATTTACATGAAAGAACAATATCAATAAAGTGAACAAGTTTTTTTAACCCCTTCGCCGCGAGGGTAATTCCCCCGCGGCGCAGGGGGGCGGCGGCGGCGGCGCTGTGCTCCTGACGAACCCAGCTCATCATGAGGCACAGTGGAGCTGTGCTCATGACGAGCTGAGCTCGTCACGACCCCCCCTACTGATTGATTCTCCTGCACAGGCAGGGAATCAATCACGCGTGGGTGGGCCGCGACCGTTATGACGAGCCCAGCTCATCATGAGCACAGCTCCACTGTGCCTCATGACGAGCTCGGCTCGTCATGAGCACCGAAGCAGTTAAAACCCTAAAAATGTTGTACACATTTTCTCTAAAGAAAATTAACACATATTTAAATTTTATCAAATGTTAAACAATACTCTTTTTCTAACACAAGAAACAGGCTTGACAAACTCCTCTAAACTTTAAATAGTTCAATTGGGTATGTTTTCAACATCAAATGAAAGGCAAACAGCAGTAGTGGTAGGTAAGAAAGTGTTCCGGCATAGATTTATAGTACATTAGTGGCTTTCTTTACTGTAATTCAGAAGTGGGGAGGTATTTAATTTGCCGGAGTGTTATAAAAATATGTAAAATATCGTATAATCACAAAATTACATCCCATGCATGTTGTAGCAGTTCACCCTCACAACAGAGTTTAGGAACATTTTTTACAAAGAAAACAAACATCAAATAAAAACAATATAGAAGAGATATAAACGATTAAAAACAAAACAAAAATTTAAATTTGGTTTGAAATACATTAACAAATGTCAATTAAATTATGAGGAAATATGAAAACAGGCAAGTAATCTACTGGTAAGAGTAGTAGTGTTAATAATGTAGAATGTATGCAAGACACTCCAGGTAGTCTGAAGCCACCGCCAACATTTCCTTGCTTTTTTGTTTACACATGTGGATTCAGGCTAACAGGGAGTGACTGCACAATTCTCATTTCTTGCAAACTCTGTTCCTGCTCCAAGATTTCCAAGAAATGGTACAGGTTAGGATGATGTTTGGCAATTGCTTTGATGAAGAAATTGCACCATCACTCAATGGCATTGCTAATTTTTGCACCTCCTTGTAAACAGGTTGCATAGCATTTCCACCATTCAATTGCGTATTTTGGCTTAATCCTGCTACCTGACCAGCTTAGAGAGCCAACCCAGGTGTCCTCGAAGTAATTTAGCAAAGGAGGCAGTTTTTCTTCATTTTGGATAAAATATTCGAATTCATAAATTGCAGTGTAAAACTCTTACCACACTTTCAGGGAGCACAAATGTTAACACAGTTAGCTTACATAATACAAATTGAACTTAACTGTTTGAAAAATAATCCTCCAACAAGGATGTTTTTTACATTTTATGCCAAAATGCATGAGAAAAGTGGAAAAACATCCTTGTATTTGGCATACAGGGTACAATTTAGGTATTGTGTTTATCATTTTTAATTCAAAGTCAATATTCACTTTTCTAGAATTTTTACAAAGGGCCTCATTTAGTGACCCATCGCTGCATGAAAACAGCGATGCATTGCTTCTCAGTGAGCCCTCCTTGCGACATGATGGATTCGTCATATTTACTGTATGACGCATCATGTCGCAAGGAGTTACAGATACGTCAGTATTTCTGATGTATCTGTAGGCGCAAAAGTGACACATTGCTGGGGTGTGTCACAAAAGTGACGCAACTCCAGCAATGTGTCCTTTCACATGGGGCAAGCCCCATGTGAAAGGGCCTGCGTCAGTCTTACGCCTGCTGTGAGGCAGGCGTAAGATATTGACACATTTGCACCCTAGAAGAGGCACAGTGAAATCTCATAGATTTCACTGCATCACTTCTACGAGGCTTACTTACATGGGATCGCCCACCCTGCATACATTATACCTGACACATGTATAATGTAGCGCAGGGGTTTACAAAGTGACGCATCTGCTTAGATGCGTCACTTTGTAAATAGGGCACAACAGGAGGCATGTTTTACACCGCTGATGCGTCACAAAAAGTGACTCAACGGAAGCGCAAAACTGTCGCAAGGCCTCATAAATAAGGCCCAGAGATTCTAAGTAGGTCGAGGACTGCTTATCAGGCAGTAAACTATATACTAATGGTACAGTGGTATTATTAATGTTAGCATGAATAGTGTAAATTTGGAAAAATTGATTGGGCGTGGACTTAAAGGTCCCATCCATCATCCAAATATCAGTATTCTCAAGTGTTACCAGGTTTTAGGCTGTTAGTTGAAGGGCGATGTTAATGTCAGAGTATGTTTGAGGGGCTACACATTGCATATTACTTGCCTGTCTTCTTCTTTGGACCATTCTACGAAGTTTGGTTGATGGAGGGCATACTACCAGCAACATGCATGGCAATGTTTTGTGATAACTACAGCACAGCTGAGCCACAGGGATCTTTGGAGGAGGATGCAAGCATTTTTATGTTTTGCACTTGTTCTCTCACGTTAGTCTCCATTGCAGAGGCAGAGTGGTTATGTTCTGTTGTACTAACAACAGTCAGCTCCAGAGTAACTGCTCTGCTTGTGCAATAGTGTGAGTAATAATGCACACACATCCAATAATTCCTCAGCCCTGTTATCTTCTCATTACAGTAAAGATAGTCATTGTACTTCAGGAGCCTGTTTCTCTGCCTAGATTAAATGTAACATACTTGTCAGGAAGATGTCATTTTGCTCAGGTCTGCAAAAACAAAAAAGGAAAAAATAAGAGAAATTTTAATTATAATTCAGTTTTTGTTTATTTTCCATCTATTGTAAGACAGGAAACACAATACAAATTGCTTACAATCTGCATGTGATGGAAAATGGAAGGCTTTAATCTAGATTCGTGACATCTACAAATTGCTCAGTGGGGAGGAAAATGCACATATTTTTGTCTTTAAAAACAATGAGTTCAGTATTGTGTTTACCTTCCAAATGTTTTGCTTTGAAAAAATATTACAGGTACATTGGTTATTGAACTACAAGTTCAGGCTTGTAGAAGCAAGGGTGAGACTCTTCTTTTTTTCTTTTGGCAAGTGGGTCGTGGATTTTTGGAGAAACTAGAACTTGGCAAATCCAATATCTTTCTGTGTACCAAAAATTAATTCCATCTTAAAAATAAATTTCAGTTTTTATCTACATATTCCCCCCAAAATAGTATACACCCAACAACAGTTCTGAGGAAAGTACCTAGAAGATTTTTAATAGGAATGTGGGGCTTGTCAGTCTCCAACTCCTGCTTTCAGGTATGCCACAGGTGGAGTGAGAATGAGTAATAAGACACCAGCCGTTGATCTCCAGCTACCACAAGGGATGTCTCTAGTGGGCTGGAAATGGTAAAATACAACCATAGTCAGTGTCCTGAACCTGTACTGAATGTTGTCCCCTGCAGAGTTAGAATAGTAATGTATGCCACCGATTTCTGTCCAGTGCCTGTCTTGAGTTATGCCCTCAGTGGTGTTAGAATAATAGTGTATGCCCCCTTTCATGGTCCAGCACCTGCCCTGCATTCGAATACTAATGTATGCCCCACATCAAGGTTCAGCACACACAGAGTTTTCCCCCTAGCAAAGTTAAAATTGTAATTTATGCCTCCTGTCATGATCCGGCACCTGCCCTCAGTTTTACACCCAGCAGAGTTAGAATAGTAAGGTATGCCCCCTGTTATGTCCCAGCTCCTGCCCTGAGTTTTGCCCCCGGCAGAAATGCAATAGTAATTTATGCCCCCCATCATGATCCTGCACCTGCAGTGAATTTGCCCCCAGTGGAGTTAGAATAGTAATGTATGCTCCAGTCACAGTCCAACACCTGCCTGGAGTTTTGCCCCCAGCAGAGTTGAAACAATAATATATTCCACACGTTATGGTCCAGTTCCTGCCCTTAGATGTGTCCCACTGGAGTTCAGATAGTAATTTATACCCCCTGTCAGAGTTCAGCACCTACCTTGAGTTTTGTCCCCAGCTGAGTTGGAATAGTAATTTACGCTCCCTGTCATGGTCCAGCTCATGCCCTGAGATTTGACCCCAATGGAGTTACAAAAGGTAGTTATGGCCCTCATTACTGTCCAGCACCTGCCCTGAGGTTTGCCCCAGCAGAGTTACAATAGTAATGTATGCGCTCAGTCACTGTCCAACACATGCCTAGAGTATTGCCCCTGCTGAGTTACAATAATATTTTATGTTGCCAGTCATTGTCAAATGCCTGTCCTGATTTTTGTCCCCAGCAGAGTTAGAATAGTAATTTATGGCCCCCATCACTGTCCAGCACCTGTCCTGAGTTTTGATCCCAGCGGAGTTAGAATAGTAATTTATGCCCCCGCCCACTGTCCAGCACCTGCCCTGAGTTTTGCCCCTATTGGAGGTATAATAATAATATATTGGCCTCATCACTGTCCAGTACCTGCCTTAAGTTTTGCCCCCAGCAGAGTTAGAATAGTAATTTATGTCCCCAGTTACTGTCAAGCAAATGCCCTGAGTTTACAATGTATGCCTCCTGTCATGGTTCACCACCTGCCCTGAGTTTTGACCCCACCAGAGTTAGAATAGTTAATTTATGCCCCACATCACAGGCCAGTACCTGCCTTCAGTTTTGCTCCTGGTGGAGTTTAAGCCCAGCCTAGCACCTGCCCTGAGTTTTGCCACCTGCAAGGTTAGAATAGTAATTTATGGCCCAGTAACTCTCCAGCACCTGCACTGAGTTTTGCCCCCAGCGGAGTTAGAATCGTAATTTATGCCCCGGTCGCTGTCCAGCACCTGCCCTGAGTTTTGCCCCCTGCAGAGTTAGAAAAGTAATTTATACCCCCAGCCACCGTCCAGCACATTCCATAAGTTTTGCCCCCAGTGGAGTTCGAATAATAATTTATGCACCCATTACTGTCCAGCACCTGCCCTGAGTTTTGCCCAAAGTGGAGTTAGAATACTAACTTATGCCCACAGAACAGTCCAGCACCAGCCCTGGGTTTTGCCCTGAGCAGACTGAGAATAGTACTCTATGCCCCTTGTCATGGTCCAGCATCTTCCCTGAGTTTTGCCCCCAGTGGAGTTAGAATTGTAATTCATGCCCTCCGTCACTGTCCAGCCCCTGCTCTCAGGTAAGTACCTGGGGTGTTAGAGTACGTAAATTTCATCCAAATGCACTAAACAACACCTGCCTAGAGGGCTGCTTTAAACTTAGTAAGATTTAGAGAAGAAAAACCTTAGTTACTAAACACAACTGGTCTAATATAGTTCCTGTTTGGTAAAGAAATGCACTCCATGTTTTTTGTTTGTGTTTGCTAATTATTACTACTGAATACTTACAATGGCAGCGAAGTCTTTTACTGTTGAAAGAAGGATTACTATTCCCTTTGTAAGCATGTGTCTTCACAGTTTCCTTTCCCTGTGCCAATGACAGACCCTATAACTGGTGCCCCCTTCTTGTTGCCCCAGAACACTGAATAAGTATGTGAGAGCTGCATAGTCTCTGAGATCTGCTGTCTGAAACCACAAGGAACAGAAGGACTTTCCTGCTGGAATCTGGATTTGCACTCAAAGACCTGCACACTGATGAATGCACCTGCTGCACAATCTGCTACTATAGCCCTGGGGGCTGTGCCTTGCTTCAAGAAGGATTGAGGAGTGGACTCCATGCAAGCTACAGGTTAATGGAGCCCACCTGCATCATCACTACCAAGAATTCCCATCCTGGAGTGCGTTCTGTGGACTTTTAAGGATTTGCCCAGGCAGATGGTGGAAATTGTGGTCCAGATATCCCCAAGACCAGCATGGAGATTCCACACCTTTGGATTGGGTATTTGTGCACTTTGAACCTACAAGGAGACCTTCAGGAAGCACCTCCTGAAGTTTGAAGAACTTCAGTGAAAGAGCTCTATGAGGTGACCGACCCGACCTCGATAGCCGAGCTGACTACCTTCAACCACGATCTGGCCAGGATTTCAGGTTCATCCCACTGGATGCTCTGGAGCTCCAACCTTCCAGGATTAGACTGAGGCTTCACAGAAATTCAAGCTGGCGAACCCTCATCAAATCTGGCTTGCTGTGGAGAGTCGAGCGACGTCAGAAGAAAAAGCTCCAGAAAAGTTTTGAAGTGTGAAGCTAAAAGTTTTGACAGGGGCTTCCTACTAAGTGTATCCAACTAGGGCTCCATCGCGGTCAGCCTCCAACTTTGACTTTGTCCTGGTCAAGCACGGCCAGATGTCCCAGAGTGGCGCTATATGTGTTTAAGCACTATACAGTGGTTATTCCTTCAAACTTTATATCTCCAGTTCACTACATTTAATTTTTGTCATTTTGGTTTTTATTTGTTCATAAAAATATTTCCAATTTTTATTTTTTGATGTTGGGTTTTTATTTTGCGTTTTGTCTTACTTATGATGTGTATTGGTGTTTTTAAATGGTTTACACCCTATCTCATAAATTCAGCTACCAAGGGTTGAGCAGGTGGCTAATTTACTGAGACCTTTACTGGACCCTTTACCCTGCTAGTAGCCTTATTACTAGTGGTAGGTGTATACTTACCCCTACCAATAATCCACTTTACAACATCTCTGATCACTTTGAATGTGGTGCATCTGGTTTTAAAGGTGATGCTAGTCTAAAAGCAAAACCAAAGTTAATCCTTCAGTGTTGTGTTGATGTGCGTGAACTTCTTACATCCTTTGACAAGACTTGCCATGGCATGCTTGATGCCTTTGAATGATGCCACATTGTGATGGTTAAGCCACTGAGCAAAGTGCTGCCTTCATGCAGGTTGTAAAAGCACCAGGGCCTACCCTGCTGTTCTGAAATTGGTACTTAGTGAACCGGTTCTGATGCATAACTGGGTGAAAGTGGAACTGTTTTGAAATTTGCATAGATTTACTCCTGTAAAGAGCTCAAAATAAAGTAAAAAAACATCAGTAGTTTTGGTGGTGTAAAATATCAGGAAATACATTACCACATGAATGGTTACCAAGATAATTGATATCTGTAATAATCTTTATTCGAAATATAAAAATATGACGATAAAAGAGACAATTTAAAATACACATACATCAACTGTAAACATTTTCCATGAAACAACGAAGTGTGGCAGGTGAGACAGCTCAAAATTCACTGCATAATAATGTCCCCATTGAACTCATACGTTCATAGTACTTATAACAGCCCTTTCTTCAATCAAAAATATAATCAATAAAATCCCAAATTTAACATTAATTTAACCTAGAAAAACTACCCCTACAAAGATAATTAACAGCAACATTTAAATGAATAGCAAGGAAATATATTTCCTTATTAGCGCCATGAGTATATGTGTGCTGTTAAGCCAGCGGCTGAATGTCATTGTGATACAGAACATCAACTGCAAAATATATGATAACTAGTCACTGACCATACAACAAAACAAATGAGCCATATTCGCCTAAAAGCGAATCATTATCACACTGTCTGGATTTTTTAAGAACATATTAAACTTATTGAAACCTGGTGGAATATACCCTTGGAAAAATGTCCCAAAATTGATGCAGAGGCACTGATTTCAGAACTAGATTAATTAGGAACAGTCTCATAATGGTGTGATAATCCTAAACCTACCCGCAACTGGCAGTATTTGGATTTCGGGGTGCAGGGTTACAGCATTGGTATCCCTTGACTCCCACGAAGGGAACCATAAAGGCAGACTAAGGATTCTGAATTCTGTGCTTAACAGCAGGCATATTGCACACTTGCAGGACACTGGGGGGCATATGTATAAGCCCCTATTGCCACGGGAACATCACTTTTTATGAGGTTCCCGTGGTGATAGGGGCCTTTCCTTATGTACAAGGCAGCGTTAGGCCACTTGCTTAACGCTGACTTGTACATAAGGCACCCTTTCAATCTATGTTTAGCGCGAAAGGGGCGTGCAGTTGGTGTTGTGGTGGGCGTTCCCCCGCAACACACATTGTATTTGACGCTGGCCCCTATGTACAAGGGTGGTGTACATAGGAGGCAGCGCCAAAATGAAGACCCAGAAAACCCTGTTTTTAAGTTGGCGAAATGTATTATTTTTCCTTTTTTGCTTTTACCAAGTGTGCTGCCTAAGAAAACCCTGGTTTTAAGTTGGCGAAATGTATTATTTCTCCTTTTTTGCTTTTACCAAGTGTGCTGCAGCACACATGGAAAAAGCAAAATCCAATGGTTTGTTTATATACAGGAAGGTGTCCCTTCCTGTACATAAACAAACCTTTTTGAAAAATACCATATTGTAACTTTCATGTGTGCTGCATGAACCAGCACACATGAAAGTATTAAAATGGCATTTTAGGATTGTTTATGTGCAGGAAGGGACACCTTCCTACATATAACCAATCCTCCCCTGCACACAGACAAGTTGTTAAACTTAGCGTCCTCGCAGGGGGAAATGCAAGGCTGGACCACATTCTTGTAAATATGGTGCAGCCTTGCATTTCCGAAGTGGCAGAGTGACTTCACTGTACATATCCCCCTGTAAATTATAACAGGAGTATGAAAAGCGTCAGAGAATTTAACTTGTTTCTTGGTATTAATAAACTGAGACGTTATCAGGAGATAAATTATTTTGAAGATTGTCATACTCATCACGAAACTACACTTCAGACCATCATATTTTATCCAGAATCTACATCTAACAACCCACAGAATAAACGGTCGGTAAGAGTGACAATCATTTCAGAGCCACGCAAATAATCTCTATTGGAATCAGGAATAGTTCTTAGTTCATCCGAGTGCAGACCATTCAATGGAAAAAGCCACTTTAGTGTGTACTAAACCAGCTAACTAGTTAAACATTTAAATATGCTTTGTTACCAAGGTAACAGAGAGGACCATTTAATACGCAACCACGAAGGATATGATAAACACACCAAGTCGATTGTTCAGACAGCATGTAATCGTTAGTCACAAAGAGCTTTGGGAAAAAAAGCAAACGGAGAAAAGATGCAAATGTAAAAAATGACAGTACAATATCTGCACATGGCGCACGTGTACAAGGCATTAAAATCAATACTTAAATATGCCAAATATAGAGAACTACTACTGAGTGCAAAAAAACAACCAACCCCTCATAGACATTGAAATGGACTTTAAAATATATACTTTTTTAAGGCATATTTTTAATCTCAGGAACCTCATACATCCTGGGACGTGGGTTATTTATACCCATGTATGAGATACATTTTATTGATATGTATTAAATTGACTTTTGACAATTGACATAATGTTTTTTTTGTATCATCGATCTGGACATGATGTCACTTACATTATTGCTGATGTATTGGTCCAGGGAATATTGCTGCCAAGCAATCGACACAATAAAACAAAAAACACAAAACAGAGCACACGTTTTTCGAAGTACAAAATAACACTGCCAAAAGGTTACAGGCATCAAACCCTCCAGGTGGAATTTTCCCTTCCTCCCTTCCACAGATCTCAGTTATTTAGACTTATGAAAGTCTCTCAAATCTATCTCCAGCTGAAAGGGATATCCTGGGTCAGATAGCTGGCAAGGAGACACGTTGATTTGACCCATTAACCCAATTACTATTTCCAGCTGTCGTTTCCGCCCTGATATAATTCTATTCCAGTTTTGAAGGTCAAATAGAGAACATCATGCAAATCTTGGAATTATCGGTCCCCTTCCCAGTGTCATGGGGTACCCAGTATCTGCAGGATTGTCCTGAATCAGCTGACTACTCTGTTTTACCAACCTTTGAGTTCCTCTGAATTCTACTAAGATAACAAAATTACAGTAGAATTAAATATGTGGGGTGTGGGGAGAGTTGGTACAAAGAGCAGTTAGGCTTATAGAGGGCAGTGCTAAGCATGTATTATACACACAGTGGCAATAAACGAGACACACACTCAATGAATAATTCTGAGACCAATTTATAAAAATAATGCTATATAGAACTTCATCTCAGGTAAATAACATTTGGCAATCCTGGCATTTGCCAAATTTCCCTAAAATCCTCAAAATCATGGGCTGCAATATCCCACTCACCACTAACTTGTGCCACGGACCTGTTATATAATGCAAAAGATCCAGAAAATGTGGCTACATCACTGGATCATCAATCATCAAGATCATCAAATCTGAGAAATATGCCCGATATGCCAAAATGAATAAACTAATACTAAATTTGCTTTCTCTCTCCTCACCTTCCGGGGAAATCCATGGAATCATTGCAAATGGTGGAAGGTGCAGAATTGACCACTTCTATGCAAGACTGCAGAAAATCATCCACCACTTTCACCTCTGGATCCAGTCCCTAGCTGTAGAAAAGTGGCAACTGATAATTTACACTGTTTGCAAACAAATCTATGTTGAATGGACCCCATAACATCTCCAAATTCCAAAACGCATCCTTGATCAACATCCAATTACTTGAATCCTTCAACAACCTCAACTTTGAGTCTGTTACCGTGTTCTTCTCCCCAGAAACTATTGAGCCTACACCACAATCTTCCTCTCCAGACAAAACGTAAAAAATCTCAAAATTGGCTATGACTTTGACCTTGGCAAAAAAGAACAATTCACTTGATTTTTCAGCAGCCTGCATATTGCAAACGTACCTGCAGGATTTTTAATCAATTTATATTCAAACTTCTCTCTGTCTCAGACCATTTTCCTCTTGTTGATACCAGGCCACATCCTACTCCCCAGCCTTCCAAACTGGCATCTGACTCTATCTCTGGTAAATCTGAAAAAATAGCTCTCCCATTCCAGGCCTCCAAATTCTCCAACCGCCAGTCTAACTCCATCAAACAATCCCTTATTCTACCTCCTGTGAGTATCCCATCCTTGGATAATAAGCCTTCAATATCTACAACAGCATGTAATGTAGGGGAGCTGGATAGATAGCCTGAATTGAGGCAGATAACAAACCTAGAAGTCTTGCTAACTGATGTAATGACATACTCCCCGTTGTTCGCAGATGCTTTACTACTCTGCGGATCTTCCTCACTTTGTCCATCCGCAATAAAAACGCAATCCACGGTCTGGATCTGAAAACCTAACCAAAACAAGGCTTCTCCCTGTTCACAACAAATCCAAATTCCTCCAGAATTCAGACAGCCAATTCCGTGTGCTCCTGTGCTTGTTCCTGCAAAACTGAAATTTTGAAGATGTAATCCAGGTAAACAATTAAACAAACACCTCTCGATCGCAACCAGCCCAAAAATGGTCCCATCACCTTTGTGAAACACCAAAGAGCCGACATCAGTCCAAACGGGAGAACCAAAAACCTCCAAATTTTTCCCTGCCAACTGAATTGAGGATAGTTTCTATGCTCTAGACGCTTTGGAATGGTTAAATAAGAATCCTTCAAATTCAGCCTTGTTAGCTAATTGTTCCTTCTCAACACATCTCTTGATAACTGGATCCCCTTCATTTTGTAATGACTGTGAGCTAACGCACCATTCAAAACCCTGTGATTTTTCACAGGACTCATCCCTTTGTTTTGTTTTTTTCACCAACAAGATATCACTCAAAAAACCCTTAGCATTGTCCCCCGTCATTACTATTGCTTCTTTTAAAAACAAAGCCTTCACTTTTTTGTTCCCTAGACTGTCCTCCTCTGTACTGAATTTCAGTAACTGAGGTGCTTGATACTTCATGTGTCAAGAAACAAACTCTATTCTGAAACCTTGCAGAGTTTCTAAAACCCACGAATCTGCTGTAATATCATATCATCTCTCTACAAAATGGACATCTCTGCCTCCCAATTTTGTAGGAAATGAAATAGAATTTTTGTTTACACCAGCCTTGAGATCCTTTGGCTCTGCCCTCTCCATGGGTAAATCGAGCCCTGCTTCTCCCACATTCTGGGAAAAATTCAACAGATCCCGGTTGTCCATAATAGGGTCTATAACCTTGTTCAAATGATGCAAGTATAATACCTTGACCTGACTACCCATTCTTCCGGCTATGCCAAAACCTTATCACCAAAATCTTTCTTAATATCTCATTGGACCTTCCGTATTAAATTAAATGTTCCCACATAACAGGACATATACCTAACAAAAGCTTGTCCCATCCCATAACAGGAAGCTCTTCCTTCGGTCCCTAAAAATTAACCCACTTTTAGATCAATTTTCAACAGTACATTTTTCATTCTTTCAAAACAAAGGGCTGCATTAGACTCACCTAAAAGACAAACATGCAGTATGCTTGACCCAGTGTTGCAGTTCCTCCACATTAGGAGAGCATCACCAACATGTGCCTTATCAATCATGTCAAATATTTTAGTTAGTAGGCAGAATGCATCCAAAAGTCTATCCTAACAGCCTTTTAAACCTATATCTAATCCCTTAATGGGATCTTTATCATACTTATTTAAATATACCAAAATCGTAGGATCCAATTCTTCAGCTCTCATAAGAGAACTAATCTTTTTTGGCATCTCCCTTCTAATGCAATGTTTCATATATTGAACCATGCGTTATGCATGTTCCCATTGAGATGAAAATGGATGCTGGATCAGACGTGGATTAAACATATGACCCGTACAAGGGTCCTTAAGACTCTTTCCTACTGTGCTCTTTGTCTTTCTGTCAAAATTTCTCCTTTTAGAATCCCCTTACTCTAAATTTGTATCAGAACTAGAGAAACAACTCAGTTCTACATCCCCACTACTAGAAGGAACATCACATGCCACTACCCTGGTCCCGACCTGGCACGGACGGGCGCAGACGGGCGTGCCTTTGGCGCGCCCACTGCTCACGTCCGCTGCGCTCCCATGCTGTGTGGAACATTTAAAGCCCTTCCCCGCCTCCAACTCCTCCCCCACCGGCATGATTGGCTAAGGCCAAGGGGTGTGCAAGGAGGGAGCGAGGGAGCCGAGCGATGCTTGCGAGGTGAGGTTATTCTTTTAAGTTTTAATCACTTAAAAATGCGGGAGCAGTACAATTTTACACTACAATTTAAAAACAGTTTCAGCAGAATCTGGGCGCAGCGTTTCAGCGCTTCTCCGGGTAGCGGCACCGAAGCTAGAGTGCCTGCTCCCGCGATGTGTGGGACAGTTAAAGCCCTTCCCCGCCTCCAACTCCTCCCCCACCCGGCGTTATTGGCTAAGGCCGAGGGGTGTGCTAGGAGGGAGCAAGGAAGCCGAGTGATGCTTGCGAGGTGAGGTTATTCTTTTAAGTTGTAATCACTTAAAAATGCGGCAGCAGTACAATTTTAGAATACAATTTAAAAACAATTTCAGCAGAATCTGGGCGCAGCGTTTCAGTGATTCTCCGGGTAGCGGCACTGAAGCTACCTTTCTGGTACAAAACAAGGCAATATACACAACTCTGGGGGCTTAGGATATTTAACCACGTGTGGCCCACACAAACAGGGTACATGACAAAGGGGACATAATGATTCCTATCAAAGAAAGATTTGATCTTCTCTTCAACACATATGGTGTTTTTCATCTCTCAAAGTGGGAGTTTATCTTCATTAAAAAACTGAAAATAGGGTCCTGCAGTGAAAGTAGTTTTGTAATTGCTTGTGGGGGCTATTGTGCATTCACCCTACCTGAGACAACCATCCCTTTCATGGTGTTCCTGAATACTGAATGATGGTTGCTCCATCCCTAATTAAGTGATGTCAACATCACATAAACCTGGCAGCCTAGTGGCACACAGTCTACCAGGTTAAGGGTTTTTAATGCCAGAGACTGTAGAGGCTCTGCTGGTCTAAGCCCAGTGAGTCTCCCAATTCTAAACAGAGTGGGGGAGCTGCCAGTCTAAGGGAGCTGGAACACAAATGATTTGTCCCAGTGCTCCAGCTCCACCAAATTTTAAATGCCCTCATTGTCTCTTGGACAAAACCTCATCCTGACGTATTCAGATGAGTTAAATATGATTGATTCAGCAAGAAAACTAAGCAAGAAGGTATAAACTATTACCACAGTGAAGTATAGCTATTGGACCTTATTCAACCTGTGAGGGGGTCTCACCTCAGCTCTAGATATATTTAAAACCCTAGAAGGGCACACATATGTTTTCCTAATGTACATCCCCATGTTTCATTATGCATAAATGCTGGTTGAGAGGATAAAACCTTACTCAAGCAAAAAACCACACAACCCCCTTAGAGGCAGTATGTAAACAATTCAAACATTAACACAGTGAAAACACCACAAAGGGATCACACACCAGATTTAGAAAAATATATGATTCTTTAATAAATAAAATGAGCAAAACAACAAAAATTCAATCACTGGACCTAGAGATATGCAGGTTTAAAGAGTTCAGTGAAAATAGAGCTAAAAAAGCACAAAGCTGCAGCTGTGGACATGTGGTTACGCTGGACCAGGACAAAGTCACAAGTTCAGGCCAACTGCAATGGAGCATGGGCTGGCTACAGGGACCCAGTTAGGCCTGCTGAACAGAGTACCTAAAGTCCAGGTTATGGAGTGTTGCAAGGTCCCGTACTGATGATGCTTTACGCAGCCAAGGAGATGTGTCAGCTATGAAGAGCTGTGAAGTGAGGTCCTGCATTGTTGTAGAGGATCCCATCCGTGAGGAATTGCGATGCGAAGTCGGGTGTCAGTGATGAATCCCACAGTCCAGGTCATGTGTCAGTTACAAGGAGCTGTAAGACTGCCATGTGAGAACCGGTGCCATCATATTGGTTTCTGTTAACTACAGATTTGTGATGTGAGGGACTGCATTAAGAGAGCTTTAAGGAGACCTTTGCGCAGACAGTGAGTGGGCTGTGAGGTCGATGCGGAGTCATGTGCATCAGGAGATCCCTCACAACAGAGGCGATGCATAGGTACTGCTCGGGTTTACGCTGCAGAGGAGAGGAATCTTCTCTGCTGTGTTTACAGATAGACTGGCATAGCCCCTTCAGGCCCACCTCCAAGGGTCTCTGACTGAGGTGGCACCACTTGACAGGGTAGAACTCATAGATGGCAGAGTCCAGGTTCTGAGTTCAAGGCTGGTGGAGCATTCTGTCCCTGATGCTCAAATCAGGAGGCAAGCCAATTAGCACTTAGAGTTACATTGGGATCCTTCTATCAACAGATGCAGGTCCAGTTCCTCTCACCTATGCAAGAGGGCATCAGGTCAGCAAAGCAGGGCAGCAGTTCCTTCAGAGCAGCAGTCTAGCAGAGTGCCAGTCCTTTCAACAAAACTGCAGACCTTCTTCCTTGCAGAGTATCCAAAGGTCCAGAAGTGTAGTGAAGAGTTGGTGTCTGAGGTCCAGTATTTATAACTGGACCTCATTTAAAGCTGGAGAAGCTTCTAGAGGTTTTCTGTTTGAAGTGCACAGGTTTCCAGCCTCTTCTGCCCTGGCTCCAGACTGTGTGAAGGCAGGACACAGCCTAATAAAGTTAAGTCTGTGCCTGGCTTTGCCATCCCATCCTACCAGTGATGGCACAGCCAGGAACACCTACGCTCTCTATTATGTGCAGCTGTCTAACAGAAATACACAAAGCCCAACAAGCCATGGAATGCAGCAACAGGTTGCAGGCACTAAATGGTTGTGGCAGAAAAATTCAAATTTTCTAAAAGTGCAAAAAGTGCAATTGATGGACGGACCGTGCCATTCCAGTTTGGACTCAGGTCTATGCAATTTAGTCTTGACCCTGTTCCCCATGGGACAGTCCAGCCAGAACTGCCAGGTCAGGTCCTCCCTGGACTGGAAACAAGCATCCTAGAACTGGTTTTGGGGTATCTCCCCTTATCAGCCAGGATACCCTGAATCCAGTGGCATGGTGAGCATGGGACCCCCATCTGGGCATACTCGTCCCACTTGGGGTGGCAAATGCAAAAAGAACAACTGGTAGATGAAATGCTCAACAGTGTCAAACAGTGACCTCTAGTCAGAGATCTGGGCCTAAATCAGTCCTGGATTGCTTTTGTTTGGTTTCGAAAAGGACCTAGCTTAGCAGTTCGGGCTGTACTATTATTGGAGCAGGGTCAAGATTGATTTGCATGTAGCTGGGTCCAAACAGAGCTGGCATGGTGTACAAAATAATGATGGATTAGGATGCCGTCCTAAGTAATGACTAGTAGCTGAGATTAATTTGAGCATTCTAACCATCACTGGCCCTGATTCACAAAGGCAATTTGAGACAAAAGTCTAGCTTTATGATTTTTAAAATTGACAGTGCCAATTTATGAGTTGCATCTTTACATCCGCTGGTGGGAAATATCCGGTTCTAGCTGTACTCTCCGGCTCGGGCCGGATGAAGGATAATCAATGCCTGGAACGCAATTTTTACAAAAGGGAACATTAGGAACTTGAGATAAATGGTAGAGGAGATTCTAAAAATCAGTTTTGGCGGGGAAAATGGTGTGGCCAGACACTGCATTACATTCCAGAAAAGTTTGCTCCATTGCACCATGGTACATGCAGAGATGACTGTAGTGTTACACCACATTCGGTGTTCACTGTAGTGTTATACCAAACTTTTTTTTTATTCTGATACTGCGCTCACTGACTGCTTGGTTCCACAAAGAGGTCACTGATTCCAGAAGCAGCAATCAGCAGCCCTGCTTAGCTTTGGGTTGGTGCAGGCCCTGTCTACAGCTACACTGCCCAAATCTGTGTAGGGCAGCAAGGCAGGCCAGTAAAATGATGGTGAGTGGGTGTGTTAAAATGCTTTATTTGTATAAATTTAGTGCACACAAATGTGCATACTAATCTTTCCCTGATGCTATTGGTATGTGAATAGCCCATCCTGCTAATCAAGGATATTGGACATGGCAGTGCTTTTGGTATTGAGCAAAGGGAACGTTGGGGTGGGTGCAAATACAATGCATTATCTGCATTACAAGAACGTTCAGCTGTACATTTACTTGTTCCTGTTTTTCCACATATAAGACCAGTCATAAAAACACTTTCACGGATGCAGATTGCAGACTTGTGTCAATAATGGGGTTTCTGGTTGGCTAGGGTATGCACCTAATCCAGGCAGAATCCACCACTCTAGTCAGGGCAAGTAAATCACACACCAAAGATAACCTGTGCTCACCCTTTGATAGCTTGGCACAAAACAGGCAGGCTTATAATCAGAGGGAATGTGTAAAGCATTTGTGCAACACACACAAGTGACACAGTTAATACACCACAAAAGAGACTCCACATGGGATTATATAAAATAGGATTTCTTAATATATATTTCATAAGACCAGAAATGTCATAGAACGTAAATACTGTGCTTGCTAAATAATTACTGAAATAGTACTCTTTATTCTGACCATTCACGACAAAAAACGACACACATTACACGTCAGGTCATGAAATGCAGCAGTTAGATTGAGGCATAACACATAAGTCACCAACCATCACCATAAACGCTCCTGCTCTCCTATTAGGCTTTATGTGGTAATCAGGTTCCAAACTTAGGCATAGTAGTACCTGCAGGCCTATTACAGGGAATATAGTAATCCCAGTGTCTGGGGAAAGCAAAATCAGGATCTCCCTCGAGGATTCACCTTGTCCTGCTAACAGGATCTAATGCCCCCAAAGTATGTCCCAAAAAGGGGTGCACACACAGTAGAAATCTGCGGGGAGGCCTTGCTTTGTCCCCCGCATGTAACACAGGCAAGAAAGCTGCCCATTAACACACGAAACAGCAGCTGAACAAGGCAGTTTTGCAGAAATAATCAACCCAACATTGCAGCGTGTCCAAAGCCCATCATGGCCTCCTGGACTGCTGTGTAAAGGTGCAGGATATTTCCAGGCTGCTGCTAAAACCAACATGGCATCTGAAAATCAAGAAAGCCACTCTAATGAGGCAGTGTGTTTGTAGCCTTCTGGGGCCTCACAAACCGCTGTCAACCTTGACTACAGATGGCAACTCCTGCGAATGCACAGAAAGGCTGTGCTCCCCAAACGGAGCTGCTCGGGTTGGAGAAAGGGGCTATTACATCACTGGTGGCTTCCTGGTTGCCACTGCAATGGGTCCGGTGAGAAGCGCAGCACGTTGTCTCGCTCTCTCTCCTGCTGTAACACCACCACTTCAGCAGTCAGCCAGCCAGTGACAAAAGCACACAGAATCATCTGTGCTGCTGGCTCTACCAGCACAGCGCTTTCCACCATTAGACCGCTTCTCCTCACAACAAAAATAAATGGACGCATCAGAAGAGCGCTGGAAATGCACCTTCTGCCAGGTGGTCTAACAGCCAGACCTCACCATGCACTGGTTGAGGAGTTGCAGGTAAGCAAGAATTATGAGTTCTATGGCGGTCTGGAGGTTTCTGCTGATGTCCAAAGCAGGAAGCAGCAGCACAGCTCCTCAACCAGCACACTGTTGTTGAACTCACCAGTATCAGAGTCTCACGGAAAAGGTGCTGCAAGGCAATCTTTGATGGCCCTGAGATTGTGAGAACTGGGGGTAGCCATCAAGCCCTTGGAGAACACTTGGGGCACAAACAGCAAGGCAGCAGTCAAAAACACAGTGATAGGTCGCAGAGAGACAGTCCCTCCTGCAGCTCAGCACACAGCAAGCAGCAGGCCAACACAGCAAAGCAGCTAGTAAAGTGGCAATCTCTCCCTGTAGAACAGAAGTTCCTGCTCACTGTCTGCAGCATGTAGAGCCAGCAGTGTTTTGTTACAAGTCCCATGCAGTGTTTGAAATTATGGGTTCAGAGCCCCTGTACTTATGCTCCAAAATGTCTTTGTTTAAGAGGTGAATTCAAAAGAAACCTTAGAATTGCACAACACCCCAGGTAAAGTCAGTCCTGGCTCCAGACATCTTCAGGGCGTAAATCAGCTCTTTGTGTGAGGGCAGGAAACAGACTATACAAATGTAAGTGTGCCTGCCTCCCCCTGTCCCAGCTCAGGAAGACTATCAGTATGCAGATGAATGCAGAGGTAACCCTGTCACACCCAACCTTTCCTGTATGTTGGCTGACTGGAAAGTATGCTTACTTACTTACTTACTTAAATAACTTTATTTCGGTCAAAGACCATAAAAGCACAGAATAGAAAAATACTACAGTGTACAATTTCACTACAAACAAGCAGAAACTGTTGCCAGTTGCATAACAAATAGTGTAAATTTTGATTATCCAAAAACATAATCTTTAATTAATTATAAAAATCATTACAGAAAGATTTATACAAATATGAATGCTGTCAAAATTTCTTTGTAGTATACATAGATGATCAGATGGACTATGCAGAGAATCCATCATTTATTACACGTGCCCTTGCTATATCTACGATGTAAAAAGAGCCTCATTTAGCTAATTCATCTCATGTCAAAGGGACATATTATATTCAACATATAGGTCTTAAGAACAGAAAATGGCTCAAAATTAAAAAGTGTCATAAAATAGGATAAAAACACTCAAAAAAGTTAAAAGGCCTAGATCAGAATTAAAAATGTACGCAGTGTACACAGAGATTCACATGTCACTTTACGAGGCCCCTGCGTAAATACCACATTGAATTTAAAAATCGAGAGACAGCAAAAACTATTGGGGGATGGGTATCGTGTTTTTGTATCCTAAAGGCCTCTAAATGTAGCCTAAACCCAAGATTGCGACATATTGGTATTATCCAGCGTTTGCGTGGGAAGATGTATGCCGGGCAAAAAAATAATACATGTATTTCAGACTCTTCCCTATGGGTGCATGCAGGACAGGTCCTCTTATTCTCTAGTGCCCATTTGCTAGTAAGGGCATTTAGAGGTAGATTCCCCACTCTAAATTGCATATAGAGTTTCCTGGCCTGCAAGGGATAAATCAAGTCCAGGAACTCTTCTTTCCTATATTCAGCCTTAACTAGCAAAAACTCAGCAGTCATCGAACCCCCAATGGCACTCCCCTGGATGGCCAGCAGGTTAACCAGTCTATAGAGGTGCACTAGGTCTTGTCTAGATGTTGATCGGCATGATATCTCTGGGGTTAGCCAGAGATCCAGCCTACCTAGCCTAGCCAAGAGATCCTTGATGTACAGTAACCACAGAATCTTTTTTGTGGTTTTAATAGTAAGGATCTCCCTCAGCTCGTCTCTGTAGGCAGAAAGTTCTGGGGCCGCCCACACCCTACGCCAAAATGTAATGGGCCTCAGGGCAATTTCTTCATTTATGGGCTGCAAGCCCAAGTCCATACGAAGGGGAACTAAAGGGGTACTGGGTGGGAGACCTACAATCTGTCTCATAAAGTTGTTCTCAATTTTTGCGAGGTTGGCAGCAGACATATGTCCCCACATTTCAGCCCCATATAGAGCAGCCCCTCTTGCCTGGGCTTTATATATTTCTACTGCAGGTGCCACTGACCTATATGTGGTTGACCTATGGAATTTCATTATCCCACCTACCGTCTGTGATAATTTGAGTCTGGCCATAACCATTTGGGGTTCCCATGTAAAATCTTCTGATAAGGTAATACCTAAGTAATCAAATGTCCTCACCCTTTCCAGGGGTGTACCGTCAAGAGAGGGACTTGGCCGAGTAATTTTGGGGGGGTTGAAGATCATGTATTTTGTCTTGGTTAGATTGATCTCCAAGCCCCGCTTAATACAAAACTCGGCAAATCCATCCAAAATGCGTTGGCTGCCTGATGGAGTTTTAGACAGCAACAAGGTGTCATCTGCAAACATCAGCGCGGGTATCTTCCCCAAACGCAATTTCGGGGCATCATTATCCTTAATGGCATTAAGATGGTCAATGAGCCCATTGATATAAAGACAAAATAGGGTTGGGGCAAGGGCACATCCCTGGCGTACCCCCTTTTTGACAAGGAAGCACGCAGATAATTTCCCATGTTTCCCACTTCTTACTTGCGCATAGGTCCCTATATGTAGCCTCACCAGGACTTTAAGGAGATAGGGCGGAATCCCTAAGTCGTTTAAAACTTCCCAGAGTTTCCCCCTAGGAACCAAATCGAAAGCCGTCTTCAGATCAACAAAAATAAGATAGAGGCTGCCACCCTCCATCTTATCTGTTTTCCAGAACAGCAATTGTAGCCTAAATATCTGGTCCACAGTTGAGGTGTTTGATCTGAAGCCGGCTTGATAGGGGCTCAGGATTCCTTCCTCTTCTATCCAGCTTTGGATGCGATCAAGAAGGACCCTGCTCATCAGTTTTTGTGGAATATCAATAAGGCTGATGGGTCTGTAATTTGACGGTAGAAGTGGGCAACCTTTTTTGTAAAGGAGAACAATCTCGGCCCCACACCAGGAATCTGGCGGGGCCATACCCCTCATGATGGCATTAAATAAAGCACATAGATAGGGAGTCCAAATTTTTGGTTCCATATGAAAAAGCTCCCCTGGGAGTTTATCTAAGACGGGGCTTTGTTAGGGGGTAGTCTGTTAATAGCATTCCAAACTTCGGTCAAAGTTATATCGCACAATCCTTCTGGGTAAGGCTCATGCAGAGAATCCAAAGAGGCTATATTGACACCCACCAATTCCTCCCCGGCATAAAGGGCCTCAAAATGCCTCTCCCAGGCTTCTGGTGGTATATTGGGCTCCCGGGCCGATTGTCCTTCCTTGTTTCCCACACTTACTAGGGCCCAAAATGATTTCAAGTCTCTATCCTTCAGGGCAATCCTAAGTGCCTCCCACTTCTCGGTTTCCCAATTTTTCTTTTCCCTTTTTAGGGTCCCTTTGTACATTCCCCGGAGACATTTAATTCAAATTTTATCCTTTGCCTTGACTGCAGCTATTAAATTCTTCTTTGCTTTGCGGCAGGTGACGTTAAACCAGGAGTTGGTGTTATGTTTAACTCCTATATGTGTTGCAGTTGGGTAGACTATCTCAATCAGCTTAGCAACTAGCTGCTCATGAATTTCAGCTGCCCTCTTCTGGGTCCCATAGCAGACCTCCATTTGGCCTAGTTCCCCCATTTCCTCTATCAGAGGTATCGCCTGCTCATATATGTTAGAATCCGGGTTCTCTGGTTGGCACAGGTAGGTACTTGTGACAAGCAGGGAACCTTTCCTCTAGTCAGGGTAAGGGGTTACACTACTAAATCAACCCCTGCTCACCCTCTAGGTAGCTTGGCGCGAGCAGACAAGGTTTATCTCAGAGCGTTATAGGTTAAGCATTTGTGAACAAATACAGTAACCAAGTGACAACACTACAAATGGACACCACACGGGTATTTATATTAAAAATAAGGATTCTTTATATAGGATTATCACAAGACCATTAAACAATTAAAAATACACAATACGGTTGCTTAGTTGGTAGAAGATTGCTTAGTTTCTCTTAAGTTCTTAAATGCGACCCTTTAAGTCAATGTGCCTTAGATGCGACACGCAGGCCAACGAAAGTGTTGCAGCGATGCAGATGCGTTGAAGTTCTTGGTGCAAAAGAAATAAAGACGGGATCTTCCAGATGCGTTACGCTTCTCCGATGTTGCGAGAAGACTCGACTCGATGCGTCAGCTACAGCGGCGTCACCCTTGGCGAGATGCGACGACAGCGGCCTTGGCAACGGCACTCTTCTCCGACGTTGCGAGACGCTTCCGCTCGATGCGATGCTGCAGCGGCGACACCCCTTCTGCGAGATGCGACGACAGCGGCTCCGACGGCGGCACGCTTCTCCGTGGATGCGAGGCGCTTTTCTGGATGCGGTGCAATGCGACAACTACGATGGCTGCGATGGCGACACGCTTCCTCTTTGATGCGAGACTCTTCTCTCGATGCGGTGCAATGCGACAGCTACGATGGCTGCGATGGCGACACGCTTCTTCGGCGTTGTGAGACACTTCCGGAATGATGCGAGACGCTTCCGCTCGATGCGATGCTGCAGCGGCGACACTCTCTGCAAGATGCGACGGCAACAGCTCCGACAGCGGCACGATTCTCTTCCTTGCGTCGCGCTTCCAGCTCCTTGCGACACGCAGTCCCTCAGAAGGCCCAACAACAGCAGCAGGCACTTCCAAAATTCTCTGGTGAGCTGGGGGTGAAGTCCACTGGTCCTGGGACTTCGTTTTGGGGGCAAGCTCAGTTCAAGCCCTTGGAGATCTTTTCAAAGCTCAAGTTGAAGCAAAGTATTTAGTAGTCTTTCTCCTCTTCTTCAGCAGCAAGGCAACCACTGTAGGCCAATCCCCCAGGTCAGGGACAGTACTCCTCCTACAGCTTTCCCAGTTCCTTCTCCTCTGGCAGAGGTTCTTCTTGTTTCAGCAGGATCTAATTTCTTGGGAGTAGGTCCCAATACTTATATCCCTAATTCCTTTGTTCCTCTGGGGTAGAGGGGCATTTGCCCAGTCCAAACCAGTTCTTGAGCACTCTGTTGACATGACTCTGCCTTTCTATTCAGGGTGCAGGGCAGAGACACCAGCCGCTCCGCAGGAGGTGGAGCCAGCATTGTGGTAGCAGAGCACAACCCTATTCAGAGCCCAAGTGTACTCCTCCCACCCATCTGACTGCCAATCTTCCTATTCACCACCAGGCTACCTAGCCCTGCCCCTCTGGGTTTCCCCAGCCCTGTCACTCACACAACCAGACAGGCAGATACACATCAGAGCAGGGGCGGGCTGAAATGGTCAGGCAAGCGAATACCAACTTTCTAAAAGTGGTATTTGCAAACACAGAATATTAAAATAAACTTTACTAAAAGATGTATTTTATTATTCTGGGTTCAGGCATACTAAACTCGAATTTCTACCATGTTCCCAGGGTCTGTTAGGATCATAGGATGTAACAATTCTAACAGCCCATTCTGGCCTACGGAGAACAGGTAGCCTTACAATAGTGGAAAACGAAAATGGCTGTAATTCACTATTAGGACATGCCACACACATCAGGGCTTGTCCTACCTTATGCTTACAATGCACCCTGCCCTTGGGCCTACCATAGGGGTGACTAATATGAAGTTAAGGGAAGGTTTAGGGACTGGCAAGTGTGTGCACTTGCCCAGTCAGCATGACAGTACCAGACTACACGCAGGTTCTGCAATGGCAGACCTTAGATGCATTTTACCAGGCCGCTTCTGTGGGTGGCACAACCAGTGCTGCAAGCCCACCAGCAGCATTTGTATTTACAAGCCCTAGCACTTCTGGTGCACTTTACTGGGGTCTGACAGTAAACCAAATAAGCCAATCATGGAATCCAACCAACATATACATTTTAAATAAGGAGCACTTGCACTGTGGCACTGGTTGGCAGTGGCACAGTGCTCTGAGCAGCTAACACCAGCAAAGCACATGAGGCACAGCGACAAAAAGTGGAAGGGAGACTCATGCCAAGGTGCCAGGTTTAACAATATACTTTAGCCAACTTTGTTGGCGATTGTTGTATATGGCACCACCTAACCCTTCGTCTGTTATTTGAGAGCAACAGTTGGGTATCCCCCACACTAGGCGGAGATAGAGGGATAGAGATGCCCATACTCTCTGGGTTCAAGGACAGTACCAGAGCATTGTGGTCACTGTCCTGTTTCTCAAGTACCTGAAAGTCAAGGACCTTGTCCCAGGATTTAGTTTCCACTAAGATATAGTCGATCAGAGATGATTGGCCTTTCCTATTAAATGTATGCTGGGCCGGTTGGTCAGATTTTGTTCTCCCATTACAGGGCCTGAGGGAGTATGCCAGAGTCAATGAGTGGAGTTGGATGGCCAGCGGTGTCCAAATTTTTATGGGGGTAATTTGAGGTTCGGGTATAGACCAGTGACGGTCTTCTTCTGAGGGCTCACCTAAATTCAGATCAGTAAGTGGCTCAAACTGACAGTTGAAGTCGCCCCCTACAATCCACATCGTATCTGGGTCTAGAGTTGATAGAAAACATCCCAGATTGTCCAAGACCGCAGATTCCTGTCTATAGCTTACAGGTCTGGAATACATGTTAATGAGAGCTAGTTTGAGCTTAGTGGGAAATGTCAACAAAACACATAAAATATCATTCGTTGGCAAAGTTATCAACTCAACTTGCGCCCGAATATGCGTGCCCAACCAGATAATTAGGCCGCCCAACGGTCTACCCCTTCCACCGGAGGTGGCCAAAATGTTAAACGATGCAAATCCCATCCTATGATATTCCTCCGTGGCCCAGGTCTCCTGAAAGAAGCAGATGTCATAGTTATCTATAAAACCTCCCCAGTCTGAGCAGGATAATTTGTTTTTAACACCTGCTAGATTCCAAGATAAGATCTTCAGACTATCCCCTACTTTACTGGACAATTCCTGCACTTTAATTATGGGGGAGCATAAAGCTCCAAGGGGGTTATTGCCCGTCTGGCTAACGTCTTGGGTCTTTATCCGGAGATCTGAAGATGGAACTATCAGATCAATTGCTTGCTGTGTCCCCAAGCACAATGGGTGGGCCTTTGATAGTCCATCCTTCCCCACACCATGTGCTCCGATGTTTCTAGTTGCATTTTGAGTCCGGCCCCTACAATCCTCCACTAGAACCTTGGCTGAATTATCTTTAAACAGGTCCCCCTGCCTTAATGATAAGGTGGTATAGACAGTCTAATTTTTCCCTATATCAGAACCTATGTTAATTTTTGCAGTGATTGGGTTATTATCTATGGATGAATGGTAATTTCTAAACCTACAGTCACCACCCGCATAGACTATTGCATGTAAATCACCCGCACAATCCCCATACCATTTGTGGGAGTTTGTCAATCTACCAGATCAAGGGGGCTAAATCTATTGCTTACAGGGATATTGAAGCATGATGTAGTGTCGCTAACCCAGCCGCCTTGCTGTGATTCCCCTAGGTGGGCCCTTAGTTCCCATTTTTTGTGTATCAGGCTCATCCTCTCTTCGAAAGTGCCCTGTGGGTAGAAATAGCTGAGTGGTAGTGTCTGGATTTTTTTACTTTTCCACAGAGTAGACCATCCTAAGATATGCTGGACCGTTCGTCTGTCCCTAAAGTTAATCAGAATACAATTCCCCTGGATGTCTTTCTGCTGCTGGCCTACCCAGCTGACCCTACGCATGTGGATAATTTCACTGTGCACCCAGGGTGGAAGGGGTCTGTTGTTATGTAACCAGTGTGATACTTTATTTCTTAGTTCTATGTGTGTCTCCACCCGACTAGTCTGTAGACTAGGTACTCCAGCTAATACCACCACATACAGAGAGGAGGCTGGTGGCAGATCTATGCATGGGAGACAGGATTCACTTGAATTCGGCAAATGTCCGTGTCTTTTTTGGCACCCTCATTTGGGAACCTATGATCCTTCTCCCGATTGAGTATACCCACAGGACATTTAGCAGGGCCCTTTTATTTATTTACATCTTCACCATTTGGGGTGTCACTAGCTCCCATTAGTGGGGTAAAAGGTCCAGACCTTTCGGAATGAGGGTGGGGAAAGATAGATGGATTAATCAAAGCAGTCGTTGCTTTAGTTGGCTGCTCGGGTACTACCCTTGGGGCCGTATCTTTGGCACACTGAACTCCTTGGAAACTGGATGGTAGTTTAGCGCCCCAGGAATGTACTAGTGATGATAATGAGTTGATTTTACTCATCACTTTGTCTAAACTATTTGAGATTGCAAGGTCTATATAAACTTTGAGATCATTTACCATCTCTATAACCCAGTCAGGGGAATTCCTCCCATCCTTGTTACTTAAGTCGGATGTACAGTCGTTCGTGGAGCTCCCAGATGATACGACCGGGATTTTGCATGAACATTTTTTGCCTGTATTAGTTTTGCTTTTCTTTTGAGTCTTTTTAATCTTGGGTGTATTATTTTCAATATCTCCCCCCTGGTCTCCCCCTTGCTTTGATGTTATCGCTGCTTTGTCCTGAGTTGCCGCTGCATGAGAATTATTTATGTCATCTAGTTGTTGAATTTCCCTAGGTGTACCTGATTCCGAGGCTACTGAAATAGAGGGTAATATTGGCGTTATCGATAGGCGTCTCTCTGTTCATGAGATTTTATTGGTTACTACACCAATGGCCTGCTGCAGCATATTATCTATGGCAGTGTGCTTTTCCATTGGGGTACGGGGTTGCGCTTTCTGTCTGGTACTGATTCTATAAGATGGAGGAGTATGTTTTCCCATATCCTAGTTTACAAGGAGGGCACCTGCTTTCTCCCACTAGGACGGGAATTGGTGTACTAGCTTGGCCCAACTTAAGGCTCTGACAATGTTAGACCAATGGGGATACAGAACAACCTCAAAAGTGGGGGCCCTCTGGGAAAATAATGTTCAATCACTCACAGTTCCAAGGACGTGTCGGTCCAGGGCGCTCACTGCAATGCCTTACTTGTGAGACAATACAATGAGTGGCAGAACAGGCAACGCAGCATTTGCGCACTAAATTGTGGAAGCGCCACAAAACCGAAGCAGAAATGCAAAATGTCAATCAGTGCGGATGCGGTAGGAACCCAGCTCCGCAGGACGTCCAAGTACGGGCGGATAGCGGGTCTCTAGCAATCCAATTTGTCAGACCCAGCATCAGCAATCAGGCCCCTCCACAGACCAAGGCGCGATGTTTACACAATTTACTCACTGTGTTGGTGGGTAAACTTACGGGAAGCAAATGCACTGTGCCAATTCCTTGAGTCTCTGTGCTTGTATGGCTGTTCAATTTGAAGCTGAAGCACGCTCATCACTCCGGTTGTGAGCAGGGCCGGGTGGTGGGCCCACGAGTCCTCCAACACAGCCACAGCACTCGGTGTGTCCGGCCACTGCTAGTGAGCTGCAGGGAGCGAGGCGTGTGCGTCGCGGGCCCCAGATCAGCCTGACGGAGAGAACCAGCGGCTGAAGCGTTTCGCAATTAGGCACAGCAGGCCGGCCCCTGACTCCGTACGCCACACACACAATGCCGGGCCGTCAGACACCCCCTGCACACGAGCAGGTGTTCCAGCTAGGGCGCAGTAGTCAGCGGCTCACCAGTGTCGTATGCACAAACCAGGCTTAGAAGTGGATTGAAGTCAGGCTGCAAAGCACAAAGAGTCACTAGCACAGAGAAATGCTCACTTTCTAAAAGTGGCATTTCTAAAATAGTAATGTGACATCCAACTACACCAGTAAGCAGGATTTATCACCACTATTCTAAAACTTGGCAACAGTAATCCTTTTTGATCAGCAATAACCACTGAAATACATATAAGGGAATTTTCAATGCTGGCCTATGGGAGGAGTAGATCTCACAGTAGTGTGTAACAAAATAGGCTGTTTGTCACTACCAGAACAAGCCACCCAATAAAGGCACATGTCCTACCTTTCACTTATGAGGCACCTTGCCCATGGGGGTACATACAGCTTACTTTAGGGGTGACCGATATGTAGTAAAAGGGGAGTTTAAAGCTTGGAAAGTAGTTTTAAATGACATGTCAATGTGGCAGTAAACTGTGCATGCAGGCCCTGCAGTGGCAGGCCTGAGACAGGTTTGAAAGGCTACGTTTGTGTGTGGCACAAGCAATGCTGCAGACCCACTAGTAGCATTTAATTTACAGGCCATGGGTAGATAAGATACCACATTACATGGGACTTATAATTAAATCAAATATGCCAAAGAGGAGTAAACCAATCATATCATGTTTAGAGGAGAGAGCACATGTACTTTATCACTGGTGAGCAGTGGTAAATTGACCAGTGTCAGAAAACCAACAAAAAGAAGGTCAGAAAAATAGAAGGAAGAAGGCAAAACGTTTGGGGATAACCCTGCAAAAAGGGCCATGTCCAACAACTGTTTTCTGAATGAGATAATAGCTCTAAGAATGATTCTGTCAATGTTTCTTTCAATCAAAGTTGTGAGTAGCCACTTTAAGAAGTAATTAATTGTTGGACAATTCACTAGTACCCAAGTTGGATACAATGACTGAGGTCTCTCTCATATCTGGAGGTGTTTTCCAGCATGTTATGAATAGTGTATTTAACTTTTTATGAAAGTATCCCATCCTTTTGGTGGCAGTCCTTGTAGGAACTAGATCCATAAGACATTGTGACAAATCAATCAGTCTAAATGAGGCAATTAGCCTGTTACCTTTTTGGGCAATGTAAGTTCTGCAACTTAGCAAACTAGGTGATGCATTTGAGGATGTTACTCCTTTGGGGATTTAATGACCATCCTGACTCTAAATAAGATATTTCTATGACAGGAGTTACGGGGTGGTAATTGTTGTGTATTTTGGTCCATTTTCTGTTATCATCCTCTTGTAAAGCAGGCCCTTAATGTAAGAGACATTATGCAACTTCTCTATAATGAAAATAAATAAAAGGAAGAATCGCCCTGCTGCAAAACCTGATAGAGAAGTATTTGCCATTTAAATCGATAGCAGTATAGTGAAACACCAAACTGACATTATATTTATGATATTTAACCATGTAACATGAAAGTGCTGTTCCCTTCAGATCCAGAAGGTGTGAAATGTGCTCTATAGCTGAACTTCAAATGAAACTTTCTAATGGAGGAACTACTTACTGCTAGTAACCATCCAAGTTCCGATACCTGTTCTTAAACCAACCCAGGGCCTTGACCTACTGAAGTGGTTGAAAACACCTAGGGCCTTATCATGACTTCGGTGGTCTTTGTCTGGGACCGTCACTGCGGTGGTCCCAGGAAGCCTGCGAAGCCCGTGGTGCACACTCCCGCCGGATTCTGAGCTGAATCCAGGGCAGGTGGGCTGTGCGGTGCTGGTGACACAGCGATGGTCTGTTAGGCTCATAGGAAAGTCTAACAAGCAGACTGCCGCTGTGTCAGCGCCTCCAGCACATTCCTGCGAGGTGTGACATGCACTATGTTGTGCATTCCACACCGTGCGCAAACAAAGATGCAATCACAGGGAGGAACAACATGTGCCCCCTCCCCCGCATACACTCCCATGGCCACCTTATCCTGCATTTCTGCCACCCTTTTCATGGCGGCCTCTCCGCCATGATATGGATGATGGAAAAGAAGGTCATAATATGCTTGGTGGTGCCAGCATCGGCACCACCAGCATTTACTGCTCTTCTCCACACTGCTGTGGGATCCTAGATCCCTGAAAAGGCAGCAGACTTGTGGCGGTCCCACTGCCACCATTGTAATACGACAAGCAGACTCACCATGGTGTTGGTGGTCAAGCCGTGAGTACTGCGGTCCCAGGACTGCTGTACTGTAATAAGGCCCCTCTCCACTTTCTGACACTTTCCATACTTTTTTTCTGATACCGTTTCCTCTACTCCATTGATTCCCATGATTGATTCCCATGATCTTCTACAATACGTTTAAACAAAGTGAGCAAAATAGCTCTTTTGGCCTTGTTTTGCGTTACTGCTTTAATTTGATGGCTGTACTATTCAATCGACACATTCATTCACTCATGAAAACATGGGCGTTTCCTTGTGTGTTTTGAATTTCGTTTAGCTCCCCAGCACCTCCCCAGAGTTAGCTTTTGTGTTCTGCTGTACCAAACAGTGAGGCAAAGCAATCACATTGGGCTGTGTTCCATCTGTCTCTAAAATGGAGTGTTCCATTGCTGTGTTTGATTTCAGCTTTGATGGCTTATGAAAATTCTTAAACTCCTCACTTCAAATCAGAAAAAAGAGTTCCGCCCATAAGTACGCTCGTTTTGCCACAATAATTTGCTTTCAACGCTCATCAACTGAATCTCACTCCTCAGAAAATGTCAGCAAATAGAGATGAAACACGTGAATACTCCTGGAACAATGGTATGCTGTAAACATTTTTCTTACCACGTTTTGGGTACAAATATTTCATTTGATTTTAACCTGCATAATAATTATGTGCTTCGGACCTTAGGGGGAAAAGAGACCAAGACGAACGCTCATAGCCAACGTCTCGTTTTATTACAACATGATAACATTTAATTTTTATGAAATATTTGATTATAATCCAAAGTATGTTCTGTAGCAATTAGTACAACAGTCAGTTTTGAAAGCAAAGCAATTACATAGCTCAGAGAAGAAGTCAACAAATAATGAACTGCTTAAAGAGTCCGACCTGAGTAGAGCCAGAGAGCAAATATGGTGGAGAGATGCTGCCAAGAAGAAAGCCAGCAGACCGAACATATGTGCAACCCTGCATGACTTCTTGTTGTCATGGACAGTTAACTCTTGTATATATAAGTGAGTGAAGGGAATTAACCCCAAAGGACGCAGTCTACATAGTTGAAATTAGTCACGGGCACGTGTGACATTGCCATTGGATTCTAAATAAAAATTACGAAAAATATTTAGGATATGAGCGTGGATGGGTTTTAAAACATTATTTACTTCGTTGCTCACGATACAGGTAGTATGATATGAATGATAAATGATCTTTCATCTTTGAGCGCACATATAGGGCCGGAGATGTATGTAGGCTTCCGTTTGCGATTTCCGAATAGCGAATGTTTGCGATTTGCTATTAGGAAATGCAAACAACTTTTTACAACATTGTGTTTTACACTGTACGCGATTCACAGTGGTTCTCAATTTGCGACCCATTGGAAATGGCTTACACTCACAGGGATGGTTGCCTGCTATGGTCAGCGGACCACCATATAGTGACTGCTTGTTGAATAAAGCAGTTTTTTATTTTGAAATGCAGCCTGTTTTCCTTAAAGGAAAATGGAATGCATTGAAAAAAAAAAAAGTTTCCTTTTTATTTTTTAAGAGTAGGCAGTAATAGCAATAGTACTATTACTACTACGGCTGGGACTACTGCCTGCTCTTAAAAAATGTTGGAGTTCACAAAGGAGAAGGGATCCCTTGAGGAACCGTTTTCGTTTGTTGGGTTACCACCATTTTGAAGTTAATGGCAACTGTTAATGTTTTGAGACCACACTCCTGGTTGCAAAGCATTCCAACATACCAGTGCGACTCGCCGCTAGGAAGGGACGACCGTGGCACACCCCTTCCTAATAGAGACTCGCAAACCCAATTTGCAATTCGGTAATAGCTTACCAAATCGCAAATAGAGTTTTGTACATTTAAAAAAAAAAATCAGGTAGCAAATAGGCCGATTTTGCAAATCAGGCCATTAACAACCTTAAAAAAGATTCATACATCTGGCCCTTAGTGTCAAGATGAATACCCCAAGATATGTTGGTGTGATTTCCAGGGTTTGAAACTGTTAACAAGTATCTACAACTTGTAAATTATGACATTTGGCAGTTGCCAGCGGTTTATCTAATGATCAGTTTGCTAACCACATTCAATTTTATCTCAAAGTACACTCACAATTGCATTCCCATGCTTTGAAGCATTGCCTAACACGACTGAGTCATTGATGTAATCTACATATTTAAAATGAAAACTTGCTAAATCACAGTGCGTCTTATTCATAAAGGGACTCCACACTCGTTGCTGAGGCTGAGCAGTCATGCGGGAGAATCAGAATTCAGGGCGGATTCTCCGCAATGAGAACTGCAGTTCCACGAGTGCAGAGACCCTTTGTAAATCAGACCCAGTATTTGTTAATTTCTTGATACAAGGCCTCTTTTTGACCATAGAATGCTCTATTCTCACTTTTGTCCAGAAAACAGGTCATTGGGATCTATGCTTCAAACAAAAACTTTGTTGGCCTCAAACGGCTTGTCTGACATTGCGATCCGGCTGACCTTGCATTGCCTAATCATGCTATTTTGCATTGTTTGCTTATTTGCACATAACCTGTTGCCCTCTGAATCCCTTTTTATCAATTTTAATTCACTAACCTTTTAAACTTGTTGCTCGAGTATTGTGTGTGCTGCTTTTAGCTGAATTCAGATTGCTGACATTGGTTCACTTCCTGTTTCCCCGTGCTGCCACTGAGAGATGCCAGTTTTTTGGTAGTGCGCTCTCTAGTCTTTTGGCGGCCGGGGCTATTTTAATGCACTCTGCGCGGACGCGCCGCTGGCGCTCCGAAGGCGCCCCTAAGGCAAGCCCGTCTGCGACCGTCAATGACCCGGAAGCGGCCAGTGCCAGCCATGCTGCCCGCCGAGGCCCAGGACAGGCCATTAGACTTTGCTACACTGGGGATGCCCTACGGGTCCTTAACCCTCACACCTGCCCCGCTCAAGGGAATTGGGATGTTAATGTCCACAGCAACAATGTGTTCCCGATCTGTGAATTTAGGTTGGGCTTGGGACCTGTTGCTGAGGAGCAAGTAGGCATACCTCCTAATAGACCTCCAAGTATTATCCCCCTTGCTGCACCCTTGATCAATATTCGCTCCCTTAGAAAACACCACCTGGAGGTGTTTGATCTCCTCAAGGATGGATCGCTAGATCTACTGTTTGTGACGGAGTCTTGGCTAGAGTCATCATCGGACCCCGTTGTTACCCTTGCCACGTCTAAGCGATATAAGATTGTTAGAGCTGACAACCCAGAAGTGGGGGGCGGTGTGGCCATATTTTATAAGAACAAGTGGGATCTACGCAGGGGGGATGTAACCTTATGTGGAGGCGGGGGAGGCTCTTGATTTTAGTATCCATTTCTCGGACCACTTCACTGTGGGTGGTTCTCTGATCTACAGGCCTCCCGGTCCAGTGAGTCCCTTTATTCAGGCCTATGGGGATGCCATAGTGCCTAGGGCTTTGAGATTCTCTCATTACATTTTATTAGGGGATCTCAATATTCATCTTGATCAAGTTGATGCCAAGGATTCGTGTGAATTCCTGGATGCCCTCCATTTGGTCCAACTGGTCTAGCGAGTTTGGTTCCCCACCCATCAGGCTGGCCATATACTGGACCCAATTTGTATTAATTTCCCTATTTTGATCAAAGACCCATGTCCGGTTTCTTGGTCGGATCATTTTATAACATACTTTTCATGGGACGTGATCAATGCCGAACCTGTAGTACGGTCATTTTGCAAACCTGCCTTTAGCAGAATTGCCCCCGGTGCATTCAAGCTAGCTTTGGAAACTTCTAGACCTACTCTATCAGGTGGCCTTGTAGATCGTCTCAATGGTGTTACTAGTTGGATCTCCAAGGCACTGAACGCACTCACCCCACAGTGCTCTTCTAGGATGTCCAGGGAATCCCCCTCCAAACCCTGGTTCCGCCCGAGCTTAAAACACCTAAACACGAATGTAAGCTTCTTGAGCGAGCGTGGCGCCGCAATGACTACTGTTCGGCTGCTAAGTTGAAGCTCAGAATCAAACAGAAGGTCTAATTTGAGGCAATGGCGGCTGACAAAAGGCAATTCTATTCTAGCCGAATTGACTCCGCCAAAAACAACGCAAAATAAATGTTTGTGATTGTTCAGCGCTTCACGTCTCCTGCGGCCCAAGCTAGTGTGTCATCACCCTCAGACACCTGGTGCGATACCCTATCGAATTTTTTCCTGGATAAGATCCTCACTATTCAGGCGGCCTATTTAAATGATGATAATGAGACCGTGGTATCTCTCCTGCCTCCAATCCCCAGAGCTAAACATTGCCTGGAGGCGTTCAAGACGGTGGACCTGCAGGAATCTCTTAAAATCATTAGGAGCTTAAAATCTGGCTGTCCCTCTGATCCTTGCCCTGCTAGACTGCTTGTTGCAGCAGCAGAAACCATCAATGCAGAGGTGAACAGTATCATTAATTTATCTCTCCAAACAGCCAGTGTCCCAGCGGACTGGAAGCAGGCCAGGATTCTGCCGCTTATAAAAAAAAGTCACTTGATCCCCTCAATCCAAGAAACTACCGACCCATTTCCCTCTTGCCTCGTCTGGCTAAAGTGTGTGAGAAGGCTGTCAATAATCAACTCACCAAGTTCATTGAGAGGGATGGTATTTTGCACACTGCACAGTCAGGGGTCCGCACTGCTCATAGCACTGAGTCGGTCCTGGTGAAGGTCGTAGAGGCCATTCGGGAGTGTCTGGACACCAGCGGGAGGACAGGACTGATCCTGCTGGACCTCTTGGAGGCGTTCAACGCTGTTCCGTATTCTCTTCTCCTCTCACGACTAGCTGGGATAGGTGTGTTAGGTACTGCCTGGAACTGGCTCAGATCCTTCTTAGAAGATCGGGCCCAACAGATCTGGATGCCCCCGTGCTCCTCTTCTACACAGTTTGTGACCAGGGGTGTGCCCCAGGGGTCCTGTCTCAGCCCCCTTCTCTTTAATATCTACGTTACACCCTTAGTCTACTTGGTAGAGAGCTTGGGGGCCAAGGTGATGGCCTACGTCAATGACACCCAGCTGCTATTCACTTGGGACAATAATGATGAGTCGGTCTCTTCAGTTCATCACTGCCTCACATCCATTTTTAAATGGTTAGCAGCTACGCAGCTAAAGTGCAATGAGGAGAAGTCCGAAATCCTCCTCTTTGAAAAATTCTCTCCCAACTTTCGAGAATCTCTTTGGCCGCCTGAGCTCCCGGTGCCAACCTCTCTAGGGAAGCCAGCCAAGAATCTGGGGGTATGGTTTGATGAGAGTCTTTCTTTCTCATACCATATTAAGAAGCTGGCCGGTAACTGTTTTGGTCACCTCAAAACTTTGAGGAAGTTCTTCCCTCTCCTTCCCCAGGCAGCGAGAGAAATGGTCACCTGTGCACTCATTTAATCCTGGTTGGATTATGTCAATGCGCTATACATCGGCATTCCGGGCTACCTGCTGAAAAAGCTGCAGGTGGTCAAAAATGCGGCAGCCAGACTGATTTAAATACCAGAGGTTCGGAGGCAACTCATTGACAAGGAAAGCCACTGCTGCCTGGAATGCAATGCCCCATGTCCTACGCAATATTAAGGACCCAGCGGTATTCAAGAAACACTTGAAAACACATCTCTTTGCTTAAACAGACACTCTCCTTCTTTGTTGGTTTCACGCCGGGACACTCTTGAGTATCTATGCGCGCTATAAATAAAAATAACATAACATATATTTAGCAAGTGGGTTTCAAACTACACACTTCCGGAAATTTTTACTAAAGTTCATCAAACTAATTTGCCTCCAGATTTTTTGTTCCTGGATTGTCAGGTTGAATTCAAACTAGGTTATGTAACTGTATAAGTTCTTGTGTTGAGGCGCTCATCATAGCTGACAAACAAATTAGTAGGGCAGGAGGGCCCCTCTTCACCTGGAGCATTTGTTTTTCCTATGTTTTGCTTTCAGATGATGACAGTAATATTGTTTGCCTGATTTTAATTGCTGTTTACAGCACACCATTGGCAAGTTTAGGCTTTATATAAATGTCATTGCTGGAGTGTTTGCGCAGCTCTATGCTGAAGATTTAAAAAAAAAAATCATATATAGGTTGTTTTAAGCACATAAACCTGTTTGGTCTCCTTGTGCACCAATATAAACTATATGTTTTTCATAACATGCAGAGCTAGCTACTGGTGCAAAATTGTTAGCAGTATCTCATTGCAGCCTGGACATATGAGAATGTGAATTCATTTAATTAAAAAAAAAATCCATTACCAAATGGAAAAACATCTTTCAAGAACTCAAACCAATGAAATGTTGTTCTGAGTGTCTAGATTCCGGCAATAACAAATGTGTGTGAATTTTTCTAGAAAGTGTAGTCTTCACAATCAAATATGTAACATTAACCAGATCAACAAATTGTGGCAGAATCATTGTTTGTGTAGCAGTGTTCATTTTATGACTGATATATAAAAAAAAGTATAAAACAATGTATTTTTTTATTCTATACAACCTAAGAAATCTGTTGGCACAAGGTGACCTCCCTTGCCCTCACTGGCTGGTCTGTAGAATGTTAGCATGTTTTCTAAAACATGGCAATTCCCCCCAACCTACCTTGCACATCTATCTCTGTCAATGCTTGACCCTGAACTTTGTTACTCCTGGCCTCCTGAATGTGTACATACCAGACATGTATGAGTGTTCTATAGGGTCACGGTACCCAGAAATGATATAGTGGCTGCAGTGAGTTTTGGACATTCAAAAGGCAACTGAAAGGAAAATGACAGTTTAGGCTATCTGTGGTTTGGTCACAGGGATTAATCCTGGGCTGTATTGAAATATACTGCAAACATATATTTTTAACTTATATAAATCCGAAGAATTCAATGCTTGGTGCCAAATCTATTTCACACGACTGGCTGGCCGGCCGATCACACTGAACGTGAAGTTTGTCAGACCGTTAGCATATTTATCCAGAACATTGTAATCCCCTTCAGTCTCCCTTGTTCAGGAACTTATCCCTTCCAAGATGTTGCCCTCAACTTTGCTCCTCTGATCTCTTGAGTGTAAGAGTGCCAGACATATAACAATTTTCTATTGGTTGGTTAAAGATAGATGGACACCCACTAGGAGATTCTTTTAAAGTTTTAATGAGAGCGGCACAGTACAGACCAGCCAGGGTAAGCCAGTACAATAAAATGCCACTTAACCAGTTTTAGAACACTAAGATCGTGATATAAAATGCATGCACACAGAATTCTTAGTGTGAGACATAACAAGCATGAAAATGAAAGAACAGAACTAATGCAACACATCTTTCTCTATTAAATCATTGTAGAACTTCATAGGTATGACTGAATATGCATGAACATTAAAAAAAAGGAAAATAAATAAGCGTTAATAACAAACAGACGTACCCTCTTAAATGTATATCTTGCCGGCACATGCTTGGTTCTGTTTTCTTTGACTCTAGAAGCCACAGTTTGACTTCTTCTAGAGTGCAACTCATTATATAAAAAGGTTTTATAATCATTATCATTACAACCTACACTGTTCCTGCATTTCTCTACTCTTTTCACATTCCACACTTTACAATCCTGAGTGACTACACTATTCTCACATACCTTCACCACTTTAATGGGATGTCCACATTTAGAATTACCTTTCACTAAGTAGCCAGGTTTCTTGATTCTCACAAATTCACCAATGGTGAAATCAGGTACCTTCGTATTCCACTTTTAATCAAATCTCCTCTTCATTTTTTCCTGCTTCCCTCCCACCGTTTCAGCAACAACATTCAACTCAACATTGTCAACACTCTTGCTGGACTTCTTTATCCACCATGGACAAATATCCGATACAGGATCCCTTCCTTTCAACAGTTTAATTAGACTCACCCCTGTAACAGAGTGAGGGGTAATACGGAACATCAACAGTTTTTTTCCTTAAAACATCCTTCCAAACTTCTCTAGATTATTTTGCCATCTCAATACCTTCCTTAAGTACACGGTTGAACCGTTCAACTTGACCATTCTCCCTAGGTTCATAAAGTGCTGTGGTGACATGTCTGATACCACATTTACGGAGAAATTCCTCCATCTCCTGTGAAGTGAGTTGCACACCATTGTCAGTTCCCAACACTTCAGGGCATCCCTCTCTAGCAAAAATGTCCTTAAAAAATGTGATTACAACTTGAGAAGTAGTGCTGGCCACAAACGTAACTTCTGGCCAATTTGAATTGAAAATCCACTAAAACTAGTGCAAAATGGGCATCAGATGGCAAGTACTTTAGGGGCCAGAAATGTCAAACACCACTTTCTGCCAAGGAGACTCGGGCCAAGACACAGGCTTAAGGGGGGCAGGAAACACCCTAAGCATTTTGTCACTTTTTATGCATTATGTACACTCCCTCACTGTTCTATCGACCATTTTGTCCAGACCAGGCTACCGAAAAGTTGGCTTTAATGAGGCGTTTCATATAAGACATCCCTAAATGTCCTTCGTGAGGAAGCTGCAAAATCTTATTTTGCATAGCTCCTGGTGGAATAATCTTTCCTCCCTTAAACAGTAAATCTCCCTCTTCCTCAATCTTATCAGAGACTTGAATGTATGGACCCATCTCCGAAGTATCACGTTTCTCTTTGGGCCAACCCTCTCTCAAGTATTTCATAATCAACTGACAAATAACATCTCTACTCCTTTAATTCTCTGGAGACAAAATCAGTGAAAGTTGCACCCATTTCAATTTCCTGCTCATGGTGAACATCACTGCTGTCAGAACATGTTAATCTTGACAAACAATCAGCAGTAACGTTGCTCTTCCCCAGTACATACTGTATCTTAAAGTTGTATTCTTCCAATCATGAGGTAAGTCTTACAATATGCGCAGTAGAGTTCCACCCCCCTTCTGGAAATGAAATTCCCACAAGGGGTTTATGGTCAGTCCTAAGTAGGAAATATATTTCCCCACACATAGTTTTGAAAGTGTTCAATAGCCCGAATACAAGCCAATAGCTCTTTTTCCATAACATCATACTTCCTCTCAGTTTCTGAGATAGTCCTGGATGCAAACGCCACACACCACTCTTCTTTACCACTCCTCTGATTTAATACACTACCAATACCATACACCTCGCATCCACCATAATAATGCACATTTTGTTCAGACAAAAGGACTTGAGTGTGGGAGCACATGCAATCTCTCTCTTAATCTGCTGTAACGCTGATTCCTGTCTTTCTGACCAAATTAACTCTGTATATTTCCTGGTAAATTCTCTAAGTGGTTCCCATTTTGTAGCAACATTTTGTTTGAACTTACTGTAGTACTCACACGATTCTGTGAATGACAAAATCTTTTCTTTATTATCAGGTGATGGTGCCTTGATCTTTTGTGCACCACACCATTACCTGAAAGCGTATGTCCAAGATACTCCACAGACTCAGGAAACAAAATTGCATTTCCCTGCTTTGAGTGTCAAACCATATTTCTCCAGCTTTCCACACACTTTTTTGACATGGATAAAGTGTTCTTCATTGCTCTTAGAGAAAATTAGTATGTTTTCCTGAAACCACTTGACAAATTCACTTACATCGTTGAATATGTGATACATTGCCCTTTGAAATACGGATGCTGCTGAGGCCAAACCAAAGGGCATCCATTTTAATCGAAACAACCCATGTGGTGTTATGAATGCAGTGAATTTCCTTGAATCTCAGTCATTTCAATGTAATGGTATGCTGAACGGAGATCCAATGTGGAAACTACATGTGCTCCTTCTATCATACACACCATCTCGTCGGTGTTAGGTGATGGATGCCAATCAACTACCACGTTTGCGTTCAATGCCCTCAAGTCTACACATAGTCTAAGACTTTTATCCAGCTCACGGCCTAAAACAATAGGAGAAACTCACTCCGATGACTCTACCTCCCCAATGATGCCTACATGAATCATTTATTCTAACTAGGGGTGGGCGGAATTTGCGAAATTAACTTTTGCAAATTATCGCGAAAATGTTTAAAATTATCGCAAACAAGCGGAAATATCGCGAAGATGCGGAAGTTTTTTTCCGGCATGTTCGCGAGATTTTCTGCATGGTTGCGGGTCGCCAATTTACCCATGTGGTTGCTTGCAGGCGCGGCAATCTTGTTTTGAGTTGTCTCGCGGTGCATGATCGCGAGAAGAAAGACGTGATCGCGCGACGCATGACGTCACTGCGGGCGCGAACTGTCGCGTGACAGCGCAAATGGCTAAAAACAATACAACATCTCATGGAGAACGCGACCCGATCAAGAAAACTTGTCGGCGAACGCAGGGATTCAGGTAAGGCGATCGCGCGCGCGGGAGAATGTATTATTTTACAGCGAGAGCAAGAAACAAATTATCGCCAAGCTGCGGAAACCGGAATTTTTGACATTTTCGCGCTCTCCGCGGAACGCGAAAATGTCAAATTATCGCAATTTCCGCGAACGGAACGAAATTTTCGCCCAGGCCTACATGTTTTTCAATTCTTCTCTCACAATGATAGGAACTCCTCTCAGCTTCCGTTTCACAGAAACAGTTCCTTCTTTTGATTTGATCTTATGACTGAATCCAACTAATTTCCCGAGCTCCTCTGAAAAAACTGAGGGAAATAATTTAGGGAATCAAATCACTACCGTTAGAATACTCTGCAATAGTAGGCACAGGTTCTTTACTGGGGTTTAAAATAATGCCCACCTTGGCCTGATCGCATCAACCCAACACATTCACACCCTTAATCGCTACATACAATTTAATGTGAGCCATTCTTTTTTTTAATTCACATTCTAGATCTTTAAAACCTATTATGACAATGTTGGATCCATCAGAACTCTCAGCGATAATATCAGATTCCATGAGAGTATCTAAGTTTATGAAATCACCAAAACACTGAATACAATATTCTCTAGTAATGAAGGTCTAAGAGGAACCAGAATCTGCCATTAACTCAAGCTTTCTATTCAATATGTGCACCAAACATTTAGGAGGACCCATCATATCTTGTGCCACAGAATCATCAGGAAAACCTTGAATGGACACAACTATACGTGTTTCCATACTACATTGCGTATCATCGTGTGCATCCCCACTCACACATGAAACCTTTTCATTGAATAGATTGGCAGAAGTGTTTTTCTTTACATCCTTACACATTATCGAGAAATGTCCTAAGCGCCCACACTTACTGCATTGTTCCAACGTGGAAAAGATGCAATATGCCTAGGATTCCCACACCTGAAACAATGAAAGCCCTTAAAAAGCCACCCTTATAACTAGGAGCATTTTTGGAAGCTTCAGGAGTGATAATATTCACATCTTCTGAAGTTAGAGTTTCCGTGTCTTAGTTAAGAGACTTCATCCACTTTTCTGATTGTTATAAAAATGTTTGCTGTACTAATAGCAGCTTCTAAGTTTGGGTCACCCATTACCCACAACTGCTCTTGCACCTTCTTGTTTTTGACATGCACTTCAATTTGGTCCCTGATCATTTCATCTGTGAAAGGACCAAAGTTACAATTTTTGGATAGTGCAAGCAAGGATGTAAGAAATTCGTCAAAGCTCTCTCCTTCTTCTTGCGCTCTGGTATAAAACTTGTACCTATTAAGTGCGACACTAGCTGTAGGATTAAAAAGCTTTTCCATTCTTAATATGGCCTCATCATAAACATTGTGATCACTTCCAGCTACAATTCAGGGCAAAGTCCTTTATAAAACTTGCCCTGCCAATCCCAAACAATGCAAAACATTTTTTTTTCTTTCTGCAGACATTCTTTCTCCATCGATTGCCCTCAAATATGTAATAAACTCTTCTTTCCTTCTGGTCCAAGGGATAAGGGGTTCCCCTTTGTTTTGCAAACATTTGGAACCTCCTCGACACCGCATCTCCAGACGTCGCCTTCCTCACAGAAACCTGGATGAACGACTCCTCAGCCCCCGACATCGCCATAGCCATCCCGGACGGCTACAAGATCATCAGGAGGGATCGCAACAACCAGACCGGAGGAGGGATCGCCATCGTACACAAAAGCACCATTCGCATCTCGACTGACTCCACCGATGCATTCAACACCGCCGAATACCTGCACTTCCAGATCCACACCGACCCCAAGACTACCCTCAGAGGCACCCTCATCTACAGACCCCCGGGACCACGCGCACAGTTCTGCGAAGACATCACAGACTTCATCAGCCCTCACGCCCTCCCCTCCGCCGACTACATCCTCCTCGGGGACCTCAACTTCCACCTGGAGAACAACAACGACCGCAACACGACCAACCTGCAGGACAACCTCGCCAACCTCGGACTCCAGCAACTGGTCAACACCCCCACCCACTACGCCGGCCACACGCTCGACCCCCTCTTCTCATCCAGCAAGCACGTCACCTTCAGCCACTGCACCGGACTCCACTGGACTGACCACAGCTGCGTCCACTTCAGCTTCAAGAAGAACACGGTCCACCACCACCCGAAGCAGGTTCCCCACAGAAACTGGAGCAAGATCACCGTCGACCAGCTCACCACCTCCCTCAGCCAGAACCCACCGGTCAGGACAACGGACCCTAACACAGCAACCCTCGACCTCACGCAATGGCTGACCTCCTGTGCCAACGACCTCGCCCCACTGAAGAACCCACTCACCAGGCCCAGAAGCAAGAAAGCCCCCTGGTTCACCAACGAACTCAAGGACTCCAATAAGGCCTGCCGCATCCTCGAGAAGGCCTGGCACCTCGACAAGACCACCAACAACATGACCGCCCTCAAACTCGCCACCCGCAGACATCACCAGCTCATCCGCACCACCAAGAAGAAATCTTTGAAGGAACGACTGGACAAGAATGCCCATGACAGCAAGGAGCTCTTCAACATCGTCAAGGAGTTCTCCAACCCCAGCACCGGCAACAACGACATCACTCCCTCGCAGGACCTCTGCGACTCCCTCGCCTCGTACTTCCACCGCAAGATCGCCGACATCCACAACAGTTTCGGCGCTCCACCCCCGCACCCCTCGACCGAACCTACGCACCCCGCCGCTATCCTCCAGACATGGACCAAAGTGACCCCCGAAGACACGACACGCATGATGAACACCATCCACTCCGGATCTCCGACCGACCCATGCCCCCACCATGTCTTCAACAAGGCCGCCTCTACCATCGCACCCCACCTCCGAGACATCATCAACGCCTCCTTCGACACAGCCACCTTCCCGGAGAGCTGGAAGCACGCCGAGCTCAGCGCACTACTGAAGAAACCAACAGCGGACCCGACCGACCTCAAGAACTTCCGCCCAATCTCGCTCCTTCCATTCCCTGCCAAAGTGATCGAGAAGGTCGTCAACAAGCAGCTGGCCGCCTTCCTCGAGACGAACGGATCCCTCGACCCATTGCAATCCGGATTCAGAGCCAACCACAGCACCGAGACCGCCCTCATCGCAGCCACCGACGACATCCGAGCCCTGCTCGACAAAGGTGAAACAGCGGCACTCATCCTCCTTGACCTCTCCGCAGCATTTGACACTGTCTGCCACCGCACCCTAGTCCAACGCCTTAACGACACCGGCATCCAGGGGAATGCTCTGGAATGGATCATCTCATACCTCTCCGGCAGAACACAGAGAGTACGCCTCCCTCCGTTCCGCTCTGAGGCCACCGAAGTCATCTGCGGCGTCCCGCAAGGATCGTCGCTCAGCCCTACTCTCTTCAACATCTACATGAAACCCCTCGCTGCCATCGCACGCCAACACAACCTCAACATCATTTCCTACGCCGATGACACCCAGCTGATTCTCTCCCTCACCAGAGACCCCGACACCGCCAAAGCCGACCTACACGAAGGGATGAAAGATGTCGCCGAATGGATGAACATCAGCCGCCTGAAGTTGAACACGGACAAGACAGAAGTCCTCATCCTGGGACCGTCGCCCTCCGCATGGGACGACTCCTGGTGGCCCCCGGCCCTGGGCACTGCACCCAAGCCAACGGACCACGCACGCAACTTGGGCGTCATCCTGGACTCCTCCCTATCGATGACCAGACAAGTCAACGCCGTCTCCTCATCTTGCTTCCACAACCTCTGCATGCTCCGCAAGATCTTCAGATGGATCCCGACCGAGACCAGGAAGACTGTCACCCAGGCCCTCATCACCAGCAGACTGGACTACGGAAACACCCTCTACGCCGGTACAACAGCCAAGCTTCAGAAAAGACTTCAGCGTATCCAGAACGCCTCCGCCCGTCTCATCCTGGACGCCACCCGACGCAGCCACATCTCGAGCCACCTGAGAGACCTGCACTGGCTCCCTGTTAACAAGAGGATCACGTTCAGACTCCTCACCCACGCACACAAATCCCTCCACGACCTGGGCCCAAGGTACCTCAACGACCGCCTGACCTTCTACACGCCCACCCGACAGCTACGATCCGCGAACCTCGCCCTCGCCGTCGTCCCTCGCATCCAGAGAGCCACCGCCGGAGGAAGATCCTTCTCCTACCTGGCGGCTAAGACATGGAACTCCCTGCCCGTCCACCTGCGGCTGACCCAGGACCACCTCGCCTTCAGGAAACAGCTCAAGACCTGGCTGTTCGAGCAGTAGCAGACCCCCTCCCCCAAGCGCCTTGAGACCCTTCCGGGTGAGTAGTGCGCGATATAAATTCCATGATTGATTGATTGATTGATTGATTGATTGGTGAGTGGATCAAACTGCATTATGGTAGTTCTTATAGATGAGTAGGCTTGAACTTAGGTAGAAGGAGTATTTTAACAAAATGCGAGAAACAACACAAACAGAAAGTATATATGTGGTAATAGTTGTGAAACAGGATGTGAAAGATAAATACTTCAAAATGGCATCAAAATAATTATAGAAATATAGCGTCATCCACCCGAAAACACGAAAAGAGTACAAGTCCTTCTCCAAGGAAGTCGTTTATACCAGCTTGCGTGATAACAGGGGTCAGCTGCACAAAGGCTGTAAACACTAAACAATCGAGTCTCAACTTAGGTACGTAAGTGAATATCGCAGATCTGCTTGGATAGGAAAACGTACGCAGGAAGTTCACGTGTTTCCAAGATGACAGCGTCACAAATGAAATGCTGGCAAGCGTCGTGACCGCCGTGAAACTGAGTTTTATTGGTAGCAGAGTCACACACATGTTGCTGGAGAGCGTCTTCACTGCCGTGCAACTGCCGCGCAGTTGGATCCGGAATTGGAAAAAGGTGCCCCAAAATCCGTAAAAGGGGCAAGGAAGGTCGAAAGAACACCGGGTCTTCAAGGAAGCCAATAACTTGGAAAATAGAAGTTCCGATCAGTGGGATTGGGCATAAACGCCTTGAAGGAAAACAAATTAGGTTCTTGGAAGACAACACCGCACCTTTGCAGCTGAATATGAAGTAGCAGGAATAGTCTTCTATGCTCGTTGCCAATTGGAAAGATCGACGGACGCCAGGTAGAAGATTTTTTTAAAGTTTTAAAGAGAGCGGCACAGTACAGACCAGCCAGGGTAAGCCAGTACAATAAAACGCCTTTAACCAGTTCTAGGGCCCTAAGATCGAGACATTACAAGCACGAAAATTAAAGAACAGAACAAATGCAACATTGAGGTAATATTCAGGGGGCAGTGCATTTTGAGAATCTGAAAAGCAACTTCATGTTAAATGTGGCAGTTTAGGATGCCTGTATTATGGTTGCAGGTATCCCTCCAGGGTTGTGTGGAAATATACTGCAACCATATATTCCTAACATTCACACATTTTAAGGTTTCTTTTTATGGGTAGATTACCTCCTCACACTGATTGTCTCGCCAGGAGATTGCAATGAATGTGGTAATTACTTCCAATCTCCCTCTTTCAGGAACATATCCCCACCAAGTTTTGATGCCCAACTTTGTTCTGCTGAGACTCCTGCACATGGGTACACCAGACATGTATGGATTTTTTTATGGGTTTTGGGTGCCCAATGGCAAGAAACTATGTGCAGTGCATTTAGGACACTGGAAAAGGCACTGAAAATGAAATGCTAGTGTAAGCTACCTATCTTTCAGTTGCAGATATTCCCCCGACAAACAGACGACATCCACATATTTTCAACATCTACATATCTTAAGGTTTATATAGTTCTGGTGCTAGAAAGCAGGCATCCAAGATGGCTGCACAGAAGTGAGGCTCCTGCAGCCCAGGGCTATTATCCGATAGGATTCTAATCCAAATGCCCACATCGAACTGCTAAACACTGCTACAAAGAGAGCCGAGCGTGTGAGACAAAGCATTACAACGTTTTGGGGCACAAATTGGTACATTTCCAGCCTCATTAAGAGCTAGGCCCTGCCGGTCTGCTCCAGTACCACAAGACTGTAATTAGCTTCCAGCATGTGCAAGGCCTAAGCACTGACCTGGGTGAGATGGTGAGTGGTGATACCAGGTATGACAAAGGGGTGGCTTTTGAACACATTCTGGACACTATTTACCTTTGGGGTCACATGGCACCCTTGCTCCAGTGAGGTGCAGTGTGGTGTGGAGGTAGCAACTTGCTGTGAGCCAGAGGGCCTTTCTGACCATGATCCCAGGGCACATGTTCTTCTGTGGGAAGGGCTCGCACTATAGTCCTGGGACATGAATATTTACCGAAGGGCATAATCCTTCTGTTCCCCCTCTCTAAAGGCCCTTAACCAGCCAATCACGCCACAGCAGTCCCCCGCCTATGCAAAGATGGTGCGGGATTGATGGGGACTGTAATTAGGGGATTACCACCTGAGGGATGCACTGGGTGCCCTCCCTCCCAGGGGATAGTGCGCAGAAAAATCATAATCTGTGCACAAGAGGCAGGATGCTGAACCAGAGATGATCCTATGGACACGTTTGGTTGGGGATGATGCGATGCCCTCCACATTACTGAACACTGTGAGAGAGTTGTAAGGATGATTTGGGAGACACGGCCAGTGGTGACTGTGGTAAAGAGACGACATCTGTGGCCCCATAGTAGCCTACCACCAGTGAGCCTCACTGTACAGCCAACTGAATCATTACAGCCCTAGACCTGAATTAATTCCTGGACACTACCCACAGAGCTCATTGGTGAGGCCTGCTGCCCATGGACTAGGGTCCCAATAGCTGCTGTACGCCTCTCCTGCTTAATAACCTGCTATAGATATAGCAGATATAGATATAGATATTGCAGTGAAGGCCTGGGCTTGTTGGCACATGCCCCTTCTCAGTGACACTCTTCTTGGTGCTGAGCTCAAGGAGCCCTTTTGACAGTTTGTGAAGGACTGTGGTGCTGCTGTGCCTGGGTGGCCCTCCACATAAGAACCCAATACACTGGCAGAGCATGCCGACCTGCTGCACTGCCCGAGTCTGCTCATGCCCCCCTGACTTTATTAGCGAGCTGTGGTTGGACTGCAAAGCTGCTAGATATTCTGGCTATAGCTCCTGGTGTGGAGGTGGGCTGAGAAAGAGCCTGGAGATCCTGGGGCAAATTGGTGTCGTTCAAGGGCCCATAACTGCAACCCTACACATCAGGACATTTGAGACCTAATTGCATGGCCAGCTTTAACAATGGGGCAAACAGATGGGCAACAAACCAAACTACAGTTCGATATCTGTAGGTCTGCTCATGCGCCGGGGGCACCTCAACCAAATGGGGTCAGAAGTTCCCCGATATGAGGTCATTGCTAGTTGCCATGCAGCTAAACCTTACGTCCATTAAAAACAAAATGGATAATGTGCACCAGAATGGATGCTGTCACTCACAAATTTGAAAAGCAGGATGGTCGCATAATGGAAAAAGAACACAGAATCTCCGCGGTCGAGAACACTGTATCTGCTCGCAGTGAACAGCTACTAAATATGGAGAAGGTGCTCAAACTATCCCAGACTTCACTCTCGCAGTACAGGAAGCTTGCTGGAAATTTATACCCATCAAACAAAAACTGAGGCAACCCAACATCCTCTATGCGATAATATATCCTGCATGTCTCTGCATCTTGCATCTGGGTATTTGCCACATTTTTACCTCTCTACATAAGGCTGGTGATTTCATGAAATGGAATGCTGCACATGTCTCCCTGTCTAGACGCATGACACCACCATCCAGACCCCATCCCCACTGTTGGACCAAGGCTAGAATGGCTCCCAAAGGAAAGACTAAGTACACTTTGCAGCACCCTGACTTGTAACGTCCGACCTGGCCTCACTCAGTGGCGTCGATACCAGGTGAAGTCATGCAGACTGTTAGAACCGGCGGTCTCTAGTTGGCAGAGGTATACACTTCTGACAAATAGGGACCAACCAACTCTAGTCAGGGAAAGGGGATTACACACTCAGATAACCCCTGCTACCCCCTTGGTAGCTTGGCAGAGCAGACAGGCTTATCTCAGAGGCAGTGTGTTAAGCATTTATGACCACATACAGTAATAAAGTGAATACACTACAGATGGACACGACACCGAAGTTATTATAAAAATAGTATTTTTATATAAGGCTTAGCACAAGACCAAATAACAACAAAAATATACCACAGTCTTAATAAATACTCTTTGGAAGGAAAAATAATAGTTCAAGTAAGGTTTCTTCTTGGCAAATAGTTCTTTAGCAAAGTATTCTTCTGAGCACAGTTCTTTGGCAACAATGTAACCCCCACAGGAGTCACACGACGTCGAGTCTACAAGATTCCCAAGGTTCGGCGTCGACCGCGAGGAGCGCTACGTCGAGCCTGGAGTTGCAACAGACCCCACAAGTACAGTACCTTGAGAAACGAAGAAAACGATGATCCACGGCGTCGAGATGTCGGTGTCGAGGTCGGCGTCGATCGTGCCTCGGAGTCGGGTCAATCCGCAGCGGCGTCGAGGGATGTCGGGCCGGAGCAGCGCTCACGGCGTCGAGAAGGGCGTCGAGTCGATGCGATCAGCAGCGGCGTCGGGACGGGGTCGCTTGGAGGTGGAGCCGATACTCACTCCTCAATGGCGTCGATACCGGCGTCGAGACGGGGTCACTTGGAGCCGGGGCCGATACCCACTGCTCACTGGCGTTGCTGCTGGCGTCGATCGGGCCCGGCGGCCGGCGTCGAAGGCTCGGGACACTGGAGCCGTTACTCACGATGTCGAGCTGGATTCGGCGGCGTCGAGACTGCAGATTTTCCCTTGTGTACTGGAAACAACACTTTCCAGCAATTCAGCAATTCAGTAGATGGTGAAGTCCTTTGGCCCTGTGACTTCAACAGGAGACTGGCACTCTTCCAGTCCTTGGAGATTTCCTAGCAAGTGTTCAGAGAGTACACACCAAGTTCCTCTCTCCTTGTTCCTTGGCAAAAATAAAGAAGCAGCTTCACGTTCCTCCACAGCAAACCAGCACTCTGGCAGAAAGGGGAGGCAAGTCCTTAGATCAGCAGGCTTCTTGTCCTTGGTACAGGTTTCCTTGTCAGAAGTGATCTGAGTTCTTGGTTCAGGGGTCCTTCTCTTATACCCCATTTCTCCTTTGTTCCCTTTGTCCAAGCAGGGAAATTCCCACCATCTCAGGTTTGTTGTGGGTGTTGCCAGGCAGAGGCACCTGGCCTATTCACTGAGCAGGGCAGGGTCCTCAGCCGCCCAGCAGGAGGCGGAGCCAGTATTGTCACTGGCAGGAGCAGGGCTATCAGTCGCCCAGCCGGAGGCGGAGCCAGTATTGTGTCAGGCAGGGCAGGCTACTCTTCCCTCACTCTATGTGTAAATGCCTCATTCACCCCACACTGACTCATTCAGACCTCTGGAGCCACCCAGCCCCTGACACACACACCAAACCAGCAGAGACCGGTGGATAGTTGGACAAGAAAATAGCCACTTTCTAAAAGGGCTATTTTCAAACATAGAATTTAAAAACCATCCATCCTAAAGGGTGTGTTATTAAATTCTGAGTTCAGGGATACTAAACTCGACATGCTACCATGCTCCCTGAGTCAGATAGATTATAATGGAGTTAATAATCAGTCTGCCCAGTCTGGCCTATTGGAGGCAGGTAGCCCTTCAATAGTGAAAAACGAAAATGGCTGTAATTCACTATTAGGTCATGCCACACACATCAGGGCATGACCTACCTTTTACCAACAATGCACCCTGCCCTAGGGCCTACCATAGAGGTGTCTGAAATGTGGCAAAGTGAAGGTTTAGAGACTGGTAAGTAGGTTTCCTTACCAAGTCGACATGGCAGTCAGGGACTGCACGCAGGCGCTGCGGTGGCAGGCCTGAGACACATTTTACACGCTGCTTCTGTGGGTGGCACAACCAGTGCTGCAAGCCCACCCGCAGCAGTTAACTTACATGCCCTTGGCACACGCAGTGCACTAGACTAGGGACTGAACAGTAAGTCAACCAAGCCAATCATGGTAACACCAATCAATATAACAATTTAACATAGGGAGCACTTGCACTGTGGCACTGATTAGCAGTGGCACAGTGCCCAAAGCAATAATCCAGCAAAAACAGCGTAAACAGAGGAGGCAAACAGAAACAAAATGGAGGAGAGACTCATGCCAATGATGCCAGGTCTAACACGTGTCCCCTCCAGCTGAAATGTGGGGAGAACTACCCTTCACCCAGGGAGTCCTCATCACTAAGGCGGAAAAATCTGGACAGACCATCAGCATTGGCGTGATCTGTACCAGGGCGGTGTTCCACCGTAAAGTCCATCCCCTGTAGGGAAATGGACCACCTCAACAGCTTTGGGTTCTCACCCCTCATCTGCATTAACCATCTGAGGGGCCTGTGGTCTGTCTGAACCCGGAAGTGAGTCCCAAACAGGTAGGGTCTTAGCTTCTTCAGCGCCCAGACCACAGCAAATGCCTCACGCTCTATCGCACTCCACCTTTGTTCCCTGGGAAGTAACCTCCGGCTGATGAAGGCTACAGGTAAGTCTCGGCCCTCCTCATTCATCTGTGCTAGAACAGCCCCCACACCATGCTCTGAAGCGTCTGTCTGGACAATGAATTCTTTTGAAAAGTCGGGTGCCTGGAGGACCGGTGCTGTACACATTGCAGTTTTCAGGGTGTCAAAGGCATTCTGACAGGCGTCAGTCCAGATCACAAGTCTTGGCTGCTTCCTGGAAGTCAGCGAGGTCAAGGGGTGTACAATGTTGCCATACCCCTTGACAAACCTCCTGTAGTAACCCGTGAGACCCAAGAAGGCTCTCACCTGAGTCTGGGTTTTGGGCGGTTCCCAAGCCAGGATGGTATCTATCTTGGGTTGCAGGGGGGCCACCTTGCCGCTCCCTACTTGGTGCCCCAAGTACACCACTGAACCCTGCCCAATCTGGCACTTACTAGCCTTGATTGTGAGGCCTGCTCTGCGCAGGGCCAACAACACTTCCTGGAGGTGGCGCAAGTGTTCCTCCCAGCTGGCGCTGAACACTGCTATATCGTCCAGGTAGGCGGCGCTGAAATCTTCCAGCCCGGCCAATACCTGGTTAACCAACCTCTGGAATGTGGCAGGGGCATTCTTCATCCCAAAGGGCATCACACGGAACTGGTAGTGCCCATCTGGTGTGGAGAATGCAGACCTCTCTTTTGCCCCATCAGTCAAGGCGATCTGCCAGTACCCAGACGTTAGATCAAACGTACTAAGGTACCGGGCAGCCCCCAACCGATCGATGAGCTCATCAGCTCTGGGGATGGGGTGCGCGTCAGTCTTGGTGACCGAATTGAGTCCTCGGTAATCCACACAGAACCGAAGTTCTGGTGAAGCACCAGGCGCTGCAGCCTTTGGGACCAAGACCACTGGGCTGGCCCAAGGACTGCTAGAGGACTCAACCACCCCTAAGGCAAACATCTTGGAGACCTCCTCCTTGATATATGCTCTGACCTTTTCAGTCACCCTGTAGGCCTTGTGCCTCACAGGAGTGCTGTCCCCAGTGTCCACATCATGGACACACCACTGAGTGACACCAGGGATTAAGGAGAACAGATCAGGGAATTGTACCAACAGATGGCGACAATCTTGCTGCTGCTCAGGGGTCAGTGTGTCAGAGAGGACAACACCATCCACTGACCCATCTTTTTCTTTTGCACACAGGAGGTCAGGAAGAGGCTCACTCTCCTCCTCCATCCCAGCATCTGTGGCAAGGAGCATGCCCACTTCGGACCTTTCTAAGTGGGGCTTTAACCGGTTGACATGCAGGACCCTTAAGGGGTTCCTGGGAGACTTCAAGTCCACCAAGTAGGTGACATCGCTCTTTTTCTCCACAACCTCAAATGGTCCAGTCCACCTGTCCTTGAGCGCACAAGGTTCCACAGGGGCCATGACCCAAACTTTCTGACCAGGTTGAAGCTCAACCAGAGTGGCATTCTGATCGTACCACCGCTTCATCTCTTCCTGGCTGGCCTCCAGATTTGCCTGAGCAAGATCTCTGAAGCGCCGAGTCTGGTTCCTAAAGGCCAGCATGTAACTATATACATCCTGGGGAGGTTTCCTGGGAGATTGCTCCCAGCCTTCGTTGACCAGACTCAAAGGTCCTCTTACCGGGTGACCATACAAAAGCTCAAAGGGGCTGAACCCTAGAGACTTCTGTGGCACCTCACGGTAAGCAAACAGCAGGCATGGCAAGAGGACGTCCCATTTACGCCTCATTGGTTCTTCAAGACCCATGATCATGCCTTTTAGGGTCCGGTTGAATCTCTCAACCAGCCCATTACCTTGAGGGTGGTAAGGAGTGGTAAACTTGTAGGTTACCCCACACTCCTTCCACAGAGACTTCATATAATTCGAAATGAAGTTGGTGCCCCGGTCTGACACCACCTATCTGGGGAACCCCATGCGGGAGAAAACACCCATCAGTGCCCGTCCCACCATGGGGGCCGTCACTGTTCAGAGAGGGATGGCTTCTGGGTACCGGGTGGCATGGTCCACCAATACCAGGATAAACCTGTTGCCCATGGCTGTCTTGGGGTCCAGTGGCCCCACAATGTCAATTCCCACACGCTCAAAGGGGGTACTGACGACGGGAAAAGGTTGGAGGGGAGCCTTCTGCTTCCGCCCACTTTTCCCACTTGCCTGGCAAGTTTGACAGGTCCTACAATGGATATCTGAATCCCTTCTCATCTGGGGCCAATAAAAATGGGTGACAAGCCTGTCATAGGTCTTGTCCTGTCCCAGATGTCCAGCTAACGGAACGTCATGAGCCAACCCCAGTAGGAAGGCTCTGAAGCGCTGGGGTACCACCAGCACACGGGCTGACCCAGGCTCAGCAGCCTTAGGCTCGCTATACAGGAGGTCGTTCTCCCAGTAGACCCAATGTGATCCTGACTGATCACCTGTCGTTTGAGCTGAGGCCTGCTGCCTCAAACCCACAAGAGAAGGGCACACTTTCTGTTCAGCACAAAATTCCTCCCTGGAGGGACCACCATCCTGCTGCCAATGGGTCAGCTCGGGCAGGTCTCCCAGTTCGGCCACTTGTTCTCCTGTCGGTTCCAGGGCATCCCCCTCAGGGTGTGCTCCCTCCTGGACCGCGGGAACGATGGGGGACGGTTTCCCGCGCCCCCTGCCCCTTCTCTTCACGGTTGGGACCTGGGCCATACTTTCAGGCTCCAGGGCCCCATCAACACCCTTACTGACTGACATGGACCGGGTGGTCGCACACACCCACTCAGGCAGACCCAACATTTCCAGATGCGATTTTCTCTCCACCTTAGCCCAAGGGGAGTCCTCCAAATCATTGCCCAGGAGACAATCAACAGGCATGGCGGGCCTCACAGCAACCTGAAGAGTACCTGAGACCCCCCGCCCACTCAAAGGGAACTTGAGCTACCTCACACTGACTCTGTGAGTTGTCAGCAGCTACAACGGGGTAGAATGCATGAGGGACCACCTGCTCTCTGGACACCAAGTGACACTTGACAGCTGTCACACTCGCTCCGGTGTCTCTGAGAGCTTCCACCCTATGGCCATTAATGGTCACCCACTGCCTATATTTCTTAGTGTTACTAGGCAGAGGGGTTGGTGGGACCATTTCCACGTCTCCTAAAGAGACCAGGGACATTTCTGCGGGACCCCACCCACCGGGGGCACCCATCTCATTCCCTCCCAGGGCTACACTCGCTACCTGACGAGGGGGTGCACGCGGCGGTGCATTCGGATCCTTCATGGGACACTGGGGATCATAATAACGGTGTCCCACCTGCTTACAAACATAGCAGGTCATGGGGCCCCTGTGAACAGGTTTACCTGTCGGGGCCTCTGGCTTCTTTACAGGGGGAGGCTGGGAACCCTTCCCTTGGTTCCCTTGGGGATTACTTTGGGGCCCTTTCTGGAACTCCCTCTGGTTACCCCTGTCCCCCCCACTCTTCTGCTGGGGACCCTGCCCACCTTTGGCTGAGTCTCCCACTGGACCCTTGTGGACCCTGGTACTGACCCAGCGGTCCGCCTCCTCAGCAAGTTTTCTAGGGTTAGATATCTTGCTATCAACAAGGTGCTGGCGTAGCTCTGGAAAACAGTTATTAGACAAGTGTTCCCAAGCAAACAAATCATAAAGAGCATCATAACTATCAACCTTGCTACCCTTTACCCAACCATCCATGGCACTGCAAAAAAAAGACACATATTCAACCCACGTAGTACCAGGCAACTTCTTACATTCTCTAAAGGTTTGTCTGTACTTTTCTGGAGTTAAGCCATATCTCAGCATTAAAGCATCTTTCATATGAGTATAAGACATCCTATCCTCAGCAGGAAGGCTCAACAAGGTATCTCTCCCTTCATTTGTAGCGGCTCCACAACCCCGTTCCCCGATCTTTCTCAGGGACCCGGTGGGCCAATAACGCTAACTCATATGCTTTAAACCATTGGCTAATATCTTCATTCTTACTGTAATCTTTGATCACATCTTTAGGAAAATAAAACCTACTTTCTGCAGGCACAGATGGAGTGCTGCCACCAGAGGGATTCAACTCTAAACTCTTTTCTTTAAGTTCCATCTCCCTCAACATCTTCTCACGTTCAAATGCTAACTTCTCTCTCTCAAAATCTAATCTTTTGCTCTCCATTTCAGCTTCTCTCTTGCTTCTTGCATTCTCTAATTCCAACTGCCCTCCTAATTTAAGTTTTGCCATCTCTAACTTGTATTCCCTCTCCTTCTCCCTGTCTTTCAACTCTTCAGGAGAAAGGCTCTTAGAGGAAACACTGCTGCCTGGAGATGACACTGGCCCACCTGTGGGCTCTTCCTCTTCCTCTTCTTCTTCCTCTTCCGGTACCACCACCGGGTCAGAGGGATCTCTGGCCTCTAACCAGGCCTTCAGCGCTTTGAGGAAGTCGCCTCTCAATTTGAGACCTGTGGTAGGAACTTTAAAATGCTTGCAAAATCCTCTTAGATCCTTTAGCTTGTAGGAATCTATCTTCTCCTTATCAAATTCCCCCACAACAATCTCCACAGGTGTAGCAGCTCTGGCATTCTCCATGGTCAAAACTGGCAGTGTTTAAGAAAATAAGCTCCAGGAAAGCGGAGAACAAAAATAGAATATCCTACCAAAAACAGATTGTGGCTGCGTTATGGTCTGCTTTCACTATGTAGCGTACACTAATCACTGCACATGAGTCATAAATGCAAAGTTCAATCCTCACCGCTGACCACCAATGTTAGAACCGACGGTCTCTAGTTGGCAGAGGTATACACTTCTGACAAATAGGGACCAACCAACTCTAGTCAGGGAAAGGGGATTACACACTCAGATAACCCCTGCTACCCCCTTGGTAGCTTGGCAGAGCAGACAGGCTTATCTCAGAGGCAGTGTGTTAAGCATTTATGACCACATACAGTAATAAAGTGAATACACTACAGATGGACACGACACAGAAGTTATTATAAAAATAGTATTTTTATATAAGGCTTAGCACAAGACCAAATAACGACAAAAATATACCACAGTCTTAATAAATACTCTTTGGAAGGAAAAATAATAGTTCAAGTAAGGTTTCTTCTTGGCAAATAGTTCTTTAGCAAAGTATTCTTCTGAGCACAGTTCTTTGGCAACAATGTAACCCCCACAGGAGTCACACGACGTCGAGTCTACAAGATTCCCAAGGTTCGGCGTCGACCGCGAGGAGCGCTACGTCGAGCCTGGAGTTGCAACAGACCCCACAAGTACAGTACCTTGAGAAGCGAAGAAAACGATGATCCACGGCGTCGAGATGTCGGCGTCGAGGTCGGCATCGATCGTGCCTCGGAGTCAGGTCAATCCGCAGCGGCGTCGAGGGATGTCGGGCCGGAGCAGCGCTCACGGCGTCGAGAAGGGCGTCGAGTCGATGCGATCAGCAGCGGCGTCGGGACGGGGTCGCTTGGAGGTGGAGCCGATACTCACTCCTCACTGGCGTCGATACCGGCGTCGAGACGGGGTCACTTGGAGCCGGGGCCGATACCCACTGCTCACTGGCGTTGCTGCTGGCGTCGATCGGGCCCGGCGGCCGGCGTCGAAGGCTCGGGACACTGGAGCCGTTACTCACGATGTCGAGCTGGATTCGGCGGCGTCGGCGGCGTCGAGACTGCAGATTTTCCCTTGTGTACTGGAAACAACACTTTCCAGCAATTCAGCAATTCAGTAGATGGTGAAGTCCTTTGGCCCTGTGACTTCAACAGGAGACTGGCACTCTTCCAGTCCTTGGAGATTTCCTAGCAAGTGTTCAGAGAGTACACACCAAGTTCCTCTCTCCTTGTTCCTTGGCAAAAATAAAGAAGCAGCTTCAGGTTCCTCCACAGCAAAACAGCACTCTGGCAGAAAGGGGAGGCAAGTCCTTAGATAAGCAGGCTTCTTGTCCTTGGTACAGGTTTCCTTGTCAGAAGTGATCTGAGTTCTTGGTTCAGGGGTCCTTCTCTTATACCCCATTTCTCCTTTGTTCCCTTTGTCCAAGCAGGGAAATTCCCACCATCTCAGGTTTGTTGTGGGTGTTGCCAGGCAGAGGCACCTGGCCTATTCACTGAGCAGGGCAGGGTCCTCAGCCGCCCAGCAGGAGGCGGAGCCAGTATTGTCACTGGCAGGAGCAGGGCTATCAGTCGCCCAGCAGGAGGCGGAGCCAGTATTGTGTCAGGCAGGGCAGGCTACTCTTCCCTCACTCTATGTGTAAATGCCTCATTCACCCCACACTGACTCATTCAGACCTCTGGAGCCACCCAGCCCCTGACACACACACCAAACCAGCAGAGACCGGTGGATAGTTGGACAAGAAAATAGCCACTTTCTAAAAGGGCTATTTTCAAACATAGAATTTAAAAACCATCCATCCTAAAGGGTGTGTTATTAAATTCTGAGTTCAGGGATACTAAACTCGACATGCTACCATGCTCCCTGAGTCAGATAGATTATAATGGAGTTAATAATCAGTCTGCCCAGTCTGGCCTATTGGAGGCAGGTACCCCTTCAATAGTGAAAAACGAAAATGGCTGTAATTCACTATTAGGTCATGCCACACACATCAGGGCATGACCTACCTTTTACCAACAATGCACCCTGCCCTAGGGCCTACCATAGAGGTGTCTGAAATGTGGCAAAGTGAAGGTTTAGAGACTGGTAAGTAGGTTTCCTTACCAAGTCGACATGGCAGTCAGGGACTGCACGCAGGCGCTGCGGTGGCAGGCCTGAGACACATTTTACACGCTGCTTCTGTGGGTGGCACAACCAGTGCTGCAAGCCCACCCGCAGCAGTTAACTTACATGCCCTTGGCACACGCAGTGCACTAGACTAGGGACTGAACAGTAAGTCAACCAAGCCAATCATGGTAACACCAATCAATATAACAATTTAACATAGGGAGCACTTGCACTGTGGCACTGATCAGCAGTGGCACAGTGCCCAAAGCAATAATCCAGCAAAAACAGCGTAAACAGAGGAGGCAAACAGAAAAAAATGGAGGAGAGACTCATGCCAATGATGCCAGGTCTAACACAGACATTATTTTAGATCCATGCCTCTTTGACACTCTTGCACTGACCAGGTTCATTGTGCCTGACTATGTTTATTGTCTCGCAGCCCTTGATATTTTGCTTTTTGAGGTAAATAGGGCATTTGAAAATGTTCCTCAGACACCCTTGTCTAGGTTACTTGGTTGTATATCTCCTTCTCTTGCACAAGTAGCCTTCTGTTTCTCTAGGGTTACTCCCCTCTGTCCCAAATTGGCAGTGTATTCTACCTATGCTACCTTGTAGTAGGAGCTCTCTCCTCTACCTCCTTCTACTTCTTATTGCTTCATCTTTCCTTTGCTTTCTTCCTCCCTCTCTTTTGCTTACGACTGATTGTGCATCGCCATGGGCAAATGGATTAACCGAATTTCTGCTAATAATGATGCCATTGTGGACTTTTCTCTGGTTCTTGGGGATTGGATGGAGAGGTATCCCTGGTGGGATTGGGCTGTCAGTGTGGGATGAGGGTGGGAAAGAAAATGTTCTGTTTGTTTTCTTGTGCACATTTACCTACATTATCGCTGCCAGACTTGTTGAATTTACTGAAACTGTATTTTATCACATGGGCTGTCTCATCAGTACTTCACTATTTACTCTGGGATGATTGGCATCGAACTCATGAGACTTAGCAACACTCATCTCCACATCAATTGACTCACATGGAACGTTAGAGGATTGGGTGATCCTCCCAAGAACAGGCACATACTTGCTTAACTGGATAGGCATAATATACACATCACACTATTACAAGAGACAAATTTTGCTGACACTACATACACCACTTTCACCGCTCGTTGGGCCTCCTGTAGACAATGTGCTATGTATTCATCAAAGACACGAGGCACCGTGACACTAGTGCGAAAGGGCACACAATATGTCCCGTAGGGTTCTAGATATGACCCCCAGAGGCGCTACAACTTGATGTGGGGGCAGACTGGCCTCCGTCTCACTCAGCGTGTTTAATTGTTATGGACCAAACACTGACAATCCCTCCTTCTTCATCAGGCTATGGGGCCAAATAGTGAATATTGGCTCCACACATATTCTCGGGGAGAAGAGTTCTATCTGGAACTTAATGCTGAACTGGATAGACTACATAGCTCCTCCACTTCCCATAGGTTAGCAGCCCAACATGTTTGTGCCATTATGATGGTGCTATTATGAAGAAGCATGGGATGGTGGATGCCTGCACACTATACACCCACAGGTGGCAAAGGGGACTTTCTACTCGAGGGTGCATGCAAGTTGGTCTAGGTAAAATTGCTGGCTCGTGTCTTGGGGGCTTGGGTTGTGGATGCAGGGTTTACATATTAAGAGCTCCCCTATGCAGAGCACTCCCCCATTCTCCTTGAACAGAGCCCCCAATGACATCTTCCCCATATGCCATGTGATGACTCTCTCCCATGTTGCTATTAGATGCTCCTTTTAGAGGGGAACTGAGACAAGAAATTAGAGTCTTCTTTGATAGAAACAGGGATTAGGTCCTGACGCTGTGTACCAACTGGGTAGCCTTTAAAATCACAATGTGGGGCTATGCCTAGCTAAGAGTGGTGGTGTGTTACGTTCACTCTGAGATACTCTTGAGAAAATGGAGGGGGAAATCAAATCCTTAGAGGTTCAGCTGGGGACCATCGGAGATCTGAGGTGGCCAGAAAGATTAGGAATGCCCAGACTGAATTCTAAGAAACTGCAGAACGTGAATATCTTTATCAGGGAAAATACGTTCGGGCGAGGGCATATGGAAAGGGAAAGAGTTCATGGTGAGTAAACCCTGTTTTACAAACACTGTACTTCAGATTAGGGACAAAGATGGCTCATTTGTCAAGATATGCAGGAAATATTGCAAGTGCTTGCTTCATTCCATGGTACCCTATACACCTCTACAAGGGCCCACAAGCCTGTTGTAGATGCCTAGCTAGGGGATATCACATTGGGGTGGTTGTGTGATGCGCACAGGGAATTTTTGGCAGCAGATATACAGAAGGATGACATATGGGAGGCTATAATGCAATTACAATTGGGTTAAGCCACTGGCCCGGACTGCCTCCCCACGGATTTCTATAATGCTTATATTGACATCCTCACACCGCTACTGAAAGCTGTCTATTATGAAGCGAAACAAGATGGCCTACTCCCTACCTCTATGAGGAAAGCCATGATAATTGCACTACTGAAGCCTGATAAAACCTCAGACACCTGAAACACTTACCGGCCCCTTTCACTTATCAGTTGCGATGCTAAGATACTAGCCAAGATCCTGGAAAATCACCTTAGACTCTTAATGACATTTTTTGGTTAAGCCGGCCCACTTAGGGTTCAACCCAGGCGGGCCACATTACACAATGTACGCACCCTGTTCACACTAATAAAGGATGGGATTCCCCCAGTGTTTCTGTTACGGATTGCCATCTCATTCTTTCACCCAACAGCAAAGGTCATGATAAACGGGTCGTGCTTGGCTCTATTCTTCATCACTCAGGGCATGCGGCAGGGGTGTCAATTGTCATGCTTCCTGTTTGAACTGGTGTTGGAACCGCTGGCTGCCAAGCTTCAATAGCACCACCGCAAATATGCAATCAGATATCCCACTAGGAATATATTTGTATCACTTTATGCAAATTGTATCATGCTGTGTCTCAGGGATCCTCTGGATAGTCTAAATGAAGTGCTTTAGAGTTTTAACACTTTGGTGGGCTGTCGGGCATCCAGCTAAACCGAGGGAAATCCAATTTGTATCCCCTAACTGCGTCTACTCAGAGATTCCAACCAGACTTCCCACTGAAGTGGTGCAACCAAGGCTTTCAGTATTTGGACATAGAAGTGTCAAGAAATAGAGATCAACTTCAAATTATAGCACTGTCTTGTCCAGTGTGATGGACAGTATCACCCGCTGGCTTTCACTGCCCCTTTCCCTGGCGAGACGGGCTCCCTCTTGAAAATAGTCATATTACTGAAGTTTCTTTACCTGTTCCTCAATATTTCCTACTCCAAGGGGAGGCATTTTTTCAAAGCGCTCAGGACACAGATGATATGATTGGCCTGGGAGGGTAAGCAACCACGTATACAATGGGAGGTGCTCACTCAACCCTTTGGGTGAAGAGGCTTTGTAGCTCCACACCATTGGAACTCTGTTTCTTGTACGGCAAGGACCACCAAGCTCTCTACTGGTACACACTTGCACCTTATATGCTGTACCTGCCCATTAAACATGGTTACATGGCCCGATCCCTCCAACCAATTACTTGGGGCCCCAAGTATCTACCGCTGCCACCACAGACTCTACTGTCACCTGTACCAATGAAGCATGGGAAAAATTGGCTAAAAAAGCCTGTTAACTGCTACTATATTCACCTTCCAGTCCACTACACTACCGGGCAACCATTCCTGTCATTCACGAAACAGCTTGCAGTAATATGCTACATATGGCTGGCATTAACACTTGGGGGGCACTCTATACAGTAGGCCTATATACTACTAGTGATGCAATGTTTGCCGGACAGACAGCGACACCCCTAGATATAATTGTATATATCAGATTGCGACATGGTGTAAAGCTGCTACCCCTGACTTCCCCAGGAACCCCCCACACTTAGCACACTGCATACACAACTCAACTGTGAAGGACTGATGGACCAAAACACTTGGGGTCCCATCTATATCTCATGGCGCAGTTGGAGATACAGAGCATGAGTGGAGGCGCCTGGGACAGTTGGGACCTAGAACTGGAGACTCCCCTCACTGATGCACAGTGGCTCTATTGTTGTCAGCAGGCAGGGTGCATCTCCTCGACCAGTAGGTTATGCATCATCCGTCATAAATTCCTTCACTGGATGTACTATACTCATGCAAGATTACACAAATATCATCTCCTCCCAAATGACAGATATGCGAGGTGGTCATTTCACCAGATATGGTCCTACTGGGGGAGATTGACGTGGCACTGTTGCTCATGACTGGTCAAACAATCAATCTTTCATCGTTGGTGGCAATCTTGGGGCACACAGGGGACACAGTGGTGGAATATTGGAAATATTTGTCACTCAGCCTGCTCCTTGCAAAGAGGCAGGTTGCGTGTAAGTGGGGTAGGAGTCGGGCACCAAGATTTAAGGACTGGCTGCAGGATTTGTTATACTGCAGAGACCAGCTTACTGCCTATGCTGAATAGCTACCCCCTAGCTCGAGACCCAGGGATATATGAGAGCCATTGGATTATTACCTCCTGGTCCAGGTTTCTGACTCTGCGGATGATACAACCCCGAATTAGTGGCTTGGCTACTCTCAAATATACCTGTGTAACAGAAAATGTTGACCTGCCATTTAGATCCTTGTAAAATATACTGTAATATGTCTATTGTTGCTTAATTGTCTTTTGATGTTTCAGATGTGGAAGAACACAACTCAAGCTGGTACTAGAGGCAAAACTTACAATATGGTATTTATTTATTTGTAGATTTATTAAGCATACAAATCACCCCCAGGAGGGTCTCTCGGGCTTGAGCAGTCCGCACAGGTCATAGTTCTATGATAATCTTAAAGATTAAACAAGGGCACCTAGAGAAACCTACCAGCCCTGGACATTTCTGAAACATAGAGACAAAGGGTAATCCATGATGGTGTGGCTTGCATTAATCTGAATATGTTTCTGTGCCCAGAATACTCTGCAAATGTCAAGTATAGGTAAACAAATCACAATTGTTTCACTTTTCCATACCACAAAAGTCCAGCAATTCAGGCAAAATGCATGCCATCCAATGTTCCTGCACTTCTCTCAATAAAAATGGTAGCCCCAATGTGTTGGTTTGGCTATTGCATGGGGCAGGTATAGGCCAAAACTGTGAGCATGTGAAGACCAAATTGACATATGTGAAGATGGTCACAGATTTGTCCTGTTCCTATCAGTTACAATATGCCTATCTGCACATAGGAGGTTCTGTTTTTATTGGCTGAAGTGCAGGAATACTGGCATGTTGGAGTTCTGCTGTTCACCACAAATTAAGGAACTTTCACAGAAATTTGATGGAATTATGATTTAACCAGTTTTCTGGGCAAGAAAAAGCCATTGTCTAGTATTCGGAAATATCAGGGTTTGGTTGGTTTCCCAAGGTGCCTGACACTACCTGGGCCAAATTTTGTTGCTAATCACATCCCAAAACAAACCTACTCCAAAGCCTCTTGCACTTTCCACTGTTGCTTTCTTGGGCCTTTCCTACATTCGGCAACTGACTTGTGGGCTAAAGGTTTAATTAGTAGAAGTGTGGTAAGGTAGGATTGTGGGACATTTGCAGTTATCTATTGAACTTTGCAAAATTGTCGGCTTCCAGTTGTCGGCCAGTGTCAGCAAAATACACTTTTTGCTAAAACTTCCGCAGAATCACCTGACATTCCCGATACTCCAGAATTCGGAGAGTAGAAATGACCCCTAAAATACAAAAAAGTGGTGCGTAAAATGCTTGAATAAATCGCTAGTAATTACATGAGGTCATATTCCAGTCTATCATTCATTTTCACACTAGGCTACCTCAGCTTTGACCTAAGCATATCAAAATCTTGTCCCTGCTGTAATATTGAGAGTCCAGCCTGAACACCGTGCTAGTGGTTAGACAAACATTCCACCCATCAATGAGTGAATATTTACTTCAAGCTCTTAACTAAGATTTTTGGGTACAATTTGAAAATATATAGTTTTCATTCACCTCAATTTCTAGTCATTAGATGTGTTGAGATCAAATAATGCATGTTTGATACACAGTGAAAAAGAATTGTAAACCATTGCTCTACATACCATGGACTTTTGAATAAACTGCATGCTCTATGCATGTGTGCTTTAGTCAGTCAATAGTTATGGGGCCATAGTATCAAGGAACGGCAATAACATTATCGCCGCTTTAGCGGCAGGAAACTGCCGCTAAAGCGGCGATAATGGGCTTGATAATATGCCCTTGTGTGTTCTGGTGTGAACCTGGGCTTCTATGGGAATTCACAAGGGCATATTATCAAGCCCATTATCGCCGTTTTAGCGGCAGTTTCCTGTTATCGCCGTTCCTTGATAATATGGCCCATAGTCTGTTATTTTAGGGAGATCCCTTCTGTGCAAAAATCTACAGATAAAAACTTTGACACTCATTGTATTTTTTCTACATAATTCTGTTCTGCAGCAAAGAGTAAGTTACTGTTTCCATTTTTTTCTTACTCTAAGAAAAGGTCCGGCCAGCCTTTGGCTCCTCACAGGGGCATAGAACGGTGTCTCAATTCCCTAGTAAAGAACCAGACTCTTTCTTTCTTGGCCTAAGTTAAAAAGTGTGTGTGTCTGTGCTGCTGGACATTGGATATTTTCCCAGCATAAGAAGAAATTCAAACAGCATCTGGCTCAGCAATGGGGCACAGAACTGTGAGTCTGTGCCCTGCAAAGTAGTCAGACCAGTGCTTAATTTGTAAAAATACGTAAGTTTCAGGGTCCTCGTCAGGAGGGTATTGCATCTTGTGACATTGTATGCCCGTGCCATTGCTGCCATTGATAATACCAACTCAAATACTAACAATCAAACTCTTAACAAGTGTGGCAATTGATACATTTGCATGGCTTGGGTGGCAGTTATTAGTCATTCCTAATATATATTCAATTAAATACCAGCTGTTGCTGTGCTCATCTCTAATTAGGCAGACAGTGCCACCATGTGGTAGACTGTCATAAGAGCCGGTGCTGACATTCAAGGGCATGGTGCCAAGCACCTGAAACCACCGGCTCACACTAAGCACTGAGTTAGACATTGTTTGAGTTTTTTATAGGCTACAATATTGGGACCAGGATCAATCCCAGCAGTCCCATTCCAATCCACACCCCTATGTCAATTCTTCCTGATGGGGTAGGAGGGATTGTGGGAGGAAGAGTGGAAGGTGCTAGACTGCTCCACCTGCCTTTTCACCCATTCACCTCCCTCCCAACAATTAACAAAAGTGTAACAAGCAAGAGGGTATGGCTAGGGAGGAGCTGGGAACATTAATAGTTGTCCTTTCTCCCTCCCTGGCCCTGCATACCAGCTCAATCCTTGGAAGGGCCTAGGATGGGCTAGGGAATCCCTCACAGGCACCTTGCATATGTGTGTGTGTGATGTCATATGCATATCAATTACACAGCTTAGAAGTAACCATAAGGTCACTTATTTCACCACTTACCTTTCATTTATGCTAGTCCTTCCAAGATCAAAAGGTATTTTTTCCCCACATATAGTAATAACTGGGGGTCACAGCAAGAAAGCCAATGTGATGAATGACCTATTATCAAACCTACTAGTTCAGAGAGGGGACATCTCATCTTCAATCACAGAACCCAGTGAAAAATGAAAATAAAACCAAGATCAGATGACTTAAACTCGGAAATATTCAAGAAAGCACTTGGAAGCCCTTGCATTTCAAAACACATTGCTATCTGGGAATTAGGAGGACATGAACAAAAATGAGGAGGAAAAGTATACACATCAGAGGGGGCATCGCAGATGGGGAGGTGAAAGTGAGAATATTCAAAGTTACCAAATCGTCTATGTAGCCAGCCTACATACTTGGCAACACAGACATGGTCATAGTAGTGAACCCTAACTAAAATTTCCCTCCAGACTTAATGGCATAGGTGCAATACTACATCTTTTAAGAGCAACTGTTGGAAAAGGAATGAGCAGCAGAGAATTTTAATTGAAAGGATTTAAACCTGTCCATTTTTATTAGGGTTTTCGTTGAAAAATCGGGCAACAGCCCTACAATGGCCTGTGGGAGAAAAAGGATCATCATCATGAAAGTACCAGCATTTGGGTGATACAAATAAAACAAACTGCACACAGTTCTTGAGCTCAAGACACAGATACATAACATATTTTGAGCTGGATCTGGTAATAGACAGCGCGGATAAGACCGATCAGGGATCACTTGGGAATATGGGGCACCTCTCAAGGGTCTGCGGGTGGCAGGGGGGGGAAGCTCGATTCCTTGGTATGATGCCCATCAAGTCCATATTTTCTGATGTTTTTTAGGGCATCCACTTGCTAGAAATACTGCAATATCGGCCCCCATACTTCTATCAAATTCGGACTTCCATTTGCCCAGGGTTGGGGGAGATGTCGTCTTCTTGTGCAATGTATCTTTTGACGATAGTAATGGCCAGAAACAGTAAATGCTGCTTGTATTTGTTACCCTCATTGTCATCTGTTCTATGCAGGAGGAAAAGGTGCGGGTCAAGCAGGAGCTCCCACGAAAGCACCTCATTAAGGCAAGACCGAATTCTGTGCCAAAAGGGTTGCCACGCCGTGCAGCTCCAGACTGTGTGAAAGAATGTCCCATCTTCAGGGTCACAGCGAAAACATGTCGGGGACTGGATAACACCCATCCACCAGAGTCTGGTCCATGCATAATAAACCCATTGCAGGTATTTAAACTGTATCAGGCGGTATTGTGTAGAGACTGCCGCACCCTGCGGGCTAGCGATAGCTTCAGCCCAGTCGTCATCCGTCAGGTCTGGAATGTAGGTCTGCCACGCCAGATGTGTCTTGTCAAGTGTCATCGGTGTGTCAGTCGTCAAGGTCTGGTATATTTGCCTGATCTTGTGGAGGACAAGGTCTCCCATTAGTAGACGGCCTTCCAAAGGGTGGAATTCCGGAAGGGTCTCAAGGGTGTGGATCAGAGGAGTGAGTGCATGGCACAGTTGGAGGAATTGGTAAAATTGTGATTTTTGTACGTCAAACCCTGCCTGTAGCTGTTGGAAGGATTTCAGTGTAGTACCCCGCATCACATCACCTAGGGTCGAGATCCCCATCAGGTCCCATCCCCAGTACCCCCTCAGGGCAGCCACCGGACGGAGGTATGTACCCTGCCATAGTGGGGTCATCTGGGTAAGTTTCCGATTCCAGCCCATCTGACGAACTTTGGCCCGCCACAGCTGTATCATAACTTTACCGGCAGGAGGCATAGAATCTAGGCGTGCGGCACTATAGAGGAGGTGAAGGAGAGGAACTTGTTCCATCGCCGCTTGTTCTTTCGTGTATGCAGGTTCTGTGGGGGAGTTATACCACCATTCATTTACCAAGAGTATATGGGATGCCACATAGTATGAGTAAATGTCCGCCTCTGCGATCCCCTTGCAATATGTACATTGCACACATGTGCATAGAGCAACCCTCACCTCGCCACCGTTCCAGAGGAATTTATTTTGTATAGCGTCAACCTGCGTAAACCACGAGCGCGGGATTGAAAAAGGGAAGTTTTGAAGGCGATACAATATCCGGGGTAGCGACACCATCTTAAAGATGGCCGAGCGCCCATATAAGGACAAGGGAAGGGAGGACCATATTGCCGTTTCGCTATTGAGACTCGCCAGCAATGGAGTGATATTATGTGCCCAGGAGACTTTGGGGCATGGGGACACAAAAACACCGAGATAGCTGCGAAGCCCAAGCATCGCGACCCTGATGACCGCACACTGGAAACAACACGGATTTTGTTGGGTTTGTGTGTGAGCCTGTAGCTTCCCCGAACACCCTGAGAATTTCCAGTATACGGGGCCCAGAGAACCAGGGGTCTGTCATAAAAAAGAGGACATCGTCTGCGTATAATACGATACGATCTGATCGCGACTGAGACCAGTCAAAGCCTCGGAGCACCGGTTCCTTTCTAACCCATGCTGCCAGGGGCTCGACCGCAAGAGCGAACAGTAGTGGGGACAGGGGGCAGCCCTGTCTAGTGCCTCTGTGGATAGAGAAGGGCTGGGAGCGATGCCCAACGATGCACACTGATGCTGTTAGGTCAGTATAGAGCAGGCGCACATAAGCAATGAAGTGCGGCCCAAAATTGATCGCCTCGAGCAATTGGAAGAGGTACACCCGACTCAGGGAATCAAAAGCTTTGTCAACATCGGTCAAAAGCATGGCAGCCGACCGGCCCAGCTCAGAGGCAGCTGCCATAGCGTTATGTACCCTCCTGATATAATGACGGTGTTATATCCTGCTTATGCTGATGCAATGCCAATCTACCACCAGTGGAATGTTCATGTCATGATGCTGTCAGAATGTTGGGAGTCTGCAGTGTGAGATGAGAGTTGACTGGGCTGAGCTGCCTGCTGGCTGCTCCTGGCGGGGTCTCCCTCTGGTCTTACCTTGTTCCTTATCTGGCCTACTTATGGTCTCCCTGTGATCTTGTACCATCTCCAATAAAACTACCTAAATCATCACAACTGAGTGGACTTGATCACTACATTATTTTGGCGACGAGGATGGGATACGAACCCACGCGTGCAAAGCACAATGGATTATTTTGGCGACGATTTTGAACTTAAAGAACCTACTTCTGTCACCTCTACAAGATCTTCAAGCAACTTCAACTTCAAGCAACTTCAACTTCAAGCAACTTCAAAAATACATCAACCTCCAGCAACTCAAGTTATCTCAACTGGCATCCTGACCCCACCAGTGACCTCCCATCGGTCGCCCACTACCTGTCTGCCAGTTGTTCCTGTGAGGAAAAGCGTCTGGGAGCTGCCCATTCAGACTTCTACTCTCCAGAGCTATTGCTTCACGTCAAGTCAACGCAAAGTGCCAGTTTCAATCACTGCACAGAGTGCCTTCAAAACTCTTTGTCTTCCATGTCTACGGCGTCTGTCCAGACCACAACTCAATGCTGTTCAACTCTAACTGGACTTCAAATACCACGATGTCACAAGCAATCAAAACTACTGCTCCTGTGAGGTAATTAATTTCTACATGACTACAAGCTACTTAGGTGCAGCACACATTAAGATTTACATGGATCACTACGTGTTTTTCCATAACAACGAGGACTCTTTTCAACATGCAGCTAGCCGTGGATGTTATACTATAAATCTCCTCATGAAGTGCAAGTCTGCTGGGGAGCACTGTGACGCTCATGGAAATGTTCGTTTCAATTCACGCAATTTGATTTATGCTGTGTACATTTTTGTGTTGGCGTGTGGAAGTCGCGTTAACAGTGATTCCGTTTGCGGCCTTCCACCTTACTTTTGCTTGTTTGGACGTGTGGGGGTAAGTTATTTTTATTTATTTTATTTTTTTGGCCCCATGCGTTCGCGTTACTTTTGGCAGTTCAACCTCCGCTTTAAGAATTTAAAATTCATGCCGCTAGTCAAGTAATGCACGTGCCTACCTTTGTTCTCTGTGATTGTCGCGTGCAGTCTTTCTGGTGTCCTGACATCTTCCGACCTGTACAACTCTGTGACGTTGCGGCACTGCCAACCCTTCACTTACGCTTGGCAGCACGCATTTACCGTTAACCACTCGGCACGGCGTCGGTGCAACGTGCTGCCATTTTGTTGATTGGCATTTTCCTCATTGGAGTTTTTCCTTCCTGCCAACCGCGTTGCGCGTCCAGGATGACTCAACGGTGACACTGGTTTTTTCTCCGGCACTCGTGGTCAGTTACCTCACATCTACTGAATGGAAGGTTAGCTTTAGTTCATCCACGCTTGCTAGATTAAAATTTCATTTGTTCTAGATGGAGTCCAGGGATCACGGACATCGAGACATTCTGTTCATCAATCTCTGTTGAGGTAAAGTTGCCTCTTGTCGCTCTTGATGCCTTTTCCTGCTGTCCTTGGTTATTAGCGTCTTGTTTGGATAATGTTTTTCACCATGCATGTTATTACTGATGCTTCGTTCTCCAACAGTGACATTTTTTTTCTTTTTTATTTCCCATGAGCTGATGTCTTCAAGCAACTTTATTGTTACTCGCTTGTGATTTGATGTTTTTTTTTGCATGTTTCTTATCTCCCTACTTAGGGACTGCAATGGGTTTTAGTCCTTTTTGCTAGCATTGGGTTTAAGTCCCTTTTGCTCACTGTACTCTTGCACACAAGTCTATTTCAATTTTAGTTTTGTCATGTGTTCTTACTCATGTATTCAGGATCTTACCCGTAAAGCTTACAGTTATGTTGTGTTGGTGCATTGTGTGGTAGCTCCACACTTGTTGTCTATACAAGGATACCACTTGTTTTTTTTCTGTTTTATCTACATAAGTTGTGTTTCTCGTTTGTGCACCACTCTATTCGACCTCCTTCCTGGAGGCTATGCAAGGGTGTGCCCGTTTGCATTAAGTATGTGGGTTCCTACCCATGCACTGTCAATTCTCATGCAAGGTTTCAGTCCTATTGCATAAGTGTTGGTTCCGACCCAAACACTGTCTGTTCGACCCTTTTTACAGGGATTTCTTGCAAAGGTTACAGTCCTTTTGCATTACCAGGGGTTCTTACCCATATATTCCTTTCAATGTTTGGAATATGTCATGAGTACCTACTCATATGTGCTGTTTTAACACAGTTACATCACTATAGTGCACGATGTGGATTTTCCACACAAAGTTCGTTTTTACACTTACATGTGTATGGGGAGCATTCCCAGTCTGGTGCACAAGTCTCTTTCCCAAGAGATCAGTCGTGGGTTCTCACCCATGCAGTTAAGTTCACATATTTAGCTTAGGTTTATACCTTATTTCAATGCTTTTCATATTTTCATTGCTAAGTATGTTCTGTTGATAGTATATTTTATTGTTGTTTTTGCACTGTTATCTTTGCATTACAATTTTGTCATTGCTTTAAGATAGTGGTGTTTAGATGGGGAATTATCCTTATATTTTTTGCTCATTTTTCTTGTTTCTTTCTTCTTTTCTGTTTCCTTCTGTGTTCTTCTTCTCGTGTCTCTTGTGGATTCTGGACTTTCTTTTTTTTTTTCTGCCGTGTTATCTTCCTCTGCGTTTGTTGCTATCTGTTGCCCTGTGTTCTTTTCGTTTTCCATTTTCAGCCTCCATTTCATTCCTGTTCTGGCCAGTGGGTATGTTTTGGGGCAGTCTGTTGCGTTTTCTTTTATCCTTTTCTCTTTCGTTGTTGTTTTTTTTTCTTCTTCGCTGTTGTGTAAGAAGGGAGGATGGTTTCTATGTTTGATTCTTCTGTTTGTTTCTTCTCTGTTTCTTAATTTCTCTCTGGTTGTTTTCTCTATGGTTGTTCTCACACTGTTTTTCTTATGATCGTTGTTCTCTTTGTTTTTGTATAATCACTTTGCTTTCACTTTCTCAGGTTTGTCTCTCATGTTTCTAGCTTTATGTTTTCCCGTATGAGTAAGGGGGATATGTTATATCCTGCTTATGCTGATGCACTGCCAACCTACCACCAGTGGAATGTTCATGTCATGATGCTGTCAGAATGTTGGGAATCTGCAGTGTGAGATGAGAGTTGACTGGGCTGAGCTGCCTGCTGGCTGCTCCTGGTGGGGTCTCCCTCTGGTCTTACCTTGTTCCTTATCTGGCCTACTTATGGTCTCCCTGTGATCTTGTACCATCTCCAATAAAACTACCTAAATCATCACAACTGAGTGGACTTGATCACTACAGACGGATGGCTCTTTGGGGCATGAATCCCGACTGGTCGGGAAGTATTAAGTCCGAGACGTAGGCCCGTAGTCGATCAGCCAGGACTTTACCCAACAGTTTGGGCTCAAAGTTGATGAGATAGATGGGACGATAAGAGGAGCGGTAATTCGGAGGGTGACCAGGATTGAGGAACAGCACAATCTCCGCATGACATCAGTCATGGGGCAGTATGGTGAATACCTCGGCCTCTTGAATTGCCGCCAACAGATGGGGGCCTAAGAGGTGTATGTTTGGGTACAGGAATTCCATAGGGAATTCATTAGGACCCGGTGCGCATCCCGGATGGATCGCGTTGAGGCCCCCCGTCAGTTCGTCCACTGTAATTGGGGCCTCTAATTGTTAGCGTAGCTGATCCAAAAGTTTCAGCGGCAGGGTATCTTTGAGGTAATCCGCTATTAAATTGTACGAAATCAGTTTGTGTCGTGCATATAGGGTAGTGAAGTGTTGAGCATATACCCTGGCAACGCCCTCAGGTGACATATGGACCCATCCACGCCACTAATAGTGCGGACTAGTGCCGGTGATTTGTCAGCCTGGCAGAGCCGATGGAGCATTCTGCTTGATTTATCGCCCCATTGATAAATGTGATATTGAGACGCCTCCCAAACTCCCAAATAGCATTGGCCACTCCCATTAGATATTGTTGCAGTTCTTGTTGCACCAGCAGCAGGTTGTGCCGTATACTAGGGCTAGGGTCCAATTTAAGTTGTGTAGTTAGGGATGTCTGGTGCGACTCTAGAGCCGCAAGTTGCTTCCGTCGTGCACATTTTTCTTTGGTGCGATAACTAATTTCAACACCCCGAAGGGTGGGCTGGAAGGCTACCCACGGGACACAGCGGGATTGGGCAGAGGGGTCTGTCAGGTTTTACTCTGCAGGATCCAGGTGCCGCAGGCAAAGGTCCACCTCCTGACGTTACCAACACCCTGAAATATTACACAGAGTGTTCGAATCATCAGGCGAGGGAAAGGTAGAAGGGGAAGGGACAGCAGGGAAAGGAGCCTGAAACAACAAAAGACAAATATGTAAACAAATCATGTGACATATGACTACTCTCAGGTGGTCTCACTAAACTATTCTGTACCTGTTTGATCACTCCACATACTCTCCAATCAGTGACCTCACTCTTGTTCACAAATGACCAATGGCCAGCAGAATCCTACACAAAGTTCTCACTAGTTCAGTGTCCAACAACAGAAGACCTTCCCCTCATGCCCAGAGAACCAATAGTACAGCAAGGTTTGTTCCTTCTTCCCCTGGTCTCAAAAAGAACTAAAAGGCGATTCCAAGAAACAGTAAAGAAATTGTAATCCACAGATGCGGGAAGGCGTGGTTGAGTCACCACTGCACTCCGCTCTGTCAGGAAGTTCATGAGGAATCCATCTTACACGACAACGCGTGGTTATGAATACCACCGCGCTCTGCTCCTGTCAGTTAATAAGGAACACGGCAACGCGTGGTTACTTTCACCACTGCGCTCCGCTTAAGACAAGTATATGTGGGTACAATAGTAAGACACGGTAACGCGTGGTTGCGAACACCACCGCGCTCCGCTCTTATGAAACAGTTTGTGAATGCCAGCAAAAGGAGTACGGCAACGCGTGGGTACAACCACCACCGCGCTCCGCACTATGCCCAGGATATTTGTGTGCCCTTGAAGGAAATCGGGAACGCGGAACAAAGGCCACCACCACGCTCCGCTTCTGAAATGGCAGGATAGGGCGAACACGGTAACGCGTGGTTGCGACTACCACCGCGCTCCGCTTCAATCTGTATGAGTGGTCTTACCACTCATCAAGACGCCGCGTCAGTAGCCTGGAACGATCCTGCACCGGATTGTTACCACTGGAGGTCTGGAACAACAGCTTACCGGCGGACCGCTCTCTACTTCCGTGAGGGCCGAGAAGGGATTCCCAAAGTCCAAAATTACGCGCATCGCCCGATGCGCGACCGTGCCTCAAGTACTTCCTCCCCCGGAGGCTCATGGGACATGTAGTTCCTTGTTCTTGCGAGGCAGGCGCCGCTACGGATCCTGACAGGGTCGTTATCATCTAGATACGTGCTAATCAAAGCGCGAAGCATATCCTGATAGTCTGGGCACCAGAGAAGGCACGGAGACATGCTTCAGCGAAAGGGGGCTTGCGAGAGCACGTGTGAAATTGTAGGGCGACCGGGGAGCGGTCTGAAAGCGCGCCGGGTTGATGAGTTACATGTGAGAATCTATGAAGAAATATCCGAGGGTTGAAGAAATATTCTAACCAAGACTGTGACCCATGGACTGTGGACAGATATGTGTATCCATGTTCCTCAGGATGATATTCTCACCAAATGTCCGCCCAACTCAGAGTGGAAACCAATGTGCTTAGTTTAGTGTGACCTAGCAATGGTGGGCATTGCATTGCCGGTCCAATGGCCCCATTGTGTCATTCCAGTTGCCCCCCAGAAGGGTCAACCCTTCAGACAGATTTCCCCAGACTCCAGAAATCTTGTCAATGAAGGCCGTCCCTAGTGGAGGAGGGGCATAGACACTGCCTATATTAACCCCTTCGCTGCTAGGCCTTTCCCCCCCTGTGCTAAGCCTTTTTTGGGCTATTTGGGGTAGTGCGCACTTAGGCCCCTGTAATTTTTTGACCACATGAGGTATCCACGCCAAATTTGTGTCCTGTTCTTTCAACATCATGGGGATTCTAAAGGTACCCAGGGGTTGTGGATTCCCCTGGAGGGGTCCCAGAAAGTAGCCAAAATACAGTAATTATTTTTTGGGGGGAAAAAATGGGAAAACGGGCTGCAAATGAAAGCGTCTGGGTTTTTCTCTGCAAGTGGTATCAAAAAAGGATTTGTGGGGCTGAAGTCACCATTTTCCCAGATTTTAGGGAATGACAGACTTTTGTCAGAAAACCAACATTTTTTACACAGTTTTGGCATTTTTCTGGGACATAGCCAATTTTTGCTATTTTTTGTGCTTTCAACCACCTTCCAGTTAATGGTAGAAATGGGTGTGAAAGCAATAATGGATCCTGGAAAGCTATACATTTTAGAAAAGTAGATACAATTCTAAATTCAGCAAGGGGTCATTTTTGTAGATCCATCAAGGTTTCTTCATAGAAACTAACAGGTAAATATAGGAAAAATTGAAAATAACAGCCTTTTGTGTCAGCATTTTATTCTGTAACCTCTTCTATTTATGACAGCTCTTTGAAAGCAATATACCGTTACATCCGCTGGACTTTCCTTGTTGTGGGGATATATAGGACTTGTAGGTTCACCAAGAACCCGACGAATCCAGAGTCAAAAACTGAGCAGCAATTGCAATGGTTTTTTATTATGTTCCGGGTATATAGCAATTATTGTGGGAAAATGAATACATGGAAAAATCGGTATGAGAGACACCTATGTTTCTGAAATGGGAACAAATTATAGAGTTTAGAAACAGTACATATTTGCACATTTTCGAAATTAGGAACACTCATACTAGCATGAGAATTATCGGTCATTTTTCAAAATGACTTCTTTTTTACACAAAGTCTTTCATTTGGAAAGCAGAAATGCATCAAAAATCAAAAGGTAATAACAGTTGCTTTACAAATCTGAATTACCCTAAGTCTCCCGATAAACATGGTACCTCACTTGTGTGGGTAGGCATAGTGCCCACGACAGGAAATGGCTCAAAACCCAACGTGAACACACCACATTTTCCCAATGAAAATTTACCCTTTTTTTGAGAAGTGTCTAGCAGTAGTTTTGAACACTAGCTCTGTTGGCACCTAGGGAAACATAGCAAACCTATACATTTTTGAAAACTAGACACCGATGGGAATCCAGAATGGGGTGACTTGACTGCCTCCCACCAGGTTCTGTTACCCAGAATCCCTTGCAAACCTAAAATATTGTCCAAAAAAACACATTTTACCCACATTTCTGTGCTGGAAAGATCTGGAATCTGTGTGGATCCACAAATTTCCACCAACCCCGCGTTCCCCAAAGTCTTACGAGAAAAATGGTACCTCACTTGTGCGAGTCGGCCTAGTGCCTGCGACAGGAAACGGCGCAAAACGCAACGTGGTCACACCTCAATGTCGCAGTGAACAATGACCCTTTTTTGGCTAAGTGCCTAGCTGTAGTTTTTTAACCATAGGTCTGCCGGGACCTAGGGAAACCTAGCAAACCTATTTATTTTTTAAAACTAGACACCCAGGGGAATGCAGGATGGGGAGACTTGACTGCCCACCAGGTTTTGTTACCCAGAATCCCTTGCAAACCTAAAAAATTGTCCAAAAAAACACAAATTCCCCACATTTCTGTGGTGGAAAGTTCTGGAATCTGTGTGGATCCACAAATTTCCACCAACCCCGCGTTCCCCAAAGTCTTACGAGAAAAATGGTACCTCACTTGTGCAGGTCGGCCTAGTGCCCGACACCTCAATTTTGCAGTGAAAAATGACCCTTTTTTGGCAAAGTGCCTAGCTGTAGTTTTTGAACCCTAGCTCTGCGGACACCTTGGGAAACCTAGTAAACCTATACATTTTTTAAACTAGACACCCAGGGGAATCCAAGATGGGGTGACTTGACCGCCTCCCACCAGGGTCTGTTACCCAGAATCCCTTGCAAACCTAAAAAATTGTCAAAAACAACACATTTTCCCCACATTTCTGTGGTGGATAGTTCCGGAATCTGTGTGGATTCACAAATTTCCACCCATCCTGCATTCTCCAAAGTCTTAATAGAAAAATGGTACCTCACTTGTGCGGGTCGGCCAGGAAACAGCGTAAAACGCAACGTGGTCACACCTCATTTTCGCAGTTAAAAAAGGCCCATTTTTGACAAAGTGCCTAGCTGTAGTTTGTGAACCCTAGCGCTGCCGACACCGAGGGAAAACCTTCCAAACTCATATATTTCTGAAAACTAGACACCCGGTGGCTTCCAGGGAGGTATGGCTTGCGTGGATCCCCCAACGTTTCCTTACCCAGAATCCCCTGCAAACCTCAATTTTAGCTGAAAAAATCATATTTTTCACACATTTTTGTGTGGGAAAGTTGTAGCATCATTGGGCTCACACAAATGTACCACCACCCAGCATTCCCCCAGGTCTCCCGGTAAAAATGGTGCCTCACTTGTGTGGGAGGCACAAGTACCCGCGGCAGGCAAGGGCCCAAAACGTAGTGAGGCGACATCAAAATTGGCTATCTCAAAACCACCTTTTTTGACATAATTAGTTGTTTGTTTCTACGGCGTGAGAATTTCAGCACAATATTGCAAGGAAAATGTGACAGACATTTTGAGGTTTGCAGGACACTGTGGATAAAATAACTTTTTGGAATTCAAAAGAGAGACATTACCATGAACTCCCATGGGTTTACGACAATATCTACAGTTGGTGGGTTTTTCTTACATGGAACGTACACCTTGGCAGAGAAACTAAAAAGACAAAGATTCCTGCACAGCCATCTATTCCTCAAACACACACACATACTGGTTGGATTTGGCACGAGGGCGAGTGATGGTTCAGTATATTAAATTTTATTAACAAGAGATTTCACAAAAATGAAATGCACTGTCAATAATTAAATGGACAAAAAAACGAACCAATGACTCGCAGCTCGTGAGCTGTAAAGCCACGGCAAGGCACCAACCGCTTTACAGGCCTTTCACACACCTTTCATACGTGATACACACAAGACCATTCACACCACCAGGCACAAAAACAACACATTACAACATTCACAAAAAGGGACAAGGTACATCCTGCTTCAGAAAGACAAATATTACTGCACAGCCATCTAATCCTCAAGCACACACACATACTGGTTGGATATGGCACAAGGGTGAGTGATGGTTCAGTATATACAATTGTATAAGCAAGTGATTTCACAAAAATGAAATGCACTGTTAATAACTGAAAGGGCGAGAATCTGAACCATTGACTCACAGCTTGTGAGCTGTAAAGCCACGACAAGGCACCAACCTCTTTACAGGCCATTCATACCTCTTTCATACGTGTGACACATACAAAACCATTCACACAGCCAGCCGTGGGCCCATCACATTACAACACTCACACCAGCAGACAGCGCCATTCAATGGCCCATCACTTTCACACGACCACATTCTTGACACAGCAACCACACAAGCTGATGGATTACGTGCAGTGGCACTCAGCTAGCAGTGTGTGTAGTGACCAGCAGCAAGTCACTACTCACACACCACCAGCCGAGCGCCAGTCCACGCACACCGCTAGCCAAGCACCAGTCCACGCACACCACCAGCCAATCGCCAGTCCAGGCACACCGCCAGCCAATCGCCAGTCCAGGGACACCGCCAGCCAATCGCCAGTCCAGGCACACCGCCAGCCAATTGCCAAACCATGCACACCACCAGCCAATCGCCAATCCATGCACACCGCCAGCCAATCGCCAATCCACGCACACCGCCAGCCAATCACCAATCCACGCACACTGCTAGCCAATCGCCAGTCCATGCACACCGCCAGCCAAGCACCAGTCCACGCACACTACAGCCAAGCGCCAGTCCACGCACACCACCAGCCAAGCGCCAGTCCACGTACACCACCAGTCAAGCACCAGTCAAGGCACACTGCCAGCCAAGCGCCAGTCCACGCACACCGCCAGCCAAGCGCCAGCCCACGCACACCACCAGGCAAGCGCCAGCCTACACACACCGCCATCACATTTAGGATTTAGACAAAAATAAAAACACAAACAAATTGCAAATAGATACAAATCTACTTACACAAAATCTGAAACTAAATACATTGCACTAATGCCAACCTTGAAACAGAATCAAATTTTTTAAAGAATACAGACCAAGCAGTTCACTTTACCACTTATGGATGCTCCCAAAAATTATTTTGCATGTGGTACGCTCTAAAACAAGCAGGGAAAAACAGCCCAGGGTTAGAAGGACACTCGTGACACTACATACAAGTCTCCTTCCGCGTACCTCTTCACCAATAGACTCTACATCTCCTAGTGGGAAAGTCTTTTGAGGATGTGGGAGGAATGAAATCAGGAAAGTGGCGATCTTTCAATTGAGCCACATCCTCCACCCCTCCAACTCTAGGAACACTTGCCTGTTCCACAACAACAAGGCTGCCTATCACAGATTGCTGAAACTGAACAAAAGTCAACTTTGATGCAGGAGAACACTCCTTGAACACAACAAAAGCATTAAAAGTTGCTAAATTAAAGAGATGGATGGCCAACTTCTTATACCAAACATAAGCCTTACGAATAGCTGTGTAAGGTTTCAACTTCTGATCTACTCTATCAACACCACCCATGTGCTTATTGTAGTCTAAAATGCACACAGGTTCACACTTCTGAAATCTGACACCAAACAGCCACAGGTGAAGTACTCTCATCATGGATGGTAGTCAGCATGTACACATCCCTCCTGTCCACAAATTTCACAGCTAGTAGTTCATCACTACGCAAGGAACTGCACTGTCCCCTCTGAAATTTTCTGCAAACAAGCTCTTTTGGATAACCTTTACGGTTAGAGCGGATTGTGCCACAAGTAAATGTGCCCACTTTGAACAATTCCTTAAACAATTGCACAGCAGTGTAGAAGTTATAAAGGTACAAATGGTGGCCTCTGTTAAACAGTCCTCTGACAAGATCCCACACAATTTTCTCAGAAACTACAAAAGTGGACAGACAACCAGGGGGGTCAACAGTGGAATCCCTACCAGTGTACACACTGAAATTAAAAACATATCCTGTCCTACTCTCAGACAACATATACAGCTTAATTCCATAGCGTGCCCTCTTGCTAGGGATGTACTGCCTAAAAACCAAACGGCCCTTGAACAAGACCAAAGACTCATCAATAGATATTTCTTTCCCTGGAGTATAGATCTCTGAAATCGATCTACAAAGTGATAAAGAACAGGCCGAATCTTAAAAAGACGGTTACAGTCATGGTGATCTCGTGGCAACGTCAAAGAATTATCAACAAAATGCAGCATCCGTAGCAAAAGCAAATCCCGATCACGAGTCATAACTGCAGGAAATATGTCCGTTGCCATCAAGGGACTGGAAGACCAATATGAAGCCATGGACGGCTTCCTTATCAAACTCATCAATAAAGTCAAACCCAAAAACTTCTTCATCTCTTCCAAATTTGTGGGAGTCCACTGGGTTGATGACTCACTGATGGTGGAGTTCCACGCCTCCACGTAGCACCTGTGCCTGGTTTCCTTGCCCCTCCCTCTTCCTTCATGCGGCTGAAGGCGGTAGCTGAAGGACGCGTTCTGGCGGTGTTCTGAAGGACCGTGCTTTTCGACGGACTCTCGGCTGCAGCATTGCGGGTTGCTTGGCCTTTCTGTGGTCTGCCCCTGCACTCGAGGGAAATGTGAGCTGTTATTTAAAACGGCTTTTGCTCGATTGTCGGCGAGTTCTGGTAACTCCGGCGGCTCGACTGTGTGCTGGATTACGTTGGACTGGCTGACTGGGAGAGTCTGCGGAATAGGTGGATTTCGGCGGATTTCCAGCGGAGTTCCAGCTACGCCCCTGTCCGAGAAAGGGGCGGAGTGAGTAGTGAATTGTCATTTTTCCTGCAGTGGTTGGTGCCTCCCTTTACTGTATAGCGGCTACATAGACTGTATTTGAAATTAAGGAGGCCATCGCAGTCTGTTGATGAATGCATTGTGGATAGTGTGACAGGACTACATGTCCCAGAAATCTTGGTAAGGGACAGCGGAATCGGAATTGGAATTGCTCATTATGAGTGGAGCTGTCTGCCCTGCCGCTGCAGCCTTATAATTTTGCATTGTAGCCGCTGTGTGGGTTAGACTCCCGATCTCAGCATTCCTGATCTAGAGGTGAGATGTGATTATCCTCCTATTTTCGCTTTTTTTTTTTTTTAACACTGTAACTGGTTCTAATAATGGGCAAGCAACTGACGGCCAGGGCCAAGGCGATACTACGACGCCAGCAACTGAAAGAGAATTCAGGAAGGGCTAAACGGGCTTGGTCAGTTGCAGAGAAAGTAACCTCTTCTGTTGAGAATTCGGACAGTTCTGGGGAAGGCGAGGACAATCTTCCGAGTGGCAGCCCGACACAGGCTCATCAACAGAACCCTGGAAAATCCGTCATTGGTGAGGGGCAGGAGGTATTGGAGTTACCCGTGAAGGGAATGGACATGGCCCCGTTGGGCCCAGAAGCTCAATGCTTGAATCCAACGGCCTCACTTGAATTACCGGCGTCTAAAGAGGCTACGACAGTCTGTGCTCTTAAAGTCTCTAAACAATTCCCGTTATTTGAGCGGAAGGGCGTAACACATGTCTCTGCTAATGCAGCTGGTATTGGTGGGGCATTATCGGGGGCTCCAACTCTTCCAACCCTTCCAATTCCTTCAATAACTATTTCTCCTTTGAAAGACTTCGAGAATTTAGAGTCAACGATGCCGTCTAATGACTCAGGCGAGTTAATAGCTTCCCCACCTTCAAATATAAGAGCTACTTCTCACAGTGATAAAGAACTCTCTATCTTGCCTTCCAGTAATTCTATGATTGCCTCCACAGGTGTCTCTACGGTATTCCTGCAACCTAAACTAGATTCCATTGGTCCTATTACGCCTCAGAGCCCGATTGCGGGGGTGGATACTGAGACTACTGGGGATTTTCAAATTTCAGTGAAAGATATGTTGAATTTGATTTTGCAAGAAATAAGAGAGATGAAGCAATTTCAAAAGATGGAATTGGAGGTGATTAGTAAGCGTTTGGACAAAACTGAAGACTCGATGGCTTCATTTCCAATTCGACTTCAAGAAGCTGAGATTAGAATTTCGGGGGTGGAGGACAATTTGACCATTATGCAGAAAGAGATGGCCAGAGTATCCAAATTTTCGAAGGCTTTTGAATTTAAACTGGATGAGATAGAAAATTATAATAGGAGATCAAACCTTCGAATAGTGGGTGTATCAGAGAACATTGAGGGGTCGGACATTCGGAAATGGATTACAGCTTTTTTTTCTAGAGAGGTCGTCCCTGAGTTTAAGGGAGACTTAACAATTACGCGGGCGCATCGAGTTCCTGCTCGCCCTTTTCCTAATTCTCCGTTTCCTCTGACTATTATTGTTAATTTTGCTGATGTTCGCTTCAAAGAAATAATTCTATCACAAGCTTTTAAGAAAAGACAATTCCAAGTTAATCCTACTACTAAGTGCCGGATTTTTTCTGACATGTCGGCTGCTGCTGCTAGACGGAGAAAAGACTTTGTAAAGATTCTTCAATTATTCAAGGATAAAGGCGCTCAAGCATCGATTGCACAGCAATCAAAACTAAAAGTCTTGATTAAGGGCAAATTTCATGTGTTTACGGATGTGGATGAGGCACGTGAGATGCTTGACCAGTTGGTGTAGGGCTGGGATGGTTTTGGAATTGGATTTGATTTGGTCAGATGGTTATTGGAGGATCTTCCCTTTCTCTCTTTTCTTTTCTTTTCCATCTTTTTTTACTGCTGCAATTCTGGAGATTATTGCGTAGGGGGGAGGGGCAGGTAAGGAACTGGGGGGGGCCATGGGAACAGGGGCACAACATCAAGGCGCCCTTATGAGAGGGGTTACTGCCATGTGGCCAGCGTGGGAGGGAGGTGAAGGTGGAATACAGGGCCACGGGGTTAGGTGCAAGGGGAGAGCACCTGGGTGGGGGATTGGGATGGGTGGGGGGGAAAAATGGAAAATTGGAGTTCTTGTTGGATGTGATGGAAAAATATGTTGGCAAGATTTTGTTTTTCAATGATTTAAATATATGTCTGTTGGGGGGCTGAGAGTGATTTCCGTTAATGTTAATGGGCTGAATAATAAGAAAAAATGCGATCTATCAAGCTATGGATTAAAACAGAGCGCCCAGCAGTTGTGATGTTGCAAGAAACTCATATTCCCGCGGATAAAATTAACTCCTTTTTTATGTTTAAAACTTGGTCCTTATATCGTGGGTTTTCTTGCGCACAAGAATCTCAAAGGGGGGTCGTGCTTTTTTTAGATCGAAACTTAGACGTAGAGATCATTCAGTCTGAAGACGGGGGTAGGGCGGTGGTGTTGGGTCACGTGTGTAATAAAAGATAGGAATAGACCAATTAATTTTGTTACTTTTTATGCCCCAGTGGAGGATTGTGCCCCCATATATGAGGAGTTATTCCAATCATTGTTGATGGTTCGGGGGGATATAGTTATAGGCGCAGATTTTAATATTCTTGTGGATATAAAATTAGACTCTACTGGTGCCTTGAAGAAACAATTTAAACCAAAGTCAAGAAGGTCTATGATGAAGAATATAGCCTTATTGGATCTTTGTGACCCATGGCGATTAAAATTCCCACAAAAAAAAGAATTTACTTGTTGGTCGGGTAGACATAGATCCTTTTCTCGTATAGATTTTTTTTTAGCTTCTAGGTTATTAAAATTTTCTCATCTGAAATTTTTGCATAATGGCTTCTCAGACTACGCAATGTTGGTAATCGAATTTGAAGTAGGGAAAGAAATTAGGCCCCCTAAGAGATGGATATTCAAAAAAGTATATTTACAAGATAGTAGCTGGATTTCTTTTTTAAAATCGGAGATTTGCCCCGTTTATCGTTCGTAATTCAGATACAGCTCCGCTTCACATTATTTGGGACTCATTAAAAGCCTTTATTCGTGGTATTATAATCGGTAAAGACACAGACGAATGGCGCACTATTAAACAAGTTAGGACTGCACTCTATCTAAAAATTCGTATGCTTACTCTGCTTCGACAATCCAACTTTTCTAGTGTCGCGCAAAATAAATTAAATGAGGCCAAACGTGAATTCAGTACGCTCTATTTTACACAGAGTGAACAGCAATTTCTGACACAATCTCAGAGGATTTATGAGGAAAGTAATTTCTCTGGTAAACTTTTCGCGTGGCAGGTTAAAGAACAAGCCGCCGCCAATCGGATTAATACTCTGAAATGCCCTGCTACTCAGATAGAAACATCACAGTCCGATGTAATAGGCACTATCATGCTCTCCCATTATAAACAGCTATACAGCCAACATTACGAGATAGATCATTCTAGGCTCTGAAATTTCTTAGCTAGATATGATATGCCCTCTTTATCTCAGGCAGATAGTGGTGCAATGATGCGTTTATTTTCTAAGTCAGAATTAGAATTAGTAGTTAAGAATTTACCAATTGGCAAGGCCTGTGGTCCGGATGGCCTCCCAGCTGAATTTTTAAAGGTTTTTTTTAGCGCTTTTTCTGATTTACTATTACAATTAGTTAATTATATGTTAGTGGGCGGGCAAGTTCCAGACTCTTTTGGGGTAGGGACAGTTGTTAGCTTTCCGAAAAAAGGTAAAAGATCCTAAAGACCCTAACTCATATAGGCCTATTACGTTATTGAATACTGATTTTAAGATCCTTACTAAATTATTATCAATACGTTTTAATTTCATTTCAAAGGATCTTATTCATCTGGATAAAAATGGCTTTGTGGCCGAACGGCAATTAGCTACCAAAACACATTTTCTTACTGAGGCTTTAGATTATTTTCAGACAAAAAAAAATCTCTGCTTTGATCCTATTAATAGATGCGGAGAAAGCCTTTGATTCGGTGGTATGGACAACTTTATTTGTTATCTTAAAGCACTTTGGAATTCCTTCACAAATTATTAGTTTAATTCAGAATTTGTACACGGGTGCTAAAGCCAATATAGTTATTAATTCTGTTATGGTGGGCACAGTAGCAGTCCAACGGGGCACCAGGCAGGGTTGCCCCTTGTCCCCTATTCTTTTTGCTTTTTTCATTGAACCGTTAGCTACAGCAGTTCATCAGTCTGGGAATATTCCTCCTCCGATCCCTTCTATGGCAAAAATTAAACTGTATGCCGATGATATTATGTTGTTGATTAAGACGGATATTCAAACTCAAACTGCTGTTTTACAGCTTTTTGAAGAATTCAAAGCCTTGGGAGGTTACCGAATTAATTTAAAAAAAATGGAAATACTAGTTTGTGGTGGGGGGAGGTGGATTTACATGTTGATTTATTTGATTGTATTAATTCAAGACTGAAGAGGTATCTGGGAGTTATGTTTTCCACTCGCGTTTCCGATTTAGTTATGTTGAACTTTGATCCTCTTTTACGTAAGGTTCAATCTTTGTTTACTAAATGGGATTCATTGCCATTCTCCATTTTGGGGCGGGTGGCACTTATAAAAATGTCTATTCTCCCGCTCTTTAATTTTCTATTTTCTGTTATTCCTTGCTTTTTGCCCAGTGGCTTTTTTTCAAAGGTAGAATCGTTATTTTCAGGGTTTATATGGGCAAAAAAAAGTCCCAGGATAGCAATGGGGACTCTTTATGCAGAAACTGAATTGGGCGGTTTATCCGTACCTAATATTAGAGATTATTACAGCGCATATTTTGCTCAATATTTAGAGCGGTTTAAATCTGGAATGCAGTGTCCAAAAGTCTTTATTAACTTTTTTTTGGACCAAATTTGTCATGAAGCTCAGACCCCATTTCCGCTGCATATTCCTAAATCACCGAAACTAAGTCGATACAAGATGATGCTCTTGTTTTTTAAGCGTCGTGACGTCTTTCTGAAAAGATATTCTCTCCCTCAGTTTAATATTAGAACTCCCTTAAGGAATGCTCTAATTTTTTTGGGGATGGAAATTGGAGTTGATACTGTACTACAATGGGAACGATTTGGGTTTTACACTCTTTCAGATTTTTTGAGCGAGGGGGTATGGTTGTTACCAGGAGAGATGCAGTTACTAATCTCAGGAAATTTTTTGCTATTAGGTTCCTATGTTTCGATCTTTAAGACGCTGGAACAAGTGGAGCCAAGACTTATTGATTCCTCTAGTCAGTTATGGGACGATCTGTTTTTGATTCCTCGGATGAGGAAGCCAGGGGCATGGAAACGTTGCTTAGCCCAACATAATGAGGTAGATCTGAGTCAGAAAGCCATTAAAAAATGGCAAGAACAGGAGAATCACGCACTTACTATTAATACCTGGAAAACTTTAAATAAGCTGAATTTTAGTGTTCTTCGAGGATCTAGTTGGAGAAGAATGTTATTCTTTAGTAAATGGCTCCTGTATCGCACTCCTGCTGCCATCGCTAAAATGTACGCTAATACTAGTGCCACCTGTTTTAGATGTCAGCAATATACTCCTTCTAACTGGTCTCATATTATAGCTCACTGTTTTAAAATTGTGCCTTTTTGGAATGAGATTTTCAAATATTTGCAGAAGTACTGCGGCATCCAGATCACTTACAACGTTAAATTAGTACTGTATGGATATGACTCTGATTTCGGTTTGACAGAACAGATGGTTAAACTATTATTTATTGCAATGGCAGTGGCAAGGTCTCTGGTGCTCCAGAACTGGAAGTCAATTCAAGTTCCTTTGTTTAATGTTTGGCTTCAAAAAATGAGGAATGTTAGAAAGAGTGAACTGCGATATGCACAGCGAATTGGTGGGACGAAGAAGTTTGACAAAATTAGGAGTTCTTACTTTGAATAATGTGGGACTCTTGTATTCTGTGAATCATTTTTCTTATGTACTTTTATTGTTTGCTGCCAATTTATGTTATTGTCACATTGAAATTATGATACAAGAACTTCAATAAAAAATGTAATAAAAAAAAAAAGGGAGTCCACTGGGTAGCTCTAGAGTGGGGCCTACGTTTGTCACTGTTGTCCCTCAAAAACTGTTCAGCGCACAAATTAGTCTGCTCAACCATCTCACCCAAAAATACATCATCCATAAACAACTGAAAAAACTGTATAGGCAAAAAAAATTCACAATCCACTCTACACCCTGCATCACCACTAAAGGCAGGCAACACCGGCTGCACCATGTTTGGATCAACCCAGAGTCCAGCACTTCCAGTAGGAAGCCTAGCAGCCTCAGGCTGCAATCCAGAAGCCTCTTGCACCATCGGCACAGCAGTATCCTCCTCTAAAACCGGCACTTCATCCGCACTGAGAGTAGCTTCATCTGCACTGAGAGTACATTCATCATCCGATAATTCCATGTGGAGAGAAAACTCACTGCCTGAATCTTCCCCTCCCTCCTCTCCCTCAGACGCACTGTCAGTCTCATAATCCTGCTCAGAGGAAGATTCAAGAAGCATACCAACCACCTGCTGAGCAGTCATTCTACGGCTAGCCATACTGCTTACTAATAACAGTAACTTGTCAAACAAGTCAACAACAAACACTTTGTAAAATAAGCAATAAACAAAATGCACCTTTATCAGAAATACCTATATGCTCCAGAACGATACCACTCACTTGCCAAAAGCAGGTAAATTCAACACCACCTACTCTGCACAGACACAGTATGGATCAACAATATCCCACTAAAAAAGAAAGAGAAAAGAAAATTACACATAAGACAGTGCAAAGCACATCGCAAAGAATTCTATGCACAAAACACTAACTAAATAAGCTGCCATTCTGACACCACTTACAAAAAAATTCATTCATACATGACAAAAATACTAAATTGGAGAATATACAAGAAAAATGTTTTTCTTACCAAAAAAATGCAACTACGCAAAACTGCAGAACACCACTGTTGAAATCGCGAACAGGAATCAAAAGCTTTACACTAGAATAAAAAGGAGAAAAAACCATTACAATCACATATGCAAATAATGCACCAGTCCACACACAATCCACCAGCCAAGCTAAGGGGTAGCTGAGCCTAAGAGTTTAAATAAAATATTCACCCCCATAAATGTTGAGCAACCCTTGCCCTTGAGGCCACTCCCAAACACTAAAACAAAAAAATAAAAACGCAGGTGGATAGTGGCTTCTGCCCCCCTTGAGGACAGATGGGCCTAAAATCATACTGCTATTCTGCCACCCAAAGAGGGCAGAAACAACCACAATCATCCTCCCATAAAAGGGAGTGACCCTTGTCCAAGGGGCCGCTCAACAACATAAAAAAAAAAACCCGGGTGGCCTAGTGGCATTACAAATAAACAAATCAGCCGGTCTGCCCCTCAGGGTGGCAGAAACGGCCAAATTATTACTCACAAAATGGGAGCAACCCTTGCCCAAGGGGTCACGCCACACCAAAAAATCCCTGGTGGTCTAGTGGGCCCAATTTTAAAAAAACATGGCCATCTGGCCCCCTGCGGGGCAGACACTGCCACAAAGATTGACCCCAAAGGAGAGTGACCCTTGCCCAAGGGGTCACTCTCCACAAATAACTCCCTAGTGGCCTAGTGGATGCAATCGGTCTCGCCTTTGGGACCTTATATGTACTTAGCTATGCAGCACATTAGCCTGCGCCCTGAAACATTTGCTGTTCTTTGACATGGAGGGAAAGTAAGCACCAAACTGCGTGACACGCCAAGTATTGGAACACACGGAGAGAAATATTGCCTTTCAGCGGGAAATGGTATAGTCCAATGCTCTGTTTTTAATATAAAATCTGGGCCTTCAGTGGTCATATCACTGACAATACAAGATTTTTTTTTTTTAAATTATTGTCTATGGGTGCTCGTGGAAGACAATTTCTATGGACTGAAAACTGGAGAATGCTGAAGGGATTCTGGTATTTTACTGACCTCTGCTGGTCGTTTTCTATCAAGAAAGTTAGAATTAGTTGATGAGAAAGAAAAGTCCCTAAGCAGAAGCAGACAAGTCCCAGGGCTGATCACCAAAGCACACAAACCATAAAAACATATAAGTAAATACTAAAGAATATACAAGAGGTCTCAAATGCACAGCCTAAAAATTGCAAAATCTGCCCCCCCCCATGGGGGCAGACAGCCAAAATCATAAGCCCCCACAGGGGACAGGAGAGTGACCCTTGCCCAAGGGGCCACTCCCCACTAAACAATCCCTGGTGGTCCACGGGTATTTTTTTTAATAAAGAAAATCTGCCCCCCCAGGGGGGCAGACAAAGCCTAAAACTTAGCCCCCATAAGGGGAGTGACCCATGCCTTAGCGGCCGCTCCCCCGAACAAAACCTAACATCATGGGCATACAAAAATGGCCCCCAAAGGGGAGTGACCCTTGCCCAAGGGGCCACTCCCCACTAGATTTATTCAATTGGCCCAGGGGGTCGAATACATTTTTTTAAATTTAAATCTGCCCCCCCCCAGGAGGGCAGACAAAGCAAAAATATAGGCCCCCAAAAGGGGAGCGACCCTTGCCTAAGGGGCCGCTCCCCAAAACAAAAACTAATATAGTGGGCTTCCTAAAATATCCCCCAAAGGGGAGTGACCCTTGCCCAAGGGGCCACCCCCTGCACATTGGCCTAGTGGGCCAATTTTATGGCCCCAACAAAATATTCTGCCCCCCCCCAGGGTGACAACCAAAGCCACAACATATGGCCCCAACAGGGGGAGTGACCCTTGCCCAAAAAAAACCCAAAAAACACTGGCGCTAGTGGGCATTCCTGCTGCACGATCGCACGATCGTTCAGCAGGAATGCACAAAAGAGGCATCGAGGGAAAGGAAAGCCCTTTCCTTTCCCCCGATGCCTCTTTTGTTTAAATCCCCCCCTCCCCAGCCCCAAAACGTATCTCTTTGTTCACCGACGCGCAGGAAATAAATGGCTTCCTGCACGTCGGTAAACAAAGAGAACCCTCAATGACGCGGAGAGGGGGCGGGGGAAGGCAGGGGAAGGTCTTCCCCTGCCTTCCCCTGCCTTCGCCGATCGACCACGCACGGGGGGAGTGCCAGCGCTTCCCTCGTGGGTGAGTGTCATGACGAGCTGGGCTTGTCATGAGCACGCGGCGACTGTGTGCCATGACGAGCCCAGCTCATCATGAGCACACAAGGGGTTAACCTGTTCACTGTACAACATGCCCGTGACGAAAAGGAATCTGCCCCCCCGGATCTGTCTTATGCGCTATGTATTGGAACTCGACCATGCGATGTGTTAAAATGGCCACCCCCCGGGAACCCCTGGTGAACCCTGTGTGGTAAACATAATAAAAATAAAAACCAAAGCGAGCTAGACATGGGGCTTTGGTGCCTAGAAGGTGGGTTTCTTGCAGAAGTAGGATATCAGCCCCATACCTCTTAGCTTGACATAACACAGCTCCTTGCTTCACCTTATTCAGAAGACCCCAAACATTCCATGAGTCTACCGTAAGGTCCCCAAGGGGGGTTGCATCACCTGGCGCCATTATCACTTAACTTGAACAAAAGAGCAACAAAGGAATCGAAATCTAGATTGTCTGTCTGCATGTAAGAGAAAAACAATACCAACCAACCAACAACTACAAATCCCCAATGTCCCACCACCCCCACCCGACACTGCCATGAACTAGGAGTATCTGTCGCGCACCTGTCCATTTTTGATGCAGTCCAGTCAATGCTTTATTGCCAGCTCCATGTTTATTTGATAGGCAGCTCTAATGTTGAGAATGAGCTTAAGCTGCAAAGGATCCTCCTCTAAATATACACCCTTCTGTAACCACCATTTCCCTCTTTCTTGTCTATGCAGCTGGCAGTGTGGACCATCTGCTGGTGATGTAAGAATACACTATGGTTCTTGTCAGCACGAATGGTGGCAAGAGAAGGAGGAAATAGCTTAGCAAACACATTGGCCAATTAATACTCCTGAAGTATAACTACAATACCAACCTATTAAAAGAGACCTTTGCACCCCTGAGATTGTGCTCGGGGCTAACCTCTCTCCCTCCCACAGTAAACCTCATATGTGATATTATGACCTTCCTTGCTCCAAATTATTTTTCTCCCACCATTAGCTCTTCATCTTTGCTGAGGTCACCTATATCTTGTTTTCCTTCTAGTTAGACCTGGCACCTTGGCGTGGGTCTCCCTTCCATTTTTTACTGTTGCCTCATGTGTTTTTGCTGGCTGGTGTTAGATGCTTTGGGCACTGTGCCACTGCTATCCAGTGCCACAGTGCACATGCTCCCTATGGTACATTGATGTATGGATTGGTGATTCCATGATTTGCTGGTTTGGTTTACCTGTCAGACCCTAGTACATTGCACCAGGAGTGCCCAGGGCTGGTAATCCAAATGCTGCTAGTGAGCTTGCAGCACTGGTTGTGCCACCCACAGAAGCAGCCTGTTAAAGTGTATCTAAGGCTTGCCATTGCAGAGCCTTTGTGCAGTCTGGTACTGCCATGCTGACTGGGCAAGTGCACCCTTTTGCCAGTCCCTAAACCTTCCCTTTTCTTCATATCAGACACCCCTATGGTAGGCCCAAGGGCAGGGTGCATTGTAAGTATAAGGTAGGACATGCCTTTGTGTGTGTGGCATGTTCTAGTAGTGAATTACAGCCATTTTCGTTTTTAACGATTGCAAGGCTAACTGTTCCCCATAGGCCGGAATGGGCAGTTTGATTATTACATCTTATAATCCTAACTGACTCAGGGAACATGGTAGAATTTTGAGTTTAGTATGCCTGAACTCAGAATGATGAAATACATCTTTTAGTGAAGTTGGTTTTAACATTCTGTGTTTGAAAATACCACTTTTTAGTAGGTATTTTCTTGTCTAACCATCCAAACCTGCCTCTGCTAGGTTGTGTATTCCTTGTCTGGAGTTTGAGTGACAGGGGCTGGGGGATTCCAGGAGACAGGGTGAGTCAGCACAGGGCTGAATAGAGAGATCTGCTTCTAGATGGGTGGGAGGAGTGGCATCTGGGACCTGAATAGAAGGAGTCTTGTCAACAAAGTGCTCCAGGACTGACCAGAACTGGTTTGGACTAGGCAAAGGCCTCTCTGCCTTCAGAGAACAAAGAGAAACTGGGTATAAATATTGGGACCCAAACCCAAGAACCTTAGATCACTTTGGGAAACAAGAAGAAACCTATGCTGAGGAGTTGAACCAGAGAGACTGAGGAGAGACTATCCCTAAGCTTGAGGGATTGGCCTGCAGTGGTTGCTTGACTGCCAAAGAGAGGAGAGAAGGAACTTTGTGTACTTTATTCAACTTGTGAAGGATCTCCAAGGGCTTGAGAAAAGAGTTTGCCTCATGCTGAAGTCTCAGGGACAACACACTTCACCCACCAGCTCCCCAAGAGTTCTTTGGATGTGCCTGCTGTTTTGCGAAGCTTTCCGAGGGACTGCGTGCCGCAAGGAGCTGGAAGCGCGACTCACGAGCAAGAAGCGTGTCGCTGCAGTGCCGCTGTCGCTTCACAACGAGAAAGTGCCTCGCATCGCCGGAGAAGAGGATCGACGTTGCATCAGATTCCGTCGCATCACCGGGAAGCGTGTCGCAGGGCCTGTCGTGGCCCAGAAGAACCGTTGAGTCATCGCAGGGTCCCCTAAGCACCTCGCATCACCGGAGAAGAGGATCGACGTTGCAGCAGATGCTGCCACATCACCGGGAAGCATGTTGCAGGGCCTGTCGCGGCTCGCATCATTGTCGAAGCAACTCGCATCGCCGGAGAAGAGGATCGACGTCGCATCAGATGCCGCCGCTTCACCGAGAAGCGTGTTGCAGGGCCTGTCGCGGCTCGCATCGTTGCCGAAGCACCTCGCACCATCGGAGAAGAGGATCGACGTCACAGCAGATGCCGTTGCATCACCGAGAAGCGTGTTACAGGGCCTGTCGTGGCCCAGAAGAACCGTTGAGTCATCGAAGGGTCCCCGAAGCACCTCTCATCGCCGGAAAAGAGGATCGACGTTGCATCAGATTCCTTCGCATCACCGGGAAGCGTGTCACAGGGCCTATTGTGGCCCAGAAGAACCGTTGAGTCATCGCAGGGTCCCCGAAGCACCTCGCATCGCCAGAGAAGAGGATCGACGTTGCAGCAGATGCTGCCGCATCACCGGGAAGCGTGTCGCAGGGCCTGTCGCGGCTCGCATCATTGTCGAAGCAACTCGCATCGCCGGAGAAGAGGATCGACGTCCAATCAGACGCCGCCGCTTAACCGAGAAGCGTGTCGCAGGGCCTGTCACGGCTCGCATCGTTGCTGAAGCGCCTCGCACCATTGGAGAAGAGGATCGACGTCGCAGCAGATGCCGTTGCATCACCGAGAAGCGTGTTGCAGGGTCTGTCGCGGTCCGCATCGTGTCGCATCAAGAAAAGATACCATCTTTGTTTCTTTGCACCAGATCTGCTTTGCATCACGGCGTTGCGTGCTGCATCGCAACGGAAGCGCAGTAAGAAACTGATGCATCACCTCCCCTCGCAGAGAAGAACTGACGCATCCCCTACACAGCAGTAGGGACCTGACGCATCACCGTTCTTGCGTGTAAGGAACTGACGCATCACCTTCCCTGCAACACTTTCGTTGTATTGCATAATGCATCTTAAGGTACATTTAACCCAAAGTGTCGCATTTTAACATCTGAAGGGAACTAAGCCAATTCTACCATTTTAAGTACAGTATTGTGGATTTCTGTCGTTTGTGGTCTTGTGATAAGACTATATAAAGAATGCTTAGTTTTTTATATAAAACTTGTGTGGTGTCCATCTGTAGTGTTGTCACTTGATTACTGTATGTGTTCACAAATGCTTAACACACTGCCTCTGAGATAAGCCTGTCTGCTCGTGCCAAGCTACCAAGGGGGTGAGCAGGGGTTATTTTAGGAGTGTACCCCATTACCCTGACTAGACGCAAGGGCCCCTACTTGGACAAAGGTACCTACCTCTGCCAGCTAGAGACCCCCAAATCTAACACTTCTCTACTAGACCTTCTTAGGATGATATTTATCACCTAGGTATTTTATGGTATTATAGTTACATTGAAGGGGTAAGAAGCAAGAAAGGCATGCACATGGGTGTGTATTAAGAGTATGTTAAAAGCTTTAAATGTAGTACTATCGATCTTGAACCTCTTTACTTTCAAATAAAGGTCTAGAGTTTGGATTGTGGCCAGTAATGATCTCTCTGGGCTAAATCTCACAAAAAACACAAACACAAATCTTGAATAAAGGTCTGGGTTTTGTACTGACTTCTTCTTAGACAATTTAGGTAGACAAAGTAGATAGAGGCATTCTTATATTTCTGCTGGCTCTCACATTTTCAGGACAGCCTAAGTAGGTGCCTTAAGGAACAATACATTTAGCAGGGACTTCCACGAGCTTCTGAAAAGCTGTGTTGTTTCACAATTCATTGTTTGTCTTCTCTTTCCATCCCAGGGTCCTCATATTGAACATTTTGCTATGGTATTCTGGGCCCCTCCCTTTTCACAACCATATTTCGTTTTTTGTTTTCCCTTCTTGTTAATGAAATATATCTTTATTTCAATTCATTTTCATTGGCTATGTAAAATATCCAATTTGCATACAATGCTGTTACCTTTATGGGCTACATAGTCAACATTTACTGTCAGGTATGTTTTCAATTTTCCTTTTACTTAAAATGTTGACACTAAGGGCCTTATTATGATGTTGGGCGGGCAGATACAGGTCTGACCTACCTCCGTTCGGCAGTCCCGACCGCTGAATTTCGATGCAACCGCACATGGTGCAGTTGCAAGCTAACTTTTCTGTATGGGAGCTTGTGCTGCGGTCAGAAACTGGTTGCAGCACACGCTCCGATACAGAAAAGGGAGTTTACGTTCATTCCTGCACCGTGTGGCAGGCACCTCATGGTGCAGGGATGAACAGGGGGGCTCGGCCACCATCCTGAGGCCACTGTCTAAAGGGGGCTGTGCTAGGGGCCCCCAAAGTCAATTTCCGACAGACTTTCCATGTCAGAAAGCCCGGCATGGAAAGCCTGCAGGAAACCGACCTTCGTAATCTGGATGGCATAATATGCCTTTCATAGCGATTATGTGTCAGTTCCAACTGGCCGATGTGCACCTTGAGCCCGTCAGAGGCCAGCCAGAATGTCCGGACCATTTCAAACCCAACATTCTCCATTGTAATGACAATACATAGGAGCAATGGTCCCAGTAGACAGTAAATAAACAAACACAGCAATTATATCAATCTGAACAAATATTCGAAAACATTCTTAGGTTAGCACAGTGTTATTTATTCACACTGGGCGAATTCAACTTTATAGTATTTTACATTTGTACTTCGAAAAAAAGACTCTAGGCCAGAGAAAAGGGGAGGGGGGTGTTGTGTTTTAAGTGAGGGTAGGAAAGTGATTGGGAAGTGTGAATCACATACATATATTTATTTACAACAAAATTAGCTCATATCTTAGAGCCGAACAAATTCACAATAAACCAAAATAACTCTAATTGAGCGTAAATATTAACAGCGACACAGTGATTAATCGCTGTTGTACAAAAAGGTCAAAGATAAGAGATGTCGACATTTCGACCCCTAGTCGGTAGGTTAATGAGTCCCTTACAGCGGGGTCTTCTTCAGGATAGGGTCAAAGGGGAAACAGGGCTGGACCCTAAGGGATAGAACATAGGTTGATTTCAAAATCGAAAGTTAATCAAACAATTAATCTAAAGACGGGGGGCTAGTGGCTCCAAATTACCATAGAGAAGACTCTCCGCACTGGTTGGAGAGAAAGGTGTGGGCGCATGGGCTCCAACATGAGGCGGGAGCGAGACCACCTGTAGTAATAAGGTGCAAAGTGAGAAAAAGCCCATAGAGAAAAGCACAAGGCCAGAAAATATTAAAACATGTGGCGAAACTCACTCTTGTGAGAAAGCTGCCCGGCTTGTCCACTGGGCCTGGGAATGAATCGGGCTCTGAAAAGAAAAATTACGGGCTATTTCTCTCGGTGCGATTGGGACACGCCAAAGATGGAGCCATGGTGGTGGAGGCTCCATACCCCCTTTTAAATAGCCCGTAATTTTTCTTTTCAGAACCCTGATTCATTCCCAGGCCCAGTGGACAGTGCGACTCCCTATTAGGAAGGGGCGGGCAAAGGGCATCCCTCATAATAGCGACTCGCACTTCAAAGTAAGATTGTTTTGTGTCCTCAAAACACTTGCAGTTTACCACCCATTTCAAATGGGCAGTAAGGGTATGGGTATGGGTTTTTAAGGTTTATGGTAAGAAGGGGTGTTTAAGTTTAGAGCAGTTGTGATTTTGTAGGGCTTAGTTTTTTTTGTTTCTTTTTAGTTTTTACGGTGTTTTATGGTTTAGAGCTATTGTGGGACTTTAGGGTATATGGTAATGCGTTTTTGGGGCTCAGGGTGTTCAGGGGTTCATAGAATATATTTTTATAGAACAACATTATTCCATTATTAGGTAACACATTTATAGAGAACATTTCGGACAACACAATTATGTAAAGTTTTGAAAACAAACTAATGATTTAATGTAATGCTATAATAAATTATTTATTATTACAAAATTAATTTTGTAAACTAATTTTCAAACATATTTATATATACATTAAATTACATCGTAATGCATGATTCTAGCTTGCTGTGCTAGGGACAGATTTACCAACATTTTGCGCTGTGATGCAAACCAGAGAAAAATGTTTTTTGTTATTTACTTTCCAGCACATTGCCTAAAAGTAACACTTGGGTGCCGATTCCAATCCGGGTCAGAGAGCACCCCGACCGAGCCGGATCCGGAGTGTTTTCCGACCGAGCCGGAGTCCTGCAGTCCGACTGAGCGAGTACGATCCGGCCGTATGCTGCCAGACTCGGTTCGGTCAGACTCCCATAGAAGTCAATGGGAGTCGGTCGTACGACGCGTACATGGGCTCCCATTGACTTAATGGGAACATCTCGCAAGGGCGCCCCCTACAGTGGGTACGCGTCGGTGCCATCCGCACCGTACATGCCTGTGTTGGGGGGACCCTTGGGTCTCCCCCTGTGTCCGAGTCGTAGGGCTGCGGGTGACAGGGGGTCCGACGCGGACCCCCAAAGGCAACCACCCGGACGTTTTGCAAGCTGGACCCTACGGCTCACACAAGCTGTCCGACGCGTGCATCGTACTGGCTCGGTCGTAAATCGCATCCATTGCACGCCACTGTTAGCTTACGACTGAGACGCACGGAGCGGTTCGGACTCGGAAACGACTCGATCAGTGAATTTCACTTAGCTCGTTTCGTACTTGCTCGCTCGTACAGCTGTACGAGTCAGGCAGAAAACACGCGTACGGCTCGTAGTTTTTCCGGCCGGATCGCGTTCGGTGCCCTTCCGACCCGGATCGGAATCGGCCCCAGAGTAGCACAAAGCACTGCTTTGCGTTACTTAACATTAAGGGAGCCTTACATGGTCATTCCCATTCAACAGGTATGTGTATGTATATATGAAAAAGATTCCCATCACCCACAACAAGTGGCTCGCTTCATCATTTGGGAACCTGGGAACTTCACCAGAGAACCGTGTTCTACCAGATGGACGTAGATGTCGGTTCAATAATGTGTCCCAAATGTATCTATTGATGTATTGATTAGATCGAAGGAACCATCGGGTAAATGATAGGGGTTGATGATTGCAGTGCTGGTGATAAAGATATGTGCTAGTTAAAATTGGTTAACCAGGCACAAAAGTGTTTTTAATGAAGTGCTACCTGGATACCAAAATAAAACAAGACAGTGCTGTAACAGTTTGAAAGGATAACTGTGTTGGAAAAGACTGGTCAACATGTTTCAGCTCTTGGATACACTGTATCCTAGCTTTCGTCAGGACCAGAACGCTACTGCAAATATTAATGTTGTGACTAAGATACAAAGAAATTTTTGAACATACAACCTGGACCTTGTTTTTTCGGTACAGGGGAATACCTATAAAAGAAACAGCAGTAATCAATTAAAACAGACTGACAAAGTGGTTAAATGTTGAAAATCGGTCAATAACTGCAAATTATTCTGTAAATGGTTTTTGCAAAGGTACCATTGAGTGTACAGGGGCAACCATATAGCCATCATTACAAATAGGAAAAATAATTAGGTTGTCACTCACCCGAATTAATCTGGGTATGTGCCTCACCCCGCCTGGCAACTGCTCAGGTTAGGAGGCACCGCTCTGGGGAATAATGTGAGTATAGAACATAACGTTATAGGGCTACACTTATTGAAATGTTCAAACATCATATAGCGCTGAATTTCACAACTAGGCGGTTAAAAACACGGAAGTCCGGTTGTCAAAAAACATGCCAAAGAGCATTATAAGTTTATGATTTTAAACGTTAAATGAAAGAGTTAAAAGGACAAGAGCCGATGATTTCTGCTGCTGTATATCCTTGTTGTAACTATGTCAAAAGTTGAACACACGTATAGTAAGTATGGAAAATATATATAACGTGTGTTCAAATCAAGTTCCAGTTAAGGCGGTAAGAGTATACATATTTAATTAAATCTTACGCTAAGGTGGCTGGGTTATATTAAACGCAACTCGTAAGACAAAAAAGAGAGAGACCAACTCTGACCAAGTCTCGCTCAAAGGGTCGTGGAATTAGAAGTTGGAAACAAAGCAAAATGTTGAGTTTAGTCTTACCTCTCCGTCGGTACCTCTCGCAGTGTCTGAGCGAGAAGGGGAGGTGTATGCTGAAGGTAGCGAATCCTATTTGAGGATTCACAAACGTCATGTCCGCTAGGCGCAGGAGCACGCCCCGACTGGGGACGTAATCGCGTTTTAGCATGACGTACAAGTTATCTTGGTAAATGTAGTCTGGTTGGTGTTTACGCGTGTACTAAACCCAACTTTATTAAGATCAAAAAGATGTTGACAGGCCCCACTCAACATGACCAGATACATGGAAAAACTGGCAAAATGGCAGTCTCGGTTTGCTTTTACTGTGGAATATCATCTAAAATAAATTCCGATATAGTGTATAAAATCGGATGAACAGCTAGGCATTTGCGTGATAGTACTCGAGACTCAGATCAGGAAAACAGGCGTATTGGATTGTAATGTAATAAATGACTGTTTGACTGTTTATCGAAGACAACGCTGGGCTAATATAGCCTGTGTATGTATCTCAGAGCGAAGTCCACGGTATCTGGTCGTTCAGTCCCACACCATCACTATGCAATTTGTAGACCCATTTCTGCTCTTTTGTGAAAAGGAATTTGTTGATGTCTGTGATGTGAGATGGAATAAATGGTTGTTCTAAAATAAGCCATTTCAAATCTTCTGGCTTGTGGTTAAAAGCCAAGAAGTGAGTAGTTAGTCTTGTGGCTTGTTTCTTCCGCCTGATAGTGCTTTTGTGTTCACTGATACGGACCTTGATCTTACGGGTCGTCATACCTATGTATCTGAGTGAACACGGACACGTAATCAGGTAAATTACCTTTTCTGAATTACAGTTGGTGTGTCGCCGTAAAATCCATGGTTTTTCCAACCCTAGATCAACTGACTTGGTTGGCTGGGTTTGAGGACAGGCAGAGCATGAGCCGCATGGGTAGTGGCCTTGTACGGGTGGTAAATCCCACAATGTAGGAGTTGTTTCTTTTTCTTTCATCCTAGGTCTGGTATGCACAAGATTATCACGCAAGCTCGTTCCTCTTTTGAATGAGAAAAGTGGTAATGGAATACTCTCCTTTGCTACATTCAGGATGCGCCAGTGTTTCCTTATTGATTTTTGGACACTATTAGATAGTGTGCTAAAGGTGGTGACGCATGTCATTCTCGTTAAGGGTGCCTTAGCCACCGGTGGTTCTAACAGGGCGTCTCTGTTGTTGTTAGAAGCCCTTTTTCGCGCTTGTCTCACCAGATGTGCTGGATATTTCCTTACTTGAAGTTGCTTAGAGAGTGACTGTGCATGGACCTGAAAACTGTCCATAGTGGAGCAGTTCCTGCGAATACGCAGGAACTGTCCCACTGGGAGATTGTGTCGGAGAGATTTAGGGTGGTGGCTCTGGAAGCTCAGAAGGGAGTTCTTTGTCTGAGGCTTCTTATACAGTTCACTTCCCAATACCCCTGAAGTAGGGTAGATCATAATGTCCAGAAACAGAAGTTTGTTTTTGTCGTATGTGACTGTGAATTTGAGGAAATTGTTTTGAGCATTAAGCCATGCATGAAAATCCAGCAAAGTGGCAACCGGACCATGCCAGATCACCAAGATATCATCTATATATCTCTTCCAGCACGCGATCTGCGCACGAAAGGGATTTTGATCAATTAACACACAATTTTGTTCAAAAAGGTGAACATAAAGATTGGCCAGACTGGGAGCAAAAATGCTCCCCATAGATGTTCCGGAGATTTGGAGATATTTGGTCTCTTCAAATTGGAAGAAATTTTCCATCATCGCCAGTCTGGCACATTCCATAATAAATTGCGTCGGTGTCGTGGTGTCTCGGTCACTGTTATCTAGGAGACCTCTGATGGCTTCAAGTGTCTCTTCTTGTGGAATGCAGGTGTAAAGCGATTCCACGTCGAAACTCACCAAAAGGTCAGTCTCGATGTTAAAAGCAGTTTCTGGCAGAAGACGCAAGACATCCTTGGTATCTTGGAGATAAGTTGGCATATCTCTTACCATGGGCCGCAGAAAAAAGTCGACAAAAGTGGACAGTGGTTCTAAAAGAGAACCAATCCCTGATATAATAGGGCGACCAGGTGGCGGTCTTGTGGGCTTGTGTATCTTCGGGAGTACGTAGAAGTATGGCATAACTGGGAATTTGGTGACTAGGAAATCCGATTCCTGTGAACTGATCCAGCCAGATTCCTTCGCTTCATTGACAAGGTCATGAATTTCCATGGTCAAGCGTGGGGTGGGATCTTCTGAAAGAAGACGATATGATCTAGTGTCGCTCAGTTGTCTCAGACATTCTTCTCGATAGGAGGAGGTGTCCATAATGACAATGGCTCCGCCTTTATCGGCGGGCTTTATGGTAATCAACTTGTCATTCTGAAGTTCTTTCAGAGCTAGTTTTTGTGCTCTCGATAAATTCTGAAATATTCTATCACTCTTAGAATCGAGTGAATCAATGTCGTGTATTACCGCTTGTTCAAAAACTTTCACCTGGTCTGGTGTAAGATGAGCAGGTGGGTTAAAAGTCGATGGAGGTTTCAAGCCGGTATCCGAGCGAATTGTGGCATCAAGTTCGTTAGAAGCCACAGAATCCTTGTCTTTGAAGAAAAAATGAAGGCGTATTTTTCTGAAAAACCTTTCAAGTTCATGCCTCAATTGAAAAGGCTTGCCTACATTTGTTGGCACAAATCCCAAACCTTTGTTCAAGACACTCAACTCCACTGTAGTGAGTGTTTTCTGACTCAAATTGACCACTAGGTCGTCATGTCCATGTTCTGGCCCGCTAATGGTGCCCCCCTCTTGCTGCGTGTATTCTGTGGGGTTGAATCTGTTTGCCAGTGTACCTGTGGTGTCATTGCTCCTCTTCTCCTGCCTCTGTTGCGTCCTCGGCCCTGTCCTAAAAAAGGTTGCTGACCAAAGGAAGGGGAGGGTTGGTATGGGAAAGGAGGCATGGGTTGTGCAAAGGGGGAGGGCTGGAATCCCCATGGACCTCGTCTACGATTTGGACGTGAACGAGGATTGTAAGTTCTATTAGGTGGTATAGATGTGTTGGAACCGTCAGAGTCAGTAGAAGGAATGTCTGACCCTGACGACGAATAATTAGACCCATACCTTTTGCCTTTTCTGTTGAACTCTGGAGGAGTATAATTCTCACTTGTGTAGGGATAAATTTTTTCAAAAGAGAAACGTGCTAGGTCCTTCTTGAATTTCTCAATTTTGGTCAGGAGAATAGAATCTTTATGCTCCTTATTGGACTTATTAGTTTCATCCAAATTTCTCATGTATAAGGCGCTGGTGATAGATGCCTTGATTTGACCTTCTAAGGTCTGTATCTCTACAAGTATCATGTCTGCTGCTTTTTTTTCAGTACTGATGATTAGGATTAGCCAGTCGCGGGTGCATCGCCACGCGATCATCGACCAATCTTTAAGAAATGTCTTGTCTGTGAGAAAAAGACGGGGGGCATTGGTAACAATCAAACCCATCGGGGCACTGTTATTCCTCAAATACTCTGCCATTATAGCCCCATGTATAAAGGTGCGAGAATGAGTTTTCTTTAAATTGAGTAGAACCTGCCAATCATCTTGTGTATTGCTAGTGACTGTTGGTAGATTCTCTAGAATACTGGGATTAGAACTCAGAATGGTTTGTAACATGTTTTCGTCGAAGGACAATCCTGTGCATTCCGCCATAATTACCAAAAGACAGCGCGGCCCCTAGAGAGAAGGGTACCAACGTTTTGTGTGGTGATACCCTTAAAGAGGATTTAAAAGACCCGCAGCCAAAGCTGCTCAAACCAACTGATAAAAATATCTCGCAAGGAGTAGGGGTCTAAGGGATATGGTTTAAAGACTCGAACAGTTTGTAATCCCCAAGTCAACACATGTATACAAAAAAAGAAACTGTGAGTCAAAAAAGGGGGGTTGAATGACCGTAACAAAACCACTAGGTAAGTACTGATCAGGATTTGATTGCTGTCTATGAAGTGCCAAATATATCAATAGGTATGTGTATGTATATATGAAAAAGATTCCCATCACCCACAACAAGTGGCTCGCTTCATCATTTGGGAACCTGGGAACTTCACCAGAGAACCGTGGTCTACCAGATGGACGTAGATGTCGGTTCAATAATGTGTCCCAAATGTATCTATTGATGTATTGATTAGATCGAAGGAACCATCGGGTAAATGATAGGGGTTGATGATTGCAGTGCTGGTGATAAAGATATGTGCTAGTTAAAATTGGTTAACCAGGCACAAAAGTGTTTTTAATGAAGTGCTACCTGGATACCAAAATAAAACAAGACAGTGCTGTAACAGTTTGAAAGGATAACTGTGTTGGAAAAGACTGGTCAACATGTTTCAGCTCTTGGATACACTGTATCCTAGCTTTCGTCAGGACCAGAACGCTACTGCAAATATTAATGTTGTGACTAAGATAAAAAGAAATTTTTGAACATACAACCTGGACCTTGTTTTTTCGGTACAGGGGAATACCTATAAAAGAAACAGCAGTAATCAATTAAAACAGACTGACAAAGTGGTTAAATGTTGAAAATCGGTCAATAACTGCAAATTATTCTGTAAATGGTTTTTGCAAAGGTACCATTGAGTGTACAGGGGCAACCATATAGCCATCATTACAAATAGGAAAAATAATTAGGTTGTCACTCACCCGAATTAATCTGGGTATGTGCCTCACCCCGCCTGGCAACTGCTCAGGTTAGGAGGCACCGCTCTGGGGAATAATGTGAGTATAGAACATAAGAGGAGCAATGACACCACAGGTACACTGGCAAACAGATTCAACCCCACAGAATACACGCAGCAAGAGGGGGGCACCATTAGCGGGCCAGAACATGGACATGACGACCTAGTGGTCAATTTGAGTCAGAAAACACTCACTACAGTGGAGTTGAGTGTCTTGAACAAAGGTTTGGGATTTGTGCCAACAAATGTAGGCTAGCCTTTTCAATTGAGGCATGAACTTGAAAGGTTTTTCAGAAAAATACGCCTTCATTTTTTCTTCAAAGACAAGGATTCTGTGGCTTCTAATGAACTTGATGCCACAATTCGCTCGGATACCGGCTTGAAACCTCCATCGACTTTTAACCCACCTGCTCATCTTACACCAGACCAGGTGAAAGTTTTTGAACAAGCGGTAATACACGACATTGATTCACTCGATTCTAAGAGTGATAGAATATTTCAGAATTTATCGAGAGCACAAAAACTAGCTCTGAAAGAACTTCAGAATGACAAGTTGATTACCATAAAGCCCGCCGATAAAGGCGGAGCCATTGTCATTATGGACACCTCCTCCTATCGAGAAGAATGTCTGAGACAACTGAGCGACACTAGATCATATCGTCTTCTTTCAGAAGATCCCACCCCACGCTTGACCATGGAAATTCATGACCTTGTCAATGAAGCGAAGGAATCTGGCTGGATCAGTTCACAGGAATCGGATTTCCTAGTCACCAAATTCCCAGTTATGCCATACTTCTACGTACTCCCGAAGATACACAAGCCCACAAGACCGCCACCTGGTCGCCCTATTATATCAGGGATTGGTTCTCTTTTAGAACCACTGTCCACTTTTGTCGACTTTTTTCTGCGGCCCATGGTAAGAGATATGCCAACTTATCTCCAAGACACCAAGGATGTCTTGCGTCTTCTGCCAGAAACTGCTTTTAACATCGAGACTGACCTTTTGGTGAGTTTCGACGTGGAATCGCTTTACACCTGCATTCCACAAGAAGAGACACTTGAAGCCATCAGAGGTCTCCTAGATAACAGTGACCGAGACACCACGACACCGACGCAATTTATTATGGAATGTGCCAGACTGGCGATGATGGAAAATTTCTTCCAATTTGAAGAGACCAAATATCTCCAAATCTCCGGAACATCTATGGGGAGCATTTTTGCTCCCAGTCTGGCCAATCTTTATGTTCACCTTTTTGAACAAAATTGTGTGTTAATTGATCAAAATCCCTTTCGTGCGCAGATCGCGTGCTGGAAGAGATATATAGATGATATCTTGGTGATCTGGCATGGTCCGGTTGCCACTTTGCTGGATTTTCATGCATGGCTTAATGCTCAAAACAATTTCCTCAAATTCACAGTCACATACGACAAAAACAAACTTCCGTTTCTGGACATTATGATCTACCCTACTTCAGGGGTATTGGGAAGTGAACTGTATAAGAAGCCTCAGACAAAGAACTCCCTTCTGAGCTTCCAGAGCCACCACCCTAAATCTCTCCGACACAATCTCCCAGTGGGACAGTTCCTGCGTATTCGCAGGAACTGCTCCACTATGGACAGTTTTCAGGTCCATGCACAGTCACTCTCTAAGCAACTTCAAGTAAGGAAATATCCAGCACATCTGGTGAGACAAGCGGGAAAAAGGGCTTCTAACAACAACAGAGACGCCCTGTTAGAACCACCGGTGGCTAAGGCACCCTTAACGAGAATGACATGCGTCACCACCTTTAGCACACTATCTAATAGTGTCCAAAAATCAATAAGGAAACACTGGCGCATCCTGAATGTAGCAAAGGAGAGTATTCCATTACCACTTTTCTCATTCAAAAGAGGAACGAGCTTGCGTGATAATCTCGTGCATACCAGACCTAGGATGAAAGAAAAAGAAACAACTCCTACATTGTGGGATTTACCACCCGTACAAGGCCACTACCCATGCGGCTCATGCTCTGCCTGTCCTCAAACCCAGCCAACCAAGTCAGTTGATCTAGGGTTGGAAAAACCATGGATTTTACGGCGACACACCAACTGTAATTCAGAAAAGGTAATTTACCTGATTACGTGTCCGTGTTCACTCAGATACATAGGTATGACGACCCGTAAGATCAAGGTCCGTATCAGTGAACACAAAAGCACTATCAGGCGGAAGAAACAAGCCACAAGACTAACTACTCACTTCTTGGCTTTTAACCACAAGCCAGAAGATTTGAAATGGCTTATTTTAGAACAACCATTTATTCCATCTCACATCACAGACATCAACAAATTCCTTTTCACAAAAGAGCAGAAATGGGTCTACAAATTGCATAGTGATGGTGTGGGACTGAACGACCAGATACCGTGGACTTCGCTCTGAGATACATACACAGGCTATATTAGCCCAGCGTTGTCTTCGATAAACAGTCAAACAGTCATTTATTACATTACAATCCAATACGCCTGTTTTCCTGATCTGAGTCTCGAGTACTATCACGCAAATGCCTAGCTGTTCATCCGATTTTATACACTATATCGGAATTTATTTTAGATGATATTCCACAGTAAAAGCAAACCGAGACTGCCATTTTGCCAGTTTTTCCATGTATCTGGTCATGTTGAGTGGGGCCTGTCAACATCTTTTTGATCTTAATAAAGTTGGGTTTAGTACACGCGTAAACACCAACCAGACTACATTTCCCAAGATAACTTGTACGTCATGCTAAAACGCGATTATGTCCCCAGTTGGGGCGTGCTCCTGCGCCTAGCGGACATGACGTTTGTGAATCCTCAAATAGGATTCGCTACCTTCAGCATACACCTCCCCTTCTCGCTCAGACACTGCGAGAGGTACCGACGGAGAGGTAAGACTAAACTCAACATTTTGCTTTGTTTCCAACTTCTAATTCCACGACCCTTTGAGCGAGACTTGGTCAGAGTTGGTCTCTCTCTTTTTTGTCTTACGAGTTGCGTTTAATATAACCCAGCCACCTTAGCGTAAGATTTAATTAAATATGTATACTCTTACCGCCTTAACTGGAACTTGATTTGAACACACGTTATATATATTTTCCATACTTACTATACGTGTGTTCAACTTTTGACATAGTTACAACAAGGATATACAGCAGCAGAAATCATCGGCTCTTGTCCTTTTAACTCTTTCATTTAACGTTTAAAATCATAAACTTATAATGCTGTTTGGCATGTTTTTTGACAACCGGACTTCCGTGTTTTTAACCGCCTAGTTGTGAAATTCAGCGCTATATGATGTTTGAACATTTCAATAAGTGTAGCCCTATAACGTTATGTTCTATACTCACATTATTCCCCAGAGCGGTGCCTCCTAACCTGAGCAGTTGCCAGGCGGGGTGAGGCACATACCCAGATTAATTCGGGTGAGTGACAACCTAATTATTTTTCCTATTTGTAATGATGGCTATATGGTTGCCCCTGTACACTCAATGGTACCTTTGCAAAAACCATTTACAGAATAATTTGCAGTTATTGACCGATTTTCAACATTTAACCACTTTGTCAGTCTGTTTTAATTGATTACTGCTGTTTCTTTTATAGGTATTCCCCTGTACCGAAAAAACAAGGTCCAGGTTGTATGTTCAAAAATTTCTTTGTATCTTAGTCACAACATTAATATTTGCAGTAGCGTTCTGGTCCTGACGAAAGCTAGGATACAGTGTATCCAAGAGCTGAAACATGTTGACCAGTCTTTTCCAACACAGTTATCCTTTCAAACTGTTACAGCACTGTCTTGTTTTATTTTGGTATCCAGGTAGCACTTCATTAAAAACACTTTTGTGCCTGGTTAACCAATTTTAACTAGCACATATCTTTATCACCAGCACTGCAATCATCAACCCCTATCATTTACCCGATGGTTCCTTCGATCTAATCAATACATCAATAGATACATTTGGGACACATTATTGAACCGACATCTACGTCCATCTGGTAGAACACGGTTCTCTGGTGAAGTTCCCAGGTTCCCAAATGATGAAGCGAGCCACTTGTTGTGGGTGATGGGAATCTTTTTCATATATACATACACATACCTATTGATATATTTGGCACTTCATAGACAGCAATCAAATCCTGATCAGTACTTACCTAGTGGTTTTGTTACGGTCATTCAACCCCCCTTTTTTGACTCATAGTTTCTTTTTTTGTATACATGTGTTGACTTGGGGATTACAAACTGTTCGAGTCTTTAAACCATATCCCTTAGACCCCTACTCCTTGCGAGATATTTTTATCATTCCCATTCAACCACATATGCTTTTTGAAGAAAAACCCTATCTACCAAAAATCTGAGAGAAGGTTTAGAGAAACAAATTAATGCCATTAAAAAACAGGCAGAGAAATGTTTTCATTTCTCCTTTCTTTTATAACTTTGCATGTATGCTGCACTGTACAGCACACATATACTGTAGGACACATTTTAAAAGTTGTCTAGGCATAGTATTTTGTACTGGAAGGGAAGCCTTCCAGTACATAACCTATGATAGACTCTCAAAAGAAGTCTTTCCTCCTTACACAATGCAACACAGAATTAGTAAACTCCAAATTGAAATATCTGTCAGTCCCAACAAATCACAATGTAATACCCAGTGACACAAACATCCAATCCGAACGCTACAGCACTGAACTGACCACTGGTATCGTAACACCCAAATGACATAACAACCAATTTCAGCATAGTATATACTGTAAACTAATCCTAGTGTGAAACCTAATGACGAAAACTTGCAGCACCACTCAGCAGTTTTCACTTCACACAGATCTGCTTGCATTAGTTAAAACATCAAAATAAAACAATAAGTCATGTCTGTTCAACTAAAGAAAAACAAAGTCAGCAAATGCTCTATGGGAAGGAGGTAATAGCAGCCTCCTGCTACAATCAAATGCACAGAGTGAATTCTCGAGCAGTAGGAACCCACCATGTCTAGTGTGGTCTATTCTTGTGTTCAAAAAATGAAACAAACACCAATCTCAATTAGTAAAAGTTCACAATAGTAGTTCAACAAGTCTCTATCTTGGTATTGCTGAAATCACTTTATGGTCCCACACCTCAACCTTAACAGACAAGACAAATATCTCTTTATATATGTCTGATGACCAAACTTCAACTCTTTGCAGCAAGTTTATTAATCTTCATAAGCACAAGCAATATATGTGAAAAAGCACTTCATTTCTCAACCCCAAAACAGAGTCCACTTGGACATGAGATATGTCTGGGGAAAGTTCTGAAAGTACTAACTGTTTGGAGTTCACATCTACATTTCACTAGCTTAAATTACACATTTCTAACAATTGATACTCCTACATATGGTTCCATAAAACGCTCTAATCAGGTTAAAGCACACAAAGATTAAACAAGATCATTATTTTTTCTGGATCATTCACAGTGAGGCTTCTCTAACGTCTATCCAGCTTGCAGTTATCTGCAACATAATGAGATTCATTGAACAGCCTGTACTCTGCAAGTGCATAGATAGCACATTTTACAATTATCAGGTAAAAGAAAACGGCTTCACATGACAATGAAAACAAGGAGGCATGCAAACTCTAAATGTGAAGTCAGCTTCTCCCAAAACTAAAGAAATGCACTTAATATGAAATAAGATGGCAACCAGACCTTAGCCTTTTTGAACGATGGTTAGTCAAAATATAGAATTTTAAATATCGACCTACATTAATATCGAGTTTTTAATATCGTAGGGACAGAATATAGAAGTCAAGAATATCGTTGACCAGAATATCTACCCCAAGGTAAGTAATATCGTTTTTTTTAATATAATAATAATATCGAAGTAAGTAATATCGTAAGCAAAAATATCGTTGTCAATAATATCGATTTTTTTTTGGTGTTATGTATTTTAATATGTATTTTATATGTATGTTAAACATTTTTGTAATGCATTTTAATACATTTAAAAGTAAATGTTTGGAAATAAGTAATTTTGTTAAAGTAAATTTAGCGTTTTAGTATCAGAGCGGGTTGTGGGTTTATAGGGGAATAGGGTGGGAAGTAATTTAATTATAATTAATTAATTAATATGTTTTATTTAATTGGTTTTTATCATTAATTAATTGATAAGTAATTATTAATTGTTATTTATTTAGATTAATTAGTGAATTATATTAGTTATAATTATTTTATTAATAATTTTTATTTATTTTCATTGGCAATTAATTTATTGTTAATTAATAATTAATTGGTGATTTATTTTTATTAAGTGATTAATTGATAATTAAATTAATTATGTGATTTTTTATGTGTAGTGGGTTGTGGGTTTATAGGGGAATAGGGTGGGATGTAATTAAATTAAATTGATTAATGATATTGTTTTTATTTGTATTTATTATTAATTGTTAATTAATTATTAATTGGTAATTAATTGTTATAACTCAGTTAAATATATTAAATATAATTAATGTATTAATTCTTTTTATTTGTTGTTATTGCTAATTAATGTATTGTTAATTAATAATTAATTGGTGAATAATTATTTGGTAGTTAATCTGTATTAACTAGTTAATTTATAACTATATGAATTATAAATAATGTATTATTAATTGTTATTAATTGATTAATTGATAGTTAATTTAATTGTGTTTTTTGTATGTGTAGTGTGTTGTGTGTTAAAGGGGGCATAGTGTGGGATGTAATTTAATGTTATTTAGTTAAATATTTATTTTAATTTATTAATAATTATTTTGTAAATTAATTATTAATATGCTATTTTTTAATAACAAATGATTTAATTGATTATTATGTTCATTTAACCCCTACACTATCCAGCGCTTTCACAACTGTTGCACTCTCTGGAGTTGGAATAGCAATTTTTACCCCTACGCTATAGAGCGCTTTCCCTACTGTTGCACTCACTGGAGTGGGAATAGTCATTTTTACCCCTACGCTATCCAGCGCTTTCCCTACTGTTGCACTCTCTGGAGTGGGAATAGTAATTTTTACCCCTACGCTATCCAGCACTTTCCCTACTGTTTCACTTACTGGAGTGGGAATAGTAATTTTTACCCCTATGCTATCCAGCGCTTTCCCTACTGTTGCACTCTCTGGAGTGGGAATAGTAATTTGTACCCCTACGCTATGCAATGCTTTCCCTACTGTTGCACTCTCTGGAGTGGGAATAGTAATTTGTACCCCTACGCTATCCAGCGCTTTCCCTACTGTTGCACTCACTGGAGTGGGAATAGTAATTTTTAACCCTACGCGATACATCGTTTTTCCTAATGTTGCACTCTCTGGAGTGGGAATAGTAATTTGTACCCCTACGCTATCCAGCGCTTTCCCTACTGTTGCACTCACTGGAGTGGGAATAGTAATTTTTACCCTTCCTCTATCCAACGCTTTCCCTACTGTTGGACTCACTGGAGTGGGAATAGTCATTTTTAGCCCTATGCTATCCAACACTTTCCCTACTGTTGCATTCTCTGGAGTTGGAATAGTAATTTTTACCCCTACGCTATCCAACACTTTCCCTACTGTTGCACACTCTGGAGTGGGAATAGTAATTTTTAGCCCTACGCTATCCAACACTTTCCCTACTGTTGCACTCTCTGGAGTGGGAATAGTAATTTTTAGCCCTACGCTATCCAACACTTTCCTTACTGTTGTTTTTGTTGGAGTTGGAGTAGTAGTTTTATTCTCTCTGATATTTAATATTTTTTGTTTTATTTTAGCTAATGTAATATATAATTAATAATTGAAAATATTCAAATTAAATGTAATTTTTTTAATTTGTTATACGTAATTATTACATTTGTATTCATGTTATTGTTTTATGTGTATAGATGTATTGGTAATTTATAAAAAATGTTAATAATTTATAAGTTACTAAAATAATTACCATGTTGTACATAGGATGTCGATATTCTTGACATCGATATTTTTGTTCCGATATTTTTGTAGGTCGATTTTTTGACCTTCGATATTTTGTCAGTGATCCGTAAAGGTGTGAAATACTGAATGATCGCAGACAATTGAGCAAAGCAAACTGTGTTCTTTTTTTGGGGGGGGTGTTAGGTGCTCAGTAACTTATATTGGAAGCATAGTGTCACCTAGCTAGACATATATTCAGTGGAATACACAAACGAAAACAATTCGTAATTTGAAAAATAGGTTTAATTAAATTCATTTTCAAAAGCTATATTCAACAAAACTAAATGTTAGCATAAAAAATCGGGCTCATGTAAAAAATGCTTTTTTATCATAGACCGCATTGCCGAACTATACAGCAGGTTCTACGTGTATTTTCTGAAAGAGTCAGGGATTTGGGATTCAGGACAGGTCTGTGAAATTTGTATCCCTTGGTGTTGAGCCAGGAGAAGCTTGAATTCTTAAAGTAAAATAATGCTCAAAATGCACGACTAGCACTAAAGATTTGCAAAAAGCTGACGTGTTAAAAGGACGCTGAAATTATATTTGAAAAGCCCAGATGAACACTAAAGCAAGATGAACAAGTGAATTATACTGTTTGCAAGCACATCACGGGAAACCACAATGCCAACTGCAAACTCGCCTCTAAAATCATGCAAATATATGTGATACTTTACAGAACAAGAGGTGAATAGAACAACTTGCTTAGAAAGTAAGGGGAGCTACCGAACAATGCAGTAACATATTGAGAGAAACGTGCAATGGAAACACATGAAAAAGATTTACAGAAAGGAACAGTGATTAAAGCATTGACAAAAAAAGGTACAGTAACATGGAAAAAATAGAAGAACATATACAAGACAGAACCGACCACAAGTAATGAAAAACATGGTAGAAAAATGACGAACCTACTTGACTTAGCGAAATTAAATATATGCTATTAAATACAAATAAGCAGGTATCGATGGTACATGTTTAATCTGCCACTTCCAAAAAGCACCAAAGAAAAAAGTATAATGCTGCAACATTTCACTTAAAAGACCAACGTAAATGCCGCCTCAGCTGCCTTTCCTTCTAAATACATCTGACAGAAAATGCAACACATTTTTAAATCTTTATACATTGCGTAAAAAGTTCCTTCGAGTAATGTAAGAAACTGTTAAACCACCAAGACATTAACTGCCCTTTATCTGTGGAGAGAAAATGGTCACAATCACAACACTTCAATACCCAGGAAAATAAACTTTGACATTCTTTTTTCTGTAGAAAATAAAAATGAAAACTATGTAATAAATGCCAAACGTGTTATTGAAATGTACAATCCAGTCTCTCACTAAATCTTAACAAGATGGAAGACCCGTACCTGTGAAAAGGATTTATCACATTTGTGTATCAACTTTCATTGTCAATGGTTATAATTAGCTTTTTTAAGGTCAGTATTTCAAAATGTGATGGTTTTAGGCAGGGCCGCACAATAGAGGTAATCAGTCTTCATGAACAGCTGCTCACTGGTTGTGTCCTGCATTAGAGAGGCCTGGCCCAATTCCCACACACCTGGTAGTGGAGAGAAGCCAAACATGCAGGGGGTCCATGTGTTGACATGCCTACCTGGACGGAACACCCACAGTACAAAGAGGGGCCATTTTAGCACCAACAATTTCTTTAGTGGTGATAATAATGAGATATACCTCCTGTAGAGATACTGCCTAAAAGAGCAAGGAAGTGGCCGTAGAACAGCAGGACACGGTCCTAAAGCTAGAGATACGCTAGCACTGGTCATGCAAGCAGACGTGCAGCGGTGCTCCAGATAGCCTTGATATAGTTCAAATGGAGAATTAACACTGTAGAATCCATTATTTATTGACCTTGGAGCAGGGACAGATTGGTACATCGGGCAATCGCCAAAGGTTGCCATTACATGTCAACACATGGACCCCCTGCATGCTTAGTGCCCTCAGCGGGCAGTTTTTTGTCTTGTTTCCCAGCCCACAGAGGGCTCTGGACAGGGACAGTAAAGCAGCCTTGCTGCGGGGGCCGTGTGATATGACCCTCAGGCAATGATCAGCTATGGCCTCCCCTTGACCAGCCGCTGTCGGTAGTAGGAGTAACTGCAGGGCGGTGATGTGGGGAGGGGGAGGGGCAGGGCTTGGGGTAGTAAACTATGGATTCCGGAGGTTTACAGGTAAATTAACATATAAATTAATAAAACGAATTTCGTTGCGTGCACTGCATCCCCAAATGCGATGCTGTGCACGCAACGAAATTCGTTTTATTAATTTATATGTTAACTTACCTGTAAACCTCCGGAATCCATAGTTTATTACCCCCCACCCTGCCCCTCCCCCTCCCCACGTCACCGCCCTGCAGTTACTCCTACTACCGACCGCGGCTGTCCTTGACCCCCTGCCCCGCCAAGCAATCGCTCTGATGGTAGGCAGGGGAGCAGGTGATTGTGTGCGAAAATTGGCCTCCCTGGGGGCCAGGTGTTGCTCAGGCCCTTGAGCCATTCTAACCATGGCCCCCTGTGGCCCATGAAGCACAGAAAGTGTCTTTATCTGACACCTTGCCCACTGCCCTTCTCATTCAGGGCATGGTGGGCGAGGGAGTGTGTGTTTATGCTGGGACCTCACTGTGGGGGCCAGGTTATGTTGTGGTCTTGGGCCATCTTCACCGCAGCCATCGCCCCTGTGGATGGCCCAGCAGCTGTGTCTTATGCTTAATCCTCCTCAAGTTTGCATTCCAGCATCTGCTAGACATCCTGTGATACTGGGCATATCACTTCATCTCCCAGGCCCTTAAACAAAAAATCTGATCTTGTATACTGTAAAATAGTGCTCATGAATAGCCCTCGAATAGCCTTTGTATTGGGCTGAATTCACACTATATAAAACTGTCAAAAGGAAGAACAAGAATAGAAAATAACCATTTGTTTGTACTTTATGATTCTGCAAAGGGAAGATGATAGTCAAATAGGATGCTATATAAAAACACAACCATATTTTTTAACACAGCTTTTCTGCCTTTTAATTTGACAATCAGTCATGCATCATTTCGGCAGCTTCAGAGGGGCTTTCCATTATGTTTACTGTTCAAAGTGCATACTGAAATATTTCTGGGTTTGGGTAAATATGTTCATTTTGGAACCCCAGAAAATGAAAAGACCAGCCATTTCAGTAACAAACCATCCAAGTGGTCTGAGATCTGCTCTCTCCCCAGCATCTCCACTGTCTGCGCAGCCACCGCTGACTCCCATTACCTCCAGGAGGAGGTGTTCGAGGTTGCCCCAGGCCCGCGATTGCGCCTGTTCTCCTGCCTCAGTTCACTGCTTGCCGTGAGTGTGATTGTGCCATCCCAGTACAATTGTGCCTTGTTTGCCTTGTTTTTCCATTTTCTCACGTAGTGTAATTGTGCCATTCCAGTACAATTGTGCTTTAATTGCCTTGTTTTCCATTTCTCACATAGTGTGAATGTGCCATTTTCATTGTGCTTTGTTTCTCCATGTTTGACCCAATTTGTGCCCTGCTCAGTCTGCCTGTGTTATCCGCTCCGCCGCTGCTACCCCTGCGGCCCCTCCCCCCGCCGGTTCCAGCTCCCTCCTCCCAGATGATCGTCCCTACCCCCTCCCCTATTTAATGGTGGCCGTTGGCGCACCAAAGGCAAACCCGTCTGCGACAGTCTGTGACCTGACAGCTACTAGCGCCAGGAACCCTTGATCTCGAACCATCCACCACTACGACCCAGCCGCCCTCCTCGCACTCAACCCTTGAAGAAACAAGAACTGCCAGTAGTTCACGGCGAACACGACCCACGGCCAGTTCTCTTACCGCTACTGCCGCTAGACCTTCAATACCACCACGGCCGTCAACACCGCTGATGCCCCAAGATGCATCCTCCTCAACATGCGCTCCGTGCTCAGACACATCGTGGAGATCTGGAACCTCCTGGACACCCTCTCACCCGACGTCGCCTTCTATACAGAAACCTGGACCAATGCCTCCTCCACCCCTGACATCGCCATCCCGGACGAGCATAAAAACTCCCCCTGCCTCAACACCTGCATTTGCAGGTTCAGACCAGCCCCAACTCTACACTCTGCAGCACCATCGCCTACAGACCACCCAGCCCACGGGCCATCTTCGCCGACAACATCACTGACCTCATCGCACCCCATGCCATCAGCTTCAATAGACTACATACTCATCGGAGACCTGAACTTCCACCTCGACAACCACAGCGACCCCAACTCCACCACCCTCTGGGACAACCTCGCCAACATCGGATTGAAACAACTCGTCACCGCACCAACCCACAAGGCATGACATACCCTTGACCCCATCTTCGCAGAAGGAAACAGCGTCCACTTCAGTCACATAACACAACCCCGTGGACCGACCACCACTGTGTACCCTTCCTTGTTGACAAACCCAAGCCGCCCAAACCCTCTCCGTGCCCCCTGCAAAGGAACTGGAGCAGAGTCACTGAGTGTAGGAAGGTGGAATCTGACTGCATGGTTGCCCCCACTTTTTTCCTGGTGTTTTGCTGGTTTTCGACTTAGTTTGGCTGGGATCCTGCTATTCATGACCCCAGCCTATCTGCTTTCCCCTTTAAATTGATTACAAGTACTTTAGGTACACTCATGATTGGATTTGGGGGTACCCTCACAAGTCCCTAGTATATGGTATACTATGTACCCAGGGGATAGGTACCCCAGAGACCTACCAGGGGCTGCAGCATGTATTATGCCACCCCTGGGAAGCCTTCCAAAATGGCACCACAGGACTGCTACTGCAGCCTGAGTGAGGTGGGGCATGCACCGCTTACTGAGATATAGGTTCACTACATCTCACCCTGTCACTGCACATATAAAGCTATCAGTCACCCCCATGGCAGGCCTTATCAATCCTGGACTCAGGGTGCTTGATTTTATGTGAGAGGGTGCCCATGCATGAGCAGAGCCCCTCTGCAGCCTTCGGAATCTATTCTCTGGGGTTGTCTGTGATGCAGCCTGACCATATACTCTTAAGTGCATTATAACCTCACGGTAAATTCTAACTTTGGGATGACTGCAGGGAAACATGTCGTGTTTGGTGTCAAACACCTTGGAATCATACCCCCACACAAGTAACTGGTGTGGGAGTATGATCCCACTCTTCTAGAGGGAGAGACATGACAGCATCGGTATACCTGGTACCAGCTAACAGAGCCCCGGCATCACAAAATGGATGTTGCCAGCCACAGACACACGTCTGGCCTCCTGCTCCTGACTGAAACTCCAGCAGGGGAGGCCTGGACAATAGGTTTCCTGTCACAGAGAGGTGTTATCACCTCCCAGACAGGCCATAGTGGATAAGGGCTGTGTGGGTGCACTCCAGGAGTGCTTTGAAGTCTGCACTGGGGGCACATTTAGTGTCTCTGTGCATAGTCCAGCTCAAACCACGAAACTGGACAAAGGAAATGGGTGTAGCTACCTCTCTTTCCTGACCCTCTCATAGGTGGGCCCCCAGAGTATGTCCAACCCCTTCCTTGGGTATGAAAAAGGAACCCCTGGCTACAGGACTTTAGCTAACACCTGGACGAAACTCTGATACAGAAATCCTGGAACTTCGACGACCTACACGACTAGATGACTGAAGATCGCGAAGGTACTTTGCGATCCCTGGTCCATTGACTGGTGGATCCCTGTGAAGGCAACTCTTACTTTAAATAGACTTCCCTGGTTGCTCCAGATATGCCCTGACTCTCCATTGCTTGGGGAGTCCCTAGGACCTTGCTGGTCCGCACCGAAACATCTTTCCTCTTCCTGCGTGGGTTGCTGTTGCCAAGGCTTGTTGTGTCCAATCCGGGAACCAACACTGCAGCACTCAACATCCTTTGTGGGTCAGCTCAAATCCAGCTCCTGGTTGTCCTCAACGCCTCCTGGCCCTCGTGGCTGAAGAGTCAAGCTTCCCCTCATCGCACCTGAAGCACCCGACATCGGTGGGTATTCGTCTATCGTGCATCTGTTCACTGACAAGTGACCCAGACTCTGTTCCCTCTGCTTTCAGGTTCTTCACATCTTCGATTCAGGCTTGGATCCTGTCTGACACTTCTCTTCCTGGCATCAGCACTTTTCAGTCTCCTGCCATTGACGACGCAACCTGACACCATTTGACACATATGCACCTGGCTTCCCTGGGTGAGGTAACATGAGTACTCCAGTGCTCCCGTGGCTGTTGATCCTAGAACCATCTAAGTCCAAAAGGGTTTGTTCCTAGTCCACTCCTAAGTGTCCTTAAACTTTAAAATTCTAACCGCGACTTTTCCCATAGAAGCTAACGGGAGCTTGCGGCTGTGTTCTCACACTGCACACGTCCCCCGTGGGTCCCCTGTGTCACTACCTTGGGTGGTTCCTTGGGGTCCCAGTGATTCTACAGGCTCTTGGCCTTGTGTCTAGTCAAGTTGTGGTTCTTATACCACTTTCTTAATATGTGGTTTGGTTCGCCACTAGGGCCTATCGTATATTGTGCTAATTTACTGTGATATTTGAAGTGTAACATATGTGCTTTGACCTCTAGCCTCATAAAGAGACAGTAAGGTGTGCTCAGAAATAAATACATATATTTTATATATATACCTGGTGTGGTTCTCTTTCATTTAGCCATTCAAGAGATTATAGACTGGTAAAACAAGCTGCTTTACATTCCTTCAAGACTTAGCCTGAAGGCTGCTTTCCATAGCTACCACTAGGATAGCTTTAATATAAGGTTGTCTTTAACCTATCATCTATAAGGGGTTGTTTGGACTGGTGCAAGGTGCCCACTATAACTAGTGGACAGCATATACCAGGCCAACCTTTCCCACTGAGGAGCAGCTCAACTCCACCCTCAGCCACATCACTCCCACCCTCTTTATCGACGCCAACCTCGCGGCCAGGGAACTCCACACATGGATCTCCAGCTGCGCAGACAAATTCGCCCGCTACGCAACTCTAACAGACAGTGTCCAAGGAAAGCCACCTGGTTCACCACCAACCTGCAAGCAACCAGATGCACCTGCAGACACCTGGAAGAAAACTGGAGAAACAGCAAGACACCTGAAAATGACACCACCTACAAGGACGCCATGACGGAGTACCATCAACGCATCAAAACCACCAAAAGAACTTTCATCCACAACAAAATCCTCGCCAATTCCAGCAACTCCAAGAAACTCTTCAGCCTCATGCAGGAATTCACCAAGCCCCGCAGCAAAGCTACTGACATCACCCCCCTCCCAGGACCTCTGCGACAAGCTTGAATCCTGCTTCCGCCTAAAGATCAAAAACCTCTACGACAATTTAAATGACCATACACCTGACTCCACAGCCATTCCACCCTCAGGCACTGCCAGCCAGCCCACCATCTCCTCCTGGACGCCGATCACCACCAAAGAGACCGCCTCGACCATGAAAATCATCCACTCAGGAACCCCCACTGAACCCCGGCCCACCTCACATCTACCACAGAGCCTCCACTACCATCGCACCAGAACTACAACGCACCATCAGCAGCACCTTTGAGGCTGCCACCGTCCCCAATGACTGGAAACGCACAGAAATCAGGCCCCTGCTCAAGAAGCCCTCAGCAGATCCAACGGACCTCAAGAACTACCGTCTCGTTCCTCTCCTTCAAGGCGAAAGTCACTGAGAATACGTCAATGCAGAGCTGACAAGCTTCATCGAAGACAACGCCATCCTCGACCCTTCTCAATCCAATTTCCGCAGCAACCACAGCACCGAGACCACCCTACTTGCCGCCACAGTCAACATCCACACCCTCCTCCGACCAAGACCACACTGCAGCTCTGATTCTACTTGACCTCTTAGCTGCGTTCAACACCATCGACTTTAACCGATAATTCCTCACTGGCAGAAGCCAAAGGATCTGACTGCCACCCTTCCTCTACGAACCCACGGTAATCAACTGCGGGGTCCCCCAGGGATCATAGCTCAGCCCAACACTCTTCAAAATATTCATGGCCCCCGTCACTGCCATCGTCCGACATCACAACCTCAGCATAGTACCCTACGCCAATGACACCCAGCTCATCCTCTCCTTCACCTGGGACCCCGCCACCACTAGACTCCACTTATAGGAAGGAATGCAGGACGTTGGAGCCTGGATGAGCAACAGCTGCCTAAAGCTCAACTCAGAGAAGACAGAAGTCCTCATCCTCGGAACCACCCCATCAGCATGCAGCAACACCTGGTGGCCCACCGCCCCCGGCAGCCCTTGACCCTCACGGATCACGCCAGAAACTTCGGCATCATACTCGACTCCTCTCTCTCCATGAACCAACAGGTCAATGCCATTGCCTCTAGCTGCTTCAATACCCTCCACATCCTCCGTAAAACTTTCAAATGGATCACCCCCGAGTCAAGAAAGTCAGTCACCCATGTGCTCATCACCAGCAGGCTGGACTACAGAAACACCCTCTACTCTGGCATGAACAAGTCTCACTCTACAAGCTCCAGACAATACAGAACACTGCCGCCAGACACGTCCTCGGTATCCCTCGACACAAGCACATCACCCAACCCCTACTAAAGCTCCACTGGCTCCCCGTCGGGAAGAGTCACCTTCAAGATACTCACCCATGTCTACAAATGCCTACACAATACCGGACCCCAATACCTCAACGATAGACTCACCTCCACATACCCAAAAGATCCGCCAACCGCTTTCTTGCCGAGACCCCACGCATCCAAAGCAGGGAATCGAGTCTTCTCCTACATCGCGGCCAGGAGCTGGAACGAGCTCTCAATTGACATCAGATGCGCCCCCTCCCTGAACTCCTTCAGGAAAGCTCGTAAGAGCTGGCTCTGCAGCTAAACGGAACTGCTGTCCCCCAGCTCCTTGAGTCCCTCACAGGTGGGTAGTGCGCTTACAATTATCTGATTGATTAATTGAAGTGGCAGACCTAGCCAGATCAGGTGTTGTGGCCATTTCATGTCACCCGCTTGGCCAAACGACAATTAATGTCTCATTTTTCACAGGGGGACAAATTAAGTGTTTCAGTGAACGCAGATGCAAAGTTTCCATTTAATTCCCCTTAGTCCCTCACTGTCTGGATTTCCTATGTCGTGGAGGCTGCGCACTAACGTCATTCTGTGCCTCTTGTTGGATGCACTATTCTACTTCTATGCTCTTTTTGTTTTTCAGGGAGAGTCTAAGCTTGCACTAAGATAACATTTTGTTGTATTCATATTTTCCAGTGACTCCCTCCTCAGTCTGCAATGGGGGATCTTGTTGGGTAATGTTTGTGGCTTTCCTTTTCCTCCCCAGCAGAAAGGGACACTCAAATGTCCTGATGACCTTGATATGGCCACACCCGTTCCTCACTGACTGCAAGAGTGGGATAACAGCAGGCCTATGGGTTACTGCCTCACTGCTCTGACCACACCCCCTTTCACAGTTAGCCAGTAAGACGCAATTCTGGATTGAAGTGGGGTTGAGAATTCATTGATTTCCATCCTGCCTCCTGATTACCACTCCCACATTGGCCAGTGGCTTGCATAAGACAAATTCAACCTGGACTCTACAGCACCCACCTCCAGAAGGATCTTATCCAGAAGTTGCAGCAGGAGGTCAAAGCAAAGACTTGCCCAGCCTCAAGTGCCCAGAAGACCTACTTCAATAGGCTGCTGCTTCAGCCTACAATTTCATCTATTTGGGCCCTTCTCAGGGGGAAGAAATCCATGCTGAGGCCTTCAGTGGCCCAGTCCAACTCCCGAGTCTTAGGCAGAAGACAGTCCTGACCCTCCCTACAGAACTACATAGTGTTCACCCAGCCTTTTAAATTCAGTTACCCTTCTAACCAGATGCACCACAAGGTAAGCTCCAACTCAAGAGAGCCATCTAATCCCCTTGGCACCCCACTGTCCTCAGAGCAGACCAAAGTAGACTAAGTAAAGCAGTACTCAAAGCCACATATAGTATGCCTCCCGCCACACCAAGAAAATCCTGCACTAGGTTGAGTGCAGTAGGGCTGCCCCTAAACTTTATCGACTTACCATATTCAGCACCCATAAATGTGGTGTGTTGCTAGCCGATCCCTTCCTCTGAAACAAGAAGGAACAGGTATGAATTGTTTTTAACCAATTTTTTGCACGATTAACTGATTCATTTGTGTGCCAGTCAACCTTTTAGCTCTATTTTAAAGGCCTCATCCAAAATGCAGACAATGGACTTACCTCTCTATATGCTAGGAATATTAATTTCATAGTTGCCAACATTTGAAAACAATTTCCACGGACACTTTGCAGCACAGCTATCAATTACTTACTTGAAAATGTACCACATCTACTACCTCAAAGTTTCACCCACTACGCCCAACCCACATAATTAGCAGAATTTAACTCTGCCTATTTATCATAGTGCAGGTTATAGGGCCTATTTAATAAAGAAAGAATTGCAGGGAATTGACAGGAATTTCAAACTTAAGGCCAGTGTAGCTGAGTTGGAAAAATTCTCATTTTCAGAAGTAATGGAGAATTGTTCCAACTCTGCTACTTTGGCCTACAGTTTGAAATTCCAATAACAATTCCATGCAAGATACTTGGCAGGGCTGAAAGTGCAACTGCCGGGACTGTCCCAGGATAGTGAATTACCCGGGACCAGTGGCGGATCCTCCGCTAAGGAGCGCAGCCTCGCTGAGAAACAAGGAAAATAAGGAAAAATAAAATGATAATAATGCTACATAATTATCATTTTATTTTTCTAATGAGGGAGGTTTGCGGGGTGGGGCTGGGCTCTTGTCACGGATGTATGATGTAACAACGCGTACCATTACAACGCGGTATGTTACATCGCGGTTTTAACAACGCAAGTCGTTACATCGACTTGCGTTGGAGGGCGCTGGACATAGGAATAGTGTGAATTACTATTCCAACTCCAGTCTACGTACAGTAGGGAAGGTGTTGGAAAGAAATTCACACTATTCCTTATCCTACAGTGCCCTCCAGTGCAAGTCGGTGTAACGACTTGCGTTGTTAAAACCACGATGTAACCATACCGCGTTGTAATGGTTGCGTGGTAAAGGATGTTTCCCGGCCAAACAGTCAAACACTCTTTGCTTGCTCTGCACTAGGCTGTAATGCACAGCCTGGTGAGGAACATGTACAGGCTCAAAGTCCTCGTCTGAGCCTTTAACCACGGTGCTCAGACCAATCACCACACTGCTGTCATGATTACAGCAGCATCATGATTGGCTTAGGGGAGCCTGTATGTGCTTCCTGCTGGAACAGAAGAGGACGGAGACGAGATGCGTTCTAGCAGTCAGGTTAGTCAATTTCTTTTATTCCTTACCCCTCGTCCATTTTATTGATTTTTTAATACACCGGTAATTCTCGCTGCCAGGCGCTACTGCCCGAGACAGACTCCAACTTGCTAGGACTGTCCCTACAAAAACGAGACAGTTGGCAGCTATGCAATTAGTAACTTTTGGTTAGTTTTTGGCTGTAGTTTGTAGGTCGTTCTGACTGGACTCTGTTTTAGGTCTTAGGCCGGAATGTGTCAGCATATGTGTGTGTTGATTTCAGGCTATGTTTAAGACTTTGTGTAATGTGCTTTCTCAAAAGCAAACAGTTTGAGCCTCATTCTGAGCTAGGGGCTGCTGAAGGCCTTAGCAACATTTTCAAACCTGTCACTTCATTCTCTATGCGGCAGGATTGTCTTTTCCAGCATGGTGAGAGTATATGTCCTTTTTGCAGATTTTCTATGTTTTTCATGGTTATTGCCGTCCATAGAGGAGCTTTTCTGCAAGATAATGGCCTCAGGTCTGTTTAAGTGTTAGGCCCTGTTATGCCCAAACTCATAGCTCTATTCTATCTGAAAAAGGAGGGCCTTTTGGTATTGCACATCTTTTATCTGGTTGGTTGTGTTTTGTTACCATGCATGTGGCCCAGAGAACATGCTTCAGATTTGGTGCTACATGATGTGTCTTACATATGGAAGGGAATGTGAATTTGTGAGGGTTTGTTACATAGATGGAATATTCAAACAAATATCACTAGTTGTCTGCAGGTTACTTGAACAATGATTCTGAGAACAGAGGGTGTTTATTGTTTCTTCTGAATTCTTAGTGGCATTTGATACATAATCTCTTTGGAAAAGTGAAGGTGGTTCACTTGCAGGTTTGCATGGGTTTTTCTATGATCATAAAGAATTTCCTATATCTCTTACACTCATTCTCAACCTACCTCTTCCTCTTTTTTATAGCATTGCAACTTTTCTTCTAGATACCTTATTTTTCTATCTTTACCTTATGTCTCGCCCCATCATGCCTATCACTACCTCATTTGCAGTTCTTCCCCACCTTTCTCAATATACTGTCTCTTTACCTCTCTGTTCACCTCCTCTTTCCCCCAACTCTCCAGTTGGTACTACTGAGCAAAATTGGGGATCACTGTCTTACCATAGTAGTGCACAGAGAGGAAGAGGGGCTGTGGGACAAGGCAGGGAAGAGGAATAAGATGGGGAAGAGAAATAAGGAGGAAATTATAAGATTTTATCCAATGGAATGGTGAAATTCTCCAAAACATTTAATCGGGTTTCATTGGTGCTGTACGGGGAACAGCCATTACAACGCGGTTTTTACCACACGCAGCTTTTACATCGCATGCGTTGCAACGCATGCGATGTTGCAACGCAATGCCATTACAACGCAAGTCTTTACATCGACTTGCGCTAGATGGCGTGCTAACATTACAAATAGTGTAGTTTACTATCCCAACACCTTCCCTACTGTTAAGTGGACTGGAGTTGGAATAGTAAATTACACTTTTCTAATGTTAGCACGCCATCTAGCGCAAGTCGATGTAAAGGCTTGCGTTGTAATGGCATAGCGTTGTAACATGGCATGCGTTGTAACGCATGCGATGTAACTGCACGCGTTGTAATGACACGCGTTGTAATGTCATACATCCGTGCTGTACGAATGGTGTTAGTAAACATAACTCAACCTACAATTGAAAATAGAATGCCCATGTGGTTTACTGTGATATTATGTGCTAGCTCACTGAACCAAATCACCCTCAACTTCCTACTAAAAATGCGAGAAAAGGCTGCTTACATACAGAATTCCATGTAATGTTTTCGGAGCATTGAAAATGGGTGCTCACAAACATTTTCCCAGGAGCCACAACGTTTGGTCTGTGATGTGACCAAGGGCCACATTTATACCAGCAGGGGGGCAGTTGGGGGTAAGGTGAGTGTAAGGGTAGTGAGGCATATACATCTAGTGTTTGATTTGCAGAATGTGAAACTTAAAAACTTGGGATTAATACCGACTTCTCAATTTAACCAGATTGTGTGATCATAGTCAATTGTTTTATTTCACTTTCCCATCTTTTTCTTCATTATCACATATGAGGACCTCGAAATAGATGACTTTAGGATGGGTGCTGTACAAAACCTTCTCCTGTGTTTGATATTTAATAAACTATAATATTGTTCATGTATAATAGACACCCAGGTCAGCCAACGAGTACGTAGAACAACTGATTTGCCTCTTAGTACACTACTGGCATTGTTATCAGAGTGGGGGGAAGAATGAATGTTGCTGAATTAATATTTTAAAACTATCACTTAAAAAAAAAAATACTTCTCAATGTACTGGTATAATTGATGTACTAAGGTGAAACGGTTCTGCATGTTAATGAAAGATACTACTTGAATTTTTAACAGACTTTATCATACATTTAAACTTTTGCTGCAAGATGACTTTAAAAATGAAAGTGTATCTAAAGTTGAGTGGTGCAAGTTACCCTAGTTACTTCCTTTCTTTAACTTCAGTTAACCTTTAAATAAATGCTTGCCTGTTTATTTGGCATATTTTAATGTTAGTCCTGAGTCAAGGTAACAGCAGCACTGCTCTTGACCAGGGGTCAAAAATGCAAAAACAACAACAATTGATGGACAGAATGCAGAACAATGTCATACATTCACCCCAGTACAGAGATCTGGGCCTAAATCCATCGTTTTTTTGCTCACCATGCCGTTCCAGTTTGAACCCAGCCATATTCAAATCAGTGTTGACCCTGTGCCTCATGGGAACAGTCCAGCCCGAACTGCCAAGCCAGGTCCTCCCTGGACTGGAAACAAGCATCCTAGGACCGGTTTCTGGCATTTCAGCCGTCTTCAGCCAGGCTTGCTTGATTTCCAGTGGCATGGAGAGCAAGGGGCCCACCAGGGGTCAGCAAGTTAAAGTCAGGAAGGCCGCATGTGGCCATATGCCAAACTTTCATGATTTCTGGGCTAGAATGTCCCTTCTTTAAGCATCACCGGCCTAAAGTGCTCTCTTTGCAAAGTGTTCTTACAAAAAAAATGTGAAGCCCCAAAAATAAAATGACAAATTATGTTTAGCAAATAACTGCATGGCAGTAGAATTCCAAGAAAATGTATTTGTTAGTTGTGTTCTTCTATTCTGGTTGTTCTCACTAAGCCTGAATGAATGACACAAATAACACAGTGTTTTATGTTGTCTAGGTAAATAAATGGAACAGAAGAAAAGAAAAGGGGATGCGAAAAAATTAAAAGAGAAGCAGAGAAGATGGCTTGAACAAGAAGTGAGAGAAAGAAGGATATTTTCAACATGTTTACAATGCAGACGAAAAAGCTGTATCACAAAGCTTGTACTACAGCAGCAGGTCCTCTATCTTCAGGTGCAAATTTTGGGGCGATTACTTTGACAGAAGGCCCCACTTGCAAGCGAATGATAGAACAACATGATTCTAAAAGAATGGCAGATGTGAAGTTAGAGAAAGCAGGAGTCCTGTCTGTTGATGCAACTAAAGTTGCCATTGGTGAGAAGGACTTACAAATCAGTACTTTTGCAAAACTTGGAGCAAATGTGGAGGAGTGATAGACTCCGGTGCAAAGGCCACACCAATAGATGAAACAACTAAATCCACTGTGTTAGGGAGATCTGCATCCGTCTTATTGAATTTGCCAGAAGCTGGGATCCAAGATATGACAGAGACACAAGGAACGGACCAGTCACAGACAGTTGACTTTTACTTTCAACGGCCACAGTATGATGATCAGCTTTCTGCATTCTTTCAGTATCACCTGATCCAACCCTCCAAAAGGCAACATTTTAATGGACAGTTGGCATTCATGAGGAAAGATGTGAGTACACAATACTGGTTAAGCTTTTTGGAAATCCAAAAAGCTTTCTTTTGCACAGCTTGCTTGGCATTTAGCAACTGTGAAGAAAATGGTCCTTTTATTTGACGGCTGAAACATTTTAGGCACTTGTTCATGCGCATTACAGAGCATGAGGCATCCCAATTTCACAAATAATGCACTGGTTTGAATATGATGACCATCTCTGGAGTTGACATAACCACTCTCGCCTTCTTTTGACAGACAACAACTCGTGCAGCACAAGTCTGAAAGAGGATTGAAATATTGGAGCATGTGGGTGAAGTTAATAAAGTGATTGGGAAATGAGGGCTCAGCTATCGGGGGAAATCAGAATCTGTTTTTGAGTTTGATAATGATTTGCTTGATCATGGGAACTTTCTTGAACTCATCCTTCTTTTGTCAAAATATGAACAACCTCATAAACAACACATTAAGGGGCTGATTACGATGGTGTAACGATCGCCACTGCCGTGCCGGCGGCACGGTGGCGGTTGCATCATGATCAGGGTTTTAGGGACTACCGCATGTCAGGCGGGCAGTCCCATTTCCGCTAGGATGGTGGGCTGACTCAGGTCCATCCGCCAACCTAATAGGCCCCATAGTCTCTCGCTTCCAAAGCAAAACAGAAATGTGGCCTTGTTGCGTCCGTGACCTTCATGTCAAAGACCACTATTGGCTATGTAATAGAAACTATTTCTAAATTGATAAAAATAACATATTACTAAAGAAATAAACGGTGCAGGTATGTGCTCAATCAAGATAGACTCAACTCAAGATATAAGTGTAACTAAACAGTGTTCGCCTAATAGCAGTCAGAAATAGCACTTTGACAACAGGAAAAGGATTATTTGAGTTGGTACAAACTGCAATTCAACAAGATGGTCTTGACATAGCTCAGTGCATTGGAAATTCGACTGATGTTGCTTCCAACATGCAAGGCCAGTACAACGGACTCAGTACTTGGCTAATCAAAGAATCCCCAAGTCACATATGTCTGGTGTTATGCAGTAAACTTACTTATTGAAGTGACCCAAGCATCAACAGTGTCCACCTTTCTCTTTGGACTGGATGTATGGTATGAGCTTGTATGGTTGGACAGTCCAGATCATTGAAGAAACAAGGTAGTGGGCAAAAAATGCTACTCTCAGGAACGTTTTTGGCTCTTTTAGTAACCCTGCCTATGCTCTGTTTGTTGGTTTGGTCAAAGTCCTTCATAATATTTCATCTGACAATCCTAGATTCCAAACGTATGGTGCCATGCCTTACAATTTGTTGAGCGACTATGCAAATTTCAAGCAGTCCTAACACCCCAATTGTATCTTTGCATTTTTGCTTCAACCACAACACCGTCTAAGTACCTCCAAACAGTGGAATGGATATCCTGCAAGCACAGAGAATTGTGTCAGACACTATAAAACTCCTTGTCATAGAGTCCTGCAATTTTGATGCTGTATTCTCTCCTGCCTCTAAATTTGCAGATTAGGCCAACAAAGGTTTAGAAGAAAGGAACTGTGAGCAGAAAATAGCAAGGGCACTTACTGAAAGGAGAGTGTCCTTTAAAAAGATGCCTGAGATAAGCACAAAGGATGAGCCTATAACCCTAGCCAAAGATCGATTTTGTATTGGGGTGTATAATACAGTAATGGACATGGTTATTTAAAGTATGACCACTTGTTTCAAGACACACTTAACCTTGATAGCAGATATAGCAGGCCTGCACCCAAATAACTTCAATCAGAATCTACCAGGCAATGCTCTTGCTGCAAAACCTAGATAGCTCCATAAATGTTCAGACTTTGCAGGAAGATCTTCAAGATTGTGCTGCTAAATGGGAAAATTTAAAAAGGACACTATCTGAAGAGTATAACAGAGAAGACCAGACTAATGAAGACATGTCACTGCACGTAGAATAATTTGAACAAAAATCTGAGGCTGGACCTACAAAGTGTAATACTTGCCATGACTATGCTGTGCTGTTGTTACACTATCCTGAAAAAGTACCTTTTTTCAGCAGTGCCTACCAGCATTTGTATTTGTCATACAAATAGGTTTTGACCTTATCCTGTACAGAAGAAGCCTGTGAGAGAAGTTTTTCAAAACTGAAGTGCAGCAAAACCCACACAAGAAGCCAAATTGGTCAGGAAAACCATGAGGCCAAATTTATAGTTAGGAATTAGCATTTAAAAAACCTTAGAAATTCACTGAAAAAAACATAGGTTTCAGGGGCGTTATAGTCAGCTGGACTTTTCACTCGTACAAAACCATTGAAATTCCCCCCTTATAGTTAGTTCAGCTAACTATAACTTGCGTGCCCGCAATGCACTGCTGATGACGTCACATATTACATCACTCATGACAATGGTCAGTGACATCACTCATGACATCACTGATGACATCTCAAATGACATCACTGATGACATCACTCATGACATCATCCAGTGAATGTGTGTTTTTCTGAAAATTACATATGTTTTATATATGTATATCTCAAGGTTGATGGAAGAATAAATGGGTATATAAGTGTCTAAATGGATGAATTATTTTTTAAAAATTGATTGCATAACTGACTGATTAAGTGTATCTTAGTGAATACATGGCTTAGTGAGTAATGTTTAAATATGTAAATATCTGTATCAGTCTCTCACATGGGTTGGTGAGTAGCTACATGAGTGTCTATATAGGTTAGTTGGTTTTTTGAGTATCAGTATGAGTGTCTGTATGGTTTGGTGGGGGTATTACGTAGTGCATAGGTGCATGAATTAGTGACTCACTGTTTGTATGTGTTGAAGACAGCATGTGTGCAGGACTGTATGGGTGGATGAGTGTGTGCATGGGTTAGAGAGTAAATGACTGTCTCAATAGTGTCCTTATGAGTAACTACATGTGTTTTAAACTAGTATATGTGACTATTGGTGTATATAAGTGAGTATATGTGAGAGTGAGAGATTGAAAGAGTTCCTGTATGAATAAGTATGTGTTTCTATAAGTGATTGTTTAAAAGACTAAGTATGTGTAAGTTTCTGTAGAAGTATGTGTGGTGGTGTGTGTATAACTGTATATGCAAGTAAATGGATGTTTGGTTCTTTATTACCCTGAGTGACTATGTGTGTGAGTAACTCTATGGATGAGTGGCGTTGTGTGACAGGATGTATAGGTGTATGAGTACATATGATGAGTGCGTACATGTATGAGTGACTGTATAGGACTATTGGTGAATGAGTGGATGTGTATGTGGATCTTAGAATTACTGAATAGGTTGTTGTCACTGGTATTGGTATGTCCATTGTTTTGAAAATTTTAGTTTCTATTTTTGAATGTGTGTATCAAAGGTAATATTAGGTGGAGAGGAGGTCTGCCACTCTATCACAAGGATGATGACATCAGTGATGTCATCAGTGATGTCATGTGAGATGTCATCAGTGAAGTCATCAGTGATGTCACTGACCATGTCATGAGTGATGTAATATGTGACGTCATGAGCAGTGCATTGCAGGCGCGCAAGTTATAGTTAGCTGAACTAACTATAACGGGGGAATTTCAATGGTTTTGTACGAGTGAAAAGTCCAGCTGACTATAACGCCCCTGAAACCTATGTTTTTTTCAGTGAATTTCTAAGGTTTTTTAAATGCTAATTCCTAACTATAAATTTGGCCCTCCCAAGGCCTTAATCGGCCCCGGGAACCCCAACCCCCGGGTCATGGCATTCTTTTTTTAAACTCTTTAGGAGGGGGGCTACGTTGCCCCCTCCTCAGGCCACTTATGGCCCTGGGGACCCCATCCCCTGGGGCCGCCCTTTGTTTTTTATTATTTTTAAAAAACATGTATGTATAGAAACACCTAGGACATGCTGGACAAACCGTATGTACCTATCACCATGACGATTTTCGTGATATTCATTAAAAGACGACTATGCATACAATGAATCCACGTGGAATGTATTTACACCGCTAGTGAAGCTCTGACGTGTCTGACGCCCTACCGTGCCTTATCCTGGCGCCCCCGCAGGGGGGTACTCTTCAAGCAGACACCCTTGTCGTTTATTTATACAAACATGGGTAGCTATTGACGGGCACATTTAATACACACGCACACCAAGCCATTCAAAGGGGATTCAACAGAAATTCAACCAAACTATGCAAGAAACCCCCCTCACGGTTAATAAAACACACACCCACCGCCGGATGTGTAATACTTTTTATTTTACTCTCTGGAAAGGAGACAAACCTCACTTGAGAGTCACAGCATGCTCCTGGCTGAGCCCAATGCTGTGTTACGCCCACCAGTGCCCGCCGAGTGCCACACACCTCTGTGTTGTATTCCACCAGCTAGTGCGTATGCTATGACACTCTCTAGCCCACGTGCACTGCAACACCACCCCATGAATATGTCATGCCACACTTGCCTTCGCACGGGTTATATTGCCCCATCTAACATGCCTTCCTCGATAGCTATGTTATAATGCACAGCGCTATGCCATACATATTACAATCTGGGATCCATATCTTTGTCACAGTGCAAATGCAACGTTACACTCCCCAGCACATATTTTATATTACAACATTAGAGACTAGTTAGGTTACACAACACTGGCCTGTGCATATTACACTCCAAGGCGCATATCGCATAGCACGCGCTAGTGCCTGTGCTATCTTGTGCTCTCCAATCAATCTGTCATTGCGCACAATATATTGCATATTATATTTCACGCCCCGGTTCATCTTATATCACACTTTTTGGTGCATAGTTTATACCATATACTATATCTAGTTTTCATTTACAATCGTGCTCTCAGGACTATGTTCTATGTAACACTGCGTTCACCTACCCTTTTCACGGGCATTACATTTTGCGATGGGGGTGGAGGGTCAGGGGGTGTTTCTGCCAAGTGAGCCCGGAGTCACAGTCACAAACGTCCTCTTCTTCCTGAATAAAAGTGAGATTATGCTGCAAACTTGTTCATATTTTAAGTAGTTCGCACAGACACACATTTTAAAAACAATAAAGTTACTAATATCCACCTTCTCTGAACAGTTAGCTTGCTGTCCCATCCACCTCCTCCCTATCCTCTGTTGTCTGAATACATGGACTAGCCTCCTCCCTCCTGCCATGCATGGTCTGATGTGCTGCCACTGCCCTCCATTTAGCATGATGTGCCAGTCCACTCCTCCTGCCCTCCATTGCCCAATTCTATGGCCCATCATTGACCTCCTGCTTAGCCTTTGTGCTTAGCTTGCTGCCCCTATTCTCCTCCCCCCTGCCCTCCGATGTCTTTGTGCATACCCCTGCTCCATCCTTTTTGCCCACCATGATCCATGGACCTGCCACTCCTATCTACTCTGAGTGTTCTTTTGAGCTGCCACTCCCCTCCCACCTGCCTAGCATTGTCAGATGACTGTAACCTGTCCCTGCCACCTCCACCCTGCCTGTCCACATGCTATGCCCCTATCCCCTTCCTCCTGTCCTCCATGGTCCATTTTACTGCCACACCCTTCTGCCCTCCCTGGTCTGTTGTGCTGCAACTGCTCCTCCTGCCTGCCCCGCGCGGTCTGTTGTGAGGCCCCTTCCCCTGAATTCTCTTGTCTGTGCCCAGGTCCTGACCGTCCCTTCTATCCTCCATGGTCCTTTGTGCATGCCCCTGCACCCTTCTTCTTGCCCATCATAGCCATTGTGCTGCCACTAACCCTCCCGCTTGCCATGCATGGTCTTCTGTGCTGCCATGGCCCCTCCCACCTTCCCTGTGTGGTCAGCTAGCTCCCCCTGACCCCCTCCCACCTTCCCTCCATGGTCTGTGTGTATGCCATCATAGTCTTATTGTTGCTCTCCATGGTGTGTCTTGTTTCTAGTGCCCATCCTGCCTGACCTCCATGGTCATCTTGCTGCTCCTGCCCTGCCCCCTTTACCCCCAGCCCTCTGTTTCCATGTGCAGACCCCTATTCCCTATTCCTGATTGTAGACAGGAGACAGATCAAATAAAGCCCATTTGAGCTTAAAAACATTGGACGTTTCCTGGCTGAAACGGGTCTGTTGGCATGTATGGTTGTACTACCACTGCCTCTGACTTCTGCCCACAATGGTCTATTATATTGCCACAGCCTCTCTTGCCAGTCCTGTATTGTTGGTTTGTTGTCCCTGCCCCCCTTTCCACTGCCCTCCATAGTCTGTTGTGCTCCCACTACCCTTCCTGCCTGCCCAGTGTGGTCAAATTGTTGCCTCTGCCCTCTCCTACCTGCCTTCAATTTTCAGAGTCCGTGCCCCTGGCCTCTGCCTCTCAACAGTTTCCCAATGAACAACTAGATTGCTAACATTCTATATTTATTACAAAAGTGTGGAACGCCTGACGTCATCTTGATGTAATCAAAACTGTAATACCTAGAGCATTTCCTTTAGAAATTACATATATGAGAGGGTCTTATTTGCATCAAAATTATGGTTAGTGCTCTAAAAAACTAAAATGAGGACATATTTTCTGAGTTTTCAAATAACGACAAAGAACTTTAAAATTATTTGTAATCTTTATGTTTTTTTTATCCAGTTGACCACTTGATTAAATGTTGCACCTAGGGGAGACGATGTGGTGTTACTTCCAGAGCTGCAAACTTTGCAACTGGGGAACCAGGTTGGAGTTTCTGCTTCAGTTCAACATTGTGTGATTCTGGTCAAATCACTTAATCTCCCCATGTCTACAACCAAAATGAATGTGATCTTGTGTGATGTAACCAATGCTCATGTAAATCATTCCAATACCTGACAAGTCTGCACTATATAAAACTGCAAATACACAAAAAATAAGTGTTTTGCACACTTCTGTCATTGGGCTACATGTGGGCTACATCTGGGTGATATTTGTGCTGCATTTAGGCTCTTTTGTCTCTGGTGGCCATCTTGGGAGATTTATTTGTTATGAAGTTTCCTAATTTCCTCATTTACTGCAGTCTCCTCAGTAGGAAATGCTTTCAGTTTTTTACTTTGATTCCATCAAGAAGGTATTCAGATATGTCACACATTTGCCATAAATTCTGAATGTTAGCACTCTCGTTGCTCATTAGATCACTGTAGTAAAGCTACTGCTCACCACGGAAGTCTGCTGCTGGTATTAAAAGTGCATGTTTCAGTCTGCATATCATAATTTTTTAATGAAATAGAAGAGGATTTGAGAAGTCACACAAAATGTGCCCTAATTTTTCCTTCTTCAGCACTAATCATAATTTCTATGGCAAAATGAACCCCCTCATTGTGTTCCTTTTTAAATTAAATGTTTTAAGTGTTACCAGTTTATTCCAATCAAGATGGCTTCAGGTGTGCCATACTGTTGTCATAAGTAAGACAGTAAGCGCTCTAGTTGTTCTTAAGAACACTCTGGGACACTCTGTCATTGGGCTATACTTGGGCTACATCTGGGTGATATTTGGGCTACATTTGGGCTCTTTTGTCTCTGGTGGCCATCTTGGGAGATTTATTTGTTAGGAAGTTTCCTAATTTCCTCATTTACTGCAGTCTCCTCAGTAGGAAATACTTTCAGTTTTTTATTTTGGTTCCATCAAGAAGGCATTCAGATGTGTCACACATTTGCCATAAATTCTGAATGTTAGCACGCTAGTTGCTCATTAGATCACTGTAGTAAAGCTACTGCTCACCAGGGAAGTCTGCTGCTGGTATTCAAAGTGCATGTTTCAGTCTGCATGTCAGAATTTTTTTATGAAATAGAAGAGGATTTGAGAAGTCAAAATGTGCCCTCATTTTTCTTTCTGCTGCACTAATCATAATTTCTATGGCAAAATGAACCCCCTCATTGTGTTCCTTTGTAAATTAAATGTTTTAAGTGTTACCACTTTATTCCAATCAAGATGGCTTCAGGTGTGCCATACTTTTGTCATAAGTAAGACTGTTAGCGCTCTAGTTGTTCGTTAGAACACTCTGGGACATTCTGTCATTGGGCTATACTTGGGCTACATCTGGGTGATATTTGGGCTACATTTGGGCTCTTTTGTCTCTGGTGGCCATCTTGGGAGATTTATTTGTTATGAAGTTTCCTAATTTCCTCACTTACTGCAGTCTCCTCAGTAGGAAATACTTTCAGTTTTTTACTTTGGTTCCATCAAGAAGGCATTCAGATGTGTCACACATTTGCCATAAATTCTGAATGTTAGCACTCTAGTTGCTCATTAGATCACTGTAGTAAAGCTACTGCTCACCAGGGAAGTCTGCTGCTCGTATTCAAAGTGCATGTTTCAGTCTGCATGTCAGAATTTGTTTATGAAATAGAAGAGGATTTGAGAAGTCAAAATGTGCCCTCATTTTCCTTTCTGCAGCACTAATCATCATTTCTATGGCAAAATGAACCCCCTCATTTTGCTCCTTTGTAAATTAAATGTTTTAAGTGTTACCACTTTATTCCAATCAAGATGGCTTCAGGTGTGCCATACTTTTGTCATAAGTAAGACTGTTAGCGCACTGGTTGTTTGTTAGAACACTCTGGGACATTCTGTCATTGGGCTATACTTGGGCTACATCTGTGTGATATTTGAGCTACATTTGGGCTCTTTTGTCTCTGATGGCCATTTTGGGAGACTTATTTGTTATGAAGTTTCCTAATTTCCTCATTTACTACAGTCTCCTCAGTATGAAATACTTTCAGTTTTTTACTTTGATTCCATCAAGAAGGCATTTAGATGTGTCACACATTTGCCATAAATTCAGAATGTTAGCACTCTAGTTGCTTATTAGATCACTGTAGTAAAGCTACTGTTCACCAGGGAAGTCTGCTGCTGGTATTGAAAGTGCATGTTTCAATCTGCATGTCAGAAGTTTTTAATGAAATAGAAGAGGATTTGAGAAGTCACTCAAAATGTGCCCTAATTTTTCTTTCTGCAGCACTAATCTTACTTTCTATGGCAAATGAACCCCCTCATTTTGTTCCTTTTTAAATTAAATGTTTTAAGAGTTACCACTTTATTCCAATCAAGATGGCTTCAGGTGAGCCATACGTTTGTCATAAGTAGGACTGTTAGCGCTCTAGTTGTTCTTTAGAACACTCTGGGAAGCTGCAGTAGAACACAAAGGAATCAACTGACAGTCTCTGCCCTTGTTGGATGTACATGTTTTACTGAGAATGTCAGACTTCATTTTCACATGACTGAGAAAGATAATGTGAATTTACAGAAAATATGCTCTCAGTTTAGCTTATAGATCACCTTTCAAACCTCTGTGGGAAAAGCATGAGAAAATAGTTTTCTCTCAAACATGATTCATGATATCACAGCAGAAGGCTTTTTCACATGGTAAAATCACCTTAGAACACACCACAATTCTTAAAATGAGTATGGTACCATCAACAAATGATTTATAATGTAACTAAAGTCTTAAAAACTTCTATGAACTGCAATGCTTTTTAATGAGGTGCTATCATGTATATTGGTCCTAAGATGGCTGACAACACTTCTTGGATGAAGTACTGACAGCCAATCAGATCTCACGATGAGATGTGTGGTTAGGCTCTGCCCAGACATATCTATCTTTTTAACTCTAATTTTCTCAGGAACTATTGAACGGATTTACACCATTTAAGCAAAAGGCACGAGTCTGAACTGAGGACTACCTCTTTGACAAATTTGGTGTAATTCCGTTCAGCAGTTCGGGCTGTAGCTGGGTCAGCAGGTCCTATGGGAAAATGCATTGGGAAAACGTGTTTTGGGACTCCCCTTTTTTCTCGGCCCCCGCTTGACGAATCACCGTGAAATTTTCAGGATAGTAGCGGACCGGAGCTGGCCAAAAGTTTGGAAAATTTTGCGAAGATCCGCCAATCGCGCTAACGTTATTCCAAACAGAATGTTGCGGATTTCCTATGGAAATAGGTCCTAACTATAACTACCTACTGGCGACTGCCAGTAGGTAATATATATATATATATATATATATATATATTCACTGAAAAAACCATGGGTTTCACACACGTTATAGTTAGGAATTAGCATTTAAAAAACCTTAGAAATTCAATGAAAAAACCAAAGGTTTCACACATGTTATAGTTAGCTGGACATTTCACTCGTAAAAAACCAATGAAATTCCCCCGTTATAGTTAGTTCAGCTAACTATAACTCGCGCGCCCGCAATGCACTGCTGATGACGTCACATATTACATCACTCATGACATGGTCAGTGACATCACTCATGACATCACTGATGACATCTCAAATGACATCACTGATGACATCATTCAGAGAATGTGTGTTTTTCAGAAAATTACATATGTTTTATATATGTATATCTCAAGGTCGATGGAAGAATAAATGGGTATATAAGTGCCTAAATGGATGAATTGTTTTTGAAAAATTGATTGTATAACTGACTGATTAAGTGTATCTTAGTGAATACATGGCTTAGTGAGTAATGTTAAAATATGTAAATATCTGTATCAGTCTCTCACTTTGTGTATAAGTGGCTGCATGGGTTGGTGAGTAGCTACATTGGTGTCTATATAGGTTATTATTTGGTTTTTTGAGTATCAGTGTCTGATGTCTGTATGGTTCGGTGGGGGGTATTACGTAGTGCATAGGTGCATGAATGAGTGACTCACTCTTTTTATGTGTTGAAGACAGCATGTGTGCAGGACTATATGGGTAAATGAGTGTGTGCATGGGTGTGTTAGTGAGTGAATGACTGTCTCAATAGTGTCTCTATGAGTAACTACATATGTTTTAAACTAGTATATGTGACAATTGGTGTATATAAGTGAGTATATGTGAGAGTGAGAGATTGGAAGAGTTCCTGTATGAATAAGTATGTGTTTTATAAGTGATTGTTTAAAAGACTAAGTATGTGTAAGTTTCTGTAGAAGTAAGTGTGGCGGTGTGTGTATAACTGTATATGCAAGTAAATGTATGTTTGATTCTTTATTAGCATGAGTGACTATGTGTGTGAGTACCTCTATGGATGAGTGGCATTGTGTAACAGGATGTATACGTGTATGAGTACATATGATGAGTGAGTACATGTATGAGTGACTGTACAGGACTGTTGGTGAATGAGTGGATGTGTATGTGGATCTTAGAATTACTGAATAGGTTGTTGTAACTGGTATTGGTATGTCCATTGTTTTTAAAATTTTAATTTCTATTTTTGAATGTGTGTATCAAAGGTTATATTAGGGGCAGAGGTGGTCTGCCACTCTATCACTAGGATGATGTCATCAGTGATGTCATCAGTGATGTCATTTGAGATGTCATCAGTGATGTCATGAGTGATGTCACTGACCATGTCATGAGTGATGTAATATGTGACGTCATCAGCAGTGCATTGCGGGCGCGCGAGTTATAGTTAGCTGAACTAACTATAACGGGGGAATTTCATTGGTTTTTTACGAGTGAAATGTCCAGCTAACTATAACATGTGTGAAACCTTTGGTTTTTTCATTGAATTTCTAAGGTTTTTTAAATGCTAATTCCTAACTATAACGTGTGTGAAACCCATGGTTTTTTCAGTGAATTTGCAAGGTTTTTTAAATGCTAATTCCTAACTATAAAGTGTGTGAAACCCATGGTTTTTTCAGTGAATTTGCAAGGTTTTTTAAATGCTAATTCGTAACTATAACGTGTGTGAAACCCATGGTTTTTTCAGTGAATTTGCAAGGTTTTTTAAATGCTAATTTTTTTATTTTCTTCTATTTTTTAAACATATATTTTTTTTAATTTTCTATCCTTTTTTTAAGACAATGGTTAAATTTTTAAAATTCAATAATATGTTTTTTTAAAAATATTTTATAAAATAAACAGGTAAAATTTATTAGCAATACATTTTTTCCTTTTTTTTTTATTTTTTTTTTAGTACGCGTACCGTAAGCTTACGGTAAGCGTACGGTTTACACAATGCCCGTAATTTATCTACGCTGTTTGCGTATAGTTACGCAATTTGCATAGCCGCGCGTACTCCGCGTGGGACGCGTACGCGTGTACGCTACACGCGCACGTTACGCGGAAGTGTCAGGTAGTGACTGTTATGCGCATGCGCGCAAGCGCGTGTCTTTTTTACGCGCATGCGTACTTTTGCCGTAAGCGTACCGTAAGCGTACCGTAAGCGTACGGTAGGTCATGTGATCATGAAACACAACTTTTGATTGGATGAAACTACTTTCAGTTCTAGAACTCTCCTACACCACACCCATTCCCCTCATTTCTGCTTGTGATCCCTTAGGAGAAGGAGCTGGGTTGTCTTTGTGATACGATGGCAGAACAGCAGAGCCCTTCTGAGAGTGATGCTAGCACTAGCAGCACTACCTTGAGGCAGAGAGCGAGGAAACAAAAGACCTCTTATGTATGGGATTATTTTACTTTTCCTGAAGGCCAGCTAAAGGTAAATGCACCCTTAGTGACTTGCAAGCTGTGTCAGCGTGTACTTTCAAGAGGTAATCCTGACAGGAAGTATTCCTTTGGGAATCATACCATGATGAGGCACCTCAAGGATGTACACAAAAGGACACATGCTCGACTTACTGGAGGTAACCCTTCAGTAAGTCAACCAAGCACATCCACAGCAGCTCAGCCTGGACCATCATCTGCAGGGCTGAGTCCTTCTTCTGCAGGTCAGGTGAGCCCTTCATCTGTGGGGGGAGCATCTCCTTTTGCTGGCCCTCTGGAAATTAACCCTCGGTTTGCGAGGGTTGAAGTACGGTGCGCCCATTGTCACGATCTAATTACTTATAGGGAGACCAGTGTTTCCCTAGTGAACAGTAAAATAGATCAGCACACTTGTCGTACCGTCTAATATTCCCAATCTTTCTTTCCTCTGTCCCTGCATGAACACAACGGCTCTTTTAAGAGCCAACCTTACCTTTCATCTATTTTTTATAGATGTTTTTAAAAACTTTTTTTTTTTTTTTTTACCGTACGCGTACGGTACGCGTAATTTTTTTTTTTTTTTTTTTAAAAACACTAAAAATCAATTATCACATTACAAGGTCCTTGAGAGACTACAACTATTATTATTGACTTACCATACCCACTCAAAAAAATATTTATTCATTTGTTTTTTAAAAAAATTGCTTTAAAAATGGTTCTAGTTTTCGAAAATTTTCTATATCAATCTGAAAAAAAAGAAAAAAGTATTAATATTTTTAAAACATTTTATAATACAGTACACATATTTACATATTTATCAAAAAATATTTTTGCCTTATTTTTGCTGTTTTCAGAATATATTGCATTTCACTATAAATTGTGAAAGCAATTGCATTCATCATTTTACAGCAGGCAAAAAAAAATAACAATCTCAAAGATTGTATTAAAAAAGCCCAGGATCTCTTTTTACTTAAACTTAACATTATAAAAAATACATAATATTCTAAAAAAATATCATCTAATACCAATACTTATTTCTTTAAAATACCGTCTGATATGTTTGTTTCAGAAGTATAATCACAATATTATATCTCAAATAACTCCACATTACATCTGGTTCCATTTCCTTTAGGCCAATTAGTAATTTTAAAATTCTTTTTTGATTAAATTTCCAATGGTAATCCAATAAAATTCTAAAGTTTTATTTGTACAGATCTCACCGATTCTCTGCAACATATTGGTTCCCGAAAGATTTATTAATAATATATTAAGTCCACAATAGAATTGGTTACCTTTCCACATGGCCAAATAATAATTTAAAAAATCTTTTTTGAATAAATTTCCAATGGCACTCCAATAACATTCCAAAATTTAAATTGTGCAGATGTTACCGATTTTCTCTAAATTTTTGGTTTTCCAAAGTTTCATCAAAAATTAAAAAAGTCCACATTACAATTGGTTATCTTTCCATTAGGCCAAATGATAATTTAAAAAATCTTTATTTTTGAAAATTCCAATGGTAATCCAATCAAATGGTAAAATTGTTTTGTCCAGATCTTGCCAAGTCTCTCTAAAATTTAGGTTTCAGGAAGATTAGATAGGAATTTGCTAAATCAAAAGGCAAACGTTGCTTAAAAACCAATTGGGAATCATTACACAGTGTCCAGCCTTTTTCACATTTAAGATAAACTGTGTAATGTCCAGAAGTAACAGTAGGTCCTTCATGGAAAATTATTGCAACAGTTACAAAAGTTTTTCCTGAAATTGATAATTGCTGTCCTGTAAACTTCTTTATTAAAGTATCCAATTTTGAACCATCAGCTCTACATCGTTGCATCATTAAAATTACATACTGTCCGTATTCCTTTAAAATTAATGTTGAAAACATGTCAGATTGACACTCACCGCATTGCATGGTATGATTAGCATCTTTAACTAATTTAGCAAAAGTGACTGTTTTAGTCTCTGGCAATGTCAAAAAAATAAACCTTTCATTATCAACATTAGAGCCACATATATTATAACAGTTTTCACAACTATGTTCCCATTTATAAGAGAGACCAAATAAATTATCAATTGCAACTTCTTCTTCTTCCAGTACCTGAAGAAAAAACATCAAAAATTCGTGTGCATCTTGCTGTTCATTTTGAGAAAACTGTGTTCGTCCTGAACATACATCTAAAAGTTTTCTAATTTCAGTAGCACTTTCTATTTGAGTTTTATCATTACTCAGCTTTTGAAAAAGGAGACTCAGCTCTGAACAGAATCTTTTTCCCTGATTTACTATTATCTGCTCTTGCAAACTTTCCAGATAAAATGCAACATTCAGCACTACATTTGCGTAGCAGTTGACACCAGAGCTATTTTCAAAATGACATCCTACAACCTGTTCTTCTTTTTCCTTACTCTTTTTGCTTGCAATTACATCACTCCTCTTTTTTTTCCTCCTCTGTACATCTTCATCACAGATATTCTCATTTCTCCTTTTACGAGAAACTACACGTTTCTCCAACACAGGATACTGACCTAAATGAGGAGCATAGCTTCTTCTTAATCTATTATACTCCTTTACACAATTTGTATCAGCACTAACTTTTGAGTCATCAAAGTCTATCATGAATAAACCTGATAATGTTTTCACTCGTGACAAAGCAACATATGCCATACCTTCTTTGAACACAGTTGAACCAATGTTCACAAATGCACAATCTACAGTCAATCCTTGAGACTTGTGAATAGTTACAGCATATGCTAGCGAAAACGGAAACTGCTTCCTACGTACATATAAGTCTTTCACAAGCATGAAACGAACTGAACAACGACAAATGTCTTTAACTTCTTCTATCTGATCAAATTTTATTTTTAAACATTCAATTCCATCTTTTTTCTGATAATTAATAAAACCCACAACTCTTCCCATAGCTCCATTAACTAAACCTTTTTCAACATCCAAATTTCTCCTTAAAAATACTCTACAGTTCATGCAAACATATAGATTTTTTTCTAATCCAGCTGTTTTGGAAATGTTCTTCTCTAGTGAATCCAATTTATTTTTCAGTGTGCCTGTTACTGTGACAGTAATTTTTCCATCCTCTATTTTGTCCACTGCTTCTAATTTCCTGATCTCTTCCTTTTCCAATTTCAAAAGCTCCTCATCGAATATTGAGCATTCACGTAGAGTTGGCATTAAGCAGATGATACTTTTCTTTTCTGCAATGTTCTTGTATATCTTCTCTGCAACTATTTCTTCCTTTGGAAATAAATTATGTAGCAGCCGACTCTGTAATGCTTTTTTGCCAACTTCTGTGAGTAGTCCAATTCTGATATCTTTCAGAATACTTCCATATTCTTCATCGCTTGCTTGCCTCATATTAGTAGTAAGTTCCTTGTACTCAAAGAAGGACCAAATATTTGTATTTCCGATGCTTCCCAATGACTTCTTTGTGTCTTCATGTGTCACAGTATTAAACACTGGTTGTCCTTTAACTGGAGTAAGTTGCAAAAGATCTCCAAAAACTATGACGTGTTTTCCACCAAATAACATGTCATAGTCTGTCTTCAGAATTTGCTGCATTCTTAAATGCACAAAGGCAAGCATTAAGTTTGAACCCATGCTCACCTCATCAATAATGAGAACTTGCATCTTCTTCAAGACTCTTGAAACTTCCAAGGATGCTTCTCCAGTTAGCTTGTTGTATTTTATTTTGTTCTCATGCTCCACTGGTAACATTAGCAAATGATGTAAAGTGATTCCTTTTATGTTATATGCTGCTAACCCAGTTGGAGCAGTAACCACACAAGACAAAGTAGAATCCGTTTTTTGCTGTAGGTAGCTTCTGATGACTTTAATTAGGAAACTTTTTCCAGTTCCAGCTTGTCCGCTTACATACATCCTGATTGGATGAAATGATGTGCATGAGCACTCTTTTTTTTCATGTAGAAATCCGTGATCAATTTTGTTTCTGATCTCTTCATAAATTTGTTGCTGCTCTTCGTTCAGTTGTCTTTCCAAATTTTGTAAGTCTATAAATTCTTCTTGAGCTTGATTCATAGCCGTTTCCACTTCATTCATGGCTATTGATGCTTCATTTTCAACGATTGGTTGTCCTAGGGGATCTTGACTGAGTGTTTCTGAACTTTGGCTGTCCTGAGAACTGTCTCTAGCTATTTCTGCTGCAATTGTAGTTTCCTGTTCAATTTCTTCATTTAACATTTGCAGATAACTTGAGAATGTACTGCATTGTATGCTGTCTTTGCAAGCATTAAAAGAATCTTCATAGCTTTAAAATTCTCCCAGTAGTTCATCCTCTGTACGCCATGGTTTAAACAACTGTAAAAGAGCCAAGTAGTAAAATTCCTTCTTGTCAGTAGTGTCGCAACTCAGCTTCCTGTGATTTATCAAACTTCCTTTTGTTTGCTTCACCAAACATCCTTCCTCACCAATGACTTTATATTTTCCATTGTTGATGTCTTCTGCGGCTTTCCGTGAATAAATGTAGTTCTGCAGCACTTCATAGAGACACATGTTCTCCAGATGTTGACTTCTCTTGTGAAGGACTGGGTTATTCTTAAGACCCAGCGGTGCCAGGGAACAACACCTGAAACCTTCGTGGGTTACCTGTTCTGGCGTACCAAACACAGAGACACGGGACACTTCCAGCGACGTCAGAGATCAGCGTTTATTACTGCAGGGATACAGAAGTCACAAGAAGTACACAACGTGTAGGTTCTCGGAGACTGCTTCAAATTCGTAGAAGTGGGTCGCTCCTTTTATACACGTTTTTGCCATAGCACAGTATGGCGAACAAAGGTTACAACTCAGTTCCCACAATAAACTTCAAAAGGGTCGCATTCATGTTTCAGGAGGCCGGAACATAATTACAACAGTCCTGCCGGTTCCCAACTGTAAAAACATATTCCCTCCGCAATAAACACATTTCCTCCCAACCATAAACGCATTAAGGAAGGACGAAAAACAGAATGCAGGGAAAGAACGAGGATGCACAACAGGTTAGAAAAGAGTGTTAGGGGCAATAAAGGAAACTCGATAGAGGGATCAAAGACCTCGTGTCTAATGTATGCGTGACTGTAACAATAGACCGGAGCGGCAAGATGGGCCTTGAGCGAGGCCATCTGCCTCACTCGTGTCATTCCCCTCATCGTAAAAGTCACCTCAAAGAAACACGTGTCCTTCGCGCAAGCTTGAGAGTCCCAGGGTCACGAAGCGGACAAAAAGCCCGTTCGCTGGCTACCTGAGGGCAAGAAACAAAATGGACGCTGTATCTAAAATGGAACCCGAGGGTTCGGATGAACGAACCCAAAAATGAGGCGAACCATACGTGGCTGTGTTGCGAAACTTCGTACCCCCACTATACTCGTAATTTGCGGTTCATAGATACCAAACTCGTCCATATTCGTCACCACTCAAAAAAGTGCCGTCCCGTCTTACACGGAACCTCAGACGCTCCTTTTGCCCTCATGTAGGCAAGCACTAGTCAAGATCAGAATCTATATCAATATTCATCAGATCGTTCAGATGCTGCTGGAACATCATTCTATTCACCAACGTCTCCTTGGTAACAGATGGCCGCCTTATACACGTCGCAGCACATAGGCCACATAAGGCAGGACCACACTGTACACAAAGACAACACGTGAATAGAAACGCTACAACAGCCCCTACGATCATTAGAATCTTCCAACCCCAGGTTGACATCAGGCCCCAAAACCATCCTAGGAGCGTCCAATTACCTTCGTCCACGTGTATGGACTCGGAAATCTTGTGCAACTTCGAGATGGCTTGATAAACAGTTGGAGCATTGTCAGGAATAAAAATGCAACAACTTGAATGGATAATTTTACACACACCCCCTCTATCTGCAAGAACGACGTCTAGAACCATACGGTTCTGCAACGTCATGAGTCTATCCGCCTGTAGTTCAGCTGTCAGATTACCAAGGGCATTTGCAGTAATATTAGCAGTCGACTCAACCACACGGGTCAACTGTCTTAGGTTCCTACTATTAACCATAGGTCCCCAAAACGGCAAGAAACCCTTAAAGAAGTCTCCTGCTTCTTGACCAGCAGTATCCTCTTTGCTAATGACGCCTCTCACGACTCTAGTTTTGTGGTAGTCTGAAGCAACTGTGAAGGTCGGAGGTAAGAGATTCGCAATATAACAGGTACCCGAAAAGTCGCGGGGTAACCATGTATATGCGCGCTCATAACACACAAAATAGGTGCCCTTAGCAGTCAGAAAAACAGGGGAGGAGAGCATCGGTAGAACATATGTTTCAGTGCAAGCACTGTTCCCAAGTTGTGCTCTCGGATTTCGACCCAAACCTTGCAAGCAGAAATTACCAAGGTGCGGTACAATCCATATAGGGGACGAGCTCTTAAGCTGTCTATCACCCACTGATGTACTATATTCAGCCTCGCTCAGATCCTTATAAGCCTGCACTTCTTCGTCTGGAATGAGTGATGCATCGAAAACATCTCTGTCCAGATCTGCTATGGCTATCGCCAAAGGCTTGTGGTACGGCCCAGGACCAAAGTTGACAGACCGTGGCTCTCGACTGGGGTAGGAATCTAGTGCACTGCGGAACATAGTTTGGAATGCTCGAGCTGAACCCTGGGAGCTGTATGGAAGGACCAAATACGGAATACCCCTATCCATAGTGTGTGGCATTAACCCACATACCCAACAATTGGTAGTATTCACCACCAACTGATGCTGATGTAGGAGTTGAACAAAGGAATTATTCATGAATTCCGCACGTCTAACCTGCTCATGTTGAGGCAAAGGATGAAAGGAATGTGGGGAGACAGTGGTGAGGGAACTTAGGTTAAGAGAAGAGGTAGGTGAAACAGAAGGCAAGAACAACGATACCCCGAAATACACTCCACCCACCATTAACATAGATACAGTTAGGAACAATAGAAACACCTGAAACAGAAAACATTTTGTTCGTACAACCCTCCATAACTCTGATCTCTGTGCCAACACCCTTTCTTCTTCCATCAGCTTAGAGAATGCCATCCTCTACAAACCGTCCGTGACGTACTTGACGCACTTCGTTCTGAGTAGCGATTATCAATCCCCAGGAGTTCCCAGAGATCGATAAAAGTAACCAACCTAGCGTCAGAAACCTGCTAAACAGAAAAAAGTACCCGCACGGCCCTACGGTAACCCGGATGGCGAGGTTTCCTCAAAACGTTCAAATTTTACTACAAGTCTCTTAGCAGTGGAAAGCACAAAAACTCAAAAAGAAAGGATGTAATTGTCCATAATATGCGTAATGTCAAAACCACTATATTGTCAATTTTTATTAGTCCTTGAAGTCCTTGAACGAAGAAAGTATCGACTTCTTCCAGGTCTAGTTTGCTCTACGAACAATTGTTCAGCTGGCGCAACAGTGTTCAATGAAACAGATGATGAGTCGGACCTTGGGTTCTCTGCTACTGATGACTCCACCTGTGGATCTGGCAATGCCGAATCCTCCTCCACAAGTTGAGCGTCACTAAATGGCACAAAACGCGAAGGAGTCTCAGTTTCTTCGGTCGAAATCCCAGTTCTCACCCAACCGTCGGTTGGTAAGGGGATCGGTACCTTCTTTGTGTGACTGGCATGGACCCAATTCTTCCGGCCCTCCAGTCGAACCGCTGTCCTCGTTGTCAACAAGACTAGGTGGGATCCGACAAATCTTGGCTCCAAGTTACGCTTCCGACCGAAGTTTCGGGTAACAACCCAGTCACCTGGCCGGAGCTGATGTCCAGGACCCTCTGTCTGCGCTGGTAGAGCTTCGAAGACCTGTTGATGAATTAATCGTAGTTTAGTGGTCAAATCGTACAAGTAATCGATCAACATTGGATATTCAAGACTATCAAAAGCCCTAGGTCTCGGGACTCCCCAAATATTTGCAGGGCGACCGAACACAATCTCATATGGGCTGAGCCCTACTCGAGAGTGTACAGTTGCTCTGGTCGATAGGAGAGCCAAAGGCAAGGCGTCAGGCCATGCTAGACCAGTCGTAGCTTGAATCTTAGCGAGTTTCAGCTTCAGGGTACCATTGTACCCTTCGACCAAACCCGCTGCCTGAGGATGGTTGGCACTGTGGAATTTCTGACGAATTCCAAGGCCCTTACACACACTCTGCATTACACTCCCCACAAACTCACTTCCATTATCCGACCATACAATCCGCGGCATTCCATACCTAGGAAAATACTCCTTTAACAGGATTTTTGCTGTGGACAGGGCAGTATTGTCCTTAAGAGGATAGGCCTCGATCCATCTGGAGAACGCGCAAACCACAACCAAAACATACTTCAGGTTATTGCATCTCTCCATATGGATAAAGTCCAACTGGATAACCTCAAAGGGACAAGCAGGAGGAGCGAAATGACCAGGTGGAGTGGGGGTGCCTTTTCCGGGATTGTGCATCAAACACACCATACAATTCTTAACCACCCTTTCGGCACACTTAGCAATACCATCATTCCTCCATACAGGAGACAAGAACTTACATATTCCTTTCGCACTAATATGTGACAACCCATGGGCCATCGTCACAACAGCTAGTACATACGCGTCTGGTAACATCCACCTCTGACATTCCGTCAGGTCAACCCAACATCCATGCATATCCAATTTCCCTGTACTTTCTTTCCACTTGGTCTTTTCAGCTTCAGTAGCTTCATTCTGAATTTCTTTCACACTTTCAACAGTATTTTCACACATACCAGTCTCCGTCGGCCACCTTACTGAACTCGTAACATACATTCGAGTCGCAAGATTCTTAGCCGTTTCCTTAGCAATCTCATCCGCAAATGCATTACCACGACCAACATCATCCGTCACTTTCCGATGTGCACTACATTTGACAATCGCCACTTGTTTAGGCAACGTAAGTGCATCCAAAAGATCATTCACGAGATGCCCGTGTTGGATCTTCGTACCATGCGATGTCATAAATCCTCTTTCTCTCCACAATCTTCCAAAATTGTGCGCAACACCAAACGCATACTGACTATCGGTAAACACATTCACACGCTTCCCTTTCGACAGAACACACGCTCTTGTCAATGCAACTAATTCTGCCGCTTGCGCGGAATTCTGGTTCAATCTCGCAGTTTCCACAATCGTGCTCAACGTCACCACAGCATACGCAGTCGTCACATCGCCATTCAGCAATTTGAAGCAAGAGCCATCCACATACAAAGTACCATCGGGATCTGACAAGGGAGTGTTTTTCAGGTCCACACGACCTTTTGTTTCTTCCTCAGTCCGTAAATAACAATCATGTGGCAGCACATCATCTGATTCCATATTAATCGGCAACAATGTCGCCGGATTCAGTACATTACAACGCTTAATCTGTATATGACTTGCCAAAAGGGTCAGCTCGTACCCGGACAACCTTGCACTCGTCAGATGTTGAGTCTTTGTCCTATTCAAAAGCGTATCAACTGCATGTGGAACCATTACTATGAGCATATTGTCCATGACCAAACCTGCGGACTGCCGAATAGACGCCGCAGCTGCCGCTGTCGCCCTCAAGCAACTTGGCAACGCTCTAGCTACCGGGTCTAAGGTCGAGGAAAAATATGCACACGGACGCTGCTTATCACCAAATTGTTGCGTTAGAACACTCAACGCACAACCGTCCCTCTCATGGACGTATAATGTGAAAGGCTTACTGTAATCAGGAGTACCTAACACAGGAGCCGAACACAGCGCATCACGTAGTTCAGAAAAACTTTTCTGACATTCCTCCGTCCAAGGCAAAGGAGTTGAAACGTCCTTGCACGTGAGGGCTACCAATGGCTTCGCTAACAGTGAAAAGTTCGGGATCCACTGTCTGCAGTATGATGTGATACCTAAAAAGGCACGCACATCTCTCTGAGTTGCTGGCACAGTCATTCGAGCAATTGTTGCAATTCTTTCAGGGGTCAACCTTCTTCCCGCCTTTGACAATAAGTGACCGAGGTAGGTAACTTCTTGACAACAATATTGTAGTTTAGAAGGTGACACTTTATGATGCAAGTCGCAAAGATGCTGTAACAAAGACACTGTAGCAGCTTTACAGAGCTGTTCAGTGTCAGCAGCAATTAACAGATCATCAACGTACTGAATCAAGGCTGCACCAGCCGGTAACACAAATGCATCAAGCTGACTCTTAAGAGCTTGGCTGTAGATTGATGGACTCTCACAGTAGCCCTGTGGAGCGCGTTTGAATCTGAAGCTGCGACCACCTAATGAGAAACCAAACAAGTCTCTGCTTCCCTCAGCAATCGGAATGCTAAAGAACGCATTCTTCAGATCGATCACCGAGAACCACGATGCAGTGACTGGAATCAGAGTCAGTAAAGCTGTAATGTCTGGCACCACAGGAAACTGCGGGACAACGACTTTATTTACCTCCCGTAAGTCAATAACTAAACGATACACGGGAGGCTTGGAGGGATCCGTTCGTTTCAGAATAGGCAACACGGGACTATTGCACACATTACCTCGTGTCTCCTCAATAACATCTTTGCCGATCAGATCGTAAATGATCGCTAACAGTGCCCTTTCACCATCAAGGGAAATACGATACTGAGGTATGCGTGGCAAACGCGCACCAACTTTTAGTTGGACAACATAAGGTGGTATATCCAACAGGCCCACATCATTGGGACCTGTCGCCCACAAGGAGTCTGGGAGAGATCTCAATTCCGATGGGAACTTATCGATCGATAAATACATGGGGGAAATCACGCTCTTACCTAACGTAAGCTCCACACCCGTAGGAGAACAGTACAAAGTCGCATGTAACCTTTTCAACAAATCTAAACCCAAAAGATTCTCACCACAACCAGTAGTCAAAATCAAAGGAGCTTTCAGCTCATGAGTCCCAATTGTAAGGGGCAAAGGGCTAGAGACCGGATTGCTAACGGGGGCGCCAGAAAATCCAACGGAAACATTCGTTAAGCCAGACAAAGGCGCGCCAGGGAGTTTGGAATGCATGATGGAACTTTTTGCTGCACCAGTGTCCAACAGAAAAGGCTCAACAACGCCCAAAGTGGCTACTGCAACATAAGGCCCTCTCTGATCAACCGGAACTGATACTTCTCCCTTCCTTTGTCTATGGCTGTCCTAGTAGATACCATCCGCATCACCATCACATTCAACATAACAATCATCCACATGATACTGTGCAGACCGGCCGGACGACGGTTCGCGCCGATCGAAGCAATTTTGCGAATCCGACGACGTCGCAAAACGTTCGGCCTGATTCTGGGTAACTCCGCGACCTCTACCACGAGAAACCTGTTGAGAACCACTACGTCCTCCTCGAGCCGACACGCCATTAGTCCTATCACGAAGAACCGGACAGTCAAACTTCAGATGGCCTTCCCCACGACAATACGCGCACTGATTATATCCCAGCACAAAACGAGGCGCAGGCGAAGCATTGCGCGACTGTGATTTAGAGAACTGTGATTGCGATCTGTTTGGCTGCTGTGTATCACTGAAATTCGAACGCGGTGGGTAGGCTTGCTGCAACAAGACCTTAGTTTTGAGATCCTTAGTTTTCTTTTCTGCACGCTCATTTTCCTCTTTTTCTCTATTCTCGTAATATTGGGCCGTAGCCAATATTTGGGCAGTGGTAGAAACAGCCCACGCACTCTCTGAATTCTTCAACTTGTTGCCAAGGTCGGGCGACAAATTTGATACAAACTTATCAACGAACAGCCGCTGACCACCCTCGGAACCCATGTCCTGACCACTATGATCAATGAACGCTTCCTCAAATCTCGTAAAGAAATCAGAAACACTTTCATCCCTCTTTTGCCTGCACGCTGATAATTTGTCCCAATTGACGCGCATCGCTGGCATAAGCGTCTTCATGAGGGTAATTATCCTCTGGGACAAAGCCACAATAACCTGTTCAGGTTTAGCCCCACCAACCTGCCGGGCATCTGCCGCTGTAAGGGCAGCCCAGTCACCGCCTAACTCGGCTACATGATTCTCGTGACAAATTTTCGCCCAAATCGGCTGAGGCACCACATTGCCGAACAACATATCAATATCGGCTAGGTTCATAACAGTAGCATCCACCAATTGGGACAACTCCTTATAGTAACCCGCAGGATTCTTACGGGGGTCAGGTAAGGATTGCTTCACTTGCAACACTTCCGATCGTTTCCAAGGGAGATGTATCCACACTCTCTGGAAGTGGCCTGGGACAGCAGGGACAGCAGCAGGATCACCTGGCATCCATACCGGGGGAACTTCCCGCATAGGATATTGACCAGGTTGTGCCATCCATTCCGCGGTCGCGTCCTTAAATAGTGCACGTGGTTGCACTGTACATCGAAAGGATAACAAACGCTCTAAAGCTTCTCGAACCTTATCACCTACAATGACACCCGTGGCAACCCGAAGCTGTAGCTCGGAAACCTCAGGCGGTATATCATCAGCTACATCATCATCTCACTCCTCTTTCAATGACTTACACAATTCCTCGAACACGAATCGTTGCGTGGGCACATTAAACTGAGAAAACGTTTCAAACACTACACGTGAGGTGTATTTAACAGGGTTACGAATCCATCTACGTGCCGTTTTCACCAACGATTCTCGTTCCCTATCATCAGGAAGCTGGCTGCGTCTTTGAGCAACATCTGAAAGAGTCGAGCCAAGTATCGGCCCAAAGAGCGGAGAATAAAGAGAAGCAACAGCAGTCAAGAGACGACTACGAACAGAAGGAGAAGAGGACGAAGATGCAGGCGTGGCCGCCATAGGGGTGGAAACAGTAGAAGCAGACGCAGCAGCAGGAGTAGCGGGAACAACAGGCTGAGGAGGGACTTGGAGAGGCGCAATAGGGAGAGAAGCCGGAACAAGAGGATGTACGATCTGTGGCCCAAGGGGATTCGGGAGTACGGGAGGAACGACGGGCTGACCAGCAGCCGCCAAAGCAGCGGGTTGAGGAAGAGGTGGATGAACGGGACCCATAACACCAGGAGCATAGGGAGGTGGCGATTTCATCAGATAAGACAAAAGCGAATCTTCCACCGATTCTTCTCCTGTCTTATCGATCGTAGAAGGTAGCGTCGGATAACATTTGTCCACTGCCATATGGTGAAGCCGAGCACTAACTTCCTGCTCTTTCTCATCTTTGTCTAACTGATATTGTTCCGCATTGCGCATTACCGTAATGACACCTTCTCGTTTATTTTTCTTATTCTGTTTGATTTCTTTCTGCTTGGCCTCTTTCCGCCATAACCGGAAGGAATCAAACATGGCCGGCCTAGCTTTCTTTTTAAATAATTTAGCTTCCAAGTTATCTAAAATGGCAGTCTCGAAACTACCATGAGGTGGCCAACTAAGGACGCCATCCTTTTTAGTATAACGAACCCAATATTCATTATATACGATAGGACCCACGCCATGGCGACTATAGAGCTCGTAAAGCGGAGTTCCAGCCGGAGGTATCGGACATGAATCCTCCAGCCGGGAATCCATGCTGCAACATTTAAGGAACCCAAACAAAGTACTACGGCCAGGCATCGTGCACACTAGCCAAATATACAAACTTCAAGGGCTATCGAATTACGATGTCCTCGCAAAAATGCAAGACCCTCGGTTTTTGGCAATTGCAATCGTCAAATAAAACCCAACAACTAAGAACCACGAATGCTATGGAACCATGCAAACAACAAAGCAATACTGGGAGCGACCCACAAATACTTAACTGAGAGAGCAATGGCGTCACCAGGAAGGCCCGTTGATCGTCTCGCCGTACAAAGGACTACGCCAGGCGCCAAAACAGGTCGACAGTCAGGGCATCGGTCCGTCGCAGCCGTCAGGAGGCGGGGATCTTCGCGGGAAAAGACGTCGGGCCACTTATTTCGACAACTGGATCGATGAAGCGGGGTGCACCTTCCCTCGGAGATTTCACACGAAGTTCCTCACGATCGTCGGGCTTGGACCGGTACCGTTGATGTCGCCCCACGTTGGGCGCCAACTGAAGGACTGGGTTATTCTTAAGACCCAGCGGTGCCAGGGAACAACACCTGAAACCTTCGTGGGTTACCTGTTCTGGCGTACCAAACACAGAGACACGGGACACTTCCAGCGACGTCAGAGATCAGCGTTTATTACTGCAGGGATACAGAAGTCACAAGAAGTACACAACGTGTAGGTTCTCGGAGACTGCTTCAAATTCGTAGAAGTGGGTCGCTCCTTTTATACACGTTTTTGCCATAGCACAGTATGGCGAACAAAGGTTACAACTCAGTTCCCACAATAAACTTCAAAAGGGTCGCATTCATGTTTCAGGAGGCCGGAACATAATTACAACAGTCCTGCCGGTTCCCAACTGTAAAAACATATTCCCTCCGCAATAAACACATTTCCTCCCAACCATAAACGCATTAAGGAAGGACGAAAAACAGAATGCAGGGAAAGAACGAGGATGCACAACAGGTTAGAAAAGAGTGTTAGGGGCAATAAAGGAAACTCGATAGAGGGATCAAAGACCTCGTGTCTAATGTATGCGTGACTGTAACAATAGACCGGAGCGGCAAGATGGGCCTTGAGCGGGGCCATCTGCCTCACTCGTGTCATTCCCCTCATCGTAAAAGTCACCTCAAAGAAACACGTGTCCTTCGCGCAAGCTTGAGAGTCCCAGGGTCACGAAGCGGACAAAAAGCCCGTTCGCTGGCTACCTGAGGGCAAGAAACAAAATGGACGCTGTATCTAAAATGGAACCCGAGGGTTCGGATGAACGAACACAAAAATGAGGCGAACCATACGTGGCTGTGTTGCGAAACTTCGTACACCCACTATACTCGTCATTTGCGGTTCATAGATACCAAACTCGTCCATATTCGTCACCACTCAAAAAAGTGCCGTCCCGTCTTACACGGAACCTCACTTGGGATAATATGTGTCCAACATGTTTGATTTCAAAATATCTGTACTTTCTGGGTCATTCTCGGCCAAATATTCAATTTCTCCAACAGATTTTAGTACCCGATTTCTCATTGCTGCAAGGCCTAAACTTGCCCAAATTATTCTTCTTGACTTCGAGTAGAGACTTGCAGAAGATAACCTATCTGAACATTCGTAGGATCCAATTTCTCGATGCGATAACATCTTCAAACTGAAACTGTACAGCTTCTTACTGACAGTCTTCTCGTGAGAAATCTCTTCCCACATTTCCTTCAATTCGGTTTTTTCTGATTTTGTAATGTAAGATGTTACATATCGAGCAACAGCAATGGAATTGTCAGCTACATACTGTATATCCATGTTAGCGTTCCACATGGATAAAATGACTGGGTTGTAGTCATTTATATTTTTTGATTCTTCTTTTCTTTTAAGGTTGTAGGTATTCTTAGGTGATTTTCTTGTGATAGTATGTCTCACAGCTGACATAAAACTGTTTACTCTTCCATTTGAAAGAACAGGTCTAGGAAATCCAAATCGACATTTAGTGTAGTATTTATCTTTGCTCTTGTATTTCCGTCGACAGTATTTTCCACACCGATGACTTTGGAAACGTAAAACTTGCTCCTTTAACTTTTTCTCTTCTGTGCTTTTTGGTATAGCACATGTTGCATATTCTTCAATGTAAGATAACACTGCTTCATCAGTATCTGTTCCAAACTTTGGGGCATCCTTGATCCACAACAGCATATGAATATAAGGAGCACCTCTTGCCTGGTACTCTTTTCTCCAAAAGAAATCTACTACTTCTCCAAGAGGTGGATTTTTTTTATTGCAGATGAAGGACATCATAGCCTCAAATCTATGATTGAAATATCTGCAAACATTAACCAGATCCAATGAGCACAGTTCTCCTGCTGTCTTGTATTCGATGTTTTTAATGTTTGAATTTGCCTCTCGTAGAAAATCCAGTAAATCATCCCAAGCGTACTCCGCACAGCTTAGGGTAACGAACCATGTTGGTGTTCCTAAATTCCGTAACATGCATTTTAATTCACCATGGCGTCGGTACCAATATTCATTTGTCCCACGCTGACAAGCCATCAGATTGATCAGTTGTGTTTCCAAATGATCATCTCGGTGCTGCACTTTCTCCATAAAATCCTTAGCAGACACATTTTGTAAATGTACTCCACTTTTTAAAATGTGATTTACTGCATAAGACAGTGCAGACAAGTCGCTTTCAAATAAAAGATGGAACAAATAAGGAATACTTTGTCGAAATCTGGGATCTTCAGCATATAGTCTTGTAGTCCGATACTCAGAAGCTGGAATCTGTTCCGGACGTTCATCGTATCGTCCTCCTTTTCCTTTAGGATACAGCTGGGGAAAACATCGAGCTTCCAAGCTCTCCTCCCATACACTCACGGGACTTCCTTTTGCTTTCTTCATCTGAAAGAGATCAATATTGTCTCCCATAACTTCTTTTGAATGAAGAGGATGTATGCTAAAATGTTCATAAATTTCTTCTTCCTTTGACTTGTCCACTTTTTCAATTTGTCCAGTTGGTGTTTCTGTGTCTTCTTGTAAATCTTCTTCTTCTTCTTCTTCTATATAAATTGATTCATACCATTTGTTATTCTTTTTCAAATACAAATTTGCTCTTTGTACTTTCCGTACATCTACCAGCTCCTGCCAAATCTTCTTATTCTTTGTAGGTACACCATTAACCAGAATAATTAATGGTTCAGTTTCCAAAGTATCCGCATCAATAGTTTCCATATTTTTTTTCAAATCCAAGGGCAAATACACCACTCTACCTTTTAAACCTCTCAGTAAATCAGAAGGAGGTAATTTGCCAGTTTTGGGCTCCATACGTACTATGGTCTGGAACGGATGAACACATTGAATGAGTATAGACTCATATGTGTTTAATTCAGAAAGTTCAGCAGGAATAGCATCCAATTCTAAATTATTATGTACTGCTCTGGTCGGCATTCTATTTTCCTCTAACTTGTTGTAACAGTATTTACAAATACGCTGTACTTCACCCAATTCAAAACAATTTTCAAGAAATATATATGTGGCAAAATCCTTCCACTTATAATTATCTTCATTTTCACTCTTTCTGTAGAGATCAACATACCTGGTTTGTTTTCTATAATGAGTTCTGCGGCAACAAATACAAGTAATATTTGGTCTTTCATTAGATATTATTGCAAATTTTGTTATGTGATCATTAAATGTCTTACTTACAGAGGGTTCTACATTCTCTTCCACTTCTTCCTCACTTACTGTGTCCTTCTCTGCACTGTTTTGTTCAGGACCAAAGTAACAAAACTGAATTTCATCAACAACCTTCTCTACATCTGATACAGTTCCACGGAACAGAGCCCTATTCAATTCATCTAACTTTATTGCTGGACTTTTAGCAAAATACAACCGTCTCACAAACTTTCTCATTTCAGTATGATGAACAGCCAACATCCTAAAATGATGGAAAACACTATTACACACTTTCCTAGATAGACAAGCCAGAGAATGACCCTGCGAACCAGTATTCTCTCTCACTCTCCACGGATCTAGACTTTGAAGCACCTTAATCTTCTGTTTTATACTTTTTTTACTAAATTCTCTTAGAAACTCACGAAATTTGTCAATAGATTCCTGACGCACAGTGCAAATACTACTACAATTCCAAGTGTACACTGGGGCTTTAGGACGTCTCCCCATAGCCTCATCCGCCATCACTTGTACCTCATCTCTTGGAACCATTATCTCCTTCTCCATTATGCAACCATTTTTTACTTCGTAAGCACGACCTCTGGTGTCAACTGCATGCAGCAAACTATTACTTTGAAAATAGCTCTCTTCATTAAAAAAAGGTTCACTACTTGAACTATGCATCCACTTTCCTAAAAACACTTTACAAAAGTTTGTTCTGTTCACTACTCTTTTCCTTTTGCTATGTGATTTCAGTACATTAACCATTTTGTCTAATGTACGCATCCTATTCAAAATTAAAATGAATAGTTTCCTTTTTAATTCTAATGCCTTTGCTGCAATGGCTTCAATTTCTTTTTTTCTTTTATAAAACTTACTCTTTTGCTTATATTTCTTCACATCCTTTATCAAATTGGACATAACTCTTCTCTGAAAGATTTTTCTACGTATCTCTTTAAACGCTGTTTTTCTATTTATGTAAATCTTTTCAGTTGCAGAAGGTATATTTGCATTAACTAAATTCTCAATTTTTTCCTGTCCTTTTCTTTTCATTACATTCTTTCCAGTACTGACATTTTGTACATTTTTCATTCTTTTGAATATATTTTTTAGAAATTGTTTTTTCTGCTTACCAGAAGATTTTTTCTTTTTCCCAACATGAGCATCTTCTACTAACTTTGGTCCTCCAGTTGTCTTCAAATATAGGTTTTTTTGTGAGTTTTTTGAACTCTGGATTTTGTAGGCATCTTAAATTTTGTTCACTGCTCTTCAGCAATACCTGAAAAAAACTAAAAAAAAATTCCTTTATTTTATTTAAATATATTACTACATTTCTTTTCACAATAGTCACAAAACGAAATTTCTTTGCCAATTTGAATGCACACTTACTGCTCTTTTTTTTTGGCAAGTGATAATCACTTTTACAGACTGACACATTATGAATCCACTTTTCAGATTTTTTTAAAAAGCCCATGTCCAGACTGCTTTTTCAGACCACCACCATGTGTATCCTGGGTGACTGCCTACACTCCAGCAAGGGCAACCAGCCTTAGTGATGCTGAATGTCTTTGCATTACAGACTGAAACCTCAAAACCCACTCGCTTGTAAATACTGTGCATGATTATACATGGAAAGGAGCTGGGTGTGTGCTAAGAGTCTGCTTCTGCACCAAAAAATCGCTCCCCCTTTTTCCTACTAATGCAACTGTGAAATCACCAGAGCAAAACGCAATAAATCTCTGCCTGTAATTCCTATTTGCACACAGAGTCATGTTTTCACATTAGTCACAAAACGAAATTTCTTTGCCAATTTGAATGCACACTTACTGCTCTTTTTTTTTGGCAAGTGTTAATCACTTTTACAGACTGACACATTATGAATCCACTTTTCAGATTTTTAAAAAAGCCCATGTCCAGACTGCTTTTTCAGACCACCACCATGTGTATCCTGGGTGACTGCCTACACTCCAGCAAGGGCAACCAGCCTTAGTGATGCTGAATGTCTTTGCATTACAGACTGAAACCTCAAAACCCACTCGCTTGTAAATACTGTGCATGATTATACATGGAAAGGAGCTGGGTGTGTGCTAAGAGTCTGCTTCTGCACCAAAAAATCGCTCCCCCTTTTTCCTACTAATGCAACTGTGAAATCACCAGAGCAAAACGCAATAAATCTCTGCGTGTAACTCCTATTTGCACACAGAGTCATGTTTTCACATTAGTCACAAAACGAAATTTCTTTGCCAATTTGAATGCACACTTACTGCTCTTTTTTTTTGGCAAGTGATAATCACTTTTACAGACTGACACATTATGAATCCACTTTTCAGATTTTTAAAAAAGCCCATGTCCAGACTGCTTTTTCAGACCACCACCATGTGTATCCTGGGTGACTGCCTACACTCCAGCAAGGGCAACCAGCCTTAGTGATGCTGAATGTCTTTGCATTACAGACTGAAACCTCAAAACCCACTCGCTTGTAAATACTGTGCATGATTATACATGGAAAGGAGCTGGGTGTGTGCTAAGAGTCTGCTTCTGCACCAAAAAATCGCTCCCCCTTTTTCCTACTAATGCAACTGTGAAATCACCAGAGCAAAACGCAATAAATCTCTGCCTGTAATTCCTATTTGCACACAGAGTCATGTTTTCACATTAGTCACAAAACGAAATTTCTTTGCCAATTTGAATGCACACTTACTGCTCTTTTTTTTTGGCAAGTGATAATCACTTTTACAGACTGACACATTATGAATCCACTTTTCAGATTTTTTTAAATGCGCATGTCCAGACTGCTTTTTCAGACCACCACCATGTGTATCCTGGGTGACTGCCTACACTCCAGCAAGGGCAACCAGCCTTAGTGATGCTGAATGTCTTTGCATTACAGACTGAAACCTCAAAACCCACTCGCTTGTAAATACTGTGCATGATTATACATGGAAAGGAGCTGGGTGTGTGCTAAGAGTCTGCTTCTGCACCAAAAAATCGCTCCCCCTTTTTCCTACTAATGCAACTGTGAAATCACCAGAGCAAAACGCAATAAATCTCTGCCTGTAATTCCTATTTGCACACAGAGTCATGTTTTCACATTAGTCACAAAACGAAATTTCTTTGCCAATTTGAATGCACACTTACTGCTCTTTTTTTTTGGCAAGTGATAATCACTTTTACAGACTGACACATTATGAATCCACTTTTCAGATTTTTTTAAAAAGCCCATGTCCAGACTGCTTTTTCAGACCACCACCATGTGTATCCTGGGTGACTGCCTACACTCCAGCAAGGGCAACCAGCCTTAGTGATGCTGAATGTCTTTGCATTACAGACTGAAACCTCAAAACCCACTCGCTTGTAAATACTGTGCATGATTATACATGGAAATGAGCTGGGTGTGTGCTAAGAGTCTGCTTCTGCACCAAAAAATCGCTCCCCCTTTTTCCTACTAATGCAAATATAAAATTACCAGAGTTGTACACAATAAATCTCTGCCTATATTTCCCAACATGTGTAACCTGGGTGATTGCCTACATTCCACCAAGGGCAACCAGCCTTAGTGATGCTGAATGTATTTGCATTACTGAGTCCAACCTCAAACCCTTAAACTATTCATTTTTTATACCAATACACCTTAATTTATCGTGAAAACATAGTCCATATTATTTTACATGTTCCTCACATTTAAATTTCTCCCAAAACAGAAAATAATAAACGCAACTTCAACAAAAAGAATTACATTTCTATTTTTCATTTCTTAATTTACCATATACATCCCCTCTCAAACTCTAAACTCACCTTTTAAATTAGTTAGTTGTGAAAGAAATGTGGCACTCAAACAGCAGATTATCAGAGCCAGGATCTCTGTTCTCTACACCTCTCTCCTCTCAGCAGAACCAGATAATGGCAAACTTTCCCTCTATTTTTCCACACATATACATGTAAGTTTCAAATCTCAGTGCTTCCCCCTTTTTTTCAAATGTAATCACACATTTCTATTGGTTGAAAACCAACCCTTTTCCAAAAGTACCCTGCCCCCAACTTGACTTCTGCCTAGTACCCTTCCCCCAACTTGACTTCTGCCTGCTACCATAGCAACAGCTCATGGAACACTGCTGTGTGGAGTTAGGTCAGAAGTTCGCCACACAATGTTTCAATTCCACAGAGCAAGAGTGCTTGACTTTTCAAACCTAACAGCAAATCCATAGTACTGTTCTTTGGTAACACATTTTTTTGTACCAATACAAAACATGCTTCTATTAATTTACACATACAGCCTAGTTTTTATTCTAGAATGGTATGAAACAGCCAATCAGTTCTTTTTGTTTTGAAAAAAATATGTATGCCTCCATTTCCAAACTGTCTTTCTTTTCATATTGCCATTCTACTGAATGACACCTCCTGAGTGCATCCAGTTCTCCTTTGAAGATGTTCACAGTGTGGATTGTAGGGCACAGCTATGTCTTCTGGAGTGAAAAGTTTGCAGAGAAAACAGGTATGGTGAGAGACCTTGCTTTGCCAAATGTAGACATTAAATGGATTGGTCAGAGAGGGTTAAAGTGGCACCAATTGATGCCATTGGTGAAATCCTTCATGCAAATCCAACACCCTGACCTCATAATAGTGCACTGTGGTGGCAATGACCTAGGCACTTTGACTGGGGTAGGTCTGGAAATGCTTATGAAGGACACCTTTGCACAACTGTTTTCACTTTTCCCTAAAACTGCCTTTGTGTTTTCTAACATATGCCAAAGGCAAAAATGGAACTGGTCCAATCATTTCTGTCCGCAGATTGACAAAGCAAGAAAGCACGTCAACAAATCTGTTTCTGCTTTCCTCCGTGACTATGGTATGGGTTCCATTTACCACAACAACTTGCGTTACGACATGCAAGACATTTATAGAGGAGATGGTGTGCACTTCAATGATGAAGGGAACAGAGTCTTCCTCTTGAACCGTAGACTCTGCATCGGTACTTACTTGTAGGTACCACAAAAAAATCACTTAATAAACACAACGGCTCTTTTTAGAGCCCCCTAATATCTAAACACTTAAATCTGAATTTCATTTTTTTTTTTTTTTTTTTTTTACCGTACGTTTACCGTAAGCTTACCGTACGCGTACCCCGTGATTTTTTTTAAAATCGATAAATGTTTCCTTTGTACTTTTCTGTCCTTCTTTTACCCCCTTACAAATGTTAGGGGGTCTGTAACTCTCTCCCTTGCCCCCTTTTCAAGATATCACTCTTTTTTACTGGAGTGAAATACACAAAATGGCGGCCGCCGCTTCCTGGTTTCGGCCGATTCGAATGTTTACTAAAATCTAACAGCCAATCAGAATCTCGCTCGCGCACGCCACCGTACGCGTACGGTAAGCTTACGGTAAGCGCACCGTCAGCTGGCTCAGATATATATATTGATTTAAAGGCTATTTTCTCAGAATCTACTGAACAGATTTACACCAAACCTACAAAAGGCACTTCCTTGACCTGAGGACTACCTCTCTGCCAAATTTCTAGTAATTCTGTTCAGCCGTTCGGGCTGTAGCCCTGTCTAAAGGTCCTATGGAAAAATGCATGGGAAAAACGCGTTTTGGGACCCCCCTTTTATCTCAGCCCCCGCTTGACGAATCCCCCCGAGACTTTCAGGGTAGGAGCGGAGCATAGCGCCCCACCTATTTTGAGAAATTCACGAGGATTCGTCGACCGGCGCCAAAGTTATTCCAAATAGAATGTTGCGGATTTCCTATGGAAACAGGGTCCTAACTATAACTACTACTGGCGACCGCCAGTAGGTAATATATATATATATATATATATATATATATATATATATATATATATATATATATATATATATATTATCTACTGGCAGTCGCCAGTAGATAGTTATAGTTAGGACCGTGTTTCCATAGGAAATCTCAAAATTCTATTTTCAATAACTTTGGCACCGGTTGACGAATCCTCGCGAAATTTTCAAAACTAGTGGGGCGCTCTGCTCAGCTCCTACCCTGAAACTCTCGGGGGGATTCATCAAGCGGGGGCTGAGAAAAAAGGGGGGTCCCAAAACACATTTTCCCCATGTTATGTTATGTTATGTTAAGTTGATTTATTGTGCGCACATCTACTCCAGCGAAGGAGCGTCCCGGCGCAAAGACAAGGAGGAACACAACACAGCAAAAAATGACGCCCAAAATAGACAACTAAAAAAGAAAAGTCTTAATCGCTCTGCGGAAGGAAAGCAGATCGTCTAACTGCCGGATTTCAACTGGGAGGGTGTTCCAAATTAGTGCAGCTTTCACGCTGAAGGAACGACCCCCCATCCAACAGAGTCTAAATCTAGGGACCACAGCGAGGGCCTGGCCCTGAGAACGGAGGCTACGAGTGGGAACATAAAAGGAGATAAGATTGGACAAAATTTCGGGGCCGATACCTCTAAGTATCTTAAAAGCCAAGCAGAGGACCTTGAAAAGAATACGCTTCCTTACAGGGAGCCAGTGAAAGGATCGGAGGATATTCGCCACCGGGCAAAATCTGGGCAGGCCAACAATTGCTCTAGCCGCCGTATTTTGAACCCGCTGAAGGCGAGTTAGCTCAGCCTGATTCGCCCCAACCAGAAGAGAGCTAGCGTAGTCCAGGCGAGAGATGATAGTAGCCTGGACTACAAGCTGTCTGGTAGGGGCATCGAAGTATTTGAGGACTGGTCTAAGACCTCTTAATAGGCCGAAACAACAAGCAGCTGTTTTTTTTGTATGTCCTGCGAAGGAAAGGCCGGCGTCCAACCAGACCCCCAGATTTTTCACCTCCGACACAGGGGTCGGAGTGGGGCCCAGCTCAGAAGGCCACCACTGATCCCCCCAAAGCTCTACTCCCTTCCCGACAACCATCACCTCTGTTTTTGTGGCATTAAGCTGGAGACAGTTTTCTGTCAGCCAGCAAGCCACCGCCTTCAATCCGGACTGAAACCTAGGGGCGTCTAGGTGGACATCTCCGCTAAGAGTAACCGCCAGCTGAGTGTCATCGGCATATGAGACCAAAGTAAGGCCCCACTGCCTCGCGACCTCAGCCAGCGGTCTCACGTAAAGGTTGAACAACGTGAGGCTTAGCGAAGACCCTTGCGGAACCCCCATGGCCAGAGGCTGAAAACTGGACGAGAAGGGAGGAATGGCCACACAGAAGGAGCGATTGTCCAGGAAGGAGCGGAACCACTGCAACGCCAGACCCCGAACACCAATCTCCTCTAGCCGATGCAGGAGGATGCCATGGGATACAGTGTCGAAGGCGGCGCTGAGATCTAACAATATCAGCGCCGCTGTCTGACCCGCATCCAACCTAGCACGCAGATATTCCACCATTGGGAGGAGAGCGGTCTCCGTGCTGTGCCCAGCACGAAAACCGTTCTGTGTGGGATCAAGGGCATTGGTCCGGGCTAGATGGTCCGACAGGGCCAGATTGACATGGGCCTCTGTCAACTTTGCCGGCCACGGTAGCAGCGAGATGGGGCGGAAGCTTTCAGGCTTAGACGGGTCTAAGGAGGGTTTTTTAATAATCGGAGACACTACCGCCTGCTTCCATTTAGTTGGAACTACCCCCGACTCCAGGGAGAGGTTGACAAGGGAGCGCACCACAGGGCGCCCCAAAAAGGCCTGGTCTCGAAAGAGAGCAGGCTTTACCGGATCAGATGGAGATCCTGATTTAACTTGCAAAGCAAGTTTGTCAAACCCATCAGAGGTGAGGGGGGGGAATGAAGGCAGGGTGAGCTGACATGATGTCTCGATAGAACTTTCCAGCGGAGCCCCAATACTAGGGAAGGCCCGATAGATGGCTTGGACCTTTCCCAGGAAATAAGAGGCTAGGGCTTCACAATGGGAGACCGAGCTCTCAGCTAAAGGAATAGTCCGTTTGGCCATAAGATCTTTAACCATGCATTTTCCCATAGGACCTTTAGTCGAAGGCTGAACAGAATTACTTGAAATTTGGCAAAGAGGTAGTCCTCAGGTCAGGGATGTGCCTTTTGCATATATGGAGTCAATCTGTTCAGTAGTTCCTAAGAAAATTGCAGTTAAAGTACATAAATATCTATAGCCGCACACCGTGCGCGCACCGTGCCCGTACCCTAACGTGCGCGAGCGTAATTCTGATTGGAGGTTACATGTCAGTTAACGTTCAAATCGGTCGAAATCAAGAAGTGTCGGCCGCCATTTTGTTTGTTTTGAGTGCGAGAGTGAAAAAGGAAGGTGGCGAACATGAAAAGGGGGCAGAGTGGAGAGTTCCTGACCCCCTAGCCTTTGTCAGGGGGTCCCTGAAGGACCCCGAAGGCAAAAAAAAACATTTACATTTTTTTTTTAAATCGCGAGGTGCGCGCACGGTGAAAAACCATAAACAAAAAAAAATACGTAGTTTATTGGAAAATAAATATATAAAAAATATAATAATAAATACATAACTTAGCATTTAAAAAACCGTCACTCTATCAAAAGTATGATGTCATCAGTGATGTCATGAGTGATGCCACTGACCATGTCATGAGTGATATAATATGTGACGTCATGAGCAGTGGATTGCGGGCGCGCAAGTTATAGTTATCTGAACTAACTATAACGGGGGAATTTCATTGTTTTTTTACGAGTGAAATGTCCACCTAACTATAACATGTGTGAAACCTATGGTTTTTTCAGTGAATTTGCAAGGTTTTTTAAATGCTAATTGCTAACTATAACGTGTGTGAAACCTATGGTGTTTTCAGTGAATTTGCAAGGTTTTTTAAATGCTAATTTCTAACTATAAAGTGTGTGAAACCTATGTTTTTTTTAGTAAATTTGTAAGGTTTTTTAAATGTTAATTTATGTATGTATTATTATATTTTTTATATATTAATTTTACAATAAACTACCTATGTATATAGTTATAGATTGACTGTATCCTGTAATATGGAATGGCTCAGCTCTTTTTTTTTTTTATTTGGATAAAGTTGAACAGCATAGTTAAGATCTTCTATAAATTATAAACAGTTTAAAATGTTATTTATTTTTTTTAAGGGTTTTTCACGGTGCGCGCACCGTGCGCGCACTGGCAATTTTTTTTATTAACGGAAATGGTTTTTTTTGATTTACGAGGTCCTTTAGGGACCCCCTGAGAAGGTCTAGGGGGTCAGGGAGTGTCTTCCCTGCCTCCTTTTCATGTTTTAGAAATCGGGTTAAAAGTAATTCATTTCTAATGCGTGCGTGCACCGTCCGCGCATGCGTGCGAGCACCGTGCGCGCACCAGCAATTTTTTTTATTAAAGGAAATGTTTTTTTTTTATTTACGAGGTCCTTTTAGGACCCCCTGAGAAGGTCTAGGGGGTCAGGGAGTGTCTTCCCTGCCTCCTTTTCATGTTTTAGAAATCGGGTTAAAAGTAATTAATTTCTGATCCGTGTGCGTGAACCGTGCGCGTATGCGTGCAAGCACCGTGCGCGCATGCGTGCGAGCACCGTGCGCGCATGGTGCGCGCATACGTGCAAGCAACGTGCGCGCACGGCAAGTCATGTGATTACGAAACAACACTTTTCATTGGTTCATAGTAGTTTCTGGTCCAGAATCTTCAAACACCACACCCACTCCCCTCACTATTTCTTCTTATTTCCTGGGAGAAGGAGCTGAACAGCTACTCTAGTAAAATCTTACTGGAAAATGGCAGAACAGCAGTCAACTTCTGGGAGTGAGGAGGAGACCTTTGTGGAACCACCAAGGAAGAGCAAACAAAAACACTCTTTCATCTGGAATTACTTCACCTTTCCAGAGGGCCAAAAGAAGGTGAATGCGCCGAAGGTGACATGCACTATTTGCGGAAGTGTCTTATCTAGAGGAGATCCCAGCAAGAAATACTCCTTTAGTATTTATTCGATGCTGAGACACTTCAAAACAGTGCATCCAGTACACTATGCTCGAGAAACAACTAGAGCCCTAAGAACCAACCCTCCACCTGCTCAGCCGAGCACATCATCTCGGCCGCAGATTCACCATGTACCAGGCCACTGGACATCCGCACCCTTTCCCAGAAGGTGCACATACATTGCAATGTGTGCAATGCTGTTATTTGCTACGGTGAGAGCAGTATAAACTTGATTGAAAACAGAATACAGCAGCACACATGCTCCAGCCCATAATGTTTTTACATTTTTTTTTTTTGTTCCTGTTGAACAGTTTTTCATTACCAGTTTTTTTTTGGTGCTCTAAAAAAATAAAAAAAATAATACAAAATTGTTAAAATACTAAAAAAAAAATACATAACAAAAAAGACAAAAAAACAGTTCTTTTCAGAACTCACTTCACTTCTCCAAAAAGAGCTATATTCCTAATATACTGTGTTGTAATTTTATTGAATGAATGTGTAGTGTATACATGAATGATTAAAATGATTGAAATGACTGAGTGAAGAGGAGGAAAGGACAGACAGAATGAGTGAGAAAAGGAAAGTATGATCAGTCATGAAAGGGAAGTGAAAGACTGACTGCAACAAAATGACTAAGGGTAGAGGATACAGGTAAGAAGAGTGAATGAGTAATGGAATGGCAGTGAGTAATGGAGAGTGATGGAGGGGGAGTGAGAAAAGGGGAGTAAGGGACGGAGATAGGAATAGGGAGTAACAGATGAAGTACAGCAGGGTAAAGGGATTGAAAGTAAGAGAAGTGGAGTGATGGTGAGATAAGGGGTATGAGGATTAGAAAAGGGGGTAAGGGAAAGTGAGAGATGGGGAGTGAGGGGATGGAGGGATTTAGGAAACTGGAGTGAGAGAAAGGGAGTCAGGATTTTAATGAGCAAAGGAGAGTGAGGGAGAGTGAAGGAAAGAATGCGAAAAGATGAAGGGGTGTGAGATACAGACAGGAGGAAGTGAAGTAGGAGAATAGGAGTGACTATGAGTAAAGGATAGTGACAGTTAGGGAAGGTGAGGGAAGGAGAATGACGGAGAAGGTTAAAAAATTAACATAGATGGAAAATGAGTGATGGAGAGAGGAGGAGTGGTAGAAACAGAGATGGTAAGGAAATTAAGGGTAAGACAGACAAAGGGAGAGAGACAGAAACAGAGACAGAGAGCAAGGAACTGAGATGGAATAAGGCAGTTAGAATGACTGAGACATATGGAGACAGGGAGAGAAACATGGTTGAAAAAATAGTGATGGAGGCAGTAAACCTAGGGGAGTAGTAGAGAAGGAGTGAGGGAGTTACGAAAGAGCAGTAAAGGAAGAGGAGAGAGGGAAGGGGAATGAGAAAAGCAGAGAGAGGAGAAGTGAAGAAAAGGGAGCATGAAAGTGAAGGGGTGAGAAATACAGATATTTTAAACTTACCTGACCAACAAAATAACTTAATTAGAAATAAATGTTTTTTTTATTACAAGAAAAATGGATTCAATTTCCTACATTTTCTTTCTCGATCTGAAAAAAAAGAAAAAAAGTAGTAATATTTAACAATACATTTTAGAATACAGTACACATATTTTCATATTCAACAAAGTAATTTTTTGCCCTTTTTTTGCTGTTTTCAGAATATATTGAATTTCACTGAAAATAGTGATATAAATTGCATTCATCGCTTAACAGCGGGCAAAAAACTAAACAATCTGAAAGATTGTTTCAAAAAGCCCTGAACCCATACCCTCAGTAAAACATACCTTTATAGAAATGTAACATATATATTAAAAATTACTTCTAAGAACAATAACTATTTGTAATAAATAACGTCTGTAAATCTTGTTGCTTAAGCACATACACCAAAATAATATCTGTCAAAGAAGTCCACAATAGAAACATTTACCGTTCCATGAGGCCAAATGGTAATTTTTAAATCCTTTTTAGGTGAAATATCCAATGGTAATCCTATAAAATCGAAATAATGATTTCTTCAGATGCTGCAATTTGTATCTAAAATTTTGGTTTTAGAAAAATTAAGTAGGAATTTGGTAATTCTGCAGGCAAACGTTGCTTGAAAATCAATTGAGAATCATTACACAGTGCGCAGCCTTTTTCACATTTTAGATAAGCTGTGTAATGACCAGAAGTTATAGAAGGTCCATCATGGAAAATTATTGCAACTGCAACAAAAGTCTTTCCTGATATTGATAATTGATTTCCTACAAACGTCTTTATTAAAGTGTCCAATTTTGTTCCATCAGCTCTACAACGTTGCATCATTAAAATTATATACTGTCCATATTTCTTTAAAAATAACGTTGATAACATTTCTGATTTACATTGAGAACATTCCATGTTGTGATTTGCATTTTTAACTAATTTACTAAAAGTCACTGATTTACTCTCTGGTAATGTTAAATGTATAAACCTTTCAGAATCAACATTAGTGCTGCATGGGTTCATACAGTTTTCACAACAATGTTCCCATTTATAAGAGAGACCAAAACAATTTTCTATTTCTACCCCTTCATCTTCCAGTACCATAAGCATATACATTAGGAATTCCTGTGCATCTTGCTGGACATTTTGTGTAAACTGTGTACATCCAGAACATACATCTAAAAGATTTTTAACATCAGAAGCACTTTCTATTTTAGTTTTATCATTACTCAACTTCTCATAAAGGAAACTCAGCAGAGAACAAAATCTTTTTTCATGATTTAGTATTATCTGCTCTTGCAAACTTTCAAGATAAAATACAACATTCAGCACTACATTAGCGTAGCAGTTGACACCAGAGCTATTTTCAAAATGACAACCAACAACCTCTTCAACATTGTCCTTTTTCTTTTTGCTTGCAATCACATCACTCTCCTTTTGTTTTCTCTTCTGAACATCCTCATTACAGATATTCTCAATTCTCCTTTTCCGACAAACAACACGTTTTTCAAACACAGGATACTGACCTAAACGAGGAGCATAGCTTCTTCTTAATCTATTATACTCCTTTACACAATTTGCATCAGCACTAACTTTTGAGTCATCAAAGTCTATCATGAATAAACCAGATAATTTTTCCACTCGTGACAAAGAAACATATGCCATACCTTCTTTAAACACACTAGATCCAATGTTTACAAAAGCACTATCTACCGTTAATCCTTGAGATTTGTGAATAGTTACAGCATATGCTAGAGAAAACAGAAACTGCTTCCTACGTACATATAAGTCTTTCACAAGCAAAAAACGAACTGAACAATGACTAATGTCTTTAACCTCTTCAATCTGATCAAATTTTATTTTTAAAAATTCAATTCCATCATTTTTCTGGTAATTAACAAAACCCACAAATTTACCCATAGCTCCATTCACTAAACCTTTTTCTACATTCAAATTACGTCTTAAAATTACTCGACAGTTCATACATAAATAAAGATTATTTTCTAAACCAGCTGTTTTCGATATGTTTTTCTCTAGAGAATCCAATTTAGTTTTCAATTTGCCTGTCTAGATAATAGTTATTTCTTCATGCTGTATTTTATCCACGACTTCCATTTTCCTAATCTCTTCATTTTCAAATTTCAAAAGTTCTTCATTGAATATAGAGCATTCATGTAGTGTTGGCATTAAGCAGATTACAGTATTTTTTTCTGCAATTTTCTTTATATTTTCTCTGGAACTATTTGTTCTGTTGGAAACAAATTACATAGCAATCGACTCTGTAAAGCTTTTCTGCCATGTTCTGTGAGTTGTCCAATTCTGATATCTTTGAGAATACTTGCATAATCATCATCATTTGCTTGCCGCATATTGTTAATGAGTTCTTTGTACTCAAAGTATGACCAAATATTCACATTACCTATACTTCCTAATGATTTTTTTGTGTCTTCATGTGCAAGAGTATTAAATACTGGTTGTCCTTTAACTGGAGTGAGCTGCAGTAGATCCCCAAAAACTATAACATGTTTTCCTCCAAATAACACGTCATAGTCTGTCTTTAGAATTTGCTGCATTCTTAAATGCACAAAGGCAAGCATTAAGTTTGATACCATGCTTACCTCATCAATAATGAGAACTTTCATTTTCTTTAACAGTCTTGAAACTTCAAAACATGCTTCTCCTGTTAGATTGTGGTATTCTAATTTGTTCTCATGCTCTACTGGTAACATTAGCAAACGATGTAAGGTAATTCCTTTTATGTTATATGCTGCTAACCCAGTTGGAGCAGTAACAACACAAGACAAAGTTGAATCAGTTTCTGTAGGTAGCTTCTCATCACTTTAATTAAGAAACTTTTTCCAGTTCCAGCTTGTCCACTCACATACATTCTGATTGGTTCAAATGATGTGCATGAGCACTCTTTATGTTCATGTAGTAATCCATGATCAATTTGTTTTGTGACTTCTTCATAAATTTGTCGTTGTTCATCATTCAGTTGTTGTTCCAAATTTGGTAAGTCTATTAAATCTTCCTGAGCTTGATTTATATCTGTTTCCACTTCAGTCATGGCTATTGCAGCTTCATTTTCTACGATTGGTTGTCCTAGGGGATCTTGACTGAGCATACCAGATCTTTGACTGTCTTGAGAACTGTCTCTAGCAACTTCAGCTGCAATTGTAGCTTCTTGTTCATTTTCTTCATTTAACATTTGTACATAATTTGTGAAAGTACTGCATTCTATGCTATCTTTACATGCATTAAAGGAATCTTCATAGCTCTGAAAATCTCCAAGTAAGTCATCCTCTGAACGCCATGGTTTAAACAGCCGTAAAAGTGCTAAGTAGTAAAATTCCTTTTTGTCAGTAGTGTCGCAACTCAGATTCCTGTGATTAATCATACTTCCTTTTGTTTGTTTCACCAAACATCCTTCCTCACCAATGACTTTATAATTTCCATTGTTGATGTCTTCTGTGGCATTTCGTGTAAAAATGTAGTTCTGCAGCACTTCATAGAGACACATGTTCTCAAGATGATGCCTTCTGTTTGGGTAATATGTGACCAACATCTTTGTTTTCAAAATGTCTGTACTTTCTGGTTCGTTCTCTGCTAAATATTCAATTTCTCGAATAGATTTCAGTACCCGATTTCGCATTCCTGCAAGGCCTAAACTTACCCAAATTATTCTTCTGGATTTGGAGTACAGACTTGCAGATGATAACCTATCTGAGCATTCGTATGACCCAATTTCTCGATGCGATAACATCTTTAAACTGAAACTGTATAGCTTTTTACTGACAGTCTTCTCATGAGAAATCTCTTCCCACATTTCTTTCAATTCCGTTTTCTCAAATTTAGTGATGTAAGATGTGACATACCGAGCAACAGCAATAGAATTGTCAGCTACATACTCAATATCCATGTTAGCATTCCACATGGATAAAATGACTGGGTTGTAGTCATTTATATATTTTGACTCTTCTTTTCTTCTTAGGTTGTAGGTATTTTTCGGAGATTTTCTTGTAATGGTATGTCGCACAGCTGACATAAAACTGTTTACTCTTCCTTTTGAAAGAACAGGTCGTGGAAATCCAAATCGACATTTTGTGTAGAATTTATCTTTACTCTTGTACTTTCGTCGACAGTATTTTCCACCCCGAAGACTTTGGAAACGTAAAACTTGCTCTTTTAAGTTTTTTTCTTCTGTGCTTTTAGGTATAGCACATGTTGCATATTCTTCAATGAAAGATAAAACTGCATCATCAGAATCTGCTCCAAATTTTGGGGCATCCTTGATCCACAACAGCATATGAATATGAGGAGCACCTCTTGCTTGGTACTCTTTTCTCCAAAAGAAATCCACAACTTCTCCAAGAGGTGGATTTTTTTTATTGCAGATGAAGGACATCATAGCCTCAAATCTATGATTGAAATATCTGCAAACATTAACCGGATCCAATGAGCACAATTCTCCTGCTGTCTTGTATTGGATGTTTTCAATATTTGAATTTGCCTCTCGAAGAAAATCCAGTAAATCATCCCAAGCGTACTCAGCACAGCTTAGGGTAAGGAACCATGTAGGAGTTCCTAAATTCCGTAACATACATTTCAATTCTCCATGGCGTCGGTACCAATATTCATTAGTTCCACGCTGACAAGCCATCAGATTAATCAATTGAGATTCCAAATGATCATCTCGCTGTTGCACTTTGTTCATAAAATGTACTCCAGTTTTTAAAATGTGATTTACTGCATAAGATAGTGCAGACAAGTCACTTTCAAATAAAAGATGGAACAAATAAGGAATACTTTGACGAAATCTTGGATCTTCTGCACATAATCTTGTAGTCCGATACTCAGAAGCAGGAATCTGTACTGGACGTTTATCATATCGTCCACCTTTTCCTGTAGAAAACAGCTGGGGAAAACAACGAGCTTCCAAGCTCTCCTCCCATACACTCACGGGAGTTCCTTTTGCTTTTTTCATCTGAAACAGATCAATAGTGTTTTCCATAACTTCTTTAGAATGAAGAGGATTGTTGTATCTTCCCCTTTTACTCCCACCTTGGTACCTTCCGTCCACCCCCTCCTTCCCACTCACCTTGGTATCTCCTGGAGCTTACCTTAGAATGTTCACATACCGCTCGCCAGAGTGAGAGCGGATGGCCTGAATAAAGTGGCAGTTATACTTCACCCTTCAGCTTCACTTTAATTACTACACTGGCGACGATCCTGTGAGGGGGGCAGGACAGGTCATTTCCCCTTTTGTGTTGCTCTTGAGATCTGGAACATTGATCAGCTGTGCATTTTTCTCTACTTTCAAGTCGTTCTGGATGAGGAGTGTGCCCGGCGTAGGGTGGTTTCATAAGCGCTCTAAAAGTACTTCAGGACGCTTTCTTCACCCTTTGTCAAGTTTCTGTTATGCCATTTTTGGGTGCAAAGCCCTTCACCATTTGTCGGCATTGAGGAAACTCCGACAGCAAGATCTCTTCATCCATATGCAGCTTCCCCTTGGAAGCCGTTCCTTGGCGAAACTTCCGCGTTGCTGACAGCTTCCTGGGACGGACCGAAGACGCAGTTGTCGACGCCTTCTCACGCCCACAAGCGGGCGGAGTTGATCGTGGTTGTGTAAACAACCGCAATGGAGCGCACACCGCTAGCTCCTCCTCCGGGTTGCCCCATGGGAAGCTGGTACATGAAGTTCTTGAGTGGTTCACCCCAGTGGGTGCAAGTGAGTACTTGTTAAACGGATAATCTCTAGACCCGATACATGTCCCGGGTTTTAAAATATCGCCCGAGACATGGCTCGGGTTTCGGGATAACTTCCCTCCTCAGTAGAGAAAATAGTTAGGGGTGGAAGAGAGGGCCGCCAAGCAACCGTCAAGGGCCTCAGTGCCCGCACAGGCACGCAGGTGCGTCGTCCAGGAGCTCGTCAGCTCAAAGCTCAAGGGAGCCATTTATATAAACAAACGCAATGGAGCGCACACCGCTAGCTCCTCCTCCGGGTTGCCCCATGGATGTGGTTGTGCTTTGGGGACGGACCGAAGTCGCAGCTGTCGACGCCTCTTCACGCCCACAAGCGGGCGGAGTTGATCGTGGCTGGGCCCTGGGACGGACTGCAGACGCGGCTGTTGACACCTCCTCACGCCCACAAGCGGGCAGAGGTGATCGTTTGCTCCGTTGGGACCTGGTTCTGTGAAGGTATTTCGTTATGTGTGTTGTGAGTTGCGGATGCCGGCTCTCGCCCACCAGCGGGTGGTGGTCGCTGCAGCAACCTTAGTGAAAGCAGCACGTCGTGACCAAGACTTCTGTCATTGTTGAGGCGCATTTAAGTTGACTGCCTTCGAGTATCCTTCATATCTGGGTTGTTCTCTCCGTCTGCTGTCTACAAAGAGGTTGGTGTAAGGGCAAATTTACCTCACCGTGTCCAGCTGGGGGTAGAGTTGCCACGCAGCATTTTTGCGGTTCTTCCATATTAAACTCCTTGCCATTTCCTTTTGTTTGTTGTGGCAGTACTTGAACTTACACTCTGAGATAGGTCATTCGTAATAGCGCTAACTACTTCTATTCTTTGAACTTGTGGTGAATGTTATTTATATTCACAATTTTCTGCCAGCTATTGAACTATTTTTGGGCCTGGCATTACAGGAACTCGAACATTAAGTGATTTTTGGCCTAATGATACACGATTATTGCAATTGATCCAGGAATTGGTGGTGAAAGAATTAAGTTAACTTTGCTTTGAGCCATATTTGCATTTGAACTAACTTTTGTGAGCAAATTCTTCCTACTTACCTGTGTGCCTGGACTTCCTTTGTTCTTCACTCATATTTAGGTCTACTTTACTTGCAAGCTTTTATTCTACTTCTCCTCTAGAATGGGTACTCCAGGAATATGTCAACCTCCTTCATTTCTGAATGATTGTGGAGATCCTGATATCCATTGGAAGGAATGGACCAAGCTTTTTGACTCCTATTTGATTGCAATGGGTGGGGAAAGGTTTTCTGCTTTACGGAAACAGCACATTCTCTTACACAATATTGGTGTTCATGGTCGTAAAGTGTACGAAACTCTCCCAGAACCTGAGTTGGATGAGGAAGATGACCTAGATGTGTATGATATAACTATGCTAAAGTTAGGAAATCATTTTGGGGACAAAATAAATGTGGTCCTAGAACGTCACAAGTTTTTCAGTAGGTCACAAGGAAAAAATGAGTCTGTAAAAAACTACATTGCAGATTTGAGAGGTCTAACTCAAAGGTGTGATTTTGGGTTTCTTAATGACTCGTTAATACGTGACCAATTGGTCAGGTGCAAAAGCAATAGTAAGATCCAAGAGAAATTGCTGTAAAAAAATCCATCGCTGGAAGAAGCTATTTCCATAGCTCAGTCTATCGAGCACACTGCCAAGTATATGAAGGAAATCAAAATATCTGAGGAAGTGGTTGCAGCTGTTCAGGTTGATGCGTCAAATAAGAATTTTTCGAAAGTCAGACATGAAGGAGAGTCATCCATTAAGTTTCCAAGAGAACACTCTGACCTCAAATGCTATAGATGTGGGAGTAGCAATCCCCTAGCTAACAATCCTATATGCACAGCTGGTAATGCTCACTGTAAGAAGTGCAACAGAAGAGGACATTTAGCTAGAGTGTGCAGGGACAGCGACTCCAGCCAAGTCAAACCCATCAGTGAACCCAGTGAAGACCAGCTTAGATTTGTGTTCCAAGTAAAGAGTTCTGGTGGAAGTAATTTCATTGAATATCCAAAATGTAATATTTTAATCAATAACGAATCTATAGAAATGTTCGCAGACTCCTGCTCTCCATTTACCCTGTTAAATATGGAAGATTTCAAGAAAATCAAAGGGGATCCTAGTATGGTTATTTCTAAACCTGATATTACACCCCATGGCTATACCAAAGACCCTATTCCGTTAGTGGGAATGGTGTAGACACAAATTAATTTTCAAGGGAGGTCCACGGTGGGTAAGGTTTACCTTGTCAGCTCAGGATCTAATCTCCTAGGGTGGCGTCACCAGAGAGAACATGGTATTATTCTTGACCCCAATAGCAAGGAACAGGTCAATTTGGTCTAAGAAGGTACGGGGGAGTCAGCCCTCTGTGACAAATTTCCCCACCTCTTCTCTAATGATCTGGGGTTGTTGAAACACTACCAGCATAAAATAAAAATTAGACAAGGGGCAAAACCTGTTGTACTTAAAACTCGCCAAGTTCCTTTACTCTTAAGACAGCCATTGAAAGATGAACTTGACAAACTATGCCACTTAGCTCCATCAAGGAGGAGAGCAAATTGCTGACGGTAGATATGGGGAGACAGCAGCACACCTGCCTAGGCGACAATTTCCGTTCCCTCACAGATCGCGGAAGTTTTGACATTTTCGTGCTCCACGCGGAACGCGAATATGTTGATATTTCGCAATTTCCGCTAGCGGAACGGAAATTGTCACCCACCCTTAGTTTATAGATGGTAGATCTACATCATAGGTGATGTCCTTCTATTCTCACTGGAAAGGCCCATCTCCAAGTGTGTGTGTGTGTGCTATCTATTCATGTATTCAAATAAGACCAAAGTGAGTATTCTCAAACAACAGCTTCATCACCATAAGCTCCAACAAGCTGTCAGAATCTTCAATATTAAAAAGGTATGCCATCCAATTAAGCAATTCTAATGAGCAGAGGTGCTCCTTATATACAGAGGCAGTCAGGAGCACTTCAGGGCAACCTGCTTTAACTTCGATGAAACTCCGATCCAAGAGGCGCTGTGCACGAGCACAGGTACTTCAGTCTGTTGATGGTCCAAGTGTAGGATCATACACAAAGCGCCTACCCATGGAACAGTCCTGGTCATGGCCATCAACTGACCCATCAACCATTCACAGTCCAGGGTAGCGTGTAACGTATTGGAGAGGCAGATGTCCAGGGCCCATTGAAAAGGGCACCTGAGGCAGTAGAACACAGACTGCATGCAGTTGAAGTAGGCATAACGGAAGTTCAGCCAATAGTCAATGTTAAGAGCTTCTAAGGGCATTAAACCAAAAAGCTGCTTCATCCGATCATGGTACAGCTGCAAATAGTCCAAGCATGGCAGTACCACAGGACGAGCGGTCATTACAAAGCAGCAGTAAAAGTAACAGAACGCCACAATCCAAGATGAGCAGCAGGGGAAACACTCCGAATATGCTGGAAAAAATAGAATGAATTTAAAGCTGGGATTACTACAAAAATAGTCCGAAATGAGGTGACAAGGTCGGAGCCTATGACCTTGAAAAAGTGGGCCAGGCCCGCTGTATCAGACGGATTGCATATTTGGTGAATTATTTCTCCAAAATGTAGGGGGAGATTCTTGTTTAGCAGTGACTGAATCTCACTGGATGTCCTCGCCAAATGCAACTCGAAGGTCTCACAAGCCAATGTGAGAGGCTCTTCTTGTTAAAACAATAGCACTTTGAGTCTACAATCCCATGTGGGTGTAGAAACAGGACGTTTCTGCAATATGTAACCCGTTGGGAAACTGTTACTATATACGGTATGCCAGCCCACAAGCCACAGCACATTTGGTTATTTAGGATAAAATAACTGCTGTTAGAAAACAAAGTGAGTGTGGGAATAATAGCAGAGACCGGGCCCCCTTTAAAAATCAAGCAGGTGTTATGAAGTTTTACTTCTTTACAGACAAGGGAGTGTCCTACTGTAGAATCACAATGCACCCGCATTTTTACAGGCTACATTATCACTATAAATGGGCTATATCACAGTGTGACATGTTTGGCAGTTCCTAGGAGATCTTGGCCGTTTGATTGTCTGTTTCCCTACATTCAGAAATAAATTAAGATCCTAGTATTGCCCTTTATAGACAATACAGGCTCTTTAGAGCCAGTTATAGCATTTAAATGTCATTATTTTCTGCCATCTGCAGTTTTAGACAGAGGACCACAACACAGGATTTGGAATATAGAAGAATATGATTTGTCAGACTCAGGGAGAAGCTCTGCGTCTGCCTATCATTAGCATCTCTTTTTTCTTCTCATCCATAGAGTGGGGCCTCAATTCCTGAGCTGTCTCCAGGTGAGGTGAGGTCCTATCCTCGTAAAACACAGGCGAGCATAATCTTATTCATGTCATTGGAATGCATATTCATTATACGTGTTTTGATGGTGACTTCTGCACCACGTCTACATTGATAAATAACATGAGCACTAGACCAACTTTTTTGTTTTCTTAAAAAGCATTTTTCTTTTCAGGTGCCATCAGCATCTTGTGGAGCATGGAGAAATTGAACTCCTGCAATACAGGTTTACATGGTTGTAGTAGTTCCAACCCTGTTTTGCAGTAGCAACATATATCTTCTTGAGGTCCTGAGGAAGGCCTTGGATTCCTTTATTCCGGTTGACAGAAACATGTAGACCCAGTTATTACATCTCTGCAGTTGTTTTTAGTTTGGATAACAAAAGATACTTATTAAAAAAAACTTCTCTTGCTATCCAATTTTAATCTCACTTTTACCCTCATTGTCATGCACTGTGACCATCACTTTGATATTTACACTCTTCCTCACATCTGGTAGGTCCTACAGAGCTCCCAATTCAGATTATAGTACTTTGAAAACATCAGTGATCTCCGCTCGCTCAGTGAGAGGGTTGTAGCCCTTGGCTGCACTAGTGTGCAACTAGGAGGAGACCCCAGATGATGAAGCATGTCACCTCGGTGAGTGATGGGAATCCTCCCTTTTTTAAGGATCTCCTTTTGCAAGGATTTCCTTTTTTAAGGTTTTGTTGGTTATAACGTTCTTTCTCTACAAATTAGAATACTGATTTTTAGGTCTTAAGTTGCTCTAGGGTCTGTTTTGAGCCTTTAGACCCGTGGATATTTCTGTGTTGCTTTCAAATCACAATCCTCCCCTGTAAGGAAACATCCTTGTCCACTCACTGACAATTAAATGAGAAAGGTAATGACCATAATTCATGAATGTAACTGTCCACAAGCGGTTCATATCTACCTACAGGATAATGTTTTATGCAAGCCAAAAACTAGAAAAGTGAGTTGGGCAAGGAAATAACTCCACGTATTAACCACACCACTGAATTGGTTCCTGCCACAGAAAATGGTAATTGTTCTAGTTTCTCAATGTGTAACATAGTGTATGTTGCATCTTTCAGTGACATCATTTTTTTTGTATCTGTCAAAATAAATGGTAAAAACAGTGTTGAATCTTTCAGGTAATCCCATGGTACTCTTCCATTTTTAAATGTTTGCAAGGTACAACCAAATTGCATAACAAAATGCAGCTGATTCTGACCATGATACAAAGTAGACACTCCATTTCAACAATGTCAATAACAGATGATACAATGTTATCCAAAGTATATATACGGGAAGACAGAGTTTTATACATTTATCAACCACAGCAAGAACTATTTCCAAATTATCCTGATCAATTTGACAGAAGCACACCTCTGCTTGCAAAACTCATTAGATGCTGCATACACAAAACATAGAGCGCAAGTTGATTTTGGACCTAGAAGAAAATCAGGAAGATAAATGTAACCTGACAAAAGGGAAAGATGTTGATTCACAGATGACAGTGTGAAATGTTCCAACCGTTGTTGGCATAATTTACCAACAGAATATGTGGCAACTGTATGCGATTGGGGGTAACAACGATCAGGTCTACTTTGAGTGAACCCTGTTGTGGCATTTGTAAAGCGCAAATGACAGGCATTGGTGTTCTGGGCCACAGCAACCAACCTGAACGTTCAATACTAGATGAATTAGGAGTACAGTTTTGAAACATAACAGTCAAGTCCTCAATTGTGCAGTTGGAAGGTTTGTGCCATGTGTCATAGTCAGCCAAGAACAGAACAGAAGGAGTATTTAAATGTTTAGCAGTGGATAAACTGAAACAGGTAGATTGCTGAATCGTCTGGCTTAAAAAAATTAGTTGAGATGGTATTAAACATGCAAGATGCAAGGACTCAGTACCCTTCACCTGCCGATCTTTTGTACCCCAAATAGATTATAAATCAATCATGTCCTTTCAATAATCATAACCCTTCAAGTACAAATCGGTAATGAAGGAAGAGGAATAAATCAATTTAGTCTGGGTAAATTATAAAAATAGGACTTCTGGTCCGTTAAATTCTAACCCATAAAATATGTAAGCTTCCTTTTCTGTGTTGTTGAACTCCCCTTAAATGGTGTTGGGCAATGCTCCCATTGGGTGTAACTAAATTACAGTCTCTCAGTACTGTTCTTGTACAAAAAATGATGACCAAAATATAGGTAGCAAAATAAAGCTGCATAATTTTCAGAATTTCAATTCAAATCTTCAGTATCAAATACAGTATAATATTGTAAATCAGAAAACAGTGAGTAAACAGCGTTGACATCCGAATCCCCGGAGTGCATTCCACATAAAACCGCATAACCCAAAGAAACTCAGAAGACGTGTGGAATTAGAACATTACCGTGGGACCATACACATCAAATGGAACTTTATCCCAAAACCATGCCATCAGTGACTGGGAATGCTGAAATGTCAACAAGGGTTTGATCTCGTTTCATTTTGTGAGATGAATTATGAAGGGCCCGAACTCTATCAACCAAGTGTGCAGCAGAGGGTTCAGGTAAGTAGTGGCCATTAATCAAAAGGAAAAAGACAGACACAAAGTCAATCCACGTGAAGAGGACACCATCAACAACACAAATCAGATGCAAGTCCATGGCCGGACCAGGTACTTTCTTTTTAACCAGGAGATGAAAACACAAATCCATGTAGGAGGCACCGTTACAGACAAAGACAACAAAGAGGTATCTGAAGAAAAGTTATGTCTGTCCATATGATAACCACTGCAAATGAGCTGAAACAATGGGGGCTGTGCTTCATTGGATGGTGAATGCATAGTACTTTCAGGAACATCAACTATAACTTCAACTGGTGGGAAAGCATACTCATTTTCTAGTGTAGATATAGAAGGCACAACAGGAAATAAATCAATGGAAGACTGCATCTCCCCCTCCAGGTCTTAGGGAAAATCCGGGGAAACAGAAGTCATTGAATGAAGTGAAACATCCCGACACATAATGCTGGTAGGCCATATGGTGTAACTTGACATGTTCAATGAAAATGAAACTATTCTCCTTGCGACCCTGTAGTGGAGGTAAAATCACAGTACTAATGCTTTTTAAACCAAGGACTGGGACCGGTGCACGGTAGGATGGACCAAATTATTTCTTGTTCTCCACCTTCTCCCTGACCCGATCACCAACTTTAGGAAACCAGCCAAAAAGTGAGATCAGCATGGCTGCATCCTTGGATGAGGGCAAATGAGTTTTCGCAAGAGTGTCACAACTCTTTTTTAGATCCTGTAACAAAGCAGAAGGCTTTTCTATTTCAAACTTTGCAGCAGCCGCCACAATGACTAGACCATCAAGGTCTGGCATAAACATTTTAATGCCAAAGAGCATTTCGTACAGGATCCGCCCACCCAGAGACCTTCTAGGCGGATTATTAAGTGCATGTTGTACTCCATATAGATTGTCAACCAGCCCTGACCAGTACCTAATACCCTCGCTGTTAAAGATTGCTTTAAGTCACGGTTCATCCGCTCCACAACAGAATTGCCCTCAGGCTGATATGGAGACAAGAATTGCACCTGCACCCTCAGAGACTTCATCGCAATCCGGTAAGCCTTAGAAGCAAAAGCAGGACCTTGGTCTGAAAGGAAGGCACCACAGGCAAATGTCCCTACAAACACACGCATATCTTTTTTAACAGTTCGAGCATCAGTACTGCAACCAAACCCAAAGGAACCTAGTGTACGAATCCACTGCGACCAAAATATATTTGAAAGCATTATTTGATGTCAGAGGACCTCAGTGATCAAGATAAATACAACCAAACGGTTGATTTGAGATGAAATGCTGAGTATGTGGTGGAAGTTGGACAGTAGAAGGTTTAATCCGTCGACAAATACTGCAGGAAAAAACATACTTACGCGTTTACTGGTATAAGCCACACCACCAGAAATGTTACTGAAAAAGCTAAATTGTCGCTGAAAGAAGGCATGCCTTCATTGGCAGCCACAATCAAAGAAAGTCTGTGGTCCTCATTGGGAATCAAACGATCACCAACCAATGGAATCGTTACAAATGGTATCTGATCAGGTGTTAAGTGATAGGTGTAACAAGAAGGTAATCCTTGGGGAAGCTGTATTCCCTCCTTCGTTGCGGCAATAGCCGCCAAAATGTCATCATCCATTTTAGTCATAGATCTAGTAAAGGCTGCTACTGAGCATGTGGCTACTGTGGATTTGGTGGCCTCATCAGCCAAGGAATTACCAACAGCATGTGCTCCCAAACGCTGATGAGCCAATGTATGGCTAACATGTGTGAGTGGCAAACATTCCTTAAGAGCGGCCACTCGCGCATTATTGCGCTACATTTGAATCAACAAAATCATTCTGTTTCCAAAAGAACATGTTGGTATTAGAGGATTGTACATAGTAAAAGGAATCGCACACTACAACTGTAGGTACTTCAGAATCAGCAAACTAGAGAGCCAAAACAAAAGCATGTAACTCGGCCGATTGTGCTGTACAATCCCCAAGGGATTGCATGTAAACATTGGAGGATTTAAAATCAACATCCACTATCGTGTCTGCCACAATTGCGCAGGCCGCAGAATAAGCATGTTTAGAACTCATGGACGGCTGTGCAGACCCATCAGTGTAAATTATACATCTGCACTGATCAAGTGGGATTAGTGATAAAGGAGGAGGATGAACATGTTCATTTTGTAAAAACTCTTGTGTTTGCAAAGAGGGATCAAACATAACATTGACATCAGCTGACGTCAATGAACTAGCCCATTGTATCCAATGAGGCTGCAAGGCTTTAGAATTGGGAACACTCGCCTTCACGACAGCCACCAAGGCTGACACCGGCGAAACCATGAAAATGCATTCTCCCCAAGCCAGAGAGCATTCCTTGAGAATCACTATTTGTACTGCTGTCAGAATTTTTTCGGTCAAAGAAAAATGCAACTCAGCAGGATGAACAAATTAGATTTATAAGCTATGGGAACTGTGTCCCCTTTATTGAATGTGACATAGGTGAACCCTAATGCTCCTGGTACAATCCTAATGACCAAACTTGTGGCATTGTCTCTAGTCAACATGAATTGAGTCGAGAGCAGATGAGACTGCAAAAACCTAAGTAGTGCGTTATGTTCTGGAAGCCAACTGGAAGAAGAAAAAAAAGGTTGTATCAAAGCGTGTAGTGGTTTGATACGCTGGGCATAATCAGGAATGTAGGTCCTGCCAAGAAACTCAGCAAATATTGTAATTTTTTTAGGGTAGCTAGAGTCTGCAATGTTCTCCAAAACATGTGGATCCAACCCCCTACCTTCATTATTTAGTTCATAACCAAGAAAAAGGACAGCCAAAAAGGCAATACGCAACTTCAAAAAATTGAATTTTTAGCCCAACATTGCAAAATGCATGATCATGCAATCTGCGAGCATAAGATGTGGATTCATTTCACCATCCCTCAAATAGATGTCATCGACATAGGAAAATGCATTTGGGTCAATTTCACGTAAAATCCACACTGTGCGTCCTACAAAAACCCTTGGGCTAGTCTTAAACCCCATAGCAAACCTCTCATAGCATCTCTGATTGCAAAGAGCGCTGAATGCAGTCAAGTCACGACTCTCAGGAGCTAAAGTGTGACTGAAAAATCCATTGGAAATATATAGTGTAGTTTTATATTTCTTTCGAACAATGTTATTTACTAACACAGCTACCCCCACTGGGCGGACTTCAGTGGGGGTAATTGTGGGCTGTGCTGCCTTGTATTTAAAAAAAAATCCTGCTACTGTTATTTTAAAATCGCTATCTAATTGCTGCTGAATTAGATTTTTAGATTTTGACATTTTATGTGTGTGTTTCACTAGGGGGAAAACTTTATTGGGGTGTGAGTGAGACTCCTGCACTGCTGCATGTTGCACACTAGCACTCTCACCTGGGTAACGCTGGTGAAGAGGGGCTTTTTGCTCGCCGGTCTGCCACTTTGAGTGCGGCCATTTGCAGCCGTCCTTCTTGGGACATTTCTGGGCGCCATCTTTTGTCGGCGGTCTAGTTGTTGACCGACGGGCCTCAAAACCCCTATTTAATGGGAGACGTGACGCGGTCACGCAGCGGACGCACCAACAGGTGTTCCGCTAGCATGCCAAAGATGCACCAAAGCAGTACAAAAGGGGGTGGTGATGGACGGAGCATCAGAACCAATCAAACACTCACACCCAGTCAACAGATCTGGGTTTGATCCATCACCATTCTTTAGCCCACTCTGCCACCCCAGTTCAGACATGGCCATATGCAAATCAGTCTGACCCTGTGCCTCATGGGAACAGTCCAGCCCGAACTGCCAAGCCATGCCTTCCCTGGACCGGAAACAAGCTTCCTAGGACCGGTTTCTGGCATTTCAGCCATCTTCAGCCAGGTTTGCTTGAATCCAGTGGCAAAGTGAGCAAGGGACTCACGTCTGAGCATACCCTGCCAACTTATGGCAAACAAAGCAGTACAAAAGGGGGTGGTGATGGACGGAGCATCAGAACCAATCAAACACTCAAACCCAGTCAAGAGATCTGGGTTTGATCCATCACCATTCTTTAGCCCACTCTGCCACCCCAGTTCAGACATGGCCATATGCAAATCAGTCTGACCCTGTGCCTCATGGGAACAGTCCAGCCCGAACTGCCAAGCCATGCCTTCCCTGGACCGGAAACAAGCTTCCTAGGGCCGGTTTCTGACTTTTCAGCCATCTTCAGCCAGGTTTGCTTGAATCCAGTGGCAAAGTGAGCAAGGGACTCACGTCTGAGCATACCCTGCCAACTTATGGCAAACAAAGCAGTACAAAAGGGGGTGGTGATGGACGGAGCATCAGAACCAATCAAACACTCACACCCAGTCAACAGATCTGGGTTTGATCCATCACCATTCTTTAGCCCACTCTGCCACCCCAGTTCAGACATGGCCATATGCAAATCAGTCTGACCCTGTGCCTCATGGGAACAGTCCAGCCCGAACTGCCAAGCCATGCCTTCCCTGGACCGGAAACAAGCTTCCCAGGACCGGTTTCTGGCATTTCAGCCATCTTCAGCCAGGTTTGCTTGAATCCAGTGGCAAAGTGAGCAAGGGACTCACGTCTGAGCATACCCTGCCAACTTATGGCAAACAAAGCAGTACAAAAGGGGGGTGGTGATGGACGGAGCATCAGAACCAATCAAACACTCACACCCAGTCAACAGATCTGGGTTTGATCCATCACCATTCTTTAGCCCACTCTGCCACCCCAGTTCAGACATGGCCATATGCAAATCAGTCTGACCCTGTGCCTCATGGGAACAGTCCAGCCCGAACTGCCAAGCCATGCCTTCCCTGGACCGGAAACAAGCTTCCTAGGACCGGTTTCTGGCATTTCAGCCATCTTCAGCCAGGTTTGCTTGAATCCAGTGGCAAAGTGAGCAAGGGACTCACGTCTGAGCATACCCTGCCAACTTATGGCAAACAAAGCAGTACAAAAGGGGGTGGTGATGGACGGAGCATCAGAACCAATCAAACACTCACACCCAGTCAACAGATCTGGGTTTGATCCATCACCATTCTTTAGCCCACTCTGCCACCCCAGTTCAGACATGGCCATATGCAAATCAGTCTGACCCTGTGCCTCATGGGAACAGTCCAGCCCGAACTGCCAAGCCATGCCTTCCCTGGACCGGAAACAAGCTTCCCAGGACCGGTTTCTGGCATTTCAGCCATCTTCAGCCAGGTTTGCTTGAATCCAGTGGCAAAGTGAGCAAGGGACTCACGTCTGAGCATACCCTGCCAACTTATGGCAAACAAAGCAGTACAAAACGGGGGTGGTGATGGACGGAGCATCAGAACCAATCAAACACTCACACCCAGTCAACAGATCTGGGTTTGATCCATCACCATTCTTTAGCCCACTCTGCCACCCCAGTTCAGACATGGCCATATGCAAATCAGTCTGACCCTGTGCCTCATGGGAACAGTCCAGCCCGAACTGCCAAGCCATGCCTTCCCTGGACCGGAAACAAGCTTCCTAGGACCGGTTTCTGGCATTTCAGCCATCTTCAGCCAGGTTTGCTTGAATCCAGTGGCAAAGTGAGCAAGGGACTCACGTCTGAGCATACCCTGCCAACTTATGGCAAACAAAGCAGTACAAAAGGGGGTGGTGATGGACGGAGCATCAGAACCAATCAAACACTCACACCCAGTCAACAGATCTGGGTTTGATCCATCACCATTCTTTAGCCCACTCTGCCACCCCAGTTCAGACATGGCCATATGCAAATCAGTCTGACCCTGTGCCTCATGGGAACAGTCCAGCCCGAACTGCCAAGCCATGCCTTCCCTGGACCGGAAACAAGCTTCCTAGGACCGGTTTCTGGCATTTCAGCCATCTTCAGCCAGGTTTGCTTGAATCCAGTGGCAAAGTGAGCAAGGGACTCACGTCTGAGCATACCCTGCCAACTTATGGCAAACAAAGCAGTACAAAAGGGGGTGGTGATGGACGGAGCATCAGAACCAATCAAACACTCACACCCAGTCAACAGATCTGGGTTTGATCCATCACCATTCTTTAGCCCACTCTGCCACCCCAGTTCAGACATGGCCATATGCAAATCAGTCTGACCCTGTGCCTCATGGGAACAGTCCAGCCCGAACTGCCAAGCCATGCCTTCCCTGGACCGGAAACAAGCTTCCTAGGACCGGTTTCTGGCATTTCAGCCATCTTCAGCCAGGTTTGATTGAATCCAGTGGCAAAGTGAGCAAGGGACTCACGTCTGAGCATACCCTGCCAACTTATGGCAAACAAAGCAGTACAAAAGGGGGTGGTGATGGACGGAGCATCAGAACCAATCAAACACTCACACCCAGTCAACAAATCTGGGTTTGATCCATCACCATTCTTTAGCCCACTCTGCCACCCCAGTTCAGACATGGCCATATGCAAATCAGTCTGACCCTGTGCCTCATGGGAACAGTCCAGCCCGAACTGCCAAGCCATGCCTTCCCTGGACGGGAAACAAGCTTCCTAGGACCGGTTTCTGGCATTTCAGCCATCTTCAGCCAGGTTTGCTTGAATCCAGTGGCAAAGTGAGCAAGGGACTCACGTCTGAGCATACCCTGCCAACTTATGGCAAACAAAGCAGTACAAAAGGGAGTGGTGATGGACGGAGCATCAGAACCAATCAAACACTCACACCCAGTCAACAGATCTGGGTTTGATCCATCACCATTCTTTAGCCCACTCTGCCACCCCAGTTCAGACATGGCCATATGCAAATCAGTCTGACCCTGTGCCTCATGGGAACAGTCCAGCCCGAACTGCCAAGCCATGCCTTCCCTGGACCGGAAACAAGCTTCCTAGGACCGGTTTCTGGCATTTCAGCCAGGTTTGCTTGAATCCAGTGGCAAAGTGAGCAAGGGACTCACGTCTGAGCATACCCTGCCAACTTATGGCAAACAAAGCAGTACAAAAGGGGGTGGTGATGGACGGAGCATCAGAACCAATCAAACACTCACACCCAGTCAACAGATCTGGGTTTGATCCATCACCATTCTTTAGCCCACTCTGCCACCCCAGTTCAGACATGGCCATATGCAAATCAGTCTGACCCTGTGCCTCATGGGAACAGTCCAGCCCGAACTGCCAAGCCATGCCTTCCCTGGACCGGAAACAAGCTTCCTAGGACCGGTTTCTGGCATTTCAGCCATCTTCAGCCAGGATTGCTTGAATCCAGTGGCAAAGTGAGCAAGGGACTCACGTCTGAGCATACCCTGCCAACTTATGGCAAACAAAGCAGTACAAAAGGGGGTGGTGATGGACGGAGCATCAGAACCAATCAAACACTCACACCCAGTCAACAGATCTGGGTTTGATCCATCACCATTCTTTAGCCCACTCTGCCACCCCAGTTCAGACATGGCCATATGCAAATCAGTCTGACCCTGTGCCTCATGGGAACAGTCCAGCCCGAACTGCCAAGCCATGCCTTCCCTGGACCGGAAACAAGCTTCCTAGGACCGGTTTCTGGCATTTCAGCTTGTTTCCTTCCCAGTATAAGAATTGGCTTGGTAGTTTGGTTTGCCCTGTTCCCATCATGCACTGGGACAGGTACAGACTAATTTGCATGTAGCCAGGTTCTGAGCTGGGATGGTGCAGTGAGCTAAAAAACGGTGATGGATTAAAACCATGATCTCTTGACTTGGTAAGAGTATTCTGCATCATTCAGAAACTCTGTCCATCACCACCCCCTTTTTCCCAAATCGATTTTATCCACACTTAGTGTGGGAGGGTATGCTCAGACGTGAGTCCCTTGCTCATTGCACCATCAGGATTCAGGCAAGCCGGGCCGATGAAGGCTGTGATGCCAGAAACCGGTCCCCGGAAGCTTGTTTCCTTCCCAGTATAAGAATTGGCTTGGTAGTTTGGTTTGCCCTGTTCCCATCATGCACTGGGACAGGTACAGACTAATTTGCATGTAGCCAGGTTCTGAGCTGGGATGGTGCAGTGAGCTAAAAAACGGTGATGGATTAAAACCATGATCTCTTGACTTGGTAAGAGTATTCTGCATCATTCAGAAACTCTGTCCATCACCACCCCCTTTTTCCCAAATCGATTTTATCCACACTTAGTGTGGGAGGGTATGCTCAGACGTGAGTCCCTTGCTCATTGCACCATCAGGATTCAGGCAAGCCGGGCCGACGAAGGCTGTGATGCCAGAAACCGGTCCCCGGAAGGTTGTTTCCTTCCCAGTATAAGAATTGGCTTGGTAGTTTGGTTTGCCCTGTTCCCATCATGCACTGGGACAGGTACAGACTAATTTGCATGTAGCCAGGTTCTGAGCTGGGATGGTGCAGTGAGCTAAAAAACGGTGATGGATTAAAACCATGATCTCTTGACTTGGTAAGAGTATTCTGCATCATTCAGACACTCTGTCCATCACCACCCCCTTTTTCCCAAATCGATTTTATCCACACTTAGTGTGGGAGGGTATGCTCAGACGTGAGTCCCTTGCTCATTGCACCATCAGGATTCAGGCAAGCCGGGCCGACGAAGGCTGTGATGCCAGAAACCGGTCCCCGGAAGCTTGTTTCCTTCCCAGTATAAGAATTGGCTTGGTAGTTTGGTTTGCCCTGTTCCCATCATGCACTGGGACAGGTACAGACTAATTTGCATGTAGCCAGGTTCTGAGCTGGGATGGTGCAGTGAGGTAAAAAACGGTGATGGATTAAAACCATGATCTCTTGACTTGGTAAGAGTATTCTGCATCATTCAGAAACTCTGTCCATCACCACCCCCTTTTTCCCAAATAGATTTTATCCACACTTAGTGTGGGAGGGTATGCTCAGACGTGAGTCCCTTGCTCATTGCACCATCAGGATTCAGGCAAGCCGGGCCGACGAAGGCTGTGATGCCAGAAACCGGTCCCCGGAAGCTTGTTTCCTTCCCAGTATAAGAATTGGCTTGGTAGTTTGGTTTGCCCTGTTCCCATCATGCACTGGGACAGGTACAGACTAATTTGCATGTAGCCAGGTTCTGAGCTGGGATGGTGTAGTGAGCTAAAAAACGGTGATGGATTAAAACCATGATCTCTTGACTTGGTAAGAGTATTCTGCATCATTCAGAAACTCTGTCCATCACCACCCCCTTTTTCCAAATCGATTTTATCCACACTTAGTGTGGGAGGGTATGCTCAGACGTGAGTCCCTTGCTCATTGCACCATCAGGATTCAGGCAAGCCGGGCCGACGAAGGCTGTGATGCCAGAAACCGGTCCCTGAAAGCTTGTTTCCTTCCCAGTATAAGAATTGGCTTGGTAGTTTGGTTTGCCCTGTTCCCATCATGCACTGGGACAGGTACAGACTAATTTGCATGTAGCCAGGTTCTGAGCTGGGATGGTGCAGTGAGCTAAAAAACGGTGATGGATTAAAACCATGATCTCTTGACTTGGTAAGAGTATTCTGCATCATTCAGAAACTCTGTCCATCACCACCCCCTTTTTCCCAAATCGATTTTATCCACACTTAGTGTGGGAGGGTATGCTCAGACGTGAGTCCCTTGCTCATTGCACCATCAGGATTCAGGCAAGCCGGGCCGACGAAGGCTGTGATGCCAGAAACCGGTCCCCGGAAGCTTGTTTCCTTCCCAGTATAAGAATTGGCTTGGTAGTTTGGTTTGCCCTGTTCCCATCATGCACTGGGACAGGTACAGACTAATTTGCATGTAGCCAGGTTCTGAGCTGGGATTGTGCAGTGAGCTAAAAAACGGTGATGGATTAAAACCATGATCTCTTGACTTGGTAAGAGTATTCTGCATCATTCAGAAACTCTGTCCATCACCACCCCCTTTTTCCCAAATCGATTTTATCCACACTTAGTGTGGGAGGGTATGCTCAGACGTGAGTCCCTTGCTCATTGCACCATCAGGATTCAGGCAAGCCGGGCTGACGAAGGCTGTGATGCCAGAAACCGGTCCCCGGAAGCTTGTTTCCTTCCCAGTATAAGAATTGGCTTGGTAGTTTGGTTTGCCCTGTTCCCATCATGCACTGGGACAGGTACAGACTAATTTGCATGTAGCCAGGTTCTGAGCTGGGATGGTGCAGTGAGCTAAAAAACGGTGATGGATTAAAACCATGATCTCTTGACTTGGTAAGAGTATTCTGCATCATTCAGAAACTCTGTCCATCACCACCCCCTTTTTCCCAAATCGATTTTATCCACACTTAGTGTGGGAGGGTATGCTCAGACGTGAGTCCCTTGCTCATTGCACCATCAGGATTCAGGCAAGCCGGGCCGACGAAGGCTGTGATGCCAGAAACCGGTCCCCGGAAGCTTGTTTCCTTCCCAGTATAAGAATTGGCTTGGTAGTTTGGTTTGCCCTGTTCCCATCATGCACTGGGACAGGTACAGACTAATTTGCATGTAGCCAGGTTCTGAGCTGGGATGGTGCAGTGAGCTAAAAAACGGTGATGGATTAAAACCATGATCTCTTGACTTGGTAAGAGTATTCTGCATCATTCAGAAACTCTGTCCATCACCACCCCCTTTTTCCCAAATCGATTTTATCCACACTTAGTGTGGGAGGGTATGCTCAGACGTGAGTCCCTTGCTCATTGCACCATCAGGATTCAGGCAAGCCGGGCCGATGAAGGCTGTGATGCCAGAAACCGGTCCCCGGAAGCTTGTTTCCTTCCCAGTATAAGAATTGGCTTGGTAGTTTGGTTTGCCCTGTTCCCATCATGCACTGGGACAGGTACAGACTAATTTGCATGTAGCCAGGTTCTGAGCTGGGATGGTGCAGTGAGCTAAAAAACGGTGATGGATTAAAACCATGATCTCTTGACTTGGTAAGAGTATTCTGCATCATTCAGAAACTCTGTCCATCACCACCCCCTTTTTCCCAAATCGATTTTATCCACACTTAGTGTGGGAGGGTATGCTCAGACGTGAGTCCCTTGCTCATTGCACCATCAGGATTCAGGCAAGCCGGGCCGACGAAGGCTGTGATGCCAGAAACCGGTCCCCGGAAGCTTGTTTCCTTCCCAGTATAAGAATTGGCTTGGTAGTTTTCCCAAATCGATTTTATCCACACTTAGTGTGGGAGGGTATGCTCAGACGTGAGTCCCTTGCTCATTGCACCATCAGGATTCAGGCAAGCCGGGCCGACGAAGGCTGTGATGCCAGAAACCGGTCCCCGGAAGCTTGTTTCCTTCCCAGTATAAGAATTGGCTTGGTAGTTTGGTTTGCCCTGTTCCCATCATGCACTGGGACAGGTACAGACTAATTTGCATGTAGCCAGGTTCTGAGCTGGGATGGTGCAGTGAGCTAAAAAACGGTGATGGATTAAAACCATGATCTCTTGACTTGGTAAGAGTATTCTGCATCATTCAGAAACTCTGTCCATCACCACCCCCTTTTTCCCAAATCGATTTTATCCACACTTAGTGTGGGAGGGTATGCTCAGACGTGAGTCCCTTGCTCATTGCACCATCAGGATTCAGGCAAGCCGGGCCGACGAAGGCTGTGATGCCAGAAACCGGTCCCCGGAAGCTTGTTTCCTTCCCAGTATAAGAATTGGCTTGGTAGTTTGGTTTGCCCTGTTCCCATCATGCACTGGGACAGGTACAGACTAATTTGCATGTAGCCAGGTTCTGAGCTGGGATGGTGCAGTGAGCTAAAAAACGGTGATGGATTAAAACCATGATCTCTTGACTTGGTAAGAGTATTCTGCATCATTCAGAAACTCTGTCCATCACCACCCCCTTTTTCCCAAATCGATTTTATCCACACTATAGTGTGGGAGGGTATGCTCAGACGTGAGTCCCTTGCTCATTGCACCATCAGGATTCAGGCAAGCCGGGCCGACGAAGGCTGTGATGCCAGAAACCGGTCCCCGGAAGCTTGTTTCCTTCCCAGTATAAGAATTGGCTTGGTAGCTTGGTTTGCCCTGTTCCCATCATGCACTGGGACAGGTACAGACTAATTTGCATGTAGCCAGGTTCTGAGCTGGGATGGTGCAGTGAGCTAAAAAACGGTGATGGATTAAAACCATGATCTCTTGACTTGGTAAGAGTATTCTGCATCATTCAGAAACTCTGTCCATCACCACCCCCTTTTTCCCAAATCGATTTTATCCACACTTAGTGTGGGAGGGTATGCTCAGACGTGAGTCCCTTGCTCATTGCACCATCAGGATTCAGGCAAGCCGGGCCGACGAAGGCTGTGATGCCAGAAACCGGTCCCCGGAAGCTTGTTTCCTTCCCAGTATAAGAATTGGCTTGGTAGTTTGGTTTGCCCTGTTCCCATCATGCACTGGGACAGGTACAGACTAATTTGCATGTAGCCAGGTTCTGAGCTGGGATGGTGCAGTGAGCTAAAAAACGGTGATGGATTAAAACCATGATCTCTTGACTTGGTAAGAGTATTCTGCATCATTCAGAAACTCTGTCCATCACCACCCCCTTTTTCCCAAATCGATTTTATCCACACTTAGTGTGGGAGGGTATGCTCAGACGTGAGTCCCTTGCTCATTGCACCATCAGGATTCAGGCAAGCCGGGCCGACGAAGGCTGTGATGCCAGAAACCGGTCCCCGGAAGCTTGTTTCCTTCCCAGTATAAGAATTGGCTTGGTAGTTTGGTTTGCCCTGTTCCCATCATGCACTGGGACAGGTACAGACTAATTTGCATGTAGCCAGGTTCTGAGCTGGGATGGTGCAGTGAGCTAAAAAACGGTGATGGATTAAAACCATGATCTCTTGACTTGGTAAGAGTATTCTGCATCATTCAGAAACTCTGTCCATCACCACCCCCTTTTTCCCAAATCGATTTTATCCACACTTAGTGTGGGAGGGTATGCTCAGACGTGAGTCCCTTGCTCATTGCACCATCAGGATTCAGGCAAGCCGGGCCGACGAAGGCTGTGATGCCAGAAACCGGTCCCCGGAAGCTTGTTTCCTTCCCAGTATAAGAATTGGCTTGGTAGTTTTCCCAAATCGATTTTATCCACACTTAGTGTGGGAGGGTATGCTCAGACGTGAGTCCCTTGCTCATTGCACCATCAGGATTCAGGCAAGCCGGGCCGACGAAGGCTGTGATGCCAGAAACCGGTCCCCGGAAGCTTGTTTCCTTTCCCAGTATAAGAATTGGCTTGGTAGTTTGGTTTGCCCTGTTCCCATCATGCACTGGGACAGGTACAGACTAATTTGCATGTAGCCAGGTTCTGAGCTGGGATGGTGCAGTGAGCTAAAAAACGGTGATGGATTAAAACCATGATCTCTTGACTTGGTAAGAGTATTCTGCATCATTCAGAAACTCTGTCCATCACCACTCCCTTTTTCCCAAATCGATTTTATCCACACTTAGTGTGGGAGGGTATGCTCAGACGTGAGTCCCTTGCTCATTGCACCATCAGGATTCAGGCAAGCCGGGCCGACGAAGGCTGTGATGCCAGAAACCGGTCCCCGGAAGCTTGTTTCCTTCCCAGTATAAGAATTGGCTTGGTAGTTTGGTTTGCCCTGTTCCCATCATGCACTGGGACAGGTACAGACTAATTTGCATGTAGCCAGGTTCTGAGCTGGGATGGTGCAGTGAGCTAAAAAACGGTGATGGATTAAAACCATGATCTCTTGACTTGGTAAGAGTATTCTGCATCATTCAGAAACTCTGTCCATCACCACCCCCTTTTTCCCAAATCGATTTTATCCACACTATAGTGTGGGAGGGTATGCTCAGACGTGAGTCCCTTGCTCATTGCACCATCAGGATTCAGGCAAGCCGGGCCGACGAAGGCTGTGATGCCAGAAACCGGTCCCCGGAAGCTTGTTTCCTTCCCAGTATAAGAATTGGCTTGGTAGCTTGGTTTGCCCTGTTCCCATCATGCACTGGGACAGGTACAGACTAATTTGCATGTAGCCAGGTTCTGAGCTGGGATGGTGCAGTGAGCTAAAAAACGGTGATGGATTAAAACCATGATCTCTTGACTTGGTAAGAGTATTCTGCATCATTCAGAAACTCTGTCCATCACCACCCCCTTTTTCCCAAATCGATTTTATCCACACTTAGTGTGGGAGGGTATGCTCAGACGTGAGTCCCTTGCTCATTGCACCATCAGGATTCAGGCAAGCCGGGCCGACGAAGGCTGTGATGCCAGAAACCGGTCCCCGGAAGCTTGTTTCCTTCCCAGTATAAGAATTGGCTTGGTAGTTTGGTTTGCCCTGTTCCCATCATGCACTGGGACAGGTACAGACTAATTTGCATGTAGCCAGGTTCTGAGCTGGGATGGTGCAGTGAGCTAAAAAACGGTGATGGATTAAAACCATGATCTCTTGACTTGGTAAGAGTATTCTGCATCATTCAGAAACTCTGTCCATCACCACCCCCTTTTTCCCAAATCAAAGATGCACCAAAGGCAAGTCCGTCTGCACCCATCCATGTCCGGACAGCAGCCAGGCTAGCCATGCTGCCCGTTTACCACCTCCACCAATATTGCTTGGTTTAGAGATCAACTCTTAAAAATGAATAAAGCGGCCTGCAGAGGTAAGGCCACGATGGACCTGGGGATGGTCAGCCATGAGTTCTGCTGTAACTCATGTCTCTTCACGCTGGTGGTCAGCGGAGGGAGAATGAATTGCAGTTCAACCTTACTAAAGCTCCCTACAATACACCCTATGGCCACTAGAATTAATATTAAGGCTTTATTGATTAATTATAGATCCCTCCCCAAACACTCAGAGGATATTTGGCTCACTCTGGAGTCCAATTCCTGGAATCTCATCTTTTTACCAGAAACTTGGTTGAAGTAGGGTTCTAACCCCGACCCGATGTTGACGCTACCTGAGGGCTTTCAGATGTCTTATGCCAATTGAGGTGGCAACAAGATAGGAGGTGGTGTAGCTATTATCATGAGGGATGGTTAGGAGATCTCCTGTAGAAGAATAGAGAATGTTGGGATCATGGAGGCTCTGTCCTACTGCGTCAGAATCTCGCCCTTCTTATCGGTGGCTGGGATCCTGGTACACAGACCTCCTGACACCCCATCTTGCCACCTGCTAGAGCTATGCAACCTTATCCTAGGTAACTTCAATGTCCACATGGATAATGAAAAATGTGCTAAGGCTTCTCAGCTGGCAGAAACCCTTGAATGTCTAAACCTGATGCAAAAAGTGGACCTTATCTTCCCTAAATATTCTAACCTTAGAGTAGAGGCCCTGCTACTGCTGAAAAATAACATACTTATAAATAAAATAATTATTTAAAATAATTAGTGATTTAATGATTAAATAACTCAAAATTATTTACAAATACCAGTAAATAATTATTACAAACATAACTACCAATTAATAATTAATTAACAATAAATTAATAATAAATACCAATACAAATAATTAATAAATATTAATTACCAAATAATAAATATTAAACAATAAAATATTTTTCATAACCAAAAACATATGAATTATTAAAAAGTAATTGCCAATTAAAAAATATTGCACAATTAACAAAAATTATACCACAAAATAATAATGAAACATTAATTACCAATTAATAATTAATTACTCATATATTAATTAGAAATATCAATACATAATATTTAATCATATTTAATTCACAATTAATAATTGATCAACAACAAATTATTTTTCATAACCAAAATTGTATTATTTAAAATACTTACCAATTAATAATTAATGTCCAATTAATTAATTATCAACAACCAACAACAAATTTAATAATTACTTAATAAGATTTCAATTACTTCCAAGACTATTCCCCTATAAACGCACAACACACTCCAATAATAAAATAATACACTTAACATAATTATCAATTAATCAATTAATAAAAACTAAGTACCAATTAATAAAAATTAATTACCAATTAATACTTAATTAACAATAATATAATTATCAATACCAATAAATGAAAATAAATTATTACATAATTACAATTAAATTACTTCCCACCCTATTCCCCTTTAAACCCACAACCCGCTACAAAACTTAACCGCAAAAATTAATTAAATTAATTTATAATTCCTAAAAATGTATAATTATTTTCATATAATTAAATTACTTCCCACCCTATTCCCCTAAACCCACAACCCGCTACAGTACTAAACCACAAAATTGACTTAAAAAAACATTATTAACATATAAAAATTGTATACATATATTTTAAAACCAGTAAAACACTTAACAAAAAACATATAACACATGCATTTTAAATACATAATAAAATACATAACAATAATATAAATATCGATATTAGTAACAGGGTTGATATTCTGTCCATAGATATTATTGACATCGATATTCTGTCCCTTCGATATTTAAAACTCGATATTAGTGTAGGTCGAAATTTTATTTTCAATATTTTGACTGCTTACCAACCAGTATACCAGGATGGTCCCCCAATTCCAGGCAAAATGCGAAAAATCAGCATCAGTAGTAGTACACCTGGCACATGCATGTGAAGCGTTAGGATCCATTTTGGATAACAGGTATGGGGTTCTGTAGGCTTGATGTAGATATTTAAAGTGTAAGAGCTTATGGCGGTGATTATTTGATACGTAACATGTTTGTTCACAGCAATAATACCACATGTTTTCAGTTAATGGTAGACCTAAATCCTACTCCCAGGCTATATGAGCTTTGCCCCGACTTCAGGGAGGGTGGGTCAAAAATAAATGATATAATAGTGATACCAAGTGTGCTCCATCCGGCTCAGTTATGACAAATGTAAGCGGGCGAAATTCAGCCAGCTCCGTGTCTGGAAGCATGCCTGCAAGGGAGCAGCGGATCCATATAGAGGTGCCGATTACGATCCGGTAAAAAAAATCCCCGTACGACTCGTATCCGGTCTTTTTACCGTACTAATCGTACAAGTGCCGTACAAACTGCCAATTACGATTCGCATGGGAAAAAGACCATACGAATCGCATTGGGAAGAATTCCCCACACGTCCTCGGGTCGGAAACTGTGTCCGACACGTCGACGGACGATTTACCGTACAAACGTGAAAAGTGAAGTCCGACCGCGGAATCACGATCCATCCCGTGCGTCCGATGTTACAACCGTATGGAAAAAACACCGTCCGCACCGAACACCCATAGCAAACATGGAGACATGTGCCCGCATACGCGCCGAACACCCCCCCAGCCCCCGTACGTTCGAGTCGTACACCCCCGTGTATGTACACCCCTGTACGTGTCATACTCCCCCGTGTATGTACACCCCTGTACGTGTCGTACTCCCCCGTGTATGTACACCCCTGTACGTTTGAGTCGTACCCCCACCCGTGTATGTACACCCCTGTACGTGTCGTACTCCCCGTGTATGTACACCCCTGTACGTGTCGTACTCCCCCGTGTATGTACACCCCTGTACGTTCAAATCGTACCTCCACCCGTGTATGTACACCCCTGTACGTGTCGTCCTCCCCCGTGTATGTACACCCCTGTACGTTCGAGTCGTACCCCCACCCGTGTATGTACACCCCTGTACGTGTCGTACTCCCCCGTGTATGTACACCCCTGTATGTTCGAGTCGTACCCCCACCCGTGTATGTACGGTGCGTACCCCCAGGGGGAGTACGACACGTACAGGGGTGTACATACACGGGTGGGGGTACGACTCGAACGTACAGGGGTGTACATACACGGGGGAGTACGACACATACAGGGTTGTACATACACGGGGGAGTACGACACGTACAGGGGTGTACATACACGGGGGGTGTACGACTCAAACGTACAGGGGTGTACATACACGGGGGAGTACGACACGTACAGGGGTGTACATACACGGGGGAGTACGACACGTACAGGGGTGTACATACACGGGTGGGGGTACGACTCGAACGTACGGGGGTGTACATACACGGGGGGTGTACGACTCGAACGTACAGGGGTGTACATACACGGGGGAGTACGACACGTACAGGGGTGTACATACACGGGGGTGTACGACTCGAACGGACGGGGCTAGGGGGGTACGACTCGAACGTACGGGGGCTGGGGGGGGTCGGCACGTACATGCGGGGGCTGGGGGGGGTCGGCGCGTACATACGGGGGCTGGGGGGGGTACGGCGCGTACCGGGCCACCTACTCTGGTCGTTTCGCGCCGTACTTCGCTTTTCCGGCACTTTTTGGGTGCCGTGAAAATATTGCCGTCCGGACTGCTGTCGGTTCGAATCGTACTTCCTGGGTCGTGAAACACTGCCTGAAAACGTCCCGACGTCATGTCGCAGCATTCCCGGATCACATTCGTATGTATATTTTTGTCGGTCGTTGTTTTTTACTATTCGTACGGAAATGGTGTTTCTGTGTGAATCGTAATTCCATGTTTGTAAAGTTTTACGACCGGGTACGAGTCGGACGGAGATAACGCTCCGACCGATGGTTCGTACCCGGTTTTTACCGGATCGTAATCGGCACCAGAATATATCTCCAAGGGGGATGAGTTCCCCCGTAGCACACAGTCGTGAATCTTTAAAAAAATATCCCACTTCCTGTAGCCCGAGTCTGGTCAGCGTATGTTTAGTGAGGGTTTTTGTTGTGAGGGGTAGCCAGGGGTTATCAGCCAGCAGTATGTGTGCGGAGTATAAAAATTCAGCTTGTAAATATCTTCGTAGTTTAGACCATGCCCAGCATGCCGTGGGTAATGTCTGAATTTCAGTGGGGATTCGAGGCAGACCCTGTGGTATTATGGCCGATAAGAGATTAGGATATGCCTGGGCTCGGTCTGGTTTTAAATACTGGAGACAGGCATCAGGGTCGTACCAATAATATGTAAAGTTGAATTGAGTGACTAGATAATATAAATAGAAATCAGGGACTCCAAATCCCCCTCACCCATATGGCATGACTAGGGTGCCCCAGCTTATACGTGGCTGCTTGCCAGTCCATATAAGGTGAATAAGTAAAGTCCGTAGCATATAAAAATAAATTGTGGTGAGTGCAATGGGAATGTTTAAGAAAAGGTATAAAAAACATGGAAGTATCCCCATTTTCATTATGGAGATTCGACCTCCCATTGAAAGAGTGTGCTCGATCCACTGTTCAACTTGCATTGTTAGCTAGTCAATTGCCAGCCCATAATTGAGGCAAATTTCCTTCGGCACACTGCTATGTAGAAAAATCCCAAGATATTTTGTGGAGTCAGTGCACCATTTTAGCGGAAATTCAAAATGTACCTGGGTGGCAGCCGGGGTCAATGGGAAGATTTCTGATTTGGCCCAGTTGATAACTACGCCTGAGTATATTCCAAAATGGGCCACCTCGCATAGCAATGGGGACAGATTATGGCCTGGCTCCCTCACAAACAGCATCACGTCATCAACGAGGCCACAATGGGGCCCATATGGAATTGTAGCCCACGATGGAGATGTCTTTCCTGAATGTTTTACCAACTGTAGTTTGCACCACCCAATTGTAATGTCCAAACAAAGTAGAGTTACGAATGTCCATCCAGTATTGAAAATATTCAAAATTCTTTATTCTTCTCCACATTTGAAAAATGTACATCAAGCAGCCAACGCGCTCCAGCACCGGCAAAAGTTAGATGCTACGTAGCCCAAGACCGCGGCATTCTGGCACATCAGCCGTCACACTGTTTTCCTGTCGGAGAAGGATTATAGCTTGACTAAGCAGCGTAATAGCCCTGACGAAGTTCTTCTGAGAGAACGAAATGCGTTGGCTGCTTGATGTACATTTTTCACATTTGTAACTCTACTTTGTTTGGACATTACAATTGGGTGGTGTAACCTACAGTTGGTAAAATGTTTGTTGGTTAGTCTAACCGCCTTAGTGGAACAGCAGGGGCAGTGGAGTTGCACACAGAGTGAGCATAAGGCTCTGTTTTTGTTTAGAACTTGAAGGGATATTTTTGTAAGGTTTCATATTTGCTCTTACTTAGTGGGAGGTGCATCACAAACCTTGGTAGTTTGTATGGGTTAGCTGTTCCCTTGTTGTTTCGAATGTCTTTCCTGAATGTGTCTTGCTAGCGGGTCCATATCAATATTAAATAATAGGGGCGAGAGGGGGCACCCCTGTCTGGTGCCTCGCGTCAAGGGAAACTGAGATGTTATCTCGCCATTCAGGTTCAGGCAGGTGGCTGGAGCGGCATATAGAAGTCGAATTAAATTGAGGAACCCAACTGGAATTCTGAGCTTCTGCGGTACCGTCTATAGAAAGGGCCATTCCAGAGAGTCAAATGCTTTCTCAGCATCAAGTAGGACCGCCGCTGCTGGTAAGGTGGGCTCCAGCTGATTCATAACAGCAAATGTGGCATGTAGATTGAGTGCAGTGGATCGGCAAGGGACGAAGCCCGCCTGAAAAGGGCATATAATTGTGTCAACTAACAAGGATAGGTGGGTAGCTAAAATCTTGGCCAAGATTTTGTAGTCATGATTAAGTAGGGACAATGGCCTATAAGATGTGCAGCTATGGGGTGTCTTACCAGGCTTGAGCAGGAGTGTAACCATGGCTTCCCACATGGTGGGGGAGCGGGATCCCCCCTGCAGGGCTTCATCATATACTTCCAACTTGTGGGGGGCCAATTCGCTCTGAAAGGCCTTGGAAAATTCTCCTGTTAGGCCGTCCCAGCCCAGGGCTCGATTGCTGGCTAGGTCCCTGATCGCTTGTTTGATTCCGTCCTCGTCTATCAGGGCAGCCAAAAAGTCGTGTTGCCCCTTCTCTATCCATACCATGGCCACTTCCTGGAGATAATCCACAAAATCCTGCACCACCCAGGGGTCACGCGTTTTGTATCAATGAGTATAGTAAGGGAGAAAAGTGGCTGTGATATCGCTCCCCATGTCAGCGTGACACCATTGTCCATGTAAAATATGCAGATTGATATTGAGGGCGGAGTAATCTAGCAAGTGTTCTTCCGGGTCTCTCCCCCTTACCATATATTCGAGCCCTTGCATGCTTGCTAAATATTTTACTTCGCCAGTTAGACTATACTAATAGTTTCTATCTAGGACTAGCAGCCTATCTGGTCCACAGGCTTCAAATAATAAAAAATGCTGCGGTCAGATGAATTAGGAAGGTGCCAATCTGCCATCACAGCTCCCCGCACTTGCGGAGCCTCCATTGGCTACCCGTCAATAGGAGGAGCGAGTTTAAGGTGCTCACTCTTGCCTATAGAGCCACCAGAGATCGGGCCCCCTGATTTCTGAGACATAGAATGCAAAACTACCATTAAGACTGGGTTCTGAGATCAAATCACCTGAAACTGCTCAGGGTTCCTCACTTCTTTAAGGCTAGGATAGGTGGCATAGCATTCTTGGTGAGAGCTGCGTCACTCTGGAATGCTTTGCCCCTCCACCTCTGCATGAACCAGCCTTTAGAAGAGCACTGAACACCTGGCTTTTTAACCTCCCATAGTTCCCCCCCTTCCTCACTGTGAATCCGTAACCCAGTGTCGGGCTCTATGTATGCTCTATAAACTTAATTTATGATTATTTTTATTAATATTAATATTATTATTATTATTATTAGTGTTTTGAACCGCAAAGGTGCGAACGTGACTGTTCAAGGGTCTGTAGTCTAAAACTATATGGTATGAACTGTCCGGTTTCAATATCGGAAAAAGAGGATTATTCATTGACGAAACACAGGGTTCAATCATACCCTGATATTCCAATTGAGTCAAAATGTCACCAATGGACGCTTTAGCATCACGTTTAAGTGGATATTGTGGTTGGGGCTGTGGTGTAGAACGCAAAGGAATAACATGCACTGGCAAATCCTTGTCCCAACCCCCCTGATTGTGTTACAGTGCAGGAGCTAAGGCTAAGACCCACTCTGATGCGTAAGCATTTTTAGTCTCCTCTGGGACATATTGTGAAAAACTTGGTAGTATTACTTCCTCTCCGCCTAGAGGAAGTGAGAACAATAGAGGGATGCCAATCAACCTGCACTAATAAAATATCAAATGAAGGGGTTAGATTTCCCCAAAAGACTTCCTTGATAGTGCGTTTAATATCACCCTCAAATTGGAGGCTCATTTTATAAAGTCTATCTGGAGGAGCAACACGAGTGTCAGTGGTCTCAACACTAATTAAAGTGTCAGTTGCTTTCGCTTCCAGACGCTGGTTGAGTGTCTACAGGGTTATAGTAACCTCCACTGCGCTCTCAAGGAGGGTTACTGTCCAACTCCTGTCGAGGAGGAGGGTTTCCACCATCTGAGGCATACTTTGCAGTCAAAGCGGCAGCTTTTTTCTTCTGAAATGGGGCTCTATATTGAGGTGGTTCCTCTTGCTTGACTTTCACGTCAACCTGACGATGGGGGTCTTGCCTTATCTGCATTGACTCGCCTCGTCTGCGATCCTGTTGCCCTCCTCCACCCAATTATTGATCCAATGATTCCTGAAAGGAATGAGGAGAATGAGGATCAGGAACCTGGAACCTCTCGGGTGTCTTAATTTTAGAGCAGTCATGTAAATCAAATCTACATTCAGAAAAGTCAGGTGGAGGCAAACCAGCACGAGAAATAGGCTTCTGTTGTTGCTTCCACACATTCTTATTCCTTGTCTTCTTTGCAAAGACAGGTCAATCCTCCTTTTCAGGAAGGGGGTTTACCTTGTGTCTGTGTAAATGGTCGAACCCCAAAATTATTGCGTCCTAAGGACGTATACACATGGCAATAATAACCGGCAACTGTCGCTCCTGACCAGGGTCCGCCACCTCCGCTAGGCATTGGGGCACCTGCAAGCAAACTACTTCACCTTTAATGTTGGATCATATCGGAGACAATGGGGAACATGCCTACTAACTTCATCCCCAAATTCAGGGCTGGACCAGCCCAGTGTTCATCCTGTATCCGTTTCAGAACCCTCAGCAGAACGCTCATGGAGGGGGTCCCAAAGTACAGTGTATACACTGAAGCAAACACCGTCCCCATGTGTTGCAGTCCACTAAAGGAGGAATAAGACCACTCAGTTAACTCTTCATAAGGATTCTGTGTTTCTCAACAGAAGATGTATGTGGAAAAACAACCTCAAGCTGCTCAATTTTTTGTGCTATCCAAAATGGTAAGTCCTCACGATTTTGAGGACATTTTCCCATCGTCAAGATAATCATGATGGGACTAATCACAAGTCCTCTGCCCTGACCTGGTGCCGGAGGAGCTGATCCAGCCGACGCTGCATGAAGAGCACGTGACATAAACTGAATGACTCATCTATGAAGATAAACTAACTGTTTATATAGCGATAGTAACATTGAGATAATTAGGAGATGGTGTAAATTATGATGTGGTGTAAACCCGGCCAATATAGGACAAGTAGCCCCATCAATAGACAAGGGGCCCATTCGATCAAAAGAGACAGGGTGTGGGGGGGAGCCATTAAACCAAATAGTGTGCTCCCAGGATGCCAACGGAACTTCAATCATCTCATAAGGATGATATGCTGCTGGAGGAGCAGCAGCTGCGTAAGTATGTAAAAAATTGTCACTAGCGTTAACTGCAGAAAATGTAACAGAAGAATAAAAAACCTCAAAGTAGTATGCTGGATCCACTTCAACCATGAAAATAAAGGTAGCCCCTGCATTGGGGATCCTGTGCTCAGTCAAATAACGTGTTACCGTCGCCTGGCTATGTGCCTAGATAACACCAGGCTGTGCCATATAAAAGCAAAATACAGTCAATAAAATGGTACCGCAAACGTGTCTAAAAACTTTTAAACTTCAAGCTTCAATAACCTACAGAAATAGGTGTACCATATAAATGCAGGATGCAAAGACCCCCGACCACGGACGTTTCCAGGAACCAGTGAGAGGGTATCATGAAAAAGTACAAGTGATACTCAGGGGTCTTGTGAATAAGTACAAGACCAAACGTGGGCACGCCATGTTGCAGGGATTCTGCGTGAACTCAGAACTATGCGTAGGATTATGGGACATTAGTCCATAGGGACTGGGTGCTCTGACCACCTTAGTACCCATGAACCCAGGACTGACTAGCTATTGTGTCTCACTTGTTCTCCTACTCACTTAGAGACAAATGATTAGACACCCTAGAATACAACACTCCTGACTCTCTCAGGAGTCATGGTTGCAAGACATACCCTTTCGTTCACACTCTTGTACTTGTCCACAATAAGATCTGACAGAGACAAGAATAAGTTTAAAATATTTACTTTAACTAACGTTCGCTAATGTGCAGTATACGTGCCACAATAAGCAAGAGAATGCATAACACAAATATAGTAAGCATAGCAATTAGTCCATAAATCATGAAAGGAGCTGTCATTATGAAAAGACAGCATAACCTAATCTCCCTCCCCTTGTATAGAAGCACAATGATTATATATTAGAAGATCTCTGGGCGTTATCTGCAGACCCCGTACCTCAGTCTATAGATGGCAGATCTACATCATATGTGACGTCCTTTCTCCCTGGAAAGGTCCCTCTCCAAGTGTTTGCTACCTATTTGTGTATTAAAATAAGACCAAAGTAAGAATTTCCAAACAACAGCTGCATTGGTATGTTTTGTCTAGATGCTAGGGCCTAACCAGAACAGAATACCAAGGGATATTATTGATCGACCTTGCTCACAATGTTCAGACTAAATCCCATAACCTGCAGAGTGTGAACACAGCAATAGGTTCTCGTGGTGATAACAGCAAAAGAGAAATTTGCAAAGTGAACTCATGTAGGAATGTGCGATAAGCAGCGTACAATCTGCAGTTTGCTCATGCTAACTTAGAGAAGACAACAATGTTCCCATGGACCATGTGACACTGCAAGTAAGTATTCAGTTTTCAGAACTGCAGTGCTCCTAGTCTTTACCAATGTTACTGGCTCTATAAGCTATAATGCTTAATTTACCTAATTTTTCTCTACAAATGAGACCTCTAAGAGTAACCAAATTTCATTAAAGGGCACGCCTGGGCCAAATTGTGATCCCAATCTAACCCTGCCTTGAAGCATTTTCTGTGCGTTCAAGTACAAGCTGTCAGAAGACATCCAATCTTTTTGGACTTTTCTACTAATTATTCTACTTGGAGGTGTGTGTTCAGTTTTCTTTTGCCTGGCTGCAGTTTTATTTTGTAATTTTAACTAGTGAAACTGTAGCTGAGAGTCTAATGAGAATGTTACAGTATTGCCGATATATGCATCTGCAGAACAAAAGTACAAACGAGGTACCTAAATCGATGGGCAGCCAGCAACCCCACAAGAAAACGCTTTCCAGCACCCCTGCACCTTTATGAAACAGTCCCAATGTCATGTCAATGACTCTGGTTTAGCAGAATGTGGTATGAAATTGAGGTCTGACCCTCCCAAACAAACCTCTTCTTTTGCTGTTTTATAAGAGCAAACGTTAGGAGCGGCTCCTCCATAATGGCGGATGAGCGTCACCCCACTGGTCAGTCAGCAAAAAATAAAATGATAGTAGGACAATGTGAACATTTTATTTTCCGCTGACTGACTCAGTCATGGAATCTAGGTCTGGCTGAGGCTGGACCATGGCAGGGATTGTTGTGCATTTACGGCAGCAGCCTCTGGCAAAAGTAGTCTGGGTGTATTAAAGCACGTTATATTTGTGACCCATACCCTACTCATTTGTTTTTAGACACAGAGATTATTGCCCACATTCTGGAAGATATTATGCAATCTGTTTCCTTGTAGTTCATGATCCTGAAATTGCATCAATCCATTATAAATAGGGACAGTCCAATAAACATGTCCCCTTTTCTTGGGCTTTAACATCCTTAAAAAAACCTAAACATTACAAACAGTTACAGAAATCCTATAAGTAGTTAAACTACTACTTCTTTGCCCACATCGCCACTTGGCATCTCAGATGGTTAGTGTTAGAAATGGAGGTCTCTAGTTGGAGGTAGTTACCTTTGTCCAAATATGGACCCTTGCTTCTAGTCACGGTAAGGGCGATACACTTCTAAAATAACTCCTGCTCATCCCCTTTGTAGCTTGGCACAAGCAGGCAGGCTTATCTCAGTGGCAGTGTGTAAAGCATTTGTGAACACCTACAGTAATACAGTGAAGACACTACAAAGGGAAACCACACCAGTTTGGAAAAATAAGTAATCTTATTAAAACCAAACAAGACCAAACAACAAAAATCCACAATACAGTAATATAAATATGACTTTCAAATGGTAGAAATAGTTCAGTTCAAAGCAAATTGCAGATACAACACTCTTGGATGCGTCGCACACACAATAAAAAGGGCCAGAGGGAAGGTGATGTGCCAGTTTCTTACACTCAGCGAAGGTGATGCGTCAGTTCCTTGCTAAGGGAGAGGTGATGCGTCAGTTCGTTACTGCTGTGCAGGGGAGGTGATGCGTCAGTTCCTTTCCAGAGAGGAGGTGATCCGTCAGTTTCCCACTGGGTGGGGAGGTGATGTGTCGGTTTCTTACTGCATCCCCAATGATGCGACAGACTTGGCGCCTCGATGCAATGATCTGGGATGATGCGTGGGATCCCGCAGCCGCACAAGAGGACTTGCGTTGAAATCAGTGCGATGATCTCGACTTCGGAGATCGGTGCACTCAATGCGCATGCGGCGATTTCCCAAGCCGCGGGCAGGCCCTGTGACGATTTTTTCAGCGATGCATCGGAAACAGGTGCGGATGCATCATGCTTCTTGTTGTTGTGTTGCTTCTCCAGCTCCCAACAGTCAGAACAACCTCCAGAGGCCCAGAACAGCTACAGGCACCTCTTGGCAGGTCAGAACTCCCACCAAGGAAGTTCAGGGGAGCTGTGGATGACGTCTGTGTGTCCCTGAGACTTCAGAACAGGAAGCAAGCTCTTCTTCAAGCCCTTGGAGATCTTCCTCAAGCAGGGGACACAGCAAACAGCAAATTCCTTTTTCCCTTCCCTTGGCAGAAAGTAGCTACTGCAGGCCAACCCCAGAGAGCAAACAGCACAGGGGCAGTATTCCTTCTCAGTTTCTCCAGGCTTTGTGAAAACATGGGTTTGAACCCCACCTCTGCTACCAGCATTAGAAATGGAGGTCTCTAGTAGGCAGAGGTAGGTACCTTTGTCGAAATAGGGACCCTTGCTTCTAATCAGGGTAAGGGGGATACACTTCTAAAATAATACCTGCTCACCCCCTTGGTAGCTTGGCCCGAGCAGACAGGCTTATCTCAGTGGTAGTGTGTAAAGCATTTATGAACACCTACAGTAATACAGTGAAAACACTACAAATGGACACCACACCAGTTTAGAAAAATAGGTAATCTTATCAAAACCAAACAGTAACAATACAGTAATAAAAATATGACTTTCAAATGGTAGAAATAGTTCAGTTCAAAGCAAATTGCAGATGCAACACTTTTCACACAAAATACCTTGGATGCGTTGCACACACAATGAAAAGGGCCACAGGATAGGTGATGCGTGAGTTCCTTGCTAAGGGGAAGGTGATGTTTTGGTTCCTTACTGCTGTGCAGGGGAGGTGATGCGTCAGTTCCTTTCCAGAGAGGAGGTGATGCATCGGTTTCTGACTGCGTGGGAAGGTGATGCGTTGGTTTCTTACTGCATCCCCCAATGATATGACCGACCTGGCACCTCGATGCGATGATCCAGGATGATGAGTGGTGCAGTGATCTCGGACTTTGGAGATCGGTGCACTCCATGCGGCGTGCAATGATTTCCCGAGCTGTGGGCAGGGGCTGCGACAATTTCTTCGGCTATGCGCCGGAAAAAGGTGCGGATGCGTTACGCTTCTTGTTTTATTTGGTTGGTTGTGATTTGTACTAGAAATAACCTTAAACAGCTTATTACAATCAATGTCAGGACGGGCATACATTTAGAAGTGGGATTATATTTACCTCCTTTTTCTTTAATAAAATCAGAACTCGTCTTAACCAACTGGCATGGGGAATCTACAATTTTATTACAAGACATGAGGCTCATTTTACAAAAGTTTAAAACATTTTACGAGTTTTAAATGGCTAACAATAAAAAGTTTTAAATGATGATACTCTAGTCCAATCAGCTTATTTAAGGGTGTCCTCTAATCTAACTCCTGTCCAATATGCTTTTGATGTCACAGCATCCCAAGTGGAGTAAGCCCCTCCTATCAAACCCCATAAGGGCCATCGCCTTTTTACCTGATTTATTTAGGGTAGTTGTATATACCAAAGTGAATGGTTTAAGTGATAAAATAAATACCTGCAGGGCAGAGGTTCTAAGATCATCTGTCACTTTCACATAGTACTTAAGGAATCTTACATCGTACAACCTAGGGTGCTAGGGGAATGAAAGAAACTCATTAGAGTTATTCTTGGTATGCTTTGGAATGGTAAAAATGGATCCTTACTGGCAAGATGTAATCTAGAATCATGAAAGGATTTAACATCAGAAACCCTTTATGCAATGAATACCAAAACTGCACCACCCACAGTGGTGCTATCAGGACCACTCTTGCTGACTGCCTGCGCACCTGCACCATACACTTAGATATCATGATGAAAGGTGGAAAAGAATAGTGATTTTGATTTGATTAATCCTGAAAAAAAGAGTCCGTGACTAATGCTTCCGGATGTGGTCGCCAACTGAAATATCTATGCAGCTGTGCTATGAGTCTGGAAGCAAACAATAGAATTAACCCAAACCCAAACTATGCTTAGAGCCTTGAAAATCTGTCCATCCAGTCACCAGTCAGTGGCTTTGTAAAGATTTCTATAATACTAATATGTCACCCAATCGTGTGGACCTTGAAGATACTCTGCTTTTAGAGGTATCTCTTGATTAATACAAAACGCCCAGAATGCCCTGACCAAATCTGCTATTTTGTGGACTTTGTGCCCCACAATCTGTTAACATATCTGACTTCTGTTAGATTGTCCAGACACAGGAGTGCTGAACATTTTACCTTGTCTTTTAACAGAATCTGAACTGCAAAGGAGCCTGTAAGAAGCTCTAAACAATCTATGTGCAATGACACCCTCCTCCTGGACCAACTTACTTCAGCAGAAAAGGTGTTACAGCTTGCGCTTCAAACTGAGAGATTTAAATCTGATTCAAATAATAGACTTGGCCAAGCTGGGCCTTCTGTTCCATGCATCTATGTGGCACAGTTGCCAGTATATTTCTCCTTTTGCTTTCAAGTCTAATGAAACCATCTTGGAGTACTTTAGACCCCATTGTAAATGTATTATTTATAGTCTTTGGCGAATTCTATACTAATGGGGCCACGAAAAGATCGCCTGAATCAAGTAAAAAAAATGCCCACTAGCCTTGCCAACTGATGGAGAAAAATGTACTGGTGAGTTCTATACCAAAAGGGTCATGGAAAGACTGTCTGAATCAAGGATAAAAGAAAAAAATGCCCACTGATGGCGGAAAATGTGCTGGTGAGTCAACGTCAAACTCAACTCCTTCTATATTACCTTTAACTTTGACTCTGGGAGCAAGAGTACCTATTTGTCTCCGCCTGCCAACAACCCCAGGATTCCTATCCTTTTTCAGGATTCCAGATCCAAATCCACCTGAACTATGACAAAGCCTAGAAACTAGATTAATTTGATGGCTGTCTGTGCTTACTTCAGCATGAGATTCTTCTCCTAATGTAGGAACATCAAATCATCCAAGTATACAGCCATCTTAGCCCCCAGGACTAGAAAGTTGCCAGAACAGGTTTTATCAGCTCGGCAAAACACCACAGAGTGGAAGATAGACCAAATAGAAGGGACTTCCATCTGTATGCCTGCTCCAGAAAAAGGAACTACAGATACTTCTTGTGGCTATGGCAAATTAGTACTGTCAAGCAAGTGTCCTTCAAATCAAGATGCATTATCCAGTTCTCTGTAGGTAGAGTATCTCTGAGACGGACTACCATCTCCATTTTGATGAGATCACTCAGATTTATTACTAGCCCCGTACTGAAGCCAAAACTTCCTACCTTTCTTTTCGGTGGGGAGAGCATTGGTCGCAATAGTCTGGAGTACCAGTATTGTTTGGTCCTGAAGGAGGATATGAAATAGTCTGGATGGTCAGTGAAACAACTGCCTTATACAGTATAGTATACAGTATAGTGAACCTTATACAGAGAAACAAATATCTACATATACTGACCAATCTCCTTTATGAAGGTGTCACCAAATATACACCTTTTGTTGTTAATCATAGCCTTGCAATCAGATAATTCTCCCAACTTTGGATACATTCTAAGCAAAAGTCCTTTTTGTTCTTCAGAAGATAAACCAGAATTTGCGCTGTCCAAAAAACATACTGCCCTTTGGGCCCATGTGGCTATCACTTCTGGGTCCAATGCCTCACACGTGTTTTTTTAGGTGTTCAGCTAAGCATACAATCTTTGTTAAAGGACCCAGAGTGTCCAACATTATATACTGGCATGATGACTAATTTCTATCCATACCCCTTCTGGGATCTTTACCACCTCTACTGAGGAAAGTGAACATTTTAGTGTTCAAAATCGGGATCACAGCTGCTTTATCTGAAATTACTGGTCTGGGGCATTCTGACCTCATTATGGATCTTGGGGCTCAGTCAACTGGATTTCCAGTTCTCGATTATACATACTCATCCACAAAAGGTGGAGGAAACCACTCAGTGGTATTTGAGTATTGGAACAACCCTGGAACAAACATGGGGTTACCTTTTGGATCCAAAAACACTGTTTGCATTTTATCAGCCATTTTTAGTTTCCTAGGGGAACTGGTGGCATCAGCAACAGCATAATAAGTATCATATTGATACGGGAAACAGCCTTCACAACACTGTTGTTAAATTGCGTTTCCTTTACAACGCGATGCCTTTACATCGCAAGTCTTTAGACCGACTTGCTCTAGATGGCGCTCCACCCTAGTATAATTTACTATTCCAACACCTTCCTTACTGTTGCGTAGGCTGGAGTTGGAATAGTAAATTATACTATTCCTAAGGTTGGAGCGCGATCTAGAGCAAGTCGATCTAATGACTTGCGTTGTAAAGGTATCGCATACTAACAACGCAGTCGTTGTAACGACCGCATTGTAATGGAACGCCATGTAATAGTAAGCATTGTGACATGCTATTTTCATTGATACGAATCATCTGTAAACGCATGGTTTACATCCTCATAAGGCCTTCATATGGCCCACCCAATGCACCCATATTAGCGTCTTGTCATAGGGATAGTAAGTGCTTACCATACTGCAGAACTGAATCTCCACAATCCATTTTATGCTCAATCCCGATTCTCAACCAAAAGTGTATGTTTATTTTATATTAATCTGTTGCCCCCAGAAGAAGCAAACAGAGACAAGGAGATTGCTATTGCCACTCATGTCCTCACAAAGGTAAACTTACATGTTTGGATAAGTTCACCCTTTTTTCTGTATTCACAAAACTGCCATTCAATAGTACGTTTATGACTGGTTAGATATCACTATCTTTTCATGTAGAAGTTCTCATTGGCAACTCAGGCCCTGAGTTACCAATATAATTAGTGACATTTTTTCAAGAACAGGGAACTGTCTTTTGTATTGATTTGGACACAGAGTTATCCCAAAAAACACATACATTTTTCTTAAACACTTCATCTTTAAAATATCCATTGGTATCAGGGTTATTACCCTCATCCATAATGAAAATGTTTTCTCAGTCCAGGGAATTGACCCCCATAATATGTGGTTATAACGAAACGACAAAAATGATGTACTCAAAAACAGTGTTAAAAGTTAGGGCCTGATTCACAAAGGTACTTACACTTTGAAATGAGTTTACTATTTTTTGGTATTCACAAACTGTACTTTTGAAGTAACATACACTTTTGTAGTAATTAATACTTTTGTAGTAAGTGCACCACTGCACATGACCAACCACTGGTATTGTAACAGTCTCCCATAGAAAATGATAGAGGTCGAGACTTAAAATAAGTCCCAACAGGAAATAGTGTTAAACTAAATTGAATTATTTAAAATTGCCCACCCTAGCACACATACCTATGCTAATATTGTCTAAGGAACTGGAAGAGCAGTACAGCAACTTGGCATGGGAATCTTAATTTCATTAAAAAAAAACAAGATTGATAATTTCTTTGGCAGCCTGGGTGTTATTTTAACTTAGCACAGGTTTAATTTTTGAGAGAGGAATCGGTAGCCAGGAAATGCAGAAAAATTTAAAAAACGGAACTTCAATGGTAAATTCTTGTGCATATATTTGTCATCTACTTCTGTTTGGTGGAGTTCTGTTTTGCATATCTTGTGTAGTTTTTAACAGAGCAGTGCCTTAAAGACAATAATGATAGGGTGTTTCTCATTTATCTGTAAAGTGTACTCCATCATTTTTATAAATTCCATGCACATCAAAATGCAGATTGTTGGTTTAGATCCAGCCCATGCAATGGTCTCTTAGGAATGCAGAAACAGTTTTATCAACATGTTTCCTGGCTTTGTCAATCTGTGGACAGAATTGATTTGACCACTTTTATTTCTATTTTTGGCATATATTAGGGTACACCAAGACATTGTGTGGGAAAAGCGATATTAGTATTGCAAGGGTTTCTTTTATTGGGATTTTTAGACGTATCCCAGTCAATGTGTCTAGGTCATTGCCACCACAGGGCACAATCATGAGGTGAGGAACTTGGGAATCCAGAATGGATTTAACCAAAGCCAACAACTGATGAAACTTTAACCCTCTCTGGGCAAATCATGTAATTTGCACATTTGGCAAACCCAAGTCCCTGTCAATACCTCTCTTTTGTGCAGCCTCTTTAGCCCAATAGATGTGGCCAACAATCCATACTGTAAGAATTTTGAAGTGAAGGAGCAATAGTAGTCATGAGAAGGATGGAGCTGAATGAGGTGATTTTCCAAAAGGAAAACTGTTAAAATGGAGGTGTGTCTTTAATATATATATATATATATATATGAACGCTCCAAGTTTGCCCTCCAGCTTGAAAACGCACTCCAACGACCATGATTTGCACAGGTAGAGGCAGGGTCAGTATGCCGCACGTAGCAGCGACATGGTGATCTTCTTCTATTGAAATTCTTAACGCCTGACGCGTTTCAGTGCTTCCGCACTTCCTCAGAGGCGTGGCAATTGTGTTTGACATGTCCGTCCATTTGAATTTATTCTTCCACCAATAGGCGGCTCAGGTGAGCCCAAATGGAATTCTGGGGCATGTAGTTGCTGCTGCGATGTTTCAAGCCCTCCAATGGGCTGTGGCACACTTGTCCTGCTCGCAATTCCCTATGGAAGTTCCCACTCTGAAGCTCTATTGGATATAGAGCCCCGTGGCCCCCAGTGATTGCGGGGGGGTGCATTTTCTGCGGCGAGGCTGCCGCAATGTATGAACGCTCCAAGTTTGCCCTCCAGCTTGAAAACGCACTCCAACGACCATGATTTGCACAGGTAGAGGCAGGGTCAGTATGCCGCACGTAGCAGCGACATGGTGATCTTCTTCTATTGAAATTCTTAACGCCTGACGCGTTTCAGTGCTTCCGCACTTCCTCAGAGGCGTGGCAATTGTGTTTGACATGTCCGTCCATTTGAATTTATTCTTCCACCAATAGGCGGCTCAGGTGAGCCCAAATGGAATTCTGGGGCATGTAGTTGCTGCTGCGATGTTTCAAGCCCTCCAATGGGCTGTGGCACACTTGTCCTGCTCGCAATTCCCTATGGAAGTTCCCACTCTGAAGCTCTATTGGATATAGAGCCCCGTGGCCCCCAGTGATTGCGGGGGGGTGCATTTTCTGCGGCGAGGCTGCCGCAATGTATGAACGCTCCAAGTTTGCCCTCCAGCTTGAAAACGCACTCCAACGACCATGATTTGCACAGGTAGAGGCAGGGTCAGTATGCCGCACGTAGCAGCGACATGGTGATCTTCTTCTATTGAAATTCTTAACGCCTGACGCGTTTCAGTGCTTCCGCACTTCCTCAGAGGCGTGGCAATTGTGTTTGACATGTCCGTCCATTTGAATTTATTCTTCCACCAATAGGCGGCTCAGGTGAGCCCAAATGGAATTCTGGGGCATGTAGTTGCTGCTGCGATGTTTCAAGCCCTCCAATGGGCTGTGGCACACTTGTCCTGCTCGCAATTCCCTATGGAAGTTCCCACTCTGAAGCTCTATTGGATATAGAGCCCCGTGGCCCCCAGTGATTGCGGGGGGGGGTGCATTTTCTGCGGCGAGGCTGCCGCAATGTATGAACGCTCCAAGTTTGCCCTCCAGCTTGAAAACGCACTCCAACGACCATGATTTGCACAGGTAGAGGCAGGGTCAGTATGCCGCACGTAGCAGCGACATGGTGATCTTCTTCTATTGAAATTCTTAACGCCTGACGCGTTTCAGTGCTTCCGCACTTCCTCAGAGGCGTGGCAATTGTGTTTGACATGTCCGTCCATTTGAATTTATTCTTCCACCAATAGGCGGCTCAGGTGAGCCCAAATGGAATTCTGGGGCATGTAGTTGCTGCTGCGATGTTTCAAGCCCTCCAATGGGCTGTGGCACACTTGTCCTGCTCGCAATTCCCTATGGAAGTTCCCACTCTGAAGCTCTATTGGATATAGAGCCCCGTGGCCCCCAGTGATTGCGGGGGGGTGCATTTTCTGCGGCGAGGCTGCCGCAATGTATGAACGCTCCAAGTTTGCCCTCCAGCTTGAAAACGCACTCCAACGACCATGATTTGCACAGGTAGAGGCAGGGTCAGTATGCCGCACGTAGCAGCGATATCCAGGTGAGGAGCAGACACGTCCTGTTTTGGCCTGCCCCCCCGCCAACGTTTGGTGGGACCGTTCCAGTGGTCCGGTTGCTACTCCTTTACCTATGAAGCTTTGAACCCCTCATTTTGAGGCGGAGCCTTTTATTCTGTACCATACTTAGGTCCAGTTGGTATGTGGTTGACCTGCAATACCCCGTTATAAAAAAACTGAGGTATACAAATTCATTACTGGTCCCACGGTCCTGAAGAAGTGTCGCTCGATCTTGAGCACTGTGACACGAAACATGTTGACCCCTGTCAACTATAGGCTACTCTGATACCTTGCATCACATAAGTAGCCTCCCTGGTTTTATTTAGTCCCAGCCCTACCTAACCTTATTAAAACTATCGAGGGGCCAGGGCCTATTTTAATTTTTCTTGAATCCCCACATTCTTAGGAGCTATTACCCTCCACAATCATTCACATGGTCTTCATACAAAACGGCGTACTCAGATCAAAAGATCTCCGATAAAGAAGCCACCAGGCCCGTCGGACATTGCAGCGCCGGTCCGACGAGGAGCACGCCCAATGATGAAGCATGACACCCTAACAGGTGTGTGAGGGCAACAAGATCTGAATTTGAACTTTCCCTTCTCAGATCATAGTAATTACTACTATTTTTCCAAATTGGCCAATTAGAGGAACTGCTCTTATCTGTCTTTTCTTACGTAGACCCCTGGGAGCATTAGAACAGGACCTCTTTAAATATCCAGCTCTCATGTCCCCCCTTCCTGATTACACGATCATTCATGACATGGTCAGTGACATCACTGATGACATCACTGATGACATCTCAAATGACATCACTGATGACATCACTGATGGCATCATCCTGTATTTGCATGTTTCTTTAAATTCTAAATATGTGTTATATATATGCCAGGGTGTATTGAAGAATGAGTTGGTGTATAAGTGTCTGGATGTTGGATTTAGTAGGTGCGTGACTGACTGTTTATGTGAGAGATTACATGTGTCTTACTGAATGCATGGGTTATTGACTAAACTATGTGAATGTCTGTATCAGTCTGTCTGTTGTTGTATAAGCTGCTGCATGGATTGGTCAGTAGCTACATGAGTGTCTATATGGGTTATCGATTGGTTGCCTGAGTATTTGTATGGGTGCCTGAGTGTGTGTGTGTGTGGGTGGGAGGTATGTGACTCTGCATAGATGTTTGAGTGGTTGATTCACTGGGTGTATGGGTTCAAGAGTGCATGTGGAAAGATCTGTAAGGGTGGGTGAGTGTGTATATGGGTGTGTTGGTGAGTGAATGTATGTCTCAGTGGTACATGTCCAAGTAACTATATATGGAAAAGGCAGTGTATGTGAGAGTTGGAGTATATAAATGACTATAAGTGAGAGTCAGTGATTGTGAGAGTGGCTGTATGGATGAGTGTGTACTTGTATCTGTTTGAATAAGTGATGTGTTGTGTGTATAACTGTATAGGTCAGTAAATGGAAGTGTAATTGATTCTTTGCATGACTGACTAGGTGTGTGAGTAACTCTGGATGAATGGTGGTGTGTGAGTGTCTGTATAGGTGTATGAGTGCGTAGGATAGCGTTGTATTGATGAGTGACTGCATGTATGAGTGATTGTATGCGTGAATGAGTGGATGTGTGTGTAGACCTAGGAATCAGTGAGTGCGTATGTAGTATGTAGTAACTGGTATTGGTATGTCGATGGTTTTGAAAATGGTAGTCTGTATTTTACAGTGGGTGTATCAAAGGTTATATTCGAGTATGAGGAGGTGCATCAGATTTTCACGTGGATGATATCATCAGTGATGTCATCAGTGATGTCACTGACCATGTCATCAGCAGTGCATTGCGGTGGCACGAGTTATAGTTAGCTGAACTAAATATAACGGTGGAATTTCTATGGTGTTGCACGAGTGAAATGTCCAACTAACTATAATGTCCCTGAAACCTATGGTTTTCTCTGCGAATTTGTAAGGTTTTTTAAATGCTAATTTCTAACTATAACGTGCCTGAAACCTATGGTTTTTCAGTGAATTTCAATGGTTTTTTAAATGAACATTTCTAATTATAATGTGCCTCAATCCTATGGTTTTTTTCAGTGAATTTCTAAGGTTTTTTAAATGCTAATTTCTAACTATAACATCCCTAATAAGTCCCCTTGAATCCTGAAGGTACCCGGTGGCAAAGCAGCCCACTAGGTACCTCCAGTAAGCACCACAGAGCTGCATTGCCGAGAGGTGTTCCGAGGCCACGCCCCTTTTTAAACCACGCTACACATGTGGCTTCTGGTGCACTGCTTCTCAGAGAATGAAGTCCACTTGTGTCCTGAGATCCTCAGGACACAAGAGGACCTCATCACCCCACCAGCAGTGCACCAGAAGCCGCGATTGCAGAGTGGTGTAAAAAGGGGCGTGGCCTCAAACCACCTCTCTACAACACAGCTCTGTGGCACCTACTGTAGGTACCTGGTGGGTTAGTTGGCCCCCAGGGACCCTCAGGATGCAAGGGAACTTAATCCAGCAATTTACAACGCACCAGGTTGTGTGTTTGCACACTTGTAACATCAGACCCCGCCCCCTCCCTGCACCACTGTGAAAACACGCCCCCTGGTGCTTTGTAAGTTGGGGGATTAAGTCCCCTTGAATCCTGAGGATCCCTGGGGGCTAACTAGCCCGCCATGTATCTCCAATAAGCACCACAGAGCTGTGTTGCAGAGTGGTGTAAAAAGGGGCATGGCCTCAAAACACCTCTCTCCAATCCAGTCCCCTGGTGCATACTGGAGGTACCTGGCAGGCTAGTTGGCCCCCAGAGACCTTCAGTATTCAAGGGGAATTAATTCCCCAACATACAACGTGCCAGGGGGTGCTGCAGGGAGGGGGCGGGACCTCCGGCATGATGCTAGCTTTGTTTTTCTTTTTTTTTCAGAAGGGGTGCTGTATAGCCCCCCTTCTGTTCCCATTTTTAGGGACCCAGGGCCTGACCCTTATTTTTTTATAAAATAAAAAAATTTACAGGAAAAGGGGGCCGTGTGGCCCCCCCTCCTGAGGCCAATTTCAGCCCTGGGGACCCCCTCCCCCGGGGCATGGCCATATATTGATTAATTTTTTAAGGTGGTGGGCTGCATGGCCCCGCTCCTGAGGACTCTATTTGTCCCGGGGACCTCCTCCCCCGGGGCTGTGCCTCTTTTTTAAATTTTTATTTTTTATTTTATTGATGGAGGGAGACCACGTGGCCCCTCACCCGGGCCACTTCTGGTCCCGGGGACCCCATTCCCGAGGCCAGCCCTTTCCGTTGGGGACGGTGGGTGGAGCCCCAATGCCCCCACAGTCCCATTGGCTCCCCGCCTCCTGCGGGAGCCGGCATTGCTTTTCCACAAGGGGAGCTGCTGACATGCAGCTCCTCTTGTGGAAAAGCAATCCTGCTTTGCAATGACAGGGCAAGAGCTGCACTGCCTCCCGCCCTGTCATTGCAAACAGCAGTGTCCCAGGGGTGGGCACCCGGGGACACTGCAGGAGCCGGTCCTGGGGGGTGGTGGTCCGCAAGGCAATCAACACCTCCAGGAGGTGGGCGTCACGGACCCCCTCCCAACATTTGAAAAGCCCCGAGGTCATGGTCCCCCGGGCAGTGTGGGGGGGCTTGAGCCCCCCCACACTAATTACTTTTGACAGTCCCGGTGAGGTGGCGGTCCCTGGGGCTTGGGGGCCCGCGAGGCCCCCCACTCTTATTTAATGAAGCCCCGGGGAGGTGGCGGTCCCTGGGGGCACGTGCGGAGGTGGGACCCCCACGCATTAGTTTTCTTAACCCCTTCGATGCTCATGAGCAGTTCCGTCATGAACATCGGTTGGGCTGTGCTTATGAAGGAACTGCTCTGTCATGAGCACAGCCCCTGGGGGAACGCTGGCGCTCCCCCCCGGGGTATAGATTTTGGCACCCCATAGGGGTATGGCAGCGGAAGAGTTTCCGCTGCCAACCCAAGCCCCCCATGCTTCCCCATGACATCAGCATGCACAGCGCACATCATCAGGAAGTGCTGGACGCGCTGGAAATCATTTCTCTCCAGCGTGTCCAGCGAAGGAGGTACGTATTTTGTCTCCGGTGGGGCGGGGGGCCAAATCAGGATGCCTTGAGGCATCGGGGGAGTGGAAAGAGTATTTCCTCTCCCCTGATATCTCAATGCAGGGCATTCCTGCTTCACGATCGCGCACAGCGTCACGATTGTGGAGCAGGAATGCCCCACTAGACAACAGGGATGTTGTTTTTTTAAAAAAGGAAGTGACACCTTGGGCAAGGGTCGCTTCCTATGGGGGCAATTGAAATTAAGACTTTCCTGCCCCCCATGGGGACAGATCGGTATTTTTTTCAGCCATTTCTGGACCCAGGGGGTGCAGAAAAGCTCACTAGACCCAGGGATTAGTTGTGTAATTTTAATGGAAGCGACACCTTGGGTAGAGGTCGCTTCCAGGGTGGCAATTTTCTTTGATTGGATATTCTGCCTCCCCTGTGGGCAGATCCAACCCCCACTAGACACCAGGGCATTTAGTTAAAATATGATGGAAGTGACCCCTTGTGCAAGGGTCACTTCCAGGGGGCCATTTTATTTTGTAATGGGAATTCTGCCCGATTGGCCCGTTTTTTGGCGCAGAAACCCCCACTAGACACCAGGGAATTATTTTAAATAAAAATGGAAGCGACCCTTGGGCAAGGGTCGCTTCCAGGGGGCAATTTTTATTAATGTGTATTCTGCCCCCCTCCTCCCCCCCCGGGCCTTTCTGCCCAGAAAACCCCACTAGACACCAGGGACTCATTTTAAAATTGAAATGGGAGTGACCCCTTGGGCAATGGTCGCTGCTAGGGGGCATATTATTTTTGTATGCGTATTCTGCCCCCCCCGGGGGCAGATTAGCCTGGTTGTTTCTGCCTTTCTGCCCGGGGGGGCAGAAAACCCCACTAGACATCAGGGACTTCTTTTAAATTTTAAATGGAAGCAACCCCTTGGCCAAGGGTCACTTTCAGGGGGCAGATTTTTTTATATGTGTATTCTGCCCCCTCTAGGGGCAGATCCTCATCCTCGGCTCCAACCTATCAGCCTGGGTCAACTCCTGGTGGCCCTCTTCCCTGGGGTCACCCCCGACACCTACTGACCACGCACGCAACCTGGGGGTCATCCTTGACTCAACGCTCTCCATGACCAAGCAAGTCAACGCAGGCTCCTCCTCCTGCTTCAACACCCACTGCATGCTCTGCAAGATCTACAGGTAGATCCCCACGGACACGCAAAGAACAGTCACCCACTAGCAGCAGACTCGACTACGGAAACACCCTCTATGCTGGAGCCCCAGCCAAGCTCATCTAATGACTACAAAGAATCCAAAACGCCTCTGCACGCCTGATCCTTGACATTCCACGCCACAGCCACATCACCCCCCACCTGAGAGACCCGCACTGGCTCCCTGTCGACAAGAGAATCTCCTTCAAACTCCTCATCCACGCACACAAGGCACTCCACAAGACCGGTCCAGCCTACCTCAACAGTGAACTCTTCTTCTACGTTCCCAACTGCCAGCTCCGCTCCCCCGACCTCTCCCTGGCCACTGTCCCGCGCACTCGAAGAACCACCACAGGTGGCAGATCCTTCTCCCACCGCGCCGCCAAGACCTGGAACACCCTTCCTCTGAACCTACAACAGACCCAAGACCTGCTGACCTTCAGGAGGCGACTCAAGACCTGGCTATTCGACCAGTAGCAGCAACACCTCCCTCTTCCTCCTCAGCGCCTTGAGACCCTCGCGGGTGAGTAGTGTGCTTTACAAATTATGTGATTGATTGATCAGCCTATTTTTGTGCCCTTTCTGCCCCCAAGAGAGGCAGAAACCCCCACTAGGCACCAGGGATGTTGTTTTGTGAGTAATGGAAGCGACATGGTTGCTTCCTGGGGACAGATCTGCCCCTTTTGTGGCCTAGGCGGGAGGGAGGAGGCAGAAAACCCTACTAGGCACTAGGGATTTATTACTTTTGCAAGGGGGCAAATTTCTGTCAGCTGTTTTCTGCCCCACCTGAGGCCTGGCAGACAACCTCACCGATCCCTTGGGCAAGATCACCCCCTATTTTTCTCAGCCCTATTTGAAGGCCCATCCGGCCGATTGACCACTTGGGTAGTAACATAGCGTATTATAATGTTAATTGTTTTATTTTTTGTGAATTGCAATTGTAATGCTTTATTTTTCCTTTTTTGTTCTAGGTGAAGGCTTTTGCTCTTTAGACTGTTCCAGGTTGCGGTTTCGTTACTGGTGGTTCTGCTGTTTGTGTAGTTGCATGTGTTTGTTAACAGTCTTTTTTTTTGTACAATGTAAATGAGTTTCATTTCTCTGCATGAATTTGTTTTTTGCAAATGGTGTAATAATAGCAGTATGTTTGGCTTCTGGTTTTTGAGTGTCAAAAACGTTTTGCATTTGTGCTCGATGTGTTTTTTGTTGTCTTGTGAGTAATTTGTTTTGTTTTTTTCTTTCTAGTGGGATATCATTGTTTTTTGCTGTGTCTCTGCAAAGTAGGTGCTGGTGAGTGTAGCTGTCTCTTGTAAGTGAATTGTATAGTTTTTGAGTTTATAGATCTTTGTGATAAAGGCACACATTTTTTTACTTACTTGTTTTGCACAGTATTGTTTGTTGTTGACTTGTTTGTGCAGTCTCCTTTCTTAGAAAGGATAATGGCTAGCTGCAGGATTACGGCTCAGCAGGTTGTTGGTATGCTTTTTGAGTCTTCCTCTGACCATGGTTCAGAGAGTGACTGCATCTGAGGCAGAGGAGGCAGGGGGCGATTCTGGCAGTGAGTTTTCTCACCACATGGAATCATCGGATGATGAAGATACTCTTAGTGCGGATGAAGTGCCTGTGTTAGAGGAGGAGATTGATGTGACGATAGTGTGGCAAGAGGCATCTTGGCTGCAGCCTGGGGCTGCAAGGCTTCCCGTTGGTGTACTGTGGCAAGAGGCATCTGGGCTGCATGCTGCGGCTGCAAGGCTTCCCGTTGGTGTAGTGCGGCAAGAGGCATCTGGGGCTGCAGATTGGGGCTGCAAGGCTTCCCGTTGAAAGCGCTGTCCTCTGGGTTGCCCCAGGCATGGTGCAGCCGGCATTGCCAGACTTTACTGGTGTTCCAGGGTATAGAGTGAATACTGAAAACTTTTGCCGATTTTTTTCAGTTGTTTATGGACGATGTGTTTTTGGCAGAGATTGTTGAGCAGACTAATTTGTATGCTGAACAGTTTTTGAGGGACAACAGCGCCAGTCCTAAATCCCACTCTAGAGCTACCCGGTGGACTTCAACAAATCTGGAAGAGATGAATAAGTTCTTGGGTTTAACTTTTTTGATGGGCTTGCTAAGGAAGCCATCAATTTCTTCATATTGGTCTACTAGTCCCTTGATGGCAACTGCTATTTTAGCGGCAGTCATGAGTCGTGATAGGTATTTGCTTCTGCTTCGGATGATGCATTTTGTCGAAAATGGTTTAGCATTGCCATGAGATCACCCTGATTGTGACCGTCTTTTTAAGATTTGGCCTGTCATTGATCACTTTGTTGATTGATTTTCTGAGATCTATGCTCTGGGAAAGAAATTGCAGTGGATGAGTCTTTGGTGTTGTTCAAGGGCCGCTTGGTTTTTAGGCAATACATTCCTAGCAAGAGGGCACGCTATGGAATTAAGCTGTATATGCTGTGTGAGAGTAGGACTGGACATGTCTCTAATTTCAGGGTGTACACCGTTAAGGAATCCAGGATTAACCCCCCTGGTTGTCCGTCCACTTTTGGAGTGACTGAGAAAATTGTGTGGGAACTTGGTAGAGGATTTTTTTACAAAGGCCACCTTTTATATGTAGATAACTTCTACACTGCTGTGCAGTTGTTCAGGGAATTGGCCAAAGTGGACACTGTTGCTTGTGGCACAATCCGCTCTAACCGTAAAGGTTTCCCAAAAGAACTTGTTCATCAAAAGCTTGTGCAGGGACAGTGCAGTGCGTTGCGTTGCGAGGAGCTTCTAGCTGTGAAGTTTTCAGACAGGAGAGATGTCTACATGCTGACTACCATCCATGATGAAAGCACTGCACCTGTGACAGGTTGCTGAAGCGCGCAAACCTGTGTGCATTTTAGACTATAATAGGCACATGGGTGGTGTTGACAGAGTAGATCAGAGGTTGGAACCTTACTCTGCTCTTCGTAAGACTTACATTTGGTACAAGAAGTTCGCTATCCATCTTTTCCACTTGGCAACCTTTAATGCTTTTGTTGTGTTCCAGGATTCTTGTTCAGAGTCAAAGATGACTTTTGCTAAGTTTCAGGAGTCTGTAATAGGCAGCTTTGTTTTAGTGGAACAGGCAAGTGTTCCTAGAGTTGGAGTGGTGGTGGATGTTGCTAGATTGAAAGATCGCCACTTTCCTGATCACATTCCTCCCACACCCTCAAAAGACTTTCCCAGTAGGAGATGTAGAGTCTGTTGGCAAAGAGGTATGCGGAAGGAGACTCGTAGGTTCTGTCCGAGTGTCCTTCTAACCCTGGGCTGTGTGTGTCTGCTTGTCTTAGAATGTACCACACGCAAAATAATTTTTGGGAGCATCCATGAGTGGTAAAGTGAACTGCCTGGCCTCTATTGTTTAATACTTTTTGTTCAGTTTCAAGGTTAGCATTTGTGTAGTGTATTTAGTTTCAGTTTTTGTGTTAGTAGATTTTTATCTATTTGCAATTTGTTTGTGTTTTCTCATTTATATTAACCCCTTCAGCGCTGCGTGGATTCCCCCGCGGTGCTGAAGGGTTCGAGCGCGGGCGGGGCCATGACGGAATGGTTCCGTCATGAGCACAGCTCAACCGATGCTCATGACGGAACCGTTCCGTCATGAGCATGGAAGGGGTTAAAAAAATCCTAAATGTGATGGTGGTGTGCGTGAAGTGGTGCTTGTCTGGCGGTGTGCGTGGTCTGGCGCTTGGCTGGCAGTGTGTTTGGATTGGCGCTTGGCTGGCAGTGTGTTTGTACTGACGCTTGGCTGGCGGTGTGTTTGTACTGGCGCTTGACTGGCGGTGTGCATGGACTGGCACTTGGCTGGCGGTGTGGTGTGTATGAACTGGTGCATGGCTGACGGTGTGGTGTACGTGGACTGGTGCATGGCTGGCAGTGTGCATGGACTGGCGCTTGGCTGGCGGTGTGCGTGGACTGGCGCTTGACTGGCGGTGTGGTGTGCGTGGACTGGTGCTTGGCTGGCGGTGTGTTTGTACTGGTGCTTGGCTGGCGGTGTGTGTGGACTTGCGCTTGGCTGGCAGTGTGCGTGGACTGATGCTTGGCTGGCGGTGTGGTGTGCGTGGACTGGCGCTTGGCTGGCAGTGTGCGTGGACTGGTGCTTGGCTGGCGGTGTGTTTGTACTGGCCCTTGGCTGTCGGTGTGTTTGGACTGGTGCTTGGCTGGCGGTGTGCGTGGACTGGCGCTTGGCTGGCGGTGTGTGGACTTGCGCTTGGCTTGCGGTGTGTTGTGCATGGACTGGTGCTTGGCTGGCGGTGTGCGTGGACTGGCGCATGGCTGACGGTGTGGTGTGCGTGGACTGGCGCTTGGCTGGTGGTGTGCATGGACTGGCGCTTGGCTGGCGGTGTGATGTGCGTGGACTGGCGCTTGGCTGGCGGTGTGTGAGTAGTGACAAGCTGCTGGTCACTACACACACTGCTAGCCAAACGCCACTCAACGTAATCTGTGAGCTGGTGCGGTTGCTGTGTCAGGAATGTGGGCGTGTGAAAGTGATGGGCCCTTAAATGGCGCTGTCTGCTGGTGTGAGTGTTGTAATGTGCTGGGCCCGTGGCTGGCGTTTTGAATGGTTTTGTATGTGTCACACGTATGAAAGGTGTATGAATGGCCTGCAAAGAGGTTGGTGCCTTGTTTTGGCTTTACAGCTCACAAGCTGTGAGTCAATGGTTCAGTTTCTCGTCCTTTCAATTAACAGTGCATTTCATTTTTGTGAAATCTCTGGTTAATACAACTGTATATACGGAACCATCACTCACCCTCGTACCAAATCCAACCAGTATGTATGTGTGCTTGAGGAATTGGTGGTTGTGCATAAAAATGTGTCTTTTCTGTTTTGTCAAGTAATGTGTTGTTTTTGTGCCTGGTGGTGTAAATGGTCTTGTGTGTATCATGTATGAAAGGTGTGTGAATGGCCTGGAAAGCGGTTGGTGCCATGAAGTGGCTTTACAGCTCACGAGCTGCGAGTCACTGGTTCAGTTTTTTGTCCATTCAATTATTGACAGTGCATTTCATTTTTGTGAAATCTCTTGTTAATACAATTTTATATACTGAACCATCACTCGCCCTCGTACCAAATCCAACCAGTATGTGTGTGTGCTTGAGGAATAGATGGCTGTGCAGTAATCTTTGTCTGTTTTGTCTCTCTGCCAAGCTGTACATTTCATTTAAGAATAACCTAACAACTGTAGCTTTTGTTGTAAACTAAACACCCATGGGAGTGCATGGTGATGTCTCTCTTGTGGATCCCAATAAGTTGTCTTACCCACAATGTCCTGCAAACCTCAAAATGTGACTGTGACATTTTCCTTGCATTATTGTGCCCACATTTTCACACAGCGGAAAGTAACAACAAATTTTCAACCCCCCAGCATTTCTCCAAGTATCCCAATAGAAATGGTGCCTCACTTGTATGGGTGAGCCAAGTACCCGTGGCAGGGAAGGGCCCAAAATCTATTGAGGGGACATCAAAATTACCTATCACAAACCACCCTGGTTTTGCATGGAGGTCCCATGGGTTTTTGGCCCGGGGCTCGGCAGCCATCTAGGGAAACCTATCTAACCCACACATTTCTGAATACTAGACACCCGGGGGCTTCCAGGGAGGTATGGCTTGCATGGATCCCCCAATGTTTCCTTACCCAGAATCCCCTGCAAACCTCAATTTTAGCTGAAAAAACACTTTTTACACATATTTTTGTGTGGGAAAGTTGTGGCATTACCAGGCTCACACAAATTTCCCACCACCCAGTGTTCCCCCAGGTCTCCCGATAAAAATGGTGCCTCACTTGTGTGGGAGGCCCAAGTACCCGCGACAGGGTCCAAAACATAGTGAAGCGTCATCAAAATTGCCTATCTCAAAACCGCCTGGTTTTGCAAGGGGGGTCAACTGGGTTTTTGGCCCCGTGCTTGGCGGTCATCTAGGGAAACCTACCTAACCCACACATTTCTGAAAACTAGACACCCGGGGGCTGCCAGGGAGGTATGGCTTGCATGGATCCCCCAACATTTCCTTACCCAGAATCCCCTGCAAACCTCAAATTTAGCTGAAAAATCACTTTTTTCACACATTTTTGTGTGTGAAAGTTGTGGCATTACTGGGCTCACACAAATTTCCCACCACCCAGTGTTCCCCCAGATCTCCCAATAAAAATGGGGCCTCACTTGTGTGGGAGGCCCAAGTACCCTCGACAGGCAAGGACCCAAAACATAGTGAGGCGACATCAAAAAATTTTTTTTTGTTTTTAATGACACCTTTTATAGACAGAAACAAGGAACAGCCATGGGCACCTGCTTTACTCTCAATTATCCCAACCTCTTTATGGGGTGTTGGGAGCAGCAGGTTCCCAAGGTCTTCAAAAAATATGGCGACCATATTAAAATCTGGGTACGCTATATTGATGACCTTTTCATTGTATGGCAGGGTACCCAAGATCAGGAATACAGTTTCGTTACTTTACTCAATGTAAATGATGTTAATTTGAAATTTGAGGGTAACATCAATAAAACAAGTATTGAATTTTTGGACTTACTGGTAATTGTTGAGAACAATCAACTTAAATCTCGACTGTTCTGCAAAACAAATTTCATGGAATACACTGCGTCATGCTAACAGCAGTCATCCAAAGAATTTAATCCAAAGTATACCATATGGTGAGTTCCTTCGGGCTCGAAGGAACTGCAACTCTGATATGGATTACTTAAAGGAATGTAAATGAATGACAGTCAGATTTAGTGATCAAGGCTACACTGAGAGTGGCATTCAAGCAGCATATAACAAAGCTGCTAGTAAGTCACGTGACATTATGTTGGCTCCTGGGTTGGAGGATGAAAGTCCCAGTACCAATGTAATCAGATACATGTCCACCTATAATAAGACCTCTCAAGACTTGCAAATGTGTCTCACAAAACATTGGAGAATTTTGAAAACTGAGCCTACACTTAAAGAGGTGTTAGTAGAACACCCCAGTATCACTTGCAGGAAAGGGAGATCTGTGAATGAGATCTCTGTAGCCAAACAATCTGGCAGCAGTGTACAGGGGTTCTATACTTGCATGTCCTGCAAGGCTTGTAAGTATAGCAGGAATATTAAGAAGGTCTATTACCCTGTAACCAAGACAGCAAGAATCATTGACAAGCACCTGACCTGTCTTTCAGACTTCTGTATGTATGTGCTGACATGCCCCTGCTCCAAAACCTTTGTGGGGAGCACAATGTTCCCTGCTAAAAAACGCATTTTGGAGCACATGCGTGCAATCCAGAATAAAGATAAGGCTTACCCAGTGGCACATCACTTTGAAGAAGGACATAAGAGCAATCACAATCTTTTGTGTTTTTTTGTCATAGATCGGGTCCCACAAAGCCTTCGAGGGTGTGACAGGATTCGCAAACTAAGGCAGGTTGAATCAAGGTATATATTAGAGCTGGATGCCAAAGATCCTTAGGGCTTGAACTTGGAGGAAGCACTGTCTTGGTTTTGGGGAGAGTAAATATATGTTGGCATTTCTTTGTTTCCTTCCTCCCTTCTCTCTTTGATTTTAAATCTGTTTAACATTACATGGATGATACTTTGCATTAGTAGGTAAACTGAAATTGTGTTCTGAAGATCATAACGCCATACCTCTGCCATTTGGTCTTGTTTTTAACAATTTAAATGTAGTTTGTGCACTTTCCACTTTTTTGTTTCGAATAAGGTTTTAATTGAGCATAAGTCCAAGTGGGCCTTTGGTGATGTTATGTTCTGTATGTGCTCTTACAGATTAAATCCTGATGGGAGAAAAACATCGTTTTTCAATAGCATTAACGTTGAGCTGCGAGGATTGTGTTATGGGATTATCACTTAGTGATTTTGGCATTTGGACACATTCTATAATGGGACATTGGGATGTAAATTACAGAAATGTATTACCTATTGGAGGAGCAATGTTGTGTCGATAATGAGAGCATAAATGTTTTGAATGAATAAAAGAAAATAATCATGGATATTGAGGTGTGAATTGAAATTGATGATCCACTGGGGTTAAATCTACGAGAATATGTATACCTTAAAGAATATTATTGGCATCCATGAATGCTCTAATTAAGAATATATATATTAATTTTTATTTGAATTTATTGCTCATTGAATCGATTTTTGGTTTTGGCTATACCATTTGGAATGATGATGAGTTTGCATTGGTGATAGTAATTGACACTCAACATATGAGATAATTTATGTTATATTTATGGAATTATTGTAGAGATTAACAGTACATCCTCGCTATGTGATGTTTAAACTCATGAAATATAAAGTTATAAAAACTTCAAAATGGCCGAAATAGTTTCTGTAAGAAGTATGCTCATGAATTGTCTGTAATTTATGTTTATTATTTGCATCACATGCACTCTGTTGACATTGCAAGTAACATCAGTTTTGTTTAAGAATGGTCGCAAACTTTATTGTTCCACCCGTGATCAAGGCGTGCAGATGCCGAAACGCGTAGGGCTTGTTGTCGCCTGTGAGTTTGTAATGGAATAAATCACCCCTGGCACTTTCTGGATTGGCGGTTATTTGGGAAGGAGTGTGCGCAACTTGCAGCTGTTTCTTACATAGTGAGCTGTAATATATATATATATATATAAATATGACACTGCATTGCATGCCTGGGAGCCCACTGGAGGGCTGGAAATAAAGATGAAGGCATATATCGAAGCACAGTAACGGACCCCACTGGAGGGGACAGAATACAACTACAGCACCCAGCATGCCTCACTGGAGAGAGCATGCAATGAAAGGGGTATAAATTAACTGCTGTGGTTCACGCCGTCATGTGCTGCCAAACCGCCCCATGAGGAAGAAGCAGTGGCTTTGAAACGCGTTGGGGAATTTGTTTAAAAACCGGACACCAATTGCAGTCTCAGAAATAAATTGGGTTTGTAACCTGCACCATCGGAGTGGCGTCTTCGTGTTCAGAGGCACTTTGTTGTTGACATATATATATATATGTATATATATTTTTGTTTCTTTTCAGTGGATGCTGTCAGCATGAAAGTGAATAAAGGTCGGTAGTGTGTTGGATGGCTCAGAAAGAAGTCTTATTATTGGCTGTTGTTTAAAAAAAGAAATGTAACACATACATGGAAATGCTTTTGAATCTGTGGAGTAAAACACCTGTTGTATTTTATTTGAAAGCAGAATGTCCCTTCTAGAATGTGCTGTGAACCTTTGACCTATTGGTTCCACTGAGTTGCTAGCTAGAATGAGCTAAGACTGTATTGGGGGGAAGGGTGTTAAAGAGACAGAATGCTTTTTTGAAAGGTTGAGGAGTGTTGATACAATGTAAGTAATGACAAGTTTAAATTTCCAACTCAGGACTATGTAATAAACTGTTGTGTGGTATTTACATTTCAGGAAAATTAAGCTAGATATCAGTTTGAACTCCCGTTGTTTTGTGATTTCTCTGAAATGATCGCGAAAACATTGTGAAAACGTGGCGACAGGAAGCTCATTGTAAACGAGAAGGAAAGGGTTAACAGATGCTAACCATTTACAAGTGGAGATGCAGTAGTCTAAAATGAAAGACATGATTTCAATTGATGCCTTTTTCATGATGATAGAGTGGACATTTGAAGAGGTTGTCATTTTAGACTTGTTTGGTATGAGAGTGGTGTACCATTTTTGTGCTTAGTTTTTACAGATAATAACAGTGTCCAAACTATGCAGAAAGAGCTAAACAACAGTATAAACTACAAACTGAATTCAGTGGTATGTATATAACTTTGTAATTATTTTAAACATGTACATTATAAACGAAGATGTATATGGGAGTATGATTAAAAGGAGTATCACAGTGATTAGAAAAGATATATGAGATGAATTGTATCAATTAGAGGGTATAAGTTTAAAGGTTAGCGAAGAATGAATTAGTGCCTGTTTATTACATTGTGTATTCTATTGAAAAATAACAGTATCGTTTTGTGGAAAGTTGCAATGAGGAACTAAGAATGTTTTAAATGTCTAAACATCATGTGCATATTAGATACATCTGTCATTTGCATTCTGCGTGTTGGAGTACTTTCATTATTGTTATTAAACAGGAATAGTGTATTGAGAAACAAACAATGACCACATGTTGTCAGCATGTATATGAATTAGATAGAAGTAATGCTTGTTAGGTATATATTGGGAAGTGTTTTTCAATGTGGTTTTAACTTATATGACCACTTGGCATATGTTTAGATTGTGAGATATAGTTTTTTTGCTTGCTCATCACTCAACATAGGGTGGGACTTTTAAGTTTGCTTAAAGATGTAGAGAGGTAAATATTTTGGGAAAGATGGCTTGAAGGTGTATATCTATTAAGACATCGCATATATGTTTAAATGGTGATCTATGTTCAGAAAGGCTGATGAAAATGTCATGTATATTGTGAGGGTAGTGTTTTTCTTTAAACACGGTTTGTTTAAAATTGAGAAGGATTAATAGTGCAGAATGCCTCAAGAGTTCTTGTGCTAGCTTAATTAAGAGTGTAACTTTTCTTTGAGATATGCTGAATATATGTTTTAGAAACAGAAGACGTATTTGAGAAAGGATGTAGGTATGCCATTCGCAAAAGGTTTTGTGCTTTGAAAAATTTCTAAATGTTGTTTTCCGTTTTAGAAACTTACTGATGCATATGCACGCTCAATAACAAAGCAATGTATGTTTCTAGAGGGCCATGTCTGCAATTATATATCAAGTAAGATGCCTAGATTTCACTCACACATACCTCAGAAGAAAAGCATGTATACAGTAAAACAGGTAGTTTGATACTAACAGAAGGAGATAACCAATAATTCAGAGATAAAGTGACAACTGTTATGTCTCTAACAGGAATGAATGTACTTTCTCAGTCCGTAAGGCAGTACTCAGGCACTCAGGGAATCACCCAACCACTACTCAGGCAGTCATCAAATCAGCGATTCACTATCCATGGAGTATTCAATTGTCCAGCAACTATACATGTACTTTTGCAATCAGGCAGGCAGAAATTATGTAGTTATTGAAGTATATAGGCACTAAGTATACATTCATCTGATCACCTAGGTACTATCTATTGACTTATGCAATTAACAAGGCTGTAACTATGCAATCATTATAACATTTGCGCAGAACCTATGCAACCATTTAACACCTTCTTACAGCCCATGTAGTCATTGAAATACTGAGGCTTTACATTTAAAAATGTATAGAAGAAGAAGAGATGCAGTGAAATAGAAAGACCGAGTTGAGAGAGTAGTTGATAAGGCCTTTGCTTTAAAGAGGAAGCTTTTCATTTTGATTCTAAATAGAATGAAGACTCTTGACCAAATTGTGTTTTGCATGAGGAGACAAAACAAGAAGAAAAGATTAGTGAATAGATGTAACTCTTGTACAATTTTGAATGGGCAATTGATACATACTTCTTGCACAGAGGCTTTCTTTAATGAAGAAAGCTATCTCCAGGATAACAAATTAGTTCATTCTATTGATTAAAGAGGACGAATATATGAAATGAAGACTGATAGTCCTACAGCAAAAGAGGGGATGGTAGCTAGAAATGTAGAAAATGGTATTGTTGAAGAGGGGCAAGGAAGGCATAGTCAAGGTACTGTACACAAATGGAATTGTAGTAATGTTTCTAGTATTAGAGAGCAATCCATTGATATATAAAGAACAATCCTACATATCTGTGCAAGTTAAAATTTAAAACGCAAAACACGTTTCCCAATCAACAATTCAAACTTTAGGTGGGAGGTTGCATTAAGTGAAAACTCCTGCTTTGTGTTTAGGGGAAATAAGTATAGCACTTTTGCATGATAGCCTGGCACATGTAGAAAAGGTTTGTGGTGATATGCAGTTTCATGTCTTAGATCCTGAGCAGGATTCTAGGGAAAATGAAGAGTTGTTAAGAGGAGGAGTTGCAAGACAAGACACATATCTTACAGTTGATAGTTTTAAAAAAGAGATTACAAAATTCAACACAGTGTTCAGTAAAAAAACAGAGTATGTTTGTATATGTTGTTGATGCATTTACTAGAAGATTCAAAAACAGACTGTTGACTTATATTTAAGAAGTGAAAAAGTAAATTATAATAACTGGCAAACGTTACCTGTGTATTTATTTGTAGAGGGTTGGTTTGACTTGTCTATACAGCGAGTTATATGTAAGTAGTGTTACAAAAAATTTGAAGATAATAAAATCATCAACATATACATATTCTATACCCATTTTGTATGAAAATGCCTGCTAATGCAGAAAAAATATGAAGGGCAAAAATTTAAAAAGCATTAACATTTATTATTCTTTCCAGCATTGCCAAGGGCAGTTATGGACTGCTCTCCCGCACTAACTGCAAATCCACAATACATGCAGTATGATGCCATCGGCAAAAACTGTGGAGCCAAATCTTGAAGTTGAGATTGGACTTTCGAATGGACTCTCTGCTTCAGTGTAGTTCTGCTTCTATTGAAGTTGAGAGGCCTTCAGCTTTGCATTGCCTTCTTGCTGCTCACTATGAACTCCTCTTATGAAATGTGCAAAAAATATAAAAGGGGGAAAAATAATGTTGGCATCATTGTAAATAGCTGTAACACACTGCTCACCAGCTGTTATAGCAAAAATACAGTCCATGCAATACATGGCCATTCTTGAATACTGTGGAGCCACATCTGTGTCTGTACCTCTAAAGGGACTTTCTGGCTGGGTATTCTGCTGCCACTGATGTAGATGGTCCTCAAGCTTTCCTCTTGTAGATTGCTGGTTGGAGACATTTTCTATGATAGGTTTTAAGATAATATGAGATGGACATTGTCCCACATGAATATGTTTTGTTCGTTCCTCTAAAGAGGGTCCTGTCACACATTGTGCATTGCACTAGTTTTGCAGCAGTTTTTGATTCTCCATGAGTTTGGGTAAAATCGGTACTTTGATGTGTGTTTGAAAGTTTATGTTGTATTTGTGAGTTCAGATGTTGAAAGTTATTTTTTGAAACTGTTGTTTTTCTTTTTTTAAATATGCTGTTAAAATAAAGTTAAATCAATATGTCACTAAACAGCTTCACTGAAATTCTGTGTAAAATATGACTATATATCTGTTTTTCACTTTTTCATTTGTATTCGTGATTACTGATCTCATTGCAACCTCCGGTTTTGTTGTGAAGAAGGAAAATGCATTTTTGATATAGGTATTTTGACAAATGAATAGACCGAAGAGTCGGTGGTATCGTATATAGGGAAAGATGCCCAACAGGTATATCCACTAAGTATATGTTGCTCTGTCTATTTAGGTGCGGAGCTAAAGGGTGGGGAGAACCACCTACCTCCCCAAATTCTGCAGCCTAAGCTACAACTGTAGTACTTTGATTCCCTAGAACACGTTCAAAGTGAATCGTACAGGAAAATGACATCAGCAACAGTAGTATGTCAATACAAATATAAACACAAGTCACAGTAGCATCTCGATTCTTCTATTTTCTTTTGTCGTCTCTACAGATTTTTGAGCCAGATCGAAAGCCAACACGTATTTCGTCAACTGTTTTGTATATACACGCGACTTTTTCAAGGCTAAGTAGAATCATAGAATACAATCACTAATGCTGTATAGCCAGCAACTGTACATCTTTTAAAACAATTCTGTAAAAGCCTCCATCGTGAAGTATCCACAAATACTGCATATCGAAATGTCTGAATACCCACTATTATGTGTTATGTGCTCCATTACACTCCAATGTGGGACTATCGCACCCTGTTGCTTGCACTAATGAATAGAAATGTCAACTTCAACAAAAACCCAAATCAAGTCACCCATGAGTGCCAAAACGCACCCATAAGTAAAAACATACACAAGAAGCACAAACCTTAACTGTCTTCAATTTCAATTTCTACATATCCAATGAAAAAGGAAAGAACAAAAGAGATGCATGAGCATCCATACTTAGTTCCCCTATGTACAGATAATTATATACTGTAAACAAACAATGAACCAAAATTGTACATACTTAACATGTGGTGATAACTCCAACCCACATGTTCCTTCGGCATGGGGAAAATGTAATTGGCAAGGTCCACAATCTTGACGCTCGCTCCCTCTACAATGCAGTTCGAATCACTATAAGGCAATAATCATACATAACCAGTCTTAAACATGTGTCGCCATATGTTCGTTATCTGCCATACACATTCACAGTCTACTTAAAATGTTAGCTGTATATCCATAGTTCCCAATCACTCATCTCCCATATTTCAAAGTGCCAGCAAGCAGTCTAGCTTTCATTCCCTACTCGTTTGTATCTTTGCTCCACATACCTGTTACTCATATCCCCTATTTCAAAGTGCTAGCAAGCAGTCTAACTTTCATTCCCTACTCGTTTGTATCTGAACTCCACATACCTGTTACCTGCCTTATTCAAGCAGGAGCTGAAATGTAACCTCCTGTTTCAAATACGTGTAGGTGTAAATGCTCGTCTAAATTTAAAATAACATTTTCACATGTCCATCCGACAACCCAAATGCGGTCTATATTTAAATCCTAACTCTGGCCGTATGCCACCTCTCCGCACCGATTATTCACAGCATCATATTTATATGCAGCCAATCCTTATTGCGCTTGTACCCTTTATTTCAGGCACCCAACCATACTTATGCTAAGTCCTCCTTCACACCACTCAGTTTCTCTCTTACCGTGTACGTGTCCCTCGCAGTGTCTGGAGCCCTCACACCGATCCCTAGCTTTTCTGTGCAGTTTAGTCTGCACCTCACCATCCCCAATGCACAAATCAACACCCAAGAATTGCACGCTAACTGCACTGATATGTGCAGTGAAATTTAAATTCAGTGCATTCGTGTTAATAGCCTTTTCAATACTTTACGCTGATTCGACGGAGCCTTTCCAAATGACACAGACGTTATCTATAAACCTCCACCAATGAAGTACATGGGCATCATATACAGTCTTGTGGTGGGTTCTGAGGACATGCCCAAGAAGTGCCTGACTGCTTCCATGCCATCGCTATGTCTAATACTCGTGTATAGCGAGGTGATCTCCATTACAATGAATAAACCGTCAGTGTCCCACTTGACAGATTGTAGTTTCTTCAAAAAGTGCCCCATGTCCTTGATGAAAGATGGTAACTGTGTCACATGGCCCTGTAAAAAGAAATCCACATACTTGGACATGGGTTCTAAAAGGCTTTTCTGAGCAGAAATAATAGGTCTCCCTGGAGTGGGGGTGATGTTCTTATGAACTTTGGGGATGAAGTACAAAACAGGTACGATGGGGTACTCATTCTTTAAAAAGTTGAATTCATGTTTAATCAAGAGACCAGTTTGTTTCTAATGTGAAAGATCCTGGAAAACATTATCTTTAACCTGTCTGATGTCTTGAAATGAGGCCTGTTTGTAGCAATCTGTGTCGTTGAGATCTTGATTTGCCTCCTCCATGTATTTGTCCCTTTGCCACAGCACTATGTTGCCCCCCTTGTCTGCTTGATTTATAATAAGGTTTTTGTCTTGCCTCAACTTGCGGCTAAGATTGTCATATTGAATTTCAAAATGCCTTTTGCGATGAAAATTGCGATTCACTTTCCTGTTCAAATTTCAGTTAATTGATTACACAGTCACTGAAAACATCTATCGCGTCTTTAGGCATTAAGGTCATAAACGTAGAAGTTGGGCGAAAGGGGCTACTTCTAGTACTGATGCTAATAATGCCAATATCATACAGATCTTGTTGGGTAGAAGATGTGTTATCACTGGTGTCATTAGCAAGCGAATGTAATGTTCTCAAAGTATTGATGTCAACCACGGTTAGAGTACATTCCTTTGTCTTGGTTGACCTTTGATTACTAGTGGTATCTGCTGAGTTTTTTAATTTATAGAATTTCATAAATTTCAATTTATGTATACATTTGAAAACATATACCCTAGATTTATTTGTACTTGAAATCGCTGGATGGGCAGAATGATAGGCCTAGGGACAATAATTGATTTTCAGCTGCAGTTAAGACCACATCAGACAGATTGATGACATTGTTATCAGGAACAGATATTACTGATGTACCCACTTCTTGTGTCTCGCTCCTCTGCCTCTGGTGTTGTTTCTGCTGTTTGCGCCTCTCCCTCCTGCGCTTGTTTCTGCATCTCCTTGCTTCGGTGTAGGATTCTGTGGTGTAAAATTTGTTGCTAAGGGCCCTTGTATCCTAAAGCCCAGCTTGCTGTTGTCTTCAGAGCCACTGCTGCTGGGAGCTGTGCTGGCCTCCAAACTTGAAGGAATATTGCCTTCCTGAACTGATGGAAGAGCGGTAAATGATTTGGATGTTAGAGCTTGACGCTTGACGGTGTCAAATTTCTTCGAGAATTTAAAGACACAACCTGATTCGAAGTCTTTTTTATCTCTTACGAATTTGAAGATTTTTCGCACCTTGATGGTGTCTTCATATTTTTTCAATCTACCGTCAATTTCATCTCGGCCTTTTTTGATTTGCTCTTTTTGTTCAAGTGCATATAAAAGACCGTTTAATTTATCAATTTCCTTTAAAATTTCCTCTCTGTCGATCTCTGCATATTTTATCAGGATCAGTACCATGTTCATTGAGGCCTCTATATTATTTTACCGCCCACTCTTTCATCATCGATGGATTGGGATTCTCAAATGTGGGCGCGATCATGCAAGGTACGGACCACCAGACGATAAGTTGTTGAATTTCAGAGAAGTGCTTTAATGAAGTTTCGGCACATAATGTAGTTCATACTAATGCCTGTCATGACGCTTTTCAACCGTCAGAGCACAGTCTTGATCACATGACACACTGCAACAAATGCCAACATTTAAATAGTGCAAAATACAACCAACCATAGTGCAACACACAAATTGAAGCTCATAAACATGGTGAAAAGACCATGGGCTAGTTATACATTGAAAGAAAAGTTACATTCATGAAAAGATGACAAATAACATGCAAAATGCAATGTTAAGCTCCTAAATATTTTCAAAATGTCCTAAAACTTTGTATCACATTCATGACTAAAAATCAGAAGCTGGGAAAGTTGACAAATACATAACAGCCTGATAACATATCCCAATGGCAAATACCATAGTACATTGATCTGATCTTAAAGTGCTAGCGTTGGATTCTCAAAGTGCAAGTGCAAAGAGAGTCCAATTAGAATTGGTACAATAAACCCAATTCATAAGAAACACACACTGTAATTCAAATTCATCAACACACTGCTAAAATATAATCACAGTAGTTGTGATTAAAAGGACATTCGAATAACAAACATTGAGCAGCAATAAGGAGAACCCCTTACCTATAAAAAGTCCATAAGCATACAATAAAGTGCAAGTGCTGGAATCCTAAAGTGCAATAATATAAAGTGCTAAGGTGAAGAGTAAAAAATATCAAAAAACTAACAGCAACATGAAGCTGGCCAGAAGCTTACATAGGAAACATCCAATATAACAATAGACAGTAAGTATGTTAAAAAAAAACAAATGCAGTCAAAAATTGAAATAGACACTCATAGAAATCTATCAATGGACAACGGTGTTAAAAGCCACAAAGGAGAAATATAACAAATTCATGATAATGGAAAACACAGAGACGACTTTCACTGTAATGTTGAAATAAGCGGAATTCTATCAATTCTATAAAAAGTTATGCAAATCCTTGCTTGTTTCAATCCCTTAGGCATTTTAGTATCGAGTGCAAGGATAAAATGAGATTCTAACTGCCTGAGACATTTCTCACGGTTGCCTCCTTGACGGGAAATCGGAACAGCACCAATAACAAAGTATGTGAGTTCGTTGAGATTGTTATTATGAACTAACTTGACATGACGAACCACAGGGTAATTGGGATCAGAGTTAACCACTGCCCTAAGATGTTTTAAAATGCAATAAAAAAGTTGGAGTTTGTTGATGCCTACATATTTGAGGCCACAGGAACATTCTAAGATATAGACTGCAAATTCAGTGCAACAGGTAAATTGTCCCTTGATTTTAATGGGTCTAGAATTGAATGCAGTCATATATTCACTGGTATTGACCCCAAACTTACAGGCGTGACAGGAATTGCACTTAAAAAATCCTGTTTTGTTGGAAAGCCAAGTTTGCGTAGGGGTGAACTACGGACTGTTTTTCACGCGAGAGTCCCTCATCGAAGTGGCACATCTGAATGTAATAGATGGTTGTTTGAGAAGAATCTGACCAAGAGTAATGTCGGTCAGGACAGTCGGCCAATGTGCATTCACAATCTTTCTTATCTGTCTCACTTGCCTGCTATAGGTGGCAATTATTCTTATTTCAAAAGTGTTGTCAGAAATGGGATCACCTTAGGGGTGGTAGTAGGTCTATTCCCAGTGATGATGTTAGATGACAAAGTTCTCTAGTCTTAGAGTTGGCTATAGAGAGGGCATTCATAACTAAAGTGAGACTCTACCCACGGGAAATAAAATGTTTGACCGCTTCAGCTTGGCACTGCTGAAGATCGATATCTGAGCTACATATACGACAAATTCTTAAAAATTCCCCGTAGGGAATGCTACGTATTTAAGAACGAGGGTGTGCACTCCTCGCATGGAGCACTGAATTTGCAGCCGTACTTTTCTGGTGGAGTTTCTTGTGAATCTGTCTCTTATCGATGTAAACCTGCAGATCCAGAAACTCCACACTACTGTCACTGATATAAGCTGTAGAATTCAAATTAAAAACATTCTCTTTGATAGACGGTACAAAACCTTCTGCCTCTTTTCTAGTGCCTTTCCAAATTGTAAAAACATCATCAATGTAACGCCACCAATGAATGACATGTGAATCCCATACCAACTTATGTTGTGCCCTGAGGACATGCTCCTCCCACCAGCCAACGTGAAGGCACGCATAACTGAAGGAGAAGCATGCCCCCATAGCCACTCCTCTCAACTGATGGTAAAAATCCCTGTTAAATAAAATGAAATTATTATTTAAACAGAGTTCAATCATGGAAACAACAATATGGTTATGTTCATATAAATGAATCGATCTTTGATTGAGAAAAAATAGGACAGCTGTGATCCCATCTGAATGTTCAATACTCGTATAGAGGGAATAAATTATCATCACAGGAAAAAGGTAATATTCTTCCCATTTGATTCCATTTAATTTTATGATGAAGTCACTGGTGTCATTAATAAAAGATGGCAGACCAAAGACAAATTCCTGTAAAAAGTAGCCCACATACTTTGACATTGATTCTAATAGACTCTTTCTAGCAGAGATGATGGGCCTCCCCAGAATAGGAGTAGTACCGTTTTGGACCTTAGGAAGAAAATATAACAAGCATTTGCAATGCAATAGGTCTCGCATTATTGAAGTTTGAGCTATTGGCATTGCTAAATATTGCAGCACCAATAGCTCAAACTTTAATAATGCTTGAAAATGCACAATTTGTGCGCTACTTTTTTGCTCACTCGCCGCGGTGCAGTACGACAATTTTACGCCACCACTTTCAAATGTCACCACTGGCCACTTACCTGGGGATTCCTTACAGCAGGGTGCATATACCAACAGGGGGAGTAAGCAGAGCATGGCACTCGCAGCCCAGACTCTCCAGACGGAAGGGCATAAAATGGACTGACAAGGTAGTGAGTTGGGCCGAACAGTGATGAGTCTACCCCCAGCGCGATCAGACAAAAATCCGCAAGAAACTTTATGACCCCAAAATCGGCATGTATTATTGCCTCAACAACTAAAGGAGTCATAAATATGACAGGACTGGATTGATATATGGCAAAGGTGATTTATGACCTGTCATGCATATGGTCTGACATTGTCCGAAGTTATTTATGGCCTGCAAAATGATTTATGGGCCTGTCCTAATGATTTATGACTGGCCATTGTGAGTTATGAAGGCATGACGCAAAGTATATCATACATGTTAAATACAAACCCCGACTAAGATTTATCTCAAGAAAAACATACACACATCTGATTTAACTTTATTAAAAAAATTATGCAAGTTATGACATGCATGTACAGGTTGGAGTGGGCCTAATGCGGGGGATATAATGCAGACAGGCCTGGCCCTGGGCCCAGTTCGCCCATGCCTTGTCTACATTTTTTCCTAGAAACTATTATTTCTAATATATGTCCTTTACTAGTAATATTCTAATGTACTAAAAGTAAAATGATATATATTTTTTTTTGAAAGAGTTATCATATTTTTAGCCTTGCCGTTCTCGCACGATGCACATGCCAGGTAGTTGGATGGTACAGCCCGTTCTCAGGCTCTTAGAACAAAGAGACTCTTTGCTCTGCTGTGGCTCAGCAATGCCTGTTAACTTGCTGGCTTGCCCACCTCTAATATTTTCGGGTCCTGCGGCACTCCGGAGCGCATGAATGTCTCAATGTCAAGGTCCCACGGAGATCCCGCGTGGAGAATCAGCTCTCCAATTCTGGAGTTCAGGAAATACACTTTTCATTCATAATCTTTCTGACATGCTTGCCTTTGCAAGACACCGGATGCCAACGGCATCTGCTGTTTTACCCCTTGGAGCACGGACATCTGACTCTTTGGTAGTCCGATCATGTCGTTAATGAAAAATAAAAGGAAAACAAAATCCTTCTGTACAATGTTCGCAGTTTTTAAAGTTTTTTTTTTTTTCAGTCTCATGAAATCATTAAGCCGAACAGAAGTATCCTGCAGACACCAATCAAACAGCATAGTACACAACGTTTATTTATGCGTATTTGTAGCCTTTTTCTGATTAAGCAGACACCTGCTGCCCCACGTGAATTCTCCTGAATAAAGACCAGTTTTGTATTATCACTATGGCGGAATTGCTTGTCGTTTTTTTCTGTAAAAAGCACCAGAGCCCGCATTACACATCTCCCACAGGAGTACCTGTTGGTGCTCACGTTGTAACTGGGGCAGCGGTGCATGTGATTCACGCGTGGGGGGAAAAAACACAAAAAAAACGTCATCGGGAAAGTGAATGCATCCGGAGGCTGGGCTTGCTCCAGAGCAGGGAGGTCTCCTCAAAGCGCGCGCTCCGACGACGTAGAAATAAAAAAAAAATGCGAGATATTGAGACTGGATGAAACCACATCCTGTGCAAAACATAAGAGTGATAATTGAATTTAACATTGAGCCTGCGAGTCCGGATCCCCCGGGGCTGTATTGACAGCAGGGATGAAAGGGCACAATTCACACCAAGTCTGATTGACTCAAGCACCAAAGTGCACTCGGCGGTGAAGATTGTCGCATTGACTGGAAGACAAAAAAAAAAGCCATTAATCAAGCAGGATGGCTCTGTCTCCCTTCACGCCCAGGGAGGAGGGAGATGCGAGCAGAGCATCAAAGGGCTGGGTGAGAAGGGAGGGGGGAATGCAAGGGTCAAAGCAGCGAAAGTGAAAGTAATGGAGCAGAGCCTCAAAGGGCTGGGTGAGAAGGGAGGGGGAATGCAATGAGCAGATGAGCAGCTGTGCACGTGCATGTGATCTCGTGCACTCAAGGTTTAGGCCAGCCAAAAGACTGGGTAGCACTTTGAAAAACCCACATATAAAATGTCTCTTCGAGCCTTTGGCTCACGAGACCTAAAAAAGGAGTGATGGCAGAATCATTTCTAAGAAAAGATACTTCATGTTTAGTCAACAGTCCAGATTGCTTCCAATGGTTTAACTTCTCAAATACAGTCTCTTTCACCTTGCGTAGATCCTGTGGAGATGCTTTATGGTAACACAGAGCATCAGCCAAATGTCTATTTGCCTCCTCCAGATATTGTTGCCTTGGCCAAAGAACAATGTTCCCGCCCTTAGCTGCTTTATTAATGATGATTTTGTGATTGTCTCTAAGTTTCTTTATGAGCTTCAGACATTGTAAATGTGAGTACTTAGTGCATTGTTTTTTGTAATTCATGATGGTAATCAAGTTTTTGAGTTCCTCTATAACAATGTCACTAAACACACCGATGGCGTCTTTGGGTATGATAGGAACATATTTGGAAGGTGGGCGAAAAGGACTATTGGCTGATTTGTTGATGTTGATCCCAGGTACCGCCGGATCTTATTGAGTAGAGGCAGAAGGAATGGGTAACTGACTCAGTACGTGAGTGGCTGTATGCATGTGAGGGGGTGTGTAAGTGTCTACATGTCTATATGACTGGTTGTGTGAGTGGCTGTATGAGTGAGTGAATATCTGAGTGGCTCTATGGATCAATAAGTGGGCATGTGTGAGTATTTGTATGGGTCTGTGAATGGACATGTGAGTGGTTGTGTTGGAGTGGGAGGGGGAGTGGGAGTGGGTATAACAGAGGGGATACGAGAGTGTGAGTGGTTCTGTGTGTGATATCATCAGCAGTGGTATATTATAGGCCCACAGAACCCTGTAGTGTGGGGGCCCCCCAAACTCCAGAGGTCATAAGCAGTGCATTTAAGGGGTGTAAGTAATAGTAAGCTCCGGTAACTTTAACTGCTGAATTTCTAAGGTATTGTACAAGTGAAATCTGAGCCCAACTATAATGTCCCTGTAAACTTTGTTTTTTGTGTGAATTTCTAATGTTTTTAATGTTATTTCCTAACTATAACATCCCTGTAACCTTTGGATTTTTAAGTGAATTTTTAAGGTTTTTTAAATTGTATTACCTTACTGTAATCAGTAACCTTTGACAGTTAGTGTGTGAGTGAGTGCATGAGTGTCTTAGTAGTTCTGTGAGTGAGAGTGTCTCAATGGGTTCATAAGTATGTGCATAATTGTCTGAGTGGGTCTGTGAGTGGGTGAGTGAATGTCTGATTGGCTGAGTGGGTGGAAGAGTGTCTCTGGGTCTGTAAGTGGGTGCATACATCTCTGAGTGGGTGTGTGAGGGAGTGCATGAGTCTCTGAGTGGGTCTGTGAGTGAGTAGATGAGTCTTTGAGCAGGACTGTGAATGAGTGCATGAGTCTCTGAGTGGGTCTGAGGATTGATATGCCTGCTGCAAAGATTCTGTACCATGCAGATTAGAGAACAGTAGTCCTCATTGTTTTGTGTAACATTTCCTATATACTTATTTACACACATAAGATTAATTCCCTTTGTATAACATGTGTGTCATACAAGGTGCTCTAACACCTTGGGGTTGGTATGAGTAGCGCTATTAAACAAAATAAATCCACATGAGAGAGAGGTTTTGGATATATGAGGGGCACTGTTGGAAGGTGGTGGTGAGGGAATCTGTGGAGAAGGAGATCATGGTGGCATCAAAAAATATGTTTGGCGCAGGATACCTCTAACTCTAAATCCAGACCTATTTAAATGGGGCAGGGGGCCACACAGCCTCCCTCCCCAGGCCTTTTTTGGCCCCAGAGAACCCATTCCCCTGGGCTCTCCATAATTCAATGGGGGGGCTGCAAGGGCCCCTCCTTGGCCTATTTTCAGACCTGGGGACCCCACCCTTTGAGGCCTGAACACAAAATAATGGGTGAGGAGGGCCATGCAGCCCCCCTCCCTTGGCTGATTATGGTCCCGGTGACCGCATTACCCATTTCTGGCCATCTCTCCCTGAAGGCCCTGCAGTCCACCCAGGATAACAAGTGTGCCGGATGTGGGCCGTGGGGAGATCCTAAAAGCCCCCATGGTCCCTGCCATGTCCCCACCTCATACATGAGCCAGCATTGCTCTTGCATGCAGGGAGCTGCTAGAAAAGGCATCTCCCTGTGTGCAAGCACAATCTTTCATCTCTTTCACTGTCTGCAAGTCTGCAGTCAGAGTTGAACCCTCCTCTTCCAGCAAGCGGGAGCACTTTTCCAACTCCCACTTGCTGGAAGCAGAGTGTTTGATTTTGCTTGGTGCGAGCTGTAAAAGCTCCTTTCAAGCAAAATCGAACAGCTATCTCCAAGGTGGGAACCCTGGGACATAGTACAAGCCACCCCAAGGCCATGATTTGACTCCAGGAGGGAGGCACATTAACCTCCTTTTACTTATAAAGTCCATGTGAGCTGGTGGGCCCTGGGGCTTCTCTGAAGCCCAGGAGAGGGGTTTGCGCTGCCCCCTCTATTTTTATAAATAAAGCCCAAGGAAGGTGATGGTCCACAGGGCTTTTCTATTTTTTGCCATATATTTGTCATCTACTTATCTAAAAAGTACATTATTTCAAGATATTCTTGTCTTTCCCAATGATGTTGCATTGCCGCGGACACACTGCTAATACCCCACTTTCTACTTAAAGTTTGAGTCTAGCTGTTTAGTGAAATATTAATTAAACTTTCCCCTTTTGTATTCATATATTAAAAAGCTGCATTAAAAATGCCTTTTCCTAGTTCAAGGTGACACCGGAGGTCATGATGACATTGGTAGTTGCGAATACCACGTTTTCTTCACAAAGTGTAAAACACATGCATAGACAGATTTTACATAAAGTTTGAGTCTAGCTGTTTAGTGAGATATTAATTAAACTTTCCCCTTTTGTATTGATATATTAAAAAAATGCATTAAAAATGCATTTTCCTAGTTCAAGGTGACACCGGAGGTCATGATGACATTGGTAGTTGCGAATACCACGTTTTCTTCACGAAGTGCAAAACACCTATATAGACTTATTTTACGAGAACTTTGAGTCTAGCAGTTTAGTAACATATTGGTTTAACTTTATTTTCTCTAATCATTTGTCAAAAAGAGCAGTTTAAAAAAAAAACGTTCATTTTTGCTGCGATGCCGGTAGTCGCGGCGACATTGGTACTCGCACATAGGACGAATAAAGAAATGTCATTTGAGTTACATGAGCATCCTGCATAACATTTTGAGAAAACACTATTAATACAGTACACTACTCCACCTTTCAGACCTTTGTGCAGCTCTGTTGATGGTAACTTGCCTTCCTCTGCCTCCATTCAGACTATAGCCTGAAATGGATGTATACTTTGGATAAGAATTGAGGCATAAACATTTAAACCTTGAAGTGGTTCTGGAATGGGATCCAGTTCTAACGTGTTATTCTCAGTTCTAGCAGGCATTTTATTATCCTCTAATGTATCGTAAAAGTACTTACAAATAACTTGTCCTGTGGATAAGTAAAAGCGACCCTTTACAAATAAGTACACAGCAAACTTTTGAGAATTGGCATTATTTTCTTTTTTACTTTCGAAATACAAGTTATCAGTCCATGTTTGAATCTTGTAGTGATTGCATTAACAACAAATATAAACATACCCTGCTTTTTCAGAACACACTATGTTTCTCTGTAATCTCTTCATCGAAACTATCAACTATAATACCTGTGTCCTGTTCTGCAACTCCTCCTGTCATCAACTCTTCATTTTCCCTAAGGGTCCTGTTCTGGATCAAAGAGACAAAACTGCACATCATCACAAACCTTTTCTACTTCTGACACAGTACCATGTAAAAGCGCTCTATTAATTTCTTCTAAACATGAAGAAGAGTTTTCACATAGTATATCCTCCAAACTAGAGTTTGCATTGTTAGTAGTGTACAGCTAGCATTCTGAATACTGAAAGATACTTTGGTGCACTTTCTTTGATAAAAAAACTAGTGAGTGTCCCTCCAAATTTGTATGCTTTCTAACCATGCAAGAATCCAATTCTTACAAAGTACTTGTGGTGGTGAACGTCCCCCGAACCCTCTCGACGTCGGTGGCGACCGACCCAACATGGCCGCCGTTAGTCCTCCCGGAAGTGGAGGTGCCGGACTAGTCGTTCCCCAGGAAGAGGCGGTTGTTTCCGCCTCAAAAGACTGGACGGAAGCAACGAGAGGCTGTCCACCGGTGAGACCGAGGAACGAGGAAGAAGAGTGGAGAGCGAGCGAGAAGGAAGAAGAGTGGTGAGCGAGCGAGAAGGAAGAAGAGCGGAGAGCGAGCGAGAACGAGGAAGAGCGGAGAGTGAACGATGCAGAGGAGGACCAGGTCGATAACAGCTCAAGGAGCACTGCGCCCGAGACCACGGATCTCCCCGACAACAAGGAGACTGGGTCTCCCCTCACCACGGCCCCGGGGGAGGGTCGTGGCTGCAGGCAAGTGCCAGGCGGGTATTGGGGAGTCTTTCGTGGGCTGTGGGGACGCATGAGGGGTATCCACCAACAGTCACCTGACCATCCTGTCCCCTAGGCACTTGATCACGGGCGATAGGTCCCAGGTGGCGGCCGGCAATACCCTCGGTCCCTTCCCTACCCTTTATCACCCCCCCCTGCCGCGTTGTGCTGTCGGCTAAAGCCTGGTTTCTTTTCTTTCATTTCTGTTTCCCATACGTGCCTGAGCCCCGTGAACCCGTGAGAAGAACCCGGATGCCTAGAGGAGCCCGGAGTGGAAGGAACCCGCAATATACGCCCAGATCCCTCCTTCCTACTCTGTCTGTTGACTACACAGAGGCTCTGGACTTAATAAACAGAATTACGAACCTAAAAACTGTGTGTATAGTGTGTGAACCACAGGGAGGGGACACCCAGCCTAAGGGGAATAGCACAGTACTTATTTTGTGTTTTAAACTTCACCTTGGAAAGATCCGTAGACATTTTTTTAATATACAAATGATTTACTGTTGAATACTACAAACACTACTACAATTACAAATGTATACAGGGCCTGACTAAGCCTTCCCTGTACCTCTTCTGCAATAACGTGCGATACATTTCAAGGTACCTTCCCCTCTTTCACTATAGAAGTGCCATTCTTCACTGCATAACATCATCCTCTTTCATCAATAGCATGAACTAATGTGTTATCCTGGAGATAGCTTTATTCATTAATGAAAGGGCACTAGAAGTATGTACTCATTCTCCACTAAAAACTGTACGAAAGTACTTCTATTCATTAATCTTTTTTTCTGGTTTTGTCTCTTTATGTACAACACCATTTTGTCAAGAATGTTCATTCTATTTACAACAACATGAATAGGATCCTCTTCAAAGCAAAGGCCTTATCAACTACTCCCTAAACTCATTCTTTCTGTTTCAGTGGCTCTATCTTTCTTCTATACCTTCTTCACATTTCTCAGTAAATTTACAACCAGTCTACTATGAAACATCCTGTCTCTGAATTTCCTAAACTGCTTCTGTCTCTTTGGAAAGGTGTGTCCATCTTTGTTACATTCTTCCTGTTTGTGTTATATACATTTTTTCCACTCATTCTTTCTCATAGTTTGGTATTTATTTTCATTATTTTGTAATCTTTACAGGTGTCCACATATATTTTTGAAAGAAGACTCTGTCCTCTTGCCAGTAGCTCTTTTTTTTCATCACTTTTTCTGCATGTTGCCCCTTTTGTGTCTCAGTTCTGCATAGACAGTGTAGTTGCTTGTTACTTTTTCTTCTGTGCTTTTGTAGGCATTCTGTCTGTAGTTATGTAGATATTGTTCTGTAGTTATGTAGATATTGTTCTGTAAAAAATAATAAGTATATTATAATCTTTACTCTAGCCAACATACAAACTATGTTACTACTGAACTACTGACTTACACATAATACAAAAGCAGTTTTTATGTTATGTTGCAGTTTTAAACCAATAGATGAACCTAGCTATAAAACTACATACACTTAATTCAATATACCAAACTAAAAGTAAAACACAAAACCCTATTTATCAGTCCTTTGAACACCATAGAACCCTCTCCTACAACAGAGATGCGCCATATCTCATATCTCACTTATATATGGTAAAAGACCAGTTTATCCCTTCTAAAGTAAATTTCAAAATGAGCATCAACCAAAGTGTAGAAGTACATACAGTGTCTCAATACTGTAAATCTGAAAACACAACATAGGAGCTATTTTATCCCTCTCTACCACTGTTTCACTGGTGGATTTCAGTGTCTCAGTACCTTTTTACCTAGATGCGGCAGATTTGAATTTTGGGAAAGGGTGCATATAAAAATCAGCATATTAATCTCTATCACAGCTTATAGCTCACTAATTCTTCTGAGTACATGCAAAGAGTGTGTCACAGGTTGCACATATAATTCACCAGATGGTTCTAAAAGACTATAAATTCCACACTATGGTGCCTATCACGATCCGGCAAAAACCGGGTACGAACCGTCGGACGGAGCATAATCTCCGCCCGACGCGTACCCGGTCGTCAATTTTTACAAACAAGGAATTACGATTCGCACGGGTACACCATTACCGTACGATTCGTAAAAAAGCCCGACCGAACAAAAAACACCTACCAATGCGATCCGGGAAAGCGCCGACCTGACGTCGGGACGCTCGCAGCCAGCCATTCACGACCCAGGAATCACGATTCGCACCGACGTCACCCCGCACGGTGAATATTTTGCGGCAGCCAAAAACTGCCGGGAAATCAGGACGACGCGAACAAGGACCACCAGTACGCGACGGACAGACGACGCCGCGAACAAGGAGGACCAGTACGCGACGGACAGACATGGACCCGAACCTACGTATCATCCCTGCCCTCATAGCAGTACACCTCCTCTACAGGTTACGACGCAGACGCCGCAGAAGGTCAGAATAACTAAGGGAGGGGGGAAAGTGGGGTGGGGTGGGGGTGGCACGACCAGGGCAGGCCACAAAACAACCACATAAGTCACACACCACACATGGCCTGGACATACCTGACTCCCATGCCCTGGTCACCACGAGCGGGTGGGGGCGTGTCCTGATAAGCCAGCGACCGCCACAACGGAAGTCCGTCACCACGCGAACCGGCAACACAACCAGACAGGTACGTCCCGTACCCACGCCTGAAGAGCGTGGGTACGAGTCGGACCACGCCCACACACGTCACCCCAACAATGGCGGGACGGATCGCACCCACGTGGCAAAGGCCTGGGTACGGGCCGCACAAACATCACATAGCGTGGGGACGGATATGTACGGACCCTACCCCCACCCCGTATGCAAGGAGCGTACCCCCCAGCCCAACAGTGCAAGTACGACCCGTACCCCCACCCGCGTATGCATGGAGCGTACCCCCACCCCAACAGTGTAAGTGCGACCCGTACCCTCACCCGCGTATGCATGCAGCGTACCCCCCATGCCAACAGTGTAAGTACGACTCGAACCCCCACCCACGAATGCAAGGAGCGTACCCCCCAGCCCAACAGTGTAAGTACGACCCGTACCCCCACCCGCAAATGCAAGGAGCGTACCCCCCAGCCCAACAGTGTAAGTACGACCCGTACCCCCACCCGCGAATGCAAGGAGCGTACCCCCCAGCCCAACAGTGCAAGTACGACCCGTACCCCCACCCGCGTATGCAAGGAGCGTACCCCCCATGCCAACAGTGCAAGTACGACCCGTACCCCCACCCGCGTATGCAAGGAGCGTACCCCCATGCCAACAGTGTAAGAACGACCCGTACCCCCACCCGCGGACGTACGGAGCGTACCCCCACCCCAACAGTGTAAGTACGACCCGTACCCTCACCCGCGTATGCAAGGAGCGTACCCCCCAGCCCAACAGTGTAAGTACGACCCGTACCCCCACCCGCGTATGCAAGGAGCGTACCCCCCATGCCAACAGTGTAAGAACGACCCGTACCCCCACCCGCGGACGTACGGAGCGTACCCCCACCCCAACAGTGTAAGTACGACCCGTACCCTCACCCGCGTATGCAAGGAGCGTACCCCCCATGCCAACAGTGTCAGTACGACCCGTACCCCCACCCACGGACGTACGGAGCGTACCCCCACCCCAACAGTGTAAGTCCGACCCGTACCCTCACCCGGTTATGCATGGAGCGTACCCCCCATGCCAACAGTGTAAGTACGACTCGAACCCCCACCCACGAATGCAAGGAGCGTACCCCCCAGCCCAACAGTGTAAGTACGACCCGTACCCCCACCCGCAAATGCAAGGAGCGTACCCCCCAGCCCAACAGTGTAAGTACGACCCGTACCCCCACCCGCGAATGCAAGGAGCGTACCCCCCAGCCCAACAGTGTAAGTACGACCCGTACCCCCACCCGCAAATGCAAGGAGCGTACCCCCCAGCCCAACAGTGTAAGTACGACCCGTACCCCCACCCGCGAATGCAAGGAGCGTACCCCCCATGCCAACAGTGTAAGTACGACCCGTACCCACACCCGCGGACGTACGGAGCGTACCCCCACCACACCAGTGTCAGTAGACTCGTACCCTCACCTCGAATGCATTGTGCGTACCCCCACCGTGTATGTGCCAAGCGCACATATCCTGAAATCGGAGGTGTGTGTGCAGAGTCCACCCAGCAGTGCCCTGAGACAGGAGGGGTGGGTGTGGAGTCCTCCCAGCAGTGCCCTGAGACAGGAGGGGTGGGTGTGGAGTCCTCCCAGCAGTGCCCTGAGACAGGAGGGGTGGGTGCCTATCACTCCCAGCAGTGCCCTGAGACAGGAGGGGTGGGTGTGGAGTCCTCCCAGCAGTGCCCTGAGACAGGAGGGGTGGGTGTGGAGTCCTCCCAGCAGTGCCCTGACACAGGAGGGGTGGGTGCAGAGTCCTCCCAGCAGTGCCCTGAGACAGGAGGGGTGGGTGCCTATCACTCCCAGCAGTGCCCTGAGACAGGAGGGGTGGGTGTGGAGTCCTCCCAGCAGTGCCCTGAGACAGGAGGGGTGGGTGTGGAGTCCTCCCAGCAGTGCCCTGAGACAGGCGGGGTGGGTGTGGAGTCCTCCCAGCAGTGCCCTGACACAGGAGGGGTGGGTGCAGAGTCCTCCCAGCAGTGCCCTGAGACAGGAGGGGTGGGTGCCTATCACTCCCAGCAGTGCCCTGAGACAGGAGGGGTGGGTGTGGAGTCCTCCCAGCAGTGCCCTGACACAGGAGGGGTGGGTGCCTATCACTCCCAGCAGTGCCCTGAGACAGGAGGGGTGGGTGCCTATCACTCCCAGCAGTGCCCTGAGACAGGAGGGGTGGGTGTGGAGTCCTCCCAGCAGTGCCCTGACACAGGAAGGGTGGGTGCAGAGTCCTCCCAGCAGTGCCCTGAGACAGGAGGGGTGGGTGTGGAGTCCTCCCAGCAGTGCCCTGACACAGGAGGGGTGGGTGTGGAGTCCTCCTAGCAGTGCCCTGAGACAGGAGGGGTGGGTGCAGAGTCCTCCCAGCAGTGCCCTGACACAGGAGGGGTGGGTGTGGAGTCCTCCCAGCAGTGCCCTGACACAGGAGGGGTGGGTGTGGAGTCCTCCCAGCAGTGCCCTGAGACAGGAGGGGTGGGTGCAGAGTCCTCCCAGCAGTGCCCTGAGACAGGAGGGGTGGGTGCCTATCACTCCCAGCAGTGCCCTGAGACAGGAGGGGTGGGTGTGGAGTCCTCCCAGCAGTGCCCTGAGACAGGAGGGGTGGGTGTGGAGTCCTCCCAGCAGTGCCCTGACACAGGAGGGGTGGGTGTGGAGTCCTCCCAGCAGTGCCCTGACACAGGAGGGGTGGGTGCAGAGTCCTCCCAGCAGTGCCCTGAGACAGGAGGGGTGTAACACATGTGTGTGAGGCCAGAATTATCCACATGCATACTGGCTACAAGGGAACATGTCCCCATGAACTCATGTCAACAGACTCCACACACAAGTACAGTGATCACCAAGGATGCCACGATTGTCGCAGGTGGAGACATGGCCCTGCATGCATGGCCAAAGTAGAAGGGCTCCGTCACACACACAGCTCATGTAGACACAGCTCTGCGCTAAACATTGGGAACACCCTGCAGGGAAGAAAGCTGGGTACACAGAGGAAGGAATACACCCTGGGACAAGTGCACCATGCAGTAACTGCGTACATGAACAAAGAAAGTTAGCCAACACCTTGTGATGGCACACAGATCACAGGGTCCCACCAATGAGCAGTACACTACTACATATCCCACACACCCAAACCCTTACACACCACCCAAAACCATGTAGCAGCCCCACCAACACCAATACCAGCATAGCAGTAGTGTGATAATGAAAACAAAATTAAGCTTTATTCAGCATGAGCACAATGTCCGTGGATCGCAGGCAGTTCAATCTTCACAAAGCCCATAGGGCAGTCAATGATTCTCAGCTGGATGGGGGACACAGTGGGATGCGTGTCCCCTACCTTGCCTGCACAGTCAAATGGCATCGTCTTCCACACTGGTGAGGGCATCAGGGGGGGGGGGAAGCAACAGGCACCGCAGGGACATCAGGGCAAAGGGGCGGCGTTGTGGGTGCAGGGATGGAGGACTCCACCACAGGGGGCGGGTCAGTGCCAAAGGCGGAGGCCAGGATGGCACTACACACCTTTGCAAGGTCATCCAGGGAGTCCCCTGCACCCGAAGGGACCTCAGGCCCCAAGGAGGGGGGGGGTCAGAGGGATGGGTCGCAGCGCCACCGGGGGAGGGTGGAGACAGGGGGGGAGACTCAACCACCCTGACCGGGGACCTCCTTGACCGCTTGCGTGGTGGTGTAACTGTGGGGCTCAGGGACAGAGCGGCCATGAAGGAGTCCTTGGGGGAGATGTGGCCAGGAGAGCTGAGGGGAGGGGATTTGGAGGGAGTGGACTGGGTGGAATGCGGACTCCCACTATGGCTGCGTGTCACACGTTTGCCCCCCGACCCAGTGGGTGTGCCTACCTCACCCTGTGTGTGCGTGTCAGGAGGAGTGCGGTGGACCTTCCCTGCTGGTGTGGTGCCCGTGTCCGTCGATGTGGGTGCATGCCGACGTCTGGGTGTACGTGTGACAGGCATGGGAGTGGGAAGTGTGGATGGGGCAGGGGTAGGTGGGGGGAGGTCACGCTGCAGGAGACCCACTGCTGCAGTCAGTGTGGAGTCGATGGACCTCAGCAAGTTGCGTTGGTCAGCCTGCGATGAATGAATGCCCTCCAAGAAAGCCTCAATGTTGGTGAGGGTTTTGCCGTGGGCATGGAGGACATTAAGGATCGCAGCCTGACCAACCTGCAGTTGCCGCTGGATGTCCACAGACTCTGCATTGGCGGCAGCAGTGGAGACAGGGGCAGGGGGTGCGGTGCCTGGCATGAAGGAGACATGCTGTGACCGGGCACGCTGGGAAGGGACACGAGCAAGTGGGAGGCGGCTGGTGGAAACTGAGGGGGCGGTGCGAGGTGTTGTTCCGCTGTCAGCTGCTGGTGCAGCCTCCGCCCACTCGGAGACATCGTCCCCGGACCTGTCAGCTTCGTAGTCTGATGTGCCAGTCGACAGGTCCTCGGCCACACTCTCCTCCGCTGGTGCTCGGTCCCTCCGCCTGGTCTGTGTCCATGTCTCCCTCTGTGTCCCCCGACGATGCTGTGGGCAGGGTGGAGAGACAGAAATTAATCAGACACCTGTACACATCTGTCACATGAGTCCAATCTACATAGGTAACATTGCATGGCCTGAAAAGGAAGATCCCTAACATCTACTGAACAGGGTACCGATGTAGGGCATGAAACACACAGTTGGTTGAGCCACCATGCCACTGAAATACCATGGAGAGCATGAGACAATAGCTAAACACAGGAAAAGGAGTCTGACATAGCACCCAGGCCCTGGGGACAATCCAGCACTGCATCTGCACCACACAGCGTTGGCGAAAATACCGATGACCAGGGACCATATCCATGAACTTGAGACACATGCTGCATAGGTAATGCTGAAAACATGCACAACATGACTCGGTCACTGCACATTGCGTGTGTAAATGTAAATGTTGTAGACTTGTAAAGCGCACAGCTGCCCCAGAAACGGGGCGTCCCGGCGCTGTAGACCGCTGGGGAGCCCGTCCTGGCTATCCCTGTGAGATGGTCCCTTTCTGGGTATCTCCAAGGTGAAACCAGGCATCCCTGGCGTCTGTGGGGGGCCGTTGTAGAGATGAGGCAAGCTTAATGCCCAGAGTTGCCGAGTGTGTTCCTGGTTAGAGTAGGTACCGAGGCGAGAATTATCGAGTCCGTTTTGACCCTGGTCCACGACCCTGCCGCGTCGGGAATTGAACCCTGGTCCCTGGCCGATTCTCTGCTTACGGGTCTGCCGCCTCTAACCAGTGAGCCACACCTCTCCACAGACACATCACACACTGCCCAGACCCAGCAAGTGGTAATCAGGATTTAACACATAGGCATTGCCCACCCCAACAAGACCCTACACGAGGCAAATTGTTGAGACACAGGTGGCACCAACATCTCATAGTCTGGGTGATACACACAGGGGCAGGCAAAAAGCAAGATTGGACGCCAAACAGCCAAGGTGCGCCTGTACAAATAATGAGGTACCAGTGCCCATCCTCAGATGAGTATAACAAGACACACAGGCACTGGCAACTGTGAGTATGAAGAAGGACAATCAGGTCAGGCTGCACAGTGGACACCTGTACAAAATAGCACGTCTATATACATGGTGACAGGGGACAATGGCACAGAGCACAACTTACGCTGTAGACACTGACAGTGGCCACGTTTATGATGACACATACACCACTGAGGAAAAGGTGCCCCAGGGGACAGTAGTGGGCACGCAACTACATGCTACTGAATGGTAATGACTGCAACACACGTCACCATCCCTGCACTATGTGTATCGCACACTCATGCACATCATGTCACAGGCCACTACATGGGACATGCGCGCTGTAAGGCATGACACATGAGAGACCAACTCCCATGTCTGGAGTCAGCATCAGTGCCAACTGACATGGAACCCACATGCAGTGAACTTGACAGTGCACAGGCAAGGTCCCACAACCTGTTACACACCACCCCCACACATGATGCTACAGACATTGTTCCCGTGGACAAAGCGCCAGCCTACATTACCCTGTGAAGGAGTGACTACACACAGACCAGGGAACACATTGCAAGGAGGGGAAGGGTGGCAGGGGCACAGCGCTATACTGGGGCAAACAGGATCTGCACAGCACCTTTAAACCCTGCCAGTGAATTCATGCTACTGTGCCCTTACAAATGCCGGTGACACACAACAAACACACATGTACCTACCCCCTTCCGGCTGCTGCATCGCCTGTAAGCGCCTCTCCAGGTCTGGAAAGACCACCGGCAGCACACGCCTGTGGAGGTGGCTCAGACGGCGGCAGCCGCGGTTCTTGTGGCTCTCAGGTGAGTCCCCCAGCAGGAGCCGTGCAATCCTCCGCGTCCAGCACCGGATATCCTGCCAGCGTTTCCTCACCTGGGGCAGGCTCCGCCTCCGACCATCCACACCCCTCACGGCACTGACGGCGGTCAGCCAGATCTGCTCCTTGGCAGTGGCGCCTACCTGTGAGGAGGAACAAGTGACACCACATCAATACACCAGCCACATGTCACAGAGAGACATATGGGTACAAATTAGCTGGTTACAACAAGGCATGTCATGCAGCCAACGCATTGCACCTTTGTCATAGGGACATCATCCCCTGGTGAGGGAAAAAGCACTACGTGCCACAGTGGGTACACAGGTGGAATGATGGCAATGTCACAATCAATGATCAAGGCTCACACTGTGCATCACACCCACCCCTCCTGTCTCAGGGCACTGCTGTGAGTGATAGGCCCCCACCCCTCCTGTCTCAGGGCACTGCTGTGAGTGATAGGCCCCCACCCCTCCTGTCTCAGGGCACTGCTGTGAGTGATAGGCCCCCACCCCTCCTGTCTCAGGGCACTGCTGTGAGTGATAGGCCCCCACCCCTCCTGTCTCAGGGCACTGCTGGGAGGACTCTGCACACACCCCTCCTGGCTCAGGGCACTGCTGTGAGTGATAGGCCCCCACCCCTCCTGTCTCAGGGCACTGCTGTGAGTGATAGGCCCCCACCCCTCCTGTCTCAGGGCACTGCTGTGAGTGATAGGCCCCCACCCCTCCTGTCTCAGGGCACTGCTGTGAGTGATAGGCCCCCACCCCTCCTGTCTCAGGGCACTGCTGGGAGGACTCTGCACACACCCCTCCTGGCTCAGGGCACTGCTGTGAGTGATAGGCCCCCACCCCTCCTGTCTCAGGGCACTGCTGTGAGTGATAGGCCCCCACCCCTCCTGTCTCAGGGCACTGCTGTGAGTGATAGGCCCCCACCCCTCCTGTGTCAGGGCACTGCTGTGAGTGATAGTCCCTGTTAGAAAAGGTAGACGGACCGGGAGGGCCGGCCGGGGTCAGGGGGAGAGGTCTCCAGGGAGAGCCGTCTCCAGCGATCGTACAGACAAGTAACTTCCCCCCCACAGACAGATATCACACACAGATAAGGTTCAGTGTTCTTTATAGGTACTTATTTACGATACGGTAGAATGGTACAAGGAGGTCTGGACTCAGGGGTCCCCTCGATTAGAGTCTCGTAAGGTAGGGAAGGGGGTAGCGGGTCAGTCTATTTACCAATCAGGTAGTTCGGATGAGATGATGATGAGCTCACAATCCTCGAGCTTGGTGGTGAGGTGGTACGGTCCGCGGCAGCGCCAGCAGGTCCCGGTGAGGATGATCGTTACAACGGGCCGCGGCAGCGCCAGCAGGTCCCAGGAAGATGTACGGTCCGCGGCAGCGCCAGCAGGTCCCGGTGAGGATGGTCGTTACAACGGGCCGCGGCAGCGCCAGCAGGTCCCAGGAAGATGAACGGTCCGCGGCAGCGCCAGCAGGTCCCGGTGAGGATGGTCGTTACAACGGGCCGCGGCAGCGCCAGCAGGTCCCAGGAAGATGAAGTTTGCAGAAGGCCGCGGCAGCGCCAGCAGGCAGGACGATGGTTCACAAGAGCGGGCTACGGCAGCGCCAGTAGACCGTCAGGGTTGAGTTCACTCGGTAAGAATTCCTTTTATATAAAAAATGCCCTAGCGGTTACTGATTTAATACTATTTTAATAGTTTTTAAATTATATTTATTGTTAAATTGTATTTTTAACCTTGTAAATTTTCCGCCCGGGTAAAATGTGTTTGACAAAGATTATGAAATTAGACATTGTATACATGGACGCTATGGATATATACGAATAGGTTAGCTTTTTATTTACTGCTATTTTTATTATTTTTTTCTTTTGTGCTAGCAAATGTCAAAATGTAAGATAACAAATGTTCTATTGCTCTTTTATGACACAAATGCGTCGAAATAAAGATTTAAATGAAAATGAAATGAGTTCACTCGGTGTCTCTCGACTCCAGGATACAACTGCCTTCCTGCTCTGGAGCTGCCTCAGTTATAGGGCTGGTGCCCTTTGATGTCCGGGCCCTCGCACTTGGAGGTTGGAGGGTCCGGGATGAAGGTGTCCAGACACCCAGCAGGGGGTGGAGCCAGCGCCTGGGGGGGCTGGAGGCGATCGGCAACTGGCGGGGGGAAGAGCCCTTGACACTTCGTTCTCCCATTGACCTGCCAAGTGGTCCGCTCACCTCCTGGGTGGATGGTGGTGCCGGGATGTCGGGGCCGGCCAGGCCCGGGGTTAGGGTCGAGGGGAGGCCATGCGGCCGCGTGGTGCAGGGCCCAAGATGGCGGCTTGACCCGGCCGGGGAAGCCGGTGGGGCTGGACCCCGTGATGAGTAGGGGTCCGAGGGCAGAGGGTCCGTCGGGAGACGGGGTACAGGTGCTTGCCGCGGGGATATGCCAGGTGGGCCGGAGTTCGGGCCCTGTCGAGCGGGGAGGGAGCAAGCCGTCTGTGAGGCCTGTCCAACATGCGTCCCCCCCAGCTGAAGGCGGGGAGAGTCACCCATCTCCTTGGGGACTCTCTTCGTCGAGGCTGAAAAAGCGGGACAGGCCATCCGCGTTGGCGTGGTCTCGGCCTGGTCGGTGCTCCACAGTGAAGTCCATTCCCTGCAGGGAAATGGACCAGCGCAAGAGTTTTGGGTTCTCCCCCCGCATCTGCATCAGCCATTGCAGGGGTCGATGGTCGGTTTGTACCCGGAAGTGGGTACCGAAGAGATAGGGTCGGAGCTTTTTGAGGGCCCACACTACTGCGAATGCCTCTCTCTCGATGGTGCTCCAACGCTGTTCTCGGGCCAGGAGACGTCGACTGATGAAGGCCACCGGCTGGTCATGACCTTCGGGGTTCAACTGAGAGAGGACGGCTCCGATGCCGTGGTCGGAGGCGTCGGTCTGCACCACAAATTCCCGACTGTAATCGGGGGCCTGGAGCACCGGGGCGGTGCACAGGGCGGCCTTCAGCTCCTCGAAGGCCGCTTGACAATCAGGAGTCCAGTTGACCCGCTTCGGTTGATTCTTGGATGTGAGACCCGTGAGGGGGCCCACGATGCTGCCGTAGTCCTTCACGAACCGCCGGTAGTAGCCGGTGAGCCCCAAGAAGGCTCGGACCTCGGTCTGGGTGACGGGGGGCTGCCAGGACTGGATGGCAGCAATCTTAAGTTGTAGTGGGGCCACCAGCCCGCTTCCCACTTGGTGCCCAAGGTAGGTCACAGACCCTTGGCCAATTTGGCACTTGCCGGCCTTAATGGTGAGGCCGGCCTGCTGGAGGGCTTGGAGGACCTCTTGGAGGTGACGGAGGTGGTCGGACCAGTGGCGGCTGTATACAGCGATATCGTCCAGGTAGGCAGCGCTGAATTCTTCGAGCCCCGCCAAGACCTGGTTCACAAGACGTTGGAACGTGGCGGGGGCATTCTTCATGCCAAAGGGCATGACCTTAAATTGATAGTGGCCATCGGGGGTGGAGAAGGCTGACCGTTCCTGAGCCCTGGGTGTGAGGCCGATCTGTCAGTAGCCCGCCGTTAGGTCGAAGATACTAAGGTAGCGGGCGGCCCCCAGCCGGTCGATCAGCTCGTCTGCTCGGGGGATGGGATGAGCGTCGGTCCGGGTGACAGCGTTCAAGCCCCGGTAGTCGACGCAGAATCTCAGTTCAGGGGCGGTGCCGGGGGCAGCGGCCTTGGGAACTAATACAACCGGACTGGCCCAGGGACTGTCCGAGGGCTCGATGACCCCGATCGTGAGCATCTTGGCCACTTCCTCCTGTATGCAGGCCCGTACCCGATCTGGTACGCGGTAGGCCCGGTGCCGGACAGGGGGACTGTCCCCGGTGTCTACGTCGTGCAGACACCAAGGGGTGACCCCGGGGGTGAGGGAGAACAGGGCAGCGAACTGCAGCAGGAGGTCCCGGCAGTCCTGGCGTTGCTCCGAAGTGAGGGCGTCAGAGAGCCGGACCCCATCCACGGAGCCGTCCTTCTCCTGAGTCTTTAGGAGATCCGGGAGGGGCTCGGAGTCTTCTTCTGTACCACTGTCTGTAGCCATCAAGAGGCTAAGTTCGGAGCGCACAAAGTGTGGCTTGAGCCGGTTGGTGTGGAGGACCCGCAGGGGGTTCCGGGGGGACCCCATGTCGATGAGGTAAGTGACGGGGCTTTTACGTTCGACCACTTTGAAGGGCCCCGTCCACTTGTCTTGCAGGGCACATGGTTCGGTGGGGGACATCACCCATACTTGCTGCCCAGGCTCGAATTCAACGGAGGAGGCATTGTGATCATACCACCTCTTCATGTCCTCCTGGCTGGCCTCGAGGTTCGCCTTGGCCATCTCCCTGAAGTGCCGGGTCTGGTTTCGTAGGGCCAGGATGTATTTGAAGACGTCTGGAGGGGTCGTTAAGGGGGCCATCTCCCAACCTTCCTTGACTAGGCTGAGGGGCCCTCGCACAGGGTGCCCGTACAGGAGTTCGAAAGGGCTAAAGCCGAGGGACTTCTGGGGGACTTCTCGGTAGGCGAAGAGGAGGCACGGGAGTAGTACATCCCACTGGCGACGGAGAGGCTCTTCCAATCCCCCAATCATCCCCTTGAGAGTGCGGTTAAAACTCTCTACTAGTCCGTTCCCTTGGGGGTGATAGGGGGTCGTGAATCTGTAGGTGACCCCGCATTGTTGCCAGAGGGACTTCATGTATTTAGATATGAAATTCGTACCTCGGTCGCTGACGACTTCTCGGGGGAAGCCTACCCGGGAGAAGATCCCCATCAGGGCCCGGCCAACCACCGGAGCTGTCACTGTCCGTAGGGGCACCGCCTCGGGGTAGCGGGTGGCATGGTCCACTAGTACCAAGATGAACCTGTGTCCTTGTGCCGTGCGGGGGTCCAGAGGCCCCACAATGTCTATCCCCACCCTCTCGAACAGGGTGGTGACCACAGGGAAGGGTTGCCGAGGGGCCTTCAGCTTCGGACCACTCTTCCCGCTGGCTTGGCACGTGGGGCAAGATCGGCAGTGGTTCAGGACGTCATTCCTCATTTTCGGCTAGAAAAAGTGGGTCACCAGGCGACTGTATGTTTTGTCCTGGCCCAGGTGTCCAGCCAGGGGGACATCGTGGGCCAAGTTGAGCAGAAAGTCTCGGAAGCGGAGCGGTACCACCAGAACTCGACCGGCCCCCAGCTCGGCGATTCTTTGCTCGCTGTAGAGCAGGTCGTTGTCCCGGTAGACCCAGTGGGTTCCGGTGGTGTCCCCGGCGTTTTGGGTATTGGCTTGTTGGCGGAGTCCCTCGAGGGAGGGACAGGTCTTTTGTTCCTGGCGGAACTGTTCTTGGGTGGGCCCCCCCTCTTGACGCCACTGAGCCAGATCCGGGAGGCCCGGGTGCTGCGCGTCTTCTTCGATAGTCGGGTCCGGGAGGTCGGACTCGCCGTTGTCCTCTACGGGGGCAACCGGGGGCGGAGGTGCTGGCCATTCGGTTTCTTCTGATCGGGGGGCGGCACGGGCGGCCATGGATCGGGTGGTTATGCAGGCCCAGTCCGGGAGGCCCAGCATCCCCAGGTGCTCTCTTCTCTCGACGGTGGCCCACGGGGAACTCTCGAGGTCATTCCCCAGGAGGCAGTCCACGGGGGCATCGTCCCGGACCGTCACCTTCAGTAGGCCGGAGACCCCTCCCCATTCAAACGGGACGCAGGCCATCTTACACATACTCTCAGAGTTATCTGCCGAGCGGACGGGGCAGAGAATGTTCGGCAGGATCTGTTCGGGCTTCACCAGATGACAGCGGACGGCCGTCACGCTGGCGCCGGTGTCACGCAAGGCCTCGGCTCTCTGTCCATTAATGGTCACCCACTGACCGTATTTTCTGGTGTTGGCGGGTAGGGGAGCCCGCGGAACCATGTCTCTTCCCCCTAGGCATGCCAGGACCATGGCGGCCGGTTCCCACCCTTGCTGGGCCGGCTCGTACTCTTCGGGTCCCTCCGATGATTGCTCTTCCCCTAGGGCAGCGGCCGCTACCTGGCGGGGCTTGGGTGTTTGGTTTAGCGGGCAGGTCGGGTCGTTGGCGTAGTGGCCTAGTCGCTGGCACCGGTGGCACGTGACGTTGGCTCGGTACCCAGGCCGCAACGGGGGGTTGCCCCGGCCGGCCGGAGGCGGGGTGCTGGCCACGGGTATTGCTGGTAAGGCGTCTCTCCCTCGCCCCTGGCCCCCTCCTCCTCCCCGAGGACGGTGCTGGCCTTGGTTGCCTCTGTTCTGGTCGTGGGGCCCTCTCCGGCCCACTCGGGTGCTTTCCCACCGGTCAGCTTCGGCGGCGAGCTGCCGGGGGTCAGTCAGCTTACTGTCGAGTAGGTGCTGCCTGAGCTCGACGAAACAGTTGTTTGACAGGTGCTCCCATACCATAAGGTTGAAGAGTTGTTTGTAGGTGGTGACCTGACTTCCCTTGATCCAACCTTCGAATGCCCGGCTGAAATAGTTCACGTATTCTACCCAAGTTGTACCTGGGATCCTGGTGCAATCTCTGAACCTCTGGCGGTACATCTCGGGCGTGAGGCCGTAGCGGGTGAGGAGGGCAGCCTTCATGTGGTCGTAGGACGACATTTGGTGATCGGGGAGCTGCAGCAGGGCATCGCGACCCTCGTTGATAAATCTCCCCCAAAGTCCGGCTCCCCAATCACTCTGGTCGATCCGGTGGGAGGTCATTGCGATCTCATAGGCTTTAAACCACTGTTGTATGTCGTCTTCTCGGACATATTCGCGGACAACATCCTTGGGGATGTGAACTTTTTTCTCACTTGGCCCCGGGGTGTGTGGTCGCTCAGGCACCCCCAGTTCCTTATTCTGTTTGCGCAGTTCTATTTCCGCTAGTCGGCGCTCGTGCTCGAGCGTTATTTTTTTCTCTTCCAGCTCTCTCTGTCTCTGCTTTTCTTCTCGTTCCTCTCGAAGCCGCATATGCTCGAGGTTGAGTTTCTGTTCAGCTAACTTGAGTTCCCCATCCATCTTGAGTCGTGCCATCTCCAACTCGTGTAATCTGACTCTGTCTCTTTCTCGGATCTCCTCTTGTGGGAGGCCCGTTCCCCGCTCCTCGGGAGCCGTGGCGCTCCCCTCTGGTGTGACGCTGGTTTGGTCGGAGGGTCCTGTGACCCCCGTTTCTGTCCATGACTCCAGAGCGCGCTTTAGATCATCCTTGGTACTCAGGCCGGTGGTAGCAATGCCAAGTTCTATGCAAAATTGTCTCAGTTCGCGGTGGTTGTATTCTTCTAACTTCTCCATTTGGAATTTCTCGGTGGAGCTGCTATCTTTGGTCGACATCGTGCTTATGTCGTGGGGTGAGCTACTTTCTGTACGATTACGCGTTGATTCGGATCGCGCCGCTGGCCACCAATGTTAGAAAAGGTAGACGGACCGGGAGGGCCGGCCGGGGTCAGGGGGAGAGGTCTCCAGGGAGAGCCGTCTCCAGCGATCGTACAGACAAGTAACTTCCCCCCCACAGACAGATATCACACACAGATAAGGTTCAGTGTTCTTTATAGGTACTTATTTACGATACGGTAGAATGGTACAAGGAGGTCTGGACTCAGGGGTCCCCTCGATTAGAGTCTCGTAAGGTAGGGAAGGGGGTAGCGGGTCAGTCTATTTACCGATCAGGTAGTTCGGATGAGATGATGATGAGCTCACAATCCTTGAGCTTGGTGGTGAGGTGGTACGGTCCGCGGCAGCGCCAGCAGGTCCCGGTGAGGATGATCGTTACAACGGGCCGCGGCAGCGCCAGCAGGTCCCAGGAAGATGTACGGTCCGCGGCAGCGCCAGCAGGTCCCGGTGAGGATGGTCGTTACAACGGGCCGCGGCAGCGCCAGCAGGTCCCAGGAAGATGTACGGTCCGCGGCAGCGCCAGCAGGTCCCGGTGAGGATGGTCGTTACAACGGGCCGCGGCAGCGCCAGCAGGTCCCAGGAAGATGAAGTTTGCAGAAGGCCGCGGCAGCGCCAGCAGGCAGGACGATGGTTCACAAGAGCGGGCTACGGCAGCGCCAGAAGACCGTCAGGGTTGAGTTCACTCGGTGACTCCAGGATACAACTGCCTTCCTGCTCTGGAGCTGCCTCAGTTATAGGGCTGGTGCCCTTTGATGTCCGGGCCCTCGCACTTGGAGGTCGGAGGGTCCGGGATGAAGGTGTCCAGACACCCAGCAGGGGGTGGAGCCAGCGCCTGGGGGGCTGGAGGCGATCGGCACCTGGCGGGGGGAAGAGCCCTTGACACTTCGTTCTCCCATTGACCTGCCAAGTGGTCCGCTCACCTCCTGGGTGGATGGTGGTGCCGGGATGTCGGGGCCGGCCAGGCCCGGGGTTAGGGTCGAGGGGAGGCCATGCGGCCGCGTGGTGCAGGGCCCAAGATGGCGGCTTGACCCGGCCGGGGAAGCCGGTGGGGCTGGACCCCGTGATGAGTAGGGGTCCGAGGGCAGAGGGTCCGTCGGGAGACGGGGTACAGGTGCTTGCCGCGGGGATATGCCAGGTGGGCCGGAGTTCGGGCCCTGTCGAGCGGGGAGGGAGCAAGCCGTCTGTGAGGCCTGTCCAACAGTCCCCCACCCCTCCTGTCTCAGGGCACTGCTGGGAGACATCAGGCACCCCCCCCCTGGGACCCCCCCGACAGTACATGGCATGTGTGTTACACCTGGACGCAATGGCAGAAGTCACAGTCACCACATAGGGACAGTCTGTGGCAGTGGCCTATGCACTCACCTGATACCCTGGTCGCCCATACAGCATGGAGTACTGTGGGAGGATCACATCCAGCAGAGCCATGTTCTCCTCCAGGGTGAATGGCTGTGTCCTCTCCACAGCCCTTGACATGGTTCCAGGGAATCAGTAGCAGCAGCTGGGTCGACGAATGCAAAGATGTGCAGGCAAGTGCTCCCTCATGGGACCTGGCTGCCTTATATGTGCCCTTCTGCCCAGTCTCATGCACAGGAGTACAGAGAGATTGGTCACTCACATTTGCATCCTATGTTTCCACCAATCCCTTCAAACCTAGCAGTCTGTGGGTTCTCTATCTGTTTCATTCTCCTGCATGATGTCAGCCCCACAAACACATTGCAACAAAGTAGAATAATTCCAACTGACTTCTGCTGTGCACCTCCCAGAACAATTTCGAATTTTGAACTTGGTCTCCATGACAACCAGCATGCATGTAGGCCTTAATACTTGTCCCCTATGTAATTTGGAGCATCACACACAGGTACGGTGCGTGTGGGGGCCCAAGGGCACCCCAAATGCATGGCAACGGCCCGTACATGCATGCCTACGCTCTCCATCACTATGGGTCTGCACGCGTATGCGTACCCGTAGTGGTACGGACCGTACACTCGCATCTACGCTCTCCATCACTATGGGTCTGCACGCGTATGCGTACTCGTAGTGATAGTGAGCGTAGATGTGAGTGTACGGTCCGTACCACTACGGGTACGCATACGCGTGCAGACCCATAGTGATAGAGAGCGTAGATGTGAGTGTACGGTCCGTACCACTACGGGTACGAATACGCGTGCAGACCCATAGTGATAGAGAGCGTAGATGTGAGTGTACGGTCCGTACCACTACGGGTACGCATACGCGTGCAGACCCATAGTGATAGAGAGCGTAGATGTGAGTGTACGGTCCGTACCACTACGGGTACGCATACGCGTGCAGACCCATAGTGATAGAGAGCGTAGATGTGAGTGTACGGTCCGTACCACTACGGGTACGCATACGCGTGCAGACCCATAGTGATAGAGAGCATAGATGTGAGTGTACGGTCCGTACCACTACGGGTACGCATACGCGTGCAGACCCATAGTGATAGAGAGCGTAGATGCGAGTGTACGGCCCTATCACTATGGGTCTGCACGCGTATGCGTACTCGTAGTGGTACGGACCGTACACTCGCATCGACGCTCACTATCACTATGGGTCTGCACGCGTATGCGTACCCGTAGTGGTACGGACCGTACACTCGCATCTACGCTCACTATCACTATGGGTCTGCACGCGTATGCGTACCCGTAGTGGTACGGACCGTACACTCGCATCTACGCTCACTATCACTATGGGTCTGCACGCGTATGCGTACCCGTAGTGGTACGGACCGTACACTCGCATCGACGCTCTCTATCACTATGGGTCTGCACGCGTATGCGTACCCGTAGTGGTACGGACCGTACACTCGCATCTACGCTCACTATCACTATGGGTCTGCACGCGTATGCGTACCCGTAGTGGTACGGACCGTACACTCGCATCTACGCTCACTATCACTATGGGTCTGCACGCGTATGCGTACCCGTAGTGGTACGGACCGTACACTCACATCTACGCTCTCTATCACTATGGGTCTGCACGCGTATGCATACCCGTAGTGGCACGGACCGTACACTCGCATCTACGCTCGCCATCACGATGGGTACACATACGGCAGCACTCCCACAGTGATTTGGGAACATGCACAGGCCCTCTCAGCAGCAGTCCGGCGGATTTTACACATCACTGTGGTGATAGGCGACACACATGTAGGAATAGGGCGGACATACTTGTCCATGGATGGACATACTTGTCCAGGAATGGACATCAAGGCATCGTCTGTGCATTACCACATGTGTGGGGCACAGGTGTCACAGGCTGTGATGTGGAACATGCCTCCTGAGTGGAGAAGGCACCAGATGTATGATGAGATGTGTACATGTGTACTGTGTGAGGGTGCAATGTGTGCCAGGCATGCCCTTGACTCCTTTGACATGTGTGCATGTGGGACTGCGCACTTGGGGTGAGCGTCACTGGCATGGCATGGACACCAACACACGGAAGTGTCCCATGATGCCCGGTACAGGGGTCATGACACATGACTTATCACTACCCACAGTGCACAATGTGACTATGCCATATATGTGTCCGGGATTTACATCAGGTTGATGTTGTAGCACCCTCAAAAGCTGCAGCCGTTGCAGCAACCAACATGTGGCTGTGTGTAGATTGTCATTGCACACTGTTCCCAACACCATGCCACATGTGTTATCGGATGTGAGGTGCACATGTATGCAAGGGACACGGAGTAGCGTGACAAGGCCATGTCAGCAAACTCACAAGGAATGTGTGGTGAGTCATGACATGTGCACCTTCATGGCAAGGTGTGTGGGCTGGACTAGTGTAATGTCATGTGACCTGTGGCTCAAGTGTTCCGCTGCCAGTCTCTGCAATCGGCATCACACTTCTGCTGATGTGTGGGTGTATGTCACTCCTGTCTTGCGTCGGGCAGTGCACTTGCACTGGGACACAGCTATTTCCATGGCGTGGCATGGGGAGGTTCTCAATCACCGTGTGTAGCTGGGTCTTGGAAGGAGTGTCACCTTGCATCCATACGTGTCCTGGGCATGTAGCACATGCCTGACTCCCTATGTGGCATGTGTGTATTGCCAGATTTACATGTGCTCAGTAGACATGAGTTGTTCTCGTAGTGCACTCACTCTTCCTTGTCACTTCCAAATTACTGCAGAGCGCCTCCTGTTGCCCGAAGAATTCCAGACTTGGCCACCATGCAGGAGAATGACAGGATCCGGCTCTACCGCTTCACCCAACCGTTGATCCTGGAGCTGACGGCGAGACTGGCACCACACCTGCAACCGCAGCACAGGTATCCTACGGCACTGACACCCCAGCTGAAGGTAATGGCTGCCCTACATTTCCTTGCCACGGGTACCTTCCAAAATACCATAGCTCATGTTGGTGGCATGTCCCAGAGCATGTTCAGCGGTGTGCTGCATGATTTCTTGGAGGCCATGTTGATTCACCTGGATGACTTCATCAAGTTCCCAACCCCTGAACAGATGACTGAGGTCAAGCGTGGTTTCTATGCCCTGGGAGGGATGCCCCATGTCATTGGGTCCATAGATGGGACACATGTAGGTTTGGTACCACCACACGCACGGGAGGTGGCGTACCGCAATCGGAAGCACTACCACTCCATCAATGCCCTTGTGGTGTGTCTGTCCAACATGGTGATTTCACATGTCTGTGCTCGTTTCCCAGGATCAGCACACGATGCCTACATCATGAGGCGTAGCGGGATGCCTGATATGATGATGCAGCTGCGCAACGAACGGGCATGTGTTGTTGGTGGGTACAGTCTGTCTGTCCTGTATTCTGTTTGGCCGAGCAGCACTACCGCTTCGCCAGTTCTAACGATATCCATGTGCTTTCCATTTAGGGGACGCTGGCTATCCCAACATGCCTTGGCTGCTGACACCTCTCCGCAACCCCATCACGCCGGCCCAGCTCCGCTACAACACCGCCCATGGCCGGACAAGGCGAGTGATAGAGAGGACGTTTGGCATGCTGAAGAGCCGATTCCGGTGCCTCCACAAGACCGGCGGCGCACTCCCATATGCACCGGCAAAGGTTTGCAAGATCTTCATGGTCTGCTGCATGCTGCACAACATGGCAGTTGAAAGAGCTGTGCCACTCATCCTGAATCAACATGACGAGGACCATCCACCCGTGGAGGACGAAGGGCTTGGCAATGGGGCTAGTGATGTGGAGGATGTGGAGCCGCAAGAGGACATCCGGACTCGGCTCATACGCGACTTCTTTGCTTAGTGGTGAGTACCAGTGTCTGATTGTGCACGCCTTGGTCCCCGTGTGGCATGTGTTGTGATGCGTGTCTCCACCTGCATGTATGGCACGTGAGTCAGAGGTGTGTGTGGGTGTGTCACTGGAGTGATGGTGGCAGTGATGGTAGTATTTCCCCACTCATAATTGTGACCTAGCATGTTGTCATCCATACATGTGTCGAGTCAATGCACATGCAAGTGGCTGTGCTTTTTGTGGCTGACTTCTTGTGTGTCTCTCTTCCCCAGGTACCTGCGCATGCCGTCTTCTGGTTGCATTGTTGTGGCACTGCTATTCCTCATGGACATGGCATCGTGGGCTGACTCAGCGTTACAGGCACGGACACGTTTGGAAGTCTCCATGGGGTAAGGGATGCATCTGGGGTGTATTGGGTGTGGCAGTTGTTCACGATGTGTGCACACTGCCCCGGTCGGGGTTTGGTTCCTCTGCAGACATGTGGCATCCCCTTGGGACACGACATGCAGCTGGGTACACCTGAATAGATGGGCTGCCTGGTTGTCAGTCATCAGTGATGGGATAGTGGATTGTGATGAAGGCATCAATGTGTGTGACACTGCCCTCGGACACATACGGTTAACATTGTCTTGACATGGCGTGGGACTTCCACATCAGCGGATGTATGGTGTATGGCAGTCTCTCCGTGAGCAGCTGTGGGTATTTAGCTGTTAGCCAACACTTGTGTGCCAGTTCCATGGCTATCACGCATTTGTGCTGCAGAAGGGGGGTGCCAGTGTTGGAGCCACATGTTACTCCACATGATGTGTTCATGTGTACTTCAAGTTGCCTCTGCAATCCCAAAAACATGACTATTAAAGGTGTCCCTATGCCTCCAAGGTGCCTCTTCTCAGTCAATGCTGGTGTGTTGCCATGGTGCTTCCTGCATGTCTGGCATGGTATTCCCTGATTGTGGCTATGTGTCAATGTGTCGAGTGGCAAGATGCAAGCTGTGTGTGTGGGCTGAGACTGTGTATTGGGCATGATGTCCATGACTGTGTGGGTATTGTGACATGTGCCATCACCATGCATCCAACGTTGTCCATGACCCCATTCTCTGCATCCACCGGACTCAAGTTTGCAGGACATGGTTCTGCCACCTGTCTACACGTACCTGGGTGCCCCCCAGGACACGGGCCAGGATCCCTGACCTCTGCGCATGACTGTTGCTGTACTCAATGTGTCTGTCAGCACGGTTGTTCGGCCACCCCCTCAGCTGGTTCTGACCATCACGGGTGTGTATGGTGCTCCATGTCTGTCTTGCCTAAAAAACTGTGACCCATGTGTCCTGTGCCAGACTCAGGCCCCAGGGTGTGGATGGTTGAAGTGAACAGATGACTCAGGCATGTTTAGACTGTACAAGACACATGTTAGGTAATAATGCTACCAGCAGGCATCTACTCTTAATAGTGTGATTTATTATTGGGGGGGGGGGCAAAGTGAGGGGCTTTCCGGGATTAGGGAATCCAAAGTTCAGTAGGGGAGTTGGTGTCCTTGCCATTGGAAATCCTCAGAGTCCATGCCACAGTCTTTGTCAACATTGGTCAGCCAGTGACCAGCAGGGCCATGTGGCAGAGAATGTCTCTTGATGCTGTGATGCTGTTGCTCCAGTGGGCCAGGTGCCAGGCCAGGTGTCCTGGGAGATGGTGATGTAGCAGCCACCCTCACGGTCCTTTCCGTGGACGACCCGGCTTCCTGCGGGGAACCTCAGCAGCAGGCCGTGACGACGTCTGGGATGCTCCGTCGGATGTTTCCTCCTCCTCCTCATGATCCCTCCCTGTGGATGGTGATGTTCTCCGCCTTCTGGCACAGGGAGGGTCGGCCATGGTGTCGGCCATCCGACGGAGTTCAGCGTGAATCCCCTGGGACGCCGTCACTTGCTCAGCCTGTCTGTCCTCCATCCTCCGTTGGTGTAGCTGTAGACAGGCTATTAGCTCCGCATGTTGCTGGGCCTGCTGGACCTTGATCCCCTCGAGGACGGACACAACCTGGGCCATGCCCGTGGTGTCCTGCCGGTATGAGTCCAGGATGTTACGGACATGGGAAAATACCGGATCCCCAGCCAACTGGTCAGGCTCGCGCCTCCGCCGTCCTCCACTCCCACCACCCCTGCCCACTTGCGTCTGGGCTGCACTTGTGGGCACATCGGGTCTCCGGGACCCCTGAGGGGTGGCATTGGCGTTGTCGCCTGCCTCCTCCTGGGTGCCCGGGACACCGTGTCCCTCCTGGCGAGCCTGGCTGCATTGTGGTGTTGGGGCAGGGATCCTGGGTGTCTCCTGGGATGTGGCAGGAGTGGGGGTGGTGGTTGGCACGGTTGTACCTGACGCAGGTGCTGCAGGTGGTTGGACACCAGAGGGGCCAGGTCGGTCGGGGTCGTCCGCAGAGTGGTGAGAGTGGTCGCTGCCGGTGGGATCGGTCTCCTGCAGATCTGGGTCCTGTGAGTGTTCCCCCCCAGTGTTGGGGGGTGCAGCACGACGTTGACCTGTGTGCGAGAGAGAAAATGTTAATTTGGATCCATGCAACATCCATGTTTCATCCGTTACAAAGTTGGCACATTTCCTCTTGGAATTAGGATCTGTCTTGCATTCCACTCACAGTGCACTTGTGCATGTGTGTGTCCCTTGGGCACCAATTTGGCCCCTTTAACTATGTGTGGCACAGTCTTACTTGCTGCGTCAAGTGTGACTGCAGTCAGCAGTGGAGTGTGCATGTGTGCCGAGCTATGCATTTGCGCCTTCCTTGTAGCACTGTACATGTGCACATGGAGTGGATCCACACACTTATATGATGCAGGTGGCTGTCCTTGTGCTCGTGTACAGGTTGTGACATGGCCCTGCGTTTTGCCATGATGAAGAGGGGGGGTTCTGGCACTGGCCACCCTTGTCTACATGCACGCAGTCCACCTGCTGACGAGCAGACATTCCCACACACCAAAGGACTGATTTGCTCTCCCTGTGTCTCCCTCCTTCTCTGTCCCCCTCTCCCTCCCTCTCTGTCCCCCTCTCCCTCCCTCTGTGTGTCAGCCTCCTCCCTGTGTCCATCTTCCTGTGTCTCCCTCCCTCTCTGTCCCCCTCTCCCTCCCTCTCTGTCCCCCTCTCCCTCCCTCTGTGTGTCAGCCTCCTCCCTGTGTCCATCTTCCTGTGTCTCCCTCCCTCTCTGTCCCCCTCTCCCTCCCTCTCTGTCCCCCTCTCCCTCCCTCTGTGTGTCAGCCTCCTCCCTCTGTCCATCTTCCTGTGTCTCCCTCCCTCTCTGTCCCCCTCTCCCTCCCTCTCTGTCCCCCTCTCCCTCCCTCTGTGTGTCAGCCTCCTCCCTCTGTCCGTCTCCCTCCCTCTCAGTCCCCCTCTCCCTCCCTCTGTGTCCCCCTCTCCCTCCCTCCGTGTGTCACCCTCTGTCACCTTGGCCCAGCTTCCTGGGCACACACTGTTAGCAGATCTTTGAGTGGCCCTTGGCCTGTTGATGTGAGTTTGTTTCTGATCTCCAGGCACCCATTTTGTCTGCTGTGTGTCTGTGCGCTGCTGCTGTGGTGGTGTGTGCTGCCACTCTTTCACACTGTTGGCTGTTCATTAGCTGCTGGCATGTGCAAAACAGTGCCTTCACCCCCATGTGTTGATGCAAGGCGTCCGCCATTTGCTGGCAAGTCATTCCTGTGTTGGGACACAGTGTTTGTCTGGCTGTGACCTAGGCCATATGGGCAGAGGGCATTGTTGTCTGCTTTGGAGTCGCACTATGTGATTCTTGGTGCCCAGCCTCCCGCCATCCGGGTTACCGTGTCATGTGTTGTTGTCTTCTGTGGCCTGTGACTTGACATTGTCCAGCTGGGTGCATGGGGCATGGTGGCAGCAGTGGCATGTGCCTGCTCATGGAGTGTGGTTGAGTAATGCGATGGCTTGTGGTGGTTGCGTGCCTGTTATTAATTTTGGTTGTGGTTGCAGTTCCCCCCATGTGAGGTGCGTTGTTTGTGTACTCACCCGGGTCTCGGAGTCCTTCTACTCCTTCAACTGCCTCCACCGGCAGTATGGCCATCACCCTCTCCTCCCAGGGATGGTACTGTACGGCTCTGCGGGAGGGCCCTCCTCCGGTGGCGTTGGCCTGGTCGTGTTCCTCCTGTCTCTTGGCTCTGACCCTCCTCCGCAGATCGTACCACCTGTTCTGGCAATCCAGCTTGGTCCTCCTGGTGTCCGCAACAGCATTCACAGCATCGACGATGGTCTGCCACATGGCTGTTTTGGCTGCCTGGCTGGTGCTTCTGACCAATGTTCCAAAGATCTGTGGCTCGACTCTGAGGATTTGATCAACAAGGACCTCCAACTCTCGGTGACTGAACTTTGGATTCTTGGTAGTGGGCATGGTGAGGGGTGTGGGTGGGGATGGTGTGGGTGTGGGGGGGTGTGGATGTTGGGGGGGTGTGGATGGTTGTGTGTGTGTGTGAATGTGATGAGAGGGTGTTTGTGAGGGTGGTCGTGTGAAGGTGTGCAAGTGTAAGATGTGGTGTCGCTTGTAGTCTGGTTCTGTGGTGTCTGGCAGCAGTGGGTCTGTTGCAAAGGCTCATGGTTTGTGTGTGTGGGCCCTTTTCATTGGTCCATGGGTGGGTGTGGCAGTGTTTGAATTTTGGGTGGGTGTGTTATAAGGAGTGGTGGTGTATTGGGCCTCTGTTTGTTTTTGACAGTTGCAGGTCAGTGATTGTGTTATTTTAGTGGTTGTTGGCCATGTTTAGTGGCTGTGTGCCTTTCGAATGGTGTATTGTTGAGTTGTTTTGTTTTGTCCTTGTTGTGTACGTGCGTTTTGAGCGTGTGTACGGTGTGTACATGGGCCATTTGGTTGTACGATTTTGTCCTTGTGTGTGGCTTTGTAAGACTCGTACATGCGGTTGTGATGTTGGGGCATGGGGTGCGCTCCGTACTTAGGAGGTTGTGTTGGGGGTGCGCCAGGAACGTACTGGGGTGGGGGTACGACTGGAACGTACTGGGGTGTGGGTACGACTGGAACGTACTGGGGTGTGGGTAGACGGGGCTATGACACGTCCTGGGGTGGGGGTGTGGCTCGCACGTACTGGGGTGTAGGTACACGGGGGTACGACACGTACTGGGGTGGGGGTACGACTGGAACGTACTGGGGTGTGGGTAGACGGGGCTGTGACACGTCCTGGGGTGGGGGTGTGGCTCACACGTACTGGGGTGTAGGTACACGGGGGGTACGACACGTACTGGGTTGGGGGTACGACTGGAACGTACTGGGGTGTGGGTAGACGGGGCTGTGACACGTCCTGGGGTGGGGGTGTGGCTCGCACGTACTGGGGTGTAGGTACACGGGGGGTACGACACGTACTGGGGTGTGGGTACGACTGGAACGTACTGGGGTGTGGGTAGACGGGGCTATGACACGTCCTGGGGTGGGGGTGTGGCTCGCACGTACTGGGGTGTAGGTACACGGGGGTACGACAGGTACTGGGGTGGGGGTACGACTGGAACGTACTGGGGTGTGGGTAGACGGGGCTGTGACACGTCCTGGGGTGGGGGTGTGGCTCGCACGTACTGGGGTGTAGGTACACGGGGGGTACGACACGTACTGGGGTGGGGGTACGACTGGAACGTACTGGGGTGTGGGTAGACGGGGCTGTGACACGTCCTGGGGTGGGGGTGTGGCTCGCACGTACTGGGGTGTAGGTACACGGGGGTACGACACGTACTGGGGTGGGGGTACGACTTGAACGTACTGGGGTGTGGGTAGAGGGGGCTATGACACGTCCTGGGGTGGGGGTGTGGCTCGCACGTACTGGGGTGTAGGTACACGGGGGGTACGACACGTACAGGGGTGGGGGGGTGTCCATGGACGATGGTACGACACGTACTGGGGTGGGGGGGTGTACATTGACGGTGGTACGACACGTACTGGGGTGGGGGTACAACTGGAACGTACTGGGGTGTGGGTAGACGGGGCTATGACACGTCCTGGGGTGGGGGTGTGGCTCGCACGTACTGGGGTGTAGGTACATGGGGGGTACGACACGTACAGGGGTGGGGGGGTGTCCATGGACGATGGTACGACACGTACTGGGGTGGGGGGGTGTACATTGACGGTGGTACGACACGTACTGGGGTGGGGGTACAACTGGAACGTACTGGGGTGTGGGTAGACGGGGCTATGACACGTCCTGGGGTGGGGGTGTGGCTCGCACGTACTGGGGTGTAGGTACACGGGGGGTACGACACGTACAGGGGTGGGGGGGTGTCCATGGACGGTGGTACGACACGTACTGGGGTGGGGGGGTGTACATTGACGGTGGTACGACACGTACTGGGGTGGGGGTACGACTGGAACGTACTGGGGTGTGGGTAGACGGGGCTATGACACTTCCTGGGGTGGGGGTGTGGCTCGCACGTACTGGGGTGTAGGTACACGGGGGGTACGACACGTACTGGGGTGGGGGTACGACTGGAACGTACTGGGGTGTGGGTAGACGGGGCTATGACACGTCCTGGGGTGGGGGTGTGGCTCGCACGTACTGGGGTGTAGGTACACGGGGGGTACGACACGTACAGGGGTGGGGGGGTGTACATGGACGGTGGTACGACACGTACTGGGGTGGGGGGTGTACATTGACGGTGGTACGACACGTACTGGGGTGGGGGTACGACTGGAACGTACTGGGGTGTGGGTGGACGGGGCTATGACACGTACTGGGGTGGGGGTGTGGCTCGCACGTACTGGGGTGTAGGTACACGGGGGGTACGACACGTACTGGGGTGTAGGTACACGGGGGGTACGACACGTACAGGGGTGGGGGGGTGTACATGGACGGTGGTACGACACGTACTGGGGTGGGGGTACGACTGGAACGTACTGGGGTGTGGGTGGACGGGGCTATGACATGTCCTGGGGTGGGGGTGTGGCTCGCACGTACTGGGGTGTAGGTACACGGGGGGTACGACACGTACTGGGGTGGGGGTACGACTGGAACGTACTGGGGTGTGGGTAGACGGGGCTATGACACGTCCTGGGATGGGGGTTCGACTGGAACGTACTGGGGTGTGGGTGGACGGGGCTATGACACGTCCTGGGGTGGGGGTGTGGCTCGCACGTACTGGGGTGTAGGTACACGGGGGGTACGACACGTACTGGGGTGTAGGTACACGGGGGTACGACACGTACAGGGGTGGGGGGGTGTACATGGACGGTGGTACGACACGTACTGGGGTGGGGGTACGACTGGAACGTACTGGGGTGTGGGTGGACGGGGCTATGGCACGTCCTGGGGTGGGGGTGTGGCTCGCACGTACTGGGGTGTAGGTACACGGGGGGTACGACACGTACTGGGGTGGGGGTACGACTGGAACGTACTGGGGTGTGGGTAGACGGGGCTATGACACGTCCTGGGGTGGGGGTTCGACTGGAACGTACTGGGGTGTACCTAGACGGGTGGGGGTATACATATACGGGGGGTACGTGTCGGACGTACGGGGGCTGGGGGGAGTGTTGGGCGCGTATGCGGGCACATGTCTCCATGGTTGCTGTAGGAGTTCGGTGCGGACGGTGTTTTTTCCATACGGTTGTACGCTCGGACGCACGGGATGGATCGTGATTCCTAGGTCGGACTTTGTTTTTCACGTTTGTAAGGTAAATCGTCCGAGGACGTGTCGGACACATTTTCCGACCCGGGGACGTGTGGGGAATGATTCCCAGTGCGGTTCGTATGGACTTTTTACCATGCGAATCGTGATTGCCAGTTCGTACGGCACTTGTACGATTCGTACGGTAAAAAGACCCGATACGAGTCGCACGGGGGAATTTTTTACCGGATCGTGATCGGCACCTAAAACTTGTACATACATGTGTTTATTGTTAAATACATCAATACTCCCTGGATGATTGAATAAGTGCATAGGAAGTGCTGAGTTGATTCTCTGACGATATAGTTAGCACCTGGATCATTCCCTGAGTATCTGAGAAGTCCATGTGCCGTTTCATATCTGTATAGTTACTCTCTGCATTTTTGCATGAGTATATCACTACCATCTGGTTGTTTGGATGAGTGTATGAGTAGTGCCTGAATGATTAGATAAGTGCATGACTAATGCCTCAATAATGTAATACATGCGTAGATAGTGGCTGGATCAATAAATGAGTGCAACACTAATGCCTGGATGATTGCAGGAGTGTGTGTGGAGTATATAAGTGATTTATAGTGTGCATGGATAGTACGTACATGATTGTTTAAGTGTATGCATAGCACCTGACAAATTGAATGAGAGCATGAGTAGTGTCAGTGATTGGATGAGTACCTGGCTGCTGCCCATGTGTTTACGGTGAGTGACGGGTAGTGCCTGGGTGATTAGATAAGTACATGGGTAGTGCCCAGATAATTGAATGAGTGTATCAGTAGTTCCTGGTTGATTAGAAGAGCGCATGACTCGTGTCTGAGTCAATTGTTAAAGCTTGAGTGATTGGATGAAAGCAAATGCACTTCTGGAGTGATTGCATTAGTGCAAGAGTATTGCCTCAATAATTGAGTGTATAGGTACTGGATGGGTGATAGGTTTACCGCGATGGAACTCCCTGCGTAATTGGATGGGTGCATGATTCGTTCCTGCGTGTTTGGATGATTGCATGGGTTGCAACTCAGTATTTCAATGAGTGCATGGGTATGTGCCTGGGCATTTGAATGACTGCATAGGTTAAGCCTTGGTGATTGTATAAGTGACTGGTTAGTACCTGGGTGATTGGATGAATACATGGGTAGTGTCTGCATGATTCAATTAGTACATAATTAGAGCCTGAGTGATTGGAAGAGTGCATGTGTAGGACCTGGTTGATTAAGTACATGGATAGTGCATGAGTGATTCGATGACTGCCTGAGTAGTGGCTGGGTGATTTGATGAGTGCCTGAGTAGTACCTGCGTGACTGTAAAAGTACCTTCATTGCTGTCAGATATGTAACAGTTGTGACTATATCTGTGACTCATTGTTTAAGTCCTTCTGTTAGTATCAAACTACTTGTTTTAGTGTATCTATTCTTTTCTACTGAGCTATGTGTGAGTGAAGTTTAGCTATCACACTTGATATATATTTGGATACATGGCTCTCTAGGAGCTTACATAGCTCTGTTACTCAGCGTGCACATACATCAGTAAGTTTCTAAAACTGAAAACAACAATTTCTCACTTTTTCAAATCACAAAAACATTTATTAATGGCATACCTACTTCATTTCTCAAATATTTCTTGTGTGTTTAAAAACATATATTCATAATTTCTCCCAGAATGCTATCTATTCTGCACAAGATGCTTAGACATTTAAAACACTCTTAGTTTTAAATACATTCCTCATTGTAACTTTCAACAATATTATACTGTTGTTTTTCACAATGGAATAAAGGGGCACTCATCAATTTTCCTCTTATTTCCCAAAACATTTGGGTGCCGATTCCGATCCGTTAAAAATAATTTGCGTATGACCCGTATCCGTATTTTTTTACGTACGAGTCGTACAAGTACCGTACAAAAACGGCCAAGTATGATTCGTACGTGAAAAATAACTACGAATAGCGTCGGGAAAAGTGTACGAGAGGGCGTCGGAAAGTTTTTACTTCCCAATATCGTCGGGAAAAGTGTACGAGAGTGAGCCGGACATTTTTACGTGCAAATCGTAAATCACAAGTCTGAGCGCGCAAGTACGATCCCGACCGTCCGTCCGAATACACAATCGCACGTAAAATGGGCCGTACGGAGCCAACGCAGTAGCACACATGTACACGGGTAAACTTATGCCCGTGTATGATCCGTACAGCCCCCCACCCCCAATACGTCAGCACCGTACACCACCCTGTCCGCACTGTACCCCAGCCCCACAACTGTATGCGCTGTACCCCCCCATGTATGTGCCGTACCCCCCATGTATGCGCCGTACCCCCCTGTCCGCACTGTACCCCAGCCCCACACCTGTACGTGCTGTACCCCCCATGTACGCGCCGTACCCCCCCATGTACGTGCCGTACCCCCCCTGTCCGCACTGTACCCCAGCCCCGCACCTGTACACGCCGTACCCCCCCATGTACACGCCGTACCCCCATGTACGTGCCTTTTCCCCCATGTACGCGCCGTACCCCCCCTGTCCGCACTGTACCCAGCCCCGCACCTGTACGCGCCGTACCCCCCCATGTGCGCACCGTACCCCCCATGTACGTGCCTTCCCCCATGTATGCACCGTACCCCCGCATGTACGCACCTTACCCCCGCATGTATGCACCGTACCTCCGCATGTATGCGCCGTACCCCAGGCCTGCACGTGTATGCACCGTACCCCCACCGCATGTACGCGCCGCACTCCAACACCGTACCCCAGCACCCTCACCCAGCATCGCGTATGTACGGACCGTACCTACGCGAAAAAGACTCTTACAGAACCAGGACACTGTAAAACAGCACAAGGAGGGTCAATTCGACTCGCACAACACCACAAAACACGTCTACATGACAAAATACATCTCAATGACTGACCTGGCACAACCAAACAGGCAAACAGAGGCCCTAAATCAAAACCACCTCTTATAACACACCCACCAAAATTCAAACACAGCCACACCCAAAAATGGACCAATAAAAAGGGCCCACACACACAACCCATGAGCCTTTGCAACAGTCCCACTGCTGCCAGACCCCACAGAGAAACAACTCTACACTACTGATACCTTCACTACACCGTCACTCACACACCTTCACACAACCTCCTTCACAAACATCCCCCTCTTCACATTCACACACACCGTCACATTCACACCCACAAACCCACAACCATCCACACCCACACCCACACCCCACACCATGCCCACAGACAAGAATCCAAAGTTCACAACGGCGGAGCTGGACCTCCTTGTCAACGAAGTCATCAGAGTCGAGCCACAGCTGTTTGGAACATTGGTCAGACAGACGAGCATAGCTGAAAAATCTGCCATGTGGCAGAGGATTGTTGATAAGTTGAATGCTATTGCGCCCATCTGAAGGACCAGGCATGGTGGTACGATCTGCGCAGGGCGGTCAAGAGGAAAATGAATGAAGAATATGCCCAGAGTAACATCACTGGAGGTGGGCCGCCCCGCAGACCCATACACTACCATCCCTGGGAGGAGAAGGTGATGGCCCTGCTACCGCCGGTGGGAGTACACAGAGTCGAAGGAGTCGCAGAGCCTGGTGAGTACACAAACAACTTACGTAACATGGGGGCAATGGGGTCCACAACACATATACACCAAATGCACGCAACTTCCCCCAAGCACTCACCGCACACAACCACACACAAAAACCACGCTCATGCCACTAACTTCTCCATGCACCCTTCACAAATCAAGGCAAGGCCATGTCCAAGCCTACAACAACCACAAACACAAGCCTGGATGTCCGGGAGGCTGGGAGGGTGGGTCCCACACAACACATTGTGAAAATGAGACGCAGACACCAATGCCCTCAGCCCATATGGCATAGGTACATACCCATGCACAATGCACAGGGACTGGCAAAGTACTGACAAGTTAGCTGACACTTGACCCTGCTGTTTGCAGCACAAGACCCTCCTGGGACCACTGTACACTCATACACCAACTCCACAAGCACAGATATCTAGCACAGGAACTCACACTCACTATCATGCCAGCATGCACCATGAGGGAACAGACACATCACCTGGGAGACCCAATGACAACTCACACTCCACACAACAGCAGGCCCGGTCACACCCATCCCCCCCTAACACAAGCACACACTCCCGGGGCAGGCAACGGATTTACACGCTCCCACAATGGACATGTGACACAACAAGACCAATCCATAGCCAAATAAGCATCATAGCCAACAATCTACAGGTCAAACACTCAGGAGAACATCCCAATCTGTCCCCGCAACATACACATCCCCAAGTGGACATTGAGAGGAATGCTAGGCACATCCAACTACCTGGAGGAACTGTGTCAACTTGAATATGTATGAAACATAGATGTCGCATGAAACACCATTAACATTGTCTCTCTCTCACACACAGGGCAATGTCGCTGATCTCCCCCCAACACTGGGGGGGAAGAATCACAGTCCCAGGCTCCGCTTAAAGATGATCCCACCGGCAGCGACGACTCTCACCACTCCGTGGATGACCCCGACCAACCTGGACCCTCTGGTGCCCAAGCCCCTGCAGCACCTGCGTCAGGTACATCTGTGCCAACCACACCCCCTTTCCTGCCACATCCCAGGACACACCCAGGAGCCCTGCTCGCACTGAACAACAGAGCCAGTCTGACCAGGAGGGACAAGGTTCTCTGGGCGCCCAGGAGGAGGCAGGCAACCCTGCAAATGCCATCCCTCAGGAGTCCCGTAGACCCGATGTGCCCACAAGGGCAGGCAAGGCTCAAGTGGGCAGGGGTGGTGGGAGTGGAGGCAGGCGGAGGCGCGAACCTGACCAGCCAGCTCAGGACACCGGTATGTCACACATATGCAACATCCTGGACACATACCGGCATGACACCAGAGGCATCAACCAGGTCGTGTCGAGACTCTCAGAGATGCAGGGGACCCTCGATGAGATAAAGAACCTGCAGGTCGAGCATCATGCCAGTCATCAACAACACCAAGGAAGGATGGAGGCAAGACTGGCTGAGCTCCTGGCGGTGCACAGGGACATGAGCCAATCACTCCGTCAGATCGCCCAAAGCATGGGCAACCCTCCCTGTGCCACCAGGTGTAGACCAGCACCAGACACAGGGAGGGAGGAGGAGGATTCGTCTGATGGAGCATCCCAAACATCGTCAAGGCCTGCATCTGAGGGTCCCCGGAGGAAGGTGGGTCGTCCACTTAAAAGACCGTGAGAGGCAGCGGACCATCCACATCTCCCAGGTCACCTGGCCTGGCACCTAGCCTTCATGCGCAACAGCAGCACCTCATCCAATGACATTCTCTGCCACATGGACTTGCTGGTCACAGTCTGACCAATGATGACCAACACTGTGCCCTGGACTCTGATGACTTCCAATGCCAAGGATACCATCTCCCCCTGTGAACTTTGGATTCTATTCCCCCGGTAGAGCACCTAATTGCATCTACCAAACCACTAACCCCACCGCAAATAAATATATCACTTTGGTCATGAGACGTTCCTGTCATTTTGCATTATTCAACAACATATGTGTGTGGAAATGTCAAACTATGCCTGAGTGTTGAACTAACTCCAGCCATCCATACCCTGGGATCAGAGTCTGGTACAGGACACACATGGGTCACAAGGTATCATTCAATGTAGGCATGGAGCACAACACTCACCTGTGATGGCCTCTGGCTGCTGAGGGGGGCTTGCTAAACTGTGCGGACAGACCTATTTGAGAGATTATCATCAAGGCGTAGAGGTCTTGGCTCATGTGGAGGTTCCCGGGGAGGGAGTCCCAGGTATGTGTGGCCAGGTGGGAGAACAATGCCCTGTATGCTGGAGTACGGTGGATGTGAAGAACGGTGGCCAGGGCAAGGTTGGATGCACGGAGATGGCCCAACGGGATCTAGGATGACAGACATACATGGTTGGTTTGGGGTCGGGGTTGTGGACTGCCTCCTGAGTGTGGGTGGGGAGTGTGGAGGTCATCCTGCAGCAGACAGTGATCCATTGCAGCTCTCTATGGTGGACGGTTAGGTGGCTGGGGCGCAGGGTGTTGAAGCTGAGGTGTGCAGATGCACCCTGGATGTGGACAAGTTTCCTGAGAGTTTGGGTGTACTTGCTCCGTAGAGGGCAGGGCAGTATTTGACACGGATGTTGTCACGGACCTGGGGGATGTTCTGTCTTTTCTTGGAGTGGATCTATCTGTTGATCATGTGCATAATGCAGAGGGCGTTGCAGCATGAGGTACAGATGCTGTGAACTAGCATGGCAAATGTGAGCGAGCCAAACATGATGCACACCATCTTGTGTGTGTGGCCACTGGGTGCTTGTGCAGGGCTCTTGCGGATGAGACACAAGCACTTGACCCAGCTGGAAGGGGACAATCCTCAGATGATCACCTCAGTCCTGTACAAGTCCAGCCTCAGGTGGCTCGTGTTCAGCCATTCATCAATGGATCTCATGCATACTTGAATGATCAAACTGCCAATGTCTGTGTCTTTGTTGAGGGTGAAGAGAACCTGGCTGTCAATGGCATACGAGCTGATGATGAGGTGCTCTGCGCGGGAAACAACCTTTACAACGCAACTTTTACAACGCAATGCTATTACAACGCATTTTTTACAACGCAAAAGCTTTTACAACGCATGCATTTACAACGCATGCTTTTATATGGTAAGTACTTTTACAACGCATATACCATAACAACGCATTTTTTTAATTTTTTAATTTTTTAGAAAAATGATGTTAGAAAAATAATTAATTAATATTTTATTATTTATATTAAATACTATATTTTAAAAATATGAAAGAGTAATTATTTTGTATAAATTATTTAATAAATAAGATACATTAAAATATATGAGTAGTATTATAAAAGATTAATACTTGAGTATTTTTAAAATATGAAAGAGTATTTTTTAAGTATAAAAAAATAAATAAATAAAGTATATGAGTAGTATTATGAGAGATTAATACTTGAGTATTTTTAAATATCTTATTTAAAATGTAATTAATAATATAAATTATTTAAAAAAAGAAAGAGTACTTTTGGAGTATTTGAAAAATAATGAATTAATATTTTATTATTTATATTAAATACTATATTTTAAAAATATGAAAGAGTAATTATTGAGTATAAATTATTTAATAAATAAGATAAATTAAAATATATGAGTAGTATTATAAAAGATTTATACTTGAGTATTTTTAAAATATGAAAGAATAATTTTTAAATATAAAAAAATAAATAAATAAAGTATAATAAATGAGTAGTATTATGAGAGATTAATACTGGAGTATTTATAAAATATGAAAGAGTATTTTTTAAGTATAAATAAATAAATAAAGTATAATAAATGAGTAGTATTATGAGAGATTAATACTTGAGTATTTTTAACTTTCTTATTTAAAATGTAATTAATAATATAAATTATTTTAAAAAAGAAAGAGTACTTTTGGAGTATTTAATTTTTAAATAAGATAATGTCAAAAAAAATATAAAAAATTAATATAATATTTAAAATATTAATAGAGTTATTTAAAAATAAATTAACATGAAATTATACCAAAAGAAAACAGAATTAAGAAAATACAACTTACTTTAAAAAAATTCCCACGCTTTTGTATTGAAGTCCATGTGATAAATTGTCCTTCATTTATTTTGGCAGCTTAAGAAGATACAACCCGCGGAACAAGAAAGGAAGGAGCGAAAAGAGAAGAAAAAGCAAGTTTGAAAGGAAAAAGAAAATAGAGTCAAGGTAAGGAACACATTTAGTAAATTTACATATTATAATATAAATTTAACATGTTTAAATAACAAATTAATAATAAATAACAGTAAACAAATAAGGTTTATTAAATATTTCTTTATTTGAAAAAACATAGAAAAAACATTTTTGATTTATTGTTTTTTATAACATAATGTACATATTTTAGAAAAAATAAACATTATTTATTACTATTTTTAAACATATATTTATTGAAATAGTAAATAAAATAGTCCTTTTTTAACATTGATGCACGCGATGACGTCATGACGTGAACGTAAACGTAAGGCGCCATTTTGGAGAGCATCGGAGGAGGAAGCAGCAGGAAGCTGATCTGCGTCCAGGTAGGAATCTTTTTCACATTTATTTATAGATATTAAGTTAAAAAAAGATACATATATAGTAAAAAACGAATAAGGAGAGGTTGCGGAATAACTAATTGATGTTTAAAATGTAAAAAAGCATGTCCACGTTCATGTCATTAGTGTATGCCTATGTCGGGTCGCGAAAATTTATTTGTTAAAAAAAAAATGTAAGTAACTGTAACAGTAATTAAAGTTACAATTAAAAATGTTAATTTCAAAACTTCGGAACGATTACAAATGATTTATATCTTCATTTAAAAAAAAAAGTTTGCGTATTCATAATTTGTGAAAAAAAAGATTGTAATTAATTTGGTGTTTATGCAGCAATGTGCATTTCGGAAAATGGATTGACTTTTGAAAATTTGAATAGGTAGAGATTTTTTGGATTTTATGGGTGGTAGTTAGTTAGGAAGTTTTCAAAAAATTATTTTCTTGCTATTGATCTTTGGAAAGTTGGACAAATATTATGGTAAAGTTGCTTTGGATAAATTGGTTGTTTGGAAAAAATTGAAGATTGTGAAAAAAAAGACAAAAATTAGGAGACCCGACTCGTAATTTTGAAAAAATGTTTGGAAAAGAATTGTATGCCAATTGTAATCAAAGGTTATTTAAATTTGAAGCAAAGCAGAAAAGTAAGTACATAACTATTTTTAAAAAGAAAGAATGTTAGCAAGATTTTCCAGGTAGTCTAGAGCCACACACAACGTAAATTTTTGTAATATAGCCAATAGTCTCTCAGACATTTCCTTTGTTTTGACAGTTACTCGTGGGTTTAGACTACCTGCAAGTGTTTGGGCAAGTCTCATTTCTTGAAAACTTTGCTCCTTCTTCAAAGTTTCCAAGAAAGAGTAGAAATTAGGATGAGGTTTGCCAATTGTATGGTTGAAGGAGTTATGCCATCCCTCAATGGCATTATTTGTTTTTGCTTCTCCCTCTAAACAGCTCGTGTAACAGTTCCACCACTCCACATGGAATCGTGGCTTCCTCCTGCGACCCAATCTGCTTAGGTGCCCAATCCATGTGTCCTCGAAATAATTTAGGATGGGTGCCAATTTCTCTTCATTACTTGTATAAAAAACAGATTCTATAATAGCAGTGTAGTACTCGTCCACACTATCGGGAGGAACAAAACAAAGTGCTGTTAATTTTTTTAATTCAAACTGTAGTTTGCTATCGCGACAGTATTCTGCAACTAGGGATGTTTTTTGTAATTTACGCCAAAATGCCTGGGAAAAATGGAAAAAACATCCCTGAATTTGGGTATCCGTGTACGTTTTAGTGATCACATTGATCATGCTCAATTCAAAATCTATTATTATTTTCCTAGGACTTTAAGAAGTTTTACTTTTAATAACTGATAAAAGTTCAGAGTATGTTGCAGAAGTCTTATCAGGTAGCAAACTATATACTGAGGGGATTATATTATTGTTGATTTTTGCATGTATAGTGTAAATTTGAGTGAAAGGATGGGGTGTACTTTTAAACGTCCCATCCATCATCCAAATTTCACTATTTTCTAACTTTGCTAGGTTACGTGGGGTACGAAAAATAAGAATTCGTTTCTGAGGGTTTTGGTTATCATGCAGAAGGAAAGGTTCATCAGAAAAAGAAATAGAAAGATCATGTGGAATTCTAATATCAGAAAAAGTATGTGGTGTAGATAATTGGATGTTACTTGCCTGCTTTTGTCTTTGAATAATTCTTCTCAAATTAGGAATTATAGGCATGTTACTAGCAACATGACTGGGGACATGCTGTGCAACCTCTCTTAAAATGGATCCTGTAGCATCATTGGAGGTGCTTGCAATAGCTTTCATTTCATTAACAGTTTCTCTTATTTCTACCTCCATTGCAGAGGCAGAGTGGTTATGTTCTGTTGTTTTTACAACTAAATTATCAAGTGTAACCGCTCTGCCACTGCAATGGGTAGTGTAGTATTGCACACACCTCCAATGATTTCTAGGAAAACGTATTCTTTCCTTACTATAAATGTATCCTGCATGGTTTAATAAATTTTTCCCTTTCCTCGATTTTAAATATTTAGCTGCTTCAAGAGTAGACATTATCTGTGAAGAGAAGAGAAGAAAAAAAAATTAGGATGTAAAAGTAAATACACTAGCTCTAATGTTACCCCTAGACCATCCAACATTTTCCCTACTGCTACACCTTCCTGGAGTTAGAATAGTACATTTTACCCCTAGACCATCCAACACTTTCCCTACTGCTGCACCTTCCTGGAGTTAGAATAGTAAATTATACCCCTACACCATCCAACACTTTCCCTACTGCTGCACCTTCCTGGAGTTAGAATAGTAAATTTTACACCTACACCATCCAACACTTTCCCTACTGCTGCACCTTCCTGGAGTTAGAATAGTAAATTATACCCCTACACCATCCAACACTTTCCCTACTGCTGCACCTTCCTGGAGTTAGAATAGTAAATTTTACCCCTACACCATCCAACACTTTCCCTACTGCTGCACCTTCCAGGAGTTAGAATAGTAAATTTTACCCCTACACCATCCAACACGTTCCCTACTGCTGCACCTTCCAGGAGTTAGAATAGTAAATTTTACCCCTAGACCATCCAACACTTTCCCTACTGCTGCACCTTCCTGGAGAAAGAATAGTAAATGTATACCCCTACACCATCCAACACTTTCCCTACTGCTGCACCTCCCTGGAGTTAGAATAGTAAATCTTACCCCTACACCATCCAACACTTTCCCTACTGCTTCACCTTCCTGGAGTTAGAATAGTTCATTATATCCCTACACCATCCAACACTTTCCCTACTGCTGCACCTTCCTGGAGTTAGAATAGTAAATCTTACCCCAACACCATCCAACACTTTCCCTACTGCTGCACCTTCCTGGAGTTAGAATAGTAAATTTTACACCTACACCATCCAACACTTTCCCTACTGCTGCACCTTCCTGGAGTTAGAATAGTACATTATACCCCTACACCATCCAACACTTTCCCTACTGCTGCACCTTCCTGGAGTTAGAATAGTAAATTTTACCCCTACACCATCCAACACTTTCCCTACTGCTGCACCTTCCAGGAGTTAGAATAGTAAATTTTACCCCTAGACCATCCAACACTTTCCCTACTGCTGCACCTTCCTGGAGAAAGAATAGTAAATTTTACCCCTACACCATCCAACACTTTCCCTACTGCTGCACCTTCCTGGAGAAAGAATAGTAAATTTTACCCCTACACCATCCAACACTTTCCCTACTGCTGCACCTTCCTGGAGTTAGAATAGTTAATTATACCCCTACACCATCCAACACTTTCCCTACTGCTGCACCTTCCTGGAGTTAGAATAGTAAATATTACCCCTACACCATCCAACACTTTCCCTACTGCTGCACCTTCCTGGAGTTAGAATAGTAAATTTTACCCCTACACCATCCAACACTTTCCCTACTGCTGCACCTTCCTGGAGTTAGAATAGTTAATTTATACCCCTACACCATACAACACTTTCCCTACTGCTGCACCTTCCTGGAGTTAGAATAGTAAATCTTACCCCTACACCATCCAACACTTTCCCTACTGCTGCACCTTCCTGGAGTTAGAATAGTAAATCTTACCCCTACACCATCCAACACTTTCCCTACGGCTGCACCTTCCTGGAGTTAGAATAGTAAATATTACCCCTACACCATCCAACACTTTCCCTACTGCTGCACCTTCCTGGAGTTAGAATAGTAAATTTTACCCCTACACCATCCAACACTTTCCCTACTGCTGCACCTTCCTGGAGTTAGAATAGTTAATTTATACCCCTACACCATACAACACTTTCCCTACTGCTGCACCTTCCTGGAGTTAGAATAGTAAATCTTACCCCTACACCATCCAACACTTTCCCTACTGCTGCACCTTCCTGGAGTTAGAATAGTAAATGTTACCCCTACACCATCCAACACTTTCCCTATGGCTGCACCTTCCTGGAGTTAGAATAGTTAATTTATACCCCTACACCATCCAACACTTTCCCTACTGCTGCACCTCCCTGGAGTTAGAATAGTAAATCTTACCCCTACACCATCCAACACTTTCCCTACTGCTGCACCTTCCTGGAGTTAGAATAGTAAATTTTACCCCTACACCATCCAACACTTTCCCTACTGCTGCACCTTCCTGGAGTTAGAATAGTAAATTTTACCCCTACACCATCCAACACTTTCCCTACTGCTGCACCTTCCTTGAGTTAGAATAGTAAATTTTATCCCTACACCATCCAACACTTTCCCTACTGCTGCACCTTCCTGGAGTTAGAATAGTAATTCTTATTCCAACTACAACCCATATTTTAAGCATTGTGGGGTTTTATTTAAAAAAAAAAAAAAAAGTTTGACGATTATATTGTTGGATTTATAACAGTGTTGATTTAAAATACCTTTTGTTTTTGGTGTTTCTTTCTTGGTGTGGCTTCTGCTGTGGTTTTGGCCTGCTGGCTGGAGTTTTTCGTTATTTGTTTTACAGTTTTTTCCCACAAAGTTGCAAACATTTGTCTGTGAAAATGAAATAAAAAAAAAGTAATAAATAAAAAACTTTGACAACGTTGGTGACAAATGCAAATTTTGAAAAGATGTTTGTAATGATGACATTTTATTTAAGTATAACTACATAACATATCATACTTTCACTGGTGCTGCACCACACTTGAGTTAAATAAATAATTTGTAGCCCTCAACATAATACACTTTCAATAATGCTGCACCATCATGATCTTAGAGTAGTAATGGATACCCCTACACCATCCCTCAATTTCCCTACTGCTGCACCTTCCTGGAGTTAGAATAGTAATTGTTACCCCTACACCATCCTACACTTACTATAATGCTGCACCTTCCTGGACTAAGAATAGTATTTGTTACACCTACACCATCCAACACTTTCCCTACTGCTGCACCTTCCTGGAGTAAGAATAGTACATTTTACCCATACACCATCCCACACTTTCCCTACTGCTGCACCTTCCTGGAGTTAGAATAGTAATTATTACTCCTACACCATCCCACACTTTCCATACTGCTGCACCTTCTTCGAGTTAGAATAGTAATATTTATTACAACTACAACTCATATTTTCTGCATTGTGGGATTTTACTTAAATTAATAAATAAAAGGTTTGACTATTATAATGTTGGAATTATAACAGTGTTCATGTAAAATACCTTTTGTTTTTGGTGTTTCTTTCTTGGTGTGGCTTCTGCTGTGGTTTTGGCCTGCTGGCTGGAGTTTTGAGTTATTTGTTTTACAGATTTTTCCCACAAAGTTGCAAACAATTGTCTGTCAAAATGAAAATAAAAAAAATAATAAATAAAAAACTTTGACAACGTTGGTGACAAATGCAAATTTTGAAAAAATGTTTGTAATGATGACATTTTATGTAAGTAAAACTACATAACATATCATACTTTCCCTGGTGCTGCACCACACTTGAGTTACATAAATAATTTGTACCCCTCAACATAATACACTTTCAAAAATGCTGCACCATCATGATCTTGGAGTAGTAATGGATACCCCTACACCATCCCTCACTTTCCCTACTGCTGCACCTTCCTGGAGTTAGAATAGTAATTGTTACCCCTACACCATCCCACACTTACTCTAATGCTGCACCTTCCTGGACTAAGAATAGTATTTGTTACCCCTACATCATCCCTCACTTTCCCTACTGCTGCACCTTCCTGGAGTTAGAATAGTAATTGTTACCCCTGCACCATCACACACTTTCTCTACTGCTGCACCTAACTGCAGTAACATTACTAATTGTTATCCCTGCACCATCCCACACTTTCCTTTATGATGCACCTTCAATGTGTTAAAAAAAAATTTTTTACCCTTACCCCATCCAACACTTTTGCTAATGGTAAAATTAATTTTTTTATTAAAAAATAAAAAATAATAACAAGTATTAAATAATTTACCTTCACAATAACAAAGTTGAGTCGAGTAGGTTCAGGTGAAGAAAAATTAGGCAAACGATATGTTGCTTTTGATAGAAAATCAAATTTCTGTTTTAGGAACAAAAATAAGATGTTTTAAGTTCGTATATATTAAAGTTACTTCAGAGAAAAAAAATGGTTAGAGTACATTTTTTAAAATATTAAAATTAATTTTAATGCACTGTTTGGATGGAAATAAAACATGATTTAGGACAAAACATGGTGTTAAAATATAATAGTGACTTACTAGTAGTAGGAAAGAAAGAATGCTTCTCCAAAGGATTGCAGTGTTCTCTCAGTCGAGGTCACAGTCTAGGTGTCAGAGGGTCAGGTTTTTGCGTCTGGTCTCTCTGGTAGTTGATAATCAACTGATTGCAAAATGGTGTCTTGCTGGTATTTATAAGTTTTAGTCAGTGTCACTATTAATTTTTTTTAAAACAGCGTTCGTTGTGTTTTTTGGTATATTTTATTTTGCTGTGGAAAATGATAATTTAAAAAAGCATTAAAAGATGTGTTGTTTTCATTTATTTGCTCCGTTTTGGCATCCATTTTGGAACATGTATTTTGCTATTGTTTTCATAGAAAGTGTTGGAGGACAAGTTTTAGAAGTGGGATGGATAAAATGGCGACTATGTGTATGTGTTTTCTGTTTTAATCCGTTTACTTATTTTCTGATATAATCATGATTTGCATGTATATGAACTGTTGTTTAATTATTCGTTATTTGTGTAAAACTTTTAAATGTGTTAAAACGGATTTCTTTGGGAAATAGGAGTATTAATTTTAATACTTGAGTATTAATTTTAATACTCGGGTATTAATTTTACTACTCGCGCATACATTTTGTAATGCATTTCAGTAGATTTACGTTCAGTTTTGCTCCACATTTTAATACACTTCCCCACCCTAAAACCCCTAATTTCCCTGCATCCCGTGCCAGATTTTATTGTACTTTTAAAAAAAATAATAATAATTTTTTGGCGTTGTAATGGTATGCGTTGTAATTGTTTTCGTTGTAAAAGCACTTTTAAGTATTTTACTTAGTTTTGCGTTGTAACAGTATTCATTGTAAAATTTTGCGTTGTTATAGTGTTTGCGTTGTAAAAAATGCGTTGTAAAGGTATGCGTTGTAATACCATGCGTTGTAATGTCATACATCCGCTCTGCGCATGTGATGGTGGAGAGGGGGGTCCTGGACACTCTGTAGATTGACATGCTGAGAGATACCTGTGCCCTGTCCCAGACGATGACACCATACTACATGCTGAAGCCTTGAGTCCCACTCCCATGCCCTTGCTGGGCTACAGAGCCGGTGGGGAGTATTAGGGACGTGACCTGGTTGGTGTGACAGGGCCTGGAAGGCGGAGCAGCGCAGTGTAGGCAGTTGAAGTTGCACACTAAGCATGCAAAGGTGTCGTGTGTTTGCCCAGGGTATGTCTGACAGCAGGCGTTAGATGTGCGGATGGACATAGCTCGGAGTGTGGCTGCTACATCAGCCTGTAGTGTGATGTGGGTTATGCAAGGACAGGATGGTGGTGCAATGTGGGAAATGCATCAATTGGAACAGACTCACAGGTCATTTGGCTGACCATGTGTGACCTACACTGGACACCCCCTTCAACACACAGATGTGGTAAATCCTACTGAGCTGGCACACAAGTGAAGGGGTTGAGCCTAACACCCCTTGCTGCACACGGAGAGTCTGCAATTCCCCATTGAGCCTCATATGGGGATGTCCCACACTATGTCCACCATTAGCATCCCGTATGTTCCTGAGGGATGTTATACACACATTGATGCCTTCATCAGATTCCACAAACCATTACAGATGACTGTCAGGAAGGGTGACTATCAATTCATGGGAGCCATGCAACACGTCATGTGCCCCATGGTGAGTCGACATGTATGCATGGTAACACAACATGCACAGGAGCAGTCCCCACATATCACAAACACGTACCACCCACAAAATGCCTTGCTGCACTCCTTACCCAAAATGACTTTTCACCATGTCTGTGCATGTAACTCTGATCCAGCACACGTTGCAATACTCATGAGGAATAGCAGGAGGGCAATGATGACATGAGCAGACGACAGCCGCAAGCACCTGGGGAGGACAGACACACAACAACTCAGCGAAGAGCTAGTAATCCGCAGACATGTACATGTACTCCACAGGAATGATGTTGTCACCATGCTCTTAAAAAATTTAGTGTCCCAGCTAAAATGTGTGGAATGATATCATCACATGAATGACACATCAGAACACACCTCCAAGTCACTTAGCACACAGTCAGCTGGACACACACATTGCAACACATGCCACACAAGGTTCAAAGCGTGCACACTCAGACACAGGGACTCACCATTATGAGAAGAAGTTGCGGATAAGCTGACTCCGGATGTCCTCATCCTCATCCTCACTTGCCCCGTGCCCAAGCCCTTCATCCTCCACGGGTGGATGATCCTGCTCATCCGGATCAAGGATGAGTGGCACGGCCTTCTCCACTGCCTTGTTGTGCAGCATGCAGCACACAATGAAGATTTTGCAGACCTTCACCAGGGCATATGGGAGGGCGCCGCCGGTCTTGTGGAGGCATCGGAATCTGCTCTTCAGGAGTCCAAACGTCCTCTCAATCACGCGCCTCGTCTGCCCATGGGTGTCATTGTACCGGTGTTCTGCGGCTGTTCAGGGGTTGCGGAGAGACGTCATCAGCCATGGCATGTGGGGATAGCCAGAGTCCCCTACATGGAAACATCATGTGAAGAAGTGGGTCAGGAGATGCCGTAAGATACAAAGATAGCGTGAAACACAGGACTAACAGAGTATACCCACCAACAAGACATGCTCATTCCGCGTGCAGCTGCAGCATCATTTCTGGCACCCTGCTACGCCTCATGATGTAGGCATCGTGTGCGGACCCTGGAAAACGGGCACAGACATGGGAAATGGACATGTTAGGCAGACACACCACAAGGGCATTGATAGAGTGATAATGTTTGCGGTTCCGAAAGGCTACCTCCTGTGCCTGTGGTGGTACCAAAGCCACATGTGTCCCATCAATGGCCCCAATTACGTGAGGCATCCCTCTCAGGGCATAGAACTCACCCTTGACACGTGTCAACTGCTCACGAGAGGGAAAATGGATGAATTCATCCAGGTGCACCAACATGGATTCTAAAACATCATGCAGGACACGGCTGAATATTGTCTGGAACATGCCACCAACATCAGCTATGGTCAATTAAAACGTGCCAGTGGCAAAAAACTGTATGGCTGCCATCACCTTCATCTTGGGGATCAGAGCTGTAGGATACCTGTGTTGTGGTTGGAGGTATGGTTCAAGCCGGTGGGTCAAGGTCTCTATCAACTCTTGCGAGAAGCGGTATCTGCGTATGCAGTCATGTTCACGTATGGCATCCAGGTCTGGCATTGGTCTGGGGAAGGGTGGTGCCCTGCAGAGATTTGGAAGGAATAACAAAGAGTGAGTACATTACCACACCAATGTCACTGAGGTGAGCACATGTTCAACAGCTAATACACATCTGCTTAATACAGAGTCTGGTCTGTGCAATACATCCAGGACACATAGGCCAGCCAGGTGATACTCCTACGAAGAGCCAGCCACAATAGTTTCATGGCGTGACATGCCATTAAAATAGCTGTGGGCCAGTGTAAGTGACCAGCCAGACACATTACATGAGTGACAGACATCCACATATCAGCATTTGAAGGATGTTATCTCATACAGACAGCTGGCGGGAGTCTAGAGGCACAGGTCACATGCCATCTGAAGAAGGACAGATAAGACACATTTCCATGAAGGGGTACATGTCAAAAACTGATGACACAGACATTGTGACAACGCAGATATTGCCTCATGTCAGGAAGTCATCTTCGAACCATCATGACACATGTAACGTGTGAGTCCAAATGTGGCATGGTGTGCTTATATGTGTGTCATGCACATATGCACACAGACACAAGTTGGATGCTGCAACAGCAGATGGAGTTGACGGAACACCAACAGCAAGCTCATGGGAACACATGACATAGTCACATTGTAGCACGCTGGTAGTCGCATGTCAGGTGAAATTATCCGTGTACCTGGCATCAGGGGACAGTTGCGGGTGTTGGTGACTGTGCCATACCAGTGATGCAGTACTTGACACGTGTGTCCTACATGCACACATGTGGAACCTGTGAAGGGGAAGTGTGCCACGTAGTGCCCCATCACACATGACATGTGTAAACAGCTCATCACACATCTATTGTGCCTCAACATGAGGAGACATGTGCCACATCACTGCCTGACACACCTAGGCCCTGCACATGAAGGACTGCACTGACAATGACTTAATGTCCAGCCTTGTGCAAGTCTGACACCTCCATTCCTTTCGTGTGTGCCTCCTATCACCAGTGTAAGCTGTGAAACGCAGTACACACGCTCTGAGGGCGTGTGTACGGGCCGCACTCACGCATGAGTATGTGCCGTACACGCATGAGTACGTGCCTATCACTATAGTTGGGGTACCGTAGGCCCTAGTGATACGGCACGTACTCACACGTGAGTACGTGCCTGTCACGATAGTTGGGGTACCGTAGGTCCGAGTGATACGGCACGTACTCACGCGTGTACGGCCCGTACATACATGAGTACGTGCCTATCACTATAGTTGTGTTACCGTGGGCCCTAGTGATACGGCACGTACTCACGCGTGTACGGCCCGTACCCGCGTGAGTATGTGCCTATCACTATAGTTGTGTTACCGTGGGCCCTAGTGATAAGGCACGTACTCATGCGTGTACGGCCCGTACACGTGTGAGTACGTGCCTATCACTATAGTTGGGGTACCGTAGGCCATAGTGATACGGCATGTACTCACGCGTGTACGGCCCGTACTCATGCGTGTATGGCCCGTACACGCGTGAGTATGTGCCATATCACTAGGGCCCACGGTAACACAACTATAGTGATAGGCACGTACTCACGCGTGTAAGGGCCGTACACGCGTGTGTATGTGCCTATCACTATAGTTGGGGTACCATAGGTCCGAGTGATACGGCACATACTCACACGTGTACGGCCCGTACATGCGTGAATACGTGCCTATCACTATAGTTGTGTTACCGTAGGCCCTAGTGATACGGCACGTACTCACGCGTGTATGGAATGTACATGCGTGAGTATGGCCCGTATCACTGTAGTGATGGTGCCCTAGGGGTACGTGTGAAACGCGCCGTACCTGTGTGGGGATTTAAGAATTACAATGGGGACACATGAGGGACAAGTATTAGGGCCTAAATGCATGCTTGTTGTCATGGATACCGAGTTTCAAGTTCAAAATTTAACATCATGTAGTCTGGAAAAAGCAGTTGGCCACATTATACATTGTTGCAAAGTGGTTGTTGACTTGACATGATGCTGCAAATTTGAAAGATGCTAAGGCTGTCACTGGTGTATGTTTAAAGGGATTGGAGGAAACGTAGGATGCAAATGACCAATCACTCTGTACTCCTGTAAAAGAAATAGGCCAGCAAGGCAGATATAGGGCAGGCAGAACCCATGGGAGGGCACTTGCCTCAACAACATGTCAGTCAATACCACTGCTGCTGTATTGTCTCCCTCTGGCACCATGTCAAGGACTGTGGAGAGGGCCAAGCCTTTCACCCAGGAGGAGAACGAGGCCCTGCTGGATGTGATCCTCCCACGGCACCCCATGCTGTATGGTCGACCAGGGGAGCAGGTGAGTGCTGACTCCACTACCTTTGCCTGTGCACCTTTTTTGTGTCTGTCACTTCTGGCATTGTGTCCAGGTGTGACAGACATGCAATGTTGGTTGGAGTGGGTCCCAGGGGGGGGGTGGATGGCTTATGTCTCTCATGCAGGGCTTGATGTAGTTCATGTGTGCACTTCTCACTTGCATTGTGCTTACTGTGACATTCACTGCATAGTGCATGGCACATTCAGCCAGCCTAATCCTCTTGGCCATTCTTGTTCTATTGTCCTGCGGTGATTCAGTGGTCACCCCGGTGTGACAGGTGACTGCACCCACAGATGTGTGTGTGAGTTGAGTGGAGCTGTGGTGAGAGTGGTGAGAGTGTCCAAATGATGTGTACGCCCCCTGGACATTGATGTGTGTGAATGTTTCTTGTAATGTGGGTGAGTGTCTATGTGGAGTGTTGCACCACAGCTGCATGGAGGAGGCAACTGCTCAATCCATCTGATGTGAGCCGTGCTGTGTGTCTGACTTGCTGAGCTGTCCCCACACCTGTGACCCCCCTGGCAAGTGGCACATGTACAGAGTGAGGTTTGCATCCGCTGTTGCCAATGGCAGATGATTGATGTGTGCCTGTGTGTGTCTGTGTACTCTGCTAAGGTTTCATCAGTGGCCTGGGGCATGTGACTGCTTTGCAGTGCTGTCCATCGGCCTTGTGTTGCTTGGGATGCACAGTGTGTGACATGATCAGGGATTGTTTCGCACCCCTCATGCCACCTGTGTACTTACTATGCCATGTAGTGCATTGGTGCATCCCCAGTGGAAAAAGTCCCTATGACTAAGGTGCTATTACTTGCCAGCATACTATGCCCTGTTCAATAAATCAAAGATGTTCAAATGTGTGTCTCTGTGACATGGTGCAGGTGTAGTGATGTTGTCCCACTTTGTCATCCACACAGGTAACCGCCTACCACAAGGGGAAGATCTGGAAGGATGCTGTCAAGGCCGTGCAATCGGTGGAGGGTCGCAGTCGGCGCCTGCCACAAGTGAGGAAGAGATGGCAGGACATCCGGTGCTGGACCCGGAGGATCGCCCGGGTCATGCTGAAGGAGGAGGCTCCTCGCAAGCATGGTGGGTGCCGGCGTCTGACCCACCAGATGAAGCGTGTCCTGGCAGTGGTCTTCCCTGACCTGGATAGGCAGATACAGGAGTTACAGCAGCAGGAAGGGGGTAGGTACATGTGTGTTTGTTGTGTGTCGCCAGCTTTTGTAGATGCTCAGTCGGCTGGATACACTGCCAGGCTATATATGTGCAGTGCATATCCTGTTCCCCCAAGTCAACCTGTGCTGTTCTTCCTCCCTTCCCCTCCTTGACATGTGTTACCTGGTCTGTGTGTTATCACTATTGCACACGGTCATCTAGGCTGCCAGTTAATCAAGGTGCACACTGCTTTCAGCATCATGTGTGGGGGTGGTCTGCCTGTGCCCTGTCCTGTTCAGTCATTTGGGGATGCATAATTGTTGGCACTGATGCTGAGTCTCAACATAGGAGTGGGAGGTTTCAAATGAACAGACTTGCAGCATGCATTACCAATGTTGTGGCCTCAGACATGATGTGCATGAGTGGGATATATGCATAGTGCCGGGACGGTTGCTCCTGTTACAGTCAGCTCATTCCAGGACCATGGAGCAGTGTGCCCACTACAGTCCCCTGACACAGCCTGCCCTCCTACTCATGTGTGTCATCCAACACTGTGCACATTCACTGTGGGTTCAGCATGGCTCTGCCTCTGTGGCATTGTTCCCTGGCCTAGGTAGTATTTTTCACATATGTGATACATTTGTCCACTGGACAGGGATACGCCAGTTTGCTTGTGCATACTCACACTGGGCAGTGCCTGTGTGGCTATTCACAACAATCTGTTGATTTTTGTTTGTGACCAATATGTTTTGGCAGCCCTACAAGGTGATGTTGTGTTAATGAAGCTAGTTTTCAAGCACAGTTATTGTAACCCTGAATAAGAGATGTCACTTCTTGATCGGTATCAGTCACATTGACTCAGGTATGGGTGGGTGTGTGCGGGAGGGGCGTACATGTTCAACCCTGATGTTTCATTACCAGTTCTGACTTGTGTGTGATGATTCGCAGTACAGAAAGTCATCGTGCAGTGCCCCCGTGATGTTGGCCAGTGCTTAATGTTCGTGCTTCGTAGCCTGTGTCAGTTTTTGACAATCATTTTGTACATTTTTGGCACCTGTGTGTGGTTCAGATGCTACACAGTTGTGACTTTGTGGGCTGACATCTATGGGTACATTCTGGATTGCCATGAGGGGGAACCCACAGTACAGCTAGGCTTTTATGCTAAACAATTGCAGGCCCATTAGCTTGTGAATTGTCCTGGGTGTGGACATGTGTGCCACTCCAGATGACAGTCAGTAGGTCATATGTGTAGCCAACTGTATGATCAGGTGACGGATAGCCATGTGACAAATGACATTATTCAAGTTGTTACTCAGAGAAAATGTCCATTGGCACTCACTACACCTGTCAACATGTCGCAATGTTTCATTTGCTTGACCTTGTTGTTTTGTTGTGAAGGACAATGATGTGCCTGCATGACAGATGTCTCCCAAGGAAGTGCACAAGACACCACCTTTACACTTTCCAGGGACATGCTGGCACATTTTAAAGTAAGGCACAGTTTGAACAAAACTTGTTTGGAGTTCATACATATACATGTTCCCACAGTGTGGTAGCATTTGGGTTAGTCCTTGGTTGTTGCTGATAACAACTTACGAGTGTCAAGTCATCCAGACCACCGTGGTGCCATGTATATGTACTTACTGATACGCCATTTCTGCCTAACAGTGGATGATTTGAATGAGTCTGGCAGCTCAGACAATGACTGTGTACATGTATTTTGGTGTGCACCTCCTTGTGTGAGTTCTGCTATACAGACACATGTGTGTTGTGTATGGGTGGGCATTCGCGAAGCTACGCAAAGTGAAGTTCGCACTACGCGTGCTACGCGTAGCACTTCGCGAACTGCGTAGTAACATGTTCGCACTGTGCAAGATGTTGTTTTCAATGATTGCACAGTGCGGACAAGCAACCGGCACTGTGCAATCATTGAAAATGGCATCTTACACAGTGCGAGCTGTAGTTTTCTGCTGCTCGAGTAGATTTTTACTCGAGCGGCAGCTTTCTCAACGCGAACTGGTAGTTTCTCATCGCGAGCGGTCGCGAGCATACGCGACCCCTCGCAATGAGAAACCTGACCTCCTCGCGTTGTGAATCTCGCCGGGAGGTTTATTTTCCATGCTCACGATCGCGAACAAGGAAAAAGTCTCGCCAGGATGTCATTTTGCATGCTCGCGGTCGCCAACTTGACGTTGAGGACCGCGAGCAAGCAAAAAATGACCGCAGCACTGTGGAAATGTGGATTTTCCTGGTCAGTTATGTCCCCTATCTTGGACCCCAACGGTTCTATGTGCATGTCACAAGTACATGTATGTTCCCTCCAGTTCCAGTTATGAAGACGCAAATACATGTGCGTCCACCGTCAACATGTCCTCTGTCAGATCCGCCATGAATAGGCCGGATATTCCATTCCTAAATATGAAAGGCCACCGGCTTTATATGGTTCACTTATGCCATTTTACAGTCCAGGCAAGTAGGCCCTGATTCTGTCATCATAACTCCTTTTCCCTTCTGCCTCTGAAAGCTCCAGTCTGAGCCTGCATCTGTGACCATGAACTTTGTCTCATTCTCTGCGCGGCTCACGAAGCCTGACATCAGCCTATTCTCTGCTAAGAACTGTATTTCACCTTCGAATTATCTGCTTCCCCCTCAGCCGATGCATTCCTGCCTAGTAGTTTTAGTAAACATTCTTCCAGTTACCAAGCAAAAGGCCCGGCTTCTCTGTCCTCATGCAAGTAATTCATAGCCCTGTTACCATGGAATATTCCTACCCCCTCGCATTCAGTGTAGACACTTAGACGCTTGTACACGCACGCACAGTCAGTATAGAATAGATTCTGTCCGAGAGTCCTTCTTTTGCGGATAACATAGTTCTTTAAACATAGGATGTTAGATATGATTTGGGATTAGGTTGACTTGACCCCCCAGACTTTTCGTCTCCACATGTAGAGCTAATGTCAAGTCCCCTTCACCCCCTAGTTACACGTCAATTACACGTCATGCTGCTGCGCGCGCATCTATGCCAAGTATTATCTTATAGATCCACCTATATATGACATCATAACCAATAATGTTCCTTTTCACTCCTTATTACACCCATTTTCGGTTACGCAGGTACAACGTCAATTTCCTTATCAATTGTTACGCCTACTGTATTCGCTTCATTGTAAAGTATGTACTATAAAAGTTACTTCTTGTCAATAAAGTATGTACTTCACTTCCTGAACCCCCGTGGTGATGGAACTTGGAGCATCCGATTATAATCGATCATTGGAATAAAGCCCATTCCGAACCTCTAATATCACGGATTCTGCCTCTCATTTTACTGAGCTATTTTATTATGATTCTGTATCAAATTCAGTCCCGGTAAAGGAATTTTATTTACCACATGATGGCGCCCGAACAGGGACACTTTCTCATCTCACGCGCCGGCGGTGAGTTGTAGGCCCGGTCTCCTGCCACAGCTGGACGGACAATTACGCGTACCAGCAGGATTTCCTGTATCTCCCTCCGGTCAAGCGGGGGCGACTGAGACTGCGATCAACACCCAGACGAGGCGGTGAGAAGTGCGAAGTATCCCGACCAGAGCCTAGCTGAGAGAGCAAGATCCGAGGTATACAGAGACCCACCAGTTCGAAGTCAAGCCCAGTTTCCGACGAGTCGAGTCGAGTCCAGTCCGGTTCAAGTTCAAGTTACCGAGGCCTTCCGTTTCCGAAGCTACCCGGTGAGTACCATTACTGGGGAGGCATTTCTGACGAGCACATAGGTTGTGCCGGTCAAGACGGGTTTGGGTACACAAATCCGGTCTGCACTGTTTTAGCAGTGTATCTGTACTGTTTAGCAGTATATCAAGTATTCCGAAGTATCTAGTTATTGTCAAGAATTATGCTTGGTGATTAGTTATGCAGACGATCATCATTGTTGTTTATTTTAAAGGTTAAAAAAGTTTAATGTTTAATGTTTAATGTGTTAAATGTCCTGCATATTGTGGTATGAATGGTTGTTCATTAGTGTGCTTTTGTATTAAGTGTGTTCAAGATTAAGTATCGGATCAGTTGTCAATATGCCGCTCTTTTCGAAATTAAGACAGATCACTACTAGAAAAGGGGTACTCGAAGAAGCCGTCCCTATTCCTCCTAGGGATACTCCAGGGCACTTCATGTATCACAAACATGGCTTAGACGCTATATTATTTCTTGATTTATGGGTAGACTACACCAAGGGATTACCAGAAAGTCAGAGGTGGCCCGCAGCGGGGACCTGGGATGCAGAATGCATCATGAAAGTCGAGGAAGAGTTATGGAAAAGGAAAGTCAGACAGTCACAGAAAGACGCCGTTGAGTTATGGCGTAAAGAATCTCATAGACGTACAGAAAAAGCACGTAGACAGGAAGAGAAGAGTAAAGAGAGTTCAAACAAAGATCGAGAAAATCTATTAATTGAGGAAGGTATCCGAGTGAAATCAGAACAAGTAGACAGACAAAGAAATGCCCTCATGAATGGTATGTATCCCCTTCTAGCCGAAGGATTACCTAAGGCTACTCCAGAGATACCGAAAGACTTGCCACCCCCATTATTCCCAATTAAGGTACATCCTAAGGGGCATCCTAGAACCGCAGAAGATGTTTTTCTTTCCTCATATTTAGATGACGTAGCTCCCGAGTATGCTAATTCCGCCCCACATAGACCGCATACCAGGGAGGTCCAACGCCAAGATCCAGCACCCGTATCCCTACAGCAACAAATCGAGTCACAAGTTCCGGCAAGCACATCTGTTTCCGCATCTGTCCCTACAGGTACTTCTATAGCTGTGTCCACACCTATAGTTGCTGTGTCACGTTCGACGAATCCTTTCACACCCGACGCCCCAGATGGGGCCACGGGAGGTGCTACCAATATTTTTTCTACGCCACCTAGAATAAATAAACTTATTTTTCAAGAGTCAGCGCATTCACGTACACCCAAATTCGTAAGTGACCGTGCGCTTAAGGAACTTCTTATAGATTGTAGATATGACCCGGTGACCGGTAAAGAGGACGAAATGATCCTGGCATCATTACGTATCAGACGAGCCGCAGTGTATTTAGCGAAGTTACCAGGAATGACTGCGCATCTAGACAAAATATACCATTTTGTCCAAACAGGGCGAGATCCAGAATGTATTAACAGAGCTATGGAATACCAGAAAGTAGAGATACAGGGGGAACTGTTACGTTTCCTCATAAATTGTGTGATCAGAAATCAAGACCGACCGGGGGTAGACCCGGATACAATGCAAATTCTTACAAGATGGAGCCAGAATATATCAGAAGGGAGACACGATAAGCAAAATTGTATAATAGCCATGTGCCGAAAGATCCGTAAAGAAATAGAACGCCTACACGAAGAGAGATTAGAGGCAGACGAGTTCGAACAAAGCGAGGAAGAAGGGTCAGGACCGCCCGCGGGACAGTCGGACACCATAGCCTATGTAGGTAGAGGAAGATCTTGTAATAGAAATCAGACTAGATGTCATACTGACTCAATACGTCCGATATGTCCAGACAATAACAAGAATTTCCAAATACCTATAATTAATATAAGGTCTAACGAGCATTCGTTCCAAACCGCCGACAAACTACTCCGAGAACGAAGGGGTTATCATTTTCTCGATTCTATGGATGAACAAGATTTAGCCAGGGCAGCTGTCCATTGGGTGGACAGTCCCGGAAAATATAGTGATGATACAGTAGTACGCACATTTTTGAATCTCACCCCAGATGAACAGAGGTTAGCTGGGATTTATATGATTCAACAACTCATTATACTATATCGGAGTCAGCATTCGGACCCTGGTCCCTTACCTGACATATTGACTGAATTGCTTATGAATAAATGGAGAGGTCCAGGTACTGAATTAATTAAAGAAATTCTAGTATCAAGAAAGCAGTATATTCTTTTTGTATGCTCAGAGCATGTCTCATTGCCCGGCAAGGAAAGAACCACGTATCACATGGATAGACAGAATCCCTTACGAGAAGTGCACCCAATAAAAGGCGAGGACAACGAGTTTAGGCGCGTATTTGTATATACGCCCATATCAAAAATAGAACTGTTACAAATGAAGAAAGTGGTACCCAGTCATGACAAAGATCCAGCGGGTTTTCACCGAGAAATTAAAGACATGTTACTCATGGGAGAGTATACCTATCCCGACATTATGACAATATTAAAGGTGTTGATGCCTGCTGGCATTTATGAGAAACTCAAGGAAAAAGAGTGGGAGGTAGGAGACCAAAAGATAGAATGGTCAGCATTAGAAGCAGAAGAAAGGGCCCGAGGTCCAGGTTCGGGGCTTGGGGACAAAACTAAAGCACTACCAGGTCTACTAGTACAGGTACTGCCACGTTTATTAACTACGAAAAAGGAAGATTGGGGTACAATTTCAGCCTGTAAACAGAAGCAAGATGAAGACACTAGTGATTACTATGCCCGATTCGAGAAATGTTTTGGTATAAATAGTGGCATAAAAGCAAGTAGCGAATCATACCCGCATCTGTTTGTAACAAAATTAGTAGAAAATGCCCTGCCCCCAGTAAAGAATAGAGTATTAAAATTCGAGAGTACCTGGCAAGGTAACACTCCATCACAAATGTTACAAATGTTACAGTACCATCACAATAGAATTAGAGAGGAACAAGAACATGAACACAGACGCATGAAAGACACAAAAATGAAAATGCTAGTTTCCCAGACAGTTCCAGCTGAAGGACATAAAAAGGGTATGACACATTCCGATTCAGCAGGACCTGTAAAAGGGACATGCAATTATTGTAAAAAGCCAGGTCATTACGTACACGATTGTCCAGTTCTAAAACATAATATCTCTATAGGTAAAACACAAGAAAGATCACGGCCACTAAGACAAGATCAGAATGAACAAGGAGCTATGCAGCATGCCCAGGCCATGCCAGCCGCACAACAGCCAATACAGTTTGTGCCAGCTGCACCACCGTTGCCTGCTGCTGCCACACAGACCACAACACGACAAATGTATCAGACTGCACAGTATGAATATCCTGAGTATCAGCGTTACGCATGAACTAGCCTAGAGAGGGAAGTTGACTTACCCCTTATCGAGATTCCTGTAGATCAAGAAGGACCTTATGTACATAGTGAATTATTAGGTCAAGATAGAAAATTTTTACTCGATACAGGGGCAAGTCGAACAACTATAAAACGTAGTGAAGTTCCAGGGGCACCCCTCTCAGGCTCTCAGAATATTTCCCTTGGTTTTTCAGGAAAACCTATTGTTAATGAAGTATCACAGCCTCTTCCACTTACGATAGGACCTCTGACCCGAACTACAGATTTATTGCTTACTAAATCGTGTCCAGAAAACTTGCTAGGAATAAAAACTCTGAAAGCCCTAGGAGCCATAATATGTTGTTCCCCGGAAGGAGTAAGGTTGTTTTTACGTGATTTTAAAGGTCACTATGTGTCTAGAGACATGGATCCCCGACTACAGACTTTACCTACACATCTATGGGCACAAGGCCCTACTGATGTTGGTTGCATGAATATTACACCATATCGAGTCACACTAAAGGCAGGAGTGGTGCTACCACGAATGCGACAATACAAGTTACCACCAGATGCTGTAGTGGCTTTACTACAAATCATTGACGAGCTAATTGCCCAAGGAGTAGTTGTAGAAACAGACTCCAATGTATGTAATTCACCGATAATTCCGATTCTTAAACGAACGGATCCTACAGCCCCGCCAGTATATCGATTGGTTATTGACCTGCGCGAGTTAAACAAATGCATTGTGCCACAATTTCCTGTGGTTCCAGATATCTCGTCATTATTGACAGCTATTGATTCCGAAGCAACATTCTTTACTGTAATTGATCTCAAGAATGCCTTTTTCAGCGTCCCAATAGATCCGGAAAGTCAATATTTGTTCGGATTTAGTTTAAATGGGCGCAGTTTTAAATTATCACGCGCACCTCAAGGATTTACAGAAAGCCCCAGCATCTATAGCCAAGCACTGAAACGAGAACTTGACAGTATCCACATGCCAGTTAACACTGCTTTGCTTCAATACGTCGATGATCTGCTGATCACCGCGAGAAGCGAACCGGAATGTGAAACAGCATCACTGACAGTTTTACAATTTGTAGCCGAAAAGGGGCACAAGGTGTCCCCTTCTAAGCTGCAATTCTGTGTCCAGCGAGTTGTTTATCTTGGACACTCGCTGTCCAAGGAGGGAAGGCAGCTTACACCCGACCGCATTCAGTTAATAGCTAACATGTCAATACCCAAGACACAAAAGGAAGTACGAGCTTTCATAGGCCTCACGTCATATTGCAGGCAGTGGATCCCTCAGTACGCATTTCTAGCAAAACCACTCATTCAGTTAACCACACAGGAGGCAGCCACACCGACTGTTCTCCCTTGGACTCAGGAACACACACAAGCTTTTGAAAACCTAAAGAAAGCCTTATGTCAAGCACCCGTTTTAGCAACGCCATGTTACAGAAAACAGTTTACACTCTTTGTTACAGAACGCGAAGGTACTGCCTTGTCAGTACTCACACAGGAACAAGCAGGAGCACACAAACCATGTGCTTATTTTTCTAGTACATTATATCCCGTAGCTCAGGCTTTGCCTGCATGCCTGAAATCAGTAGCAGCGACAGCTTTAGCAATCAGACAAAGCGATGCCATAGTGTTAGGACATCCATTGACAGTTCAAGTACCACACGCAGTAGAGGTTCTTGTGAATAGAACGCAAACACAACACTTGACTATAGCGCGACTTACAGGATATGAACTTACATTGTTTCAGCCACATATAGAAATCAGACGCTGTAACACATTGAATCCTGCCACACTCTTACCTGTAATCGGAACAGACCCACTAGCCCATGACTGTATTGAAGTTATTACGATAACGACAAAACCCAGACACGACTTAACCGATGTCCCATTGTCAGATCCAGACCTGACATTGTATGTAGATGGTTCATGCATGAGAACAAGTACAGGAGAGTTAGTGGCCGCTTACGCAGTCACAACAGATACTGAAGTCATTGAAACTAATCGTATAAATACCTTGTCAGCTCAAGCCGCAGAGCTCATCGCTCTGACACAAGCCTGTATTCAAGCCACGAATAAAAAAGTCAACATATACACTGACTCACGTTATGCATTCGGAGTTGTACATGACTTCGGCGTGCTGTGGCGAGAGAGAGGTTATTTAACTTCCCACGGTGCCCACATTCAGCACGGACCCCTCATTCATGCCTTATTAGATGCAATACATCTACCCACTGCAATATCAATTATGAAATGTAAGGCTCATACGAAGGTTACTGATATCATTTCCCAAGGCAATGATCTAGCCGACAGAACAGCTAAACAGACTGCTCAAACTCAAACCCCCGACATGACAAAGACAATAGTCCCGACACCGACACATTGTATGACAGTTAAAGATCCTACTCTTGACGTAATTGACATTCAGACACATGCTACACCAGACGAAATAAAGAAATGGACTGAATTAGGAGGGATCCAAACGGACCAAGGATGGATGATGAAGGAAAAGTCTGTATGGTTCCTTCCTGACTCAATGGTCCAAGTTATAATTAACACTATACATAGTCCAGCACATCTAGGAGAAAAAGCTATGCTAGACAGCATTCAACACATTTGGTTCAATAAACATTTACGAGCAGCAGCCAAACAAAAGGTCCGTACCTGTATGATCTGTTGTCAGTTTAACCCAGGAAAAAGCGTTCCCGTAGAACAGGGTGGATTTCATCCTCCTCATCACCCTTTTGAAGTACTCCAGATGGACTATATCCAGATGGAACGATGTCGAGGATTCAAATATGTTCTTGTAGTTGTCTGCGCTCTGTCCCGTTGGACAGAGGCATACCCGGTTTCAGATTACACTGCCCCGACTACTGCCAAACAGTTGGTTCGAGAATTCTTCCCACGATACGGTTTACCACGTGCTGTTCACTCAGATAACGGCCAGCCGTTCTCATCCGAATTAATGAAACACGTTTCACTTCTGCTAGGATATCAGTGGAAATTCCACTGTGTCCGACATCCCGAGGCAGCAGGTCTCGTAGAAAGACATAACCAGATACTGAAAATCAGAATGTCCAAAATATGCAGAGAAAAAGGTGTCGACTGGGTAGTAGCGTTACCCGTTGCACTCTTTTACATGAGAATGGTAGCACACTCACGAACAGGGCTATCCCCGTATGAGGTGATCTTCGGCAGACCACCGAATATGTGGGGGACGCCTATACCACGCAAAATAACTGATATTGACTGTAATATGCTGACAGATTACTTGGCTTCCTTGATGTCTGCACTACAATCTTGTCGTTCACAGGTAGCTGCAGCTTTTCCCGACAACACTGAGGTGAAACCCCATGACGTTGTTCCGGGTGATCTTGTCTTTGTGAGGAATTTCGACCGAAAGACTCAGCTGGAGCCCAGGTGGAAATCACCCAAGTTGGTCCTGCTGACCACAAGGACAGCCGTGAAGATCGAGGGCCGCAAGGGCTGGATTCATTCAAGTCATATCAAGAAATTTCATGGACTATCCTCGGATATAGACATTGTGCCATGCACTCCCTCACAGACTGATTCAAAACTTCCTTTGGTTGAAAAGACTGAAACCGAACTCTATAAAGTAAAATTGAGGCCTAGAACGTCAGACAATTTGATTGTTTAAGTCCTCTCCAAGGTGAAGCGGTTGAATTCGTCCCTGACATGTATCCTCTAGACCTGAATCATGGACAGTCGCGAATAATGTTGAAACGACAGGCGTATTGTAAATCACTGCGTAGCCACTGTATAGGGACATTATTAATTCTGTTTTTATTGAGTCTTTTAATAATTATTACTAGTATGTTGTTGCACATATATTACCCTATTTCTAGACACGTTTATAATGTTACTGCTGAACATTCTTTTAGTGACTTACCTCCGCATGAATTATCTTATAGACTTGCGCTGCGCAATAACACTTTCATTAGTATGTTACATCATTCCCATCAGACTAGTAATGCCACCAATTGTTGGGTGTGTGGCCGACTCCCTCCCTATCAGAATTATGAAGGAGTCCTGCCTTTCTTTCCACATCCATTCACACATAATGGCTCCTGTGGAGCATGGTTTAGTTTAATCAATTCCATAGACTCAGACACAGCAGTTTACCAAGATCATTGGGTATGGGGAAACCTGAACCTAGTTTTACTCAAGGTCTGCTACCCTGACAAGGAGGGTCGCCCCAAAAGAACAGGAACTGATCTAGAAAATGAAGTATATGGATTAGGTAATTTTACACCTAATCTCATGATTCTAAATGTCGTATCCGAAGTTGAACTAGTCTTACCCACCATGTCAGTATTCCCAGCGAAGGGTGAATTGTGTGTAAGAAAGGTTGGTTCCATACATATGGGCCATAGTAAATGCACTACTATAGTAGAATTCAGTGATCAAGGCAAATCTTCATTTAAAGCTTCTCGCCACTCCTACTTTATATGTGGTCAGACTGCATATATGCGTCTACCTCCAGATTGGGATGGTACCTGCTACATTGCATTCCTTTTGCCACCTGTTTTCCTAGCTCCTCCTGATTATTACAGAAATATTCATTTAGTACACAACAGAAAGCGGAGAGATCTCCCCATTGTCGATTACACTGAGACGGCATGGGACAAGTATGTAGATTTTAATAAAGGCATCTTTCCCTATATAGGTGCTGTTACTAATAGTAAGCTGATACGTAGATTAACTAGAACCCTTGAAGCAGTAGTGAATGAGACTATTTCCGCCTTAGACAATTTAACAGAAGAGCAGTCTGCTATGCGGATTGTTGTGCTTCAAAATCGTCTTGTCCTTGACGTCATCCTGGCTGATAGGGGCGGAGCTTGTAGGGTCATCGGATCAAGCTGCTGCGTATTCATACCAGAAAATTCGCCATCTGTATATAAAGCCATCACTCGCCTTCATAAGATTGTAAACCAGATACACCAGAACCCAGGCACTTGGACTTGGTCCAGTTGGTTTTGGAGTGTGATATCAGCCTGGGGATGGAGAGTTTTATCCTTCCTAGGTATTGGCCTTCTCATACTATTCAGTTGCTGTCTATGTCTACAATGTGGACCAGCGATTTGTGGTCTGTGTGCCACATCGTGTATTCCACCACCAAGATTTCATTCAAGATCACGGAAGAAGAAAGAAGAACAAATGATGCTATATGAACAGATCAATGGATTGATGAAGATTGATATCTCTTGAAGGGCAAGTAGGGGACAAGGAGGGAATGTGGAAATGTGGATTTTCCTGGTCAGTTATGTCCCCTATCTTGGACCCCAACGGTTCTATGTGCATGTCACAAGTACATGTATGTTCCCTCCAGTTCCAGTTATGAAGACGCAAATACATGTGCGTCCACCGTCAACATGTCCTCTGTCAGATCCGCCATGAATAGGCCGGATATTCCATTCCTAAATATGAAAGGCCACCGGCTTTATATGGTTCACTTATGCCATTTTACAGTCCAGGCAAGTAGGCCCTGATTCTGTCATCATAACTCCTTTTCCCTTCTGCCTCTGAAAGCTCCAGTCTGAGCCTGCATCTGTGACCATGAACTTTGTCTCATTCTCTGCGCGGCTCACGAAGCCTGACATCAGCCTATTCTCTGCTAAGAACTGTATTTCACCTTCGAATTATCTGCTTCCCCCTCAGCCGATGCATTCCTGCCTAGTAGTTTTAGTAAACATTCTTCCAGTTACCAAGCAAAAGGCCCGGCTTCTCTGTCCTCATGCAAGTAATTCATAGCCCTGTTACCATGGAATATTCCTACCCCCTCGCATTCAGTGTAGACACTTAGACGCTTGTACACGCACGCACAGTCAGTATAGAATAGATTCTGTCCGAGAGTCCTTCTTTTGCGGATAACATAGTTCTTTAAACATAGGATGTTAGATATGATTTGGGATTAGGTTGACTTGACCCCCCAGACTTTTCGTCTCCACATGTAGAGCTAATGTCAAGTCCCCTTCACCCCCTAGTTACACGTCAATTACACGTCATGCTGCTGCGCGCGCATCTATGCCAAGTATTATCTTATAGATCCACCTATATATGACATCATAACCAATAATGTTCCTTTTCACTCCTTATTACACCCATTTTCGGTTACGCAGGTACAACGTCAATTTCCTTATCAATTGTTACGCCTACTGTATTCGCTTCATTGTAAAGTATGTACTATAAAAGTTACTTCTTGTCAATAAAGTATGTACTTCACTTCCTGAACCCCCGTGGTGATGGAACTTGGAGCATCCGATTATAATCGATCATTGGAATAAAGCCCATTCCGAACCTCTAATATCACGGATTCTGCCTCTCATTTTACTGAGCTATTTTATTATGATTCTGTATCAAATTCAGTCCCGGTAAAGGAATTTTATTTACCACAGCACTACGCAACACTACGCTACGCGTGTTCGCACTGTGCTACGTGCAGTTCGCGTAGTGCGAAGTAGCGCGAACTTCGCAAACTACGCGAGCGTAGCGTAGTGCTTCGCCCAGGCCTAGTGTTGTGTTCAGAGAGTGCCACATTCACACATTCTAGACATGTCCATTGTGTAAAGGGTTGTGATTCTCCAGTAATCACAATGTATTTCTTTGGGGTTTCAAAAGTACTCACAGGTCTCTGAGTGTGGGGACACCTTCTGCATTGGCATGTGGTATTTGGCCTTGGGTGCGACAATACTGTTTGGTTCACAGTGAACAAGAGATGGCATGCCTTCATAGTCTTGCTGTGCTCAACTGATCCCAGACACTAGCTTCTCATGATCTTGTGATTTCAAGTTATTTGCTGTTGTGTCCTAATTTTCATTGTTTCCAAGTGGCATGGTGGGTCAACCAACTGGGGAGTGCAGGGCTTACATATGTGGGGAGTATTCTAGATGTTACTCATGATGCCTTTCCTGATATGCACTGTTGCCTATTTTGTTTGGACTCATGTGTCAGATGTATACAGGTGTCTGATTTTTTCCTGTCTCTTCGCCTTGCCCACAGCATCATCAGAGGACACCGAGGGAGACACCGGCACGGACGTGGAGGAGGGATCGAGCAGTGGTGCCACCACTGCTGAGGAGTCAGCGGACTCAAGTGGCACCGTGGGCGAGGGGAGTGAGGCGGAGGACCTGCCCAGTACCAACACTGACTACGAGGCTGACGGGTCCAAGGCTGAACTCCCTGAGGGGGCGGAGGCTGCTCCAACAGCTGGCAGCAGCACTCCATCCGTACCCGCCCCCTCCATTCCCATCACCGCCCTCCCACTTGCTCAGGTCCCTTCCGTGCTAGGCCACACCGTGTCTCCTTCGTGCCAGGCACCGCACCCCCTGCCCCTGTCCCCCCTGCTGCCCTCACTGCCCAGTCTGTGGACATTCAGCGGCAGTTGCAAGTTGGGCAGACATCGATCCTGACTGTCCTCCATGGCCACACCAGACTGCTGACCCAGATGGTGTCGTACATGGAGGGCATGTCATCAGCGATGTCTGACCAACGGATGTTGCTGAGGTCCCTGGACTCGTCACTGACGGCAGTAGTGAGTCACCTGCAGTGCTGCCTCCCCCCACCCCTGCCCCATCCACAAGTCCCACACCCATGCCTGTCCCAAGCACACCAAGACATCCACACACACGCACCCCACCAGACACAAGCAGCACACCACCATGTAAGGGCAAGCGCACACCTCCTGACACGCACACTCAGGGGGAAGCAGGCACACCCACTGGGTCTGGGACACACAGGCAGGCACGCAGCCACAGTCCTCGTCCACATGACTCACTCCCCAGTCCCTCCGATGTCACTCCCCTTGGCTCCCCTGCCCCAGATTCGTAGAAGGAGGCCTACTTTGCTGGGCTGGGCCTCAGCCCCACTAGTTCACCTGGCCGGAAACGGTCAAGGCACTTCACGGGTAGGGGAGTTAAGTCCCCCAGCCTGTCCACCACCTCCCCCAATAGTGCTGCAACCCATCCCTCCGACCCCCCTCTCCTTGGGGCCTGTTGTTTCTCCGGGTGCAGGGGAGACGCTTGAAGAACTGGCAGAAGTGTGCAGCGCCGAGCTCACCTCCACCTTGGGCGCTGCCCCACCCCCTGTGGTGGAGTCGTCCGTCCCTGCACCCACCACACCTACCCTTCCCCTTCCTGTCCCTGCGGTGCCTGGTTTTTCCCCACATGATGCCCCCCCCCAGTCAACGACACAGAGTCTTCTGATGTGCAGACCAGCTAGGGGAGACGCATGGCCATGTGTCCCCCCCCAAGGACTGATGATATGGACTGGCAATTGGCCTTTGTGAATAGTCTCGTTTACACATTATTATTTTCATGCTGAATAAAGCATTTTCTATTTTCGTTAGATAAGTCTTGCATTTCAGGTATTGATGTTGATGCTGATGCTACAGGAGTTGGGGTTGTGGGCATGTGTTATGTTTCAGGGAAATGTTGTAGTCTGCTGCTCATGGGGTGGAACCTGGTATCTGCGTGCCATCACAAGGTCTCTGCAAAGATTCTTTGTCGTGTATGCTCTTTGTGTTTGGAGACATTGTCCCAAGGAGTGTTCCTTCCTTTGTGGCACCTGACATCTTCCCTGCAGAGAGTTGCACAATTGTTGTGTTGACCTGTGTCTACATTTCCTTTGTTGGTGATGGATCCCTTCAACTCTGGCCATGCCTGCTCAGCAACGTCTCTGGCTGCATCGTCTGTGCCATCCTTGGTACTCACTGTACTTGTGTATAGAGTATTTTTGCCATGCCTTCATGGAGAAATTGTCCCTTTTCTGCACAATGCATGTGTGTAATCACAGCCTAGCACACATATGGTACTTGTTCTGCTGGGTATTTGAACACCTGACTCACATTTGTGGGCATTGTATCTGTGGGAACTCCACCCTATTCCTTCCATGACAGACAACATCTTGGTGGCTGGCCCAGCACCTGAACATTCCTATCAGCCCTGGGATGTGCGTGACAGTGTGTGTTCTCTTTTGCTCTCTTAGTTTAGTAGGCAGTGACATGACTATACAGTCTTGTGGCATGATCTCAGTGTGTATTGTGCTGCATCTGCCAGGGGTGGGTATGCATGTGTTATTTGTCCTCACACCCACATGTGGTGTGTCATGCAGTGGGGGAAAGACATCCATCCTCCTGGGAGTGGGACACTGCTGTCAGTGATGTGTTGTTATGGCACTATCATTATTGTCCAAAGTTAGGGATGCATACATACACCCATGGAGTTGTGGTCATCTGATAATGATGTACACCCCCCCATGTCTCTGTCCACTGCTGGGAGTCCTCTGCACCCACTCATATATGTCTGTCCACTGCTGGGAGTCCTCTGCACCCACCCCCATGTCTGTGTCCACTGCTGGTATTCCTCTGCACCCACCCCCATGTCTCTGTCCACTGCTGGGAGTGATGGGCACCCACCCCTCACATGTCCCTGTCCACTGCTGGTATTCCTCTGCACCCACCCCCATGTCTGTGTCCACTGCTGGTATTCCTCTGCACCCACCCCCATGTCTCTGTCCACTGCTGGGAGTGATGGGCACCCACCCCTCACATGTCCCTGTCCACTGCTGGTATTCCTCTGCACCCACCCCATGTCTGTGTCCACTGCTGGTATTCCTCTGCACCCACCCCCATGTCTCTGTCCACTGCTGGGAGTGATGGGCACCCACCCCTCACATGTCCCTGTCCACTGCTGGTATTCCTCTGCACCCACCCCCATGTCTCTGTCCACTGCTGATGTTGATATGCATCCACCCCCATGTCTCTGTCCACTGTTGGGAGTCCTCTGCACCCACCCCCATGTCTCTGTCCACTGCTGGGAGTCCTCTGCACCCACACACATGTCTCTGGCCACTGCTAGTGTTGATATGCACCCACCCCATGTCTCTGTCCACTGCTGGTGTTGATATGCACCCACCCCATGTCTCTGTCCACTGTTGGGAGTCCTCTGCACCCACCCCCATGTCTCTGTCCACTGCTGGGAGTCCTCTGCACCCACACACATGTCTCTAGCCACTGCTAGTGTTGATATGCACCCACCACCATGTCTCTGTCCACTGTTGGGAGTCCTCTGCACCCACCCCCATGTCTCTGTCCACTGCTGGGAGTGATGGGCACCCACCCCTCACATGTCCCTGTCCACTGCTGGTATTCCTCTGCACCCACCCCCATGTCTGTGTCCACTGCTGGTATTCCTCTGCACCCACCCCCATGTCCCTGTCCACTGCTGGTATTCCTCTGCAAACTTGCGCCCTTGCTGTGGTACACTGCTGTCCTGGGCATACACCACCCCCAATTTACAGCTGATGTGCTGCACCAAGCCGTACACCTACATCCGTGGCGTGTGTACACCTTGTATCCATCATGTAATGGGGCTGTAGGGGTACGTGTGGTACGGCCCGTACCCATGCTCTGGGGGCGTGGGTACAGGCCGTACCACCATAGTGGCAGTGACGTAGGGGTACGCGTGGTACGGCCCGTACCCATGCTCTGGGGGCGTGGGTACGGGCCGTACCACCATTGTGGCGGTGACGTAGGGGTACGCGTGGTACGGCCCATACCCACGCCCCCCAGAGTGTGGGTACGGGCCATACCACCATTGTGGCGGTGTCGTAGGGGTACGTGTGGTACGGCCCGTACCCACGCTCTGGGGGGCGTGGGTACGGGCCATACCACCATTGTGGCGGTGACGTAGGGGTACGTGTGGTACGGCCCATACCCACGCTCTGTGGGGCGTGGGTACGGGCCGTACCACCATTGTTTCGGTGACATAGGGGTACATGTGGTACGGCTCTTACCCACGCCCCCCAGAGTGTGGCTATGGGCCGTACCACCATTGTGGCGGTGACGTAGGGGTATGCGTGGTACGGCCCGTACCCATGCTCTGGGGGCGTGGGTATGGGCCGTACCACCATTGTAGTGGTGACGGGTACAAGTCGACATCCACTTCCGTTGTGGAGGTAGGTAGGGATTGGTGGACACGGCCCCCCCCCAGTGACCAGAGCCTGGAGGTAATTTCTGTGCAGGACATATGTATATTTGTAATTGGGTGGGGGTAATGTTTCCTGCCCCAGCCCCCCCAGCCCCCCCACCCCCTTTAGCCCCTGGGTGTTGTTCTGACCTTCTGTGGCGTCTGCGTCGGTTTCTGAACACGAGGTCGTAGGCTATGAGGGCCGGGATGACGCGTAGGTTGGGGTCCATGGCTGTCCGTCGCGTACCGGTGCTCCTTGTTCGCGTCGTCCTCAATTTCCCAGCAGTTTTTGGCTCCCGTAAAAAATGCTACGTGCGGAGTGACGTAGGCACGAATTGTACTTGCTGGTCCGTAAAACGCTGCCTGACTCCGTCCGGCCGTCACGTACGCGATGTCCCGGAGCGGAATTGTGGGTATTTTTTCGCCGCACGTAGTTTTGTACGATTCGTACGTATATGGTATTTCTGTACGAATCGTACTTGCTGCTTTGTAAGGTGGATTTCCCGGGTACAAGTCGTATGGAGAATACGCTCCGTATGACCATTCGTACCCGGGTTTTACAGGATCGGAATCGGCACCTTGGTAGTAATATCTGAAACACATACAGATACAGTTCATCCATTATATTTTTTCATCCAACATATTTTTTCACATCACTGTGATACTCTTTTTTTAATCAAACTCCCATATACATCTTTATTTCCAATGTAATGTGTTTAAATGATTACAAAGTTATGTGCATACCAGTGAATTGATTGTGTATATTATATTGTTGTTATAGCTGTTTTTGGATAGTTTTTGTAAAAACTAAGCACAAGAATGGTACACCACTCTCATACATAGCTACCATAAAAATGCAACATCATCAACTTTGCCATTTGTAATCATGAGAAAGGCAGCAAATGAAATCATGTCTTTCATTTTAGACTACTCTATCTACACTTGTGAATGGTTTGTATCTGTTGACCCTTTCCCTCCCTTTCAAAAAGAGATTCCTGTCTATGCGTGTTTGAGGTCCAAAAGTAAATTTACCTCTAGGTTTTTTTTTTGTTTAAATACTCAGAACAGTTTATTACATAGTCCTGAAATGGAAATTAAACTGCATAATTGGTTATATTTTGTCATAACTTCTCTACTTTTTATAAAACATGTTCTGCCTCTTTAACATCCTTTCCCCAATACACTCTTAGCTGAGTGTGTGCAGAAATCCAGTGGAGCCAGTAGGTCACCAGTTCAAAGCACATTCTAGAAGGACCATGCTACTTCCAAATTAGATGCAGCAGGTGTGGTTTACTCCACAGATTCAAAAGCATATCCATGTCTATATTACATTTCATTTTTTAAACAACAGCCAACAATAGGACTTTTTGCTAATGCATCCAACAAACTACCTAATTTTATTCACTTACATGCTGACAGTAGCCAATGAAATATATATTTAAAAAATAAGAAAACACCTCCATTTTAACTGCTTTTCATTTAGAAAACTACCTCATTCAGCCCCAGCCATCACCTGACCACTATTGCTCCTTCACTTCAAAATGCCTAGAGTGTGGATTGTTGACCACAGCTATATCAACTGGGTTCAAGAGGCTGCAAAAAAATGAGGTAGTGACAGGGACTTGGTATTGCCAAATGTGGAGATTACTTGGTTTGGCCAGATAGGGTTACATTTTTATCAGTTCTTGGCTTTGGTTACAACCATTGTGGATTGCCGAGCTCCTCACCTCATGATTGTGCACTGTGCTGGAATTGACCTAGGCACAGTAACTAAGGTAGGGCTGGAAAGCCTAATGAAGGCTACATTTACTGAATTAAGGATTATTTTCCCTCACACTGTTTTGGTATACAAAGATAAAAATGGAAGTGCTCTAATTAATTCTGTCCACAAATTGACAAGGCATGGAACGTTTTAATACAACTATTTCTGTATTCCTTAGAGACCATAACATGGGCCCAATCTATAGCACCAATCTGCGTTTTGACAGTCATGGAAGTTATAGAATTGATGGAGTGCACTTTACAGAAGAAAGCAACAGAGTGTTTCTAAGTAACCTGAAACTCTGCATCCGGTCTTATGTGTAGCTGCCATATACACACAATCAACAAAAAGGCTCTTGTCAGAGCCACCCTATTGCCCAAAATATTGTAAACCTTTTTTAATAGATCCTTTCCTAATTTTTAATGATGATGTTGCGTTGCTCGTGAATACGTTGTGAAATCGGGAAAAAAAAGTAGACATTCAACGGCCACCAGCACATGCAAAAAACACATTTATACTCATATTTACCTACTAAGTGTTTTTAAAATCCAGCTCTAAAATCTATTTTCCATATTCGCCGTTATTCAGGGCATTGTCACAACACCATTAACCATGATGAATGTGCCTTTTTCATAAAGTGTAAAAGACATATATGTCCACATATTACAGCATTTTACACACTAGGGGTTCATTACTGTATTCTATAAAGTCTTGTTTTTCTAGTGAGTTTCTATAAATACCATCTCTAAAATCTTTTGTCTGTTTTCGGGGTAAGGCCAGGAGTCGTGATGAAGCTGGTGCCTGCAACGATAGAGCCTTTTTTACAGACTGAAAAACACATATATGCACACATAATATATTATTTTTGGCACTGGGGGTTTATTACTGTACACTTCAAACTAGTTTGTTTCTATAAACACGGCACCTGGGCGAAACCTGGACCCTGGACCTTGGACCCTGGACCATCTAAGCCTGTCTAAGCCTGTCCAAGACTAATAGAGGCTGTGCTGGGCCACAGTAATAATATCTGCGCGTAGATCATCTTAGAAGGTACTGTTGTATTTATATACAGTTTTAATATTGAGTTTGTTGATACAGAAATACTGCATTGGTTCAACCAACTAAGATGAGTATATTAAAATCAGGAAGTGGTCAAGGGGTGGTGGGGACATTGGACGCTTTCCTGTTGTGGGCCGAGACATGTCTTATTTATGAAATCGAACTTACTGAATGTAGACTGTCTCTGGACCCTCAGAATCTTCACCAATGATTTACCCCCCTTATCCCTGTTACCCATGTGTTTGTCCTTCTCACACGTGGAGGGTCAAAGGAAGAACTAGGCTACTTAATAGATACTTCTATCCTATATCTCTTCCAAAGTTTATGGTACTCACACTTAGTATAGGGTAGCGCTCTTAGAAAAACTAGTAAAAATAGCAATGGGAAACAGGCATAACAAAGTTGTGGACGAAAACCCTCACTCACCTGAGGGTGCCAATCTTTTCATTCATTGGTTCGAGACAACGCATATATACCCAATGGCAAATCCCTTCCACAGCAAATTGTTGCTGTGGAAGCGTTACATTGATGACATCTTAGTTATCTGGGAGGGTGATTGGCTCGACTCTCTTAATACCCACCTTAATTTCACGTGTGAAGCAAGCAATGAGACACTACCATTCCTTGATTTGAGATTATATCCACGCGATGGTAGGATTTGTACAGAACTGTATCAAAAACCTATGGCTTGTAATGCGCTACTCAACTAAAATAGTTTCCATCCACGCGCTCTTCGGGATAACCTCCCTGTTGGGCAATTTCTTCGGCTGAGAAGAAATTGCACTGAACTTAGGACATATCACAAACATGCAACCAACCTCAGTGCAAAATCTTCACACACGACAATATCCAACACGGTTGATACAAAACGCAAACAAGAGAGCTATCAACAATAACAGAGAAGCCTTGCTTGAAACATATGTCAAACCTCCTTCTAATCGTCTGGTGTGTGTCAGTACCTTCAGGCATCTAAGCACAACGATTAGGAAAGCCATCAATTCAAACTGGCATATTTTAAATAAAGGTAACAAGTCTAGTGAAAAAACGCTGTTTGCTTTTAAACGAAGCAGGAACCTTGGCAACATCCTAATGCATTCTCGGCCGAGAGCCACACATGATACTAGCAAACAACGGACTATACATACAGGTATACCTGTCCAAGGCCACTTTCCGTGTGGCTCCTGTGTAGTCTGTCATCTTACTACATGTACATCACAATTGGATTTAGGATTGAAGACACCCTGGGTACTAACGAGCCACACGAATTGCAATACGGAGGGTGGTGTATATCTCATACAGTGCCCCTGTAAATTGTACTACGTGGGTATGACTACTCGTAGAGTTAAAATCAGGATTATTGAACATAAAAGTTCAATAAAGCGCAAGAAATCCAATACAAAACTAACCAGACATTATTTGGATGTTGGCCATACTGAACAAGATCTACGCTGGGTGGTACTGGACAAACCACACTATCACAAGAACAGAGGTCCTCTTGAGACGGTATTGTTTCATAGAGAACAGCGCTGGGTGTTTAGATTGGGCAGCCATCTTAATGGCCTGAATGATGATATACCCTGGTGTGCATTGGTCTCTCATTAACATATACCATATATTCATATTGATAAGGGCTCATGCACTATGCGGCTGCAAAGCGCTATCTATGTTGGTTTATTTATTTTTTCTAAACACATAGTTATGCCTCACAATGAATAATATCAACCAAAAATATAGAGAAAATATACTTGATTTTTATTTGCCCGGCCGCTTTCAATCTGAGCTTTGTTCTCTGTGTAGGTTGCTGCCCATTCTGTGCCTTTGGGTAGTGTTATCTATTCTTCTACTAGTGTTTTAATTGAATATGATGCTAGTTCCACTTGGCGATTTGGGACCGCTGCAAGTTTCGTTCCTTTTACTTTGTGCGCATGAGTATTACACGTCCTTTTAGTTTGGATGATCACTACCACTAATGGCGCTCGGAGCGTTGTTCTCCCTATTACCATGACAATCACACGCATACGAATCATGACGTAGGATGTACGTCGCCGTCCAGACCGGAGTCACTTCCGGATAAATCCATGATCGAACGCCGAGTCCAGTTCTCCCCTCAGAGTCCTGAAAGAAACGCCACATAACTAGCAGGTGAGCGGACGGCACACACGTCTAACTATAGATAATATTCTTAGCGTTACAATTACTTTTACCGGTTAAATGATTGTTATCTTAGAGGCCTGAATTGACAAACAGGAATATCGGTACACTATAGATGAACTGATTGTATAATGAATATTAGACTCCAAGAGATGCGTGTTTTGAGTCACACTTCATGTAAATTGGAGCCCATAACGCCATGTTGACTTGATACATTGACCCGTTCAAGTCGAGGGGATATATAAAGGCAATTCAGGTCATTTCGCTTATCACAGCGGGGTATAGATTACTTTCTCTTTATGGGCAAATTCCGTTTTTGTTTCTCGTCATGAGCATATTCCTTTTTTTGAGTGAGTTTAACATACTCATAATAATAACACATAAGATTGTAAAACCCAGATGCCATATTGGGAGTGCTACCAGCTACTGGGTGATGAAAGATCATATTACTAGGGAAATAGTTTGAAACCCTGATTATTTTTCTTGATGTATCTCTACGATGGTGTCTGCAATATGAACTATTATGATATAGCTAATAAGCATTTACGTTTCCTAATAGCATATCTGACATGGTGTGAGACTCTGCTGACTGTTGAGTAAACACATAGACAATATGCTTTAGGTAAGAATTTCATTTTTGCCACTGATACTGGGCTATGGTGCACACGGGTATATGTTTGAATATTGTTAAGACACAGTTTTATCGTTTTTACAGAGCCTTCTGATCCATCATACAGATCGACATTGCGTTTGATGGTCAAGAGATTGAGGCCTAAGTATCACATTATGATTTATACACTTTATTAGCAGAGTGACTATCTTATGATCCTGATGAATGCCTCAAACTATTTTGTTACCTGGACAGAAACATGTTGATCACTAGATAGGGTATTTACTTTACTTTCAACCCTATAATCACTTGCATTTTAACTGATTACTACACAGGCAGGAAGAATAAAGGTATTGCCCCTAAGTAGATAGCTTTTTAACTACACATATTCTTTCTTCTTTTTTTGCACTCTGCCCCTCCTTACCATATTGAGTTGGTAGAACTAACCTGTGCTTTGCACTCCTGCTTCTTCCCTCTTGGGTGAAGTCGTAGCCCCCCGTGTGTTGGAGGATCCCAATGATGAAGCATGTCACCCTCGGGTGAGTGAGGGTTTTCGTCCATAACTTTGTTATGACCGTTTCCCATTGCTATTTTTACTAGTTTTTCTAAGAGCGCTACCCTATACTAAATGTGAGTACCACCCATGTGTTAGTGCCACAAACCACTTTGGAAACGTGCCCTTCAAGAATTGATATATCTCAATTGGCGGAACACGGAAACATTGACGACCCAGCCGAAGTAGATATTGATAAGGCTGATACTTTGCAGAGGCCACATGTTGTTACTCGGGGCCAAAAAAGCTAAATCTAAAGATGGAATCAAAAATGCTCCTTCTGTAAAAAAAAGAAAGGGACATACTTTGAATAAATTAACTAAACATTCAAGCAAAGCCTTCCCCCCCCCCTAAGTCTCTAGGCCCTAGAACTTAGGGGTCCTTACGGAGCAAGCCGAGGAGAACGTTGTGTCTACGGTAGTTTCATCTGCACAAGAGATGGAGGATTCCCTCATGAAAAAGTTGGAACTCTTAATCTCAGCTCATTTGGACCCTATTTTAAAAAAGCTAATTGACATTGAGGGACAGATTAATAGTTTGTCAAGTCCTGTGTCTAATATTCCTGTATCTCATGTATCTAATATTCCTGTATCTCATGTATCTTATGTAGTTGGTGGGCAAAATGTGGTTGGTGGTGGTGGGGCTGCTAAGAATGTAGATATACAGTATCCCGATCTGCCCCCTATGCCAGTGTCCCAGGTCAATCCCTCTCACTCAAGGGCTGCGTACTCTCCTATAAACAGCAATAATGTTGCGCGTGAGACATTAGGTTTCATCTTTGGGCAAGGTCAGATTGTGAAAACCTCCAAAAACATTCAAAAAGATAAGTATGGCACCATTGCCGTAGAAGGATCCAGAAATACAGGAGGGATAGATAGTCAGTTTTCTGGCAAAGGACATCTTAGCCCCCGGACCTCAATCTACACCTACCCCCTGAGGCAACCCCTTATACCGTAGTGCTGGCCAATTCTCCAATAGTATCATCTGGAGAAGTGGAATATTGGTCAACACTGAGGAATAAATCACTTCATTTTTTGAGCACCAGGACGGGCATTAGTAATGTGTTCCTATTTGAAGAATTTAAAATGGCTCGCCATATAGGATGGGTGGGGAAATCCAATAAATCAGATTGTATCGTTCTAACTTTCAAATCTCAAGGTTTGGTAAAGACCATATTGGATAGAATGGAGAACTGCTTTGAAAGTGTGAGGGGGACTTCTGTTCTGCCCTCGGGGTTTTTCTATCAGCCTCCTAGAGCCAGTAGATATTTCGAAGATGAGGGCAGATTTATAGGGCAAATACAGCCTCCCCCTTTCCCATCCTGGTTTCATTCTAACCGTTATGAGACACTAAGAAATCTTGCAGACATAGATTGACTTAACTCAGTTCAAAACAATATTGGGGATAATGTTGTCCCGGTTAACGTCTCGGAGATTGATATTGAGGAATTTGGTGGTATAGTGGCTACACTGCCTTAAAATAGCAATAATATTAGCCTATATTACCCTGGGCATTAGAATCATGACCACAGAGAAGCTATAGGATCAGGATCAAATATTGAGATAGATGATCCAACTTTTAATGATATTGTCGATGAGGCATGCAGGGCACAGAATGTTAATGATGTTGTCCACAAAGTACCTAGGACCCAGCACACCAATGTACAGCCCTTTAGGTTTATATCTCGGAACATCTCAGGTATTTCTGCAAGACTAACAGATGAGGTTTGGCTACAATATGTGAAGAATTTTGACATTATTTGTCTCCAGGAGACTTGGAGCCGTTAGATGGATAACGCTCATTAAATACACACGCAAATCCATCAGCTGCAGGGAGAGCCAAGGGAGGTCTAGTGACGTTTATTTTGCTTATGTATGACTCAATTAAGACGGAGAGTATAACAGATTCCCATTAGTATCAGCTTATATTAATTTTTCATCTAACCAATACCATCATTTTATTAATTAATTGGTATTACAACATCTTCAACCCAAATAATACTGAAGTTATTAATAAACTAAAAGAGGAGATCGCTAATGTTGCCGCGAAATTCCAACCACTGTGTATAATATGGGCGGGAGATTTTAGTTGCACTGTCTGCTCATATAGCTCACACAGAGAATGTGGGGTAGCTGATATAGAAAATCATTCTGTCCCGCATTTTAAGCATACACCGCAGGGTGATGCCCTGAATACATCTATACTGATGAATGATCTCTGTATGGCAAACACCCTAGTGAATAATTCCTCAGTACAGTTTCCAACTTAGCAGGGGGGAGTCAGTGTGAGCACAATTGATTTTATACTAATTACTAGTAATTAGACATGGTTGGCTGATGATTTCGCAGTTGAACCAAACCCTGTAAGTCACCATAATCCTCTGATTCTCTCCATGAATGTTACAGCACAGAAAGCTATGGGGATGCATGTCCGATAAAATATAATCATAATCAAGGAGTGCGGCTTAAATGGAATCTAGTGCATCCAAAGCAATTTGAGGAGGCCATTGTTAAAGAAAATTTTGGTAAATTTATGACCTGCCTAACTGTTGACTCCCCCCCTGACATAGTAATACAGTCCTTTGAATTTATCTGTGCCGATGTGGCTAAAAAACGAAATAAGTCAATTAGGAAGTAGGCATACCCCCGAAATTAGGTGGTTTAATGCAGTGTGTTCCAGGACGCAAATAAATCTTAGGAAAGCTCTGCAAGTAGTCCCCCGAAATAAGGCTGAGATAAAAATAGCGAGACAGTCTTATAAACAAGCTATTAACAGTAGGACAAATGAATTAAGAAGTACAGCATGGGAGGACTTAGAGAAGGCTAACTCACTCAAGGACTCTAAGAGCTTTTGGGAGATTATAAATGATGCAAGGGCCATTGATTCAACCATAACAGGCGAGGTTTGGGAAGCCCATTTCTTAAAAATATTTAATCCACGGGGAATAACAATACAAGAGCAAAGGGATGAGACAGTTATTAATTCTAAAACTGCTCATGAATTAAGCCAAAGTATTTCCGTGAGTGAGGTGGAAGATGCAATACATAAGGGTATATCACTGAAAGCGCCCGGTCCAGATGGGGTATCCCTAGATTTGATCAAAAGTAATCTTCACCTGTGGGCACCCTTGCTGTCGAATGCTTTAAAGGTGGCAATACTAGGTCAAATCCAATCTTCATGGAAAGAAGCAGTTGTGGTACCTATTTTTAAAAAAGGAAATAGGAATGACCCCACATGTTCCCGGCCAATTTCCTTAATAGATGCCAAATGTAAGGTTATGGGGAGGGTGATTCTAGCATGTTTGGAGTCATGGGCTAATGCTTCCGGATTAATATCCGATACCCAATATGGTTTTAGAAAGGGGATGTGCACAAATGAACAGTGTCTGAATCTGTCCCTGATTATGGGCAAGTACATGAAGGCCAGGGGGGTCTCGATTCACCTGGTCTTCATGGACTTGTCCAGCGCATTTGACACTGTTTGTAGGGGGAAGCTATGGACAATGATGGGGGAAATGGACTTTGAAGAGCCCCTTAATACCCTATTATGCAGGCTACATTAATCCACCACTGTGGCTGTGCGCTTTGGACCAGGAGGTGAGAAGACCAGGCCCATTGCCTCCATGGAAGGGGTGTGCCAGGGTTATATCCTGGTCCCCTTCCTATTTCTTTTATATACTAATGGTCTAGAGTCATTCTTGACTAAACAGCAACTGGATTTTCCAAGAGTAGGAGGTAGACAGGTCCCTCTTTTGTCCTATGCCGATGATACGGTATTAATGACCCTGACGGCCAATAATTTACAAAGGTCCCTGACTGCCTTCCCTGATTTTATGTTAGGACTGGACCTCAAAGTAAATTTTGGTAAATCATTTATTATGGTTAGTGGTCCAGGAAAAACTAAAACTAGGAAGTTCATTGTGAATGGAAAAATCATTGAGAAGGTGCACAATTTTACCTATTTAGGTAATGTTTTTAACAACAAATTGAGTTGGGATAAACTAATTATGACAAGGGCCCAACAGACCTGTAGAATAACAGAGGGGCTGTTTCGTTTTGCCTGTAAATTGAGACATAAACCGGTTACAGAATTGATAATTTTATATAAATCCAAATGTTTATCTGTAGCTACTTTTGGGGCCGGAGTATGGGGTTATCATAATAGTGATCAGATTCAGGTTTTAGAGAATACATTTTTAAAAAGGCTTTTAATGATTCCGAGTAGTACTTCAACCTAATTTTGTCATTCAGAGGTGGGCCTGGAATACATGAAAGATAGGATAAACATTGCACCCCTTATCCTATGGGCGAAAATCTGGTCTTCAGAGACTTTGACATTCACTAGGAGTATCCTTAAACATTGTATGAATCTGGATAATGCAATGTCACTCTCTTGGCTGCGTTATGTTAGGGATACTTTTTATAAGATTGGTCTAGAGGAATGTTATAATAACCCAGATACTATTGAGTCTAATATGAAAATGATTATAAAAAATGCATACAGCACTGAATTAAGGATGTCTGACCAGGGCAGGGGAACGTTAGATCAGTGGTTCCCAAACTTTTGACTCCTGCGGACCCCCAATGACTCACCACTGGAAGCTGGGGACCCCCAGCAATTTGTAGGATTTAATTTTCAAACATTAAAAGGGTAATTAAAAGCAGTCACCAGTAGATAGCTATAGTTAGGACATATTTTCCATAGGAAAAGCATTTTTTTTTTCCCAATAACTTTGGCGCCGGTTGACGAATGTTCACGAAATTTTCAACACTCATGGGGTGCTCTGGTTAGGTTATAGCTTGAATGTTTTGGGGATATTCGGCAAGCGGGGGCCAAGAAAAATGGGGGTCCCAAAACGTGTTTTCTTCATGTTATTTTCCATAGGAAACTTTAGACACGACTACAGTCCAAACTGCTCAACGGAATTACACCAAATTTGTCAAAAAGGTAGCCCTTGGTTCAGAAGGAGACCTTTTTTTTAAATGGTGTAAATCCGTTCAGTAGTTCTTGAGAGATTCCAAAAATACAGTTCAAAAAATCAATTTCCCATAGGAAACTTTAGACACGGTTACAGCTGAAACTGCTGAACGGAATTACACTAAATTTGGCAAAATGGTAGCCCATGGTACAGTAAGAGACCTTTTTTTTAAATTGTGTAAATCCGTTCAGTAGTTGCTGAGAAAATCAAAAAATAAAAGTTTCGATGTATAGAGGCGCGGTGGATCTGCGCACCCTCCCGACCACGAACTGCATTCTAATTGGCTGTCAACACTTCAAACCAGAAAGTGTTGGCAGCCATCTTGTGCCTCGGTAGAACCGAGGCACAATAAAAGAGAAAAAGAAACGTGCAAAACAATAAAAGGTGGCAGGGTAGAAACAACCTGACCCCCTAGGCTTGCTCAGGGGATCCCACAAGGACCCCGAGGGCCCAAAATGGCATAAAAAAAAATTAAGCGCGGGCTCCCGTTCTTCGTTTAATTGTAGCCCTCGGGTGGGCCAGGTCCTGGGGGCAGTTAAAAAATGTGTTGGGGGGCCCCAAACCCCCCACACAGCCCTGGGGACTACCACCCCCGGGGCTTTTCAAAAATATTTGGGGGGCACACAGCCCCCCCGCAGTCCCAGGGACCGCCACCCCCGGGGCTTGTTTTTTAATCTGTGGGTGGCCTTGGAGGCCCCCCAAAACCCGGGGACCACCACCCCCAGGTCTTTTATTAATTAAATAAAACACCTGTGTGGGGGGCTCGCACCCACATGCCCTGGGGACCCCCACCTCCCTGGGGCACTAATATTTAAATGTAGGGGTCCGTAATGGACCCACAAGCCCCGGGGACCACCATCCCGCCCTGTCATAGCAAACTGTGGTTTGGATTTTGGAAGAGAGAGCAGGAAACCTGCTCTCTCTTCCAAAATCCAAACCACATTGCTTTTCCACACGGGGAGCTGCATGTCAGCAGCTCCCTGTGTGGAAAAGCAATGCTGGCTCTCGCAGGATGCGGGGAGCCGGCAGGGACCATGGGGGAATTGGGGCTCCCCCCACGGTCCCCAACGAGAGGCCAGGCCCCGGGGAATTGGGTCCCCGGGCACCAGAAGTGGTCAGGGAGGGGGGCCATGCGGCCTTGCACCCCCAAAGTAAAATGAAAAAAACTTCTTTTTTTTAAAACACGCAAAGCCCGGCCCCGGGGGATGGGGTCCCCGGGACCATAAATGGCCTGAGGAGGGCGGTCCACGCAGCCCCCCTCCAAATATATATATTTTTTTTAAACACTGGCCATGCCCTGGGGGATGGGGTCCCCGGGGCCAAATATGGCATCGGGAGGAGGCCATTTTTTTTTTTTAAAAGGGCCAAGCCCTGGGGGATGGGGTCCCCAGGGCCATAAAATAGAAAAGGAAGGGGGGCCACACAGCCCCCCCTTCTTAAAAAAGAAAAAATAATAATTTACACGCGATCGTGCCAGAGGCCCCACCCCCTCCAGCAACACTCTGCAAACGCGCCCTGTGGCGCGTTTTAAGTTGGGGAAGAGTTGGGGCAGAGTGATGGTCCAGGCCATGCCCCTTTTTACACCTCTCTGCAACGCAACTCTGTGGCGCTTACCGGAGGTACCCGGTGGGCTAGTTGGACCCCAGGTACCCTCAGGATTCAAGGGGACTTTATCCTCCAACTTATAACGCACCACGGGGCGTGTCTGCACAGTGGTGAAGTGAGGGGGCGGGGCCTGAGGTGACATGTGTGCAAACACGCCTTGTGGCAAGTTTTAAGTTGGGGGATTAAGTCCCTTTGAATCCTGAGCGTCTCTGGGGTCCAACAAGCCCACTAGGTACCTCTAGTAAGTGCCACAGAGCTGCGTTGCAGAGAGGTGTAAAAAGGGGCGGGATCTGAACACCTCTCTGCAAGGCAGCTCCATGGCGCATACTGGAGGTACCTGGTGGGCTAGTTTGACCCCAAGGACCCACAGGATTCAAGGGGACTTAATCCCCCAACTTAAAATACGCCACAGGGTGCGTTTGCAAAGTGGTAAATGGAGGGGCGGGGCCTGAGGTGACGTGTACAAACATGCCCTGTGGCGCGTTTTAAGTTGGGGAATTAATTCCCCTTCAATCCTGAGGGGCCCTGGGGGCCAACTAGCCCACCAGGTACCTCCAGTAACCGCCACAGGTCTGCTTTGCAGAGAGGTGGCCCAGACCACTCCCCTTTTTACACCTCTCTGCAATGCAGCTCTGTGGCACTTACTGGAGGTACCTGGAGGGTTAGTTGGACCCCAGGGACCCTCAGATTTCAAGGGGACTTAATCCCTCAACTTCAAACGCACCAGGGGGCGTGTTTGCAGAGTGGTGGAGAAAGGGGCCATGGCCTTTGTCTACCTCTCACCAATCCCACTGTGTGGGGCTTACTGGAGGTAAAAGGTACACTAGTTGGCCCCTAAAGGACCCCCAGCAGTCAAGGGGACTTCAATCCACATCCAAGAGCATGCCAGGGAGTGCGTTTGTAGAGTGGTGGGCAAAGTGGGCATGGCCTGGTACGAGAACTTAACAATGTTGCTGTGTTGGACTGACTGGAGGTAATAGTTTGGGAAGTTGACCCCCAAGGATGTCCTTGGTGGCCAACTACCCCTCTTGTTACCTACAGTAAGTCCCACACAGTGGGTTTGCTAAGATGTCTTCGGAGGCAATGGCCCCCTAATCTACCACTCTGCAAACATGCCTCGTGGCAGACTACTGGATGGGGGATGAAGTCCAATTGAGTCCTGAGGTAGTTTGGGGGCCAAGAATCCATCCTGGTACCTCCTGTAAGTCCTAGGCAGCGGAATTCCTAAGTGTTGGTTGGATGCCCAGCACCCTTTCTCCACCACTATGCAAATGCGACTACTACTTAAATTAGCATATTTCTGCTCCTCTGAATTAGAGGTAATTTTAATACCCCTGCACTATTATGTACTAGGGGCTTACAGAAGAGGTCATGCTAATCACAGGGGTACCCCAACACATAGTGTTCCCTAGTGTATGTAGGTGTTTTCACTGTATTCTAAGTGTCTTTTATCATAGCACTGGCTCTAGGCCTGGTTAGTCAGAGTCAGTTACCACCAGTACCCATGAGAAAAAGGCCTCTTTCTGCTCCTCTGTTGGTTCTTTCTGCACATGTCTTACTTCTTCATGCACTCTTCTTCGTCTTTGTGGACTTCTGTTGCTTTTTTTGCGTTTCTTTTGCTTCTTTCTGTGCGTTTTTTCTTCTTTCTCCACATGTCCTACCTCTGTAGGCATAATTAGAAACTAGCATTTAAAAAACCTTTTAAATTCCCTTAAAAAACCATAGGTTTCAGGCACGTTATAGTTAGAAATTAGCATTTAAAAAACCTTTGAAATTCACTGAAAAAAAACATAGGTTTCAGGCACGTTATAGTTAGGAATTAGCATTTAAAAAACCTTTGCAATTCACTGAAAAAACCACAGGTTTCAGGCACGTTATAGTTAGAAATTAGCATTTAAAAAATCTTAGAAATTTTCTGAAAAAACCATAGGTTTCAGGGGCGTTATAGTTAGTTGGACATTTCACTCGGACAAAGCCATAGAAATTACCCCGTTATAGTTAGTTCAGCTAACTATAACTCGCGCGCCCGCAATGCAATGCTGATGATGTCACATATTACATCACTCATGACATGGTCAGTGACATCACTGATGACATCACTGATGACATCTCAAATGACATCACTGATGACATCACTGATAACATCATCCTTGTGATAGAGTGGCAGACCTCCTCTCACCATAATAGAACCTTTGATACACACACTCAAAAATAGAAACTAACATTTTCAAATGAATGGACATAGCAATACCACTTACAACACCCCAATTCAGTAATTCCAAGATCTACACACATATTCACTCATTCACCAACAGTCCTATACAGTCACTCATACATGTACTCACTCATCATATGTACTTATACACCTATACATCCTGTTACACAGTGACACTCATCCATAGAGTTACTCAGACACATAGTCATACATGCAAACAAAGTATCAAACTTCCAGCTACAGAAACTTACACATACTTACTCTCTTAAGCAATCACTTATAGAAACACAGACTAATTTATACAGAAACTCTTCCAATCTCTCACTCTCACATATACTCACTTATATACACCAATACTCACAGATACTAGTTTAAAACATATGTAGTTACTCATAAAGACACTATTGAGACAGTCATTCACTCACTAACACACCCATACACACACTCATCCACCCATACAGTGCTTCACACATGCTGTGTTCCACACATACAAAGAGTGAGTCACTCAGTCATGCATCTATGCACTATGTAATACCCCCACCGAACCATACAGACACTCAGACACTCATACTGATACTCAAAATACAACTAATAGCCTAGATAGACACTCATGTAGCTACTCACCAACCCATGCAGCCACTTATACACAAAGTGAGAGACTGATACAGATATTTACATATTTAAAGATTACTTACTAACCCATGTGTTCACTAAGATACACTTAATCAGTCAGTTATACAATCAATTTTTCAAGAACTAATCATCCATTTAGACACTTATATACCCATTTATTCTTCCATCGACCTTGAGATATACATATATAAAACATATTTGATTTTCAGAAAAACACACATTCACTGGATGATGTCATCAGTGATGTCGCTATGGGTCTACCTACTCAGGGAGCAGTTCTGATGACGACAACAATGATACTGGAGGCCCAGAATTGAATAGGTCACAATATAGAGGACGGGGCAATAGAAGGAACTGGAGGGGACAATATACACCCCATTTCCAACAATGGTGGCCCCCGACACCTTGGGGCTACCCTCCTCCCCCTCAGCCTTTTCAGCCTTTTCCACCTAATTCGTTTCCAATGCATCAACAGGACCCTAGTTACCAGCCTTTTTTAGGGTCTGGCCAAGGGAGGCCCAGAGGAAGAAGAAGAGGACGACAGTCACAGGTACACTTGAATCTGCCGACATCAATGCCCCAACAAATGAGCACACGCAGCCAAACCAAGAGGGGACAACCTCAACCAGGAACAAGCACAGAGACGATCTAGTACTTAATCTGAGTAAGAAGATCTTGACGCCAGATGAGACATCAATCCTAAATAAAGGGCTTGGTTTTGTGACGACAACACATGGAGACGATTTTCAAGTACAGTGCGACTTGGCCAAATTCTTCCGCAAAATACGATTACACTTCTTTTTCAACAATAAAGACATGTCCCCCACTACAACAAGGGAAATGAACACTGGTCTTAAGGATCGATCGACTTTCAATCCGCCATTACACAGCATACCGCCTCAAGTTTTGACCTTTGAGAAAGCGGCTACAGAAGAGATTACAACTTTATGTAACAACAAGTAGAAAGTAAATCAATACAGTAATCTACCGAAGCATGAACGATTGGCATTGAGAGCACTCATGGAAGACCAGACAATTGTAATCAAGCCAGCCGATAAGGGCGGAGCGGTCGTCATTCAGGACACTGAAATATATCTTCAGGAATGTATAAGACAACTGGCAGATAGGAGATTTTACCAACCTCTCCAACAGGATCCAACAAAGAGAATTCAAAGAGCCATCACCGAAGCAGTGGAAGAAGCATCAGCGAATGGTTGGATCACTTCACAAGAAGCATCATTTCTGCATACTCCCCATCCTGTGATGCCATACTTTTATACTTTACCTAAAGTTCACAAAACTCAACGCCCACCACCAGGAAGACCCATTATATCGGGTCAAGGGTCACTACTAGAACCTTTGTCCACTTTTGTGGACCACTTCCTGCGGCCTCTGGTTAAAGATATGCCAACATATCTACAAGATACTAAAGACGTCCTACGCTTACTACCTACGGTAGATTTTGATATCGAACAAGATGTTTTAGTATCATTTGATGTAGAATCATTATATACATCTATCCCTCAGGATGAGACACTTGAGACCATCTTTTCCATCCTGAACAATACGCCCTTGGATTCCATCACTCCAGTTCACTTCATTATGACGCTTGCACATTTGGCTATGAAAGAGAACTTTTTCAAATTTGAGGATACTGTATACCTGCAAGTCTCCGGTACCAGCATGGGAAGCATTTTTGCTCCAAGTCTAGCCAATCTGTATGTGCATTCTTTCGAACAGACACACGTGCTTAATCACGACAATCCCTTCCTTGATTCCATCAGATTATGGAAGCGCTACATCGATGACATCTTTGTAGTATGGCGTGGGGACTTGCCATCAATCTCTCCCTTTCTACATTGGATGAACACCAGAAATAATTTTTTGAAGTTCACGGTGGAAGCACACAAAGAAAGATTGGCTTTTTTAGATCTATCCATCTTTAGCACTCCAACTGGATTAGAAAGTGAACTTTACAGAAAACCTATGTCCCGCAATTCCCTTCTCCGATATGATAGTCAACACCCGAAATCGCTCAGATACAATCTCCCTTACAGACAATTTTTGCGTGTAAGACGCAACTGCTCCACATCCGACAAGTATCAGATACATGCTAAAAATCTTACTGAACAATTGATTGAGAAAAAATATCCGAAATCCTTGATTAAAAAAGCTTTCAAACGGGCCTCCAACAACAACAGAGAGGCATTAATTGAACCTCCTTATGCTAAACCACCGTTAGATCGGTTAACTTTTGTCCATACCTTCAGCACTTTAACCAACGGGATTCAGAAATGTGTGAAGAAACACTGGCGTCTCCTTAACTCATGTAAAGAAAAGATACAGTTACCCCTATTTTCTCTTAAGAGAGGAAGCAACTTCAGAGACAAATTGGTCCACACAAGACCTCAAGAAGAGAGACCACGTCCAATCGGCACTCTGTGGGACTTACCAGCGGTCCTGGGACACCACCCATGTGGTACATGCTCAGTATGCCCACAAACTAAACATTCCAAATCTTTAGACATAGGTACAAGAACACCGTGGGAACAAAGGATCTTCACTAATTGCAATAGTGAAAACTTAATTTACTTGATTGAGTGCCCTTGAAAACTCCGATATGTGGGCATGACTACTCGGAAAGTCAGACTACGCATGTTAGAGCACAAGAGCACTTTCAGGTGCAAAAATACTAACACGAGGCTAACACGCCACTTTGAAGAGGCCAATCATCAAGCCAGTGATTTCTGGTGGACTGTTCTAGAAAAACCTTTTATCCCATCTCATGTCAGTGATATATCTCGCTTCTTGTTTCTTAAAGAACAAAGATGGGTTTTCAGAATTCACAGCGATCTAGAAGGTTTAAATGATGACATCCCTTGGGTCTCTCTGTGAGATACAACTGGGTTCTATAGTCCATGAGCCCTCTTTATTTGTCTCTATCTCCATATAGATCGGTTAATAAACATACATATCACATTGCCATACATCTCTATGGAGCTCCCCCTGCACACGAGTAGTTTTCGCTAGATCCAGCACACACCCTTGCGCGCTTTAGCCATTACGGTCCATCACAAGCAGCTGCAAGTACTTTATCGTTGGACGTCTGGTTACACACATGTAACATGTACACATAACGGCGATTTTGTCATTGTTGGTCCCTGTGTTTAAAATATATAAATATATATATATTTTATTTGTAGAGATAATGCTTTTAATCTGGCATGCATATTAGCTTTGTCATTGGCTTGTCCCTTATTAACGAGATCGATAAAGTTAACATTATCTTTCCTTGTCTTTTGTTGAACTACAATTCCCTGGTGCGCTGATGTCATCTTGTAGTTTTTAGCGCAACCGGACGAGGATTGGAGGTTCCAAAAGTAGCAATAACGACACTGATTGGCCATAGGCCGTCCAATGGGAACGCGATTTCACGCATCTTGCGGGTTCTTTAACATCGAAGATCCGTTTCAAAAGTTACCTCCCATACGGCTCAGACCCATCCCGAGGTACCGACGGAGAGGTAGGGTAACGGACCTTTATTTCTTTTGTATTTAAATCGCTGCGTGTTCCGTTGTAACGCCAGACTAATGATGGACTGGCTTAACTCCTATCAATTTGTAAACCGCATATCGTATGTCACAACTATTAACTTGACAGCTGTACTGCTAGAGCGATTGCGGATACAAATCCATTATAATTACAGACTTTCTGGCATACATTCCACGCTGCGCTAGTAGATGCATGCCGTATTGGTCTGTATTAAGATTATCTGCTTGCTTGGGAATGTTGCAACGGAGTTTTTAACAGAGCGTGTAACAGGACCATGATACACGGTCCTGTTTTTTCTTCTTTTTGTTGTAGTTGTGAGCTCACCACCGCTGTGGTTTAATAGTCTCCCTACTTCCCCCCATATTCTTTATAGGGCGGGGCCTCCTCTAAACCTGAGTCAGCACCGGGTGAGGTGAGGCTTACTTCTCGTGCTAACCAGGTAAGCACTTTGAAATAATGCTATGGGCCTGGCCTAAGACTTACGATTTCACCTTGAGAGAGTATGTTTAACCTTACACTGTGTTTTCTCTGTTTTTTTGTGTTTGCACAGATAAATTCATATATACTGAGTGCTCGAAGAAGTTATACACCACAAAAGGTTGTATTTTATACACTTACTGTTCTTTTTCACACTTCATTGTTGCAGTAGCAATAAATAGATTATAAGGTCCTGACGAAAGCCATTTGACCATGGGGTCAAGCAGGCTGAAACATGTTGACCATATTGTCATACAGCCTATTTGTTAAAAGCTGTTTCTGCACCATTTTTAACTAAGGATTAGTAGGAATATTTGAATTAAACTTCCTTCTTCCTCTAAATCCTTTTTTAACATTTTCACTTTATGCACTGCACTGTTTATATATCATTTTTCGGTATACACCTGCACATCCTGACTAAGCCAGTGACTTTGCTGTCTTCTTTTCTTCCCCCTTCCCGGGTTACATCTAGGTGCTCTGGTTGACACCGATACCACACATAATACTCCTCGTTGGAGTGGTTTATCGTGGTGGGAAGGTTGGATATCCAGATGATGATACCTACCAATCACTGGTTATTGATGGAAATCCGTTACAACCAATTAGCACTCTAAGGTTTCTCTCTCACGCTCTATATTCATCTTTCTGTTGTCCTTCTTCAACACATAGACCAACAGACCCTTTTGTATTATTGATGTCATCAGTGATGTCATTTGAGATGTCATGAGTGATGTCATGAGTGATGTCACTGACCATGTCATGAGTGATGTAATATGTGATGTCATCAGCAGTGCATCGCGGGCGCGCAAGTTATAGTTAGCAGAACTAACTATAACAGGGGAATTTCTATGGTTTTGTACGAGTGAAATGTCCAACTAACTATTATCATTGACTCACAACAAGATCCTGTCATTCTAACCGTTAACCCTCCCCCGATCCCGAGTAATAAGACTGTCGGAGAGAAGAGGAAAAGGGGTCCCTCGAAACAAACAATAAATAAAAGGAAACAACCCCTACGTAACAAGAGTCAACCCACACCTCAGAGTATGTGGACCAGAGGGAAACAATTATCAGGGGGCAGTATGGATGGCATGGATAGCAATGAGTCCTTGCAACTGGTTGAGGGGAATACAGTTATAACCTCCCGTAAAGAAGGACATGACTCTGCTTGTACACAGACTGAGCCCATAATTGAAAGCGTCACTCAAAAAAAGTTAAATGGAAATTTTATTGAGACTATAGTCAACACAATTTTTAAACAAATGGAAAGTCAAATGATCAAACAGTTTAATACAATTTTTAAAAGACTAGATAGATTGGAAAACCTGGTAAAAAAGGAAGATGTAAAAAGAAAAGGGGTGATTAGCCTAGATCTGCTGAGGGGAGAACGACTACTGAAAGATATGGAGGCCGCTAGTAAGGTCATCTTGGGAGACGGGCCAATCAATAACAGTAGTACACCAGTAAATAACACTGCACCTAGGGATGCCTTTGCAGGAAAAAGCCGACCTGCAACACTATTGCAGCATACTCCAGCTGTAGCAGCTGGACCGCCGTGCCCCGCTAGTGCGGCTGCCGGTACATCAAAGGGCGGACCTAGCTCAGCCACCATAAAGACGGGAAAACAAACTAATATGGGTTCAGACAAGGGTAAACCTGTTGACATTAGGCCCACAAAACATCCAGGGCCAGCCCTTCACTTGCCCCCTGATGCCTGCCCTTATGTCTTGATCTTAGCAGGTGTACCATCGCTTAAGGGGGGACAAGGTGAGTCCTGGGTCCAGTTGACCAATAAGTGTATTGACTGGTTGACTAAACATAAAGGGGTTGGGCCAAATATTTCGAGGGAAATCCTGTCAGTCCGCCGAGTGAGTTGGGTTGGTCCCTTATTTAAGAACATTAATGGAGACTGCATCGTAATTATTTTCAGGCACCCCTCAACAGCAAATTTTATACTCAATAGCAATAATATCCACCCCAGTCCCTCTACTGTTGTAACTCTACTACCGTTGAGCTACTTCTATAGGCCCCCCCAGAGATTATTTAGCCCATCTTTTCCACTGTATAATAGATACAGTGTATTATCTGAGCTTGAGACCCAGGACTGACCACAAGCTATCCCTCCAGCTACAGCAGACTGTGATTACTTGAATGCAACTGACTCCGTGGAAGAATTGATAACTGGCCCCCCTATAGAGGTGTCTAACGGTGAAATTGAGGTAATTCTGCCACTTGATCCTAAAATAACTGCTCATGCCACCATCACCCCTATATCATCTGACAAATTAACTATTTTGAGTTGGAACATTGCCAGTTTAAATGCGAAAATGAAATTTAGGGACTGGATAGATTTGGTTACTAACTTTGATATCTTAATGTTCCAAGAAACTTAGTGTACTAGTTCTCTGCTTCATGAGGAGTATAGCTGTTACAACCAAATTGTACCCGTTCCGGCTTTGGGACGACCTTGTGGGGGTTTATCTATCTGGGTTAAGATTACTGCAGGAGCTAAAATTGAATCCTTGAAGACCAATGATATGAATTTTCAGGCCTTAATTTACACTAACAGGTTAAAATTATGCTTAATTAATTTTTATAATAATGACTTCACAACACATCCAAACACAAATTTTATAAGATTGTTTGATTTTATTGATGGAATTGTCGATGGACAAAAGCATGATAAACTTGATGGCATTTGTGTAGGAGGTGATTTTAACGCACACATTTATCCCCAAACCCCTCCCTGTGAAAGAGGGGTTTGGGGATCATTTAGCCACACGAGACTTAGCTAATATCATGGAGAAGGTAAATACTACCGCAAATAAAGGACCTGTGGCCACTTATGTTGGGCGTGGGAGTTCAACTACAATAGATTATGTATTTATATCTTCCCTGCTTGGGGACTGTCTACTAGAGGCTGAGGTTGTCAGCACTATATATAGTGACCACAACCCTATTCTGTGCAGTTTTAAATCCATCAAAAAAACGGGGAAACATAGAGAAATTGGGGCAAAAAACCTGGTGGCGTCAACGGACAAACTTAGGGTAGTTTGGAAGGGGATAGACAACAAGGGGGTCTTAGCTCGCACAATTAAAATGTACCCTTCGTTAGTGTCTGTCTGTTTATCTAGTGATAATTCTGGACATGACATTATTGAGGCCTTTACAGGGTTGTGTATGGCCATCAAAAAGGAGATTTCCAAACCCGCCTCGGCCAATAATAATAATAAAAACCCCAGGTTGTTCGACACTTTGTGCTCTAAAGCAAACCGTGAATTAAGGGCGGCCCTTATAGCTGAACCACGGGATCAGTCCTTGGTGAGGAGACTGAGGTCAAGCTATAAGCACACTGTAAAAATAAGAACAGAAGAGATATTAAAAGATCATTGGGAATCCCTTGCACGCACGGTGGCACTGAGAGATGTTGCCGGTTTCTGGGGTGAGGTTAAGAATTTAAGATCAATTGGATCCAACATTACCCCCATAAACTGCAATATATCAGGGGATTTGTGGGTGAAGCATTTCTCAAGCATTTATGCTGCGCCGCACCTATTAATGGAAACCTCCTACCTCTCTATGGCCCTTAATATCTCAATAACGGAGGTGGAAGATGCTATTTCTCAAAGCGCGAGTAATAAAGCACCTGGTCCCGATGGATTATCCATCGACCAAATTAAATCAGAGCCTAACTTTTGGTCACCTTCATTGTGCAATATTTTTAATAATTTATCTAACACCCCAGCACAGTATCTTGGTCAAATAGCATTATCGTGCCAATGTTTAAGAAAGGCGACAGACTAGATCCTGGCTGTTATCGGCCCATATCTTTAATAGATAATACCTTGAAGATCTTAGGAAGGGTCATTTTCAACAAGATCAGGACCTGGGCAGAGGAAAATATGATTTTACACCCGTGCCAGCTAGGCTTTAGAGGCAACGTGGGGACTGTTGAGCAATGCTTAAACCTGAACTTAATACTGGCCATATACACCATTGCCAAAAAATCCCCATTGTATTTGGGGTTTATGGATTTAAGTTCCGCTTTTGATTTTGTTAACCACTCCCGCTTATGGTCAGTTTTGTTAAATTATGGGTTAGATGAGTCACTCGTTTATTTTTTGGCCCACCTACATAGTGACTTGAAAGCCCGTGTCCGAATAAATAATGATGGTGAAGTCTCGGGGGACATTATGATTGGCAGGGGGGTCAGACAAGGCTGTGTCTTGGCCCCCCTGCTTTTTATCTTGTATATAAATGAATTAAGTAACTCTTTGTGCAAATTGACTAGTGATGTCCCGAACATTAATGGAAAATTACTTCACGCACTTCTTTACGCGGATGATGCGGTCCTTATGGGCCGCACACCCAATGCATTACGTACTCTAATAACAGGTTTTGTTTTATATATGGCTGATCTTGGCCTATGTACCAATTTTAATAAATCCTATATAATGTCATGTGGCCCTAAAAAGCATAAAATGTGTCATATTATGTCAGGGAATAATGTTTTAAAAAGCACTAGCACTTTCCCTTACTTAGGCTTGTTGTTTTCCGACTCCGGATCTTGGCAGCCCATGTTGCCAGGGGGAGGAATGAAATGGGCAAAGCCATCAATTCCATAACTAGCCTTCGCCAAACCCAAACACGCAGAGGTAATAATACCATTGTTACAAATCTACAAAACCCAATGTTTACCAACAGGAACATATGGTGCAGAGATGTGGGGATACTCGAATTGTACTACCATACAGACCGAAGAGAATAGATTTTGCAGGAAGGTATTGGGGGGGGGTCATCTCAGCTCCAACTTACGTTTGCCATAGGGAACTGAATCTCTCATACACAGAGGACTTCATAAGATCTAGGCCCGCCCTGTTCTGGCTGAAAATATGGCGGAACTCTGCTACCTCTTTGACCCGCGAAATTATCATGGATTGTCTAAAATGCGAGCGGGCAAATTACATACCCTGGCTCAGGGAAGTAGAAAAAAGCTTAGTAAGTGTGGAGAAGGGGGCATTTATTCTCACTACCCCTAACCATTAATTGCACCCATAAGAACCAAGTAAAAAGGGCTTTGTATGATCTTTACCGAAAAGAGAGGGAAAGGACCGAGCTTGTGAAATCTGCTATTATAAGGTACATTCCCATTTTGGAAACAAGGGACAGGTCTAACAATTTGCCACAGGGTTACTTCCGAAAAAAACTAGGCAGATGGAATAGGAGTTTGCTGTTTCGTTTCAGGTACGGGAGCATTAAAAACCTACTTTGCTTCCCATTAGGCTTCCACAAAAATTTGGAAAATTCAAGCTGTCCAAGTAATTTAGGTGGAAAACAAACCCTTCTACATTTTATGTTTTTCTGTGGTTTCTATGTAAAATATACTAAACATTACCTAATTCCGTATTTTAGAGAGAATGCATTGATGGATTTTAACTTAGCATTTAGAGATTTATTGATGCTAGGCTCTGACGATGTAATCTTCAGAGTTAGTTGTTTTCTTCAATCTGCTACACGTTCTCGAGCATCAATGAACATGGTCTGATTACTCAGTCTGCACTTTGTACATTTGCATTAGTGGTTGCTCTTTTGCACATGTCATAGCTAATTAGTTGTGTATTGTTTTAATTGTAGCATATGCCAGGCCAAAACATAATGCACGTAGTACTGTAAAATAATGTTATTGTTAAGATACCTGTATCTCACAGGAAGTTACTTTATAAAATTAACTGTGATATTTTCGTAAAAATTTTTTAAACAATTGTATTATTGTATTAATTAGGATGAATTGTTGTGACGTACATGTACTTTTATGGATGTTTTTTACATCCGAATAAAGATCTTTGACTTGACTTGACTTGATAAGTGCTTGCATATTTGCACACTGATTGGTTAAGTACATGGTGCATGATGGGTGATTAGATGAGTGCTTGGAAGTGACAGGGGTATTGCAGGTATGCATAAGTATTAGGTGAGTAATTTGAGGAGTAAATCAGTAGTGTATAGGTGGTTAGAGTTCTGCATGAGTAGTGTATGGAATATTGTTGCAGTGCATGAGTTAGTGCCTGGGTCATTGTATGAGTACATGGGTAGTGGTTGGATTATTTGAGTACTGCAAAGAGAATGCATGGTGAATTTATAAATATTTGTGTATTGACATAGTGAGTGGAAAATGACATGGTGGTAGATAGGTGATTGGAGAACTGTTCGGGAAGTTACACTGTGATTGCTGCACTGTATTGGTACTACCTGAAGAAATGAGTAGTGTGCACATAGTTACAGGACTAGTATATGGTACTGGCGGGATGAGTGGAGGTGTGTACAGAGAGTTATAGTGTGATTGGGGCACTGCATGAATACTACCTGGGTTATTGCAAGAGTGAATCAGTAGTCTGTATGGGGTTAGGGGACTACATATATTTTGCACATTTGACTGTAGCGCTGCGTGTCTTAATGCCTGAGTCATTGTATAAGTGCATGGATAGTGACTGGATAGTGAGAGTGCTGGTAGTTGAGAGCAGGGAGAGTTTATAAGTGCTTGTGTTTTGTCACAGAGATTAGATAAGGACATGGTTCTGTCAGAATCATTGTAGGAGTAGACAGAGAGTAACAGTCTGATTGGGGCACTGCATTAATACTACCTGGGTTATTGCAAGAGTGAATCAGTAGTCTGCAGAGGGTTAGGGCCCTGCATAGATGTGCACATTTGACTGTAGCACTGCATGTCTTAATGCCTGAGTCATTGTACAAGTGCATGGATAGTGACTGGATAGTTAGAGTGCTGCTAGTTGAGAGCAGGGAGAGTTTGTAAGTGATTGTGTTTTGGCACAGAGATTAGATAAGGGCATGGTTCTGTCAGGATGATTACAGGAGTGGACAGAGAGTGACAGTCTGATTGCCTCACTGCATGAATACTACCTGGGTTATTGCAAGAGTGAATCAGTAGTCTGCAGAGGGTTAGGGGCCTGCATAGATTGTGCACATTTGACTGTAGCACTGCGTGTCTTAATGCGTGAGTCATTGTACAAGTGCATGGATAGTGACTGGATAGTTAGAGTGTTGCTAGTTGACAGCAGGGAGAGTTTATAAGTACGTGTGTTTTGGCACAGTGATTAGATAAGGATGTGGTACTGGCTGAATGATTAGAGTATTGCAAGGAGATCATCTGAGGAAATGCATACGTGTTTGGGTATTGATAGAGGTATTGAATTAGTACATGATTCTAGTAGATGAGTAAAGAACTGTATTATGAGTAACAGAGTGATTGGTGGACTGTATGGTTAGTACCTGAGGTATTTTACACTTTAATGAGCAGTGAGTAGGTGGTTAGAGGTTTGTATGGATAGTACACAGGTGAATGTAGTAGTGGATGTATACTGTTTGGAGCACTTAACCGTACCTTTATAGTAGTAGATATCAAAATATTGAAAACATTTTTTGCAGTTGTTTTTTATATTTTAAAGTTTAAAAACTATTGAACTTTAGAATTAGGATCTGTAAAAGAGAAGAAAAAAAACAATTATAATATATAATATTGTAATTTTTACAACTCAACATAATTTTAGCATTATATAAATTATTTAGTTTGCCTTTTTTGCTGTTCTCAGAATATATTGAATGTCACTATTAATAGTGATTTCAATGTTATTCATCACATAACAGCGGGCAAAAAAAGAACAAGCAATAAGGTTGTTTAAAAAAATAACAAATCTGTTTCAAAAAAGATTTCAACATAGTCAAGTATCTGTGCACACTGATAAAAAAAATTCCTCAATAACATTTCATATAATACAAATATCAAATACATAAAATGCCTTGTGGTAAGATAATGTTGTCACTTTAATATGAAAGAACAGAAACAATAATTCAATCAGGTATTCTTCTTAACTTGAATGTACTCTAAATTATGTTCTTTAAACACATTTGGGTGCCGATTCCGATCCTGTAAAACCCGGGTACAAATGGTCGTACGGAGCGTTTTCTCCGTACGACTCCTACCCGGGAAATCCACCATACAAACCAGCAAGTACGATTCGTGGGGGTACGGCATGTACCTACGGGGGTGGGGGTACGGCGCGTACCTTCGGGGGTGGGGGTACGGCACGTACCTACGGGGGTGGGGGTATGGCGCATACCTATGGGGGTGGGGGGACGGCATGTACCTACGGGGCGGTGGGGGTACAGCGTGTACAGGTACAGGGCTGGGCTACGGTGTTGGGGTACGGTGCGTACAGGTACAGGGCTGGGCTACGGTGTTGGGGTATGGTGCGTACAGGTACGGGGCTGGGCTACAGTGTTGGGGTCCGGTGCGTACAGGTACGGGGCTGGGAGACGGGCCTGGGGTGCGGCGCGTACAGGTGCGGGGCTGTGCTACGGTGTTGGGGTACGGTGCGGAGGGGGGGTACGGTGCTGACATACGGGGGTATGGTGCTGACATGTGCGCAGTGAGGGGGGGCTGTACGACTCATATCCGGGCACAAGTTTACCCGTGTACATGTGTGCTGCAGCGTTCGCTCCATACGGGGCCTTTTACATGCGGTTGTGTATTCGGACGGCCGGCTCCCTATCGGACACTTTTCCCGACGCTATTCGGACGTATAAATTTATGGCTCCCTCTCGGACCATTTTCCCAACGCAATTCGTATGTATTTTTCACGTACGAATCATACGTCGCAATTTGTACGGTACTTGTACGATTCGTACGTAAAAACATACGGATACGAGTCGGACGGTAATTTTTTTTAACGGATTGGAATCGGCACCAGAGTGTCAGAATATCTTTGAACAACTGCTTAATTCATATCAATATCTTTCTTCTAGGCCAAATTAAATTCCTGAAATCATTTATACTGAAATTGTCCAAAGTAATCTCATTAATAAATAATAACATATTCTCAATTGGCCGAAGTATGTAATTAGAACTTTGGCTTTAAAAATATTAGGTATGAATTTGGTAATTCGTTAGGCAAACGATATCTGACATCAGTACAATATGTCCATCCTTTATTGCACTTTAAATAGACAGTGTAATGTCCAGGTGTTCTGGAAGGTCCATCATGGAAAATAAATGCTACTGCTTCAAAAGTTCTTCCTGATATTGATAGTTGGCTTGGTACAAAATATTTAATTAAAGTTTCCAATTTTCTTCCGTTAGCTGTACAACATTGTATCATTAAAATTATATAGTGTCCAAATCTTTGTATATATAGTGTTGATAACGTTTCTGATTTGCATTGGCTACACTCCATTTGCTGCTTTACCTAATTTGTTGAAAGACACTGTTTTACAGTCTGGTATTGTCAAATATATGAATCTTTCAGTGTCTATGTTAGTGGTATAAGCAAATCTACAATTTTCACATTCCTGAGCTTCTTGTTGCACATTCTGTGTAAATTGCGTAGAACCACAACATATATCCAGAAGATTCCCAATATCAGAAACACTTTGGATTTTACTTGTATCAGTTTTCAATTTTTCAAAAATAGAATGTAACAAAGAACAAAACCTTTTTTCTCGATGCTCCATAATTTGCTATTGCAGTTATTCTAGACAAAATACAACATTTACCATTACATTAGCATAGCAGTTGATACCTGAACTATTTTCTACCTGATATCCAACAATTTCTTCAATAGTCTCATTTTTCTTTTTGCTTGGAATCTCAACATTATCTTGATTTTTTTCTTCTCTTTAACTTCACTACAGATATTCTCATATCTCCGTTTTCGACCTACTACATGCTTTTCATATACAGGATATTCACCTAAATTGGGAGCATACAGTCTTCCTAACCAATTACATAATTTGCATCAGCACTAATCTTTCTCTCATCAAAATCAGTCAAATGCAATCCAGATAAACTTTTGACTCGAGACAAAGCAACATATGCCATACCCTCTTTAAATACGGTACTTCCAATGTTTACCAAAGCACTGTCTACACTTAAACCTTAGATTTATGAATAGTCACTACATATGCCAAAGAAAGAGGAAACTGTTTTCTTCAAACATACAAATCTTTAACAAGCAAAAAACTAGCAATTTGTTTTACTTCTTCAATCTGATCAAATTTGATTTTCAAACATTCAATTCCATCTCTTTTTTGATAGTTAACAAAATCAACAACTTTTCCCATTGCTCCATTTACTAAACCTTTTTCCACATCCAAATTACGCCGTAAAATAACCCGACAGTTGACACATACATATACATTATTTTCTAAACCAGCAGTTTTAGATACAGATTTCTCGAAAGAATCCAATTTTGTTTTTAATTTCTCCGTCAAAATAATAGTAATTCCTTCATGTTCTATTTTATCAATGGCTTCCATTTTTTTTATTTGTTCATTTTCCAGCTTTAAAAGTTCTTCATTGAATGTAGAACACTCTTGCAGTGTTGGCATTAGGCAGATTATAGATTTATTTTCTGTAATTTGTTTGTATATTTTTTCAGGAACTATATTTTCATTTGGAAATGAGTTTGTAAGTAGACGACTTTTCAAAGCTTGTTTGCCATGTTCTGTCAATACTCCACTTCTTATATCTTGAAGAATGGTGCCATAATCAACATCATTTGCCTGTCGCATGTTTTTAATGAGTTCTTTGTATTCAAAATATGACCAAATGTTAACGTTTCCAACACTTCCCAAAGACTTTCTGGTGTCTTCATGCACAAGCGTTTTAAATACTGGTTGCCCTTTTACAGGTGTAAGTTGCAGTAGATCACCAAAAAATATCACATGTTTTCCTCCAAATAAGACATCGTATTCTGTTTTTAGAATTAGATGCATTCTTAAATGCACAAAGGCAAGCATTAAGTTTGAGACCATGCTCACCTCATCAATAATCAGAAGTTTCATTTTCTTTGGTTCTCTTGAAACTTCATAACAAGCTTCTCTAGATAGCTTGTGATATTTCAATTTATTTTCATGCTCTACAGGTAGCATTAGTAAACGATGTAATGTAAGTCCTTTAATGTTGTGTATTGTCAACCCAGTTGGAGCAGTTACAACACAAGACAAATGTGAGTCAGTTGTTTTCTGTAGGTAACTGGTCAAAAGTTTAATTAAAAAACGTTTTCCTGTACCAGCTTGACCACTGACATACATTTGGATAGGTTAAAATGATGTGCATGTGCATTCTTTTTTTTTAATGAAGAAATCCATGGTCGATCTGTTGTTTCACTTGCTCATATATTTCTTTCTGTTCAATATTCAGTTGTTCTTCCAAGTTTCCTAAGTCCATAATGTCTTCCTGAGCTTGATGCATTGCTGTTTCCACTTCAGTCATAGCAATTGCTGCTTCATTTTCAAGAATTGGTTGTCCTAGAGGATCCTGACTCAGTGGAGCAGAACTTTGACTGTCTTGAGAACTGTCGCTAGCAATCTCAGCTGCAATAGTAGCTTCTTGATCAATTTCTTCATTCAACATTTTGAGATAATTTGCAAAAGTAGTGCATTCAATGCTATCTTTACATGCATTGAAAGAATCTTCATAGCACAGAAAATCTCCAAGTTATTCCAGTTCCGTACGCCATGGCTTGAAATGTTGCAAAAGTGCTAAATAGTAAAATTCTCTTTTATCAGCAGTATCACAACTCAATTTCCTGTGATTAATCAGGTTTCCTTTAGTATGTTTCATCAAACATCCTTTTGAACAAATCACTGCATTTTTTTTCTTCATTTTTTTTCTTTGTAGTATTTCTCTTAAAACTGTAATATTGCAGCACTTCGTAGAGACATATGTTCTCAAGATGAGGACTTCTATTTGGATAGTATGTATCCAACATGTTTGTTTTGACAATATCTGTGCTTTCCGGTTCATTTAATGCTAAATATTAGATTTCTTGTATAGATTTAAGTACTCGATTTCGCGTTGCAGCAAAACGTAGACTAACCCAAATAGTTCCTCTTGACTTTGAATATAAACTTTCAGAGGACAACCGATTTGAGTATTCGCACGCTCCAATCTCTCGATGGGACAGCATCTTCAAACTAAAACTATACAATTTCTTACTAAGACTCTTCTCGTGGGAAATTTCTTCCCACATTTCTTTCAACTCTGTCTTTTCTGATTTTGTTATATATGATGTTACATATCGAGCAACAGCAATGGAATTATCCACAACATACTGGATATCCATAATAGCATTCAACATTGAGAGAATAACTAGATTATAATCATTAATATACTTTGATACTTCACTTCTTTTCAAATTGAAAGTATGTTTGGGTGATTTTCTAGTGATGGCATGTCTCACTGCTGACATGAAACTGTTTACTCTTCCTTTGGATATTACAGGACGTGGAAATCCAAAATGACATTTAGTATAAAACTTTTCCTTCGATTTGTATTTCCGTCGACAGTATTTGCCACATCAATGACTTTGGAATCGTCCTTAAGGTGTTTTCTTCCGTTTTTCTAGGTATAGCATATGTAACATAGTCTTCAATAAAAGATAAAACAGTGTCATCCGAATCAGTTCCAAATTTGGGTGCATCCTTGATCCATAAAAGCATATGTATATGAGGAGCGCCTCTAGCTTAATACTCCTTTCTCTCCAAAAAATCAATAACTTCTCCAAGAGGAGGATTCTTTTTGTTGCAGATAAAAGACATCATAGCTTCAAACCTATGATTGAAATATCTGCATACATTTACAGGATCCAAAGAACACAATTCTCCAGGAGTCTTGAATTCAATGTTTTTAATATTTGAATTTGCTTCTTTTAGAAATGTAAGTAAATCATCCCATGTGTATTCAGCACAGCTTAGGGTAACAAACCACGTAGGAGTTCCTAAGTTCCTTGGCATGCATTTAAGTTCTCCATGACGACGATACCAATACTCATTCGTACCATGCTGACATGCCATCAAATTAATCAGTTGAGATTCTAAATGATCATCTCTCTGACGTACTTTTTCCATACATTCCTTTGCAGAAACATTTCGAAGATGTACTCCTGTTTTTAATATGTGGTTTACTGCATATGAAAGTCCAGACAAGTCACTCTCAAACAAAAGATGAAATATATATGGGATACATTGTCAAAATCTTGGATCTTTTGCATTCAATCTCGTTGTCCGATATTCTGATGCAGGAATCTGTACTGATTGTTCGTCATTTCGTCCACCTTTTCCAGGTGGGAACAGCTGGGGAAAACAACGAGCTTCCAAACTTTCTTCCCAAACACTCATGGGACTCCCCTTCGCTTTCTTCATTTGGAATAATTCAATAGTATTTCCCATCACTTCTTTTGAATGTAAAGGATGTACACTATAACGTTCATAAATTTCTTCAGTTTTGGACATGTCCACTTTCTCAATTTGACCACTTGACATTGCACTCTCATCTCCTAGAAGTATTTCTTCTTCTTCTACATACACGTTTTTGTAGTAATCATTGTTTTGTATCAGATACAATGTTGACTTTTGCACTTTCCTGACATCCACTGATTCCTGCCAAATCTTCTTACTCTTAGTAGGAACACCATTAACTAAACTAATTAGTGGTTCAGTTTCTTCTTTCTCTACACCAATAGTTTCAATAGGTTTCTTTAAATCTAGAGGTAAATATACAACTCTTCCTTTTAATCCTCCCTGTAAATCTGTGGGAGGCAATTTACCTGTTTTAGGCTCCATATGAACAATAGCCTGAAATGGGTGTACAGATTGAATCAGAATAGACTCATACGTGTTTAAATCTATCAGTTCTGAAGGAATAGTTACTAACTCTAGATTATTATGTACAGCTCTAGGAGGCATTTTATTATCGTCTAATTTGTTATAACAATATTTACAAATACGCTGATCAGTACCCAAATCAAAGCAATCCTCTACCAACAAATAAGTTCCAAATTCCGTCCACTTATCATTATTTTCTCTTTCATTTTTTAAATACAGATCAACTGTCTTAGTCTGATTTTTATAGTGAGTTCGTCGACAACAAATACAAGTATAATTTGGCCTTTCACATGAAATTACCTTAAACTTTGTAATTTGTTTTTCAAACTTCTCTGTACTACTATTTTCCACATTTTCTTCAACACCTACTTCTATCAATGTCTCACTTTGTCCACTCTCTTCTTCAGTACCAAAGTAACGAAACTCTATTTCATCACAAACTTTTTTTACATCTGATACTGACCCATGCAAAAGAGCACTGTTTAAGTCATTTAAAATTATTGCTGGACTTTTTGCGTGATACAATCTTCTGACTAACTTCTGCATTTGAGAATGATGTACTGCTAACATTCTAAAATGATGAAAACACTTTGACATACTTTTCTAGAAAGACAAGCCAGAGAATGACCTTGCAAACCAGTATTTTTTCTCACTCTGCAAGGATCTAGTCCTTGCAACATCTTAATCTTTTAACACTTTTTTTACTATAGTCTTGTAAAACATTCCGTAAAATGTCAATAGATTCCTATCATATACTGCATATACTACTACAATCCCAAGTATACACTGGGGCTTTAGTACGTCTCCCTAGAACTTCGTCAGCTATCACTTCTTCTACATTTCTGGGAACCATATTTTCTTTTTCAATTGGACAACCGTTGTTAACCTCATAAGCACGACCAGAGGTATCAACTGCATGCAATAAAGTATTGGTTTGAAAATAGCTTTCTTCATTGAAAAAAGGCTCTGAACTTGAACTGTGTTTCCATTCACCCAAAAAAATATCACAAAAGTTAGTTCTGTTAATTACTCTATTCTTTTTACTTTTGGTCTTCATAAAATATATTGGCTTTTCTAGTGATCGAATTCTGTTTAAAACTAAAATGAATAATTTCCTTTTTAAATCAAAAGCCTTCTCAACAATAGTTTCAATCTGTTTCTTCTTTCTATAAAATGCTGATTTTTTTTATATTTGTTCACATCTTTCAACAAATTAAAGACAACTCTATTGTAAAACATTCTGGGGCATATTTATGAGCCCCTTGCGCCACTTTTGCGTCACTTTTAACATGGGAAAAGTGACGCAAAAGTGGCGCAAGGGGCTCATAAATCTGCCCCTCTCTTTCTTATTTCTTCAAACTGATTCCTTCTCCTTTTACCATACATTGTTTCTTGGTAATGTAATTTTCCATTAACTTCTCCTTTTTTCTTCTTCTTCTTCTTTGTTGTTGGGACATTCCTTCTACTTTCCACATTGTACACACTGTTTTTAGCCTTTGAAAGTTTTTTTATAAATCCTTTTGTTTTCTTACCAGAAGACTTTTTCCTTTTGCTCACATGTTGTTGTTCATCTAATCCTTGCTGTTGTATTTTCTTCAAATAATAGTCTTTTTTTTGTTGTTTCCTCTTTTCTGTTTTTCTAGCCATGGTAATTGTTTTGTAATGATGTTGAACAATATCTGTTTAAAAATATATATATATAGTATCATTAAAATATATCTATAAAATATACTATTATATTAGAATGCAAACATGTTCTACATAAAATCCATTTAAACACTTTGGGGTCCATTAGGATGGAGGGCGGATGTCCTCCGCCGGGCAGGCGGTAGCAACCGCCAGACTGGCTGGGACATCCTAGATCCCAGCCAGTCTGTTGGAAGTATAGCTACTCTGCTAGCTGTGGTCCAGAATTGCGATAGACCTGAGTATGGGGATTATCTTGCCAGGGAAACTCCTGAGGTTATAGTGGCCCCGGGAGGATTGGGCACTCAGTTAAAATCATCGGGGGATCTTCCGGGAAATATACAAATCGGGAGGGGTTACCTTGCCAGTTACTCCAGCAGGAGCTGGGAACTTCTCATACTCAGATTGATAAATTAAAATACTTGCATAACACAAGGGTCTTGTCATGGAATATAGCAGGTTTTGCCTTTAAGCTGGATTATCCTGAATGGGGTGCATACATTGATACACATGATTTTTGCCTCTTTCAAGAGACGTGGTCTACTGTGCCATAGTATGGGTTAGGATATGCAGCATATTCAATTCCTGCATTGCAGGGGCCTAGGGGGAGACCTTCAGGGGGCCTCTGCATCTGGGTTGCTACCCATTTGGGTTGCACAATCAAAGTTCTAGATACTGGATCTCTGAATATACTGGGTATTCTCCTTTCATTTGATGACAAATTTAAGATGGTTGTTATAAATGTATATTCCCACCCAGTGAAGTTGGGGCAAATCTCACAGACACTAGATTCCTTGGCTTCTTTTCTTTCTACTCTACCTGAGTCTGCTCATGTGATTCTTGGGGGGGATTTTAACTGTCACTATGAACCCCTCAATGGTATTAGCTTGAACATTACAAGCGAGGAAGATTCTGCTTGGTCGATTCCTGATTGTAATATTTATCCTACTAGGGGGTGGTCCCCCTCGTCCTTCAGATGACCTCACTTACACTTACCCATTCGCTTAGTACCTGTAACAGCCGATTCACTTCAGATAGTCCGGGAAATTCGACTTTAATAAATTGGGACTATCCCCAACTTAAGGTTGATCAGGGTCTGTTAATACAACCTCCCCCAAATGTAATTGTTGCAGTAGGTGGTAGAAGAGTTGCCTCTTTGTACACACAGACAATACCTTTTTTAGAGACTGCCTTCCGTGTGTTTGACAATTATCAAGGTCATGAATCTTTGTTGTTGATAAACACAAACCATCGGGATCTGGTCTCAAAGTTGGCAGAGTTTTTCTACAATCATGATAATATTAATAAGCTCGACCCCAAACCTCAGCACTTATGGTTTAATAAGGCGTGTAGGGAAGCTAAATGTGAACTGGTACTTGGTGTTAAGACAAAGGATGTCTTATGTACCGTAGCAGCAAGGTCCCACTATAAAAATACCATAGTGGAAGCTAAAGTAGCCTGGGAGAATGAAAAATGGGAAGCGATTAAGAAAGCCTTGGATACTAGAGATATGAGAGGCTTCTGGAATCTAGTGAAGACTGGTCACTCCGAAAGTAACTCGGCTATTATTCCCAATCTAGGCGAAGAAGCATGGAGATTGCATTTTAAAGTTTTATATTCTAGTTCTCTAGATGATATTACAGCACATGGGATAGTTGATGTTTATCAAATACCCTCAAATATGGATCCCCCACCCTGCACACTGTTGGAAGTTATTCTGGCGTTGGGCAAGGCACTTCCCATTGAGGCACCGGGACTGGATAGAATTCCTGGTGAGCTGTTCAGAACTGAACAGGTAGTCTGGGCACCTTATCTGCAAATTCTATTTAACGCCATTATCCAAGGGATGGAGCTTCCTTCGACCTGGGCTGGTATGGAAATTACTCCAATTTTTAAAAAACGCACCACATTAAATCCGGAAAATTATCAGCCTATCAGCCTTATCGATGTTACTCAAAAGATATTTGCTCATGTTCTCTGGGGGCGATTGCAATCATGGATGGATGAAATTAATGTCCTGACTCCTTTACAAGCAGGATTCAGGTCTAAAACCTCGACCATAGATCACATTTTTAGATAGCAATTAATCCATTGGAAAACAGTAACTTTGGAAGGGGGTAGCCTTTATCTAACCTTTGTGGACCTTAAGTCTGCCTTTGATACGGTCCATCGTGATCAGCTATGGGGACTTCTTCATGATATGGGGGCGCCGATCTACCTTTGTCAGCTTTTGAAGCGTTTACATGAAGGTACTTATGCAAGGGTAAGATACGGCAAGAAAGTAGAATTGACTGCTCCCTTCCCTGTGGAGAAAGGGGTGAGACAGGGACGTGTGCTAGGGCCAACCCTCTTCTCCCTCTTTCTAAACGGTTTAATTGAAACCCTTTTAGCTGTCAAGGAAATAGATTCATCAAGGTTGGCAAATAGGAAAATACCAGCCCTAATGTTCGCTGAAGACACGCTGCTCCTGTCAAAATCACCAATGGGTATGCAGCGTGTATTGGATGAGTTCAGTGCATTCTGCAGGAATAGGAATTTAGTTATACATGTCCAGAAAAACTAAATACATGGTTTTCCATGCTAAAACCACTAATTGTCCGCATCCCCAAATGGACGGTAGGTCCCTAGAGAGAGTGCCAATCTTTGATTATTTGGGCATTACATTAAATGATAAGATGGACTGGGGGACCCAAATAACTAAGGCCAATTTGAAATTAACACAGTCAAAGGGAGGTATTTTGAAAGTTCATAAAAACTGTTCCCAAAAGGTGGTTGGTCCCCCGGCTGAAATTTATAAAACCCAAGCGAGGGGAGTCTCCCTATATGGAGCTGAACTTTGGGGTCACTGCCCATCCCAGATCCTAATGATGACTGAGAATATATTCATTAGGCAGTAGTTGGGTCTCCCAAAAAGCACCCCCTAACCCCACTTAGGATGGATCTGGGCATTGGCCCTATTGCTGATTTAATTGCCTCATGTCCTCTCCTTTTCTGGTGCCGTATTTGGAGTACGCCCGAGTTGGTTAATTACAGGGAGGAACTGAGGGATGTTATGTCCATACTGGGGGCAACCAACTTACCATGGCTGTCTTATGTTAGGAGTGTCTGTCTTTCTCTGGGGTGTAATCATTGTTTTGTATCAGATACAATGTTGACTTTTGCACTTTCCTGACATCCACTGATTCCTGCCAAATCTTCTTACTCTTAGTAGGAACACCATTAACTAAACTAATTAGTGGTTCAGTTTCTTCTTTCTCTACACCAATAGTTTCAATAGGTTTCTTTAAATCTAGAGGTAAATATACAACTCTTCCTTTTAATCCTCCCTGTAAATCTGTGGGAGGCAATTTACCTGTTTTAGGCTCCATATGAACAATAGCCTGAAATGGGTGTACAGATTGAATCAGAATAGACTCATACGTGTTTAAATCTATCAGTTCTGAAGGAATAGTTACTAACTCTAGATTATTATGTACAGCTCTAGGAGGCATTTTATTATCGTCTAATTTGTTATAACAATATTTACAAATACGCTGATCAGTACCCAAATCAAAGCAATCCTCTACCAACAAATAAGTTCCAAATTCCGTCCACTTATCATTATTTTCTCTTTCATTTTTTAAATACAGATCAACTGTCTTAGTCTGATTTTTATAGTGAGTTCGTCGACAACAAATACAAGTATAATTTGGCCTTTCACATCTAATTACCTTAAACTTTGTAATTTGTTTTTCAAACTTCTCTGTACTACTATTTTCCACATTTTCTTCAACACCTACTTCTATCAATGTCTCACTTTGTCCACTCTCTTCTTCAGTACCAAAGTAACGAAACTCTATTTCATCACAAACTTTTTTTACATCTGATACTGACCCATGCAAAAGAGCACTGTTTAAGTCATTTAAAATTATTGCTGGACTTTTTGCGTGATACAATCTTCTGACTAACTTCTGCATTTGAGAATGATGTACTGCTAACATTCTAAAATGATGAAAACACTTTGACATACTTTTCTAGAAAGACAAGCCAGAGAATGACCTTGCAAACCAGTATTTTTTCTCACTCTGCAAGGATCTAGTCCTTGCAACATCTTAATCTTTTAACACTTTTTTTACTATAGTCTTGTAAAACATTCCGTAAAATGTCAATAGATTCCTATCATATACTGCATATACTACTACAATCCCAAGTATACACTGGGGCTTTAGTACGTCTCCCTAGAACTTCATCAGCTATCACTTCTTCTACATTTCTGGGAACCATATTTTCTTTTTCAATTGGACAACCGTTGTTAACCTCATAAGCACGACCAGAGGTATCAACTGCATGCAATAAAGTATTGGTTTGAAAATAGCTTTCTTCATTGAAAAAAGGCTCTGAACTTGAACTGTGTTTCCATTCACCCAAAAAAATATCACAAAAGTTAGTTCTGTTAATTACTCTATTCTTTTTACTTTTGGTCTTCATAAAATATATTGGCTTTTCTAGTGATCGAATTCTGTTTAAAACTAAAATGAATAATTTCCTTTTTAAATCAAAAGCCTTCTCAACAATAGTTTCAATCTGTTTCTTCTTTCTATAAAATGCTGATTTTTTTTATATTTGTTCACATCTTTCAACAAATTAAAGACAACTCTATTGTAAAACATTCTGGGGCATATTTATGAGCCCCTTGCGCCACTTTTGCGTCACTTTTAACATGGGAAAAGTGACGCAAAAGTGGCGCAAGGGGCTCATAAATCTGCCCCTCTCTTTCTTATTTCTTCAAACTGATTCCTTCTCCTTTTACCATACATTGTTTCTTGGTAATGTAATTTTCCATTAACTTCTCCTTTTTTCTTCTTCTTCTTCTTTGTTGTTGGGACATTCCTTCTACTTTCCACATTGTACACACTGTTTTTAGCCTTTGAAAGTTTTTTTATAAATTCTTTTGTTTTCTTACCAGAAGACTTTTTCTTTTTGCTCACATGTTGTTGTTCATCTAATCCTTGCTGTTGTATTTTCTTCAAATAATAGTCTTTTTTTTGTTGTTTCCTCTTTTCTGTTTTTCTAGCCATGGTAATTTTCTTGTAATGATGTTGAACAATATCTGTTTAAAAATATATATATATAGTATCATTAAAATATATCTATAAAATATACTATTATATTAGAATGCAAACATGTTCTACATAAAATCCATTTAAACACTTTGGGGTCCATTAGGATGGAGGGCGGATGTCCTCCGCCGGGCAGGCGGCAGCAACCGCCAGACTGGCTGGGACATCCTAGATCCCAGCCAGTCTGTTGGAAGTATAGCTACTCTGCTAGCTGTGGTCCAGAATTGCGATAGACCTGAGTATGGGGATTATCTTGCCAGGGAAACTCCTGAGGTTATAGTGGCCCCGGGAGGATTGGGCACTCAGTTAAAATCATCGGGGGATCTTCCGGGAAATATACAAATCGGGAGGGGTTACCTTGCCAGTTACTCCAGCAGGAGCTGGGAACTTCTCATACTCAGATTGATAAATTAAAATACTTGCATAACACAAGGGTCTTGTCATGGAATATAGCAGGTTTTGCCTTTAAGCTGGATTATCCTGAATGGGGTGCATACATTGATACACATGATTTTTGCCTCTTTCAAGAGACGTGGTCTACTGTGCCATAGTATGGGTTAGGATATGCAGCATATTCAATTCCTGCATTGCAGGGGCCTAGGGGGAGACCTTCAGGGGGCCTCTGCATCTGGGTTGCTACCCATTTGGGTTGCACAATCAAAGTTCTAGATACTGGATCTCTGAACATACTGGGTATTCTCCTTTCATTTGATGACAAATTTAAGAGGGTTGTTATAAATGTATATTCCCACCCAGTGAAGTTGGGGCAAATCTCACAGACACTAGATTCCTTGGCTTCTTTTCTTTCTACTCTACCTGAGTCTGCTCATGTGATTCTTGGGGGGGATTTTAACTGTCACTATGAACCCCTCAATGGTATTAGCTTGAACATTACAAGCGAGGAAGATTCTGCTTGGTCGATTCCTGATTGTAATATTTATCCTACTAGGGGGTGGTCCCCCTCGTCCTTCAGATGACCTCACTTACACTTACCCATTCGCTTAGGACCTGTAACAGCCGATTCACTTCAGATAGTCCGGGAAATTCGACTTTAATAAATTGGGACTATCCCCAACTTAAGGTTGATCAGGGTCTGTTAATACAACCTCCCCCAAATGTAATTGTTGCAGTAGGTGGTAGAAGAGTTGCCTCTTTGTACACACAGACAATACCTTTTTTAGAGACTGCCTTCCGTGTGTTTGACAATTATCAAGGTCATGAATCTTTGTTGTTGATAAACACAAACCATCGGGATCTGGTCTCAAAGTTGGCAGAGTTTTTCTACAATCATGATAATATTAATAAGCTCGACCCCAAACCTCAGCACTTATGGTTTAATAAGGCGTGAAGGGAAGCTAAATGTGAACTGGTACTTGGTGTTAAGACAAAGGATGTCTTATGTACCGTAGCAGCAAGGTCCCACTATAAAAATACCATAGTGGAAGCTAAAGTAGCCTGGGAGAATGAAAAATGGGAAGCGATTAAGAAAGCCTTGGATACTAGAGATATGAGAGGCTTCTGGAATCTAGTGAAGACTGGTCACTCCGAAAGTAACTCGGCTATTATTCCCAATCTAGGCGAAGAAGCATGGAGATTGCATTTTAAAGTTTTATATTCTAGTTCTCTAGATGATATTACAGCACATGGGATAGTTGATGTTTATCAAATACCCTTAAATATGGATCCCCCACCCTGCACACTGTTGGAAGTTATTCTGGCGTTGGGCAAGGCACTTCCCATTGAGGCACCGGGACTGGATAGAATTCCTGGTGAGCTGTTCAGAACTGAACAGGTAGTCTGGGCACCTTATCTGCAAATTCTATTTAACGCCATTATCCAAGGGATGGAGCTTCCTTCGACCTGGGCTGGTATGGAAATTACTCCAATTTTTAAAAAACGCACCACATTAAATCCGGAAAATTATCAGCCTATCAGCCTTATCGATGTTACTCAAAAGATATTTGCTCATGTTCTCTGGGGGCGATTGCAATCATGGATGGATGAAATTAATGTCCTGACTCCTTTACAAGCAGGATTCAGGTCTAAAACCTCGACCATAGATCACATTTTTAGATAGCAATTAATCCATTGGAAAACAGTAACTTTGGAAGGGGGTAGCCTTTATCTAACCTTTGTGGACCTTAAGTCTGCCTTTGATACGGTCCATCGTGATCAGCTATGGGGACTTCTTCATGATATGGGGGCGCCGATCTACCTTTGTCAGCTTTTGAAGCGTTTACATGAAGGTACTTATGCAAGGGTAAGATACGGCAAGAAAGTAGAATTGACTGCTCCCTTCCCTGTGGAGAAAGGGGTGAGACAGGGACGTGTGCTAGGGCCAACCCTCTTCTCCCTCTTTCTAAACGGTTTAATTGAAACCCTTTTAGCTGTCAAGGAAATAGATTCATCAAGGTTGGCAAATAGGAAAATACCAGCCCTAATGTTCGCTGAAGACACGCTGCTCCTGTCAAAATCACCAATGGGTATGCAGCGTGTATTGGATGAGTTCAGTGCATTCTGCAGGAATCGGAATTTAGTTATACATGTCCAGAAAAACTAAATACATGGTTTTCCATGCTAAAACCACTAATTGTCCGCATCCCCAAATGGACGGTAGGTCCCTAGAGAGAGTGCCAATCTTTGATTATTTGGGCATTACATTAAATGATAAGATGGACTGGGGGACCCAAATAACTAAGGCCAATTTGAAATTAACACAGTCAAAGGGAGGTATTTTGAAAGTTCATAAAAACTGTTCCCAAAAGGTGGTTGGTCCCCCGGCTGAAATTTATAAAACCCAAGCGAGGGGAGTCTCCCTATATGGAGCTGAACTTTGGGGTCACTGCCCATCCCAGATCCTAATGATGACTGAGAATATATTCATTAGGCAGTAGTTGGGTCTCCCAAAAAGCACCCCCTAACCCCACTTAGGATGGATCTGGGCATTGGCCCTATTGCTGATTTAATTGCCTCATGTCCTCTCCTTTTCTGGTGCCGTATTTGGAGTACGCCCGAGTTGGTTAATTACAGGGAGGAACTGAGGGATGTTATGTCCATACTGGGGGCAACCAACTTACCATGGCTGTCTTATGTTAGGAGTGTCTGTCTTTCTCTGGGGTGGGCTAGTATGTGGTCAACACCGGAAGAGACCTGTTCTAATATTTCTAAAATGTCCCTTGTTCTTGCTTTTAAAGAATAAAAATGTGTCCTATTGACCCGGAGTACAAACTCATGCTGCCTGACCTCAAGGTTCCTGGATGTCAAGCAGCAGTACATATTGGAATTGACCCTGGACAGTATCCAACCGTTCATGGCAAAAAAACGTTTTCTGCAATTTAGGCACGGTTCGCTTCCACTTCGTGCTTTTACGAACAAATGGAAGGGTGCAGCTAAAGCAGCTTGTCCTGGCTGCTCTGCCTCTGAAGAAACAGAACTCCATGTAATGCTTTTCTGTCCTGCATATTATAGGTCCAGATCGAAGTGGGTTCTTCAACTATGCAGAAATCTGGGCTTAGAAGCCACACCGAGGTTTTTAGGCTACTCAAATATGAACACTTCCATTATTTGTAGTCGCCACCTCGAAATTTTTGTTTGCAATGTGGTGCATATGCAGAGGAATCCTAAAAAGGAAAGAGTTGGGCAATAGTTTGTTGGTGTCTTTTAATTAATTTGATCACCATCTTTTGCTTTCATCTAGAGAACAGCGATGATATTTTTTATTTTAATTTTTATTTATTAATCTTTTTATTTTTTATTTTACTTAATGTTTTTTCTTTAAAAAAAGATTTTTTTTAAAAATATAGTGTAATTAAATATGAAAAATGTATTGATAAATGTTTTAATAGTCTTAAAATTTTAAAGAAGGAGACCAGGGTTTCAGTGATAGTTCCTTATGGCAATTTTTTGGGGGCCGGGTAGATAGCTAGTGATATTTATTATTGTGGTAAAGATGTAATATACTTTTTATTTTTTATTTTTTTTCTTAGTTAATTAGTTAATTGTTGTCTTCAATACTTCCGATTTCCTTACATGTGTAATGTTTCATGTCATTTAATGGATTGTAACATGTATTGTGCTTTTATGGCTTTACAGCCGAAATAAAGTATTTTTGACTGACTGACTGACTGTTAAGGTTAAGAAAGGTAGACTAACACTTAAGGGAGAGAGTAAATTATATGCTCCTCTTAAGGTTGTCAAGGTTATATGTAATTCTGCCTTGCTCTGTGTTGGGAAAGTGTTGCATGCCAATAGGATTGCTATATTTAGGGGCAAGAATTCCACTGAATGTGTGGAGGGTTCTCAGCATGGTACTCGTGCTGTAATTCGCCAGATCAAGTATGATTGGATTCAAGATTGTGCTCCCTCTGAGGGTGTTTTTTATTCTGAATCATCTGTGGTTACTAAGGATGGTGGTCATGGATCTTCCTCTGTTGATCATTTCCATTCTAATATTACAGAGGGGGAGAGTTGTGTCGGTATCCGCAGCAATGCTTAAGTCAGCAATGCTGAAGTCAGCAATGCTAAATTTGTTTTGGTTCCTAAAAACTGTAATGGAGCTAAGAGTTCTGAATTCACCAGAGCTGGCAGAGCTTGTGCTCAACCCAAGTATTTGAAGGATTATGTCACACCCATTTTTCTTCCTTAGCTCTGACATTGTTTACATTTTTGCTTATGTATCTATGTCACATGATTCTTGTTTTTTTTCTTATTTTGTTGCTTTTGCTTTTGTGATCCTTTGTGGGAAAGGGGAAGTGTTGTGTTGATGTCAGCTGTGCTAGCTTGTGACCTCACAGGGCTCCAGTGCCTGAGATCCTCGAACTCTGGAATCCTGTGGGTCATGAGATGACAGAGCTTCGCTGGAAGAGGAGTGTCCTGCCTGTCCTCCTCTCGCTTACTCGAGTTCAAGAATAAACTGAGACTTATGAAAATACTCTAGACTCTGTGTTTCCATCTCAACATAGAAATAGGGAACAGGGGTGCAGAAAGAGGTAAGAGATGTGCTGAAAGAAGGAACAGAAATGCAGAAGGAGGGAAGAGGAGTGCAGAAAGAAGTAACATAGGTGCAGAAAGAGGCAAGAAAAGTACATAAAGAGACAACAGAGGTTCACAAAGAGACAAGAGAAGTGCAGCAAGAGGGAAGACAAGTGCAGAAAGAGGCAACAGAGGTGCAGAAAGAAGCAAGAGGGTAGCAGAAAGAAGCAAGAGTAGTCCAGAAAGAAGCAAGAGAAATGTAGAAAGAGGCAAGAGAAGTGCAGAAAGAGGCAAGCGCTGCACAGAAAAAGGCAAGAGAGGTGTAGAAAGAGGCAAGAGAACTGCAGGAAAAACTGACAGAGTACAGACAGAGGCAAGAGGGGTGCTGAAAGAGGTAAGAGAATTACAGAAAGAAGCAACAGAGGTACAGAAAGAAGAAAGAGAACTGTAGAAAGAGGGAAGAGAGCTGCAGAAGGAGGCAAGAGAGGTGCAAAAAGAGGGAAGAGGAGTAAAGAATGACGCAAGAGGGGTACAGAAAGAAGCAACAGAAGTGCAGAAACAAGCAAGAGGAGTGCAGAAAGAAGCAACAGAGGTGCAGAAAAAGGCAAGAGGGTTGCAGAAAGAGGCAAAAGAAGTGCAGAAAGAACGTACAGAGGTGCAGAAAGAGGCATTAGAAATGCAGAAAGGGGCTGGAGAAGTGCAGAAAGAAGCAAGAGAAGCGGTGAAAGAAGCAAGAGAACTGCAGAAAAAGGCAAGAGAGGTATAAAAAGAGGTAAGAGAACTGCAGAAAGAACCAACACTAGTGCAGACATAGGCACTAGGGGTGCTGAAAGAGGCAAGAGAAGTGCCGAAAGAAGCAACAGAGGTGCAGAAAGAGGCAAGAGAACTATAGAAAGAGGCAAGAGAGGTGCAGAAGGAGGCAAGAGCGGTACAGAAAATGGGAAGAGGGGTGCAGGAAGACACAAGAGGGGTGCAGAAAGAAGCAAGAGAGATGCAGAAAGAGGCAAGAGAAATCTAGAAACAAGCAACAGAATAGTAGAAAGAGGCAAGAGAAATGCAGAAAGAGGCAAGTGAGGTATAGGAAGTGGAAGGAGGATGCAGAAAGATGGAAGAGGGGTGCACGAAGAGGAAACAGGAGTACAGAAAGAAGCAAGAGAGGTATAGAAAGAAGCAAGAGAAGTGCAAAAAGAAGCAGAATGGGTACAGAAAGAGGCAAGAGGGATGAAGAAAGATGAAAGAGACTTGCACAAAGAAGCAACAAAGGTGCAGAAGGAGGCAGGAGAACTGCAGAAAGAGGCAAGAAAGTTGCACAAACAGGTAAACAAGGTACAGCAAGAAGCAATGCAGGTGCAGACAGAGGCAAGAGAGGTGCATAAATAGGGAAGAGGGGTGCAGAAAAGGCAAGATGGGTGCAGAAAGAGGCGAGAGAAGTGCTGAAAGAAGCAAAAGAAACAGAGGTGCAGAAAGAGGTAAGATAACTACAGAAAGAGGGAACAGAGATACAGAAAGAGGCAATAGAGGCGCACAAAGAGGGAAAAGGGGTGCAGAAAAAAAGCAAGAGCGATGTGGAAAGAAGCAAGAGAAGTGCAGAAACAACCAGCAGAGGTGCAGAAAGAGGCAAGAGGGGTGCAGAAAGAGGCAAGAGTAGTGCAGAAAGAACCAACAGATGTGCAGAAAGAGGCACGAGAGGTACAGAAAGAGGCAAGAGAGGTAAAGAAACAGGCAAGAGAGGTGCAGAAAGAAGAAATAGAAGTGCAGAAAGAAGCAACAGAGGTGTACAGAAAAAGGCAAGAGGGGTACATAAAGAGGAAACAGGGGTGCAGAAAGAAGCACAAGAGGTACAGAAAGATGCAACAGAGGTGCAGAAGGAGGCAAGAGAACTGCAGAAAGAGGCAAGAAAGTTGCACTAACATGCAAACAAGGTGCAGAAGATGGAACAGGGCTGCAGACAGAGGCAAGAGGGGTGCATAAATAGGGAAGAGGGTGCAGAAACATGCAAGAGAGGTGCCAAAAGAAACAAGATGAATGCAGAAAGAACCAACAGAAGTGCAGAAAGAAGCAACAGAGGTGCTGAAAGAGGCAAGATGTGCAGAAAGAGAGAACAGGGCTGAGAAACAGGCAAGAAAGCTGCAGAAAGAGGGATGAGGGGTGCAGAAAGAGGCAAGAGTGGTGCAAAAAAAAGAAAGGGAGGTATAGAAAGAAACAAGAGAATTGCAGAACGAACCACCAGAGGTGCAGAAAGAAGCAAGAGAGGTGCAGTAAAAGGCAAAAGAAGTGCAGAAAGAACCAAAAGAGGTACTGAAAGAGGCATGAGAGGTATGGAAATAGGCAAGAGAGGTGCAGAAAGATGGAACAAGGGGTGCAGAAAGAGGCAAGAGAGGTATTGAAAGAGGCAAGAGAGGTGCAGAAAGAGGAAAGGGAGGTGCAGAAAAAGGCAAGAGGGGTACAGATAGAAGCAACAGAGGTACAGAAAGATACAAGAGAAGTGATTAAACAGACAAGAGAGTTGCAGAAAGAAACAAGAAAGGTGCAGAAAAAAGGAAGAGAAGTGCAGAAAGAAGCAAGACAGGTGCAGATAAATGCAAGAGAGGTACAGAAAGAAGCAAGAGAGGTGCAGAAAGAAGGGAGGTACAGAAAGCGTAAGAGATGCGCAGAAAGAGGCAAACGTAGTACAGAAAAAGGAGGTATAATTACTATACACTAAATACTACAGACTTCTATCCAAATAATTTCACTGCACAACATACCGCATAATTCCACTACACACAACGTACATCCACTCCACTCCAAAAAACATTGGTAAAAAACATTTACATATACAACGCTATTAGCCATAACGTTTGCAAATGTGAGACCTATTACATTCCAAATGCTTCTTTAACTAGTAGTCACATTTGCAGAGTGGTGGAGAAATGGGGGCATCTTAGCAATACCACTGTGTGGGCCCCCAAGGACGTTCTTGGGGGCCAACTACCCCCCTATTACCTCCAGGAAGTCCCACACAACAGCATTGGTAAGTTCTTACAACAGGCTACGCTCCCTTGCCCACCACTCTGCAAACAGGCTCCCTGGTGTGCTCTTGGATGGGGATTAAAGTCCCCTTCGATGCTGGGGGTCCTTAGGGGCCAACTAGCCTACCTGACACCTCCAGTAAGCCCCACAGAGTGGGATTGCTGAGAGGTGGACACAGGTCATGCCCCCTTTCTGTACCACCTGGCACACACACGTTCTGGCATGCTCTTGGTTGGGGGATGAAGTCCCCTTGCCCCCTGAGGGACCCTGGGGGCCAACTAGACGTCCTGTTATCTCTAGTAAGCCCCACACAGCTGGATTGCTGAAAGTGGTTCAAGGTCACACACCCTTTTTATACCACTCTGCAATCTCACCTCCTGGCGCACTGCTGCTCAGACAATGAAATCCACTTTAGTCCTGAGATACTCAGGACAGAAGAGGACCTTATCACCCCACCAACAGTGTGCCAAAAGGCCAGTTTCCAGAGAGGTGTAAAAAGGGGCATGGCCTCAGATCACCTCTCCGCAATCCCACTGTTTGGGGCTTACTGGACGTACCTGGTGGGCTAGTTGGTCCCTAAGGACCCTAAGGATTCAAGGGGACTTAATGCCCCAATCCAGAACGCACCAGGAAATGCATTTGCAGAGGGGTGCAGGGAGGGGGTGGTACCTCAGCGAGATGCCAGTTTCCCCTTTCTTTTCATTTTTTTGTAGAAGTGAGGCTGTGTCACCCCTGCTCTTAATATTTTTTGGGCCCTGGCGACCCCATCCATCAGGGCCTGACCCATTTTTAAAACAAATTATTTTAAAAACCAGGAAGGGGGCAGCATGCCCCCACTTCCAAGGCTGATTTCGGCCCCGGGGATTCCATCCCCCGGGACATGGCAACAAATTTCATATTTTTTTTTTAAGGAGAGGGGACGGCGGTCACCAGGGCCATGGAGAGGGTCTGTGTGGCCCCCCTCCAACATATTTAAAGCCCTGAGGAGGTGGTCCCCGGGGCAGTGTGGGGGGCAGGAATGCCCCCACACTAATTTTTTTAATTATTGATGCTCCAGGGAGGTGGTGGTCCCTGGGGCTTAGAAGGGCAACGATTCCCCCACACACATAATAGCAATGCGCCGTGGAGGTGGCATTTCCCAGGACAGTATGGGGCAGGACCCCCCTACGCCTTTATTGTAAAAGAAAGCCCTGTGGAGGTGGCAGTCCCCAGGGCTGCAGGGGTCCGCAAGCCACCCGCATTTAATGATTAAAGCCCTGGGTAGGTGGCCACTGAACCACAGGTTCCAGGAACGTTATAGTTAGTTGGAAATTTCACTCATACAATACCAGAGAAATTCTGCTGTTATAGTTAGTTGAGGTAACTATAGCGTGCGTCTCCGCAATTCACTGCTGATGATGTCACATATCACTCATGACATGGTCAATGACATCACTGATGACATCTCAAATGATATCATTGATGACATCATCCTGTGACTAAGTGTTTCTAAAAAGTTGAAATATATATATATATATTATATATATATATTATATATATATATATATATATATATATATATATATATATATATATATATATATATATATATATATATATATATATATATATATCACGAAGCAAAAGAACAGAGCCGCACTCTTTCTGGATATGAATTTAGTAAATTTTAATGATCTTCTCTGTTACAGAGAACAGAGAAGGTCATTAAAATTTACTAAATTCATATCCAGAAAGAGTGCGGCTCTGTTCTTTTGCTTCGTGAAATAATTGTGAGGTCGTCTTACCTCACGGCCGGCACCAGCTTGAAGCGCTCACCCCGCAAGGACACTTTGCTAATTCATATATATATATATATATATATATATATATATATATATATATATATATTATCTACTGGCGGTCGCCAGTAGATAGTTATAGTTAGGACCCTGTTTCCATAGGAAATCCGCAACATTCTATTTGGAATAACTTTGGCGCCGGTCGATGAATCCTCGCGAAATTTTCAAAATAGGTGGGGCGCTACGCTCCGCTCCTACCCTGAAAGTCTCGGGGGGATTCGTCAAGCGGGGGCTGAGAAAAAAGGGGGGTCCCAAAACACGTTTTTCCCATGCATTTTTCCATAGGACCTTTAGACACAGCTACAGCCCGAACGGCTGAACAGAGTTACTTGAAATTTGGCAGAGAGGTAGTCCTCAGGTCAAGGAAGTGCCTTTTGTAGGTCTGGTGTAAATCTGTTCAGTAGTTCCTGAGAAAATAGCATTTAAATCAATATATATATGTGGGCGGAGCCTAACCACACATCTCATCCTGAGATCTGATTGGCTGTCAGCACTTCATCCAAGAAGTGTTGGCAGCCATCTTGGGACCAATATACATGATAGCACCTCATTAAAAAGCATTGCAGTTAATAGAAGATTTTAAGACTTTAGTTACATTATAAATCATTTGTTGATGGTACCATACTCATTTTAGGAATTGTGGTATGTTCTAAGGTGATTTCACCATGTGAAAAAGCCTTCTGCTGGGATATCATGATTGAGAGAAAAATATTTTCTCATGCTTTTACCACAGAGGTTTGGAAGGTGATCTATAAGCTAAACTGAGAGCTTATTTTCTGTAAATTCACATTATCTTTCTCAGTCATGTGAGAATGAAGTCTGACATTCTCAGTAAAACATGTACATCCAACAAGGGCAGAGACTGTCAGTTGATTCCTTTGTGTTCTACTGCAGCTTTCCAGAGTGTTCCAAAGAACTACTAGAGCGCTAACCGTCCTACTTATGATAAATGTATGGCACACCTGAAGCCATCTTGCTTGGATTAAAGTGGTAACTCTTAAAACATTTAATTTAAAAAGGAACAAAATGAGGTGGTTCATTTTTCCATAAAAAGTATGATTAGTGCTGCATAAAGAAAAATTAGGGCACATTTTGAGTGACTTCTCAAATCCTGGCATGCAGACTGAAACATGCACTTTCAATACCAGCAGCAGTTTTCCCTGGTGAGCAGTAGCTTTACTACAGTGATCTAATGAGCAAAAAGAGTGCTAACATTCTGATTTTATGGCAAATGTGTGACACATTTGAATGCCTTCTTGATGGAATCAAAGTAAAAAACTGAAAGTATTTCCTACTGAGGAGACTGCAGTAAATGAGGAAATTAGGAAACTTCATAACAAATAAGTCTCCCAAGATGGCCACCAGAGACAAAAGAGCCCAAATGTAGCCCAAATATCACCCAGATGTAGCCCAAGTATAGCCCAATGACAGAATGTCCAAGAATGTTCTTAAAAACAACTAGAGCACTTACTGTCTTCATTATGACAAAAGTATGGCACACCTGAAGCCATCTTGATTGGAATAAACTGGTAACACTTAAAACATTTAATTTAAAAAGGAACACAATGAGGGGGTTCATTTTGCCATAGAAATTATGATTAATGCTGAAGAAAGAAAATGAGGGCACATTTTGAGTGACTTCTCAAATCCTCTTCTATTTCATTAAAAACTTCTGACATGCAGACTCAAACATGCACTTTTAATACCAGGAGCAGACTTCCATGGTGAGCAGTAGTTTTACTACAGTGATCTAATGAGCAACTAGAGTGCTAACATTCAGAATTCATGGCAAATGTGTGACATATCTGAATACCTTCATGATGGAATCAAAGTAAAAAACTGAAAGCATTTCCGACTGAGGAGACTGCAGTACATGAGGAAATTAGGAAACTTCATAACAAATAAATCTCCCAAGATGGCCACCGGAGACAAAAGAGCCCAAATGTAGCCCAAAATCACCCAGATATAGCCCAAATATAGCCCAATGACAGAAGTGTGCAAAACACTTATTATTTTGTGTTTTTGCAGTGTTATATAGTGCAGACTTGTCAGGTATTGGAGTGCTTTACATGAGCATTGGTTACATCACACAAGAACAAATTCATTTTGGTTGTAGACATGGGGAGACTAAGTGATTTGACCAGAATCACAGAATGTCGAGCTGAAGCAGAAACTTCAACCTGGTTCCCCAGTTGCAAAGTCTGCAGTTCTGGAAGTAACACCACATCCTCTCCCCTAAGTGCAACATTTAATCAAGTTGTCAACTAGATAAAAAAACATAAAGATAACAAATAATTTAAAAGTGCTTTGTCGCTATTTGAAAACTCAGAAAATATGTCCTTATTTTAGTCTTTTAGAGCACTAACCATAATTTTGATGCCAATAAGACCCTCTCATATATGTAATTTCTAAAGGAATGCTCTAGGTATTACAGTTTTGATTACATCAAGATGATGTCAGGCGCTCCACACTTTTGTAATAAATATAGAATGTTAGCAATCTAGTTGTTCATTAGGATACTGTTGAGAGGCAGAGGCCAGGGGCACGGACTCTGAAAATTGAAGGCAGGTAGGAGGGTGCAAAGGCAACAATTTAACCACACTGAGCAGGCAGGAAGGGCCGTGGAAGCACAACAGACTATGGAGGGCAGTGGAAAGGGGGGCAGGGGCAACAAACCAACAATACAGGACTTGCAAGAGAGGCTGTTGGAGGGAAGATCTATTACGGGTCAAGGAAGCTAGGGGCGGTCCCCAGAGCCCCGGGAGCCACCACAGAACTGAGCAGGAGAGTGAGTCGGGGACAAAAGGGGCACCTTAATTTGAGCCGGGGTGCCTAGGAACGCTTGCTCCAAAAATGAAGAAAACAGACATATGAGACATGGAATTGGAGGCAGAATACAATGGCAGTTTAATGAGAAGATGCAACTTCAAAGAAACCGCAGAATAGAGACCTAAAGTACAAAATACAGAATCCAGATAATCATACAGCTGTCATGATATTCTCTGTATCTCAATTAATGGACTGACAGAGAGAGAGAGAAAACACATCTATAAATGCATCATGAGAAACAAGTTACACCAAGGAAAATGTTACCTAGGGACACTCACATTTACTCTTAGAGCAAGCATTCCTGCAATTACAATACAACATCTTTTAAATGCAAAAGTAAAGAGAACAATGGTTAAACATAACATGACATTTCATATAGGTAAAATAGAATAAGATACTTCAAGCAAAGCCGAGCAAGACATTTTAAGCAAAGGAAGACAAGAGCTCCCAGTTCTTGGGGAAAACCTGCACAGCCTGTTAACCTACATACAGACGGCGAGGTTGTCCGTCGATATCTGTGGGTGCTCCCTTTTTTATATCATTTTGTGGGCTCCTTTGCACGCTACATCTACCTACGTATGCTACCCAAAAGCTTCGTCTGCAGATTTTACCAGACATTTCGTCATTTACCCACTTAATGCTGACAATGGACTGGGTGAAAAGGTCAGTCTCTCAGGCCAATCGCTTATCGTAAGTTCCATAGAGCAAGCAGAAAATAATGGGTATTGTACAGGAATTCAATATATTCATGTATAAAATCTCCTCAGTTCTCCTAACTTGACGCTCTGCGGTTGCCACTTCCTTAAAAGCGGGAAACCTGCCCAGGAAGCAAGTACCAGTCCAGGATGCAGCCTACTGTATGTCGACAGCTTCAGGGGGATGTTGAACTTTGATACCGAGCACGGAGCACTCGGGTAGGGTGGGGGCTACTAGTTTGGAGCAGAAGGCCTCGCAGACCTGCCTTCAGACTGCTATACACTAAAATTGCAGAGCTATGGTCAATTTAACAAAGAGGCCTACATATTGAACAGAAGGGCCTACACAGGGGTTTTATGCTGGCTGAGTGGTAAGGATGTCTCAGGATAATTATATAGCAACACAGGACCCGCTGGTCAATTTAATACGGCCTACAAATGCGGCTGGCAGGGCAAGGACAAGGGTCTCATACTTCAGGTGTGGACAGAACGGGCCAGGGGCCCCCTGTGATACAAAATCTACCCTCCTTCAAGGCTGTGGCAATGTAATAGACCATTGTGGGCAGAAGGAAGAGGCAATGGTAGTACAACCATACATGCCAACAGACCCGATTCAGCCAGGAAACGTCCAATGTTTTTAAGCTCAAATGGGCTTTATTTGATCTGTCTCCTGTCTACAATATCCTCTTTTTCAATGTAACTCAAAGGGGAAAATCAATACCCCAGTTTTTTTTCAAAATCTCCCTCTTACCAAGTTCAAAATGTTCGCAAGTATGGTACATTGGATCATGGAAGGAAATGGGATAGGGACATGGACTTGGATAACAGAGGACAGGAGAGACATGGAGAGGTGCACCAAACTGACCCTGCAGGGCAGGCATCAGGGTTTGCAGCAGCACAATACACCACACAGGGCATGCAGGACGGGAGTGCAGCACAACAATCCATAGAAAGCAAGAGGGAGGGGACAGGACCATGCACATGGACAACAGAGAACAGAGGGGCAAGAGGCAATGGTAGCTAGCTGACCATAATGGACAGACAGGAGAGAAGGCTGCAGCATAACAGACCATAAAGGGCAGGAGGGACGGATCAGGGGCATTACAATGGAACAGACAAGCCAGGAGGGAGGGAGTAGGGGTCTGCACATGTAAACAGAGGGCTGGGGGCAAGGGGGCAGGGCAGGAGCAGCAAGATGGCCATGGAGGTCAGGCAGGATGGGCACTAGAAGCAAGACACAACATGAAGAGCAACAGTGAGACTGTGATGGCATACACACAGACCATGGAGGGAAGGTGGGAGGGGGTCAGGGGCAGCTAACTGACCACACAGGGAAGGTGGGAGGGGCCATGGCAGCACAGAAGACCATGCATGGCAAGTGGGAGGGTTAGTGGCAGCACAATGGCTATGATGGGCAAGAAGGAGGGTGCAGGGGCATGCACAAAGGACGATGGAGGATAGAAGGGAGGGTCAGGACCTGTGCACAGACAAGAAAGTTCAGGGGAAGGGGCCTCACAACAGACCACACGGGGCAGGCAGGAGGAGCAGTTGCAGCACAACAGACCAGGGAGGGCAGAAGGGTGTGGCAGTACAATGGACCATGTAGGACAGGAGGAAGAGGATAGAGGCATGGCATGTGGACAGGCAGGGTGGAGGTGGCAGGGACAGGTTACAGTCATCTGACAATGCTAGGCAGGTGGGAGGGGAGTGGCAGCTCAACAGAACACTCAGAGTAGATAGGAGTGGCAGGTCCATGGGACATGGTGGGCAAAAAGGATGGAGCAGGGGCATGCACAAAGACATCGGAGGGCAGGGGGAAGGAGAATAGGGGCAGCAAGCTAAGCACAGAGTTTAAGCAGGAGGTCAATGATGGGGCATAGAATTGGGCAATGGAGGGCAGGAGGAGTGGACTGGTACATCATACTAAATTGAGGGCAGTGGCAGCACATCAGACCATGCATGGCAGGAGGGAGGAGGCTAGTCCATGGATTCACACAACAGAGGATAGGGAGGAGGGGGATGGGGCAGCAAGCTAACTGTTCAGAGAAGGCGGGTATTAGAAACTTTATTGTTTTTAAAACATTTCGTCTGTGCAAACTACTTAAAATATGAACAAGTATGCAGCATAATCTCACTTTTATTCAGGAAGAAGAAGACGTTAGTGACTGTGACTCCGGACTCACTTGGCAAAAACACCCCCTGACCCTCCACCCCCTATCGCAAAATGTAATGCCCGTGAAAAGGGTAGGTGAACACAGTGTTATATAGAACATAGTCCTGAGAGCACGATTGAAAATGAAAACTAGATATAGTGTATGGTATAAACTATGCACCAAAAAGTGTGATATAAGATGAACCAGGCGTGAAATATAATATGCAATACATTGTGCGCAAGGACAGATTCATTGGAGAGCGCGAGATAGCACAGGCACTAGCGTGTGCTATGCGATATGCACCTTGGAGTGTAATATGCACAGGGCAGTGTTGTGTAACCTAACTAGTCTCTAAAGTTGTAATATAAAATATGTGCTGGGGAGTGTAACGTTGCATATGCACTGTGACAAAGATATGGATCCCAAATTGTAATATGTATGGCATAGCACTGTGCGTTATAACATAGGCATCGAGGAAGGCAGGTTAGATGGGGCAATATAACCCGTGCGAAGACAAGTGTGGCATGACATTTTCACGGTGTGGTGTTACAGTGCACATGGGCTAGAGAGTGTCATAGCATATGCACTAGCTAGTGGAATACAATACAGAGGTGTGTGGCACTCGGCAGGCAATGGTGGGTGTAACACAGCATTGGGCTCTGTCAGGAACGCGCTGTGACTCGCAAGTGATGTTCGTCCCCTTTCCAGAGAGTAAAATAAAAAGTATTACACATCCGGCAGTGGATGTGTGTTTTATTAACTGTGAGGGGGGTTTCTTGCATAGTTTTGGTCGAATTTTTGTCGAATCCCCTTTGAATGGCTTGGTGTGCATGTGTATTAAATGTGCCCGTCAATAGCTACCCATGTTTGTATAAATAAACGACAAGGGTGTCTACCGGGATTAGGCACGGTAGAGCATCAGACATGTCAGAGCTTCACTAGTGGTGTAAATACATTCCACGTGGATTAATTGCATGCATAGTCGCCTTTTAATGAATATCACGCAAATCGTCATGGTGATAGGTACGTACGGTTTGTCCAGCATGTCCTAGGTGTGTCTATAAATATATATTTTTTTAAAATAATAAAAAACAGTGGCCGGCCCTGGGGATTGGGGTCAAAAAAATATAATTAGGAGACAGGCCCTGGGGGATGGGGTCATCAGGGCCAATAAATTAGAATAAGAAGGGGAACCACACAGCCCCCCTTCTTAAAAAAATAAAATAAATAAAAGACTGGCATCGTGCCGGAGGCCATGCCCCCTCCATGCAGCACTCTGCAAACGCGCCCCCAACAGGCATCTCCAGTATGCGCCAGGGAGCTGTGCTGCAGACAGGTGTTCTGAGGCCAAGCCCCTTTTTACACCTCTCTGCAACGCAGCTCTGTGGCGCTTACTGGAGGTACCTAGTGGTCTAGTGTGACCCTAGGGACCCTTAGGATTCAAGGGGACTTAATCTCTCAACTTAGAACAGCCACAGGGCGCGTTTACACAGTGGTGAAGGGAGGGGACGGGGCCTGAGGTGACGTGTGCAAACACGCACCATGGCACGTTTTAAATTGGGGATATAATTTCCCTTCAATACTGAGGGCCCCTGGGGGCTAACTAGCCCACCAAGTGCTTCCAGTAAGCGCCACTGAGCTGCATTGCAGAGAGGTGGTCCAGGCCGTGCCACTTTTTACACCTCTCTGCAACGCAGCTCTGTAGCACTTACTGGAGGTACCTAGTGGGCTAGTTGGACCCTAGGGACCCTCAGGACTCAAATGAACTTAATCTCCCAACTAAAAACGGACACAGGGCGTGTTTACACAATGGTGAAAGGAGGGGACGGGGCCTGAGTTAACGTGTGCAAAAACGCCCTGTGGCCTGTTTTAAGAGGTAGTTTTAATCCCCATGCCCTATTATATACTAGGGGCTTATAGAGGAGGTAAGGCTAATCACAGGGGGACCCCAACGCATAATGTTCCCTAGTGTATGTAGGTGTTTTCACTGTATTCTAAGTGTCTTTTAACATAGCACTGGCTCTAGGACTGGTTAGTCAGACTCAGTTACCACCAGTATCCGTCTGAAAAAGTTGAGGGTACAGGATGATTTTGCAACAAGGCTTCTTTCTGCTCTTCTTTTTGTTCTTTCTGCACGTTATCCTTCTTCCTGCACTTATCTTCGTATTTGAGGACTTCTGTTGCTTCTTTCTGCACTTCTTTTGTTTCTTTCTGTGCATTTTTTCTTCTTTCTTCACATGTCCTATCTCTGTAGGCATAGTTAGAAATTAGCATTTAAAAAACCTTTGAAATTAACAGAAAAAACCATAGGTTTCAGGCACGTTATAGTTAGGAATTAGCATTTAAAAAACCTCAGAAATTCACTGAAAAAACCATAGGTTTCAGGGGTGTTATAGTTAGCTGGACTTTTCACTTGTACAAAACCATTGAAATTCCCCCGTTATAGTTAGTTCAGCTAACTATAACTCGCGCGCCCGCAATGCACTGCTGATGACGTCACATATTACATCACTCATGACATGGTCAGTGACATCACTCATGACATCACTGATGACATCTCAAATGACATCACTGATGACATCACTGATGACATCATCCTTGTGATAGAGTGGCAGACCTCCTCTCACCCTAATATAACCTTTGATACACACATTCAAAAATAGAGACTAAAATTTTCAAAACAATGGACATACCAATACCAGTTACAACAACCTCTTCAGTAATTCTAAGATCCACATACACATCCACTCATTCACCAACAGTCCAATACAGTCACTCATACATGTACTCACTCATCATATGTACTCATACACCTATACATCCTGTTACACAATGCCACTCATCCATAGTTACTCACACACATAGTCACTCATGCTAATAAAGAATCAAACATACATTTACTTGCATATACAGTTATACACACACCACCACACTTACTTCTACGGAAACTTACACATACTTAGTCTTTTAAACAATCACTTATAGAAACACATACTTATTCATACAGGAACTCTTTCAATCTCTCACTCTCACATATACTCACATATATACACCAATAGTCACATATACTAGTTTAAAACATATGTAGTTACTCATAAAGACACTATTGAGACAGTCATTCACTCACTAACACACCCATACACACACTCATCCACCCATACAGTCCTGCACACATACTGTGTTCAACACATACAAACAGTGAGTCACTCATTCATGCACCTATGCACTACGTAATACCCCCACCGAACCATGCAGACACTCAGACTGATACTCAAAAAACCAACTAATAACCTATATAGACACCCATGTAGCTACTCACCAACCCATGCAGCCACTTATACACAAAGTGAGAGACTGATACAGATATTTACATATTTAAACATTACTCACTAAGCCATGTATTCACTATGATACACTTAATCAGTCAGTTACACAATCAATTTTTCAAAAACAAATCATCCATTTAGACATTTATATACCCATTTATTCTTCCATCGACCTTGAGATATACATATATAAAACATATTTAATTTTCAGAATAACACTCATTCACTGGATGATGTCATCAGTGATGTCATCAGTGATGTCATTTGAGATGTCATCAGTGATGTCATGAGTGATGTCACTGACCATGTCATGAGTGATGTAATATGTGACGTCATCAGCAGTGCATTGCGGGCGCGCGAGTTATAGTTAGCTGAACTAACTATAACGGGGGAATTTCAATGGTTTTGTACAAGTGAAAAGTCCAGCTAACTATAACACCCCTGAAACCTATGGTTTTTTCAGTGAATATATATATATATATTCACTGAAAAAACCATAGGTTTCACACATGTTATAGTTAGCGGAAATTTTACTGATAAAAAACCAATGAAATTCCCCCGTTATAGTTAGTGCAGGCAACTATAACTCACGCGAACGCAATCCTCTGCTGATGCTAATACTGTATTTAGACACTTATTTGCCCATGTCTTCTTGGATACATTTTTAACTATACATATATTAGAAATAAAGACACATATCTCATCAGCAGAAGATTGCGGTCGCGTGAGTTATAGTTGCCTGCACTAACTATAACGGGGGAATTTCATTGGTTTTTATCAGTAAAATTTCCGCTAACTATAACATGTGTGAAACCTATGGTTTTTTCAGTGAATTTGCAAGGTTTTTTAAATGCTAATTCCTAACTATAACGTGTGTGAAACCTATGTTTTTTTCAGTGAATTTGTACGTTTTTTTAAATGCTAAGTTACTTTACGCCATTCGTGGCGTGCGCGCCCACTTAACGCAGTTCGTTCCGCTTCGCGCACCGCGCGCCCACTTTACGCAGTTAGTGCCGTGCACGCACGGTGGGCACACGGTGCGCTACGCGCACCGCGTGCCCACGTTACGCTAGATGGGCCATGTACGCACGATGCGCTTCGCGCACCATGCGCACATGGAGGACATATGATGCACTTCGTTTTGAAAGGTTATATTTAAATTTTTCGTATATTTTATAAGCCATGCACAACCATTTGCACACGGGGTGGAGAGAGTGTGGATAATTTTTTCTTTTTATTATTTTATTTTTAAATATTTTAGTTTATCTCTAAAGCAATAAGCCATGCACAATTAGTGCCCTTCGGGCACCAATTGCACACGGGGTGGAGAGAGTGTGGATAATTTTTTATTTTTTTTTATTTTTTACCGTACGCGTACGGTAAGCGTAATCGGCGAAATTACCGAAAAAATAAAAATTCCGTTTTTGGCCTTGGGGGATCTTTGGGGACTCCCTCAACATGGCTATGTGTGTGGGAGCTGTCTAAACAGCCCCTTTACATGTTTTTGGGCTTTATATTTTAAAAATCACTCTCAGTGCGAGAGAGAAAATGGCGGCCGCCGCTTCCTGGTTTCGGCCGATTCGAATGTTTACTTAGATCTAAGAGCCAATCAGAATCGTGCTCGCGCACGCCACCGTACGCGTACGGTAAGCGTACCGTAAGCGCACCGTAAGCTGGCTCAGATATATATATTGATTTAAAGGCTATTTTCTCAGAATCTACTGAACAGATTTACACCAAACCTACAAAAGGCACTTCCTTGACCTGAGGACTACCTCTCTGCCAAATTTCTAGTAATTCTGTTCAGCCGTTCGGGCTGTAGCCCTGTCTAAAGGTCCTATGGAAAAATGCATGGGAAAAACGCGTTTTGGGACCCCCATTTTATCTCAGCCCCCGCTTGACGAATCCCCCCGAGACTTTCAGGGTAGGAGCGGAGCGTAGCGCCCCACCTATTTTGAAAGATTTGCGAGGATTCGTCGACCGGCGCCAAAGTTATTCAAACTTGAATGTTGCGGATTTCCTTTGGAAACGTGGTCCTAACTATAACTACCTACTGGCGACCGCCAGTAGGTAATATATATATATATATGCCAAGGTGTATTGAAGAATGAATGGGTGTATGAGTGTCTGTATGGATGATTTAGTAGCTACGTGACTGACTGCATAAGTGAGTTATGGAACATGCATGGGTTGGTGAATAGCTATAAAAGTGTCTATATGGGTTACTGATTGATTGTCTGAGGATCTGTATGGGTGCCTAAGTGTCTGTGTTGTGACTCTGTGCATATATGTGTGAGTGGGGGATTCACTGGATGTATGGGTTCAAGAGTGTAACTGTGAAGGGCTGTATGGGTGGGTGAGTGTGTCTATGGGTGTGCTGGTGAGTGTTTAGATGTCTCAGTGGTACATGTGTGAGTAACTACACATGTGAAAAGCAGTATATGTGAGTGTTGGACTATATAAATGACTATATGTGAGAGTGAGTGATTGTGAGAGTTGCTGTATGGATGAGTGTGTGCTTGTCTCAGTGATTGTAGAGTAGGTATGTGTTAGTATCTGTATGAATAAGTGAGGTGGTGTTTAAACAATTGTGTATGTGAGTAAATTGGGGGTGATTGATTCTTTGCATGACTGACTATGTCTGTAAGTAACTCTATGGGTGAGTGGTGATGTGTGAGTGTCTGTATAGGTGTATGAGTGCATATGATAGTACTGTATTGATGAGTGACTGCATGTATGAGTGACTGTATGGGTGAATGAGTAGATATGAGTAGACCTAGGAAGAAGTGAGTGGGTATGTAATAACTGGTATTGGTGTGTCTTTGGTTCCAAAAATGGTAGTCTGTATTCTGGAGTGGGTGTATCAAAGGTTATATTAGGGTGTGAGGAGGTGCATCCGATTATCACCTGGATGATGTCATCAGTGATGTTATCAGTGATGTCATGGACCATGTCATGAATGATGTAATATGTGACGTCATCAGCAGTGCATTGCGGGGGCACGAGTTATAGTTACCTCAACTAACTATAACGGACGAATTTCTCTTGTTTTGTACGAGAGGAACGTCCAACTAACTATAATGTCTCTGAAAGCTGTGTTTTTGTCAGTGAATTTCAAAGTTTTTTTAATACTAATTTCTAACTATAACGTCCGTGAAGCCTATGGTTTTTTCAGGGAATTTCTAAGGTTTTTGAAATGCTAATTTCTAACTATGCCTACATAGGTAGGACATATGTAGAAAGATGAAGAAAGGTGCAGAAAGAAGCAAGAGAAATGCAGAAAGAGGCAACAGAAGTCCAGAAAGACAAAGAAAGGTTTAGAAAGAATCAAGAGATATGCTGAAAGAACTAACAGAGGTGCACAAAGAGGCCTTGTTGCAAAGTTATCCTGTGGCCCCAACGTTTTGCTGACTGGTAGCCAGAGCCAGTGCTATGCTAAAAGACACTTAGAATACTGTGAAAATATTTACATACACTAGGGTACACTTTGGGTTGGGGTACCCCTGTTATTGGCATGACCCGCCCTGTAAGGCCATAATACATAATAGGGCAGGGGGGTTAAAACTACCTTTAAGTAAGATGAGCGGAAAGAAGCAAGAGAAGTCAGAAAGAACCAACAGAGGTGAAGAAAGAGTCAAGAAGGGTGCACAAAGAGGTGGAAGAGGTGCACAAAGAGGCAAAAGAGGTACAGAAAGGGGCAGGAGGGGTGCAGAAAGAAGGAGAAGTCCAGAAAGGCAAGAGAATTGCTTAAAGAAGCAACAGAGGTGTAGAAAGAAGCAAGAGAAGTGTAGAGTGAGACAAGTAAGGTGAAGAAAGAAGCAAGATCAGTACAGAAAGACCCAACAGAGGTGCAAAAAGAGGAAAGAGGGGTGCAGAAAAAGGTAGAAGATGTGGACAAAAAGTCAATAGAGATACAGAAAGAAGCAGGAGAGGTGTAGAAAGAAGGAAGAGATATGCAAAAAGAAGCAACAGAGGTGCTGAAAGAGGTGCAAAGGGTGCAGAAAGAGCAACAGAAGTGCAGAAAGAACCAACTGAGGTACAGAAAGAGGCAAAGGAGGTACAGAAACAGCCAGGAAAGATGCAGAGAGAGGGAACAGGAGTGCATAAAGAGGCAAGAGAGGTGTAGAAAGAGAAAAGAGGGGTGCATAAAGAGGCAAGAGGGTCGCAGAAAGAAGCAAGTGAGGTGCAGAACGAGGCAACCGAGGTACACAAAGTTGCAAGAGAGGTGCAGAAACAAGCAATAGAAGTGCAGAAAGAGGCAAGTGTGAAGCAGAAAGAGGCAAGAGAGGTGCAGGAAATAGCAAGAGAACAGCAAAAAGAGGCAAGGGGGTGCAGAAAAAGGTAGGAGATGTGCACAAAGAGGCAGGAAAGGTACAGAAAGAGGCAGGAGAGGTGCAGAAAGAAGAGAAGTGCTGAAAGAAGCCTCAGAGGTGCTGAAAGAGGTGCGACGGGTGCAGAAAGAGCAAGAGCAGTGCAGAAAGAACCAACAGTGGTACAGAAAGAGGCAAGAGAGGTGCAGAAACAGGCATGAAAGGTGCAGAAAGAAAAAAGAGGGGTGCAGAAAGCGGCAAGAGGGTTGCAGAAAGAAGCAAGTGAGGTGCAAAAAGAGGCAACAGGGGTGCAGAAAATGGTAAGAGAACAGCAGAAAGAAGCATGAGAGGTGCAGAAAGAAGCAAGAGAAGTGCAGAAAGAAGCAAGGAAGGTGCAGAAAGAGGAAAAACAAGTTCAGAAAGAGACAACAGGGGTGCAGAAAGGGACAACAGAGGTGCAGAAAGAAGCAAGAGAGGTGCAAAAAGAGTCAATAGAAGTGCAGAAAGATGCAACAGAGGTGCATAAAGGGGCAATAGGGGTGCAGAAAGAGGAGAAAGACGTGCAGAAAGAAGCAAATGAGGTGCACAAAGAGGCAAGAGGGATGCAGAAAGAGCCAAGAGCTATGCAGAAAGAACCAAGAGATGTAATATGTGGAAAGAGAGGTACAGAAAGAGGCAGGAGATATGCAGAAAAAGGGATGAAGGGTGCAGAAAGAAGAAAGAGAAGTGCAGAAAGAGGCAAGTGAGGTGCAGAAGGAGGCAAGAGAAATACAGAAAGAGGCATGAGAATTGCAGAAACAGGCAAGAGAGGTGTAGAAAGAGTGCAGAGGGGTACAGAAAGAGGCAAGTGGGATGCAGAAATATGCTACAGAGGTGCAAAAAGAAGGAAGAACAGTGCTAGAGGCAAGAGGGCTACAGAAAGAGGCAAGAAAAGTACAGAAAGAAGCAAAAGAGGTACAGAAAGAGGCAGGAGAACTGCAGAAAAAGGTAAGAGAGGTTCAGAAAGAGGCAGGAGAGGTGCACAACGAGGCAAAGGGGTACAGAAAGAGGCAAGAGGGGTTCAAAAAGAAGCAAGAGAAGTGCAGAAGAAGCAACAGAGGTGCTTAAAGAGGCAAGAGGGGTGCAGAAACATGCAAGAAAGGTACAGAAAGAGGGAACAGGGGTACAGAAAGAGGTAAGAGGAATACAGAAATTTACAAGAGAGGTGCAGAAAGAAGCAAACACAGTGAAGAAATAAGCAAAAGAAGTACAGAAAGAAGTTAGAGAAGTGCAAAAAGAAGCAAGAGAGGTGGAGAAATAGGGAAGAGGGGTTCAGAAAGAGGCACGAGGGATGCGGAAATTTGCAAAAGAAGTGCAGATAGAAGCAAGTGCAGTGCAGATAGAACTAACAGAGGTACAAAAAGAGGCAAGAGGGGTGCAGAAAGAGGTAGGAGAGATGCACAAAGAGGCAAGAGAGGTACAGAAAGAAGCCGGAGGGGTGCAGAAGGAAGGAAGAGAAGTGCAGAAGGAAGCAACAGGGTTGCTGGAAGAGGCACAAAGGGTGCATAAAGAAGCAAGAAAAGTGCAGAAAATCGCAACAGAGGTATAGAAAGAGGCAACAGATGTGCAAAAACAGGCAGGAAAGGTACAGAAAGAGGGAACAGATGTGCAGAAAGAGGTAAGAGAGGTGAAGAAAGAGGGAAGGGGGTGCAGAAAGAGGCAAGAGGAGTGCAGAAAAAAGCAAGTGAAGTGGAGAAAGAGGCAACAGAGGTGCAGAAAGAGGCAAGAGAGCTGCAGAAACAAGCACGAGAAGAGCAGAAAGAGGCAAGAGAAATGTAAATGTAAATTGATACTTGTATAGCGCACTACTCACCCGCAAGGGTCTCAAGGCGCTTGTACGAATACCGCTGTGGAACCCATCCTGGCTTTCCCTGTGAGGCGTCCACTCCTGGGCACCCCCAAGGTGGAAGCCAGGCATCCTTAGCGTTGTGGGGGCCGTTGTGGAGATTAAGCAAGCTATTGCCCAGAGTTGCAGAGTGGGACTCCATGATTGGAATGGCACCGAGGCGAGAAGTATCAGGTCCGTGGAATTTTTGAGCCCAAGACCCGCCGAGGTGGGGAATTGAACCCTGGTCCCGGGCTAGACCTCTGCATCAGGGTCTGCCGCTCTAATCATTGAGCCACACTTCTCCATGCTGAAAGAAGCAACAGAGGTGGAGAAAGAATCAAGAAAAGTGCAGAAAGAGCCAAGTGAGGTGCATAAAGAAGCAAGAGCAGTGCAGAAAGAACCAAAAGAGGCGCAAAAAGAGGCAAGAGGAGTGCTGAGAAAGGTAGGGGAGGTGCAAAAAGAAGCAAGACAGGTACAGAAAGAGGCAGAAGGGGTGCAGAAAGAAGGAAGAGATGTGTAGAAAGAAGTAACAGAGGTGCTGAAAGAGGCGTGAAGGGTGCAGCAAGAGAAGTACAGAAAGAAGCAACAGAGGTACAGAAAGTGGAAAGAGAGGTGCTGAAACAGGCAGGAAAGGTGCAAAAAGAGTGTACAGGGGTGCAGAAAGAGGTAAGAGAGGGGCAGAAAGACGGGAGAAGAGTGCAGAAAGGGGCAAGAGGGGTGCAGAAACAAGCAAGTGGGGTGCAGAAAGAGCCAACAAGTAAGAGAAGTGCTGAGAGAGGCAAGAGAATTGCTGAAAGGAGCAACAGAGGTATAGAAAGAAACAAGATAAGTGCAGAAAGAGGCAAGTGAGGCACAGAAAGAGGCAAGACAGGTGCATAAAATGACAGGAGAACTGCAGAAAGAGGCAAAAGGGATGCAAAAAAGGGAAGAAGGGTGCAGAAAGAAGCAAGAGAGGTACAGAAAGAAGCTAGCGAAGTGCAGAAAGAAGCAAGAATGGTACAGAAAGAGACAAGACAAGTGCAGAAAGAGCCAACAAGGGTGCAGAAAGAAGGGAGAGGGGCAGAAAGAGGCAAAAAAGTGCAGAAAGAAGCAAGAGAGGTACAGAAATTGGCAAGAGAGGTGAAGTAACAGGGAGGAAGGGGCAAAAAGAGGCAAGATGGGTACAGAAAGGAGCAAGAGAGACAGAAAGAAGCAAGAGAAGTGCAGAAAGAAGCAACAGGGTGCAGAAAGAGGCTAGATAGGTGCAGAGAGAGGGACGAGGAGTGCTGAAAGACACAAGAGGGATGCATACATTTGCAACAGAGGTACTGAAAGAAGCAAGAGCAGTGCATAATTAACCAACAGAGGTGCAGGATGAGGCAAGAAAGGTACAGAAAAATGCAAGACAAGTACAGAAAGAAGCAAAAGAGCTGCAGAAAGAGGCAAGAGGACATCAGAAAAGGGCAAGAGAGGTGCAGAAAGAGGAAGGAGAGGTGCAGAAAGAAGCAACAGAGATACAGATAGAGGCAACAGAGGTGCAGAAACAGGCAGGAAAGGTGCAGAAAGAGGCAAGTGATGTTCAGAGAGAAACAAGAGCAGTGCATAAAGAACCAACAGAGGTGCAAAAAGAGGTAAGAGGGGTACAGACAAAGGTAGGAGAGGTGCACAGAGGAAAGACAGGTACAGAAAGAGGCAGGAGGGGTACAGAAAGAAGGAAGAGAAGTGCAGAAAGAAGCAACAGAGGTGCTGAAAGAGGTGCGAATGATGCAGAAAGAGCAAGAGAATTGCAGAAAGAAGCAACAGAGGTACAGAAAGAGGCAAGAGAAGTGCAGAAACAGGCTGGAAAGGTGCAGGAAGAGGGAACAAGGGTGCAGAAAGAGGCAAGAGAGGTGCAGAAAGAAAAAAAGAGGTGCAGAAAGAAGCAACTGAGGTGCAGAAACAACAAGAGTAGTACCGAAAGAGGCAAAAGAATTGGTGAAAGAAGCAAGAGAAGTGCAGAAAGAAGCAACAGTGACCAGAAAGAGGCTAGAGGGGTGCAGAAAGAGGGAAGAGGGTGCTGAAAGAGGCATGAGGGATGCATACATTTGCAACAGAGGTGCAGAAAGAGGCAAGAGAAGTGCAGGAAAGGTGCAAAAAGAGGGAACAGGCGTGCAGAAAGAGGCAAGAGGGAAACAGAAATTTGCAAAAGAGGTGCAGAAAGAAGCAAGAGCAGTGCAGATGGAACCAGGGGTGCAGAAAGAGGCAAGAGGGGTAGAGAAAGAAGCAAGAGAACTGCAGAAAGAAGCAAAATAGGTGCAGAATGAGGCAAGAGAACTGCAGAAAAAGGCAAGAGCGGTGCAGAAAGAGGAAGAAGAAATGCACAGTGACGCAAGAAGTGTACAGAAAGAGGTAAGAGTGGTATAGAAGGAAGCAAGAGAAGTATAGAAAGCAGCAACAGAAGTTCTGCAAGAGGGCTGCAGAAAGAGGCAGGAGAAGTGCTGAAATAGACAGGAAAGGTGCAGAAAGAGGGAACAAGGGTGCAGAAAGAGGCAAGAGGGTGCAGAAAGAAGGAAGAGAAGTGCAGAAAGCAGCAACAGAGTTAAAGAAAGAGGGAATAGTGGTACAGAAAGAGGCAAGAGAGATGCAGTAAGAAGCAAGTGAGGTTCAGAAAGAGACAAGGGAGGTGCAGAAAGAAGAGAGTGAGGTTCAGAATTTGGCAAGAGAAGAGCAGAAAGTGGCAAGTGAGGTGCAGAAAGAGGCAAGAGAGGTATAGAAAGAGGCAGAGGCAAGATATGTGTAGAGAAAGAGGCAAGAGAAGTGCAGGAAGAGGAACTTGAGGTATAGAAAGAGGCAAGAGAGGTACAGAAAGAGGCTCGAGAAGAGCAGAAAGAGGCAAGAGAAGTGCAGAAAGAGGCAAGAGAGGTGCAGAAGGAAGAGATTGAGGTGCAGAAAGAGGTAAGTGAGGTGCAGAAAGAGAGAAAAGAGGTACAGAAAGAGGCATGGGAAGTGCAGAAACAAGCAAGAGAAATGCACAAAGAGGCAAAGAGGAGCAGCAAGAGGCAAGAGAGGTGTAGAAAGAAGCAAGAGAAGTGCATAAAGAGGCAAGTGAGGTGCATAAAGAGGCAAGTGAGGTAGAGAAAGGGGCAATAGAAGTGCAGAGAGTAGAAGTGCAGAAAGAGGCAAGTGAAGTTCAGAAAGAAGACAGTGAGGTGTAGAAAGAGGAAGAAAGGTACGGAAAGAAGCAAAAGAAATGCAGAAAAAGGCAAGAGAGGCACAGACATAACAGAGGTTTGTGCACCATTAGTACCAATTTAACACCCACATTTAGCAATAAGTAACAAATTACCACTACAGCTTTGCAAAGGGCTTCCTCCATGCTTTAACACGTGATGCTGCATTTTTGGGACTATTTAGGCCGTTTGAGCTAGAAAAAAGGCTTTTGATGTTCAAATCTGCAGATTAGGCAGCAGATGATGGAATATTTGGCAAATGCGGAAAAATGTTAATTATGTGAAAATTGGTGCAGCCAAACAGTCACATAATTACAGGGGCCCTGCTCATACCTGACTAGGTTTAGAAGTGCTCCACATTGGTTCCTTTTTTTGATGTCTCATTGAATTTATAGTTTATCTGCCATAGAAACGAGGAAGACTAAACCTGAGGTTACCACTCCACAACACAGACTTCACTGCTGCTCGAAGGATGAAGTCCACTTGTGTCCTGAGGCTCTCAGGACACAAGAGAACCTCATCACCCCACCAGCAGTGCACCAAGAGGCGCATTTACAGAGCGGTATAAAAAGGGGCTAGGCCTCAGACCACCTCTCAGCAGTCCCACTGTGTGGGGCTTACTGGAGGAACCTGGTGGGCTAGTTAGCATCCAGGGACCCTCAGGAATCAAGAAGAGTTAACCCCTTCGCTGCTAGGCCTTTTGCCCCCGTGTGCTAAGCCTTTTTTGGGCTATTTGGGCAAGTGCATGCTTAGGCCCCTGTAACTTTTTGACCACATAAGGAATCCACGGCACATTTGCATCCTTTTCTTGCAACATCATGGGGATTCTAAAGGTACCCAGGGTTTGTGGATTCCCCTGGAGGGGTCCCAGAAATTAGTCAAAATACAGCAAAAATTGTTTTTTTTTTGGAAAAATTGGAAAAACGAGCTGCAAACGAAAGCGTCTGGGTTTTTCTCTGCAAATGGTATCAAAAAAGGGTTTGTGGGGCTGAAATCACCATTGTTGCAGCTTTTAGGGAATGACGACGTTTGTCAGAAAACCAACATTTTTTACACAGTTTTGGCATTTTTCTGGGACATAGCCTATTTTTGCTATTTTTTGTGCTTTCAACCTCCTTCCAGTTAATGGTAGAAATGGGTCTAAAAGCAATGATGGATCCTGGAAAGCTAAACATTTTTGAAAAGTAGACAAAATTCTGAATTTAGCAAGGGGTCATTTGTGTAGATCCATCAAGGTTTCTTTATAGAAACTAACAGTTAAATATAGGAAAAAATGAAAATTAGTTGAAAAAAACAGCCTTTTGGATCAACGTTTTTACCTGTAACTTCTTCTACTTATGACAGCTCTTTGAAAGCAATATACCGTTACATCCGCTGGACCTTCTTGGTTGTGGGGATATATTGGACTTGTAGTTTCACCAATAACCCGATGAACCCAGAGTCAAAAACTGAGCAGCAATTTGCAATGGTTTCTTATTATTTTCCGGGTATGTAGCAATCATTGTGGGAAAATGTATACATGGAAAAATCGGTATGAAAGACACCTATGTATTTCTGAAATGGGAACAGATTATAGAGTTCAGAAACAGTACATATTTGCACATTTTGGAAATTGGGAATACTCATACTAGCATGAGAATTATCGGTCATTTTTCAAAATGACTTCTTTTTTACATAAAGTCTTTCATTTGGAGGGCAGAAATGCATCAAAACTCAATAGGTAATAACAGTTGCTTTACAAATATGAATTACCCCAAGTCTCCCAATAAAAATGGTACCTCACTTGTGTGGGTAGGCATAGTGCCCACGACAGGAAATGGCTCAAAACACAATTTGAACACCACATTTTCACAATGAAAATGTACCCTTTTTTTGGAAAATGGGTATAGGTGTAGTTTTTTAACACTAACTCTGGCGGCACCTAGTGAAATGCTGCAAACCTATACATTTTTTTAAACTATACACCCAGGGGAATTCAGGATGGGGTGACTTGACTGCCTCCCACCAGGGTCTGTTACCCAGAATCCCTTGCAAACCTAAAAAATTGTCCAAAAAAACACACTTTCCCCACATTTTTGTGGTGGAAAGTTCTGGAATCTGCGTGGATCCACAAATTTCCACCTAGCCCGCGTTCCCCAAAGTCATACGAGAAAAATGGTACCTCACTTGTGCAGGTCGGCCTAGTGCCCGCGACAGGAAATGGCGCAAAACGCAACGTGGTCACACCTCAATTTTACAGTGAAAAAATGACCCTTTTTTGGTAAAGTGCCTGCAAACCTATACATTTTTTAAAACTAGACACCCAGGGGAATCCAGGATGGGGTGAATTGACTGCATGCCACCAGAGTCTGTTACCCAGAATCCCTTGCAAACATAAAAAATTATCACAAAAAATATTTTCTCCACATTTCTGTGGTGGAAAGGTCCGGAATCTGCGTGGATCCACAAATTTCCACCTAGCCCGCGTTCCCCAAAGTCATACGAGAAAAATGGTACCTCACTTGTGCAGGTCGGCCTAGTGCCCGCGACAGGAAATGGCGCAAAACGCAACGTGGTCACACCTCAATTTTGCAGTGAAAAAATGACCCTTTTTTGGTAAAGTGCCTAGCAAACCTATACATTTTTTTAAACTAGACACCCAGGGGAATCCAGGATGGGGTGAATTGACTGCATGCCACCAGAGTCTGTTACCCAGAATCCCTTGCAAACATAAAAAATTATCAAAAAAACATATTTTCTCCACATTTCTGTGGTGGAAAGGTCCGGAATCTGCGTGGATCCACAAATTTCCACCCACCCCGTGTTCCCCAAAGACTTACGAGAAAAATGGTACCTCACTTGTGCGGGTCGGACTAGTGCCCGCTAAAGGAAACGGCGCAAAACGCAACGTGTTCACACCTCAATTTCACAGTGAAAATTGACCCTTTTTCGGCAACGTGCCTATCTGTAGTTTTTAAACCCTAGCTCTGCGGGCACCTTGGGAAACCTAGCAAACCTATACATTTTTGATAACTAGACACCCAGGGGAATTCAGGATGGGGTGACTTGACTGCCTTCCTAGAGGCCTGTTACCCAGAATCCCTTGCAAACCTAATAAATTGTCCAAAAAACACCCAGGGGAATCTAGGATGGGGTGACTTGACTGCCTCCCACCAGGGTCTGTTACCCAGAATCCCTTGCAAACCTAATTTTTTTTTTTTAAAAAAACACATTTTCCCCACATTTCTGTGGTGGAAAGATCCGGAATCTGCGTAGATCCACAAATTTCCACCCACCCCGCATTCCCCAAAGTCTTACGAGAAAAACGGTACCTCAATTGTGCATTTCGGCCTAGTTCCCGCAACAGTAAACGGCGCAAAACACAACGTGGTCACACCTCAATTTTGCAGTGAAAAATGACCCTTTTTTGGCAAATTACCTAGCTGTAGTTTTTGAACCCTAGCTCTGCGGGCACCTTGGGAAACCTAGCAAAGCTATACATGTTTGAAAACTAGAAACCCAGGGGAATCCAGCATGGGGTAACTTGACTACCTCCCACCCGGGTCTGTTACCCAGAATCCCTTCCAAACCTAAAAAATTGACCAAAAAAACACATTTTCCCCACATTTCTGTGGTGGAAAGTTCCAGATTCTGTGTGGATCCTCAAATTTCCACCCACCCCGTGTTTCCCAAAGTCTTACGAGAAAAATGGTACCTCACTTGTGCGGGTCGGCCTAGTGCCCGCGACAGGAAACGGTGCAAAACGCAACGCGGTCACACCTCAATTTTGCAGTAAAAAATCACCCTTTTTGGCAAAGTGCGTAGCTGTAGTTTTTGAACCCTAGCTCTGCGGGCACCTTGGGAAACCTAGCAAAGCTATACATGTTTGAAAACTAGAAACCCAGGGGAGTCCAGCATGGGGTGACTTTACTACCTCCCACCCGGGTCTGTTACCCAGAATCCCTTGCAAACCTAAAAAATTGTCAAAAAAAACATCTTTTCTCCACATTTCTGTGGTGGAAAGATCCGGAATCTGCGTGGATCCACAAATTTCCACCCACCCCACGTTCCCCAAAGTCTTATGAGAAAAACAGTACCTCACTTGTGTGGGTCGGCCTAGTGCCCGCAACAGGAAACGGCGGAAAACGCAACGTGGTCACACCACAATATCTCAGTGAAAAATGACCCTTTTTTTTGCAAAGTGCCTAGCTCTAGTTTTTGAACCCTAGCTCTGCGGGCACCTTGGGAAACCTAGCAAACCTATACATTTTTTTAAACTGGACACGCAGGGGAATCCAGGATGGGGTGACTTGACTGCCTCCCATCAGGGTCTGTTACCCAGAATCTCTTGCAATCCTAAAAAATTATCCAAAAAAACACATTTTCCCCACATTTCTGTGGTGGAAAGTTCTGGAATCTGCGTGGATAACCAAATTTCAACCCAACCCGCATTCCCTAAAGTTTTACGAGAAAAATGATAACTCACTTGTGCAGGTCGGCCTAGTGCTCGCAACAGGAAACGGCGCAAAACGCAACGTGGTCACACCTCAATTTCGCAGTGAAAAATTACCCTTTTTTGGCAAAGTGCCTAGCTGTAGTTTTTGAACCCTAGCTCTGTGGGCACCTTGGAAAACCTAGCAAAGCTATACATGTTTGAAAACTAGAAACCCAGGGGAATCCAGCATGGGGTAACTTGACTACCTCCCACCCGGGTCTGTTACCCAGAATCCCTGGTTAGTAATGGATTTGAGACCAAACTATTGGCCTATGCTGATGATCTTGCAATATTAACCCCTGAACCAGGCCGGGCTATGAATAGTATAAAAGAGATCGCTAATGAATTTGTGCGAGGCTCCGGATATTTGTTAAATGATAGTAAGACACAGATAGTATGTACGAGTAATATTATAATGAACGACGAAAGACAAATCGATTCTGCAGTATATTTGGGGGTTAGAGTGAGCCCAGTACCGGAAGCTATTATTAAAGATAATTTTGATCCGCTATTAGCAAATATGACGTTGGATTTAAAAAGAATAGACGCTTTACATCTGACAATAATAGGTAGAGTCAATGTATTGAAGATGACTATGCTCCCAAAATTACTCTACCTCTTTCGATCTATCCCCTATATGATTGATGAAGGTTTAATGAAATTAATAGAGGCAACATTTATGAACTTTATCTGGCAGTACGGTAAAATAAGACGATCTATGAAATATCTCTCGCAGCCGCAGGAAAAGGGGGGACTTGCTATGCCTAACATCAGATTCTACCATTATTCGTGTCTAATTAGTCAAATGGCAATACTATTTGAATCGACCAAACATCATACAGACAACTTATATGGTAGCTCAGAATTACCATCTATATATGAATTAATGTTGGGCAGGGAAGCTAAAGGATTCCTGTTACGGAGAACGGATAAAAGATATTATAAAAAATCACGATATAAATTGATGGATAGTGCCTGGAAGGTCTGGAATCGGTTCTATAGCTTAATAGGAATACCTAAAACAAATTATTATACCCCCCTTTGGAATTCAAGTTCTTTTCCCCAACTCAGCTATGATAGAATGGGGAAAGTTTGGGAACAACAAGGAGTGACAAGAATAGGGGATATCTGGGAAGGTGGGCAAATGTTAGACTTCGGCATTATTCAACAGAAATTTGGTATACAAGATAATCAAGGCTTTAAATATTTACAAATACGCAATACTTTAATGGGTATCAGACCAAGGATATGTCCAGGCGGTAGAATCAAGGAGTTTGACTATATTTTAGGTGGGGGGATTAAAATTAAAGTGGTATATAACACCCTGTTATTAAGTTTACAAGATGACATTGAAAAGGTTGAGGCTTCCTGGATGCAGAAACTAGATGATCCGGATGTTGATGTGGACAAAGCATTGCAAATGGCAGGGAAAATCTTTCGCTCCACAAATTTAAAGTCACAACACTACAAAACCATATTTAACTTATATTATACACCCTCCAAACTATACGAGTGGAATAAAAGGGAAGATGATAAATGCCCAAGGTGTGTGGAGGGACCCGCCAATTTGATACACATGTTTTATCAATGTAATAAATTGAGTATAATTTATGAAGAGATTGAAAAGTTTTTGGAGGGGCTGCTAGGTAGAAAGATCAACCTATCCCCAACCCTAATGATAACAGGTATTGACAGTAACCTGGGGCTGAAGACGGAGGAGAAAGCCTTTGTGTTTTTATGTCTGGCTGTCTTGCGCCTAATGTTAGCAGGAAGTTGGAAAGACGCCCTGGCCCCTACGTTTCAACTGTGGTTATCTAGACTACTTGGGATACATAATATTGAAGCTGCTCTATACAGTCGTAGGGGAAGGAAGATGAGGGAGTTGGGGTTAGAAATATGGGCTCCTCTGAAGAGGTGGAGGAACTCCCAATGGTAGGGCAGAGCTGCATACAGATGGTATTTAGATCTCTCTAAATGTTAGTTTAACATTTATGAACTAACTGCCTTCGTAATATATATATTCTTGTACTTTATATTTAATTGAATCACGAAACACCTGATTATATATTATGTATTATTTATGACCTTCAATGTAAAAATCAAGTTATGACAGATTGTCTATTATATAAATGTATATATTGTTATCAAACCAGGTATTTAATAATAATAAAAAAAAAAAAAAAAAATACTCACTAATGAGTGCATCAGTATACTCTGTGATGATTAGCACATCATATCAGCCCACCTAAAAGTTATTATGCAAAGGGAGCGCTAAGAAGAAAATACTTAGGCTGAATGGGGGTCTAAAGGCAGCAGAGATTGAGTTCCACCACTTAGTAGCTGTATTTAAGATAGTGAAGCATACATCTGGCCCGTGCGCTCTTGATGAAATACTACTTTGGATGGTTCTCATCAGATCCTGTTTCATTATACAGACTGTTCTGAACTTTGCAGTTTGGTATTTAATGTATTTGTTTCTGTAAGCCACCATTTACTTTGGGTATATAATTTAGATGACGGGGCCCCCACTTTGATTCAACTGTGGGATAAGGGTTAAGATTGAATACAGAAGATTGAAGACACGAGCGCCCCTCAACAACCATTTGGTAATCCTCCACAAACTTCAAATGGGGAATTTCACCTAACATAAGAGCATTCTGCAGCTCTCCGTTTTCAAAATATTCACCCCATTTGAGGTTTTTAATCACTACAATAATTGAAATCACCCTGAAATTTTAATTGCTAATCAGTATATTACAAAGCGATCCATTAGTATTACACTCAATTTAGAGCACATTTACTCTTAATCCACTACGGGTAGATTGAACAGTTATAAATTTGATTTGATTTTAACATTTATGCAACAACAATTGTACTTTCATTTTAGTGCCTAGACCCTATTACAAGGTGTAAAACAGAATGCTTATATGTGAAAGACGAAAATGTATCAGATAAAAATGTTTAGAAAATATCTTATTATTTTTCAATGCAGCTCATTAAATATTTTTTAGAAATTAGGGACTACCCATATGAAATCGGGGAAAAGTGCAATTATTTGTGCATTCATTTAGCACACTTCATCTACATAAAAAAATAGCATTGTCTGTTTTGTAAAATAGCTGCCCCACAATTTGTAAACTAAATAAATGTAATAAGATTTCCGATTACTTATGTAAGGAACAGGTTAGCTTTACAGACTGTTTTACTACACCTAACAAAATGTAAAAAAGTAGTGCAAGCAGTTAAAAATCAGGTAAGAAAAGAGAAACACAACATAGCAAAGGGTATGTTATAAATGAAAAGTATGTGACTATCTTAATGTGTTAAGAGAGTCCTCATCAGTGAGAATGGACAGGAAAAAAAAATTAACGGAACCAAGATTTACCAGTCACCAGTGCTATTAACGATCTGTGCAAATGGGAGTAGTTTAGGTTTCTTTTTAATTTTTTTATTCATGAGGCCCGATATCAAGAATATAGCAGTCTCATCTGTTCTTGAACAGGCTCGCGAAGAATGTGTCAATATAGCCTGTTTTATGAGACAACCGGGGCCACTTTTCCTAGAATTGCGACTTTCACCAACATGTTTGTTCCTTTTTATATTCCTACTAAAGTCCATAGGCATGTCTCCATTTAATCCTTTTTTATTTTCTCAATTGCAAAAATGGTTGGTGTTTACAAATGTGCTGTACAAGCATTTTCCAGTCATTCCTTTTATATCCAATTCTGACACAATGTGCCAGATTCTTCATACAGCTTACTCTGTGCCATGAGTGGGCTGTTGTTTATAACTGTGTTGTTGTTTACTGATAAAAAGTGTCTCTGCATTTGCTTGCCTTTGCACCTGGATGCGACCTATGTAAATTTAAGTACTACATCCAACTGTGTGGACGCTGTACGCTACATGTGCTTGTATTCATCATGTGGTCATTGACTGCTCAATATCATGCTAGAATTGAGGTGCAACCATGAAAACTGACACTATATTAAAAAAGTGTTTTATGAACACATGGCAAAAAAAAAAAAAAAAGGAAAACCTAGCAAACCTATACATTGTTGGAGACTTGACACCGAGGGGAATCCAGGATGGGGTGACTTGACTACCTCCCACCAGGGTCTGTTACCCAGAATCCTTTGCAAACCTAAAAAATTGTCCAAAAAAACACATTTTCCCCACATTTCTGTGGTGGAATGTTCCGAAATGTGCGTGGATCCACAAATTTCCACCCACCCCACGTTCCCCAAAGTCTTACGAGAAAAATGGTACCTCACTTGAAGTCCTGCTTGATGGGGAATGGCAGTGGGTCTCGGGTGGGGGTCCAGTGTCCGAATGGCAGGGTTTCTGACTTGGCGCTGTTGATCTTTGCTCCAGACGCTTTCCCGAAGTCGATACAAGTCCTCTCCAGTTCTTTCACCGATGGTCCGTCTGCGCAGAAAACTGATACGTCATCCATGAAGAGGGAGCACTTCACGTCTCCTCGTCCTCCGCTCCCTGGTACCTTCACTTCTCTGATGTTCTGGTTCTGACGGATGCGTTAGGCGAGGAGTTCGATCACACAGATGAACAGAAGGGGAGAGAGTGGGCAGCCCTGCCTCACCCCCGACAGGACAGGGAACGGGTCAGTTCCCCAGCAAAGTGCCTAGCTGTAGCTTTTGAATCATAGCTCTGCGGCCACCTTGGGAAACCTACCAAACGTATACATTTATGAAAACTAGACACCCGTGGGCTTCCTGCGAGGTATGGCTTGTGTGGCTCCCCCAATGTTTCCTTACCCAGAATCCCCTGCAAACCTCAATTTTAGCTGAAAAAATCAAATTTTTCACACATTTTTGTGTGGGAAAGTTATGGCATCACCGGGCTCACACAAATTTCCCACCACCCATCGTTCCCACAGGTCTCCCGGTAAAAATGGTGCCTCACTTGTGTGGGAGGCCCAAGTACCCGCGACAGGCAAAGGCCCAAAACGTAGTGATGAGACATCAAAATTGCCTATCTCAAAACCACCTGGTTTTGCAAGGGGGGTCACCTGGGTTTTTGGCACCGTGCTCGGCGGCCATATAGGGAAACCTACCAAACCCACACATTTCTGAAAACTAGACACCTGGGGGCTTCCAGTGAGGTATGGCTTGCATGGATCCCCCAACGTTTCCTTACCCAGAAACCCCTGCAAACTTCAATTTTTGCAGAAAAAATCACTTTTTTAACACATTTGTGTGTGGGAAAGTTGTGGCATCACCGGGCTCACTCAAATTTCCCACCACCCAGCGTTCCCCCAGGTCTCCCGGTAAAAATGGTGCCTCACTTGTGTGGGAGGCCCAAGTACCTGCTACAGGCAAGGGCACAAAACGTAGTGAGGCGACATCAAAATTGCCGATCTCAAAATCACCTGGTTTAGCAAGGGGGGTCACTTGGGTTTTTGGCCCGGTGCTCGGCGGCCATCTAGGGAAACCTACCAAACCCATAAATTTCTGGAAATTAGACACCCGGGGGCTTCCAGGGAGGTATGTCTTGCATGGATCCCCCAACGTTTCCTTACCCCGAAATCCCCTGCAAACCTCAATTTTAGTGTGGTAAAGTTGTGGCATCATCGGGCTCACTCAAATTTCCCACCACCCAGTGTTCCCCCGGGTCTCCCGGGAAAAAAAATGGTGCCTCACTTGTGTGGGAGGCCGAAGTACCGGCGACAGGCAAGGGCCCAAAACGTAGTGAGGCGACATCAAAATTGCCTATCTCAAAACCACCTGGTTTTGCAAGGAGGGTCACTTGGGTTTTTGTCCCGGTGCTCAGCGGCCATCTAGGGAAACCTACCAAACCCATACATTTCTGAAAACTAGACACCCTAGGGCTTCCAGGGAGGTATGGCTTGTGTGGATCCCTCAACGTTTCCTTACCGAGAATCCCCTGCAAACTTCAATTTTAGCTGAAAAAATCACATTTTTCACACATTTTTGCGTAGAAAGTTGTGGCATCACCGGGCTCACACAAATTTCCCACCACCCAGCATTCCCCTGGGTCTCCCGGAAACAATGGTGTCTCACTTGTGTGGGAGTCCCAAGTACCCGCGACAGGCAAGGTCCCAAAACGTAGTGAGGTGACATAAAAATTGCCTATCTCAAAACCACCTGGTTCTGCATGGGGGGACACTTGGGTTTTTGGCCCGGTGCTCGGCGGCCATCTAGGGAAACCTACCAAACCCATACATTTCTGGAAACTAGACACCCAGGGGCTTCCAGGGAGGTATGGCTTGCGTGGATCCCCCAAAGTTTCCTTACCCTTCATCCCCTGCAAACCTCAATTTTAGCTGAAAAAATCACCCTTTTCACACATTTTTGTGTGGGAAAGTTGTGGCATCACCGGACTCACTCAAATTTCCCACCACCTAGCGCGTTTCCCTGCGTCTCCCAGAAAAAATGGTGCCTCACTTGTGTGGGAGGCCCAAGTACCTGCGACAGGCAAGGGCCCAAAACGTAGTGAGGCAACATCAAAATTGCCTGTCTCAAAACCACCTGGTTTTGCAAGGGGGGTCACTTGGGTTTTTGGCCCGGTGCTCGGCAGCCATCTAGGGAAACCTAACAAACCCATACATTTCTGAAATCTAGACACCTGGGGGCTTCCAGGGAGGTATGTCTTGCGTGGAACCCCCAACGTTGCCTTACTAGGCTTGGGCGAAAATTTCGTTCCGTTCGCGGAAATTGCGATAATTTGCCATTTTTGCGTTCCGCGGACAGCGCGATAATGTCAAAAATTCCGGTTTGCGCAGCTTGCCGATAATTTGTTTCTTGCTCGCGCTGTAAAATAATACATTCTTGCGCGCGCGCGATCGCCTTACCTGAATCCCTGCGTTCGCCGACAAGTTTTCTTGATCCGGTCGCGTTCTCCATGAGATGTTGTATTGTTTTTAGCCATTTGCGGTGTCTCGCGACAGTTCGCGCCCGCAGTGACGTCATGCGTCGCGCGATCACGTCTTTCTTCTCGCGATCATGCACCGCGAGACAACTCAAAACAAGATGGCCGCACCCGCAAGCAACCACATCGGTAAGTTGGCGACCCGCAACCATGCAGAAAATCTCGCGAACATGCCGGAAAAAAACTTCTGCATCTTCGCGATATTTCCGCTTGTTTGTGATAATTTTAAACATTTTCGCGATAATTTGCGAAAGTTAATTTCGCAAATTCCGCCCACCCCTATTTCTTACCCAGAATCCCCTGCAAACCTCAATTTTAGCTGAAAAAAATCACTTTTTTCACACATTTTTGTGTGGGAAAGTTGTGGCATCACCGGGCTCACTCAAATATCCCACCACCCAGCATTCCCCTGCATCTCCCGGAAACAATGGTGCCTCATTTGTGTGGGAGGCCCAAGTACCCGCGACAGGCAAGGGCCCAAAACGTAGTGAGGCAACATCAAAATTGCCTGTCTCAAAACCACCTGGTTTTGCAAGGGGGTCACTTGGGTTTTTGGCCCGGTGCTCGGCGGCCATCTAGGGAAACCTACCAAACCCATATATTTCTGAAAGCTAGACACCCGGAGGCTTCCAGGGAGGTATGGCTTGCGTGGATCCCCCAACGTTTCCTTTCCCAGAATCCCCTGCAAACCTCAATTTTAGCTGAAAAAATCAAATTTTTCACACATTTTTGCGTAGAAAGTTGTGGCATCACCGGGCTCACACAAATTTCCCACCACCCAGCGTTCCCCCAGGTCTCCCGGTAAAAATGGTGCCTCACTTGTGTGGGAGGCCCAAGTACCCTTCAACAGGCAAGGGCCCAAAACGTAGTGAGGCGACATCAAAATTGCCTATCTCAAAACCACCTGGTTTTGCAAGGGGGGTCACTTGGGTTTTTGGCCCGGTGCTCGGCGGCCATCCAGGGAAACCTACCAAACCCATATATTTCTGAAAACTAGACACCTGGGGGCTTCCAGGGAGGTATGACTTGCGTGGATTCCCCAACATTTCCTTACCCAGAGTCCCCTGCATACCTCAATTTTAGCTGAAACAATCACATTTTTCACACATTTTTGTGTGGGAAAGTTGTGGCATCACCGGGCCCACACAGATTTCCCACCACCCAGTGTTCCCCCGGGTCTCCCGGTAAAAATGGTGCCTCACTTGTGTGGGAGGCCAAGGTACCTGCGACAGCTAACCCAACACCAGTCACACACCGCCAGCCAATCGCCAATCCACGCATACTGCCAGCCAATCGCCAATCCACGCACACCGCCAGCCAAGCACCAGTCCATGCACACCACCAGCCAAGCGCCAGTCCACACACACCACCAGCCAAGTGCCAGTCCACACACACCACCAGTCAAGTGCCAGTCCAGGCACACCACCAACCAAGCACCAGTCCACGCACACCGCCAGCCAAGCACCAGTCCACACACGCCGCCAGCCAAGCGCCAGTCCATGCACACCGCCAGCCAAGCGCCAGTCTACGCACACCACCAGCCAAGCGCCAGCCTACACACACCACCATCACATTTAGGATTGTTTTTAGACAAAAATAAAAACACAAACAAATTGAAAATAGATACAAATCTACTAACACAAAATCTGAAATTAAATACATTGCACTAATGCCAACCTTGAAACAGAATGACATTTTGTAAAGAATACAGACCAGGCAGTTCACTTTACAACTCATGCATGCTCCCAAAAATTATTTTGCGTGTGGTATGCGCTAAAACAACCAGGGACACACAGCCCAGGGTTAGAAAGACACTTGGGGCAGTACATACGAGTCTCGTTCCGCGTACCTCTTTGCCAACAGACTCTACATCTCCTAGTGGGAAAGTCTTTTGAGGATGTGGGAGGAATGAAATCAGGAAAGTGGCGATCTTTCAATCGAGCCACATCCTCCACGATTCCAACACTAGGAACACTTGCCTGTTCCACAACAACTAGGCTGCCTATCACAGATTGCTGAAACTGAACAAAAGTCAACTTTGATGCAGTAGAACACTCCTTGAACACAACAAAAGCATTGAAAGTTGCTAAATTAAAGAGATGGATGGCCAAATTCTTATACCAAACGTAAGCCTTATGCATAGCAGTGTAAGGTTCCAACCTCTAATCTACTCTATCAACACCACCCATGTGATTATTGTAGTCTAAAATGCACACAGGTTTGCGCACTTCAGAAATCTGACCCCAAACAGCCACAGGTGAAGTACTCTCATCATGGATGGTAGTCAGCATGTACACAAATTTCACAGCTAGTAGTTCATCACTACGCAGGGAACTGCACTATCCCCTCTGAAGTTTTCTGCAAACAAGCTCTTTTGGATAACTTTTACGGTTAGAGCGGATTGTGCCACAAGCAAAAGTGTCCTTTTTGAACAATTCCTTAAACAATTGCCCAGCAGTGTAGAAGTTATCAAGGTACAAATGGTGGCCTCTGTTAAACAGTCCTCTAGCAAGATCCCACACAATTTTCTCAGAAACTCCAAAAGTGGACGGACAACCAGGGGGGTCAATAGTGGAATCCCTACCAGTGTACACACAGAAATTAAAAACATATCCTGTCCTACTCTAGGACAACATATACAGCTTAATTCCATAGCGTGCCCTCTTGCTAGGGATGTACTGCCTAAACACCAAATGGCCCTTGAACAAGACCAAAGACTCATCAATAGATATTTCTTTCCCTGGAGTATAGATCTCCGAAAATCGATCTACAAAGTGATCAAGAACAGGCCGAATCTTAAAAAGACGGTCACAGTCAGGGTGATCTCGTGGCAACGCCAAAGAATTATCAACAAAATGCAGCATCCACAGCAAAAGCAAATACCGATCACGAGTCATAACTGCAGGAAATATGGCCGTTGCCATCAAGGGACTGGTAGACCAATATGAAGCCATGTACGGCTTCCTTATCAAACCCATCAATAAAGTCAAACCCAAAAACTTCTTCATCTCTTTCAAATTTGTGGGAGTCCACCGGGTAGCTCTAGAGTGGGGCCTAAGTTTGTCACTGTTGTCCCTCAAAAACTGTTCAGCATACAAATTAGTCTGCTCAACAATCTCACCCAAAAATACATCATCCATAAACAACTGAAAAAACTGTATAGGCAAAAAATGTTCACAATCCACTCTACACCCTGCATCACCACTAAAGGCAGGCAACACCGGCTACACCATGTTTGGATCATCCCAGAGTCCAGCACTTCCAGTAGGAAGCCTAGCAGCCTCAGGCTGCACTCCAGATGCCTCTTGCACCATTTGCACAGCAGTATCCTCCTCTAAAACAGACCCTTCATCCGCACTGAGAGTAGCTTCATCTGCACTGAGAGTACCTTCATCATCCAATGATTCCATGTGGAGAGAAAACTCACTGCCTGATTCTTCCCCTCTCCTCCTCTCCCTCAGTCTCATAATCCTGCTCAGAGGAAGATTCAAGAAGCATACCAACCACCTGCTGAGCAGTCATTCTACGGCTAGCCATACTGCTTATTAATAAAAGTAACTTGTCAAACAAGTCAACAACAAAAAACACTTTGTAAAATAAGTAATAAACAAAATGCACCTTTATCAGAAATACCTATATACTCGAAAACGATACCACTCACTTGCCAGAAGCAGATACATTCACCACCACCTACTCTGCACAGAGACAGTATGGATCAACAATATCCCACTAAAAAAGAAAGAAAAAAGAAAATTACACATAAGACAATGCAAAACACATCGCAAATAATTCCATGCACAAAACACTAACTAAGTAAGCTGCCATTATGACACCTTACAAAAATACTAATTTGGAGTCTATACAACAAAAATGTTTTTCTTACCAAAAAAATGCAACTACGCAAACTGCAGAATAAAAAGGAGAAAAAAACATTACAATCACATATGCAAATAATGTACCAGTCCACACACAATCCACCAGCCAAGCTAAGGGGTAGGTGGGCCTAAGAGTATAAATAAAATAGTCACCCCCATAAAACTGGAGCAACCCTTGCCTCTCCCAAACACAAAAATAAAAAAAATAAAAAAACCCATGTGGCTAATGGCTTCTGCCCCCCTCGAGGGCAGATGGGCCTAAATACATACTGCTATTCTGCCACCCAAAGAGGGCAGAAATGACCACAATCATCCTCCCATAAAAGGGAGCGACCCTTGTCCAAGGGGCCACTCAACAACAAAAAATCCCTGGTGGTCTAGTGGGCCCAATTTAAAAATAAACATGGCCATCTGGCCCCCTGCGGGGCAAACACAGCCACAAAGATTGACCCCAAAGGAGAGTGACCCTTGCCCAAGGGGTCACTCTCCACAAATAACACCCTGGTGGCCTAGTGGGCCCTACATTAAACAAGCATTTGCAATGCAATCGGTCTCGCCTTTGGGACCTTATATGTACTTAGCTATGCAGCACATTAGCCTGCGCCCTGAAACATTTGCTGTTCTTTGACATGGAGGGAAAGTAAGCACCAAACTGCGTGACACGCCAAGAATTGGAACACACAGGGAGAAATATTGCCTTTCAGTGGGAAATGGTATAGTCCAATGCTCTATGCTCTGTATTTAATAGAAAATGTGGGCCTGCGGTGGTCATATCGCTGACAATACAAGATTTAAAAAAAATGTTATTGTCTATAGGTGCTCATGGAGGACAATTTCTATGGACTGAAAACTAGAGAATGCTGAAGTGATTCTGGTATTTTACTGACCTCTGCTGGTCATTTTCAATCAAAAAAGTTAAATAGAGTCAGTTGATCAGAAAGAAAAGTCCTTAAGCGGAAGCAGACAAGTCCTAGGGCTGATCTCCAAAGCACACAAACCATAAAAACATATAAGTAAATACTAAAGAATATACAAGAGGTTGCAAATGCTCAACCTAAAAATTGTGAAATCTGCCCCCCCGTGGGGGCAGAAAGCAAAAATCATAAGCCCCCAAAGGGGAGTGACTCTTGCCCAAGGGGCCACTCCACACTAAACAATCCCTGGTGGTTCAGAGGGCATTTTTATAAAAGAAAATATGCCCCCCAGGGGGGTAGACAAAGCCTAAAACATAGCCCCCATGAGGGGAGTGACCCTTGCCTTAGGGGCCGCTCCCCCAAACAAAACGTACATCAAAACAAACAATCCAACAAAACCTAACATCATAGGCATACTAAAATGGCCCCCAAAGGGGAGTGACCCTTGCGGGGGAGGCAGGGGAAGGTCTTCCCCTGCCTTCCCCAGGAAAAAAAAAACAGATCGGCCGCCCACAGGGGGAGCGCCAATGCTTCCCTCGTGGGTGGGTTTCATGAAGCGCTGGGCTCGTCATGAGCACACGGCGACTGTGTGCCATGACGGGCCCAGCTCATCATGAGCACCGAAGGGGTTAATCCCTCATCCCAAAACGCGCCAGGGGATGCGTTTGCAGACTGGTGCAGGGAGGGGGCGGGGCCTCCGGCGAGATCCCAGCTTTTCTTTCTTTTTGCATTTTCTAGAAAGGGGGCTGTGTGGCCCCCTTCTTTTAGTACTCTTTGGGCCCTGGGAACCCCATCCCCCAGGGCCTGATAATTGTTTTTTTAAACGGGAAAGGGGCCGCGTGGCCCCCCTGCTGAGGCGGATTTTGGCCCCGGGGAACCCATCCCCCAGGACAGGGCCTCATTTATTTTATAATTTTTTAATTATTTGTTGGGAAGAGGGGGCGTTCCCTAGGCCATTTTCAGCCCCGGGGACCCCATCCCCTGGGGCATTGCCATTTCTTTTTATATATTTTTGGAAGTTGGGCCACGTGGCCCCCCTTCCCTGGGCCTCTCTTGGCGCCAAGGACCCCATCACCCAGGGCCTGGCCAGCCTTTCTTTATTTTGACCTCGGGCCAGGCCTTATTTATTTATATTTTTTTCATTACAAAGAGAGGAGGGCCTAGTGGCCCCCCTTCCTTGGACCACTTCTGGACCCAGGTACCCCATCCCCCGGGGCCTGACCATATGTTGGGGACCATGGGGGAGACCCAATGCCCCAACTGTCCCTGCCGGCCCCCGCCTCCTGCGGGAGCGGTTATTGCTTTTAGGCAAGGGGAGCTGCCAACATGCAGCTTCCCTTGCCCAAAAGCAATTCTGCTTTCCTTCATTGAAGCGAGAGCAGGTTACCCGCTCTCACTTCAACGAAGCAAAGCAGTGTTTGCTATGGCATTGCAGGAGCTGTGCTCCCGCCCTGCCAAAGCAAACATCAATATTTTGGGGGTGTACACCCCAGGACATTGCAGGAGCCGGCCCGGAGGGGCGGTCCCCAGGGCATCAAGAGCTCCAGGAGGGGGGTCATGCGGCCCGCCCTCCCAATGTGAAGATAGCCACTCAGGGCCTGGGGTCCACAATGGACCCCTGCATTTAAATAAACAGTGCCCTGGGGAGGTGGTGGTCCCTGAGCCAGCGTGGGGGGCTCAAGTCCCCCCACACTTTATTTTAAGAAGTAGCCCCGGGGAGGTGGCAGTCCCCAGGGCTGCGGGGTTCCACGTGCCCCCTGCATTTAGTCATCTAAGCCCCAAGGAGGTGGCAGTCCTGGGGCTGTATGGGCCCCCGCTAATTAATTGCGCATTACCCCCAGGACCTGGCCCACCCGAGGGCTTATAGAAAATGGAGCGCGGGAGCCCGTGCTTCATTTTGGGCCAGATTCGCACACCCAGCGCAAATTCAGATGATTTTATTTTTAATGGTTTTTTTGGCCCTGGGGTCATAGTGGGACCCCCGGAGCAGGCCTAGGGGGTCAGGGTGTTTCTGCCGTGCACCCAGTTTTTCATTTGTTACCTTTTTTTTCCCTTTTTCTTGTGACTCGGATACCGAGTCACAGGATGGCTTCCTGGTTTGGAGCGTTGGCAGCCAATGAGAACTAGCAGGTGCTCAGGAGGATTCGTGGCTCCTCCTCCATGCTCAGATATCGATATTTTTCTTCTTTAAATTTCTCAGAAACTACGAACATGTTTAAACCATTTAAAAAAAGGTCGCTTTCTGAACCAAGAGCTACCTTTTTGCAGAATTCGGCGTAATTCCAATTAGCAGTTCATGCTGTAACCTGTGCCAAAATTTTCTATGAAAATTAACATGGAGAAATTCGTTTTGGGACCCCCCTTTTTCTCAGCCCCCCTTCTTTCTTGGTTTTTCGGATCACTGCGCTACACAGTCAAGGAATGGTTTCCCATCACAGCCTCTCTGTTGTCTTTACTTGAGATGGTGCACCTCTCCACGAGCGGACCGCCATGTGGATAACAAATGCCCTGGAGCTTCGGGAGGGCACTCAGCAGCAATCCAGCCATCCGGCTTTCATTTTTGACTCTCCTCTGCAAAACAAAAAAGAAAAATTGTAGCCTGACGCGTTTCGATGCAGAAATCATCTTCCTCATAGGCTTGGAAACATTTTCCACAGGAAAGGCTCTCTTTTATGTTTATTTATGCATGTCCCTTGGGTACAACTAGCCCATCAGGTATCTCTAGTTAGCACCACAGAGCTGCGTTGCAGAGAAAATGGGCACAGCCTGAACCACCTCTCTGCAACGCAGCACAGTGGCGCTTACTGGAAGCACCTGGTGGACTAGTTGGCCCCCATGGGCCCTCAGGATTGATGGTGAATTATTTCTCCAACTTAAAACGCTCCATAAGGCATGTTTGCACACGTCACCTCAGGCCCCGACCCCTCCCTTCCCCACTGTGTAAACACGCCCTTTGGCCGTTTTAAGTTGGGAGATTAACTCCCCTTGAATCCTGAGGGTCCCTAGGGGCAAATTAGCCCACTAGGAATGTCTAGTAAGCACCATTGCAAAGAGGTGTAAAAAGGGGCACAGCCTGCACCACCTCTCTGCAACGCATCGCAGTGGTGCTTACTGGAAGCACCTGGTGCGCTAGTTGGCCCCCAAGGTCCCTTAGGATTGAAGGGAAATTATTTCCCCAACCTAAAATGTGCCACTGGGCGTGTTTGCACACGTCACCTCAGGCCCCGTTCCCTCCCTTCACCACTGTGTAAAGTGCCCTGTGGCCGTCCTGAGTTGGGAGATCAAGTCCCCTTGAATCCTAAGAGTCCCTAGGGTCAAACTAGTCCACTAGGTACCTCCAGTAAGTGCCACAGAGCTGCGTTCCAGAGAGGTGTAAAAAGGGGCGGTGCCTCTGAACACCTGTCTGCAATGCAGCTCCCTGGCGCATACTGGAGATACCTGTTGGGCTAGTTGGCCCTCAGGGACCCTCAGTATTAAAAGAGAGTTAATCCCCCAACCTAAAATGCGCCACGGGGCGCGTTTGCACAGTGGTGAAGGAAGGGGGCATGGCCTGAAGTGACATGTCTGCAAACACACCCTGTGGCGTGGTTTAAGTTGGGGAATTAATTCCTCCTCAATCCTGAGGGTACCTGGGGGCCAACTAGCCCACCAGGTACCTCCAGTATGCGCCAGAGAGCTGCGTTGCAGAGAGGTGTTCAGGGGCCACGCCCCTTCTTACAACACTCTGCAACGTAGCTCTGTGGTGCTTACTGGAGGTACCTGGTGGGCTAGTTGGCCCCCAGGGACCCTCAGGATTGAAGAGGAATTAATTCACCAACTTAAACCGTGCTACAGGGTGTGTTTGCACATATGTCAACTCAGGCACCACCCCCTCTCTTCACCACTGTGCAAACGCGCCCCGTGGCGCGTTTTAAGTTGGAGGATTAACTCCCCTTGAATACTGAGTGTCCCTGGGGTGCAACTAGCCCACCAGCTACCTCCATTAAGCGCCACAGAGCTGCGTTGCAGAGAGGTGTAAAAAGAGGCGTGGCCTCAGAACACCTCTCTGCAACGCAGCCCCCTGGCGCATACTGGAGATTCCTGGTGGGCTAGTTGGCCCCCAGGGACCCCCAGTATTCAAGGGGAATTTGTTCCCCATCTGCAGATGCGCCAGGGGGCGCGTTTGCAGAGTGCTCAAAGGAGGGGGCACAGGCTTTTTTTATTTTTTTTTAGAAGGGGGGCTGTGTGGCCCCCCCTCCCGAGGCCAAAATCTGCCCCGGGGACCCCATCCCCCTGGGCATGGCCTTTGTTCTTTTTCATTTTTATTTTGGGGAGGGTGCCACGTGGCCCCCCTCCCAGGCCACTTGTAGCCCCGGGGACCCCATCCTCTGGGGCTGGCCCTCTCCGTTGGGGACCGTGGGGGAGTCCCAATCCCCCCACGGTCCCGACGGCTACCCGCACCGTTCAGGAGCCGGCATTGCTTCTCCACATGGGGAGCTGCTAAGATGCAGCTCCCCGTGTGGAAAAGCAATTTGGTTTGAATTTTGAAAAAGAAAGCAGGTTTTCCTGCTCTCTTTCAAAATTCAAACCAAGTTTGCTATGGCAGGGGGGAGCCGCGAGGCTCCCGCCCTGCCATAACTAACTACAGTGTCCCGGGGTGGACTCCCTGAGACACTACAGGAACCGGCCTTGGGGGGTGGCGGTCCCCAGGGCCATGACAAGGTTCCAGGAGGGGGACACATGGCCCCCTCCCACAATCTACAAAGCGCTGGGGGGTGGTGGTCCCCGGGGCTGGGTGGTCCGTCATGGACCCCCCAATTTAAACAATTAGAGCCCCGGGGAGGTGGCAGTCCCCAGGGCGTGTGGGAGGGCTTTAGCCCCTCACACAGGGATCTTTTTTCTAAAAAGCCCCAGGGGGTGGCGGTCCCCAGGGCTGTGGGGGGGCCGTGAGAACCCCGCCAATCTTTTCTTAAAGCTCCGAGGGATGGCGGTCCCCGGGGTTTGGGGGACCTTTGAGCCCCCACCCATATATTTATAAGCCTTGGGTGTGGCGGTCCCCGGGGCTGGGGGGGTTGGGAGCCCCCCACATATTTTTTAAAAGCCCCGGGGGTGGCGGTCCCCGGGGCTTGGGGGGCCTTTGAGCCCCCCACCCATTACTTTTCTAAGCCCCGGGGAGTGGTGGTCCCCGGGGCTGGGGGCCCTGAGAGTCCCCCCCACATAATTGAAAAAACCCCCATGGTGGCAGTCCCCAGGGCTGGGTGGCCCCTCTGGGCCCCCCTTTACATAAACAATATTGACCCCGGGATTTGGCCCCCCGGGGGCTAATTACCAAGGAAGCGCGGGAGTCTGCGCTTTGGTTTTTTTTATAAGCAGGATCTGCGCACACTGCGCAGATTTTGCCGATTTAAAAAAAAAAATGTTGGGCCCTGGGGGTCCTTGTGGGACCCCCTAAGCATGCCTAGGGGGTCAGGGTGTTTCTACCCTTTTGTATTTTTCGTGGTTTCTTCTGCTTTCTTGTGCCTCGGTTCTACCGAGGCGCAAGATGGCTGCCAACACTTCCTGGTTTGGAGTGTTGACAGCCAATTAGCATACAGCTTGTCATCGGGAGGGTGCGCGGATCCTTTGCGGCCATAGATATATATATGATTTTACTTTTGATTTTCTCAGCAACTACTGAACGGATTTACACCATTTAACTAAAAGGCACGACTCTGAACCAAGGGCTACCTTTTTGCCAAATTTGGTGTAATTCTGTTCAGCAGTTCGGGCTGTAGCTGCGACTAAAGGTTCCTATGGAAAATTGCATGGGGAAAACGCGTTTTGGGACCCCCTTTTTTCTCGGCCCCCGCTTGATGAAGCACCCTGAGAGTTTTAGGATAGGAGCGGACCGGAGCGTCTCACCAGTTTTTAAAATTTCGCAAAGATTCGTCAACCGGCGCAAAGTTATTGGGAATAGAATGTTGCGAAATTCCTATGGAAAATAGGCCCTAACTATAACTACCTACTGGCGACCGACAGTAGGTAATATATATATATATATATACATATATATATATATATATATATATATATATATATAGTCACTGAAAAAAAACATAGTTTTCAGTGACGTTATAGTTAGTTGGACATTTGACTCATATAAAACCAAAGAAATTCACCTGTGTTAGTTAGTTGAGCTAACTGTAACTCGCGCGCCCGCAATGCACTGCTGATGAGGTCACAAATTACATCACTCATGACGTGGTCAGTGACATCACTGATGACATCTCAAATGACATCACTGATGACATCACTCATGACATCATCCAGTGAATGTGTGTTTCTATAAAATGTAAATATGTTTTATGTATATATATCAAGGTGTATTGAAGAATGAATGCATTTACAAGTGCCTAAAGGAATTATTTTGTATGTGTGTGACTGACTTTATAAGTGAGTGATTGAACGTGTCTTACTGAATGCATGGGTTAGTGACTAAACTGTGTAAAAGCCTGTATTAGTCTCTCTATTGGTGTGTAAGCAACTGCATGGGTTCTTGAATACCTACATGAGTGTCTATATAGGTTATTGATTTGTTGTCTGAGTATCTGTATGGGTCTCTGAGTGTCGGTGTGGGTGGGTGTATGAGTCGGTGCATAGATGTCTGAGTGGGTGATTCAGTCATTATATGGATTAAAAAGTACATCTGGAAAGGGCTGCATGGGTGAGTTAGTGTGTCTATGGGTGTGTTGGTGAGTAAATAAATGTCTCAGTGGTATATCTGTGACTAACTACATATGTTTTAAGCCACTATATGTGAGTGTTGGATTATATAAATGAGTATACATGAGACTAAGTTATTTCAAGAGTGGGCGTATAAATAAGTGTCTGTTTCTAGCAGTGATTGTATAAGACAGTAAATATTTGTTAGTATCTGTATAAATAAGTGATGTGGTATGTCTCAAAATAACAAAGTTGGTGTGTATAACTGTATCCATGATTAAATGGGTATGTGATTCATTCTTTGCATTACTGTCTAGGCGTGTGAGTAACTCTATGGATGAGTGGCAGAGTGTGACTGTATGTATAAATGTATGCATGCATATTATAGTCCTCTATTGATGAGTAACTACATGTATAAGTGACTGGATGTGTGTGTAGACCTAGGAAATAGTGAGTGCTATGTAGTATATGACATTCTTCTGTGTATGGTTTCAAAAATAGTAGTCAGCATTTTACAATGGGTGTATCAAAGTTTATATTAGAGCATCAGTATGTGCATCAGATTGTCACGTGGATGATGTCATGAGTGATGTCATCAGGGATGTCATTTGAAATGTCATCAGTGATATCATCAGTGAGGTCACTGACCATGTTATGAGTGATATAATATGTGACGTCATCAGCAGTGTATTGCGGGCGCGCGAGTTATAGTTAGCTCAACTAACTATAACAGGCGAATTTCTCTGGTTTTATCTGAGTCAAATGTCCAACTAACTATAACGTCACTGAAACCTATGGTTTTTTTCAGTGAATTTCTAAGGTTTTCTAAATGCTAATTCCTAACTATAACGTCTATAAAACCTATGGTTTTTTCAGTGAATTTCTAAGGTTTTTTAAATGGTAATTCCTAACTATAACGTCTGTAAAACCTAAGGTTTTTTCAATGAATTTCGAAGGTATTTTAAATGCTAATTTCTAAGTATAACGTCTCTGAAAACTATGTTTTTTTTCGATCAATTTCATAGGTTTTTTAAATATCGAACTACTATTGTGTATTTGTCATTAATACTATTTTTTCTAACTTTTCAACTACATAAAATAAACTGCAAAAGTACTATGTAACGTAATACATTTCACAAATTACAATGAGTTTTTAAATAATACAAACCAATTTAACATTAATATAACAATTTTTCTCCCTTTTTTGCTGTCCTCAGCTACTACTTAACTTCACTATTCACAGTGATGCCAGTGTAGTTTCATCATAAACAGCAGGGGAAAAAAAACAATCAACTAGTTTGCTAAAAAAAAAAAATGTTTCTCTCAAATATAATACAAAATCAACACAAATAACACATCCAATAGTACTTCAAATGTTCAAAGCTTACCTTTACTTCGTAGATTGTCTGCAAATTTACCCAATACGCCAGATAATGTATCAAAAATTTCACTTTGAAAGCATCCAGTATGAATTCCTTCAAGATCTTACGTAGTTTCTCTGCACATTTTCCCACACACCAGATAATATATCAAAAATTTTGCTTTGAAAGCATCCAGTATGAATTCCTTAAAGATCTTAGGTAGTTTAGACTTAGGACTACTAAATTGAGAAAGATCCTAATTTTAAGACTTTCGGTATTCACAGAAGGCATTTAGGAGTCCTAAAGTTAGGACTCCTAACTTCTGTGAATACCGAAATGAGTAAGTGCCTTCTGTGAATACCAAAATGAGTAAGTGCCTTCTGTGAATACCAAAATGGTAGTAAGTTTAGGATTTTGTCTTAAGTTAGTTCTGTGAATCGGGCCCTCCATCTGAATTCCTTCATCTTCTAGTACTCCAAGCATAACCATCAGAAATGATTGTGCATCTTGCTGTATATTAGCACTGAACGTTAAAGATCCAGTACATTTATCCAACAGTTGGCGAATACCAGAAGCAGAATGAATCTTACTTCTATCAGTTCTCAATTCTTGAAATAAAGTGTAGAGTGCAGAACATAAAGTTTTTTCCTGACTTTCCATAATTTCACCACAAACATCTTTAAGATAAAATATAACATTTAGAATAACATTACCATAGAAGTTGACACCAGAAGCATTTTCTAATTGGTATCCAACAACATCATCACTTGTTTATATTTTCTGCTTCTTTACATCTTTTCTTTTCTGTTGATTTTCCTTCTGCTTTTAAACCATAGTTAACTCTTCAACATATTTGCGTTTTGAACACACAACACGAATACCAGAAGCAGAATGAATCTTACTTCTATCAGTTCTCAATTCTTGAAATAAAGTGTAGAGTGCAGAACATAAAGTTTTTTCCTGACTTTCCATAATTTCACCACAAACATCTTTAAGATAAAATATAACATTTAGAATAACATTACCATAGAAGTTGACACCAGAAGCATTTTCTAATTGGTATCCAACAACATCATCACTTGTTTATATTTTCTGCTTCTTTACATCTTTTCTTTTCTGTTGATTTTCCTTCTGCTTTTAAACCATAGTTAACTCTTCAACATATTTGCGTTTTGAACACACAACACTTTTCTCATAAATAGGATATTCACCTAAATGGGGAGCATAAAGCCTTCTCAAACGATCATATTCTCTTACACAATTAACATCAGCACTAACCTTGTTCTCATCAAAATCAATTAAATACAAACCAGACAACATTCTAACTCGAGATAATGCAACATATACCATTCCCTCTTTAAACACGTTTTTTTCAATATTTACCAAAGCATTATCTACACTTAAACCTTGTGATTTGTGAATAGTTATTGAATATGCTAAACAGAAGTCTTTTACAAGAAAAAAACATGCAGCAGAACTTGCAATCTGTCTTACCTCTGCAATCTGATCAAATTTAACTTTCAAAAATTCAATTCCATTTCTATTTTGATATTTCACAAAATCAACAACTTTGCCCATTGCTCCATTCACTAAACCTTCTTCTACATTCAGATTACGCTTCAAAATACCCGACAGTTCAAACATACATCTAAAACAGTTTCTAAGCCAGCAGTTTTTGATACAGATTTACCAAAGAATCCAATTTAGTCTTTAGTTTTTCAGAAAGAACAATTGCTATTCCTTGATGCTCTATTTTATCAATAGCTTCAATGTGAACTATTTCTTGATTTTCCAATGTCATAAGCTCTCTATTAAACGTATAACACTCTTCCACTGTAGGCATTAAGCAAACTATAGACTTTTTTTCTTTCATTTTCTTGTACATTACTTCTGCTGGTGTGTTTTCATTTGTAAACAAGTTCTTTAGTAGACGACTTTGAAAAGCTTGTTTACTATGTTTGCTTAGAACACCAATTCTTACATATTTTAGAATATTTCCATAATCTTCATCTCTTGCTTGTCGCATAGTCTGAGTGAGTTCTTTATATTCAAAATGTAACCTAAGATTCAGATTTCCAATACTTCCCAAAGATTTCTTAGTGTCTTCATGTAGAAGAGTTTTAAACACTGGTTCTCCTTTTACAGGGGTTAGTTGTAGCAGATCTCCAAATACAATTAAATGTTTTCCCCCAAAGAGAACGTCATAATCTGTTTTAATACCTGTTGCATTCTTAAGTGTACAAAAGCAAGCATTAAGTTTGAGACCATGCTCACCTCATAAAAGTTTCATTTTCTTCAGCACTCTTGATACTTCATAAGAAGCTTCTGCAGACAACTTCTGATATTCTAATTTCTTATCATGCTCCACTGGTAACATCAATAATCTATGCAAAGTAACTCCTTTAACATTGGGTGCAGCTAATCCAGTTGGAGCTGTTACCACACAACATAAATGTGAACCAGTAGTTTTATGAAGATAACTGGTCAAAACTTTAATTAAAAACTTTTACCCGTCCCAGCTTGACCACTGATGTACATCAGAAGAGGTTTAAAAGATAAACACAGACATTCTTTTTTTTCATGCAACAAACCATGTTCTATCCGTTCTCTCACTTGCACATATATTTCTTTCTGTTCAACATTTACTTGTTCTTCTAACTTTTCCAATGTTATATTCTCCTCGTGTGCTTGTTGCATTGCAATTTCGACTTCATGCATAGCAATCGCTGCTTCATTTTCCAGCATAGGTTGTCCAAGAGGATCTCGACTACATGGACCACTACCAGTAGCGGTCTGTGGAGGGAGTTCCGTGGGGCGGTGAGGCGGGGCAGGGGAGGGGCAGGGTGGGGAAATGTAATCACCGGAATATGGATGAACGAAGGTAAGTACACATTTAAATAAATAAAACGAATTTCGTTGTGCGCGCTGCATTGCATTTTGCGATGCAGCGCGCAAAGGAATTTGTTGAGTTCAGTTTCAGATGGCTGCTCCTCATCCATTTAGCGACGGCCTTCATTCCCTCATGGAGGTTGGTCTTGGCGGTGTGTGGGTCCTTGGTGAGGGAGAGGATGAGCTGGGTGTTGTCGGCATAGGAGATGATGTTCAGGTCGTGCTGGAGGGCTACTTGTGCGAGGGGGGCCAAGTAGACATTGAACAGGGTTGGGCTGAGGGATGAGCCCTGAGGTACGCCGCAGCTGATGTCGGTGGCTTTGGATCGGAAAGGTGGGAGGCGGACTCTCTGGGGTCTGAGGAAGGATATGATCCAGTCCAGGGCCTTCTCCTGGATTCCGGTTTCTTGGAGGCGTGTCTTTAGTGTGCGGTGGCAGACAGTGTTGAAGGTGGCTGATAAGTCCTAGAGGATGAGGGCTGATGTTTCGCCGTTGTCTGATGTCATCTGTGGCGGCGATGAGGGCTGTTTCGATGCTGTGGTGTCATCTGAATCTGAACTGGGAGGGGTCTAAGATGTTGTTGTCCTCAAGGTGGCGGGTTAGTTGCATGTTAAGGGTTTTCTCGATGACCTTCGCCGGGAAAGGGAGCAGAGAGATGGGCCGGAAGTTCTTGAGATCCTTGGGGTCCGCCTTGGGTATTTTGAGGAGGGAGTTGATTTCGTCGTGCTTCCAGCTTTCTGGGAATGTTGCTGTCTTGAAGGAGGTGTTGATGACCTTCCGTAGTTGGGGTGCGATGGATGCGTCAGCTTTGTTGAATGTGTGGTGAGGGCAGGGGTCTGACGGGGATCCTGAGTGGATGGAGTTCATGACCTTGCGTGTCTCATTGTCGTTGACGTAGGACCAGGAGGTCAGGAGGTTGGTGCAGGTGGTGTTTGCGGGGGGGGTGGAGTCTGCCGTAGTCGGGGCAGTCGTGGTGTTGAAGCTGTCGTGGATGTCAGCGATCTTGCGGTGGAAGAAGGTGGCCAGTGAGTCGCACAGGTCATGTGAGGGCGGGATGTCATTGGTGATGGCACTGGGGTTGCAGAGTTCCTTCACTTTGTTGAAAAGTTCTTTGCTGTCGTGTGCGTTGTTGTCCAGGCGGGCTTTGAAAGAAGATCTCTTGGCTGCTCTGATGAGTTGGTGATGTCTGTGGGTGGCGTCCTTGTGGGTTGCGTGGCTGTCTGGTGTACGATCATGGAGCCATTTCTTCTCCAGTTTCCGGCATGTACGTTTGGAGGTCTGGAGCTCTTCGGTGAACGAGGTGGCTTTCTTGCTGGTGTGGCTGTTGGATGGTTTCTTGAGTGGGCGAGGGTGTTGGCGCAGTCGTCGATCCACTGTCTGAGGTTGTGGGCGGCGGCATCTGAGTCGGTGGGGTTGGAGGATGGGTTCTGGGCGAGGGTGGACATCAGTTGATCTTCGGTGACTTTGCTCCAGCAGCAGCTAAGCCGCTGTTGGGTGCGGTGGTGCGTGGTTGGTTTCTTGAAGGTGAAATGGATGCAGCGGTGGTCGGTCCAGTGGAGTTCGGTGGTGCGGACGAAGGCGACTTGGGTTCTAGTGGTGAAGACGGGGTTGAGCGTGTGGCCGGCGGCGTGGGTGGGTTCGTTGACGAGCTGTCTGAGGCCGAGGTTGGCAAGGTTGTCGATCAGGGTGGTGGAGTTGGCATCGTTGTTGTTCTCGAAGTGGTAGTTCAGGTCTCTGAGGAGGATGTAGTCTGTGGAGGCGAGTGCATGGGTGCTGGTGAGGTCAGCGATGGAGTCACTGAACTGAGCACAGGGTCTGGGGGGTTTGTAGATGTGTGTTCAGTGAGTGTGGTGTTGGGATCGGAGTGGATCCGGAAGTGCAGGTGTTCGGCGGTGTTGAGGGTGTCATCTGCATGGGTGTAGACCTTGAGGGTGGACTTGGGGATGATGGCTAATCCTCCTCCAATTCCATTGTCACGATCCCTGCGGGTGATCTTGTAGCCATCCGGGATGGCTACGACGATGTCGGGCGCTGAAGAGTTGTTCCATCAGGTCTCGGTCAGGAAGGCAACGTCTAGGTCGGAGGTGTCGAGCAGGTCCCAGAGCTCGACGGCGTGTTTGCGTGCGGAGCGGGTGTTGAGGAGTATGCAGCGGAGGTGGTTGGTTCCGGTCCTTGGAGGTTTGGTGGATCTGTCGCAGATGAAGTTGCAGGTGCGGCAGGCAAAAGGTCCGTGTGTGTGTTTTGGGGCGGCCTGGAAGCAGCGGCGGTCTCGGCCGGCGTTGAGTGCGAGGAGCGTGTTGGCCTCATATCTGAGACTTGCATCGTGGAGTGCGCCGGGGCCAGGGGTTTTGATGCTGGGCGGGTCCAGGTGCGGACGGGCGCAGACGGGCACAAACGGGCTTGCCAGCGGTGCGCCCCCCACACGCAGCCTCTGCGCGGCCGCTGCGCGGCCTCCATAAGCGGGGGAAAGGGTGGGAGGAGCAGCTGGAAGGCAGGAGCGGGGTGGCCAATGGGAAAGCAGGGGGGCGGGGCCACAGGGACACAGCGGCGGGAGGAGTGGGTATGGCGGGAAAAGGCGGGCAGCAGCCGGTGGGCACCGGCGAAAGAAACCTGAGAAAAAAAAGAACAGTGACACAGTTTGGGTGTAGAGAACAGGCAGCAGGAGCAGAAAGTGAACAACACAAGTTAGCAGGCATGAAGCAGCTGGCAGCCGTGTGGTTGCGTGGTCAGCTCCTTCACCACTGCCAGGCCTCCATAAGAGGGGGAGAGGGAGGGAGGAGCAGCCTGGAGGTGGGAGGTCAGACTTTGCCTGCCTCACTAAATTCTCACACCCCCTCTTTAATATGAAAATAAAAGCTTTCCAATTACTTTTATATTCCTATACTGTACTTCACATGGAAATATAGAACTCAAGGTTCTCACCACCCCAAATTAGCTCTCTGGTATACTTTCTCAAATATAAGAAGTACATGTAATCAGTATCTGTCAGTCATGGCCACTTTAAAACAGTGTACCTATAAACAACTCGACAAAAGCGTATTACACTTAAAAGCTCCTTTATATTTCTTTCGCTAGATGTACCTTTGTTTAAAACGCCACCAGAGAAGGGTGATGAAGTATGCTCCACAAAGAGTAACTCCAAGCTTTGTTATTCTTTATTAAAAAATCTGCCTGTCAATGCTTTTCGCAAGCCTTTTAAATGCCTTAAGAGGGTAGCTGGATGAGTATAATACGTCGTATTTAAGATCGGGGGCGGACGATACACGGAAATAAGAACGTATAGTTGAATAAAGGGCGAGTGGATGCATGACCAGATGCATCAATGGATAGATACATAGATCAATGTATCAATGTATGGATGGATGGAAGGATGAATGAATGCAAAGACCAGTACTTACGGGTGGGCTGATAAATGCTTAGGATTGATTCTGAGACAGATATATCTATGCATATCGCTGCATGAATGGCACAGTGCTTACTATAGGCGAGTGCGCTCATAGATGCTTAAGATAAGCGGATGAACAGATTTATGTATATGTATAAGTAGGAATATATGCATCAATTAAAAGATGGTTGAATGGTGCAGTGTTTAGGATGCATGGATACTGCGCTTTAATTGGGCCGGGTCTGGGGCCCGGCACTTATTTTCAGGCAGCCTCCAACGACTCTCTACCAGGCTCTATTTTCAGCCCTCTCAAAGATAGTCAATTTTTGTTTTTTTTAATACACTGCAGTGACAGCATGCACATCGATGTACGCATTCTTATTTTGCTCACTACTGAGAACTGGAGCCATCACGCTAGGTTACCCACGTTGTAGAAGAAAGGGAAATCCTTTAAACAATGTTTTTTTCCGAACCTACGATAATTGGAGAGGATTTTCTAAAGCACACAATGATACTTATCTTGATTTAGACCACGCCCCAACTTGCATAGCCCACACCCCTTTAAGAGCTTTGCCCCCCCTTTTAGAGCACCCCCACTTCTTTTCTCCCACTTAGAACCCTAACTACAAACAGTGTAGCCTTCCATTAAAATCTACAATGGCACCAAGTTTCATAATTTTCCATCAACGCTTTCAGCCTTATACCACAGTACAAGAGTGTCTATCAACACGAAGATGTAATATCAACAGAAATGTTGTGTAATTTCTGTACCTGTCTTTTGGAACACTCATCACCAAAACGTATTAAAACATGGGAATTTGCCAGAAAAACATATGCCATACCATAAACCGATTCATAAATGGGCACACTGGCACTGCACCACCCTCTTCCCCATCCTTCCTTAACTTCACAAAATTAAAGAAAGATCCACACCAAACCTAGTAAACACACTATACCAATACAAGAACTTAATTTCAACAACCGTCTACCGGAACGCTCATGAGCAAAGTGTATTAAAACATACAAATTTGTGGGTAAAAAATATACCATGCCATAGGGCACTTTATAAGTGCTCCCAGTGGTACTACATCACCTTCAGTAGCTCGACATCTGCACGTTACTAAATTCTGTGTTTTAATCAGAACCATACCCACCTCCCCCACACCCACCCCCGCCCTTCCTTAACCGTACAAAATCAAACAGAAACCCCCACCATTCCTAGTAGCGCCACTATATCCATATACGAGGTTAATTTTAACAGGTGTGTGCCGGAACACTTATAAACAAAAAGTATTCAAACATGCAAATTTGCGGGAAAAACATAAACAATACCATAGCATGGTTAATAAATAGGCCCACTCAAACTACATTACCTTTACTAACCACACATGCCATGTTACAAATGTCCATCTTATAATCAGCAACATACGCACATTCCCCACCCCCACCCATACCAGTGCTTAACCTTACTAAATCAAGCAACGAGCCCCTGCACTCCCGTTACCGCCACTATAGCCATAGATAGACTTAATGTCTACAGGTGTCTGCCGGAATTCTCATCAGCAAAAGCTATTAAAACTTACAATTTTGCAACTCAAACATACACCATACCATAAGACGGTTTATAAATAGTCACAGTACCACTACATCACCTCAACACCTGCCCTTGCTTAACTTTACACAATAAAAGAAAGAGCCCAAGCAAAATAGAAGCGCCACTATAGCCATACACAGCCTTAACTTCAACAGATGTCTCCTGAAAAGCTCCTCAGCAAACCGTATTAAAACATGCAAATTTGCAGGTAAAACATATACCATGCCATAGGGTGCTTTATAAGTTCTCCCAGGGTACTACATCACCTTTAGTAGCTCCACGTTTCCACGTTACGATATTCTGTATTTCAAACAGCAACATAACTACCTCCCCCACACCCACCCCCGCCCTTGGTTAACAGTATGAAATCAAACAGAAACCCCCCATTCCTAGTAGCACCACTATACCCATACACAGGCTTAATTTTAACATGTGTCTACCGGAACACTTATCAGCAAAAAGTATTCAAACATTCAAATTCGCGGGTAAAACATAAACCATCCCATAGCACTGTTTCTAAATGGGCCCAGTAAAACTACATTACCTTTAGTAACTACACATGCCCACGTTACAAATATCCGTCTTATAATCAGCAACATACGCACCTCCCCCACCCCAACCCATCCTTGCTTAACCTTACGAAATCAAACAACGAGCCCCAGCACTCCCGTTACCGCCACTATACCCATACATAGACTTAATGTCAACAGGTGTCTGCCGGAACGTTCATCAGTAAAACCTATTAAAACCTGCAATTTTGCAACTCAAAAATACACCATACCATAAGACGGTTTATAAATAGTCACAGTACCACTACACCACCTCAACACCCGCCCTTGCTTAACTTTACGCAATAAAAGAAAGAGCCCCAGCAAACGTAGAAGCGTTACTATAGCCAAACAGAGGCTTAATTTCAACAGATGTCTCCCAAAACGCTCATCAGCAAAACGTATTAAAACATGCAAATTTGCGACTAAAACATATCCCATGCCATAGGGTGCTTTATAAGTGCTCCCAGTGGTGCTAGATCACCTTTAGTAGCTCGACATCTGCACGTTACTATATTCTGCGTTTCAATCAGCAACATAACCACCTCCCCCACACCCATCCCCGCCCTTGCTTAACTGTACGAAATCAAACAGAAACCCCCACCATTCAAAGTAGCGCCACTATACCCATATACGAGGTTAATTTTAACAGGTGTCTGCCGGAACACTTATCAGCAAAAAGTATTCAAACATGCAAATTGGCGGGTAAAACATAAACCATCCCATAGCACGGTTTATAAATGGGCCCAGTCGATCTACACCACCTTTACTAGCTAGACATCTATATGTTACGAAAGTCGTTTAAACACTCTGTAGAGTGTATAGCAGGGCATGGGGAGAGTAAACAAAGTTCAAATTCCCAAACTTTTGATATACAGTCCCTTTACTGTATCTATATTAAAGATATTAAATGGAATGAATAAATTGACGAGTGTCTCAAAAGGGATAGTTAAGCTCACCATCAGTAAAACACGAACCACTTCAACACCTACATATATCCGCCACAGCGACACAGCCTGACAAATAGTATCACTTATAATCACATGTAGTTCTCTAATGTCAACAAAGTCATACAGAAAATGTACAGCACATTTACATTTTCTTATCTCTCACACATTTATAAAACATCTCCCCAACTACTTCTATTCCATAAGAACAGATAATAATTAGTATATTTACTACCATATATTCTAGTATATCTACCTTTTTATTATTCACTAGTCAGAAACTACAAAAACGATTCACTATATCCAAATGCAAACCAGAAACCATATTCATATTTATCTCAACTTAGGATCACATGATTCAAACTATCCGTACATATAAAAGGAATGTATCACTTTTCCTATCTCCTTCTCCTCTCCATGTAATCTCCAAACACAGTACACGGCCCCACTGTACAACAACCTACCCTGACTTACATTCAAAACTGCCTCTCAGTGTCAAAAATAAGACCACAACCTGCCCACATAACATTTCTGCATTATGTTTTATCGCTTTTAACTTAATAACACATACGTCTCCTACCATCACCCCCCACACCACTATTTCCACAAAAAGTATCAGTTGCAAAGATGCAACATTTTCTTTATCTCCCCAAATACATTACAAACTCAAATTAATGCTGTACCTCATTTTCAAAACAATACAGTCCTATAAAGATGACAAACTTCTCTGTGAAAAATTCCTAAACATATATAAAATACTTATATAGCAACAGCTCAAATTGTATGCATATTTCATAACCAATATCAAACACCACACTTTACTAACACTATATCACTGTGAAATAAAAAATACTTTCAAAATTAAAAACATCACCTCAAATACTTAATCAATGCTATAAAACACATAACACACCTTGTTCATTTCTAACTCAACTTTGTAGTTGTTATCCAGATTTCAAATGCCACACACATACAATTCTCTCTTTCTCACATAGCACATGTAAAGCTCTGACTTCATCAAGAATGAAACCAGGAATGGCACAATTTCTCTGTCGCTCCACACATAAATACATGTAAAGAACAAATCAGAATACTTCATTCCTTCAACGACCTTCCAAATCTTACCTCCATTGGTTAATTTAGAATATTCCTTCCGAAAAGTTACTTATTATTCCGCGCCACATACAGGTCACAAGTTCAACCTATTTTATCACCACACTTTCTGGAACCTTCTACCACACCTGCAGGTTAAAAGTTCATCATTTTTTTTATTAACCTAACGATATACTTTTGCAACATTTTATCGAAAATTTAACGGCACGTGCACGTTAAAAGTTCACAATAGGAGTCAGTAGTTCTTCAGCTTTATTCCCAACTCCAGCAGCACCTCACCTTATGCCACCAGCGCCACCAGACCCGTAGGAGTCAGTGCTTTCCAAATACCAAATTCATTTCATACACACGAATTTACCTTCACACTCACTATATAACACCCCCTAAGCACCATACACAAGTTACAATGTTCGAAACAAAAGTTCCTCCAAGTGGCTATAACTACATGCTGACACTACTTGCACAGATGTGGCACAGCGGCCAGAGCACATGATTTCACAGCGTATGACACACAGTTTGGGCTCATGCTTTCACCCCGAGTCCGGCAACAGCTCAGCTTAACATCATGGGACTCTACACACTACCTCACATATTTTCTGTACCCCAGAACTTTCAGACCAGTACGGGTCAGTAGTTTGTCCTAGTAGTTATAAACACATGCTGACACTACTTCAACATCTGTACTGCAGCGGCCATGGCACATGACTTCACAGCATAAGACACACAATTTAGAATCACGCTCTGATCCCCGAGTCCCGCAACACCTCACCTTAGCAGCATCACACTCTAGGCAACACCTCACTTAATTTTTGTAGCCTAGCACTTTTTCATACCGGTAGGTATGACTAGTTCACTTCGCACCCCCTCTATAGCACACCCTAAACACCCCACAGAGGTTACAGTGCTCGTACCCTCCTATTTCCCACTTTTTTCACCCTTTTTTCCCCTTACTCACTTCAACGGAATCACAAAATGGCAGCCAACACTGCCTCCCTCCATGACACTCTTGACAATACCTCACATATTTTCCGTACCAAGGACTTTCACACCACTACGGGTCAGTATTTCATCCTAGTAGGTATAAACACATGCTGACACTACTTCCACAACTGTACTGCAGCGGCCAGGGCACATGACTTCACATCATAAGACCCATAGTGTGGGATCATGCTTTAATCCTCGAGTCGTGCACAAGCTCACCTTAGAAACATCACACACTAGCCAATACCTCACTTAATTTTCGTAGCCTAGAACTTTCACACCAGTAGGTACGATTAGTTCACTTCGCACCCCCTCTATAGCACACCCTAAACACCCCACCAAGGTTACAGTGCTCCTACCCTCCTCTTTCCCACATTTTTCACCCTTTTCCCCCCTTACTAATTCAACGGAAATACCAAATGGGCGGCCAACACTTCCAAGTTGCAAACGCTCGCAGCGCTCGCAGCCAATCAGCAGCAAGCTACTGAACGGATTTACACCAAATAAACAAAAGCATTGTTTCTAGACCAAGACCCTTCTCCCTGCCAAATTTGGGGTAATTCCGTTCACTCATTCGACCTTCCTTTTTTCTTGCCCCCCCTTGACGAATCACCCCCAATTAGTTTTGAAAATTTAACAAAGATTCATCAATCGGCGCCAAAGTTATTGCGAATAGAATATTGCCATTTTCCTACAGTAACTAGGTCCTAACTATAACTACCTACTGGCGACCGAAAGTAGGTAATAATAAATGAATAAATATATATATATATATATATATATATATATATATATATATATATATATATATATATATATATATATATATATATATATATATATATATATATATATATATATATCAGTACACATGGGGAGTCCAACAATTGAGCCGCACTCAGGTTACAGGTCCGCTTATCCCCAAAGCCTTTATTGGTACAGACAGCTCAGCTCGCCGTTACATCCAAGCAAATGACTGTAGCCTGACACGTTTCGAGAACATCTCTTCCTCAGGGGCAGCCAACAGTCAGTGAAAGCATAATGACTCCACCTCCCTATTTACCAGCAATCATTAGCCGTGATTCGGCGGCTCTGTATGAGTCAGCATGTCAGGATTCTGGGATACGTAGTCCGTTTATCAAACCTGGAAGGATGCTTTCACGAATTCCATGCTGCATAAAAAGCCCTTGGTAGGCTCCGGCAAGCGTTGCTGTCTTCAATCCATGGCCTGTACCTCACATATTGAGCCCCGTGTATCGGGAACTGCGTGACCCCCTGATGATTCTGGGGTGGTGCAGGCTCGGCGGCAGGACGTCCGCCAATACATCAGTACACATGGGGAGTCCAACAATTGAGCCGCACTCAGGTTACAGGTCCGCTTATCCCCAAAGCCTTTATTGGTACAGACAGCTCAGCTCGCCGTTACATCCAAGCAAATGACTGTAGCCCGACGCGTTTCGAGAACATCTCTTCCTCAGGGGCAGCCAACAGTCAGTGAAAGCATAATGGACTCCACCTCCCTATTTACCAGCAATCATGCGCCGTGATTCGGCGGCTCTGTATGAGTCAGCATGTCAGGATTCTGGGATACGTAGTCCATTTATCAAACCTGGATGGATGCTTTCACGAATTCCATGCTGCATAAAAAGCCCTTGGTAGGCTCCGGCAAGCGTTGCTGTCTTCAATCCATGGCCTGTACCTCACATATTGAGCCCCGTTAATGGGAACTGCGTGACCCCCTGATGATTCTGGGGTGGTGCAGGCTCGGCGGCAGGACATCCGCCAAAACTAGGCCTGGGCAAAAATTTCGTTCCGTTCGCGGAAATTGCGATAATTTGACATTTTTGCGTTCCGCGGAGAGCGCGAAAATGTCAAAAATTCCGGTTTCCGCAGCTTGGCGATAATTTGTTTCTTGCTCGCGCTGTAAAATGATACATTCTCGCGCGCGCGCGATCGCCTTACCTGAATCCCTGCGTTCGCCGACAAGTTTTCTTGATCCGGTCGCGTTCTCCATGAGATGTTGTATTGTTTTTAGCCATTTGCGCTGTCTCGCGACAGTTCGCGCCCGCAGTGACGTCATGCGTCGCGCGATCACGTCTTTCTTCTCGCGATCATGCACCGCGAGAACAACTCAAAACAAGATGGCCGCGCCCGCAAGCAACCACATGGGTAAGTTGGCGACTCGCAACCATGCAGAAAATCTCGCGAACATGCCGGAAAAAAACTTCCGCATCTTCGCGATATTTCTGCTTGTTTGCGATAATTTTAAACATTCTCGCGATAATTTGCGAAGGTTAATTCCGCAAATTCCGCCCACCCCTAGCCAAAACATCAGTACACATGGGGAGTCCAACAATTGAGCCGCACTCAGGTTACAGGTCCGCTTATCCCCAAAGCCTTTATTGGTACAGACAGCTCAGCTCGCCGTTACATCCAAGCAAATGACTGTAGCCCGACGCATTTCGAGAACATCTCTTCCTCAGGGGCAGCCAACAGTCAGTGAAAGCATAATGGACTCCACCTCCCTATTTACCAGCAATCATGCGCCGTGATTCGGCGGCTCTGTATGAGTCAGCATGTCAGGATTCTGGGATACGTAGTCCGTTTATCAAACCTGGATGGATGCTTTCACGAATTCCATGCTGCATAAAAAGCCCTTGGTAGGCTCCGGCAAGCGTTGCTGTCTTCAATCCATGGCCTGTACCTCACATGTTGAGCCCCGTGTATCTATATATATATATATATATATATGGCAAAAACAAAACTGCCCCTCTCCTTTGCTCTCTGCAGTGTGGGTGGCGCCGATAGCGCGGGCGATAGCGCAATTACTTATTGCACAACACCACGTCTCCAAGAAAGAACGTGCGGTGCACTCAGGCTCAGTCAAAAGAAATTAGCTTTATTTGTTGTTCTCCGTGAAGACTACCACACGCGTTCCGCCCCCCGGCCTTCGTCAGTGTTAGTTTCCTGTGTTCGAAAATCACATTTAAATAATACATAATCCCATTGGACGTCAGGGCTGATGGGCAAAGTCAACAGAGGACTTAACATGTGGTTTACAAAAATCACCGTAACCACAGCGGCCATATTGGAATTGCCACTAGGTCGCAGAATCATAATATCAATTTACTAAAAAATAAATATAGAGACACAAAATATCGTGCCGTGTCATTTAAGCAAAATGCAAGAATAATAATTATTAACGAGAGGAGAAAGACAATTCATATGCAATACAATCACCAAGGCATAATTGTGTCCGTTCAGTAAAATACACTGGCATCAACGACTCTCTAAATCAATTCATTATAGGCACTGCTGTATTGCTGGCAGACAGAGTGAATTAATCAGCAATTCATAAAGAAATTATTACTTTTTGGACAGATCCACTCCGTTCAAGATTGAATCGCCTTCTTTCAAAATTGAGCCCTCAAATGGGCAATAATCAAGCCACAACTAAAATACAGACTGTGCCATCATGTATGTGCTGCATTGAAAATCTAATCCACCTAACTAAAATGAGATGGAAACCAAGGTTGTGAGAGGTGTCCACCAAATCAACATATGTTACCATGTGCATATAATTGCATCCTGTCACGTATAAAAAGATAGATGGGAACTTGGAGTCATGTGAAATTCAACCAATGAAGGACCATAGTTCTTCCTCCATATTGAGGCCCCCAGGGGTACGTGTCTGTAATTCAATAATGAACCGCGCCTCCAATTGGCGCAACTCCTTAACCCTATCTCCTCCTCTTTCGGTAATGGGGACATGGTCCAAACAAAAATAACTGAGTTTATCACTGCGGGATTCGTGCTTCTCTGCAAAATGCCTGGCTACGGGGTAAGCTGTGTCGTGGTTGGTGATTGCCCGTGTGTGTTCCAATACTCGTTTCTTGGCGGGATGAATGGTACTTCCAATGTATTGGAGACCACACGGGCACATCATGCAATAAATTACAAAGCTGGTGTTACAGTTGAGGAATTTATTGATGACACTAGTTCCTTTCCTACCTGGAATAGTATATTCCTTTACCTTTTTGCTGTTTTTGCACGCCTTGCATGAGGCGCATGGGTAAAAGCCAACTGGAGTGTTTTTAGGAACCCTATCAGAAAAGTGACTGCGTACCAGCAAGTCTTTTAACGACTTGCTTTTACGGTAAGTTACCTCAGGCTTCTCTGGTGTGTCTTGACCAATAATGTTATCGGTCTGCAGTATTTTCCAGTTCCTCTCTACCAGCCTCCTTATAATCCCAGCCTTCGTTGAAAAACCTAGTATGAGTCGCGGACTATCCAACTTGTCTTCTGCTTGAATCCTCCTAGATTCATCCGAGCCGAGAAGAGAATGCCTCTCAATTGCCTGTACTTTGAGGGCTGTTTCACTTAGGAGACTATTGGTGTAACCTCTTTGTCTAAATCTACTAAGCGACTCGCTAGCTGCCTGGGTACAGTCCATGGGGAGTGTGCAGTTTCTTTTAAGGCGCAACAACTCCCCATAAGGAATACTGTGGATGAGTGACCGTGGATGTTGACTCATAAAATGCAGAACTGAATTCCCTGCGGTGGGCTTACGGTAGAGTTTAGTACATATTTTGCCGTCCGCTACAAAGACTAAGAGGTCTAGGAAGGGTACTTCATTCTTACTCATGTAGCTGGTAAAACGCAGATTGAGGGTATTGGCATTCAGAATATTGATGTATTCTGTTGCTTCCTCGGATGTGCCCTTCCAAACGATGAACAGGTCATCGATGTAACGTACCCATAGGGCAATTTTCTCAACCCATACATCGTTGTCCTCTGACCAGGCCACGTGCTTCTCCCACCAGCCCACGAACAAGTTCGCGTAGCTGGGGGCGAAGCACGTGCCCATCGCGGTACCTTGAGTCTGCAGGTATAGCTTCCCATCAAACAGAAAAATATTGTTTCGCAAACAAAATTCGGCAAATTCAAGTAGCATATTGTTGTGCATCTGAAATTTCAGAGGTCTGGCTCTAAGGAAATACTGGAGTGCTACCAACCCATCAGTGTGTGCAATGCAAGTGTATAAGCTGGTTATGTCCATGGTAATAAGCACAAAGTCCGGTTCCCACTGTATCTCCTGAATACGTTTGATGAAGTCTGTGGTGTCTTGGACATAGGAACTCAAATATTTAACAAGAGGAAACAGAAAATAATCTACATAGATGGACACTTTTTCGAGCAGGCTTTCTTTGCTTGAAACTATAGGTCGCCCAGGTGGCTTTTGGGCGTCCTTATGGATTTTTGGTAAATGGTAAAATGTCGGTAAAACAGGGCCTTTTAGAAACTGAAATTCATATTCCTCCAGGATGCCACTGTTTCTCCATTTGTCAAGCAAATTATAGAATACTAACACACTGGTGTTGTACCTCTCCCTTTGAATTTTCACATAGCTGGATGTATCCCCAAGAAGACGTAATGCTTCCCCTCGATAAAGATCCTTAGACATCACCACCACATTACCGCCCTTATCAGACTGTTTGATGATGATGTCGGTATCCTCTTTGAGGGACTTGACTGCTGCGCATTGGGCTTTGGATAAATTGAAGAAACGTTTGTTTTTATGTTGTCGTTGCTTATCTTGCATCCTCAATTTGTTAAGATCCTTAATCACAGAATCATGAAAACAGTCAATTGCATCAAAAGGCATTTTGGGTATGAACCTGGATTTCTTTTTAAATTTACTTTTCCCGCTGGTTTGATTGATACCCAGGTGTGAGTGTTCTTCTTGCTCCATTGTTGTCATGTCCATTTGCAGATCGTGCAGACATTGGAGTGCCTCAGAGTCATGTCCTGTAAGTTCATCCGTTATCAAATGTGTTGAAGTGGGGGAAGGCAAAATAGGACGTAGTTTAAAGGTTTTCTGCAATTTCAATTTGCGTACAAAACAATAAAGATCGATCCGTGTTTGCACATAGTCCCATTCCGAAGTGGGGCAGAACGTGAGACCCATCTCGAGAACACCAATTTCATCTTTAGTCAATGTTCTCGTAGAGAGATTAATTACTGTTTGCTTATCTACTTCCTGTTGATTCCACATTTGCCCCTTGTTGTCCGGGGTACTCCACCCCCTCTTGTGGTTCTTGCCCCCTCTCCTAGTTTTCTGGCGTTTCGGTCTGGGGGTTTCGCTCTTTGCGGGTACCTCCTCCCTGATTCTTTCATGATCTCGTATTCCCTGGGAAAATCCGGCTCCTTATTTCCACTGGCTCCTTGATCCATCGGAGCACTTTCTGTCTCTGATTGGTCGGTTTCAATCTCAGACTCCGATGTGTCTCTTTGAGCCAGTTCTCTACTGTTCGAAGTTGCTGATTGGAGAGTTTTTCTCGGTGCGTCGTACTTCCTGGCAAAGGTCAGAACTCTACCTGACTCATAGTCATGTTGGTCCCTTGCAAACGTACTTTGTTTGCGTCTTTTGATATCATTCTCATATGCAATTAATCTTGTTTTCATCTTGCTTCTGAGATTTTCCGCCTCTGAGTGTTCCCCCAGGGTAGAGATATGTTGCTCTATCTCCTTAATTTCATCCAGGAGTTTTGTTCTGTCACTTTTGGCATATGTTATTAATATTTGTACCATGCCATTGGAAGATGCCACCGTGTGCTCAGCCCAGTCTTTTAGTAGATTAGGATCCGGGTTTTCGTATGAGGGAATAGTGTAGATCCGAAGCCCCCTGGGTATACGTCCTACATCCAAGTATCTCTGGAGGGAAGTCGCCTCCAACCACTTCCTGATTTCTTTCTCATAGGTGCTTTCCAACTTGGTGAACCACCCCTTCAAATTCTCTGGTCCTCTGTCTGTGCTCGTGCCTGCATCTGAATCCAGTCTAGATGCAGCGCACTGAAAGACTAATTCAGCTGCTTCCAGTCTTTCAGCGTCACTGAACATTATCCTTCACGGAAGTAAACAATGTTATGAAAAATGTCTTGACAATAATGCGAACTCTAATTGTCGTAGCAACTACACACTTGCCGCAAATAACCTTGATTAGAATGGAGGCTTGAAACGGACTCACCCAGGTGGCTGACTACTTCATGTTATGCACGCCCACTGCTCGGCATTCGCATCTGCTGTGTCTGCCAAATCCCGATGTAAAGTCCTATCAGCCGCTTGGTTCCCGCAACTTGGTTTTTGCCAAGTAATTCGAGACCTTGCTCCGCCGTTACCTGGAAGTTGCAGCTTTTGGAAGCAAGATAAAAACAAGATTAATTGCATATGAGAATGATATCAAAAGACGCAAACAAAGTACGTTTGCAAGGGACCAACATGACTATGAGTCAGGTAGAGTTCTGACCTTTGCCAGGAAGTACGACGCACCGAGAAAAACTCTCCAATCAGCAACTTCGAACAGTAGAGAACTGGCTCAAAGAGACACATCGGAGTCTGAGATTGAAACCGACCAATCAGAGACAGAAAGTGCTCCGATGGATCAAGGAGCCAGTGGAAATAAGGAGCCGGATTTTCCCAGGGAATACGAGATCATGAAAGAATCATGGAGGAGGTACCCGCAAAGAGCGAAACCCCCAGACCGAAACGCCGGAAAACTAGGAGAGGGGGCAAGAACCACAAGAGGGGGTGGAGTACCCCGGACAACAAGGGGCAAATGTGGAATCAACAGGAAGTAGATAAGCAAACAGTAATTAATCTCTCTACGAGAACATTGACTAAAGATGAAATTGGTGTTCTCGAGATGGGTCTCACGTTCTGCCCCACTTCGGAATGGGACTATGTGAAAACACGGATCGATCTTTATTGTTTTGTACGCAAATTGAAATTGCAGAAAACCTTTAAACTACGTCCTATTTTGCCTTCCCCCACTACAACACATTTGATAACGGATGAACTTACAGGACATGACTCTGAGGCACTCCAAGTTCTGCACGATCTGCAAATGGACATGACAACAACAGAGCAAGAAGAACACTCACACCTGGGTATCAATCAAACCAGCGGCAAAAGTAAATTTAAAAAGAAATCCAGGTTCATACCCAAAATGCCTTTTGATGCAATTGACTGTTTTCATGATTCTGTGATTAAGGATCTTAACAAATTGAGGATGCAAGATAAGCAACGACAACATAAAAACAAACGTTTCTTCAATTTATCCAAAGCCCAATGGGCAGCAGTCAAGTCCCTCAAAGAGGATATCGACATCATCATCAAACAGTCTGATAAGGGCGGTAATGTGGTGGTGATGTCTAAGGATCTTTATCGAGGGGAAGCATTACGTCTTCTTGGGGATACATCCAGCTATGTGAAAATTCAAAGGGAGAGGTACAACACCAGTGTGTTAGTATTCTATAATTTGCTTGACAAATGGAGGAACAGTGGCATCCTGGAGGAATATGAATTTCAGTTTCTAAAAGTGGACAGCCCTGTTTTATCGACATTTTACCATTTACAAAAAATCCATAAGGACGCCCAAAAGCCACCTGGGCGACCTATAGTTTCAAGCAAAGAAAGCCTGCTCGAAAAAGTGTCCATCTATGTAGATTATTTTCTGTTTCCTCTTGTTAAAGATTTGAGTTCCTATGTCCAAGACACCACAGACTTCATCAAACGTATTCAGGAGATACAGTGGGAACCGGACTTTGTGCTTATTACCATGGACATAACCAGCTTATACACTTGCATTGCACACACTGATGGGTTGGTAGCACTCCAGTATTTCCTTAGAGCCAGACCTCTTAAATTTCAGATGCACAACAATATGCTACTTGAATTTGCCGAATTTTGTTTGCGAAACAATATTTTTCTGTTTGGTGGGCAGCTATACCTGCAGACTCAAGGTACCGCGATGGGCACGTGCTTCGCCCCCAGCTACGCAAACTTGTTCGTGGGCTGGTGGGAGATGCACGTGGCCTGGTCAGAGGACAACGATGTATGGGTTGAGAAAATTGCCCTATGGGTACGTTACATCGACGACCTGTTCATCGTTTGGAAGGGCACATCCGAGGAAGCAACAGAATACATCAATATTCTGAATGCCAATACCCTCAATCTGCGTTTTACCAGCGACATGAGTAAGATTGAAGTACCCTTCCTAGACCTCTTAGTCTTTGTAGCGGACGGCAAAATATGTACTAAACTCTACTTTAAGCCCACCGCAGGGAATTCAGTTCTGCATTTTATGAGTCAACATCCACGGTCACTCATCCACAGTATTCCTTATGGGGAGTTGTTGCACCTTAAAAGAAACTGCACACTCCCCATGGACTGTACCCAGGCAGCTAGCGAGTCGCTTAGTAGATTTAGACAAAGAGGTTACACCAATAGTCTCCTAAGTGAAACAGCCCTCAAAGTACAGGCAATTGAGAGGCATTCTCTTCTCGGCTCAGATGAATCTAGGAGGATTCAAGCAGAAGACAAGTTGGATAGTCCGCGACTCATACTAGGTTTTTCAACGAAGGCTGGGATTATAAGGAGGCTGGTAGAGAGGAACTGGAAAATACTGCAGACCGATAACATTATTGGTCAAGACACACCAGAGAAGCCTGAGGTAACTTACCGTAAAAGCAAGTCGTTAAAAGACTTGCTGGTACGCAGTCACTTTTCTGATAGGGTTCCTAAAAACACTCCAGTTGGCTTTTACCCATGCGCCTCATGCAAGGCGTGCAAAAACAGCAAAAAGGTAAAGGAATATACTGATCCAGGTAGGAAAGGAACTCGTGTCATCAATAAATTCCTCAACTGTAACACCAGCTTTGTAATTTATTGCATGATGTGCCCGTGTGGTCTCCAATACATTGGAAGTACCATTCATCCCGCCAAGAAACGAGTATTGGAACACACACGGGCAATCACCAACCATGACACAGCTTACCCCGTAGCCAGGCATTTTGCAGAGAAGCACGAATCCCGCAGTGATAAACTCAGTTATTTTTGTTTGGACCATGTCCCCATTACCGAAAGAGGAGGAGATAGGGTTAAGGAGTTGCGCCAATTGGAGGCGCGGTTCATTATTGAATTACAGACACGTACCCCTGGGGGCCTCAATATGGAGGAAGAACTATGGTCCTTCATTGGTTGAATTTCACATGACTCCAAGTTCCCATCTATCTTTTTATACGTGACAGGATGCAATTATATGCACTTGGTAACATATGTTGATTTGGTGGACACCTTTCACAACCTTGGTTTCCATCTCATTTTAGTTAGGTGGATTAGATTTTCAATGCAGCACATACATGATGGCACAGTCTGTATTTTAGTTGTGGCTTGATAATTGCCCATTTGAGGGCTCAATTTTGAAAGAAGGCGATTCAATCTTGAACGGAGTGGATCTGTCCAAAAAGTAATAATTTCTTTATGAATTGCTGAATAATACACTCTGTATGCCAGCAATACAGCAGTGCCTATCATGAATTGATTTAGAGAGTCGTTGATGCCAGTGTATTTTACTGAACGGACACAATTATGCCTTGGTGATTGTATTGCATATGAATTGTCTTTCTCCTCTCGTTAATAATTATTATTCTTGCATTTTGCTTAAATGACACGGCACAATATTTTGTGTCTCTATATTTGTTTTTTAGTAAATTGATATTATGATTCTGCGACCTAGTGGCAATTCCAATATGGCCGCTGTGGTTACGGTAATTTTTGTAAACCACATGTTAAGTCCTCTGTCAACTTTGCCCGTCAGCCCTGACGTCCAATGGGATTATGTATTATTTAAATGTGATTTTCAAACGCAGCAAACTAACACTGACGAAGGCCAGGGTGCCGGAACGCGTGTGTTAGTCTTCACGGAGAACAACAAATAAAGCTAATTTCTTTTGACTGAGCCTGAGTGCGCCGCACGTTCTTTCCTGGAGACGTGGTGTTGTGGAATATATATATATATATATATATATATTATCTACTGGCGGTCGCCAGTAGATAGTTATAGTTAGGACCGAGTTTCCATAGGAAATCTCAAAATTCTATTTTGAATAACTTTGGCGCCGATTGACAAATCTTCGCGAAATTTTCAAAACTAATGGGGCGCTCCGCTCCGCTCCTACCCTGAAAGTCTCGGGGTGATTCGTCAAGCGGGGGCCGAGAAAAAGGGGGGGTCCCAAAACAAGTTTTTCCCATGGATTTTTCCATAGGGACTTTAGTCGCAGCTACAGCCCGAACGGCTGAACAGAATTACGTGAAATTTGGCAGAGAGGTAGCCATAATGTCCGTTTGGTGCCTTTTGCAGGTTTGGTGTAAATCTGTTCAGTATTTTCTGAGAAAATAGCATTTAAATCAATATATATATCTATACGCGCGCAGCGTGCGCGCAGGGTGCGCGCACTCGGCCGTCCGCGAGCGCACTTCTGATTGGTTGTTACATCTTAGTAAACATTCGAATCGGTCGAAACCAGGAAGTGTCGGCCGCCATTTTGTCTCTCGCACTGAGAGGGGGGTGAAACACAAAGGAGAAAAACATGTAAAGGGGGCATGCTGGACAGTTCCTGACCCCCTAGCATGGCTTATCACCGATATACAGTTTATATCAAAACCCTTAACAACAAAGCTTATCATGTGTCCTCCTTCTGCGGACGGTGCGCGAAGTGCACTGTGCGTACATGGCCCATTAAGCGTAACCTGGGCGCGCGGTGCGCGTAGCGCACTGCGTGCCCACCGTGCATGCACGGTGCGCAAAGTGCACCGTGCGTGCACGGCACTAACTGCGTAAAGTGGGCGCGAGGTGCGCGCACGGCACGAACGGCGTAAAGTAACTTAGCATTTAAAAAACCGTACAAATTCACTGAAAAAACCATAGGTTTCACACACGTTATAGTTAGGAATTAGCATTTAAAAAACCTTGCAAATTCACTTAAAAAACCATAGGTTTCACACATGTTATAGTTAGCTGGGCATTTTCCTCATGAAAAACCAATGAAATTCCCCCGTTATAGTTAGTGCAGGCAACTATAACTCACGCGACCGCAATCCTCTGCTGATGACGTCAGATATTACATCACTGATGACATATGTGTCTTTCTGAAAAATAAATATTTGTAATATATGTATAGCTAAAGATTAATGGAAGAAGACATGGGTAAATAGGTGTCTAAATACAGTGATGTAATATCTGACGTCATCAGCAGAGGATTGCGGTCGCGTGAGTTATAGTTGCCTGCACTAACTATAACGGGGGAATTTCATTGGTTTTTCATGAGGAAAATGCCCAGCTAACTATAACATGTGTGAAACCTATGGTTTTTTAAGTGAATTTGCAAGGTTTTTTAAATGCTAATTCCTAACTATAACGTGTGTGAAACCTATGGTTTTTTCAGTGAATATATATATATATATATATATATATATATATATATATATATATATATATATATATATATATATATATATATATATATATATATATACATATATGCTAAAAAGAAGCAGAGAACTCTGGGTAGTGCCCCCTCTACAATGAAAAAAGGTAACTATAACTCATGCCCTCACCATGCCTAGTGAAGATATCATTGATATTGTTTCAGATGTTGCAGTGATCAATTATATCATAGAACATGTCGCAAGTGTGTAATATCTGAGGTATTTAGCAGTACATAGTGAGGGAACAGATTATAGTTATTTTAGGGCACAGGCGACAGTTACTTGGGATAACTATAGCTGGTGGATTTCAGTGGTTTTGTTTGTTTAAAATAGTATGTTTTAACTGACATTTGCACCTAATTTTAATGTCCCTTTATTCTTCTGTATTATTTCTTTTTATGTTTTTTTTAACTTAAATGAAGATATTGTTACTATTCCTAACTATAACGTCACTTTAAAATTTGTGTTTTTTCTGTGAAAGTATTTTTTTTGTTTGTCCTCATCACCTTAAGTCTTATAGCCACTATAGCCCACCACCAAGTGATGGAGAAACCATAAATCGTATGGCTGGGCTTCCTGACTGTCATACTCTGCAAATATTAACCATCATCAGCAGAGTAGGTGTTGTAATCATTGAACCCGCACTCGCACTGCCCCCAACGGCCAGGAAAAAGATCTCCGCTAAAAGTCCCCATCAAGGGTGCCGATCGGGAATTGCAGCGCCGACCCGACGAGGAGCAGACCCAATGATGAAGCAGGACACCTAGCTTATTGGGTGTGTGAGGGTCTTTTTCTGAGAAGAGGATATACTTCTCCTGTCAGAATGAGCACACCACAAGTGCTTTCTTCATATACACTCACCTGTACCATACAGTAGGAACGGCATACCACTTTGTATTGTATCGCATTTGGGCCTGTATGCTGGATCTAGTCAAATTGGCCCAGAGTCCCCCCTTTCTTGGAACAATCATTGAACCCACTCATACCAGGAACAAAACCTGGCTGTTCTAGGGGCAGCACCAGGAAGACAACATGTAATGTTAAACAATCTCAGGGCATTACAGGGAGCTCCTTGCTGGAGCAGTGAATAATAAATAAGTGGCTCCTCTCGCTCATTTATTATTCCTTTTTTGGGCTTTTTGTTGTATTTGCTTGTGGTTTTATTAAAATTGGGTGTCTCTCTGCCCACCCAGGGCTCCTACATGTAGCAAAATCATTTGGGTCGGTGGAGACAGGCCCAATTCCCCCATTGCCTTGTTAGCCCCCACCAGCACCCATAGCAGGCGACAGCAGGGGTTGGCATTTTTTATTTAAAGTGGTTGCCATGCTGCCCACCTAGGGCCCCCACATGTGGTCAAATCTATGGGGGTTGCTGGTGGAGACCCAATGCCCGGCTGCCCTTGCTGGATCCCCAGCCAGCACCTATTATGGTGCTAGGGGAGCTAGCCCAGTCCCTTTGATCCTGCCTGGGTGAGAGCTGCATTCTTTACTGCTCCCACCCGGGTGGGAGCAAAGTTGTGTTCTTTTCCTGGAAGAATACAGGCAGGGAATGCCCACTTTCTTCTGGGCCAGGGACTTGGGTGCCCAGGACACTGCAGCTGTATTGAGCCTTGGGGAAGGGTCCTTGAGACAATCTTGGCTCGGTGAGGGGGCCACCCCCCTCCCTTCAATGTAATTATCTGCTAACGAGGATGAGGTCCTAGGGACCTGTTCAAGACTCGGGGAGGGTCCACATGCCTCCCTCCCTTTGATGTAATCATTGGCCTTGGCTAATGGGGTCTGAGGGCTTGTCCAAGGCTTGGGGGCTAATCTCCCCTTCCCTCAATTTTATTATTGGTTCTAGAAATGGGGTCCCTAGGCCTTTACAAAGTCTCTCATGCATCTCTTCTCTAAACATTAATAACCTAAGAATTGAGGTCTCATCCCCTAAACCTAATACTGCGCCAACCTTTCGGGCCCTGACCCACCCCATTGGGGGGTGGGTATAAAACCGTGGCACCATTTGAAGAATCTTCAGAAAGCTTTCCAAAACCAAGTTTTATCCACCTCACCTCTTCCTGGAAAGTTTGGGGGTGATCTGCTGAGTGGGGTTTGTGAAAAAGAGAGAGCTCCCATAAATGCATTTCCCCATGCAATTTCCTGTAAGGAACAACTACAGTCAATTAGCTGAACAGAATTACACTAAGTTTAGAAGTAAACTAGATCTTGATCCAAAAAGTGTGATTTTTGCAATTTGGTATATATCTGTTCAGTACTTCAAAATTCATAGATATCGAGCTATGCAGTACCACTGCAGTGCTACTGCTGGACACACAGTACAGTGTACTCAAAACACGCAATCTGATTGGCTGGCCACCACAAGCAGAGAAAGTACAGACCACCATTATTTGACTTAGGGACTTGGTCCTCCTGTCGTCAAAAACAAATTAAAATAAACAATAAGGGAGCAAGGTATAGGTATAATGAACTCCTGGTACTTGTAAGAACACCCCCATGAGTCAAATAAAAAAATAAAAAATCTGATGTGGCATAATCACCACGATGCTCAGTGCAGCTCCCATGTAATTTCGCAGTAGTACCACAGTGGTGCATACAAAAGGTGGGGCACACGGCACTGCAAACCCATGGGGCAGGCAAGCAACGGTGTCTTGCTGGGCAGGTGGGGTGTTGGACACAGCGTCTGGTAGCAGGGGTCTGGCAGCAGACCAGACCCTGCCGGGAACCCCATATTGCACAAAGCTGAAGGCCATGTGTGGTGGGGTTAAGTCACCCACAGGAGTTTGACCATTGGCAGAAGTTGGGTGCACTGCCTGTTTGCAGTTCAGGCCCTGCAGCCAACCCATGCAGTGCACACGGTAGCTCCAGTTCGCTATGGAAATAAAATGTTACTTTAAATTTATAAAAACATACAAATAAACTGAAAAAACCAAAGGTTACAGTAGCGCTATACTTAGGTATGTTTATAATACTTTCCTTTACATGAAAAAACCCTGGGAAATTCACCAGAAAAACAAAGGTTAAGTTGATGTTTTATTTAAGTGAAAATGTTGGATAAAATGCTGCATTCTAAACAAAAAAAAAGATTACATTGACCAACTTTAGTTAAATTAAGTAACTATAACTCACGTCCCCGCCATGCACTACTAATTGCCAATTTGGCATCTCTAACTGTATTCTTCAGCATGTAATCTGCGTTCCTTCTAAGTATTTCGAGGCAGCAGAGCTTTCCTTCAGTTCTGGAAATTATCATCAGCATCGCCCAGGAGTCCAGTCTATCCTTGACATATAATGCAGCATTTAGCACTTTCCTGGATAAAAAAGTGCAATATTGTTAAATCTGCCCCTGACAGCTACTTCTGGAATAGAACACTCTTTATGATCGAGAAGGCTACAAATCTGGGCTTGGCATTGCCAGCAGCCTTTCAGTGGTTTTATGTCACGTTAATTAGACAAATGAAAAATACACGATTCTCTGCCCTCATTGGCTACTTGATAGAAGCGGGTTTTCCCTTTAGGTATCACGTTTGCATACGATTAAGTTCCAACAATATTACAATTTACAAGCCCACCATCTTCCCAACAGAATGTATTCTCATCCCACAACCGCACTAGATACTGATGAAGAGTACTGATTAGGACAACAGCGTTTACAGCCTGCAATGACCCTTCCAAATCCGTCTGTTTCATTCTACTTTGCATCGATCACGTAAAGGCTGTTTGTGGTAGAGGAAGACTTAGGGAGAGGGGGCTAGCGAGAATCAGAACTAGTGAAAAGCAGAGAATGGTAGAGAGTAGAGATTCTACAAAAGGAGGGGGAAAGAAGAAAAAAGAGCAGGTAAAACAAAAGGGAAATAGACAGCAGAAGAGACTATTTACTGAGAGGTCGAATGAGGGAAAGAGTTTCAGAAAGAAAGGGAAAGAGAGAAGGAAAAGTACATGGAACAGGTAAGGGAGAAGAGGAGAGAGAAAGAGGAAGAGAAAGTGCAGCACAGGAAATCAAAAAGGGTTATTAGGGCAAAATGTGAGCAGGCAGATGGAACAGAGATTTTGGGTTGGAGGGAGATGAGCAAGAAAGAGAAAATAAAGTAGAAAGATAAAAGGTAAAAACATGGAGAAAAGTGATAGTAGAGTTTGAGTGCGATTTATAACTTAATCACGTTTTGGCAAATGTTCCTGGCTTGACCATTGTGATGTCAAACAGACAACGTTGTAATTTTTTGTAAAAAGCCCTTGGTACAAAGCTCAAAACTCGCCCCGCAAAATGTTTTAATAAAGTCCTATCGAGGTCTTACCATTGTTACTTGCCCGACACTGCTTTCTGACAAATTTGCTAATGGTAATTCACCATCTTTGATATTTGTTAATACACTGTTGGTGACAAGTGCTCCTACTTTCTCTTGATTAATCATGTATACAATTGCTGGTATGGTTTTGTCACCGAAATGCACAGCATACTGGTTGAGAATTGCACATTCTATTATTAAGGCAACTTGGGCTTGTAGTGCACATTTCAACTTAGCAGCTGTTTGATTGCTTCATACAATGAAGCATCACTTTTATCTGCACTTCTATTAATATTGTTCAATCTCCCTTGAAAATATTATTTTTCAATGCTAGTTAAAATGTCAGGCTCCCCATGTTTTCTACATTCACCGCCAAGAAACGTGCAATGCCCATTCCAGCAGCCAAATGAAAGGCACTATGGAAGCAGCAGCAACGACAGATCATCAAAGAGCAGAATTCCTGATGAGAACCATGACACTGTCTCTATTTGACAGCAGCCCTTAAATTGTCCCACATCAGGCTCCCAGAATCCCCTACTCCCTGCCATGCCTACTTGTCTTTACTGTGGCTGTCCATGAAAGCACCTTCGGCACCTACCAGTAACTTCATGGGGCGCATACCAATGTCTGTGCCTGTTTAAAGTCAGTGCTAGCTTGACTAATGCTTTTTTTAATCAAAGGTAAATGTCCTCCGCTGTTAAAATGGCATTAAGATTATATTTCATTTCCACCATTGCCCCAGCCTTAAATTATTTAAAGCACATTGTCATTAAGTTCCCTAAAAGTCTTTGAAGGGTACGCTCTAAGCTACCAGTTAAGTTGTTGTGTTTTTTCAATTTGTTACAAGTCAAATTAAAACTTTGCCCACGAAGTCGAGACGCTTCATCCTGACTTTGCTGGGGGTAATGTTTGCCCTGTCGTAACCTTCGAGGGTTACTATTTTCCCGAATTAGTGTACTCGGAAGGGCAGCCGAAATTGTAGAGTGCTGAGGCTGGACGTTCAACAGCTTCTGTGTTTTTTATACTTCTTAATTTTTTCAACTACGTTGCAAGCTGTGCCTTTCACATGAATAGTTTGGAAAGTTAAAAAAGCTGCGATTCAGCAGACTTTGCAAAGTCCCACACCCATGCTTTCAAATCCCACCTAACTGATTGTACTTTAAAAATAACTTTTTAGAAAAATAATTATACAAATAAAATAACGCCAACTATGAAAAAAGCACCAAAAAGCATGATGTGCTTAAAGCCTCACTCACAGTACCATCCTGACATGCATGATTATTATGCTACGGGCCATATTCTCAATGAGCTATCTCTGAGTTAATGGCACCTTTGCGCCGCCAAACTTGCGAAAAATTCATCACCCCATTCACAAGCTGGTGCCAACAGCCCATAGCATCAATTTACCTGCGATAGCAGCCGCAAAAAACATCACCACAGATGACCCCCACAACTATCGCTAATGAGATGCAGAGTAAGCGTACCCGTGCAAAAAGCCGCGACAGCACCACTCCACAACATTCTCAACGACCAGCCAGATCGGCGAGACGACAACAAAACATGCGATAAGACGCGTTAGCAGCAGGAAATTAACACCTGCTCTGATCTGGTGTAAAGTCCAACGGCAGCTAGCACAACAAAAGGGAGCCCAGCCCACAGCCACCCCTGAAGAACAACAGATGCCACGGAGCTACTCATCATGCAGCTCTGAGCCCCAACAGGCCCACAACACCCACCCCCACCACCTCCAGGGCCGCCACCACCCCCTGAACCCCTTCCGCACCCCTGACCCGGACCACCACAGAGGCAGCGCAGACACAGATCGCGGACCTTCTGAAAACGCACCAGCCTCACAGACATGACACCAGAGTATGCCATTGCCAACTACAGGCTCAAAAGGACAACCATCCTCCGCATCATGAACATCATTGCCCACAGGCTGACGGTACCAACACAGTGGATAACCAACATCCCACCTCAGACAAAGCTGCTGGCTGTGCTGAACCTGTTGGCCTCTGAGACTTTCCAATAAACAACCGCCAAAGTCAGAGGAGTCTCACAGACAGCTCTATCCAAGTTCCTCAAACCAGTCCTGGATGCCATCATCATATTGGTACCCTAGTACCTATACTTCCCCCACACTGCGCAGGAACAGCTGGAGACTAAGCAAGGCTTCTACACCATAGCTGCATTCCTGCACGTGTTGGGGGCAATTGACTGCACACATGTCCTACTTGTGCCCCCTCCCGACACTGCACACAACTACCGCAACAGAAAGCACACGTATTCCATCAAATGTGCAGGCAATAGTGGACCACTGGGGACTTTTCACCAATGTTGTCGCCAACTACCCAGGCAGTGTGCATGATTCATACATCCTCCGACAATCCATCATCAACGGGCGCTTCCAGGATGGCACCTATGGAAATGCCCTGCTTGTTGGTAAGTACCAAATGAACACTCCACACACCTCAACTCCACAATCGTGCAACTCACAACTCTGGGAATGCACACATTACAAACTCACATGCAACAAGCCAAACAACATGCCCACCTACCAGACACGACAACACAACTTACTGTGTTAACCTGGGCTAGCCATGTACATGAGCCATCTACAGAATGGAACCTCAGTCACACAATAGCAGATTGTGGGGCGAGGTGGGAATAAGGCATGTGCGAAGGAGGCAAGTGACCCATTAATAAGCATATACACAATGCCAAGTGTAGCGTGGATGTGCTGGCCTGACTTCAGTATGCAGACCACAAACATATCCATGTTGACACATGTTATGGAGTGTAGTGGACAGTGGACACAACCATGTCACCCCAGCCAGTGGGGAAGATCCCGGAAATGTAGCTTGTTATTTACCCCCTGTAAGCGTGAGCAGAGTGAACTGGCCCGGCGTACAACAGTACTGCATAGGGGTGTGGCTGCTACACACGTGGATCTGGGTGTGGTTCAGTGTGGGCCTTGACAAGGATGTGGCTGATGCGTGTGTCTCTGTTGTAGTGTCTGTGCCACCTGTCACACAATCAATAATATTGCTATGTGGCATGTCGCCAGTGTGTGTGGCTGGCCGAAGGAGCACATGGGGGAGGGCATGCCTGCTAGGGGTCAGGGATCACACATGCCAAATGTTGTGTGTATTGCTATTAGAGCAGCATGGGCCAAATATGTACCCAACACGCATGTCGAGTTCAGCCAGGCAGGTGCACTACATCTGTGTCAGCACTGTCTTTGCAATGGGCCTACACACACATGGCAGGCCACATACTACGCAGCATCATGACTGTGTCGTACACTGGCCTGTAGACATGCGCAGACAGGCATGTCAATGGGGTGCCGAAGGGGTGCGTGTGATGTAATCACGCTGTGCACACTAGTGAATGGACTCGGGGGAGGTGCAGCAGTGAGGCTACGTAGTACACAGTAATGCAGCACATTTGCAACACGCAGTATATGTCATACAGGAATCACAAAGTCACACATATCACACACCAATGAACCAGTGAGCCTGTCAACACATCATGCAGTATGTAGTTGTGACTCATGTCTCTCTGCACTGTCACAGGTGACCAAAGATATGCACTCTGCGCTTGGATGATGACACCCCTCAGAGCCCCAAACACACAGCCCCAAAGGAAGTACAATTTGACCCACAAACGCACTAGGGGCATCGTGGAACGCACATTTGGCGTGTTGAAGTCACTTTTCAGGTGCCTGGACATCACAGGTGGCAAGCTCCTGTACAGCCCAGAGCTCATGTGCAAGATGATCGTTGCATGTTGTGTGTTGCACAACAGATGTGTACACAGCAAAGCCCCATGGATACGAGTGCATGATGCACTGGAAGATGGTGATGAAGATGAGGCAGGTGGACCACACCCCACTGCAGCCACAGCAGGAATAGCCTGTAGGGACTACATCACTGACAGTTTCTTCTCTGGTTGATGTCACATTGTGTGTGTCCTTTGCAGTAATAGCAGAGTACGTTGACTGCCACAGGCACTGCATGTGCTAATAAAACCATTCCGATACACATTCCCTGCCTGTATGTCACTCATCTGTACTGGCACTTCACTCAGACAAGTGTTCTGCGACATGTTGTGCTGTCAATAAGGGTGGGCGGAATTTGCGAAATTGACTTTCGCAAATTATCGCGAAATTGCGCAAAATCTCCGCGAGCATGCGAAACTTTTGCAAAGTTGCGGAGATTGCTTTCCCGCCCGTTCGCGATGTGTTTTTGCATGCTCGCGGGGAAATATATCTCCAACTTGCCCATGCGGTCGCCAATGGACGCGGCCATCTTGCTCGCGTTGCTTATTTCCTGTTAGCAATCTCAATGACATGTTCGCGATCGCAAACTCTCGCGGGATAGCGCGACTGGCTACAAACAATCCAACATCTTGTGGCGCGCGCGAACGAATAGGAAAACTCATCGGCAAACGCAGGGACCCAGTAAGTCGCGACCACGCGCGCGAGAATGCATTTTTAAAGCGCAAACAAGAAAAATACTTCCGTTTCGTGGCAGGTAGCGAAAGTTTTGACATTTTCGTGCTCTCCGCGGAACGTGAAAATGTCAAAATATCGCAAATTCCACGAGCGGAACGAAATTTACCGCCCAGGCCTAGCTGTCAATTGAGGGATTTGTTGATGGATGGTGGGTGCGTCACCTCTGTGCAGTGGGGCTGTTTATGGTGTCACGTATTCTAACTGCCAGTTCTGTGTGTCACAGTTGTAAGGGTATCCCACTCTTCAGAGTTTCACGTGTCCCATGTCATTCCATTTTGGCTGTCATTTGTGGCCTACAGGTGACAACAGGGATTCGTTTGTGCTCTGATATGAGCCACCATGATGCAGGGATGCATCCTGTGACTTAAAGCCCACAACATGGGCAACATGAGTGTAAGGGAAGTCACGGCCCCTGAATTGGTCCGTGCTTTCATTCTTGTCTGGTCATGTACATGGCACGTTGGTGTGCAGGGGGTGTTGTTTGTCCCTCTGCAATATGAGGGGGAGATGCAGTTTTACAGCGTGTACCATGTTTGTTTCCGTATTGGCGCAGGTTACATACTGAATGCATGTCAATGTGCATTGTGGCTGTTTGTGGGGAAATGCCTATCTGATTTGGACAATGGTCATTTGTTCTGCGTCACCGCTGTGGGGTTGTGCTCGCAGGTTGTCATCTCACGGTTTGTTTACTCTGCTTTTCTGTTGCATTTTCCCACCAGACGCATGGGATTTGCAGGCAGGTCACTTGTTTTCCGTGCTTCCTGTACCGCGATTGGCATCATTGCAGGATTGATTGCATTCGCGTTTGGCATTTTTGCGGCGTGGCATTGATTTTAACACGGTCAGTTGGCGCACTATCTGGTTACTATCGCATGGTACCGCTGTGTTGTGAATACCTGGTTAACACAGCGTACAATTCCCTTGATGGACTGTGATGTTGTAGGTTGCGTTAAGTAACTTTTGCGATGGCTATCACACGTTCTTGAGAATATACCCCTCTATTTCATTATTTTATTTTATCTACCTTAGCAGTATGGCATGCCTTTTACTGATGGATACACATTCAACGTTTATGCTGTGTTCCTGCTTGGAAGTGAGCAGTGATTTTTCTAGATGAAAAGCATCTATTGTTTCCATTGTGATATAAACAGGTAGCTCCTGTTCAAAATATGCTTATTGCTTTGGATAGTTAGAAAAACAGAATAATATCGCTACAAGAGGAGTCGTGATGAGGCTGCTTTAATGAAGATCACAATCTATATGTATTCTGCACCTGTAGCTTGGACATGGTATATATTCATAAATAACTATCACGTGTATGTGCAGGTCATGGGTGCTATTTATCAGCTAATGTTGGCAGCTAGCACGTATTGAATATTTCCCATAATTTTAGCCCATGAAGGAGACGAAGGAGACAGAGTGCTGATTTCAGTCAAGGTCCAAGAGCATTGCATATTACTGCTTAATTGGGTTCATGAGGGCACTATATGAATCAAAATGTCTGTGGTGTCATGAACACTTTATTCAGTTTTATTAGGTGATTTACCTGTGAAATCAAAGTAAACACAATCGCATGTAATAAAACAAACCTACTAATTGGAAAATGAAATTGAATATGGTGGAAATGTTAGCTGCTGCCAGTTTTATAATGTATACTAGATTAGGTACTTATTAACGACACTTTGAGATCTGTGATATTGGTGACCTTCGAGCATTAATAAGTAGATGAATTTTGTTTGATCTGATTTATAACATTTTTGATTTAAACGATTGTCAGATTTCCAATGTTGTCCTCAAAAAGCGATTGGTACATTGATTTTTTTTATTTTCTGTTTAGATAGATTTCAATGTAATGCGAAAAGCAATAATGGAATAACTTGTTTCTTCTGCTTTTTTTATGTGGGAAAAACATTTCAAAAACCAATGAGAGAGAATTCTGATTGGACAAAGCAGATCCTTCAGCAACCAGACAATCAACACACCAGAAGTATTAAGTGCACATGTAACACCAGCTGACCTGTCACTCAGGCTTTGACACTCAAGCAGGGCTTGCACTATAATGTCAAAAAGGATGCTCAGAACCCTCACACTGCATTTTCAGTGACATTGAGAGGATTCATGTATGTCAGCTTATTGTTTGCTCCCTTGTAGCATTTTACACTTTCTCACATCTTTTTAAGTGCTAATTACTGGCTGGCAGACGTAATAGAGCAAATGTACACTTAGCCTTCAGGAATTTCAGGCACAGAAAAGGTTACTTTCTGGAAGTTACTTTTCATTAATATTGATTAAAAATCGACTTCACCATTGAATTAGATTTTTATATCTATGAAAAAAGTTGTTTAATTATTTTTCTAGCTGTTTGCTTTTCCGAGATGCAGTATTATCTGCACCCTGGTTTTCTACACAGGACAGCTCGGTCTGCCACAGTGAAAATAGCTTTGGGGTCACTGCAAAATTATCGTAACATTAGATTTCTACATGTCCTACCTTTAGATACTATCCTCCCTGCCTTTTGCACAATGAGGGCTACAGTGGGTGACTCATTGACATTTAAAAGTGAGCTTTAACCTGTCAAAAGGGTTTATTTTAGTAGGTCAAATAAGAGTGTTTAAAGTGCCACAGTCAGACTGCAATAGTTGGTCTGAAGCCATGGTTTACACTGTCACTGCAATGGATGGCGCAATTAGCTGCAGCATTCAACTAGTAGCAATTAGTTTCTAGGCCATGGGCACATCTTGTACCATATACTATGGACTTAAAGGAAAGTTAAGCATACCAATGAAGAATATGCCAATTCCACTGTGTTTTAAGGTGGAGCACAGGCACTTTCCCCCAATCAGTGAGGTTAAAGTACACAGAGTAGAAAACACAACACAATTAAAATCCCAATAGAGAAATATTTAATGAGAAGCTAGTCACCAATATAACACTAATCAGATGTAGGAAATCAGAGCCATGACTTTTCAAAGTTTTAGATGAATCTCAAACCGAAAATCGCAAAGCTACAGCTGCATGTATCTGTTCACACTAGACCAGGTCAAAGTTAAAAGTTAAGGTCTACCACATGGAGCGTGTGTCAGATACAGGGACCAGGTTGGGTCAAATGGAAAGTTTTGCTTTGTGACTTAGAAACCTGTTTGGAAGTCCAAGATCCTCGGCAGGGCAACAGGCTGTCACCAAGATGGATTCCACGAGCCTGGACAGCCATCAGACAAAGTCCGAGTGAAGCCATTGACTTTTGGGCAGGAGAAAATCAAAATATGTGCCCAGGAATATCCTTTGACAGCAGAATACATCCAGCATCTTCTCCCAGTAAAGGTTTGTGCTTTCGTACTTATCAAAGTCAAAGTCAAAGTGGCTTTATTTCGATATAAAAAATATCTTTAAAAGTATTACAGAAATAAAAACACAGCAGAGTTAATTAAAATCTATAAAAGTATGAACAATAAGTGGCTAAAAAAGGTCAAAACACAAAGACCATAATTAAACAATTAATAAAAGCCATTTTGTCCTAATAAGCCACGCCCAGCTTAAGTATTTGGCTAAGCCACAAACATACAGCGGCCGAGTATCTGAACTCAAAATTCGCAGGACCGCGCTGCATTGTCGAGTACCCAACTCCCTGCACAGTGGCTTTAGCCACCTGGAGCGGGGCGCTTTGTAGGCAGGGCATACAAACAGAAAATGGGGGATCGATTCTATCTTCAGTGGGCAAAAAGGACAATGGGGTATAGTTTGGGCCGGAGGCTACCACCGGGCGGTCAATGATCTCACCGGCAACACACCAATTCTGAACTTGGGGTCCAAGTAAAGTTCCCGAACTGCCACATCCTTTCCAAGCAAAAAATCCCTGGAGGCATGGCACAGGCTAAGATCGGTATTTCTTTTACTTGTTACCCAAGACCAGTATAAGTTCTTCAAGACTGATTTGGGAGGGGCAGCCCGAGAATGCCAAGCCCCCTCAAGACCAAGATCAGTCAGCAAGCTTTTCACGTCTCTTAACCACCTTATTTTTGCCCATCCAGGCAAGCCTAAAATCTCCTTTAGCCCCTCGGCATAACTGGCCAGTTCCGGGACCCTCCACAGGCGAGCCCACAGCAAAAGAGAACGCAGCCTAGCCTGGTCCTGGATGGGACGACACCCCATCTCCAACAAAAGGGGGAGAGTGGGAGTACTCTTAGGAAGGGACATCAAGTCCCTCAGAAAGTTATTCTCTGAGCACACCAACTGGCTCATATTCTGAGCGCCCCATAGCTCTGCTCCATAGAGTGCCGCACTAACAGCTCTAGCAGCATAAATGTCGAGCACCGGGGCGATAGGTTTCATAGAGGATGCCTTCTGCTCCTTCAGAAGAGCCCCCACCACCCTTTTGTGGCTTAAGGTCATTTTGTGGAGGTGGCTGTCCCACTTCATGGTATCAAGGAGGCGTATGCCCAGGTAATCAAATTCCTTGACCCTTTCCAAAGGAGCCAAGTTAAGCACTGGGGGCCGTCCAAGTTTTTGGGGAGGGTTCAAAACAAGGAACTTGGTTTTGTCAGTATTGATCTTTAAACCTGTTAACTCACAGAATTGATCAAAACCATCCAAGAGACTCTGCAAGCCAACCGGGGTCTTGGAAATTAGCAGGGTGTCATCGGCAAATAGTAGGGTTGGGATCTTCCTCCCTGCCAAAGATGGTGTATCAGCTGGGATTTTAAGGAGATGATCCACGACTCCATTTATATAAAGTGAAAAGAGGGTGGGAGCGAGGACACACCCCTGGCGCACACCTCTGTTAACTGTAATGGAAGCAGTCCTTTGTCCCTGGGTTCCCCACCTCACCTGCGCAAAGTTGTTCTCATGGAGTTTTATTATTAGACACAGTAGGTACGAGGGCATGCCTAGTTTTGTCAAGACCCGCCACAGGCGCTCCCGGGGTACTAGGTCAAAGGCAGTCCGTAGGTCAATAAATGCCAAATACAGACTGCCTTTGCCTATCCCTGTGAAGGTTTGTGCTTTCGTACTTATCAATGGCCAGCGATAATTATCGCTGGCCGTGCTTAGCGATAAATTTCTTATCGCAGGCTATCTCTGGAATTTAAAATTCCAGAGATAGCGAGGTTATCGCCGTTTTGCAGGGAACATCGCTGGTTTTCCGGCAATGTTCCCTGCAAAACGGCGATAACCTTGCTGATACAACCCTGTGGTCGTATCAGCATGATCAACCCCCTATGTCAAACATAGGTAAGACAGGATTTTAGCAGACGTTAGATTTTGGCGAAAACTAACATCTGCTAAAATCCTGTGGGCTGCCTTGTAAATATTGCAATGTGAACATTAGCTTTATTTGAAAGGTAGTCCATCCGGGGTACGCCCAGTGACACCCACTTTGCAAGGGAGGCGCTGGGAAAAAGGGTGCTAACATGTGATTATGCATGTTTGCACCCTCTTGTCAATAGGGCAATAGTTTTATCTCCTCTTTTTTGGCTTTTTAAGCCAAAAAAGCGGAGATAAAGCCCTTGTAAATATGCCCCAAAGTTCTTCCAACGTGGCAAAGCACCACGTGGAATACGATCGGCAATGCAACTGCTGTGTCTGCAGTTCACCAGTAATCCGGTGGTAACCTCTGGCTCTTTTGGCAAAAAACCTTGGAAACATTTCTAAGTCCCAGCTTTTAGGATAAGGCAGGAGTGCACTCTGACACCTATTCAAGGGCCCAAGTAACTTAGGGACACCATTTAGGGGTCAGGACTCACTTGTGGGGATGCCACCGGCAGGGTTAGGTGAAATCCAGTTCAAGCAGATCAGCTGGGCCATTTAGGAAGCTGGGCTGCTTGCAGTCATTTGTGGCCTTGGAACTTGACAGGAGGCTAGCCAACTAGACATTTGATAGCAGATCCAGCCCTTGGGGTCTCACTCCACAAGTTACAGGAGGACAAGTCAGGGTTCAGCAGGATGAGTGCAGGTTGATTCCTTCTTCTGTCCTTTTCTGTCTTTCTTAGGTCCAGCAATGGTATGAAGAAGGTATCTGGGGGCTTCACTTTTTAGGCCTGGCGGTAGCTTCCGGATGGGGTAATTACCTAACCACTATGTCAAATGTTTCCCTGGGCTACCCTACCCACTTTGACATCATTTCCCTGGAGTTTGGTCCTAAATGGTCCCACAGTGGCCTGCGATGCCAAAATCTTTCTTCCTTTGGTCAGAGCTCTGGGCACAATCCTGAGGTGTTTTTATAGAAATGAGGAACTCCTCCGGCAAATCCTGCCCTAGGTCAGGTTTCCCTACACTACAATGGATGATGCCCTGGCTACTTACATCTGTCTGTGACAGAGGCTGCTTCTTTGGAACTTCTACAGTTGGAAACTACATCCTACAAGCCCTCCTATCAAGAGGAGGTCAAACTTCTTTCTAGCCAAAGCTCCTTTGTTTCCTTTCCTGAGAGCAATTCGCAACTCCCAGCAGGCTGCCACCTAACAGCTGGGAATTTTCTCTGAAAAGGCTAGTTGAGACTTTTATGCAGAAAATGCTCAATTTTCTAAAAGTGCCATTTCTAAAATATTTATTCAAAATCCCACTTTACCATCAGATTGGATTTTAGATTCCTAATTATTTTAAGTCCTTGAACCATGGTTCTAGCTATTCTCAAAACGAAGTTATACATTATAAGGTGTTATGATATAACCCAGTGCTCATCTACGGAAAAGCCAGCATTTCTACAGTGAAAAACGACATTATAGATCTTTCACTACCAGCACATGCCCTATGTATTAATATCATGGTCCCTACACCACAGACATTTTTGGGCCTACCTTAGTGGTGACTTTATGTTATAAAAATAGGAAAGATTAGGTCTGGCAAAAGGTTTATTAATCCAGGTCGAAATTGCGGTTCAAAAACAGTACAATCAGGCTGCAGTGGCAGGCCTGAAAACATGTTTTGCCTTGTCATGTTAGTGGGGGCACAATAGGTGGTGCAGTCCACTACTGATATTTGACTTCCAGACTCTGGCTACACTGAATACCATATATTAGGGAGTTAAAGGTAAGTTAAATATGCCAGTCAGGGATTAGCCAATTTTACATGTTTTTATGGATCAGGGCATATTCACAAGCTCTGAATGGAAGCACCCCATTATTCAAAATGTCCATGCACCAGCAGCATATGTTCAAACATTGTAAAGTGAATATACAAAAAAGGGACACTTCCTTATAGTAGACCCTTCCCCAGAGCCACTAAAAAAAATCAAAAAAGTGCCCTTATATATATATATAGAACATTTTAGAAGCAGAAAAAAAGCAAGGGAAAGTCTAATTTCTTAGTCACTGTTCTTCAGTTCTGGCCAGTTGCTAAAAAACAAGCAGGTTAGAAATGTGAGGTAATTACATATGTATATGTCACTGTGTAGCATAAGTTAGCTGGAAACAATACATGGCTCAAGCATACACAGCTATTAGTTGTATAGAATGATTCTCCAAGAAATATGGGCATGCGATGCTAGTCCCTCTGCTGAAAATAGTAAAAAAAATAACAGAACAATCAGACATATATTAAAATTGGTGGCCTATTGATTAGCAGTGTGTGAACATGCAAAGTGCAAATGATCAAATTCTGCATTTTATTTTAATCTACATGTGACTACACAAAGTGTATAACTATGCATAACTTTGAATAAAATAGGCACAACCCTGAGAAATGGGAATACTAATGCAGCATGGAATCAATCATCTCCTCCTCCAATTCACCATGCATCCCGGTTATTACCACACAAAAAACTCGCTCCAGTGTTTTCTGACACGGACACCTTCCTCCATTGGGGTTTTCCTAGCCCTTCATAGATACATGACCTTATGCCTCACAGTCACTACTGCCCTCCCCAGCACCATTGCTGTTCATGGAAGAGTACAACATTCCATATCACTCTATCCTACTTTATGATTTTCCACAGATAGAAATGGTTAAGGAGGCTAGGGCGAATCATTTTGGACCGCGGGTTCCTCTGGATCAGTGCAATGCTCAGAAGGTCCGCCACTTGATATCTTCAATTTTCCTTTTTCCTTTTTTGAATGAACTTTTTTTTAAGCTTAAACAATTACACAAAGCTCTACACTTGAGTAAGACACAAGAGATGGGGGTCATCCAATGCAATGTTTTAAACAAAAAATTGGAGAAACCCCAGACAGCATCCTATAGACTCCTAGAAGCCAAATGTTGATATGGGCCAACAGATATAAAATTGAGGAATGTGCTATGCATTTAACTGAAGCAAATCCAGAAATACCGATCTGATCAGCAAATTCTAATATGAAATTAAAAGGGAAATTCCAACCACCTTGAAATGGGAATTATTCTAGGCATTAAATCCTAAACATTCTTGCAATCTTTTCTTATTGACAAAATGAACAAGCCATAAAGCATTGGTGTTAGTCAAACTCTACTGCCCTATCAAAGACTATCAATAGAAGAAAAAGAAACAAAAATAAAGAGAGTAACTCATACTGCATGAAAAGAACATTCTGAAGGGCTGCTAAGGTCCAATCTAACATTGTAAGAAAGACGTGGTCCTTCATGTTAATAATGAACGTTTAGCAACAAGTTATGAGAAAGAAAATTGCAATCCAAATATGCCATTTTGATGCAAATTTGGGAATTTATTTAACTCCAGTGTGGCTTAACTCATTGGGTCCTGCATTAGGGTTTGTCCCCCACAGTTCACCTAAACTCTTAAATCCTTTCCTGATCAAGCTAATACATATCTAATGAAGTACATTTATCTCTGAAAAAATCCTATGAAGTTGGATAAAAAATTATCGATTCATATATATAAAAATGAAGTCAATTGATTCCTAAAAGAATTTTCCAATTCAGGGTAACAGGTCATGTTTTCTCTAAAATGTAGAGTACAGTTATACAGCTTTCCAGAGATGAGCCCCAATTTGCCAATTATTTCCACAAATTTAAAATGATTGTTACCATCTCTATGTGATTTACGGCCAAACCCCCATGCCACCCATCTCGTTTAAAGACAGGCAGACTTTAGGTATTCTGCTGACAGAGCCCGCATTCCCTCCGTTGACAGACTACTTTCTCCAATGGCCCAAGAGAATAGGCCAGTCAGAGGAAGGGCATTATGCCATCTACCCTTTTTATGATGGATGGTGTAATTACTTTTTGTTCTGTCCATCGCCGCCAGGAAAAAACTGTCAGTGAGGGACAGGAAAAAAATAATGATGAACACCTCTACTGTGTTGGGGGCATTAGTTTTTTCTTTTCTGTGGTGGCAGTTCCTTTCAATGAACAGACATTTCAGCAGGACTAATGGCCATCTCTAAATCTGGGATGTGGACTCATCTCAGGATGGTGAAGGGAATGTTCTCCACCATTTCGACATGCATGTCTCAGTCTGCAAAACTTTAGATCAAGTCATTAGCAGTCTGCACACATCTGTGTAAGTTGAAACTCTACTTCCTTGATAAGAAGGAAACCATATTTTCTTGCTTATCATAATGCAGTGGTTCCCAAACTTTTGACTCCTGAGGGCCCCCAATGACTCACTACTGGAAGCCGGGGACCCCCAGCAATTTGTAAGATTTAATTTATAAACAATAAAACAGTAATTAAAAAAAAATAAACACACATGCACACAAAACAAATACATTTAGAATTTTATATTGAAAGAGTTTGCAAATAAAAGAACATTTTAATGGGAAGGTTGGTGCTCCATCTCCATGATTACTTTTATTTCGCAGTACAAGGCTCCTGCCGCTGCCAGGGCCAGAGCAGAAACCCAAAGCAGCCCTGGCAAATGTTTTCAGACAAGTTCCCGTACAGTGCACACCAAGTGCAGTGAGTGAGCCTGACCCCTACAAAGGGGGCTTTGGGAGGCTCCCCCCCAATAAAATATAGGATACAATGGTGCATTGTACAGCACATTTATCATTATATATTGAATTGTATTATCTTTTCAAGAATAGTAAATGATGATCTTACTGTGCACCACCATACAATAATCTGTGTTGGGGGTTCTTCAATGATTCCCTTATTATCACCCTTCAACAGTGCCTCACATTTCTTTATAGCACACCTGTCACATGTATTTCCTTTGTTTTATAGCATCTCTCATACCATTGTAGGATGTCAGAGCACTTTACATCACACACATATAGAGACAATGAATCATACTTGTAAATCAGTGTAGAGAAAATGTTACATAAGGTAAAGGGGACTACAAGGTGTAGGATTCACATGTCATTCATACTGGTAGGCATTTTTAAAGAGTGCTTGGTCTGGAAAAGCACAAACTCTGGATCCAGAACATAACACAGTGGTTAGCATTGAATAACAATAAAAATGTATTTCCACCCAAATAAACTCCTTTAACAGCATCAGGATAATGAAAGACTGGGGAAAAACATAAGTTACTAACTTGTACAATGCAGTGTGTAAGCAGCTCTTTGATGACCGTTTATAGGTCACTGTGTGAGATTATGATTGTCTTTTATGAGCTGCAGAGTAACAAAAGAATCTCTGTGACAAAGCAGTAACCCACTGACCTATGCACATAAAATACTGTTTTTTAAAATGCATGGTACACGTTCTTTACAGCAGGTACATTAGATAAGTCAAATCTGCCACTGGACAAAACTCTCATCTCTCTCCAGCAGGTACATTAATCACTGGTGTTATCTTGACGCTTTTATTGTTGCTCAAAAACTGCTAATTCTACAAGGAACTTTGCAGTGGTTTTAAAACTGCTGCCTGCGGACCCCCTGGGAATGTTTCACGGAGCCCTGGGTGTCCACGGACCCTAGTTTGGGAAACACTGTCATAATGTACTAACCCTGTAATATAGATCAAACAGGAGCATTGCCCTGCTCAAAACTGCATCCAAAATAACCAGTGGCCACACACAGTGTAATATGTGGGACAACAAGAAGAAGTGAGGAAAGTGGAACAGGATAAGAACAAAAACTGAGAGGGAAAATATTTCCCACACAGTTGGGCATGGATGGAAAGCTAAAAGCAAATAGGAACACTTTTAAAGATTGGTTTTAAACGTCCTGCACCTACCTTCTATGGTGAAAGGATATACTATTTAGAGGATCTCTGCGTAACTAACTCTTTGTGCCTTTTCTATGAATCTGAACGTCCTGAACCAAAATACATCAAGATTTAAGACTGAATTGCTGATTAAACAACCACTACTTGGCAAGATAGCTATGTCGAGCTTCATAGGTATGCACATTTGACAGTAAATGGTTTAAGTTCTGATCGTGTCTTTCGCATAACTGCAAATTAATTTACTCTTGCTAGCACTCTGATTCCTACTCCAAATGGCACATGCATTGGTTGCTCACAACATCACGTACCATTAATGCACATTACAACTTTGGAATTTTGAGCTCTCCATTGAAGGCAATGGAGTGCTCTGGGTGTATAATGCTGGTAGAAACCTGGAGAATCAACATTCCAAAGTCAACAGCTGTAAACAAAGGCCTCACGGAGCCCGAGGGGATTTGAGCCCCTCAGGTTCTGTGGGGCCTTTGCTTTACAAATTAGAACATTCTGCCCTGTAGGAGCCGAATTTCCTAAGCCTTAGAGCCCTCCAGCTACCGTGGGCTCTAAGTCTATATTTTATGCAAATATTATAAGTATTAATGCACTGACAATGTTATTTTTTCTGTTCATTCACAAAAGAAATCAAGTTTAAAAAAAACTCTTAATGGTCCCCAAAGTCTTTGACTGCAAAAGTCAAAAATTCAAGAAGTAGTTCAAGGTTTGTTTGTTCACAAACAACTTAACTTGCTGAATACTTCTATGAATAATTGAAATCTTCTCAGAAAAATATTAGGATCTGATATTCCTCCTGGGTGCAGTAAAACAGAAACTCAGTTGCCTAGCAGAGAAACCATGAGACAAAAAGGTAGTGATAACTGACAGCTCATGTTAGATACTATCATCTTCAACCTCTGGAGAATTTGGGGGCACCTGGGGATGGCAGTTCCTGTTCAGCCATTAGAACCTGGTCCTTTTTATATATTTTTTTAGCGCTTTACACCACACTTTGGCTTCTTCTAAGCACTGTGAATAGCAGTTGGTACAAGCACCTAAATTAAATGTGACTCATTTTACCAACCTAAGGCAGATGTAAGGTTCAGCAAGGGTTCCCAGAAGATACACATAACTAATATTTTGTTAATGTTGAACATTACACTAATTACACCATTCTGCCACAATATAATGTTTGTCAACGTTCAATTGTATAATATATGGTTGTACTTATTTTCATTTATCTTTCTATTTTTTTATTTGTTCTTTTGTCCATATCCCACCATGACTACAGAATACAGCACACCATAGCCTATCAATGCTACGAAAAGGTAAGACAATGATATTTTAAGGGAGACCTTAGATCTCCTTCTGTTAGTATTCCCGAAAAGAGAAATTTGGAAGATGGATTTGATCAAACACAATACCTGATGAATACCTCAGTTGATACATAAAACCAAATTTGACACCTTTTGAGAGAAAAATGACAAACGTTCACAATTTGTGTTCAGTATACAGTGAAGAATCCTGACAAAAAGATCATAAAAAGACTTTGGGGCTGATTACGATCTGCCCACCATCGTAGCAGTGCTTGGGACCTCCCGCCAGACATGCGGCAGTCCCACCACTGCGATTAGGATGCGCCATACTGGCAGGCACATCCAGGACTTTTAACATTGCAGGCAGTGCTGCTGGCTGCAGCACCGTACGCAATGTTAAAAGTGCTTGCACTGCATTTCCCTGCACTACGTGGCAGGCACCACGCTGTGCCTGTCACTTGTTGCATGGAACAGCAACACCCCCCCAAAACAAGGGGTGACCGCAACGGGTCACATTCCCCACATTCTAATCTGGAAGATGGTGCCTGCTAGGCACCGCCACCATTTTGGGGCCCCTGCACCATCCGCCAGGCAATCAGTGCGATTGCCTTTGGCGGTGAAGCGACGGACGGTCTTTGTGTCTGTCACGGTACCCACCGCCATCCTGATTTGGCGGTGGTTAATACACATGGTGATGGCGGAAAGACCGCCACCGCTGGCACGGCGGTAGTGGTCCTTCCGCCATCGTAATGACCTCCTGAGTTACTGCATTGTAAAAGCATGCAGGAGAGTGTAGACTAGACGAAAATGCTTGTTTGAATAACATAGGTTCCTGTTACTAAATTGCAATGGTGCATTCGTTTAACATGGAATAGAAATGAATGTGATGACACACATGTTATAGAGGTTTCATTAACAAGTCTCCTTTAAATAAGGATGTATGTGAAAAATTAACAGTACTAAATGTAAGCTAGATAACATTATGAATGCTTATTGAAGAAGTTTGTTTTTAACTCAATCTTTGCTCATGTTAAAGTGTGCATCAAACAAGGAAAGAGAAATGGTGTTGCACGTTTATAATAATTCCAACTTCTTTGAAACTTCTACATAATGATCTTCATACATGTGCCAATGGCAATTACTAAACAAATCGAATTCTTTTATATTTTGAAAAAAATATAAGGTCAGAAAAACTTTAGCATGTAATATGTATTTCCATTCATATATATTGTGTATTTCATAAACTACTTTAAAACTTGTAGCGTGAGATGAAACTATGTTTCATATAAAGAGTTCCCACGTATATACCAGGACTATTCCCCGCTATTTCGTTACTTTGGGAACATTTGCCCTGAGAAACTGTCCTCTTCAACTCACTCATCTGCTTTTTCTACAGGACTACTGTTCACAACTTTACTTTTTGAATGGTTTGACAGCTATGTGATGATTACCACCTTTTTGCCATAAAATGTGTATTCTTTATGCTGCATGGCAATCACCCCATGTAAACTGACCAATGGATTGAGTGGTCTGAGCTGATGAGGTGACTCAGGAGGTGTCCCCATTGAGCTTGAGAACTTATATCATACATTGCAGTGATGATAACGCTGCCAATTTTTGCAATCTTTCCCCAGAAGATCTTGTTTCTTTGCAGATTGAGAGACAGTTTTCGCTCCTTGTGGACTCTCTTGGCTTTCCTTGGGCTGACACATTAAGCTGTGTGCACTATTCCCAGACTTCTTTTCCAAATGGGAGGGAACCTTTGAGCTGATATGATTCATATCCCTTTCTGAACTCTTCTTCTCTGAACTTTGGTAACTGATGGCCCAAAGAAATTAATTTGATTATTCAAATGCCTGATATTTATGTATTTACTCTTCTTAACTTGCTGATGAAAATCTAACAATTCTGAATCCTGTTTCCGTCTCTCTATGATTTGTCTCCAATATGTGATTGTGCATTCCAATATAGTATCAATGAAGTATGGGAATTCTCATAGAGAGGTCTCTAGTCCACAGATTCTAATGATTCTATTGTTTCTATTTTGCATAGCTTTAACTGAATTATCAGTGTGTATGATTCTAGTTTGACTGAATTTCTTCAGGAGATTTGGTCTAGCTGTAATAGTCCTGTATTTGTATAGAATAGTTTTGAGAGTTATATATTTGAATCTAATTACAAGTTTGTACTCAGTATTCAATTGCAGGTCCTTATTGGATACCTGGATTGGATCCCCTATATCCAACCCCTCTCAGCATGATTCAAGATCCATCAAGGGACAAAATAAACAATTCTGTTAAGTAGTGCCAGGAGATACCAAGACTAAAAGCAAATCGGCCCAGTGGTGCAACAGCAGATGAAAGCATGCAAGCAACACCTCTGTTGTCTCTCCAAAGCGCACCAGGCCCAGAAATATCTTGCACATTTTCAAATTAAAAGATATCTTGTGAAACAATGTATTAACAAACTACTTCTACATGTTCTAAGCTTCCAAATAATTCTAACGGGTCATAAATGTATCCAAAACAGAAAAGCCTATTGGATAAATACCATTACAGTGAACGATGCTCTTTAATCTTTGGTTAGGTATGATTTTAATTTTATAGGCTGATTTCAGAAGCAACCTGTAACCAATTTTAGGGCTAGTGTGCTCAACTTAGATTTATACTTTATAACAGAATATACAATCACACAATGACGAGGCATTGCATTCCTTTCCTTTTTCTCAACAAGGATGTAAGACTATACTACAGCTAGAGAATGGATTATGCTCCTTGTTATGATGAACTCTAAATCTGTGAAATCTAATCAAATCAACATGCAGTCAGAGCATGTTTTATTTACCATATATGTTTTAGTTAATTTTATTTATAATCCCCCGGTGCATTCTTGTAAAATAGATGAGAAATGACCTCACATTCAGGTCTCTTTTCCTACTTCATTGTTAGGTCAACACTTAGGGCCTGCTTCACAAAGATAAACTTACAAGTTTGTGTAAGTTTACTTTTTTTAGTTTTAACAAGACTGCATTTTGAGAGTAAGTTTACAAGTACATAGACTCCGCAGTCGGGACTAAGAGCTCAACACACATAAAGATGGCCTAATAAAGATAGCCTATCTTTTTTATGTGTAGAGTTCACACATGCATCTCACAGTTCTGGAGAAATGTGTAAAGCAGATGTTCAAAAGTGAGGCAGATGTTGTTCAGGACAGAAAAAAAGGCAGCTATCACCACAGGGCTCTATCAAGCACACAGCAGTTAATCATCTTACTATTCATCTCTAGCAATGTCCTGTACTTGCAGAGCATCTAGCTTGGGTTTTTAAATTGTAAATGTAGTTTACCATTGGTGGTTGTGGAGCGTTTGTATTGATTAGAAAAGGGTTAGTTGCCCTGTCTAAGCCTCAGTCAGCCTGTATCTGTTTCTATTTGCAGAAGGAAATGCACACTTTTATTTCATATGAGTGAGCCTTCCCACCATGCGTATGTCTGTGTGCTTTTCCAGTTCAGAAAATCGGCAAACTAGAAGCTTGGTATGTGGTCTCTGAATTAATAATATTAATTAATTTGTCTAATGCTGAGGAAGCAGGGACGGCTTTAGGGTGGTGCGACTGGTGCAGACGCACTGGGCGCTGACCTGGAGGGGTTAACTGACCTCAGGAGGGGGGGGCGCTTGCTGCTGAGTTCCTTGAGCATCTAGCTTTCAGGCATCAATAAAAATGTCAAGATAACTCTTGTGATTAATGTTCCTGCTAGAGAGTTAGATGGAGTTGACCCAATCTTTGATATTGTCACGGGTCCTGCTCAGAAGACGATATTCTCCTGATGGCCTTAAAACAGACTCTTCCCCCAATCCTGTTTTTCCTGTGTATGACCTTATTATTCTAGTCTACACATCAGAGATATTGGCACGATTCAAGTAGTTGACACTTAATTAAAAAAAAAAGTGTATTCCATTGGAGTGCACTCTGATTGACTTTAAACCTGTCTTACTTGTGGTGGGTGCGCCTGCTATAAGTCAGATGGAAGGAAGTGTGTGAATATAGCAAGGAGGACTGACCGCTGAAGAACGGAAGTCACCCCAGTACTGTTAGCAGTTTGCTCACTGCCTTTGACAAAAGCTGCAAAACTCTGACATGGCCAAAACCTGCAATCTGATGGGGGCACCGTCTGAGTTTCTGGCAAGACTTGGCATACCTGCAGGCCTTAAGGGTGGCAGACTGATTTACAATGGAGAAATAGGTGTTAAAAGTTCCCAAAAATATTCTTGCACTGTTCCTTATTACCACCCACATAGGACATATTAAGATGCAAACTCTAAGTCCAAAAAGAAAGTGAATGATTATTTAACATATGCTGAAAGTTATCTTGTTAAGAAAACATGAATTTTACACTGTCATCTCTATGGAATGGTAAGTTCTAATCCAACCAGCATTTACCACTGTTGTACCTACTATCCATTGATGGTAGGAAAAACAGTGATGTCCCCATACATTTTCTGAAAAACCCAGCTCAGAAATGCTCTGAGCTATGGAGGATAAATGTCTATTATAGAGCAGTGCCTTTGAAGGAGTCCTCTGGAGGGAAAGGCTTTGGAATGTTGTATAAAGGCGGTTTTAAGAAAAACAAAAGCATGTCTCCTTTATTGCAGCTTGGCTGGGTGGTGAGATAACTGAGCAAAAGAAAACACAGAGATCAAGGCAATGATAGGAAGTAGTGTAATTCAGGACAGTTGGGAATGCTCTAATCTAAATAATGGTGATTTTTTTTAAGAGACTGAGCTAAGGCCTGCCCACTAATTCCAGGTAGCTACTGAAGGCCAGAACTATGGGTGGCTATTACTGTGATTTAACTTATAGTACAAAACAGCTTTTCGTCATTGGTCGGACCTCACCACATTCTCTGCACTCAACAGGGAGACTGCAGGTATGCAATATATGATGTCAACTCAATATTTTAGTGAGCAATATGTTCATTTCAATGATGTGTTAACCTCTGAGTAAATAAATTGTTATGCTAGTGACAAATTCATTTTTGTGCGCAATTTGTTATCTCCTGTTGGATGATTTGAAAATGTAAATACAATTGTTAAAACAAAACAAAAATCACAAACATCATATACAAAATGCAATTTCTTCAGAATCTAACCATCAAAAAGGCACTGTTTGGCTCTGCCTTATTACTTTACCTGCTGCCGCAATCTTCTGACCAGACCCGAATGTTTTGGACCTTACTTTTTCTCAGCTGATCCAGTTTGAGGCTCACCAGCTTCCAGCCTTTTCTCTTGTCTTTTGCCCTTTTGCTTTTCAACTTTTGTCACTTTTTGATTTGCCACCTCTGCCTCTCTTGCTCTCTGTGCCTTCTTTTCTGCTTCTACTCCATTTGTCTAGTGCACCTTTTCCCTATTGTCTGTCCATTGTTTCTCATTCTCTTGCCTGTTTTTGTGCCTCCGTTTCCTGCCATTTTGGTGTCTTTTGCCACCTTTTTATACTGCATGGTTACCTGAAGCTTCCTGCCTTCAGCATCTCCTGCCACCCATTATTGCCCCACCCAGGCCCATCTAGCACCCTCAGGATCCCCTCCCAGACCTTCTTAATGGCAGCCGCAGAGCAGATGTGCTGTTGGCATGCCAACGGTAAGCCCATCTGCGCCAGTCCATGCCCTTTCACGCCCCAGCACCAGGACCTCTGGTCTGTCCATCACCAACCACAGCCCAAGATATTACTCTGCCACTGCCTTCTACACCATAAACCTGAGATGCCCATCCCCATGCTGCACCCTGGAATGCCCATCAGCACTAAAAGTGCATGCTCATGTGATGCATGCTGACTCTCTTGCACTTCTCCCAACCTACTCCCCCGGACCTCTCCCCCTCACCACACACACAACCATACCTCTCAAGTCACCAAGCACAACACTCACTCTGTCCTGGCCTGTGTGGGCCTCAACACCCGATCTATTGTCAAAAATACCATTAAAGCCTGGGCCTCCTATTAGAGTACTCCCTGGACCTACTTTTCCTCACCAAGACCTGGTTCAACTGTTCTTCTGCTCTGAACGTCGTGGTAGCCATTCCCCCTAGCTACAACCTTGCTAGATAAGATAGAACTAGCAAACCTGGAGTAGGAATCACTATCATTCACAAAGAAAACAACATCTATTCCATCTCTTCAGCCAATTCCAGTGACCACTTCAAGCACATGGCCTGGATCAGCATCTCAATTAACACTACCCTAAGGGAGGCCCTACCCTCTGGATCATCTGGACCCAAACTGAACTTCGGGACCATCCTTGCAGATCTTGTCACAAGCTGGTTCACACCTTCAGGTCAGTCAGCCTCCTTGGTGACTGCAACCTTTGCCTTGAGGACCTCACTGACCCCAATAAGCAAACAAACCTACCCAGGCAGCAAGGAATCTCCACTGCCCTGTCTTCACCACTTTGGAAACATAATGGTAAACAAACCATCACTATCACCTGGACTGATGACTCCCTTGTCTACTTTGGTCCAACACCTACCCAACCAACACAGAACTATGCTCACCACAACCTCCCAATACAACTGGAACAAGATCCCTGAGCAAGTGCGGACCACAGAGGTGATGAATACAGGCCCCAGCTAGGCCCGCAAGGCACAAGGGTTCGCTCTCCTGTAACGGAATCTATAAGGAAGTTGGCACGGAAACTGCAAAGTACAAAAACAGCATTTATTAACCCTTAAGGGTGGTCCTACAATCCACACAACACTCTTCAGTATTGCATGGAGTAGCACAAAGAACTTGCGTACACAGTCCCCTTTTATACACAATAGAGGGGCTCATAAGTGGGTGGATACAACATGAGGCCGAAGAACATTACCATTTATGGTCATTCTCGATACTGAATCAATACATGGGCGGAGCCAACACACTCCTTGAGCCCGCGAACACATGGTCAAGCAAGGCTAATTATAACAGATGTGGTCAAGTCTGGGCATGCGCCAGATGGACAAGAGAGCTATTTATAAACTGTTACTAGGCAGATTACAAGAGCAACTAACACAGAGGTCGGACTCTCCTCGTGGCGAACACGTGGCAGCATGACAATACAAAATGGAGTCCAAACTTCGGTCAACATAGCGGAGAAAACATGATCTAAAGGGAGAGGTTTAATGTCTTTAGCAAATGCTTAATCACATCGCTGTTTCAATTTACAACAGACGACCCTTTCAGCATTTACTGAAGACATCCGGTTTACAAGAATCATCGCCATATATGTCAATTGTCATCATTCCTTCAACCTCTTTAGCTAGACGCTTCTGGTGAGCAACTTCGGCAATAGCTTTCTTATCTGGGATGCAGAATGAAATGCATACGGAACAGAACAATGGTCCACATTGAACACACATACAGAAAAAGAACAGAATTGATATAATAATACAGAGACCAGTTAAGACCTTCCATCCCCAGGCAGTAACCAATGCCCAAAACCATCCAGAAAAGGACCAAGTGCCGTTTTCTGTGTGGATTTCAGCTGCTATTTTATGCAGCTTGTTGATGGCGTTATAAACGGATGGCGTATGATCAGGGATGAACACACAGCAGCTACTTCCAATAATTTTACAAGCTCCACCTCGATCAGCTAACATTACATCTAATACCATACGATTCTGCAATGCAACAATCCTAGTGATTTGTAACTCTTCTGTAAGATTCCCAAGAGCAGCAGCAGTCTGATTTGTCACAGCTTCTACCACTCTTGTTAATCTTCGGATCTTCCTACTATTCAAGGCGGCTCCAACAAAGAAAAACAGTCCTAAGTTAAAATCAATATACTGTTGCAAGCTGGTATCAGTCTGATCCACATCATCAATCGATAGAGTACGTTTATACCTGTTTACAGTCACATTATTCAACAATTTCAGATCTTTATGATACGATGCGGGTGCTAGGAATACAGGAGGTAATAGGAATGATACATAGCATACCCCAGACCACCCAGCCGGCAAACGGTAATAACCTTTATTTCCACACACAAAGTAGGTATTATGGGACGCTAGGAAGGTACTATTATTCAATCCATCAATGTTCAAGACAGTGATGCAATCACTGACACCAACAGGGATAAAACCCACACTCTGGACACACAGGTCCGCTTGAGCTTGTGCCACTTGGATCACAAATTTGTCCTTCCCCACAGTGTCTCTGGTGTTCGTAAAGATATAGGGAATGGATTCATTGTCTGGTCGGTACTCTTCCCATTCCCAAATTGTCCCATTCGCTTGCGGATATCCATTTTTATCCTGGTGACATTCTTTATTAAGTCTGAAAAGCAATCGTCCCACTGTCGGTTTCCGAGTGGCAACCAGCAAAGTGTACCATGCTCTACAAGAGCCATTATGAGAGAAAGGAAGTGGTATGAATGGCGTACCTCCTTTCTTCTGATGGGCTGGCCTCATCCCACATATCCAGCAGTTCGTGGCATTCGTAGCAACGTGGGTATGATGCAGCATCTGAATGAAAGTGTTATTCAAATAAGACTGTCGATGCTTCAACTCCTGATACGGCAATGTATAGAAGTAGTGGTCCGCAGGCACCGGAGTCGTCAACACAAGTGTTTTCCGAGCAGGAGTTACCTCCTCTACAAACCATGTTGTTATTCCAACAATAGCTACTGTTAGCATGAACCCCAACGCACAAAGGATTTTCTTCTTCTCCATGTCAAAGGAAACAATACCCTGATATCTTCCTGAAACTAAAAGGTCTGTCAGAACTCTTCCCCTTGGGCAGCGGTTGATTTCTTCACCAGCGGGCCAAGACGGGTGTCACTACACTAATGCAGGGCTGATCCCCCCCCCTTGCCTCATCGGCTCTCCGTTTCACTAACCCAAGGGCCGTTCTGACAGTATGTCCCGGTACTGGAAACCTCACTTCCTCGGTCGAAGATGATATCGCCTTCCTCCAGAAGTCGCGTGGTCCGGAAAGAGCTCCTCAGTGTCACCCGGCTCCGCAGCACGGCCTGTCTCTGCTGCCAGGATTTCTCGTTGATCGGTCAGCACGGCAGACTCCACCAATCCGGGCGGTACCTTTCGACAGTGCAGGGAATGGATCCAATTCTTCCTGTTCGAGACTCGCACAGCCGTCCAGGTCGCAAGGAGGACCTGCTCAGGGCCCACCCATCTCGGCTCCAAACTGTTCGTTCTGTCGAAGACTTTCACCATCACATGGTCACCAGGCCGGAGACCATGTCCTTCACCGGTAGACCGATCAGGGAGCGCCTCTCGGACCTGTTGATGAATAGAAACCAAGTTATCCGTTAACTGTGCCAGATAATCACTCATCATTACACAAGGTACATCATACACAGCCTTAGGCCTTGGTGGACCCCAAATGTTCATTGGGCGTCCAAATACAATCTCATATGGCGTAAGGCCAGTTCGAGAGTGTGGCACTGATCTAATTGACAGTAACGCCAGTGGCAGGGCGTCTGGCCAAGTCAAAGACGTTGAAGCTTGAATTTTTGCGATCTTAAGCTTCAGTGTACCATTATACTTCTCGACTAGTCCTGCGGACTGAGGGTGGAACACGGCGTGGAACTTCTGAGTGATGCCTAGGCCCTTCAAGACATACTTTATAACATCCGCTACAAAGTGAGGCCCATTATCACTCCACAGAAGTCTACAGACGCCGTATCGAGGGAAAAACTCTTTTAGCAGTAGCTTCGCCGTAGTCATTGCAGTATTGTCTTTCGTAGGGTACGCCTCAACCCATTTACTGAAGGCGCAAACCACTACTAGAACATACTTCAAATTGTTACAGCGCTCAAGCTGGATATAATCCATCTGCAGAACCTCAAAGGGTGCAGTGGGCGTCGCAAATCCTCCTGCTGGAGTTCGAGTACCCTTTCCTGGGTTATACTTCAGACAGATCATACAGGTCTGCACCACCCTCTTTGCCGTGCTAGCAATCTCTGGATGCTCCCAGACTTGGGTGAGCAATTTCACAATTGCGGAAGCTCCAACATGTGCTAGCCCATGTGCCATCTGAACCATAGGTTGTACGAAAGCCGTGGGTAATTTCCATCTATCCATCTGCTTATTTCTCCAGCAGCCTTCATCATCCAACTCTCCCTCACTAGCCCATTGCTCCCGCTCTTTATCAGAAGCGGTCCGTTGCATTTCTCGCACTTCCTCCTTCGCATCACGCCATCTTTCCACCTGTGACTTTACTACATACATGGCAGTAGCACCGGGTTGCATCGCAGTCTCCCGTGCTACTCGGTCTGCTAACGCATTCCCTTCTCCAACTTTATCAACTACTTTCCTATGGGCGCTACACTTAACGATGGCAATTTTCTTTGGGTATGTCAATGCGGTTAAACGATTGTGAACTAACTCTCCATGCATTATCTGTACCCCATGTGACGTTAGAAACCCTCTCTCCTTCCAGAGTAGGCCGAAGTCGTGCGCTACTCCGAAGGCATAGCGGCTATCTGTATAAACATTCACACACAATCCTGTACTGAGCTCACATGCTCGTGTTAATGCTATCAGTTCCACTGCTTGAGCTGATTTCTGTGGTATACGTGCTGTCTCCACTATCGTTTGCAATGTGGTAATCGCATACGCTGCTGAAGTCGTACCATCTGGTAGCTTCAGGCATGATCCGTCTACCCACAGTTCTCCATCTACATCTGGAAAGGGCGTATCCTGGAGATCAATACGACCCTTTGTTTGTTCCTCAGTCACAAGAATACAATCATGCGCTTTCTGTGCCTCAGGCTGGGTCTCGGGGTATGGCAACAATGTGGCCGGGTTTAATGTCACGCACCTTTTCAACGTAATATGAGGAGCCAGAAGCGTCAGCTCATATCCCGTTAAGCGGGCACTGGTCAAATGCTGCGTCTTTGTTTGATTAAGCAGGGCATCAACAGCATGGGGAACTAACACCAACAGCTTATGGGACAACACAATTCCTTCACTTTGGCGTATTGACACAGCTGTCGCCGCAACCGAGCGAAAACACCCTGGTAATGCTCGGGCGACTGGATCAAGCACAGCCGAAAAGTATGCACAAGGGCGTTGCTTATCGCCATGCATCTGCACTAAAACTGATAATGCACATCCATCTTTCTCATGCACATACAGCGAAAAGGGTTTTGCATAATCAGGGGTCCCTAACACTGGTGCTGAACAAAGGGCCTGTCGTAATTGCTGAAACGCAGCATCACACTCATCTGACCAAGGGATTGGGATAGGCGTGTCTTTTGTCAAGAGAGCTAGTAATGGCTTAGCTATGTGTGAAAACCCCAATATCCACTGTCTACAAAAAGAAACAAGGCCCAAAAATGCACGCACATCCTTCTGCGTGGATGGTCTCGGTGTGTCCAAAATTACTTGGATACGATCTGGTGTGAGTGCACGCCCCTCCTTAGACAAAAGGTGACCCAAATAAGTCACCTTTGGTCTACAGAATTGCAATTTCTTCCTAGATACCTTATGATTGTGGGATGCTAAAAAGGAAAGTAAGGATAACGTGCTTTTCTCACACAACTCCAGGGTGTCAGCCGCCAACAAGATGTCATCGACATATTGAATGAGGGCGACCCCCTCGAGTAAAGCAAAGGAATCCAACTGTCGTTTCAAAGCCTGACTGTAAATACTAGGGCTTTCTGTGTAGCCCTGGGGAATCCTACAAAAACGATAAGATCTATTATTTAATGTGAACCCAAAAAGAAACCGGCTATCGGGGTGAATGGGAATAGAGAAGAAGGCATTTTTCAAATCAATCACTGAGAACATGGTCGCCGTAGGCGGGACCAAGGTAAGCAACGTCGTGATATCGGAAACCACCGGGTACTGAGGTATCACAATCTTGTTTACCTCCCTCAAATCAATTATGAACCGATAGACCTTAGCATCCGTGTCCTTTTTCAGAATAGGGAGAATCGGACTGTTACAGATATTATAGGGAACTTCTTCCACTACTCCTACTGCGATCAAGTCTTGCACAATCTGTATGAGAGCCTCCTCGCCCTCCTGGGAAATACGATACTGCGGGAGGCGTGGTAACACCGCCCCCTCCTGGACACTAATGTGGACCGGAGGAATCACCATTTGTCCCACATCTGTGTCCGAAGTCGCCCATAAAGCACGAGGGAGGGTAGCCAACAACGCATCTTCTGATATCGTACACATCCGCCCAGACCGGGGGTAGTTGTCATTTAAGATCACCCTCACACCCTCAGGGGAGCAGCGGATCGTAGCCCTAAAGTGCTTTAACATATCAAGGCCCATAATGTTGTCCGGTGTATACGGAGCAAGCAGAAACGGACAGGGCGCAGAAAAAGAATCAACCTTAAATGTAAGGGGCTGTGAAAGAGGGCTTCGGGAGAGTGTACCGTCAAACCCTACCGATGTAACCATTGAGCCGGATGGGGGAGCCCCCGGAACCAAGTACCTAGACAATGCACTACGTGTCGCTCCTGTATCCACTAGGAACTGATCAGTAGAACCTAAAACCTCAGCCGATACATAAGGACCCGTCTGATCGACCGGCACCTCAACTGATTCGGACCCCCATCCAACGCATTCCTATGCATGCTGAGAATCGTGATATCCCGATCGATCAATCTCCAATACGTGATACTGATGCTGGCGATCGAAAACATTTGAGCTATCTCGGTGCTGCCCAGCAGTATCGAAACGGACATTATCGTTAGAATTCCCTCTAGAACTCGAGAAACCCCCTCTACCTCTCGGGCCACCCGGAGTATGCCCCTGGCGCGAAGCACGCAACACTGGGCAATCCCTGGCCCAATGGCCCGATTGCTTACAATACGCACACTGATTCCTATTCAAATCAGATCGGCCCGAAGGGGGACCATAAGATCCTCCCCTTCCTCTATTATTACCCCGTCGGGGCGGGCCATATACTTGTGCCAACATTACCTTAGTCTTGAGATCTTTCGATTTCTTCTCCTCCTGGCCCTTCGCCTCGTGCTCCTGACGCTCATAATACTGAGCGATAGTCAGAAGGGCCGTCGGTGTCACGGAGGACCAAGAACTCTCGCTCGCTTTTAAACGGGCCGCAACTGCCGGTAGCAGATTAGCCACATATTTGTCCGCGAAAAGGTGGCGGCCCGTTTCGTCAGTAAGCGACTGGCCACTAAAGTCATGAAACGTTTCTTCAAAGCGCGTGAAGAAATCTGCAACTGACTCGTCAACTTTCTGTTTACATGCAGCTAACATATTCCAGTCAATTTTTTTAGGGGGAATAATTGTTTTCAACTTAGCCACAATGGCAGCAGGGAGATCTAAAATACTCTGGGGTGGTTTCTGTGCGGGCTTCCGTTCCCTATCCTCATCCTCAAGCTCAGACCACCGGGCCTTGAAGGCAACTGTATCATCTACTCTTCGGACAGATCGCCACGTATCCGGCGGTAGGATAAGGCCAAAGAACAGGTCTATATCCGCTAAGGTCATGATGCAAGAATTCAGGGCCCCCTCGACTTCTTCGTAGAAGGCCGCTGGATTCTTGCGGGGGTCAGGCAATGCATTCTTTAATGCCATAACATCAGCCCTATGCCACGGAGTATAAACCCAATTATACACAAAATATCCCTTAGCATCGGCGGAGTTAATATCCGAGCTAGTCCCCGCCCCTTTAGGAGGAACATACAAAGGCGCCGCCTCTCGCATTGGTTTAACATGTACTACGTCATCCTTATCTGACTGGGAGGTGGATGAGTGGCCCCCTGCTGCAAACGAATCCGACTGCTTCTCCTCCTCCGTTGGTTGGCGTGCTTTCTCTCTAAGGGCCAGCACCTCGTCCCGCAAGGCGAACAGCCGCCGAGCCGCCTCAGGAGCCTTGGGGGGAGAAAAAACACCGTTACGCAATGCTTTGGCGTCCGAAGACACTTCGGCAGGCTCAAAGACACTAGAATATTTTCGGAAAGCAGCAATCACTTCATCCGCGAAATGACCCAGAAAATACACTTTATCTCTCTCCTGCCACGACCCCCAAGTGTGGAATAATTCCTCCATGGATACCTTGCCCTTAAGTGCACGGAAGGAAATTTGCCGAAGCTCGGCCATCTGCTCGGCCGACAGCATGGACCGTGTGTCTACCTTACCCGAAGCCGGGTCAGAATCTTGCGGCCGCGGAGCGGATGCGCCAACATAAGGGGGCGGAGAGCGATCTAGCAAATAAAAATCATCATCAGTATTATTAAGGACAGGATAAAGTGGCTGCCGAACAACATATTGACCCGAAACTTGTAGCCTACGCTCTTTCTCTTGTCTGTCCGTCTGCTCTCTGTCCTCCCGACGCTTCGCTTCCTGCGCTCGCACATGATCATTCTTCCGTTGTTCTTTATCAAACAGCGCTTTCTCACGCTTCTCTCGCTCACGCACTTCCTTCACCCATAATCGCACACACTCAAACATATCCTGACGAGCACGTCGCTTACACATACACTGTTCCACATATTCAATCTTACGTATATCAAACGATCCATACAAAGGCCATCGCAACTCAGGATCCTTTTTTGTGTATTTCCTCCATACTGTGCTGTACATTATGGAAGAAAGACCATGCTTCACATACATATCCCTATTAGGAGTCCCCTCTGGGGGGGCTGGAGCAGATTCCTCGAGGTTCAACCGGTTTCCAAAGCAGCAACACCACTTACGGAGTGCGCTAAAAGCAGGCATGCTTAGGAATAATGCAAAATATGCAATATTATAAAGAAAATGGCACTTAATCGTTGCGCCGTTCAAAGTTTACACAGCTCCGGAGAAATCTCTCCACATTACCTGCCTATATGTGTCGCAACGCATATATTTTCACAAAGACAAATACAAAATATGACTAGTCATCACCAATCAAACTCAAATAGCCAAACCAGGCTTCAAAAACTCGGAGCAAGTACCGTACAACGGTTCTTACCAATCAAGAGTCCAGATTCCAACTGCCAAGCTCCACAATCGCCCAAACGGCTCTCACGGCAGGACCGACAGAAGAGGTCTCAGTCGATGACCGGCGCCACCCAGACGGTCAGCTCGGAAGGGAAGGAAGAAAAACCTCGGGATGCCAGGGCTAAAACGCCGCTGGCAGTGATCACGTCCCCGGCCAAACTCCTCACCTTCGTCGCGACCAATCCTTCGAGCATCCGAGTCGCCGATGAGCCCCACGTGACGGGCGCCAATTGATGAATACAGGCCCCAGCTAGGCCCGCAAGGCACAAGGGTTCGCTCTCCTGTAACGGAATCTATAAGGAAGTTGGCACGGAAACTGCAAAGTACAAAAACAGCATTTATTAACCCTTAAGGGTGGTCCTACAATCCACACAACACTCTTCAGTATTGCATGGAGTAGCACAAAGAACTTGCGTACACAGTCCCCTTTTATACACAATAGAGGGGCTCATAAGTGGGTGGATACAACATGAGGCCGAAGAACATTACCATTTATGGTCATTCTCGATACTGAATCAATACATGGGCGGAGCCAACACACTCCTTGAGCCCGCGAACACATGGTCAAGCAAGGCTAATTATAACAGATGTGGTCAAGTCTGGGCATGCGCCAGATGGACAAGAGAGCTATTTATAAACTGTTACTAGGCAGATTACAAGAGCAACTAACACAGAGGTCGGACTCTCCTCGTGGCGAACACGTGGCAGCATGACAATACAAAATGGAGTCCAAACTTCGGTCAACATAGCGGAGAAAACATGATCTAAAGGGAGAGGTTTAATGTCTTTAGCAAATGCTTAATCACATCGCTGTTTCAATTTACAACAGAGGTCATATCCCAACATCTGCCACACCATGAGGTTACCCGGTCCATCTCAAACTTTAACACCTGGATGATCTCCTCCATAGACATACGGGCCCTGATCAAGACTGTCCCCAGAGCGCAGACCTAATCATCCTGGTAAATGGAAGATCTCTGACTCTACACAGACCACTGAAAACAGCTGCAACGCCAATGGAGACACACTCACTACAACTACAGAGAAATGTACAAATCAACCCTCTGGATTTGCAACCACCAAATTAGGACCACCAACTGAGCTGCAGTCACCAAGAAGATTAAAAACAGCTCCAACAATGTAAAATAAATCTTCACCATATGAAAAGAATTCACGTCCCCACCGCGAACTCCCTGACCATTACCCCATCACAGAATCTCTGAACCCACTCTCTCAATACTTCAGCAGCAAAATCAAAATAACTTTGCTCTCCAACCAGGAGCCATGCTTGCATCCTTCCACTTTGATAAGAGTCACACTCAAGAACACCCCTTAACATGCTGGTTGACCATGGCCCCTCAGAAAAACACCACCAGGAAGTGCATCACCCACTCGGGCACGCCCTCGGACCCATGCTCCTATTTCGTCTTCTGCAAAGGGCTCAACTTCACCTGCTCCACCTCCTGCCCGTCCTAAGCAACTCTCTCACCAAAGCCTCCTTCTCGTACTCTTGGAATCACGCCACTGTCTTACCCCTCTTAAAAGATCCTCAGTGGACCTGAAGATTTGAGCGCAGTACAAACCCATCTGTGTCATTTCCTACCTGGCAAAGGTCTTGGGAAACTCATCAACAAGCAAATGGCAGTCACCTTCTGTACCCCTCCAAACCAGCATCAAACCTAACCACAGCACCAAAACCACCCTTAATATCACCACAGATGACATTCTTCTTCTCATGGACAAGGGGGACACAGCGGCACTCATAACAACTGACCTATCAGCCATCTCCGACACCGTCTTCCACCACATCCTCATCCAGTGCCTCCTGGAGACTAGAATACAAGGATATGGCCTACACTAGATTAGTTCCTTTCTCATGAACCACACACAATCTCTAATCCTGGCCCCAGAATTGTCCTCCAAATGATCTGCACCATTCCTAAAGGCTCCTCGCTAATCCCAACGTTCTTCAGCATCTACCTGGCCCCACTCGCCAATATCATACAATCCCACGTACTCAACATTATATTCTATGTGGACAATGCCCAGATGGTCCTCTCACTCTCCAGCACCTCCAATATCCAGATGAATTTCACCAACTACATGTCTAGAGTACCAGACTAGATGAGGACCAACTGCATGAACCTCAACTCTGACAAGGCAGAAGTGGTCCTCTGAAAAATAGACACCTCCCGCTGGTCCACTGGCTGGCGGCCTCAGAACTAGAACCAATACCCACCCTGTTGGACTCTGCAAGGACCCTAGAGATCAGGATCGACAATCCTATCTTGATGTCTATGGGGGCAAACACAGCCACCTAACTACACTCCATCATACCCCTAAAGAAAACTTCAGATGGTTCCCACTAAGCACCCGGAGATCTGTCACCCAACAACTGATCACCAGCTGACTGGACTATGTAGATGCTCTCAATCAATCAGGGAAATTGTAAGCGCGCTACTCACCCATGAGGGTCTCAAGGCGCTGAAGGGGGGATGGGTCCGCAGATTTGTTAGCCAAAGAGCTAGGTCTTGAGGGTCTTCCTGAAGGTGTTCAGGGAGGGGGGGGGTCTGATGTCGGCTGGTAGCTCGCTCCAGGTCTTGGCTGCAGTGTGAGAAAAGGATCTTCCAACTGCTCCGGCTCTGTGGATGCGCGATGTTTCTGCCAATGCTTGGTTGAAAGATCGGCGGTTTCTTTTGGGTACGTGGAAGTTGATTCTGTCTTTGAGGTATTTGGGTCCGTTGTTGTAGAGTCATTTGTAGGCACGAGTGAGGATCTTGAAGGTGACTCTTTTCTCCACAGGAGCCTTGGTAGGTGTTGGCAGATGTGTTTGTGCCCGGGGATGCCGAGGATGAGTCTGGCGTCGGTGTTCTGTATTGTCTGGAGTTTGCGGAGTAGGGACTTGTTGATGCCGGCGTAGAGTGCATTTCCATAGTCCAGGCTGCTGGTAATGAGTGCGTGGGTGACTGTCTTCCTTGACTCAGGGGGATCCATTTAAAGGTCTTGCAGAGGATGCGGCGGGTGTTGAAGCAGCTGGATGTGACGGTGTTGACCTGTCGGTTCATGTTGAGGGATGAGTTGAGTACGATGCCGAGCATTTTGGCGTGGTCCGAGTGGGTAGGTGGGCTTCCGAGAGCGGTCGTCCACCAGGTGTTGTCCCACACTGTAGGGGTGGTTACAGGGATGAGGAATTCTGTCTTCTCTGAGTTGAGCTTCAAGCAACTGTTGGTCATCCATATTGTGACTTCTTGCTGTCTACTTTGAAATCACTTCACAACTCGCCAACAGACTCCAGATAATTGAAATCACAGCAGTGAGATTCACACTCAATCTCCCACTCCACACATACATATCCAAACACCTCAGTCACCTGCAATGTCTCCTTATATCTACAGACCTTTACACAAGCAGGGCCCTGTATATCTCAATGCTTGAATCAAATTCCAAATCCTGACCAGACAACCCTGCTCACTCACCTACCCCGCATCCAAAGAGCCAAAGTCAGAGATACCACCTGCGCTTACCTGGTTCCCAAAGCTTGGAACAAACCTCTGTTACACACTAGATCCACCACGTCCATCCTAACATTTTGTAAGAACCTGAAAAAGTGGCTCTACAGTAGGTTCCCAACCAGGGAAGCTCTCCTCCACTTCTTAGGCAATGCAGTGATATGCACGCCCTACAAATCTTTAACATAACATCTCATAGAATCTAACTGTTCTTCTGCTGTTATTACTGTGACCCTACTCTTCAGAAATAAACCACTTAATCATACTTTACTGCTTAGACTTTGGTCAGCACATATTGGTAATGAGTTGATATTCAGAAGGAGTGAAAGGCCTGTCTAAAAGAGCAATGAAATGTAAGAAATCAGAAGGAAGAAGTAGAAGGAAAAAATTGAGGGAAAGGGCACCTCACCATTACCACAGTTTTCCTGGTAGCCCATGGTGACAATTGCCAAGAGCTAATAAGAAAATAATTGACAGTGTATGTGACATCAGTGAATTGAAAGAACTACTGCTAGAGTACTTTGCCTGGGGAGACAGCTAAAGGGTGCTATTGAGCTTCACTTCAGCAGAAGTCTATGGTGGTCTTGAGGATCAAAATCTTTCTGGCATATGGTATCCACCTTCAATCAGCTTTGGGTCACAATCTTTAATTCTTTCACCTTAGCTGCTGACAAAGTCAGACTGGGACAGAAATTAGGCCCAGGCAACCAAATAAAAATGGCCCCATAATGAAGGCTAAACAATGGACCTTGTTTGCAAATTGGAAAAGTTTTCGACTTGTAAAGACACGTTGAATAAATGTTTTGCAAGGTATGAAAGACTGCATGGATCTGAGCATGCTGCAGGCAATGTTTCTTTCAATATCAGGGAAATAAACAATAAAAATTGGCCTACCAGACCATAAAAGTGGCTCACATACAGCCATTAAGAGCCCATACACTGACCTGTCAGGCCAGCCCATCAGAAAATGCCTGATTGGCCTATAAGCTAGTATAGAATACTAAGGTGGCCTGCTCTGACTGTTTCCTTACAGGAGACTGTGGGGTTGCTTCACAAAGGCATTTATGAGTACAGGGAGTATAACAGGAGACCTACATCCTATACTCATAAATGTCTTATTGGGTCGGCCCCAAAAGTCCAACTCCCTTTTAGCAAAAGTGCAAAGAGGGCGCAGTCCTTCCCATGTGTATATGACTAATCCCGTTTTAGATGTTTTGGACCAATTCACAAAGGCCCTCAAGCATTTCTAAAGTGGTACTACATGGGTACTACTTTCAGTACTCATAAATAATTTTATGAATCAACATCTGTGTATTTTGACAATGAGATTTGTATTTGAAAGAAGAAGATTGCGGGCATTAGGAGGCTTCTGGTCATGGAATTTTTGCCACTTATGTCCATTACAAGGTATGGTGATTGGGCTCTTGTAGTTGTGCTTTTTAAGGCGCAGTCTACTTTGAACATATTTAAAGATTTAATAGAGATAAATGTTTAACTGCGTGTGCAGGGACAGAAAGGCTTCATGAGAGCCAATATCTGACTAAGCACATACACAGTACTGGAGGGAGGACAGAGTATCCAGCGTATTCTGTGTGCATGGCCTGGCAGCTTCATGCACCAGGTCTTTACTGCAAATGTACGTTTCAAAGCATTCTGTTTAGAGCAAAACCTCAGCTTTGGGGTCTCTGCAGGTAACTGTTCCAGACAGTCTGCTCATAATTCTCTTGTCTGCCACACAATAATGTGCTTTTTGGTCCTGTTATCCTGCAGGTGCTTTTTTATAAAATCCTTGTGGGTGAAGTAGGAAGCAGCACGCTATAAAAGGAAAACATGGTTAATGAACAAAGTAGTGTTGAAATGCTAAGCTTGTTCTCAAACTAGGAGGAGTGGTCAGCAGAACAATATGGACCACATTTGAAACTCTTGAGAAGGCTGGTCATCAAGAGAATTGACTGGGTGAAAACTGCAGCCTCTAATCTACCTTGCAGTTTGGCCATGAGAGTGCTTTGCACCTTATTTACTGTTTCATTGACTTACTGTGGATTAGGGCCTCAATTGTTCTCTATGAGCATCTCTCCAGGTCCACCACAAACGTCTGGAATTTCACTTTTGTTGTAGTTAATACATGCTCACTCTTTCTACTTAAATGTTTTGGGAAGGTAATGTGTTAAGTCCCAATGAACACATGACAGTTTTGTCTGGTATGAAGGTTTATTTTCTTAGGTTCAAACCCCTGGCACCAGTTGAACTGTACACTGATTCTCCCAGCAACTGTCCCTCCCAGCAATGAGCCCATAACACTCTAACCTTTAATCTCACTGCATTTTATAACCTAATTACATTCTAGAGTCCTACCTCATCTTTCTGCTGACATGCCCATAACACAACACATCCCCCTCTTAAAATTTCTCAAAACATATGGCATACAATCAACATTATATACAAGAGAAACATGAATAAGAATCTGAATATGAGAATGCTGAAGATTTGTAATATTTACTTGCCCCTTATAAGGTGTATATGACTAAAATAACAAACTCATAAAGTGCAGGTCATACAATACTAGACTAAAGTGATACATGCATGCAGTTTACGTCCCATTTCAAAGAATTCTAGAAATATATGTTACAGTATTTTATACATCGAGATTTACTACCATTACAAAATCATAATAAGATCTGTGTTTACACTGATCCTCACTGATCTGGGATTTTTTCTTTACCCTCTTCTCTGAAAGTGTTTTCATTGCCCTCTACATTCTCTCTTGACTGACCCTCCTGTGAATCTATGTGCTCTGGACAAGGAACTCCCTCATAAGTGTGGGTATCCTAAATCCAATCATATTTCCTTACTTCCCCTTTCAATAATCTCTTAGGGGCATATCAACAAGTGCTTTATCTATGCTTTGTTGGCTTTAAAAGCCAAAAAAGCAGAGATAAAACTAGCACCCTATCAACAACATGGTGCTAACATTCAAATTCGCATGTTAGCACCCTTTTACTCTACGCTTCCCCTTGCATATCTAATGAGATGCAAAGGGGGCGTTCCAGAGTAAAACAATAGGAGAAATGTCGCTAAGCCACATTTCTCCTATTATCAAGAATATCGCTAACCCTGTTAGAGACAAAAAAAGCAGCGCTAACCGCGGTTAACGCTGCTTTTTAACGTCTAGTATTTTTCTGACTTAGCCATGATATCCTATGGAAGGAGGATATCATGGCTAAGTTTGTCTGTCCCTATCAACAAGCTAACATGAGATTATCGCTGGGTTTCCAGTGATAATCTCATGTTAGCCACTTAGCATGAGGATTTTTATCGCTATTGAGATAAGCGTTGCTAATAGCACGCTATCTCAGCGATAAAAATCAACGCTAGCCGGCGATAATTATCCTAGCGCTAAGTGCGCTTAGCGATAATTATCGCCGGTTGTTGTTGATATGCCCCTTAGTGTGCCAAGGCTTCCCATCACTAAGTAGTGCGTAGTTACAAAGAAATCTGACCACCTGCAAAGGTTCAGAATACCTACTCCCTCCATTTCCAACTAATCTTCACTTTGTTCACTCCTTGCAAGGTGTCGTATCTTTGCTTATACATCACCTGGCCCAATTCCATGTGACTCCTCACATTCCCATGCAACCAGTTAAGCCTTTTGGTGTTGATTAACCACCCCATGTTATCCTTAGTGCAAGGTGTTTTCCCTCTCATCAACTCAAATGGACAATGCTCAGTTGGCTCAAAACGAGTCACTCTGTGAGCACCCACTGTTTTCAATAATTCATTATCCCAATTCAAGTTGTTGCTATAAGATAACTCAATTACATCTTTTATTACCCTATTCAAGCACTCCATGTTTCTGTTCCCCTCAGGATGGTAAAAGGCTGTAGTTTTGTGAACAATTCCTGATTACTCCATAAATGTTTTGACGAGGACTAAAACTGCCCTCTATTGTCACTGACCACCACCTTGCGTCGACCTTACCAGCAAAATGCTTTTGTTAGAATCCGGGTTCTCTGGTTGGCACAGGTAGGTACTTGTGACAAGCAGGGAACCTTTCCTCTAGTCAGGGTAAGGGGTTACACTCCTAAAATAACCCCTGCTCACCCTCTAGGTAGCTTGGCGCGAGCAGACAAGGCTTATCTCAGAGCGTTATAGGTTAAGCATTTGTGAACACATCCAGTAACCAAGTGACAACACTACAAATGGACACCACACAGGTTTTATATTAACACAATACTGTTACTTTAGATGGTAGAAGTTTGCTTAGTTCTCTTAAGTTCTTAAATGCGACACTTTAAGTCAATGTACCTTAGATGCGACACGCAGGGCAATGAAAGTGTTGCAACGATGCTGATGCGATGAAGTTTTTGGTGCAAAGAAATAAAGACGTGAAGATATTCCAGACTCGTTACGCTTCTCTGATGTTACGAGAAGACTCGACTCGATGCGTCAGCTGCAGTGGCGTCACCCTTTACGCGATGCAACGACAGCGGCCTTGGCAGCGGCACTCTTCTCCGACATTTGCGAGACGCTTTCGCTCGATGGGATGTTGCAGCGGCGACAACCCTTTACGCGATGCGACGACAGAAGCTCCGACGATGGCACGCTTCTCCGTGGATGCGTAGCGCTTCTCTTGATGCGGTGCAATGTGACAGCTACGATGGCTGCGATGGCGACACGCTTCTTCCTCGATGCAAGACTCTTCTCTTGATGCGGTGCGATGCGTCAGCTACGATGGCTGCGATGGCGACACGCTTCTTCGGCGTTGCAAGACACTTCTTGGATGATGCGAGACGCTTCCGCTCGATGCGATGCTGCAGCGGCGACACACTTTACGAGATGCGACGACAGCAGCTACGATGGCGGCATGCTTCTCCTTCTTGAGTCGCGCTTCCAGCTCCTTGCGACACGCAGTCCCTCAGAAGGCCCAACAACAGCAGAAGGCACTTCCAAAGAACTTTGGGGAGCTGAGGGGTGAAGTCTGTTGTTCCTGAGACTTCAGCAGGAGGCAAGCTCTATTCCAAGCCGTTGGCGATCTTTTGAAGCACAAGTTGAAATAAAGTCTTTGTAGTCTTTCTCCTCTCCTTTCAGCAGCAAGGCAACCACTGCAGGCCAATCCCCCAGGTCAGGGACAGTACTCCTCCTTACAGCTTTCCCGGTTCCTTCTCCTCAGGCAGAGGTTCTTCTTGTCAAGCAGGATCTAATTTCTTGGGAGCAGGGTCCGAATACTTATACCCCTAATTCCTTTGTTCCTCTAGGTAGAAGAGCCTTTGCCCAGTCCAAACCAGTTCCTGAGCACTTTGTTGACATGACTGTGGTGGCAGAGCACAGCCCTATTCAGAGTCCAGGTGCACTCCTCCGACCCATCTGGATGTCAATCTCACTATTCACCACCAGGCTACCTAGCCCTGCCCCTCTGGGTTTCCCCAGCCCTGTCACTCACACAAACCAGACAGGCAGATACACATCATAGCAGAGGCGGGCTGAAATGGTTAGGCAAGCAAATACCAACTTTCTAAAAGTGGTATTTGCAAACACAGAATATTAAAATAAACTTTACTAAAAGGTGTATTTTATTATTCTGAGTTCAGGCATACTAAACTCGAATTTCTACCATGTTTCCTGGGTCTGTCAGGATCATAGGATGTAACAATTCTAACAGCCCATTCTGGCCTATGGGAACAGGTAGCCTTGCAATAGTAAAACACGAAAATGGCTGTAATTCACTATTAGGACATGCCACACACATCAGGGCTTGTCCTACCTTATGCTTACAATGCACCCTGCCCTTAGGCCTACCATAGGGGTGACTAATATGAAGTTAAGGGAAGGTTTAGGGACTGGCAAGTGGGTGCACTGACCCAGCCAGCATGACAGTACCAGACTGCACGCAGGTTCTGCAATGGCAGACCTTAGACACATTTTACTAGTCTGCTTCTGTGGGTGGCACAACCAGTGCTGCAAGCCCACCAGCAGCATTTGTATTTACAAGCCCTGGGCACACCTGGTGCACTTTACTGGGGTCTGACAGTAAACCAAATAAGCCAATCATGGAATCCAACCAACATATACATTTTACAGTAGGGAGAGCATATGCACTTTAACACTGATCAGCAGTGGTAAAGTGCCCAGAGTCATAGAATAGCCAACAACAGGTCAGAAAAAATACAGGAGGAAGGTGAAAATTTCAGGGATGACCCTGCAAAAAGGGCCAAATCCAACAGCTTTTATCTCAAGCCATTTCGAAAAAATGATCTACAGCCACCCAGATGAATTTGGATACACGAGTCACATCCCGTACAGGGCCAACTATGTCCACCCCTGTCGTTTCCCAAGGCATTTGCAAATTTCCATTGCTTTTTCTGAATTAACTCGCTTAATGCATTTCCTCGCTTTTCCTTCATTCTCTCGATTTACTCAAGGCCACCAGTAGGACTGTTTGATTTTGCTCTTGGCTTTTACTGTGCCTAGGTGACCTTCGTAGATTGATAGCTCTCTCACACAAATCTTTAGGTGGAATTAATCTACCACCCCTCAACAAGAATCCTTTTTCCACAGACATTAATTCTTCACCTCCTAAAATGGAATCAGATCCTTTTCCAGTAGTTTCTTTTCTGGCAATCCCTCCTTGGCATGCTTCATGATAATAGGCAATACACAATCTTGCGCTATAGATGTTATCTTTTCAATACTTTGCAATTCTTCTGAGGATACCATTTCTATCAGACATACACTCCATTCATTACTCATGTTCTAACCTATGGGCAAAAGTAGCCTAAGTAGGAAAGCAGCTATTTTATCATGACCACCTGGAATATACCGTACTCCATAAACATAATCCAACAGTTGCATGGACAACCTGGCTATCCTCTGCAACACATTGCTAAGGCCTCGGGAAGTGAGGACCGTGGTTAGGGGTTTGTGGTCACCCCTGCCACTTTGGTTCCCCATATACATTGTCTGAAATGCTTTAAGTCCCACACACACTCCAATCAATCAATCAATCAAACATTTGCATAGCGCAGGCTACTCACCCAGAACGGGTCTCAAGGCGCTGAGGGAGAAGGGGGGTCGGGGTTTGTTCCCTCGGGTAAGTAGGTTCACTGCATACCATTGAAAAGCCAGGTCTTGAGGTCCTTTAGGAACTTGGGGAGCAGTGTAGTCTGTCGGAGGTGGAGAGGGAGGGAGTTCCATGCCTTGGCTGCGAGGAGGGAGAAGGAGCGACCCCCTGTTCTGCTTTTCTTGATCCGAGGTACAGTAGCAAGGGAGAGTTGGGCTGAGTGGAGGGAGTGCTGGTGTGCGTGGAACACAAGGCAGTTGTTCAGGTTGGTGGGTCTGGCATTGTGTAGGGCCTTGTGTGCGTGGGTAAGGACTTTGAAGGTGATTCTCTTCTCTATGGGGAGCCAGTGCAGGGTTTGCAGGTGTTGGCTGATGTGACAGTCGCGTGGTAGGTTGAGGACTAGTCTGGCGGCGGCATTCTAGATGTTCTGGAGTTTACAGGTGAGGTTCTTGTTGATCCCGGCATAGAGTGAATTGCCGTAGTCCAGTCTGCTGCTGATGAGGGTGTGCGTGACCATTTTCCTGGGTTTGGGGGGGAATCCACTTGAAGGTCTTGTGGAGTAGGCGGAGGGTGTGGTAGCAGGAGAAGTTGATGGCGTTGACCTGGCGGTCCATTTTGAATTCAGAGTTCAAGATGATCCCTAGGTTGCGTGCATGGTCAGTGGGTGTGGGAGGCCACCTGATGTCATTCTAGGCATTGGAGTGTGGGCCCATGATGAGTATCTCTCTTTTGTCCGTGTTGAGTTGTAGGCAGCTGCTCTTCATCCATCCGGCGACGGCTGCCATTTCGTCTTGAACGTTGAGTTTGGCTGTGTTTGGTTCATTGGATAGGGAGAGGATGAGTTGGGTGTCGTCTGCGTATGATGTGATGTTCAATCCATGTGCTCTGATGATGGCTGCAAGCGGGGCCATGTAGATGTTGACAGGGTTGGGCTGATGGATGATCCCTTTTGGAGTCAGTTCCGAGAGGAATGGAGGGAGTCTGACGTGTTGCGTTCTGTCAGAGAGAAATGAGCAGATCCAGTCGAGGGCCTTGTTCTGGATTCCCGCGTAGTGGAGTCTGAGGGCTAGGGTGCGGTGTGAGACAGTGTCGAAAGCTGCAGAGAGGTCAAGGAGGATGAGGGCTATGGTCTCTCCTCTGTTGAGGATGGGTGGATGTCGTCTGTTTCCACGAGGAGTGTGGTTTCAGTGTTGTGGCTCTTCCTGAATCCTGATTGGGAGGGGTCGAGGATGTTGTTCTCTATGATTAAGGTGGCTAGTTGGCTGTTGACGGCTTTTTCCATGACCTTGCCTGGATGCGGGAGAAGGGAGACTGGTCTGAAATTCTTGAGGTCGGTGGGGTCCACTGTCCAAATTTTCTTTTAGGAAAGGGTTGATATCGGCGTGTTTCTAGTCGTTGGGGAAGGAGGTGGTCTCGAAGGAGTGGTAGATGATGCTTTGGAGTTCGGGTGATGATGTCAGCGACTTTGAGGTAGATGTGGTAGTGGCAAGGCTCCGTGGGGGCCCCGGAGAGGGTGCTCTTCAGAGATTCCCTCTCTATAATTAAGTACTTCTCCTCCATTGGGTCAATGAATGGGATACAAAGGCTCCTACTCGTTCTATACCATCTTCCTGTCACTGGAACAAAACTGTCCTAAGACCCTTGCCATTTGCATTTGTGGTGATTAAACTTTTTACAACTTGGATAAAAGCCTTGCAACACCAGGGTTGTGCAAATGTCCTCCTTGATATTTTTAACATTTTTCTGGCACTCCAACAAAAGAGATGTACTTTCTTCAGCAACTGTCTAGTGTGAAACATCGTTCCTGGGAAATTATATACAAACTTAGAATAAAATACTGCTAATCCTGAAAAGGATCACACCTCATCTTTGTTCTGTGGAACAGGGGCCTTTCTTATAGCTTCTACCAACTCTGTTTTTGGCGTGATACCCTTGGAATTGATTTCATGTCCCAAATACATCACCTTATTTTTTGCAAACTTGCATTGTGATTTCTCAGCAGTTAACCCATATGGTTCCAGAGTCTTAAGTTCTTCACTCAATACTTCATCATGTTACTATCTAGTTTTCTCCATTATCAAAATATTGTCCTGAAAAAAAAATCATGCCCTGAAATAACTTATGCATAAGACATTGGAACATGGCAGCGGTGAAGCTAGGCCGAATGGTCCTATTTTAAATTAGAAACACCCTATGAGAGTAATGAATGCAGTGATGTGGTTGTTACTATAGTGTACCAGTACTCAGTGGTATGCTGAGGTGATGCCTATAGTGTTAAACCACTTAATTTCAGTACAGGCAATAGTTCACTTATACGGGGCACAGGAAACATGTCCACAAAGATATTTTTATTTAATTCTTTTAAATGCATACATAGGTGGGTGGACCCGGTAGGTGCCCTTGCTATGACCAGGAGGGCCACTCAAACCGAGGATTTAACTTGCTCTATCATAGCAGTGATGGAGCAGGATTTCAGAAAAAGAAACCTGCTCGAATCGAGCACCCCTGTAACATGTACTAACTGTAAGTAGTGAGTATATACTAACGTGCAACCTCACATCACGCATGGGGGGTTTGCTTTGCAATATGCATAAATTAATCGTAACAATATGTAAATAACAGGAAATGTAATAATATTGTGTGTAGAATGTGGTATGGTTTTGCATGGCAAGGTCGCATGTATATGTAGTTAAAAGCATGATGTGAATTGCTCTATCATAGTAATTAATGCTGCTTTTCTGCTTATGCTATGATAGCTTAACTTTTAATATGGAGTAGAGATAAGGAGGGTGGTTAACAGAAAAATTACATTATCACATAAATAAATAAATGTCTGTTTTCCGTTCTTTCAGTAAATGGACAAGTTTCCATCTTGTGTTAAGTTGTCCTAACTGTAGTGGGTGGAACTGGTGGCCCGCACAAGCCACGTGACCAAGTGACTGGACTGCTGAACAAACTGAAAGAGCATGGCTCGGTGAAGGACAATATGCTTGACATGCAGCCGACTCCATGAGAAAATTCTGCAGTTGTTAAATGTATGAACTTTTTGTTCCTTTATTGTTACACATGTACTCATGAAAGAGAAGGGATGTAAATTGTACGAAAGTTCAACAGTGGGGTAGTCAAAGAATCGTGATCTAATGGTAGGGTGACCAACCACCCCTAGATTTTAGCCAATCCTGTCAATGGGACAGGCAATTTTAGCAATAGGTGATTTAGGGAAGGGGGGCTGCCAGAGCGGGTTTCGGAAGAAACGGGAGGAGAGGGTGCGCCGCTGATCGTAGGGTTGCAGAGAGGCTTAGCTGTTCCTGTCCTATCCCTGTCCTGATACTTGAGTCTTTGACTCTCTGTCCGGGGATCCACAACTACTACCTAGGCCTGGGTGGTGGTTTTCTACATTCATATTATTTGGTTTGGTATTTCTGATAACTCAAATTTCTTTGCACTTTTTGTCTCTTCATCTATTCCTCCAAATTGATGAATTTGATTAATGCATATGTCTGATGTCTCTTTTTCTATCCCTGCAACGTAAGTTTTTTTTAGATCATTCATTTGCTGGATGTTTGATTAGATTGTACTCTATCTCATGAGGTCTTCCAAGATTAACACACTTGAGTGAGATAAAATGTAATAATTTGCAAACTAAGAATCTGTAGTTATTTTAGTCAGTTCATGATTATTACTTCATATAGAATTGCCATTGCCCTCAATTCTTCAACTAATTGGTCCATCAACCAAGTAGATGAGAAATTAAATACCATGTTTATGGTGTAAACTGTAGACTGTCTAAATGTCGGTCAACAGAGTAAATATTTTGAAAGGAATTTGCAAACTTGACAACAGAGCAACAGTGATTTGGGTGTATGTGTATAGGCCAAAGTGCGTGATGTTAATGAATGTTCATACCTGTTCAAAACACTGGGTTTGTGCTGGATCAGTTTCTTGGTAGCAGAGTTATGGTTTGATAATTGATTAATTAGGTAATGGTTATTAAGTATTCATTATATGTTTTAACCTGAAGTGTTAGTGTCTGGTTTATATGTTGTCCAGAAGTACAGGTACACGAGTTGCCTGAGATATCCCGGGAAGGAATTAGCCTGACAGAGGCAGAAGAAGAGTGTGGTAAAGAAATCACACTGCAGAAGTACTTTGTCTGTTGTGATAATACTGAAAAGCTAGGTTGGGCTGTCGGTATTATATTTAGGGACATTTTCGTGTGAAAGAGGAAAGTCTGTAATAGTGAAGGGTTACCTTTTGAAACTCTGGCAGTATCTCCGAGGGGATTAAACCGACACCCTTTTTGTAAGTGAAAAGGTCCTCTTGTGGAACCTCGGTTTTATCCCTAGAGGAGTAATAGGTCACTTCAGAGCTTGCTAGAAAAGTGAAATAACGCTGGTCATTATTATTGCTTGCAGTGTAAGAAAATCTTTGAAAGGTGAAGACTATCTCTTTATTTAGCGGAGCAGACAAAGTAGCATCGTTTGTATATGTTGTTACTAACTAATTTTGATTAAGAAAAATTCAAAAAAATATTGTCATAAGTTTTGTAAAGGAGGGGTCAGTAGCAGGAGTGATACTGAGGTCACAAAGGTGCCGCACTGGTATTGGAGGATACAGCGGGTGTGTGTCAAAAAGCAGATTGGAAAGGGAGGGTCAGTAGCAGAAGTAAACTGACTTCACAAAGAACCGCACTGGCATTGGTAAGACAGCGGGGGCGAACAGAGTGGTGATTGGTTGATTATTGTGAGACGCGCTGATATTGGACAAGACTGAAATTACGTCGTTTATTGTGATTGGTCGGTTGGTGTGAGACGCGCTGGAATAGGATAGCAGTTAACAAACAGGGAAAAGAGGTATACGGAAAGATCTCGTTGATTTTGTCAGATAGATAAACTGATTGTGACAAAAGAAGGAATTCCTATTCCGCCCTCAAACACTCCCACATCTTATATGATGATAGAGCGAGGGTACCATAAGTGTGTTTGGTTAGAAAACGGGAGAAAATATACAAAGAATGACAGAAAGTTAGCTTTCCCTGGGCTTGGTATGTTTAATGTAAGGATTTTACAAAATTTGAGAGAGAAGATGAACTCTTTGGAGCCAAATCCTAGATTTCCACAGTATAAAGCATTGGTAGAGTGGGAAAAGGAAGCATTTGAGAGAGAAAAGGATAGAGGTGGTAGAAAATAGGTAATATTTTTCTTGAATTACCCATTTGAGAACAGAAAGGATCAAATGAAAAGTTGGAGAAGAGCTGTAGTAACCGAAGGTGTATATCCAGTTTTGACAGCAGAGAGTAAAACAGGAGCTAAATGCAAGGAGAAAAAGAAAAATATGGAAGCATCCAGAGAGGGTTTGGATGAAACTGATGATGAATTATTAGAAGAAATGATGACAAAAAGGTCTCCGCCATATGAAGAAAATTCAGGGGAGGTGACTCCAAGCACCCCGCAAATAGTAAATGTAACACCATTAACCCCTCAAGTCACTGAATTAGCTAAGATATTAGGAGAAAATGAAGTAAGTGTGTTAAATAAAGCTAGATAAGAATGAATACAGAAATTGAATCAATTGAACTTGAATGCAGAAGCTTTGACACGACCCATTACTATTGGTCCTGTAGTTCCGCTCTTTGGGGAAAACACAAACCTACATAAAATACCAACATTAACAGTCCCAAGAAGTAGTGTAAGGAGTGACATACTTACAATAACAAATAATGAGAGTCGAGATGACCAAAATAACACTCTGTTAGATCTACCAGTTGGAAATTTAATGGCTAAGACCCCGAAGAGAAGTACCCAATTAGACCTGAGGAAAATAGGTCATATTACCACTCCAATAGCAGGGAACTCGACGAGTCCCTCACCAGAAGAGCTCAATAATTGGATACAAGAATTGACCAAGCCAGAAGCACAGCCTAAGAGTGTGAATGTGAGTTAATTAAAGGTAGATCTAGAAGAAAGGATTATTGGGGCAATAAGTCCAGATAGATTGGGGACCTATACTGAAGAGGAGCTGTTATTTTTGTGTAAAAGCATTACGTGGAGAGAGAAAGATTTTCATGAAAGATTTTCGGAAGTTGTTACAGAAGTCATACTGAATGGCTTTCAGTGATAAAGATTTGGAAAGCTTGAATACGTCAGGAAGGAGACTGCAGATAAAAGAATTAATGAATATCTTGAAGAAATGGAGAACTATAGAAAGATGGAGGAGTAAATGGGTGAAAAAGAAGGAAGAAACGACTGGAAAGGGAACTTCCATGTTTTCATTAAAAGAAACCGAGCAGGTAGAAGGAGCCTGTCCCATGAGAGAAGTTCCAGGTGGAGGCTAGGTTCATGTACCTTGGACTAGACAGGATATATTGCCATTTAGCAATGATTTCCCTAGATTACGACAGAAACATGTTGAGTGGTATAAGCAAGTAGACAGATTTGAAAAGGTTTCAAAGGTATTGTTGAAAGATTTAGACAGCCTTTATGAGATAGTGGTTCCGGCTGATTTGTGGACAGAATGTAAGATTACTGTTGATTGGCCAAAAGATGAGTATCCTAGAGATGCTAAAACAGGTGCTCCATCTGAAGAGGTGATGAAAAATAATTTCATCAAGTCATGGGCGGATCACCTGATGACGTGAGGAAAGACGGTGGTGGTACAATGCCTGACATGTTATTTGTCACTTAAAATAAATATACACGTGCTTAAGTTATTGTCCGTCTTCCTCTTCTTTTTATTTTTCCTTTTACTCTTTTTCCATAACAACTATTGAATTCCTCTGCCATACTTTCCCTTTTACTCTTTTTTTTCCTTTTTTTTTATAACCTGTATTATAATGAATTCCTTTATATTTAAATTTTGTTTTGAAGTTAGAAAATAAGTATTTAATAATCGTTTACCTCTCTATAGAGACAGGATAGCTTCCAAAGTATCTGAGCCTTCTTCCAACAAAACCTCCTTCGCACGAACTGATTTCCTTTTACAGATGTAATTCCCCAAAATGGATGCGCGCTAGTTCAAAGGGCATACTTGTTTACTTTTTGCCTAGCAACAGAGTGTGATGTAGTCACGTAGCGTCACGTGATCAGTGATGACTTCCTTACGATGCTGCAGGGAACTTTGAACGAGAAGAATCAGAGGCTTCCAGAGCGACCTTCGATGCCGATTTCAAGTGCAAACAAGTTTCGGCAGCGTTCCACTCAACACACGGTAGTTTTAAAACAGCACAAACTTTACCGTTTCTGTTCCTTATATTTTCCTCTTTTCGTTCTTTAAATGTATGCGCATACCTCTGCTTCCCAAGTTCGTGTATCACAAGAATGTCAGTCTCTCATAGATTGTTCTGTAGCTCTGTTTGCTTAAAAATGAAACTTCGTCTGGAAATGAAACTTCGTCTTAGGCTACATGAAACGAGAAATCATGAAGAGTTGAAGGTGCCGGCGCCTTTTCCTTTTTTCCTCTTTCCAATGAAAGAATCACGGATTTTAAAGTTTCTCAATTTCAAAAAAAAAATAATCCTTAAAACATAGGCTTCGTGCCCGCTCGTCGCCAGTATAGGAAAGAGGTTAAGTCCACACACGCAGCAAAATGCAGATCACTCAGGAGAGACAGCAGTCGAGGCAGGAAGGTTTATTCAGGTCTGCATTTCTTCATGTCCAGTACACTAATAATACATTCCACCATCCCACCGTTCCACCACGAGCCCCCCTACATGGTTAAACAATAACACCGCTCGTGATGTCCACGAGCGTGAAGAGGATGCTCGCAAAGGTCACGCTGCATGTAGAACATAGACTATGCATATGCCACAATTACCTTTTTGAAAGAAAAAATCTCTCGAAAAGAAACAGATTGGGTTAAGATTGACAGAACAACCCAAGAGCCTAAAGAGTCAGTTCACGCCTATTATGAGTGGTTGTTACAGGTGTTTAAGCAGTACAGTGGATTTAAGAATATTGGAGATAATGATATGGGTCATTTTGTGTATCGGTTCGTATATGGATTAAGACCAGAAATTATTGCAATGATACAGCAGCATATGCTATGCTGGTAAAGTAAGTCAATTGACGAGATTCTGAGATATGCAAAGTATTGTTATTGATATTGATATTGATATTGATTCTCGGCTTAAAAAGTTAAAAGAGAAAATGATGTGGGCACAAGTGAAATTGGCAGAACAACAACAGGAAGTTAGTAATGGTCCACAAGGTCAGGGTCAGGTAGGACAGACAAACAGTGGAAATCGAGGAAATTTTAAAATGAGTAAGGAAGAGGCTAAAAAGAAATATCCTTATCATGCTTGCGGAAAGTTGGGACATTGAAAGAACAAGTTTAGATCTGGACAAAAAAGTAATGAAGTAAATCAAAATTTAAATCCACAGAATGAGGTGATTGGGAATCGACAGCAGCAGCAGCAGGTAGTTACTCCCCAGTTACAGGTGCCACAACCACCTATACCTCACAATGTGAATGCTCACATGCAGATGTACAGTGCAAGTTTGGGATTTCGAGGAGAAGAGCAATTTGGTAAGAATCCATTAGTTTTGCAGTATTTGGTGTATTGTAGTGAGAGTGATTCGGATTAGTCTCAATGACGGTGCCTGAGGGAGAAGGAAGAGTGCGTACTTGGCGCATCTTTAGCTGTAGATCAGTCAAGTCCATTTATTGATGGAAAGGTAGAAGGTAAAGACATCACCTTTTTATTGGACACTGGTGCCACCCGTTCCACTGTGAAAGCAGCGGAAATCCCAAACCTACCCCTCTCGGAAGAAACTATCCAAGTTGTAGGTGTTGCAAACAAACACATTAGAACTCTTGTCACAGCCCCACTAGAAGTTCACATTGGAAACTTAAAAAACATGTATTGGTTTGTGGTGTGTGATACCAGTCCTGTTAATCTCTTCAGCAGTGATTTGTTGTGCAAAATGAACTACACTATGTATTGCACACTGGATGGTGTTGCAATCATGAGACCGGATGAGGATGTTGAATACAAAATATTGATGGCCCATCGAGAGTCAGAAGTAAGTGAAATATATTTACTACTGACAGAGGAAGATTTGCCAGAAGAGTTAAAAAGTACAGTCAGATCGGACTGTGGGATTTTACAGGAAGAGTAGTGTATCCCAATACCCCTTAGTACAAGATGAGTCCAGAAGTAATTGCTGGAGTCACACCAGTGATTGATCAGATGATTGAACAAGGAATTTTAAAAGAAATACTGAGCAGTCCTTGTAATTCACCCATTATTGGTATTAAAAAGCCTAACGGAAAATATAGAATAGTTCAGGATTTGAGAAAAGTGAATAATATTGTTGTGCCATCTTTTCCAGTGGTACTAAACCCTGCTGTAATTCTGTACCAAATTCCCTGTGATGCCGAATGGTATACAGTTATTGATTTGTGTCAGTCATTCTTTTCCATCCCTTTGCATCCGGAGAGCCAATATTTATCTGCATTCAGGTTCGGAAACCATGTTTTGGCATGGTACCGAGTCCTTCAAGGGTATACTGAGAGTCCATCAATCTTTAATCAGATCTTGAAAAGATGTTTCGAAACTTTAAAGTTACCTGGGAATTCTGTCTTGGTTCAGTATATTGATGGCCTACTGGTGGCATCAAAACGCGAGAAGCATGTGTAACAGACACCATTGCTTTACTGAACCATTTAGCTGTAGGAGGACATAAGGTTTCATCATCAAAGTTGCAGTACTGTAGACAATAAGTTCAATACTTAGGTCACAAGATGGAAAAGGGACTAAGAAAAGCGACACCAGAGAGAATCAGTATAATCAAGAAAATGAATCCACCAGAAATCAGAAGGAAGTGTGGATGTTTTTGGGAATGGTTGGATACTGTAGACAATGGATCTATGGTTTCTTGTTGATTGCAAAAACTCTACAGAGGTTAACACGAAAAGATGTGAAGGATCCGATTGTGCTGGATAAAGAGAGTTTGGAACCTTTCTCTTGATTGCGAAACAGTCTTTGTCAAGCGCCTTCTTTGGGAATGAATGATTATTCTAAAGGATTTGCGATATACTGTTGTGAAAGAGATGGATGTGCACTTGCAGTCTTAACTCTGAAACACGGAATGACAAGATGTCCAGTGGCATATTTTTCTGCTCCTCTGGATTCAGTGGTTGCAGCATTGCCAGGCTGCTTAAAAGCAGTAGCTGCCACTTGTGTAAGTTTGGAACAGAGCAAATCAATTGTGATGGGTTACCCAGTGAAGGTCTATATACCTCACTCTGTTTACATTCTTTTAACTGGCACTCGGATTCAACATATGACAAATAGTCGGCTGACTAAATATGAGAGAGTAATTCTAGGTGCTGAAAATGTGACAGTGGTAATATGTACTACTGTGAACCCTACCACATTGTTACCAAATTCAAGATGTGAAGAGGTGAGAGAAGAAGTAGAACATGATTGTCTAGAAGTGACCGAACTTTGCACTAAGCCCTGTCCTGATATTGCAGATAACCCATTGGAAGATCCAGATTGTGAATTGTTTGTGGATGGATCATGTTTGAGAAACGAAAAGGGTGAATTGTGTGCTGGTTATGCTGTCTGTCCTCTATCTGGGCCACTAGATGCATCCTGTTTGAAGGGCAAAAATTCTGCACAGGTTGCAGAGCTGATTGCTCTGACCTGAGCGTGCCATTTGGCGAAACGTCTAAAAGTAATGATTTTGGTCAGTTATGGATGCAAAGAGGATTTATGACTTCCTCAGGTTCCCCAATTCGCAATGGAAAAACTGTAAAGGAATTATTGGCAGCTTGGCAGTTACCAAAAAGAATTGCAGTTGTAAAATGTGCTGCACTTCAATCAGGAGATGATAATGTAACAAAGGGAAACAGATGTGCAGATCTATTAGCATGTTACTGTACTCAAAATACACTAGCCATAAACAGATCAATTGAAAAAGGAAATGCCAAATTCCACCTTTTGTTCACCACAACATTCGAGACTTGTGATGAGGTGGGACAAATGCAGGAAGAAGTCAGTGACAAAGAAAAGGAAGAATGCAAAAGAATAGGTCGTAGGAAGAATGAAGAAGAGGAGATATGGGTTTATTATGATGGAAGACCAGTATTACCTGATTCTTTACATTCTCACATGGCCAGGATGTACCATGTACATGCACACATTGGATGAGATGCCATGGTAAGAATGTTCAAGAAGTCCTGGTACAATCCAAAGTTCAGGGTCATCGCAGAAAGTGTGTGCTAAAGATGTGTTATATGCCAAAAGCAAAGCCCAGGAAAAAAAACAGTTGTCAGCTGGTGTGTTATTGGGAAAGCTGGAGGACCTTTCACTAGAATCCAGCTTGATTTCATCGAGCTGTCTCCATGCAATGGACTAAAGTATGTCCTTGGTATTGTGTGTTTGTTTTCTCGCTGGGTGGAAGCCTACCCCAGAAGGAATGACAGTCTCACTGTTGCAAAATTGTTATTAAGAGAATTGATACCTAGATTTTGTTTTCCAGTCACTTTGGAATTGGATAGAGGATTACTTTTTAGTGATGAAATAATTTGAATTATCTGTGCAGCTTTACAGATTGAATAGAAATTGCATTTTGCCTATCGACCAGAAGCATCTGGTATTGTTGAACAGATTAATGGCACCATAAAGTCTAGTCTAGGGAAGGTGTGTGCATCCACAACACTAAAATGGCCTGACGCTTTACCCCTTGTGTTGATAAGTCTTAGAAGTATTCCTGACAAAAAGACTGGATTAAGTGCCCATGAGGTACTAAAGGAAAGAGCAATGAGACATGCAAACATAGCTGCAAACAAACTGATGAATATGTCTGATGATCGTGTGCTGGATTACTGTGAAGGAATGGCTGACCTGGTACGTTCTGTACCTCGCCAGGTTGGAGCAGATGCAACACCAACAGAGCTAAACAAAGCACACGATTTGATTCCTGGAGAGTGGGTCCTAGTGAAAAAGCATGTAAGGAAAACGTATCTAGAACCCAAACCCTTACCAGACTATATTGGTGATGACCACATTAGTAAATTGTTTTGGTTTGCCAAATTGGATACATGCAAGCCATGCCCGTCTAGTCCCAAGTCCAATTGAACGACCTGAAGAGCAGCAACTGGAAAACAAAAATCTAGAACCAGTAGCTGAAGTGTGCGAAGCTGAAGAGTCTGGAGTGACAGATTCTGATGAACATTTTGACAATGAACAGCCAAGCACAAGCCGAGTAGAGTGGGCACCAGATACTGGGACAGGAAAGGCTGCTGTTGAGTCGAAAGAAGGTGAGCGTGCTATTGAACCAGGAGAAACTGGAATAGTTGATGAGACAGAAGAAGAAACAGCTGAAGTTCCAAGAATCATTCCAGAGGAAAACCAACTCACAAAAGAATTAGAAGGGGGAGAATTAACTAGTGAGTCGGACTCAAGCACTGAACATACAGAGACGGAAAGACAAGAGGACCAAGAAAAACAGATAGAAAGAAGACTGAATAAAAGAAACGGCAAACAGAACACAGAAGGTGATAAGGTAGTTCAGAAAAAGAGACCTAGAAAGGGAGACCATTGGCCAAGTGGAGCAAGGAGATTGAAATACAACATAGTAAGAAGACCAGACCAAAGTAAAAAAGATTCTAGTCAGGCAGAACAGGCAAATGTAGGAAGAAAAACAAGTCAAAAATCAAAAAGGACAAGAATTCACTGTAGAAAGTACAAGGCTCCTGAATGGACTAATGTTATCCTGGAAGAGTTTGAAAAGTTTGGGACTAAGCGAAGAACACGAATGTAGTGATACCGAAAAGGAGGATGAGACAAACTAAGACCACCTTAACAAGAATTGTAATGAAATTAAGGTGAAGAATATTGTCAGATGAAATCATATAAAGACTCAAAATAGACCAAAAAACTGAAAATTAAAAACATCACATTTTTTTTAGATCCTTTCTTCCCATTAGATAAGGGTTTATTTAGATTTCTTAGGCCTTAGACAAAGAGAAATTGTTAGATTTTACATTTTTGTAGAACATCAAAATGGCAGAAAATGAAGTGACTGGAAAACTAAAGTCTAGCCAGAAAACGTAGATGTATTACATTTTGCTTATGTAGTGTTTTTCAACTAACATTTATGTGGATTCTATAAATTATTGCAATACCAGTTTTTGAAGTAAATAACACCGGAAATAACACTAATGATGTGTCTATTGAAGGAATGAAAGATGTTTCTAAACAAATAATGAATACTAATGAAGAACAAGTAGATGGAAGTATTCTCCATCATGACAAATCAAGTAGTGATTTTTCCTTAAATGTGTTTACTAAATTGTTGTATGAATACACTAACACCATGAATGTGAGTGATTGTTATGTCTGCATGAAATTATCATTCTCTGTCTCTGAAGGTATAATGTACCACCATCTTTCTTTAACATAGGCTGTTTCATGTAGTGTTCTTAGTAGTCTAATTTACATGGAAGGTAAACTGGAGTATCAATATACAGATATAAATTTGGTATTTTCAGAAGTACCAATTGTAAGAGAACTAAACAAAGTAGAAAGTGGTAAACATGCATGTTATATGGGTGAATTTTTCCATATTACTAAACCTCTAGATGTAGAGCACGCTTAGAAACATTATTTGACTCGTGGATAGCATTTTGAAGAGAGACTATTTTTGGATATGGTAGAAAATAGAAGAGAGAGCTTCCAGAAGAAAGCTGTTGAACAAAAAATCACAGGCACCACCTTGGGCATTTAGAGAGGGAAATTATGAGAAGGGTGAAACGTATGCTGCAATGTCCCTGGATTGGTCACAGAAAGGGAAGTTATGTTTACTAAGATCAAAGAGTAACTACAACAATTATTTTATTGGCACTAGTGAATGTGAGCACACTTTCAAAATTACTGGTGGTTGGGGATTAAAGAGTGGAACTGATCCTGTCTTCCCAGGAATATACTATGTATGAGGTATGAAAGCCTATTACAGGTTACCTGCCCATTGGTATGGGAGTTGTTATTTTGGGATTGTTTTTCCAAAGGTCTATCATGTAGACAGAAAAGATCATAGTGGAAATGAAATAAAGCAAGGATTAATATGTAGTAAGAGTATTTTATGAAATAGTAGGTGTCATTTTCAGTGCAATGATACCCTCCGTTGGAGTTGCTTTAAATTCACATGAAATTCAAAAATTGTCTACAGTGGTTGATTGTTTATCAACAGATACCACTTGTGAATTTTTGATGAGTGATACCGAAATGGTGGGAATCAGGTCAATGGTTTACAAAATCGACTTGCCCTTGATATTATCTTGGCAAAAGAGGGTGGAGTCTGTGGTATTTTGAAAATTTGCTGTACCTATATCCCTGATAAAAGTAAAGGGATAGAAGGATATATTAGAAATATTACAAAGTTATATAAGTACCTAACTCAACCGGAGGTTGACGGTGATTTGGAGAAAATTGGTATGAGTATCTCCACTGTGAGTAAATGGTTTTCAATGTTTGGAGAAAGGCTGTTAGGAAAAATAGTCATACCAGTACTTTCAACAGCAATAATAATCTTAGTAATATTAACGGTGTATAAATGTTGTAAATGCATGAAAGGGAGAAAAGATATATCAGATAAAAATAATAGAAAGACAGGAGTAAAAAGAAAAAGAGACGAAATAGAACTGGAAGAAATAAATGAAGAGTATTATGACATGATGATGAAGCTAGATGAGAATGCCATGAAAGAAGAAAGGGATACTAAACTTTAAATAAAATAAAAGATGGCACTTGGTATGGTGAGTATTTGTGATGGCTTCAAAAGCCATCAGAGGGGGGAATTGATGGAGCAGGATTTCGCAAAAAGAAACCTGCTCGAATCGAGTACCCCTGTAACATGTACTAACTGTAAGTAGTGAGGATATACTAACGTGCAACCTCACATCACACATGGGAGATTTCCTTTGCAATATGCATGAATTAATCTTAACAATATGTAATTAACCGGCAATGTAATAATATTGTGTGTAGAATGTGTTATGAAGGTTTTGCATGGCAAGGCCGCATGTAATGTAGTAAAAAGCATGACGTGTGTTGCTCTATCATAGTAATTAATGCCTCTTTTCTGCTAATGCTATGGTAGGTTAACTATTAATATGGAGTATTGGAGTAGGTGGGTCGTTAACAGTAAAATTGCAATATCACATAATTAATAAATGTTTGTTTTCCGTTCTTTCCGTTCTTTCAGTAAATGGACGAGATTCCATCTTGTGTTAAATTGTCCTAACTGTAGTGGATGGAACTGGTAGCGTGCACAAGCCACGTGACCAAGTGACTGGACTGTTGAACAAGCTGAAAGAGCGTGACTCGGTGAAGGACAACATGCTTGACATGCGGCCATCTCCAGTGTCTTCATGAGAAAAATCTGCAGTTGTTGAATGTATTAATTTTTGTTCCTTGATCGTTACACATGTACTCATGAGATAGAAGAGATGTAATTTGAATATGTGGGAACGGAAGTTTAACAATGGGGTAATCAAAGAATCGTGATCTAATGGTAGGGTGACGATCCATCCCTAGATTTTAGCCAATCCCGTAGCTGGGACAGACGATTTTAGCAACTATTGTGGGATGGACATGTGAAGTAAAGGTATAAAGAATAGGTGATTTAGGGGTGGGGGGCTGCTGGTGTGAGTTTCGGAAGAAAGGGGAGGAGAGAGAGAGGGTGCGCCGCTGATCGTCGGGTTGCAGAGAGGCCTAGCTGTTCCTGTCCCATCTCTGTCCTGATACTTGAGTCTTTGACTCTCTGTCCGGGGGTCCCCTACTACTACCTAGGCCTGGGTGGTGGTTTTCTACATTCATATTATTTGGTTTGGTATTTCTGATAACTCAAATTTCTTTGCACTGTTTGTCTTTTCATCTGTCCCTCCAAATTCATGAATTTGACTAATGCATATGTCTGATGTCTCCTTATCTATCCACTCTATGCAACATTTGCTGAATGTTTGATTAGATTGTACTCTCTCTCATAAGGTTTTCCAAGATTAACGCACTTGAGTTAGATAAAATCAAATAATTTACAAATGAATAGTCTGTGGTTATTTTACTCAGTTTATTATTATTACTTCGTATAAAATTGCCATTGCCTTAAATTCTTCAACTAATTGGTCCATCGACCAAGTAAATGAGAAATTGAATTACATGTTTATTGTGTAGACTGTGGACTGTCTAAATATTGATCAATTTTGAAAGGAATTTGCAAACCTGACACCAGCGCAAAAGGAATTTGGGTGTATGTGTATGGGCCAAAGAACTTGATGTTATTGAATGTTCATCCCTGTTCAAAATACTGGGTTTGCGCTGGATCAGCAGTATCTACCAACTTCTTCAGTTTCTTAACCACCTAGGCGGGATGGTCCAGCCCAATGGGATGATTATTATGCAGTGCACATAACTGCGGTAATGTGCCACAGCACTGAGAACGAGCCTGATCCAAGATGTCAGTCCCAGTGTGCGTCTGTTGCATGCTCTTGACATCCTGCATTTAAGGCACTAATATTCAACTCCCAGTGAAGGCAAGACAAATAGTGTATGTGCTATTCAATAAGATGATAACATGCCTAGAACGAGCCTGTAACGAAGCAGATGGCATCACTCGCGTTGCTGCACGGCTCATAGGGGTGACGTCGTGTGTAGAGGATCTGAGCGGCTCATGGAACACCAACCCACACTGCTCGCGATCACACACAATATTCTCTGCAAAGGGAAGCTCAGTAATGGTAAATGCCAGTAGATTTGCCAGTGCCTAAATTGCGCTGGGTTGCTAAATGCCAAAGCTTGAGGTACAGGCGTCTTTAAAGTCAAGCTGTAGATCGTGACATAAAATTAATAAATGTACTCTTACTGAAGCATCTGTAGATGATCTCGATGGCCAGAGTTCCCCATGGGATTGGCATCAGGTTTGAGCCACTTGGCGCCAATCTGTTAACACCCAGAGACGTTTTAAGGCATGGAAAAGTGGGCTCTGGCAGGAGGAGGGTCTTGTCTTTATTGCCTTGAATAATTCTCAAACAGATTGTTTTAAATACCATTTTCCTTTAATTTATTTTTAATGTGGGTGATGTGTGAAAGTCTATTACAGACATTTTGCAGAGAAATGTTGGGTTTATTTTTCATGCATCCATAAAAAAAGGTTTCTTTTAGATCACAAAAGGACCTCATATATGAGAAATGGGAGGGTATCCCAGAGATTATTTGCAGCAATTTTATTGAACTGCTGCTGTGTTACAATAGTGAAACACACATCACTATCTCTGAATATTAGATATAAACACATTAGAATTTGGACAATTGCGTCTGCACGCTGTCAGTGACCTAGCTAAAGAAGTTAGGAAAGAGCTGAAATTAAATCATAAATTCAAACCTGTTTTACACTGGGGCCCCCAAAATAGGAGTGTCCTTGGGCCCATGAAATCCTTAAGACGTCACTGTTAACACCTAATGAACATATGACAGGTTGTTGTAGTTTGAAGGTTCATTTCTTTACGCTCTGGCGCCAGCAGAGCAATACACCAACTTTCCCCGCAACTGTCCTTCCCAGCAATGAGCCTATAACATTCCAGCCATGAGTTCACTGCATTCTATCACCTAACTACATTCTAGAGTAGTACCTCATCCTTCTGCTGACATACCCATAGCACAACAACAAGGAGAAGGCGAAGAACAGCCTATTTATCTGAGCAATGGTTATACCAAAGCAAAGCGAAGAGGAGTTGGCCAAACGCTAGGACGGTCGACCTCGAATCCGGGGAACTGGGTTTGAGTCTCGGTAATGACGCAGAACATCCTGTGATTCTAGGCAAATCACTTAATCTCCCCGTGCCTAAAAATAAAGAATGTGTCCCCATGTAATGCAACTGGTGCTCTGTAAAGCGATCTGATACACGATACCTTCGGGTCAAGCTCGCGCTATATAAAACTCTGTAAAAAGCTTTTAGACCTGGAAAATGTGCCACCTGCACTGCTTATTGACTTTCGTGCTCTTTGCACTCTTCACTGTGTCCCATGGGTTAACTCTCCCCAGAATGTAGATGCTTGATAGATAGACAGACAATGAATGGACTGCCATTGATGTAGGTTGCCTTCACCAAAGAGGTGCAGAAATTACTTGAATGTGCATGTTTTGTGTCAGAGGATGTATTTGTGAATGCATATGTGCATGAATGGTATGCCTTGAGTGGAGGGTGTGTACATTTTTTTTGAGGCATATTTTATGTAGAATGGGTGTGTGTGTATGTGTGTGTGTTTGTGTGACTGTGTGTTGTAGCCTGCATATTTGTCTTTGTGCCAGGGGGGATTAATAAATACAGTGCTTATAAAGATTTTTGTATCTAAGAAAGCTAAAGGCTGGTAATTGTTATGTCCCTGCACCAACTGAGGCCCTTGTTTAAACTGGTACATTAGGGGACAGCTCTGACATAAATGGATTACCAATGGGAGCAATCAGAAGTGCAAGCTCTACCAAGCAGGTAGAGCCACCTGGAGAGGAAATGAAAGCTCATAGCCCAATGTGCTATAAGCACAGGCACGTTTATCTCTATAATGTGTGGGATAAACGCAAACTGGCACCATAAAGCCAGCTGAAGAGCAATGTGTTCACACAGATATAGATTATCATTGCACACTTATTTGCCATAATTAATAGATAATAATTCATACAGTAGTAGGTCAATGTATGTATGGTCAGGACTGCAAAAAGTTATTGAGGACTCTGTAGCCAGTTGGCTTGTCCCTTTGTTGATGATGCTAATGTGAGTCATAGGTGAAGTATTTTCTACTTGCCTCATGGAGCCTTTTGAGGTAGGTATTTCTTGACCTCTGAGAATGCTGTTCGATGTTTGAGGGTCATTGAAGAAGTGGGGCTAGTTTTGGAGCATGACATTAAGATATGCTAGGTAAAGCATTGTGTATAATAAGTGCAGCCAGAAGAGGATGAGGAGTCAAGGAGTCGGGTGGATACTCATCTCTGAAACTTTTGGAGCAGTTTTCTACACCCAATATTTCAGACAGTATGGTTTAAAAATAGCCCTCCATTTACAGGTTGCCACGGAATGAGCTACACTGAGAATGCACAAATTATTTCTGCGTGATACTGCTTCCTGGACTTAATGTCTGACATTAGCTATTTAAATACTTTTTTTCCATCGCCTCTCTCATTTCTCTTTGGAATCAACTTAAATGTTTATGTGTGTTGCTCTGATGCATCTATGCGGTCCTCATTTTTTTTGACCCTGCTTTCATTAAATCCACTCTGCTTAAGAGGGAATCTTTGTGTCAAAGGTGATTGAGCACTTTAGTATGTCTAGTAGCCCAGACCTAACATCAGTCTCATCCATGAATGATGGGGGTCTAAAGCTGGGTCCACAACTTGATTCCCTTCCCTCTCACCTTCTTTAGTTGCGCATTTTGGGTCAGATGATATTTGTAACTGCATATAGTCTTTTTTCCAAGGGCATAGGCACAACATAATGGACAGGAGTGTCTAAAATCCTTGGGTATGTAAATGGGGAATGATCCCCAGTGATTTGCTATCAGGAATACATACAGAAGTGACATCTTATGTGGGTGAATTAAGAGATAGATTAGACCCAAGGGTGTAGCCTGGTTACGGAGTCTAGGGCAACCTCAATGAGAAGGTGAATTTATTTCATTATGTTTATTCGTTTTTATCAAAACCTTATATAAGAGCATTGGCTTTAGCAATCCTACCAAAAGAACAAGATTAGCCTGTGCATAAAAAGGAAACACTGAATACTGGAGAAATAGAGAGAAAAGGAAGAACAAAGGGAAAACTAAAATAATTGGAATTCCCATGCTATTATAACTGACCATTGAAATGTTTGAGTAATAAACATTACTTGTTTTTCACACATTGATACGTGGCTCCCAAATGTCAATCAAAAGGTAGAGTTGATCATTAATCTGAGTTGTTGTGTGAATGGGGTGTTATTCCTGTTCAAGCAACAGCCACAGTCTCTGTCAGGGTGAACAACAAAAGTCACTAACTTAAACTGTGATTAACCCTCTGGTAGCTAGGAACAAAAGCAGTCATGCTTAACTTAGAGGCAATGTGTAAAATATTTATGCAGCACACAAACAGCAATAAAGTGAAAACACAGCACAAGAACAATTCTACAACAATTTAGACAAATAGAGTACAAATACATTTCTAATAATACTATATGACGGAGTAGTTACATAAAATATGGGTTATGTCCCCTATGTCCTGACCACATGACCAGCTCTATAATGATCGTGCCATACTTGCCTGGTACAGTTTATATGGGGACAAGTGGCAGCCATGTGGAATCTCAAAGAAAACTGAATTTAAGACAAGATTCCTAAAGACCTCTAGTATGGGTTCCAAGTAATTTTCACTAGTCTTCATTCAAATACAGACTACTAAGTCATGTATCAGTACAGTCTTGCTTGGTTTTGAGTAGAGCTCCAATATCAACATGTCACAGATTCCCAAGATCATTGTTTTTACAGTGACCTCAACATAGAATGGAGTTGACCAGAACTAAAGTTGCATTGCCCAGTCCTTGTGTGATATAATACCATATGTGCAAAAATCTCTAAAACTGGAGTTGAAATTCAGATGTCATATCAATAGAAGATTTTAAAGAGTCCTCTAGAAGATATGACTCAGTGAACTGATTCCTCTACTTACTCCAGCCAATAAAATGGAAGTCTACCTATTAACAAATCTGCATTGTTCCATATTGGGGCAGCAGTACATAGATGGCCTTCTTGAGCAAAAATTGTAGGCATCAATCTGCTTGTAAGACATTGGACCCAATCTTTACACCCGGTTAAAGGGTTTACATTTTTAAATTAAGATGATAAGCTTGATGAGAGAGGTGCAGTGCCTTATGATACATTTAGAATTTGAGCAGTGAGATACCTACCAAAGTAGTAGATGTGTAAAGTGGAGGTGACATTAGGCCCCATATGTACTTTTTAATAAGCTTGACCATTGCCACAGGACCACACAGGGTTTCATGCTGAATACATAATCAAATCATATAGCTACAACTATCTGTACAGTTTGAACCTTTCCCCATAAGGGTAGTCTCTCTCGTTTGATAAAGTCTCTTGAATCGGATCTATTAACGATGATATTTTATCAATTGCCATCTTATGAGTATCCCTATTAACAATGATGCTCAGGTATTTCAAGGTGACTATGCCCATAGACATAAGACAATAGATATGGCTCTACTAGTAATGTCAAGAGTAATGAACATTGCACCCCTCTATGACCAATTCATCTTATCACTGGAGAATTCTAAATAAAGAAGTGACAAGTAATTATTGATGCTTGTATGGAAATTTCAGGCTTCCTGATCATCAGTAGGATATTGTCTAAAAATAGCATGTGTATAACTTCTCCCGCTGCAATATCAATTCCTATCATCTCTCAGTTTTTTCAGAATTTCAAGGGCTTCAGTGCCAACTAGAAAAGTAAAGGTTACAATGGGCAACATTGCCAAGTCCCCCTTGCAATGTCATCAGATATGAAGACATTGCAGTTGATTCCTGTGGTGGGGTGTTAGAACTGGGATTCTTGGTTGGGATTCCCGGTTGGCAGAGGTATGCACCCAGGCCAGACAGGAACCATCACTCTAATCAGGGTGTTAGACCTGGCACCATTGGCGTGGTTCTCCCATCCATTTTTGCTGTTGCCTCATGTGTTTTTGCTGGTGATAGATGCTACTGTAAAAAATTGTATTCATTCATGATTCCATGGTTGACTGATCTGGTTTACTTGTCAGACCCTAGTATAGTGCACTGAGTGTGCCCAGGGCTTGTAAATCAAAATGCTGCTGGTGGGCTTGCAGCACTGGTTGTGCCACCCACAAAAACAGCCTTGTAAAATGTGTCTAAGGTCTGCCATTGCAGAGCCTGTGTGCAGTCTGGTACTGTCATGCTGACTGGGCAAGTGCACCCACTTGCCAGTCCCTAAACCTTCCCTTTTCTTCATATCAGACACCCCTAAGGTAGGCCAAAGGGCAGGGTGCATTGTAAGTATAAGGTAGGACATGCCCTGATGTGTGTGGCATGTCCTAATAGTGATTTACAGGCATTTTCGTTTTTCACTATTGCTAGGCTACCTGTTCTCCGTAGGCCAGAATGGGCTGTTAGATTATTACATGTTTATATTCTTAACTGACTCAGAGAACATGGTAGAAATTTGAGTTTAGTATGCCTGAACTCAGAATGATAAAATACATCTTTTAGTGAAGCTGGTTTCAACATTCTGTGTTTGAAAATACCACTTTTAGAAAGTAGGTATTTTCTTGCCTAGCCTTTCAAGCCTGCCTCTGCTAGGTTGTGTATTCCTTTGTCTGGTTTCTGTGAGTGACAGGGCTGGGGGATTCCAAGAGACAGGATGAGTCAGCCCAGTGGTGAATAGAGAGATCTGCATCTAGCTGGGAGGGAGGGGTTACACCTGAACCTTGAATAAGGCTGTGCCTGCCTTCCACAATGCTGGCTCCACCTCCTGGGGAGCGGCTGATGTCTCTGCCCTGCACAGTGAATGAAGAGGAGGAATCCTGTCAACAAAGTGCTCCAGGGCTATACTTGCCTTCCAAAATGCTGGCTCCACCTCCTGTGGGGCGTCTGATGTTTCTGCCCTACACTGTGAAAGGAAAGGAGAAGTCTGGTAAACAGAGTGCTCAGGAACTGGTTTGGACCAGGCAAAGGACCCTCTCCCCTCTGAGAACAAAGGATTTTGGGGTATAAGTAGTGGGACCCTGATCCCAAGAATTTAGATCCCTTTTTGAACAAGAAGAAGCCTTTACTGAGGAGTGTAATCTGAAGAAACTGAGGAGAGACTATCCCTAAGCTGAGGTGCTGCTTGGGGGATTGGCCTGCAGTGATTTGCCTGACTGCCAAAGGAAGGAGAAGAGACTTTGTGTGCTTATTTCAACTTGTAAGGATCTCCAAGGGCTTGGAACAGAGCTTCCCTCCTGCTGAAGTCTCAGGGACAACAGACTTCAACCCCCAGCTCCCCAAAGTTCTTTGGAAGTGCCTGCTGTTTTGGGCCTTCTGAGGGACTGCGTGTCGCAAGGAGCTGGAAGCGCGACTCAATGAAGCCGAAGCGTGTCGCCGTCGCTGCTGCTGCCGTCGCACTTCTGATCTACTTTTTCCAGCACACACAGCAATGCATCATGGGAGACGTAGTCAGATGCATAACAGTGGGGCAATGAGACACAGCAATGTTGAAGCAGTATGTTAACTCCTGTAAAGGGAAAACGTGATAGATAGCAGTTAGCCAATACAAATTGAGAAAACCTTATTGAGTGAGAAATGCAGACAATGTCCCAAAAACAAACTTTCCCTTTCCATCCACAGCACTACCTAGGACACATGATGACTGCACAGGAGATGAGGAGGTGGAACATATGGATGAGCAGGCAGGGCAGGGGGACCTCGACCATACCACAGAGACCACACCTGTCCCACGGAGAAAGCGCACCGTTGTGGCACCACTGCCACCTTTGGAGGTTGACACATAGTCCACAGGGCAGGCTGATGCTCAGGTAGAGTCAGGGCAGCGTGTGATACAGGTGCCAGAACAGCACACACTGCTACATTGGGAGCAAGGAGCCATGAGACGCAGGCCAAGGGTGAGCACCAACTTTGCCACAGATGAAGAGGCCACCTTGTTTGCTGGACTGGAGGGCAGCATGCTGCAGATACAGTGCCTGCAATAAAAATCAATACATTCCATCAACCGGCAGCTGTTCACAGTCAACAAAAACCTACATTACATGGTGGAGGGCATCATGGACATGGCAGGTGCTATCCGTGAATTGTGTGCCACATTAAAGAGGGACCAGGCAGCCAGGCGCAGGGTGAGCCAACGTGCCGACAGCCGTCTGAACAGCTACACCAAGGCGGTGAACTGCTTGTGAACTGCCACTAGCCAGCTGACACCTCGCACCATCAGCATAGAAGTGGAGATGTCCCACTGCTGTCAGGATGTGGTGAAAGGCCTGGTGCAGGTCACCACTGCTGTGGAACAATTGCAGACAGCAAACACAGGTGGCACCGCACTCCTGGGCTCAGGGGAGAGTGAGAAGGTCTCCAGCAGGAGCAGCATAACCCCACCAGTGCCCAATCCAAGATGGTGCAGTGGGAGACAAGGTGCCACACCTGTGGACTCAAGGGAGGGCAGTCAGCACCCAGAGTGGGCAACAGCAGTCCGTCCCAGGAGGAGATGAACTGGCAACATTGAGTCACTCAAATGGGCGAGGTAACCCATTCTAACAGGACTCCAGACTTGCATCAATACCTGCACTGTGGACATAACATGTGCTACGTATTGCGACCCTCATGGAGTCTGTCAGGCTGTGTGATGCAATACTATCCTGCATCTAAGGGTTTGAATCAACACAGACCTGCCACAAAATATATTTTACATCATGTCATTATTACTCACCTAGAAGTAGTTCTGTGTGATCTCGTCCCGTCTCTGTCATTCAGCAGCTGTCCCAACTACCACGGCTGGTCTGCCAGGGGTACCTGGGCCCTCATCTTCAGAAGTTTCAAGATCAGTCAGGTCTATTGGGATGCCTTTTTTCATAGCTATGTTGTGGAGCATTGCACAGGTAGCCACATTCTTGCAGCAGGTCTCAGGGCTATATTGGAGTGCTCCTCTGCTTTTACGCAGGCAGTGGAACCGGCTCTTCAGGATCCCAAATGTCAGCTCTAGTACACAGCACGTAGATCAGTGAGTACGGTTGTATCTCCTCCTACCTTTCATTGGCTGGATTTAGGAATGGTGTCAGGAAGAGGTCCCGCACTGCATATGCACTGTCACCTGCAGGAATGAAAATGAGAGGTGAGTCAATGTCCCCCACACCAATGATGTACTGTATGTTGGGGTGTTTGATATGCATTTACCTAGCAGGTAGCCCTCACCAGACTTGCCAGCATTGAGATGTCTGTATATCCCACTGTGTCTAAAGATGAAAGAGCCATGAGTACTGCCTGGGTATTTAGCCACAATATCACTAATGACATGTTTGGCATTGCAAATGACCTGTATGTTTAGGGAATGATATGATTTACGGTTTCTAATTACATATTCATTGGTTGATGGGGGTGTGAGGGCATATGGATCCCATCTATGCAGCCAATTACGTGGGGGAATTGTGCAATCTGGTAGAAGTCCAGTTTTGTTTGCTGTAATGCCTGTTGTGTGCTGGGGAATTGTATGTAATGTTGTAGCCTTTGTACCATTGCATCTAGGAATGCATGGAAGAAGAGCGACAGGCAACTCTGGGAGACCCCACCTGCCACTGCTATCACCCCTTGAAAACTCCCTGAGGCCCGTAGGTGCAGTGAGCACAGGACCTGCATATGGGTTGGAATAGTTTTGGTCCTGTGTGTTGGGTGTTCCAGATGGGGTTTCAGCTCCGCTATCAGGTCTATAATGTTCTTTGAGTCCAGCCTGTACTTCTCATGGATCTCCTCCTCAGTCTGCTGGAACAGAGTGATGCACACTCTGAAGAACCGTTCCTTTCGCCTCCTCCTCTGTGCTGCTACCCGAATTAGCAGCCACCTGGCTATCGCATATAGCGCTGCCATTGTAGAAGTCCCTGTTGCATTGTGGGCTTGTTTATATAGCTTGTACCTGGTTACCACCTGCTTTGATTTGGTGGTAAAATTGATGTGCAAAATTGCAAACTTTTGGAAATCGCAATTTGCGATTTTTTCATACATTGCTTTACGAATTCTCAAACTGCGATTTCTGTATTTGCGATTTTGGCAGGCTGCGTATCGCAGACTGCCAATTTACTGAGAAATTCGCAGACTTTGGGCCTCGCAAAATAAGAAATCGCGAAAATTGTGATTTTTTATTTTGCAATGTGAAAATGTGTAATACATTGCATTTGTCAATTTGCCGATTGCAAACGCTGTTTTTTGCGATTCGCAGTGTTTGCGATCGCGAAATAGTTTCATACATATGCCCCATAGAAACACAATGAGTACACCACAAAAAGAGTCCACACAGGTTTTGAAAAATAGATTATTAGATTCTGAACATAACAAGACGAAAACATCAAACATCCAATGTATAGAAGTTCATATATTCATTTTAGAAGAACAAGTGAAAAATAGCACTTAGAAGCAAATTGAGAATATGGTGTTACTTGAGGTCACACTCGACTGGGGCAAAGTCAAAGTTCTGGCAGATTGTGGTGGAGCAACGGCCAGCTACGGGACCCATACAGACCCTGGTGAACAAAATACCTTTCATGGTTGCAACTGAGAGATGAGTCAGGTGGTGCGTCGATGTTGATCCTTTAGGTCAAGGATGTAACCATTCTTCTCCACGCAGTGCTGTCGACGAGGCAAGATGCTGGGTGTAGATGTGTTGGTTGTGTAGAGTGATGGGCCGGGATTCTCCATGCATGCAAGGGATGCATTGATCTCTTCGAGCGGATGCGGTCACGATGCATGGTTCCCATGTGTCAGGATCTCGAGTATCCCAGGCCTGAATGTATCCACAGGATCGAACCGATGCTCTTAGGGGTCCTCCTCTAGTCTGGTTATTTATTATACACAGACTTTAGGATGGTCAAGCAGGGGAATGGAAGGCTGGGTACAGCGGGGACGGAAACCTGTAAACACAAGAGAAAAGATCATCAATCTGGACCCTTCAGATAAAAGAGCTATCGCCTCTCCCACTATACCTAGATGGACCAAACCTTCCACTAATCTTTAACGCAAGAAAATGCTGCTGTGCTGAAAGGGGTGAGGAGCAGGTAATAAAGATTCCTTACACTGTATACTTTAAGAAACAAAACATATGAGACTGTAACTGTAGTACACCTGTCTAACCTCCAGCCTCGCTAGTATGCTGAAACTGTTTTCTGTATCTCAACACCTACCCTTAAACATGAGTGTAAGCGGGCCGGAAGCCCAAGCGATAAAGATCACCTGTCTCAGACCACCCCTGTGAAGGTGAAAGCAGAAGGTGCAGAACAATATGAGATAACAGTAGTCATGGACATGAGATGCAGTATAATATCATAAACACTTCTGGAAGACTTTGACCTGCACTAGCATATAATCCAACTAATGGTATCCAGGGCACATGAATGAAATAAACAAAAGAACAGAGTTGAGAGTTTGTTACCCCTCTCAGAGTATCTCAAGCCCAATCTAAAATGTAGGCTACAAAAGTTCTTCCCTGCATGAGCCACTGCACTGGACTCGCCAACAGGGAAGAAACAGCGAGACCCCCTCAATGGGGTAAATGCCAAAGAGAAACAAAGCGCTATTGTTAAGGTCCACAAAACAATAAACTGTTCCCTAGAATGAGCCCACCATGTAATGTGAAAGTGACTAGGACTCGTCAAAGTAAGGAACATATGGTGATGAGCACGAGTAAGAACCGAACTCCAAGCGTGTTCAATGTCAACGCCCTCTTAGTACTCCAAGGATAATAGAAGAAATAAGCACCCTTACCCGACCAGGGAACTCCCAAATAGCTGTGAAAAGAACAGCGCTACGAACCGGACACCAAGAATAATCGTCAGCGTCTCTTGCCGATTCTTTGCCTTATCCCTGGTCAAGGATGTCACGTGTGGCAGTGTGTCAGATGTCAGACGTCTGTGGAGGCTGCTGGGAGTTGTGGTTCTCCCGCGAGCCGCGTTCCTCTTCTGCCTGGAAGAGCGGTGTTCCCGTGATCCCTGACATCAAGGTTCTGTGTTGGTTCCGATAGCAAAGCACAGATTTTACTCCTACAACTGGGTTGATGTGCCAGTTCTGCTACACACAGGTAGAAGACGCGTCAATGTCTGTGTTGCAAGTAGCTGAGCTCACTTCCAATGAAACATGCAAAAGGGCAGGTGTAGAGACTTTGATATCCCTCAGTCTCAAGCAACAGGAGGCAAGCCAACAGCCCTTGGAGAACCCTTTGGAGAAAAGGCAGAGTTCAGCTCTCCTTCAGTAAAGTCAGGGAGTAGCAGGCAGCAGGACAATAAACAGAATAGCAGGCTTTCCAAATCAGCAGTCACGTTGAGTCCTTTAAGTAGCACAGCAGTTCTTCTGGCAGAGCTTCAGTTAAAAATCCAGTACAGTCTGATTTAAGGGGATCATAGACCCAGTACATAAAGCCAAAAGTACCTTTGAAATGGGGGGTGACTTCAAAGAGTGGTCTTTGAAGTGAACAAGTATCCTTTAAACCCAGTCCTGTCTGCCAGTCTATCTATGAGGGGTAAATCAGCCCTTTGTGTGGGGACAGGACACTATCTATTCAGCCCCTTTCTTCCATCCTGCCCAGACAGGGTCATCAGAATGCAGATGTATATGTACATGGGTACTCAGACACACCTAGCATTCCTGTGCTTGCGGCTGTCATAAGGGAATGCACAAAGTCTAGCTGTCACCCAGCCCAGACATGTATTGGAGACAGGTTACAAGGCACACAGAGCAGTAAGTGCAGAGAAATGTCTACTTTATAAAAGTGCCATATCAAAACAAACAGTAATATAAAATCCAACTTCACTAGTAAGGAGAATTTATCAATACCATTTGAAAGATCTAAAGCATGAACTGGCTACTCCTCTCTGATCAGTAATTACAGTTTTAAAGTGTATGAAAGAATTCACAATGTTAACCTATGAAAGGGGCAGGTCTCACAGTAGTGAAAAATTAGGTTAGCTGTTTGTCACCACAAGGACATTGAAAACATAAACGTACATCTCCTACCTTTTACTTACACAGCACCCTGCCCATAGGGCTACCTAGGACTTACGGGTAGTTTATGTGTAAGAAAAGAGGAGTTTAAAGCTTGGCAAATAGTTTTAAATGCCATCTCTAGGTGGCAGTAAACTGCACACACAGTCACTGCAGAGGCAGGCCTGACACAGGTTTGAAAGGATACTTCGGTGGGTGGCACAATCGGTGCTTCAAGCCCACTGGTAGCATTTAACTTTTAGTCCCTGGGTATATAGTATACCACTTTACATGGGACTTACACTTAAATTAAATATGCCAATCATGTAAAAAGGATTATACACACTTTTGGGGAAGAAGCACATACTCTTTGGCACTGGGTAGCAGTGGTAAAATGCCCAGAGTCCTAAGGCCAACAAAAAGATTCTGCAAACATGGCTGGCAAAAAGCCAACATTTGGGGGGAAAACCACCCTAAGGATGACAGGTATAACATGGAGCTGAGGCTGAATCCATCGTATCATTGATCACACCAAACTTCTTCAGTGTGATGAATAGTTAGCCCCATTCCACTCTGTCATACACCTTCTTGGCATCACCACCAATGAGCTGGCTCCTGTGAGAGAGCTGATCAAGCTTTCCTCCACTTTGACTCTGATATCAGCTAATGACGCCTTTGCACACCCAGCAGATGTTTGCTGCCAAGGACGCTTGTAGTGTTGTGTAGTTTCTACTAATCAGTAGGAGCTGTATGTTTGTCGGCGACATAAACTTAGGATGGTGCCAGACTGATTCAATGCACCCCCGCAGGATATGTTGCATTTTGGACCAGCTCGCTCACAGTGCCACCATTAGCCTCCGTAAGCTTAGACAGTTGTAGCAACTACGGAACCTGTTCCCTCAGGAATCATGGTGACAGACCTAGAACTTTTTGCACCGTCATCCATGCTCTCTTTCGCTCAGAGAATCATACAAAGAATGTACAAAGGGATGTATTTCAATATTTATTGAACTGAAGAAATCAAAACCTTCTCTGATACACCTGGTCCTTTTAAACCAACAAAGAAGAGATTGGCACAGAAGCTGTAATATAAAAGACTTCTTTTTTATTAACCTCAGATGAGGGAGATTGCGTCACACAGTAATCTCAAGTCACTGTAGGAGTACAGAGAACAGGGGCCTTATATACCCACACAGGGGCTCAAAAGAAGGCGGTACAAGTACACATGAGAAGAGTTATACACATTGATGGTCATTCAGAAAATGAACAGTCAACTAGTAGGAGGAGTAATAAGTTGCTGACATCAGTTAGAACAGCCTGACAGTTCTATACTAGGAGCAGGTGCATTCTACTAGCTAGGCCCTTCTGAGCATGTGCAAGGCTCTGGAAGAGGGAGAAAGCAAATGGCTAGCACATAGCTAACTAAAATGGCTGCCAAGTACAAAATGGCTTTCAGCTCATGCTAACAGATCCCAGTAATCTTTAACAGATGGTCCTTTTAGCATGAGCTAAAGACATTCCTATGATCCAGTAGGAACACAGAAAATATTTGAACATTAATTTTCATAAATTTATCAATATCCTAATTCATTGCTGGGTGGACATTTTACATTCTAAACATCTCAGTAAGCGGGTATATATAAGGTATAGGCAGGAGTACAAAGGGAACAGAGCATTGGGTCATACAGATAGCAGGAGAGAGTAATGACTATTATCACAAACAGAATTATTAACTTTATAGTCCTAAGCAAATCCTCGAACCATCCAGTAAAAACATTTTCAAGGCTCCTATGCATTTCAGTGACCATCCATTTCAACTTCAAAATAGCCATCAGCACATATCTAATAAAATCATTTTCACTAGACTTTTCTAGTGTTTCCTTTATGAGGGCTAGAGTATCAATCATTATAATCACGGAAAGGGTAAAGTAACATTTGTCAACTGCTCAAATGAACTTTTCTCTCGCAGAATAAACATTATTCCTAATGCAAATATTAAAGCAGTCAGACATATTATTACAAAAATAATCCTGGATCCAGGGGACCAGGAGGACCACACAGGGCCATGAGAATTAGGACAAGGAGCCGCAAAGGGCTGCTCCTCCTCAAAAATTGGAACAACCTTGCCGTTCTGGTTGGTCTGTGACTCTCAGCTGGGCATCAAAAACTTGATCCTAGATTTCTCCTTTCTGATTTGTGACCTCGTCTTTCGCCCAAGAAAGTGGCAGTGCTTCCGGCCTTCTACCTTCACTGAGGTCCTAGTTGCCAGCAAAGCCTGTGATGGTTACCTTCATCTTGACTTCAAGCTGGACTGGTGCTGACTCCCCAAGCTAGGTCTGATGTCCGCACCCCTCTGGCAATGGTTGTAAGGTAGCAAATATCTATTGGTGGACAGAACAAAAGATCTTTAGACAAGGCACAGAAATAATCTATAAACAGAGAGGATAGTCTCAGAATACTTCCTAGTCTTGGGACTCCCCATATATTAGCAAGGCACCCAAGAACCAATTTCATCTATCTATGTGAGAGTAAAAAAAAAACACAGCCTGGACCTATTGGCAAGTATAAAAGGCATTCTTTGGTGAACTGACAAGAGTAATATGTCACCCAATCCCAAGCAGCCAAGGAAGTCTGTGTTCATTTACTAAATTCTGAGAAAAAGAGAAAAACAATACAGATATACTCCAAATCCTTACATCTGTGTATTCATATATTGTTCATCTGAAGACCCTCAAGAAAAAAGGAAATGTTCTACACTTTTACTCATAGACTTTGCATTACTTGTACAGAACTGCACACACTTCTAAAATGATTTCTCTTAATAAAAGCACCTACATTGTACGCTTAGGACCATGCTCTCATGTTATAGGAGCAACAGGAAAATCTAAAACTGCAAATTTAACAGGTATTCCTATTATATAAAGAACTAAAAACTTCAACATAATGGCTACATTTTCTCCAGCAGAACATGTTGTGACAAACAAACTCCTATAAAACAACATTTTCCTAAAAAATGTTTGCTAAGGATCACATGGGCATCTTCCCTGCATTATGCTTTTCATGATCCAAACTATGCAACATCAGCTCTAGTAAGGACTGTCTGATTATTTACACAGACTAGCTAATAAAAGACTAGCAATGCCCTTGCAAAACTGTATGTAGCCTGAGAATGACATAAACAATAATGGTGTTATCACCTGAGAATTGTAGAACAAAAACTACCCACATCTAGTTCCCATTAAGGATCAAATAAGGGAACAGCAATCTAGACTACTCATCCTTTCATAATTTCAGGATGGACAGTAACATAGCATATTTATGTATTCATTTTATCAATGCGAACAATGTTTAAAACAGTATTACTGAATAGCCAATTAAATGTCTCATGGCTATTTCACAGACAGTTTAGACAGGCTAAAAAAAAGTGAGAGAGAAAACATAAATTTGCCTACCCTTAGCCTCCTTCCCCCATTTTGACAGTAGGAAACCTGAAACAGGTTTCACTTCTGTCAACACTATCAACCCTTATTTGTAGCAACTGGGCATAAACAAAGTTATAGGAGGTAAATAGCACATTGAACTAGCTAAAGAACATCAATAACCAACCACCAATCCCTTTAGCAAGTATACTAGTTGTAACATAAGGGCGCATGAATTCAAACTCAATCCCATTGCTTCCTTAACTCAGCCCTAAAAGCATTAGTGCTAGATATATGGCAGAGCCATTCTCTTAATCAGAGCACACATACACCATTATATTGCCTTTTGTTCATATCAGTGCACAAAAGCTTGCTTTTGCCCCCAAAAAAGTAAGCAAAACCGCTCTTTCTCTCCCTGCCCTGACATCTCGTCTTTCAAAAAGTTTCAAATGTTGAAATGTCAAAGCAAACCTTGCTCTGAGCCCTGCTAGGCTTCTAAATGTAGAACTTCGACCTTTTAACCCATTGCCAGCTGTCCCGTTTTGTGTGCAAGGGTTTCCATGTGGTTCTCCCAATTCAATGTGACCCTGGAGACTGAAAGCTGAACAGCAAACCCACTCCATTCCTGTCTACCAGCAATTCAGAGGTAAGCTTAATAACTTCTGCTGGCTTTTTATACATATTTATATTTGTAAGCAGTGTGCTGAGTGCTTGTCTAGCAGTATAGATGTCAGCTATTCATTCTATACTTACATATGTACACTTACTGGAGCCTAAGGCAGTTTAAAAGCTGCTCTGAGTGGCAGAATTGCTTTTAAATAGTGAATGTTACCCAATTTCGACTTTGATGGCACTTAAAAATGAATGTCCTACAATGTGTTTGCATAATAGTCATCCTCAGAATGTTCCCTACACATTCCAGAGATGTGGCAACAGAAATGTATAATGTATACCCTTCTAAAAATGAGTTTTGAACGCCTGGCCACTGGAATCAAGCTATCCTTGCCATTGCCATTCCAGTTTGAACCCAGCCATATGCAAATCAGTCTTGACCCTGTGCCTCATGATGGACAGAATGCAGAACAATGTCATACATTCAACCCAGTACAGAGATCTGGGCCCAAATCCATCGTTTGTCTGCTCACCATGCCGTTCCAGTTTGAACCCAGCCATATGCAAATCATTCTTGACCCTGTGCCTCATGGGAACAGTCCAACCCGAACTGCCAAGCCAGGTCCTCTCTGGACTGGATACAAGCATCCTAGGACCGGTTTCGGGGTTTCACCCCTCCTCAGCCAGGATAGCTTGATTCCAGTGGCAAGGAGAGCACGGGACCCACGGCTGGGCATACCCTTTCCACTCGGGGTGACAAATGCAAAAACAATAGTTGATGGACAGAATGCAGAACAATGTCATACATTCACCCCAGTACAGAGATCTGGGCCTAAATCCATAGCTTCTTTTTAGTGTGGAAATGTAAGAACAGTGACAGTCTATTTAAAACTGAGGCATTTCAATGCAGTCAAATTTATCGTTCTATAATGTATGTTTAGTTCGACAACAACCAACTCAGTCAGATACTGTGAATGCCTTTTAATACCTAATACATAAGGATAAATGCTGTGACATTTTGTATCTTAGTTTATTTATTGCAAAACACACAATTTTGTTTTTGAGGCCTTTTTTTATTCCTATTCAATTATCTTTAGCATTGTGGCAATTTGCACAAATGTATAGTGTCTTACTCTGTCAATTTTAATGATAGCGTGCAGCAATTTAGCATATCTTATATTATATAATTCATTGCTGGATTATTTTTAAATATATTTTATATTAATGATATTTTGCATAACAGAATGATGACAAGAAAAACACATTGAGCTCATTCCAGACATTTTCAGAAGGGGGTCATACACTCAGAACACACAATAAAGCGCCCTTAAGGCTAGCCATTCTGGCACCAAGAGCGCAATCGCTATTTACTCACACAAGTACCACTAATGACAAACCACATAGACATTTAAACACACATTTAACCCACAGGTCAACACTTAGGACAGAAACAAAAGACAGCCCACAGACTGTACTTAAACCAAACCATTTGTAAATACTAGTTGTGAGTCATATTTACAAGAAAAGCTCTCAAAAGTAGTTCAACAACAACCCGAAAAGACTTTTCCATTTTCAAGAAGCCAAGATACACCAAATTCACTAGATTTGGCTGGCAGAACACCAAGAAAAAAATGCTCTGCATATCACCTCTTATGAATGTTACTAAGTGCATAGACCAGGATCCTTTCTATGTACATATTTAGTTCCTCGGGGTACTAGTCACCGAAGAAGAAATACGTTTTTATACCTAAACCTAGTTAGGTATCCCCTCTAGGGGAGCCGGCTGATTTCATACAAGTTCCAAGATGGTACCTCCAAGAAAGCAACACATTCTACGATGTGTGCTAAGAACAGGCATGCCAAGAATATTGCAGCATATACAATATTATACACAAAGTAGCACTTAACTCAAAGTGTGCCGTTCAAGTTTACAAAAGTTTCTCATTACCTGCCTACATAAATTGCAATTTATATATTTCCAAATTCAAATATTGGCCAATTTCCATACAATTCCAAAAAGCGTCACAACAAACGACCTTACCAAGCACAAAAATCTCCAACCTCAGTGCCAAGTTCTGAGTGACCAAACGGTTGTTTTTAGAATACTCACGCCACAAATGTTCTCAGTCAGGAGTGGTAAGCAGTTGGAGTCAAATCAGGAAGACCAGAAATATACTGGGCTGCAGAGACAGAGGGCCCGATTCACAGAACTAACTTAAGACAAAATCCTAAACTTACTACCATTTTGGTATTCACAGAAGGCACTTACTCATTTTGGTATTCACAGAAGGCACTTTCTCATTTTGGTATTCACAGAAGGCACTTACTCATTTTGGTATTCACAGAAGGCACTTACTCATTTTGGTATTCACAGAAGTTAGGAGTCCTAAGTTTAGGACTCCTAAATGCCTTCTGTGAATACCGAAAGCCTTAAAATTAGGATTTTTCTCAGTTTAGTAGTAGTATAGTTAGGACTCCTAACTTTAGGACTCCTAAATGCCTTCTCTGAATACCGAAAGTCTTAAAATTAGGATTTTTCTCAATTTAGTAGTAGTAAACTTAGGACCGCTCCTCTACCGAGGCTCCTGCTGCTGGTCCCAGTAAGTCCTCCTGTGCTTATATTAGCAGTTATATTTCCCTAACTTTTACTGCATCTTTTTTTTCCGAACTATAAATTATGGTTCACTTTCTAATTCTATTTTTTACAAAAGCTTCTTTAACCTTGACTATCTGTTTCCAAATTCTGTTTATCTCTGCCTCTAGCTAAGTTCCTTCTAACTGCCTCTGCTATGACTCTCTGTACTACTACTACTACTATTATTCTGTCTGTAGCGAAGCTTGCACAGTTGCCCACTCTTTATTGAAGGTTTTCTTTGGAATAATAAAACACTGATTGACCAATAGCTCTAGCCACTGTGTCCTGTCCTTTGGGTTGTCCTCTTCTAGTCTTCTCAATGTTGTGGCTTTGACAATTCCCACAAACAAAATGCCCAACCAGATATTTGACAAGTATTTTGGATCGGATAGTACATGATACTACTATTGTTGTAGTGATTCTGCAGAGCCACGTACAGATCTATGCACAACAAAATAGGATGTTGGTGATGGGAGGTTGGACCTTACTGATCACACCTCAGTCCGAAGAACCCACGATCCCCTGACCGACTAGCTATAGTGTCTCACATTAGGGTCCCACTCCCGACACCCCCCACGAAGAAGATACACAATGTTGATGATGACTGAGACAGACAACCCAGAACATAACACCATTTTGCTCACTCACTTGTGTAAGTCCACCCCACCACACCAAATACCACAGAGTCTATGTGTAAGTTCAAAAGGTTTATTTGAAACAAGTAACAAGCTCTGTATGTCGTTATATGAAATTTAATTTACTACAGCCATCGTCAATAAGCCAGCAAACAGCATAAGATTAAAACAGTAAACATTTACAAGTGAATGACAAGAACAAGAGACAAGATCTTTTGAATTCTGGAAGACCCCTCACCGTAGAACGTAGAAATACTGGTTACATCATGCATCATAAGCTCTGTAAATCTCTGGTTTGTAGAAGGGAATCTTCCGCCTATTATATGAGAAAAATGATGCGCGTTAGCCGTTAAATAGTATACTGGTGAATGCAAGCATTTTGCAGTCATGGCAAAAAGTGTAACATGTATCTGATGGCTAAGCAATACGGACTAACCAAACTCAATAACAAAGTGGCTTGTTTTTCGACCTCTTCACTTGTACGCAACAATCATGTGGCCTCAAAGGCATCTACTGCACATGTCAATAAGCTGCCAGGTATAATTAAAGATGCGCCAAAAGAGTAGTAGTCGACATGATGAATCTAAAAGGGTTGCACATGGCTCAGGCTAACTTTCAAAAGAGTAGAGTAGGACTAGATGACCCTAGGAACCATATCACGAGTGTCTGTCTACAGACTGTACTACTCTAGTGCTGATGTATGTTGTATTAACTTTTTTTTCAATGTTCCAAGTGAACACTAATAAAATAGGGGGAGGTTTCCAGGCATCTAAAAATGTGTTATGTTTTTCTAGGCACACTACCAACCACCAGTGCTGGCGGGGCCAGCGGCGATGCGGGCATTCCGGAGGGGGCGGGAGAACTGGCGGCACCTACAGGAGCAATGGGGGGTAGCCAGCAGCAGTGGCCGGCGGTGGTAAGTTATATTCATTACTTCTTGACATTACTACTAGATGGAAGTGTGTTCACTACTTCACTGTACTGTGCGACTTATTAAGTTGTAGTGAACATTATACAATGGTTAAAGAAGACACCCTTTACTTAGCATTAGCAGCGTGAGTTGAGTAACCAATGGCCTCTTCTATTTGACTCCAAAATCAGCTGTGAAGGTTTTATGGAGAAGACAAACTCAGATCAGATGACCTTGATGGATGTGTTGAACAAAGAGGGAAAGAAGGGTGGAAGGACGGGCAAGATAAATAATATGACTGACTGGCATAGAAGGATATGTTGGAAGCATGCATAGGTGGCTGATAGTAATCAGATCAGATGCATGGGTTGTTGAAGGATGGGTGGAAGGTGAAAGAGGATGCCTGCCTGGGTGGGCGACACAGTATGGGTGGATAGTACTAGATAGCAAGAATCAGCAGTGTTTGGTTCAAACTCAAAGCCAAGGCAAGCAAGGAAGGAGCGGAAGCATGGGTGGTTGTTGGTGAAACCAACTTAGGTTTGTTAAGAGATATATAAAAAAGAAGGATAGACGTTTACTTTAATGGATGTATGCCTGGATGTACTATCATCAATAGACAGCATAGGTGGAAACTGTCACTGGAGAGTCCTAATGTAAAAGAAACTGCGCCACAGTAGCAAAGTGGAGGGGAATATAGGTAGTATTTTCAGAATACAGTTGACTCGCAGTAGTTTGCAAGCACGTCTTATATATATATATATATATTACCTACTGGCGGTCGCCAGTAGGTAGTTATAGTTAGGACCCTCTTACCATAGGAAAACCGCAACATTCTATTTTGAATAACTTTGGCGCCGGTCAACGAATCCTCGCGAAATTTTCAAAATAGGTGGGGCGCTACGCTCCGCTCCTACCCTGAAAGTCTCGGGGGGATTCGTCAAGCGGGGGCTGAGATAAAAGGGGGGTCCCAAAACGCGTTTTTCCCATGCATTTTTCCATAGGACCTTTAGACACAGCTACAGCCCGAACGGCTGAACAGAGTTAAATGAAATTTGGCAGAGAGGTAGTCCTCAGGTCAAGGAAGTGCCTTTTGTAGGTTTGGTGTAAATCTGTTCAGTAGATTCTGAGAAAATAGCCTTTAAATCAATATATATATATCTGAGCCAGCTTACGGTGCGCTTACGGTGCGCTTACCGTACGCGTACGGTGACGTGCGCGAGCGCGATTCTGATTGGCTGTTAGATCTTAGTAAACAATCAAATCGGTCGAAACCAGGAAGCGGCGGCCGCCATTTTGTGTGTTTCACTCAGAAAAAAAAGGGTGATAACTTGAAAAGGGGGCAAGGAATAGAGTTACAGACCCCATAACATTTGAAAGGGGGTCAAAGAAGGACAGAAAAGTACAAAAAAACCATTTATTAATTTTAAAAAAAATCACGGGGTACGCGTACGGTAAGCTTACGGTAAGCTTACCGTACGCGTACGGTAGAAAAAAAATAAAAAAAGAAATGAAATGCAGATTTAAGTGTTTAGATATTAGGGGGCTCTAAAAAGAGCCGTTGTGTTTATGAAGTGATTTTTTAGTGGTACAGACAAGTAAGTACCGATGCAGAGTCTAAGGTTCAAGAGGAAGACTCTGTTCCCTTCATCATTGAAGTGTACACCATCTCCTCTATAAATGTCTTGCATGTCGTAACGCAAGTTGTTGTGGTAAATGGAACCCATACCATAGTCTCGGAGGAAAGCAGAAACAGATTTGTTGACGTGCTTTCTTGCTTTGTCAATCTGTGGACAGAAATGATTGGACCAGTTCCATTTTTGTCTTTGGCATATGTTAGAAAACACAAAGGCAGTTTTAGGGAAAAGTGAAAACAGTTGTGCAAAGGTCTCCTTCATAAGCATTTCCAGACCTACCCCAGTCAAAGTGCCTAGGTCATTGCCACCACAGTGCACTATTATGAGGTCAGGGTGTTGGATTTGCATGAAGGATTTCACCAATGGCATCAATTGGTGCCACTTTAACCCTCTCTGACCAATCCATTTAATGTCTACATTTGGCAAAGCAAGGTCTCTCACCATACCTGTTTTCTCTGCATACTTTTCACTCCAGAAGACATAGCTGTGCCCTACAATCCACACTGTGAACATCTTCAAAGGAGAACTGGATGCACTCAGGAGGTGTAATTCAGTAGAATGGTAAAAAGAAATGAAAGACAGTTTGGAAATGGAGGCATACATATTTTTATTTTTTTTTTAAACTGATTGGCTGTTTCATACCATTCTACAATAAAAACTAGGCTGTATGTGTAAATTTATAGAAGCATGTTTTGTATTGGTACAGAAAAATGTGTTACCAAAGAACAGTACTATGGATTTGCTGTTAGGTTTGAAAAGTCAAGCACTCCTGCTCTTTGGAAATGAAACATTGTGTGGTGAACTTCTGACCTAACTCTAAACAGCAGTGTTTCAAGAGCTGTTGCTATGGTAGCAGGCAGAAGTCAAGTTGGGGGAAGGGTACTAGGCTGAAGTCAAGTTGGGGGAAGGGTACTTTTGGAAAAGGGTTGGTTTTCAACCAATAGAAATGTGTGATTACATTTGAAAAAAAGGGGGAAGCACTGAGATTTGAAATTAACATGTATATGTGTGGAAAAAAAGAGGGAAACATTGCCATTATCTGGTTCTGCTGAGAGGAGAGAGGTGTACAGAACAGAGATCCTGGCTCTGATAATCTGCTGTTTGAGTGCCACATTTCTTTCACAGCTAACTAATTTTAAAGGTGAGTTTAGAGTTTGAGAGGGGATGTATATGGTAAATTAAGAAATGAATAATAGAATTGGAATTCCTTTTGTTGAAGTTGTGTTTATCATTTTCTGTTTTGGGAGAAATTTAAATGTGAGGAACATGTAAAATAATATGGACTATGTTTTCACGATAAATTAAGGTGTACTGGTATAAATAAGGAATACTTTAAGGGTTTGAGGTTGCACTCAGTAATGCAAATACATTCAGCATCAGTAAGGCTGGTTGCCCTTGCTGGAGTGTAGTCAGTCACCCAGGCTACACATGTTGCTGGTCTCAGAAAGCTGTTTGGTATTGCTCTGGTGATTTTACATTTGCATTAGATGGAAAGGGGGAGGTATTTTTTTCTGCAGAAGCAGAACCTTAGCACACAGCCAGCTGCATATCCTGTGGAATCATGCATAGTATTCACAACCGAGTGGGGTTTGAGGTTTCAGTCAGTAATGCGAATACATTCAGCATCACTAAGGCTGGTTGCCCTTGCTGGAGTGTAGTCAGTCACCCAGGTTACACATGTTGCTGGTCTGAAAATGTTGTTTGGACATGTGCTTTTTTAAGAATCTGAAAAGTGGATTCATAATGTGTCAGTCTGTAAAAGTACTTATCACTTGCCAAAAAAAAGAGTAGTAAGTGTGCTTTCAAATTGGCAAAGAAATTTCGTTTTGTGACTAATATGAAAACATGACTCTGTGTGCAAATAGGAATTACAGGCAGAGATTTATTGCGTATTGCTCTGGTGATTTTACATTTGCATTAGATGTAAAGGGGGAGCTATTTTTTTGTGCAGAAGCAGACTCTTAGCACACAGCCAGCTGCTTATCCTGTGGAATCATGCACAGTATTCACAACCGAGTGGGGTTTGAGGTTGCAGTCAGTAATGCAAATACATTCAGCATCACTAAGGCTTGTTGCCCTTGCTGGAGTGTACTCAGTCACCCAGGTTACACATGTTGCTGGTCTGAAAATGTTGTTTGGACATGTGCTTTTTTAAGAATCTGAAAAGTGGATTTAAAATGTGTCAGACTGTAAAAGTATTTATCACTTGCCAAAAAAAAGAGTAGTAAGTGTGGTTTAAAATTGGCAAAGAAATTACGTTTTCAGACTAATATGAAAACATGACTCTGTGTGCAAATAGGAATTACAGGCAGAGATTTATTGCGTATTGCTCTGGTGATTTTACATTTGCATTAGATGTAAAGGGGGAGCATTTTTTTTATGCAGAAGCAGACTTTTAGCACACACCCAGCTGCTTATCCTGTGGAATCATGCACAGTATTCACAACCGAGTGGGGTTTGAGGTTGCACTTAGTAATGCAAATACATTCAGCATTACTAAGGCTGGTTGCCCTTGCTGGAGTGTAGTCAGTCACCCAGGTTACACATGTTGCTGGTCTGAAAAAGCAGTTTGGACATGTGCTTTTTTAAGAATCTGAAAAGTGGATTTAAAATGTGTCAGACTGTAAAAGTATTTATCACTTGCCAAAAAAAAGAGTAGTAAGTGTGGTTTCAAATTGGCAAAGAAATTACGTTTTCAGACTAATATGAAAACATGACTCTGTGTGTAAAGAGGAATTACAGGCAGAGATTTATTGCGTTATGCTCTGGTGATTTAACATTTGCGTTAGATGTAAAGGGGGAGCTATTTTTTTATGCAGAAGCAGACTTTTAGCACACACCCAGCTGCTTATCCTGTGGAATCATGCACAGTATTCACAACCGAGTGGGGTTTGAGGTTGCACTTAGTAATGCAAATACATTCAGCATCACTAATGCTGGTTGCCCTTGCTGGAGTGTAGTCAGTCACCCAGGTTACACATGTTGCTGGTCTCAGAAAGCTGTTTGGTATTGCTCTGGTGATTTTACATTTGCATTAGATGGAAAGGGGGTGTTATTTTTTATGCAGAAGCAGACTCTTAGCACACAACCAGCTGCTTATCCTGTGGAATCATGCACAGTATTCACAACCGAGTGGGGTTTGAGGTTGCAGTCAGTAATGCAAATACATTCAGCTTCACTAAGGCTGGTTGCCCTTGCTGGAGTGTACTCAGTCACCCAGGTTACACATGTTGCTGGTCTGAAAATGTTGTTTGGACATGTGCTTTTTTAAGAATATAAAAAGTGGATTCATAATGTGTCAGACTGTAAAAGTACTTATCATTTGCCAAAAAAAAGAGTAGTAAGTGTGCTTTCAAATTGGCAAAGAAATTTTGTTTTTTGACTAATATGAAAACATGACTCTGTGTGCAAAGAGGAATTACAGGCAGAGATGTATTGCGTATTGCTCTGGTGATTTTACATTTGCATTAGATGTAAAGGGGGAGCTATTTTTTTGTGCAGAAGCAGACTCTTAGCACACAGCCAGCTGCTTATCCTGTGGAATCATGCACAGTATTCACAACCGAGTGGGGTTTGAGATTGCAGTCAGTAATGCAAATACATTCAGCATCACTAAGGCTGGTTGCCCTTGCTGGAGTGTACTCAGTCACCCAGGTTACACATGTTGCTGGTCTGAAAAAGCAGTTTGGACATGTGCTTTTTTAAGAATCTGAAAAGTGGATTTAAAATGTGTCAGACTGTAAAAGTATTTATCACTTGCCAAAAAAAAGAGTAGTAAGTGTGGTTTCAAATTGGCAAAGAAATTACGTTTTCAGACTAATATGAAAACATGACTCTGTGTGCAAAGAGGAATTACAGGCAGAGATTTATTGCGTACTACTCTGGTAATTTTACAGTTGCATTAGTAGGAAAGGGGGAGCTATTTTTTTATGCAGAAGCAGACTCTTAGCACACACCCAGCACCTTATCCTGTGGAATTATGCACAGTATTCACAACCGAGTGGGGTTTGAGGTTGCACTTAGTAATGCAAATACAAACATGTAAAATAATATGGACTATGTTTTCACCATAAATTAAGGTGTAGTGGTATCAATGAGGAATACTTTTAGGGTTTGAGGTTGCAGTCAGTAATGCAAATACATTGAGCATCAGTAAGGCTGGTTGCCCTTGCTGGAGTGTAGTCAGTCACCCAGGTTACACATGTTGCTGGTCTCAGAAATCTGTTTGGTATTGCTCTGGTGATTTTACATTTGCATTAGATGGAAAGGGGGAGCTATTTTTTTATGCAGAAGCAGACTCTTAGCACACACCCAGCTGCTTATCCTGTGGAATCATGCACAGTATTCACAACCGAGTTGGGTTTGAGGTTGCAGTCAGTAATGCAAATACATTCAGCATCACTAAGGCTGGTTGCCCTTGCTGGAGTGTAGTCAGTCACCCAGGTTACACATGGTGCTGGTCTCAAAAAGCAGTTTGGACATGTGCTTTTATCAGAATCTGAAAAGTGGATTCAAAATGTGTCAGACTGTAAAAGTACTTATCACTTGCCAAAAAAGTAGTAGAATGTGTGCTTTCCAATTGGCAAAGAAATTTCGTTTTCTGCCTAATTTCAAAGCATGACTCTGTGTGGACACAGGAATTGTTTTTAGATATTTAATTTGTGAAGGTGTTATTGTGATTTTCACTTCTAGGAAAGGGGTACTTAGTATTTTAAGATTTGAAAAGATCATAAAAAATGTAGTAATATATTTAAATATAAGTTTTAGTTTTTTTCAGGTATTGCTGAAGAGCAGTGAACAAAATTTAAGATGCCTACAAAATCCAGAGTAAGGAAAAACCACAAAAAAAAACTATATTTGAAGACAACTGGAGGACCTAAGTTAGTTGGAGATGCTCATGTTGGGAAAAAGAGAAAGTCTTCTGGTAAGCAGACAAAAGATTTTTTAAAGAACATCTTCAAAAAAAGGAAAAATGTACAAAATGTCTGTACTGGAAAGAATGTTTTCAATGGAAAAGAACAGGAAAAAATTGAGAATTTAGTTAATGCAAATATACCTTCTGCAATAACAAAGATTAACTTAAACAGAAAAACAGCGTTTAAAGAGATACGTAGAAAAATGTTTCAGAGAAGAGTTATGTCCAATTTGATAAAGGATGTGAAGAAATATAAGAAAAAGGCAAAATATTACAAGAGAAAAAAAGAAATTGAAGCCATTGCAGCAAAGGCATTAGAATTAAAAAGGAAACTATTCATTTTCATTTTGAATAGGATGCGTACATTAGATAAAATGGTTAATGTACTGAAATCACAAAGCAAAAGGAAAAGAGTAGTGAAAAGAACACACTTTTGTAAAGTGTTTTTAGGAGAATGGATGCATAGTTCAAGTAGTGAACCTTTTTTTAATGAAGAGAGTTATTTGCAAAGTAATAGTTTGCTGCATGCAGTTGACACCAGAGGTCGTGCTTATGAAGTGAAAAATGGTTGCATAATGGAGAAGGAGATAATGGTTCCAAGAGATGAGGTACAAGTGATGGCGGATGAGGCTATGGGGAGACGTCCTAAAGCCCCAGTGTACACTTGGAATTGTAGTAGTATTTGCACTGTGCGTCAGGAATCTATTGATAAATTTCGTGAGTTTCTAAGAGAATATAGTAAAAAAAGTGTAAAACAGAAGATTAAGGTGCTTCAAAGTCTAGATCCATGCAGAGTGAGAGAGAATACTGGTTTGCAGGGTCATTCTCTGGCTTGTCTATCTAGAAAAGTGTGTAATAGTGTTTTCCATCATTTTAGGATGCTGGCTGTTCATCATACTGAAATGAGAAAGTTTGTGAGACGGTTGTATTTTGCTAAAAGTCCAGCAATAAAGTTAGATGAATTGAATAGGGCTCTGTTCCGTGGATCGGTATCAGATGTAGAGAAGGTTATTGATGAAATTCAGTTTTGTTACTTTGGTCCTGAACAAGACAGTGCAGAAAAGGACACAGTAAATGAGGAAGAAGTGGAAGAGAATGTAGAACCCTCTGTAAGTAAAACATTTAATGATCACATAACAAAATTTGCAATAATCTCTAATGAAAGACCAAATATAACTTGTATTTGTTGCCGCAGAACTCATTATAGAAAACAAACTAGGAATGTTGATCTCTACAGAAAGAGTGAAAATGAAGATAATTATAAGTGGAAGGATTTTGCCACATATATATTTCTTGAAAATTGTTTTGAATTGGGTGAAGATCAGCGTATTTGTAAATACTGTTACAACAAGTTAGAGGAAAATAGAGTGCCAACCAGAGCTGTACATAATAATTTAGAATTGGATGTTATTCCTGCCGAACTTTCTGAATTAAATACATATGAGTCTATACTTATTCAATGTGTTCATCCGTTCCAGACCATAGTACGTATGGAGCCCAAAACTGGTAAATTACCTCCTTCAGATTTACTGAGAGGTTTAAAAGGTAGAGTGGTGTATTTGCCCTTGGATTTGAAAAAAAATATGGAAACTATTGATGCAGATACTTTGGAAACTGAACCATTAGTTATTCTGGTTAATGGTGTACCTACAAAGAATAAGAAGATTTGGTAGGAGCTGGTAGATGTACGGAAAGTACAAAGAGCAGATTTGTATTTGAAAAGGAATAACAAATGGTATGAATCAATTTATATAGAAGAAGAAGAAGATTTACAAGAAGACACAGAAACACCAACTGGACAAATTGAAAAAGTGGACAAGTCAAAGGAAGAAGAAATTTATGAACATTTTAGCATACATCCTCTACATTCAAAAGAAGTTATGGGAGACAATATTGATCTGTTTCAGATGAAGAAAGCAAAAGGAACTCCCGTGAGTGTATGGGAGGAGAGCTTGGAAGCTCGATGTTTTCCCCAGCTGTTTCCTAAAGGAAAAGGAGGACGATACGATGAACGTCCAGAACAGATTCCAGCTTCTGAGTATCGGACTACAAGACTATATGCAGAAGATCCCAGATTTCGACAAAGTATTCCTTATTTGTTCCATCTTTTATTTGAAAGCGACTTGTCTGCACTATCTTATGCAGTAAATCACATTTTAAAAAGTGGAGTACATTTACAAAATGTGTCTGCTAAGGATTTTATGGAGAAAGTGCAGCACCGAGATGATCATTTGGAAACACAACTGATCAATCTGATGGCTTGTCAGCGTGGGACAAATGAATATTGGTACCGACGCCATGGTGAATTAAAATGCATGTGATGGAATTTAGGAACACCAACATGGTTCCTTACCCTAAGCTGTGCTGAGTACGCTTGGGATGATTTACTGGATTTTCTACGAGAGGCAAATTCAAACATTAAAAACATCGAATACAAGACAGCAGGAGAACTGTGCTCATTGGATCCGGTTAATGTTTGCAGATATTTCAATCATAGATTTGAGGCTATGATGTCCTTCATCTGCAATAAAAAAATCCACCTCTTGGAGAAGTAGTGGATTTCTTTTGGAGAAAAGAGTACCAGGCAAGAGGTGCTCCTCATATTCATATGCTGTTGTGGATCAAGGATGCCCCAAAGTTTGGAACAGATACTGATGAAGCAGTGTTATCTTACATTGAAGAATATGCAACATGTGCTATACCAAAAAGCAAAGAAGAGAAAAAGTTAAAGGAGCAAGTTTTATGTTTCCAAAGTCATCGGTGTGGAAAATACTGTCGACGGAAATACAAGAGCAAAGATAAATACTACACTAAATGTCGATTTGGATTTCCTAGACCTGTTCTTTCAAATGGAAGAGTAAACAGTTTTATGTCATCTGTGAGACATACTATCACAAGAAAATCACCTAAGAATACCTACAACCTAAAAAGAAAAGAATAATCAAAAAATATAAATGACTACAACCCAGTCATTTTATCCATGTGGAATGTTAACATGGATATACAGTATGTAGCTGACAATTCCATTGCTGTTGCTCGATATGTAACGTCTTACATTACTAAATCTGAAAAAACTGAATTGAAAGAAATGTGGGAAGAGATTTCTCACGAGAAGACTGTCAGTAAGAAGCTGTACAGTTTCAGTTTAAAGATGTTATCGCATCGAGAAATTGGATCCTACGAATGTTCAGATAGGTTATCTTCTGCAAGTCTCTACTCGAAATCAAGAAGAATAATTTGGGCAAGTTTAGGCCTTGCAGCAATGAGAAATCGGGTACTGAAATCTGTTGGAGAAATTGAATATTTGGCCGAGAATGACCCAGAAAGTACAGATATTTTGAAATCAAACATGTTGGACACATATTATCCAAAAAGAAGTCATCATCTGGAGAACATGTGTCTCTACGAAGTGCTGCAGAACTACATTTATTCACGGAAAGCCGCAGAAGACATCAACAATGGAAAATATAAAGTCATTGGTGAGGAAGGATGTTTGGTGAAGCAAACAAAAGGAAGTTTGATAAATCACAGGTAGCTGAGTTGCGACACTACTGACAAAAAGGAATTTTACTACTTGGCTCTTTTACAGCTGTTTAAACCATGGCGTACAGATGATGAACTACTGGGAGAATTTCAAAACTATGAAGATTCTTTTAATGCTTGCGAAGACAGCATACAATGCAGAACATTCTCAACTTATCTGCAAATGTTAAATGAAGAAATTGAACAGGAAACTACAATTGCAGCTGAAGTAGCTAGAGACAGTTCTCAAGACAGCCAAAGTTCAGGAACACTCAGTCAAGATCCCCTAGGACAACCAATCGTTGACAATGAAGCATCCAGAGCCATGAATGAAGTGGAAACGGCTATGAATCAAGCTCAAGAAGAATTTATAGACTTACAAAATTTGGAAAGACAACTGAATGAAGAGCAGCAACAAATTTATGAAGAGATCAGAAGCAAAATTGATCACGGATTTCTACATGAAAAAAAAGAGTGCTCATGCACATCATTTCATCCAATCAGGATGTATGTAAGCGGACAAGCTGGAACTGGAAAAAGTTTCCTAATAAAAGTAATCAGAAGCTACCTACAGCAAAAAACGGATTCTACTTTGTCTTGTGTGGTTACTGCTCCAACTGGGTTAGCAGCATATAACATAAAAGGAATCACCTTACATCGTTTGCTAATGTTACCAGTGGAGCATGAGAACAAAATACAATACAACAAGCTAACTGGAGAAGCATGCTTGGAAGTTTCAAGAGTATTGAAGAAGATGCAAGTTCTCATTATTGATGAGGTGAGCATGGTATCAAACTTAATGCTTGCCTTTGTGCATTTAAGAATGCAGCAAATTCTAAGGACAGACGATGACGTGTTATTTGGTGGAAAACATGTCATAGTTTTTGGGGATCTTCTACAACTTACTCCAGTTAAAGGACAACCAGTGTTTAATACTGTGACACATGAAGACACAAAGAAGTCATTGGGAAGCATCGGTAATGCAAATATTTGGTCCTTCTTTGAGTACAAGGAACTTACTACTAATATGAGGCAAGCAAACGATGAAGAATATGGAAGTATTCTGAAAGATATCAGAATTGGACTACTCACAGAAGTTGGCAAAAAAGCATTACAGAGTTGGCTGCTACATAATTTATTTCCAAAGGAAGAAATAGTTGCAGAGAAGATATACAAGAACATTGCAGAAAAGAAAAGTGTCATCTGCTTAATGCCAACTCTACGTGAATGCTCAATATTCAATGAGGAGCTTTTAAAATTGGAAAAGGAAGATATCAGGAAATTGGAAACAGTGGACAAAATTGAGGATGGAAGAATTACTATCACATTAACAGGCACACTGAAAAATAAATTGGATTCACTAGAGAAGAACATTTCCAAAACAGCTGGATTAGAAAAAAATCTATATGTTTGCATGAACTGTAGAGTATTTTTAAGGAGAAATTTGGATGTTGAAAAAGGTTTAGTTAATGGAGCTATGGGAAGAGTTGTGGGTTTTATTAATTATCTGAAAAAAGATGGAATTGAATGTTTAAAAATAAAATTTGATCAGATAGAAGAAGTTAAAGACATTTGTTGTTGTTCAGTTCGTTTCATGCTTGTGATAGACTTATATGTACGTAGGAAGCAGTTTCCGTTTTCTCTAGCATATGCTGTAACTATTCACAAGTCTCAAGGATTGACTGTAGATTGTGCTTTTGTGAACATTGGTTCAACTGTGTTCAAAGAAGGTATGGCTTATGTAGCTTTGTCACGAGTGAAAACATTATCTGGTTTATTCATGATAGACTTTGATGACTCAAAAGTTAGTGCTGATACAAATTGTGTAAAGGAGTATAATAGATTAAGAAGAACCTATGCTCCTCATTTAGGTCAGTATCTTGTGTTGGAGAAACGTGTAGTTTCTCGTAAAAGGAGAAATGAGAATATCTGTAATGAAGATGTAGAGAGGAGGAAAAAAAAGAGGAGTGATGTAATTGCAAGCAAAAAGAAAAAGGAAAATGAAGAAGAGGTTGTAGGATGTCATTTTGAAAATAGCTCTGGTGTCAACTGCTACGCTAATGTAGTGCTGAATGTTGCATTTTATCTGCAAGAGCAGATAATAGTAAATCAGAGAAAAAGATTCTGTTCTGAGTTGAGTCTCCTTTTTCAAAAGCTGAGTAATGATAAAACTCAAATAGAAAGTGCTACTGAAATTAGAAAACTTTTAGATGTATGTTCAGGACGAACACAGTTTTCTCAAAATGTACAGCAAGACGCACAGGAATTCTTGATGTTTTTTCTTCAGGTACTGGAAGAAGAAGGGGTTCCCATTGAAAATATGTTTGGTGTCTTTTATAAATGGGAACATAGTTGTGAAAACTGTTACAATACATGTGGCTCTAATGTTGATTCTGAAAGGTTTATTTATTTAACATTGCCAGAAAGTAAAACAGTCACTTTTGCTAAATTAGTTAAAGATGCTAATCATAACATGGAATGCGGTGAGTGTCAATCTGAAATGTTTTCAACGTTAATTTTAAAGGAATACGGACAATATGTAATTTTAATGATGCAACGATGTAAAGCTGATGGTTCAAAATTGGATACTTTAATAAAGAAGTTTACAGGACAGCAATTATCAATTTCAGGAAAATTTTGTAACAGTTGCAATAATTTTCCATGAAGGACCTACTGTTACTTCTGGACATTACACAGTTTATCTTAAATGTGAAAAAGGCTGGACACTGTGTAATGATTCCCAATTGATTTTCAAGCAACGTTTGCCTTTTGATTTAGCAAATTCCTATCTAATCGTCCTGAAACCTAAATTTTAGAGAGACTTGGCAAGATCTGTACAAAACAATTTTACCATTTTATTGGATTACCATTGGAATTAAAAAAAAAAATGATTTTTCAAATTATCATTTGGCCTAATGGAAAGGTAACCAATTGTAATGTGGACTTTTTAAATTTTTAATGAAACTTTGGAAAACCAAAAATTTAGACAAAATCGGTAACATCTGCACAATTTAAATTTTGGAATGTTATTGGATTGCCATTGGAAATTTATTCAAAAAAGATTTTTAAAATTACTATTTGGCCATGAGGAAAGGTAAACAATTGTATTGTGGACTTATTTAATTATTAATTAATCTTTCGGAAACCAAAATTTTACAGAGAATCGATGAGATCTGTGCAATTTAAACTTTAGAATTTTATTGGATTACCATTGGAAATTTAATCAAAAAAGAATTTTAAAATTACTATTTGGCCTAAAGGAAATGGAACCAGATGTATTGTGGAGTTATTTGAAATATATTTTTGTGATTATACTTCTGAAACAAAAATGTCAGACGGTATTTTAAAGAAATAAGTATTGATATTAGATGATATTTTTTTAGAATATTATGCATTTCCATAATGTTATGTTTAAGTAAAAAGAGATTGTGGGCTTTTTTAAAACAATCTTTGAGATTGTTATTTTTTTTTTGCCCGCTGTTAAATGATGAATGCAATTGCTTTCACAATTTATAGTGAAATGCAATATATTCTGAAAACAACAAAAAAAAGGCAAAAAATGTTTTGGGAAAAATATGTAAATACGTGTACTGTGTTATATATTGATTTATTAAATATTAATACTTTTTTCTTTTTTTTCAGATTGTGAAAGAAAATTTTCAAAAAAAACCAACCATTTTTTCAAGTAATTTCAATTACATTTTAATTAAAAATTAAGTTGTTGGGTGGGTCAGGTAACTGAGAAATTAGAAGGTCTCTTTCTTCCACTTTATCTCAAAAAGATTTTTAGTATTTAGTTATTAATTCCTCAAGGATCTTGAGATGTGGTAATTGATTTTTAGTGTTTTTAAAAAAAAAAAAAAAAAAAATACGCTCTATCATATGGATGATGTCATCAGTGATGTCATCAGTGATGTCATTTGAGATTTCATCAGTGATGTCATGAGTGATGTCACTGACCATGTCATGAGTGATGTAATATGTGACGTCATCAGCAGTGCATTGCGGGCGCGCGAGTTATAGTTAGCTTAACTAACTATAACGGGGAAATTTCATTGGTTTTTTACGAGTGAAATGTCCAGCTAACTATAACGTGTGTGAAACCTATGGTTTTTTCACTGAAGTTGCAAGGTTTTTTAAATCCTAATTCCTAACTATAACGTGTGTGAAACCTATGGTTTTTCCAGTGAATTTGCAAGGTTTTTTAAATGCTAATTCCTAACTATAACATGTGTGAAACCTATGGTTTTTTCAGTGAATTTATATATATGTATATATATATATATCACTGAAAAAAACAAAGGTTTCAGGGGCGTTATATTTAAGAATTGGCATTTAAAAAACCTTAGAAATTCACTGAAAAAACCATAGGTTTCTGGGGTGTTATAGTTAGCTGGACATTTCCCTCGTACAAAACCCTAGAAATTCCCCTGTTATAGTTAGTTCAGCTAACTATAACTTGTGCCCCCTCAATGCACTGCTGATGACGTCACATATTACATCACTCATGACATGGTCAGTGACATCACTGATGACATCACTGATGACATCTCAAATGACATCACTGATGACGTCATCCAGTGACTGTATGTTTCTGTTAAGTTTAAATATGTTTTATATATTTATAGTGAAAGAACCTGTGGAAGAATGAGTGGGTGTACAAGTGTGTGAATGGATAATTTTCTAGGTGCGTAACTGACTCTATAAGTGAGTCATTAAATGTATCTTACTGCAGACTAGTGACTAAACTGTGTCTGTGACTAAACTGTGTCTGTATGTGTCTGTGTGTAGGTGTATAGGTGGCTGCATGGTTTTGTGAATACCTATATGAGTGTCTATATGGGTTATTGATTGATTGTCTGAGTATCTGTATGGGTGCCTGAGTGTTTGTGTGGGTAGGGTGTGTTTGACTCTATGCATAGATGTGTGAGTGGGTGATTCTATGGGTGCATGGTTTTAAGAGTGCATCTGTGATAAACTGTATGGTTGGGTGAGTGTATGTATGGGTGTGTTAGGGATTGAATGTATATCTCAGTGGTACATGTGTGACTAACTACATGTGTGAAAGGTAGTATATATGTGTGTAAGAGTATATAAGTGGGTATATGTGAGAGTGTGTGATTGTGAGAGTGGCTGTATGGATGAGTGTGTGCTTGTATCAATGATTGTATAAGAGCGTAAGAATGTGCCACTATTTTTATGAGTAAGTGAACTTGAGTGTGTTTAACTGTATAGGTGAGTAAATTCGACTGTGTTTAATTACTTGCACGACTGACTAGGTGTGCCAGTACCTCAATGGATGATTGGCAATGTGTGAGTGTCTATATAGGTGTATAAATGCATATGATAGTCTTGTACGGAGTGACTGTAAGTATGAGTGACTGTACAGGTGAGTGAGTGGAGGTGTATGTAGACCTAAGAGTTAATGAGTGGGTATGTAGTTATTGGTATTGGAGTATCTATGGTTTTCAAAATGGCCATCTGAAATTTTGAGTCAGTGTATCAAAGGTTAAATTAGGGTGTGAGAAGATGCACTAATTTATCACATGGATGATGTCATCAGTGATGTCATCAGTGATGTCATTTGAGATGTCATCAATGATGTCATCAGTGACATCACTGACCATGTCATGAGTGATGTAATATGTGACGTCATCAGCAGTGCATTGCGGGGGCGAAGTTATAGTTAGCTGAACTAACTATAACAGGGGAATTTCTAGGGTTTTTTATGAGGGAAATGTCCAGCTAACTATAACACCCCTGAAACCTATGGTTTTTTCAGTGAATTTCTAAGGTTTTTTAAATGCCAATTCCTAACTATAACGCCCTTGAAACCTTTGTTTTTTTCAGTGAATTTCAAAGGTTTTTTAAATGCTAATTCTTATCTTTAACCTATCTCTGAAGATATCATGTTTAATGATTTTGATTGGATATGTATATTTTTCAAATTCAGTGTGTCAATTTAATTAATTATATTTTTTTTAAAATACTTTTTTATCACCATTTTTTAAACTTATTTTTTCAATTAATTCTTTTAAAAATAAAAAAATATTATTTGAATTTAATGGGTTTTTCAAACATATTTTTTTATATTTTTCAAAATATTTTTTAACTATATGTTCAAAACTTTATTTTATATATTTTTTTTTCAATGTTTTTGGATCCGCGCACCCTAAGCGCACCGTTCTCGATCCCTACGCGATAGCATCCATGCATGGTATGCGTTGGGTACGTGTTTAGTGCGCTATTCCAATGCGACCAGTACGCGACTCCCAGCCTATACGCGACACATTCGTTGTGTCATCTGCGTCTATGACATGGTATGTGCGCGGATCCCGCAAAATATTTAACATTTCAAAAAACATTATATATGTATTTCATGTGAATATTAATTGAAGACAAACTGTAAAGTAGTCTTAAAACGAAAATATTTTTTCATCTAATCCTCTAAAAAAATTTCATTCAATTTCGCGGATGCGCGCTGGGTGCATGCTGCGTATGCGCAGGGTGCGCGGATCCCATGTGACCTGCAAAAAAAGAGATTTGATTGGTTCATTACACTTCCTTTTCTAACTATTGAAAGACCCCACCCATTTCAATCATTCTTCTTTGACCTTCTTTGGAGGAGCATCTCTTTGCAGAGAAAAAGATTTTTTAGACTAAGTTTACCCTTAGCTCTAACTTTTTTCTCCTAAAAATTGCTTCAGGGCAGAAGGCATCACCTGCATCTCCACATACATCTGAGGATGAATTTTTGGAGGAGCCAGCACACACACCACGTTTTTCTTCAGTGGTGTGGACATTTTTTACTTTTCCCGAGGGGCAAAATAAGACCAATGCCACCTTGGTGACATGCAAGATTTGTAAAAGAGTGCTGTCGCAAGGGGATCCTAACAAGAAATACTCATGCGGCACGATAAGTATGATGAAGCACCTGAGGACCCTTCATCCGGACAATCTTGCACGAGAAGAGTGCCGACAGATGAGAAACACTCCTGCTCCTGCGCCTTCTACCTCATCGCAGCAGAGCACTTTAAGAGTGCATCCATCAGCCCAAAACTTGGACATCCGTCCTCAATTTCAATATTTAAAAGTGCTCTGCACTAAGTGCAATCCGACTTTGTGCTACGGTGAGCAGCCGATCGATCTGATCTGCCGCCGGCAAGAAAGTCACATTTGCTAGGTTTTTTTTTGGTTTTTTTTATTGTTCCCTGAAGTTCATTGTTTGGTTCCTCCTGTTTTGTTTTTTGTTTTTTTTTTGCAGAAAAAACTAAAAAAATTAAAAATTGTTCAGAAAACCCCCCAAAAAATATAAAAGAAGAAAGAAGAAAAAAAAAAGTTCTTGTAAAAACTAACTTTCCTGGTTTAAAAAAAGAGCTACATTTCTTTGTAGTGTGTGAAAGTTTAGATGAATGTATGTGCAGTACGTAATTGTGTGAATGAATGCATTAGTAGCATATGGTTAATGTATAAGTGCAGAATTATGAGGAAGTGCTGCAGCATCACACAGTAACCTCTTTAACTAGTGTGCTGTAGTACTTCCGAAGCACAGAGATGCAACGTATGCACATAAATATGTTGCAAATCTATGCTTCTCTCTGCACGGCTGCTTAAACTGCAGCCATGTGGTGACATTAGGCACCCTTGCACCATAGTGCAAGGATATCTGTGTTATGTACTGTTTGAAGACACACCTTTCTGCACAAAAACAATGAGAAAATGCATGTTTCTCCTTCAATGTATGCTGAACATTTTAGCATGCATTGAAGATATAAAAATGTGGAGAAATAAAAATAATTTTCCTTATTGTACTTTACTACACCAATTTTAGAATGGTACATCGTTCACATACATATTGAGATTTCTGATTTCTGATAAATCTAGACATGTGTCTTGTTCTATGAGTATTCAGTGCAATCATGCACAACAACACTTATAGAACACCCTTTCAACGCAAAGTGATGAGGTTGTATTTACATGGAGTATAAAAAGTGCACAGAGTGCCTTTTCTTCTCTTTGTAAATATGAAAGAGTGTCTTGCACAATAACTATGTTACAAAAAGTGACATGTTTCCGGTTTTAAAATTCCTTGCGAATGATAGAAGGTAAGCACAGAGTTTTGTCTGCAAAGATGCTCAAAGAACAATCATTGAAATGATTGCGGCCCTTCAATAGGTACAATGGAAAATATTATGAACCCCTCAAATCTCTTTTTTGCAGGTCACATGATATCTGATTATGGTCAGATTTCAAAACTACATACGTATAAACAGAGTGTTTTTCGAAACGTGTTTCAACTTTGTAGCTTCTTGCAGACCTCTTCATTCTGCATATTGAGACTTAGTTAAACTTACCTTCACAATAATAGGAATAAAAAATGGTATACATTTTTTTCATATTTTCATTGCAATCTAAATTCATATAAATTGCTTGTTTTAAAATTTGGATCTGTGAAAGAAAAGTAAAAAAAAAAATAACATGTAATAATACATGTTTTACAACACAGCATAATTTCCACAAAGTAATTTGTTTGCCTTTTTCGCTCTTCTCAGAATATATTGAATTTCACTAGAAATAGTGATTTCAATCATACTCATCACTTAACAGCGGGCACAAAAAAAAAAAATCAGAAAGATTGTTAAAAAAAAAACAACATACTATTCTCAGTAAAATACCAGAAAATACAATTCACACATATATGAAATGCTTACAGATTACACAATTTTATAACTTTAACTTATAAAAACTGTAAATGTTGCTGCATTAAAATAATCACAAAATGAATGACTACCAAAAAGACCATAATTCAAAAATATACCTTTCCTTGAGGCCAAATGGTATTTTTGCACTTCTTCTTTATGTAAATTGTCCAATGGTAGTCCTATTAAATTATAATAATAAAATACTCAGAGAGTGAATTATCTTCCTAAAACTTTGGCTTTAAAAATATTAGGTAGGAATTTGGTAATTCACTAGGCAAACGTTGTTTGAAAACCAACTGGGCATCATTACAAAGTGTCCAGCCTTTGTCACCTTTTAGATAGGCAGTGTAATGTCCAGATGTGGTGGAAGGACCATCATGGAAAATTATTGCAATTGCTACAAAAGTCCTTCCTGATATTGATAGTTGTGCTGCTACAAATTGCTTTATTAAAGTATCCAATTTTCTTCCGTCAGCTGTACAATGTTGCATCATTAAAATTATGTATTTTCCATATTTTGTTAAGAATAATGTGGATAACATTTCTGATTTACATTGGCTACACTCCATGTTTTGAATTGCACCCTTAACTAATTTATTGAAAGACACTGATTTACAGTCTGGTAATGTTAAATACAGAAATCTCTCAGTGTGTACATTGGTGCTACATGTATACATGCAATTTGCACAATAATGTTCCCATTTGTAAGAAAGGCCAAAAATATTTTCTATTTCTACGCCTTCATTTTCAAAAATGGTAAGCATTTAAATTGCGTAAAACCAGAACACACATTCAAAAGACTACGAACGTCTGAAACAGATTGTATTTTACTTCTATCTGTTGTCAATTTTTCATAAACAGAATGCAACAGAGAACAAAATCTTTTTTGCCGATTCTCCATAATTTGCTCTTGCAAACCTTCAAGATAAAAAACAACATTGACCACTACATTAGCATAGCAGTTGAAACCAGAACTATTTTCAAACTTATAACCAACAATCTCTCCAACAGTGTCCAATTTCTTTTTACCTGCAATCACAACATTATCTTGTTCTTTTCTTGATACCTTCAGAACAGATATTCTCTAACCTTCTTTTTCAACCAACCACACGCTTTTCAAATACAGGATATTGACCTAAATTTGGAGCATACACCCTTCTTAACCTATTATACTCTTTTACACAGTTTGCATCTGCAGTACCCTTTGTCTCATCAAAATCAATCAAAAACAAACCAGATAATGTTCTGACTCGCGACAAAGCAACATATGCCATACCCTCTTTAAATACGGTATATCCAATGTTCACCAATGCACTGTCTACACTTAATCCTTGAGATTTATGAATAGTCACTGCATGTGCCAGAGAAAATGGAAATTGTTTCCTACGGACATATAAATCTATAACAAGCAAAAAACGAACTGAACAACGACCAATTTCTTTAACTTCATCAATCTGATCAATTTTAATTTAAAAAAATTAAATTCCTTCTTTTTTCTGATAATTCACAAAATCCACCACTTTGCCCATTGCACCATTAACTAAACCTTTCTCTACATCCAAATTACGCCTTAAAATTACCCGACAGTTTACACACTCATATAGTGTCTTTTCTAAACCAGCAGTTTTAGATATTTTTTTTTCTAAACAATCCCGTTTTGATCTCAACTTTCCCGTCAAAATAATAGTGATTCCTTCATGCAGTATTTTATCGATGGCTTCCATTTTTACAATTTCAGTTTCAATAGTTCTTCGTTGAATATTGAACACTCACGCAGTGTTGGCATTAAGCAAATCACTGACTTATTTTTAGCAATTTCCACGTACACTTTTGCAGGAACTGCATTTTCATTTGGAAAGACATTCCAAAGTAATCGACTCTCCAAAGCTTCTTTCCCTTGTTTTGAAAGAATTCCAATTCTTATATGTTGAAGAATACTTCCATATTTAGCATAATTTGCCTGTCGCATATTTGTTGTCAGTTCTTTGTATTCAAAATTCCTCCAAATGTTCACATTACCAACACTGCTAGGAGACTTTCTGGTATCTTCATGGGCAAGTGTTTTAAATACCGGTTGTCCTTTTACCGGAGTCAGTTGCAGTAGATCTCCAAAAACTATGATGTGTTTTCCTCCAAATAACACGTCATACTCTGTTTTAAGAATTTGCTGCATTCTTAAATGCACAAAGGCAAGCATCAAGTTTGAAACCATGCTCACCTCATCAATAATGAGAAGTTTCATTTTCTTCAGGACTCTTGAAACTTCACAACAAGCTTCTCCAGATAGCTTGTGGTATTCCAATTTGTTCTCATGCTCTACTTGTAGCATTAGTAAACAATGTAAAGTAATTCCTTTAATGTTATGTGCTGCCAACCCAGTTGGAGCCGTGACAACACAAGACAAATGCGACTCAGTTGTTTTTTGCAGATAACTTGTAATTACTTTAATTTAAAAAAAAATTCCTGTTCCAGCTTGACCACTCACATACATTCGGATAGGTTGAAATGATGTACATGAGAACCCTTTCTTTTCATGAAGTAATCCATGGTCAATCTGCTCTTTCACTTGCTGATATATTTGTTTCTGTTCAACATTTAGTTGCTCTTCCAAGTTTCCTAACTGTATTGCATCTTCTTGTGCTTGATACATTGCTGTTGCCACCTCATTCATTGCAATCGCTGCTTCATTTTCAACAATTGGTTGTCCTAGTGGATCTTGACTCAGTGCAGCAGAACTTTGACTGTCTTGAGAACTGTCTCTAGCAATCTCAGCTGCAATTATAGCTTCTTGATCAATTTCATCATTCAACATTTTGACATAATTTGCGAAAGCACTGCATTGTATGTTATCTTTACAAGCATTAAATGAATCTTCATAGCTGGGAAAATCTCCAAGTAATTCCAGTTCTGGACGCCATGGTTTGAACATTTGCAAAAGGGCTAAATAGTAAAATTCCCTTTTGTCAGCAGTGTCGCAACTCAGTTTTCTGTGATTAATTCAATTTCCTTTCCTTTGTTTCACTAGACATCCTTCGGAACCAATCACTCCATATTTTCCATTGTTTATGTTCTCTGTAGTATTCCGTTTAAAAGTGTAGTTTTGCAGCACTTCATAGAGACACATGGTCTCAAGATGATGACTTCTATTTGGATAGTATGTGTCCAACATATTGGTTTTCAAAATATCTGTACTTTCAGGGTCATTTTCTGCTAAATATTCAATTTCTTGAACAGATCTCAGTACCCGATTTCGCATTCCTGCAAGACCTAGACTCACCCAAATGATTCTTCTACTTTTGGAATATAGACTTGCAGATGATAACCGATCTGAACATTCATATGCTCCAATTTCACGATGCGATAACATCTTCAAACTGAAACTGTATAATTTCTTACTTAGAATCTTCTTGTGAGAAATCTCCTCCCACATTTCTTTCAAATCAGTCTTTTCTGATTTAGTAATGTAAGACGTTACATATCGAGCAACAGCAATGGAATTGTCTGCAACATACTGAATATCCATGTTAGCGTTCCACATGGATAAAATAAGTGGATTGTAGTCATTTATGTATTTTGATTCTTTGCTTCTTCTTAAGTTGTAGGTGTTTTTCGGAGACTTTCTAGTGATGGTATGTCGTATAGCTGACATAAAACTGTTCACCCTTCCTTTGGATAATACAGGACGTGGAAATCCAAAACGACATTTGGTATAGAACTCATCCTTTGACTTGTACTTTCGTCTACAGTATTTTCCACACCTGTGGCTTTGAAATCGTAAGACTTGTTATTTTAAGTTTTTGTCTTCTCTGCTATTGGGAAGAGCACATGTAGCATAATCTTCAATGAAAGACAAAACAGTTTCATCTGAATCTGTTCAAAATGTGGGGGCGTCCTTGACCCATAACAACATATGTATGTGAGGAGAACCTCTTGCTTGATACTCCTTTCTCCAAAAGAAATCCACAACTTCTCCAAGAGGAGGATTCTTTTTATTGCAGATGAAAGACATCATAGCTTCAAATCTATGATTGAAATATCTGCATACATTGACAGGATCCAAAGAGCACAATTCTCCAGGTGTCTTGTATTCAATATTTTTTGTATTGGAATTTGTCTCTCGAAGAAATTCAAGTAAATCATCCCAAGCATACTCAGCACAGCTTAGTGTAACGAACCATGTAGGAGTTCCCAAGTTCAGCAGCATACATTTCAGTTCTCCATGTCGACGGTACCAATATTCATTAGTCCCACGCTGACATGCCATCAGATTAATCAACTAAGATTCTAAATGATCATCTCTCTGATGCACTTTATCCATAAAATCCTTTGCAGTTACATTTTGAAGATGCATTCCAGTTTTTAAAATGTGATTTACTGCATATGAAAGTCCAGACAAGTCACTTTCAAACAGAAGATGAAACATATAAGGGATACATTGACGAAATCTTGGATCTTCTGCATATAATCTTGTTGTCCGATATTCAGATGCAGGAATCTGCACAGGACGTTCATCATATCGTCCACCTTTTCCTGTTGGAAACAACTGCGGGAAACAACAAGCTTCCAAGGTCTCTTCCCATACACTCATGGGACTTCCTGTTGCTTTTTTCATTTGAAACAACTCAATCGTATTCTCCATCACCTCTTTGGAATGAAGTGGATGTACACTGTAATGTTCATAGATCTCTTTACATCTGGACATGTCCACTTTTTCAATTTGTCCACTTAATGTTTCAGTATCTTCGGCTAAATCTATTTCTTCTTCTCCAACAAACACTTTTCTATAGTACTCATTATTTTTTAACAGATACAATGACGCCTTTTGCAGTTTTCTAACATCCACTAACTCTTGCCAGATTTTCTTATTCTTAGTAGGAACACCATTAACTAGAATGACTAGTGGCTCATTTTCTGCATGGTCTACACCAATAGTTTCAATATTTTTCCTTAAATCTAATGGTAAATACACAACTCTTCCTTTCAATCCTCTTTGCAACTCTGATGAAGGTAATTTACTTGATTTGGGCTCCATACGAGCAACAGCCTGAAACGGGTGAAGACATTGTATGAGAATAGACTCATACGTATTTAAATCTATCAGCTCTGGAGGAATAGCAACCAACTCTAGATTATTGTGAACAGCTCTAGCAGGCATTTTATTCTCATCTAATTTGTTATAACAATATTTGCAAATATGCTGCTCACATCCCAAATCAAAACAATCCTCTACCAACAAATAAGTTGCAAATTCCATCCACTTATCATTATCTTCTATTTCACTTTTTTAATACAGATTGACACCCCTAGTCTGATTTTTATCGTGACTTCGCCGACAACAAATACAAGAAACATTTGGTCTTTCACCTGAAATTACCTTAAACTTTGTGATTTCATCCTCAAATTTTTCTGCAATTACGGGTTCTACATTGTCTTCAACATTTTGTTCTACTAATGTGTCAGTTTCTTCACTCTCTTGCTGAGGCCCAAAGTAACAAAACTCAATATCATCACAGACCTGCTTCACATCTGATACTGACCCACGCAAAAGAGCACTGTTCAACTCACTTAACTTTAGTGCTGGACTTTTTGCATAATACAACCTTCTCACTAACTTCCGCATTTGAGTATGATGTACTGCCAGCATACTGAAATGGTGAAAAACACTTTGACAAACTTTCCTAGAAAGACAAGCCAGAGAATGACCTTGCAAACCAGTATGTTTTGTCACTCTGCAAGGGTCTAGTCCTTGCAACAGCTTAATCTTTTGTTTTACACTTTTTTTAATATAGGCTCGTAAAAAACTACATAATTTTCAATAGATTCCTGTCGTACACTGTAAACACTACTGCAATCCCAAGTGTACACAGGGTTTTTAGCACGTCTCCCTAAAACTTCATCAGCTATCACTTCTTCTGCATTTCTTTCAACCATTTTCTCTTTCTCCATTGGACAACCGTCACTAACCTCATAACCTCTACCACTGGTGTCAACTGCATACAATAATTTTTCGCTCAGTGAATAACTCTCTTCATTAAAAAAAGGCTCTGAACTAGAACTGTGTTTCCATTCTCCCAAAAAAAATCACAATTTTTTTTTTATTAATACCTCTTTTCCTCCTACTTTTGGCCTTCATTACATATATTGGTTTATCTAGTGATCGAATTCTGTTTAACACTAAATTAAACAGTTTCCTTTTTACTTCAAAAGCCTTTTCCACAATGTTTTCAATATGTTTCTTCTTTTTATAAAATAGAGCTCTCTTTTTATATTTCTCCACATCTTTCAGCAAATTATGTACTACTCTCTTGTAAAATATTTTTTTGCGTTATTCCTTACACCTTCTTTTACCATACTTTATCTCCTTTGACTGACCATTTGCTTTTTTACTTTTCCTCTTATTTTGAATTTTTTTCTTACTTGAAAAATTCTCAGTAATTCCAGCATTATCTACATTCTGTTTGCTCCTACAAACATTTTTAATAAATTGCTTTGTGATCTTACCAGAAGATTTTTTCATTTTAGCCACATTATCTTGTACATTCAATACTTGTGGTTGATGTTTCTTCAAATAAACCTCCTGTCTCTGTTCTTTTCTTTTTCTTTTTTTTTCTGGCATGATTTCTCTATTTTAACGTTGAAAAACAGTATCTGTAAAAAAGAATCACAAATAAAAATGTATATTAATAACTTTCAAATTTATACTATTCCATTACTGTACAAACACATTTTCTATAAAAACTGACTAAGAAACTATAGCCCTGAACCACAAGTGTGACGATGGTTAAAACACTACATGCATAGTGCATACTACTTTGAAGCAGTTCATGCCCTAAACCCTACCTTACTAAAACACTACATGCTAACTGACTAAATGATTACAGTACTATAAGGAGACACACTGGGTGAGTAACAGGGTGTTTGCTAGAAGTGTATGAATACTAACTGGGGAATTGAAGGTGTGAAAGACAACTGTGTAGGTGATTAGAGGACTGCATGCATACTGCATAGGCATTTAAAGCAGTCTATGTGCTAAGGCCTGGCTCACTGCATGAGTACTTGGGTACTGACTGAATGATTAGAGTACAGCAAGGAGAGTGCCTGGGTGAATTTATAAGTGGTAGGCTTTTGGCGCAGGGAATGGATTAGTACTTGGTACTGAATGGGTCACTAGAGGAGTGCAAAGGGAATGACAGGATATTTGCTGGACTGTATGGATACTGACTAGGGAATTGAAGGTGTGAAAGACAATGGTCTAGGTGGTTAGAAGACTGCATGCATACTGAATAGGGGTTTCAAGCAGTCCATGTGCTAAGGCCTGGCTCAGTGCATGAATACTTAGGCACTGACTGAATGATTAGAGTACTGCAAAGAGAGTGTCTTGGTGAATTTATAAGTGTTTGGGTTTTGGCACAGTGAATGGATTAGTACATGGTGCTGAATGGGTCACTAGAGGACTGCAAAGGGAGTGACAGGGTGTTTCCTGGAAGTGTATCAATACTGACTAGGGAATTGAATGTGTAAATGACAAGTGTATAGTATGTTAGAAGACTACATGCATACTGCATAGACATTTGAAGCAGTCTATTTGGTTATGAATGCTTCACAACATAAGTACTTAGAAACTGACTAAATCATCAGACTACTTCTAGGACAGTGCTTGGGTAAAACTTTGAAATTTTCAGTTCTGCCACAGTGAACAGAATAGTAGATGGTACTACACCTAGTGTCAAACCCTGACTCATTTTATCAATGCATAAGCAAAGACTAGCTTCTAATGCTACTAAAACTTGACAACATGACCGGTTTTAAAAGAGTTATCTGTCAGAAAATACACGATGTTACCCAATCCTTCTCTCACAGTGGTTCCCAAATGCACACACACTCACAGTGTGATTCTAGACAAGCACCACTATCCCTAGCAGCTTACCAAAACTCATTCACTACTGTGCAACGGATAAGGAGACTTCACACAATCTACATATTTAAGTACTGCACTTTAGTGTCAAAGCATGACTCATTTTATCAATGCATAAGCAAACACTGGCTTCTAATGCTACTAAAACTTAACAACATGACAGGTTATCTGTCACCAAATACATGATGTTACCAAATGCTTCTCTCACAGTGGTTCCCAAATGCACACAGACTCACTGTGTGATTCTAGACAACAACCACCAGCCCTAGAAGTTTACCAAAACTCATTTACTACAGTGGAAGTGGTAAGGGAACTGCACACAATGTGCATATTTCAGGACTGCACTTTTGTGTCAAAGCCTAACTCATTTAATCAACGCATAAGCAAAGACTGGTTTCTAATGCTACTAAAACTTGACAACATGACAGGTTTTAAAATAGTTATCTGTCAGAAAATACACAATGTTACCAAATGCTTCTCTTACAGTGGTTCCCAAATACACACACACTCACAGTGTGATTCTAGACAAGCACCACTATCCCTAGGAGTTTACCAAAACTCATTCACTACAGTGGAAGTGGTAAGGGAACTGCACACAATCTACATATTTCAGGACTGCACTTTTGTGTCAAAGCCTGACTCATTTAATCAAAGCATAAGCAAAGACTGGCTTCTAATGCTACTAAAACTTGACAACATGACAGGTTTTAAAACAGTTATCTGTCAGCAAATACACGATGTTACCAAATGCTTCTCTCACAGTGGTTCCCAAATGCACACAGACTCACAGTGTGATTCTAGACAACAACCACTATCCCTAGGAGTTTACCAAAACTCATTCACTACTATGGAAGTGGTAAGGGAACTGCACACAATGTACATACTTCAAGACTGCACCTTAGTGTCAAACCCTGACTCATTTTATCAATGCATAAACAAAGACTAGCTTCTAATGCTACTAAAACTTGACAGCATGACCGGTTTTAAAAGAGTTATCTGTCAGAAAATACACGATGTTACCCAATCCTTCTCTCACAGTGGTTCCCAAATGCACACACACTCACAGTGTGATTCTAGACAAGCAACACTATCCCTATGAGTTTACCAAAACTCATTCACTACTGTGCAAGGGATAAGGAGACTACACACAATCTACATATTTAAGTACTGCACTTTAGTGTCAAAGCATGACTCATTTTATCAATGCATAAGCAAACACTGGCTTCTAATGCTACTAAAACTTAACAACATAACAGGTTTTAAAACAGTTATCTGTCACCAAATACACGATGTTACCAAATGCTTCTCTCACAGTGGTTCCCAAATGCACAAAGACTCACTGTGTGATTCTAGACAACAACCACTAGCCCTAGCAGTTTACCAAAACTCATTCACTACAGTGTAAGTGGTAAGGGAACTGCACACAATGTACATATTTCAGGACTGCACTTTTGTGTCAAAGCCTAACTCATTAAATCAACGCATAAGCAAAGACTGTCTTCTAATGCTACTAAAACTTGACAACATGACAGGTTTTAAAACAGTTATCTGTCAGCAAATACACGATGTTACCAAATGCTTCTCTCACAGTGGTTCCCAAATGCACACAGACTCACAGTGTGATTCTAGACAACAACCACTATCCCTAGGTGTTTACCAAAACTCATTCACTACTATGGAAGTGGTAAGGGAACTGCACACAATGTACATATTTCAAGACTGCACTTTTGTGTCAAAGCCTGACTCATTTAATCAACGCATAAGCAAAGACTGGCTTCTAATGCTACTAAAACTTGACAACATGACAGGTTTTAAAAGAGTTATCTGTCAGAAAATACACAATGTTACCAAATGCTTCTCTCACAGTGGTTCCCAAATGCACACAGGCTCACTGTGTGATTGTAGACAAACAACACTATCCCTTGCACTATACCAAAACACATTTCTTCATCTACAAGGAGTACTATATTTTAGTGCAGAAACATAACTCATTTCACAAATTCATAAACAATGACTGGTTTCTAATTCTACCAAAATATAAAAACTGCACAGTTATCTGTCTACAAACACATGAAAAACACAAATGCTTATCACAGAATGGTTTCTACATGCACACTCACTGTCAATAAGATTGTAGAGAAGAAAAGTACTCCCTACACTTTAGCAGGAGAAATACATTAGTCTGATTAAAATCAAAATAGTCTACATACATCCCCTCACAATTAAATAACTCGCCTTTCAAGTTGTTTTGTAGATTAAGGAGTATATCAGTCACACACCAGATATCAGTCACACACCAGATTTTCTTATACAGAATCTCTGCACTGTGCACCTGTCAGCAGAACCAAAGAATGGCAAAGTTTCCCTCTCATTTTCCACACATATACATGTAAACATCAAATCACATTCCTTCCCAAATAAATTCAAAAGCAAACACACATTTCTATTGGTTAAACATTTTAACCCTTTCCAAATGACATAAATTTCAACCCTTCCCCCAATCTGCCTTCTGCCCGTTACCATAGAAACAAGTCATGGAACACTGTACTGAGCACACAGGTCACAAGTTCAGCACACACAATGTCGCTAATCAAGACAGCAAGTGTGCTTCACTTTTCAACATATCAGCTTATCATATATAATGTTCCTTACAATCAGTTTTTGTTAACCAATAAGAATCATGCATTTAAAAAACAGAAATATACACCCTACCTTTCAGTGTAGAAGGTTGTCAAACAACCAATGATTTCTTGTCTTTTTTCAAAATTGCATCTTAGCCACCATTTTAGAAACATCTTACTTCCAAACTGCCATTTCATTTACAGAGACCATCTGAGTGCATCCAGACCTCCTTACAAGATGCTTAGAGTGTGGATTGTGGGACACAGCTACATTTTCTGGAGCCAAAGGTATGCAGAAAACAAAGGCATTCACAAAGACCTAGGTTTGCCAAATGTAGACATTAAATGGATTGGACAGAGAGGGTTAAAGTGGCACCAATTGATGCAATTGGTGAAATCCTTCATGCAAATCCAACACCCTGACCTCATAATAGTGCACTGTGGTGGCAATGACCTAGGAACTTTGACTGGGGTAGGTCTGGAAATGCTTATGAAGGACACCTTTGCAGAACTGATTTCACTTTTCCCTAAAACTGCCTTTGTGTAGTCTAACATATGCCAAAGGCAGAAATGGAACTGGTCCGATCATTTTTGTCCACAGATTGAGAAAGCTAGGAAACATGTGAATAAATCTGTTTCTGCTTTTCTCCGAGACTACAGAATGCGGTCCATTTACAATAACAATCTGCGCTTTCATATGCAAGAGATGTATAGGAGAGATGGAGTACACTTTACTGATGAAGGAAACAGAGTCTTCCTCAACAACTTTAGACTCTGTATAGGTACTTACTTATAAGTACCAAAAACTCTGAGTGAACACAACGGCTCTTTTTAGAGCCACTCAAGAACAAAACAGTTAACCTTGATCTTTATCTCCCAACAATTTCATTATTTTTTCCCTTGGATCCGCGAACCCAACGCGATAGGATGCGCGCACACTGCGCGCATTTCGCCGTTTAAAAAAAAAGGGGGCCCCAGGGAGTCCTTCTGGGACCCCCTAAGCACCTCTAGAGGGTCAGAGTATTTCCACTCTGCCCCCTTTATATGTTTTACACACTTATTCCCCTTGCTTCTTCAGCCTCGCTTCTACCGAGGACGAAAATGGCCGCCAACACTCGACAGCCAATTAGCATTCAGCGCGCGATCGGGAGGGTGCGCGCTTGGTTCGGGGAGGGTGCGCTTACGGTGCGGGTAGGGTCCACGGATCCTCCCCGGCCATAGATATATATGTACTTTTAACTCTAACTTTCTCAGGAACTACAGAACGGATTCACACCATTTATGCATAAGGCACGAGTCTGAACTGAGGACTACCTCTTTGCCAAATTTGGTGTCATTCCGTTCAGCGGTTCGGGCTGTAGCTGCGACAACAGATCTGATGGGAAATTGCATGGGGAAAACGCGTTTTGGAACCCCCCTTTTTTCTCGGCCCCCGCTTGACGAATCACCACAAAACTTTCAGGGTAGGAGCGGAGCGGAACTGGCATGGTTTGGAAAATTTCGCGAGGATTCATCAACCGGCGCCAGACTTATTGGGAATAGAATGTTGCGGATTTCCTATGGAAAATAGGTCCTAACTATAACCATCTAATGGCGACCGCCAGTAGATAATATATATATATATATATATATATATATATATATATATATATATATATATATATATAATTATATATTATCAAGCCGAAGCGCCTTCCTCTGACTCCGGGGACCACTCCCTACCTATGTTAATGTATTTTCGATTGTGTCAGCCAGCTTGCAAAGGGTGGCCTATCTGTTGGTTACACAATCAATGAAAGCAAAGTACCCTATGCAGTAGCGGTTGGTGGTGGGAGCGCTGGCGGGCGGTGACATGGCAAGGGGCATGGTGGGTGGCAAGTAAACTATGTATTACGGCCAAATACAGGTAATCAACATAAAAATAAATAAAATTATGTTCATTGTATGCACTGCACCGTCGAATGCGATGCAGTGCGTGCAACAATTTTTTTATTTATATGTATTGTTTAATTACCTATGATTGTCCGTAATCCATAGTTTACTACCCCCACCCTGCACCTTCCCACGTCACCGCCCGGCAGCACTCCCACCACCAACCGCTACTGACCTGATGTCGTATTACCATCTATAATATAAATAAAAGCAATGATCATTGGATTAGATAAATAATCAGCCCTTTTGTGGTACCCAGGGCAGGGTGTAAGTGAAATTGATCATTTGCCCTCATGTAACAGACAGATAAGGCCAGTGCCACCGGCCGTAATACAAAAATATGAGCTTCCCCAACTGCAGAGAGTAGTAGTAAATAAAACTAACGTGAGTCTGCATCATGTGACTCATATCTGTTTCTCTTGGGTGCAAGCTTAGCTGACTGAGCTGGCATGCCGGCTACAACAAGGTTATGTAATTGCGCTAAACTAGAGATAAGAACAAGACTGGTGTACCGGAGTACATAGTACGAGTATAATGTCAGAAACTCCCACAAATGTTAGAGTCCGAAGAAGTAGGAGTATAGATACGTACCAGCAAATCACAAATGTTATGTACTGTGCTTGCTCGTGAGACTGTGACACTATGGGCCCGATTCACAGAATTAACTTAAGACAAAATCCTAAACTTACTACTTTTGGAATTCACAGAATGCACATACTACTTTTGGTATTCACAGAATGCACTTCCTACTTTTGGTATTCACAGAATGGATTTACGACTACTAACTTTACGTCCGCACTCGGGCCGGAAATTCCGGCCCGGAGGCGGAACTCCCGGCCCGGAGGCGGAGCTTCCGGCCCGGAGGCAGGGCTTCCGGGCCGGAGGCAGAGCTTCCGGCCCGGAGGTGGGGATTCCGGCCAGTGGCGGAGATTTAGCCATGGCCAAAATCTCCACCTCTGGGCCGGAAGCTCCGCCTCCGGCCCGGAAGCCCCGCCTCTGGCACATCACATCACACCTCAATATAAATCACACAGCCCGGGGGAAGAGGGTTAGGGATTGATGAATGGATTGGAAGGGGGGTTTGGGGAAAGGTTTGACAAAGAAAAACCAACAGTATGCATGGACAAAACAAAAGTAAAACACAATCTTGTAAGACGACCATGATCCATTATCAAAGAAATCAAAGTATAAAGTGAGAAAAAGGAAATGCATGCATGCTGATGAAGAGAACTTGATGGTTAATGATAATGAGTTGTACTTACTAGCTAGTACTACACAATTAGACAGTACTGGGCAGAAATTATTAATATAAAATTTGCCTTGCCTGTCTGCCGCCCTCACACCGAACCAAATTACATGCTGTACCGGGCTTACTTTTATTTTTCAAGCTAACAAAGGAAATGAAAAAATAATTGTAGGGATCAATTACCAAACAGACCACAACACACAGTCGTAATGATTGAAGAGAAAAAAGTAACCAAATAAATTTAAAGACGAATGATGAATTATACTAAAGTTACTGTATTATCCTGGTCCAAATGTGGAGTTGCATCATTCTCGTCATTCCTCTTGGTCCTCCCTTCCATGGACACTTCGCACATCAATCTTGGGTACCACTGCCTGCCTGATGCGGATTGGTAAGGTAAGTGTGAGTTGTTTCTCCCACTATAGCACAGGTTAAAGGCTGGCCTGTAAGTGTAGATGGAAAAACAAAAGGGGTATTGAAAAATAACTGAATAAAAAAAAATAAACTCAATTACAGTGGAGTGCAACACTTTCAGAATGAGGCAGCTTGGATAGGATACATAGTGTCTAGTCTACAGCATTCAGCTACAACAACAACGGGACAGGAGCCAGCACAGCCACAGAACAGGCCAACCGCGGCACAGGCCAGGCACCCTACCCCCATTTACCTTAAATTTTGACCGAGCCAGACAAAAGGCATATGCACTGCAGCAACCTAGCATTTTCTAAATGATGTGACTAAATCAATGTGCCACTGTCCCTCATACCACTACACTCTACTCCAGTCCACACCACTACACGAACATGTAGCCTAGGTCTGCTGTGGTTCTTGTTGAAACTGTTTACCTTTTAAGGCAGTCCATGAAACGCAGTTATTCCATCAATTATCTCCGATCCAACTGACTGACTGTGTGCAAAGATAGTATGCTCAGCAGCATCATGACCATGTGGTACGTGTTCTCCAACACCAACTCAGTCTATAGTGACTGATTAAGTTTATAATATATTCCATATTACAAAATTGCAACAGATATTGGGCGGCACCTGCAGTGGTAGGAGTACAATGTGGTTATTAAACAACAAGGAAACATTGACTGTCACCTGAGTCACTTTTACTTTTTAGATAAACTAGTATAGTTCGACTTCAAGCACATTCACTCGTAGTTAGCAAGAATCCAATGCAATGCATGCCATCATTCACAATAATCACCCTTTACCTGTCTTGCTGTTCTCTTTGGCTGTCAGATCAGATGCCTGCCTAGCCTTCTGACAGTCAGTGATGAGTTTCTTTCTGCTTGGAAACAAAACAGAATATAGCTGGAGTCACGTTTCACTTCTTATGGAGGGACAGTTAGAGGCAACATGTATTGTACTATTCTCCATCTCCATGTATTTAGGGAGAGTAAGGAAGATGGAGCAGGACTCTGAGGAGTGGCGTGGACAGTTATTCACAGACGTGCAGCTCCAATAGGGAAATAAAAAGAGGAGACTATTGATGGATTTGTTGTGATTAGATTTTGAACCAGAAAAACAGATACACAGTCACACACAAATAAAGGAAGGAAGAACAATTTGAAAACCTAGTTGTCAGGGAAGAGGTGCTTGTCCTCAAACTCTGGTGGTTCGGACAGAAGTACGTCATATAAGAACCCACTACTTATGTCATCGAAGTCGCTCTCCTCGTCCTGCTGTGATTCACGTATTTTGTACTCCGGTGGTATAAAGTGCTGATTCATTTTGATCATGGTTAACCACTCCACGCTTTTGGGTGAGAGACTGGTCCTTTTCACAGTAACAATGGCACCAGCAGCCCTGAAAACACGCTCTGAAGAGACAGTTGCAACAGGGCAAGCCACATACTTTATCGCCAGCCTGCTGAGCACTGGCCATTGGCTTCTTTTCCCATACCAATACACCAATGGGCTTTGCTCCATGAAGACCTCTGTTGTGTCATCTAGATAGGCCTGAACCATCCGCTCAATGTTCAGGGGTGCTCCAATTTGCTTGGCCTCTTTTGCCTTTGCATCAGTAATGGACGTACAAAACCCTTTCCGTTGAAACCAATCACCTGCCGTTTTTTTAAATGTGGCTGATGATCCTGTTGGTGCTGTTGATGTTATTGCTGGCAGTGTTGTTGACTGCTGGGAGGCAAACACACTGCTCTCGGCTTCTGAAGTAGAACTTGACTCTGGGTGCCCTGTAGTACTTTTTCTGCCCTGGGGTAGCGGGCCTCTAATTAAGATCCATTCGTTTTCAAAGTCAGTGGCTTCCTCAGCTATCAAAGTTTTGTACTTGGCAACATCCACTTCTGAAAAAGGAATTACTTCATTACTGCTCAGCAATAATTTGTAACGTGGTTCCAAAATTGAGGCAGTAATGTAATGTCGATGTGACATAATGTTATTTTGAATCCTTGTATTGTCAGATAAGCGAGCGGCTAAGGTGTCCGCCAAATAATATGCGTCTACTTTGTCATCCACACCTGCGTACATTTCTGACACCTCCTTCAGCTCTTGCTCTAGCATGTACAACAATGGGATAGCGTGGCCCATAGTACAGTCCTCCCTGCTGACTTCACGTGTGAAGAAACCAAAAAGGAAGTCTGTCAGGCATTTAACGAGGTCCCATTGGGCCATCTCAACGGTCATGCCTTTCACAGTAGGATCTCCTCCTGACCTTTTATGACATAAGCATTGAGTGGTATGTGCTGCTCAAACAGACGCTCAAGCATGTAATAAGTTGAATTCTATCGTGTTGGCACCTCCTGGATGAGTGCTTTGACTGCCATTTTATGCTCACGTTGAATGACCCCTCAGCTGCTTCCGGTCTTTAAAAGAATGGTTGAAATGTGTTCATATTCTTCTGCAGGTGGTCAGTAAGCTGCTGACTTTGCTTTCATTTTTCAGAAAGTCTTGAACAACAATATTAATGCAGTGTGTCAAACACGGGACCCTGAAATAGCCACCATCTTTCATGGCCCTAACTACATTACTGCCATTGTCCGTGGCAACAAAACCAATGTTAAGCCCTCTTGGTCGCATCCACCTTGCTGTTAAACTCATCCAAAATGTTTTCAGCAGTATGAGATTTCTCCATAGCAAACATGGCTACAGTTGTATGTTTGCGAGTGTCTTTAAAAATCTCAGTGGTGTCAACAACACCTTCAGATATCTATCTTTATCACCCGAAAAAGAGACCCAGTGCGCAGTGATGCACATGTAATCAGTGGCTTGGTAACTGGTCCACATGTCTGTTGTCAGGTGGATACTCTGAACAGCACTCTGTTTTAAGGCTTTTCCAAGCAATTCCAGCACATCGTGATGTAGTGCTAGAACAGCAACTCGTGCGAAATAGTAGCCGCTGGGAACCTTCCATTTTGGGCAGATGGTGGTCACAAATTCAAGAAAACCCACCCCGTCAACAAAAGAAAAAGGGAGAAGGTCCAGTGCTAACATTTTAGCCAGCTTCGCATTTTACAAATGTGCTATTGGGTGGTTGCGTTCGTACTTCCCCTCGGGCCTAGTAAACATGCTAAGAATGGTAGGCTGCGTGGTATTCCTTCCTGTGCTCAACGTCACACTTTTTTTAAAAGCAGTACTCCTTGGTGTCTCAGGCTGACTCTTACCCTTGTGCCACTGAGATGTTGCTGAGGACGTGGGCGTTACCACTGCAGTGCTGGGGACAGGGCTACTTTGTGTACCACTACCACAGAGAATGTCTCCCTCTTCTTTTCCTCCTGTTCCACCGTGAGCGGACTTTCTACTGGTTTATCCCCACCAACAGCGATGGTTCCAGATTTTATGCGACGGAGGTGCTCCTCCCACTGGATTGCGTGGTGTTTTTTCAGATGGGTCATTTGGCCTCCGGTACCATAGTTTGTACCAAGCTTACCACGACTAACAGAGGTATGACATACAGAGCATATAGCAATGTTCTCCTCCTTTCCGCTAACCGTAAAGAAGTCCCACACTGGGGAGCTTAACTTTTGTCTCCTGCTGGAGGTGCCACCTCCAATGCCGGATGAACTGGAGGGTGTGTGTTGAATTTGACTCTGTACAGTACCACTACCTACTTCTGCTGAGGTGGTGCTTGTACTGGATGTAGGACGCTGCAGGCCCTTTGCTAATGTAAATATGGAAGCTGGAGGTTGTGTTGGTGTTACCTGTGTTGGAGGTATGCGTGCTACATCCCTCGCAGCCATTTTGGATAGTGTAAAAATGTTGGTCTCCATCTCCTCAGGCCCGGGAGTGATGTTCGTGATGACTGGCTCATCATCATCATGCTGCTCTTCTACATCAACCTCCATAAGTGTAAGGCTTTCTGGAACCTTCCTTTTTCCATGCCTACTCTTGTGACGTGTCTCCCTCTCAGACTCAGTTTGTGGCTTCCAAGTGGCATCTAGATAATCAGAAGAGGGGCTTGGTGAAGAACTTGATGTACTAACCCTCCTTTTCCTTGCTGGAGATTTGGAAGACAATGGAACTTCTGAAGGAGTGGCTTCCTCTTCTTCCTCTGCATGAGGCTCAATTTCCTGAACTCTCCCTACTTCGGGAGGAACTACAGCTACTATTGCGGGCGGTGGTTGCGGCTGTTGTTGTTGACCACTTATCCGCTGTGTTCCCTCCTGTGTTGATTCTGTGCTACTTTGAGATAGCGATAAGTTTAGTTCAGGCTCAGCATCACTGCTTTCCACCATAAGGCTGGCTACCTCTTCCACACTCATCTGCTTGGGCCTGGGTTGGTGGGTTGGGCCCACTGATGCGGAGGTGCTGCCCCCAGCTTGGCCCCCAGACACCGCTGCTGCAGGCGTCATTTTTGGTGTCCCAAAAAAGGTTTTAGGAGACACACCAGACTTAAGTGACACTTCCTTCTTCTTCTCCATGGCAACTTTCTTGGTACCGGAGGACCTGCTACCTGCTTTCTTTGGGGGCATCTTCTTCAGATGTCAAAACAGCACTCAGTTGCACAAGTTGCAGAGATGCCTGGTCAGGTCACTCACACGTCACGTCGTTTACAGCAGCAGGACGTCGGTCTGGCACCACAACGGTCGATGATGATGACACACCTCCTCTGTCTTTTGTGCACCTAAAAGCAAAAAAGCCAGAAGAACATCAGCCAAAAGATCAATAATATAATATATAACTTCTTAGCGTCTGGTGGGTGGTCACAATTATTACATTTTATGAAGTCAGTGAACAACAACAGTATAGCCATTTATGTGACTGACAAGGCCAGGGCTCCTGGTGTACTTGTACTGTACTGTGTACACTCAGGAAGAAGAATAGCAAAGAACAAAAACATAAATGTAGTGTAGCCTGTTTGCCCTAAATAAAAATGTGTGTATCTTATGGGATGGATGCAGCATCAGGGAGCAACAACAACGAACATATACACATAAAAACTAAAGGCATTTATTTACAACACCCAAAAAATGAAATATACCCCAGAAAAAAAGTAATGATGTTGAAATTTAACGCACAACACAAAAACAGTTGTTCAACTTCCATGCACCCGTGATGATTGATGAGTAGTACCCCTGGGCCTACTGTCCAACTAGGCCATAAGCTTGGAGGCCATGGAAAAAGCACAGTGGCTGGTCCCACAAAATGGCCGCCACCAAATGGCCAGGCCACTCACAAAAACAAGAAAAGTTCAGGAATACAAGACAGACAATGCAGGCCTATTGCAAAAGCACAATGCCTGCCTCCACAAAATGGCCGCCACCCACATGCTCAGGCCACCCACCACAATAATAACAAAAAAGTGATTACAAAGGACAGGAACAGGAAGTTGTAGTCTCTTTGGAACTTACTTCCTCTCCTAAAAATATTTTTAAAAAAATAAAAGTGACTCCGTGCTCCAAAACTACAGCAGAATGACAACCTGAGGAGTTTTTTTAGCAAAATGCACAAAATCAGCGTTTTCGAGAAGGATTTATGTTGCTCGCGAGATATTGTTTGCCAGATTGCAAATGCTGCGTATTCGGGATCGCGAACTGTACAAAAAGTCGTTATCGCGAGCGCAAACATGCATATTGAGAGCGCGAAAATGACAAAAACTGTAAGTCCGCATTGTCACGCTGTGCAGAGTTACCGAAAGTACACGAGCTGAATCCCTAGGGTTACCTACTGGCTGAATGCCCTATTTATTTAACACACACCCAAAAACTGCTATTCCACCCCAAAAAACACCTTTTGCAATTCAATCTAAAGCCATCCATGGTGTAAAAAAAATGCAACAAACAACACAAACAGTTTTTAATGCACCAAAGATTTGAGGATGACTACCTCTGGGCCTACTGGCAGACTAGGCCACAAGCTTGGAACAGAATGGCAAAAGCAAGCACACTGCTTGGATGGATCCACAAAATGGCCGCACACACCCAGAACAACAAGAAATGGAAGACAGACAATGTAAGCCTATGGCAAAAGCACAATGCCTGCCTTCACAAAATGGCCGCCACACACATGGCCAGGACACAACAACAACAAGCATAAGCCAAGGGGAACAAAGAAAAGAAATGCAGGCTTTTATGGAAAAAGAAGCACACACTACTAAACTACCACCACAAAATTGCCACAAGCCACATGGCCACTCACAGCCACAACAGGCCATGGAAAACAATGAACTGAAGCAGGCCTACATATCACCGGATAAAGGAGGCCTGCTAAACAACACAGCTTTAATACCAAAATGAAAATCAAGAGGGCTACGAAAGGATTGGAAAGAAGTTACACATCAAGCACACACATCCAACAAAGGTATTTCACACACACACACACACACACACACACGCACACACACACACACAAACAGTGAAATACACCACAGCCACATTTAGCATTTCAATCCTATGCCATCCATGCCCTACATGATGTTTAAAATAATTCAACAGACACCATGAAACATGGACCCATGAGTACCCTCCGGGCTGAAATTGCAGAGAAAAACAACTAGGCTCCTATTGAAAGTACAGGCCACCCACAACAATAATTTTTAAAAACAATGAAAATCCCAGAAAAATGTAGGTACAAACAAGCCCCAATGAAACAAACACACTAATTCTCTCCAACTTACTTGTAGTAAATTAAATCTCAAATCAAAAAGTCCTCAAATAAATCCAATCCAATGGTATGATGCAGCAGACAGACACAAAAAGTGATCCTTCCAGCTTCAAATCCAAATGAAAGTTTGGACATGGACAAAGCACTGGGAGGAGCCTGCTGGACAGGAACAGGAAGTTGGAGACTCAGTGGCACTTCTTTCCCCCTAAGAAAAAAAGAGTTAAAAAAAATTAAAGGACTCCTTAAACAAAAGACTACATCAAAATCACAATCTGAGGAGTTTTTCTGAGCAAAATTATCATTTTAGAGAAGGTTTTATGAAGCTCGAGAGATATTCTTCGCCAGATTGTAGTTTTTGCATGTTCGGGATTGCGATCTTACCAAGACAGCCGTCGGAAGTCAGCTCGCGCGCCCGAATGACGTGTTCGCGTGGGCACACTCTCGCGGGCTCAGGTGGCCATATCACAAATCTCGTGGCGCACGTGAATGGACAGAAAAGCGAGTTGGCGAACGCAGAATCATGGTAAGATGTTAACGTGCACGCAAGAATAATTATTGAGCACGCGAGGAAGCAAAACTACTACGCTATGCGGTAGATTGCGTAGCAATCTGCAACTTCGCGCTCTACGCTAATCGCAAAGTTGCCTAAACTTCTCAAGCTCCGCGAGCGGAGCGTAGTTCAACACTCAGGCTTACTGAAAGGACAACTGTACCCTTCTGAATCCAGGGACAGTTCAAGGTTGAAGCGGCTCCTGTGCCTTGAGAAGGAAATATAAACTTCTCAGGGTATTAAGGTATTTATAGATAGTTGAAGGATTGTAGATTATGTTGGTGCTGAGAGACAACTGTGCCCTCCTGTATCCAGGGACAGTTAGAAAATGAGGCGGCTCCTGTGCCGTAACCAACAGTGGCAAAAGATTCCTGGGTAATGTTCTGTGGCTCAATTAGATTTTTTAATTTAATTTTTTAGAGTGATTGGTGTTATCTAGCTGTCTCCTTCATAATCCATTCTCTCTTCGATCATCATGCCTCCACCCTTATCCGCGGGTTTAACACTAATGGAATCCTCTTTCTTCAACTTGAGTAATGACTGTTGTTTCAGCAATGAATTTTGTAAGGAGTAAAGGTCTTCTTAGATGTCAATTTGTTGATATCCTCCAATACCTCCTTCTCAAACGCAATGATCTCTGGAGGCATCAGGGCATTCGCAGGTATGAATGATGACTTCGATCACAGAATGGAGGTTTCGGAGTTGGAAACACGTTGAGTGTCCCGGAAAGGGCCTTTAATCTAAAAGTTCTGAAGAATTTAGGAAGTTCCGTTTGTATTTTGAAAAAGGCAGTTTTCTCTGTCATCATGTAGAATAATCCTTGACTCAACAAATACAATTCACTACTACTTAACTGATGGAGAGAGAGTAAAGATAGGAATAACACTATCTTGATCAGTGAACATTGTGTCTTGAGCCTCAGTCACGATGACGTCTGTAATCTCGTCATTACCTTGGAACCAGTTGTCAGATGTAGCTGGATATTCGGCGTGTTGATCTGTGTTGTTTTCTATTGGCACACTTATGGTATTGTCTGAGCCTCTGACGTTCCTGCATGTAAACAATCTTCCTCTGCATGCCGACACCCTTGCACTATGGTGCAAGGGTGACTGCATTGGCGCTAGGCTGTAAAGTGTAGTGCCAGCGCAGGGGGAAATGCAGGGCTGGACCATATTCTTGTAAATATGGTGCAGCACAGCGTTTCTGAAGTTGCGGAGTGAGGCGTTAAGCCAGGAAGGCTAATGCCTCACTCCTTCACTTCCCTTGTACATATGCCCCAAAGTATGTTCTTTTTAGCTAACAATAGAAGACACTCACCGTCAGTTCGAAAGGCAGGGCCGGTGGGGGTGATAGAACCTCTGATTCATCAGAGAAGAAGTCATCCAAGTCAATCAAGTATCCGGATGCTGTCCGGTCTATTTTGGGCAGCTCAGTAGGTTGGTTTGAATTAGGTGAAGACTCGATCTGTGGTACATTGATATGGACTTTACTCTTTTTTGGATTCTGAATAGAAATATGTTGTTCTGTACTTGTTGACTGCACATTTGTACTTGTTTTTGAAACAGGTAGAAGGTATACTCCATTATTGTTTATCTTTGTCTCTTGTCAAAGAGAGCAGGCTTCATTTGTGACTGAAGCTTCCATATGAACCTCCTGTATGGCAGATTGGTAGCCACCCAGGAGTTCACAGCTTACTGTTGAGAATCGGCCATAGTGTGGTCTGAACAGATCAATAGAGACAAATCTTTTGTCTCGGCATCCAGCAAGGGGCGAAGGAAGTACAGTTTGTGTATCTTTAACAGCCAGAACAGGAACAGTTCCTCTGTAAGATGTCCCAAATTGTTTCTGCTACACTACCTTTTCTCAAACCAGATCCCAGATCTATGGGATCCAGGCAGTTCTTGCTGGAACAACCTTCAGTTCTCCAGTGGCGGTGTGTTTTACTTGGACATTGCCTTGTTCGTCCCAAAAGTTGCTAAATTCCTGTAAAACAGGCAAACATTCATTAATGTCAAATAGTGTTACTGCCGCCACTGTGTTGGCATTATCAAGGTCTGGGACCCACATGTTAACCCCAAACAGGATCTCATAAAGAGTCTGACCACCCAGGGACTTTCTTGAAATGTTATTCAAGGCCCTCTGGACCTCTAGACCCCATATAGGTGATGGACCCAACTGCAACCAGAGCCTTATACCCTTGCTGTTAAAGACTGCTTTAAGTCCTGGTTTTTCCTCTCCACAACCACATTTCCCTCTGGATGGTATGGAGACGAGAAACGCAGGGTCACACCCAAACTTGCCATGGCCTCTTTATAACGCCAGACCCTGATGAGAATGTCATGTGCCAATTGTGTATGTCGTGATAGAGACTCACATTTCCTTTATAACAGTTTGGCCGTCAGCTGATCCCTGTGGCCATACCCTCAGGAATCAAGAGTAGGAATCCACTGTTCGAGCCCCGTCAGATGATGGGGGCCGCAGTGGTCCAATTACATACAAGCCAGATGCTTGTTTGAAATCAAAAGATGTGGACGGTCCACAGTGGAACCCTTCATCTGTTGACAGAGGTCACATCTTAGGTCAAAGTCCTTGGTCTGTTTGTAAAGACCCAGCCACTAATAGCATTGCTGCAATCATGAAATTGTAGCTGCCGTCCCTGCATGTGTCGAAGCCATACCCTCATGTGCTGCCAGAATTAATCTCAGTCTGCGATCACTCTTTGGTATTACTCTGTCCACCACTCCTGGAATTTGAGTATAGGGTGTGCATCTAGACTGTAGAAGTACTTGAGTGGAAAGCTTACGGCAGGTGTGTGTCATTGCATACAGCATTGATGACCTCCATGATGTCTCTGTCTGTTCTCGTACGTGAGCGAGTTAGATCATGATATGTTCTGAGAAGCATATAAAATTGGTTTGAGTAATTTTTGAAAGAATTATTGTAAAAGATACCGTTCTCTAAATATTTGTGCTTGATTTTATGAAAATATGTACAGTGATATATAATGAAAAGTGATACAATACCGTTTTAATTTTGATAAAGATGCAAATAATAAAATAACAAGAATATTAGTTCAGTGTATGTGCTGTTACATTTGAAATCTATGCTTTCTTTTCTTTTCTTTGGTTCATTGTAGTATGTATATAAACTCATTTGAGTAGTGTTGAATAACACAAAAGGGATACTTTTATTGTTCAGTGTGCATAGAATGATTTTACCCATTCTGCATAATCAGGAATGTATGTTCTGCCAAAGTTTAAAAATCCTAGTATGGATCCTAACTTTTTCAGAGTTGTTGGAGCAACGCACATTTTTCTAAAAACTGCATCACTAGGCTCTTGCCCTCACTTGACAGCTCATATCCCAGAAACAGGACACTGAGGTTGGCAGTTTTTGATTTTTTTAAATTGAATCTGTAGCCCATGTGAGTGACCCCAAGATTATACGGTCCACTCTGGTCAAGAGCTCCATCAGGTCTGTTAAGCATATGAATTTGACATATGACAATGCCTGATTATCAAAATTCTCAAATAATACTTATACCTCTGTGGTAAATGGCAGAATTGTTCTGAGAGCCTAGCGCAATGAAGATGGTCAAATATCTGCTTCCAGGTGCTATATTTTGGCAGAAGAATCCATTCAAGATATCAAGTGTTATTTTGTATTTTTTCAACACATGCTATAGATTATTGCGGCACTGTGTGCATTTTGTACTGTAAATGTGCGAGTAGCTGTGTTCAAAGGTATGTAATCCAGTACTAGATGATATGATTGATCTGGCTTAATTACTGGAAACAGAGGAATATTCATTAAAGAGGTGCAACTTTCAATCATACCTTGATATTCAAGTTCTCATCGAATTTCCCTAACTTGTTGTTTTGCTTAATTGTTATAGGGTATTGTCTTTGAGGTTGTAGGGTTGTCCTTAATGGTATAGCATGATAAGGTGAACAGTCATCTCACCCCACATGGTTGCGGTATAACGCAGGAGCTAGCACCAAAGCCCACTCCCTATCATATGCGTGTTAGATTGATTCTGGAAATAGGTTGGAGAAGGCTGGTAAAATTACCGTTTCCCCTTTTGGGCAATCCATCATAAATTCAGGTGGCCAATATTTTTCGGCCAGTAAAATATCATAAACTTTAGTGTGTTCTTCCAAAAATAGCACATTTCTAAGTCTGGGAACATCCCCTTCCAACTGCAGTTGCGCTTCGTACAAACGGTGTGGAACACTTAGCCCTGTGTCTGGTGTTTCTACTGTTATATACTCACTCAGCGCTACTCTAACCAGACAATTAGGTTCTAGGGAACTATCATGACTTCTGCCGCTGACCTTCATTGTCAATGCACACTTCCCATTCAAAAGCAGAGTCCTCAATATCCAGGGCATGCCTGACTTTCAGTCTGGCTACTTTCTTTTTAAATTTTAGGCTTGTCTTACCTGTTTAATATTGTATTCAGATAAGCACTCTGAGTCCTTCCTTTGTTTCACATGCTCTTCTGATCTCTGCTCTGACCATCCTCTTCTCTCCAAACATCCATCAGATGTATCCTGAAAAGAATGAGAGGAACGTGTATCAGTATCCTGATACCTGTCAGGTGGTTTAATATTATCACGGTTTTCTTGTTGTCCCAATTCTTCTTTGTGGAAGAGTCTAGTCCTTGGTTAGAGGTATCCTTGTCAGAATTACGCTTAACCTGTGGTTTACCTGATCTGGCTCCCAAAATATCTCTACACAGCATAGCAGATGTTTCTTCGGTAATTTTAGGTAATTTGCGCTCCTGTTGCATTGGAGGCAAATTCTTTACACAGTGGTGTATGGCTAACACTGCTGCTTCCCCTTTAATGATACTCAACATTATGGCAGATACTGCGGCAAAATTGACCAGCAGTTTCATCCCTAAGTCCAGGTCAGGTGCTGCTCCATGCGCATTCTGTACCTGCTTTAATACCTCAGGTAGAACTGCCAAGGAAGGGGTACCCTGTGTTCTGGTATATTACTGCAAACAAGGCAGTACCCCATAAGGCACAATCTTCTACTGGGGACGCCATCCCCATTGGTACTTTTCCTGTGGGCCCATATGGGGAAATACTGTTACATGTTATTGTTTTTTTGTGCGATCCAAAGCAGAATTTCTTCCCTTTTGTTGGAATTTTCCCAATCACTGCATTTAATGTTTGAGGGCTAATGCATGGTGTAGCTAATTGTGGTGCTACTGCTTAAACAGTCCGTGCAGGGTCGAGTGTTAATGTTCACACACCTCTGTATATTGTTACTAGATTATTATAGAATCCCCGCACCCGTCCTACAGACAAACGATCAACACTTGGATGTGGTGTGTAGCAGGCTAAGACTGGCCATTTTGCCCCCCCCTTGCCAAGTGGGCCTTTAAACCAACTAATATGTTCTTGGCAAGTTAGAGGTATTTCTGTCTCTTTGTAAGGAGAGTATTCTTCTGGAATTTCACCCAACTCATAGTCATGTCATACCTGTGTAGCATCATCTGCAGCAGGGAATTTACCCAGGAGTAAAATACCTCGGGGACGCAGCAAGCAGGTGTGTGGGCTCGAACCTTACGAGTGAGAGGTGCCGTTTCCTGGGGCCCTGACGATCGCTGTGCCCGCGCCGTCTCCCTCCCGCCGCTACTTGCAGAGGTGGCCGCCGTGTGGGGGGAGCGCAGGGAAAGACTACACTTCCCAGCATTCCCTGGGGGCCGGATATCGACGCCAGCGCGCCCGGAGGTGCTATTTACCGGACCTCGACCCCGGCAGAGCGGGGGACGCAGCAAGCAGGTGTGTGGGCTCGAACCTTACGAGTGAGAGGTGCCGTTTCCTGGGGCCCTGACGATCGCTGTGCCCGCGCCGTCTCCCTCCCGCCGCTACTTGCAGAGGTGGCCGCCGTGTGGGGGGAGCACAGGGAAAGACTACACTTCCCAGCATTCCCTGGGGGCCGGATATCGACGCCAGCGCGCCCGGAGGCGCTATTTACCGGACCTCGACCCCGGCAGAGCGGGGGACGCAGCAAGCAGGTGTGTGGGCTCGAACCTTACGAGTGAGAGGTGCCGTTTCCTGGGGCCCTGACGATCGCTGTGCCCGCGCCGTCTCCCTCCCGCCGCTACTTGCAGAGGTGGCCGCCGTGTGGGGGGAGCGCAGGGAAAGACTACACTTCCCAGCATTCCCTGGGGGCCGGATATCGACGCCAGCGCGCCCGGAGGCGCTATTTACCGGACCTCGACCCCGGCAGAGCGGGGGACGCAGCAAGCAGGTGTGTGGGCTCGAACCTTACGAGTGAGAGGTGCCGTTTCCTGGGGCCCTGACGATCGCTGTGCCCGCGCCGTCTCCCTCCCGCCGCTACTTGCAGAGGTGGCCGCCGTGTGGGGGGAGCGCAGGGAAAGACTACACTTCCCAGCATTCCCTGGGGGCCGGATATCGACGCCAGCGCGCCCGGAGGCGCTATTTACCGGACCTCGACCCCGGCAGAGCGGGGGACGCAGCAAGCAGGTGTGTGGGCTCGAACCGTACGAGTGAGAGGTGCCGTTTCCTGGGGCCCTGACGATCGCTGTGCCCGCGCCGTCTCCCTCCCGCCGCTACTTGCAGAGGTGGCCGCCGTGTGCGGGGAGCGCAGGGAAAGACTACACTTCCCAGCATTCCCTGGGGGCCGGATATCGACGCCAGCGCGCCCGGAGGCGCTATTTACCGGACCTCGACCCCGGCAGAGCGGGGGACGCAGCAAGCAGGTGTGTGGGCTCGAACCTTACGAGTGAGAGGTGCCGTTTCCTGGGGCCCTGACGATCGCTGTGCCCGCGCCGTCTCCCTCCCGCCGCTACTTGCAGAGGTGGCCGCCGTGTGCGGGGAGCGCAGGGAAAGACTACACTTCCCAGCATTCCCTGGGGGCCGGATATCGACGCCAGTGCGCCCGGAGGCGCTATTTACCGGACCTCGACCCCCGCGACGCGGACAGCGCGCGGGCAGCGCCGGGAGAAGCCCGGGACAAGGGCGGGACCGTCTGTGGCCGTCCGGGGCCGGAGGAGGCCGGGCTGGGCCATATCCCCTTCGTCCTGAGACTGTGAGTCACCACGGTGTTCTATGCTATTGACTTGTACTTGATTAGCACTAGGCACATGTTTCTGGATAAGTTTATTACCCATTGAAGCACAAGACCCCTCATTTATGGACTAGAGACTATTGACTGTTTGGATTGTTATTTCCACCTACGGTTTACTTGTGGCAGATTAATTTTCATATTGTGTGTATTAGCCCTACGTGATAAAACTAGGAAATGATGAAACGGGGAAGGAAAACAAACGCCAAAGCCCCTGTAACGCGGTCTCACACTAAGTCCCTAGCTGTGGGTTCCCAGCCACTACCAACATTGACTGCTATCGATAAGATGCTGCAGCAGACCATCGGGGTTGTGGCTAATGCTATAGAGAATACCGAGAGACGGCTCTCTATTACACCATCACTGTACATTCCAAGTCAGGAAAGAGACACCTCGGTCACTATGACTGAGGCGCTGGAGGTTAGCTCCTTTATGACATCATCTTATATAGATCTACCTTCCAGTCAGGTGCCAATAGAAAATCCTAAGGATCCCCGAGATAGATCCACTATACTGGCTTCCCCCCCTGTTGTGAAGAAAAAGGTGGACACATGTAAGCCGTGCCCGAGGAACAAAAATAAAAATAAAAATAACACTGCCCCATCTAAATTAAACAAAAATATCCACACCAACCATGACCTGGTGACCCCATCCGAAAATCTCCGTGACGCAGCGCCAGGAATACCTTGTTGGGTCACTAACATGGTCACGGACCTACAAACTTCCTTGGAACGTACAATTTTCACTCAGCTTAAGCCACTGGTATCAAAACTAGATAAACTGATCTCTATGCTGAACACCAGAGGCGGGGGGAAAACTGAGGCAGCTAACTCCCAAAGATCGTCGGCCCCTCTTCGTATGGAAGTCCAACAAAATAAAGCTCCCTGCATTTTAGTTCCTGACACTACTAGCCAACCGGCACAGATTGCCAATACGGGGGTGACTATGGATGCCCAAAAACCTACATTCCTTCCACCCCAAGACACTTTTAGTGATGGTTCCCAGCAAAGATATAGCCAACCCACAAAAACTCTGGCAAGTAAACCTGATAAAGCCCCGATTACGTTAAAACAAGGCCAGCTGAGTAACAATACTAGCATTCCTGCAAAAGCTAATATGACACCAGAAGCTAATGCCCAGCACTTGCCCACAATAAATTTACCACCCGAAGCACAAACTTTTGTCGTTGCACTGGTGGGTGTTCCACCCCTAAGAGAGGACAAAAGAGAAAACGAGGGTGAGTTAAAGAATAAGTGCATTCAGTGGCTTACAGTAAATAGGCCCCTACCAAGAGACATTTCAGGAGAAATTTTGCTGGCTAGAAGAGTGGGCTGGATTGGGAGGAACCCAAAGACTGTAGCAGGAGATGTAGTAATTCTAAACTTTAGGGATCCCACTGCTGTACAATATATATGTAGTAGGGGCACTTATAAACAAAGCGCACAAATATCTGCTCTACATCTCTCCTATTTCTATCCTTCTCCTAGCTGGGAACCGCACTATTCTAGAGCCAGGAATTTTAATAGGGGGCACCACCTCCCACCCTGCAATTCGGAAAATAGAGGTATACATAGAGAAGGTTGGCCTATTCGTACTCCTCTCCACCCGTTACAGTCACATTGGAATAGATTCAGTGTACTGGAAGAGGTGGATTGACTTAGCTTGGGCAGAAAACTAGATCAACAACTTACCAGTAAAACTACCAGCTGGATAAGGGCCATAGAGGGAGCAGCACCGTTAACAGATTGTATAAATAGCTCACATAACAGGGAAACTAACATAAACAGCTCGGACACTGAGAGCCCTGATGATCCGACACAAGGTTGTATAAAACTGGTCTCTTGGAATATAGCTGGCCTAAAAAACAAGTTGGGCTCCCCAGATTGGACTGTGTTTATGAATAAATTTGACATTTGCCTAATGCAGGAGACCTGGGCATTGGATAATAGTAGAAGCCCAAATTTTGCTACCTATAATATCCTCGCAACATCACTAGGTAAAGGCCGCTCGTCTGGGGGATTATCGATATGGGTAGCCACACATTTGGGAACCCAGGCCGTACAAATACCAACAAAATCGCTGGATTTCCAATGTGTCTTATTACAACCGCCAAATAACCCCCCAGTAGCACTAATCAATGTTTATTCGAGGCCAATCAGAAACGGTAAAGAATCAACCACACTGAATGAGCTGGCATCATTTATCTCAGGGCTAGATCCTTGTAATTCTATAGTCCTCGGCGGGGACTTTAACTGCCAGTTTGAACCATTGGGTGGGGTGGATCAGGGTGAGCAGGATGAGGTAGATGCGCTATGGCATATCCCAGACCCGGATATTTCCCCAGTCAGAGCTTGGACACCTTTGGTATTACAAGCAAAATCCTTCTGCCTTACAACGTCTCTGCGGGCGTGTAATGGGAGAATGGACTCTGACCGCCCAGCAGTAGGAACGTTTAACCGGACAGACAGGGTTTCCATCATTGACTATATAATGATTGAAGCTAAAAATTGGAGCAAGATAAAGAACTTTAAAGTTGAAAAAAGGCAGGATAGTGACCACAATGCTCTGACTTTAATTCTGAAGCCAGGGTCCTTCGGGTTAAAAAACCCTGAGACTACACTAAACGTGGCAATTCCTCCTCTTGTACTATCTAACAACCGTAGAAGGGTGAAATGGCCTCGTCTGGCAACATCACCTTTACAACTTGCGAAAATTTATCAAACCGCGATACCCTGGATAACTCGGATGGCTGCTGAAACTGGGCCTACGCAGGTAGTGGAAATACATAAACAGCTAGTACTGGAACTGGGGGATGTTTTTTACCCAATAGCTAGAGCAAAGAGGTATGTGCCCAAAGCGTTTCCCTGGTTTAATACTAGGTGCAGGGAACTAAAAAAGAACCTTCTCGCAGCAATTAAATCAAAAAACAAACCCAGCACTCGAGACGCTAGACAAGCATATAAGAAGGAGCTGTCTAGGAGTAGGTTGGAATGGGAAGAAGAGAGGTGGGAAGCGCTGAGGGATGCCTTTGTAAATAAGGACGCCAAACTCTTTTGGGAGCTAGTGAGTTCTTCTGTAGGAGGCAGTGGGGAATCTTTCCTGCCAAACATTGCTCCCTCAGTATGGGAAACGCATTTTGCTGCATTGTATTCTTCTCCCTCGGTCACCCCGGAGCCACTGAATAGAGCTTGGATAATGCAACCAAAAGACCAACTCGGTGCTTCATTGGATTTAAATCCTACACATGAGCATTGTCCCCAGGAGCCGTCAGACCGTGGAAACTACTCTGGCCACCTAAGACCTAGGAAGCAGATGACTACTGGAAGTACTGAGGTTATCTCAATCAAAGAAGTAGAATCTGCTATTACCAGGCTACCCTCTAATAAAGCCCCAGGGCTAGATAAAGTGCCAGGCGATCTCTTTCGTTCGCAACCTAAAATCTGGGGACCTTATCTAGTTGTACTATTCAATGCAGTCCTGACAGGAGCCAATTTACCAGACACCTGGGCAGGTGCTGAAATTGTTCCTATTTACAAAAAAGGTTGCCCTTTAGCTCCCTCGAATTACAGGCCTATAAGTCTCTTGGATACTACACAGAAACTTATGGGCCGGATCATACTAGATAGAATACTTGAGTGGGCAGAGGAGAACAAGATATTAAGTACCTACCAGGCAGGGTTCAGAGCAGGGATCTCGACCCTGGATCAGCTCTTTAGACTACAGGTCTTGTTTTGGAAAATTGTAATTCTGGGAGGGGGTAGTCTCTACCTGGTCTTCGTAGACTTACGGGCTGCTTTTGACCTCGTGCCCAGAGAAAGCCTATGGAAGGTCCTGAAAGATCTAAACCTCCCGTCTTACCTCCTAGAAGTTCTGAAGCATTTCCATAAAGAGAACTATGCTCAGGTACGCTGCGGGAAAAACGGAGAGCTCTCAGAACGCTTTCCAGTTACCAGAGGTGTGCGTCAGGGCTGCGCCCTGGCCCCCACCCTCTTTAGCCTTTACATCAATGGTTTGGTGGGTGAGTTGGACAAGGTTAAGAATGGTGATGTTCCCCGGTTGGCATCTGGACGGGTGCCTGCACTGATGTTCGCAGACGACACCTTATTGCTGTCTCGAACCTCTACAGGCATCCAGAGGGTATTGGATGGCTTTGTAATATTCTGTGCTTCGAGGGGGCTTGAGATCAACTTAGAAAAGACAAAGTTCATGATCTTCGGCCCCCCGAAGCGCACTCGCCCCTGCCCAGTCCTAAATGGCATCCCACTGGAAAGGGTTGGGACCTTCGTCTATCTGGGTGTCACCCTGACCGAAGATTTTGGCTGGGGCCCACAGGTGGTCAAATCTGCCCTGAGGCTCACACAGATAGCGGGGGGCATAAACAAATTCCAAAGGAAAACGCTATTTAAACCAGTCTCCCCTGGTCTCGAAATTTATAAAGCCCAAGCTAGACCTGCTGCAATGTACGGTGCAGAACTCTGGGGCCATACCCGTGTATCATCCCTTTCCAAGGTCGAACATACATTTATTAGAAATTTGATAGGGCTCCCTCAGAGCACCCCGTTGATACCCCTGAGACTAGATTTAGATCTAGAGCCTATCTTTGAACTTCTGGCGAGCAGACCCCTTTTGTACTGGAGAAGGCTGTGGACAGCGCCAGAGCTCGGCGATTACAGAGCTGAGTTTCTTGCAATTTGGGATCAGCTGAAGAGTAGAAACATACCTTGGCTATCCCATATAAAGGCCACATTATACCAGATTGGCCTCCCCCAACTTTGGGAGACCCCAGAGCAAGGCTGTCTGGCGGTAAAAAGAACGGAGTTGTTAGCTATAATTAGACAGCATAATCTGGACCAACTATACCGCCTGTCATCTATGGGTAGGTTGACAACGGAATTCCTACAAGTAAAACTGACCCCCAGTAAGGAGGAGTACCTAGATTTGATCCAGCCGCCCAGAGCAAAGAAGCTATATACCCAATTAAGGTACGGCTGTCTCCCGATTGGGGAATTGACTTGCAAGTGGATGGGAAGAGGTGTGGGGGTTTGTCCCGTCTGTAACAAAACCAAAGAAGACCTTGCCCATGTTTTATTTTTCTGCTCCGCTTACAGCAAAATACGAAAAGCCTGGCTCGTGCCATTGTGCAGAAACTTGGGATTAAAGCACTGTGTGCAAGCTTGTAGGATTTTACGCTATGACACTTCCCCCCCAATTGTGTTTTCTGTCTCCCGTTTTTTATATGGTATGTGGAGAAGAAGGTCAGCTCTGATAAATCAATCAACTACTAACTTTTAACATAAATGGAATTTTATTGTTCCCACTTTGATAACTGCTGTTTAATAACTTTTTATCCAAAATATTGAATTATTTAAGCATTTTATGTATATGTATATATTTTATCTGTGCTTTTATGGTCACCGACCGAAATAAAGCTATCAAAGTAAGTTTAAAATACCTCTGTTCTAAATGCCTCCTGTGCCTCTACCACAAAGGTAACATCCCCACCATCAGGTGTAAGGCCACGTTGAAGTAATTTTTGATCCACCTCATGCCTGATGTTCTCAGAAATATTCTGTGCCATGTTTTTTAAGAAATGAATTTACAGAGTTCAGCTATAACAGCAGGCACACTGTGCTTTCAAGCTTGAATTTACCAACAACCAATACATAGGATATGCATACGGATATTCCCTACCACAATGGACGTCTCCCGATTAAAAGGTGTGTAGGGGTCTCTGAGGAAGCAGGATTGAACTACTCAGCTGATTCATACAAAATAAGAAACCAACCAACATTAGTGGCGCCATGTCATGTAGTTTGCACTAATCAATAAGAGCTGCATGTTTGTTGATGATTTTAACTTTGGATGGTGCCATACTAATGCCATACACCCCCGCAGGATATGTTGCCCCTCTGACAAGCTAGCTCACAGTGACACTGTTAGCCCCCCTAAGCTTAGGCAGGGACCGAACAGTTCTGGAAACTACTGAAAATGACAACTCTGTTCCCTCAGGAATCGTGGTGACAGACCTGGAACTTTTCGTTCAGTCATTTGTCGTGCTCTCTTTCGCTCAGAGAAATATACTAAGAATACCAAAGGGGAGTTTTTCAATATTGATTGAACTGTAGTGATCCTTGTATAGAAGATATGTGCTGCAATGATTAAAAGACAGAAGCAATAAAAAGGTATACTGAGTATCAATACAGTGAATAAATGAAAGAGGTTGAGACAGCTTACATATGCATACATGTACAGTAATTATAACTTTCTCGCATGCTCCTACGATGCAAACCCTAACATATGTGTCTAGGGTGTGAATATATGGTCTGCCAAGAAACCCCCTTCTCAATGATCTAACCCCTTTACCTGCTGGGTAAAAATGTAGGACCCCGTCTTGGTCACAAAATGGACACCCCTCACAGAGATGTCAGTCAGCTGCTAGGTAATAGCGTCTGCATGCACGGATCCCTCAAAGTCAGCAGTAGTGTCTCCTCTTATTGCATTTGAAAACAAACAGATATATACGGAAAATAGCATCCTTGCCTCGAGCCGTGATTGTGATCATGGTGCCAATAGTTCGTACTCTCCAGCTAGCTGCATCGCCTTATGCACGTAATTATAAGCACATTCATATCATGCATGCGAAGACCTTGCACATAATTCCAAGGCAGTAGGAAAGTGTTCTCACAAAGTTCATTTGTGTCAGGAAGGTCAGTGCTTCTTAGAAACTTAACCCAAAGTGTTACAAATGGAAATGTGTGTCAAAAGTCAATGTGACAAAGGGAAGGCAACTTTAGTAAAGAACTGTGTACATGTAAATTGGCACTATTTCCTACCAGGCCTAACTGGGGTACATGACAGCAGAAAACTGAGAAGACACCCCCTTCCTACACAGACAACCAAGAACAACTTGTTCTTCAGGTCCCCCTGCAACAAAAGGGACTCTGTAGCAAAACACTGTAAAATTGTCAGGCATCTAGAGATAAGGCAGACGGCAGATTATTGTCCTATTTGTTGCCCCAAGAACAGACTCTCCAAGAGGGGCTGGGTTGGGAGCCTACAATCATAAAGGCCTTATTTCCCGGATTAACTAATTCAGAGCAACACAGCCGCACCCAAGATGAATTGCGCTATAGCCTTACCCAGGAATAGTCATCCCACAGCAAGTATAGGATTATAGATGAATCATGCAAAGAAAAAAAATCCCATGAATAAACCAGCTGCCGGCAACAAGACGGTCTACTGGTATGTATCAACTCAACTCTGGCAGCCACAATAAATTTTCTAACATGGCAATCTGATAAACTTTAACTACAGATGGACACCATGCAGGCTATAGCTTCTGTCATCACCAAGATGGCAGCAAACATAATCAAGTAGAGGCTGGCTAGAATCCCAAGGCATGGTATGCAAATGCACATTATTTGTGGACAAACATAGCTGACCACCAGAGGTGCTTTCATTCACTAGTCACCAAGCTAAAGAACATCCCGAACACCCAGAGTATTCAGGTGATGACAGTGAAGTCCACCATCTACCCTCTGAGTTTCACACCTGAGAGTAGAGCTTTTACTCGATGCATAATGAACATTCATCTACAAGAAACTATGGGCTCCACCGCAACCAGGGTAGCAGAAAACTCTAGGAGTATACCATTGTTAAGTGCAGAGGTAGCAGAAACAAGAACCCAGATTACACCCAACAATCAGCCTCCCAGCCAACCAGAGTGTGGCACCACTCAACGAAGATCCATGGGCCCTGCCTAAATCAGGACAAGAGACAACATAAGGAGCTCTGTGCGCAGGTAGCAGGAACAGGGTGCCAAAACACATCTAACACTCAACCAAACCACCCTGGGACACAGACTATGGGCACTCCATCAGAGAAACACAGCAAAGACAAGCCTTTATCATGAAGGGCCAATAAGAGTATGAAAACGTGTGCTAAGAACCTGAAGTAAAATCAGTGCCGCCTCTCGGTTGAATGCTTTAAACATCCCGGAACTCAGCCAGAGGATGCCTCAACAAGGAAGGTACAAGGAAGGACCCCTGAGAGACATAGGCTCAATTCTCTCAATCTACTGTAATCACCATTCAAAAGCTGTTACAAATTTTCCAAACCAAACTTGTAGGAAACTCATCCACCTATTTTAATCAAATTATTCATATATTAATCAATGCAAAAAAGAGAATTCTTTTTTTATACATATACATATGATACCCCAAATTCAAAAGACATAAAAGTTAATTCTATTAAAAACACAATCCTCTAAAATTACAAGAATTACGTACCACGGTTGAGGCGAAACTTTAGGGGACGCGTTGTTTGTCAGAATAAAGAGCCACAAATGAAATACCCTATTGTTCAAAACCCACAGGACAATTTTGAAACCCGCGACTGGGATAAGAAACGCAATCAAAAATGGTTGTTTTGTTAATAGACCAGAGGACTTGGATTAATGTCCGGCGTGCTTGTATTTGAGGGGCTGTGGTCAAGGAAACATATGCAATCTCCCAAACCAGAACCTCCATTGACAAGGAATACTCGGAATATCTCAAATTTAAAAAACACACAAAGACCTAATCGCCATTTAACCTCAACTATTAGTTGAAGTGACTTGAATTCCAATACTGAGTGCAGTGGCACCGGTTGATACAAAACTGATATCTGTTCATTGTTTTTAATATAAGAGGAGAAAGAATGTTAATGTCCTGAAGAAGTTGATCCTATTGCAAATGTGCCACTGAAACGCGTTGACACCCATAATATAGGTGGTGTTAAATTTGGCAAGAGTCAGCATCAAATCACAGACAGGTAATTTAAACCCATGCTCTATGCTGTCTACATGTATAACCAAAGTAATACATAGAAAGACATAGTGTATTGTCTCTGTGGAGTCTCCCTTTTTTAATTGTACTTTTAGACGATTGTCTTTTTAATAGAATACATTTTTATGTCTTTTGAATTTGGGGTATCAAATAAAATATATGAATAATTTGATTAAAGTAAGTGGTTGATTTATAAGTGCCTTAATCATTAAGTGTGGCTTTGTATGGTATAAAAGTTGAGGTTTTAGTATGAGTTGGTAAAATTGGATCTCATTCAAAGGGAACCTTCTTGTTTTAACTTGATAGTTACTGGGTGCTCCATCCCTTTGGATTAAAAGAGCCCCCTCTCCTTGAGTTCAAGGAAACTCTTCCACGCCAGAAGCAGCTGATGGAATTAATCCATCAGGAGCTCCAGGGATCTTGCAAAATAACTTTAAAGGATTCGAAGTAAAGACATAGAAGCAGCTGTGGAATCAAATCTCCAGATGCCCCGGGAGGACGGCCTGAAGGTTCACTGAGCACAGCTCAAAACCACAAATCTCTCGCCTGTTTCTACTGAAACAGAGCATGCCAGACACCTCCCACAAATCCTCCTTTCAGGGGGATCACCATTCATGATGCTCAATGGGATCAACCACTGCAAGGTAGCCTTGAGACACCTATAAACAAAAGCTCATTCAGGTCTAGCGCCACCGCCACATGATCACTAAAGACTAACGTCATGGTATTTACTCCTGAATATACTTTGCATGGAAACATGGATACCTTAAACAGGGCAAACATTCTGCAAATACTGAGACATGTTCCAACCACAGCTCACTACACCTCTGAAGACTTGAAACACACCCAGTTCAAGACACTTGCCATCCACACAACCAGTGATCCTAATGAATCTACCCTGTCAACATGGATAGATAGCATTCTCACCCAAAGGATCCTGGTGGGGAAGTCCAGATTTGCTAGCTAGGAATTTTTGGTACATGACCTCCAAATAGAAATGTATCCACGCATGTTGGTGGGAACTGCCAGCTCTCTGACACTTCATTGGCAGGAGAAGGGTATTCTTTGAGGAACATCGCATGCAAAGACTTCCAATCAACTCTGAAAATACAGTGTTCCTTTGATTCTAGTAATCTAATGACAACTCACAGAATTATATCAGATACATCAGATCTGACACTGTCATGCAAATGGAGTTGGTTAGCACCCACTCTGGCAGTGAGGAATTATAATCACTCCTAGCCCTCCCTCCTTACAAAACAAGGTTGAGCCTCAGAATCAAGCCTCTATAAAGCCACTCACAGTAAGTATCTGAATGCCGCATGGACAAAGTCCACTATCTCAAACAGAGTAGCACTAGCTTTTCTTCTGAGTAGTGACCTGCTGGGCCTGCAAGAGATTTGAGCATCTGCACTACTATTAATTAGAGGCTTTACCAAAGTTCAACTCCTCTCCAAAAAGACTAATCTTTTTGGCAAACCTTCCAGAGGCATTTCAACCTATATGAATGTGACCCTAGACATAACAGTGGGAAAAATGGAACGCTCTACTGACTTGGCCATAGCGGTACATATACAAGTCATAAAGATAAGTAGAACAAATATACCTGCACTACTAATCACTTTGCACTTTCACTGCAGAGACAATTCGAGATAAAACAGGAGAACTAATGCTCATCTTGTAAAACCTAATCCACGCCAATCCCCCCACTGAGATCATCTTCAGTGGGGACTTTAACATGCGCAAGGTGGGAGAAAATGTGGTGGGCTAGGAAATGACTGGTGCAGCAGGGAACATTACAAACACAGTCCTTAACAATTAGCAGCTATACTCAGCCCAAAACTGGGCCTCCAGGGTGAACCTCCCACTATCCTTCAATAATGTATCTACATTGGATTACATGCTTCAAATGCTGGAAACTACTCACCACTACCTATTGATTGCCGCATTTGGCACTACAGCCACAGCCAGCCCAGACAATAAAAGTCTTAGGCACCCCCACGGGGGAATAAATATATAAGCTCCCAAAATGTGAAATGGAGCAAGGTTAATACTAATAACCTGGCACCTTGAAGTTAAATTAGGTACGGGGCAGCAAGCACTCCTCAAGAGCAAACACCTTTCTGCAATGGCCTAAAATATTCACAGATCTGCACAAACTACTACAAGCGGGAAAAACAACTTAACACCAGGGCACACATGCAATGGAGCGCATCCCCCACCATCAATACAGCAAGGCTGTGAAAGACAGTAATATTTGCAAAATAGGAGCCTTGAACATCTTAGCCATGGCCAAGAAGCAATATAACAGACTACTTTGGCAACACAAGCAACAACAAGTGGAAGAACAATGGCTACATGTCTTCAATCTACTCAAATACTCAAATCAGGCTGAGTTCTGGAAATACATTAACAGCCTAAAGGGACACTCCACAGATAATCGTAATAGTGTTTCAGCCATATCCTGGGTCAGCAATGTCAGGAATATGTACTGTAAACCCTTGATCGCTACAAACAGCCCTGCCTGGACGATGTCTCATAGAAGCCCGCCACAAAACTGACCATCCCTTAAAGCAGCCAATCAGCCTGATTGCAACCATATTTCATCTCTGAACATCTTGAACCATGACCAGGTTGTTAGAAAATTGAAGAGAATAAGGAGCAACTGGGCCACGGGACCAAAAGGAGGACTATGATTTCTGGCCATCCTTGCTTGCCCCACTATACCAACACTGCTTTACAACTGCACCCTTCCAAACTCTTGGCGTGGATCAATTTTACACTCAGGAGAGTTGCCCAGCTGCATTGAGCAGTGACCCCCACAGTTTGTTGTGCCAGGCGCTGATGATTTGCCTCCAAGTTGTTTGACGAGGGAGGGCATCCCGCTTCTTGTGATGCGGAGCCACTGTCGGTAGGCGAGGCCTGCCCTGGTGGGCATTGGCGAGAAGTGGGCCAGGGCTGAATCGCCCATGCGTCTGCTGCCTGAGGCTGCCGGAGATTGCCAGAGGGGCTGGCTACCCGAACCTACAAGATGCCGATGCAGGAGCTGTGTCCCTGAGGCCTCTGTGAGCGAGCGAGCGGCTGCTGCGGATGCAGGCGATGGCTTGCGACTGATGATGCTGGTGCTCCCTGAAGTGCATCCTGGACTGGGTGGGGGAAGCCTGCTCAGCACACAAGAGGAACCCTAGGGCCTGTGTAGTGGTGAAGGAGACAGTGAGCCCGGGGCCTGTAGCTTGAAGCAGATTAGGAGTGCCTGCAACGGGGGGCGTGGCTTGGCGCCCAACGGCAATGGCGGCGTTTCTGTGAGGCTCCCGGCTCGAGGCGGAGGAAGCACGTCTTTCTGTCCTTCGGCGCTGCACATTATCGGAGTGCGGCCGTGCGAAATGCTCCGCAAGGCAATGGAGGCATTTCTGTGACTTCGCACGGCGCCCTCGGTCTACTTCTCTCAGGTAATGCGGAGAGGCGAGGTCATACCGCCGCCATTTCACGGCTTGGACTGTCACCGCGTAGGACCCATATAAACGCGCGCTAGGCGGGAAGATCCTCACGCTTGCTCCCCTGCCAACACACACCTGCTCATGCATTCATGGCTACATGTTATGATTTCCTGACATCTATTTAACGTGTTCTGAAGTGGGTTAGTGACTTAGAATCAGCGGAGCATCTTTTTACGGCCACCATTTTGAGGATCTGTTCATCTCCTCAGGAACTGCGCTAGGAAACCACCAAACATCAGCTGTTTTGCTTGTCACATAAGAGAGTTCTTGATGGTTATTCTTCGCATTTGGAAAGCTCATGTCTCAGCTTTACCTCACCTTCATTTAATGACTGAGTCCTTGTGAGGGAAATTATCACTTCATGTTTCAGGAATAATTTTTTGGCATTATCAAAGGGAGCACTTTTTCCGTTTGGCCATTTTGCAAGGTTTTTCAAGACTTATCAGGCCCAAGTGGTCGTGTTTCTGAATTCACTACTCGACCCCGCGCGCAAGGAGGTTCCTATATTTCGAATTGTTGACTGACCCGGCTGTCCTCGTTTGATGCTGGCCCCTGCTCGGGTCTCACTCAACTATAACTTAATGAGGCGTATGAACAGATCTTCCCCCGTCAGCTCGAAACCCAAGCGGACTTACATCAAGAACTCTCAGATTTTCTCCGAATTCTCTAAGTTGCACAATCCGGAGGCTCCTGAGGCAGAGCAGAGTGTTACAGAAATGGAGCCTACGCAGGCACCACCCGGGAAGGTGAATATGAAGCGTCTCAAAAAAGATCCGCCCACCCCTCCTAAACCACCTTCCCCAGTCTCCATGGAACTACTTTTACAGGAAATAAGAGCGCTCAGACCGTTTATTGAGGACACTAACACCAAATTACAAATCCTGTCTGATAAATGGTCGCAGCTGGATGTTAGGGTCTCAACCGTTGAACAAAGCGTTTCTTCAATTCAGGATACTACTAAACAAGTTTTTTCTTTACAATCCCAGGTATCTGCCCTGCAAAAACAGACCGAGGATTTAGAAAATCGGAATAGACGCAATAACCTTCGGATTTACAATTTGGCGGAAGGACTTGAAGGTGCCGATCCAGTTGCTTTCTTTAAGTCCTTTATTCCTAAGGTACTCCATCTTCCAGATGACACAGTCCTCAATGTACAACGGGCTCACAGACTGGGGAGGATCACGGCTACCTCGCCTTCTCCGCAGAGGCCGAGGGGAGTCATTCTGTACTTCCTGGAATATACAGATTTACTTAAGGTCTTGTCTGCAGCCAAGTCTCTTCAAAAAATTTCTTGGTCTGGTGCTACACTATTTTTCGCTCAGGACTACTCCAGAGCCACTGCGGCGCACCGCAAAGCCTTCCTGGATATGAGGCCTGCTCTCCGCTCTATGGGTGCTCGATATGACTTGTTCCATCCTTGTTTGTTTAAAGTAACCTACAATAATAAGACCACTTCATATGAAGATCCCATTCGCTTACAGAGCTTCATCAACGCTCATCATACGGATCCTATGGACTTTGTGGGGCCATCCTCTTCGCATGGTTCTTGACTCTTCCTATCATCTCACTCAATGTGTCACTCTCCTACTTAGATTGCACTTGATGTCATTTTATATTCTTACATATTAACTTCTTACTTTTCATTTGTTGTATTAGAGTTGCTACCATTGGTTTAGTAATCTGTGCTGTTCTTGTTTTGTCCTTAGTGTTTGGATTAGAGCTCATCTAACCACGGTAATGTTTCTATTTTTGCAGTTGAATTCATGGTTGACGTGCCCTCTATGCCCTCCAGCTTGGTCCTCATTGGATGTGTCGTCTATTGCCCTGTGTGGCTCCACCTTCCCCCATCCTTATCTCTCATTGTTGTAGGTATGTCACTTGTTTTGTTTTTTGTTTGCGTATTTGATGGTTTTTCCCTGTATCCCTCCCTTCTTCCTCTTCTTTTGTTCGTATTCTTGTTCACATGTTTATATTATAGTATGCTATCTTCGATTGAATTTTTTGCTTATGTAAGAGTTACATTCCTTATTCTCCCTGATGCACCTGTTCTTCAGTTTCTCACTTATCCTCTTTTTCTCTTCTTCTCTAGCATATCCACACTGGTTCTCCCTTTCTCCTTCTTTCTTCATGTCTTTCCTACGACACATGGGCTTTTTATTTTTTGGTCATGTTTTTTAACATTTTTTGTAAATAGATTATTGTTATGTCCTTGAATATCTTGTCATGGAATGTGAAGGGTATTAATTCCCCGATCAAGCGTCAAAGAATTTTGTCACACCTAGTCAAACTGAATGTTGATATTGCATTCCTCCAAGAAACGCACTTAAATGATGTAGAGTCAGCTAAGCTCAAGCGTGGATGGGTGGGTGAACTCTTTTACTCACAGGGTGATGGCAAGCGGAATGGTGTAGCAATCCTTTGTCGCAAGTCTTTGCCATTTCAGGTTCTTACCCAAGAATCGGATGTTTCGGGTCGTTGGGTCTATGCCAAGCTATCACTCAGAGGTGTTCCAATTTCCCTTCTTAATGTTTATGGCCCAACTACGGGCGAGCCCTCCTTTTGGGCTGATTTTTCTCCACTCCTAACTAAATTTATGGATCACAACTTTATTTTGGCGGGGGATTGTAATCAACCTCTGGATCCCTTTATTGATAGGAAATCCTTGGCCCCCTATATTCCCAACAAGCCCCATAAGCTATTTAGCCATGCTATCTCACAGCATAAATTGGTGGACTCCTGGCGCCTTTGCAATCCCAAACTGTGGGAGTACACTTTCTACTCCCCCTGTCATCGCTCCCAGTCAAGACTTGATTATGTTTTTGTCTCCCATAACCTTGCTCAATCACTATCACATTCAGAGATAGGCCCGATATTACTTTCGGATCACGCTCCCGTCCTTACGAGTGTTGATGTGTTCCCTAAGGTTAATGGTCCCAGAAGATGGAGATTTAATAACTCGCTCCTAACTGATCCCAAGTTTACGGCTAATTTTACTTCCTTTTTTGATGAATTTTTTATGATTAACGATCACGCCGATATCCCGGAGCACACTATCTGGGATGCTTTTAAAGCGGCTGCACGTGACTTTATTATCAGTTACGTTGCGAAGAAACGTAGGGCTGCCAGATGGTCCACCAAACAGCTCCTTTTAGATATTAAGAAGTTGGAACACACATATTTTACCTCCCACTCTGAGGATAGCTTGACAGCCCTTGTTGCTGCAAAACTGAAATTTAATGAGAAATCTACGGAGGACGCTTCCCTATACTTGTTAAAATCTACTGCCAAATTTTATGGGGGTAGGAATAAAGCAGGGAAACTCCTAGCTAACTATTTAAAGATTAAGCACAATAAGTTAAATATTGAATCTGTATACGACTCGAATGATACACTGAAGCATAAAGATGTTGATATTCTGGCTGCGTTCTCTCATTTTTATGACACATTGTACGCATCTGAAACTCAACCCTCTCCCAACTCCCTTGCTCATTTTTTCTCCACCATCCACACGCCACCCACTTTTCCTCTTGACCTCTCCTCCTTAGAATCTGACATTACACAAAAGGAACTGCTCGATGCTTTGCAACACCTTAAACTTAATAAGGCTCCTGGCCCCGACGGTTTTACCGTTGAATTTTATCTTCATTTCTCTAAGTTGTTGCTCCCACGCTTGCACTCCGTTCTTCATACTTTTATTGCTCAAGGCGCTTCCTCAGGGACGTTCTCAGATGCTCATATCTGTTTAATACCTAAACCTGGGAAATATGTACAATATTGCAAAAACTACAGGCCCATATCCTTAGTTAATATTGACTATAAACTTTTTGCTAAAGCATTGGCGGTCCGACTGGACCACTTACTTCCTGATCTTCTCGGTGAGGAGCAATCCGGGTTTGTTAAGGGCCGACATATTGCGGATAACACCAGACTTTTATTTAATATTCTATCAAAGTCTTCCCGCTGTCCACACTCACTTGCAGCGATTGCCCTTGACGCCGAGAAGGCGTTTGACCGAGTTGAGTGGCGATATCTTTTTCACACCCTTACTTGGTTTGGTTTTGGCCCTAAATTTATTTCTTTAGTTTCCCTGCTATACTCGCACCCTAGAGCCGCAGTAGTTGCCAATGGCCAAATTTCTTCTTATTTCAGTCTGGGTAGAGGCGTTCGTCAGGGTTGCCCTCTTTCCCCCTTTCTTTTCAACCTCGCTTTAGAACCCTTTTTAGCTAGAATACGTCAAAACCCCGCTATCCATGGCTTTCAGGTTGCGGACCTTCATCTTAAACTCGCTGCTTATGCAGACGATATCTTACTTTTTCTTTCTAATCCCACGGAATCTGTCCCTGCTTTTCTGGATGAAGTTCGAAATTATTCATCCCTCTCTGAGTATAAACTTAACCATGATAAATGTGAGATCCTGCCCTTGACCAAATTCACTTTCAAGCAAGACTTTTGTGAATCTCAATTTGCTTGGTGCCCCACTCACATTAAATATCTGGGTTTATATATCACCCCCTCTATCCCTGACACTGTTTCTCTATGTTTGTCTAAATGCACACAAAAAATTGCGGACCTCACTGCAAGGTGGCACCCCCTATACCTCTCCTGGTGGGGCCGTCTTGATACCATTAAAATGATGATTTCTCCCATCATTCTTTATACGCTATCCAATATTCCGGTCTCTATTCCAATGAAGTTCTTTAAAAAGATTAACTCAACATTATCTTCATTTCTGTGGAGCTCTAAAAAATCCAGAATGTCTCTTGCTAGACTTATTCGTCCCGCTTCTGAGGGTGGTGTTAACTTCCCTGATTTTCCTGCATATCAAAGGGCCTTTCTGCTACGTCAAGCCTCCCTCTGGTTACAAGATACTACTGCTCCTTGCCCTTTGTGGATTAAGGTTGAGCGTACTCTTCTTTCTCCATTTTCTCTTACAGAATATCTTGCTTTTTCTCGTAAACCTTCTTTGACTCCCACCCCTATTCACAAATATACCCTTAAGCTCTTACTATCTGATGCTCCTGGCCCTCCTATGACTGTTGCCGATTTCCTCTCCTCCACCATTTGGCATAATAAATATCTTCTAATTGGTAATAAACCCTTCTACTGGAAATCATGGCGATCCCGAGGTTTGATATGGATTTCGCAACTCTTCTCTGATTCCATCTTTTTCTCTTTTTCTGATCTTAGTTCTTCCTTTGGCTTACCTCTCTCTTTTGTCCCTAAATACTTATTACTTAAAAATACCGTTCTAGAGGTTTATAAGAGGCTCTTGGGCTCTTCTTCTCCTGCCCTTGTTCAACAATCCCCCGCTTTCCAACTTCACTCTCTCCTACGTATGGCTCCAAAAGCATCCCTTATTTATAAATACCTTCACTCACACCAATCTCTCAGACCTAAATCCAAAGTTGAGATTCAATGGGAGACTGATTTTGAAACAGACTGGCCGATATCTCTTTGGGATAAGATTTGGGCAAAACTCCGTAAAACTTCCAGAGCAGCCTCCTTGACACAATCCTTATTTTTTATTTATAACAGACTACTTCACACCCCTTCTACACTACACAAACGCTTTCCTACTACCCCGGACACATGCTGGTCATGTGGCTTCCCCAATGCTACCTTATTTCATATGATATTTCTCTGTAAATGTGTGCATGACTTTTGGTTACAGGTGTGGGCTCAAATTAATGTTATTTTTCATGCACGCATTCCTTTTTCTCCCACTCATCTTTTTTTGGGTAGTCTGTCTCCAGGCTGGGATAATGCAGATATGTGTGTTCGCATTGTAGATCTGTTATTAGCTGTAGCCTTTCAGCAGATTACTGTTAATTGGAAAAATGCATCTAATATTTCTCTCAAAGGGTGGTGGTACAATGTTTGCCATAATCATAGACTTGATAATGCTTTTGTTTTTCCTGTTCAATTAGCAACTAAACGAGCAGAATTATGGCTCCCCATTACATTGTATTTAGATGAATGTGCTGCCCGTCCATCCCGTCCAACGCCTGCTCAACAAGAGGTTTCTAAACCCCCATGATACCCTTTCCACATCCAAGATTTCCTAATATAATATGTTTTCTTTTCTCCTTTCTTTTTCAATGCCCATGTTCAAATTTTCAAATGTCCAAATGCTCACGATTATTGTTTTTATTGTATATTCTCTTTTGCATGCTACACTCTGTTATTCCCTTTTTTCCCTTCTTCCTTACCTTCCCTCTCCCTTCCCTTTCCTAATTGATGTTATGTATCGATTTACTCTTCTTCATTGACCAATAAAATTTTATTGAACTTAAAAAAAGGAGTGCCTGCAACACCTCTCAAGAGTAAAAGGTGAGGCCTGCTGATGCTGCGCCTACCTACTAGCGGGTTGCCGAGCTGAGACGGGTAAAAATAACGCAAAGATTGGAGAAAGATGACGGCCGTATAACTGAGGCTGAGCAATGCATCTCCACCCTTGATGACATCACCTCAACAGGCAGAGAGAGACTCCAAGGTATGGAAAAACTCCTGAAAATTATCACAGACCTGGAGGTGCGATCGTGCAGAAACAATGTGCGCGCAGTGGGTGTTCCAGAGTCCACTGCTACGGGTTGCATGGAGGAATATGTTGAGTGTTTGCTGCTGGAGCTCTTCGGCGCAGAGGTGTTTTCCAAAGTGCTGGTGGTGGAGACGGCTCATCGCTCACTCTCTGACAGACTGCCACCAGGAGCACACCCTCTCCCCATTCTGGTGAACCTACTGAACTATAAGGACCAGGACATGGTTTTGAGATGGGCAAGGGACAAGCGTGAACTTGTGGAGGAGGGGAACAATATCTCCATGCACCCGGACTTTACTATTGCTGTGCGAGAAGTGCGAAAGGAATTTGTGCCAGTCAAACACAAGTTCCTGCAAGCTTATATATCATACTCTATGCTATATCCTGCTCGTCTCCGTGTCCCACATCATGGGAAAATACACATATTCAATACCCCACAGCAAACTCAAGACTTCCTAAAAACCTTAGGACAGCGGCCTCCCACCACCCGGAATGACAATCCTGATTTCAGAATGCCACCTCCGGCACTAGAAGAGGAATAAAGGAGCTGTTTGCGCAGATCACGACGCCATACTTACTTACTGGGATTACAGAACTAACTCAGTGCATGCCTGTCAGGGCTGCAACCTTCACTCCACTGAAACACTCATAGATGCCTCCCGATTGGATTCACGTAGATGCTGCTGCTAAGGCCAGGTAGATGGCCACCTAACACTGACTACCGGGCCCCCTCGCACCAGCGAGGTGCAATGCCAGGCTCTCAGGTGCATATCCCTAGTGGGAATTCCCTGGAAAATGCAATGGTTTGCCTTGGATCTCCCTCCATCCCATCTCTTTCTTTCCTACTGAGGTCTATCTTGTTAGCTCCTTGTTGATACAGTTCTATTTTCACGTCCTTCTTCTTCCTCTGTCCCTAACCCTTTATATCCTTTTTTAAAGCTCTTCTTTGGGTATACACCACTTTTGACTGATCGTTGGGATTCTGGGTGGGTTGATGTTTGCCTGCGGGATTGGACCATGGGTGTGGGTGGGGGGACAAGGGGACTCTTTTGTTGTATACAGCAGCATTGCACACCGCAGTCCTGTTTCTGCTCAGAATGGGCTGGGCACCGACAATCACCTAAGATCTAGCCATAGTTCTTGCAGTCTAGAGGGTACAGTCGGATCAGTTGATGCACCTAAACTGAATACAGACCTTACCTATAACTTCCTGACATGGAACGTAAGAGGTCTTCGAAACCCCCCAAGTGCAGGCAAATCCTTAGTTACCTTGATAGGCACCACGTGCAAGTGGCAATTCTAGAAGAAACAAACCTAGACCCTAACACAACACCCAATTTCGGGAGGAAACTGGCTACACACAGATGCACTTCGTCCTATTCGACATACGCAAGTTGCACAGCTATCCTAATCAAAGCTAGCGTAAAATACTGCCTATTGGTGCACATCAAGATGCACAGGGCAGATACAGTATGCTGTGGGGCAGGCTGGCGGATCACTCTGTTACGTTAGTAAACTGTTAGGCACAAAACATTGATGATGCTACTTTTTTTGACAAACTCTGGGGGCACATTCTAGATATCGGCTCCACCTACCTCATATGGGGAGGTGACTTCAATGTAGTACTAAACCCCAAGATTGATCGCTCACATGCAATCCCCTCTCCGCTTTCAAAAGCCAACAAGCACCTCAACGCAGATCATCAGCTATTTGAAGCTTGGAGGTCCCTTCACCCCACACAAAGAGAGGGCACATTCTACTCTAGTGTTCATTCCAGCTGGTCCTGTATTGATTTCTGGTTGCTTTCGAAAGGCCTGAATACATGGCTTCGAGACGCATCACATCTGACGCGCACTTTCTCGGAGCACTCCCCTGTATTGTGACATTGTCTCTCCCAGGCCAGGTATCACTGTATCGCTCCTGGAGGCTTCAACCCACTGTACTATTAGATGACTGCTTCCGCAATGAAATTCGCCAGGAAATTCTTGAGTTTTTACCCTGAAATATTGATAGTGTCCCATTGCTGGCTTATGTTTGGGAAAGTTTAAGGTCACTATTAGGGCCTCTGTATAGCAAAGGGGCGGGGGATCTTGCGGGACATCAGAGGGACTTTGCGCAGATTGGAAAATGACATTAAAAGAGCGGAGGACTCTGTGGTTGGTAACCCGACCCCTCTGCAGAACTACTAATAGAATACGCTCTAAATATCACCATGCCCAGGCATATGGGGAGGGTGAAAGTCCTGGCAAGTCCTTAGCCGAAGTAACTTGCACCCATAGATATGTCAATCAGGTGCTTGAAATAGTAGACGAGGACAGCAATAGGCATACTGACTCACGTAAGATCCTCAGTACATTTGCTGATTACTGTGAACAGCTATACAGCACACATAGAGAGCCCTCCTGACATGGCTTCTTACCTGGAAGACACAGCCCTCTGCTAGATAGGCAACTCCCGTAGAGAGTTTCTGGCAGACAATATTAAGGAAGATGAGATACAGGCTGCCATAACGAACCTGCGCTCTGGCAAGGCCCCGACCCCAGATGGTATGACTGCCGACTATTATAAATGCTACACTGACCAACTAACCCCTATTCTTAAACAAATCTACGAGGAGCAAGGGAGAATGGCGCACTCACTATGACGATGCGGCAAGCCATGATAATGTCCCTGCTCAAACCAGCCTAAGACGCCACCACATGCAAGGCCTATAGACTGCTGTAACTGATTAATTGTGACACTAAGATATTGGCTAAGGTTTTAGCTAACGGGCTAACACTGCTCATGGAGGTGCGCTTCGGAGGTAAAATACTTAGGTGTGATGATAACCCGAGATATAGAGGAAACACTCCAGGCAAACTACAGTGCAGCCATTGAAGCGCTCACAAACTGGATAGCCCGCTGGATTGCATTGCCGCTATCTTTAGCATGCAGAATCTCTTTAATCCTACCCAAACTATTATATCTATTCCTTATCATATCCTACCATCCCGGCCGTCCCTTCTTATGCACACTACGGTTGCTGCTAATTAAACTGGCATGGGGCGGTAGGCAGCCCCGGTTAAGCTGGCAGATTCTGACACAATCATTCTCCTGAGGCGGCTTCGAAGCACCTGATATGGAACTATACTTCGTATCTGCCCAAGCCAATTATGCAATATAATGGCTCCATCCACCACTATTCGTGGCGCATCTGGCCATCGAACAAGGGTATATGGATCCCACACCTATGACCTCCTTCCTAGGAACGAGGGTCCCCGGAGAGGGGATTGCCCACCAAACAGGGACCTGCCCCAACCTAGCATGGGAACAGCTCAAGATGGCGCTTAAACCTGTGTACTCTTCGCTCCTGCCTCTCCCATATCATCCCCTTGTACCAGTCACCCATGAGACTGCATGCCGGTGATGCTCCGAAAAAGAGGCGTGAGCACTTGGGGGGACCTCTACCATGGGGTCCCTCCACTCCTGAGTGGCGAAATGTCACACTGCTAGAGGTTTTCTTATGTCTCAGACTTAGGCATGAGGTCAGGGCTAACATCCCTCGTTTCCCTTAAAAACCTCCAACGCTAGTCACTCCGCATACCATGCAGAAAATGGCGGGGTCAGCACATGCTGTATCCAGACTTTATTGCACTGCACTGCTAGTCAGTCCGCAGGCACAAAATGACACCAGGGAGGCATGGGACCATGACATAGATGAGCCGTTGACAGATAAACAGTGGGTGTACTGCTGTACACAGTCAGGTGCCATCACAGCAAGCAGTCATTTGTAGATTATACATTTTAAGTTTTTCCATAGAGTTTATTACATTATTACATTTATTACCAGTGCGCCTATGCAAATACAAATTGAGACATGATGACCGTTGCAACAGGTGCCGGCAGGAGGGAGCAGGGTTTTTACTCCTAGCATGACAATGTGGGGGGGTACATAGCTACTGGCAGGAGGTGATAACAGCTCTATCTACAATGGTTGATTGCCCTATCCCTCTGTCACCGGTGCTTGCACTGCTCGGATACATGGCGGACTTAATAAAACCACATAAGACGCTTGTTGCAGTAGGTCTATTACTGGTGAAGTGAAAAGTTGCCTGCAGATGGGTCAGAGGGTGTGCCCCTAAGTTTAAGGACTGGCTCTCAGATATTAAATACTGTAAAGAGCAGCTGTGACCCACGCAGAGCTCCTACCAGCCTCGTCGCACCCCAGGGATATCTGTGAACCCCTATTAGCGTATCTGCGCTAGAACTCAGATTGACAGATTACATGTACCCGTTCAGATGGCTAAGATCAGTATCACAATTAATGTTTTCCATGTTAAGGTACAAATAAGGTCTAAGTTAATAGTATGCTAGTGGTAGTTATATATTGTGCAATAATGAAAACGCCTCATGCATCCATTATGTTGTGAATGTGCTGGGTAGGCATCAGACGCTGCATGTAAATTTTATGATCCGCTGTAGATACCACTCTAGAATGGAATTGAGATGTCTGTATGCCCATTGAGTGTGCCCTGCTCTTTTTGGTTTGTGTTACTGCTGTATGTTATTGAAAAAGCTCAACAAAAAAACAGGTGTTTATGAATTTCAAATGGGGGATCAATCATGTACAGCTGACTGTGCTCTTATATATTGTGCCATTCATTGTTTGTGTGAGATTTATTTTGTAATGATTTTAATTATTAGAACAATTTATTTATTTTATTTCTTTTAAAAGTTTTATATAGCGCTGGCTAGACCCGGAGGTATCAGAGCGCTTTACATAAGGTTCCACCGATATTATAAAATTACTTCAGTTACACGTTACATCAGTTAATAGAAAAACATTTCAAGAGTGTAGAAGACTAAATAAATGGAGTTTAGAAGGGTAAGGGGGTGGGGTAAAGGGGTAGGAGTTAGATGGAATGGAGAGACAAAGGAGGGTCTGCCCACAGTCTGGCTATTTAGCTATCAGGTAGCTCCACCGGGCATCAGACAAACAGCTAGGTCTCAGCAGGAAAACAATAAAAGAGCAAAAGCAGCGTCGGGGAAGAAACAAGACAAATGTCAGAAGTCCGGCTGGGTAGGTGACGGCCATGGCGGTGTGCCGGAGCCAATCTCCTCTATAGCTGTCGGTGCAGCTCCACCGGGAATCAGCCATGTATGCGTTTCGGGTTCCACCATAATAGAGAGAGGAACAGGAGGTGATCCAAAGTCAAGACTCGAGAGGGGTAGGGGGTAGGGAGAAAGGGGAGGAGGGAAGTAAGGTCAGGAGAGAAATCGGTCCTGGTGTTACTGGGGAGAGCCTTCAGCTACGTTCTCCAGCTGGCCACTGGGACAAAGATGGTGAGAGGATAGGTGATAAGTCCACAACCCATCTCCTCTTTAGCTAAACAGGTAGCTCCACGGGACATTGGTCAGCTAGCTAGGTCTCAACGGTCAGGAGGAAGATTCAATAATTTATGTCACGATGGGAGAGCCAGGTGGGGGAGGATGGTGGGGGAGCACCCCTAGCCTCGCTGGTGTGCACTCGATGAGCCGGTCCATGGAGTCCGGAGTTGGTGGAGGGGCTTCCCTTTTAACTGCAGTCCGGTGGAGTGAGAAGGGGGTGGGTGGAGAAAGGGCTTCAAGAGTGGGGAATAGTAGGTAGAAGCCTAATTAAATGTATTACTTACTTACCTTCTTGGTATCAAGGTAGAGGGTCGCATGCTCATCCAGCTCTTGTCTCTCACAACAGAGCAGAAGTAACAAAGTCCATAGATGGTTCCTTTCCATTGGATTTATGTGAAATATTTTGCAAAAATGTTGATGTCATAATCCAGCAGTGAGATAGATCTATAATTCATACAACGTAGGCTGCCTTTCCCTAGTTGTGGAGTTATTTTTACATATGTTGTTGAATTCCGGGAGAAGATTCCTTGTGTCTCTCATCTCCTGAAAGACATTACTCAGTAGGGGAATTGTAATTGAAGAATTAATTTTATAGAAATCAATGGATAACTCATCACCACCAGGTGTCTTTTTGGTGGACAATGATTTAATTGCCTCAGCTATTTCTATTTCAGGGATGTCATTATCCCGGAGATCTTGTGGCAGACAACATAGCAACTTAGAAAAAAAGAAGGCAACCTGTAATGTTACAGATGACGTGAATGATTGATTGAGCCTCCTTTTGTTTGAGATATACGGCTAACAGTCTTCCCAATTTTTAACAGTGCTCATCATTATTCCTCTTGATTCAAACTAAAACCATCTCTGCTACATTTGGAAAAATTGAGTTCAGCTCAAATGTCTTATTCCTAAATATTAATATTAAGTTACTCTCTGTCAGATGGTCTTGGTAAATAGTTTGGGGTTTTCCTACCTGATCTACACGGTTAGATCTTTTCTCTGTGGCCATCTTATAAGCCAGAGCTGCATCTAGTATCATAGTACATCATATATATGACTTTCCTGCTGCTGATAGAATGATTCTTTAAACAACTTCTGCAGTTTCTTTTTTTCCCTGGGAGTTTGCATCTCAGAGAATTCATTCTCCAGGTTTTGATATTGAGACTTCAAGTTGTAAATCTAAGGACAGCCGCTGCAGGTAAGAGCCGTGGGGCCGGGTGGGAAGGGTTTCAAAACACGACGTGGGGAAATTAAATAATTAATACATTTTCCCTTGTGGTTGTTTCTCGAACCACCCCCCACCTGGCCCCACCGCTCTTCTCTGCAGCGGCCGCGGATGTCAAGGGATATGTGTACAGGTTCATGCAATGATATACTTTATATGTCTATCTCACATCAGACACCTTAGGTAGGACACATCTGTTGAACAAGAAAAAAGGTATGTTCCCTAGAAACAAGGTGGAAAAGTCGACATTGGTCCAAGAGTGTGTGGTTATCCATTGCGTCTTTACGAAAGGGGCTAGTCTTTAGCACTATGGGTATATAGACTTTCAATTTTAGCTCTTCTGAATCCCCTGTCAGGTTCCAGTCCCTGCCCATAATGAACTTGGAGTAACCAAATTCTCCAAGTAGCCTACTCAAGTTGGCCATAAATTCTCCTTTAACACCTTCTGGGGCAGAAGCAGAGCTAATGAATAGAACGGTGTTCTCTGCTGTTAGTTTTGCAAACACATATCAAACTGATGTATCCATCCATATTTTATGAAGGCTCACCACCAGTATTTTGTGGATCTTGATATCCTCTTTCTATAAGTCATCACATGTTGATAGGAAGTCTTGGTCTGCAATTCTGGTTCAGATGAAAAGATCACTTACCCAACATAGTCCCTTTTCAATTTGCAGCTTCCCTTTTGGAAAGGTGAGTCTCCTGAATTTACACAATGTCAGGCTTCTTAGTCACAAACTACGACAAAACGTTCTTCTGTTTGAAATAAATTGAAAGTCATTAACATTGAGTGACCATATGGTAATATTCTGGTGTTGATATGCAGGCATTTTTTAAGAATGTGTCTCAAACTCCATAGTTTTAAGGTAACTAATCCCAACTTTTCATAAATGTTGCTCAGAAGTTCTTCAAGCTTGAAATTGATAGTGTATTTTTTCCCTGTGATGATATGGAGAATCCTGTGGTAACTTCTATCTTCAAGGTTTGTCACGATATAGATATACTAAAAGGAAAAAAGGGAAATAACAATGTGGAAACAGTGAAGATCCTATATAGGGAGGTTCTATATAAGCTTTGAGTGGGTAACTATTTCTTTCTCAACCAATTGCATACTCTTGAAAGTCTACAAAGACAATGTAATGTATAATTTAGTGAAAGGGTCTAGGTTGCTAAGGGATGAGACCTCATAAGAAGCTCATCTCGCCAAGTCCAGGATCATTATTGAATTTGAGGGAGGCTAGATTTAGCTCTGTCCTTCTGATACACTCCCTTCTTCATGTTATCACTATCTCTCTATCTGTGACGATAATGATTTGGGCCTGATTGCTGAGGTTCCTCATCTGCTGTAGATTTGATGTTATTTAAGTGGAGGTCTCTATGCTTGGTCAGTTTGGTTGCCATGGGGGATCCATCCATGTAATGCAACATTCTCTCCAGTTCTTCAGGACCACAGAGTTTCTTTGGTTTTCCATTGATGTTTGCTATCATTTTAGCCAGCTCCAACAGACCGTATCTATGTCCTATTTTTTTTTAAACTTGGCCTCAAGCCAAGACATTTTTTACAAATAATTTTGGTGTCTTGGGAATAATCTGCTGCCAATGATGACGCATGTCTCCTACATTGATTGGGGCAATGTATATGCTGGCTTGAATAAACCACAGCTGTTGATGCAGCAGACAAACATTTGTTGACCTGTGTACATTTTTCAACTTAGGCCCCCTTGTATGGATGCTGTGCACCCAGGGGAATTCACTAGCTGGGAAGTATTCCATGTCTAACAGCTGTGGGAGAAACATCGAGAAAAAGAGTATCATGTCATTTCCCTCCTCCGAATCTGGGACTCCAAAAATCCTAATGTTATTATGCCTACTCCTGTCTAGGTGTCACTTTTTCTGGAGATTCCAAATATACATACCACAATCTGGTGCCTCAAACAGCCGTGTTTTTAAGGCATCTAAATGTTTGGTTTAGGTATCCATTGTGATTTCAGGCTCACTAGGTCATCCCTGATACATTTAAATCCTTTATTTGTTTCTGCAGTGGATGGCTCTAACGCATTAACTGAGGTTTTCATGTTCATCAGCTTCCTCATTATGGCCTCATGAGATATATTGTCATTGTTGTAGAATCCTGTGGTGCTTATTTCTTTCAATTAAGTGTCTCTAAAGAGGCATTTGCCTTGAGGGTTGTATTTTGAGACATGAGGCCTATGGGGATGAGGCATAAAGACAAGGCTTTTTGTCAGTCAGCACCTGGCAATATAAAAGTGGACCTTTTATTCCTCATAAACCACTTTGTTTTCCTGTTCCTTCTATCTAATGTCCTCTTTTTTAGTTCCACCCATCATCTTAGTGAATGTTGCTATTTAGTCTATGACTGTACAGCATAAGTATGCCCAGACTAGCTGTATCTCTTCCTTAATATTATTGTGTCCATTATTTCTTCTCGACTATATGTGGTGTGATCTTGCTATTTCAGGGTGTTGACAGTATAGAGATCTCTCCTGTTTTCAGCTATCTAAACAAAAAGAGAAATGGCTGTCTCCTGTCTGACCCATGAGGTCATCAGTCCACATCTGTCCAATACAACTTAGCGGCTTCAGCCACGAAGATGAGGAGGGAAACATTAAGGGATGCCAACCCCCTGTCACTGTATCACTGAACTGATCACTACCGTCTCACCAATGTTGCAGCCCTCTCCTTCACCAGCAGTGGAGCATGTAATAAGGTCAGTGCCAACTCATTGTTCTTTCCCTGTTGCTCCTCTATGCCATTCCTGAAAACAGGTGGATTGCTGTAGGGACAGTAATAACAGGATCAACACCTTCCATCCTTCTCTGTCCTGTACCATCACCATTCCGAGCTGTGTGGAGTCCATCCCATGGAGGTCTATGTCTCTATTTTTTGTGGTCTATCTGCATCATCATGTGGGTGTGGGAGGCCTCTAGGTTCCATTCACCAACCATGCCAATAGCCCAGCTTACTCAATCTTACCACACAGGATCCCTGCAGTCTCTGGGTCTCACCTTATCAGAAAGAGGACCCACAGATGTAGAAATATATGTACATAACGGTGAATATGGAGCTCCTTCAGAAGCCAGCTATTCTCCCTGCAGCATAGCTCCACCCCAGAAAGGATAAATGTGTAGGCGTGGAAGTGGCCACAAGTGTCATGGGGTATATACACTGCCACTCTTAAATATATATATGTATATACAACAGATCTTGGTTGGAATCCCAGGAGCTAGTCACACACATTACACACTGACGCAACTTTTAGTGTTGTGTTGTTGGACGATGAGCATAATGCGATCCCACCCCCTACACCAAGCAATCATTAGCAAGGGGGAAAAGAAGATCCATTGAGCCACCTGCAATCAATCAAAAAGTACTGGTGGGCAGAGGGGGATCTCAGTGCCATGTTACATTCAGTGTAGGCTCTGTGCTGTTGTTTCTCTCCCTCGTTCTCTGCTCACATCCAGTTCCAGTTGCAGTCAATGTACCCTGGCGTCTTCCTATAATTGCTCACAGGCCCACAATGCTCTCATTCCAGGCTGCGAGCACCAGGTGGGGGCAGACCTCCAGCCCTGCCAGAGAACTGAAGAACCCAATGCCGGAATACTCAAATTCGGCCTCTGTTTGTCTTGGCACACCTTTACCATCCCATCCCACATGCCATTGCCATCAGTCCCCCTCCATGGTCAAATAAGCATGTAGCAATGCCCTAGGGAATGTATGATGCTGCAATGCGGTCTTTACTTACAATATGTTTACAACGCAGTCATTACAATGCAAGTCGTTACAACGACTTACGCTAGAGGCGCTGGACTTAGTAATAGTATGATTTACTATTCCAACTCCAGCCTACGCAACAGTAGGGAAGGTATTGGAATAGTAAATCATACTATTCCTTAGTGTATAGCACCATCCAGCGCAAGTCGCTGTAACGATTTGCGTTGTTATGGCCACGTTGGAAACGTATCGCGGTTTGAAGACCACGTTGTAATGGATATGTCCCGCCCTAGGCTGACAGTCATACAGCATGGCAGCTCATAGAATCATCCATAAAAATTCACCAGTATTGGTGTGTGCAGCTGGTTAACGTTGGCTACACTACATGCAGCCTACATTCAGGGCCTCATTTACAAGGCCCCTGCACTGCCGGTATGACATATATAGAGACGGCAATACACTAACAGAAGGTCTTCAGTCCAAAAATAAACAAAACGCCGCATGATGCTGCATATGCTGTGCACACCTCTTCAAAGAATTAGTACATCACTAGGTAAGGAGATTAAGAGTCCATCAGCCCACCCTTATTGGCGGAGCGTCGTCATATGAGACCCTACGGGGTCAAAGTCAGGGCCCACACACTCGAGCCACCCGGCTCTACTGGGTACCCGTCCCAATGATCCCCGAAAGAAAAAATCTCCTGCCAAAGTGTGCAATAATATTTCGGAGGATTCAAAAAATTGCAGTGCTATTATGTGATAGTGCTTTAAAAATGACTACGTGGTCAAAAAATGTGTTTATTGTGAATTGACCAGGTGTCATATCTAAAAACCAAATTAGTCTGAAAAATATATGACTAATTCCTGACTTGGTCTCTTAAGGTCGACATGTTTCAGCCGATCTGGTAATATAACCCGGCTTTCTTCAGGACCTAATAATGATGGTGTTCAAGGCTACTGCAGGATGGATTTGGTAAAATGGTGTACGCAAACAGTGAATCTCAATATTTAATCATGATATTATCAATATAAGTATGTGGCCATAGCCACCCTACCAGACTAGCAATGTTTTTGCTTTGCTTTGGTATTGTCACCTTATCTTCTTTCCTAAAAGAGAAGGTCATGAGAATCAAAACAATTTCGTAGGTCTAGTACAGACATCAACAGCATCAGCGACTAATGTTCAGTAGTGCCCTCTTCGTGCACTATATTCTTAAGAAAATGCCCAAACAATGGTCCATAATTCAATAAGATTTCTTAGAAAAAAATGAATTTTAACTCACCCAACGTTCTGTGGGAGAAAAGCCTCACCTCACCCGGCTGATTGCTCGGTGGAGGAGGCACCGCTCTGTTAAAAAATAGGGACACGAGAGGACGAGTTGTGTGAAGATACTAGTACTCAAACGGTCCCTACATAAAATTTTAACAAAAAACCGTTCAACCCTTGACTCTAACAAACAAACATGCACCAAATCAGTGACAGATAAAAGGTGCCAGGCAGACTGTTTCTATCATAACTAGCTCTACTATGAAACCTCATGCCATATGGTCAAAGCAGAGGTTGTAGATTGAGATAGAGACGGCCCAGCTGCGGACCCTGCAGGGCCATATCTACAAGGCCACATTAGGCCACCCTGCGTGGCTTTTCATAGCCTTCCAGATATAGACTGAGGCAATGGAGCTCAAGTTTAAGCATTGTCCTACCCTGTGATAGGGAGGCATGCCACAGGCATTACGGTGGGTGTGCCTAAGTAACACCCATGGCATTTGACTCATTCCTAGATGTACGAGCGTCAAAAGCCTACGCCTCCCCAGCGGTTGCTTAGGGGAGGCACAGCAAAGAGAAATTACATTATTTCTCCTTGCTTTTTCCTCTTTCTATGTTGTTGCATTCTGCAAGACACATAGAAAGAAGAAATCTCCTACATTGATTGTTTTTGTGCAGGAAGTTGTCCCTTCTGTAGCAGAGTAGGGTCTGCAATCCTATGATCACCCAGATTTTTTGCTTTTGCTTCATTGGTTTACGACTTTCCCTGGCTGCGGGCCTGCCAATCAGACCCACAGCCTAGCTGTTCTCTCTCGAAATTAACACACATGTACATTAGGTGCATCCACTAATTGGAACTGGGCCGCCTTATCAGTCCCTGTATCAGCATACCACAGGTATCCAGGGCATCGGTGTACCCAGGGCCTACCAGGGGCTGCAGCATGTATTATGCCACCCCTGGATGGCCGCCCAAATCTGACACAACTGGCTGCACGACAGCTGGGGCAAGGTGGTGTAATCACCCGTTGCTGTAGGTGTAGTATTCCTATACCTAACCCTAAAATGGACGCATGGATTCCTGTCAGTCATTCCTATGGCAGGCCTTATCAATCCTGAAGGCAGAGTGCTGGGAATCATGTGAGATGGTGCTCTGGCGCGAGCTGAGCCCGTCGACGGCTTGCGGAACCAAATCCTAATAGCCGTTCCATGGTGACGCGGGCCAACTACCTTAAAGTGCATTATAATCCTCGCGGTTATTTGCTAACTTTGGCATCGCATCACCCAAACATGTCGAGTAAGGTGTCATACGAATTGGAATACGAACCCCTCGCCAGTTCTGGCGGCGGGGTTAGCATTCCACCCTTCTAGAGGGACACGACATGGAAGTAACCTTGAACCCCGGTTAAAGTTGACTCAAGCCTCAGCATCACAAAATGGATGCTGCCACCAGACACAAGTCTGACCTCCTGCGGCTGGGAGATCTTCCAGCGAGGGGAGCTTGGACAAAGGGTTTCCTGTCGAGGGCGGTGTTAGCACCATCCCAGACAGGGTTTGTGTATCCCAGGTAGGCAGGGCTGAAAGGAAGGTGATTGCAAGTGGCACCCCGGTGCTCACTGTGCATAGCCCGGCTCAAACCAGTTTCGGGGGCACACCAGCCCCTGAGCTGGGGCGAAGCCGGACAAAGGATAGGGGTGTAACCACCCCCCTCCTGGTCCCACCCATAGGTAGGACCTAGTCACGGGCCAGCCCCTTTTTCCTAGAATAAAGGTGGGAGCGGGTCCCCTTCCCAAATTGGAAAATTCTGGATCTTGAACTACTTTCCACGAAAGGAACTCTTGACTCTTTCTGAAGACTCTCCCTTGTGGCTAAGGAGTAGCCACCCTGCACCAGCAGGCACCACCTAAGCGCTTGCGGTTTGCTGTACGTCTCTCCCACGGACCAAGACTGCCCAGCTCGACGAGACCCGGGTTCCCTGCCATCTCTGACCTCTACCTACATCATCAGCCCAGCTGAGATTCGTAGGTGTGACGAGACCTGCGGGACCGGCCATCTTCAGAACCTGCACGACGCTTATCTAGCACGCCCACCGAGGGACCCTCGAGTGAGTGCACCTAGGGTTTGAGAAGCCCTAACCCTGAGCGGCCCCAGCACCGAAGTCTGCCTCCCCAGCATCCACGAGATCTGTGTGGGGGCAATTCTGCTCCTAGTTGCTCACCGCGTTGTCCGACCACTCGCCGACCGGCTTGTGGCCCTCTTCACGACGCACCACGACAGACTTTCATCACTGGTCTGGTTGCTCCAGACTGGCTCTTGCTCCCCTTCAACAGAGGAATACCTCGGACCCTCCTGGTCCACTCCCGATGCCATCTTGACTCCACCGCGTGGGATTGCCACTGCCAAGACCTGCTGCCCCATTCCTGGGCCCAGCATCGTCGACAGCAGACACCTTCGTGGGACAGCTCGCCCTCCATCCTGGTCGCCGCCGCGCCTCCTGGTCCGAGGAACAGCCGAGTCCGACGTCATCCACTCACCTGGTCGAGGTGACTTCAGCCGGCACCTGCCTGGTACCCACACGATCGCTGGCTAGCGGTTGAGAACTGAGTCCCCTCTGCTTTCAGGTTTCTCTTCATCACCGATCCAGGCTTGGATCACTCTGAACATCAAACACTGGTCGCCTGCCAGCAACTGCTTCTTTCAGGCTCCTGAGACTACAACAAGGACCCCCGACATCTTGCTGAACCCCACGCAGCCGCAGCCTCTGGGCTAGGTAACTCGAGCATCTCGGTGCTCCAACGTAGGTTCACTCTATTAGTGTCCAGTCCCTTTTTCGTGTAGTCCCACTGATCGGATTCCTCCGGAATCAGTAACTTTAAACTATCTAACCTTTCCCATTCCACTTGAAGTGTAAATGGTTTCGTGCCCTATGGGCATTTGTGTAAATTGTGCAACCAGAAGTATTTTCATAAGAGTTTTGTAGTGTGCTTAGCTCCCTGACTCATAAAGAGCCAGGGTAGTCTTGTTATAAATAAATACCCTTTATTTTCATAACAACTTGTGTGGTGTCCTTTCACTTGGTGTTCAAGGGGTATATGTGATGGTAAACAGCTGGCTTAACACGCCCTCTAGAGTTTAGCCTGAAGACTGCTCTTGTCCACGCTACTAGGATAGCTGGTCTATAAGGTTGACTTACAACCAATCATCAATAAGGGTCGGTTGGAATGATACACAGTGGTCACTAGAATAGTGAGCACTACATATCAGGCCAACTTCTCACATTGGTGAGCAGCGGTTGGGATTTGAGCTTGCTGTTGTTTTACCACACAAGTATCTTAAGAATATCGAGTTGAAAGATCACATAAGTACCCAGGTACATATAACTTAACTTAGAATACTCTGAGTTCTACTGAACCAGCTGTTATAGTGAAACAGGGACTAGCACACCCTGACTATAACTCTTAGCAAGGGATCAGTAGAGAAACACATAGTGTAGGTAGGTGCATCACTTACACCTCACTAGAAAGCATGTCGGTCCACGGAGAGTCCGCAGAGACTCCCTTAGTGGTCATCGACCCCCCACAGGTCGTGTCACGATATGCAGCTCTTAGCTTCACGGAGATGAGACAGCTGTGTGCCTCCAGGAAGCTAAACCAGGGTTCTAACCCTACCATCGCATTTCTGATAGGTCTCTTAGAGACTTACGATGCTAGGAGGTCCTCTAAAACAGGCCCCCCTAATGCTGATGGGAACAGGCCTCCCTTAGAGGGAACCCTTGGTGACCCTGACCTCGACCTCAATGGTGAGGAGGAAGAGGAAGAAGAGTTAGAAGGGGACGAGGCAGACGGAGGTCCCGTAGTAGTCAGTAGGCTCACAAGGACCAACTTAAGCAGGCATGAGAATGGAACTGGGGGAGCCCCGGGCCCACGCTTAAGCAGGCTTAACCTTGGGAACGGACGAGTTAGGTCTCTCTCGAGAGGCTCTAACAGATCTGTTCGAACACATGTTTCTCAGGCATCTTCTCAGAGAGGGATGACGTCCCCTCAGAGAAGGGAGCACGAAGCGAAGATGAGGGAAGTCAATCTGAGGATCGAGCGGGAAGAACTTGCCCTCGCCAAAGAAAGACTTGCCTTGGCCCGAGAGCAGAAATTGAGTGGGTTAGATCCCACTGGTGGCAGCATTCTCATTAGAGAGAAAGACAGGGGTATAGACACTAGACACCTGAGTAAAATAGTGCCCCCCTTTAAGCAAGGGGACGACATCCACAAGTGGATAACTGCCTTGGAGAGGGCTTGCACTGTCCAGTGCGTCCCCCCAAGCCAGTGGGCAGCTATACTGTGGCTCTCCTTTGAAGGTAAAGGACGAGACAAGCTCCTCACTACGAGAGCTGAGAATGCTAACAACTACCAAGTCCTGAAGAATACACTGATTGATGGGTTCGGCTTAACCACCGAGCAGTACCGGGTGCTGTTCAGGGACACCCAGAAAATTCAGTCTCAGGATTGGGCTGACTTTGTCGATTGTGCCACTAAGGCTTTAGAAGGTTGGTTGCTGGGTAGCAAGGTTACTGATTACACAGGATTGTACAATCTTATCATGAGAGAACAGATTTTAAACAACTGTCAGAACCAATTGTTGCATCAGCACCTTGTCGACTCGGAGCTGACCTCTCCCCAAGAATTGGGAAAGAAGGCAGACAGATGGGTCAGAACAAGGATCAAGCAGAACCAGACTCAGAACCAGGGTGGTCAGAAGAAAGCAGACCAAAAGGGTAGTAACAAGAACGAACAAAATGACCAGAAGTCTTCGACAGGCCCCCAACAAACCAAAGAGGGTGGGGGTCAGGCTTCACAGCAGAAAAAGAAGACTCCAGAAGGCCAGTCAAAAAGGTGGTGCCAATACTGTAAAAGTAAGACTCACTGGTTTAGTGAGTGCACCAAGAAAGGAGGGCAAACTCCTGCCACTGCAGCCCCTAAGGCACCTGCACCCCCTAGTACAGTCAGCAGTGGTAGTGCGCCTCCCAAGGCATTAGTTGGGTTAACCTTGGGAACTGAGGGGAGTGACGACTTAGTTGGCACACTCACTCAGGCCGTCCTTGTCTGTACAGGGGATATGGATATGTCCCCTGATGCCAGTCCCAATACTTTGGGCAAATACAGGCAGACGCCTTTGATCAATGGAAAAGTGGCTCAGGCCTACAGGGACACTTGTGCCAGTGTCACCATGGTGACGCCTAACTTTGTGGACCCTGGACAGATCATGCTAGGTACCGATTACCTAGTGACCAATGCCAGCAATATCACTACCAATCACAGTATGGCAGTTGTTGATTTCTCCTGGGGAGGGGTAAGTGGCCCGAAGAAAGTTGTGGTTAGTTCAGACCTCCCCGTAGAATGTCTGTTGGGCAATGATTTGGAAACGTCACAATGGTCAGAAGTGGAGCAGAGGACTCACATGGAAATGTTAGGCTTGCCAGCACATGTCCTTGCTGTGACCAGGTCACAGGCCAAAAGATGCCCCACTGAACAGGTGCTGGATCCTGGAAGAACGGACCAGACACCATCCAAGAAAAGGAGCAGTAAGGGTAAGGCCTCGCCTTCCCCCTTGCCCCAGGTCGTGGATCAAGTCTCTGAGGAGGCTGACCTTAAGGAACTGAGGGAAACTGAGCCACAAGAGCTTGAACCTGGTCAGGTTGAGTTTCTGGGCTCAGGGGGACCCTCTAGGGAAGACCTGGGGAAGGCACAGTTAGACTGCCACTCACTTGAACCCCTCAGACAGCAGGCTGCTGCTGAGGCTGCAGGGAACGCCACAGGTACCCACAAAGTGTACTGGGACGATGGACTCCTGTACTCCGAGGCAAGAGACCCCAAACCTGGCGCAACCAGGAGGCTGGTCGTCCCCTTGTTTTTGAGAGGTTTCCTCCTTACCTTGGCCCACGAGATTCCCCTTGCAGGTCACTTAGGCCAGAATAAGACTTGGGACAGAATTGTTCCACACTTTCACTGGCCCCACATGTCCGAAGATACGAAAGAGTTTTGCCGCTCCTGTGTCACTTGCCAAGCCAGTGGTAAGTCAGGTGGCACGACAAAGGCCCCCCTCATACCACTGCCAGTGGTGGGGGTACCCTTTGAACGAGTGGGGATCGACATTGTCGGACCAATGGAACCCCAGACAGCATCAGGGCACAAGTTTATACTGGTGGTGGTGGACCACGCCACCAGGTATCCTGAAGCTATTCCCCTTAGGACCACTACCGCACCTGTTGTGGCACGAGCCCTAGTTGGAGTGTTCTCCAGAGTGGGCTTCCCTAAGGAGGTTGTCTCCGACAGAGGTGCAAACTTCATGTCGGGATATCTGACTGCTATGTGGAAGGAGTGCGGTGTCAACTACAAATTCACCACACCCTATCACCCACAATGCAATGGGCTTGTTGAGAGATTCAACAGGACCCTAAAAGGGATGATTCATGGACTACCTGAAAAGCTTTGGCGGAGATGGGATGTCCTGATACCCTGCCTCTTGTTCGCCTACAGAGAGGTCCCGCAGAAGGGGGTTGGCTACAGCCCTTTTGAACTTCTGTTCGGACATCCTGTAAGGGGACCCCTTTGTTTGGTAAAGGAAGGATGGGAGAGACCTCTCAAAAAGCCGGCATCAAACATCGTGGACTATGTGCTCGGTCTCCGCTCGCGGATGGCTGAGTACATGGAAAAGGCATCTAAAAACCTTGAGGCGAGCCAAGAATTACAAAAAGCTTGGCACGACCAAAAGGCTGTCCTGACTGTGTATCAGCCTGGACAGAAGGTGTGGGTGCTGGAGCCAGTGGCCCCAGCAGCACTCAAAGACAAATGGTCTGGGCCCCACACGATCATTGAGCAAAAGGGAGAGGTCACCTACTTGGTAGACCTGGGAACTCCCCGGAGCCCCCACCGTGTGCTCCATGTAAACAGGCTCAAGGCATATGTCGACAGGGAGGGCATGGGCTTGCTCATGGCCACAGATGAGGGACAGGAGGAGGAGAGTGACCCTCTCCCGGACCTGCTCTCTCAGAACCCTGACGATGGGTCAGTAGATGGTGTTGTCTTTTGTGGCAGCCTCTCTGGACATCAACAACAGGATTGTAAACAGGTTCTTCAATCCTTCCGACATATGTTCTCTCTGACACCCAGTCAGACCAATTGGTGTACCCATGAGGTCGACACTGGGGACAGTCTGCCCGTAAAGAGTAAAATCTATCGACAGCCTGATCATGTCAGAGACTGCATCAAGACAGAGGTGCAGAAAATGTTGGAGCTGGGAGTCATTGAGCCCTCGGACAGCCCCTGGGCTAGTCCAGTAGTTCTCGTACCAAAACCTCACACCCAGGGCGGTAAGAAAGAGATGAGGTTTTGCGTGGACTACAGAGGCCTCAATGCAGTCACTAAGACTGACGCCCACCCGATACCAAGAGCAGATGAACTTATAGACCGGTTGGCTTCGGCCAACTACTTAAGTACATTTGACCTGACAGCTGGGTATTGGCAAATCAGGTTAGCTGAGGAGGCCAAGCCCAAAACAGCATTTTCTACCCCGGGTGGGCATTATCAGTTCGTGGTAATGCCCTTTGGTTTGAAAAATGCACCTGCCACCTTCCAAAGGCTGGTGAATCAAGTTCTCACTGGGTTGGACGACTTCTGCGTGGCGTATCTGGACGATATCGCTGTCTTTAGCTCCACCTGGGAGGATCACCTGGTCCACCTGAGGAAAGTGTTAGAGGCTCTGCAGAAGGCAGGCCTCACTATCAAGGCCACTAAGTGCCAGATAGGGCAGACACAGGTTGTATACCTGGGCCACCTTGTAGGTGGAGGCCAGGTTCAGCCATTGGAGAGCAAAATACAGGCCATCCAGGACTGGGCTCCTCCAACCACCCAGACTCAGGTTCGAGCTTTCTTGGGCCTGACTGGTTATTACCGGAAATTTGTCAGAAATTATGGATCCATTGTGACCCCGCTAAACGATCTGACAAGTAAAAAGATGCCAAAAACAGTTCAGTGGACAGCGAGCTGTCAAAAGGCATTCGATGACCTAAAGCAGGCCATGTGCACAGCGCCTATCCTAAAGAGTCCAGACTACTCCAAAACATTCATTGTCCAAACAGACGCTTCGGAGTTGGGTGTGGGAGCTGTTCTATCTCAGCTGAATTTTGATGGTCATGACCAGCCCATAGCTTTTATTAGCAGGAGGCTGACCCCCAGAGAGAAGAATTGGTCAGCTATTGAGAGGGAGGCCTTTGCTGTGGTTTGGGCCCTGAAGAAGTTGAGGCCATACTTGTTTGGCACTCACTTCAAGATTCAGACCGACCATAAGCCCCTCTTGTGGCTAAATCAAATGAAGGGTGAAAACCCCAAACTACTTAGGTGGTCCATTTTCCTACAGGGGATGGACTTCACAGTGGAGCATAGACCTGGCACTGATCATGGCAATGCAGATGGGCTCTCCAGGTATTTCCACTTAGAGCAAGAAGACTCACCTGGTCAAGGTTAGCTTATTGTCCCAAAGTTTGGGGGGGGTCATGTAGGAGAGTAGGGTCTGCAATCCTATGATCACCCAGATTTTTTGCTTTTGCTTCATTGGTTTACGACTTTCCCTGGCTGCGGGCCTGCCAATCAGACCCACAGCCTAGCTGTTCTCTCTCGAGATTAACACACATGTACATTAGGTGCATCCACTAATTGGAACTGGGCCGCCTTATCAGTCCCTGTATCAGCATACCACAGGTATCCAGGGCATCGGTGTACCCAGGGCCTACCAGGGGCTGCAGCATGTATTATGCCACCCCTGGATGGCAGCCCAAATCTGACACAACTGGCTGCACGACAGCTGGGGCAAGGTGGTGTAATCACCCGTTGCTGTAGGTGTAGTATTCCTATACCTAACCCTAAAATGGACGCATGGATTCCTGTCAGTCATTCCTATGGCAGGCCTTATCAATCCTGAAGGCAGAGTGCTGGGAATCATGTGAGATGGTGCTCTGGCGCTAGCTGAGCCCGTCGACGGCTTGCGGAACCAAATCCTAATGGCCGTTCCATGGTGACGCGGGCCAACTACCTTAAAGTGCATTATAATCCTTGCGGTTATTTGCTAACTTTGGCATCGCATCACCCAAACATGTCGAGTAAGGTGTCATACGAATTGGAATACGAACCCCTCGCCAGTTCTGGCGGCGGGGTTAGCATTCCACCCATCTAGAGGGACACGACATGGAAGTAACCTTGAACCCCGGTTAAAGTTGACTCAAGCCTCAGCATCACAAAATGGATGCTGCCACCAGACACAAGTCTGACCTCCTGCGGCTGGGAGACCTTCCAGCGAGGGGAGCTTGGACAAAGGGTTTCCTGTCGAGGGCGGTGTTAGCACCATCCCAGACAGGGTTTGTGTATCCCAGGTAGGCAGGGCTGAAAGGAAGGTGATTGCAAGTGGCACCCCGGTGCTCACTGTGCATAGCCCGGCTCAAACCAGTTTCGGGGGCACACCAGCCCCTGAGCTGGGGCGAAGCCGGACAAAGGATAGGGGTGTAACCACCCCCCTCCTGGTCCCACCCATAGGTAGGACCTAGTCACGGGCCAGCCCCTTTTTCCTAGAATAAAGGTGGGAGCGGGTCCCCTTCCCAAATTGGATAATTCTGGATCTTGAACTACTTTCCACGAAAGGAACTCTTGACTCTTTCTGAAGACTCTCCCTTCTGGCTAAGGAGTAGCCACCCTGCACCAGCAGGCACCACCTAAGCGCTTGCGGTTTGCTGTACGTCTCTCCCACAGACCAAGACTGCCCAGCTCGACGAGACCCGGGTTCCCTGCCATCTCTGACCTCTACCTACATCATCAGCCCAGCTGAGATTCGTAGGTGTGACGAGACCTGCGGGACCGGCCATCTTCAGAACCTGCACGACGCTTATCTAGCACACCCACCGAGGGACCCTCGAGTGAGTGCACCTAGGGTTTGAGAAGCCCTAACCCTGAGCGGCTCCAGCACCGAAGTCTGCCTCCCCAGCATCCACGAGATCTGTGTGGGGGCCCTTCTGCTCCTTGTTGCTCACCGCGTTGTCCGACCACTCGCCGACCGGCTTGTGGCCCTCTTCACGACGCACCACGACAGACTTTCATCACTGGTCTGGTTGTTCCAGACTGGCTCTTGCTCCCCTTCAACAGAGGAGTACCTCGGACCCTCCTGGTCCACTCCCGACGCCATCTTGACTCCACCGCGTGGGTTTGCCACTGCCAAGACCTGCTGCCCCATTCCTGGGCCCAGCATCGTCGACAGCAGACACCTTCGTGGGACAGCTCGCCCTCCATCCTGGTCGCCGCCGCGCCTCCTGGTCCGAGGAACAGCCGAGTCCGACGTCATCCACTCACCTGGTCGAGGTGACTTCAGCCGGCACCTGCCTGGTACCCACACGATCGCTGGCTAGCGGTTGAGAACTGAGTCCCCTCTGCTTTCAGGTTTCTCTTCATCACCGATCCAGGCTTGGATCACTCTGAACATCAAACACTGGTCGCCTGCCAGCAACTGCTTCTTTCAGGGTCCTGAGACTACAACAAGGACCCCCGACATCTTGCTGAACCCCACGCAGCCGCAGCCTCTGGGCTAGGTAACTCGAGCATCTCGGTGCTCCAACGTAGGTTCACTCTACAAGTGTCCAGTCCCTTTTTCGTTTAGTCCCACTGATCGGATTCCTCCGGAATCAGTAACTTTAAACTATCTAACCTTTCCCATTCCACTTGAAGTGTAAATGGTTTCGTGCCCTACGGGCATTTGTGTAAATTGTGCAACCAGAAGTATTTTCATAAGAGTTTTGTAGTGTGCTTAGCTCCCTGACTCATAAAGAGCCAGGGTAGTCTTGTTATAAATAAATACCCTTTATTTTCATAACAACTTCTGTGGTGTCCTTTCACTTGGTGTTCAAGGGGTATATGTGATGGTAAACAGCTGGCTTAACACGCCCTCTAGAGTTTTGCCTGAAGACTGCTCTTGTCCACGCTACTAGGATAGCTGGTCAATAAGGTTGACTTACAACCAATCATCAATAAGGGTCGGTTGGAATGATACACAGTGGTCACTAGAATAGTGAGCACTACATATCAGGCCAACTTCTCACACCTTCCTGCACAAAAGCAATCACCCATAAAACACAGATACCCTTGCAGCAAGGCGCAAGGATGCCTGCGTTGGTACATGGTGGCCATTTGTGCACCAGCACAGGGGGAACGGACAGAAATGTGGCGTATCTGATAGATACGGCACATTCCTACCCAATTCGTTTGACGTAGAGCAGCAACAGGAAGGCTTGCGGCGCTGCCCTATGTCAAAAGATTATAAATGAGGCCCTCAATGTTTGTCACGCAGGGATTTTTACGGATTGTGTTTCACCACACAAAAGTGCATTCATCTTTGAGATGGCACTATGGCGATTACCTATACCCAAAGTAAGAACATTTGTAATATGAGCAAATGAAAGTCTTGTATGATAATTTTCGAGTTAAAAGACTGTTGCCTGTAATAACTACTGACTGTCATGTGTGGGAATTCAACATGTTGAGATAGCAATTGCCACCCCAAGGGTGAGCCTGAATTACAATATGAAAGCATGAATACCTCAACTACCCTTTCTTTGCACTATCAAGAAATTAGTCCTTCGCCTCAACAAACCACAAACGTTTGCCTGTGTGCAATCTAATGTAACTACTTTACAGTCACTCCCCATTCTCCAGCGACCCCAATTCAAATTGCTCATCATCCCCTGTCCTCGAAGAGGAGCTCCAAAAACTGCCTTTACTCTTTCCTTAATGCTTGTATTACATATTATTGAGAGCAGGAGGAGTGTGTGAGGGAAGGTGTAACTCTGTGGGCCTCTACCCGACATTTTAGAATTATTGCATGTAATTTTTAGGTAGGGAATTGGATAGAAAAACTGCACTGGGAATGGTTGGTAGAATGGTGTGAAAGTGTCATGGATCAAAATTTAGTTTTCTTTCCAAGTGTACTAATATTATTTTTGCTATCTTCATTTGCGGTCCATGGGTGATGACAGTTTCCAGAGGCAGCACTTTGTATCAGAATGTTGTTGTAATAGGTATTCAACGATGCAAAGCCCCTCTTGATAGTACGGGAAACATTGTTTACAACGCGGGGATTACATCGTGATGCCATTACATCACGGCTTTTACAACGCAAGTCGTTACAACGACTTGCGCTAGATGGCGCTCTAGGACAAGGAATAGTATAATTTACTATCCAACACCTTCCCTACTGTATGTAGACTGGAGTTGGAATAGTAAATTATACTACTCCTAAGTCCTATTCCTTGTCCTAGAGCGCCATCTAGCGCAAGTCGTTGTAACGACTTGCGTTGTCAAAACCGCGATGTAGTGTACCGCGATGTAAATGTATGCGTTGTAACATCATACATCCGATAGTACGATCTTCTGTTGTCTGCAAAATTCCGTACAACCCTCGTTATTCTCCGTCAAGGTTCAAACTATTAAAATACAAATACATACCTAAAAACATACAAGACCTGGCTGTTCAATGGAATCATATCTGCATTTTAGAACAGGGCTCACTTTATTACATAAATGCACGTAAAATGCTAAGTAAAGAAAACGGATTAAAACTAGCTTGTTTAGGGATGGCTCTATATATTGACTTATCACAAAAATGTAATGTTTTTGAGAGCAGTAACACAAAAACTGAGGCATCATAAACATCAGACGTAAGTTTACCACATTTAATCAACACAAATTAATGTGCCCATCATTTATCTTTATTTTTTACTCTTGTGAAATGGAAAAAAACGTGTTTGTTGTAGCTTATCTGTGCTGGTTTGTGAATGTACCTATCTGGCTCTCCATTGCATGCCCTTGCAGTCCTCCAGCCGTTTACCATCCCTAACTCTCCTTCACATTTCACTGTCCCATATAGTGTGCTCCCTTCCCACATGGTATATACCTCCTCCTCACTCCGAAAACCTTCTGTATCCTGAAGACAGCCTGTTTGCCTCTCTTGTTTGTTCCTCGCCAACTAGGGCCCATTTTACCATACAGGCGCTCTTTCCCTTTTTGCACCACAGGTGCGCCGGGCGCAAACAGGGAAAGAGTGCCCTAGTATGATCCATGTGTTGGTCTCAGGGCAGCTGCAAACTAGTGCTGCACTGAGGGTAGTGCGTTTGAATGAAATTTTGAGCGGCTGCTTCAAAGCTGCTGCATGTTTCACAGTGCAGGCGGCAACCCGCTTATACTTTCAAGAGGGGCGAGAGATCCCCTTGCGGCCGAGTGCAGTGAGAGACTGCACCTGCCTTCAAATGGCTGTCTGGGGTGGTCCATCGAATCCCCTTTCACCCCTCTAGAGGGCTGCCTTGAGAGGCCCATTGAAAGTGCACCACCTTTTTGTGGTTCACTTTCAGTGCGCATCATAAAGGCGTATTTGCCTCTGTGCCCGCATCCACAATATGGTGAAGAGGCAAAATGATTCCCTCATTTCCATGGGGGCTAAGCCCACATGCAAATGAAGGAAAGCCCTCTCATGATAGTGCTGGCTCTAGATATGCGCTAGCATTAGCTGTATTACAGAAGGGACCGCAGAAGCATCTTCAACCCCTTCTTTAATATCAAAGTGCCCGGGGGCGGACGAAGCGAGAACACATGCCTGTTGTGCCCCCTGGGCACTCTGTGTAATTGGGCCCTAGATACAAAAGGTATGCTCAGCTACAGACTATCATTTAATTTTGAGGTAGATCGTTTAATTGTAAAGGCTGCTTCCTTGTTTCTTCTCTCATACCATCCTTTGAATTCTCCTGCCTGGGTGCGTATTTCCATAAGGGCACACTTTCCCTGTTTGCGCTGTGGTGCACCTTAAAACAGGTGTGGTGGGTACAAACAGCAAAGGTGAACCCTATTATGATGAATGCCCTGCCCTCAGGGCAGCCGTGAGGTTGTGCTGTCCTGAGAGCAGTGCATTCAAGAGAAATACGGAGCAGCTGCTTTAAAGCCGTAGCAGCTTTCACAGTGCAGACAGCACCCACTTGCACTTTCAAGCAGGGAAATAGTTCCCCATGAATGATGGTGCAGTGAGTGACTGCACTCACCTGCAAGGGGATCCCTGGGGTGTCCATGGGAGCCTCTTTCTCCCCAACACAGGACTGCCTTTAGGAGGTGCACTGAAAGCATGCCACATTTTTGTGGTGCACTTTTAGTGTGACTCCTAAAGGCCTGTTTGCCTCTGTGCACACATCCATAATACGGCACTGGTGCAAAAGCAAAGTAATATTCTCATTTGCTTGAGCCAAGCTCCCATGCAAATGAGGGAATGCCCTCTAATTGTAGTGCTTGCGCTAGTTGTGCACCAGCACTGTCTGTATCACAGAAGTGGCCGCTTAAACATCTACGGCTCCATCTGTAATACCAAAGTGTTCTGGAGCACACACAGCCGGTGCATAGGCCCATTTGCCCCCGGATACACTCTGTGATACATCCCCAGATCTACATATTTGAGATGGCCCTGACCAGCATAAAGTGCTGTATAAGCTACCAAAACAACACAACATGACTCTTGGTATGCTTGCATGAATAACTAATGTCATATAGTTTACGTATTTGCTTATAGATATCACATGCTTGAGTGTCCGCTTCTGTAATACAGATAGCATTGACACACATATAGCCCCAATGGTATTATCAGTGGATGTTCCCTCATATGGATGGGGGCGTGGCCTCATGCAATGAGGAAATATATTTGCCTCATTGTCCATGCCATATTATTGATGTGGGTGCAAAGGTAAAGAAACTGTCTGGAGGAGGTGAAGGGGGTCCTATGCTAGACATCCCATTGCAGGCAGGTGAAGTCACTCACTGTAATCGCCTGCAAGTTGATCTCTCTAATTCAGGCGGATTGCTCCCCCAGAATGAAACACGGAACAGCTGCTTCAAAGTCGCTGACTATTTCACGTGAATGCACTGCCCCCAGGGCAGCACGAGTTCGCAGCTGCCCTGGGGTAGTGCATTCAATCTAGCACAGTGCACTGTCCTTGTTAGCACTGAGTGCACCTTTTGTGCTCCCGGCGCTAACAAGAAAAATGTGCCACATTGTATAATACATCCCATGTTGCTCTGTGTGGGTGTGCTAATGTGTTTGTATCTGAGGTCTATGTGTCCTCTATGTCAGGATGTGCATCGATGATGTTGAATGTGTTACTGTACTGTACAAATGTCAAAATTAGAGCTGTAGGATAGTACCTCTTTTGATATAGTTAGTCCCTACTTTTTGTATGGAAATTGATGTGATTTTGAATGAAAGTGCACTGGGTCCCTGATAATCAGGTTTCCAGTGCCAGAGCTCTTTCCCAAAACTGTACCTCGATTGGCACAACCTCAGTAACTCCTGTAACTCCCTAATAAATGATACCCCTTGGTACCTAAAGCATAGGGACTGGAGAGGGTCCAATAGGGCTGCAGCACAAATTTTGCCACCCATGGGACCCCTCAGCAAGACCATGCAAACTGACGTTGCAGGCTGCGTATCTTGGTGCAGAGAAAACTAAAGAGTCAACATGGCACCCATCTCTGTGTGCCATGCCCACAGACACTACATGAGATATAGGTAAGCCTCCCCTACGGCAGACCTGTATCACATGTGCGTTCGGTCATATCTGCCTTAGTAGATATGACCCTAAAATATCTAAGTCAATTTTTCGATATTGTAAGTGCACAGGGAAGCCATATAGAGCACATGGTCAAGACACCTGTCATTATGGGTTCCCCAGCACCATGATTGCTGATTGTCTCCATAAATGTTTGGTACCAAACATCTCATCTTAATAAATTCACAGCGATGCCAGTGCTTGATTTATTAATATGCACACAGTGGGCACCCTAGAGGTGCCGCCTGAAAACCTACCAAACACTTGTGTGGTCTCTGGCTAGTCTTAGTCAGCCTGCCACCACCAGAAATGCTACTGAGCTTGTGGGATGAGAGTCTTTGCTCTCAGAGGCCATGAATAATGCCTGATCTGGGAGGAGGTGCTTCACACCTCCTCCAGGCCAGAATGGCATTCCAAGGTGGGAGGCACTAAAGGCGATGCTGCTTTTGAAATGCAACCCAGGCATCTCCAGTAAGGGGAGGATGCCAAACCCCATGTCCTGCTCCACTTTTGGCCGGAGGACAGGTGGGAAAATTAGTTAGATTAGGATTTGTGCCCACATTCACACAATCCCACCCCCAAGGTGAGCAGGTGATGTGCCCCCAATTTTACAATTCCTCCTTCTTGTCTTGGAGAGAATTAGCCAACAAGGATCACAGCTATACCCACTACACAACAAAAGTGGTCATAGGAGGGTGTAGTCACCCTAACGGTATATTGGCTATTACCTGGTACTCCCTTTAAAGCCCCTAAACTTAGCATTCAGGTGGCACCCCTGCCTCAGAATTTTAGATTTGATGGACCTAAGATGAAAACAGACAAAGAAGAGCTGTTGACCCGAGAACGGAATACATTCTGCAGAATTTTGGCGTGGAACCCTGCCTGCTGCCTCAAGGACTTGACCATCATGGTGTGCTGACTCAAACTGCTGCTGTGAGGCCTCCAAGATCCCCAAGCACCTCCAGCCCTTCAAAATTTGACAAAGAACTCCCTTGGATTAGAGCAACTACTCCCCTACAGACTGCAGGCACCGAACCAGCAGAGTCCGGCTTACTATCTTGGCACTCCCCAGCGTTGCCGACGCAACAACCAAACCAGAAGCAGTACACCAGCTCCAGAGGTTTTGATCTGTTCCCCCACCAAGTGAGAGGACACCAGGACCTATTGGAGTTGTGCCATAGCAATACCCGAGGTACCGTATCACCTGCAGCTGACACTGAGACGAAGATCCCAATCTGGACTCCAACTGCCCAGGAAGCAAGCGCCCATTGAAGGACATTGGAACCCCTGAGACCCTCTTTATGAGTGGCCCAGCTGTCCAAAAATCTTCACTAAAACCTTGCCCATTACTGTGAAGACCATTTGGCACACAGAACCCCACTGACCTATGAGCTCTGCATGCAACCTGTCCGGCCTGGGTATCGACAAACCAGCTGTGCTCACATGGTTCTGTGGCACTTGCAACCCGATTCCTCGTCTGCGGTCCCTCAGACTTGCCTGTAAGTCCCCTTGTGCAGCCTGTTTTGAGGTGGCCATCCTCCAAGTAGCTTACCAGCTACCAACGACCTCAGCACCTTCCTCCTGGCCGAAACTGAGATACTCCTGACGATCTGCTGTTGGAACATTGGACCCTGGCCTGATGCTACCCTAAACCTCAAAGGTGACTGTATGATTTATATACGTTTAAGTAGTGATTTATTTTCCAAATATTGAAAATTCATATCTAAAAAAGTACTTACCTATGAATGACGTTCTTGGTCTTAAAAATTATATAAAACTGAGTGTTATTTTTGCAAATTGGTCTCGGATTTTTCTTGAGTGTGTGTCTTATTTATTGCTTTTAGGAGTACAACAAATGCTCAGCACGACCCTTTGATAAGCCTAACTGCTCACCCACACTACCACAAATAGAGTATTAGTATTATCTGCTTTGCCTTTGTATACCAATCCGGGTCTCTCTGTACTCTCTGCACAGTGTACTTCATTTTCATACAGTATAGAGAGAGCCAGCTTCCTACAATTGCCCTTAAATCACCTCTGAATGTCTTTCCATTGGATTGGCCAAATTCCTTGGATGGGCTTGGTTATTAAGGTCTAAGACAGTTTGTAACATACCGTCATGAAAAACCCATATAGTACGTTACTTTACTAGATTGTGTCTCCGACCAGTATTGATGTTGTGTCTTTTAATATGCATTTGTTCAATAATAATCTTCTCTTGTCGTCTTTATGCACATATTTAATTTAATTGAGGTTTTAATCAATTCTTAATTCTTTTTGTTCTATTGTTCTTTACGCTTAATTTTCATATAATATCATTGATTATGTAATATTGTTATTATTTATATGTATGTAAATATTTTGTCTTTTATGAAGAATATTCGAAATAAAGACGTTAAAAACTGAAACTGAAATCTTCTTTTTTCTCCCATCCTCCATGCCCATCCAAATGATCTTTTTATTATTGTGCTCAGTAATCCCTCTATTGCTTCCATCTTTCCCATGTCCCCCTTTGCTAATTTTTATCTGGGTGGGAAAAAAAATCAAAGCTATATTCCCCTGAAACCTTCAATGTTCAATTTTATTTTTACAAATGGTTATTTTTAAACAGCCAGTACCTCTAACTTCCTCAGTCTTCCTTCAGAACTACTAAATAGGTAAACAATTTGAACAAAATGTTTCTTTTTTAAAATGCATTTAACATGTTCCACATAGAAGTAGCTTTCACTCAGTAAAGTTCTTTTTTGCTCAGTTAAAATAGCTCTTCATAAATATTTTACATATCAATTCACCTGAAGGGCATGCATCTTTCACATGTGGCCAGCTGAGTACCGCAGTAGATGAACACACACAAACCTTTCAAAGAGCTCATCCCTTACCTGCCAACACAAGGGCAATGAGATTTAACCATTACAGGCCCGATTCTCAGAGGCAGCTCAGCTGTAAATGCACACAATTCTCTTCTTTGTTACTTTTTCCTCTTGATTTACACTTGTGACATCATGCCACTTCTCCACTTTAATCTTCTTTCTCTTCACAACACAGTCCTGTACCATTTTGTCTTAAACTTCTTTCTTTTGACTAGGCCTCTCCATGTGACGTGCACTTCACAAGGGTCTCCCTGGCCATGTCCTACCCCTGGGACTAAGCCTTCTCCTCGTTTACTGACCAGACCTCTCATTGTGAACTATTTCTTTTCACAACCTCTCATAGGTCTTCTTCCTTGGACCTCTTACAGGACTTCTTCTCCATCAATTTCTCACAGGTCTTCTTCTTTCAACCTCTCACAGGACTTCTTCTCCATCGATCTCTCAATGGTTTTCTTCTCTATCGACATCTCACAGGTCTTCTTCTCCATCAACATCTCACAGGTCTTCTCCATCGACCTCTCTTCTTCTCTTTCGACCTCTCATTGGTCTCTTTGTCACTTGAGGACACACTCCTTGCGAGCTGTATCTTATTTTATTTTTCTGCCGGGGCAGCGTGATTAACTCTGCTGGCGTATTGCCCCTCTTGCGGGTTAATGGTTTGGCCAGGCCCTTCTTGTTTTTGGGCTGCTGCATCTGATTTCTAGCACTCAGGCAGCAGGAGACTTACAGCAGGGTGGCGGCATTACACCACACTGGTCGACCATTCACAAGGACCGGGTGAGTGACCACTGGGGCAGGTACACATTCCCAGGTGGTGCACAACGGCTCCTAGTTCTCTTCTGGACATCTGCCCAAAGGGGCTGCTGTAGGAGTCCTTTCCCCCCAGCGGGACCTGCTCTTCACTCCGGTGACAGTAGGGTGCTGGGTGCCAGGCTCTGCCGTCCGACAACAACTCCTGCCAGCTTCCTGATCACAGCGGACACCCACCTTGTGGGAAGTGCTGGTTGCCTCCTCCCGTGGCTGGTCCTTCCCTGCAGAGTAAGTCTCCAATGCGGCAGCGGGGGTGTCATTAACGCGGCTGGCTGCAAAGGCCTCATGACCGGATGCCTACACTGGCATGCCTTCTTCTTGGCATCCGTCAGCCATTTACTATCTGGCAGTAGGTGCAGGGTTGAGTCATGGACTCCTTGTACATTTCCCCCCACAACACATCAGCACTGCTGCCAGCGCACACGCGGTTAATGTAAGCACAGACTTATTTATGTGGTATCTGAAACTGGCCCAGGGCATGTGCACCCGGCCCCTTTCATTGACTGGGTCACATGTCCTGTGATACCTTTGATGGATGGGTGTGGGGTGATGGTGTAAGTCAGCCATCGTGGAGTGGCTGGTACAAGCATACAATTAGAAACACTAGAAGAGTGACCAGTGGGTCATTACACACCGTACCCTATCATGCTTCGGCAGCAGGGTCAGTATCTCTCCTAACTTTAGGCCCTTGGCACCCTTACTGAGCCACTGATTCACAAAGGAATTTTTGACAGGCATAAACGATTTGACTATAGTTTAATTCTCTGCCATGGGTACATACATATGTGTAAACCCCATACAAGGCGTGGGAAGCAGGTGGAAGAAGTCATGGTTTTCATTCTAAGTTTATGAACACCAAAAACCTCTGCGTTTCCCAGCATTCACAAACACCAATCCTACCCTTTACGATATGGCAATAGTCCTGGGAGTTTAAAAACGGGGCACGGGAAATGTTTTCTCCATGGGGACAATGTGTTAATAGAAAAAAAAGAAGACAAGAACATTTTTTTTTTATTTGAACTTCACATTTAATAGCTCTGTGGGGCAGATTGAAGCCAGGGGAATGCCACATGATAATCACAGTTAAATGCCTGGAAACCTGTGCCTGACACAGCTATCTAAGTGTACTATTGGAGATGTGTGTGACTTGCAAATAAGTGTAAACGTTACATTTAAGATGTAAATGTTCTCACACACTTTTTCATCTATTCTTACACTGTAGAAATAGGTGTAGAACTTGAAAGTCACAGAACTCACGATAAGGTGGAGGTTATTTCTCCCATCAGCATAAGGTCAATAAAGTGAGTAACACTGAGCTGACAAATAACTTCACCATTTATGGACTATGAGTCAATTTAAATTTGGAAAGGTGAAATGAAAGCGTATTATTAATTATCTGCAAACATGATGACATCTGTACAGATCACATATAAGCCAACAACACAATTTCGTAAACTCTCATAATATAATGAATGCAAAGAAATTGCAAATAATATTTTAAAATGTCTTACAGGTCGCTAGGTATCCTCTTTGTAAAGAATAACACTTTGTTCAGGAAATATGAGATTATACTGAGGTTTTGGTCGCTAATTTGATCGTTAGGAAAATTAAGCTAAAATGTCACAGGACATTAGCTTTAGAAATAACGCATTTTTCTTTGTGTGCTACCGCGCCTTGAACACTTGAGAAAGACAGCTGCAAGAGTGGAAAATCTAATGTGCTGTAATGTCATTGTTCAGTGTTCAAGTTAATACAATGAAAGTTTTAATAAACTCAACTCCGGGTAACATATGTATTTCAAAGAGAACTATGTTACCTTATAAAAGTGAATTGAATTTTCCTCGCAAAGACTGAACATAGTTTCACGACATGCGTTACTGAATAACATAGATTTAGGGGCATTTTTCATGTTTGCAACTTCATCAATACTCTATGCGACCAATTGCTAATGTGAATGCAGAGATTATGAGGTCGGACACATTACATATGTGCATGTGTTTCTGCATAAAATGTACAAGTCGTGCACATGCTACGGCACATTGTAAGAAAATGCATACAACCTATGTAATATTGTAGTGTGCAATTTAAATGCTGTAACCATGAGATAGGGCACTCGCAAAAAAAGTGTGTAGCCTCCCCTCGTTACACATGATGTACTTGAAAATGTATGGGAGAAAAAAAGATTTTTCTGGATTGCAGGAAGGGTGAAATGGCGATTTCTGACCACACACCAGTATACTTTTCTCTTACTCTTATACTTTTCTCTTACTCTCTTCTTAGCAAATTTTCCTATAAAACTACATCACAGTATTAGGAAATTGTTATTTAATAGCTAACTAGTTAGTGCTTTTAATAGAAACTGGGTCTCCAGTTGGCAGGGGTATGCACACTGTCCAAGAGCCAGCCCCGAGGCCAATCAGGGGTCTCTGTCCACTGTAGATTCTCAGAGTGGAGGGCAGTAGCCACAGGTTTCTTGAGCCCTTTTCCACTCCACCTCCCCCCAGTTTAGGGGTGGTATCCTGAAACTGGTCCTTCAATCCATGGTCTGTACCGTTGGGCTGAACATGAGTCGGGGGTGAGCCCTTCTTCCCTCTGCCCCTCCATTTGGGCTTCTGTTACCCTCTGTTTGGGAGTGGTACCCTCAGAATACTGAACTGGCAGGGTTCCTGTGGTCGCCGCCCCTCCCAGTTCTCCTGACACCGGAGGCAACTCATTCCCCAGAATACAGTCAGTGGGCATCTGGGGACTAACTTTGACCCTCCTCTGGGTCACCTCCCCACCTCATTCTAGGTACACGAGGGCCATAGGGTTGAAATGTCCTGCCCTTATGCCTGAGTCACTCCAAGCACCTGGTCAGTTTACTGCTCTCAGGAGACTAGCCTTTTCACAACCATAGTCTGGCTATCACTCAGAGCAGTAACTTGGACCCCATTCACTTTCACCTGGTGGAAGTGACAACTCCCACCCTCAGGGATCACCAGCTCACCCTCGGAGTATATGTCCCAGCTGAGGGAGATCAGGGCATGGTCTATAACTAGACCCTGGGGATTACTTTCTCCTAAGACCACATGGACCACTCCTGTAGAGTTTCCATCAGTGGGTGCTTTCTTGAGACAGAGTCCCCCTGCTTGTGTCCCAGTTGGGAACAATCAAAGCAACGGGGTTTGAAATGGGGCATCCTAGGCCACCACCCACCAGAACCTCCCTCCATCTTATCAAACAGGACATGGGCACTCTTTCCTTCCCTTAATCTGAGATCTGTCTGGGTATCTCTTGACCTACCCCTCACTCTGTTGGGGGAATCTGAACCACCTTTCTCGGAGTCACTCCCAGGTGCCTTTCTGGACACTCTGGTGCTGATCTGGATGTCTTTATTCTCAGCAATCTTGCTATCAACCAGGTGTTGGAGCAGCTCTGGAAAAGAAGTATCGAGCATGTGATCCTTCAAATTTAGGTTGTATAACCCTAAATAATCATCAACCTTGCTGCTCTTCACCCAGCCCTTCACTTCCTTGCTAGCATAGTCTAGGAAATCCACCCACGTGAGTGATGAGATCTTGTGGCTGCCCCTGGATCTCTGCCTATATCTCCAAGGGGTTAGGCCAAACTTACTGACCAGATTGGCTTTCATTGCTGGGCAGTGTTTTATTTCCGCAACCTTTAATGTCAAACGTGTTTTCTTCCCCACTGGAGGCATGTAGGGCAACAACCAACCCCCCCCCCCAATTACTTTTCAGGAACCTTTTCACCCTTAAAGCCACCTCATGGGTTGCAAACTATTTGTCAATGTCATTATCATCTCACACATATAAGTAGGCACCAAGTATTTTGGTATACAGACCCTTACTTCACCAGTGGACACTTTAAGCATGCTGCAACCATTACAGCTGGACTCTACCTGAAGTGCTCTTATGTCCAGCTCTCTGAGGTTTATCTCATGGGCCATCTTCCTCTCCTTCATGGCTAGTCTCATCCCAGCTTGAGCTTGCTCTTTCTCTAATTGGGCACATTTTGCTCCTTTTCTAATTTTGCAAGCACCAGCCATAACTTTCTTTCCTCCCTCCTGTCCTCCAGCTCCTCTGGGGACAGGTTTTCAGATGAGATACTGCTCCCTGCCCTGGGACTCACCACTGCTCCTGACTGAATGCTGGCTCCCTCCTCTACAGGCAGTCCCAGATCCTCCTCTGATTCCAGAATCAGCTCTATTTCTATCAATGTCAAAATCAACTTTATTCGGCTGATTAGAACCATAAATGTGCAGCATAAAACATCATATAAATCCGATAACAATTCATGTCTTAATGTACTTAAAAAACACTAAAATATTAAGCAAAAAGTGTAATAAACCACATTTATGACTGTAATGTTACATTATGTGGTAATGAGCATAATCATACTACCAGCTTATTCAAAGGGGCTAACTCAGCGTCATCCTGTTCCTATGTCGAATCGCCCCAATTAAGAAGCTTGCTAACCCGACACAGACTATAGGAGAGCCTAGCATTTGTAGATAGACCAGGGCCGACCTTAATTGCACAAAATTTTGGCCCCTTAGCAGGAGAAGAATGTACTTCCTGCGCAGGGGGTCGTAATGGGTGCAGAAAAACATAATATGTAAAGTGTCTTGCTCTGAGAAGTTGTCACATGTGCATACATTTATTGAATCCGGTTTAAAATAGGCTTTAGGAAATGCCAGTAGTCAGGGAACCATTTTCAGTCGGAATCTCATTAAACAAAGAGATGGTATGCTTTATTTATGTATGTTAAATATGGTTGCATCTGCTGGCCCAGGCTCAGCGTGACATACTTTCTCACCGAGGGCTTAATTAGTTCTTTTTCCTCCCTTAGGCCTTGACATCTGTCTAGGAACTTCAATTTAACCGCTCTGATGGCAGACTTAGCCAAGGGAGTAGGAGACATAAACAAGTCAGGGCAACCAAGGTTCTCAGTTTGGTCTTTGATATATTTATGCCATGGAATATTTAATGCCTTCTCCAGGGCTAAACAATCCTGAATGAGCAATTGGTTTAAGTTTGGGGTTGGCTGAGCCCAAATTCTTAGCCAGTGTAAAAGTGGTGCAACCGCAATCAGGTCTGAGATGTAGCCCGCTCCTAACTCCTCATGTAATTAAAAATTGGGGTGGATGCTGGGACCAGGAGAAGTTTGCGCATAAAATAATTTTCGGCCTTTTGTATTTCTTTCACATCCTTATAACCCCAAATGTCGCTGCCATAGGTGATCATGGGGATGCACTTCGCGTTATAGACCTTTACAATCGCAGGGAACGGCTTAGAGCCTATTCTTTTTGCGAAATCTAGTGTTACCCCAGCTGCTCTAGCTAAAACATTCTTTTTAAGTGTGCGTTGTGCACACCACGAACGCTGGACGTCAAAAAGCACCCCTAAGTATGGGAAAGGGGACACTTTAGTTAGCTCAGCCCCCTTACAATAAAATTTGGCCTTTGCCGCCCTCCTAGAGCCTATTGTCATGGCGTGGGATATTTTAAAATTTGTAATTAGATCCAAAGAATCCATAAAATCTATAAAACAGTTTAAAAGTAGTTGAAGCCCCCTAGCATTTCTAGACACTAGAACCGCGTCGTCAGAATACATGAGTGCCGGGATCATTTTGGTGCCGGCTCTTGGTATGTCTTTACAACATGTTGTTAAAGAATCCCCAAATTTATTAATATAGAGGGTGAACAGCAGAGGGGCCAGTATGCATCCCTGCCTCACCCCTCTTTTTACTGCCCAAGAGAAGGTCAAGCTGCGGTCTTCATTGAAGAGTACTGCGGCTGTGGTATTCTCATGGGCGGTAGCCAGAAAGGAGATCAAATCAGCATCTAGCCGCATTTCCTGAAGAATCAGCCATAGGTTGGACCTGTTAAAAGATCAAAAGCCGAGGAGAGGTCCAGAAAGGCCAAATGCAGGTCCCCCCCCCTGGCGACTGTATACTTCCCTATCACCAGGTGAAGGTTAAGGCATTGGTCCAAAGTCCCCCTCCCCGGCCTGAAACCATACTGAAGGTCCGAAACAATATTGGCGCTATCAAGCTAAGCTGTTAGGGGCTCCAGGACTACTTTCCCCATGATTTTGTCTGAGGAATCAAGAAGCGAATTGGGCCTATAGCATGCTGGGTCATCCTTGGCACCCTTTTTAAAAATGGGGATGATCACCGCCTTTGCCCATGACAAGGGAAAACCAGACGTGCAAGCTGCGTTAAAAACATGTGTTAAAATCTTAGCCCAAACTTTTGAGTCTGCCTTATAAGTCGGTACTCCGTCTGGGCCGGGCGCTTTTCCTCCTGAAGTTGTGATGATAGCTTTGTGGACTTCATCTATGTTAAAAACAAACGGGGAGCCTACTAGTCTGGGAACGGTTTGTCCCACGGAGTTCTCGAGGTTATCATCACTGTAAATCTTGCCAAAGTGCTGGACCCATGTCTCTGCAGGAACTAAACACTCTGTGCAGGAGTTGGGTGAATCATCAAAGAGAGGGCTTTTAACGACAGACCAAAATTTGGAACTGTTAGCCAGCACACTGGCTTGGCTGATCTCCTCCCAGGCCATCTCCCTTAGTTGTTTTCTTCTAATCTTTACTGCAAGTTTATATGCCTTTCTGCTGTTTTTAATTAAAGAAACCACCCTTGGTTTTTGCTTGAGAGCCTGCATGAGCTCCTTATGTGTAGTCATACAGGTATCATCAAACCATCTTTTCAGCTTTAGACGTCTTACTCTGATCGTGGTAGATAAATTAGAGGCTGCCTGTTTCGTGATTGACTCAACGGCATCCAAAATAGAACTAGCATGAGATTCCTGATCTAAACACACTTTAAGCTCTGAGGCACAAGTAATATACACATTATCAATAAAGCTTTCTGGGTGATCGTGTTCCACCTCACTCTACGTGCTTGATCTTTAGGTTTAATGTTAATATTGGTAAGTTGACTGGCAATCCTACCCTTAAAGGCAGCTCGTAGATAGAGATCCAGTGTTAAAGGGTTATGATCACTAAAGGAGTTCTGGGTGACACTTTAAATTTCCTACAGCAGATATTAGCGGAGAGAATACCAGTATGTGGCAAATTACACTTTGACAGCCATGGCCAATATAGGTAGCTACAGATACAGACCTGTCTGATTGTTGTAGACAGTTCAAGTTATGGGGTGATAAAATGCCTTCTAAGAAGGTACCAGACGGGGAATGTTCAAAATGGTTTTACCCCTGCAGACCGACCTCCTCCTCCAACAATGCTAAACAATTAAGAGGGCAGGTACGAATGTTGAAATCTCCTAGGATTAGTGTGTTATGATAGGCTTTGGTGCTTTCCCCGTAAGCCACTAAAAAGCCCTCCAAAGCCATTAGGTGCTCAATCTTGTTAGTCCTGGTGAAAGAGTTGTAGAAATTGACCACAAGGAGTGTGGGTAAGTTCTTCCCTGTCAATTCTACGGCTAGCACATGGGGCGAGCAGAGATCAATCAGATTGGTGTTATAGGAGAGTTTAAGACTAAACAACAAAAGAAGACCCCCCCTGGCTCTGCCCATGTTTGACTTTGTAGCGGGTTTCCAGAATGATATATAGCCATCCCAAAAAATGTGTTCAGTGGGCTCCCATGATTCTTGTAGAGCTATGATGTGGTGAGTGGTCACAAAGCATAGCCAGGCAGTATCACCCTTTTTTTTACCTTAGCCCAGCTATGTTCCATGAGAGGACTGTCAACCTAGCTTCATTGGTTATAGAGTCAATGGGACCAGATTTTGCTCAGTTGGCCCACGTTGATTGTATTGGGGGGCAGGATGTAGTGGAATTATAAGGACCAATATCAGAGTCAAGTATTTCCGCTTCCGTTAAATACTGGGGGCTTTCTATTTGGGTGGGTACTGCCACAAGAGATGGTAGTCAGTCTTGCGTATCCAGACCTGAAAGGGCTTCAAACCTATTCACGGTATGAACAGGAGGGAACGCATTAGAACATGGCCCTTTGTGTGGTTTATAAAAATAGCCAAGAGGTAAAGGGCAAATATTAGTATTCATAAAAGTTTCAAGCTCACAAGGCCTCAGTAGATATCTCACCAAGACTGGCCTGTGGAAATTAATCACGATGCAGTCCCCTTCGATGTTTTTTGTTGAGGCGCCAACCCACACAACTCTGCGTACTATGATGATGTCCCTCCAATCAGAAACTTGAAATCTCCTGAACCTAGATAGCCAATCAACACATTTGTTGCGCAGTTGTTCCCATGTCCCCTGCTGGTCCTGTTTTAGTGTTGGTACCCCTGCTAGGACCAAAACGTAGGGGCAAGTGGCCGGTGGCAAACTCCAGAAATTTTGGTTAGCTGCCAGGGCGTTACAGTTTGGGTGACATGATACATTACACCTCGAGCTGCCAACCGAAGGATTCTGGGCAGCTCCCTTGGGTCTGCTGGGGCCGCTTGCATTCTCCTGCCGACAATGAGTGCGTGTAATGATGGTTTGGTTACTGATGGATTCAGTGCCTATTCCCTTAATAGCTGGGTTTGAGTTGGGGGGGACAAGGTTTGGTCTGATGACACACACGGCTTTCTTACAGTGGTGATAGCACTGGGGTTGGAGGGTTGTGTTCCAGATGGGGTATCAGTTGATGTACTCGGTATATTTCGTGTACTTGTTGTTGTCCCCGTGTTACCCCCCTTGCTGTGAGGTGGTGGGCATTTGTGCATTTCCTGCTAAGTAACTGCCCCCCCCCAATGATTGCAGCCAAGTTGTCAATGGATGTCTTAAGCAAAGCACATTTTTCCTCCAAAAGGACATTCACATGATTATTTACTAGGGCAGCAATGGTATCCCGGCAACACTCAAGGCAAAATAATGGCTCATTCTGTGTGCCAATTGAGCAGTTCAGACTCAAGGTCACTGTTGATGATTCCAGAGGGACGTCAAGGACCTCAGTGTTGTCAATAGAGTTAGTTGTAGATAGTTGTATACAGGCAGAGAGACAGTTTCGGGGAGGCGTTATACGACTGGGCTGTTTCCGTTTGATGCTAATGAGTTTCCCAGTCTTTCTTTTGTGATTCCAACAAGCGGGGCAGATTTATTAGTTGGGAGTACCTCGGCTGTCTCAATTGTGTCCAGGCTACTAGCACTCCCATTTATAATGGGAGATTTTTCAGCTGCAGGACCGTTAGGTAATGACGGAAGTAACTCTGAGGTATTATCTAATAGGGCACCTCTGTGGTATAAAACAGCCGCCAGCCCTTCCGCATCCAGGGACCGGCGTCTTTCAGAGAGTTCGATTTTGCCTGAAACAATATCAACAACCCTCTCAAGAATGCTGTTAATGCTGGTTGTGATGGGGCGTGTTGATGGTAACGTGGTGTGTTTTCCCATAATTGCAGAGATTTTGGGCCAGCTTAAATTTCAAGACAAGATATATCCAATGGGGTTGTGAAATATTAATGGAGCACTCACCCACCTTGTTCAGTCCTCCTTCTAAGAGGGGTGGCCCAGCCCAGCCTCGACCGGTCTCAGATGGGCACAGACGGGCCCACCCTAGGCTCGGGCACGCCCGCGAGCACCCCGCACTGCGGGAGCCCTGTAGTGCTTTTAAGGCGCCTACGGGCACGTATTACGGGCGTTGGCGGCTGTGACGGCCGCAAGGGAGCCTGGGACCTGTGGTCCTGTCCCGCTCCTCCTCTCCCCAACAGTGGCACCAGTCGGCAAGGTTGCAGGGCTTCCCCTGTCAGTCATGCACTCACTCTAATAGGCTGCTCACTTTTGAACCCTTCTGAGGGACTTCCCCCGTTTTGTTCCGCTGAACGTGCTGACGTCACACGCTGCTGGTGAAGCTCTGACTGCACGGCACAATTTCTTCTGGTTTAATTTCTTCTGGGTCACAGGCACTGTATTGTGAGCTTCTGCCCAGGCTCTCAGTGCCTTTTCTAGTTCTACCTTCCTGGTGAAGACCGTAGTGGACAGGTCAAAACCCTTTGCAACAGTCCTTGAGCTGGACCACAGTGTGGGTCTCCAGCATAGCCAGCTCAAAATCCATTGTTGCATGTGCAGATGCATCTTCTAGAGACATGTTTTTTTGCAAAAAATGGCAATTTGAAAAGGGTTCAAATTGGTCTTAGATATAGAGTAGTAGTGTATACTAAGCCACTATATGGTACTGCAAAAACACAAGTCTCACCCTCATTGTTGATCACCAATGTTAAAAACCGGGCCTTTAGTTGGAAGAGGTATGCACCCTGTCCAAGTAGGGACCACAGTCCTAGTCAAGATAAGTTAGTTACACACCATACATTAACCTGTGCTCCCCCTCTGGTAGCTTGGCAAAGAACAAGCAGGCTTAACTTAGGAGGCAATGTGTAAAGTAATTGTGCAGCACAGAACCAAGTAACACAAGGAAAACATCAGGAAAAGACTCCACACTAAGTTAGAAAAATTGATTAGATTTTTATAAATAAAACAAGAACAAAATGAAAACAATCCAATAAGTTTAATTGAGATATGAATGTTTAAAGTTTATGGGTGTTAGAATATAAGTGTTTCTGCTTGCGCATTATCTTATGTAAGTTAGCATTCGCGGTTCCATTTTCTATTTGAGGCCATTTTGAATTATGATCGAAACTAATCCTTTGCTATTTCTGAGAAAAGACCTCTGCTAGGTTTCATCTCTCCAAAGTTGGGTTTTGCTTCACTAATGAATAGACTGTTCTTATTAGCGCAAACCTTTCTCTTTTCTTTATTTTTATGTTTTATTTTGTCCTCATGTCAGCATGGCATCTTACAAGTCAAGGACCATTGTCTGGCCCCCTTATATCGTATGGACCCTTGCCTTTTCTCAGCCAAACCCCTAAAAAGGCTCTTTCATCCCAAAGGATAGATGCCTCCGCCATATTCTGATATAATCATAGGACTCAAAAAAAAAAAAACATGGAAAGAGACAGGTATCTCCGCATGCCTAGCTTGACCAATCTGCGAACACCTGCCACAGATCCCAATTCCTTGATAGATTACCAGCAATAGCTGTTCTATAAGTCCACTTAGCTGCTTTCAACCAACCAGTAGGATGCTGGGGTACAGAGTCTGTCCAATATTTACATATCTCTCGTCTGGCCAATAATATGTAAAATATCACGCCCCTTTGTTTACTGCCAAGCCTTGTTATCAAATTGTAGTTCACCCTGAAGAGCACAAGAGTTACTGTCAATGTCAATGGTATCTTCAAGATGTCACAAATGATAGATTCCACCACCTTCCAATATTGCTTTATTTCTGGGCATGTAAAGAAAATCTGTATATCATTGACTTTTGGTATTTTACATCTATTACAACTAGGGATCGGCTGAGATATAAACTTGGTTACTTTTTTGCTGTGTCCAATACAATCTATTTATTGTAAAAAAGTGATGTCTTTTGAAATTTGCCGGTGTAACTAAAAGGTATAGTGTTTTTAGGGAGTCCTTCCAGAGTGATTACAAATCCTCTTCCTGGAGTACATTCTGCCAGATAGTATGTGGGGGCTCTATTTTCCTTTCCTCTACATCCACAAGTTGCGTATACCACTTGGAGACTTCTTTGTTCTTTGCTCTAGTATCCTGAATATCATTCCCAAAGTCCCATAACGACCCTGTCTCATGAGGTATTGTGGAGAGCCATGAAGTTAACTGATATATATTTAAAGTTATCAGTCTTGTCTTTCAATACTTCCCAAGGGACCAGTTCGCCTTTGGATAATAGTTCACCCCACTTGATCAACCTGGCTTGCTTCAGTGGTAACGTCAAACCATCTTTTAGGCATTCCGGTGTCCCTGGGGAATCCCAGATAGGAGTAAATTCTGAGAAGTATTCTATATTAAGCATCTTCCTCATTGTAAGCCATAGATTCAAGTATGCTTTTAATACTTTTAATCTTACTTTTAAAAAAAAATTCTGGTCCCCAAATTTATACAAAAAAGCTGTCCCAAACTCATTTGTCATTTCCCCTAATATAGAGCCCCAGGTGGTTGAGTGAGGGTCCCCTAGAAGCATTCAAAATGTTTTAAATTGGAATGCCATGCAATATAAGTTAAAATCCGGCAGGGCTAGGCCACCACATGGAGCCGTCTCCTTAGCTTCTTCGATGAAAGATGTATTCCACGAGAGGCCCAGATGAAACTAGTTATTTTCCCTTGTATTTTATTTATCATTTCTTTAGGGAATTTTAACGCGAAACTGTTGAATATGTATGTTAATTTAGGGAGGATAGACATTTTTATCAAGTTCACCCTCCCGTACATAGTAAGCGGGAGATTTTTCCATCTAGTCAGGGCCTTGTCTATCTCTTTTGCCACTCTAGCTAAATTCCGGGTCAGGATATCACTAATCTGTTTAACTATATTGATCCCTAGATATTTTATCTCCTCACACCCTCCACCTTCCCAACCATCTAAATTCCAAACCATCACCTCAGTTTTAGTCGTGTATACTAAATATCCAGAGATTTCCACGTATTCTTTAGTTAACTGTTCCATCCTTGGTATCATTCTAGCTGGGTCAGAGGTATAAAATATAAGATAATCCGCAAATAGGGCGATTTTGCTACAAGAGCGGAGTGAGTGGATGGGGATTCTCTGGTCATCTTTCCGTAGGAGATGGGTTAGGGGTTCGATGTAGGAGCGCATACCTTTCTCACTAGATAGAGGCCTTCTCCCACTTGTCTGGTGATGGGCCCAAATGGAGCAACCTTGGACTTTGTAACTTTGTATGAGATATGAGCACTGAGATTGTTTTTCTCTTGTATTCCATTGATTTGCAGCACCTGCCTGGAAAATTCCATTATGGTTGTGTTCTAGCCCAGTTACGAAATGTACTTAATGTATCTTTATGCTTGTCTATTGCAGTCCTTCTGCAGCACTCCAAGCGACGGGGTAGACTGGGCTCCGCTCTGAGTTTATGCTGAATAAAGAGGTATTGGTTTGTATGCTTAATGGTTTGACCGACTCTTCATTTGGTATGGAAGGCTGAAAGGTGGTCATTAGTGACCCGAGAGACCTGAAATGGGCCACTTCCTTCAAGGGCCTCATACGATGTCGGTCGGAAGGCATTCCAACCTACTCGGTCTCGGAAAGGTTTCTGACCTAATTGGTTTCTGGGAGTCCGTTTGGCCGATTATGACGTGGCTGCCACACTGTCCATGGTTGCAAAGAAGGGACCCCTGGGTACCCCCTCAGGCCCCAACCGGAGGCCTCCAGGTGAAAAGGGGCCTGCTACAGTCCTCCAAATTCAGATTCTGACAGCCGACCCGCGTCGGACAAACCGATTCTGAAAGGCTATCCGAATCTGACATCGTAATCGCTTGGTTGGAAATGCAGTCCATAGAGCCATACGAGTCGGCTCCGACCAACTTGGTTTTTCTGAATGTCGGTCAGCACCGAGTCGTAATGACCGAACGGTTTCCTAACATCGTAATCCGGCAGTAGGAAATGTGTTTGAGTCGGTCGGAAATGCAGGTTCCGAATTGGATTCAGACAAACCAAATGCAGTTTGGAGCCTTTCCGACCGACATTGTAATCGGCCTTAAATGCTAAAATAGCACCTAGAAGCAATAAGTGGGTTTTGGGGTTATCTGGTGGCACTGGACCAAGGCAAAGTCCAGAGTTCAGGCCAACCACAATAGAGCAGGGACCAGATACAGGAGCCACACAAGGCCTGCTGAACAAAGTACCTTGATCCTGGTCGCAAGAGCGAGATGCAGGTTGCAGCTGAGCAATGCGTTGGTGTTGATCTCGCAGTCGAGGAGATGTGTCAATTTTCTTCACATAGTGGTGGCAATGCACCTGTTCTGAAGACAATTCATCAAGCCGAGAAGCGTTGGTTCCATAGACAATTCACTAAGTTTCCCCACACAGTCAAGGGGATGCTTTGGTCTTCCCACACTGCAGCAGCAGTGATCCACTGGTTTTGACCTGTTGCTTTATGAATGTAATACGCTAGTTTCAAGTGCGATGCACCAATTCTGCTCCCACAACATTGACGATGCGTTGGTTCCGATACAGAAAGACAGGAAATGCGTTATTTCGAATGAAGCAATCACCTGGGTCAACTTCCAATGGTCAGGCCCAGGAGCAGTTGGTGAGACCTGGTTATTCCTGAGTCTCAAAAACAGGAGGCTGGCCAAAAATCCCTTAAAGATCACTCTGGATTCAAGCAGAGCCACCTTCTCCCTCAGCAGGGTCAGACGGAAGCAGGCAGCAGGGCAGTTCTTCCAGAACAGCAGTCCAGCAGAGTGACAGTCCTTCCCGAAAGAGTTTCTTTACAGGACCATAAATATCTGATTTAATGGGATAAAAGATCCAGTACTTATACCCAAGTGTGCTTTTGAAAGGGAGGGTGACTTCAAAGAAGGGTCTTTGAAGTGTACAGCGGTCCTTTCTTCCGGACGCTGGCTCCATAATTACTACAGGGGGAAATCAGTAGGGACAGGACACTGCCTATTCAGGTGTAAGTGGAAGCTCCTCCCTACCCTCCTTCCCAGCATAAGCCATCAGGATGCAAACGGCTACTCAGACACACCTGACCTTCCTTTGTGTGTAAGTCTCACCTATTGTTTTCACAGGAGTGAGATGCAAAGGTCTGATGCTAGGTCCCAACTTCCTACACCCACCAGAGCCAGCCCAACAATGTCAAAAAAAAACTGCGGGGATGGTGTAAGAGAGGAAACAAAACAAGGAATGTAAAAAGATGTATCATGGTCGTACTTCTTGCACTGCTTTTTTGGTGGAGCGGGTGACCTGCAATTCCTGGGTAGAAACAAGATATAAGAGTTTTAGTATAAATACCTGGTTAGAGTTCCTCTTCCATTTTGAGATGTGTATAGAAAAGCAGAAAACAGATACAGGTTAATATATTTAGAAATAGCAAAACCAAGTGTTAGACAATGTGCTCTATGAATAAGATATGTCAAAATAAGCAGTGTAACTCGCCTCAACATATATCACGAAATAATTCAATCAAGCCCACTAATTCACATCCAACATGTACCATGAAACATCCCAAAAACATTTTCCCAGTTTTAAATAACAAAGAAAAATAAATATACAAAAAAAGTGCAGGTCCAGGAAATATATCTAATTTACTCCTTAGGGTATCAGAAAACTGATTCTAAAATGGCACCTGAAATGAACTTCTGGCCCAACGAGGGAAACGCGAAGCCTGTCGGCAACTCTATAGGAATGCAGTGTCATTGCAAGTCGAAGCAAGGACATCTGACGTTGTAGTCCCCAGCCCGTCCGTAATCAGCGAAGATCATTCAAGTAAGTGAAGTGGGAAGAGGGGCACAGTGTTAGAGTGTCTTGGCCAAACTGAATGCGAAGCACGTTGTTGAGATACACTGCCTGTGTTATTCTGGCTTGACTCCGCTCAGCACACATGCGTGATCGGGTGCAGAGAAATCCTGACAGTCTGTTTCTAAAGGGAATGCACAAAGTCAAGCTGTCACCTACCCCAGACGTGGATTGGAGACATGCTGCAAGCATGTAGAGCTTTAAGAGCAGAGAATTGCCAACTATCCAAAAGTGGTATTTCTAAAATAGTAATGTTAAATACAACTTTACCAGCAAAGAAGATTTATCATTAGCATTACCAATTATATAAAACATGATGCAGCTACTCCTTCCCAATAAGTAAGTACAGCTTAAAAGTGTATAAATAAATTCCCAATGTTAAGCTATGAGAGGTGTAGGCCTCAAAGTAGTAACAACAGTGAAAATCAAATGTAGGGGTATCTCACTATCAGGACATGTAAAACTTAAAGGTACCAGTCCTACCTTTTACTTAAAGAGCACCCTGCCCAATGGACTAGTTAGGACCTACCTTAGAGGTGACATATATGTAATAAAAGGGAAAGTTAAGGCTTGACAAGGAGCTTTAAATGCAAAGCTGACATGGAGGGTAAACTGCACACACAGATTCTGCAGTGGCTTCCCTGAGACATGTTTAAAGGCAATTTGGGTGGGTGGCACAATCAGTGCTGCAGTACCACTAGCAGGACATACAGATACATTAAATATACCAATTGTGGATAAATCAATGAAACCATGTTTAGGTAAAAAGCACGTACACTTTAGCACTGGATATCAGTGGTAAAGTATCAGAGTCCTAAAGTCGATAAACACAAGTTCAGATAAAGAAGAGGAGGAGGGCAAAAGGGTTTGGGTGACCCTTCAGGGAAGGCCATTTAAAGCTCGTAAAAAAAATTATTGTGATATGTTGATTCTGTGTTCTCATTAACTGTAATTGTGAATTCCATGAAAACCTTGCAATGGGAAAATGTGTCAGTCTTGAATCAGCGTGGAAGAAGTTGTTCATCTCTGAAAAGGTTATCCTTGGCAAGTACATTGTGAAACTGAAGAGATTATTTACAGGAACACACAAATGTGAGGAACATTTGAGAAATTTAAGCAAACTTGTTAAAGCTAAAATGGACTATTGGTATCTATTGGAGTGAAAGTAAGTCTCTATATACTATAGAAAAAAGTAATCATTTGGGGCAAATTTTGAGAAAGCAGGCATATTTCTAGCTCAGAGAATCAGAAAGATAAGTGCACAGGCATTGCACATGCAGTCCTTATTTTGATGGCATCATTGCCTTAACTAATAGAGATATTTCTGAGAAATTCGCTTCATATGATAACCATCTATATGGATATTACACTCTTTGTTGTGAAGAAAAATATATTCTTCAATAACACATTTATTAAAAAAAGATTGAGGAGAGTGAAATGTTAGTATTAGGTCTCAGTTGATGAAATAAGGACAGCAATCTACTTTAAAAAGAGTCAAAGCAAGTTCTTTTACAAATTCTTTGAGAAGATATATTGTACAATAGGTCCTGCACCAGCACAATCAACAGCAACATTCTATCCCTGCATGTGAAAAGAGAAAAAAGAATCCACTCCCTAAGGAAATGTTATTACTTTGTTCGTAAAGAAGTACAAAATCTGATTTACAGCAAATTATAGACCTTCACCTCTGTTGAATGCAGATCTAAGAATACCAGCATGAATCTTAGCTATGAGTCTGGAAAATATTGTGCCAAAAGGGATTCTTATATCAGAAACACATGTAATTTAAGACAAATATGGGTTCAAGTATTAGACTTTTGCTTAATTTACCAAATCTTCCATTTGTTACCAATAGATGCTATGATTACATTAACCCCTTCGATGCTCATGACGGAGCGGTTCCGTCATGAGCATCGGTTGGGCTGTGCTCATGACGGAACCGCTCGGTCATGAGCACAGCCCCTGGGGGAAGCGCTGGCGCTCCCCCCCTGGGGCATCGATCATGCCCCCACAGAGGGGGATTGCAGCAGAAGAGTTGCCGCTGCCACCCCCGAGCCCCCCCACGCTTCCTGATGACGTCAACGTGCACAGCGCGCGCCGACGTCATCAGGAAGCGTTGGACGCGCTGGAATTCATTTCTTCCAGTGCGTCCAACGGAGATGGTGAGTGTTTGGCTCCGGTGTGGCGGGAAGGGGCCGAATTCGGAGGCCTTAAGGCATCGGGGGAGAGGAAAGAGTATTTCCTCTCCCCTGATGTCTCAATGCTGGGCATTCCTGTACCACGATTGCGCACAGCGTCGCGATCGTGGAGCAGGGATGCCCCACTAGACACCAGGGATGTCTTTTTATTCAGTTCGGAAGCGACCCCTTGGGCAAGGGTCGCTTCCTAGGGGGCATAATTTATGCTAAGACTTTTCTGCCCTCCCTGGGGGCAGATCGGTCGACTTTCGGTCTGTTTCTGCCCCCAGGGGGGGGCAGAAAAGCCCACTAGACACCGGGGATGTCTTGTTATTCATTTAGGGAGCGACCCCTTCGGCAAGGGTCGCTTCCTTGGGGGCATAATTTTCTGGAAGACTTTTCTGCCCCCCCTGGGGGCAGATCGGTCGACTTTCGGTCCATTTCTGCCCCCGGGGGGTGCAGAAAAGCCCACTAGACACCAGGGATGTCTTCATCTTCAGTTAGGAAGTGACCCCTTGGGCAAGGGTCGCTTCCTTGGGGGCATAATTTAGTGGAAGACTTTTCTGCCCCCCCTGGGGGCAGATCGGTTGACTTTCGGTCCGTCTCTGCCCCCATGGGGGGGCAGAAAAGCCCACTAGACACCAGGGAATTAGTGTAAATAAAAATGGAAGTGAGCCCTTTGGCAAGTGTCGCTTCCAGGGTGCAATTTTTATAATATGTATTTGGCCCACCCGCCCCGGGACAGAGTAGCCTTTTTTTTTCCTGCTGTTTTCTGCCCCACCAGGCACACAACCCGATTGATCATTTGGGTAGTAACATAGCATGTTATAATGTTTATTGTTAGTGAAGGCTTTTGCTCTTTTCAGTTTGCCGTGTTGTTACTGGTGGTTCTGCTGTTTGTGTAGTTTGGTAAGAGACTTTTTTTTGTACAATGTAAATGTGTTTGATTTCTCTGCATTAATTTTTTGGGCAAATGGTGTAATAATAGCAGTATGTTTGTTTTTTGAGTGTCAAAAACTTTTTGCATTGGTGCTCGATGTGTATTTTGTTGTCTTGTGAGTAATTGTTTTTTTTTTCTTCTTTCTAGTTGGATATCGTTGGTTTTTGCTGTGTCAATGCACAGTTGGGTTCTGGTGAGTGCAGCTGTCTCTTGTAATTGAATTGTATAGTTTTTGAGTACATTGATCTTTGTAATAAAGGTACACATTTCTTTACTTACTTGGTTTGCACATTGTTGGTTGTTGTTGACTTGTTTGTGCAGTCTTCTATCTTAGTAAGTATAATGGCAAGCCGCAGGATTACTGCTCAGCAGGTTGTTGGTTTGCTGTTTGAGTCTTCCTCTGACCATGGTTCAGAGACTGACTCTGCATCTGAGGGAGAGGAGGCAGGGGACGATTCTGGCAGTGAGTTTTCTCTCCGTATGGAGTCATCGGATGATGAAGATACTCTTAGTGCGGATGAAGTGCCTGTGTTAGAGGAGGAGACTGATGTGCCGATAGTGCGGAAAGAGGCATCTGGGCTGCAGCCTGGGGCTGCAAGGCTTCCCGTTGGTGTAGTGCAGCTGCTGCAGATCAGAGCTTATAAATTCTCCCTACTTCCACGGACAGAGTAATTTCACAGTCATACGCACATACACACATCATACGCTGGTGGGGCCCATTACACCAACATTCACTCTATTACTCTATTCACACTGAATATAAGAGAGAACTCCTTGATCAATCTGCATCTAATTTGAGGTCAATGCAACCAAATTGAATTGTCTCGAGTCATGATTTAATAGTTTAAACACTTTTGAGATCTCAATAATATGACAAAGAAATAACCACCCGACACTGTAATTCAAACAGAAATTATTTTATCTAAATTAGTTCATTAAGGAAACCATTCAATTGCAAAATTATTATTCTCATATTTACCTATTCTGGCTAAATGTCGTACTCTAAATTAGGACAGGTCTCTCAGTAAAGAATCAAAGTCTCTCGAGTCGCCGTCCTTTCTGTCAGCATCGATCCTCTTGAGCATAAGTTCAGGAAGAAGTGGCCTAAGACCCTCTCTAGTCTAACAATATTTATACTAAAATTTACATACTAAAAGTTACAAACAAGCTCTAAAACGTCCGTTGAGCAGAGCGAGCAGGAAAGGATGTTAGCTTGCAACATTAGAAAAATCTCCGCTCTCGGATATCTCAAAAATAAAAACAAGGAAATAGGAAGTCCAAAACTAGTTTGCAACATCCATGGATGCTCTTCTCCGGAATTGTATCACTCGCACTAAAGCCACCGCAAGTTTATCAAAAAATGTTCATTTGTGACAAACGTTCTCTACCAAGGATAATTGGCGACCATCCCAGAGTTGTCGTCTTTTTCATAACTTTTAGCTCAGACAGAGGCCGAGGTCACAATCAACGAGGCCTCTCTTCATATTTCATCTACTCAAATGCAGGCTGTAGATGTCGGCCATTTTCTCAGCAGGCCAAAATGGACAACTTAATTAAAAAGAAACATAAAACAACGTTACTACATTGTATTGATTTAACAGTGTTAATTCCCACTAATACCCTTATGTGTATGTATTTATCTAGCCATTTGCGACATAAAAAAGCATTAAAGCATAATATTTTAAAGCGCAATCACATAACAAATAGCACATAAGCCACACTTATTTAATTAATTTGCTCACCAACTTAATTCACTTATTAATTTAGCCATGCAATTGCATTCCCACATGTGGTTCTTTCATTAGTAAGGTTGATTAATAAAAAAAACTCAACAAAACTTAGTACTTAATAATTAATTATTAGTAATTTTAATTATGACATACAAGAATATAAGCTGACGTTTGGGTTTAAATAGAAAACCCTGCTCCAGCAATCCCCCCTTTGGTGATATATTATCACCACAAAAATCCAACCCAAAAAATGTACTTTCCCCTTTGAGGAAAAATCCAAATGTCTTTTTGTTCTTACATTAAACTCCAGTTTCTCTTTCATCATCTCTTTTTGTTTCTAAGTACATGCTCTCTCTAAATTTTTACAATTCTATTTCTTGTGGGTCTCTTTTTGACCTCTTTTATCTCTTTTCAACATTTTCTTTTATTATTTTCTTTTTATACCTCCTATATCTACAGCATAAACGCCCTAATCTAAGAATCAATAAAGCAACGATCACACATGTTAAAGGAAATAATATCTTACCAAAGATGGTACTACCTATCTTAGCAATAAAATTCTTAACAGCAATCATCTTATTAGCCATTTTAGTCCAGATACTTTCAGCTTCCAGTGGTACTAATTCTTCATGCAAATCAGTAATATTTTTGATATAGACTTTTAGGGCCCGATTCACAGAACTAACTTAAGACAAAATCCTAAACTTACTACCATTTTGGTATTCACAGTAGGCACTTACTCATTTTGGTATTCACAGAAGGCACTTACTCATGTCGGTATTCACAGAAGTTAGGAGTCCTAACTTTAGGACTCCTAAATGCCTTCTGTGAATACCGAAAGTCTTAAAATTAGGATTTTTCTCAGTTTAGTAGTAGTATAGTTAGGACTCCTAACTTTAGGACTCCTAAATGCCTTCTGTGAATACCGAAAGTCTTAAAATTAGGATTTTTCTCAGTTTAGTAGTCCTAAGTTTAGGACTCCTAACTTTAGGACTCCTAAATGCCTTCTGTGAATACCGAAAGCCTTAAAATTAGGATTTTCCTCAATTTAGTAGTCCTAAGTCTAAACTTAGGACTACTAAATTGAGAAAAATCCTAATTTTAAGACTTTCGGTATTCACAGAAGGCATTTGGGAGTCCTAAAGTTAGGAGTCCTAACTATACTACTACTAAACTGAGAAAAATCCTAATTTTAAGACTTTCGGTATTCACAGAAGGCATTTAGGAGTCCTAAAGTTAGGAGTCCTAAACTTAGGACTACTAAACTGAGAAAAATCCTAATTTTAAGACTTTCGGTATTCACAGAAGGCATTTAGGAGTCCTAAAGTTAGGAGTCCTAACTATACTACTACTAAACTGAGAAAAATCCTAATTTTAAGACTTTCGGTATTCACAGAAGGCATTTAGGAGTCCTAAACTTAAGAGTCCTAAACTTAGGACTACTAAATTGAGAAAAATCATAATTTTAAGACTTTCGGTATTCACAGAAGGCATTTAGGAGTCCTAAAGTTAGGAGTCCTAACTATACTACTACTAAACTGAGAAAAATCCTAATTTTAAGACTTTCGGTATTCACAGAAGGCATTTAGAAGTCCTAAAGTTAGGACTCCTAACTTCTGTGAATACCGAAATGAGTAAGTGCCTTCTGTGAATACCAAAATGAGTAAGTGCCTTCTGTGAATACCAAAATGGTAGTAAGTTTACGATTTTGTCTTAAGTTAGTTCTGTGAATCGGGCCCTTAGATCTTTGCTTTCATCAGGAATGTAAGTGCAACAATGTTGAACTTTCAGCATTCCACAGACTCCACCCTCTTTGGCCAATAAAATATCAAGGGCAAGTCGATTTTGCATAGACATGGCGCGTAAGGCAACCATCTCTGTATTTACCAATAGAAACCCTCCAGCGGTGCTTGTCGATAAGCGATCCACCACTGTTGACAACTTCCGAATTCCATATGCATTTAATGAAATTCCCACTGCTGGTATTAAAGCTCCAAAAATATCTCCTACAATTTCTGTCCAAGTTTCTCTTTTAAAGCGTGTTAGTAAATTAATTTGTTCTGCATATTCTATTCTAACCATATGAAAAATCTGTGGAAAGACCAGGCCAACATAACATGTGCCATACCAATGGTCAGGCAACCTGTAACAAGCCTTATTCCCACAAATATAATACACTCCCGGGAAAACTGGATCTTCTCCTCCTTTGAATCCCCATCCCGTTGCAATAAAGTATGTATCATGGCACTCACTAGTCCCAACAAAATAATTATCATATTGGGATTTCCTTCTGGTAATGCATAGTTTACCCTTCTGTGGTGCATCTAAAGCCAAAGTTGGACTGGCCCCATTCTTCAACTCCTTTCCCATCTCAATGTCCCACATTGTCTCACTCATTTTATACCCTCATGCCTTTTCATGCATGTTCATTCTCCTTTTCTCCACCATGTCTAAGAAAGCTTTTTCTTTAAACTACAAGTTAAATTGTTTCTAAAAATGTAATCTAATGTTAATTCTTCTGTTTCAATAAAAATCTCACCAAAAATGTTAGCTTCTTTAGCTGGATTCAGTTTTTTATTCATAGGCAATTGCCCAAAAATGTTATCCTTATTAGACATATCATAATCTATTTTCCCTAATAGATAAAAAATACTAATCAACACACTACATGAAATTCCATACGTAGCTGGAAGATGATGATAAGTAACTCCCTCTGAAACGGATGCAGGTAACTGCATACAGACGTAGCAATCCCTTACCTCCATTGTCTTTACGTATTCATACAACAATTTTGAAAAAACATTGCTAGAAAAATCATTAATTGACCTATCTTTGTGTATGTATATATTGCTAATTCTAGTTGGTACTACTTTCTGTGAACTCTTCTCTATGTTAGTCATATTCTCAGTATGTATTCCCAAAGTATGTACTGTAACTCTGAAAGTAACTAATAAATCAAGTACACTCCATAGTAGCATCAATAGTCCTGTACAGCAGCAGCACATTTTGCACCATATTTTCAGGAAGGTACATCTACTTTGATTATTTTCTGTGTTAGCCATCTTATTACTTTGACTGTGTCTTTTGACTTAGCCTCTACTACTCCACTACTGAATCTCTAAGACAGATCGTTACAATCTGTTAATTTTCTCTTAGATTTCTTTTTTTTTTCACTCTTCTCCAAGTGACTCTTTTAGTTCACTCAATTTGGGTTTTCATCACTTTTTACTTCTTCTTCATCAACATCAAATTGTATCAGATCCTGAACATCTGTCTCTTCTCCAATGTCAGACAAGATAACTTTCAGGATTCCAACAGTTTCCTTCTCCTCAACCACTTTCAGTAAGGTCTCCTCTAGATTTCCTTGACTCTCTGCCTCTTCTTCTTTTTCAGGCAATGCCACATACGTCCATTCCGGTGACCTATACTTCTGGTTGGGCTTTCTAATTCTTTTGATCGCCTCTGGTTCCTTTGGTTCTTTTGGTTCTTCTTCTTTCGCTTGATTTTGACTTGACACCTCGTTCACCTGTTCAGCTTTCGATGAGTTAACTCGTGTCAATCGATATCTCAGCCTCTTTATCTTGTTAGGCCAAAGATCTCCTTTCACACTCCTTTTCTGTTTCACTTCTCTATTGTTCCTCTCTCCAATCCAAGTTCTCTTTCTCAGAACTCGACCCTCTGGTATCTCATTCTCACTCTCATCCGATTCTGTCTCATTTGCCTCTTGTTCATCAACAATTCTCTCTTTTCCCACAGTCTTCTTCTCCACTGATTGAGATTTCCCTGCTACTGTCCCTCCTCGGGTCTCCGACACGCAATCTTCTTGCTGTCTACTTGTCCCTTCACCTAGCTTATCAGGAATGTTCCCTACACCTCCTCGGGGGTCTTCCACAATCTGTCCCTCTCTCTCTTCTTCTGACCCTACTTCTTCAGAGGTTATCTCAGATGGATTCTCAATCTCTTCATTTGACTCAGGTGTAGTCTCTGTGGAATCACTCTTTTCTTTTCTTTCTTTCTCTTTATTTTCTCCACTGCTTGTTAAAACTTCAGGCCCTTTTCCAGAATCTGAGTTCTCTTCTGAGGTTCGCAATGTTCCTCTTGTAACTCTTGAAACTTCTTCTAGTAAGAAAAAAGAATCGCCTGACTCTCTTTCTGACTCTCTTTCCCCCCTTTCAGGATTCTTTTTTCTTCTTTCTGTTTCAGTGTCTGCATCATCACTGGAATCCGACTCTTCAAAGTACTCTTTCCCAGTCCCATCCTTTGGATTTGGAACTCTCAGAGTATGACTTGCATGAATCCAGTTCTTCACTCCAGCACACTTCACAGCAGTCGTCGTAGTCAGAATGATTTGTCTTGGCCTTCCCCACCTTGGAACCAAGCAATTTCTTCTCCTGTGCACTTTTATTATCACCCAGTCCCCTGGGCTCAGATCATGGGCTGCCTTCTTTTCAAGTGTGGTGACGTCTTCTCCAACCTGGTGAAGCACAGAATGAACTGCGTCAGCCAGGCCTTTACAGTAATCCAAAATCATGTCATCAGTAATAGTCATCAGCTTGTTAACGGGCACGAATGCATGTCTCATTGCTCGTCCCATTATTATTTCATGTGGACTCAACCCCGTGGTTCTGTCTGGAGTAGATCTAATAGTCATCAGCACTAGAGGCAAGACATCAGGCCATTTCATTCCAGTTGCTAAGCACATCTTGCCAATTCTGTTTTTGATTGTGCCGTTCATTTGCTCAACAACGCCAGAAGCCTCTGGCCTGTATGCACAATGTAGCTTCTGCTGTATACTCAATGCTTCACAAATTAAACTCATTAGTTCATTATAGAAGTGTCCTCCTCTCTCTGACTCAATTGTCACTGGGAATCCGTACCTAGGAATCAACTCTCTTAACAGCAACTTGGCCACTGTTATTCCATCATTTCTCCTAGTCGGATATGCTTCCACCCACCTCGAGAACAAACAGACTACCACTAGAACGTACCTCAATCTATTGACTTGGGGCATTTCAATGAAATCTATTTGCATTCTGGTAAAAGGACCTCCTTCTCTGCCTATTGTTCCTAGGCTCACCACTGTTTTCTTTCCAGTATTGAATTGCTGACAAATCAAACATCTTTGACAGATGCTCTCTGCTATCAGCCTGAGCTTTGCACTGTACCAGGTCTGTTTAAAGGACCTAATCATAGCATCCCTCCCCAGGTGTCCCTGGCCATGATACATTCTTGCCATTGTTGACAACATAGAATTTGGCATGACTGGTCTTCCATCCCTATAGATCCACACATGATGTTTTTCTCGTGGTGCACAACCTGCCTTGATCCAATCTCTCATTTCCTCACCTCCTGCTTCATCCTGCAACTGCCTCACCTCATCCCATGTTTCCATCACATTAATAAACATCACAGAACAAAAAGACATTACTTTCTCTTTTCCCCTGTTAATGGAATGATTGTTCTTTGCACAATACTGTGCTATGTCATTTGCAAACCTGTTACCAAGAGTAACAAAATCATCACCCTGTCCATGAGCAGCACATTTTACAACTGCTAGTTCTTTAGGCAGCTGTATCGCCTCAAGCAATTTTCCAATCACTTCAGAATTCTTTATAGGAGTTCCACTCGAGGTCAGGAAACCTCTCTGTAGCCAAAGCTGGCCAAAGTCATGAACAACTCCGAATCCGTACTGACTATCAGTCATTACAGTCACTCTCACATTTCTTCCAATCTTACAGGCTTTTGTCAGTGCCACCAATTCCGCTACCTGAGCAGATTTAACTCCTTTCAGAGGTGAAGCTTCCATAACTTCTGAAACTTTACAAACCGCATATGCTGCACTCAGCACACCTTCTTCTCTTCTCAGACATGATCCATCCACAAACAACACATGATCACTCTCAGGCAGTGGCAGATCTCTTATGTCTGGTCTCGGTTTTGTACAGTAATCAAGCACATCCAAGCAATCATGATCAACATCATCTCTCACACTCACGTTTTCAGCATCTGGCAAAAGTGTCGCTGGATTCACATTCACACATCTCTCAAGAGTCACATTTGATGCTCCCAGAATGATTTTCTCATATTTAGTCAGCCGACTATGTGACATGTATTGAGTTCTGCTTCTTGTCAAAAGAATTGCCACATCATGAGGTACGAACACCCTTACAGGATATCCCATTATTATACCCTCACTGTGTTCCAAGCTTCTGCATGTAGCAGCTACTGCTTTCAGGCAACCTGGTAAACCCACAGCAACTGGGTCAAGTGTTGATGAGAAGTACGCAATTGGCCTCCTCAGACGTCCATGTTTCTGGATTAACACTGAAAGTGCACATCCATTCCTCTCACTACAGTACAGCTCAAACTCCTTGTCATAGTCTGGCATTCCCAGAGCAGGAGCTTCACACAATCTGCTCTTCAATTCCTCAAATGCGGCCATTTGTTCTGCATTCAATTCCAATGGGTCTTTTACTTCACTTTTGGTCAATTTAATCAGTGGCTTCGCTATCAGGGAAAAATTACTTATCCACTGACGACAATAACCCACCATTCCCAGAAACATTCTCACTTCTCTCTGGGTCATTAGGGCTCTCATTCCTCTGATAATTTTGATCCTGTCAATGGTCACTTTTCTTAGACCTTTTTCAATATTGTGTCCAAGATAATGTACTTCTTTCTTGCAAAATTGCAATTTGGCTGGAGATACCTTTAATCCTCCATCAGCCAGATGATTCAGTAAAGCTATGGTATCTACTTCACATGCTTCACGTGTCTTCGATGCCACAAGTAGATCATCGATATATTGTACTAATACTGAGCTTTCAGGCATGATCAGACTTTCCAATGATTTCTTCAGCAACTGATTGAATAGTGAGGGGCTCTCTGTATACCCCTGTGGGATTCGGCACCATGCCAAAATACGCTGTCCAAACCGAAATGCAAAAATCGGCTGGCTGTCATGATGCAATGGGATTGAAAAGAAAGCATGGCACAAATCAATTACTGTGTACCATTCAGCATCATGAGGAATCTGATACAAAATCACTGATGGATTTGGCACAATGGGACAGCATGATACCACAATTGTGTTAACTTTTCTCAAATCTTGTACTATTCTGAACTTCCCATTAGGTTTCTTTAGTCCCATTATTGGTGAATTACATGAGCTACTCAGTAATTCTCTCAAAACACCTTGCTGAATCATTTTGTCAATTATAGGTGTTATTGTTATAATCTGCTCCTGTTCCCTTCCCTCCTCCTTTCCCCCCCCCCCCTCCTTCCCCTCGCATATTGGTACTGCCCAGCCTTAGAATGTTGGGGCTGAAGCTCATGTTGGAATGTTGGCATCTCCTTACGAGAGGCTGAAGGATCTGTACAATAAACTTCCATCTCCTGACAAACCTATCTTTGTGGAAGTTATTACAACATTTATTTGGCGACGAGCTGACTTACCGTGCTGGGGACGGTCTGGATCCTTCCCCCAGTGCCCTACCGCCTCTCGTCGGACTTCTCAGGCAGTGTTGGTTCCTTTCCTGCCATCGCCCCCTGAGGTGGCGTTAAGGGGAGCTCTCCTCGTTTACTCCATCGCTGCGAGTCTCCGGCTGCTAGGCTCCCTCACGCCTTCCCTGGACTCCGTCGATGAGAGCTCCCGGTTGCTGAACTCTTTCACGCCCTCCTCGGAGCTCGCTGCCTGCGTGAGTGTCCCTTCTCGCTTTTCTATTGAGCTGATCATCCCTCCGGTGAGTCCCTGTCGTCTGCTGCTCGGCGCTGCTCTCCGGACTTGCTGTCCGTCCTGGCTGATAGGGAGACGCCTGTTGTTCCCCCAGTGAGGTCGCATGCTGGCTTCTGAGTGCCGTCGCTAAGTATTTAGCGCTGTGAAGGGTGTTGTGTCGCAGATGGTCGAGGACAACAGTGCTGCTCTTCGTGTGTGGCTGAGGCAACGTCGAAATCTCCTCACAAACATCCTGTTCCTGGTGTTTTCGCCTTTTCTCAGATTGATTTCCTCAGAGGACGCTCCGCTGTGAGACACTGCTCTCTGGTTGCTCCTTCGTCTGCTCCTCCTGCTGGTGGAATATATTATTGCACGTTTCTTCCCTCATCCAGCCTGCTTCGTATTTTCGCTGACAGGCTCAGCTCATGGAAATGTAGTGTCTTTAAATTGGGTTTTCCAACGGTAGACTGTTTCCATTATACTGTGGGGGTGCACTGGTGGTTTCTTGTCATTTCTACTTCTACTGCAACTTTCTGTGAATTTTCACAGCCAGTTTTTCCTTATCGCTATACTCCCTATCCTCTCCTCTACCTACCCTTTTCCTTCTTCTGCTTTGTTCTTCCCTCATCTCAGCATTTTCTTCTTCTACTCTCTCCACCATGTCGGCATTCGCTATGTCTCAACCCCTCCCATTCCTGGATGAGAGTGGAGATCTGGTGATCCCATGGAAAAAATGGGTAAACCTGTTTGAATCTTACCTTATCGCCATTGGTGGGGACAGATTTTCGGTGCTGCGTAAACAACATGTTCTACTGCATAATCTAGGAAAGCAAGGGAGGGATATTTTTGATGACCTACCAGATTATAATGTTGAAAATGCTAATGAGGGGGCTGGGGGTGAGGGTGATATCCAGTATGATGTGTATCAGTTAACATTATTGAAACTGGAAGCTCAATTTGGTGACAAAATTAATATTGTGTTAGAACGCCACAAATTTTTTTTGCGCATTCAAGGAAAAAATGAAAAAGTGATAAATTATATTGCTGTTCTGAGAGGTTTAGCCTCTACGTGTGAGTTTGGGATATTAACTGAATCACTAATCAGAGACCAACTAGTTAGATGTACCTCCAACAAGAAGATACAAGAAAGACTTCTAGCAGAAGCCCCTGATTTAAAACATGCCATTGATATAGCTAAAAGCATAGAGCATACAGCGTACTGTATGAATGAAATGAAGGAAGCGGGGGAAGTAAAACAAGTGGCGGAGAACAGTGTACACAAGATCTCCAGTAAAGTCCACAAACACAAACCTTTACCTTCCAATCCGGAAGCACCTACAGCATCAGGGAATAAGCCAAAATGTTATAGGTGCGGAAATCCTAATCATCTGGCCAACAGCGTTAACTGTCCTGCAAGGGGCGTTGTTTGCAGCAAGTGTAAGAAAAGAGGCCATTTCTCAAAAGTATGCCACAACGCAACGAACAGTGTCACCCACATGATAGGCGGTGATCTGGATTCTCAACTACCTAGCGAAGATATTGTGTTTCAAGTATCTAATTTTTCAGAAGGCAACAGCACTCCTTACCCCAAGTGTGAAATATTTCTGGACAATGTAAAGTATGAGGTCTACGCAGACTCCTGTTCCCCATATACACTTGTGAATGAGGCTACTTTTCAGGCTAAATCGGGGACAAGAGAGTATACCCTCGTACCTCCTGATGTCAAACCAGGGGGCTATAACCAAGATCCCATACCACTAGTAGGAATGTTACTCATGAACATTAATTTTAAGGATAGGTCAACCGTGGGAAAAGTCTACATCACAAAGAATGGTTCCAACTTACTTGGGTGGAAACACCAAAAAGAGTTAGGAATCAGACTAGACCCCAACGCGTCGGAACCAGTGTATCTTATCGACAGGACCAACATTGGGATGGAAATCTGCAATCGTTTCCCAGAGGTCTTCACAGACAAACTCGGACTCCTAAAAGGCTTCCTCCACAAAATCAAACTTAAAGCCGATGCCAGACCTATCATCCACAAACCAAGGTCTATCCCGCTGTTGACCAGAGAACCGCTTAAGAAGGAGCTGGACAGGTTGGAGGAGTGCAAAATCATAGAGAGGATTGAGAGCTCTGAATGGTTGGCGCCCATCGTCGTAGCAGCCAAAGGGGGAAACAAGGGGATCCGCCTATGTGTTGACCTTAGGGATTTGAACTCTAACATTTGGGTGGATCGACACCCCCTCCCCAACATTAATGAAATGCTGTCAGCCATCCATGGAGCTAAAGTCTTTACTGTCCTAGACCTATCCTCGGCTTACCACCAAGTTGCTCTCCACCCAGATTCCAAGCCCCTCACTTCTTTTATAACCCCGCATGGAGCTTATCAATTTTCCAGATTACCATTTGGCCTGGCTTCTGCTGCGGCAGTATTTCAACGCGTCATGCAGCATATCCTGCAAGGTTTGGAAAAAGTTCTTTGTTTCCAGGACGACATCCTGATTCATGGCTCGTCTGAGGAAGAACACAATAAGACTCTGGAAGCAGTGTTGACCAGACTTAGTAAGGCAGGTTTCACCACTCAGAAAGACAAATGCAGAATCGGGGTGGAATCTGTAGTATACCTTGGTCACACCATCTCAAGTGAGGGAATCAAACCCAGATCCAGTCTGGTGGACTCCGTTAAATTAGCCCCGGCACCCACCAACAAAGATGAACTCAAATCGTTCCTGGGGCTGGTGGAATACATGTCAAAGTTCGTCAAAAACTTTGCGGATCAGGTGTGTCCCCTCAGAGAGTTGCTGAAGAAGGGGTCTGAATTTGCTTGGAAGCAAATTCACCAATCAGCCTTCCAACTCATCAAGGAGGCCATCGTGGATGCACCTATCTTGAGTGCTTTCGATCCTAATGCTAAAACCACCCTCACCACAGACGCTAGCGCTAAGGGATTGGGTGCTTCACTCACGCAGAGGACGAAAGGTCAAGAGACGGTGATTGCTTTCGCTTCCAGAACTTTGAGAGATGCCGAGCTGAACTACTCGACGATAGAGAAAGAAGCATTGGCGTGCTATTGGGCCATAAACCACTTCAAATATTTCTTGTGGGGCATCCCGTTTGTGCTGAGAACGGACCACAAACCCTTAATTCCGTTATTCTCCACTAAGCGCCTGGAAAATACCACCCCACGAATATCTAAATGGGTGCTGAGTCTGCAAGGGTTCAACTACACCATGATATACGTCCCAGGAAGTGAGAATAGGGTTGCAGACTGTCTCTCCAGACTACCAATCACCAATGGGAACCCGATGCAAAACCCTCCGGAGGAGACTATTCTTTTGGTGGAAATCCCGGCCATCAATCGGGAGGAGTGGGAAAAATCCATGAGTGAGGACAGTGACTTAGCCACATTAAGGAATATGATTCACAGTGGTTGGCCTGTTAACAAGCAGGAGGTGCCGGAGTCTGTTCGGCATTTTTGGCCGATGCAAGATGAATTATCCATCGTTGAGAACCATATTTGTAGAGGAAGCAAGATCATTCCTCCGAAAAACATGTACGAAAGAATAATACAGATTGCCCATGAGGGCCACCCAGGGAGGAGCATGACGAAAAGCAAAATCAGGCAACACTATTGGTTCCCCGGGATGGATTCGCGAGTGGAGGAACAAGTAAAGAATTGTTCAGCCTGCGGTTCCTGCGACAAAACCAAAGTTGTCCGGAAATCTCCACTATTTCCGGTGGAGGTCCCCATCGTACCTTGGGAGAAGCTGGGATTGGACATAATTGGTCCCGTAAACCTACTAAACCAATCCAATAGATTCATGTTTGTCCTTATAGACTACCACTCCCATTGGATTGTAACAAGAATGGTATCTTCCATCACCACCGCGTCGCTGTTGGACTTCCTGAGAGACACCTTTTCAAAGGAAGGTATTTCTGGGGTCATAATAACGGACAATGGTGTTCAATTCGCTTCAGAGGACATGAAGCAGTTTATGTCCACGCTGGCCATCACACATCTCAAATCCCCACTGTATTGTCCCAAAGCCAATGGTCTGGTGGAAAGGGCGAACAGGATGATAAAGGACACCATCCAGCTCGCATTGAATTCCCAGGTTCCAGTGGAAGACGCCATAAGGAAAATGCTGTGGTCGTATCATACATCGCCCAATGCTGTCACGGGGGTGTCACCTTTTGTCTCACTTAAAGGCAGAAACCCGAGTTCCAAACTTACTCCTAACTGGCTAAATGGAGGATCCCCGGTGTGGGTGGATAGAGACGTTGGTCAGGAAAAAACTCTGAAACACCAACAAGAGTATAAGCTCAGGTACGACAGTCGTTGGGGAGCATCGAACAAAAGGTGGAGAGAAGGCCAGTGGGTGGTTGTTAAGAGGCCGTCCCTGTCCAAATCCAAGATCTCCTCATTTTCCAAACCACTGAGGATAACGCGGGTCAACAACAATTCAGTTGTCCTGGAAGACGGTGGCATGTGGAGTATGGACAACATAGCAAGTTGTCCAAGCACTACTGGTTCCAAACCCACTTATGAAATGGACCTAAGTCTTGAAACGCCCAGTGGTAGTGAACTCAGGGTGACTAGAGTACGTAAACCCCCAAGTTGGCAATCCGACTACAGAATGGGATCTTAATTTTTCCACCTTGTCCCATCTCCTTACCCTTCGGGTCATATAGGCTCCTTTCCGTAGGGTATTTGGGGGGATTGCTATTTATGTACTTCTCTATCGCTGCATATTGTGGAAAACGGTTATTCCTTACATTCATGTACTTGGAACGTTTTATTGTTGAGTTCTCTCCTCTGTGCTTTGTTAGGCAATGTTATCTGAGTAATTCTTGTGCTGTGTATATTTTTCTCTGCTCCGCAGGGAGATGTGTTATAATCTGCTCCTGTTCCCTTCCCTCCTCCTTTCCCCCCCCCCCTCCTTCCCCTCGCATATTGGTACTGCCCAGCCTTAGAATGTTGGGGCTGAAGCTCATGTTGGAATGTTGGCATCTCCTTACGAGAGGCTGAAGGATCTGTACAATAAACTTCCATCTCCTGACAAACCTATCTTTGTGGAAGTTATTACAACAGTTATCCCTTCAATTATCTCTGGTGTCAGTCTGTATTGTGGGATATTAGGATAAGAGATTCCCTCTTTCACTGTAATCTTTACTGGATCTACATTATTCATCAATCCCACATCTTCTCCAGTAAAATCCCAAACTGCTTCTTTTACTGTGTGTCTCAACTCTTGAGGCAAGTCATCTGGATTAAATACAGCATATGTTCCAACAATCTCATTTTCTCTATTATCTAGAGTTACTCTGTATAAGACATCCTCATCCGGTGTCTCAAAAGCTATTCCATCCGGAGTACAAAAAATTGTGCAATTCATTTTACACAACAAGTCCCTACCTAACAAGTTCACTGGACTAGTGTCACACACTACAAACCTGTGCATGTCCGAAAATTTCCCTATCCTTACCCTTACTGGTTCAGTAAAACGAGTCTTAATCTGTGTATTAGACACACCAACCACTTGGATTGCTTCGTCCGAGAGAGGAAGATTTCTTATATCTGCTGACCTGACAGTTGATCTTGTCGCTCCTGTGTCTACTAAAAAAGTAACACTTTCCCCATTTATTTTCCCATCTACAAATGGTCCTGCCTGGTCTATGTCTAGAGTTGCTCCAAGTATGCACTCCTCCTCCTCTCTTCGGCACCATCAGAAGTCCCCTTCAGACTCACTCCCCTCATTCTTTAGCCAGTATTGTTGTACTGGATTTGTACGTCTCGGTTTGTTTACCTGTTCCTCATTGTAGAATCCCGAGTCTTGATTGTATTTCTGGGATCCCCTGTTCTGCGGCAAGGGCGGTTTGGCTCCTGATTCTGCTGCTTAACAACCTTCTGCTGTTGCTGCTGATGATTACACCCCACGTTCTGCACCTGTTGATTCAAGGATTGATTGTCATTATTCACTAATGGTGGATTCGTACACTCGGATCTCCAGTGCCCTAATTTTCCGCAGTTGTGACACGAAAATTTCTTCTTCGCCTCTTCTATGTTCCCCTTTCCTTTTCCTGTACCATATCTGGGCCTATTTCCTGGATTATTTGCTTGTTCAACCAGCTATGCTTCTTGTCTTTCTGCAACCTTCACCTGTGCCCACATCGCTTTTTACTTCAGCTTTCTTTGTTTTGCCTCAATTTCATCACTGAAGTACTTCGCATGTCTCAAGATCTCATCAATCTTCTTACTCTGCCAATCAACTGTGTGTTCACGTATCATTTCACTGATTTCAGGTCTCAAGCCATATACAAATCTATATACAAAATGACTCAAATCCTTATCACCCAGATGTTCATCTCCACTGAACTGTTTAAAAGCCAGTATCAATCTTTCATAAAAAGCATGAACTGATTCCTTTACTTCCTGATGTGTTCGATCTATCTTAACCCAATCTGTCTCTTTTGGTGGTATCTTATTTTTCAGGAACACTATGACCTGCTCATACTTTTTCATAACCTCCGGGTCTGGAGCTCCTGTTCTTCGATCTCTCGGGTATTCTTTAGCAGGCCAATCTACAACTATTTTACATTCTGCCCACAAGTCTGCTGGAACAATTATATCAAACAGACTATTCACGTCAATCCACAGCACCTTTGACAATTTCACAAACCTATCTACCTGCCTATACCACTCAACAGGCTTCTCTCTCAGTCGAGGGAAATCATTTGTAAATGACAAAATATCCTGCCTAGTCCATGGGACATGTACATATCCTCCTCCAGGAATCTCTCTCATAGGATAAGCATCCACTGTTTTTTCCTTTTCTCTCATGGGAAACGCTGAGTAAGTCCTGTCCACTGTATCTTCTCTTTTCTTATACCATCTATCCTTCCACTTTTCCACATCACCCCATTTTCGCAATAATCCAACCATTTCCTTAATCTGCCCTGTTCGGCCAACATCATTTAGATTCTCAATATGCTTGTCCGAAAAATCCACTCGGTAAGGCTTCTGTAAAGCTTTCACTTTATCCATGTCAATTCCCATTTCACTCGCTATTCCTTTTAACCTGTCATGTGTATTCCTAGCCCTCCATGTGATGCTCTTGCACATGAATAACAACTCTCCATCATGATGATCTTTTAACGTCTCTGTAGGAATTGTTCCTGCTATAAGCTCCTCCAGTTCTATACGCAACCTGGCTACATCAATTGCCTGCGAATCTTTGTCCCTCCTTTGGAGAACTTTCATCCAATCATTAAAATCCTCAGCCGTTATTTCTGTAGATTTCTTCCCTGCACTCACTTGTTCTGCCATCCTCTGTGGTTCCAAAATTGATCCTCCCATCACAACATTTCTTTCCACACAACCAGTATTCAATCCTGAATTAGGCTGTACATTTAACTCTCCACCACATGTGTCATGTCTCAACTGTCTCAAATGATTCTCTTCCGTCCTTATTCCTGACTGTTCTGGAGAACTAACTAGTCCATTTCCTACATATGGAACTGTTAAACCACTTTCACCTATTCTCTGCTTATCAAAAATAGGCATAACCGGACCTATGGTTACAAACACTGTAACAGCTTCTAGATTCTTTGTTAATTCTCTTATTTTCACTGTCAACTCAGATGTGGTTCTTGCTAATTCTCTTGTTCTCTCATCCTCAATTTCATTCTCTCTTCCTCTCTCTCGCTCTCTCTCTCTTTCCCTTTCCGCGAAAGAGCTACCTCCTTTCAGATCAGGTGTCACAACTTCTGTTTTAATGATTTGCAAAGTATCTCTCATTGGGGTAGCAACTTGTGTTCTCACTTCTGGTTCTGGTCTATATGGATGTGGTCTCTTGTAAATCATGTAATCCAAGACTTCATCCTCATAGTCATTAGCCCCATACCTTCTCAATTCTGCATCATGTACCTTTTCCATACCTTTCCTCCCTTCTGCTTCCTCAACAGTTCTCATCGGATATAGTCCCTCTGACATACTAGCATCTCGCCATCTCCTCATTCGATCATGATGAGTTTCACGATCATATTTCCTTCCAAAAATATACCTATAATTGCCTCCACTCCTCTGCTTTTCTCGCTCATGCACCTCATCTTCCCATTCTACCAATGCCTCGAACTGTGTCGGCCTTGGTCTGGGCTCTAGACTCATCATTCTCTCCCGTAAATTTCTCAACACGGCCAGATTAAATGAACCATGTTCCGGGAATGCTAGAACACCATCTTCTCTAGTATACCTAGCCCAATTGTCTAACCAAATACAGGTATGATACCCATATTTCGCAACCATGAAGGATGCAGGAGTTCTTGTCGGAGGTAGTAACTCACCTTCTCTAGTTATTATATCCTTATCCTTGTCAAACCATTTTTTAATTTTACTGAACAAGGATTTCTTTTTCTTTTCCTCTGTTTGGTAATACATTTTTGCGTTTACCACAACTCTCTAGTCCTTTCTACAACTGTACGATCTTTTGTCCAATAATAGCGCGACTCACACTAACGCACCAATCCTGGAGCGTCTACGTCACCCTGTACTTCTTCCAATCCTTGCGCGGCTCACACCAACGCACCAATCACAGTACTTTCACTGTTCTAACCCACTGTCCAATCACAGCGTGGTCTTTTCTGACGTCAGTAGCCGCTGCAGTCGCTTCTACTCCTGTCTCCTGTCACTCGTCTACCCCTCCTTTACAAAACCTTCTCGGTAGACTTTGTTTCAGACTTTACAAATCTATTAGTTACAACATATAAACATCTCCATTGTCTGCTCCGCAAACCACAGAATAGTAAAGACCTTTCCCACGAGAATCCCGCTCTTCTCTAGAACAGCGCTTACCTCTGCTCTACCACGGAATTATTACTTTCGTTGACACAGTAGCACATCCCTCTACTCTGCCCTTCTAACATGCATCCATTAACTGTTTCCTCCCAGAATGTTCCTAAGAGTTTCACAATCAAATAAATGCCCATACATTCACGCACTTTCACACCAGAAAATGCAGCACATTTACACAGAATCCTGCCTTTCCCGAGAACAGCGAACAGTCTGCCCTACTACAGAATTATAACATACGTTAACAAAGCAGCGCTTTACCTCTGCTCTATCCTTCAAACGAGCTCAGAGAATACCTATTACCTTCCCAGTGATAAGCGTTAACGGCAATCCCAAAAAGGATCCCTGATACTTAAGACCAGAACTTCACAGATAACCTTCGCAACCATACACACTTCTCTTATACAGAAAATATATCTCTAGTAGTAACACACAACGATGTCACTGAATCGAACCCAGACAATGCGACGCGCAACTTCAATTCTCACATGCTTTTCCCTGCATTCGTACAGGGCCAACAATCCCGTCTTTCCCGAGAGCAGCACTCACTTCCCTCTGCCCTACTACGGAACTGTCACCGACTCCCTACGTCCCAGAAGCCGTACACACTACATATAACTCAATACGATGACTTCAACATTTAATGTTAGTACATGTATCAACATCAATCAATAAATCAATAAATCCAAAGCCTATGTACAAGCAATCTATCAGATCAAGACAATAACCAAAACCATCATACTGCTACCAGGAAACTGCTGCAGATCAGAGCTTATAAATTCTCCCTACTTCCACGGACAGAGTAATTTCACAGTCATACGCACATACACACATCATACGCTGGTGGGGCCCATTACACCAACATTCACTCTATTACTCTATTCACACTGAATATAAGAGAGAACTCCTTGATCAATCTGCATCTAATTTGAGGTCAATGCAACCAAATTGAATTGTCTTGAGTCATGATTTAATAGTTTAAACACTTTTGAGATCTCAATAATATGACAAAGAAATAACCACCTGACACTGTAATTCAAACAGAAATTATTTTATCTAAATTAGTTCATTAAGGAAACCATTCAATTGCAAAATTATTATTCTCATATTTACCTATTCTGGCTAAATGTTGTACTCTAAATTAGGACAGGTCTCTCAGTAAAGAATCAAAGTCTCGAGTCGCCGTCCTTTCTGTCAGCATCGATCCTCTTGAGCATAAGTTCAGGAAGAAGTGGCCTAAGACCCTCCCTAGTCTAACAATATTTATACTAAAATTTACATACTAAAAGTTACAAACAAGCTCTAAAACGTCCGTTGAGCAGAGCGAGCAGGAAAGGATGTTAGCTTGCAACATTAGAAAAATCTCCGCTCTCAGATATCTCAAAAATAAAAACAAGGAAATAGGAAGTCCAAAACTAGTTTGCAACATCCATGGATGCTCTTCTCCGGAATTGTATCACTCGCACTAAAGCCACCGCAAGTTTATCAAAAAATGTTCATTTGTGACAAACGTTCTCTACCAAGGATAATTGGCGACCATCCCAGAGTTGTCGTCTTTTTCATAACTTTTAGCTCAGACAGAGGCCGAGGTCACAATCAACGAGGCCTCTCTTCATATTTCATCTACTCAAATGCAGGCTGTAGATGTCGGCCATTTTCTCAGCAGGCCAAAATGGACAACTTAGTTAAAAAGAAACATAAAACAACGTTACTACATTGTATTGATTTAACAGTGTTAATTCCCACTAATACCCTTATGTGTATGTATTTATCTAGCCATTTGCGACATAAAAAAGCATTAAAGCATATTATTTTAAAGCGCAATCACATAACAAATAGCACATAAGCCACAGTTATTTAATTAATTTGCTCACCAACTTAATTCACTTATTAATTTAGCCATGCAATTGCATTCCCACGTGTGGTTCTTTCATTAGTAAGATTGATTAATAAAAAAAACTCAACAAAACTTAGTACTTAATAATTAATTATTAGTAATTTTAATTATGACATACAAGAATATAAGCTGACGTTTGGGTTTAAATAGAAAACCCTGCTCCAGCACGGCAAGAGGCATCTGGGCTGCAGGCTGGGGCTTCAAGGCTTCCCTTTGAAAGTGATGACCTCTGGGTTGCCCCTGGCATGGTGCAGCCGGCATTGCCAGAGTTTACTGGTGTTCCAGGGTCTAGAGTGAATACTGAAAACTTTTTGCGAGTAAATGTTTTTAAGTTGTTTATGGACAATGTGTTTTTGGCAGAGACTGTTGAGCAGACTAATTTGTATGCCGAACAGTTTTTGAGGGACAACAGTGCCAGTCTTAAGCCATACTCTAGAGCTACCCAGTGGACTCCCACAAATGTTGAAGAGATGAAGAAGTTCTTGGGTTTAACTTTTTTGATGGGCTTGCTAAGGAAGCCATCAAAGTCTTCATATTGGTCTAGCAGTCCCTTGATGGCAACGTCTATTTTTCCGGCAGTCATGAGTCGTGACAGGTATTTGCTTCTGCTTCGGATGATGCATTTTGTTGATAATGGTTTAGCGTTGCCACGAGATCACCCTGAGTGTGACCGTCTTTTTAAGATTAGGCCTGTCCTTGATCACTTTGTTGATCGATTTTCTGAGATTTATGCCCCTGGGAAAGAAATTGCAGTGGATGAGTTGTTGGTGTTGTTCAAGAGCCGCTTACTTTTTAGGCAATACATTCCTAGTAAGAGGGCACGCTATGGAATAAAGCTGTATATGCTGTGTGACAGTAGGACTGAATATGTCTCTAATTTCAGGGTGTACACCGGTAAGGAATCTAGGATTAACCTCCCTGGTTGTCCGTCCACTTTTGGAGTGACTGAGAAAATTGTTTGGGAACTTGATAGAGGATTTTTTAACAACGCCCACCATTTATATGTAGATAACTTCTACACTGGTGTGCGGTTGTTCAGGGAATTGGCCAAAGTGGACACTGTTGCTTGTGGCACAATCCGCTCTAACCGTAAAGGTTTCCCGAAATAACTTGTTTGTTAAAAGCTTGTGCGGGGACAGTGCAGTGTGTTGCGTTGCCAGGAGCTTCTTGCTGTGAAGTTTTCAGACAGGAGAGATGTCTACCTGCTGACTACCATCCATGATGAAAGCACTGCACCTGTGACTGTTTGGGGTCAGGTCGCTGAAGCGCGCAAACCTGTGTGCATTTTAGACTATAATAGGCACATGGGTGATGTTGACAGAGTAGATCAGAGGTTGGAACCTTACACTGCTCTTCGTAAGGCTTACATTTGGTACAAGAAGTTGGCTATCCATCTTTTCCACATGGCAATGTTTAATGCTTTTGTTGTGTTCCAGGATTCTTGCCCTGAGTCAAAGATGACTTTTGCTAAGTTTCAGGAGTCTGTAATAGGCAGCCTTGTTGTAGTGGAACAGGCAAGTGTTCCTAGAGTTGGAGTGGTGGAGGATGTTGCTAGATTAAAAGATCGCCACTTTCCAGATCACATTCCTCCCACACCCTCAAAAGATTTTCCCAGTAGGAGATGTAGAGTCTGGTGGCGAAGAGGTACGCGGAAGGAGAGTCGTATGTACTGCCCCGACTGCCCTTCTCATCCTGCAATGTGTGTCCCTGCTTGTTTTAGAGCGTACCACACGCGAAATAATTTTTGGGAGCATTCATGAGTGGTACAGTGAACTGCCTGGTCTGTATTCTTTGGATAATTTGATTCTTTTTCAAGGTTGGTGTTAGTGCAATGTATTTAGTTGCTGATTTTCTGTTAGAAGATTTGTATCTATTTGCGATTTGTTTGTGTTTTTATTTTTTTCTAAAAAAAATCCTAAATGTGATGGCAGTGTGTGTAGGCTTGCGCTTGGCTGTTGGTCTGTGTGGACTGGCACTTGGTTGGTGGTGTGCGTGGAATGGTGCTTGGCTGGCGGTGTGCGTGGACTGGCAGTGTGCATGGACTGGTACTTGGCTGGCGGTGTGCGTGGACTGGTGGTGTGTGCGGACTGGTGCTTGGCTGGTGGTGTCCGTGGACTGGAGCTTGGCTGGTGGTGTGCGTGGACTGGAGCTTGGCTGGCGGTGTGCGTGGAATGGTGCTTGGCTGGCGGTGTGCGTGGACTGGTACTTGGCTGGCGGTGTGCATGGACTGGTGGTGTGTGCGGATTGGTGCTTGGCTGGTGGTGTCCGTGGACTGGAGCTTGGCTGGCGGTGTGCGTGGATTGGCGATTGGCTGCCGGTGTGCCTGGACTGGCGATTGGCTGGCGGTGTGCCTGGACTGGCGCTTGGCTAGCGGTGTGCGTGGACTGGTGTTTGGCTAGCGGTGTGCGTGGACTGGCGCTCTGCTAGCGGTGTGTGTGGACTGGTGCTCGGCTGGCTGTGTGTGAGTAGTGACTTTCTGCTGGTCACTACACACACTGCTAGCTGAGTGCCACTCCACGCAATCCATCAGCCTGTGTAGTTGCTGTGTCTGGATTGTGGGCGTGTAAAAGTGATGGGCCCTTGAATGGCGCTGTGTGCTGGTGTGAGTTTTGTTATGTGATGGGCCCGCGGCTGGCGGTGTGAATGGTTTTGTATGTCTCACATGTATGAAAGGTGTATGAATGGCCTGTAAAGAGGTTAGTGCCTTGTCGTGGCTTTACAGCTCACGAGCTGTGAGTCAATGGTTCAGTTTCTCACCCTTTCAATTATTACCAGTGCATTTCATTTTTGCGAAATCACTTGCTAATACAATTGTATCTACTGAACCATCACTCACCCTCGTGCCAAATCCAACCAGTATGTGTGTGTACTTGTGGATTAGATGGCTGTGCAGTAATATTTGTCTTTCTGAAGCAGGGTGTACCTTGTCCCTTTTTGGTGAATTTTTTAATGTGTTGCTTTTGTACCTGGTGGTGTGCATGGTCTTGTTTGTATCACGTATGAAAGGTGTGTGAATGGCCTGTAAAGTGGTTGGTGCCTTCACGTGGCTTTACAGCTCACGAGCTGCGAGTCATTGGTTTGGTTTTTTGTGAATTTAATTATTGACAGTGCATTTCATTTTTGTGAAATCACTAGTTAATAAAATTTAATACACTGAACCATGACTCGCCCTCGTGCCAAATCCAACCAGTATGTGTGTGTGTTTGAGGAATAGATGGTTGTGGATGGTCGTTTTGGGCCCTTGCCTGCCGCGGGTACTTGGGCCTCCCACACAAGTGAGGCACCATTTTTACCGGGAGACCTGGGGGAACGCTGGGTGGTGGTAAATTTGTGTGAGCCCGGTGATGCCACAACTTTCCCACCCCAAAATGTGTGAAAAAAGTGATTTTTTCAGCTAAAATTGAGGTTTGCAGGGGATTCTGGGTAAGGAAACGTTGGGGGATCCACGCAAGCCATACCTCCCTGGAACCCGTCGGGTGTCTAGTTTTCAGAAATGTGTGGGTTTAGTAGGTTTCCCTAGATGGCCGCCGAGCACCGGGTCAAAAACCAAAGTGACCCCCCTTGCAAAACCAGGTGGTTTTGCGATAGGCCTTTTTGATGTCGCCTCACTACGTTTTGGGCCCTTGCCTGCCGCGGGTACTTGGGCCTCCACACAAGTGAGGCACCATTTTTACCGGGAGACCTGGGGGAACGCTGGGTGGTGGTAAATTTGTGTGAACCCGGTGATGCCACAACTTTCCCACCCCAAAATGTGTGAAAAGGTGATTTTTTCAGCTAAAATTGAGGTTTACAGGGGATTCTGGGTAAGGAAACGTTGGGGGATCCATGCAAGCCATACCTCCCTGGAAGCCGCCTGGTGTCTAGTTTTCAGAAATGTGTGGGTTTGGTAGGTTTCCCTAGATGGCCACCGAGCACCGGGTCAACAACCAAAGTGACCCCCCTTGCAAAACCAGATGGTTTTGCGATAGGCCATTTTGATGTCGCCACAATACGTTTTGGGCCCTTTCCTGTCACGGCCACTATGCCGACCCGCACAAGTGAGGTACCATTTTCACGTAGGACTTTGGGGAATGCGGGGTGGGTGGAAATTTGTTGATCCACGCAGATTCCAGAACTTTCCATCACAGAAATGTGGCGAAAATGTGTTTATTTTGTCAATTTTTTACGTTTGCAAGGGATTCTGGGGACCAGACCATGGTGGGAGGCAGTCAAGTCACCCCATCCTGGATTCCCCTGGGTGTCTAGTTTTCAAAAATATATAGGTTTGCTAGGTTTCCCTAGGTGCCGGCAGGGCTAGGGTTAAAAAACTACAGCTAGTCACTTTGCCAAAAAGGGGTCATTTTTTACTGCAAAATTGAGGTGTGACCACGTTGCGTTTTGCGCCGTTTCCTGTCCCGGGCACTAGGCCGACCTGCACAAGTGAGGTACCATTTTTCTCGTAGGACTTTAGGGAACGCGGGCTGGGTGGAAATTTGTGGATCCACGCAGATTCCAGAACTTTCCATCACAGAAATGTGGGGAAAATGTGTTTTTTGTCAATTTTTTATGTTTGCAAGGGATTCTGGGTAACAGACCATAGTGTGAGGCAGTCAAGCCACCCCATCCTGGATTCCCCTGGGTGTCTAGTTTTCAAAAATGTATAGGTTTGCTAGGTTTCCCTAGGTGCCGGCAGGGCTAGGGTTAAAAAACTACAGCTAGTCACTTTGCCTAAAAAGGGTCATTTTTCACTGCAAAATTGAGGTGTGACCACGTTGCGTTTTGCGCCATTTCCTGTCGCGGCCACTATGCCGACCTGCACAAGTGAGGTACCATTTTCACGTAGGACTTTGGGGAATGCAGGGTGTGTGGAAATTTGTGGATCCACGCAGATTCCAGAACTTTCCATCACAGAAATGTGGGGAAAATGTGGTTTTTTTTGTCAATTTTTTACGTTTGCAAGGGATTCTGAGGAACAGACCATGGTGGGAGGCAGTCAAGTCACCCCATCCTGGATTCCCCTGGGTGTCTAGTTTTCAAAAATGTATAGGTTTGCTAGGTTTCCCTAGGTGCCGGCAGGGCTAGGGTTAAAAAACTACAGCTAGTTACTTTGCCAAAAAAGGGTCATTTTTCACTGCAAAATTGAGGTGTGACCACGTTGCGTTTTGCGCCATTTCCTGTCGCGGCCACTATGCTGACCCGCACAAGTGAGGTACCATTTCCACGTAGGCCTTTGGGGAATGCGGGGTGGGTGGAAATTTGTGGATCCACGCAGATTCCAGAACTTTCCATCACAGAAATGTGGGGAAAATGTGTTTTTTTTGTCAATTTTTTACGTTTGCAAGGGATTCTGGGGAACAGACCATGGTGGGAGGCACTCAAGCCACCCCATCCTGGATTCCCCTGGGTGTCTAGTTTTCAAAAATATATAGGTTTGCTAGGTTTCCCTAGGTGCCGGCAGGGCTAGGGTTCAAAAACTACAGCTAGTCACTTTGCCAAAAAAGGGTAATTTTAAACTGCAAAATTTAGGTGTGAACCCCTTTGCGTTTTGCGCCGTTTCCTGTCGCGGGCACTAGGCCGACCCACACAAGTGAGGTACCATTTTTCTCGTAGGACTTTGGGGAACGCGGGGTGGGTGGAAATTTGTGGATCCACGCAGATTCCAGAACTTTCCATCACAGAAATGTGGGGAAAATGTGTTTTTTGTCAATTTTTTATGTTTGCAAGGGATTCTGGGTAACAGACCCTGGTGTGAGGCAGTCAAGCCACCCCATCCTGGATTCCCCTGGGTGTCTAGTTTTCAAAAATGTATAGGTTTGCTAGGTTTCCCTAGGTGCCGGCAGGGCTAGGGTTAAAAAACTACAGCTAGTCACTTTGCCTAAAAAGGGTCATTTTTCGCTGCAAAATTGAGGTGTGACCACGTTGCGTTTTGCGCCATTTCCTGTCGCGGCCACTATGCCGACCTGCACAAGTGAGGTACCATTTTCACGTAGGACTTTGGGGAATGCGGGGTGTGTGGAAATTTGTGGATCCACGCAGATTCCAGAACTTTCCATCACAGAAATGTGGGGAAAATGTGTTTTTTTTGTCAATATTTTACGTTTGCAAGGGATTCTGGGGAACAGACCATGGTGGGAGGCAGTCAAGTCACCCCATCCTGGATTCCCCTGGGTGTCTAGTTTTCAAAAATGTATAGGTTTGCTAGGTTTCCCTAGGTGCCGGCAGGGCTAGGGTTAAAAAACTACAGCTAGTCACTTTGCCAAAAAAGGGTCATTTTTCACTGCAAAATTGAGGTGTGACCACGTTGCGTTTTGCGCCATTTCCTGTCGCGGCCACTATGCCGACCCGCACAAGTGAGGTACCATTTTCACATAGGACTTTGGGGAATGCGGGGTGGGTGGAAATTTGTGGATCCACGCAGATTCCAGAACTTTCCATCACAGAAATGTGGGGAAAATGTGTTTTTTTTTTGTCAATTTTTTACGTTTGCAAGGGATTCTGGGGAACAGACCATGGTGGGAGGCACTCAAGTCACCCCATCCTGGATTCCCCTGGGTGTCTAGTTTTCAAAAATATATAGGTTTGCTAGGTTTCCCTAGGTGCCGGCAGGGCTAGGGTTCAAAAACTACAGCTAGTCACTTTGCCAAAAAAGGGTAATTTTAAACTGCAAAATTTAGGTGTGAACCCCTTTGCGTTTTGCGCCGTTTCCTGTCACGGGCACTAAGCCGACCCACACAAGTGAGGTACCATTTTTCTCGTAGGACTTTGGGGAACGTGGGATGGGTGGAAATTTGTGGATCCACGCAGGTTCCAGACCTTTCCATCACAGAAATGTGGCGAAAATGGGATTTTTTGTCAATTTTTTACGTTTGCAAGGGATTCTGGGTAACAGACCATGGTGGGAGGTAGTCAAGTAACCCCATCCTGGATTTCCCTGGGTGTCTAGTTTTCAAAAATGTATAGGTTTGCTAGGTTTCCCTAGGTGCCAGCAGAGCTATGGTTCAAAAACTACAGCTAGGCACTTTGACAAAAAAGGGTCATTTTTCACTGCAAAATTGAGGTGTGACCACGTTGCGTTTTGCGCCGTTTCCTGTCGCGGGCACTATGCCGACCCACACAAGTGAGGTACCATTTTTCTTGTAGGACTTTGGGGAACGCGGGGTGGGTGGAAATTTCTGGATTCACACAGATTCCAGAACTTTCCATCACAGAAATGTGGGGTAAATGTGTTTTTTTTGTCAATTTATTACGTTTGCAAGGGATTCTGGGTATCAGACCATGGTGGGAGGCAGTCAAGTCACCCCATCCTGGATTCCTCTGGGTGTCTAGTTTTCAAAAATGTATAGGTTTGCTAAGTTTCCCTAGGTGCCGGCAGGGCTAGGGTTAAAAAACTACAGCTAGTCACTTTGTCAAGGGTCATTTTTCAAAAAAAGGGTTGTTTTTCACTGCAAAATTGAGGTGTGTTGCGTTTTCCGCCGTTTCCTGTCACGGGCACTATGCCGACCCGCACAAGTGAGGTACCATTTTTCTCGTAGGACTTTGGGGAACGCGGGGTGGGTGGAAATTTGTGGATCCACGCAGATTCCAGAACTTTCCAACACAGAAATGTGGGGAAAATGTGTTTTTTTTGTCAATTATTTACGTTTGCAAGGGATTCTGGGTAACAGACCATGGTGGGAGGCAGTCAAGTCACCCCATCCTGGATTCCCCTGGGTGTCTAGTTTTTAAAAATGTATAGGTTTTCTAGGATTCCCTAGGTGCCGGCAGGGCTAGGGTTCAAAAACTACAGCTAGTCACTTTGTCAAGGGTCATTTTTCACTGCAAAATTGAGGTGTGACCACGTTGCGTTTTGCGCCGTTTCATGTCGCGGGCACTATGCCGACCCACACAAGTGAGGTACCATTTTTCTCATAGGACTTTGGGGAACGCGGGGTGGGTTGAAATTTGTGGATTCACGCAGATTCCAGAACTTTCCATCACAGAAATGTGGGGAAAATGTGTTTTTTTTGTCAATTTTTTACGTTTGCAAGGGATTCTGGGTAACAGACCATGGTGGGACGCAGTCAAGTCACCCCATCCTGGATTCCCCTGGGTGTCTAGTTTTCAAAAATGTATAGGTTTGCTAGGTTTCCCTAGGTGCCGGCAGGGCTAGGGTTAAAAAACTACAGCTAGTCACTTTGCCAAAAAGGGGTAATTTTTCACTGCAAAATTGAGGTGTGACCATGTTGCGTTTTGCGCCGTTTTCTGTCGCGGACACTAGGCCGACCCGCACAAGTGAGGTACCATTTTTCTCGTAGGAATTTGGGGAATGTGGGGTGGGTGGACATTTGTGGGTCCACGCAGATTCCAGAACTTTCCAACACAGAAATGTGGGGAAAATGTGTTTTTTTTGTCAATTATTTACGTTTGCAAGGGATTCTGGGTAACAGACCATGGTGGGAGGCAGTCAAGTCACCCCATCCTGGATTCCCGTGGGTGTCTCGTTTTCAAAAATGTATAGGTTTTCTAGGTTTCCCTAGGTGCCGGCAGGGCTAGGGTTCAAAAACTACAGCTAGTCACTTTGCCAAAAAAGGGTCATTTTTCACTGCAAAATTGAGGTGTGACCACGTTGCGTTTTGCGCCGTTTCCTGTCGCGGGCACTATGCCGACCCGCACAAGTGAGGTACCATTTTTCTCGTAGGACTTTGGGGAATGCGGGGTGGGTGGAAATTTGTGGATCCACGCAGATTCCAGAACTTTCCATCACAGAAATATGGGGAAAATGTGTTTTTTTGGTCAATTTTTTACGTTTGCAAGGGATTCTGGGTAACAGACCATGGTGGGAGGCAGTCAAGTCACCCCATCCTGGATTCCCCTGGGTGTCTAGTTTTCAAAAATGTATAGGTTTGCTAGGTTTCCCTAGGTGCCGGCAGGGCTAGGGTTAAAAAACTACAGCTAGTCACTTTGCCAAAAAGGGGTAATTTTTCACTGCAAAATTGAGGTGTGACCACGTTGTGTTTTGCGCCGTTTCCTGTCGCGGGCACTATGCCGACCCGCACAAGTGAGGTACCATTTTTCTCTTAGGACTTTGGGGAACGCGGGGTTGGTGGAAATTTGTGGATCCACGCAGATTCCAGAACTTTCCATCACAGAAATGTGGGTAAAATTTGGTTTTTTTGTCAATTTTTTACGTTTGCAAGGGATTCTGGGTAACAGACCATGGTGGGAGGTAGTCAAGTCACCCCATCCTGGATTCCCCTGGGTGTCTAGTTTTCAAAAATGTATAGGTTTGCTAGGTTTCCCTAGGTGCCGGCAGGGCTAGGGTTTAAAAAAACTACAGCTAGACTCTTCGCAAAAAAAGTGTAAATTTTCAGTGTGAAAATGTGGTGTATTCACCTTAGGTTTTGTGCCACTTCCTGTCGTGGGCACTATGCTTACCCACACAAGTGAGGTACTATTTTTATCGGGAGACTTAGGGTAGTTCAGATTTGTAAAGCAACTGTTATTACTTATTGATTTTTTATGCATTTCTCCCTTCCAAATGAAAGACATTGTGTAAAAAAAAAGTCATTTTGAAAAATGACCAATAATTGTCATGCAAGTATGAGTATTCCCAATTTCGAAAATGTGCAAATATGCACTGTTTCTAAACTCTGTAATTTGTTCCCATTTCAGAAATACATAGGTGTCTTTCATACCGATTTTTCCATGTATACATTTTCCCACAATAATTGCTATATACCCGGAACAAAAAAAAAAAACATTACAAAATGCTGCTCAGTTTTTTACTCTGGGTTCGTTGGGCTCTTGGTGAACCTACAAGTCCTCTATATACCCACAACCAGGAAGGTCCACCAAATGTAACGGTACATTGCTTTCAAAGAGATGTCATAATTAGAAGAAGTTACAGGTGAAAACGTTGACTTAAAAGGCTGCTTTTTTCAACACATTTTTAATTTTTCCTATATTTAACTGTTAGTTTCTATAAAGAAACCTTGATGGATCTACACAAATGACCCCTTGTTGAATTCAGAATTTTGTCTACTTTTTAAAAATGTATAGTTTTCCAGGATCCATTATTGCTTTTCTACCAATTTCTACCATTATCTGGAAGAAGGTTGAAAGCACAAAAAAAAGCAAAAATAGGGTATGCCCCAGAATAATCTCAAAACTGTGTAAAAAATGTTGGATTTCTGACAAAAATCTGTCATTCCCTAAAAGCTGGAGAAATTGTGATTTCAGCCCCACAAACCCTTTTTTGATATCATTTGCATAGAAAAACCCAGACGCTTTCATTTGCAGCCACTTTTCCCCATTTTTCACAAAAAAAACAAAATGTTGCTGTATTTTGACTAATTTCTGGGAACCCTCTAGGAGAATCCACAAACCCTGGGTACCTTTAGAATCCCTATGATGTTGGAAGAAAAGGACGCAAATTTGGCGTGGATACCTAATGTGGTCAAAAAGTTACAGGGGCCTAAGCGCGCACTACCCCAAATAGCCCAAAGAAGGCTTAGCACAGGAGGGGAAAAGGCCTAGCAGCGAAGGGGTTAAAATCTGATGCCTCACATAAGATATTATTAATTTGAAAAGTCCACCTAATAAGGCCAACCTACCGACTACCTCAGGAGGGCAGTGAGGTGTACTTGGCAAGGATTCATTATATCTCAAAAACTACTCAAGCTGCAAAGCAATCCTTCTCAAGAGTAGCCACTAATCTTTAGAGCTCCCTCCCAACCCATATCTCCTCAAAGCAGATGAAAATACAACTGTCTTTCAGGAAACTATTACAATAACTCTTTCACTGATAGTTATACTAACCAATTTGCCTAAGCTCCATCCAATGAGGCTATTACCCTCCCCACACTATGATGGTTACAATCTAAGGCATCTAGTTTTTATGGAGTGTCAGTGTTCTATTTCCTTATTTTGTATTTTGTGTTAATATCCTGACGCCCTCTAAAATGAAACTGGCAGTGCTTAATTTGAGCGGGTAGTGCCTTCCATCACTCCTTTTTGGGGACAAGTACTCATATGGCTTTGGCCCAAACCAAGAGGGACATAAACACAAAAAGGAGAAGAAAGGAGAAATAAGAAGATGGAAAAAGCAGTGAAAAGATGAGAAAGCAGAGAAGAAAAAGAACCTGCAAGAGTGAGATAAAGGGGCACAGAGCATATATGATCGTGGATGAAAGAGACATGAAGTGGAATGAAGGCTACATAGCCTTTGCATTTGACAACCTCGAGATTCCAGAGCACTGGTTTTGGATTTCTCAACAATCTTTGGGCACTGCCACTCATTATTTTGCAAATTAAGCTTTGATCATTATGTTGGCCTGGATCTTCTTTAAAACACACACTGCTAAGTGCAGATGTTCTGTAGACAACTATTAGAATTTCTAAATGAACATAAATGCATTTATGAAATACCCTTAGCACCTGCATGCCTTGATGAGAAGAAAACCTTCAATAGAGTTAGTTCATTGTTTTCAAGGAGAACAATTTAAAAATTTCATTTTCCATGTATATTTATAGATTCCACACTATGTACACTAATTCAAATGTTTATTTCTCTGTAAATATACTCTTGCCTGTTAATTTCTATTTATTATTATGCAGCACAAATCAGAGATAGCCTCTTTCTCCTTTGCTTTTGACAGTAACGTTGAATCTCTCAATGCCTCCATATGAGATAAAGATCAGGTGGCAGGATTTTTTATTTTCACAGCAATCACTGATTTAAGACTATGAAGCCTAATCACATAGGGGAATCTCCATATCTGTAGATGTCTGCCTATGTCTGTTAAGAAACCTCCACAAAGATGGCATTCACCAATTCCGATTGCAGATATCTATCCTGTAGCAAAGATAGCCGGTGTTCAAAGGCCAAAGGGGCATTGCCTTATCATCAGTGAGAAGGACGAGAAGGAAATTCAAGCAGTTTGCGTTAAATAAAACACCCTGGACTATTTTTTCTTGGCGAGGGATTTGTGTTAGAACTGGAGCGCCCTGAGCATGTGTGGAGTGAGGAAAGCTTTGCCCTTTAGTCACAAACCAGGGCAGTGACATCACAATGATGGTCATGGGAAGGTTTAGCAGTGCTTAGCTCTGGCCCAATGTGGAGTCAGCAGAACTCCATTCAAGTGATACGATGAGGTCGAGCAGGCCTATGAGGACAAGGAAGGAGTGGGTGGTAACCAGCTAGGTGTGTACTCCCCCTCCTCCACAATCACCCACTTCTGGTTTACTTTTCAAACCTAATGGGAAGGCTGAAGGAGGAGTCCACAATCTCTTGAGCCTGACTTTCTGTTTCATTACTTGGAGAAGTGTTCGAAATCACATTGTGCAGAGGAATGACTCTTCATCTTCATCAGCTCAGCCGAATCGTTAGTTAGTGTTTCTATTTAACATAACTTTCCTTGAAAAATGAAAAAGGCTCGCATTTTTTCCCAGTGGTGTTTCTATTTTCTCCGAAGCTTCTGTGTTATCAATAAATGAGGCCTTGCCATTGATCTCTTGCTGCAGGTTTTTTCCTTAACTCGGGAAAGGTTTCTTTCCTTTAGCTGCACACATTTGGCCACAGCTTGACAGGGGTCAGAGGGAAGACAGGCAGAAATAAACATCCAGATATGTTTGGAGGTAAAGAAACAGATCTTCCCCTCCCCCTGCTCCATAGTAGGAGACATGAAACGAGTAGAGAGCGTGGAAACGTGCTCGTTGACTCTTTATTCTCTTTTCGTTCTGTTTTCCATTTCCATCTGTGTTGAGAGCACACATTATTGATAGAAAAATAATGTGAAACTGTTTTTTAAACCAAGTTAGATGATTATGGAAATATGAAACCGAAAGTGCAGCTGCAAGCTGTTTTTCAGTTATTAATGAGAAAAATGTCAGCACAGATGGAGGTAACGCGTACAGAATAATATAAAGATGTGCATGTTTTCCTTTGAAAATATGTGACTGGTGCAATAACCAAACAGAAAATAACTATTTTGTGATTGGTACTGCAATAGTGGATGGCTTATGTTGGATGAGCAAGCCACACAAAATTAAATAAGTCCTAAGCATTGGCCTATCTCCCAAGCATTAAGTGTATTTAAATTCCTTTTAAGAGAAGAATTGTATTTTCCAGAAACATATTTGTATTAATTTAGATCTCAAAGAACTCATTCGGAACAACAGAGCTCCTCTTAAAAGAAATACACACACACATAAATATTACTGGAAAAAACAAAGGTTACAGAAACTTTATGCTTAGGATGGCATTTACCTTATACAAAACCAGAGAAATTCTGCAGTTATAATTATGTTAGTTAAGTGAGTGTCTGTGTGAATGACTGTATGGGTGAGTGAGTGGATATGGAAGTGCTTGTATGGATGTGTACATGGGTTTGTAAGTGCTTACGTGGGTGTGTGAGTGAGTGTATAAGTGCTTGTATGGGTGAGTGAGTGGGTGTGTGAATGGCTGTATAGGTAAATAAGTGGGTGTGTGACTCACTGTATTGGTGAGAGTATGACTGTGTGAGTGGATGTATGGGTGAGTAACTGGTTATGTGAGTCTCTGTATGGGTGAATTAGTCGATGTATGAGTGGCTGTAGGAGTGAGTGATTGGGTATATGATTATCTCCATGGAAGAGTGAGTGGTTGTGTGTGGGTATGCTGGTGTGTGAGTGGGTATGTGAGTGGTTCTGTGGATGATGTCATCAGTTATCGCAAATGACATAATTGATTGCATCGTCCAGTGAGTGCGTTTCATGAACATTTGTGAGACTTAAAGATAGATTGTAAGCTACTGCATACATTAATGTACTTTGCTTACTGTACTACTAATAAGTGATACTAATTCTAAAATATGTCATGTGAGTAGTAGTGTGACTGTCTGTGTCCATGTGTGAGTTGCTGTAAGGGTGAATAAATAGGTATGTGAGTAGCTGTATGGGTGAATACAGGGGTGTGTCAGTACCTGAATGGGTGATTGTGTGACTGTGACAAAGGCTGTATTGTGAGTGAGTGAGTGAGTGCATGTTTGAGTGGCTGTAAGGGTGAGTGAGCGGCTATGTGACTGACTGTATGGGTCAGTGACTGGGTGCGCAAATGGCTGAATGGGTGAGTGAGTAGCGTTTGAGTGGGAATTTGGTTAACTGAGTGGGTGTGTAAGTGGCTGTATTGGAGAGTAAGTGTCTGTGTGAGTGGCTATATGGTTGAGTGAGTGGTTGTGTCAATGGTTCTATGTATGTATGAATAGGTATATATGTGGTTGTGAGGGTGTGTGAGTGGCTACATGAGTGGTTGTATCGGTGTGTGAGTGGTTCTGTTAAGAGGAGGTATGGATGAGTGAGTCAGGGTGTGACTGGCTCTGTGGGTACATACGTAGCTGTACTTGTGAGTGAGTGGGCATGCAAGTGGCTGTACTGGTGACTGAGTGGCTGTGTAAGTGACTGTATGGGTGAGAGGGTGGCTGAGTGAGCAAGTGCATGGGCAAGTGAGTGGCTGTGGTAGTAGTTGTATGTTTTAGTGAGTGGGTGTGTGAGTGGCTCTGTGGATGAGTAAGTGGGTGTGTGAGTGGTTATGTGGGTGTGTTAGTAGATGTGTCAGCGTTTGTATGAGTTTATGAGTTGTGTGTCAGAGGTTCTGAAGATGATGTCCTCATCGATGTCATTTGAGATGTCATCAGTGATGTCACTGACCATGTCATGAGTGATGTAGTGTGTGTTCATAAGCAGTGCATTGCGGGGGCATACATTATAGCTAGCTCAGGTAAATATAACTACTGAATTTCAATGGTTTTGTGTGACCGAAATCTGAGCATGACTATAACATCCCTGTAACCTTTGTTTTTTTCAGTGGATTTCTACGTTTTTTTAAATTCTATTTCCTAACTATAACATCCCTGTATGTACATGGCCATGCCTTCATGACACGAGCCTGCAATTTATCATGTAAGCCCACTCCGTTGCCAAGACACACAGAATGTTGTGTACATTTTCCTGTTCCATCTTCTCACATTACTTCCTCTGCACCCTGATAATCTCTCTATGGCAGAGGCGTAATGAGCCTTGAGTCCCCCCTGCAAAGTAGATGGAGTGCTCACCACCTACCACTTTTGTTAAGGGGCCCCCCTGGAGCTCGGGAGCCCCCCCGCACCGCGGGGGTTGCAAGGCATTATGTGACAGCACTGCTCTATAGCATTCGATAAAGCACATCAAAATAATTCTCATTTTCCCACTACTGCTTGCAAACACATTTATTCTTTGCAGTGCCGTCCCACTACAACACATGTACCTGAAGTGATTGCGAACAGGATATGCCACAAAAAAAAGTAGTCGCGGGTGCCACCCAACACTTGTGCATAAGTTGTTGCTGCTGTACAGTCAGAAAAGTCTTGAATTATGGCAATCATGTTAAAGATGGTTAGTGCCTCTGGCCTGGTAGGACTGACTCATCTGTGGAAGCAATTACCAGCAAAGCCTGCTTTTGTGGGTGCCAGATAACAAGTACAGATACTACCTGCAGCAAGTAGACAGACCCACTTACTAATGTGCTTCAGTTTAATACGTATATAGCACAGCAGAGGAGAGGGGCTACAGTGTGCATCTGCAGATAACTAGAAAATAAGAAGGTCTGCCATTAGCAACTTTTGGCAAAATATCTTTAAGAGAATCAAAAAAGAGCAACATAACTTTGAAAAATGTTTAGTAGAGTACAGCGATATATGGGAGGCATTTGGCTGTCCTACAACCCTGGAGACAACCATTTGAAGATGGTAAATTGTGCATGTGGTACTTCATAATGTCAACTGTGATGTCATAGGTGATGATCTTTGTTTCACTATCAAAACACACTCCAGAATGCAGCTACTCCAGTCAGTGAGAAATTAAAGAACCACACAGACAGTGGAGTGGCTATTAGTTATACCCCAGGTGGCCCAGGGGTGTTAGGGGGCTGGTGCACCTAAATGTTGTCTGTATTATTGTGCCCAGCCTGTGGACACTGACATTTGTCTTGCTTCCACAAGGTCCCATGGAAACAGGTTTCCTGGTTCCAAAAGAATTATGACGCCATGCAAATGGTGGATTTGCGCTATACAAATGCTTATACCATAACACACAAACAAAAAGACACAGCACATAGAAGCGCTTGCTTCTACACAGACAGAGTCCCAACCTTGTGTCCCTGGCAGCAGGAAAGCTGAACACTACCTAAATTCAATGATAGTAATTATGCCGCAATACCACTGAAAGCAGAAGTCTAATATTGCAGCTGCCGGAATATTAATTTTGCCATTTATTCTGGCCAACACTAACCTGCTATGGTGCATGAAGGTTCGCTTGGCCAGGGAGCAGGGGCAACAAAACAAAGGCCGATTACATTGAAATATTTACATACTCAAAGGTCACGGCCACATCAAATGTGGCTACCAAGAGCTGTTCTAATATTGTCTCTCATTACTGAAGTAAATTCACAATACCATTTGCAAATGGCTTCTTTACAAACTGTTTGGAATTGTCTTTACAGCAGTTCCATGTAAGGCCAAAAACCCATAACTTTTAAAAAGCATTGTCAACTGGTCAACTGGTACTTCAACCGGGAAGAAGGGTTTTGCATGTTATCTCTTGAGTGAACAGCATAGTACAATGAACCCTCTATGCTAGTTTACCCAATAAAAAAGGGTTGCAGTAAAGTAATATGCTATCATTGACCCATAGTCTGAAAGGATAATGCACAATGCAGTGTTTCACTATAGGCAGCTGTGGTGTGAGTGCCAAACTATTTCGGTCAAAGCAAGGCAAGCACATGGAAGGTTAACATGTCAGCAAGTCCCTTTCATGTTGCTGAAGATTGCTAGTTATGTCTGACCCATCCCTGATCTCAAATGACATCACAGATGATATCATCCAGTGAGTGCAAGTGCTTTCCAAAAGTTAATGAGTGTTAAACATATATACCAAGTAAAAGAAACAAGGGGACCCCGATATGTGAACCTGGGGTGGATTAATATTTTAGAAAACAATGGTTCTGAATTGGCCAAAAAAGGTCCAAGGTAGGGAATCTCAACTATGGGGACAATGTATAAAGGTATAATGGATAATCAATATCTCAGGAAGCGATAAGTAATATGCACAGGGACATGTAGGTCAAAATAACGTATAACGTTATTTATTTTATGAAGATTTAGCAAAAAAATCAGGTGCTCACATAGTTAAGTGACAACAAGCGGAACATGAAAAAGTGAGGGTGACTTTAACACATAGACATCGCATTGACAACATATAGGAGAACTCAAGAATTTTATGCAGAGCGAAAGGAGTTCTTGTTGTAGGAGGTCGATGACGTTTTTATCTCAGCTATTCGAGATCATCTTCAGGACATAGCAATTGTGAGCATGCTGAATTCAGAGCTGGACAGAGCCAGAGAGAGTCAGAAGAATGAAGCTATTCCACCACAGGGGGCATGAACCACTGAAGGTGAGCGCGGAGAGCGTGGGGCTATTTCCAATATTTGTAGTCATCCACCATGGAAGATACAGTAAAAAGGAGCTCAATTGGACCAATTAGGAAGACGTGCAAGCTGGGGCCACTTAGTCTTGGATAAGCCCGGCAGCACAGCGTGTTGCAGCCGGTCAGGGCTGTCAACCGAGGAGTGAAACTACAAAGCCGGTATTTGCTCATTCAGGATTTCATAAATGTGCCTGAAGGCAAGGAGCAGAGCTGCGTCTCCTGCCAATTCAGAAATTTCAGACGGAGCGCTGGGACAGTTATTTGCTAGTCAGGGCTGCATCAGTTAGCCTGAATTCGGAGAGTGGAACTGTGTGTCCTGATCCTCCGGGAAAACCTCTCTCAGTGTGCTGCCGGGATTACGTGTTGTTTTGTTTTTGTGCCATGAAACTACGAACTTTGTAAAACTCTACTTTGGAGTTGCTTGCTTCTTCTCACCAGAATTCGCGTGAAGAAACACTATATATATATATTACCTACTGGCGGTCCCCAATAGGTAGTTATAGTTAGGACAAAGTTTCCATAGGAAGAGCATTTTTCTTTTTGCTTATAACTTTGGCGTCGTATGATGAATCTTCTTGAAAGTTTCCAAACTAATTCTTTGTTCATATCAGATCCAATTATGAAAGTTTGTGGGTGATTTGTAAAGGGGGGACGAGAAAAAAGAGGAGTCCCAGAACTTGTTTTCACCATGCAATTTCCATAGGAAACTTTAGACAAGGCTACAGGTCGAACCGTACCCCAAATTTGGCAGGGAGAAGGGTCTTGGTCTAGAAAGCACGCTTTTGTTTATTTGGTGTAAATCCGTTCAGTAGTTTTTGAGAAATATCGAAATTTACAGATATCAATATTTGGGATTTCTGCCATCTGATTGGCGGAGGCGTTACGAGCACGAGCTTGCTGCTTATTGGCTGCGAGTGGTGCGAGCGGTTGCAACTAGGAATTGTTGGCAGCCATTTTGTGATACCGTTAAAGTGAGTAAGGGGAATAAAAGGGCGAAAAGAGTAGGAAAGAGGAGGGTAGGAGCGCTGTGAGGTCTGTGGGATGTTTAGGGTGTGCTATACAGGGAGTGTGAAGCAAAGTATTTACCCCTAGCAGTGTGAAAGTGCTGTTTTGCCCAGAGTGAGATGGTCCTGAGGTGAGGTGCTGGTAAACTCGGGGATGTGCTCTGGGCACTGTAGCATACTCGACGCTGTAGGATAGCTGTGTAAGTGGTGTTAGTATGGGTTTAGACTATAGCGGGATTGGGAAGCAAAGTACTCACCCCTACCAGTCTGAAGACTCGAATGGAGTGTTTTAGCAAGCAGGAATAAAGAAATAATTGTGAAGAATATAATGCAGAATGTTGCAATGCTACAGAAGACAAATGGTGAAATCAGGTGTTTTTAAGAAAGTGGTTGTGTGGGATAAAGCGATGGAGTCTGCAAGCTATATAAAAAGTGTCTTTATTTGAGTGCCATAAATGGACCCACTGGTGCAAGAGCTAAGGCATCCAGCTGAGGCAAACTCCAACCGCTTCTGCTGTATTCAAACCTAAGCTCCTGCATCAGTCAATTCCACATTACATGTTACAGTTCCATGTGACATAAACAATACCTATTAGACATTAATGACTGTAAATTGTAGAATGAAAATAAAGGTAGGATACGATTACCACACTGTGCCAACCAGTTCCTAAACAATGCCGTGTTTTTTGATCTCGAGCGCCAGCTCGTGAGCAGAGGCTGAGCTAATTTGTGTGAAAGGGCTTCATGGATAACAGGCAGGCAGAGAGACATGTGTACAAAGAATAGACATGGTTTCAAAATGGATGTCGGGTTTAGGCTAATTTAGCAAGTAAATAGCTTATTTGCATAGGCCATACATCATCCATCCCTGGTTAGTCTGGAGATGTAAGGGCCAATAATGAAAATGGAGTTCAAATGCCTAAGCATACTTAGAAAGTTCTTATATGAAAATAGCTCAATTGAAGTGTATTAAAACAAATTATAGGAAAAAGTCAAAAAAGTTGCAAAAATCAATGCAAGAATAAAGTGAATTTCTTACAAGTCTTGGAGATTGCAGTCCGGAAGTTCTTCAGCGGCTTGAGATGCGTAATGTTCCAAGAGGTGATTGTTGCCATCGTGTGAGAAAAGTGAAGCGATCCAATTCATATCCTCGAAGGGACAGTAATGTTCCCCGAATGTTGGAGTGGCAATTTGAATTGGCAGGCAATCTGCGATGTTGTCAAAGTTCGTACGTTGCAGGAGATCTTTTGCGGCTGCGCAGAAATCCCATTCCGCCAGGATACCTTTTTGCGTTGCATCCGCCATTGCTCCATTGCCCGAACAATCAAGTTCATGGTTTTCAAGATACTCCATTACCTGCTGGATATTGGGAGCGTTTGCTGGGATGTTGGCAAGGCATAGATCCATTCGCCAGTCGATTGGGCAAGTTTTGCAATAAAAAAACGGTTGCAGATAGATTGTATATGTGTAAATAAATGTCATGTTGTAGCTAATAGATAGAGGCAGGCAGCCAAAAAGTTGTTCCATTTTTTCACGGTATTGATGTAGCTTCGCGTAGAGGCATATTCTGTTGGACATGCTTGTTACCACAGGGAACGCAGCCATTTTTAACAAGCTAAAATAGTAGTAGGATGGCCGCAAACAGAGCGAGAATTATGGGCACTTTTCCTGTTATTCGAGATGATCGAATGAATGAAGTCCGGTATTAGACTAAAAACTGTTTGAAAACCTGTGACAAGGCAGGAGGAGACAGTGTTAAAAAGGTGTGCCAGAGCTTAAATGTCAGATGTGTTGAAAATTGTGTAACAATTCACAAAGTGTAATGGGAGGTTCGTATTTAAAAGGGAGTGTATCTGCAGTCGATAAATTACTTTTAGAGAAGTGAGGGACAGTTCTATTTGAAACAAAAGCGCTTTCAGTTTGCTCCATTTAATAAAATCTGTTTTCAAAGTAGGTATTGAAGGCCAAGTTGAACTTTGGGAGTTAATTTGTGTGGGTGGGAATAGAGATTGCCAAAGGAAGTTATCCAGTTTGAAACAGTAAGGACATTCGGTATGCCAGCTCACATTGCATAGCGGTCCATGTTATTAAGAAGCAGATAACTGCCGTTAGAAAGCTGTGTGATTGTTGGTCTGATTGTGGGAGTTGGCATGTTTTTAAGAAAGGACGTAAGATTAGGGGCTGTAAGCTTAGAAGCGTTGTGCAGTTGGACATTCTTGCATAGTAATGAATGACTGCCATTGTGGTCCCACTTTTCACTTGTGAGAAAAACTTCTGTATCCTCTTTAAGACAGCAATATGTAAATGGGAGAAACCACTGCTTGTAAATAGATGTGCTACCTTATATAATCACATACAACATGACAAACAACATGTACACACAACGACACTACGCACTGTGGGAACAGTGGCTAGCCATGTACACAAACCAAACATAGCACCTCTGCCACACAATGCAGAATGTGGGGAGAGATGAGAGCAAAGTATGTGCGAAGGTGGTGTTGCAGGGATTCTGCTTATGCACAGAACTATGCGCAGGAACCCGGACCCTCAGTGAATTGTGGTGTACCAAAAACTCACCTCAGAACCCAGAACCCCTTATCCGACCAGCATCAGTGTCCCATTCGTTATCCGAGGTTTAGCTCGGCGGTCTCAATGTATAGACAACCCAGAACAAGCGACTTAGTGTATATCTCAGGAATGGTGGGAATCAGAAATACCTTTTCGTAATTATTCTCATATCAGTCCACAACAGAATAAACAGAGACACGGTAAAAAATTAAAGAGTTTATTTTATAAACCTCGTGTCCTAAGATGCAGCAGTTTGGCTAACATAAGCAGACAAACGATTAAAATCAAAACCATCAGCATAGTTACAATACCATAGAAAATGAAAGGAGTAATCATACTAATATGACAGTGGATCTAAGCCACCTTCCTTTCGCTAGCAAACTAATAGTATTATTATTAGACTAGTAAAAGGTCTCTAGGCTTGAATGGGGAACCCCATACCGTAAAGATCAGCTCAGTGAGATCACATCACAGGATCAGCTATGCTCTGCTCCTAGGAAAGCTTTTCTTCCAAATGTAATGAAAACATGTAACACTACAATATTAAAAGCACCCGACTTTCAGGTATTTGCAGCTGCGTGCGTGTTATGGCTAAACTAGTGGGCCGATCAACCTGAACCCAACAACATGCACCGTCTAGTGACCCAGGCTGTTTCTTTACACTGTGTACAAACCAAGGTCGCAGCTCACTGTTTGGGATGTGAACCACAGACAGTTCTCATGTGAAGCAAAGTCGAGTAAGCATTTCTCAATTTAATAACATGTGACTACAGTGTTGTGTGCAAAAGCAGCAACAGCAGCAAGATGGCTTTCTAACATCTAACGCGGTTGTGCTAACTTAGCATTGTACATATATAGATAACGATCTTCACTACACCCCCCCTTGATCGGACCACTAACCAGTAGGGGCGCACTTGCAAGAACGCAGAGTTCAAGTTTGATAGAACGGAACCAAGGGCATGAACTGTAAGTCCATATAAGGTAAGTGAAAAAGTTTGAAGAAAAAAAAAATAAAAAATATAAAAAGTATTGAAAAAAACCATTAAAGGAGAAAAAAACATCATTGAAAGACTTAGGACAAAATGAAAGTGCAAAAGTCAATCCATCAAAGTTTAAGCACAATAAGTTGCAACAGCTTCCAAGAGGAAATCATTGGAACGTTCCACAAAATTATCCGCCATCCAGTTCAGGACGGGGAAGGAACATACATGCTCCTCAACCACCGGAGCCTCCAGCACCAGATGAGGACAACTGGCGTGTTCTTCAAGATAACTTCTTGCTAAGAAGTCAATCGCAGCCGTTCCGATGTCCCAATTCCCAAAGACTCCATGTGCTGCTCCACAGGCCATAATCCCGACGCCAGAACAGTCCAACTCATGAGCCACTAAGGGGCACATTAGCCGATCATAATCCGGGGCAGGAGACACCGAGTTCGAGAGACACAAATCCAGAGCCCATTGGAACGGACAATCTAGGCAATGAAAGACGGGCTGCACACAAGTAAAGTAGGGAAACCGGAAGGACAATCTATAGGCTATGCTTAAAGTTGCCAGTGGTAAAGTGCCATAGTATTCAAGCATCCGGTTACGAAGATGGAGCAGCCGGGACATGTTGTCGTGTGACGCAAGTTGTGCATCCATAGCGCAGGGCGCAGATCAACAAAAGTATTCCAGCTATGAGGGCAAGAAGTAAAGGTAGACCTCCGAAGACGCTGGAAAAAATAGAATGAAAAAAGGCCGGGATCACACCAAAAATAGTTTGAAAGGAGGTCACGAGGCCGGAGCCCACAATTTAAAAAAAATGAGCCAGGCCACTTGTTGACGAGGCATTAAAGATAGTCTGAATCAGGGTCTCAAAATGAAGTGGGAGATCAGTATTCAAAAGTGCTTGCACCTCAGTACGGGTGTTTGCTACGTGAAGGACAAATGTTTCCTGGGATGAAGTCAACGCGACTTCTTTTTGAGACAATAGAGCCCTTATTCTGCTCATCTTGTTGAACTCTGCTTTCAAGGTTGGAATGGAAGGCCTGATGGATACATCGAGCTGGCCATGCGGGGGTGGGAAAAGGACGTTATTACAGCAAACTACTCTCTGTGATCCAGTCACTATGTAGGGAATTCCCACTAACATCCCACAGCAAGCTTCATTATTCAATAGCAAATAATGTTAGCAAGCAGCGTAAAAGACAGCGTTATAACTGGAACAGGAATCCCTTTCAGGACGCAAGCTAAATTAGGGGCGTGCACATTATATGCACCATGCAATTGAATGTGCCTACACACAACAGAGTGATCTGGAGCGGAAGTGCACTCTTCACCTTTCAAGTATACCTCCTTGCCGTCTCTCACACATCTATACGTGAATGGGAGTGACCAAACTTCGTGCAAGAAGGCAGTACCAAGTTGTTCATACCTGCCTAGAGCATAATGTTTCATGCACAAACTAAACTTAAACAGAGGGAACGGTAATGTGATTAACCCATGTATAACCAAAAAACCTATTTTATAAGAGGGTCAAAAAGGGACTTAGTTTTAGGACTAAAACACCTCCAATCCCATCACAATACTACAAATAACCATCAGAAGGTGCAAAGTCCGTAAAAAGAAGAATAGCTAACCAATAATTTCTATAGAGGAGTGCATGAGATCCTACAGGTAATCGGGACACCACCTAACAGGAGGTAAGAGGCACTAGGTCTTGGACTAGTGCTCACATTCGGCGGCATGCATTTCAGTTACGCGCATGCGCTTCTCGTCCAATGTTCGCGGGACGTATTCTGGCTAAACCCACACCTGAATACAATTGATAGCGATTACGTCAATCGCGGCTTCTATAAAAAGAACCCTCCCCTTCCTGCCAATACCTTCCAGACAGCTCGTGGGCCAGTCTGAGGTATCGACGGACAGGTAAGGGTGGAGGGATTCCTGTTAAGGGTTCATCTGTTTAAAGTTTGAAATCCAATCATGATGAAGTGGTTTCCTATGTTATAAATGTTGGGAGGCTTTGTGACTGTGTAGAGTTAAAAATGACTCCCCTTACAAATTGGTTTTTTCAGATTGGCCATAGTCTAGTTTCACTGGGCTAGTCAGACTATTTACCCGTTTAGGGAACAATGGAGGAATACATCATTTCAGAACCACATAGGCAACAATGAATTGCAGCTCTGCCTTTGGTCTTGTCACACCAGATTAAGACAGGGTTTTGCAAATATATTTCATCAACTAACAATGACGTACACATGGGTTGCTTCGAGGTCCTTGACTTTTTATTTTTTAAGGTTTTATGAAATGTTTAAAGGTATATGTGTCGAGTCTGAAGTGGATAGGTATCAATACGCAATCTGTCTGGCTTTTTCTCCACATTTACACAGAACGGTGCCTCCTTCTCCGAGCAGTCAGCCGGGTGAGGTGAGGTAGTTCTCCCACAAAAAGCTGGGTGAGTTTTTCATTATGATTTACACAATGTTGTATTTGCAAACATCATTTTGAGTTTCTTTGAAATAAGGGCAGTGCTGAACTAGCTCTGTTGAATAGCGACCAGTAGTGCTGTTTTGCTGTGCATGATGTCTACTTCCAATGTTTTACTTTTGGATTCTTTTTCTAGGAATGGAGACATTGTTCTTGCGCTCAAGCACGAGACTGCCTGTCTGGTAGGGTGGCATTTGCCACTATCTTACCCAACATTCACGTTTGGATTGCATGGGTCTTGATTTTCACTTATTATTATTTCAGCAGTAGCATTTTAGTTGTGTTTTGTTTTTCGGTCCTGAAGAAAGCCGGGTCAAGTGACCACTCCGGCTGAAACATGTCGACCACACCATAATCGAACCAAGAATTAGTCTATAGAATTTTGAAGAAGACTATAGGTTCTTTTAGATATGAAACCTGGTTAATTCTCATTAAACATATTTTTTGACCAAGTATTCATTTTTAATCTCACATCACATATAAGCACTGCACATCACTTGAGTCCTCAAGTCTTGGGTACAAACCCTGGCAGGAGTTTATTTTCCTTTTGGGTATCACTGGCCTGTGCACCAAGCAGAGTCTTCGGTGACCCGCGATTCTGGGCTCAGACCGTGATTCCTTAGAGTTCCAGATGACGATGCTCCGTCAATAAGGGTGGGCTGATGGACTCTTACCTCCTGTTAGGTGGTGTCCCGATTACCTGTAGGATCTCATGCACTCCTCTATAGAAATTATTGGTTAGCTATTCTTCTTTTTACGGACTTTGCACCTTCTGATGGTTATTTGTAACCCATGTATAAGCCACACAGCAGAATTCAATTCGGCAACAGAGAAAGGCAAAGGTTCTAACTTTTCAATGTGTAGTAATGAATATGTGGCATCTTTCATGGACATGAACTGTTGTTTCGCAGTTAAATTAAAAGGAAGGAACAAAGATGAAGTGTTCATGTAATCCCAAGGGACTTTCCCTGCCTTTAACGTTTGCAACGTCCATGCAAACTGCATAATAGAACGCAATTGATTTTGACCATGATACAATACAGACAAATCATCCTGCACAATGTCTACCATAGATGATACAATATTATCTAAGGTATACATTCTAGAAGATAGGGTGTTAATACTATTATCTATAACAGCCAATACCTTTTCCATATTGGCTTGATCAATAGCACGTAATCTGGATGCAGCCTCAATTTGTGATAACTTCCAAACTTCGTTATAAACAGCATACACCCATCTTTTGGACCTGCCTACTGCAGGACCCTTAACAAAATCATTCAAATCTATTTTGTCGTTTAATCGTTCTAAATGAAGTTTAACAGATGCTAAAGTGGAATTTTGCAGCCAAGACTGGCATAACTTCCCTACCGAGTAGGTAGTTACAGTGTGAGAAGATTCAAAACGGGGGTCTACACGAACCTGTGTATACCCCTGCGTTAAATCCAGAAACCGATGTTGACAGGAATCCGAACTCGTTTGCCACACCAACCACCCTTCCGAATTCAGTTCAGAAATATTGAAGGATGTGTTGGAAACATACGTCTGCAACATAGCAAGGGATAGATCCGTATGATTACCCCAATTGGGATAAGCACCCAGACCCGGAACGGAGGGAGAATTTAATTTTAGAAGTAGCCAATCCAAAACAGGTGGTCTGAAAAATGGACGAATTTAAAAATAACATGTGATTCGTGATAAGACAGGCACAATGCAAAGCTTCTGTTCCCTGTACTTGCCACGGTTTGGAGCCCCAAACCGATTTAAGATCGATAGTAGCTTTCCACAGATTATACCCGCCAATTGCCACCTCGTCCATAAAGGACTTGGAATACAACAATTTGGTGTGTGTCAGTCTAACTTTAGAAGCAGACTCAGGGGCAACCTTAAAATAAAAGGAGGCCGGATTTGACACACTAAAATCAGAAAAATAGGTGAATTTATCCACTAACGTGGCAGAGCTGCCCATCCTAGGGGCGGGGCAGTGTTCCCATTGTGTATAATTTAGAACATTTCTAAACGTATTTGCTTTGTGTAGGAAATGCGTGCCATAATGTTGATAGCAAAATTGCTCATCATAATTAGCAGTATCTAAATACAAATCCTCAGCATCAAATGCAGCATAATATTTCAAATCAGAAAACAGTGCTTCTATGGCTTGAACATCCCAGTCATCTGAGCGAATGTTCTGCTTAACGACATAACCCATAGAAACACGAAATACATTTGGCACATAAATTACTTCAGTGGGGCCATGAATTTGATATTTTACAGCATCCCAAGCGATCCCATCATGTACAGGCCAGGCAGTAATGTTCACAAAAGTCTGGTCCCTTTTCATGATATGTGATGAGGAGTGGGGGGCCAAAGTTCCATCAATTAGTCGAATTATATATCTCTCTTTCAGGTAGTGTCCATTGATAAGTCTAAAAAACACTACCACAAACCCAATGGACATAAACAAAAAACATACATATGAGCACCAGCCAAATGTAAGTCCAAGGGGGAATTAAAAAAAATTCTTTTGAACCAGGCCACAAAAATCGAAACTTTGGACGGGGCAATGGAAGTCATTGAATTAGAGTCAAAAGAGTCTTGTGAGTGGGCAACTGTGGTGGATTGTAAAACAGGCAATGTAACATCCGCAGGATAAGCATACTCAACATCTTCAGGCAGACCACCGGGTGTCGGTGGTAATTAAGGACCAGTAACTGTATGAATCTCGATGGCAACATCAGGCACGGTGTTAGAAGCTCGGGTCACAACAGAATTTCTCAGCATCGAAGGGCAAAAAAACCACCGGTGTCATACTAAGAAGAATCGGCCACTCGCTGTAGCTTGACATTGTCAATAGAGATGTACCTGTTATCCTTTCGACCAGGAAGTGGAGGTAAAATGACTGTTCTAGTACCCTGTACTCCAAGCACTGGAATCGGTGCACGATAAGAGGGGCCAAACTCCTTCTTGTTCTCCACCTTCTCACAGACCAGATCACCAACTCGAGGTAGCCAGCCGACAACCGGTACCTGAAGCGCAGCATCAGATGAGATGGGTATGTGATCCTTCGCTAGACTGTCTCTGGCTTCTTGAAGATTCTGCAATACAGCACAGTGTTAATCTACGTCAAAGGGTGTGGCTGACGCCGCCATGTCTAGACCATCAAGGTCTGGGACAAACATTCGTACACCAAAGAGCATCATGTATGGGGTCCGCCCACCCAGAGACCTTCTAGGGAGATTATTAAGTGCACGTTGCACATCATACAAGTGGGCTAGCCAGTTCCGGCCAGTACCTAAAACCCTTGCTGTCAAAGATTGCTTTAAGTCACGGTTCATCCGCTCCACTACATTATTACCCTCAGGCCGGTATGGAGACGAAAATTTGACTTGGACCCCCACATTTCTCATGGCTTCTTTGTACGCCTTAGAGGCGAACGCAGGGCCCTGATCAGAATGAAAGGTACCACACGCAAAACTTCCAACAAAGACACGCAAATTCTTTATGACAGTGCGGGAATCAGAACTCTTTTGTGGCCACACCCACAGAAAACGTGTGCACGAATCAACTGCAACCAAGATGTATTTGTACGCAGTATCAGAGGTAAAAGGACCGCAATGATCTAAATAAACACAACCCATTGGTTTATTAGATATGTACAACTGAGTTTGTGGTGGGCGCGCCACAGTTGAAGGTTTAATCTGCTGGCAAATGTCACAATTAAGAACATAAGCTCTGGCTTGTTCATACAAACCGCACCACCAGTAACGTTGTTGTAGCAGAGATACAGTAGCTGCAACGCCGGCATGCGCGGACGCCATGCCCTCGTGAGCCGCTAATATCAAAGATGGTCTGCAGTCCGCGTTGGGAATCAATCTGTCACCAACGTCATTAATCCTCACTAATGGGACGTTATCAGGACTTAAGCGATAATGGTAACGAGCAGGGAAACCACTCGGAAATTTCGTTCCCTGCTCTGTAGCAGCAATAGCTGCCAAGATGTCATCATCGATCTTACTTTTGGATCTTGTAACTGCTGCTACTAAGTATGTTGCCACTGCTGTTTTTGCTGCCTCGTCAGCTAGGCTGTTGCCGACAGCATGGACACCAACTCGTTGGTGACCAAGAGTGTGAATTACATTCACGAGAGGCAGACGTTCTTTAAGATCTGCCACTCTAACCCAAAGCAGTTTATGCTTAATCGTGCTACCTTTGGAATCACGGTAGTCATTCTGAGGCCAACAATGTAGATTGTCGTTGTAAGATTGAACACAAATAAAAGGAGTCACTCACTGTAAAGGGTATTGACTCGGGGATCAGCAAACTCTAGCGCTAGCACTAGAGCACGAAGCTCCGCCAACAGTGCGGTACGATCACCCAATGACTGCGTATGCACGACATCGGACTGAAATTCACCATTTGTGAAAGTACCGACCACAATAGGGCAAGCTGCTGAATAGGCGTGCTTTGATCCAGTTGCCGGTTGCACAGAACCATCAGTGTAAATGACACAATGGTAATCCTCGAGTGGGCGCAAGGACAGAGGAGCCGGATGAACAAATTCATACTGCAAAAACTCCTGAGTCCGAAGTGCCGCGTCAAAGATATATGGGACATCCGGCGATGTCAAGGAAGTGGCCCATTGTATCCACCTTGGATGCAAAGCCTTAGAATTTGGTACACTTGCTTTTGTCACCGCCTCAAGGGCAGGATATGGTGTTACCACCAACATGCGTTTACCTTGCGATAGCGCTCGTTCTTTCAGAATCGCCGTCTGCACTGCCGTCAGAACTTTCTCGACAGCGGGAAATAGCAGTTCAGCCAAAGTGTACAAGTGAGATTTGTCAGCAATGGGGACGGTGTCGCCCTCATTGAACGTTAAGTACGTGAAACCCACCGCGCCAGGCACAATTCTTATGACCAGGTTAGTGTGGTTATCATGCGTCAGTAAGTATTTAGAAGCAAGAAGATCAGCTTGCAATGACTGCTATATAGCTGACTGCTCAGGCAGCCAACAAGATTTGGAAAAAGTAGGTTGTACCAAGGCATAAAGCGGCTTGATACGCTGGGCATAATCCGGGATGTAACTTTGACCGAAATTCAGAAAACCCAGCAGAGATTGTAATTTCTTCAGTGACGTAGGAGCACGGAGGCATGCGCACTTCTCTAGAAAGTGCGGAGCCAATCCTCGACCTTCATTGTTGAGTTCGTACCCCAAGAACAACACTGTATATTCTGCAATGTGAGACTTCGCAAAGTTGAATTTGTAACCGAAGTCAGCAAACAAAACAATAATGCGATCAACGCGACGGAGATGCGCTTCCAACTCGTCATCTGTGAGATAAATATCATCCACATACGAGTACGCATCAGGGTCTATACCCTCTAAGAGAGAGACCACGCGAGCGGCAAAGACTCCAGGGCTGTTCTTATAGCCCATCGGTAATCTTTTGAATTGTTCTTGTTTGCCACCCGAGGTGAACGCCGTCCACTCACTACTAAGAGAGGACAGGTTATGGCTATAAAAGCCAATGGAAAAGTCAAGTGTGGTTTTAAACCTTTTTCTCACGAGACTATCGACGAGAGCCGAACTGTGGGTGTTTTGTACTGCGCACGTCTGGTAATCCAAAACTAGGCGGTACGACCTGTCAGGCTTCGTCACAGTGAACAAAGGATTATTCATAGGTGACACACATGTTTCGATAACTCCTTGATATTCCAATTGTTCAAGGATTGACGCGACGTGAGGTCTAGCTTCGCGACGCATGGGGTATTGGGGTTGAGGTTGGGGCGTAGTCCGCAACGGAATCTCATGGCCGGGAGACAATTTATCCCAGCCAACCTGATTTTGATATAACGCAGGTGCTAGCACCTGAGCCCATTCCTCGGCGTACTTTTTAGTTTGGACCTTCGGCACTGTGTGTGCAAAGGACGGGAGGATTACCTCCTCCCCTCTAGGAGCATCTAAAATGAAAGCCAGGGGCCAATCTGCCTCCGCCAACAGAATATCATAGGAAGTGGTCAGATTATCCAAACAAAACCCTTGAATTGTACGATGTATGTCACCTTCAATTTGAATGACTATATTATACAGTCTATCAGGGGGAGACACCCGAGTATCAGCAGTTTCAATATTCACGAATATATCAGTTGCTGTCGCCACCAGATATGGACGCAGTGCTTGTCGCACTACTGTAACTTCCGCCGCGCTGTCTAGCAGCGTTAGCGCCCATGTCAGGTTCTGAAGCTGCGTCCGTACCATCTGAGGCATACCTCGCTGTCAGTGCTGCAACTTTCTTCTTTTGAAACGGGGGTCTTTGACGTGCAGACTCGTCCTGCTTGCCTTTGCCGTCAGACTGACGGGGTTGCTCACGACTTTGGGCACCCCTTCCTTTCCCACGGTCTCCGCCACCGGATTGTGAAGCCGATGTTTCCTGTTAAGAACGCGGAGAGCGTTGTTCAGAAACCTGAAATCTACAGGTGACTTAATACGAGATCGATCGCGCAGATCATATGTGCGTTCGGTAGACGACTGTATCGGTGAGGCAGGACGTGACCCCTGTTTCTGTTGCTGTTTTCCCTGTTTCTTAGCTCTCCAACTTTGCTTAGGAAAGTTGGGGCGTTCATCTTTTGTAGACGAGCTCACCTTAGTTTGCTGTACTATATCAGGAATAATCACAGTCGGTTTTACACCCAAGGCACTACGACCCACATTCCTAAATGCCTTCGCAATTACTTTAGCGAACTCTTTGGGCTTATCGACGTCATCCACGTGGTCCATCATATTTGCAACTTGGAACTGCATGGCATCTCCTTTGAGGTTGCCCATCACCATGGAGCATACCACATCGAAGCTGTCGACAAGCCTCATTCCCAATTCAATAGCAGCCTCCGCACCATGATTCTCCTGAACCTTTTTGATGACGGATGGTAGCACAGACATAGACGGAGTGCCATAGCACTTCGAATAGGTCGCGGCAAAGACCTTACCCCAGTTGTCACAATCGGCCATATCCGGGACCAGGTCTTTAGGCAAAGTAATGGTGAGGATCCTGTGCTTCTCCACAGGAGTGGTATTTGGAAAAACCGCATCCAGTTGGTCAAATTTCTCAGCAAGCCAATAAGGTAATTCATCCTTACTCTGGGGGCGCTTACCGACCACCGAATTAACAATAACAGGACTAATAACCACTGCGTGGTGGTCCGTAGGTTGTCGCGCAGCAGCAGGTGCCCCCACCTGCACGTTGCGTGACACGTACTGCACTAAAGCCCTATGGACCATAATCAGGGCTGTGTGAAGTACCCGCAACTCAGCCACCGCCAACGTGAGATAGCGGGGATGAGGCGTAAAACCGGCCAGCACCGGGCATGTGGCCCCTGCAATAGACAACGGGCCCATTCTCGCCGGTGCAACCACATGGGGAAGGGCGCCATTAAACCAGATAGTATGCTGCCAGGCAGAGATTGGAATTTCTTGTGTCCTATATGGGGTATAGACCGCAGGCAGTGGTGTGGCATTATAGGTATGAAACGTATCATCGTCATCTACAGCCGGAAAAGTCACCCATGAGTAAAACAACTCATACGGGTATGACGCATCAGCACTTACCACAAAAATTACAGCCATCCCATCATCCGGCACCCCATACGTCATCAAATGACGGCGCAGAGGTGCACAGCTATGCGCTGCTATGTCAACCGCCATCAGGGCACACTAAAGAGTATCAACGATATCAACTGTAGCACTGGGGTTCAGAAAAAATAACCTTTTTAATGATCAAGCTTGAAAGAACCTATTAGTCGAAACACAGGTAGGTTAAACCATCACTCCCGTTATCCGGAAACCAGAGTGAGGGTGTTGTGGACTAATACAAGCACTACTAAGGCGTTTCAAATCAATAGACCAATCGTTAGGTGCGCCATATTGCAGGGATTCTGCTTATGCACAGAACTATGCGCAGGAAGCCGGACCCTCAGTGAATTGTGGTGTACCAAAAACTCACCTCAGAACCCAGAACCCCTTATCCGACCAGCATCAGTGTCCCATTCGTTATCCGAGGTTTAGCTCGGCGGTCCCAATGTATAGACAACCCAGAACAAGCAACTTAGTGTATATCTCAGGAATGGTGGGAATCAGAAATACCTTTTCGTAATTATTCTCATATCAGTCCACAACAGAATAAACAGAGACACGGTAAAAGTTTAAAGAGTTTATTTTATAAACCTTGTGTCCTAAGATGCAGCAGTTTGGCTAACATAAGCAGACAAACGATTAAAATCAAAACCATCAGCATAGTTACAATACCATAGAAAATGAAAGGAGTAATCATACTAATATGACAGTGGATCTAAGCCACCTTCCTTTCGCTAGCAAACTAATAGTATTATTATTAGACTAGTAAAAGGTCTCTAGGCTTGAATGGGGAACCCCATACCGTAAAGATCAGCTCAGTGAGATCACATCACAGGATCAGCTATGCTCTGCTCCTGGGAAAGCTCTTCTTCCGAATGTAATGAAAACATGTAACACTGCAATATTAAAAGCACCCGACTTTCAGGTATTTGCAGCTGTGTGCGTGTTATGGCTAAACTAGTGGGCCGATCAACCTGAACCCAAAAACATGCACCGTCTAGCGACCCAGGCTGTTTCTTTACACTGTGTACAGACCAAGGTCGCAGCTCACTGTTTGGGATGTCTCATGTGAAGCAAAGTCGAGTAAGCATTTCTCAATTTAATAACATGTGACTACAGTGTCGTGTGCAAAAGCAGCAAAAGCGGCAAGATGGCTTTCTAACATCTAACGCGGTTGTGCTAACTTAGCATTGTACATATATAGATAACGATTTTCACTACAGTGGCAAGTGATTCTCGATTATAAAAGTATACAATGCAAAGTGTTGAGTGGATGTGCCGGACAGACTTGAGTATGCAGAGCACATACATGTACATGTCAACATACACTGATTGTCTAATGTGTGAAGTGGACAGTGGACGCAACCATGATAGTACAGTCAGTAGGGAAGATTACGAAAACATAGCGCGTACGTGCCACCTCCCCCCCCCGAAAATCTTTAGCGTAGTGGGCTGGCTCGGCGTACGCAAGGCTAGCATAGGGGTATGAATAAAAGGCACGTTTCTCTGGGTGTGGTTCTCCTCCGGAATTGCGAACATGTCTGCGCAGTTTACACCGCCATGAGGCTGACACCGTGAGCGAAGGTGGCTGCGGGAATAATGCTCTCAGCCTGCTGGTACCCAGAAACCGTCATGTCTGCTGCGACGCACATATGCCCCACAGTTCACGTTTCGACACCGCCGTATGTGAAAGAGGGCCCACCATGTGCCGGCGGAAGCTTTTGGGCTGAGGTCTGTGAGCTCGGAAGGCTCCTGAGATCAACTCTGTTTACCGCGAAACAGGCAGAGAGCGCCCAGCCTGAGGCCCAGCACCGTGGAGTGCTCTGTATACTAGAAACACAGTAGTCCAACAGGTACCAACAGTGGAACGGTGTCTTGATCCCACAATGGACGATGTTAGAATTGCATCTGAGATTGCAGATGAAGGTACTCCCTTCGACCAGGTGTAACCAACTCTAGGGCCCAACAGTGGAACAGTGTCTTGACCCCACAATGGATGATGTTAGAACTACATCTGAGAGTGGAGATGAAGGTACTCCCTTCGACCTGGTGCAAGCAACTCTAGAACCCAACAGTGGAACGGTGTCTTGATCCCAGAATGGACGATGTCCAATATTACCTGCTGCTTGTTGGTTTTCACAGAACTCCCTCTGTTGAGGTGCATCAGACTCTGTGCTTCCGTAGCTAACTGCTGCACATGATCAATGGGCTTGGCTGACTGCAGTTGCTGGAGTACACCATGGTACAGCAGGTCGGAGCAGTGAAACGGGGTCTTGATTCTGTGATTGAGGATGTCAGAAGTTAAAGTCTGTGATGATTTGTGTATACCCCCTCCGATCAGGTGCAACCAACTCCATGCTTTCGAATCCAACAGCACGTGGCTGTGAGGTGTTAATTACCACTGCCTCTGGCCTACACTGTGGTCAGCAGGGCTCACAATTCAGATCGAGTGGTGATTGTTTAATTACAGAATCCAGTAGGCAACTAACTACAACGTCTATTGAAATATACACAATAACCTTTTAGTATACTTGCTTGAAGAACTTTTTTAAGATGACTTATAGGTCTAGTACAGTGACCAAATTCTTCTTGGTAGTGGTGAAGGACAGTGAATGACAGCTCACACAGTGGCCATCAGAGATTGCAATTGTAATTGTTTTGATTTATTTATTGCAGAGTTGTGTGTAATTTATGTTGTTGTATTTTGTGAAGAGGAAGTGAGAAAAAGTATTCATGGAAGACTGTGCTCACTACTGCCTTCAATGTACACTGTAGACAGCAGTGTTCACAATTCAAGTCTAGTCGCTACTGTAAATGACGCAGTCCTGTAGGCAAAGACATTGCTCCAGTGCACTCTGTCCGCACCACGCATCATCACAAGGTCCGCACGCAGTTTTTGTTGCTTCACATACGGCAAACAGGACAGCTCAAGTCAACAAAATGTGGCTGTGGGCCCTTGCTGACCACTCTCTGGCCTACACTGCAGACAGCAGTGTTTCCAATTCAGATCGAGTTGCTATTACAGATGAGGCAGTCCTGTAGGCAACAGACATTGTTCCTAGTACAGCCTGCCCACAGCACACCTCATCCCTGGCTGTGCACATGCTGAATGCTTTTGATGTGGCTATCTGAGTGCACTAGACCTGATGGACCCTTTATGATGCAATCTTTTTATGTATTATTTCAGATCTACTGCCTGTATCTCAGTATACCACAAGTTATGGTTCTTTTATGATAGAATCTTTTCTGTATTATTTCACATCTAGTGTCCCTACCTTACTGCAGCACAAACTATTGACCCTTTTATTATTGAATCTCTGTGTGTGATCCAGTGATTACTGTTGTAGTCTATGCTAGCAGCAACCATTACCTGAGAGCTGGTTTACACTCACCCCACACGCATTCAGCACAGACGTCACAGGATATGTGACCCTGGTAATAAAAAGGAGTTGAGCGCACGTGCCGGTACCCACTTCCACTATCTATCTGTGTCCGTTTGTTCATTATCTATGCATGATACTGACCCTGGGCCGTACCACATTACATTGTGCTGTGTACAGTGTGTGCAACCATGTTATGTCTGGCAGTGGGGAAAAGTTCTGTTATGTAGCTTTTAGATGCATGGCTATCACAGGTGGAAGGCTACTTTACAGAGCATGAATATTGATGAAGATGATGGTTGCATGTTGTGTGTAGTGTCAGATATGTGTACATAGCAATACGTTTTCAAAAAAGCTATCTAAGCAGAAGAGGAGTCTCTCATCAAACGCTGTAGAGAGAATGACTAAAATCGGTGGGGTCCTCCAAATGTTACAATGGGAAATGTTATGAACCAATCAAATGCTTTTCTTTAAGGTCAAATGTCAATTGCGCCCCGAGGACGCAAGGAGGCCGCATCCGACGCGATTTGGAGAAAATATATTTACCATTATATAAGTTTATTACAGTTAGAAATATATAAATGTTTAAAATATTTTTGATTATTGCTTGTTCTCATATACACTTTAAACTTATTTAGATATAGTTTTGAGACAAAAAAATAAATGAGGGAATGGTGTACCCAGCGCGACACCATATGTCTATGATGTAACACAGGGCATGGTAGCGTGCACTCGTCGCATATGCAATGTGCAGCGGGCGTGACCCCATACGTACATGATGTAAGGCGTGGCTTGGTACTGCGTACCCGTCGCTTACCAAAGTACCAGCAGGCATGACCACATACGTATATGATGTTACGCGGGACGCGGTGCCACAAACCCGTCGTATACGAAATGCTCATCCTTTTACAAGTTTAGCAATATGGTGGATAGGATTTGCGTGCTGATGGAGCTTGGTACACTATGGGTATGGGACTTCAGCTTTCTCCCCCCCAAAAAAGATATAGATACTTGTTTTTTGAAGATATAAAACATTACATATTTTTATATGAGTTCCAAAATATTAAAAAAATAGAAAAAATATATGTTTTATAAATATTAAAATATGAACTTAACATTTAAAAAACTTTCGAAATTCACTGAAAAAAAACATAGGTTTTACAGACATTATAGTTAGGAATTAGCATTTAAAAAAACCTTTGAAATTCACTGAAAAAACCATAGGTTTCAGGGACGTTATAGTTAGTTGGACATTTGACTCATATAAAACCGGAGAAATTCGCCCATTATAGTTAGTTGAGCTAACTATAACTCGCGCTCCCGCAATGCACTGGTGATGACGTCACATATTAGATCCCTCATGACAGGGTCAGTGACATCACTGATGACTTCTCAAATGACATTACTGATGACATCACTGATGATATCATCAACTTGATAATCTGATGCACATACTGATGGCCTAACATAAACTTTGATACACGCACTCTAAAATACAGACTACTATTTTGGAAAACATACACACAACAATTGCAGATGATACATACCACCCACTATTTCCTAGGTCTACACTCACATCCGCTCACTTATACATGCAGTTACTCATCAATACAGTACTAAAATATGCACTCATACACCTATACATACAGTCACAGTCCGCCACTTATCCATAGAGTTACTTACACACCTAGTGAGTCATGCAAAGAATCAATCACATAGGCATTTACTCATGTATACAGTTATACACACCAACTGCGTTATTTATACACACACCACATCACTTATTTATGCAGATACTAACACATACTTAATATCTTATACAATCACTGATACAAGCAGACACTCTTTTATTCACCCACTCTTCAAATAACTTACTCTCATGTATAGTCATTTATATACTCCAACACTCACATACACTGCCTTAAAACATATGTAGTTACTTACACATATACCAGTGAAACATTCATTCACTCACCAACACACCCATACACACACTAACTCACCCATACAGCCCTTCCCAGATACACTTTTTAATCCATACAACCAGTGAATCACCCACTCAGACATGTATGCACAGAGTCACCCACCCCCCCACCCATCCGTACAGGCACCCATACAGATACTCAGACAAAAAATCAATAACCCATACAGACACTCATGTAGCTACTCACCAACCCATGTAGACGCTTAAACACCAACTGACACACTCATACAGACTTTCACACAGTTTAGTCACTAACCAATACATTCAGTAACACATGTTCAATCACTCACTTATACAGTCAGTCACGCACCAACTTGTAAATCCACTCTTTCTTCAATACACCTTGGCATAGATATATATGAAAAATATTTACACTTTACAGAAACACACATTCACTGGATGATTCCATCAGTGATGTCATTTGAGATGTCATCAGTGATGTCATCAGTGATGTCACTGACCATGTCATAAGGGATGTAATATGTGACGTCATCATCAGTGCTTTGCGGGCTCTCAAGTTATAGTTAGCTCAACTAACTATAACGGGTGAATTCCTCTGGTTTTATATGAGTCAAATGTCCAACTAACTATAACGTCCCTGAAACCTATGGTTTTTCAGTGAATTTCAAAGGTTTTTTAAATGCTAATTCCTAACTATAACGTCTGTAAAACCTATGGTTTTTTCAGTGAATATATATATTTTTATATATCCAGCTCCCCACAAAAGTGAAATGGACCAGCACTCTTGTTACTCAAATCTTTTTATAGATTTATTGGCAAAATAAAATAAAAAACAAACGCGTTTCGGCAATCCTGCCTTTGTCAATGTCAGCGGGCACCGTTGTCATGGCGACATTTAAACACATGATTGTGTTGTCATTTTGAAAACGGACAAACTTACTTTTACATCTCCATGGGCGCCATCTTGGAACATGATATGGGACACAGTTTATATATATATGCACACACACCGACATACACAGATGGTAGAAAAACAAGCAGAAAATGTACCCACGTACAGGCCCATTCAAAGGAAAGTGATTCATGCAGGTCCTTCTACACATATGTAGAAATCATGTGGTGTTAAACAGGGGTAGTCTAGCACATATAGGCTTGTTTAAATGTATTATCCTGCCTCTAGAGAGACAAAGAGACAGTCATTGAATCCCTTGAAAGATGCCCACATTCACAAGAGTGGCATGACAGAAGTCAGCATATCATTTTGGCTTATGCCTGGCATTGCGACTTCTCTCTCTCCTATGAAGCTGGTAGAAAAAAGTGAGGTTTAAAGCATGTTTCCAGATACTCTATTGTAGTCCGTATAAGTCTCATCATTGTTAAACTAGGAGTAGTCCATAGAGGTGTGTACTTTAAACTGAAAGCGTACTCTGTCAAGTTTGAATGTCTGACCTGTACCATGTCTCAGGTATGTCTACATTTGAACATGTACTCTGATATGTGTGGTTCAGCTGATGAGCCTAACTTCAAAACTATACAGCCTATCATACACCTGCACAAATCTTGTGAGACCTACTTCAGTATTGATCCCAAAAGCACAGATGTCTTAGCTACGCAGGCATCATGAAATCAGTTGCACATAAACCTTCATACCTGGCTGTTCTCTGTAATGAGTAGATAGGGATTCATGCAGCCTTTTGTACAGACATTTGGAAAAAATGCGGTGTGAAACTGAGGTAGTGTTTTAACTAAAGGTTCCTTTACAAATGCTGTCTCACCTCTAAAAGGAAAACCAAAGGGGATATGGACGGAGTGTTGAACATTGCAAGCACTCACCCCCAGTCAACTGATCTGGGTTTAACCCATCATCATTCTTTAGCTCACTCCACCATCCCAGTTCAAACATGGCCATATGGAAATCAGTCAGACCCTGCACCTCATGGGAACAGTCCAGCCATGTCTTCCCTGGACCGGAAACAAGCATCCTGGGACCGGTTTCTGGCTAATCAGTCGTCATCAGCCAGGCTAACTCCAGTGGCAAAGTGATCAAGGGACCCACGTCTGCATTCTGTCCATCAACTGTTGTTTTTGCATTTGTCACCCCGAGTGGGACAGGTATGCCCAGACGTGGGTCCAGTGCTCTCCATGCCACTGTAATCATGCTATCCTGTCTGAAGAGGGGTGAGACCCCAAAACCGGTCCTAGGATGCTTGTTTCCAGTCCAGGGAGGACCTGGCTTGGCAGTTCGGGCTGGACTGTTCCCATGAGGCACAGGGTCAAGACTGATTTGCACATGGCTGGGTTCAAATTGGAATGGCATGGTGAGCAAAAAAACGATGGATTTAGGCCCAGATCTCTGTACTGGGGTGAATGTATGACGTTGTTCTGCATTCTGTTCATCCACCTTTGTTTTTGCATTTGTCACCTCTAAAAGCCACACACACACACCTAGTAGCGGTGTTTAGAAAGATGTTGAGATTCACAAGAGTGGCATGACAGGAGTCAGACTTTAATTTTGGCTTAGGCCTGGCGTTGTGAGATCTGACTCTCTAATGAAACTGGTAGACAAAAGTGAGGTTTAAAATATGTTGGCAGATGTATTAACCTGTATCCTAGCCCATATAAGTCTCTGAGAAGCTACACTTCAAGTAGGCCATAGAAAGTGAGGTGTGTGCTTTAAACTTATAGCATACTCTCAAGTTGAAATGTCTGACTGTTATCCCGTCTCAGGTATGTCTGTACTTCTACGTGTAGTCTGACATGTGTGGTGCAGCTGATGACCCTAACTTAGAACCAATTCAATTATGAATACTGCTGCACAAATCTTGTCAGAGCTACTTCATCATTCATACCTAGAAGCAGAGATCTGGTAGCTAGGTAGGCCTCAGAGGAAGAGTTGAATACACAGTTGCATACCTGCCTGCCATGTATAATGAGCAGAAAGTAGTTGATACGTCTTCTTCTAGACAGATTTAGAGAGCATGTGGTGTGAAACAGAGGTATTCTAGTACCTAGGCACTTCTTTACATGTCTCATCTTACCCCAAAAAGGCATAGACACACTCATTGAGTTCTTTAGAAAGAGGCTGCGACACACAAGAGTGGTATGACAGGAGTCGGCTTTTCATTTCGGCAGAGGCCTAGCATTGTGAGCTGTGACTCTGTAATTAAACTGCTAGAAAAAAGTGAGGTTTAAAACATATTTACTGATGTATTTACCTATATCATAGTCCATATAAGTCTCTTCAAAGATACACTTCAAGTAGGCCATGGATAGTGAGCTGTGTGCTTTAAACTGAAAGCGTATTCTGCCAAGTTTGAATGTCTGACTGCTTAAATGGCTGGGAGCATGCCCACAAATCATTCAAGAGACAGCCAGGAAATTTTTGGGCAATCAGGTTATGCATACAGAAGTCGGCTACGTTGAAACCTGGGAACAGCTGGTTGAGTTATTAGTTCAAAGATTCCCAGCCACGAGGGGTCGCAACTCAAGGTTAGTCATCAAAAGAGAACCCTGGTTGAATTACGAGCTAAGAGAACAAAAAAGAGGGCTCGCCCGAGAGGTGCGATCACAATTATGTGCAGTAAAAGCAGGCAGGAAAATAGAAAAACAGAAGCTGCGCCAACTAAGGAGCAATTACAGGAAGAACTTGAAGAGCGCAAAATTAGCACATAAGAGGGGCATTTGGACACATCTATTGATCGCTAGTAAAAAGTCCAACAGCAGTGACTTCTGGGGCATAATAAACAAATTGTCTTTGGGGCCAAGGCTATAGCAAGAAGCCGGAATCGGTCAAGAAACGTGGGTTCACCACGTGAAATCCCTGTATAGTAACACAGTAACGGGTGCCCTAGAAGAGCAAAGTGGTCAATTTTCTGATCAGGATGCAAAACAATCAGCTCCTGACCTGGACAATCTTGAAGTTAATGCAGCAAGCTCAGAAGTATTTAGCAACGAGCTAACTAACGCAAAGGAGCTAAGAGCCTTTATATCAAAACTTAAGACCTAGGGAGCGGCAGGTCCTAATGGACTTCCAAATGCTATTTTCAAGAGCGATCCAGCCTTTTGGTCTGTCCATCTTACCCCCGTATTCATTGAGATCTATACACGATCTAATGCTTCGGCCTCCTGGAAGGGGAACATTATTCACCCTATATTTAAAAAGGGTGATTACCGCAATACAGGTAATTATAGATTGATCTCATTGATAGACGTGGAGGCCAAGCTCTACGCTTCTTGCCTGCTGGTCCAGCTTCAAGATTGGATGGAAGAGAAGAATAAAATCCCAAAGTTTCAGACGGGCTTTAGGCAAGGGATGGGCCCCTAACCAACTTGACAATTCTAGCACTTTTAATTGACAAAGCACAAATAAAGAAATTGCGATTATTCGCATGCTTTGTGGATATTAAATCCGCTTTTGATCGAGTCAATAGGGGTCACCTTTGGAAGAAACTTAAGACTTGGGGATTGCCGAGCACAATGCTCAATGCCATAACCACCTTATACTCGGATACTTGGGCCAGAGTAAAGCCGGGCGACGAACACAGTACAACTTCTAGTATCCACACGCAGCAAGGCTTGAAACAAGGATGCGTTTTAGCTCCTAGCCTTTTTAACTTGTTTCTTTCAGACATTGCACCGTACCTTGAAAAAGCCGATTGCCATCCACCCAAAATTGCCAACGAGGCAGTCGCCATTCTACAATATGCAGATGACATTGTATTGCTGAGCCAAACCCCAATTGGTTTACAGAGATCTATAAACAATTTAGCAACCTACCTGGAGCAGGAACAGCTCGAATTAAACAAAGAAAAAACAAAAATTATTAGTTTAGTGGATCATAAAAAAGCAAAATTTAATTGGTCGGCTAACGGGGCAACAGTGGAAGCATTCCTATAAATATCTTGGCGTAATAATAGGGCAAAATGCCTCTTACAAAGAACATAAACTGGCTCTCAAAGCAAAAGCCCAATCATTAATTTACGCATATAGGCTTTTACGCAAACAAATCGATTGCACGAACTACACTCATTTGCTAAAAATAATGGCCGCACAAATCCACCCCAGTTTATCGTATGGTTTAGCCACCTAGTGTGATAAGGAAACTAATATACTAAACGAGCTCCTGTTAAGGATTTACAAGGCCGTCTTTGCGTTGCCTAAATCTGCATCTCCCGCTCAGGTCCGTCTGGAACTCGGCCTTCAGCACCAAAAATACAGAGGAATGAGCTGTTTTGTTAAACTGTGTCATAAATGTCGCTCTTTTGCCCCATACTCTATGAACAGATTATGTTGGGACGAAATTAGGGACCAGATGAACTTCGAATTACCGATGTCATGGGGCAGCTTCCTGAAAACATCTCTGGACGTGCTGGAATTACAAACTGCATGGGAAAATGGGGATGATAAAGAAAGTTTCAGCAAAGCTGCAAATGCTTCAGCAAAAAGGAAATCCCTGCTGGCAGACAAAAGAGAACTCAGTAAGCGCCGGCACGGGTGGACAGTCATCAACTCGTACAAAACCTTAAGGCCTCAAGTTTATTTATCTGCTCATTTTAGCCAGCAGTTAAAAACGAGTTTCACAAATTTCAGAATGGGTGTGCACGATTCAAAAGACCTGTATCCAACCTGGAAAAAGCCCTTCCTTTCCGAGAATTGACGACTATGCAGTAACAAATCAGAATCTCTAATCCACTTATTATGTGCCTGCCCAGCTGTTTTTCCCCAAAGGAGAGAGTGCTTAAAACTTATCTTTAATGCCCTGGACATTCGCTCTAGCAGGCAAGCGGTAATAAGATGGCTGGAGGGCACGTCCATTGTCCTAGCCTGCCGGGGCGTCAACTATATGACAATGGTCAGAAAACTTTTAAATCAGGCTGACGGCGAGTAATTTGGATTGTAGTCACCTCCTTATAGTCAATCCACTATAACAATTAAGTGTACAGTAAGCTATGCCCCTTTGCCTGCTACAAATAGACAGCAAAGTCCATCTAAGCCTTTAATATTAGGGCAGTATCCAAAAATCTCTCTCTTGCAAGGGGTTCTTATATTTTATTTATGCTGTTTAATTTTAATTTGTATCCCCCACCGGAGTGTAATACTGTCACTACATAGGCACCGATGAGAACGGTTTTGTGAGTAGAAATCTCTGTAAATTTATTCAATGTAACGCAATTGCACTTTTTAATTTGTAAATGTAATTTTTTATCATGATTTTATGTAAATAGGGATGGGTAATTGTAATGATTTTAACAAATCAAACAATAAATTGAAATTGAAATTGAATGTCTGACTGCTATCATGTCTCAGGTATGTGTGTACTTTTACGTGTAGTCTGATGCTTGTGGTGCAGCTGATGACTCTAACTGAAAAACTATGCAGTCTTTCATACACCTGCAAAAATCTTGTCAGAGCTACTTTAGTATTCAGTCACAGAACCATGGATGTGTTAGCTAGGGAGGTATTTCAAAAGCACTCAAACACTCAGTTGCATAGCCGCCTGCCCTGTAGAATGAGAAAAAGGGATTCATGCAGTTTCTTTTGCAATCAATTAGAGAGCATGTGGTGTGATACAGAGGTAGAGTAACATAACTAGGGTTCTTTACATGTGTCATCTCACCCCTAAAAGGTGCAGGCACACTTATTGAGTTGTTTAGAAAGATGCTAAGACTCACAAGAGTGGCATAACAACAGTCGATCTTTCATTTTGGCTTAGGTCTGGCATTGTGAGCTCTGACTCTGTAATGAAAGTAATAGAGAAAAGATAGATTTAAAACATGTTGGTAGATGTATTAAAGTGCATACCAGATCATATAAGTCTCTGGAAAAGTACATTTCAAGTAGGCTATAGACAGTGAAGTGAGTGTTTTACCTTGAAAGCGTACTCTGACAAGTTTGAATGTCTGACTGCTAAAATGTCTCAGGTATGTGTGTACTTCTACTTGTAATATGACACGTTGTACAGCCGATTACCCTAATTTAAAAATTATGTAGTCTTAAGTCTAAATCTTAAGTCTTTGAAATCTTATGAGATCTACTTCAGCATTTAGTCCCAGAAGCTCAGGTCTCTTAACTAGGCATTCATCATGAGAACACCCGAGGACACACCTTCATAACCCACTGCCCTGTGTATTGAGCAGAAAGTAATTCATGCAGCTTCTTGTACGGATATTTAAAAAGCATGTGTTTGGCAACAGGGGTAGTCTAGTACATATAGACTTGTTTGAATGTATTATCTAGTCTCTATAAAGGCACTGACAGTCATTGACGTCTCTAGAAAAATGCTGACATTCACCAGAGTGGAATGACAGGAGTCAGCCTTTCATTTTTGGCTTAGCTATGGCATTGTGAGCTCTCCCTCAGTAATGAAACTGGTAGAGAAATGTGAGGTTTAAAGCATGTTCCCAGATGTATTAACCTATATCCTAGTTCATATAATTCTCTGCATAGGTACACTGAGAGTAGGCTGCTGATAGTGAGGTGTGTACTTTAAACTGAAAATGTAGTCTGTTGAATTTGAATGTCTGACTAGTACCATATCTCATTTATGTCTGCACATCAACGTGCAGTCTGATACTTGTAGTGCAGCTGATGAGCCTAACTTAGAAATCAAACAGCCTATTATCCCCCTGCACAAATCTGATCAGAGCAACGTCAGCATTGAGTGCCAGGAGCAGAGATCTCTTAGCTAGGCAGGGATCACAAAATCACTGGAACTTATACTTTTATACCTGGCAGCCCTGTGTAATGAGCAAAAAATGATTCATTCAGCTTCTTCTAAAACACATTTAGAAAGCATGCAATATGAAACAAGGGTAGTCTAGTGTGTATATGCTTGATTCAATGTATTATCGTGCCTTTAACAAGTCATTGACATACATATTGACATCTCTAGATATATGCTGACACTCTGAAGAGTTTTACAACAAACAAATGATGGACGGAATGCTGACAATGCAGACATTCTCCCCCAGTCAAGAGATCTGGGTTAAATCCATCGTTCTTTTGCCCACTACGCCACCCCAGTTCAGACATGGCCGTATGCAAATCAGTCTTGACCCTGTGCCTCATGGGAACAGTCCAGCCCGAACTGCCAAGCCATGTCTTCCCTGGACCGGAATCAAGCATCCTAGGACCGGTTTCTGGCTATCAGCCGTCATCAGCCAGGATAGCTTGACTCCAGTGGCGTAGTGAGCACGGGTCCCACGTCTGGGAATACCCATCCCACTTAGGGCGAAAAGCTTTACAACAAACAAATGATGGACGGAATGCTGACAATGCAGACATTCTCCCCCAGTCAAGAGATCTGGGTTAAATCCATCGTTCTTTTGCCCACTACGCCACCCCAGTTCAGACATGGCCATATGCAAATCAGTCTTGACCCTGTGCCTCATGGGAACAGTCCAGCCCGAACTGCCAAGCCATGTCTTCCCTGGACCGGAATCAAGCATCCTAGGACCGGTTTCTGGCTATCAGCCGTCATCAGCCAGGATAGCTTGACTCCAGTGGCGTAGTGAGCACGGGTCCCACGTCTGGGAATAGCCATCCCACTTAGGGCGAAAAGCTTTACAACAAACAAATGATGGACGGAATGCTGACAATGCAGACATTCTCCCCCAGTCAAGAGATCTGGGTTAAATCCATCGTTCTTTTGCCCACTACGCCACCCCAGTTCAGACATGGCCATATGCAAATCAGTCTTGACCCTGTGCCTCATGGGAACAGTCCAGCCCGAACTGCCAAGCCATGTCTTCCCTGGACCGGAATCAAGCATCCTAGGACCGGTTTCTGGCTATCAGCCGTCATCAGCCAGGATAGCTTGACTCCAGTGGCGTAGTGAGCACGGGTCCCACGTCTGGGAATACCCATCCCACTTAGGGCGAAAAGCTTTACAACAAACAAATGATGGACGAAATGCTGACAATGCAGACATTCTCCCCCAGTCAAGAGATCTGGGTTAAATCTATCGTTCTTTTGCCCACTACGCCACCCCAGTTCAGACATGGCCATATGCAAATCAGTCTTGACCCTGTGCCTCATGGGAACAGTCCAGCCCGAACTGCCAAGCCATGTCTTCCCTGGACCGGAATCAAGCATCCTAGGACCGGTTTCTGGCTATCAGCCGTCATCAGCCAGGATAGCTTGACTCCAGTGGCGTAGTGAGCACGGGTCCCACGTCTGGGAATACCCATCCCACTTAGGGCGAAAAGCTTTACAACAAACAAATGCCACTGGATTCAAGCAAGCCTGGCTGAAGACGGCTGAAATGCCAGAAACCGGTCCTAGGAAGCTTGTTTCCGGTCCAGGGAAGACATGGCTTGGCAGTTCGGGCTGGACTGTTCCCATGAGGCACAGGGTCAGACTGATTTGCATATGGCCATGTCTGAACTGGGGTGGCAGAGTGGGCTAAAGAACGGTGATGGATTAAACCCAGATCAGATGACTGGGGGTGAGTGCTTGCAATGTTCAACACTCCGTCCATCACTTCCTTTGGTTTTTGCTTTGTTCGCCATAAGTTGGCAGGGTATGCTCAGACGTGAGTCCCTTGCTCACTTTGCCACTGGATTCAAGCAAGCCTGGCTGAAGACGGCTGAAATGCCAGAAACCGGTCCTAGGAAGCTTGTTTCCGGTCCAGAGAAGACATGGCTTGGCAGTTCGGGCTGGACTGTTCCCATGAGGCACAGGGTCAGACTGATTTGCATATGGCCATGTCTGAACTGGGGTGGCAGAGTGGGCTAAAGAACGGTGATGGATTAAACCCAGATCAGATGACTGGGGGTGAGTGCTTGCAATGTTCAACACTCCGTCCATCACTTCCTTTGGTTTTTGCTTTGTTCGCCATAAGTTGGCAGGGTATGCTCAGACGTGAGTCCCTTGCTCACTTTGCCACTGGATTCAAGCAAGCCTGGCTGAAGACAGCTGAAATGCCAGAAACCGGTCCAGGGAAGACATGGCTTGGCAGTTCAGGCTGGACTGTTCCCATGAGGCACAGGGTCAGACTGATTTGCATATGGCCATGTCTGAACTGGGGTGGCAGAGTGGGCTAAAGAACGGTGATGGATTAAACCCAGATCAGATGACTGGGGGTGAGTGCTTGCAATGTTCAACACTCCGTCCATCACTTCCTTTGGTTTTTGCTTTGTTCGCCATAAGTTGGCAGGGTATGCTCAGACGTGAGTCCCTTGCTCACTTTGCCACTGGATTCAAGCAAGCCTGGCTGAAGACGGCTGAAATGCCAGAAACCGGTCCTAGGAAGCTTGTTTCCGGTCCAGGGAAGACATGGCTTGGCAGTTTGGGCTGGACTGTTCCCATGAGGCACAGGGTCAGACTGATTTGCATATGGCCATGTCTGAACTGGGGTGGCAGAGTGGGCTAAAGAACGGTGATGGATTAAACCCAGATCAGATGACTGGGGGTGAGTGCTTGCAATGTTCAACACTCCGTCCATCACTTCCTTTGGTTTTTGCTTTGTTCGCCATAAGTTGGCAGGGTATGCTCAGACGTGAGTCCCTTGCTCACTTTGCCACTGGATTCAAGCAAGCCTGGCTGAAGACGGCTGAAATGCCAGAAACCGGTCCTAGGAAGCTTGTTTCCGGTCCAGGGAAGACATGGCTTGGCAGTTCGGGCTGGACTGTTCCCATGAGGCACAGGGTCAGACTGATTTGCATATGGCCATGTCTGAACTGGGGTGGCAGAGTGGGCTAAAGAACGGTGATGGATTAAACCCAGATCAGATGACTGGGGGTGAGTGCTTGCAATGTTCAACACTCCGTCCATCACGTCCTTTGGTTTTTGCTTTGTTCGCCATAAGTTGGCAGGGTATGCTCAGACGTGAGTCCCTTGCTCACTTTGCCACTGGATTCAAGCAAGCCTGGCTGAAGACGGCTGAAATGCCAGAAACCGGTCCTAGGAAGCTTGTTTCCGGTCCAGGGAAGACATGGCTTGGCAGTTCGGGCTGGACTGTTCCCATGAGGCACAGGGTCAGACTGATTTGCATATGGCCATGTCTGAACTGGGGTGGCAGAGTGGGCTAAAGAACGGTGATGGATTAAACCCAGATCAGATGACTGGGGTGAGTGCTTGCAATGTTCAACACTCCGTCCATCACTTCCTTTGGTTTTTGCTTTGTTCGCCATAAGTTGGCAGGGTATGCTCAGACGTGAGTCCCTTGCTCACTTTGCCACTGGATTCAAGCAAGCCTGGCTGAAGACGGCTGAAATGCCAGAAACCGGTCCTAGGAAGCTTGTTTCCGGTCCAGGGAAGACATGGCTTGGCAGTTCGGGCTGGACTGTTCCCATGAGGCACAGGGTCAGACTGATTTGCATATGGCCATGTCTGAACTGGGGTGGCAGAGTGGGCTAAAGAACGGTGATGGATTAAACCCAGATCAGATGACTGGGGGTGAGTGCTTGCAATGTTCAACACTCCGTCCATCACTTCCTTTGGTTTTTGCTTTGTTCGACACTCTGAAGAGTGGCATGATGGGAATAGAAATTTTGCTTTGGCTTAGGCCTGGCTTTGTGAGCAGCTCTGCTTCTCTAGTGAAAGTTTTGGAGAACAATTAGCTTTAAAACATGTTGCTAGATGTATTTATCTGTATTCTACTCCATATAAGTCTCTGCAATGGTACACTGCAAGTATGTTGTACATAGTGAGGTGTGTGCTTTAGACTGAATGTATGGTGTGTGAAATTTGAATGTGTGACTGATATTATGTGTTTCTCTAGTTCTACGTTTAGTTTGACATGTATGGTGGAGCTGATGATGCTAAGTTAAAAAGTATAAAGCCTATTATACCCCTGGGAACATAATATTAGAAATATTTCACATTTTAATACACAGGCTAATACCTGTCTATCATGTATAATAAGTGCAAAGTGATCAATGTAGAAAAGGAAAGGGTATACCAATTTATGCAATTGTTGAGCCAGACATCCAACCATTTACAGCTTTCGTAATGTGCATAGTTAGAAATCTTACATATTTATTCCTAATGGCAGCCTAATTTAAGTAGCTGGTAATCATTTAAATAATTAAACATTATTAATTATTTAGGAAAGTACTAGAACAGTTTTTTGGATATTTACTTTACTTTTTGAAAAAGACTTAAAGATGGCAAGAAAACATGAAAAGAAAACAGCACAAAAACAGTACTACTTAAAGAAGAGTGAAAAGATGGCGCACGCAAATTTATAGTGAAAAGAAACATTCTGGTAGAAGAACTAAACACTTTCTTAAAACACTATTACAAAGTTTGAAAAATGAGGAAAGTGTTCACAACAAAAAGAAAAGTTTAGGAACGTATGGGTAACAAAAGAGAATTCATCATGTTGAAAGAACTTCAAATTGTAGAAAAACAACAGATCTGACAAGAAGGCAGGTACAGTATAAGGAAATAAGAAGGAAAAGTTTTAGAAGTAGAATCATTCAAAATGTATTCAAGAACTTAAAACAATATAAAAGAAGATCAGCAGCTTATAAGTAAAAGCAACAGATTGAAAGTATAGTAGATAAACCTTTAGAATCGAAACTAAAATTATTTATCTTACTATCGAACGGATTGAGATCACTGGATAAAACAGTGGTGTTTATGAAGGAGAAAAGCAAGAGAAAAAGACTGGTTAATAGAACTAACTTTTGAAAAACTTTTACTGGTGAATGGAAAAACACTTCCAGCACTGAGATTTTTTATAATGAGGAAAGCTATTGATACCAGTGGTGAGGAAAGCTATTGATTCCATTGGTCATTGTTATGAGGCGAAAGATGGTTCTCCCATTTCAAAGGGAAAAATGGTTCCTACAAATGTAGAAGAAGTCATAGCTGAAGAAGTTCAACCAAGGTGTACACAAGCTCCTGTATTTAAATGAAATCGTAGCAGTATTTGCAGCATTTGACAGGAGCCTTGATATATTACGAAATGCTTTATATCTATATGGTAAAAAAAAGTGATAAACAGAAAATTACCATGTTGCAAGGACTAGATCCATATAAAAAGGAAACTATACTGAGTTACATAGTCATTCTCTGGATTGTCTTTCAAGGAAAGTATGCCAAAGCACTTATCATCATTTAATGATGTTAGCTGTACACCACTCTGAAATGTGGAAGTTAGTAAGGAGACTTTACTATGTAAAAACTCCTGCATTATGTTTCTGTGAAATGAATACAGCTCTTTTACATGGTTCTGTAGCAGATGTACATAAAGTATGTGATGATGTACAGTTTTGTTTTCTTGGTTCTGAACAGGAGTGTAGAGAACGTGAAGACTTGATATCTTTAGGTGTAGTAGAACAGGAGAAAGAGATTTGTATTGATGATTTTGCAGAAGAAATTGCAAAGTTTAACACTGTTTCCTCTGGAAAACCAAACTATGTTTGTATTTGTTGTCGATGTACTCAATCTAAAAGTCAAGCTAGGAATGCAATTTATTTTTAAAAATTGAAAAAGAAAACAATAATAACTGGCAGAAATGTGCTCTTTATTTGTGTGTAGAGGGACAATTTGAATTGTCCACTGATCAAGTTATATGTAAGTACTGCTACAACAAATTAGAAAAAAACAAAATGCCAGCTAGAGCAGTACATAACAAGTTACAGTTGGTATCTTTTTCTCAGGAAATGGCAGATTTAAATGTATATGAGTCTATTTTTTTTAAATTATTTTTTATTAAACTTCTGTTAGTTGCAGTATACAGTGTCACGTAAACAGGAGCATTAGTAGTACACAGAAAACTTTACATTTCAAATTTGAATTTCAATATTGCATCATTTACTCTGGACCCTGCTCTTGTTAAACATTTTAATAATTGGTGCCAACCCAATTTTGCCTAAAAACATTCTGTTTATCCCCCCTCTCTCTCCCTCTCCCCATTTTACAAATTCCCCTATATTCCACCCAGCGGCTCCAAATTATTCCTCATTTTCAAGAACAGCCCCGACTTTTGCAGATCAACTTTTCTGCTGTGATGCACCAGTCTAGGTCAGACTTACATTGCCCCACCCTCGGGGGGAATCGCCCCCAGGCTTTGGCAATATTTCTCTAGGCTACCTTTGCCACCACCATTAGCCACCGTTTCTGATACTTTTGCCTCAGATATGATTCGTATAACTCTGTTCCAATATTTCTGTGTGCCCGGCATCCACAAATGAGATGGAAAAAGGTGCCCCTTTCTTTGCAACCCCTTGTCCACAGGTCTGAAGGGTTACGGCCTAACTTGTGCATCAGTACTCCCGTAGAGTAAGATCTATGCAGGATCCTTAGCTGGACCAGCCGAAATCTCGCTCTGACCGACACCTCCCTTGGGCTTTGTATTGCTTCAGTCCAGTCGTTATCTTCCAACAGTCCGATATCTACTTCCCAGGCTTCCAGTGGAGCCCTCAGTGGGTCAGGTGAATTATTGATTATTTTCCCATATATTAAGGATGTAGCCTTGTCACAGATCGGGTCCATTAGTACTCGTTCCTCCAGGGGGTTGAATTCTGGAAGTTTCTCCCCTTCTCTGATATGCATTCGGAGTGCATGCGCTAATTGCATATATCTATATCTTTCTGTGTCTGCTAGCTAATATTCCTTCTGCAGGTCTTCAAATGAGATTATTGCCAAGCCTCTCCATACATCGCCTAGGTGAGCTATGTCTAGTAGTTTCCATTTACTAAATCCCTGTAGTTTACCTACTTCCTGCAGCATGTCACTATCCCATAGTGGGGTTCATTCTGTCATCTGTCATTTCATGTGCGTATCACAGCTTGTGTATGCTGGGGCATTTGGTTTTCGGTAGTTTTCTGGTATAGCCTCTCTCTCCCATCACTAAATGATCCACCATGTACACCGGCTCATCTCTATCTGTGAAGAGCCAGTCATTCATTGTTACCATCTGCAATGCCCAATAGTATTTTTTATTGTCTGGATTGTGAGACATCCTTCATAGATGACTCTTTGGTGTTTGGTCAGTGCTATCCTTGAGCCACCCCTGTCCAAGAGGAGCTTACTCAATTCACTATCCACTTCTCCAACAATCCTGTCTGGTATCTTGTATGGAATATTTTGTAGGACATATAGCAAGAGCAGCAGTGTCATCATTGTGAAGAGCACCGCTCTCCCCATCAAGGAGATCAATAGAGTCCTCCAATGTGCCACATTTCTTTTCAGGTGTTCCAGTTGGGACAGCAATTTTTCTTCCAGGAATTCTGATTCTGTGTTTGTGATGGTAATGCCTAAATATTTGAATTTATCTTTAGTTAGGAGTTTGATCACCCTAGTCAGCAAGGGTATAGATCCATCCGTAATTCAGAAAATGAGAGACTTGTCCCAATCAATTTGGTACCCTAAATAGCTACCAAATAATCGGAATATCTGCAGCAGTCTGTCTATTCTAAAACAGGGCCTAGTGTCATAGAGTAGGACGCAATCTGCTGCATATAAAAATATACGTTCCTCCCAGTTCCCGTCGCCCACTATACCCGTCACCAAACGATCTCCTCATACCCAGGCCACAACTGGCTCCGGCGCCAACACAAATAGCATGGGGGACAGTGGGCACTTCTGCCTCATCCCTTTATGCAGAGCAAAAGAGCATGAGATCGAGCTGTTCACTCGCAATCTAGCCAATGGATTTTTTTAGAGTAACTTGACCCATGACTGGTATCGGGGACCAAATCCGAACCTCTCCAGGACAGCAAATAGATCGTGCCATTAGATACTGTCAAATGTAATATGTGAATCCAATGAAAGCAGCACCACTTTTTCTCCTAGATAGGACTTGGTCAAGTGCATTACCCCAAACAAGTGCTGAAGACTCAGTCTGGTACTCCAATGTGGCATGAATCCCGATTGATGTGGATGAACCAGTGATGTGACAACTCCCCAAAGGCGATTTTCCTGGACTTTGGCCAACATTTTAACCTCCGTATTTAACATGGAGATAGGCCTGTAGAAACTGCATTCTTCCAGAGGTTTGCCCATCTTGGGGACCACTACTATAGTGATAGTTTGTTGGTCTATCAGTAGTTGTCCCCTTTCTCTCGCTTCTACGAACATATTCAGCAGGTACAGTGCCACCACACCTGCAGCACCTTTATACAGTTCAGCCAGCAGGCCATTAGGTCCTGGGGTTTTTTCCACCTGTAGATCCCTTACAGCCCCTGTAATCTCTCCAACTGTAAGTCCTTTTCTATGTCATCTCTGTCCCCGTGAGTCAGCCTTGGGAGCCGTACATCTATGAGTAATTCTATACAGTCCCCTTCTGTCCTAGCGTGTTTGGAGGAGTATATTCCCTCATAGTAGCCTGCAAAGGCCTTCCCTATCTCTTCTCCTGTTGCCTGTATTTTCCCCCTGAAGTCCCTTAGTTCAACCACACAGTTTCTCTCCCTATCCCTCTTTTCCAGCTATGCGATCATTTTGTTGGCTTTATCATCCAAATCATATAGCCTCCTTTGTGTTGCTAACGCCAAGGACCTTGCTACGTTGTCTGCTAGGTCTCTCATTTCTTGCTGCTTGAGATCAATATGATGCATGAGTGGTGGGTCAGATTCTTCCCCTTCTAATACTTTTGCTTCCATCCTAACTATTTCTCCCTGTAGGGTGTCCCACTGGATTTTCTTTTCTTTCCCGCGGCCCCCCAGTAATGCTTGTACATATCCAAGTACCACAGTTTTAAATGCTTTCAATAGGGTGCATGCCGTGCACACCAACCCTTCATTTTCTAGGAATTAAAGTTCCATCCTTTCCCTAATCTGGTCTACCAGGTCCTTGTTCTCAAAAACCCAGGGATCCATTCTTGGTGGTAGTACAGTCGTTCTCAATGGACCCTGAAGTATCACTTCCACTGGTGAGTGATCTGATATACTGCGTGCTTTAAGTATCGTGTTTCAGAAAAACTTAGCACTCTAAGTGTCTGTCAAAATATGCTCTAGTCGGGAGTAACTGCCATGTACAGCTGATTAGTAAGTGTATTGTCTTTCCTCGATGTTATGTAAATGCCAAAGTTCATCAGCCCCATGGCCTCCAGAAATGCATGCAGCGGCCCCATCCTCCTTCTCCTATTTGCTTTTAGTTCCCTATCTCTCTCTGGCTCCATGGTTGCGTTCATGCCCCCTCCTAATCTTAGAGTCCCCCGTGAAAGTAGGGCACCCAGTGCCGGTAGTGTGTCTGTGTGCAGCGTTTGTAGTATGAAAATCGAGGCTATATTTAGGACCCGACCATCCCATGTCCTAGTTAGTGCCACGTATCTCCCCAGTGGGTCATGCCAAATTTTCCTAACTTCCAATAAGAGGACAGTCCTAAGTGGTATCCCCACCGCTCTCCATCCCATTGTGTAACCTGCATGTGCTATAAGCTTGTATCCATAGCTATCCAATGCTTTATATCTGTTGCCCTTCAGGTTTGTTTCTTAAAGTAACACTAGGTCAGGGGTGTCTATGCAAATATTGTAGCAGTATTGTGCGCTTAATAAGGGTGGGCGTAGTTCGCGAAGCTACGCAAAGTGAAGTTCGCACTACGCGAGCTACACGTAGCACTTCGCGAACTGCGTAGTAACATGTTCGCACTGTGCAAGATGTTGTTTTCAATGATTGCACAGTGCGGACAAGCAACCGGCACTGTGCAATCATTGAAAATAGCATCTTGCACAGTGCGAGCTGTAGTTTTCTGCTGCTCGAGTAGATTTTTACTCGAGCGGCAGCTTTCTCAACGCGAACTGGTAGTTTCTCATCGAGAGCGGTCGCGAGCATACGCGACCCCTCGCAATGAGAAACCTGACCTCCTCGCGTTGGGAATCTTGCCGGGAGGTTTATTTTCCATGCTCGCGATCGCCAACTTGATGTTGCTGATCGCGAACAAGGAAAAAGTCTCGCCGGGATGTCATTTTGCTTGCTCGCGGTCGCCAACTTGACGTTGAGGACCGCGAGCAAGCAAAAAATGACCGCAGCACTACGCAACACTACGCTACGCGTGTTCGCACTGTGCTACGTGCAGTTCGCGTAGTGCGAAGTAGCGCGAACTTCGCAAACTACGCGAGCGTAGCGTAGTGCTTCGCCCAGGCTTAGCGCTTAATTCGATTACTCAATCCATTTACCTTCCAAGACTGAATTTTCAGACTATTGTTTCCCTTAGGCCCCCCCTGTCTCGGCGCTTAGATTAGGAGCTTCTTTACTACCCCATGCGCTGGACACTTCAATTGTTCTGCAATTTGATTTTTTTTAACAAACTATAAACAGTCCAGTGATATCGGGAACAGTACTGTATTCCCCAACTTTGTCACATCCCCCTCCCTGATACCCTGCTAGGCATGTTATCAAACCACCCACCACCCCAACTGGCAGAGTGCCTGTTCCCCCTTTAACCTTAGTAACCAGAACGGGGTAGGCAGGTGCCTATTAATGTAGAGAACCATCCTCGTTCACCTGTTCATCCCCAAGTCTATCGATCATATTACTGATCCTACTGACAACATTCAGACCTGTTGAGTAATTACTCTCCCATTGGACACAATTTAACTTCCAGTTGCTTGTCCCCCCTCCCCCTCTGTTGTTCATGAAAGGATATAGACTGGGTTTCAGCAGTTTTGCCCAGGAACTCTGGCAATCACATTGTTCACTGGTGAATATCTAATTTATATACAGTTCCTTAGTGTTTCGGTCCCCCTGGCCCAATATGTCTCAGTCGGCATCTGAGCCATTTCTTCCATCATTCCCTCTTATTGGTCCTTCTGTATTCCCCGTCTTCTGTCTCGTTGGGAGCTTCGTCCCACTGTGAGCCAGCCCTCCAGCCACTCCCAGGCTTCCTTCGATCTGTTGAAGTGCCAGGTTTTCCCTTCTGCCACGACTCTCAACTTTGCTGGGAATAACGTCATGTATTTGATATCTTTTCTATGCAATTCCCTCTTGACTGCCTCAAAATGTCTTCTCTGCCATCGAACCTGTAGCGTAAAGTCCAGAAAGAACCAATTTACTGTATTTTTGTATTGAAGGTCCCAGTGCACGCATGCTGCCTGCAGTATAGCATCTCTATCCCGGTAATTTAGGATCTGTGCTATAATCGATCTGGGTGGTGCTCCCAGTTTCGCCTTGGGGAGTAGGGCCCTGTGCGCTTGTTCTATTGTAAAGTAGTCAAAGAGTTATTTCGCTTTTAGGTGGTTAAGAATCAAATCCTCTAGAAACAGATCAACACTTGACCCTTCCACTCCTTCCAGAACCCCTACCACTCTGCTATTCTTCCTGCATGCTCTACCTTCTTAATCATCCAGCCTTGCCGCATAACCTTTTGTTGCTTTGTGAGGTTCTGTACTTGCTCCTCTTGGTACTTTGTAATAGTCTGCAGCTGTGCCACCTCCGTTTCTGCTGTGGCAGCTTTATCGGAGATATTGTGGAAGTCTAACTTGGGTTCAATCGTCCCTTTTAGGTCCGTGATCGCTGCCATTATTGCGCTTAGGGAGGGTTCTGCCGATTCCTACGTCCGCTGTTCCGGGGCTCCCATTGCCTGTCTCTGGATCGCATATTAGTCCATTTTATTAGCCTGTGCCCTCAACTGTTTCTTGAGCCTCATTCAGGAGTGATTTGCTGTTGCAGTTCTCTGTTATGTTATGTTATGTTAAAAAAATATTTGTAACGCGCGCTATCACCATTGGTTTCTTGGCGCTCAATTGACAGGTAGCGTGATCCAGGATGAGAGGGTTAGTCATAAGCAGAATGAAAAAGCAGAGTTTTTAACAGTCTGCGGAAACAGTCATACTGTGGGCAGAGACGGAGTGAAAGTGGCAGAGAGTTCCAGGTGGAGGAGGCCTGGACAGAAAAACTCAAGCCACCATGCTTTTTCCTTTTAAATTTGGGGACCTCGAGAAGATTGAAAGAAGCTGAACGAAGAGCTCTAGAAGGGGTATAGCGAATCAAGCACGAAGAGATGAACGCGGGGGCTGCATTCGAGAGGGCCTTGAAGGTAGAACATGCCAATTTGTGAGTGCAACGTTTGGAGATAGGGAGCCAATGCAGACTATGGAGGAGGGGAGTGACGTGCTGATGTTTGGGCTGGTGGAAAATCAGGCGGGCAGCTTGATTCTGCACCAGCTGAAGTCGGTGAAGGAGGCAGGCCGGGATACCCGCATACAGCGTGTTGGCGTAGTCGAGCCTGGAGGTGATGAGTGCAATAACAACTTGGGTCAGAGCGTCTTTGGTAAGAAACCTGCTGATCTTACGGATCCGCCTGAGGTGGAAAAAGCAGGCTGAAGTGACCGAGTTGATTTGCGGTTTCATCGAGAGATCTTCAGAAATGATCACCCCCAGGCTTTTGACTGAGCACACAGGAGTGGGTGCTGTCCCCAAAGATGTTGGCCAGTAGGTGGAATTCCATGGGTGATTAGGACCTCCTACCAAGACAAGCTCAGTTTTGGTAGGGTTCAGCTTTAAGTGGCTGTGATACATCCACTCCGCAATGGTCAGCATGGTGGTCTGGAAATTAACGCGGGAGGAAGGAAGGGAATCTATAGGAAAAATTAACTGAAGGTCGTCCGCGTAGTTAAAGATTGTGACCGGGGAGTTGCGAAGGGAGGCTAATAGGGGTTGGAGATACAAATTAAAAAGAAGCGGGGATAATGCAGAGCCCTGTGGGACTCCGCAGGGAAGGGATGTGTAGGGTACGGACAGAGTGGAGAGATGGACGGACTGTGATCGCTGGTGGAGGAAAGATCTGAGCCAGTCGAGGACCACTCCCTGAATGCCGGCATTGTGGACACGGTCGATCAAGATGGTATGATCGACCGTGTCGAATGCCGCCGAGAGATCTAGTAGGACAAGGGCCTGAGGGATGTTATTGTCAGCGCCCTTCCTAAGGGTGTCCAAGACTGCTACTGTGACCGCCTCGGTGGAATGGAGGGGTCTGAATCCCGCTTGTTGAGGATCCAAATAGGAGGATTTCTCTATAAAAGAGCTCAAGCAGCGGGTAACGTAGGTCTCCAGGATTTTTCCAAGGTAGGGGAGGAGGGAGATGGGTCTATAGTTGCTGAGTATTGTGGGATCTGCGTTGGATTTCTTCAGGATGGGTAGGATGGCAGCTTGCTTGAAGGAGAGAGGGACCTCCCCCATTGCAAGAGAGTTGTTGAGTAGTGCTAGGGGGGTGCCTGGACATGCAAGGAGGGCCTCTCTCAAAATCTGCGGGGGGCAACAATCATTGGGGGAGCCTGACTTGACTTTGAGAAGGAGTGAGGCGAATTCTTGGAAAGAGATAGGTGGAAACTCCGACAAGGTACTAGTGTTTCTGGGAGGGAGGGGGGGGGAATAGGAGATGCCGGGTTCGGGATATTGTTCCTTATGATTGTTATTTTCTCTATAAAATAGGAGTTTAGCGAGTCACAAAGGGTTTGGGTCGGCTGGGGCTGGGGGGTGACCCTGTCCGGCAGGGAGAGCTCATTTACAATTGAGAAAATATCTTTCGATTTGTTATTAGAGTCCAGGATTATTTGTGAGAAATATGCCGTCTTGGCTGTCAGGATCGATTGTTTATAGGATTTTAAAGCCCCAGTATAAACAAGTTTTAGCTGTGGGTCATAATGGCGACGCCAGCGGCGTTCAGCTTGCCGCAAAGCAAGTTTGTCTGCTTTGAGTTGGTCCGTAAACCATCGTTGTGCGTCGTGGGGGCGCTTAGTTTTGATCTTATTTAGAGGGGCTACTTTGTCACTAGCCTGACGTATCCATTCATCAAAATTGTCTGCCTGTCCCTCTAGAGAGGTCAGAGATGTGGGAGCAGTAGAGGCTAGAGTGTCATAAAATTCAGACAGATTGGCTCTTTTCCAATTTCGGGCCATAAGATTCTTAATGCGGGGGGGGAGGACACAGAATGTGCAAATGAAGGTAGAAAGAGATAAAGTAATGGTCAGACCAGGAGCAAGGGAAAACTAAAGGAGATGAAATGTCGAGGTCAGATGTCCAGACTTGGTCGAGGATATGACCTTTTTGATGAGTGGGGGTGTGAATGTGTTGGGAAAGATTCATGCCTTTTAGAAGGTCAGTGAATTCGACCGACAGTTGGCTTTCGTGGACATCAGAAGGCCAATAATTAAAATCACCAATCACCACGAGGTTAGCGTGGTTAATTGCTAATTGGGCAATAGAATCGCTAAAGAGTTTGGGAAAGAGAGGCATATAATCGGGGGGTCGATATACAAGAACACAGATAAAAGACGACTTAGGGAAAGTGAATTTTAGTGCCAAGTGATCAGTTTTAGGAATAGAAGTCGCCGTGACCTCGGAGAAGGTATGTGCCGAGCGGATGATGGCCGCCACTCCGCCACCCGTCTTCCTCCACAGTTTCCTCTGTGCCCCCATGTTTTCCAGTCTTAGGATCAAGAAGTGCCCCCTCTGCTTCAGTTTACAACTTCAACCTTTTCTTTATTAGCTGGTCAATTGGGGCTAATTCCAAATGTTGGTTCACTGTTTCTCTGTTCCTTCTTAGGGATAATTGCAGCAGCACAGTTTTTGTCAGGCCTGCTTGTCACTCCAGATTCAAGGAGCTACAACGATCATCTGTTAATGCCTCTATGGTATCCAAATTTAGGCCAGTCTCCTTTCTGTAGCTCTCAACCTTCCCTCTACATTGGAGGTCTTACCTCCCGGAGGCCGCGCCTTTGCTAAGACTTTTCCTCGCAGCCCTCTCAGGGCCCAGTTACCATAACAAGCAGTATTCCCTCTATATTGGGGGTCTTACTTCCCGTAGACCACGCCCGTATCAAGACTTTCCCTCATATAACTCACAGGGCCCAGTTTCCAAGACAAGCAGGCCCGGATTGCAGTCAGTATTGTGGGCAATGGATTTTTAGATTACGGTCCTTCCTCTTGTGGTTTTTATGGTCTTTGTTTCATGCGTCTGTGTTTTCCCGCTGCTGCCCCTCCACTAGTACTTTCAGGAAGGGCTGTTTGGTTCCTGCTTAGGCCTCGGATCAGTGCCCCATTTCTTGGCCTCTGCCGCTGTTTCTGTTCATCATTCCTTCACTCCCACATACCCGGATTTTCACTCTCTGGCTGTTGATTTGGCTCCTCTTGCACTCCGGGCTTTCTTTCTCCATCCCCAGGAGGCCCATCTTTAAGTTTTGGGTGTGCCTCTTTCACTGCCGATTCCCACCGGCCACCTCCGCAGAGAGGTGGCCGGTGGCCGCAGAGAGCCTCGCAGAGCACATCGTCCCCACTGGTTATCATTAGGGGGAAGACGTAGGTGGGTTGTAGCTGATGACTCTCAGTCTACTTACCGCTGCCTTTCCGCGATGAGTGTCTATTGTTTCCGTCTCGGGTTGCAGTTACTGTTCTCTGTCAAGACCAATGTAACAGTTGGCACGAGCGGCCTCTACCGTGCAGTTTCTTCGTACCTTTGTCCTATTGCTATTTCAAGTCTTGTTGTTAACCCACGAGTCTTCTTTGCGTATAGTCGGTATTAAAGTGTCAGCAGGAAAGGAGATTTGAGCGGATGGTGGGGTATCTTGATAAACAAAGCTCGGAGCTCTGCTAGTGAGCTGCAATCTTGGTTGGCTCCTAAGCCACGCCTCATATATGAGTCTATTCTTATCCGATCTGTACACCCATTCCAGGCCATTGTTCGTATGGAGCCTAAGACAGGTAAGCTGTCACCAACAGATTTACAAAAAGGTCTCGTAGGAAGTGTTGTGTATTTATGGTTAGATTTTAAGAAAAATATCAAATGTATTGATGTAGACAAAGAGTACAATGAGCAGGGAGGTATTCTAGTAAATAGTGTACCAATAAAGAGTAAAAAAATTAATCTGGCAGTTAGTAGATATTAATAAACTTTGAAATGCAGCATTATACCTGGTACATACAAATATTTATTATAAGAATGTAAATGTTGATGAAGAAGTAAGATTGAATTATTTCAAGTGAAAGAAGCAAAAGGAGCACCAATGAGTATATGGGAAAAAAGCTTATAAGCTTGTTGTTTTCCACAGCTATTCCCCACTGGAGAAGGTGGACGATTTGTTGACCGAGCTGTACAGAATCCAGCATCAGAATACCAATCAACAAGCCTGTGTTCTAAAGATCCAAGATTTCGGCATTGCATTCTAAATGTATTTCATCTTCTGTTTGAGAGTGATTTTTCTGGACATTTATATGCAGTGAACCATATATTAAAAATGGGTGTTCATCTTCAACATGTTTCTGCAAAAGAATTCATGGAAAAAGTTGAACGAAGAGATGAAAATTTGGAATCTTAGTTAATCAATTTGATGGCGTGCCAAAGTGGCACCAATGAATATTGGGATCACCATCATGGTGAACTTAAATGCATGTTAAGAAACCTAGGTGCACCTCCTTGATTTCTAACACTTGGGGGTTATGACGTTTGGAAAGGATCCTCATTGAATTTTGGTCTTCCAAGAGGAGGCAGTATAGGACTACCCTGACCCCAAGCCATGGTCTTGGAGTTCCAGAGGGCAGGGTACAAAAGCATTTTTTTTAAAATTCACAGCAAAATTCACGCATATTCGGGAATATTTCAGTGAATTAAAAAAAAAAAACAAGTGCGGTCTCCCACAGTTTTATTTCAAGAAGCCCTTGGGTGGGCAAGGTCCTGGGGCATGTGGGCAGTTTAGAGAAAAAATAAGGGGTGCAAGAGGCCCTCCTCCTGAGGCTCTTTGAGCTCCAGGGAACACCACCTCCCTAGGGCTTTATTTTGATTATGGGAGGGGAGCCATATGGACTCCCCCCTTCACTGGCTGAAGGGAGCCCCAGGGCCACATCCTCCAAGAGCTTAGCTGTGGCCAAACAGACCCTCATGTCACCAAAGGGACCACGACCTATTCGGGGCCAGCATTGAAAATATATGTGGGAGGAGGGCTGCTCAGTCCCCCTCACCTGCCATATACAGCCAGCGGACAACCACCTCCCCTGGACCAGCCCATGCATTGCAAAGAGCAATTACTGGCCCTGGGGACCACCTACCCATAGGGCCGGCACCCACTGTGCCCCAGGGTGCCCCCCTACAATATAGCTGTTTGCTTTTGTTTCTTGGGGGCTGAAAGCTCTCTCCAGAAAAAGCAAACATTTCACTTTCAGCAAACGGGAGCTGTCAAAATGTTCCTGCTTGCTGGAAGCGCAGGTTTCATAATTTTCCCTGCATGTAGACATGCCCGTAGACATGCTAACAAGGAAAAAGACAAAACTATTGCTCTTGGATGCTTGAAGATGCATTTCCAGTATCTCCCTGCATACAAGAGCAAAGCAGGTTCATGCAGAAGGCAGGAAACTGTCTGTGACTGTTGGGGCCTTCAGGCTCCCACCTCAATCCCCATCCTGCACATTGGGTGTCCTAAGTGAGAAAAGGCAGCCAGGGACACTACCCAGGCCCCTTTACATTTTGGCTTTCTCCTGGCGGCATGGGGTCCCTGCAATCAAAATCAGCCCAAGGAGGGGGGCACGTGGGCTATCAATTCTATTCCATTTAGGCTGGGCCTCAAGGGATGGGCCTCTGGAGTCAAAATCTGTCTGGTGAGGGGCTCTACGCAGACCCCTCGCATATATTAAGTCGTGGCTGGGACTGGGGGATGGGGTCCCTTGTGTCGTTCTAACCCGAATGCTCATTTCATTAAAATTAAACCTGAACAGTAAGCACTTACACATATGTAAATAGCAGGCCCCAGTTGAAACGCCACTTTTGTAAAGGACATATAATCCTAACTCCTGGGGTTAGCAAGGGCAAGGCAAGTGTGGTTTCTCAGCAATTCCATATTGAAAAACGATCTGAAATGCTTTGTTGAGGTCAATGCATCATTGATCTTTTGGAGCACAATCTGTATTTGACTGTGACTAGTAGGTTCTTTCTTGTCCTGTTCGGGTGAGAGCAGAGTCCATGGTTCTCCCTTCAAATGACTACGAGTATGGAAATGTGCAAATCACTTGGAAGCTTTGCCTGTTTGTGCCCACCTTAGTGGTATGTAAGGGTCTTCCTGCCTTTTGCCAGGATAATGTACAGCTTCACAAGTGGCCCCCAGTGCATTTCCTGCCAATTTTGGTGAGGAGCTCTTGACAAAAACTCCATATAATCTTTCATACACCCATTACAACTATCACACTACCATTCTCAAATCCATTCACACACCCATACCAGTACTTAGACAGCCACTCACTGAATCTGTACTTATATTACTTGTGTGTATTAAATCCGACTCCTCAATTTTACAATCCTTCCCAGTGTTTCTTGAACAGTGTGCAGAATAATAAATCTGAACTTCTAAGTACCCAATGCATGCTCTTTCCCTTTCCCTGGTGATTATTACAGTGGGGTACAGTAGTAGATTTGTGTCCACACCCAAAATAAACACTGTCCCCAATGTTTCTTACTGTGATGTCAGAACGTAAATATAACTGTCTTCTTCCACACATGATTACACTATGCCAAATACTTGGAAGACTGGAGTTAAACTAGTAACCCTGACCCAATGATTGCACACTCCCAAATATTTATGAGACTGAATTTAAAATGGTAAATCCTTTTCTCTGTACTCCAATCATTCAATTTCCTCAATATTTGTTAGACTGCAGTTACAATGGTAAGTGTGATCCCAAACCTCAAATATATGCACTTTCCCAAACAAGGTTTTGGTAGACCTGTAGTCTGTAGAATAGTAAATCTGACACCCCATGTATGCATTTCCCCCAGTGTTTGTTAGATATCACTTAAAATAGTAAATCTGACTCCATTTCCCCCCAGGATGTATGCATTGTCCCTAATGTTTGAAGAATTGTACTTAGAATGGTATATTTTTAGACTATTTTTTAATAGTTATGTATAGGAGTTTGTATTATAATTTCTACTGTGTTTTTAAAATTGTTCTTTTTTGTTACCTGTTTTAGTATGTCCAGAATATTACATTTTGGTATATATTTAAAAGAAATATGCCACTGTTAAAAGCATTACAATTTGTTTCTATATTTTCTAATTTTATTAATAGTTGTTTACATTATGTTTTATTATTTCATACATACTTTGAATATATTTTACATTAGAAATATTTTACCAGCATTGTCAAGCACTGACCTGTGAGATCAAGCAGGAGCGAGGTGAGTAGCGGGGTTTACAAGACCAACTCTGCCTCAGAACAATGGTCTCTCCTGCAATGGCTGGACTGCAGTCTAGGAAGGGTAAGAGGAATGGAATGACAAAAAAGAGCAAGACGTGTCTTGGACAAATGTTGTGCAGTGTAGAACTCTTCCCTAGACTTGCTCGTTGTGTCTCTGCGAGAGATGTACGGTTGGTGTCTCTGACTTCTGGTGTATTTCAGGCTCTACAAATTAATATGAAGAGCCAGACTAGTAAGCCTGCAATAGTATTCATGCAATGATAATCTTTTAGCACTTTATAACACTTTAGTAGTTCTGGCAACTACCTGTGCCTTTCCATTTTCTCATCAGAACTCTTTATTTATTTTAGTATGATATTCTCTGTCACCCTTTAGAAGGAATGCATTGGTTAATGTTTGTTGCTCCCTGATTATTTTAGATTTATATTGTACTTGCTTTTAAGAAACAGCATACATAACACAACATCTGCGGTTAATGGGAGTATAATATCAGAGTTCGCAGTTAAGTTCTTTGTGAGTCTCTTTAAGAACTTTATCATTAAGTGCTACAAAACAGCTTTTAATCACTCTATATGGTTTGTTAATTCACCCACAAACACTTTATGAAAGTGACAGGATTCTTATTAGCAACATTCAAATGCCAAACACTGTGCACTCTACGGCACTGATAACATAAGCCTATTCATCATGAAATGTTGGTTTCCCATTGACGGAAGTCCATGTTTTTGTAATAAAAGTATTTGCTTTTACAGGGCAAGCAGCGCAACTTGAATTCTATGAAAAGTCAAGTAAGTTCTTTACAAGCACATTTGTGCAATCGTGTTACCACCTTGAACTCCAGTTGTCCTCAGCTTGGCTCTGCATTTCTTTTCAGGTCTGAAGCGGCATGCGGGAAGGAGTTTCTGGATGAAACCGGAGAGCAGCCAATATGCAGATCTTCGCTCGGAAAAGATTTGGATGGCAAGCACGTTTTGGAGCTTGGGTGTGGCCATAAATCGCAGCCGTGCCTAAGATGGCTGCCAATTCTCACAAGATGCAATACATCTTTAGGTTCTAGCACAAACCTACTAAGCTTCTCACCTTACCAGTTCTGGCCCGCAGGTCCCCAAGCACTACACAGCTATTGCTCTGCAAGTTCTTGGGTAGCAATATGATCCATGGGTCTCATGTGCAGGAGCAGCATTGGGGTTACACCAGCGCAAGCCACGCTGGGTTCATTGTTGCCAGGTCGGCAGGCCCAGCATGTACAATACACTTTAAATGTATAATTTAATGTTAACTGAATACTAATTTTGATATTAATTCATAATCTGCATTTTTAGCAATAATACATTGTTAACAATATATTTTAATTTTTTAAAAGAAATACGTTGCATTTTCAATTACTATGATATTGTTAACTAAAAAACAATACATATACTTTTTAGTACAATATGTACATTTGGACCACAATATTTGGTAGGCAATATGGTAGGGCATATACTCTGCATAATATGTACATAAAAACCAATATTTAGACAAGAATAATTTTGTAGTTGACTTTCATATGACCCATCTAACCTAGAACTCAAACAGGTACAACTACTATCAATGTCTAGAAACGTGTATAGCTTTGCTTATCAACACTCAACACTACCATTGATGTGCCTTGTTTCTATATGTTAGAATAAAATACCCCATTTCTATTGTAATTGAATATGCCCTAGATATGCTTATTCATCTCATATTTTTTTTTATTTTGAAACTCAAGCATTGCCTTCCCCTCCATCACTCCCATCTCTTCTGCTTTAACCAGTGTGCTGATGTGGAATGGCCACAGACCCCAGACAGAGCCTGGTAGGTCCACAGCCTGCTCAATTACAATTTGTTTTAACAAAATCTCTCTCTGGATAATGTCAGGATATTGAAATTCTAATTCCATAACACATCGATCATCCTATGTTCAGCATGTCTCAATTACAGGTCTAATTGGTTGACATAATGTCTTATGTCTGTGTCTCTATACCACACAATAAATTTTTCCAGCGTGCTAGTTCATTAGTAAGCATATGTTTATGTCACTTGTCATCCAATTCATCTGCTCATGTCCTCATTGCAAACAATCATTGAGTGATATGTCCCATGTCACAGGAACTAACACGCTCTCATATGATATCAATGTATGCCTACATAATCCAAACAGCAGTCATCTAGGAGTAGAGTGTTTAGCAATAACATCTTAGCATACCCTCATAGTATTTGTGTAGGCCTATTTCCTTACTCTGTGTTAGACCTGTGAGTCTTAGGGTGGTCTTCCCTGAAACTTTTTCACCTAATTATTTTTGCTGAAATACGTTTTTGTTGGCTTTCAGACGATGTGTACTTTACCACTATTAACCTTGTTCTCTCTCCCTAAAACATGGTTCGATGGGTTTATACCCAATGAGCATATTTAATTTACTTGTGAGTTCCTAGTAAAGTGGTATATCAAATACCCAGGGCTTGCAAATTAAATGCCACCAGTGGCCCTGCAGCTCTTGTTTGACACGCATCTAAGTTGAACCTTAAAACATGCCATGCCGACTTGGCATTTAAATCTCCTTGCCATGTCCTGAACTCCCCTTTTATTACACATATCTCACACCTAAAGTAGGCCCTATGTAGTCCTTATGGCAGGGTGCTGTATAATTAAAAAGTTGGAGATGTATTATATGTTTTACATGTTCTGGTCGTGAGAAGCTCCTACATTCAATTTTCACTACAGTGAGGCCTATCCCTCTCATAGGATAAAATTGGGGATTCCTTATTACATTGAATAAGCTGTCATTTCCAATTGGGAGCTAATAAGTATGTCATGTTTGGTGTCTTTGGAATTGTATTGGATACCGTACTTAATGGTAAAGTCAGGTTTTTGATTACAATTTAAAAAATGCCACTATTAGAAAGTTGAGGTTTTATGCCCTTAGCACTTTTGTGCTGTAGCCTGGCCCGGATCACATTACTGGGTGGAACTGACAGTTAGACTTTGTGAATTCCTTCCAAACAGTAACAAAATAGAGGGATTAGATGTAGCTGAACGGGTCATCTGCTGGCAGGATGGGGTGTGGGGCTGACCACAAAGCCACTTGCAACTGAATAGCCTTTGCTCTGCCTTTACACAAAGGGCCTAATGGTACCACATTATCTCTTCAGCTAGCTTGGAGCCAGGGCTGGAGAAGCAATTCAAACCCACTGTTGAAGTTTCTTCTACCTTCCAGATAAAGGTACTAGGGTATAAAAAGGAGTCCTCTGAACTTGTGGATACTCTGCCAGGAAGAGGGCTGCGTTCTGCTGAAAGGAATACCACTCTGTTGGACTGCTGACCTGCTGCTTTATTGCTGCATTGCTGTCTTTCTGTCCTGCTGCCCTCTTGCCTGGGTAAGTAGTAATAGACATGTACTTCATTTTGAACCCAGGCCTACCAGAGTAACTCCAAGGGCTAGTCTACCAGCCAATGTATCTGAGGCTCAGAGCTGTAAAAGGCTGACCCCCAAGCGGTGCCCCCAGGCCCTTTACCCTTGGTGTCGCTCAGAAAGCTGAAATCAAGCTTTTTATCTCTTTGTGACAATGTACAGGCCCATTCACGCTGAGACCTTGCTGCTCGCACCGCCATTCACCATGTAGTTTTGTCAACCTGACTCTTTGCACTGAGCATTGACGGCTAACGAGAACTGCTGATGTGAAGCTCCAGCAACATCCACCGCAAAATCTGGCCTGCTCATGGCACTATGCCAGCAGCCTCCCATGGCCAGGGCTCTTGGAAATGACACTGAGAAGTTAAATCTTCAGCAAGCCTAACCTGGTGATTGTATCCGACCTGCGCTCTATCGGGGTCGCCCGGACCAAATATCCTTTGGGCTTTTGGTGCTATCATCACAAAAAAAAAAAATTCATAACTCCAGTTATACTGGATTTTTGTTGTTTTGGTGTCAAATAATTTGTTAAGATTTACCCTATTTTTTCTAAATTGGTTAGGGATTGTTCTTGTGTTGTGTTTTCACTTTATTACTGTTTGTGTGATGCATAAATACTTAATCATCTATAAGTTAAGCCTGACTGCTTTTTGTGCCAAGCTAACCAGGGTTAAGCACAGGTTAATTTAGTGACTTTTTGTGCAATCCCTGCAAGGGATTGTTGCTGTTGCTTGACCAGGACTCACACCCCAGTCAACCTACAACCTAATTTTTAATACTATGTATGTTTATCTCATTGCTTCAGAGATACACTCGCTTCAGGTCTCCAACACTATGCTTCAAACATCAGACAGCATCAGCACTTCTGCCATTCATTCGTCGGGTAAGTCTTTGATGAGAAAATATGGATTAATATCTAAAACTATTAGTAACTTTTTTCCCTTTTTTTATTTCTAACAAATGTGTGTACATTGAGCCATTTCTTTATATGAAAGGAATAAGCCCCATATCTCTTCCGCATTTTTATTACTGATACCATTTGTGTCAGCTATGACGGTTATCCTCAGGCCCACTGTAATAATTCAAAGGTTTTTTCATAACTCTAGTTGCTGAATCAATGGACACATATGTCCATCTCCCTCTTTGAGCACACTGGCTCAGGAGCTGACATTTAGGGGCCTATCCACCAAGGAAGATCTTTGTCAGTAGCCGACAAACACTACTATATCTCATTTTATGGGCATTTATTAACACTGTATAATAATATATTTTGTAAACATGTTAAAATGTCTTCTGTTGCTGAAAGCTAATATTAGATTTGGGGGTCTCTAGTTGGCACAGGTATGCACTTGTGACAAATAGGGACCCTTGCCTCTAGTCAGGGTAAGGGGATACACTCCTGAAATAACCCTGCTCACCCCCTTGGTAGCTTGGCAAGAGAAGACAGGCTTATCTCAGAGGCAGTGTGTAAAGCATTTGTGAACACATACAGTAATCAAGTGACAACACTACAGATGGACACCACACAGGTTTTATATAAAAATAAGTATTCTTTATATAGATTTAACACAAGACCATAGACGACAAAAATCCACAATACTGTTACTTAAAATGGTAGTTTTAGCTTAGTTCTCTTTAGTTCAACAAAAGTGTTGCAAGGACGGTGATGCTTTGAAGATTTTGGTGCAAAGAAATAAAAACGTGAAGATCTTCCTGATGCGGCACGCTTCTCCGATGATGCGAGATGTCTCGCTCGATGCGTCAGCTGCAGCGGCGACACCCTTGTCCAGTGATGTGACGACAACGGCTTTGGCGGCGACATTTTTCTCCAACGATGCGAGACGCTTCCGCTCGATGCGACAGTTGCAGCGGCGACACCCTTGTTCAGTGATGCGAAGACAGCAGCTCCGACGGCGGCACGCTTCTCTGTGGATGTGAGGCACTTTTCTTGATGCGGTGCAATGCGACAGCTCCAGCGGCGACACCCTTGTTCGGAGATGCGACGGCAGCGGCTGTGATGGCGACACGCTTCTTCGGTGTTGCGGGACGCTTCTCGTGATGCAGTGCAACGCGACAGCTACAGCGGCGACACACTTGTGTGAGTCACGCTTCCAACTCCTTGCGACACACAGTCCCTCAGAAGGCCCAAAACAGGAGCAGGCACTTCCAAAGAACTCTGGGGAGCTGGGGGTTGAAGTCTGTTGTCCCTGAGACTTCAGCAGGAGGCAAGCTCTTTTCCAAGCCCTTGGAGATCTTTACACAAGTTGAATGAAAATGCACACAAAGTCCTTTCTCCTTTCTTTGGCAGTCAGGCAACCACTGCAGGCCAATCCCCCAAGCAGCACTTCAGCTTAGGGATAGTCTCTCCTCAGTTTCTTCTGGTTCCATTCCTCAGCAAAGGTTTCTTCTTGTTTCCCAAAGTGATCTAAAGTTCTGGGGTCTGGGTCCCCTTTTTATACACAGTTTCTCTTTGTTCTCTGAAGGCAGAGAGGCCTTTGCCTAGTCCAAACCAGTTCTGGTCAGTCCTGGAGCACTTTGTTGACATGACTCCTTCTTTCCTTTCACAGTGCAGGGCAGAGACATCAGACGCACCGCAGGAGGTGGAGCCAGAATTGTGGAGGGAAAGCACAGTCCTATTCAGGTCCCAGGTGCAACTCCTCCCACCCATCTACATGGAGATCTCTCTATTCAGCCCTGTGCTGACTCACCCTGTCTCCGGGAATTCCACAGCCCCCTGGAATTCCACAGCCCCTGTCACTCAAACTCCAGACAAGGAATACATAGCCTAGCAGAGGCAGGTTTGGATGGTTAGTCAAAAAAATACCTATTTTCTAAAAGTGGTATTTTCAAACACAGAATGTTAAAACCAACTGCACTAAAAGATGTGTTTTATCATTCTGAGCTCAGGCATACTAAACTCGAATTTCTACCCTGTTCCCTGAGTCAGTTAGGATTATAAGATGTAATAATCAAACTGCCCATTCTGGCCTACGGGGAACAGCTATCCTTGCAATAGTGAACAATGAAAATGGCTGTAATTCACTATTAGGACATGCCACACACACCAGGGCATGTCCTACCTTATACTTACAATACACTCTGCCCTTGGGCCTACCATAGGGGTGACTAATATGCAGAAAAGGGAAGGTTTAGGGACTGGCAAGTGGATGCACTTGCCCAGTCAGCATGGCAGTACCAGACTGCACACAGGCTCTGTAACGGCATGCCTTAGACACACTTTTACCAGCTGCTTCTGTGGGTGGCACAACCAGTGCTGCAAGCCCACCAGCAGCATTTGGATTTACAAGCCCTGGGCACTCCTGGTGCGCTGTACTATGGTCTGACAAGTAAACCAAACCAGCCAATCATGGAATCACTAATCCATACATCAATTTATAATAGGGAGAGCATATGTACTTTAGCACTGATCAGCAGTGATAAAGTGCCCAGAGTCATAAAACAGCCAACAACAGGTCAGATAAAATACCGGAGGAAGGCAAAAAGTTCAGGGATGACCCTGCAAAAAGGGCCAAGTCTAACACAACCCCCTTCCAGCCAAAACGCAGGGTAGACCAATCACTACCTTGATGGGCTTCCCTGCTTTGGGCAATAGAAGCTGGACCTGGCCCGCAACTGCAGGGGCATATTCCAGTTCTATGCCAATCTGAACCCATTTCAATTCCTCTGTCCATACTCTCAGGGCTCACCAAGCTAACCCATGTGGAACCCTTCTCCTCACCTGTGGACACAACCTGTGCAGCACCTAACCTTAACTTGCTCACCAGTGTGTCCCAACAGACAGACAGCAAGCCACAGTGGCCACTGACCATAGTCAGGGATGAGACCCAGGCCGTATGCCTCTCAGGGCTCTCAAACCTCTGCGGCGTCAGAGAGTGGGGGGCAGTAGCCCCAGGTGCTTGGCACCCTTTGTCCACTCTCCCTCCTGTCAGGTCCGGTATGATATCCTGACACTGACCCACCAGCCCCAGGCCTGTACCCGGCGGCTGGACAAGAGACTGGGGTGGGCTCTCCCACACCCGGTCCTCCTCCTTGGGGTTCTGTACCCTCCCACCTGGAGCGGTACCCCCTTCCAGAACTGCCAGGGCACCTGGGGCAGGTGTCCTGCACAATTCACCCACCAGTTCAGGGGTTCCATCCTGCAACTGGGCATCCAGGTCAGGGGGGACACCCCGAACCTGGCCCTCCAACCTAGGGTCTAAACCCTTGGGCTGCACCAGCATCAGAGGCGAGGACTCCCTCCCTCTGCACCCCCTTCCAGAGCACTGTACCCTCCCAACTGGAGTGGTACCCCTAGAAGCTACACCGGTCAGGACACTGATTACAATTGCCCCTTCCTCCTGGTCAGACAACACCTGAACCTGGCTTACCAACCCAGGGACCAACCCCTGTGGTTGAACGCTCACCCGGTGCACCAGGACTTCCTGGGGAGCACCTGGGGAGCACCTATGCCCCCCGGGGGTGACACACAACTCATGTGTCTTGTGACAGTCTGCCTGGCACAGATCTTCCGACCCCTGTCCATCTGACAGTGCACGAAGATCACCCAGGACAGAAGTGGTGTCAGCATGGTCATTCTGGCCTATGGGGAACAGGTTGTCTTGCAATAGTGAAAAACGAAAATGGCTGTAATTCACCATTAGGACATGCTACACACACCAGGGCATGTCCTACCTTATACTTACAATGCATCCTGCCCTTGGGCCTACCATAGGGGTGACTAATATGCAGAATAGGGAAGGTTAAGGGACTTGCAAGTGGGTGCACTTGCCCAGTCAGCATGGCAGTACCAGACTGCACACAGGCTCTGTAATGGCAAGCCATAGACACACTTTTACCGGCTGCTTCTGTGGGTGGCACAACCAGTGCTGCAAGCCCACCAGCCGCATTTGGATTTACAAGCCCTGGGCACTCTTGGTGCACTGTTGACAAGTAAACCAAACCAGCCAATCATGGAATCACTAATCCATACATCAATATATAATAGGGCGAGCATATGCACTTTAGCACTGATCAGCAGTGGTAAAGTGCCCAGAGTCATAAAACAGCCAACAACAGGTCAGAAAAAATACAGGAGGAAGGCAAAAAGTTCAGGGATGACCCTGCAAAAAGGGCCAAGTCCAACAGTGAATATACAGCATGTCTGGTTATACAACAGAACAACGCATGCCTTTACTTCGCTGTCAATCCCATGCACGCATCATTACCACACATGCATTGACCACAAACATTTTTACAACGCATATAGCTTCACCACGTATGCCTTTTCTATGAAAATTTCATTGTAAAGGCATTATTGGTAAAAACATATGCGTTGTAAAAACATATTCAAGTGCGCACAATCATGGTTGATAGGCTCTGGCTGTGTTTACTTACCTGTGCCAATTGGATGGTGCACGTTTTCCACTTTGTAGCTCCTTACGGGTGGTCACAATAGGGGAAGAGCTGCTGCAGTGGGCCTGTGCGTACTCGCTGCCTGCATATCCTCCAATGAGGTGGCATGCCACAAGGCCGGCTGAGCCAGCACTCCAGCCTGATAGGCTGAAAGCAGTACAGTTTTTCTCTTTTGTTTTTAGGCCCATCATAAGTAGGCCTCACGCACCGTCCTATACAGTTACTCTGTAACCAGCCGTTGTGCACCATTTTATTCTCAAGGTATTTTTCAAGGCCCTAAAGTTCCCCCCTGGTGTGCACGAGAGCCGTTCACAGTCGAATCACACAGTCGCCTGCCTTAGTGGCATGTCACATGACCCTATTTGCAGGTCAAGGCATCGATGGGTGAGCCATTCACAGTCCCTGGCCTGGCACTGTCCCCTTTTCCTGTCCCTGAGCACTAAAACCGCCCACTGCTGCAGCCCCATTTTCCTGACCCTGAGCCCTAAAACCACCCCAGCCGCAGCCCCCTTTTCCTGTCTCTGACCCTAAAACTGCCCCCTGCAGCAACCCCATTTTTCTCACCCTAAGTTCACCTCCTGCTGCAGTCCCCTTTTACTGACCCTTAATCAGCCCCCAGCAGCAACACCATTTTCCTAGCCTCCACCATAAAACCTGCCGCTGTCACTGTCATAACAAGCATGGCCATTACCATACATCCTTTCCAACGAACATGATGTTAACACGCAGATCCGATTTCCTAGTAAAGGCATGTGTGCTGAAGGCATATTCGTGGTAAATGATTCACAGTAACGGACATGCATGGTGTTATGTTTGTAATGTACCCCAATATAGAACTGGACAGTCACCTAACCTTTCACCTACATTTTCCCTGCAATTGTGCTTCAAAACGGTTTTTGGTATCGACCTCTTACCTAGTTAAGGTGCTGAATAAATGTCATGTGGTTTTCTCAGAAAACTAGCCTCTTTTATTATACATGAGGATTTTCAGAATCACAGCAGGATTACCATCCTCTGCATAATAACTATGTATTAAGGTCTTCCCTTCCGTCATCCTCTGCCGACACGACACAGCAAGGTAGAATCTCTGAGGATACCTTTCGGGTATATGAACACCATATCTTTGCTGGGCAGGCAGAGGAGAAAGTCATCCATGCTAGCACACAGACACTAGACGCTGAGGTTTCTGCATGCAGACATCCCAGCATGCAGTGGTCTGACATCACTAGCGGGGTGTCCATCTCGAGATCAAGATGGGGTCCTTCATTCTCCCACACCAGGTAAAGGGGTTGGCTCTTTCCTAGGGGGATTCTTGGCTCTACACCTACATATATGCTAGGGACACTTAGGTATATCTAGTTAGGGTTGAATCGTAGGAGTACACATTATTATTGTCATGCATTTATATACCTACCTATATTCATTGTTTTAGATAGAAATTTACCATCCATTTACTCTGTTGGTGCTTATAGTCATGTATATCTGTTTCTGTCTTATGGTTGTTTCAGCACACCTATTTTACACGAGAATGACACTGGTTCAATAATAATTTATTGGAAACGTCCACAGCATGTATTCTGTGTATCTCTCTGAGACAAAGTGAGCACGAGTAACTGAGCAAAAAGTACCACACTGTTTCCACGATCACTTATGGGACAGGGTTGTCATGTTCAATAGATGCCAGGAACTATCCTGTCCTTGGTAAGAGGAGTTTACAGTGGCACTGTGAGCTGGCTGGTATACAGGCAAACATACCCAGTAGGGGTGTCTGGAATCAGTCTGGACACGAATCCCACAGTTTATGTTGTCTAAATGTGCAGATCCTATATCAATTTATAGGAACTACACAATAATGGTGAAGGCATGTTCATTGTAAAGGATGCGTAGTAATGGTCAAGTGTGGTTAAGACCACGTTGTAATGGCTGTTTGACATTATGGCCCATATACAATCTCTAATACACAAGTTATACATTACATTATCATTTTCTTGCATCTCTTGGTAACCAAGAGCCTGATGATGTTGCCATATCAACCAGAAGTGTTATCTTTAGGTCCACTGCCACCAAGAAGTAGAGGAGATTGTTGGTTCCACCTAGGAAAACATCGAAAAAGGCAATGTCTAGCCAGTCAGCAGTCTCCCTCATATGCAACTCCAATGGATGGCAATTCTCCTGCTCAACATCTAAAAAAGTAATGGATTATTTTCCTATGTATGTAGGACTCTCCTCCAACCACTCATCAACAGGTAACTCAGTTGACGCCATATCTTTTCCTTCCAATCCATGTGCAACTTCAGTCTTCTCCATATTTTCTGAGGGAAAGAAAACCTTGCTTAGGAGGTCTTTTACTCCCATTCAGCAAACTCTATACCCCAATCTCCCCAATGTCAATCCTCTACATGTTGGACATCCTGATAGTCATGTAAGATAGCTACACACCTGTGGGAGTTGGCCTGTGTACATTCTGTCCTATTGGAAGATCGGTTTTTCCATTGTAATCCTCTGTGCAGGGGAGATGTTTTCAAAATATAAGCAACACTGTGAAACATGGCAAACAACCAAGAAGAACTCCCCTGGATGACTGACAGAGAGATGACTGGGAGAACATTGAGAAATACCTTGAAGACTTTAGGAAGTTGTATAGAGAAACATCTCCAGATACCGAAGGTCAAAGATAAAAGGTGCCTCGTCTTGGCCATGCAGGTGATACAGGCCCTCTCAAACATAGAGCCCTGTCAAACTGTATGGACAAGTCGGCATAATCAAAGGTCCAAAGAATACCTCTTATGGGTTAAGCATGCATGGCTGTAACCTGCACAAGAGAAAGTAAATACATCAAAGTCTACATTGTTGGTACAAGACTTGCCAATAACAATTATGTGTATAAAAGAGTGTCAAAGTCCCCAAGATGTGTTTCACACTGTCTTTGGTGGGCCTCACATGACAAAATAAATATGCACTACATGTGATATGGGCATGCCACTCATTTTAAAAATAAAGTCATGTGATTATAGTAACCTGTAAAAGCAGAGATGATTAAAAAATGTTTTACATACTTTAGAACCCAAACAAAATACAACAACATGGACATAAAAAGACATAAAAGTACAAAACTTTCAATCCACAGCTAAAATAGTACCTGGTAAGACTTCCGGCCTTAGATATTTCCACGTTATCTAGATAATCCCTCTTGACCCTTCTATTTGCACACCAAAAATGTACATGCCAAAGCATGGATTTTTTCACACTAATAGAGAACTGTATATATGAGAGACAGAAGAGGAGTAGGCAGTAGCGGCTGCTACCGGACGGGGGTTTTGGGGCAGAGGAGGGGGAATGGGGAGAGAGGTTTTAAAAAAGGACTCACCTGAAAAGGTCACCCACTGCCTCTCCTCCGTTATCGTCCTTGTCATCTTCCTTCTTCCTTCCCTGGCTGGCAGCAGGAAGCACCAGGGAACACAGGCTCCCCTTAGCCAATCACAACACTGCAATGCAGCTTTGTGATTGGTCTGAGTGCCGTGGTTCGGCGCTCAGACAGGGACAGGGAGCCTGTGCATGTCCTTCACCATGCTGTATAATGCAGTCTGGTGGGGTACATGCAAAGTACACATGACTGTTTGGCCTGGCCCACAAGGGCAGGCCAAACAGTCATGAGCACTTAGGGAGTGCAAACCACTCCGCTACCTGCTTTGGCCATCCCTGCCCACCACTGATTGCAAAAGGAAACATAAAATGATAATACTGTCAGGGTATTATCATTTTATTTTTCTTTTTGAGCAGTGGGGAGACGCTCCTCCACCATAGTGGAGAAGCAGCCATTAGGAGTAGGTAAAAATGTCCGTCCCCGGATTTGTGAGTAGAATTGGTGAGTTCTTAAAGGAGTACTACTTTACCTACTCAAAAAGACTTTGGAGAATGGTTCCAGTGCTCTTTTTTTATCTAATCTCAATGTTTCCTTCAGTCATGTGTTGCAATTGATTCTAGAATATGGAGCGCTCACAGTGTACATGTTAAATGCTGAGTAAAGAGGAGTCTTTCAACTAACAAGCTTATATGTAATCATCTTGTAAACAGTTGGGTATCAAATTGTCTGGGACTTATGTTGGATACTTCAAATGTAAAGCACCTGTGACTATCACATGCTTATGCAAGTACATATTAAAGAAGAACTTTCAAAATTAAAGAATGATTTTGACAGCTAAGTAGATGTTAAAATTAGACTTGGGTAATATTACTATTCACTACTGAAAATCTCGAATTTTATTGTTTTACTGTGTGTGTAGGTCAATAGGACCTCCCTGTTATGTCTTATATCTTCCCAGCTATTTGAATGGAGCCCAGGAAAAAAAATGTGATTTGCTTGTGCACTCTTAAAAGCAGACTAAAGGTAATGTTCATGACCTCACTCTTCATGTTGCAGCTAGAGTTGCAAGTGGTATTTATTCTGCTACAAGTATGATAACATATAAAATTGCATCAAGACTCTTGATGAGACGACTTTAAATATTGTATATATAGTAGTTTGTGTATGTGCCATTATTTAATGGTGTTGTGCCTTTAGGTGTTTTTTTCTTATTGGTACCATATTCCAGAGGTCATAAACATTGCATACGGTTTGCAAGTTTTTGTCTCATGACTGTTGTGTATAATATGGTTTGTGCAGGTAACTATTTCACTGTTTTCTTGGCTTTAGTATGTAACCATATTGGTACCTTTACATTTTTTGTGAATTTTAGAGGTTTTTACAAACATGTTATGGTTTTATAGCCAATTAAATCCATTCTTTCGCATTAACTGTGGATTTTGATGGTTGTAAAAAAATTGTGTATTAGTTTGTATGGATGTGACTCCTTCCCAAGTAATAAGTCCACAATCTCCTCAGGTACACCAAACAAGTTCAATAAACAAATCTGAGCTTCACCTGGTAGCTATGGAACAGAGCAGACAAACTTTAGGAAAATGTGTATTTATAGGACCAAATAATTAGAACGTCAAAGCACAAGACAATAAGAATCTCACAACCAATTTCTAAAGCTAAAGAACATTTTAATAGGAAAAATGACATAGAATTGATTAAACACCAAAAAGCGGAACAGGAGATTTGCATTGTTAAAGTATTACAGTAAAAAGCGCAAAGAAAAAGTAAAGCGTTAATCAGAAATCACTGTTAATGGCTGATCGAGAACTATTTTGCAGGCTCACCACAATGGAGGTCAGATACACCAAACAGTGGCCAGAGTCAAAAATATCACCTTCCAACTTAGGACCAGATTTAATTATTGGTGGTAAGAATACTCTGCCACAACTGTGAAAGAGTATCCTTACTGCCAAAATGTGGTCCACCCACCAAATTTAACTATGGACAGACTTTAAGGTCAATCATCACCATCATCAAAACAACTTTATTTTGGTTCATTTGAATCATAAAAGTGTACAGTGCAGAGCAATATATATAATTAAAATATTAAAATACTCATCCCAGTTCGTAGCAATAAATACATCCAGCAATTGTCAAATGGAATATCACAAAGCACAGATAAAACCAATGCAACAAAAACCTTGAAAGGAGTCCTAGAAGAAAAACTTGTTACAGGTCCGCTATGTCCCCCTGGCTTATTTTAAGCAGAAAGTCAAACATATTGAAGACAGTCAATACTACAACTAAGCGCACAGTTATCTATCATAAGAACAGAATAAAATCCATAAAAACCACATACGATTCATAAAACATCATATAAGAGCTGTAGCCCTCTACTTAATAGCAAGATAAATATATGTGGCAATGAAGGAGCAGATCTTGATCGTGGGTAAGGTTGGCAGTTAAGTAAAAGCTGCTCTAACAAATGTTGGTCACCCTTAACATGGGCAGCAAATAGCGTTTCCTCATCAACGAATGAAATTTAACGAAAATAATAAAATGTAAGGTGGTCTGTTGGGATAAGTCATCACATGGGCATAGAAGGCAGTTGTGAAAAATAAGTGCTTTGTGATGGAAAAGCAGTAAGAAAGTGCACAGTGCAAAGCCTAAGCCTCCTCAATAAGAATTTGTGGTGTAGGTCTCCTACCAATACTAAGTAATGTGCAGGACTTTCAACCGGACAAATCTCCATATATGTCTAGACCATTAGTTTGTCTACAGCACACCCCATTCTATCCTCCCAGAATCCCTCTAGAAACATATAATTCAAAGTCCTAATGGAGGTGACAGAAGCAGTGCTAGGAGGGGTAAACAGTCTTCTCATCCCATGCTACGACTTAAATTCTGTCTATACTTCAACCAAGGAATACTCATACAGTGGTCGAGTGTTAAACATTCTGCAAGCACAGCACTATTTAAGGATGTCTGGCTTTTGGTCCAGATTCTAAACCACAAAAGGCAGGGTTGAATGTTAATAAGGTTGTTGATATAACCAATCCCTACATCAGTGTGACAAACCAAAGAACTAGTGCTTTGGGGGACAGAGAGCAATATTTTTTATAAAACTATTCTAAATTTTTTCCAGGTTAATTACAGTGTATTTACTCTGTCTCTGCCATGATTAACCTGCTCCAACTGCCTGTACATAAAGGAGCATTGGAGTTTGACCTAATTTAAATGGGCAGAATGACAGGTCAGTTTTCACTGCCACCCACCGCCAGTGGTATGGGAAAGTGAAAACTGCTAAATGCTCTCCTTACCAAAGGAGAGGATTCCCATGGCAAGGTGAGCATTGCATTTTTTATTTTCAAAAAGAAAATCCTGTTTCAGATTACTATTTTTTTTTTTTTATAAAAAAGAAACCTGTTTGGTACAGAGCTCTATCTCGCTGATGGAGCCCTGTACCAAAAAGGGAAATACATTGACAGGAACTGCTGTGACGGAAGTTCCTGCCAATGTGTAATAAATGACCTCCAGCTTGGTGTTCATTTCTATGTTTGGTGGGCGAAGTAGTCCCCACCTGGTGATTGTAAAATCCTCCTCTAGGTCAATGGAGATTGACATGTCCACCAATTCGGACACTTAGGGCCATATGTAGGTAGCTAAATACCGGTCGGTAACGGCCGAAATTCGGTAAATATGCCGTTACCGACCGGTATTTAGTCAAGTGAGATGTAGGAGGCCAAAAACCAGTTTTCAGTAAATATGAAGCGGTAAATACTGATTCGTATTTACCAAATACAGATTTACCGAATCGGTAAATATGAAGTGGTAAATATGAAGTGGTAAATATGAAGTGGTAAATATGAAGTGGTAAATATGAAGTGGTAAAACTGAAAAAGACATGTAGGTAAATTCGGTAATTAAGAAATCCATGAAATTCGGTAATTAAGAGTCGGTAATTAACACGGATTGAAAGCAGGTGGTAAGCATCAACAGTGCATATAAGCAATCCCAAAATGCAACAGCGTGGACAACATGGCCGCTCTGAATGTCATTGCAAGGCGCCTACGTCTACAGGCAGCAGGTCTGAGGATTTGGAGACGGGAGGAACGCATCTACAGACAGCGCATCACACTCTTTCAACAGACTGACGCAGAGATACATGAAAGGTACAGGCTACACCCACAAACCATCATGGACCTGATCAGGGACCTGCACCCACTCCTGGACCAGCCAACAAGAAGGGCGCATGCCATACCACCACATGTGCAGGTGCTCTGCAGCCTACATCTACTCGCATCTGGCAGTTACCAGGGGGTGATAGCTGCGGTGGGCGGTGTATCCCAGAGTTGCCTGCCCCGTTTCTTCAGGAAGTTCCTGGATGCCATGATGCAGAGAATGCACCACTACATCAGCTTCCCAAACACACAGGCTGAACTGCAGAAAACTAAAACTGACTTTTATCACATGGCACAGTTCCCCCATGTCATTGGCTGTGTTGATGGCACACACATCCCAATCTGCCCACCAGCTGCCACTGAGCACATCTACAGGAACAGAGAGTCCACCCACTCCATCAATGTGCAGGTAATCTGCGATGCAGGGAACATCATCACTGATATTGTAGCGAAGTTTCCTGGGAGCACCCACGACTCCTACATCTTCCAGAACAGTGGGATCTACACACGACTGCTTGCTGGCGAATTTGGAGACGGATACCTGCTAGGTAAGTAACAGTGACGCCCCATGAGACTTGCAAATCATAGTGTATTGAGACATGTGACTGATGGTTCACTTTCACTCACCTAGGCGACAGTGCATATGCCGTGTGGTCATTCATCCTCACTCCCTACCTACACCCATCAACCCAGAGTGAGAGACGATATAACGTGGCACACAAATCTACACGCAACGTGGTGGAGCGCACGTTTGGACTATTGAAAAGCAGGTTCCGCTGCCTCCACAAAAGCGGAGGCACACGCCAGTACACACCCATCATCTGTTGCAAGATCATTGCCACTTGTGCAATGCTGCACAACCTTGCCACAAAGAGAGGTACAGAGGTGGAACTAACAGATTTTGAGGACAATGAGGATGATTCAGGTCAGCCAGAGGACAACGCTGCTGGAGTGCCAACAGCAACAGATGGGAGAGAGAGACGGGCAGAGATCACATGCAACTATTTCTGAGTAAGTAAGGGGACACAGCCAGTTGTTGTATGTCATGACGTAGTTTTAATGCGGCACTACGCCACGAAACCAAGATTATGCCATTCTGGCAACATTGCGTATTGACAAGTTTGAAGTCCAGGGTTACGTCACCCAATTGTCTTTTGCTACGCGGTGCAGCATCAATGTTTGCGGCCACGCACTACAGTGTGGGATGGCACGGATTCAGCCTCCTCTCTGGTGCCAGCCCCATGCCGCCTGCTGCTCCTGCGTGTTTCTGGGACTGGGGGTGTTATGCTGCTCCTGCTGCTGGTGTCGATGCTTTCAGCAGCATCCCCTGCACCCCTTGTGGCCGCCTGACTGGTCAATAGCACCTCCAGGGCACTGTTGACCTGCACCATCCCCCTAGTAACGTCGCTGCTGCAGTGTGTCAGGCCCTCCTGCATGTTCACTGAGCGCCAGCAGAGTAGTGAAGTTGCAGTTGCCAGGCGGTTGAGTGCCCTGGTGTGCCTGTCTCCCCTCTGCCGTTCCCGGCGCCTTGCAGCTCTATCTGCGTCTAACTTGCTGCACAACAGCTTCATGGACTGTGACACGTCCCGCAGGCCCGCTGCCATGTCAGTAATCCCCGCCGCCATTGCGCTGATGTTCCTGTCCATGTTTTTAAATGTGATTCTCAGTCCCCGCACATGCTGCTGAACTGACATGACTGCCTTTGTTTGTAGGCGCTGCTGCTTGAGCATGTTGCCCTCGAGTCCCGCAAAGACCCCATGGCTGTCACCGTCTGCTGGTGGACTCTGAACCCGCGACCTGCGGCGCCGTCTTGAACCCGTGTGTGCTCCCTGTGAGGTGGAGGGCACAGTGGCATAGCTCCCATCCTGGGGCATTGTGTTTGGCTCCGGGCCCCTGCTGTCGTCGGATGAGGTCTCTAACGCTGCCAACCTGCCAGCAGCACTCCTCCTCGGCATCACAATTGCAAGTGGTGATGTGGGCGGTGACTCATGCATGAGTGGTGATGCGGGCTGTGGTGGTGGTGATGCAGGCTGTGGTGGTGGTGATGCAGGCTGTGGTGGTGGTGATGCTGGCTGTGCAGTACTCGTGCTGGCCAGAGCTGACCTGTCTTGCCGGTGTGCCCTCTCTCCTGTACCATGTGCAGTCCTGCGCGATGTTACATCTGTGGACAGAAATGCAACATCAGCTCAGTGTACCTGAAGGGCTGCATTGCAAGCATCACAATAAATTCATGTAACACTCTCACATTGTCCTCTGCCTGCTTTTGGCTAATGTGTGTACCATGCATTGTTGTCCTGTGCTATTCACTTCATGGTTGGGGGTTCCCTGACTACATCTCCCATAATGCATTGCCTGTCTGCACTAACACATGGACTGGAGTGGGATACTCATTTCACAATGGGGGATGTGGGATAGGGGTAGGAGGGGCTACATTGCTGTGCATTCGTCTTACCTTGTTGGGTGGCGGCTCTGGCAGAGCTGTCGGCATCTCCATGCCCCACGACGCTCTCGTGCTCTATTGTGGCCTCCACCAGCTCCTCCAGTTCGGTGAGGGCAGGTGCCCTGTTGATTCCACCTCCAGTCTGGCTGGCCTCCTTCTGGATTTCCCCCATCTTCCTCTTTGTCACAATCCTCAGGTCGTACCAGCGCTTTTTGAGTACCACAATGTCCCTGTGGGTCACTCCCACAGCATTGACCTGCGCCTGGATACCCAGCCATATAGTGCGCTTCTCAGACTCCAGCACTTGCAGGGACTGCCTCCCAAACAGCTTCTGGTGCTGCTTCACCACCTCCTCCACTAGCACCTGGAGTTCCTTGGGGCTGAATTTCATCTTCCTCCTCCTTTCCCCTCCATCTCTCTGTGTCCTCTGGCTGGACATGATGATTTTGAGCTGCACAAACAGGCACTGGCTCCCTGCCTCTCCTCTGCACTCCAAGCCTCTCCAGAGTCTGTTGATTGTGTGCACCTGCCTGGGTGTGGCCACTTCCTGGTTGGGTGCGGTGTGGTTGCACAGGATTGGCTGTTTCATCCAGTCATGTGATTTTCTTTTCCCGATTCGGTAAATACCGATTCGGTATTTACCGAATCGGTAAATACCACCTCGGTATTTACCGATTCGGTAAATTCCGATTCTTGAATACCGAATGTTACCGATTCGGTAAATATTACCGAATTATTACCTACATATAACTTACCGATTCTTAAATACCGATTTGGTACGGTTCGGTATTTAAGAATCGGTAAATTTTATTTACCTACATGAGGCCCCTAGTCTCTATACTGGAAATTGAAAGTCACCAGCTGGGGCAAATTGCAAGCTGTGTCTAGTGAAGTCCTCTTGAAATTGGATAGCTGTTGTATGAAGTCCTGCTGAAGCAATTGGCTTTGACGGGGAAAGCTTTGAGTTGGACAATTCTAATTTCGCACCCACTGATGTCCTCTCCTTGATTAGCTAATTTTCGTACCTTCATCTGTTCTAAATTTCAGCCTTGGAACCTGGACTCTTTTTGGATGTCAAAATCCTCTAGCGAAGCAAACCTGGAAGTTGTATCCAATAGAGGCTTCTCAAAATTGCTTATTTGCTGCGAGGTCCCCGCTAAAGCTGCAGAGTGCTTGGAAGCACAAATATTTTCTGAATCCCAACTTTCAGACTTTCATGTGTAGATCCTCTAGGTTTCTTCTAAGGCTGGCAAGACCACAGGGACAGCATGTAGGGGCCAGGACTCATAACAGCTTAGGCCAGGAGCAAAGTTCAATCCAGGTCCAGTTGCTACTGGTCAGCTGGTCACTCCAGGAAATAGTCTGTTGTATTCCTGTAACATACAAAAAATTAGGCAACAGACCCTGGTAGTCTACTTCTCAATCCTGGGTGCAAGTGGGAGCAGGTCCAGTCCCTCTGGTATAAGCATAGGTCATAGAAAGTAGGTCCAGTCTCTTCTGTTCTTCCACAGACCCAGAAAGATTTCTGATGACATGGAGTGAGGGGGCACTATTTTGGACCCATTTTGCAACACATCCTGTTTACCTTATTTCAAACAATCCCACAGTACCCTATGTTAAGTACAATCCAACAATGCAAAACTGCCTGCCCATGCAGGGGATGGTGGCCCTGATAGTTTGTGGATCCTAAATATCGATAGGGAATATCATTATACCTTAATATCGCAGCCAGAAAATTTAGGGAAAAATATTGACAGGTCAGTTTGCATAGATTTTCTATACCTAACTCCACAAATATGTACATTGTAACTCCATGAAGATGTACTAATTGTCAAACAGTACATCTATATTTCTCTTTGTGTACCTATCTTTTGCTATTTTGATCCTTAAACTTTTGGCAATGATAGTAAGTTATGACAATATTTCTATACTCGATATGCAAGACTGTAAAGCCCAGCCACAGATGTTTCTAAGAACACCAGACTGGTTCTGGAGCCAACTCCCCATCAAACTGGAATGGTAGCAAGTTGGCTACACTCTACTTTGTGATCAAAGGGCTTCTTTTTCCCAGGTCTCCCTTCACAGATAACTAAGACCTAAGCTATTGTTTCTGCTCAGGGAGCGGTTTTTACACCTTCATAAGGGAAAATCACTGACAGGGGCAGCTAGAGGCATGCTAATGCCAACTGGCCTAATGGAGCTCCAACTGTAACTTTTCAAAACATACTATTCCTGTGTATTTATAAAAATGTTTATTTCAGCATGGAATGGGATTCCTGATAAATATTAAAAAACAGTAGTTGAATCACTTCTGTAGCTTATCCCTATATAAAATTTGTAAAAGTATTGTTTTATTTAAAATGTAGGTGTTCTCACAGGATTATCTACAACACTATATAGTAACAAGCATTGGTATAACCAATAGGACTCGCCTTTGGGACCTTATAAGTGTTTAGCCATGCAACGGTTGATATTGTTGCACCAAGGGTATTGTGCTGCATAACTAAATACTTATAAGGTCCCAAAGGCGAGACCTATTGTCTATGCCAACGCTTGTAAGTAAGTGGCACAGGCAAGCGCTGGTCAATTAGGAGGCAGACAATAAGACTGACAATTAAACCAACGATGGTGCGCAATGGGTGGGTTCCAAGCCCCTTACAGTAAGCAATACCCCTTACAGCAACAGTCCATAGGGTAGGAGAGACCTAACAATTCTTCTATTGTGGATGGGCAGTCAAGGAAGGTCTCTAATCTGACAGGCAACGGATTGATATCTGACTTTGAGATTTACTCTGCCACGCCTTTCTGCACAACCTGCAGTGGTTGAATGGAATATATGTGGAGTCCCAAGTGTAGGGAGTTCCCATAGACTCGTCTTTAAGTAAGCAACAGCTGAAGGGGGCGCCGCAGGGCATGCGTTATGTCCCTGACCCCGGCGCCTACCTCACAAGTACACAGCTTCACAGAGACATGTTACAGACAGTGTCACGGATACAAAGCATCAGAAACAGACACTCTCACAGACCTAGAGAACTGCATGGCTCATATAATCTAATATGCACTGAAATTGCGGAAGGCTGCAAGGCTGATTGAATGCATAGGGCCCAGGGTCTATGCACACCTACTGTGCAGCCGAGGCCTACCTTACGGAGGGCCCCACAAGATCCAGGATTCATTAGCTGAAGCCAGGAGAGCAGCTCCGGGTGTGGAGGTGAAAGAAGGGAACAGTCCCGCCTGAGCAGCCCCCTGGCAACAACACAGCTCAAGCTTCCAAACATGACTCACATCTCAGCCACATGGTAAGTCCTCTGGGAGGCAGGAATGAGTGTGGAGAGAAGGCTGCGGCTCCACGCCCACAGCAGCGAGGGCAGGGAGCCAGCAGAGGGTCAGCAGATAGGGGCACAGAAGGGGGGGGTCTAGCAGAGTCCAAGCGAGGGGAGTGGGCTTGGACAGAGGGGGCGCAGAGCGAGCCGTTAAGTTGTTCATAGGGACATACATTATGGCACAAGGGTGAGGGGACAGTATGCGCGTTTACACTGCGGAGGAGGGGCAAACTCGATCGTGCAGCAGTCTGAAGTAATGAAAAACGAGGAGAGATGAAATAAACAGAAAATACGTTTAAATGGGTTCATGCTGAAGAGCCCAATAAATGAAAAAAACAGCCAGATCAGAACATTCCCTCAAACTCCAACTCGGTTAGTGATAAAGTTCCCTCTTCAAAATGAGACCCAGGCCAGTTACGAAACCAACCCTGCATAAAGCGCTATGCCTTGCAAGGGGTGCAAAACACGCTACCCAATACAATCTCATATCAAGAAACGCTCAGTACCTACAGATACGCAGATGTCACTCGGTGCCTGTGTCGTTGAAGGCCACAGCTCATCCGGACAGCAAAGCTTGGCAGCTCCAGGCCCCAGCCCGCTGCTCGAGACTCCCATGCCACCTGGGAACCCTGTCACTGTTTCCAGTGGCATTTCCACTGTGTGGGAGTGGGAAGAGATTAGAGGGAACACTGAAACAATTACCCAAGCAGAGCAATTCTCCTCCCTACTCAAAAACAGATGATGTGATATATAGGCAGGGCCCTCATAAATGCCAGCAGAGATGGGCCCACACCGGGCAAGGGGGCGGGGGGTGCAGGCACGAGCGTGTAAAAAGAGATAGAGCGCGAAAGAAAGAGAAAGAAGCGAGGAGGGGGAGAGAGAGAGAGAGGGGAGACTGAAAGGGTGACGGAGAAAGAACACACTCAGGAATACTGAGAAAGAAAGAAAGAAGTTTGGAGTGCGGGGGGTGAGCGAGAGAGAAAAAGAGTGAGAATGAGGGACACTGATGGATGGCTTGAGAAAAGAAGAAAGGGGTTGTGTTTGAAATGGGATTTCTGGTTGGCTAAGGCTTGCGCCAAAGCCAGGCAGAAACCACTACTCTAGTCAGGGCAAGGGAGTAACACGCCAAAGATAACTCCTGCTCACCCCATTGGTAGCTTGGCACGAGCAGTCAGGCTTATCCCTGTGGCCATGTGTAAAGCATTTGCGCTCGCACACAGCAACAACATCCCAGGCACACTACAAAAGGAACTCCACACAAGGTTATATCAAAAATAGCCTTTGTATTCTCAAAACACTTTAGAATAGTAAACACACAATGTACACTGTGCCAATTGGCACTGGGCAATATTTACAAGGGATTATTTACACCTGACAGGGCCAATTGGACCACTGTCAGTACCATCACAAAGTGAACTTAGTAAATGTAGAACTTAGCATAAACATAGAACACAACCAGTAACTACTGGTAACCACTGTACTTAGCATCAGCCTGTAACATACACTACATAATGCACAGCATCACATCAGGCGCAAATTACATTCTGCGCCTACCTCACCAGCATAAACACATTATGCAATTCTCTCAGAGAACTAAACGCATTAGACCCTAACCTCCTATGTTTAACTACATTAGGAAATAAATCTCACTAGCATAAACACATTATGCACCAACCCCATAAGCAAAAACACATTACGCAAACAGGTACTACCCCAAAACATCATAGCATGACATTAGGCATTAGCACATTAGGCCCAAACCTCATTAGCATAAACACAGTACGCATTAGGTATCCCCAGCAAAAACACATTAGCGTAGGTACCATGCGCCTAAATCATTCTTTTGGCAACAGTCCTAGTAATAGCTACATTACACACGTTAGCAGAGCCTGACACTCTACCAATGTCACCGAACTGCTCCCAGGCCAACTGGCCTTCTCAAAGGGCTTGAAATGCCCTATGTCCCCATGTCTGGGCCGGCTGCCAATGCAGCAGAAGAAAGTGCGCACCGGCACTGGCCTAAACGTTGCAGCTGCCCACTAAATGCTGGGCAGCTGTGGAAATCACTGGCACTCACTGTATCCTCCTGGGACTCTATCCTCCAAGGGATTCTCTGAATGGTTACGCGCAACGTTGCAGCTGCCCACTGTCAGGTGGGGCAGCTGGAAAAGTGCTTTGGTACTACGGTGCCCTGGGAACCCGTGATTGGTTCCTACAATGCCCAAGAGAAGCCCCACTCACCGGGACTTGGTTCTGCCACCTCCCGTCTCTCTTGTAGGGGGGGGTACTGGCAATGCTGGTGTGAGCCCCACGGGGCTCCTTACCTCTTGCTGGCTCTCTTGGCTTCACCCGGGCCAGTCCTGGGGCTTGGGACTTGGATGTGGAGCCTGCAGGGCTCCAGAGTTCCTCTGTGGACGTCCCAGCGTGGGGTGGGCTCCCGCCTGGGTCTCTGCATGCGGCATCTCTATTACTCGCCGCAACTTCACCCGGGCCTCTGCATGGAGCTTGCGAGGCTCCCAACAAACAAAACAGCACGTGGGGCTCCTCTCATCATCACGGGAGCCCCGCTGACGATACCGCTTCCAATTCACTCGGCACAATCCAGCGCGGGTTGGGCTCCCGCCTGGACTCTCCCATTACTTCTCTTCCGTGGACTTCTCAGCCTGTGGCGACGGCGTGCGCGGGACTTCCTGCGCAAAACCGGAAGTCCCGCCCTCCACCAGGCACATCATTGCCTGACTTCCGCCCTTGCTGCGACTCGCACCGCAGCGGTGATGTCTCTCCGGGCAGTAAGAGGGGTAGGCTCCCTCATAATGAAAAATATACAGTGGGGTGGGCACCCGCTTTAAAGAATAGCACAATTAGCGGGGTGGGCACCCGTAATTTAAGATAAAAAAGTCAAGTCGTGGGGTGGGCACCCGCGCAATAAATAAAAGGGCACCTGTATGCGGGGTGGGCACCCGCTCCCGGTAGCATCACGGGGGGAATCCCTCCTGTGGGGATTCCCTCAGGCAGCCTGCAGTGGCACGCTGTTGCAAACCTCAGCGCTCCCATGGACAAAGAAAAGTCTGTGATCAAAAAAATAAAGGCCAAAGGACCCAGGGCATAGCTGGGCCCAGGGAGGCAGCTCTCCTGGCAAGTCCTCCTGGACCCCAGCAGCAGCACGCCCTTCAGCAATCAGGATCCAAAAGCAGAACAACCTCATGGGGTCACAGACCCCTCTTTTATACACATATTTCCCTTTGTGACCCAGCACAGGCAAGGGGAGAACCAGATACAAGTGGTTCAGGAGCACTTGAGCACTTTGTTTTGCTCAGCTCCTCTCTTCTATTCACAGGACAGGCCAGGGACATCAGAAGCACCACAGGGGGCGGAGCCAGCATTGTGGAGGGAAGGCACAGTCCTATTCAGGTCCTAGGTGCAACTCCTCCCTCCCATCTACATGCACATCTCCCCATTCACCACTGGGCAGACTCACCCTGGCTCCTGGAATTGCCCAGCCCTCCCAGCTCCTGTCAATCACAAGCCAGACAGGCAATTCACATCACACAGCACACAGACATGCCAACTTCTAGAAGTGGCACTTCTCCACCAGTCACAATAAATCTGTGCACACCATTGCGCAGCATTCATTCTCACGAGTTCGCATATATCAAACTCGCCCCTGCACTCCTCTCACATCAGGAACTACCATGGACACACATATCCCCCATGCATTCCTATGGGAGGGCAGGCCAGTCTCACTACATGTAACACAGAGCGCACGCACTTTACACTGGGACACAGTGGTAAAGTGCTCAGAGGCCTAAAATCACCAACACCAGGTTACAGAAAAAGGCTAGGAGAACGCAAAAAGTTTCGGGGTGAACCTGCCAAAAGGGCCAAGTCCAACAGGTTGCAAGAGGAAGAGCAAAAAAAAACGGGTAAAGCGAAAAGAGGAAACGATGGGAATGGACGAAACTTCGTCCAACTGAATACTTTTCCAGGCTGAAAAAAAACCAACCCAGACGCAATGTGGGAAACGAGGTCCACTTTCTCAAATACTGACCACATATATGGAAACGCGCTGCTGCCACAATAAGCAATACAATAAGCAATTCTCCAGGAGAACCGCCATCTCTATGGAGTTAAAAAAAACTAACATGCTGTCGAAAGCATGCAAAAATGTTGGCAGAAAAAGCAGCACAAAACGTGCTAGCCTCTGACACCGGCAGATGTTGCATTCTCATGTGTAAGAAGCACAGTGTGAACATTAAAAAAAACAAGCGTACGTACCTCGCGCTAAAAGTAAAAAAAAAAAGGAGGCACGTCTGCCGAGTGGTGTGCGATGTGCGCACGCTATAAGGGTGCCCGCGAGCGATGTGCTTAATGAGCCATGACGAGAGAGGAATGCCAGATGGCTCCTGTGCGCGTATCTGTGCGCATAAACGCAAGCTTTAGGCCACAAGCAAAAGCGTGTGGTCGGATTTTTGAAGCCCACTTTCTAAAAGTCTCGCCAGTTCAGCGCATACGCTGGCTCAGGCGAGACCTAAAAATTAACATGCCGGCATAAAAGTCTTACAGGTTTCACGTTTAATTACTAGGCACCCTACCTTGTGAGTTGCAAGGCCTGCATAGGTGTGAGTAATGGAATATTTAAAAGTAGAGTTTCTTCCTGTCAATATGGGTTGTTCCAACATTTCTGGCTATTGATTTAAAAGCAGCAGCAGTTCCGCTACATGTGTAGGCCTAAAATCATGTTTCATTGCCAGTCTAGTGGATGGCACAGTATCTGCTGCAGGCCATACGTGATATTTAACTTTCTGCCCCATTTCCCATTTACAGCCTATATACTATGGCCTTACTGGAGAGTTAAATATGACAACTGCTGATTAGCCAATTCTACCTTGTTTTAGGGGTCAGAGCACACACTGGGGACTGGACAGCAGTACTCCAGTGTTCAGAGTTCCTAAATCCCCAGTGTTCAGAATTCCTAAACCAGCAACAGCAATCAGCAAAAAAGCAGAGATGATCACGCAAAAAGAGGGATTCTTTTCCTGATGATGTACTCCATACAATTTTTCAAGATCCATAGGCAGGTAATTCCAGCTTCAAATGCCTTGGCTGTGGGGAGAGAGCAGGAGTTCAGCCACATGCCCTGCATCCAACCTACCATAGATGGATGACCCCTGCTGTGCAAAGCCATCAGCCTTTTTTAGTGGGTGTTATTCATAGGAATTATTCGGCGGCTGGACTCTGCACCCAACTCAACATGGTCAGTAACCTTCTTAATGAAAAGCCTTCAACTGTAATCTGTAGGTATTGGCATCAGGATCTTCTCTTTGGACCAAATCCCAGAGTGCTAACCTGGGATTTGGAACCTTTGGCCATGTGCACCAGGGTTTTACTGCAAGGCCTGACCTTTCAGCAAGGGCCTAAGGTCAATTCCTGCAGACAGCCAACCCTTGGATTTGCCCTGCCTTTAGCCAAACCCTCACATGTGGCCTAATTCAGACTTTTTTTTTGTTTTTGGTATGTCCTGTAATTTTGGATGAATAAAATGGATGGTAATCCTAAGAACCTTTTTGTAGGTGTTTAATGTTTTTCTGATATTTTCGTGTGTTTTTTATTGTAACTTTTCATAAGCAGGACCAGGAAACAGCCATGGAACTCATAGCATTGCTACAGTGTAAGCATGGAATTTTCATTGCATTCTTCCACATCCTGCTTTATAATGTTACGATTTTCTTCCTCACATTATTTTGTTAATCCCTTCATACAGTACAGAGGAAATATTCTCAGACAAGGCTCATTTTGCTGACACATTTCTGGCAGCACTACCTTAGGAACACTCTTTCTAAATTGCTTGTCCTGAGTCTGTTGCAGCACTGCTCCTTCTCGTGTCTCTTCTCTTTTAATTTCCGTGTTCATATTTTGCAACTCTTGCTCAGGTTTCGCTTTGAAATGCCTTCTCATAGCTGATGTGCCACATGAATATAGTTCTTCTGTTTCCCTGATCATTTGAAGGTCACAGTGTTTGCATGTAATCTTTCCAGTATTTAACTTTTCCTTAACAGACAGGTATACAAAAAACGCCAAAGATCTGTTTTTGATGAAATGTCACCCTAGTAAAGAGGATGTCACCTTCCTGATCTTCAGCTGCACATTGAAGAGGTTCATCTCTCTTCTCTATCTCGTCTGCATCCGATGGTGTAGGCTCATCTCTCTCGATTTCCTATTGGCTCCCTCCTGAACTGATGTTCACCTTTGCCAAATCAACAGTATGCCCAGGACGCCACTGAGCGGGGACACAGAATGGGTGACATGCACAATAGGAAGGTCGTTTATATTCCGAAAACAAGAAATAGGTTATTCTCAAATTTCCTACAATAAGATACCCTCTTTTGTTAAAATATTTGGTCCGTGTCCAAAACAGGAAGTTTAGCCCCAGCAGATGACGTTTGTAGGGGGCGAACCTACCTGTTTTGGCATTGCGGCCTCAAATCATGTGTCCTCAAGATGCAGCAGTTTATGAAGACAGGGGAAACCATACCAGGTTCACAGGTCCTGATTTACAAACTCATGCAAAGTCCACGGACTGCATCAAGGAAGATCCATGAGTTGCATAGTTTCCTACAAACTCTGTCCTGACTCTACTAACTATGGAAGGGGACACAACAGAGACTAAAGACACACCTAATTCACACACGGGTCCGTGTATTTTTAACAGGAATGAGGGGACCTATGCCATTTGAAGTTCACAAACTCTAGCATGAATTTGTTGAACCACTTGCCAAACATTTTTCTTTAAACTTTGAGAGGCACCTTTAGGTGCCACCCCCCCCCCCACCCACTCACTAGGTATGGTGGGGATGTTCTTACAATTCCTTATTAGAAGGTGTTTGAATTTATTTTTATTTTTTAAGGAGGAGCCGACATTAAAGAAAGCTGCAGGAGACAATCTTCTCTTACAGCCAGAGAATCAGAGCATTCGGGTCGGCGAACCTGACTCTGGGTTATCAGACCTGAAACGCACAATGGGAAAAAGATCCCTTATCTACATTTAGGGGCAGATTTACAACAAAGTAACGCAGCACGGTGCAGCAAGTCATTTTGCTGCGCCGTTCTGCGATAGTTTGGAAAGCAGAGATGTGACATATTTACAAGAACATGTTGCATCTCTGTGCTTCCCCTACACTGGCGCACAACCTGCAGCCATGCGCCGGCACAGGCACCCTTGCACCATGGGTCAAGGATGCCTACGTTGTGGGGAGATTGTTTTTGTGCTGGAAGGGACACCTTCCTGCACAAAATCAATCACAAGAGGCTTTTTTCTCTTTTAATGCGTACTGTAGAATGCAGCACGCATTAAAAGAGGGAAAAACGAGGAGAAATGAAAACATTTCTCCTTGTTGTGCCTCGCTACACCACCTCTAGGGTGGCGTAGCATTCACACGCATCTCCAGATTTACGATTTCTCGTAAATCTGGAGATGTATCTTGCTCCATGGGTGTTGCGTGGGAACACCCACAGCAACACCTATGGAATGCCCCTTCAATGCACAGTGCTGTGTGTGAAGGGGCCATATTTACAAGGAGAGGAAAAGTCACGCAGGGTGGCTTTTCCACTCCTTGTAAATATGGAGGAGCCCCCTGCGCCACCAGTACGTCACGAAAAGTGACGTAGTGGTGGCGCAGGGGGCTTGTAAATCTGCCCCTCAGTTTTTTAAATTTAGGTCTGTGAACTGTCACTGGCCACACATTTGCAAATAGTTGCCAGACAATTAACCCAGCTATCTCTGACTTTTAACCATTCAAAATCGACCAATTTATTTCTGTGTTGCTACTTTCAAAAAAAATATATGGAACAGATTTACAGAAAATCCAGAAAGACCACTTTCTTGAGAAATGTTATAATTTATTGATAAGATTGGTGTAATAACAGTTAACATTTTTTCTATTACCCGTACTCATAAATGCTTTTGTTACTCGGTCCCATAAATTCCAGTTGATTTTCAACACATAGTTCAGTTTGATTATCGTTTGAAGACACAGTGTATCTCAGACTGAATCGTTAATATATATTTTCGAAATGCAATCAGTTTTTCACAGTTCTCTGTTCGGCCAGGTGTGAAGTCATGTTCACCATGAAGCATCAGAAAATTGGAAGATTATGTCCGTTGACTGTATATTTTTGAAGGCAGAGAGTGCTGCCTTGGCTGAAAACAATTTCGGAAAGATGTGTGAAAATGTTGCCATACTTTACTCAGTAATGAAGAAAATGATGCCCTGTGTATGCTTGAAAGCTCCGTTAAAATCATGGAGTGTTTAAGAGTTAAAGAAAACATACACTGTAAAGTTGACCAGAACATGCTTATATGTCTGTTAGCAAAAATATCAATTTACGGTATTCTTGTTAATCAAAAAGTATGGTCATAAATGCAATCAACGAAATGTGATTGTTAGCCTTTAAGTTTGAAAAGAAGTTTATTTGTTAAGAAAATAAAACATAGCATAGTAAACAACGGATAGGATAGTTAACCATGTATGACATGTATGCCCAAGTGTGAGAAGTTGGCCTGGCATATGCTGTCCCCTAGTTATGGGGGACACCTTACACCAGTCCAATTCGACTCTTATGGTGATAGGTTAAAAGACAACCTTTAAAGAAAGCTATCCTAGTGGTAGCTGTGGAAAGCAGCCTTCAGGCTAAATCTTGAAGGAGTGTTAAGCTTATTGTTTTACCATGGATAACCTCTTGAATGACCAAATGAAAGAGTAGTCCACACAGGTATATATTCAAAATATATGTATTTATTCTAAGAACAAATCCCACTAGTCTCTTGTGAGGCTGGAGGTAAAGATACAATTCAATAAAGCATTTAAACAACAATAAATAGCACTGGAATCACAGGGCCCCGGGGGGGGGACCAAACCATATATTAAAAAAGTGGTATAAGAACCACAACAGTTCTGCAGACAGTGCCTAGGGCACTTTGGGTCGCTGGCCCCTTACGAAACCACCCAAGGTAGTGAGGAAGGGGACCCACGCGAGACGGGTGCAGTGTTTAAACTACAGTCGGGATCTCTATTAAACCCTGTGGGAAATTCGCGGTTGGAAATTACAAGAATCTGGACACTTCTAGCAGGAGTTTGAGTTCAGGAGTTTAGAGTTCAGCTTTTGGAGGGCCCACACCCACAACAGTACCGAGGTACCACTGTTACCTGCCCCAGGGAAACCGGGTGCATAGGTTGTTTTCGATTTCGGGTCGCAATCTTGTTTTCAATGGAAAAAGGTGAAGAACTGCTGCTGGCGTGAAGCGTCGTCGATGTCGTGCAGATTGAAGTTGTAGATCTTGAAGGAAAGGACCTGAAAGCAGAGGGAACAGAAGTCTGGGTCACTAGCCAGTGACCAGGGAACTCAGGAGAAAGAGCCCTTCAATGCCGGGTGTTTTCAGGTTGAAGATGGGTAGCTTGGATCAGCAGCCACGGGGTCCAGGAGGCTTCAAGGAAGGCCAGCTTCTGGAGGGCAACTGTCCCACAAAGGATGAAGGCCGCTGCAGTGTTAGTGTCCGGATTGGATCCACTAAGCCTTGGCAACCACAACCCACACAAGGATCACAAAACAGCTATGGTGCAGACCCACGAGGTCTGAGCGAGGTCTCCAGCAAGGAGACTATAGAGCAGGCCTGGAGCAACCAGGGGAGCCCTTTAAAGTAAAGATTGACTTCCGCTAGGGCCCACCAGTTGAGAGACAAAGGACCGCGGGAGGCAGCAATTTGGAGTGCGTAAAGATGAGCCCACGGGTCGCCGGAGCGGGCTGGAGTGTCGTCCTTTGGCACAAGTAATGCTGAGAGATTGGCTCAATTATGGGCTAGAGCACAACTTCCCCACTGGTTAGGGTCGTGTTCTGTGCAAGAGGTGGCTGGTGTCCTGGGGTATTGGGGATCTCGGCACCCACGGGGTCCACGGTGCTGAGCTTTGCTGTGCACCCTCACTGGTCTCTGGGATGCTTGGAAACCCACTCAGGGTAGGCAGAAGTCTTTGATGTCCATAGGAGCAGCGGAGTTCCAACTGGATCAATTGCAGAGTTTCAGGTGCCTGCCAAGCAGGGGGGTAACTCCTTTACCCCAAGGGAGATTTATTCATTCAGCTGTGCGGCAGCTCATTGAAGGTTCAAGTCTTTGAAGTCCAAGATTAATATGAGGCTCTGGGGACCCTGCACCCACCTTTATCCAGAGATTAGGGGAGTGTTTGAATCAGAGCCCACCAATGAGAGTTCAGGCAGGAAAGGGTGGCTACACCCTCTCCCCTTTGTGTGTTTTCCTGCCTGGGCAGGGGACAGGATGCCCCTGAACCGGTTTGAGGCGGTGTATGCAGAAGTAGGCACTGGAGAAGCCTACATGCAAGTTTGAAAGACATCCTATGGTGCACCCACCCAGTTCCAATCCACATAGTCTGTCTGGGGAGGTGGGAACACCTCCCTGCAACAAGATCCCTATTGTCCAGCTGCCGTGGCTGGAGTTCTGCCCAGCAACAGGCAGCCAGAGTTGTGTGGGTGGCAGGTAGCATCCATTTTGTACTATGTGTGCACTTTTAAATTGGTGTCTCAAATCTGCCGCTTTTACCATATCACCCTTCTAGCAGGGGGGGAATCATGCCCTCACTCCCATGGCTGGATTGGGGGTTTGATTCCTCGATGTTTGACACCAAACATGACATGGTTCTGTGCAGCCACTCTCAAGTTATCATGCTATCGCGATTACTTATAATGCGGTTAAGAGTATATGGTATGGCTGCACTACAAACAAGAACCAAAAATATCCGAAGTTTCAGAATAAAGAACCTAGCTACAGACAAAGTTTTTTTGCTTAATTGGAAAAAACTCGGTATTGAAAGGAAAAATGTCCTTTCTTGAGTCCCCTCACTCACCAGGGTTTCCCCACGGTGACATGCTTCATCATAGGGGCCATCCCAACCCGCTGCGGGTTGAGGCGTTCTACGACTTGCGACACTACGTAGGAGCACTGTTTTTAAGTGACTATGTGTAGTGCAGTGATGTGCGTGGAGTGGGTGAGTTAAAAATATCTAACTAGTGGGTAAAATTACTTTAATCGGGCCCCTAGTTGATATATTAAAAACAGGGTCGGTCTCTAGGGTACCTGTTGGTTATGAGTCAGGAGTCCCTAGTGGACGTCAACTAGTTTCAAACTTCCCCAGTGCTCTTCATCAGGACAAACACAGGGTCCAGCCCTGTGTGTACCACTCCTAAAGTGACCTAAAGTGAGGAAAGAAAATTAAATCGCGCTGCAAATATTTAGGCAAGAGTGGTTAATACATACGATATATTAATCAGTAGCATCTGTGAGAAAAGAGAAGAGTTATCACATATAACCTATTCCTAATGGTATAAACGTAAAGCAGTATACATGTTCACTCATATATTAGTGTGCGCGCTTTGTCATGCTCGGTTAGAAAGACACCCAGAATTGCGCACTCTTCTTATTTTAACCATTTCAAAATTAATGGCGCTATGAATTAGTTTAGGAAATAAATAAAAAACAAACAAATAACAAAGTGTTTAACCTGTGACACTGCCTTATGAACATTATGGATAGAAAAGTTCGATGACTGGTTAGGTGCTTTCAGAGATCATGCGTTCTGGTGAGTGGTAAAATAAAACAATCGGTAAACACCTGTGCGCTCTCTCAACGTGGTGTTTATCTAAAGCACGTGGTGTGATTGCAGCGCTTTCTTATGACAGCATTCCAAAGAGTCTGTACTGGTATATTTACAAGACACACAAACATGTAGAAACACATCTAAGGTCTAAAAAGACCTAAGAAAACATACTAATTACGAAGCAAAAATGTGCCTCATGGTCATCGGGGGGCTGAGAAAGTTCGACTGGAACGCTGAGGGTAAAAAGGGAAAAGAAGCAATGTTGAAAGCTTCATGGTGGGCAGGGGAGGGAAGAACGTGGGGGAGCCATCGTGGGTGCCGCCGCCTTCCCGGTCTGTACCTGTAAATCACAAACAGTACTTACATCAAAGGAAATGCTCCCTGTTGGGTTCGCCTCTCCTCGAGACCGCATATTGCAGAGTGTTTATCGGTAGGAGGTTTTATGGGAAAAGGTCACCGCCTAGTCATTCTGAAATGACTAGAGCGGAAACAATGACAAAATGGCCGCCGCGATCGGCGCTGGTGGTGGCCCTCTTAGAGGGGGGCGGGAGTGCCGAACTGAGATACAAGAATATAAATAAAGGGGAAAATAATAGTAACTGAGGACAGATGTACTCAAAGACTAAAAAACAATTGGGAAAAAATGGGAAAAAAACGATAACACATAATGATGATGATACATCTAAACATAAATTGATTAACTGAAAAAAAGTGCTGGGAATAAATATTAAAAAAAAATTAAATAAAAATAAAAATAAAGATAAAAGTAAAGTTGAAACAAAACATACATATAGACAAACATGGTGTATATTGGTTGCGACTATGTATTGTGAATGGCCAGGTTGGCAATCAATGTCAGTGTTTTAGAAAAGGGATGTTACAAAACTGTCTCAAAAATAGAGGTGTTGATGTTTATGTCACTTGGTGAAATGCCCCCATGGTATGCCATCATTTAGGCCTTGGCTGTCTGTATGGAGTTTGAAAACCCAACGTTGCTCTTTTTCCAGTAGTTTATTCTCTAAATTGTCACTACTCTTGAGGTGTTCAAGAACTACCCAGCTCAGGTCATTGGGTGTGTGTTGTTTTTCAATGTAGTGAGACATCATTTTGGTGGTAGCTCGCTTCCACCTGATGTTACTGCAGTGTTCAATGATTCTGGTGCTTACTTTTCGTGTGGTCATGCCCACGTAGTGAAGGTTACATGTACAGGTGATAAGGTATACCACCCCTGAAGTGTTGCAATTAGTGAAATTTCGCCACTCCCAGGTCATTTCATTATTGAATGTCACCTTTTTGGTTGCAGTCGTAAGGTGACACACACTGCAGTTGCTGCAGGGGTAGTGTCCTTGGGGTAGTCCTTGTAAAGTTCTTTGACCATCTGATTTTGCATTGTCTTTTGGACGTGTGTGGACAAAAAAATTTCGTAAATGTTTGCCTTTTCTGTGGCTGAACATGGGTTTTGGTATGTGTAGCTCAGCACTGTTTAGTATCCGCCAGTGTTTCTTGATGACTTTGGTTACCTTGTTTGAGGCGATATTGAAAGTGGTGATGCATATTGGTCTCTTGTCCTGCATCGTAGTTTCCTTTTGTCTATTTTCTAGAAGCGCCTCCCTGTTATTGTTTGTGGCACGTTTCATAGCTGTTTTTATCAGATGTTTGGGGTAGTGTCTTGCTTCTAGTTTCTTGGATAGGTCATGGGCTTGAGTGTGGTAGGCATCTCTCTCCGTACAATTACATCGTAGACGCAGGAATTGTCCGAAGGGGAGGCTATCTTTTAATTGCCTTGGATGGAAACTGTCGTGGGTGAGAAGGCAGTTCCTGGCTGTAGGTTTGAAATGTGTAGTAGGCATTAGGCTCCCTTCCTTGACCAGTATACTGAGGTCTAGGAAAACCAATTTGGACTTACTCATGGTGTAAGTAAATTTCAGGAATGGGTCTTGGAGGTTTAACCAACTAATGAAATCCCTTGCTTCTATTTCATTGCCTTCCCAGATCACAATTACATCATCGATGTAGCGTTTCCAGAGTTTTACGTGTCTGATGTGTGGATTGTGATTGTTGAGGATATTTTTGCTTTCTAGGTGATGGACGTAAATTCCTGCCACACTCGGCACAAAGGTGCTCCCCATGCTGGTACCGTGTGATTGGCGGAAAAGGGTATCCTCAAACCTGAAGTAGTTCTCTGTAAGGGCCAGCCTGCAGCATTCAAGAAATATGTGCCTGTGTGTGTGATAAATCCATTGATTTTCGAAAATCACTTCTTCAAGTATTTGTAGAGTTTCTTTGTGTGGGAGGCTGGTGTAAAGACTCTCCACATCAAGGCCAATGAGAATGTCAGTGGTAGTGTTGAATTTCAGATCTTGTAGGAGGCAAAGGACAGCTTTGGTGTCCTGGAGGTACGTACTTGTATTTTGAAATATATGTCTGAGGAAAGCGTCTGCAAATTTGGAGAGTGGTTCGAGTATTGATCCAATGCCAGATACTATTGGTCTGCCTGGGGGGTTTTCAGTGGATTTATGTATTTTAGGAATGGTGTAAAAATATGGGATTGTGGGGTTTTTGTTCTCCAAGAAATCCGCTTCCTTTTTCGTGATCCAGTTATTTGCTGTTGATTCTTCAACTAGACAGGCAATTTCGACCCGTAGGCGTTCCTATCGGATCTTGCCTGATTCTTATGTAGTTCCTTTCATCCGCCAGTAGTCCTAGGCACACTTCCCGGTATATAGTGGTATTTTGCAGAACTATGGCTCCGCCTTTATCTGCTGGTTTTATAGTGATTTGTTTATTCAATGTCAGTTGTCGTATAGCCTCGTGTTCAGTCCTACTGGTGTTGTGATAGGTTTTTACGGACCTAGGATCTAGTTCGGACACTTCCTTCAAGACTGCTTTTTTGAAGGTACTAACTCCATGGGGAGACTAGCTGCTGGTGGTGTAAAGTTGGATTTTTTTGTGGAGACCTGTGTCGCTTGCAGTGTTGTTGATTAATGGTTTGTCTTTGAAAAAGACTTCGAGTTTGATTTTTCGGATGAACTCGTTGAGTTCGCAGCAAAGTCGGAATTTATCCATGTTTGGAGTCGGGACAAAGCTGAGTCCTTTTTCGAGAACAGATATCTTTTCCCTTCCCTCTGACTCCCCCCTCTTTTTCTGATTCCCTGCACTACAAACAACCCAGCAATAGTTTTAACAAAGGTTGCAGAGGGGCCCTACTCAGGTAGGGGTTCCCCCTCACACATATCTCAGCACCCTGCCTTGTAGGATTAGCAAGGCCTGCCTTAGGGGTAACCTATGAGGATATATGTGTTGTATTTAAGTAGGATACAGGATACCTATATCCCTGTAAGGGGTGCAAGCACCACCTTACCCAGACTACAGTAGTGGTCTGGTGGTGTCAGCTTGTATGGCTGTCCCAGGGGTGGCACAATGAGTGCTGCAGCCCCTGATAGGCCTCTGAGGGACCCATGCCCTGAGTACCTAGGGTACCATCTACAAGGGGCTAATAGGGTGTCCTCAGTATCCAATTGGTTTGTACCTAGGGTACTCACATTAGTTTAGAGAGGAAGCAGATAGGCGGGGGTCCTGGATAGCAGGGCCACAGCCTGGCTAGGGTCAGAAAACAGTCAAAACATCAGCAAAAAGTTGGGGGCAACTATGCAGTCGATGCCACTCTCCTACACCAAGTGAGTATCTAAAACAACAAAAATACCCCTCACTTCTAACCAAAGCTCCTATGGCAACAAGCAAGGGAAGCAAGTCATGGCAACCCACTGCAGAAGAGCTCTCTTGTCTCCTCCACCAAAGCATCTATGCATTCATTCCTTCATCCTTCCATCATCCTGCCAATATCCTCCATTTCACCTTTGCACGCTGTCATCCATTCATTCTTATATCTAGTCAGTCTTTCACCACTCTATCCATAAGCCCATCCATATCCAAACCTATTAATATATCTCCAAACCTATCCATGAAGCGTAACCATCCATCCATCCACCCTTTCACTCTTCCATCCCTCCATCCAGTCTTTCACCCATCCACCCACCCTTTCACTCCATCCATTCATCCATCCACCCTTTCACTCTATCCATCCATCCTTTCACTCATCTATCTACCCATCCTTTCACTTAGCCATCTATCCTTTCACTAATTCATCCATGCTTACATTGATCCATCCACTCCTGGATTCATCATTTTACTCACTCATCCATCCATGCTGTCACTCATCCATACATCCATTCACCCCTTTAACTCATCCATCTAACCTTTCATCTAACCATCCAATCATCTATCCACTCTAGTCTTCACTCATCTATAGATTCATTTACTCATCAGTCCTTACATCCATCCTTTCACTCATCCATCATTTCACTCATCCACCTGTCACTCCATCCATCCACTGTTCTATCCATCCATCCTTTCACTCAGCCATCCATTCATCCATCCTTTCTCTCATCATCCATCCATCCACCGTTCCACTCAACCATCCATCCATCCACTCTTTCAACTGTCCATCAATCCATCCACCCTCCCTCTCATTCACACATCCTTTTGTTCATCCATTGAACCACCATTAGAATCCATCCATCCATCCATCCTTGCTCTCATCTGCCCATCCATCTATTCACTCACTCAATCATCCATCCACCCTCCTCTTCAATCATCCATCCATCCATTCTTTCACTCCTCCAAACATCCACCTGTCCATCGATCTATCCACCCTCCCTTTCACTCATCCATTCATTCTTTCACTCATTCATCCATCCATCTACACATCTATACTTCCACTTACCCATTGATCTACTCGTTGTGCACACATCAATCCATCTATCCTTTTACTCACTCATTTTCACATTAATGATGTCCAAATTGCAGATAGAAGAGTCCTATTAAGAATTCGACCCACCACTGTAGATGCTTAAGCAGGGGGTTCACATTGCCCAACCATTTATTCTTTCACTCATCCATCTATCCCTCTGTCCGTCCGTCATCCACACTTTCACACAATTCATCATTCCACATTTCTTTTAACTAATCCATCCAACCTTTTACTCAGCCATCCATTTTTTACTCACTGATTCATCCATCCACCTTTTCATCCATCCACCCTCCCTTTCACTCATCCATTATTTTTTTCACTCACACACCCACCCGCCTTTTCATCCTTGCATTCATCCACCCTACCTTTCACTATCCATCCATTCTTTCACTCATCCATCCTTTCACCCATTCATCCATCCATCTCCCCATCCACCCTTTCACGCATCCATCCATCCACCCTGTCACTCACTCATCCATAGACCCTTTCACTAATACATCCTTCCCTTCACTCAGTCATCCCTCTCCTCGCCCTTTCACATTATTTATGTGCCTTTGTCTGTCGAGTTGCAAACAGAAGAGGTCGATCAAGAATTCCATCTCGCTTTACCTGCTAAAGCGGGAAGGGGTTCCCGACGCACCTATTATATGCCTACTCATTTAATTAGAAGGAGATATTCTATTGTAAATAACGACATTATGTGCTGCAAATTAGTTATTGTTATACCGTTACTAATCGACCGTGAAGGTGCATTTCTGTTGAAAAAGTTATTGATTTGTCTAATTTGTACACTAATGCACTTATTTTGAAAACAAAACTGCCAGTTGTGAGAAGTGGCAATATCCAACAGCTGCAAATTATCCCACGAAGTAGGTGGGATTCAAATTAGCCTCGTGCAATTTCCTAATGAAGACGTTGATCTCCACTGCAGATGCAAAATAATGTAGTAAGAAACTTGCAGCGCATTCTCTTTCCACTGGACATAGAGTGACATAGTACAGATGATGATGTTGCAGAGGTGATGAGGATGAACAGTAAGTAATACCTAGGGGATAAAAATAGTCTGCTTGTTACTAGCAACCAATGAAATTACTTCAGTGCTAGGCAAAAATGATTGCTTTAGCCAAGCCAAAAGACCAAACTGGCAGCAGTATTTAGAGGATGTTCTTAGTGGTAGACTAATAGAGGTAAACTCAGGCACATAAGTTTGTACAGTTAATACCTGAAATAATAAGCAGCAAGTCAGCTTGGACTCGAAAAGGCATTTGAGGAGAAAGACCTAGTTGTAGAGGCAATATGGGTTCATTGATAAGGGGAGCAACAATCAGCACCATTCAGTTCGTAACCATGATGCCTGGAGGCACAGATTCAAACCTATTTAGCAGATGTTACTTTGGGCCATGTGTTGGCTGAAGATTGCACTAAAACGATTTCTGTTGTTGATGTATGTGTTTGTCGTCTTGCCACCTGTTCTTGATGGCAAAAAAGCAGTTGTAAAAGTTATCTCCTGAAAACTTGCAGAATGGAGTGACCTTAAAAAGATGGAGCATTTCTTAAAAAAAAACTTTAAGCTGAAGGACTGAAATAGTTAAACAAGTATTAGTATGTATGCATAACAAAGAGTGTCAAACTCGCCCACCGTTGGGGTTCTCTCACAAAGTATGGGTTAGTAGACTTAGATGGGAATACTCGACAACGTAGAAAACTGTCCACGGACCAGAGAAAGCCATCGTCCTAATAATACCTCCGTTAATGTCATGTCTGAAATAGTGGAAACAAAATACACCCGACTTAGTACTTTTGAGGACGGTAAAACATGACTTAAAGTGTCCAGAATCGTACTAGTTTCTATGAATTCCTGATTTGTTCCTACCTCAATTAGTTTTTGTGACTTTAGTTACATACAGAGTCTGAAAAATAAATAGTTAGTCCAAGAATCTCAAACCTTTTTCTGTAGTCAGAGCTACTTCTGATTAGTAAAAAGCATTATGAAGTACTGAAGGCAAAGACATTTGTGCATTGTTATCAGACACCACCAAGCCCAGCTTAGTCTCCATTGACCCAGATATGATGGCGTGCACACAATACTTTGGCTAGGTGCACTATGACAGGGCTACCATATGTGTCAATGAGCATGGTATTTGGGGATGTATGAACATGTATGCGTATGAATTGGATATACTTGTATGGGTGACGGACAGCCTGTGTCATATATACTTGCAGCACAGGACACACCTTTCTGCATATGTTGCACCTTTACATGTTTAACACAAACATAAAATATTTTTTTTTAAATGGGAAAAATTTAAAGTGTAGAAAAATAGTCTGCAAAAATGTTTAAATTGAAAATGTGTCTGTACTTTGGATTTCTCTTTTAAAAAATGACTGTATTTTTCTTTTTATAAATATGGTACAGTGTCTACTAGCCACTGGAAGCAAGAGGCCTGCTGTTTGTAAATGTGACACTTTGAAATGGTAGACTATTAAAATGAAGAGCTAACTTAATCATTAAGGTAGGTTTTCATTTTAATTTTCTCCCATTTATAACATTCAGAAACACCATTTTGTTCACAGCTCCAACACTGAGTTGACAAACTCTTTTTTTAAGAGGTAAAAACCTCTGTCTTTCAGTTGTTCACCTCGGTGCCCACCCCCAGCCTGGGTCATAAATCTGACTGAGAACTTCTGGTTATCTGGCCATGCAATGTGCAGTTTGATGATAATAATGTAAAATTAACACAGCCTTACCTTAACTTTAAAAAAGAAATATGATCTTGTGCTTATTTAAAAATGAACTCAAGGCTGTGAGCTACTATGAAGGTGTATGGGAGCTACTGTTAGCTCACAATCAACTAGTTGGCAACAACAGAGGTACTTATTACGATGAGTGTGTTACTTCTTTAGAGCAGAACTGACTAATATCCTTAGAAGACAGAAACAATCCATATTACCTATTGGAGTGTTTAGAGGAAAAGTAGTGAGTGAAGGATGTACTTCCTCTATTACAACAGACACATGCTATGTATATTGACATACTGAGCAATAGTTGTTCACTTAGAAAGAGCTCTTGCATTTGTATTTGACTAGTTCTGACACCCAAAAACCGTGAAGTTTTAGTACGTCAAGTCAATCAATAATATCTTTATTTACTGGGATATACCCCAAAAAGCACACAAATATGCATACAGTATAGATAAAAAGAGATTTATAAATAATGAATGAAATGTACGAATATATGTTTAATTAAAAGTCAGATTAGACATATTAGAAAGGGGGCGTGGCCTCCAATTCCACTGTGTGGGGATTACTGAAGGAAACAGGAGGTAATTTGGCCCCTAAGGACCCTCAGCTTCCAAGGGGACTTCATCTCCCAACTAGCAGCATGCCAGGAGGCACATTTGCAGAGTTGTGGAGAAAGGGGGCGGGGCATCATGCAAGTTGCTTTTTTTCCAAAGGGAAGGGGAGGGGAGTGCTTAGCATGGTAAGAATGTGGAGAGGGGCTGAACGGCCCCCTCCTGGTCCGGTTTCGGCCCAGGGGACCTCATCCCCCAGGTCCCAGCATTTCTTCTTTATTTTTCAATAAAGGAAGGTGGCACATAGCCCCCCCTACCAAGGCCGATTTTGGACCCGGGGAGCTCATCCCCTGGGGCCTGGCCATTTGCTTTTTTTTATTCTTAAACAGGGGAGGGGGGCCGTCCATGGGCCGATTCCAGCCACAGGGACCACCTCCCCTGGCCTTTTACAACTAGGGGAGGGGGACTGTGCGACCCCCTCCCTGGGCAAAATTGGGAGCCGCGGACCCCCTACCCACGGGCCTGCCCTTTTAAAGTGGATGCCTCTAGGGCACCCACTCACCAATGGGACCATGCGGAGAGCCTGAAGTTCCCCGCGGTCCCTGCCAGCTCCCTGCCTCCTGCGGGGGCCAGCATTGCTTTGACATGGAGAGAACTGCTAATATGCAGTTCCATCTCTGTTAAAGCGATTGTGTACCTTTCAGCAAGCAAGAGCATTCTTAATGCTCTCGCTAGCTGAAGGCGGAGCACAGTTTAGCTTGAAGAGAGTGATAAAGCTCCCACCAAGCTATAGCAAACAGATATGTTCCAGTGGTGGGAAACCTGAGAGATAGCAGGAGCTGGCCCTCAGGGTGGTGCTCCCGAGGGCCATTTATGGCTCCAGGAGGGGGTCCACGCAGCTCCCCTCCCTTCTTCAATTTTGAGCTAGGGAAGTGGTTGTCCCAGGGGATATAAGAGGAAGGTGTGGCCCCAACATCAATTAAAATCAAAGCTTTTAGGAAGTGACGGCTCCTGGGGCTGTAGGCGGGACCATGTAGCCCCGGCATTAAATTTCACAAATGCCCCAGGGAGGTGGTGGTCTGTGTGTCTTCCCCACATTCTGTAAACATAAAGGCGAGCTTCCCCCCTCCAGGGCTGTTTTTGGCCCTGGAGACCTCATCTAGCATGCAACTACCTCTCTGTAGAGGCAATTGTGCTTTCAGGAAGCAGAGCACAGTTTGTTATGGCTTGCCAGGAGTGGTAAAGGTCCAATGTTTGAATTTGGACCCAAGTAGACATCACTTGACCTTTGTGGATAAAATTGTCAAACATGTTATGTCGAGTCGACTGCCACGTGTAAGATACACGTTCACCATGAAGCAAGCCCCTGATGAAGGGCGCAGCCCGAAATACATTGGGCAAAATTCATGGATATAAATATTTGAAGTCAAATGACTAGAATGGAGAAATGGAATCAGATAATGGTTCATTTAATGGATAACAAAAAAAATAAGGTCAAACTGATTACCTTGTGCAAGTGAAGAAATTGTTTCACAAGTGCAGTTTGGGGACGCACCCCAGTTCCTGTGAATAGCTCAATAAATAAAGCTCCCACCAAGCCTTTCTAACCAGCTATGTCCCAGTAGTGGGAACCCTGGGACATACCAGGAGCCAACCCTGGGGGCATGGCGGTCCCCAGAGCCATCAATGGCTCCAGGAGGGGAGTGACGTGGACCCCTACCTTCTACAATTTTTCTCTAGGGAGGTTGTGTCCCTGGGGCTATGGGAGGACTACATGTCCACCACATCAATTAAAGTTAAAGCCCCAGGGATGTGGTGGTCAGTGGGGCCATGGGAGGGCCGTGTGTTCACCTCACATTCTGTAAACATAAATCCCCAGGGAGGTGGAGGTACCCGAGACAACGGGGGTCCGAAATGCCCCCGAGGTACAAAACAAATAAGTAGCAAAAAGGTAGGAGAGGCCATACAGGCCTCTCCTTCTTTTTTTGATAATAATGTACTAGGAGGTGGTGGCCTCTGGGGCATCAGTGAGTCCCAGGAGGCGGGCCCCATGTGCACCCTCTTCTTGATTATTTTATTGCCCCCGGGACCTGGCCAAACCATATGCTGATTAGTAATGAAGCGCAGGAGACTGTCCTTCATTTTGTAATACCATTTGTCTGGATCTTCCAGAGCAACTCCCACTGAAAATGTTTTAGAAAAAATGCTTTTTTGGTCCTGCAGGGTCAATGTGGGACTCCCCTAAGATGCCTAGGGGTCAGGGTGTTTCGTCCCTTCCCCCTTTTCTTTTTTTTTCTGTGACTTGGTTTAAGCAGAGTCACAAGATGGCTGCCAACACTGCCTGATTTGAAGTGTTGGCAGCCAATCAGATCTCAGCACAAGATCAGGAGGGCTCCTGGATCCTCCACGGCCCTAGATATACAACTGGAAATGTATTTAAATAACTCCATGACTACTGAACAGATTTACACCAAATCACTAAACAACACTTCCCTGAACTAACATCTACCATCCCGCCAAATTTGCTGTTCTACCTTTCAGCATTTCGGGCTTTAGCCGTGTCTAGAATTCCTATGGAAAATATCATGTGAAAAACAAGTTGTGGGACTCCCCAGTTTCCCGGCCCCAGCTTGAAGGACCACCCCAAAACTTTTAAAACAGCAGTTGAATTACTCGTTGAACTAGCTTTGAAATTTTCTTGAGGATTCATCAAATGATGGCAAAGTTATTGGCAAAAGAAAAAACACTCATCCTATGGAAACTACATCCAAACTATAATGGCGTACGTCATATATATATATATATATATATATATATTTTCACAGAAAAAACCATAGGTTTCAGGGGTGTTATAGTTAGCTGGACATTTCACTCATACAAAACCATAGAAATCCTGGATGAATCAGGTCTATTGGCATGTATGGTTGTACTACCACTGCCTCTTCCTTCTACCCACAATGGTCTATTATATCACCACAGCCTCTCTTGCTAGTCCTGTATTGTTGGTTTGTTGCCCTGCTCCCCTTTCCACTGCCCTCCATAGTCTGTTGTGCTGCCACTGCCCTTCCTGTCTGCCCAGTGTAGTCAAATTGTTGCCTCTGCACCCTCCTACCTGCCTCTCAACAGTATCCTAATGATCAACTAGATTACTAACATTCTATATTTATTACAAAAGTGTGGAACGCCTGACGTCATCTTGATGTAATCAAAACTGTAATACCCAGAGCATTTCCTTTAGAAATTACATATGAGAGGGTCTTATTTGCATCAAAATTATGGTTAGTGCTCTAAAAAACTAAAATAAGGACATATTTTCTAAGTTTTCAAATAACGACAAAGAACTTTTAAATTATTTGTAATCTTCATGTTTTTTATCCAGTTGGCCACTTGATTAAATGTTGCACCTAGGGGAGAGGATGTGGTGTTACTTCCAGAGCTGCAAACTTTGCAACTGGGGAACCAGGTTGGAGTTTCTGCTTCAGCTCAACATTGTGTGATTCTGGTCAAATCACTTAATCTCCCCGTGTCTACAACCAAAATGAATGTGATCTTGTGTGATGTAACCAATGCTCATGTAAATCACTCCAATACCTGACAAGTTTGCACTATATAAAACTGCAAATACACAAAAAATAAGTGTTTTGCACACTTCTGTCATTGGGCTACATGTGGGCTACATCTGGGTGATATTTGTGCTGCATTTGGGCTCTTTTGTCTCTGGTGGCCATCTTGGGAGATTTATTTGTTATGAAGTTTCCTAATTTCCTCATTCACTGCAGTCTCCTCAGTAGGAAATGCTTTCAGTTTGTTACTTTGATTCCATCAAGAAGGTATTCAGATATGTCACACATTTGCCATAAATTCTGAATGTTAGCACTCTAGTTGCTCATTAGATCACTGTAGTAAAGCTACTGCTCACCACGGAAGTCTGCTGCTGGTATTAAAAGTGCATGTTTCAGTCAGCATATCAGAATTTTTTAATGAAATAGAAGAAGATTTGAGAAGTCAAAATGTGCCCTAATTTTTCTTTCTGCAGAACTAATCATAATTTCTATGGCAAAATGAACCCCCTCATTTTGTTCCTTTGTAAATTAAATGTTTTAAGTGTTACCACTTTATTCCAATCAAGATGGCTTCAGGTGTGCCATACTTTTGTCATAAGTAAGACTGTTAGCGCTCTTGTTGTTTGTTAGAACACTCTGGGACATTCTGTCATTGGGCTATACTTGGGCTACATTTGGGTGATATTTGGGCTACATTTGGGCTCTTTTGTCTCTGGTGGCCATCTTGGGAGATTTATTTGTTATAAAGTTTCCTAATGTCCTCACTTACTGCAGTCTCCTCAGTAGGAAATACTTTCCGTTTTTTACTTTGGTTCCATCAAGAAGGCATTCAGATGTGTCACACATTTGCCATAAATTCTGAATGTTAGCACTCTAGTTGCTCATTAGATCACTGTAGTAAAGCTACTGCTCACCAGGGAAGTCTGCTGCTCGTTTTCAAAGTGCAAGTTTCAGTCTCCATGTCAGAATTTGTTTATGAAATAGAAGAAGGTTTGAGAAGTCAAAATGTGCCCTCATTTTTCTTTCTGCAGCACTAATCATAATTTTTATGGCAAAATGAACCCCCTCATTTTGTTCCTTTGTAAATTAAATGTTTTAAGTGTTACCACTTTATTACAATCAAGATGGCTTCAGGTGTGCCATACATTTGTCATAAGTAAGACTGTTAGCGCTCTAGTTTTTTGTTAGAACACTCTGGGACATTCTGTCATTGGGCTATACTTGGGCTACATCTGTGTGATATTTGGGCTACATTTGGGCTCTTTCGTCTCTGATGGCCATTTTGGGAGACTTATTTGTTATGAAGTTTCCTAATTTCCTCATTTACTACAGTCTCCTCAGTAGGAAACACTTTCAGTTTTTTACTTTGATTCCATCAAGAAGGCATTCAGATGTGTCACACATTTGCCATAAATTCTGAATGTTAGCACTCTAGTTGCTCATTAGATCACTGTAGTAAAGCTACTGCTCACCAGGGAAGTCTGCTGCTGGTATTCAAAGTGCATGTTTCAGTCTGCATGTCAGAATGTTTTTATGAAATAGAAGAAGATTTGAGAAGTCAAAATTTGCCCTAATTTTTCTTTCTGCAGAACTAATCATAATTTCTATGGCAAAATGAACCCCCTCATTTTGTTGCTTTGAAAATTAAATGTTTTAAGTGTTACAACTTTATTCCAATCAAGATGGCTTCAGGTGTGCCATACTTTTGTCATAAGTAAGACTGTTAGCGCTCTAGTTGTTCGTTAGAACACTCTGGGACATTCTGTCATTGGGCTATACTTGGGCTACATCTGGGTGATATTTGGGCTACATTTGGGCTCTTTTGTCTCCGGTGGCCATCTTGGGAGATTTATTTGTTATAAAGTTTCCTAATGTCCTCACTTACTGCAGTCTCCTCAGTAGGAAATACTTTCAGTTTTTTACTTTGGTTCCATCAAGAAGGCATTCAGATGTGTCACACATTTGCCATAAATTCTGAATGTTAGCACTCTAGTTGCTCATTAGATCACTGTAGTAAAGCTACTGCTCACCAGGAAAGTCTGCTGCTGGTATTCAAAGTGCATGTTTCAGTCTGCATGTCAGAATTTTTTAATGAAATAGAAGAGGATTTGAGAAGTCAAAATGTGCCCTAATTTTTCTTTCTTAAGCACTAATCATAATTTCTATGGCAAAATGACCCCCTCATTTTGTTTCTTTGCTAATTAAATGTTTTAAGTGTTACCACTTTATTCCAATCATGATGGCTTCAGGTGTGCCATACTTTGTGAAAATCAAAAAATAGAGATCAAAAGATCAATTTCCCACATGAAAGTTTAGACACGGTTAGAGCTAAAACTGCTAAACGGAATTACACCAAATTTGGCAAAAAAGGTACTGCTTGGCTCAGAAAGCGACCTTTTAAAAAATGGTGTAAATCCGTTCAGTAGTTTTTGAGAAATTAAGAAATAAAGATAGTGATATCTATGGCCGCGGAGGACCCACGCACCCTCCCGATCACAAGCTTCATGCTAATTGGCTGTCAACACTCCAAACCAGGAAGTGTTGGCAGCCATCTTGTGCCTCGGTAGAAGAAAACAGAAAAACAAATGTGCAAAACAGGAAAAAGCGCAGGGTAGAAACACCCTGACCCCCTAGGCCTGCTAAGGGGGTCCCACAAGGACTCCCAGGGCCCAAAAATATATATATATATTTTTTAAATCGCAGGATGCGTGGAGGATCCGCGGATCCGGCAATAAAATTTAACGCGCTTCGTTATTAATTAGCCCCCAGGTGGGCCATGTCCCGGGGGCACTCCAAAAAAAAAATTGCGGAGGCCCAGAGGGACCCCCACAGCCCCGGGGACCACCACCCCTCGGGGCTTTCTATAAATATTTGCAGGGGGGACACAGCCTTCCCCGCAGCCCCAAGGACCGCCACCCCCTGGGGCTTTTTTGCAAAAAAAAATTGTTGGGAGGGGGGCCACGCGGCCCCCCACCTGGAGCTGGCTCCTGCAGTGTCCCAAGGTGCCCACCCCTGGGACACTGCTGTTGGCAATGACAGGGCGGGAACCTCACGGCTCCTGCCCTGTCATTGCAAACTGCTTTGCTTCATTGATGCGAGAGCAGGGAAACCTGCTCTTGCTTCAATGAAGCAAAGCAGATTACTCTTCCTCATGGGGAGCTGCATGTTAGCAGCTCCCCATGTGGAAAAGCAATGCGGCTCCTGTAGGATGAGGGGAGGGGGCGGGACCGTGGAGGCATTGGGGCTGCCCCCACAGTCCCCAACGTATCAGATGTGCCCTGGGGAAGGGGTCCAAGGGGCGAATAGTAATTAATGGTAGGAGCCTTTTTTTAATGGAAAAATAAGGAGCCGCGTACCTAGCATGGCACTCAGCGCGGCCCATAGTGTGCATGCGAGGGGTAAGCGACTCCTAGCACGAAAAGCTATGCCAGCTCCCGAAGGTCGCGGGGAGCTGGCGGGACCGTGGGGGCATTGGGGCTGCCCCCACGGTCCCCAACGTATGAGATCGGCCCCAGGGGTTGGGGTCCCCGAGGCGAATAGTAATTATTGGTAGGAGCCGTTTATTTTTTCATGGAAAAATAAGTCGTGTACCTAGAGCGGCGCTCAGCTCGGCCGCTAGCATGCACGCGAGGGCTACGCGACTCCAAGCGCGAAAAGCTATGCCAGCTCCCGAAGGTCGCAGGGAGCCAGCAGGACCGTGGGGGCATTGGGGCTCCCCCCACAGTCCCCAACGTATGAGATAGGCCCCAGGGAATGGGGTCCCCGGGGCAAATAGAAATTAATGGTAGGAGCTGTTTATATACGGAAAAATAAGGAGTCGCGTACCTAGCACAGCGCTCAGCTCGGCCGCTAGTGTGCACGCGAGGGGTACGCTACTCCAAGCGCGAAAAGCTATGCCGGCTCCCGAAGGTCGCAGGGAGCCAGCAGGACCGTGGGGGCATTGGGGCTCACCCCACGGTACCCAATGTATGAGATAGGCCCCGGGGGATGGGGTCCCTGGGGCGAATAGAAATTAATAGTAGAAGCCGTTTTTTTTAACGGAAAAATAAGGAGTTGCGTATCAAGCGCGGCCCCCTAGTGTGCACGTGAGGGGTACGTGACTCCAATTTGCGCTGGGTGCGTGACTCCAAGCAAAAATATTAAAAAGTTTTTAATAAAAACCTAGGTTATATATTAGGTTATTGGGGGGCTCTAAAAATAGCCCTTGTGTTTATTGGGAGATTTTTGTAGCTACATGTAAGTGCCAATGCAGAGTCTTAAGTTGTTGAGAACGACTCTGTTTCCCTTATCTATGAAATGTACACCATCAGTCGTGTAGATTTTTTCTAGCTTTCTCAATTTGTGGACAAAATTGATTGGACCTGTTCCATTTCTGTCTTTGGCATATGTTAGAGTACACAAAGGCAGTTTGGGGAAAATGCAACATCAATTCTTCAAATGTGTCCTTCTTTAGCATTTCCAGAGCTAACCCAGTCAATGTGCCTAGGTCATTGCCACCACAGTGCACAATCATGAGGTCAGGTGGTTGGAGATGCATAAAGGATTTAACCAATGGCATCAATTGGTGCCACTTTAATCGTCTCTGTCCAATCCATGTAATGTCTACATTTTGCAAAGCTAGGTCTTTGTCAATACCTCTGCTCTCAGCATACCATTTGCACCAGAAAATATAGCTGTGTCCAATAATCCACACAGAAACCATCTTAAAGGGATTTCTGTAGGTAATCAGAAAATGTCTGCAGCTGAGGTAGGCAGGTGGAAGAATAAAATCTATCTAAAATGGTGGAGAAGATACTGTTTTTAAGAAAGTAGAGATTTGATTGGCTGTTTCACAACACTCCACATTGAAAAATAGGGTGCATTTCACTTGGTTTAGAAAGCATGTTTCTTATTGGTTATTAACAAATGTGGGAAAAGTACAGCAGAGAGGATAAGGGCAAGCATTGCAAATCCAACCACACCTGCTCTTGTCATTTGTAACATTGTGTGGTGAACTTGTGACCTGGTAGGTAAGTTGAATGTTGCATGACCTGTTGCTATGGAAACTGACCTTACGGACAAGGGGTGACGATATCAGTTGAAAAGTATTATTCTCTGTGACCAATGGAAAATCGTTTTTCAATTTGAAAAATACTGGGAAGCAATGCCATTTGTTGTTTATGTCTATATGTATGGAAAAATAGAGGGAACATTTGCCAATACTGGTTCACCCTTGCAGAGTGTGTTGATCTACATTCTCTGTGTGAAAAAGAACATCCTGAGTGAGTATGTGAGTATGTGAGATTTTTCATTCAACAGATTCATTTAAAGGTGAGTTACATATTTTTGAGGTTAATTTAAAAAAAAATTGACATTTTTATGAAAATGTGTTGTTTGAAATATATTATAAAATGCACAGATGTATATTGGGTTATTTTTTTTAAATATTTTTTTTTATACCACAGTAAAGTACATTACGGTTTTCCAAAAATTCATGAGTTCATATGGTCACTAAAAGCACCCCAAATGCCTAAACCAATCTTACATTTCTTAACCCCTTTTACAGAGTAGAAACTCAATTCTAAATGAAATAAATTATACATTTTTGCCCGCCACCGTTCAAACAGAGGAGGTTCAAATTGTAGCCACTCAGCAGTAGTACACAGCCGAGCGACCGTCATAGCAATAAAAATCAAATATTGGTGTTTATACAAAGGAGTACCCTTATCAAGTTCAGGCCCAATTCCCAAAAGCATAATGGCAGGGGTGATACACATCGGAATCTCAATTATCCTAGACATGAAATTCTCAATACCCAAAATATACCTTGATAGTTTAGAACAACTGAAAAAGACATGAAGACTGTCCGCAGTATCCACCCCACACACCGAAAACATTTGCCATCATACCCTCCCCCCGACTTGAACATACGTGCTGGCGTAAAATACAAATTAAAAACAGTTTTGAAAAATTGCACTTTCAGATTGGCGGAAAGTAAAGCTTCCTTAGATCTTATGATGGCATCCTCTATACATAAATTGTCTACCCCCAATATCATAGACCATTTGGAATTATGTTTTTCTAAGTTGTCTACTCTATAAGATAATAATATCTTATATAATACCCCAATCTTCTCCTGTCGCCTAACAGCCTCAACAACTAAATTAGGTGCGACTAAAACATTTTTCTGACTTTTGAAATCTCGAATTGGAAGAAATTTAAAAAATTGAAATTTTGACAAATTATTCTGTCTACCTAATTCTTCATAGGACATAAGGGGTCTGCCAGTAACAAAAAAATCCCCTAATTGAAGAATACCTTTCCTCCTCCAACCAAGTGCTACACTATCCCAAAAAATTGGGGGAAGAATTTTCACAGCATTCGTGGGGGTATTTTGAGATAGTCTCTCCAATAAACATAATTTACGTATTCTCTTCCATACTTTAAAAGCAGATTCCAATACTTTAAACCTAATCCGCTTAAAATAGCTGCCATCAATTTCTTTGAACAAACATTGTCGTGCCTCTGGCCCTAATAGAATCTGAAAAATCGAAGGGGGATCTGCGCTATTGACTATATCCTCCCCCGTCAATAAAACCCTGCATCTTTAACAAAAAACATGCGTAAAAATACAAAGCAAAGTCAGGAATGGCTAGACCCCCACGTTCAGTTGGTAACGTCATAAATCTGGTAGCTCGTCTGGGTTTTCCGGGGGCCCAGAGAAATTTAGCACACATAGATTGTAGGTGTTGAAGTTGGGCCCCTGACACTTCCAAAGGTAATGACCTAAATAAATATAATGCCTTTGGCAAAAATTCCTTTTAATGATGTTGCATATGCCTATTAGCGTAAATTGTAATCGAGCCCACCTATCTAGTGATTCCTTAATATTACATAACAACACAGTCCAGTTAGCATCAACTACTTCAAGCATCAATGACCTTATTTTAATACCCAAATATGTCACTTCTTTTAGAACTCTATCATCATCCAATGCAAAATTATCAGTGCACAACATTTGAGTTTTGTTGACATTCAATGAGTAACCTAATACCTGGCCAAAAAGTGTTGCTAACCGCTCAATCTCTTGAAGTGCAGAGTATGGAGCGACCGAAGTCACCGCAATGTCATCAGCGTAGGCAAACACTGAATATGGAATATTTTGTACAACAAAGGGCTGGATCACCGAAATGTGCGCAATGTATGCAGGCCTGTAACCCTCAGCAGACTACTGATTCACCCTTGCAATAAGCCAGGTAGTATTCATGTAGTGCCCCAATCAGCCTATCAGTCTCTGTCCCATCCTGCAATTATCCTGACAGAGGAATGTCCTTATCTAATAACTGTGCCAATACACAATCACTTAAAAACTCACCCTTCTGAAAACTACCAGCACTCTCACTATCTAGTCACTGTCTATATACCTGTAGAATGCCTCAGGCATTAAGAGACGTAGTGCTACAGTGAAATGTGTGCAATATATGCAGGCTTTTAACCCCCTGCAGACTACTGATTCATTCTTGCAATAAGCCAGGTAGAATTCATGCAGTGCCCCAATCAGACTGGCACTCTCTGCCCACTCCTGCAATAATGCTGATAGAAACTTGTTCTTATCTAATTTATGTGCCAACACACAAGCACTTAAAAACTCACCCTCCTGTCACTTACCACCACTCTTACTATCTAGTCACTGTGCATATACCTATAGAATGCTTCAGGCGTTAAGACACACTGTGTACAGTGAAATATGTGCAATGTATGCAGGCCTGTAACTCCCAGCAGACTACTGATTCATCCTTGCAATAAGCCAGGTAGTACTCATACAGTGCCCCAATCAGCCTATCAGTCTCTGTCCACTCCTGCAAATATCCCGACAGAAGCATGCCCTTATCTAATCGCTGTGCCAACACACAAGCACTTAAAAACTCACCCTCCTGACAACTACCAGCGCTCTCGCTATCTAGTCACTGTCCATATACCTGCAGAATGCCTCAGGCATTAAGACACATAGTGCTACAGTGAAATGTGTGTAATTTATGCAGGCTCGTAACCCCCTGCAGACTACAGATTCACCCTTGCAATAAGCCAGCTAATATTTATGTAGTGCTCCAATCAGGCTGTCACTCTTTGTCGACTCCTGCAATCATGCTTATAGAATCATATCCTTATCTAATGTCTGTGCCAACATACAAGCACTTATAAACTCTCCCTGCAATCAATGACAAGCAGTGTAACATTTCAGTCTCTATCCATGCACTTGTAGAGTGACTCAGGCATTAAGACAAGCAGTGCTACAGTCAAATGTGTGCAATCTATGCAGGCCTCTAACCCCCAGCAGACTACTGATTCACCCTTGGAATTAGCCAGGTAGTATTCATGCTGTGCCCCAATCAGACTGTCACTGTCTGCCCACTTCTGCAATCGTCTTGACAGAAGCATGTCCTTATCTAATTTATGTGCCAACACACAAGCACTTAAAAACTCACCCTCCAGTGAACTACCAGCATTCTCACTATCTGGTCACTGTGCATACACCTATAGAATGTCTCAGGCATTAAGACACATGGTGCTACTGTGAAATGTGCACAATGTATGCAGGGCTGTAACCCCAGCAGACTACTGATTCACCCTTGCAATAAGCCAGGTAGTATTCATGTAGTGCCCCAATCAGCCTATCAGTCTCTGTCCACTCCTGCAAATATCCTGACAAAAGCATGTCCTTATCTAATCGCTGTGCCAACACACAAGCACTTGAAAACTCACCCTCCTGACAACTACCAGCACTCTCACTATGTAGTCACTGTCCATACACTTTTCGAATGCCTCAGGCATTAAGACACATAGTGCTACAGTGAAATGTGTGTAATGTATGCAGGCTCTTAACCCCCTGCAGACTACAGATTCACCCTGGCAATAAGCCAGGTAGTATTTATGTAGTGCCATAATCAGGCTGTCACTCTTTGTCCACTCCTGCAAGCATGCTTACGGAATCATATCCTTATCTATTGTCTGTGCCAACATACAAGCACTTATAAACTCTCCCTGCAGTCGATGACAAGCAGTGTAACTTTTCAGTCACTATCCATGCACTTGTAGAGTGACTCAGGCACTAAGACAAGCAGTGCTACAGTCAAATGTGCGCAATCTATGCAGGCCTCTAACCCCCAGCAGACTACTGATTCACCGTTGGAATATGCCAGGTAGTATTCATGCTGTGCCCCAATGAGACTGTCACTCTCTGCCCACTCCTGCAATCACCTTGACAGAAGCATGTCCTTATCTAATTTCTGTGCCAACACACAAGCACTTAAAAACTCGCCCTCCTTTCAACTACCAGCACTCTCACTATCTAATCACTGAGCATACACGTATAGAATGTCTCAGGCATTAAGACACATAGTGCTACTGTGAAATGTGCACAACCTATGCAGGCCTCTAACCCCCAGCAGACTACTGATTCACCCTTGGAATAAGCCAGGTAGTATTCATGCTGTGCCCCAATCAGAATGTCACTCTCTGCCCACTCTTGCAATTATCCTGACAGAAGCATGTCCTTATCTAATTTTTGTGCCAACAGATAAGCACTTAAAAACTCACCCTCCGGTCAACTAACAGCACTCTCACTATCTAGTTACTGTGCATACACCTATAGAATGCATTAGGCATTAAGACACATAGTGCTACTGTGAAATGTGTGCAATGTATGCATGCCCCTAACCCCCAGCAGACTACTAATTCACCCTTGCAATAAGCCAGGTAGTATTCATGTAGTGCCCCAATCAGCCTAACAGTCTATGTCCACTCCTGCAATAATCCTGACAGAAGCATGTGCTTATCTAATTTCTGTGCCAACAGATAAGCACTTAAAAACTCACCCTCCTGTCAACTACCAGCACTCTCACTATCTAGTCACTGTGCATACACCTATAGAATGTCCAGAAAACAAGCATATCAGCTACGATTCGCACCACAACTCAATCCACGGCTATGAGACGGACCAGCTTACAGCTGGTACGAAACGGAGCAACAAGCAGAGTGTGCGACACGAACACATCATGAATCCCATCGCGCAGGTCATACCAGTATTCTACATCTATGACTGGATCAGGAACTGACGCCGACGGCACAGGCGGTAAGTCAGACACCTACCACACAAACAAACGACACGTACACGCAAAATGGCACACACACACAGGGGATCCGCATCCTGGTCACTAACAACAACCCACCATAGGGGTTGCATGGCCAGCACCACTAACACCCCCACCCATAGGGCTTATGTTGCCCATCACCCCTGCCACCCCCACTCATAGGGCTTATGTTGCCCATCACCCCTGCCACCCCCAGCCTTAGGGCATATGTTGCCCATCACCACTGCCACCCCCACTCATAGGGGACCTGGTGCCCATCACTATTCACACCCACAGCCATAGGTGACCTGTTGGCTATCACCCCTGCCACCCCCACTCATAGGGGACCTGGTGCCCATCACTACTGCCACTCCCAGCCATAGGTGACCTGTTGCCCATCACCCCTGCCACCCCCACTCATAGGGCTTATGTTGCCCATCACCACTGCCGCCCCCACCCATAGGGGACCTGGTGCCCATCACTACTGCCACCCCTAGCCATAGTTGGCCTGTTGCCCATCACCCCTGCCACCCCCACTCATAGGGCTTATGTTGCCCATCGCCCCTGCCACCCCCACCCATAGGGGACCTGGTGCCCATCACTACTGCCACCCCCAGCCATAGGTGACCTGTTGCCCATCACCACTGCCACCCCCACTATTAGGGCTTATGTTGCCCATCACCACTGCCACCCCCACCCATAGGGGACCTGTCGCCTATCACCTCTGCCACCCCCACTCATAGGGGACTTGGTGCCCATCACTACTGCCAACCCCAGCCATAGGTGACCTGTTGTCCATCACCACTGCCACCCCCACTCATAGGGCTTATGTTGCCCATCACCACTGCCACCCCCACCCATAGGGGACCTGGTGCCCATCACTACTGCCACCCCACTCATAGAATGGGTGATGCGCCAAGGTGCCCACCCCTGGGACACTGCTGTTGGCAATGACAGGGCGGGAACCTCACGGCTCCTGCCCTGTCATTGCAAACTGCTTTGCTTCATTGATGCGAGAGCAGGGAAACCTGCTCTTGCTTCAATGAAGCAAAGCAGATTGCTCTTCCTCATGGGGAGCTGCATGTTAGCAGCTCCCCATGTGGAAAAGCAATGCGGCTCCTGTAGGATGAGGGGAGGGGGCGGGACCGTGGAGGCATTGGGGCTGCCCCCACAGTCCCCAACGTATCAGATGTGCCCTGGGGAAGGGGTCCAAGGGGAGAATAGTAATTAATGGTAGGAGCCTTTTTTTAATGGAAAAATAAGGAGCCACGTACCTAGCATGGCACTCAGCGCGGCCCATAGTGTGCATGCGAGGGGTAAGCGACTCCTAGCACGAAAAGCTATGCCAGCTCCCGAAGGTCGCGGGGAGCTGGCGGGACCGTGGGGGCATTGGGGCTGCCCCCACGGTCCCCAACGTATGAGATCGGCCCCAGGGGTTGGGGTCCCCGAGGCGAATAGTAATTATTGGTAGGAGCCGTTTATTTTTTCATGGAAAAATAAGTTGTGTACCTAGAGCGGCGCTCAGCTCGGCCGCTAGCATGCACGCGAGGGCTACGCGACTCCAAGCGCGAAAAGCTATGCCAGCTCCCGAAGGTCGCAGGGAGCCAGCAGGACCGTGGGGGCATTGGGGCTCAACCCACGGTACCCAATGTATGAGATAGGCCCCGGGGGATGGGGTCCCTGGGGCGAATAGAAGTTAATAGTAGGAGCCGTTTTTTTTAACGGAAAAATAAGGAGTTGCGTATCAAGCGCGGCCCCCTAGTGTGCACGTGAGGGGTACGTGACTCCAATTTGCGCTGGGTGCGTGACTCCAAGCAAAAATATTAAAAAGTTTTTAATAAAAACCTAGGTTATATATTAGGATATTGGGGGGCTCTAAAAATAGCCCTTGTGTTTATTGGGAGATTTTTGTAGCTACATGTAAGTGCCAATGCAGAGTCTTAAGTTGTTGAGAACGACTCTGTTTCCCTTATCTATGAAATGTACACCATCAGTCGTGTAGATTGTTTCTAGCTTTCTCAATTTGTGGACAAAATTGATTGGACCTGTTCCATTTCTGTCTTTGGCATATGTTAGAGTACACAAAGGCAGTTTGGGGAAAATGCAACATCAATTCTGCAAATGTGTCCTTCTTTAGCATTTCCAGAGCTAACCCAGTCAATGTGCCTAGGTCATTGCCACCACAGTGCACAATCATGAGGTCAGGTGGTTGGAGATGCATAAAGGATTTAACCAATGGCATCAATTGGTGCCACTTTAATCGTCTCTGCCCAATCCATGTAATGTCTACATTTTGCAAAGCTAGGTCTTTGTCAATACCTCTGCTCTCAGCATACCATTTGCACCAGAAAATATAGCTGTGTCCAATAATCCACACAGAAACCATCTTAAAGGGATTTCTGTAGGTAATCAGAAAATGTCTGCAGCTGAGGTAGGCAGGTGGAAGAATAAAATCTATCTAAAATGGTGGAGAAGATACTGTTTTTAAGAAAGTAGAGATTTGATTGGCTGTTTCACAACACTCCACATTGAAAAATAGGGTGCATTTCACTTGGTTTAGAAAGCATGTTTCTTATTGGTTATTAACAAATGTTGGAAAAGTACAGCAGAGAGGATAAGGGCAAGCATTGCAAAGCCAACCACACCTGCTCTTGTCATTTGTAACATTGTGTGGTGAACTTGTGACCTGGTAGGTAAGTTGAATGTTGCATGACCTGTTGCTATGGAAACTGACCTTACGGACAAGGGGTGACGATATCAGTTGAAAAGTATTATTCTCTGTGACCAATGGAAAATCGTTTTTCAATTTGAAAAATACTGGGAAGCAATGCCATTTGTTGTTTATGTCTATATGTATGGAAAAATAGAGGGAACATTTGCCAATACTGGTTCACCCTTGCAGAGTGTGTTGATCTACATTCTCTGTGTGAAAAAGAACATCCTGAGTGAGTATGTGAGTATGTGAGATTTTTCATTCAACAGATTCATTTAAAGGTGAGTTACATATTTTTGAGGTTAATTTAAAAAAAAATTGACATTTTTATGAAAATGTGTTGTTTGAAATATATTATAAAATGCACAGATGTATATTGGGTTATTTTTTTTAAATATTTTTTTTTATACCACAGTAAAGTACATTACGGTTTTCCAAAAATTCATGAGTTCATATGGTCACTAAAAGCACCCCAAATGCCTAAACCAATCTTACATTTCTTAACCCCTTTTACAGAGTAGAAACTCAATTCTAAATGAAATAAATTATACATTTTTGCCCGCCACCGTTCAAACAGAGGAGGTTCAAATTGTAGCCACTCAGCAGTAGTACACAGCCGAGCGACCGTCATAGCAATAAAAATCAAATATTGGTGTTTATACAAAGGAGTACCCTTATCAAGTTCAGGCCCAATTCCCAAAAGCATAATGGCAGGGGTGATACACATCGGAATCTCAATTATCCTAGACATGAAATTCTCAATACCCAAAATATACCTTGATAGTTTAGAACAACTGAAAAAGACATGAAGACTGTCCGCAGTATCCACCCCACACACCGAAAACATTTGCCATCATACCCTCCCCCCGACTTGAACATACGTGCTGGCGTAAAATACATATTAAAAACAGTTTTGAAAAATTGCACTTTCAGATTGGCGGAAAGTAAAGCTTCCTTAGATCTTATGATGGCATCCTCTATACATAAATTGTCTACCCCCAATATCATAGACCATTTGGAATTATGTTTTTCTAAGTTGTCTACTCTATAAGATAATAATATCTTATATAATACCCCAATCTTCTCCTGTCGCCTAACAGCCTCAACAACTAAATTAGGTGCGACTAAAACATTTTTCTGACTTTTGAAATCTCGAATTGGAAGAAATTTAAAAAATTGAAATTTTGACAAATTATTCTGTCTACCTAATTCTTCATAGGACATAAGGGGTCTGCCAGTAACAAAAAAATCCCCTAATTGAAGAATACCTTTCCTCCTCCAACCAAGTGCTACACTATCCCAAAAAATTGGGGGAAGAATTTTCACAGCATTCGTGGGGGTATATTGAGATAGTCTCTCCAATAAACATAATTTACGTATTCTCTTCCATACTTTAAAAGCAGATTCCAATACTTTAAACCTAATCCGCTTAAAATAGCTGCCATCAATTTCTTTGAACAAACATTGTCGTGCCTCTGGCCCTAATAGAATCTGAAAAATCGAAGGGGGATCTGCGCTATTGACTATATCCTCCCCCGTCAATAAAACCCTGCATCTTTAACAAAAAACATGCGTAAAAATACAAAGCAAAGTCAGGAATGGCTAGATCCCCACGTTCAGTTGGTAACGTCATAAATCTGGTAGCTCGTCTGGGTTTTCCGGGGGCCCAGAGAAATTTAGCACACATAGATTGTAGGTGTTGAAATTGGGCCCCTGACACTTCCAAAGGTAATGACCTAAATAAATATAATGCCTTTAGCAAAAATTCCTTTTAATGATGTTGCATATGCCTATTAGCGTAAATTGTAATCGAGCCCACCTATCTAGTGATTCCTTAATATTACATAACAACACAGTCCAGTTAGCATCAACTACTTCAAGCATCAATGACCTTATTTTAATACCCAAATATGTCACTTCTTTTAGAACTCTATCATCATCCAATGCAAAATTATCAGTGCACAACATTTGAGTTTGGTTGACATTCAATGAGTAACCTAATACCTGGCCAAAAAGTGTTGCTAACCGCTCAATCTCTTGAAGTGCAGAGTATGGAGCGACCGAAGTCACCGCAATGTCATCAGCGTAGGCAAACACTGAATATGGAATATTTTGTACAACAAAGGGCTGGATCACCGAAATGTGCGCAATGTATGCAGGCCTGTAACCCTCAGCAGACTACTGATTCACCCTTGCAATAAGCCAGGTAGTATTCATGTAGTGCCCCAATCAGCCTATCAGTCTCTGTCCCATCCTGCAATTATCCTGACAGAGGAATGTCCTTATCTAATAACTGTGCCAATACACAATCACTTAAAAACTCACCCTTCTGAAAACTACCAGCACTCTCACTATCTAGTCACTGTCTATATACCTGTAGAATGCCTCAGGCATTAAGAGACGTAGTGCTACAGTGAAATGTGTGCAATATATGCAGGCTTTTAACCCCCTGCAGACTACTGATTCATTCTTGCAATAAGCCAGGTAGAATTCATGCAGTGCCCCAATCAGACTGGCACTCTCTGCCCACTCCTGCAATAATGCTGATAGAAACATGTTCTTATCTAATTTATGTGCCAACACACAAGCACTTAAAAACTCACCCTCCTGTCACTTACCACCACTCTTACTATCTAGTCACTGTGCATATACCTATAGAATGCTTCAGGCGTTAAGACACACTGTGTACAGTGAAATATGTGCAATGTATGCAGGCCTGTAACTCCCAGCAGACTACTGATTCATCCTTGCAATAAGCCAGGTAGTACTCATACAGTGCCCCAATCAGCCTATCAGTCTCTGTCCACTCCTGCAAATATCCCGACAGAAGCATGCCCTTATCTAATCGCTGTGCCAACACACAAGCACTTAATAACTCACCCTCCTGACAACTACCAGCGCTCTCGCTATCTAGTCACTGTCCATATACCTGCAGAATGCCTCAGGCATTAAGACACATAGTGCTACAGTGAAATGTGTGTAATTTATGCAGGCTCGTAACCCCCTGCAGACTACAGATTCACCCTTGCAATAAGCCAGCTAGTATTTATGTAGTGCTCCAATCAGGCTGTCACTCTTTGTCGACTCCTGCAATCATGCTTATAGAATCATATCCTTATCTAATGTCTGTGCCAACATACAAGCACTTATAAACTCTCCCTGCAATCAATGACAAGCAGTGTAACATTTCAGTCTCTATCCATGCACTTGTAGAGTGACTCAGGCATTAAGACAAGCAGTGCTACAGTCAAATGTGTGCAATCTATGCAGGCCTCTAACCCCCAGCAGACTACTGATTCACCCTTGGAATTAGCCAGGTAGTATTCATGCTGTGCCCCAATCAGACTGTCACTGTCTGCCCACTTCTGCAATAGTCTTGACAGAAGCATGTCCTTATCTAATTTATGTGCCAACACACAAGCACTTAAAAACTCACCCTCCAGTCAACTACCAGCATTCTCACTATCTGGTCACTGTGCATACACCTATAGAATGTCTCAGGCAATAAGACACATGGTGCTACTGTGAAATGTTCACAATGTATGCAGGGCTGTAACCCCAGCAGACTACTGATTCACCCTTGTAATAAGCCAGGTAGTATTCATGTAGTGCCCCAATCAGCCTATCAGTCTCTGTCCACTCCTGCAAATATCCTGACAAAAGCATGTCCTTATCTAATCGCTGTGCCAACACACAAGCACTTGAAAACTCACCCTCCTGACAACTACCAGCACTCTCACTATGTAGTCACTGTCCATATACTTTTCGAATGCCTCAGGCATTAAGACACATAGTGCTACAGTGAAATGTGTGTAATGTATGCAGGCTCTTAACCCCCTGCAGACTACAGATTCACCCTGGCAATAAGCCAGGTAGTATTTATGTAGTGCCCTAATCAGGCTGTCACTCTTTGTCCACTCCTGCAAGCATGCTTACGGAATCATATCCTTATCTATTGTCTGTGCCAACATACAAGCACTTATAAACTCTCCCTGCAGTCGATGACAAGCAGTGTAACTTTTCAGTCACTATCCATGCACTTGTAGAGTGACTCAGGCACTAAGACAAGCAGTGCTACAGTCAAATGTGCGCAATCTATGCAGGCCTCTAACCCCCAGCAGACTACTGATTCACCGTTGGAATATGCCAGGTAGTATTCATGCTGTGCCCCAATGAGACTGTCACTCTCTGCCCACTCCTGCAATCACCTTGACAGAAGCATGTCCTTATCTAATTTCTGTGCCAACACACAAGCACTTAGAAACTCGCCCTCCTTTCAACTACCAGCACTCTCACTATCTAATCACTGAGCATACACGTATAGAATGTCTCAGGCATTAAGACACATAGTGCTACTGTGAAATGTGCACAACCTATGCAGGCCTCTAACCCCCAGCAGACTACTGATTCACCCTTGGAATAAGCCAGGTAGTATTCATGCTGTGCCCCAATCAGAATGTCACTCTCTGCCCACTCCTGCAATTATCCTGACAGAAGCATGTCCTTATCTAATTTTTGTGCCAACAGATAAGCACTTAAAAACTCACCCTCCGGTCAACTAACAGCACTCTCACTATCTAGTTACTGTGCATACACCTATAGAATGCATTAGGCATTAAGACACATAGTGCTACTGTGAAATGTGTGCAATGTATGCATGCCCCTAACCCCCAGCAGACTACTAATTCACCCTTGCAATAAGCCAGGTAGTATTCATGTAGTGCCCCAATCAGCCTAACAGTCTATGTCCACTCCTGCAATAATCCTGACAGAAGCATGTGCTTATCTAATTTCTGTGCCAACAGATAAGCACTTAAAAACTCACCCTCCTGTCAACTACCAGCACTCTCACTATCTAGTCACTGTGCATACACCTATAGAATGTCCAGAAAACAAGCATATCAGCTACGATTCGCACCACAACTCAATCCACGGCTATGAGACGGACCAGCTTACAGCTGGTACGAAACGGAGCAACAAGCAGAGTGTGCGACACGAACACATCATGAATCCCATCGCGCAGGTCATACCAGTATTCTACATCTATGACTGGATCAGGAACTGACGCCGACGGCACAGGCGGTAAGTCAGACACCTACCACACAAACAAACGACACGTACACGCAAAATGGCACACACACACAGGGGATCCGCATCCTGGTCACTAACAACAACCCACCATAGGGGTTGCATGGCCAGCACCACTAACACCCCCACCCATAGGGCTTATGTTGCCCATCACCCCTGCCACCCCCACTCATAGGGCTTATGTTGCCCATCACCCCTGCCACCCCCAGCCTTAGGGCATATGTTGCCCATCACCACTGCCACCCCCACTCATAGGGGACCTGGTGCCCATCACTACTGCCACTCCCAGCCATAGGTGACCTGTTGCCCATCACCCCTGCCACCCCCACTCATAGGGCTTATGTTGCCCATCACCACTGCCGCCCCCACCCATAGGGGACCTGGTGCCCATCACTACTGCCACCCCTAGCCATAGTTGGCCTGTTGCCCATCACCCCTGCCACCCCCACTCATAGGGCTTATGTTACCCATCGCCCCTGCCACCCCCACCCATAGGGGACCTGGTGCCCATCACTACTGCCACCCCCAGCCATAGGTGACCTGTTGCCCATCACCACTGCCACCCCCACTATTAGGGCTTATGTTGCCCATCACCACTGCCACCCCCACCCATAGGGGACCTGTCGCCTATCACCTCTGCCACCCCCACTCATAGGGGACTTGGTGCCCATCACTACTGCCAACCCCAGCCATAGGTGACCTGTTGTCCATCACCACTGCCACCCCCACTCATAGGGCTTATGTTGCCCATCACCACTGCCACCCCCACCCATAGGGGACCTGGTGCCCATCACTACTGCCACCCCACTCATAGAATGGGTGATGCGCCACACATCCATCATACTACAATATTAGGTATGTCAGCAAAATACATCCCCCTAGCACCATGACAACAGTGTGTAGTCTGTGACAAATGCCCACAACAGTGATTATGACTTCAAACATACAATGTAACTAACAAATGAGTGTGCCCTACACAAGGCAAGCATCACTATAGCACTGTGTCAATGTAAAAAGCACACCCCCTTACTGTGTGGAACATAAGTTAAGTGTGTACTTCCAAACTGCAGGAGATGTTGAGGTCTAAACCCCCCCCTCATCACAGTGACCAAAAGGTGTCATCATAGTCAAAGCTGCAAATAACAAACAGCATGTATGATCCCTGCTCCCAACACATTAAACACTTCTGGGGCGAAGTAGTGGTTGTGTCCCATTCCCACAGAGATGTGGTGAGGATAACAGTGCTGTGAAAACATAACACACTCTCGGCCATGTGCAGATAGGCACCACACATGGGGGCCATACATTGTACAATGACACAAGAGCAGAGGTGACCATCACAAAGCATACACACATCTCAAAAATAGACACACTAATCAAAACAACCTGTGTAGACTGTAGGTGTCAGCTCACAAACTCCCATTCCATGCCAACAATGGCATCTAACAACCAGGATGAATGTGCACAATGATGTGATATGACTCACAGGGACAGCAGGGAAAATCACAGAAACAGCATCCAGACAATGGCCCACAACAGCAATACCAATGCACTGATGCAGATGCACAATCACAAACAGGCAACCTCACACTGCACATCTGACACATGTGTGTGTTTGTCTCAGTATCCCAAGGCAACTACACAACAGGTGAGGGGGCTGAACCACAGTGACACAGATGTGGACACAGTGTCATACAAAAGTAAACCATCATTGGGACACCCTTAGTGGGCAATCAGGCATTGTGAGATGAGAGGGAGCACAACAGACACATGTGACACAAGCTGGAATGAACACCAACTGACACAGCAAGAGACTGACACACAACAGCACTACCCCCGGTGACTGGACATTGGGGTGACACAAGCATGCATGACACCTCCACTGTGATGACAAAGGAAAATGTCGAACAAACTGGGAAACCCAGACCTGTGTCCTGTTCCACAAATGTACATCACACATACACAAACACAAATCACTCAGCATTGCCCCTCATCCATGGACAAACGGGAGCTAGGGGACCATCCATGCAAACATTTACATCAGTCCGCCCTTAACACCACACACCCTGAACTGCAACAATGTGCATCTGTGAAGCCCACATGGACAGGTGACATTGCACATGCACCCATGACAAACACAGGAATGTTGGGAGGAACTAAGGTGCACAGACTCATCACACAAGGACAGTTTACAACCCTGGGGAATAACAAATATACTGCACAGTATGCGGTACATGGCCATGACATCAAAGCTCACATAACCTTCAGAATACCTGCCACAGTCCCAGGACAATGCAGAAGCCAAGGAGAACCACATGGCACACATGCTGACACCTGCCAACATTGCAGCCATGAACCCGACAAGTGGGAGCAGTCACACACACATACACATGTCTCAATCACTGAAAGGTACCACCTAGGGACAACTACATGATATTGCAAATAAACAAGTGCCTTGGGGAACCCTGACTGTGTCCCATCTGTGCCTGACAACACCATCACCACTCAGAACTGACAAATCCCAATGATGATACACCAATCAACAGTAGTGAGTCATGCACTCACACTTCTGGTAGCCCATGGCAAAGAGTGTGATGAACACAGTACCACTCAGCAAGCATCAACAACAGGAACCTATCAAGGGAACACTGCCTGTGTATGAAAAGGGATGTGGACACACACACATGCTCATACAACACACCCCATGGGCCCATGCTATGTCACGGGACAACACACTTACTTGAGGGTACCCAACTCCTGTGGAAGCCCAGCTGTGCCAAACATATTCACAGCACGTCTCACTCATGTCAGCAGAACACTTGGTCAGTCAGCCATCAGTTACAACACAATGAAGACTCTGGTCACAACAGCCTGGATACTGGAGTCTCCCCTAAGTCATCTGCACATACTCAAAACATATGTCTAGCAAGTTGCACAGAGGACCCAGTTGCTCCTATACCAATGATGCCCACACCTGTAGGTCCAGTGGTGATGTGCACAAAGTCTGTGAAATAGACAAATTGGACAATGGGAAGCACATCATATGTGCATGGGTGCAAGCCAGAGATGTGACCATGCAAATGAAATGTTCACAGAGATGTCCACAAATAGTTGATCATGACACACCCAGGTAGCTGCAAAGGATGCCATGGATACCCACCAGAATAGGATACATATCTCATGGACCACATGGAGTACCTCACATCAACACATCAGTATTCAACATTAGAAACCAAGCATTACCAAGCAAGGGCATGTTAAACATCATCAACATAATGTACAGCTAAATCAAGTTCACAGGGATAAAGAAAAAAGCTTTATTCAGCATGTTAAAAGTTAAACATCCGTTTTAAACAAAAGGCCAATGGCCAGTTCATGTCCAAATGCCAAGGAGTGAACAATAGTGACAACTGCCACATGTTGCTTGCCTGCACTGCTAAGGACCGGGGTCATCCCCTCGTAGGGGCACACATGGGTGCACGCCAGGCACCGCAGGGACAGGATCAGGGCGCAGCAGAAGGAGGCAGTGAAGAGGTGGTGGATGCAGGCGTGACACTTGCAACTGCAGTGGAGCTGACTGAAGTGGTGGGTGCAGTCACAACTGTGGGGCATAAGTCAGATGGGGTGGGTGCCGGCACAACTCCAGTGGGCAGGTCAGATAGAGTGGATTGGGTCCCCATTGCAGTGCCCAAGTCAGACGGGGTGGTCGTGGACTCCACTGCAGTGCCTACATCCATGGGAGCGAAATGGGGTGCAGGTGAGGTCGGCAGGACAGGGGGGGACACGGTCCCCACATCAGTGGCACTGACAGTCTGACCAGGTGCGGAGGAGCAAGTGGTGGGGGGATGGCCTTAGCATTTTGGGGATGGTGTATCTGTGGGTGGAGGAACCTGGGGCAGGGAGTGGCAGGGAAACCTCTGGAGTGATGGCCTGGGGGATGGAGGACGGAGACTTTGCTTTGGAGCTGCGTGGCGGCAGGGGGTCTTGCTCTTCCGGCTCTGGGGGGACTTGCGGGTGGGGGTTTCAGTCTGACTGCGCCTGGGGGAGGGTGTCCGGGTGTGATGGGCACTCTCCTCTGTGTGTGGGGACTTCCTCTTCCCCTTGTAATCAGGATCTGCTGGGTCGGTGGGGAAGAGGCCAAGGTCACAGAGGAAGAGCTTCTGGGGAGATGGGTTTGCAGGTGAGGCTAGGGAAGGGGGCTGGGAGGGAGAGCTTTCGGAGGACTGCGGAGGGGTTGTGGATGACTGTGTGTGTGTCTGCAAACCAGCCCCTGTGAGTGTGGTATAAGTCTCCTGCGCTTGCTTGTGTGCACGTCTAGACCTTGGTTTGGGTGTTTGTGTGCTGCCTGTGTCTGTGGCTCTGTGAGAATGTGCAGGTGTTTGTGTGCTTGTGTGCTTGGGACAGGTGGTTGCTAGGAATCGTGGGTGGTGCAGGGGTAGGAGGGGTGCGGGACTGTTGGAGGAGGGACACTGCTGCCGTCAGGGAGGAGGCCATGGACTGATTGGTCCTCTGTAGGGCAGACATACCCGATGAAATGCCCTCCATGAATGACACCAGTTGTGTCAACAGACTTGTGTGTGCATGGAGGACCTTCAGTATCGACGTCTGCCCTACATAGATCTGTCTAAGTAAGTCCACAGACTCCTCACTGAGGGCAGCAGGGGACACAGGGGCAGGGGGTGCGGTGCCTGGCACAAAGGAGACATGCTCACAAACAAGGGAGCCTACAGGGACCTCTGGGATGGGAGCCGATGGGAGGGTGGTGATGGTGGTGATGGTGGTGGTGGCGGGAACAGCCTCACTAGCTCGGGTTTGGTGGCTGCAGACACCCGCCTCCACAAGGGAGTCATCCTCAGAGCTGCTGTGGCCCTCAGCTGGGGGTGATGGTGCTGACGACTCCTCTGTGTGGCACCACTCGCCCTCCGTGCCACTGGGTCCCACCGACTCCTCTCCTTCTGTCCCTGTCAGGCTCTGTGGCTCCTCCTGGTCCATGGAGATGTCCCCTCCTGTGGCAATGGATGTATATGGATAGTAAGAGAACAACATCAGTCACCTGCACCAACTGCACACACCACAGTGAGTACATCACATCACAAGGCAAGCTCTGGCATCATCCGCTGAACACAGCTCAAAGTGCCAACACTGTTTATAATAAGCCAATTGTCATTCTCAACATCAAGCACACATATCCCTCCTTGACTTGCACACATATGTCTGTTGCATGTTGGATACTAATACCCCAATATGCTGACATGCACCACCCACACATTATTTGGACATGCAAGTGAACATGTAGGCGTATGTCACTATACATATAGCACATCTCTTGCTACTGACTCAGTACAGGTGTCCGGATGAAGGGATGGGCAGAGACTCATTTCACATGTTTGTGATGCATGCCAGCAACACACACTATGATGTTCTCATGTCCTTATGGGCAATGCCGCAATGGGGTGCATGGTGCACACTTGAGCACAATGCAGGATCACTCATAGCAAGTTAAATGCCATGGCACTGGGATGCCCTGAAAGTCAGTCAACACTGTCTCCTGTCACAGGGGCAGGGCATCCAGACAACAACAATATGCACTGACTCACAATCCTAGCTCAGGGGTAAAGCTAACTCTGCAGATGACCGGCGCACTTGCCCATCCCCTGCAAACAACATATACAGGACCCAGAAGACAATGCATCATGCAAATCAGACATATTAGTCTCTGCAAACACAACTCCCTGTACATTAACTCATCACAGTCTGCCATGCATGTAACCCAGCTGCATGAAGGACACAGTTGCATACACCATTGTGCGCTGTCAGATGATCACACACCTATATGTCACACAGGTCTTGTCTCTCACAGTCACATCTCAGATGTCCTGCTGACCCTCTGAATCATGGACACCCCAGTTGTACGTAACAACAAGCCACACCCTAATGACACAGAGGCAGACACCTGAGGGCACATGTCACTAAGCACAACCTGTAATTTAATACACAGGAGTGGGATTACAGAGTGTTTCTAAATGCCCTTGAGGAGGCATGACTGCCAAGGTCTCCATGAAACAGTGTTTGGCCCTGGACAGTAGTCAGGTGGCTAAGCAAGTGTGACATACTTTATATACCTACTCCTGAGGCCCCAAAATTAGAGTCCCCTGCTGCATGGGTTTGTTTGGAATACACCAGCCACATGTGGCGAGTCAGATCAGCAATTGAAACACATCTCAAGGGCACACACACAGATCACGTGTCAGATCTCAGGCATTGGGCAAACAATTGACCCACCCATGAAACACACAACAGAGTCACGGGAACAGATGCTGTCCGGTAGATGTAGCATAGCTGAATGCAGGGACACAGTGCCCTAGACACACAAGCAACAAACTGTAGGGGCCACACCTGTGGAACAGATGAGGAGGATGCATCACACAATTGAGGGACCTGAGTATTGGACTACAAGACTTACGTAATGTGGGAGTGTGACCAGGCCAAAAGACTGCAATTAGCATGTCAGATATAGTACACAGATTAGGCATGGACTTACCCCCTTCCTACTGCTGTCTGGCCTTCAGCTCCCTATCCAGGTCCGGGAAGACCCCTGCCAGTATCCGGAGCATGTGGGGGGTCAGGGTCCGGTGTCCGCCCCTCCTGCGCAGAGGTGACAGCTTCAGCTGGACTCTAGCTATCCTCCGGGTCCAGCCCTGAAGGTCCTGCCACCTCTTCTGGCAGTTGCGGATCGGGCGCTTGTAGACCCCTACCGAACCAACAGCCTGGGCGATGTCAGCCATATCTCCTGCTTCTGGTGGGCATCAACCGGTGAGGATGACAAAGTTAAAAGTACATTAACACACATGCCCCAGATTTGTGCTGCACACATTTGGATATACATGTCATCATCACAAAGGTTTAATGAGTTACACAGGTAGTGCAACCATGGGGAAGGACAAATCACCTGCATGTCTGACATATTAAAAATGCCTGGATAGTTTAAGCTTGCACTAATGCACTTTAACAGCAGGACACCTGTTCATGACATGTACCTACACACTTTGGGGGATGAAAGTTGTCAGTGAGAATGCTTGCCACTGGTGTACACACTGCTAGTACTGCTAGTCAGACAATATGCATATTTAGGAAGGCAGTGGACTGCACCCTCACCAGCTCCCCTGGTTTCTCATAGAGCTTGCTGTACTGTGGAAGGATCCCGTCCATCAGGGCCTAGTTCTCTTCCTCAGTGAAGGCTGGGGCCCTCTCCAGAGTATGTGCCATAGCAGGAGCCAGAGGATGCAGAGACAGCAGCACTGGTAGCAGGGATGTGGTCCAGTAGCATGTAGTGCAGGCAAGTGAGCTCCCAGGGTTCCAGCCAGCCTTATATCTGTGCTGCAGAGACAGAATCTGTGCCATGTGTCCAAGTGATAGGTCCAACACGGTTGCATTCTATGAATCTGGCCAATCCATGGAATTCTACGACTCGTACCCGCCTTCCGCATCGTTCAAATCTTCACCTTCATGAAACACTTGAAATTGCAACGTTGTAGGCATCCCACTGAATTTCCAGTGGACAACTCGTACAAGTTTTGAATCCGCATCCGTCTCCATGACAGTCCAGAGCCAATGGGAGCGCCCGGCTCGGTCAACTGACTGTACAACGCGTATTTTGAAAATACACATGCTCCCGTCTCCATACGATTCAATGACCAAGGTGTACGCCTGTCGCGGACCATGCCTGCCCGACGCGTATGCATGATTGTCACCCGCGTTGGACCTCTTTGCATTCAATGGCAAAGCGTACGCACGGCTCGGTCATGAACCGTGCAATGCGTACGCATAGTGACCCGCGTCGGACCTCATTGAATTCAATGGCAAAGCATACGCACGGCTCGGTCATGAACCGTGCAATGCGTATGCATTGTCACCCGTGTCGGACCTCATTGCATTCAATGGTAAAGCGCACGCACGGCTCGGTCATGAACCGTGCAATGCGTACTCATTGTAACCCGCATCGGACCTCATTGGTGTGACTATTCTACGGATTCAACACACAATTACTTGCCAGGGACACCGGTGCACACCTACCACACCAAAGCATTGGCCACACAGTGTCCCATGGCATGTAAGGCTGCATTCCCTGGGTGTTTAGGGGGGCCACATTTGGTTTGTTGGGTGGCACTTTTGTGCAGCCACTCCCAGGCTGTGCACGTGTACATGGGGGCATAATCATTTGTGTGTCGTGCACATTACCACTGTGATGTGCAATTGTACAGTAATGGGCATGAGTCACGGACACAGTTTCATGTTGGATATGTTTGGGGCATGTCACAGACACCCTGAGTACAGGGGGTGATGGCAGGTATGTCACAGTCTGTGTGCATGTTGTGTCTCAGATGTGTCTGATCAAATGTGCCCAATGGGTGACAGTCTCCACATCCATGTGGTATATGCATCAACCTTGATGGTGTGTGTGTGTGTGTCTAAGAGACGTATATGTAAGGCCTGCAGGAACAACAGTGGCCACTACCTGTGGGATTTACGCTTGCCTTGTGGTGTGTACGTGATACTCTATGTCCATGCCAGTGTCAATGTGGCAATACAGGGACCTTGGGTTTCTGCATGGCAAAGATCTGTGATGCCTGGGGGACATCAGGCCTCACTTGTCACTGTGGTGTGTGTTTGTAACGTCACAGCAGAACATAGGTTGGGTGACACAGCCAGATGATTGGCCATTGCACTACATTGGACTCATGTGGACATGTGGAATTGAGATGTGAGGTGATGGTCATGTAGGTGACATATGTGTCCATGCCCAACAGCACACACCTCAGTACATTGTGTAATGTCATGATCTATCATGTGATATTGAGCCTGGTCATGACCACATGGGTGGATGAAGTGACAATCTTCCTTTGTGAATCTCTGTACTGCAGGGCACCAGCTGTCCATAGACCATTCCCAGACCTTGCGACCATGCAGGAATGCGAGTGCATCCGACGGTACCACTTCACCAGACCACTGATTGAGGTGTTGGTGGAGCAGTTGGTGCCACATCTGCTACCTGGCCGGACATACCCTACAGCACTGACCCCAGAGGTGAAGGTGATGGCAGTCCTGCATTTCTTTGCTACTGGTACCTTCCAGTGCACTGTGGCTACTGCTGGTGGTATGTCGCAAACAATGTTTAGTCGGGTGCTACGCGATGTCTTGGAGGGGATGTTGCATTTCCTAGACCTGTACATCAAGTTCCCTAGCCCAGCCGAACTCCCTGAAATAAAGGATGCCTTTTATACACTGGGGAAGATGCCGAACATCATCGGATCTATTGATGGGACACATGTGGCCCTGATACCACCACAGGCACATGAGCAGGCATTCCGGAACAGGAAGCACTACCACTCCATCAATGATCTGGTGGTATGTCTTGCTGACATGTCTATCACACATGTGTGTGCATGGTTCCCTGGTTCGACGCACGATGCCTACATAATGAGGAGTAGTCGCAATGCAACGCTGATGTCACAGATGCCAGCTCAGCATGCATGGCTTGTCGGTGTGTACTGACTGTTTCTCATTGTGTGTGTTTGTCAATGTTGTATTCCGCACTGCTACAAAACTCAGCTACTTGTTCATTTTTGAGTGTGTAGGTGACTCCGGATACCCCAACATGCCGTGGTTGCTGACACCCCTACGGAACCCTGTGACATCAGCCGAGATGCACTACAATGAGGCACATGGTAGGAGCAGGAGGGTGATTGAGCAGACATTAGGCCTCCTGAAAAGCCGCTTTTGATGCCTGGACAAGACCGGAGGGGCCCTCCCATATGAGCCTGCAAGGGTGTGCAAAATAATCCTTGTATGCTGCATGCTACACAACATGGCAGTGCGGAAGGAGGTGCCTCTCATCCAGGATGACGATGACCAACCTCCGGCACCTGTGGAGGATCCCGGTCTGGGCCAAGATGCCAGTGATGATGAGGATGAGGGTGACGTCCGCTCACAGCTCATCAACAACTTCTTCACCTGAATGTGAGTTTCCAGGGTTATTATGTCAATGTATGGAGGTAGCCTGGAATGTGTTGTGGCTGCTCTGTTGCTGTCTGACTGTGTGTCTGTGTGCCACTTGACTGGATGCGTGCAGTGATGTGTCCATTAAGGTGGTGTGTCCTCCACAATAGGGTAGTACTGCTAACTTGCTTTTGTGGAGGTTTCTTGTGACATTGTTTGAGCATGTGTATTGCATTTCTCTCCTGTTCTGCTGTGCTTTTGACTGTGTCTTGTGTCTGTCCTTCCCAGGGTACTTTGCCTGTTGCTTGGTCAACACTGACCCCCAACACCCAGAATCCAACACCAGTGTGGAAGTTATCAATTCCCATCAACTGATGTACCACACATCCCTGGACTTCAAATCTCCAACACTTTGTGAGCGTGTGTCCACTGTTATGTAGAATTACCTTGCATTTATTGTGGAATAAACATGTTGCTGATGTGTAATGAACCTGTGCTACGCTTTGTTATGTGCGTTGTCTGTCTTCCCACATCCGACTGACATCTGCTTACCTCACCTGTGGACTTGTTACCACTGACTGGGGTTGGTGTTGTGTCTGTGCATGCCAATGTGTTTCAGGTCAACATCATTGTGTGGGATGAGTAACATGGCCATGGTGAGTATGTGTTGTAGTACCATAGTGGTGTGTCTCCCTCAAAAGTGTCACATCACCATGACTCACCTTACGTTGGTCACATTGTTGCAGTATTTGGCATGCACTGTGTTGTGTAGCAGATCGACATCTCCATGACCCATGACAAGTTGGAATCACAACAGAGGGAAGTATGGAGTACTGGTGAGTTTATTTTCAAACATGTGTGAGGAAAGTGCACAGGATGGTGGGTGCTGTACATTGGTTTTGGAATCCAAAGTTCACATTAGAGTTGGAAGTGCTGGTAGATGAAATGTCCAGAGTAAAGTCCACAGTCATCTGCTACATTGGCCCAACATGAACCCTCCATGTCATGTGGGCGAGTTGTGTGCAATTGGACAAGGTGAACGGGTTGTGCACAAAGAACATTGTCCAGAACAGGTTTAAAGGCCCTGGGGGATGTGCTGGGACATCTGCCTCTCACATGTCCTTCTTCGGATGACCCCTCTTCTTCCTGGGGGGAGGATCCTCAGGTGCAGGCCTCTGCGGTGCAGGGGACTCTCCGCCAGAGTCCTCCTCCCTCCCTGTGGTGCTGGCAGATGGTGTTGCAACAGATGTTGTGGCCACACAGGGAGGTGTGGACAGGTTTGTGTTGATCTGGCGGAGGCATTGGAGTATGTCCCGATGCACCGCAGTAAGGGCATCCCACTTGGCCTCCATGCGGGCATGGTGGGCAGCCTGCCCCTGTTGCATGTCCTTGAGGATCCACACTACCTGGCCAAATCCTCCGGTGCTATCCTGGTACGCATCTATGATGCATGCCAGGTGGGAGTCATCATGCAGTCCAGACCCCTCTGCAAGGCGTGTCCTCTGCCCCCCACCCCTCCCAGCACCCCTATCCACACGGGCAGGACCAGTGGCGGGGCGCACAGGTGACACTGGGACCCCTTGGGTGGTGTTGCTGGTGGTGTTTGCTGTAGCTTCCAGGGGGTCCTGTGTCCCTGTTCTGTGGGTGTTCAGTGGCCTTGGTCTGTCCGTGTTGGCAGGGGTGCCCTGTCGGTTTCCAGATGCTGGAGGCATGGGTACAGTGGGTGCAAATGTTGATGCTGCTGGTGCTGCATGATGACTCACAGCGGAGGGGCCAGGTTGGTCGCCGTCATCCGAAGAGGACAGACAGAGTCAAACCGGAGAGCTCAGTATCCGCCAGAGTCTGGGCCTGGGAATCCTCTTCATTTTGGTGCTGGGTGCCCAGCACCACCTGTGTTTGGAAGAGACACACGATGTGAGTTATGTTTCTACATGCATCGATGGTTCACAAACATGACATTTTCTACTTTACGAACAGATGCCTGCCTGTACACTGCTTTTTCCCAGCTTGTCACGGACAGAGTTTGATATTGTTGTTGCCCACTTCCCAGCATGGCCTTGTGCTCCCCACAACAGAGCCCAGTGTCAGACATCCTGTCAGTCCCTTCTCACTCCCTGTGAGGTGAGCATGGTTCAGTGTGAGCTTGATGGGCCATGTGGGTGGGTGGGGAATGTCTGTGACTGCAACTCCCATCATGCTCCTGGCTACACCCCCCTTCCCAGCATGCCCATACTTCCTTCCTCTTGACACTGCTTCCCTGTGAGGGGGTGTGACAGCAATGGCAAGATGGCTGACTGTGTAGCCCTGGTATTTGTTGGTGCCCAGTGTCAGACATCCTGTCAGTCCCTTCTCACTCCCTGTGAGGTGAGCATGGTTCAGTGTTTGCTTACTGGGCCATGTGGGTGGGTGTAGATTGTCTGTGATTGCGACTCCCATCATACTCTTGGCTACACCCCCCTTCCCAGTATGCCCATACTTCCTTCCTCATGACTCTGCTTCCCTGTAAGGGGGTTGACAGCAATGGCAAGATGGCTGACTGTGAAAGCCTGGTGTTTCTTTGGCTACAAGTCCAAAGAGAGCCCCTGTGCTGCACACAGCAGCACCCAGTATGGTGTATCTTTTGCTGATATTTCACAGAGGTGTGGGTCAATGCATTCTACCCGGTGAGTTGTGTGGAGATTGTGTTGAGGGGTGTGTGTGTCTCCACATGCTGGTAAGTATGGTCAGAGCTGTCAGTCCTCCTTCCTACCCGGCCAGACATCCCACGATGAAACGTGCTTCCATTGTGGGGCATGCAAGTTGTTGTTCAGGATGTCAGTCAGTGGTGTCCTGCTTCTGATTTGCGCACATGCCCTAGCAGGGCATTGTGCTCCCCACAGCAGGAGCCGGTGTCAGCCATCTTGTCAGTCATTTTCCACTCCCTGTGATGTGGGCATGTTTCAGAGAGGTATTGATGGGCCAATCAGGAGGGGGAGCATTATCTGTGACTTCAGGCCCCCTCATGCTTTTGGATACACTCACTTCACCTGCATCCCCACAATTCCTTCCTGTCAGACAGCTGCACTGTGAGGTAGTGTGTTTGTGGTGGCAAACTGTCTGGCAGTGTCTATTTAGCTTTGTGCCACTGCCTTGCTCTATTTGTTTGTAGGTTGGTGCATGTCATGACACAGTTCCAAGTCACTATGAGATGGCAGGTATCGTGTTTGTCTGACTGGCATACACATCTTGGTATGATTATCTATTGGTTACTGTAGCTTTGCTTTCGGTGCATGGTTTCACTGCCCCCTTGCCACACAATCTTGGGAATGTTGTTTGTGTACTCACCAGGCTCTTGTATGTCTGTTAGCCCATGGGGGCTCTCTGCTGGTAGGATGTCCCGCACCTTCTCCTCACAGGTCCTGAAGTAGACTGGTTTGGCAGGAGGGCCACCGCCGGTGCACTGACTCAGGGCGTGATCTTTTTCAATGAGTTTCTTGACCCTCCTGCGCACGTCATACCACCAGTTCTGGATATCATCCTTTGTGCGCCTTGCTGGTGCTTGAGCGTTCACCTTGTCCACAATCCTCGCCCACATCTTGGTTTTCTGTGACATGGGGGTCCTTTGGACCAATGTACCAAACAAATGTGGCACTACTCTAATGATCTCATCTACCAGCACTTCTAACTCACTATCTGTGAACTTTGGATTTTTCTTTGGGGGCATAGTGATAGGTGGTGGTGGTGAGGGATGTGTGTGCGAGGGTGCAAGTGAGGGTGGTTTTGCTGGCTGTATGTGTGTGTGCCTTTGGATGAGGTGCTGGTGGTGTGTGGGTTGTGTGATGGGTGAGTTGTGAGTGTGTCTGTGGTTGCTGTGTAATGGTGTTTGCTGCTGGCTGTGTCTCCTGTTTGCAAGGGATGATGGTGGTAATTGTAGTCCTTTATATAGTTGGAGTTGTGGGTGTGTCTTTGTCCCAGTTTATTTTTATTTGATATTTATTGGCTTTGTCATTGCTTGTTTGGTCCTTTTTTTGTCTTTTTTCCTTTGGGTTTTGTAGGCATGAAGGAGACGTTCATCTGACAGAAACGGACGCTGATGTTGGCTCGTGCGGGCTTCACCGCCTCGTTCACGCTGCCTATCTTCTGTGTTTCATACGCGTCGGTCGCGTAGGTCTCTATTGCTTGTGGGCCCGGTAGTCTGTGCGTGTCGGTCGTGCGGCTTGGTCTCCGTGCGAATCGGTCTAGTTTTACATGCATTGCATCGTACTGCGTGGATCGGACATCGCGGGTAAAGGTCGGTTGGGTTCTTTCCGGGTCCGTGTCAGTCGGTGAAATTCGCGTCGGTTTTCCGTCCGAATCACTATTTTCCCTACGGTACGGTCGTACGGCTTGAATTCCGTACGTGTCGGTTTTAATTCACACGCGTTGCATCGTACTGCACGTGTCGGTCGGTATTCGGTCCGGGTCCGTGTCGATCGGTCATTTTGCGGCCGGAATCGGAATCGGCCCCATAGTGCTACTGTGAAATGTACGCAATGTGTACAGGCCTGTAACCCCCAGCAGACTACTAATTCACCCTTGCAATAAGCCAGGTAGTATTCATGCTGTGCCCCAATCAGACTGTCACTCTCTGCCTACTCCAGCAGTTATCCTAACAGAAGCATGTCCTTATCTAATTTCTGTGCCAACAGATAAGCACTTAAAAACTCACCCTCCTGTCAACTAACAGCACTCTCACTATCTAGTTACTGTGCATACACCTATAGAATGCATCAGGCATTAAGACACATAGTGCTACTGTGAAATGTGTGCAATGTATGCAGGCCTGTAACCCCCAGCAGACTACTAATTCACCCTTGCAATAAGCCAGGTAGTATTCATGTAGTGCCCCAATCAGCCTAACAGTCTCTGTCCACTCCTGCAATTATCCTGACAGAAGTATGGCCTTATCTAATCGCTGTGCCAACACACAAGCACTTAAAAACTCAACCTCCTGTCTACTACCAGCACTCTCACTATCTAGTCACTGTCCATATACCTGTAGAATGCCTCAGGTATAAAGACACATAGTGCTACAGTGAAATGTGTGCAATGTTTCAGGCTCCCAACCCCCTGCTGACTTCTGATGCACCATTGCAATAAGCCCGGTAGCATTTATGTAGTGCCCCAATCAGGCTGTCACTCTTTGTCCACTCCTGCAACCATGCTGACAGAACCATATCCTCATCTAATGTCTGTGCCAACTTACACGTACTTATAAACTCTCCCTGTAGTCAATGACAAGCAGTGTAACTTTTCAGTCACTATCCATGCATTTGTAGAGTGACTCAGGCACTAAGACAAGCAGTGCTACAGTCAAATGTGTGCAATATATGCAGGCCTCTCACCACCAGCAGACTACTGATTCACCCTTGGAATAAGCCACGTAGTATTCATGTAGTGCCCCAATCAGACTGTCACTCTCTGTCCACTCCTGTAATCATCTTGACACAAGCATGTCCTTATCTAATTTCAGTGCCAACACACAAGCACTTAAAAACTCACCCTACTGTCACCTACCAGCACTCTCACTATCTAGTCACTGTGCATACACCTGTAGAATGCCTCAGGCATTAAGACACATAGTGCTACTGTGAAATGTGTGCAATATATGCAGGCCTGTAACATCCAGCAGACTACTGATTCATCCTTGTAATAAACCAAGTAGTATTCATGCAGTGCCCTAATCAGACTGTCACTCTCTACCCACTCCTGCAATAATCTTGAGAGAAGCATGTCCTTATCTAATTTCTGTGCCAACACACAAGCACTTAAAAACTCACCCTCCTGTCAACTACCAGCACTCTCACTATCTAGTCACTGTGCATACACCTGTAGAATGCCTCAGGCAATAAGACAAATAGTGCTACAGTGAAATGTGTGCAATGTATGCAGGCCTGTAACATCCAGCAGACTACTGATTAACCTTGTAATAAACCAAGTAGTATTCATGCAGTGCCCTAATCAGTCTATCAGACTCTGTCCACTCCTGCAATTATCCTGAGAGAAGCATGTCCTTATCTAATCGCTGTGCCAAAACACAGGCACTTATAAACTCTCCCTGCTGTCAACTACCACCACTTTAACTATCCTATCCATATTCATGCACTTGTAGAACGACTCAGGCATTAAGACAAGCAGTGGTACAGTGAAATGTGCACAATCTATGCAGGCCTCTAACCCCCAGCAGACTACTGATTCACCCTTTGAATAAGCCAGGTAGTATTCATGCTGTGCTCCAATCAGACTGTCACTCTCTGCCCACTCCAGCAGTTATCCTAACAGAAGCATGTCCTTATCTAATTTCTGTGCCAACAGATAAGCACTTAAAAACTCACCCTCCTGTTAACTAACAGCACTCTCACTATCTAGTTACTGTGCATACACCTATAGAATGCATCAGGCATTAAGACACATAGTGCTACTGTGAAATGTGTGCAATGTATGCAGGCCTGTAACCCCCAGCAGACTACTAATTCACCCTTGCAATAAGCCAGGTAGTATTCATGTAGTGCCCCAATCAGCCTAACAGTCTCTGTCCACTCCTGCAATTATCCTGACAGAAGTATGTCCTTATCTAATCGCTTTGCCAACACACAAGCACTTAAAAACTCACCCTCCTGTCTACTACCAGCACTCTCACTATCTAGTCACTGTCCATATACCTGTAGAATGCCTCAGGTATAAAGACACATAGTGCTACAGTGAAATGTGTGCAATGTTTCAGGCTCCCAACCCCCTGCTGACTTCTAATGCACCATTGCAATAAGCCAGGTAGTATTTATGTAGTGCCCCAATCAGGCTGTCACTCTTTGTCCACTCCTGCAATCATGCTGACAGAACCATATCCTCATCTAATGTCTGTGCCAACTTACAAGCACTTATAAACTCTCCCTGTAGTCAATGACAAGCAGTGTAACTTTTCAGTCACTATCCATGCACTAGTAGAGTGACTCAGGCACCAAGACAAGCAGTGCTACAGTCAAATGTGCGCAATCTATGCCGACCTCTAACCACCAGCAGACTACTGATTCACCCTTGGAATAAGCCACGTAGTATTCATGTAGTGCCCCAATTAGACTGTCACTCTCTGTCCACTCCTGTAATCATCTTGACACAAGCATGTCCTTATCTAATTTCAGTGCCAACACACAAGCACTTAAAAACTCACCCTACTGTCACCTACCAGCACTCTCACTATCTAGTCACTGTGCATACACCTGTAGAATGCCTCAGGCATGAAGACACATAGTGCTACAGTGAAATGTGTGCAATATATGCAGGTCTGTAACATCCAGCAGACTACTGATTCATCCTTGTAATAAACCAAGTAGTATTCATGCAGTGCCCTAATCAGACTGTCACTCTCTACCCACTCCTGCAATAATCTTGACAGAAGCATGTCCTTATCTAATTTCTGTGCCAACACACACGCACTTAAAAACTCACCCTCCTGTCAACTACCAGCACTCTCACTATCTAGTCACTGTGCATACACCTGTAGAATGCCTCAGGCAATAAGACACATAGTGCTACAGTGAAATGTGTGCAATGTATGCAGGCCTGTAACATCCAGCAGACTACTGATTCACCCTTGTAATAAACCAAGTAGTATTCATGCAGTGCCCTAATCAGACTGTCACTCTCTGCCCGCTCCTGCAATCATCTTGACAGAAGCATTTCCTTATCTAATTTCTGTGCCAACACACAAGCACTTAAAAACTCGCCCTGCTGTCAACTACCAGCACTATCACTATCTAGTCATTGAGCATACACCTATAGAATGTCTCAGGCATTAAGACACATAGTGCTACTGTGAAATGTGCACAATGTATGTCGGCCTGTAACCTCCAGCAGACTACTGATTCACCCTTGTAATAAACCAAGTAGTATTCATGCAGTGCCCCAATCAGCCTATTGGTCTCTGTCTACTCCTGCAATTATTCTGAAGCATGTCCTTATCTAATCTCTGTGCCAACACACAAGCACTTCAACTACCAGCAGTGTAACTATGCAGTCACTATCCATGTATTTGTAGAATGACTCTGCCATGAAGACAAGCAGTTGTACAGTCAAATGTGCCCAATGTATGCAGGCATCTAACCCCCAGCAGACTACTGATTAACCCTTACAATAAGCCAGGTAGTATTTATTTAGTGCCACAATGAGACTCTCACTTTGTGTCCATTCCTGCAATCATCCACACAGAATCATGTCCTTAACTAATCACTGTGCAGAAACACAAAGCTTTAAAAATTCACCATTCTCTTTCATTGCAAAACTCAAATGATCCAGTCAGTACCTTTGTTTAGTAATACAGTAGTATATTTTATTAATTTTGTTTTAATAACATATATTGCTCATCTTCAATAAAAAAACTTACTATGACTAGAATAACACAAAAGAATAAACAACAAAGAAAGGAATATTATTTAAAGGAAATACAACATAAAAATTAGAGGAACTACAACATGTGGAAAAAAGAAAAAGTCTTCTGGTAAGAGAACCAAAGAATGTATTAAAAAACTTTCAAAGGCTGGAAACAGTGTGCATAATGTGAAAAGTAGAAACAATGCCTCAAGAAGAAAGAACAATACCAAGAAAAAAGGAGACATTAATGGTAAATTAAGTTTTCAAGAAAAAATATATGGTAAAAGGAGAAAGAATCAATTTACTGAATTAAGGAAAATTGTGTTTTATAATAGAGTTGTCTTTAATTTGTTGAAAGAAATATAAATGACAATCCGCATTTTATAAAAAGAAAAAACAGATTGAAACTATTGTTGAAAAGGCTTTTGAATTAAAAAGGAAATTATTCATTTTAGTATTAAACAGAAGTCGATCATTAGATAAGCCAATACGTTTTATGAAGGCCAAAAGTAAAAGGAAGATAGTAATTAACAGAATTAACTTTTGTGATTTTTTTTGGGTGAATGGAAACACAGTTCAAGTTCAGAGCCTTTTTTCAATGAAGAGAGCTATTTTCAAACCAATAGTTTATTGCATGCAGTTGATACCACTGGTCTTGCTTATGAGGTTAAAAACGGTTGTCCAATTGAAAAAGAAAAAATGGTTCCTAGAAATGTAGAAGAAGTGGTAGCTGATGAAGTTCTAGGGAGACGTTCTAAAGTCCCAGTGTATACTTGGGATTGTAGTAGTATATGCAGTATACGTCATGAATCTATTGATATTTTTCGGAATTTCTTACAAGAGTATACTAAAAAAAGTCTTAAACAAAAGATTAAGATGTTGCAAGGAGTAGATCCTTGTAGAGTGAGAAAAAATACTGGTTTGCAAGGTCATTCTCTGGCTTGTCTTTCTAGAAAAGTATGTCAAAGTGTTTTTCATCCTTTTAGAATGTTAGCAGTACATCATTCTCAAATGCGGAAGTTAGTCGGAAGATTGTATTATGCAAAAAGTCCAGCAATATTTTTAAATGAATTAAACAGTGCGCTTGTGCATGGGTCAGTATCAGATGTAAAAAAAGTTTGTGATGAAATAGAGTTTCGTTACTTTGGTCCTGAAGAAGAGAGTAGACAAAGTGAGACATTGATAGAAGTAGGCATTGAAGAAAACGAGGAAAAGATTAGTACAGAGAAATTTGAAGAAGAAATTGCAAAGTTTAAGGTAAATTCGTGTGAAAGGCCAAATTATACTTGTATTTGTTGTCGATGAACTCACTAGAAGAATCAGACTAGGACTGTTGATCTGTATTTAAAAAGTGAAAAAGAAAATAATGATAAGTGGAAGGAATTTGCAGCTTATTTGTTGGTAGAGGATTGCTTTGATTTGGGTACTAATCAACGTATTTGTAATTATTCTTATAATAAATTAGAGGATAATAAAATGCCAGGAAGAGCTGTCCATAATGATTTGGAGTTGGTACCTATTACTCAAGAACTGATGGATTTAAACACGTATGAGTGTATTCTAATTCAATCTGTGCACACGTCTCAGGCTATTGTTCGTATGGGGCCTAAAACAGGTAAATTGCCTCCCACAGATTTACAGAGAGGATTAAAAGGAAGAGTTGTATATTTACCTCTAGATTTAAAGAAAAATATTGAAACTATTGGTGTAGATAAAGAAGAAAGTGAACCCTTAATTATTCTTGTGAATGGTGTTACTACTAAGAGTAAGAAAATCTGGCAGGAATTAGTGGATGTCAGGAAAGTGCAAAAGGCAACATTGTATCTTATCAAGAATAATGAATACTACAAAAATGTGTATGTGGAAGAAGAAGAAATGCTTTTAGGGAATGATAGTGAAATGTCAAGTGGTCAAATTGAGAAAGTGGACATATCCAAAAGTGAAGAAATGTATGAACATTATAGTGTACACCCTTTACATTCTAAAGAAGTGTTGGGGAATACTATTGAATTATTCCAAATGAAGAAAGCGAAGGGGAATCCCTTGAGTGTTTGGGAACAGAGTTTGGAAGCTCATTGTTTTCCCCAGCTGTTCCCAACTGGAAAAGGTGAATGATATGAGGAATGATCAATACAGATTCCTGCATCAGAATATCGGACAACAAGATTGTATGCAGAAGATCCTAGATTTCGACAATGTATCCCATAAATATTTCATCTTTTGTTTGAGAGTGACTTGTCTGGACTTTCATATGCAGTCAATCATATATTAAAAACAGGAGTACATCTTCAAAATATTTCTGCAAAGCAATGTATGGAAAAAGTAAATCAAAGAGATGATCATTTGGAATCTCAACTGATTAATTTGATGGCATGTCAGCGCGGTACTAATGAGTATTGGTATCATCGTCATGGAGAACTTAAATGCATGCTAAGTAATTTAGGAACTCCAACGTGGTTTGTTACACTACGCTGTGCTGAATATGCATGGGATGATTTACTTCAATTTCTTTGAGAAGCAAATTCAAACATTAAAAACATTTAATTCAAGACTCCTGGAGAACTGTGTTCTTTGGATCCTGTAAATGTATGCAGATATTTTAATCATAGGTTTGAAGCTATGATGTCTTTTATCTGCAACAAAAAGAATCCTCCTCTTGGAGAAGGTATAGATTTCTTTTGGAGAAAGGAGTATCAAGTTAGAGGTGCTCCTCATATACATATGCTTCTATGGATCAAGGATGCACCCCAATTTGGAACTGATTCGGATGACACTGTTTTATCTTTTATTGAAGATTATGTTACATGTGCTATACCTAAAAGAAAAGAAGAAAATACCTTAAGGCAATAAGTGTTACGATTCCAAAGTCATCGATGTGGGGAATACTGTGGACGGAAATACAAGTCGAAGGAAATGTTTTATACCAAATGTCGTTTTGGATTTCCACGTCCAGTAATATCCAAAGGAAGAGTGAACAGTTTCATGTCAGCGGTGAGACATACCATCACTAGGCAATCTCAAAAAAATACGTACAATTTGACAAGAAGTGAAGAATAAAAGTATATAAATGATTATAATCCAGTTATTCTGTCAATGTGGAATGCTAATATGGATATCCAGTATGTTGCGGACAATTCCATTGCTGTGGCTCCGTATGTAACATCATACATAACAAAATAAAAAAAGACGGAGTTGAAAGAAATGTGGGAAGAAATTTCCCACAAGAAGACTCTCAGTAAGAAATTGTACAGCTTTAATTTGGAGATGCTGTCACATCGGGAAATTGGATCGTAAGAATGTTCGCATTGGTTATCGTCTGCAAGTTTATATTCAAAGTCAAGAGGAATTATTTGGGTTAGTCTAGGTCTAGCTGCAACGCAAAATAGAGTACTTAAATCTATAGAGGAAATTGAATATTTAGCATTAAATGAACTGGAAAACACAGATATAGTCAAAACAAACATGTTAAATACATACTATCCAAATAGAAGTCCTCATCTTGAGAACATATGTCTCTACGAAGTACTGCAATATTACAGTTTTAAGAGAAATACTACAGAGAATATAAATGAAGGAAAATATGCAGTGATTGGTTCAGTAGGATGTTTGTTGAAACTTACTAAAGGAAATCTCATTAATCATAGAAAACTGAGCTGTGATACTCCTGATAAAAGAGAATTTTACTATTTAGCACTTTTACAACTCTTCAAACCTTGGCGTTCGGAACTGGAATTACTTGGAGATTTTGAGTTCTATGAAGATTCTTTCAATGCATGTAAAGATAGCATTGAAAGCACAGTTTTTACAAATTATCGCAAAATGTTGAATGAAGAAATCGATCAAGAAGCTACTATTGCAGCTGAGATTGCAAGAGACAGTTCTCAAGATAGTCAAAGTTCTGCTCCACTGAGTCAGGATCCTCTAGGAGAACCAATTCTTGAAAATGAAGCAGCCATCGCCATGAGTGAAGTGGAAATAGCAATGCATCAAGCTCAAGAAGATATGATGGACTTGGGAATCTTGGAAGAACAACTGAATATTGAACAGGAACAAATATACCAGCAAGTGAAACAACAGATCGACCATAGTTTTCTTCATGAAAAGAAAGAATAAACATGCACATCATTTCAACCTATCCGAATGTATGTCAGTGGTCAAGCTGTTACAGGAAAAAGTTTCTTAATTAAAGTTTTGACCGGTTATCTACAGAAAACAACAGACTCAGATTTGTCTTGTGTTGTAACTGCTCCAACTGGGTTGGCAGCACACAACATTAAAGGAATTACATTGCATTGTTTACTATTGCTACCTGTAGAGCATGACAATAAATTGGAATATCACAAGCTATCTGGAGAAGCTTGTTATGAAGTTTCAAGAGTGCTTAAGGAACTGAAACTTCTAATTATTGATGAGGTGAGCATGGTCTCTGACTTAATGCTTGCTTTGTGCATTTATGAATGCAGCAAATGTTAAAAACAGAATACTATGTATTATTTGGAGGAAAACATGTCATAGTTTGTGTTGATCTACTTCAACGTACTCCTGTAAAAGGACAACCAGTATCTAAAACACTTCTGTATAAAGACACCAGAAAGTCTTAGGGAAGCATTGGAAACGTTAACATTTGGTCATATTTTGAATACAAAGAACTTATTAAAAATATGAGACAGGCAAATGATATAGATTATGGAACTATTCTTCAAGATATAAGAATTGGAGTATTGACAGAACATGGCAAACAAGCTTTGGAAAGTCGGCTACTTACTAGAAAATTGCAGAAAAAAATCAGTTATCTGCCTAATGCCAACACTGCGAGAGTGTTCTACATTCAATGAAGAACTTTTAAAGCTTGAAAATTAGCCAATATTAAAAATGGAATCGATTGATAAAATAGAGCATGAAGGAGTTACTATTTTAACAGAAAAATTACAAACAAAATTGGATAATTTGGAAAAATCGAAATCTAAAACTGCTGGTTTAGAAAACAATTTATATGTATGTGTAAACTGTCGGGTCATTTTACGGCGTAATTTGAATGTGGAAAAAGGTTTAGTAAATGGAGCAATGGGAAAAGTGGTTGAATTTGTCAATTATCAAAAAAGAGATGGGAATGAATCATTGAAAATCAAATTTGATCAGATTGAAGAAGTAAAGCAAATTGGTCGCTGTTCTGCTCGTTCTTTGCTAGTTAAAGATTTGTATGTTCGTAGGAAACAGTTTCCTCTTTCTTTGGCACATGTGGTGACTATTCATAAATCTCAAGGTTTAAGTATAGACAGTGCTTTGGTAAACATTGGGAGTACCGTATTTAAAGAGGGTGTGACAAATGTTGCTTTGTCCCGAGTCAGAACTTTATCTGGATTGTATTTGATCGATTTTGATGAGAGAAAGATTAGTGCAGATTCAAACTGTGTAAGAGAGTATAATCGGTTAAGAAGACTATATGCTCCCAATTTAGGTGAATATTCCTGTATATGAAAAGCGTGTAGTTGGTCGAAAACGGAGATATGAGAATGTCGGTACTGAAGTTAAAGAGAATAAAATAAATTAAGATAATGTTGAGATTCCAAGCAGAAAGCACAAGGAGACTATTGAAGAGATTGTTGGATATCAATTAGAAAATACTTCAGGTATCAACTGCTAGGCAAATGTAGTGGTAAATGTTGTATTTTCTTTAGAATATCTACAACAACAAATTTTGGAGCATCAAGAAAAACGGTTTTGTTCTTTGTTGCATTCTATATTTGAAAAATTGAAAACTGATAAAAGTAAAATCCAAAGTGTTTCTGATATTCGGATTCTTCTGGATATATGTAGTGGTTCTACACAATTTTCTCAGAATGTCCAACAAGATGCTCAGGAATTTCTAATGTAAATGCTTACAGTATTGAAAGATGAAGGAATAGAAATTGAAAATCTATTTGGACTTCATTATAAATGGCAACATGAATGTGAAAATTGTAGATTTACTTCTACCACTGACATAGACACTGAGAGAGTCATATATTTGACAATGTCATTTGAGATGTCATGAGTGATGTCACTGACCATGTCATGAATGATGTAATATGTGACATCATCAGCAGTGCATTGCGGGTGCGCGAGTTATAGTTAGCAGAACTAACTATAACGGAGGAATTTCTATGAATTTGTATGAGTGAAATGTCCAGCTAACTATAACGTTCCTGAAACCTATGGTTTTTTCAGTGAATCTCTAAGGTTTTTTATATGCTAATTCCTAACTATAACGTGTCTGAAACCTATGGTTTTTGCAGTGAATATGTATGTATATATGCATATAAATATTCCAATCGAATTGCGCTCTGCAAATGAAGATACCCACACAACGATAGTTTTCTCCTTTTATTGCAGGGCAGCAGCAACGGACATGGTATCTCCTTCGAGCAGTGTCCACCAGTTGCCTACGCGTTTCAGAAAGAGTTTTCCTTAATCATGGCTTGGCGTTTTGTGAAGGGTTTGGAAGGCAGCTTTGGTATTCACAGGTGTTTAAAGGTGATTGTTGGTACCGCCCCATTGGGCGTGTCGGCTGCAAAGCATGTTGGTTAATGCAGTTCCAGATAGTGTTCATTCCATAGTGGGTGCCACTTTCAATTCCCCTCATGTTGTATTCCCCATCGGGTTGCTCTCTGGGTGAGCCCAGGCCTGCTGCTTACTTTGCGCTGGTCCTGCAAGGCACGTTGTTCCTTCGGTTGTGTCTCGGCTGAAACACATGGACCCGCCTCGCAGCGGTGGGGTAATCTTCGTGACCCGAGCCGGCCACTGAATATTCCAATCGAATTGCGCTCTGCAAATGAAGATACCCACACAACGATAGTTTTCTCCTTTTATTGCAGGGCAGCAGCAACGGACATGGTATCTCCTTCGAGCAGTGTCCACCAGTTGCCTACGCGTTTCAGAAAGAGTTTTCCTTAATCATGGCTTGGCGTTTTGTGAAGGGTTTGGAAGGCAGCTTTGGTATTCACAGGTGTTTAAAGGTGATTGTTGGTACCGCCCCATTGGGCGTGTCGGCTGCAAAGCATGTTGGTTAATGCAGTTCCAGATAGTGTTCATTCCATAGTGGGTGCCACTTTCAATTCCCCTCATGTTGTATTCCCCATCGGGTTGCTCTCTGGGTGAGCCCAGGCCTGCTGCTTACTTTGCGCTGGTCCTGCAAGGCACGTTGTTCCTTCGGTTGTGTCTCGGCTGAAACACATGGACCCGCCTCGCAGCGGTGGGGTAATCTTCGTGACCCGAGCCGGCCACTGAATATTCCAATCGAATTGCGCTCTGCAAATGAAGATACCCACACAACGATAGTTTTCTCCTTTTATTGCAGGGCAGCAGCAACGGACATGGTATCTCCTTCGAGCAGTGTCCACCAGTTGCCTACGCGTTTCAGAAAGAGTTTTCCTTAATCATGGCTTGGCGTTTTGTGAAGGGTTTGGAAGGCAGCTTTGGTATTCACAGGTGTTTAAAGGTGATTGTTGGTACCGCCCCATTGGGCGTGTCGGCTGCAAAGCATGTTGGTTAATGCAGTTCCAGATAGTGTTCATTCCATAGTGGGTGTCACTTTCAATTCCCCTCATGTTGTATTCCCCATCGGGTTGCTCTCTGGGTGAGCCCAGGCCTGCTGCTTACTTTGCGCTGGTCCTGCAAGGCACGTTGTTCCTTCGGTTGTGTCTCGGCTGAAACACATGGACCCGCCTCGCAGCGGTGGGGTAATCTTCGTGACCCGAGCCGGCCACTGAATATTCCAATCGAATTGCGCTCTGCAAATGAAGATACCCACACAACGATAGTTTTCTCCTTTTATTGCAGGGCAGCAGCAACGGACATGGTATCTCCTTCGAGCAGTGTCCACCAGTTGCCTACGCGTTTCAGAAAGAGTTTTCCTTAATCATGGCTTGGCGTTTTGTGAAGGGTTTGGAAGGCAGCTTTGGTATTCACAGGTGTTTAAAGGTGATTGTTGGTACCGCCCCATTGGGCGTGTCGGCTGCAAAGCATGTTGGTTAATGCAGTTCCAGATAGTGTTCATTCCATAGTGGGTGCCACTTTCAATTCCCCTCATGTTGTATTCCCCATCGGGTTGCTCTCTGGGTGAGCCCAGGCCTGCTGCTTACTTTGCGCTGGTCCTGCAAGGCACGTTGTTCCTTCGGTTGTGTCTCGGCTGAAACACATGGACCCGCCTCGCAGCGGTGGGGTAATCTTCGTGACCCGAGCCGGCCACTGAATATTCCAATCGAATTGCGCTCTGCAAATGAAGATACCCACACAACGATAGTTTTCTCCTTTTATTGCAGGGCAGCAGCAACGGACATGGTATCTCCTTCGAGCAGTGTCCACCAGTTGCCTACGCGTTTCAGAAAGAGTTTTCCTTAATCATGGCTTGGCGTTTTGTGAAGGGTTTGGAAGGCAGCTTTGGTATTCACAGGTGTTTAAAGGTGATTGTTGGTACCGCCCCATTGGGCGTGTCGGCTGCAAAGCATGTTGGTTAATGCAGTTCCAGATAGTGTTCATTCCATAGTGGGTGCCACTTTCAATTCCCCTCATGTTGTATTCCCCATCGGGTTGCTCTCTGGGTGAGCCCAGGCCTGCTGCTTACTTTGCGCTGGTCCTGCAAGGCACGTTGTTCCTTCGGTTGTGTCTCGGCTGAAACACATGGACCCGCCTCGCAGCGGTGGGGTAATCTTCGTGACCCGAGCCGGCCACTGAATATTCCAATCGAATTGCGCTCTGCAAATGAAGATACCCACACAACGATAGTTTTCTCCTTTTATTGCAGGGCAGCAGCAACGGACATGGTATCTCCTTCGAGCAGTGTCCACCAGTTGCCTACGCGTTTCAGAAAGAGTTTTCCTTAATCATGGCTTGGCGTTTTGTGAAGGGTTTGGAAGGCAGCTTTGGTATTCACAGGTGTTTAAAGGTGATTGTTGGTACCGCCCCATTGGGCGTGTCGGCTGCAAAGCATGTTGGTTAATGCAGTTCCAGATAGTGTTCATTCCATAGTGGGTGCCACTTTCAATTCCCCTCATGTTGTATTCGCCATCGGGTTGCTCTCTGGGTGAGCCCAGGCCTGCTGCTTACTTTGCGCTGGTCCTGCAAGGCACGTTGTTCCTTCGGTTGTGTCTCGGCTGAAACACATGGACCCGCCTCGCAGCGGTGGGGTAATCTTCGTGACCCGAGCCGGCCACTGAATATTCCAATCGAATTGCGCTCTGCAAATGAAGATACCCACACAACGATAGTTTTCTCCTTTTATTGCAGGGCAGGAGCAACGGACATGGTATCTCCTTCGAGCAGTGTCCACCAGTTGCCTACGCGTTTCAGAAAGAGTTTTCCTTAATCATGGCTTGGCGTTTTGTGAAGGGTTTGGAAGGCAGCTTTGGTATTCACAGGTGTTTAAAGGTGATTGTTGGTACCGCCCCATTGGGCGTGTCGGCTGCAAAGCATGTTGGTTAATGCAGTTCCAGATAGTGTTCATTCCATAGTGGGTGCCACTTTCAATTCCCCTCATGTTGTATTCCCCATCGGGTTGCTCTCTGGGTGAGCCCAGGCCTGCTGCTTACTTTGCGCTGGTCCTGCAAGGCACGTTGTTCCTTCGGTTGTGTCTCGGCTGAAACACATGGACCCGCCTCGCAGCGGTGGGGTAATCTTCGTGACCCGAGCCGGCCACTGAATATTCCAATCGAATTGCGCTCTGCAAATGAAGATACCCACACAACGATAGTTTTCTCCTTTTATTGCAGGGCAGCAGCAACGGACATGGTATCTCCTTCGAGCAGTGTCCACCAGTTGCCTACGCGTTTCAGAAAGAGTTTTCCTTAATCATGGCTTGGCGTTTTGTGAAGGGTTTGGAAGGCAGCTTTGGTATTCACAGGTGTTTAAAGGTGATTGTTGGTACCGCCCCATTGGGCGTGTCGGCTGCAAAGCATGTTGGTTAATGCAGTTCCAGATAGTGTTCATTCCATAGTGGGTGCCACTTTCAATTCCCCTCATGTTGTATTCCCCATCGGGTTGCTCTCTGGGTGAGCCCAGGCCTGCTGCTTACTTTGCGCTGGTCCTGCAAGGCACGTTGTTCCTTCGGTTGTGTCTCGGCTGAAACACATGGACCCGCCTCGCAGCGGTGGGGTAATCTTCGTGACCCGAGCCGGCCACTGAATATTCCAATCGAATTGCGCTCTGCAAATGAAGATACCCACACAACGATAGTTTTCTCCTTTTATTGCAGGGCAGCAGCAACGGACATGGTATCTCCTTCGAGCAGTGTCCACCAGTTGCCTACGCGTTTCAGAAAGAGTTTTCCTTAATCATGGCTTGGCGTTTTGTGAAGGGTTTGGAAGGCAGCTTTGGTATTCACAGGTGTTTAAAGGTGATTGTTGGTACCGCCCCATTGGGCGTGTCGGCTGCAAAGCATGTTGGTTAATGCAGTTCCAGATAGTGTTCATTCCATAGTGGGTGCCACTTTCAATTCCCCTCATGTTGTATTCCCCATCGGGTTGCTCTCTGGGTGAGCCCAGGCCTGCTGCTTACTTTGCGCTGGTCCTGCAAGGCACGTTGTTCCTTCGGTTGTGTCTCGGCTGAAACACATGGACCCGCCTCGCAGCGGTGGGGTAATCTTCGTGACCCGAGCCGGCCACTGAATATTCCAATCGAATTGCGCTCTGCAAATGAAGATACCCACACAACGATAGTTTTCTCCTTTTATTGCAGGGCAGCAGCAACGGACATGGTATCTCCTTCGAGCAGTGTCCACCAGTTGCCTACGCGTTTCAGAAAGAGTTTTCCTTAATCATGGCTTGGCGTTTTGTGAAGGGTTTGGAAGGCAGCTTTGGTATTCACAGGTGTTTAAAGGTGATTGTTGGTACCGCCCCATTGGGCGTGTCGGCTGCAAAGCATGTTGGTTAATGCATCATGAGTGATGTCACTGACCATGTCATGAGTGATGTAATATGTGATGTCATCAGCAGTGCATTGCGGGCGCGCGAGTTATAGTTAGCTGAACTAACTATAACGGGGGAATTTCATTGGTTTTGTACGAGTGAAATGTCCAGCTAACTATAACATGTGTGAAACCTATGGTTTTTTCAGTGAATTTGCAAGGTTTTTTAAATGCTAATTCCTAACTATAACGTGTGTGAAACCTATGGTTTTTTCAGTGAATTTGCAAGGTTTTTTAAATGCTAAGTTATGTATTTTTTATTTATATTTTGAAAATATTTGTTTTTTAAAAAATTTTCTATGTTTTCATTTATATATTATCTTTATCCTTTAATTTTGTTTGGCTCATTTTTTAAAAAATTTGCAATTAGGATAAAGTTGAACAGCATAGTTAATATTTTCTATTAGGTTATGTCCTTTTTTTTTATATTAATTCTTAGGGTGCGCGCTCAGAGTGCGCACCTACTACGTTTGCGTAAGTTTATTAAGAATTCTGTTTTACGTTAGTTACGTACGCATACATACGTTTTCTTTCACGCTCGGAGCGCGCACCCAGTAGGCATGCGTGCGTACGTATGCGTACGTACGCATGCGTGCCTGTGCCGTACGTGCTCCACGCGGTACACTTCCGTATACGCGTAGAGTACGAGCGCTGTCGTTCGCGTATACGCGTGTGCTATGTATGCGCGTTACGTACGCGCATACCACGTATGCGCATGCGCTCGTACGCGTTTGCGCATGCGTAATTGCCGGGTGCGTGCTCCGAGCTTGCTCCGTGCGCGCACCTCAGGTTATGTTCATAATAAAACAACACTTCTAATTGGTTTTCATTACTTTCAGTTTCTGATTGTTTCAACACCACACCCAATCCCCTCATTGCAAGTCATGTGATCCACAATAATTACTTTTGATTGGTTTGAAGTACTTTCAGTTCCAGATTCTTCCAACACCACTCCCACTTTCTTCATTATTAGTTCTGATTCCCTTGGAGAAGGAGCTAATCTGTTGTTGAGAGACAATGGCTGAGCAGCAACCATCTTCAGAGAGTGAACAGGACACTCTTGAGAGACAGAGGAACAGGAAGCAGAAAGACAGCTTTATATGGCAGTTTTTTACTTTCCCTGAGGGACAAAAAAAAGTGAATGCACCGAAAGTTACTTGTGTATTGTGTCAAAAAGTCTTATCACGCGGGAATGCTAACAAGAAGTATTCTTTTAGCATACACACAATGATGAGGCATGTTGAGGCAATGCATCCAGTATCTTTTCGTCGAGCTTCTGGAGCAAACCCTCCACCTGCTCAGCCGACGACATCTGCAGCAGCTCAGCCGAGCACATCTTCGGCAGCTCAGACAAGCACTTCTACTGCGATGGTGCCTTCACCTTTTTCTACTCCTCTTGTTGGTCCACCTTGTTTGGCGAGGTTGTCTACACGGTGCACTGATTGCGGTAGTCTTATTTCTGTGGGGGAGACCAGTCTTGATCTCCTTCAACGAAAATTTGATGCGCATCAGTGCTCTAGGCCATAGATGTTTTTTCTTTTTTTCGTTTTTCTCTTCCTGTTTCCCTACATTAACTCAAGGGCTCTTTTCAGAGCCACCTAAAAACTAAGCCCAAAAATATTTTTGGTTTTTTTTTTAAAAAATGCGCGCACCCAAGGAGGTTTTTTTAAAAAATGTTTTTTTTTAATTTTAATTAACAAAGAGAGGTGAAGAAAAGGAATCATGAAAAGGAAGGATTAAGAAATACAAATATTTTTTACTTATCTTATTTAAAAAAAACTTATTTAGATAAAAAACATTTTTAATAATTTGCAAGGAAACAGAATTTCATTTTTAAATTTTTCTTTCAAGTTCTGAAAAAAAAGAAAAAAAAATTAATTTTCAATCATACATTTTATAAAGCAGTACATGTTTTTACATATTTTACAAAGCAATTTTTTGCCCTTTTTTTGCTGTTTTCAGAATTTTTTAATTTTCACTTAAAATAGTGAAAACAATTTTATTCATCATTTAACAGCGGGCAAAAAAAAAAACAATCAGAAAGATTGTTTAAAAAAGCCCCAAAACTATCCACACTAAAATATACCTTGTTACAAATATTACATATATATTACAAATACCTTTCTAGATGAATAACATTTTTTTAGATATTCCGTCTTTAAACTTTGTTGCAAAAGCACATATGCAAAAATAATATCTATCAAAGAAGTCCACAATTGTTTTTATTACTTTTCCTTTAGGCCAAATAGTAATTTCAAAATCCTTTTATTACTTTTACTTTAGTCCAAATAGTAATTTCAAAATCCTTTTTAAGTGATATCTTCAATTATAATCCTTTAAAATTACAAAAAATGCTTTCTTCAGATGCAGTTTTTATTTTTTTAAATTTAGGTTTCAGAAAAATTAAGTAAGAATTGGGTAAATCATAAGGCAAACGTTGCTTGAAAATCAATTGGGAATCATTACACAATGTCCAGCCTTTTTCACATTTAAGATAAACTGTGTAATGTCCCAAAGTTACAGTAGGTCCTTCATGAAAAATTATTGCAACTGTAACAAACGTTTTTCCAGAAATTGATAATTGTTGTCCTATAAACTTCTTTATTAAAGTATCCAATTTAGAACCATCAGCTCTACAACGTTGCATCATTAAAATAACATACTGACCGTATTTCTGTAAAAATAACGTGGAAAACATGTCAGATTTACATTCAGAACATTCCATGTTATGATTGGCATCTTTAACTAATTTACTAAAAGTCACTGATTTACTTTGTGGTAATGGTAAATATATGAACCTTTCAGAATCAACATTACTACTGCATGTGTTCATACAGTTTTCACAGCAATGTTCCCATTTATAAGAGACACCAAATAAGTTTTCTACTTCTACTCCTTCATCTTCAAGTACCATCAGCATATATATTAAGAATTCCTGTGCATCTTGCTGGACATTTTGACTAAACTGTGTACTTCCTGAACATACATCTAAAAGATTTCTAACATCAGAAGCACTTTCTATTTTAGTTTTATCATTACTCAGCTTCTCATGGAGGAGACTCAGCAAAGAACAGAATCTTTTTTCATGATTTAGTATTATCTGCTCTTGCAAAAAATCAAGATACAATACAACATTCAGCACTACATTTGCGTAGCAGTTGACACCAGAGCTATTTTCAAAATGACAACCAACAACCTCTTCCACACTGTCCTTTTTCTTTTTGCTTGCAGTCTCATCACTCTCTTTTTGTTTTCTCTTCTGTACATCCTCATTACAGATATTCTCAAATCTCCTTTTCCGACAAACAACACGTTTTTCAAACACAGGATACTGACCTAAATGAGGAGCATAGCTCCTTCTTAATCTATTATACTACTTTACACAGTTTGCATCAGCACTTACTTTTGAATCATCAAAGTCTATCATGAATAACCCAGATAAGTTTTTCACGCGTGACAAAGCAACATATGCCATACCTTCTTTAAACACAGTAGATCCAATGTTTACAAAAGCACTGTCAACAGTTAATCCTTGAGATTTGTGAATAGTTACAGCATATGCTAGAGAAAACGGAAACTGCTTCCTACGCACATATAAGTCTTTCACAAGCAAGAAACGAACTGAACAACGACAAATGTCTTTAACCTCTTGTATCTGATCAAATTTTATTTTTAAACATTCAATTCCATCTTTTTTCTGGTAATTAATAAAACCCACAACTCTTCCCATAGCTCCATTCACTAAACCTTTCTCTACATCCAAATTACGTCTTAAAATTACTCTACAGTTCATACACACATAAAGATTCTTTTCCAAACCAGCTGTTTTTGAAATGTTTTTCTCCAGAGAATCCAATTTAGTACCCAATTTGCCTGTCAATATAACAGTTATTCGTTCATGTTCTATTTTATCCACAGCTTCCGGTTTTATGATCTCTTCATTTTCCAATTTCAAAAGTTCTTCATTGAATACAGAGCATTCATGTAGTGTTGGCATTAAGCAGATTACAGTATTTTTTTCCGCAATTTCCTTGTATATTTTCTCTGGAACTATTTGTTCTGTTGGAAACAAATTACTCAGCAATCGACTCTGTAATGCTTTTCTGCCATGTTCTGTGAGTAGTCCAATTCTTATATCTTTCAGAATACTTGCATAGTCCTCATCATTGGCTTGCCTCATATTGGTAATGAGTTCCTTATACTCAAAATATGTCCAAATATTTACATTGCCTATACTTCCTAATGACTTTTTCGTGTCTTCATGTGTAAGAGTATGGAATACCGGTTGTCCTTTCACTGGAGTAAGTTGCTAAAGATCTCCAAAAACTATGACGTGTTTTCCTCCAAATAGGACGTCAAAGTCTGTCTTCAGAATTTGCTGCATTCTTAAATGCACAAAGGCAAGCATTAAGTTTGATACCATGCTTACCTCATCAATAATGAGTACTTTCATTTTCTTCAATACTCTTGAAACTTCCAAGCATGCTTCTCCTGCTAGTTTGTGGTACTGTATTTTTTTCTCATGCTCTACTGGTAACATTAGCAAACGATGTAAGGTAACTCCTTTGATGTTATACGCTGCTAAACCAGTTGGAGCAGTAACAACACAAGACAAAATGGATTCCATTTTCTTCTGTAGGTAGCTTCTAATTACATTAATTAAGAAACTTTTTCCAGTTCTTGCTTGTCCACTTACATACATTCTCATTGGTTCAAAAGATGTACATGAGCACTCTTTATTTTCATGTAGTAATCCGTGATCAATTTTTTGTCTGACTTCTTCATAAATTTGTTTTTGTTCTTCATTCAGTTGCTCCTCCAAATATGTTAAGTCTACTAAATCTTCTTGAGCTTGATTCATAGCTGTTTCCACTTCGTTCATAGCTATTGCTGCTTCATTTTCGATGATCGGTTGTCCTAGAGTATCTTGACTGAATGTCCCAGAACTTTGACTGTCTTGAGAACTGTCTCTAGCTACTTCACTTGCAATTGTTGCTTCTTGTTCAATTTCTTCATTTAACATTTGAACATAAGTTGTGAAAGTACTACATTCTATGCTGTCTTTCCTAGCATTGAAGGAATCTTCATAGCTCTGAAATTCTCCAAGAAGTTCGTCCTCTGAACGCCATGGTTTAAACAGCTGCAAAAGTGCCAAGTAGTAAGATTCCTTTTTATCAGGAGTGTCGCAACTCAGCTTCCGGTGATTTATTAAACTTCCTTTTGTTTGCTTCACCAAACATCCATCCTCACCAATGACTTTATATTTGCCATTGTTTATATCTTCTGTGACATTCCGTTTAAACATAAAGTTCTGCAGCACTTCATAGAGACACATGTTCTCAAGGTGATGACTTCTTTGTGGGTAATATGTGTCCAACATGTTTGTTCTTAAAATGTCTGTACTTTCTGGTTCGAACTCTGCTAAATATTCAATTTCTCGAATAGATTTCAGTTCCCGATTTCGCATTCCTGCAAGACCTAAACTTGCCCAAATTATTCTTCTGGATTTCGAGTAAAGACTTGCAGATGATAACCTATCTGAACATTCGTAGGATCCAATTTCTCAATGCGATAACATCTTTAAACTGAAACTGTATAGCTTCTTACTGACAGTCTTCTCATGAGAAATCTCTTCCCACATTTCCTTCAATTCTGTTTTCTCAGATTTAGTGATGTATGATGTGACATACCGAGCAACAGTAATAGAATTGTCTGCAACATTCTGAATATCCATGTTAGCATTCCACATGGATAAAATGACTGGGTTGCAGTCATTTATGTATTTCGACTCTTCTTTTCTTCTTAGGTTATAGGTATTTTTTGGCGATTTTCTTGTAATAGTATGTCGCACAGCTGACATAAAACTGTTTACCCTTCCTTTTGAAAGGACAGGTCTTGGAAATCCAAATCGACATTTTGTGTAGAATTTTTCTTTGCTCTTGTACTTTCTTCGACAGTATTTTCCACACCGATGATTTTGAAAACGTAGAACTTGCTCTTTTAACTTTTTCTCTTGTGTGCTTTTAGGTATAGCACATGTTGCATATTCTTCAATAAAACTTAAAACTGCTTCATCTGCATCTGTTCCAAATTTTGGGGCATCCTTGATCCACAACAGCATATGAATATGAGGAGCACCTCTTGCTTGGTACTCTTTTCTCCAAAAGAAATCCATAACTTCTCCAAGAGGTGTTTTTCTTTTATTGCAGATGAAGGACATCATAGCCTCAAATCTGTGATTGAAATATCTGCAAACATTAACCGGATCCAATGAGCACAATTCTCCTGCTGTATTGTATTGGATGTTTTTAATGTTAGAATTTGCCTCTCGAAGAAAATCCAGTAAATCATCCCAAGCATACTCGGCACAGCTTAGGGTAAGAAACCATGTTGGAGTTCCTAAATTCCGTAACATGCATTTTAATTCTCCATGGCGTCGGTACCAATATTCATTCGTCCCACGCTAACAAGCCATCAGATTGATCAATTGTGTTTCCAAATGATCATCTCGGTGCTGCACTTTGTCCATAAAATCCTCAGCAGACACATTATGTAGATGTACTCCAGTTTTTAAAATGTGATTTACTGCATAAGATAGTGCAGACAAGTCGCTTTCAAATAAAAGATGAAACAAATAAGGAATACTTTGACGAAATCTTGAATCTTCTGCATATAATCTTGTAGTCCGATACTCAGAAGCTGGAATCTGTTCTGGGCGATCATCGTATCGTCCACCTTTTCCTGTAGGAAACAGCTGGGGAAAACATCGAGCTTCCAAGCTCTTCTCCCATACACTAACGGGAGTTCCTTTTGCTTTCTTCATCTGAAACAGATCAATAGTGTCTCCCATAACTTCTTTAGAATGAAGAGGATGTATGCTAAAATGTTCATAAATTTCTTCTTCTTTTGACTTGTCCACTTTTTCAATTTGCCCAGTTGGTGTAAACTTGTAAATCTTCTTCATCTTCATCTATATAAATTGATTCATACCATTTATTATTCCTTTTCAAATATAAATTTACTCTATGTACTTTCCGTACATCTACCAGCTCCTGCCAAATCTTCTTATTCTTTGTAGGTACACCATTAACCAGAATAACTAATGGTTCAGTTTCCAAACTATCTACATCAATAGTTTCCATATTTTTTTTCAAATCCAATGGCAAATACACCACTCTTCCTTTTAAACCTCTCAGTAAATCTGAAGGAGGTAATTTACCAGTTTTGGGCTCCATACGTACTATGGTCTGGAACGGATGAACACATTGAATGAGTATAGACTCATATGTATTTAAATCAGAAAGTTCGGCAGGAATAGCATCCAATTCTAAATTATTATGTACAGCTCTGGTCGGCATTCTATTTTCTTCTAACTTATTATAACAGTATTTACAAATACGCTGATCTTCCCCCAATTCAAAACAATTTTCCAGAAATATATATGTTGCAAAATCCTTCCACTTATAATTATCTTCATTTTCACTTTTTTTATACAGATCAACATTCCTTGTTTGAATTTTGTAATGGCTTCTCCGGCAACAAATACAAGTAATATTTGGTCTTTCATTGGAGATGATAGTAAATTTTGTCATTTCATCTTCAAAAGTTTTAGTAACAGTGAGTTCTACATTCTCTTCCACATTTTCCTCATTAACTGTGTCCTTTTCTGCACTTTCTTGTTCTGGACCTAAGTAACAAAACTGAATCTCATCAGTAACCTTCACTACATCTGATACAGATCCACGGAACAGAGCATTATTTAACTCATTTAACTTTACTGCTGGACTTTTAGCAAAATACAATGTTCTCACAAACTTTCTCATTTCAGTATGATGAACAGCCAGCATCCTAAAATGGTGAAAAACACTTTGACACACTTTCCTAGATAGACAAGCCAGAGAATGTCCTTGCAAACCAGTATTCTCTCTCACTCTGCATGGATCTAGTCTTTGAAGCACCTTAATCTTCTGTTTTACACTCTTTTTACTATATTCTCTTAGAAACTCATGTAATTTATCAATAGATTCCTGATGCAATGTACAAATACTACTACAATTCCAAGTGTACACTGGGGCTTTTGGACGTCTCCCCATAGCCTCATGTTTTACATTTATTTTTTCCATTTTTTTGTTTTTTGAAGATCTTTTTTAAGAAATCTCTACTCTGCTTACCAGTAGACTTTTTCTTTTTGCCATCACCAGGTTTTCCTCCTATTTTTTTTTCCAGTTTTGTCCAGATATAGTTGTTGTTGCTTTTCTTTGCTCTTTCTTGTCCTTAAAGGCATTTTTTTAATTTTTCACTGTTGCTCAGCAATACCTGCAAGAAACTGTAAAAAAAAATACCTTTTTGTAATTATAATTCATTTAAAAAATTTTTTTAGCTTTTCAATAATTTAAAATGTTTTAGCATTTGACTCTCATTTGTGATTTACTGATTTCTGCTGAGTGCTAACCACCACTTTTGAAGAAAACAAGCTGTCCCTTTCCTGCAAGTGCATGTTTTACAGAACAACTGCAACACAAATTACATCTCTGGCCACAATTCCTGTGTGCACACAGCCTCATGGTGTGATTCTAAGCAGAAAACAGAATTTGATTGGCAATTTCAAAGCACATTTACTACTGTGGTAGAGCAAGTGATAATTACTGTTGCAGCCTGACACATTTTCCTTGTAGATTACAGAGGCAGAAAAGAGCACATGTCCTAACAGCTACTTCATACCATAAGCATGTGCAACCTGGGTGAGTGACTACACTAGAGCAAAGGAAATGAGCCTTGGTGACGTTGAATGTGTTTGCGTTACACAGTGCTATCTGAAACAGCACACAGAGCTGAGTACTACGCATGGGAGTGTTGGAGAAGCTGCTGCGTGTGTGCCAAGAGTGTGTTTCTGAAGACTGTGTCTTGTCTGGTGCAAGACAGATTAGCAAAGAGACTTCCAAAACTGCATGAAGACTGCTGGAATGTATGTAACAGTGCATGTGTGGTAAGAGTTAATTTGTGTTTTGAAAACAGACTGCCCCTTTCCTGGGTCTGCAATTCTTACAGAACAACAACTTCACAAATTAAATCTCAGACAACAATTCCTATATGCACACAGACTCATGCTGTGTTTGTAGGCACAAAACACAGGCTGCCCCTTTCCTGGGACTGCAATTCTTACAGAACTAATGCTAATTTCAAATGTGTTGCCATTTTCCTCTCTTTTCTTTCAAAGTGATTTCTGCTAAATCCTAACCATCACAATTAAAAAAAAAGCTGTCCTTTTCTTTCAACTGCAAGTCTTACTTTTCAACAGCAACACAAATTAAATCTCTGTCAACAATTCTTCTCTGCACACAGACTCATGGTTTGATGGTAGGCACAAAACAGTATTCCTCATTGTTACCACTACACATTAACTCATGGTGAAAACATACTCCATAATATTTAACTAGTTAAAGACAGTTAAATATCTCCCAAACCTCAAAATGTAAAACATAACTTTTGAAGAAGATTCACAATTCTAATATTTATCTAAAAAATCACCACATACTTCCCCTCTCAAACTCATAACTCACCTTTAAAATTAGTTAGTTGTGAAAGAAATGTGCCACTCAAACAGCAGACTATCAGAGTCAGAATATCAGAGCTCTACACCTCTCTCCTCTCTCCAGAACCAGTAAATGGCAATGTTTCCCTCTCTTTTTTCACACATATACATGTTAATTTCAAATCTCAGTGCTTCCCACTTTTTTTCAAATGAAATCACACATTTCTATTGGTTGAAAACTTCAACCCCTTTCCAAATGTACCCTTCCCCCAACTTGACTTCTGCCTGCTACCATAGCAACAGCTCATGGAACACTGCTGTGAGGAGAGAGGTCAGAAGTTCAGCACACAATGTTTCAAATCCAAAGAGCAAGAGTGGTTCACCTGTCCAACCTAACAGAAAATCCAATCTAATCTTCTGTGGGAACACAATTTTCTGAACCAATACAAAACATGCTTCTAAAAATATACACATACAGCCTACTTTTTTCTGTTAAAAGATTTGAATCAGCCAATGTGTTCTTTTTATGTTAAAAAAATATGTATGCCTCCATTTTACAACTGTCTTTCATTTCATATTGCCTTTCTACTGAAAGACACCTCCTGAGTGCATCCAGATCTCCTTGGAAGATGTTCACAGTGTGGATTGTAGGTCACAGCTATGTCTTCTGGAGTGAAAAGTTTGCAGAAAAAAGAGGTATGGTGGAGACCTTGCTTTGCCAAATGTGGACATTAAATGGATTGGTCAGAGAGGGTTAAAGTGGCACCAATTAATGCCTTTGGTGAAATCCTTCATGCAAAACCAACACCCTGACCTCATAATAGTGCACTGTGGTGGCAATGACCTAGGCACTTTGACTGGGGTAGGTCTGGAAATGCTTATGAAGGACACCTTTGCACAACTGTTTTCACTTTTCCCTAAAACTGCCTTTGTGTTTTCTAACATATGCCAAAGGCAAAAATGGAACTGGTCCAATCATTTCTGTCCGCAGATTGACAAAGCAAGAAAGCACGTCAACAAATCTGTTTCTGCTTTCCTCCGTGACTATGGTATGGGTTCCATTTACCACAACAACTTGCGTTACAACATGCAAGACATTTATAGAGGAGATGGTGTACACTTCAATGATGAAGGGAACAGTCAATCAATCAATCAATTAGCTTTATTCGGCAATTAAGTCATAAAAGCACATTTACAGACAATACATATAAATACACATAAATTACCTAAAAAAGTTAAAATTGCAATTAAATTTATGAATAGCCGACGAGCTTGAATTAAAAATAAAAATTAAGAAGATATACATGTCGAATTGTTATATACAGAAGGTAGCTAGACGTTAGATTCACGCCCCAACTCTCCAGCTCTCAGCTTCAAGATATTTCACCGTGGTGTATTTGCAAGATCAATGCTAACTCAAAAGCAAGGAGCTGGCAGATAACCTCAGAGCTTTTGATCTTATACTCCAGGCCCACCCTAGGAATTTGGCCACTGCTATACATATTGGGGGAGTAGGATCAGTGCACAGAATGCGAAGAGCTATGGCATATCTTCTGGTACCCAGAAGCTTGCACATTGGTTGTATCCATCTTTTACGGGGTACCACATACATAGGACAGAAAAATAAGACATGTCCGACATTTTCACATAAATCAGCACATCTGTAGCACTTATCATTTTTACTGCCTTGCTTCTCCCATCTAGAGGTGAATTCTGCTGTGGGTAATGTGCCCACCCGTAACTGAAAATATAGCTTACGATCGGAGGTTTTTTCAATCATATCCCAATAATCCTCTAAATGGGGAAGAACTTTTAAATCAAGAAAACGGGCTGTTAGATGGGTAGAAAGGCCTTGGGTAAATTCCAACTTATATACCCATTCCCAATACACATTTTTCAGATTTTCTTTAGATGGGAAAACAGAGTTTTCTGGGTTTTTCCAAAGATCCATCAGGCCTAAACTTCCCAGAGTAGTTTTTATTCCTAACAGCCATGGTATTTTTTGGGACCTATCAGATTCTATAGTGTCCATAAAGCCACTCCTATAATGGGTTAGTTCGTCAGTGCACCAGAGACGACGCCAGTATAGTATTGGGCGTAACCTCGCCAGGTGCTCCAGAGGTTTCTTGCCCAAATCCAATAATAGCGGCCGTAGTGGCGTACTTGAAGGAAGGTTTGTGACTTTACGCAAGAAAGTGTTTTCTAGAACTTTCAGATTATTCAGATTGTTAAAGCCCCAGAGCTCAGCCCCATATAGGCATGAGCCCAGGACCTTAGTTCCATAAATTTCTAGAGTTGGGGAGATTGGTTTGGTAAGTGAAGTTTTGAATCTAGCCAGAAGTGCCCCTGCTTTTTGTTTGTGTTGTAAGCCAGCACGATTTAATTGACAACCCCATCGCATATCTTTTTGCAAAGTTATCCCTAGATATGTAAATGATGACACTTCCTCCAAGGAAAGCTTGTTCATGTATATTTTCCCTCTAAAGGTTTTTGATCCATTAAAGGACATGAACTTCGTCTTCCCCGTGTTTACCTCCAGGCCCCTCTCAATGCAGAATTCTTCAAAAAGCCCAACAGCCTTCTGCAGACCGCTAGGGGTCTTAGAGATTATCAGCGTGTCATCCGCGAACATGAGGATAGGGATACGCACTCCTGCCAAAATCGGCGCATCAGTGGGGGTCCGGGAGAGCCAACTGGCCACCCCGTTGACGAAGAGCGAGAACAGGGTTGGCGCCAGAACGCACCCCTGTCTCACTCCCCTGTCAACCGGGAAGTCGACAGTCACCTCGCCCGGACCACCCCAGCGCACCCTGGCAACGTTTCCCTCATGTAAGCGGATAATCACGGTGAGAAGTTCGGGTGCAATTCCCAATTCCTTCAGGACCTGCCAAAGCTTGCTTCTTGGGACCAAGTCAAATGCAGCTTTTAGGTCCACAAAGACCGCATAGAGGGCGCCCTTCCCCAAGACCACCGTCTTCCAGTATAGGTTAACAAAACGGAAGACTTGGTCGATTGTACTCGTCCGGGAGCGGAACCCTGCCTGGATTGGACTTAAGATGTCATGGTCATCCATCCAGGTTTGGATTAAGTAAAGAAGCATGCGGCCTACGATCTTTTGGACCGAGTCAATCAAACTGATTGGTCTGTACTTACTTGGGATTGTTTTGTCTCCTTTTTTGAATACAGGGACAATTTCAGCGCCCTTCCACGAGGGCGGAATTTCTGCTCCCTGGACAATAGCATTTGCAAGTCGCAAGATATAGATGGACCAGAGGCTTCTATCATCAGTAAACACGTCAGCAGGGATGCCGTCCATTCCGGGGGCCTTACCCCGGACAACTCCATCTAGTGCTCTATTCACATCCTTCAGTGTAAATATGGCCTTTTTGTAAAATACATAAGGAAAGATGTCAGCAGGGATTTTTTGAGTGGGCGCGGCGTATTGGGGTTTAAAGTGCTCTAACCAGGCGTTCTGTGGTACGCTATTTTGTGGTTTCTCTGATATACCACCCCTATCCCATTTATATGTGTCCCAGAAAACTTTACTATTCTTGCTTTTTGAGGCCTCAAGGAGATCCTTCCAAAAGTCGTTTTCCCAAGTTACCTTTGCCTCTTTAAGAGTTTTCCCATATATGGATCTGGCAAGTCTTACAGAAGTTGGGTCTTTCTGTTTTAGTGCACTACCTAGTTCGTCCCGGGCTTTCCTACACTTGTCGTTATACCAGCCCGCTTTTCTTTGGGGCTTGGAACTCCTTCTGGGGGCAGATTTGAGGAAATATTGCCGTAGGCCCGCAAAAAGCCTAACGTGAATTTCCACTATACATTGGTGGGAGTCCTGACCCTCAGTCAATAATCCCGGTTCTTCTAGTGCAGTAGCGACTTCTTCTTTTATCGCTAGTACAACCTCTGGGTCATCAGCAACCCGTTCCCATTTTAGATGGCGCATATCGTTAGACAGGTGGTGCTCTGGCTCATGAGTAGTTTGAGGCTTTTCAATAGCGCCAAGTAAAGATGAGTTAAATGATGAGACTAGTGGGTGGTGGTCACTCTCGATTCTATGAACTACCTCCATATCTATAAAATAGGGCCAGAGTTTAGCGTGGATCAGTAAATAATCAATTCTGCTTGCCCTGCGACCGTTATCAAAGGTATTTGAGCCACATTTGTCAGACGGGCTCCTTCCGTTGACTGCTCTCAGATGGCTCCCTAGACATAATCCGCTTAGCTGGATTGCTGCCTCGGACCACCTTTTTACCGGAGCAATTTCGAGGGATGGAATTCCCCAGCTTGCGTCTTCTTCAGCAGTAAGCTGGGATATTTCGTGGTCCAGGGGCTCAAATGAGGCATTAAAGTCGCCTGCTATGATAGGTAGGTGGTTTGAGGGCAAAGATTCAATTAATTCTTCCAGTAGTTGTACTACCGGAGACTTTTTCCCCCCTGGCTGGCCTCGTGCATAGACATTAAAAATATCGAGGTTTACCCCGCCCTTTGAAGCAATCTTTACAGATAGGATGTCTTCGCTAATGACAGAACTTTGAGTGACTCGACATCCTAGGTTTTGTTTAATCCATATAGTAAGTCCTCCTGATGGACGACCTCTGCCTCTTTTTAGGGCTGGGATATTATAATTTAGAAAACCACTGCAAAACAGGGGATCTATCAGCCAGGTCTCTTGGAAGAAACACAAATCAAATTTTGATATGAAGCCCAGCCAATCAGGGTCTACTATTTTTTGGCCTAGGCCTGCTATATTCCAGGACATTATTGACAGTTGTCCATTTGCAAACTGTCCTTCCATATGGAGTCTTGGGATCCTTTGGGTTTGGCTAGAGCTATCCTTTACTGGAGGAATCAATTTGTTGGTACTACTAGTACTCACATTAGTAGAAATATCGACCTCGACATTACCAGTCATACCAGATGTCGCTGTAGCAGGACTCATTGGGGCTATAAGTCCAATCCCAATTGGTAGCCGGTATGTTTCCACCAGCTGGCACAGGGCCGGTAATTTTTTATTAATGATGTCTGTGCCAGCATTGTCGTCCTCAGTTGGAATAGGACTGGCTGACCATTTTTCTACATGAGTTACATCTACAATGCGTGGGTGTTTCCTCGGCCTAGAAGAGTTTGATCGTCAATCACAATCTTCCAGGCCAGAGGACCTAATACCATCAGACTGTGCATTTTGGCAACTGTTATTCCTAGACCATGTACCAGTGTCTCTGTCGCCGGAATCTACTATGTTGGGCTGATGTTGGTTACCATAAAAGAAGGACAAATGCAGGGAGAGAATAAGAGAACTGGGGTTTGGGTTCGGCCAATGACAAACATGCTCAACTGCCCTTCGCTCTCTAAAGTTGATAATTACACAATCTCCTTCTATATTTTTCTTTTTTGGGCCCACCCAGTTGACTCGGCGTACAAAGAGAATTTCTGTTGATACATTCTGGGGTAAGGGGCGGTTGCGGTTTAACCAATACACACACTTATTCTTCAAATCCCTGTAGTCTTCCCTAGTGTGTAAGCCCAGGGGTTTAACTCCTGCCAATATTACCACGTAGGGACTTGACTCAGGGGGGAGGTGTATGTTTGGGTGTTTCCTTGTGGCTACTAGGCTATTACCTTCCCTATCTACTTCTTTCGTCACCTGACTACTAGTAGTTATCGCTAGTGGATTTCCCCCGCTCTCCGGGTTGCCTCCATAGGGGATGTGCATTGTGTTCCCAGTTACCTTTTCGGGCGGGTTAATTTTAGCAATGGTTGGGTTAAGGATGGGTGCAGTGTCAGTAGTTGGGACATTAATGGTTGGAGGATTCACAGTAGATTTATCGCACCCCCGGCAGTTGGTGACATATTTCTGCCGGGACTGTGATGAAGAACACATCAGCTCCAAGCAAGTCAGTCTATTTTCTATACTATCCAACCTATCATAAATCGGTTGGCAAGTTTTAAAGAAAATTGACTCCAGTTTCCCCCAGAAATCTTCGCCCGGGTTTTGCAGATCCTTAGGCGGGGTCAAGGTAGGCAACATTTGTGCACTCTCCATCCCACTTGCTGAAGTTACTCCTTTTGGATCAGGAGTGTTCGCATGTGTGGCCCCAAGGCTGATTCTTCTAGACTTCGCTATGTGTCCAGCATTTGGCGGTTCATTCCGCTTTCTCTTGGGTTTCAGAGTTTTCGAGCTTTCTTTACTTGTTGAAATGGGTACTTTAGCCTTTGAGTTCGTGGCAGACCTGGTCTTTACACTTTCCGACACACCAATGGTTTGTGTTAGATTTGAGGAGCCCTTCTTGGATCTGGTATTAAGATTAGCTCCCTCAGAAACTGGGATACAGTACACTGGTGAATCGTTGCAGGGGGAGTTAGTTCCAGGGGCATCCAACACAAGGCATACGTCACCGGTGTCAGCTCCTGATTCCATAGTACGAACAGGAGAACGTATTTGTGACAAATAGCCCAGCGAGGAACGTTTGTTATTAAGAGAACCCAGCGACAGGCGCTTCTCAGTGAGGTCAATTTCCCTGTCCAAAATGGAAGAAGCTCTTACCAAGAATTGGTCAAGTGTACCAACAAGGGACTTCCGGCCTGTTACTGGAACAGTAGACATCATTCAGGGGGGTTAATTAACTCCTTGCATACAGACACAATTGACCAACAAGTACTCTGAGCACCAAATCCGATTTATAAAATAGTATAGTACATTGGGGGGGCTCAGCCCGCTAAATTCAGACAAAATGTCAGCGTACACCTTACAAGTATCGAATAGTATTTAGCAGTGACAGACCTTGTGATGAGGTTCGACGAGGGAGGGCCCGGCCCGGCCTTACACGGTCTCCAACGGGCACAAACGGGCCCGCCCTTGGCCCGGGCTTCGCCCGGGCGCCGCCCGCGCGTGTCCCGCGCTGCGGGGGCACCTGGCAGGCTTTATGCCGGTTCTGCGGCAGCCGCGTAGCGTCACTAGCGTGCGCGGCCGCCTAGGATGATGGGATTTGTAGGCCGTTCCCCTCACGGCGGCGTTTGGACCACAATAGCCCCGATGGTTTCTTCCTTGGCAGCGAGCCCCAGCAAGCCGTTCCCCTCACGGCGGAAGCAAGGCGAAGGTTCAGGTTCGGTATAGCGTCCCGCGCTGCGGGGGCACCTGGCAGGCTTTAGGCCGGTTCTGCGGCAGCCGCGTAGCGTCACTAGCGTGCGCGGCCGCCTAGGATGATGGGATTTGTAGGCCGTTCCCCTCACGGCGGCGTTTGGACCACAATAGCCCCGATGGTTTCTTCCTTGGCAGCGAGCCCCAGCAAGCCGTTCCCCTCACGGCGGAAGCAAGGCGAAGGTTCAGGTTCGGTATAGCGTCCCGCGCTGCGGGGGCACCTGGCAGGCTTTATGCCGGTTCTGCGGCAGCCGCGTAGCGTCACTAGCGTGCGCGGCCGCCTAGGATGATGGGATTTGTAGGCCGTTCCCCTCACGGCGGCGTTTGGACCACAATAGCCCCGATGGTTTCTTCCTTGGCAGCGAGCCCCAGCAAGCCGTTCCCCTCACGGCGGAAGCAAGGCGAAGGTTCAGGTTCGGTATAGGGAACAGAGTCTTCCTCTTGATCCTTAGACTCTGCATCGGTACTTACTTGTAGGTACCACTAAAAAATCACTTCATAAACACAACGGCTCTTTTTAGAGCCCCCTAATATCTAAACACTTAAATCTGCATTTCATTTCTTTTTTTTTTTTTTTTTTACCGTACGCTTACCGTACACGTACCCCGCGATTTTTTTTAAAATCAATAAATGTTTTCTTTGTACTTTTCTGTCCTTCTTTGACCCCCTTACAAATGTTAGGGGGTCTGTAACTCTCCTCCTTGCCCCCTTTTCTTGTTATCACTCTTTTTTTTCTGAGTGAAACACACGAAATGGCGGCCGCCGCTTCCTGGTTTCGACCGATTCAAATGTTTACTAAGATCTAAGAGCCAATCAGAATCGCGCTCGCGCACGCCACCGTACGCGTACGGTAAGCGTACCGTAAGCGCACCGTAAGCTGGCTCAGATATATATATTGATTTAAAGGCTATTTTCTCAGAATCTACTGAACAGATTTACACCAAACCTACAAAAGGCACTTCCTTGACCTGAGGACTACCTCTCTGCCAAATTTCTAGTAATTCTGTTCAGCCGTTCAGGCTGTAGCCCTGTCTAAAGGTCCTATGGAAAAAAGCATGGGAAAAACGCGTTTTGGGACCCCCCTTTTATCTCAGCCCCCGCTTGACGAATCCCCCCGAGACTTTCAGGGAAGGAGCGGAGCGTAGCGCCCCACCTATTTTGAAAAATTCGCGAGGATTCGTCGACCGGCGCCAAAGTTATTCAAAATAGAATGTTGCGGATTTCCTATGGAAACGTGGTCCTAACTATAACTACCCATCTCCCACAGCCTAACCTTATTATTGTGCACTGTGGTGGTAATGACCTAGGCACTCTAACTGGGGTAGGTCTGGAAATACTTATTAAGGACACCGTTGTGCAATTGATGTCGCTTTTTCCACAAACTGCCTTTGTATATTCTAATATATGCCAAAGGCAAAAGTGGAACTGGTCCAACCAATTTTGTCCACAGATTGACAAAGCAAGGAAGCACGTCAACAAATCTATTTCTGCTTTCCTCAGAGACTATGGTATGGGTTCTATATACCACAACAACTTGCGTTACAACATGCAAGACATTTATAGAGGAGATGGTGTACACTTCACTGATGAAGGCAACAGAGTCTTCCTCTTGAACTTTAGACTCTGCATCGGTACTTACTTGTAGGTACCAAAAAACACACAATGAACACAAGGGCTCTTTTTAGAGCCACCTTATATCTAAACACTTAAATGCGATTTTTTATTCTTTTTTTTTATTAGTTTTTTTTTCGGGTGCGCGCTAGGTGCGCGCACTCGGCGAATTTTTATAAAAAAATATTAATCTTTTTTTTGCCCTACAAGGTCCTACTGTGACCCCCTTACAATGCCTAGTGGGTCAATATCTCCCCACTCTGCCCCCTTTACACGTTCTGCCCCTTTGTTTCTCACCCCCTCTTTATGCGAGAGACAAAATGGCGGCCGCCGCTTCCTGATTTCCACTGATTCGAATGTTTACTTACTTCTAACAACCAATCAGAAGTGCGCTCGCGCACTGCCGAGAGCGCGCACCCAGCGCGTACACTGCGCGCTTACAGATATATATATTGTTTTAAATGCTTTTTTCTCTGGAAATACTGAACAGATTTACACCAAACCTGCAAAGGGCACTTCATGGACCTTTTAGCTACCTCTCTGCGAAATTTCACATAATTATGTTAAGCCGTTCAGGCTGTAGCTGCGACTAAAGTCCCTATGGAAAAATCCATGGGGAAAACGTGTTTTGAGGCCCCCCATTTTTCTCAGCCCCCACTTTACGAATCACCCCGAGACTTCCAGGGTAGCAGCTGAGCGGAGCGCCCCATTAGTTTTGAAAATTTCGCGAGGAATCGTCAACCGGCGCCAAAGTTATTCAAAATAGAATTTTGAGATTTCCTATGGAAACTCGGTCCTAACTATAACTATCTACTGGCGACCGCCAGTAGATAATATATATATATACATATATATATATATATTCACTGAAAAAACCATAGGTTTTAGGGGCGTTATAGTTAGGAATTGGCATTTAAAAAACCTTAGAAATTCACTGAAAAAACCATAGGTTTCAGGGGCGTTATAGTTAGCTGGACATTTCCCTCGTACAAAACCCCAGAAATTCCCCTGTTAGAGTTAGTTCAGCTAACTATAACTCGCACCCCCGCAATGCACTGCTGATGACGTCACATATTACATCACTCATGACATGGTCAGTGACATCACTGATGACATTACTGATGACATCTGAAATGACATCACTGATGACATCACTGATGACGGCATCCAGTGAGTCTTTGTTTCTGTAAAGTTTTAATATGTTTAATATATATATTGAAAGACCTGTTGAAGAATGAGTGGGTGTACAAGTGTGTGAATGGATGATTTTCTAGGTTCGTAACTGACTCTATAAGTGAGTCATTAAATGTATCTTACTGCAGACTAGTGACTAAACTGTGTGAATGTCTGTATGTGTCTGTGTGTTGGTGTATAAGTGGCTGCATGGTTTTGTGAATAGCTATATGAGTGTCTATATGGGTTATTGATTGGTTGTCTGAGTATCTGTATGGGTGCCTGAGTGTTTGTGTGCGTAGGCTGTGTGTGACTCTGTGCATAGATGTGTGAGTGGGTGATTCTATGGGTGCATGGTTTTAAGAGTGCATCTGCGATGGACTGTATGGTTGAGTGAGTGTATGTATGGGTGTGTTAGGGATTGAATGTATATCTCAGTGGTACATTTGTGACTAACTACATATGTGAAAGGCAGTATATATGCGTTTAAGAGTATATAAGTGGGTAGATGTGATAGTGTGTGATTGTGAGAGTGACTGTATGGATGAGTGTGTGCTTGTATCAATGATTCTATAAGAGCATAAGAATGTGGTACTATTTTTATGATTAAGTGAACTTGAGTGTGTATAACCGCATAGGTGAGTAAATGGGAGTGTAATTATTTGCATGACTGACTAGGTGTGAGAGTACCTCTATGGATGATTGGTGGTGTGTGAGTGTCTATGTAGGTGTATAAATTCATATGATAGTCTTGTACGGAGTGACTGTAAGTATGAGTGACTGTACAGGTGAATGAGTGGGGGTGTATGTAGACCTAAGAGTTAATGAGTGGGTATGTAGATATTGGTTTTTGAGTATTTATGGTTTTGAGAATGGAAGTCTGAAATTTTGAGTCGGTGTATCAAAGGTTATATTAGGGTGTGAGAAGATGCGGTAATTTATCACGCGGATGACATCATCAGTGATGTCATCAGTGATGTCATTTGAGATGTCATCAGTTATGTCATCAGTGATGTCACTGACCATGTCATGAGTGATGTAATATGTGACGTCATCAGCAGTGCATTGCGGGGGCGCGAGTTATAGTTAGCTGAACTAACTATAACAGGGGAATTTCTAGGGTTTTGTATGAGGGAAATGTCCATCTAACTATAACGCCCCTGAAACCTATGGTTTTTTCAGTGAATTTCTAAGGTTTTTTAAATGCCAATTCCTAACTATAACGCCCCTGAAACCTATGGTTTTTTCAGTGAATTTCAAAGGTTTTTTAAATGCCAATTCCTAACTATAATGCCTCTGAAACCTATGGTTTTTTCAGTGAATTTCAAAGGTTTTTTAAATGCTAATTCCTATCTATAAATTATCTCTAAAGATATCATGAAAAGCATTCTTTTTTAAAAGTAGGGTGCACATTAGTTTTGTGGAAAAGCATCTTTGTAATTGGTTAAGAAAAAGCTGTTTCAACGTGGAGTACATATCATAGGATAAAATTTGCTCAGATCAACCACACCTGCTACTTGCATTTGGAAGGCACTGTTGGAACTTTAAACAATCATCAACTTTTAACCTGCAAGTGTCGTTAAATATTCAAGAAAATGTTACAAAAAAATATTGTTCAGTTTTAAAAAATTTATGAACTTTTAACCTGCACGTGTTGTAGAATGTTCTAGAAAGTGTGTTGATAGAATACATTGCACTTCTGACTTCTATGTGTTGTTGAATATTAAAAAAACGGTTCATATGGAAAATTAAAAAGAAACCAATAGAGAAGTTTTCAAACCTAAAAGAATCAAAGAACTATTCTAATTTATTGTTTACATGTATTTATGTGTGCAGCAACAAAATTATACGCACAACAGCACTAGTAAGAGGAAGAAGCAGGGAGTGGGGGGAGGAGGGGGAGATGGGAAGAATGGCACACATGGACAATTAAGTACAACACACATATAGACTAACAATGTCCAAAATGAAACACACCAACAAGGAGCACAAGTCACACAACCCGCCAACATCACACCACTGAATGAGCATAGAAGTGAAAACCACGCTGCATTCATACAGGATGAGTACAAACGCCAGTCGTTGGTGTTGTGGGATGTCTGCGACCGTGGTCATCATGGATGAGATGCCCAGCATGTGGCACATGGTCGAGTTCACTGTGTGTTATGTTGCCAAACGCCTGCTCCTCCCTCCCACGAGCCCCCACACTTTTGCACGGTGAGCTGTTGTATCTCGTGCACTCGTACGGCACGCCATTGTAATGCCTATTTGCGCATGTCCTGCTACATTCCAACTACAACATCACAGTGCCGTTTGGAGGTGGTGCATGCCACTTTACAACATCGACTGCTGCAGCTCTTGCAACAGGCCACACCAGAACACAGAGACACGCTTACCGCACTTCCTCTACATGGACATGTCCAAGACACCCCGTTCCCCTTGACGGATAGGCACACCCCTGCACTGACCTGTGAACCCAAGATCAGCACACGCCAGTTGTGCATGCAGGAGGATGCATACGTAGCTACACATCCAGGCTCACTGCCAACGCTGAGGTGACAGCACACTGTGATGTTGCAGGGCTCGTGCCTATCATGCTAAGACAATGACCACAGGGACACACTTACTAAGATATGGGTTTGGGGGGCATTGGTGGTCCTGGAGTTGTTGCGATGAGTCTTCTGGCCCTCATGGGTATCCCTGTATCATGCTCATTGACTCTAGGGCACCTGTGGGTGTTCTGGTGTGGCTCTTGGCTGTGTTCCCTGTCATGGTGCAGGTAGTTGTCCTGCTTAACACCAGCAGAAAGCAGGTGTAAAATCCCTGGTGCTAACGTGTCTTATCGCCGGAATTTGTTTCGCATTGCAATTGCTGTGAAAGTTGTGATGTGATTTTTTTCGTGTGCAGAACAATATACGAACTGAGCAGTGTATCTCGTCAAGATCCTGTCCCTGACGCACTATTCCCAATCAATATAAATACAATGAGATTTGTTAATAGATTTCGTGTGTACACTGTAAGTGCAGCCAATACCTCAGTGCAATACAATACAGGTTTTTAGTATTTAGAATAAATCGCAAATGTGCACCTCATGTCTTTTTGCACGGGAACGGCTACTCTCTATTTCATTATCAGCACTTTAACGGAAGTAAAGTTCAGAAAAATCTAACACACTATTCAGAAGTTGGTGCAAACTGCAGATATCACTAGTATTCCTGCGATAAGTGAGCCAAAATTTAACACCATGGTGGACTCCATCATATAACAGTAATAAGAACAAGAAAGAGTCACACAGCACTTAAGAGAACAACCAAAAACATTATTACATTTTTTTTCAAACTTTATTTTTTATAATAATAAATATATAAATGTTAAACTATTTTCATACTTTATATTTTTATTAACATAAATATAAACAATAAACTGATAAACAAAATGTAACAACCATAATACAAAACAACAAAGCGGAACACTCCTGTGGGAACCACGGATGTCGATGACAGACCTGCAAAATCAAAAAGATTGTTAAAAAAAAAACAACATGGTATTCTTAATAAAATACCACAAGAAACAAATCACAGCTATATAAAATGTATACAGCTAACAAAATTTTATAAGTTTAACTTACAAAAACTGTCATTGTTGCCGCTTTAAAATATTTACCAAATCTTAGGAATTTTGTTTGCAGAAGGCACCACGCCCACAACGTTTTCCTTCAGTGGTGTGGAAATGTTGTACTTTTCCCAAGGGGCAAACAAAGATCAATGCCACTTTGGTCACGTGCAAGATTTGCAAAAGAGTTCTGTTGCGAGGGGATCCTAACAAGAAATACTCATACGGCACGGCAAGTATGATATAACACCGAAGGACCCTTCATCCAAACAATCTTGCACGAGAAGAGTGCAAACGGATGAGAAACACTCCTATTCTGTTTCTGTAAAAAAGAATCACAAATAAATGTATATTAATAACTTTCAAATGTATACTATTCCATTACTGTACAAACACATTTTATATAAAAACTGACTAACAAACTATAGTCCTGAACCACAAGTTTGACGATCGTTAAAACACTAAATGCATAGTGCATACTACTTTGAAGCAGTTCATGCCCTAAAGCCTACCTCACTAAAAGACTACATGCTAACTGACTAAATGATTACAGTACTATAAGGAGACACACTGGGTGAGTGACAGGGTGTTTGCTAGAAGAGTATGAATACTAACCAGGGAATTCAAGGTGTGAAACACAACTGTGTAGGTGATTAGAGGACTGCATCAATACTGCATAGGCATTTAAAGCAGTCCATGTGCTAAGGCCTGGCTCACTGCATGACTACTTGGGTACTGACTGAATGATTAGACTACAACAAAGAGAGTGCCTAGGTGAATTTATTAGTGCTAGGCTTTTCGCACAGGGAATGGATTAGTACTTGGTACTGAATGACTCACTAGAGGAGTGCAAAGGCAGTCACAAGTGCTGGACTGTATGGATACTGACTAGAAAATTGAAAGTGTGAAAGACAAATATCTAGGTGGTTAGAAGACTGCGTGCATAGTGCATAGGGGTTTGAAGCAGTCCATGTGCTAATGCCTGGCTCAGTGTATGAATACTTAGGCACTGACTGAATGATTAGAGTACTGCAAAGATAGTATCTTGGTTAATTTATAAGTGTTTGGGTTTTAGCACAGTGAATGAATTAGTACATGATGCTGAATGGGTCAGTAGAGGACTGCAAAGGGAGTGACAGGGTATTTCCTGAAAGTGTATGGATACTGACTAGGGAATTGAAGGTGAGAAAGACAATTGTGTAGGTGGTTAGAGGACTGCATGTATAGTGGATAACGGTTTGAAACAGTCCATATACTAAGGCCTGGGTCACTGAATGAGTACTTGGGTACTGACTGAATGATTAGAATACTTACTCACCAAAGGAAACCGCTACTGGCGCTCGCAGCCTCCCCGTATCCCAGGAGGGACTGACCGCCTGAGTTCCGCTTCAACAGCTTGCAGCACCCGCTTCGCGGGTGCCGCTGCGCGGCGCTCAGGTGTGGGGTTGAGGCAGCAGGTGTAAACCTAGCATCCAGCACCCGGGAGGAAGAAACCATCGTGCAAGGCAATTGGGGCGAGTGAAGCAGGGACCACAGAGACCAGGAGCCCCTGCGCCGCACAGGTGCGTACGGCCGCACCCCCAGCAAGCCACGCCCCCGGCCGTCCAAGCACTGTAGAAAAGCGAACCCTCCCAGAGCTCAGTGGGACTTACTCACCAAAGGAAACCGCTACTGGCGCTCGCAGCCTCCCCGTATCCCAGGAGGGACTGACCGCCTGAGTTCCGCTTCAACAGCTTGCAGCACCCGCTTCGCGGGTGCCGCTGCGCGGCGCTCAGGTGTGGGGTTGAGGCAGCAGGTGTAAACTTAGCATCCAGCACCCGGGAGGAAGAAACCATCGTGCAAGGCAATTGGGGCGAGTGAAGCAGGGACCACAGAGACCAGGAGCCCCTGCGCCGCACAGGTGCGTACGGCCGCACCCCCAGCAAGCCACGCCCCCGGCCGTCCAAGCACTGTAGAAAAGCGAACCCTCCCAGAGCTCAGTGGGACTTACTCACCAAAGGAAACCGCTACTGGCGCTCGCAGCCTCCCCGTATCCCAGGAGGGACTGACCGCCTGAGTTCCGCTTCAACAGCTTGCAGCACCCGCTTCGCGGGTGCCGCTGCGCGGCGCTCAGGTGTGGGGTTGAGGCAGCAGGTGTAAACTTAGCATCCAGCACCCGGGAGGAAGAAACCATCGTGCAAGGCAATTGGGGCGAGTGAAGCAGGGACCACAGAGACCAGGAGCCCCTGCGCCGCACAGGTGCGTACGGCCACACCCCCAGCAAGCCACGCCCCCGGCCGTCCAAGCACTGTAGAAAAGCGAACCCTCCCAGAGCTCAGTGGGACTTACTCACCAAAGGAAACCGCTACTGGCGCTCGCAGCCTCCCCGTATCCCAGGAGGGACTGACCGCCTGAGTTCCGCTTCAACAGCTTGCAGCACCCGCTTCGCGGGTGCCGCTGCGCGGCGCTCAGGTGTGGGGTTGAGGCAGCAGGTGTAAACTTAGCATCCAGCACCCGGGAGGAAGAAACCATCGTGCAAGGCAATTGGGGCGAGTGAAGCAGGGACCACAGAGACCAGGAGCCCCTGCGCCGCACAGGTGCGTACGGCCGCACCCCCAGCAAGCCACGCCCCCGGCCGCAACTCCCCCTACAAACAAAGCGCGGTAACGCTTAGCGGGACGCGAGCGGGACGCCGAGCGAAGCCCGGGCAAAGGGCGGGCCCTCTGTGGCCCTCAGGGGCCAGAAGAGGCCGGGCTAGGCCAGCCCCTTAAAACTGCCCCCCCTTAATAATATATTGCTATTAGTTCCTCGACAGCCAGTTGGATCACTGGCCATTCCCTTGACACAATTTATATCTGCCCGTTACCATCTAATATAGCACTCGTCGTAATGAGGAAACCTACCAAGAAAACAAGGATGCCTACCCTAAGGTCGAGCTCAAAAACCAAATCGGTTCATTCATCTCCACTGCCGACTTTTACTGCTATTGACAAGATGCTTAAACGGACTATAGGGGCGGTTTCCGATGCCATAGCCAACACCGAGAGAAGAATGTCCTTACCCCCGGTAACTATCATTCAAGACACCCAGGATTCATTGATTAACCTGTCAGAAGCTTCCAAAGACCTGGTAGAGGAGATGGATACTAGCCGGCCCATTACCCCACCATCTTTTGTTGACCTTCCTTGCGCCCAGCCACCCGCCGAAATCAGCAGGGCTAGACATGGTGCACAAACAAGCACTCAACAAAATACTAATGATAACGACATATCCCTCGCGGAAACAATGTTGAATAAGGAAGTCCACAAACAAGTGAGGAAAAAAGGTCACGTAAAACCCAGTAACCACAACTTGATCACGCCCATAAACCCATCCACACCGGGAATACCATGCTGGATAACCAACATGGTGGCGGATCTTAAATTAGACCTGGAGCACTCTATCTCGGTGCTGTTAAAACCCCTCATATCAAAAATTGATAGACTGACCTCATTGGTCAATAATAAGGGGATCAGCCCGAAAACCTATCCTGTGCAGGAACGGGATTTGACAAATCGAAAGGACCCTACATTAAGTAGCCCACCAAGAGATAAGGCCTCTCTAGTAATCAATGGGGGGGACAAACTAAATAACACCAGTGTCCCGCAGAAAGGAGCCCAGGAAAAACAAAAGGTTGTCTCTACCCCGCAAGCAGGCAAAAATAAAAATCAAATACCCATGGGCAATAATAAACCTCCATCCGCATCTTTACAAACGATGGAAAAGAACAAGGCCCTAATCCATAAGGCGGTTCCGAAGTCTCCACGGCGTGATATAGCGTCAACTTCTGACGATAAGAACACTGCAACATGCTTCAAGACTATCAATCTCCCGCCTGAGGCTCTGCCCCTTGTAGTCGTCCTAACAGGAATTCCCCCCTTAAAGGAGGGCCAACGGGAATCACAGACTGAATTAAAAAATAAATGCATACAGTGGCTGCAAACACATCGACCCTTGCCCCCTAACATCCACGGGGAAATCCTTGCAGTGAGAAGGGGTGAGTGGATTGGCAAAGGTATTAAGACCATCGCAGGGGACATCATTACAGTCAACTTTAGAGACAGGGCGGCCGTGAATTTTATCTGTAACGCCCCCCCGAGTCACATAAGTTCACAAATCCACCCGGTTCGCCTATCCTACTTCTACCCCTTCGCACCCCAAAGGCCCAGGCCGAATATCGGCCCTGACAGAATATCGCACTTGGGTTTTCAAACCGGCCTACTGCAATGGCAAAGGCCAAATACTGTATTCCCAATTTATGATTCCCCCATTACACAGTACGCTCACTGGAATAGGTTCAGTACACTTGAAGGGGTGGACTGACTGAGACTGGACCGCTCATTTTCAAAAATTAAACATAGGAAGGAGCCCACCCTACCATCTACTGGGATAAAAGATGGAGGCAACCAGGGCCAAATTGACGTTCCGGATCCTGTGCAATTCTTAGGAGGCAGCAACACACCATTGATCACTAACCGGGGTAGAGGGGAGTGGATAAATCCCTCATTAGACAATTCCCATCTTACCCACAGAAGAATCGCCACCCCCTACAGGCCGCAATTAAGCCGGGCTGTTGCACCCGCAACGGACAGCCTATCAAAGCTTTTGCTAGGCAAGGGAAAAAGAACACCCAAGGTCACGATTCATGACAACCTATTAATAGCTACCTGGAATATTGCAGGGCTAGCGGCCAAGTTCGCATCTCAGGACTGGCGCAGCTATATAAGTAAATTTCACATCTTGTGCCTGCAAGAGACCTGGGCCACTGAATCGCATGCTTACATCCTGGAAGGCTACAAAGGCTTTTTTGTCCCTGCAAAAAAAGCCATCTCGGGGAGAGCAAGTGGGGGGCTCGCGATCTATGTCAATTTAGATATCAAGGGCACCTGGTCTAACACCAAATGGGTCACAGCTAACCTCCAAGTTTTAAGGTTCACTTCACCAAGTCTATCATTTCTGCTTATGAACTGGTACAATGCACCGGCTATAACGGAGAAGGGAATAGCCATAAATGAATTAGAAAACTGTTTGAGCTTTTTAACCATGACACCAAACATCACGGATATAATACTAATGGGAGATTTTAATTGTCATCTCTGTGAGAAACTAATGCCATTTAATAATGACTGGTCTAGATGTACGATCTTGAAAGGCCCTCACTTCACCCATTCAACTGAGGGCTGGGGTTTGGAAAGACTTATGAAAAGGTACAACCTAATACAAATCCTAGATCTCGCCACACTCAACGACAAAGGAGAGTTAACTCCAACATTTAAAGGAAGAGGTTGTCACTCTTACATCGATTTCGCACTAGTCTCTCCCAATCTAAAAAGAAGTATTAGTACAATCATTATAGAGGCCAGTAGTTTCAGTGATCACAACCCGGTAATCATTAAAATGGAGGGTTTCGTTTTTCCAACTCAAAAGAAACCTCCCATTACAGAAAGAGTAGTCGACCAGGGCAGAAGAATTAAATGGGCCAAAATTGATGCGGACAGTTTTTATAAAAAACTATTTTCCGAAGCCCCAGCAGCAATTGATAAATGTCTCGACCTCTGTGTAACTGGAGCTGAGGTGGTGAAGGCATTTGAAGAAATCGCACAGGCTGTAAGTAACTCCTTATACACCCCAGGAACTAAAAACAAAATGCCCCTAAACCCCCGTTGGTTTGATTCAAATTGTACAAAGGCGCTGAAAAACCTGAAGGATAGTCTTCATGCCCAACCAAGGGATAAAATGAAGGTGGCACGGAACAGAGCTGAATATAAAAAAGCTCTGAAGGCTCGCAAGCAAAGCATACAAAATCAGGCCTGGGAAGACTTAAGGGACGCCGCAGAAAGAAAAGATTCTATCGCCTTTTGGAAAGTGATTAATGCCCCCCTCTTTCAGGATCAAGGGGCTCCTAAAATCATGAATTCCATTCTGCCGGAACAATGGCAGAAACACTTCCAGGGCTTATACAATCATTCAAACAAGGAACCCCAGGAGGAGTCAGCGGAGGCCCACCGGCCAGTAAAGCTAAAGTTCACCTTGAAGGAGGTCGAATTAGGAATCACCGGGCTCAGCAAAAACAAAGCCGCGGGCCCGGACGGAATTCCACCAGATCTATTCCTAAGTAGACCTGAACTATGGGCTCCGTTACTGATGAGGGTGTTAAATGAGGCAGGGGAGGTAGGCCTCCCCCAGTCCTGGTCAACGGCGACCATAGTCCCTATTTACAAAAAAGGCAACCGTGATGACCCCCAATGCTATCGACCCATTTCCCTCATTGATGTGTCAGCTAAGGTCTTGGGGCGAGTCATCCTATCGAGATTGCAAGATTGGGCAGAGGAGCAACAAATCCTCTCAGAAATTCAATACGGCTTCAGGAAAGGCAGATCTACCACCGATCAATGCCTAAATTTATATCTCCTGATTGCAAAATATACCATCGCCGGGAGGGGGTCAATACACATGGGGTTTATGGACCTTTCTGCGGCCTTTGACCGCGTAAACAGGAGAAAGCTCTGGGCCATGCTAAAGGAGCTAGGTGTGGACCAATCCCTAGTCGACACTCTACAAAACCTACATCGGAACACCTCTGCAAGTGTAAGGTACAGTCAGGAAGGCAATAAGACCGATCCCTTTACCTGTAATAGTGGAGTCAGACAGGGATGCATCCTTGCGCCCTTCCTTTTCTCTATTTATATCAACGCTTTGGAAAAGGATCTCCTCAAGCTCAAAGTTGACTCACCCCAAATTGGTCATCGAGCAGTGCCCGTACTACTCTACGCCGATGACGCGGTCCTGCTCTCCAGAACACCATTGGGACTGCAAAAATTAATCGACGGGTTTGTCAATTTTATGGAGAAACTGGACCTGGCCACAAATCTGGAAAAGTCCTACATTATGTCATCGGGGAAATCCATAAAAGGAACATTTACCTACAACATTGGGTCACACAAAATAGATCAGGTCAAGTCTTTTACATACTTGGGGGTGCTATTTGACTACGCCTTATCGTTCAAACCCCTGATTGAGAAGCACTCTTCCAAACTGGCAAGTGCAGTTGGGGCAATCATGGGGTATGGGCAAAGATTAGGTAAATGGTCCCCCGAACAAATTATGACCTTATACAGATCCATCTGTTGTGCGAAAGTAAGCTACGGGGCAGAAGTGTGGGGCTTTCTGGGCAAAAAAGTACAGCCGCTCCAGACTGAAGAAAATAAATTCTTACGAAGAATATTAAAAGTCCCACAGAGCGTTTCGGCCCACATCATACATGAAGAGGTAGGAGAACCATTTTTAGAGGACAAAATTAAATCCAAACCCCTCCTGGCATGGGTGAAAGCATGGACCAACCCTGAGGCGGCCCTTACGAGACAGATTATCGAGGACTGCCTCAAAAGAGATAAAGGACACGAAATCCCTTGGCTGAAATTTGTTAAGAAGTCGTTAATAGAGATTGGCTGCCCACAATACTTTTTAGCCCCACACTCTCTGTCCCGGGAGAGTAAGACCCTGGTGAAAAAACTTTTTCTTACACATCTGAAAACGTCAAGGGCTGAAAAGGAGAAGCACAAAGCCACTAATCACTTGTACAACGACCTCACTGCGAAGCAAGGGATGGAACCCTATCTGAGGGTCATGTACAACGCGCAGGATCGCTACCTCATGACCCGCTTCAGATTTAACATGTTACACCATATCCTTGCAGTGCCATCTGGGTTCACTCATACAATAGAGGAGAAGGGTACCTGCGGCTGCGATCTTAGATCTCCGCAGGATACCCTTCATTTTGTTTTACTGTGTCCTTTTTATACAATGCCAAGACGCAAGTTCCTGGTGGGAATCCTGAAAGAGCTCAAATTCAAACACGCAAAATTGGCTCTGAGATTCTTACAGGAAGCGGAGGACGCTTACACCCTGTTTTGCACGATAAACTTTATTCGAATTGCAACCAGATTGAGGAATACCAGAGACATTGGTCCCCAAACGTGATCTGAACATTCAAAATTTTATAAATCCCCTGGCCCTCTACTTGAGTACAGAAATTTTAAATATTTATATTTTTGTTTTTTTTTAACTTGATTATCATTTGCTGTGTTTTTTAACTTGCGTATATTTATATTGTATTTGTGCTTTTATGGTGTCTTTTTAAGAACCGAATAAAGATTATAAATTGAAAATTGAAATTGATTAGAATACTGCAAGGAGAGTGCCTGGGTGAATTTATTAGGGTGTGGCGCAGTGAATGGATTAGTACATTATGCTGCATGGGTCACTAGAGGAGTGCAAATGGAGTGACAGGGTGTTTGCTGGAAGTGAACGGATACTGACTGGGGAATTGAAGGAGTGAAAACCAAGTGTGTCGGTGCTTAGAGGACTGCATGCATAGTGGATAGGGGTTTGAAGAAGTCCATATGCAAAGACCTGACTCTGTGCATGAATACTTAGGCAGTGACTGAATCATTAGAGTTCTGGAAATAGAGTGTCTGGGTGAATTTATAAGTGTTTGGGTTTTGGCACAGTGAATGGATTAGTACATGCTGTTGAATGGGTCTCTAGAGGACTGCAAAGGAAGTGACAGGATGTTTCCTGGAAGTGTATGGATACTGACTGGGGAATTGAAGGTGTAAAAGACAAGTGTATAGTATGTTAGAACACTACATGCATACTGCATAGACATTTGAAGCAGTCTATTTGGTACTTAGATTCTGACTAAATAATCAGACTACTTCTAGGACAGTGCTCAGGTAAAACTTTTAAATTTTCAGTTCTGCCACAGTGAACAGAATAGTAGATGGTACTACACCTTAGTGTCAAACCCTGACTCATTTTATCAATGCATAAGCAAAGACTAGCTTCTAATGCTACAAAAACTTGACAACATAACAGGTTTTAAATTAGTTATCTGTCAGCAAATACACGATGTTACCAAATGTCTCTCTCACAGTGGTTCTCAAATGCACACAGACTCACAGTGTGATTCTACACAACAACCACTATACCTAGAAGTTTACCAAAAATCATTCACTACTGTGGAAGTGGTAAGCGAACTGCACACAACCTTCATATTTCAGGACTGCACTTTTATGTCAAAGCCTGACTCATATAATCAAAGCATAAGCAAAGACTGGCTTCTAATTCAACTAAAACTTCACAACATGTCTGGTTTTAAAACAGGTATATGTCAGCAAATACACGATGTTACCAAATGCTTCTCTCACAATTCTTACCCAAATGCACACAGACTCACAGTGTGATTTTAGACAAGCAACACTATCCTAGGAGTTTACCAAACTCATTCACTACTCTGGAAGAGTTAATGGTACTGCACACAATCTACATATTTAAGTACACCATTTCAGTGTCCAAGCATGACTCATTTAATCAACGCATAAGCAAAGACTGGATTCTAATCCTACTAAAACTTCACAACATGACAGGTTTTAAAACAGTTATCTGTCAGCAAATACATGATGTTACCAAATTCTTCTCTCACAGTGATCCCAAATACACACTAACTCACAGTGTGATTCTAAACAAGCACCACTATCCCTATGAGTTTACCAAAACTCATTCACTACAATGCAAGTGGTAAGCGAACTGCACACAATCTACATATTTCACAACTGCAATTTGCTGTCAATGCCTGACTCATATAATAAAAGCATAAGCCATAACTGTCTTCTAATGCTACTAAAACTTGACAACATGACATGTTTTATAACACTTATCTGTCAGCAAATACACGATCTTACCAAACACTTCTCTCACAGTGGTTCCCAAATGCACACAGACTCACAGTGTGATTCTAGACAAACAACACTATCCCTAGGAGTTTACCAAAACGTATTCACTACTCTGGAAGAGTTAATGGTACTGCACACAATCTACATATTGAAGTACACCACATCAGTGTCAAAGCATGACTCATTTAATCAACGCATAAGCAAAGACTGGATTCTAATCCTACTAAAACTTCACAACATGACCGGTTTTAAAACAGTTATCTGTCAGCAAATACATGATGTTACCAAATGCTTCTCTCACAGTGATCCCAAATACACACTAACTAACAGTGTGATTGTAGACAAGCACCACTATCCCTATGAGTTTACCAAAACTAATTCACTACAGTGCACGTGGTGAGGGAACTGCACACAATCTACATATTTCACAATTGCAATTTACTGTCAATGCCTGACTCATATAATGAAAGCATAAGCCATAACTGTCTTCTAATGCTACTAAAACTTGACAACATAACATGTTTTACAACACCTATCTGTCAGCAAATACACGATGTTACCAAACAATTCTCTCACAGTGGTTCCCAAATGCACACAGACTCACAGTGTGATTCTAGACAAACAACACTATCCCTAGGATTTTACCAAAACTCATTCACTACAGTGGAAGTGGTAAAGGAACTGCATACAATCTGCATATTTCACGACTACACTTTAATGTCAATGCCTGACTAATTTAATCAACGCATAAGCAAAGATTGGCTTCTAATGCTACTAAAACTTCACGACAATACAGGTTTTAAAACAGTTATCTATCAGCAAATACACGATGTTGCCAAATGCTTCTCTCACAATCCTTACCCAAATGCACACAGACTCACAGTGTTCTTTTAGACAAACAACACTATCCTAACACTTTACCAAATCTCATTCACTACTGTGGAAGAAGTAAGGGGACTGCACACAATCTACATATTTAAGTACAGCACATCAGTGTCAAGGCATGACTCATTTAATCAACATATAAGCAAAGAGTGGATTCTAATGCTACTAAAATGTCACAACATGAAAGATTTTAAAACAGTTATCTGTCAACAAATACATGATGTTACCAAATGATTCTCTCACAGTGGTTCCCAAATGCACACAGACTCACAGTGTGATTCTAGACAAGCACCACTATCCCTATGAGTTTACCAAAACTCATTCACTACTCTGGAAGAGTTAATGGTACTGCACACAATGTATATATTTAAGTACACCACATCAATGTCAAAGCATGACTCATTTAATCAACGCATAAGCAAAGACTGGATTCTAATCCTACTAAAACTTCACAACATGACAGGTTTTAAAACAGGTATATGTCAGCAAATACACGATGTTACCAAATGCTTCTCTCACAATCCTTACCCAAATGCACACAGACTCACAGTGTGATTTTAGACAAGCAACACTATCCTAGGAGTTAACCAAAACTCATTCACTACTCTGGAAGAGTTAATGGTACTGCACACAATCTACATATTTAAGTACACCACATCAGTGTCCAAGCATGACTCATTTAATCAACGCATAAGCAAAGACTGGATTCTAACCCTACTAAAACTTCACAACATGACAGGTTTTAAAACAGTTATCTGTCAGCAAATACATGATGTTACCAAATGCTTCTCTCACAGTGATCCCAAATACACACTAACTCACAGTGTGATTCTAGACAAGCACCGCTATCCCTATGAGTTTACCAAAACTCATTCACTACAATGCAAGTGGTAAGCGAACTGCACACAATCTACATATTTTACAACTGCAATTTACTGTCAATGCCTGACTCATATAATGAAAGCATAAGCCATAACTGTCTTCTAATGCTACTAAAACTTGACAACATAACATGTTTTAAAACAGTTATCTGTCAGCAAATACACGATCTTACCAAACACTTCTCTCACAGTGATTCCCAAATGCACACAGACTCACAGTGTGATTCTAGACAAACAACACTATCCTTAGGAGTTTACCAAAACTCATTACTATGTCAGTAAATACAAGATGTTACCAAATGCTTCTCTCACAATCCTTACCCAAATGCACACAGACTCACAGTGTGATTTTAGACAATCAACACTATCCTAGGACTTTACCAAAAATCATTCACTACTGTGGAAGGGGTAAGGGGACTGCACACAATATACATATTTAAGTACAGCACATCAGTGTCAAGGCATGACTCATGTAATCAACATATAAGCAAAGACTGGATTCTAATGCTACTAAAACTTCACAACATGACAGATTTTAAAACAGTTATCTGTCAGCAAATACATGATTTAACCAAATGAATCTCTCACACTGATCCCAAATACACACTAACTCACAGTGTGATTCTAGACAAGCACCACTCTCCCTATCAGTTTACCAAAACTCATCCACTACAGTGCAAGTGGTAAGGGAACGGCACACAATCTACATATTTCAGGACTGCACTTTTATGTCAAAGCCTGACTCATTTAATGAAAGCATAAGCCATAACTGTCTTCTAATGCTACTAAAACTTGACAACATAACATGTTTTAAAACAGTTATCTGTCAGCAAATACACGATGTTACCAAATGCTTCTCTCACAGTGGTTCCCAAATGCACACAGACTCACTGTGTGATTTTAGACAAACAACACTATCCCTTGCACTATATCAAAACACATTTCTTCATCTAGAAGTAGTACTACATTTTAGTATAGAAATATAACATAACTCATTTCACAAATTCATAAACAATGACTGGTTTCTAATTCTACCAAAATATAAAAACTGCACAGTTATCTGTCTACAAACACATGAAAAACACAAATGCCTATCACAGAATGGTTTCTACATGCACACACATTGTAGAGAAAAAAAGTACTCCCTACACTTTAGCAGGAAAAATACATTAGTCTGATTAAAATAGTCTATTTACATCCCCTCACAATTAAATAACTCATCTTTCAAGTTCTTTTGTAGATTAAGAAGTATATCAATCACTCACCATATTTTCTTGTACATAATCTCTGCACTGTGCACCTCTCAGCAAAAGCAAAGAATGAAAAAGTTTCCCTTTCATTTTCCACACATATACATGTAAACATCAAATCACAATCCTTCGCACATAAACTCAAAAGCAAACACACATTTCTATTGGTTAAACATTTCAACCCTTTCCAACTGAAATACATTTCAACCCTTCCCCCAATCTGCCTTCTGCCTGTTACCATAGAAACAGGTCATGGAACACTGCTCTGAGCTCACAGGTCACAAGTTCAGCACACAATGTTCCTACACAAGACAGGAAGTGTGCTTGACTTTTCAACATATCAGCTTATCATGTATAATAATATTCTTGTCGCTTTTCAAAAAACGTTGCCGTGGATCCGCCCACCCACCGCGAGAGAATCCGCGCATCCAACGCGATAGGATGCGCGCACCGTGCGCGCATTTCGCCGCTTTTTTTTTTTTTTAAAAAGGGGGGGCCCAGGGGATCCTTCTGGGACCCCCTAAGCACCTCTAGAGGGTCAGAGTATTTCCACTCTGACCCCTTTATATGTTTTACGCACTTATTCCCTTGCTTCTTTAGCCTCGCTTCTACCGAGGCAGAAAATGACCGCCAACAGTTCCTGGTTTCGAATGTAGAGAGACGATCGGCAGCCAAGTAGCATTCAGCGCGCGATCGGGAGGGTGCGTGCTCCGTTCGGGGAGGGTGCGCTCATGGTGCGGGTAGGGTCCGCGGATCCTCCGCGGCCATAGATATCATTAACTTTTTTACCCTAATTTTCTCAGGAACTACTGAACAGATTCACACCAAATATGCAAAAGGCACGAGTCCAAACTGAGGACTACCTCCTTGCCAAATTTGGTGTCATTCCGTTCAGCGGTTCGGGCTGTAGCTGCGACAACAGATCCTATGGGAAATTGCATGGGGAAAACGCGTTTTGGGACCCCCCTTTTTTCTTGGCCCCCGCTTGATGAATCACCATGAAACTTTCAGAGTAGGAGCGGAGCGGAGCTGGCCAAAAGTTTGGAGGATTTCGCGAAGATTCATCAATCGGTGCCAAATAAATTCCCAACAGAATATTGCAGATTTCCTATGGAAAATAGGTCCTAACTATAACTATCTACTATATGTATATATATTACCTACTGGCGGTCACCAGTAGGTAGTTATAGTTAGGACCTATTTTCCATAGGAAATCCACAACATTCTATGTGGAATAACTTTGGTGCCGGTTGATGAATCTTTGCGAAATTTTCAAAACTCGTGGCCTGCTCCGGTCTGATCGTATCCTGAAAGTCTCGGGGTGATTCATCAAGTGGGGGCCAAGAAAAAAGGGGGGTCCCAAAACGTGTTTTCCCCATGCAATTTTCTATAGGGACCGTTAGTCGCAGCTACAGCCCGAACTGCTGAATGGAATTACACCAAATTTGGCAAAAAGGTAGCCCTTGGTTCACACTTGTGCTTTTTGCTTAAATGGTATAAATCCGTTCAGTAGTTCCTGAGAAAATCAAAAGTAAAATCATAGATATATCTATGGGCGCGGTTGATCCGCGCACCCTGCCGAGTGCGAGCTGTATGCTAATTGGCTGTCAACACTCCAAACCAGGAAGTGTTGGCAGCCATCTTGTGCCTCGGTAGAACCAAGGCACAAGAAAAGAGAAGAAAAAACACGCAGAACGCAAAAAGGGAGCAGGGTAGAAACACCCTGACCCCGTAGGCCTGCTTAGGGGGTCCCACAAGGACCAATCCACGCTGGGTGCGCGGATCCTGTCGATCCAATGAATATTAGCCCCTGGGGGGGCCAAATCCCAGGGGCATGTTATAAATAAAGTGCGGGGGGCCCAATACCCCAACACTGCCCCGGGGACTGCCATACCCCGGGGCAAAGTATGAATAAATGCAGGGAGGAACACAGCCCCCCCGCATCCGCGGGAACCGCTACCCCCGGGGCTTAATAGTTGAATGTGGGGGGGCCTCTAAGGCCCCCCCGAGCCTGATGTCATGAGTGATGTCACTGACCATGTCATGAGTGATGTAATATGCGATGTCATCAGCAGTGCATCGCGGGCGCGCGAATTATAGTTTGCCGAACTAACTATAACGGGGGAATTTCTATGGTTTTGTACGAGTAAAATGTCCAACTAACTATAACGCCCCTGAAAAGTATGTTTTTTTCTGTGAATATATATATATTCACTTAAAAAACCATAGGTTTCACACATGTTATAGTTAGGTGGATATTTCACTCGTAAAAAAACAATGAAATTCCCCTGTTATAGTTAGTTCAGATAACTATAACTCACGCGACCGCAATCCTCTGCTGATGACGTCACATATTACATCACTCATGACATGGTCAGTGGCATCACTCATGACATCACTGATTACATCATCCTTGTGATAGAGTGGCGGCCGCGCGAGTTATAGTTATCTGAACTAACTATAACGGGGGAATTTCATTGGTTTTTTACGAGTGAAATATCCACCTAACTGTAACATGTGTGAAACCTATGGGTTTTTAAGTGAATTTGCAAGGTTTTTTAAATGCTAATTCCTAACTATAACGTGCACCCCCGCGATTTAAAAAAACCAAAAATAATAATTTCTGCCTTCAGGGTCCTTCAGGGACCCCCTGACAAAGGGGTCAGGAACTCTCTACCCTGCCCCCTTTTCACATTCGCCACCTTCCTTTTTCACTCTCGCACTGAAAACAAACAACATGGCGGCCGACACTTCCTGATTTCGACCGATTCGAACGTTGACTAACATGTAACCACCAATCAGAATTACGCTTGCGCACGTTAGGGTGCTCGCACGGTGCGCGCACGGTGCTCGCACGGTGCGCGCACGGTGCGCGGCTATAGATATGTATGTGCTTTTAACTGCAGTTTTCTCAGGAACTACTGAACAGATTGACTCCATATATGCAAAAGGCACATCCCTGAGCTGAGGACTACCTCTCTGCCAAGTTTCAAGTAATTCTGTTCAGCCGTTCGGGCTGTACCTTGGACTAAAGGTCCCTATGGAAAATTGCATGGGGAAAACGTGTTTTGGGACCCCCCTTTTTTCTCATCCCCCGCTTGACGAATCCCCCCCAGACTTTAAGGGTAGGAGTGGAGCGGAGCGCTCCATCTATTTTGAAAATTTCGCGAGGATTTGTCAACTGACGCCAAAGTTATTCCAAATAGAATGTTGCGGTTTTCCTATGGAAACACAGTCCTAACTATAACTATCTACTGGCGACCGCCAGTAGATAATATACATAGATATATATATATTCAATGAAAAAACCATAGGTTTATCCACGTTATAGTTAGGAATAGGCATTTAAAAAACCTTAGAAATTCACAGAAAAAAACATAAGTTTCAGGGGTGATAGTTAGCTGGACATTTCCCTCGTACAAAACCCTAGAAATTCCCCCGTTATAGTTAGATCAGCTAACTATAACTCACGCGCCCCCGCAATGCAGTGCTGATGACGTCACATATTACATCAGTCATGACACTATAACTATAACACCCCTGAAACCTATGGTTTTTTCAGTTAATTTCTAAGGTTTATTAAATGCTAATTCCTATCTATAATTTATCTCTAAAGCTATTATGTTTAATGATTTTCATTGATTTCCAAAATTTTTCAATTTCAGTGTGTCAATTCCTTTAATTATGTTTTTTTAAATACTTTTTTATCACCTTTATTCTAACTTATATTTTCAATTAATTCTTTTAAAAATTAAAAAATATTATTTGTTTTTATTGGGTTTTTGTAAAATAAATTGTTAATGTTTTAAAATATATTTTTATATTTTTTTAAATATTTTTTAAACTATATTTTCAAAACTTTATTTTTAATTTTTTTCCATTTTTTTGGGATTCGCGCACCCTATGCGCACCGTTCTCGATCCCTACGTGAAAGCATCCGTGTATGGTAAGCGTTGGGTATGTGTTTGGTGCACGATTGAAATGCGACCAGTATGCGACTCCACGCCTATACGCGACACGTATGATGCTCATTACGCGACGCTTGTGCGCTTCCGTGATGCGTCATGTGCGTGTATGACGCGGTGGGTGCACGAATCCTGCAAAATATTTAACATTTAAAAAACATATATATATGTATTTCATGTGAATATTAATTGAAGACAAACTCTAAACTTTTCATAAAAGTAATATAATTTTACATCTAATCCTATATTCTTTTTAAATTCAATTTCGCGGACGCGCGCTGGGTGTGTGCTGCGTAACCGCACGGTGCGCGGATTCCATGTGACCTGAAAAAAAGAGATTTGATTGGTTCATTACACTTCCTGTACTAACTATTGAAAGACCCCACCCATTTCAATCATTCTTCTTTGACCTTCTTTGGAGGAGCATCTCTTTGCAGAGAAGAAGCTTTTTTGACTAAGTTTTCACTTAGCTCAAACTTTTTTCTTTAGAAGCAATGGCTTCAGGGCAGCAGGCATCTCCTGGATCTCCTCATTCATCTGAGGGTGATATTTTGGAAGGGCCACCACGTTTTTTATCTGTTTTTTATCTGTGGAAATTTTTCACGTATCCTGAGGGGCAAACAAAGACCAGTGCCACCAGAGAGTGCTGTCCCGTGGGGATCCAAACAAAGAATATTCCTGCGGAACTGCGAGCATGATGAAGCATCTGAGGACCCTTCATCTGGTAAACCTTGCTCGGGAGGAATGCCGCAGAATGAGTCGTTCCTGCTCCTTCGGATTCATCGCAGCCAAGCACTTCAAGGGTGGATCCTTCTGCACAAAATTTGGACATCCGTCCGCAGTTCCAATACGTGAAAGTGCTCTGCATAAAATGCAATGCTATTTTATGCTACGGGGAGCAGTCTATTGATCTAATCTGCCACAAGCAAGAGAGACACCATTGCTAGTTTTTTTTTTTTTTCCGGAAGTTCATTGTTTTGATCCTCCAGTTCTGTTTTTTCCTTTTTTTTTAAAGAAAATCCCACAAAATTAAAAATTGTTCAAAAAAACAAAAAAAATATAAAAGAACAAAGAAGAAAAAAAAAAGTTCTTCTAAAAACTAACTTTCCTGGTTTAAAAAAGAGCTATATTTGTTTGTGGGTGTGTGAAAGTTTAGATGAATGTATGTGTAGTACGTAATTGACTGAATGAATGCATTAATAGCGTATGGTGAATGTATAAGTGCAGAACTATGAGGAAGTGTTGTAGCATCACACAGTAACCTCTTTAACTGCAGTGTGCTGTAGTACTTCCGAAGCACAGGGATGCAACATATGTACATAAATATGTAGCACATCTATGCTTCTCTCTGCACGGCTGCTTAAATTGCAGCCATGTGGTGACACAGGCACCCATGCACCATAGTAGATGGATATCTGTGTCATGTGCTGTTTGTTTTTGTGCAGAAAGACACACCTTCCTGCACAAAAACAATCAGTAAACATATTTTTCTCCTTCAATGTATGCTGAATATTTTAGCATGCATTGAAGATTTAAAAATGAGGAGAAAAGAAAACAATTCTCCTTGTTGTGCTTTCGTACACCAATTAGAGAATGGTGCAGCATTCACACACATATCGAGATTTATGATTTCTGATAAATCTGGAGATGTGTCTTGTTCTATGAGTATTCAGTGCAATCATGAACAACCTTTCAAAGCAAAGTGGTGTGTATGATGAGGTTGTATTTACATGGAGTAGAAAAAGTACACAGAGCGCCTTTTTCTCTCTTTGTAAATATGAAAGAGTGTCTTGTCCAATACCTATGTTACAAAAAGTGGCATATTTCTGTTTTAATATTGCTTCCGAATGATAGAAGGTAAGCACAGAGTTTTGTCTGCAAAGATGCTCAAACAAGAATGATTGAAATGATTGCGGTCCTTCAGAAAGGTACAATGGGAAATATTACGAACCACTCAAATCAGTTTTTTTGGAGGTCACATAATATCCGATAACAGAGAGATTTCAAAACTACATAGGTATAAACAGAGTGTTTTTAAAAACTTGTTCAATCTTTGTAGGTTCTTGCAGATCTGCCCATTCTGCATATTAATACTTAGTTAAATTAAACTTACCTTCACATTAATAGAAATTAAATATGGTATACATTTTTTTCAGATTTTTTTTTGCAATGTAAATTGATGTAAATTGCTTATTTTAGAATTAGGATCTGTGAAAGAAAAGAAAAAATAGTTATAAAATGTAATAATACATTTTTTACAACACAGCATAATTTCAACAAAGTAATTTGTTTGCGTTATTTGCTGTTCTCAGAATATATTGAATTTCACTAGAAATAGTGATTTCAATCGTACTCATCACTTAACAGCGGGCAAAAAAACAAATCAAAAAGATTGTTTAAAAAAAAACAACATGCTATTCTCAGCAAAATACCACAAAATACAAATCACACATATATGAAATGCTTATGGCTAACAAAATTTTATAACTTTAACTTATAACAACTGTAAATGTTGTCGCTTAAAAATATTCACTGAGTAAATGAGCACAAAAAAGTCTATAATTCAAACATATACCTTTCCTTGAGGCCAAAGGGTATTTTTGCACTCCTTTTTTTGTAAATTGTCCATTGGTAGTCCTATTAAATTATAATAATAAAATCCTCAGAGAATGAATTATCTTCCTAAAACTTTGACTTTAAAAATATTAGGTAGGAATTTCGTAATTCCCTAGGCAAATGTTGTTTGAAAACCAACTGGGAATCATTACAAAGTGTCCAGCCTTTGTCACATTTTAGATAGGCAGTATAATGTCCAGATGTGGTGGAAGGACCATCATGGAAAATTATTGTAATTGCTACAAAAGTCCTTCCTGATATTGATAGTTGTGTTGCTACACATTGTTTTATTAAAGTATCCAATTTTCTTCAATCAGTTGTACAACGTTGCATCATTAAAATTATGTATTGTCCATATTTTGTTAAAAATGATTTGGATAACATTTCTGATTTACATTGGCTACACTCCATGTTTTGATTTGCACCTTTAACAAATTTATTGAAAGACACTGATTTACAGTCTGGTAATGTTAAATACAGAAATCTTTCAGTGTCTACATTAGTGGTACATGTATACATGCAATTTTCACAATGATGTTCCCATTTGTAAGAAAGGCCAAAAATATTTTCAAAAATGGTAAGCATATACATTAAAAATTCCCGAGCATCTTGTTGGATATTTTGTGTAAATTGTGTAGAACCAGAACACACATCCAAGATTACGAACATCTAAAACAGATTGTATTTTACTTGTATCTGTTGTCAATTTTTCATAAACAGAATGCAACAGAGAACAAAATCTTTTTTGCCGATTCTGCATAATTTGGTCTTGCAAACGTTCAAGATAAAAAACAACATTGACCACTACATTAGCATAGCAGTTGACACCTGAACTATTTTCAAACTGATAACCAACAATCTCTTCAACAGCGTACCCCCAGCGTAGCGCTGGGGGCACTCACCGTACATATACGGGTGGGGGTACGACTCAAATGTACACGGGGTGTACATACACGGGGGGTTCGACACGTACACGGGTGTACATACACGAGGGGGTTCGACACGTACACGGGTGTACATACACGGGGGGTTCGACACGTACACGGGTGTACATACACGGGGGGGTTCGACACGTACACGGGTGTACATACACGGGGGGGTTCGACGCGTACGTACGGGGGCTGGGGGTACGACTCGAACATACGGGGCTGGGGGGGGTCGGCGCGTACATACGGGGGCTGGGGGGGTACGACTCGAATGTACGGGGGTTGGGGAGGGTCGGCGCGTATGCGGGCACATGTCTCCATGGTTGCTATGGGAGTTCGGTGCGGACGGTGTTTTTACCATACGGTTGTAGCATCGGACGCACGGGATGGATCGTAATTCCACGGTCGGACTTCACTTTTCACATTTGTACGGTAAATCGTCCGTGGACGTGTCGGACACATTTTCCGACCCGAGGACGTGTGGGGAATAATTCCCAATGCGATTCGTATGGACTTTTTCCCATGCGAATCGTAATTGGCAGTTTGTACGGCACTTGTACGATTCGTACGGTAAAAAGACCGGATACGAGTCGTACGGGGAATTTTTTTACCGGATCGTAATCGGCACCTAAATTGTTCTTTTTCTCTTCTCGACACCTTCAGAACACATACTCAAACCTTCTTTTTCGACCAATCACACGCTTTTCAAATACAGGATATTGACCTAAATTTGGAGCATACACCCTTCTTAACCTATTATACTCTTTTACACAGTTTGCATCTGCAGTAACCTTTGTCTCATCAAAATCAATCAAAAACAAACCAGATAATGTTCTGTCTCGTGACAAAGCAACATATGCCATACCCTCTTTAAATACAGTAGACCCAATGTTCACCAATGCACTATCTACACTTAATCCTTGAGATTTATGAATAGTCACTGCATACGCCAGAGAAAATGGAACTTGTTTCCTACGGACATATAAATCTAACAAGCAAAAAATGAACTGAACAACGACCAATTTCTTTAACTTCTTCAATCTGATCAAATGTAATTTTGAAAAATTCAATTCCTTCTTTTTTCTGAGAATTAACAAAATCCACCACTTTACCCATTGCGCCATTAACTAAAACTTTTTCTACATCCAAATTACGCCTTAAAATTACCCGACAGTACACACTGCAAAGTACTCGACTCTCCAAAGCTTGTTTGCCATGTTCTGTAAGAATTCCAATTCTTATATCTTGAAGAATACTTCCATATTCAGCATCATTTGCCTGTCGCATATTTGTTGTCAGTTCTTTGTATTCAAAATAAGTCCAAATGTTCACATTACCAACGCTACCAAGAGACTTTCTGGTATCTTCATGTGCAAGTGTTTTAAATACTGGTTGTCCTTTTACCGGAGTCAGCTGCAGTAAATCTCCAAAAACGATGACGTGTTTTCCTCCAAATAACACGTCATACTCTGTTTTAAGAATTTGCTGCATTCTTAAATGCACAAAGGCAAGCATCAAGTTTGAGACCATGCTCACCTCATCAATAATGAGAAGTTTCATTTTCTTCAGGACTCTTGAAACTTCACTACAAGCTTCTCCAGATAGCTTGTGGTATTCCAATTTGTTCTCATGCTTTACTGGTAGCATTAGTAAACGATGTAAAGTAATTTCTTTAATGTTATGTGCTGCCAACCCAGTTGGAGCAGTGACAACACAAGACAAATGTGACTCAGTTGTTTTCTGCAGATAACTTGTAATTACTTTAATTAAGAAACTTTTTCCTGTTCCAGCTTGACCACTCACATACATTCGGATAGTTTGAAATTATGTACATGAGCACCCTTTCTTTTCATGAAGTAATCCATGGTCAATCTGCTCTTTCACTTGTTGATATATTTGTTTCTGTTCAACATTTAGTTGTTCACAAGTTTCCTAACTGTATTACAGCTTCTTGAGCTTGATACATTGCTGTTTCCACCTCATTCATGGCAGTCGCTGCTTCATTTTCAATAATTGGTTGTCCAAGTGGATCTTGACTCAGTGCAGCAGAACTTTGACTGTCTGGAGAACTGTCTCTAGCAATCTCAGCTGCAATTGTAGCTTCTTGATCAATTTCAACATTCAACATTTTCACATAATTTGCTAAAGCACTGCATTGTATGCTATCTTTACAAGCATTAAATGAATCTTCATAGCTCTGAAAATCTCCAAGTAATTCCAGTTCTGAACGCCACGGTTTGAACATTTGCAAAAGGGCTAAATAGTAAAATTCCCTTTTGTCAGCAGTGTCGTAACTCAGTTTCCTGTGATTAATTACATTTCCTTTCCTTTGTTTCACCAGAAATCCTTCGGAACCAATCCATGCATATTTTCCATCATTGATGTTCTCTGTAATATTCCATTTAAAAGTGTAGTTTTGCAGCACTTCATAGACACACATGTTCTCACGATGATGACTTCTGTTTGGGTAATATGTGTCCAACATATTCGTTTTCAAAATATCTGTACTTTCTGGTTCTTTTTCTGCTAAATATTCAATTTCTTGAACAGATTTCAGTACCTGATTACGCATTCCTGCAAGACCTAGACTCACCCAAATGATTCTTCTACTTTTGGAATATAGACTTGCAGATGATAACCGATCTGAACATTCATATGCTAAAATTTCACGATGCGATAACATCTTAAAACTGAAACTGTATAATTTCTTACTTAGGTCTTCTCGTGAGAAATCTCTTCCCACATTTCTTTCAATGCAGTCTTTTCTGATTTAGTAATGTAGGACGTTACATATCGAGCAACAGCAATGGAATTGTCCGCAAGATACTGAATATCCATGTTAGCGTTCCACATAGATAAAAATAACTGGATTGTAGACATTTATGTATTTCGATTCTTTGCTTCTTCTTCAGTTGTAGGTATTTTTTGGAGACTTTCTTGTGATGGTATGTCACATAGCTGACATACAACTATTCACTCTTCCTTTGGATAATACAGGACGTGGAAATCCAAAACGACATTTGGTATAGAACTTATCCTTCGACTTGTACTTTCGTCGACAGTATTTTCCACACCTATGGCTTTGGAATTGTAAGACTTGTTGTTTTAAGTTTTTATCTTCTCTGCTATTGGGTACAGTACATGTGGCATAATCTTCAATGAAATACAAAACAGTTTCATCTGAATCTGTTCCAAATTTGGGGGCATCCTTGATCCATAACAACATATGTATATGAGGAGCACCTCTTGCTTGATACTCCGTTCTCCAAAAAAAATCCACAACTTCTCCAAGAGGAGGATTCTTTTTATTGCAGATGAAAAACATTATAGCTTCAAATCTATGATTGAAATATCTGCATACATCAACAGGATCCAAGGAGCACAATTCTCCAGGTGTCTTGTATTCAATATTTTTTATATTGGAATTTGCCTCTCGAAGAAATTCAAGTAAATCGTCCCAAGCATACTCAGCACAGCTTAGTGTAACAAACCATGTAGGAGTTCCCAAGTTCAATAGCATACATTTCAGTTCTCCATGACGACGGTACCAATATTCATTAGTCCCATCATAAATGATCATCTCACTGATGCACTTTATCCATAGAATCCTTTGCAGTTACATTTTGCAGATGCATTCCAGTTTTTAAAATGTGATTTACTGCATATGAAAGTCCAGACAAGTCACTTTCAAACAGAAGATGAAACATATAAGGGATACATTGTCAAAATCTTGGATCTTCTGCATATAATCTTGTTGTCTGATATTCCGATGCAGGAATCTGCACAGGACGTTCATCATATCGTCCACCTTTTCCTGTTGGAAACAACTGCGGGAAACAACGAGCTTCCAAGCTCTCTTCCCATACACTCATAGGACTTCCTGTTGCTTTTTCATTTGAAACAACTCAATCGTATTGCCCATCACCTCTTTGGAATGAAGTGGATGTACACTGTAATGTTCATAGATTTCTTCACATCTTGACATGTCCACATTTTCAATTTGTCCACTTAATGTTTCAGTATCTTCTGCTAAATCTATTTCTTCTTCTCCTACAAACACATTTCTGTGGTATTAATTATTTTTTAACAGATACAATGATGCCTTTTGCACTTTTCTAACATCCACTTACTCTTGCCAGATTTTCTTATTCTCAGTAGGAACACCATTAACTAGAATGGCTAGTGGCTCATTTTCTGCATGGTCTACACCAATAGTTTCAATATTTTTCCTTAAATCTAACAGTAAATACACAACTCTTCCTTTCAATCCTCTTTGCAACTCTGATGGAGGTAATTTACCTGTTTTAGGCTCCATACGAACAATAGCCTGAAACGGGTGAACACATTGAATGAGAATAGACTCATACGTATTTAAATCTATCAGCTCTGGAGGAATAGCAACCAACTCTAGATTATTATGAACAGCTCTAGCAGGCATTTTATTTTCATCTAATTTGTTATAACAATATTTGCAAATACGCTGCTGAGATCCCAAATCAAAACAATCCTTTACCAACAAATAAGTTGCAAATTCCATCCACTTATCATTATCTTCTATTTCACTTTTTAAATACAGATTGACACCCCTAGTCTGATTTTTATAGTGACTTCGCCGACAACAAATACAAGAAACATTTGGTCTTTCACCTGAAATTACATTAAACTTTGTGATTTCATCCTCAAATTTTTTTGTAATTACGGGTTCTACATTGTCTTCAACATTTTGTTCTACTAATGTGTCAGTTTCTGCACTCTCTTGCTGAGGACCAAAGTAACAAAACTCAATATCATCACAAACCTTCTTCACATCTGATACTGACCCACGCAAAAGAGCACTGTTCAACTCATTTAACTTTAGTGCTGGACTTTTTGCATAATACAATCTTCTCACTAACTTCCGCATTTGAGTATGATGTACTGCCAGCATCCTGAAATGGTGAAAAACACTTTGACAAACTTTCCTAGAAAGACAAGCCAGAGAATGACCTTGCAAACCATTATTTTTTCTCACTCTGCAAGGGTCTAGTCCTTGCAATACCTTAATCTTTTGTTTAACACTTTTTTTACGATATGCTTGTAAAAAACTACATAATTTATCAATAGATTCCTTTTGTACACTACAAATACTATTGCAATCCCAAGTGTACACAGGGTGTTTAGGACGTCTCCCTAGAACTTCATCAGCTATCCCTTCTTCTGCATTTCTTTCAACCATTTTCTCTTTCTCAATTGGACAACCATCTCTAACCTCATAACCTCTACCACTGGTGTCAACTGCATACAGTAATTTTTTGCTCTGTAAATAATTCTCTTCAATAAAGAAAGGCTCTGAACTGGAACTGTGTTTCCATTCTCACAAAAAAAATCACAATTTTTTTTCTATTAATTACTCTTTTCCTCCTAATTTCGGCCTTCATTAAATGGATTGGTTTATCTAGTGATCGTATTCTGTTTAATACTAAAATGAATAGTTTCCTTTTTGCTTCAAAAGCCTTTTCCACAATGTTTTCAATATGCTTTTTTTTATAAAATAGAGCTCTCTTTTTATATGTCTTCACATCTTTCAGCAAATTATGTACTACTCTCTTGTAAAATATTTTTTTGCGTAATTCCTTATACTGATTTTGCCTTCTTTTACCATACTTAGTCTCCTTTGACTGAACATTTGCTTTTTTGCTTTTCCTCTTATTTTTAATTTCTTTTCTAGTTGAAGCATTCTGAGTGGTTTCAGCATTCTGTACATTCTGTTTGCTCCTACAAACATTTTTAATAAATTGCTTTGTGATCTTACCAGAAGGTTTTTTCTTTTTAGCCACATTATCTTGTACATTCAATACTTGTGGTTGATGTTTCTTCAAGTAATTCTCCTGTCTCTGTTCTTTTCTTTTTCTTTTATTTTCTGGCATGATTTCTCTATTTTAACATTGAAAAACAGTAAAAAAGAATCACAAATTAAAGTATATTAATAACTTTCAAATTTATACTATTCTATTACTGTAGAAACACATTTTATATAAAAACTGACTAAGAAACTATAGCCCTGAAGCACAAGTGTAATGATGGTTAAAACACTACATGCATAGTGCATACTACTTTGAAGCAGTTCATGCCCTAAAGCCTACCTCACTAAAAGACTACATGCTAACTGACTGAATCATTACAGTACTATAAGGAGACACACTGGGTGAGTGACAGGGTGTTTGCTAGAAGTGTATGAATACTGACATGGATATTGATGGTGTGAAAGACAAGTGTGTAGGTGATTAGAGACCTACATGCATAGTGGACACATGTTTGAATCCATCCATATGATAAGGCCTGTCTCAGTCCAATAGTACTGACTGAATGTTTTGAGTATTGCAAGGAGAGTGCCAGGATGAATTTATAAGTATTTGTATTTTGGTGCAGTAAATACATTAGTACATGGTGCTGAATAAGTCACTGGAGAAGTATAAGGGGAGTGACAGAGTGTTTGCGGGAACTGTATAAATACTGTCTGGGATATTGAAGGTATGAAAGACAAGTATGTAGGTGACTAGAGACCTACATGCATACTGGATAGACGTTTGAAACAGTCCATAGAGTAACACTTGGATCACTGCAAAACTACCTGGAAGTGTATGAATACTGACTGGGGAATTGAAGGTGTGAAAGACAAGTGTGTAGGTGGTTAGAGGACTGCATACATAGTGGATAGGTGTTTGAAGAAGTCCATGTGCTAAGGCCTGGCTCACTGCATGAGTACTTGGGTACAGACTGAATGATTAGAGTACTGCAAGGGGAGTGCCTGGGTGAATTTATAAATGTTTGGGTTTTGGCACAGTGAATGGATTAGTCCATGGTGCTGAATGAGTCACTAGAGGACTGCAAGGGGAGTGACAGGGTGTTTGCTAGAAGTGTATGAATACTGAAAGGGAATTGAAGGTGTGAAAGACAAGTGTGTAGGTGGTTAGAGGACTGCATGCATACTGGATAGGCATTTGAAGCAATTCATGTACTAAGGCCTGGCTCACTGCATGAGTACTTGGGTACTGACTGAATGATTAGAGTACTGCAAGGAGAGAGCCTGGGTGAATGTATAAGTGGTTGGCTTTTGGCGCAGTGAATGGATTAGTACATGGTGCTGAATGGGTCACTGGAAAAGTATAAGGAGAGTGACAGAGTGTTTGCGGGAACTGTATGAATACTGTCTGGGATATTGAAGGTGTGAAAGACAAGTATGTAGGTGGCTAGAGACCTACATGCATAGTGGATAGACGTTTGAAACAGTCCATAGAGTAACACTTGGATCACTGCAAAACTGCCTGAGTACTGACTGAATCATTAGAGTACTACAAAAAGGGTGACTGGGTGAATCTTTTTAAGATTTTGGATTCTAGTGCAGTGAATAGATTAGTACTTACTGCCCAATGAGTCAGTGGAGGTGTGCAATTAAAGTGACAGAGTGTTTATTGGAGTTTATAGATACTGACAGAGAAATTGAAGGTCTGAAAGGCAATTGTGTTGGTAGTTAGATAGTTAGAGGCCTCCATGCATAGTGGAAACACGTTTGAATCAGTCCATGTGCTAAGGCCTGCCTCACTCCATTAGTACTTAGGTACTGACTGAATGATTAGACTCTTGCAAGAAGCGTACCTGGGTGAATTTATAAGTGTTTCAGTTTTGGTGCAGTGAATGCATTACTACATGGTGCTGAATAAGTCACTAGAGCAGTGCAAGGGGAGTGACAGGATGTTTGCTGGAAGTACATGGATACTGACTGGGGAAGCTGTTAAAGACAAGTGCATAGTATGTTAGAAGACTGCATGCATACTGCATAGACACTTGAAGCAGTCTATGTGGTAATCCATGGTTCACTACATGAGTACCTGGGAACTGGCTGAATCATTAAACTACTGCTAAAAGAGTGCCTGGGTAAAACTTTTAAGTTTTTTCAGTTTTGGCGCAGTGAAGAGATTAGTACCTGGTACTGGATCAGTCACTGGATGAGTGCAAGATGAGTGACAGGATGTTTATTGAAGAATATAGATACCTACTAGTTAACTAAAGAAGTGAAAGACAAGTGTGTAGGTGAATACAGGCCTGTATGCATACTGGATAGGGGTTCGAAGCAGTCCATGTTGTAAAGCCTGGCTCGCTGCATGAGTACTTGGATACTGTCTGAATGATTAGAGTACTGCAAACAGAGTGCCTGGGTGAATTTATAAGTTTTGGGGTTTTGGCGCAGTGAATGGATTAGTACATGGTGCAGAATGGGTCACTAGAGGAGTACATGGGGAGTGACAGGGTGTTTGCTGGAAGTGTATGGATACTGACTGTGGAATTAAAGTTGTGAAAGAGAACTGGTAGATGGTTAGAGGACTGCATACATAGTGGATAAGCATTTGAATCAATGCATGTGCTAAGGCCTGCCTCACTCCGTTACTACTTGAATATTAACTGACAATTAAATGTTTACAGTAATGCAAGGACAGTTCCTGGGTGAATACATAAGCAATGACTGCCTTCTAATTCTCCCAAAACTTGAGAACAGGAAGGTTTTTAAGCAGTTATGCGTATTCAAAGATATGAAGTACCCAAATGCTTCTCTCACAGTGATTCCCAAATGCACACAGACTCACAGTGTGATTCTAGACAAGCAACACTATCCCTAGGAGTTTACCAAAACTCATTCACTACTGTGGAAGGGGTAAGGGGACTGCACACAATCTACATATTTCAGTACTGCACGTTACTGTCAATGCCTGACTCATTTTATTAATGCATAAGCAAAGACTGGCTTCTAATGCTACTAAAACTTGACAGCATGATAGGTTTTAAAATAGTTATCTGTCAGAAAATACATGATGTTACCAAATGCTTCTCTCACAGTGGTTCCCAAATGCACACAGACTCACAGTGTAATTCTAGACAAGCAACACTATCCCTAGGGGTTTAACAAAACTCATTCACTACTGTTGAAGGGGAAAGGGGACTGCACACAATCTACATGTTTAAGTACTGCACTTTAGTGTCAAAGCCTGACTCATTTTATCAATGTATAAGCAAGGACTGGCTTCTAATGCTACTAAAACTTGACAACATGACAGGTTTTAAAACAGTTGTCTATCAGCAAATACACAATGTTACCAAATGCTTCTCTCACAATCCTTACCCAAATGCACACATACTCACAGTGTCACAGTGTGATTTTAGACAAGCAACACTATCCTAGGAGTTTACCAAAACTCATTCACTACTGTGGAAGGGGTAAGGAGACTGCACACAATCTACATATTTAAGCACTGCACTTTAGTGTCAAAGCCTGACTCATTTATTCAAAGCACAATCAAAGACAGGCTTCTAATGCTACTAAAACTTGACAACAAGACAGGTTTTAAAACATTTATTTATCAGCAAATACACAATGTTACCAAATGCTTCTCTCAAAATTCTTACCCAAATGCACACAGACTCACACTGTGATTTTAGACAAGCAACACTATCCTAGGAGTTTACCAAAACTCATTCACTAGTCTGGAAGAGGTAAGGGTACTGCACACAATCTACATATTAAAGTACTGCACTTTTATCAATACATAAGCAAAGACTGGCTTCTAATGCTACTAAAACTTGACAACATAACAGGTTTTAAAACAGTAATATGTCAGCAAATACATGATGTTACCAAATGCTTCTCTCACAGTGGTTCCCAAATGCACACAGACTCACAGTGTGATTCTAGACAAGCAACACTATCACTAGGAGTTTACCAAAACTCATTCACTACTGTGGAAGGGGTAAGGGGACTGCACACAATTTACATATTTAAATACTGCACTTTAGTGTCAAAGCCTAACTCATTTTATCAATGCATAACCAAAGACTGGCTTTTAATCTTGACTACATTTGTCTGTCAGCAAATACATAATTTTACCAAATGCTTCTCTCACGATGCTTACCCAAATACACACAGACTCACAGTGTGATTGTAGACAGACAACTATCCCTTGTACACAATACATAGTCTACAAGATCTAAGGTGACTGCACACATGCACAAAATCTACTACTACAGATTAGTACCAAAATGTTTCTCTCAAAATAATTCCTAAATGCACACAGACTCACTGTGTGATCCTAGACAACAACACTATCCATTGCACCATACCAAAACACATTTCTTAATCTACGAATACTACATTTTAGAGTAGAAACATGACTCATCTTGCAAATTCATAAACAATGACTAATTTCTAATTGTACCAAAATATAAAAACAGCACAGTTATCTGTCTGCAAACACATGAAAAACACAAATGCTTATCACAGAATGATTTCTACATGCACACACACTGTCAATAAGATTATAGACAAAAAGAAGTACTCCCTGAACTTTAGCAGGAGAAATACATTCGTCTGATTAAAATCAAAATAGACCACATACATCCCCTCACAATTAAATAACTCACATTTCAAGTTGTTTTGTAGATTAAGAAGTATATCAGTCACACACCAGATTTTCTTATACAGAATCTCTGCACTGTGGACCTGTCAGCAAAACCAAAGAATGGCAAAGTTTCCCTCTCATTTTCCACACATATACATGTAAACATCAAATCACATTCCTTCCCACATAAATTCAAAAGCAAACACACATTTCTATTGGTTAAACATTTCAACCCTTTCCAAATGACATAGATTTGAACCCTACCCCCAATCTGCCTTCTGCCTGTTACCATAGAAACAGGTCATGGAACACTGAACTGAGCACGAAGGTCCCAAGTTCAGCACACAATGTTGCTAATCAAAACAGCAAGTGTGCTTGACTTTTCAACATATCAGCTTATCATATATAATGTTCCTTTCAATCACTTTTTGTTAACCAATAAGAATCATGTGTTTAAAAAACAGAAACATGCACCCTACCTTCCAGTGTAGAAGGTTGTCAAACAACCAATGATTTCTTGTCTTTTTTCAAAACTGCATCTTAGCCCCCATTTTAGAAAAATCTTACTTTTCAAACTGCCATTTCATTTACAGAGACCATCTGAGTGCATCCAGATCTCCCTTCAAGATGCTTAGAGTGTGGATTGTGGGACACAGCTATATTTTCTGGTGCCTAAAAGCATGCAGAAAACAAAGGCATTCACAAAGCCATAGGTTTGCCAAATGTAGACATTAAATGGATTGGACAGAGAGGGTTAAAGTGGCACCAATTGATGCCATTGGTAAAATCCTTTATGCATATCCAACACCCTGACCTCATAATAGTGCACTGTGGTGGCAATGACCTAGGCACTTTGACTGGGGTAGGTCTGGAAATGCTTATGAAGGACACCTTTGCAGAATTGATTTCACTTTTTCCCAAAACTGCCTTTGTGTATTCTAACATATGCCAAAGGCAGAAATGGAACTGGTCCAATCATTTTTGTCCACAAATTGAGAAAGCTAGGAAACATGTGAATAAATCTGTTTCTGCTTTTCTCCGAGACTATAGAATGGGTTCCATTTACAATAACAATCTGCGCTTTCATATGCAAGAGATGTATAGGAGTGATGGAGTACACTTTACTGATGAAGGAAACAGAGTTTTCCTCAACAACTTTAGACTCTGTATAGGTACTTACTTATAACTCTCAATGAACACAACGTCTCTTTTTGGAGCCACTAAAGACCAAAACACTTAAGCTTGATGTTTATCTCCCAAAAATTGCAGGTTTTTTTCCTTGGATCCGCGCACCCAACGAGTTAGGGACCGCGCACCCAACACGAGAGAAACCGTGCATCCAATGCGCGACTCCTAAATTTACCGTAAAAAAAAATAGCCCCTATCACTAATTTGTATTATCCCCGGGGATCCCATCCCCCGGGGCTTATAAAAAAAACATTGGAGACCGTGGGGGGAACCCCAACGCCCCCACGGTCCAAGCAGGCTCCCCGCGTCCTTCGGGAGCCGGCATTGCTTTTCCACATGGGGAGCTGCTGACATGCAGCTCCCCGTGTGGAATAGCAATATCGTTTGGATTTTGAAAGAGAGAGCAGGTTTCCCTGTTCTCTCTTTCAAAATCCTAACGAAGTTTGCTATGGGTGGGCACCCCAGGCCACTGTAGGTGCCTGCCCTGGGGGGTGGCGGTCCCCAGGGCCCTTGAGGGCTCCAGGAGGGGGGCAACACAGCCCCCCTCCCCTATTAACTTATAACAATTTGCCCCCGGGATTTGGCCCACCTGGGGGCTAATTATTAACGAAGCGCGGAAGCCCGGATCCGCGCACCCTGTGCGCATTTTGCCGTTAAAAAAAAAAAGGGGGCCCCAGGGGGTCCTTCTGGGACCCCCTAAGCAGCACTAGAGGGTAAGAGTATTTCTACCCTGCCCCTTTACATATTTCACACACTTATTTCCCTTACTTAATCAGCCTTTCTTCTACTGTGGCACAAAATGGCTGCCAACAGTTCCTGGTTTCGAATGTACACAGACACTTGACAGCCAATTAGGATTCAGCGTGTGATCGGGAGGGTGCGCGCACGGTTCGGGGAGGGAGTGCTTAGGGTGCACAGATCCTCTGAGGCCATAGATATATCTATCTTTTTTACTCTAATTTTCTCAGGAACTACTGAACGGATTTACACCATTTATGCAAAAGGCACGAGTCTGAACTGAGGACTACCTGTTTGCCAAATTTGGTGTAATTCCTTTCTGCAGTTCGGGCTGTAGCTGCGTCAACAGGTCCCATGGGAAAATGCATGGGGAAAATGCGTTTTGGGACACCCCTTTTTTCTCGGCCCCCGCTTGATGAATCACCACGAAACTTTCAGGATAGGAGCGGACCGGAGCTGGCCAAAAGTTTGGAAAATTTCGCGAAGATTCGTCAAACGGCGCCAGGCTTATTGGGAATAGAATGTTGCGGATTTCCTATGGAAAATAGGTCCTAACTATAACTACCTACTGGCGACCTATATAAAAATGTGTGTATTTTTAAAACTCATAAGCTGGTACTTTGGAGAAAAACAGTTGAACTTCCAAATAATAATTAATGTGGATACGTAAGTGATAAATCATGCGGTGTTGGGGAGACATATTACTGATATTATTAACTTACTGCTAGGGGCAGGGCAGGTCCAGCTTGTATGTATTACCCATGCAGAAGCAATCCGCATTGACAAAGCCTTTTTTACATTACTGTCGCCAAACGTGCCTGATGTACTGAGGTGGTTACGGCTGATAATATTGCATATGGTGGCCACTAAAGTAATCTTATCAGATGCACTCACTAACCAATTCTAGTAATATTTAAAGTTGGGCGCAACTCACTGATCTTCACTTTGCAGAAATCCCCAGAGTTTGGCAAGCGGGCAAAATTGGCACGTTACACTGATTTGTAGCACCAGGAGCTTGTTCCATACTGCAAAATCAGTGCGAGAAGCACCACGTGGCATGCCAGAGTGCACTGCTTCTTTGCTGCTACTAAAGTAGATTGTCTACTCAAGATGCAAATTTCTCACTGTGACCACAACGGTTATTGAGAAATTCTCAATGGGGGCTGTCCTCAAAGCACTGCTGAATTTGTGAAGGGTGCCTAGCAGACTGAACCTGCTGCACTTGGCATCTGTGGCCTGTGTAGAAGATCCGAGATGGTTGAATCCCTTTCTATTGAGATCCAAGGACAGAAAGGTCTTCAGGAATAAAAAGTCTAATACCCTGAGAAGCTTCAGGAACATGTAAAAGCTAAAGAGGACAATTCTTATGAATTATCCAAGCAGATCAGTGGCAACTGGACCTAAGCTGGAGTTTGCTGTTGTCCTATGCCTGACCCCCTGAGAGTCTCTAAGTGCTCCTGCTTATGCTCTGAGGGCCTAAGGCACAGCTTTCCAAACTTTTCATGTTGGTGACACACTTTTTGGAAATGCATCATTTTGGGACACAGTAAGGCAGTGTAGCGAGCGAGTGTAGCAAGCGAGCCTGAACCACTTAAGGGGTTTTGGGGGGGGGGGTTCTCCCCCGGAAGAAAATTTTGAAATAAAAGTGGGCAAATGGTGCATTTGAGACCATGAGGTTGAACACAGGCCCCTGCAGCGGATGCCTTCGTCCACTGAGCCACCAGACACGGCATACACACATCTCTCTCTCTCTCTCTCTCTCTCTCTCTCTCTCTCTCTCTCTCTCTCTCTCTCTCTCCCTCTCTCTCCCTCTCTGTCTCCCTCCCTCCCTCTCTCTATCTCTCCCTCCCTCTCTCTGTCTGTCTCCCTGCCTCTCTCTCTCTCCCTCCCTTTCTCTATCTCTCTCTCTCTCTCTCTCTCTCTCTCTCTCTACCTCTCTCTGTCTCCCTCTGTCTCCCTCTGTCTCACTCACAGTCTGTCTCCCCCCTCTCTCTCTCTGTCTCCCTCTCTCCCTCCCTTTGTCTCCCTCTCTCCCTCCCTTTGTATCCCTCCCTCTCTCTCCCTCCCTCTGTCTCCCTCTGTCTGTCTACCTCCCTCTGTCTCCCTCTATCTTTCTCGCTCCCTCTGTCGCCCTCCTTCCTCTGTCTGTCTCTCTCCCTCTGTCTGTCTCCCTCTGTCTGTGGAGAGGTGTGGCTCACTGGTTAGAGGCGGCAGATCCGTAAGCAGAGAATCGGCCAGGGACCAGGGTTCAATTCCCAACGCGGCAGGGTCGTGGACCAGGGTCAAAACGGACTCGATAATTCTCGCCTCGGTACCTACTCTAACCAGGAACACACTCGGCAACTCTGGGCATTAGCTTGCCTCATCTCCACAACGGCCCCCCACATTCGCCGGGGATGCCTGGTTTCACCTTGGAGATACCCTGGAGGGACCATCTCACAGGGATAGCCAGGACGGGTTCCCCAGCGGTCTACAGCGCCAGGACGCCTCAGGGCAGCAGTGCGCTTTACAAGACACATACATACACATTTACATTACATGTCACCTTCTGTCTCCCGCTCTCTGTCTCCCTCTCGCTTTCTCTCTTTCTCCCTCTGTCTGTCTCCCTCTGCCTGTCTCCCTCTGTCTGTCTCCCTCTGTCTGTCTCCCTCCCTCTCTCTGTCTACCTGTCTCCCTCTGTCTCCCTCCCTCTGTCTGTCTCCCTCCCTCTGTCTGTCTCCCTCTCCTTCCCTCTGTCTCTGCCGGACTTCCTCCCCCTGTCTCCCTCTGCCTCCCTCCCTCTGCCTCCCTCTCTCTGTCTCCCTCCCTCTCCCTCCCTCTGTCACCCTCTGTCTCCCTCTCTCTCTCTCTGTCTCCCTCCGTCTCCCTCTCTGTCTCCCTCTCCATCTCCCTCTCTGTCTCTCTGTCTCAGTCTCTCCCTCTATCTGTCTGTCCCTGTCTCTGCCTCTATCTGTCTGTCTGTCCCTTTCTGTGTCTGTCCCTGTATGTCGCTGTCTCCCTCCCTCTGTCTTCCTCTCTGTCTCTGCCTCTCTCTGTCTCTGTCTGTCCCTATCTCTATCTCTGTCTGTCTCTGTCTCCCTCCCTCTCTCTCTCTGTCTCTCTCTCTGTCCCCCTCCCCCTCTCTCTGTCTCCCTCCGTCTCTCTATCTCTCTGTCTCCCTCACTCTGTCTGTCACCCTCTCTCTCTGTCTCCCTCTCTCACTCTGTCTCCCTCCCTCTCTCTCTCTCTCGCTGTCTCCCTCTTTCTCCCTCTCTCCCTCTCCCTCTGTCTTCCTCTCTGTCTCTATCTGTCTGCCCCTGTGCCCGTCTCTGCCTCTATCTGTCTCTGTCTGTCCCTGTCTCTGTATCTATCTCTATCTCTGTCTGTCTCTGTCTCCCTCCTTCTCTCTCTCTGTCTCTCTCTCTCTGTCCCCCTCCCCCTCTCTCTGTCTCCCTCCCTCCCTCTATCTCTCAGTCTCCCTCACTCTGTCTGTCACCCTCTCTCTCTGTCTCCCTCTCTCTCTCTCTCTGTCTCCCTCCCTCTCTCTCTGTCTCCCTCTTTCTCCCTCCCTCTCTCTCCCTCTGTCTCCCTCCCTCTGTCTGTCTCCCTCTTGTCTGTCTCCCTCTATCTGTCTCCCTCCCCCTTCCTCTCTCTCTCTCTCTCTGTCTCCCTCTTTCTCCCTCCCTCTCTCTCCCTCTGTCTCCCTCCCTCTGTCTGTCTCCGTCTGTCTCCCTCTTGTCTGTCTCCCTCCCTCTGTCTCCATCCCTCTGTCGCCCTCCTCCCTCTGTCTGTCTCCCTCTGTCTGTCTCCCTCCCTCTCTCTCTCCCTCTGTCTGTCTCCCTCTGTCTCCCTCTCTCTCTGTCTCCCTCTCTGTCTCCCTCCCTGTGTCTCCCTCCCTCTGTCTCCCTCTATCTGCCTCCCTCTCTCTGCCTCCCTCTCCCTGCCTCTGTCTACCCCGGACTCCCTCCCTCTGTCTCCCGCTGTCTCCCTCCCTGTCTTCCACGTTTTCCCTCTCTCTCTGTCTCCCTCCCTCTGTCTGTCTCCCTCTGTCTGTCTCCCTCTGTCTGTCTCCCTCCCTCTGTCTCCTTTTATCTGTCTCCCTCCCTCCCTCTGTCGCCTTCCCGCCCTCTGTCTCCCTCTGTCTGTCGCCCTCTGTCTCCCTCTGTTTCCATCCCTCTGTCTCCCTCTGTCTGTCTCCTTCTGTCTGTCACCCTCTGGCTGTCACCCTCTGACTGTCACCTCACCCCAGCTTCCCGGGCACACACACAGCCGCAACCGAGTACTTCACAGGTCTTTAAAAAACCATTTACTGGGAGACGTTATGCAATAGATGAGGCATAGTGAGAACAAGGCTTTCAAAGGAATGCCTCTTAATTAGCAGCAGTTATGTGCTAAGTGCCCGCAAATACCACTGTCATCCCGCGACACACCCACCATTTGCAGGCGACACAGTACTGTGTCGGGACACACAGTTTGGAAAGCTCTGGCCTAAGGAGTGTACACTTCTGGTTGTTTGGGCACCAACAGAAGTTTGAGAACTTTTTAAACTTTTGCTGCAAAGCTCCAGAGATTCAAGGGTTACAACTGGAAAAAGTATCTGAACATCAGTTCCACATCATTGCACTAAAGTTAGGGTTAATGCCACACAGAGATAAACTTTAGTTCAGAAAAATTGCAAAGTCCCTTTTTTAGAGTGGGTCTTTATAACTATTTTGAACAACATTAGTTCCAGGCCCTACCTAACTGGGCCAATTTAGTTTCTTTATCCAACCCAAACTCTATCGCGGTCTGCCTTAAATCTCACCTAAGCCATGGCCTACTATGACCATTGACTAGTATTAGTGTGTTGCACTTTTTGGTGCTATTTACACTTACATTTAAAAAAAAAAATCATTTCTCCAGTTACTTATATTAGATTTCTGTCCTTTTGTTTATTAAATGTTACTTTTCTTTTACTAAAGTGGAGTGTACTTTTTATTGTACTGTGTTTGACACTTTTTAAGTGTTTTGGTACTTCTGAATGTTTTACACATTCTCTCTAAGTTAAGCCTGTCTTGTCTGTGCTACAGCTTACTAGGGTTTAAACTCAGGTTTAAACTACTGAAACCTTCACCTGGATCTAGCAAGATAGTTTCTTGTGGTTGGAGCCTATCCACCCCAATTAATAAACCTCACAATTGCAGTTTGGATATGATGTGTGTATTTAGGTCTTTTTTGCAATGATATAATGAGGTTGTTCTTTAAACTGAGTGTAGGAACGGCTCATTGGTATGGAGCATTGACATCCAGTGATTGGAACAAAGAAGACTGGGAAAGCAGAATTTGGATAGAGTAAAAAGTGGTGTTACCAGCAGGTTCTGGTTGGCAAACTGCAAATTCCTAGTAGGTGTGCAACTGTTAATATTGTTGAATATTACTTGTTCAACTCTAGTGCTTAGGGCTTAGTATCACAGCGCACTAATTGATTGATCAATTTTAGAAAAAATATTTAAAGAATGTTGGAGCTCACTCCTCATGGTCCACCGCATAGTAACAACCCTTGTAGACAAATAAACTATAGAGAGGAAGACCGCCAATGTCAGTTTGTAACACAATCAATTAATGTAATCCTTCCAATGATAAGTCCTCAGGGAGTGGATTCAATTGAAAATTCTTCTTCTTTATTGATAATTCAATAAAAGTTCATCTCAAACATGTTCAAATAACTGAATTGCATTCCAAAATTTAGATCAAAACTTCACTTTAACTCAGCCGACGCGTTTCGTCCTATAAGTACATCATCAGGACTGAAATAATGGAAACAAGCAGAAAGTATATCAAAAATCTATTTTCATTACTGATTTATAGTTTCCAAAAAGAGTCCAGTATAACATATCTATATGATATTCATGAAACAACAAGACATCCTGCCTATATCCATTCCGAACAATGCTCAGTGGTCAAGATGGAGGAAAAAAAAGTATCAAAAAAAGTCTTATTTACATATATTCACATAATCATACCAAATAATTTTCAGCAATACTATTGAACATCCTAAGCGCCCAGGTCCATTTTTAAAATTAATGTTAATACTCAAAGGAACATACCTCTATATTAAAATGGCAAGTGCATATTGCATCTAACTGCTTAATTAACCTGCTCTCATACGTAGATTTGAAAAGAAAGTAACCTCCATTATGACTTATATGCCAGTGCTTCAGGTCCCTTATATAATATAAATATTGTTTAGGTAAGCGTAAATCCCTCTATTACTGCCTGTTCCCCTGTCAGTATACTCATAACCACAGTATGATATCACTCACCGATAATAGATTTCATATTTATTTGTACTGCATTCAGTTCTGTTCCCCTGTCAGTATACTAATATCCACAGTGTAATGTTACTCACCAATATTAGGTTTCGTATTTACTTATACTGAATTCAGTTCACTGATTAATAATCTTCAAGAAAATATTCTATTGAAGTCAAAACAAAACAAATCATTACCTATAAAATTATATTCAATGCTGATGTCAAAAAGTTATATCGCAAATAACACATCACTCACCATTCTCCAACTTCCAACTTGGCTATGGTAAATTCTTAAGTTTCCTCTATTAAATATCTAAACTGAAAATATAAATAACACACAAGAATTACTACCTATAGATCTCTCTAGATTGTCTAATCAGCGTGTGAGCCAATCTAAAAGTGACTATCACCATCACAATGTTCGTTCCATGTGTATTCTTCTCAGCGTGCCCGATAAATCCCACTGATGTTGAATTCCACTTGGACCTACCCTTAAAAACCCTTACTAGCCATCATTAGTTGCCATAACCAATGAGAGGCTAGAGTTTCTAGACTACTCATTAGTATAGAGCATGCTTCTTCTGTAGTCTGCTATCCATTTGAACCAATAGTAGCATACCGGCAACAATTACACTTCAGAAAGTTTTTAGCCTATCGTAATCTGCCTTCTTGTAATGTATTTCATAGAATTCTTAACCAATCAGCATTACCGAGTTCCTGTGTTTTCGCATTTTAACAGACAACCATCCAAACCATTCTTACTGTTAACCCAAATCTTACGCTGAATACCCTGCACCGTACTTTTGTCAACAAGGTACCTGAACGTGCGCCTCCACAGGAGCTGAATGGCTGAAGAACTATTCTTGCTGAAAATTTCCCAACTCCCCTGCACTCCTAGAACCGGAAGACTCTCCAATTCCAGAACCACGGGGGAAAGGGGAATGGGAATTATAGAGAGACTGCCACACTGGTGATGTCACTGGAAGGCCTGCACCTGTAACATTAAGCAAAAGGTTATAACAGTTCTGAACTTACTAGACTACTTAACTCTCCCCAAGCCACCCTCATTACCTTCATGTGTGTGTGGAATTTGCTTCTCTCTAGCTGTCCTTGTAGGTTGATTATTCTGGGTAATAATATCTTACTATTCTTTTCTTTAAGGTGGACGGAACTCAACAGAGGAGAAGAGCTCAGTCTTGGCACTGACACCCCCAGCTGAATTGAAGGTGAGGCTGGTAAAGATGGTAAGTAAAAATATATATATATATTTGTATTTACTTGATGAGTGTCTGGAAGGTTGAAACTGGCCAGGTAAATGAGCGGAGCTCCTTGAGAGGACTGGTAAAGTTGGAACGATGGCACACGCTGAATTGAATAAAAGCCTTTAAAATAAAAGTTCCAAAATCTTGTGCTTCTGGAGTAGAAGTTCAAAGTCTGTGCGCTGCAAAGTGGGAATTAGGTCTAGCGCTTCAAAAACAGGAGTTCACAGGAATCTTTACTTCAAGAAAATATATATACTTCAAAATTCCGCTGCCATATCATACTTAATTTACCCAAAGCGGCAATGTGAGAAAAGATACTGTCTCTCAGCAGCAGGAACAAAATTGGAACTGAATATAGGCAACGAAAATACCTGAATGGCTGCAAGGCGAGTATACTTCTCACGCTAAGTAAACCTGGAGATTGCGAGCGCGGGAATACTCACAAACTGAATTTCTGGAATTGCTTGAAGCGCTGAGGAGAACACTCGACTGTTCCTTCCGAAACGACGGTTGAAGTGCGCGGAGCACAGGGTGCACGCGTGCTAACTTCCAGAACACTACACTACAGAACACAGAGTGGAACACTAGAACGCTGACCTGAATCAGCGACCGCCATGTTTAAAGTGTCTTTCTAGGATGGGGAAGACAAGCTCAAGCCTGAGCATTAGCCGCAAACCCTCTAGCCACCCTGTGACTCCAACAAAGGGGTGCATACCAAAAGGTATAACCCTGCCTAATTTTGAAGGTAGGGGCTGTGTGTCTAGTTCCTGAATCAGTGTGGCCAATCCTGACAACTTTGTATCATCGCAGTGGACGATAGAGCCTAGTCTGTGTCTACCGTGAACCTCTGTCCCTATCTGGAGAAATTTGAAAAACCGCTTTAACCAATGAGAGGTCAGAACGCCTGTTCCCTCTATGGTCCGCTATTGCTTATGACAAATAACCTGCTACCACGTAATGCTTGATGAAAGCTCTCAGCAAATCCGCATTAACATGTTTCTATAATGACGGAACTTTGCAAATAACCATTGAAACACTGCTCCCTCTTAACTCAAACTTTGCGCTAAATTAAACTGACGTTTCATCGTGTCTTAGTTACCGGCAAAGTGCGAATAAAATGGTGGTCCACCACTTGTTTCTATGGTAACCCAATTATTTACCACGCAATCCTACTAAGTAAGCCTTTCGGGTACCAAAGAACTGTTCCCTCTATGGTCCGTTATTACTTTTAATATCAAAACTGTTTCAAATAAACATATAGGTGCCAATTACGATCCGGTAAAAAAAATTCCCGTACGACTCGTATCCGGACTTTTTACCGTACGAATCGTACAAGTGCCGTACAAACTGGCAATCACGATTCGCATGGTAAAAAGCCCATACGAGTCGCATTGGGAATAATTCCCCACACGTCCTCGGGTCGGAAAAAGTGTCCGACACGTCCTCGGACGATTTACCGTACAAACGTGAAAAGCGAAGTCCGACCGGGGAATCACGATCCGTCCCGGGCGTCCGAATGTACAACCGTATGGTTAAAAGACCGTCCGCACCGAACTCCTATAACAACCATGGAGACGTCCAAACAGGTGCCTGGTACATGCCGTACCCCCCCCCAGCCCCCGCATGTACGCGCCGTACCCCCCCAGCCCCTGCATGTACGCGCCGTACCCCCCCAGTCCCCGCATGTACGCGCCGTATCCCCCCCAGCCCCCGCATGTACGCGCCGTACCCCCCCAGCCCCCGCATGTATGCGCCGTACCCCCCCAGCCCCCGCATGTACGTGCCGTACCCCCCCCAGCCCCCGCATGTATGCGTCAAACCCCCCGTGTATGTACACCCGAGTACGTGTCGAACCCCCCGTGTATGTACACCCGAGTACGTTCGAGTCGTACCCCCACCCGTGTATGTACACCCGAGTACGCACCGTACATACACGGGTGGGGGTACGACTCGAACGTACTCGGGTGTAGATACACGGGGGGTTCGACACGTACTCGGGTGTACATACACGGGGGGGTTCGACACGTACTCGTGTGTACATACACGTGGGGGTTCGACGCGTACATGCGGGGGCTGGGGGGGTACAGCGCGTACATGCGGGGGCTGGGGGGGTATGGCGCGTACATGCGGGGGCTGGGGGGGGTACGGCGCGTACATGCGGGGGCTGGGGGGGGTACGGCGCGTACATGCGGGGGCTGGGGGGGGTACGGTGCTTACCGGGCCACCTACTCTGGTCGTTTTGCGCCGTACTTCGCTTTTCCGGCACTTTTTGGGTGCCGTAAAAATATCGCCGTCCGGACTGCTGTCGGTTCGACTCGTACTTCCTGGGTCGTGAAACGTTGCCTGGACGCGTCCCGACGTCACGTCGCAGCATTCCCGGATCACATTCGTATGCATATTTTCGTCGGTCGGTGTTTTTTACGATTCGTACGGAAATGGTGTTTCCGTGCGAATCGTAATTCCATGTTCGTAATGTTTTACAACCGAGTACGAGTTGGACGGAGAATACGCTCCGACCGATGGTTCGTACCCGGTTTTTACCGGATCGTAATCGGCACCATAATCACTGTTTCCTCTTAACTCAAACCTTACGCTAAATTATATTCACATTTAATCGTATCTTCACTACCGGCAAAATACGAGTAAAATGGTAATCTTCCACTTGTTTCTGTAGTGATTCAATTATTAAACACACAATCCTGTCCAGTGATATCCTTTCGGATATCAAAGAATTTAGGCATTTTAAAATCCCTAGGTTGTACCGGGTTTAGGGTCCCCTAGTCGCCCTGTTCAATGTCCTCCTAATACAACAATAATTAAATTAACTTCAACTGTGCACACACAGTTGGAGTTAATTTGATTATTGTTGTATTTTGTGAATTAGATCAGATTGGATCATATATCAAGATGGAGAATTATCGTGAAAAATTGGCTGCAGAACTTTTTGCTCAAAGTAAAAGAAATTTAGGGGATACGAAAAAGGATTTGTCTAGCGGAAGCTTAAGAGTTACATTTCTCAAATTAGAAAAATTGAGAAAACGGAATTATCGAAGTGGTGGGATGGTATCACCCTTAAGAATTACATAAATCAGAAAAGAGTGCCCAGGGGACTAAGAATTTTAATTTTTCCAACTTATGATGATTTGGATGAGGGTTTGTTAAGAGAGTGGGAAGATAACTTACATTCTTCCTCATTCTGCAAGATGCACATATTAGTCAAAAATGCAGAAAGGAAAGTTGAGAAACTTAAGATCCAGATAGCGGAGCTTGAAAAAGAGATTAAGGACATGAACTTACCTGAATTATCTGAAAAGAATTACAGCATATTAAAAGATGTGATTAACAGGCATCAATTGCAAATTAAGGGAAAAAAAATAAATAAAATAAGAAGAGATGAGAGGGATTACGAATAGGGAAGGGTGTTCACTTTCGGTAGAGGCCTTGATGAATTTCTAAAACCTAAGGCCAGCGAAGTAGTAGAGGCACCAGGAGAATTGAGCTCCATTAATTACAGCAGTTCAAGCATCTCATCAATTGAGGATGGGGTGTAGCTAGTACAGGAGGATTGAAATCAGCCATTACCTCTTCTTTTTCCGAAGAACTTCAGCGTATCAAGAGAGGCAAGAAAAAAGTGGGAAACCAATCAGGCGGGGCAAGCGGAGGCATAGAAAATATACGGATAGGTACCAGCAGACAGGACAAACTGAGGAAGTAGTAAAGGTTGCTTGGGAGTCAGAATACAAGACACAAGGCACAAGACAGGACTTGGATTTAAAAGTTGTAAATTTGGCACACAGAGTGTTGAATTCTCATGAAATTTCAGTTTTACAAAAGGGGCTATCTTTCTGCCCAAGTACTAAATGTAAATTTACGGATATTGAAATTGATTTGTTTAAGTTTGCAAGAAAATTACGATTAAAAAGCTTTTTTTCAACTTATGACAAACCTAAGAGTGTTAATGTTAAGAGTGTACAATTTGATACTTCTTTAGCACACATAAGAGTCGTACAATTGCTTCTATCCTTAACGGAGGGGGATGTGTATAGCGAACAAGACATTAGTTCTCTACTGAATATACCAGTTGTTTACTCCTGTACTTGTGGCCTAAAACCTGCTTCCAAATGTATACCTCAAGGGTCTCAGTTTGCAGCTATAGATGTGCTTGTTGATAAGGTTATGGAAGATGTGCATAAATTTGAAAATAAATTGGTATATGGATACCATAAAAATAGGTCTATGGATAATTTATCTAAGGAAGAATGGATGGCCATCAATAGTCTACAAAAGGATACCAGTATAGTAATTTGTGAGGCCGATAAAGGCGGAAACATAGTGTTAATGAACAGGGAGGATTATAGTTTGGAGATTAAGCGACAATTGAGTGACACTGATTGTAATTTAAAATTAAATTTTAATCCTATGAAGGATGCCAGTAATAGGATAAACGAAAGGCTATATTTATGGAGAGAACAAGGACTCATCCATGAGAAAGAATTCAAATATCTGAAAGTTACTAATCCTGTCTCATTGTTTATATATGTTTTACCTAAGATACATAAGTCACTGCTGAATCCACCAGGGAGGCCTATGGTTTCAAGTATAGGCAGTTTAACAAGACATCTGTCTGAATTTGTTGATCTGTTTTTAAAACCACTTGTAACGAATGTGGGTGCATATATAAGAGATACTATGGATGTGCTCAAAAAATTACAGGATTTTAACTGGGAATAGAATTTGAGCTTTGTTACATTTGATGTCGTAGGACTGTACACATGTGTAACCAATGACAAAGGTAAAAAAGCTCTGCACTAATATTTAGGAAAAAGAAGTGCGAGTCTACTAGAGCATTCAAAAATGATCATAGAAATGAGCTCTCTAAACTTGAATAATAATTTTTTCATATTTGAAGGAGAGTGGTTTCACAAATAAGAGGAACAGCAATGGGGTCCAGGTTTGCTCCCTCTTATGCCAACCTATTCATGGGTTGGTTCGAGAGGGAACATGCCTGGAGCAGAAGAGCTGAAAGATGGATGGACCAGATTCTTTTCTGGGGTCATTTTATAGACGATGTTTTGGTCATCTGGAAAGGTTCTGATGTAGAATTACAAGATTACCATCAGTTCCTTGATAATAACGATTTCAATGTCACTTTGACGATGAATCATCATATGACTAAGATAGAATTTTTGGATGTTGAATTATTTGTGGTTGGTAACCAAGTACATAGCAAATTATATCATAAAAAGACTGCCACCAATTCTATATTAAGAGCTGATAGTTCTCATCCCACTTCTGTAGTGAAAAGTATCCCATATGGAGAAATGATTTGCATTCAGCGAAATTGCAGTAGAGAGGTAGATTTTAACTCTGAATTAGATGCACTAGTGCACAGACTGAAGCTTAGAGGGTATTCCATTCGAAGTCTGGCACAGGCTAGATTGCGAATACAACAGGTTAAAAGAGAGTCTACTCTGGTTCAAAAAGATAGACAACACGCTCAAGAACAATTGTCATTTATCACTTCAAATAGTGTCCGTCATAATCAGATTTTAAAAACTGGAATCTCTTAGGAGTCATTGCAGAAAAACCTAAGGTGGTATATACCATAGGGGATATGATCACTAGGAACTACTTAGAACCTTTGGGAACACAGGGGATGAATTGGCTTTCTAGCCAACCCAAAGGATTCTTTACCTGTGGTAGCTGTAATGTGTGCAACATGGGTGTAAATCATATTAAAGAATTTAGTTATAACACCAATTAGAAATCCAGTATTAAGGAGTTCATTAATTGTAACAGCATAGGAGTGATATATGCACTCATTTGCGAATGCTCCAAAATTTATATAGGAAGTAGGAAACGGACTTTAAAACTTACAATACAGGAGCATAGGCGACCCATGATTAACAGGGATGAGAATTCACCATTGTATCAGCATATGCAGAATAATCATGCGCAGATAACAGGCTTTAAGTTTCACGGCATACAAAGAATTGTACCTCACGTCAGGGGAGGTGATTGGGAACTGACATTGAGGCAGCAAGAAGCCAAATGGATTAGTAGATGTAGGACAGTATCTAAGGGATTGAATAGCGACAATGAATTGCATTACTTCCTTTAATGTGCAATTCATATGTCACACTAGGAAGTGAGGTGCCGTTCGTGGAAGGAGTTGGACATTGATTTTAATGATGAGCTTTTAAACGGAGGGGTCTATCCAAGGCAGAGCAGCGGAGGAGTCGCCTGAAATCCTTGCTGGGGGCTGTCACCTGAGGAAGTGAGTGTAAAGCGGGACTGCGAGGACCAGCAGCCCCGTGCCTGAACACAGCTGTGTCCTCTTCCCATACTCCCGCCCTCCCGCCCTGACGCTATAACACTCCTCACGGCCCCCGCTTCGCGGGTGCCGTTCGTGGAAGGAGTTGGACATTGATTTTAATGATGAGCTTTTAAACGGAGGGGTCTATCCAAGGCAGAGCAGCGGAGGAGTCGCCTGAAATCCTTGCTGGGGGCTGTCACCTGAGGAAGTGAGTGTAAAGCGGGATTGCGAGGACCAGCAGCCCCGTGCCTGAACACAGCTGTGTCCTCTTCCCGTACTCCCGCCCTCCCGCCCTGACGCTATAACACTCCTCACGGCCCCCGCTTCGCGGGAGCCGTTCGTGGAAGGAGTTGGACATTGATTTTAATGATGAGCTTTTAAACGGAGGGGTCTATCCAAGGCAGAGCAGCGGAGGAGTCGCCTGAAATCCTTGCTGGGGGCTGTCACCTGAGGAAGTGAGTGTAAAGCGGGACTGCGAGGACCAGCAGCCCCGTGCCTGAACACAGCTGTGTCCTCTTCCCGTACTCCCGCCCTCCCGCCCTGACGCTATAACACTCCTCACGGCCCCCGCTTCGCGGGTGCCGTTCGTGGAAGGAGTTGGACATTGATTTTAATGATGAGCTTTTAAACGGAGGGGTCTATCCAAGGCAGAGCAGCGGAGGAGTCGCCTGAAATCCTTGCTGGGGGCTGTCACCTGAGGAAGTGAGTGTAAAGCGGGATTGCGAGGACCAGCAGCCCCGTGCCTGAACACAGCTGTGTCCTCTTCCCGTACTCCCGCCCTCCCGCCCTGACGCTATAACACTCCTCACGGCCCCCGCTTCGCGGGACGCGCGCGGGCGCGCGCCGGGCGAAGCCCGGGCCAAGGGCGGGCCCGTCTGAGCCCGTCCGAGAACGCCAGAGAACGGAACGGGACCCCTCTCTAACACCTGCTGCTTGTAACTCTGGGAGCCTGGTAAGTGCAAGCCTATTACAGCTCCTTTGCAACTCAGAGAGACTTTGTTTTAAAACGTGGTGACCGGATGACAAAAATGGATAAAACGCAGAAAAGGGATGGTCCTATCTTGCAATCGACTGGGGGTGCCCTAATGGGAACATTGGACAATTTCTTGGTGAGAGTGCAGACAGTCCTTGCTAAGGACATCGAACTAACGGAGAAAAGACTTTCATTAGACATTCTCTGCGACAAGAGGTCTTCTTTGGGGAGTATGGTCAACTCAAAATCACCTCCCTGTGGTCAGCCCGTAAGGTTGGATTCTTCGAGCCCAGTATCGCCCGTGTTGGAAGAACAAACCAACGAGCCAATGATATGCCCTACGTCTTTCATTGAAATACCGGACGATAATGTTGATAATGCTAATATGGGTAATGGGGTCTCCATTTCAGAACCTTTGCTAGGTGTAAAAACTCGCTCAACCAGCAACCTAAATGCGGCTTCCGGCAAGCAACAACCAGCCACCACCCTGAAAAAAAACTGTAGGGGTAACCAAAAGAAAGCCGCTGGGAAGATCATTAATACCAAGGCTGGTCAATCCCTAGCCCCAGCTCCACCGAAGGCTTTTGCCTCACATCCCAAACCCCAAACAACTGATTTAAGGTCACATCCATCACCATTGTTGGGGATGGCGGATGTGGAAGTAACTGATACTGTACCTTTTTGGGCTAAAATTGAAAGTATTCTTAAGAAATTATGTGATCCCATCTACGAAAGATTAGGCTCTATTGAGAGTAGACTTGTGTGTATGGAACTCTCACTCGCATCGGGGAATTCTCGGGGTGGCAAACAACACCAGAGCTCGTCAAAACAGCATTCTGGTATAACAGGCCAACGGATTGTGACCAAATCTACAGTCAGTAATTTGACTAACTCCACACTAGATAATCGGCCTATCCCCCATGAGCCTAACCAGACCCCAGCAGTGGACATTAGGATAGCAGATGAACATCTCTCCCCACACCCGATATCAGCCAGCCCTAGGGATAGTAGAGAAGTAACTGGCAGGCAGTTTCCATCCATTCAGTCCGGAGCACAGGCCTCTTCAGGCCTAATTGATTTACATCTACCCCCTGAAGCTGCCCCCTATGTGGTGATTTTAACTGGGGTTCCCAGCCTGGCGAAGGGGGCAAGGGAATCCTATTGGGATTTGAAGAACAAATGCACTCATTGGCTTAATGCCAAACGACCACTGCCGGCCCAGATGAGTGCTGAGATCTTATATGCAAGGCGTGTAAACTGGGTGGGCAGAAATACAAAATCATCTAAGGGGGATTGTGTGGTTGTTAATTTTAGGGATAGGCGGTGTGTGGAATACATTTGTTCCTGGCCCCAAAACGCTTCCGCTTCTTCCTCTGTGATAAGCACAATGCCACTGTCTTACTTTTATGTATCCAAGCCACAGTTTACAGGTGGGAATACATGCAGGGGCCCCTTGACTAACGGAACCTTTTTCGAGGATATAAGATCGATTAATAGATTCGATGTACTCTCTGGGTTAGCGGACTGTGACTGACTGTTTAGTGGTAGTATACACTCTAACGTTGCCATACCATGTGTATCCTTACTATCATCAGGCACATGTGGTAAAACAAATGTGCTCTTAATGCCAGATGAGGGTACGTGTGATAGCGATCCGCCTAATGGTAGTGATGTTAATACATCCCTTGTACAAGTAAACATGATTGGGACTAGTGTACAAGGCATGCATGTTGAATGTCAGAAGGAAATCTTAGGCATTAACTCCAGGCCTTGTCTTGGTCAAGATATAGTCCCTTCTCCTATACCAATCACAGGGAGTATGGAAGGGGGATCCAATTCTGCAAGCCACGTATTGTTTTTATCTTGGAACGTGGCGGGTATAAACTCTAAGCTAGCATCTCCCCTTTGGGTGGATTTTATCAGTAAGCATAACATCTGTCTTTTTCAAGAGACATGGTCAGTGGATCCGGTGTTCATGCTGGGATATTTGAACTATTTTGCTCCGGCAGTGAAAATGCCCAGGGGACGGGCATCAGGAGGCCTGATCATCTGGGTTAAAAAGAATTTGGAATGTAAATTTCAAATTATCCAAACACAGAACCCCGATATATTGGGAATTAGGCTGACCAGTCCGCAAAACCTTAAAATTGACATTTTCAATGTATATGCAAGGGGCTTACCAGGTGGGAAAAAATCTGAGGTGATATCTGCATTAAACACCATTGTAGAATCTAGCCCCTTTGATGTGCTCCCACTTATCGCTGGAGACTTTAACACGACCTTCGAGCCACTTGGGTCTCAAGACATGCTCCTGACAGAGGAAGAGGATGCAAAATGGGGTGTCCCACAGCTTGAGACGAAGACTGTCAGCAAATGGACTGAGGCGGCCCTGTACCTGAAAGGGTTCTGCCTGGGTAACCAGCTGAGGGCAGCCAATGGCAGAACCAAATCAGATAGGATGTGTAATAAAACGTATAGCAATGGCACAAGGGCAAGCAATATAGATTACCTCTTAGTCCATTTGAGGATGTGGCATATGTTAGTGGATATGGTGGTTGAGACACGGATTGAAAGCGATCATAATCCCCTAATAGCTGCGTTTGATTTGAGAATGGGAGCTAGCAAAGATCAAATACCCGATAAGAATGGTCCAGTGGTAGTTCTATCAAATAACGAACGCCACCTTAAATGGCGCCACGCAGTAGAACACCCAGACCTGTTGGATAGTATAGAGTCCCACGTTGAAGAGGCACTGTCGTCAATTACGGCAGTAGGTAATTTAGGACAACTCCCAGTAACATTTGAGGAAATCCATGGGAAGTTAGTTGGAAAACTAAAATCTTGTTTTTGCAAACCCCCCGTAGTGCTGAAAGCCCAAAGAAGTAAGCAGGAGGGTTGGTATAACGCCTCCTGCAAACATGCTCGCACCGAGCTGGGACTTGCTTTAACATCAAAAGATCCGAGCAAGATTAAATTTGCTCGTAATATTCATAAAAAAGCCCTATGGAAAGCAAAAAAGGAGTGGAACGAAAGTGAGTGGCAAGACTTAAAAGCAGCATGTGCTCATAAAGACCAGAAAAAATTCTGGAACATTTTTAAATGGAAAAAGGGCGAAATAGTTGACAGCCCTCAAAATCATGTACCACAGAGCTCTTGGGTAGATTTTTTTAAGTCTCAATATTCGATAGGCCCTGTGGAAGCTAGCGAGTCTTCTCAGGTAAGGCCTTTTTATGATACTCCCGTGTTTAGTGTCGGGGATGTTGACATTGCGCTCGACAAGGTGACTCCGGTTCGTGCACCCGGCATGGACTGTATCCCGGCCGACGTTTTTTTGTACAAAAGAGAGAGGTGGTTATTATATATTATGCACCTAGCAAATGCTATTGCACAGGGAATGCCGATCCCGTACTCTTGGAAAGGTGCGGAAATCGTCCCAATATATAAAAAAGGGGATAAATCGTTGGCTTGCAACTATAGACCCATTAGCCTGATAGATGCTTTACAAAAGATTTTGGGCAGGCTGGTCTTGGGCAAAATCCAGACCTGGATGGAATCAAGTAACGTGCTAAGTCCATTGCAGGCGGGGTTTCGCCCTAAAACCAGCACTATAGACCAGGTATTTAGGTTTATTGTCCTCTATTGGAGGACAGTGGTCCTGGAAAAAGGGGTTTTGTATGCCGTGTTCGTCGACCTGCGGGCGGCCTTCGACTTGGTCCCACGTGGCAAGCTGTGGCAAGTGCTGGAGGGTTTGGGGATGGCTCCGGAGTTGTTGGCATTAGTCGTCCGCCTACATGAGGGCAATTTTGCTCGGGTCCGGTGGGGAAGGCAGGGCGAGGTTACGGAGTCTTTCCCCGTGGAGCGAGGAGTGCGGCAAGGCTGTGTCTTGGCACCGACCTTGTTCTCACTCTTCGTGAACGGGGTGGCCGAGTTCCTCTCCCGGGTCCCCTCAGATGCTCCAGCAATGGCCGGTACCCGCATTCCTGTCCTTATGTTCGCGGACGACACTCTGCTGATTTCGAAAACCCCGAGTGGCCTACAGCTGACCCTCCGGCGCTTTGAAGAATTCTGCTTGCTACGTGGCTTGGAGATTAATGTCTCCAAGACCAAGTTTATGGTTTTAAATGGCCCGAACCCGTGTAGATCGTACAAACCCTTTAGTGGCGTAATTGTAATGAACGGCTCCCCCCTGGAACAGGTGGACGCCTTTACCTATTTGGGAGTAACATTACAGAAGAATATGTACTGGAAAAGCCAAATAGACTCCTCTATTCTGAAGTTTAAACAGCAGACAGGTTTCCTTCTAAAAAGGTTCAAAACCTCGCAGACCCAGCCAATAGCCCCACTCCTTGAGGTTTATACGATGAAGGTACGCAGCTCATCCTTATATGGTTCTGAGCTATGGGGATATGGAAGTAACCCAAAGCGATTGATCGCCATGGAGAGTGAGTTCATAAGGAAAGTTGTTGGCGTACCGCAAAGTACTCCTTTGTTACCCCTTTTTTGGGACTTAGGTTTGAAAACCATACAAGACACTGCCAATCTGCGACCATTGCTTTATTGGCGCAGGATCTGGTCAACTGAGGAGCTAAAGCATTATGCGTTGGGCCTAAAAGAAATAATGGAGAAAGATCACTTCCATAGAATAGACTGGTTGAGGTCCATTAAGGTGTTACTATACAGACTGGGTTGGAGCAACCTTTGGGACGATCCCCTAAATGCTGTTTTCCCCTCAAAGGCAATTGTCAAAACCAGATACTGGGAATTTATCGCCATCGAATCTGCTGCAAAGGGGTGTACTTCCCAGCTAACAGCTAGATACCTAGAGATCAAGGTTTATCCCAGTCAGGAACGTTATTGGGACTTGATAGAGGCACCAACTGATCGCAAACTTTATTTTCAGTTTAGGTTAGGCACTCTCCCTATTACTTCATTTACATCAAAATGGACAAAAGGGTCCTCGGACAAATGTCCAAAATGTAGGGACAAGATCGAATCTATGAGCCACTTTGTTTTCTTTTGTCCCCTTTATGAGCTCCCACGGAAAAAATGGGTTTTACCTGTCTGCCGCCTCTTAGGCACCCGAAGATATGTCGAGGCATTAAGAATCTTGTGTTCTGACCCAAGCCCACTAATTGCAATTGCAATGGCAAAGTACATAAAGTGGGCCTGGATAATACGCTCCAGGCAGACAAATATCAATAGTGCCAATTTAGTAGCGCTGATTTGAAGTCATGTATAATGTATCTTTTACCTTTTAATTTCGGATTTATCTGTTTAATTTAAATTAAACTAGGAAGTTTTTCTTTAATAATTGCTTCACTAGATAATATTGTTGTTTACCTAAATTGTTGTTTAGTACAGGTGTAAGTCCGAAAATCATGTGTTTATGGAAATATGTTATGTCTTAACTTATGTTTTAGCTTGTGTATGAAGTTTGGCAAATGTATGATACTTTCATGACTTAATTGTCGAATAAAGTTTATTAAATCGACAAAAAAAATTAAATTTAAATCATGAGAACAACGTGGAGTTAATATTACATAATGCATAAGCAAGAGGTAGATTTGAAAGCTGTAAATTATCCCACGTATGATTGCATTAGACCATCCTTACTGTTCATGACTGTTAGATTTTTTATTAGATATTTTATGTAGGAATCGTCATTGGCTAATAGTTCACTGAACCCTGTCACTAGGATACTTTGAATCCTGTACTATTTTTCAACAGGATTACCCTGTTACATTAGGAGGACATTGAACCGGGCGACTAGGGGACCCTAAACCGGGTACGACTTAGGGATTTTAATATGCCTAAATTCGTTTCTATCCAAAAGGATATCACTGGACAGGATTGTGTGTTTAATAATTGAATTACTACAGAAGCAAGCGGAAGATTACTATTTTACTCGTATTTTGCCGGAAGTGAAGATACGATTAAATGTGAATATAATTTAGCGTAAGGTTTGAGTTAAGAGGGAACAGTGATTAAATGTTTATTTGAAACAGTATCGATATTAAAAGTAATAACGGACCATAGAGGGAACGGTTCTTTGGTATCCGAAAGGCTTACGTAGGATTGCGTGTTAAATAATTGAGTTACCAAAGAAACAAGCGGTGGACCACCATTTTATTCACACTTTACCGGTAACTAAGACACGATGAAGCGTCAGTCTAATTTAGAGCTAAGTTTCAGTTAAGAGGGAGCAGTGTTTCAATGGTTATTTGCAAAGTTCCGTAATTATAGAAACATGTTAATGCGGATTTGCTGAGAACTTTCATCAAGCATTACATGATGGCAGGTTATTGGTCATAAGCGATAGCGGACCGTAGAGGGAACAGGTGTTCTGACCTCTCATTGGTTAAAGCGTTTTTTTCACATTTCTCCAGATAGGAACAGTGATTCACGGTAGACACAGGCGATACTGGCAGCAAGTTTGGCTCTATCGTCCACTGGGATGATACAAAGTACGGTGCAGGTTATTCAGCGTAAGACTCGGGTTAACAGTAAGAATGGTTTGGAACATATGTATATATATGGACATCATAAGAAAAGTGCGAAGTAGTTATGTTACAAGTTACCGGAGGGAGGGAGAATAAAGAAGAGGTTTAAAATTAAAAAAATAATAATAAATAGTAAGAAAAATAAAATAAAAAAGGGGGCGCACATAAAAATAACACTTATTCTTACTAGGTAATATCTCTACATAATTAAATCATGTCGCTTGGGTTAAAGTGAATCACTTAGTTGGGGGTTGTCCTTCGGGGTTTCCTAAAAGGCGGCTTTTTCGCCAGGTATGAGGGGAGGGTTCCTCGGGGAGGAGGTGGGGGGTCACTGGGTGGAGTGGAAAATAGGAAAAAGTGTCCTCACATGCAATCGAGACATTATATGTTTCCAAACTGGGGATGTTAAGTGGGCACAGGTCGGGCTATGAGTAGGGCAACAAGTATAAAAATTCTCTCCTGGAACGTGAATGGTTTAGGGGGAGGGAGAAAACAGCCTAGGGTGCGTGAATACTTAAAAAATTTGGACGCCCATATCATTTTATTACAAGAAACTCACTTGGAACTGAACCCGTGCAAAATTATATTTGCTGGAGAAGGGTGGGTTCAGGAAATCTTGTGCTCAAGGCAGAAAGGGGTCACCAGAGGAGTAGCATTGATTTTTAGGGCAAACAGAGGGATCAGGGTATTGAAGTGGGATACTGACCAGTCGGGTAGATGGCTGGTGGCATCAGCGCTTAGAGACCTGTCGGTATTAAGCGCTCTACAAATTCAAGTTAACATAACATAACATCCCTTTCGATATGTGGTACTTTGTATACGTGTGCTATTTATTATGGTCTGAATGAGGATAACCCCGGTCCTCTTTTGAGGCTAGCGGCCGGACTATTAGGGACATCGGCCCCGGTTTTTTTAGGGGGGGATTTTAATTTGGTTTTTGACCAGGTTTTAGATCGGACCTCCAGGGCTAAGTATCGAACGCCCTTTAAAATGCCCTCAGCTTTGGGAAATATTATGAGAGACTTTAATTTGCTGGATGTGTGGCGTTCTAAATATGGTGAAAGGAGAGGATATTCATTTTACAGTAAAAAATATAAACAGTTTTCCAGAATTGATTATTTCCTACTAGATTAACGATTGCTCGCCGATATAATCTCAGTGAGCCATACTCCCATAGAGATTTCAGACCATTCTGTAATTGAATTAGTCTTTCTGCTGAGTTCTAAACCAGTAGAGTCCAGGTGGACGTTAGATAGGGCACTTCTTTTGGACGCTGATGTAAAAGTAGAACTAACAGAGAGAATTAGGGAGTTTTTTATATTTAACATTGGTTCCTCTGCAGTTCAAATAGTTTGGGAGTCCTTTAAAGCCTTTCTTCGTGGATTGTTGAGTTCTTTAATGAGTTATAGGAGAAAGTTCTTGAAAAGAAAAGAGTCGGAGGACTTGAAGGCAATAAAGGAAAAAGATCTTGAACTACAGCGGGCCACTATTTCAGACAGGGGGGAATCACTAAGTTGGAGAGAGAACTATTAGACCTGCAAACATCATTTAAAGCAACCACAGATAAGATCATAAAGGAAAGATGGGAGGTTGGTAAATTAAAAAATTTCGAATATGGAGAAAAATGAGGAGCCCTCCTGGCCTGGAAATCCAGAAAAGATAGAGTTAGGAATAACATTAAATTGTTAATTCAGAGAGAATCAGCCCTCCCAATCATTGAGGATATGGCCATCAGAGAGGAAGCAAGGGGGTTTATGCAGGGTCTATACAAGGAAGACAACAATAGTGGACCTGAGGAGGTTAGAGCTTGGTTATGTCAGAGGGATTTGCCCCAGTTATCCGATGAGAATAGGTCTTATCTGGAGAGTGAAATCACGGAGGGGGAAATAAGAAACCAACTCAAGAAAATGAGTCGTGGTAAAGCAGCAGGCCCTGATGGGCTGCCGACTGAGGTTTACCTGGATTTTCTTGATGTGATGGTCCCGGTGTTAACCATACTTTTTAACAGTCTGTTTAAACACGGTCATAGTATCCCCCCTTCTTGGTTTGAAGCCACAATAACTCTCATAGCCAAGCCGAACAAAGACCCCCAAAAGATAGAGTCCTACAGGCCTATATCTTTATTGAATTCTGATTTAAAGATCTACTCTGGGATACTGGCTACGAGACTTGCTAAAATTATAAAAACAATTATCCACCCAGATCAAAGAGGGTTCATCCCTGGGAGGCAATTGAATGAATTAACATTCCAGGTGATCGGGGCAATTGATTTTGCAGAAGAGAGGGGGTTGCCATTAGCAATGGTCGCAATCGATGCGGCCAAAGCCTTTGATCAGGTTAATTGGGAGTATCTTTGGGCAACAATGGCCAGCTTTGGTTTTCCACAAGTTTATATAGAAGGGATCAAATCACTTTATCAGAGTCCGCGAGCTAAGGTCTTGGTAAATGGGGGTCTATCAGATTGGTTTAACATCTTCCGCGGAACCAGACAGGGATGTCCTTTGTCCCCTTTATTGTTTGATATCTACATAGAGCCTTTTGTCTCTCCTATTAGAGCTGATCAAAAAATTTCACCTTTTAAAATAGCAGATTTGGAGCTTAAAACAGCGTTGTATGCGGACGATCTTCTGCTATATACTTCTAATCATACTGAGGCAATCCCTAGACTATTTGAATTAGCTGAAGAATTTGGACGGCTATCTGGGTATCAAATTAATAAGGGGAAGACTGAAATAATGGGGTGGAATAATTCAACAGGCATCCCGGGGGCCAGAAATAAAATCAGATACCTGGGAATTTATCTTACCCAGAAACTAACTGATATTCCTAAAATCAGTTGGCAGTTAGTCGTTAAGGAGATTTCTAAAACGCTATTAAAATGGGCCAATTTGCCACTGAATTTGTATGGGCGAGTCAATCTGGTTAAAATGACAATCCTCCCTAAAATAACTTTTTTGTTCAATGCTATTCCGCTGGCTTTCCCTATAAAAGATATCACGAGCCTACAAGGGAAAATAGGATCCTTTATATGGGCCTCGAAATCGCCTACATAGAGAAAATGCAGCAGCCTACATAGAGAAAATGGGAGAGTGGGTGGGCCTGCTGGAGGGCAGGGAGGAGTGGCTTGCCCACTGTTGTGCATACTGACTGTTTGGTCAGCCCCAGGGCCGATCAAACAGTCAGTATGCACAACAGTGGGCAGGCCACTCCCCCCCTGCCTTCGAGCAGGACCGCCCACCCCCAAACAGGCACTTCTGCTTTCTCGTAGTGCGAGAAGCAGAAACATAAATGGTAGTTATTACCATTTATGTTTCTGCCTTCTCGCACTGCAAGAAAGCAGTGGGGCGGCACCCAAACGCCCCAATGGAGGAGCCGCCACTGCTTAAACCTCTTTGCAAATATTTGTCAACAGCTTATAGGGGGGTCCTGTTTTTAGGTCAGTGCCACCCAGCTTTATGTTTAACTAAAGTACATTGATGGTTCTCTGGGTGAGCTGAATTAGGTCATCATAGTGCAGTGTAAGCACTTTGTGCAGTGGGGCAAATGAATAGGAAGGGAGGACCACAACGCTAATGCTACAATATTAGGATTTTATACCTACTAGAGAAATGATTAGCGCTGTGGTGGTGGGCAATGGAGATATGGGCATATTTTTCATTTATTCATTACTCGGTATCATGCAGTTGTGGCGATGTAAATAATGAACACTGGTATATTTTATGTTATAATTAAATACATAATTACATCTTCCTTATTCATTGATGGCTTTAAAAGTCAGCCTAGATTTCTGACTGATGAGATGGTGGACAGGCTGTTAGGAGGGAAGGGGTTACAAGTAGGTGAGGTGATGTTAACAGAAGAGAAGGGAGGGTACAAAACATTTATTTCAGAGAAATTCAGCATTCAGAGTAATCCCTGGTGTTATTCTTCCCCCCACTGTTATTTGTCTTAGCAATCAAATCCCCAGCATAAACAGCCAGGAAAAAAAGCCATTAAGTGACCTCCTAAGTAGGGGAGCATTATTGGAGCACTCAATTTACAGGTGATATCCCAGTCACTGAATGAAATTAATTCTTCAGCACCTCTAAGGTGAAGTAGAAAGGGACTTTTTGTAAGGTGCCAGATTTAAAGATGATCTAAATGCATCTGAAGCTCTTAACCTGACCTTGGAGCACTCTTAACCTTTTAAGCACAGTTGTCGACACCTGCACTAGCTCCCAAGTGCATGTGTTGGCCACTGCTCAACACTGGAGAGGTATTTAAGGGCCCCAGGGTGTGCTGATGTCATTACAATTCACTCCCATAACCTTGCTTTCTGTTTCTCCTAAACTGGTTATCTTTCTGATCTTCCTGGACATCTCTCCGCCCTCTCTTTTTATAAGTTATTCCTGTTTACCCTGACCCTACCCCCTTTGCTCATCTCATTCCCTTCTCCGACCCTTACCTCCCTACCCCGACTATTTGTTCTTCCCTGGCGATTCTCTTCTCTCTGCCCCAAGTTGTTACCCCCATCTTTTTTTTCGATGTATTAACCTGACTTCCTCCCTGATTTTTCCCTCTTAACTTAAAGTGATATGTACTTGCTTGTTTAGATTACCCTGAACAATTGTTACCTTGATTATTTCTACTCATGCAGAGTGATTTTTGACCCCTTTTGAACTTAATTGTATATGTACTTGCTTGTTTTGATTTTACCCTGAATAATTGCTTTTCTTGACTGCTTCTGCTCAAGTAAAGCACTCTGATATCTCCGGGTCTAGCCAGCACTATATAAAACCTGTCAAACAAATAAATACATAAATTACAGTAAATTTGTTGCTTGAACATGAAACACCTTGAAAAAACAAGAGACAAGAGATGTTTGACAAAACAGGAACATTTTGTTTAATTAAATAATACGGCCAGGAACACAGTCAGAGGAATGGGGTCTGAGGACTGTCGTAATTTACAGTCAGTCTAACACAGACTTTTATACAGTTCATTGAGTGTAATTAAATGTTTCTGGTCATCCTTTTTTGATAGGAATGTGTACCTATGTCTTTGGAGCCATGAACTAGATAATTGGATGAGGAATCAAGGTGGGCCTCGAACTTGCATGGACACAATATGGCCAGTGAGTAACATGTCCAGATGTCCGACATGGGGAGCACATAATCACTGCGTATACTTTGTTTGCTCTGTCTTGATTGGCTAAGTGCTCCTAACATCATGTGGCATCTGACTTTATGGTGTATGGTGCATCCCTCTGCCAATGCCTGCTTTACGGAAGCTAATCTCCCTGGACCATTGTGGTGTCACTACACCTACCTGTGGGATCGAGCTGGGATTTCATGTTTGCACATTTGTATGCTTGCTAAGTGTTATCCCACCTGTGATCTGTCAATCAGTAACCACAGGCCTGGGTCTCAAGGCGTGCCAAACCATGTATTCATGAGTTGAGGTTGATGCAGAGCTCAAAAAGGGCAAATTCATCAATAAAGATGTGATTTTTTTTTATACATGAATGTATCATTATTTATATTGGCATTGACTTTCTCAATATGAACATTACCCCCTCTAGTTGTATTTTCAACAACAATATCTAACCTATACTTCATGCCAGTTACTTTATTGGGGGACTTTTTTTCTTCGTTTCTGATAATCATTACTTTCCTATTTACATGCATTTTACCCAATTTAAGGACTGCACATTTACAGCAGGAAATCCCCAATTGCATGAAGCCTCACACAAACAAGAACATGACGAAAGCAGGTAGCAATGACGGACAATCCTGAAAGCCTCCAATGGAGCCAGGAGAGCCAATTCAAAAACCACTCCTGCTCAGGAGCACCTCCCTCCTCATGCATGTCTCTTTGTAAACTGTGCAGTGCTTGGATGGCAAGAGTCACTGTCCCAAAATCCAGGTCATTCCTTGGGATAAACATGCATCAGGATTCACCCATCTTGGCACACACCCCTCCTTCCATCGCGGGCATTAAATCTGACACATACTGATGCTGCATCACTATGAGGCAGATTGTTCTCAGTTCTTCCTTTATCAAATTAAGGCCAAGCTCAGTGCTGTTCATCATCTTAAGCATTTTCCATCTGGTGATCTGAAGCAAAATGGAATTTGCTTTCATCTGCACGGTAAAGAAAGGTATGGACCCTCCTGCCGATACTTGTGAGTCCGAGAACTGTCTAAATTACTCTGGAATGTCCTTGTACTGAGAACAGTCAAAATAATCCTCAGTTCCTTTTCCACAAGTCTGATGTAGCAAAGTTGTCTTTTTCCTTAGAGGGTGTTGTTACAAGGTTTACTCCAGGGATTACCAGGGTAGGGGTGTGTATGTTGATGAGAGAGCAAAGTACATGCAATCCGGGGACAAACCGAGTGTAGGCGAACCTGCTGCACTGCCAGTACATATCCATCAGTGTGGAGATGTCCCATTGCACATCCAGAATGAGCAGGATTGTGCGACAGTGGTCACTCATTCCCAGTGGAAGAATTCCTTTGCCAATGAAACATAAGGAATACAATGTAAGTTTACAATGCAATTAGGGGTTGACCCTTCCCTTCTAGATAAATGTACCCGCTCACCTCAGTATTCCAGATTTCCTGACATGGAGTGTCTATGCTTTCCTCCCTTATGAGACTGATTTCCCTTCATATTATCAAGCTGGATGACCAAATACGGACATTTTATGTCGGGGGTCCACTTGTTATTAAAAAAAGACTGCCCCGGATACGCTAAGGGCCACCCTAAAACTGCAAATGGAGGCACAAGTTGATGTGTTTGTGCATTGAATTGGAGGTTTTGTTACCTCCAAGCATCTTCTCTGGTATGTCTCTGGTCCAAACATATCCTCCCCTATAGTGCCCTTCCTGCGCATCCTGTCTAGCTCAGTTTGAATGTCGCTAGGCTAGGTGAAAAGGTATAGAGCTATTGGGTTGGCCTCGTACATGTCAAATTCACTCCTACTCTGTGGGTTTCTACCTTGTCGGGCTGGATTTTCACCCGGTTTCTGCATAGGTACAAATAGAGAAGGCATTTTGCTTTTTCAGGGGCTACCTCTTTGGACAGTTAAAGTCTCTCCGCACCTATTTCATGCAGTATCAGCGAACAACCTAGCTGATGTCTTGGAGCCCACTACGGTCATGTGCTGATACTACGTATTGTGCAAAAGAGCTCTGCCGAATACTAGTGTTTGGGTTGGTGTAATTATAAGTCATGGCCGGGCACTTTGGCAACAAATAGGTGCTGTAGCACCCCAACTTGACAGAGGGTACATCAAAGTACAAAGATGAATATATTGAGATTGAACATTACAGGTCTTAGATATGGATCCAGAGGGGATGTCTGTGGTCCTCTGGTTATTGGGTGTTTTCGTTTGATCAAATAAGTTCACAGTTCAGTTCCTAAGCTTGATTCACATTCTTTGGAGTTGAGGTGATGAATTGGCAGCTGAAAGGTGGTGCACTTAGTGGTTCGATTACAGACCTGTTGGGTAAGACTTTGGTTTGTTGGTTAATTCAGAAAAACATTCCTTGTGCGCCCTGGTTCAGAATTGTTTTCTTCAGGGTTGCTTTTTTTCCTCAGGGGTGTGTTCTTCACATTCCATTTACATAATTGTCTAGTGAGGTACTGAAAGGTAGCCCTGGTCATGCTATCTTTTTGATGTTTACAAGCTAAAAGATGGCTTATGGGTAATCCGACAGGTTAATCTACTTTATGAGTCCTTGTATTTAACTGGATGTTTGGATTAGTATTTTATGGAGTGTTCTTGTGATTATGTGGATGGAACTATCAGTTTTATCTAGGGTTTAATGGGCTTTGCCTGTTTCCTGAGACCTTGTCTCTCCTGATGTGTGCCGTGGGGTGCCATTGGTGCAAGTTATTTTTAACCTACACATGTGTGGGACAAAACAAGAAGGGGGGGCATGTCATCATTGTTAAGTGTTGTGTGGTGGCTGCAACATGCCTGAGATCACATTTCTCTCAGCATGTGGTATTGATTGTGCCACTCCCTTGTGGCACCAGACATCTGTTATACTCTTTTTCTAGATGCTTCTCTTTTTGGGCTAACTTTGGGCTATTTTTGGCGGTTTTAAGTGCTTCCTTAGATCACGCTCAATCTGCCATTTAACTTATCGTGAGGTGAAGGAAAGTTTTTCTATCGCTTCCATGTACCCCTGATCACCATCTTGTGGTATCCGAGGTCAGGGCATACTGCTTTCTATGGATGGTGTATATGAGTCCTGGTGCATTGGACAATTGCTAAGCCTGATACGTGTGTGAGTGCAGTCTGCGTTCTTCTCTAGCCTGGAACTGTGATGGACTTTGCAGCCTCCCCTCTCCCAGGCATGCCACTCTCACTCGGACCACGTCTTCTCAGTCATGTTTGGATCTGCAGTACCTGGCTTGTGTCTAGAGACTTCCAAGTAGCGGGTGTGCTAGAGGTATGGCATGGTGACCGAACTTTGGATATTTGAAAAACCCAAAGGAAATAACAGGGAATAATGCTTAGCTCTTATGAATGTGGGGTTTCATGGATAAGGCCATGGAAATCTCGCCCAACTTTGCCTAGGGATGATGACGCCACTGGGAACACCTCATAACTCCGGGATGTCCGGCTGACCTGACGAACCTCTCGAAAGACCCGACGCCATGAGGGTGCTTTGCAATATACTGACTCTTTTGCGTGTGCTGTGGAGGTTGTGGGATCTTCACTATCACAGGCGTATCAAATTCCTGGATCAACCAACTTGAGGACAGCTTCATTTTAGAACTGAAAGGGGGCCTCCATCTTGTCAGAGCTTCTAGTTTTTAGGGGTGCTGTTGGAACTACACTCCATACAGGAAACATAGGTCTTTGGCCAAGTACTTGAGAATGGGAACCTTTCCTCTCAGTAATTGCAACCGTCCCATTTGACTTTGAATGTTGGAACCTTGGTGCCTGCTTTTTAGGTAATTAATCTGGGAGCTGTCCCGCCCCCTCGTCAGACTGCCCTCCCCTTGGGACGTGGCCATCCAACCCTGCTCAGGGGCATCAGCCGCAGAGTGGGGCCTTGACTCCCTCAGACGCCCTAAATGGTGAACTTTGGTGATGATACCCGATCGACAAAGCACATTTAGCAGCCCTGAATCCCCACATACAAATAAAGTTTGTATTCCCAACATTGTCTCATTGGTCCTTCTTTTGTCTTTTGCTGCACTTAATTCTTGGAATCTGGGCAAATGGGGGATATTTTACTCTGGGGTTTTAAAATATTAACAATAATAATAATAATACTGGAGCTTATAAAGCGCAACTGCTACCCCAAGCAGGGTTCTCCCGGAGCTGAAGCAGCAGGTAATTACGTCCAGAAGGAGTAACAGTATTAACAACCCATATTAATCTGCCCTAAAGAGCCACATCTTCTAGGCCTTTCTAAAATAGGTTTCTGAGTTAGCCTGCCGCAGGGACCCTGGTAGGGCATTCCACAGCGAAGCCGTACACACTGTGAATGCTCTGCTGCCTAGACGTGTTTTCGCAAAGCGTGGGGTGTGCAGCAGATTATGAGAATTGGATTGCAGCGCACGATTTTGCTTATAAAGACACAGTCTTTCCTTCAGATAACCAGGGCATTTTCCCTTAAGGGCCAGGTAGGCCAACGTCATGGCCTTGAATTTTTATCTTACTGTGCATTTGGATTCTGTGTTTGTGTGAAGGCATTACCTCTTTAGACAGTTGCCACCCCTGCCAAGGCTGTGGCACCGGTTTCTGTTGGGCTGAGCCACGTGTTTGTCCAACTGTCGGATACCTGTTGTGAAGGTACAGCAGCTGACTGGTCTCTCTGCTTCTGAATATAGAGTGCATTCAGGTTTCCCTGAGAGTCATTCTGAGGATTAGGATTTTGTTGTGCCTGACCCTGGCTCTAATAATGTTTCATGGTAAGTTTTTAACCAGCATTGGTCTGCCAGGTGGCCCAGCCTGTGGCAATAGTAACATTCCCTAAGGTCTGGTTTCAGCCAATCTCCCTGACCTCTGCCGTTATAGCTTGGTTGAAACCCTCTGGGGATTTGTGGTGGAGTCCCCTTTAAGACTGGTTAATGGTCAATCCTGCCCCCTCAAGAGAGGTCTTTTTCTATTTGTGTTGGACCAATTTAGCAGTGTCTTTCTGGGCTTGCTCCTGTGTCTCCTGATCCATCTCTTTTTTCACTTTGTGGTAATGCAATACATGGGCTTCTATCTCTCCCCAGGGCTTAGTGTCTAACCCAATTCTGCTGTCCAAACCACTTTGTATATTCGGTAGGTAGCCCCTTTTTGAGAATATTGTAAAAGAATGCGACTTGTGGGCCTGTGTAAATCCATAGCTGTCCTGTCTCTTTTCCTCATTGTTTCCTTATACAATCCAGAAAATCAGTTGTCTCCCCTGGCTTCATAATCTCCACCATAAACCCTCCTATAGAAGGGTAGTCAGGGAACATCTCCCTTAGGGCTGTCCATATTCGGTGCCTGTATGAATTGAATGCTGTCTGTCATGCTCAGTGCTTAGCAGCATAATTGCTGGGATGTGATCTTGAGCAAACACTGTGTTGGTCTGCTCTCCAATATACAATTATTTCAATACATTGGCAGGAATAGGTGTATGTTGTATTTCCATAGGAGTTTTACATCCAACTATATTATTTTGTGGATTTTAAATTCCTAAGATTTTGATTCAACCGTCACACTTTGCATGCATGACATAGGGTATGATATACTGTACAGCCAAGAATACGTAAAAGCCATTTTTAAGATGGCGCAGCTAAGGTGGAGGAGCATCGGCCTGATTTTAATGGTGAAGGACAGAGGCATGATTTAAACCCAGAAATTCTCAAGTCCAGTGTTTGGACGGAACATACGTGAAGGATAACGGAGGAGACCCAAGGCGGTGCCTGCCTCGGTGAGTAGTAGCAGGGAGCATGTTAGCAATGTGCATTATTGAAGTCAGTGTGGATTTAGGCTTTGTATATTAGTCACACACAGTGAAGGAATGGGGTGTGGACTAAAGTTTGCCCCCATAGGTCCTCCGAATGGTTCACGCACCGGTCGGCATGTGCACAAACCGAGAATTTTGACATACCTTTGTGAGCATGCGATAAAAAACTGATTTCAGTCCATCTAGAGGTTTGTCACCTTTTATCACAGTCCAGGGTTTGTCTCTTTTATTTAAGAGCAGAGGTAGACTTGAACATGGTAGGCCAGCCATTTTATAATTGAATTTTAGTTTGGTGTGTCCTGGATACTGCAGCTATTGATAAGGAACATAGAGGTTGGATGTTGCTGACAACATCAATCCTGACATTGACATATGCTGTAGCAGTGTGCAGCCCATCTCTGGAATACTGTTCTTCGCTAGTTACAGGTTCCAGTGGACTCCTTGAGGATTTGGAGCTTTTGGCCCATGAAATCACTCACTAAAAGGAGCTATTGGGTGGAGATTATTTAGTCCCCTGAAATACAATTACAAGGAATGGGACCATTTTGAAGGTAATTTACCCCCTATTCAAAACAGGAGGGAAGAGGGGTGAGAATGTTATTCTATGTGATTGGCAGCAATATACTTACACAGTTTACTCTCCTTCAGCCTCTCTATGAAAGAGATTTAACTGAAGGAATCATGTGTTGAAAGCAGTGGGTGGCATTTGAATACGAAGAGCTGACCCTAAGGAGCGGTGGCCCAACTGGCAACGTTCTTATATATTTATCACTGGCGGGGTCACTTTCCTTATATAATATCAGTAGGACAAGGGGCCCTTAAAAAATTTTTTTTAGATGATGAATGAGTCAATCATAAATGAAAAGCCCAGTATGTTGTGTTTGCACCATGAGATATGCCTTTCCTTTCAAATATTAGAGGGTTTCGAGGAACATCTCCATCCTTGAACCAAAGAACTTTCTTGAGCCTTGATAAAGTCATATCAAACACGTGTCGGCTGTCTGCTTCTACAATACGTACTTTGTGTCAACTGAACCAAGACTCTTAAGGATTTTCTACCTTTTGTAAAACTTCTATGAATACCTGTTCTGTACTACTTATATTATACCAACTTGGATCTATTAAAATCAAACTGACTACAAGGTCAGTTACAATACTTTAGAGTGGTTGTGCTCTGTAATCTGTATGAAAATGTACACATGTTGATGGGAGTTTTTCAACATCATCAAGTTTCCGGTGTACGAAAGTATTTTATGTAAAAAGGTTTTTGTGCAATGTAGACAATGTCATAATATTGAAATATGAGCCATCAATTGTTCTCATTTTTACATGTGGAGTTTTAATAAAGTTTTTTAAAGACATAAGCATTTTCAGTTTTTTATACATGTATGTAATGCAGTTTGCAAATATTCAATGTAGATGTGTTATGGACGCTAGAGATGTTTAGATTGCACTAATCCTAAAATGGTTTTGTTGTTTATAAAATGTTTTTATGATAGATTTGAAGGGGTGGGAGAGATAAAATTCACTTCCTGAAGAAGGTGGTTGGACCAGGCAAACCCTCCGAAACACATTGATGCCATGTTATTAAAGCACTAAATCAACATAGGGTTGGTTGAAGAAAAATACTTTTTTTCATTTGACCATTTTGAACAAATGGTTGTTTTGTTTAACTAGTGCAGTGAAATGGCAAATACTAATGTCTACAATATTCTCCCTTTTCAACATTGAGACATTGTTTTTGAACTCTTGGAATGATTGATTTGTGATTTTGTTTTTAGAATATTTCAATAAGAATCTTTGGAACTTAAGATATGATTATTTGTTGTGTCCATTTTTATTGTCACATTGAATACACTATTTGTATTTATAACAGATTATTTTACTGGTGTTTCATGAAAGAATAATATACAGATTGAATACAGTCAAGACTCTTGGTGATATTAGATGAATCTGGTATTAATGGTATGTGATCTACTTTTGGGCACTGTTTAACATATCCAAATGGAAATTTTGAAATTTGACCTGCACTCCAATAAGACTACTCAACAAACTTCTGATATCACCTATCACTAGGTGTATTCCTGCAGTGTTCTTCTGAAAGCATGAGATCCATTTTCCTCCTCCATCCAGCAATAGCAGTAATTTTGTCCTTAACATCTCTTTATGCATTTGAGCCCACGGCACATGCATGTTCCTGGCGTGCCCTTCTGTAGTAGAGGGTACATCTATGCTTTGAGTAGCTCTTCTAGTTTCTCCTTAACATGGCATTCCTATCGTTTTAGGCATCCTTGCATGTAAGGGAAGTTCCACTTGGGATCTCCTCTTCCATCCTGGATGCAACCTTCTGCTATGGCGATGTTGTCTGGTTCAAAGGATTCCTTCTCTGGCCAGGGTCTATCTTACTGGCATTTTCCCTCAGTCCAGCAGGCTAGCAGGTGACAAAATGACCAAGCAAATGTCTCGCCTTCTTTTCTGGTCACTTTCTCCCTGGGGAACAGTCTACCTATATTGTGCATTCGGGTGGAGCAGCGTATGTCTTCGTCACTGCACCCATTGTGCATGTGTAAAGGCGCCATCCTGTTTTTCCTATGCCCTTGTTTAATCAGTGCCAGGCTACTTTGGTCCATGATTTTCTGGTCAGCACCCAGCCCTCACTGGAAATCTGGTGAGACACGGATCCCTGCCAAAAGTCTCTCATCTAATTGTGCCTCTAACTCTTCCCTGATCAGTGCCCTGTGCCAACCCCCGCTCTCCTCTTGTAGGGGGCGTACTGCTCTGTGTTCTCACTGTGCTTCCCGGGTGTGAGCTCTTTCTCTTTCCCTTCTTAGCACCTTTCTTCTACATCCCGTCTAGGTTGCCCCCTTCACTCTGAGCTATGCACTGTTCTTTGCCCTCAAATTTTCGCTCTATTGTCTCCTCAGCTACCTGGGCAAGTCCCGTAGCTCCACCCTTGTCTTCGGATCAAGGAGGATTGTGTCCCCCTTTTTACAAATGGCTACCCACCTCCATGTCACTCATGTGTGGTCACCTAAATCAGTGAAATGCATGTTCTTCGCACCGTTGGGGTTTTATGTAACGTGCGCAACGGACAGGAGGTCAATTTTCTAGGAGACCTTGCATAGGACTGAGGTTGCTCTTTGAAAGCTTGGTCCTGCTGGCCTTGGCCTAACCTCTTGTTATTCAGTGGGGTCCCTCTGACTTCTTCAACTGGTGGACTGGAGTATTCTAGTTAAGGGGAGAGCTGGCGAGAGTACCTACATACCTGCATATGGTGGGGGAAGTGCTGTCGTCTTGCTTGCTATCTGTAGTGCCCGACTGTCGATCTTAGCCTCCTCGATGTCATATAGTTCTAATAGTGCCACTCTGCTATCTTTCTTTTGACCTATGTATTTGGTTTATATGTTTGTTCTCATGTGTTGAAGAAAGTTAGTGTTGAAAGGTCCCTCCTTCGGCCAGGGAATGTATGGACCTTTGTTTGTGCGTGCCATTCTTGGCAGACCTTATTAAGTTTTTTAGCCTGTGTGGGGAACTGGGTTTGAATATGTGTTAATGGTGTCTCCATGATAAGTTTGGTGGATTTTGAGAACAAGATACCTTACCTTCTTTGTTTGTAGAGACTCTCTGGTTTCATCTGAATCATAGGGAAAATATACAAGGTGGCTTACTGTTTCTAATTATGTAACTACAAGCTCAGTGCTATGTACAGATGCATCAATAAATGAACATTTCATAAACAGAAATGAAAAAAAGTGCAATTTGACAATAAAAACAGTAGCAATAATAAAAATGGAATGATATTGACTACTGGCAAAATTACAGCTAATGAAAAATGAAACATCAAGCCATCGACAAAAACACAATACTTAGGACATAACGCAATTTGCAGTAATGTAACATCACAAATATACTTCACATCAACAATTGCACCCTGTATCACGCACACTTAAGGACTAAATGTACCATCTGTATCACAACCAACTGTCAAAGCGATCAACACCTAAAAAAATTTACAGGGAAAAAATTCCTTAGCCTGCTCCTAGTGCATGCTATCCTGTGACCAGGGAAAGCGCTCTGCAGAACTCAAGACCAAGGGGCATATTATCAAGCCAGGCGATAAAATTATTGCTGCTTTAGCGGCAGAAAGCTGCCGCTAAAACGGCGATAATGGGCTTGATAATATGCTCTATGGAATTCCAATTGAAGCCCATGTTAGATGTGAAGGAAATCTAACATGGGCTTCAATCGGAATTCCATAGAGCATATTATCAAGCCCATTATCGCCTTTATCAGCTCCGGGGCAAAGACAATAACAGTAGTTTATGGGGAAAAAAGGAATTACCTGAGAACCACAGGCCCCTCTTGGCCAAACAGAAGTTACACCTTAATTCCAGGTCCTACTCTTTTCCCCTTAATGTCCAAATCACACCCTGTGTCACAACCAGGGGCTAAGCGAACCATCTGTGTCACACCCAGTGGTCCAAGCATACTGATTGTGTAATGTCCAGCAGAAAAAGCACACCATATTTTTTATATCCAGCAGTCAAAGCGGCCAACACCTCTCACTTCTTTCAGATACCAATGGCGTTGGTATGCCCGTGACATTGAGAAAGCTTTTCAGACAAAAAAATAAGTTTGAGGTGTCGACCATGACAATAAATATTCACCCTTCTTAGCATGCTGACTATCATTGATCAGGGGATTTTTGCGGAATTGCCTCTGAGGCCACCTTGTGACTACTGAGGTCTGGCATATAATATAGGAAATATGCCAGATTCTGTCAGTGGCAGGGTGCTCCGGTTATCGTTTTACGGTTCTCCCTATTGTCATAAGTCACATGCTTTACTAAGGTTCTGATGTTGTCTCTTATCCTCTGTGACAGCTGATTTAGGACACCTCATGTGTTTAACAGAACTTTTAACCAATTGCGGTGTCTGCTCACATTCCTTGTTGCTTAAAAGTACCAATTAGCTCTGATGGTGGCTCACCAAAGCTTTGCTTGAAAATGAAATACCTTGAAAAAAACAAGAGACAAGAGGCGTTTTGCAAAACAGGAACAGTTTTGTTTAATTAAACAGTGCAGCCGGGAGCACAGTTACAGGGTCTGAGGACTGTGTCAATTTACAGTCTAACGCAGACTTTGATACAGTTCATTAAATGTAATAAAATGTTTCCAGAAATCCTTTTTTGGTAAGGAATGTGTATGTGTTCAGATGTCCTACAAGGGGAGTTTGTAAATCCTGGGTGTACTATGTGTGCTGTGTTTTGATTGGCTAAGTGTTCCTAACTTCATGTGGGATCTGACTTTATTGTGTTATGGGAACTCAAGCACCCATCAGGCCATGTGTGCTTTATTGGGGCCTATCTCCTTGGACCATTGTGGTGTTGCTGCGCCTATCTGTGGGATTGATCTTGGATTTCCTGTTCCGTTGTTTGTATGTTGACTATGTGCTACCCCACCTGTGATCTGTTAATCGGTATCCTCCGGCTTGGGTCTCAGGTCCTGCCAAGCAGCATATTTCTGAGTTGGGTTGATGTGGAGTTCACAAGGGTGGCAAATTTGTCAATAAAGATGCAATTTTGTTTATGTACATAAATGTATCGTTATTCATATTGACATCAATTTACTCAATATTAACAAATTGAAAGTGAAACGAGCCAATTGGTTACAATTTCACTGCATCAGTGCTCGGGGAATATCTCATCTCCACAAGCACAGATTGCTTTGAGAGAGGTATTGTTGCAAAGGGGACAATCCCCCTTTCCCGTGCTGCCTCTGCCCCCTACTTGAGGATCACCGCAGGAGAGCGATCCCTAAGCAGGGATCCACCCATTAGGCACCAGGGCTGGGGGAACAGCCCCCTAGGCAAGGCCTTGTGCTCCCCCTGCACCTTTGTATATTTCAGTCTTCTTGATCTTCACTCCAGGAGGGAAGGAAGCCCACTAGAAACCAGGGAAAGTTTTTTTGTCAAAAATATAGGCATGGTTATGCCCCCTCCCCAATTAAATATGACATAATTCTGCCTGCCTCTCCTGGAGGCAGATGGGATAATTATCCCCAATCTGACACCCGGGTAGGGCAGAAAGCCCACTAAACACTAGGAAATATATAGGCATGACATTTCACTTCGCAATACACTAATTATTATTATTAATCTCAGTAGACAAGCAATTGAAAACGTGAAGTCTTTAGTAACGTAGCACATTTGCAGCAAAGTGAGCTGTTGTGTCTTTGTTTCGTACGACGTTGGCTGAGCATATTCAACACGGCAAAGCTTTATTTACCTTACGGATTTTCCAATGTTGAGTTCAGTTGCGACACAAGATTAATTAGCGCAAATTAATTTTCATATCATCATGCAATGAGACATTTAATAATTATGGTTTGCACAGTATTCTAATGATCAAATGTCAGAACTTTATTAGGAATTGATGATAAACACTTCACAGTATTTCTTTTATGTTCATAGCACGTGACCGGCACTTGCACTTTAAATTACTTTGTTAAACACAGTCTGTTGCCCGTGAAAAAGGAGTGCCAGTAAACTCCGAAATGCGTCGGACCTAGTGTTTAAATAAACACACTTCTGAATTGAGGCCGCGGCTCCAGTGTTTGTTCTTTCGTCCAAGTATACCGGAAGTTAGACGCAGTGGATTGTTTTGCGATATATATATATATTTTTTCTTCTCGGCCCCCGCTTGACGGATTACTGCAAAACTTTCAGGGTAAGAGCAGAGCGGAGCTGGCCAAAAGTTTGGAAAAATTTGCGAAGATTCGTCAATCGGCGCCAACGTTATTCCAAATAGAATGTTGCAGATTTCCTATGGAAAAAAGGTCCTAATTATAACTATCTACTGGCGCCGCCAGTAGATAATATCTATCTATCTATCTATCTATCTATCTATCTATCTATCTATCTATCTATCTATATATATATATATATATATATATATATATATATATATATATATATATATATATATATAAAATTCACTGAAAAAACCATAGGTTTCACACACGTTATAGTTAGGAATTAGCATTTAAAAAACCTTGCAAATTCACTGAAAAAACCATAGGTTTCACACATGTTATAGTTAGCTGGACATTTTACTGATAAAAAACCAATGAAATTCCCCCGTTATAGTTACTGTAGGCAACTATAACTCACGCGACTGTAATCCTCTGCTGATGCTAATACTGTATTTAGACACTTATTTGCCCATGTCTTCTTCCATTAAATTTTAGCTATACATATATTACAAATATTTTTTTTTCATAAAGACACATATGTCATCAGCAGAGGATTACGGTCGCGTGAGTTATAGTTGCCTACAGTAACTATAACGGGGGAATTTCATTGGTTTTTTATCAGTAAAATGTCCAGCTAACTATAACATGTGTGAAACCTATGGTTTTTTCAGTGAATTTGCAAGGTTTTTTAAATGCTAATTCCTAACTATAACGTGTGTGAAACCTATGGTTTTTTCAGTGAATTTGTACGGTTTTTTAAATGCTAAGTTACTTTACGCCATTTGTGGCGTGCGCGCCCACTTAACGCAGTTCGTTCCGTGCGCGCACGGTACGCTTCGCGCACCGCGTGCCCACGTTACGCTAGATGGGCCATGAACGCACGATGCGCTTCGCGCACCGTGCGCACATGGAGGACATATGATGAGCATCGTTGTGACAGGTAAAATATATGTTTTGTTTTGCTGTCGTGACCCATGTACAAATGGTGCCCTTCGGGCACCATTTGCACACGGGGTGGGGAGAATGTGGATATTTTTTTATTTTTATTATTATTTATTACCGTACGCGTACGGTAAGCGTAATCGGCGAAATTTTCGAAAAAATTAAAATTGCCCTTTTTCACTTGGGGGATCGTTGGGGACTCCCTCGACATGGCTAGGTGCTTGGGAGCTGTCTAAACAGCCCCTTTACATGTTTTTGCACTTTGTTTTTCAACCCCCTGTCAGAGTGCGAGAGAGAAAATGGCGGCCGCCGCTTCCTGGTTTCGACCGATTCTAATGTTTACTAAGATCTAACGGCCAATCAGAATCGCGCTCGCGCACGTCACCGTACGCGTACGGTAAGCGCACCATAAGCGCACCGTAAGCTGGCTCAGATATATATATTGATTTAAAGGCTATTTTCTCAGAATCTACTGAACAGATTTACACCAAACCTACAAAAGGCACTTCCTTGACCTGAGGACTACCTCTCTGCCAAATTTCATTAAATTCTGTTCAGCCGTTCGGGCTGTAGCTCTGTCTAAAGGTCCTATGGAAAAATGCATGGGAAAAACACGTTTTGGGACCCCCCTTTTATCTCAGCCCCCGCTTGACGAATCCCCCCGAGACTTTCAGGGTAGGAGCGGAGCTCAACGCCCCACCTATTTTGAAAATTTTGCGAGGATTCGTCGACCGGCGCCAAAGTTATTCAAAATAGAATGTTGCGGATTTCCTATGGTAAGAGGGTCCTAACTATAACTATCTACTGGCGACCGCCAGTAGATAATATATATATGTATATATATGTATACAGACACAGGTGTCACCCAACCTGCCGAACTCTGGACGGGTGCTTTTTTCCATAAACGTGAGGGTGAAATCACGGTAAGTATGAGAAACACCAGGGGCATGGAGCACTCACGGGATGCTGCTGATTAAAGGAGTAAATGCATTTCGGCGCAATGCCTTCTTCAGTACTCAGTAAAGTGCACCACAAGTTGTTCATGTTTAAAATGCGTTTTTATGGCAATTTCATTGGTGGATAGAATCATAGTCAGCAAAAAGGACTGTCTTCAATGTTCCTTCTAAATGTCAGTATAACTGGCTGCCATATTTGCGTGCACATCCTTTGATTTAATACCTAATGGCAGGCAGGTCGTTTTTCCATAATCAAGTTTATTCAGGTCACAAATTAACACATTCCTCAAAGCATTTCATATGTATATATATATATATGGACTACGGTAACCACCATGCAGTTCACCCAACAATCACAAGCAGAAGCAACACACCTGCATTAAGGAGGAGGAGTCGAGAGACTGCTTTATAGGGAGTGGTCTCCGAGTCAAACCCAAGACATTCCTTTCAACTCGTGAGATCGGCACTGATGACGGCCAATGAGGCTAGAAACGCGTCTGCCTGAATGTGACACGCAATGCAAGGACTGCGCTGTGAATTCTGTGAATTCTCTACATTAAATTCTTTGTTTGTGCCCGGAGCTGTGTCCCGCTTGCTTGACTTTTAAGGTGAGCGCTTGGTATGGATGTATAGTCGGGTACGCTGAAACCGACGGGGACACGCCCTCTCGGTCTGGAGCTCCGCGCTTATCAGCAAATGTTTGGTTTCAGTACGAGGAGTACAAACGCGGCGCCCCCCCGAGCGAAGTCATCGCCATTTGGTGTTTATCTGCAGCGAGGGGAGAGAGGAGGCAGCACGGGCTGCCTGACAAGGGCACAAACAAAGTACAAATCTGAGAGTTGGAACAACTTACCTGTGAGCTGTGAGGTGGAACATAGTCTTACGCCAGCAAATTGGGGCATCACCTGATGTTTGGAGTCTCTCATTACTTAATGAGGCACCACGATGGACTATGGTAACCACCATGCAGTTCACTCAACAATCACAAGCAGAAGCAACACACCTGCATTAAGGAGGAGGAGTCGAGAGACTGCTTTATAGGGAGTGGTCTCCGAGTCAAACCCAAGACATTCCTTTCAACTCGTGAGATCGGCACTGATGACGGCCAATGAGGCTAGAAACGCGTCTGCCTGAATGTGACACGCAATGCAAGGACTGCGCTGTGAATTCTGTGAATTCTCTACATTAAATTCTTTGTTTGTGCCCGGAGCTGTGTCCCGCTTGCTTGACTTTTAAGGTGAGCGCTTGGTGTGGATGTATAGTCGGGTACGCTGAAACCGACGGGGACACGCCCTCTCGGTCTGGAGCTCCGCGCTTATCAGCAAATGTTTGGTTTCAGTACGAGGAGTACAAACGCGGCGCCCCCCGAGCGAAGTCATCGCCATTTGGTGTTTATCTGCAGCGAGGGGTGAGAGGAGGCAGCACGGGCTGCCTGACAAGGGCACAAACAAAGTACAAATCTGAGAGTTGGAACAACTTACCTGTGAGCTGTGAGGTGGAACATAGTCTTACGCCAGCAAATTGGGGCATCACCTGATGTTTGGAGTCTCTCATTACTTAATGAGGCACCACGATGGACTACGGTAACCACCATGCAGTTCACCCAACAATCACAAGCAGAAGCAACACACCTGCATTAAGGAGGAGGAGTCGAGAGACTGCTTTATAGGGAGTGGTCTCCTAGTCAAACCCAAGACATTCCTTTCAACTCGTGAGATCGGCACTGATGACGGCCAATGAGGCTAGAAACTCGTCTGCCTGAATGTGACATGCAATGCAAGGACTGCGCTGTGAATTCTGTGAATTCTCTACATTAAATTCTTTGTTTGTGCCCGGAGCTGTGTCCCGCTTGCTTGACTTTTAAGGTGAGCGCTTGATGTGGATATATATATATATATATATATATATATATATATATATATATATATATATATATATATATATATATATAAATATATATATATATTAATGAAATTCCGTGAGCACAGTATATTCGACCAGAACAAGGACTCGCACTCCAAGGTTTCGTGTTTCGTGTGTTATTGGCGACGCGTTTTGAAACACACACAAATATATATATTTACTGAAAAATCACAGGTTTCAGGGACCTTATAGTTAGTTGGACATTTCACTCATACAAAATCAGAGAAATTCGGCTGTTATAGTTAGTTGAGCTAACTATAAGTCGCGCCCCCGTAATGCCCTGCTAATGACGTCACATATTACATCACTCATGATATGGTCAGTGACATCACTGATGACATCCCAAATGACATCACTGATGGCATCATCTACTTAATAACTGATGCACCTCCTTACACCGTAATATTACCTTTCATACACCCACTCTGAAATACAGACTACCATTCTCAAAACCATAGACACACCAATACCAGTTAGTACATACCCACTCACTGATTCATAGGTCTATAAACACATCTACTCACTCACCCATACAGTCACTCATACACACAGTTTTACCGAGTCACAAGATGGCTGCTAACACTTCTTGGTTTGGAGTGTTGACAGCCAATAAAAATTATGCTCGTGCTCAGGAGGGTTCGCAAATCTTCCTCGGCCACTAGATATCAATATATATTTTTTTATCTCTCAGGAACTACTGAACGGATTTACATAATTTAAAATAAAGGTCATTTTCTGAACCAAGAGCTACCATTTTGCCAAATTGTGTGTAATTCTGTTCAGCAGTTTGGGCTGTAGCATTGTCTAAAGTTTCCTATGGAAAATTACCATGGAGAAAACGCGTTTTGGGACACCCTTTTTTCTCTGTCCCTGCTCAACTAATCACCCCGAAACTTTCAAAACAGGAGCTGACCCGAGTGAACCATTAGTATTGAAAATCATGTGAAGATTTGTCATACGGCGCTAAAGATATTGGCAAATCAAAAAACTTTTTTGAATAGAAACAAGGTCCTAACTATAACTACCAACTGGCCACCACCACATATATATATATACACACAAAAAACAGAGCATACAGTATTTGGTGATGGGGTGTTTACTTTCCATCTGCTTCGGGAGGGGGGACAGAGAGCCCACTAGATGGCAGGGAGTCTTTTTTAAAACAAATATTGGGTGGGAGCTACACACCGTAGGCATGACCATAACCCCACCCCAACTAAATTTGGCATCAGTTATTAAGCCTTTCTGGAAGCAGATGGGGGTGATTAAAGCCCAATAGACACCAAGGAATGCTTTTTGAAAAAAATATATATGGGTGGAGGCTGTCTACTATGGGCATGGACGTGCCTCCAACCCAACTAAATAGGGCATCAGTAGTTCTGCCTCCCCTGGTACAGATGTTGGTGAACACCCCCAATCTGCCCCAATGGAGCAGAAAACCTACTAGATGCCAGGGAAAGCCTTTTTAAAAAACAGTATAGGAGTATGGGCTGAAAGCCCACTAGACATCAGGACCATGCCCTCACCCCCCAAACCAGAGCAGGAAATCTTTTAAAGCCTTGGGGGGGATAGAAAGCCCACTAGTAAAAGGGCTTTTATTTTAAATATAGGGGCCTGGGCTGCTCACAAAGGGCATCGGCATGCCCCAATCCCAAATAAATGTGCCAACAGTCTTTCTGCCACCCCTGAGTGGCCTAGGGTAGGTATAGATGGGGTTGCCCACTAGACATTAGGGAATGTTTTGTAAAAAGAAAATATAGAAGTGGGGGCTGCCAACTATGGGCATGGCCATGCCCCCACCCCCACCTCAAAAACAAAGGACATGGGCCTGTGTCCCCTCACATGGGGGTACCGCCAATATGACTCCCTGTGGTAGAAAGCCCACTAGACACCATGGACTTAACAAATGTCAGCATGTTATTGGCACAATTGGGGCAATGCTGGCTTGTTGGAATGTGGGGGTTCCCTATGGATTCCTGAAGTATCCATCACAGAAATGCAAGAAAAATTTGTAATTTCAGCCAGCAAGTTTAAGTGGGTAGGAAATCTTCAATCCACACAAGGCACACCACCCTGGAATCCCATGGTTATCTAGTTTTTTTTAACTGTCTGTGATTTGTAGGTTTGCATGTATGGCACCATAGCATGGACTAAAAAACCACAGCCCTTATTGCTTATCTATCAATGTGGTGGTTTAGAGCCTTTTGTGTTGTGGTTTCTTGGCTGACCCATACAAAAGGGACACTGTTCTTATCTGGAGCATAGGAGAGACAGGATGGTTTGATATGTGTGGCTCCCCATAGATTCCAGGACACTGAAATGTGAGAAAAATGTGTGTTTTCTTACCGAAGTTTAACGTTTGCAAGGACGTCTTGGTAAAATGACCTAGTGAGAGTCATGCAAGTGATGTACCCCTACTTCCCTAGTTGTCCTGCTTTACAAAATGTGCAGGTTTGTTAGGTTTCCGTAAATGCCGGCTTAGATAGGGCCCAACATTCACAGCTACCCACAATGTAAAAATTGAGTCTGTTTTCAGTGGAAAATGTAATGTCTCCATGTTGCAGGCACTAGGCCTAACCACACAATTGAGGTATAATTTTTATTGGGAGACTTGGGGGAATTCGGGGTGAAAGGAAGTCTGTGGCTCTCCACAGATTTCAGAACTTTCCATTACAGAAATGTGAGGAAAATGTGTTTTTAGTCAAAGTTTGAGGTTTGCAAAGGGAAACACCTGATGAAAGACAAGCAAGTCACCCCTTCCAAGATTGCCCCAGGTGTCTAGCTTTCAAAAATGTGCAGATTTTCTAGATTTCCCGATGTTTCGACTGAGCTAGGCCCCAACTTTCACAACTACCCACTTTGCAAAAAATGGTTGGTTTTGAGTGGAAAATATGATGTTTCCATGTTGCGCTTTAGACGGTTTCCTATTGCAGGCACTGGCTTACCCACACAAGCCAGGTAATATTTTTATAGGTAGACTTGGGAAAATGCTGGGTGGAATGATGTTTTTGGCTGCTCATATGTTTCAGAACTTTCCAGCAAAGAAAAGTAAGGAAAATGTGTGTTTTAGTAAACGTTTGAGGTTTCCAAGGGATTCTGGGTAAAAATAAACCTGGTGTGAGCCATTAAAGTCATCTATTCCTGGATTTCCCAAGGTGTCGACGTTTTAGGAATATGGAGGTTTGCTAGGTTTCCCTAGGTACCAGCTGAACCAGGGCCCAAAATTCATAACTACCCACTTTGCAAAAAAGGGTCAGTTTTGAGTGAAAAAATGGGGGAATGCTGGGTGGAAGGAAGTTTGAGGCTCCCTTCAGATTCCTAACTTTCATCACAGAAATGTGAGGAAAAAGTGTGTTTTTAGTCAAAGGTTGAGGTTTGTAAGGGATTCTGGATAAAAAAGCCTGATGAGAGCCATGCAATTTCCCCTTCTTGGATTTCCTAATGTGTCTAGTTTTCAAAAATGTGCAGTTTAGCTATGTTTTCCTCAGGTGCCAGCTGAGCTATGGTACAAAATCAACAACTACCAACTTTTCAAAAAAAGGGTCAGTTTTGGGTGGAAAAATGTGACATGCACATGTTGCGCTTTGGCCCGTTTCCTGATGCAGGCACTAGGGCTACCCACACAAATGAAATACCGTTTTTACATGTGGAACCATAAAATAGTAGAACATTTGTTATTACCAATTGGATTTTGCTGCATTTGTCCCTTCCAAATGTAAGCCACTGTGTAAGAAAGAAGACATTTTTTAAAATGCCCTCTGAATCACATGCTAATATGGGTGCCCACAACGTCAGGGATGAACAAATAACCACTTTTCCTAAATTTCATATCTCATGCCCATTTCAGAAATACATAGGTTTCCTTTATACCCACTTTCACACCACATAATTCATCATATGAATTGGTCCATATGTGGTGCACAAAGAAAAACTATATTAAAGGTGTAGGTTCTGAGTACTTCGGATTCTTGGAGAACCTACCAACCCTCTACATCCCCTCAACTAGAAGGGTCTAGCAGATGTAATGGTATATTGCTTTTGTAATTACAAAGAGACAAAGAGTTACTAATGCAAACACTGTCACACATGGCTGTTTTTACCACCAGATTTTCAATATTTCTTTACTTTCAAAAGTTTGTTTCTTTGGGAAAACCTTGAGGGATCTACACATATGACCCCTTGCTGAATTCAGACTTTTGTCTAGTCAGGGTGGCACAAGCAGTGCTTCAGGTCCTGGTGACCCCTTTAACACCCATGCCCTGGGTACCACTGGTACCATATACTAGGTACTTATATTGAGTTAAAGTCTGTGCCAATTGGAGTAGCCAATTCACAGGTATCAGTTTTAGAGAGAGAGAGCACTGGCACAGGAGCCAGGTAGCAGGCTTCACTGAACTTTCAGAGTCAAAAATCAGCATCTAGTAGTCCAAACAGGGGCAAAAATCAAGGGGACCTCCGCAATAAAAGGTCTGTTTTCTTACAAAAAACAATTTCCGCCAGAATGTGAACAAATACCTCCCAGCTATGCAAAACCGAAAAAACCTGGACAGGTGCCTCATGTCCCCTCCTCCTATTTTACGAGAACAAGAGCCCATATCGACACATACAATAAATCGCACCAAAAACTGAGCACATTAATGGTGAGCAAATACACAGAAACATAAAGATTTGTGTACTTTTTTGTACTAGTACAGAAGATATGTAGCAAAATGCTAATAATATTTACAAATATATTGCTAATTACAAATACAATGTATAACGATTGAGAAAATTGGGCATTACATTTGTATATATTTTCTACATGCCATAGCCCTAACTGCTAACAGTTAGAAAACCTTCCAACAGGAGAGACGTGATACAGATTCCACATATCTGAAGCAAGACTGAATACACAACCAGGCAGAAATAACACATGGATGTACAAGGCTTTTTCTGAGGATCTGAGAGCCCCATACCGTTGCTGGAGATGAGAGAAGAAAAAGATTATCCACATATGGAGGGAGTGCATCGCAACCTATACTTTCTGAAATAAATGCTCAGCCACATGGACACTGTTGGACCTTCATCTATAGGGTGATCTGCCCCAAACGTTTTGCTTGCTTCCCTCCATGTTTTGCTGTATCTATTTGTTGGCATTAGGCCCTATGCATTTCATCACTGCTAACCAGTTCTAAAGTGCATGTACTTCTCCCCTAAACATGTTGACATTGGTATATAACTGATTTGCGTATATTTAGTTTACCTGTAAGTCCCTTGTAAAGGGGTATACCATATACCCATGCCTGTATACTAAATGCTACTAGTGGGCCTGCAGCACTGGTTGTGACACCCACACAAGTAGCCTTTCAAACCTATCTCAACCCTGCTATTGCTGGGCCTGTGTGTGCAGTTTACTGCCACTTCGACTTGACATTTAAAATCACATCCCAAGCCTTAAACTCCCCTTTTATTACACCTTACCCGTAAGTTAGTCTCTGAGTGACCTTAAGTGCAGGCTCTTGTGTAACTAAAAGTCAGAACAGGTACTTTCATATTTTACATGTCCTGGCAGTGACAAACAGCTACATTCATTTTTTCACTGCAGTGCGGCCTACTCCTTTCATGGACTTGCATTGGGGATTCCCTAAAACACGTTTTAAGCTCTAATTCCTGATTGGAAAAGAGTAGCTACTTCATGTTCAATATCTTTGGAACAGTGGCGATGAAACCTCTTTCACAGTAAAGCTGCATTTGGCATTACCATTTTAGAAATGACGCTTTTGGAAAGTGGGCATTTCTCTGGTCTTAACCTTACTGTGTGTGCCTGCAGCCTGTATCCAATACACATCTAGGCTGGGTGACAGCTATACTTTGTGTATTTCTTCCAGACAGCCACAACACAGAAAGGGCTGGGTGTGACTGGGAATTGATCTCCATACTGATAGCCTTCCTGGTCAGGAAGGGGGAGAGGTGACTCATACTTACATCTGAACAGGTTGCATTTTGGTCTCACACAAAGGGCTGAATTACCCCGAGTTGTAGTCTGGAGCAAGGGCTAGGTTGTAAGGGATCCTTGTACATTTCAGAGAACTCCTTTGATGTCACCCCCTACATCAACTGCACTTTTGGGTATAAGTGCCATGTCTCTGTCCCTATCAAATGAATACATTACTGGACCAGGGAAGAATTCTACTTGAGTAAAGTCTGCTGTGCTGAACGGATTGCCTCTTTGTTGTGACTGTTCTGAGGAACTGCTTCTTTGCTTTGCTGAACTATCTTGTTGATTTTTGCCCTGCTTAAGAGAGAGATTGGACCTATCTTGCTTGAACCCAGAGTTACTCCAGGAACTGGGTGGCATGCCTCCTATTGTCTGAATACTCAGGGACACAAAATATTTCCTACAATCCTGCTGGTGCTGCTGGACTCTGCCATTGGTGCGTCCTACCCTTGCCTGAGGTGCCCTCTCCTGTCCAGGGCATCAGAAGTGGGCTTAGATTGGAACTGATGCATCGCCCTTCAACGTCGATACAGCAGCCTTTCAGTGACAGGAGTTCCACAGCCGGCGTGTCTCAATGATGATGGACTGTGCAGCTCGATGATGACTCCCCACCATCTCGAGTACTTGTAATTGACACTTTGCTCCATCCAATGTATTTTTTCAGCGGGAGCTGTCTGGGCCCTGTGGCCAGCCTAGAGTCAATTGTGGTCCGCCCAACCTTTGACTTTGCATCAGACCCATGCAAACTCAAGTAACATTTTGTGACTTATAAGCCCTTCTTTGAGTTTATTCTTTAAGAATTCATATCTCGACTTCTATTTATTGGCGTTTTGTTTTTTTGGTCCTATTTTACTCAAGTAAGGGTTACTTTGGACGTCTGTTGCATATCCTGGCAGTGAAAAACTCTCAAAGTCGTTTTTCACTACTACAAGGCCTATATCTCTCATACGATAACATTGGGATTACCTTATTAAATTTTATAGGAGTAATTTCCAAATGAGAATCTATGACTGATTCAAGTCTGGTGTTTCTGGAACCACAATAAAAAATCCAAACTTATGGTGAAGTCAGATTTTAAATTGCAATACTGAGAATGCCACTTTTAGGAAGTTAGCATTTGCTTACTTTAGCCATTTGGTGCCTTCTGCCTGTCTCGATCACATGTCTGGGATTGGTGACAGCTGGCATTTGTATATTCCGCCTAGACAGCCATTTTCAATCAGAGCTTAGGTGTTACTTTATGAGCCATCCTGGCAGAAAGGTAGGGATGAGCAGGACCCAGCCTCACTTACTCCTGTCTTGCTGTGCTGACCTGCTACCTGATGCCCTCTGTCTGGGTAAGAAGGACTGAACCAGAATCACTTGACTCCAGAAACCAGACTCCAGGGGCTAGTTGGCTGGCCTCCTTTTCTAAAGTCTCAGTGACACAAAATGCTTCCATCCACCCTGCTTCTGCACCTAGACCCTGCCAGCTGTGAGTCTATTCTGCCATGTGATGCCAGTCCAGCCGTGGACCCTTGGAAGTGGGCCTAAGTTACTTGTCAGCAGAACTGATGCATCCTCTCTGATGAACAACGCATTCCCCAGCAGTACAGATGCATCTTCTTGTGTGAACAGTGCATCCTCCTGCAGCACAATTCATCACCGCTACTGTGTGGATTGAACCCATCTCAAAAGACTCACATCACCGCTGCCCTCCAAATCCTGGGATCAATGCATCACCTTCAGAACTGCCGCTTCATGACGCTTTACCTGGCACAACCTCCTCGCATCCCATGTCAATGGCAGCCTCGGTGATGACACTGAAACTCTGCATTACAGCTTCACCGCTGATCAAAATTGATGCATCGCCTCTGCTGTGCCTCAGATAGTTGACAAGGTACATCACATCGCAAGCCATGCCTACAGGATACTCGATGGTGACGCATCAGGGCCTCGCACTGCAGTCTCATTACATCTTGGAACCGATGCAGTGCCTAAGGTGTATGAAGCATTCTTCAACACCGATCCACGAAATGCTCCACAACCAAGATTTAAGGTACTTTCTTCAGCAGGCCTAACTGAGTAAATGTAGCCAGGTCCCACACCATTGCGGTCGCCTGAACGTGTAACTTTGTCCCAGTCCTGCATGATCAGATATCCTGATTAGCACTTTTATCGTCTTGGTGATACTTTACTTAAAAATGTTAAAATCAATATCTCCAGTTCAACCTATTGGATTTTTTTCATTTGGTCTTGTTTTATTTATTCAATTGTGCTCTATTTTTCTAACCTGATGTGGAATCTTTTTGTGTGGTGTTTTCACTAATTTACTGTTTAAAGTGTTGCATAAACACTTTACACATAGCCTCTAAAGTTCAGCCCGACTGCTTTATCCCAAGCTACCAGAGGGTGAGCACAGGTTAATTTAGGGTTTGCCTACCTCTTACCCTGACTAGGATTGTGGTTGCTGCTTGACCTGGGCTCCTACCCCAGTCAACCAACAACCCAATTTCTTACAGAGGGAGAATCTGTAGACAGACAAATTCAGTTCACTACTCAGGATATCAACTATTAAACTCTGGAGGAGATGCCTGTACCTATTATCTCCAAACAAATTTGGGAAAATATGGTCAATTAATATATTGAAATGAAGGCATCACCTGAATATTTGACTAATGGTTGGCCACAGGTAAGGAAGTTAAGTGGAAATTTTGAAAGTTTCTTTGAAGTGAAAGATAACTTAATGTTGTTAGATGGAATGGTGATGCGGGGAGATAAAGCTGACCTACCTTCTTGGCTGCTAGAAAGCCTTTATAGCATCGCCCAAGAAGATCATTGGGATGCTTGCAACCAAAAGATGAATTAGAGAATTGTACTAGTGGCCTGGTATGGATGAGTCAGTGGATTTGTGGATACTTGAATGTGATGCCTGTGCAAGGAGTGACAACATGACTAAACAATGTGTGACAAAATGTCAACTTTTACAGCCGTTTTCAGGCCAATCAGCCCCCCGGGGGGCAGAAACCCACTAAGAACCAGGGACTTTATTATTTGCACATTTTGGGAGCGACCCCTTGGGCAACGGTCGCTCCCATAGGTGTGATTTTTGTTATCCATGTTTCACCCCCCCGGGGCTGATTCAGCCGTTTTTAGGCCAATAAGCCCCCGGGGGGGGCAAAAACCCACTATGATTCAGGGACTTTATTATTTGCACATTTTGGGAGCGACCCCTTGGGCAAGGGTCGCTCCCAAGGGGGTGATATTTGTATCCATGTTTCGCCCCCCCGGGGGCTGATTCGGCTGCTTTTAGAAACCCACTAGGCACCAGGGAATTTATTTGTGTGCATTTTGGGAATGACCCCTTGGGCAAGGGTCATTCCCATGGGGTGGTCTTTTTTACCTCCATGTTTTGGCCCCCCCTGGGGCTAGATCAGCCATTTTACCTGCTGATGTAGCCCCCGGGGGGAGTTGAAACCCACTAGATGCCAGGGATACATTTTTAGTAATTATGGGGAGTGATCCCTTTGGCAAGGATTGCTCCCCTTTTGGGCATGAATGTTTTGGTCATTTCTTCCCCCCTTGAGGGCAGATTGGCTTTCTATTTTTAGGCCCATCTGCCCCCAAGGGGGGTAGAAGCCTCTTGATTACCAGGATTTTTTTTAATGTATGTTTGAATATACATATGTATATACATATGTTTTGAGGAGTGGCCTCTTGTGCAAGGGTCACCCCCTTTTGGGGATGACTGTTTTGGCCTTTTCTGCCCCCCGTGGGGGCAGATCGGACATATATTTTGAGGGCCCAAAGGGGGCAGAAGCTGCTAGACCACCAGGCATTTTATTGTTTATGGTGCAAAATGTTTTGGGGAGTGGCCCCTTTTGGAGGTGAATATTCTGTCTGTTTATGCCCCCATAGGCCTTGTATTTTTAAGCCCATGTGCCCCCAGGGAAATTTTGTGTGTTCGGCTGATGGTTTGTGTGCCATTATTTGTGATCATAACATTTTGTTTTCTCCTTTTCATTTTAGGGCAAAGCTTTCTTTTAAATTGTGCTTGGGGTTTCGGCACTGGTAGAGCTGCAATTTAGTTGCAAGTGTTTGGAAAGAAAATGTTTTTTTATATTGTTTACTACAAATGTGACCTTCATGAATGTGTTTTTTTGGAAATGTTTTAATATTAGAAGCCTATGTAGCTTTTGTTTGAATGTATGTGCCATTTTCCTTGTATTTGTGCACAATGTGTATTGTGTTGCTTTTTTGTGTAATCTATTTTGTGTTTTCTTTTTCAGTGGGATATTGGTGCTCGCTGTGTCTGTTCAGAGTAGGTGCAGGTGAGTCTAGCTTCCTCTGGCAAGTAAGTGGTATTGTTTTACAGTATATAGGTCTTTGTGTGCTTTGTATGGATAGACTTTGCCTTGCTACTGCTATATGCTTGTAGTTTTTCTTTTAGTTGTATAAATCCACACTTTGCCTATTACTTTTTTATACACTTTCGGTACTGTTGACTTATTTGTCAAGTTACTTCTATAACTAAGGATTATGGCTAGCCGCTGGATCAACGCTCAGCAGGTTGTTGAGATGCTTTTCGAGCCTTCTTCTGACCATGATTATGAGACTGACTCTGCATCTGAGGCAGAGGATGGAGGGGAAGATTCTGGCAGTGAGCTTTCTCTCCACATCGAATCATCTGATGATGAAGCTGCCTGTCGCAGGTACTTGGGCCACCCACACGAGTGAGGCACCATTTTTATCGGAAGACCCGGTGTAACTCTGGGTGGTAGGAAATTTGTGTCAAGCCAGTGATGCCACAACTTTCCCACACAACAATGTGTGGAAAAAGTGATTTTTTCAGCTAAATTTGAGGTTTGCAGGGGGATTCTGGGTAAGAAAACTTTGGGGGATCCACGCAAGCCATACCTCCCTGGAGTCCCCTGGGTTTCTAGTTTTCAGAAATGTGGGAGTTTGGTAGGTTTCACTAGCTGGCCGCTGAGCACGGGGCCAAAAACCCAAGTGACCCCCCTTGCAAAACCAGGTTGTTTTGTGATAAGCAATTTTGATGTCGCCTCAATACGTTTTGGGCCCTTGCCTGTTGCGGGGACTTGGGCCTCCCACACGAGTGAGGCACCATTTGTATCGAGAGACCCGGGGGAATGCTGGGTGGTAGGAAATTTGTGTCAGCCCGATGATGCCACAACTTTCCCACACAAAAATTGGTGGAAAAAGTGCATTTTTCAGCTGAATTTGAGGTTTGCAGGGGATCCTGCGTAAGGAAACGTTGGGGGATCCACACAAGCTATACCTCCCTAGGATCCCCCGGGTGTCTAGTTTTCAGAAATGTGTGGGTTTGGTAGGTTTCCATTGCTGGCCGCCGAGCACGGGGCCAAAAACCCCAGGTGACCCCCCTTGCAAAACCAGGTCGTTTTGTGATAGGCAATTTTGAAGTCCACTCAATACGTTTTGGGCCCTTGCTTGTCACGGGTACTTGGGCCTCCCCCAAGATTGAGGCAGCATTTTTATCAGGAGACCCAGGGGAACGCTGGGTGGTAGGAAATTTGTGTCAGCCCAGTGATGCCACAACTTTCCCAAACAAAAAAAAGTGGAAAAAATTATTTTTTCAGCTAAATTTGAGGTTTGCAGGGGATTCTGGCTAAGAAAACTTTGGGGTATCCACGCAAGCCATACCTCCATGGCATCCCCCGGGTGCCTAGTTTTAAAAAATGCAAAGGTTTGCTAGGTTTCCCTAGGTGCCGGCAGAGCTAGGGTTCAAAAACTACAGATAGGCACTTTGCAAAAAAAGGGTCATTTTTCACTGTGAAAATGTGGAGTGTCCACGTTGCGTTTTAGGCCTCTTCCTGTCGTGGGCACTAGGCCTACCCACACAAGTGAGGTACCAGTTTTCTTGGAAGACTTTGGGGAACACGGGGTGGGTCGGATTTCGTGGATCCATGCAGAATCCAGAACTTTCCACCACAGAAAAGTGAGGAAAATGTGTTTTCTTTGACAATTTTTAAGGTTTGCAAGGAAATCTGGGTAACAGAACCTGGTGAGAGCCAGTCAAGTCACCCCAACCTAGATTCCTCTGGATGTTTAGTTTTCATAAATGTATAGGTTTGCTAGGTTTCCCTAGGTGCCGGCAGAGCTAGGGTTCAACAACTACAGCTAGGCACTTTGCAAAAAACGGGTCATTTTTCAATGTGAAAATGTGGTGTGTCCACGTTGCGTTTTGGGCTGTTTCCTGTCTCGGGCACTAGGCCTACACACACAAGTGAGGTACCAGTTTTTCTTGAAAGACTTTGGGGAATGCGGGGTGGGTGGAATTTTGTAGACCCACGAAGATTCCAGAACATTCGACCACAGAAAAGTGAGGAAAATGTTGTTTTTTGAAATAATATTTAAGGTTTGCAAGGGATTCTGGGTAACAGAACCTGGTGAGAGCCAGTCAAGTCACCCCATCCTGGATTCCCCTGGGTGTCTAGTTTTCATAAATGTATATGTTTGCTAAGTTTCCCTAGGTGCGGCAGGGCTAGGGTTCAAAACCTACAGCTAGGCAACTTGCCAAAAAAAGGGGCATTTTTCACTGTGAAAATGTGGTGTTTCCACCTTCAGTTTTGGGCTGTTTCCTGTCGCGGGCACTAGGCCTGCCCAAACAAGTGAGGTACTTTTTTTCTCAGAAGATTTTGGGGAACGTGAGGTGGGTCGAATTTTGTGGATCCACGCAGATTCCAGAACTTTCCACCACAGAAAAGAGAGGAAAATGTTGGGTTTTTTTACAAATCTTTAGGTTTGCAAGGGATTCTGGGTAACAGAACCTGGTGAGAGCCAGTCAAGGAACCCCGTCCTGGATTCCCCTAGGTGTCTAGTCTTCAAAGATGTATAGGTTTGCTAGGTTTCCCTAGGTGCTGGCAGAGCTAGGGTTAAAAAACTACAGCTAGGCACTTTGCAAAAAAAGGGTAATTTTTCACTGAAAATGTGATGTGTCCACGTTGTGTTTTGGGCTGTTTCTAGTCACGGGCACTTGGCCTACCCACACAAGTGAGGTACCATGTTTCTTGGAAGACTTTGGGGAACACGGGGTGGGTGGAATTTTGTGGATCCACGCAGATTCCAGAACTTTCCACCACAGAAAAGTGAGGAAAATGTTGGTTTTTTTTGGACAATTTTTAAGGTTTGCAAGGGATTCTGGGTAACAGACCCTGGTGAGAGCCAGTCACGTCACCCACCCTTTCTTCCCCTGGGTATCTAGTTTTCTAAAATGTATAGGTCTGCTAGGGTTCCCCAGTTGCCGGCAGAGCTAGGGTTAAAAAACTACAGCTAGGTACTTTGCAAAAAAAGGGTCATTTTTCACTGTGAAAATGTGGTGTGTCCACGTTGCGTTTTGAGCCATTTCCTGTCGTGGGCACAAGGCCTACCCACACAAGTGAGGTACCATTTTAATTGGGAGACTTAGGGTAACACAGAATTATAGAGCACCAGTATTACCTATTGACTTTTGATGCATTTCTGCCTTCCAAATGAAAGACAAGGTGTAAAAAAGAAGTCATTTTGAAAAATAACCTATAATTCTAACGCTAGTATGGGTACTCCCAATTTCGGAAATGTGCAAATATCTACTGTTTCTAATCTCTATATTTTGTTCCTCTTTCAGAAAAACACAGGTGTTTTTCATACCGATTTTTCCATGTATACATTTGCCCCAAAAAATTGCTATATACCCAGTACATAATAAAAAACCATTGCAAGACTCTGCTCAGTTATTGGCTCTGGGTTCCTCTGGTTCTTGGTGAACCTACAAGTCCTATATATCCCCAGAACCAGAATGATACAGCGGATTTGAATGGTATATTGGTTTCAAGCATCTGTCATACTTAGTAGAAGTTAGAAGTGAAAACGTTGGCACAAATGGCAGTTTTTTTTTAACTCATTTTCAATTTTTTCTATTTTCAACTGTTAGTTTCTATACAAAAACCTTGAAGGATCTACACGAATGACCCCTTGCTGAATTCAGAATTTTGTCTCCTTTTTAATATGTATAGGTTTCCAGGATCCATTATTGCTTTTATACCCATTTGTACCATTAACTGGAAGGAGGTTGAAAGCACAAAATATAGCAAAAATAGGCTATGTCCCAGAAAAATGCTAAAACTGTATAAAAATTTTTGGTTGCCTGACAAAAGTCAGCTTGTCCCTGAAAGCTGGGAAGATGGTGATTTCAGCACCACAACCCATTTTTTGATACTATTTGCAGGGGAAAACCAGACGCTTTCATCTGGAGCTCTTTTTAAAATTAAACATGCAGCATGACCTTTTTTTTGTAGTTAGCACTCATTTTCATCATAATTCCACTAGTAGATCAGACTAGTCCTCATTTATCTTTCATCTTTCTATCTTTCATTTAATTTTCTTCTTTAATAAATGATTTTAGGAAATGTTGAGCCATGCAATATTATTTGATAAATGATTCACATTTGATTTGCTTAAACATGTCATCTCTGTAGAATGTGCTGGCTATAAAATGTAATTCTTCTTTTCTCTTGCTTCATTTTCTCATCGTATTTAGTTAGTTTCTAGCTGCCACATTTTCACAGTGCTGAATACTGACTAGTGTATCAAACAATAATACTTGTAAGAAAACATGAATCTCTTGATTTAATCTCATTGGTTACAACTAGAATGCTTCTACGTTAGATTAGTTAATTGTTACGTAATGGAATACTGAAGAGCTCATAGTTTAGACTGCAGGGTTCTCGTGGGAACGCAGAGTGAAGATAATGCACATGAACGTTTAGCAACTAAGTTGACACTTATAGATAGCACCATTCCAAATTCAGATGATTACAGTGGGAATGAAGGAAGAAGCAGCAGACAATCGGACCATCCTTCCTCATCGGCTTAAGTTGACCAAACACCAGCATGGATTGTTACATATGTTTTGTGTTTATAATATGCATGTTCCTATTTAGATTTAGAGTCTGTGCTGCCAAGACTAGTCCAGGCTATTCTTCTGTGACCATCCTTATTTCCCTTAGCACTTTGTGTCCTACTCATTGTGAGCTACTGCTGGCAGTGACTCCTGTCACCTACTACTTTGTGGGTGTCTATTTTCTTTAATGGTTATGGCTACTGCTGTGACTATTTGCTTTACCAAAGGGGATGATGGACGGAGCGTTTGAGCAAATCAAACACTCACCCCAGTCATCTGATCTGGGTTTAATCCATCATCATTCTTTAGCTTACTCCACCACCCCAGTTCAGACATGGCCATATGCAAATCAGTCTGACCCTGTGCCTCATGGGAACAGTCCAGCCCGGACTGTCAAGCCATGTCTTCCCTGGACGGAAACAAGCATCCTGGGACCGGGCTCGGGTTCATAACCCTCATCAGCCAGGCTATCTTGAATCCAGTGGCAAAGTGAGCAAGGGAGCCACGTCTGGGCATACCCTGCCAACTTAGGGCGAACAAAGCGATACCAAAGGGGATGATGGAAGGAGCGTTTGAGCAAATCAAACACTCACCCCAGTCATCTGATCTGGGTTTAATCCATCATCATTCTTTAGCTCACTCCACCACCCCAGTTCAGACATGGCCATATGCAAATCAGTCTGACCCTGTGCCTCATGGGAACAGTCCAGCCCGAACTGTCAAGCCATGTCTTCCCTGGACCGGAAACATGCATCCTGGGACCGGTTTCGGGTTCATAACCCTCATCAACCAGGCTTTTTTGAATCCAGTGGCAAAGTGAGCAAGGGACCAACGTCTGGGCATACCCTGCCAACTTAGGGCAAACAAAGCGATACCAAAGGGGATGATGGACTATTTGCTTAGCCTAATTTTGAACAGTTGTTACTAAAACCATTTGCTTATCCTGTTTGAGAGAAGTGCTCGAATGAGTTTCTTGAAATACTCTTCCTGAGGAGTTCAACTTCAATCTGATTTTATTTCAATGCTCCTCCAAATCTTGCTCTTTTCTAAAAGGACTCTTTATAAGTTTAGGTAGGTTAGGATCTGCTGGAGTAGGGACTAAGGACTTAAAATCCTTACTGGGACACACTGAAATTTTGGTGATTGACTCTAACCATGATTTTCTTGAAATTTCTGTAAACAAATGTATCTAATCTACTAATTTGAATAAAGAGACTAAAATATATACTAAACTCTTATCGATAAGTAAATGTTTTCGAACAAATACAAAACTCTCATCATTCAACTGAACTAAATGACTAACAGCCTCATGCATCAACCCAAAATCCAGTCGGTAAAATACCGATTCGCTAATAGCTCCCGGTATTAAGTTAAAAATACCCAATCCCAATGCATCAACCCAAAAGCAGAAATCGCTATTTAAGGAATCCTTAAATAGCGATTCTTTAAATAGGGATTCCTTAAATACCAATTCCTTAAATAGGGATTCCTTAAATACCGATTCCTTAAATAGGGATTCCTTAAATACCGATTCCTTAAATAGCGATTGCATTTAAGGAATCCCAAAGTGAGATTCCTTAAATGCAATGCATCAAAGTAAAAAAATTAGCGATTTCGCTAATAGGGGGAGCAAATTACCATGAAGATGAACTGCATGGTAATTTGCAAAAACTTTGAAAAATGCACTTTTGTGCATTTTTCAAAGTTTCATGTTGCGCACACACATGCCCTTAGAGCATGTGTGTGTGCAACATATGTGCACATATCATTTTCAGGGGTGCTATAGGGTGTCATTTTGACACCCTTGCACCCTTGAAATTGCATGAGCAATTTGCGAGAACCTACTGGTACTCGCTATTTGCTCATGCAATCTCCGATTCATTCCTATGGGCCTGGAGGCCCATAGGAATGATTGGGACGGCATTCCTTAATTGCTACTCGCTATTTGCTAGTAGCAATTAAGGAAAGTTAAGGAATCGCTATTTGAATAGCGATTCCTACATGCATAGCCTTTTGCTATTCCTTATTAGCGAATCCTTATTTTTCGCTAATAAGGAATCGCAAATGCTAATGTTGATGCATATGCCCCTAAATTGATTATTTTTATCGAGATGTTTTCAATTGATGCTCCATTCTAAAAGGATGGCAAGGATCCATTGAAGAGAAGAAGATTTCGGAGTGGAGGTGGAGACCCCTTTTGTAAGTTAAGAGGTTGAACTAATTAAATTAAAGAAATCTGTTTCTGGACCAGCATGATCAATCACAGGAAAGGCATACCAACCAGAGATCACGTCAATGTTGGTGGTTTTGTTTGTATCAAATTGCCAAATGTGACAGGGAAAAAATTGCATAAGTGATCTAATACTATAGAATTCATAGTTTGGGGAAGCTGTTTGTGTTAAAGGTGAGAAAATTCAGAATTAGTGCATAATTTCCATATGACTGGGCTGATGGGAAAGTTAATATGGATTTTGGGGAGCTTGGTACAAAACAATCTGATTTCATAAAAAGTGTGTGGGAGGATAATGTTTTCTAGGCGTATAATTGGCTGTTCCTTCCTTTAAAAAACCTGGTAATAGTTATGATTCGACAGTGATTTTGAGGAATCAGGGTAAAAGAGATGAATGGTATCCAATTCATGTTACATGGGCACAATTGTGTTTGTGCAGGTACAAGACACAGTAATCCCCTTTAGGCACTTTCCCAACAAATTGTAAGAGATGTTGCATGTTGCACTGTCAATGTATTGTTGTGTCACTACACTTTTATTATTCTTAGTTTTCCTCTTAGTATTGTTAGTTATCATTTCTAAGTATTTATTGCCTTCTTGTACTAATTATTATGTTCTTTTCTATTTCTTTTCCTTTTGTATTTTCACTTTTTTTTCCTTCAAGGGGAAATGTGTTTTGCATAGCTTCTGAGAACCATAAAGGTATGATGCTTTCTCCATGGGAGCAATCTAGAATGTTTGGATTCAAGACAGTTGAAGAGAAGCTGATCTTCATGTCAGATGTATGTTTTCTCTGCTCCTTCTTTTTTATGAACATAAGTTTGTTTCCAAAACGTCAGGTCTGTGCCGAGTGAATTTATTTCAACTTCCTCTTTCTGTAATACTATCATATGACTACAGCCACTCTTCTGACCTCACCAGATTACTTTCCAAAAGACTCTAGTTCCTTCTGCTCCCATGGTAACAAATGGATATGGAAGGACGAAAATAGAAGTGTTGATCAGCATTCATACCTGCACTCTTCCAAAATTAACATCATAAAAAAATGTAGTACCATAAATTGGAAAAATGTAGTTTACCTGTGATTGCAAGCACTAAGAGCATTCAATAGCTAAGTGTTGGAGAGGAAGTTTAATTTAAATGCTAGTGATATGAGAAACCTGATTATGACACTTTCTGAGAAAAAATAAATAAACATGCACCAGTTGCATGTTATAGAAAAGATGGCCTAAACAAGAGAATTTTAGTTACTGTTTGCAGATAAAGGTATAGTCTAGACGATATAATTTGTGTAAATAATGTAGATTGTGATTTACTATTACTATTTTCTATTAACGTTTGCTAAATATTTGTAAATGGTGAAATCTCACGTCAGCAAGTTTATCTCTAATCATACTTTATTATCTTTTTGTACAACTTATAAAAACTAGTAAATCATCAAAGTTTAACCTGATTATGACAACAAATTCAATTTAGATGTATCTTTCTTGTGTAAGAGTGTGCACTGAAATGACAAAAGAAAAGTAGGTGTCACACATTCCTAATTACTGTTGCCTTCATTAAACTTTCATAGATTGTATTTCATACATGTACTAATGGCATACCCTTAGAACAAGTCAGATACCTCATGTTTTTTAATGTATTAATACATTAGTATATACGAAAAGGTAGAAGTCTGTCGTACTGACACAAATTATTTGTATGTTTAGCCACAAGAACCCCAGGGAAGACCAAGGGGAGGGAACTAGAGGCACGGGGTGCTAGGAGTAGGCAGCCTCCAATCTATAATGTTTAACACAAAAAAAGCCGCTCCTAGTGTGATGACCTAAGTGCTACAGTGTTGTCTTGTGAGAGCAGGCATCTCACAAAAAGTGAAAGACTGGTCTCACACACCACCTGGTGTCATGCTTCATCATTGACCAGTCCTCGCCCTCTAAAAACTTGGTTTGATAGAGGGCGGGCATACACCTGAAGACAGGGATGCACTTCTAAAGCTAAGTGGGGGCCCTTACAAAAAAGTGATGTTAAAAGGCCATTACAGATGTCATACTCATTTTAATGTAACTGGCATCTGTATGGTGTTTAAAATAAGTGGTCGGTGTGTTGGGGATTCTATTGTCCCCCCACCGTACTATGAGTGGTCGACATGTTTCTGCCTACTGGCCCTGAAGGGTCTGTGGTATTCATCAGGACCTATATTACACAATCGGGCTCCACCCTTACCGTACTATGATGGTGAGAGTTCCACTTGGTGGGGTGATCAATCTCACATTCCACCGTTTGTGTGGCTAAAGTATTCGTGACTGTAAGGAGAGAAATTTAAAACAAAGTGAAATACAGAAGAAAGCGGCACATTAGCGAGTCTGGTGAAGATCATCCGATATGCCACATACACATGCAAAACTAAGTGAGTGGCTATAAGTGCATCAGCCTGTGTCATTTATCTGTGCACTTAATATTAAATGGGGAACAAGATCCCCAAAGCTTCCTCTAACAGGTGGGACCTACTAGCCTCATAGGAGAGTGAGGGGGGAAGACCCCTTTGGTCAAGTAATGATCTGGGCACTGTGGTGCTCAAAAAGTTTCTATGTACTACAAGGAAACAGGAAATTCCAGGAGTACACTACCATGATTGACAAACACACTCATCCATCCACATCATACACACTCTTACTGTAAGAAGGTAGTTCTCCCGACTCTGCACCTACGTCCGAATTCCTCACGTCCTCGCTGGTGAATGAGGAGTGTGACTGCACGCTATTTATACTTTTAGGGCCGATTCGCGAGAGCTAATTGGGTCTAATTGGCGAGGATCCGGTGTCGGGACCGGGTTCTGTTTTAAAGCTGCCTGATTTGCCTGTATGTTAGTTAAGGAGTGTTTCGGTCCTTAAAAGGAGCTTCCATTGTCCATTGTCCCAATCAAAGCTAGCCTGACACTTGCGGTATTACCGAGAAATGCCGCTGCTGCTGGCACCCGTCTTACTCTCACGCATGAGAGCCACCGCTCTGGGAGGAGGGCGCGGTCCTCTGATGCTATAGTAACGTGGTACTGCGCCTGGTGTAGTATGGTGTAGTATGGCGCATCTATCATACCGCGGTGGTACCCGTCTTACTCTTACTCTCACAGATGCGAACCACCACTCTGAGAAGAGGGCATGGTCCTCTGATTCTATGGTTTAGTACTATTGCGCCTAGTGTAGTATGGCATGTCTATCAAAACGCGCTGAATCTTAGAAAAGGACACTTGGTGCACACACTATTTGAGCGCACAATCCTATATGTAAAAACTGACTACTTAATTGGATGGGGATCAAACCAATTCAAAAAGAGGGCCTGTGAAATCCCTTCCTGCCTTGTAAATAAAACTATCGTATTCATTTATAAAGGATGGCACTTGTGCTGCGGTCGTGGGCGCTGTGGAATGCTCATATAGTGACTCCTAAAGGAAGGTATAGTGTTTAAAGAACTTACAGTCTTACAAGAACCACTATATTGGTGTCCTTTCTCTGCAGGAAACACAACTATCCATCTACAAACTGGCTCAGACTTCTAAAACACAGAATTGCCCATAATAGCTCTCTTAAGCAAAAAAGATGTGGAGGACACATTTGGCTAGTGGAATTTCTGTGTACGTGCTCACATGATCAGTTCTGTATTTACATGTTACTCGGGTCGGGGTCAGCCATAAACAGAATGGACCAAGGTGCGGTTGCATGAATTGCTATGCCAGTTGAAGCCAAGTGATTTCATCATTGAGTCCCTTTTCCCATGTACGTAGCCAGTCTTTATGATTAGATTCCAAGAAATGCCTTGTGATCGTAGTGGGGATTTATCACATCCTAATCTATTTTTGAACATGTAGATTAGAACAATCATGGTCATGGTACAAATACTAGTGAAAGCAAATAAAGGGCAACTAAAGAGCCTGTTGAAGACCTTTTCCACTCTCGTTTTTTTGGGAATATATGTTTATTAAACAATTTTTGTTTAAGTAGTGCAGGCAATATCCACATGTTCAGTGTAAAACGGTCCAACTTTAGTCTGTTATAGTTTCAATTACATTGCAATGCATAAGATATCAGCAGATAATTCTAGAAGAGGCACTTTTGTATTCAATTTCCAGTGATGGCCGAGCAAATATTTGTCATTAGCGTGCTTAAGTCCTGATGCATGGGAGCGACAGCAGTGTATAAAGTACCAGTTTTGTGCAGTTAGCGCAAAGAATACTGGGATCAAAGGGGAGGTGAGCCGTCTTTTACAATGCTTTGCAGGTGTATCCCCATATCATCCCATTCCATGGAAATTGGTTGCTTGCGTAGGCCTCTTGCCTCCTCTTGCAGATTGTTGTGCTCTCAGTCTCAAGACATGTGCCTCAGCCCAACGACCCAGGATGCACTGCCATGAAGTAACACATCGAGGCAGAGCAAGGAGGCTTCTCAAGGTGAGGGTGCACTTAGCTAATAGCAGAGCGAGATCTACAAAACTTGCTGCTTCTTTTTTCATTTAGTGCATTTCTAAATACCCAGGGAAACTACCTCCCATGAATTAAGGACTTCTCATTTGGTAATATTAGTAAGGCCTATTTGAAAGCCTTGCCACTATTGTGAGAGAGAGGAGCAGGATCATAGCAAATTCTGCAAGTTAGTGTGCGGAGACTGACAGCAGGGCAGTGGAGGCTATCTTCTTGGAAAATCTGATTTAGCTTGTCATAGCTAAGTTATGATCTGTGAAGGATGGAAAATTGAATGTTTTTAACACTGGCAATCCTTCAGAGCAAGTGAGGATACTCCAGAGCAAGCACCCATTTAGAGTAGTAGAGCTCCCTACCAAAATCAGCGAAGGGGACCATAGTATGCTCTCATAGGGGATGAGGTGCAAACCCATGCCCATTTGATGATTTTTTTCATATATAAAAAATTTGGTTTGCAGCTCTTAATCCACATTCCCCCATAGAGTGCAAAAGAACATTTTCAACTGCTGATAATCTAAGAATTGTCCTCGGTAGACACCATATAGGGCTCTCAAAAGAAAGTAGATGGCCACTGAGGAAGAGATCACCTAGTGTGTGAAGAGGAAGAGATCACCTAGTGTGTGTGTATGTTCCACTCATGCCAGTGTGGTAAGTCTCAGTCTGTGAAGTAACCTGGACAAGCCTTGGTGTGGTATCACCAGAGTGTATTGGATAACATACATAGTAAGCTGGGTGGTATGATTAATGCATTTTCAGGATGTCATCAATAACTGCAAGGGACCACTGCTCGGTTAGGAAATACAGGGCAAAGTGCTGTCTCTGGCATACACGGGCCTTGCCCCAAACAGGTCTCATTTAGAAACCTACCAGCCAGCCAGAGAAACAGCCATTGGAGTGGATTAGGAAGGTAGTATAACTCAAGGGGTGAGGCACTCAAGCTTCATTGGCCTATCAGTAGCTGACGTTTGGTCAATGTAATCATGATGGTCATTGCCCATAGATCCCTCAACACACTACCAAGCTTGCTGAAGAATTTCCTCGTTGGGAAGGCTAGTGTTATGTTCCATATAGGTACCCTCATATAGGCTCGGGGAATATCATACCTTCACCTACATTATCTCCCTTACACTACACAGTAATGAGCCTTTAGGATTGCAATGTTACCTAGTTCTAGTCCCGGGCGCAGAAGGAGGGTTTTTCCCTGAACAATAGCGTCCTATAACTTCATCAATGGACTCATACAGTATGAATGAATATTCATAAGGGTTCTTGGAAACTAGACAGAGGCTACACCACCTGCATAATATCTACGTACAAGGTTCATCCCATATGTCATCCTCAAATTCAACAATGGCTAATACAAGAAACAAGGGACAAAGAAGTCCTAGATACTTTCTGTATAAATACAGCACTTCTTGCTAGGGTTGGGAGAGGAGACTGAGACTTCCAGGCAGACACACTGACCAGAGACAATGAGGCTCCTGCATGCAGATGCTCTAGCTGACAGTGGTCTAACACATCCCTTGTGGGTTGTCCAACTCGAGACCACAACACTATTATGTTAATGGAGTGATATAATAAACAAGGTAGCGTTACCATTTTGGACAGCACTCTTTTGTCCTTATTACAAGCTGGAGTCCCTCTCAAAACTGCATCTGAGCCTGCAATGTAGCCTGTTACCTGACAAAGTTGCCCTCAAATAGATAAACCGCCGAGTGGTATATTCTGAGCAGAAGGCAACGAAATGTTGTTCCCTTCCTGGGGAGGGCCTCCTATAAGGTCCATGGATTGCCTGGGGGCGCCAATGTAGAGAGGGAAAATGCATGATATGTTCCTGTTGAAGTGTTATCCAGCCACATTGCTGAAGTTGCACGGGGCCAAACTGATAGTGTCCAGTTATTGGTGAACACACTTTGGATAAAACAGCATATCACTGGCATATAAAAATAACATGTGTTGCATCGTATAAAGGGATGACCAAGTGCGAAAAGCAAGGGAAAAAGGGTGTAGCTCTATCTTGTACCTCTGCAGACAGGAAAAGAGGCTGATATTAAACTATCCATTCAGATACAAGAAGAGGGAACAGTGTACATTTAGTCAGCTCAGCCATTCACTTCCCAAACCCTATCTTGACCAATACCAGGAAGAGAAAGTACCAATCAAGCATATCAAATGCTTACGTGGTACACAAAACAAGCAGGAATTTTTTTTCCGCTTGGTAAGGGGCCGAGAGGAAATCAAGAGGGGAGTGCACCCTCCCGTGTTATAACACTATTTCACAACAAGTACTCCCCTGATTACCTAACCGCTGTCAAGTGGTTAAGTTTCCTGGAACAATCCCTGAGCTAACATTAGGTGGGACACCCTATGTGAAGCTATGAATATAAACCACTATAGAGTGGGAAAGGAGGCACGTCCTTTTGTTTTATATTCCCTCACACACCCTAGTGGTGTCATGCTTCATCATCGGGACACCCTGATGCCTAGAAGTCAGGGTGGGCTCGACCATCTTTCAGAGAGCATTTAATGTTTTTGGCCAGGGGGATAAAGATTAAAAATCCACTGTCAGATCCCAGTTTCCCTTTATTCTTGGATATGGCAGGGATAATAAAAATAGAGAAAAATGGTCTTCTTCTTAATCTTTACATTTATCCCCTTATTATTTCTCTTCTTGACATGGGGGTCTCCGTATATAATTATTCGGATGACCTCCAGTTGGTCTTTGATCTTTCCTCTCCCTTGGACTCCCTGCCTAAATTCCACTCTACCCTAGTTTTCATCTCCGAGTGGATGAACACCAACCAACTTAAACTTAATCTGGACAAGACGGAGTTAGTCCTGACTGGCCCCACCATTTCCCCTTGGTCTGCCGCCTTTTGGCCTCCCACCTTCGGTCTTAGGACCATAATATCCCTACTGACCCTTTATCTCTATTTTTATTATCCCTGCCAGATTCAAGAATAAAGGGAAACTGGGATCTGACAGTGGATTTTTAATCTTTATCCCCCTGGCCAAAAACATCTCATTAAGTGCTCCCTGAAAGATGATTGAGCCCACCCTGACTTTTAGGCGCCAGGGTGTCCCGATGATGAAGCATGACACCACTAGGGTGTGTGAGGGAATATAAAACAAACGGACGTGCCTCCTTTCCCACTCTATAGTGGTGGTATATTCATAGTTTCACATAGGGCATCCCACCTAATGTTAGCTCAGGGATTGTTCCAGGAAACTTAACCCACTTGACAGCGGTTAGGTAATCAGGGGAGTACAAATGCTTACTCCATATCTAGCACAAGGCAGGCAGAATGTGGAAACCGAAGGCAAGCTCTATCTAAAAAATGCATCATGTATTTTGCTGAGGGACAAAGACATTCTGCACATGGTGTATTAGTTCTGGAAGAATTTGTAAGTATTTATCTGCTTGGATCTTGTCTAAGATTTTATAGTCAGCACCAAGTATAGTCAAGTCAAGTCAAGTCAAGTCAGCAACATTTCTATAGCGCAGACATATCACTCCGAAGAGTCTCATGGCGCTTGCAGCGGCTGGAAGCAAAGAGAGAATGGCAGTACGGAATTATTGATCGAACAGCCAGATCTTAAGTCTGTTTTGAAAACACCCAAGAACGGGGATGGACCGCAAGTCGACCGGCAACTTGTTCCAGGAAAACGGAGCTAAGTATGAGAAAGATCTGCCACCCTGTCTAGTGGTAAAAATTCTAAAAGGAGTGAGTAAGGACTTGGCACTTGACCGCAATGCCCTCTGGGGCTTATACCAGTAAAGTTTTCTGGACCAATATTGCGGTTTGTTGCCATAAAGATATTTATGGGTGAGGCACAGGACCTTAAAGAGAATGCGCTTTTTCACTGGAAGCCAGTGCAGGGCTCTGAGACATGGGGCAGAGGAGGTTCGTGGGGGGAGATTAAGAATCATCTTGGCTGCAATATTTTGCAACACTGCTTCCTCTAGTGAAGCCAGCGTTTGAGTTATATTTTGGTCGGGCCTTATTAGATTGCGGGGGGAAGTGTTCCAGAAAAAGAGGCAAAGTTATCTTTTGCCAGGGTCTTCGCCATGAGAAATCAATTTTCAGAGACTTGTTTTCTCTGGACATATAAGGAAATTGAAATTTTAAAAGGCAGTGGTCGGTCCATAATAGCGGGACGGGAGGTGATACAACTATCTCGGACTGGTTTGTAAAAAGAAGGTCTAAAGTATGACCAGCCGCGTGAGTGGATTCATGCACCATTTGAGTGAGGCCAAGAATACTCATGGACGAGATCAATTTCCCAGTGTCAGGGTTGTCATCTACATCAATGTGGTAGTTAAAATCCCCAATCGCAAGAAAGTTATCTGCTGCCAAGACGTGCGGTGCTAGGAGTTCCAAGAGTCTTTCAGTGAAGTCCCCCTTGGGGCCAGGTGGACGATACACCAAAGCCCCCGTCCAAGTTCCATGTTGGCCAGCTTTGAGTTTAAAAATACAAATTTCAAGAAAGCTTTCAATAAGGACTTCTAGAACAGTTAGGTCCAGATCGTCCAGAATGGCTATTAATAGACCCCCCTCCTTTGTCTGAGTCCTATCTGCTCTCGTTATTCTATACTGAGGAGGAAACGCTACATGTATATCAGGCAAAGTGTGGTCATAAAGCCAAGTCTCCGTGATTAGACAAATGTCAGGGGCCTCTTGATCTATCAGGGCCCACAATTCAACAGAGTGCTTAGGAATGGAGCGAGCGTTCAGGTAGATGGCCTTGAGTTGATGATGTTTTCGTCCATCTACAGTACCTGATGGAGCCACCTTTACAGGCCTGATTATGTGGGGGATACTTGAGACTAACCCAGGGCTTACTATGTGACAGTCAGAGCAGCCCAGAGTGGGAGTATTGATTTCTAATAAATCCTCCCTCGAGTATTGTAGAGGAGTCATTTTATAACGTTCAAAAATCAATTTGGAGGGAGAAAGAAGGGCTTAGATCCACTCAGCTTCCTTATCTCAATATCAAAAAATCAGTTGTAGAGTGGATCACTGGTCCTGGAGAACCAGGGTATTGCATGGTTAGTACGTTGGTACTATTTAAGAAACCCTCATTCACGTTTAGTTAGGGATCGAGATTAGCGGTATATCTTGATTCTCCGCTAGATGTGGTATTCAACGTGATCGCATAATCATTGGGTTAATCCAATGCTTCCTCCACCCGGAGGGTTTTACCACTGGTAATCACAGTAGTGATCGTGAATCAAAAAAGTGAAGTGATTGTGATAAAGAAAAAAGGTGTTTAAAAATCTCGTAAAGCCAGTAGATTTCTTTATTGGTACTGGATTCGGGATAAGTTTAAAAAGAGTATTCTAGTTGTGCACGTATTTCGACTTATTATGGTCAAGTGCACTTGTTAAAAACTGTGTCCAAAAAAGGTCGACATGTTTCAGCCCTCGTCAGCCCCTAGGGGTCAAGCGGGCTTTCTTCAATCTGGTCTCCTCTTCACCAGGTCCTAGGAGGCAGAGTCAGCACTAGTCACAGACCGACGCCAAAGAGAGCGTGAAGCGACCCCCCCTAGAGTACCCGTTGTGGCCTGTAACGAAGGAGACCAGATTGTATGTGCATCCAAAAAGGAAAAAGTTCCCCGCACATCCACAAGGGTGCCCGCAGTTTGGGCTACTCTGTTTTTGCACCAGGTCCTGAAGAAAGCCCGCTTGACCCCTAGGGGCTGACGAGGGGCTGACTAGGGGCTGACTAGGGGCTGACGAGGGCTGAAACATGTCGACCTTTTTTGGACACATGGGTCAGTAAAAAAAGATTTCTGATTGCTATGAATATAAGTGAAAATTCTAGACCCATCTCATGGAGTCAGTGCTTGACCCCTATGAATGAGGCTCCCTAGTGCGTAACTGCTAGGGAGTAGTCTGGAAGCACCAGAAAACTTTGGTTTTCAAACCCAAGAGGATCAGTCTGCCTGACAATGTAAAGGAGAGAGTTGGGGTGAGGGAGTGACCCCAGCAGAGTGGGCTTGGGCTTCCTCCAGAGAGAAGAAAGGGGACAGGGCATGAGCGGGCAAGAAGGTCAATCCATTGCTCTAGGAACTCGATCATATGCAAGCCTTCCGCCCCTTCAGGAAAGCTCCCCACTGTTATCTTGTTACGCTGTCCTCATCCTTCTGCATATTCCACCCTGACCTCAAAGAAGTGCATCCAGGCTATGATGTCATTCAGCTGTGTTTTTTGTTGTGTAGAGCATTGCTGAAGTTCCAGCACAACCTACTCCACCTCTATCACTCTGCTAGTCAATTTTCTGTGATCATCCCGCACAAGACCATGGTCTATTACCAACACATCTATTCTTTATTCCCACAGAGGTACGGGAAGTTTACATTGCCTGTAGTATTGCATCAAGTTTGTCTTTCGGCAACAGTGAGCGTGGAGGCAACACCTGGCAATGATTGTCCATCACACCAGCTAATACTGTGTCAATGAATGGGACAGAGTCTTTGTGGCCTATGGTATCCTATTCTGAGTGATGTTCATATGTTGTCAGAAGGAAGGGTGCTCTTCAGGACCAGGCCCAAGACATGCAACAGACACAACGCAGGTCAATCATCCAGAAGCTCACCATTTGATCAGTTTATGCTGGGTCAGCCAGTTCAAACAATGCTGCTTCAGGTCCCCGAGGCAAGGTAGCACCTTTTTCCTGCAGATATCTCCCAATCTCAGAATGGAGCTTGAACAGCAGGAGTCACGGAGCAAGTCCAGCATTAACAGCCATATGGTAAGATGCCCCTCTCCCCTCATGGACCAGCCAGAAAAATCAGGGTAGGCTCTCAGCAAGTCAGTCAAGGAAAAATGGTGCTCGCAGGGCTCACGAAGACCAGGCGCAGCCAGCAAAGCCCAGTCAGGTTTTCAGCGACTCAGCCGAAGAAAGATGGTGTTCGCAGGGCTCGCCAAGCAAGTTCTCAGCAAGTCAGCCAAAGAAAAATGGTGCTCGCTGGGCTCGCCAAGACATAAGGGGCCGGTCACTCTGCCAAACACAAGTGGGGCTTCCTGTGGGAACTCGGAGCATCCTGCTGTGCTACCAGAGCAGGCCAGGACTGATAATATGGTCAAGTGGTGGCTGGATGGGTATGGCACTGTATCCTTTCCTGCATACCCTGGCAACCAGTTAGTTTGGAGTTGAAGAGGGAAACATCTCCCTCACAGTGATCTCCTGATGCTGCAGCAGGGATGCAGATTATTGGCAACTAGCCAAGCTCCAACACTCCAGAGTGAGTCAGAGGGGTGGAGAGGACAAGAGGGGATGGGCAATCCCCGTAGCTGGATGGATGCATGCTCCTTCCTGCTCATTGGGGCAATAAATTGTATAGATGGAAAGGCACCAGCATTGGGTGAGCCCAGTCTAGTAGACCCGGGTGCTCTTAGTGTCCCAGCAAGTGGTGTCTCCATCGCCCAGGTAGGGCTGAAGCATGGAGGGCAAGGCAACAATGGGCTCACTCATCAGGTGCAAACCACCAGCATGGGCTGTGATGGCCCAACAAGCTTTGGCGCTCCTTGCTCTTAAGGGGCCAGATACAGGTTAAATTTAAATGCCATGCCAGCACCTCAGCAGGTGAGGGCTTCTCCACCACAGCATGGTGAAAACGTGCAGGGCAGCAGCAGGCTCAACCACTGGATCAAAACACTAAGAAGGGTCCCGCAGCCAGTCTCAAGCCAATGAACTCCAGGGCTTAATACCTTTCCATGCGGCCAGCCAGCCGTGGCCCACAAGCACTGCTTAAAGAGCGCAATCCTATCTACCCTTCCCAGCAAAAGTCATTAAGAAAGCCATCAACACCAAACTCTCCGAGTTCATCAAAACGAACCACATCCTGGACCTCTCCCAATCGAGCTTCCGAAGCAACCACAGCACCGAGACCTCTCTCCTCACCGCTAGAGCCAACATCTACACCCTCCTCAACTGAAGTAGAATGGCTGCCCTCATCCTCCTAGCCACCTTCGACACTGTCACCCAACATACCTTCTACACAAGACTCCACGACACCGGCATCTATAACAAAGCTCTAGAATGGATCTGCTCCTTCCTCTCCAACCAAACACAGAGATTCAGACTTCCACCATTCAAGTCAGAACCCACAGAGATCAGCTGCAGAGTGCCTCATGGCTCCTCCCTGAGCCCCACCCTCTTCAACATCTACATGGCCCTCTTGCAGCCATTGCCAGAAGCCACAGATTTAGAATAGTCTCCTACGCCGACGAGGTGGAAAGAGCCACCACTGGCACTTGCGAGGGCAGTTGTACACAGTGGAGACCTGCCAGTGATGGGTGACTTCAAATGGAGGAACAGAGAGGATAAACAGGGGAGTTGGCGTCCTTTGGTCTGGAGCGCTCCTACTTAACATCTGCCTTCTTAGATGGCTAAGTCCTGCTCAGTTTCTTTTCCAATCTCATAAGAAGAGCTAGAGAGCAGGACTTAGCCATCTAAGTTAGCTATCTAAGTAGGCAGATGCCAATTTCAGAATTGGTATTTCTTAGGGGCATGTAAAGGGTGTCTCTTACAAATATCAATTCTTTAACGCATGTATTAATGTTTTGTGACCAAAATCTGATTGTAAAACATTATTATATGTCCGTTCCTGTGCGACCCCGGATCTAGTTGGGCGTGGTTTGCAGCAGAGAGCACATGGACGTGCGGACGGAGATCGGGTGGCAGCAGCAGAGAGTGGGCTAGTAGGTTGAGATTATTCCTGGCCAGGCCAGTTAGTGAGGCTGAGGCTCCCATCTTCCACATGCCACAAGTACGCACACCCTCACCATGGGTCGCCCCACCCCCCCCGGAGCAGCAAGGATGGGGGGAAAGAAGGAGTAAGGAGAAGGGGGTGGCAGAGTGGTTCTGTCATGGCAGGATTGGCAGCTGTGCGAGGAGGAGGAAGTGGCAAAGGGCAGCGATACCCTTAATTGTGGCACTTAAACGGCCAGCAGTAGGCCGGTGTGATGTGCACCGCAGGGTCACACACCCTCTATTGCAACAGCACCCAAACAAAGGGGCTCATTATGATGGCGAAAGGACTGCCACTGCCGGTGGCGGTCCTTCCACCATCATACAGAAAATTCCCACCGCCAAATTAGGATGGCGGTGGGAATCACAACGGTTCCACGGCAGACGGAAAGTCCGTCTGCCATGGTTCCGCAAGATGGTCCTTTTCCAGCCGCCTTGCCGAACCCAGAACCAGGGCAACATTGCAGAAGTGCTGTGCAGGCACCGTCGTAGGGATTACGGTATCCCTTTCCGCCTGTCTTTTTGCGGCAGATATGATGCCACAAAAAGAAAGGCAGAGTCTGGCCTTGGGGGCCCGTTGCGGGCCCCCTCTGTGTGGGGGGTGCACAGGGTACCCCCTGCAGTTCCAAGCACAAAGTGGTAAGCCCCGCATGGTGCCTGCCACATGGAGCAGGGAAATGCGGTGCATGCACCTTTATCATTGCGGACGGTGCTGCAGCCAGCAGCACCGCCCGCAATGATAAAGGCCCAGGATGCACTCGCCATTATGGCGGGTGCATCCTAAAAGCCATGGTGGGACTGCCACATGTTGGGCGGGTTGTCCAAAACGCCACTATGGTGGTGGGCAGACAAGTCTGCCAGCCCTGACAATGAGCACCAAAGTGTGGATTTCTGTACTCTCTGCAGCACAGGCAGCCAGCCCACAAGCACCCTAATGAGCCATCAGTGTTTGTGCCAGCACCCTGGTGAGTCCCGTGCCAGGGACAAACAAGAGGCAGGATCTGAGGGGATAACGGTGGTAGAGACTGAACCTGAAGAAGCTAGGGCGGTGAGCCCTTCTGTGAGTCACCCTGTCCACCACCTACCTGTTGCACCTACCTGTCACTCACAGTGAAGCAAAGAGACAATGGGAATCCTATTAGTGGTGCAACAAGTATAAAAAGCATTAGCATCAGCATTAGTGAAAGTGGCTGTGAGAGTCTGAGGCTGAGGCTGGAAATGAGGTGGCCAAGCCAAGGACTCGGTGCAGTCTGAAGCCCTGCCCACCATGGGTCACCTGAACCACCTGCAATCTATCCACCTTGCCACAGAGTGGCAATTGCAGCATACCCATGCAATAAAGAAAAACATTCTGTACTGCTGAAACTCTAGTCAATTAAAGAAATTACCCTGCAAGTAAAAAAAAAAAAATGATGTGCTTACAAGATCATGCACATTTTTGTAATGGTCTTTGGGCGGCCCAGACTCACTATGGTCCCACTCACTACTAGGTGTATACTCTGGCATTTACTCTCATGTTCTACTACTCACAATATGGTGCCCGCCCAGTGCGCTCTTTGCTAGATGGTTTAGCGTCTTGCCAGTTTATTCTCTTCCTCACCTGCGCCACCTTGAAGATATGCACGGGGCTTCTTTTTTAAAACTGTCAACTGCCAGCCAGTTCACTACCAAACCTGCAGAACAAGGGGTAGGTCTACTGCTAGATGCACTCACCATTCACTGTGTATATTTCCTTTACTTCCTGCAGGAATGGTCACTGTGTGTATTTCCTTTACTTCCTGCAGGACTGGCTCCATTTTTACCAGTTCCTTGATTTTCTCCGTCTCTGCAGTGTAATTTTCACAGCTTTTCTCCTCTGCTTTGTCCTTTATTAGGGCTGTTGGCATGCAAGTGAGCATTTCGTTCTACCACTACGGTTGGGACACTTTCTCCCCACCTACTTGGTAAGTCCTTACGATAGAGACCGAGGCATTTGCCTCCATTTTCTGTCCGCTCTATCTCAGATCTTATGCTGTGCACTACGTGTTTGTCTTGCCTGTATGTGGTTTCTCATAACATTGGTGAACATCCCACATCTACTTTGTCAGGGTGGTGACATCTACTTGCATGCTCCTGTTCGTAATGCACAGCATAATACTACAATACTTGTTGTCCCATTTTATGATTATCTCTTGTATTTTCGTAGGTCTTTTTAGGTCGAGCATTCAAGACCTCTTGTAGATACTTTAGTATATACTTATATGTGTATGTACTTTGTGGGCTCTGGAGAGCAGCCCTAGGACTTGTCTGCTTCCGCTTAAGGACTTTTATTTTACGTTCAACTGCCTCTGTTTAACTGTCTTGATAGAAAACGACCAGCAGAGGTCAGTAAAATACCAGAATCACTTTAGCATTATTTAGATTCCAGTCTATAGAAATTGTCTTCAACGAGCACCCATAGACAATAATATTTTTTTCAAATCTTGCGTTTTCAGTGTTATGACCACTGAAAGCCCTGATTTTATATTAAAAACGGAACTTTGGACAATACCATTTCCAGCTGAAAGGCATTATTTCTCTCCGTGTAGTCCCATACCTGTTGTGTCATGCAGTTTGGTGCTTACTTTCCCTCCATGTTAAAGAACAGTAGATGTTTCAGCACCCAGGCTAATGTGCTGTATAGTTAAATACATATAAGGTCCCAAAGGCGAGACCGATTGCATTGCAAATGCTTGTTTTCCTGAAGGTATACTATACACTAGTGTGAATTATTAAGGGTACGGTACTACTCACATGTTCTTGCTTCCGAACCCCACACAGGTATATTAGGACACCAGTCCTGAGGAATTGCCCTGATCTTTTTGACAGTAATAAGGTATGAAACATGTTGACCTTCTTTTGAAACATCACTTTGCGCTCGATTGGACCATCACATCCACTTTTAGCCAGTCTATATGTTTTTAACCACAACAAAATAACCCAGTTATTAAATAGCACTTCTGGTTATCTTAGTTATTTTTACTTTACTTTTTGAAGCAACCCCGCATGGACTGGCAGTAGGACTATCACTGAGGGAAGCACAAATGCACTTGACTTAAACTGGGATTCTTAAAGACTACTTCTCTGTGAAAGCACTTTCTTTTGTTACCCATCACATACTAAGGTAGGCAGACCCTTTGTGTGGCAGACATTGGAGCCAATACCCTTGACGGTAGAACAAATGCACCTGCTCTTTACAAATAGAGTTTTTTAATTGCCTTTTAGAATCAAATGGCTTTGAAACTAGCAAGTCGTCTTCCATACTGATATTGTTAAAATATCCAAGAGTCCTTCCTTATTGACACTTTGATGGGCTGAGCTATCTTTATTGGCAACACAAAGAAACCCAGGGAAGTTGGTCCAGGGGATTAAATATCTATGCATTTGTACATTATGTTCACAATTTCAGTAGTTTCTAACTCACCTATTTCTACACATAACATGTATTGAGTACTTTAGAGGGCAGAATATAGGCTAGCCTATCGCTCAGCTGGAGACTTTTATTAAGAAATCTTGCGACTCGATAACCTGGCTATATGGCCACTCACAACTGCAACTTCCGAAATCACTGGACATAGCGACCTAACTGTACTTTTATCTCACATGATGGTAAGAGCAATGTGCACATCTTACTGTAATTATTATGTTTTAATCTGTACTTCCAATTGTTATGGCCGTCATGGCTGAAAAAAATAAAGATTTGATTTTATTTAATTTGATTACTCACAATGATGTAGAGGATCCAGTGCCATCTCATAGTATCAATGTATGATAGCCTTCCTAGACTTAAGAGAGAAACTTTGTAGTTCACCCACTATAGGAATGTCTAATTACGATCAAGAATTTTGGCTTTACTTTCACAAAAGAGAAGGGTGTTTTTACTCAAAATAATGGTGAGGTATAGCTGCCTGTTGCTTACCTCTCTGCTACATTAGATCTGGTGGCTGCAGGTCCTTCTGGTAGTCTGAAGACTTTAGGAGCCATTTGCCTGGCCACTAAACAGAGCAAAGGAATTGGTATGGGCCATACACTTATTGTCTTATTCCCTCAATCAGTTGAGATTATGCTAACTCGTACAGGTACTCGACATCAGACAAGTAGCTGCCTTACAAAGTATGAACAAACAATAATGAAAGATGAGAATATTTCAAAGAGGTGCAATACCCTGAAATTGAAATGCTGCTAGTGATTCCAAACAATGGCGAAGATTATGATGAAGACCCAAATAATGATTGTATCAAGGGAACAGAGTTGTATACCAAACCAAGATCAGACATTGAAGGTATTCCTCTTCGAAATGGCTGATCTTACTTTGTTTGTAGATGGTTCCTTTTTGAGAAAGTATCAAGGAATACTGAGAGCAGCATATGCAGTTTGTTCTATTTTTGAAATGTTGACGTATCATACTTTTCGATAGTAATTTCAGCACAAGTATCAGAACTGATTGCCCTAACAAGAGCCTGTTGTGTAGCCAATGAAATGAGTGTGATCATTTCTACAGACAGCCAATATACATTTGGAGTGGTACATCACGTTGGACAATTATGGTCACAAAAATACTTCATGACTTCCTCTGGTAAGCAATGGAGGAGACATTCTAAACCTGCTAGAAGCCATGCAGCAAACTAAAGAGATATTGGATGTTAAGTGCATTGCTTACATGGCTGGTGATGATATGCTCATCATGGACAATCACTATGCTGATCAATTTGTAAAATACTGCACTTTTGAAACTGTAACTATTAATTCAAATGGCTAAGAATCAGAACAATGTGAAACTGATATAAATCCTAATGCAGATAATGTGCCTTGTTTTTTGTTGAACCTAATAAAGGCACCATTAAGTGAACTCAGAGTTTTAAAGAAGGAGGTAGCAAAGGGTGAAAAGAAAAGGTGGGAAACAGCAGGTTATAAAAGGGATAGTAACAATATTTTGGTAACTACAGATCATCAGTCTGTACTTCCAGATTCAATGCTGCAGGGCATGGGAAGGTTCCTACACAGACAATATGGGCAGGATCTTAAAAAAAATACTAGCACAAGACAAAGATAAAATGTGTAGCACAATATTTTTGTCAAAGATACATTACTTGTCAGAGGATTAACCAAGGAAAACGCATATGTCTTACAATGAGTCACATAGACAAATGAGAAGGACCAGGTACTAGATTTTAAGCAGACTTTATAGAGAGGCCTGTCTATAATGGGTTTACATATATGACATAATTGTTTCCTTGTTTTCATATTGGGTTGAGGCCTACCAAGCCAGGAAATGCAACAGTATGACTGAAGCCAAACTCCTGTTGAGGGAATTAGTACTGATGTTTGACATGCCTACTTTTATTAAGATAGATCGAGGAACTCACTTTAAAAATGCAGTCCTAAAACAATTTACTACAGCCTTACAAATTGAGTAGAAGTTCTATTGCATTTACCAATCTGAAGCATCAGGTGTAGCTGAGAAGATAAATGGCACCATTAGGTCCAAGCTTGCAAATGTGTGTGCCTCAACAATTTTAACCTGGCCAGATTCTCTTCCTCTTGTTTTCATGAGCATTAGAAGCGGTCCAAACAAAAAGACTGGTATTTCTCTCAATGAAATCCTCATGGTCAGGGCTATGCGGATCTCATAAATTCCTTCAGCAGCACTTATACCAATAAGTGAATACATTAGTTTGGATTACTGTAAAGGTCTGGCTGATGTAGTGAAATCTGCATCTCATCAGATCATTATGGCAACAAGTAAAAAAATATTAGCCATGTTCCACACACAGCAACCCAGAGACTCGGTCCCGGTAAAGAAACATGTCCTCAAGAACTGCTTCAAGCCACGGTGAAAGGGGTCACATCAGGTTATACTTGTGACTAAAAGTGCTACAAAGTGTGCTTGTATCCTAAAGTGGATCTATGCAGCTCACAAGAAGAGAGTGAAGACTGCATATAAAGAAGTGGTGACAACAACCGTTGATTCACAGTGTCAACCTTGAGTTCGCTACATAGATCCAGAGAGGGGAGAAGAATATCCTGGTGAAGGTCCAAGTCATCTGATTACAGGTCAACAAATTGAAAATCAAAAAGAACCATTGTTGCAAACTCATGAGCAACATGAAGAAATAGAGATTGGTATTCTGCTTCGTAAAAAAGATGAATATATAAGTTTCAAGAACCTCCAAAAGTTAGTGGTTTTCAATGAGCTAATTTGCTGATCTCGATCAAAGCACAGGTCTAGCGTGAGTGGAGAAGGTTCAGCACTAATCTTTTTAATATTGGTGGGACATACCAGTGCATGGAAAGGGGTGGACTGGTATTTAGCAATCCATGCGTGAGCATCATATCACATTATGCACATAACATAATGTATATCAGTAGGCCCCTAAAAGGTTATACCCTAAGAGAAAGTTAGTATGATACTATATCGTACAATACAGGATTTTGTGTATCATGTATGAATGACGAAATATTGTGCTGCCTCTTTGGTGTGGAGCAAATAAAGACGTCCCTCCCAGGGGCTGAACACAACTCCACAAAAGGTTTCTATAACTGCAGCAGAAACACTGCTTTATAAGCCAGCAAGATCTGCCTACCTTCACAGCCTTTAGCCTGAGATTGTAACATCTCCACAACCTTTACTTTTTTTACCATATCTGTTCACAGGCATACAATATAAGTGTGAATTTTCTTGGGAAAAACATTATTGAAAGGTGAAAACAAACTGAAATGCAGAAGGGAAGAAATGTGTTATATATATTTTGAAAAATGCTGGGCCATGTGGAATTCAACATCCAGTTTTGCATTGATTAGAACCTCACTTTGGAACCAGCTTTTAGATGGTCAGGTTAGCCTACAACATAACGAAAACATCGGAACATTTCATGATTGATCATTTGCAAACAGTATTGTTTTAACCATTTTAAAAAAATCAGATCTACTATGCATTTATGACACCATTTTACAAAAAGTTCATTATCTTCCTGTGAAAGACCACGGGCCCACTTTTTCTCACGTAATGGGCCTCTATATAGTGGTATGCTCACAAACTCTTTTCCTCCTATATGTTAATGACATGGTTGAGTTCCTGCACAAATCCAAACATGATTCCCCGAAACTGGGTGGGAACCATGTTTGTGCATTAACATTTGCTGATGACACAATCTTGCTGTCGCAAACGCCAAAGAGCTTGCAAAACCTTTCAAATACACTTGATGAATATTGCAAATTAAAAGGCCTGGAAATAAATCCAGTAAAAACTAAATATATGTCCATAAGGCCCCATAAGTGTTTTAAGAACGATATAAAGCTGGATGGAGCGATTTTAGAGCGTGTCCCTAATTTCGTTTATCTTGGGGTAAACATTGACTCTAAATTATCATGGAACCCACAGATAACGAAATCGAGATCAATCTTAATGCAAAACTCAGCACCAGTCATAAAGAAACTTCTTGCAACTACGATAAAGGCTATCACCCCAGCCCTAGAAGTTTACAAGTCCAGGGACCAAACTGCTGCCCTATACAGCTCAGAGCTATGGGGGGGGGGGATCTCTCTCGAATCTAACTGTGGGGGAAAACAAGGTATTGAGAAGGCTAATTGCTCTTCCACAAAACACACCTGTGATCCCTTTAATGCTTGATTTGGGCATAAAACGAATTGGACAAAGGGCTGTTTGGATGACTTTGTCATATTGGATAAGAATATGGACCACCGAGGAATTACATACTTATAGACAAGCATAGAGTGAACTATTGGCTCTTGACACTCACGTCACCTTCCCGTGGTTGGCCCATATCCGTTAATGGCTTTTGGATCTGGGCTTGAGCAGGTTCTGGGAACAGCCGAGTATGCTGACCCCTGACTCAAAGCGGGAAATCAAGACCATATACTGGAATTTTATTAGGCACAGCGTCACTTTAAACAGTAGATCTGGTACACTCACAACCCAATTTCTGATGTTTAAAATAACCCCCTGTTTCGAACAATTTTTAGATGAGATTGAACTCCTACTTGCTAAGGTACTGTATCTGAAATTTAGGTATGGTACTCTCCAGACAAAGTATTTTACATCCAAGTGGGGAACAACTCAGGAAGGGGGAAATGACTGTAAGTGCACCCAGTGTCATTCAGGAAGTAAAGAGGACATTGCACATGTCTTATTTTTCTGCCCTGTATATGGAAATCCCAGAAACAAATGGATAAAACCACCGGGAGGAAATTGCATATTAGGAAATATACTGAAATGTTGCGTATTATAAAAACTGACAGTTCCAAGCTCATCGTATTTGGTATTAGTAGATTTCTATTGGCTGTTAATTTTATAAGGATGAAGAAAGGGCTACAATTTTAACTTTATGAAGTTTAACAATATGTTTTACTTTTATGAGAGCCATATGAAGCTTAAATGCTGATTTTGACTATAGTCAATGATAGCATACACTTACAGTGGAGATCAAAATGTTTGTACTATGTCATGTTAAAGACACAATACTTTGCACTCTGCACTCTGCACTTTATGGAACCAATCATATTGTTGCTAACTGTAAAACCCAGCCCTTACGCACTGTTGTGTAATGCACTTGTTAAAGTATCCTTGATGATATAGTATTTTGCACTTTGCACTTTATGGAATCAATCATATTGCTGCTAATGTAAAAGTTAGATCTTATGTACTGTATTGCAACCAACTAACATGAGGATCTATGTACTGTATACATATATATATATATTTTTCTTTTTTCCTTTTTTTTCTTTAATTATGTTTTTGTATTTATTGATGCTTTTATGATTCTGTGAATCCAATAAAGATGCTTGCCGATATGCTCACAAATGTTGTATGACTAGCTCCCACGCCTGTGCTACACGTCCACACTAACAGCTTGGATGACTCTCAGAAGCAATTGGACACTAAGATTTGCTCTTCTACTAAGAAGACAATCAAAGGTCCTTCCTTCAGATTTGGTGCAATTGACAAGCTGTGTTTGTAAAGGCAACATTTCTGCTTTTGTCTTTCCCCTCTCAGAAAAAAAAATGTACATCAAAGCACTGCTGTGATATGATTGAGCCTCAAGCTGAGTCGCTGTACATGCTGCTCGATGTAGAAGCTATTTCAGCAAATGATTTTTATGTTTGATGTTTTGGATACAGGGAATCGTGAAATGCATTTAATAAACAGTTTCAATGCGCTTTCACAAAGTACTCAAGTCAGCATACGGCTTTTGAATGATTTCTTTTCAATTTGTGCTGTGCTTTTACGAGGCGCGTAATGCCAGTCTAAGACTTGAGCACCCCACTTTTGGCTGCTGATTCTTAAAGCAATTTTAAAGACCTTCACTTCAACGTGTACTAAGCTTGCACCCAATGTTCGGGTAGGCACGGTTTTATGTGTGGTGTTAGTTCGGCAGATTAAGCATTAGATTGTATGTTGAATCTCAAAGGCAGAGTTTTCAGTGTTTCAACAATGAAGACTATCTCGAAATAAAAAAATAAAAGATGCGAATAATAATCACGAGAGCAGCAAATTAATGTTGTTTTTTAAAAAGTATTTGCAGTATTAATTGTAACCCAAGCACTGCTCAGAATTTCCTCTATTGCCCATGTGGTTAGGTCCATACTCCTTTAAAAAATACCACAAATTAATAAAAACTACATTAGAGATTTGCACAACTCGTCCTTTTACAAGGTTACCTATTAATTTAATATGGAAATTGACTGAAAGACAGGAACAAATTATTCACATATTTGCAAATGATTTATGTTCTGTAAGTTTGTAACGGATTGTTTGAATACTTTGGTTCTAATGGATAACTACAAGCATTGTGCTAAATCGAAAAAAAGACCTCCAGACGCTGAAATCAGAAAGCTATGTGAAGTCAGTCCATCTTGAAACGGTCAGAGGCTCCTGTTATGGGTTAATGTCGCTGTTATGTTCAGTCCTTTGTACATATTACTTTTAGAATGTTACATGTAAAAATGCTGGGGAAGCTTCTTGGCTGTGTGTGGGTTCTAGCCCAGGCAGTAGACCTCACACACAATTATTTCCTTGCATCCGCCTTTGTGAATTCTCGTGTGGTGAGGGAAAAGTCAGTGAATCACCCCAGTGTTCAGCCACCTCAGACTTGGTACAGAATTGACATTTAAACCGTAGAGTTCATCATGCCCTGACCGGCAGTCAACACACTTTGATGATCATCTTGGACTAGCATGATTAGCCATTTTATAATATTATTCAACTATAACTGAGAAACACCTACCAAAAACTTGAAGATATGATTTGACATACCTTCTTCGGAGCTGTGTTACTCATTGTTGCATAGACAAACAGGTAAATTTGACATTTTGTTTGGGAGCTAAGAGATATTTCAGTCACTGATATTGAGGACTATACTTGTGCTATTACTAAGACGACAGGTAAGGGAGCAACATGTCTTAACCCCTGCTTTCCTGTCTGAGAGAGGAGACACAATTATTCCATGGAAATGACAGACAAAATTTTTTGATTCTGACCTTGTGGCTATTGAGGGGGGGCAACGTTTCTGTAGACAGGAAGCAAGCAATACTACTGCATTATGTAGGAACTGAAGGTTGCATCATTTACCAAAGTATTGATGAAATACCTATTAGAAATGGAGATGGAGAACCAATGTCTATGATATATCTGTGAAAATACTCAAACAGTACATTTGACCTCAAATAAATGTCATTCTAGAACATCACTAATTCATCTCTGGGACACAAGAGCCAACTGGAAAAGTTGGCAACTATATTGCTTCTCTTAACCTCTTTCATGTACTTGTGAATTTGGTGAATTAACTGATTTACTTGATAAAGAGTCTAGCTAGTACAATAAACCAATAGTAATGGAGTGCAAGAGAAATGCTGCCACAGAATCCCTTGCTTAAGGAAACTATAGTAAGTGCAGAGGGAATAAAAAACATGCCTGGATTGGTGAAGGAGATACAAAACCGACATACTCAACCAGAAAGTCATGTTAGCGTACCGGGTAGCATGCATGTAGTTTCTGGGAACCAGGTAAACAAATAGTGGTTTAAGAACAAACCTGCAGGTTTTCAGAATCTTAATACCAAATGCTATAAGTGTGGTAGTGCCAGACACATCCAACATGCCTAATTGCTTTGCAAGGAATTCTCCTTGGTGTAAGATTGGTCCCAAAGGACATTGTGCTCGGATTTGTAACTAAGAAAGTGTAAGAACAGTGGAGAATGTGTCAGAGGCCGTAAAGCAAGTAATTCTCAATGTAACGGACAATGTTAATTTGGTGTATCTTGAAACTTTAATTATGCCTGAATGTACGATCAAGATGGTAGAAATACATTTGTGATCCTGGATGACTCAGGATCTCCCTACACCATGGATTGTAACAAGATTTGGGATGAAGATTTTATGAATGAACATATTGACCTAAATCCAGTTAGGTTATGAAGGGGCACAAATTGATGTTCTTGGGTATGTTTTCATGAGGATTTGTTTCAAGGAGAGAGGGACTTTAGGGAAAATATACATTGCTAAAAGATGTGGCAACCTCTTGGGGTGACATCATCAGAATGACATGAGAATTACCCTTGATCCTAGAGTCCAGAAGCAAGTAATGTTGATTGTTAACAGGTGACTGAGAAAGTTTTTACAAAGTATTTCCTAGTATATATAAAGAACAATTGGGATTGCTTGAGAACTTTGAGCACACATTTGTTATCAAGAATGGGGCTAAACCATGTGTCCATAAGATACGTAAAGTTCCTAACTTAATGGTTAATCCACTTATAGATAAATTGAACACATTTCTTGACCTGAAAGTTTTGAGTCTTCAGAGTGGTTGACGCCTGTGGTTCTGGCACGAAAGATGGTGGAAGATCTGTTAGAATGTCTATTGATCTTCAGGATCTAAATAACTGTATCTGGGTGGATTGGAAACCCCCTGCCGGATATTTCAGAAACAATTATGATGCTTTGTGGCACCAACCTCTTCAAAGTGAAGAGTTTGTCATCAGCATCTCACCAGATTATGCTACGTGAAGATTCAAAACACTTAACATCTATTGTGACACATCTAGGAGCCTACAGATTTATGAGAATGCCTTTTGGCCTGGCTTCGGCAGCTGCTTGCTCCAAGGGGGTTATGAAAATTGTTTTGGACGGTATCCAATGTGTTTTATTTTTTCAGGACAATATCCTTGTCCACAGCAATGATGGGTAGGGAGCATAATGAGATGCTGAGACAAGTGTTTGGAAAGTTGTCTGATTGTGGTTTGACTGTGAAAAAGGAGAAGCGTTATTTTGAAGTTACATTAGTGACATACTTGGGTCACATGATTTCTGGTGAAGGTTTGAAGCTCACATTTGAGTTAGCTGCCAGTATAAAAAAGTCCCTGTGTACAGTTAAATAAAGAAAAAGTTAGGTCTTTTGTGGACCTAGCTGAGTATTATTCAAAATGTGTCAGGGGATTTGCAACTGTTTTTAAGCTGATTAAGTTGCTGTCAAACAAGGGATATCCATTCTATTGGCTGGAAGAGTGTGATGTTATGTTTCAAAGGATTAAATATAACATTGGGAAAATGCCTACTGTGGGAATTACTGATGTAAAGAGAAAAGCCATCTTGACTTGAGATGCAAGTTTGGAGGGTCCAGCTCTAGTAGTGGATGAGGAAAAGAAAGTTGTGGTGTTTGCTTCTCATGCTCTTAAAGATGCAGAAGGATACTACTGATTCATTGAAAGTGAAGGTTTGGCAGTGGTATGGGCTATATCTAATTTCAAATGTTATCTTTGGGGCCTGCTCTTCTTTGTCAGGACTGATCATCATTGTTTGGTTCAGATTTTCTCCTGCAAGGGCAATGATTTTTTGATTCCCAGATTGAGAAGATAGAATAAGGATTTAGATTATTATTACTTCCAATACAATATATACCTCCTCTTAAAATCAGGACAGCAAATTGCCTTTCCTGTCTGCCGGTAGAGTGTGTCTAGTCATGTAGTTTGTTAGTTGAGGGAAAGTGCTATGACTGAAGAGTGATAGGAAAAGGGTAAAAGAAAGGATGCCATTCTCAAAGTGATTAGAGGATATATGATGTACAGGTTGGCCAAATACAAAGGTATGGATTCTCAAGGGAAAGTCGTGTGGAATGTGAGGGATGAACTAACAATCTGTTGTGATGTTTATGAGGGGAGAAGGATACTCCCTCCAAAAGGAGGAATGCTGAAAGTGGTAAACTTGCCACATGAGGGACATCTTGAAAATAAACTCACTAAAGAAAGAGTGAAGAAAAGGAATTGATAGCCTGGTGTCAACCGCCTGGTTGAAGAAGTAGGCATGAAATGTTCTATTTGTGCCTCTAATGACAAGCCATGCATCACCTATCATGGTCCTTTATCACCTGAGGCTTTTCCAGAAGAGGTCTGGATGACGTTAGTGCTTGACATCATCGGTTGATTTAAATTGTTATTACATTCTGAAGGATATGTGTTACTTACAGTAGATTATGACTCTAATTCGGTTTTCACTAGGTGTATCAGTGTAGTTAATATCAGAATTGTGCTAGATTTTATTGAAGATGAGTTTGATAAGGAAGATGTGCTAAAGTATTTGGCAATAGATAATGGGGCACAAATTGTTTCAGTATGGCATGAGAGGTACCAACAGAAGTACACAGAAAGATATGATTTGAAACATTCTTACAGGTGTTAAAAATCGAATGCGGGTGATCTTGGTTGAGTAAACAGGTGTCACTTGGTACAAGGGCCTATTTAACATTGTGTCAATTAAGAAAAGTCTGGTGATGGTGGATTCAGGCACTACTTGGATCATATACAGGTTAATGAAGTGTGTTGACACAAGAGGAGAGTGTTGGGAAGCTCCTTGGCTATGTGTACATTATAGCCTAAAAGCTAATCTCTGGAACCAAGCCTAGCACAGATGCATGTAGCTGTTGGTGGTGATGCAGTTTCTACAATAAACCTCTTGCAATTCTCCAGTTGTTAATGTGTGATGTTTACCATAACAGTTCTCCTATTTCTTCCAGGATGGACATGGGAATGGTGTGTGATATGGTAAAGGGCTTTCTCTAATGAGAAAAATGTTTTCACCCAAAGAAAAAAAGTCAATTTGCACAGCATTCGACCTATCAGCCTTAGGGTGGTCTTCCCCCAAACATTTTGCCTCTCCATCTCCATTTTGCTGTACTTATTTTTGTTGGCCTTAGGACTCTGTGCACTTACCATTGCAAACCAGTGCTAAAATGCTTATACTCACTCCCCTAAAACATGGTTCAATTGGCGTATACCTAATTGGCATATTTAATTTACTTATACGTCTCTAGTAGAGTGGTATACCATATACCCAGGGCCTGTAAATTAAATGCTACCAATGGACCTGCAACATGTTCCAAGCCTAGCACTGCAGCCTGAATGCAGTTTTTAAAGTACCATATCGACCTGGCGATAAAATCCCCTTTAAAAGCTTTAAACTCGCATTTTATTACATATATTTCACCCCTATGGTAGGCCCTAGGTAGTCCAATGGGCAGGGCGCCTTGTAATTGAAAGATTGGACATGTACTTTTTAGTTTGTCGTGGTATTGAAAAACTCCTAAGTTTGTTTTCCACTACTGCGAGGCCTATCTCTCCCACAGGACAACATTGTGGATTCCTTATTACATATAATAATCTGTAATGTCCAATTGGGAGCAGGTAGCTATATTATGTTTGCTGTCTTTGGAATTGTAACGAAAAACCCTATTTAATCGTGAAGTCTGTTTTTTAATCACATTTTTGAAAATTACACTTTCAGAAAGGTGGCATTTTTCTGCCCTTAGACCTTTTGTGGCTGCAGCCTGTCTGGGGTCCCTTGACTGGGTGTAACTGACAGTTAGAATTTGTGAATTCCTTGCAGAGAGTCACACAATAGAGGGATTAGATGAGCCTGGATATAGCATCCAGTGATGGGGGCAGAGTTGAGCACAGCCCCACTTGCAACTGAATATGGAGTGCTCTGCCTTCACACACAGGACCTATAACTGCAACATTATCACTGCAGCTAGCTTGGAGCCAGAGCAGGGGAGTCAGAATTTTCCATACACTTCAAAGCCACTCTCTAGAAGCCTTTCCCACATCCCCGAAGGAGGCCACCAGGGTATAAAATAGGGACTCAGACACAATCTATTCAGTAAACTTCTGGACATGTAGATAATCTACCAGGAAGAAGGACTGCTGTGTTGCTGAAAAGACTGCCACTCTGCTGGGCTGCTGACCTGCTGCTGCCTTGCTGAACTGTGTACTGGCCTGGGGAAGGAGGGGAAGGTGCTCTTACCTGAGGAAGGAGGATCTGAGCCTCAAGGACACTAAAGGCTCCCTTCATCTTGGAGCGACACCTGAACCCAGCCTGAGTGAATCCTGACCCTTCAAGTGGTGCCCCACCAGTCATGGGCCCTTTGAAGTAGTGCTGAAGGTGACCAGATAGTCAACATATGAAATTGAGACATAGACATGTTTTGGCTGAAAACTTCTGCGATAACCAGGAGAAGACCGGGGCCAACCTGCTTGCCAATCCGCCTGAGGTGTAACTCCGGTCGTATAGACTTCCCCCTCTACGTTGCTCTCTGCAGCAGCAAATCCTGTTCAGCGGTATCTGGCCTCGTGTAATTGTCTTGGCTAGAGTCCTCTACCTCGGAGATTTTTGACTTTCATTTCCAGACTAAGTCTGAACATAGAAATCTTCACTGCAGCTTAAACTTAAGTCTATCCAATGACGACATTCCCTCCTCAGAAGCCTTGCCTCGCTGAACTTTACCTTTTCAGAAAAAAAATTCTCCAAATTTCTTCTAAGTTCGAAGATAAGCGCTAACCAGGCTCAATCCACTTTTTAGTTCTGAACCACGCTCCATTGAGGGGAGCTATATTTTTAGACTTTGATCAGGTATCATGCAAATAGGTTTCCACAGATGGCACTTTGATCATTTTGGTGCTAGTTTTTACTAAGAACTTTAAAAATTCATGACTCTGGTTCTACTGATTAAATGTTTGTCATTTTGGAGTCAAATAATCTATAAAAATGTACTCTATTTTCTAAAATTGGTGTGGGATTTTTCTTGTGTTTTACTGTTTGTGTACTACATAAATACTTTACATATTGGCTCGAAGTTAGGCCTGACTTCTTTTTTTGCCAAGCTAACTAGGGTTAGACTTTTTGTGGTTCCACCTGCAAAGGATTGTGACTGTTGTTTGACCAGGGCTCACACCCCAGTCAACCAATAACCCAATTTCTAACTCACAGGAGACAGAGCTCATCAGGAGCCATCATTGCTAACTCACACAACACTACATCTCCCCCTCTGTTAAATAACAAATTGCAATTTTATTACAAATTTATACAATCATAGCTCTTTAATGAGTCTTTGGGGTACTCTGATCACACGTCCTGACTGTGTCTTCGGAAACTAGGGATAGGCAGTAGAAGTGTCCATGATCTACATTGCTGATGTGGGAACAACAGTATTCAGGGGTTTTCAATTGCCCTTTCAGACAGAGGCGTCTCATGTAATGGACTTCCCAGGACATTCGGCAGTCACCATGGGTCCTTTGCTGAACATAACATGAAATGGCTCAGCATAAAAGGGAGTATCAGAATTTTGTTTTCTAGACTGACGAACAAGCACTCTACTTCCTCCATTAAAAGTAACATATTTGGCATGTCGCCACTTGTTGGCAAAGGCCTTCATTTTCCTTTTGCGATCCAAGTCACCTATAGGCTCTCCTGAATGTCAAGTTTGCAGGGCTTTTTCCTGTGGTCCAGTGAGGGGTCGAACGGTAAGCTCCAACTTTTTGTCATTCTTGACTAAAAATGTACCTTTTGCAATCTACATTCGGTATTGGGTTTAAACTTGATAGTCAAGGCTTCTTTGATTTGAGGGTATCTAATTTCGTCAAATTGCAGCATTTTCTTTATGACTCTTTTGCCCCTTCACCAGCTTGATTCTTAAGGTATTTGATAATCTTCTTGTTATGTGTTTCTTCTAGCGCATCAACAAAATCATCAAATGTCTCTATCCAAGCAATCCAACGGTGGCCAATATTCTGTTTCTAAGCCGTGTCGAATGGTGGTGGTAGTTTCAGGAAGGCGGCGGCATTATAACCATTGGTGGAACTTACTGTGGTGGAAAGTAGTGTTCTTTCCAAAGCAGCTTGGTGATCTTGTTTATTCAAACGATCTCTGAAGCCTTGCAACGTGCTGGCCTCTGGGTCATCCTTGATGATTACAGGAAACGTGGCCTCTTTCGTGGTTTTCATTGGGAAAAATGCCTTTCACTTTTCCAATCACTGCTCTCAGCTTTCTGATCTTTGAATACCTCTGGTGTTGTTCTGAGCCCCACTCGCACTTTGGGTATGAACAGCTCTATGAACACAACTCTGGGTCCTTCTTCTCCAGCCACTTCCCACACTTCTGTGGTATTATGACTCTCGTTACTCATTTCTGGTAAGTAGATGGCCGGTTCTTTTTCTTGAATCATTTTGTTTTTAAGTGTCTTTGTACGATCGGACACCTAGTTGATCTCGGCCTTACAGCACTTCTGATTGCAGTATTATCTTGCAATTGGCTGATGCTATTTGCTGCTCTTTCAAAACCTGATTATATCCACCTTTAGTGTTATCACTCCATATGATGTAGATCTTTAGGTTGAGCAGTAGTTCAGTATCTCTCTTTACTACCTTACCAGTAGGTTCTTGGCCAACGATGTGAAGCTTTCATTACATCTAAATACTTTACACTGGCTGGAGTTGAGCTTTGACTCCACATACGCCAAGTGTCGATTCTGCACTTTGACGGAGGCACACATGGCACCTACAAGCAGTTCCGTGGGCCATGGCAAACTCCCCTATCTCGTCACCAGTTGTAATGTCCTCCCCAGCCTGGGTAATGACTACGCCACAGACAGGGCTTAGTAAAACACATCTTTATTCATCCCACAAACTCAACATTCTAAACGTGCCTTCACTTCACTACACTCTACCACTAAAATCACAGTTCTATGAGGTCTGTAAGTAGCCAAAAGGGTTCTGTCATTGCTAACTCATAGGAACATTACAGCATCCACTACCACTAGCTGACATCAAACATTCACCAGAGCATCCTGATTGACAAACAGTCTAAATTCCAATCAGCCAGGTTTTCAGATATTTCTTGCAGGTAAGTTCATTGTCCGTCAGGCGTAGGCTACTTAGCAGGAAGTTAAATAGCTCAGAAACAAGATAGGAGAAAGAACGCCCTCCGCATCTCATACTGCTAGTTTGAGGAACACTTGTGAGTCACACATTAGTCAGCCTCAGAATCCTCCCTTGTGTGTACGGCTGCAGTAAGGCTCACAATAAGGGAGGGCCTTTCACATGGAATGTTCTATGTGCTAGGCATAGAGCCTTAAGGTTCACCCTTTGTTCAATTGGGAGCCAGTGAAACGTAGCCAGCGCATTCTGAGATGATTGGTAACTCAGGATGTTTAAAAGAGGTGTGCTGCTGCATTTTGTATAGCTTGTATCTTTTGGATACATACCACGGTGCTCCCAGGTACGGCAAGTATCCATAGACAAGGCAATATATTACCAGAAACTTACAACAATCTTTCTAGAAAGGATGGGACGCAGATCTAGAATTTTCAGAAGCATTCTGAGAAGGCCGTAGCAGCTGGTCGAGAGTCTCCTCGCTTGAGATGCCATTGAAAGATGGTTGTCAGGCCACACCACCAAGCGTTTAGGGGAGGGGGCAGTTTCTAAACAGTCAGGACAGCCTGATAGAGACTGGATGTCAGGATTGTTGCCCAACAGCAAGACTTCTGTTTTGTTCCTATGGAGTTAAGGACAGCAGCTGCCTGATATATTATTAAAATCTGAGTATATATATAGAAAACCTAGAGTAAGTAAGCATCAGATATTCATAAATGATAGCTACATTTCTCTAGGGAGGAATGATTTAATCTGTATTTTTTTAGACTCCCTCACTAATCCAATCTTGTTTTTCCACTAATTACTTGAAAACGGACACATTACTGACTAGGTATTAATTTAGGACTATTCCTGTGGAAGCCTCTACCCTCCAAACAAAACACATATTTAAGATACTGGAATGTTGAGAGCTCTGTTCAGGACAGGGTAGCGGCTGAGTGTCAATGATGGATATTATAGATAAAAATGATTCTCTTTTAATTGCTCCCTGGTTACTTTAGCACATTCAAGTACACGCATTTGACATTTTTAAATATCTTTAAATTGCTTCTGCTTTGGGCTGTATTGGTCGATAAATCTATTTTTCATTACAGAGAAGACGACATCTAACAATTGATATAACTCTGTGCAGCTGGATATAAGACTATATAAAAGAAGATAACAGTATGGGGGAGTATACACCTTTTTGCCCTAACTCGAACCTCGCCTGCAATTCGTAGCTGTAAGGTGTGTATAATCGTGTCTAAAGATGAAAAACAGATTGTCCTATAAACATACACCCCAAATATTTTTAAGATAATTACTTCAATATGAAGTGTATATGAGCACAAGAGACTCCGTCTCTAGTTTTAAATATATGATGTAATAACGAACAGAAAAACAGACGAGTTCCACATACACTATATATAACATTACACTTCGACAAATGCTGGCTAAGCTTTTAATGTTATTCCAAGTACTGCAAGAAGCACGCAATAGGCCTTAGCTCCCATTCTTAAATATGCAAAACAGGGATTTTCTTCTCTTTTCAATTTTGGGCAAGGATATGGCATGTGATATTAGAGCCATAAGAAGAGGGGGGCAGCTGGGGCTGTGCGTCCTATGCCACTATTTGAGGGGCCCAGCAGTGCCACTGCTAAATCAATATATATATAACATGAGCATCCATTTCCAGCTTTTTTCATTCACGATGAGGCAGGTAACACGAGTATCTACTAGCTGGCAGCATATAATGGCGCAGAAAGACATGATCTCCCTTTAGAACGAGGCGTGCACTAGAAAGGGGCACCACATGAGACCTGTACGACCTTTGGGTACAGGCCCGGCTAAAACATCTGACAGGGCTGTGTGATATTTTTAACTGCACTGGTGACGTTTTGTTCCATTTCCTTGAGCTTTAAAGTTTGGTTATTGCCGGCAAATATGAGCAGAGCACCATGTGATTAAAATAATGGTGATGGTTTTATCCCAAAAAATATATATATCCTATTCGTTGGCCAAGACAGAACAAATGGCCTGCCTTGGCTTCCTAGCGCAGTCTTTATTAGATGGGAAATAGCATTGTTCAAAATGTACCCTTCCTATGCTGCTCTATGTGCTCCAGAAGTCCCCATTCAGAAGCCTTCCAGAACTCTTTGTGTGGGTGGTAACAGCACTTGACTCCTCCTGTGGAATGGTAGTCAGGGAGAATCACCCTCGTCAAAATGATGTACTATGGGGCAAACGCACTCCCAGATATTCAAAAGTACTACTGGACTTTGCAACTTTTTGTGCTTAATGAATGGGCATTTGCATCCTTAATAGCCAACAGGAGGTCTATGGTGCAGATGGTATCTATCCCCTGCTGCCTTATTCAGTGCTAAGCCTGCAAGGAACCTCCCAGCCCACACTAAAGTGGTAGTCGATACCCGGAAGGTAGTCACCAAACATGGAGCAAACAACTGACGCTGGGAAGCCCCCTATGGGACAGTAATAAACCAGCTGGCATGTGACGGCTCTCTGGCTTCTCCAAGTCAGATACATTTGGAATTAGCATACTGGGTGATATATGGAGTGTAGGGGCCCCAATCATGAGGGAGGCCCTACAGGATGAATATGACTTAGCAAACAATGAGGTCTTGCGGTATGTACAGCTTGGGCACGCTAGGCACGCACACGATGATGGGGAGTCAGTGATCGGAGAACCCTCCCCAACAGACACACATTATTTATGTCACATAGAGAAACATGATAAATAATTCCCCAAACCCACCATCTTCTTGAAATTAGGCTGAGAGGAAGACCTGGGTGAAATATATATGATGAGGAATGAGAAGAGGCTGAGGTCCCCACCAGAAGTGTCGATTTACGTGGGGTTGTGTCATGTGCTACAGAGTATACTACACAAACCCTTCCACAACAGAGTTGCTTTTTCTAAAATGGAGTGAGCAACATCTGACAGATGCAAGAGGAGATGCAAGCACAGGGGCATTTGCTGTGGAAATGCCCAGTACTTGGGGCTTTTTTGGAGAGGCATTCGAGCCCGGATGGGCCAGATACCAGGGTAGGTGGTAACAGACTTGCCTTGGGTGGCTTTGTTGAAAATCTGAGGGGCCGAAGACCTGCTTCAATACCCCAGACAGATTTCAACCTTGGGCTAATGATTTCCAAATGAAATATTACCTCCACGGGCTATGCAACACATATAAAAGAGACATGGAGTAGGGAATGATGGCCGAATATATGATGGAAGAAGCTGCCCCAGTAAATAGATCAAAATATGGAGAACTTGAGGACACTTAAGTGAGCTCCTTACTAAGTGTACATGCACACAGGCTCCCACCACCGCATTACATGCGCACATTATGCTTCTAGCATGCGCTCTGTTCCTTTGTATGTGAACGTTGGCAGAACTTATTATTATTTAACCTTGTGTATTCTCGTACACTCCAACTCCTCTTTGAACCACGATTACCACTAACAGTTGGTAGATCGTACTTCAGAAACGAAGGATGCACTCAACTCCTATTTTCTATCAAGCTTGAAATAAACCTTCATTTACCTCCAGACGTTTCCACAATTACATTATTTCTCCCTTTTCAGACATTCCATTGATTGCCACAAGAAGGGCGGAGCAGGAGCTGACACTGCAATGATGCCCTGGCATTCTGACACCTTCCATCGTGGTATCAAGACACGTCCCCAACCGGAGACCTGGTCTATCGTACAAACATACCCTGGGCTAGGAGCTTGCACCAACACTTCGTGGGACACACCAGTGGTGGCAGGTGAGGAGTGAAGCCTTCGTGTGCAAGACCTACAATTGAGCACAGAGCGGGGGAAGGGGTAGGGGTACAGCACCCTGGGTGCACAGGTGCATGCAAGCGATTTTCCCGTAGCTAATAACGTAGGACTATATTATATTATCAAACAACGGCGATAACATTATCACCACTTTAGCGACAGGAAACTGCTGCTAAAGCGTCGATAAGGGGTTGATAATTAAGCCTGGGCAAAGCACTACGCTACTCTCGCGTAGTTTGCGAAGTTTGTGCTACTTCGCACTACGCGAATTGCACGTAGCCCAGTGCAAACATGCGTAGCATAGCGTAGCGTAGTGCAGCGGTCATTTTTTGCTTGCTCACGGTCCTCAACGTCAAGTTGGCGACCGCGAGCAAGCAAAATGACATCCCAGTGAGACTTTTTCCTCGTTTGCGATCAGCAACATCAAGTTGCCGATCGCGAGCGTGGAAAATAAACCTCCTGCCGAGCTTCTGAACGCGAGGAGGTCAGGTTTCTCATTGCGAGTGGTCGCGTATGCTCACGACCGCTCGCGATGAGAAACTACCAGTCCGCGTTGAGAAAGCTGCCGCTCGAGTAAAAATCTACTCGAGCGGCAGAAAATGACTGCTTGCACTGTGCAAGATGCAGTTTGCACTGATTGCACAGTGCGGACAAACATCCGGCACTGCGCAATCAGTGTGAACATCATCTTGCACAGTGCACTACGCAGTTTGCGAAGCTACACGTAGCTCGCATAGTGTGAAGTGCACTTCGCGTAGCTATGCGTAGCGCTGCTTCGAAAACTACGCCCAGGGTTATTGATAATATGCCCTTGTAAATTCCCATAGAAGCCCAGGTTCACACCAGAACCTGGGCTTCTAAGGGAATTCACCAGGGCATATTATCAACCCCTTATCACCGCTTTAGCGGCAGTTTCCTGCCGCTAAAGCGGCGATGATGTTATCGCCCTTCCTTCATAATATGGCCCATAATCTCTGGCCTCATGTATTTAATTTTAAGGACTTGCTGAACCACACTCTTTCTCGCAGACCCCAGCGTCCTAGACAAACGGGTGACGGAGGGTAAACACTAAGGGCTGGGTGCAATAGGCTGACGCTCTGTCTCCTCCTCCCTCTCTTCTTTTGACTCTCCCACCCCTACTCCCTTCCACCCACTCCCCCTCCCTTCCATTCTCACTATGGTCCGTTCATTCGGACTGCCTTTCTTTACCTCTTCCACATGGCACACATACTTATGTTTCACTTTTGTCTTGCAGGTTTCCTACGCTGCTTCCACTGGAGTCCAACCCACGTTTTTTTTTATTATGCTGTTCTATTAAAGTTACATTTCTATTTATTTCTGGTTACCTATTTTTTCAAAACAATAACTGAGTGTATAGGTCTTCTTTTGCTGATGACACTTGTCTATTGTTTATTGTGAAAATCATCTGTTTATAGGAGATTTTAAGGACAATATTTTTTAATATTAGAGTGCACCTACCAAACATAATCTAACTGACTGACAAATGAAGCCTGGGTAATTGTACAACTGCAAGAGTTCTATGAGTGTATCACTTTATAACACCATAAGTACTGCCCGTGTGATTACAGAACCAATAAGGTACTGCCTAGGACCACCGAGGCTTCAGGGACTGCCGAGGCCCACCCTGCATATCTAAATAAAGACCCAGAGTGTGGCGATCCCCGGACTTCAGTTGGCCTCGAACCCCCCGAACAATTAGTAAACAATACCCGGGAAGGTGGCGCTCCCCTAGGCTGAAAAACGTCTCTGTGCCCTTCCGTGCCTAATTTACTTGTGACATTAAGATCCCCAGTCCTACAGAGACCCCGCAATATAATAATTGGATTGGCCACGGAACATTACCCACCCACCAGGGCCCTTATTTAAAAGAACGGGTGAGACCCCGCTTTTTTTTTGTTGTTCTTTTTTCTCATTTTTACCATCCGCATCCCCTCTATTACATCGATACAAGGTTTTCGTCCTCTCGCTTCAAGTAGTCGAACAAGTATTTGCTATCACAGGGTGGAAGCCATGCACCATCCTCTAATAGCAAACACAAGCGCCCAGCGAATGCACACCCCGGGACATTGTATATGCTGCGCCTGAGAGGTCGCCCTCCCTACTACCACGATGCATTTGTTAGTATAAACGCATACTAACACTACTTACACACGTGTAGTACAGCGACCAGAATGTAGTGAAGAAGCAGAGGAAGCGCAAAATCTAAAAATATAAATCCTACCAGAAGTCGGATGTCATAGTTCAATGAGCTGACGACCCTGGCATGAGTAGAAACAGCTACACGAACAAAACGAGTCTTCAGCACAACGCAAGCAATTTTGAAAATATTGCTGAGTGGTGCCTTCTTTTTTGCCTTCTCCCACTCGTCACCAAATCTCTGTAGTGAAGAGGCAGATAGCAGTGAATCCAATAAGTAGATTTATTGCAAGAAAACAAGACACCTGAAACAACCACCAACAGGAGCAGACAGCAAATAAACCATCTAATCCAGCACTGAGTACAAACTCCGCAAGGTTCCCCTCATGACAGCCCTACATTCTAACATTACATACTGAGGGCCATAATATCAAGGAATGGCGTTAAAATTATCACCGCTTTAGCGGCAGGAAACTGCCGCTAAAACGGCAATAATAGGCTTGATAATATGCAGTAGAGAATTCCAATAGAAGCCCATGTTCTCGTGTTAACATGGGCTTCTATTGGAATTCTCTATGGCATATTATCAAGCCCATCATCGACGCTTTAGCGGCAGTTTCCTGCCGCTAAAGCGCCGATAATTTTAACGCCGTTCCTTGATAATATGCCCCTTAGATTCTAGTAGAATGACATACTAACATTCTACTATGACATACAATGGAATACTACACAGAGCACATGAATTTACAGCAATGAGCTCATAGTTTCATACACGAGTCTTGACACCGGTAGGGGTTAGACTCGCTTCCCACTCCCTATATTTTATAAACGTAAACTAACACTTCTTCTATAAGTATGCTACAGCGCCCAGAGCACATCACTTTACAGCAATGAGCACACAATTTAGGCTCACGGTTTAATTCCCGAGTCTTCACACCAGTAGGGATGAGTAGTTTGCTTCCCACTCTCTATATACTATAAACGCATACTAACACTACTTACAGACTTATGCTACAGTGGCTAGTATCCTACACCGCCCAGAGCCCATCACTTTACAGCAATCAGCTCGGTTTCATCCCAAAGTCTTCCCACCAGTAGGCGTAACTACTTCGCTCCCCGCTTCCGGTATACTATCAACACACAGTAGCGATCATTAGTCCGCTTTCCACTCCCTGTATGGTATAAACGCCTACTAACACTACTTGCACACGTATGCTACAAACACCAGACCACATCACTCTACAGCAATGACCTCACAGTTTAGACTCTCGGTTTCATACCCGAGTGTAGCACCTTATCAAATCACCACCATGCCACTCTGAGCAACACCGCACTTTCAGACCGTTAACAGTGATAACTACCTACTGGCGACCGCCAGTAGGTAATCAAAAACAAATTACAATAGTTCCTTGATTCTTATGGCTTTCAAAAATTCTCTCTTTTACTGTCTTTCTGCTTTTCCATATAAATAGTTTTTTAAATATTCAAGTACACATCGAAGTCAGAAATGCAATGTATTCTATCAACACACTTTCTAGAACATTCTATAACACGTAGAGGTTAAAAGTTCATCAATTTTTTTAAACCTAACGATATTTTTTGCAACATTTTCTCAAACATTTAACGGCACATGCAGGTTAAAACTTCACGATTGTTTTAAGTTCGAACAGTGCCTTCCAAATGCAAGTAGCAGGTGTGGTTGAGTTGAGCAAATTTTATCCTATAATATGTACTATAATATGTACGTGCAAACTGCTTTTTCTTAACCAATCACAAACATACTTTTACACAAAACGAATGTGCACCCTACTTTTAAAAAACAATGCTTTTCATCTCCCAATCAGGTACCATTTTGTATGCGAAAAGAAGCTAGTTCCCCATCTTTGAACATATCTCTTATTCTACGAAGGAACTGCATGAGCTACAGACATCTTTCCATACCTTCCAGCCATACCTTCAAAATGCTAGTGTGAATCGTAGAACATTGCTATGTTTTCTGGTGCAAGAGGAATGCAGAATAGAGACATATTGACTTAGACCTAGGCTTACAAAATGTGGACATTAAATGGTTTGGACAGAGAGGATTGAAGTGGCAGCAATTGTTGCCCTTGGTTAAAACCTGTTTGCATCTCCAACACCCTGACCTCATGATTGTGCACTGTGGTGGAAACGACCTAGGCACATTGACTGAGGTAGATTTGGAAATGGTTATGAAGGACAACTTTGGACAATTGATGTTACTTTTGCCTCAAACTGTCTTTGTATATTCCAATACATGCCAAAGCCAGAAGTGGAAATGCTCCAAACAATTGTGTCCTCAGATTGAAAAATCTCTGAAAAAAGTCAACAAAGTTGTCTCTGCATACCTCAGAGACCACAAAATGGGGTCCATATACAACAACAACATACGTTTTGATATGGCGGATATATACAGATGTGATGGAGTACACTTCACAGATCAGGGAAATCGAGTTTTCCTGAATAACTTGAAGCTGTGCATCCGCACTTATATGTAGCTCCAACTAATGAACACAAGGGCTCTTTTTAGTGCTTAATGAATGGGCATTTGCATCCTTAATAGCCAACAGGAGGTCTATGGTGCAGATGGTATCTATCCCCTGCTGCCTTATTCAGTGCTGAGCCTGCAAGGAACCTCCCAGCCCACACTAAAGTGGTAGTCGATACCCGGAAGGTAGTCACCAAACATGGAGCAAACAACTGACGCTGGGAAGCCCCCTATGGGACAGTAATAAACCAGCTGGCATGTGACGGCTCTCTGGCTTCTCCAAGTCAGATACATTTGGAATTAGCATACTGGGTGATATATGGAGTGTAGGGGCCCCAATCATGAGGGAGGCCCTACAGGATGAATATGACTTAGCAAACAATGAGGTCTTGCGGTATGTACAGCTTGGGCACGCTAGGCACGCACACGATGATGGGGAGTCAGTGATCGGAGAACCCTCCCCAACAGACACACATTATTTATGTCACATAGAGAAACATGATAAATAATTCCCCAAACCCACCATCTTCTTGAAATTAGGCTGAGAGGAAGACCTGGGTGAAATATATATGATGAGGAATGAGAAGAGGCTGAGGTCCCCACCAGAAGTGTCGATTTACGTGGGGTTGTGTCATGTGCTACAGAGTATACTACACAAACCCTTCCACAACAGAGTTGCTTTTTCTAAAATGGAGTGAGCAACATCTGACAGATGCAAGAGGAGATGCAAGCACAGGGGCATTTGCTGTGGGAATGCCCAGTACTTTGGGCTTTTTTGGAGAGGCATTCGAGCCCGGATGGGCCAGATACCAGGGTAGGTGGTAACAGACTTGCCTTGGGTGGCTTTGTTGAAAATCTGAGGGGCCGAAGACCTGCTTCAATACCCCAGACAGATTCCAACCTTGGGCTAATGATTTCCAAATGAAATATTACCTCCACGGGCTATGCAACACATATAAAAGAGACATGGAGTAGGGAATGATGGCCAAATATATGATGGAAGAAGCTGCCCCAGTAAATAGATCAAAATATGGAGAACTTGAGGACACTTAAGTGAGCTCCTTACTAAGTGTACATACACACAGGCTCCCACCACCGCATTACATGCGCACATTATGCTTCTAGCATGCGCTCTGTTCCTTTGTATGTGAACGTTGGCAGAACTTATTATTATTTAACCTTGTGTATTCTCGTGCACTCCAACTCCTCTTTGAACCACGATTACCACTAACAGTTGGTAGATCGTACTTCAGAAACGAAGGATGCACTCAACTCCTATTTTCTATCAAGCTTGAAATAAACCTTCATTTACCTCCAGACGTTTCCACAATTACATTATTTCTCCCTTTTCAGACATTCCATTGATTGCCACAAGAAGGGCGGAGCAGGAGCTGACACTGCAATGATGCCCTGGCATTCTGACACCTTCCATAGTGGTATCAAGACACGTCCCCGACCGGAGACCTGGTCTATCGTACAAACATACCCTGGACTAGGAGCTTGCACCAACACTTCGTGGGACACACCAGTGGTGGCAGGTGAGGAGTGAAGCCTTCGTGTGCAAGACCTACAATTGAGCACAGAGCGGGGGAAGGGGTAGGGGTACAGCACCCTGGGTGCACAGGTGCATGCAAGCGATTTTCCCGTAGCTAATAACGTAGGACTATATTATATTATCAAACAACGGCGATAACATTATCACCACTTTAGCGACAGGAAACTGCTGCTAAAGCGTCAATAAGGGGTTGATAATTAAGCCTGGGCAAAGCACTACGCTACGCTCGCGTAGTTTGCGAAGTTTGTGCTACTTCGCACTACGCGAATTGCACGTAGCCCAGTGCAAACATGCGTAGCATAGCGTAGCGTAGTGCAGCGGTCATTTTTTGCTTGCTCACGGTCCTCAACGTCAAGTTGGCGACCGCGAGCAAGCAAAATGACATCCCAGTGAGACTTTTTCCTCGTTTGCGATCAGCAACATCAAGTTGCCGATCGCGAGCGTGGAAAATAAACCTCCTGCCGAGCTTCTGAACGCGAGGAGGTCAGGTTTCTCATTGCGAGTGGTCGCGTATGCTCACGACCGCTCGCGATGAGAAACTACCAGTCCGCGTTGAGAAAGCTGCCGCTCGAGTAAAAATCTACTCGAGCGGCAGAAAATGACTGCTTGCACTGTGCAAGATGCAGTTTGCACTGATTGCACAGTGCGGACAAACATCCGGCACTGCGCAATCAGTGTGAGCATCATCTTGCACAGTGCACTACGCAGTTTGCGAAGCTACACGTAGCTCGCATAGTGTGAAGTGCACTTCGCGTAGCTATGCGTAGCGCTGCTTCGAAAACTACGCCCAGGGTTATTGATAATATGCCCTTGTAAATTCCCATAGAAGCCCAGGTTCACACCAGAACCTGGGCTTCTAAGGGAATTCACCAGGGCATATTATCAACCCCTTATCGCCGCTTTAGCGGCAGTTTCCTGCCGCTAAAGCGGCGATGATGTTATCGCCCTTCCTTCATAATATGGCCCATAATCTCTGGCCTCATGTATTTAATTTTAAGGACTTGCTGAACCACACTCTTTCTCGCAGACCCCAGCGTCCTAGACAAACGGGTGACGGAGGGTAAACACTAAGGGCTGGGTGCAATAGGCTGACGCTCTGTCTCCTCCTCCCTCTCTTCTTTTGACTCTCCCACCCCTTCTCCCTTTCACCCACTCCCCCTCCCTTCCATTCTCACTATGGTCCGTTCATTCGGACTGCCTTTCTTTACCTCTTCCACATGGCACACATACTTATGTTTCACTTTTGTCTTGCAGGTTTCCTACGCTGCTTCCACTGGAGTCCAACCATCGTTTTTTTTTATTATGCTGTTCTATTAAAGTTACATTTCTATTTATTTCTGGTTACCTATTTTTTCAAAACAATAACTGAGTGTATAGGTCTTCTTTTGCTGATGACACTTGTCTATTGTTTATTGTGAAAATCATCTGTTTATAGGAGATTTTAAGGACAATATTTTTTAATATTAGAGTGCACCTACCAAACATAATCTAACTGACTGACAAATGAAGCCTGGGTAATTGTACAACTGCAAGAGTTCTATGAGTGTATCACTTTATAACACCATAAGTACTGCCCGTGTGATTACAGAACCAATAAGGTACTGCCTAGGACCACCGAGGCTTCAGGGACTGCCGAGGCCCACCCTGCATATTTAAATAAAGACCCAGAGTGTGGCGATCCCCGGACTTCAGTTGGCCTCGAACCCCCCGAACAATTAGTAAACAATACCCGGGAAGGTGGCGCTCCCCTAGGCTGAAAAACGTCTCTGTGCCCTTCCGTGCCTAATTTACATGTGACATTAAGATCCCCAGTCCTACAGAGACCCCGCAATATAATAATTGGATTGGCCACGGAACATTACCCACCCACCAGGGCCCTTATTTAAAAGAACGGGTGAGACCCCGCTTTTTTTTTGTTGTTCTTTTTTCTCATTTTTACCATCCGCATCCCCTCTATTACATCGATACAAGGTTTTCGTCCTCTCGCTTCAAGTAGTCGAACAAGTATTTGCTATCACAGGGTGGAAGCCATGCACCATCCTCTAATAGCAAACACAAGCGCCCAGCGAATGCACACCCCGGGACATTGTATATGCTGCGCCTGAGAGGTCGCCCTCCCTACTACCACGATGCATTTGTTAGTATAAACGCATACTAACACTACTTACACACGTGTAGTACAGCGACCAGAATGTAGTGAAGAAGCAGAGGAAGCGCAAAATCTAAAAATATAAATCCTACCAGAAGTCGGATGACATAGTTCAATGAGCTGACGACCCTGGCATGAGTAGAAACAGCTACACGAACAAAACGAGTCTTCAGCACAACGCAAGCAATTTTGAAAATATTGCTGAGTGGTGCCTTCTTTTTTGCCTTCTCCCACTCGTCACCAAATCTCTGTAGTGAAGAGGCAGATAGCAGTGAATCCAATAAGTAGATTTATTGCAAGAAAACAAGACACCTGAAACAACCACCAACAGGAGCAGACAGCAAATAAACCATCTAATCCAGCACTGAGTACAAACTCCGCAAGGTTCCCCTCATGACAGCCCTACATTCTAACATTACATACTGAGGGCCATAATATCAAGGAATGGCGTTAAAATTATCACCGCTTTAGCGGCAGGAAACTGCCGCTAAAACGGCAATAATAGGCTTGATAATATGCAGTAGAGAATTCCAATAGAAGCCCATGTTCTCGTGTTAACATGGGCTTCTATTGGAATTCTCTATGGCATATTATCAAGCCCATCATCGACGCTTTAGCGGCAGTTTCCTGCCGCTAAAGCGCCGATAATTTTAACGCCGTTCCTTGATAATATGCCCCTTAGATTCTAGTAGAATGACATACTAACATTCTACTATGACATACAATGGAATACTACACAGAGCACATGAATTTACAGCAATGAGCTCATAGTTTCATTCACGAGTCTTGACACCGGTAGGGGTTAGACTCGCTTCCCACTCCCTATATTTTATAAACGTAAACTAACACTTCTTCTATAAGTATGCTACAGCGCCCAGAGCACATCACTTTACAGCAATGAGCTCACAATTTAGGCTCACGGTTTAATTCCCGAGTCTTCACACCAGTAGGGATGAGTAGTTTGCTTCCCACTCTCTATATACTATAAACTCATACTAACACTACTTACAGACTTATGCTACAGTGGCTAGTATCCTACACCGCCCAGAGCCCATCACTTTACAGCAATAAGCTCGGTTTCATCCCAAAGTCTTCCCACCAGTAGGCGTAACTACTTCGCTCCCCGCTTCCGGTATACTATCAACACACAGTAGCGATCATTAGTTCGCTTTCCACTCCCTGTATGGTATAAACGCCTACTAACACTACTTGCACACGTATGCTACAAACACCAGACCACATCACTCTACAGCAATGACCTCACAGTTTAGACTCTCGGTTTCATACCCGAGTGTAGCACCTTATCATATCACCACCATGCCACTCTGAGCAACACCGCACTTTCAGACCGTTAACAGTGATAACTACCTACTGGCGACCGCCAGTAGGTAATCAAAAACAAATTACAATAGTTCCTTGATTCTTTTGGCTTTCAAAAATTCTCTCTTTTACTGTCTTTCTGCTTTTCCATATAAATAGTTTTTTAAATATTCAAGTACACATCGAAGTCAGAAATGCAATGTATTCTATCAACACACTTTCTAGAACATTCTATAACACGTAGAGGTTAAAAGTTCATCAATTTTTTTAAACCTAACGATATTTTTTGCAACATTTTCTCAAACATTTAACGGCACATGCAGGTTAAAACTTCACGATTGTTTTAAGTTCGAACAGTGCCTTCCAAATGCAAGTAGCAGGTGTGGTTGAGTTGAGCAAATTTTATCCTATAATATGTACTATAATATGTACGTGCAAACTGCTTTTTCTTAACCAATCACAAACATACTTTTACACAAAACGAATGTGCACCCTACTTTTAAAAAACAATGCTTTTCATCTCCCAATCAGGTACCATTTTGTATGCGAAAAGAAGCTAGTTCCCCATCTTTGAACATATCTCTTATTCTACGAAGGAACTGCATGAGCTACAGACATCTTTCCATACCTTCCAGCCATACCTTCAAAATGCTAGTGTGAATCGTAGAACATTGCTATGTTTTCTGGTGCAAGAGGAATGCAGAATAGAGACATATTGACTTAGACCTAGGCTTACAAAATGTGGACATTAAATGGTTTGGACAGAGAGGATTGAAGTGGCAGCAATTGTTGCCCTTGGTTAAAACCTGTTTGCATCTCCAACACCCTGACCTCATGATTGTGCACTGTGGTGGAAACGACCTAGGCACATTGACTGAGGTAGATTTGGAAATGGTTATGAAGGACAACTTTGGACAATTGATGTTACTTTTGCCTCAAACTGTCTTTGTATATTCCAATACATGCCAAAGCCAGAAGTGGAAATGCTCCAAACAATTGTGTCCTCAGATTGAAAAATCTCTGAAAAAAGTCAACAAAGTTGTCTCTGCATACCTCAGAGACCACAAAATGGGGTCCATATACAACAACAACATACGTTTTGATATGGCGGATATATACAGAAGTGATGGAGTACACTTCACAGATCAGGGAAATCGAGTTTTCCTGAATAACTTGAAGCTGTGCATCCGCACTTATATGTAGCTCCAACTAATGAACACAATGGCTCTTTTTAGAGCCACCCTATAACGTACTACTTAGGCCGCCTACTTTTAGGCCATATAATGCCAACTCCCGTGCCCTCGCCAACATTTATTCTTCACACAGCTGTGGCGCAGCAGCCAGACCATCTCACTGTGCAGCACAGACCTCTCGCTTTGATCCCCAGCTATACTCACCCATAGGGGTGAGTAGTTTGCGCTCTACAAATACCATATTGATTTACCTCCGCACTCCCTATACAACACCACGTACGCACCATACACAAGCTACAATGTTCTAAACAAAAGTTCATCCAAGTACATATAACTACATGCTGACACTACTTGCACAGATGTGGCACAGAGGCCAGAGCACATGACACACAGTTTGGGCTCACGCTTTAATCCCCGACTCCGGCAGTAGGTCAGCTTAGCAACATGACACTCTAGACAATACCTCACATACATTTCGTACCCCAGGACTTTCATACCAGTACGGGTCAGTAGTTCGTCCATGTAGTTATAAACACATCTGGACACTACTTCCACAACTGTAGTGCAGCGGCCATGGCACATGACTTCACAGCATAAGACACACAATTTGGGCTCACGCTCTAATCCCCGAGTCCCGCACCAGCTCACCTTACCCGCATCAGACTCTACCCAATACCTCACTTAATTTCTATAGCCCACCACTTACACACCAATAGGGGTAAATACTTCGCTTCGCACCCCCTCTATAGCACACCCTAAACACCCCACAGAGGTTACTGTGCTCCTACCCTCCTATTTCCCACTTTTTTCCCCCTTTTCCCCCTTTTTTACCTTACTCGCTTAAACAGAATCACAAAATGGCGGCCAACACTTCCTAGTTGCAACCGCTCGCAGCCAATCAGCAACAAGCTCGTGCTCGTGACGCCCCAGCCAATCTAATGGCAGAATTCCCAAATATCGATATCTGTAAATTTCGATATTTCTCCAAAACTACTAAACAAATTTACACCAACTAAACAAGAGCTTGCTTTCTAGACCCTTCTCCCTGCCAAATGTGGGGTAATTCCGTTCACCTGTTCGACCTGCAGCCTTGTCTAAAGTTTCCTATGGAAATTAACATGGAGAAAACACGTTTTGGGACCCCCTTTTTTCTCTTCCCCCCCTTGACGAATCACCCCCAAACTTTCAACATAGGAGCTGATCTCAACAAATAACTTGTTTTGAAACTTTCACGAAGATTCATCAATCGGCACCAAATATATTGGGAATAGAATGCTGCCATTTTCCTATAGTAACTAGGTCCTAACTATAACTACCTACTGGCGACCGCCAGTAGGTAATATATATATATGTGTATATATATATATATTCACTGAAAAAAACATAGGTTTCAGGGGTGTTATAGTTAGCTCGACTTTTCACTTGTACAAAACCATTGAAATTCCCCCGTTATAGTTAGTTCAGCTAACTATAACTCGCGCGCCCGCAATGCACTGCTGATGACGTCACATATTACATCACTCATGACATGGTCAGTGACATCACTCATGACATCACTGATGACATCTCAAATGACATCACTGATGACATCACTGATGACATCATCCAGTGAATGTGTGTTTTTCTGAAAATTAAATATGTTTTATATATGTATATCTCAAGGTCGATGGAAGAATAAATGGGTATATAAGTGTCTAAATGGATGATTTGTTTTTGAAAAATGGATTGTGTAAGTGACTGATTAAGTGTATCATAGTGAATACATGGCTTAGTGAGTAATGTTTAAATATGTAAATATCTGTATCAGTCTCTCACTTTGTGTATAAGTGGCTGCATGGGTTGGTGAGTAGCTACATGGGTGTCTATATAGGTTATTAGTTGGTTTTTTGAGTATCAGTCTGAGTGTCTGCATGGTTCGGTGGGGGGTATTACGTAGTGCATAGGTGCATGAATGAGTGACTCACTGTTTGTATGTGTTGAACACAGCATGTGTGCAGGACTGTATGGGTGGATGAGTGTGTGTATGGGTGTGTTAGTGAGTGAATGACTGTCTCAATAGTGTCTTTATGAGTAACTACATATGTTTTAAACTAGTATATGTGACTATTGGTGTATATATGTGAGTATATGTGAGAGTGAGAGATTGAAAGAGTTCCTGTATGAATAAGTATGTGTTTCTATAAGTGATTGTTTAAAAGACTAAGTATGTGTAAGTTTCCGTAGAAGTAAGTGTGGTGGTGTGTGTATAACTGTATATGCAAGTAAATGTATGTTTGATTCTTTATTAGCATGAGTGACTATGTGTGTGAGTAACTCTATGGATGAGTGGCATTGTGTAACAGGATGTATAGGTGTATGAGTACATATGATGAGTGAGTACATGTATGAGTGACTGTATAGGACTGTTGGTGAATGAGTGGATGTGTATGTGGATCTTAGAATTACTGAAGAGGTTGTTGTAACTGGTATTGATATGTCCATTGTTTTGAAAATTTTAGTCTCTATTTTTGAATGTGTGTATCAAAGGTTATATTAGGGTGAGAGGAGGTCTGCCACTCTATCACAAGGATGATGTCATCAGTGATGTCATCAGTGATGTCATTTGAGATGTCATCAGTGATGTCATGAGTGATGTCACTGACCATGTCATGAGTGATGTAATATGTGACGTCATCAGCAGTGCATTGCGGGCGCACGAGTTATAGTTAGCTGAACTAACTATAACGGGGGAATTTCAATGGTTTTGTACAAGTGAAAAGTCCAGCTAACTATAACACCCCTGAAACCTATGGTTTTTTCAGTGAATTTCTGAGGTTTTTTAAATGCTAATTCCTAACTATAACGTGCCTGAAACCTATGGTTTTTTCTGTGAATTTCAAAGGTTTTTTAAATGCTAATTTCTAACTATGCCTACAGAGATAGGACATGTGAAGAAAGAAGAAAAAATGCACAGAAAGAAACAAAAGAAGTGCAGAAAGAAGCAACAGAAGTCCTCAAATACGAAGATAAGTGCAGGAAGAAGGATAACGTGCAGAAAGAACAAAAAGAAGAGCAGAAAGAAGCCTTGTTGCAAAATCATCCTGTACCCTCAACTTTTTCAGACGGATACTGGTGGTAACTGAGTCTGACTAACCAGTCCTAGAGCCAGTACTATGTTAAAAGACACTTAGAATACAGTGAAAACACCTACATACACTAGGGAACATTATGCGTTGGGGTCCCCCTGTGATTAGCATGACCTCCTCTGTAAGCCCCTAGTATATAATAGGGCATGGGGATTAAAACTACCTCTTAAAACAGGCCACAGGGCGTTTTTGTACACGTTAACTCAGGCCCCGTCCCCTCCCTTCACCACTGTGTAAACACGCCCTGTGTCCAATTTTAGTTGGGAGATTAAGTTCATTTGAATCCTGAGGGTCCCTAGGGTCCAACTAGCCCACTAGGTACCTCCAGTAAGTGCCACAGAGCTGCGTTGCAGAGAGGTGTAAAAAGTGGCACGGCCTGGACCACCTCTCTGCAATGCAGCTCAGTGGCGCTTACTGGAAGCACTTGGTGGGCTAGTTAGCCCCCAGGGGCCCTCAGTATTGAAGGGAAATTATATCCCCAATTTAAAACGTGCCATAGTGCGTGTTTGCACACGTCACCTCAGGCCCCGTCCCCTCCCTTCACCACTGTGTAAACGCACCCTGTGGCTGTTCTAAGTTGAGAGATTAAGTCCCCTTGAATCCTAAGGGTCCCTAGGGTCAAACTAGACCACTAGGTACCTCCAGTAAGCGCCACAGATCTGCGTTGCAGAGAGGTGTAAATAGGGGCTTGGCCTCAGAACACCTGTCTGCAGCGCAGCTCCCTGGCGCATACTGGAGATGCCTATTGGGGGCGCGTTTGCAGAGTGCTGCACGGAGGGGGTATGGCCTCCGGCACAACGCCAGTCTTTTATTTATTTTAATTTTTTAAGAAGGGGGCTGTGTGGTTCCCCTTCTTATTCTAATTTATAGGCCCTGATGACCCCATCCCCCAGGGCCTGTCTCCTAATTATATTTTTTTGACCCCAATCCCCAGGGCCGGCCACTGTTTTTTATTATTTTTAAAAAATATATATTTATAGACACACCTAGGACATGCTGGACAAACCTTACGTACCTATCACCATGACGATTTGCGTGATATTCATTAAAAGGCGACTATGCATGCAATGAATCCACGTGGAATGTATTTACACCACTAGTAAAGCTCTGACATGTCTGATGCCCTACCGTGCCTAATGCCGGTAGACACCCTTGTCGTTTATTTATACAAACATGGGTAGCTATTGACGGGCACATTTAATACACATGCACACCAAGCCATTCAAAGAGGATTCGACAAAAATTCGACCAAAACTATGTAAGAAACCCCCCTCACGGTTAATAAAACACACATCCACTGCCGGATGTGTAATACTTTTTATTTTACTCTCTGGAAAGGGGATGAACATCACTTGAGAGTCACAGCGCGCTCCTGACAGAGCCCAATGCTGTGTTACACCCACCATTGCCTGCCGAGTGCCACACACCTCTGTGTTGTATTCCACTAGCTAGTGCATATGCTATGACACTCTCTAGCCCATGTGCACTGTAACACCACCCCGTGAATATGTCATGCCACACTTGTCTTCGCACGGGTTATATTGCCCCATCTAACGTGCCTTCCTCGATGCCTATGTTATAACGCACAGTGCTATGTCATACATATTACAATCTGGGATCCATATCTTTGTCACAGTGCATATGCAACGTTACACTCCCCAGCACATATTTTATATTACAACTTTAGAGACTAGTTAGGTTACACAACACTGCCCTGTGCATATTACACTCCAAGGCGCATATCGCATAGCACGCGCTAGTGCCTGTGCTATCTCGCGCTCTCCAATGAATCTGTCATTGCGCACAATGTATTGCATATTATATTTCACGCCCGGTTCATCTTATATCACACTTTTTGGTGCATAGTTTATACCATACACTATATCTAGTTTTCATTTTCAATCGTGCTCTCAGGACTATGTTCTATATAACACTGTGTTCACCTACCCTTTTCACGGGCATTACATTTTGCGATAGGGGGTGGAGGGTCAGGGGGTGTTTCTGCCAAGTGAGCCCGGAGTCACAGTCACAAACGTCCTCTTCTTCCTGAATAAAAGTGAGATTATGCTACATACTTGTTCATATTTTAAGTAGTTCACAATGTTTTAAAACCAATAAAGTTCCTAATACCCGCCTTCTCTGAACAGTTAGCTTGCTGCCCCATCCCCCTCCTCCCTATCCTCTGTTGTGTGAATCCATGAACTAGCCTCCTCCCTCCTGCCATGCATGGTCTAATGTGCTGCCACTGCCCTCAATTTAGTATGATGTACCAGTCCACTCCTCCTGCCCTCCATTGCCCAATTCTATGCCCCATCATTGACCTCCTGCTTAAACTCTGTGCTTAGCTTGCTGCCCCTATTCTCCTTCCCCCTGCCCTCCGATGTCTTTGTGCATGCCCCTGCTCCATCCTTTTTGCCCACCATGTTCCATGGACCTGCCACTCCTATCTACTCTGAGTGTTCTGTTGAGCTGCCACTCCCCTCCCACCTGCCTAGCATTGTCAGATGACTGTAACCTGTCCCTGCCACCTCCACCCTGCCTGTCCACATGCCATGCCCCTATCCTCTTCCTCCTGTCCTACATGGTCCATTGCACTGCCACACCCTTCTGCCCTCCCTGGTCTGTTGTGCTGCAACTGCTCCTCCTGCCTGCCCCGTGTGGTCTGTTGTGAGGTCCCTTCCCCTGAACTTTCTTGTCTGTGCACAGGTCCTGACCCTCCCTTCTATCCTCCATCGTCCTTTGTGCATGCCCCTGCACCCTCCTTCTTGCCCATCATAGCCATTGTGCTGCCACTAACCCTCCCACTTGCCATGCATGGTCTTCTGTGCTGCCATGGCCCCTCCCACCTTCCCTGTGTGGTCAGTTAGCTGCCCCTGACCCCCTCCCACCTTCCCTCCATGGTCTGTGTGAATGCCATCACAGTCTCACTGTTGCTCTTCATGGTGTGTCTTGCTTCTAGTGCCCATCCTGCCTGACCTCCATGGCTATCTTGCTGCTCCTGCCCTTCCCCCTTGCCCCCAGCCCTCTGTTTACATGTGCAGACCCCTACTCCCTCCCTCCTGGCTTGTCTGTTCCATTGTAATGTTCCTGATCCGTCCCTCCTGCCCTTTATGTTCTGTTATGCTGCAGCTTTCTCTCCTGTCTGTCCGTTATGGTCAGCTAGCTACCATTGCCTCTTGCCCCTCTGTTCTCTGTTGTCCATGTGCATGGTCCTGTCCCCTCCCTCTTGCTTTCTATGGATTGTTGTGCTGCACTCCCGTCCTGCATGCCCTGTGTGGTGTATTGTGCTGCTGCAAACCCTGATGCCTGCCCTGCAGGATCAGTTTGGTGCACCTCTCCATGTCCCTCCTGTCCTCTGTTATCCAAGTCCATGTCCCTATCCCATTTCCTTCCATGATCCAATGTACCATACTTGCAAACATTTTGAACTTGGTAAGAGGGAGATTTTGAAAAAAAACTGGGGTATTGATTTTCCCCTTTGAGTTACATTGAAAAAGAGGATATTGTAGACAGGAGACAGTCAAATAAAGCCCATTTGAGCTTAAAAACATTGGACGTTTCCTGGCTGAATCGGGTCTGTTGGCATGTATGGTTGTACTACCATTGCCTCTTCCTTCTGCCCACAATGGTCTATTACATTGCCACAGCCTTGAAGGAGGGTAGATTTTGTATCACAGGGGGCCCCTGGCCCGTTCTGTCCACACCTGAAGTATGAGACCCTTGTCCTTGCCCTGCCAGCCGCATTTGTAGGCCGTATTAAATTGACCAGCGGGTCCTGTGTTGCTATATAATTATCCTGAGACATCCTTACCACTCAGCCAGCATAAAACCCCTGTGTAGGCCCTTTTGTTCAATATGTAGGCCTCTTTGTTAAATTGACCATAGCTCTGCAATTTTAGTGTATAGCAGTCTGAAGGCAGGTCTGCGAGGCCTTCTGCTCCAAACTAGTAGCCCCCACCTTACCCGAGTGCTCCGTGCTCGGTATCAAAGTTCAACATCCCCCTGAAGCTGTCGATATACAGTAGGCTGCATCCTGGACTGGTACTTGCTTCCTGGGCAGGTTTCCCGCTTTTAAGGAAGTGGCAACCGCAGAGCGTCAAGTTAGGAGAACTGAGAAGATTTTATACATGAATATATTGAATTCCCGTACAATACCCATTATTTTCTGCTTGCTCTATGGAACTTACGATAAGCGATTGGCCTGAGAGACTGACCTTTTCACCCAGTCCATTGTCAGCATTAAGTGGGTAAATGACGAAATGTCTGGTAAAATCTGCAGACGAAGCTTTTGGGTAGCATACGTAGGTAGATGTAGCGTGCAAAGGAGCCCACAAAATGATATAAAAAGGGAGCACCCACAGATATCGAGGGACTACCTCGCCGTCTGTATGTAGGTTAACAGGCTGTGCAGGTTTTCCCCAAGAGCTGGGAGCTCTTGTCTTCCTCTGCTTAAAATGTCTTGCTCTGCTTTGCTTGAAGTATCTTATTCTATTTTACCTATATGAAATGTCATGTTATGTTTAACCATTGTTCTCTTTACTTTTGCATTTAAAAGATTCTGTATTGTAATTGCAGGAATGCTTGCTCTAAGAGTAAACGTGAGTGTTCCTAGGTAACATTTTCCTTGGTGTAACTTGTTTCTCATGATGCATTTATAGATGTGTTTTCTCTCTCTCTCTGTCAGTACATTAATTGAGATACAGAGAATATCATGACAGCTGTATGATTATCTGAATTCTGTATTTTGTACTTTATGTCTCTATTCTGCGGTTTCTTTGAAGTTGCATCTTCTCATTAAACTGCCATTGTATTCTGCCTCCAATTCCATGTCTCATATGTCTGTTTTCTTCATTTTTGGAGCAAGCGTTCCTAGGCACCCCGGCTCAAATTAAGGTGCCCCTTTTGTCCCTGACTCACTCTCCTGCTCAGTTCTGTGGTGGCACCCGGGGCTCTGGGGACCGCCCCTAGCTTCCTTGACCCGTAATAGATCTTCCCTCCAACAGCCTCTCTTGCAAGTCCTGTATTGTTGGTTTGTTGCCCCTGCCCCCCTTTCCACTGCCCTCCATAGTCTGTTGTGCTTCCACGGCCCTTCCTGCCTGCTCAGTGTGGTTAAATAGTTGCCTTTGCACCCTCCTACCTGCCTTCAATTTTCAGAGTCCGTGCCCCTGGCCTCTGCCTCTCAACAGTATCCTAATGCACAACTGGATTGCTAACATTCTATATTTATTACAAAAGTGTGGAACGCCTGACATCATCTTGATGTAATCAAAACTGTAATACCTAGAGCATTTCCTTTAGAAATTACATATATGAGAAGGTCTTATTGGCATCAAAATTATGGTTAGTGCTCTAAAAGACTAAAATAAGGACATATTTTCTGAGTTTTCAAATAGCGACAAAGCACTTTTAAATTATTTGTTATCTTTATGTTTTTTTATCCAGTTGACCACTTGATTAAATGTTGCACTTAGGGGAGAGGATGTGGTGTTACTTCCAGAACTGCAGACTTTGCAACTGGGGAACCAGGTTGATGTTTCTGCTTCAGCTCGACATTCTGAGATTCTGGTCAAATCACTTAGTTTCCCCATGTCTACAACCAAAATGAATTTGTTCTTGTGTGATGTAACCAATGCTCATGTAAAGCACTCCAATACCTGACAAGTCTGCACTATATAACACTGCAAAAACACAAAATAATAAGTGTTTTGCATACTTCTGTCATTGGGCTATATTTGGGCTACATCTGGGTGATTTTGGGCTACATTTGGGCTCTTTTGTCTCCGGTGGCCATCTTGGGAGATTTATTTGTTATGAAGTTTCCTAATTTCCTCATGTACTGCAGTCTCCTCAGTAGGAAATGCTTTCAGTTTTTTACTTTGATTCCATCATGAAGGTATTCAGATATGTCACACATTTGCCATACATTCTGAATGTTAGCACTCTAGTTGCTCATTAGATCACTGTAGTAAAACTACTGTTCACCATGGAAGACTGCTCCTGGTATTAAATGTGCATGTTTCAGTCTGCATGTCAGAATTTTTTAATGAAATAGAAGAGGATTTGAGAAATCACTCAAAATGTGCCCTCATTTTCTTTCTTCAGCATTAATCATAATTTCTATGGCAAAATGAACCCCCTCATTGTGTTCCTTTTTAAATTAAATGTTTTAAGTGTTACCAGTTTATTCCAATCAAGATGGCTTCAGGTGTGCCATACTTTTGTCATAATGAAGACAGTAAGCGCTCTAGTTGTTTTTAAGAACATTCTGGGACATTCTGTCATTGGGCTATACTTGGGCTACATCTGGGTGATATTTGGGCTACATTTGGGCTCTTTTGTCTCTGGTGGCCATCTTGGGAGATTTATTTGTTATGAAGTTTCCTCATTTCCTGCAGTCTCCTCAGTGGGAATACTTTCAGTTTTTAATTTTGGTTCCATCAAGAAGGCATTCAGATGTGTCACACATTTGCCATAAATTCTGAATGTTAGCACTCTAGTTGCTCATTAGATCACTGTTGTAAAACTACTGCTCACCAGGGAAAACTGCTGCTGGTATTGAAAATGCATGTTTCAGTCTGCATGTCAGAATTTTTTAATGAAATAGAAGAGGATTTGAGAAGTCACTCAAAATGTGCCCTAATTTTTCTTTCTGCAGCACTAATCATACTTTTTATGGAAAAATGAACCCCCTCATTTTGTTCCTTTTTAAATTAAATGTTTTAAGAGTTACCACTTTAATCCAAGCAAGATGGCTTCAGGTGTGCCATACGTTTATCATAAGTAGGGCTGTTAGTGCTCTAGTAGTTCTTTGGAACACTCTGGGAAGCTGCAGTAGAACACAAAGGAATCAACTGACAGTCTCTGCCCTTGTTGGATGTACATGTTTTACTGAGAATGTCAGACTTCATTCTCACATGACTGAGAAAGATAATGTGAATTTACAGAAAATAAGCTCTCAGTTTAGCTTATAGATCACCTTCCAAACCTCTGTGGTAAAAGCATGAGTAAATATTTTTCTCTCAATCATGATATCCCAGCAGAAGGCTTTTTCACATGGTGAAATCACCTTAGAACATACCACAATTCCTAAAATGAGTATGGTACCATCAACAAATGATTTATAATGTAACTAAAGTCTTAAAACCTTCTATTAACTGCAATGCTTTTTAATGAGGTGCTATCATGTATATTGGTCCCAAGATGGCTGCCAACACTTCTTGGATGAAGTGCTGACAGCCAATCAGATCTCAGGACGAGATGTGTGGTTAGGCTCCGCCCACATATATATATGCTTTTAAATGCTATTTTCTCAGGAAATACTGAACAGATTTACACCAGACCTGCAAAAGGCACTTCCTTGACCTTATGGCTACCTCTCTGCCAAATTTCAAGGAATTCTGTTCAGCCGTTCGGGCTGTAGCTGTGTCTAAAGGTCCTATGGAAAAATGCATGGGAAAAACGCGTTTTGGGACCCCCCTTTTATCTCAGCCCCCGCTTGACGAATCACCCCGAGACTTTCAGGGTAGGAGCGGAGCGCAGCGCCCCACCTATTTTGAAAATTTCGCGAGGATTCGTCGACCGGCGCCAAAGTTATTCAAAATAGAATGTTGCGGTTTTCCTATGGAAACAGGGTCCTAACTATAACTACCTACTGGCGACCGCCAGTAGGTAATATATATATATATATATATATACATATATATATATTCACTGAAAAAACTATAGGTTTTAAAAACGTGATAATTAGAAATTAGCATTTAAAAAACCTCAGAAATTCACTGAAAAAATCATAGGTTTCAGGCACGTTATAGTTAGATGGACATTTCACTCGTACAAAACCATAGAAATTGCCCCGTTATAGTTACTTCAGCTAACTATAACTTTGCGCACCCTCAATGCCCTTCTGATGACATCACATATCACATCATTCATGACATGGTCAGTGACATCACTGATGACATCACTGATGACATCTCAAATGACATCACTGATGACATCACTGATGACATCATCCACGTGAATATCTGATGCACCTCTTCACACTCTGATATAACCTTTGATACACCCACTGTAAAATACAGACTACCATTTTCAAAACCATCGACACACCAATACCAGTTACAACATACGCATTCGCTGATTCCTAGGTCTACAAACACACCCACTCATTCACCCATAAAGTCACTCATACATGCAGTCACTCATCAATACAACACTATCATAACCACTCATACACCTATACAGGCACACACACACCACCACTCATCCATGGAGCTACTCACAGAGCTAGTCAATCATTCAAAGAATCAATCACACTTCCATTTACTGACCTATACAGTTATACACATGTGGGATTCGAGTTAAATATGTGTAGTTAGCATAATGTATCTTAGACTGTATCTCTACTCCATATGCATCGAGGACTGCTTTATAAAGTAACTCCCCTGGTCTACGTGTCCTGCACGATAGAAAGGGCCGAAAAGCCATACTGTGGCCATCTTGATTCATGAGCAGTCGTGCTTCGGATCACGTGTCTCTCTCTACCCCCCTTCTGTATGATTTAGCTCGTACCAGCCTAGAGACAGGGTGAATTGTATTTACGGCCGAGGCACAAGATCACATCTGCAGTAGGGAGTACTAAGCTAAATTCCTCTGTGCCCGAGACGAAAGGGAGTCACCCGGCCGACCTTCTTTGAACAAGATAGTAACCTTATACGGGCAGATGGTATGAGCTCATTTAGGAGCTCTAGGACTAACTGGTACTTTTCCACTTGCAATGCTTTGTATGCTGAATCTGTAATGTATATAAGTATGGTTCTGTCAAGGAGCCAGCAGTCTTCTTCGGCACACCTGATGGGTGAGGTTCGATGAGGCTCCTCTATGTAGAGTTCTGTTGTGGCCAATAAACGCTTGAACCTTCTACGTTGCCAACTGCTTATTATTGACTTGACATTGCGGGCCACTGGTAAGTGTGGCCCGTGGGATTACTATTGGATTACTTCAGTTGGCTACCATGAAGGGACCCCGTGACAGGGTCTTCTCCCTCCCCGTAAACGGGTGAGAGGATCGGGGGCGTCTTGGCCGGGTGGGCGGAGGGGAGTCTATGTCCGCTCCGCGCTCCCGCTCGGGGTACCCTCTGCTGCTAGTGACCCTTCACCGGGGTCCTACGGGCTTGACCCAGGAGCTGACCGTATTGGTGGTAAGAAGTTGGCAGCGGAGAACGAACATTCGTACCTGGGTGTAATTTGTTTGTTTGAAACATGCACTGTTGAGCGGTGCATTGGTTTGAAGCACGCGCTGTTGAGCGGTGCATTTGGAACAGCTAACTGTATTTGATTTGAGGGGTCGTGAGTACCCTAGGAGAATTACGGAGGTCTTGCAGGGTGGTCCAGTAGGGACTGACTGTAGAGACTCCGCGGATCCTTTGTGATGTTTTGAGATACAGATCAGATGCCTAGTTGTTACTTGTGAGTAATGCAGGGCCGGATTGCACTCGGAAAAACCTGCGGCTATAACTGGGTTGCCATGAGACATATCTGAGGTACGGCTTGGTCTACATCAGAACAGTCTCAGTGGTGAACCAGGGAGGTCATGGGATGGTCCGTAGTCCAGTCCGTGGTTACCCCTGTCTGATCGTCTCCTGCCAGTCTACTGGACGACGGCCTGTTGTGATTTTGTTGATCCTTTTTGAATAATTCTCCACGAACGGGCTCCGTTCGTTTGTTTGGATGCATCAAATTTGGATAGGTTGAACTGCAGAGAGTAATGTCGACATACATGTGTCTGTCTACTAACCAACATGTCGTGTTTCAGCAAATTGAATTGTTTTGGTTGTTGTTGTCGGACCAGCAACTCTCGGTTGGCCGTTAGTCAGCCTGCCCCACCGGAGGGCAGCCCTAGCCATTTCATGTATGTGAAGCACGGAATTGCCCCCATATTGTTCAACACCCTGTGGCACAAGTATACTAAAGGTAATGAAGAGTTTCAGTGGCCGAAGACTGGTTCCTTTGACGAAAAGAAAGTTGCCTTTCTACAGGAGCAACTATTCTCCAGACGCAGTAGGCAATCTATGTTTGATGCCTTAAACGCCTGGCAGAAAGAGGCCAAGCAGAGACGGATAAGGGGGGAGAAGCTGGCGAGAGCCAAATCGGGACAGACCGTAACTCAGAAAGCAGAAGCCTATGACAGAGCAAGGGTAGAGAAAGGAATTGATTGTATGAATCGGGAGTTTAGATTAAAAGTTGATAAAAGTTATGTGGCCCGACCCAATGCAGAGGATGAGATAGAAGACCTGCTGGACATGCGACCACCACCCCCGTATGTTCCGCAACGGTTGTATCCAGAGGTAACAGCTGCTATTGTATCGGCTGGAGCGAAGACCGTTGACTCCATGCCGGCGCCAGTTGCCTCTACAGCAACTTCAGTCTCGTCGGCGCCTCAGCCCCCCTCCCTTGTGCCTGTCATTGATCATTCTCGGCTGTCCTCCTCTGTCTCGGAAAGTATGGCCTTATGGCCAAATATGCTGTCGGCCTCGACAGCTGAAGCTCCACAGCTGTCACTGGGGGCCATGTATTCCCCTTCCGCCCTGACCTCCTCTTCCGTGAGTGCAACCCCTTTCACAGCTGTTTCAACTCCAGTACATCCGACCGGTTCATTAGATGGCAGGAAGTTGTTCACTCGATCAGCCTTAGGAACCGAGGAGAAGGAGGTCATTGCAGTCCAGGCATCCCAGTGGATGCGGCAACCTATTTATACCTTGACTGACAGATGGAACACCATGCGAGATTATGAACCAGTAATGCAGCAGCACGCGCTGGCCCATATGGCCCAACGCCTCAGTTCATGTGGGAACAAGCCTATAAAGGGGAAAGGGCTCCGGCCATACTATATGATATCCACACTCAGGCCCATAGATCTCAGCTGAGTCCAGAAGCGGTGTACGGGAATGTGAACACTCTGGTCAGTTACAGAATGCGCCTGCCCGCAGCTAGCCCTCTAGGGGTACAGCAGTTCCCAATGCGTGAGGTGCACCCTATTTATCACCCCGAAGTAACCGAGATAGTAGACGCACAAGGGGCGGTCACCCGCCCAAGAGTAGACGCCCGTTTCCAGGAACAATGGGTATATACCCCCTGGAAATGTAGTGAGGTACTTTCTTTGAAAACCCAGTTGCCTGACCCCAGGAGGAATCCTACCGCATACTATAAGGAACTGACAGAAGCCGCCTCCTCGGCGGTGATGACACTGGCTGACATGGAGCTATTTTTTGCTCTATTGGTACCGGTGGACATATGGCGGCAGGTGCATGACCAGGATCATGTGGCTGAGTTCGGGGGAACATGGGAACAATTGAGGGACTGGGATAGGGATCGTAAACCAGGAGATAAACCTAGAAGTGAGATATTGACTTTGCCGGAGAAAATATTAACCTATATGCATTCCCTAATCCCTCCTAGGAAGGTGGATTGGGACAAATTGACTGCATGCAAGCAGAAGAAGGACGAGAACGTGTCCGACTTCTTCACGAGGTTCGAAGGAGTATTTATTGATTTTAGCGGACAAGATCTGTCTAAGGAGGGTGGCATACGTCTGTTTGTCAACAGGTTTGTAACTAACCTGTTGCCTGAGATATCAGCCCGACTTCAGGCTGCGGAGAGTACCTGGACTACATCAACCCCCTCGACTATTCTAAGTATGGCTCAATACTATGAGCATTGGGAGAACGAGAGTAAGGAAAAGACGGAAAAGAGATCGAAGGACTTGAAAACTAGGGTTTTGTTACAGCAAGTTGAGAGGGGACGCAGTAGGGGTCGGGGAACACAGAGTTTAGCCCAGCGAGGGGCGGGGCCTGGACAGGGTGGAGGACGAACTGATTTAGGAATAAATCAGTGTGCCTTCTGTAAGAAGGAAGGGCACTGGCGAGCTCAGTGTCCGTTGTTGCAGGCGCAGACCAGTGTTCCGAGGGGTCAAGGGAGAGGCCATGGCAGTGGTCGTCGAGGTGGATATACGAGACAGGAAGGAGTTGGGCAAGGTGAGAATAGCCAGAATTGTTTCGACCATGGTCAAGGAAAGCAGTACTATAACGAAGGATGTGTAAGTAACGACTCGGCAGGCTACAGTGAGGCATAGGAGAGCCGAGGACAGAGTGGGGGACACGTGTCAATTCCAATCGATCAAAACGGACCTTACGTGCATGCTCGTCTAATGGATGCATCAGGTAAGTTTCTAATTGACACGGGGGCTATGAATAGTTCCGTTTCACACGCCCTTGTCCCTGGGGCTGCTCTGTCTGGCCAGAATAATGTGTCTGTAGGTTTCTCCGTAACTCCAGTGGTAAGCCCCATCTCCCAACCTCTTTCTCTTAACTTGGGGCCGATTTCAATTGACTCACCTTTCCTTCTGACTTTGCAATGTGGTGAGAATCTTTTAGGAACGGATATACTGAAGAGGCTGTATGCCCGCATCTATTGCTCTCCAGATGGTGTTTACTTGACTATTAGGAAACCCTTACCTCCCTCCGCACAATGTTTCTCTAAAACGGACCCTTTGCCCCCTGAGCTTGCCAAGATTCCACAGAGCCTCTGGGCTACTGGAGATACCGATGTAGGGTTGTTGAGCATGCCACCAATTTCGATCACTCTGAAACAAAATGCTCAATTACCCAGAGTTCCGCAGTATAAGATTGCCCCCGCAGGGGAGCGGGCATTACTGTCCATTGTTCACGATTTGATCCGCATGGGGGTGGTGGAAGAGACGGCTTCTAACACGTGCAACAGCCCTATTCTTCCTATTCTCAAACGGGCCCCGATAGATCAGAGTCCTGATTATGCTGATACTTATCGTTTCGTGATTGACCTGCGTGAAATCAATAAGATTGTCGTACCCCAATATCCTGTAGTGCCTGACATCACTACTATCCTGACAATGATTCCCCCGACGGCTAGATTTTTCTCTGTCATTGATTTGAAAAACGCCTTTTTCAGTATTCCCATACATCAAGATAGCCGTTATCTTTTCGGCTTCTCCTTAGGAGGTCGCAGCTTCAGATTTTGTCTCGCCCCACAGGGCTATACAGAGAGTCCTAGTATTTATAGCCAAGCGCTTAAAACGTTGTTGGACACATTAACCTTGCCACCCGGTAACGTTTTAGTGCAGTATGTGGACGATCTTCTCGTGGCCTCTGATACTGAGCATGGTTGCCGAATGGCGATGACTGCGTTGTTGCAGCACCTGGCGGACCACGGTAATAAAGTTTTGTTGTCTAAGTTTCAATATTGTCGACCGGAGGTGACCTATCTCGGTCATCTCCTGTTGAAGGAGGGACGACGGCTAACCCCTGATCGTATTCTAACCATATCTAACATGTCTGTTCCTTGCACGCAACGTGATGTCCGCACTTTGCTTGGCATAACTTCTTACTGTCGCCAATGGATCCCTAACTATTCCTTATTGACTAAACCTTTCCTGCATCTAACGACTAAAGATGTGCATGAACCTTTACCTTGGACAGCTGAATGTCAGAATGCTTTTGTTTCTCTGAAATCTGCTCTTTGCTCTGCCCCTGTGCTTGGCACCCCTGATTACCGGAAGCCCTTTGTACTCTACGTGCATGAGGTGGACGGTTGCTCGCTTTCAGTGTTAACACAAGGATTTGGTGGTAAGCAAAGACCTTGTGCATACTTTTCGGCGGTATTGGATAATGTCGCCAGGGCACTTCCCAGTTGCCTGAGAGCCACGGCTGTGGTTGCAGTGGCGATCCGACAATCGGAAGGGCTTGTCCTGAATACGGACCTGACAGTGATGGTGCCCAACGCTGTGGACGTATTATTGAACAGGACACAGACTCGGCACTTAACTAGTGCGCGTCTTACGGGGTACGAATTGACCCTGTTTGCACCACACATCACTATCAAACGATGTGTCACCTTGAACCCTGCTACGTTACTACCCCTCCCCCCGGAGGATCATAGTCAAGATATACATGATTGCATATTCCGGACTGAAGAAGAAACGAAGGGGCGGATAGATTTGACAGATATTCCCTTATCTGACCCTCAAGGGGAATTGTATGTCGATGGCTCATATTTTCGGTTACCCAATGGCACTACGACCGCTGCTTATGCGATCACCACGTTGCAAACAATAGTTGAGACGGCCAAGGTACCTTATCGATCGGCCCAGGCCGCTGAGTTAGTCGCACTACTGAGGGCTTGTGAATTTTGCGAAGGGTTGAGGATAAATGTCTACACCGATAGCCAGTATGCTTTCGGCGTAGCACATAGCTTTGGAAGATTGTGGGCGGAGAGAGGTTTCCTTACATCCCATGGTCAGAAGATACAGAATGGTCAGTTGGTGTTGAGATTGTTAGCCGCCCTGACCCTGCCCCAAGCCATAGCGGTTGTTAAATGCAGTGCGCACAAAGCAATAGTCGATGATGTAGGTAAGGGTAATTCCTTTGCGGACAGAATCGCTAAAGAGACTGCCCAATCCAATACCACTTCCATGTTTGTAACAAGTTCACATAAAGGGATGATAGAGGCAGAGGCATTCAGTAACACTATAGACAGCATAAGAGAACTGCAATCAGAAGCAACCCCTGAAGAACTAAAATACTGGCAAGAGCAGATAGGGAAGCTGGATGACAATGGATGCTGGATTGATCTATCAGTAAGATGTAGGTGGCTGCTGCCGAACGCATTTGTGAATGCAGTCGTGTCCATGGCACACGGTCCTGCACATGTGGGGATTCAAGGTATTTGCGCAATCCTGGATCCTGTTGGTATAATACCAACATCGACAGGACTGCGAAGCATCTAGTTCAGAATTGCATGATTTGTCTACAGCCTAACCCAGGGGGTAGCATCCCTGTTTTGACTGGTAGCTTCGCGCCACCCACCCTACCTTTTGAGGTGCTACAAATGGACTTCATTCAGTTTGAACGGGTTAACAATCTTAAATATGTTTTGGTGGTGGTTTGTACGTTTAGCAAGTGGGTGGAGGCGTACCCTACCAAGGAAAATACTGCCTTAGCCACCGCGAAGGCCCTAGTAAAAGAGTTCTTTCCTTGCTATGGGGTACCCCGGGTGATTTGGAGTGACAACGGGAAACATTTCAATGCCGACCTTGTTGAACATGTTTGCAAGGGCCTGGCAATACAGCAGAAGTTTCATGCGGCTCACCATCCCCAATCAGCAGGATTGGTGGAAAAATATAATGGGATCCTGAAATTGAAATTGGCTAAGCTGCAGGACACCACAGGTCTAAACTGGCCCGATCTCTTACCTCTGGCTTTACTATCTGTAAGGACCACTCCTCACTCCCGCAGTGGAATATCGGCATATGAAGTGATATTTCGTAGGCCCGCTAATGTATGGGGTGTGCCGCGACCAAAATCCCTTAGAGACATCGAGTACCCTATGTTGGCAGATTACCTTTATGCACTAACTAAAGATCTTCGTTCCATTCACCAACAGATAACAGCAGTGCTGCAGCCTCTGCCGGAGCATCCCGGACACGGCGTGGAGCCTGGACAGTGGGTCCTGGTTCGGAACTACCAACGGAAATCGAGTCTAGACCCACGCTGGACCAAGCCTTTCCAGGTGATTCTGGCCACAAGGACGGCTGTGAAGGTTGAAGGGAAGCGGCATTGGATCCATGTGTCCCACCTAAAAAAGGTCCCACTTCCCTTGCCGGATGACCAACGGGACCAAAGCGAGGTGTTGAGACACGAAAGCGATAAATCGACCGAAGAGTCACCTTCCCCGAACGCCCAAGGAGAAACGGATGGGCGAGAGGAGGGTGTCGTAAGTTCGGCGACATCTGTAAAAGGTAATCAGGCATCTGGGGCTACAACGGGTGACAGGAAAAGTCACACACCCAATCCTTTACCTGACCCCACTGGGCCTGTTCTTTTCATTAATCCTGAAACACCGGGTCATGTTCGCTATAACCTGCGGCCCCGACCAAAAGCAAAGATCCCAGGCTCAGGCTAGAGAATGAAAGCGAGAGATCTGGGTAGCCTCTGGGAATGAGTAAAAACACTGGACTGAACCCGTTGAGAGCCTGGAACTTTTTGATATTGCTCTGTTCAGAAAGAAGAGAGAGACATTGGTTGATTGGTGGGGGCCCAGGTGGAGTTTTCCTTTCTACAAGAGTTGCGTCAAGTACAACTCCGACGCGAGAAGTGTTTGTGTTCATTTTCCTTTTTTTGTGATTACATGGAACAATAGGAGTCTGCCTGTGAGGCTCTATAACGGACACAGGAAAGAAGCACCCTCCGGCAGGTTGGACTGTTTGTAGATTTTCTGTTTCCCCGAGCTTATATCTGGACTTTTAGTGAGAATGTACCCTTTTGCCCGTTTTGTCCCTGAAGAGGAGCGTCCCATAGTACACCGCCCTTTGCATCCACATTTGCCAATGTTTTCTACTTGGAGCTTGCGTGCCAAGATTGTTTTTATTGTCATAATAATTGTTTCATTAATGTTCTGCTTAGGAATGTTCATTTATCTATAATTCCGCTATCCTGTGCATACCCTGATAGCTACCACCCCGTTCCCGAGGAGCACCATTTTCAGACTTTTGCCCGGCATAAAGAAAGACACCGCCAGACCTATGTGAATAATGCTTCCATTGAAATGTTGCACCAAACCCACAGTTCAACGAATACCACAAACTGCTGGGTATGTGGGCTCCTCCCCTCAGTAATGCACAAACATGATCTGTTCATTTCAATGCCGTTGTCATATTTAGGCAGTTGTGAAGCATGGTTTAGATTATTGTCAATGATGTATGAACATTATGCAGTTGATGGGCACCGACTTTCGGAAAAAGATTATGTAACAGGGGCTCAGGGACAGACGGAGACAGTGATCGAGGTAACTGTGGTTTTATTTTATAACAGCGTCTTTTAAGTCTACTCGTGATCCTTTCTCGGGCAAAGGTGGCGTTGTCCGTCGTGGGGCTCGAAGGTCTGCTGCCGCCTGGGTTATCCTCTTCTTCCTTTCCCCTCGTCCTCCCCAGAGTTAGGCTCCTCGGAGTCCCCAGGTGCGTGTTGGCCCAAAAAGGAAGTAAAGACAAAGCACTGTCAGGATTATGCTCCGCTAGAGGCTCTCTGCTTGAACCCGGGACCGGGAGTGAGGAATCCCCTACTGGTGCGCTTGTGACCCACCCTTCCCTTTATCTCCCAGGACGTGCACTTGGTGAAGTGAGGGAAAGGGTAGAAACACAACGAGGTTCGATGCACACACACCTGCGAGGATCACACACCCACTCCCTGGGTTTTAAACTGGTTATGGAGGTGCTTGCTCCCTCCTTCCTACCCAACCCGCTACGCGGTCGCGTACCTGTCCGAGCCACGCTCCTCCCCTGGGAACGTGGCTGGGCGCTTCGCGGTGCTCCTGGCCTCCCTGCCGTCTGCTCCATCGCTCTCCTGGTCCTCGCCGCTCGTCTGCTTCCGCTCTCCTGGATCTTCCTTCGCTTTCGCCGGTCTCCTCCTCTGCTCCGCACTGTTCGCCTCCTCTGTACCTCCAGGGATCGCCGTCCCCCGGTTTCCAGGTCTCGGGAGTTTTTGACGTACCGTCCTTCCTGACGTCAGAAGGGGGCGTGTCTCCCGTGGGGATGTCGGCCCAGTTAAAGGGCTCCTCACCTTCAATGTGATCTGTGGAAGAGGCATCCGAGGCAGTCACCCATTCGTCCTGCGGTAAGGGAACAAGAGGGGGTGAGAAGGGCACGTGGGACCACCAGTCCACCATCCCCGGCCCCGACGGTCCAACTCCGCTACAGATTATGATCTAATTCTGGCCTATATAGAAAGATATCAGGGATTCACCCCAAATGCCGAGGGTACGGATGGTACCCTGGATCCTACAGCTTGTATACATGAGAATGACACCTGGTTAAGGGATAAAGTATCGGATTTTGTGTCCTTCAACTTTACCAAGTGTTTTAGATATTTCCAGGAGCGAAATGTGTCAAATGAAAGAATCATCCCGGTCCCTGTGTTGAATAGCTCATCCTCCTTTTGCATACATGGTACTGGCCATTTATTTGTTGGTTATAGTAGACAGAACTATACTTATAGATTACAAACCTTTAGCAGCCCACCTATACTCACTCCCCCGAATGTATATTTTGTGTGTGGAGAAAATGCTTACACTTGGCTTCCTAGAGGATGGTCAGGTAAATGCTACTTATCCTTCTTATACCCTCCTGTTTATATAGCGCCTTCTGATTATCACCGATCCCACTCGCTGAATCGACGAAGTTTAGACTCAGTTAAAACTAATGGAGATGCCACTGACCAGACTGATACCCCTGCCCAACATTTTGGCGATATAATAAAGGGAGTTCTGCCTATGTGGGGACCCATTTTGACCAGTAAAGAAATTAGAAGACTGTCCAGGGTAGTAGAGGGAGTAGTAAATACCACTGCTGAGATACTGACCAATATCACAGTCGAGCTTCAAGCGACCCGACTTGTGACGCTTCAGAACCGCCTTGTTTTAGACGTTATCCTAGCCGATCGCGGAGGAGCATGTAGAGTGATTGGCAGCTCTTGCTGTGTATATATACCTGACTCCGCCCCCTCAGTCCATCTGGCCGTACAGAAGTTACATCGATTGGCATCCGAGATTCACACGGAGACCGGAACCTGGTCTATTTCAGGCTGGTTCTGGGATCTCCTTACCACCTGGGGTTGGAAAATCTTCATGGTCCTTCTAGGAATAGGAGGTTTCCTTTTCACTTGTTGTGTCTGCATCCAATGTGGGCCCGCTTGTTGCTCCTATTGTGCTACCCAAGTTCGCCTTGCCTTACCTACTCCTAAAGCAAACCAGGGTAAGGTAAACGCTCAATTAGTTCAGAAAGAGATACACGACATAATGCAAATAGATGAGGGAATTTTTGAAGAGTAGTCCCCTGGATAGCTACATTATGCTAAAAAGGGCTGTTCTGTGGGATTCGAGTCAAATATGTGTAGTTAGCATAATGTATCTTAGACTGTATCTCTACTTCATATGCATCGAGGACTGCTTTATAAAGTAACTCCCCTGGTCTACGTGTCCTGCACGATAGAAAGGGCCGAAAAGCCATACTGTGGCCATCTTGATTCATGAGCTGTCGTGCTTCGGATCATGTGTCTCTCTCTACCCCCCTTCTGTATGGTTTAGCTCGTACCAGCCTAGAGACAGGGTGAATTGTATTTACGGCCGAGGCCCAAGGTCACATCTGCAGTAGGGAGTACTAAGCTAAATGCCTCTGTGCCCGAGACGAAAGGGAGTCACCCGGCCGACCTTCTTTGAACAAGATAGTAACCTTATACGGGCAGATGGTATGAGCTCATTTAGGAGCTCTAGGACTAACTGGTACTTTTCCACTTGCAATGCTTTCTATGCTGAATCTGTAATGTATATAAGTGTGGTTCTGTCAAGGAGCCAGCAGTCTTCTTCGGCACACCTGATGGGTGAGGTTCGATGAGGCTCCTCTATGTAGAGTTCTGTTGTGGCCAATAAACGCTTGAACTATCTACGTTGCCAACTGCTTATTATTGACTTGACATTGCGGGCCACTGGTAAGTGTGGCCCTTGGGATTACTATTGGATACTTCACACACACCACATCACTTATTCAAACAGAAACAAACACATACTTACTCTCTTATATAATCACTGATACAAGTACACAATCATCCATACAGCCACTCTCACAATCACTGACTCTCATGTATAGTCATTTATATACTCCAACTCTCACATACACTGCCTTTTACATATTTAGTTACTTGGGCATGTACCATTGAGCCATCGATTCTCTCACCAACACACCCATACACATACTCACCCACCCATACAGCTCTTTGCACATGCATTCTTGAACCCATGCACCCAGTCAATCAACCACTCAAACATCTATACACAGAGTCACACACCTCCCACCCACCCACACACTCAGGCACCCATACAAATACTCAGGCAAAAAATCAATAGCTCATATAGACACTCATGTAGCTACTGCCAAACCCATGCAGCAGCTTACACAACAACAGACAGACTGATACAGACATTCAAACAGTTTAGTCACTAACCCATCCATTCAGTAAGACACGTTTAATCACTCCCTTATACAATCAGTCATGCACCTACATCCACAAACTTATACACCCACTCATTCTTCAATACACCTTGGCATATATATATATAAAACATATTTAAACTTTACAGAAACACAAAGTCCCTGGATGATGTCATCAGTGATCTCATCAGTGATGTCATCAGTGATGTCACTGACCATCTCATGAATGATGTAATATGTGACGTCATCAGAAGTGCATTGCGGGTGCGTGAGTTATAGTTAGCTGAAGTAACTATAACGGGGCAATTTCTTTGGTTTTGTACGAGTGAAATGTCCAACTAACTATAACGTGCCTGAAACCTGTGGTTTTTTTCAGTGAATTTCTAAGGTTTTTAAATGCTAATTTCTAACTATAACATTTTTGAAACCTATGGTTTCTTCAGTGAATTTTGAAGGTTTTATAAACACTCATTTCTAACTACAATGTCCCTGAAACCTATATTGTTTTTAAGTAAAAATCTTTTTAAAAAACGTGCATACTTTTTGCAGTGAAAAACTAACTGTAACTGCATTGTGTTATAATTTATAATTTAACAATGTTTAAAATTTAATCAGAACTAATTAACATCTAAGGAGCCGATTCCGATCTCGCTCGGAAGGGCTCCGAACGCGATCTGGCCATAAAAAGTACAAGCCGTATGCTAGTTCCCCGCCCCACTCATACAGCTGTACGAGCGAGCAAGTACAATGCGAGAAACGCAAAATCGCTGACCGAATCGTTTCCGGGTCCAAACCGCTCCGTACACCTCATCCGTAAGCAAACTGTGCTGTGCAATGGAGGCAAATTCCAACCGAGCCAATACGATGCGGGCGTCGGACAGCCGGATCAAGCCGAAGTTTCCGACTCGCAAAACGTCTGGGAAGCTGCCTTCGGGGGTCCACGTCGGACTCCCGTCACCCGCACCCTTACGACTTAGACACCAACACAGGCATGTACGGTGTGGATGGAACCGACGCGTACCCACTGTAGGGGGCGCCCTTTTGCGAGACATACCCATTCAGTCAATGGGACCCCATGTACGCGTTGTACGACCGGCTCCCCATTGACTTCTATGGGAGTCCGACCGAACCAAGTCTGGCAGCATGCGGCCGCATCGCACTCGCTTCGTCGGACTGCAGGAGTCCAGCTCGGTCTGAAAACACTCCGGATTCGGCTCGGTCAGAGAGCTTTCCGACCCAGATCGGAATCGGCCCCTCAGTGTGGAAAAAGTGTGATGCAGCAGCTATGATACCTGACTTCGAACAACAGCGTTCACAGTTCCATTCCCGGCTCCTGCGGCACGTTAACCCACCAATATGTCACTGTGGGCAATACCTTGCCTAATCCTCCCGACGCCCCGAGGGACCGGGACACCTCTATGGAGGTAGCTGTACGCTTTACAAATACGGGCATTTTTTAAATTTAAAACCATAGTGATGAGAGATATTCACACATATTTTTTTTCTTCTATTCTGAACGATATTTTTTTATATCTTCTATTTACAATTACGCCAATTAAAAGATGTTTTTAGTCACAAGAAAGGAAATTACACGGTTTGCCGGGTAACAGCTTTTAAGCTCTCCAATGTATGTTCATATTAAGGAGCTTATACGTGTGAGGATCAAAATCTAAACCTTTACCGGTTTAAATTTTGTAACATTTCCCAACACGTGCACAAGTTAAATAGTGAAAACGTGAGCATGTGTAAACTGTAAAACGTGACATCTAAATGGGCAGAGCCGCATGTTCCTTCCATAGACTACTCAATAACCAAAAAGTATATAAACCACACCTGTTGATCGATTAGTTTTGTTTTTGAAAGTTATTTACGCATGTCCATTCTGTGATGCAGGGTCCGTTTTCTAGCGTCGGATTCTTCTTTTGCAACAACAAAACACATTACGGAGTTGTAAGTTGTTTGATTATGGCATAGTAGATATTTATAATACGTAGCTATTTGTGATTATTTAAAGATTTGTATTTAGAAAAAAGTATTATTGATTGTTTTTGCCATTTATATGTAACGTCAGCAGCTTGTATTCAGAAACAGACATAATAGAGAAAACACTTCCTTTTCTCGCTCCTTTGAGCTCATATAGTGTGACTTTGCATATTATAATATTGACACTAGACTTGACCTCAGAGGTGTTGGTGACCCGTGGGCGCGAAGACTAAATATTTATATGTAACGTCAGCAGCTTCTGCTTCTTACTCTGTTTCCCCCTGAGATAATATAGTGTGAATATGTATATTGTAATATTCACATTCATACTGACCGCAGTGGAGTTCATGACCCATCGACGCGAAGACGAAAGATTTCGAAGTCCCGGAGAAAAGAAGCTTTGAACATATTCACCGCTGGAAAACATTTCGTTATCCATCTGGTTTTGTGTTCACAACTTTATTTTCCTTTACCTATTGTCTGCCATCAGTGACACTCTGTATATTGTAGTACAGTGTTTTTCAGACAACAAGAGTTGGAGATTTGTTGGCGACAGGAGTAAACCATCTGAATTGCAGTTTAAAAAAAGATTGTTTGCATAGATACTTTCTTACTGAATTCCTTTGATAAACCCTACATTTCTGAATGATATTTTGGTATTTCTCTGTTGTGGTTCCTATTCTCCTTCTCCCTATAGAATATATTCCATTAGTAGTGTATATTATACTATTATCGTATATATTCTTAAAGGAGTAGGTGATCTCTTAGCAGAGCAGTGAGCGACCTTTCAGCACTACAACAGAGTTCTACAGAATAGAAAATTGTAAAAATGTTGATTTTTTTTGTTCTCCTGTGGAATACTATAAACTCACCCTGTATATTTTAATACTGTAACTATTGTAGTTCAAAGGGGTTAGAGATCTATCTGTGCGAAAAATTTACAACATATACAAAAGTTATTTCCGTTGATAACTTACTACCTCACAGTTTGTAACACTGCTAATGTTTTATAAAATAGTAGTTGCTAAAAAATAATTGTATACATAGTGCTTCATTTAATATTTTGATAAAGCGTACATTTCTATGTAATATGACGTCATTTGTGTTTAACTGTTTTTTACTTCTTATTGTTGTTGTGACTTGAGATGATGTAGTGCGGGAGTGTTTCTTGTAGCACGAATATAGGGCAAAACGTTAACAAAGTATAGTATACAAAAAAAGGCAGGGTGTGGCCACGCTTAAGGGATATTTTATGAATTGCGTTTTTATTTGTCACCCCTCTGATATATACAGCTTCACTTTCCTAAGAAAGTATATTTGTGATTGCTTAACAAATAAAAACAAACCTAGACTGACATTTTTGCAGCGCAAACACGCCTCCCCATCAGAAAAGTAAACACCACATTCTGAGTAAATAGTGCTCCTTGGAAGTATCCCACCCGCGGACTTAATAAAAAGAAGACCGCAACACACTCTGTTATTTTCCCACCGTGATTTGTAGGCACCGCGCAAATTATATTAAGGGCCCTTAAAATATATAAAAAAATGTTTTACCTTCACAGTCCCTGTCCACCACCTTGTGACCACTGTACAGAGTTAATAGTGTTCCCACCCTCCCCTCTACTACTTTTTTTCCTGTACTCCTTTGAAGTGCGTCATAAAATGGCTGACAACTGGGAACCGTTCCCAGCCAATAAGGAGCAAACGTGTACAAGGAACCTTTTAGCCAATAAATGTCCATGGTGTTCCACAGAGGGAGATGGAATGGCTTACACCACTTCTACTTTTAATGCTTCATAGCCAATGAACATTGAGCTTGGGAAGGTCCTGCTTGGAACACGTTACCCAATCAGATGTCCCTGATACTCGCGGAGGGGGAGGGAATCGCTGACAACACTTCTACTTGCAATGGTTTACAGCCAATGAACATTAAGCTTGGGAAGGTCCTGCCTGGAACACGTCAGCCAATCAAATGTCCCTGCTACTCCGCGGAGGGGAAGGGAATGGCTGGCAACACTTCTACTTTCAATTGTTCGCAGCCAATGAAAATTAAGCTCTGGAAGGTCCTGCTTGGAACATGTGAGCCAGTCAGATGTCCTTGCTACTCCGCGGAGGAGGAAGGAATGGCTAGCAACACTTCTACTTTCAATGGTTCGCAGCCAATGAACATTAAGCTCGTTGTTGGAACACCTCAGCCAATTAAACGTTAATTTTGTTCCACGCACAGGGACAGAACACGCCCCCCCACATAACATTACATTTCCTCTAACAAAGTGACACTATCCGTGTTAAAAGTGAACATCGCATTTTAAGTAAACATTACTGCGCATTATATTAAAGGAAGGCCGCAATACGGCTCATTGTTGTTTTCCTGATATGATTTCCACAAGCCTACTAAACATTGCCGCAATACTGCGGGAGTGATTTCCACAGCCTACACAACATTCACACCCTCTGTGTGTGCACCCTACACACTGCTTGCCGCAATACGGCACCTTGTTTTCTCGATGGGAATTCCAGAGACAACGCAACATTGCCGCAATACCACTCACCGTTGTTCTGCAGACGTGATTTCCGAGGCCTACGCAACATTCAAACTCCCTGCCTCTGCACCATACAGACTGCTTAAACTAAGTCCACAGTGTCCCTACTATACCCTCTTATACAATTTTTCTCTTTTTTCCCCCTAATCCTATCAACTGAGTCACAAAATGGCTGCCAACACTTCCTAGTTTCAAGCGGTCACAGCCAATGAGCCGCAAGCTCGTGTTCGTAACGCCTCAGCCAATCAGATGTCAGAATTCTCAAATATCGATATCTGTAAATGTTGATATTTCTCAGAAACTACTGAACAGATTTAAACCATTTAAACAAAAGCGTGCTTTCTGGACCAAGATCTCCCTGTCAAATTTGGCATAACTCTGTTCAGCAGTTTGACCTGTAGCCTTTTCTAAAGTTTCCAATGGAAATTGCAAGGAGAAAACACGTTTTGAGACCCCCATTTCTTCTCAGCCCCCCCTTGACGAATCATCTCCATTTTTGGTAAAGATTCGTCAAACGACGGCAAAGTTATACGGAAATCAAAAAATGCTTTTCCTATGGAAACTTGGTCCTAACTATAACTACCTACTGGCGACCGCCAGTAGGTAATATATATATATATTCACTGAAAAAACCATAGGTTTCAGGGGTGTTATAGTTAGCTGGACATTTCCCTTGTACAAAACCCTAGAAATTCCCCTGTTATAGTTATGTCACTGACCATGTCATGAGTGATGTAATATGTGACGTCATCAGCAGTGCATTGAGGGGCGCAAGTTATAGTTAGCTGAACTAACTATAACAGGGGAATTTCTAGGGTTTTGTACGAGGGAAATGCCCAGCTAACTATAACACCCCTGAAACCTATGGTTTTTTGAGTGAATTTCTAAGGTTTTTTAAATGCCAATTCCTAACTATAACGCCCCTGAAACCTTTGTTTTTTTCAGTGAATTTCAAAGGTTTTTTAAATGGCAACTCCTAACTATAACGTGCATGAAACCTATGGTTTTTTCAGTGAATTTCAAAGGTTTTTTAAATGCTAATTCCTATCTATAACTTATCTCTAAAGATATCATGAAAAGCATTTTTTTAAAAAGTAGGGTGCACATTAGTTTTGTGGAAAAGCATCTTTGTGATTGGTTAAGAAAAAGCAGTTTCAACGTGGAGTACATATCATAGGATAAAATTTGCTCAGCTCAACCACACCTGCTACTTGCATTTGGCAGGCACTGTTGGAACTTAAAACAATCGTCAACTTTTAACCTGCACGTGTCATTAAATGTTCAAGAAAATGTTACAAAAAATATCGTAAAGTTTTAAAAAATTGATGAACTTTTAACCTGCACGTATTGTAGAATGTTCTAGAAAGTGTGTTGATAGAATACGTTGCACTTCTGACTTCTATGTGTTGTTGAATATTTTAAAAAACGGTTCATATGGAAAATTAAAAATAAATCAATAGAGAAGTTTTGAAACCTAAAAGAATCAAGGAACTATTCTAATTTATTCTTTACATGTATTTATGTGTGCAGCAACAAAATTATAGACACAACGGCACTAGGAAGAGGAAGAAGCAGGGAGTGGGGGGACAGGGGGAGATGGGCAGAATGGCACACATGCAAAATTAAGTACAGCACAAGTATAGACAAACAATGGCCAAAATGAAACACACTAACAAGGAGCACAAGTCACACAACCCGCCAACATCACACCACTGAACGAGCATAGAAGTGAAAACCACGCTGTATTCATACAGGATGTGTACAAAGGCCAGTCGTTGGTGTTGTGGGATATCTGCGACCGTGGTCATCATGGATGAGATGCCCAGCACGTGGCACATGGTCGAGTTCACTGTGTGTAATGCTGCCAAACGGCTGCTCCTCCCTCCCACGAGCCCCCACACTTTTGTACAGTGCGCTGTTGAATCTCGTGCACTCGTACGGCACACCATTGTAATGCCTATTTGCGCATGTCCTGCTACATTCCAACTACAACATCACAGTGCCGTTTGGAGGTGGTGCATGCCACTTTACAACATCGACTGCTGCAGCTCTTGTAACAGGCCACACCAGAACACAGAGAAACACTTACCACACTTCCTGTACACGGACATGTCCGAGACACCCCATTCCCCTTGCCGGATAGGCACACCCCTCCACTGACCTGTAAACCCCAGACCAGCACACGCCAGTTGTGCATGCAGGAGGATGCATGCGTAGCTACACATCCAGGCTCACTGCCAACGCTGAGGTGACATCACACTGTGATGTAGCAGGGCTCGTGCCTATCATGCTAAGACAATGACCACAGGGACACACTTACTAAGACGTGGGTTTGGGGGGCATTGGCGGTCCTGGAGTTGTTGAGATAAGTCTTCTGGCCCTCATGGGTATACCTGTATCATGCTCATTGACTCTATGGCACCTGTGGGTGTTCTGGTGTGGCTCTTGGCTGTGTTCCCTTTCATGGTGCAGGTAGTTGTCCTGCTTAACACCAGCAGAAAGCAGGTGTTAAATCCCTGGTGCTAACGTGTCTTATCGCCGGAATTTGTTTCGCATTGCAATTGGTGTGAAAGTTGTGATGTGATTTTTTTCGTGTGCACAACAATATACAAACTGAGCAGTGTATCTTGTCAAGATCCAGCACCTGACGCACTATTCCCAATCAATATAAATACAATGAGATTTCTTAATAGATTTTGTGTGTACACTGTAAGTGCAGCCAATACCTCAGTGCAATTCAATACAGGATTTTAGTATTTAGAATAAATCGGAAAGGTGCACCTCGTGTCTTTTTGCACGGGAACGGCTACTCTCCATTTCATTATCAGCACTTTAACGGAAGTAAAGTTGAGATAAATCTAACACACTAATCAGAAGTTGGTGCAAACTGCAGATATCACTAGTATTCCAGCGATAAGTGCCCCAAAATTGAACACCATGGTGGACTCCATCAAATAACAGTAATAAGAACAAGAAAGAGTCACACAGCAATTAAGAGAACAACCAAAAACATTATTAATTTTTTTTTCAAACTTTATTTTTTATAATAATAAATATATAAACGATAAACTATTTTCAAACTTTATCTTTTTATTAACATAAATATAAACAGTAAACTAATGAACAAAATGTAACAACAATAATACAAAACAACAAGGCGGAACACTCCTGTGGGAACCACGGATGTCGACGACAGACCTGGAAAATCAGAAAGATTGTTAAAAAAAAAACAACATGGTATTCTCAACAAAATACCACAAGAAACAAATCACAGATGTATAAAATGCATACAGCTAACAAAATTGTATAAGTTTAACTTACAAAAACTGTAAATATCACCGCTTTCAAATATTTACCGAATGTGAGGAAAGTTTTTTGCAGAAGGCACCACGCCCACAAAGTTTTTCTTCAGTGGTGAGGAAATTTTTTACTTTTTCCAAGGGGCAAACAAAGACCAATGCCACCTTCGTCACTTGCAAGATTTGCCAAAGAGTTATGTTACGAGGGGATCCTAACAAAAAATACTTGTGCGGCACAGCAAGTATGATGAAACACCTAAGGACCCTTCATCCAAACAATATTGCACGAGAAGAGTGCAAACAGATGAGAAACACTCCTGTTCTGTATCTGTAAAAAAGAATCACAAATAAATGTATATTAATAACTTTCAAATGTATACTATTCCATTACTGTACAAACACATTTTATATAAAAACTGACTAAGAAACTATAGCCCTGACCACAAGTGTGACGATCGTTAAAACACTACATGCATAGTGCATACTACTTTGAAGCAGTTCATGCCCTAAAGCTTACCTCACTAAAAGACTACATGCTAACTGACTAAATGATTACAGTACTATAAGGAGACACACTGGCTGAGTGACAGGGTGTTTGCTAGAAGAGTATGAATACTAACTAGGGAATTGAAGGTGTGAAACACAACTGTGTAGGTGATTAGAGGACTGCATCAATACTGCATAGACATTTAAAGCAGTCCATGTGCTAAGGCCTGGCTCACTGCATGACTAATTGGGTACTGACTGAATGATTAGAGTACAGCAAGCAGAGTGCTTAGGTGAAATTATAAGTGCTAGGCTTTTCGCACAGGGAATGGATTAGTACTTGGTACTGAATGGGTCACTAGAGGAGTGCAAAGGCAGTGACAAGTGCTGGACTGTATGGCTACTGACTAGGAAATTGAAAGTGTGAAAGACAAGTGTCTAGGTGGTTAGAAGACTGCATGCATAGTGCATAGGGGTTTGAAGCAGTCCATGTGCTAAGGCCTGGCTCAGTGTATGAATACTTAGACACTGACTGAATGATTAGAGTACTGCAACGATAGTATCTTGGTGAATTTATAAGTGTTTGGGTTTTAGCACAGTGAATGGATTAGTACATGGTGCTGAATGGGTCACTAGAGGACTGCAAAGGGAGTGACAGGGTATTTCCTGGCAGTGCATGGATACGGACTAGGGAATTGAAAGGAGGAACACAATTGTGTAGGTGGTTAGAGGACTGCATGCATAGTGGATAAGGGTTTGAAGCAGTCCATATACTAAGACCTGGGTCACTGGATCAGTACTTGGGTCCTGACTGAATGATTAGAGTACTGCCTATGGCATAAAATTTGGATCAACGAAGATACACCATTTAATAGGGAAATCATAGTAGACTGTCTAAAACTGACAGAGGTCAGGAACATTAAATGGCTGAACTATGTAAAAGGGTTATCCACTGACATCGGGCATCCGGAATTTTTTGCTGATCCATCAACCTTATCTCACATATCCAAAGCCGAGCTTAAGCGACTTGTTTTAAATCATCTGCACCGTAAACGCTGGCTCTTAGAATCACAGAAGTCCTCCACTGTTGATTACCAAAATTCGATCACTGTGACTGGCATACAGCAATACTTATTACTAGAACCATCTCCATTCATTCGTATGCTCTTGACCCGTCTTCGCACTAACACGTTCTTCAGACTCCTTACTTTCCCTAATCCAAATTGCTGGGACACTGACCTACAAAAATGCCCCTGTGATGGCCTCTCGCCCCAATCCAACATCCATTGCATCCTTTTCTGCAGATTTTATCACCTGCCAAGGACTACTTTTTTAAAACCACTGCTGAGATCTTGGGGTATACGCACATGCAAACTGGCATACTGCAAATTAAAATCTTTGGAAACCCCTTTAGTCCTGGCAGCTATGTCATCTTACCTGAAAATGACGATGAGGCTGAGGTCATCAATGCAACCCTAACCTGTTTTAAATTTTGTTGCTTAGCTGTACCTATCTTTTTAACTTTTGTGATTTTACTTACGTTATTGACTGCATGTAATTTTAGCTGTTTTAAGGATTTTTATTCATGTGTACTTTTTTGATACTGTATTTACATATCGAATAAAGCTCAATATCTATCTATCTATCTGATTAGAGTACTGCAAGGAGAGTGCCTGGGTGAATTTATTAGGGTTTGGTGCAGTGAATGGATTAGTACATGATGCTGAATGGGTCACTAGAGGAGTGCAAGGGGAGTGACAGGGTGTTTGCTGGAAGTGAACGGATACTGACTGGGCAATTGAAGGTGTGAAAGACACGTGTGTAGATGGTTAGAGGACTGCATGCATAGTGGAAAGGGGTTTTAATAAGTCCATGTGCTAAGACCTGGCTCAGTGCATGAATACTTAGGCAGTGACTGAATCATTAGAGTACTGGAAAGAGAGTGTCTTGGTGAATTTATAAGTGTTTGGCTTTTAGCACAGTGAATGGATTAGTACCTGCTGTTGAATGGGTCTCTAGGGAACTGCAAAGGAAGTGACAGGATGTTTCCTGGAAGTGTATGGATACTGACTAGGGAATTGAAGGTGTAAAAGACAAGTGTATAGTATGTTAGAACACTACATGCATACTGCATAGACATTTGAAGCAATCTATTTGGTACTTAGAAACTGACTAAATAATCAGACTACTTCTAGGACAGTGCTTAGGTAAAACTTTTACATTTTCAGTTCTGCCACAGTGAACAGAATAGTACATGGTACTGCACCTTAGTGTCAAACCCTGACTCATTTTATCAATGCATAAGCAAAGACTAGCTTCTAATGCTACTAAAACTTGACAACATGAGAGGTTTTAAATTAGTTATCTGTCAGCAAATACACAATGTTACCAAATGCTTCTCTCACAGTGGTTCTCAAATGCACACAGACTCACAGTGTGATTCTAGACAACAACCACTATACCTAGGAGTTTACCAAAAATCATTCACTACTGTGGAAGTGGTAAGGGAACTGCACACAATCTTCATATTTCAGGACTGCACTTTTATGTCAAAGCCTGACTCATAAATTCAAAGCATAAGCAAAGACTCGCTTCTAATGCTACTAAAACTTCACAACATGACCGGTTTTAAAACAGGTATCTGTCAGCAAATACACAATGTTACCGAATGCTTCTCTCACAATCCTTACTAGGGGTGGGCGGAATTTGCGGAATTGCGTTACGCAAATCTCCGCGAAACGGTAAAAAATCTCCGCGAACACGCAGAAATTCCGCGAACACGCGGAATTGCTTGTTCGCGATGGTTTTTTCCTGTTCACAATTGCTGTTTGCGTGCTCGGGGAGAAATATCTCGCGAACAAGCATTTTGAGAACGCGAACAAGCAAAAAATTTCGCGAAATCGCGGAAAGCAGACTTTTGAGCAATTTCGCGTTCTCCGCGGAACGCGAAATTACGCAAATTCCGCGAGCGGAACGGAATTTACCGCCCAGGCCTAATCCTTACCCAAATGCACACAGACTCACAGTGTGATTTTAGACAAGCAACACTATCCTATGAGTTTACCAAAACTCATTCACTAATCTGGAAGAGTTAATGGTGCTGCACACAATCTACATATTTAAGTACACCACATCAGTGTCAAAGCATGACTCATTTAATCAAGGCATAAGCAGCAAAGACTGGATTCTAATCCTACTAAAACTTCACAACATGACAGGTTTTAAAACAGCTATCTGTCAGCAAATACATGATGTTACCAAATGCTTCTCTCACAGTGATCACAAATACACACTAACTCACAGTGTGATTCTAGACAAGCACCACTATCCCTATGAGTTTACCAAAACTCATTCATTACAGTGCAACTGGTAAGGGAACTGCACACAATTTACATATTTCAGGACTGCACTTTTCTGTCAAAGCCTGACTCATTAAATCAAATCATAAGCCATAACTGTCTTCTAATGCTACTAAAACTTCACAACATGACAAGTTAAAACAGTTATCTGTCAGCAAATACACAATGTTACCAAATGCTTCTCTCACAATGGTTCCCAAATACACAGACTCACTGTGTGATTCTAGACAAACCACACTATCCCTTGCACTATACCAAAACACATTTCTTCATCTAGAAGTAGTACTACATTTTAGTATAGAAACATAACATAACTCATTTCACAAATTCATAAACAATGACTGGTTTCTAATTCTACCAAAATATAAAAACAGCACAGTTATCTGTCAACAAACACATGAAAAACACAAATGCTTATCACAGAATGGTTTCTACATGCACACACATTGTAGAGAAAAAAAGTACTCCCTACACTTTAGCAGGAAAAATACATTAGTCTGATTAAAATCAAAATAGTCTACATACATCCCCTCACAATTAAATGACTCATCTTTCAAGTTCTTTTGTAGATTAAGAAGTATATCAATCACTCACCATATTTTCTTTTACAGAATCTCTGCACTGTGCACCTCTCAGCAAAAGCAAAGAATGGAAAAGTTTCCCTTTCATTTTCCACACATATACATGTAAACATCAAATCACAATCCTTCGCACATAAACTCAAAAGCAAACACACATTTCTATTGGTTAAACATTTCAACCCTTTCCAACTGAAATACATTTCAACCCTTCCCCTAATCTGCCTTCTGCCTGTTACCATAGAAACAGGTCATGGAACACTGCACTGAGCTCACAGGTCACAAGTTCAGCACACAATGTTCCTACACAAGACAGGAAGTGTGCTTGACTTTTCAACATATCAGCTTATCATATATAATATGTTTTTGTTAACCAATAACAATCATACCTTTAAAAAACAGAAATATACACCCTACCTTTCAGTGTAGAAAGTTGTCATACAACCAATGATTTCTTGTCGTTTTTCAAAAAAACGTTGCCGTGGACCCGCGCACCCTCCGCGAGAGAATCCGTGCATCCAACGCGGTAGGATGCGGGCACCGTGCGCGCATATCCCCTTTTTTTTTTTTTAAAGGGGGCCCCAAGGGTCCTTCTGGAACCCCCTAAGCACCTCTAGAGGGTCAGAGTATTTCCACTCTGCCCCCTTTACATGTTTTACACACTTATATCCCTTGCATCTTCAGCCTCGCTTCTACCGAGGCAGAAAATGGTCGCCAACAGTTCCTGGTTTTGAATGTAGAGAGACACTCGACAGCCAATTAGCATTCAGCGTGCGATCGGGAGGGTGCGCGCTCGGTTCGGGGAGGGTGCGCTTACAGTGCGTGTACGGTCTGCGGATCCTCCGCGGCCATAAATATCACTAACTATTTTACCCTAATTTTCTCAGGAACTACTGAACAGATTCACACCATATATGCAAAAGGCATGAGTTCGAACTGAGGACTACCTCTTTGCCAAATTTGGTGTCATTCCGTTCACCGGTTCGAGCTGTAGCTGCGACAACAGATCCTATGGGAATTTGCATGGGGAAAACGCGTTTTGGGACCCCCCTTTTTTCTCGGCCCCTGCTTGACGGATCACCGCAAACCTTTCAGGGTAGGAGCTGAGCGGAGCTGGCCAAAAGTTTGGAAAAGTTTGCGAGGATTCGTCAACCGGCGCCAACGTTATACCAAATAGAATGTTGCGGATTTCCTTTTGAAAATAGGTCCTAACTATAACTATCTACTGGTGACCACCAGTAGATAATATATATTTATATATATATATATATATATTCACTGAAAAAACCATAGGTTTCAGGCACGTTATAGTTAGGAATTAGCATTTAAAAAACCTTAAAAATTCACTGAAGAAACCATAGGTTTCAGGGGCGTTATAGTTAGCTGGACTTTTCACTCGTATAAAACCATTGAAATTCCCCCGTTATAGTTAGTTCAGCTAACTATAACTCGCGCGCCCGCAATGCACTGCTGATGACGTCACATATTACATCACTCATGACATGGTCAGTGACATCACTCATGACATCACTGATGACATCTCAAATGACATCACTGATGACATCACTGATGACATCATCCATTGAATGTGTGTTTTTCTGAAAATTACATATGTTTTATATATGTATATCTCAAGGTCGATGGAAGAATAAATGGGTATATACGTGTCTAAATGGATGATTTGTTTTTGAAAAATTGATTGTATAACTGACTGATCAAGTGTATCTTAGTGAATACATGGCTTAGTGAGTAATTTTAAATATGTAAATATCTGTATCAGTCTCTCGCTTTGTGTATAAGTGGCTGCATGGGTTGGTGAGTAGCTACATGAGTGTCTACATAGGTTATTAGTTGGTTTTTTGAGTATTAGTATGAGTGTCTGAGTGTCTGTATGGTTCGGTGGGGGGTATTACATTGTGCATAGTTACATGAATGAGTGACTCACTGTTTGTATGTGTTGAAGACAGCATGTGTGCAGGACTGTATGGGTGGATGAGTGTGTGCATGGGTGTGTTAGTGAGTGAATGACTGTCTCAATAGTGTCTTTATGAGTAACTACATATGTTTTAAACTAGTATATGTGACTATTGGTGTATATAAGTGAGTATATGTGAGAGTGAGACATTGAAAGAGTTCCTGTATGAATAAGTATGTGTTTCTATAAGTGATTGTTTAAAAGACTAAGTATGTGTAACTTTCTGTAGAAGTAAGTATGGTGGTGTGTGTATAACTGTATATGCAAGTAAATGGATATTTGATTCTTTATTAGCATGAGTGACTATGTGTGTGAGTAACTATGGATGAGTGGCGTTGTGTAACAGGATGTATAGGTGTATGAGTACATATGATGGGTGAGTACATGTATGAGTGACTGTATAGGACTGTTGGTGAATGAGTGGATGTGTATATGGATCTTAGAATTACTGAATAGGTTCTTGTAACTGATATTGGTATGTCCATTGTCTTGAAAATTTTAGTTTCTATTTTTGAATGTGTGTATCAAAGGTTATATTAGGGGGAGAGGAGGTCTGCCACTCTATCACAAGGATGATGTCATCAGTGATGTCATTTGAGATGTCATCAGTGATGTCATGAGTGATGTCACTGACCATGTCATGAGTGATGTAATATGTGACGTCATCAGCAGTGCATTGCGGGCGCGTGAGTTATAGTTAGCTGAACTAACTCTAACGGGGGAATTTCAATGGTCTTATATGAGTGAAAAGTCCAGCTAACTATAACGCCCCTGAAACCTATGGTTTCTTCAGTGAATTTCTAAGGTTTTTTAAATGCTAATTCCTAACTATAACATGCCTGAAACCTATGGTTTTTTCAGTGAATTTCAAAGGTTTTTTTAAATGCTAATTTCTACATATGCCTACAGAGATAGGACATGTGAAGAAAGAAAAAAAATGCACCGAAAGAAAAAAAATAAATGCAAAAAGAAGCAACAGAAGTCCTCAAAGACGAAGAAAAGTGCAGGAAGAAGGATAACGTGCAGAAAGAACAAACAGAAGAGCAGAAAGAAGCCTTGTTGCAAAATCATCCTGTACCCTCAACTTTTTCAGACGGATACTGGTGGTAACTTAGTTTGTCTAACCAGTCCTAGAGCCAGTGCTATGTTAAAAGACACTCAGAATACAGTGAAAACACATACATACACTAGGGAACACTATGTGTTGGGGCCCCCCTGTGATCAGCTTGACCTCCTCTGTAAGCCCCTAGTATATAATAGGGCAGGGGATTAAAACTACCTCTTAAAACGTGCCACAGGGCGTGTTTGCACACATCACCTCAGGCCCCGTCCCCTCACTTCCCCACTCTGTAAACACGCCCTGTGGCCGTTTTAAGTTGGGAGATTAAGTCCCCTTGAATCCTAAGGGTCCCTAGTTTCCAACTAGACCACTAGGTACCTCCAGTAAGCGCCACAGAGCTGCGTTGCAGAGAGATGTAAAAAGGGTCACGGCATAGACCACCTCTCTGCAGTGCCTGCCATTGAGCCGGTTACTACACAGCACATTGTTGCTGAGGACAGAGATCTCCATTGCTGTATCTCTCCACAGCTTGGACTGTAACATATTAGTATATTGAAGCAATAACTTGGCGCATTGAAATGTGGCCCATCTGCACCACAGTCTAACTACCCAACAGCCGATCCAGGCAAGGAGCAGCACGCTCCAGCGCCCACTAAGTTTTATAGAAACCTTAACTGCAAGCGACCAAACCAAAAGCAACAACGCTGTTCTTCATTGTCAGTTTCCACTCTGACCTGCCATATGTGATACCCCTATGTCCTCAATTGGGGCGTTAAAAACCAGGCAAATGTTATAAATTTAGTCCTGAAGATGATCCCGTTAATCAATGAGCTTGGGATCGAAACGTCGACTTTTTAAAAATAGTGCCACAAATATCCATTGTGCTTACTCGTTGTGGTCTCTATTTTGTCAAACTTGCTACAACTTCATTTATGCCTGCAAGTTGCAACGGCTCTCAGTCTTTGCCTGTAACTGTTGTTTGTCCTAAACTGTCTGCATTTTTATTTCCTTTTTTCCCCCCAGACGTTCCCCATGCTGTAGGGTGCAGGATTGTGCCCCACGATAAATGTAGTGTTTTCATTATCCTTGACCATATCCTTTAGTATCTGAAAAATAAAAATCCCCTGTCCGGCTGGACATCGGATGTGTATAGTAACCCATTGTGGTCTATATTTAATTTTATATAAAATTTAGTGTCTGCTCAGGACCATTCTTTTCTACATATATAATTGATACCCGTGGTCCTTAGCCATTTTTCAGGTTCCCTTGTTTGTATAAAATACCTCTCTGCAACACAGCGCAGTGACGCCTACTGGAAGCACCTGGTGGGCTAGTTGGCCCCCAGGGTCCCTCAGGATTGAAGGGGAATTATTTCCCCAACTTAAAACGCGCCAAGGGCTTGTTTGCACACGTTAACTCAGGCCCCTCCCCTCCCTTCACCGCTGTGTAAACATGCCCTGTGGCCATTTTTAGTTGGGAGATTAAGTTCATTTGAATCCTGAGGGTCCCTAGTGTCCAACTAGCGCACTAGGTACCTCCAGTAAGTGCCAGAGAGCTGCGCTGCAGAGAGGTGTAAAAAGTGGCACCACCTGGACCACCTCTCTGCAACGCAGCTCAGTGGCGCTTACTGGAAGCAGCCTGTGGGCTAGTTAGCCCCCAGGGGCCCTCAGGATTGAAGGGGAATTATTTCCCCAACTTAAAACGCACCATAGGGCGTGTTTGCACACGTCACCTCAGGTCCCGTACCCTCCCTTCCCCACTGTGTAAACACGCCCTGTGGCCATTTTTTAAATTGAGAGATTAAGTCCCCTTGAATCCTGAGGATCCCTAGGGGCAAAATAGCCCACTAGGTACGTCGAGTAAGCGCCATTGCAGAGAGGTGTAAAAAGGGGCACGGCCTGCACCACCTCTCTGCAATGCAGAGCAGTGGCGCTTACTGGAAGCACCTGGTGGGCTAGTTGGCCCCCAGGGTCCCTCAGGATTAAAAGGGAATTATTTCCCCAACTTAAAACACGCCACAGGGCATGTTTGCACACGTCACCTCAGGCCCCGTCCCCTCCCTTCACCACTGTATAAACGCGCCCTGTGGCCGTTCTAAGTTGAGAGATTAAGTCCCCTTCAATCCTAAGGGTCCCTAGGGTCAAACTAGCCCATAGGTACCTCCAGTAAGCACCACAGAGCTGCGTTGCATAGAGGTGTAAAAAGGGGCATGGCCTCAGAACACCTGTCTGCAACGCAGCTCCCTGGCGCATACTGGAGATACCTGTTGGGCTAGTTGGCCCTCAGGGACCCTCAGTATTGAAGGGGAATTAATTCCCCAACTTACAACTGGCCAGGGGGCGCGTTTGCAGAGTGCTGCAGGGAGGGGGCATGGCCTCCGGCGCGATGCCGGTCTTTTATTTATTTTATTTTTTTAAGAAGGAGGGCTGTGTGGCCCCCCTTCTTTTTATAATTTACTGGCCCTGGGGACCCCATGCCCCAGGGCCTGCACCCTGATTTTTTTTGTTGAAAAAAATTAATTTGGCCCTCCCAAGGCCTTAATCGGCCCCGGGACCCCAATCCCGGGTCATGCCCATTTTTTAAAAAAATTCTTTAGGAGGGGGCTGCGCTGCCCCCCTCCTCAGGCCACTTATGGCCCCGGGGACGCCATCCCCCGGGGCCGGCCTTTGCTTTTTGTTATTTAAAAAAAAAATATATTTATAGAAACACCTAAGACATGCTGGATAAACCGTATGTACCTATCACCATGACGATTTGCGTGATATTCATTAAAAGGCGACTATGCATAGAATGAATCCACATGGAATGTATTTACACCGCTAGTGAAGCTCTGACGTGTCTGACGCCCTACCGTGCCTAATCCCGGTGCCCTCACCGGTGGGTACTCTCCAAGTAGACACCCTTGTCGTTTATTTATACAAACATGGGTAGCTATTGATGAGCACATTTAATATACACGCACACCAAGCTATTTGAAGGGGATTCGACAAAAATTCGACCAAACTATGCAAGAAACCCCCCTCACGGTTAATAAAATACACATCCACCGCCGAATGTGTAATACTTTTTATTTTACTCTCTGGAAAGGAGACAAACCTCACTTGAGAGTCACAGCGTGCTCCGGGCTGAGCCCAATGCTGTGTTACACCCACCAGTGCCCGCCGAGTGCCTCACACCTCTGTGTTGTATTCCACCAGCTAGTGCGTATGCTATGACACTCTCTAGCCCATGTGCACTGTAACACCACCCCATGAATATGTCATGCCACACTTGCCTTCGCACGGGTTATATTGCCCCATCTAACGTGCCTTCCTCGATGCCTATGTTATAACGCACAGCGCTTTGCCATACATATTACAATCTGGGATCCATATCTTTGTCATAGTGCATATGCAACGTTACACTCCCCAGCACATATTTTATATTACAACTTTAGAGACTAGTTAGGTTACACAACACTGCCCTGTGCATATTACACTCCAAGGCGCATATCGCATACACGCGCTAGTGCCTGTGCTATCTCGCGCTCTCCAATGAATCTGTCATTGCGCACAATGTATTGCATATTATATTTCATGCCCCGGTTCATCTTATATCACACTTTTTGGAGCATAGTTTATACCATATACTATATCTAGTTTTCATTTTCAATCGTGCTCTCAGGACTATGTTCTATATAACACTGCGTCCACCTACCCTTTTCACGGGCATTACATTTTGCGATGGGGGCGGAGGGTCAGGGGGTGTTTCTGCCAAGTGAGCCCTGAGTCACAGTCACAAACGTCCTCTTCTTCCTGAATAAAAGTGAGATTATGCTGCATACTTGTTCATTATTTAAGTAGTTCGCACAGACACACATTTTAAAAACAATAAAGTTCCTAATACCCACCTTCTCTGAACAGTTAGCTTGCTGCCCCATCCACCTCCTCCCTATCCTCTGTTGTCTGAATCCATGGACTAGCCTCCTTCCTCCTGCCATGCATGGTCTGATGTGCTGCCACTGCCCTCCATTTAGCATGATTTACCAGTCCACTCTTCCTGCCCTCCATTGCCCAATTCTATGGTCCATTATTGACCTCCTCCTTAGCCTCTGTGCTTAGCTTGCTGTCCCTATTCTCCTTCCCCCTGCCCTCCGATGTCTTTGTGCATGCCCCTGCTCCATCCTTTTTGCCCACCATGTTCCATGGACCTGCCACTCCTATCTACTCTGATTGTTCTGTTGAGCTGCCACTCCCCTCCCACCTGCCTAGCATTGTCAGATGACTGTAACCTGTCCCTGCCACCTCCAGCCTGCCTGTCCACATGCCATGCCCCTATCCCCTTCCTCCTGTCCTCCATGGTCCATTTTACTGCCACACCCTTCTGCCCTCCCTGGTCTGTTGTGCTGCAACTGCTCCTCCTGCCTGCCCCGCGCAGTCTGTTGTGAGGCCCCAGCTGCCCCTTACCCCCTACCATCTTCCCTCCATGGTCTGTGTGTATGCCATCATAGTCTCATTGTTGCTCTCCATGGTGTGTCTTGTTTCTAGTGCCCATCCTGCCTAACCTCCATGGTCATCTTGCTGCTCCTGCCCTGCCCCCTTGCCCCCAGCCCTCTGTTTCCATGTGCAGACCCCTATTCCCTCCCTCCTGGCCTGTCTGTTCCATTGTAATGCCCCTGATCCGTCCCTCCTGCCCTTTATGGTCTGTTATGCTGCAGCTTTCTCTCCTGTCTGTCCATTATGGTCAGCTAGCTACCATTGCCTCTTTCCCCTCTGTTCTCTGTTGTGCATGTGCATGGTCCTGTCCCCTCCCCATTGCTTTCTATGGATTGTTGTGCTGCACTCCCGTCCCACATGCGCTGTGTGGTATATTGTGCTGCTGAAAACCCTGATGCCTGCCCTGTAGGGTCAGTTTGGTGCACCTCTCCATGTCCCTCCTGTCCTCTGTTATCCGAGTCCATGTCCCTACCCCAATTCCTCCTGCCTACCATGATCCAATGTACCATACTTGCGAACATTTTGAACTTGGTAAGAGGGAGATTTTGAAAACAAACTGGGGTATTGATTTTCCCCTTTGAGTTACATTGAAAAAGAGGAGATTGTAGACAGGAGACAGATCAAATAAAGCTCATTTGAGCTTAAAAACATTGGACGTTTCCTTGCTGAAACGGGTCTGTTGGCATGTATGGTTGTACTACCACTGCCTCTTCCTTCTGCCCACAATGGTCTATTATATTGCCACAGTCTCTCTTGCCAGTCCTGTATTGTTGGTTTGTTGCCCCTGCCCCCTTTCCACTGCCCTCCATAGTCTGTTGTGCTGCCACTGCCCTTCCTGCCTGCCCAGTGTGGATAAAATTGTTGCCTCTGCACTCTCCTACCTGCCTTCAATTTTCAGAGTCCGTGCCCCTGGCCTCTGCCTCTCAACAGTATCCCAATGAACAACTAGATTGCTAACATTCTATATTTATTACAAAAGTGTGGAACGCCTGATGTCATCTTGATGTAATCAAAACTGTAATACCAAGAGTATTTCCTTTAGGAATTACATATATGAGAGGGTCTTATTTGCATTATGGTTAGTGCTCTAAAAAACTAAAATGAGGACATATTTTCTGAGTTTTTAAATAGTGACAAAGAACTTTTAAATTATTTGTAATCTTTATGTTTTTTTATCCAGTTGACCACTTGATTAAATGTTGCACCTAGGGGAGAGGATTAACCCTGGGCGTAGTTCGGGAAGTAGCACTTTGCGAAGCTACGCAAAGTGCAGTTCGCACTATGCGAGCTACGCGTAGCACTTCGCGAACTGCGTAGTACCTTGTTCGCACTGTGCCAGATGTCGTTTTCAATGATTGCACAGTGCGGACAAGCAACCGGCACTGTGCAATCATTGAAAATGGCATCTTGCACAGTGCGAGCTGTAGTTTTCTGCTGCTCGAGTAGATTTTTACTCGAGCGGCAGCTTTCTCAACGCAAACTGGTAGTTTCTCATCGCGAGCGGTCGCGAGCATACGTGACCACTCGCAATGAGAAAACTGACCTCCTCGCGTTGGGAATCTCGCCGGGAGGTTTATTTTCCATGCTCGCGATCGCCAACTTGATGTTGCTGATCGCGAACAAGGAAAAAAGTCTCGCCGGGATGCCATTTTGCTTGCTCACGGTCGCCAACTTGACGTTGAGAACCGCGAGCAAGCAAAAAATTACCGCAGCACTACGCAAGACTGCGTTACGCGTGTTCGCACTGTGCTACGTGCAGTTCACGTAGTGCGAAGTAGCGCGAACTTCGCAAACTACGCGAGCATAGCGTAGTGCTTTGCCCAGGCTTAGAGAGGATGTGGTGTTACTTCCAGAGCTGCAGACTTTGCAACTGGGGAACCAGGTTGGAGTTTCTGCTTCAGCTCAACATTCTGTGATTCTGGTCAAATCACTTAATCTCCCCATGTCTACAACCAAAATGAATTTGATCTTGTGTGATGTAACCAATGCTCATGTAAAGCACTCCAATACCTGACAAGTCTGCACTATATAAAACTGCAAATACACAAAAAATAAGTGTTTTTCACACTTCTGTCATTGGGCTACATGTGGGCTACATCTGGGTGATATTTGTGCTGCATTTGGGCTCTTTTGTCTCTGGTGGCCATCTTGGGAGATTTATTTGTTATGAAGTTTCCTAATTTCCTCATTTACTGCAGTCTCCTCAGTAGGAAATGCTTTCAGTTTTTTACTTTGATTCCATCAAGAAGGAATTCAGATATGTCACACATTTGCCATAAATTCTGAATGTTAGCACTCTAGTTGCTCATTAGATCATTGTAGTAAAGCTACTGCTCACCACAGAAGTCAGCTGCTGGTATTAAAGGTGCATGTTTCAGTCTGCATATCAGAATTTTTAAATGAAATAGAAGAGGATTTGAGATGTCACTCAAAATGTGCCCTAAGTTTTCTTTCTTCAGCACTAATCATAATTTCTATGGCAAAATGAACCCCCTCATTGTGTTCCTTTTTACATTAAATGTTTTAAGTGTTACCAGTTTATTCCAATCAAGATGGCTTCAGGTGTGCCATACTTTTGTCATAAGTAAGACAGTAAGCGCTCTAGTTGTTCTTAAGAACACTCTGGGACGTTCTGTCATTGGGCTATACTTGGGCTACATCTGGGTGATATTTGGGCTACATTTGGGCTCTTTTGTCTCTGGTGGCCATCTTGGGAGATTTATTTGTTATGAAGTTTCCTCATTTCCTGCAGTCTCCTCAGTGGGAATACTTTCAGTTTTTAATTTTGGTTCCATCAAGAAGGCATTCAGATGTGTCACACATTTGCCATAAATTCTGAATGTTAGCACTCTAGTTGCTCATTAGATCACTGTTGTAAAACTACTGTTCACCAGGGAAGTCTGCTGCTGGTATTCAAAGTGCATGTTTCAGTCTGCATGTCAGAATTTGTTTATGAAATAGAAGAGGATTTGAGAAGTCAAAATGTGCCCTAATTTTTCTTTCTGCATAACTAATCATAATTTCTATGGCAAAATGAACCCCCTCATTTTGTTCCTTTGTAAATTAAATGTTTTAAGTGTTACCACTTTATTCCAATCAAGATGGCTTCAGGTGTGCCATACTTTTGTCATAAGTAAGACTGTTAGCGCTCTAGATGTTCGTTAGAACACTCTGGGACATTCTGTCATTGGGCTATACTTGGGCTACATCTGGGTGATATTTGGGCTACATTTGGGCTCTTTTGTCTCTGGTGGCCATCTTGGGAGATTTATTTGTTATGAAGTTTCCTAATTTCCTCATTTACTGCAGTCTCCTCAGTAGGAAATACTTTCAGTTTTTTACTTTGGTTCCATCAAGAAGGCATTCAGATGTGTCACACATTTGCCATAAATTCAGAATGTTAGCACTCTAGTTGCTTATTAGATCACTGTAGTAATGCTAATGCTCACAAGTGAAGTCTGCTGCTGGTATTCAAAGTGCATGTTGCAGTCTGCATGTCAGAATTTTTTTATGAAATAGAAGAAGATTTGAGAAGTCACTCAAAATGTGCCCTAATTTTTCTTTCTGCAGCACTAATCATAATTTCTTTGGCAAAATGAACCCCCTCATTTTGTTCCTTTGTAAATTAAATGTTTTAAGTGTTACCACTTTATTCCAATCAAGATGGCTTCAGGTGTGCCATACTTTTGTCATAAGTAAGACTTTTAGCGCTCTAGTTGTTCGTTAGAACACTCTGGGACATTCTGTCATTGGGCTATACTTGGGCTACATCTGGGTGATATTTGGGCTACATTTGGGCTCTTTTGTCTCTGGTGGCCATTTTGGGAGACTTATTTGTTATGATGTTTCCTAATTTCCTCATTTACTACAGTCTCCTCAGTAGGAAATACTTTCAGTTTTTTACTTTGATTCCATCAAGAAGGCATTCAGATGTGTCACACATTTGCCATAAATTCAGAATGTTAGCACTCTAGTTGCTTATTAGATCACTGTAGTAAAGCTACTGCTCACCAGGGAAGTCTGCTGCTGGTATTGAAAGTGCATGTTTCAGTCTGCATGTCCGAATTTTGTAATGAAATAGAAGAGGATTTGAGAAATCACTCAAAATATACCCTAATTTTTCTTTCTGCAGCACTAATCATACTTTCTATGGCAAAATGAACCCCCTCATTTTGTTCCTTTTTAAATTAAATGTTTTAAGAGTTACCACTTTATTCCAACCAAGATGGCTTCAGGTGTGCCATACGTTTGTCATAAGTAGGACTGTTAGCGCTCTAGTTGTTCTTTAGAACACTCTGGGAAGCTGCAGTAGAACACAAAGGAATCAACTGACAGTCTTTGCCCTTGTTGGATGTACATGTTTTACTGAGAATGTCAGACTTCATTCTCACATGACTGAGAAAGATAATGTGAATTTACAGAAAATATGCTCTCAGTTTAGCTTATAGATCACCTTCCAAACCTCTCTGGGAAAAGCATGAGAAAATAGTTTTCTCTCAAACATGATTCATGATATCACAGCAGAAGGCTTTTTCACATGGTAAAATCACCTTAGAACACACCACAATTCCTAAAATGAGTATGGTACCATCAACAAATGATTTATAATGTAACTAAAGTCTTAAAACATTCTATTAACTGCAATGACTTTTAATGAGGTGCTATCATGTATATTGGTCCCAAGATGGCTGCCAAAACTTCTTGGATGAAGTGCTGACAGCCAATCAGATCTCACGATGAGATGTGTGGTTAGGCTCCGCCCAGATATATATGTGATTTTACTTTTGATTTTCTCAGGAACTTCTGAATGGATTTACACCATTTAAGCAAAAGGCACCAGTCTGAACTGAGGACTACCTCTTTGCCAAATTTCAAGTAATTCTGTTCAGCCGGTCGGGCTGTACCTTCGACTAAAGGTCCTATGGGAAAATGCATGGGGAAAACGCGTTTTGGGACCCCCCTTTTTTCTCAGCCCCCGCTTGACGAATCACCCCGAGACTTTCAGGGTAGGAGCTGAGCGGAGCGCCCCATTAGTTTTGAAAAATTCACGAAGATAAGTCAACTGGCGCCAAAGTTATTCAAAATAGAATTTTCAGATTTCCTATGGGAACTCGGTCCTAACTATAACTATCTACTGGCGACCGCCAGTAGATAATATATATGCCAAACACTCCAACACTTTCTTGTGCATTGAAAAGAGGAAAGCACACATGTCTCTGATTCCGAAGTGGTTTATTACAGACCCCCTACCCCTCTAACAAATGCGTTTCGCCGCCTCGCTTCGACAAAAAAATATATATATATATATATTCCCGATGGATTCTGGGTAATGTAGTTTGTGTCAATGTACCTTTTGGGTGCAGTTCCATTTTGAAGCCCTCAGATGGGCTCCGGCGATCAAAAGATCCAAAATGGAACTGCACCCAAAAGGACATATTTTTAATCAATTAAATAATCAATTAACAATTGATGATTAAATTATTTAATTGATTATTAATCATGTACATTGGGTAATAAGTGTAGTATCTTAAGTCATATGTTAGGTGCAGGCTGCTGGGCTTTTAGGCGTATATGGTAGGAAGTTAATTAGGTAATATTTTAAAAATAATTAATAATGTATTATTTAATTGATCATTAATTATGTAAATTGTGTAATAATTGTATTTTTTAAGTTATGTATTAGGTGCAGGTGGCTGGGTTTGAAGTGGTACATGGGTGAAAATGATATTAACAACAACGATATTATTGAAAACGATATTACTTACCTAAAAAAAACTATATTCTTGACAACGGTATTTCTGTATCACAATATTTTTCAATCACAACATTGAATCAGGCCTTGTTTTGTTTACAAAATCTATGCAATATGCAGTAACCTTCTCCTGAATCCTGACTCCTGATTCAAGAGTTTTGCAAGTTTACTTTGATGTGTTTTAATTACATTAAATAGTTAATAGCTTCCCAGAGTATTTAGAAGTACTCCTGCTAGTTGTTGTCTGCATGAAGTTTTTGTCATGGTGGTCTCTCAGTCCTGGATTACCGACTTACTATGTGTTGTCTTTCGGTCCAGTTGCCTTTGATGGATAACCCTTCGGAATAATCCTATAGTGGAGTTCACCTCGCAAGCATCCTTTGGAATGGGTGGGAGTAGGACCTTCCTTTGTGAATGGCTTACCTGTTAGTGCTAGCCTACTGCTATCACCAGCGTTAAAAAAGACCCTTTGGCAAACCCTGCAATAAGGTTTGGGAAGACTGAAAGTGGTAGCAGCACTCGCTTAATCTATTCAGTTAATAACTAAGGCTCTGATTTCAATGGTAGTCGGTTGGACTGCCACTGGCTATTGCAGCAGTCAGGAGACCGCCCGACAAACAGGCGGCGTTCCAACCACCACACTTCAATGTGACTGCCATGCTGGCAGTCGGAAAGTGCTCCGTATCATGGCAGCCTGTGCTGCGGCCAAGGAAAAGGGCAGACACACAAGCCGCTGTGACGCAGAGCACTTCCTGCATGTCCATTGACCGTGTGCCATGCACCATGTCATGCATGGCACACGGTGTATGGAGGTGAGTGGGGCCATTACATGTGCCCCCAGGCCCACTTTGCAGTGGCCCACAACAGCTGGGGACCCTGTTAAGGGCCCCCAATAGCCATTTCCGACAGCCTTCAGAAGGCAGTGTTCCTGTCATGAACAGGCTGTTGGAAAGGGATATCCAAATCCCAGCAGCGGTGTCTGCCTCGGCATCACTGCCATTCAGGGCTGCAGCTCTGACTGCCGGCCCGTCAAGATCTGAGATCCTGGTGGAGGTGGCGATCTGGACTCCGCCTGCTGTGGTCCGACTGCCAGCATTGAAATGCGGCAGTCAGACTGAAGGGGTGTTGGAATTCGGATCGCCTCTGACGGCCTTTCATTGGCGGTTTGACAGCCATCATAACGAGGCCCTAAGAAGTGAACTAGTTAAGAATTTATTATTAGATTTGTTCTTGGTAAGCAGAGATAAGTAAGATTTAGATTTTTGGGCATACCCTCCTACTAGTCAATAGTTACAGCGGGTAGGACAAGGGCATTAACAAACTAGTATACACTTTGATAGGTGGCTGAGTGCTGCAACACCTCATCAAGCAATGAATCAAACAGAACTAGTCTGTTCCCACTTTGGCAGTGGGGTATACTGGACTGCAGGAAGAGGTAAGTAACCTAGTGATGAATAAATACATGGCAATGGAGTTCATGTAGGTAAGTCTGGGAGGCAAAGTCAATGAACAGTATAATATGTGACAATTTCGGAGGACAGATTCTCGTCTCCCTCTCTGAATAAGCCACAATGCTATGCCATTCAGCAATGAAAAGATAAAAGAGAGATAGCAAGTGATATTTATTGAAAAAAAACATTTTATTTCATAAAAGGAAAACCACCCTCTCAACCCGCAATAGACCTGTCCCTCACTCCAAGCAGAAACCCCGACCAATTCCCCAACTTCCCTTCCCAATCATCAACCTTCCATCCACAACACAATCCATCCCACCAAAAAAAGTTCAATAAAAAAGGGCCTTGGGGCTTCCGTTTGGGGCTTAGGAGGGTCAAGTGCCAGGCCATGTACTGCCGCCCATGCTAGAGCAGTACCAGCTCAAGCAGGGATCGGCAGTACAGGTGGCCGTTTGATGATGACGAGGTGGGGGTGTTCCACTGGGCAGCAGTGGACCCCTGTTTCAGGCATTGAAGGTGTTGGTGTGGCAAGGATGGATGTGCCTCCTCCTCTAAGGCTACCAGCCAGTGGTATTCGGCCATGAGTGCCTCTGGCACTGCACCTGGGCAGCTATCCCCTGCCAGGATGGGTGGCAACAGCAGGAGCAGCTATATCAAGAAAGTGAAAAAAAGAAAAATACAAATTGTAATTATCTGTGTAAACATTTATTTATACTATAGTGGCACAGTAGCATAACACTGCTTGCATCTAGGCCCAATGGAATTTTGATTTGATTAGTCACAAGCCAAGTTTTCCTCACACATGAATAACGTAATGCAGTAGCACTGACTGCAAGTATTCACAAATAATAGTATACTTCACTATAGTATATTTGCAACATTTAGGGAGGCATGCTGGTGGGTCTGCAACTCTTAAGCAAGTTTTTGTGAAAGCTCTAATGGTATGAAGGAAAACAACCTTAACAAGGCGGGCATCACATCGCGATGCCGTTACAACACAGTCATTACTACGACCGCGTTGTAACCACGCAATGCCATTACTATGCAAGTCGTTACATCGACTTGCGGTAGATGGCATGCTAACATTAGAAATAGTATAGTTTACTATTCCAACACCTTCCCTACTGTTACGTAGGTTGGAGTTGGAATAGTAAATTATAATTTTCTAATGTCTGCCCGCCATCTACTGCAAGTCGATGTAACGACTTGCGCAGTAATGGAATTGCGTGGTTACAACGTGGTCGTTGTAACGACTGCATTGTAATGGCATGCGGAGTAATGGCTCGCGATCTAACGAGTCATATTCTGGTATGACAGTTTATTAACGCATTATACTTATTTCTATTACTACTCTGACTACCTTTTCAATTCTACCTTGATTCTAATATTAGGGACAGATTGCATACCCTGTCACACATGTGAAGTATAATGGATATCCCATCTGCCGTAATTAGACAGTCCACAGATTCTAAACAATGCACTGTGGTACAGGGAAAGGGATATATTTTATTCAACAGGTCTGTCACGAAGTTTCCCATTTGCCAAAGTTTAAATCCGGCACTTAGTCCAACATTACACCCTGGCCTCCACCATAAAATATTTTCAACAAATACCTTCACTTGGCAGTAGGGAGTTACTCTACAGGAAGGAAAATATATAGGGATTAAGGTAAGGTAGAACTTTAGCTATGGAATGGTTTGGTTTCATTGATCATGTTCTACTCCTTTGCTATGTCACATTGGTTGATGACTGACAATTTGAAGGGAGGAGAAAAATGGAACAGGTGTGAATCTGTCATGAAAGCCATGAAATATAAATCACTTGGGCAGAAAAATGTGGCAGAGGTTAGGACTAGTAGTAGGTAGCTAAGTGGACACTGGGAAACACACCTTGTTTTCAGTTTGTATGCATTGCAACCTTTGTAAAACCGCTCTGTTAACTGAAGTAGATTCACATTTCACCACCTACACTGCAGTGGCAAATTAAACGATGCTGTAGTTTTAGGTGGCAAAATGTTGTGGGCAGGAAAATGATGGGTGGGATATTTGTCTCACTTAACAAATACAGTATTGTCAATAAGAAAGCAAGGTGATTTACCACTTGTTTCTGCCACTGCCAGGACTTCTCTCCCTCCAACTGCCTGGGCCTCCTCTGTCCAGGGCTGGCTGCTGGTGCTGGTTGCAGCACTGGAGTTCTGTGTGCCTAAAAAAACATACTACACCCATTTTGGATTCCAAATTATCCACCTAAGTAATTATTTTGCACAAAGTACAAGAGCAATACCTCACTACAGGTTTGGTTAGCAGTGTCCTAATGGAGGGATAAGGCTACAAAAGGATGAGAGTGACATGCAATTAAGGGGTGAAAGGGAATTGTCAATGAAGGACATATGGTATGGGTTGCTAATGGGATCTCATTTCTTTCCTGCTAGGATGCACTGTAATGGAAACTGCTAGTAAAGTGTATGAATAGATAACTTTGGGGGTCCATAATCATGGACACTCTCTCTGTCCCTATACTTTTTTACTATTTGATCAAGAAAGCCTCTCAACCAACATCTTTGCTGAATAGTTTACTTGGCCTGTGATCCTCTCAACATTATCAAAAATCTGTTCTCTTAACAGTATTACACAAGACATATACCAAAGTTAAGAGGGAAAGCTTACTGAAAAAGAGTGGAGAAACAGACCTCAATGCCTATGCCATACACTGGGTGACACTTGCCTGCATGATTGCCAAGAGGAACATTGCGCAGCACTGGGGGGCGTCACAGGCACCTACAATAATGGACTGGAAAAAGGACCTTGATTGGTGCATGCAACGAGAAAAATCTGTGTACATCGCGAGGGGTTGCCCCTAAAAAGGGTCCAAGATTTGGACCCCCTGGAACATATATCGAGGTGAAATATGTACCCTCCCAGACTTCACGATGTAGATGTCTCCCCTTCCCCGTAATTCCAACTGTACCATCATTTTATGCATTGATGAATCTTTGTGCTTGCAATTACCTATGCGGTGTTACTATAAAACTATGCCTTGAAGTCGATGTTTTTCTAATAAAAAGAGTTATAAAAAAAAGAAAAAGTGTGGAGAAGAAAGCTGCAGGCAGGAGAACGTCAGCTGCAGAAACAGAAAATATAGAAAACACAGGGGAATACAGCAATAGCAAACATTAGATAGGGTACTGGGAATGAAAAGTAGACAGTATAAAATAAACAAGGCCATGGTTTATTAGTAGGAAGAGGTCAAAGTAAGAAATAGTAAGAAACATGACTTTCTAGGGCCTGCAGAACCATCTGATACTGTGCTGTTGGTAGTCCCTCCTGCCGCGGCACTGGTGGCGGCTGTCAGTTGACCTACCCGCTTGACCCTCAGGTGCCCTCCTGCTCTTGGGTGCTTATGACCGGAATAAGAAGATTTAAAAAATGATTAGTGGCACTCTCTACAAAAACATTTTGACAGTCAGAGCATTGTACGTTCTAAATCAGATATCCTATTCCTAGTTTCCTAACCTAAAATTTCATTTTGAACTACTCATGCATTGAAACAAATAATCTTTGCTTCTCCACCGCCCCGTTTGATAGGGCAAGTCAGTCTCCCTTTGCATACTGCATATCAGGGATATTGGGAATGTATGGTCTACCTAAAGGCACAGATAAGAATGCTAAAACCCCTGATATGCTACTGCCCTAACGATAACAGGAGTCGGCATCCCGGTTTATATTCACCCAAGCAAGCACCTTCCTAGATCACACTGGACCAGAATCCAGACATTATCATTCACTTCACGTCAACTCCACTCTTGCGGTGCAATACCCTCCCTGAAAGGCTGACATCATACACCACTACTCAGGGCCTAGATTTAACTCCCTATTGACGATTGTCATGAAGAAAAAATTATTTTTCTTCCAAGGAGAATGTTATGTTCAAACCAAGGGCGTAGCCATGGGAGCAGCCTTCGCCCCAGATCTGGCAATCATTTATATGGACCACTTTGAACGATTGTTTATTTTTAATAACAATCCATTTCCTGACAAGATCAACCTATGGAAACGGTATATCGACGATATACTCTTGATTTGGAATGGCGATTCCACGGATCTGGCTGTTTTCCATATTTGGCTCAATCAATGCAATAACAATATCCAGTTCACAATACATTCTGATGATAAAGAACTTGCCTTCCTGGATATCAAGATCTACTGTGAGGACAACAAACTACATACAACGCTATATCGCAAGCCGACTGAACGCAATTCTTTACTTAGATACAACAGCCATCACCCACGCAATTTGCGAGACAATCTACCATTGGGCCAATTCTTGAGGATCCGCAGAAATTGTACCAAAAAGGAGGACTACATGGCCGAGTCTGAGGATCTAAGCAACCGACTGTTAGTAAGAGGATACCCGAGGAGATTGGTGAAAAAAGCACGAAAAAGGGCATGGTTCAATCCTCGCGAGACCCTACTAACACCCAAAGATAAACCTGACATAGCATTACAGAGAATGATTTGTGTCACCACCTTCTCTACAAGAATTAATGCAATTAAGAAAGTGATAAATAAACATTGGAACTTGGTAGCAGATGACATCGACCAACCGAACCCACCAATGCACTCCTTCAGGAAAGCCATGAGCGTCAAGGATCATGTAGTTCACTCCTTCCTGGAGACGACCACGAAACCTACTATTCAAGAACTTTGGAACCTTCCACCAGTAATTGGCCATTTCAAATGCGGACATTGTAAGGCCTGCGAAACTACCGAATTGACTAAAATAATTGTCTATAAGGAACATTCGATTACCCTAAATTCACTTACCAACTGTAATTCGGTTAATGTGATCTATGGCATAATCTGCCCCTGTGGATTACTTTACATTGGGCAAACACAACAGAAAGTTAAATCTAGAATTCTACAACACCATAGCAGGATTCGGTGTATTGTAGTAGGGGCCCCCCTGTTTGAGCATTGTGGTCTGAAGAACCATAAGCCTGAAGATTTAAAATGGCTGGTACTTGAAAAAGTAAGGTTGGGACCGAGAGGCGCTAATTTGGCCGCCATTCTGAATGTGAGAGAATCCAAATGGATGATACGCTTGGACACCATAGCTAATGGGTTAAATGAATTGGATGGCAGCAATGCGCAACTAGCTTGTCTGCGAACCTAAAATCTCAGATTCTCCCTTTGAGGTACTCCTCCGGGTGTCATCCCACCTGGGTAATCAGGAATTAATTCCTTCCGTTCTTTCCATTCTATTACATGTGAATAACGTTAGGCTTTGAATTTTTCTAATGCACAATGACCCTATTGCCATGTGGTGGGCCCTGTGCTCGTTTCAACACACATTTTCACTATTATGCCATGCTGTCAAATAATGTTTCTCACAAATGCAACTGTTGAACTGTGTTTTAATCTTTGCCCAGCTTTTAGCTGTCATGTAACATTTGACCAACGAGCGAATTGTAATATGATGATCTTTCGTACATAATTCATTGACCCTTCTTGTTTACTTACAGGGTGAAATAATGTTCAATCTCTACTTTAATGAATTATTTATGTTTGTTGAATATCATCAAATGACCACACAAGATGAACTGTATCAATCACTACTTGGTCTTAATACAATCGATATATATGTGCTGGGCTTTTGCCCTCCTCAAATGACTGCCCAGGCATGTGTATGTTTAACAATTTAGATCCATTTTGGGCTCCGTATTCAATACATCCCTCCTAACATGAAAGGCGACTTCCTAGTCTTTTCTCCATCTTACTACCCAACCGGCATCTAGCGGCAGCACGGTAACGGAGGTCACGTGTTTTCCCTCGCGTTCTCCCGTGAAAGACAACGGTGAGCTCGCGCGCTTCTTTTCTCATTATGTGAAGCGGTGGTAGACAACGAGGGTAAGTGCGGTTTTCGCATATAATGTCTATAGGGGACTCGGTACAGGCCTTGTCCACCAGGCTCTCACTTTGTTGTGTTTTTTCAAACGGTTGATAATTTCACTGTGTAGTTAGCTGGACTATATATATACCCAGACTCGGAGCAAAGCGTATCTCCTACCGGAGTATTCCTCTACTATGCCTTTTCCTCTCCTATAGCACCTCTATGAAACGTGTATATTGGGAAGCGCCAGTGCTTTATTTTTTACCCCGATCACGGCGCCTTACTGCATGTTAGTGTTCTTCAGTAAGCAACATCCCGAAATTTGACTTTGGGAGCGCTAGCGTAATGCATGCACCGTTACCACGGCACTGTTACCAGTATTTGGACCTCCCTGATAATAGATTCGTTTATTTTTCGGGGGAGGCTCACCACATAACTACTATGGGATTTTTCTTCACAACCCACCATGAACTCTTTTAACTTACTGCGGGGTCCGCAGCATTGATTATTAATCCTCCTCTTTTATCGTTAGATTTATTCCTTTACGGGGAATCAGCGGAGGCCCAGCCCGTTTCTGACCCTGGTACAAGTAATTTTGAGCACGGCTCCGCCTAGGCTGTCTTTGGACGACTTTAGGATCTAACTACAGAGGATTGATCTCTCTGTGGCAGAGTAAGTTTTTTGCCAATCAGGTGTACTGGATTGATATCTCAGTTTTGGGAGACTGTTATTTAATGATTACCCTAATTTCTTTAGGTGGCCATCACTCTCTACGACCCGTACCAGGAGGAGGCCTTACCCCTTTATCTCTGACGATATTCTGCGTCTCAGAACCCTGCCCTTCGGCAGATACGGTAATCTTTGGGATTTTAAGATTTAACTTTCTTCCCCCGATAACATGCGAATAATCAGCCTTACACTCGCTTTATTTGTTTTTTTTTAGGTGCCCTCTTTCTTTCCAAACGCACCCCAGTCCTGAGGAAGACCCCACTTTGTAAGGTCTTATTGAACACCTACACTAACCAAGGGGTCGAAACGTCGACATAACATTATTGCCAGTATTATCACCAGTACATGATGCACTGTGATCCTCTTTATACATGTTTTTTTTCTAAATTGTATTGCACTTTATGATTGGATCTATGCATAACGTGTTGGCAGCAATGTATCAATGCCGATCAATTTGATTGTTGTATAGTGGATTTACCTATGTGTTCACTTTTCCCTAAATTCCACACTCAATCACTGAACCCCCTCCCTCCCCTTTTCCCTCTACCCGGGGCACTTTTATTATTCATTATAAAGATTTTGCCTATTTAGCTTAATTTAGTATATGCTTACTTTAGTTCAGTGTGATTAAACAACACTTGAACCCTTTTCAGTTATTTTTGTCTAAATGTTTATTGATGTTCCTTTTGATTTGTAATTTGTGCTGGGACCAGTTTATCTATACTATAGATTTAACAAGGGGCTGTTTTGTTCTTGACCCTAAGGGTTTTGGGCAGAGAGGTGCCCACTTACTGCACAAAAATAATCCAGGGTAATGTGAGATGTGGCACCCTTGAACAATGGTGCAAGTGTGCCTGCAATGGCAGTAGGTAGCACTTAGTGCACTAGAATAAAAAGAGAGAGGAGGAATGCCACATATCTTGATAAATTAATAAATATGTTGTATTCGTGCCCTGCCTCTTTGATGCAGTGCAGCAAGTAGTCTTGCTGCCCTACGCTGCATGAAATGTTGATCAATCTGGGCCCCAATGCACTCAGCAAAGTGTATAGCTAAACCCTGGCATATTACATTGCATGCCCACTTCTTTTGGAAGAAAGCCAGTGGACACAACTGCAGGCACTCTCTGATGCTGAAAGTGCATTTATTTATGTGGGTGGCGTGGAGTTGTAGAACTTTCTTGGGTAATGGAAATCAGAACATATGATGGTGGTGGAATATTTATTCTTGAATGTGAAGGGAGGTTGGAGCTGAGGAGCTTGGAGAACAAGCTGGAGGTATCTGTGGATGTGCTTTGGAAAATAAAGAGAGATTCCTACATTTTCCCCGTGGGGTTCTTCACAATGGCGACGAGTTGAACCACAGTTTGTGCAGGTGACAGACAAATGGTACCTCCACCCCTGGATATATGAGTTTCAAGGATACAAGATAACAGATTTCATTGCTATCATTGCTGACTCCCGTGTTAGTATATCGGAAACTGCTGGAGAAGTGTGCCGATCACTTAAAGACAAGGATTTGCAAATTATTCAACATTTCTACATCGCGTACCAAGCAGTGTTCACACAAAGTGCTGACCGCGCATAAAAAGCACTGGCCTGCGCTCCACTAAATTGTGAGTACGGCGCAACACTGCACGTTTGAATTTGTTGGCATCATTCTCATATGCCTAGTGCTACTTATACAAACTGTTGCGCTGTCAAGAAACACCATATTCTTTTATGCTAGGTATTGCGTGCAGTTTGAACTTTTGAACTCTTTTCTTCTGTGTGAATAAGGATAGCCTGCAGCTTCTTCTAGTCTACTGAGCTGGTTTAGAGTGAATAAAGTTTGTGTATATTGCAATTTGGGCATGTTACAAGAATCGCATTAGAACTTCAACTGCTGCTTACTTTTGAATTATCACTTTCCCTCGCTGCTTCCCTTGTGGCTTTGCATCTCATTGGCAGGACTCCAGAACCTTTTCAATAACATCTATCAAGGTTTGGCATGAGAGTGATTAAATGTTAATGTTGCAGTGCTCCTGGCCACATCACATCAAGTACTAAGTGAATGGGCAGGAATATGACATGACGGGTGTGTGGTAGGAAAGGACACTTTGCCAAAGTATGTAGAACTAAAACCCAGTTTAGCCAAGTGCAAGAAATAGATGACACATATGAGAGTATTCATGAGTTAATTTTAAATGTGGAGGAGTGTGGAGTTTCAGGAGAATCGGAAGGCAACTCTCTTGTGCTTGATGGTGGTATTGTCAGGGAAAGCACAGACAAATTGGAGAACCCCCAATGCATTATAGGCTTGGACGAGTGCAATGTCAAGATGTTGGTTGATTCTGGAAGCCTGTACACTCTGCTCTCTAAAAAAACATATTGCGAACGGTGGAGGGATGAGGAACGATGTGGAGTAAATCATATATAAAGGCTGTTGGATATGGTGGGAAAACCATAGAAATGTTAGGATTAAAATGGATGGTGATAAGCTTTAAATGGAGGAAAGTATATGGTTGTGTGTACAGGATAAAGCAAGGTTCTGACTTACTAGGCTGGCATCACCAAAGGGATCTAAACATCATTTTGAATCCTAATGCCATGCAACCGGCCATGACCGCAGTTGTTTACAATATCGATACCTACGAAGCAACCATAATGGAGAGATATCCTGGCATTTATTCTGACAAGTTAGGGAAACATAAGAACTTTTCTCACTGAATCATTTTGAAGAAAAATGCTGTGCCAGTTGTGCACAAAGTTAGGAATGTGCCTCATTTAATGAAGGAACCTCTACAAGTGGAACTCAAGAAGTTTTGAAGACAAGGCATAATAGAGCCTATTGAGACTTCAGAGTGGTTGGCACCCATGTTGTAGCACCCGAGGATGTGGGGGCAATTTGTCTGTGTGTGGACTTGCATGATCTGAACAAAAAACATATGAGTCAATAGGCAACCCCTGCCTATCATTTCTGAAATGTTAACAGATATGGTGGCAGTGAGGTTTTTAGCGTGATTGACATGACTGCGGCGTATCACCAGATTGATCTGCATGAAGACTCTAAACACCTTACCTCATTTGTAACTCCGCTGGTGGCATTCAGTTATTGTAGGATGTCGTTGGGTATAATGACTACCTCATCGGTGTTCCAGAGAGCTATGCAGCAGATATTTGAGGGACTTGGAGAAGTCCTTTGCTTCCAGGATGATGTGCTGATAGTGGGAAGGAATAATGGGCATCATGATGAGCTAATGAATGAAGTGTTAAGGTGGATGGAAAGTCATGGTTTGACGATAAAAAAAGAGAAGTGCCAATTGAAGAAGGTTTGTGTTACATATTTAGGGCACAAGATATCCAAAGGTGGAATTAGACCTAAGAAGAGCATTGTCTCCACTGTGGAGATCGCCCCTACTCCCCTTACTAAGGAACAGTTTAAGTCCTTCCTTGGTTTGGCACAATAATGCTCAAAGTTCATGGCTGGATTGACTGAACTTGTAGAACCTTTAAGGCTATTAATGAAAAAGGGCATAGCATTTGAGTGGAATTAGCGCTGTGATGAAGCTTTTATTAGGGTGAAGGATGGTATCCTCCATGCTCTTACCCCTGGTCATTTTGACGTCAAGGCAAAACATTTGTCACTACTGATGCTAGTGAGGTAGGGATTGGAGCTGTTCTAACTCAGCTAAAGGAAGGTGAAGAAAAGATCATAGGGTTCACCTCTAGGCAGATTCGGCATGCAGAAAATTCCCATTCGGTCATCAAAAAGGAAGTCCTAGCATGTTGTATGGGGATAAAGCATTTTTCAATACTTCGTTTGGGGCCTACCTTCCAAATGCTGTACTGATCACAAGCACCACATTCATTTTTTTAAGGTATGGAGGGGTTTAGAGGGAAGCATGACCCCCAGGATTTCTGTTTTAGAATATAACTTTGAGATGGAGTATGTGAAGGGTTTAAAGAACGTGGTGGCCGATTGCTTATCAAGGACCAGTAGATTAAGTAGAGCAAGAGGTGGATGATGAAGTTGAGGAGGTGAGAGGCAGTGGTTAGGAGATTGCTTCTGACAAATTGGAGTAGGTGACAGCTATGGTGGAGAATGATGTTTTGCAACAAGTAATAAAGTGTGTCAGAAGGCTGGAAGAAGGATCAGGGAGAGGATGTCCATTTCAAAGGTTTTCGCCATGTTGAGGGTGAGTTGAGTATGTGTGATAGCAAATTGCTGAGAAGGAGTCAATTCTTACCACCTGTGGGACTCGAGACGAGAGCTGTCAATATTGCACATGAGGGGCATCTGGGCAGGAATGTGACCAAGAGATGGGTGTGGCAATTGTTTTGGTGGCCTGGTATGGACAGTGACATTGAGGTTGCGATGAGAAATTGCTATGCATCTGCAAACAGTGATAAAACTATAATTATGAGACAACCTTCTCTGGCTTGTGTGGCCCAAAAGGCCTTGGCAAGGAGTAGCGATTGATTTTCTGGGCCCAATCTCAAAGCTTGGGTCACAAAATAAATACATGATGTTTATAGTGGACTACCATTCATAGTGGTTTGTTGTTGAGACCACTTATTGTATTGAAACAGAGAAGGTAGTAGGACTTTTGGAAAGGGTATTTATGAATGAAGACTTTCCAAAAATCCTGGTATCTGACAATGGTGTACTATTAGTATCCAGGAGAATTACAGAATTTATGTGCAGACTTGGACTCAAGCATGAAAAGGTGGCTTTGTTAAGATTTCAAGCTAATGGATTGGTAGAGAGAATTAATCTCTAGATTAAGGAACATATACAACTCTCAAATTGTCAAATAGGTTATGCTGGTCTGAACAGCTGAGGAAATTGGTGGGGTCATATAGGGTAACACCCCATTCAGTGACAGAAAGAACCTGGCTTAAGGAAGGTTCCAAGGTGGCTAAAAAAAAAAGATGGTGTATAGGTCAACCGTGATGCTGTGGAGCGTGATGTGGCTCAGAAGAAATTTGTTGCCACGGAATATTACAATGTTAAGAAGGGTGTCAAGGTAACTGACATGAAGGAAGGTGATTGGGTTGCAGTCAAGAAAGGTCATCAGTGATGTCATTAGTGATGTCACTGACCATGTCATGAGTGCTGCAATATGTGACATCATCATCAGTGCATTGTGGAGGCGCGAGTTATAGTTAGCTCAGCTAACTATAAAGGCTGAATTTCACAGGTTTTGTACAAGTGAAATGTCAGCCTAACTATAACGTTCCTGCCAGTGTTTTTTTTCGGTGAATTTCTAAGGTTTTTTAAATGCTAATTCCTAACTATAACCTCTCTGAAACCTTTTTTTGTTGTTGTGAATTTCTAAGGTTTTTTAACTAGCAGTCGTGTTTGCAGAGTGGTGGAGAAAGGGGGCTGGGCCTCCAACCAGTTCTCAGGAATTCCACTAAATAGGACATACAGGAGGTACCAGGAGTGCCTCTTAGCACCCAAGGTCCCTCTGGAGTCAAGTGGACTTCATCATCCCACCAGTAGTGTGCCAGGAGAAGTGTTTATAGAGTGGTGGAGAAGGGGAGGGTGGCCTCTCAAGACCTCTTAGCGATCCCACAGGAAGTAACAAGAGAAGTAGTTGGCCCCAAGGACGTCCTTGTGGGCCATCTACCCCTCCTATTTCTTCCAATAGGTCCCACACAGCTGGATTGCTGAGTTCTGATACCAGGCCATGCACCCTTTCTCCACCAGTCTGCAAACGTGCCTCCTGGCGTGCTCTTGGTTGGGGATGAAGTCCCCTTCACTGTTGGGGCTCCTTAGGGGCCAACTTGCCTACCTGTTACCTCTAATAAGCCACACACCTTGGGATTTCTGAGAGGTGGCCGCAGGCCATGCCCCCTTTCTCCACCACTCTGCAAATGCGCCTCCTGGAGCTATCTTCATTGGGGTGCCCTTGCCTCTTGATGGTCCCTGAGGGCCAACTAGCCTTCCTATTACCTCTAGTAAGCAATTGTGGGGAACATCTTTGGGAAATTAGGCAGTCCCATCATATGCAAACCTCTTTATGCACAGGTTTGAATTGGATAACATTCTTTGCAAACAAAATTGGGTGGATAACTTAAGGTATCGTAGATACATCGACAACATCTTTCTTATTTGGAAAGGGACAAAAACATATCAGATGCTATTGAAACATTAAACTCAGTGGATGAAAGAATTGAATTTACTTTCACTATGAACAAGAACAAAATCAAGTTTTTAGATGTTCAAATTACGGATGAAAATACTTGGCTGATCACTAGTGTCTTCACCAATCCAACTGATCGAAATAATTTATTACATTAAACTAGCTTTCACCAAACATCACTTAAAAAAGCTTTTACCATATTCCCAACTACTGAGATTAAATTGCATCTATCGAAAAACTGTATGAAAATAATCAGACTATCATGGTAGAGAAATTTGAACAAAGAGGATACCCAGATCAAGTGTTAAAAACAGCCATGGAGAAAGTGAAAGTCAAAACACTGGAGGAGCTACTAGCAAGCAAAACAGGGCCCATTGAAATACAAGAAAAGAGAATGATTTTCATGTCGAAACTATCTACCCAAAGTCAAAAAGTAAAAAATATGTTACATATGGAAAAGGATTGCAAAGGACTGTTTGAATGTCAACCTAGGTTTGCCTACCTACGTACTAAGAATTTGAAACAGCTTTCGGGAAAGAAGTATGAGAAGGATGAACATAACTATATGGCACTTTGCCGTGCATGAATTGTGGTAACGGCAATAACATAATAAAACACCATACAACATCCCACACGGGGAATGATTAATTTAAAGACAACAGCCACTTGTGATACAGGCAAAGGTATTTACTTGTTAAAGTGCCCATGTGGGTTGGTATATGTGGGAAAAACGGAGAGAAAAATGAAAATACGTCTTACAGAACACTAAAAAGCAATATACGCACAAACAGCACAAAATCCACGGTCGCTGTACATTTCACTTGTAATGATCACAACATCAGTTAACTGAGATTTCCTATCTTGGAACATATACCAAGTAAGGCAGGCAGAGATAACAGTACATTTTTGCCCCAGAGAGAGAGATTTATTGGATGAATTGTCTCTACTCAGCCAGCCCGAAAGGATTGAAGAACAAATGGATTTCAGCTGCTTTCTATAGCACACTAATATTTGCTTTAACTGTCCTGATTTGAAAATGATGAGAAAATAGCTTGTATCCTTGATATGATATATTCAGTAAAAATTTGGCTATAACACCAACTTAGAATTATTAGTAAAACCCTGTCACTGTTTTATTAATTATTTATGATTTTTCAAGACAATAAGTAGAACATAAATATTTCACTTTGATGATTCATTGAACTTAATGAATATTAGGGGAATACCTAGTATTTCAGAGCATTGATTCACCTTTGCCGCTTGAGGTATTGTGTCAGTCTTTTACAAACTTTATTGACAACTGAGGCACAGCGTATTACTTTGTTTCTATTGAAAGTCCTGAACATAATTTATTCCCTAACAGTTGACTTTTAATAGTTTAATTTTCAACATAACATAATTTCTTCTGACTCGATTTAACTAAATATCACACTGCGGTATGGTCTAGATTATTTACTACTTTTCTCGTCATCACACAAGCACTTCCGGGGCAAACTCGACATATAACCCGGGCTCAATAGAAAGGTTGCATAATGGTAGGAAGATCGACCACGAGATACTAATGCACAACCATATAGTTAAGTACACTCCTTGGGTGAATAGTAATTTCATTACAAGAACGGAGGCTACATTATGCATACTTCTTTTAATGCAGTCCAAGCAGCCGCATACATCACAATATAAGAAGCTTCCAGAACAGAACATTATGAACAGATAGAAGGCATGAGCCATCAACAATCTGCTTCTTCTAAATGCAGCTCCGAGCAGATAAGTTGATTTTATTTTTATTCACTATTAGCTGCTTTCGTGTTACCCTTCATGGTACCTTCTTATTATGTGGTTTAACCCCATCCCCTCTCTCCTGCCTCCATACTGGTCACCAATTTATTGAGATCTCAATTCCATAAAATCCTCATGACCACGTGGACACCCCCCACCTCCTTACTGTTACCTAGTGTTGTTTTCCTTTTCTAATAATGCCACTCTCTTCGATTGCCAATAATAATGTTAATCCGTGAATTTTCTTCGTCTTTATCAGCCACGATAATTATGTACTAATGCCTAACACCAGCTTCCTTTTATTATCCTTCTTCATGGTTTCCCTCTGCAAATCTAATACCTGTTTAGACGAAGTAATTAACCGCGGGCTCAAAGATGCCAGCATTAACCTTCCGATGCGGGCTGCAGGCTCCAACGTTTCCCCTCATCGCGTAAAGGATTAGAGGAAGACTCCTTAGTAACAGGGACGCCACGTACTCACGTTGCCAGCAGCCTTTCCTCACCGCGCACTGACACGGCCTCCAGCTGATCGCATAGACGATCACGCTCGAGACCATTTACTGCCATAGCATCCAGGCAATAGCTGATCGCTCTAGCGCCCGAGCTACAGTTACTCAGCTCTCTAACACGATAAGCTGCTGCCAACTCTTCTGATAACAGCAAGTCCGTTTTAAATAATCCTTATACTTATTTTTATAAAAAGGGGAGAAACCATAATTTTGCCACCATCGAATACCATCTATTGGTATTATTATTTAAGAAAAAATAACGAGAGAGAGGGAAAATCGGATTTATTTCTTAACTAAAATCATAAACAGATACACCACTGTCCCTCCTCTCTTGTGGCTTGGTGCTTATCCATGAAGACTCAGACCTGAGCACTAACAACATTAACTTTACAGTACCTTTCCCAAATCCAATTTGAACATAAGCTTCCTACCTGTGCCATGTCTGACTTCGACTCAGATGACGCTACAGCCCCTACTCCTAATATAGATAATGAAGCCTTCAAAAAAATCTTATACAAAGAAATGAGGTCCTGCATGATTGAGACCCTGAGTCAGGTCATGTCCTCCAAAAGGTCACTCCCTCCTAAGGAGGACGAGATCACAGAATTATTGAACGAAGATATTACTGTCATAAGAGGTAAAAAACTAAAGAAAAATAAAAACATTTATCAAATAACCCCTAAGAGCACATTGGGAGGTCCTAGCACCTCATCTAATCCTGAAGGTCCTAGCACCTCAATTAATAATGGAGGTCCTCGCACCTCGAACTCCCTGGGTGTCCCTAGCGGACAAACTACTCTGGTGTCCATGCCGGCACAAAATATCTGGGTGTCTCCAGCGGCACAAAATATCACAGTGCTCAGTACAATATGGAAGATAACGAGTTCCATGACGACGACTCTTCAACCATACCCGATGAGTACGTTCTAGATCTAGACGATCAACAATTTTACAGTTCTGCGGAGGAACTCCCCTCATCATCAAAGGACAACATCCTTGACCCCTTTGGGGAAGAAATGTTTTCACCACTAAATATCAAACACCCCAGAAGCTTCGAGTGGTGGCCACAGGACCACGCTATTGAGGACAAGACCTGCCAAACTCCTAACTTGGACCCAAAACTGATTAAATACCTTTTCAAGCTGAGAAGGGATCCAAGCAAAGGGATAGAAAGGTCCCTCAAGGGTACCAGGACCGTCTGATCAACATTGTGGGTCCCTTAGCCAGAATCATAGACTCTGCTGAGGAAAGCCACATCAATGGCACACCTCTTAATACTGACTTAATCAGGGACTGGAGCCAAAGGGAACTAATTTTACTGTGCAATGCCAATGCAAGCCTCAATGCTGAGAGAAGAAGAGTTGTACTAACCAAAATTAACCCTAAACTTAGTGACATAGCCGACAGAGAGCCCTCACAAAACCCAAAAGGGTTACTTTTTGGAGAAGATCTTATAAAATCTCTGGGAAAGTACGTGTCTACTTTTACAGACTTGGATAAGGTCCAGCAAAATATGCGGAAAGTGTTTAATCCTAACCTTTTTTGCTGGGCCCGAAGAAGGGGCCTCTCTTCCGGCTGTTTCTTTCAAAGGCCACAATTCTACCCCCAGAGAGGGAGAGGTCCACGCAACAGAGGGTTTAGATCACGTGGACCCTCCAACAGCAGTATTGCACCAAGTGAGTACCCCTCCCCTTCTTTCCCCCAAAAGGAAGGAGGCGGACTCAAATTCTTTTATCAAAATTGGAAATTGATCACTCAAGACCCACGGGTTTTAAACACCATCAAGGGATTCATGATAGACTTTACAGAAACCACTACACAAACCATCTTCCCAAGAGACATCCCTCTCTCTCTAGATCAACAGAAAATAGTAGAGGAGGAGATCTCCTCGATGCTTCAGAAAGGAGCAACAATAGAGGCTCCACTGGAAGCTTTGAGATTTATAAGCACACTCTTTCTCGTACAAAAAAAGGACAAGAGTTGGAGACCTGTGAAAAATGTAAGAGAACTAAACAAATATTTGGTGTACATGCACTTCAAGATGGAGGGCATCCACTTTCTGAGAGATCTGCTATTAGAGGGAGACTGGCTAGTTAAACTGGACTTAAAAGACGCTTATTTCACCATTCTAATGGCCATAATCCACCAACCCTTTTTCCAATTCATGTGGAAAAACCATGTATACCAATTCCAGGCACTTCCTTTAGGACTATATTCTGCCTCTTGGTATTTCACCAAGGTCATGAGAGCAATCACTTCATCCCTAAGAGACAGAGGTATTCACCTGATTATGTACTTAGACAACGTCCTTATAATGTCCCAAGATCTTTCACAAATAGTCCAAGACCTGAAGACTGTTATGGACCTCCTACAAAACTTAAGATTTATCATAAACAAAGAAAAATCTATTTTGACTCCTTCCAGAACTCTGGAGTTCCTAGGTTTCACGGTAGATACATCGAGATGTCTCCTTTTACTCCCTTCCAAGAAAATAACCAAAATCACGAAGGAAATAAGACCTGTCCTGATACAAGAAAATCTATCTTTGAGGGAGCTAGCCAGGCTCCTGGGTCTCCTCTCCTCATCCATTCAAGCCATCTTTCCGGGCACCCTAAACTATCGGGCCCTCCAAAGGGTAAAACCAAGAGCCCTGAAATCCGGTCTTTAGTACAGGGATGGCATTACGCTAGATAAGGAAGCCAAATCAGAACTAGCCTGGTGGCTTGAGAACCTAGACGCGTGGAATGGCAAAGCAAACTTTGGTTTAATACCAGAGTTTGTTTTAGAAACAGACGTAAGCCTTCATGGCTGGGAAGCTTGCCTTCTAAACCAGAACACCGGTGGTATCTGGTCGCAAGAAGAGTCCACTCACCACATAAATTACTTGGAACTAACAGCTGGTCTTTACACCTTGATGAGTTTCTGACATTCTCTTCAAGGCAGATCAGTCATCTTAAAGTTGGACAACATGTCAGCGGTAGCCTATATAAATTGTCTGGGGGGTACAAAATCCACGGACCTCTTGAACTTAGCCAAAAAACTTTGGATGTTCTGCCGGGAACACAAGATCGCTCTCAGAGCGGAATGCCTCCCGGGGAAAACGAACATCTCTGCGGATTGGAAATAGAGGTTCCTGCTAGATCACAGCGATTGGAAACTCAATGTTTCCGTGTTCAGATCTTTGAACAAGATTTGGGGACCCCTAGAGATAGACCTCTTTGCGAGCCAACTAACCTTTCAATTGGAGAAATACTTCAGCTGGATGCCCGACCTGGGCGCTCTGGCAGTGAACGCCTTCCTACAGTCCTGGAAAGGAGTGAAAGTGCACGCCTTCCCTCTCTTGCCATGATCCAGAGAATTCTACAGAAAGTGAGACAGGACCGGTGCTACCTTGTCCTAATAACTCCCTTCTGACCATCTCAGGCCTGGTTCCCCACCACTCTAGAACTAACTTGCAACCCCCCCCTTCTTAATTCCTACCCAAGAGAATCTTCTAATAGACGTAGATGGAGGAGGTCACCCCCTAGTTCAGACCAGGAGTTTAACCCTTCTTGCCTGAAGAGTGTCAGGAGATCCAATGAAATCTCAGGGCTTTCGTCGATAGCTGCAACTCTCCTTGGAGAGTCTTGGGCCCCAGGCACTCACTACAAATATAACAACATATGGAGAAGCTGGGTACGTTGGTGCCTGGAAAGGAGCCTGGATTCCTTGGAGGCACCTATTGTTGACATAGTAAACTTCCTTGTTGACAGTTTGAAAGGGGTCTCAGCTATAGATCTATCAACTGCTATAGATCGGCTATCTCTGATGGCCATGTCCTTGTCAACGGTAAAACAGTAGGTAAGAATGTCATTGTTTTCAGAGTAATGAAAAGCATTCATCTAAGAAGGCCTCCTAAACCCAAATACAAGAGTCTCTGGGACATTAAACTAATTCTAGATCTTTTCACTAACTGGCCGGATAATAACCTCCTGAATAGGAAACATCTTTCCATCAAGCTTGCAACTTTGCTATGCCTAATCTCCTGCCAAAGGGTTTCTGATGTCAAAGCCCTTGAAATCACCAATAGATCCTATAACATGTTTGGTGTCAAATTTGAGTTATATTGAAGAACTAAGACTATGTCTGATTCAATCTTTTATCCACGTTTTGACTTATGCCCAAAACTTTGTATAATGGATTGCATGAGAGAGTACGATCGCAGAATGTCTGGTCTTCGTGCCCAGGGTGTAAGCCAGTTACTTATATCCTTTGTTAAACCCCATAAAGGTATAACCTCTACTTCTATTGCCAGGTGGGTTAAAACTGTCATGAATTTAGCAGGTATTCACTTAAAGAAATTTCAAGCTCACTCTCTTAGAGGTGCTATGGCCAGTAAATCTCTCTGGTCTGGAGGTAAGTTGGATGTTATTCTTAAAGCAGCCAATTGGTTGAATGCTAGCACCTTTGCAAGGCACTATTGCAAACCTATCGAACACATTTCTGATGTAGTCTTACAAAGCTACCAACATGCATAATGTAGCCTCCGTTCTTGTAATGAAATTGCGATTCTGCTATTACTATGACTAGAGAATCTGGATTTCATTAAAGACACGGAGGCTAGCATTATCCCACTTGTCCCGCCCTTGATAGTCTGGGACCTACAGTGATTATAATATTTATTACAATTACCTCTGTTAGAAATATCTTATAATTCATTTAATAACTTGTTAAATTTCATACTATGTGTTTTTTTCTGGAGGTATTCATTTCTCTCTCTTTTCAGGTAACCATTCATAACTGCGTGGCATCTGACCTTTGAATCCTCCTTCGTTTATCTTTCTCCATCTGACTGACCACCTGAAAATTATTTGGAAGTTTAGAAAAACCTTTTAGGGACTTATTCTCTTCTTCACCACATTTAAAAGATGCAGATTGTTGATGGCTCATGCCTTTCATCTGCTCATAATGTTCTGTTCTAGAACCTTCTTATATTGTGATGTATGCGGCTGCTTGGACTTCATTAAAAGAAATATGCATAATGTTAGCCTCCGTGTCTTCAATGAAATCCAGATTCTCTAGTCATGGTAATAGGAGAATCGCAAATACAAGATAACCTTTGAAACTCTACATGTTTATGAACTCATTTTTGGGTTCGTAGACGAACCGGCATCATCACTATTCAGAAAGGTGCACTGCCCATGACTATTGTTGCGTCAAAAGTATTATCTTTAAGGTAAGTGCACAATTCAGTGCCCAGTCCCTCACACTTCTTTTGTACCACAAGAATCACTGCAGAATCACAGCTTTTTGGAAACATAATATATACACGATCTTATAGTTTGCGTAAACCGCACCGTACCTAATGTATGATTATACTATGTATTTTGTTATTTAGTAAATGGCGGGAACTCCGTGCTCTGACTACTATTTAGGGAAATTAAATGAAAAGATAATTTATAAAGCGCGATGGCTACCCTGGGGCGTCCCAGCGCTGCAGAGGTTGGGCTGGGCGGAGTACGCTAGACTTAAACGAATTATTAAGATGATTTATTAAAAAGATGATTTATTAAAAAGCCAGGTTTTAAGGAGCTTTCGGAAGGTAAGTAGTTTAGGTTCAGATCTGATTGAGAGGGGGAGAGTGTTCCAGATCTTGGCTAGGTTGTAGGAGAGCGACCGGCCTCCACACCTGGCTCTCTTGATTCGGGGCACTGTGGTGAAATAAGATGTCCCGGATCTGAGGTGACGATTGGGATGATAGGCATTTACCAGGGGGCGGTTGATAGCAGGGCCTGTTCCCCAGTAGGAGCGATGGGCAATACACATGGCCTTGAATTCAATCCTCGATTTCACAGGAAGCCAGTGGAGATCTTTCAGTCGAGCTTTGACTGAGACTCGTCGCGGGATATCGAGGAGGGTCCTGGCGGCACAGTTTTGGACAATTTGAAGTCTATTGAGCGTGGACTGTGGGGCCCCAAGGTATAGGGCATTTCCGCAGTCAAGGCGAGATAGAATCAGCCCTTGGACCATGATCCGTCTTGAGTGGAACGGGAGAAGGGGGAGGATTTTGTGAAGTAGCCTCAGGAGCCCGAAGCATGTGGCAGCAAGCTTAGTTGCCTGGTAGTTAAAATTGAGTGTTCTATCCAGCCAAATGCCGAGACTTTTGATTTGTTCTTTGGGTTCGGGGGGACAGCCTAGGCAAAGGGGCCAGATGGAGTCGATAGATTTGGTGATGGTATTTCCCAAGAGCATAATCTCTGTTTTCTCCCCGTTTAGTTTTAAGCAGGAGGCCGACATCCAGGCGGCGACTGCTTCCAAACATTTGTATAGGCTGTGGTGGGAATTGAGAGGGGGGTCCAACGCCACCACCAGCTGTGTGTCATCCGCATAGGTGATAATTTTCACTCCAAAGGTGCGGACGACATCAGCCAAAGGGCTAAGGTAAACATTAAAAAGGGTGGGGCTCAGGGAGGAGCCCTGGGGCACCCCACAGTTCAGGGGTTTGCTGGAGGAGGTGAAATCTTTCTCAAATACCTGAAAAGATCGATCTGTGAGAAAGGATCTCAGCCAGGTGAGTGCCGCTCCCGAGATTCCTATCCTACTGAGACGGTGGAGAAGAATGTTGTGGTTTACAGTGTCGAAGGCGGCACTAAGGTCGAGTAGAACGATGGCCGATGACCCACCACTGTCTAAGATCCTTCTTGCCTCCTCCGTTACTGCGACCGAGGCTGTTTCGGTTCCGTGAAGGGGCCGAAAGCCTGTCTGTGAGGAATCAAGTATTTTGTTTGATTCCAAGAAGTGTGTCAGGACTGCGTTGACATATTTCTCTAATAGTTTGCTGAGCCAGGGTAGCAGAGAGATAGGTCTATAGTTGGAAGGATTGTTTTGACCAAGGCTAGGTTTCTTTAATAAAGCCTTGACCATTGCTCTCTTCCATAAAGGCGGGAAGATGCCAGCGTGGAGAGAGGAGTTAAGCAGGTCCTGAATGGTGGGTGAGATCTGACTGGTGATCGGGGTGAGAACTCGCGGAGGGGCCGGTTCAGTAGGTGATCCCGATTTGACCTGTTGCATAATACTTTCTACATGGCTGAGATCTAAGGGCGGGATATATGTGAGGGAGACGGGTAGTGCTGCCGCAGAACCTGGGTCTACAGGGCAGCTGGGCAGAGGGATATTTTGAGAGAAAGAGGAATTAATAATTTCTATTTTGCGGTAAAAGGAGTCCGCTAGCTCATCACAGTGGACCTGGGTGTTGCTGTGCTCCTTTGGTGTCTCGGGTAGTTGAAGGAGGGATTTTGCTATCCGATAGATCTCCTTGGGCTTAGAGGCTGCCTTGTCAATTTTTTCCTCAAAATATTTTGCCTGCGCTAATTTAATGCTGGATTTGTAGCTTTTGATAGCTGCTTTGTAAGCTGTTTTGTCCGTTGGTAAGGAGTCGAGACGCCATTTTCTCTCAATTCTTTTACAGTTGCGTTTGGCGTCTCGGAGGTCAGTAGTGTACCACGGGGCGGTCGGGTTCCCCCGTTTGGGGTGGGTGCGTTTAAATGGAAGTACCAGATCTAGAGAATTGGTAATCCAGCTGTTGTAGTTCTCGATGACCTCTATAGGGTTGGAGGTTTTGGTGGGTATGTTTGGACCAGTTACGTGACTTTTGGACAGTCATGGGTTTAGGTAAGGGGTGGTTGGGGAGGGTCCATGTGAAAGGGATAAGGAAGTGATCATTCCAGGGAAGGGGGGAAGGGTTTCCAACTTGTAGGTTCGGGCAGTTGCTGAATATGGGGTCCAAAAGATGGCCCTTTAGGTGGGTGGGCCCGAGGACTAGTTGCTGTAGTTTGAGGGCACCTAGACTGGAGGATAGTTCTCTAGCGTTTGAGTCGTTAGGGTCATCAAGGTGAGTGTTGAGGTCACCCAGGAGCGTGAAGTTAGTGGAGCTAAGTGCGAGGTTTGCAGCCGTTGGGGCAAGGTTAGAGAGAAATTTTCCTTGCGTCCCGGGTGGGCGGTATATAAGCATACCTGAGAACGTATTGGTGGGGCTGAATTTTATAGTGAAGGGGAGGCATTCACTATCTGGAACACGAACGGGGGTGCTAGTGATTTCATAGCCTATCTTGTGAATCACTGCTAGTCCTCCGCCGATTCCTGTTTTGCGCTCATGGCGGAGTATTTGGTATCCGAGTGGGAGAGTTTGTACCAAATCAGGTTCCGAGTGTTCATGCAACCAAGTCTCTGTGAGGAAGAGGATGTCCGGGTTTGCATCGTCTATCAGTAGAGAGATTTCCGCGGTGTGCTTGGGGAGGGATCTGCAGTTGAGCAAGAGCATGGAGTATTGTGTGGGTTCCATTTTTGCATGGGGTGAGAAATGAAATCCACACTGGTTGCAAGCGGGATGTTGTAAGGATGGATCCCAGGCGTGGAGACAGGGTGGAGCAGCTTCCTTCTTTAGTTGGAGGATGGAGTGAGGGCTATGAGTTCTGGCCCGGTAGGGCGACCGGACAGGGGGGGGTGGCCCCTTGCCCCGGCCGGCCGCAGACGGGCGCAGACGGGCTTGCCTTCGGCACGCAGGCGGCACGCCCGCTGCGCGCATCCGCTGCACGTCCGGGGAAGGCACATTATATGTATATGAGAGGGGGGCGTGGCCTCAGGGCCGTGGGCTTGGCCTGTGGGCTGAGGAGGAGGAATGGCGGCGAAAATCACTGTACCGTGGCAGCGTTAATATCGGCTGCCCAGCGATTTTGCCAGAGATTAGAGTGGGAGAATGCGCTAGGTAAGTGCAAGACAAGTAAAAACAAAGGGATTCAATATCTCTTCGCGTTCGTATGTCCTTTCCATATATCAATGGTGTTTTATGGCCGGCAATGGACATCGATTGGGATGTACGTTCCGTGTGGATGTCTCTACCCATTCTTTTTACTACTTTTTTACTTTACCTGTCCGTGAATGATATCGGTATGGACATGTTTAAGCCATATGTGTCATACTTAAAGCAATGTTTTTTATACCTGGCCCTTATTTTTTATTCTTCTCTAGGTCCGGTTTAAGGTGTGGATGACGACTCTACATCATTAGTGTGTTTGCGTATTACTCTCGACCAACAGGTATTTTCCTCTATGCTTGCATTTTTTCTTTTAGGGTGTACTGTCATGGTAGATGACTGTTTGGCTGTAGGGAAAGTTATGTTTTTTCTGGTATATTTATTAACACTATTCTGACTTTATGTTTAATTTGCTTGATAGGTAGAGTGGTTTTTCCTTTCTTTGGTAATTACTTGATTATAATGCCTTCATATTTGATGTTTTAGCTGTTGTGTTGCTTTTTTTGTTCTTGTTTTGTTCTTTAGGACTTTTTCTTTGATGATCATTCCTCCATTTTTTCTTCTCTCCTCCTTCTGTTTTTTGTCTTTTGTTTGTGTTACATGGCTTGTGGCTCGTCATTGGAGAATTACAATTTTTATATCCTTCTGAAAAAACTGGAATGCAGAAATAAATCTTCTAATACAGGTATGCCATGTATCCCCCTTTTGGGCTATTTCTACCGATGTTATGCACATCTGAGAAATATTGCCTTGGAGCAAATGCTAGATTAGTAACCAATGGACATTGTTGGGAAAATAGTCTCTCGCTCATATTTAGGCTAGGATAATATAATGATGACCCTCGCTTCCTTCTTTTTTACTCACAGATTTTAGGTCTTTTTCATGGTCATCTAAACTGGAACTGAACACTTATTCCGAGGAGGTTTACTTCTTGGATGGTAAGTGATGGTTAACTCTTCATAGACATAGGATGGAATGGGTTATAATGAACATTACAAGTCTATTTTATAAGAAAATTGTCGTAAACCTTAGCATTTCAGTTTCTTTAATGCTGTCACAACAATATTAGAATCTGCATTTTCTGATGAACATATAATATTTTAGATTTTTCTCACTTTGAGGAGCTATTTGTTGGAATGATATAATTTGTTACCAATTGTTGGATATTCTTCTGCTCAGTTAAACACTGTATAATGATTACTTAGGTATCACACATGACTTTCTGTTGTGTTTTCCCCTTTCTTTTTGCTTTTTCTAATTGCCTGTTTTTTCTGATGTGTATTTTTGGGAAATAATTATGTGTTGTTATTTTTCTTTATGTAATGTAAGTTATGTTTGTATATATTGCAGCCCTGAAGAAGCCCGGATACGGGCGAAGCGTGTTGGCTGCATTGGCTATCCAACAAACCATTTGAAATAAAGGATCTAACATATAAAGACATCCTCTCGTCTCATTTGTGCATGTCTGGCAATTGTGCCTTTACTATTTTTCATGCTGTTCGTGTTGCCTCTCAGAGCTTTCTGTCTACAAAATAAATGAACATTGTGTAAACACTTTTGAATCACATCTTGAATTATTGAAACTTGTCTGAATTAAGTGCAGATTGGGGATGTGTTTTTCTGGCTGAGGAAAACACTTTCTTTACTACTAATCCATATCTCTTACTCAGGAAATTAAACCCATCTGCACAGGTAACACGAATACCCTATCTTACCTTCTTATAAGTGTGCGTGTGTGGATTCCCAATTTTGGAATCTAGTACGCCCCACATAACTGGATTGCAGAGAAGTGGTCCGAGGCCACTCCCCCTTTCTACGCCAGTTTGCCAACATACCTCCTGGTGCACTGCTGCTTGGGGGATGAAGTCCACTTTAGTCCTGAGATCCTCAGGACACAACAGGACCTCATCGCCCCACCAGCAGTGCACTGAGAGGATCGTTTGAAGAGTGGTGGAGAGAAGGCATTGCCTCTGACCACCTCTCAGCAATCCCACTGTGTGGGGCTTACTGGAGGTAACAGGTGGTCTAGTTGGCCCTCAGGGACCTTAAGAGGCAGGAGCACTTCACCCCCCAATCAAGAGAGTGCCAGGAGGTGCATTTGCAGAGTGGTGGAGAAAGGGGTTGGGCACCCTGGGACATTCCTTCTCTTAATTTGTGCCCCGGAGAGGTGGCAGCCCCCGGAGCTGCATGGGGGCAGGTGCCCCTCATGCATGTTGTAATATAGCCCCAGGGAGGTGTTGGTCCCCGGGGCAGCAGGGGGCACATGCCCCCACCACAGTTTTCTGTAAATAGCCCCAGGTAGGTGGCAGTCCCTGGGGGAGCATGGGAGGGCTGGAGCCCCCCACCCATTCTATTACAAATGTAGGCCTGGGGAGGTGGTGGTCCCTGGGGCAACAAGGGGCACACTTTAATGTATATAGCTCCGGAGAAAATGGCAGTCCCCAGGGCTGCGGGGGTCCGCATGTCCCTTGTATTATTAAGTCAATTGTCCCCCGGGACCTGGCCCACCCAGGGACATAATGGAAACAAAGTTTGGGAGACGGTGTTTCATTTCTTTTAAAAAAAAATTCTGCTAGATTCACGGATCCACCGCGATTCCCACCAAAGTTTTTTTAATTATTCTTTTGGCCCTGGGGGTCCCACAGGGACCCCCTGAACAGGCTAAGGGGATCAGGGTGTTTGTACCCTGCCCCCTGTTCTTGTTTTTTAACTTTGTTTTATCTTTTTCCTTGACACTTAGTTCAACTGAGTCACAAGATGGCTGGCAACACTTCCTGGTTTGAAGTGTAGTCAGCCAATCAAATCGCAGGTTCGAGATCGGTAGGGTTCGCCGATCCTCCACAGCCATATTGTATATCTGAGAAATATTTAATTTTCTCAGAACCTGCTGAACAGATTTACACCATTTAACAAAAAGAGTGCACTCTGGAGCAAGAGCTACATTTCTGCTAAATTTGGTGTAATTCCGTTCAGCAGTTCGGGCTGTAGCTGGGTCAACAGTCTCCTATGGAAATTAACATGGAGTAAAAATTTTTGGGGGACCCCCCTTTTTCTCAGCCCTGCTTGATGGATCACCCCAAAATTTTCAAGACAGAAGCTAAAGTGAGTGAGCCATTAGTTTTGAATTTTTCATCAAGATTCGTCAAAACACTCTTTGAATAGAAACAAGGTCCTGACGATAACTACCTATGGCTAGTATATACATATATATATATATATATATATATATATATATATATATATATATATATATATATATATATATATATATATATATATATATATATATATATGATCTGAATCTTGTATTCCGTGTCAATTCCAGGAAGACAGCACACCAGGAAACCGCACAAAAACTTTATTGTGCACAATAAAGTTTTTGTGCGGTTTCCTGGTGTGCTGTCTTCTCATTCCTGGAATTGACACGGAATACAAGATTCTGATCGGATTATAGTGGCTGCTGCTGCCACTAACAGCACCAACGTCGCAGGCCTGGGGGCTGCTCCTGCAGCAAGCTGACGGACCGATATATATATATGCTGACATAGGATATGTGAATTTTATTTTGTAATAGTTGGAATCAGTCTTTAGACAACTTTAGGCTGGTAGCATTATGAATTCTTGACAACTAATCGACTTTGCTATTTGAAACCATTTCATACTTTATGAGAATTTTTAACTGAGGAAGTCATAAGTGAGTGGTTAAAAATTATGATACAATCACTGATCCCGTAGATACTCATTATTTAGGAGGATCTTATTATTAACATCTGTCAAATTCTAATTGAATTACTTATTGTCCAAGGTACTTTACCGTTATTGTGATTTATTTCAAATTCCAATTGTTACATATGAAATATTCGTTAAAAATTACCTATATTATCAGCAGCTGCCATGGAGGAAAAACTATTGTAGTTTTTTGATCTAAACTTATATTTACTTTGAAATGATATAATATGATTCACGATGCAATTTACGTCCAGTATGTTTTCACTTTCTACTATTTTTTGTAAATGTTTTCTTTAAAAAGACACTCTGGACACTAAGACTCTATGGTCCAGTTGAAGGCTGAGTGCCGAAACGCGTCGACCGTCTTTTTGTGCGTGTTCCTTGATGTGTACCTGTTAATAAACACTAATCGAGTGTTCTCTGTGGTGCCGTGCTTTCCTTTGATGCGACGAACCCCAGGGCTGAGGGTGAAGCGAGAGAAAAGTTTTTGTTTATATATATATATATATTCACTGAAAAAACCATAGGTTTCACACATGTTATAGTTAGCGGAAATTTTACTGATAAAAAACCAATGAAATTCCCCCGTTATAGTTAGTGCAGGAAACTATAACTCACGCGACCGCAATCCACTGCTGATGCTGTATTTAGACACTTATTTGCCCATGTCTTCTTCCATAAATTTTTAGCTATACATATATTACAAATATTTTTTTTTCATAAAGACACATATGTCATCAGCAGAAGATTGCGGTCGCGTGAGTTATAGTTTCCTGCACTAACTATAACGGGGGAATTTCATTGGTTTTTTATCAGTAAAATTTCCGCTAACTATAACATGTGTGAAACCTATGGTTTTTTCAGTGAATTTGCAAGGTTTTTTAAATGCTAATTCCTAACTATAACGTGTGTGAAACCTATGGTTTTTTCAGTGAATTTGTACGGTTTTTTAAATGCTAAGTTACTTTACGCCATTCGTGGTGTGCGCGCCCACTTAACGCAGTTCGTTCCGTGCGTGCACGGTGCGCTTCGCGCACCGCGCGCCCACTTTATGCAGTTAGTGCCGTGCACGCACGGTGGGCACGCGGTGCGCTACGCACACCGCGTGCCCACGTTACGCTAGATGGGCCATATACGCACGATGCGCTTCACGCACCGTGCGCACATGGAGGACATATTATGCGCTTCCTTGTGATAGGTAATCTGGTGAAATTTTTTGGGGAAATGCTGTGCTCTTATAAGCCATGCACAAATGGTGGCCTGCGGACACCATTTGCACACGGGGTGGAAAGAGTGTGAATTTTTTTTTAAAAAATTTTTTCACCGTACGCGTACGGTAAGCGTACGGTAAGCGTAATCGGCGAAATTTTCGAAAAATAAAAAATTACCGTTTTTTGCCTTGGGGGATCTTTGAAGACTCAACTAATATGGTTATGTGCATGGGCGCTGTCTAAACAGCCCCTTTATATGTTTTTGGCATTTGTTTATCAGCTCCCCCCTCAGAGTGCGAGAGAGAAAATGGCGGCCGCCGCTTCCTGGTTTCGACCGATTCGAATGTTTACTAAGATCTAAGGGCCAATCAGAATCGCGCTCGCGCACGCCACCGTACGCGTACGGTAAGCGCACCGTAAGCGCACCGTAAGCTGGCTCAGATATATATATTGATTTAAAGGCTATTTTCTCAGAATCTACTGAACAGATTTACACCAAACCTACAAAAGGCACTTCCTTGACCTGAGGACTACCTCTCTGCCAAATTTCAAGTAATTCTGTTCAGCAGTTCGGGCTGTAGCTGTGTCTAAAGGTCCTATGGAAAAATGCATGGGAAAAACGTGTTTTGGGACCCCCCTTTTATCTCAGCCCCCGCTTGACGAATCCCCCCGAGACTTTCAGGGTAGGAGCGGAGCGTAGCGCCCCACCTAATTTGAAAAATTCGCAAGGATTCGTCGACTGGCGCAAAAGTTATTCAAAATAGAATGTTGCGGATTTCCTATGGAAACGTGGTCCTAACTATAACTACCTACTGGCGACCGCCAGTAGGTAATATATATATATATATATATATAAATTTCTACTGAGAATAATACAGTAAATGACGAAGTTAGGGACCTTGATAACAAATAAGTCTCCCAACATGGCCACCAGAGAAAAAGAGCCCAAGCATAGCACAAATATCATCCAGATACAGTCCAAGTATAGCTCAATGAAAGAAGTGTGTAAAATAGTTAATTTCTTTTGTTTTTTTAAGTTATATATAAGTTTTATATATGGCAGCCTTGGCCCGAAGGTACTAGAGTGTTCACATGAGCATCAGTTACATTACACAAGGACACATTCATTTTGGTTTCAGGCATAAGGAGATTTAGGGCCTTATTGCAAGTTTGGTGGTTTCCTGCAGCACCTCCCACCGGATTCTGAGCTGAATCTAAGGCACGGGCGGTGCTGAGGCATTTTCGTTGCGGTGGCTGTGTTAGGCTCATAAGAGAGCCTTAAAAGCAGACCGCTGCCGTGACATCGCCTGCAGCACGTTCCTGCACGGTGTGGCATGCACCATATCATGCATGCCAAACCATGCAGGCCCAGGAGTGGCAGGGGGCTGTTGCATCTCCACCACCCTATTCATGGCACACTCACCACCATTGAATGGGTGGTGGGAATGCAACTCAGAATATGCTCGGTGGTGCCACAGCACCACCGGCATGGGATTCTGGATCCCATCAGAGATGGCGATCCTGTGGTGGTCCTACCACCACACTCTAAATACAGCAGCTGGACCCGTAGTGGTGGCAGTGGTCGGACTGCCATAGCAAGTTCTTACGTCCGACGTACTCAGAATAGGCCCTAAGTGATTTGCCCAGAATCACAGGATGTCTTGCTGACGCCAAAACCCAACCCTGGTTTTCAGGTCACAAAGTCACCAGCTCTGGCCATAATGCCACATCTTCCCCCCTGATTGTAACATATAATCAAGTGACACCTGGATAAAAAAACATAAAGATAGCAAATCATTTAAAAGTGCTGTGTCACTATTTGAGAACTAGGAAAATATGCCCATATGTTCGTTTTTTTAGAGCACTAACCGTACTTTCCTAGGGAATAAGACCCTCAAATTTGTATATTTTCCAAACTAAATCATTTAGGTATTACAGTTTTCATTACAGCAAGATGACATCAGGCATGCCACACTGTTGTAATAAATATAGAATGTTAGCAATCTAGTTGTTCATTAGAATATTGTCAGAATGCATATGTCAAGGGTGCACACTTGTATAATTGAGGGCAGGGAGGAAGTTGCAGGGGCAACATGTTGACCACGCTAGGTAGGTGGTAGGGGCAGTGGCAGCACAACAAACCATGGATGGCAGGGGAAAGGAGAGCAGGGGCAACAAAACAACCATGCAGTACAGGCAAGAGAGGGCGTGGCAATACAACAGACCTTTGAGGGCAGAAGGAAGTGGCAGTGGCAATACAACCATACATGACTACAGACCCCATTCAGGCAGGAGACTCCCAATGTGTTAAGCCCAAAAGGGCTTAATTTCATCTTTTTCCCGGCATAAAATTTCCTCTGTTTCAATATAAGACAATGGGGAAAATCAATTCCCCATTTTTTTCTTTTCAAAATCTTGGCAAGTATGGTACATTGCATCATGGAGGGCAGGAGGAATGGGGTAGGGACATTGGCTCGAATGACAGAGGGCAAGATGGAGATGGGCAGGGGCACCAAACTAAGGCGTATGGGGTTGCAGCAGCACAATACAACTCACAGGAATAGCGGGACAGCAGAGCAGCACAACAGACCATGGAAATCAATAGGGAGAGAACATGGCCATGCACATGGACAACAGAGAGCAGAGGAGAAAGAAACAAGGGCAGCATGCAGATCATACCTGACAGACAGGTGGGACACTTGCAGCATAACGGACCATGAAGGGCAGGAGGCAGGGGTTAGAGGCACAACAACAGACTAGAGAAGGCAGGAGAGAGGAGACAGAGATCTTCACATGAAAAATGGAGGGGTCAAAGAAGCATGGCAGGAGCATCCAGCTGATCATTTAAGGCAGGCAGGATGAGTACTGGAAGCACAACACCATGAAGGGCAACAGTGAGACTATAATGGCATACAGACAGACAACTAAGGGAAGGTGGGAGGGGGTAGGGAGAAGCAAGCAGACCTCGCAGGGCACAGAAGACCATGCATGGCAAGTGGGAGGGTTAGTTGCAACACAACGGCCATGATAGGCAAGGTTGAGGGGACAGGGACATACACAAAGGATCATGGAGTACAGAAGGGTGGGGTAAGAGCTGTACATAAACGAGAGAGGGCAGGGCAAGGGGCTTCACAACAGACCATGTAGGGTAGGCAGGAGGAACAGTTGCAACACAACAGAGCATGAAGGGAGGAAGCGAGTGGCAGTAAAATGGACCATGGAGAACAGGGGGGAGGAGAGAGAGGCATGGAAATCAAACAGGCGGGGTGAGGTGGCAGAGACAGGTGGCAGCCGTTTAACCATGGTAGGCAGGGGGGAGGGGCAGTGACAGCTCAACAGAATAGATAGAAGAGGCGCTGGCAGATCCATGGAACATGGTGGGCAAAAAAGAGGGAGCAGGGGCATGCACACAAATATCAGAGAGCAGGGGGAAGGAGAGTAGGGGGCACCTCGCTAAGTTCAGAGACTAAGCAGGAGAGCAATTATGGGGTATAGAATTGAGTAATAGAAGGCAGAAAAAGAGCGCAGAGACATTGAACTAAATGGAGGGCAATGGCAGCACATCTGATTACGCAGGACAGGATGGAAGGGGCTTGTGCATTGACTCAGGTAGCAGAGGGTAGGAAGGAGTTGGATGGGGCAGCAAGTTACCTGTTCAGGGCAGGCAGAAAGGGCAGTGGCAGAACAACAGCCACACAAGGTTGTAATGAGGCAGGAGGGTCATGGACTTGGATAATGGATGGCAAGGAGGAGGAGGCAGGAGCAGGAAGCTTGAGCAGGGATAGCACAATGCCAGGTTAGGCCCTGCATTCAACCCCCCCACTGTGCATTGCAATGGGCATCTTAAACAACACAAAAAAATAGAAATTCGCTGAAAAAATGTATATACACCTCTCCTGCACGAGTCAAGCTGGGTTTGCTGCCAGCCGGCAGCTTGTGACTTCACGGAAAGGTTTGGATATTATACCGGCCTAGGACTCGGCAGACTTGTGCTGTGGCGGTTATGACGATTGCGGGGACCCAGGGAAGCCCGAGGACTTAATTTGCACCAGCAACAGTGTGCCCCGCTCTGCAGTGCACCAATGCCACATGGACTTTAACCATCCATTCCCCTCGCAGCACCTACCCAGAGATGATGCATTCTGGGAGCTGTAGGACTGACAGCACTACAGCAGGTGAGCAATCACACGGCAGGGGAGGTGCTTCCTTTCAAGAGTGGGAGGTCTGCAGATGGATTCAAAAGGGGAGGCGTGGGGCTGTTTCTCAGTGCAGCAGTGGCATCTGAGGAAGACTAAAATGTCGAAATGCATCATGCCTTACCTGCGTGTCCATTAAAGGCTTTTTTCCTGAGTTCCCCGTGTGGCCTCTTCCTACAAATCTGCGGGAGGGTTCGTGGACATTTACAGATTCAGCCAGAGATGCTTCAAGAGGCCCCGTCTGTCAAGTGGCTGTGGCATTACTGGCATCTGTGTGAGCAGTTTTTCTTTGCACCCGAGGTATCGGATTGCTCCAGCCCACCTCGGATATATATAAAGATATATGAGTTGCGAATCCTGACACAACGATTCCCTTGCAGAGGACGTCAGGTCACAGACACTAAATATACATGCAAAAGTTTTTCTCTATTGCATTCACATCCGTCACGACGCATTTCAGCCAAGCCTGGCCTTGGTTACATGACACATATATATACAAGATTAACCTGCAACTGGCGGCAGAATCCGGGAATACAGATTTCAACTCAAACTTGGACACCTCTGATATGCTTTCAGCGGAGGTCACTCATCTGGCAAATTAGTCGGTGGTTGCCACTAACATTAGTACATGGTCTCTTATAGATCTTGCATTAGTACATGGTCTCCTATAGATCTTGCATCTTGCCTGACTCCCTTGTATTGCGTTAAGCCTGGTTCTCCATTAGATCCTCTCCTCCCTACTAAGCTCAGCCTATTGGATGTTTCTGTGTTAACTGTGATTTTAGAGCTCCTTAATGCGTCATTGAGGAATGGAATCATACCTCAGAGGTGGAAGCATGCTTTGGTTTTCCGCTTCTAAAAAAAGTCAGCCCTCTTGTGGTCGAACTTTCACTCTAGCTTCCTCCTTCTAGTCTTTCCAAAATCTTGGAAAAGCATGTCAATACTCAACTCGCTATATTTATTCAGACCCATAGGTTTCTTCATCCTTTGCAGTCTGGCTTCAGAGCTGCGCACAGCACTGAGTCCGCTTTTGTTGTCGCAACAGAATGTCTCAGACAGCATTTGGACTCAGGAGGCACTGCTGCACTCGTTCTGCTTGATTTGAGTGTGGCTTTTGACACTGTATCTCATACTATCCTGACTCACAGACTTAAGTCCTTGGACCTCGAAGACTCGTCCTTGAAGTGGCTTGTCTCTTTCCTGAGGGACCGTACATTTCAGGTTTCTTCGGCTAATGTGAAATCAAAGCTCTGACCTCTGGTGCTCCACAGGGATCTATTTTGAGTTGCTTGCTTTCTAACATCTATTTCCAACCACTAGTGGACTTTAATAGAGAAATGTGGGCTTACCTTCTTCTCAAATGCCGATGACACACAGATTATCTTCTCTTGATCATTGGCTAAACACCTTGACTCTTCTTTGCTGCACCTGGGTCTGAAGAACATTTCCTTATGAAAACATGAAAACGCGCTTAGGCTCAACACTGATAAGGTCTTAGTCCTGGGTAACAACACTGCTCTGTGGGGCTCTAGACACTGGCCGGATTCCTTAGGGCTTCTGCCCATCCCGTCCACTAAGGTTAAAAATCTTGGTTTTATTATCGAGATAAACTTTTATTAAAACCACAGGTGTCCAAGGTCACCGCCACGTCCTTCTCAGTCCTTAAATGGCTGAAAAGTATTCTCTGTTTAATTCCCTTAGCAGCCCAAAGTATTGTTATTCAGACTCTGGTCATATCTAGATTCGATTATGGCAATGTGCTGTACCTGGGTGTGGATAAGACCTTGATTCGATGCTAACAGTTTGTTCAAAATGAGCTGCTCAGCAGTTTTTTCGCTAGGCGTGCCTCATACTCCCTTCTGCTTCAGGAACTGCTCTGGCTCAAGGTCTCTAAATGCATTGAGTTCAATGCAATGTGCTATATGTTCAAGGCCAAACATGGCTTAGCACCTTAATACATTCAGGAACTAGTAACTCCTTATTCGACTACTCGACCTTTGAGATCTTCGAGCCATGCGTTGTTTTCTATATCTAGGTTATGTGTAACCCATATGAAAGGCCGCTCCTTTGCCTACCTAGGTCCTAAACTGGGAAATTCTCTGTCTGCTGCTCTTAGGAATTCTTTACTTGCTTTTCACAAGAACCTGAAGACCAGGTTATTCTAGCTGTCTGTCCTTTGACACTGTATCTGCTTCTATCTCGCACCGGAAAACCCCCAGGGGTAGCTGTGCATGCTACAAATCTTTCAAATAAATAATATCTATCGATCTATATATATGTATATATATATATATTCACAGATAAAACCAATGGTTTCAGGGGTGTTATAGTTAGCTGCCCATTTCACTCATACAAAACCATAGAAATTCCTCTGTTGTAGTTAGTTCTGCTAACTATAACTCACGCGCCCGCAATGCACTGCTGATGATGTCACATATTGCATCATTCATGACATGGTCAGTGACATCACTGATGACATCACTGATGACATCTCAAATGACATCACTGATGACATCACTGATGACATCATCCACTGAATGTGGTTTAGTTTGAAATTTAAATATGTATTATATATATACCAATCTGTATTGAAGATTGAGTGGATATGTAACTGTCTGGATGGAGGATTTAGTAGCTGTCTGACTGTCTTTTTAAGTGAGTAATTAAAAGTGTCTCACTTAATACATGGATTAGTAACTAAACTATGTGAATGTGTGCAGCACTGTCTCTGTTGTATAACATGCTGCATCAGTTGGTCACTAACTACATGAGTGTGTAAATTAGTTATTGATTAGTAGGGTGAGTATTTGTATGGGATACTGAGTCTGTGTGTGGTTGGATGGGGTGTGTGTAACTCTATGCATAGATGTGTGAATGGTTGATTGACTAGGTGTATGGGTTTAAGACTGCTTGTGGAAACAGTTGTTTGGGTGACTGAGTGTATTTATTTGTGTGTTGGTGAGCGAATATATGTTTTAGTTGTACATCTTCAACAAAGTAAAAAAATTAAAGGCATTGTATGTGAGAGTTGGTGTATATAAATAAGTATGTGTAAGAGTCAGTGATTGTGAGAGTAACTATATGAATGAGTGTATAATTGGAATGGTGCTTTTTTAACATATTAACGATGAGTTACTATGTGTTTGAATAAATGAGGTGTTGTTGGATAATTGTGTAAGTGAGTAAATTTAAGTGCGATACATTTTTTTCATGAGTGAGTAGGATGACTGCATAACCAACTAAGATGACTGCTGATATCTCAATGTCTATATATGTGTATAAGTGCATTTGATAGTGTTCTATTAATTAATGACTGCATGTATAGATGATTCTGTTGTTGAATGGTTAGTTGTGTGTGTAGACTTAGGAATCAGTGAGTGGGTATGTAGTAACTGGTATTGGTGTGTCAATGGTTTCAAATATGGTACTCTGTATTTTACAGTGAGTGATGAAAGGTTATACTAGTGTATGATGAGGTGTATCAGATTGTCAAGTGGATGATGTCATCAGTGATGTCATTTGAGATGTCATCAGTGATATCATCAGTGATGTCTTTGACTATGTCATGAATGATGCAATATGTGACATCATCAGCAGTGCATTGCGGGCGCGTGAGTTATAGTTAGCAGAACTAACTATAACGGAGGAATTTCTATGGTTTTGTATGAGTGAAATAGGCAGCTAACTATAACAACCCCTGAAACCTTTGTTTTTTTCTGTGAATTTCTAAAGTTTTTTAAAATGCTAATTTCTAACTATAACGTCTCTGAAACCTATAATTTTTTTCAGTAAATTTCAATGGTTTTTTAAATGCTAACTTTTAAGTGTGATAGTAGTTATATCTATTTTTTGTACTGATTTTCTACAGTTTTTTAACTGTTTATTTATAAATATTTTATTCATTAAATACCATTACATATTTTTCTGAAAATTGCACACATTTTTTTTTTTAATTAAAACTGAAATATTCATTCCTTTTCTTGTTTTCATTTTTTATTTTAATATATTTATATTATTTTCTTTTTAAAAAAATCCAATTTTTTTCGTAGTCGCGCACTCAAAGTGTACACATCACGGTGGGTGCGCGCATTCTAGCCGCCATTTTAGAAAAGTCATGAAGGATCCGCATATGGTGTGCGACGGCTGCGTGTTTTTCAGTTACATCATATACATTTAATATCACGTGATATGTGCGATTGGTATGCGACCAGTCTGCGACTCCAGCTTCCGCGCATTCGCGACACATGCGCATTACGGTAGGAGATGTTTGCGCGGTTGCGGGTCCCGCGTGACATCATATACGTGCTGGGGCGTGCTGGGTGCGCAACTCCCGCAAAAAAAATGTATGTTCCAAAATGATATGTATGTGTCTTTAATATACATATTAAGGCAAGAGATTATGTAAGATATTCATCAAAATAATATATTTGTACTTATAATAAACTTATATTATTTTTAAATATATTTTCGCGAAGTCGGGTGCGTGCATCGTGAGTGCAGAAAACCAGGTCAGCAGAGCTGCTGTAGAGCCAGAGAACCAGGTCAGCAGAGCTGCTCTAAAGCCTAAGAACTAGGTCAGCAGAGCTGCTCTAGAGCCATAGAACCAGGTCAGCAGAGCTGCTGTAGAGCCAGAGAAACCAGGTCAGCAGAGCTGCTTTAGAGGGAGAGAACCAGGTCAGCAGAGCTGCTTTAGAGCCAGAGAACCAGGCCAGCAGAGCTGCTTTAGAGCCAGAGAACCAGGTTAGCAGAGCTGCTTTAGAGCCAGAGAACCAGGTCAGCAGAGCTACTCTAGAGCCAGAGAACCAAATCAGCAGAGCTGCTTTAGAGCCATAGAACCAGGTCAGCAGAGCTGCTTTAGAGCCATAGAACTGGGTCAGTAGAGCTGCTTTTGAGCCAGAGAACCAGGTCAGCAGAGCTGTTGTAGAGCCAGAGAACTCGATCAGCAGAGCTGCTCTGTAGCATAAGAACTAGGTCAGCAGAGCTGCTCTAGAGCCAGAGAACCAGGTCAGCAGAGCTGCTCTAGCTGACACTGACTGACTGACACTGACTGACTGACACTGACTGATTGACATTGACTGACACAGATTGACTGACACTGACTGACACTGATTTACTGACACTGACTGACTGACACTGACTGACACTGACTGACACTGATTGACACTGACTGACACTGATTGACTGACACTGACTGACTGACACTGATTGACTGACACTGACTGACACTGATTGACTGACACTGACTGACTGACTGACACTGACTGACTGACACGGACTGACACTGACTGACTACTCTCTACTACTCTACTACTGACTCTCTACTACTCTCTACTACTCTCTGTCTACTACTCACTCTCTACTACTCACTCTCTACTACTCACTCTCTACTCTCACTCTCTACTACTCGCTCTCTACTACTCACTCTCCACTACTCACTCTCTACTACTCGCTCTCTACTACTCTACTACTCTCTACTACTCTCTCTGCTACTCACTCTCTACTACTCACTCTCTACTACTCTACTACTCTCTACTACTCTCTCTACTACTCACTCTCTACTACTCTACTACTCACTCTCTACTACTCTCTCTACTACTCACTCTCTACTTCTCAATCTACTTCTCACTTACTACTACTCTCTCTCTACTACTCACTCTCTATTACTCACTCTACTACTCTCTACTACTCACTATGTACTACTCACTCTCTACTACTCACTCTCTACTACTCTCTACTGCTCACTCTCCACTACTCATTCTCTACTACTCGCTCTCAACTACTCTCTACTACTCACTCTACTACTCACTCTCTACTACTCTACTACTCTCTCTACTTCTCACTCTCTACTACTCTCTCTACTACTCTCTACTACTCACTCTGCTACTCACTCTCGACTACTCTCTAATACTCTCTCTCCGCTACTCACTCTCTACTACTCACTCTCTACTACTCACTCTCTACTACTCTCTACTACTCACTCTACTACTCACTCTCTACTACTCTCTACTACTCAATCTATAATACTCACTCTCTACTACACACTCTCTACTACTCACTCTACTACTCTCTATTACTCGCTCTCTACTCTCTCTACCTCTCTCTCTACTACTCTCTACCTCTCGACCTCTACCTCTCAACCTCTACACCTCTACCTATACACCTCTACCTCTCTACCTCTCTGTACATGCACACATATGCACATATATACAAGGACACAGCCCAGTGTCCGAAACGCGTCTGAGGCAGCACCTTTTTGTATATATGAAATAAATAAAATCCTGGCAACAGCAAAGCAAAGTGTTCGTGTTCCTATCTTCGGTGCGATGATGCACTAGGGAAAAGCGGAATCGATATATATATATATATGCATATATATGCATCTGCATTTATATATATGTATGTGTATATATATATATACATATATACACATATAAATATAATCTGCATATCTATATAAATATAAATGCATGCAAACATATACATATCCATATATGCATACATATGCATGGTATGTACATGAATGTTTGAAAAACTCTTAATACAAGCAAAGCTAAAAAGCCACCTAATTACAAACAGAATTGCTTTAACTTAAACGAGGGCGAGACCTATTGCATTTTCAATGCTTGTTTACTTGGTTCCATCAAGAAGGCATTCAGATGTGACACATTTGCCATAAATTCTGAATGGTAGCACTCTAGTTCCTCATTAGATCACTGTAATAAAGCTACTGCTCACTAGGGAAGTCTGCTGCTGGTATTCAAAGTACATGTTTCAGTCTGCATGTCAGAACTTTTTAATGAAATAGAAGAGGATTTGAGAAGTCAAAATATGCCCTAATTTTTCTTTCTGCAGCACTAATCATAATTTCTATGGCAAAATGAACCCCTCATTTTGTTCCTTTGCAAATTAAATGTTTTAAGGGTTACTACTTTATTCCAATCAAGATGGCTTCAGGTGTGCCATACTTTTGTCACAAGTAAGACTGTTAGCGCTCTAGTTGTTCTTTAAAACACTCTGGGATTTCTGTCATTGGGCTATACTTGGGCTACATCTCGGTGATATTTGTGCTACATTTGGGTTCTTTTGTCTCTGGTGGCCATCTTGGGAGACTTGTTATGAAGTTTCCTAGTTTCCTCATTTACTAAAGTCTCCTCAGTAGGCATACTGTCAGTTTTTTACTTTGATTCAATGAAGAAGGCATTCAGATGTGTCACACATTTGCCATCAATTCAGAATGTTAGTTGCTCATTAGATCACTGTAGTAAAGCTACTGCTCACCAGGGAAGTCTGCTGCTGGTATTGAAAGTGCATGTTTCAGTCTGCATGTCAGAATTATTTAATGAAATAGAAGAGGATTTGAGAAGTCACTCAAAATGTGCCCATATTTTTCTTTCTGCAGCACTAATCATACATTCTATGGCAACATGAACCCCCTCACTTTGTTCCTTTTTAAATTAAATGTTTTAAGAGTTACCACTTTATTCCAATCAAGATGGCTTCAGGTGTGCCATACGTTTATCATAAGTAGCAGTGTTAGCGCTCTAGTTGTTCTTTGGAACACTCTGGGAAGCTGCAGTAGAAGCAAAGGAATCAACTGACAGTCTCTGCCCTTGTTGGACGTACATGTTTTATGGAGAATGTCAGACTTCATTCTCACATGACTAAGAAAGATAATGTGAATTTACAGAAAATATGCTCTCAGTTTAGCTTATAGATCACCTTCTAAACCTCTGTGGGAAAAGCATGTGAAAATAGTTTTCTCTCAAACATGATTCATGATATCCCAGCAGAAGGCTTTTTCACATGGTAAAATCACCTTAGAACATACCACAATTCCTAAAATGAGTATGGTACCATCAACAAATGATTTATAATGTAACTAAAGTCTTAAAACCTTCTATTAACTGCAATGCTTTTTAATGAGGTGCTCTCATGTATATTGGTCCCAAGATGGCTGCCAACACTTCTTGGTTGAAGTGCTGACAGCCAATCAGATCTCACGATGAGATGTATGGTTAGGCTCTGCCCAGATATATATGTGATTTTACTTTTGATTTTCTCAGGAACTACGGAACAGATTTACACCATTTAAGCAAAAGGCACGACTCTGAACCAAGGTCTACGTTTCTGCCAAATTTGGTGTAATTCCGTTCAGCAGTTCGGGCTGTAGCTGCGTCAACAGGTCCTATGGGAAATTGCATGGGAAAACGCATTTGGGACCCCCTTTTTCTCAGCCCCTGCTTGACGAATCACCACAAAACTTTCAGGATAGGAGCGGACCGGAGCTGGCCAAAAGTTTAGAAAATTTCGCAAAGATTCGTCAACCGGCGCCAGACTTACTGGGAATAGAATGTTGGAGATTAACTACCTACATATACATATATGTATACATATATGTATACATATATGTATATATATATATATATATTCACTGTAAAAAACCATAGGTTTCACACACGTTATAGTTAGGAAATAGCATTTAAAAAACCTTGCTAATTCACTGAAAAAACCATAGGTTTCACACATGTTATAGTTAGCTGGACATTTTACTGATAAAAAACCAATGAAATTCCCCCGTTATAGTTACTGTAGGCAACTATAACTCACGCGACCGCAATCCTCTGCTGATGCTAATACTGTATTTAGACACTTATTTGCCCATATCTTCTTCCATTAAATTTTAGCTATACATATATTACAAATATTTTTTTTTCATAAAGACACATATGTCATCAGCAGAGGATTACGGTCGCGTGAGTTATAGTTGCCTACAGTAACTATAACGGGGGAATTTCATTGGTTTTTTATCAGTAAAATGTCCAGCTAACTATAACATGTGTGAAACCTATGGTTTTTTCAGTGAATTAGCAAGGTTTTTTAAATGCTATTTCCTAACTATAACGTGTGTGAAACCTATGGTTTTTTCAGTGAATTTGTACGGTTTTTTAAATGCTAAGTTACTTTACGCCATTTGTGGCGTGCGCGCCCACTTAACGCAGTTCGTTCCGTGCACGGTTTTTATCAACTTTAATAAGCCCTGTACATTTGGTGGCCTTCGGCCACCAAAAGCACAGGGGGTGAGGTCAATGTGGATAGTGTTTTTTTTATTTCGATTTTATAATTTCATGTTGCCAAAATTACGTTTTTTTTCTCTATTAATAAGCCCTGCACATTTGGTGGCCTGCGGCCACCAAAAGCACAGGGGGTGGGGTAAGTGTGGATAGTGTTTTTTTTATTTTTATTTTTTTACCGTAAGCGTACGGTAAGCTTACGGTAAGCGTACGGTAAGCGTACGGTAAGCGTACCCCGCGAAATTGCCGAAAAAAAAATAAAACCGTTTTTGCTCTTGGGGGATGTTTGGGGACTCCCTCAACATGACTATGTGGGAGGGAGTTGTCAAAACAGCCCCGTAACATGTTTTTGGCCATCATGTTTGATAAACAACACTCAGTGCGAGAGACAAAATGGCGGACGCCGCTTCCTGGTTTCGGCCGATTCGAATGTTTACTAAGATCTAAGAGCCAATCAGAATCGCGCTCGCGCACGCCACCGTAAGCTTACGGTAAGCGTACGGTAAGCGTACGGTAAGCGTACCGTAAGCGGGCTCAGATATATATATTGATTTAAAGGCTATTTTCTCAGAATCTACTGAACAGATTTACACCAAACCTACAAAAGGCACTTCCTTGACCTAGGGACTACCTCTCTGCCAAATTTCTAGTAATTCTGTTCAGCCGTTCGGGCTGTAGCTCGTTCTAAAGGTCCTATGGAAAAATGCATGGGAAAAACGCGTTTTGGGACCCCCCTTTTATCTCAGCCCCCGCTTGACGAATCCCCCCGAGACTTTCAGGGTAGGAGCGGAGCGTAGCGCCCCACCTATTTTGAGAAATTCGCGAGGATTCGTCGACCGGCGCCAAAGTTATTCAAAATAGAATGTTGAGGTTTTCCTATGGAAACGTGGTCCTAACTATAACTACCTACTGGCGACCGCCAGTAGGTAATATATATATATATATATATATATATATCTTGAAAACGTCTCCGCTGCCCGTTGTTCACCGGCAATCCCCAAGGATGGACACAAACCCAAGACTGTGTGCAAAATTATTCCGTCTTTATTCCAGATGTCGCCATAACGCGTTTCGGCTCGCCTGAGCCTTGATCATATATATATGTATATTATCTACTGGCGGTCGCCAGTAGATAGTTATAGTTAGGACCGAGTTTCCATATGAAATCTCAAAATTCTATTTTTAATAACTTTGGCGCCGGTTGACGAATCCTCGCAAAATTTTCAAAACTAATGGGGAGCTCCGCTCAGCTCCTACCCTGAAAGTCTCGGGGTGATTCGTCAAGCGGGGGCCGAGAAAAAAGGGGGGTCCCCAAACGCGTTTTCCCCATGCATTTTCCCATAGGACCTTTAGTCGAAGGTACAGCCCGAACGGCTGAACAGAATTACTTGAAATTTGGCAAAGATGTAGTCCTCAGATCAGGGATGTGCCTTTTGCATATATGGTGTCAATCTGTTCAGTAGTTCCTGAGAAAATTGCAGTTAAGAGCACATAAATATCTATAGCCGCGCTCCGAGCGCGCACCGTGCGCGCACGGTGCCGTGCGCGAGCGTAATTCTGATTGGTGGTTACATGTCAGTCAACATTCGAATCGGTCGAAATCAGGAAGTGTTGTCCACCATTTTGTGTGTGACAGTGAAAAAGAAAGGTGGAGAACGTGAAAAGGGGGCAGGGTACAGAGTTCCTGCCCCCCTAGCTTTTGTTTTTTTTTTTTAAAAATCGCGAGGTGCGCGTACAGTGCGCGCACCGTACGCGCACCGTCACGAAGTGCGCGCACGGTGCGCGCACGGCGGAATCATAAAAAAAATAGAATTAAAAATTAAATTTAAGTGTTTAGATGTTAGGTGGCTCTAAAAAGAGACATTGTGTTAATTGAGGGACAGAGGAACAAAAAACATGGGGAAAATTATAGGGTGCCGCACGTGTCCCCGTAAGAGAGAAGAGCATTGCACGCATTGCACCGTATATGCACCCTCTTAAACAGAGGGTGTATATCCAGAGGAACCGAAGCAGGTGAAGCTGCCACCGCAGATGAAGTGCTCGGCTGAGCTGCCGATGATGTGCTCAGCTGAGCTGCTGTGGATGTGCTCAGCTGAGCTGCTGGAGGGTTTTCTCTAGCAGCTCGAGCATAAGCCACAGGATGTACATCTCTAACGTGCCTGATCATAGTGAAGATACTAAAAGAGTATTTATTTTTAGGATCTCCTCTTGATAAGACACGATCACAAAGAGTGCAGGTGACTTTTGGAGCATTCACCTTCTTCTGCCCGTCTGGAAATGTAAAAAATTGCTATATAAAAGAGTCTTTCTGTTTCCTCTGTCTCTGTCTCACAAGGGTCTCCTGCTCACTCCCAGAAGATGACTGCTGCTCTGCCATTCTCAAGTACTGGAGTACTGGAAAAGCTGCTCAGCTTCTTCTCCCAGGGAATCAGAAGCAATAATGAGGGGAGTGGGTGTGGTGTTGGAAGTTTCTGGAACTGAAACTACTATAAACCAATGAAAAGTGTTGTTTCTTAATCACATGACCTGAAACTACTATAAACCAATGAAAAGTGTTGTTTCTAAATCACATGCCTTGCGGTGCGCGCACCGTGCGCGCACGGAGCACGCACGCATGTGTTTATGAAGCACGCGCGCATGTGCGCATGCGCGTACGCGCACGGAGCACGCACGCATGCGCGTACGGATCACGCGCGCATGCGCCAACGCGCACGGATCACGCGTGCATGCGCGTACGGAGAACGCGCGCATGCGCGTACGTGCACGGATCACGCGTGCATGCACGTACGGAGCACGCACGACGTGCGCATGCGCACATGGAGCACGTACGCATGCGCACACGGAGCACGTACACATGCGCACACGGAGCACGTACGCATGAGTGCACCGTGCGTGCACCGTGCGCGCATGGACAAAATCCCTTAAAAAAAATAATAATAATTTTTTTAAGTGTTTATAAGTTTATAGAAGATATTAACTATGCTGTTCAACTCTATCCAAATAAAAAAAAAAACTGAGCCATTCCATATTACAGGATAAAGTTAATCTATAACTATATATATAGGTAGCTTATTGTAAAATAAATATTTAATAAATATAATAATACATTCATAAATTAGCATTTAAAAAACCTTGCAAATTCACTTAAAAAACCATAGGTTTCACACACGTTATAGTTAGGAATTAGCATTTAAAAAACATTTGAAATTCACTAAAAAAACCATAGGTTTCACACACGTTATAGTTAGGAATTTGCATTTAAAAAACCTTGCAAATTCACTGAAAAAACCATAGGTTTCACACATGTTATAGTTAGCTGGACATTTCACTCGTAAAAAAACAATGAAATTCCCCCGTTATAGTTACTTCAGCTAACTATAACTCGCGCGCCCGCAATCCACTGCTGATGATGTCACATATTACATCACTCATGACATGGTCAGTGACATCACTCATGACATCACTGATGACATCTCAAATGACATCACTGATGACATCACTGATGACGTCATCCATTGAGTATGTGTTTCTTAACAATTTTAATATGTTTAATATATATAGGGAAAGACCTGTTGAAGAATGAGTGGGTGTACAAGTGTGTAAATGGATGATTTTCTGTGGTGTGTAACTAACTCTATAAGTGAGTCATTAAATGTATCTTACTGCAGAGTAGTGACTAAACTGTGTAAATGTCTGTATGTTTCTGTATGTTGGTGTATAAGTGGCTGCATGGTTTTGTGAATACCTATATGAGTGTCTATATGAGATATTGATTGCTTGTCTCAGTATCTGTATGGGTTCCTGAGTGTTTGTGTGGTAGGGTGTGTGTGACTCTATGCATAGATGTGTGAGTGGGTGATTCTATGGGTGCATGGTTTTAAGAGTGCATCTGCGATGGACTGTATGGTTGAGTGAGTGTATGTATGGGTGTGTTAGGGATTGAATGTATATCTCAGTGGTACATTTGTGACTAACTACATATGTGAAAGGCAGTATATATGCGTTTAAGAGTATATAAGTGGGTAGATGTGATAGTGTGTGATTGTGAGAGTGACTGTATGGATGAGTGTGTGCTTGTATCAATGATTCTATAAGAGCATAAGAATGTGGTACTATTTTTATGATTAAGTGAACTTGAGTGTGTATAACCGCATAGGTGAGTAAATGGGAGTGTAATTATTTGCATGACTGACTAGGTGTGAGAGTACCTCTATGGATGATTGGTGGTGTGTGAGTGTCTATATAGGTGTATAAATGCATATGATAGTCTTGTATGGAGTGATTGTAAGTATGAGTGACTGTACAGGTGAATCAGTGGAGGTGTATGTAGACCTAGCAGTTAATAAGTGGGTGTGTAGTTATTGGTATTGGAGTATGTATGGTTTTGAGAATGGAACTCTGAAATTTTGAGTCGGTGTATCAAAGGTTATATTAGGGTGTGAGAAGATGTGGTAATTTATCACATGGATGACGTCATCAGGGATGTCATCAGTGATGTCATTTGAGATGTCATCAGTGATGTCATGAGTGAAGTCACTGACCATGTTATGAGTGATGTAATATGTGACATCATCAGCAGTGCATTGCGGGCGCGCGAGTTATAGTTAGCTGTACTAACTATAACGAGGGAATTTCATTGGTTTTTTTGCGAGTGAAATGTCCAGCTAACTATAACATGTGTGAAACCTATGGTTTTTTCAGTGAATATATATATATATATATATATATATATATATATATATATATATATATATATATATATATATATATATATGTATATATATACAGCAGTCACTCACAGGATGCTTGGTATCTCCAAAGATTTATTTAGCGCAAATAGACGCGTTTCGGCTGGGCTGCCTTCCTCAATATTTGCATAATACACAGTGCACAAAGCAGGCTGAATTTAAAGGCTTTAACCTGTTCCCATCAAATTGCACATTCAAATCAAAAGAGGACTGCACCATCACAGAATAAAATACAGTTTTTTAGGCACCATGTCAGAATGGTATCAATGATATGGCCCATTCTTTGCACTTTCAACTCTATTCAGGGTATTTTGCATTGCAAGCCTTGATAGGCAGTACAATTCGTTCATAGAAGAAATACGTGAAGGATGTTAGGCTATTTGTAAACCCTTTTGTGGCTAATTCAGTCAGTCTTGTACAATGGCATTATTCTCTGAATGAGTTTATACATCCGCCCCTCGGAACAGTGCTTTCAAAGATGTAATAGTGCCCCTTCACAGCCCTACAGTCTGGTACATACCCCTCGTCGTAACTGCATGTTGCAATCCTGTGCATCTACCCGTCGGAGTTTCCTATGGCAATGATTCCTCCTTCACATTCATATAGGGTAGTACCAATATGATATTATGCTGTCACAAAATGCGGCGGTTCAGGGAAGAAAATTACATCCGTTTCACCAACTCCATCAACCTTGTCGAACTCTTGAGGCGGGTGCCATCACTCATGAGGGTGGTCTTACGTATAATATCCAACAAACACAGCAGGCACTTACGGGGTACGTGGTATCTCCAAAGATTTATTTAGCACAAATAGACGCGTTTTGGCCCGACTGCCTTTTTCAATATTTGCATAATACACAGTGCACAAAGCAGCCTGAATTTAAAGGCTTTCACCTGTTCTAATCAAAGTGCGCATTCAAATCAAAAGAGTACTGCGCCATCACAGTATAAAATACAGTTTTTCTGGCGCCATGTCAGAATGCTATTAACGATATGGCCCATTGCACATACTTTCAACTCCATTCATGGTATTTTGCATTACAAGCCTTGATGGGCAATACAATTTGTTCAAAGAAGAAACACGTGAAGGATGTTAGGCTATTTGTAAACCCTTTTGTGTAGTTGGTGAAATGAATACATATATATTCAATTATCATGCAAACTAACTTACCTGTGAGTGTGATCATGCTGGTTGGAAACATTTTTTTTTTTAGAAAATATTCCTTACCAAGCCCTGAAAGCTGGACACCTAGCAGGTGAAGCAAGTCCTGCTCCCAGTATAGAATGATGGCCCAGAGGAGCATCAGCTGTTGCTAGGTGCACTGGAACCCTGTTTTGTGGTGCACAATGCAGCACTCACCCCCAGACCAGCCGACAATCCTGCAAGGTATAACCCTTACAGGGCCTGCCACCTGCTGTCAACATGCACCTCTGCCTTGCTGAAAAGGGAGCAGGCCACACCCCTGTGTCAGCTACAGGGTGTGCAGGTGGCACCGGCCCTGCCTGCTTCTGCCATGGAGTGAGTGGACAGGACTGGACTGGACTGCTTTGCACACGAAGTGGGAGATGCACAACCGGCAGTAAAAGGCAGCACAACATTTAGTTTTTTGCCAGTTCTCAGAGCTCTACAGTTTGTCAAGGAGTTTTTCTTAAACGGCGCAGAATTTAGGGGAAGTGGCCAGCAAGACGACCGACCAACAGCATTAAACAGGGAGCTCCCGGCCCAGGGAACAAATCCTGCAACATCCTGCCACTCTGATGCAGAACTGGGCCCAGTAGTGAGCGCCACTGCTCAAGGATGATTATGAGGCACATTTGAAGCCCTCTTGAGACCTCTCTATAAGTGCCAGCAGACCTGTAATTGACTAGCGCCCCCACAGAGCAGACGATGGCTGTGAGGTCTAACATGGCGGTGAACAGTGGACCTTGAACGTGAGCTGTGTGACACGGACTCTGGAGCCCGAAAGGATGGAGGTGTAGATGGCACTTACTGAGGCTTTCTACCTGTACCTGGGGGCAGCTGCCAGAGGACGGAGCAGATAGCATAGAGCAGAGGAAGCTGCTACGGCTGGCGTGGCACCGGCCCTGGGACCTACCCACGCTGTTGTCCGCAGCAGGGTGAGATGAGGGGAAGATTTGCAATGGTGAGCTGAGTCCTGTAAGAGCCTACACCGAAGCAGGTTCTGAGGGACGTTTTCATTGGACATTCCAGTTCCCCCAGCCCCCTCTTACCCGATCTCGAGGTGGCACCGAGTTGGAGGGTGGGCCTGGAGAAAGGTATTGTGGGGTTGACTATGCATCCAGGGGCCTGTGAAACTTAGAACGCACAGTGACGGTGGCAGGTGGATAGGGTACCAGTGCCTGCAGTGATGGAAAGCTGGAAGAGAGGCAGTTGCCTTAACTTGCAAGGGTAGTCCTCTGTCTGAGTCCCCTGCAACGGTAATGCTCACTATGTGCGACTGGAGCTGAGCCTGCAGAGATAGGCCTATTAATGCTTCCAGGACTGAGCTGCTCGAGTTGAAGACACAGCCTAGCAGGAAGATCTGAGGTAAGCAACTAAGGGACCCAGGCGTGACCTGAGGTTTGCCAGAGCTGTGGATTTGGTTGGATTCCTGGTTTAGGTGATCCCGTGGATTCTGGTTGACAAGTGTGGGGGGGGACTGGACTCTTCCAACAGTTGTCCCATAGATGCCTAGGTTCCCTTGGGCAGATGCTTCGGCTCAGTGAGTCTGAGCGAGTTTCTGACCTTATAAAACACTAGAACTTGCGCTGGTGACTGCCTAAGTCTGGAAATTGGACAAAGATAGAGTGCTTTGAGGTGCCCAGCAAACAAAAATCAACCAATATATGGCCTCTGGTCCTAGGGGGGCCCGCCAGCCGAGAACAGGGGGGCTGCATGACCCACAGGGCACCACAGGCATGCATGCAGATCCTGGCAATTGAGCCTCCAATGTTAATGTGCAAGCAAAGATTGATTTGGTCCCCATGGACTTGAACTTGCTGCTGGTGGACTTACGCAAGGTTGCTGAGAGAACCTTGCCAACCAGCCTCAAATGCAGAAGCTGAAAATACATGCTGAAGAGGTGGAATGTCGCTCCTGGTGATGTAGATTGCACTTAGTAGAATTCCCCGATGGTGGAGTGGCATTGGACCTTGGCTCCACCCTTGCCACGGAGGGGGGGGGGTTCTACAGATGCTAATTGCAAAGATCCTCAACTACTGGGATAAGGATGTTGTCCTTCAGGCGGTCTGGCAACTGAGGGATGCCACCTTCAAAAACCACGTCACTCTGATCTTTCCTGACAATGCACAACATGTGGAACAGCTGTGACTAATGTTTGGGGAAGGAAAACAGAACCTGAAAGTCATGGGACTAAAATATATGTTATTATACCCCGCAAAACTGAAAGTAGTGCAGGAAGGATGATCTAATTTTTTCATAAAGCCTGAAAAGGTGTGGGACTGGCTATCCTGGAATCTCATGATTTGCTACATCCAACTCAAACGGGATATAGACCAGGATGCAGACTGAGACAGCTCTCGGAGCAGCCACCAAAGATCTCAGGAGACTATTGGACCAAGGGTGTTCAGTAGCACTCATCCTTTTGGGTCTGAGCGTATCCTTTGATACAGTCTCCCATTGAACTTTGCAAAGTTAGCTGGAGATGCCAGAAATCAATGATAATGCACTGAACTGACTGGACGTCTTTTGGAAAAAATAAGCTTCCAGGTCAGGGAGGGACATTGCCTGTCGGAAGTACATCCTCTTAAATGTGGAGCTCCTCAGGTCTCGTCTTTGAGCCCTACTCTCTTTAATGTATGTATGCGCCTTTTAGCTGACATCATTTGTTCAGCAAGAATCGCAATGGTCTCATATGCAGACGATACTCAGATTGTCATCTCCATTGCTTCCAACTTTAGACAACCTGAGGCCTAGTTGGTGGAATGCATGAAGCAGGTACATACATGGATGTACAACAGTCCCCTTATATTCAATGGTTGCAAGACAGAGGTTATTATGTTGGTCAGAAATAATCCTTCTCTTTGGGATAATTTTTCATAACCTTTATGCCTGGGCGACTGTCTTACTCCAAAAGATGAGGTTACAAGACTGGGAGTTTTTTTTATAAGAACCTCTCCATAGCAGCACAGGCCAAGAAACTGTCAGGAACATGTTTTGGTCTTTGAAGAACCCTCAGGGAGACAATCAAATGGCTTCCCACTGATATCCATGGAACAGTGATTCAAGGACTTATCCTGTCACGTCTAGACCACGGTAATTCCCTCTTTCTTGGGAGCCCTATGTATATCACCAGAAAGCTACATACAAAATTCTGCAGCTAGAGTCCTGCTGAATATTCCTAAATCACACTAGGCACAACCGGCGCTGGCAAGCTTTCATTAGTTGCCTGTGAGGATACAAATTGAGTTTAAGTCTCTCTGTATAGTTCACAAAATAAAATATGCTGAGAGATCACACAGTTTGAAGCAATTCATCTTTCCTCACCATAATGCACAGAACTTACAATCAAACAATCAATTTATTTTTTGCCTACCTGGCACCCAGGCTCTGGAACTCACTTACGCTAAGCCTAAAATCTAATAATAATCTGCTCAGATTAGAGAAGCAACTGAAAACTCATTTGTTCTCTTGATTTAGTGTGTCATCCCTCAGGTCTCCTGTTAGCTTTGGGAAGCCCGTGTTTGAGTAGCCATATGGTGTTCAAGACCCCAAAATAAAAAATAAAAATAGAGGTTCATGGGGACAGCCATCTCCCAGCTCTGGTGGAGCCCACGCTTGGTCCCAGCAAGCACGTCAGAATGGGATCGACAAGGAGGCAACGGGGTAGATACAGGAGCGTGTGGGGATTGGAAACCCGTGTGGTGGTGAGACAAGATGGTACACTTGATATGGAATGCCTGTTGATGTAGAGAGAGGAAGAAAGAGCTCTAGTAAAGACAGTCACTTCTACAATCCTTGGTGAGAGTGGCTCAGACACGGGGGAGAACACGAAAGAACTTGCTGCTATGTAGACCCGAGGTGACTTACTGGTAATTGATAGCCCCACAGGGTTGATGGGTGAATGTGGACCTGGGGGACGCTGTGTGAATAAGGAAGTCTGAACAGCTGCAGTGGTAACAGACAATGTAGAAGGTATGTACTTTTTGTTGCAATGCTGTGCAGGGTCTGGACTAGCACTATGTGGAAGGGTGCTGAATGTTCCCTTGAGTCACCCCTCTTCTTTTCTTTTTCTTTTTCTCTTCTTACCTTTCTTCTACCTTTCCTCCCACTTGTCGTTAGGGTGGTGAGTGAGGGGAGAGGCAGATAGTGATGGAGGTGTGATTGGCACTTGTGGTGTGTGGTGACTACCTATTGATGGTTATGTTAGGTGGGTGTAGTAGAGGGGAGCTGGGGATCAGAGTATGTCCTGGGCCACTCACTCGTGGGTCCAACGTGAGGTATAGTTAGCCCCCCACGATAGTATTTAGATGTTTAGGGCATATAGGGACTTGACTCCAACACAGGGTGGGCGTCTGGTATGGGTAGGGAGACACAGTTCTGGTCAGGGAGTGTTTACCCAAGGAAGGCTGGTTTATGCTGGTTTATGCAGCATAATTATGTACTATGCCCTCATCTTGGACGTGCAATGGCGATGCAGTTTTCGTAGGTGCCTAGGCTGGGGGCTGGGAAGGGACAGGTCTAGGCCAGCAGGATCTGTGAAAATCAGCTGGTAATATGTGAGAACACCTGTGTATGGTCACTTGGAATTTGAGGGGACTGAACACCTTTGCCAGAGTGAATGCTTATTTGCGAAAGTTGGACATATGTATAGCAATGATTCAAGAAACGCATCTCTGACAGGGCAAAGTATAGAAATTGCAAAAAAAATGGAGGGGCCAGTTTTACTCCCCTACTTTCTCCAGCTATGTCAGGGAAGTCGCGATCTGGATGGTGTCTAAAGTCCCATTCTAACTACGCAGTTTCATAGGTGATATAGAGGGGAGATATGTTTTGGTGTATGGTATGTTGGACAGGGTGAGCATGTGTTTACTTAGTGTATATGTGCCTAATGTGGATAACTGTAAGTTCTTCTGTACTCTGGAAGGGGAATTGCTCCCATATGTGGGGATGCGCATCATTTGGGCCGGCGACTTTAATTGTGTGCTCAATACCCTCCTGAATAGACACCCCCCAGACTTGGGACTAAGCCAAAATGGCAGCTAAGCTGCAGAAGACAATGAACTAACTGAATTGCAAAGACATTTGGAGGAAACTCTACCTGAATGTTTGAGATTTATCCTGTTCTACTCCCGCACATGATGCATACAGCTGATTAGATAGGTTTCTAGAGTAAGACAGTGGTGCACTAAATATTCAGGGGGCTTGGTATTTGGTGCATTCTTCTTGGACCATGCACAGTTATTATTAGAATATGGGTTGAGGGGACAATGCCCTAGAATCCCTTTGTGGCGACTTCGACCAGAGGAATCTCCTCTATAAGGAAGACATTCAGACAGTCCTACATGGGTATTTTGAAATCAATTTGGAACTCAACAACACCAAGGGGGGTTAAGTGAGGTGCCCTGGAGGCGATGGTGAGGGGGAGAGGCTTTTTAAGGTGTATGGCACTAAACCAAGACTGGAACAGGATCTGGAGGAGAGATGATATTGACAAGACTCTAACTGCAAGTGAGGGACCAGCAGAAGGCAGGTGGGGTACTGATATTGACACAGCAAATGGTAGCAAACCTTTGGAACAATTGGAGAGCTACAAGAGGCAAGTGTGTAGCCAGCACCTTCGCAGAGAAGGAGACAATTTGGGGCAGCTACTGGAGTGGCTGCTCAAAAGAGAGAAACTCCCTTGTTCATTCTATTGTTGGTCGGAACAGACGGAACTTTCTCAGCGGGCCAACTTGGATTACATGTGTTATTATGCGATCACATCGAGGGGTGTACTGGGCATCTGCTGGGGACACAGTGAATGAGGTGTGGGCCTAACTGGAGCGAATTGGGGTGCTCTATCTTAAAGAGGCCCAGTGGGAAGAATTAGAGCTGGAGCTCCAGATGGAGGTAATGTAAACAGCCAAATGCGACATGGTCCTTGGAAGTGCCCAGGTCTTGTTGGTCTCTCTTCCAATTTACTGATCCCCAAGCTCCTGAAGACAGTTTGGAGGCCAAATACCATGGTACACTACCACTGCCTATGTATGAGGCCCTTATTATGATGCCCCCAATGCCAGACAAGGACCCAAAAGATCCAGGTCCCACAGGCTGCTGTTCATACTGAATGTGGGTACAAGGATACTTGTGAAAGTGCTGGCGATGAGATTGTGATGTGTGGTGATGCACCTGGTGGGTGACGACTAATGTGGTTTTATGCTGGGAGAGGGTACTCATGAACATTTGGTACCTCTCTCACATGATGCACTCAATTCGGGGGATGGATATGGAAGCAGCATTGGTGGCACTAGATATTGAAAAGGCTTTTGACACCCTGAGATAAGACTACCTGTGGGAGATGTTACGACATCTGAGATTGGGACTAGGTTTCTTATCCAGGGTGCAACTATTGCATACAGCTCGAACCTCGAGGGTGCGGACTGGATGTGTACTGTCTGATCTTCTCCACATAGGGCGTGGTACGATTCAGGGCTGCACCTTGTTCTGCTCCTCTTCCCCTTGGTCATGGAGCCACTGGTGATCAGCCTGAGACAGGAACTTTGAGATTGGGGAGTGTGTGTCAGGGTCACAGTCCATTTCATGTCAATGTATGCCGATGACACACTTATATATCAGGCTCGGCCTGAGGACTCTCTGCAGGTGCTATTAGGAATAAAGGAGGACTTTGAGCGGATGTCTGGATTGCGTGTCAATAGGCATTAGACAATGCTCTTTCCCTTGGTGGCGCTGTTGCTGACTCACTATCCTGAGGTGGGTTTACCCTGGGAAACAGAGAAGGTCTCGTGTTAGGGTAGACAGGTAACACACAACTTGGGCCCTCAATATGACTTCATTATAGGCCAGGTTGTAGACTCTGGAACACGCTGTCGGTTTCAGTGATGGGAAGGGTTGCCTTGAGTAAAATGTTGCTGCTGCACCAGTGTCTCTACATGATGTGTACTTCCCTTTGTGACCTACCAAACTCCCTGTTCACGAAACTCAATAGCCTCCTGGTGTCATTGGTATGAGCAGGTAAGAGAAGCAGAGTCAGACTGGATATCCTAAAACTGGACTCAGCGGAGGGCGGTTTGGGACTCCTAGGTCTGCAGTTGTATTACATGGCCAGACTCCTGCAGTACACAGCGTTATGGTGCACAGACAACAGTAAATGAGAAAAGCATCTTCTGGCTAGACTTGTGGAGGACTGTGCTCTTCCCAGACTACTGATGTGCGGCCTTAGGGTACCAATGGACAAACCATGTATAGCGCAGCAAGTGGCGAAGGTCTGAGAACAAACCATAACGTGGGTTATCGGTAGATCACAACATGCCAAGCTTCTCCCTCTCTGATGGCAGGAGCATTTTCAGCACACACAATCACTGATAGAAATGTCCCAATGGATGGGGGGGGGGGGTGGTTGCCAGAGAGTAGGAGACCCATGCCTGAAAGGCACCTTTGTGACTGTGGAGGGGGTTGGGTCTTTGTTCCAGGTAGGTCTGGTACAATTTCTGCAATACATCAAACTTTACGTACAGCCTGTAAGATTCTATTCTATTCTGCAGTACTTATAAAGTGCATAGTTGCCCAGAGGCGCCTCTGTGCTAGAGCAGTTCCTCTCAAAGCCAGCTTACCAACCAAACTGAGAAGTGGAGAGCAACGTTTTCTCATCCTCATTTGTTTTTTTTAGAGTTTTATATAGGGCAAACTAGACATCGGGTATCAGAGCGCTTCACATGAACACCAGTTTCAATACAAATCAACACATTCAGTCTTTTTTTAGGCACGGGGAAATTAAGTGATTTGGCCAATTCACAGGATGTTGAGAGTCGTTGCCGAGACTCGCACTCGGTTCCCCAGCTTCGAGGTCAACCGCTCTAGCCGAAGGCCACATCCTCTACCCTAATGAAAGGAGAAGTCATTGGGAGGCTGGTGTATCTCTGGGGGAAAGAAATTCCAGAGCTTGAGCCTGATAGGAAAAAGACCGGTTTCCCCAATGAACTCTTCTCACGCTGGCAACCTGCAGCAACTGGGCAGAGGAAATCTAAGTAACCTTCCAGGAATGTACGGGTTAGCTAGCGATCTTAGCAGAGTAGGACCTCTTCTGTGATAAGCCCTATGCAAGATGCATAGGGTCTTAAATTGAACACAATGCTCCGCAGGGAGTCAGTGAAGATACTTCAATACCTACCTAGCAGATTGGTGCCTAGGAAGATTCTTAAGAAGCCGGGAGGCAGCATTCTGTGTGATATAAAGCCTTTTCATCAAATAGCGAGAGAAGCCAAGATAAAGAACACTGCCAAAGTCCAGGTGAGAGATGACAAGGGCCTGGACAATGAGTCTTCCGGCTAAGAAAGGTAGCAGATTTAAGACCTTTCCAAGAAGTTGATGAATGCCAAATCAGCTTGCTGCCAATCTGTTTACTTGGTGCTCCATGGTGAGATTGGAATCAAACCATACACCAAGACTATTTATCACCTCTTTAGGAGTAGGCAATCCTACCAGTCAGGAATGGGAGTTGGAACATTCTTACTAAGTTTCTTGCCCAATGCCATGATTTTGAACTTACCCTCATTGAGCTCAAGTTTGAAATTGGTCATCCAGCTGGCTGCTTCCGAAAGCCAGGGCGCCAGACTAAGGTGGTTAGAGATGGAGTCAAGAGAGATGGAAATCACCAGCTGAGTGTCATCTGCATAGGAAACTGGAGACAACCCAAAGTAAAGGACAATCTCAGCCAAGTGGAGTATGTACATATTTGTAAGTGTAGAGATCAAAGATGAGCACTGCAGTACCCTATAGCTAAAAAAAAAACTTATTAGAATACCAGGAGTGGTCAAACACCAGGAAAGTTCTACTCTTCAAAAAAGAAGAGAGACATTTCAAGGTTTGGCCTGCAACACCCACTCTGGTGATCCTATTAATAAGAGTAGGATGGTCAACCATGTTGAAGGCCATGCTCATGTCTAATAAAATAATGGCTGCTGAACTTCCTTGGATGAAGAGAAATGTAAGTTCCCCGACCACCGCCAGCAAAGCCCTTTCCATGCTATGCTGTGGTCTAAACCCCATTTGAGTGGAGTGAAGGATTTCTTCTCAAGACAGGCAGAAATAAGTTTATTAACATATTTCTCCAAGAACTTTGCCTGTCCTGGTAGAAGAGAAACTGGCCTGCAATTGATAAGGCAGAGAGGATCAAGACCTGTTGTTTTTTAAAGGCATTTTAACAGCAGGATGTTTCCATTGTAGGTGAACTTCTCCACTAAGGTTGAGAGAGATTCAGCAGCTCGACCATTGTTAGGGGAATACTATCCAGTCCAAGGTGTATGATGTGAAGGGATGTGAAGGGTGGCAGGATCAATGGGGGAACCTTGATTTTACAGTTGCTAAATGAAGGGTGAATAAACTCACTGTAAGAGTAGGAAAGGCTTTGAGGACCCCTAAAGTCTGAGCCAAAGGAGGCACAATTACTGAAGATCTGGTTAACATTTCCAGTGAAAACTAAGGAGTCACACGCTCTTAGTGTCATACTGGACCCAGGCTCTAGTAAAGGTAAAATATCCTGACTATGTGCTGCACAGAAAGAGGACAGACACATTGATATGGCATCAGTCCACAATAGATGGACTTTGGATCTGGATGAGCTGCTCACAGATGACGATTGGAAACGTGCTTGTGCCAAAGTAAGGTAGAGAACGACAGGAGTATAACCCATATACCAGGTTGAGATTTGGGTGAGTAAGTATAAGTGAACAACAATATCCCAACTGGGTTCGCTGAGAAAGGCAAATGCAGTTAGTATGTAAAAGACATTACAAGAAACAGAGAGGGAGACTCCTGATTATTGTAAAAGGGTGCCCATGGCATCATATATTTTGAAGACATAGTTTATTCATAACAGTTATAACAGCACTGCAAGCATAAAATGTGAAGGCAACCCAAGAGGGCTTTGGTGCACAGTGTGCTCGTGACAGGGGGAGTGATAGCGCAAGTGACTAGTGCAAAATACAGAGGGCGGCGCAAAATAACTAGGTGACAAAAAGGTTTATATACAGTGTTCAATGGTTCAACATAAATGATTTTGTACAATGACTGTAAATGATTCTGTTATTTGAAGAACCAGAGCGGAGTATGCGCCATAAGTTGCATTGTGAGATCGGTGCCAAAGTAAGACACATCTAGTAATGCGCATTTTCAGCTCACACTGTTCTATTGTGTGCATCAAGCTTATCTTACACTAAAGCATTTGCACATAATATTCCCAAACCGTGCAGAAGGGAGCACCAGATATAGTGATACTGTGTCCCCAAATAATTTTCTTCATGTGGCATAGGGGTCCCACAAACCTGAGGCCTAGTGGCTTGGGGTAGTGCGAACGCTCCGAGGGGTCATCGGTGTTAGGCTGCAGCTAATGGGAAACAACCTTTACAAAGCAGTCATTACATCGCACTACCTTTACATAGCAGTCATTACATCGCAACATCCTTTACATCGCATGTCATTGCAATGCAGCCATTACATTGCATGTCACTACAACGCATGTCATTACAACGCATGTCACTACAACGCAGGCATTACATCGCAAGTCATTACAATGCATACCATTACAATGCATAGTACCCTTACACTATCCAACAATTACCCTACTGTTCCACTCACTGGAGTTAGAATAGTAATTTTTACCCCTACACTATCCAACACTTACCCTACTGTTGCACTCACTGGAGTTAGAATAATAATGTTTACCCCTACACTATCCAACACGTACCCTACTGTTGCACTCACTGGAGTTAGAATAGTAATTATTACCCCTATACTATCCAATACTTACCTTAAATGCGATGCAATGGTATGCATTGTAATGGTATGCGTTGTAAAGGTATAATGCGATGGAATGGAATGCGTTGTAAAGTTAGTTTCTGAAAATGCGATGTAATGGCATGGGATGTAAAAGAATGCATTGTAAAGGATGTTGCAATGTAAAAACTGCGTTGTAAAGGCATGCATTGTAAATGTATGCATTGTAACGTCATACATTCACAGCTAACGGCTCGCCATTGCTTCCTTGGCCTCCTACCGATCCCCATAACAGGGAGGAAGAGGAGGTATAGATTTACTTTACTGATGTTAGCCAGGAAGCGCACAGTGACTCATTGGATTAGTCCAGAACCCATGAGAGAACGCTTGTCCAGTAAGTGCTTTGCAGAACTGCCCCAATGTTTCTACCCTGGGGGGGGGGGTGGTGTACAGGTCCCACCAAATTCACTATGCTCCCAATTGTTTGCATCTACCCAAGGGGATCTCTGTCCTCCCCTTTCACTCTTTCTAATTGCTCCACCATCTCTCCCCATACCTCTAGGTTGCGTTCCACATTCTTGTCAGTCTACAGCTGTTGCAGCTTACACTCCTCAGCCACAGTCCATTCCCATAGGTCCTTCAGCCATTTTTTCTATGGCATTCTCTCATGAACAGATTGTACAGCCCATCATGCTACCGTTTACCCAACCATTTAGTGCATATAGTGCCTACCTTAAGGGTGACTTACAAACATTCAAAAGGAAGGTACAAGAATGGCAAAAGGTTTGTTTTGGCAGGTTGAAATAGCAGTATAAAAATGTACAGCCAGGATCCAATGTCTGGCCTGGAGACATGTTTTACAGTGCTACTCTAGCAGGTGACAGAATAAGTGCTTGAGCTCATTAGCAGCATTCCATTTACCAGCCCTGGGTACAGGTAGTTTCATATACTAGGGACTTATAAGTAAATTAAAGGATTCCCTCAGGTGTATCTTTTACAACTTGTTAGCAAGGGTAAAGTGCACATAATCATATGGCCGACAACAAATGGATTCAGCAAGAGAAGGTAAAAATCTGTGGGGACCCTACAGAAAGGTTATTTTTCCAAAAGCATCCCTCCTGCTTCTGTTGTTGCGCCTCCATTTGTAGCTCGACCTTTTGAGAGAATATCTCCCCATTTTGGTTCTCATGCCATTTGTACACTAAAAGCACCCACATATATTTCTTATTGCATACTTCTTTTTTTTATTTTTTATTTATTTATACTTTTTCAAAAAATACAAAGCAGGCAGACTAGAGCACAGACATAGCGTCAGTGCAGGTATACAAATGAAAAGGACACAGTAGACCAAGAAAAGTGATCTTAGGTTCAAGAAAATACGATGAGCGAATAATCCATACAATGGGACATTAGAGACAACTTAATAAGAGAAACCAGACACTACACATTGTAGCAGCATTCAATCATAAAGCGCTTGCAGAAGAGAGGAGGATTAAGGGGGGGCCTAGGGGGGACGCATGTCAAAGTGTCAAGGATCTGGGGGGCACAGGCAGTTGTCACAATGTCGGACTGTGTATCATCAGCAACAGGAACCGGATGAGTAAGCAAATATGTTGTGAGGGCTCCCCAGTTGTCGCGGGCCGGGAAGAAAGTGGGAGTAATTCAGCAAATGTATACATTTGGTCCTGCCAGAATACCATATCTTGGATCCATTCCGTAACCTTAGGCACCCGACCTCGACCCCAACGGCACGCAATACAACGTTTGGCGAGGAGAAGGCTGAAGGAGACGAACTTCCTGTGTTTCGTTGCTATGGTTGTGGTATAGCCAAGAAGGGCGAAGAGGGGAGTGCGTGGAAGGTGTAACAACGTCATTTGTTCCAAGGCTTCCAAACCCAGAGCCCGTACCTCTGCACGGCAGCGCAGTCCCATGCCAAATGGAGAAAGTCAGCCACTGCAGCCCCACATCGATTGCATCTATCATGGTCACGCAACCGAAAGCGATGGAGTTTAACAGGTGTATAATATGTACGATGGATGTACTTGCAGTGGAGTATCCGCAGGCGGCTACTGGATGTGCTATGTTCCGTTTGCCTGCAGCAATAGGTCCACTGCTCTTCAGTTATCGTGAGCTGCAATTCTGCAGACCATTTATCTTTGGAGGAAGTTTGTGAAGCGGTCTGAGTGGTGTACAGATAATGATAGAGGGAAGACACTAGATCAGATAATGCATCTCCAGTCAATATAAGGCGAAGGGTAGCGACCTCTGGTGGCTCCCTAGGGAAGGAAGGGGTGTGGTCCTTGAAACCCTGCCGTAACCGGATATATAAAAAAAGGTCCATGGGGGAGGGGGGTATGTTGGCAAAGAGCTGCTGCGAGGTACGGAACTTGCCCTGGAAGTAGAGGTCCCCCCAAGTTTTAATCCCATACTTAACTAGGGTTCATTTAAACACTCCCTCCAGAAGGACCGGCATCTTCAGATGATAGGACAAGGGAAGCAGAGGCGAATAAAGCATGGGGGTCCGGGTTCTGGCAACAATATGTTGCCATGCCTTAACAGTGTTAGTGATCGGGGTCTGGACCTCCGCACGACCAGCACCAGTAGCAAAGATAGTGCCGTCTAGTGGGATGGGATCGGACAGCCAGTGCTCGGCCGCCACTTGAGGCATGTACTTGGGGGGGGTGAAACCAGAAGTGCGCATAAAGGGCTTGTGCGCAGATATAATAGAGTTCGTAATTGGGAACATCAAACCCCCCCTGTGCGTAAGGGCGAGTGAGGATGTCCCACTGCACTCTGGGCTGTCTACCTCCCCAAGTGAGGCGAATAAGCTCCGTCCGGAGCATCGAGAAAAAAACTCTGCCTGGATCTAAGGCACATTTGTAAAAAGATACAGGAGTTTAGGAAGGATGATCATCTTAATTAAGGATATACGGCCTGCCATGGAGAGCGGGAGGGCGATCCAGCGGGTGACATTATCTCTTATCCCATCTAGAGCATGGCCATAGTTAAGGCGCATCAATTCATCGTGATTTGCGGATATCCAAATACCGAGATACTTAACCTTGTCAGGGCACCATTCAATTGGAAAATCCGGGGCGAACTCCGTGACTGAGGAGGTGAGAGGAAAGAGTTGAGATTTGGTCCAAATTATGTGGATCCCAGACAGCCCCCCAAAGCGCACAAATTCTCGAAGCAGCGGATTGAGGTTTATCTGGAGCTCCCAGGCGTATAGCGTGATGTCATCTGCATACGGAGAGATCAGGATATGTCGGAGGGGCAGCGGAGTGCTTTATCTTGATGATATTGTCCGATTTTGGCTGCAAGGGGCTCGTTTGCTAAGGCAAACAGGAGGGGTGACAGCGGACACCCCTGCCGGGTCCCTCGTGATATCGGGATGGGAGATGAGGAGTGGCCATTTATAAGGACTTTGGCAACGGGTTCAATGTAGAGGAGGCGAACCCAGGATAAAAATCCCCGCGGGAATCCCATGTTGTGGAAAATCACAAAGAGGTAGTCCCATTCCACCGAATCGAACGCTTTTGTGGCGTCGAGGAATACCGCGGCGATGGGTATCTTTGGGTCTATCATATGCAGAGTGGAAAAGAGCATGCGTAGGTTATGCGATGTCGCTCGCCCAGGAACGAAGCCTGCCTGGTCCGGGAGCACCAGTTTATCCATCAAGAGGCTGAGGTGGTTAGCTAGAAGCTTTGCATGAATTTTTGTGTCTGTATTGATTAAGGATAAAGGTCGGTATGAGTCGCAGAAGTCTGCTGCCTTACCAGGCTTGAGGAGGGACGAAATTAGCGCTTTCTTATTGCATACTTTTTCACCACTTTCTCAGTCAGGTATATCAGCATCTCACAGCCAACTGCAACTGGAATACATCACAGTCCCTCCTATTTAAGTCCCCCAAAAATGTGGTTTCCCTCATTATCAGCATCTATCTCTCAACTTTCCGACTAAGTCGCTAACATTTACATCCTACACTAGAAACATAGTATTTTATCATCTGATTCATGGAAGCTGTACCACAATGGCCTACTAATGTGCCTAACTCAATATTACTTCGTGCCACAAAACAAGGTCCTAACATTTCACTGCCAGAACCTGTACAATCTACTCAGGTAGACTCCTATCTCATCCTTTTAACTCCAAGGTACCCGGCTATAATAAGTAATGTCATATGTGGAAATTTCTAAGTGGCACTCTGTCCCAATTACCTCTCTGATATCGTTAACCGAAACACTCCAGCCCGGAGCATAAGATTTTTCCCTTCTACATTTGTTCATGTCCCTCCCTGCGGGCTTCAAATTACACTCAAATGTAATGTCCCGCAGCTAGGAGAACACAGGTGATTACTGACCCCCTGATCATAAACTCCTATAAATATGTTGATTTTCAATCTGCATGTCTTACATAGACTCGTACTTAGCCCTGTATGCTTTTTACCAATATTATTCTTACAAATGGAGTAATTAAATCACACCGCAACCGATCGCGTTGGTTTAACGTAACCACCTCAATACAACGTGCCATGTACTGCTCTTGTTTCTTTCATACAAGGTTTCTGTTTAAAATGATAGAAATACTACTTAATTAAATAAAACTATACATATATATAGGTTATTCCCCTATTGGAACAGCGAGTGGGGATTGAGGACATTCCATCTCAGCGGAGGTCCATCCAGGACTTTAAATTTTCCCGCAGAACATTGCCATGAACATTCTGTGACTGCAACTCCCATCAGCCAATATACAGACGCAATCAGCGCATCCCATTCGGGGCGTATAATAGCGGCACTACCAAGGGAAGGGGTGGCATCAGAACGGCTTTCTGAGCACACCGCTGCCTCTGATGAAGGAGTCTAACGACTCGGAAACGCATTAGGCGTTCAACGGTCTGCCCAGCTGCGAAAGGATTCTGCCGATATGCTGTGTCCATACCCATTAAAGGCTTCAAAGCACACACTGTTGTTCGAGTGCGACTCATTCCGGAGGGAACCTTGGAGCTACGATGTTTAGGCGGCTTTCCCCGCCGCCGAGACTGCACCATCCCTTATCTAAGGGGGCCAGGGGGAATGTCAGATGTTATTCCCCTATTGGAACAGCGAGTAGGGATTGAGGACACTCCATCTCAGCGGAGGTCCATCCAGGACTTTAAATTTTCCCGCAGAGCATTGCCATGAACATTCTGTGACTGCAACTCCCATCAGCCAATAAACAGACGCAATCAGCGCAGCCCATTCGGGGCGTATAATAGCGGCACTACCAAGGGAAGGGGTGGCATCAGAACGGCTTTCTGAGCACACCGCTGCCTCTGATGAAGGAGTCTAACGACTCGGAAACGCGTTAGGCGTTCAACGGTCTGCCCAGCTGCAAAAGGATTCTGCCGATATGCTGTATCCATACCCATTAAAGGCTTCAAAGCACATACTGTTGTTCGAGTGCGGCTATATATATGTATATATATATATATATGTGTGTGTGTGTGTACACACATAAAACAGTGTAGGCATCTGACAAGATTTCTCTGTGGGGCCCTCCATACTCTTGAACCCATTATGTGTGAAAGGGTCGGACCCATAAGTTCTGAACCTGTTCTAGAGACACAACCCAATGGTTCTTTTTAGCAGCAGGGAAGTGTAGAGGGGCAAACATTTGTTAGGGAGTCAATGAATTAGTCTATAATCAACGTAGACACATAATAAGCACAGACAACTAGTATGATTTATTACAAAGCAAAAAATTACTGAGTGTAAAGGCACCTCAAAATGAGAGTGTAAAAATACATCAGAATTAGCATAAAGCCAAATCTGCGTATCTAATTGAGATGATGTACCAAACAATACAAATAATTCAAGAAGCAAAATGCAGAGGATCAGAAAGCATGAGTCCAAGTTTCCCTGCATCAAACGTTAGTATCTAAAGAGCATTAATCTAGCCCTACACTAACACTAAAGTAACATCTCTTCTTAAGCATCTTCAGGAAGGAAGAAAAAGGTGTCAGCATGTGGAGTTTTCCTATAAGTCTCTCCACAGTCAATGGGCCATGTAAGAAAAAGCGACTGAGACAGAGCTTGCTCTCAGGTGCTCTCTCTCCGAAGGCAGAAGAAGTGGTCCTTTTCCCTACTCCCATCATCATATTATTTGCAGATAACTTTCCCAAGATTCATTGCAGATCACTCCATAGGCTCTGGGTACAATCCTAAGGGATGTTTTTATCATGGGACGGTGGTGTTCTTTCCTTCCAACATTTTGTCCTTGGTTCTGAGGCCTTCTCCTGTGTGAAGCACAATGACCTTCCTTTATCGACTCAAGCCTCACAATTGTAACTTCTTCTTTTCTTGCCTGACCAATAAAACAAGGGCATTATTGTAGCGCACAAGAACGCTTCTTTCACCTGCAACACAAAACGTAAGAAAGAACAAATTCCACAATGCACATGCAATTAAGACTGTTAGTTCTAAAGCGAGAGTCTTCAAGGGAACTGCATTTCAGGCATACAAGATTAAGCTAACATAAGAAAGCAGCATATGAGGTTTATGAATTACATGAAATTATAATGCACCTTTAGTTAATGCATTTACCTACATGTACACACAATTTATAAACACATTTAGAACATGAATAATTGTCAGCTTCACAACACAAGTTCTTCTAGTTAATGTTTGCTGCTAGTTACATTTACCTTCCACATTAATTCTCCATGTTACTCTACAATAGCCTAAGCAGACCATGTTTCAGATTAATACATCTCAAAATTCTAACACTTCATAATAATACAACAAAGGATTATATGCGGGTGCGCTCTACACTTGTGAATATAATGCACCCCTACAGATATAATGTGAATTCCTGGTACATCATGTGCTTATTTCCAGAGCATAACTATGACAAATGCAGATATGACACAAATAGAATATTTAGTATTTAAAATAGTCAAATAATGTGTAATATGCTTGGTTCTCTTTATCTGTTTTGATTGTGATGTGTAACAGAATACAGCATTAACACAAGCAATACCACGATAATGGTGTAATAGATTGAACATCCAGATGTTCTGCAATATCACATAAAGTGAGTGCTGGGAGTGTTAATTTACAAAAGGTTCCCCCCTCAGTTTTGGGATGAGTAGTGTCTTTAAACAGCTAGAACAGTGGTATTTTACTACATTGGAAATTGTTAAATGATTATTTGTCTGTGTATGGAACTGGGCTTTTGTTGCAGCTACACCACCCCCCTTTTTGCCCGCTTTTTAGCTAGTAGATGCTGGTTTTCGACTCTGACTGTGCACTGAGGCCTGATAACCAGACTTCAGTGCCAGTGCTCCTTCCCTAAAACAAGTGGCTGTCTAATTGAGCTGCAGTTGGTAACGACGTAAGCACCACTATAAGTCCCTAGTAAATGGCACACCAGGTACCTAGAGCATGGGTACTTAAGAGGGTCCCAAAGGGCAACAGCATATCTTATGACACCCGAAGGGACCCACATACAAATGCCACGCAGTCTGCCACTGCAGGCTACGTGAAATGGTACAAACCATGAGTGAAAACATGACATACTCCTGTGAGTCATGCCCAAGTCACTACATCTAATATATGTAAGTCACCCCTACAGCAGGCCTTTGAGCCCTAAGGCAGGGTTCATTATATTTTATGTGAGGATACCTGCATGAGCAGATATGCCCCTGTGATGCCTACTTCAATTACTCTATATTGCAAGTGAGCTGTGAAGCCATCTTAAGGTACGTACTGGGCACCGGTCAAAATGAGCTCCCCAGCTACATAATGGCATCACTGAAACATTTGGTGTTTGGTATTAAACACCTCATATTAATGAACCCTCAACTGAACCCAGTGATGGATTTATCAATGCATGCACCCAAAGGGCATATTAGAGGTGTCTCCTGAAAATCTACCAACTACTTGTGTGCTGACTGACTGATCTTAGCCAGCCTGACACCACTGATGAGTTTCTGAGCCCCAGATGTGATGGTCATTGCTCTTAGAAAGTCAGAAACAAAGACTACTTGGGCAGAGGGTGTTTACACCTCCTCCCACAGGATGACATACAGATTAGCATTTCAGGGCAGGGAGCTTCAAAGAGCCCATTACCTTTGGTATGCAATCTGCATTCCCTCACAGGAGAGGAGACTGACCACGCTGCCCTGAGCCATCTGGCTCCAGGCCAGGTGGGATAATTAGCTATGCAGGAGGCATGTTGCACTGCCAGGCTGGGCATACTTCTAGGAAAACTAAGCCTGGTGTGAACAGAACTTTAGAAATCCCACCACATTGTGTGTGGTGGAATTAGGAATTCTGAGGCCCATTCTCCAAAGGAACTGGTCGTCTAGGGGACGTAGTGATCCAAGGTTAAGTAGCCCATTGGCTACTACCCATCACTACCCTTAACGCACCAAAATTGATTATTTACGGTACCCCCTGACACCAGGGGATCAGATTTCAACAGAACAAGAGAAGGCGTGGACGAAGAAGAGTCCTGCCACAAGATCCGTGTTGCAATGACTGACTTGACACCAACCCTGCCAGCCTGATTGATGCCTCTAACAATCGTAGAAGAAGCACACTAGTCCTATCACTGTGAAGTCTCAAAGAAACATGGAGGACTGCCAGTGCTTCACCAATTCCCTTGGAGTAGAGAAGCTACTATCCTACAGCTACAGGCACCAAAGATGCAAGGTGCGGTACGAGTTGTTGCCCCTAGCAAGCCTGATGCAGCAGCTCCCCAGGAAGAGTACACTGTACTCATGAAAGTCAGATCTATCCTCCCACTGAGTGAGGAGACACCAGGACCTACCGGGGCCGCAAAGGACCAATACCCAGAATACTGGACCCCTTGCAGCAGCCAAGGCTTGTTTTACCCAGTCCAGACACTAAAGTCAAGGAAGACTGACCTGCACGTCGAGGAACTTCAGGGACGGTGATTCCCACTTCGTGAGTTGCCCTGCTGACCTGTTTGCCCCTCTTCTGCAAAACCAAGAAAGAGTCCATGACCGCTGCCACTCGACACCCCAAAGTACCTACATCCTCGCTCCAGAGCCTGAGTGCAAGGGAGGTGATGGTGCAAATGGGGTCCCCATACCCACAAGAGCTAAGCCAATGCTTGGGTTTGCCCAGGCTGGACTTCCAGTTGCCAACTCCAGCCTCTTTCTGCAGGCTCTCTCTAACCGTGACAGACTCCTACACTGGAATCAGACGTCAAAAGACACCGCTGCACACGAGTGCCACAGCCCATGGAGAAGTTGACCGACGGGGTTCCTACATGCCCCAGCATCTCAAGGGTCAAACCCCATGGGTTCCCTTGGACTGGTCCCAGAGACCCAGCTTACAGCCTCTTTGTAACTGGACTGTTCTCCATTAAATTGAAATGAAGGGAGCACCGGATGCTGTGACACACCTCTGCACCCAGAAGCCATAGAGCTTCCTGACGTGTCAATTTCAATTTCAAAAAATCTTTATTCGAATTGTAACAATTCATAAAAGCACATCATATATTCACATCAAAGAAAAATCAAACTCCCCAATAAAACATGTGAGTTAAAATACATCATTATTTACATTTCCATAGTTCTACGCGCATAGACAGCTGTTTTTAAAAAACTACAAACACGGAAGATTATTTCCTCGTTTCCAAGTGCTAACAATACCTCATAAGATTTGGTTAAACTAATTGGTCTAAATTTTTTAAAATAAGGGATTAAGAACCGCTTTGTATACATTAAGTAAAAATTGCAGAGAAAAAAGAAGTGCAAATCGCTTTGTTTACTTTGCCCATTACAGGGGCAGCTCGTCATAAGTGCAGTTTCTTGGTACCCCAAAGGGAAATTTAAAAGATACCTAATAGTCCCAGCCCTCAGACGACATAAAAGACTTCTTTCCCAGTTTGTCAATTGTATAGTAAGATATAATGGGAAAGGATTTCTGGTGGCTGCTATTTCCATATACCTTATAACTGTTGGTTTCTCTTTTTCCCTCCTAAGTCTTTTTTGGCAGAACAATGCACTTAGTGCCTCTTTTAATTCAGATTTTTTAATTTTACTGGCATGTGTAGGATTAATAAAAATATAATCCATGCCTATTTCTCGCAGGTTTGTGTTTATGTAAGATATCCACGGGATCTTCAGCCCCCTATCACAATTTAAACAATCAGTTATTATCTCTTGTGTGAGTAGCGCGGATTTGTTTGTCCAGACCGAGTGCCAAAATAGTACTGGTCGGGAACTAACAAAATCTGAGATAAAATTTAAAGCTAATTCATTATGTGTGATGAGATTGGATGTGAAAATTGGCACATTTAATAATCTCCTGCAAAACCGGTTCTCTACTCGCTGGATGGAGATGCTGTTCCCGATGCCCCAGACTTCAGCTCCATAAGTTGCCACTGGGGCACATTGGAGTTTGAAAATCTTAGCAATTGCCTTTGTTACTCCCGACCTCTTAGGTTTCGGGATGCTTAAAATTGAGTTTGTGGCCTTTGAGAGTTTGCTCGTGGCCTGGGCCAAATGCCCAGACCACGAGCCATTCGCAGCAAAGGTCACACCCAAATACGGGAAAGTATTGGTTGCGATAAGTTTTTCTCCCCCAGCTTGTATGGGACTCAGTCGCCGTTTCCCTGGCCCACATGCCATTATAAAAGATTTTTTAAAATTGACTCTTAAGTCCAAATTATCCATAAATACAGTAAAATTAAGAACCAAAGAACGGAGCGAGTTCGGTGTGCGGCCCATTAACACCGCATCGTCTGCGTACAGAAGAGTAGGTATTGCTTTGCCATTTATTAGGGGTACGTCTGGTTTGGACTTTGCAAGGTAGTTACTAAGCCTGTTTATATAAATAATAAAGAGCAGGGGTGCTAAAACGCACCCCTGTCTAACTCCTCTTCCAATTTCAATGGGTCCAGACAATTCCCCGCCTACGCCTATTCTCACTCTAGATTTTAGGTCCGTATGTAAAAAAGATAAAAAGTGGACCAGGGACGTGTCCAACCCATACTCTAATAAAATAGTCCAGAGTTTAGACCGATTAACCAAAACAAAAGCGGATGACAAGTCCATAAAAGCTAAATAAATAGGGGCAGAGCGGGCAATATTATATTTATCAATAATTAGTTTGAGGTTGAGGCATTGTTCCACTGTGCCAACCCTTGATCTGAATCCTAGTTGGCAGGGGGATAATATCCCAGTTTCCTCTAACCATATAATCAATCTATTGTAGATGACACGACCTAATATCTTCAGTGTGTTATCTAACAATGAGATTGGTCTGTAGTTTACAGGATCCGACCTGCCCCCTTTCTTATAAATTGGGACTATTATACTAGTACTCCATGTTTCAGGCATTGGGGATTCAGGAAGACTGTTAAAAACATTCACTAGTATGGGTGCCCAAAGATCAGGTTGCCATTTAATAAGATCTATTGGGAGACCGTCTGGACCGGGGGCCTTGTTACCAAGGCTCTGTGCAATTGCCTCCTCTACTTCTCCTTTGGTTATTTTTAAATTAACAGGTATTTCAAGAATATTAATAAGTGGGTCTTTTCCCGGGGCAGCATAAATTTTAGCAAAGTGTAGTTCCCAGGAACTAGCAGAGATAGTGCAGCTGATTGGTGTAAGTTGTTGGCCCATATTCCGAAGTTCTTTTACTGCTGGCCAAAATAGATTGCTCAATTTACTTCCTGCGGTCAGAGCCAGGGCTTCCCAGCGTTCGCCCAGGAGCATAGATTTCCTTTTCTCTAGGGCTAATTTATAAATCTTCCTTGCTTCACTAACTTTTGCCCTAACTCTAGGAATTTCTCTGAGGGTCTTACGTAGGTTCCTATTTGCAGTTGAGCAACTATGATCAAACCACCTGGGGTCTTTAGGGCTCTGAGGGGCCTGGACCATCAGCAAAGACCTGACTGAGGCACATATTTTGCTAAAATGTGTTATGGTTAACTGGCCACCAGTTGTTTGGTCTAGGCAGAGATCTATGCTCCGCTGATTATCCCCTAACAAAGATGCCATAATTCTTGCTCTATCTATGCCTCTCCATTTTAGCCGCAATTTATCAGTGGATACGCTTAGATCCTTTGCTCCCTGCGTTGATCTATAAACCGGTTTGGGGGCTAATTTAAGTGTTACAGTTACGGGGTTATGATCCCCAAAGTCAGTATCCACCGTGTCAGTGTCTACTATGCAATCAGCCATACCAGGGGAGACAAAAATAAAATCAATAGTGGAGGTACTAGCTAGTCCTCTGTGTGTAGGTACCTGATCCTGCGTTAATTTTGGTCCATAATCCTTTGTGTTACTAAGGATATGATCATCTAGGAGAGCTCTCAATTCCTGACCCCTTTGATTAGCAAAATATCCATTTTGCTGTTCCGCTGATGAAATTATTGGGAGCTGCGCATTAAAGTCCCCAGCCACAACAATTTCAGGCCCACCAATTTCTCCCTGTCTATCTACTAACTTGGAAATGAAATCAGACAGTGCTGTAAAATTCTTGTTTGGGACTGTTAAAAAATCATTGTTGTAAAAATTTATCAGAACAAAAGGATTTTTTTTTTGTTTGTACTCAATAGCCTGTATATTGACATTATCAGTCTTAATGGCCCTGTGGTTTCCCCCGGCCATTATACTGAGGCCAACGAACAACCCACCAACAGCCCGACCATGTAGCGATTTATGCGCTGAGGTGTTATAACAATGAAACCCATCAATATGCAGATTATGTGGTGCCCAAGTTTCTTGGAACATAATTATATCGTACCTTGTAATTAACTCCACCCAGTCTTTATTTTTTAATCTGGGTTCAAAGCCTGCGCCGTTCCAGCTAAGTATTTTTAGGTCGTATGCTTTGTTCTGACCTAATTTTGGGGGTTTTATAAGATCACTCTTATAAGAGGGCAAGGCTGTAAGTGTTTTTTTAGTGGTCAATTGTTCGCTAAAGACCACCAACTGCTCTGAATTTACATTGGTCTTACCCTGGTTCCCAAAAGTATTTACAAAAAGTGAGTTAGGGCTGACTGACCACTCGTCTGCTAAACTCAGGGTTGCAAGGGTCTGCTCTTTAGTTATTACACTGTTTTTTGGTTCAAGTGGGTTGACAGTTTGCCACTCGTCTACTAGGCTCAGAGTTACAGGAGTGTGCTCTTTAGTTATTACGCTGCTTTTGGTTCAAGTGGGTTGACAGTTGGCGGTATCAAAATCTCTACAAACGGTCAATCCACGCCCTCTAAGCCTTGAGAGTTGAGGGCGTCAAAGCGGTTATAAATGGGTATCCTGTATTGCCTGTCGTAGTAGTCAATATAGTCAGGGTGTCTATCCTCGTATAGGGGTACAAAACGAGGATGACGTCGAACCATGTGACGGTTGTCATAATGATCAAAGTGCCTATTTTCTTGAGTAAAGTTCCATGGCAAATTACTTTGGGGGTGCTGGGAGGGTGGGTAAAAATAGGTGAGATCCACTATTTGAATTCTACTTTCCAAACCACGCTCCCTCCACCCACTAATATAACCTTGCAAACGTCTGTCTTTAAAATTTACAATAATGCAGTCTCCTTCATAATCCTTTTGTCTCTTGCCCACCCAGTTCAGTCTCCTAACATTAAGTATTTGGCCATTTAGGTATGGGGGAATAGGTCTGTGTTGGGATAGCCAATGGCTTACCTTATTTTTTAATTCAATATAATTTTCTAACTTGCCCTCTCTTAAAGTGGGTACTCCTATCATAACTGCTGTAAAAGGGTACGATTCTGGTGGCAGGTCAATACATGCATTCTTACTAAATAACCTTAATCTCTCAGATTGTTCCTGAGTGATATTTCTGTTGCTGGTGTTGCTGTTGGCACAAATCCCGTCTTTCCCAGTAGTGTGCTCTGTACCAACTATTCCAGTCTGTACCCCGGAATGGGGTTGTACCTCATTTGCTCCGGCCAAACTTTTTTGGGGAGCTATTTGCGATATCTCATGGCCATTATTTGATAGTGTAACTTGCGGAGCTAATTGCTTATATTTACTAGTGTCCATCACGTCTGACGGGATTTCCTCATTGATCCGTTTGTCATTGGCATTATTTTGGTTCTGTAATGAAGAAAACTTAACAAGTTTCGTCATAATTTCATTATTTTGCTGTTCGATCTTCTCCAGCCTTTCCCCTATTGTTTTTATCCTTTCATTAACAGGGAGCATGAGTGACTTCATTAACTGTTCCATTCTAGACATTAGATTCTTCATACAAAGATTGTTAGGACTTTCCTGATTACAAGGGACACTGGCAACAGTTTCTTGGCATGTGTTTCCCAGAGTTGGTACTTTCTGTAATTGATCTGTGTGTGTTATAAGTTGTGCTGCCTTGTTGGATGTTCTTGGCGCAGAGGTGCCATTTCTACCCTGCCCTAATCCATGTTTGAGCCTTATATTTTTTGATTTTGCCCTTGGTTTATTGACAGCCTTCGCCTTTCTTTTGGGTTCCAGTTTGTCTGTACACCCTTTCTCCCTCAAGGGGTTACATGGGATGACTGTATCAGGTATGTTGCTATCATCATTAATAATACAGTCATTCGTCCCCACTTCGCCTTCTGAGATGTTGATGAGTGATGGAGATTCTGTGTTTGTTTGGATGTTTGGTGTTACTGACAGCCTGCTTTCCTGGGTTATAAAATCAGGTGGGGGAGTTTGTTGGGAGAATATAATTTGGTTTGTTTCTCTTACTGGGAAACCGGCAAAAGAGCCCATGAGAATAGAGTCCTGAGAGTATGTGGTAGTAATAGAATTATTTGCGTCAATATTTATGTCTTCAGTTGGTTGGATCGGTAGGCGTATGCTTGGAGGTAGTGAGAGGCGCCTTTCCGTGTTCTCAATTGCGTTGGCCACAACTCCTATAGTTCTTTGTAGCATCCTGTCTATGGCAGTGATGCTAGGGAGTGGTATATTGACCTGGGCCTTTTTCCTAGAGATTGAACGAGTTGCCATTGGTGTGTTTTTAATCTTACTCATATTGTTCCTACTTAATGTAGACGTCCCTTAGATAGTATAAATGAGGCGATAGAAAATCAAGGAATTTGTGGGTCTAGTGTCTGGGATGGACACAACAACTAGGAACTCAAGCTCAATCCAGACAAGTTTAATCTCTAAGAGGCCACTCTATTCCGACTACCCACAAACGAATCAATCAAAGATTTAATAGACTTCCAGGTGCGTCAACTAAGTGTCTCATACAGTCTCAGTGTCCACCTTCCAGTGAATTGGTACCTAAAGTTGGAATCCTCCGCACAGCTGCAGCAGCTTGTTTGAAAATGCAGCAACAAATGAAGAGTATAATAGCTGTGCATAAAATAGTTGAGGGAGAGCGTAGGTAGAAAAATGTCCGACAAACACCACTGCCCCGCAGTGCGCTTATCTGCAACCTCTATTTACCCACAGCTAGTGACGACTTATGCCCTGTGACGTAATGCCAGATGATATGAGCAGGGCAGAGTAAGGCAGATGGTACAACCACGGTACACAAGTACCTAAAGATCATTAATAAGGGGAAACATGCGGGCGTAAAATGACCATGGGCCCACCGGCAACACTTACGAGTTTGATGATCTACAGCTGATGTCAGCCCGGCCTTGATCGGTCCTTGACGGGCAAGGACGGGCCCGCCCTTGGCCCGGGCTTCGCCCGGGCACGGCCCGCGCGCGTCCCGCGCAGCGAGGCGAGTTATGGCCTCAAATAATGCCCTGGCGCTGCCCGATGATGACAACGGCAAGCGCCAGGCGCTATGACTGCTGGGAGGTGTAGTTTCTGGCCGTTCCCCTCACGGCGGTGATGATGGTTGACAAAAGTTTGTTGCAGGTAAAAGCCTGATGGACCCCCAAACGCTGGCCGTTCCCCTCACGGCAGTCTCAGGGATTAAGCAAGAGGCTTCAAAGAGTATATGCGCTTCCCGCGCAGCGAGGCGAGTTATGGCCTCAAATAATGCCCTGGCGCTGCCCGACGATGACAACGGCAAGCGCCGGGCGCTATGACTGCTGGGAGGTGTAGTTTCTGGCCGTTCCCCTCACGGCGGTGATGATGGTTGACAAAAGTTCGTTGCAGGTTAAAGCCTGATGGACCCCCAAACGCTGGCCGTTCCCCTCACGGCAGTCTCAGGGATTAAGCAAGAGGCTTCAAAGAGTATATGCGCTTCCCGCGCAGCGAGGCGAGTTATGGCCTCAAATAATGCCCTGGCGCTGCCCGATGATGACAACGGCAAGCGCCGGGCGCTATGACTGCTGTGAGGTGTAGTTTCTGGCCGTTCCCCTCACGGCGGTGATGATGGTTGACAAAAGTTCGTTGCAGGTAAAAGCCTGATGGACCCCCAAACGCTGGCCGTTCCCCTCACGGCAGTCTCAGGGATTAAGCAAGAGGCTTCAAAGAGTATATGCGCTTCCCGCGCAGCGAGGCGAGTTATGGCCTCAAATAATGCCCTGGCGCTGCCCGATGATGACAACGGCAAGCGCCGGGCGCTATGACTGCTGGGAGGTGTAGTTTCTGGCCGTTCCCCTCACGGCGGGGATGATGGTTGACAAAAGTTTGTTGCAGGTAAAAACCTGATGGACCCCCAAACGCTGGCCGTTCCCCTCACGGCAGTCTCAGGGATTAAGCAAGAGGCTTCAAAGAGTATATGCGCTTCCCGCGCAGCGAGGCGAGTTATGGCCTCAAATAATGCCCTGGCGCAGCCCGATGATGACAACGGCAAGCGCCGGGCGCTATGACTGCTGGGAGGTGTAGTTTCTGGCTGTTCCCCTCACGGCGGTGATGATGGTTGACAAAAGTTCATTGCAGGTAAAAACCTGATGGACCCCCAAACGCTGGCCGTTCCCCTCACGGCAGTCTCAGGGATTAAGCAAGAGGCTTCAAAGAGTATATGCGCTTCCTGACGTGTCCTTTAGGTGTGGCCTTGAACTTTGCCCCATACTCACTTTAAGCCCTTAAGAACAGTCCTGTAAGTCGCTGTCAAGTGCAATACATGTTTTTCCTCAGTAGGATAACATTGCCAATCCATAAAATACGCGTGTCAATTTCTGAAAACAATAAAAAATCGTAACTCAAAAAGTGCTCACCCTATTCCAATGATCTTGGTATATAAATGTATATAAAAGTACGTGTTTTGTTTATAAATTGGTGTAGAATTTCGTTATTGAATGTGTGTATCACTTACTGCCTTTGTGTGTGTAATAAATGCTCGGCACTACCCTCTGATATGCCTAACTGTTTGCCCACACTACCAGAAAAGAGAGCATTTGGGGTGTAATTTGTGCTCTGTGATTCCTTTGGGGTTTGCCTGGTCTCTCTGCACAGTGTACCCCAAATCTGTGCACTATGTAGAGAGACAGCTTCCTACAGTCTCTTAAAAGGTTATGCTATTTTTAGCTGAAAACGTCACTGCAGCTGTTTAAATCGCTGAAATAATTGCAGATCACAGCAGAACGAAACTTAATAACATAACAAAAATCAAAAAACAGGACAACAAAAGAAAATCACTGCACAACACATAACAATAATCCAAACAGAACACAAGAAAATAACAAGATAAAAGGTGTTTGCACCAAGCATTGGCTTAATTACCACAAAGAACATATAATAGTGCCAGCTAAATATGCTTTGTGATCCAGCCTGTCATATTGCTAGAATAATTCTGCAGATACTGGCCTATTAGGTGAAAATTAAGGGGTAAATAATTACTTGTTTTAAATACCACTGTTAGGATTCACCTGCACAGTGCTTGCACATTGCTTGCAAAATCCCTTGTATTTGAACCAAAAAATCTTAAAAGGGGCTTAGAGTCCGGCCATTACTTACCTTTACCTAATATTGGCTAGCTTTCATGTGGCTCCCACATCATTTTGCTTATCATTGGCTGGCTCTCACATTACTCTTGTTTCCTTGCTTACTATTGGTCAGCACCTCCATCTTCCTCCTGGGTTTCCAGTCGGGTTTTTGTCCTGCTGAGGAGCCTGGACCAATTACGGCTCCGATGGCCAGTGTCCTTCCACCGCAGTCACTCTTTTTCACAGCAGCATAACATGGCTTAAAGAATAGAAAAGCGCTATGACACAATCAACAGACCGCATCATAGCACTTTTTTTCATAAGTTGCTGATAGATTTAGTTGTAGTGCTGTGGGCATGATGGAATGGATTCATCCGTTTTTCCCTCAATTAGTAATAATACCAGTGCTGAACTGCATTTAGTGCAATTATTGCTTTGACCTCCTAATTACCTTCTGTTTCAGCAGTCACTAGCCTTTTTTTTCTGGACGGCTGTTCCCAATATTTCTGTTAAATATAAAATATGGCCATGCAAATAACAGCCAAACTCGGACAGCTTGTGCTAAATACAAAAAAAAGGAAGTGAAACCCGTGCGATTATGGAAAGAGTAGGGGTGAGGGATTCCTATGTATAAGGCAGCCACTGTCTGAGAAAGCATACGCCCTCTGTTATGTGGCGGCCCCAAATACCTGCAGCCTGCTTTTACGGCTATTCAAAGCAAGTTTGCGACTTCTCAGCAGTGTACAGCAGATCCATCTAGGGAAGTACACTACCGCCGATGAGATAACCATATCGGAGGCTCGGCAGCAGCTTGAAGTGAGAGTGTTGGATATTCTTTTGCATGAAGTAGAGTTGCCTCTCACTCTCCCCAGTGGTTAGTACAATAAAACCCAATTACACCAGAAGGAGTCCAACACGTCAGTATGTCCTCTCTAGCAGTTTAACATTAACCATAGGGTTGGCACACAGAATTCACAACCCGCCATGCATTTGGCAGATAAAAGGAGAGAACAAAACAGCACTCACACTCACAATCTGCAGCTGTCCACCCCTCCACTCTCACTCAGTCTCTCATTTGTATGCTCAGTTGCATGCGGACAGAAATGTTCTCGTCCCATTCCTGTATACTGTCGCCCACGCTCTCAGGATACCACAGCATCGCATGTATTCAGAAGGGGAAATTGCTTCTAGAGAAGATGTGTGGTAACAGCCACAGTTGCTGACTATGGAACATGGCAACCATGTTTGAGTCTGCTCATCATCCTGTACTTCTGGGCAAAACAGGCACTGGTGAAGCCAATAGGTTTCCCCTATGCAAAATCTATGTTAATGTTTTCTACATGTTGCACAGCAGGTAGGCTGCTTTGCAACATGGCTTACAGCAGGGGCTGATTGGGATTTCAAATAGGCCCGGGCAGTCCCCCAAAAAGTTGCCCACCTTCGCGGATCGTACCCATTCATGAAACATCATTTGATTAGTCTCATTAGACTCCTTACTGGTGAAAACGAGAAGCACTGCATTTTGGCCAAGTGGCCGAGGTGAAATAAAATGTCCCAACAGCCACAATACCTGATCTGGCTAGGGTTGCCACCTGGCCTTGTTTTTTACCGACATGACCTGTGTTTTATTTTCCTGGCCGGTACACAAATGAAGAAAGTCACCAAAAGTCTATATTTTTTTAACTCTGATCAGTATGTATTTTAAACAGTCAAGGTAAAGTGAAAGCACTTTTAAATGTGCTCTGAAGCTGTTTTAATTATCCATGACTAAACTAAAGAAATACAGAAAAGCCATGTTAAACAATAATATGGATATTTTTATATAAAGAGTGCCCTCTAATTATCACGCACTGGCTCTTTGCAGAATCTGATAACATGAATAAATTGCAGTTTTTTTTCTAATTGCTTTTTAATAGTTTTACATAGGGAGAACTCGGCGCTAGGACATTGGAGCACCGGTTACGCTACACAAGATCAAATTCATTGTAACTTCAGGCATTGGGAGATTCAGTGATTTGCCCAGGATCACAGGATGTTGAGCGAACGCTGGGACTGGAACCTGGTTTCCCACTTCTAAAGTTAGCATGTTTAGCTGTAACAGTACCACCCCATCTCATTTAATAAAAGCTTAACAAAGGTTGCCTCACATCCAGGTCTATGCAAATACAAACGCACCCTCCAGGAAGACTTCTCTTACGTCACTTCCTCCTCAGCCCTCCATAGCCTCAGGGCGATGGCCTTGCAATGACTGGATCAAAAAAAGGACACATCTACTGCTGCTCCGGGGGAGGGGCGGACATGTAGATGGCCCTTTGCGCAAAACCAGCTCCCCTCACTCCAGCGAGACCCCTGCTTACTCCCACCCTCCCCAACCTACCATTGCCTGAATGTGATGGCCTGGCAGGGGACGGGTCAGGGGCAAAACACTGATACTGGGCCAAGCCGGGCCCACTGGAGAGGGTGGCGAGGTGAGAATGGCTCAACAAATGGAACACCTGGCACCTGGTAACGCTGATTGTCACACTTATCACCCTTGCCCACCCAAAAAGGCTTTGATTGATTGATTGGCAAGAGAATGAAGTGCCATGGCCTGGCAGGGTAGGAACGAAGCAGAGGCCCCTAAAAAAGCCAGCCCACATGTCACCGGCACCGGCCCATCTCCCAGTGCCTGACTGCCGCCTTCTCAATCCGACCCTGGCTTACAGGTAAAAAAACAAAAAAAAGCACTATGATACGGTCAGTTATGGCCAAGTTACTTTAAGTCATGTAAAAATCATATATTTCTCATAGGCAAAACATTTTGGCTTTGCCAATGCTTGGTGAGCTCTGAAAAAATCGGTTGATACGATTACCGTTTTTCATGGTGCTCTGTGTAACCACTTCAGAATGATAAGGTGGCCTTGCCGTGATTGGAAACCTTGACCTACAGATCGCTGATGATTTCAGTTTCAGTTATGATGTTTCTGCATAAAACACATCCCTCGACTGTTAAATACCTCAACCTGAAAAGAAAAAAACACAAATGACAAGAGTTGATTAATAGGTTCAGAGGGTCTTATTTAACAGAGAACAGAGCTATTGACATTAAGTGGAAGAATTAAAGCTTAAGTAGGGCTACTTGTGTGTCTAGGAAAAAACCTCATTGTAATTCTGCATGGAAAATAATTAATCTTTAAAGATAAAATTATGAACTCTTGAGCTCTTTCAGATTTGAAGGCTACACTTTATTTTCCAATTAATTTCAATAGCCCGCAAAGTTATTTTACACTTACTTATTGCCTGTTAAAATGGAAGTTTACAACTGTGGGCTTAGATTTTTAAGAACCTTAGTATAAAAACAAGCTTGAATAATTTGAAAGGTTTTGAAAATGTGCTCTTGAACAAAATGTGTTTATGAATAATTGTCATGTGTTTGTATTCTTGTCCTTAAGCTTCCTTCAGCTCTGTAGTTCTGCCCTAGGGCACGTTTACATTTTCTATTACTGTTACATTAGTGGGTTCTATGCATATACCATTGATGCTTCACAGACTAATCTTTAGTGTAGAGGTATCTCATATCTTGTTTATTTACTATTCTAACTTGTCCCAGAAATGTTGACTTCAATTGGACTAGCATTATATCTATTTCATGGGTTCATTTTCAGTATTAGAAAAATGTCTTGCCGACTAAGCACAACGTAACCAGCAAACAAGCTGGAATAAAACGATTCTGAAACCTGTCTAACAACATTTCCAAACAAATAAATATGTCTAGAAACGAGACAAAGTTCACCAAAGTCAAAATATAAGAAGGCACTTTAATTTTTTCGGAAAATTTGCAGCCTCATTTAACCGTTAAGAGCCTTCTCTACCTCTATTGTTAGCGCTATAACGTCCATCTTGTTATCGCGGGAGGGCTATAGTAAATGGCAGACTGTCCTTAGGTGATAGCAAGTGGTTCTTCCAAGGATAACGTAGACCTGAGTTGGGTGGATAAGAGCTGTGATAACTCACATTAGCCTGGCTACCAGTATTTTTGCTAGAATTTTAACATTGCCAGTACTAGAGAGAACCCAGGAAGCTGAGTTTAGCAATCTCAATCAATCAATCAATCAATCAATCAATCAATCAATCAATCAATCAATCGATCAATCAGGGAATTGTAAGCGTGCTATTCACCTTTAGAGATCTCAAGGCGCTGGGGGTGTGGGGGTAAGCAGCTCCGTTCCGTCGAAAAGCCAGGTCTTGAGTGTCTTCCTGAAGATGTACCATCAGTAGCCTCCTGGATGGTAGAGAACTACCTTAGACTTAACGGTGATAAAACAGAACTCCTGGACTTTGGAAGCCAACAATCTATGTGGTCCCATGCCTGGTAGCCTGATTTGCTCGGTTCGTGCCCCTGCCCAGGTCCCACAGCAAAAAATCTTGGTGTCATAGTTGACCACTCCCTCTCCCTGGGCCCTCAGATTAACAGAACGGTGTCCACCTGTTTTGGAATCATCAGGGTCCTTTTGAAGATTTCTCAATTTCTTTCCTTTTCCTCCCGAAAGCAGGCAGTTGTTGCCCTAGTGCTCTCCAGATTGGATTATTGCAATGCCCTTTATGTGGACATCAATAAGGGACTCATCCACCGACTCCAGCTGATGCAGAAAAGCAGCGGCCAGGCTGGTGATGGGCCTTCCCAAATCCCACTCAGTCTCGGCATCTATTAGTAAACTGCATTGGCTTCCTCTAGGCCGGAGAATTCTATTTAAAGCTCTTTGCCTCACCCACCAGGCATTTTATACTTTAGGCTCGGAAGGTATTAAGGCTCTTTCAACGATGTCTTTCCACAAGGCAGTTAAGATCTGCCTGTAAAAATTGTTTGGTAGTTCCTAGGCTTAGGAGATCCAGATTGGAGGGGGGGAGCTTTCTCAGTTGCTGCTGCTAAGCTCTGGAATTCTGCCCCTCTCTCAATCTCTGGACAAGAGTCTCACTCTCTCCTCCGCAAGGCCTTGAAGACTTGGCTCTTTACCATCTAACCATTGGGAGTCTTCCACGTGCCGCGACTGATGGCCCCTTCCACAGTGCCTTGACACCTTTGGGCAACGTTTGTGCTTTATAAGATTAATATTCATTCATTTATTCAGGGAGGGGAAACGTCTGATGTCGACCAGGAGCTTGGCCGTGATGTAGGAGAAGGCCATTCTGCCCGTTTTGGCTCTACGGATGCGCTGGGTTTCAGCGAGGGTGATGTTGGCGGATCGGAGGTTTCTCTTGGGTACGTGGAAGGAGATTCTCTCATTGAGGTATTGGGGTCCGATGTTGTGGAGCCATTTGTAGGCATCGGTAAGTATCTTGAAGGTTATTCTCTTCTCGACGGGGAGCCAGTGGAGGTCTCGCAGGTGTTGGGTGATGTGCTCTTGTCGAGGGTTGTTGAGGACGAGTCTGGCTGTGGTGTTCTATATGGTCTGTAGTTTGTGGAGTGGAGACTTGTTGATATCAAATAAGCAAAGATGCTTCCAAAATGTGCTTTTTATCTACTGCTTTTAAATAATATTTTTATTGAGAATTGTACAAACAGCACTTGATTTAAGATGTAAAAAAGAACAGTTGCGACTTCAAATATTGCATATGCAGCCCAATAAATACAAGAATTGGATGATTGTGTTAAAGTTCAGAGAGCACCTGGCTTGGCAAATCTGGCTGAATTGTTCCTACTGGAGCAAGACCAAGACTGATCTGCAAATGGCTGGATCTAATTTGAGGTGGCATAAAGGGCTAGAATGCTACTCTGAGGGATTATCAGTGATTAAACTTATTTGCAAACATTCCTTCCATGATCTTGTGTTTGATGTACGCCGTAAGTGGCAAGGTTATGCCTAGATGTGGTTCCCATGCTCACTTTCCCATGAAAACTAAGCTACATCCGACTGAGGAGCCCCAGTCAGGACGAAACCGGTCTTGGGTTGCTTTTGTTCCAGTTCAGAGAGGACCTGGCTTGGCAGTTCAGGCTAGACAGTTCCCATTGGAGCAGGACCAAGACTGATTTGCATATATCTGGGTCTAATCGGAGGGGGTATGGTGGGCAAAGGATGAAGGGGTTGGAATGCCATCCGAGTGAATGCTAGTGGTTAGACCTATTGAAAGCATTCCTGCTATCACCTTTTTTAGGTCTAGTGCAGCCAAGACCTTTTGAGTTCACTAAAATAATATGTTTAACATACTAAATTATAGGGGCATCCAGTCACTGTCTTCATTCATTCATTGGTCTCTTTCAGTGTCAGTCACAATTTTCTTTCATCCCTTACAGCATACTGCATGAGACAATAGGTCAGCCCACTTCAACCAATGTCCCTTATCATTGTGAATGACAGCATTTTGCCTGTGCACATGTGCATATTTGCCTAAAAAGTGCCAGTGCTTTTGAGTAATTGTCTCCTTTAATTTCTTTTTATGTTTGCGCTTTTTTTAGTTATGTGAGTGGATTTACATTTGAGAGTGCGCAATATAATCTTTTTTTACTGAAGGCTGAAGCACTGATGTTTAGTGCTCCAGCATTGTTTACTATTCAGAGCATCCTCTTGCCAGGCTACTTCTTATACCACCCCAATCTTCCACTGATCCAGCTTCCAGGCAGCTGACTAAACATTCATTGTGCCTGGCACCTCTCTCTTGCTGTTTCTATGCTATAGGGCATACCCATGCAAGGTTGCTTCTTTTATCATTTTATTTGTGCTTCTCTGAAGTGGTAGCCCAGATACCGGTATCCCAGTTCCTGTGGCTGTGAGGCATTGAGGACAGATGACCAGAGGCCTGCACGCTGTGAGAGCTGCATGGTTCCCTGCCGGTGCCTGTCCTGGAGGCCAGACTGGCTGAAAAGACAACTGGACTGGTGAGGACTCTCCAGCTCAGCACGGCTGAGTTACACAACAGAGGCCACTCCTGGCCTCTGCAGCTGCCAACAGAAGACACGAGACACACGAGGTGAGCATGAATACGGCAGGACCCCCCTCGAGACTGGATAGGCGGGACCACCTGTGGCTGGCCTAGGGCTAGTCATAATGTTAGCAGGGGGTCCCCCGCACTACAACTACAGGAGAAGTGGAAGAAATATAGGCCTCACCGCAGCAGAGACAGAGGAAAAGGGAGAAACCAAAGCAAAAACACCCCTGGACATCCACCATAAGCGACACTACTGGACCCCACGGCGAACACAATAATATCCTGGGCTAGCAGCTCTGAACACTCGGGCTGAAACCCGGCATTATTCCTTAGGGGAGGGCACTAAGTCAGCAGAGAAGATGCTGAATGCTGCCTAATAGCTAGCATAATTGCCCTAAAAGGTGCAGCAAATTGTTATCCACGCGAGAGGCACACTATAACCCAGCAGTCGAACTCTTGCATACGAGACTATAGCAGCAGGTAGTCCATAAGTAAACACCCACCAATTCCACAGAACGGTTGCAGAGGAATGATTATTCGGCCCGTAGCACTTGGCTGAGGAGCTCACGAATACCACAAATACGAGGTGAGGCCCCCCATGTCAACACTGGGGTACCCAGATAGTCGCAGTCGAGAAAAAGGGGACGGATTGCAATACTCCCATAGAATGATCAAGGGGCCCCTTTCTCTGAACCAATGGTCCCTACAGGGGGTTCGACAGCCACAAAATGGGCCAGATCAAAGGAAAACAAGTGGATCAAGGACATTCAGGAGTGGTGTCTAAAAATAATACAAATGACTCCCCTCTCTTAGTGGAAGATGAACATGTAACCCATACACTGGCTTTACCATCCCCTGATAAACTAGACATCATCCTCAAGGAACTTAGGGAATCAAGGATGGTATTGGAGCAACAGCCGTGCACCCTCACTACCAATGTCAATTTGCCGAGGCTGACAATAAGAAACTGTCCGAGAAAGTGGGCTGCACTCCACAAAGCTGTCTGACATAACGCTCTGACATAAAGAGCAAACGGAGGCAGTCACCAAGCTCCAACAGCAATTGCAAAACCGGGTAGAAGATGCAGAGGGATGAGCACACAGAAACAATGTACAAATAATAGGCATGCCCTGGAATACCAAAGGAAATAACCCCACGCAATTAATGACTGGTATGTTCAGGGTCGAAAGGGCACACGGGGTTCCCACGGGGAGCCATACACTGAAGCACCACCAAGACTGATTAGCTAAAATAATACAAAAAATATTAAATAGCACCGACAATAAAACTACTACTCTAGCTCCAAAAACAAAACAGTACAGAAAATGTTGGATAGCGTAGAGCTAAAAATTACTATTTCCACTCCAGGGAGTGTAACAATAGGGAAAGTGTTGGATAACGTACAGGTATAAATTACTATACCTACTGCAGGGAGTGCAACAGTAAGGAAAGTGTTGGATAGTGTAGGGGTAAAAATGACTATTCCAACTCCAAAGAGTGCAACAGTAGGGAAAGTGTTGGATAGCGTAGGGGTAAAAATTACTATTCCCACTCCAGAGAGTGCAACAGTAGAGAAAGTGTTGGATAGTGTAGGGGTAAAAATTACTATTCCCACTCCAGAGAGTGCAACAGTAGGGAAAGTGTTGGATAGCGTAGGGGTAAAAATTACTATTCCAACTCCACAGAGTGCAACAGTAGGGAAAGTGTTGGCTAGCGTAGGGGTAAAAATTACTATTCCCACTCCAGAGAGTGCAACAGTAGGGAAAGTGTTGGATAGCGTAGGGGTAAAAATTACTATTCCCACTCCAGAGAGTGCAACAGGAGTGAAAATGTTGGATAGTGTAGGGGTAAAAATTACTATTCCAACTCCAGAGAGTGCTACAGTAGGGAAAATGTTGGATAGTGAAGGGGAAAAAATTACTATTCCCACTCTAGAGAGTGCAACAGTAGGGAAAGTGTTGGATAGCGTAGGGGTACAAATTACTATTCCTACTCCAGAGAGTGCAACAGTAGGGAAAGTGTTGGATAGCGTAGGGGTAAAAATTACTATTCCAACTCCACAGAGTGCAACAGTAGGGAAAGTGTTGGATAGCGTAGGGGTAAAAATTACTATTCCCACTCCAGAGAGTGCAACAGTAGGGAAAGTGTTGGATAGCGTAGGGGTAAAAATTACTATTCCCACTCCAGAGAGTGCAACAGTAGGGAAAGTGTTGGATAGCGTAGGGGTAAAAAAATTACTATTCCAACTCCACAGAGTGCAACAGTAGGGAACGTGTTGGATAGCGTAGGGGTAAAAATTACTATTCCCACTCCAGAGAGTGCAACAGTAGGGAAAGTGTTGGATAGCGTAGGGGTAAAAATTACTATTCCCAATCCAGAGAGTGCAACAGTAGGGAAAGTGTTGGATAGCATAGGGGTAAACATTACTATTCCAACTCCACAGAGTGCAACAGTAGGGAAAGTGTTGGATAGCATAGGGGTAAAAATTACTATACCCACTCCAGAGAGTGCAACAGTAGGGAAAGTGTTGGATAGTGTAGGGGTAAAAATTACTATTCCAACTCCAGAGAGTGCAACAGTAGGGAAAATGTTGGATAGCGAAGGGGAAAAAATTACTATTCCCACTCCAGAGAGTGCAACAATAGGGAAAGTGTTGGATAGCGTAGGGGTACAAATTACTTTTCCAACTCCAGAGAGTGCAACAGTAGGGAAAGTGTTGGATAGCGTAAGGGTAAAAATTACTATTCCAACTCCAGAGAGTGCAACAGTAGGGAAAGTGTTGGATAGCGTAGGGGTAAAAATTACTCTTCCAACTCCAGAGAGTGCAACAGTAGGGAAAGTGTTGGATAGCGTAGGGGTGAAAATGACTATTCCAACTCCAGAGAGTGCAACAGTAGGGAAAGTGTTGGATAGCGTAGGGGTAAAAATTACTATTCCCACTCCAGAGAGTGCAACAGTAGGGAAAGTGTTGGATAGTGTAGGGGTAAAAATTACTATTCCAACTCCACAGAGTGCAACAGTACGGAAAGTGTTGGATAGCGTAGGGATAAAATTTACTATTCCAACTCCAGAGGGTGCAACAGTAGGGAAAGTGTTGGATAGCGTAGAAGTTAAAAATAACATAGTTATAAATAAAATAATTATTTTAAATAATTAGTGATTTAATTATTAAATAACTCAAAATTATTTACAAATACCAATAAATAATTATTACAAACATAACTAACAAAGAATAATTAATTAACAATACATTAATAATAAATACCAATAAATAATAATTAATAAATATTAATTACCAACTAATAAATATTAAACGATAAAATATTTTTCATAACGAAAAACATAGCAATTATTAAAAAGTAAATACCAATTAAAATATATTTAACAATTTTAAAAAATATATACCGCAAAATAATAATTATGAAACATTAATTACCAATTAAAAAATATTTAACTATTAAATATTTTTCATACGCCAAAATAATAAATATTACACATTAATTACCAATTAATAATTACTTATTAATATATTAATTAGAAATATCAATGCATAATATTTAATTCACAATTAATAATTAATCAACAGTTTATTATTTTTCATAACCAAAATATTATAATTTAAAATACTTACCAATTAATAATTATTGTCCAATTAATTAATTAACAATACCCAACAACTAATTTAATAATTACTTAATTAGATTTCAATTATAAACGCACGACACACTCCACTAATAAAATAATACACTTAACATAATTATCAATTAATCAACTAATTACAACTAATTGCCAATTAATAAAAATTAATTACCAATTAATACTTAATTAACAATAATATAATTATCAATACCAATAAATGAAAATAAATTATTAATTAATTACATTTAAATTACTACCCACCCTATTCCCCTATAAACCCACAACCCTCTACAGAACTTAAACGCAAAAATGTATTAAAACAATTTATAATTCCTAAAAATGTATAATTAATTCCATATAATCAAATTACTTCCCACCCTATTCCCCTATAAACCCACAACCCGCTACAGAACTAAAACGCAAAAATTAATTAAAATTAATTTATAATTCCTAAAAATGTATAATTAATTCCATATAATTAAATTACTTCCCACCCTATTCCCCTATAAACCCACAACCCGCTACGGTACTAAAACACAAAATTGACTTAAAAAACCATTGTTAACATATAAGGATTGTATACATATATGTTAAAACCAGTAGAACACTTAACTAAAAACATATTACACATACATATTAAATACATAATAAAATACATAACAATAATATAAATATCGATATTAGTAACATCAATATTAGTAAAATCGATATATTTGATGTCGATATAACTAACTTCGATATTACTAACATCGATATTAAAATACTTACCTTAGGATCGATATTCTGTCCATAGATATTATTGACATCGATATTCTGTCCCTTCGATATTTAAAACTCGATATTAGTGTAGGTAGATATTTTAGTTTCGATATTTTGGCTGCTCACCAGTTACATTGTATGGATGGACTGTCTCTACTAGTACACAGTAATATCCTGATATGGGGTTGATAAGCTGGTCCTGGACCAGGGGGCGCCCTTTCCCCCTGTCCAAGGTACGACTGCACAGCCGGCAAGGAGACAAAGATGACCGCAGCAGATCTAGCAACCCCCCCAGTGAATGTATGTACTGTTTTAAATCTGTTGCCATTGAAGGCGTATGTTTGGCCGAACACATTTCTTAGGTTGGACCTCTCTATTGGGATGTTTGTTACATACGTTATTAATAGTCCTAGCGGGTGCACACTCTCACCACAAATTACCTTTTACAAGTGAGGGTCACAGGGAGACAATGCCGCTAGCTGCAAACATGACACAAATGGCAGCAGTACACAAATATAATTTCACAACATGGAATGTAAGGGGGATGGGATCTATTATAAACCGCTTTGTGTCTATGCACAGCTGGGTAGACAAATCTCAGATAGTATTTTTTACAAGAAATGCACCTAAACGCAGCAGAAGCCTGTAAGCCACATACTCTGGGTTTGCAAGAGGAGCGGCAGTGTGGATTAGAGCGGGGGTTTACTTTGAGATACAAGACCGGCGAATAGATACAGAAAGCAGATATGCATTTGTGCGAGGCACACTCGACGGAGCACAAGTGGTGATTAGGAAGTATTTATGCCCCAAATACTGAACAGGGGGTGTTCCTGATGAGAGTTAGCGCAGCATTAGTGGAAAGGTCTAACTACCCCTGGATCCTGTGAGGGGATTATAATGCAGTGTTAGATACGCAATTAGATCGATCTACCCCCACCCCCACTCCCAGGGGCTGCAGCGTTAAGACAAGGTAAAACCCTAGCAGTGTGGATACAAGGTTGGTAATTAGCTGATGCATGGAGCAGTAGGAACAGAGGAACATGTGAATACTCCTTTTATTCACCCGTACACACACTACATACCCGCATAGATCGCATGCTGTGCTCTCCTGTGCTGCTGCCACAAATAACCGACACAACATATCTAGACAAAACACTGTCAGACCATAGCCCACTATAGCTAACACTCTCCTAGGGGTGAGTAACCACACCAGTCCTGACATGGAGATTCAATCCCATGCTGCTTGAAGATAGCGCCGTCTGAGCACATGTGACCGCTACAATCAACGCATACTTCTTGAATAATGCAAACACAGCACCCACACCTGTAATTGAGTGGGAAGCATTCAAAGCAGTCATGAGGGGATTGGTGATTGGTACAGTTGTGGGAGCAAGACAAACTATCCTACAGGAGCTTGCTGAGTTAGAATAACTGTGGTAAATTTTAATTACCTAGACTTAATTTATGCGGTAAAATTCAATAAGAATAACTCAGTAAAAATAAGAGGCAGAATCCGTGGTATTTGAGGTTTAAAATGGGTTTATTCCTTACAAAGGAATTGGTTCGAACCAGGCAATCGTATTCCGTCACCACGAAGGTTCGGGAAGGGATAGAGGCAATGCTTTATTGACAGGTTGTCATATATATAGTAAATGCATTACAATGAAGACATATGCAGAAGGCGTGACAGCTTGAGAAGAGAGATAAGAATACACATACGTAATGAAAAAGCGTTACAATAGGCGTGCATGAGGGCATGTACTAGAAACGTCATTATGATGATGACACAAGTGGGTGGATCCATAAGAGAATCCTGCAAAGTCAGCAGAAATACTTGGCAGAGATGTGCGCACAGTAGCATGACGTGTGATTGACGTGTAACTGGAGGGTGAAGGGGACTTGACATTTAGCCCTACATGAGGAGACAGAAGTCTGGGATGTCAGAACAACCTAATCCCAAATCGTATCTAATATCTTGTGTTTAAGGAACTGTATTATCTGGAAGGAAAGGTCTCTCAGGCAGAGGCTATCCTATACTGACTGCTAGTGCGTGTATAAGCGTCTACGTGTCTACATGAGATGCGAGGGGGCATGGGCCTACCATGGCAACAGAAGCCATGAATTACTTGCACGGAGACAATAAGGCCGGGCCCTTTGCTCTGTAGCTGGAAGGATGTTTACCTATACTACTAGACAGGAATGTATTTCTCAAGGAGCGGAGCAGATAACTTGAAGGCTGAATACAGTCTTGGCAGGCAACAGGCCGGGCCTGGCACCGTTAGCCGCGCAGGAAGTAAGACAAAGGTCATGGATGCAGATACAGGTCCAGGCTGGAGCATTCAGAGGCAGAAGGCAGGAAAAGGCTCGATGGCAGAATTCAGGGCCTACCTTGCCAGAGCTGGAAAACGTGAAAAGTATACCATATAAAGACGGTGGCAAGGCATACTTAGGAACGGAATATTCGACCCATTCATGGCGGATCTGAAAGAGGACATGTTGACGTTGGACACATATGTATTTGCGTCTTCATAGCTTGAAGTGGAGGGAACATACATGTACTTGTAGCATGTACATGGAGCCGTTGGGGTCTAAGATAGGGGACACAATCGATCATAAAAATTCATATTTCCTCATTCCCTCCTTGTCCCCTACGGACCCTTCATGAGATGTCGATCCTCAGGAATCCATCAATCTGTTCATGTAACATCATTTGCTCTTCTTTCTTCTTCCGGGATTTTGAACGAGAACTTGAACGTGGAATACATGATGTGGCACACAGGCCGCAAATCGCTGGTCCACATTGTAGACACAGGCAACAACTGAATACTATGAGAAGGCCAATACCTAGGAAGGATAGGACTTTCCATCCCCAGGCTGACAACACGCTCCAGAACCAACCGGACCATGTCCAGGTGCCTGGATTCTGATGTATCTGGCTTGCAATCTTATGAAGACGAGTTATGGCTTTATATACGGATGGCGCGTTTTCTGGAATGAAAACACAACAACTTGATCCGATGACTCTACAGGCTCCGCCCCTATCGGCCAGGATGACGTCAAGGACAAGACGATTTTGGAGAACAACAACCTGCATCGCAGACTGCTCCTCTGTTAAGTTGCCTAGGGCAGAGGTAGTTTCATTCACTACTGCTTCAAGGGTTCTGGTTAATCTGCGTATCAGTTTACTATTAGAGACAACACCTATGTAGGGAAAGAGACCTTTATTGAAGTCTGTATATTGTTCCCATGCTGTTTCAGTGTAGTCGACAATCGGGAGATCTCTTTGATGTCTATTGTGTACTAGATGGGTGTTTCTATGATAATCAGGAGGGGCTAGGAAAACAGGTGGCAGAAGGAATGCAATGTAACAGGTACCATCCCAATCTAGAGGTAAACGTATATATGCAGTATGACCACAAATGAAGTAGGAATGACGGGAAGCTCTAAATGTAGACTTGCCTTTATCACCGAATTCGATCACAGTAGTACATTTACTATGACCCAGGTGTACTGGACCATTCTTTCTTATACATAATTCACCTTTGACTGGTAATACGGACATAGAAGGCAAGACTAGTGCAGCTTCGGATTCAACATTCAGAATCATGAGGTTAAGTGTAAAGTTACCTAATCCATATACTTCATTTTCTAGGTCAGTTCCTGTCCTTTTGGGAAGTCCCTCCTTGTTGGGGTAGCAGGCTTTAAGCAAAACTAAGTACAGGTTTCCCCATACCCAGTTGCTCTGGTAAACTACAGTATTTGAATCTAAAGAATTAATCAAACTAAACCATGCGCCACAGGAACCATTGTGTGTGAATGGATACGGAAAGAGAGGCAGAACTCCCTTGTAATTCTGATAGGGAGGGAGTCGGCCACATATCCAACAATTAGTAACGTTGTTGGCCTGATGGGAGTGATGTAACATACTAATGAATGTGTTGTTGCGCAGCGCGAGTCTATAGGGCAACTCATGTGAAGGTAATTCGCTAAAAGAATGTCCGGCAGTATCATTGTAAGCAGAATGAGCACGCTTGAAAATAGGATAGTATATGTGCAACAGTATACTTGCAGCAATAATCAACAAATTTAGAAAAAACATAATCAACAATGTCACTATACAGTGACTATGGAGTGATTTACAATATGCACGTTTCTTGAGCTTTTTCTGTCTATCTCTCTCTCGATTTCGGTCTAGAGGATACATGTCAGAGACTAATTCAACCGATTCACCTAGGAGAGGACTTAAACAATCGAATTGTCTGACTTGCTAGACCTTAGTTTCAGTTTATAGTTTTGGGAAGCAGTGTTCTCGACCAGGGGAAGTTTTGAATCAGTCTGTGGAGGGGGGCAGGGCTGAGAGTTCGAATCAGAAGGTAGTCCATGAAATTTCTTGATATGGCTCGAGTGTAGCCAACCCTTGCGACCCTCGACCTTCACTGCTGTTTTCGTGGTCAGGAGTACTAATCTCGGCGTTTGCCAGCGAGGCTCCAACGGGCTCCTCCTGTCGAAATTTCTTACGAAAACAAAATCTCCGGGAACCACTTAATGGGGCTTCACCTCGGTGTTGTCGGGAAAGGCTGCAGCTACCTGTGAACGGCAAGATTGTAGTGCAGACATCAAGGAAGCAAGGTAATCTGTCAGCATATTACAATCAACATCAGTGATTTTACGAGGTATAGGCGTCCCCCACATATTTGGTGGCCTACCGAAGACCACCTCGTACGGGGATAGCCCTGTTCGAGAATGTGCTACCATTCTCATGTAAAAGAGTGCAACTGGTAAGGCTACTATCCAGTCGACGCCTTTCTCTCTACAGATTTTAGAAAGTCGAATTTTTAGAGTCTGGTTATGACGTTCCACGAGACCTGCTGCCTCGGGATGCCGGACACAGTGGAATTTCCATTGATAGCCTAACAGGAGTGAAATGTGTTTCATTAGCTCAGATGAGAACGGTTGGCCATTATCTGAGTACACGATACGGGGCAAACCATACCGTGGGAAGAATTCACGAACCAGCTGCTTGGCAGTGGTCGGGGCAGTGTAATCTGAGACTGGATATGCTTCTGTCCAACGGGAAAGAGCACATACAACTACGAGGACATATTTGAATCCTCGACAACGTTCCATCTGGATATAATCCATCTGGAGGACTTCAAAAGGGTGATCAGGAGGTTGAAATCCACCTTGCTCTACAGGTACACCTTTACCTGGGTTGAACTGACAACAAATCATACAAGTACGGACTTTCTGTTTGGCTGCAGCTCGTAAGTGTTTATTAAACCAAATGTTTTGCATACTGTCTAACATAGCTTTCTCTCCTAGATGTGCTGGACTATGTATTGTGTTAATGATAACTTGAACCATTGAGTCGGGGAGAAACCATGTAGATTTTCCCTTTGTCATCCATCCCTGATCTGTTTGGATCCCTCCTAGTTCAGTCCATTTCTTGATTTCCTCTAGTGTAGCATGTGTCTGTATGTCAATTACATCAAGGGCGGGATCCCTAACTGTCATGCAGTGTGTCGGTGTCGGAACTATTGTCTTTGTCAAGTCAGTTGCATGAATCCTATTCTGTGCTGTTTGCTTAGCTGTTCGGTCTGCTAGGTCGTTACCCTGGGAAATGATATCGGTGACTTTTGTATGAGCCTTGCACTTCATGATAGATATCGAAGTAGGCAGATGTATTGCATCTAACAGAGCTTGAATGAGGGGACCGTGTTGAATGTTGGCACTGTGAGAAGTCAAATAACCTCTCTCTCGCCAAAGGACTCCGAAGTCGTGTACAACTCCGAATGCATAACGTGAATCTGTGTATATGTTGACTCTTTTATTTTTGGCTTGAATACAGGCTTGTGTCAGAGCGATGAGCTCTGCTGCTTGAGCTGACAATGTGTCAATACAATTTGTTTCAATAACTTCGGTGTCTGTCGTGACTGCGTAAGCGGCCACTAATTCTCCTGTACTTGTTCTCATGCATGAACCATCCACATAAAGTGTCAGGTCTGGATCCGATAATGGAACATCTGTCAAGTCTTGTCTGGGTTTCGTCGTAATAGTAATGACTTCAATGCAATCATGTGCCAATGGGTCTGTTCCACCTAATGGCAAAAGTGTGGCAGGATTTAATGTACTACAGCGTCTGATTTCTATGTGTGGCTGAAACAATGTTAGTTCGTAACCTGTCAGTCGTGCTATAGTCAAGTGCTGAGTCTGAGTTCTGTTTAAAAGAACTTCCACGGAGTGTGGAACTTGCACTGTCAATTGATGTCCTAATACTATGGAATCGCTTTGTCTGATCGCTAAAGCTGTCGCTGCGACTGATTTCAGGCAAGTAGGCAGAGCCTGAGCTACTGGATCTAATGTGCTAGAAAAGTAAGCACACGGCTTGTGTGAACCTGCTTGTTCCTGAGTGAGTACTGACAAGGCAGTACCTTCGCGTTCTGTAACAAAGAGTGTAAAAGGCTTACTGTAACATGGTGTCGCTAAAACAGGTGCTTGACATAAGGCTTTCTTTAAGTCTTCAAAAGCTTGTGTATGTGCCTGAGTCCAAGGGAGGACAGTCGAAGTCGCTGCCTCCTGGGTTGTCAACTGAATGAGTGGCTTTACTAGAAATGCATATTGGGGAATCCATTGTCTACAGTACGAAGTGAGACCTATGATGGCCCGCACCTCCTTTTGTGTCTTGGGTGGTGGCATGTTTACAATTAACTGGATGCGATCAGGTGTGAGCTGTCTTCCCCCCTTGGACAGCAAGTGCCCAAGGTACACAACTTGCTGAACACAGAATTGCAGCTTCGAAGGGGACACCTTGTGCCCCTTGTCGGCCAGAAAATGTAAAACCGTCAGTGATGCTTTTTCACATTCGGGTTCGCTTCGGGCGGTGATCAGCAGGTCATCGACATACTGAAGCAGTGCAGTGTTAACAGGCATGTGGATACTGTCAAGTTGTCTTTTCAGTGCTTGGCTATAGATGCTGGGGCTTTCTGTGAATCCTTGAGGTGCGCGTGCAAATCTGAAGCTTCGTCCATTTAAACTAAATCCGAACAAATATTGGCTTTCCGGATCGATTGGGACGCTAAAGAAGGCGTTCTTGAGGTCAATTACAGTAAAGAACGTTGCTTCTGAATCAATAGCTGTCAATAGTGAAGAGATATCTGGAACCACGGGATATTGTGGTACAATGCATTTATTCAATTCGCGCAGATCAATAATCAATCGATAAACTGGAGGTGCTTTTGGATCAGTTCGTTTAAGAACCGGAATTATAGGAGAATTACACACATTGGAGTCGGTTTCCACAACCACTCCTTGTGCAATGAGCTCGTCAATGATTTGCAGCAAAGCCACTACAGCATCTGGAGGTAACTTGTATTGTCGAATTCGTGGTAATACCACTCCTGCTTTGAGTGTGACTCGATATGGTGTAATATGCATACAACCTACATCAGTGGGGCCTTGTGCCCATAAATGTGCAGGGACATTCTGTAACCTGTGATCCATGTCTCTAAATACATAGTGACCTTTAAAGTCACGCAAAAATAGTCGTACCCCCTCCGGGGAACAACATATTACAGCTCCTAGAGCTTTTAGTGTCTTTATACCTAACAAGTTTTCTGGGCATGATTTTGTAAGCAATAGATCTGTAGTCCGTGTCAATGGACCAACTGCAAGAGGCAGAGGTTGCGATACTTCATTAACAATAGGCTGTCCTGAAAATCCAAGGGAAACATTTTGTGAGCCTGAGAGGGGTGCCCCTGGAACCTCGTCGTGACTTATAGTTGTTCTGCTTGCCCCTGTATCAATTAAAAACTTTCTGTCTTTCCCTAATACTTGACTATGTACATAAGGACCCTCTTGATCTACGGGAACCTCTATAAGGGGTAAGCCAACTTCCCTCTCTAGGCTATTTCATGTGTATCGCTGATAATCGGGATAGTCATTTTGAGCATACTGGTACATCTGTTGTGTCGTGTTCTGTGTTGCGGCAATAGGCTGTGGCTGTGGTACCGCTACGGTCTGTTGTGCAGCTTGCATAGGCTGTACATTCTGGGGAACTTGTTGTTGGATCTGATCCTGTCTAGGTGGACGTGGTCTCTCCTTGGTTTTACCCGTAGAGATATTATGTTTCAGAACTGCACAATCGTTTATATAATGACCTGGCTGTTTACAATAGTTGCATGTCCCTTTAACAGGAACTGCTGAATTATTGGACTGTGTCGCACCCTTTTTATGACTGTCAGCCGGAACTGACTGGGCGACGAGCATTTTCATTTTCGTGTCTTTCATACATCTCTGTTCGTGTTCTTGTTCTTCTCTAATTCTATTCTGGTGATACTGTAACATTTGTAACATTTGTGACGGGGTATTAGCTTGCCAAGAGCTCTCTACTTTCAATACTCTGTTCTTAACCTGAGGCAAGGAATTTTCGACTAGTTTCGTTACAAAAAGATGTGGATATGAATCACTACTTGCTTTCAGGCCGCTATTAATACCAAAACATTTTTCAAATCGGGAATAAAAATCACTAGTGTCTTCATCGGGTTTCTGTTTGCAAGCTGAGATTGCTCCCCAGTCTTCCTTTTTCGTAGTTAATAAACGTGGCAACACTTGTACTAATAATCCTGGTAATGCTTTAGTTTTGTCTCCAAGCCCTACGCCTGCAGTTCGGGCATTTTCTTCATTTTCTAATGCGGTCCAATCAATCTTTTGTTCTCCCACCTCCCACTCTTTTTCTTTGAGTTTCTCGTAAATACCGGCAGGCAATAATACTTTCAATATTTTCATAATGTCAGGATAGGTATAATCACCCATGAGTAACATGTCTTTTATTTCACGGTGAAAACCTGCTGGATCTCTGTCATGGCTGGGCACTAATTTTTTCATTTCCAATAGTTCTATTTTAGTTATAGGCGTGTACACGAACACGCGTCTAAAAGTATTATCATCATTTCTAACTGGGTGTACTTCGCGTAAGGGATTCTGTCTGTCTATGTAATACGTCTTTCTTTCCATGGAGGGAGCTGGATCATGTTCTGGACACAAAAAGGCACTATATCTGTGTCGATATTCTAGAATTACTTTAATTAGATCGGTACCTAGACCTCTCCATTTATTCATGAGTAGTTCTATCAGTATATCAGGTAGGGGACCAGGATCGGAGTGTTGGCCTTTATATAATATAAGGAGATGTTGTATCATGTATATACCAGCTAAACGCTGTTCGTCTGGTGAAAGATTCAAAAACGTATGTACTAGCGCGTCATTACTATATTTATCAGAACTGTCAGCCCATTGTACTGCTGACCTGGCTAATTCTTGTTCATCCATAGAATCGAGCACATGGTACCCCATTCGTTCTTGAAGTATTTTATCAGTAGCCTGAAACAAGTGTTCGGGGGTCCTTGGGTTTGACATGGCTGCTTGAAAACTTCTCTTACTTTCTGGATGTATCGGACGTATTGAATTATTGAAGGATCTTCCTTTTCCTACATAAGCTATCCTTTCTCTAGCTGGTAATTGTAATTGTCCTGTTGTCATTTCTAGTTGTTCCTCATCCCCTGAGGACTCGGTTTTATCTGCATCTGTTTCTCTTTCAGGCTGTTCTTTTTCACATATTTGTTCTACTTTTTTTCTGATCCTTCGGTACATACTTTCTATACTATTCTGTTTATCATGTTTTCCGTCTGCTATATTCTGGCCCCATTTGTTAAGGGCTCTCATTTCTTCCGCGTCTACACCTGGCCTATCTCTGTGTCTTATCAGGCAGTTTATAAAGAAGCGTAACAGCAGTTTCTGCGTGTCCACTTTCTGGTAGGCCATGGCCTCGCCAATACTTTCAGGACCTTGCCCTGTTTGGACAAAGCGATATATTTTGTCTAGATGTTCAATCATTCCTGGTAATATCATTAAATAGTTCGCAACTCGTCGTAGACGTACTGATGATAGCATCATTCTGTCGTCTTTACCTGGTACTGGATCATATCTACAATCTGTAAGAGGCTCTTTAAGTATGTCATAATTCGCTGTTTGCGGTGTACGTTGGTGTGCTAGATCCCTATAAGTCAATCGACGCACTGATGGCGGCGTATGAAAACTTCCTGTCGCACCTCCTGAGGTGCTAGGTCCAAAAGGATTCGTTGGGTGTAAGGTAGGATGAATAGATGCAGGGAGAAGTGAAGGAACGGGCGGAAGGTTTTGAACAGACGGAGGAGTATGTTGCTGCGGGAGTGGGGACAGATTTTCTCGGGGTCGAGCGCCATTAGCAGGCGGTGTGCGTGGCGGCGGAGGGTTAACATATTCGGGGGCTACATCATCTAAATAGGAAGAAAGGAAAATGTCCTTTGCAGTCTTGGGGTGCACTTTAGTCGGAAGCAATGGAGGTGGCAGATCTTTCGGTACCTCCAGGGTGGCCTTAGGTAAGCCCTCGGCCAGAAGAGGATACATACCATTCATAAGAGTGTTTCGTTGTCTGTCTACTTGTTCTGCTTTTACTCGGATACCTTCCTTAATTAATATATTTTCTCGGGCCTTGTCTGAATCCTCCCTACTTTTCTCTTCTTTTCTGAGCGCTTTCTCTGTGCGTCTATGCGATTCTTTATGCCATAATTCAATGGCATCTTTCTGTGACTGTCTGGCTTTCTTTTTCCATAATGCTTCTTCTACTCTCATGATGCAATCTGCATCCCATGTCCCAGCAACGGGCCATCTCTGATTCTCTGCTAAATACTTGGTGTAGTCTACCCACAATTCGAGATATAATACGGCATCTAGGCCATGTTTATGGTACATAAAGTACCCTGGAGTGTCCCTAGGTGGAATGGGAACGGCTTCCTCGAGTATCCCTTTTCTAGTTTTTATCTGTCTTAATTTTGAGAATAACGGCATCTTGAACCTTGTTACTTGATTCTTTCTCGGACTTGAACACAATTAATACAATAAACACAATAATGAAGATCGAAACAATCACTCATACCACGACATTTAAAACATATTAAAACATTTTAGAACGAACAATAATAATTAGAATAAAACTAGTTAACTGCATAATACTAGATATACTGCTAAACAGTACAGATACACTGCTGAAACAGTGCAGACCAGGTCTGTGTACCCAAACCCGTCTTGACCGGCACAAACCAATGTGCACGTCTAGATGCGTCCCCAGCAACGGTACTCACCGGGAAGCACGGAACGGAACAGAAGGCCTCGGAAGTCTGGACTGGACTAGACCAAACTGGACTGGACTCGACTCGTGACTTAGTTACTTCGGAACTTCGGAATCTGGTGGGCCTCTGTATACCTCGGATCTTGCTCTCTCAGCTAGGCTCTGGTCGGGATTCTCCGCACTCCTCACCGCCTCGTCTGGGTGTTGATCGCAGCCTCAGTCACCCCCGTTGGCCTGAGGGAGATACAGGAAATCCTGCGGGTACGCGTAGTTGTCCGTCCGGCTGTGGCAGGAGACCGGGTCTGCAACGCACCTCCGGCGCGTGGGGTGTGAGAGGTGTCCCTGTTCGGGCGCCAATTATGTGGTAAATTTTAATTACCTAGACTTAATTTATGCGGTAAAATTCAATAAGAATAACTCAGTAAAATAATAAGAGGCAGAATCCGTGGTATTTGAGGTTTAAAATGGGTTTATTCCTTACAAAGGAATTGGTTCGAACCAGGCAATCGTATTCCGTCACCACGAAGGTTCGGGAAGGGATAGAGGCAATGCTTTATTGACAGGTTGTCATATATATAGTAAATGCATTACAATGAAGACATATGCAGAAGGCGTGACAGCTTGAGAAGAGAGATAAGAATACACATACGTAATGAAAAAGCGTTACAATAGGCGTGCATGAGGGCATGTACTAGAAACGTCATTATGATGATGACACAAGTGGGTGGATCCATAAGAGAATCCTGCAAAGTCAGCAGAAATACTTGGCAGAGATGTGCGCACAGTAGCATGACGTGTGATTGACGTGTAACTGGAGGGTGAAGGGGACTTGACATTTAGCCCTACATGAGGAGACAGAAGTCTGGCATGTCAGAACAACCTAATCCCAAATCGTATCTAATATCTTGTGTTTAAGGAACTGTATTATCTGGAAGGAAAGGTCTCTCAGGCAGAGGCTATCCTATACTGACTGCTAGTGCGTGTATAAGCGTCTACGTGTCTACATGAGATGCGAGGGGGCATGGGCCTACCATGGCAACAGAAGCCATGAATTACTTGCACGGAGACAATAAGGCCGGGCCCTTTGCTCTGTAGCTGGAAGGATGTTTACCTATACTACTAGACAGGAATGTATTTCTCGAGGAGCGGAGCAGATAACTTGAAGGCTGAATACAGTCTTGGCAGGCAACAGGCCGGGCCTGGCACCGTTAGCCGCGCTCGACTATGCACTCTGGAGAAAGAAGCTGTGTCATCTCCAATAGGTGTCAAGAAGCTACAAAAGGCACGTATTGATTATGCAGAACTGTTAGAACGGTGACGGTAGTAGATTATCACATGCACACACAAAAAACTCACAACAAGGCAGATAAACTTTGTACACTACTAGCAAGGACACTCAGGGATTCCTCCTCAGCTATGCCCATACTCAATATCCGTACCCCACTACATGCTTCTGTGACTACACAACTGGAAATAAATTAGGCCTTCCGAGAATATTATGAACGCTTATACAAAGCTCCCAAGGTAGCTAACTCTCGAGCAGTACACGACTTCATCCAGGCACAACAGCTGCCTACCCTAACTGCAACAGAACAGGAGGCGCTTAGATCAAAGATCACGACAGCAGAAATTCAGGAAGCAATTAAAGATCTCCCACGCAATGACACCCCGGGATTAGATAGCCTTCACGTAGAATTTTATGTAGCATGTGTCAAACAATTGGTGCCCCAGCTGAAAAAGCTATACAAGGCGGACCTTCCCCCGACTACACTCCAAGCCCTTGTCACTTTGCTGCCAAAACCAGGCAGAGACCGCACTCACATAATGGAATACAAGATACTGAGTATGGTCCTAGTAGACCACCTTCTCCCTCTCCTCACAAAACTGATACATACAGACTAATGTGCGTTTGTACCTGGCCGGAGCACATCGTTCAACATCCATAGACTATTTCAAGTAATGTGGGCTCTCCCAGAGCACCTTCCTAATTCAAGATTCCTCCCACTAGATTTGCCCAAGCTTTCGACATCCTAAAATGGGAATATTTGATGGGAATATTTGCTGGCAACCCTCCAAAAATGTGGGATCCCAGATGAGTTTCTGAAGTGGGTGAAGCTATTATACACCTCTCCAACAGCACGAGCCCCTACAGGGGCACACATTTTAAGCCCATACATGATATAAATGGGTACACAACAGGGATGCTCATTGTCTCCCATACTATTTGTGCTTGCCTTAGAACCTTTAGCGCAAAAACTATGCAACGATGCATGGGAGTGGGGCATACCAATTGGGCAGAAGGCACATGCCTGATCCCTGTACGCCGACGATATTATACTATACATTAGAGATCTGCAATGCGGGTTCCAAACTGTCGCCCAAATCTTTACCCAGTTCCACAAGCTTTCTGACCTAGCCATACATTTTGATGAATCCCTCGCCTTCCCCTTTCAGGAAAACACCCCACCCAGAACAGTCCACTTTGTAGGAGAGGAGTTGGAGGTAGCCTCAGATACCTTCAAATATCAATGTGAATATATAGACCACAACAAGACACCCTAAAGGGGAATATATGGAAAGTGATTTCTACCCTGCGATCCCAGACAGCGTTCTGGATATCATTCCCGTTGTCAGTAGCAGGACACCTGGCTATAGTGCACTATCTTCATAATGGGCACAAATAGCACACTCACTACGTGAGGTGGTGGGTGGGCACTCATGGACTATGGCAGGGAGCTGGCTACTAGGAATTTACCCACGCCCTAAGGGGTACAAAGTGCAGGCGAGGTTTGCATATCTAGAGCTCAGATTAGAGAAACGTCTCACCACTCTTCGATGGAAATTAGCAAGTCTGCCAACCTTGAGTGCTTGGAGGGAGGAGCTAGAACACTGGGGCTTGGCAGAAAGTGGGGCGATACGAAAAGAATAAAATTGAGGGTTACGCAAAGTACCTATTGCCATGTCCTGGGATGCATTACTGCAATCCTTCAAAGCTCTGCACAAGGATGAACCCCACAAGCGTGCAGACGCTCCACAATATGGCAACGCCTGTAAATCAGCCACATCCAATGACACTCATATAGTGGAGAGGAGTAACCAAGATGGGGAAGGTAAAGATGAAGGCAAGGCTCGTATAATTTACCTGACCACCTCACAACATTCCAATATCACAAAGTGGATGCTTACATAATGTGTGTACTCGACAGCACAGACAGGCGAGGGCGCGCCTGCGGTCCCTTACACAACTGGTTAGTAGAGAAGTTGATCCATTAATTACTTCCAAATGGGAGGGGGTTGTTTGGTTGATGAGGGTATACAATAACAGAGAGCTATAACATCAGATGTGGGTCCTTCAGCCATGTTCAAAGATAGTCCTTGAGCAGTTCTTCCCACCAATTGCAGAAATGGTGCCTGTAATAAGTTCCTGAATGCACATTACCTTTAGCATAATTTGCAGAATAACACTGTATGATCTACTGTGCTTATAAAACCGAACATGAATGTACTATGACTGCTTGTATATGCTCAAAACTGTATTTACAATAAACACAATGAAATCTGTTTTTTAAAAAAAGCATTAGGAGCACTAGATATCCCTCTCCAATCCCTCAGTTCCACATGGAGGCAGCCTTGGAACAGTAATGTGAAGATACAAAATACTGTTTCAACACGAGTATTGAGTTGTAACTTGGTTGGTATTTATGCTACTTGAGTAATACAGGCCTCCCAATAAACTATTTCTCAATATCTGCATTTATGTGAAAACATTTGAGTAGAGGATGTGGCATAACAGCAAGAGTTAACGGCTTTGGATCTGGGAACCAGCTTAGAGTCTCAGAGTCAGTTCAACATGCTCTGATGGAACTGGTGCACACATAAAGCGTTCCAGTTCCTTCAAGAAGAGTTTGCGCTATATAAAACTGCAAAAAGAAGTGACCCTTCCTTCATAGTTACACTTCCGTCTCCCACCGCTCACTGGCTGTACTTCGCAAGGTCAATCAAATCAAAATCAGCTTTATTCGACTAATACAAAATAGTCATAAAAGCACATTAAAATACAAACATCAACTGATTTCCGTATACATAAAAATTCATCGAGATTAATACATATAAAATTAATCATATCATGATTGAATTTCTGCATCTTAAAACATTCTTTAAAAATGATAAGACTAGAACAACCATATGAGTTTCCAATAATGATTGTAACATCAAGTAGGCCGCATGGCAAAATCCACCGCTTCCTATGCAGGGAGTAAAATTTACAAAAAAAGACGTGTATGGTCGATTGAGCTGCTCAGATAATCACAAGGGCAGTTGCACAACACTCTTGCCCAATCATTTTGGACCGGAAAAGTTGCTAATCTATGGAAATTTCCTAATCTCAAGGGTGTCTGTAGAAATCTATCATGTTCCCCTATTGTCAATCCTAAGTATGGCTGAATTCTAGCAGTGGACACAATAAGCTGATAAGCTGGTGGGATTGTACAGTTATTTTCTTCATTTCAACATTTCTTCTTTTATCTTCCGGGTAATTCAAACAACTGACTTTAAGATCTTTCTTCTGTACATCACAATGGCTTGTTGGATCCAAAAAATATTCTGGGTGACCAAGGTTGCACACAAAATATTTAATATACGAGAGCCATTTAATGTGAGCAGCCCCCTCAAGACTACCACAGTCCCTTAATATCTGTCTGTTCAGCCCCAACTGTTCTGATGTCCAGGTCTTCGTAAGGTAAGTCTGTTTCATGCTGCCTACCCACACGCAACCGTCAAGGGTATGATGCAGCTCCAGAAGCTTCCAGATGAGCTCGTCCTCTGCCTGTGATGTATTAGACCACAAATTTAAACTTAAGGTTGCTGTTCAAAATTGTGCTTCTGATTATTAGGGGACTGCGCCCTGATCAAACACGAACCACAATCCTAGTCAGGATAAGTCACAACAAACTCTAAATTATCCTGTGCTCACTCTCTAGTAGCTTGGCACAGAGCAGTCAGACTTAAGTTAAGTGTAAAGTATTTCTGCAAAACTTCATACAACAACACAGTGAAAACACCACAAAAAAACTCCACACAGGTTAGAAACATGGATTATGATGTTATAAATAAAACAAGACCAAAACGACATAAGTCGAGATATGAAATTTTAAAGACTAAGGGCCATATGTAGCTAACATACAATTTACCGATTCATAAATACCGAACTTTACCGAATCGGTAATTATGAATCGGTAAATAGTATGTAGGTAAACAATCGGTAAAAATTACCGATTCGGTAAAATTCGGTAAATGAATACCGAATCCAAAATACCGGCTGGAATCATGAATCGGTAAATACCGAATCGAAGTTTACCGAATCGGTAACTCAAATATACATCACTTGATGAATCAGCCAATCCTGTGCAAGGCCAACCCCACCCAACCAGGAAGTGGCCACACCCAGGCAGGTGCACACAATCAACAGACTCTGGAGAGGCTGGGAGTGCAGAGCAGAGCAAGGGAGCCAGTGCCTGATTGTGAACCTCAAACTGACAATGTCCAGCCAGGAGACAGAGAGAGATGGAGGGGAAAGGAGGAGGAAACAAAAATTTAGCCCAAAGGAACTTCAGGTACTAGTGGAGGAGGTGGTCAAGCAGCACCAGAAGCTGTTTGGAAAGCAGTCCCTGCAAGTGCCTGAGTCGGAGAAGAGGAAAATCTGGCTGGGAATCCAGGCGCAGGTGAATGCAATCGGAGTGACCCCCAGGGACATAGACGTGCTGAAAAAGCGGTGGTACGACCTACGTATCATCACGAAGAGGAAGATGGGGGAACTGCAGAAGGAGGCCAGCCGGACAGGAGGGGGAAGGAACAGGGCACCTGCCCTTACAGAACTGGAGGAGCTGGTGGAGTCCACAATAGAGCCCGAGAGTGTTGTGGGGATTGGGGATGCCGACAGCTATGCCAGAGCCGCCACCAAACAAGGTAAGACGCATGCACAGCAATGTGGCCCCCCCTACCCCTATCCCAAATCCCCAATTGGGCAATGAGCATCCCACTCCAGTCCATGTGTTAGTGCATACTAGCAATGCATTATGGGAGATGTAGTCCGGGAAACCCCAATCATGAACTGAATAGCACAGAACAACAAGGCATGTTACACACATTAGCGAAAAGCAGGCAGAGGACAATGTGAGAGTGTTTCAGAATTGTATTGTGATGCTAGCAATGCAGGGCTTCAGGTACACTGAGCTGATGTTGCATTTCTGTCCACAGACGATACATTGCGCAGGACTGCACATGAGACTGGAGAGAGGGCACACCGGAAAGACAGCTCAGGGAAGGCCACCACCAGTTCTGGCCAGAGATCAGCACCACATGCAGCCTCACCACCACAGCCAGCATCACCACCACAGCCAGCATCACCACCACAGCCAGCATCGCCACTCATGCTGGAGTCACCGGCATCATCACCACCTGCATTGCTCAGGTCGAGGAGGCGTGCTGCTTCCAGGTTGCAAGTGTCGGAGTCCTCATCCGAAGACTGCAGGGGGCCGGAACCATCCACTGTGCCCCTGGATGGCAGCCATGCCAGTGTGCACTCCGCCTCTGAGGAGGCACACACAGGTGCCAGACGTCGCCGCAGGGCTCGGGTGCAGAGTCCACCACCACAGGGTGAGAGCCATGGAGTGTTCTTGGGGCTGGAGGCCACCATGGTAAAGATACAGCGCCTACAGGCAAGGGCAATGATGTCAGTGCAGCGGCAAATGCGGGGACTCCAAGATACATTTGTAAATATGGACAGGGGCATCAGCGCTATGGCTGAGGGAATGAGTGAGATGGCTGCGGGCATGCGGGACATGTCCCAGTCCGTCATGCTGCTGTGCAGTAAGTTTGATGCAGACAGAGCTGCACGGCGCCGGGAACGGCAGAGAAGAGACAATCATACACGGGCAGTCAACCGGCTGGCAACTGCCACTTCGCTGCTCTGCAGGCGCCCTGTGGCAATGTAGGAGGGCCTGACGCACTGCAGCAATGACGTCTCAAGGGAAATGGTGAGGGTCACCAGTGCACTGGAAGTGCTACTGACAAGCCAGTCGGCCACAACTGGTGCTGGGGATGCTGTGGACAGCGTAGAAACCACCAGCAGGAGCAGCAATACCCCCCCCTGTCCCAGATACACGGAGGAGCAGCAGGCGGCATGGGGCTGCCACTAGTGAGGATGCACAATCAATGGCATCCCGCACTGTAGTGCGTGGGCGCAGACACTAATGCTGCCCAGTATAGCATGAGACATTTGGGTGAAGTAACCCTTGATTTGCAACTGGTTATTGCACAATATTGAGAGCACAGGTTTTTCTTTGTGTTGTGGCGTAGTGCCGCATAATTAAACTACGTCATGCCATCCAACTACTGGCTGTGTCCCCTTATTACTCAGAGATAGTTGCATGTGATCTCTGCCCGTCTCTCTCTCCCATCTGTTGCTGTTGCCACTCCAGCTGCGTTGGCCTCTGGCTGTGCAGACTCATCATCATTGTCCTCATAATCAGTTAGCTCCACCTCTGTACCTCTCTTCGTGGCAAGGTTGTGCAGCATTGCACAAGTGGCAATGATTTTGCAGCAGATGATGGGTGAGTACTCGCGTGCGCCTCCGCTTTTGTGGAGGCAGCGGAACCTGCTTTTCAATAGTCCAAATGTGCGCTCCACCACATTGCGTGTTGATTTGTGTGCCACATTATATCGTCTCTCACTCAGGGTTGATGGGTGTAGGTAGGGAGTGAGGATGAATGACCGCACGGCATATGCACTGTCGCCTAGGTGAGTAAGGGAGAACCATCAGTCACATGCCTCAATACACAATCATTTGCACTAAGTATTAGGGAGCGTCACAGTGATTTACCTAGCAGGTATCCTTCTCCAAATTCTCCGGCAACCAGGCGTGTGTAGATCCCACTGTTCTGGAAGATGAAGGAGTCGTGGGTGCTCCCAGGAAACTTTGCTACGATATCAGTGATAATGTTCCCTGCATCGCAGATTACCTGCACATTTATGGAGTGGGTGGACTTTCTGTTCCTGTATATGTGCTCAGTGGCTGCTGGTGGGCAGATTGGAATGTGTGTGCCATCAATACAGCCTATGACATGCGGGAACTGTGCCATCTGGTAAAAGTCTGTCTTGGTTTTCTGCAGTTCAGCCTGTGTGTTTGGGAAGCTGATGTAGCGTTGCATTCTCTGCATCATGGCATCCAGGAACTTCCTGAAGAAACGGGACAGGCAACTCTGGGATACACCGCCTACCGCAGCTATCACCCCCTGGTAACTGCCAGATGCAAGTAGATGTAGGCTACAGAGTACCTGCACATGTGGTGGTATGGCATGCGCCCTTCTTGTTGGCTGGTCCAGGAGTGGGCGCAGGTCCCTTATCAGGTCCATGATGGTTTGTGGGTGTAGCCTGTACCGTTCATGTATCTCAGCCTCAGTCTGTTGAAAGAGTGTGATGCGCTGTCTGTAAATGCGTTCCTCCCGTCTCCAAATCCTCAGACCTGCTGCCTGTAGACGTAGGCGCCTTGCAATCACATACAGAGCGGCCATGGTGTCCACGCTGTTGCATTTTGGGATTGCTGATATGCACTGTTGCTGATTACCACCTGCTTTCAATCTGTGTTAATTACCGACTCTTAAATACCGAATGTCATGGATTTCATAAATACCGAATTTACCTACATCTCTTTTCTCGTTTTACCACTTCATATTTACGAATTGGAAAATATGTATTCAGTAAATATGAATCGGTAATTTAGAATTCGGTAAATATGAATCGGTGTTTACCGATTCTTATTTACCGAAACCTTCTTTTTGGCCTCCTACATCTCAATTGACTAAATACCGGTCGGTAGCGGGATATTTACCGAATTTCGGCCGTTACCGACCGGTATTTAGCTACCTACATATGGCCCTAAATGTTAAAATAGCGCTTAGAAGCAAAAAGCACTCAAATAGGATTTCTGGTCTTGCTAGATCAGGGCAAAGTCAAAAGTTCAGGCCGACCGCAATGGACCGTTGGCTGGAGACAATGACCCACATGGGCCCGCTGAACCAAAGTAACTTGATCCAAGATGCATCGTCGTTGATGAGGATGCGTGGTGCAGCCGAGGCGATGCGTCTGTGTCGAGCCCCCTGAAAAGTGGAGAAGCAGAAGACTGTGGGGGGGTTGTGCCACAGAGCTAGGCTGCATAGATTGATAGAGGGCTGCTCGGATTCCTTTGGTTTGCAGCCTCAGCCATGCAGATTTCTTGAGATCCCCACTGAACAGGTGCTGGGTGGCATTTACCCTGTGGAGGAAGAGAGGCAAAAGCACACAGACTTGCTTGTTGCCCTGGTCTGTGGTGCAGGCCTCTGGTGTGCCCCATCTGCCGATTGACGATGGTCAGGGACAGGGTGCTACATGGGGCCCAACAAACAAAGATCAAACAGTTCACTGCCACTGGACCAGGGCCTCACTCACTGCTACATGAGGCTGGAGGGGGCCGGCAGGTGCCCTATCCTGTGGGGGCCCACATCCTGGCAGTAATCGAGGACTCCAGTGCAAAGGTACAGACACATATTGAATGGTGTTCCTTGGTGTAAAACTGCTTAAGACAGACATACGTAAAGTTGCGCAAACTCCTCGGCGACAGAGCAACAGGTCAAACAATTGCAGGAGGAACTGCTGTTCCTAAAAGCCATGGTGGCCACCCTCATGGCACGGACTGAAAGGCTAGAAAGGCACACTGAAGATGCGGATGGTAGATCCAGGATATGTAATCTACACTTTATGAGGTTTCACAAAAATGTGGAAGACACTATACCTGAACGATTCCTGAAGGGATGCCTGAGAGAAAAATCCTGGAGGCTGCCATCCTCCAGACTGATCGATGGCAAGGGAACCCAGCATTTGACAACCATGTCATTCAAATATTTCCAGACTACAGACAGAGAGTCGAGCGACACAGACAAACATTTGGGGGGTCAAGCAGAAATTGAAAGCTATGGTACATGGGACTAGCTGGAGGTCCACAGAGAGGGTGGCACTCCCGGCCCAGGATGGTCCCAACCTGGTTACATAGAGGATGCCCGAACTGGACAGCTGGATGAAAAAGAGACAGACACAAGAGAAAGTCAACGTTGGGTATCCGGATGGTGGTATACCAAGATGAAACACTGGATGTGGAAAGCCAGAGACTGGTAGGAGAGAAAGCTACGGCCCTGGTGGAGGTGGTCACCTATGGTATATCAGCTAACGGTGGCTAAGAAGTTGTGGAAAACATGCCGGACATTGAGGCACAGCAACCTTCAAGCTATTGGACAAAAGACATTGGGGCATTTGTACAAGGACTTAACACCGCCGTAGCATCAATTTTTTGACTTTACGGCGGCTTTCATTTTTAATCGTCTTATTCACAAAGTTTCACTAACTGCAGTTAGGGGCACTTTTCCGGTGAAAACATGAATTTTTAAGATGGCCACTTCTGTTGGCGGGAGTTAACAAAATGAGATACAACATGGGCGTTCCCATGCAAAAACTGCTGCTAACCCTACTTCACAATATTTACAATGAATTTACTATCCAGCGATATTTTTTAAAAACTGCTGCTAAGGCCAGTTAGTGGCTTTTAAGACCAGAAACAGCTGGCCTCAAAAATGGTGCAAACACACCTGTACATAAGGGAGAGTAACCCAGACCCTCATTTGCTTACCTAATGATACCATGGAGGTACTAATATTGCAGCTTGGAGCTCCAAGAAGACCACAACCACCACTGCCATGAGCACCACCACAGAGGCAGCGCCAAAGAAGAGAGCGGGTCTACCGCAAATGCATCACCCTGATACACCTCTGACCAGAGGATGTGATAGCCCACTTCAGGCTGAAAAGGATTTCCATCCTACGCATACTTACCCAGATAGTGCCAAGACTGCAGGCACCATCACAGCACTGCACGAACATCCCTCCGCAGACAAAACTACTTACAGTGCTGCAGATGTTGGCCAATGGTACCTTCCAACCAGCCACTGCCAGAGTGGGTTGAGTCTCACAGTCCGCCTTCTCAAGGTTCCTCCCAACTGTCTTGGATGCCATCATCAGCCTGACCCAGCAGCACCTATGCTTCCCCAACACAGCTCAAGAACAACTTGACAATAAGCAAGTCTTCTATGACATAGCTGGGTTTCTGCATGTGGTGGGGGGCAATTGACTGCACCCATGTTCTACTTGTGCCTCCTGCGGAAACGGCACATATATACAGGAACAGGAAGTACACACAGTCAATGAATGTACAGGCAATTGTGGACCACCTGGGCGTGTTCATCAGTGTTGTTGCAAAGTTTCCTGGGAGTGTGCATGACTCATGCATCTTTTGCCAATTGATGATGAACCAGTGCTTTGAGAATGGCATATATGGAAATGGACTGCTTGTTGGTAAGTACACAATTAGCACACCACACACCTCAAGTAAATAAACATAAAGCTCAACTATATGAGAATGCATATGTAGCCAATGTAATACGACATGCCTTGGAACAGGTCCAAACAATATACACAAACACCCAATGTTAAACAGACCAACAAGGGTCTAGCCTGGAAAATCTCACACAAACCACTATGGCACTCTTCGAACATAGATTTTGCTGAACTCATCAGACAAATATTTAAATCAACCAATGCAGCACATAACACAGAAAATATGCTTCTGCTCTGCTACATACATATAGAAATAAACACATCTGGTATATTTACAACAAGATGAAAGATTCCGAGCTCTCACATGTGATGGTACACAATTAGCTGACATGCATAAACATAGTCAGCCATTCACCATGGATTAGGTGTTCCTGCTTCGTGTGTTTGCAAGTAGTGTTGCATGAGAGGATCATCAACTGCACAAAAATATTCACCAAAGTTTATTAAACATCACTCTGTGTCGTGAATGGAGCATACATAGGAAGAGCATACAAACAATCCAAATCACAATTTCACTATATGTTGTGCAGGTATATGTATAGCAATCTGATAAACAGAATAAGAAATTACAATGTGTCTCAGTAAGTTAATTGTGCCAGTCAGCAGTGCCATGGTTACTTAAACACTGAACCACCTTGGGGCAAGCTGAATGTAAAGACCCCACAATGACTTTAACATTTAACAGACAAGGATTTTCACTCCCAGCTACCCACATCACAATCACTCTCAATGAGGTATCTTGATGACGTTAAAACATAGTACTCATCAAAAAGTTAAGATGGATGTGTCAGCAGGCAAATGGTGCACCCTATAAAATATGTGCATAGGAGAAGTTCAGTTTGTGCAATGGGCCTGTCAAGAAACTCAAATCTCTTTTCTAGTGAAACATACATTCTGACAGTCACAACATGGAGGTAATACACAGGAACCAGACAATGACAACATGGGGATGTGTAGGCTGTCAAGTATAGGAACGTTATTTTCAGTGATGCTGGTTAATTGTCTGAAGATAAACATGACAAACCATAACGCACAAAGTTGCAAAATGCACACACGCCAGAAAGACCACTCTGCAATTACAGCTTGCACAAATACTAATGGACACATCTCTCCATTATCTGTTTCAGGTGATCAAGGATATGTACTTTTGCCATGGCTGATGATGCCCATCAAAGTGACACACACACGGGCACAGAGAGACTACAACGCTGTATTGGGACGCACAAGGGCCAGCTATTTGGAGCCCTCAAATCCAGGTTTCGGTGCCTAGATATTGGGCGCAGACTCCTGTACCGTCCAGAACTTGATTGCAAGATCATAATGGCATGTTGCATTCTGCACAATATTTATGTACACAAAAACACAACACTGTCAGATAGATAGACATTTGCGCGTGTTAGCGCTCAGACTTTTAATAATTACCTGTTTTGCCTATTTGTGTTTATTTTTATGTTCTTAGCCCCTGGTTTTATTGCAGGCCCCCCACACGCACTATAAATCGGAGACTCACCGCATTTTGCGGGGCCTCGTCCCCAGAGATCGTTTTGGCGGCCATCTTGGGTGAGTGGTACACCTGACGGCACCTATTCGTATTACGGTCCTGACGTCACTCGGACGCTCGACCTCGACCTCTACTTAAGGGGAATTAATCAGGTGTTCGGTCTCCTACAGACCTTATTTTAACAGTATTTGGTGAACTACCTAGTGCGCGCTACTTGCACTGTTTTGTGCATCAGATAGATAGACATTTGCGCGCGTTAGCGCTCTGACTTTTAATAATTACCTGTTTTGCCTATTTGTGTTTATTTTTATGTTCTTAGCCCCTGGTTTTATTGCAGGCCCCCCACACGCACTATAAATCGGAGACTCACCGCATTTTGCGGGCCCTCGTCCCCAGAGATCGTTTTGGCGGCCATCTTGGGTGAGTGGTACACCTGACGGCGCCTATTCGTATTACGGTCCTGACGTCACTCGGACGCTCGACCTCTATTTAAGGGTTATTCCCCGCGCAGCGGATACGCGCAGTGGTTCGCCGTACTTCCGCCGGAGTTTCCGCCTGAGTTTAGCCCGTCTGCGCCCGTCAGCGTCCCGGAGGCGTTCGGCGTGGCAGGTAATTCTGGCCATTATGTTTGTCTACTCTGCTCAGGACCTTTACTCTTTGCGCGACGGGGACGCGTCCTGTCGCTTAGTCTTTCCTGGCCGATATAGGGGTAAACATAAGTGCCCTGGCTGTAAATGGCATCCTATTCGCAATCTCCCTTCCCCCCGCTCTACTAAGGATTGTAGCATTAAACATCTTTGTCTACTCCTTAATACGAGGTCGTTGCACCGACACACTCAAGAGATTTATGATCTCCTTTCGACGACCAGTCCTACCTGTCTGATGCTCACTGAGACATGGCTCAATGAATCCTCCCACCCGGACATCGCGGTAGCCATTCCCTCTGATTATATCATCCATCGACAAGATAGAGACAAGGGTAGGGGGGGAGGAGTTGCCCTGGCGGTGAAAAAATCTCTTCCGTGTATGGTCACGCGCACAAATACCATCGTAGGTGCTGACTCTCTTGCCTTTACCATCTCTTTATCGCCTCAGCAAGCGCTGAAGGGCCTTGTTGTTTACAGACCTCCGGGCCCGGTGGGATCCTTTTTTGATGATCTCCAGCAGGTTATGTCGGTCCTTGTTCTAAGATCGGAGCGCTGTATATTGGCGGGTGATTTTAACTTCCATATGGATGATCACCATGACCAGGATGCTATCAAGCTGCTGGACATTACATCTACTCTGGGCCTTTCCCCCTATATCTTTGGCCCGACTCATGATAAAGGCCATACACTTGACCAGGTTTTTTCCACCTCACCTATTATGGCTGTAACACTTCTGCCAGTTTTATGGTCTGATCATTGTCTTGTTCAGTTCGAAATACCATCTATTACGACCTCTACGGCCAGTGCTACGAGACAGCAGGGTAGCAGCTATAGGGCACTCCATCGGGTGACTCCGGATCTGCTAGCGCAGGCTCAGGTGAATCATCCCATGCCACATACGGGTGACCTGGAGAAAGACCTGGAGAGCCTGCAATCCTGGCTTCTTGCTAGATTAAATGAGCTCGCCCCGTTACAGACACCCAGGTCTGCCGCCCAACGGGTCTCGGCCCCTTGGTTTACGGAGGAATTGGCCTATCATCGTAGGCAATGCAAAGTCGCTGAGCGGGCTTGGAGAGCCCAGTATGAACCGGAGGCTAAACAACTTTATAAAACCATGATGAAATCATATCATGATTTAATACTTCAGGGCAAGAAACGCTATTTTGCCAAAAGGATTGAAGATGCGGCAAACTCCTGTAAGGAGATTTTTTCAATTGTACAAGAATTTACTAGCCCGCGGTCAATCTCAGCGCAGGACGCTCCGGTGGAGACCTGGGCCAACACCATTGCTAATTTTTTTACCGCCAAAATCAGGCAAATTCAGGATTCCTTTCCTCCGAGACCTATAGTTGACCCGTCAACTCTGCCGACTGAGACAACTCCTTTGTCGTCTCCTGGTCCAGCTCTGCTACACTTCCCGCCCCTTTCGGCTGCCGCATCCTTAGCTCTGATGAGGAACCTCAAATCGGGCTCACCGCTAGATCCCTGTCCAGCTAAATTTCTAGCGAGAATGGCAGATACCGTTAACCCCATGGCTAATCCCATTCTTAATCTTTCCCTGAGTCAGGGATTTCTGCCCCAGTCCTGGAAACAGGCCATGGTCCTCCCTCTTATTAAAAAGCCGAATCTTGATCCAGAAGTGCCCTCCAACTATAGGCCAATCTCGCTCCTCCCAGCACTTACCAAGATCCTGGAGAAACACGTTCATAGCGTGCTCTCTAACTTCCTGGAGTCAAACGAGTTACTTCATGAATCCCAATCGGGCTTCCACTCCAACCTGAGCACCGAGACGGTGCTCCTGGAAGTTTCTGAGATCGTGAAGGAGGTGCTGTATACCGGAGGCAGGGTGATGTTAGTTATGCTAGACCTGTCGGTGGCGTTTGACACCGTCCCCCATGAGGATCTCCTCACTAGACTACATGACATCGGTCTGGGGGGGACGGTGCTCAACTGGTTTCGCTCCTTTCTAGCCAACCGCCGGCAGACGGTCTGGGTCCCACCTGGATCTGCCGAAATGCCGCCATTGGGAGTCGGAGTGCCTAAGGGCTCTGTATTGAGCCCCACTCTATTTAACATCCTTATGACCCCTCTGGCGACATTGGCGGTATCATATGGGGCCCGGATCGTCTCTTATGCTGACGACACCCAGCTTCTGTTCACCTGCCGTAAGAGCGAAGAGTTCGATGGAGAAAAGATCCGTGAGTGCCTTGGGGCTGTTTTTAATTGGTTCCAACTTTGCAGCCTCAAGTGCAACTCGGACAAATCCGAAATACTATTCTTCGGATGCCCATCAGAACCAGATTGGCATGGATGGTGGCCTGCTGACATGTTCCCTCCAAGTCAGTCATCTAAGTGGGCTAAGAACCTGGGAGTAAAAATTGACAATGAGCTTTCGCTAAAATCCCAGGTTTCTACTCTGACGGGAACATGTTTCGGGATCCTCAGAATGTTGCGTAAGTTCCTTCCCCTTCTATCTGAGGAACATCGGAGGATAACTGTCCAGGCACTTATAGGATCCAGATTGGACTACGCAAATGTGCTATATCTGGGTCTGCCAGAATATCTCCTTCAGCGTTTGCAGGTGACCCAGAACGCTGCTGCTCGAGCGATCTTTGGTCTGCATCGTCGCACTAGTGCCTCTAATCTTCTTCTATCCCTCCATTGGCTTCCTGTACGGAAGAGGATACTGTTCAAGGCCATGACCCTAGCCCATAAGGCCCTGCATGGTAATGGCGCAAAATATCTCCAGAAGAGGCTGGAATTCTACCGACCTACACGATCCCTTAGGTCGGAAACATTAGCTCTGGCTCGGGTACCACGTATCAAAAGGGCTCGCCTTGGCGGCCGGTCCTTTAGATTCCTTGCCCCCCAGCTATGGAATTCTCTACCGGTGTCCTTGCGGACTACGTCGAACTTGCTTGCCTTCAGGAAGGACTTGAAAACTTGGCTATTCTCTGGTTAGTCCGCTTCCTCTTTTAGGCTCCTGTCTTTTATTGTTATGTTTTTCCAGTTCTCTCTTTAGGTCTGGAGTACAAAGCGCCGGGACACTCCTTTGGAGTAGCCGTTGCGCTATATAAGTCCCATGTTAACATAACATAACATAACATAACATAACATAACATTGGATGATGACCAGGAGGAGAAAGACAATCCAGAGGATGGCCAGGAGGAAGAGGTGGATGCTAGACACACCACAGCATGTGCTGTTGGAACAGCAGGGAGGGATCAAATAATCAGAATGTTTTTTACATAATCACTCTAAACAAAGATGCCAACACATGATTTTATCCTGAAAAAACGAATGTTACTTTCTGAAATAAAATATCACTACACAAAAGTCCTGTATGCTTGGTTCATATCTTCAGAAGTTCATATATATGTTAAGTGAAAGTTAAATAAGAAATTATCCACACAGCTCTTGTATATAGCAGTGGACAGAGCATCCATCAAACGAAGATTGGGAATGGAACAACGGACTGGGCACATGACCACACTAATGTGTATTGTTCATCAGTGAACAGAGGACAGACATACACTTGAGTGAAGTGCTACAGGAAAATCAATAAGTACAGCCACATTTTCCCAGCAACATACTAACAATTACATCATGAATGGACAATGTATTGTGGGAGACGGCACAGACAAGAAATAGTAGTACCATGACATTGTCAAAAATGTCTGGGAATGGTCACTACAACTTTACTAATGTCAATTGCATAATGTGTGTAATTTAGTTATTTATCATGACTACACAAATATACATACACTTGCAGTCACAGATAAACGCATAGATAAACATGCAACTTAAAAAATGTTGCAATGTCACATTTCGTTGTATCTGTCAAAAAATGTCCAACATACTCTGTAGAATACAATGTTGTGGAAGATGACCAGAAAACAGATCTGGAATGTGTTGCAGCCCTGTGTGGGCAACCTGTAGCTCAACTCCACTTGTGTATGCTACACCAAAACCTAGCTACAGACATAACCAAGGGCAATCCACCATACACACGAGAATCATAACATGTGATGATGAAAAACAGACACACATGGTTGTCTGCTGTATGACAACTTAAGAAAGGAAATTACACGTGAGGCATATCCCATGTAAGACATGGTTGTACAAGCAGTGTGAACATGTTTTGGTGAACATTGTTGTGCCTCATCTGCTCCCTATAAAACCATCTCACAACCATGAACAATAACACAAGGCCTCTAAACTTGACTCACTTACATATTCAGTGACTCACCAAGCTCAATCCTTGGTCAACCGTGAGTACGCAAGCATGGGTACAGCTGGGCACTCTGAGTATACCAGTGAAACCACAGGTGCCAGATATGCAAATAGGCACTCCAAGTTACACAGTCACAGGTACCCTGACATACAAGGTCTCAAATGGTCCTGTGTCTCACCTTCATCAGCTAATGCTCTGCACAAAAAAATCATGCATGATGATGGGAAAAGAGGCATGACAAAATAGGATGTCTACCCTGTCAACCCATTGTTGTCTTGGTGCATGCCATGCGAAACAGTGTACCCTATGTACATGATCAGGTGCACCCAGACTGTTCACCCCTACACGGTGCACCATTTCTGCATCTCTGGTTTATATCTGGCATGCCAGAGTTTGTCAGCAGCTAAGTGTTGTTGATGCTGCATCAATGTCCACTGCACACAGGCCTGTGGAAGACGCAAGCCTAGCCATGAAAGACAATTTGCATAAACACTGTTGATTCAATACATTATGGACTGTATGTGCTTAATGGGATTGTACATCATACTGTTGTGAGCAGTGCACTATGCAAAGTGCTACTTTGGTGTGGCCAGCTAACAATGTCCTGTCCACCTTGGACTCTTGCTCTACAACCTGATGGCTTTGTGTGCTTTGTTGAATTCTACATAATTTGCACCAGGTGGACACAGTCAGCATTCTGGTGCATAGACTTATGACAACTACATCAGCGGTGCTTCCACTAGCTCACGCCGCCTACAGAGGTTGAAACATGATGTACTGCATACTCACATATAAAATGGTTGGTGTGTCACCTTTCCAACCATCATATTGTCATCCACCTAGCTTCAAGGTGTGTATTGCTGTAACACTAGACTGCGGGGAAATTGTGCTGGACACAAAATGTTCAGTGTGACATGTAGAAATGTATTGCACATATGGTGCAGAAATGAATATTAAAAAGCCAAATCTACACATTTTGCCAACATCATCAGATTATGTAAATCATCATTGTGTCGCACTACCACAATGATGCATGCACATGACTGACCTTGCAGCTGTGAGTATTAATTGTGTACATCTGCAAATCTAGGTTGAAGAATAACCAAGTACAAATCTATGGTCAAAGCCTTCACATTGTTTACAGCATCCAAAATATGCTTTACAAGTACTTAATGCCTGAAGTACATTTACATGTGTGTTGCAAGCCTGTCAAACAGTTGCAGCCAGGAATGTGTAATTTGACAGTCACTTATGTTGTCACACATACAAACGATGCCAAACATAATGACTACAATGGAATGCGTTTACAGCCTTGAATGAGATGACTGTCAATGAGGATCAATTCTGTGGTGCACCAGGCGTCAGTTAGAGGTACCAATACAAAGAGTCAGTAACATACACAATACGAAAGCAGTTTTACATGATGAAATAGTCAATGCTGCAGGATCCAGAGTAACACCTCCTTTGGAAGCATTGGCATCACTGTGATGGATATTTATGTCCCAAGCTTGGATTACTGACAATAGTCATAGTCTTTCCTCTGATGTGTTATATCTTTGACATGTTGTTGCATATTACATGGACACCATTTACTCATCAATGTTACAAGTTACAACATTTTTGTAGCAAGATGCCTTAGCCTGAGTCACAATGCTGTATTAAGCTGGCTGCCTAAGAATGAAGCCCAATAGTGCTAAATACCAGCTTTTCTCATCATATCTTGTGGACTAATGATGGGAAATGTATACATGCACAACCAACCTTTTTGATGTCTGGTTCCTATCTCCAAGGCCAGCTTGAATATGTTTGAGTGCATAATGTGTTCTACCCCAGCAACATTATAAATGAATATGCACTGTGGTGAGATTGGTTAAATTAGTTCCCATTCCTGTTGTTCCAATGTGTGCTGCATTGTGCGGTACCCATGAAACAGCAAGACACCATTGGTTGTTCTTGTGCAGGAAGGTGCGCCTAACATCACATAACCAATCTGTGTTGAAAATGTCATCAAATGACTTAAATATGTGTGGCATTATGCAGCACACATAGAAGTGACAGGACATCATGTAAATAATGGTTCTGTGCAGGAAGGGGCACCGCCTGGCACATTATCAACTTCCACATCAACGCAGACACACTTACACCAAGTTCAAGTGGGCCTGCGTATCTGTAAGTAGTTAAAAATGTTCCTGCAGAGCAGGGGCACACACAGGTCTGCACCATACTATTGTAGCTATGGTACAAACCTGCATTCCTGAGGTTGTAGGGCATAGCGTTCAGCCAAGGAGACAAAAGGCACGCTCAACAACCACCTTGCAAATATGACCCTATGTATTTCTTTGGCATAACATTGCGTGCCTTTACAATGGTCCCATCAATCTGTCTCCTTTGTCGTGTAGCTCCTATATAACCCATACAGGACCTGCACATTTTGATAACATAAACTGTGGTTTGGTGGCAGACTGGCTCTGAGCACCCCACTGAGAATGTTAGCCTTATTGTTTTAGCTAGCTCACAGTGCTTCTAGAATCTCCTCTTATCGGGAGAGAATAGTTTCTGGCAACCTCAGAACATTACAACCCTGATCCCACAGGATCGTGGACACAATGTACTACTTTTCGCTCAGTCACTTGTGCTCACTGATTCGGTCTCAGAAAGTTGGGCGTGTTACAATACGAATTTATTGCATAGTTGTTCTTACTAGTGTAAAGTAGATGTGCTGCAACAACCATTAGACAGTAGCAGATATAGATGATTAGCAGTACAGTGAAAAAAAGGATAGTACAGTTCTACCATCTTGCAAAATGCATGAATAAATATATGAATATAAAATGCATGATAAAAGTGTGCCTACTCCTACGATGCCTATTTAGATGTACCTAGGTGTACATAGCATGTGAGTAGGTGCAAAGCGAAGAATCCCTCTAGGATTTAGTCAACCCCCATTACCTGAAGTGAGAGAGTGTGGGACCCCGTCCTGGTCTCGAGTTGGATGACCCGCGAAGGATGTGTTAGACCACTGTCAGCTGGAGCATCTGCATGCAGAAGCCTCAGAGTCTCTGGTCAGTGTGTCGGCCTGGATATCTTGGTTCCTTCTACCAACCCTAGCAAGATGTGCTGTATTTATACAGAAAGTATCTAGGGTTTCTTTCTCCCTTGTCTCATATATTAGCCATTGATGGATTTGGGGGTGACGTATGGGATGAACCTTGTATGTAGATATGGTGGGGTAGGTGGTGTAGCCCTTGCCTGGTTTCCAAGAACCCTCATGAATATTCATTCATACTGTATGATTCCATTTTATAAAGTTATAGGATGGTATTGTTAAGGAAAAACCCTCCTTCTGCACCCAGGACTAGAACTAGGTATAGTTTCAATCCTAAAGGCTGGTTACTCTGTAGTATAAGGGAGATAATGTAGGTGAAGGTGTATGATATTACCCTGGCCTATATTAGGGCACCTATATGAAACATAACACCTTCGGCTCATTCCCCTGGCAGACTCAGACTGATATGTGACAGCACCATCATTTGACTCCGACAATCTTAAAATGTTGTGAGTTGACTCTGCCCTTGACATGTCCCATGCCATACATTACCAGGTCAGTTACACTATCAGGTTGTAATTGATCCTAAATTCAACATTACATTGTTCAGGTCACATTTGAACTTCACAATCTTTGTTTAGAGTGCAGGGTCAATGTTTTAATGCCCTTGTGTTTCAAAGTTAAATGGAGTACATCAACATAAATATCATGACTCACATATTGACATTTGTCTTATTTTTCAGACTACATGTCGCCAGAGTTGGCACACGAGTTCCAGATCCGTAAGGAAATCTATCTGCACATACGCCGGGTGGCCAAGGGCTATCGTGCTACAGCAAAGAGATACAGAGTAGACGAACAGCTGGGAGATAGAAGTCTCTGCCTGAATTTGAACAGCTAACAGTGGATATGGACACACAGGCCATACCAGGCCCTTCCAACACCAGGCATGGGTCCAGACATACACACCGATCTGGCACTCAAACTCAGACACAACACAAACAACCTGCTGCAACTTGCTCTGGCTCACAACCAGGTGCCCCCTAATGTCCATGCATACAAGGGACTGCCACACTGCCATCCACTGCATGGACACTTGCTGTAGGTTTCACCAACAGGGACCTTCGGAGCATGATGGACATGAATGTGCGACTGGTGAAGGACTGGGCTATTCTAAGGCCCAGCGGTGCCAGGGGACAACACCTGAAACCTTCGTGGGTTACCTGTTCCGGCGTACAAAACACGGAGACACGGGACACTTCCTGCGGCGTCAAAGATCAGCATTTATTTACTGCAGGGATATAGAAATCGCAAGAAGTACACAACGTGTAGGTTCTGAGAGACTGCTTCAAATTGCAAAAGTGGATCGCTCCTTTTATACACATTTTCGTCATTGAACAGCATGGCGAACAAAAGGTTACAACTCAGTTCCCACAGTAAACTTAAAAAAAGGTCGCATTCATGTTTTCAAAAACCCGAAACATAATTACAGCAGCATTGCCGGTTCCCAACTGTAAAAGCACATTATCCCCACATTAAGCACATTCCATTCTGACCGTAACGAATTGGAGGAAGGGACAGAAACAGATGTAAAGGAAAAAACAAGGATGCACACCAGTTTAGAAAACAGTGTAGAGAGCAATATCGGAAACTTGATTGCGGAATCAAAGGACTCGTGCCTAATGTATGCACGTCTGAAACAATAAACTAGCACGGCGAAATGAGCCTTGAGCGGAACCATCTGCCCTTGCCGTGTCATCCCCCTCGTCATAAAAACACCTTCAAAGGAACATGTATCCTCCACGAAAGCTTGGGAATCCCAGGGTCACGAAGCGGACAGTGTCCGTTCGCTGACTACTTGAGGGCAAGAGACAAAATGGATACCGTATCTAAAATGGAACCCAAGGGTTCAGATGGGCATGCCCAGAAATGAGACGAACCGTACATAGTAGCGTAGCGAAAACGCGTACACCCACTAAACTCGTCATTTGCGGTTCGTAGATACCAAACTCGTCCATATTCGAACATACCCCAAAAATGTCAGACCGATTCTCATGGAACCTCAGACGCTCCTTTTGCCCTCATGTAGGCAAGCACTAGTCGAGATCAGAATCGATTTCGATATTCATCAAATCGTTCAGTTGCTGCTGGAACATCATTCTATTCATCAACGTCTCTTTGGTAACTGATGGCCGTCTTATACACGTTGTAGCACAGAGGCCACATAAGGCAGGACCACACTGCACGCAAAGACAACACGTGAACAGAAACGTTACAACAACCCCTACGATCATCAGAATCTTCCAACCCCAGGTTGATATCAGGCTCCAAAACCATCCTAGAAGCGTCCAATTACCTACATCCACGTGTATGGACTCGGAGATCTTATGCAACTTCGAGATGGCTTGGTAAACGGTTGGAGCGTTGTCAGGAATGAAAATGCAACAGCTCGAATGAATCACTTTGCACACACCACCTCTGTCTGCAAGAACAACGTCTAGAACCATACGGTTCTGCAACGTCATGAGTCTATCCACCTGAAGTTCTGCTGGTAAATTACCAAGAGCACTCGCAGTTATGTTAGCAGTCAATTCTACCACACGGGTCAACTGTCTCAGGTTCCTACTATTGACCATAGGTCCCCAAAACGGCAAGAAACCCTTAAAGAAATCTCCTGCTTCTTGACCAGCAGTGTCCTCGTCGCTAATAACGCCTCTCACAACTCTAGTCTGGTGATAGTCTGAGGCAACCGAAAAGGTCGGTGGCAAAAGATTTGCAATATAACAGGTTCCCGAGAAGTCACGGGGCAACCATGTATATGCACGCTCATAACATACGAAATAGGTACCCTTGGCAGTCAGGAAAACAGGGGAAGAGAGCATCGGTAAAACGTACGTGTCAGTACAAGCACTCTCCCCAAGCTGGGCTCTCGGATTTCGACCAAGACCTTTCAAGCAGAAATTACCGAGGTGGGGTACGATCCATATTGGAGACGAGCTCTTGAGCTGTCTATCACCCACTGACATACTATACTCACTCAGATCTTTATATGCTTGTACCTCTTCATCTGGAATAAGCGATGCATCAAAAATATCTCTATCTAGATCAGCAATCGCTATCACCAAAGGCTTGTGGTACGGACAAGGACCAAAATTTGCAGAACGTGGCTCTCGACTGGGGTAGGAATCTAGCGCACTACGGAACATAGTTTGGAATGCTCGAGCTGACCCCTGGGAGCTTTAAGGAAGAACCAAGTACGGAATACCCCTATCCATGGTATGTGGCATTAACCCACACACCCAACAGTTGGTAGTATTCATCACCAACTGATGCTGATGTAGGAGTTGAACGAAGGAGTTATTCATGAATTCCGCACGCCTAACCTGTTCATGTTGGGGCAGAGGATGAAAGGAATGTGGAGAAACGGTAGTAATGGAACCTAATTTAGGAGAAAAAGTAGGTGAAATGGTAGGCAATAACGACTGTATTCCAAAATACACTCCGCTCACCAATAGCATAGAAACAGTCAGAAACAGTAGAAATACCTGAAACAAAAAGCATTTAGTTCGTACAATCTTATGCAATTTTGATCTTTGCGCCGACATCCTTTCTACTTCCAACAGCTTAGAGAATGCCATCCTCTAAAAACCGTCCGTGACGTCCTTGACGCACTTCGTTCTGAGTAGCTATTATCAATTCCCAGGAGTTCCCAGGAATCGACAAAAGGTAACTGACCTAGTATCAGGAACCTGCTAAACAGAAGGAAGTACCCGCACGGCCCTACGGTTAACCCGGAGGATAGGTTTTCTTAAACAAACATCCAACTTAATAAAAAAAAATCTCTTAGCTGCAAAAAATACACATAAAAAGGAACTCGAATAAGGATGCAATTGTTCTTAATGTTCGTGGCAACAGTAAAGGAAAATATAGAAAATTTTTATTAGTCTTTGTCATGTGAACGAAGAAAATATCGACTCTGCTCTTCAAATAATTGTTCAGCTGGTGAAACAATGTTCAGTCGATCAGATGACAATTCAGACCTTGAGTTCTCCAAAACTGATGACTCAACAGATGTGTCTGGCTGCAATGAATTGTCTCCTACAGGTTGAGCATCGCTAAACGGCACGTAACATAGAGGGGTCTCAGTTTCCGTTGTCGCAATACCAGTTTTCACCCAATTATCTGCTGGTGAAGGGATCGGAACCTATTTAGTTTGGGTGGCATGCACCCAGTTCTTTCTGCCTTTCAACCGAACTGCAGTCCTTGTAGCCAGCAATACTTGGAAGGGACCCACAAATCTCGGCTCCAAGTTGCGTTTTCTGCCAAAATTGCGGGTGACAACCCAGTCACCCGGTTGGAGCCGATGTCCAGGACCCTCTGTCTGTGCCGGTAAAGCTTCAAAGACCTGTTGATGAATTAACCTCAGTTTAGCAGTCAGATCATGAAGATAATCAATTAACATTGGATACTCAAGGCTATCAAAGGCCTTAGGCCCAGGGACTCCCCAAATGTTTGCAGGGCGGCCGAACACAATCTTGTACAGGCTAAGCCCTACTCGAGAGTGCACAGTCGCCCTGGTTGATAAGAGAGCCAGAGGCAAAGCATCAGGCCATGACAAACCAGTCGTAGCTTGTATCTTTGAAAGTTTCAGTTTCCGAGTACCATTGTACCCTTCAACCAAACCCGCTGCCTGAGGATGATTGGCGCTATGGAATTTCTGTCGAATTCCAAGGCCCTTACACACACTCTGCATCACACTTCCCACAAACTCACTTCCGTTATCTGACCACACAATCCGTGGCATTCCATACCGAGGAAAGTATTCCTTCAGTAGGACTTTCGCTGTGGACAGGGCAGTATTATCCTTAAGAGGATAGGCCTCTATCCATCTGGAGAACGCACAACCCACAACTAAAACGTACTTCAGATTATTGCATCTCTCCATATGGATGAAGTCCAGTTGGATAACCTCAAAGGGACACGTAGGAGGAGCAAAATGGCCGGGTGGAGTGGGGGTGCCCTTGCCAGGATTATACATCAAACACACCATACAACTCTTAACCACTCTCTCAGCACATTTAGCGATACCATCATTCTTCCATACAGGAGACAACAACCTACATATACCTTTCGCGCTAATATGTGACAAGCCGTGAGCCATAGTCACAACGGCTAGCACATATGCATCCGGTAACATCCACCTCTGACATTCCGACAAGTCAACCCAACATCCATGGGTGTCTAACTTTCCCGTACTTTCTTTCTACTTGGTCTTTTCAGTTTCAGTGGCCTCATTCTGAATTGCTTTCACGCTCTCAACAGTATCTTCACACATACCAGTCTCCGTCGGCCACCTCACTGAACTCGTAACACACATTCAGGACGCAAGATCCTTAGCCGTTTCCTTAGCAATCTCATCCGCAAATGCATTACCACGACCAACATCATCCGTAACCTTTCGATGCGCACTACATTTAATGATTGCCACCTGTTTAGGCAATGTAAGTGCATCCAAAAGGTCGTTCACAAGTTGTCCGTGTTGGATCTTCGTACCATGCGATGTCATAAATACTCTCTCTCTCCACAGTCGACCAAAGCTATGTGCAACACCAAACGCATATTGACTGTCAGTAAATACATTCACTCGCTTTCCTCTAGACAAAACACACGCTCTCGTCAACGCAATCAACTCTGCCGCTTGCGCTGAATTCTGACTCAATCTCGCAGTTTTCACAACCGTACTCAACATCACTACAGCATACGCAGTCGTCACATCACCATTCGGCAACTTAAAACATGAACCATCAACATACAAAGTGCCATCGGGGTCTATCAATGGAGTGTTTTTCAGGTCCACACGACCCTTCGTTTCTTCCTCAGTTCGTAAATAGCAATCATGTGGTGGTACATCATTTGATTCCACATTAGTCGGCAACAATTTCGCCGGATTCAGCACATTACAACGCTTGATCTGTATATGACTTGCCAAAAGTGTCAACTCGTAACCGGACAACCTTGCACTCGTCAGATGTTGAGTTTTTGTACGATTCAGGAGAGTGTCAACTGCATGCGGAACCATCACTGTGAGCATATTATCCATAACCAGACCTGCGGATTGTCGAATAGACACCGCAGCTGCCGCTGTCGCTCTCAAGCAACTCGGCAACGCTCTAGCTACCGGGTCTAAGGTCGAGGAAAAATATGCACATGGAAGCTGCTTACCACCAAATTGTTGCGTCAAAACACTCAACGCACAACCTTCTCTCTCGTGAACGTATAGTGTAAATGGTTTACTGTAATCAGGAGTACCTAACACAGGAGCCGAACACAACGCATCACGCAGTTCAGAAAAACTTTTCTGACATTCTTCCGTCCATGGCAAAGGAGTCGAAACATCCTTGCACGTGAGAGCTATCAATGGCTTCGCTAACAGTGAAAAATTTGGAATCCACTGTCTACAGTATGACGTGATACCTAGAAAGGCACGCACATCACTCTGAGTTGTTGGCACAGTCATTTGAGCGATCGCTGCAATTCTTTCTGGGGTCAACCTTCTTCCCTCCTTTGACAATAAGTGACCGAGATAGGTTACTTCTTGACAACAATATTGCAATTTAGAAGGTGACACCTTGTGATGTAAGTCACATAGATGCTGTAACAGTGATACTGTAGCAGTTTTGCAAATCTGTTCAGTGTCAGCAGCTACCAACAGATCATCAACGTACTGAATCAAGGCCGCACCAGCCGGTAACACAAACGCATCAAGTTGGCTCTTAAGCGCTTGGCTATAGATCGATGGACTCTCACAGTAGCCCTGAGGTGCGCGTTTAAACCTGAAACTGCGACCACCTAATGAGAAACCGAATAGATCTCTGCTTTCCTCAGCAATCGGAATACTAAAGAAAGCATTCTTCAGATCGATTACCGAGAACCATGATGCAGAAGCTGGAATCAGAGTCAACAACGCTGTAATGTCAGGCACCACGGGAAACTGTGGAATCACAATTTTATTTACCTCCCTTAAATCAATAACAAAACGATACACAGGAGGCTTGGATGGATCAGTTTGTTTCAAAATAGGTAACACAGGACTATTACACACGTTACCCCGAGTTTCTTCGATGACATCTTTATCGATCAAATCGTAAATGATCGCTAATAGTGCTCGTTCTCCATCAAGAGAGATACGATACTGGGGAATGCGTGGCAGTCGCACATTTAATTTCAATTGGACAACGTAAGGTGGTATATCCAACAGGCCCACGTCGTTGGGACCTGTCGCCCACAAAGACTTAGGAAGAGAACTCAATTCCGGTGGGAGCTTATCAGTCGACAAATACATAGGAGAGATCACTCTCTGACCCAACGTAAGCTCCACTCCCGCAGGAGAACAGTACAAAGTCGCATATAACCGCTTCAACAAATCGAGGCCCAAAAGATTCTCACCACAACCAGTAGTCAAAAGCAAAGGAGCTTCTAACTCACGAGACCCAATTGTAAGGGGCAACGGGCAAGAAACTGGATTGCTAACGGGGGCGCCAGAGAATCCAACGGAAACATTCATTAAGCCAGACAAAGGCGCGCCAGGGAGTTTCGAATGCATGATGGAGCTTTTCGCTGCACCAGTGTCCAACAGAAAAGGTTCAACTACGCCCAATGTGGCAACTGCGACGTAAGGCCCCCTCTGATCAACTGGAACCGATACCACTCCCTTTCTTTGTCTATGGCTGTCCTAATAATTACCGTCAGCAGCAACATCATGCTCGACATAATAGTCGTCCACACGATACTGTGCAGATCTACCAGCCGATAAATCACGCCGATCAAAGCAATTTTGCGAGTCTGATGAAGTGGCAAAACGCTCATTCTGATTCTGAGTAACACCGCGACCTCTACCACGTGATGCTTGTGGAGGACCACTACGACCTCCTCGAGCCGAAACACCATTGTTTCGGTCACGCAAAACTGGACAATTAAACTTCAGATGGCCCTCACCCCTACAATATGCGCATTGATTATACCCCAGCATAGTTCGTGGTGTAGAGGAGTCAGTACGCGACTGCGACCTAGAAAACTGTGACTGTAATCGATTTTGCTGTTGCGAGTCATTTTGAATCGAGCGCGGGGGATACGCTTACTGCAATAAGACCTTAGTTTTAAGATCCTTCGTTTTCTTATCTGCTCGTTCGCTTTCTTCTTTCTCTCTATTTTCGTAGTATTGGGCCGTAGCTAATATTTGAGCAGTGGTAGAAACAGCCCACGAACTTTCAGAATTCTTCAATTTGTTGATTAGTTCAGGCAGCAGATTCGATACAAATTTATCAACAAACAGCCGCTGACCTCCCTCAGTGCTCATATCCTGACCACTGTGATCGATGAATGCCTCCTCAAATCTCGTAAAGAAATCGGAGACACTCTCGCCCTTCTTTTGTTTGCACGCAGACAGTTTGTTCCAGTTAACTCTTATCGCTGGCATAAGCGTCTTCATAAGTGTAATTATCCTCTGGGGCAGATTCTCAATGAGCTGTTCAGGTTTAGCCCCACCAACTTGCCGTGCGTCAGCCGCCGCAAGAGCAGCCCAATCACCGCCTAACTCAGCTGCGTGATTCTCTTGGCGAGTTTTCGCCCAAATCGGTTGAGGTACTACATTACCGAACAACATGTCGATATCGGCAAGGTTCATAATAGTAGCATCCACTAATTGGGATAACTCCTTATAATAACCTGCTGGATTTTTGCGGGGGTCAGGCAGAGTTTGCGTCACCTGCAAAACTTCCGATCGCTTCCAGGGGAGGTGTATCCAAACTCTCTGAAAGTGTGGTGGAATAACAGGGTTAGCAGCAGGATCACCTGGCATCCACACTGGGGGAACTTCCCGCATAGGGTACTGATCAGATTGTGCCATCCGCTCCTCAGCTTCACCCTCAAACAATGCTCGAGGTGAAACCGTAGATCGAAAAGATAACAGACGCTCTAAAGCACGTCAGACATTACTACCCACGATCATACCATTCGAAAATTGATTCTGAAGTTCAGTGATCTCGGGCGGTACATTGTCTACCGCATCATTATCCCACTCTTCTCTCAAAGATTTACACATTTCCTCGTACACAAATCTTTGTGTGGGCTCATTAAACTGAGAAAACGTCTCTAAAACTATACGCGAAGTGTACTTCGCAGGATGACTAATCCATTTACGCGCCAGTTTCACTAACAACTCACGTTCTCTACCATCAGGAATTTGACTGCGCCTCTGAGAGACATCAGAAAAATCGGACCCAAGTATCGGTCCAAAAAGTGGAGAATAGAGATTAGCGACAGCATTAAATATACGACTACGAACAGAAGGGGAAGAAGAAGGAAGTACAGGAGCAACAACATTAGGGGTAACCGTAGAAATAGTAGAAGTAGTCGAGATAGCAGGAGTAATAGTAACAATAGGCTGAAGAGGTACAGGCGAAGGAGCAGTAGGGAAAAGAGCGGGTAGCGGAGGATGATCAATTTGCGGCACAAGGGGATTCGGAAGAACAGGAGGAACGACAGGCTGTCCAGCAGCCGCCAAGACAACAGGTTGAGGAACAAGAGGAATCACAGGACCCACAGTATCTGGTGCATAGGGAGGTGGTGATTTCAATAGATAAGACAATAATGGATCCTCTACCGCTTCTTCTCCCGTCTTATCAGGACTAGACGGTAAAACCGGATAACATTTATCCACCGCCATATGATGCAGTCTAGCAAAAACTTCCTGCTCCTTCTCATCCTTATCTCGCTGATACTGTTCTGCATTTCGCATTACCGCAATAACACCTTCTCTCTTATTTTTCTTAGACTGTTTGATTTCTTTCTGCTTGGCCTCTTTACGCCATAACCGAAAGGAATCAAACATGGCCGGCCTAGCCTTCTTTTTAAACAATTTAGTTTCAAGATTATCCAATATTGCAGTTTCGAAACTACCATGTGATGGCCAACTAGGAACACCATCATTTTTAGTATAACGAATCCAATATTCATTATATATGATAGGACCAACTCCGTGGCGGCTATAGAGCTCATAAATTGGAGTTCCAACTGGAGGTATCGGACATGAATCCTCCAGTCGGGAATCCGTATTGCAACATTTAAGGAAACCAAACAAAGTACTACAGCCAGGCATCGTGCACACTAACCGAGTTTACAAACTTCAAGGGCTATCGAATTACGATGTCCTCACAAACAAATGCAAGACCCTCGGTTTTTGGCAATTTCAATCGTCAAATAAAACCCAACAACTAAGAACCAACAACTAAGAACCACAAATGCAATGGAACCATGCAAACAACCAAGTCTACTCTGGGAGCGACCCACAAATACTTAACTGAAAGAACAATGGCGTCACCAGGAAGGCCCGTCTATCGTCTCGCCGTACAAAGAACTATGACAGGCGCCAAAACAGGTCGACAGTCAGGGCATCAGTCCGTCGCAGCCGTCAGGAGGCGGGAATCTTCGCGGGAAAAGTCTTCGGACCACTTATTTCGACAACTGGATCGATGAAGCGTGGTGCACCTTCCCTCGGAGATTTCACACGAAGTTCCTCGTGATCATCGGGCTTTGGACCGGTACCGCTGATCGAGCCCAACGTTGGGCGCCAACTGAAGGACTGGGCTATTCTAAGGCCCAGCGGTGCCAGGGGACAACACCTGAAACCTTCGTGGGTTACCTGTTCCGGCGTACAAAACACAGAGACACGGGACACTTCCTGCGGCGTCAAAGATCAGCATTAATTTACTGCAGGGATACAGAAATCGCAAGAAGTACACAACGTGTAGGTTCTGAGAGACTGCTTCAAATTGCAAAAGTGGATCGCTCCTTTTATACACATTTTCGTCATTGAACAGCATGGCGAACAAAAGGTTACAACTCAGTTCCCACAGTAAACTTAAAAAAAGGTCGCATTCATGTTTTCAAAAACCCGAAACATAATTACAGCAGCATTGCCGGTTCCCAACTGTAAAAGCACATTATCCCCACATTAAGCACATTTCATTCTGACCGTAACGAATTGGAGGAAGGGACAGAAACAGATGTAAAGGAAAAAACAAGGATGCACACCAGTTTAGAAAACAGTGTAGAGAGCAATATCGGAAACTTGATTGCAGAATCAAAGGACTCGTGCCTAATGTATGCACGACTGAAACAATAAACTAGCACGGCGAAATGAGCCTCGAGCGGAACCATCTGCCCTTGCCGTGTCATCCCCCTCGTCATAAAAACACCATCAAAGGAACATGTATCCTCCATGAAAGCTTGGGAATCCCAGGGTCACGAAGCGGACAGTGTCCGTTCGCTGGCTACTTGAGGGCAAGAGACAAAATGGATACCGTATCTAAAATGGAACCCAAGGGTTCAGATGGGCATGCCCAGGAATGAGACGAACCGTACATAGTAGCGTAGCGAAAACGCGTACACCCACTAAACTCGTCATTTGCGGTTCGTAGATACCAAACTCGTCCATATTCGAACATACCCCAAAAATGTCAGACCGATTCTCACGGAACCTCACTGGCACAAGTTGAAAGGGATGTGTCGGACATGAGCACCTAACTCCAGAACATCAAGGGTGCCCTGGGGCTCCCATTTTGAGCAGGCCAGGTTGTGAGCCTTCCCCCTTTTCCACAGTCCCCCAATCGGTTTTGTACAAATGTTCTTATATTAGTGTGAGTTTTTTATTGTTATTTAGTGTAGTTTTAGAATAGACATAGTGTAGTTTTAAGCTAAGGTTTTAGAAGTTTTATTCTCTTAATGTAGTGTTCTTGGCTAAGTTTCCTTTTCCTTTGGGTGGGGGGGTTGATGTATTTTTCTTGTATAAAAATTAAAAAAAACACACACATAAATATGTACATGTATATATATATATGTATATATATATTTCTATATATATATATATATATATCAAACACCAAGGTTGCCCCTTGAGATGCCGCTCACAGCACGGGGTTACAGCACACCACAACGCAGGCAGCAGTTAGGTCAGCAGGCTGCATGTCCTCCAAAAGCCAAATGCGTTTCGAGCTCCCTCGAGCTCTTGATCACTGGCAATAATGAAGACAGGAGCGTTTGAAAAACGACTTACTTTATGGAGAGTCCCGCCCCAATGGGCGTAATGGAAAATGGCATTCTGGTCCTAATAGTCCATTAGTGTAGCCACATAAGACTCATAAAGTTTTTTAACCAAGTGGCTCACGTTCCTGCTTCAAAGTAAATTAAGTTCCATGTTCGGTGAAAGGCATGCTGCCACTGCATCCCGCTGCTAATGAAACTGCGAGCGAGGCCCCCTCTGTCCATAACTCGCGCTGGTGTTTACCAACACGCTGGATCCGCCGGCAGGCGGCGGGGCATCTCGCGGCCAGGCTAGCCGCTATAACATCAAACACCAAGGTTGCCCCTAGAGATGCCGCTCACAGCACGGGGTTACAGCACACCACAACGCAGGCAGCAGTTAGGTCAGCAGGCTGCATGTCCTCCAAAAGCCAAACGCGTTTCGAGCTCCCTCGAGCTCTTGATCACTGGCAATAATGAAGACAAGAGCGTTTGAAAAACGACTTACTTCATCGAGAGTCCCGCCCCAATGGGCGTAATGGAAAATGGCATTCTGGTCCTGATAGTCCATTAGTGTAGCCACATAAGACTCATAAAGTTTTTTAACCAAGTGGCTCACGTTCCTGCTTCAAAGTAAATTAAGTTCCATGTTCGGTGAAAGGCATGCTGCCACTGCATCCCGCTGCTAATGAAACTGCGAGCGAGGCCCCCTCTGTCCATAACTCGCGCTGGTGTTTACCAACACGCTGGATCCGCCGGCAGGCGGCGGGGCATCTCGCGGCCAGGCTAGCCGCTATAACATCAAACACCAAGGTTGCCCCTAGAGATGCCGCTCACAGCACGGGGTTACAGCACACCACAACGCAGGCAGCAGTAAGGTCAGCAGGCTGCATGTCCTCCAAAAGCCAAACGCGTTTCGAGCTCCCTCGAGCTCTTGATCACTGGCAATAATGAAGACAAGAGCGTTTGAAAAACGACTTACTTCATTGAGAGTCCCGCCCCAATGGGCGTAATGGAAAATGGCATTCTGGTCCTGATAGTCCATTAGTGTAGCCACATAAGACTCATAAAGTTTTTTAACCAAGTGGCTCACGTTCCTGCTTCAAAGTAAATTAAGTTCCATGTTCGGTGAAAGGCATGCTGCCACTGCATCCCGCTGCTAATGAAACTGCGAGCGAGACCCCCTCTGTCCATAACTCGCGCTGGTGTTTACCAACACGCTGGATCCGCCGGCAGGCGTCGGGGCATCTCGCGGCCAGGCTAGCCGCTATAACATCAAACACCAAGGTTGCCCCTAGAGATGCCGCTCACAGCACGGGGTTACAGCACACCACAACGCAGGCAGCAGTTAGGTCAGCAGGCTGCATGTCCTCCAAAAGCCAAACGCGTTTCGAGCTCCCTCGAGCTCTTGATCGCTGGCAATAATGAAGACAGGAGCGTTTGAAAAACGACTTACTTTATTGAGAGTCCCGCCCCAATGGGCGTAATGGAAAATGGCATTCTGGTCCTGATAGTCCATTAGTGTAGCCACATAAGACTCATAAAGTTTTTTAACCAAGTGGCTCACGTTCCTGCTTCAAAGTAAATTAAGTTCCATGTTCGGTGAAAGGCATGCTGCCACTGCATCCCGCTGCTAATGAAACTGCGAGCGAGGCCCCCTCTGTCCATAACTCACGCTGGTGTTTATCAACACGCTGGATCCTCCGGCAGGCGTCGGGGCATCTCGCGGCCAGGCTAGCCGCTATAACATCAAACACCAAGGTTACCCCTAGAGATGCCGCTCACAGCACGGGGTTACAGCACACCACAACGCAGGCAGCAGTTAGGTCAGCAGGCTGCATGTCCTCCAAAAGCCAAACGCGTTTCGAGCTCCCTCGAGCTCTTGATCACTGGCAATAATGAAGACAGGAGCGTTTGAAAAACGACTTACTTTATTGAGAGTACCGCCCCAATGGGCGTAATGGAAAATGGCATTCTGGTCCTGATAGTCCATTAGTGTAGCCACATAAGACTCATAAAGTTTTTTAACCAAGTGGCTCACGTTCCTGCTTCAAAGTAAATTAAGTTCCATGTTCGGTGAAACTTTATGAGTCTTATGTGGCTACACTAATGGACTATCAGGACCAGAATGCCATTTTCCATTACGCCCATTGGGGCGGGACTCTCAATAAAGTAAGTCGTTTTTCAAACGCTCCTGTCTTCATTATTGCCAGTGATCAAGAGCTCGAGGGAGCTCGAAACGCGTTTTGCTTTTGGAGGACATGCAGCCTGCTGACCTAACTGCTGCCTGCGTTGTGGTGTGCTGTAACCCCGTGCTGTGAGCGGCATCTCTAGGGGCAACCTTGGTGTTTGATGTTATAGCGGCTAGCCTGGCCGCGAGATGCCCCGACGCCTACCGGCAGATCCAGCGTGTTGGTAAACACCAGCGCGAGTTATGGACAGAGGGGGCCTCGCTCGCAGTCTTATTAGCAGCGGGATGCAGTGGCAGCATGCCTTTCACCGAACATGGAACTTAATTTACTTTGAAGCAGGAACGTGAGCCACTTGGTTAAAAAACTTTATGAGTTTTATGTGGCTACACTAATGGACTATCAGGACCAGAATGCCATTTTCCATTACGCCCATTGGGGCGGGACTCTCAATAAAGTAAGTCATTTTTCAAACACTCCTGTCTTCATTATTGCCAGTGATCAAGAGCTCGAGGGAGCTCGAAACGCGTTTGGCTTTTGGAGGACATGCAGCCTGCTGACCTAACTGCTGCCTGCGTTGTGGTGTGCTGTAACCCCGTGCTGTGAGCGGCATCTCTAGGGGCAACCTTGGTGTTTGATATATATATATATATATATATATATATATATATATATATATATATATATATATATATATATATATATAAGGATATATAGTTAGTGCATGTATAGTTAAGATGTATTTGTCCTGTCAGATGATGTGCTTTAAGGGGGTGGGGGATTGATGTCTCAAATATTTTTGCGTGTTTAGTATTAGTTGAGGTAGATAGTTTAGAGTATTATTTAGGTAGAACCAGTTATTTCCGATTAGGTTAGTTGTAGTGATTAGCGTTAGTTTAGGGTAGGTAATTTTGTAGTATTTTAATAAATGGTTACTGTTTTTGAATTGTGGTTGCACTTATGTTAATAAGTGATTTGATAGAGTGTTGCTTTTGACATTGTATACAACTTATTCAATCACACAACAATCATTAGAATGTGTAAGTGTGGTCATGACATGATATTTAAGTGAACTCATACTGTCAGGATACAAGCATGAATTTCAGGATAGCAATTATGAGTTATGCCCTTGGATAGAGATACTCAGTTGAAACGTTTATCATCTAATGAGTAACTCACAGAGTTGTACACCACATTGTTGAAACATGGACTAACGCAAGCATTGAAATTATCCATCGTGAAAAGGCAGGTATGCGACGTGTTCCCACAAATGCTGCACACCCCTGAATTTCAAATGAGACTTGAGCAGAGTCCAGCTGCCAAGCACAAATGCAGGCACCCTGGCTACAAAGTACCAGGGTGTCTGCTTATGTGAAATTGGATGCTGATGTGCAGGAAGGTTCAACTTCCTGCACATACACAATGTTGTCAGTTTGCTGCTCCAATATGCTCTGCACAAGGCAGAACATAATGAAACATCAAACACATGGGAAAATGGAGCATTTTTCCCTGTAGTGCCAGTGTTATGCCCGCTTTTCCCAGGTGTTACTTTTGGCACTGCCTCCTATTAATGCCACCCTTGAAATTGCGAGACAGCTTCGGAGTCTAGGCTAATTGCAGTGCACTACACACCACAAGACACATTGCCATCCCCTTTCACAGTGAGCACAGCTTGTAAGGGTGGCTTATTAACAAGTCATTGTTAAGCCATGTTAAATGGCTGAATGATACCTTGTACTTCAGGGGAAGACCCTATTGCCAACACAAAGTCACTGAAAGTGACATTGTAGTTCCAATAGAGGCTTGTAAATATGCGCCATTACACTTCCTCATCTTTGTCAATATGTTGTGGGCTCTATCTTGAGATGTTTTTCATTGTTACTGGTTAATGGTTGTTAATGGTTGTTAATGGTTTCTTAATTCACTTAGAATCACAGCAATTGTTTCTTAAAGTGTTTTGAATATTGTTTCTAATTGAATAATTTTTTTAAACTGTGGAACTGCCTTGTTGGCTCCTGGGAAGCTCTTCTTAACCTTCAATGTTTTTTTCTCTTTTTTCACCCTAAATATTTTCTATCAATTGTCTGTACTTTCAGTGGTTTTTAATTTGCTCAGGCCTACATTACCCATGTCCTGATGATGATCCCAATATTCTCTAAATAGGGATCGAAACGTTGTCGACACTATAAAACACCGTACACACTAACAATTTTATCACTATGTGTCACGGTTGTAGCCATTCATCACGCTTGTGACATTTCCTTGTATCATGGTACAAGCAACTGTTTGTTTCGCCTGCTTTCTTCTTGTTTCTTGGTTAAAAATATGCCTTGTGAATTGTAAATTGTCAATGTTTTTTTACTTTATGTGAAATCGGATACAGGACTGTGTCCCACTACTTACTAAATTTGTTCCTTTACATTGTTTAATTCTCATTAAATTACACTATCCGGCTGGATAGCTTACATTTAGAATTGATTTCTTTCTATAATTATACTCTGGCTGCTAAATCACTTTTGACAAGGACCATTGTTCTTTTTGAAAAAAAACTATCTTGAGATGTGGCATGCCATGACACCCATCACAACAAGCTTTGTCAACACCATTGAGTAGAAGTGGATCTTCAAAGTAAGACTTGTTCGCAATGCTAGGTGAAGACACTTCTTGTGGCAGGACACTGCTTGAACAAATTGCAGCAAATGCCTACACCCATCATGTACGTAGGGAAATGTTGACTTCTTGCAAGAATGTAGTATTTGAGCTATGAGGGCATGGCTAGTTCACACATACACGGTCATTTCACTGCTTATCTGGGACACAGACTCAACATGACCATTTATCAAATGTCCCTCTGAGTACGTTTTGATGGATACACTGATCATACATTTTTTAACAAGTCTATACTTGAATGGTCATAGGCAACACCCATCTGTGTGACTTTAGGTATTTTATTTACATGTGCATTCACATTGGTAGAAGATTGGCCCAGTTCTTGGACAAACAACCACAACATTGTGTAAATGCCCAGTGGAGGCCTAGACAGAGTCTTTTGGGGATAGCATGTCCAGAGACATGTTGAGGAGGAGGCAGAGTTCAGTCAGCAGGCTGATTGCAGTGTCATTGAGAACAATGTGAAAATTGGCAGTCCGTATTGAAGTCCAAGGTGAGAGTAGCAGAGTCATTCATAGGGCAGTGGAAGCAGATGTTACGAGGCATGATGGTAAGCACAGGTCCAAGCAGAAACTGTCCATTTGGCACAGATTAATGCTACCCCTGACTTTTTCAGAAAAATGTGGATTCATCCACATCTTCCTCCTCTGATGTGTCATGTGTCTCCCGTGTGCCAGATGGTGTATTGGCTGGAGCAGTGTGAGGCTGTGACACATCAGGGGGGTAAGAGGTGGATGTGGAAGGTGCAGCAGCATTCATCTGCACCAAATGATGAGGCATCACAGCAGTGATGATAAGGTGCAGGGTTTGCAAGACTCCAGCAACGTCTCCATGATCTTTCTCATTTACCGCAACTCCTTGGTGACATCGCTGGAGCCACTTTGACTATCTCTGAGTAAGTACCCCAGTGATGTCAGCCATTGAATGCTGAAGAGCACGGAGCGGACTGTGGGTGCCTGCGATAGACTCAAGGTGATCCCTATTGCGACTGAGACACCCACTGACCCCATCTAGTTTTGCCACCAGGCTGTCAAACCACATCCGCACCTAACCAGCCATCTCCTGCTGGACCTCTAGCGCACAGCGTTGAAATGATAGAAGTGGGTCCTCAAGGTCATGGGAGATAGCTTTGGTGTTGGGTGCTTGCTGCTGGATGTTATGTGCAGGGGGTGGAGCTGCCATGACTCTGCTGGATGTCTCTGCTTCCAGGGATTGGCTACCAATGGAGTTGAGCAGCTCTTGGAGGGTGTCCTGGTCGATAGTTGAGATGTCTTCATCTTCATCATTGAATAGGGGGGCAGGCTGCTGTACAGGAGGTGATGTTTATCCTTCTCCAATGTAAAGGGGAGAAGCTGTTGTATGTGTGTCTCAAGTATGGTAATGCACAATGCAGTACACATGGAAACATCAAAAGCATTGGCAAATTAAGATGTTCTTCATATTTGCATGTTGGAGATCATGTTTTTCCTTGCATACAATTCTTACCAGCCTCCTATTGGATTCACCCTTGTGATTATAGGGCAGCACGTTTTTCTATGAGTGTTGCAGGGGTGACACCCAACATAAAACACATTACCCTCAACTTTCACACCACCTGAAGAGAGTATGCGGGCTTTGGTTACATAGCAGCGTTTTACATTGGCTTGTAAGTGGTGTTGAGTCTCTATCACCACATCAACGTCACAGCAAGTGATATTGTCATGGGGGTGGGTGCTTTGACAAATGCCCCTCAGATTGACACATGGATGATACATGCTGTTCTGCTCAGGTTGATTGGATGCCTTTGTTTGTGTAAAGATGTTTACAGACATGACTGCCTATGCATTTGTTCACTGTTACCGTTGACTTTCCCCAAGGACTGGTTTCCATGTCAATGTGTAAAGGCCATCTCACACCAGGACTGTGATTTCTGTACAATACTGTTAACAATATGACACATGTAGATACTTTGATATGGATGAGTGCATTTTGATGTTTCAGGTGAAGATGACTTATAGCAAGTTGGCATACATTGGTGCAACATTTTAATTCTTGCTCAGTGTTATACTTCACTTGACATGCACCTTGACAGGGGCTGAATAGTTCTGTGAGCATGGCACCCTGACAAAACATGTTTTGTTTTTAATGGGACACATTCCTGATACGCAGAGTCCTTATACTGTACTTTTGGATGCAATTCCCTTCTGCTCATAGTTGACCATCACATTAGCCCTCCAGTATACTGAATTTGGACAATATAGAATATGCACCTTTAAGGCACAAGGATGCATATTTACAATGCAGTGGTGATGCATGTGTTTATGCTACAGAGACTCACAACATGCTTTGTCACTTTGGGGACACAGGGCTGCTTTCCATGAACAAGCAAAGGGGCATATTGAGTTGAAAGTGGTACATGTGCATGAAGGGGGACCTCACTGCACATACACATTCTTCCACACCACACAGGTATCCTTGCACAATGGTACATGTGTGCCAGCATCGGTGGTGGCCTGCTTACTTTTGCCCCAGAGCTGGGAGGTTCACAGGGCTGCATCATATTGTTGTCAATGAGATGTAGCCCTTTGTTGCCAATTTGGCTCAGTGTGGTGTTGAGCCTAGGAGGCCAATGCGACACCCTGCCACCTCTCCAGTCAATAAGCCCCTTTGTTTGTTTATGTTGCTCTTAGTTTGTACACTAAAGTATATTATTTTTTCTCTTCATTAGAATTTTTCTATGTGCAGATTTACAGGACACTACCATTATGTGTCGTTATATGTATACAACTGAGGTGACATGTGACTATACCCCCAGGTACCGATTTGTCTGGAAATAGATCTGCAGACAGTGTTGGTGTGTACTGAGGGATATTTATTTTGACATGAGTAACATTAGTGCCCACTCCCTGGTTGTTACTTACCCTGTTGCTGATATAGCTGGTCATGATCAACACTATCCTGTCCATGGACTCCAACCACCGACTCCTCGCAGACTGCCATATTTCATTTTTGGTCCCCAATGACACTGTGGAGCTGTCGCAATCAGGATCTCATATTCCTGCTGGCTCAACCTGGTTTTCCTCTTCCTCTTCCCCTGGGTCTCTGGCTGGTCCTCCAGGCTGTTTGAAGGCTTAGGGGGGTTGTTCTCTCCTGCATTACTGGGTCCAGCTTCCTCCATGTTTCTTCAGGGCTTTTTTGCGTTTGTTTTGGGAACTTCACAGGCTTTTTGTAGTTATCTTTCCTGCGAAATGTGAAAAAAGACTGGCCAGCCGTCACTTTTTTCACATTAGCGGCAAGATTTTTATCGCTGTAACGCAGGTCTTAACGTTGTCAATTCCCACCGCGATGAGAAACTATTGCCATGTAGAGACGTATTGTAAATACGCAGATACAATGGCAATAGTTTTCTGCAGTACGCGGCGGTAAGAAAATTGCCGCTAACTAACGTTATCGTTAGTTAGCTGCAATTCTTGTACATATACCCCATTGTTTCTATGAAGCTTCCCACTGGTCAGCCCACATAGAGGGAGGCAAGGTGTCCCCAAGAGGACTTCTAAACCTGAGCAGCTGATGTGGGCTACCAAGGTGAGCTGTACAGGCTCAGATGGGACCACTTTAAGATAACTGTATTTATCCTAATGTGGTGGCGGCGAGATTAGTGGCTGCATCATGAGTGTTGGAAATGGCCCTTTTTGCAGGGTTATCCCCAAACTTTTTGCTTCTTCCTCCCTTATTTTTTCTGACCCGTGGTTGTTGGCAATAGGACTCTGGGCACTTTACCACTGCTGATCAGTGATAAAGTGCATATGCTCTCTGTATAAATTGTTATATTGTAATTGGTTATCCATAATTGACATATTTGTTTCACCTGTGAGCCCCTAGTAAAGTGCACTGAATGTGCCAGGGCTGGTGATTCAAATGCTACTAGTGGGCCTGCAGCACTGATTGTGCCACCCATATGAGTAGCCCTAAAATGATGTCTTAGGCCTGCTTTCAGTGCCTATGTGCAGTTTAGGAAAATAATTATAGCAAGTGAATGTGAATAGCTAGGTGTATAACAAGGAAAAAAGAAGAAAAACTATCCATAGATTATCGATAGAATATGTGAAAATAAGAATATTTTCTTGCACACACAGATATTTGATTAGAAAAAATATATATTTAATATTAATCTTTTCATTTTTTATCCATCATACATTTTTGGTACTTTTTTACATACAATATATATTGTTTGAACAATTTATATAAACAAATTAGCTATAAAGTTGATCGCAGCAATGCGGTAGATGAAGAACAAGCAATGCGGTAGATGGAACACTACGCGCATTTCGGCTATACAGCCTTCGTCAGGAGACCGTCTATTGCTTAAAGCTGTGTGAGATATATAAACAACATATATTGCGATGGTTACTTTTTTGTCAATATATACACCTAGATTATAAATATTTAAACTCTTTTTTTTACCATTTTCTAAACAACTATAGTACAGCTATATACATATATACATAAAATACATAAAATACAAATGTTACGGTTAGTGCCACAATCAATTTTTTAACACAAAGAAAGAAGACATAAGAGAAATCATCATATTATATAATTATTTAAGGCATACATTAATACATAATTTATCAAATTATATAAAAAACAGGAGAGAGAGAACAATGACAATTTACTACATCAAACAGGCACATAATGAACAACCAATCAATGATAAATTCATTAATTATATCATATCCAAATCTAATTGAAAGTCTCAAAAACCCCTGTCCAAACCAAGCACATAGCGACCAATAGTGCAGTGTCATTTTACTCACTTATTTAATTAGAGAGTAGGGCTTTTAGATGGAGCTTCAAATCTAGTGGAATCCGATAGAAAAGTCGAATAGAGCAAGTTCAGGGAAGGCTTACTTCATAGGTGGTAGAAAAAGATATGTAAAGAGATAAGGATGATTAGATTAGGTAAAGATACCCAGTGATGTGTCTGATAGCGGACAAAGCTAGGGGAAATGTAAGTCAGGAAATATACTCACTATTAATTGAATCTTCATTGCCAACGATGATCCTATATTCATACTGATCTCTATTACGTAAAAATCTCCCAGCAGCTTTCCAATGTATAATGTCAGCAAAGATAAAAATCAGTACTGAAAATACCAAAAGAAAGGGAAAGATGAAAAGAAGTAAAACCGAATACTAAAATAATTACTATGATGAGGATATTTCGCTTCATGTGAAAAGCCACAGTAATATCTATAAGTCTACTTACATAAAAGAAACTCCCAATACGTTTCAGTTTGCTAAGAGACTCAGAAGCGACAAACAATCGAATAAGGATGCGATGGTTGGTATAGAGAAACAGGAATGCATCAAGTTGGGATCTTCAGACCTAAAGCAAATTAATAAATAATTCGGTAGATAAGTGAAAACCGTATAGACACAGCCGTCTTTTAGTTAAGGTTCAGGGGCAAACTGTGTACTGGGCGGACGTAACTTAGAAATGTTTGTGAGCCAGTATATACCTATCATTGATGTGATGCAAGGCTCTGTACCGGCAGCCGTCCAACTAGGGTTCTTTTTATTGGCAAAGGGCAAGATAATGCAAATATTGCCACCTAAATTATAAACCAAGAAACAAATTAGTAAATGAAAATTGTGAAGACTCCGTCATCTATTAATGTAGGTTTAAGAGCAGACTATATGTTGGGCAGACGTACCTGAAAGATATTTTTAAGCCAATATATACATGTCACTGGTGTGATGCAAGGCTCTGTATCGGCAGCCGTCCAATTACGGTGCTTTTTTATTATTATTGGCGAGAAGCAGGATAATGCAAATATAATCGCCTGAGTTCGAAAGCCTAGAACCGAAGTAAATGTATACGTAAATAAATGTAATAAAGGTCTGTCTCTGTTCTGATGATATAGCCAACCTCTATGCTAAGTAAACTTACCTCAAATTGATACCGGATCGATATACAAACGGCTCTGCCTGATGTAGGAGGAATTCTCTACTAAGAGGTGAGTATATATTATCTTTCTATATAGGCGTCTACGTTTAATTAGCGTGCCAAAACAGCAGAATAACCATAGAGTCCGGAAGGGTAAACTGTCTCCACTCGACTGGATACATGAAAATAGAAAACGGACACAAAATATCACGTAAAGACGGTATAGACGTTAATTAATAGATAGAGTAAAGAAGAATACATACAATACGGCCCACAGAAAGATCAGGTAGGGTCGAGGGGGCATTAGATAAATATAAGTGTAGAATACACAGAGCCACTGTAAGAGTCTCCAAACAGCGGTAAGCATACAGCTCACTACAGCCAGGATCAAATCCGACTAATATTTTGTAAAAGAACGACGCCATATTAGTGTGGAACAAGACCACGTTCAATGTGGAAAAATAGTTATAATAATGTACAACCACATACGGCCAAGTAAAGCAATGTGTTTATTACCGACTATCGAGAAAAATTGGTAGCGTCTATAAGAAACGGACGAGATGTTTATCAAAAACTACAGTGAACATTACTAAACCCGATAGTTCAAGGAAGCCTAAACGGCGATATAAAATAAAAATAAGAATAAAATAAGATAAGTATAAAAATAAAAATAATAGTAAAAGTAAAAATAAAAATAAAAATAACAATAACAGCCTGTAATGATAGAAAGATAGGCTAGCATGAATGATATAGTCAAACTTCAAGAAAGCCTGGAAGGCAATGTAAATAGAGGTAGAACTAGAAGCCTAGTGTGGTAGAAAGGTAGGCCAGCATGAATAATATGACCATGACGATATATATACAAGGCTAGGGCCTATAATCAGATGATAGCCTGGTCCCAGGGTATTTCCAAATGTAGGCCGTTTAAGACTGTATAAAATAGAAATAGACATAGAATACTATTTTGGTAGAAAGGTAAGCCAGCATGAATAATATGACCATGACGATACATATACAGGGCTAAGGCCTATAATCAGATGATAGCCTGATCCCAGGGTATTTCCAAATTCAGGCCCTTTAAGACTGTATCGAGATAGAATATCCAAAAGACTTCACGTTTCTTTCTGATTTTTTCCGAGCAAAGTCCTTCTTTATTGATGATTTTTTCCAAAATGAACCAACGAATATTATCCGCATTATGGTTATTCTCTAGATAATGCGAAACCATAGGGGAGGTAATTTTTTTGTTTCTTATTGCAGATCTATGTTCGGTCAATCTGGTGTTCAGAGATCTGGACGTCTCACCCACATAGCCTTTGTTGCATGGACATATTAATAAGTAGATGATGTTTTTGGTTTTACAATTGTTCATACCCTTAACTATGATACTTCGTTCGTTGAAAAGGAGTTCTTTAGATTCGATTGCAAAAGGGCACACTATACATGTACCACATTTGTAGTTGCCCTGAGTAGGTAGCATGTCAACAATACTTCTCTGAATTGGCTTTTTCCTAATGGGCATGCGAGATCTTACAATGAGATCTTTGAGATTTTTATTTTTTCGGTAGGCAAAAACGGGTTTTTCTACTGTATCAGCTTTAGTTTTGTTAATGTTGAGTAGATACCAATTGGAGCAAATAATTTGCCGGATCTGCTCATTCAAAAGTGAATGTCGTGTTACAAATACCAAATTTGCTTCTTTTTTTCGACTATTGTCTTGTAGCAAGTGCTGGCGATCATAAAACCTAGCACGTTTGTAGGATTCTCGTATTGTTCTTTGAGGATAACCTCTATCGAGGAACTTCCTTTTCATTTCAGTTGCTTTTATATCATAATCCTCAACTTTAGTGCAGTTGCGGCTGAGGCGCAAAAACTGGCCAAAGGGGATGCTGCTTTTCTGTTTAGTTGGATGAAAGCTTTGGTAATGCAGCAACGTATTGCGAGCAGTGGGTGTTACAAACAGATCCACATATAGCTGGCCAGAGTCATGCTTGATAAGGATGTCCAGAAACTCTACATGGGTGTTGCTAATATGGGATGAAAAATTGAGATTTGGGTCACAGAGGTTCAACCACGCAATGAATTCAGCCAAAGTGTCTTCATTGTCATCCCATATGAACACAATATCATCTATATACCGAGACCAGTGTAATATAGATTCGAAGAAGGGTGCTACTTCATTAAAAATGAATTGTTGTTCAAATTTCGACATATAGATGTTGGCTATTGTGGGGGCGCAAGATGCGCCCATACTTACTCCTTTTATTTGTCTATATAGTTCTCCTTGAAACTCAAAGGTGTTTTCATGGAGGATGATTTTGAGGCAATTGATGATGAACTCTTTATTACATTCGATATCATAAAGATCAATAAACCAATCAACTGCTTCAATAGCTCCATCACATGGTATGTTTGTATATAGACTTTCCACATCTAATGTGACAAGCCATTGTCTATTAGAATTGAACGGAGTGCCTTCCATGAGATTGATTATTTGGCGAGTATCTAGAACATATCCAGGAGTTTTGTGTATAGATGGTCGTATTATTGCATCTAAAAATTTGGAAATAGGCTCAGTGATGGATCCAATAGTGGTAACAATTGACCGAAAAGGGGGGTCCACCTCATTCTTGTGTACCTTTGGAGTGCCATAAAGACTGGCCATTCTGGGATTGTTTATATTCAAATAATTGAACTCTTTTTCACAGATGTGACCATGTTGTAATGCTTTTGCAGTTAATTTATAGATTTTATTCTTAACTGTTTGGGTAGGATTCCTCGTTATTTTGATGTAAAACCTATTGTCCATCAGCATATCTTTAATTTTGTCAGTATATTTAGCTGTATCTAGTATAGCTATCCCTCCTCCCTTATCACAGCTTTTAATCGTTATTTCAGGGGAGTTTTTTAACAAATTGAGAGCTTCGTATTCTTCAACTGAGATGTTATAGGGAGTTTTAGGAACATATCTGGTAGCAGTAGTGAGTTTGTTAAACACTACTTGCTCAAAGATGCTCACTTCTGGGGCAATCTGTTCTAGAGTCGGGGGGAATGTTGATTTAGGCGCCAGTCCTGAACGATTATTATCAAAAACCGCAGTTTCTGTGTTGGAAAAAAAACATTTTAGACGAATTTTTCGAAAAAAAGACATCAAATCATTGAAAAGCTCAAATTTGTTAAGGCCCGAATGTGGTACAAACGATAGTCCTTTTGATAGGAGAGAATAGGATGCTTGGCTAATAATACAGGTACTTAAGTTAAAGATAGGGATATCTTTCATTGTCTCCAATACCGAGCGTTCCGGGTTTCTAGGTATTGGTTCTGGTTTGCTGGTTGATGGCCACGAAATGGTGTCTGGTATTGTACACGGGGTTGGTACTGTTCTTGATATTGTTGTGGAGGTTGGTACTGTTGTTGGTAATGTGACTGATATCGAGGGCGCCAACTGCCTCTGCTCTGATTTCGTCTCCCTAAAAAAGGGCGATAACCTTGATTATACCGTGGGCCATAACTGTTACCTCTATTAACAGATGGCGATATTATGCCCTCATTGTCAGAGTCTGATGTGTCCGAAAAGGTGGTGACCTTTTTGAAAAATGGTTTATACTGTTGTTGATAAGAATTTACATCAGATCCAGACAGATCAGATTGGGAATAATAGCCATCTGTAAGATATGGATATATGTATTCTTTGTTAAAATTCCTCACATCCTTTTTAAGCTTGTCTGTTTTACGTTTCAAAAGGTAATCGTTATAAGAACTTAATTCAGCATCCAGTTCCTCAAGTTTCTTTTTAGCATCCTCAATCGCTGTTGTGGATTTGATTTTATTCTCTAGTTCTGTTATTTCATTGAGTAGCTGTAAGAGTATTTCCTTAGCCGTCTCGACTATGAGCATCATCAGATCCCTCGAGCATCGATTGGCAATGAGGGACCATTTTTCTAAAAATTCTTTAATTTGGACAAACAGGCCTGGGACGTTCTTAATCTGTAATCCAATTGGAATGATTCCTGCCCGTAGATATTCTAACATAAATTGGCCATGAAGTTCAATCCTTTTAGTTTTCTTTTTAAGTGATAACAGCTTTTGAAGATCATCATTGTGGTTAGGGTTGGACATGGATCTGTTATCAAAATTAATGGTGGTTCCAACCATAGATACAAAGTCATCATCAGAAAACCCGAAGGTTTTCAGATTAGACATGTTGGTATAAAAAGTGGCAAGATTTACCTGCAGAATAGGTGCAAGCAAGTAGACAAGGGTGAAGAGATTTTCAAAGAAGACCTAAATAAACAACAAAAAGTGTATATTAAACCAAATTTGTCTATAAACTAGATTCTTAATATTGGAAAAATATATCAATTATTGACAAACCACATATAACACAACATTTTAGTAACAAGACATAGGTACTAATCCGCAACTAAATACAAATGACTCACAGACCAAAGAATTCTTTAAGATAAACATATGACTCCCCTCATAGACAGGCTATGAGATTTACTGTTTGGGAAGAAGGGGACCCCTACTTGACTAATAGACTTGCTAAGTGGAGGGAGAAGAGCTATTTAGGAAAATAATTATAGCAAGTGAATGTGAATAGCTAGGTGTATAACAAGGAAAAAAGAAGAAAAACTATCCATAGATTATCGATAGAATATGTGAAAATAAGAATATTTTCTTGCACACACAGATATTTGATTAGAAAAAATATATATTTAATATTAATCTTTTCATTTTTTATCCATCATACAGAGGACTTCTAAACCTGAGCAGCTGATGTGGGCTACCAAGGTGAGCTGTACAGGCTCAGATGGGACCACTTTAAGATAACTGTATGGATCCTAATGTGGTGGCGGCGAGATTAGTGGCTGCATCATGAGTGTTGGAAATGGCCCTTTTTGCAGGGTTATCTCCAAACTTTTTGCTTCTTCCTCCCTTATTTTTTCTGACCCGTGGTTGTTGGCAATAGGACTCTGGGCACTTTACCACTGCTGATCAGTGATAAAGTGCATATGCTCTCTGTATAAATTGTTATATTGTAATTGGTTATCCATAATTGACATATTTGTTTCACCTGTCAGCCCCTAGTAAAGTGCACTGAATGTGCCAGGGCTGGTGATTCAAATGCTACTAGTGGGCCTGCAGCACTGATTGTGCTACCCATATGAGTAGCCCTAAAATGATGTCTTAGGCCTGCTTTCAGTGCCTATGTGCAGTCCAGGACTGCCATGCCGACCTGGCCAGTGCAACCACTGACCAGGCCTTATCCTTCCCTTTCTGTACATGTCAGGCATCCCTATGGTGGCCCTAGGTATCCCCCTGGGCTGGGTGCAGTGTATCAGAAAGGTAGGGCATGTACTGAGGTGTGTAACATGCCCTGATAGTGAATTACAGCCATTTTCGTTTTTCACTGCTGAGAGGCTATCTTGCCCATAGGACAGAATGGGGGAGGCTGTTTACATGCCTATCTTCCCCTAAAAGCAAGATAGAAAATCCAAGTTGGGTATCTCTGTGTTCAGAATTTAATTATACATCGTTTTAGCAAGATGGTTTTTAAATTCACTGTGTGAGAATAGCACTTTTTAGAAAGTAGCTATTCTCCTGTTTAACCTTCCTGTGTGCCTGTGTGCAGATTGGCTGACTGGTGTGATGTGATGGGCTAGGTGGCTCCAGGAGTCTGGATAAGTCAGCAGCAAGGTGAATAGGGAGATCTGCTCTAGATGGGTGGGAGGAGTAGCCCCTGGGTTTGAGTAGGGCTGCCTCTGCCAGCACAATGCCGGCTCCACCCCTGCTGGCCAGGCTGAGGACTCTGCCTCTGCCAGCACAAAGAAGGCTCCACCTCCTGCTGAGCGTCTAATGACCCTGCCCCTCACTCTGAAAGGAACCAGGTGCTCAAGGTAAGAGCACACCCAGGAACCGGTTTGAGCAGGGGAATCCCCCCACTGAAACAAAAAAAGACAAAGACTTGGAGGGGTATAAGAAGAGGACCCCAGACACCTAAATTTTAGATCACTGTGGAACTAGGAAGGAACCTCTGCCAAGGAGTAGGCTGGAAGAAACTGAAGAGGAGAAAACTGCCTGCTTGCTGTTTTGCTTTGCTGCCAAGGATAGGGGAAGGACTTTGCTGTGTCCCCTTCTTTTGAGTCTGATCTCCAAGGGCCTGAGAAGAGCTGGTTCCCTGTTAAGAAGTCCCAGGAACAAAAGGACTTCACCACCATCTCCCTTGGAACTCTTCTGAGGGAGTTCTGACCTGCCTTGGTGTGCTTGCCTAGTCTTGGGGCCTCAGGAGGTCGTTTTGCTGTGTTTGGGAGCTGGAAAGCAGAAGCATGAACAAGAGTAACTGGTACCCAACGCATCATCCGATTGCGAGTCGCAAGAACGAGAGTGCAAGGAGATTTTCATTGCGGCGTCATCGCAGCACCCGGAGTCCCCAAGTGCGTCGAGCATCGCCCCGGTGCGTGAAGATTCCTGACGCTGCGAGGGTCGTCGCAGAACCAGTTTGCATGCCGCACCACTGCGTGAAAGTATACAGTCGCTGCGTGTGTCGACGCAGAGAACTGTCCCGTGACGCATCGAGGGTTGCGGCACCAGAAGTCAACGCCACGCACCGCGACGAATCGAGGGTTGCAGCGCCAGAAGTCAGCGCTGCGCCGCGCATCGCGCCGCATCGAAGATCGTCGCATCGTACCTGTGCGTGAAGCTTCCCCCTAAGAAACCTACGCAACAAAAGCCAAAGTCATCGCATCCTCCCCCTACAGATCGGAGCCGGCGCATCCACCTCTGCTGCGTGAAGCAGGGCTGCTGCAAAGCCTCCCCAAGATCTCAGGAGTATCGCATTGCCTTTGCCATCTTCCTTGTTATAGCTTTTGGGAACCTTAACGCAACTACAGGTACTGTTGGGCACGAGAGTGTCGCATTTTGTGCATTGAGAGTCGCATTGTGCAGGACACTGATTTTTACATCCTGGAGTACTTTCTGCAAACTCTTGAACTATCTTTTAAGTAACCTTTTTAATTGTATGTTGGTTTTTCTGTAGTATTTGGTCTTGTGAAGTTTTTTAGTAAAGATACCTTATTTTTCTAAAACTGGTGTGGAGTAAATCTGTGGTGTTTTCACTGTGTTACTGTGAGTGTTGGTACAAATACTTTACACATTGCCTTTGATAGCCTTGACTGCTCAGGCCAAGCTACCTAGAGGGTGAGCAGGGGTTATCTTAACAGTGTATCCCCATTTCCCTGACTAGAAGCAAGGGTCCCTACTTGGACAGTGGTACCTATCCTGTCAACTAGAGACCCACAGATCTAACAATGAGCCACTAGCAGCATGGTAAGGAAAGGATGCCAGTGACCTCCCACTTACCTATCTATCTACTTACCCTCTTAGAGCATTTCTTTTTATTTCCTTTGCTTGGGGGGAAGACTTTCTTTTCTAAGTTTTACTACAAAGACGCTGAAGCAACACTAGGGTGCTCTGGGTTTTTGGGGGGAGTGCTGCAGACCTCTCTTGCCTCACTAATGAGTAGTTATCCAGTCGACCTGAGTTCCTGCACTCTCTGGGGGCAGTGGAAGGTAGGAAGGGAGAAGAAGGGGGAGGGACGCATTCCAGTATGGGTATTTAGCTAGTTAGATCCAGTTTTTTGAGGAGGAAGACAAATGGACGTACCACATTTGTAGCACGGGTGGGTTGTAAACTGAACACTGCCATATTAGTACCAGATAACACAGGGTAGACCTACAGATGACACACGGTACTCTATAACGTAGTGGAATTTCAATGGGCTAGGTAGGGAGGTGAAAGGGGGCCTAGTTAAGTGGCACATACGATATCTAAAACCTGATATAGTCCTACTCCAAAATATGCATTTACTGGCGACCCAAGTACTTCCTAAGTAGAGGGGCATATAGCACACCAGCACGTGCCGGGTTCACCTCAGAATCAAGAAATGTGGCCATATTGATTTAAAAAAATTCCCTTTCCTGGTTTCACAGATGTGGGTAGACCAGAACAGGAGATATGTGGGGGTACAGGGACTATGGGGGAGGACATAATTACTCTGATCGGTGTATATGAACCGCCTCATCTCCATGCACCCGTGTTGAAACAGGTGGCAGCCATACTCCTGGAGGTCAACTCGGCCTTACATATTGTGGGATGCGACTTCAATAAAGTATTGGCTACCAGTTTAGAAACTGAGGCGCAGCTATGGCCCCCTCAAGGCCATGCCCTTGGCAAGAGTCACAGACTCAATGGGTCTCCCTGACCTGTGGCAGCGACATCCTCTGCGGGACTGGGACTATTCCTATCTATCTGAGACGTACACGGTCTCTTCTAGGATAGACTATATCTTCCCCATGCAGGAGAAGGTGCTGGATGGATGGGGCAGACTACTTGGCAATCAACCGACAAGGCAAACACGAAGGCCTTTGCACAGTTTTATGCCTCATTTTTTGGGGACTTCTTACAGGCATGAAGCATTAGCGGACTACATAGACGCAGTAGGCATGCCATTGGTGCCTGCCGAAAGGCAACTGATGCTAGAAGAGGAAACCACACTTCAGGAGGTCCAGGCGGCCATTACAAAATTGGAATCAGGGAATACGTTGGGGCCAAATGGCCTTCAAGGTGAATTCTTCAAGCCATACTTGGGGCTGCTGTGTCTTTGTATGCTTGTCCTCTTTAAAGAGGACAAGGAAAAGGGTGAAGTCCTACCGGACTTACACAGCGCTAATAATATTGTGATTCACAAGAGGAGCAAGCTGGATACCAGGTGTGGCTTCTACCTCCCTATTAAATATTGAACCGAAGTTGCTGGCCAGGGTTATGGCCACCAGACTCTTAACAGTGATAGTTCATCTTATACACAGAGATCAGTCATGTTCATGCCTGACAGATCTACTAGACTCAACCTCCGTCGCCATAGGGATGAACCTATGCTTTTTTAGTGTTAGATACCGAATAGGCATTTGACAAAGTCCAATGGCCTTTCCTTCATCAGACACTGAGAAAGTTCAGATTTGGTCCTAAATACAGACAATGGATTCATTTTCTCTCCCAAGCTCCCACTGCAGCAGTAATGGTGAACAGCGTTCTCTGGTCGCCTTCTCGTTTGGATGGTGCACTCAACAGGGATGCCCCCAATGCCGCTTGCTTTTGCCCTCACTGTTGATCCTTTGGCTGCCATGATCCATGCCTGTTATGACATTTGAGGCTTCAACGTCCAATACCGACGGGGGTAGCGAAAAAGTCTCACTTTATGCAGACATTATATAAGTCTATGTCACCGAGTTAGCAACCACAATTACGGCTATGCTTGAGATGTTTGAGACATATGGGGCTCACTCTGGTTGCCATATCAACTGGGGCAAGTCAGTGCTTTGCCACTCCAACGGCCCATTAGATCTGACCATCCTTCCTCGGGTGTTCCAGGTAGAGACCAATAGTTTCCACTACGTGGGCCTTTATGTCATTCCTCAAAGGGAAACGTCCATTAGTACGTGACTTTTACTCCGCATACCATTACAACGCAAGTGTAACAACGCATGCGCTGTAACAACGCGTAGCCTTTACTATGCATGTTATTACATCACATGTTCTGTTACAACGCAAGTGTTGTAATGCGATCCACATTGTTGTGAGTAAACTGAGGCTGTTCCGTTTCCTCACAACGACGTGCAGTTTTAAGGGGTTTAGGGTAGGGGTGAGTCGTGCAAGAGGTAGTCTGTTAGGATTTAGGGTAGTGTTGTTGGATTTGAGGAGTAGTGTTTTGGGGTTTAGGGTAGTGTCATGGATCCTGCAGGGTAGTGTGTGTGTAGGGACAGGAGTGGGGGTCATAGGGAGGGTTGTGCAGGGGGTAGTGTTTTAGGGATTAGGGTAGTGCTGTGGTGTTTGTGTAATGTAGGGTAGTGTTTAGGGTTTAGGGTAGTGTCAGGTGGGTCGTGCAGGTAGTGTTAGAGTGTAGGGACAGGACTGGGGGGTGGGTGAAGATCGTGCAGAGGGTAGTGTTTTAGGGTTTAGGGTAGTGTTGTGGTGTTTGTGTAGTGTAGGGTAGTGTTTTAGGGTTTAGGCTAGTGTCAGGTGGTTCATGCAGGTAGTGTTAGAGTCCAGGGACAGGACTGGGGGGTGGGCTAAGGATGTGCAGATGGTAGTGTTATAGTGTTTAGGGTAGTGTAGTGGTGTTTGAGTAGTGTAGGGTAGTGATTTAGGGTTTATGGTAGTGTCGGAGGGTTCGTGCAGGGAAGTGTATGCGTGTAGGGACAGGTCTGGGGAAGGGGTAGTGTTGTGGTGGGTGTAGTGTTTCAGGGATTAGGGTAGTGTTATTGAGTTTGTGTTGTGTAGGGTAGTGTATTTGGATGTAGAATTTAGCGTAGTGTAGGGGTGTTTTTAATAGAAAAAATGTGTGGAAAAAGTATGCGGGGTAAAGGGATCCATCGTAATGACAATTTAAAAGCATTTCCAGGAACTTGCTATGCAATGGTATGCGTAGAAAACAATTGTGTTGTATTGGTACTTGCGAACTAATAACTTTGTGGTAAAAGTATGCGTTGTGATGCATTGTGGTGTATCAACATATATTCCTGCCCCTTACTCTGCTGGGGAGTGTGACCGTTTTTAAATGATTATACTCCTCAAACTACTCTTTGCTCTGCAGAACACATACTACCCAATCCAAGAGGCAACATATGTCAAGTTAGAAGGTGACTTGAGAATACTAAAGTGGTGTGGTGGACACCCTAGGATAGAACCTGTGACTCTTCATCATTACCCCAATAATGGTGGGATTGCTCTCCCAGACTTTAAGGCCTGCTACAGGGTGGCCCACAAGGTGAGCATATATGACTGGTAGTTTGCACCACAGGATCATTCCACTTACAGACTGGCATGAGCACAGTTCACCAGCCTGTCAGACTTGCATTATGTGTATGGTGAGAAGGGTGCCCAACAGCTGTTGCCAGTGACACAGGTGACATTGGATGTCTGTAAGAAAGTCACCAGGTGCATAGGCTGGGCAGGAAAGATAACACAGGTAATGCTGGTCTGGGTAGGAGTGAGGATGCATGAGCTGGGAAAACTCAAGGGTTGTGGAGCATGGAACCTGGTAAGAATCGCCCAGATAGGTGATCTCTTGGAAGAGGGCAGTCTGATGCCTTTCTCAGCCCTTCAAAGGGTGTATTGCATGAATCCGAACCAGTATTTAAAATACGCACAGCTGAGGTACACTTGGCAAGCGGAGGAACTGAGGGACTTAGATATTCGGGATCATGCACCCCTAGGGGGCAGACTGTTATTAGAAGAGCTAGAATCAAAGGCTCTCTCCCTCAACTACAAGACACTTAACAACAATATGTCAGACACACTGGCTAAGCTGAAAGCTAGGTGGGAGGTAGACATGGGAGAGCTGGTGTACGTGGATTGAGAGGCAGCCGAGGTGCACCCAAGAGAAGTGGCCATAAAGTCCAGACTGTGCTTGATTCAGTTAAAAATACTGCATCACGTTTACTATGATAGGGACCGGCTACACCACATGGGAAGGGCAGCGTCCACAGATTGTGTGTGCTGTGTGGGAGCAGGGGTAGATTTATCCATATGATATGGGAATACCCAAATATTCAGGTATACTGGTCATGGGTGGTGAGCAATGTTCCCTCTGTGTGCGGCAGTGTAAGGTCTCTGTGCGCTGCAACCAAGGCATGTGCTGATAGAAAACATCCCTCTCAAACCCAAATGCATTTTACTGGAGGAAGGAGATGGACCTATATATGGCGGCTAAGAAGGTCACATATAAGAGTAGTGGATGCCCATGCACATTTTTCAAGGTTTGGGGGAGATAGCTCAAGCACCATAACTTACACCTACGTATGGATGTGACAGATCTCTCATAATGACTTAAAATTCCAATGTGTACCATGGTGCTGGCCTAGCTATTAATGTACACCTTCCTTCTTGGCGCTACACCTTGTTGCTATGTGCTTGCACATGTATTGACGTTTTGTATCTGTTTTGGGTGTGGGTTTGCGCCCTAATTTGCTATTTGTCTAAGTAAAAAACAAAGTAAATATATATATTTTTTAGTTACCAAAATAATCTTTAACTGTAACATTAAATAGCCATTGATCATGCACCACTTTCTTAAATGTGAATAATTGGCATACATTTCCCGCCAAAATGTGCTTTCCATTATTGCTGGAACTTTATATTCTAGATTGTATATTGATAAGTGGGACAGCCTGACACCATTGCATGTGGGAAATATTAATGGACATTTCACTTTTGAATCAGCCACAGTCAGATCATGTTGCTATAAAATAAAAGCCCTTTACTGATCTTAATATATGTTCCATTCGAATTAAACACAACATATTACAGGCATTAAAGTATATTTATTGCCAACGGCTTGATAGAGAGGCCTTAGAATTTCACATGATTCATATTTGAATATAGTGGGCTAGTTTACACTGACTTTGCACTAACATTTTGGAACTACAATTTTTTCAGTAACATCTGCCTCATACTTATTTCAATGCGGTACAAAAGGGAGTGGTGATGGACGGAGCATCAGAACCAATCAAACTCTCACACCCAGTCAACAGATCTGGGTTTGATCCATCACTGTTCTTTAGCCCATTCTGCCACCCCAGTTCAGACATGGCCATATGCAGATCAGTCTGACCCTGTGCCTCATGGGAACAGTCTGGCCCGAACTGCCAAGCCATGTCTTCCCTGGACCGGAAACAAGCTTCCTAGGACTGGTTTCTGGCATTTCAGCCGTCTTCAGCCAGGCTTGCTTGAATCCAGTGGCAAAGTGAGCAAGGGACTCAACGTCTGAGCATACCCTGCCAACTTATGGCGAACAAAGCGGTACAAAAGGGGGTGGTGATGGACAGAGCATCAGAACCAATCAAACACTAACACCCAGTTAACAGATCTGGGTTTGATCCATCACCGTTCTTTAGCCCATTCTGCCACCCCAGTTCAGACATGGCCATATGCAAATCAGTCTGACCCTGTGCCTCATGGGAACAGTCTGGCCCGAACTGCCAAGCCATGTCATCCCTTGACCGGAAAAAAGCTTCCTAGGACCGGTTTCTGGCATTTCAGCCGTCTTCAGCCAGGCTTGCTTGAATCCAGTGGCAAAGTGAGCAAGGGACTCAACGTCTGAGCATGACCTGCCAACTTATGGCAAACAAAGCGGTACAAAAGGGGGTGGTGATGGACGGAGCATCAGAACCAATCACACACTCAAACCCAGTCAACAGATCTGGGTTTGATCCATCACCGTTCTTTAGCCCACTCTGTCACCCCAGTTCAGACATGGCCATATGCAAATCAGTCTGACCCTGTGCCCCATGGGAACAGTCCAGCCCGAACTGCCAAGCCATGTCTTCCCTAGACCGGAAACAAGCTTCCTAGGACCGGTTTCTGGCATTTCAGCCATCTTCAGCCAGGCTTGCTTGAATCCAGTGGCAAAGTGAGCAAGGGACTCAACGTCTGAGCATGACCTGCCAACTTATGGCAAACAAAGCGGTACAAAAGGGAGTGGTGATGGACGGAGCATCAGAACCAATCACACACTCACACCCAGTCAACAGATCTGGGTTTGATCCATCACCGTTCTTTAGCCCACTCTGTCACCCCAGTTCAGACATGGCCATATGTAAATCAGTCTGACCCTGTGCCTCATGGGAACAGTCTAGCCCGAATTGCCAAGCCATGTCTTCCCTGGACCGGAAACAAGCTTCCTAGGAGCGGTTTCTGGCCTTTCTGCCGTCTTCAGCCAGGCTTGCTAGAATCCAATGGCAAAGTGAGCAAGGGACTCAACGTCTGAGCATACCCTGCCAACTTATGGCGAACAAAGCGGTACAAAAGGAGGTGGTGATGGACGGAGAATCAGAACCAATCAAACACTCACACCCAGTCAACAGATCTGGGTTTGATCCATCACCGTTCTTTAGCCCACTCTGCCACCCCAGTTCAGACATGGCCGTATGCAAATCAGTCTGACCCTGTGCCTCATGGGAACAGTCCAGCCCGAACTGCCAAGCCATGTCTTCCCTGGACCGGAAACAAGCTTCCTAGGACCGGTTTCTGGCATTTCAGCCGTCTTCAGCCAGGCTTGCTGGAATCCAGTGGCAAAGAGGTCAGACGGAACCAACTCACGAACTTGCCGAGGCACGCGAACTGAGAATCAAGCCTCAGAGACGGAGACGGGAGCTGTGCGTGGTGCGTGGTGCACGGTGTGAGGTGCGAGGGGGCAGAGCCTCCGGTGGCAGGCAGGTTCGGGAACGGCGTTGGAGGCAGTGTTGGTGGCAGCTGGCCGCTGCGGCCGTGTGGCGGGCGAAAAAAAGCTCTGCCTGGAGTTGGTATGGAGGCGGTGATGGCGCTGGGATAACGCTGTTGGGGGTCCCACGTCCTTTCCTTCGGATTTCCGTGGCAGGAGTCGGAGGGAGCTGGTGAGGCTCACTAAGAAAGTAAGTCTCTGACTATCAGCTTCTTCTTGTGGGTTTAGCTCCCACAGCCCCCAAGATGCCAGCCGTCACCTACTAGCATCTCCTTGGTTTAGAGTTAGCCCGTAGCCCCCTCCCTTTTGAACGTTTTTCTCACCGTGCCCAGGCCAGTGGATAGTGGATAGTGTGTGGCCACTATCGCGCACTGTCCTGCACAGCCTTGAGCCACCAGACCTCCTCGCCTTACCCACTCACCTAGGCTTGGTTGGCTCCGGCCCTGGTTGCTCCACCTCTGCGCCGTGTTGCCCCAGTCTTGCTCTGGGCTTATTCTGTCTGGTTTCGCTCCCCCCTGATCCGTCGTCCAACCAACAACCCTGCCCACACCTCGTCCTGACCTTGCTTGCCCCTTGTGGGACCCTTATATACACTCCGCATACCACCTCAGCCCCATTTTTGTATTAACTGGGGTGGCTGGGGTATAGGGGCCACAGGGGCCGTAAGGCAGGTTACCGTGGGCAGGGAGTAGGAGGGCGGTGGATGAAAGGGGGGTGTCCAAGAAGTAGTGCTCGCAGCTACAACTCCTGTGAATCTATAGTAGAACTAACAGAAGCAGTTCCGGCCTGTCCTGGGCGACGTAGTCACACCAAGTGGAGTGATGAGATCCGGGAGAACAAGGAAGGTGCTCTCATCACAGAAATAAAAAAAAAATAAAACAGTTGGCAGCAGTGGCAGATGGAGCCACTGTGCGAACTCTTAATCAGTCTATGATTACGCCCCCATCTGCTTTGTCGAATCCCTCCCCTCTTGGTCAAGACTCGGTCGGTAACAGAGTCCTTAATTCTTCGTCATGCCACAAGACCATCCAACCTTTTTCGATCTTGGAATTTTTAAAAAAAACACCGCGACCACTCAAGCCCCCTAACTCTTTTCAAACAACGGAGGAGCCCAAGGCTGGCAACTTTCAACAAATAACAGAGGTAACTGTCCACACACCATTAAGCAGCAAAATCACATCGTCATTGATCACCCCCAGCACCAATCCTAGTGGCAGGTCACCAGAGGACGACTTGAAAATGACCCCAACGCCTCCTACGGCAATCCTTTCGGTCACCCAGCAGTCCTTATTTTGTCATCCACTTTCCCAACAGGAAAGCTGTATGTCCCTTGTTTTAAAAAATCATATATGGCCTGATACAACTGAATCAAAACCTAATGCTGTTTTACATCAGTCAGACATTTTGACGTCCAAGCCTCCACAACAATTGTGTTCAAGCCCTTGGCTTGCACAAAATAATCAACCTTCAAGTTTCAGGCTATCTAGCCCTACCGCAATCCAACGGGAAAGGTCTCCAAAGGAGAACGCTGCACCGCTACAGCTGCAAACGCCTTTAAACGTAGCAGCATCCTCAGTAGCACTTACAGCTACAGTTGCAGCCACAGCCATAGCTTCTATAAAGCCCGAACAAGGATCTGTTAAAACAGACCCAAACGATATTGGACCTATCTTTCTTTCTTAAAGACTCAGATAAATCTTCTGATCTGAAATTAGAATCTGGCTTTCAGGCCGCCCCCCGACATCTATGTCAATCATCTGGCCACAATTGCTGTAAACTTTTCAATCCACAGTTACAGCATTAAATTACCATTCTGACAAATTGGACTTGCAGGTGGACCTTTTGAATACCTTAGCCTTGTTTACAGCAGGCATTGACAATAAGTTAGAGAATTTAAACAATTTAATAATAAGGGCTCAGTCATCTTCAAATTTGGTCCAAATCAGTCTGTTGTTGTTCACCCATCATTGACAGCCTTTCAGCACTTCCAGCCTTTTTAACCTGTGTTCTAGATGAAGTTAAACAACTATCAGGAGGCAGTGCCAGCAAGAGTCAAGTTTGGGTACAAGAACAGGGTACAGACCCCATCAAAACAAATGATAAGTCATCGATATTAAGGGCTGACGGTATTTTAGAAGACAAAGAGGCAAAACCCCCTGAAGCACTTAAATTGCACCACACAGTCCAAGGGTTGACAATGCCGGTCAAGCAGACACCATCATTGTTGCTGAGTCCCCAAACTGTGAGTTGCTCAACTAAAGCGGTCGATCCCCCCAAGGCAGACCTGGACCCTAAATCACTCACCTCGGCCTCGCCTCTTCCTAAAATTATCTCTCAATCGTCCAATCCTCCTAGTAAGAGAGAGAAAAAACGTCAACGTAAACAAAGAAATAAATGAATAACAAAACCTGTGGAGGTACCTCCCAAATTGTTTCCATTGTTCAAGAACTTGGATAATAAACGAGTTTTGAATCCTACTCTAACAAAGCAGGACCAGTTGACTACAATAGCTCTTTCAATGCCAAATGTTCAGCAATCCACTCTGGCACAGCTCCAGGTTCACACTAACTCCCTTTCCGGCCGAAGAAGCTCTGTGTCAAATCTTCATGAACTTGCGGCCGTTGATAAACCAAAAGTGCTCTCATCTGGTACGGATCAAGCAACTGCCCAAATTCAAGCAGCAAACATAAACCCGCAATCTGAAACAATTACCCAACCCACTCTCTACTTTCGTACTCAAACTGTTCCATTTAGTACTGGAGGTTGGCAACCAAAAGTATCCTTCAAAAGTACTCCAATGCTACCCAAGGACTCCTTGATAACATCGGAAGGGCCTCGGGATGACTCTTTGTCCCACTCTGGAATAGCACCTGATCCTTCAATTGAGAAAAATATTTTAAACGACAAGGGTCACTGTCAATCAACTACTGCCAGCGATTCACAGTGTTCTAAAATTCTCCTTATCCCTGAATATAAATCAAAAGGTCACCATGATGTCCTCAATAGAGCAAATATTATCAAACTATCAAAAGGAGTTCTGTGCCTTGACAAATTGGCTTCAGAAGACATTGAATATATAGAATTTCTTCCGCCAAGAGGGACGCAACCCTCCGAAGCTACCCTGGTGACATTTAAATCTCCTACTTGGACTCGAGTACTTCTAGCCTATAAAGATATTTTCCGGTCCTGGGGAATCAAAATCTATCCCCACTTCAATCCAGGCTATCCTACGGCATTAGCCAAGCAGTCGACCACTCAGATAAGCCTGTGTCGGACCCTGACCAGTGACAGAAGTAAACCATATTCAATTTTAAAAAATGCTGTAGGAGTCGCATCCCCAATAGGAAATCCATGGTCCGTGCTCCCGAATTGCAATGAAACTCAAGACTGGGGGTGGTTACCAGCAGCCTTGTTGTGTAAAAATCCAGCCTGACCATTTGGAAAAAACTTGTTAGAACTTAATCCTTTGGAGGCTGTAAAAGCTAACATCCCCCAGCCTCACCCTATAAATTGTATAAAACATCAGCCGGAGCCGTGCCTCTCCCTGTGTTCATGGAACATTAGTGGCCTTCACCTTAAAATGTCCTCACTAGAGACCCGAAACTTTATTCTTAGCCATGATCTAATTGCGGTTCAGGAAACATGGGCCACTTGTAGTTGTCCTATTGATGGATTTATTGAATTTTGGAAACCAGCTGTCAGAGTCAGCAACTATGGTCGCCCCAAGGGAGGATTGTCTATTTACATCTCATGCAGCCTAAAGGGCCCAACAGAGCTATTAAACATCGATGAGGATCGGCTACTTGGAGTTAAAGTTAGCTCGTGGAGACAACAGCGACCTCTATTGTTGCTTAATGTTTACATCAATCCAAGCGCCCGGACAAAACGACTTCACCTAAATCGCCTCCTTAATATTTTGAGCGACCTGGCCGTGGGTTTTCCCGACGCCGACTGTCTGCTTACCGGGGACTTTAATACCAACTTGTTTCCGGAAGACCAATCGGATCTGGAAGATCTCCCCTCATTGTCTCTGTCGGCATGGAAACTCCTGTCCAAACCTTCAAATTATTCATATTGTGCTTTGGGGGAATTCTGTGTGTTGCAACTCCTTAGTGCAGGTTTCATCGTAATGAACGGCAGGTTCACGCAGGATACCCCTCCAAACTGGTCAAGGACAAATGGACGAAAGTTTTCATTTTTAGATTACACCATTTGTAACGTAGCCATGTTTTCTCACTTGGAAAACTACAGTATCAAAGCGCGACCAGAGAGTGACCATCGACCACAAGTTGTCACCATTAACTCAGTTCACCACAATACAGGCCCATTAACTCATAAAGGAGTCCATTCAGAAAATGTGAAACGCTTAAGATGGAACGATGAAATTAGTATCAACGTCAAGAAGGAATGTTTGTCTTTCACATTAGGAGGCCTCCACCCCACAGTTTCTCATATCACTGATTGGTCATATTTTTGCTATCATCTGTTAAACCTTTTTCCATCGCATTCGCATTCTCATACGAGTACTTGTAGCTCCCAGTTTTTCATATCAAGTCAAACCATGAAATTAAAAAAGATCAGAAACACCGCTTTGCGGGCAATTAGGAGGCATCCAGAATCCAATGACTGTTTGATCAACTATAAAATTGCTCAGAAAAACTATAGACAGGCATCTAAACAAGACAAACGACTTCATCTTGATCAATTTTGGGGTAAACTTCTTTGGGAAAGCAAAAACGGTAATTCAAGAACATTTTGGGCATTATTGAACAAACAACTCAACGGAACAACCAGACAGGGGAGTGCAAACATAGCTGAGGCAGAATGGGTTACATTTCTGTCCGACCACTTTAACGCCAATGAAGGTGAATACTTTTTAGTAACAAACACCTCATTTACGTCTAAAGATGGGTCTTTGGAGAACCAGGATAATCCCCAAGAGCTGACGCAGCCCCAATGTGAGTTGATTTCCGTTACTCAAGCAAGGCTGGTCAAAATATTATCAAAAGTGAGAGCGGATGGAGCACCAGGCCCAAATGGCCTGCCACAGGCCCTGTTCAAAGCAAATGTTCCCTATTGGGCACAACAATTATCAACCCTCTTTAGATCTGTGCTGAGCTGTTCAACTATACCAGGCTCGTGGCGAGGGGCAGTAATTCACCCAATATATAAGTCCGGCGCCCATTCGTCCCCTAACAACTATAGGTTGATAGCCTTACTGGACAATGAGGCAAAGTTCTTCGCAAGCATTTTACTTAAAGAATTGAGTGCCTGGGTGAACCAAAAAGGCTTGATTCCAAAAAATCAAACAGGCTTTAGTGTAAATTCAGGTACTTCGTCTAATTTATTGGCATTATCAGTGCTTATCGACAAATCGCTTATTTCATCAAAGCTGCTTTTCTGTTGTTTTGTTGATTTTAAAGCTGCCTTTGACCGGGTCCCTAGGGAGGCACTTTGGGCAAAGTTAATGAAATGGGGAATCCCGGTAAAACTACTGGAGGCTATTGTTCAACTATATTCCAGCACCTGGATTCAAGTTAAGCTTGAAACTGGCACACATCTGTCTCAAAAAATGTTAACAACACGAGGAGTGAAACAGGGGTGTGTGCTAGCCCCATTGCTTTTCAACCTGTTTATTGCCGACCTCTCAGCTGATCTGGACGAGACAAATAGTCATCTCCCCAAGATCGGCGGGGTGCAGTTAAGTAACCTTCTATATGCTGATGATCTTGTCCTCTTTAGCCTTACCCGAGTAGGGCTGCAACGATTGTTAAACAAACTACATATTTATACCGTTAAGAATAACCTAGAGGTTAACTTAAAGAAAACACAAGTGGTTACATTCGGTAGAAAACGTCATGGAGGTGGTGGCTGGTCATACAACAATTCTAGTCTTGTCGTAGGAAAATCCTATAAATACTTGGGGGTTAACTTTGACTCTAGGGGCACCTTCGCCAAGCATCGTAGTGACATTTCATTGAAAGCCACAGCTCTCCGATTGAACTTTTCAAAACTCTCAAAAAAACTGATGGGTCCGAGTTTGGCCCCAAAGATGGAAGTTATGAAAGCTAAAGTCGGCCCCACGTTGTCATATGGTCTTGAAATTTTCAGGGGTAAAATCAGCACAACATTAAATCAACATGTGACTAAGATCTATAAAAGTGTTTTTCACATGCCGAAATCTGCCTCCGCTGCACAGATTAGATTAGAACTGGGCCTCCAAAATTATGAAATTTCCAGCGTAGGTGTCTACTTAAATCTGTGTCATAAGCTAAGGCGGGCTGAAGCCGGTTCCCTTGAGTCTTTGCTGTGGTTTGATATTGGCACTAATAATCCAAGTGGGTCCTATAGCAAATTCTTCAATGAATGTCTTCAGCAATTTTCAGCAGGTGATCTCTGGAACCTAAACCCCAGTCAAACAGCTTTTAAAACGAGCATTAAGAAGCGTACTCGCATTCTGTCCCATACCATCGACAAAGCCTCTTTTGCCAAATGCAAGCATGCATGGGCAGTCATTAACTCTTATCAGTTGGCATCACCGTCATCATATCTGCCCTGCACATACTCTTTGTATTTAAAATTGCGATTTATGGCACTTAGACTGGGAGAATGGCACTTGCTGAAACATTTACCTATCTGGCGTTGCTCGTCAAATAATCAACAGTGCAGGGGTTGTGGGGCCTCGGTGGAATCTATGGAGCATGTTACATGCCACTACTCCGCTCTTCTGACTCAGCGTAGACTAAAATTGAGGCCAGAATGGAATAGACTGGGAACTCGGTCCTGCAGGCAGGCAATTATTGTGGCCTTGAACCCAGAGAATACAGTTTTAAACATAAGTTTTACTATTTTTATTTACAATGTATATCGTAAATTTAATCCGCAAATTGCAGGCCCGGTAACAATTCTAAATAGAGTCACAGGTGTCTAAAACAAAACTGTAGACCTACAAGACTTCATTCTGGTCTCTCCTGTGCTCTCAACACCTGCAATATCAGGGTATGTGACTTCGATGATTTTTATCGACACTGCTATTTGATGACTGTTTTAATGAAATGTTTACATTCTCTGGGTTTCCTTATAACCCTGGGCTGCCATCTTAGTCTCTGACAGTAACACTTATTTCTTTGTCACATCATTAACGTTCTGCCGCTATATATTTTTAAAAAATTTGATCTTTCATATAATTCTTAGCCATTTTTATCATCTTTTTTTTTTTTTTGGTATATGTGTGGTGTGTATGTTCTGCTTTTATGATTACATTTTTTTTAAATCGAATAAAGTATTTTCCAAGAGACAGTGGCAAAGTTAGCAAGGGACTCAACGTCTGAGCGTACCCTGCCAACTTATGGCGAACAAAGCGGTACAAAAGGGCGTGGTGATGGACGGAGCATCCGAACCAATCAAACACTCACACCCAGTCAATAGATCTGGGTTTGATCCATCACCGTTCTTTAGCCCACTCTGCCACCCCTGTTCAGACATGGACATATGCAAATCAGTCTGACCCTTTGCCTCATGGGAACAGTCCAGCCCGAACTGCCAAGCCATGTCTTCCCTGGACCAGAAACAAGCTTCCTGGGACCGGTTTCTGGCATTTCAGCCGTCTTCAGCCAGGCTTGCTTGAATCCAGTGGCAAAGTGAAAAAGGGAATCAAAGTCTGAGCATACCCTGCCAACTTATGGCGAACAAAGCGGTACAAAAGGGGGTGGTGATGGACAGAGCATCAGAACCAATCAAACACTCACACCCAATCAACAGATCTGGGTTTGATCCATCACCGTTCTTTAGCACTCTCTGCCACCCCAGTTCAGACATGGCCATATGCAAATCAGTCTGACCCTGTGCTTCATGGGAACAGTCCAGCCTGAACTGCTAAGCCATGTCTTCCCTGGACCGGAAACAAGCTTCCTAGGACCCGTTTCTGGCATTTCAACCGTCTTCAGCCAGGTTTGCTTGAATCCAGTGGTAAAGTGAGCAAGAGACTCAACGTCTGAGCATACCCTGCCAACTTATGGCGAACAAAGCGGTACAAAAGGGGGTGGTGATGGACGGAGCATCAGAACCAATCAAACACTCACACCCAGTCAACAGATCTGGGTTTGATCCATCACTGTTCTTTAGCCCACTCTGCCACCCCAGTTCAGACATGGCCATATGCAAATCAGTCTGACCCTGTGCCTCATGGGAACAGTCCAGCCCAAACTGCCAAGCCATGTCTTCCCTGGACCGGAAACAAGCTTCCTAGGACCGGTTTCTGCCATTTCAGGCATCTTCAGCCAGGCTTGCTTGAATCCAGTGGCGAAGTGAGCAAGGGACTCAACGTCTGAACATACCCTGCCAACTTGTGGCAAACAAAGTGGTACAAGAGGGGGTGGTGATGGACGGCGCATCAGAACCAATCAAACACTCACACCCAGTCAACAGATCTGGGTTTGATCCATCACAGTTCTTTAGCCCACTCTGCCACCCCAGTTCAGACATGGCCATATGCAAATCAGTCTGACCCTGTGCCTCATGGGAACAGTCCAACCCGAACTGCCAAGCCATGCCTTCCCTGGACCGGAAACAAGCTTCCTAGGACCAGTTTCTGGCTTTTCAGCCGTCTTCAGCCAGGTTTGATTGAATCCAGTGGCAAAATGAGCAAGGGACTCAACGTCTGAGCATACCCTGCCAACTTATGGCGAACAAAGCGATACAAAAGGGGGTGGTGATGGATGGAGCATCAGAACCAATCAAACACTCAAACCCAGTCAACAGATCTGGGTTTGATACATCACCATTCTTTAGCCCACTCTGCCATCCCAGTTCAGACATGGCCATATGCAAATAAGTCTGACCCTGTGCCTCATAGGAACAGTCTAGCCCGAACTGCCACGCCATGTCTTCCCTGGACCGGAAACAAGCTTCCTAGGACCAGTTTCTGGCATTTCAGCCATCTTCAGCCAGGCTTGCTTGAATCCAGTGGCAAAGTGAGCAAGGGACTCAACGTCTGAGCATACCCTGCCAACTTATGGTGAACAAAGCGGTACAAAAGGGGTGGTGATGGATGGAGCATCAGAACCACTCAAACACTCACAACCAGTCAACAGATCTGGGTTTGATCCATCACCATTCTTTAGCCCACTCTGCCATCCCAGTTCAGACATGGCCATATGCAAATCAGTCTGACCCTATGCCTCATAGGAACAGTCTAGCCCGAACTGCCAAGCCATGTCTTCCCTCGACCAGAAACTAACTTCCTAAGACCGGTATCTGGCATTTCAGCCGTCTTCAGCCAGGCTTGCTTGAAACCAGTGGCAAAGTGAGCAAGGGACTCAACGTCTGAGCATACCCTGCCAACTTATGGCGAACAAGGCAGTACACAAGGGGGTGGTGATGGACGGAGCATCAGAACCAATCAAACACTCACACCCAGTCAACAGATCTGGGTTTGATCCATCACCGTTCTTTAACCCACTCTGCCACCCCAGTTCAGACATGGCCATATGCAAATCAGTCTGACCCTGTGTCTCATGGGAACAGTTCAGCCCGAATTGCCAAGCCATGTCTTCCCCGGACCGGAAACAAGCTTCCTAGGACCGGGTTCTGGCATTTCAGCCGTCTTCAGCCAGGCTTGCTTGAATCCAGTGGCAAAGTGAGCAAGGGACACAACGTCTGAGCATACCCTGCCAACTTATGGCGAACAAAGCTTTACAAAAGGGGGTGGTGATGGACGGAGCATCAGAACCAATCAAACACTCACACCCAGTCAACAGATCTGGGTTTGATCCATCACCGTTCTTTAACCCACTCTGCCACCCCAGTTCAGACATGGACATATGCAAATCAGTCTGACCCTGTGCCTCATGGGAACAGTCCAACTCAAACTGCCAAGCCATGTCTTCCCTGGACCGAAAACAAGCTTCCTAGGACCGGTTTCTGGCATTTCAGACGTCTTCAGCCAGGCTTGCTTGAATCCAGTGGCAAAGTGAGCAAGGGACTCAACGTCTGAGCATACCCTGCCAACTTATGGCGAACAAAGCGGTACAAAAGGGGGTGGTGATGGACGGAGCATCAGAACCAATCAAACACTCACACTCAGTCAACAGATCTGGGTTTGATCCATCACCGTTCTTTAGTACACTCTGCCAACCCAGTTCAGACATGGCCATATGCAAATCAGTCTGACCCTGTGCCTCATGGGAACAGTCCAGCCCGAACTGCCAAGCCATGCCTTCCCTGGACCGGAAACAAGCTTCCTAGGACCGGTTTCTGGCATTTCAGCCGTCTTCAGCCAGGCTTGCTTGAATCCAGTGGCAAAGTGAGGAAGGGACTCAACGTCTGAGCATACCCAGCCATCTTATGGCGAACAAAGCGGTATAAAAGGGGGTGGTGATGGACGGAGCATCAGAACCAATCAAACACTCACACCCAGTCAACAGATCTGGGTTTGATCCATCACCGTTCTTTAGCCCACTCTGCCACCCCAGTTCAGACATGGCCATATGCAAATCAGTCTGACCCTGTGCCTCATGGGAACAGTCCAGCCCGAACTGCCAAGCCATGCCTTCCCTGGACCGGAAACAAGCTTCCTAGGACCGGTTTCTGGCATTTCAGCCGTCTTCAGCCAGGCTTGCTTGAATCCAGTGGCAAAGTGAGGAAGGGACTCAACGTCTGAGCATACCCAGCCATCTTATGGCGAACAAAGCGGTATAAAAGGGGGTGGTGATGGACGGAGCATCAGAACCAATCAAACACTCACACCCAGTGAACAGATCTGGGTTTGATCCATCACCGTTCTTTAGCCCACTCTGCCACCCGAGTTCAGATATGGCCATATGCAAATCAGTCTGACCCTGTGCCTCATGGGAACAGTCCAGCCCGAACTGCCAAGCCATGCCTTCCCTGGACCGGAAACAAGCTTCCTAGGACCGGTTTCTGGCATTTCAGCCGTCTTCAGCCAGGCTTGCTTGAATCCAGTGGCAAAGTGAGGAAGGGACTCAACATCTGAGCATACCCAGCCATCTTATGGCGAACAAAGCGGTATAAAAGGGGGTGGTGATGGACGGAGCATCAGAACCAATCAAACACTCACACCCAGTCAACAGATCTGGGTTTGATCCATCACCGTTCTTTAGCCCACTCTGCCACCCCAGTTCAGACATGGCCATATGCAAATCAGTCTGACCCTGTGCCTCATGGGAACAGTCCAGCCCGAACTGCCAAGCCATGTCTTCCCTGGACCGGAAACAAGCTTCCTAGGATCGATCTATCTATCTATCTATCTATCTATCTATCTATCTATCTATCTATCTATCTATCTATCTATCTATCTATCTATCTATCTATCTATCTATCTATCTATCTATCTATCTATCTATCTATCTATCTATCTATCTATCTATCTATCTATCTATCTATCTATCTATCTATCTATCTATCTATCTATCTATCTACCAACCTACCTATCTACCTGTCTATCGACCTGCATATCTATCTAGTTATCCATTTATACAACCCTCTGTATCTGGTTTTACAAATCTCTCTTTTTTCTTGTAAAACATTACATAACAATGCATTAGCAAAGAGGATGGCAGCCAATGAAAGATTGATTGTCTTTTCTTTATGTCTCGTGTTAGTCAAAACATTCTGATATTACTAAAATCATGTGTGTAACAAAGCTATTTATAGGGCTTTTCAGACAGAAAAATTAAGTTCAAGATACTTTTAATGTATAAAAAGTCTTTATTCCGAATTAGTAATTCTGATATCATAATAGAGCATTAGGCTCAGCCAACACGTTTTTCGTTCTCCCTTGGAGAACTGTAAATGACATGTAAAAAGACACTAAATCAAAATTAAGGATTCCCAAATCATAAGTAAAGTACAATACAAACAGGCAAAGGACTCTAACAAAAAACAAAAAAAAATACAAAAAAAAATAATTGGAAAAGAAGGAATGGACATATATAATGCAAAATGTGACAGGGTGAAAGGCATCCTTCAATGTGTTACAACACATATCAGAGATTAAAAACACACACACGTATCAATTGTAAGATGTATAGGTGTAACCTTCAAAAAGCCTCTATGAGTAAATATGTTAAGCCATAGAGATCGTGCAGAAATTACACCGACAGGGAGCTAGATTTAAGTAAATCCCTCACGATTCTATTAAGGCAATTTTAAATAAAGTAGTACAAACTGAATTCAGAAATCACCTAGGGCAGAGAATACACAGGCACAGAATATAAAATCAGAGAAATATTGGATAGTAAAGTAGAAATGAAACTAGAATGGAAGAAACCCATAATATGAGCCCAGGTGCGCGAAGAAGGTAAAGCGTGGTGGAACTTTAAAAGAGATGATGAAGAATTAGTCCAGTGTAGGTGGTCCAGTGTATTGCGATCCAGTGTATTGCGCTGGATGCAAGGAAGTATTTGTTTGTGCCTGTTTGTATTGTACTTTACTTATGATATGGGAATCCTTAATTTTGATTTTGTGTCCTTTTGTATGTCATTTTCAGCCTTGATGAAGTTCTCAAAAGAGTACGAAATGCGTTGGCTTAGCCTAATGCTCTATTATCATATGAGAAATACTAATTTGAAATAAAGACTTTTTATACAACTAAAGTATCTTGGACTTCATTTCCTGGTGCACACCCACTTACGACTGCAATTTCAGGATCTGGAACACAGAGGTATCACGTAACGGCTGGTGCCAGGGTATCGTTGCGCAGGACTATTTTGAATTTAGGACACTTGCATGAGGTGCAGAACCTACAGTCCGCCGTTAACGCTCTTCCTGTCTGGGCTTTTCAGACAGACTTCATCCATTAATCTGTTGCTGTCATTCACATTTTTCATCCACCCAATCCAGAATGCATCATGGGGCAGTGATTCAGTCCGTTTCAGCCATTGGCTGACTTCACTGTGAGTTATGGCATGCTGCCTTTTCACAAGGAGTACATCCATATACAAAGTAGTACTCTTCGGTGCCAGGGACTATTATAGCAATGTGTGCTTTGCAGACCCAAAAATATTTTTGTGCTCAACCATTTAAAAACCAGCTTACCCAACGAAAATGTTTTTTTTTAAATTACACACAAAAAAAAACGGAATTGCCTCCACCAAAAAGGTCTTCATGTTTGCACCTTCCAGCTTTTCTGGTATTCTTATGATACCAGCTTAGTCATTTTTTTAACGTATTTTCTAAAGTTCTTTACTTGAATCTAGGTCATTGTCCAAATGGAGTTCCATCTCCACTACTCATGCTTCAATCATGTTCAATCTTGTGTTAAAGAAGGTGATCATTCGTGGTGAGGTTACATTTCCAACATAGGCATACACAGTCCCCAGTTTGCCCAGTATGGCTGTCATTTCCTACATATTCATATCTAATGTGGGTGCGGAGGTCGAAATGGTTATTAGCAATTTTGTGGTCCTGTACCCGTGAACAAGGTGCACATTATTCCCTTCCCAGCACTGAAGCATGCATCACCTATACTTATTAATTGACTTATACCATCAACAGCAAGATTTTGATATTAATTCACATTATTTCATACCATCCACAGCAAGTAAATATTAACACAATTGTATATCTGTCCATGCTAAAATGTTGTGTATTTTTTGCATAGGAATGGATTGAATACTAGAATATGTGTCCTAAGAAATATGGTCTGTTTGTGGTGTGTGAATGTATGTGGTATGAATGAACTGTTGTAGAAGTGTTGAGTTTAAAAGGAAACAACTCGCATAACCAACAATATTTTTAGAGATTAAATAATGAAAACAAGTGAATTAAGTGGTTATCCTAGTATCTGTCACACTGTGATTCCTTCGATCGGCCAAGTAGGATTTCTTGTTGATATTGGGTTTTCCCTTTGCCCCAGTTCCCTTGGTCATATAGAAACAGAATGGTAATTTTTACTTGAGATCATTCCGTAACATTTATAGGGACTGTAGCAATTTTTGGATAGTTACCACTTCTCCAGACTAGAGGGCCTAGTCAATGATGTACTGATTTGGAAAAATTGTCTAAGGGTGGGATCAATAACACAGGCTTATGTCTTCACCTCTGTCCACTCTTGGAGTGTCAGGTACAGAGACAGAGTCGATAGGTCTCATTAGTTGAGGTATCATGTTATTCTGCTTAACTTAGACATGCTCGGTCGATCTCAAGATTGCAGACCGATGGGTTTCACCTTCTCTTCGCATTCTCTTTTTGCATGTTGGGGGTCTGGAAGAAGGTACCCATGCATTTGAACATCTGAGCCACAGTCCTTGGTACCCTGTTGAGGGACTAGGCTTTAGCCATAGCCCAATTTCGGGGCTGGGTCGGCGCTCTTCTGTATTTCAAGCCTGGAGAACTGCTGAGGAGAGGGGCCATAGCAGTCAACCAGACCAAGTGCAGTACTATGCCGCGGAGCTCAAAAGATGCACTACTTTATTGTTTTGGCCCTATCACTGGCAAATAGGCCGATAACCAGATGCTGGAAATCCGCGATGGTTCCTCAAGTAGCTCAATGGCGAAAGTGGAGCAATACTGCAAGAGGAGCACAGAGGGCTGTGTAGGAAGCCCACTTCTCTTGAATGGGATGCCCTTGTAGAAAGATTCAAGGTGCAGGATGAGGGGTCAGAAGAGGAATGATAGATAGGGCTGTCCTTGCACTACTTACTAAGGATATCTTGCCTACACATTGGACCTTCCTCCTCCCTCTTTCACTATTAGCATAGACACACATACTACCCCCTTTGTGTATATCTGCCAGATACCATCACCACCCCCACAGAGAAATAATTACACCCCTGTACACTCCTACTATTCTGCAGACACTTGCCAAAACTCACACATACTTCCCCGCACGATTCGTGATAAACCAGAGCTCCCAGACAGGTGACAGTTTAGGGAATTGGTGGGGGGTGAGTTACGGTTGCACTATTCTGAATAACTGTTTTTTAAACCTGTAAACTGTTTCAATTTTTTGTTGTGTCTCGCATGTACAACATACCATTATATCATGCACTGTAATTGTGTATAGACGCAATGTGATAAATGTATCATAACTTCATTCAATTCAATATAAAAACAGACCTAGTGCAGTATCCTATAGCTCCTTATGGTCCCCAGTGCAGCGCAGAAGGCAGTGCTGATTACAATCTGAATGGTGTCATAGTGATGTCCTGTTTGTGCTTTGTCCTTTGCGTCAGTCCCCCTAGGGACTCAAATATCCAAAGACCAGGTTGGAGCCATACCATGGGTCAGGAGATCACCTGGCTATTGTCCTCTGTTTTGCACAAATGTAATATCAACTTGCTAGGGCTTCCTCTTTGTAACGACCCCGGGGGGCAGGATGTTGTTTCAGTGGCCGACTAACAATGACTTTAGGCGCTGGGCAAATCTTGACTTGGGATTGGTCTTGCAAGCCAGGCAGCTGGATTCACCGCATGCACTGTATAGATTCTGTCCCAGAGATTCATGTATGCGACCTAGCCCAGGTGAGCTTCCCTGAAAGAAGAAACAAACTGCAAAACTGTAAGTGGTTCCTGTTGAAACAACTCCCTCAATCTGCTTGCTCAGTCCTGTGAGTTTGCAGCCTATTGAGACCTCACTGCCTTTGGCTTTGCTGAACAATATTTCACTGATCTCAGAGAAAGTCAGCTGTTATCGCTCTCAGCTTCCCGCTGCAGCTCACCAGTCCTCCTCCGACAGAATCCTACAGCCATGTACCATCCAGTCACAGATTACCAAATAGGCAAAGCAGGCACCGGATTAAGGGCTCCATGACAACAGATCAAAATAATATTAATTTGATCTTTAAAGAAAACTACAATCAAGTTTCTTAATTTTTTTCCAAAAGATAGAAAAGAATGAAACCAGGGGATCCCCAAATTTCGACTGCGTAGAGGCATCCAGAGGGTCTAATCTGGCACTGGTACCATCTTTTCACTGGGACCGCCTGGATCCCTGGTGTGTTGAGGACCATCTCCCACTTCTTATGTCGCTCATGAATACCTTATCAGCTTCAATGGATACCCTGGGCTTTGTGAGAGACCCAGAGCTCTACTGCAAGTACAGCCATCTCTTCTCGTGGTAAGAATGCCAACTCACTACAATTTCCCTACCACACTTTAAATTCTTTCACAATTGAACATTTGATTTTGCAGTGTGCAATTTATTGTAGCGCTAGTATAGCAAATGGAATCTAGTACGGACGATTGGTGGTCTCAATTGAAGTATTTTTATGTAGCAACAAAAAAGCAAATATGCACAAAAGCAAAACATACAAAGTGATTAGAGTTTAACATATAGCTTGGCTTTCAGAAAAAGTTCCAAGCATGCCACAGAAATGTAAATACTATTTTGTTGCTTATTGTTTGTTCGTAAAATAAATAGAATATTTCATAATTGTAGATTTGCTTGATGTACATTTAGTTTTGTACTTTTATGGGTTGTTTTGAGGTTCAAATCGTAGAAATTGCTTAGGCAGGGGCGTCAGGCTTCCATTTGTGATGTATTCAGGGCCACACAAGTCAAAGGGTTAAGTACCACGGCTCGAAATAAAGGGAGTATTTATGAGCACATATAACTATCCAATTGAGAGATTTGATGTAACATATGAGGAACAAATTCGTGAATATAGAACGTTAGTGTCAAAAAGATATTCTCTGTCCTAAACCCTTTCAAGAATAGCATAGAAACCAGTGCACTCCCTAGGTATTTGTTTCGCAGACATGCACATTTCAAATATATGATATTGCTACATAGTGGTCTATTACAAATACCACAGGACTTATCAAGAAAAAAAGGAGAAACTAGTAGAGAAACTTGTAACCCTATCTCTATAAATATTCATGCAGTCTATAAATATTCCTGCCTCCATAAAGATTCAAATTTATCACACCAAAAACAAAAAAGAATGGTGGTTAGCTAATATCAAATTGTGCCCGATGTCTTTGGGAGCTCAAAAGGAGCACCTAAGGTGGGCATGAATATGAAGGAAGGTGTTACAGGAAAAGACAATTAAATCAGTCCATAACCGTACCATCAGCAAAAGTAAAATACTCCTAGCAGGGGAAATATCCTTTTATAATAGAAGAAACTTACTTGACAGAACAGAGACAGACTGAACAGTATATGGTTCTTGTTACAAAGCTTTGTTGACTAAAGACTGTTTTGGAATGCGAGTGTTAGACTAGCTAGGTGTCTAACTTTAAAATTAGTTGATTGTGCTGCAGTAGAACCTCCGATTGCCATGTGAACAGAGTAGATTTGGCATAGTTCCACTGCAGCATTCTTCCTGCTGTTTTTTACAAGAGGAAGATCCAAAAAAACACCTATAGATCCCCATACTGTCATATATAATATTAGCTCAATGCACAAGAATGGTACACCATCCTGCGATTTCTAAGGAAGTGGAAAAAATCGTTAGGGCTAGCTTGTTTTATGCCTATGAGGTGTCTGTGAAATATCCATCGAAAGCAGTCATATAGAAATTATGTTAAAGGCTCAGATTTTAAGAAACAATATCTAAAACTAACAGTTGTGGCAAAATGAGCATTTACTTTTGAAGTAACAGATTCTCAATGTAATGACTATATGCCATCTATATATATTTATAACCAATATCAATTCATAATTAGAAAAAAACAAAAGAAATAAAATTGCAGATGTTAAATATGAATGAGAAGATTTAGATTTTAGGTTGGGAGACCACAAAACAGTGAATTACAGTAAACCCAGGTGATCAAGATTCACCACCTGGACTACGACCTACTTTACAGTAGGAGGAATAAAGTGGATGATTTTGTCAGGAGACTGAGGTGATGGAACCAGGAAGTGGACAGTTTTTCAGTCTTGGTTAATAGGGATAAAGAGCTTCAATCAATAAATCAGGGATTTACAGTGAGGGTCTCAAGGCGCTGCGCTTTCAAATTATATTCCACCATGTGGACTTCCATGACACACATGTTAGGGACTCCCATATCAGTAGACCAACCATCTGAGTACCAAACCGAGGTATGTTGAACTATGATCATTAACTCTGGTTTCCCAGTATTTAGCTTGAGAAAGTTCTAGAGCTTCCAGGAGACTACAGATGAGTACATTTTTGAAAATTTGTGTATTGTAGTGCAGGTAGTTAATCCAGACAGATGAGAATGTGGGTGTCATTAGCATATGATATTATTGTAAAACCAAATGAGCGACTCAAGGAGGCCAGAGGAGGGACACTGATGTTGCTAAGGGTGGGGTGAGAGGAGAGCCCTGAGTAACACTGAAAAGGACTGGTTTGTAGTAGAGCAGAGAAGGGAATATGAATGGCCTGGATGCATCTATAAGGTAGTCTGCATTTTGATGGATACTTCTGACTTCATATTCCGCACCACAGAGCAAGGCTGTATCCAGAGAATTTTGCAGGAGTGCTACCACTTGCAGTTTATAAGAACTACCCCTCCGTGTTGATATCAGTTTCTTTCTTTCCTCACCTGCCGACATGGATCTGGAGCACCACTCCAAACCTTTTTGGCTTGTCAACGTTTCCAAAAAAGAGTTTCCACAGTGTGATGGGAAACAGTGTCTCACTGAAAACTATAGAATACAAGCCATGCAGCAACTGCAGAAAGGAGATGTTGGTCACAGATCAACAAAAAGTGTGCGTTGGACATGAGTAAAAGTCATGAAACAAGTGTGCTTAATGCTCCCAGGAAGCAAAGTTGTGTAAGTTGCTGAAGACAAGAAGAAGTCAAAGCCTTATAGCAGTTCCTCTCTCGCTCCAAGTTGAGGACGCAGTCTCATTGTCAGCAGGTACCTATTTTAATCCTCAGTATTACATTTGAAACCTGCTAGAACCCCTGCAGCCATGAAAATCAAATAGTTACCTGCTGACAGCAAGTTGGGGCATAACTACGTGGCAAGGTAGAGGTCACTGAGACAGAGCACTTTCATGTACAAAAATTTGATCGGGCAGTATGCCGCAGATGAATGGGTTATCGTGCTATGCTAACTAGGGGTGGGCGAAATTTGCAAAGTCGCGCTACGCAAAACTCAGCGAAACAGTAAAAAATCTTCGTGAGCATGCACGCGGAAGTGCTTGTTCACGATGCTTTTTTCCTGTTCGCGAACGCCATTTGCGTGCTCGGGGGGAAATATCTCGCAAACACGCATTTTGAGAACGCGGAACGCAGAATTTGACCAATTCCGCGTTCTCCGCGGAACGCGAAATTACCCAAATTTCGCAAATTCCGCGAACGGAATTTACTGCCCAGGCCTAATGCTAATGCTGCCCAGAAAAAGGAATAGTGGGATGATATGCTATCAGCGGAAGATTAAAGAACATTGAGGAACTTTTTCCTGTCATCACTGAGATGCAAAAACGGCATGATGACTGTAATATAATGACATGCTATGATGGCGGCAATATAAAAGACGATTGTGTAATGGTGGTCCTTTTTTGCTTTCTACTGCAGGGGAACCGATCAGAGTATTCAACCACCTGTACGTAAATGAATTGTTTCACAAGGGGCTACTGCAACCTTTACAAGGTACAGAAACCCACTGTGGTATCGACTTTGATGTTGTGATGGCGGCCGCATTTACTTACCTTGTGAAAAGACTTCAAATCCCAGTTTGCATTATGCCGACACGCCCAGGTGGGCAGAACTATACAAATGGGTAATTGAGGTGCGTACTGCTGCTTACACTCATCGGCCAACGCCTGTGACCAAGGGCGCGAGGACACCCGAAACGCGTCAGGATATACTGGCAGGAAGAAATCTCTGAACTTGCGTTGGTTATCAGTGGGGCTGCCTGGCAGGAAATAAACATAACACATGGCGTGTGGCTCTCCAAGTCTGGTGTGTGATGAGATATATATATATATATATATATATATATATATATATATATATATATATATATATATATTTATTTATTTATTTATTTATATATATATATATTATCTACTGGCGGTCACCAGTAGATAGTTTTAGTTAGGACCATGTTTCCATAGGAAATCTGAAAATTCTATTTTGAATAACTTTGGCGCCGGTTGACGAATCCTCGCGAAATTTTCAAAACTAATGGGGCGCTCCGCTCAGCTCCTACCCTGAACGTCTCGGGGTGATTCGTCAAGCGGGGGCCGAGAAAAAAGGGGGGGTCCCAAAACGTGTTTTCCCCATGCATTTTCCCATAGGACCTTTAGACACAGCTACAGCCCGAACGGCTGAACAGAATTACTTGAAATTTGGCGGTGAGGTAGCCATAAGGCCAAGGAAGTGCCTTTCGCAGGTCTGGTGTAAATCTGTTCAGTATTTCTTGAGAAAATAGCATTTAAAAGCATATCAATATCTATACGCGCGTACCGTGCGCGCACTGAGCAAGCCCTGTGCGCGCACCCTGCCGTGCGCGAGCGTAATTCTGATTGGTTGTTAGATGTCAGTAAACATTCGAATGGGTCGAAATCAGGAAGTGTCGGCCGCCATTTTGTCTGTTGCACTAAAAAGGAAAGGTGGAGACCGTGAACAGGGGGCAGGGTAGGGAGTTGTAGATCCCCTAGTCATTGTCAGGGGGGCACAGTAGGACCGCGAAGGGCAAAAAAAAGATTTAAATTTTTTAAAAAACATCGCGAGGTGCGCGCACTCTACGCGTACCCGAAAAAACCTTAAAAACATCAAGAGGTGCGCGCACCCAGCGCGCACCCGAAAAAAAACATTAAAAAAAAAAATCACTTTTAAGTGTTTAGATATTAGGTGGCTCTAAAAAGAGCCCTTGTGTTCATTGAGTGTTTTTCGGTACCTACAAGTAAGTACCAATGCAGAGTCTAAAGTTCAAGAGGAAGACTCTGTTCCCTTCATCATTGAAATGTACACCGTCTCCTCTATAAATGTCTTGCATGTTGTAACGCAAGTTGTTGTGGTATATAGAACCCATACCATAGTCTCTGAGGAAAGCAGAAACAGACTTATTGACGTGCTTTCTTGCTTTGTCAATCTGTGGACAAAATTGGTTGGACCAGTTCCACTTTTGCCTTTGGCATATGTTAGAATATACAAAGGCAGATTGAGGAAAAAGCGACATCAATTGCACAAAGGTGTCCTTAATAAGCATTTCCAGACCTACCCCAGTTAAAGTGCCTAGGTCATTTCCACCACAGTGCACAATGATAAGGTTAGGCTGTGGGAGATGTAGAAAGGTTTTCACCAAAGGCATTAATTGGTGCCACTTTAACCCTCTCTGACCAATCCATTTAATGTCTACATTTGGCAAAGCAAGGTCTCTCACCATACCTCTTTTTTCTGCAAATTTTTCACTCCAGAAGACATAGCTATGACCTACAATCCACACTGTGAACATGTTTCAAGGAGATCTGGATGCCCTCAGAAGGTGTCTTTCAGTAGAATGGCAATATGAAAAGAAACACAGTTGGAAAATGGAGGCATACATACTTTTTTTTGATAAAAAGAACTCATTGGCTGATTTAAACCATTTTACAGTTAAAACTAGGCTGTATGTTTAAATTTTTAAAAGCATGTTTTGGATTGGTACAGAAAAATGTGTTCCCACTGAACATTACTTTGGATTTGCTGTTAGGTTTGAAAAGTCAAGCACTCTTGCTGTATAGATTTGAAACAATGTCTGCTGAACTTCTGACCTCTCTGCTCACACCAGTGTTCCATGAGCTGTTGCTATGGTAGCAGGCAGAAGTCATGTTGGGGGAAGGGATGATTTGCAAAGGGGTTGAAAGTTGCAACCAATAGAAATGTGTGATTCCATTTGAAAAAATGTGGGAAGGGCTGTGATTTTACATTAACATGTATATGTGGGAAAAAAGAGAGGGAAAAATTGCCATTTACTGGTTGTGCTGAGAGGAGAGAGGTGTACAGCTCTGAGATTCTGGCTCTGATAATCTGCTGTTTGAGTCCCACATTTCTTTCTAAACTAATTAATTTTAAAGGTGAGTTATGAGTTTGAGAGGGGAAGTATGTGGTGTATTTTGATATAAATAATAGAATTGTCATTCTTGTTTTTAAGTTGTGTTTTACATTTTGTGATTTAGGAGAAATTTAACTGTCTAGAACTAGTAAGATATTATGGAGTATGTCTTCACTGTAAGTTAAGATGTAGTGGTATTAGTGAGGAATTTTGTGTTGTGAGTAGAATTACATCATGAGTCTGTCTGCACACAGGATTTTTTGACAGAGATTTAATTTGTGTTGCTTTTGTTCTGTTAGCCTTGCACTCGCAGAAAAGGGGTAGTTTGTTATGTTAAAGTGTGATGGTTAGCATTCAGCAGAAATCCTTTACTGATCAGTGAGAGGCAAATGCAAACACATTTGAAAATAGTATGGTACATTTTCCTACCACTTTAAAAGTTGTGTTTAACATTTTATGTTAAGGAAGATATTTAAGTGGCTTGAACATGTTATATATTATGGAGTATGTCTTCATTATAAGTTAATGTGTACTGGTATCACTCAGGAATACTGTTTTCTACCTAGAATCATACCATGAGACAGTGAGCACAAAGGAAATGTAAAGAGAGATTTCATTCCGGTTGGTCTTGCTCTATTACCCTTGCACTCGCAGGAAAGGGGCAGCTTGTTTTTTTGTAACACTCTAGTCTAATCAGTCACCCTCTAACACATGGTCATGGTCTCAAGGAGATGTTAAGACATGTGCTCCTTTCTGCCTGTCTAAACTAGAATGAACATGTGTCAGTCTGTTACAGTAATTATCACTTGCTCTACCCCAGTAGTAAATGTGCTTTCAAATTGCGAAAGGAAATATTGCTTTCTGCCTAGAATGAGAGCATGAGTCTGTTTGCATACAGGAATTGTTGTTAGCGTTTTAATTTGTGTTGCTGTTGTTCTGTAAAACTTGCACATTCAGGAAAGGCTCTGCTTGTTTTCTTCCAATGTGTTGGGTAGCAATCAGCAGAAATCAGTATCTCAAAAATGTGATGCAAATGCAAACACATTTGAAAATAGCATGGTAGATTTTTCATCAATTCTTGCAATGGCTGAGGTGGTTCCTACATGTTGAAAACTCCAATGAACCCTTACCACACATGTACTCTTACACACATGTCTGTACTCTTCATGCAGTTGTGGGAGTCTCCATGCAGATGTCTCTTGCAGCTGACAATACACAGTCTCCAGAAACACACTCTTTGCACACACGCAGCAGCTTCTGCTACACTCCCATGTCTATTAGTTAGCTCTGTGTGCTCTTTCAGATAGCAGTGTGTAACGCAAACAGATTTTAAATCACCAGGCTCATTTCCTTTGCTCTAGTCTAATCAGTCACCCTGTAGCACATGGTCATGGTCTCAAGGAGCTGTTAGGACATGTGCTCCTTTCTGCCTGTCTAAACTAGAAGGAACATGTGTCAGTCTGTTACAGTAATTATCACTTGCTCTACCCCAGTAGTAAATGTGCTTTCAAATTGCCAAAGGAAATATTGCTTTCTGCCTAGAATGAGAGCATGAGTCTGTGTGCATACAGGAATTGTTGTTAGCGTTTTAATTTGTGTTGCTGTTGTTCTGTAAAACTTGCACATTCAGGAAAGGCTCAGCTTGTTTTCTTCCAATGTGTTGGTTAGCAATCAGCAGAAATCAGTATCTCAAAAATGTGATGCAAATGCAAACACATTTGAAAATAACATGGTAGAGTTTTCATCAATTCTTGCAATGGCTGAGGTGGTTCCTACATGTTGAAAATTCCAATTAACCCTTACCACACATGTACTCTTACACACATGTCTGTACTCTTCATGCAGTTGTGGGAGTCTCCATGCAGATCTCTCTTGCAGCTGATAATACACAGTCTCCAGAAACACACTCTTTGCACACACGCAGCAGCTTCTGCTACACTCCCATGTGTATTAGGCAGCTCGGTGTGCTGTTTCAGATAGCAGTGTGTAACACAAACAGATTCTAAATCACCAAGGCTCATTTCCTTTGCTCTAGTCTAATCAGTCACCCTCTAACACATGGTCATGGTCTCAAGGAGCTTTTAGGACATGTGCTCCTTTCTGCCTGTCTAAACTAGAATGAACATGTGTCAGTCTGTTACAGTAATTATCACTTGCTCTACCCCAGTAGTAAATGTGCTTTCAAATTGCCTAGAATGAGAGCATGAGTCTGTGTGCATACAGGAATTGTTGTTAGCGTTTTAATTAGTGTTGCTGTTGTTCTGTAAAACTTACACATTCAGGAAAGGCTCTGCTTGTTTTCTTCCAATGTGTTGGTTAGCAATCAGCAGAAAACAGTATCTCAAAAAATGTGATGCAAATGCAAACACATTTGAAAATAGCATGGTAGAGTTTTCATCAATTCTTGCAATGGCTGAGGTGGTTCCTACATGTTGAAAACTCCAATTAACCCTTACCACACATGTACTCTTCCACACATGTCTGTAGTCTTCATGCAGTTGTGGGAGTCTCCATGCAGATGTCTCTTTCAGCTGACAATACACAGTCTCCAGAAACACACTCTTTGCACACACGCAGCAGCTTCTGCTACACTCCCATGTGTATTAGTCAGCCCTGTGTGCTGTTTCAGATAGCAGTGTGTAACGCAAACAGATTCTAAATCACCAAGGCTCATTTCCTTTGCTCTAGTCTAATCAGTCACCCTCTAACACATGGTCATGGTCTCAAGGAGCTGTTGGGAATGTGCTCCTTTCTGCATGTCTAAACTAGAAGGAACATGTGTCAGTCTGTTACAGTAATTATCACTTGCTCTACCCCAGTAGTAAATGTGCTTTCAAATTGCCAAAGGAAATATTGCTTTCTGCCTAGAATGAGAGCATGAGTCTGTGTGCATACAGGAATTGTTGTTAGCGTTTTAATTTGTGTTGCTGTTGTTCTGTAAAACTTACACATTCAGGAAAGGCTCAGCTTGTTTTCTTCCAATGTGTTGGTTAGCAATCAGCAGAAATCAGTATCTCAAAAATGTGATGCAAATGCAAACACATTTGAAAATAGCATGGTAGATATTTCATCAATTCTTTCAATGGCTGAGGTGGTTCCTACATGTTGAAAACTACAATTAACCCTTACCACATATGTACTCTTACACACATGTCTGTACTCTTCATGCAGTTGTGGAAGTCTCCATGCAGATCTCTCTTGCAGCTGACAATACACAGTCTCCAGAAACACACTCTTTGCACACACGCAGCAGCTTCTGCTACACTCCCATGTGTGTTAGTCAGCTCTGTGTGCTGTTTCAGATAGCAGTGTGTAACGCAAACAGATTCTAAATCACCAAGGCTCATTTCCTTTGCTCTAGTCTAATCAGTCACCCTTTAACACATGGTCATGGTCTCAAGGAGCTGTTAGGACATGTGCTCCTTTCTGCCTGTCTAAACTAGAATGAACATGTGTCAGTCTGTTACAGTAATTATCACTTGCTCTACCCCAGTAGTAAATGTGCTTTCAAATTGCCAAAGGAAATATTGCTTTCTGCCTAGAATGAGAGCATGTGTCTGTGTGCATACAGGAATTGTTGTTAGCGTTTTAATTTGTGTTGCTGTTGTTCTGTAAAACTTACACATTCAGGAAAGGCTCAGCTTGTTTTCTTCCAATGTGTTGGTTAGCAATCAGTAGAAATCAGTATCTCAAAAAATGTGATGCAAATGCAAACACATTTGAAAAAAGCATGGTAGAGTTTTCATCAATTCTTGCAATGGCTGAGTTGGTTCCTACATGTTGAAAACTCCAATTAACCCTTACAACACATGTACTCTTACACTTATGTCTGTAGTCTTCATGCAGTTATGGGAGTCTCCATGCAGATGTCTCTTGCAGCTGACAACACACAGTCTCCAGAAACACACTCTTTGCACACACGCAGCAGCTTCTGCTACACTCCCATGTGTATTAGTCAGCTCTGTGTGCTGTTTCAGATAGCAGTGTGTAACGCAAACAGATTCTAAATCACCAAGGCTCATTTCCTTTGCTCTAGTCTAATCAGTCACCCTCTAACACATGGTCATGGTCTCAAGGAGCTGTTAGGACATGTGCTCCTTTCTGCCTGTCTAAACTAGAAGGAACATGTGTCAGTCTGTTACAGTAATTATCACTTGCTCTACCCCAGTAGTAAATGTGCTTTCAAATTGCCAAAGGAAATATTGCTTTCTGCCTAGAATGAGAGCATGAGTCTGTGTGCATACAGGAATTGTTGTTAGCGTTTTAATTTGTGTTGCTGTTGTTCTGTAAAACTTGCACATTCAGGAAAGGCTCAGCTTGTTTTCTTCCAATGTGTTGGTTAGCAATCAGCAGAAATCAGTATCTCAAAAATGTGATGCAAATGCAAACACATTTGAAAATAGCATGGTAGATTTTTCATCAATTCTTGCAATAGCTGAGGTGGTTCCTACATGTTGAAAACTCCAATTAACCCTTACCACATATCTACTCTTACACACATGTCTGTACTCTTCATGCAGTTGTGGAAGTCTCCATGCAGATCTCTCTTGCAGCTGACAATACACAGTCTCCAGAAACACACTCTTTGCACACACGCAGCAGCTTCTGCTACACTCCCATGTGTGTTAGTCAGCTCTGTGTGCTGTTTCAGATAGCAGTGTGTAACGCAAACAGATTCTAAATCACCAAGGCTTATTTCCTTTGCTCTAGTCTAATCACTCACCCTCTAACACATGGTCATGGTCTCAAGGAGCTGTTAGGACATGTGCTCCTTTCTGCCTGTCTAAACTAGAATGAACATGTGTCAGTCTGTTACAGTAATTATCACTTGCTCTACCCCAGTAGTAAATGTGCTTTTAAATTGCCAAAGGAAATATCGCTTTCTGCCTAGAATCAGACCATGAGTCTGTGTGGACACAGGAATTGTTGTCAGAGATTTAATTCATGTTTCTTCTATTTTGTAAGAGTTTGACTCGTAGGAAAGGATCAGCTCATGTGATAGGATTTGAAAAGTTTTTTTAAAAAAAATGTAATGAATTTAAATTACATAAAGTTATTTTTTTTAGTTTTTTGCAGGTATTGGTGAGCAACAGTGAAGAAATATAAAGATGGCTATAAAGTCAAGAAAAACAAAAGAAAAGAAACAACAACTATATTTGAAGACGACTGATAAAAAAAAATAGGAGGCGAAGCGTGTGTTGGAAAACAGAAAAAGTCTTCTGGTAAGCAAACTAAAGATTTTTTAAAAAATATCTTTAAAAAAAATAATGATCGGAAGATACATTCAAACAGTGTTTCAAGTACAAAACAACAACAGAGTCGACAGCAAAAACAAAATGCTAATATAGACTCAGAAGTTAGGAAGAGTGACTTTACACGGAAAATAGATTTTAAAAACATTCGTCGAAAAATGTTTCAGAGAAGAGTGATGTTAAATTTGCTGAAGGATATGAAAAAATATAAGAAAAAAACCAAATTTTATAAGAAAAAGAAATTAATTGAAAATATTGTTACCAAGGCATTAGAAATAAAAAAAAACTATTCATTTTAATTTTGAACAGGATGCGTAGATTAGATAAATTAGTGAATGCAATGAAGTCACAAAGCAAAAGGAAAAGAGAAGTCAAAAAAAAAAACTTTTGTAAAGTGTTCTTAGGAGAATGGAAGCATAGTTCAAGTACTGAACCATTTTTTAATGAAGAGAGTTATCTTCAAAGTAATAGTTTGTTGCATGCAGTTGACACCAATGGTAGAGCTTATGAAGTTAAGGATGGTTGTGTAATGGAAAAGGAGAAAATGGTTCCAAGAAATGAGGAACAAGTGATGGCTGATGAGGTTATGGGGAGACGTCCTAAAGCCCCAGTGTACACTTGGAATTGTAGTAGTATTTGTACTGTGCGTCAGGAATCTATTGATAAATTACGTGACTTTCTAAGAAAATATAGTAAAAAGAGTGTTAAACAGAAAATTAAGGTGCTTCAAAGACTAGATCCATGCAGAGTGAGAGAGAATACTGGTTTGCAAGGACATTCTCTGGCTTGTCTATCTCGGAAAGTGTGTCAAAGTGTTTTTCACCATTTTAGGATGCTGGCTGTTCATCATACTGAAATGAGAAAGTTTGTGAGAACATTGTATTTTGCTAAAAGTCCAGCACTAAAGTTAAATGAGTTGAATAATGCTCTGTTCCGTGGATCTGTATCAGATGTAGTGAAGGTTACTGATGAAATTCAGTTTTGTTACTTTGGTCCAGAACAAGAAAGTGCAGAAAATGACACAGTTATTGATGAAAATGTGGAAGCGAATGTAGAACTCACTGTTAGTAAAAATTTGGTGATGAAATGACTAAATTTGCTATCATCTCTAATGAAAGACCAAATAATACGTGTATATGTTGCCGGAGAAGCCATTACAAAAATCAAACAAGGAATGTTGATCTGTATAAAAAAAGTGAAAATGAAGATAATTATAAGTGGAAAGATTTTGCAACATATATATTTCTGGAAAATTGTTTTGATTTGGGTGAAGATCAGCGTATTTGTAAATAATGTTATAACAAGTTAGAAGAAAATAGAATGCCAGCTAGAGCTGTACATAATAATTTAGAATTGGTTGATATTCCTCCAGAACTTTCTGATTTAAATACGTATGAGTCTATACTCATTCAATGTGTCCATCCGTTTCAGACTATAGTGCGTATGGAGCCAAAAACTGGTAAATTACCTCCTTCGGATTTACAGAGAGGTTTAAAAGGAAGAGTTGTCTATTTGCCATTAGATTTGAAAAAAAATATGGAAACAATTGATGCAGATACTTTGGAAACTGAACCATTAGTTATTCTGGTTAATGGTGTACCTACAAAGAATAAGAAAATTTGGCAGGAGCTGGTGGATATACGAAAAGTACAAAGAGCAAATTTGTATTTGAAAAAAAATAATAAATGGTATGAAGCCATTTATATGGATGAAGAAGAAATACTAGAAGACACAGGAATACCAACTGGGCAACTTGAAAAAGTGGATAAGTCAAAGGAAGAAGAAATTTATGAACATTTCAGCATACATCCTCTACATTCTAAAGAAGTTATGGGAAACGCTATTGATCTGTTTCAGATGAAGAAAGCACAAGGAACTCCCGTGAGTGTATGGGAGGAGAGCTTGGAAGCTCGTTGTTTTCCCCAGCTGTTTCCTACAGGAGAAGGAGGACGATATGATGAACATCCAGTACAGATTCCTGCTTCTGAGTATCGGACTACAAGACTATATGCTGAAGATCCGAGATTTCGTCAAAGTATTTCTTATTTGTTCCATCTTTTATTTGAAAGTGACTTGTCAGCACTATCTTATGCAGTAAATCACATTTTGAAAACTGGAGTACATCTATGTAATGTGACTGCAAAGGATGTTATGAACAAAGTGCAACAGCGAGATGATCATTTGGAATCTCAATTGATCAATTTGATGGCTTGTCAGCGTGGGACGAATGAATATTGGTAACGACGCCATGGAGAATTGAAATGTATGTTACGGAATTTAGGAACTCCTACATGGTTCCTTACCCTAAGCTGTGCTGAGTACGCTTGGGATGATCTTCTGGATTTTCTTCGAGAGGCAAATTCAAATATTGAAAACATCCAATACAAGACAGCAGGAGAATTGTGCTCATTGGATCCGGTTAATGTTTGCAGATATTTCAATCATAGATTTGAGGCTATGATGTCCTTCATCTGCAATAAAAAAATCCACCTCTTGGAGAAGTTGTGGATTTCTTTTGGAGAAAAGAGTACCAAGCCAGAGGTGCTCCTCATATTCATATGCTGTTGTGGATCAAGGATGCTCCAAAATTTGGAACAGATTCTGATGATGCAGTTTTAAGTTTCATCGAAGGATATGCAACATGTGCTATACCTAAAAGCACAGAAGAGAAAAATTTAAAAGAGCAAGTTTTACGATTCCAAAGTCATCGGTGTGGAAAATACTGTCGACAGAAGTACAAGAGTAAAGATAAATTCTACACAAAATGTCGATTTGGATTTCCACGACCTGTTCAAAAGGAAGAGTAAACAGTTTTATTTCAGCTGTGCAACATACTATTACAAGAAAATCGCATAAGAATACCTACAACCTAAGAAGAAAAGAAGAGTCAAAATATATAAATGACTACAACCCAGTCATTTTATCCATGTGGAATGCTAACATGGATATACAGTATGTGGCTGACAATTCTATTGCTGTTGCTCGCTATGTCACATCTTACATCACTAAATCTGAGAAAACGGAATTGAAAGAAATGTGGAAAGAGATTTCTCACGAGAAGACTGTCAGTAAGAAGCTATACAGTTTCAGTTTAAAGATGTTATCGCATCGAGAAATTGGATCCTACGAATGCTCAGATAGGTTATCATCTGCAAGTCTGTACTCGAAATCCAGAAGAATAATTTGGGCAAGTTTAGGCCTTGGAGGAATGCGAAATCGGGTTCTGAAATCTATTCGAGAAATTGAATATTTAGCAGAGTTCAAACCAGAAAGTACAGACATTTTAAGAACAAACATGTTGGACACATATTACCCACAAAAAAGTCATCACCTTGAGAACATGTGTCTCTATGAAGTGCAGCAGAAATTTATTTTTAAATGGAATGTCACAGAAGATATCAACAATGGAAAATATAAAGTCATTGGTGAGGAAGGATGTTTGGTGAAGCAAACAAAAGGAAGTTTGATAAATCACCGGAAGCTGAGTTGCGACACTCCTGATAAAAAGGAATTTTACTACTTGGCACTTTTGCAGCTGTTTAAACCATGGCGTTCAGAGGAGGAACTACTTGGAGAATTTCAGAGCTATGAAGATTCCTTTAATGCTTGCAAAGACATCGTTGAATGCAGTAGTTTCACAATTTATGTTCAAATGTTAGATGAAGAAATTGAACAAGAAGCAACAATTGCAGCTGAAGTAGCTAGAGACAGTTCTCAAGACAGTCAAAGTTCTGGGACATTTAGTCAAGATCCTCTAGGACAACCGATCATCGAAAATGAAGCAGCAATAGCCATGAACGAAGTGGAAACAGCTATGAATCAAGCTCAGGAAGATTTTGTAGACTTAACATATTTGGAGGAGCAACTGAATGAAGAACAAAAACTAATTTATGAAGAAGTCAGACAAAAAATTGATCACGGATTACTACATGAAAATAAAGAGTGCTCATGCACATCTTTTGAACCAATGAGAATGTATGTAAGTGGACAAGCAGGAACTGGAAAAAGTTTCTTAATTAATGTAATTAGAAGCTACCTACAGAAGAAAATGGATTCCATTTTGTCTTGTGTTGTTACTGCTCCAACTGGGTTAGCAGCGTATAACAGCAAAGGAGTTACCTTACATCGTTTGCTAAAGTTACCAGTAGAGCATGAGAACAAAATACAGTACCACAAACTAGCAGGAGAAGCATGCTTGGAAGTTTCAAGAGTATTGAAGAAAATGAAAGTACTCATTATTGATGAGGTAAGCATGGTATCAAACTTAATGCTTGCCTTTGTGCATTTAAGAATGCAGCAAATTCTGAAGACAGACTTTGACGTCCTATTTGGAGGAAAACACGTCATAGTTTTTGGAGATCTTTTGCAACTTACTCCAGTTAAAGGACAACCGGTATTCCATACACTTACACATGAAGACACAAAAAAGTCATTAGGAAGTATAGGCAATGTAAATATTTGGACATACTTTGAGTATAAGGAACTCATTACCAATATGAGGCAAGCCAATGATGAGGACTATGCAAGTATTCTGAAAGATATAAGAATTGGACTGCTCACAGAACATGGCAGAAAAGCATTACAGAGTCGATTGCTGAGTAATTTGTTTCCAACAGAACAAATAGTTCCAGAGAAAATATACAAGGAAATTGCAGAAAAAAATACTGTAATCTGCTTAATGCCAACACTACATGAATGTTCTGTATTCAATCAAGAACTTTTGAAATTGGAAAATGAAGAGATTATAAAACCTGAAGCTGTGGATAAAATAGAACATGAACGAATACCTGTTATATTGACAGGCAAATTGGGTACTAAATTGGATTCTCTAGAGAAAAACATTTCAAAAACAGCAGGTTTGGAAAAGAATCTTTATGTGTGTATGAAATGTAGAGTAATTTTAAGACGAAATTTGGATGTAGAGAAAGGTTTAGTGAATGGAGCTATGGGAAGAGTTGTGGGTTTTATTAATTACCAGAAAAAAGTTGGAATTGAATGTTTAAAAATAAAATTTGATCAGATACAAGAGGTTAAAGACATTTGTCGTTGTTCAGTTCGTTTCTTGCTTGTGAAAGACTTATATGTGCGTAGGAAGCAGTTTCCGTTTTCTCTAGCATATGCTGTAACTATTCACAAGTCTCAAGGATTAACTGTTGATAGTGCTTTTGTAAACATTGGATCTACTGTGTTTAAAGCAGGTATGGCATATGTTGCTTTGTCACGCGTGAAAAAATTATCTGGTTTATTCATGATAGACTTTGATGACTCAAAAGTAAGTGCTGATGCAAACTGTGTAAAGGAGTATAATAGATTAAGCAGAAGCTATGCTCCTCATTTAGGTCAATATCCTGTGTTTGAAAAACGTGTTGTTTGTCAGAAAAGGAGATTTGAGAATATCTCTAATGAGGATGTACGGAAGAGAAAACAAAAAGATAGTGATGTGACTGCAAGCAAAAAGAAAAAGGACAATGCTGAAGAGGTTGTTGGTTGTCATTTTGAAAATAGCTCTGGTGTCAACTGCTACGCAAATGTAGTGCTGAATGTTGTATTTTATCTTGAAAGTTTGCAAGAGCAGATAATACTAAATCAAGAAAAAGATTCTGTTCTTTGCTGAGTCTCCTCTATGAGAAGCTGAGTAATGATAAAACTAAAATAGAAAGTGCTTCTGATGTTAGAAATCTTTTAGATGTATGTTCTGGACGTACACAGTTTACACAAAATGTCCAGCAAGATGCACAGGAATTCTTGATGTATATCCTGATGGTACTGGAAGATGAAGGGGTAGAAGTAGAAAATGTATTTGGTGTCTCTTATAAATGGGAACATTGTTGTGATAACTGTATGAACACAAGCAGTAGTAATGTTGATTCTGAAAGGTTCATATATTTACCATTACCAGAGAGTAAAACAGTGACTTTTAGTAAATTATTTAAAGATGCTAATCACAACATGGAATGTTCTCAATGTAAATCAGACCTGTTGTCAACGTTATTTTTAAAGAAATATGGACAGTATGTAATTTTAATGATGCAACGTTGTAGAGCTGATGGAACAAAACTGGACACTTTAATAAAGAAGTTTACAGGACAACAATTATCAATATATGGAAAAACTTTTGTTGCAGTTGCAATAATTTTTCATGATGGGCCTTCTATAACTTCTGGTCATTACACAGTTTATCTTAAATGTGAAAAAGGATGGACACTGTGTAATGATTCTCAATTGATTTTCAAGCAACGTTTGCCTTATGATTTACCCAATTGTTACCTAATTTTTCTGAAACCCAAATTTTAAATACTAACATCATCATTGGGAGAAAGCATTATTAAAATTTTAAATGATTTAAATTGGATATTTCGCTCAAAAGAGATTTTAAACTTATCATTTGGCCGTAAGGAAACAATTGAGGACTTCTTTGACAGATAATATTTTGGAAAATGTTCTTTTGCAACAAGGTTTACAGACGTTATTTTTTAGAAATTGTTATTCTTCTTAAAAGGTATTTTTAACATTTCTATTAAGGTATGTTTTAGTGAGGATACATTTGGGGCTTTTTTAAACAATCTTTCAGATTGTTTTTTTTTTTGCCCGCTGTTAAATGATGAATACAATTGATTTCACTATTTTCAGTGAAAATCAAAACATTCTGAAAACAGCAAAAAAAGGGCAAAAAATTGCTTTGCTAAATATGAAAAAACATGTACTATTTAATAAAGTGTATTGTTGAATATTAATACTTTTTTTCTTTTTTTCAGAACTAGAAAGAAAATTTAGAAGATGTAATTCAGTTATCTTTGCAATTAAATAAAAACATTTAAATCTAAATTATTTATTTTGATGGTCAGGTAAGTTTAACATATCTGTATGTGTCACTGGTTTCGTTTCATGCTTCCTTTTCTTCACCTGTCCTTACTCTACTTTTCTCATTTCTCTTCTCACTCTCCCTTCCTGCTTTACTACTCTTTTGTAACTTCCTCACTCCTTCTATACTACTCCCCTACCTTTACTACCTCTATCACTAATTTTTCATCCATGTTTCTTTTTCTGTTTCCATATGTCTTAGTCTTTTTAACTGCCTTACTCAGTTTCAGTTTGAAAAACTTTATTCGACAGTTTAAGTCATGAAAGTATCATACATCAACCATCTACAGACACATAAATTAAAACGAAATATCATAGGCACACAATTTTTATACTTAAACCTACGATATTCCCCAATTTGAATAGATAACATAATGTCTAGTCATCCAATTAAATAAAAACATTTCAACTTGATTTAATTTAAGCAGGTAAATCATTGACTGAAGAATGAGTGAATACATAACTACATTCAAGCGCCTATTCATTACGCGCTATAATATTTATCTGCCTAAGCCGTAATATCCAGGCCCACTTTATGTATTTTGCCATTGCCATTGCAATTATTGGGCTCGGATCTGAACACAAGATTCTTAGTGCCTCCTCGTGCCTTCTGGTACCTAAAAGCCGACAAACGGGTAATACCCATTTTTTACGTGGGAGCTCGTAGAGAGGACAAAAAAAACCAAAATGACTCAGGGATTCAGTCGTGTCCCTACATTTAGGACATTTGTCCTGGGAACCTTTAGACCATTTACATGTAAATGAACAGATAGGGAGGGTACCTATCCTAAACTGGAAATAAAGTTTGCGATCAATCGGTGCTTCAATCAAGCCCCAAAAAAGTTCCTGTCTAGGGTGAGCCTTAATCTCTAGGTACCTGGCTGTTTGCTGAGATATGCTCCCCTTTAAAATGGATTCCATAGCTATAAATTCCCAGTACTTAGCTTTAATGATTTCTTTTGAAGGGAAGACCGCATTTTGAGGATCATCCCATAGATTGTTCCATCCCAGTCTGTAGAGTAATGTTTTGATAGACCTCAGCCAGTCTATTCTATGGAAGAGGTCTTTCTCCATTATTTCTTTTAAGCCCAAAGCATACTGCTTAAGCTCCTCAGTTGACCAGACCCTACGCCAATACAACAATGGCCGCAAATTAGCAGTGTCTTGTAAGGTTTTCAGGCCGAGGTCCCAGTACAGAGGTAACAGGGGAGTACTTTGCGGGACACCAACAACTTTCCGTATAAACTCGCTCTCCATAACATTCAAACGTTTTGGATTATTGCCAAACCCCCATAGCTCAGAACCATATAAAGATGAGCTACGTATCTTCATCGTATAAATTTCGAGGAGTGGGCCTATTGGCTGTGTCAGAGAGCTTTTAAATCTTTTTAGGAGGAAACCTGTCTGTTGTTGGAACTTCAAAATAGAGAAGTCTAGTTGACTTTTCCAACGCATATTCTTCTGCAATGTCACTCCCAAATAAGTGAAGGCATCCACCTGTTCCAGGGGAGAGCCATTCATAACAATTACACCACTATAGGGTTTGTAAGTTCTACATGGGTTAGGGCCATTAAGGACCATGAACTTGGTCTTGGAGACATTTATTTCCAAGCCACGAAGCAAGCAGAACTCTTCAAAGCGTCGGAGGGTAAGCTGTAGGCCACTCGGAGTTTTAGAAATCAGCAGCGTGTCGTCCGCGAACATGAGAACAGGAATACGAGTACCAGTCATAGCTGGAGCATCAGAGGGGACCCGGGAGAGGAACTCTGCCACCCCGTTCACGAAGAAGGTCGGTGCCAAGACACAACCCTGCTGTACTCCTCGCTCCACGGGGAAGGACTCCGTTACCTCACCCTGCCGTCCCCACCGGACCCGGGCAAAATTGTTCTCATGTAGGCGGACGACCAGTGCCAACAACTCCGGCGCCATCCCCAAATCCTCCAATACTTGCCACAACTTGTCTCGTGGGACCAAATCAAACGCCGCCCGTAGGTCGACAAACACGGCATACAGAACCCCTTTTTCTAAGACTACTGTCCTCCAATAGAGGACAATAAACCTAAAGACCTGATCAATGGTGCTGGTTTTTGGACGAAACCCAGCCTGTAGTGGGCTTAAAACATTATTAGATTCCATCCAGGTCTGGATTTTGCCCAAAACCAGCCTACCCAAGATTTTTTGTAAAGCGTCTATCAAGCTAATGGGCCAGTAGTTGCAAGCCAATGATTTGTCCCCTTTTTTGTATATTGGGACAATTTCGGCACCTTTCCAGGAGTGGGGAATCACCATTCCCTGAGCTATAGCATTGGCTAAATAGGTGATATATACAGACCATCTCGTTCTGTTGTGCAGAAATACATCGGCCGGAATACAATCCATGCCGGGTGCACGACCCTGAGTAACCATATCAAGTGCAATATCAACCTCCTCAACACTAAACACAGGGGTATTATAAAACGGCCTTTCCTGATGAGGCATTCTAACGTCCTCAATGCCTTTTGAATATTGTAACTTAAAAAAATCTACCCAAGAACTCTGAGGAACATGATTATGAGGACTATCAATAATTTCGCCCTTCTTCCATTTAAAAATATCCCAGAATTTTTTCTGGTTTTTATCAACACATGCTGCTTTAAGGTCTTGCCACTCGCACTCAATCCATTCCTCTTTGGCTTTCCATAGGATTTTTTTGTGAGTATTGCGAGCTAATTTAATCTTGCTTGCGTCATTTGTTTTAAGAGCAAGTCCCAAATTAGTACGGGCCTCTTTGCAGGAGGCATTATACCAGCTCTCCTGTTTGCTTCTAGGGACTTTCTTACCTACAGAAGGTCTACAAAAACATGATTTCAATTTAACTACTAATTTTTCGTGGATTTTCTCAAGTGCAACTAGGGGTTGACCGTTGTTATCTACTTCCATAATTGACGTCAGCGCCTCTTCAACATGGGACTCAATGCTCCCTATAAGGTCTGGATGTTCTACTACATTACGCCATTTAAGGTGGCGTTCATCGTTTGATAGAGCTTCAACCAGACCTATCATTTCAGGAGCTTGATCTATTCTGTCTCCCATTCCTAAATCAAAGATAGCGACTAATGGGTTGTGATCGCTTTCTATCCGCGTCTCAACCACCATATCCACAAGTGTTTGCCACATCCTCAAGTGGACCAAGACATAATCTATATTGCTTGCCCTGTTACCATTAACATACGTTTTTTTACATATCCTATCTGATGTAGTTCTGCCATTGGCCGCCCTCAATTGGTTGCCCAGGCAAAACCCTTTCAGATGCAGGGCCGCCTCAGTCCACTTACTAACTGCCTTTGTCTCAAGCTGTGGGACACCCCATTTTAGGTCCTCTTCCTCTGTTAAAAACATGTCTTGTGACCCCAATGGCTCAAAGGTCGTATTGAAGTCTCCCGCGATAAGTGGGAGCACATCAATTGGACTAGATTCAACAAGGGTACTTAATGCAGATACCACCTCAGATCTTTTCCCACCTGGCAAGCCCCTTGCATATACGTTATATATGTCAATTTTGAGATTTGACGAACTAGTCAGCCTAACTCCCAATATATCAGCGTTCTGTGTTTGGATGGGTTGGATTTTACATTCCAGGCTTTGTTTGACCCAGATAACCAAGCCTCCTGATGCCCGACCCTTGGACTTTTTCTCCGCTGACACAAAGAAGTTCAGATAGCCCAACATGAACACAGGCTCAAGTGACCATGTCTCCTGGAACAGACAAATATCATGCTTACCGATGAAGTCTGCCCACAAAGGAGAAGATAGTTTAGAACCTATACCCGCCACATTCCAAGATAGAAACAATACATGACTTTCACAATAGGATCCCCCTTCAATATTCCCTCTGTTTGATGTAGGGGAAGGGGCTACATCTTGTGGGAGATAAGGAGTACTCTCAGTGCCAAACGTTTCGTTTTGGCATTCAGTTTGTATGCCTCGTTCCCTAGCCCCAATCATGTTTACTTGGTCAGAGGGTGTATTAACATCTCTACCATCAGCTATACTGGGCGGCTCCCTTTGGCATATACCCTCATCAGCCATTAAAGCCACATATGATTTTTCACAATTGTGCAAGGTCGCTATGACTGCATGTGACATTTCGTCATTAAGATGTACTCTGCCATCAGACAGTCAATCGCAGTCCGCTAGCCCAGAGAGTACATCAAATCTATTAATGGATCTTATGTCCTCATAAGTGCTTCCAGTTATCAAGGGACCCCCATGTATAATCCCATCTAGGGACAGGGACATAGGTACATAGAAATAAGACAATGGCCTTGTACATATCAAAGACGAGGGGTCATATTGGGGCCAAGAACAAATATATTCCACACACCGTCTGTCCCTAAAATTAATAACAATGCAATCCCCCTTAGATGACTTGTGACTTCTGCCCACCCAATTTACTCGCCTAACATGTAAAATTTCAGCACACATAAGGGCCGGCAATGGTCGCTTAGCATTAAGCCAATGCGTACATTTATTCTTTAAGTCCCAATAGGATTCCCTTGCTCCATTCACCAGGTGTGGAACCCCAGTTAAAATCACCACATAGGGGGCAGCTTCGGGGGGTAGATGTAAATTAATTAGACCTGCTGGTGGCTGGACTAAAGGCTGGACAGGAGGAGGCTGCCTATCAATTCTATCTCTACCTGCCCTAGGACTTTTTAATGTCGGACATGGAGGGAGATGTTCATCTCTTACCCGGGTGTCCACAGCTGAAATGGGTTGGGATTCCTGAGGGATAAGAAGATTATCTGTCACAGGACTAATAATTGGATGATTAGTGGTGGGATTAGTCTCAGTACGGTGACCAATTACACTAGAACATTCTTTTTGCAAACTCTGGCCTTGTCTACCACCCCGTGAATGAGCCGAAGCAAATGATAGTTCCATACACACAAGCCTGCTTTCAATGGAACCTAGCCTTTCATAAATGGGGTCACATAGGTTCTTTACAACACTTTCCAACTTTTCCCACAATGATACTGCATCTGTTATTTCCACACATGGCGACCCCAAAAGTGGTGATCGATTTGCCCTAATTTCAGTGGTTAGGGGTTTAGGGCATGGGGGTGTATCCCTCCTTAAAGCAGAAACAAGGGTTTGACCAGGCTTAGCATTCTTCCCAGCGACAATCTTTTGCTTTTCCCTACGGTTTTTTTTCAGAGTAGGGGCTAATTGTTGATGGTCGGGGACCGCTTTTACATTACTAGCTGAGCGAGTCTTAATACTTGACAAAGGCTTTGAGGTAGGGACCACACTACCAATGTTTATCGTATCAGCATTATCATCCACTATTTCAATCAAGGGCGAGGGGCATATCATTAAGTCACCGATTCGCTCTTCCATCACAGGAGACGCTGAACTCGGGGAATCCAATCTAACAGGCTGGCGGCACGGTGGTGATCTTGTATTGGCCATGTTCCCCAAGGAGGACCTCTTGTCACAAAGGATGTCTAAAGATAGTCTTTTTTCGGTTAATTCTATGTCCTTAGCGAGGACTGATTGCACTCGCACCAGGAAATTGTCCAATGTTCCCATAAGTGCGCCCCCAGTCGATTGCAAAATAGGACCATCCCCTTTAGCCGTTTTATCCATTTTTGGCATCTACTTACAGACTCTTTCTACAAAAATCCACTACTTTGCGAACTTACAGCTGATGGCTGGGGCTTACCCAAAATAAAATAACTTTGATCGGTGAGTGTTAGAGGAGGGTCCCGTACCGTTCTCAGACGATCTCGAATGGGCTCAGACGGGCCCGCCCTTGGCCCGGGCTTCGCCCGGCGCACGCCCACGCGCGTCCCGCGAAGCGGGGGCCGTGAGTAGTGTTATAGCCTCAGGGCGGGAGGGCGGGAACACGGGAAGAGGACACAGCTGTGTTCACTAGCGGGGCTGCTGGTCCTCGCAGTCCCGCGTCGGCTTCGTTTCCTCAATGACAATCACCTTTTGGGTTTTGAGCAACTCCTCCGTTCAGCAGCAATCATGAAATCCTTCAGTTAAAAGATTTAAAGTTAAAATCAGTCCGGATACTCCAACCACGAACGGCTCCCTTACTCCTTCTCAGTTGTTTGCTCTCTGTGTCTGTATCTGTCACTCTTGGTTTGTCTGTTTTACCCTTAATTTCCTTAACATCTCTGGGGCACATTTACAAGCCACCTGCGCCACCACTACGTCAATTTTCTTGACGAACTAGTTGCGCAGGGTGCTTTTTCATATTTACAAGGAGAGGATAAGCCTCTCTGTGTGTCTTTTCCTCTCCTTGTAAATACAGCCAATTCAAATCCAGCACTAAAATGAGCTATTATGTTTTTTGGGTACCTATACATAAATATGATGCAGAGTTTAAAGTTTAATAGGAAAACTGTCTTACGTTCATCTATGAAATGTACACCATCTCTTTTTAAATTACTTTGCCTCTCCCCTCTCTTTCTCAAGGAGTTCCTGAAGGTTTAGTAAAGGTGAAAAAAGATGGTTTTTTTTTGGTTTTTTTTAAAACCCATTGGATGCGTGCTGGGTGCGCGCACTCTAAAAAAAAAAAAGAAATAGATTCTAAAAAACAAGTTTTTGTGTTTAGATTTTAGGTGGCTCTAAAAAGAGCCCTTGAGTTAATGTAGGGACAGAGGAAGAGAAAAACGAAAAAAAAAAAAAGAAAATTATGGCCTCTCGCAAGGATGCTCCTCAAATTTTCTTTGAATGAGATCAATACTGCTCTCACCCAAAGTAATAAGACGACCACAATCCATGCAGTGAGTACTCATCCTCAAAAAACAAGGACGAATATCCAGAGGTGTGGTAGAAGGTGAAGGCACCACTGCAGAAGAAGTGCTTGCCTGAGCTGCCGAAGATGTGCTCGGCTGAGCTGCTGCAGATGTCGTCGGCTGAGCAGGTGGAGGGTTTGCTCCAGAAGCTCGACGAAAAGTCACTGGATGCATTTTCTCAACGTGTCTCGTCATAGTATGAATACTAAAAGAATACTTCTTGTTACGATTACCACGTGACAAGACGCACTGACACAGTTTGCAGGTGACCTTTGGTGCATTCACCTTCTTTTGTCCCTCAGGAAAAGTGAAAAACTGCCATATAAAGGAGTCTTTCTGCTTCCTCTGCCTCTGTCTCTCAAGAGTGTCCTGCTCACTCTCAGAAGGAGGCTGCTGCTCTGCCATTGTATCTCAACACACAGATTAGCTCCTTCTCCTAGGGAATCAGAACTAACAATGAGGGGGTGGTGTGATTTTGGAAGAATCTGGAACTGAAAGTACTTTGAACCAATGAAAAGTGATGTTTCTGGATCACATGACTTGCCATGAGGGGATTGGGTGTGGTGTTGAAACAATCTGAAACTGAAAGTATTGAAAACCAATTAGAAGTGTTGTTTTATTCATCAAATACCCCGAGGTGCGCGCACCGAGCAAGCTCCCTGCGCGAACGCGTATGCGCGCATGCGCTTACGTACTATGCGCATGCGTAACGCGCATATGCAGCACGCGTGTATGCGTAAACGTCAGCGCGCGTACTCTACGCGTATACGGAAGTGTACCGCGTGGAGTACGTACGACGCACGTAAGCGTGAGTACGTATGCATGCGTACTAGGTGCGCGCTCCGAGCGCGCAGTAATACGTATGTATGCGTACGTAAATAACGTACACCGGAATTCATGAAAAATGTACGCAAACGTACTAGGTGCGCGCTCTGAGCGCGCACCCCAATAATTTATATATAAAAAAAAAAGTGGACATAACTTAATAAAAGATATTAACTATGCTGTTCAAATTTAAATTAAATAAAACTTAAAAAAAAAATAAGCCACACCAAATTAAAGGATACAGATAATATATAAATGTATACATAGGGAAGTTTTTTAAAAAGAAATATTTCAAAAATATAATAAAAAAATAAAAAAATTAGCATTTAAAAAACCATTGAAATTCACTGAAAAAACCATAGGTTTCACACACGTTATAGTTAGGAATTAGCATTTAAAAAACCTTGCAAATTCACTGAAAAAACCAGAGGTTTCACACACGTTATAGTTAGCTGGACATTTTACTCGTAAAAAACCAATGAAATTCCCCCGTTATAGTTAGTTCAGCTAACTATAACTCGCACGCCCGCAATCCACTGCTGATGACGTCACATATTACATCACTCATGACATGGTCAGTGATATCACTGATGACATCACTGATGACATCTCAAATGACATCACTGATGACATCATCCTTGTGATAGAGTAGCACATCTTCTCACACTCTAATATAACATTTGATACACCGACAAAAAATGTAAGAGTTCCATTCTCAAAACCATACATACTGCAATACCAATAACTACATACCCAATTATTAACTCTTAGGTCAACATACACCTCCACACACTCACCTGTAGAGTCACTCATACTTACAGTCACTTCATACAAAAGTATCATATGAATTTATACACACACATATATAGACACTCACACACTACAAATCATCCATAGAGGTGCTCTCACGCTTACTCAATCATGCAAATAATCACACTCCCATTTACTCACCTAGGCAGTGAAACACACTCCAGTTCACTTACTCATAAAAATAGTATCACATTCTTACGCTCTTATACAATCATTGATACAAGCACACACTCATCCATACAGCCACTCTCACAATCACACACTCTCACATATACCCACTTATATACTCTTACACGCATATATACTGCCTTTCACATATGTAGTTAGTCACACATGTGCCACTGAGATATACATTCAAGCCCTAACACACCCATACATACACTCATCCAACCATACAGTCCCTCACAGATGCACTCTTAAAACCATGCACCCATAGAATCACCCAATCACACATCTATGCATAGAGTGACACACACCCTACCCACACAAACACTCATGAACCCATACAGATACTCACACAAGCAATCAATAACTCATATAGACACTCATATAGCTGTTCTCAAAACCATGCAGCCACTTATACACCAACATACAGACACATACATACATTTACACAGTTTACTCACTAGTCTGCAGTAAGATACATTTAATGACTAACTTAAAGAATCATGTTATGCACCACAGAAAATCATCCATTTACACACTTGTACACCCACTCATTCTTAAACAGGCCTTTCCCTATATATATTAAACATATTGACATTTTTCAAAAACACATACGCACTGGATGATGTCTTCAGTGATGTCATCAGTGATGTCATTTGAGATGTCATCAGTGATGTCATCAGTGATGTCACTTACCATGTCATGAGTGATGTAATATGTGACGTCATCACAGTGGATTGCGGGCGCGCGAGTTATAGTTAGCTGAACTAACTATAACGGGGGAATTTCATTGGTTTTTTACGAGTAAAATGTCCAGCTAACTATAACGTGTGTGAAACCTCTGGTTTTTTCTGTGAATTTGCAAGGTTTTTTAAATGCTAAATCCTAACTATAACGTGTGTGAAACCTATGGTTTTTTCAGTGAATATATATATATATATATATATATATATATATATATATATATATATATATATATATATACATATATACATATATATATATATTCACTGAAAAAACCATAGGTTTCACACACGTTATAGTTAGGAATTAGCATTTAAAAAACCTTGCAAATTCACTGAAAAAACCATAGGTTTCACACACGTTATAGTTAGCTGGACATTTCTCTCGTAAAAAAACATTGAAATTCCCCCGTTATAGTTAGTTCAGCTAACTATAACTCGCGCACCCGCAATCCACTGCTGATGACGTCACATATTACATCACACATGACATGGTCAGTGACATCACTCATGACATCACTGATGACATCTCAAATGACATCACTGATGACATCACTGGTGACATCATCCATTGAGTATGTGTTTCTTAACAATTTTAATATGTTTAATATATATAGGGAAAGGCCTGTTGAAGAATGAGTGGGTGAACAAGTATGTAAATGTATGATTTTCTTTGGTGCGTAACTGACTCTATAAGTGAGTCATTAAATGTATCTTACTGCAGACTAGTGACTAAACTGTGTGAATGTCTGTATGTTTCTGTCTGTTGGTGAATAAGTGGCTGCATGGTTTTGTGAATAGCTATATGAGTGTCTATATGGGTTATCGATTGGTTGTCTGAGTATCTGTATGGGTGCCTGAGTGTTAGTGTTGGGAGGCTGTGTGTGACTCTGTGCATAGATGTGTGAGTGGGTGATTCTATGGGTGCATGGTTTTAAGAGTGCATCTGTGATGGACTGTATGGTTGAGCGAGTGTATGTATGGGTGTGTTAGGAATTGAATGTATATCTCAGTGGTACATTTGTGACTAACTACATATGTGAAAGGCAGTATATATGTGTGTAAGAGTATATAAATGGCTAGATGTGAGAATGTGTGATTGTGACAGTGACTGTATGGATGAGAGTGTGCTTTTGTCAATGATTCTAATAGAGCATAAAAATGTGATACTATTTTTGTGAGCAAGGGAACTTGAGTGTGTATAACTGCATAGGTGAGTAAATGGCAGTGTGACTATTTGTATGAATGACTAGGTGTGAGAGTACCTCTATGGATGATTGGTAGTGTGTGAGTGTCTATATAGGTGTGTGTATAAATTCATATGATACTTTTTTATGGATTGACTGTAACTATGAGTGACTTTACAGGTGAGTGTGTGGAGGTGTATGAAGACCTAAACGTTAATATGTGGGTATGCAGTTATTGGTATTGCATTATTTATGGATATCAGAATGGAACTCTGTAATTTTGAGTTGGTATATCAAAGGTTTTATAAGGGTGTGAGAAGATGTGGTAATTTATCACATTGATGACGTCATTAGTGATGTCATCAGTGATGTCATTTGAGATGTCATCAGTGATGTCATGAGTGATGTCACTGACCATGTCATGAGTGATGTAATATGTGACGTCATCAGCAGTGGATTGCGGGTGCGCGAGTTATAGTTAGCTGAACTAACTATAACGGAGGAATTTCAATGGTTTCTTACGAGAGAAATGTCCAGCTAACTATAACGTGTGTGAAACCTATGGTTTTTTCAGTGAATTTGCAAAATGTTTAAATGCTAATTCCTAACTATAACGTGTGTGAAACCTATGGTTTTTTCAGTGAATTTGCAAGGTTTTTTAAAAGCTAATTTCTAAATATAATGTGTGTGAAACCTATGTTTTTTTCTGTGTTTTTGCATGGTTTTTTGAATTCTAATTCCTAACTATAATGTGTGTGAAACCTATGGTTTTTTCATTGAATTTGTTTATTTTTTTTATTCTTTTTATTTTTTCCTTTAAACACTATTCTACCTATGTATATATTCATGGTTTTAATGCATTCTTCAATATAGAAAGATTCACCTTTTTTAAAAAAAAATGGTTAGATATAGTTGTATAACATGGTTAATATCTTCAACAAACCTTTATCTTTTTTTTATTTTTATTTTTTGAAATTTTTTTTACCGTGCGCGTACGGTAAGCTTACCGTAAGCGCACGCTGCGCTTTATGTACGATGAGCGTACGTAATATTTATACTCCGTTTGCACATGCTTATGCAATTTGCGTACGCGTCCGTACTTCCTACGCGACGCGTAAGCGCATGCTTCACACGCGCATGCGCGTGCGCACGTTACACGGAAGTGTACGAGCGTGCCTGTAATGCGCATGCGCGCGTGCGCGTGTCTTTCGTACGCGCATGAGTACTTTTACCGTACGCGCTCGGTAAGCTTAACGTGCGCGTACGGTTGGTCATGTGATCAAGAAACAACACTTTTGATTGAATTAAACTACTTTCAGTTCCATAATCTTCCTACACCACACCCATTCCCCTCATTACTGCTTGTGATTCTCTAGGAGAAGGAGCTGAATTGTCTTTGGGATACAATGGCAGAGCAGCAGACCTCTTCTGAGAGTGAGCAGGGCAGCAGCATCATCAGACAGAGAAGGAGGAAACAAAATAATTATTTTGTTTGGGGGTATTTCACTTTTCCAGAGGGGCAGAAAAAGGTAAATGCTCCATTAGTCACCTGCTCACTTTGTGACCGTGTCTTATCTAGAGGTGACCCAAGGAAGAAGTATTCCTTTGATAATCACACTATGACGAGACACATTAGGGATGTACATCCCAGGACTTTTGCTCGACATACTGAAGCAAACCCTTCAGTAAGTCACCCGAGCACACCCGCAGAAGCTCAGCTGAGTACATCTTCGGCAGCTTTGCCGAGCCCTTCCTCTGCGGTGGGAGCATCACCCTCTTCTGCTCCTCAGGAAACGAACCCTCGATTTCAGAGGGTACAAATGAGGTTCACCACATGTTATGGTCTAATTGTTCATGGGGAGACCAGTGTTTCCCTAATAAACAATAAGATAGACCAGCACATCTGTGGACCTTGTTAATATTTCCATTCTTTCTTTCCTTTGTCCCTGTATTAACACAACGGCTCTTTTAAGAGCCAACCTTACCTCCCAACTTTTTTTAAATTTTTGTAATTAGTTTTTTTAATTTTTTCTTTTTTTACCGTGCGTGTACGGTACACGCATTTTTTTTTTTATTTTTAAAAAAAACCCCAATTTTTTTTTACCCTACAAGGTCCTTGAGGGAGTACAATGGAAATGAGAAAAGCAGACAGAGGAGAAGTGAAAAAAAGGGAGCATGAAACTGAATGTGTGATAAATACAGAAATTTCACACTTACCTGACCAACAAAATAACTTATTTATTAATAAAACCATCATATTTATTAAAAAAAAAGATGACCCTTTCCTACAAATGCCATTCTTACAGAACCGGACCAACACAAATAAAATCTCTGACAACAATTCCTGTGTGCACACAGACTCATGGTTTGATTCTAGGCACAAAACAGTTTTCCTCAGTGATACCAGTACACCTTAACTTATGATGAAAACATACTCCATAATATTTTACAAGTTCAAGACAGTTAAATATCTCCCAAACCACAAAATGTAAAACATAACTTTTAAAGAAGAATCCCAATTCTAATATTTATATCAAAAATCACCACATACATCCCCTCTCAAACTCATATCTCACCTTTAAAATTAGTTAGTTGAGAAAGAAATGTGGCACTCAAACAGCAGATTATCAGAGTCAGAATCTCTGAGCTGTACACCTCTCTCCTCCCACCAGAACCAGTAAATGGCAATGTTTCCCTCACTTTTTTTCACACATATACATGTTAATTACAAATCTCAGTGCTTCCAACATTTTTTCAAATGAAATCACACATTTCTATTGGTTGAAAACTTCAACCCCTTTCCAAATGAACCCTTCCCCCAACTTCACTTCTGCCTGCTACCATAGCAACAGCTCATGGAACACTGGTGTGAGCAGAGAGGTCAGAAGTTCAGCACACAATGTTTCAAATCCAAAGAGCAAGAGTGCTTGACTGTTCTAACCTAACAGCAAATCCAAACTAATGTTCTGTTAGAACACATTTTTCACAACCAATGCAAAACATGCTTTTATAATTGTAAACATACAGCCTAGTTTTTAGTGTAGAATGGTTTGAAACAGCCAATGAGTTCTTTTCATTAAAAAAATATGTACGCCTCCATTTTACAACTGTCTTTCATTTCATATTGCCATTCTACTGAAAGACACCTCCTGAGTGCATCCAGATCTCCTTGAAAGATGTTCACAGTGTGGATTGTAGGTCACAGCTATGTCTTCTGGAGTGAAAAGTATGCAGAAAAAACAGGTATGGTAAGAAACCTTGCTTTGCCAAATGTAGACATTAAATGGATTGGTCAGAGAGGGTTAAAGTGGCACCAATTAATGCCTTTGGCGAAAACCTTTCTACATCTCCCACAGCCTAACCTTATTATTGTGCACTGTGGTGGAAATGACCTAGGCACTTTAACTGGGGTAGGTCTGGAAATGCTTGTTAAGGACACCTTTGTGCAATTGATGTTGTTTTTTCCTCAATCTGCCTTTGTATATTCTAATATATGCCAAAGGCAAAAGTGGAACTGGTCCAACCAATTTTGTCCACAGATTGACAAAGCAAGAAAGCACGTCAACAAATCTATTTCTGCTTTCCTCAGAGACTATGGTATGGGTTCTATATACCACAACAACTTGCATTACAACATGCAAGGCATTTATAGAGGAGACGGTGTACATTTCACTGATGAAGGCAACAGAGTCTTCCTCTTGAACTTTAGACTCTGCATCGGTACTTACTTGTAGGTACCACAAAAAAAACACTTCATAAACACAACGGCACTTTTTAGAGCCTCCTAATATCTAAACACTTAAATTAGATTTTTACTTCTATTTTTTTTATTGTTTTTTTTCTGCTGTGTGCGTACTGTAAGCTTACCGTACGCGCACCCCGCGATTTAAAAAAAAAACAAATTAAATGTATTTTTCATACTTTTCGGACCTTCTTGGACCCCCTGACAAACGCTAGGGGGTCTGCAACTCTCTTTGTTTCCCCCTTTTCACGTTCTCCTCCTTTGTTTATCAGTGTGAGACACACAAAATGGCGGCCGACACTTCCTGATTTCGACCGATTCAAATGTTTACAGTCATGTAACCACCATTCAGAATTAAGCTCGCGCACGGCAGCGTGCGCGTACGGTAAGCTTACGGTACGCGCTCGGAGCGCGCTTATAGATATATATATTGATTTAAATGCTATTTTCTCAGGAAATACTGAACAGATTTACACCAGACCTGCAAAAGGCACATCCCTGACTTGAGGACTACCTCTCTGCCAAATTTCAAGTAATTCTGTTCAGCCGTTTGGGCTGTAGCTTGGACTAAAGGTCCTATGGAAAAATGCATGGGGAAAACACGTTTTGGGACCCCCCCTTTTTCTCAGCCCCCGCTTGACAAATCCCCCCGAGACTTTCAGGGTAGGAGCGGAGCGGAGCGCCCCACCTATTTTGAAAATTTCGCGAGGATTCGTCAATCGGCGCCAAAGTTTTTCAAAATAGAATGTTGCGGATTTCCTATGGAAACACGGTCCTAACTATAACTATCTACTGGCGACCGCCAGTAGATAATATATATATATATATATATATATATATATATTTTTTCACTGAAAAAACCATAGGTTTCATGTGATCAAGGCTCAGGCGAGCCGAAACGCGTTATGGCGACAGAGAAATAAAGACTATATGCACTACAAGTTGGGTCCGTGCCTCTCTCTTCTGGAGAATCGTAAGCGGGGAAAAGCTACGGAGGATTAAGCGTGATATATATATATATATATATATATTTTCACTGAAAAAACCATAGGTTTCAGGTGCCTTATAGTTAGTTGGACATTTCACTCGTACAAAACCATGGAAATTCCCCCGTTATAGTTAGTTCAGCTAACTATAACTCGAGCAACTGCAATGCACTGCTGATGACATCACATATTACATCACTGATGACATGGTCAGTGCCATCACTCATGACATCACTGATGACATCTCAAATGACATCACTGATGACATCACTGATGACATCATCCAGTGAATGTGTGTTTTTATGAAAATCAAATATGTTTTATATATGGATATCTCAAGGTTGATGGAAGAATTCATGGGTATATAAGTGTCTAAATGGATTAATCTTTTTGGGGAAAATTGATTCTATAACTGACTGATTAAGTGTATCTTAGTGAATACATGTGTTAGTAAGTAATCATTAAATAGGGCTCAGAAGCGTGGCGGCCATCTTGGGGGTGGATCGGACCCGGAGCGCTCTAGTCGCGCATAAAAGGGGAAGGTCATGACTTCGCGCAGCGAACGCGCTCAGCGGGCGCGCCTGACTCGCGCCGGAGTCGTGCCAGAGTCCTGCCCGTCTGCGCCCGTCCGCGTCTCGGACGCGGCTACGCCATGTTCTATCCCCTCGCCGCCGGAGCTCCTCAATTCCATCTCCTACAACAGGGAAACCCTTTTATGCCTTAACTCAAATTCCTGCTCTTGGACACAGGCACTCCAAGCACTGCTGGATGACTCGACATCCCTTGTTTTCAAACCCTGCTGCGTACGGCATACAGATGATATTTCCCACCCTGCTTGCCATTTGCGTCAGCCCGTACACCGTCAACCCTTGATCGGCAGGAATACCACTATTAAAGCCGGACTAATTAATTGTCGCTCACTGGCAAAACATTCTTTAGACATAGCCCAATCACTCGAGGATAATAGGTGGGACATCCTTTTTCTTACGGAAACTTGGTTGGGAGCTGACACCAATCCTGCCCTCTGTCTTGCTATACCATCTGACTACAAAATTTTGTGTGCTAACAGACAGAATTCCCACCCCGGTGGAGGAGTGGCCATTATATATAGATCTATTTGGTCAATCTCCTCCTTCCCATATCCTCAAATAGAGTGTATTGAGGCACTACCTTTCTGCATTAAACTTGCTGCTAACTTCACCTATTCAGGCTTATTGGTCTACCGTCCCCCTAAATCTAAAATTTCCTATCTTCCGGCCCTCATTGACTTCGCTTTACAAGCATCTTCCCGCTATGCCAATTTCACCCTCTTGGGTGATTTTAATCTCCACGCTGACAACATCAATGAACCCACTGCCTCCAATTTTTTGTCAACCTTATCTGATGGTGGCCTAAAGCAAATTGTCTCCGGCCCTACACATAAGGGCGGACACACTCTGGACTTGATCTGTACCAATCTTATTGACACTATTTTAGGCAAGCCCACCCCTGTTATCTGGTCGGATCATTTTGTGATCCCTTTCTCCATTTCCTCTCGCTTGGTGGATCGCTCCAGACCTCTGTCCAACACCAAGGGGCGGAATTGGAGGAGAATCTCTCTCGAGAGTTTAGGCCCTCATCTCTCCATGACCTCCCCAGGGGAGGCTAACGATCTGGACTCTCGAGTGGCCAGTTTCAATCATTGGGTCACTTCGGCTCTGGATCTTTTAGCGCCTATGAGACCCATTAAATCCCTTCGCGCCACTCCCTCGGCACTTTGGTATTCTGAGGAACTGCGGATCCACAAATCAATCTGCAAGAGGCTGGAGAGAAATTGGAGACGATCTTATTCTGCTGATAGTAGATCCAAATACAAAACTTCCCTTAAGGAGTATAGAAAGAAAATCATTGTTCATAAAAGATCCCACCTTGAGGAGAAAATCACCCGGGCTAAGGGATCGTCTAGAGTCATTTTTGACACGGTCAGAGCCTTTACTGACCCCATGGCCCTCAAGCGCCAACCACTGGTCTCCCAGGCCCTCTGCGACAATCTTTCAAGCTATTTTGAAGACAAGATTGCGGCCATTCCTTTCCCAGTAACATCACCCCTTCCCATCTGAAATCAGGTTCAACCAGCTCCAATCCTGATAAGGTTTTTTCTAAATTTGAGGTGATCTCCTTAGGACAGTCTCTGGCAGAATTACTCAAGTGCAAATCTGGCTCCCCCCTTGACCCGTGGCCAGCGAAGCAGTATAAATCCCTTGCTCCCCTGCTCAATCCTTTACTGAACAAAATCTGGAATGACTCTCTTCTGACAGGTATCTTTCCAGACTCCTGGAAACACGCTAGACTGGTTCCTATCATAAAAAAAAGGGAACCGCAGACCCCTCTGAACCAGCGAATTATCGCCCCATCTCCTTGCTCCCTGCCCCAGCCAAAGTACTGGAGAAACTTGTACATGGTCAATTGGCTAGTTTCTTGGAGAGGAGTGGTGCCTTCCACATCTCCCAGCATGGCTTCAGATCGGGTCATAGCACCGAATCTGCCCTCTTGGAGATGGCAGACGCTATCAGATGGAAAGTTGACGAGGGCTCTAGAGCGGTGTTGGTGCTGCTAGACCTGTCGGCAGCATTCGACACCGTCTCTCACCCTATCCTTCTCAATCGACTACAGGCAAAAGGCATTCAGGGCAAGGCCTTGGAATGGCTTGCCTCCTTTCTGTCCAATCGGACTCAGGCTGTATTCACTCCCCCCTTTACTTCAAGCAGCCGTCCCCTTAAGTGGGGCGTCCCTCAGGGCTCTTCACTAAGCCCTCTCTTGTTTAACGTATATTTCTCCCCGCTGGCCGAGATCATCTCCCTATCTGGAATACAGGCCACATCTTATGCGGATGATATACAGCTTCTTTTTTCATATGATTCCCCTTCTGAGTCTACCTTTGACCCACTAAAAAATTGCCTTCGGAACATTGCCAGCTGGATGGATAACAACTGCCTCCGGCTTAACGCTGGCAAAACCGAAGTTATATTTTTTCACCAGCCCTCTCCATTGGACCCTACTTTGTGGTGGCCTCTCGATTTGAGTGCCCCCCCTCTGCCTAAGGATTCCGTCAAAAACTTAGGAGTCATTTGGGATAGTGATCTTTCCTTCAAGAAGCAAATTCAGTCTGTATCTGTGGCCTGCTTTTCTAAAATGAGGATGATGAAAAAATTCATCAACTTCATCCCTAACCAAACCAGAAAAATGATTGTGCAGGCTTTAATCACCTCCCATCTTGACTATGCCAATGGCCTGTATCTGGGATTATCCAGAGGTCTTCAGCGGCGTCTTCAAACAGTTCAAAATGCCGCTGTCCGTCTGGTCTGTTGTCTCCCCCTCAGAGAACACATCACCCCCCACCGACTCAGGCTGCATTGGCTCCCAGTTCATAAAAGGTCGGAATTTAAGGCTCTCACCCTTGCCCACCGTGCGATCAATGGGAAGGGTTCTGCTTACCTGTCCTCATGCCTCCGTCCTTACAGAAACATTCGCTCACTCCGGTCGAGCTCTCAACATCTTCTTTTTACCCCGAGGGTTAAAAAGGCTCGATCTGGGGGGAAAACGTTCCAAGTATGTACTGCCTCCCACTGGAACAACCTACCCTTGTATATTAGGATCATTCGGGACGAACCTCCCTTTCGGAGAGCCCTGAAAACTTTTCTTTTCTGTTAAATTTTTAACCTTACAGCTAGTACTGCACACGTTCTCACACAGGCACCGGGACACCCCGTTGGGGTATCTGTGTGCTATACAAGATAAATAAATAAATAAATAAAATATGTAAATATCTGTATCAGTCTCTCACTTTGTGTATAAGTGACTGCATGGGTTGGTGAGTAGCTACATGAGTGTCTATCTAGGTTATTAGTTGGTTTTTTGAGTATCAGTTTGAGTGTCTGAGTACATGTATGGTTTGGTGGGGGATATTACATAGTGCATAGATGCACGAATGAGTGACTCACTGTTTGTATGTGTTGAAGACAGCATGTGTGCAGCACTGTATGTCTCAATAGTGTCTTTATGAGTAACTACATATGTTTTAAACTAGTATCTGTGAGTATTGGTGTATATAAGTGAGTATATGTGAGAGTGAGAGATTGGAAGAGTTCCTGTATAAATTAGTCTGTGTTTCTATAAGTGATTGCTTAAGAGAGTAAGTATGTGTAAGTTTCTGTAGTAGTAAGTGTGGTGGTGTGTGTATAACTGTATATATGCAATTTAATTGATGTTTGATACTTTGTTTGCATGTGTGACTATGTGTCTGAGTAACTCTATGGATGAGTGTCACTGTGTAACAGAAAGTATAGGTGTATAAGTACATATGATTAGTGAGTACATGTATGAGTGACTGTATAGGACTGTTGGTGAATGAGTGGATATGTGTGTAGATCTTGGAATTACTGAATTGGTGTGTTGTAAGTGGTATTGCTATGTCCATTCATTTGAAAATGTTAGTTTCTATTTTTGAGTGTGTATCAAAGGTTCTATTATGGTGAGAGGAGGTCTGCCACTCTATCAAAAGGATGATGTCATCAGTGATGTCATTTGAGATGTCATCAGTGATGTCATGAGTGATGTCACTGACCATGTCATGAATGATGTAATATGTGACGTCATCAGCAGTGCATTGCGGGCACGAGTTATAGTTAGCTGAACTAACTATAACGGGAGAATTTCAAAGGTTTTGCACGAGTGAAATGTCCAACTAATTATAACTCACCTGAAACCTATGGTTTTTTCAGTTAATTTCAAAGGTTTTTTAAATGCTAATTCCTAACTATAACGTGCCTGAAACCTATGGTTTTTTCAGTGAATTTAAAAGGTTTTGTAAATGACAATTTTTAAATGTATTAATTGTTATATTGATTTTTTTGATACTGATTTCCTACATTATTTAAAACTATTTATTTTTAGATATTTTATTTTTTAAATTACATTATAATTACATTATACATTACATTACAAAATATACTTTCTCAGAACGAATTACTTTAGTATAAATACTTTGCAAATAGGAAATAGACTTTTAAGTACAGTAGTTACAGTCGTTGCAATGGGCAACACAATTTCAAACTCAATGCAACATTGAGCTCAATGGGAATTTCTAGTTAAATGCAAATAGTTACTTAATGGATTACTTTTCTAACCACAAGACTGGATCCTAGATTCAGTCCTGGGACATCTCCTGTAAACAGTAGAGTAAAAGCGTTTTGGCTACAGTAGTGATTTTTAAGGAATATTATTGTATTTTAAAAGTTGACACTTGGAAACCTTTTCACATAGAATCACCAATGTTATCCTATGGGAGGATATTCACTTACCAGATAAGTAGTGTTATTGTTACTTTTTCTTACTCAGTGGTGGATCCTGGATCCAGCACTGGTGCATCTCTTGTAAACAGTTGAAAGAATGCGTTTAAGTCATACAGGCGATTTTTAAGGAAAATGTATAGTTTGTGAAAATCGACACTTAGAAACTTTTCTGGTGAAAACCACACAATGGATTCCTATGGAAGGAAATACAAGTTACTGGTAAGTATGTTTAGAATTACTTTTCAGGGTCAGTGCTAGGCTGAAAGATGCAGTACTAGGTTCTCTCCTGATAACAGGTGAGTAAATTGGAATTCGTAGTTCAGCTGATTTTAGAGGAATATTTGTAAGTTGCAAAACTCCACACTTAGAAGAATTTCCATGTGAAACCAGTCAATGTTAGCCTATTGAAGGAAATTCAAGTTAACACTTCCTGATTTGGAGTGTTGACAGCCAATTAGAAAGCAGCCCGTGCATGGCAGGGTGCGGGCTGGGTGCACATACGGTACGCAGATCCTCCGAGGCCATAGATCTATATGCACTTTTAAATGTCATTTTCTCAGGAACTACTGAACGGATTTACACCATTTAAGCAAAAGGCGCGAGTCTGAACTGAGGACTACCTCTTTGCCAAATTTGGCGTAATTCCGTTCAGCAGTTCGGGCTGTAGCTGTGGCTAAAGGTCCTATGGGAAATTGCAAGGGGAAAACACGTTTTGGGACCCCCCCTTATTTCTCGGCCCCCACTACACGAATCATCCCGATACTTTCTATATATATATTCACAGAAAAAACCATAGGTTTTACAGATGTTATAGTTAGGAATTAGCATTTAAAAAACCTTAAAAATTCACTGAAAAAACCATAGGTTTCAGGCACGTTATAGTTAGTTGGACATTTGACTCATATAAAACCAGAGAAATTCGCCTGTTATAGTTAGTTGAGCTAACTATAACTCGCGCACCTGCAGTGCACTGCTGATGACGTCACATATTACTTCACTCATGACATAGTCAGTGACATCACTCATGACATCACTCATGAGATCTGTCCAACTAACTATAACGACCCTGAAACCTATGGTTTTTTTCAGTGAATTTCTAAGGTTTTTTAAATGATAATTCCTAACTATACCGTCTGTAAACCTTTGTTTTTTTCAGCGAATTACGAAGGTTTTTTAAATGTTAATTTCATATATTAATATTTATAAAACCTATATTTTTTCAAATTGTTTTTAAATATTTTGCAACTCTATCATCCTTTTTTTAAACTTTACAAATGATATAATCTTTTATATCTTCCCCACAAAATATGTATATCTTTTTTTTTTGTGATAAAAATACAGTCCCGTACCGGTAGTCTACCAAGCTCGATCAATACGCGAATCCTATCCACCACATTTAAATGATGCACATTTCATATCCGACGGGTTTGTGGCACCGCATCCCGCGTAACAACATGTACATATGAGGTTGCGCCAGCTGCTACTTTGGTATGCGACGGGTACGCACTACCAAGCCGCGCGTTACGTCATGTACGTATAGGGTAGCTGCGTGTTGCGTATGCAACGAGTGCACACTGCCACGCCCTGTGTTACGTCATAGACGTACGATGTCGCGCCGCATATGTCATTCCCTCATTTTTTTTATCTCAAAACTATATTTTAAAAACTTTAAAGTGTATATGAGAGCAAGCGAGAATTAAAAATATTTTAAACAGTTATACATTTCTAACTCTTATAAACTTATAGTATAATAAATATATTTTCTCAAAATCACATTGGGTGCGGTCTCATTGCGCACTGGCTGCGCGATTGCCATCAATAATTTATGCTGCGGCAAGGTAGTAACAGTAGATGTGAAATATTACAGAAATAATTCCATCGTAAAAGAACAACAACTTGTGGTATACTGACACACAATCAATAGATCTGAAATAATCCACAAAAAGATGATATCATAAATGCTCCATCAGTTCTAGTGCACTCACAAAACCACATCAAAAGCATTCAGCATGTGCACAGCCACCGATAATGCGTGCTGTAGACAGGCCGTACTAGGAGCAATATCTGTTGCCATCAACACTGCATCATCTGCAATACCGACTCAATCTGAATTATGAACATTGCTGTCTGCAGTGTAGGCCATAGAGAGTGGTCACAAAGGACCCACAGATTCCTAAAGTGACCTCACCTACCCAGTTTGTCGTCAGCAAAGCAACAAAAAAGAGTGTGTAAAGCCTGCAATGATACATATGCATGGTGCAGACAGTACACACTGGAGCAATGTCTTTTCCTACAGGACTACCTCATCGACAATAGTGATTCAATCTTAATTGTGAACACTGCTGTCTGCAGTGTAGGCCAGAGTGAGCGGTCACAAGGGCCCACAGCCACATGGCATTCACTTGAGCTTTACAGTTTGCAATATACAAACTAAAAAAAAACGTGTGCAGAGCCTGCAATGATGCATATGAGTGGTGCACACAGAGCGCACTGGAGCAATGTCTTTTCCTACAGGACTGCATCATCTACAATACCGACTCAATGTCAAAAGTGAACACTGAAGTCTGCAGTATAGGCCAGAAAGAGCGTTCAGCAAGGGCCCGCAGTCACGTAGCATTGACTTGAGCTCTACAGTTTGCAATACACGAAGCAAAGAAAACGTGTGCAGAGCCTGCAATGATGTGTATGAGTGGTGCAGACAGAGCACACTACAGCAATCTCTTCTCTTACAGGACTGCATCATCTACAATAGCAACTCGATCTGAATTGTGAACACTACTGTCTGCATTGTTAATTAAAAGCAGTACTCACACACACAACCATCAATACTTTTTCTCACTCCCTCTTTCCAAAATAAAACAACATAAATTACAGAGAACTCTAAAATGAATAAATCAAAACAATTCTAATTGGGATTTCATCTCTCCACAGTCTACACTATTCACTGTTCCTTTGGACTTGCAAGATAAATTTGGTAATTTCACTAAACCTATAACTGATATTGAAATTAACAAGATATGTGGCGGGGATCTAGCGGACTGTGTATCAACATCTATGCCCCCAGAGCAAATCCTAGCTATTTTTGAAGGTGTAGTGTCAACAGTAGGTTCCTTGCTATCAGTCTCAGTGAAGGGGCAAGTTAAAAATGATCCTAAGTGGTTTGATCATACATGCTCCTTGGCAAACAGAAATTTAAGAAAGGCGTTAACAATTAAACCTAGAGATTCAGGTCAAATTAAAAATCTCCGTTTAATTTATAAAAAAACACTTGATAAACGGAAAAAGGAAATTAAAGTTTGTACCTGGGAGTCTTTGCTTGACCCTTCAGTCCTGGGTAATAGCAGTAAATTTTTGGAAATTGTAAACAACCTTTGTTTGACAACCCAAGTGATACTGCAATAGGTACCAATATCCCAGCGGCAGATTGGGTCAGCCATTTTAGTGCAATTTTCAAAAGCCATGAACAACAGACAGTTTATGACCTTTTAATACCAAAGGAGAATTTTTTATGTTTCTCAGTCAATGAAGTAGAAAAGGCTATCCAAGGGTTAACTGGTAATAAGGCACCAGGTCCGGATGGCTTGCCTCCGGATCTTTTAAAATCTTGTATCTCATTATGGGCCCCAGTTCTCACAAAGGTGATAAACGCAGCTGCAATTTTCGGGAGCCCAAAGTCCTGGGGGCAATCGACTATTGTACCTGTGTTTAAAAAGGGCGACCGAAGCAACCCGCTATGCTACAGGCCAATATCTTTAATTAATTCTGTAGCAAAAGTGGTTGGAGGAGTAATTTTGAACAGGCTAACAACATGGGCAAATGAGAACAATGTTATATCGCCAATACAATATGGCTTCAGACCTGGTCATTCAACAATAACTCAATGCCTGAACCTATATTTGATTGTAGGCAAATACACTTTGGCCCGGCAGGGAACCATTCATATGGCTTTTATGGACCTATCGTCGTCTTTTGACTGCGTGGATAGAGGTAAACTGTGGGACATTATGCTTAGGATGGGCGTTGAACAGAATTGAATTCACGTATTGGCTGACTTGCACTCAGATACTAGAGCTAATGTCCGATACACTCAAGACCTGAAAGTAACAGGTGACATTAGAATTAATCGGGGTGTCCGCCAAGGATGTATTCTAGCACCGTTCCTGTTCAAGCTGTATATCAATGAGTTGGAGGATTATTTGATTAGAACAGGTGCGGATTACCCCTACGTCGGCCGAAAAGGCGTCCCAGTTCTGCTCTACGCGGATGATGCTGTCCTTATTTCAAGGACAGCAATTGGCCTCCAGATACTCCTAAACTCATTTTATGATTTTATGAAGTCTCGAGGCTTAAGCATTAATAACTCAAAGTCCTATGTTATGAAAATAGGCCAAGGGTCGCGAAAGTCAAATTCTTTTATCATAAATGGGGAAAAAATTCCAAACTCTAAAACCTTCTCATACCTTGGGGTCCTCCTTGATGACCAACTAACCTGGGGCCCAGCTGTTGTTAAAAAGAAGGGCGAGGTAACACGCGTCAATGCAGCCATACTTGGCTTTGCAAGAAAAATGGGCAATAGCCCGGTGGCTGCCTTGCTCAAACTATATCAAGCCAAGAGCGTTGCCACTGCCTGTTATGGCAGTGAGCTTTGGGGCTACAGTCAGACGCAAGACTTGGAGGTCGCAGAAAACAATTTTTTAAAAAAGGTTTTGAGGCTGCCAAGGGGATCCGGAAACTTCTCGGTACACGAGGAGTTAGGTGTACCTTTTCTTAGTGACAGATTAGCAGCAAATCCCCTATTATGTTGGCTGAACTCTTGGCTAAACAAGGATATACCTCTCACCCATGACATATTAAAAGAAGCTTTAACCTGGGATGGTAGGTTCAAGGTCCCATGGTTGAGGTATATTAATGACCGTTTCACTGAAATGGGACGGCCAGACCTGTTCTTAACTCCAAATTCCATAACTAAAGCTGATGTTACTTTTGTGAAAAAAACATTTATGTCAACTAGGTATCTTGCCCGGGAGGAGGGTGAACTGTTGAAAGACAGTGTTAGGAAACATGCCCTACTTAAAACATGTCTGCAAATGGAACCGTATCTATCATGGCCTATGTCTGGCTCTGATCGCTATTTATTGACACGGTTCCGTTTCGACTTATTTCACCTCCTGTTGGCGATCCCGGGAGGGGCCCATCGAGGTCAAGTGTTACCTGCTTGCGGCTGCGACGGGAAGTCTCCGCAAGATTTGGCGCACTTTTTATTTATCTGTCCTTATAAAACAGTACCGCGGAAATTATATCTAAAGCCTTGCTTAAAAGATTTAAATCTTACACAGATCAAACCAGCTCTTTATTATCTTCAACTCTTGAACTCCGACTGCACTTTATTCGTATGCAGCTTCCTGAAACTATCTATTATTTTCAGGAAAAGTATGGATGGTTAACTACGCTGCTACTATCATTGTACTTTTTAATCTTTTTAATTTTGGATAATTATTTATATTCTTAAACTGTTTATTCTGCCTGTTGCTCTGGTTCTACAATAACTCTGTAACTTATCTTGTCTCATAAATGAATTGGATGGTTTGCTTTTATCTGCATATCTATGAAATGTGTTTATGACTGTATGCTTATGAAATGTACTTTTATGATTGTCAAGTATACAATCGAATAAAGATATTTGAATTTGAATCTGTAACTGATATAAAAAAACTTCTTGAAGCAAGTATACTAAAACAATATTGTGTATGTTTCAATAGACATTCTAATGACTTAACTACTGGATTCTGTAATTAAACAATCACCACGCAATCTAAATTGTGAACCCTGCGAACTGCAGTCTATACCAAATCCAGTGGTCATTCACAACTCACAGCCACATACCGTTGGATTCAGAAGCACGGAGTTGGTTGCACCTGATCAGACGGGGTACACAAAAATCATCACAGACTTTAACTTATGACATCCTCAATCATAGAATCAAGACCCCATTTTACTGTTTGCACCTGCTATACCACAGTATACTCCTTCGACTACTGTCAACCAAAGCCCAATAATCATGTGCAGCAGTTTGCTATGGAATCACAGACTATGATGCATCTCAACACACAATCTTCTGAAAACAGGTAATATCAGACATCATCCATTGTGGGATCAAGCCACCGTTCCACAGTTGGGACCTAAAGTTGGATGTACCTGATCGAAGAGAGTACCTTCATCTCCACTCTCAAGTGCAGTTCTAATATCGTCCATTGTGGAGTCAACACACCGTTCTACTTTTGGAACCTAGAGTTGGTTGCAGCTGGTAGAAGGGAATACCTCCATCTCCACTCTCAGATACAGTTCTAACATCATCCATTGTGGGATCAACACACCATTCCACTGCTGGGACCTAGAGTTGCTTGCACCTCATCGGAGGGGGTACACAGAAATCATCACAAACTGTAACTTCTAACATCCTCAATCATATAATTAAGACCCCTTTTCACTGTTTGGACCTGCTCTACCGTGGTGTATTCCAGCAATACCAGTTAACTAAGCCCAATAACCATGTGCAGCACTTAACTACAGAAGCACAGAATCTGATGCACCTTAACAGACAGAGTTCTCTGAAAAACCAGCAACAGGTAATATGGGACATCGTCCATTTTGTGATCATGACACCATTCCACTGTTGGTACCTAGTGTTGGTTGCGCCTCATCAGAAGCTATACACAAAAATCATCACACACTTTAACTTCTGACATCCTCAAACATAGAATGAAGACCTAATTTCACTGTTCGAACATACTGTACAACTGTGTACTCCAGCAACTGTAATAAACCATGCCTAATAATCATGTGCAGCAGTTAACTACAGAAGAACAGAGTCTAATCCACCTCAATGGAAGGAGTTCTGTAAAAATTAAGCAGAATGTAATATCGGACATCTTCCATTGTGGAATCAAGACAACGTTCCACTGTTGCAACCTAGAATTGGTTCCACCTGGTCAAAGGGAGTACCTTCATCTCCACTCTCAGATGCAGTTCTAACATCATCCATTATGGCATTAAGACACCGTTCCACTGTTGGGACCCAGAGTTGGTTGCAGCTGGTCAAAGGGAGTACCTCCATCTCCACTCGCAGATGCAGTTCTAACATCGTCCATTGTGGGATCAAGACACCGTTCCACAGTTCGGACCTAGAGTTGGTTGCACCTGATCGGAGGGGGTACACTGAATTCATCACAGACTTTAACTTCTGACATCCTCAATCATAGAATCAAGACCCCAATGTCACTGTTCCCACCTGCTGTAACACGGAGTACTCTACCGACTGCAGTCAACCAAGCCCAATAATCATGTGCAGCAATTAGCTACGGAAGCACCGAGGCTGATGCACCTCAACGGAGGGAGTTCTCTGAAAACTCAGCAGCAGGTAATATCGGACATCATCCATTATGGGATCAAGACACCGTTCCACTGTTGGGACCCAGAGTTGGTTGCAGCTCGTCGAAGGGAGTACCTTCATCTCCACTCTCAGATACAGTTCTAACATCATCCACTATGGTATCAAAACACCGTTCCACTGTTGGTACCTGTCGGACTACTGTGTTACTATTATACAGAGCACTCCACGCTCCTGGGCCTCAGGGTGGGCTCTGTGTGCCTGTGTCGCGGTAGCCAGCGTTAATCTCAGGAGCCTTTCGACCTCAGCCCAGAACCTTCCGCCGGCATGTGGTCGGACCTATTTCACATACAGCGGTGTCGAAAGGTGAACTGTGGGGCAAATATGCATCACAGCAGCCATGACGATTTCTGAGTACCAGCAGGTTGAGAGCATCATTCACGCACCCACCTTCACTCACAGCATCAGCCTCATGGCGGTGTAAGCTGCGCAGACCTGGCAGAGACGTTCGCCAACCCAGAAGAGAACCAAACCCAAAGAAATGTGCCTTTTATTCATACCCCTACTTCCCTAAACATTTTGGGGGGAGAGGAGGCACGTACGCACTACCATTCCGGAATCATCCCTACTGACTGTACTTTTTTTTTTTTTTTTTTTTTATTGGGTTCTTGGCAATCCATTCAGAACAAATAATACAATATATCAAACATAAATAATATACTGGATCTGAACAGAGTACATCAACAGAAACCAAAAAATAAATAAATAAATAAATAAATAAAATCCAGGACCCCGTAAAGCATACATAAAAACAGCTTAGCGATTTGAATTATAACAACAGATATTGGATTTTATCTACCGTAATCAAATGATTTTAGTCAAAGTAAGATTCCCAAATTTTTGTACCGCGGAAATTATATCTAAAGCCTTGCTTAAAAGATTTAAATCTTACACAGATCAAACCAGCTCTTTATTATCTTCAACTCTTGAACTCCGACTGCACTTTATTCGTATGCAGCTTCCTGAAACTATCTATTATTTTCAGGAAAAGTATGGATGGTTAACTACGCTGCTACTATCATTGTACTTTTTAATCTTTTTAATTTTGGATAATTATTTATATTCTTAAACTGTTTATTCTGCCTGTTGCTCTGGTTCTACAATAACTCTGTAACTTATCTTGTCTCATAAATGAATTGGATGGTTTGCTTTTATCTGCATATCTATGAAATGTGTTTATGACTGTATGCTTATGAAATGTACTTTTATGATTGTCAAGTATACAATCGAATAAAGATATTTGAATTTGAATCTGTAACTGATATAAAAAAACTTCTTGAAGCAAGTATACTAAAACAATATTGTGTATGTTTCAATAGACATTCTAATGACTTAACTACTGGATTCTGTAATTAAACAATCACCACGCAATCTAAATTGTGAACCCTGCGAACTGCAGTCTATACCAAATCCAGTGGTCATTCACAACTCACAGCCACATACCGTTGGATTCAGAAGCACGGAGTTGGTTGCACCTGATCAGACGGGGTACACAAAAATCATCACAGACTTTAACTTATGACATCCTCAATCATAGAATCAAGACCCCATTTTACTGTTTGCACCTGCTATACCACAGTATACTCCTTCGACTACTGTCAACCAAAGCCCAATAATCATGTGCAGCAGTTTGCTATGGAATCACAGACTATGATGCATCTCAACACACAATCTTCTGAAAACAGGTAATATCAGACATCATCCATTGTGGGATCAAGCCACCGTTCCACAGTTGGGACCTAAAGTTGGATGTACCTGATCGAAGAGAGTACCTTCATCTCCACTCTCAAGTGCAGTTCTAATATCGTCCATTGTGGAGTCAACACACCGTTCTACTTTTGGAACCTAGAGTTGGTTGCAGCTGGTAGAAGGGAATACCTCCATCTCCACTCTCAGATACAGTTCTAACATCATCCATTGTGGGATCAACACACCATTCCACTGCTGGGACCTAGAGTTGCTTGCACCTCATCGGAGGGGGTACACAGAAATCATCACAAACTGTAACTTCTAACATCCTCAATCATATAATTAAGACCCCTTTTCACTGTTTGGACCTTCTCTACCGTGGTGTATTCCAGCAATACCAGTTAACTAAGCCCAATAACCATGTGCAGCACTTAACTACAGAAGCACAGAATCTGATGCACCTTAACAGACAGAGTTCTCTGAAAAACCAGCAACAGGTAATATGGGACATCGTCCATTTTGTGATCATGACACCATTCCACTGTTGGTACCTAGTGTTGGTTGCGCCTCATCAGAAGCTATACACAAAAATCATCACACACTTTAACTTCTGACATCCTCAAACATAGAATGAAGACCTAATTTCACTGTTCGAACATACTGTACAACTGTGTACTCCAGCAACTGTAATAAACCATGCCTAATAATCATGTGCAGCAGTTAACTACAGAAGAACAGAGTCTAATCCACCTCAATGGAAGGAGTTCTGTAAAAATTAAGCAGAATGTAATATCGGACATCTTCCATTGTGGAATCAAGACAACGTTCCACTGTTGCAACCTAGAATTGGTTCCACCTGGTCAAAGGGAGTACCTTCATCTCCACTCTCAGATGCAGTTCTAACATCATCCATTATGGCATTAAGACACCGTTCCACTGTTGGGACCCAGAGTTGGTTGCAGCTGGTCAAAGGGAGTACCTCCATCTCCACTCGCAGATGCAGTTCTAACATCGTCCATTGTGGGATCAAGACACCGTTCCACAGTTCGGACCTAGAGTTGGTTGCACCTGATCGGAGGGGGTACACTGAATTCATCACAGACTTTAACTTCTGACATCCTCAATCATAGAATCAAGACCCCAATGTCACTGTTCCCACCTGCTGTAACACGGAGTACTCTACCGACTGCAGTCAACCAAGCCCAATAATCATGTGCAGCAATTAGCTACGGAAGCACCGAGGCTGATGCACCTCAACGGAGGGAGTTCTCTGAAAACTCAGCAGCAGGTAATATCGGACATCATCCATTATGGGATCAAGACACCGTTCCACTGTTGGGACCCAGAGTTGGTTGCAGCTCGTCGAAGGGAGTACCTTCATCTCCACTCTCAGATACAGTTCTAACATCATCCACTATGGTATCAAAACACCGTTCCACTGTTGGTACCTGTCGGACTACTGTGTTACTATTATACAGAGCACTCCACGCTCCTGGGCCTCAGGGTGGGCTCTGTGTGCCTGTGTCGCGGTAGCCAGCGTTAATCTCAGGAGCCTTTCGACCTCAGCCCAGAACCTTCCGCCGGCATGTGGTCGGACCTATTTCACATACAGCGGTGTCGAAAGGTGAACTGTGGGGCAAATATGCATCACAGCAGCCATGACGATTTCTGAGTACCAGCAGGTTGAGAGCATCATTCACGCACCCACCTTCACTCACAGCATCAGCCTCATGGCGGTGTAAGCTGCGCAGACCTGGCAGAGACGTTCGCCAACCCAGAAGAGAACCAAACCCAAAGAAATGTGCCTTTTATTCATACCCCTACTTCCCTAAACATTTTGGGGGGAGAGGAGGCACGTACGCACTACCATTCCGGAATCATCCCTACTGACTGTACTTTTTTTTTTTTTTTTTTTTTTATTGGGTTCTTGGCAATCCATTCAGAACAAATAATACAATATATCAAACATAAATAATATACTGGATCTGAACAGAGTACATCAACAGAAACCAAAAAATAAATAAATAAATAAATAAATAAAATCCAGGACCCCGTAAAGCATACATAAAAACAGCTTAGCGATTTGAATTATAACAACAGATATTGGATTTTATCTACCGTAATCAAATGATTTTAGTCAAAGTAAGATTCCCAAATTTTTGTACCGCGGAAATTATATCTAAAGCCTTGCTTAAAAGATTTAAATCTTACACAGATCAAACCAGCTCTTTATTATCTTCAACTCTTGAACTCCGACTGCACTTTATTCGTATGCAGCTTCCTGAAACTATCTATTATTTTCAGGAAAAGTATGGATGGTTAACTACGCTGCTACTATCATTGTACTTTTTAATCTTTTTAATTTTGGATAATTATTTATATTCTTAAACTGTTTATTCTGCCTGTTGCTCTGGTTCTACAATAACTCTGTAACTTATCTTGTCTCATAAATGAATTGGATGGTTTGCTTTTATCTGCATATCTATGAAATGTGTTTATGACTGTATGCTTATGAAATGTACTTTTATGATTGTCAAGTATACAATCGAATAAAGATATTTGAATTTGAATCTGTAACTGATATAAAAAAACTTCTTGAAGCAAGTATACTAAAACAATATTGTGTATGTTTCAATAGACATTCTAATGACTTAACTACTGGATTCTGTAATTAAACAATCACCACGCAATCTAAATTGTGAACCCTGCGAACTGCAGTCTATACCAAATCCAGTGGTCATTCACAACTCACAGCCACATACCGTTGGATTCAGAAGCACGGAGTTGGTTGCACCTGATCAGACGGGGTACACAAAAATCATCACAGACTTTAACTTATGACATCCTCAATCATAGAATCAAGACCCCATTTTACTGTTTGCACCTGCTATACCACAGTATACTCCTTCGACTACTGTCAACCAAAGCCCAATAATCATGTGCAGCAGTTTGCTATGGAATCACAGACTATGATGCATCTCAACACACAATCTTCTGAAAACAGGTAATATCAGACATCATCCATTGTGGGATCAAGCCACCGTTCCACAGTTGGGACCTAAAGTTGGATGTACCTGATCGAAGAGAGTACCTTCATCTCCACTCTCAAGTGCAGTTCTAATATCGTCCATTGTGGAGTCAACACACCGTTCTACTTTTGGAACCTAGAGTTGGTTGCAGCTGGTAGAAGGGAATACCTCCATCTCCACTCTCAGATACAGTTCTAACATCATCCATTGTGGGATCAACACACCATTCCACTGCTGGGACCTAGAGTTGCTTGCACCTCATCGGAGGGGGTACACAGAAATCATCACAAACTGTAACTTCTAACATCCTCAATCATATAATTAAGACCCCTTTTCACTGTTTGGACCTGCTCTACCATGGTGTATTCCAGCAATACCAGTTAACTAAGCCCAATAACCATGTGCAGCACTTAACTACAGAAGCACAGAATCTGATGCACCTTAACAGACAGAGTTCTCTGAAAAACCAGCAACAGGTAATATGGGACATCGTCCATTTTGTGATCATGACACCATTCCACTGTTGGTACATAGTGTTGGTTGCGCCTCATCAGAAGCTATACACAAAAATCATCACACACTTTAACTTCTGACATCCTCAAACATAGAATGAAGACCTAATTTCACTGTTCGAACATACTGTACAACTGTGTACTCCAGCAACTGTAATAAACCATGCCTAATAATCATGTGCAGCAGTTAACTACAGAAGAACAGAGTCTAATCCACCTCAATGGAAGGAGTTCTGTAAAAATTAAGCAGAATGTAATATCGGACATCTTCCATTGTGGAATCAAGACAACGTTCCACTGTTGCAACCTAGAATTGGTTCCACCTGGTCAAAGGGAGTACCTTCATCTCCACTCTCAGATGCAGTTCTAACATCATCCATTATGGCATTAAGACACCGTTCCACTGTTGGGACCCAGAGTTGGTTGCAGCTGGTCAAAGGGAGTACCTCCATCTCCACTCGCAGATGCAGTTCTAACATCGTCCATTGTGGGATCAAGACACCGTTCCACAGTTCGGACCTAGAGTTGGTTGCACCTGATCGGAGGGGGTACACTGAATTCATCACAGACTTTAACTTCTGACATCCTCAATCATAGAATCAAGACCCCAATGTCACTGTTCCCACCTGCTGTAACACGGAGTACTCTACCGACTGCAGTCAACCAAGCCCAATAATCATGTGCAGCAATTAGCTACGGAAGCACCGAGGCTGATGCACCTCAACGGAGGGAGTTCTCTGAAAACTCAGCAGCAGGTAATATCGGACATCATCCATTATGGGATCAAGACACCGTTCCACTGTTGGGACCCAGAGTTGGTTGCAGCTCGTCGAAGGGAGTACCTTCATCTCCACTCTCAGATACAGTTCTAACATCATCCACTATGGTATCAAAACACCGTTCCACTGTTGGTACCTGTCGGACTACTGTGTTACTATTATACAGAGCACTCCACGCTCCTGGGCCTCAGGGTGGGCTCTGTGTGCCTGTGTCGCGGTAGCCAGCGTTAATCTCAGGAGCCTTTCGACCTCAGCCCAGAACCTTCCGCCGGCATGTGGTCGGACCTATTTCACATACAGCGGTGTCGAAAGGTGAACTGTGGGGCAAATATGCATCACAGCAGCCATGACGATTTCTGAGTACCAGCAGGTTGAGAGCATCATTCACGCACCCACCTTCACTCACAGCATCAGCCTCATGGCGGTGTAAGCTGCGCAGACCTGGCAGAGACGTTCGCCAACCCAGAAGAGAACCAAACCCAAAGAAATGTGCCTTTTATTCATACCCCTACTTCCCTAAACATTTTGGGGGGAGAGGAGGCACGTACGCACTACCATTCCGGAATCATCCCTACTGACTGTACTTTTTTTTTTTTTTTTTTTTTTATTGGGTTCTTGGCAATCCATTCAGAACAAATAATACAATATATCAAACATAAATAATATACTGGATCTGAACAGAGTACATCAACAGAAACCAAAAAATAAATAAATAAATAAATAAATAAAATCCAGGACCCCGTAAAGCATACATAAAAACAGCTTAGCGATTTGAATTATAACAACAGATATTGGATTTTATCTACCGTAATCAAATGATTTTAGTCAAAGTAAGATTCCCAAATTTTTGTGAATTTATGTAATGCCCCAATCCTTTGAGCAAATATAAATTCGGTTTTCCTGACTTTCTTAATTTTTTGATACCATTCATATACGGTTGGAACTGTTTCTGTCTTCCAATACTGAAGAATCAATGATCTAGCCACTGCTACTAATATGTACAGAAGTTTCGCCAAAGAATCAACCAAATTTAGCTCTGAATCCAATCCAAATATAATTACATTTTCATAGCTGGAGATCGTAAAATGTAAATGAAGAGAAAGCAAAGAAAATATTCCTTTCCAGAATGTCCTAATTTTGGGACAAAAGGCCATTATATGAGACCAGTTAGCCAGGTCCGGTTGAGTACATCTAAAACAAGTGGGCGACGTAGTACTATACATTTTAGCCAAGGTAGCAGGGGTGTAATATAAGAGCCACTTACTAAAAAAGAGCATTCGTCGCCAGTTGGCACCTCTCAGAACCGTGAAATTAAATGTATTTAAGATATTCCATGAGTTATCAGTTAATTTAATACTTTCCTGCTTCTGCCACTTTTTTATTGCTTTGGCGCTAACATCCTCCTCCCTACTTTGTGTTAAGCTTTTTCTCAAATTTCCGGGATTTTTGAAAACTGTGGACCAGAAAAGATCATTTGTTCAATGTGAAAATTGACTGTTCTGTGCTAAATCAAATTGTACCAGGAATTTATACAGTAGGACATGTGAACCCATAAGAAGAAAGTTTCCACGAATTAAAATAGCCATCTCATCAATAGTCAACCATGCTCCAGCTTTCACAAAGTTTGATAGAGTTAAAAACCCAGATCTGGCCCAATTATGTATAGTTTCTAGCCCGATGTTAATTTCGAATACGGAAACGGCATCGCTCAGTGGAGGTATTAAACTCAGAAAAGAAAGAGAATACCTTTTCAGCATAACTTCACGCTTTTTAAAAAACCAACTCAGGACCTTATATCTAACTAATTTAGGTGATTTAAATATCGAAAGTGGAGAGGGAATTTTGGTCTCTTTACACATTAAGTAAAAAAAAAAGTTTATAAACAAAGCCTCTCTGGGTGTTGGATATTTAAATCTTGAAAGATACTGTGCAAAGTATGCATAGTAGTAGTCTTTCAAACTTGGCAGACCAAGACCTCCTTGTTCCTTATCTACATATAAGGTATTAATAGCTATTCGAGGAGTCTTTTTAGCCCAGACAAAGGCAGAAAATAAAGATTCGACTTTTGAAAAAAAGGAGCCTGGAAGGGAGCAAGAAATAGTAGAAAACAAAAAATTAAATTAGGGGAGTACAGACATTTTAATTAGTGCCACCCGGCCCAAAATGGATAAAGGCAATGGATTCCATCGTGAAAACATATCACGTACTTTTTGAATCAAGGGCTCGAAATTCAACGTATACAAATCACGGACTAAAGGTGAAAAAAAGACGCCCAGATACCTTTTGGGTCCATTATTAACACAGCTCTGAATATCTGGGTGCAATTCAGCGTGATTCTTACCACAGATTAAAATCTCAGTTTTCTTCTTGTTAATTCGGTAACCCCCCAGTGCTTCAAATTCTGTAAATACCGAAAAAACCTGTATTTGCGTACAAAATAATATCATCTGCGTATAATTTGATCTTATCTATGCAGGCAACAGGCGGAAGAATATCCTTACTTTTTCTGATTGCGACTGCTAAAGGCTCAATAAAAAAAGCAAAAAGAACGGGGGATAATGGGCAGCCTTGCCTCGTCCCTCTTTGCACGGAAATCGAGCCCACCATACATGAATTAACAAGAATATGAGCTTTTGCCCCCTGATATAAATTTCTAATTAGAGTAATAATTTGAGGGGGAATACCAAAATGTTGTAAAATTAAAAAAAGTGTATCCCAGACCACCAAATCAAATGCCTTTTCTGCATCTAAAAGGAGAACTAAAGCTGGAACCTTCCGAATTTCAAAATAATCGAATGCCTCAATCAGATAATGTGTGTTAGTAATTAGTTGGCGGCCAGCAATAAAGCCATTCTGATCTGTGTGAATCAGTTGCGAAGAGACGTAATTAAAACAAATAGAGAGCAATTTTGTAATAATTATATAGTCTGAAATCAGTAATGTGATGGGCCTATAAGAATTTGGGTCCTTAGCTTCCTTTCCCTTTTTCAAGAAACTGACCACAGTTCCATCGTAAAAGGACGCTGGAATTGGACAGCCCTCCAGCATAGAATTAGCTAATAAAAGAAGTAACTCAGAAAGAGAACTAAAAAACATAACGAAGAATTCAGCGGGGAGACCATCTGGACCGCAGGCCTTGCCATGAGGAAGACTTTTAACTACAAGCTCTAATTCATCAAACGAAAATTGTGACACCATTGCTTCTTGATCTAGCTGGGAAAGAGTGGGGAGACAATATTTATCTAAAAAATCGTTTAATCTCCACTGATCAGTGGTGTGATGTGAGGTGTAGATATTCTCATAATGGGACAACATAATTGCCCCAATCTCTCCCGCGTCTGAAGTATCCACACCACTGATTGGAGATTTAAGAGATCGAATTAAATTAGCTGCAGCTCGTTCTTTAACCTGCCACGCCAAAAATGTACCCGTGAAATTACTGTGCTCGTATATTTTTTGGGCTGCAAAATATTTCCTCACTTCTTGCGAAGTAATGTGCATTCAGCTCCCGTTTTGCGGCATTTAATTGATTCTGTATCTTAGGAGAGGGATTATGGTACATTTGATCTACTAAAACCTGTATTTTTTGCTGCAAATGATTCTTAGTGTCTCTATAGATAACTGATTCCTTTGCATCCCTTCCTATATCTGCCCCCCGAATAAATGCCTTTAGTGAGTCCCAAACAACATGGATAGGAACTGTCCCCATATTTCGTTCAATATATTCCCTAATCTCAATTTTGAGAGAAGTAACCCAAATTTCATCAGACAAATAAGATTTATTAAAGACCCATCGTCTCTGAGTATTCGTGCTTTCATCTAGCACAAACTCAGCCACTAACATCGCATGGTCGGAAAAGCCATTGTGCAACATCCGATGATGCCGGGTTTTAAATTTTGAAGAAACCAGAAGAAAATCAATGCGAGAAAATGACTTATACCTTCCCGACCAACAGGTGTAATCTCTTTTATAAGGATTTAGAAAGCGCCAAGGATCAACAAGATCGAGAGTCCTTACATTATTCATAATTGTCTGAAATGATTTAGGTTTCAACTGCTTTTTCCCACCAGTGGTGGAATCTAGATTCGGCTTCATGAGAATATTAAAGTCTCCTCCGATCACAATAGCCCCACCAACCATCTGTAGGGATTGAAACATTTCATCATATATTTCAGGACTATCATTCAAAGGGGCATAAAAACTTACAAAGGTGATGTGCGATGGTCTATTCCTTAATTTACATGTGGCCCAGCACCACCTACCCTGTCTATCCGCATCAGATTGAATCATCTCCCCCTCTAATCTCCTATTGAGAAAAAGTGCGGCTCCTCTCTGTGACTCAGAAAAAAAGGAAAAGCCCCGGTAAGAGGCCCACCCCTTAAACATAGAGAAATTTTCGGCTTTTGAGATAGAGATATGTGTTTCTTGCAAAAATATGACTGCAGGATTTTCAGTCAGAATCCATGTCTCTATTGCCCGCATTTTCTTATTATTATTTAGGCCGTTCACATTAAAAGAAAAAATTTCAAACTTATTTTAGTCATCATTACAGCCCTTACTTAAAGCCATGAACACACATTTTTTTTTCCTTTTATCCAATCTCATTTTAGACAATCAATACCCTGATCAGTGTTCAGCAAAAAATCCAACACAAAAACCACGTTTATCTCCAACTATTGTCAAAGCAACGAAAATAAAAACAGCAGAGAATTTGCCAAGAACTTCATTTTTAACTTTTTTACCCAACCCATCCCCCCCTATAACCTGTGGCACCCTCCTAACGCTACCTGACTCTACCCACGCTTGCCACAGGAACCTTTCCCTTAACATTGGGGTGTCATGAGCTTACGCCCCTTGGCCCCAAGGCCGTGACCCCCCCCCCCAGAGACTAATAAGGATTATCGAACATAGAATAATAGAGAAGAAAAAAAAACAAAAAACATTCGTGAATAATCCAATTTTCACAAGAGGCATACAAGTACTAAGTCTTAAGTTCAGACTAGTCATTTTAAATTCCATGGAGCAACGCCTGTGCTTCCTCCACATCCGAGAGCATATAGAATTTCCCTTTAATTAGTACTCTGAGTTTAGACTGTTGTGCAATCATTGCTTGGGCCCCTTTAGCTTTGAATAGTTGTAAGATCTTAACGAACTCCTTCCTACGCCTCGCCTCCGCTGCAGACATATCAGAGAAGATTCGGCATTTCACTGTGTCATTCACGGGGAACTGCCTTTGCTGGATTGCCTGAGATAGAATTCGCTCCTTAATTCTGACATCTGCAAAATTTAGCAGAATAGTTCGCGGGAGAGTTGAATTCGGAAATGGGCGAGCAGGAACCCGGTGAGCTCTGGTGATAGTGAGATCGTCTTTATGCTCTGGTATCACCACCTGATGAAGAAACGTAGTCACCCATACAAGCATTTCTGTCCCTTCAATTCCTTCGGGAACACCCACTATTCGTAGTGGTGGAATCTAGATTCGGCTTCATGAGAATATTAAAGTCTCCTCCGATCACAATAGCCCCACCAACCATCTGTAGGGATTGAAACATTTCATCATATATTTCAGGACTATCATTCAAAGGGGCATAAAAACTTACAAAGGTGATGTGCGATGGTCTATTCCTTAATTTACATGTGGCCCAGCACCACCTACCCTGTCTATCCGCATCAGATTGAATCATCTCCCCCTCTAATCTCCTATTGAGAAAAAGTGCGGCTCCTCTCTGTGACTCAGAAAAAAAGGAAAAGCCCAGGTAAGAGGCCCACCCCTTAAACATAGAGAAATTTTCGGCTTTTGAGATAGAGATATGTGTTTCTTGCAAAAATATGACTGCGGGATTTTCAGTCAGAATCCATGTCTCTATTGCCCGCATTTTCTTATTATTATTTAGGCCATTCACATTAAAAGAAAACATTTCAAACTTATTTTAGTCATCATTACAGCCCTTACTTAAAGCCATGAACACACATTTTTTTTTCCTTTTATCCAATCTCATTTTAGACAATCAATACCCTGATCAGTGTTCAGCAAAAAATCCAACACAAAAACCACGTTTATCTCCAACTATTGTCAAAGCAACGAAAATAAAAACAGCAGAGAATTTGCCAAGAACTTCATTTTTAACTTTTTTACCCAACCCATCCCCCCCTATAACCTGTGGCACCCTCCTAACGCTACCTGACTCTACCCACGCTTGCCACAGGAACCTTTCCCTTAACATTGGGGTGTCATGAGCTTACGCCCCTTGGCCCCAAGGCCGTGACCCCCCCCCCAGAGACTAATAAGGATTATCGAACATAGAATAATAGAGAAGAAAAAAAAAAAAACATTTGTGAATAATCCAATTTTCACAAGAGGCATACAAGTACTAAGTCTTAAGTTCAGACTAGTCATTTTAAATTCCATGGAGCAACGCCTGTGCTTCCTCCACATCCGAGAGCATATAGAATTTCCCTTTAATTAGTACTCTGAGTTTAGACTGTTGTGCAATCATTGCTTGGGCCCCTTTAGCTTTGAATAGTTGTAAGATCTTAACGAACTCCTTCCTACGTCTCGCCTCCGCTGCAGACATATCAGGGAAGATTCGGCATTTCACTGTGTCATTCACGGGGAACTGCCTTTGCTGGATTGCCTGAGATAGAATTCGCTCCTTAATTCTGACATCTGCAAAATTTAGCAGAATAGTTCGCGGGAGAGTTGAATTCGGAAATGGGCGAGCAGGAACCCGGTGAGCTCTGGTGATAGTGAGATCGTCTTTATGCTCTGGTATCACCACCTGATGAAGAAACGTAGTCACCCATACAAGCATTTCTGTCCCTTCAATTCCTTCGGGAACATGCACTATTCGTAGATTGGACCTTCTATTATAGTTCTCCAAATTGTCCAATTTGACCTCGAGAGCCTTTGTTATTTTTGAGACATCTTTGGACTCCTGCTTTACCTCAACCATTTGGTCCTCTAGAGAAGAGATCCTCTCCTCTACCTCAAGTAAACGAGCTGGAAAAGTAGAAACTAGTTCCTCGATTTTATCCATTTTCCCAGTCTCTGATGAATCGCTGTTAGTTCAGCGTTTTGCGGCCTCTTGATATCTCTCACTTCATCCAGGATTAGGTTCAGCATATCCTTCACAGACATCCTCATTTCACCCTCAGTCTCTGTGTCCATCTCTAACAAAGGGCCTAAGGGGTCAGCCACCACCCCGTCACATCCCCTGTCAGAGACTTCAAAAGGCTGTGTTGTTGTGCTCCTTACATCTTCTTTTTTAACATCCGCAGCGTCGGTTGTTATCTTTTTTTCTTTTGAATCAGATGTAAGAATGACAGAAGGAGCAGGGCTTATAGAGGTGTGTGCCGCCAGACTCGGACTATTTGTGCCAGCATGCTGAATCTGGCCTGATTCCAAGTTTGAAGACATCAAAGAGGGCGCTTTATTGGGCGAGAGAAGAGGTGATTTTTTAGCGAACATGGGAAATTGCTTAGACGGAGGATGCAATAGGGAAGGTTGAGTGAGCTCGTGAGTCTTAGAATGATCTTCAAGATGTGAAACATTAAGTTCACCCCTCATATTCAATTGAACTAAGTTTTCTGTTGAACGAACCAAATCGTCTTCCTTGGAGGCAGATCCATCTATTAACCTTGCCGCTGCCGCTGCCTCCTTTGCCTGCTATCGGCGTTGCTTAGCTTTGATGCGAGAATTTAATAGCTTTCCCATAATGCGTGCCTCTATTATTGTTCCAAAACTCCGGGGATTCACGCCGCTTGCTTATCGCTGAAAACTTTTTTTTTTCCCCCTTCGAGAACTTTTGGGAAAGAGTAGCTACTTAGAGTGGTTTACTCACTGAATACATGATTTGGCCGCCTCTTCCCTTGCTTATTCGCTTGATGCCTGCCACAGCCTCAATCAATACCAGAGCGAATTATCCACGGGCAAGGCAGCAGTCAGATTCCAATCCGCCAGCAGGGAACAGAGAGCTGACAAAGAACAGGTGTGAGCCTCGTCTCCCTCGTCTCCCTCGGTGCCAACAGCGAAAACGCCGAAAACAGCGCTCAAGCGGGGAAATCAGACCTGGAGCAGTCTCACCTCCTCACCACTGTAATTGATGTTTCCATATTTCAGTTTTTTCCCCGCCTGGGATACAAAAGAGACTCTAGCACCGGCTCCGACTCCGGCTCAAAAATCGAAGACAGGTAAAGACAGGGGTGGAAACCGCACAGCCACAGCACGCACCAGCAGACGCCCTGCGGCCGCCGCCGCCATCATTGACCTCTAGAGGGGGAGGGGCAACACGGTTCTCAGGTGCTACGTGGAGGCGTGGAACTCCACCGTAGCCAAATAAAAACTACTGACTGTACTATCATGGTTGCATCCACTGTCCGCTTCACTCAATAGACCATCAGTGTATGTTGACATGTACATGTCTGTGCTCTGCATACTCAAGTCTGTCCGGCACATCCGCTAAAGACTTTGCATTGTATACTTGTATAATCGAGAATTACTTGCCACCTTCGCACATACTTTGCTCCCATCTCTCCCCGCATTCTGCATAGTGAGGCAGAGGTTCCATGCCATGTTAAGTTTGTATACATGGCTAGCCACGGTTCCAACAGTATGTAGTGTCATTGAGTCTGCTAGGTGCACATGTTGTTTGTCATGTTGAATGTCATTATATAAGGTAGCGCGTTTATTCACGAGCAGTGGCTTATTCTATTTACATATCACTGTCTTAAAGAGCATACAAACGTTTTTCTCAGAGGTGAATAGTGCGTCTACAATGGCAGTCATTCATTACTATCCCAGAATGTCCAACTACACGGTGCTTCTAAGCTTACAGCCACCAATCTTGCGTCCTTTCTTAAAAGGATGCTAACTCCACAATCACACCAACATTTACACAGCTTTCTAACGACAGTTTTCAGCTTCTCAATAACATACACTCCTACGGAATATGCGCTGGCATACCGCATGTCCTTACTGTTTCAAACACAGTAACTTCATGTGGCAATATCTATTCCCACCCACACAAACTAACTCCAAAACTTCAACTTGGCCTTCAATTCCTAGTTTGGAAACACATTTCAAGAAACAAACCAAACTAAAAGCACCTTTGTTCAGAACAGAAGTTTCCCTCACTTCTGCAAAAGAAATTTATCGACTGCAGATACCATGAACTTCAAATAAAATACACTCCATTTTAAATACGAACCGCCAATTACACTTTGTGAATTGTTACACAATTTTCAACACGTCACACTCAAGTTCTGGCACACTTTTTTAACACGGTCTCCTACAGCCTTCTAACACGCTTTCAAACTGCTCTTCTTTTAATACCAGACTACATTCAGACATTCTTTCGATCATCTCTGGAATAACAGGAACAGTGCCCATAATTCTCACCCTCTTTGCGGCCATCCTACTACTAATTCTACTTCTAGAAATGGCTACGCTCTATATGGTAGCAACTATGTCCGACAGAATACGCCTCTAGCCCAACCTACATCAACACTGTAAAACAACGGAAAAACTTTTCGGCTGCCTGCCTCTATCTAATATCGGAGCTAGCTACAACATAACATTTATCTACACTTATACAATATGCGTACAACCATCGTTTGATTGCAAAACTTGCCCATTCAACTGGCGAATGGATGTATGCCTTGCCAACATCTCAACAATTGCTCCAGATATCCTGCAGGTAATGGAGTATCTTGAAAACAATGAACGTGATTGTTCTGGCAGCGGAGCAATGGGGAATGCAATGCAAAAAGGATTCGCAGCGCAATGAGATTTCTGCGCAGCCGCGAAAGATCTCCTGCAACGTGTGACCTTTCACAACATCACAGATTGCCTGCCCATTCAAATTACCGCTCTAACATTCGAGGAACATTACTGTCCCTTCAAGGATATGAATTGGATCGCTTCACTTTTCTCACACGATGGCAACAATAGACTATTGGAACATTACGCATCTCAAGCAGCTAAAGAACTTCTAGACTGGAATCTCCAAGACTTGTAAGAAACTCACATTATTCTTGAATGGATTTTTTTCCATCTTTTTTTACTTTTTCCTTTTTTGTTTTATAATACACTTCAATCCGACTACTTTGATATAATAACTTTCTAAGTATACTCAGACATTTGAACTCTATCCTCATTATTCCCCCTCACGTCTCCAGTCTAACCAGGAATCGGTGATGTATGGCCTATGCAAATATGCTATTTACTTCCAAAATTAACCTAAACCCAACACCCATTTAGACACCACGTCTATTCTTTGTGCACACACCTCTCTGCCTGGCTGTTATTCACAAAGCCCTTTCACACAATTTTACTCAAAATCAGCCTCTGCTCAAAACCTCACGACTTTGTTTAGGAACTGGTTGGCACAGTGTGGTAATCGTAAACTACCTTTATTTTCATTATACAATGTATTTATTCATGTCTAATAGCTAATCTGTAGGTCACATAGAACTGTAACATATAATGTGCAATTCACTGATGCAGGAGCTTAGATTTGACTACAGCAGAAGCAATTGGAGTTTGTCTAAGCTCGATGCCTTAGCTCTCTACACAAGAATATTTTTTTGAAACAGCTGAAGACAATAATGTACGGTTTGACTACAAAGGTACCGAATGCGCTTCTCAGAAGCGAAATGTTTGTATTCATCCTCAAAGTTCCAATGTGGGTAGAACTAGTAACAATTCTGACACGCACCACATGGAATCTACTGTACAGCATATTGCTAACTATTCTACTGTTGTTAATTTTCTGTTACAAAAAAGCACTGCCAAGGTACATAAAAAGTTTGATGACTACATTTTGCAATTTCTTTTTTATTTCTTTCTTTTCCTAAATGATACAATTCACCGATGCCGGAGCTTACGTTTGAATACAGCAGAAGTGGTTCAACTTTGCATCAGCTGGATACCCTAGCTCTTGCACCAGTGGGTCCAACTATGGCACTTAAATAAAGACACTTTCTATATAATTTTACCATTTTCCTTCTCTGGCATTGCAACCTTCTGCATTATATTCTTCGTGATTATTCCTTTATTCCTGCTTCCTAAAACACTACATTTGACTATTCAGACCAATAGGGATGAGTAGTTCATTTCACACTCCCTGTATACAATAAACGCACACTAATACTACTTACAAAGGTATGCTACAGTGGCCAGTATCCTACAACGCCCACAGCACATCACTTCACAGCAATAAACTCACGACTTACACTCACAGTTTCATCCCCGAGTCTTCATACCGATACCACTAAGTACTTTGCTTCCCACTCCCGCTATACTCTAAACACATACAAACACCACCTGCACAGATATGCTACAGCGCCCACAGCACATCACTTTACAGCACTCACCTCACAGTTTATTCGCACGGTTTCATCTGAGAGTGTATCAGCACCTCACCTCAGCACCATCTCACAGTGGGCAAAACAGCACTTTCACACCAGTAGGGATACATAATTTGCTTCACATTCCCTCTATATCACATCCTACCCACCCTACAAACCTCACAGCGCTCCTACCCTTCTCTTTCCCACTTTTTTCTCCCTTTTTTCCCCTTACTCGCTTCAACGGAATCACAAAATGGCAGCCAACACTTCCTAGTTGCAACCGCTCGCACCGCTCGCAGCCAATCACCAGCAAGCTCGTGCTCGTAACGCCTCAGCCAGTCAGATGGCAGAATTCCCAAATATCGATAAATCATAAACTACTAAACGCATTTACACCAAATAAACAAAAGTGTGCTTTCTAGACCAAGACCCTTCTCCCTTCCAAATTTGGGGTAATTCCGTTCACCCGTTCGACCTGTAGCCTTGTCTAAATTATCCTATGGAAATTAACATTGAATATACATACATTCCAAACGTAAAGCCAAAATTTCATTTGATGAACAAGAATCAATCAAGTGATACATTATGCACAATAACCAGTAAATCATAAGCTAGAGAGTGACATAATATAACACAAAATATTTAGGATGGGCTTGAGGAAAAGATTTCGGTTTATAAAAAGGATGCAATCCAGGAGGAAAGGGGGCCCAGATCCTATTCCCTTTGATTCTGCCTTTTCTGCCTTTTCTGCCTCTCCTTTCATAAAGTGCCTTTTCTAAATTATATATATATGTAAATATCGTCCCTTCCACTGCTGGAAGGTTGGGCATTGTGAATCAAGCCAGGCTGAGGCAACACATAACCTAAGAACTGCCATTGCTATGAAGGTAAGTTCTTCCCCTTCATTGCCAACGGAATCATTTACCCCTAATAACATCAGCTGAGGTGTCAAAGGAACATCTTCGTTATGAATCTGTTGTAAAAACCTTGAGATTTTACGACCTATTGATTTTATACAGGAACAAGTGGCAAAGATATGCACTAAATCCACACCAAAAGTTGAACATCTGAAACAAGAAGTCCCCTCAGTACCACCCCATTTAGCAATCTTCGCAGGTGTAATATATAGATCGAATAAAGTCTTAAAATGTTGAGCCCGCAGATTGGCAGAGCACAGTCCGTGTCCCACAGTTCTAATGAACTCATAAAACAAGAATCCTCAACTCCCAACCTATCCTGCCATTTCAGCCTATGTTTATCTAAATCATCTGGTACTTCTTCCTGCAGGCATCTATATATTTGTGTAGTTGAGGATCTGGCATTACTGGTTAACAATTCCATCAGAGATACTTGTCCAAACCCTGCCACACCACCGGACTTTTAAGCAGAAAAGTGCGTCTTCTTCTGGGAACTGCGCATGCGCGGGAGCCCGCGCATGTGCATTCCTGCCAAGGAATGCGCATGCGCGGGCTCCCGTGCACGCGCAGTTCCCAGATGAATACGTGCTGCAGAAGGATCAGAGCCCGGGACACCGCCAAAAAGGTAAGGTTACTCTTAACAATTGTTATTCTAAAGTATTTAAGGCGGGCGGGAGGCGGGCGGGAGGCGGGATGTGCGTAAGGGAACTATGCGGAGAGTGCAGAGATTGGTTTCATCTCTGTGCCTCTCCGCGTAGGTCCCTTACGCACATTACGCCCACCCTTACTAAAAACACTCATTTTCTGTTCATAAACTTTCATGCAACTTACCACACAAAGTTTGGGACAATCAAAAAAGAAAGGATATAAAATATTTTCTGACATTGTTTTGGTTCTTTTCCATATCTCAAACAACACACCATCAGGTGAATAAATTCTATTAGAAATTTCTAAAGCTTTAACATCTGATACATGTCTAAAAGAAATTAAGCAAAGTAGTGTAGCTAACTTAATGGAAAGTTGTTTCCTTGAAAGGAAGAGGTTGTCGGGCCAGGAAGTAAAAAGTTCGAAGATAAGATTTACGTTCCATAAAGAATCATATTTAGCGTTAGGAGGAGGTTTGAGTTTTATTCCTTTCATCACTCTACAAACTAGGGGGTCAGTACCAATAGAGAAATCATTTAACAAGAAATGTCCTGCACAGATTGCAGATCTGTAACAATTAACCGTTCTATAAGAAAGTCCTGATTTAAAAAGGTCTGCTAAGTAGTTTGCTACTTCTACAGCTGGTGCGTCCACGGAATCCAAATCCCGTTCCAGGCACCAACCACACCACTTTTTCCATTAACTGATGTATCTTCTCCTTGTTCCCGGAGCCCATTACTCATCCAAAAGATCTTTACCCTCTCCTGAAAGGCCCGAGTATCTTCCTCAACCCCTGAAATCTTCCAAGCAAGAAGGTTCATCTTTCCTTCTAAGAGAAGAGGGTGTACCTCTCCGTCGGGACCCTGAAGGAGGTCTAAACTCCCGGGGATAAGGCAAGGAGTCTCTACTGCCAATTCCATCACCCCTGGGAACCATATTTGAGAATTCCAAAAAGGAGTAATTAGAACAGTGCGGCAATGTTCCCTTCTAACTTTCAAGAGAACTCTCTGGATAAGTGCGAAGTGATAGCTCCCTCAAGCTCACTTGGTCTTTGGATACAACATATGAAACTTCTTTCTTTATTTTTGACAATTTCTTCGTGGGAAGTTGTAATTGAGTTAAGGGTGTGTTCACATGAAAACCCAGAAACTCTTGGTTTTGCGAAGGGGTCATAATGGATTTCTCTACATTGATGATGAAACCAAGACTCTCTAAGAGATCCACAGTCCAATTCATGTGATTTAGGAGTTCCTCCTGGCTCTGAGACATCAGCAAGATGTCGTCTAGATAGATAATCAGGCAAACTCCTCTTCTCCTTAAGGAGGTAACTACAGGCCTCAGGACCTTGGTGAAACACCAAGGGGCTGAGGATAGGCCGAAGGGAAGACAGCGAAACTGGTAGGTTGTATTCCTCCATACAAACCTTAGGTATTTCTGAAAATCTGGATCCATAGAGATTGTAAAGTATGTGTCTTTGAGATCTAGTTTTATGAGCCAATCTCCCTCTTGGAGAAGATCTCTCAGAAGGTGTATACCCTCCATTTTGAAGTGTCTGTACACAAGGAAGGTGTTTAACTCCTTTAGATTTATTATGGGGTGCCAGCCCTTTTCTTTCTTTCTCACCAGAAAGATTATGCTCACTAAACCCTGACCAGTGTTTGAAACGATGCGAATCGCACCTTTGTCTAACATTTGACTCACCTCTGCATGTACTAGACTTGACTGTTCCTGGTCTAGGAAAAGTTCTCTGGGTTGTTTGGTCTGATAAGAAATAGTAACAAAGTCTATTTTGAAGCCTTTTACAGTCTCTAGGACTCAAGCAACGTTGGTTATAGAGGACTAAATGTGACTGAAAAGGGAAAACCTTTCCCCTACCTTTGGGAGGGAAGAACCAGGAGGAGGAGGGGACCTTACCTTGTCCTTGAATTTGGAATCTTCCACGATTGTTTCCGCCTCGTGTTCGACTGTTGCGGCCCCGCTGGGGGAAGAAGCAGTTATTCCCCCAGTAGTATCTTGAATAACCACGTTGGTTTTATTGGACCTGTTATATACGCGGCTGACAGCCGGTCCTCCCCTGTCAGCCCTTCAATTTCTTTGTTTGCTAGATCTCCCAACTTGGGTTTCATACGCATTAATATTGCTCTTCGCCTTTCGGAGCTTAGATTGGCATTAGCGTTTTCGAGCAGGCAGATTGCACGTTGGCTCCAACCCCGTAGGAGTTCAGTGTCAACTGGATTCCCATTCACAGAGGACTCCTCAGCTAGGTCCAAGATCCTGGCAAGGGGGCCAAAAGTGCCTAACACTGCTTAATGTAGCGTTCCAGTCCTTTGCGAGGATCTCTGCCGGGTTTGAATAAGAATGTCAGAAGTTCAGGGTCAAGGTTGGGAGTCATGCCTGCTTTGTTATCCAAAAAGGGTCTTGGACATTCAGATTTCATGAGATTACGTGAATCTCTTTCAAGTGGCTTTCTAATCCAAGCCTTAATAAACTTTGAAACATGATCTAAGGGCCACCACTCAGAACCTCTAGGGTGGGTGATCTTCAAGGGATTAAACATAAAAGCTGGGGGAGGCCGAATTGGAGGCTTGTTCCATTCCGTTTATGCCTCGGGGAAGAGGGAGGAAAAACAAAAGAACGATCAGAGAGAAAGGGAGTTCTCCGATGGCACTACTTGCAATCGGGTATGAAAAGAGAAGGATACAAGAAGACGAGAAAGATAAAGGGCCCAACCGTAAATTGGAAGAGAAAACTTACCTTTTGTAAGAAAAAAAAAGAAAAGAAAAGTGCAAGATCTAACAGACAAAAAGGCACAGTCAGTTATAAAAAAAGTAGTATAAACCCTTCAAATGTCTGTAAATATGTAAACTAGCGCCATAAAAGTCGGTTGCCATTGTGCATTGTTGTTGTTATGTGGAATGTTCTTTCTATGATGTCTTTTGTTACACTTTAAAGGGCTGCATGTCCTGGGAGCAATAAAAGTTATTGCATAATGTAGCCTCTGGTCTTGTAATGAAATCAATATGAAATCTATAGTATTTACCCTACCCCCCCTGAAATGTTGGAAACTGTTTAAGTGTAGTGCAGACCAGAGTATCGACAAAAAATTAATCATTGATTACAATTATATCATTTAGGGTTTCACTCTGCAAGGTATGTTTAAAATGGGAGAGAGATTGATTTTCAGTGTCAAGCACCCCACAAACCATGTGCGTACTATACTGACATAAAGTACAGTTAAAATCCCCCAGCCAAATTATGCATACAGGAAAGCATTTAACCACAGCCTTATTGATCTCCTCTTTTAGAGTATTAATGACCCCACATTCATTATGGTCAAAGATGTTATAATACCAATTGATCAGCAATATTGGAACATCAGTTAGGATTTGAGATTAAAGTAATCTGAAACCAAGGATAGTCCACAATATTCTCTGTCTTTATCGATCCAAATTATACAGAGATCAGGGTCACTAAGCCACCCTTTGCCCTCCCTGCAACAGACGGGATTGCCTGGACATTAAATGAACAGAAACCATCAATAACCACCTCGTCCCTGCTCCATGTTTCTTGGAGGCAGATAATGTCAAACATCTTAGCATATGATAGCCAGGTCTAGTCTAAGATTCTTGATCTAATGCCTGCGATGTTCCATGAGACCATTCTTAGTACATGTGCATTTTGAGTAAGTACAGCTGCCTCCCCACCGCCACTGTCAGCGTTGGGCGGGATTGCTAACAGAGTACTTGAATCCCCATTGTGCCTCCCACCCCTACTAAGGCTGATTGTGATGAATAGAGAATATGTACTTGATCAGTTACATGTGAACAAGCCATCGAACCATTAGGGGGATCAGGGGCTAACTTTGGGTTACTATTTGTAATTTCCAGTTTCTCCAGACCACTCATGTTTAATACCAGTCAGTCTATATCTCCAAGGCCACTCAATGGCTCGTACCGGTTTGAGTGATACCATGGGGGTACATAGAATGTTGATTACTTTGTCTGGGTCTCGCCCTTTCTATGTCAAACCCCAGATCTCTCGGTGGCTGGTAGAAAAAACTCAGTGATAGAATGGAGACTCCCCTTGAGGACAAGGAACAGGTGTTAAACCTTTCCAAAATAGTTTTAACTAAGCCCGGGGATCTAAAAGATAAAACAATGCAGTCCCCTGGAAATTTCTTGGTGGATTCCCCAACCAACCCAAGCCGTCGTACCATTCTAAATTCAGTGAACATTGAGTCATCCATCCCAGTCTTTTCACTCAAAAAATCAAGATACTTGTTCCTCAATGAAGACCAGTGCTCAAAAGAGCTGGGCGGCAATGGGGGAACATTAGCTAATATAACAGTGTAGGGGGTAGCTTCGGGAGGTAAATGGAGGTTTGTATATGCACCCTCAAAGGTTTTTAATTTTCCTCCAATTAAACTTGGGATGTGATGTCTTTCATTCCCTGGATGGTTACCACTTGGAACATTTACTACCCGGGTATGGGTGAGGGCCAAGTCATTTACATGTAAAGAGTCTTCCGCTCTATGCTGTAACAGCCACACCCCCCTTGTGCATAACAAACTATTCTGGTTATCCATAGTATTAGTAGGTATATTTTTATCCATATTCCTATTCATAACATTACTCTCCCCCCGAATACATTCAGCCATATTTTGATTATTATTTGTCGTAAATCTTGAATGAATGGATCTAGAAGAACTGCTACCGTAGTTTCGAGCTTTTTCCAAAAGTCAGTCTCTATGGAAATCGACCCCCCCAAAACAGTCTCAGCATTGCCAAAATTTGACTCATGGATGGGCTCTTTATCAGTAGATTTATTCCTGCAAAGCTTGGGTGGTGGAAGGTGTTGCTTACCCACAACTTGGCCTTTTCTTTTCTTTGGGGGTGGTGCAGAATTGTTCACATGATTGGTTTTGGATTTGGCTTTTTGGCCCCGGGTGACTACGTTTGGCTTACTCAATGCACCCAAAGTATCAGCACTATTCCGTATTGTGTGAGTTTCCATACTTTCAGGGTCTTGAACTGTTATGGGTAAACTGTTGTTTTGGAGTGCAGGGTCTTCCAAAGCTGAATATGAAGCTGGGGCAACAGGAGCTAGGGCCATAGGATCAGATCTATTATCAATATTAATTACAGGTTCAAGGGAAAGTCTCTGCACAGTTAGTTGGTGCATAAGTACCGACTCAGCCCTTAGTGAAAATGCGTCCAATGTCCCCACGACCCCCTGCCCATTTCTAGGCCTTAACCTACTCATGCTGGTCTGACCCTACAGGCTATAATACTATTTGTTTAAGACACTGTACCTTTAAGATACGTGTAAGGGAAGGACCATTGCCAGAGTAAGATGTTGGTGATGCGGCCCAGCCCAGCCTCAATCAGTCTCAGACGGGCCCGCCCTTGGTCCGGGCTTCGGCCTCGCGCACCTCCCGTGTTGCAGGAGTCAGCGAGTGCTTTTGTAGCACCCCCCGGCACTATTGGGTTACGTGGTGTCCGTTCGTTAACAGGAGGCAGGCCGGTCATTGTAGTCCCCTTCGGGACCGGGCACTGCAGGAGCAAGCAAAAGCCATGTAAAAATCAAACCCGCGATGCGGGAGTCAGCCTGTGCTTTTGTAGCACCCCCTGGCGCTATTGGGTTACGTGGCAGCCGTTCGTTAACAGGAGGCAGGCCGGTCGTTGTAGTTCCCTCCGGGACTGGGCACAGCAGGAGGAAGCAAAAGCCAGGTAAAAATCAAACCCACGTTGCAGGGGTCAGCATGTGCTTTTGTAGCACCGCCCGGCGCTATTGGGTTACATGGTGGCCGTTCGTTAACAGGAGGCAGGCCTGTCATTGTAGTCCCCTCTGGGAACGGGCACAGTAGGAGGAAGCAAAAGCCAGGTAAAAACCAAACCCCTTATTGGTTTACAGAGGCAAAAGTAAATAATACTAACTTTCTATTTGTAGTTGTGTTGGCGAACAGTTACAACAAACAAATGATGGACGGAATGCTGACAATGCAGACATTCTCCCCCAGTCAAGAGATCTGGGTTAAATCCATCGTTCTTTTGCCCACTACGCCACCCCAGTTTAGACACGGCCATATGCAAATCAGTCTTGACCCTGTGCCTCATGGGAACAGTCCAGCCCGAACTGCCAAGCCATGTCTTCCCTGGACCGGAATCAAGCATCCTAGGACCGGTTTCTGGCTATCAGCCGTCATCAGCCAGGATAGCTTGACTCCAGTGGCGTAGTGAGCACGGGTCCCACGTCTGGGAATACCCATCCCACTTAGGGCGAAAAGCGTTACAACAAACAAATGATGGACGGAATGCTGACAATGCAGACATTCTCCCCCAGTCAAGAGATCTGGGTTAAATCCATCGTTCTTTTGCCCACTACGCCACCCCAGTTTAGACACGGCCATATGCAAATCAGTCTTGACCCTGTGCCTCATGGGAACAGTCCAGCCCGAACTGCCAAGCCATGTCTTCCCTGGACCGGAATCAAGCATCCTAGGACCGGTTTCTGGCTATCAGCCGTCATCAGCCAGGATAGCTTGACTCCAGTGGCGTAGTGAGCACGGGTCCCACGTCTGGGAATACCCATCCCACTTAGGGCGAAAAGCGTTACAACAAACAAATGATGGACGGAATGCTGACAATGCAGACATTCTCCCCCAGTCAAGAGATCTGGGTTAAATCCATCGTTCTTTTGCCCACTACGCCACCCCAGTTTAGACACGGCCATATGCAAATCAGTCTTGACCCTGTGCCTCATGGGAACAGTCCAGCCCGAACTGCCAAGCCATGTCTTCCCTGGACCGGAATCAAGCATCCTAGGACCGGTTTCTGGCTATCAGCCGTCATCAGCCAGGATAGCTTGACTCCAGTGGCGTAGTGAGCACGGGTCCCACGTCTGGGAATACCCATCCCACTTAGGGCGAAAAGCGTTACAACAAACAAATGATGGACGGAATGCTGACAATGCAGACATTCTCCCCCAGTCAAGAGATCTGGGTTAAATCCATCGTTCTTTTGCCCACTACGCCACCCCAGTTTAGACACGGCCATATGCAAATCAGTCTTGACCCTGTGCCTCATGGGAACAGTCCAGCCCGAACTGCCAAGCCATGTCTTCCCTGGACCGGAATCAAGCATCCTAGGACCGGTTTCTGGCTATCAGCCGTCATCAGCCAGGATAGCTTGACTCCAGTGGCGTAGTGAGCACGGGTCCCACGTCTGGGAATACCCATCCCACTTAGGGCGAAAAGCGTTACAACAAACAAATGATGGACGGAATGCTGACAATGCAGACATTCTCCCCCAGTCAAGAGATCTGGGTTAAATCCATCGTTCTTTTGCCCACTACGCCACCCCAGTTTAGACACGGCCATATGCAAATCAGTCTTGACCCTGTGCCTCATGGGAACAGTCCAGCCCGAACTGCCAAGCCATGTCTTCCCTGGACCGGAATCAAGCATCCTAGGACCGGTTTCTGGCTATCAGCCGTCATCAGCCAGGATAGCTTGACTCCAGTGGCGTAGTGAGCACGGGTCCCACGTCTGGGAATACCCATCCCACTTAGGGCGAAAAGCGTTACAACAAACAAATGATGGACGGAATGCTGACAATGCAGACATTCTCCCCCAGTCAAGAGATCTGGGTTAAATCCATCGTTCTTTTGCCCACTACGCCACCCCAGTTTAGACACGGCCATATGCAAATCAGTCTTGACCCTGTGCCTCATGGGAACAGTCCAGCCCGAACTGCCAAGCCATGTCTTCCCTGGACCGGAATCAAGCATCCTAGGACCGGTTTCTGGCTATCAGCCGTCATCAGCCAGGATAGCTTGACTCCAGTGGCGTAGTGAGCACGGGTCCCACGTCTGGGAATACCCATCCCACTTAGGGCGAAAAGCGTTACAACAAACAAATGATGGACGGAATGCTGACAATGCAGACATTCTCCCCCAGTCAAGAGATCTGGGTTAAATCCATCGTTCTTTTGCCCACTACGCCACCCCAGTTTAGACACGGCCATATGCAAATCAGTCTTGACCCTGTGCCTCATGGGAACAGTCCAGCCCGAACTGCCAAGCCATGTCTTCCCTGGACCGGAATCAAGCATCCTAGGACCGGTTTCTGGCTATCAGCCGTCATCAGCCAGGATAGCTTGACTCCAGTGGCGTAGTGAGCACGGGTCCCACGTCTGGGAATACCCATCCCACTTAGGGCGAAAAGCGTTACAACAAACAAATGATGGACGGAATGCTGACAATGCAGACATTCTCCCCCAGTCAAGAGATCTGGGTTAAATCCATCGTTCTTTTGCCCACTACGCCACCCCAGTTTAGACACGGCCATATGCAAATCAGTCTTGACCCTGTGCCTCATGGGAACAGTCCAGCCCGAACTGCCAAGCCATGTCTTCCCTGGACCGGAATCAAGCATCCTAGGACCGGTTTCTGGCTATCAGCCGTCATCAGCCAGGATAGCTTGACTCCAGTGGCGTAGTGAGCACGGGTCCCACGTCTGGGAATACCCATCCCACTTAGGGCGAAAAGCGTTACAACAAACAAATGATGGACGGAATGCTGACAATGCAGACATTCTCCCCCAGTCAAGAGATCTGGGTTAAATCCATCGTTCTTTTGCCCACTACGCCACCCCAGTTTAGACACGGCCATATGCAAATCAGTCTTGACCCTGTGCCTCATGGGAACAGTCCAGCCCGAACTGCCAAGCCATGTCTTCCCTGGACCGGAATCAAGCATCCTAGGACCGGTTTCTGGCTATCAGCCGTCATCAGCCAGGATAGCTTGACTCCAGTGGCGTAGTGAGCACGGGTCCCACGTCTGGGAATACCCATCCCACTTAGGGCGAAAAGCGTTACAACAAACAAATGATGGACGGAATGCTGACAATGCAGACATTCTCCCCCAGTCAAGAGATCTGGGTTAAATCCATCGTTCTTTTGCCCACTACGCCACCCCAGTTTAGACACGGCCATATGCAAATCAGTCTTGACCCTGTGCCTCATGGGAACAGTCCAGCCCGAACTGCCAAGCCATGTCTTCCCTGGACCGGAATCAAGCATCCTAGGACCGGTTTCTGGCTATCAGCCGTCATCAGCCAGGATAGCTTGACTCCAGTGGCGTAGTGAGCACGGGTCCCACGTCTGGGAATACCCATCCCACTTAGGGCGAAAAGCGTTACAACAAACAAATGATGGACGGAATGCTGACAATGCAGACATTCTCCCCCAGTCAAGAGATCTGGGTTAAATCCATCGTTCTTTTGCCCACTACGCCACCCCAGTTTAGACACGGCCATATGCAAATCAGTCTTGACCCTGTGCCTCATGGGAACAGTCCAGCCCGAACTGCCAAGCCATGTCTTCCCTGGACCGGAATCAAGCATCCTAGGACCGGTTTCTGGCTATCAGCCGTCATCAGCCAGGATAGCTTGACTCCAGTGGCGTAGTGAGCACGGGTCCCACGTCTGGGAATACCCATCCCACTTAGGGCGAAAAGCGTTACAACAAACAAATGATGGACGGAATGCTGACAATGCAGACATTCTCCCCCAGTCAAGAGATCTGGGTTAAATCCATCGTTCTTTTGCCCACTACGCCACCCCAGTTTAGACACGGCCATATGCAAATCAGTCTTGACCCTGTGCCTCATGGGAACAGTCCAGCCCGAACTGCCAAGCCATGTCTTCCCTGGACCGGAATCAAGCATCCTAGGACCGGTTTCTGGCTATCAGCCGTCATCAGCCAGGATAGCTTGACTCCAGTGGCGTAGTGAGCACGGGTCCCACGTCTGGGAATACCCATCCCACTTAGGGCGAAAAGCGTTACAACAAACAAATGATGGACGGAATGCTGACAATGCAGACATTCTCCCCCAGTCAAGAGATCTGGGTTAAATCCATCGTTCTTTTGCCCACTACGCCACCCCAGTTTAGACACGGCCATATGCAAATCAGTCTTGACCCTGTGCCTCATGGGAACAGTCCAGCCCGAACTGCCAAGCCATGTCTTCCCTGGACCGGAATCAAGCATCCTAGGACCGGTTTCTGGCTATCAGCCGTCATCAGCCAGGATAGCTTGACTCCAGTGGCGTAGTGAGCACGGGTCCCACGTCTGGGAATACCCATCCCACTTAGGGCGAAAAGCGTTACAACAAACAAATGATGGACGGAATGCTGACAATGCAGACATTCTCCCCCAGTCAAGAGATCTGGGTTAAATCCATCGTTCTTTTGCCCACTACGCCACCCCAGTTTAGACACGGCCATATGCAAATCAGTCTTGACCCTGTGCCTCATGGGAACAGTCCAGCCCGAACTGCCAAGCCATGTCTTCCCTGGACCGGAATCAAGCATCCTAGGACCGGTTTCTGGCTATCAGCCGTCATCAGCCAGGATAGCTTGACTCCAGTGGCGTAGTGAGCACGGGTCCCACGTCTGGGAATACCCATCCCACTTAGGGCGAAAAGCGTTACAACAAACAAATGATGGACGGAATGCTGACAATGCAGACATTCTCCCCCAGTCAAGAGATCTGGGTTAAATCCATCGTTCTTTTGCCCACTACGCCACCCCAGTTTAGACACGGCCATATGCAAATCAGTCTTGACCCTGTGCCTCATGGGAACAGTCCAGCCCGAACTGCCAAGCCATGTCTTCCCTGGACCGGAATCAAGCATCCTAGGACCGGTTTCTGGCTATCAGCCGTCATCAGCCAGGATAGCTTGACTCCAGTGGCGTAGTGAGCACGGGTCCCACGTCTGGGAATACCCATCCCACTTAGGGCGAAAAGCGTTACAACAAACAAATGATGGACGGAATGCTGACAATGCAGACATTCTCCCCCAGTCAAGAGATCTGGGTTCCCAGACGTGGGACCCGTGCTCACTACGCCACTGGAGTCAAGCTATCCTGGCTGATGACGGCTGATAGCCAGAAACCGGTCCTAGGATGCTTGATTCCGGTCCAGGGAAGACATGGCTTGGCAGTTCGGGCTGGACTGTTCCCATGAGGCACAGGGTCAAGACTGATTTGCATATGGCCATGTCTAAACTGGGGTGGCGTAGTGGGCAAAAGAACGATGGATTTAACCCAGATCTCTTGACTGGGGGAGAATGTCTGCATTGTCAGCATTCCGTCCATCATTTGTTTGTTGTAACGCTTTTCGCCCTAAGTGGGATGGGTATTCCCAGACGTGGGACCCGTGCTCACTACGCCACTGGAGTCAAGCTATCCTGGCTGATGACGGCTGATAGCCAGAAACCGGTCCTAGGATGCTTGATTCCGGTCCAGGGAAGACATGGCTTGGCAGTTCGGGCTGGACTGTTCCCATGAGGCACAGGGTCAAGACTGATTTGCATATGGCCATGTCTAAACTGGGGTGGCGTAGTGGGCAAAAGAACGATGGATTTAACCCAGATCTCTTGACTGGGGGAGAATGTCTGCATTGTCAGCATTCCGTCCATCATTTGTTTGTTGTAACGCTTTTCGCCCTAAGTGGGATGGGTATTCCCAGACGTGGGACCCGTGCTCACTACGCCACTGGAGTCAAGCTATCCTGGCTGATGACGGCTGATAGCCAGAAACCGGTCCTAGGATGCTTGATTCCGGTCCAGGGAAGACATGGCTTGGCAGTTCGGGCTGGACTGTTCCCATGAGGCACAGGGTCAAGACTGATTTGCATATGGCCATGTCTAAACTGGGGTGGCGTAGTGGGCAAAAGAACGATGGATTTAACCCAGATCTCTTGACTGGGGGAGAATGTCTGCATTGTCAGCATTCCGTCCATCATTTGTTTGTTGTAACGCTTTTCGCCCTAAGTGGGATGGGTATTCCCAGACGTGGGACCCGTGCTCACTACGCCACTGGAGTCAAGCTATCCTGGCTGATGACGGCTGATAGCCAGAAACCGGTCCTAGGATGCTTGATTCCGGTCCAGGGAAGACATGGCTTGGCAGTTCGGGCTGGACTGTTCCCATGAGGCACAGGGTCAAGACTGATTTGCATATGGCCATGTCTAAACTGGGGTGGCGTAGTGGGCAAAAGAACGATGGATTTAACCCAGATCTCTTGACTGGGGGAGAATGTCTGCATTGTCAGCATTCCGTCCATCATTTGTTTGTTGTAATGGCGAACAGTTAGGCTTATCAGAGGGTAGTGCTAAGCATTTGATGTACTTCAAGAGGCAATAAATGAGACACAAACTCAAGAATAAATCAAATACTAATTAAAAAAACATGGTACTGATTTTTATGTCATTTTTTTACAAAGAACGTCGATATACAGTAGGTACTTTCAAATTTACTATTTCTAAGACTTTGAAAAATATATCACTTTGATGCACAATTACGTTGTATAGACGTTAATAGGGAAACGCGGAAAAATGCATGTAAAATAAGGCAATACTTTCACGAAGTTCACCATCTCATTTTAGATCAATAGCAGTACCAGGTCCAAAGTTCTAGCAGCAGAAGATTGGGAGTGTCTCGGATTCGGCTGGGAGTAGGGTCCTGAGGCTGATAGTAGATGGTGCACTATGACGAAGGGGGCCACCTGGAAAGACACTCACAGGACGGTGGGTCCCACTCAAGGTAGGAGATCCCTAGGGTCTCAGGGCCACGGGAACACAGCTGGGTTGTCAATACCGGGGCTGGTCGGGCCAGGTGCAGAGCAGTTATGTCAGCTGGGTGCTGTGCATCAAGAGTTCCGCATTGTCAGGAGCAGGGAGCTTAGTAAGGCAATTTCAGAACAGCTGGGCCACTCATGATGTGAGTCTCAGGGGTCTCAGCAAACCTTAACTGGTGATTGCTTCTGGGGTAGTTGAGTTTGGACTCTTCATCTTGCTGTTGGCTGGAGGGGGTCCAGTACCCTGAGTATTAGTATGGTGCGGCCCCGGTAGGACCTGGTGTTTGCAAACTCGGTGAGGAGACAGTTCTGACCCTCCGATCGCAGGTACCTCTTTTGGTGTGGATGCTACATCAGAGTCATCAGGAAGCACTATGTAAACAAACAGGACTTACAAGGATTGGTGCCTGCAGTGTGCAGGGGAGTGATTCCTGCACTTAAAGGGATGTTCTTGGTGATTTCTCAAAGGCTGGAGGTGCTCCGGGGTTCTTGGAGCATTCACAGGCTCAGGACGAGACTGCCCAACCACGATTGTCAAATCCTTGAAACAGCAGGCAGGTTTGGCACCAATTCTCTCTGCAGCATGTCTTCAGTTTTTGGAGAAGCAGCTTTTCTTTTACCATTCCCTCTTCTTGTCCATCAAATATAAGGGTCAAAGTCCAAGAATGACACCTAAATAGTAAATTTAGGGGCATTAGAGGGGGAGACAAGTAGTGACCACTTCCTGTGGCAAGTGCACTACACTAGCCCTGATAGGTTGCTTTCCAACCATCCCAAAATGGTGGATTGCAGGAGAGGGGTTCACATTGCCTGACACACCTTAGGGGTGGTTTTGGCTGAATGTGAACCCTCCTCCTCGTCCAACTAATTTTCCCACCTGTTTTCCCGCCAAATGAGGAGCAGGACAGGGGGAATGGTATCCCCCAGTATCTGGGGAAGCCTGGGCTGCACTTCAAAGGAGGCATCGCCTTTGAATCTTCCTGCTCTGGAAGATCATTCTAGTCTGGAGGAGGTGTGCAGCACCTTTGCCAGGTGCAGGCTATGTTTCGGGCTTCTGAGAGCACAGGATCTGACCCCATGAGGTCAGAAACATGTCTGGGGGTGGCAGACTGGCTATGACTAGTAAGGGACCACACCAGTGCTTGATAGATTTTCAGGGGACCCTCCAAAGGTTCTCCTCTGTGCGATTAATAATACATCCAACATTGGCATCAGTGAGGATTTATTAAGACAAGATGTTTGGTACAAAACATTTTACAGTACAGTGAAGTAATCAAGGAGCTATGAAACTTGTAAAGACAAGTATCCAGCCCATGTACTCTCAATGGCTTCCCTGTGCGCCTACAATATCAGAAAATGGCCCAGATATTGCAGGGTCATATCTGCTCATACAGATATGTCCACACATGGGATATATTGCACCCTGCGTTAGGGCTGTAAGGCCTGCATTAGGGGTGACTTGCCTATATCTAATACAGTGTATGAGGGCATGGCATACAGGGCTGTGTGCCATGTTGAATCTTCAGTTTTCTCTGTACAAGACACACAGCCTGCAATGGCAGTTTGCATGGTCTTGCTGAGGGGTCTCTGTGGTGGCAAAATGTGTGCTGCAGCCCCAGTGGTCCCTCTTCAGCACCCATGCCCTAGTAGCCAGGGGTGCTGTTAAACTTGGGGGTCTCTAGTTGGCACAGATATGCACTTGTGAAAAATAGGGACCCTCGTCTCAAGTCAGGGTAAGGGGGTACACTCCTAAAATCTAACAGGCACCATTTACTAGGGACTTACAGGGGTGGCTGAAGTTACGCAAATCATGGCACTGTTTCAGAAAAGAGAACTGGCTCTGGGAACCTGGTTAGCAGGGACACAGTGCACTTACAGTTCGAAATCACATCAGGCATCAAGCAAAAAGTGGGGGCTAACCATGTCAAAAGAGACACTTTCCTACATGACCCCCAAATGGATGAGGATGAAACTAACCTTTCCCTAGGGAGTATGCATTGTCTAAGTGGGAGAACCTCGAAAGGCCATCTGCATTGACATGGGCTGACCCAGGTCTATGTTCTACTGTAAAGCCCATTTCTTGCAGGGATATGGACCACCTTAACAATCTGAGGGTTTCTCCTTTTATCTGCATCAGCCATCTCAGAGGTCTGTGGTCTGTTTGGACAAGGAAGTGAGAGACAAACATGTATGGTCTCAGATTCTTCAGGGACCAAGCTCAGCAAAGGCTTCCCTCTCAAAGGCACTTCAATGCTGCTGTCTGGGGAGAAGCCTTCTGCTTATGAAAGCAAGAGGTTGGTCATGGCCTTCAACATTGGTCGGGGATAGGACTGCCCCTATTCCCTGTTCAGAGACATCTGTCTGCATTATAAACTGCTTGGTATAATCTGAAGCTTTTAGAATGGGTGATGAGCACTTTGCTTCCTTCAGGGTGTCAAAAGCCTTTTGACAGCTCACTGTCCAGTCAAACATTTAGGACATTTTCTTGGAATCAGATTTGTGAGGGTGGGTCAGAATGGAGCCATATCCCTGCACAAACCTTCTGTAGTACCCAGTCAAGCCAAGGAATGCCCTTACTTGGGTCTGGGTGGTTGGTGCTTACCGATCTAGAATGGTGCCATATTGGGTTCCCGAGTTTTGCAGCATTTTAGGACCCAGCAAAAGCTGTTGATATTTTGAATATTTGTAAAACTTGGACATTGAATGCCATGATTTATTGCATTATACGGTTGTAAAAATGCTCTTGCCTTTGTATAGCAATATGTAGATAGTTATTATAGATGGATCCCATCCTATGGTCTCTGAGGTAAGCAGAAACAGCTTTATTGACATTCTTCTTTGTCTCCTCAATCTGTGGACAGAATTGATTTCACCACTTCCATTTCTGTCTTTGGCATATATTAGAGCATACAAAGACAGTTTGAGGGAAAAGCAACATCAATTGTGCAAAGGTATACTTCATTAGGATTTTCAGCCCTACCCCAGTCAATGTGTCTAGGTCAATGCCACCACAGTGCACAATCATGAGGTTGGAGATGTAAAAAGGTTTTAACCCAAGGCATCAATTGGTGCCACTTTAATCCTCTCTGTGAAAACCATTTAATATCCACATTTTGCAAACCTATGTCTTTGTCAATATCTCTGTATTTAGCAAACCTTTTTCCCCAGATAACATAGCTGTGGTCTACAATCCATTCTGTAAGCATTTTGAAGGGATGTATGGAAGGAATCAAAAGACGCCTGTAGCTGAGTAAATCAGTTGGTGGAATGAGAGATATCTAAAATGGTGGAGATGGTGCTGTTTTAGAAAAAGCAGATAACTGATTGGTTGGTTATAAACATTGTGTACTTAAAAAATAGGATGCATGTTACTTTGTGAAGAAGCATGTTTCTGATTGGTTATTGAAAAATGTTGGAAAGGTACAGTAGATCGGATAAGGTAATATTTTGCAAATGTCAACCACACCTGCTATTTACATTTGTAAGCTAGTATGCTGAACTTGAAATTATGGTGAACTTGCAACCTTCTGGTACATTTGAATGTTGCAGAAAGTGTTACTTTGGAAAATAGGATTAAACAGAATGGGGGTAAGGGTTGAAACTTAACTGTCAATTAAAAATATGAAATGCTAACTTATATATAAGTGATATGCTACTAAAGTAAGTCTTTCCAAATCAGCTACATGTTTAGAAGTAGTGTGTTGTCAAACAATAATACTAGTAGTATTGGAAATAGGTGTTTAAACTCCCGTAAGGGTTCACGGCTCTATTGTAACGCTACACTGTGGCACTGCGAAGAATTCGTGACTCCAGTAAATTACAGAACCTGTTTTAACACTTTTAGAAGAGACTAATAAAGGGTTATGTCTAACCAATGGAAATGGGTTTCAAAATGTGAAATAATGAAGGAAGCATTTCGATTTGTTACTTACATTTATTTGTGTGCAGAAAGAAAGGGAAAGTTTGCCATTACTGGTTTTACCTTGTTGAGAGTGGCGAATCACATTTATTGTGTGAAAAAGAAAATCTTTTATGAGATTCTGATATTTCATATTCTGCAATACTATTTGAGAGGTGAGTTACAAAGGTGTGTTATATATTGTGCAGTAGTGCTTCAGTCTGTGTAGTGATATTTTTAACTTTGAAAAGCATTGTTTTTAAAGTATGCAAATTATTTGAGAAGTGTGATGTTTGAAATGTGTTACCAAATGTACGAAAGTGTAATGAAGTTTGTTTTAGTGTACTGAAATAAAGATTGAAATAGGTTGTGCATAGCAATATGTATGCTTCTTGAGTCTCTAATGAATGTAGGACAGAAAACTCATGTTTAATTTATATTGACAGATGTATTAAACTACATCGCATTCTATATAACTCTATATCCATGTGCCCTGTACTATGATCAGAAAGGAATACATACACTTTCTTCACCATAAATGTAGAGAGTATGTAGTCTGAAATACAGATATTCAAGGAATACTATGTTTCTTTTTATGTATCATGTTACTAGCAAAAGACACAGACATACGCATGCATCCATTCAGAAATATGGTTCGACTTATAACAGTGACATGAGATGAATGCTGATTTAAATCTGGTAGGTCTAACATTGTGAGCAATAGGTGAAAATGAAGCTGCAGCAAAAAAAGTGAGGTTTAAGACATGTTGGCAGAGGGATTAGTGATTAGGGTACTTTGTATGAGTCTGTGGAAAGATATACTTAAAGTAGGCTGTATAAATGTAGGTATCTGCTTGAAATGGGAAGTGCAGTCTGTCAAGTTTAGAGGTCTGTGTGGTCTTGTGACTGAGGTATGAATCTACTTGAACATGTATTCCGACACGTGCTATGCATTTGAAGATTGTAGACATGTGAAACACAGGTATACAACTATTTGTATGTTTCTTTTATGTATGATGCTATTAGCAAAACGCACAGACACATGCATGGATGCATTCAGGAAGGAACATGGTAAGACTTACAACAGTAACATGGGAAGGATTGCTGCTTTAAATTTGGTAGATCTAACATTCTGAGCAGTCAGTAAAAAATGAAGGTGCAGCACAAAAGTAAGCTTTTAGACATGTTGGTAGAGAGATTAGTGATTAGGGTACTTTGTATGAATTGAGATCTCTGTTTGATATGGAAAGTGCACTGAGTCAAGTTTAAAGGTCTGTGTGCTCTTGTGACTGAGGTTTGTGTCTATTTGTACATGTATTATCAAATGTGTTATACATCTGAATATGGCAGACGTCTGAAACACAGGTATACAACTATTTGTATGTTTTTTTTTATCTATGACGCCACTAGAAAAAGGCACAGACACATAAATGCATGCTTTCAGGAATATGGTGACGTATAACTGTGACATGGAAAATACACACACTTATGCATGCCTATGTTCATAAATATGGTTAGACTTACAACAGTGATATGGGAGGATTGTTGATTTAAATTTAGGAGGTCTAATATTTAGAGGAGTCTGTGAGAAATGAAGCTGCAGCAGAAAACTGAGGTTAAAGACATGTTGGCAGAGAGATTAGTCATTAGGGTAATTTGTATGAGTCTTTGGAAAGGTACACTTGAAGTATGCCATATCAATTTTGGTGTCCGCTTGAAATGGAAAAAACAGTTGGTCAAGTTTTAAGGTCTGTGTGGTTTTGTGACTGAGGTATGTCACTACTTGTACATTTATTCTCATGTGTTATGCATCTGAAGAATCTAGATATCTAGAACACAAGTATACAACAATGTTGTATGTTTCTTTTTATGTATAACACAACTAGCAAAAGGCACACACACATGCATGCATGCTTTCAGGAATATGGTGAGACTTACGACAGTGACATGGGAAGAATTGCTGTTTTAAATTTTGGTATGACCAACATTCTCAGGAGTCAGTGAAAACTGAAGCTGCAAAAGAAAAGTGAGCTTTAAGACATGTTAGTAGAGGGATTAGTGACTAGGGTACTTTGTATGAGTCTCTGGAAAGATACACTTGAAGTAGGCCGTATACATTTAAGTGTCTGCTTGAAATGGAAAGTGTAGTCTGCCAAGTTTAAAGGTCTGTGTGGTCTTGTGAGTGAGGTATATCTCTACTTGTACATGTATTCTCACACATGTTATGCATCTGAAGATTCTAGACATCTGAAACACAGGTATAAAACTATTTGAATGTTTCTTTTACGTATGATGCAACTAGCAAAAGGCAAAGACATGTACATGCATGCTTTCAGGAATATGGTGAGACTAACAACAGTGACATGGGAAGGATTGGTGCTTTACATTTCTGGAGTTCTCTTGGTTCTTTCTGTACTTGTCTTGCATGACTGTACACATCTGTTGCCTTTTTGTGCAGTTCTGTTGGCTCTTTCTGCATTTCTGTTGCTTCTTTCTGCACTTCTCTTGCCTCTTTCTGTACTTTTCTTGCTTCTTTCTGTAGTTCTCTTGCATCTTTCTCTACCCCACTTGCTTGTTTCTGGAGCTCACTTGCTTTTTCTGCACTTCTCTTTCTTCTTTCTACACCTCAATTACCTCTTTCTGTACCTCGTTTGCCCTTTTCTGCACCTCTCTTGTCCTTTTCTAACCTCTCTTATCTTTTTCTGTACCTCTTTCCCTCTTTCTGCACCTCTTTTGCCTTTTTGTGCAACTTTGTTTCTTCCTTCTGCACTTCTCTTGCCTCTTTCTTTTCCCTTCCTCCCTTTTTTGTACTTCTGTTGCCTCTTTCTGCATCTCTCTTGCCTCTTTCTGCACTTCTCTTGCTTCATTCTGTACATTTCTTTCTCTTTATGCAGTTCTGTTGCCTCTTTCTGCACTTTTCTTGCTTGTTTTTGCCCGTCAGTTTCTTCTATATACACTTGTCTTGCTTTTTGCTGTACCTGTCTTGCTTCTTTCTGCACCTCTCTTGACTTTTTCTGCATCCGTCTTGTCTCTTTTGTACCTCTCTTGCCTCTTTCTGCATCTCTCTTGCCTCTTTGTGCACTTCTCTTACATGTTTGTGCACCTCTGTTGCTTCTTTGTGCTTCCTTATTGCCTCTTTCAGCACCTCTGTTGCCTCCTTCTGCACTTCTCACTTTTTTCTGTCATTGTGTTGCTTCTTTGTGCATTTCTCTTAGCTCTTTCTGAACTTGTCTTTCTTTCTGCACCTTTCGTCATCTTTCAGCTCCTTTCTTCCTCTTTCTGCAGTTATCTTGCTTGTTTCTGCACTTTTCTTCATTATGAAGAGAATAGCAATGTAATTGTAAGTAATTGCTTAGTGGTTATTATGAATATTGACATCTATTTCATTAAAAATTGTTAATTGATGTAACAAACTATGGAAACTGTTCTTTGTTTTTCAGAAATGTATTTTATTTGGATCATAAATTGATGATGGCAAGAAAATATGAAAACAGAAAAGAACAAAGAAAACAGTACTACTTAAAGAAAAGTAAAAAGAGTGCATTAGAAAAAGAATAAAATGCTATTCAGGATAAAATCTCTTCTGGTAAGAGCACTAAACATTTTATTAAAACAATTGTAGATATTAAAGAAAGGGAATAATAATGAAAGGAAAAAGTAAAGTTTTACAACAAACCAAAAGGAAAAAAAGAATTGTAATGGTAAAAAAACTTTTGTTTTTGGAAAAACAACACATATTATAAGAAGGAAAAACCTATTTAAAGAGTAACATAAAAGAATGTTTAGAAGTGGAGTAATTCAAAATGTATTAAAAGATTGTAAAAAGTATAAAAGTTGAACAGCGTATAAGAAGAAGCAACACATTGAAAGTGTAATAGATACTGCTTTTGAATTTAAACGAAAATTATTTATATTAACATTTAAGAGAATGAGAACATTGGATAAAACAATTGTGTTTATGGAAGAGAAAAGCAAAAGAAAAAGACTTGTTAATAGAAGTAACTTTTGGAAAACTTTTACTGGTGAATGGAAGCACACTTCGAGTACTGAGCCTTTCTTTAATGAAGAAAGCTATTTTTGAGAGATCACATTAGAACATGCAGTTGATACTAGTGGTCGATGCTATGAGATGAAAGACGGCTTGTGCTGATAAACAGTTTTGTTTTTTTGGTTCACAAGTGGAGAAAGTTAGAGTTTGATAAGTGTAGGTGTTGAAGAACATGGGAAAGAGATGAGTTTGCAGAGTTTGCATAAGAAATGACAAAGTTTAAGACAGTTTCGTATGAAAAATTAAACTATGCTTGTATTTGTTGTCAACGTACTCACTATAGAAGTCAAACTAGGAATGTTGATTTAGGTTTAGAAAGTGAAAAGGAAAACAATGATAAGTGGCAGCAATTTGGTGCTTATTTGTTGGTAGAAGGTCAGTTTGAGTTGGCTACTGATCAAGTGATTTGTAAATATTGAATATTATACTATACATCCTCTACATTCGAAAGAAATGATCGGAAAAAGTATTGAATTATTTCAAATGAAGGAAAGAAAGGGAACTCCCTTGAGCGTATGAGAAAAAAGTTTAGAAGCTCGTTGTTTTCTACAGCTATTCCCCACTGGAGAAGGTGAACAATTTGATGAGCGAACTGTTCCGATTCCAGATTCAGAATACTGCTCAACAAGATTGTACTATGAAGATCCAAGATTTCGACAGTGCATTTCATATATATTTTATCTTCTGTTTGAAAGTGATTTGTCTGCACTTTCATATGCAGTTAACCACATATTAAAATCAGAAGTTCATCTTCAACATGTTTCTGCAAAAGAATTTGTGAAAAAAGTTCAACAAAGAGATGACAATTTAGAATCTCAGTTAGTTAATTTGATAGCGTGTAAACGTGGTACCAGTGAATATTGGTTTCATCATCATGGTGAACTTAAATGTACGTAAAAACTTAGCTACACCTACATGGTTTGTAACACTTAGCTGTGCTGAATGTGGTGGGACGATTTACTTGAGTTTCTACGAGATGCAAATTCAAATGTTAAAAACATTAAATTGAAGACACATGGAGAACTATGTTCCTTGGATCCTGTAAATGTCTGCAGGTATTTTAATCATAGGTTTCAAAGTATGATGTCATTTATATGCAATGAAAACATTCCTTTTCATGGAGAACTTAATTATTTCTGTAGGCGAAAAGAGTACCAAGGCTGAGGTGCTCTATATATACACATGCTATCATTGATAAAGAATGTACTAAAATTTGGAACTGATACTGATGAAACTGTTTTGTCTTTCATTGAACAGTATGTTACATGTGCTACTCCAAGAGATAGAAGAGAAAAAATTGGAGACAACAAGTTTTACTGTTTCAAAGTCATCGATGTGGAAATACTGCAGACAAAAATACACAATTTTACACAAAGGGGCCGATTCCGATGGCCGGTCGGACAGCTGTCTGTAGCCTTACCCTGCGACCGACACGTACCCAGAGCCGGTCCGTCCTGTATAGGAAGTACGATGCGCATAACTGCCAAAAACACGACCGACATGTAGGCTGTGAATCAAGACCCATTCTCCGTCCGAGCCGTAACTCCCAAAGAGGAACCGTGTCGTCCGGAAGCAGTATCCATAGCAGTTTCCAGCATGACAAGTACGATGCGTACTTCTTATGCGCCAGACGGGTCGTCACACACGGGACGTCACAGCATCCGGAAAACAAGCATATCAGCTATGATTCGCGTCACAACTCAATACTTGGCTACGAGACAGAACAGCTTGCAGCGGGTACGAGACGGAGCAACAAGCAGCGTGTACGACACAAACACATCATGAATCTCATCGCGCAGGTCATACCAGTACTCTACATATATGACCGGATCAGGGACCGACGCTGACGGCGCAGACGGTAAGTCAGACACCTACCACATAAACAAACGACACGTACCCGCAAAATGGCACACACACTCAGGGGCTACATATCCTGGCCACTAACAACAGCCCACCATAGGGGTTGCATGGCCAGCACCACTAACACCCCTACCCATAGGGGGCCTGTTGCCCATCACCCCTGCCACCCCCTTACAGGGGACCTGTTGCCCATCACCCCTGCCACCCCCACTCACAGGGGACCTGTTGCCCATCACCCCTGCCATCCCAACTCACAGGGCTTATGTTGCCCATCACCCCTGCCACACCCACTCATAGGGGACCTGTTGCCCATCACCAATGCTACCCCCACTCACAGGGGACCTGTTGCCCATCACCCCTGCCACCCCCACTCACAGGGGACCTGTTGCCCATCATCCCTGCCACCCCCACTCACAGGGCTTATGTTGCCCATCACCCCTGCCACCCCCACTCACAGGGGACTTGTTGTCCATCACCCCTGCCACCCCCACTCACAGGGCTTATGTTGCCCATCACCCCTGCCAACCCCAGTCATAGGGGAACTGTTGTCCATCACCCCTGCCACCCCCACTCACAGGGGACCTGTTGCCCATCACCCCTGCCACCCCCACTCACAGGGCTTATGTTGCCCATCACCCCTGCCACCCCCACTCACAGGGGACCTGTTGCCCATCACCCCTGCCACACCCACTCACAGGGCTTATGTTGCCCATCACCCCTGCCACCCCCACTAACAGGGCTTATGTTGCCCATCACCCCTGCCACCCCCACTAATAGGGGACCTGTTGCCCATCACCCCTGCCACCCCCACTCACAGGGCTTATGTTGCCCATCACCCCTGCCACCCCCACTCATAGGGGACCTGTTGCCTATCACCCCTGCCACCCCCACTCACAGGGGACTTGTTGCCCATCACCCCTGCCACCCCCACTCACAGGGGACCTGTTGCCCATCACCCCTGCCACCCCCAGCCATAGGGGACCTGTTGCCCATCACCCCTGCCACCCCCAGCCATAGGATGGGTGATGTGCAACACATCCAGCACACATCAAGTATATCTGCAAAATACATCCCCCACGACATCATGACAACAGTGTGTAGTCTGTGACAAATGCCCACAACAGTGAATATGGCTACAAGCATACAATGTAAGTAACAGCACATGTGTGACCAACACATGAGTGTTACATACACAAGGCAAGCATCAACATAGCACTTTGGCAAAGTAAAAAAACACCCCCTCACTGTGTAGAACAGATGTCAAGTGGGGGCTCACAAAATGCAGCAGATGTGGAGCATTGTGGTGATGGGGATCAAACCCCCCTCAACACAGTGACCAGAATGTAAGTGTCATCATGGTCAAAGCTGCAAATAACTAACATCATGTATGATCCCTGATCCCAACACATCAAACACTTCTGGGGGAAAATAGTGGTTGTGTCCCATACACACAGAGATGTGTTGAGGCAAACAGTGCTGTGAAAACATAACACTCTCAGCCATGTGCAGACAAGCACCACACATGGGGGCTGACAATGCACACAGCGTACAATGACACAACAGCAGAAGTGACCATCACCAAGCATGCACACATCTCGAAAATAGACACTCACAGGGGACCTGTTGCCCATCATCCCTGCCACCCCCACTCACAGTTGTGTGAGTGGCGGTGGCAGGGATGGTGTATCTGTGTGTGGGGGAACCCGGGGCAGGGAGTGGCGGGGAACCTCTGGAGTGGTAGCCTGGGGGATGGAGGACGGAGACTTTGCCTTGGAGCTGCGTGCTGGCGGGGGGGGTCTTGCTCTTCTTGCGCCGGGGGGACTTGCGGGTGGGCGTCTTGGTCTGAGTGGGCCTGGGGGAGGGTGTCCGGGTGTGAAGGGCACTCCCTTCTGTGTGTGGGGACTTCCTCTTCCCCTTGTAATCAGGATCTGCTGGGTCGGTGGGGAAGAGGCCAAGGTCACAGAAGAAGAGCTTCTGGGGGGATGGGGTTGCAGGTGAGGCAAGGGAAGGGGGCTGGGCGGGAGAGGTCTCGGACGACTGTGGAGTGGTTGTGGATGACTGTGTGTGTGCATCAGCAAACCAGCCCCTGTGAGTGTGGAATCAGTCCCCGGCGCTTGCTTGTGTGCACGTCTAGACCTTGGTTTGGGGGTTTCAGGGCTTTGGACAGGTAGTGTGCTATGAATTGTGGGTGCTGCAGGGGTAGGAGGGGTGTGGGACTGTTCGAGGAGGGACACTGCTGCCATCAGGGAGGAGGTCACGGACTGGTTGATCCTCTGTAGGGCAGACATGCCAGAGGAAATGCCCTCCATGAATGACACCAGTTGTGTCAACAGACGTGTGTGTGCATGGAGGATCTTCAGCATCGATGTCTGCCCCACATGCATCTGTCTAAGTAAGTCCACAGACTCCTCACTCAGGGCAGCAGGGGACACAGGGGCAGGGGGTGCGGTGCCTGGCACAAAGGAGACATCCACATGAACACGGGAGCCCACAGGGACCTCTGGGATGGGAGCCGATGGGAGGGGGTGGTGGTGGTGGTGGTGGTGGCGGTGGCGGAGACTGCCTCACTAGCTGGGGTTTGGTGGCTGCTGACACCCACCTCCACAGGGGAGTCATCCTCAGAGCTGCTGTGGCCTTCAGCTGGGGGGGATGGTGCTGACGACTCCTCTGTGTGGCTGAAATCACCCTCCGTGCCACTGGGTCCACCTGACTCCTCTCCTTCTGTCCCTGTAAGGCTCTGTGGCTCCTCCTGTTCCTTGGAGCTGTCCCCTCCTGTGGCCGTGGATGTATCTGGATAGGAATAGGAAGTAACAGAACAACATCAGTCACCTGCACCGACTGCACACACCACAGTGAGTACATAACATCACAGTGCAAGCCCTGGCATCATCAGCTGAACACAGCTCAAAGTGCCAACACTGTTTAGAATAAGACAATTGTTATTTCCAACATCAACCATGGCACACATATCCCTCCTTGATTTGCACACCTATGTCTGTTGCATGTTGGATGCTAATACCCCAATGTGCCAACATGCACCACCCACACATTAGTTGTACATGCAAGTGAACATGTAGGAGTATGTCACTAGACCCACAGCACATCTCTTGCGACTGACCCAGCACAGGTGTCCGGATGAAGGGATGAGCAGAGACTCATTTCACATGCTTGGGATGCATGCCAGCAACACACACTATGATGTACTCATGTCCTGATGGGCAAGGCCACAATGGGGTGCATGGTGCACACTTGAACACAACGCAGGCTCACTCATAGCAAGTTCAATGCCATGGCACAGGGCATCCAGACAATAACAATGTGCACTGACTCACAATCCTTGCTCAGGGGCAAATCTGACTCTGCAGATGACCGGCGCACTTGCCCATCCCATGCAAACAACATATCCAGGACCCAGAAGACCCCACATCATGAAAATCAGACATATGAGTCTCAGCAAACACGACTCCATGTACATTAACACATCACAGTCTGCCATGCACATAACCCAGCTGCATGAGGGACAGAGTTGCATACACCATTGTGTGCTGTCAGATGCTCACACACCTATATGTCACACAGGTCTTGTCTCCCACAGTCACATTGCAGATGTGATGCTGACCCTCGGAATCATGGACACCCCAGTTGTACGTAGCAACAAGCCACACCCTAATGACACAGAGGCACACACCTGAGGGCACATGTCACGAAGCACAACCTGCAATTTCACACACAGGAGTGGGATTACAGAGTGTTTCTGAATGCCCTTGAGGGGGCAGGACTGGGCAGGACTAAGTGAAACAGTGTTTTGCCCCGGACAGTAGTCAGGTGGCTAAGCAATTGTGTCATACTTGCCATACCTACTCCTGATGCCCAAAAATTGGAGTACCCTGCTGCATGGTTTGTATTGAATACCCCAGAAACATGTTGCGAGTCAGACCAGCAATTGGTACACATCTCAAGGGCACACACAGTTCACATGTCATATCTCAAGCATTGTGTAAACAATTGACCCACCCATGACACACACAACAGAGTCACGGGAACTGATGCTGACTGGTACCTGATACATAGCTGACTGCAGGGACACAGTGCCCTAGTGACACAATCCAAAGACTGTAGGGGCCACACCTGTGGAACAGATGAGGAGGGTGCATCACACAGATGAGGGACCTGATTTGGGGACTTCAAGACCTACGTAATGTGGAAGTGTGACCCAGACAAAAGACTGCTATTTGCAGGTCAGACATAGTACACAGATCAGGCATGCACTTACCCCCTTCCTGCTGCTGTCTGGCCTTCAAAGGCCTATCCAGGTCCGGGAAGACCACCGCCAGTATCCGGAGTATGTGGGGAGTCAGGGTCCGGTGTCCTCCCCTCCTGCGGTGACAGCTTCAGCTGGACTCTAGCTACCCTCCGGGTCCAGCCACGAAGGTCCTGCCACCTCTTCTGGCAGTTGCGGATGCGGGGCTTGTAGACCCCCACAGAACAAACAGCCCGGGAGATGGTCAGCCAGATCTCCTGCTTCTGGTGGGCATCAACCTGTGAGGAGGACAAAGTGAAAAGTACATTAACACACATGCCCAGATTTGTGCAGCACACAATTAGATATACATGTCATCATCACACAGGGAAAATAATTACACAGATAGTGCAACCATGGGGAATGAAAACTCACGTGCATATCTGACATGTTAACAATGCATGGATAGTCTAAGCTGGCAAAAATGCACTTTAGCAGCAGGAAAAATTTTCAGTACATGTCCCTACACACTTTGGGGGATGAAAGTAGTCAGTGATAATGCTTGCCACTGCTGTAAACACTGCTAGTACTGCTAGTCAGACAACATGCATAATTAGGAAGGCAGTGGACAGCACACTCACCTGCTCCCCTGGTGTCCCATAGAGCTTTCTGTACTCTGGAAGGAGCACGTCCAGCAGGGCCTGGTTCTCCTCCTCAGTGAAGGCTGGGGCCCTCTCCAGTGTACGTGCCATAGCAGGAGCCAGAGGATGCAGAGACAGCAGCAGTGGTAGCAGGGATGTGGTCCAGTAGCATGTAGTGCAGGCAAGTGAGCTCCCTGGGGTTCAGCCAGCCTTATATCTGTGCTGCAGAGGCAGACTCTGTGCCATGTGTCCAAAGTGATAGGTCCAACACGGTTGCATTCTATGAATCTGGCCAATCCATTTAAAAGTACGACTCGTACACGCCTTCCGCATCGTTCAAATCTTCACCTTCATGGAACACTGCAAAATTGCAACATTGTTGTAGGCATCCAACTGAATTTCCAGTGCACAACTCGTACAAGTTTTTAATCTGCATCCGTCTCCATGACAGTCCTGAGCCAATGGGTGCGCCCGGCTCGTTCAACTGATTGTACAACGCGTATTTTGAATGTACACATGCACCCGTCTCCATACGATTCAATGGCCAAGGTGTACGCACGGCTCGGACATGACCCGTGCAATGCGTACGCATTGTCACCCGCGTCGGACCTCATTGCATTCAATGACAAGGCCTACACACGGCTCGGACATGACCCGTGCAATGCGTACGCATAGTCACCCGCGTCGGACCTCATTGCATTCAATGACAAGGCCTACGCACGGCTCGGACATGGCCCGTGCAATGCGTACGCATTGTTACCCGCGTCGGACCGCATTACATTCAATGAAAAGGCCTACGCACGGCTCGGACATGACCCGTGCAATGCGTACGCATTGTCACCCGCGTCGGACCTCATTGCATACAATGACAAGGCCTATGCACGGCTCGGACATGACCCATGCAATGCGTACCCATTGTCACCCGCGTCGGACCGCATTAGTGTGACTATTACACGCATACAACACACATATACTGGCCATGGACAATTGCACACACCTGCCACACTATAGCATTGGCCACACAGTGTCCCATGGCATGTGAGGCTGCACGCCCTGGGTGTTTGAGGGGGCCACGGCAGTTTTTTTGTCTGGCACTTTGTGCAGCCACTCCCAGGCTGTTATCTTGTACATGGGGGGAGAGTCCTTTGTGTGTTGTGCACATTTGCACTGTGAAGTGCAATTGGACAGTAATTGGCATGAGTGAAGGCCACAGTGTCAGGTTGGATATGTTTGGGGCATGTCACATACACCTGAGTCCTGTGGGTGATGGCATGTACGTCACAGTGAGACCTGTAGCCCCAATACTGATGTGCACCCACAGTCTGTGTGCATGGGTTGTCTCAGATGTGTCTGAGCACAAGTTACCAATGGGTGACAGTCTCCACATCCATGTGGAATATGCATCAACCTTGATGGGGTGTGTGTCTAAGAGACGTACATGTAGGGCCGGCATGGACAACAGTGGCCACTACCTGTGGGACTTACGCTTCCCTTGTGGTGTGTACGTGCTACGCCATGTCCATTGCTGTGTTGATGTGGCAATACAGGGAGCCTGGGTTTCTGCATGGCAAAGATCTGTGATGCCTGGGAGAAATGAGTCCTCATTAGTCACCGGGGTGGGTTTTTTGAATGTTGCAGCAACACATAGGTTGGGTGACACAGCCAGATGATTAGCCCATTGCACTACATGGGACTCATGTGGACATGTGGAATTGAGATGTGAGGTGGTGGTCTTGTAGGTGACATATGTGTCCATGACCAACAGCACACACCTCAGTTCATTGTGTAATGCCATAAACTAGCATGTGAGAGTGATCATGGTCATAGCCACATGGGGGGATGTACTGACAATCTTCCTTTGTGCATCTCTGTACTGCAGGGCACCAGCTGTGCATCGTCCGTTCCCATACCTTGCAACCATGCAGGAACGCGACAGCATCAGACGGTACCGCTTCACCAGGCCACTGATTGAGGAGTTGACGGAGCAGTTGGCGCCACATCTGCTACCTGGCCGGACATACCCTACAGCACTGACCCCAGAGGTGAAGGTGATGGCAGCCCTGCACTTCTTTGCTACTGGTACCTTTCAGTACACTGTGGCTACTGCTGGTGGTATGTCGCAAACGATGTTTAGTCGGGTGCTACGCGATGTCTTGGAGGGGATGTTGCAATTCCTCGACCTGTATATCAAGTTCCCGAGCCAAGATGAACTCCCTGAAATTAAGGATGCCTTTTATACACTGGGGAGGATGCCAAATGTCATTGGATCCATTGACGGGACACATGTTGCCCTGATACTACCATAGGCACATGAGCAGGCATACCGTAACAGGAAGCACTACCATTAGATCAATGCTCTGGTGGTCGGTCTTGCTGACATATTAATCACACATGTGTGTGCACGGTTCCCTGGTTCGGCGCACGATGCCTACATAATGAGGAGTATTCACATTGCAACGCTGATGTCACAGATGCCAGCTCAGCGTGCCTGGCTTGTCGGTGTGTACTGACTGTTTCTCATTGTGTGTGTTTGTCATTGTTGTATTCCACACTCCTACCAAACTCATCTACTTGTTAATTTTTGTGTGTGTAGGTGACTCCGGATACCCCAACATGCCGTGGTTGCTGACACCCCTCAGGAACCCTGTGACACCAGCCGAGCTGCGCTACAATAAGGCACATGGTCGGAGCAGGAGGGTGATTGAGCGGACATTCGGCCTCCTGAAAAGCCGCTTTCGCTGCCTGGACAAGACCGGAGGGGCCCTCCCATATGAGCCTGCAAAGGTGTGCAAAATAAAACTGGTCGGCTGCATGCTACACAACATGGCAGTGTGGAAGGAGGTGCCTCTCATCCTGGATGAGGATGACGACGACCAACTGTGGAGGATCCCGGCCTGGACCAGGATGCCAGTGATGATGAAGATGATGGTGACGTCCGCTCCCAGCTCATCAACAACTTCTTCACCTGAAAGTGAGTTTCCAGGAATGTGTTGAGCCAGCTCTGTTGCTGTCAGAGTGTGTCTGTGTGCCACTTGACTGGATGCATGCTGTGATGTTTCCATTCAGGTGGTGTGTACTCCACAATAGGGTAGTACTGCTAACCAGTATTTGTGTAGGTGTTTTGCAACATGTTTTGTGCATGTGTATTGCATTTCTCTCCTGTTCGTCTGTGCTTTTGACTGTATCTTATCTGTCCTTCCCAGGGTCCTTTGCCTGTTGTGTGGTCAACACTGACCCCCAACACCCAGAAGCCAACACCAGTGTGGAAGTTGAGAATTCCCATCAACTGATGTACCACACATCCCTGGACTTCCATTCTCCAAAACATTGTGAGCGTGTGTCCACTGTTACGTAGAATTACCGTGCAACTATTGTGGAATAAACGTGTTGCTGGTGTGTAATGAACCTGTGATACACTTATGTGCGTTGTCTGTCTTCCCACATCTGAGTGATATCTGCTTACCTCACCTGTGGACTTGTTACCACTGACTGTGCTTGGTGTTGTGTCTGTGCATGCCAATGTGTTTCAGGTCAACATAATTGTGTGTGATGAGTCACATGGCCATGGTGAGTATGTTTTGTGTTGCCATAGTGGTGTGTCTCCCTCACATGTGTCACATCCCCATGACTGACCTTACGTTGGTCACATTGTTGCAGTATTTGGCATGCACTGTGTTGTGTAGCAGATCGACTTCGCCCTGAACATGGCAAGTTTGAATCACAACAGAGGCAAGTATGGTGTACTGGTGAGTTTATTTACAAACATGTGTGAGTGAGGTGCACAGGATGCTCCGTGCTGTACAGTGGTTTGGGAATCCAAAGTTCACATTTGAGTTGGACGTGCTGGTAGATGAAATGTCTAGAGTAATGTCCACAGTCATCTGATACATTGGCCCAACAAGAACCCTCCATGTCATGTGGGCGAGTTGTGTGCGATTGGACAAGGTGAACGGGTTGCGCACAAAGAACATTGTCCAGAACAGGTTTAGAGGCCCTAGGGGATGTGCTGGGACATCTGCCTCTCACATGTCCTTCTTCAGACGACCCCTCTTCTTCCGGGGGGAGGATCCTCATGTGCAGGCCTCTGCAGTGCAGGAGACTCTCCGCCAGAGTCCTCCTCCCTCCCTGTGGCGCTGGCAGATGGTGTTGCGACAGATGATGTGGGCACACAGGGGGGAGGCGACAGGTTGGTGTTGATCTGGCGGATGCATTGTAGTATGTCCCGATGCACCGCAGTAAGGGCATCCCACTTTGCCTCCATGCGGCCATGGTGGGCGACCTGCTCCTGTTGCATGTCCTTGAGGATCCCCACTACCTGGCCAAATCCTCCGGTGCTATCCTGGTACGCATCTATGATGCGTGCCAGTTGGGGGTCATCATGCAGTCCAGACCCCTCTGCAAGGCGTGCCCTGTGCCTCCCACCCCTCCCAACACCCCTCTCCACACGGGCAGGACCAGTGGCGGTACGCAGAGGTGACCCTGGGACCCCTTGGGTGGTGTTGCTGGTGGTGTTGGCTGTAGCTTCCGGGGGGTCCTGCGTCCCTGTGCTGTGGGTGTTGATTGTCCTTAGTCTGTCCGTGTTGGCGGGGGTGCCCTGTCGGTGTCCAGGTGGTGGAGGCGTGGGTACATGGGGGGCAGATGTTGCTGCTGCTGGTGCTGCATGATGGCTCACACCGGAGGGGCCAGGTTGGTCGTCCTCATCCGAAGAAGACAGTGAGAGAGTCAGACCAGAGAGCTCAGTGTCCAACAGAGTCTGGGACTGGGTATCCTCGTCATTTGTCAGTGGGTGCCCAGCACGACCAGTGTTTGGAAGAGACACACAATGTGATTTATGTTTCTACATGCATCGTTGGTTCACAAACATGACATTTTCTACTTTTATAACAGATGCCTGCCTGTACACTGCTTTTCCCAGCTTGTCACGGACAGAGTTTGATCTTGTTGTTGGCCATTTCCCAGCATGGCCTTGTGCTCCCCACAACGGAGCCCAGTGTCAGACATCTTGTCGGTCCCTTCCCACTCCCTGTGAGGCAAGTATGGTTCAGGTTGATCTTGCTGGGCCATCTGGGTGGGTGTAGGTTGGGTGTGACTGCGAGTCCCATCATACTCTTGGCTACACCTCCCTACCCAGCATGCCCATGCTTCTTCCCTCTTGACTCTGCTTCCCTGTGAGGGGGTGTGACAGCAAAGGCAAGATGGCTGACTGTGGAAGACTGGTGTTTGTTTGGCTAGCAGTCCCAGCATGGCCTTGTGCTCCCCACAACAGAGCCCAGTGTCAGACATCTTGTCGGTCCCTTCCCACTTCCTGTGAGGCGAGTATGGTTCAGGTTGATCTTGCTGGGCCATCTGGGTGGGTGTAGGTTGTGTGTGATTGCGAGTCCCATCATACTCTTGGCTACACCCCCCTACCCAGCATGCCCAGGCTTCCTCCCTCTTGACTCTGCTTCCCTTTGAGGGGGTGTGACAGCAATGGCAAGATGGCTGACTGTGGAATACTGGTGTTTGTTTGGCTAGCAGTCCCAGCATGGCCTTGTGCTCCCCACAACAGAGCCCAGTGTCAGACATCTTGTCGGTCCCTTCCCACTCCCTGTGAGGCGAGTATGGTTCAGGTTGATCTTGCTGGGCCATCTGGGTGGGTGTAGGTTGTGTGTGATTGCGAGTCCCATCATACTCTTGGCTACACCCCCCTACCCAGCATGCCCAGGCTTCCTCCCTCTTGACTCTGCTTCCCTTTGAGGGGGTGTGACAGCAATGGCAAGATGGCTGACTGTGGAATACTGGTGTTTGTTTGGCTAGCAGTCCCAGCATGGCCTTGTGCTCCCCACAACAGAGCCCAGTGTCAGACATCTTGTCGGTCCCTTCCCACTCCCTGTGAGGCGAGTATGGTTCAGGTTGATCTTGCTGGGCCATGTGGGTGGGTGTAGGTTGGGTGTGACTGCGATTCCCATCATACTCTTGGCTACACCCCCATACCCAGCATGCCCATGCTTCCTCCCTCTTGACTCTGCTTCCCTGTGAGGGGGTGTGACAGCAATGGCAAGATGGCTGACTGTGAAATCCTGGTGTTTGTTTGGCTACAAGTCCCAAGTGAGCCCCTGTGTTTCACACAGCAGCAGCCAGTACGGGGGATCTTTTGCTGATATTTCAATGAGGTGTGTGTCAAAGCATTGTACCCGGTGAGTTGTGTGGAGTTTGTGTTGGGGGGGTGTCTCCCCATGCTGATTAGTATGGTCAGGGCTGTCAGTACTCCTTCCTATCATGACACGTGCTTCCATTGTAGGGCGTGCAAGTTGTCTTTCAGGATGTCAGTCAGTGGTGTCCTGCTTCTGATTTGCACACAACCCCTAGCAGGAGCCAGTGTCAGCCATCTTGTCAGTCATTTTATTCTCCCTGTGATGTGGGCATGTTTCAGAGAGGTCTTGATGGGCCAATGAGGAGGGGGAACATTATCTGTGACTACAGGCCCCTTCATGCTTTTAGCTACACTCACTTCACCTGCGTCCCCACTATTCCGTCCTGACAGTCAGCTGCACTGTGAGGTGGTGTGTTTGTGGTGGCAAACTGTCTTGCTGGATGTATTTGGCTTAGTGCCAGTGGCTTGCTCTATTTGTTTGTAGGTTGGTGCATGTCATGACAAAGTCCCCAGTCACTATGAGATGGCAGGTATTGTGTTTGTGTGACTGGCATACACATCTTGGGTTGATTATCTATTGGTTAATGTAGGTTTGCTGGGGTGCATGGTTTCACTGTCCCCTTGCCAAACAATCTTGGGTTTGTTGTTTGTGTACTCACCAGTCTCTGGGATGTCTGTTAGGCCATGGACGCTCTCTGGTGGTAGGATGTCCCGCACCTTCTCCTCCCAGGTCCTGAAGTAGACTGGTTTGGCAGGAGGGCCACCGCCTGTGCGCTGACTCAAGGCGTGATCTTTCTCGATGAGTTTCTTGACCCTCCTGTGCACGTCATACCACTTGTTCTGGATATCGTCCTTTGTGCGCAACGTTGGTGCTTGTGCATTCACCTTGTCCACAATCCTCGCCCACATCTTTGTTTTCTGTGAGATGGGGGTCCTTTGAACCAATGTACCAAACAAATGTGGCTCTACTCTGATGATCTCGTCTACCAGCACTTCTAACTCACTATCTGTGAACTTTGGATTCTTCTTTGCGGGCATGGTGATGGGTGGTGGTGGTGAGGGATGTGTGTGTGAGGGTGCAAGTGATGTTGGTTTGGTGTTGGTTTTCTGTGTGTATGTGTGTATGCTTTTGTATGAGGTGCTGATGGTGTGTGAGTTGTGTGATGGGTGAGTTGTGAGTGTGTCAGTGGTTGATGTGTACTGGTGTTTGCTGCTGGCTGTGTCTCCTGTTTGCAAGGGATGATGGTAGTGATTATAGTCCTTTATATAGTTGTAGTTGTGGGTGTGTCTTTGTCCAATTAATTTGTGTTGGGTATTTATTGGCTTAGTCAATGCTTGTTTGGTCCTTTTTTTGTGTTTTTTCCTATGTGTTTTGTAGGCATGTAGGAGACGTTCATGTGACGGAAACGGACGCTGCTGTTGTCTCGTGCGGGCTTCTCTGCCTCGTTCACGCTGCCTGTCTTCTGTGTTTGGTAGGCGTCGTTCGCGGCGGTCTCTATTGCTTGTGTGCCGGGTTGTCTGTGCGTGTCGGTCGTGCGGCTTGGTCTCCGTGCGAGTCGGTCTGGTTTTACATGCATTGCATCATACTGCGCTAATCGTACATCGCGGGTACAGGTCGGTCGGGTTGATTCCGGGTTTGTGTCGGTCGGTGAAAATCGCGTCAGTTTTCCGGGCGGATCACTATTTTCCCTCCGGCTCGGTCGTACGGCTTGTATTCCGTACATGTCGGTTGTAATTCACTCGCGTTGCATCGTACTGCACGGGTCGTAAAGCACTGGTCCGTGTCGGTCGGTATTCGTTCCGGGTCCGTGTCGGTCGGTTAGTTTTGCGGTCGGAATCGGAATCGGCCCCAAAATGTTGTTTTGGATTCCGACGTCCTATAATTTCTAATGGAAGAGTAAATAGTTTTTTGTCAGCAGTAAGGCATACAATAACCCGGAAATCTCCCAAGAATACATACAACTTAAAAAGAACAGAAGCTTCAAAGTACATTAATGACTACAATACAGGTATTTTGAAAATGTGGAATGCAAACATGGATATTCAACATGTTGCAGATCATTCAATTGTTGTTGCTCACTATCCTACATCATATATAACCAAATCTGAAAAGAAAGAGATGAAAGAAATGTGGGAAGAAACTTCAGCAGAGAAGAGTCTTAGCAAGAAATGTTAAAGCTTTAGTTTGAAAATGGTTTCCCATCAAGGGATTGGATCCTATGAATGTTCGGATTGCTTAAGCGCTGGCAGTTTATATTCAAAGTCAAGAGAAATCATTTGGGTAAGTCAAGGTCTTGCCTCACCACAAAATAGAGTATTGAAACCTTTACAAGAAATTGAATACTTAGCACAGAATGAACAAAAAAGTATTATTTTTGTTAAAAGTAATATGTTGGACACATACTATCCCAAAAGGAGTCCACATCTCAAAAACCTAAGTCTGTATGAAATACTTCAACATTACAGCTTTAAAAGAAAAGTTACAGAAAATATAAAAGAAGAGAAATATGCAGTAATTGGATGTGATGGATGTTTAGTAAAACATGCCAAAGGAAATCTTATTAACCACAAAAACTTCAGTTGTGAAAGTACAGATAAGAGTGAATTGTTCTATTTAGCACTTCTGCAACTGTTCAAGCCTTGGCATATTAAAACAGAATTACTTGGAGATTTTGACTGCTATGAAGATTCTTTCAATGCAACTAAAGATAGCATTCAGTGCACAATTTTCCCAATTTATCTACAAATGTTGAATGATGAGATTGAACAAGAAACTACCATTGCAGCTGAAATAGATAGCGAAAGTTCACAAGGTAGTCAAAGTTCTGGTCCACTGAGTGAAGATTCACTTGGACAACCAATTATTGAAAATGTAGCAGCAATAGCCATGAATGGGGTAGAAACTACTATGCAACAAGTACAACAGGATATTATTCAGTAGAAAAGCTAGAAGAACAACTAAATATTGAACAAAAAAAAATATATCTACAAGTCAAACAACATCATTTAAACCTATTCTATTATAAATCAGTGGTCAAGCTGGAACAGGAAAGAGTTTCTTAATTGATGTTTTGACCATTTATCCACACAAAACTACAAAATCACATTAATTTTGTTTTGTAACAGCTCCAACAGGATTAGCTGCACACAACATTAAAGGGATTACTTTACATTGATTACTTATGCTACATGCTGAACATGATAATGCATTGGAATTTCAGAAGCTATCTGGGAAAGCTTGTTGTAAAGTTTCAAGAGTACTGAAAAAAATGAAACTTTTAATCCTTGATGAGGTGGACATGGCCTCAAACTGAATGCTTGCCTTTGTACATTTAAGAATGCAACAGATTTTAAAAACAGATTACGATATTCTGTTTGAAGGAAAACATTTGATTGGATCTGGAGATCTACTAGAACTTACTCCTGTAAAAGGACAACCTGTTTTTAAAACACTTCTCCACGAAGACACAAGCAAATCTTTGGGGAGTATTAGCAATGTAAACATTTGGTTACATTTTGAATATAAAGAACTTGTTAGGAATATGCGACAAGCAAGTGATGAAGATTATGGAAATATTCTTCAAGACATAAGAATTGGTGTCTTGATGGAACATGGTAAACAAACTTTAGAAAGTCGGCTACTAAGGAACTTTACAACTGGAAAAACAGCAGCAGAAGTAATGTACAATATGCTTGTAGAAAATATGTCTATAGTTTGTCTAATGCCTACACTGCAAATGTGTTCAACATTTAATCAACAACTTCTCAAACTGGAAAAACAACAAATTATGGAAATTGAAGCTATTGATAACATTCAACACCAGGGAGTGACAATTCTTCTAACAGAGAAACTACAGGCTCAATTGCATTCTTTGGTAAAGTCTGAATCTAAAACTACAGACTTAGTAAAGACTTTACATGTATGTATAAACTGTCGGGTAATTTTGCGGCATAATTTGAATGTAGAAGAAGGATTAGTAAAATGGAGCAATATTAATTTTGTAAAATTTCAAAATATAGAGGTGGAATAGAATTTTTTATTATAAAATTTGATCAGATTAATGAGGCAAGACAGATTGGGCATTGTGTTGTACGTTTTTTGCTTGAAAAAGATTTGTATGTTCGCAGACAATAGTTTCCTCTGTCTTTAGCATATGCAGTAACTATTCATAAATCTCAAGGTTTAAGTATAGACAGAGATTTTGTAAATATTGGAAGTACGGTGTTCAAAGAGGGAATAGCATACGTTGCATTGTCTCGAGGAAGAACATTGTTTTTGGTTTGTATTTGATAGATTTAGATAAAAAAAGGTTAGTGTTGAGGCAAATTTTGTAAGAGAGTACAATCGTTTAAGAAGACTTTATGCTCCTGATTTAGATGAATATCCTAAATATGAGAAAGGTATAGTGTGTCCAAATCAGAAATATGTCAAAGATGCAACTGAGGTTCAAAAAAGGAAAGCAACTGAAGAAAAAGTTGAAATTATAAAGAAAAAAAAATAGAAAGTGTTGATGATATTGTAGGATACCAGTTAGAAAACAGTTCAGGTATCAACTGTTATGCTAATATGATTTTGAATGCTATGTTTCATTTACCAATTCTTCATCATGAAATCACCGGAAATCGTGTTCTTTACTACATCATGTATTTTAACAGTTGATAAGTGACAGAAGTAAGTCATTCATCCATTCCCTCAGCCACTACCCATGTAGTCATCCATTTTCTCAGGCACAACCCATGCACTCATCCAATCACTGAAGCACTACCTCTGCATTCATCCAATCACCCAGGTGCTACTCTTCCACTCATCCATTCACTCAGGCATTACGTATCCTCTCTACTCATGCACATAACAAATAACCCAAGCACTACATTTGCACTCATCCATTCACTCAGGCACTACACACGCAGTCAACCATTCACTGAGGCACTACCGATGCACTGATCCAATCACCCTGGCATTGCCCATGCACTCATCCAATGATGTACACACTGCCCTTCCACTCATGCAATTAATCAGGTGGTACCCATATACTCAAATATTCACTAAGGCAGTATCCTTACATTCATGAATTCACTGAGACAGTACCCATGCACTCATTCAATCATTCAGGCACTATTCTTACATTCATCACACACACATTTATGCAAGCAATGACTTTCACTACATGCAATTTTTCTAATTTTAACCAGCATAGGTGGTTCCGTGAGAACCTTTTTTTTGTTTGTTTACAATTTTATGTTTTTTTTGTATTTTCTGAAAATTGTTTATTTCTTTGGTGTTTTTGATTTTTTTAAACAAAAAAATAAAAGTTAACTTGTCCAACTATTGTGTTTCATAAGAACAAAGAAACACAGGGTAGAATATTTTTTTAGCACTTATGGGCTTTTAAAAGAATAATATTAGCATCTATATAGAGTTCCCAATGCAAAGAGTTGTTAGGCATTTTTGGCAGTGAATTCCTGCATTCACAAGTTCGGGGTAGATCTGGGGTTGTGGAGTGATGAGTACAACACCAGCTGAGGTAGATGGTTTGCTAGCATCATGAGCTGTCGCTTGCTCCATCTTCACCCGGTGCATTATTTCTCATGCAAGGCGAGTTGGGTCAAAGGTTTCCAAGTGTTTCGTCATTGAAGTAGTGCCACATGAATATTTTTTTCAGATCCTCTGGAGAGCACTTTTTGGAAGAAGGTGCAGGTCACCTTCCTTGCTTTCAACTTCTTCTCCCCTTCTGCCACAGTGAAAAAAGCCCATACAATATTTTCTTTCCACATTTTCACTGGCTCTTCCACCTCATCCATCTCCTCCTGCAGATCCTCTCCAGGAAAAGCTGATGACTTTGTTCAATTAAAAAAACTTTGAACGCCAAATAAAGTAAACATTTAACAGAGCCTACAAAAAGTAGTCTAACAAACAGACACACCCAAAATGAAAGGACTAGAACAGGTGTTGAATCCACCATCTAAGAGAATGAAACCTTTTTAACCAATAAAAAGCTTTCTTTCCATGGTACATGTAATCGCGTAGAGGTCACGCACCCATCGAATATACGTTGCACACCCATAAAATGTGCTAAATTTAATTTAAAAGTATAAATTGCTATTACCATATTGTGTTTGAATATATTTTAATGGAAAGTCTAGAGCAAAACAGATATTTAAACTTGCAACATTGAGTGTTCCTACTTTTTAAAATTTCTCCAGAGTCGCGACTCCAACACGATTCCAGAAATACGTGCCGGCAGTGTTTCTGACTCCTACGCAAATGGTGCACGATGGTGCCGCGTACATAAAAAATGTGTTTTAAAGATCTTAAAAACAACATTAATACTAACTTTTGGGATTCAATAATAAACCTCTTTGTTCAAAAAATATATTATTTCAGTGTAAGTACGTATTTTAGACTTGGATTTGTGTAATGGATTCCCACACTGAACGTGAAGATTTGGGACTAGAGCGCGATACCGACGCATCCTCGAAAATCTGTTAAAAACATTTCAAAACAAATTTATAACTTCTATATTACAATTTTTTTGCACTCAGTAATATACCTCTTTGTGAAAAAAAAATATTAATTCATTCTAAAAATGTATTTTAGACTGACATTCGTATAACAGACTCGCGCACCCACCGTGTAGGTTCGCAATCGGTGCGCAACCATTTTTGTAAACCAAAAAAATATATATACACATGTGATCAAGGCTCGTCGAGAGCTGAAACGCGTTACGACGACTTGCACAAATAAAATATAATAGCACTATTACCGTGGTCCGTATCCGTTTGTGGTGAGAATCCTGAGAAGAAACAGTATCCTGTGGATATATATATATATATATATATATATATATATATATATATATATATATATATATATATATATATATATATATATATATATATATATATATAAGATATTTATCATAATCAGACAACAAAACATCTTTTATACTATCAAAAGCAATCATACAAAACTAAATTTAGCAAAAAATTGTAAAAGAAATTACCCTAAAATATTATATGCATACTTTAACCCATCAGCCAGGGTCCTCATAAACGGAGCTTTGTCTGATGTCTTCCTGATCGTGAGGGAAACCCGACAGGGATGTCCACTCTCCCCTCTCCTCTTTGCCCTTGCAATTGAGACTTTGGCTTGCCACTTCCGGATGGACGACCGGGTGCAGGGGTGGCGCTGCCAGGACTCTCACGAGGACCAAATCACCTTATACGCAGACAATGTCCTCCTGTACCTGGCTGACCCGGCCCGATCTGGACCGAGATGCCTCCAGATCTTTCAATCGAGAGGGCGTCAGGCCGACACCTTAACCCGGTCAAATCTACGGCAGTGACTCTCCATGCCTCTAGAGAATGTTTTGACTGGCAAACAATCATGCCCATATGATGGCTCTCATTTAAATACCTTGGTATCTGGTTAGCGCTTCTCCCTGAACTGACTTGTCCTTCAATCCGCAATGTTGGGCCACATCTCAAGCGTTCAAAAGACGACCTATGTCAATGGCCAAAACTTCCTTTCAATCCCCTCGGGAGACTCTCTCTCTTCAAAATGATGGTTCTGCCCTGCCTCTTATATGTCCTTCAGAACCTCCATCTCCACCTCCCTCACAGCTGGTTCTGCACCTTGATGGAGTGATCACCACTTCCACTTCTGGCTCTCACGACCTGCCAATGACCCACATATGAAGGAGGAATGGGGATGGCAAACCCCTTCTTATACTACTTAGCCACTCGCCTGTTGATGATCCATGATTGGTTCAACCGTGGGTGGTCGGACCCAGCATATCGACTAGATTTGGGGTGCCTTGGATTCTCTCAGGTCCAAGCTATGCTATATGGAGACCCAATCCCTCAGGCCCTAACAACAGTCACCCGTACAGCTCTCCTGGCATGGTGCTCCACATTGGGACACATACACTGGGACTCTAAACTCACATTGCAAACGCCGCTATGGCACGACACTTGGCTGCGGGAGGTTGGGACCTTACCGGGGTTTCAGGCATGGGATCTAATATGCATAACCTGCCTGGGGGATATATGGAAGGGAGAACACTTGTCCTTCTTTTAAGATCTACAGCAGACATACTCCTTACATTCTATCTCAAACTACGTCATGCCCTCACCCTCCGTATCCCTAACCGCATGGCATTTCCGGAGTTTAGCCCACTGGAGGCCAAGATCCTCATGGGAAACCTGAGGAAGGGAGGGATATCCCAAATATATTGATCCCTGATAAACAATACCCCATCCATGCTAGATCCTCTCAGAACCCGCCGGGACTGATGAATAGGCCCTTTAGAAGATGAAGATTGGTGGGATGCTCTGATGGCTCCCAGAACAATATCTGCCCAGCTCCGCCTCATTCAAATATGTTATCTCCACTGTGCTGGGGTGGCTTCACAAAGCGGAATTTCTCCCAAACCTGCAGTGTCCACGCTGTAGGGGAGAACCAGCCAACTTCTTCCATATGGTCTGGTCCTGCACCGTCCTATCACAATACTGGGCATCAATTATATCTGCACTGAGTGGCATACTGGGGTGTGAAGTCCCTCTTAATACCCCTGCCCTTCTCATGGGGGTGATGGAGGGGATGGACGGCTCCCGGGCCGACAAGTTGTTTCTAGGAACAGCCTTTTTGGTTGGTAAAAGAGACATTGCAGCGTCTTGGAAAAACTCAACATCTCCCTCTACTGCAAAATGGTGTAAGGGAGTGGACTGGAGTGCCGTCCAAGAAAAAGCAGTATATGAAGCAAGAGGGTGCCCGACCAAACATGAACGTATATGGGGCAAATGGATGGGTCACCGGACTGATCAATCACAACGTGGGGGGCTTGCCTTTTTCGTACCACCCAGACGGGGCAAGAATACCTGCAACCGCAATGAAATGTTTTACATGTCACAGGGATACAATGGTTAGTTGTTTACTTTGTCATACAAAATGCCCCAAAAATTGGTTATAAAAAAAAATATTATAACCACATTTTCTTTTTCTATTCATAATTCTGTTATATATTATCACACAGTCCAAAATTAGAAACAACAGAACAATATTACAATTTTGTAAAAATTGCAATTATTCAAATAAATACCACTATATATCTTTAACAAGCTATGTTACATATATTTAAAAAAAATTATTATAATTATTTTTTAAAGTTTTTAATATTACATAGAAAATAATACAAAAAAACTAAAAAAATAGTTACAAACATCTTTTAATCAATACAATTGGTTTAAAAACTTTAGAAGTTCACTGAAAAAAACAGAGGTTTTAGGGACGTTATACTTAGGAATTAGCATTTAAATAACCTTAGATATTCACAAAAAAACCCACAGGTTTCAGGAACGTTATAGTTAGGCTGACATTTCACTCGTACAAAAAAAGAGAAATGTGGCCGTTATAGTTAGTTCAGCTAACTATAACTCACGTCCCCGCAATGCACTGCTGATGATGTCACATATTACATCACTCACAACATGGTCAGTGACATCACTCTTGACATCGCTGATGACATCCACTTAATCTCTGATGCACTTCCTCATACTCTAATATAACCTTTCATACACCCACTCTAAAATACAGACTACCATTCTCGAAACCAGAGACACACCAATACCAGTTAGTACATATACACTCACTGATTCATAGGTCAACACACACATCCACTCACTCACTCACTCACCCATACAGTCACTCATCAATACAGCCACTGATATATGCACTCATACACCCATACATACATTCACACACCGCTACTAACCCATAGAGTTACTCACACACCTAGTCAATCACCAAAAGAATCAATCACACTGCCATTTTCTCACCTACACAGTTATACACACACCACCTCACTTATTCATACAGCTACTACCACATACAAATGCAATTAAGTGATTTGTTCTGGGCTGTTACTCCTGATTTATCAAGTCACTCAGGGCCATGCAAAGTGGCCTTGCATGGCTTGATAAATTGCATTTTAGGGTTTGTGTTGTGCATGTACCACGTTGCATGGTACAAACACGACACAAACCTTTGATAAATATGTCCCTCAGTGTATTACTCGAGGTGATGGTTTGCAAGAGAAGTATCATGGGTTATAAATAATACATTGTAATATCAGGCTTGAAACAAGAAATACTCCAGGTAGTCAGGAAGATTTTTCAACCTGTCACATCTGTGATCTCAGCTAGCATCCTGCCTCAGTGTTGAGTTAAAAATGAGTTTCAGTAATCCTATTCTGATCAGTTAACAGATGCATTTACAGTGAGATATAATAGTTCTACCATCAATACATGTAAGAGAACAAATTCTAGCAAATTAAGATTTATTTTAGTTGTAGCAATATAAAAGTATATTTAGATCCTGGAAGGCGGCTGGCCACTTCAGTAGTGGCTTTGGACTCCACGTTGTAGCGGTGGGCCCAGTAGCATAGCTCGGGGGGGACTCCCCTACTAAATTGATTGTGGGGTCTGTAGGTGGGTTTAGGTGCTTCCAGTCAGTCTAGCAGTGTATATGGTCGGGTTTTCACATGGATTAGCAGTCCTCATATCACATAAATACATTACTATTAAACTTTTCAGAGCTTGCATACATCCACCCCAGTTCTTCCCTCTCACTAACAACAGGCCAAAAAAAAAAACAACAGAATGGATCCACAGATGGAATGTGTTCCCTGAAGTTCTGAAGGCACCATGTTTGCAGGATCCGCTCTGCAATGTTTTTTTATTTCAATACAAAAAAAACAAAAGAGTGAGTTGGCTTCTTGAAATAAAAGAGTGTTAGTGTTGCTGTTCCATTTCCTTGCACATAACTACCATATCTCACATGGATTTCCTAAGAAGGCAAATCTAGTGATGGTTGTCGCGTCCTATAAAGTGTCGGCAACCATCTCTAGTGGTTTTCTGGATCTTCCAGGACACAGCCTTGTAGAGAGTTCTCTAGACCTGCTGGCATTAACGTCTTAGTCAATATGCCAACACGAGACAGAAAACCTAATGGACTGCAATGCACCACAACCCATTGGGCATTACACAAGGTAATAAACTGTCCTATAAAACTTCACAGGAATAGCTGTGGAATTCCATTCCTCTTTCATCACGGGGAGAAACATGCAAGAATACTAGGAAGATAGGAATATATGTCCAAGATTTTTTTTTCACTCAAATCCCTAACCTAATGCACAAAATATCAATAGCAGTTATAAAATAAACAAAATAGTGACAGTGATGTTTGCGGGCAGGCAGAACAACAGAAAATATTCTGCCATTATATGGTATTGTGATGTTTTCCTGCATCTCCCAACACTCCTCTCCCATAGCTAGCTAATCTTAACAATTACACAGAATAACGGCACATTCAAGTTTTATAAATGGTTCTTACCGACATACCTTTTTGAACAGTGGAAGTAGTGTTCATTAAAAAAACAACATCTGTTGCTCCTGTGCCCACTTTTCAGTGGCTATGTTCTTGAGCCTAGCAAGTAAGCCAGACTGCACAGAAGACTTGATGTGCCTTCTCTGGAGCCTTCAAAAGGAAAGGTGTTTACAGCTACCATTCAATCCTCCACCGTAAATCCCTAGAGCAATGTTCCTTTCCTTTTAAAAACATCTAGTTTCAGTTCATACACTCTGCAAGTTGTTTAACATCTTCAGAAGGAACAAATAATAATGAAGCCCCTCTAACTTCTCACCAACTTAAATTCCGTGAAATATTGCTTTTATTCAAAAACAGTAACTGACAAACAAGGTGTCCAGTTCTACTTAACTTTGTTAATTGAGAAAATAAAAATAAATAGAAATTCAATTCAAACCATGCTAGCATAAAACATGGATATATTCAAGCAGGTTGAATTATCACACTGCATTGAAACATATGCTTGTAAAAAATTGGCATTTGTGTATTTGAATTTAAAACATATCTCTAAATAAATGTACATATATTCAAAAGGGGGATACCTAAAAAATAGAAGGAATATTAAGATTTTAACACTAGGATCTGGTGGCCCAGTGGTGGATGGACTGCCAGGTCAGAGATTTAAACAGACAAAGCCAGCTGAGGTGGGCCAGTGGAAAACTCACTAGTTCCTTCACATCTAATTGGGCAGAGGAACCACACCTTTGGTGTAACAGTGCTTCCACCATTTTTAGGTGGATGTACCATTCCACTAAATTCTGGCCCAAAGTCGTATTTGCTAAATAACAGAGCCAGGCTAACTCCTGCATTTTGAGCTCCATTTGAATGGGAGATCCTGTCTTTGGCCAATCCCAGACAGAAACCATTTGAAAAGTTGCTCTGGGAATTGACAGTGGCACCAACAGAGGTAGGTCGAAGTGTGGGGACAAACATCTATGATCATTTTATGATTTAGAAGAAAAACTGTAATGTTGTAGACATGATTTACTTGAAAACCTACGTGTAGAAAAATGCCACAGTTTTATACTTAAGAGTTCACATGACCAACAAAGACAATAGGAGCAAAGAGTAATAGATCATTATTTATCCCTGACAGAATTCCAACAGAATGAACTAAGTAAGGTACAGCAGCTTGTCGCAGAAACGTTGAATGCACGCAAGGCAGACAGGTAACTTTTTGACAGTGGTGCAATCTGTTGCAGGCTGCTCATAAATGCAAATTCATTCTTAGCAAGGGAGCTCACAAATTGCATTACCATTTCCATTGCCCCTGTTTCCAGGACCCTGCATGGTACTTTGTTGAATTTCTCAAGTTCCCTTTCTTTGTAGGAAATGGAACCGACTAATGAGTACCACAGCATGCAGTCTGTGAAAGAACAGAGCTTACAGTATTTAACATAATGGTTTGCCACAAACACAAATAGAACACAAAATGCTCATTACAAGTACAGCCTGAAGGAAGTTGTGTCTGTAACTGTGTCCAATTGGCGCCATACCTGTATTTTAAAATCAGACACAACCACTAATCTGTATAAGGTAAGAGCCACTTGAATAGTTGTTTGTGATTTAGGTTGGGCACAGTCGGGGACACTGAAAACAACGCTGACACTTTTTTGTCGGAGTATAACTAGTCTGTGAAGTAAAGTGATGGGGACTTCTCTTGGATGCAAAAGACCTTACAAAAAAAGCAGGAGACAGAGTTGAGAGTTTTCAGGAAGCACTAATGTTGTACCCTGATTCTAACCGGAGCAGTTCCCTCTACTGTCTCTCATCAACTTCACCAGTGACCACATACAACAATAATAGGATGGCCGGTAGTAGAAACAGGGAACAGAATAAGGGAGAAAACAAAGACAACGGACACCACTACTATAACTCTTCACTTCTACTGGGAACTGATGTTTACAGGTCAGAGTGAATATCTAATGTAAATAAATTGTATCTTTATAACCTGCCCTGAATGTCCTGTCTAACTAGAACACTGAAGAATATACCCTAGCTTTTATTTTAAATCAAGCCCTGGCACACATTTATATTCATTATAACATGTCAATAACATAAGTTTCCAGGCGAATACATAAAGACAAATGAGTGATTTAATGATTTTTCTTGTTGTGACTCCAGCCAACACGTGTTTCGTCGTTCGGGACAAGACACCCGCGACTTCCTCAGTGCTGGAAACATACATAAAAGCAGAGTGTCAGCCCAACCATTCGGGCATCAATGATACAGTCATTGTTATGTGAATTATAAGTGGTCCCAACTGTGCTCATCAAGTCACCTCATATATCCCTAAAGAACGTGCAAATGCATTCAACATAGGACAGTGGAATCAATATATCCTGTGTGGAGAACATTTCCAATCATCATATTCCTGTGTCAATCAATAAGTGGTGTCTAACATACCAAGCCAAACAATATTGATGTCCACCCTAGGAACAAAAGGGGTGGACCCATGATAGGTTGGGGGATGGATAGAAGTAGCCATGCAATTCATAACCACCATGCAAGTGACATCCCATATGCATATTGTATGAGGGTCAGCTAACTGGGAGAACCTAGGCCTACCTTAAATCAATGAAAAAGGTCTTATGTGCCTGAAAGTAAAATAGAAATGTATATAATGTGTGTCCTATTGAGATTACATCCATGTAGATACCAACCATAAGGTAAAAAACATACCTTCTGACTGGTTATAATTCCGTCCCAGCCTGAGTTTGGCTGGGCAAATTGCATGTATTCACGAAGACGGTTATTCAAGCAAATATCTGCAAGAACAAAGCAAAATCCTATTTACAATTGTGGAGCAGATCGCTCCTAAATGCAAATATTGGCACCAGGCATAGAGTGCATGCTTAATTTGAAAGTTTAGTGGAACGGGTTTCCAATCATTGCACTAACAAACGTCTCCATTAGATTGACTTTTTATACAAGTCGCCAAAATTAAATAATCATAGGATAAAAGGGGGAGATCCCAGTGTATAAGTAATATCCATGAGAACATATTATATGGTTCCCAGTATACCGACTTAGTGCACGGGTGGCCAACAGAATTACAGAGAAATGATGTGCTGGGTGACAGGAAAGGGTTTCCAATCATTGCACTAACAAACGTCTCCATTAGATTGATTATTTATACTAGTCACCAAAATTAAATAATCATAGGATAAAAGGAGGAGATCCCAGTGTATAAGAAATAGCCATGAGAACATATTATGCGGTTCCCAAGTACACCGACTTAGTGCACGGGTGGCCAATGGAATTTCAGAGAAATCATGTGCTTGGTGACAGGCTTACTGACGATGCACGATGTGGAGTAAACATCATGCTAGGTGAGGGGCTGCGTATTCAGCCAGCCCGCGACGCGATAAAATATCAAAAGAATATACAGAGATTCAAGTAACCTATTAAAAAATATCTACATCCAAATTCAGATTCAACATCCACAGGCAATTAAATACCTATATTGCGCAGCGTCGGAGTCTAAGTTCAATCCTCTGGCACCTCAGTATGGCCGCAATGTTCTATAGATACCCGGAAGTGCCTCCTTTATTATGAGCGAGAACGAATGACTAGTGCGTGAAGGATAACAACGGCGGTAACGAGATCGGCCGCCATCTTGAGGATCCTATTAGACAATGTGAACCATGTGGTTAATATCTGTCATACGTATCCATCATTAGAGTAAGTCCATATGTATCACAGTCTCCCGGCGAAAACTTTCTTAATGTGTTTGCTAATTTTATTATTTCCATTCCGAACATATCTATTCATTCTATTAATAGAATAACCCTGACATGAAGTTGACATGGGCTGATGGCATCGGAAATAAGGATTCCGGACGCCATCTTAGATCGGTCACCCAGTCTCGATCGTTAATATAGTTTGAATAGAGATATTGCTCTACAAAATGATTAAAACTGTGTCGGTAGTCCCCACCAAAAAATTATTTTTGATTGTCATACAATCACCATAATCGAGGCGAGAGATTAGAAAATTTAGCACATCACAAAATAAATGATTAGTGTCTGAGGTATTAAGGTCAAAGTGCATCATTCTAATTTAACAAGTTGATTTATGCACTACCCAGTTTGGGGGTTGGATATGTAATGCGGGTGTTATTATCCTGTTACATACTGAGTCTTCACAAAATGGAATTTATCTATATACAGTGTTGAGTGAAGGAAAAGAGAAAAGTAGATCAGTTTCTTTGGGAGATACATGTGAGAGGTCCCTTGATATAAAGGTTGGTGTTTGGTGGAAGTAAATAAAAAAACCTTGATAACAGTGTCTACCATACGTACATTATTGCTTGGCTTTATGTCATACCCCATCGAAACAATGTATGATATCTAATAAAATTTACCATGACTAATTACAGTTTGAAAAGCCCTGACCCACAATATTATTTGTGCATTCAAAATAGTACAGAGATCATTGTATCCTTAACGCTTAATATTGGTTACTTGACCCTAGCATGTTACAGTTGTATGGCAATTAACAGTTATAGTTGTAACACTGTTAGTACAAATCAGAGTAGTATAACAATCATTGTATCCTATGCACTTGATACTAATTGACTTAAATATGTAGTACAGAGATCATTGTATGCTAAGTAATCAATAATAATTGGGTGACATAAACATGTTCTAGGTATCTGACAATTTACAGTCCTAGTTATTGATAACATTGTCAACAGCATAGGTATGTTACTCGCCATGTTAGTAAAATGGAGTCATTCTAGATCCAATAGAAATGTATTTTCATATTCATGTATCATGTTCATACTGTGATTGGACCTCGGAAAGTCTCTATTAGAGAGTCCTGAGTTATGTTTATTCAGTCACCTAGGAAGTAATGTAATTCATGATCTGTGTTCATCACGTGTTCGACCGCTTGAAGCTTCATAATCCATAAAGCCTCCCTGCGCCTTAAATATAATTCCTTATTGACACCCCTCGGGTCCAAGTTAATCTGTTCAATTCCACAAAATGCAAGCATTTTATGTGTCCCCTGAGCATGGCATTCATTGATATGTGTCGCAGTCGCATATCTGGTGTCATTATGTTTGATGGCCCTCAGATGCTCGTATATTCTCTCTTTTAGGGCCCTGATCGTGCTTCCTATATAGAAGCTATCACATCCACATTTGATCATATATATCACATAGCGGTTGTTACAATTGATCATTTGACTGATCTTGCACGGACTGGGAGTGCTCCGACGGCTCTGTGAGGACTGCTTAACAGAATATATAGTCCAAGATTTACCAAAGAGGTACTTTTTCCACAAAAAAGTATGCCGACAACTTAATCGTGAGCACAGTCAACTTATACCGGGATGCCAGATGACAGAAGCATCTTTTGAGACACCACATTAGCCTGACAAGGACCCTGACGGATTTATGTTCCATATTTAAAGCCTTTATTGTGCACTTTCAAGCTGTAGATAGTGTTGGTCCTGATGAGAATCCCCATATGCGAAGGGATTCGAAACGCGTAGACCTATCTTCGCTTTTGGCCAATCATCTGCTAAACAACTAAATGCAATTTATTATAATTATTCTAAATGATATTTGCTGATGGCCTGATGTATTTTGTACATTCAATTGTTAATCGTTTTTTCAAACAGTGTGGAGTTAGTGTGTCTGAGAAGTTTGTTTGTTTTTGTCTGAGTGATTGGAGTATGCTAGTGGTGGTGTCGTTTATATATGTCCATGTAATGTAAATATCAATGATGTATTGTTCTATTATTTGTGAAATGCTTTAATTGTTACAGTGAAACCGTGCAAATCAATAAGTTAATTTATTGCATGAAAATAATTTTGATTAAATTCAACGAAAAAGTGGTTGAGAGTGAACCTGTTTTATTCAGTTCATGGTTAAAATTATTTTCAAAGTGAAGTGCAGCATTGGCACTATTTCTGTTTTGTTGATTATATATGACTTGGCCTTGCTGCCATAGAGTCAAAACCCAAGATTGTTTTTATAACAAATGTGAAGGCAGGGCTCTAGTGAATGATAGGCCTAGATTCAGTTAGTCCACAGAATAGTCATGATGAGTATGAGGCACACTGATAGGGTTACTTTGAATGAATGATCGCATTTATAAGAGTGTCCCGGCGCTAATAGTCCCATCTACCCTGCAGACGCCCCTAGATGCGGAATAACCAGGTTTTAAGCAGAATCTTAAAAACGGCTAGGTCAGTTGCGGAATAACCAGGTTTTGATCAATTTCTTAAAAACGGCTAGGTCAGTCACAGATCTGTTAGTAACCGGAAGAATGTTCCAGGCTTGGGCTACCCGGAACCTAAAGGAACTACCTCCAGACCGGGCACGGCATATTCGATGGAACGGAGGCAAGGCCCAAAGACGATGACCTCAAAGTTCTCTGTGGTACATATTGGGTTACTCTCCTTCTGAGATACCCAGTGCCACTACCTTGCAGACCCTGGAAAAATAACACCAGAGCCTTTAACATAATCCTCTTATTTACTGGCAACCAGCGTAATACCTTGAGGTGCGGGGATATATGAGTCCTGGGCTTAAGCTAAGTACCATTCTAGCAGCTGCATTTTGAGCCACCTGTAAATGAGTGAAAAGAAACTCAGGTAGGCCTAGGTAGAGGACATTAGCATAATCCAGTCTGGAAGTGACCAACGCCTGGACCATAGGTTTCCAGTAATCCAGTGGTAGAAGGGGAAGAAATGTCCTCAAGATACGCAGAAGGCCGAAGCAGGTGCCTACTAGCGACTGGACTTGGGATCTCATCGAGAGAGTACCATCCATCATAATGCCCAGATTGATTACAGTATTTTGCGCTGAGAGAGGAGGTGACATATCCTCAGGCCACCAGCGTCTCCACTCTTCAGAGGGTAGGGAGCCCAAAAAGATAATTTCAGACTTCTCCGGATTACATTTCAATTGATTCCTCCTTAGCCACTTAATCACCTTAGTGAGGCAAGTTCTAATCTTCTCACCCTCAAAGTCCGCTCCCCTATCACAGGTGAAAAGAAGCTGTGTACTTTAATCAGTCTTGGGTTGTATCTTCCTACGCTGTGGGAAAAGCAAACTCCCACATGTTTTAGCCCTTACATAACCTACCAAAGCAGAAAATTGCTATAGATTTTTCGGGATACCTAGAATCTCTCCCAGAAATTGCTGCAATATTCCACAGCTTATGAGTTGGCAACTTACTTAATTATAGAACTTTCATGGTCTTTTAGGCTCTGGCAGGCAGCCAGTCACCAACCCCCTAGGTCAGTAGAAGCCATCATATCCTCTCCTATGTCGAAAGAGGACATCTGCCATATTTAGCCTTCAGAGCAACAAACAGTGTGCCTATTGCTGCAAAGGCCAAAGAGTTTGTCGAGCAAGAACCATGTTTCTTGCACAGGCTTGGTGCAGGAATTTTTTCATGAAGTGCAAGGTCACAATGGGCCCAATGCGCAGGTAGTTTTCTCCCCACAAGTTAGGGTCATGGAACAATATTCATGGCCAGTACTACCATGATCCTGTATGGCAGTCATGGGCTGGAAAATCTATGAATGGTCAACCCCACTTCACCCAAATAGGGTCAGACAACGGCCACTATGACCAGAGAACCCTGAGAAAGATTTCCTAGGCTTCATTTTCAGAAACCATGTCATACACTTAGTTCCTAAGGCGGAAGCCGGGAACACACGTAACAGAGCTGGTATTTTTAAAAAAACGTTTTTAAACTTGCACTGTTGTTGCTGCTAAATTTCCTGTTGTTTTAAACCTATTTACTGTGAACTTGCACACGCGCCGTACTTTGAAGTTACCTCGTGGATGTCACATGCTGGGCATCGAGGTGAGACCGGACTTCTCTTTGGGACGGCCGCCATCTTGGGGCTACAAGGAGGAGGCGGTCTAGTTGTCAGCTTCATAGCTTAAAAGGACGATCTGTCTGCGCACGCACAACACTTAGTTCCTGAGGCGGAAGCCGGGAACACACGTAACAGAGCTGGTATTTTAAAAAAAAACGTTTTTAAACTTGCACTGTTGTTGCTGCTAAATTTCCTGTTGTTTTAATCCTATTTACTGCGAACTTGCACACGCGCCGTACTTTGAAGTTACCTCGTGGATGTCACACGCTGGGCATCGGGGGCGAGACCGGACTTCTCCTTGGGACAGCCGCCATCTTGGGGCTACAAGGAGGAGGCGGTCTAGTTGTCAGCTTCATAGCTTAAAAGGACGATCTTTCTGCGCACGCACAACACTTAGTTCCTGAGGCGGAAGCCGGGAACACACGTAACAGAGCTGGTATTTTTAAAAAAACGTTTTTAAACTTGCACTGTTGTTGCTGCTAAATTTCCTGTTGTTTTAATCCTATTTACTGCGAACTTGCACACGCGCCGTACTTTGAAGTTACCTCGTGGATGTCACACGCTGGGCATCGGGGGTGAGACCGGACTTCTCCTTGGGACGGCCGCCATCTTGGGGCTACAAGGAGGAGGCGGTCTAGTTGTCAGCTTCATAGCTTAAAATGATGATCCCTCAGCGCACGTGCAGCGGGTGCGCCGCGGGCGCGCCGAAGGCGCGCACAAGGCAAGCCCGTCTGCGCCTGTCCGCGCCCTTACAAGCCCCAAGCCCGAAATCCCTGCCCAAATTCACAGCAAAATTCACAGCACCCCGCCATTACCAACACGATTAGGCTACTCCTCAAAATTTCTAATGGATCACAGATTCCGTCAAATGCCACAGCCCACCACCCAAGCTAACTGTCTAGAATCATTCCCATCAAATCTGGAAGGACCAGTGTCTTGTAGAACATGCAATTTCGGCTGTAACTTAAATGACCCGTCTGTTCCTGATAAAATCATCTCGACTGACGCAAACCCCTCCAGTCCAACATTCATTCTCTGCAACGTAAGGTCTTTAGCTAAACACCCGATCGAAATCTGGGATATGATTACTTCATATTCCCCAGACCTATGTTTCTTTACAGAAACATGGCTAAACTCTTCAAACCACTCCCTGATTAGCTTAGCCATTCCCGACGGGTATAAATGTATTCACTTAGACAGGCAGGGAAAAATCGGGGGCGGGATCGCTATAGCTTTTAAAGACCACCTAAAAGTCAACTGGACTACCACTCACTGTTCGACTAGCCTAGAATTAGGCTTCTTCAGGCTGATCAGATCGCCATCGAACAGTTGGAATGGGGCCCTGATCTATCGCCCGCCGGGGCCCAAGACCGACTTCACAAATGAATTAGTGGAGTTGATAGCCCTACATACCATTGCGTCCAGCAACTCCATTCTGCTTGGGGATTTTAACTTTCATGGGGAGGCCTTAGAGAACCCTGAAACGGACAATCTCCTAAACAGCCTTAAACAAATCGGCCTTTCCCTCCTTTCAACTGCACCCACGCATAGAGCTGGTCACGCCCTTGACCTGATCTTTTCTAACATCATGCATCTTGTTGACTACCCCCCCCTCCCTTTAACATGGACCGACCATTTTATGGTCCCTTTCTCGCTGAGACAACAGCACTTAAAAGATCTATCGAATTCTGGACCCCGTTCTTCACAATTACGTAGACCCTGGAACAACCTTTCCCTAGAAGCTTTCGCGGCCACCTACCATGCCCTGCCCCAGGCCCCCCCAGCGCTAAGCGCTGAGGCTCCAGAATTGTTGAAGACCTTCTCGAACAATCTAACCACAGTCTTCGACTCTCTTATTCCTGAGAAAAAATTCTGCCCCTCCAAACATCGAACATCGGCCCCCTGGTACACAGCTGAACTTAGTGCTGAAAAATCCAGGTGTAAATCCCTGGAAAGATGCTGGAGAACCAGTAAGACCTCTACGGACCGTTTGATTTATAAACATTCATTATTTAAATATCACCAGAACATAAAACTAGCAAGAAAATCCTTCATATTTGCACAAATTGACCAAGCCACAAACTCTTCAAAAACACTATTTAATATAGTTAAGGAGTTTGTTAACCCTCAGGCTTGTAGGGCGCCTCAAATGGAATCACAGGACCTCTGCAACTCTCTTGCAACCCACTTTGAGGAAAAAATTTATCTGATCTATGCTAACTTCTCACCTTCAATAACCAAGATCAAAGTCCCCATCATGAACCCTGCCGTATCTAATCAAAAACATTTGTGCGTGCTTAAACAATTTGAACCTCTATCTGTAACGGAAGTAAACATCTTGCTTTCCTCGGCAAAATCAGGTTCTCCTGGTGACCTATGCCCCCCGAGAATCATGGCCCTTATAGCCCCATGTTGTGCTTTGGAAGTCCAAGCAATCTACAACAGGTCTATTAAGTCGGGCATTATCCCCCCCATCTGGAAGGAAGCGTTCGTTCGTCCCATTTTGAAAAAAACGACAGCAGATCCCTTTAGGCTTGTAAACTATCGGCCCATTTCATTTCTACCCTTGTTGGGCAAAGCACTTGAGGCAGCCATAAATAAACAGCTGAGCCACTACCTTGAATCAAATGATATCCTAGACCCATCTCAATCAGGTTATCGGCCTGGCTACAGCTCCGAGACTGCTATTCTAGCTGTCACGGATTCGTTGAGGCTAGAAATGGATACAGGAGGATCAGCCATTCTGGTTCTCTTAGATCTCTCCGCGGCATTTGACCCGATATCCCACTCTATTCTATCGGATAGATTGAGGTCCTGCGGTATACAAGATCAAGCCCTGAAATGGCTACAAAACTTCCTGACAGACAGCAATCAAACCATCATGCTTGGCCCTTTTCGATCGAACAAATATGGCCTGGCCAAAGGCGTCCCTCAGGGAACATGTCTCAGCCCTACTTTGTTCAATCTATATATGTCCCCTTTAGCAAAAATAGCCGAATCTTGTGGGTTTGAGATTATCTCATACGCAGATGATACCCAGCTTATCTTTAAAATCAATCCTAATGCTACGTCAGAATACCTCCGCTTTGCAGCAGGTATGACCTCCATCTCCAACTGGATGACTGAGAATCTGCTCCAGTTAAATCCAAGTAAGACAGAGATCTTATTGGTTGGGAAAGCTTCTCTTTCATGGTCTAAGGATTGGTGGCCACAAGAGCTTGGGGACAGCCCCGGTTCCAAAAAACGTTGTGAAAAACCTAGGGTTTACACTGGATCAGGCCCTCTCAATGAAAGACCACGTAGCTACTACTACCAGCTCATGTTATTTCAGTCTGCGACTCTTACGAAAGATTCTTCCTTACCTTCCCATCAAGTATCGAAGAACGCTAATTCAGGCAATGGTGATCAGCCGCCTTGATTATGGCAATGCCATGCTCGCCGAACTTGGCCCATTCCTGTTAAAAAAACTACAGGTCATCCAGAACACCGCGGTCCGGATGATTTTCGACCGTCCGCCAGGTACGCCTTCAGCCCCTCTCCTATTAGAGCTCCACTGGCTTCCCATCGTGAAACGATTCTACTTTAAGACCTGTTGCCTTACGTACAAAGGTTTGAACGGTACAGGTCCCAAATACCTGCCGAACAAATAAAAAAAAAAGACCTCCACTCTTAATTTGAGATCAAACGCCATGGAATTCTTGGAAACCCCCAGAATTCGACGCTCTCGTGCGGGGGCCAGAACTTTCTCATGTCTCGCTCCGCGTTACTGGAATTCGCTTCCCATTGCCATTCGAAACTGTCCCTCTCTCACAATTTTCAGGAAAAAATTAAAAACTTTCTATTCTCTACCTCCTAATATTTGTCTCGATGTGTCTCCCTCCCTCTTTTCCTCTCAGTGATTAACTAAGCATAGCGCCGAGTAGCCCCCGGGTGAGTCGCGCGCTCTAGAAGTACCCTTAACATAACATAACATAGCATACTCCCACCTCTAAATGGAGCGTGGGAACTGTTAATTTGTTAGACAGGAGCACCGGCAATGTATGATAGAATTCGTGCTTTGTCAATCGCTAAAGGACCCAATTTGTGGCTTCACCCTGATTTTCACTTGATTGTGTCTCTGGCAATCCATTTTAATATCTGACATTAATTTTGCCTACTTTAAAAGCCCAATTTGCCTCCTATAAACGTTCTGGGGTATGTTCTTGAAAGCATACCTGTAAAGAATTGGGTTATTAGTTGAAGGGGGTGAAACCCTTCTAAGAAGCAGCCACAAGTCTTGTTAGGGTGAAGTCACAAGCAAACCCAAATTAAACTATGTTTAACCCCCTAGTAGCTTGGCATCAAAGCAGTCAGGCTTACTTTAGAGGTAATATGTATGTATTTATGCAGTAAAGTATAGAGTAAACTTTCATAAATAAGTGAAGACCAAAACGTCAAAAATCCGATCAATTGAGCCAGAAATATGCAATTTTAAAGATTTTAGTTAAACTAATGCCAAAAAGGACAAATTGCCATTCACAGCTATCTGGTCATCCGAGATCGGTTGAAAAGAACAAGTTCAGGCCAACCACAGGTACCAGGTTAGCCCCGCTGAAAGAGTTACCATCACAGTCGAGCACAAAGAATTCAGTTTCTGGTGGATGGGGCTGCAATGAACAGGAGATCGTCGCTGATGACTGTCGAAGTAGGGTGGAGAGCAGGCTGGACATCATGAACGATCATCGCTGTACCAGAAAGACTCCATTGTGGACATCATTGGCTTTGTGTTGGTGGTCCCCGTGATCTGTAGCATGAAGTGCAGATCTTATGTTGCCGGGCGTCATTGGCAGTCACTGAAATGTTGGGTTCTGCCAGAACTGAGTGTTGGCGGGAAGCAAGAGCTTGGCGTTCATGATGAGCCCAAAAATGCCAGGGGGCTCAAATAAGCCACACCAAGGGTCGAGGACGTGGAGGCACTCCTTGGGTGTCAGGCACTCATTCCAACAGAGGCCAGCAAGGCTCACGCAGGTTCAGGCAGCAGGTCAGTTGGGCTTCTGGAGCAACTGCAGGGGGCCTCCAAAGCTGTTTATGTCCCTGTAGCTCAGTACAGGATGTGAGCTGACTGACCTTTGGAGTCACCTGGGATAAAAGGTGAAGGTCCAGTCTTTCATTCCAGCAAGCAGGGCAGCAGGCCGCAGGCAGCAGAGTAGCAAGGCAGCAGAGGGTCAGTCTTTCTGGCAGCACAGCAGTCCTTCTACTGTATCATAGACAGGTCCAGAAGTGTACTGAAGATTTGGTGTCTGAGGTCCAAAATAGATACCTGGTGCCCACTTTGAGGTAGGATTAGCTTCCTGAGGTTTGAACCCCCAGAGATACCTGGAATTTCCTGGCTCCCTGATCTAGCCCCAGATTGTCTGGGGCACAACAGACTAGTATCAAATCCCTTTGTGAGAGTGCTCAGGTAGAGATTTGGAATGTGCAAGTGTGGTAGGTGACGGCTCTTTCCCCTTATTAACTCAAAGTGGCCCATCCTGCCAGCACCTACTTTCCCTTTGTCTCACTGTCTGGGACACACACAGACCAACTGGCAGCTACACCAAGTCATGTGACCAAGGGACAGGCTGCATGCATGTAATGCTTAGGACAAGAAAATGCCAATTTTTTTAATGTAGCAATTTTAGAATTGTGACTAGAAATCCGATTCTTCCAATAAAGAGGGCTTTTAATCACAATTCCATAGGCACCAAACTCGAACCGTATGCCTGCTCCGAATTGAAAGTTATCCCTTATTAAATGTAATAAAGTAACCAAATGTTATCATTATGGGAGAGGTACCCTTCACACTAGTAAAACACACAATTAGTGGGTTTTTACTACCTGGGAATGTAAAACTTAAAAGTACTTTTTTTTAATACACTGCATCCTGCCCTCTGGGTAGTGTAGGGCCTACCCTATGGGTGACATATGTATTGAAATGGGAGGTTTGGTCCTGGCAAGAGGTTTATCTTGCAAGGCCGAAAAGGCAGTTTGAAACTGCACTCACAGACTGCAAAGGCTGACATGGGACATGTTGACAAGGCTACTTAAGTGGGTGGCACAATAATTGCTGCAGGCTCACTGATAGCATTTAATTTAAAGACCCTTGTTACAGGTAGCAACACTTTACTAGGGACTTATAAGTAAATTAAATATATCAACTAGGTATTCACTATGTTTAGAGGAGCAAGCACAAGCAAATTAGCACTGAGCAAGGCTAGCTAGGCCAGCAAAAATGAAGTCAGCAAAAACAGGAGACTGAAACCCAAAAATGCCAGGATGACAGGTCCAGCAGTCCTGATATATTAAAACCAGAGTTGGATGCATTTAAAGGGAATGTCAGGAAGGGCACACCAACAAGTAGATTAAATCTTAATAAGCTCCACTGAAGAGGCTACAAGGACCCTAAGGCCTCCAGGTTGCTTTTTCTATGGAACTGTAACATTTGTAGATGGTTTCCGGAAGGGTATGGATAAACATTTTTAAAAATAGGCCAGTTAAACAGTCATTAAGAAATGCTTGGATGCCCAAAAGAGGATCATGTAAGGTGTCCAACGTAGGGAGTCATGAATAATGAATAAATAAAGGGGAAAATATCCTGCCCATCTCATTCTTAGTATTTTACTTTCACTAGTCACAATTTCACTAATCTCAATTTATTATCAGGCCCATGGATAGCTACCCTATAAATGCTTGACTTGATCCTCTCATTTTAAGATTGGAGCCTCAAACATGTAAAAGTTTGTGAACTTTATGAATAATAACAGACCAACATTTGTATTCTGAGTCATTTTGGGAAAAGGTGGAAGATATTTTTATCAACCAAATTCATGTTCTTCATCTTAAGCTCAACTCCTTTTTCTTTCCCTTTTGTTTAGCATTTACTTTTGTCTGCAAAGTCCCAACGGGTTGAAATCTTTTTAAAACTTGAAACATGTATGTGAACTAACTCAGCTTTCCATCCAGTGACTTGGAGCCAGGTATTGGACATCCACGATTTAGGATCTTCCAGACAAAGAAAGTCTAATTCTATTTGGTGTCTATTGATTCAGATCAGGCCCTATCATTAGCATAAAAGGTAGTAGGGTGTTGAACACTCACATGCAGTTGAAACATGCAGTGATCCGCAAATTATGATTTAGAATCCTGGCAAGGTAAACTCAGCTCAGCTCTTCATCCTTCTGAGGTAGGTAAATTGAGCACTATTAAAATGGGTACAGTTGTCATTTACAGTATTTAGAAATGGTAGAAGTGTTGTCTGACATGCTATAAAACACATTATTATTATTATTATAATCATCTGGTGACAGCAGTATTTATTAGTGTTCTTATTTCAGCTATAAACATGTATGGAAACAGTGTGGACTACTGACGTACCCCCACCAGAGATGCTCTAGAAGGGTTTCAAAAAAGCCTCACTCTCCCTCTTCTCACTAATAAAATAACTAATCTCACCTCAGAGCAGCCCATCAAGTATTGTTACCAATTTTGTAGGGGTGGGTGTAAGCATAAGTTGCTGTAGTGTAATTACACACAATTACAGCACAAGTATGTGAGATTACATGAGGAGGGTATCCCACCATTTTTTTTTAGCAGAGAAGGTACCCTTGCATCCATAATGGACCCGAGGATGCATTTTTTGATATGCAACAGAACACGAACAGCAGCAGCCAGTAGAGTCTCGTGCTCATTAAGTTTGTTGTTCCTGTGCTCCGGCTGTTGGATTTTTTGTGCCAAATTACACATAATCACAGAAATGTGTTTAATCATTTAATTTTCAGTAGTTTTGCGTCAAAAGATAATGCTAAATTATTGAAATGACTCTGGCGGAATTAAAATTTCACCCAGACCTACAATTGAGATGTCACTAAGTAAATTTTAATCGACTGTGGCAAAGACTACAAAGATATTAAACAAGAGGAAATGTGGCATTTCCCCTCCATATAGATGTCATCTACTACATGGATAAGAATGGCTTTCATGTTTTGGGCTGGAAGAAAACAAAACTGTATTTGTTTTAGGGGAAATTAATACTTGTACTGCATTGTGACCGCCTTCTCAAAATCCTTGTTCAAAACTTGCAAGTCAGAAATAGGTCTAAAGGTCCTGAGACCAAAGATTTACCATGCTGCCATTAACTGGTTGTCTTGACCTGCTAGGTCATGCAACAAGTATCTGACTAAATGTTTGATGTAGTACTGTATTCTCCCCAACCTAACTTAAACTAGTGTTATTGGCATCATCATTTGTTCTTCTTTGCTTGAAGCAGGCAAACATAGTTAGATGTAAATGACAAATGTATTTATTTTTAATCTGTATTAAGAGTGTTTCCCAGTTATTGCATGTTGTCTCCAAATACATCAATTAAGTTTCCCTTTTTTCCTCTCCCTTGACATAATAAACTTCCCTTTCTTTTTTTTAAGTTTGATTTTATTAAGAAATAACAAGAAAAAATAACAGCAATAAAATAAATATCACCAATCCTTTTTGACAAATAAAAAAGTGAGTAAATAAAATAAAAAATGTGCAAGGATAGAACTATCAAGCTGTATACAAAAGAAAAATACATCATAGAAACAATAAAAGGTAAGGGACTAGGGAAATGAAAAACAAATTAATATAGAACAATTGAGAGTAACATGCAAATTATATGAAATACTTAACATTGTAAGCATAACAATAAATGAAGTTAAAAAAATATGGTAATAAACATTCGGTAATAGAGAAACAACTAATCATCCAAAAGTGGAGAGGCAAAGGGAGAACATGAAGGTGGTTTCCGTACATCATCTGATACATTTTTAGAAGCGGCAATGGAAGAGGCAGATTTAGATAAATAGGTTGTTAAGGGAAGCCATAAAAGATCCCTTTTGATTGCTAGCGATATAGGAGAGACATAGTTAGTAACTAGTCGGTGATGAAAACAAACAGCATTCCACCAGGATCTGAAAGCTTGTTTCCAATTTGATGTTATTAAGAGGATTGCAATAGCTAACAGTAATTTTAAAAATGTAAAACTTGGTGGTGATTGAGGCGTATGGGGAGAAATAGTACCTAAAATTATGTTTGTGAAAGAAAAGGGGATCTCAATTTGGGACCAGGCTCATTGCCAAATTTGATGGATTGAAGGACACTCAAACAACATATGTTTCAAGTCTGCAGCAGGGCAAGGACAGGACCAGCAAGTAGGGGATATTTCTGATGAGAAGGATGCCAAGGACACTGGGGAAAATAATATTCGATGATGAATGAAAAAAAGGGTTTGTGTGGTATTGGCAGCACAAGAACTTTTGTGGAGTTTAAACCATATTTTATCCCATGTAGTTATTGGGAATTCTTGTGATAAATCATTTTCCCATGCCAGTTCAGTCTTTAATTTTTGTCTGTCTGGGGGGAAAAGTAATGATTTGTAAATATTGGATGCTGAGGGCGAATTATGCAGTATTGAGAGTACGTTTCTGTAAGTTACAGGAAAATCATGAGTACTTGGTAAATTATGGAGAAACTGAATAAGAGAAGGATAAAGAAGATTATATTGCAGTCTAGAGGGCGATGGTAGAGAAAGTTTAGATTGGAGATCAGAGAAAGTAAGGGGTTGATCATCAGATAGGAGTTGAGATATCCAACTTAGGCCTCTAGAATGCCAGGTTTTCCAGTGTATAGGACGGCTATGAATCCGTAATGATTTATTATGCCAAATACGTTGTTGATGGAGGGAACTAGCAGAAGGATACAATGAAGATCGTAGATTAATCAAAAGTTTACGAGAATGAGAGATGACAGGGGACCGCAAAGAAGCAGAGTTGGTATTGAATGATAAGATCTCTTGGAAATCAAAGGGGGCAATCAGAGAATTTTCCGTCTTTAACCAGAGAGGAGGATATAAAGGAAGATCCAGAGATATCCACCTAGCGGCTTGTTTTAGTGAAAAATTACAGTGGTGAGTTTTAAAATGGGGAAATCTAAGTCCTCCACTAGGCCTATCTTTCTTTAAAGAGGACAGGGCTATAGATGATGATTTACCTTTCCATAGAAATTTTATCAAAGTGGAATCAATTTTCTTAAAATAGTATTGAGGAATGTGGATAGGAATCATGGAAATAATATATAATATAAGAGAGGAAAGCATCATTTTAATTGAGTCTAACCGACCCCACCGAGATGGGAAAAGGGGATGCCAACGACTAATAGTATCATTTAATTTTTTAATAATATACTCAAAGTTTAACTTTAATGTTTCTGCTATTAAAGATGCGAACCACAAGCCCAGATTTTTGATTTTTATTGGTTGCCAAGAGAAACCAGAATGTTCGAAAAGATGCTTTTGACAAAAAATATTTAAAAGCAAAATTTTGCATTTGTCAGAGTTTAGACGATAGCCTGAGAGTTTAGAAAAGGAGGCGACCTGTTGAAGAAAGGGATTAAGAGAGGATTCAGGGTTAGAACAATATAAAAGAATATCACCAGCATAAACTGACATTTTGACCTAATTAGGACCAAATTGAAACCCTGTAATACGATCATCCTGCCTAATTTTAGTTAAAAAAGGTTCCAATGCTATAACAAATAATAATGGAGATAAAGGGCATCCCTGTCATACCCCCCTACACAATGGAAAGTAATCAGAAGTTTTACAGATAACAAAAATTGAAGCTTGGGGACCTGAGTATAATACAAAAATTAAACCAATTAATTTAGGAGGAAAACTAGCCCATTTCAGAGCATGAAAGTCCCAACCAATCCTATTAAATGCTTTTTCTACATCTAAGGTGATCGCGGCAATAGGGCGATCCAAGGCAGAAGCCTTGCTTAAAACATCAAAAGAGACCCGAGAATTGTCAGATTCAAGTCTTCCTTTAACAAAACCTGCTTGTTCAGGGCCAATGAGATCGGGCAGAATAGGATCAATACGAATTGTCAAAATCTTTGCGATGATTGTATAATCTGTGTTAACTAAAGAAATAGGCAGGTCATTCTTAGAAAGTGAGTGATCCTTATCCTTATCGTCCTTGGGAATTAAGCAGATCAATGCTCCTTGAAACGTGCAGCTAGAAGAATCATTATCCACGAAAGATTGGAATAAAAGTAAAAGATTCGGCAAAAGAATTTTCACAAAATGAGTATAAAATTCAATGTCAAAGCCATCAAATATAAATTCCCAAAGACTCAAAATCAATGTGGAAGAGAGGGAATGGAACGAAAATAGGAAAGAAAGTCAGATTATTCTGGTAATGATTCAGGAGTATAAAGATCCCTATATAAGGAAACAATTTCATTTAAAATATACTTATCTTTGAAAATAGGAGTGGTGGCAGAACCTTGCAAAGATTCTATTTTTGTTCTTTTTTAAGTAGTTTACCAGTAGTTTCACCATTTTGTCTTGGCCTCCATAATAGCGAGAACTACTTTTCAGTAGATTATTGGAAGCTGTATCAGCAGATAATTTAATAAAAGTAAGTTTAGCACTAATAAGATTTTTCAAAGAAGACTCATTATTAGAATGATAAAATGTGTATTCTAATTGAGAGGATTGGGTTTCTAAGGATTTTTTTCTATTGTGATACAAAATTTATAATAAAACCTCTGGAAGCTGCTTTGAAGGAATCCCAAAATATCACAAAGAGAGAATCTAGTGTATTGTTGATAGTGAAAAACTCAGAAGCAAAGGAGTTGAATGTGTGACAAAAATTAGGGTCAAGGAGTAGGGAATTGTTAAAATGCCATCTTCCTGGATAGGGAGAAAAGGAGATTAGATCAATATAAAAAAAACAGTAGCGTGCTCTGAGATTAGGATTGAGCCAATTTCAGATTGAATGGCATGTTGGGCCAGGGATTTGCGTAGGAAAAGGTAATCAATACGGGATTGTGAATGATGGGCGGCCGAATAAAAACTATACTCTCTAAGGTCAGGATTACAAAGTCGCCAAATATCAACTAACGCTTTGCATCATACTGTGGAAGCAAATTGAGATTGCATTTTAGAGGGGACAAACTTAACTTTAGAATGCCTATGCAAAATGGGATCAAGGATTTGATTACAATCACCACCAAATATTATGTAGTTATCATCATATTAAAGTAAGCTATCAGATATATTAGTCCAGAAAACCTTATTGACCGAAGAAGGCCCGTACACATTAAAAATATCTAAAAGGAATCCTACCTATAAGACGTTTAACAATAACCCAACGTCCTTCAATGTCAGCTTCCTGGTGAAAAACAGAAATATGTAGTTTCAATTTCTTATGACATAAAATCAAGACTCCGTTTTTCTTACCCAAAGCTGGAAAATCAAAAACATGCCCCACACAGAATCTCGTCAACTTGGAGGCTTCAGTTGGACAAATATGAGATTCTTGGAGTATAGCAATATCAGTTTTTAACTTTGCTAGGTGAGATAGCACCCGTTGCCTTTTAATAGGCATATTAAATCCTTTAATATTCCAGGTAGTGACCCGAAATGTATTTTAACAAGAAAAGTATAAACAAACTGTATGCTTACAGAGTTAAATTTGAGTGAAGTATGTATAAGGAAAAAGGGCGAAAGAAATGAAGCAATTGTGTTAGAAAAGAAGAATTGAGAAATGAGAGAGTAGAGTAGAAAAGATAAAAAGGAGAAAAAAAGAATGATGATGGAATCATACAAGAACGAAACGATAAAAAAGGGATAAGATAGAGAACAAAGAGACAGTACAAGTCATACAAATGACGACTGAAGAACATATCTACAAATACAAGACAAAATGGGGAGTGACTACACCAGAAGATGACGACGACAGCACAGGAGCTCAACTGAACTCTTGAGGAACCATACTCAAAATTTCGACATAAAAGGGAGACAAAATAGATAACGGATTTGTAAGAACAGAAACCTGTATATGAAAGGAGAAAGAACAACAATATAAGAAACAACACTTTAGAAAAAGAGAAAAGAGAAAAATACATAGAAAGAGAAAGTACTAGATCATTCCGAAAAAATAAGTAAGACAAAACTCAATGTATAAATAATACAGGAAAACATCCACACATGTCATAGCAAAAATAATAATCATGCAGGTTTTGAAGTGTCCATGAAAACAGCTCCATGGTGACGGAGGAATTCTTGTAATGCCGCTGGGTCCTCAAAAGTAGTACTCTTTTCTTTGTATGTGACTTTGAATATGCATGGTTGTGGAAGACCAAATCTGGCATTGATAGCGCGTAATTGGGGACGCAGATCAAGAATTTTTTTCCGACTGTCAGCCATGATTTTAGCCACATCCTGGGAGAAAAAGAGGCAATGGCCTTCCCAAACAATTTGTTTTTTAGACTTGACAGCAGACAAGACTTGTAGAAGGTCAGTATATTGTAGGAATAACATAATGACACTAGGAGGCTTTGTAGAAATTTTTGGACCAAGCCTGTGTGCTCTTTGAATGTTAAGAAAAGTAGTAGCAGGTAAGTCCAAAAGCTTAAGCAGAAATGACTGGAAAAAGACGGTTGGGTTTGAGCCCGCAATATTTTCAGGGCCACCATAAATTCTGAGGTTGTTCCTGTGATTTAGATTTTCTAAGTCCTCAGCCTGTTCCACAATAAGCACTCGTGAATCCAATGAAGACCATTTGTCATTCAAAAAATGTAGAGTCTTGTTAGTGTCCTCTATGTAAGGTTTTAAAGCACAAATTTCCTCAAGAACTAAATCCATGGAGTTTGAAGAAGAATTTACTGGTGAAGGAGGATCTATTTTTGGCCGTTTGGTAGAAATTGCAGGTTATTTGCTTGAAAGTTGAGTTTTTGGAATGGTGCCTGACGAATGTTCAGGTTTCTGAGAAGTGTCTTCCATTTCATTGAAGTTGGAGTCTGAGCACGCAGTAACTTTGGAAGAAGCAATAAGCTTAAGGTTTCTCAGTCTCCCCATAAAGGGACGTTGGAGTTTAGTGAGTAAAAAATTGAACTAAACTCTTTAGGAACGACTCTCTAATCTGCTTAGCTCGCTGCAAGAAAATGCAGTAAAGAGTCAAAATAAAGAAAGAGGCTTAAGATCTATTATTTATGATGTATAGAAATATTTCAAAATGCTGCAATAAAATTTCATAGCATTTAGGGTTTAAAAGACCTCCTCAAAAATGCCAACATAAGCTGCAGAATGATGGCCATCATTAATTGAAGAAAATCTACTTCCTGCAGCAGGTCAATCATACCACAAAATGGCTGCTGTTTCAAAGGAGGTAGAATATACCTTTCACAAGTAAAGAGAGAAAAGTTAAAGGAGTTAAGTCCAGGTAGTTGAGAAGATTTACTTGACCTTCAAAGCAAAACAAACATTAGATAAGACTTAAGTATAAAGAAATTGAGCATAGTGAGACTTGCAGGTAAAACAGAGATCCTGATGAGGAGAGCTCAAAGTGGCAACCATTTTACAGAGAAAACGGGTCAAATATTCAAAATAGCCCAAAAAAATGAAAAATGGTATTTAAAGAGTAGAAAAGTTCACTGCTGTGATGTAGAGCAGAAAACCTACAACATTTTAACAAAACAAAGTTACGTCGGGAACGGTGACGCGGAGCCCCACAGCTACGCGGCTATCTTGTTTTGCGCCTTGGCCATGCACCCATAAACATCCCTTTCTAGCTTTTGTAGCCCTGCATTCTTACATACTACCAAGGACTCAGGAAGTCATTAACAGTTTACAAGCATGAGAGCACTGCCAAAGATGCAGTTCCTTCAATCAGGGACATGCTGGGTTTACATTGGCCTCTTGACCCACAGGTCACATTTGTGCTCACCTAGATCTTTTGGGATGGGGTGACCGTTACCTGTTTGCACTAGCCAGGTAAGGATAATGCATAATGACTCCCATTTGCAAGATGTAAACTCCATGTGTGTTAGGGCCATTGTTTTCTGAGATGCCAATTAGGGAGTGTTTGTTTAAAAAAAGAATTGGTCAAGTTTCTTATACAAGTTTATTTGTATATTAGTCCTTGGAACCAATACAAATAATCACCACGTTTGTAAATCACACACATTCAAATATCTATTTAACTTCTTGTGGGATTTCATTCAGAGCTGTCCATGTTTCTCATTATTATTATTATTATTATATATAAATTTATTAAGCGCGCAGCTACCCGTGGGTTTCCCGGCGCTGAAGCATAGCAATGTAGAGCAGGCATGGGTACAAAGAGAAAGTTACAAGGAAAACAACCAAGTTTTCACTCCTTTGCGGAACTTAAGATAGCACATTTCAGACCGCAAAGGAATAGGAAGCGAATTCCGGAGTGAGGGCGCCAAATACGAGAAAGAGCGCCCACCAACTCTGGTGCGCTTAAAACGAGGGACAGCAAATCTGCACTGAAAGGAGGATCTGAGAGTACGAGAGGGACAGTATTGGTGAACTAAAGTGGATAGGTAATGGGGAGATTTACCAGCTTTGATGCGATGCATGAAGCATAAAGCTTTACATTTAGATCTAGATTCTATGCGTAGCCAATGCAGGCTGCGCAGAGCAGAGGAAACAGATGCAGATCTGGGCAAATTACACAGTAAACGGGCAGCCATGTTTTGTACCACTTGGAGCTTCCGGGAGACCTCTTTGCAGGCACCCATAGTTCTCATAGAACATAAAAAGCATCCTTCACCCACTAAGAGCAAAGCATTAAAATTCACTAAAACTATTAATTCGTGACAATTCAGTTTTCTCAATGATCGCAAAAAGCACCACAAGCCCACAATTACATCTAAAAAGTGAATACTCACTAAAACATCAATTGCAAGAAAGCAAAACAATGCAGAATATTTCAGAAATAATGGTCTTAAAAATTTGTAATGCCAAATTAAAACAAGAGGGCAGTCAATTAGTACATGCATAATAGTTCATTGTCTTGGTAAAGTGCAATGTCCTGATTTTTTTCCGCCAAATTGGGATGGCTTTGAAGGGATTAAGACATATGATCATTTTTTGCATTTCTAAATGAAGAAAAAGATCCAGCAGATAAAAAAGATATTGGCACATAGCCAAGCTGCCCGATAATGAATTCATGCCAGTTTGATTAATGATTTTTAAGATATGTCTTTCTTATCTTTCTGATAAGTCAAAATCCAGGCAGCTTTCCGGAGTAACTTTTTATGTGGGAAGTGCTACCAAACAGCAAAAAACTCATCAGATAACTATGATTTTTAAGATTTTATAGGTTTCTTCTGAAGGCCCAAGCCTATTTTAGCTCACTCCTTTGGGCTTCAATCCATCATACCTGTGCTATCCTCTCAGTGCTTTCTAACCAAATAAGATTGTTTAAAAATGTTAAACAAAACATATTTTTGTCATATATGCCCAAGAGATCAACTTTATTTCACATATAGTACTCTGTATCATAGATCCTTTTGGGAGATTTAACACTCCTTTCATAAATATATTTTCCAATGAGTCTAAGTCGTCGCCTCTATTTACACATACTATTTCAGGCCCTTAAAGTGCTAAAGGTGGGATTTTGTGCAAAGAGGCCTTTAAAATTGATGTGAGGACAATCCTCCATACATAGAGTTAAACTTCACCAGGGATCCCACCTGTAATAAGGTCCTAGATCTTATATCCTGTACATGTTCATTCCAGTTCAACTTGACATTTAAGTAAAGCCCCACATACTTAAAAGACGGAACTTCTTCTATCTACCTATTATTAATGTGCCAATTTGATACTTAAAAAAAAACATTCAGACCTTTGTCTTATCTAAATGAATCCTCAGATGGCTAAACGCACAGTATGCTGATAATGCATCCAGGTTTTTCTGGTGACATATCAGAGTATAATCTAAGATGATGAGGTCAACCGCGTACATCAAACAGGTATGTATTGCTCAAATATTTGGGGGAAAATAATTTGTTTTATTCAGACATGTAGGTATATCCACTACATAGAGACTGGAAAAAATCACGGCTAACAAGTAGTCTCGATGAAGGTAATTTTTCATTTTTCATTCTACCCGACCAATCCATCTCCACTTGAGTCCAATTTGCAGAATGCAATGCCAGGATCAGGGACAACAGGTCCCTTGGGGCATTCCAGGTACGCAATTCATCCCATAATCTCCCCCATCCACCATATCGCAGTCTGTATGAAGTCCACAAAACAACTGCACAGTCTTTGCTTAATTTCTATAGTTTTTCTAATTTCGGTCCATAGGGCAAAATAATTATCCTTTGTGAAGTGGCCTGCCCGAAAGCCACCTTGTCCCATTAATAGCAGTTTATTTTCTAGGACTCTATCTTCAAGCCTTTTAAGCAATATTCTAGAAAATAATTTTGCTGACACATCCAAAAGACTGATAAACCTATGTTTTCTGTGATTCTACTGTCTCCTTTCATTATCCTATCACAGAGCACCTCCAGGATTCCCGGATGATTCAGTTTCTGCTATCTATTGAAACAAAATACTTCACATTTTCTGCCAGCAAATCAATATTAGTTTTTAGTATAATAGCTAGTCTGTTATCTGGTCCTGTGGACCTAGTTAACTTAAACCCTTCTAAAGTATTATTGATCTGTTCTTTAAAGACTATCTCAGCAGCCTCTATATTATGGATATAAGCATATATCTTGTCATTTACAGAGGGCGGGCCATACATATTATTCATACATAATGCGCAATCTTCTTCAGCAATCACGTGAGTTGGGGACACAGCGCGTCTATATATTATTCACAATCCCCAACAAGTTTTTCTTTTCCCTGGTATATATAACCTCCAGACTTTTGCTCCATTTTTTATCATTAAAGCTTGCTTTCCTATTTTTAATCAGGGTATTATATTGTATTTGCAGCCACCTGACTTTCATGTCACTCCTCTGCAATTGGCATATCCTATGAAGAGACTGTAATTTCCTTGGCCTTTTTTGTACTTCTTACACTCTTCATCAAACCATCCTCTGATTTGTTTGGTTACATAATTATTCCTAGAATTACCTCCTTACATTAAAAAAGTATGAAGGAATCTAAGCACAAAATCCAATAAAGGATGCAAAACAATCTAATTTGTTAGAAAAAAGCACTAAAGTCAGCAGCAGGTGAAAATTTAATTTAAAACTCACTAAGCTCTTGCAACTGCTCAGAGCCCCGCCAAGTGCTTAGTCTATGAGGAAAGCCCATAACTAGAGGTAATACTTTTTCCATTAAGAGTGCTTCTGTTAATATTAAAATCCCTTGCAAGACTCAATGGTCACTCCCTTCATGGTGCAATATCTTACAATCTTTAAACAACCAAAACTTATAGCAGGGGATAAAAACATACTCAATTGGATCGGACTGAGATCCAAACCTAAAAGTGGCATCTGCCGGAATATCAAGGGTTGAGCGTATATTTAGACTTATTAGTTCACTGCTGTTCAGTCAGGCACCAATAACAATCAAATCACTCCCAGTGTACCTGTTGATAAATTTGCTTCCGGAATATTGTGAATCTCCACTATATCATACTATAATTCATCTATTCAAATGAGATATTTTTTGGTACCGGAGTCACCTGTTATAATTACAATACCCTCACTGAATTCTGTAGAAATAAATAACAACTTAGCTTCCAAACTTTCCAGAAATTCAGACAAGCTAGCTTTAATCTCCTCATGCAAATAAGTCTTAACCAAGATTAAGATATCCATTTGTTTTTCTTCATCTGAATTCTAACCACTGAAATGTGGGCTCACGAGCACACAGTTTCGATCCTTATTTTACTTCTTACAATTTTAGTGGAGACCCATACTAAGAGACTCCCCACACAGTTTGCCCTCACCACTTAAATCAATCAATCAATAAAGAGCATTTGTAAAGCGCAGCACTGTCACCCGTAGGGGTTTCTGGGCACTGTATCTTAATCAAAGATCCAGGTTTTGAGTTTCTTTGTGATGTCTGCCAGCAAGGGGGCTGTGAGGAGTTGGAAGGGAAGGACATTCCAGGTCTTGGCAGCGATGTAGGAAATGGAGCAGTCATCGATGCGGCTACGACGGATGCAGGGGGTGTGTGCAAGTGTGAATGAATAGGAGTGGAGCTGTCTAGCGGTTTGGTGAAAGTTCAGTTGATGGTTTAGGTAGGCCGATCCTAGGTCGTGGAGAGCTTTGCAGGAATGCTTAAACTGGTATCATTTCAGTATTGGGAGCCAGTGGAGGTCTCTCAGCTGGGAGGTGATGTGGGTTCATTTGGGAGGGTCCAGGATGAGAATGGCTGCAGTGTTCTGTATGGTCTGGAGACTTGACTTCTGTGGAGCTGGGTGGAGAAGCTGGCTTACAGGTCATTGCCATATTCAAGGCAGCTGGTAACAAGGTCCTGAGTGATAATTTTTCTGGTGTTGGGATCCATCCGAAGATTCTGTGGAGCATGCAAGGTATGTGGAAAAAGGAGGAGGAGACTCTATGAACTTGTCGTTTTAAGGTCAGTTGGCTGTCAAGGATGATGCAGAAGTTGCATGTGTGGTTATTCGGTGTGGGTCCGAGTTCTGCATGCTGTCAGCTGTGGTCCCATGCAGAGGTGTTCGTCCTGAAAATCAGTATTTCAGTTTTGTCGAAGTTGAGTAAGAGGCAGTTGTCTCTCATCCATTTGGCTACGTTGGACATGGCATTGCAGAGGGTTTGGCATTGGAAGGGTCCTCGATGAGTCCGTGGGATCTGACAACATCTGCGAGAGGAGTCATGTAGATGCTGAACAGAGTGGGGCTGAAGGATGATCCTTGTGGTATGCCGCACATGATGTGTTTGGTTGTGGAGGTGAAAGGAGTCAGTTAGATGCTCTGCGTGCGTCCTGTAAGGAAGAAGGAAATCCACTTGAGGGCGTCTTGCTGTATGCCTATTTTGTGGAGTCTGCAGATGAGGGTGTTGTGGGAGATCATGTTGAATACCGCGGACAGTACAGGAGGATCAAGGCCACAGTTTCTCCACGGTCGAAGAGTGTTCTGATGTGGTCTGTGGTGGAAGTCAGCATGGTCTCAATGCTGTGTGCCGCTCTCAAGCACACCACCCGCAAGCCCCACCAGCTGATCCGCACCACCAAGAAGACAGCATTCAAAGAAAGACTGGACAACAACGCCCACAACAGCAAGGAACTCTTCAGCATCGTCAAAGAGCTCTCCAACCCCAGCGCTGGAAACAACGACATCATTTCTTCACAAGACCTCTGCGACTCACTCGCCTCGTTCTTCCACCGCAAGATCGCCGACATAAACAACAGCTTCGGCGCACCAACCACGTACCCAACCGCCGAACCAACGACCCCACCACCACCCTCTGCGCCTGGACCCCGGTCAGCACCGAAGACACCACCCGCACGATGAACACATCCACTCCGGATCTCCAACCGACCCCTGCCCCCACCACGTCTTCAACAAGGCCGACTCCATCATCGCACCCCAACTCCGGGACATCATCAACACCTCCTTCCACACCGCCACCTTCCCGGAGAGATGGAAGCACGCCAAGCTCAGCGCCCTCCTGAAGAAACCAACAGCGGACCCCACCGACCTCAAGAACTTCCGCCCCATCTCGCTCCTCCCTTTTCCTGCCAAAGTCATCGAGAAGACCGTCAACAGACAGCTCGCCGCCTTCCTCGAGACGAACGGATCCCTCAACCCCTCGCAGTCCGGCTTTCGAGCAAACCACAGCACCGAGACCGCACTGATCGCAGCCACCGATGACATCAGATCCCTGCTCGACAACGGAGAAACAGCGGCCCTCATCCTCCTGGACCTCTCTGCAGCGTTCGACACTGTTTGCCACCGCACCCTAGTACAGCGCCTCAGCAACATCGGGATCCAAGAGAAGGCACTGAAGTGGATCATCTCATTCCTCGCCGGAAGAACTCAGAGAGTCCACCTCCCCCCGTTCAGATCCGACGCCACCGAAGTCATCTGCGGCGTACCACAAGGATCATCACTCAGCCCAACCCTCTTCAACATCTACATGAGCCCCCTCGCAGCCATCGCACGCCAACACAACCTCAACATCATCTCCTACGCCGACAACACCCAGCTGATCCTCTCCCTCACCAACAACCCCGCCACCGCCAGAACCAGCCTCCAGGAAGGGGTGAAAGACGTCGCCGAATGGATGAAGAACAGCCGCCTGAAACTGAACTCAGACAAGACGGAAGTCCTCATCCTGGGATCATCGCCCTCCGCCTGGGACGACTCCTGGTGGCCCCCTGCCCTGGGCACCACTCCCAAGCCAACGGACCACGCACGCAACCTGGGCTTCATCCTGGACTCCTCCCTCTCGATGACCAGACAAGTCAACGCCGTCTCATCATCATGCTTCAACACCCTGCGCATGTTCCGTAAGATCTTCCAATGGATCCCCACCGAAACCAGGAGGACGGTCACCCAGGCACTCGTCACCAGCCGACTGGACTACGGGAACACCCTCTACGCCAGAACCACAGCCAAACTTCAGAAAAGACTCCAACGCATCCAGAACGCCTCCGCACGACTCATCCTGGACATCCCCAGACACAGCCACATCTCCGGCTACCTGAGAGACCTGCACTGGCTCCCCGTCAGCAAGAGGATCACGTTCAGGCTCCTCACCCACGCACACAAGGCTCTCCATGACCTGGGCCCCATGTACCTCAACAACCGCCTGACCTTCTACACGCCCACCCGCCAGCTGCGATCGACCAGCCTCGCCCTCGCTGCCGTACCACGCATCCGCAGAGCCACCGCCAGAGTAAGATCCTTCTCCTACCTGGCAGCCAAGACATGGAACTCCCTCCCCATCCACCTTCGGCTGACCCAGGGCCATCTCTCATTCAGGAAGCAACTCAAGACCTGGCTCTTCGAGCAGTAACGGACCCCTCTCCCCCAGCGCCTTGAGACCCTTCCGGGTGAGTAGCGCGCTATACAAATTCTATGATTGATTGATTGATTGTGGTTGGCATTGAATCCTGATTGAGAGGCATCGAGTAGGGGGTTTTGTTTCAAGAATTAGGTGAGCTGCTGGCTGATGGCTTTCTTGAAAACTTTGGCCGGGTAGGGGAGCAAGGCGATCAGACGATAATTGAGGGTGGAAGTTTGGAGGTTGAACTTGTTGTAGATGCTGGTGATCTTGCTGTGGAAGTAGTCTGAGAGGCTGTCGCAGAGTTCTTGGAAGGGTGAATGGTGTTCTGTGTGGCTGTCGGGTTGGACAGTTCTTCGACTATTTTGAGAAATTCCTTTGAGTGGTTGGCTGTGGAGTCGATGTGGGTGGTGATGGGTGCTTTCTTGGCTTCTTTGATGTGCCTATGATAATTACTGAGGGCTATTTTGTGAGTAGCTCTGTCAGATGGGTTCTTGGTGGCCCGCCACCGTTTTTTGCAGTTGGTGGTAGTTGCGCTTGGTGGTTCTGAGTTCTGGGGTGTACCAGCTGGTATGTTTGGGGATCTTGTTGAATTCTGTAGGTTTCAGTGGGGCTACTCTGTCGGCGCTGCCCTGATCCATGTGGCAAATTTCTGGACTGCCTGGTTGTGATCGGTTGAGGCCTTGGGTTGGAAGTTGGTTAGGGCATGTGACCCCTGATTTTTGGTGACCTTGCTCCAGCTGCAGTGGGAGGAATCTGATGCCTGATGATGCTGTGCTGGGCGTCGGGGATGATGAAGTGTACGCTGATATGGTCAGTCCAGGTAAATTCTGTGGTATTGCTGAATTTGATTCTGTTACTGGAGGTGAAAATGGGGTCGCTGTGGTCATCGATGTGGAAGTTGAGGTCACCAAGTAGGACGTAGTGGTGAGAGTCGATTGATGAGGTTGGGGATGGTGTTGCAGAATGTTGTTCAGGGTCTAATGGGTCTGTAGGTGATGTGGACTCTTACTGTGGTCCTCCCATCGGTTTTTAGTAGGAAGTTGAGGTTTTTCATGCAAAGGTCGTCATTGGTGATGGGGCATCTGATCGTTTCCTTGAATGCCGCTGCCTTGTTTGGTGCTGCAGTCTCGGTGTAGCATCTTGTAGATTTGGGAGTGGTGGTGGAGATGTCTGGGTTCTGGGAGGGGTTGAGCCACGTTTTGGTGATAAAGGCAACATCCGTAGAGAGGGTGGTGATGTTTTTCCAGATTTATGTGTCATGTTTGCAGAGTGAGCAGGCATTGAGCACTATAAAATGGAGTTCCTGTCTTGTGGGCAAGAGTGATGTGGGATGTTTCGAAGGTTGCGTCACAAGATAAGTGGCAGTGCAGGCAGGTCCTTTGGTGGATAATGGGGAGAAGGGGATGCAGCTGATTCAGCATCTGGGGCCCAGGTCCAGGAGTTCCGTGGAGGTATAGCGTCAGGTGGCAGGAGGGCCAGGGGTCCTTGCACTGGGTGTTCTGCAACCGGCAGTGCATTGGTGATGTGCCAATTGTGTGCGACCACTGCATGGTCATGCGGAGTCCTCCATTAGTAGTTCCTGGGGGGTGGTCCAAGATGGGCAGTTGAGCAGCAGGCAGCACAGGGACAGCAGGCAGCACAGGGACATCAGGCAGCAATGGGGCAGGGGCAGAGGGCAGCACAGGGACAGGGGAAGAGGTAGCAGCCAGCCAGCACTGGGGCAGCAGGCAGTGTAAAAGCAGCAGGCAGTGAGGATGAGGGAGGTAACGTACCTTAAACCAGGAGGAATAGGTGAAGAGGGGTGGCCAAGCCCAGCATCCTCTGGGCTCTGATGTGGGCAGACGGGACTGCTCTTGGCTTGGGCTCCGCGGGCACGTGTCCCTGATCCAATCCTGTGCAGGGAGGGGCAAAACAATCACTAGCAGCTGGCCACACTTCTGGGACTGATGGGAATTGCAGTCCGATCCGGTCAGGTCCCGCCAGTCGGCATAGTTGGGTGGTGGGAGGGGTTTTCTTGCACTCTGTATTACAAGAGCAGGCAGGAGGGTGGACATCTCTTGTAATGAAGGGTTGGCCTGCTATATCTATTGACACAAAACAGTTTACATTTGGAATCTCTTACAGCTAAGCCTCCTGCAGAAGGGCAATGTGGAAATCTTCTAAGAGAGGTTGTAAGTTAACTGACCTTACACATTGATCATAACCATGTATATAGAACCATATGCACAAAATCCATTCCTTGTCCAGGTAACAGTTTTAGCATCTTTGCTAAGAGGGGAGACACATTTGCCTACATTTAGAGAGCTAGACAATACTCAATTTTATCTCTCTCATTGGTAAGCACAAGACTCAAATTCTCTCTATACAAGTTAATATGATTGGACATTCAGAGACTCACATTTCAAAAATGATAAGGAGGGTTCTGCTATTGGGAAAATTAAACTTCATTACCTACCAACCCACCATTACAATTCAGTGCCCCTTGAGGCTGATCATTTTGTAATCAAACCTAATTTCACTGATATCCCTGAAGAAGTCAGGCTTCCTTCTGCTGCTCACGATGCGCTGATTGAAGAACAAAAAGAGCCTCAAACAGTGCTCATCACGCGCTTAGCTTGAAGGACACAGGGCAAGTCACAAGCCTCGTGGGAGCGCAGGGGCATGAAGAGTTGAGCAGACCACAACATAAGGCAGACATTCCCAAATGGCAGTACCTTCTAGCAGCACCACAGTCCTCTTGACAATGGGGAAATTGGTGAGCCAGCAGCATCTGGTTACAAGTCCACGCAGTGTCTGGTTGGACCAGAGTCAGGGAGCAGTAGGCAGCAGGGCATCAAGCAGAAAATCCATCCAGTTGAATATTTTAAGTAGCCTAGCAGTTAGCAGGCAGAAGAGCAACAAGCAGGAAAGTAGTACATATGAGTCCTTTTAGCAGCGCAGCAATCCTTGTGATAGAGGTTTAGTTTCAGATCCCAAAGTGCTCCCAAAATATGAGGTTAGAGCCCCAATACATGTACACAGAAATTTCTTTGATGTAGGGGTGACTTCAAAGGGAACCTTTAGAAGTGTGCAACAATCCCATTCAACCCAGCCCTGGCACAAGACATTAGTAGGGGGTAAATCAGCTCTTTGTGTGAGGTCATGAAACAACATATACAAATGTTAAGGGAGAATGCCCTCTCCCTCTCTAAGCCCAGGAAAACCATCAGTATGCAGATGAATGCAGACGTAACCTTGTCACACCTAGTCCTTACTGTATTGTGGCTATCTGGAAAGTAGCTTTCACCCAGGCCTAGACATGGACTAGAGTCAGGCTGCAAACCACAACGAGTCATGAGCACAGAGGAATGCCCACTTTCTAGAAGTGACATTTCTGAAATATAAATATAAAATTGAACTACACCTGAAAGCAGGATTTATCACTACCATTCTAAACAATATTATAGTATATAAGGGAATTCCCAATGCTAGCCTATGAGAGGAGTAGGCCTTACAGCAATGAGAAATAAAATAAGCTGGTTGTCACTAACAGGACATGCCATACATAAGAACACATGTCCTACCTTTTGCTTGCACAGCACTCTTCCCATAGGGCTACCTGGGCCTAGCTTGGGGGTGACCTATGTGTAATAAAAGAGGAATTTAAGGCTTGAGAAGTAGTTTTAAATGTCAAGTTAAGGTGGCAGTAAACTGTGCATGCAGGCCCTGCATTGGCAAGCTGGACACAGGTTTGAAAGGCTATGTCAGTGGTTGGCACCAGGAGTGCTGCAGGCCCACGAGTAGCATTTAATTTACAGGCAATGGGTATCTTGGATACCACTTTATAAGGAACTTACAAGTAAATCAAATATGACAAAAGAGTTTAATCCAATCATACCATGTTTAGAGGTAAGAGCACATACAGTTTAGCACTGATTTGCAGTAGCAAAGTGCCCAGAGTCCTAAAGCGAACAAAAAGTAGGCCAAAAAAATAAGCGGAGGTAGGCAAAACGTTTGGGGGATGAACCTACAAAAAGGGCCAGGTCCAACACCATATAAAATCATTCAAAATGACAAAGACTTTATTTTACATTACCTCTGGCAAACCTGCCAAATGCACTATGGTGAACACTACTGGAATCATACATATGGTGGCCACTAAGGTAACTTTCTCTGATATAGCCACTATTACTACACTAATATTATTGGTAGCTCCGGATCATTTTTATTGAACATAAGCAGATCATATTACAGAAAAGATTGGAGAGCCCAGCTGTAGCAGAAACCAAACTTATTTACAGGTTACTGAGCGATACTTTCCCATGAAAATAATGAATGCTTACTTAAATGCAAATCTCCTATCTGGGTGGGAAAAATATATGCTTCTCCTTTAGAATCTCAAACAAAATTGCAGCCTTGCTAATTGAAAACTACATTCTACTGATGGTCTTCTCCTAAATTTAACTATTCTAACATCCTAATATTTATATGTTCTACTTGTATTTCAATTACACACAAGTCCTAATATTGTTATGCTGAGTAATAGTTGAGCATATATATGTAGATGTATATTGTAGTGTATTGCGATTCAGAAATGATGGAACCCTTTTGGCTTCATATAACTCTGTAGAACTGTGATGTAAGTGTTAGAGAAGAATGCAATGTAGGCTGTTTTAGAATGCCTACACGCAGCAGAATAAAGACATGTAATACTAAGTGCCATGTGTGGCGTAGTCGTTGGTAGGTACCCAGCCTGGGAAGGATGCTACAACTGGCTACAAGTTAGGGGATAGGTAACCCAAAGATTGACAGTGTTCTCCCAGAGAGTTTGTCGTGGTCCAAGCAAACTGCTCATGCTCGCCACGTGTGTTGCAGTGGAAGTACGGAACGGACGCCTAATACATGTGGAGTTAAAGTGCAGCTCCAGCCACTGGGAAGAGGTTTAAAACAACAAAAGTATTGAAAAGAAATCTACATATCAGTGGCCAAGATTCTGGTGGACAACCCATACATGGAGGTACTGTGCTGCTACGCAGTATGCAGTCATACTTAATATGGAGCGTTAACAAAAGGCAATTACAACCAGGTTTTTAAAGAGCAGCTACTAATAATCCCAAATTGCAAGATAACGTTACAATTAGAAAGTGGTGAAGACAACGAGCGTGCAAAGAGGCTCCAAAGGATAAAACAGTTATTTACTCACCAGAACCTATGTAAAGTAAGCCGACATGCCCTCAATGCTAGGCAGCGCAACCTAGACCAGACACAGGGGTTGTGTTTGACAATGAGCGACAATCACCAAAGTCTCTGATATCTTCAGAATAGTGAAATTTAGCAGATGGCAGTAAAGAAAGTGACGTTTCTAGCTATCATTTAAGATGATCCCAAGGCAAGCCAGTGGCAAGGCCTCACAGATAAGTTGTTTTCACTAAGTCACTGTGATCCACCAGTGGTGTTTTGTTGCTCAAAGACATAGATACATTGCTGTTGGAAAAGAACTTGAATCATTACTCAAACATGATGTTATTGAGTGTTCCACTGGTCCAACGCTATGAGTTTCACATATTGTGGTAATACCCAAAAAGGTCAGTGAAGGAGCTGTACGCATAAGCGTTGCGATGCGTCAGGCAATTGTGTTATGTTTCATACAGGTACCCCAATATAGGCTCAGGTAGTAACCAGACCTTCTACTTATATTTCTCCAGCCATTACACTACATAACGGTACTTGATACTGACCTTTTACCTAGTTACGGTACTGCTTAAATGACGTGGGTTTTTCTCCGAAAACTAGCCTCATTCATTCTGCTTGAGGATACTTGGAATCTCAGAAGGACAACCATCTCTTGCATAATAACTATGTATAAGGGTCATTCCTTCCGTCATCCTAGTCTTATTTGACACAGCAAGGTAGATCCCCTGAGGGTACCACTTTGGGTATATAAATACCATATCTTTGCTGAGGCAGGCAGAGGAGAAAAAGGACTTCCATGCTGACACACTAACGTAAGACGCTGAGGTTCCTGCATGCAGGCACTCCAGCTCACAGTGGTCTGACCTTCCATGTGGGGTGTCCATCTCGAGACCAAGACGGGGTCCAACAGTCTCTCACTTCAGGTAATGGGGATGGCTTCAGCCTAGGGGGATTCTTGGCTCGACACCTACATACATGCTAGGTACATGTAGGTACATCAAGTTAGGGTTGCATCGTAGGAGTACCCATTTTATTGTCATGTATTTTTACACCTGCCAGTATTAATTGTTTTAGCACTGTGGTAGGAATCTACCATCCTTTTACTCTATTGGTGCTTACAATCATTTATATCTGTTTCTGTCTTATGGTTGTTTCAGCACACCTATTTTACATTAGAATGAAGCTGGTTCAATAAATGCTTATAGAAAAACATCCCCACAGTTTATTCTGTGTATCTCTCTGAGAAAAAGTGAGCACGAGTGACTGAGCAAAAGGTACTGTACTGTTTCACGATCCCTGATGGGACAGAGTTGGCATGTTCGATAGTTGCCAAGAACTATTCCCTTCTTGGTAAGAGAAGAGTTTACAGTGGCACTGTGAGCTAGCTGGTATACAAGCAAACATACCCGGTGGGGCTGTCTGGAATTAGCCAGGACACCAATCCCGCAGTATATTTTGTCTAAACATGCAGAGCAGATCCACTCACCACTCAACAGTAAATATGTATCATGTCTCATTAGGACACTTAATGTGCATTCAGTGGCATCATCACAAAATGAGCGCAAAATGGGGGCCTGGTGGGTCCACCCTGTTTAAAGTCTCAGAAGGACTCCCTTGCTGTACATGATTCCCTATAGAACAAGTGCAAAAATGGGGGGGAAAACTGTATTTTAAAAGAAGGAGCCCACTACTTTTGACAAATTACATTTTTTATACACTGCTGTCTGAGTGAAGTGCACATGCTCTGAATTCCATATCTTATAGACAAGTGAATCATGCCTCCAAAAACACATGTGAAACATGCATACATTGGTAGAAAACTGCAATGTCTCCTAAACTGCTGTCTGAGTAATGTGTACATGCTCTATAAATTATCTTACATCTGCAAGTCAATCAATCTTACAAGGACAAGTGTGGAACATACACACACCATTGTCCTAGTTATTCCAAAAACAAGGGCGGTATTTCTCAGTTACTGGAAACCCATCTACCGAATCCACAACAATCACATTGTGCATGCAGGTCTCAGTGTATTACGCATAAAACACCAGGCATCCAACAGCCTCCTACATCGCAACATGTATTATCTAAAACATATTGGAAACAATGCTGTGATCGAGCAGTAATAATTAAGTTGTGCACTCATGCTATCATAATGTGCCGCCGTAGCTGACTACCTGTTTCCAAGCAGTCATAGGAAGGGTCTCACCAAAACAATCACAGACGTCGTCAATTTATTTACAGGCTCCAATAAGCGAGCACACAACTGTGAAGGTGAAGACCAAAGCAATAATGAAAAAAACATCATATCCAACCTCCACATCGTTAATACAGTTATAATCACTGTTCCACGTATCCACTTACTAACAAAATAGGAGGCTCCTTCTACCCATGCTCTCCCACAAAAGCAGAGAGCGCTGTCTATCTTCCATCACAAGGACACTGCCGACATGGCTGTCTTGTCTATGGACACCTAACTAAGCCCCTGTAACGCTAACCAAACGCGCCATTTTGGGTGTGGATAATCTAAAGTGTTAGTAAGAGATCCTGCAACCATGGAGTGCACTCAAAACTTCATACGTGTGTTGCTGTTATAACCATAAGGAGTCCCTTCATGTGCATGATTCAAATTCCATTATTAACTATTGGCACATATCGGGTGATCAGAGGTAAGTATTTGTTGATGCTAGCTGGTCCCTTCAAAATCAGATTATCTGAATCCATTAAAAACATTTTAAAACTTGTAATTAAATTACCAAAAGGGTATAAATCAATAAATGTCCCTGTGTCATCAAGGTGGTAATTACTACTACACACACATTGTAAGGTGTATGGATAATGGTTTGATGTCTTAGTTATTAACAACCCTAATACAAAAAAGGAAGTAAATGGTAATTAATTGAAACATACATGGTGTTGAAGAATAATACATTAATAATCAGTGTCAATCATTGTAACCCATCAAGTTGTAGATGACCGTGTTAGGGTCTAAAATGTATCACAATTTGTAAGTAATGATGGAAGACCAACATATTAGTGAGTTCAATACTGTAAAACAAGAAACCACAATTGCTTCAGGTAAGTTGAGCAAGACATCTCATATCATTGATGTTGTTTAGGCCCGCATGGGTGCTGTTGAACAAGTCCATTTGCATTCTTTTCGGTCTTTGATGTTGCCACCACGACTATTCAGTGTGATCACTTCCACAACTTGCCAGTAAATGTCATTCTCAGAGTGTTTCATTTCCTCAAAGTGACAAACCAATGGTTGTGCCCCACCCACTTTATATCTGCTCCTGGTCCGATGCTGATTGCACCGTTGTTTGACCAGTTGTGTGGTGTGACCCATATATAATTTACTGCATAGACATCTGAAGCCATACTACCTTTTTAGTAATTCATTTAAAGAATGCATTGGTGGCAAATCGTCTGTTGCAACCTGCTATCATCTTTGTATTGGCAGTAAATTCACATACAGTGCATCCTCCACATCTGTGGAGTCCCAACTATGTGGGGAGGCCCCATAGTGTTCTAATGTCACTATTCCGAGGACCCTCCTTGTGCGATCTTACTAAATAATCCCAGATGATGTTATTATGCTTGGAAGCAAAAAGTGAATCTTCTATGATCGTGTCACTAATCAGTGGTAAATTCCTTAATATTATTTTCTGCCCTTCATTGCTAGTTAGGGAAAAAGTGCTAACCATAACTACTCTCTCCATGGATTTTTGCACCTAGGTATAAGTGTACATTCTCTGGTGCAAAACCAAGCACTTTTGCTAGACCTCAAGATAATCTTTCTCGGGTAGCCTTTCTCAAGTAATTTCATCTTCAATCCTTCTGCCTCTTGAAAAAAAATCTTCCTTCCGTTTACAGCTCTTACGTAAGCGTAAAGGAGACTGTCCCTGAGGGTCCATGGGTGATGGCTATTATAACAAAATAGTGAGTTCATGTTGGTAGGTTTCTTAAAAAGTGTGGTGTATAGGATCCCCTCTTCATGTCTGACCCACAAGTTGAGGTAGCTCAATTTTACATCTGTAGTCCGTGCTTTAAGCCATAGTAGGAAATCATTCAGTTCCTTTTATAAGCCATGCCAACTCAGAAATATATCATCTATGTACCTCTTCTATGCTCTGATGTTATTCTTAAATGGGTGGGTACAATGATATATAATGTTTTCCTTGAAGCTGCACACAAAGAGACTTGCTACATTTGGAGCAAAGCCTGCTCTCATGGTAAAATCTTTACTCTGGAAGCAGAACTCCTTTTAGAATACAAAATAGCTCTTGTTAAGAGCTATGTCCATCAGTGCGGTGATGAATCTACATATGTTGTTATTCAGTTCAGCCTGTATCATATATTCCAGTACAACCTCAGTGGCCTCTTCCCGAGGTATATTGGTGTAAAGGGATTCAACGTCCAGGGTCACCAATATATCTTGCTCACTGTCAAACGGTAAGCCCTCTATGTCATTGATAAATTTAATGCTATCTTTGACAAATGACTAAATTTTTGGTACCTCCTTCCTAATGGGCTTGTCAATATATCTGCATATGGGTTCTAGAAGTGAACCACATCCCGATACTATGGGATGACCAGGTGGCCCTGTACGGTCTTTGTGAATTTTAGGCAAAGTATATACAACTGGGGTGCGCGGATATGGTCAACAGTGATAGGCATGATTTTTTCACAAATGGTACCTTACTGTAGTGCATCTTGTCTCATATTTCTAATCTCCTCTTGTATCTTTTTTAGGGGGCCGGACCCTATTTTCTGATAATGTCTGATATCACCTAGTTTTCTGTAGATCTCCTCCTCTTAGCTTGAGGTATTCTGGATCACAATTGCACAGCCTTTGTCGGCAGGTTTGAGAGTTTTATCCAGATTTTGGGCTATTCTTTCATTCCTCTGGATGTTATAGGGAATTAATCTTAGTTCTTTCTCCAAAGCACAAACTTGTTTGAGTACTGTATTTTCAAATGCCAAAATCAGATGGTTGGGGGGTCAAATTGTTAAGAAAGGCGGAGGCCTGTATTGGCCGTGGGAAGCAAGTCAGATTTATGCTTAAAAATACTTCAGTCTGATTGTTCTGAAAAACCTATATAATTCTCTTTTCAGTATGAAAAAATCTGGTCTCTGTGTAATAACAAATCTCAGTCCTTTACTAAGGACATTGTTCTATTCATGGATGAGGACGTACTTAGAACACTGAAAATTATGGAGCTCTATGGGCTCATGTTTGGACACATGTGGTACTGCTAGCTACCAAATGTAATACTGGTTCCTCGTTTGTCCCCCATCTGGTAGCTTTTGTTGGTATCCCTCCACCCTCTGCCTCATCCCCTCCTGCCTCCCCTCTGCCTGACTCTCCCCCAGTCCTGTTCTAAAAACGACCTGTAGTGGGTGCTGGTCCTCGTGTTTGATCGCTTGTGCTGGGCCCTGCTACTTCCTCGTCAGAACTCACTGATGTGTCTGAAAGTGTGATTATTTGGGTGCCAAGTCAGTGGAGAAATCTGGACTCAGGTATGGGTACACAGTTCTATGTTAAACCTGTACTTATCCCTCTGTATTTTGTGAATATTTTTCCCAAGTTGTATTGAGTGGAACTCTTCTATCGTTTTCAGTAGGGAGACTAGTATTACCTTAGCATTCTCTAATTTTATCTCCTAGTTAACTGATCTGTCTTTTCAAAGTATTGACTTCCTCAAGTGCTGTGTCAATCTCCAACACCATCCAGTGGCAGGGGCAGTTGTTTCCTATGCAACTAAAGTTTATCTTAAATTTCTCATTGTGGGTAAAAATTACAGTATGTTCCTTACTTGTAGTCCTAGTTCAAATATGTCTGCTAATAAATATTCTGTTACTAATTTACCATGAAGTTAGGTCCATACTGCTTTCTTTTTTAGTCTTTCTAGTTCTTCTACATCTGCCCTATTCCCAAAGGATGAATACACAATAAGTATCCTAATGAGACATGATACATATTCACTCGTGAGTGGTTCTTGACATTAAGGCATACCACCCACGCCCTTTCTCGGATAGCTTGATCAAGTGATTGACTTATGACTTCTGGGTTTCTGTCTTCTCACAGGTCTTAAGCCAAACTACTTAGTCCTGGGAAGACCTTTTCAATCAGCTTGGGTCGAAATGTCGACATCTTATACCTTGACATCACTGATGACATCACTGATGACATCATCCAGTGACTGTGTGTTTCTCTAAAGTTTAAATATGTTTCATATATATGCCAAGGTGTATTGAAGAATGAGTGGGTGTATAAGTGTCTGGATGGAGGATTTAGTACGTGCGTGACTGACTGTATAAGTGAGTGATTAAATCTGTCTAACTGAATGCATGGGTTAGTGACTAAACTGTCTGAATGTGTGTATCAGTATGTCTGTTGTTGTGTAAGCTGCTGCATGTGTTGGTCAGTAGCTATATGAGTGTCTATATGGGTTATTGATTGGTTGCCTGAGTATTTGTACAGGAGACTGAGTGTGTGTGTGTGGGTGGGAGGTGTGTGACTGTGCATAGATGTGTGAGTGGTTGATTCATTAGGTGTATGGGTTCAAGAGTGCATGTGGAAACAGCTGTATGGGCGGGTGAGTATATGTATGGGTGTGTTGGTGAGAGATTGGATGTCTCAGTGGTACATGTCCAAGTAACTACATATGTAAACGGCAGTGTATGTGAGACTTGGAGTATATAAATGACTATACGTGAGAGTCAGTGACTCTGAGAGTGGCTGTATGGATGAGTGTGTACTTGTATCAGCGATTGTATAATACTGTAAGTATGTGTTAGTATATGTTTGAATAAGTGAGGTGGTGTGTGTATAACTGTATAGGTGCGGAAATGGGAGTGTGATTGATTCTTTGCATGACTGACCAGGTGTGGGAGTAACTCCATGGATAAGCGGCAGTGTGTGAGTATCTGTATAGGTGTATGAGTGCATATGATAGTGTTGTATTGATGAGAGACTGTATTTATAAGTGATTGTATGGGTGAATGAGTGGATGTGTGTGTAGACCTTGGAATCACTGAGTGCGTATGTAGTAACTGGTATTGGTGTGTTGATGGTTTCGAAAACGGTAGTCTGTATTTTACAGTGGGTGTATCAAAGATTATATTAGAGTGTGAGGAGGTGCATCCGATTTTCATGTGGATGATGTAATCAGTGATGTCATCAGTGATGTCATATGACATGTCATCAGTGATTTAATCAGTGATGTCACTGACCATGTCATGAATGATGTAATATGTGACATCATCAGCAGTGCATTGTGGGGGCGCGAGTTATAGTTAGCTGAACTAACTATAACGGGGGAATTTCTATGGTTTTGTACGAGTGAAATGTCCAACTAACTATAATGTCCCTGAGACCTATGGTTTTCTTCAGTGAATTTCTAAGGTTTTTTAAATGCTAATTTCTAACTATAACGTGCCTGAAACCTCTGTTTTTTTCAGTGAATTTCAATGTTTTTTTAAATGCTAATTTTTAACTATAACGTTATAGCTATAACTAACACTCACACTCCAAAGCACCAATAGAGGGGCAATTATAGCATCCGAATAAACAACCAGAAACTTTACTGGCCCAGATGGAAGGTGGTAGGTATACGGACCCTGGATCAGGTTCCACTGAACAGCAATTTAAAGTACTTCGCTCAGGTAAGGGAGAAAATCAGGCTATCCCACAGCAGGCCTGGCAGCACCTACAGCTACAACACTGCCTGAAGTGCTGTCTTAGTCCTCGCCCTTGATCACTGCAAACCTATCTATTGGTGTGGGCCCGTCATAAGGGAGCGATGTCGGAACTTTATGGTACCCTAACGAATCATCTATTCTCACAACCTCTCTTGCACAACCTCTGCGCCAAATGGCCGGCACGCTAGAAATTTACAGTCGACTGGATAGAAATTGTAGAGGCCCTAGAAAAGGGAGCTTGGGAACTGAAATTCGACTGAAATTCTGCCCATTTAAGATGCTACACAGGGGTATAGGACCCCTTTGAAACTGCAGAAAGCAGGCCTGCTGCCACATCCTAGGTGTTGGAGACATCCAGAAATGTGATACAACCTCCCCCACATTTTATGTGAATGTCCTTCTATTCAGCCCTTCTGGTGTTATGTCGGAGATACCCTGGGCTGGTCAATGCCTCTCCGCTATTCCCCTCATCCCTCCTGTCATCCTCCTACATGATATCAGAGACTTCCCAGATATTACTCGCCAACAATACCGCCTACTACACACGGCGCTTTCCACAGTTAAGCCCTGCATCCTTCAGCAACTGAGGTCACCTCCTCCCCTCTCACAAGAGGACTGGATGGTGGCGATGTCAAACCAGCTTCTCACAAACGTGTAATATGTGGCATACAAGGCCAGGAGGAGGTGTTTATGCAGACATAGGCTCCCTTCCTTTGGGAGACCACACGCTAAATGTCCTACCCAGCTCGAGCCGGACCACCAAATTGACTGTGACAACTGCCAGTCAACATAGCCCCTCCTACCCCTACCCCCTCTTCCTCCTCATACCATATGGATACCCCTGCCCATTCTCCCACATCCCCCTCCATTACATTCCTATACTTTCTTCCCGCTACCTCCCCCTACATGCACACCTCATACCTTCTACCTTATTTACCTTCCTGTTCCATCCCTCCCTCCCTCCCCACCCACTCCTCCCTCCCCCCTTCCTCCCACCCTCATCAATCCCTGTCACCCCACCCCGGAGGAGGTGACAGGACTCTGGGTTTAACTATGGAAAAATAATCACATGTTTTTCCTTAAATACTATATTCTCTTTATGCTGTTTTATATTCACTGCCTTATATACATACATTAATAATTTCTGTTTGAAACGGCATCTTCCCTCAAAAAAATATACGTACTCAATAGCAATTGTATAATTTCACTTTGCGTTTCACATTTTATTGCTGTTTATTCCTTATATCCCCTCTTGAGAAGGAAATGTGACATCGGCCCAGAATTATATGGGCTTTTTGTTCTAGACTTGCATTCACATGTTATTGTTATTTATTCTTTTGAAATCCCTCTTGTAAAGTAAATGTGATATCAGCCTGGAATAATATGGGCTTTTGTTTTGAATTAATTCTTCATGTTTTACTTACCAAGGCCTTTATCAAGGAATATGAAAAATATCGATGTTGATGAAATTACGCATGTTATAGACTCTAATAATTACATAGGCATGTATTCTACATTTTCCTTATTTTTAGTAGATGCATGCCCAGTTTACAGTTTTCCATACTTGAAAACCCTTGTTTTCTTAATCTTGCAACTGGCAAGTTCTCTTACTTCCCCCATTTGTAGGTTTAACACACGATTGTCTACACTTGAAAATCTTTGCCTTTTTACGTTCACAAATGGCACTGGTACTTGAAGTCTTGCTTCTATTTCCCTTACTGGACATGTAACCATGGTCAGGTGCCAAAACATTATTTCACTTCCGTATGTTACTCGCTAGCTTGGGGCATTTTCTCGGATACATGTCGGCGGTAAGCAGTTTACAGAACTTCTGCTACTTGGTTCTTCAATGTTTGGTTTACCACGGTAGCCTGTTTACTTGTTTCTCATACAGTAGTACCTGGTTACATTCACATCATTGGCTTATCATGGTCCAGATGTACTTTTGAACGCATGGTGACGTCAGGAGCTTATCGCTATTCTCCGCACCTCATGGCAAACGGTCAGATCTTTTTTTTTGCTCTGTCGCTCATTTTCACTGAACAATTTTTATAGACTTGTTGGTGCCACGGATCTTTCATTTTTTTCTTTTTTCTGTTGTTTGACTTACTCTAAGACTAATTGCCAGTCCCCATATCCCTTTCAATGCTCAGTGGATCTGCTCAATACAGAAGTCCATTTCAAAAGAAACAGAAGAAAAAAACAACACATGCGCTTAAGTCAGTTCACATTACATAGCTAGGTCACATATTCATTGACACAATCTCGACCTAGGTTACCAACAGGTTGCAGTCCTCTGCTTTGGTACACTTAATTACTTGCCTACAGAGAGTGGGGTCTCGCTAGCCTCCTCTTGGGCGATTTGATTATCTATAAGCTTTTCTAACAACTCAGACTATTCTGTAAGGTCATCTTATGCTTTATCACCCATTTGGATTCACCATAAGCAGATTTCTTCCATTAGGGCCTACTCTGACATATCCTCACATTAATTTGATGTTCGGGTTCCCTATGTAACAACCAGTGTATCGCTACATTGTGCTTTGCCAACAAAAGGTCCAGAGTTGCAACCCTGTGAGGCCTCTTCCCTTCTTTGGGTGTGAAAACAATGCTGAGTAGGCAATGTTGTATTGTTAGCTGTAAGGGTAACTTTTTTTCAGGTTTCTTTGTTTTTGCTCAACTAAATAAAGAAGTTACAAAATTGATAAAACCATATCAAACAATTCAAATTAGGTGTAAAAACAGAATATATCAGAAAAACATGTTTCAGAGCATTTTAAAACTGATTACTATTTTTACTCGCATTAAAAGAATCTTCATAGCAGTTGAATTCTCCAAGTAATTCCATTTCACTATGCCAAGGCTTGAACAGTTGCAGAAGTGCAAAATAGAACAAATCCCTCTTATCTGGGTTTTTCGCAAATAAGTTTTCTGTGGTTAATAAGATTTCCTTTCGCATGATTTACCAAACATCCATCAAATCCAATTACTGTATATTTTTCTTCTTTTCTATTTTCTGTAACTTTTCTTTTAAAGCTGTAATGTTGAAGTATTTCATTCAGACATAGATTTTCGAGATGTGGGCTCCTTTTGGGATAGTATGTATCCAACATATTAGTTTTAATAATATCAGTACTTTCTGGTTCATTCACTGCTAAGTATTCAATTTCTTGTAATGTTTTCAATACTCTATTTCGTGTGGTGGCAAGACCTAGAGTGACCCAAATGATTCCTCTTGATTTTGAATATAAACTCTCGGAGCTCAAGTAATCCAAACATTCATAGGATCCAATTTCTCTATGGGAGAGCATTTTCAAGCTGAAACTGTACAATTTCTTGCTAAGACTCTTTTCTTGTGAAATTTCTTCCCACATTTCTTTCATCTCTGTCTTTTCAGATGTGGTTATATATGATATAACATTGCGAGCAACAGCAATTGAATTATCTGCAACATATTGAATATCCATGCTTGCATTCGCATTTTCAAAATCACTGGATTGTAGTCATTAATATACTTTGAATCTTCTGTTCTTTTTAAGTTGTATGTATTCTTTGGATAGTTTCAAGATATTGTATGCCTTACTGCTGGCATTAAACTATTTACTCTTCCTTTAGAAATTATTGTACTTGGGAATCTAAAATGACATTTTGTATAAAGTTTCCCTTTAGACTTGTATTTTTGTAGACAGTATTTTCCACATCGATGACTTTGAAACCGTAAAACTTGTTGTCTCAAGCTTTTTTATCCTCCTTCTCTTGGAATGGCACAGGTAACATACTGTTTGATGAAAGACAAAACACTTTCATCAGTATCAGTTCCAAATTTTGGAGCATTGTTGATCCATAATAGCTTGTGTATATGAGGAGTACCTCTGGCTTGGTACTCATTTCTCCAAAAGAAATTTGTTACCTCTCCAAGAGGTGTAATATTTTTATTGCAGATACATAGCATCAAAACTTATGGTTAAAATACCTGCAGAAATTTACAGGATCCAAGGAACAGAGTTCTCCAGGTGTCTTCAATTTAATATTTTTTACATTTAAATTTGCTTCTCGCAAAAATTCAAGTAAATCGTCCCATGCATTTTCAGCAAAGCTAAGTGTTACAAACCACGTGGGAGTACCTAAGTTTCTTAACATACATTTAAGTTCTCCATGACAACGATACCAATACTGATTGGAACCACATTGACACACAATCAAATTAATTAACTGAGATTCTAAATGTTCATCTCTTTGTTGAACTTTGTCCATGGAGTCTTTTGCAGAAACATGTGGAAGATGAACAGCTGTTTTTAATATGTGGTTCACTGCATATGAAAGGGCAGACAAATCACTTCCAAACAGAAAATTAAATATTTATGGAATACACTGTCGAAATCTCAGATCTTCAGAGAACAATCTTGTTGAGCGGTATTCTGAAGCTGGAATCTGTACAGCTCGCTCATCAAATCGTCCACCTTATCCAGTGGGGAACAGCTGTGGAAAACAACAAGCTTCTAAACTTTTTTCCCATACACTCATGGGAGTTCCCTTTGCTTCCTTCATTTGAAATAATTCAATACTGTTTCCTATCACTTCTTTTGAGTATAGAGGATGTATAGTGTAATGTTCATAGATCTCTTCAGTTCTAGATTTGTCCACTTTTTTATATGGCCACTTAAAATTTCTGTTTCATCTTCTAAGCATATTTCCTGTTCATCAACATGTACATTCTTATAATAAATATTATTCTGTACCAGATATGATGTAGCCTTTTGAAGTTTGTTAACATCTACAAATTCTTGTCATATGTTCCGACTCTTTGTCGGTACACCATTAACTACAGGCTCATTTTCCTCCCTTTCTATACCAACAGCTTCAATATTTTTCTTAAAATCTAAAGATAAGCACACAACTCTTCCTTTCAGACCTCTTTGTAGGCTCCATACAAACTATAGCCTGAAATGGGTTGACAGATTGAAGAAGAATAGACTCATATGCATTCAAATCTGCCAGTTCCGATGGAATGGCTACCACCTCTAAGTTGTTATGTGCAGCTCTAGATGGCATTTTGTTCTCTTCTAATTTATTGTAAAAAACTTTACAAATATGTAGACCAGTAGCCAACTCAAACCGACCTTCTACCGACGAATAAGCACCAAATTGCATCCACTTATTATTGTTTTCCTTTTCACTTTTTAAATAAAAATCAACATTCCTAGTTTGACTTCTATAGTGAGTACGTCCACAACAAATACAAACATAGTTTTTTCAGATGAAACAGTCTTAAACTTTGTAATTTCTTCTGCACACGCATCAATACTAATATCTTTCACCTCTTCTTCAACACCTACACTTACCAAGCTCCCACTTTCTATACAATCCTCTTGTGAACCAAAGAAACAAAACTATATATCATCACACACTTTTCGTACATCTGATACTGAACCATGCAAAAGAGCTGTGTTAATTTCACTTGAAGATAATGCAGGACTTTTTACCTAATAGAGTCTCCTTACTAACTTCCACATTTCTCAGTGGTGTACTGCTAACATTCTTAAATGATGGATAGTTCTTTGACACACTTTTATTGAAAGACAAGCCAGAAAATGACCCCGCAAGTCAGTATATTTTCTTACTTTAAATTGATCTAGCCCCTGTAACATCTTAATCTTCTGTTTAAGACTTTTTTTGCATATCCTCGTAAAAAAGTCATAGTATGTCAATAGATTCCTGTTGAATACTGAAAATACTACTACAATCCCACTTATATACCAAAGCTTGTGTACACCTCCCTTGACCTTCATCAGCTATTACTTTTTCCACATTCCTAGGAACCATCTTTTCTTTTGGAATGGAACAACCATCTTTCAACTCATAGCATCGACCGCAAGTATCAACTGCATGAACTAATGTGTTCTGTTGAAAATAACTTTCTTAATTAAAGAAAGGCTCAGTACTAGAAGGATGCTTTAATTCACCATTGGAATTTTACAAAGTTACTTCTATTAACCAGTGTTTTTTTTTGCTTTTCTCCTTCATAAATAGCATTGTTTTATCCAATGTTTTCATTCTCTTCCATATTAATCAAAATAATTTTCTTTTTATTTCAAAAGCTTTTTCCACTACACTTTCAATCTGTTGCTTTTCCTTATAAGCTGCTGATCTTCTTTTATATTATTTACAATCTTTCAATAAATGTTGTAGTACTCTACTTCTATATTTTCTCTTCCTTATGTCTTTATATTCTTTCAGCCTTCTTTCAACATGGATTGTTTTCCCATTACATGATTTTCTATTTCATGTCTTTTTTTCCTTTCCGTCCGATTTGTTGTTGAACTTTTCTTTCTCTTTTCATCATTTTGAAAATACTTTACATTCTGTAAAAGTCTTTTAACAAACTCTTTAGTTGTCTTACTAGAAGTCTTTTTCTTCAGTGTAACATTTTGCACTCCATCTAATTTCTTCTTTTCCCTTTCCTTTAAATAGTACTGTTTTTTTTCTTGTATTCTCTTTTGATCTTTGTTTGACATACTCAATCTTTCCTTCCAATAAATGTAAATATCTGAAAAACAAAGACAAGTTTAAATAGTTTGTTAAATAATTTTATACTTTTAAAATAATTATATATAAATATTCATAGCAATAAATATTTTTGGTGCACCATCCTTTTGTAAAAAAGTTTGTATATCTGGTTTCCAGTAGAGCATAAGTACGGCTCGCTCTGGACGTGTTCTTGCACCTACTACGAATTTGTATACTGATTTTGGATTTGATGTGCTCAACATTGGTCAGCCGTACGGTTACTTTTGTTCATAATAAATACACAAACACTTTCAATTACATTACAAATGTCTCCATAACACGTAAATATTTAGAATAATATACTTTAGACATTAACAAACCCATTTAAACAGTAACATGGTTGAGATTGCTGTTTTAAATTTGGCTAGTCTCAAGAATCTAAGCATTTGGTGAAAACTGAAACTTCCACAGAAAAGGTAAGGTTTAAGATATATTGACAAAAGAATTTGTGATTACGCTACTTGCTAATACGTTTAGATGTCTACTTGTAATGAAAAAATGTAGTCTGTCAAATTTAAAACTCTGTGTGCTCTTGTAACTGAGGTATGGATCTACTTCTAGAGCTATTGCCTGATCTTTTATGCATCTAAACATAGTAGCTTGAAAACCTAGTCGGTTTAGCTACTGGTGGACAAATCTCTCAGTTTAGCTCTATCATTCAGTTGCACAGCCTCTGATGTCTTCTGTATATAGGTGTGATGGAGCCACTCAAATAGCCTGTTCAATAGTCAGGTGCCATGTTTTACGAACAGAGAGGAATATATACACTTTTGTTACACACATTTAGAGACCATACAGTGTGAAACACAGGTATCCAAAATGCACAGAGGGGTGTTTGTATGCCTTGATAAATATGGTGAGACATACAACAGTGATATAGTTGAATATCTGTGTCTCAGAGTGCATGCTGTCTAAATGTGTGTAAAAAAAAGTGTATGTATCAATTTCTGCTCATAAAATATGGCACCTGAGTATTAAACAAGCTATGTCAGATACTGTATAATTCCTTCATTCAGTAGAACTAAAGGATTTCTCTACCAGTTGCCACACCAACCAGGTTCAGATGCATAACACATTAAACAATAGATATAGAAGTAGACACATACGTCATTCACAAGACCATAAAGTCCCTTAAACTTCAAATACTGCTGTTTCCATTTCAAGTCAACACCTACATTTAGGCGACGTACTTCAAGTGTACCTCTACACTGACTCATAGCAAGTAGCCTAATCACTAATCCTTTTGCCAACATGTCTTAAACCTCACTTTTCTCTTGCAGCTTCAGATTTCAACCACTACTCAGAATCTTGGTCCTAGCCAAATTTTAAATAGCAACCCTTCCCATTTCACTGTTATAAGTCTCACCATGATTCTCAAATCATGCATGCATGTGTCTGTACCTTTTGCTAGTGGCATCATATATAAAAGAAACATACAAATAGAAGTATACCTGAGTTTTACATGTCTACTATCTTCATAGACATAACACGTGTGAGAATACATGATTAAGTAGAGACAAACCTCAGTCACAAGACCTTGAAGTCCCTCAAACTTGACAGACTACACTTCCCATTTCAAGGAGACACCTAAATGTGTGCGACGTACTTCAAGTGACTCTTTCCACACACTCATACGAACTAGCCTAATCACTAATCCCTCTGCCAACATGTCTTAAACCTCACTTTTGTGCTGCAGCTTCACTATTCTGCGACTACTGAGAGTGTGGGGCCTAGCCAAATATAAAGCAGCAACCCTTCACATGTCTCTGTTGTAACTGTCACCATATTCCTGAAAGCATGCATGCATGTGTCTGTACCTTTTGCTATTGCCACCATATATAAAAGAAACATACAAATAAACATATACCTGTGTTTTATACGTCTTGGATCTTCAAATGCATAACATGTATGAAAATACATGTACAAGTACACACATTAGTGGCATCATATATAAAAGAAACACACAAATAGACGTATGCCTGTGTTTTATATGTAAAGCATCTTCAAATGCACAACACGTATGAGAATGCATGTGCAAGTAGAGACAAACCTCAGTCACAAAATGCACTTCCCATTTCAGGTGGAAACCAAAAACAATGTGGTGTATTTCAAGTGTACCTTTCCACAGACTTGTACACAGTAGCCTAATCACTAATGCTTCAATCAACATGTCTTATTAAACTTCACTATTGTTCTGCAGCTTCAGCCTTCTATTATTACTCAGAGTGTTGGACCTAGCCAAATATAAAGCATCAACCCTTCGCATATCTGTGTTGTAAGTCTCACCATATTCCTAATAGCATGCATGCATGTGTCTGCACCTTTTCCTAGTTGCATCATATGTAAAACAAACCATACAAATAGACATATACCTGTGTTTTATATGTCTCGCATCTTCAGATGCATAACACATGTAAGAATACATGTGCAAGTAGAGAAATACTTCAGTCACAAGACGATGCAGACCTTAATACTTCACAGACTGCACTTCCCATTTCAAGCCGACACCGAAAATTATACAGTGTATTTCAAGTGTACCTTTCCACAGACTCATATAAAGTAGCCTAATCACTAATCCCTCTGCCAACATGTCTTAATCACATTTCTGCTGCAGCTTCACCATTCTACTAATACGGTGTTGGGCTTTGCCAAATACAAAGCATCAACCCTTAGCATGTCTCTGTTGTAAGTCTCACCATATTCCTGAAAGCATGTATGCATGTCTCTGTACCTTTTACTAGTGCCATCATAAATAAAATAAACATACAAATAGACGTATACCTGTGTTTTACATGTCTACATTTTCAAATGCATGAGATGTATGAGAATACATGTGCAAGTAGAGACATACGTCAGTCACAAGACTATGCAGACCTTAAAACTTCACAGACTGCACTTCCCATTTCAAGCAAACACCGAAAATGATGTGGTGTATTTCAAGTGTAGCTTCCCACAGACTCATACAAAGTAGCCTAATCACTAATCCCTCTACCAGCATGTCTTAAACCTCACTTTCGAGCTGCAGCTTCACCATCCTACTACTACTCAGGGTGTTGGGCCTAGCCAAAAAAGAAGCAGCAACTCATCACATGTCTCTGTTGTATGTCTCACCATATTCCTGAAAGCATGCATGTGTCTCTACCTTTTGCTAGTGCCGTCATATATAAAAGAAAGATACAAATAGACATACACCTGTCATTTATACATATAGCATCTTCAAACACATAAGACATATGAGAATATATGTGCAAGTAGAGTCACAAGACCATGCAGACCTTAAAGCATTACAGAATACTCTTCCCATTTCAAGCAGGCACCGAAAATGATGCAGCATATTTCAAGTGTAGCTTTCCACAGATTCATACAAAGTACCTAGTCACTAATTCCTCCACCAACATGCCTTAAACCTCACTTTTGTGCTTCAGCTTCACTATTCTGTGACTACTCAGGTTTTGGGCCTATCCAAACATACAGCAGTAACCCTTTGCATGTTTCTGTTGTATGTCTCGCCTTCTTCCTAGTACTATCATACATAAAAGAAACATACAAATACCTGTGTTTTATATGTCTAGCATCTTCAGATGCATAACACATATGAGATTACATATTGAAGTAGAGACATACTTCAGTCACAAGACAATTCAGACCTTAAAACTTCTCATTTCAATGCGACACCTAAAATTATGCGGCATATTTCAACTATACCTTTCCATAGACTAATGCAAACTACTATAGTCACTAATCCGTCAACTAATGTACACATATCAATATGCACAAACTACTTCAATCATCATTTCACTACAATAAAGCAGTCTACAATACACATCTGTAAATTTCATAACATATTTCAAACATCATAGTTCTCAAATAATTTCAAAAGTTTGAAAATAAAGCTTTTCAAATCTAAAAATATCACTACAAAGAGTAAAGCACTACTAGATAATACATAATACACCTCACAAATTTCTAACTCACTTTTCAAATAGTATTGCAGAATATGAAATATCAGAAACTCATAAAAGATTTGTTTTGTACAGAATAAATGTAATGCACCACTCTCAATAACGTAAACCAGGAATGGCAAACTTTCTCTCTCTTTCTGCACAGAAATAAATGTAAGTAACAAATCAAATTGCTTTCTACATCATTTCAAATTGTGAAACATGTTTCTATTGGTTAGACATATTAACCCTTTCTAACTGTATTCTAAAAGTGCCCAAACTGGTTCTGTAATTTTCTGGAGTCGCGACTCCACTGCGGTGCCGCAGTGTAGCGTTACGCTGGTGCCTCGAATTCATACCAGAGTTCAAAAACCTATTTCTAATTGACACTAGTTTTTTTAAACAACAGACTACTTCAACACATAATACTGACTTAGAAAAACTTAATTTAGTAACATATCACTTATATATGTTACCATTTCACATTTTAAATCCTCAATCTATAACAACAATCTACATTTTGATATGGATGTCATCTACAGAAGTGATGGAGTTCACTTCACAGATCAAGGGAACAGAGTCTTTCCCAACAACCTTAAGCTGTGCATCCGCACTTACATGTAGCTTCAACAAACTCATAATAAAACAAGGGCTCTTTTTAGAACCACCCTATAACTTAAGAGTGAATCTTATTTATTTTTTAACATACATATTATTTTTAAATATTTTCCGGGTTCGCGAACCCATCGCGTATCCACAAAACAAAAGCACAAATACATGTACTACAACACAACACACTTTTCAACTTTATTTTTTAATTTAATTTTTTATATTATTACTTACTCTATCAAATTTAATGTAATTATTAACTTAAATCTGACTCACTATATAAAAAAGTTCACAAATTCAACACTACTTTTTTGTGGAGAAGTGTGGCTCAATGATTAGAGCGGCAGACCCTGATGCAGAGGTCTAGCCTGGGACCAGGGTTCAATTCCCCGCCTCGGGGGGTCTTGGGCTCAAAAATTCCACGGACCTGATAATTCTCGCCTCTGTGCCATTCTAATCATGGAGTCCCACTCTGCAACTCTGGGCAATAGCTTGCTTAATCTCCACAACGGCCCACACAACGCTAAGGATGCCTGGCCTTCACCTTGGGGGTGCCCAGGAGTGGACGCCTCACAGGGAAAAGCCAGGATGGGTTCCACAGCGGTATTCGTACAAGCGCCGAGAGGCCTCCGGGTAGTCGTGCGCAATACAAGTATCCATACATACATACATATGAATTATATGCTAATAAATTATTTATTTAAAGGGATCTGCGAATCCACTGGGACCGTGCTGAGAGCCACAAGGGGGTCGCCTATCACTGCTAACATGCAGCTCCCTTTGCCCAAAAGCAATTCTGCTTCGCTTCATGGAAGCAAGAGTAGATTCCTGCTCTCGCTCCCATGAAGCAAAGCAGAGGTTTGCTGTGGCAGGGCGGGAGCAATGCTCCTGCTCTGCCATAGCAAACTACAATGTCCCAGTGTTTAAAGCCATGGGGAGTTGGTGGGAGTTTGTGGTCCCCGGGGTCAGGGGTCCACAACAGACCCCTATGTTTGCATAGTCAATGCCCTGGGGAGGTGGCGGTCCCCGGGTCAGTATGGGGGGCAGGAACCCCCACACCTTTTTAATTTTAAAAGCAATAGGGACGTGGTGGTCCCAGGGCTGTGGGGGGCACGATGCCACCCCACATTTAAATACGGAAGCCCCAAGGAGGTGGTGGTCCCCGGTGCAGCATGGGGGGGGCAGGAGACCCCATGCATTTTCATTTAAAACAAAGCCCCAGGGAGGTTGCGGTCCCTGGGACTACGGGGGGCCGCGTGCCCACGCATAATAATTATAAACAAAGCCCCAGGAGGTGGTGGTCCCTGGGGCTGCACGGCCCCCTGCAGGCCCCGTGCCATATTATAACTTTGCCGCCGGGACTTGGCCCACCCAGGGGCTTAATTAAACGAAGCGGGGGATACCGCCCTTTCTTTTTTAAAATTATTTTGGTGGGATTTGCGCCCCGTACGCAAATTCTGCAAAACGTTTACAAACAAATGCTTCTTTTGGCCCTCGGGGTCCCTGTGGGACAACCTGAGCAGGCCTAGGGGTGTAAGGGTGTTCCTACCCTGCCCCCTTTTCTTATTTTTTATCATTTTTTTCACCTTTTTTCTTGTGACTCGGTTCAACCGAGTCACAAGATGGCTGCAAAAACATCCTAGTTTGAAATGTTGGCAGCCAATCAGAGTCAAGCTTGTGCCCGGGAGGGTTCGCAGATCCACCGCGGTCATACTAATATTTCTATATGTATGATTTTGTCAGGAACTACTGAACGGATTTACACCATTTAAAAAAATGGTCGCTTTCTAAACCAAGACCTACCTTTTTGCCAAATTTGGTGCAATTCAGTTCTGATTGTAGCCTTGTCTAAAGTTTCCTATGGAAATTAACATGGAGAAAACTTGGTTTGGGACCCCCTTTTTTCTCAGCCCCCGCTTGATGAATCACCCCGAAACTTTCAAGACAGGAGCTGACCTGAGAGGGTCATTAGTTTTGTAAATTTTGTGAAGATTCGTTAAACGGCGCTAAAGATATTAGCAAAAGAAAGAACGCTTTTGAATAGAAACAAGGTCCTAACTATAACTACCTACTGGCAACCACCAGTAGGTCATATATATATATATATATATATATATATATATATATATATATATATATATCCTCTGGTGACTGGGCACCGTGGATGCCGATGCAAAAGCGGTGAGGTCGGTTTTGGCATGTCTGATTTGTGTGCATCGGTCTCCTCCGACCTTGTTACGTGCCCATTACACAGATCCATATCGCGCTGCTGAAGGATAATGACATTGAGACATTTCCCGTAATCTCAATCATGTAAAAGACAAACGGATTTTAGTTTAAGGTTCTAGCACACATATGGAGCATTGACAATTCGTATTCTGGCAATGGTCATGTACTTACAGCTTTTTGAACTCTGCACTACCGTCCAAATGGATTGTGGGCCTTGTAGTCTGGTTGGGAGAAATAACAATCATCCGGTGGCTGACATTAGCGTCGGACACAAACACACCTTGTGTAAATAAAGCCCCGCAGTGCTGCCACTAATCTCATGAATTAGAATGTGTTTCTCAGTGCACTCAAACATGCATTTGCAAGTGACAATTCAAATTATGTTCGATATTGTTACCAGAACAGTTTATCTAGCACACATATGGAGCATTTCGAATTCTGGCACTGGTCATGTATTCACAGCTTTTGAACTCTGCACTGCCGTCGAAATGGATTGTGGGCCTTGTAGTCTGGTTGGGAGACATAACGACCACCCGGCGGCTGACATTAGCGTCAGACAGAAACACACTTTGTGTAAATAAAGCCCCGCAGTGTTGCCACTAATCTCATGAATTTGAAGATGTTTCTCAGTGCACTTAAACACGCATTTTCAAATGACAATCTAAATCATGTTTGATACTGTTACCAACATGTTTTTTTCATTTGAAATTTGAGATGTCTTAACACAGAATTGTTAATAATTTATGCAGCATGACCTCATTCGATTCAAGCGTATTTTAATTCATTTTTTGATCTAATGCAAAAAGAAAGGGCATGTTATGTTTTTACAGAGAGTTGGCGCTACTATGTTAAATACCCAAATACCCTGGCTAGTTATTATGACAAGCTTCCATCAAGAGCAGGAGAGATATCATTATATCTTCTCAGGGCATATATCAGCAGGCGCACTATGTTTAAATGCTTGTTTTAACTATGTGGAATAATGCACTATGCTTTTATTCATGTGTATAATTTTGTTGCATTCAGCATTTTAGTTATTAGGCAATTAGAATGTTTTGCCAGTGACATATCTTGTTTACATGTAACAGTCAATATAGCAGTTATAAGCATTTGATTATAACTACATAGTCTGTCTTCTGTGCCTATCCATTTTCAAATGGGGGGGAAGGGGTATTTAACTAGGATTGTTGATGTCGCCAATTAGATTGATAAAGGCTGCTGCGCAGCCGAAACGCGTATCTCATGTAATGCGGGGTCGAGGGAGACCTGAAATACAATAAATTAGCCTTATTTCTGCCTACCTCGAGTGCATGCCTCTTCTTCATTGGAGTTGGATGTTTCTTTTGATTAATTTCAGCGTTTTCGGTCAGCGCTGTACATGTACCACCAGTCATCTTGTGGCTCACCATCAGCCGAAACTTTTGGAGGATCAGCATGGGAGTGCTAGGCGTGGAGCCCCCAGAGAGTGCGGCGGAAAGAGGAACAAGGATGGCAGCTTCAGGGCTTCCGGATGGAGCAGCGGGGCAGTCACATTGACTGCCAGCACTTGGTTCTACGTTTCTGAAGCAAGAAATGCCTTGCCCAGGATACTGTCGTCCTCTGGTGACTGGGCACCGTGGATGCCGATGCAAAAGCGGTGAGGTCGGTTTTGGCATGTCTGATTTGTGTGCATGGGTCTCCTCCGACCTTGTTACGTGCCCATTACACAGATTCATATCGCGCTGCTGAAGGATAATGACATTGAGACATTTCCCGTAATCTCAATCATGTAAAAGACAAACGGATTTTAGTTTAAGGTTCTAGCACACATATGGAGCATTGACAATTCGTATTCTGGCAATGGTCATGTACTTACAGCTTTTTGAACTCTGCACTACCGTCCAAATGGATTGTGGGCCTTGTAGTCTGGTTGGGAGAAATAACAATCACGCGGTGGCTGACATTAGCGTCGGACACAAACACACCTTGTGTAAATAAAGCCCCGCAGTGCTGCCACTAATCTCATGAATTAGAATGTGTTTCTCAGTGCACTCAAACATGCATTTTCAAGTGACAATTCAAATTATGTTCGATATTGTTACCAGAACAGTTTATCTAGCACACATATGGAGCATTTCGAATTCTGGCACTGGTCATGTATTTACAGCTTTTGAACTCTGCACTGCCATCGAAATGGATTGTGGGCCTTGTAGGCTGGTTGGGAGAAATAACGACCACCCGGCGGCTGACATTAGCGTCAGACAGAAACACACTTTGTGTAAATAAAGCCCCGCAGTGTTGCCACTAATCTCATGAATTTGAAGATGTTTCTCAGTGCACTTAAACACGCATTTTCAAATGACAATCTAAATCATGTTTGATACTGTTACCAAAATGTTTTTTTCATTTGAAATTTGAGATGTCTTAACACAGAATTGTTAATAATTTATGCAGCATGACCTCATTCGATTCAAGCGTATTTTAATTCATTTTTTGATCTAATGCAAAAAGAAAGGGCATGTTATGTTTTTACAGAGAGTTGGCGCTACTATGTTAAATACCCAAATACCCTGGCTAGTTATTATGACAAGCTTCCATCAAGAGCAGGAGAGATATCATTATATCTTCTCAGGGCATATATCAGCAGGCGCACTATGTTTAAATGCTTGTTTTAACTATGTGGAATAATGCACTATGCTTTTATTCATGTGTATAATTTTGTTGCATTCAGCATTTTAGTTATTAGGCAATTAGAATGTTTTGCCAGTGCCATATCTTGTTTACATGTAACAGTCAATATAGCAGTTATCAGCATTTGATTATAACTACATAGCCTGTCTTCTGTGCCTATCCATTTTCAAATGGGGGGGAAGGGGTATTTAACTAGGATTGTTGATGTCGCCAATTAGATTGATAAAGGCTGCTGCGCAGCCGAAACGCGTATCTCATGTAATGCGGGGTCGAGGGAGACCTGAAATACAATAAATTAGCCTTATTTCTGCCTACCTCGAGTGCATGCCTCTTCTTCATTGGAGTTTGATGTTTCTTTTGATATATATATATATATGCATGTATATATATATGACCTACTGGCGGTCGCCAGTAGGTAGTTATAGTTAGGACCAAGTTTCCTTAGGAAGAGCATTTTTTGTTTTGCTTATAACTTTGGCGTAGTTTGATGAACCTTCCTGAAATTTTCCAAACTAATTCTTTTTTCAAGTCAGCTCCTATGTGGGAAGTTTGGGGGTGATTCGTCAAGGGGGGCCATGAAAAAGGAGGATCCCAAAACGTGTTTTCTCCATGCAATTTCCATAGGAAACATTAGACAAGGCTACAGGTAGAACGGATGAACGGAATTGCCCCAAATTTGGCAGGGAGAAGGGTCTTGGTCTAGAAAGCACGCTTTTGCTTATTTGGTGTAAATCCGTTCAGTAGTTTTGGAGAAATATCGAAATTTACAGATATCGATATTTGGGAATCTGATTGGCTGAGGCTTTACGAGCTTGCTGCTTATTGGCTGTGAGCGGTGCGAGCGGTTGCAACTAGGAAGTGTTGGCCGCCACTTTGTGATTCAGTTGAAATGAGTAAGGGGGAAAAAGGGAAAAAAGTTGGAAAGGTTCTAGCACACATATGGAGCATTGACAATTCGTATTCTGGCAATGGTCATGTACTTACAGCTTTTTGAACTCTGCACTACCGTCCAAATGGATTGTGGGCCTTGTAGTCAGGTTGGGAGAAATAACAATCACCCGGTGGCTGACATTAGCGTCGGACACAAACACACCTTGTGTAAATAAAGCCCCGCAGTGCTGCCACTAATCTCATGAATTAGAATGTGTTTCTCAGTGCACTCAAACATGCATTTGCAAGTGACAATTCAAATTATGTTCGATATTGTTACCAGAACAGTTTATCTAGCACACATATGGTGCATTTCGAATTCTGGCACTGGTCATGTATTTACAGCTTTTGAACTCTGCACTGCCAACGAAATGGATTGTGGGCCTTGTAGGCTGGTTGGGAGAAATAACGACCACCCGGCGGCTGACATTAGCGTCAGACAGAAACACACTTTGTGTAAATAAAGCCCCGCAGTGTTGCCACTAATCTCATGAATTTGAAGATGTTTCTCAGTGCACTTAAACACGCATTTTCAAATGACAATCTAAATCATGTTTGATACTGTTACCAAAATGTTTTTTTCATTTGAAATTTGAGATGTCTTAACACAGAATTGTTAATAATTTATGCAGCATGACCTCATTCGATTCAAGCGTATTTTAATTCATTTTTTGATCTAATGCAAAAAGAAAGGGCATGTTATGTTTTTACAGAGAGTTGGCGCTACTATGTTAAATACCCAAATACCCTGGCTAGTTATTATGACAAGCTTCCATCAAGAGCAGGAGAGATATCATTATATCTTCTCAGGGCATATATCAGCAGGCGCACTATGTTTAAATGCTTGTTTTAACTATGTGGAATAATGCACTATGCTTTTATTCATGTGTATAATTTTGTTGCATTCAGCATTTTAGTTATTAGGCAATTAGAATGTTTTGCCAGTGCCATATCTTGTTTACATGTAACAGTCAATATAGCAGTTATCAGCATTTGATTATAACTACATAGTCTGTCTTCTGTGCCTATCCATTTTCAAATGGGGGGGAAGGGGTATTTAACTAGGATTGTTGATGTCGCCAATTAGATTGATAAAGGCTGCTGCGCAGCCGAAACGCGTATCTCATGTAATGCGGGGTCGAGGGAGACCTGAAATACAATAAATTAGCCTTATTTCTGCCTACCTCGAGTGCATGCCTCTTCTTCATTGGAGTTTGATGTTTCTTTTGATATATATATATACATATGCATGTATATATATATGACCTACTGGCGGTCGCCAGTAGGTAGTTATAGTTAGGACCAAGTTTCCTTAGGAAGAGCATTTTTTGTTTTGCTTATAACTTTGGCGTAGTTTGATGAACCTTCCTGAAATTTTCCAAACTAATTCTTTTTTCAAGTCAGCTCCTATGTGGGAAGTTTGGGGGTGATTCGTCAAGGGGGGCCATGAAAAAGGAGGATCCCAAAACGTGTTTTCTCCATGCAATTTCCATAGGAAACATTAGACAAGGCTACAGGTAGAACGGATGAACGGAATTGCCCCAAATTTGGCAGGGAGAAGGGTCTTGGTCTAGAAAGCACGCTTTTGCTTATTTGGTGTAAATCCGTTCAGTAGTTTTGGAGAAATATCGAAATTTACAGATATCGATATTTGGGAATCTGATTGGCTGAGGCTTTACGAGCTTGCTGCTTATTGGCTGTGAGCGGTGCGAGCGGTTGCAACTAGGAAGTGTTGGCCGCCACTTTGTGATTCAGTTGAAATGAGTAAGGGGGAAAAAGGGAAAAAAGTTGGAAAGGGGAGGAGCACTGTAACAACTGTGGGGTGTTTAGGGTGTGCTATACAGGGAGTGTGAAGCAAAGTATTTAGTCCTACCTGTGTGAAAGTGCTGTTTTGCCGAGAGTGAGAGGGTGCTGAGGCGGGTGCCGGTACACTCGGGGATGAAAGCGTGTGCCTAAACCGTGAGCTGAGAGCTGTAAACTGATGTGCTGAAGTATTTATCCCTACCGGTGTGAAAGTGCTGTTTTGCGCAGAGTGAGATGTTGCTGAGGTGAGGTGCCGGTACACTCGGAGATGAAAGCGTGTGCCTAAACCGTGAGCTGAGTGGTGTAAACTGATGTGGTCTGGGCGCTGTAGCATACTGGGTGCTGTAGGATAGCTGTGCAGGTGGTGTTGGTATGTGTTTAGAGTATAGCGGGAGTGTGAAGCAAACTACTCACTGGTACTGGTCTGAAGACTCAGGGATGAAACTGTGAGCGTAAGCCGTGAGCTGATTGCTGTATAGTGATGTGTTTGTGCGCTGTAGGATACTGGCCACTTAAGCATATCTGTGTAAGAAGTGTTAGTATGCATTTATATTATACAGGGAGTGGGAAGCGAACTACTCACCTCTACTTTCTGAAGACTCGAATGCAGTGTTTTAGGAAGCAAGAATAAAGAAATAATCGTGAAGAATATAATGCAGAATGTTGCAATGCCACAGAAGAGCAATGGTGAAATCAGGTGTGTCTCAGAAAGTGGGTGTGTGTAATAGGAAGGAGGAATAAAGAAATAATCGTGAAGAATATAATGCAGAATGTTGCAATGCCACAGAAGAGAAATGGTGAAATCAGGTGTGTCTAAGACAGTGGCTGTGTGTAATAAAGCGATGGAGTCTGAAAGTTATATAAAGAGTGTCTTTATTTAAGTGCCATAAATGGATCCACTGGTGCAAGAGGTAAGGCATTCCGTTGAGGCAAATTCCAACCGCTTCTGCTGTATTCAAACGTAAGCTCCTGCATCAGTGTATTCCACATTACATGTTACAGTTCCATGTGACATAAACAATACCTATTACACTTGAATGACTCGAAATTCTATAATGAAAATAAAGGAAGGATACGATTAGCACATGTATCCTTTAAGAAAAGAAACAAAAAAAAATTGCAAAGTATAATCAACAAATTTCTTCGGTACCCTGGTGCTCCTTTGTTGTAACAAAAAATTATCAACAGTAGAACAGTCAGCAATCTCCTGTATGGTAGATTCAATCTGGTGCGTGTCAGAATTGGTAATAGTTGTAGTTACATCGGAACTTTGAGGAGGAACACAAAATTGTGCTTCTGAGAAGCACATTAGGTACCCTTCTCGTCAAACCATACATTATTGTGTTCAGCTCTTTCAAAAAACACATATTGTGAAAAGAGCTAAGGCACCGAGCTGAGGCAAACTCCAACCGATTCTGTTATATTCAAATCTGAAGCTGCTGCATTAGTGAATTCCACATTACATGTAACAGTTCCATGTGACATAAACAATAGCCATTAGACATGAATGACTCAATTCTATAATGCAAATAAAGGTAGGATACGATTAGCACACTGTGCTAGCCAGTTCCTGAACAATGTTGTGTTTTTTTATGTTGATCGCCAGCTCGTGAGTAGAGGCTGAGGATGACTACATTTGTGTGAAAGGGCTTTGTGGATAACAGGCAGGCAGAGAGACTTGTGCACAAAGAATAGAGATAGTTTCAAAATGGATGTCGGGTTTAGGCTAATTTAGGAAGTAAATAGCATATTTGGATAGGCCATACATCACCCATCCCTGGTTAGACTGGAGACGTAAGGGGCAATAATGAAAACAGAGTTCAAATTCCTGAGCATACTTAGAAAGTTATTATATGAAAATAATTCAATTGAAGTGTATTAAAAAAATTGAAAGGAAGAAGTCAAAAAAGTTGGTAAAAATAAATCCAAGAAGAACATGAATTTCTTACAAGTCTTGGAGATTGCAGTCCGGAAGTTCTTCAGCGGCTTGAGATGAGCAATGTTCCAAGAGGTCATTGTTGCATCGTGTGAGAAAAGGGAAGTGATTCAATTCATATCTTCGAAGGGACAGTAATGTTCCTCGAATGTTGGAGCAGCAATTTGAATTGGCAGGCAATCTGCGATGTTGTCAAAGGTCGTACGTTGCAGTAGATCTTTCGCGGCTGCGCAGAAATCCCATTCCGCCATGATACCTTTTTGCGTTGCATCTGCCATTGCTCTACTGCCTGAACAATCAAGTTCACGGTTTGCAAGATACTCCATTACCTGCTGGATATCGGGAGCGATTGTGGGATGTTGGCAAGGCATACATCCATTCGCCAGTCGAATGGGCAAGTTTTGCAATAGAAAGATGGTTGAAAGCACATTGGATATGTGTAAATAAATGTCATGTTGTAGCTGGCTCCGATAATAGATAGAGGCAGGCAGCTGAAAAGTAGTTAAATTTTTTCACGGTATTGATGCAGCTTCGCGTAGAGGCGTATTCTGTCGGAGATGCTTGTTACCACAGGGAGCGCAGTCATTTTTTACAAGCAAAAATAGTAGTAGGATGGCCGCAAAGAGAGCGAGAATTTTGGGCACTGTTCCTGTTATTCCAGAGATGATCGAATGAATGAAGTGTGGTATTATACTAAAAACAGTTTGAAAGTCTGTGAGAGGGCCGGAGGACACCGTATTAAAAAAGTGTGGCAGACCTTGAATGTGAGATGTGTTGAAAATTGGGTAACAATTTACAAAGTGTAATGAGAGGTTCGAATTTAAAAGGGACTGTATTTTACTGGAAGTGCGTGCTATCTGCAGGCGATAAATGTCTTTTGCAGAAGTGAGGGACACTTCTGTTCTGAAGAAAAGCGCTTTAGTTTGGTTAGTTTAATGAAATCTGTTTGCAAAGTAGGGATTCAAGGCCAAGTGGAAGTTTGGGAGTTAGTTTGTGTGGGTGAGAATAGACATTGCTACAGGAAGTTACTCGGTTTGAAACAGTAAGGAAATGCGGTATGCCACCTCACATTCCGTAGGAGTGCATGTTATTGAGAAGCAGATAACTGCCGTTAGAAAGCTGTGTGAATGTTGGTGAGATTGTGGTAGTTGGCGTGCTTTCAAGAAAGCAGGCAAGATTGGGGGCTGTAAGCTTAGAAGTGTCTTGCAGTTGGAAATTCTTGCATAGTAATGAATGACTGCCATTGTGGTCACAGTTTGCACCTGTGAGAAAAACCTCTGTATGCCCTTTAAGACAGCGATATGTAAATGAGAGAAACCATTGCTTGTGAATAAACGCGCCACCTTATATAATCGCATACAACATGACAAACAACATGTACACCTATCAGACACAACAACACTACGTACTGTGGGAACCGTGGCTAGCCATGTACACAAAGCAAACATGGCATAGCACCTCTGTTACACAATGCAGAATGCGGGGAGAGATGGGAGGAAAGTATGTGCGAAGGTGGCAAGTGATTATCGAATATAAAAGTATACAATGGAAAGTGTTGAGGGGATGTTGCGAACAGACTTGAGTATGCAGAGCACACACATGTACATGTGAACATACACTGATGGTCTATTGAGTGAAGTAGATAGTGGACGGAACCATAATAGTACAGTCAGTAGGGCAGATTTCGAAAACATAGCGCGTACGTGCCCTTCCCCCCCAAATCTTTAGCGTAGTAGGCTGGCTCGGCATACGCAAGGCTAGCATAGGGGTATGAATAAAAGGCACGTTTCTCTGGGTGTGGTTCTCTTCCGGAATGGCGAACGTGTCTGCCAGATCTGCGCAGCTTACACCGCCACGAGGTTGACCTTGTGAGGGAAGGTGGCTGCGTGAATGAGCCTGCTGGTACTCAGAAACTGTTGTGGCCACTGTGATGCACATATGCTCCACAGTTCACCTTTCACTACCTCATTATGTGAAAGAGGACCCACCACGTGCCGGTGGAAGCTCCTGGGGCGAGGTCTGTGAGGTCGGAAGGTTCCTCAGATCAAGGCTGGCTATCCTGAAACAGGCACACAGCGTTCAGTTTAAGGCCCAGCAGCGTGGAGTGCTATGTATACTACTAGTCCACCTGCGTTATTAGTGTGAGGCCAAGCAGAAGAGGGGCAGCGCGCGGCAGCAAGCTCTTTTTTGTTTACACAATATCAAAGCTCTAATTACATGAATGGATACATGATTGCTTCTTTCAGTGACGTGACAGCAATAGTTCCAACAAGATGGCCGCCAGGATGGAGCTCTGTGCCAGAGCTCCCGGACACTAGGATCACCTACTAGGTGCAAATCCCTGCCTGTCCATCCCTCCGCGAGGAGCGTGGCCCCACCGTAACATGCAATGGAAATAAGGGGAATATAACACAAAAATCGCGCTGTCGCCATCTGCAGGAACCACGGAGAAACTGGATGAGGGAAGAACGATCCGTAACCCTCGACCCCAACCCCTCTGATGCGCTACTGATGGGTCAAATTCAAGGTTGGAACTAACGGCCCCAGAGACACTCTGGCACTCACCACCCTCCGGATCCATTATGGGCCCAGTTGCAGGACTGAATTTGCTGAACCAAGGAAGCGATGCGGAGTCACCAAGCAGACAGCGATCCCCGCAGCCTGAAAATGCCTGTTTCCAAGAAGGCCGCGCCAACAAGAAAAACGGCAACGAGAATCGCTCTGGGGAGGATCGTCCCAGTAAGTACTTCGGCAAACGAATCAATACCCCCATGGGTCAGCCTATGACCCAGTCCAAGTGTGGCGCGACCCCCCCCCTACCAATAAAGACCTTGATCTGGCTAAGTTCCATTCTTCTCACCTGTGCCTGACTCCAGGATGGCCGCCATGGCCTCAAAATTGGCACCCTAAAAAACGCTCAGTCTCGATCCCAACTACGCCGATGTGCCCCCTTCCTTTGCACACTCGTGAAAATAACGTAAATTGAGTCTGATGCAGCGCGAAAACCCTGCATGCCAGGACCGACCTCTCTAGGTGCTGTTCCTCTCTGGTGCCAACCACAAGATGGCCGCCCAGGGCTGCGAATTCCCAAGCTGACAACGAATAGCCCCACCGACAACAGTACACACAAAGAAGATGTTACTACTCGTTCAAAGGAGCAGGTGTCTCGTCAATGCTGGCAAATCTCACGAGTACCGAGGTTGGCTGGACTACAGGAGTGAGCCCCTACAAGTAATGCTGGGCCCCCGCAGTATAGCACCTCCACCAATGTGCTGAAAATCGCCAACTGCACTGAGCGCTAATTGTGGTGTCGACATTGCCCTGTGCTGCACAAACTACTGGTTGTCTTCCCTGCCCGCGAGCTTGATTGCTTTGTCCCGTGCCTGCGCGCTGCCGGCCTCCTCGGCCCATCGCACCTTCCCGACTCGGGGCTTCCTGTATGGCCACATTATTAGCAGGTCTGGCCGGCTGCTTGGGATGCGGAAACTCCTGCTGACACTTGTGAACTTTTGCGCCCTAACTAGCCCCCGCTGCACGATGCTGGGTGCGGGGCAAGGGGTGCGGCCTGCGGTGCCAGTCCTGCCCTGCCCTGCGCTGCTCGTCTCTACGTCCTTTCTTCCTCCGACCCCTTTACCCTATCCCCTTACCCTTCCTTGCTCCATTAACCTTGTCCCCTATGTTCTTTAAATGCTTTTCGTGATACTTATATAACTTGTCACTGCTGTAAAATTCTAACATTAGTGTTCCTCATGTAAAACGCTCGCTCCTATCCCCTCTCCCCCGAATCTCTCCCCTTACCTGCTACACCACCTAGCCCCCTGTCCTTTGTGTCCTTTGACTAAGCACTCCTTCTCCCCTTGTTGGGGAAAGATCCAATATTTATACTCTGGAGTCTCAGTGAACCCGCTGAGAGAGCCCACAGCGCCAAGGGAGCAACTCACAACTGAGGTATGGTATGGACCCCTTGCCAAAGCACTCCCTCTCCCCTTTTTGGGGAATGGATCCAGTATGTAGGCCTTAGCGTCTCAGAGACCCCTCTGAGAGAGTCCACTGCATAAAGGGAGCCTCTCGCAACAGAGATGGGGAAATGATTCCACTTCCCCTTTGATCGCAGCTTACTAGACTTTGGACGCAGCTTTGACTCGTCTTCCGGTTTATGTCCCCATCGCCCTCCCCCCCCCTCTTTCCACGCTGTGTCTCTCCCCCTGCCCTCCTCTTTCCCTACTTCATTCTCTGTCTACTTCCCCTGCTCCTTACCCCCTCCCCTGAATCTCTCCCCTTGCCCGCTTTTTCCCTTACGTATATGTGCTTATTGTTTATCTCGACCTTACAAGTAACTATGTTGCCATGCTATAAAAACTGTGTAACCTTTGTAACGATGTAACCTGCAACTATGATCTTATACTCATGTAAAGCGCTCTGATACCTCCGGGTCTAGCCAGTGCTATATAAAACCTTTAAAATAAAATAAAAAAATAAATAAATACTAACACAGTAGTCGAACAGGTACCAACAGTGGAACGGTGTCTTGATCCCACAATGGACGATGTTAGGACTGCATCTGTGAGTGGAGATGAAGGTACTCCGTTGGAGAAGGTGCAAACAATTCTAGGTCATAATAGTGAAATGGTGTATTGATTCCAGAATGGACGATGTCCGATATTACTTGCTGGTGGGTTTTCACAGAACTCCTTCTGTTCACATGCATCAGACTCTGTGCTTCCATAGCTAATTGCTGCACATGATTATTTGGCTTGGCTGACTGTAGTGGCCGGAATACACCGCGGAACAGCAGGTCCGATCAGTGAAACGGGGTCTTGATCCCACAATGGACGATGTAAGAACTGTATCTGAGAGTGGAGATAAAGGTACTCCCTTCAACCAGGTGCTACCAACTCTAGGTCCCAACAGTGGAACCGTGTCTTGATCCCACAATGGACTATGTTAGAACTGCTTCTGAGAGAGGAGATGAAGGTACTCCCTTCGACCAGATGCAACCAACTCTAGGTCCCAACAGTGGAACGGTGTCTTGATCCCACAATGGACGATGTTAGAACTGCTTCTGAGAGTGGAGATAAAGGTACTCCCTTTGACCAGGTGCTACCAGCTCTAGGTCCCAACAGTGGAACGGTGTCTTGATCCCACAATGGACGGTGTCCGATATTACCTGCTGCTTGCTTCTCACAGAACTGTTTCCGTTGAGGTGGATCAGTGTCTGTGCTTCCGCAGTTAGCTGCTGCACATGATTATTGGGCTTGGTTGACTGTAGTTGGAGGACTACACCGCAGTACAGAAGGTCCGAACAGTGAAACAGGCTCTTGATTATATGGTTGAGGATGTCAGAAGTTAAAGTCTGTGATGATTTTTGTGTACCCCTTCTCACCAGGTGCTACCAACTCTGTGCTTCCGAATCCAACGGTACGTGGCTGTGAGGTGTTAATGACTACTGGCTCCGGCCTACACTGCGGTCAGCAGGGCTCATAATTCAGATCGAGTGATGATTGTTTAATTAAAGAATTCAGTAGGCAACTAACTACAATGTCTTGAAATATACAGAATATTCTATTAGTATATTTGTCTCAAGAACTTTTTTTAGATGAGTTATATGTTTAGTACAATGGTGAAATTCATCTTGCAAGTTCAAAGGAACACTGAATAGTCTATACTGTGGACAGTAGAAATCGCAATTCGAATTGTTTTGATTTATTTGTTGCTGTCAAGAATTCCTGTCATGCGAGGGGAAGAAAACGGTAACCAGCGAAAACGGACTACATCTCCCAGGATGCTTAGCGGTTGAGAGGTTAGGTAAACAGGAGAGCTGTTACATAACTCAAGGAAAACACGCCCTTATGTAAACAGGAGAGCTGTTACATAACTCAAGGAAAACACGCCCTTATGTAAACAGGAGAGCTGTTACATAACTCAAGGAAAACACGCCCTATAAAGGGAGGAACCGGGAGGTACAACGCTGTCGGATATTGTGTTTACACCGACGTACCTGCTTCGTGAAGAGCAGTGTTCTGGAGTGGTGCTCCAGTAAGGCAAGAACGGAGGTAGGTCGAGTCGTTACTCCCTGGGCCGTGTCTTGCCCCATCGTCACCTGTGAAGGACCCGGAAGCTCTACCGGTCAACCATTGAGCTTTGCTTTTTGACTTGGCTGAGTCAAAGCGCAGTGGCGCTTTTGCTGGTTGGAGTCGTAACTCCCAGCCAGACCAGAGATACAGGGACTGCCAGCTGTAACGCACACCAGGAGGTGTTTGCCGCGTTACAGACTCGGAAGTCCACAGGATCGATCGAGCGGCTGCTCTCGGTTCAGTCTTCTTGCTTTTTGATTGGGGTATCGGTGACGCATCACCAGGAGGTGACTCCGCGTCCCGGTGCAGTCTGAGGAAGAGGTTGAGCGGCTGCTCCCTTCAGGTAGAGACCCCGGCTGGGTGTTTCCCTGACTCCTCGATTCTCCCCAACACTCTTCGTGCCCCTCACAGCCTACCGATTGGCATTGTCGGCCATTTCATTTCTGCCCTCTGTTGGCATACGCCGGGATCGGCGTATATGCAGAGGACGGTTAGGACCATCCGTGCGGTGGGCTGGTAACGTACTTAGCCTGGAGGATTCCAGTGACTATAACTTTTGTTTGTTCTTTGTATTATTTTTGCCTTCATTAAAATAACTAACCCTTCACAAGTGGTTGCGTCCTCATTATCGTGTCTGTTAAACGATCCCAAGACGTTCAGGGCGTTACAGTTGCAGAGTTTTCTGTAATTTATGTTGTTGTATTCTGGGAAGAGGAAGTGAGAAAAAGTATTAATGGATGTCTATGTGACGAATGCCTTCAATTTACACTGTAGACAGCAGTATTCACAATTCAGATCGAGTCGGTATTGTAGATGACGCAGTCCTGTAGGAAAAGACATTGCTGCAGTGCGCTCTGTCCGCACCATGCATACGCGTCATCGCAGGCTCCGCACGCGCTTTTTCTTGCTTCGCATACGACAAACTGTGTAGCTCAAGTCCACCGTACATAGCTGTGGGTCCTTGCTGACTGCTCTCTCTGGCCTACACTGCAGACAGCAGTGTTCACAATAGAGATCGAGTCGCTATTGCAGATGATGCAGTCTGAGTGCACTAAAACTGCTGGACCCTTTATGATACAATCTTTTTATGTATTATTTCAGATCTATTGCCTGTGTCTTAATATAGCACAAGTTGTGGTTCTTTTACACTAGAATTGTTCCTGTGTTATTTTACATCTACTGTCCCTACCTTACTGCAGCACAAACTATTGACTCTTTTATTATTTAATCTCTGTGTGTGATCCAATGATTACTGTTGTGGTTGATGCTAGCAACAACCATTCTCTGACGGCTGGTTTACACTCACCCAACACGCTTCCAGCACAGACGTCACTGGATATGTGACCCTGGTAATAAAAAGGAGTCGAACGCCCGTGCCCGTACCCAGTTCCACTATCTATCTGTGTCAGTGTGTTCATTATCTATGGATGATAGTGCCCCTGGGCCGTACCACATTACATTGTGCTGTGGATAGCGTATGCAAGCATGCTACCTCTGGCAGTGGGGAAAAGTTCAGTTATGTAAGTTTTAGGTGTGTGCCTATCACAGGTGGAAGGCTACTTTACAGACCATGAATATTGATGAAGATGATGGTTGCATGTTGTGTGTAGTGTCAGATATGTGTATATAGCAAAACATTTTCAAAAAAGCTCTCTAAGCAGAAGAGATGTGTCTCATCAAATGCTGTAGAGAGGATTACTAAAATGGGTGGCATTTTCCAACTGGTAGAATGGGAAATGTTATGAACCAATGAAATGCTTTTTTTTAAGGTCACATGGCAATCGCGCACTCAGCTCGCAAGGAGACCGCACCGACGCGATTTTGAGAAAATATATTTACTATAATATAAGTTTATTACAGTTAGAAATATACAAATGTTTAAAATAGTTTAGATTATCGCTTGCTCTCATATACACTTTAAAGTTATGTAGATATAGTTTTGAGACATACAAAAAAAATGAGGGAATGGCGTACCCCGCACGGCACCATACGTCTATGACATAACACAGGGCCTGGCAGCGTGCAGTCGTTGCATACGCAACGTGCAGCGGGCGCGACCCCATACGTTCATGACGTAACACGTAGCTTGGTATTGCGTACCCGTCGCATACCAAAGTAGCAGCTGGCGTGACCTCATATGTATATGTTCTTACGCGGGACGTGGTGCCACGAAATCGTTGGATACGAAATGTGCATCATTTCAATATGGCGGATAGGATTCATGTGCTGATGGAGCCTGGTAGACTACCGGTACGGGACTCTAGTTTTCTCAGAATTTTTTTTTTATATATAGATTCTTTTTTTGAAGATATAAAACATTACATAATTTTTAAAGTTAAGAAAAGTGTTATAGAGTTCCAAAATATTATTAAACAAAATTGAAAAAATATAGGTTTTATAAATATTAAAATATGAAAGTAACATTTAAAAAACCTTCGAAATTCACTGAAAAAAAACATAGGTTTTACAGACGTTATAGTTAGGAATTAGCATTTAAAAAACCTTACAAAATCACTGAGAAAACCATAGGTTTCAGGGACGTTATAGATAGTTGGACATTTTACTCATAGAAAACCATAGAAATTCCCCAATTATAGTTAGTTGAGCTAACTATACTTCGCGCCCCCGCAATGCACTGCTGATGACGCCACATATTACATCATTCATGACATGGTCAGTGACATCACTGATGACATCACTGATGACATCTCAAATGACATCACTGATGACATCCCAGATGACATCATCCCGTGGCTATGTGTTTCTATAAAATGTAAATATGTTTTATATATAATATGCCAAGGTGTATTGAAGAATGAATGGGTGCATAAGAGTCAGGATGGATGATTAAGTAGGTGTGTAACTGACTGTATAAGTGAGTGATTAATTGTGTCTTACTTAACGCATGTGTTAGCGACTGATACAGACATTCACACAGTTTAGGTTATCAGTTGGTGTGTAAGCGATTGCATGCGTTGGTTAGCAGTTAAATGAGGATCTATATGGGTATTGATTGGTTGTCTGAGTATCTGTATGGGTGCCTGAGTGTCTCTATGGATGGGTGGGGGTGTGACTCTGTGCATCGATGTGTGAGTGGATAATTCACTGGGTATATGTGTTCAAGTGTATATCTGTGAAGGGATGTATGGCTCAGTGAGTGTGTGTATAAGTGTATTGGTGAGTGAATGGATGCCTCAGTGGTACATGTGCGAGTAGCTGCATATGTGAAAGGCAGTATATATTAGAGTTGGAGTGTATAAATGACTATATGCGAGACTGAGTGATTGTGAGAGTGCCTGTATGGATCAGTGTGTGCTCATATTAGTTATTGTATTAGAGTGGAAGTATGTGTTAGTATATTTTTAAATAAGTGAGGTAGTATATGCGTAACAGTACCGGTGAGTAAATAAAACTGTGATTGATTATTGCCATCATTGACTACATGTGTGAATAACTCGATCATTGAGAGGCGGTGTCTGAGTGTCTGTGTAGATATGTGACTGGATGTGATAATGCTGTATTGATGGCTGACTGTATGTATGAGTGACTGTACGGGTGAATGAATGGGTGTGTGTGTAGACCTAGGAATTAGTGAGTGGATATGTACTAACTGGTATTGGTGTGTTCATGGTTTTGAAAATTATAGTCTCTATTTTAGAGTGGGTGTATCAACTATTATATTAGGGTCTGATGATGTGCATCAGATTTTCACATGGATGATATCATCAGTGATGTCATTTGAAAAGTCATCAGTGATGTCATCAGTGATGTCACTGACCATGTCATGAATGATGTAATATGTGACGTCATCAGCAGTGCATTGTGGGGGGGCGAGTTATAGTTAGCTCAACTAACTATAACAGGGGAATTTCTATGGTTTTCGATGAGTGAAATGTCCAACTAACTATAACGTCCCTGAAACCTATGGTTTTTTCTGTGAATTTCTAACGCTTTTTAAATGCTAATTCCTAACTAAAACGTCTGTAAAAACTATGTTTTTTTTCAGTGAAAATATATATATATATATATATATATATATATATTTCTTTTTTTTTTTAAAACAATCTCCCCCGGTTCGAGGAGCACTCGGAAGCAAACCCAGTGCAGGCAGCCAGCATTCCATCATTCAGAGCTTTATTTTCAAGCCTTACGCGTTTTCGAAGTTTTCTACTTCTTGTTCACAGGCATCATGTACAGCTGTGCAGTTTAAAGGAAGGCAGATGTCCCAGAATTCCTTGCGGTAGGTGTGTGAACAAGAAGTAGAAAACTTCGAAATGCGTAAGGCTTGAAAATAAAGCTCTGAATGATGGAATGCTGGCTGCCTGCACTGGGTTTGCTTCCGAGTGCTCCTCGAACTGGGGGAGATTGTTTTCAAATATATATATATTCACTTAAAAAACCATAGGTTTCACACATGTTATAGTTAGCTGGACATTTCCCTCGTAAAAAACCAATGAAATTCCCCCGTTATAGTTAGTGCAGGCAACTATAACTCATGCGACCGCAATCCTCTGCTGATGACGTCAGATATTACATCACTGTATTTAGACACCTATTTACCCATGTCTTCTTCCATTAATCTTTAGCTATACATATATTCCAAATATTTATTTTTCAAAATGACACATATGTAATCAGTGATGTAATATCTGACGTAATCAGCAGAGCATTGCGGTCGCGTGAGATATAGTTGCCTGCACTAACTATAACGGGGGAATTTCATTGGTTTTTTACGAGGGAAATGTCCAGCTAACTATAACATGTGTGAAACCTATGGTTTTTTAAGTGAATTTGCAAGGTTTTTTAAATGCTAATTCCTAACTATAACGTGTGTGAAACCTATGGTTTTTTAAGTGAATTTGTAAGTTTTTTTAAATGCTAATTTATGTATTTATTAATATTTTTTTTTCAGGTTTTTCACCGTGCGTGCACTGAGCGCCCACGATGCGTTGTGCATGCCGTGTGCGCACGGTGTGCGCACCCCGCGCGTTTTTGTAAAAAAAATAAATGTTTTTTTCACCCTTGGGGGTCCTTCAGTGACCACCTGACAAAGGCTAGGGGGTCAGGAACTGTCCACCCTGCCCCCTTTTCACGTTCTCCACCTTTGTTTTTCACTGCCTCAGACTGCGAGAGACAAAATGGCGGCTGACACTTCCTGATTTCGACCGATTTGAATGTTTACTGACATCTAACAACCAATCAGAATTGCGCTTGCGCACGTCACCGTGCGCGCACGGTGCGCGCTTATAGATATATATGTACTTTTAACTGAAGTTTTCTCAGGAACTACTGAACAGATTGACTCCAGATATTCAAAAGGCACATCCCTGACCTGAGGACTACCTCTCTGCCAAATTTCAAGTAATTCTGTTCAGCCGTTCGGGCTGTACCTTGGACTAAAGGTCCCTATGGAAAAATGCATGGGGAAAACGTGTTTTGGGACCCCCCTTTTTTCTCGGCCCCCGCTTGACTAATCACCCTGAGACTTTCAGGGTAGGAGCGGAGAGGAGCGCCCCACCTATTTTGAAAAATTCGGGAGGATTCGTCAACCGGCGCCAAAGTTATTCAAAATAGAATTTTCAGATTTCCTGTGGAAACTCGGTCCTAACTATAACTATCTACTGGCGACCGCCAGTAGATAATATATATATATATAATATATATATATATATATATATATATATATATATATATATATATATATGTGTTTTCAAAAGTTACCCCTACCGGTGGAGGGCGCACTCGGGATCGCTCCTCATTACAGGTAGGTGTAGCAGCCACATCCTCGTTATTTTGGCCAACGCGTTTCGGGCAGAGACGCCCTTCTTCTTGGGCCATAGCTGAAGATGACGACAAAAAAGCACAGTCAGTACAAATCCCTCTTTTATTTCTATAATCAGCATGTTAATCATCACCCAATGTATTCTGGGACTGGTAGTGCAAAATGTCTAACCCATGTGGGCGTCGTCAAAGTCACTTCTTAAACAATCAAAATGGGATAAAAGGTGCTGTCCACCTCTCTGTACAATATATTTGGCATCTCCCGCTCCACTCAAACTGTACAATCCAAACAGCAAGCAGACCCGCGTGGCTCCGGGGGTGGAACTCCAATGTAGCAGCGGCCACACAGGAAATGCCTCTTCCGTGTAGCTGACCAATTCAAACAGCACACGGACCCACGAGGCACAGGCGGTGGTGCACCTCCGTGACCAAGGGCTGGTCACTAATTTGTTTTCAAAAGTTACCCCTTCCGGTGGAGGGCGCACTCGGGATCGCTCCTCATTACAGGTAGGTGTAGCAGCCACATCCTCGTTATTTTGGCCAACGCGTTTCGGGCAGAGACGCCCTTCTTCTTGGGCCATAGCTGAAGTTGACGACAAAAAAGCACAGTCAGTACAAATCCCTCTTTTATTTCTATAATCAGCATGTTAATCATCACCCAATGTATTCTGGGACTGGTAGTGCAAAATGTCTAACCCATGTGGGCGTCATGAGGAATACAATCACAATGAACTGTATGCCAGCACCCCACATGGGGTTTTGATTGAAGACAACTACTAGCCCCAGAATTCATTGTGATTGTATTCCTCCATTGGGATTTCATTGAAATAAAAGAGGGTATCTAATGGTTGCCGCTGGCGTCTCATTTGAATTATAGACCGCCCATGAAGAAGGGCGAATGGCCTGAAACGTGTCGGCGGTGAGATTGTTTGGAGTTCGTGAGGGAGAGATGCAGGCTGCCGTGGGCTGTGCCTCCACCTGAGGGGTAACTCTTATGCAGCAACTTTAGTGACCAGCCCCGGTCACGGATGGCACCACTACTTTGATTCACGTGGGACCGCGGCCGTCATGGATAAAGAACGGCTTGCGGTACGGGGTTTCCTCATGTGCATCCCTGAGACTCACGTAAAATTCCACTATTGGATTATTTACCATAATTTTTCAAATAGACTGTATGCCAGCACCCCACATGGGGTTTTGATTGAAGACAACTACTAGTCCCAGAATTCATTGTGATTGTATTCCTCCATTGGGATTTCATTGAAATAAAAGAGGGTATCTAATGGTTGCCGCTGGCGTCTCATTTGAATTATAGACCACCCATGAAGAAGGGCAAATGGCCTGAAACACGTCAGCTGTGAGATTGTTTGGAGTTCGTGAGGGAGAGATGCAGGCTGCCCTGGGCTGTGCCTCCACCTGAGGGGTAACTCTTATGCAGCATATATATATATACATATATATATATATATTCACTGAAAAAACCATAGGTTTCACACATGTTATAGTTAGCTGGACATTTTACTGATAAAAAACCAATGAAATTCCCCCGTTATAGTTACTGTAGGCAACTATAACTCACGCGACCGCAATCCTCTGCTGATGCTAATACTGTATTTAGACACTTATTTGCCCATATCTTCTTCCATTAAATTTTAGCTATACATATATTACAAATATTTTTTTTTCATAAAGACACATATGTCATCAGCAGAGGATTACGGTCGCGTGAGTTATAGTTGCCTACAGTAACTATAACGGGGGAATTTCATTGGTTTTTTATCAGTAAAATGTCCAGCTAACTATAACATGTGTGAAACCTATGGTTTTTTCAGTGAATTAGCAAGGTTTTTTAAATGCTATTTCCTAACTATAACGTGTGTGAAACCTATGGTTTTTTCAGTGAATTTGTACGGTTTTTTAAATGCTAAGTTACTTTACGCCATTTGTGGCGTGCGCGCCCACTTAACGCAGTTCGTTCCGTGCACGGTTTTTATCAACTTTAATAAGCCCTGTACATTTGGTGGCCTTCGGCCACCAAAAGCACAGGGGGTGAGGTCAATGTGGATAGTGTTTTTTTTATTTCGATTTTATAATTTCATGTTGCCAAAATTACGTTTTTTTTCTCTATTAATAAGCCCTGCACATTTGGTGGCCTGCGGCCACCAAAAGCACAGGGGGTGGGGTAAGTGTGGATAGTGTTTTTTTTATTTTTATTTTTTTACCGTAAGCGTACGGTAAGCTTACGGTAAGCGTACGGTAAGCGTACGGTAAGCGTACCCCGCGAAATTGCCGAAAAAAAAATAAAACCGTTTTTGCTCTTGGGGGATGTTTGGGGACTCCCTCAACATGACTATGTGGGAGGGAGTTGTCAAAACAGCCCCGTAACATGTTTTTGGCCATCATGTTTGATAAACAACACTCAGTGCGAGAGACAAAATGGCGGACGCCGCTTCCTGGTTTCGGCCGATTCGAATGTTTACTAAGATCTAAGAGCCAATCAGAATCGCGCTCGCGCACGCCACCGTAAGCTTACGGTAAGCGTACGGTAAGCGTACGGTAAGCGTACCGTAAGCGGGCTCAGATATATATATTGATTTAAAGGCTATTTTCTCAGAATCTACTGAACAGATTTACACCAAACCTACAAAAGGCACTTCCTTGACCTAGGGACTACCTCTCTGCCAAATTTCTAGTAATTCTGTTCAGCCGTTCGGGCTGTAGCTCGTTCTAAAGGTCCTATGGAAAAATGCATGGGAAAAACGCGTTTTGGGACCCCCCTTTTATCTCAGCCCCCGCTTGACGAATCCCCCCGAGACTTTCAGGGTAGGAGCGGAGCGTAGCGCCCCACCTATTTTGAGAAATTCGCGAGTATTCGTCGACCGGCGCCAAAGTTATTGAAAATAGAATGTTGAGGTTTTCCTATGGAAACGTGGTCCTAACTATAACTACCTACTGGCGACCGCCAGTAGGTAATATATATATATATATATATATGGTTCTATAACTACCTACTGGCGAATGCTGGAAGGTAAAAATATATATAGATATATTTATTTTTTTACCTTCCAGCAGCCGCCAGTAGGTAGTTATAGTTAGAACCATGTTTCCATAGGAAAAGCATTTTTTCACTTGCCTATATCTTTGGCGCCGTTTGACAAATGTTCACAACATCTTCAGAAAAAGAGTGCCACTGATTCTTGTTGTGCAAGAAAAGTTCTGGAGTGATCTGTCAAGTGAAGGCAGAGAAAAAGGGGGAGTTGAAAAAAAAGTCTGTTTCCCATGATAATTCCCATGGGAGTTTTGAACATGAGTACAAGCCAAACCACTGGACATAATTACAAATTGGCAGAAAGGTGGGTCTTGTTCTTCAGATCACGTGTTCAGTTATTTGGTGTAAATCAGTTCAGTAGTTGTTCAGAAATTTAAGGAAATTCAAATTTGTATATCTGTGACCTTGTATAATTCACAAATATTATCAAGCTTGTGCAGAGATCTGCAGAGCTCTGATTGGTTGCCAACACTTCAACCAGGAAGTGTAAACAGCCATTCTTGTCCCCAAAAAATGCAACAAGAAATAGAAAGTGGCAGGGAAGGAATACCTTGACCCTCTAGCTCTGGTGCAGGGGTTCCAGAGGGACCGCGGCAAGACAAAAGCAGCATTAAAAAACAAAACTGCCGCGTATTTGCAGCAAAAAATTTTTTTAAAAACAAGTGCGATCTCCGGCCCTGAGTGGGCCATATTATAATAAAATTAGATGGGAGCACGGGTCCCCACCTTCCTAGATATTTATTTTAAGTATAGGATGGGGGCCACATGGACCCCCCTCCTCTGTTTCCCAGAAGCCCTGGGGACCACCACCTCCCCAGGGCTATGTTTTTAATGATGATGGGGGGGCCGCACAGACATCCTCCTCGACTTCTAGAAGCCCTGGGGACTAACACCTCACGGGGGCAATTAAAATAATTTGCAGAAGGCCTCATGACCCCCTCTGGACCCCAGGGACACCACCTCCCTAAAGCCAAATAGATATTATGCAATGGGAGGGGAGCCATGCAGCCCCCCTCCTGGGCCATTTACAGCCCTGGGGACAACTACTTCTCCAGGCCAGCCCATCATTCAGTTCATCTCCTGGAGCAATTAATGGCCCTGGGGAGGGTCACCCCGCAGGGCAGACTCCTGCTATGTCCCGGGGGCCTAACCCTGGGACATAGCTGTTTGCTCCGACTTGGTAGGAGCTCCAGGGCACCCAGTATTTGAAGGCCGTCCCTAGGTGATGAGGGCCAAGGGCTAAAAATGGCCCGGGAAGGGGACCGCGTGGCCCCTTACCCCATTCAGTTAAGGCTAGGCCTCAGGGGATGAGATCTCTGGGGCCAAAATCGGCCTCCCACTCCAATGTATTGTGGCCGGGCAAAATATAAGCAATCTAAAAAAATTGTGACTTTGATATTCTCATCTATGGTGAAAGTAATTTACAACTTTTGGAGCCACTTTGAACTCCTTTCACATAAATATATACATTTATAACCAGTGGAAAGAAATTTGTAAGTAAAGGTAAAGAAGTTATAAAGCTACTTTACAAAAAGGGCATACTTATAAAAGCAATATGCTAAATACATTTTAGAGCACTACAATAAACATATATACAAAGAAAATGAAAGTACAAGCAAGATTAGTTTAACATGCTTGAATATGACTGTTTCGATATTTTGTAACTTAAGCGCATACAAAAGTAGAAAATGGCATTTAAAGATGTTAAGTAAGACATTGGAAGAAGATGGCAGTGAAATTTATATACCCCGACGCTCGCTATAAGGACCCTGGAGACAATTTCCAAAGTTGAAGTTGTTTCACAGACAGACTACTATTTGCAAACTAGTTACCACCTCCTTGTAGGTATTATAACTTTTCAATGGTGAGGTTTTCCCTTTCTTGCTCCATCCTACTTGGGACTTGGAATGATTTGCAAAACCTCTTATGCGAGTTGGGAATGCTTTCTGTCTCACAAAAGAGGTTGAGCCCATGTCCATCTACCACTTGGTAGTCACAAACCGGATGATTTTTTTAAATCTCATGGTTTACACCAACAAAATTATATTGCACATTTAGCCCAAAGATAATTGGAGGTAGGTGTTCAGCATTCCCTAGAGTCTCCAACTGTATTAAACAAGTAGGTGGTTTAGTGCCATTTTTCTTTACTATGACATTAGCACCCCTTAGGCACACCAAGTGTGCACAGATAGTATATCCGGTCTTTCGAATTCAACACAATTTCTTTTCATTTACCCACCAATGCCAATAGGGTGTTAAGCAACAATCTATCAACTTAGGCCCTCATTCTAACTTGGCCAATAATTCAGCATCAATAGTTCTGCACCTGTAATTCCAGTATCTGTGAATACCTAGGTTTTCTGAGTGGGACGCTGAACAACTCCTCAAATATGGGGAACTATGGGGTAACTCCATTTGTTGTCCAAATCAGGAATTCCAGACTACTCAGAATGTGGACCTTAGTTAAGGCTTTCCTACCCCAGCGAGGCACAACTAATTCTCAAAGGATGCAGAGTTTGGAAGTATCACAATCTTTAGGTTTAACATACAGTATTCCTCATTAGTCACTTCCCATCAGAAGGAAAATATGCACAGAAAAAGGCAAAGCAGACGGCAGAATAATAAGAGCAGAAAATGCAAAACAGAGTAGAAGAGGGTAAAACAGTGGGTAGAAAATTGAGCAGAAAAGGGCAAAACAGAGGGCAGAAAAGTGAGCAAAAGGCAAAACAGAGGGCAGAAAAACAAGCAGGAAAAGCAAAACAGAGCAAAACAGAGGGCACTCAGACACACACCCACTTACAAACTCACACACAAACTCAGACACACTAAAAAAAATGTACACCCACTCAGTGATCTACTCAGACTCATGCACCTTCTTACAGACTCACTCAGTCATGTACACACTCACAGACTCAGACGCTCACACACTCAGTCACAAACTGACTCACACACTCATGGAGGCACTCACAAACCCACTCAGAGGCTCTGATACCCACTCACTGACCCACCGAGACACTAGCACACCAACTATTGTACCCACTCAGACACTCAAGTACTCACTCACAGCCCCAATCAGACACTCAAGCATCCACTCACATACCAAGTGAGACACTTATACAGCCATGCACAGACCCACTCGGACACTCCCACACCCTTGCACACAACCATTGAAACACTCATGCACTCACTCACACACTCATTGGTAAAGGTTACAGGTTACAGATAGGAAATACAATTTCAAAAAGCTTAGAAATTCACATAAAAAAGCAAAGGTTACAGCGACATCATAGTTAAGAATTAAAATCTAAAAACTGTAGCATTCACTAAAAAAGCTAAGATTATAGGGGCGTTATAGTTACCAATTGACATTAAAAAAAACTTAGAAATCCACTGGAAAAAAACAAAGGTCACAGGGACGTTATAGTTAGGCTCAGATTTCACTCATACAAAACCATAAAAACTCAGAAATTATAGTTACCTGAGCTAACTAAAACGTATGCCCTGAAATACAGTGCTTATGACCTCACATATTACACCACTCATGACATGGTCAGCAACATCACTTGTGACATCACTGAAGACATCTCAAATTACATCACTCATGACATCACTGATGATATCCACAGACCCACTCACACAACCACTAACATACTTATTCATAGACCCACACATGTATTCACACACCTATGTACTGATTCATAGAGCCACTCACACATCCACTCACTCAAACAGCCACTCACAGTTACTAACTTACACATACAGCTACTCATGCATCTACTCACCCACACATACAGATATACAGACACTAACACCCACTCATACACCCATACAGCCACTCGCATATTGAGTCAGTCACCCATGCAGTTTATCACATACCTATTTTCTCCATAACAGTCACTCATACAGCCACTCACTCACCCATACAGTTACTTATATAGACACTAACACGTACTCACTCACCTATACAGTCACTGACACAAGCACACACTCACCCATACAAACACTTTCACATTCTCGCTCACACACCCACTCATACATCACATAAGTACCTATTCACTCACCCAAACAGCCAATCACACACCCCATAACTCAACTATATAGCCTCTCACATACCCACTCACTCACCCACATGCCACTGACACACCCACTCACTCACACACACCACTGACACACCCACTCACTCACACACAACACTGACATACCCACTCATTCACCCACCCACACAGTCACTCACTCACCGTACAACCACTTACACACTCATAGAGCCACAGAGACACCTACTCACACATGGATACACACAGTGACATAGCCACTTACATAATATGTGTTACAAATAGTATCACTCATCAGTAGTACACAAACTATACGCATTTAGCTTTCATAGTATCTTAGTATATATCTTACATTTTAAAACACTCATAATCACTGATTGATGTCATCAGTGATGTCATTTGAGATCTCATCAGTGATGTCACTGACCAAGTCTTGAGTGATGTAATATGTGAGGTCATAAGCAGTGCATTGCAGTGGCGCAAGTCATAGTTAGCTCAGGTAACTAGCTGTTGAATTTCTCCAGTCTGTCCGAGTGAAATATGAGCCTAACTATAACGTCCTTTGTTTTTTTCAGCAAAAAAATATATATATATAAATATACACACACATACTACCTAGTGACGGCCGCCACTAGGTAGTTAAAAGTAGGTTTGCTTTTCTGTAGATTGGCGGTTTTTGGTTTGCTTATCAGTTTGGCTCCATTTGATACATTTTCTTGAAACTTTCCCAGAAAAGGTTCCTCCACCTCAGCTGCTTCCTGGAAGTTTTTGGGTGAACTGTGAAGAGGGGGCAGAGAAAAATGGGAGGGGTCCCAAAATGCAAAACCCCCATGCTTCTTTAGGCATGGTTACAGCTAAAACACCAGAACAAAATTACACTGAATTTGAAAAGGAGCAAGATTGTGTTCCACAGATTGTGATTTTTGCCATTTGGTGTAAATCCGTTCAGTAGTTTTGGAGAAATTATTGGTCAAAATGAATTGTATATTTTGGTAGTTGGGCTCGTGAGAGTCTTCCGACCTTCTTCAAGAGCACAAAATCAATCGTGGAACCCCGTGATTGATCAAAAGGCATGTATTTCCCATGAGCCTTCAAGCTCTTGCGGGATTGAGAGGCTCCCGCGAGAGTGAGCATTCTGGTTTGCTGGCTGTTGAAATGTTAGAAAGGAAATGGTAGCTTTTTCTGTTTATTGTGAAAAATTGGAGGTGTTGTGGAAATGAAGTTAAAAAGCCACTTAAGGGGGCAACAGAAAGGCATGCTGTCACCCTAGATTTAGAGAATAGGTGACTAAGGGATAACTACTGGTAAATGCATATTGTTTTAAGTAACGTTTACAATCTTGCAGGACTCTCGCAGGATCGTGAATATAAAAAAGCAGTGGATGAGATCTCAATACACTCTATTAGTAGGAATACATACTGTGGTTCTTGTCTTTGAGAGTGAGTGTGTAAGAGATAAATACTGTAAGTCAATGGTTAATTCTCTTTTTTTTTAAAGCTATGATCTGGCAATACTCTCACAGGATCATGAAAAGTATACTTTAATACAGGAGTCTTACAGGAGATGGTGTCTATCAGAGTCTACTATTTATGCCTATCGGCTTGGTAAGAGTTGTGATTAAAGTACAGTCTCTTCCCACACATTACTAGGCACACCCATTATCAGAGAGAAGTATGTTAGCAGGGAGGACAAACCTTGGACAGAGCATACAATGCACATCTGTCAACCAAGATAGAGGTCTCAGCAGAGAGGCCATTATCTCTACACACACCCTACTACTAACACATGTCATCTGAGAGAGAGGTCAGAAAGGAGAGGCCAGTTCATGTACATACCTTACTATGAACATACATTATCTGTGACAGGTGTCTTGGCAGAGAGGCCAGTTCCTCCCCATACCCTATTATGCATCCCCAACATCCGAGAGAGAGGTCTGACAGTAGAGGGCAGTCCCTCTGCACTCACTATTATGCACACTCATCATCTGAGAGAGAGGTCTCTGCGGGAGGCCAATCTATCTCTACACACCCTACTATGCACATGAGTCATACGTGAGAGAGGTCTTAAAGAAGAGGTCTGTCACTCCCCTCAACTTAATACGCACACCCATCATCAGAGAGAGAGATCTGACAGAAGAGGCTAGTACATGTACACACCCTGCTATGCAGACCTGTCATTTGAGAGAGAGGTTTGACAGGAAAGGGCAGTCCTTCTCCACTTACTACTGTGCACACCTACCATCTGAGACAGAGGTCTCAGAGGAGAGGCCAGTCTCTCTTTCAAGACTCAACTAAGCACACCTTTTACCTGAGAGAGAAGTCTGTAAGGAGCGGCTAGTCCAAGCCCGCATCCTACTATGCACACCAGTGATCTGAGAGAGGGGTCTGACAGGAGAGGTCAGTCCATGTATACACCCTAATACACACACCTGTTATCTGAGAGAGAGGTCTGACAGGAAAGGGCAGTCCCTCTTTACTTACTACTATGCACATCTGTCATCTGCGAGAGACCAGTCTCTTCCCACACCCTACTATACACATCCATCATCTGAGAAAAAGGTATGGAAGGAGAGGGCAGCTCTCCCAAACACACTAATATGCATACTCATTATCTGAGACAAAGACCTGAAAGTAGAGGCCAGTCTATACTTACAGACTTCTATGATCACTGTCATCTCAGATAGAGTTCTGGAAAGAGAGGAATATCACTCTCCACACCTTACTATGCACATCTGTCATCTGAGGGAGAGGGCTGACAGTGGAGGGCAGTCCCTCCCCATACACTACTACCTACATTTATCATCTGAGATGTCTCAAAGGAGAAGCCAGTCCATACACACACCTTACTAAGCTAACCCGTCATTTGAGAGAGAAGTCTGACAGGATGGGCAAGTCCATGTACATACCCCAATATGAACACCCGTCATCTGAGAGAGAGGTCTGTAAGGAGACACCAGTCCATTTACACATCCTACCTAACACACCTGTCATTGGAGAGAGAGGTTTCAAAGGAAAGGGCAGTCCATTTCAACTCACTACGTCACCCACCTGTCATCTGAGTCTCTCTTCACACACCCTACTATGCACACCTGTCAACTGAGAGAGAGGTTTGACAGGACAGGACAGGACAGTCCATGCACACACCCTACCATACACACATGTCATCTGAGAGGGTGGTCTGACAGGAGTGGGAGGTCCCTCTCCACTCAATACTATGCACACCCGTCATCTGAGAGAAAGGTTTCAGTGGAGAGGCCAGTTTCTCTTCTCCCATTCTATTACACACACTTGCTATCTGAGAGAGAAGTCTGCAAGCAGAGGCTAGACCATGCAAACATCCTACAACACACACCCATCATCTGAGAGAGGTCTGGCAGGAGAAGCCAGTCCATGTATACACCCTAATACACACACCAATTATCTGAGAGAGAAGTCTGACAGGTAAGAGAAGTCCATCTACACATCCTGCTACGCACACCCGTTATCTGAGGAAGAGGTCTAGAGGGAGAGGACAGCCCCTCCCCACACACTACTATGCATACTCGTTATCCGAGACAGATGTGAAAGTAGAGGCCAGTCTATCCATAGAGTCTACTATGTTCACCTATCATCTGAGAGAGGGGTATGACAGGACAGGGCAGCGCCTCTCCACACACTACTATGCATACTTGTAATTCAAGAGACTTCTTTATAAGGGGAGGGTAGTCCCTCCTCACTCCCTAGTATGCACCACTATTATCCAAGAGAGGGTTCCCAGTGGAGAGGCTAGTCTCTCCCATATACTACTATTGTCCTACACTTCTATGTCAGGACCCGGAGGCAAGGATTAGGCTTTAGCTCTCTTCACTTTAATAACATGAAATTACTCCAGCAGCCATTTTAAGATTATAGAAGAAAACATCAGAATAAATTACATCTTCCATGAACACCAGGGAGTGACACCAACATTTTCCATCCAATAGCATTACAGTCCAATATGACATCCTGTGAGGACCTTCCATATGCCTCTTTCTTCCTGCGACAGTTGTCAACCGTTATTTATACTGTTCCTGTTTGTTAGATTCAGCCCCTGTAATAAAAGGGAAACCCATGACTTGCTACGGTAATAAAAATCCCAAATCATAACACAGCAAGATTCCAAATTAGAATAGAATTGAAAATTTCCTTTACGTTAGTTAGGACATTTTTCATTGTGTTGCGATCCTGCAAGAGCCTCATGAGATCGAATGGAGAAAAGTAAAAAAAAAAAAAAAAGAAAAGGGCAGAGGCTCAACCAATAGTTACAATTCTTATTGTATGGTTGAAGAAATGCTGTGATGCGATTAGGTGCACAACCAGAGATAGCTCTGTTTATTCTTCGTGTTTTGGAGGAGAAAGGAGTTTGTTTGAGTTGTGCTCAGCAGAAGTGAATTTATTTGGAGCTGGAAGAGGCTGGTGTCTTCATCTTCATTTAAGAAAGAACTCCAAGTTCAGGTAATTAATAATATATTTTATAAACTTGAAGTGTCAGCAAATGTACTAATGTTGGTAAACATTTTCTACAGCATGAAAAGTAATTTGGGGAGGTGTAGAGCTCTTAATATAGCTTTTGAGAGTTAGACATTAGAATGTAGAGAGATATCAGCTAGTACTTCAGATTGTGTTGAAAAATCTAGTGCTCCAACTGTATGTACTTGTAAGCAAAGGAAGCAGTGTTTCTCAAATAATAAAACAAAGAATGTGAAATGTGTTAATCCAAGCCTAGTGTTTTTATGAACATCACTGCACATGTACTTTAGCCCTTTCAGATGTTTCAGTGGTGTTATTGCATTTATAGAGTGAAACACCACGCTCAGTGTTATCAGAGGTGTCTTAAGAGGAATGTGTTTCTTTATAAACATTTAAGAAATCAGGTTTGATGCCAGGTTATAATTTAATTGAGAAAAAATACACTGGGCAAGGGTGTGGAATTTTTCTGGAGAAAGGAACAACAAGTTAGTGCTACGCAAGATATGAAATTGTGATTGCGGGTGAAAGGTGTAGAAAGGTGTACAGAATTTAGTGAACAATGACTGTTATGATTTATTGCCTAGAAGATAACTCTTACATGTTTTGTTTATTTTCTCTTTTTGAAGGAGGAAAATGGAAAACAGACTTTGTGAACAAAGAAAACTACCATGTGAGAAAATATATGGAGGAGATAAAGAAGTTTTGCTCACTGTTGAAAAAACTGAAAAGAATTACTCCGTGGAAAGTGAGTAACAATTATTAATTGGATAAGTGATACTGTTTTTATTGCATGGGGGACAATGTGATCTTGAACAAGCTTGTGCTGTGTAGGTCTACTTGTCTCTGAGGAAATAATTATCTGCTTACACCAAAAAAGAGCCTTGTTAAGACTAGTTGGATTATTGTCTTGTTCAGCAGTGAGTACCCGAGCAGGAACATAATATATAGTTTGAAAACATGTGGAAGCACATGAAGAGCTCTGCAGTTCAGCAGCACAAGCCAACTCTGCCCGAGCAAGTCTTTGTGACCTCCTTTTAAAAAACTGTACATGACAAACTTTGCTGAGCCTTTTTTGAGAGCTGGCCTCAAAACAATAAACTGCCATACCAAAGACTCTTTGCTAGTCTTAGGTGGTGCAACTACACCAGGCTGCTCCTCATAATGTGATATAGACATTATAAATTAGTAAAGTTGTTTGTTTTGTTTGATTTATAATTGTAGATATAGTTTGTTATTGTAGTTGTAGTTTTAGAATGTATTTTTTAAAATATTTTTTTTAAGTTACTACTGCTTAATATATTTGAATATTATTACAGTATTGTAATGTTGACTAAAACTGCCAGTTCCACCTTCAGAGAGCGTGGAAGGTCTCCTGCATGTATATCTATCTAGACAGGACTATGCACATCTTGTATGCTACGGAGAATTGTTAAGGGAGACTCCAATAATTTGAATACCTTCTTATGGTGACTTCTCATGCAACAGTGAGGTCTCATCAGAGACATCAGTCCTTGTGCTCACTGAGGTATACAGACCCCTCATACAAGAGAGAGGTTTTGGCACAGAGGCCAGTGCACCCTCATATTGTACTACGTGCTGCTATCAGCTGCTGGAGATCTGAAAGTAGAAAGGGCAGTTCTTTTGCATGTGTTACTATATATGCTTGTGACTCAGGAGAGAAGTTTCAGAAGAGATGTCTGTCCCTGTGCACACCCTATGCCTCATTGTCCCCATGGGGAGAGATCTGCAGTAGGAGTGAGTGTGCCGCCACATTCAACTATCCACACCAATCAACCGAGATACAATTCTTAGCAGAGAGGAAACTACATTTCTTTACCCTACTCCCCACAGCCTACTTCACACATATATTACTCTGGGGAGATGTCTCAGCTGGCAGGGTAGTGTGTTTACACATCATAGTCTCTATAGTTGTTATGTAAGACAGACTTCTCACCATAGAGGTAAATTAATCCCCATTCATTACTTGTACATCCTGGGAAGAACAGTGACTAGAGAGTTAAGTTTGTTTTCACAGCCTAATTTGCACACCCATCATCCAAGACACAGGTCACAGGAGAGGGGTTAGTCTCTCCCCACACTGTACTAAGAAGACGTATCATGCAAGAAAGATGTGCCAGCAATCAGGGCACTTCTACCCACTGTCTACTATCCATTCCTGTCAGCATGGGAAGAGGTATGAGCAAAGAGATACATTTTTCTCAAACCATACTACATACACCCCTCACGCTGGTAAGATGTGCTAGTGGACAGCTTACTCCGTTCCAAGACAGCAGAGCATTTTGCTGTTTCTGTAGAGAAAGTTGACAGTACAGAGGCCTGTGCTTACCCACACCGTACTCCACATCCATGGTGTCCTGTAGATAGGTATTAGTGGAGAAGACAATGTTTCCCTACACACTAATGTATGTCTGCCATGCTGGGGAGAGCTATGATTGGAAAGTCAAATCCATTCCCACACCCAAATATATATGGTTATTTCCCTGTGCAGAGGTCTCAGGGTAGAGGCCAAAATGTGTTATACTTACTACAGAATAGTGAGGTCTTATATCTGAGGTGAATACCTTCCCAACTTTGCTATGCATACTCCTAAGCCTGGGAAAAGGTGAGTGGAGAGGCAGTTTTGCTTTACACCCTACTCTACACACTGGTACCTTCATGCAAGGTCTCCCTAGAGAGGCCAGCCTCTCCCCATAGTCTACTATACACAGTTGTTAGACTGTGGAGATGTGTCAGTGAGATCCCAGTGTTTCCTTACACCCTGCTGTGCACTGTTATGCTTTGAAAACATCTCATTTGAAAGTCTACTTTCTCGCCACACCTACAATTGGGGACTATAAGGCATAAGTACTGTAATAAAGTAAAGTGTAAATTCTTTCTCTAAAATAAAGTTTACGGTCTCGGGAGTCACTTGCAAGATCATGCAAAAAGTATCGATTTAACGTTTTGATAATAATAATGGACTTAAAGTAAATAAATCAGTATCAAAGCGTCCTACGTACCAACATTGGTCTAAAGCACATGAAATATGCAAGTTTTTTCATAAATCTAAATGATTTATTTTTACCCATGATTATATACCATATTGCATTTCATTAAAATAAACACACTTTTACGATTCTGTGTATATAAAATATACATACTACATCAGGATATATATTCAGTGTAAATGAAAAGTTTATTATAAAATGTACGATCTCGCCAGAGGCTCATGAAAGCAAGCTAGGAAGCACTGCCCCCTTGGACTGCATAGGAGGGACTGCCTGCCTGGCTCTAGTGAACTCCCCTGAGAGGATCACGAGAGCTGTTCATCCCAGTGTGCTTCTCTGGCTCGTGCAAGAAATTTCAAGAAGGGAAGCATAGTACAAACAACATAGATCATGAAAGTAGATGTTTTTTTTCTGAAAAGAGCCATTTCTTTAACAGTTTTCAACAACTTTTAAAAAAATTGTGTTTTCAACATTTGTAATAATTTTATGTATATTTTTTTTTTTAGTAGGGTAGGACAAAAACATACAACTTGGGGTTTTAAACACCAACAACATCTCATTAAAAACAAAAAGGAGATGAGTCTGGAAAAAACATATAAAAAAAAAGAAAACTACTGCCTTGGGGATAACTTGGGATTTTGGACAAGCTTGTCAAGGGCAGACCTGCTTGTTTCAGATGAAAAAAGGATCTGCTTACACAAGCAGCAAAATAGTGCTTCATTCGAGAAAGCAGGGTTCTTGTATGCTTATGCACATACAACCTGTGCAGGCACAGTATCTCACAGAGCAAATGATGTGGAAGTCCCTGTAGAGTTGTCTAGCTCTGCGGCACAAGCCTTTCCAGATGCATAGATCTAGGGTATTTCAACATGCCTGTACTCCAGCTGCTGACTTCCTTCTTGCGACGTTTACAGATGACATACTTTGCAGAAACTTTCTTGCTACCTGGCCTCATATCAAAGAATTGCCACATCATGGATCCCTTAGGAGGCTGAGATGGATGAGCTGGTGTTGTCCCCATCTATTCATCAAAATCTGACGGACATGTTTATGATGAAAGGCAAACAGGAACGGAGAGCAAGCCAAATGTATCTACTCTCAAAATGATCCAATAGTGAAATAAAGCAAAAAGGATGGAATCTTCCTCTTCTAAGTAAAGACATCCACATGAACCAATAACAATCCTTCCTTAGGGTGTGCTTCCTCTCCCAAACCTCTTGTGAGATGATTGCATGTGTCTTGCAAGACTGTAAAAAAGTAATTGCTTTATATCTACTATTGAACAATACATAATTACGTTTTCTAACATAACCTCTTCAGTGCCTATGACGAGATAGTCTCATCATAGAGCACGGTTGCGCTGTGCCCATGACGAGACTATCTCGTCATGAACCCCGCCCGTTAATGTAACGCCCGACACAGGGTGGGGAAAGGGCGGGGCACTGAAGGGGTTAATCATCATGTCAAATGTTCTACTTTTTTCAAAATGACTCAAAACACTGAAATTACCTTAATTCTAAATGTACGATCTTTTGAGTGCTATGCGAGAGCCAAACAGAAAGTATAGCCCTCTCAGAATCCACGAAGGAGATTGTGCATCCAGCTCCCACAAGTGTCTTGCGAGGAGCATCACTTAAAAAAAAAGAAATATCTAACCATCTTCCATTCACTATTCTAGATTAGCATTAAATAATAACTAAAACCATAATAAACAACTAACAACTGTATACAATAGATTACAATGAAATTTACAACTCTACGATCTTGTGTGTGTCCAGCAAGTGTCTCTTGAGAGTCTTTTGAGAGTGTCTTGAGAGACATGGTACCTCAAAAATACATTGCTGGAAACATGTCTTGATATCAGAATTAGAAGAACTTAGCAAATACACAATCTCTAATGAGATATTGAATATTTATCTGTTTAATATTCACACATCTTTTAGAAACATTATGCAAACTGTAAACCATATCCTGTTATATTACAATGAGAAAAAAATTCTAAATAATGTTTGCCCACAACATATATTAGAAAGTCATAAATACACTCAAAAAATACATTAATTTACTTCAAAACAGTCCCTAAAAATTAACTGAAAAAGCAAAGGTTAAAGAATAATAAATATATCAGTTTTCTTTTTTTAAACTTAGATATTCTCTGAAACAAAACAAAAGTTAAATCAACACTATATTTAGGTGAATTTCACAGTGACAACATTAAAGTTTTGGTACTAAACAGACACATAAATCCACCGGTTATAGTTAGGAGAATTAACAATTACTTGTGCCCCCACCATGCACTGCTTAGAACTTCACATATTACATCACGCGTGACATGTTCTATGACATCGTTCATGACAATTCAAAATTACATCATTGATGACATCACTGCTTACATCATCAAATGAGTGTGCAAATTTGTTTTATAGTTTACATAGTGGCGAGTAACTACCATATTACTTTTCTACATAATTTTGTACAGCTTGGGTGTAGCTAATGGGTGTATGTGTTTATAAAACGAGTGTGCTCCTAATGCACCATGGTTACGTAGGGGTACTGAACATGTAATCAATATTTGCATTCAATCGTAACTTTGTGTGCAAGTGACAGCTGATATGTATTCATTATGCTCCACACAATATTTTGGTTCTGTATAAAATGGTTCATAATGAGAGAGATTGTATGTAGCAAATACTAACTTTTGTAAGCAGCCTTGAGTTATTACAGAGAAACATGTCAGCATGATAATTTAGACTTAACATGGAAGAGTGTGTGCACACCATGTACTAACCCATGTAAGTGTGCTTGTTTTGCTTTAGAAGAAGGGATACCTAAAAGGTGTTCACCACATTATGTTGGGTTCAGGCAGTATGATCTCTACCACCTTCAGATCTTGGTTATGTTTAGCAAATAGCGTCTTTTTTTGACAACTGTTGCATAGAATGTACACTGTTCCTAGCAAATTTGTTTCAATAGTCTGTGGTGCATTTCTTATTAAAATTTCAGTGTTCACAGGCAGTGTGGTATAGAAGGAACTCTTTCCATAGAGTAAACACTGTTTACAGTACTGAGTTCTCTACTGATATCAGCTTCATTTCCTAATGTAGGTTTGGTGTGTGTCAGGGGTTTGATACAGGTAAAAGATGTCCAAAGTAGGGCATTTGTTTTGCAATTGGCATTCACTATTTTGGATTTCTCTGAACCGTTGTATACAGTTTGAACACCATAGACACAATGATGGTTTTCCATATATCTGTGGTTGATTGTTCTTGTGAACTATGCTATGTGTAAAGACATAGCAATTTATACAGCAATTTGCAGGATAATGAAGCTTGGCTGATGTCAACAGTGATGCCATCAATGATGCCATCTGAGATATCATCAGTGATGTCATCAATGTTGTCATAGAACAAGTCATGTGAGGTCATAAGCAGTACATGGTGGGGAGCAAGTTATAGTTAGTGCTGCTAACTGTAACTGCTGAATTTCCGTATTTTATGTTAGTTCAAAACATTGAAGCTGTCACTGAGAAATTTCCCTAACCATAATGTTACTTTAACCTTAATTTTTTTCAGTGAATATATATATATATATATATATATATCTATACATATATATATATATATATATATATATATATATATATATATTTTTTTTTCACTTAAAATACCATAGGTTTCACACATGTTATAGTTAGCTGGACATTTCACTCGTAAAAAACCAATGAAATTCCCCCGTTATAGTTAGTGCAGGCAACTATAACTCACGTGACCGCAATCCGCTGCTGATGACGTCAGATATTACATCACTGTATTTAGACACTTATTTACCCATGTCTTCTTCCATTAATCTTTAGCTATACATATATTACAAATATTTATTTTTCATAAAGACACATATGTCATCAGTGATGTAATATCTGACGTCATCAGCAGAGGATTGCGGTCGCGTGAGTTATAGTTGCCTGCACTAACTATAACGGGGGAATTTCATTGGTTTTTTACGAGTGAAATGTCCAGCTAACTATAACATGTGTGAAACCTATGGTTTTTTAAGTGAATTTGCAAAGTTTTTTAAATGCTAATTCCTAACTATAACGTGTGTGAAACCTATGGTTTTTTCAGTGAATTTGTACGTTTTTTTAAATGCTAATTTATGTATTTATTAATTTTTATTTTTTTCAGGTTTTTCACCGTGCGCGCACAGTGCGCGCGCTGTGGGCATTTGGAGCACCCTCGGTTCGCCGTGCACGCACCGTGCACGTACCTCGCGATTTTTAACAAAAATAAAATTAGTTTTTTTCGCCTTTGGGGGTCCTTCGGTGACCCCCTGACCAAGGCTAGGGGGTCAGGAACTGTCCACTCTGCCCCCTTTTCACGTTCTCCACCTTTTTTTTTCACCCCCTCAGACTGCGAGAGACAAAATGGCGGCCGACACTTCCTGGTTTCGCCCGATTCGAATGTTTACCGACATCTAACAACCAATCAGAATTGCGCTCGCGCACGGCAGGGTGCGCGCACTGTGCGCGCACGGTGCGCGCGTATAGATATTGATATGCTTTTAAATGCTATTTTCTCAGGAAATACTGAACAGATTTACACCAGACCTGCAAAAGGCACTTCCTTGACCTTATGGCTACCTCTCTGCCAAATTTCACATAATTCTGTTCAGCCGTTCGGACTGTAGCTGCGACTAAAGGTCCTATGGAAAAATGCATGGGGAAAACGCGTTTTGGGACCCCCCCTTTTTCTCGGCACCCGCTTGACGAATCACCCCGAGACTTTCAGGGTAGGAGCTGAACGGAGCGCCCCATTAGTTTTGAAAATTTCGCGAGGATTCGTCAACCGGCGCCAAAGTTATTCAAAATAGAATTTTGAGATTTCCTATGGAAACTAGGTTGTAACTATAACTATCCACTGGCGACCGCCAGTAGATAATATATACAATGTATATAATACATATACACACCCATATTTATTCATTAAACACATGCACGCCATCTTTATGACAGACCATTGTAGGTGAACCCTCTAGTGTGATCTATGGCCCCTTGTGGAAGCAGCCCTCTCCCCCCAAAAAAAACAACATAATCGCTTCTAGGGATCCACAATTGGGCTTTCATGTTTGCCTTGTGTGTGTACTTCCGGTGATATATTCGTGAAGTACAAAGACCAACAGCAATTTCAAGTAGAACCAACATTTCTGATTCTTGTTGACTGATGTTTTTTGACAAACTTTCAACTCATTTGATTATAGCTGGGCCAAAATGCACTGTATACAGAAGAAAATCAACCGCAAAATGTGCCAGAGCTGCCAATTTAAAAAGTGACAAGATACAGTTTCAAGATTCTGTCTCATTAACTTCACGTCAGGAATATGATTTGGAATTCTGCATCAGTGCACTGATGTCACTAATTTGTCACGCTGAGGGCAGTAATTATATTTAATATTAGCAATGCTTGCTTGCAGTTTTTTTCTGAACAGTTTTTGGAAAATATTTTCTGAATAGCACTTCAAGTAGATAAATGGTTGCTCAGCAAACATGCCGTCTCTTTTCTGCATGCAAGGTCAAGTCTTTTTCTGCACTCAATTTTACTCACTTTAAACACTTAATTTAGTTATTTATGTAGCCATTCCTGCTGTCCTTTACTTGAAAAGAATATTCAAAACATGTTATTTCATTCAACAAGTGTTTAGAATCTGTTCATGAAGGCAGTATTGTGTATGTTTGAAGTGTCAACTTAGAATTAGAGTTTTGCACACAAAAAAAAAAATCTTTGAGTAGTGAGCATATTTCTCACAAAAGCTATGGGTTTTGTGGTGCTGCGCGAGCTGTTTTCCCCTTCTTGAGGTGTATCAGTACAGTGTCTGTTTGTGCAGGGCATAGCTCTTATCCTATTAGCAATTTCAATTTCTAAAACGCTACACATTTACCTAACAGAGAGAAGTGACCACTGCTCACTCTCTCAGGGCTGTTTTTTCATGAGTACATGCACTAATTCGTAGAAAATCCATTGTAAATATGTGCACTTTCGAAAGTTCGATAGCATGTACAGGTGTACCGCTGTGCTGTGCGCGAACACCCACACCTTCATGATAAGACTATTGTTCTGATGCACAAGTGCCCTCAAATAACTTGTGCTCACCATGTTCCCTGTCCAATGCGCGCACGATATGCACTCGTGTTCAAAAACCTGACGAGATACTAGTGCCAAGACGTGTTAACCCGGTTTCTGTTAGTCATATGGTGAACACGATTAACCTAGTGCATGCAGTGCACATCTGCTTTCACAGTTCCCACAAGACAATTCAGAACAGCCAAGTCATGCGCGAAAGAAAGCCAGACCTGGCAAAGATATAAGGAAAATAGAAATTACATATAATACTGGTACCTCGTTAGCCATATTCTATGCAAGAGTATGGTAAAATGTACTCGTAAATCTACTCAGTATTCAAAACTGTCTGATGTGAAAAGTAGGCTTGCTAAAAACATAATTATGTAATGTGAACTTTTAATAGACTGGCATGGTCTTTACCCCTTAATCCCCTTCACGTCCCCCTGTTTAGGTCAATGTAGTACCATGCTGCCAACTTCTGTTATCTTTCGGTTTTTTTTAATCCTACTCTTTCCACTGCCTTCCCATAAGAAGCGAACATAAATACAAACTAACCCCACATTAAATCCTACTGTTTGTCCACCTCGTTTTCAGTCAAAACCCTGGGAACCATGAAGGCCAGGACTATAATATAATAATTATCTCACCATCACACCATGCAACTGCTATTCGGTAGCGCTGCATGGATGTTTTGCTACTCCCAGGGCCGCTTTGGGGCTTGGACCTCAGTGAAGTGCAACTGTGGTAGCTGATGGCAGTTGCTACAGGTGTGGTAGTTACGGCTTCTGATACAACCCGCATACAGTGCATGCCCATTTAAAGGTTCAGCTGGAGGAAACCTCCTGGAAAGATAGGTGCCTTTGAACTAGAGAGCTGCTTGGCAAAGCACGCTTATACTGTGCAGTGCTGCTGATCCGGTTGGGAACATAGGACATGAATATGAAGCCTTTTCTGAAGGCCACTGTTTAGCAGGGGCTAGACATCTTGACACCCTGCAGGGTAATGACAAAATTTCTAGCATTCGGAAATGAAGATTTAAATTCTGTTAAGGACTTGGAGGCTAGGATTACACCAACACTTTCTTCATTTATTGAACACCAGCAGTTTTAAAACATGCATGAAACACTTCATTTTTCATACCTCTTGGGGAAAAGAAGTAAATTCATTGTCCAATCAGATCACAGAGTGTCCCCTTTGAACCACCATCCACCTCCAATCGTACTCTTTCATCCTGCGACCCAAGCCGACAATGGAAGGTTTACTCCTGTATGGCCAACTCTGACTCTGCAAGAATCAATGGGTAAGATTCAATCACCTGGATCGCAAAGGCAAATCAACAAGGCCATACAATGCAACCATAATATGAAACATTTGAAATAGACAGTTTGTTTTCCCCCTAGGCACTTGAGCACGTATCAAACAGTGAATTCAGTCAAAACATGTTACTTACATCTAAGCAGACGTATCCCGCATCCCCGGGTGGGCCATGTTCACGTGGTCAAATCATTGAGTTTGTGTCCTTAATAGAATTGAAACTTTCCATTCCGAACGCTAGGACATTTTTCACTCTCTGTCATGAGCCGGAGGTAATGATTATGGCAGTTTAAAGCTTTTCTATCACCAGATTGTCACTGGAGGGGACTGGCTTGAAACAGAACCTGTTAAAGGTCAAATTCAAGGACCAGTCCACAGCACTCATGATGTCTTCCAAACGAGCTCCGAGGGTGAATGCTTTTGATGCTGTAACTTCTCTGGTAGAATGAACTCTGAACACCTTGGTGTCAATACCTGTCTCATGCATTGCCCATCAAACCCAACTTGCAATGCTTGGAGAGGAAAACGCCTTATGTGGTTTACAGAGCCCAATGAGTAGCTGTGGATTCCAATGGGCACGGAGTTCATCAGTCATAGCCTCATACGCCTTTACACAGCGAACTACACATAACCTTGGAGAACCCGGAATAGCCAGGTAAAAAATGAGTCTAGAGTTACACTTCGTACATCGAGAGACACGGAAGGAAACTCCATCTGGAGTAAAAGTCCTTCCTGTGAGATCCATGGCCAGGTCATCTGAGACTCGTCGGCAAGATACCAAACACAACAGAGTAGCCAACTTTGCTGACAACTGTATCAGGGAAAGATATTTGCTACGAGGACAGGAAAGAAAAAGGTGCATGACTTTATTAACGTCCCAGAGATTCGAATATCTCAACTCTGGAGGAAAAGAAACCCTGATACCTCTGAGAAGTTTACGAACCAATGGATGCTCTCCCACTGAGATGCCTCCCATGTGGGCATGTCCCGAGGAAATCAGAGAAGGGAAGGTGTTGACTGACCTATAGGCCATCCCCTCCACCTCCAGAAATGCAGAGAAGTTAAAGATGTGGACAACATCTGCCCCCATAGAATCAAACATTCCGCTGCTGACACCAATCCAACCATCGAGACAAAGCTGATCAGTATTGTCTGATCGTCCCCCATCTGCCCAGGCTTGTGAGAGGACCTCTCTAGCATTTCGCAAAAGTCATGAAAATTGCCACTGTGACCTATAATCCTCCACGCTATAAGAGGGAGGGATCCATTGTTTATCAATGGGTGGGCACTCCCAGGGGGATCAGTGAAGAGACACTGATCAAGGGGTAGACGAATTGGAAAATCCCAAGAAAGTTCCATCAGAACTAAAAACCAAACTTGTGACTTAGGGGCTATGATCACCAGATCCGCCCGTGGTCGGCGCGTCTGCGTAATGAAACTTAGTGTCATGGCGAAAGTAGGGGAGGTATAACCTGACTCCCCAGCCCAATCGTGGGGAAATGCATCGGTTGCTATTGCACTGGGATCCGGTCTCCAACAGAAGTATCAGGGAAGTTGATCATCCAGGCGGGAAGCAAAGAGGTCCATCGTAAGATGACCCTAACGATACAAGAGAGAAAGTAATGGTGGTGGTTGAGATTAAGGTGGTGGTAGTAATGTCAGGGTGAAAATGCTAGTGGAAAAGTAGTGGTAAGGGTAGTCGTAATCGTGATGGTGGTAATTGTGGTGGTAGTAGTGGTGGTGGTGAAATGGTGGTATTACCAATGGAGGTAATGGAAATGCTGGTGGTAGTAAGAGTGGTTATAATGGTAGTGGTAGAAAGGTGGTAGCGCTAAGGGTGGTTTAATAGTGGTAGTATTTGATGGTAGTAGAGGTGGTCCTAATGTGATGGTAAAAATAGTGGTTGTAGTGTCAATTCTGGTGATAGTATTAGTGGTGGTAGTGATGATATTGTTGCTGATAATGGTGGTGGTAATGATAGTGGCAACTGTAGTAGTAACAATGGTAATATATTGGTCCTAGTGTTAGTGATAATGGTAATAACGGTGGTGGTAGTAGTGAGGCACTACACCGTTACAGTTTCAAAGGGTTATTCACTGGCACTGCATACATTTAGATGAACATTATCATGCAGGGTGGCTGCTGGACGGTCTGCATATCAAATGTGCACCCCTGCAAGCACATCAGATGGGAGGAATGAGTGGCCTAGCAAGTACCGTACAGAAGTTGGTGGGCATGCAGTGGAGAGGCCGACACCACTGTGAACTGCTGTAAAGAGCTCACAAGGTAGGTGGGGTAGAGTATAAGCAGTGACACCGTGAGACACTATAACAAGGAGGGCATGGTAAAGTGGGACCTGGGATGCCGAATCTGGGCAGGTTCTCCCAAAATGTCTCTAAAAGTAATTAGGTGGCCATCATAAGGTCACGCTCACAATCAAATCTTGGTAAAAACCTTAATTATAGCCTAGTGAACTGAAAAGTATTTACAAAAAAATCAGTACTTTGTGCATACTACACCAAAACAAGAGATAGAAATTAAAGTGTGATTCTTGAGTATACTTCTCAGATGTAAAATAGCTAATCATTCGTAAAAGGGCAACTCAATGGCCAACAGCATGGTGGTGAGAGAGGAATACTCCTCTGGGCTCATTCAAGATGTGATTGACAATGCCTCATACCAATGTGAAGTAAATTTACCCACAAAGCTGGCTTCTGCAAGGGCTGTCTCAAAGCACACTCTGCTCAATGTGAACAATAGGTCTTGCGGATATTCTAACCTAAAAAGGGGAACCTGAAAAAGGACATTAATAATTGATCAAAGGTAAAGAGAGAACCACTGCATTATTTTTATTTTTAGGAATAGAGAGTCACACAGATCCATATCACAATTGTTTACATACAAACCCACAAACTCCTTATCCCTCACATAGACGTAAGGGAAGGGATGAATATAAGACAGCTATCACTAATTGTGATGCCACACTTGCAATCCCATATAACACTCTCACCATTAGTCTAGAATCTTAGGGGCAGATATACAAGCCCCTTGCGCCACTTTTGCGTCACTTTTCCCATGTAAAAAATGACGCAAAAGTGGTGCAAGGGCCTTGTAAAGAAGCCCCTTAGTGTTTTTCTTCTGACATAATTGGGTTTGATGGAACATTTCCTCCATTGTGGCACAAACATCCAAATATCCATTCTTTTTTTGAGGGGGACACATCATATCATCAATTCTTGGCAACGTCTCTCTCTTGGTCAGAATGAGACCTATATCAACTAAATACAACATTTGTAGACCCTCCCACTCATCTATGATTGCCAGTATCATCATTTTAAGGTTCAAGGTAATCTGTCATCCCACCACCTCTCCCGGGACCTTTTTTATGTTGTGCCAGTATGAAGATAGGATTGGTCATTTCCATATTACATGAAAGTATATAGCCTCAGAATGTAAGGATCCGAAACACTTGCCCATCTTCCACAAGCGAATTGAATGAAAATAAAACCTATGAAAATAGTTAAACTGGAGTAGCTGCAAACGGGAAGAAATTGCTAGACCGCTCACCACAGCAACGGTTCTGGGGAATTGGCCAATAATGAGAGGTAGGGTGATGAGATGACCTTTTTTCCCACTTCCTCAAGTACGACTTTAATCTCCAATGAATATTATTCAGGGACCGATACAAGTTGGGTTCCCCAATGTTGCAGGGCATATTTCAATTTTCAGCCAACGAAAGAACCGGCACCCATGCACCTGAAATTCTTCTGTTAACTCAGTGTATGATTTTATATGGTCATGCGACCATACGTCCCCTGGTGTGGATATGCTGATTAAGGCCCATGGGTGAAACCCAGTGAATCAGGCTGCATGGGCCCAGCATGTACCTTCCCAAAGTGGTGTCACCCGTGTTAAGATGCCATGCCATTTAACATGTTTCACTGCCTCATGCTAACAGACTAGCAGAATCCGAGTAACAGGAGGCAAGGCATGATGCACTTTTCAGCCACAGAGTAGTGACATTGGGTCCTACTTCCCCAGCGTATTTATTTCCAATCTAAATTCTGAATAACATCTATCCCCGTACAAAAAGTCACTTATCGAGATAAGGTGAGCGGCCCAGTAACACAGTTTACCTTCTGCACAACCCAGACCACCAGCTTACATGCCCTGTCCACACTTAGCAAAAGAAACCCTCAAGGGTTTTTATTTCCCCACAGAAATATCGTGATTAATTACAGGAGGCTCCGAAAATAGGTTGCTAGTAACAATGTCTGCAATATGGAAAGGCGTCTTAGTGATGGAATCATTTTAAAGAGAGCTCCCATGGCCATGATTGACAGTGGTAGTGGCCCATGTCTTAAATACTTCTTTAAGACCAGTGAGAAAAGGAACAACTCCCAACTTCTGTATTGTTTAAGGGCAATCTTCATGTGTCGAAAATGACTGCGCGCCTCCCACATAGGAATTCTTTTTTGGCAATGAGAACGTTCTGCCGAGAGATGTACAGTTAACCCTTAATGTGGAGGCATCTTCGTAAATCTACAGTAAATACATAATACCTGGGGTCGAGATATCCAGGCTCTGTATGAAAAGTAGCATATGGTTAGTACATAGGGATACTCTTACTCCAGGGCGTGAAGCCAATGAAATCCCCTTATCTCAGCACCTATTTGTAACAATTCGGCCAAAAGCTCTAGTACTGGAGAGAACAACAGAGGGGAGGGTGGAAATTCCAGGCAAGTGCCTCTTTCAATAGAAAAGAACAAAGGGATCTGCATACAGTGTCTGGAAATACTGCAAGAATCTGGAACCGGAGTTCAATCCGCAGAGTATTCACAGTACCATTGCATTCTTAATCACCTGTAATCTTGATATAGGTAACTCCCATACTCCAGACTGAATCCAATGAACACAGTGGAGGCTCTTACATCTGATTAAAAGGAAAGGATTACTTACAAATGTCTCGACTATTAAACTGTAAAAGATGACAACATTTTGAGCAAAATCATTTTGCCCCTATTCTTCAGAATAAATCTAGCAGCATAAATAGTGTAAAATCAATGTGCATTGTTTGTTTTTGTTGTTTTTTTAAAACTATTTTTATTGATAACAAAATGCAGCGGTGCATGGCATTATACAGTCATCTTCGGCAAGGCAACACAAGATCTCAACAGTGTTTCACAACATTTTCAGGATTAGTAATACATAAAGCCGCTATCTCCAGAGGTTGTCCCATCCTCTATAGTTACAACAGTGTACCAGGGTCAAAAATATGAGAAAACCAGCAACTGGTCCATTTGCTATAGCATCTTATTCTCGGCTTCCCCGTGTGGAGGCTACCATAGTCTCACCCAATCTATTCAACAGTGTTCTTCTCTCCCTCCTCAATTCCGCCTTAGGAGAAATGCAAATGTCTCCCCCATATTTGTTCCACTTTCCCCATTTGTGGTCTGATTTTTGGGGGCATCCCCTCCCCTTAAACAACGTTTTTTCGGCAACCATGTCATAGTTCATATCATTCACCCAGTCCCTTACTCGTGGCGTCGTGTCCGCCCCCCACATTTGGGTGATATTGCGTTTGGCCAACCCATCGTGACCCACGACTGCTCCGCCTGTGAGAGGTCGGTAGCCTCCCAGATATAGAGGAGGCAAAGTTTGGGAGACAGTTGAATGGGTTTGTCACATTTCCTGGCCAGTTGTCGGGTAACGTCCTTCCAATACTGCTGTATGTGAGGGCAGTCACAGAGAATATGTGTGAATGTGCCAGTCTGGCTGCATCATCGGAGGCAGAGCGGATCAGGTCTCCTACCCAACCTAAATAACAATTTGGCATTAAAATAGACCCTGTGGAGAACCTTGAGCTGGACTAGCCGAAGTCGCATAGGAATCGCCACCTCTCGGGGAGAGGCGAGTGCATCTCTCCAGTCTTCATCGTCTATCTCCCCCAGATCAGTTGCCCAGCTCGCCCGTAGTTTCAGCATTGGGTCAATTGGGTTGTTCACTAATTTCTTATATGTGAGGGAAATGGCTTTGCGGTCCATTGGGTCTAATAATAGTCTGTCCTCCAACGGAGAGGAATCCGGAAGGGGGGTACCCTTCGGGAGGGCCGAATCAATGGCATGGCTAATTTGAAGATATTGAAAAGTCTCCGACAATGCAAGTTGATACTTTGTTTGAAGATCAGCAAATGTGGCCTTCTTCCCTTTCACCCACATGTCTCCCAATGTAGAGATCCCAATTGTGTCCCATTTATCAAAACCTGGACAGGTACTGAGGCAACCCAACATGTCAGGTTCCCACAAAGGAGTTGCCTTTGTCAGGCGCCCATGACACCCCAGCTTACGCTGGATTCCATGCCACTCTTCTACCGTATAAGCCGCGGGGCCAGTCAATTATAGCTTCCGATAGTTTGTATGTAGTGCCCTATTGTAGCCCCCCTTCCCCATAAGCCAATGTTCGGTGCAAAAATTAGGATCATCATGTGGTCCGAAAACCCATCTGTTCATGTCCATCAACTGCGATGCCTGATAGTAGAGGCGCATGTCCGGCAACCCTATACCTCCGTCATACCATCCCATGGTAAGTTTGTTTATGGCAATTCGTGGAGGTCGGCCCTCCCACAGCAATCCTCGCACCACCACTTTAATTTGCAAAAAGTAGAAATCAGGAACAGGATTGGGAGCGTTTTGCAGGGCGTAGAGAAAGCGCAGCAGGGCGAGCATTTTAAACATGGATGCATGTCCCAAGAGAGTAAGGGGCAGCAATCGCCAATGCGTAACATCCTTTCTCAACCGCAGTAGGGGCATCAGCAGATCCCGTTTGAAGGAGGGTGTAACGTCGGATGTAATAAAAATGCCCAGATACCGAAAACCTATATGGGGGCTCTCCACAGAGTGCATACATCTGGGACTTGGACCAATTTATCTGATACCCCGAAAGCGCGCCAAATATATGAAAGATGTGCAACACCCGTCGTAACGAGTGCGCTGGAGAGGCAGATAGAGAAAGATATCGTCTGCGTAGAGCGATATTTGTTCCTCATGGTCACTCGTCCATTTGATGCCCCTTATGCCCGGATCTCCCCTGATCCAAAAAACAATTGGCTCCAGCACCGTGGCAAAAAGGAGCGGTGATAGCGGGCAACCTTGCCTCGTGCCACGACAGAGGGGAAAAGAGGCGGAGCGATGGTTGTTTACCGTGACGTGCCCCATGGGCTGCGTATATAATAGCCTGATGCATCTAATCAGTTTGGGTCCAAACTCCATACGAGCCAGAACAGCAAACAGATACTCCCATTCTATACCATCAAATGCCATAGTGGCATCAAGCGACAGCAAGTTATGCCCACCCCTAGTATAAACCCTATTTGGTAAAACAAATGCATTATACGCATGCACTGATTTACTTGAAAAAAAAAGGGCAGGTTGTGAAACTCACAAATGTTTCACACCTCTATCCTTGGTTCTTGCTAGTCCGCAAAATGATTTTGAAATATTAATTGAAGTAAAACCATCTTTCTTTATTCAACACAGAACAAAAGGGATAAAAACAAACATTTGTTGCATGTTTGCACCAGGACAAAATATATGTGCTGGGGCCACACAGCTCAGATTAAACATGGATAAAAGTTCAATACAAGCAAGGCATACATACATAGCATATGTTCCTCTACTAAAGGAAGAGGTTGAGATTATATAGTAGTCAACTAGCAATAACATATTTCAAAAGAAATATTTGGGTGTCATTTTGGAGGATTGTCATCATAATTAGATTTTTATGTAGCACAATTATGTTATGTTCATGTTCTATAAATACCAGGAATTACTAATACCAACCTCAGAGGATCGAAGGCAGGGCCAGTCAAGATGGGATTCCCATTTGTGAATTGTGGATCACTACATGTGTCAGGAGAAAGCATTTAACACAAAAGAGACATTCTGATGGCAATGTTATTAACTTTCCTCCTAATGATAAGGATGGTGTTAACATGAAGGAAAATTAAAAGCTTGATCTTCCATGTTATACAGCTCATATATTTGTGAACAGATCCTTGTATTAGTACCAGTGACTAATTAGCAGTTCATTATTTGCTGTTGTGGATATTTTCCACTATGGCCTCCATAACGAGATGACATGTTGGACCTGGCCCTATCTGCAGGGCCATCCCCAAACCTTTTGACTTCATCCTCCTGTGCTCTGAACATGTTTTTGTTGGCTTTTAGAACTTTGTGCACTTGACCACTGCTATCCAGTGCTAAAGTGGTTATACTCCCTCTTTAATATGGTAAATTTAGCTTAGACCCAGTTGGTACATTTCATTAACTTACAATTCCTTAGTAAAGTGGTACTACAGGTACCCAGGGCCCGTAAATTAAATGCTACTTGTCAGCTTGCATCACTAATCGTGGCACTCCTTGGTAGCTTGGCATGAGCAGTTATGGGTATTTCAGAGGGAGTGTGTAAAGCATTTGCACATAACCAAGAAGAACACAGTGAAAACACTACAAAAGGACACAACAGCAGTTTGGAAAAATATCCAATATTTTTATATATCCATAACAATACCAAAACGACAGAAATCCAACATACATTACTTCAAAATATGCACTTTTTAGGAATTGCTTTAAAAATGCAGTTCCTTGAAGTCGGTAGCACCGCCTGTACTACTGCGATACTTGAAACAACAGATTCCGACAGTTCCTGCTGAGCGCATCAGAGCGGGTCAGCAGTAGGGTTGACAGACTCACAAACAGTACCTTTTTATAGCGGCCGATGCAGGCGGATATGGTCAACGTTGCGGTTGTGATGCGAAGATTAGTGGTGCGCCGTGTGGTGTCCTCAGGTCGTGGTGCAGGCAGAAGCTTGGTGATGGTCATCCAGCGGTGCCAGTGAGACCAGGACTGCAATGCAAAGCAGGGCGGTTCTCAATGCTGCGCTGACAGGTCGAGGTGCAGACGACAGAGCCGGATGAAGAGCAGCGACGGCATCAGTGAGACCAGGGCAGCGAGGTGAAGCGAGATGGTGCTGAGTGCGGGGGCACAGGTCGCATTGCAAGCAAAGGCTCGGTGCCGACGGCGTCTGCGAGATCAGGGTTGTGGAGGGAGATGCCGCGGTTCCCTCTGCGGTGCCTTCAGGACACGGAGCCGGTGACGGAGTCAACTGCTTTTCAACCTCTGCAGCAACTAAAACACACGGTTCCAGAGATGGTGCCCAGAGGTCCGTGAAGTATTTGCTGTCCCTGAGGCTTCGTGAATAGGAGGCAAGCTCAATTACAAGCTCTTGGAGATACTCAGTAATAAGTTAGATTAAGTTCAGTCCAGTCCTTTCACTGCCCAAGGCAGAAGCAGCAACTGTAGGCCAACCCAATAAAGCGACAACACAGCAAAGGGGCAGTACTCCTCCTGCCAGCTCTTCCAGCTCTTCTTCTTGGCGGTGTCCTTGATTCCAGCGAGTTCTCTGAAATCTTTTCTTTCCCTGAGACTTCCAACAGGAGGCAAGCTCTACTTCAAGCCTTTGGAGAAAACTCTAACGGCAGGATGATGAAAGCACAATCCAGTCCTTTCCCTGCCCAAGACAGAAGCAGCAAGCACCAGGCCAACACAGTAGAGCACGCAGCAGCGTGGCAGTTCCTCCTGACAGCATTTCCAGCCCTTCTTCCTAGGAGGTACCTTAGTTCAGCAGCAATCTAAAGTTCTGGGGTCTGGGCCCCCATATTTCTATTCGGTTTCTCTTTGTTCATTTGGGTAGAGAGTGTCTGTGATCAGCCCAAACCGGTTCTGTCCTCTCTGGTCCAGCTTCCTAAGGAGATGGAGACAGCATTGTCCGAGGCAGACAGGGCCTATTCAGGTGCAAGGAAAATCTCTCCCCACCACTCTAAATGCAGACCAGACCTAGTCAGATGCTATTGAAAACTCCTCCCACTACTCTGAATGCAGCCCAGGTTTATTCAGCCCAGCCCTGACTTATTCAGGAAAGGCGGGACACACATCACCCCCTCCCCATGGCTGTCTGAGCGAATGCACATCCCCGGCCCCTGTCACTCCAAAGCCAGACAGTCAATTCACAAACTAGCAGAGGCACACAGGATGGCTAAGCAAGAAAATTCCTACTTTCTAAAAGTGGTATTTTCGAACACCCAATATAAAAATCGGTGGTTAGTCTAAATATCGAGTTTTAAATGTCGACCTACAAGTATATCAAGTTGTTAATATCGTAGGTAAAGAATATCGAAGTCAAGAATATCGATGGACAGAATATCGACCCCAAGGTAAGTATTATCGAAGTTAATAATATCGAAGTCATTAATATAGATGTAAGTAATATCGTAATGAAAAATTTCGATGTCAATAATATCGATATTTTATTAGTGTAATGTATTTTAATATGTATTTTATTTGTATGTTAAAGATTATTGTAATGTATTTTATTACATTTAAAAATAAATGTTTAGAGATTAATAATTATTTAAAATATAATTTAGCGTTTTAGTATCAGAGCGGGTTGTGGGTTTATAGGGGAATAGGGTGGGAAGTAATTTAATTATAATTAATTAATTAATATGTATTGTTTAATTGGTATTTATGATTAATTAATTGATAATTAATTACTAATTGTAAATTAAATATATTAATTGATTAATTAATTGTTAATTAATTATTAATTGTAAATTAATTTTATTAATTGGTTAATTATATAAGTTATAATTAGTTTAATATTAATATTTATTTATTGGTATTGTTAATTAATTAATTGTTAATTACTAATTAATTGGTGATTTAATTTTATTAAGTGATTAATTGATGATTAAATTAATTATGTGAATTTTTATGTGCAGTGGGTTGTGGGTTTATAGGGGAATAGGGTGGGGTGTAATTAAATTCAAATAATTACTGATAATTGTTATTTATTTGTAATTAATAATAATTAATTGTTAATTAATTATTAATTGGTAATTAATTGGTATTAGTACGTTAAATATAGTAAATATAAATAATTTATTATTTCATGTTATTTGTTGTTATTGCTAATTAATGTATTGTTAATTAATAATTAATTTGTGAATAATTGTAATTTGGTAGTTAATATGTATAAATTAGTAAATAATAAGTATATTAGTTATAAAGAATGTATTATTAATTGTAAATAATAGATAAACTGATATTTAAATGTATTGTGTATTTTGTATGTGTAGTGTGTTGTGTGTTAAAGGGGGAATGCTGTGGGATGTAATTTAAAGTTATTTATATAAATATTTATTTTAAATAATTGGTATTTAAGAATAAATATTTTGTAAATTAATTATTAATATGCTATTTTTTTATAACTAATTATTTAATTGGTTATTATGTTTATAGAATCCCTATGCTATCCAGTGCTTTCCCAACTGTTTTACTATCTGGAGTAGGAATAGTAATTTTTACCCCTACGCTATCCAGCGCTTTTCCTACTGTTGCACTCTCTGGAGTGGGAATAGTAATTTTTACCCCTACGCTATCCAACGCTTTCCCTACTGTTGGACTCACTGGAGTGGGAATAGTAATTTTTACTCCTACGCTATCCAACGTTTTCCCTACTATTGCACTCTCTGGAGTTGGAATAGTAATTGTTTTCCCTACGCTATCCAACACTTTCCCTACTGTTGCACTCTCTGGAGTGGGAAGAGTAATTTTTACCCTTACGCTATCCAACGCTTTCCCTACTATTGCACTCTTGGGAGTTGGAATAGTAATTTTTACCCCTACGCTATCCAACGCTTTCCCTACTGTTGCACTCTTTGGAGTTGGAATAGTAATGTTTACCCCTACGCTATCCAGCGCTTTCCCTACTGTTTCACTTACTGGAGTGGGAATAGTAATTTGTACCCCTACGCTATCCAACGTTTTCCCTACTGTTGCACTCTCTGGAGTTAGAATAGTAATTTTTACCCCTACGCTATCCAGCGCTTTTCCTACTGTTGCACTCTCTGGAGTTGGAATAGTAATTTTTACCCCTACGCTATCCAGCGCTTTCCCTACTGTTTCACTTACTGGAGTGGGAATAGTAATTTTTACCCCTACGCTATCCAGCGCTTTCCCTACTGTTTCACTTACTGGAGTGGGAATAGTAATTTGTACCCCTACGCTATCCAGCGTTTTCACTACTGTTGCACTCTCTGGAGTGGGAATAGTAATTTTTACCCCTACGCTATCCAGCGCTTTTCCTAATGTTGCACTCTCTGGAGTTGGAATAGTAATTTTTACCCCTACGCTATCCAGTGCTTTCCCTACTGTTTCACTTACTGGAGTGGGAATAGTAATTTGTACCCCTACGCTATCCAGCGTTTTCACTGCTGTTGCACTCTCTGGAGTGGGAATAGTAATTTTTACCCCTACGCTATCCAACGCTTTCCCTACTGTTGGACTCACTGGAGTGGGAATAGTAATTTTTACCACTATGCTATCCAGTGGTTTCCCTACTGTTGCATTCTCTGTAGTTGGAATAGTAATTTTTTCCCTACGCTAGCCAACACTTTCCCTACTGTTGCACTCTCTGGAATGGGAATAGTAATTTTTACCCTTACGCTATCCAACGCTTTCCCTACTATTGCACTCTCTGGAGTTGGAATAGTAATTTTTACCCCTACGCTATCCAACGCTTTCCCTACTGTTGCACTCTTTGGAGTTGGAATAGTAATTTTTACCCCTACGCTATCCAACGTTTTCCCTACTGTTGCACTCTCTGGAGTGGGAATAGTAATTTTAACCCTATGCTATCCAACGCTTTCCCTACTGTTGCACTCTTTGGAGTTGGAATAGTAATTTTTACCCCTACGGTATCCAACATTTTCCTTACTGTTGTTTTTGTTGGAGTTGGACTAGTAGTTTTATTGTGTCTGATATTTAATATGTTTTGTATTATTTTTGCTATTGTAATATATCATTAATAATAAAAATTATTCACATTAAAAATATTGATTATTATTTGCTATATGTAATTATTAAATATTTATTAATGTTATTGTTTTATGTGTATAGATGTATTGGTAATTTTTAAAAACATTTAACAATTTATACGTTACAGAAATTATTTTTAAAATTAATTATTAAGTAAGTATATATATTATATATTATATGTATATGTTTAATTAAAGTTTTATTAAATTATATATATTAATTAGACATTTTAAATATTATACAATATATTTAATTATGTTTATTTAATTTCTAAGTATAATTTGGTTTATTTTACATATATTTTTAAAGTAAAAGAAAAACGATATTTTTAATAACGATATTTTTGACATCGATATTTAATTTTCGATATTTTTGTACTTACCATGTTGTAGATAGGATGTCGATATTCTTGACATCGATATTTTTGTTGCGATATATTTGTAGGTTGATTTTCTGTCTGTCGAAATTATGTCATACAACCATAAAAATCTTCTTTACTAAAATATGCATTTTTATATTCTGAGTTCAGACATACTAAACTCCGTCTTTCAATCTTGTCCAAATAGGAAGTTATATTTATAAGATGTTATAAATAAACTCCAATTCTATCCTATAAGACAGATAGCCTTTCAATGGTGAAAAACGAAATACACTGTAATTCACTACCACAACATGTCACACACACCAGTGCATGTCCTACCTTTAACATACCCAGCACCCGGCCCTCAGGGGTACCTTGGGCTTACCTTAGGGGTGACTTATGTATAAGAAAAGGGATGATTTGGGCAGTCAACATGGCAGTTACAAACTGCACACAGACACTGCAGTGGCAGGGCTGAGTTATATTTAGAGGCTGCTCATGTGGGCAGCACAATCAGTGCTGTAGGCCCACTAGCAGCATATGATTTACAGGCCCTTGGCACATACAGTGGACTGTACTAGAGACTTACCAATCAATCAAAATATGACAATCGTGGAATCACCAAATCCATAAACACAATTTACAGGGAGAGCATATGCACTGAAAGTAGTGGTAAAGTGCCCAGAGTCCTAAAACCAACAAAAACAGGGTCAAAAACAGGAGGCTGGGGGTAATCCCCCTGAAAAAGCCAAGTCTAACAGTATGAATGTCAAGACATGTAATGTAAAACCCTCTTTAATGGTAAAGTTGCATTTTAAGTCACAATTCTGAAAGTGTCACTTTTAGAAAGCATTTTCTTGTCCTAACCATTTGGTACCTGCAGCCTGTATCCTGGGTCACCTGACTAGGTGCAGCTGGCAGCTGGTCTTTGTGTATTGCTTCCAGACAGTGAGACAAAGGGTCAATAGGTGTTGGTAGAATGGGTCACATCACAAAGGCTCTGCCTCACATTCAGAAAGGGTTTCACACAAGTCTTTTGTAACCTTACACAAGCTGGGGTACAGGGGAGGGAGGCAGGACATTCCAGACACCCCTCTAGAGGGAGGACTCTAGCAGCTTCCACCACATCAAAGCTGGCACCAAGTAGAAAATGTTTGACCCTCAGATCCAACTCTTTGGTACTCCACTGGACCTGGGGAAGACTCAGAAGGACTACTGTGCTGATGTCATAAGCCATCTACCTGGATTCCAGATGATTCCGATCTACCGTGAATGGGTCAGAGGGCAAGAAATATGGCTGGAAGCAATTTCCACAGGTCTGAGTCCCAAAGGTGTTGTGATTGCCAGTCTGTGGCCTGGTTGGCAATCCCTGGGAGGTGTTCCGCCATCACCGAGACCTAATGTTCGAGGCAATACTCCCAAAAATTCTGGTCCAGAACCAAAAGTGCTCTAGACCGAATACCTCAGAGATGATTGATGTAGCGAACCACTGATATTTAGGGACTGTTCTGCGGCAGACCAATTGCCGCCGGTGGTGCATTCTCCACAACACTTGTCCCAGCCAGTTCCACTGACATCGGATTCAAATACAATATCAGGTTGGGAGCGAAAATGGCGTGCTCATTCCAGGCTTCCATGTGGGTAAACCACAAATGTAGCTCTACCTTGGCCTTTTCTGAGAGAGGGACGAATTGGAAGTAAAAAAGGTCTTGGTAAAGATGAGACCCCCTTTATCTGCTGGAGGGCACCAAAAATGCTGGGGGCCCAGAAATATGGCCTGTCTAGAGGACAAAAGGAGGCCCATCACTCAGGTGATTTGTAGGAGAGACGTCACCATCTTGGACAGGTTTCTGCACACGTCTTACCGGTTCTTGGCTATCTTCAGAGATGGCAGACTCAGAGTAGTCTCCATCAAGTCAATCACGAAACCTTTGAAGGTTGGAGTCCGAGAAGGGGTCAGAGAGAACTTCTTCTGGTCGATAATAAAACCCAGTAATTGGAGAAGGTTCACCATCTGCTCCAGATGCGGGGCAAGCATATGAGGGCATTGGCCCATGGGGAGCATATCGTCCAGATACACTATCATGATGTTTCTAGACACACTCAGATGTTCGACCACAGGCTTGAGGACCTTGGTGAAACACCAGAGGGCCAAGGATAGACCAAGAGGAAGGGAGTTGAACTAAAAAGTCTGGTCTTGCAATTGGAATTAGAGGAACCATTAATGTGGCGGGAAGATAGGGATCGATAGGTAGGGGTTCTTGAGGTCTAGCCCCACCATTCAATCGATGGGCCTCAGGAAATCCTAAAGACGATACATGCCCTCTATCTTGAAGTGGCGAAAGACTAGCCACTCGTTGAATTCCTGGAGATTGATCACTGGGTGTTGACCCCTGTCCTGCTTTTCCACCAGAAACAGATTGCTGAGGAAGGGAGAAGGGCCCCTTTTGCGAGGATCTCTTGAATCTTTGCCCACATAAGGGCAGCCACTTGCTCTGAGATGTGGATGGGTGAGGAAGCACCAGTTGAAAAGGAGACCAGTAAAATTCTATGTGGAAACCTTGAACTGTTTGGAGTACCCAGGCTTCTGTAATGAAAGTCTTCCAATTCTCTACAAAATGCGGAAAACGTCCTCCCAAGCACCTGTGAGAAATGAGGGTCAGACTCACCGTGTGTGCTGGTGGGAGGTCCTCCACCTTGGGGACTGTTAAACAAACCCCAGTGGTGGGGAAATCCACTAGTGGGGGAGTCCTGCCATTGGCATTATTGTGAAATTTTGATCCTGCTGGAGGTTGAAAACCGCTGGCTGTGCGCCCTCTTCCCCGGGTGGCCCAAATGAAAACGCAAGGGTTAAAAATACATTTGATGGAATATTAGGCCTTATCTAATGAATCGAACATTGACACAAAATTCCTGAGCTCTTTGACAAAGGGACCGCCCCAAAAACTTGGCCTGTGGCACCTGCTAGCCTCTGATGTCGTCGTATCCCAAAGTTTGGGGACCATCTTTGTGAGCAGTGACCTTCGCCTCATGGTACAGATGGCGCAGTTGGTGTTACCCAGAATAATGGCACGCTGGGCCAAACCAGGGAGTACTTCCGAGGAAATTAGTCCCCCTAAGGCTTTGGAGTCTTCCGTCATGCCTAATATTTTAGTCAGGGGACCCGCAAAGACCAGTTTATCCTGGCATGACAGCCATGAGTAGACCATGCCCTTTTTTGGGTGCATGATTTACTTGGCCAGACAGGTGGCCTATCTGGCATCAATCTTGGGCACTATGGCCACTTTGCAGTCCAGGGAGGGTTGGGGGCTTTATGCCCAAAGGCAGTTCTGTATCCCCTTATCTAGGGGCTTAAGTAGTTTCCCTGCCAAGTACGTGGCTAGTTTGACACTCTGGACCACTCGGAGGAGCAAGTATGCATAGGTTCCTCAGGGTCTAACATATCAGATTGCAAACCATGGGACCCTTCCGTGGTAAGGCCCGTCATCGATCACCAGGACCGTTTGCGATTATAATCACCATCGGAACCAGTATGGGATCCATCAGAGGCAAGGAACGATGGAAGTGGGCAAGGAACTCCTTGGAACAGTAAGATCCTCAGGGGCATCTGGAATGGGAGTAGGAGGGTGTGCGTGGCCTATAAACCCTCTCTTTAGCCGAGGAAATGCATCCAGGTCCATCCGTGCAGGTTGTGAGCGTTTGCGCTGGTCCTCTGTCGGAGATGCAATTAGCAAACCTGAACAGAAGGGGCCCAATGGTCCTGGGAGGTCTTCCTTCATTGGGGGGGGAGGGTTTCAGGCACTTCTGCGCCATCTCAAGAAGTTTCTTCTCCAGTAGTGCCACTGTGTCAGAGACTGCCTTATGTATGGCGGCATCAACTGCATCACAGAACTCGTCTGTGAAAGGGAAGTAAGAGATCTCCTCCTCTTCTGTATAGCAGTCCTCATGTTCCTCTATGGAGGTATGTGCCTAGACTTAATAGGTGTATTAATATCAGTGTTATCCCACAGGAATAAGGGGGCAATTAGCACCTAGGGGAACCCAGACTACTATAGGAATCACAAGCTACAATGAGGCCTCGTAATATTCCCAGGAGAAATGAGTCTACAGGCCTCAGCAGACATCAATAACCCTTAGAATCAATGGGTATTTTTACTCCGCCTGGGTCGTGTCTGCATTATAAACGGGATGCAAATCTCCACAAATGATAGTACTGATCACCACGGGGTGTTCAGACTCCAGACGGAATGGTCCCAACACAAAACTCGCAACATACATAGCAGATAGAAGCACTCGGCAAATCGAGGAAAGTCAGACACGCTTTCCGATCCACAGGGGTGTGAGGAGCATCTCTGAGACATGAGGGGCATGCACCTTCTGTCTACGCGCCCCACCCCGTGAGGAGTATTAACACGAAACGGAAAAGCAGCAGGGAAAGGAGCATCAATGCATTCCCATGGCCGCTAGAACCTGCAATACAAACTGCTGCAGATTATATGACAACATCGTGTAAATATTCACATAACAGCACATAGAAGAGCAGAAAGGACTGGAGTTCCACTACTTAGCTTGCACTTGGGTGAGGATCACCTAAGGAAGAGGAATGGATGATGGCATTCCCTGGCGTCCCATTGGATGTTAAACTGTTACCTTCTTTTATCTTGATTTTCCCTGGGTTTATGGGAAATTATGTCTGTTGTGATCTTTTGATATGGCTGCTATGTAATGAAGAATGAACAGCTTAATTCTTGCCTCTGGGCCCTGAAATAGAATCTCAATGGGTAGTCATTCAAAGACCCTCTCTTAGAGGAGCATTTCAAAACTTCATTTTATTGCTCATTTTAAGGTCTTTACTACAGACACCTTGTAATTCCTATTTGTAAAGAGCAAACATGTCACCCACTTAAGGGCTTCAAGGTGCTGGGGGGCCATCAGGAGATTCAGTGAGCTACTGCCCAGAGTCCTATGATGCAGAGCTGATCTGCCACCGTGCCAGGGATCGAGCCGTTAGCTCCATGTTCTAGAGTCAGCCAGTCTGGCTGCTGCACTACAACTCTCCTCCCAGTTTTAGCTGTTTGGTGGCCCGACCCATTATTAAAAAAAACTATATATATATATATATTTTGTCTTACTGAATGCATGTGTTAGTGACTAATACAGACATTCACACAGTTTAGTTTGTCAGTTGATGTGTAAGCGGTTCCATGGGTTGGTGAGTACCTAAATGAGGATCTATATGGGTTATTGATTAGTTGTTTGAGTATCTCTATGGGTGCCTGAGTGTCTGTGTGGGTAGGCGGAGTTGGGTGTTACTGTCCATAAATGTGTGAGTGGATGATTCACTGGGTGTATAGGTTCAAGAGTGCATCTGTGAAGAGCTGTATGGATGGGTGAGTGTGTGTATGGGTGTGTTGGTGAGTAAATGGATGCCTCAGTAGTACATGTGTGAGTAACTGCATATGTGAAAGGCAGTATATGTGAGTTTTGGAGTATATAAATGACTATATGTGAGAGTGAGTGATTTTGAGAGTGGCTGTATGGATCAGTGTGTGCTTGTATGAGGTATTGTATTAGAGTATAAGTATGTGTTAGTATATGTTTAAATAAGTGAGGTGGCGTGTGTATAACTGTACAGGTGAATAAATGAAAGTATGATTGAATATTTCCATGACTGACTAGGTGTGTGAGTAACTCTATGAATGAGAGGTGGTGTGTGAGTGTCTGTATAGCTATGTGAGTGCATATCATAATACTGTATTGATGGCTGACTGTATGTATGAGTGACTGTATGGGTGAATGAGTTGATGTGTGTGTAGAGCTAGGATTTAGTGAGTAGATATGTACTAACTGGTATTGGTGTGTTGATGGTTTTGAAAATGATACTCTGTATTTTAGAGTGGGTGTATCAAGGGTTATATTAGGGTGTGATGAGGTGCATCAGATTTTCATGTGGATGATGTCACCAGTGATGTCATCAGTGATGTCATTTGAGATGTCATCAGTGATGTCATCAGTGATGTCACTCACCATGTCATGAATGATGTAATATGAGACGTCATCAGCAGTGCATTGCGGGGGCGCGAGTTATAGGTAGCTCAATTAACTATAACGGGGAATTTCTATGGTTTTGTATGAGTGAAATGTCCAACTAACTATAACGTCCCAGAAACCTATGTTTTTTTCTGTGAATTTCTGAGGTTTTTTAACTGCTAATTTCTAACTATAGCGTGCCTGAAACATGTGGTTTTTTTCAGTGAATTTCAATGGTCTTTTAAATGTTAATTTCTAATCATAATGTTCATTAAACCTATCATTTTTTTCTGTGATTTTAAATTATCATCCGATTCTCAACCTGGTCAAAACTGCAAATCTCACCACTTTTCCATCGATACCTTCCGCCACAAATGAGAGCCACTGCTAATTCTAATGATATGCAAAGTAGGCGTTCCCATGGAGAAAAAAAAACTAAAACACCACTTCCCCATATTTTCAACGACCAGCCAAATCTGTAATGTGATCCAAAAAGAAGGCGATAAGCCGAGTTAGCAGTAAGAAATTAACATCAGCCTTTAACTGGTGTAAGGAGGTCGACTATCTACAGCGTGAACTGGACCCAACTCACAGCCACATCTAAAGACCAGGACGTGATACAGCTACTGATCATGCAGCTCCGACACCCAACAAGGCCACAACACCCACTGCCACCACCACCGGACCACCCCCCTACTACCACCGAGGCCATGCAAAACAGGACAACAGACCTTCCCTAAATGCCATGGCCCCTCAGCCGCACAAAAGCTGAATGTTGGGAGATATGGGAACCAAGTATGTGTGAAGGAGGCACGTCACCCATCAATAATAATGCACACAATACCAAGTGTAGCTGTGATGTGCTGGACAGACCTCACTATGCAAAGCACAAACCTCTCCATGTGGACATATACTACTGATACTTGTAGTGTTGTGCACAGTGGACGCAACCATGCTACCTCAGGCAACGGGGAAGATCTTGGTCATGTAGCTATGTTGTCCCCCCTGGACAGGAGTATAAATAAATAGGCTGGGCTCTGGGCGTGGTTCACTTGTGGGAAGGCCAAAGCATCTGCCAGAGCGGCGGTCCTCACCCTGCCACGTGGCTGCCGCCATGACCACAGGCCTCCTGACTGGATCATTAGAGTACTGCAAGGAGAGTGTATAGTCAATTTATAAGTGCGTGGGGATTGGCAGAGTTTTTTCTTTTTTTGTTGCATATTTATGTAGCGGGAACTCCACCCAAAGGTATTGGAGCGCTTTACATATGCACCGTATTTACATTACACATGAAAGCACGCAGAGAATAGGTGATTTGCCCAGAATCACAGGATGTGTACGTGACCCCGAGGCTCGAACGCCGGTTTCCACCATCAAGGCCGGCAGTCTAGCTGACGGACCACATAAGTACAAATGTTGGCGCAGCCTAACTCTGAACACGAGCTTCGCTCTAATTGGCTGCCCTCCATGTCCTAAATACTGCAACCTGAACTTTCCTTTTCCCTATATTGCTACAGCTTCAACACTGCAGTGAATGTGCAATAAACATTCATATCCACTGAAATGCGTCATGTCCTCCAACTTTCATGTGTGGAACTATGTAGGGTCAGTGATTCCCCGTACCTTCAATGTTGGCCATGTTGTGAGACTTCACTCACAGAATGACACATTTACGCTTATGACCCAGGTGACGGCAGTACTACAACACGGACACCCGCATCAGTTAAATCCTCATATACCTCATGACGGAGCCACGCCCATAGCTCAGCAGTTATTCTTCGCAGTTTCATGCAGCACTGGCATACGCCACGCCAGCCCACTCTGCTTACACTTACAAAAAAGGACAACAACACTACATGGACTGTGGTGCACTGAGTTAGGAGCATCAGAAGCAATGAGTGTATTCAGAGCCAGCGATGATACGTGGTCCGGGCTGGCCGCACTGGGAGCAATGTCTTTTGCATACTGGACTGCGTCATCTGCAATGCCGACTCGAACAAGAGATGAAACATCTATGGAATACATTGTCGAAACATGTAGGTTTCAGGGACGTTATAGTTCAAACTGTGAGCTGTGCTATCCGCAGTGTAGAGTGCCATTTAGTGTTTGTTTGGATTTGCAAGATGAATTTGGTTATTGTACTAAAGCTATAACTGATATAAAGCAAGTTCTTGAAGCAAGGATACTAAAAGGATATTGTGTAGGTTTTGAGGGTCGTTATACTTAGTTGCGTACTGCACTTTTATTTAATGAATGAAGAGTCAATTTAATTGTGAGCTCTGATGACCGCAGTGTCAGCAAGCGCCCACAGGCACGTGGTGTTGAGTACAGGTGCACAGGCATTGGCAATTCAGTGTGTGTGCAGCCAGCAATGATAAGTGGTGCACTGAGTTAGTGGCACGTGACGGAACCAGCTTGTGTGGAGCCTGCAATGATGCGTGGTGCGATTCGGCCGCACTGGTAGCAATGTCTTTTGCCTACTGAATTCTGCCTTATTAAGTCCACGTGGCGATGACTTATGGTGCACTGAGTTAGTGGTACCTCTGGCGCTCAGCATGTGACCACTCTGCGATGATGCGTGGTCCAAGGGGGCTGCACTGGTAGCAATGTCTTTTGTCTAATGAATTCTGCCTTATTAAGTCCACCTGGCATTGACTTGTGGTGCACTGAGTTAGTGGTACCTCTGGCCCTCAGCGTGTGCACACTCTGCGATGATGCGTTGTCCGAAGGGGCCGCTCTGGTAGCAATGTCTTTTGTCTAATTAATTCTTTCTTATTAAGTCCACGTGGCATTGACTTGTGGTGCACTGAGTTAGTGGTACCTCTGGCGCTCAGCGTGTGCACACTCTGCGATGATGCATGGTCCGTGGGGCAACACTGGGAGCAATGTGTTTTGGCTACTGGACTGCATCATCTGGAATAGCCACTCCACCAGAATTGTGAGCCCTGCTGTCCGCAGTGTAGGCAGGAGGCAGCGGTCAGCAAGGGCCCACAGCCACTTGGCGTTGACTTGAGCTGCACAGATTGGGACCATTTGGTCTTCTTAACCCATTATAGTCTCCTACACAATTTGCATCGCTACTAATCTTGAATTGTGAACCGTGCTAACCCCAGTATAGTGCGGAGGCAGCGGTCAGGATGGGCCCACAGCCACATGGCATCGACTTGAACTGCACAATTAGTGGCACCTGAAGCATTCAGCGTGTGCGCACCCTACGATGATACGTGGTCCCAGCAGGCTGCACTGGTAGCAATGTCTTTTGTCTAATTAATTCTGCCTTATTAAGGCCACGTGGCGTTGATTTGTGGTGCACTGAGTTAGTGGTACCTCTGGCGCTCAGCTTGTATGGAGCCTGCGATCATGCATGGTCCGGGCGGGCCGCAATGGCAGCAATGTGTCTTGCCTACTGGACTGCGTAATCTGCAATCGCCACTGCATCTGAATTGTGAGCCCTACTGTATGCAGTGTAGATCGAAGGCAGTAGTCTGTACAGAAATAAGTCTGCGGTGCTGCGCCGGTGGGTTCGCAGGGGGCCTGTGTTGAGGAGGCCCGTGGTCATTGCGGCTGCCACGTGGAAGGGTGAGACCCGCCGCTCTGGCAGATGCTTTGGCCTTCCCACAATTGAACCACACACAGAGCCCCAGCCTATTTATTCATACTCCTATGATGGAGTGCCGTCAGTTAGACCAGCCCACTCCGCTTACGCTTCCAGGGGAGCACAACACAGCTACACGACCCATTGCCTGAGGTAACATGGTTGCGTCCACTGTGCACAACACTACAAGTATCAGTAGTATATGTCCACATGGAGAGGTTTGTGCTTTGCATAATGAGGTCTGTCCAGCCCATCACCGCTACACTTAGTATTGTGTGCATTATTATGGATTGGTGACTTGCCTCCTTCACACATACTTGGTTCCCACATCTCCAACATTCAGCTATTCTGAGGGGCCATGGCATTTTGGGAAGGTTCGTTGTCATGTTTTGCGCTGCCTCGTGGTAGTAGGGGTGGTGGTCTGGGGGGAGGTCCTGGTGGTGGTGGCGGTGGGTGTTGTGGCCTTGTTGGGTGTCAGAGTTGCATGATCAGTAGCTGCATCACCTGTTGGTCTTTATATGTGGCTGTGAGTTGGGTCCAATTCACGCTGTAGATAGTTAACCTCCTTACACCAGTTTAAGGCTGATGTTAATTTCTTACTGCTAACTCGGCTTATCGCCTGCTTTTTGGATCGCATTGCAGATTTGGCTGGTCGTTGAAAATATGGGGAAGTGGTGTTTTAGTTTTTTTTTTCCACTGGAATGCCTACTTTGCATATCATTAGCGTTAGTTGTGGCTCTCATTTGTGGCGTTTTTTTGTTTTCCATGTCATGAATGATGTAATATGTGACGTCATCAGCAGTGCATTGCGGGGGCACGAGTTATAGTTATAGTTAGCTCAATTAACTATAACGGGGGAATTTCTATGGTTTTGTACGAGTGAAATGTCCAAATAACTATAACGTCCCTGAAACCTATGTTTTTTCAGTGAATATCTAAGGTTTTTTTAAATGCTAATTTGTAACTATAATGTGCCTGAAACCTATGTTTTTTCCAGTGAATATATATATATATAGTTTTGGGTTACTCCCATGTCTCGTGATGGGGTGGCTTTTTTCATCCCTGCTACTGATTGGGTGGCTTTGCTTCCTATGCTTGTGTATGTCGCATCCAGTAGCACTTCATTCTTACAGTATCCCAATTAGTTGACTTCAGGCCTTCCACATTTGACCTTTCTTGCATTCAGGGAACTACAGAGTCCTTGATAAATAGTACTATACTTTTTTGCCTCAAATAGTATCTCACAAGATCCAAACTTCATTGCTTGAGGTTCCCAATCCAGAAGCCTATTAAAAACAATAACAATAATTATAGCAAATTGGTTCTGATATTTTGTAATATATCATCAGTGGATTTGGGTCATGTCAGTTTTATCACTGAACAGGTGCTGATCTTTTAGTTGTATTGCAGCCTATGATATAAATGGCAAAATTGTATATATTTGATCTGCGTACATTAATATCAGTTTTAGAATGCTATGAAAAACAGGTTACTTACTTTCGGTAACAATCTTTATAGTGGACACTATCTAATCACTGATTCCACTCCTTTGGAAAAATCCCAACCGCTAGACTGCATCTGGAAGATTTAAGAAGCTCCTGTGTGCCAGTAGGTGATGCAATGCGGCACTGCATTTACTTCAGTCTGCCTCAGAAGAGACGAATGGAGATGCATATATGCATCAACCCTGAGGGCTGTTATCAGTTACTTTTTTTACTCTGTCCGCAACCTTAAAGCCCAACAGTAATACTTGATACAAATGTGCAGATTCCTAGATTGGAACATTTTAGATTTGAAAGATCATTTCGGAGACAGGGGAGGTGGGCAGTTAAGTAGAGTAACCACCAGAAACAGTGATACTGAGATAAGTAACTTGTTCTTCTGATGGATTCTTCTAACCACAGATTCCTCACCTTCAGAATAGATACAAAAGTAATATTTCCCAAGCTGGTGGGTCTGTGGAGTGGCTGAGATCAAATAGTCCTGCAGGACCGAACAAGCGAAATTCCCTTCCTGTCAAGCCAGAAGTGATTTGAGGATGTGTGTACTAATGCCCATTTCGCAACCTGATAGATATCAAATAAAGGAGCTTCATGGGCCAGAACAGTGGTAGCATCCTTGATCCTTCTGAAATGGGCCCTCAACTCCTCCAGAGACTGCTTCTTGGCCATTGTTTAGCCGATCTTGATGCAGAGAACTATCCACCTTGACAAACTCCCTTTTGCACGGGACCACCTTGCTTATCTTTGCCCCAGAGAACTACACAAAGAGCTGATTGCTCACCCATTGGTCCTTGGTGCGATCAGTGTAAAAGCTTAATACTCTTTTAGGGTCCAGCTGATAATGTTTCTCTTCCTCTTTCGAGGGGTGGGGCAGGGCAAAGAACATAGGAAGACTGGTGAATTGTCCAACATGAAAAGCAGTAACAACCGTAGATAAAAATGTGCCTTGATCTGTAATACCACTTTGCTTGGAAAAAAGCGGTATAAGGTGGCTGCACTGAGAGAGCTTGGAGTTGTTAATGGAGACAGAAACACTGGGCCCGATTCACAGAACTAACTTAAGACAAAATCCTAAACTTACTACCATTTTGGTATTCACAGAAGGCACTTACTCATTTTGGTATTCACAGAAGGCACTTACTCATTTCGGTATTCACAGAAGTTAGGAGTCCTAACTTTAGGACTCCTAAATGCCTTCTGTGAATACCGAAAGTCTTAAAATTAGGATTTTTCTCAGTTTAGTAGTAGTATAGTTAGGACTCCTAACTTTAGGACTCCTAAATGCCTTCTGTGAATACCGAAAGTCTTAAAATTAGGATTTTTCTCAATTTAGTAGTCCTAAATTTAGGACTCCTAACTTTAGGACTCCTAAATGCCTTCTGTGAATACCGAAAGCCTTAAAATTAGGATTTTTCTCAGTTTAGGAGTCCTAAGGTTAGGACTCCTAACTTTACAACTACTAAACTGAGAAAAATCCTAATTTTAAGGCTTTCGGTATTCACAGAAGGCATTTAGGAGTCCTAAATTTAGGACTACTAAATTGAGAAAAATCCTAATTTTAAGACTTTCGGTATTCACAGAAGGCATTTAGGAGTCCTAAAGTTAGGAGTCCTAACTATACTACTACTAAACTGAGAAAAATCCTAATTTTAAGACTTTCGGTATTCACAGAAGGCATTTAGGAGTCCTAAAGTTAGGAGTCCTAAACTTAGGACTACTAAATTGAGAAAAATCCTAATTTTAAGACTTTCGGTATTCACAGAAGGCATTTAGGAGTCCTAAAGTTAGGAGTCCTTACTATACTACTACTAAACTGAGAAAAATCCTAATTATAAGACTTTCGGTATTCACAGAAGGCATTTAGGAGTCCTAAAGTTAGGACTCCTAACTTCTGTGAATACCGAAATGAGTAAGTGCCTTCTGTGAATACCAAAATGAGTAAGTGCCTTCTGTGAATACCAAAATGGTAGTAAGTTTAGGATTTTGTCTTAAGTTAGTTCTGTGAATCGGGACCACAGTCTTTAGAGTCAGGAGACATAGTGTACATATATGCATGGGTTTCAATGTTGTGCACATTAGGAAATTGAGGACCAAAGGTGCGGGAAGGAAACAAATCAGTCAAACCTTTTAGTAACCTCATCATAATAGGTGATTTCAGCAAGAACGGTTGATCAGTAATGTAAAAAGGTTGAAAGGACTGACCTTAACAGTCCCCACAGCAAATCCTTGCTTTGTGAGAGACAAAACAAATAAGGTGACATCTTATAGCTTGGCATGTAACAAATATGTATTGGGGTGCTGCACCAGGCTCCAACCTTGTTGCAGCACCCAGCCTAGAAAGATTTTGTAGAGATGTGCGATGCAGCAAAGTTGACATCCACAACCTTGGGAGGAAAATCAAACACATTCAACTGCTGCTGGTCAATCTCCACGCATTGTGCATCTTGGGTGCAGGACCCCGCACTTTTGCTGCAAAGATGATCTTCCTGAAGCAGGAGCCTGATTGGTGGACCGTTGTTCATGCCCAGAAGATCCAGGTACCACAAACTTGTTGCCCAGTTCTGAGCAATTAGGATGACGTGGGTCTGGTTGTTCCTGTTCTTCTGAACTCATGGCAAGAGAGGCACCAGCAAAATGCAGAGTCAGGTACTCCACTCTAACTGGAATGAGAGAGAGCCTTATTACTGTGAAAATGTTTTGAAATTGTGTATTCTCTGCGGTGACAAAAAGATCTAGCCAATATTCTCCCCATTACTGGAAGATGCCTTGTGCCACTCCGGAGTGTAACTGACATTTGCAATCCACCAAGCATCGCCTGATTGCATTCAAAGATCCTGACAAATGGTCCAGAGGGAATGCACTGGTGCTCCAGAGATGAAGTGTTTCCTGGCACAGGCCCCCGCCTCCCCCTGCTTGTTGCAGACCCACATGGTGGTGTTGTCCATAAGAACCTAAAACGGCCTTGTTTGCTTGATGGTACAAAGACCTTCCAATCAAGTTGAACGGCCACAACTCTAATAAGTCCTCTGATCTCGAGCTTTCCCAGATAACCTTAACATCCCAGCAGTGCTGCATCTATCACCACTGTCAGGTCTTGGTGGCAAGGAGAGGGATCTGCTGGCAGTTCATCTGCGATTGAGCCACCACTGCAGGCAGGGCCGGCTTTAGCGCTATTGGCACCCGATGCAACAATAATTTTTGACCCCCCCCCCCCTATGACCTGTTCCTCAGATTCCCTCATGATCACCGGGCAAAAGTGCATATCATCTCAGTCTCCATAGACAATCTCTCACATACATTTAATTTGTTTTAAAGAACTGGTAAAGGCTGACTTCACTACTTTACTAATAAGAATGTATATCTACGCAAACAATCCCTTTTCAGCAACATTAGGAATAGATAATGAAAGACTGGGGGGAAAAACATAACTTCCCAACCTATTTTATGCAGTTTGCATGCAGCACTTTGATTACAGTTCCTAAGTCACTGTTCTATATTAGGGTTGCATGTCATGAACTGCAGTGACTAAAGCATCTCTGTGGCAAAAGCAGTCATCCACTCAGCTATCCACAGAAAATACAAATGTGATCTTCACATTAAGAGTCCTTTGTAATAGGCATATCAACCCTCTGCTCTACTTTATGGCAAGTGAAAACTTCAACTAGACAAAACTCTGATCATGTTCTCTAGCAGGACCATCATCACAAATGTTATCTTGACAGTGTTAATGCTGCCTGAAAATTGGACACACAAGTAACTCTGCAGCATGTGATTTTAAATCATAAATTATTGATAAAAACAACACTCCCCCTGAGGTCTGTGTCCCCCTCCTCCGATCAGCGCCCAGTGCGGCGGCACCAGTTACATTGTCCTAAAGCTGGTCCTGACTGCAGGAATTTTGCAGTCTCCTACAAAATCCTGATGGAATCCGACAGGTTCCCCTGGTGCTGGGCCCAGAGAAACTTCAGGTTCCACTGAACAGCCAAAATATGACACCTGGCATAGTTGACAAGAGGAATGCAGGATGCCAAGAAGCCTCAGAGCCACTCTTACCAAGACCCTGGACCAAGCATAAAATATAAGGATCATAGCCTCAATGACCTGTACTCGTGGGGTGGAGAGAAGACTCGAAACTACACTGCGTCCAGGTTGGCTTCTATGAAAAGGATTCTTTTGGAGAAGCCAAGTGTGACTTTCGCAAATTGATAATGAACCACAACAATAACAATGCCAAGAGGTTACCTGTTATCCCCTGGAGGTGGGCTACGAATGACCAGGGTGAACCTGCCATCAACAGACATTTATCAAGGTGGGGGAAACTGAGATCCCAACCTCCAAAGATGAGCTGCGATCACCGCCATCACTTTTGTGATCCCCTGAGCAGCACTGGTGAGGCAAATGGGGAGCACAGCAAATTAAAACTGACCGCAATACCAAAACTCTATTCTTCCAAGAAAGAATAGAACAATCCGCTAGCTCCAGTAAGGAATCTTTCACCATCTTAAACGAACTCCTCAAAATCCCGGACCCAAGACCGAGAGACCCCCCAAACCCCAAAGGTGATGAGGAAAAGTGCTACAAGTTAGCGAATTTCTTCAAGGAGAAAATCCAAAAAATCCGGGACTCTATTCCATCCATAAGTCCGAGCGAGGAAAAAGAAGCCTACAACTTTCCTACCCCCCCATGTCTCACTTCCTGGGGACAAGTGACGGCAGATGAGGTTAAAGATACGCTGAACATCATTAAAAGCGGGTCTCCCAGGGATCCGGCCCCCTTACGTATTCTCAAAAAGGTAGCACCCACGATCGTTCCCCCCCCTTACCCGCCTTATTAACGCCTCCCTTCAACAAGGAGTCGTCCCTCCCAGCTGGAAGGCGGCAGTCATCAAGGCACTTTTAAAAAAACCCTCCCTTGACCCTGCCGACCTAGCAAATTACAGACCAATCTCCCTCCTCCCGGGAACTAGTAAGATCGCGGAAAAGCTTGTGAACAGAAAACTTTCACAATTTCTGGAGAACAACAACCGTCTAAAAAGTTCGCAGACGGGATTCCGCCCCGGGCAGGGCACCGACATCGCCCTCCTCATGGCGGTGGAAGAGGCCAGAGCACTCCTAGACGAAGGAGGATCAGTGGCAGTGATCCTCCTCGACCTGAGTGCGGCCTTTGACACCGTCAATCACCAACTTCTTATCCAACGACTCATGAGTGTCGGTGTTGAAGGAACTGCCCTGTCCTGGCTATCGTCCTTTCTGAGTCAACGCTCCTTTCAAATCTGGGAGAATAACAACCGCTCCTCCGACACTCCCCTCCAATGTCGCGTGCCTCAGGGCTCCTCCCTTAGCCCCACATTATTTAACATCTACATGTCCCCATTGGAGGAGGTTGTTACTCCGTTCGGAGTGAGCATCGTTAGTTATGCTGACGACACACAGTTAGTGGTGTCCCTTTCACATCCCAGACAACAACCTGCGGACCTGTACAACTGTCTGACACAGATACAAGGATGGATGAACAGATCGTCTCTGAAACTTAACGGTTCAAAGACTGACATTCTCCTCCTTGGTCAAAAGGGACCCTCTCCACTACAAAACATCTGGCCACCCAGCTTAGGCCCGCCCCCAGACCCGAAACCAGAGGTAAAAAGCCTGGGTGTTTGGCTAGATAAGGACCTCTCATTCGTAACACAAGCAAAAAAGGTAGCCGGGACGTGCTTTGGGCTGCTTAGGTCAATTCGAAAGATCTTGCCCCTGCTCCCTCACAAATCCCAGAAACTGTTGATTCAAGGCCTGATACTCTCCAGGCTCGACTTTAGTAATTCCATCTACTTAGGGGCCCCAGAGGCAACCATGAACAAACTACAAAGGGTCCAAAATGCAGCTGCCCGGATCCTCACTAACACCCCTGCCAGAGCTTCAGTCAAACCAGCTCTGAAGCGTCTCCACTGGCTCCCGGTGAGAGAACGTGTGATGTTCAAGGCCCTCTGCCTGGCACATAGACTGCTTCAAAACAATGGCCCCCCAAGCCTGGAAAAATTTATCAAACCCTACAAAGCTCCTAGATCCCTCCGTTCCGATCAGGAACATCTTATCGTCACTCCCAGAGTGAAGAAGGCACGAACAGGAGGAAGACGCTTCTCGGTTCACACCGCACGTCTCTGGAACGCCCTACCTCACCTCCTGAGAACTGAACCTAATTACCTACGGTTCAGGAAGCAATTGAAAACCCACCTTTTCCCTTAACCGACCTCCCTCCCTGCCTCCGCTGACTCCCCAGTTGTACTGATCTTAGCGGTGGGATACTTACGGGTGACTACGCGCTCTATAAAAATAAATAATAATAATAATAATAACCTGGACCGCAAGTAGCATCTGTGGGACTGCCAGATGTGTATATGAAACCTGCAGGTCCAAGCCAGCCAAGATGGCAGACATGCTCGCTTGAAGCTCTGCGTGTCAGCCAGACCATCGCCCACAATCCGCACTGGTGTGGCCACCTAACAGAGATACAATGACACGGAATATCAGTGGAACAGAGCTCTGTCTGTGCTGAGACCTAAAAGTGCAACAGAGGGCCACGAGGAATTACAGGCAAGCGGCCTAACCATCATGGCGGCACCCGGTGAAAAACTTGGAGGGGAGGTGGCAGGCGATAGCACCCCAGCCCACCAGATTAGTTACCCTCGAATCATAGTGATCACCCTTTGGCAGCAAGAAAGAGGATCCAGACTCAGTGCTACGGTTTGAACTGCTGTGACGACACCGGTGTTCAGAGGTGTGCCACCACGGCCCAACGCACACTGCCCTACCGGAGGGAGGAGCAGCAGCAACACGGCCGGAAGGCGAGGAAAGGCTGCATAGACCTTGAGTACCAGAACTCGCAGGGCAGAGGGATGCTGCAGATGGCAGCATGCGGAGCAGCAGCTCACCAGCTGAGAAGGGGCCAGCCCTGACCGCGTGAAGCTGCTCTGTGGGCGAGACACCACAACAGCCAAAGTTGCCCCGGCGGTGGAGCATGGAGTCTCAGCTGGACGGACGTAACCCTGGCCCAGAAGGCTGCACATGCAAGGGACAGGTGAGGAGAAGTGGACTGGGTGGCTATTACCAGGCCACATGGGGAGGGCCAACGATCAGGGCCAGGCCACCACAACTCACCTTACGGCACCCCACATGGCAAGGGGACGGAGGTGCGGAGAGGAGGATGTGCTCAACCACAGAGGCCCCCACTGTAAGACCACCGATAATGGGGAGAGGCCATTCATAAAGTAGCAGCAAAGCACCTGTAGAACCGTGGCAGCCATCCCTACCTCTCACACGGTGATATCTCTCCCTCAACAGGAAGATAGAGGCCTATAATAAAGCGGAGCAACGATGTGGGTTGTCCCTTCCCACCGGAACCGGCTATATAACCCTGCACCCTGACCAGAGGCCTCCTTTGAACCTCCTGGCGGCAGCAGTCGGGTACTCCCCACTCACCAGGTCCAAGTGAAGAGCACAGAGGGATCGCTTCATGGGCTGGGCCGACTACTTGTCACCGTAATCAGGATGCAATGTAAATCAACGGAACTCCACAAAGCAACTGCAGGGTGGCAGGGCCTGGACAACCTGGGGCTCCGGCTTTGGGATACCTACATTTTTTTCTCCCCCCACTCCCCCAGGTGCCCCACATCAGTGCTGTGAGGTGCACGAGCACGCCCTCCCCACAACCCCAAGTCGGCGCCATCATCGAGGCACGAGGTGAGATGAGGAGAACTCCTACATAACCATAGATAACATAAACTGGGGACACCTTCCTTGCCTCTCGTGAGAGCAATCTCATGCAATACTCGCTCTGGGACATACTAAGAGGAATCCCTGCCCCACTGGTAGACACCAGCCAGCAGACCTGACCCCTATGGACACGGGTAAAAGAGAACAAGATGCTACTCCTCTGAGAGTGGGCTTCAGTGAGCCAGCGCAGCAGGGCACGGCAGGGGGTCCTCTCCTCTTCCCTGTGGAACATGGTGATGCTTTGTTCAAATGTCGGACCGCAAGTACCCTCCCCGACACACAGTCATTGCCAAGTCACCAAAAGCCAGCAAGGAGACACAGAGACACTGGCAGCCCTCTCCATTTCTGACAAACTGGAAAAGGTACTAGCGACCATCAAACATTCCACAGTCACTAAGGAGGACAGATTTGGGGCCCTAGCCACGGACCCCATTCTCCTAAGCTATGACCACTGCAAACTTGCTGACAAGGTTGCGGACGGTGAGAAAACTCTTTACACTTTACAGCCCGTGGCAAAGTTGTAACAGGAGCCACTATGAGAAATACAAAGTTGGGCTGTGATGCTGGAGGAATGAGCAGATGACTTAGAAGAGTGCTCCCAGAGGAGCAATATTCGCGTCCTCGGCCTACTGGAGGGAGTCGAGGGAAACAGACTCCATCAGTTACCAGAAGGCTTGGTTTAGATCCTTCATGCTCGACTCAGAACTAACAACCTTCTTCTCTGTGGAACTAGCACACAGTGTGCCTGTGCAACGCCTGGCTCCGGGGTCCCCCCTCGACCACTGCTGGTGAAGCTCCTTCACTTCTGCGATAGAGACGCAGTGCTATGAGCAGCCAAGCAAAATGGGCCCATGCGAGGGGAAGACAAACATGTCATGCTCTTTCCCGACTACTCCAGAGCGGTGCAACGCCAATGATCATCCTTGCTAGAAGTCAAGCGCAACCTCCGCCAAAGAGGGATACAATAATCACTGCTAGTCCCAACACTCCTCAAGATAATACACAATGGAACAAACACCTTCTTTACATATCCAGCCGAAGTGTTCAACTGTTTTGAGCAACATCTCCAGGATTTTACCGGGCCAAGAACTAGGGTGAGGTGAACAAGCACGAGAACCCAGGAACATGTATAGACGCGAAAGAAAGTCAAGCCACGCTCCAGATCCATGCACCATGGCTCTATCACAGGATCCCCAAACTTGGAACAGATCATTGCAGAAAGCAGGAAGGCCCTACAGGCGGCGGATATAGGTCCAGCCGCAGTGGCCTCAGATGGGGAGACGGGCCCTTACATCTTCACATCAGAAGATGATGTCAGTGACACAAACACCCCTCAAGCAGAATCAGTAATTCCACCTTTGGTGACCCCTAAGACTGCAGACACACTCATTTTAAATGTCAGCCAAATATCCTAACCTAGCAGTACAAGAATCAAGTCATAATTACACCAGTGGTAGTACAGTTAGTCTGGCTCTTGGCCCCACAAACCTCCCAGATTCCTCATAGGCCACACGCATTGTTAGCTAGGGCACTAGTATGGTTCACCCCCATACTGCACTAGTGCGCTAACATCATGTTTGTGGTGGATGTACTGCCTGCTGCAGTAGATCCACAGTATTGGAATAATTTCCCTCCCCAGATTACACCCTATCACTCGACTCCCCCTTACACACTGACCCTAACCATGAGGCGGGCGGGTGCCATAGCCCTTAGAAACTTACAGCATCTGGAGAGCATGCAAGGCTTGGTAGGCGTCCCCCCGTGCCTTCCCTCCTTCTATTCCACCAAAGCTTCATCATGACACCCAAGGCTGATACCAGTTTTCTCACTCTAAATGTGTGAGGCATGCACACATGCTATGCTGTTTACTCATATATTAAACAACAAGCACAGATAGCCCCATTACAGGTAACACACATAACAGCTGGGGACCTAGTCAAACTACGTAAGCGATGGGGAGGCACTTTCTCTGCAACCGCATATTAACCATTAGCACACGGGGCACTAATATGGCTCCGGACAGGGGTCCCATTCAAGGAAACCAGTAGGGTAGTCGATACAGAGGGATGATTTGCTCTCCTTGAGGGGCTCCTGGATGTCCAGCAGATACTCATAGGTAGCTTCTATGCATCAAAAACTGAGTAGGGTAAATTCTGGGACTCCCTATCGGTCATCCTTGCCCAGTTTACCACATCACCATGGATATTGGGAGGAAACTACAATTGTGCACTCAATCTCTCCATGGACAGATCTTATCTTCCCCACCACAACTCTCTGGCCAATGCACATGCAGAACAATACAGTACATGGGTATGCCATTGGTCACTGGTGGATGCCTGGTGAAGCAGAAACCCCACAGTTAAACTAAACTCATTTCATTCCATCCCGCACAACCTCCACGTACGACTAGGGTCCTATACGATCATGATGCACGCCTTATCACCCTTAAATGGCGGCCCCCTCTGCTCCTGACCCCACTTGGCGACTGCAGCGCGATTGTCTGGAACAACCAAGTATTCCGCCATAAGCATGACAAAAACATCCGGAGCTACTTTGCAGAAAACGCAAATACGGCATCCCTAGGATGCTAGAATGTGACACCTTTAAAGTCGCAATAAGAGGAGCATGCATTCGGCAGATCACTAGGATCCACGCTACACTTGAGTGACGAATACTAGAGGCAGAACTCAAATAGGCAACCCTGACCTCTGCAGCGGACGCTGATGGCACATCACAGACTCAGATTGCGGAAGCAAAAACTGCATATGCAGAAGTATTAGCGGACCTGAGAAGATATAACTTCAGGGCTCATGTCGTCAGGGTGCATCACGAGGGAGGTAGAGCAGGAACACTATTGGCATGGCTTATCCGCCAAGACACCGACACACAGCTGCAGGTACCGATCGACCGGGGCAGACTGGGAGCCTCATCATTTGAGGCATATTTACTGGCGGTGCAGCTCAAGCCGCTGTCTCGCTGGATGGCAGGGCACTTTATGGGGGGGGGGGCAATATCAGCAGTCCGACATCTGCTCCTGTCTGGACCTGTCTCGACCTACCCGATACCAGTGACAGTGGCATAATCCTGTATGATACTGATACACGCATATCTCGAGAAACTCCGTTATACGCCCCCTTGCTACCACAGGCAGATTTACCTTGGGGTAGCAAGTGTTACACCGAACGGGCCTTACAAACCTAGGGCGACCACTCAATTCTCCAGGTAGAGTCCCTCTTCACCGATGGACAGCTTCTCATATTTGATCGGCTGGTGGAGGAGACCGGACTTCACCGAGGACAGTGCCTCTTACACTGGCAACTGGTTTCGGACTGCCACCGGATGTGAGATATGTCAGAGAGTAAACCAGCGAATATGCTGCACAGTAGCCCCAGGCTTCACCTAATCACCTGGATTTTGAAGGCCATTTGTGAGCTAAGGGCAGTCCTGCTAACCCAACTGCGGCACAAGCGGGAGAAAGAGTTTGAGTAGCCACTGCATGACAAGGAATGGGAGCACACCCTGAAGCTCCCAAAGATAGTGTCCCAAAATCCCTGGTTTAAAAATATATAATTCTACACCGTGCATATCTAACACCAGAGCGACTCCAGCGCCACTACCCAAATTCACAGTTCTCCTGCTCCCGCTGCCAAGCCCCTAGTGCAATATTCCTACACATGTTCTGAAATGGTCCACTCGGCTGCTCTACTCGAACGCCATCCACAACGCAGTGTGAGAAGTCATGGGGCTCACCGATATCACTACCTGGGAAGCCTGTGCATTATGTATATTTGGATGCCGAAAACACTGTAAAGTCCAGGAACGATTTGCATCCCTGACCCGCCTTTTGGGGAAATGAGGAATCGCCATGTATTGGTAAGCACCTGCAGGCCCCTACTGGCGGCCTGGAAAGGAGGAGGTCCATAAGGAGGTTGGGCTCAGACAAGAAGAGGTACGAGGAATGCGCAAACGACGCATCTCCACTGAAGGGGCCGCACTCCTTCAGATCTTCCGCACACAATCGAAAATACCCAGCCCTCCCCTATACCACAGAGATCACCCGAGGTGCAAAATCTCACCCCCCCCTAGCAGTTACAAGTAGAACCCCCCCAAAGTCCCCTACACAGCACGCATGAGCGATCGCCACATCCAGCTCTCCCTGAACACTTGCGAGATGCACCAACCTGTCCACCCACACTGCCTCTACCTATTACACCCAGTGTGTCCCCAAGTTCATAGTTGGTCATCCTCTTCCAACTATAGGTATCCCCACTTACTTTTCTTCTTCCATTATATATCCCATTAGAGGATATAAATGCAACAGGACAAACTCGCATAGAGGGTAGCACCAGTTGTGTATATCATCACCTGCCTCCATCACAATGTCAGCCCTCAAAGCTCCTGTTTGTAACTGAGATACTGCATATATGAATTTACTTCCAACTGTATACATGTAATCATAAACAACAATAAGCTGTAATGCTCTTGAAATGTTTAAAAACCAATAAAAAGGTTTAATAAAAAATAAAATGAAACCGGCATGCCCAAAGCCACCATCCAGTTGCTTCGATACAGAATTTGGGCCAGCATTACCATCTTGAATTTGTCCTACCACAAGAAGGCGTTCAGAGGGAGGAGATCTAAAATAGGGCGAATGCTTCCGTCCTTCTTCTGCAAAGCAAGGAAATAAAAGAAGTAACGGTCAATCTCTTTTTCCTAGGCGGGAACCCTCTATATGGCTCCTTTGGCCAAAAAAACCTGCAATTATTCAAGCAGGCTAGACAGATGCTCCTCTGAAAGCTGTTAAGATACAGTTGGAAGATGCAGCAGGTTGAGATGGAATGGCAGGGCAAAGCCTTGCTGGATGATCTGGAAAACCCACCAGTCTAGTCTTATAGTTTGCTACTGTTGGAGGAAATATCAGAAACTGCCTCCCACAGAATGATAGTGTGCCGCTGAGGGAAAACTAAAGCAGCTTGGAGGTGGATGGCAGAGGGGCATGGGACTGGGAAGTTCGCTGCCCCCAATGTCCTTGACCCGAAAAGACTGGGGTGCCTGTTGAAGAGGTGGTGGGCCTTGGCGTGAGCAGTATGCCAACCCTCTAGAGTAGCCTCGAAAGGGATGAAACTGTTGATAGAACTATTTGTCCTAGGGGATGCTCCGAGCTCCGTCTTTCTTTAACATTTTCCAATGGCAAATTGGTCTCTCGCCAATCACCCGAGGCCCATCAAACGGCATGTCCACTGAATAGGCTCAATAAGGTAAGCCGTGGATTACATGCAACCATGCAACAGAAGCACCATGCTAGTGCTAACTGCGCTGCCCAAGCAGTCAGTAGTGTCTAGTCCAGAGCAGATGGTGTGCTTTGTGGTGTCCTGACCATCCTGGATGGTTAGAGTTAAAGTGGCCTGAAACTCTTCAGGAACTGCCAGTAACATCTGACCAACTATGCATGGATAAATTTCCACCGCAAGCAGAAAACATTTGCTTCTCAAATATCTCAAGACAGTTTAACTCTTAGTCAGGAAGAGTGGTGGGGAAGGATTGGGCCAGTTGCAAAACCTCTGTTAATACAGTGAGTTTTACTCCGATAGTCACAAGGCCTAGAACTCTGCCACATTTCTCATTACCATGGTGAAGGAGGCACTCACTTCAGTTGCTGGTGAAAGGGGAGAACACAACCAAGTATCCGGGGAAGTGTCAAACCCACTGGTGTGCTGCAAATAAGTTAAATCAGATTCTATGGTTCTAGATCAGAGAAGGACTTAGGGCCAGATGTAGGTGGCCAAATAGCGAGCGCTAATGCTGAAATTAACAGAATTTCAGCGTTTGCGATAGGTATTTGGCTGCGAGCAATGTAGGTGAGTTTAAACCTACTAGCAAAATAAGGAATCGCAAAATTGTGATTCCTTATTTTGCTCTTGCATTTAAGGAATGGGAAATTGCGATTCCTTAAATGCAATGTAAGTAGCACAAAAGAAAGTGCACTTTAGCTTTAAGGAATCGCTAAATACCACCAACTTCAAGTTGGTGGTAATTAGCGATTTCCTTTAAATAAACACTTTTTTGCTTTTTTAAAGTGCCATGTGGCAAACAATAATGCCCTTAGGGCATTTATGTGCGCCACATGTGCACACATGCACATTTCAGGGGTGCAACAGGGTGTCCTTTTGACACCCAGGCACCCTTGAAATAGCACCCGCTATTTGCCATTCTTTAATACCGAATCGCTAATAGTGAATATCTTCCCATTTATTTCTATGGGCCTCCGAGCCCATAGGAATGAATGGGTATGTATTCCTTATTAGCTAATCTCAATTTGTGATTCGTTATTAAGGAATATTAAGGAGTTGCTAATATTTTAGCGATTCCTACCTACATTCAATTTTGCGAGTCCTTAATAGCAAATCGGTAAAATTCGCTATTAAGGAATCGCAAATTTGATTTGACCTACATCTGGCCCTTAGATTTTTTACAGACTTAGGGGCAGATGTACATAGGTTTTTTTAAGGTCCTAGAATTCAGCCGTTTGCGACCACAAAAAAGCTTACTTAAGTGTGCAAAAGGCCAAATGCAATTTCGAAACTTGTTACCAAATCACAATTTGCATAAGTGATTCGGATTTTCGAAGGGGCGTGATTTTTGGAGGGACATGTTTAAGGTGTTCCTTCCAAATACTGATTCCCAGTAGTATTAATGTTTTGCAACCAAATTCTGGTCGCAAAACAATAATACTTTACCACCAATTGAAAAGTGGTGGTAACACATTCGCAAACGGGAAGGTGTCTCTATAGGACCCCTTGCCCATTGATAACAGCGAGAGCAAGCAGTGGCCCCACGTACTACCGGCTACTCTTAAAAAATGAATTTAAAACATTTAATTTGTTTCTTTTGACATGCATCCCATTTTTCTGTAAGGAAAACGGGATGCATTTCAAACAAATAGAGATTGCTTTAATTTAAAGCAATCACAGACATGGTGGTATGCCGAACCCAGCAGACTACCATCCCTGTGATGACTATCACTCCTAGTGAGTGGAAATCCGCAACTTACCTTATTAATGATGGAGCATTTTTTTTATTGCAAATTTGTGCAATTAATGTGTAGAAATAACAAGTAGGCCTAAACTGAGGAGCCACATTTCAAAATGGCAAATGGGAGCACCAGGATTCCAAAGCTGGCATGTCGAGTTAAAAATGCTTTAGTATGAAGTTTTACTTTTAATTTTTTACTGACCTTAGGTCAACATTCTTAGTAATGTAAATAGGCAAAGAGTTCAATGATAAAATGTGTTGAAACTAACCCCGGGCATAGTACTCCGCTTCACCCACGGAGTGTACGTAGCACTGCCTGCTTCACAGTTTTCGAAGTAGGCGTAGCAGGCAGCGATACGCACACGCCAGGGCGAAGCAGAGCTGCCTGCCGCCCGCCACCCGCCTCCCGCATGCCCTCCTTTTAAAATAATGAAAACTATTATAAACACATTAAATAATAATGCCTTACCTGTAGCGTGGCGTAGTTTTCATTATTTTAAAAGGAGGGTGGGCAGGAGGCGGGCGGCGCGTAGTGGGGCTACGCGGAGCGCGCAAGTGTGCACAGATTTGGGCACACTACTCGCTGCTCCACGTAGCCCCACTACGTCCACTACGCCCAGGCTTGGTTGAAACTAAATAATGTAGCAGAACACATAGTTTATGACCTTACCATAGAAACATGACCCATAAAATACAATAGAAATATAGTTAAATCTTAGATAAATGTTTCTTCATGAATAAAATGTGCAAGGTAGTATATGTGAGAAAGAGAGGATTTCAATTGTGAAATAACAAACCTAATTGTGAACTGTTTTGTTTTTTTAGAAGAGAGGCGAGTGGGAACCAAACCACGACTTGTACAATGTTAATAACGTACATGTAACACTAAGGCGCCGATCACGATCCTGTAAAAACCGGGTACGAACCGTCGGATGGAGCATATTCTCCGTCCGACGCGTACCCGGTCGTCAAAATATACCAACATGGAATTACGATTCGCATGGAAACACCATTTCCGTACGAATCGTACAAAACCCCGACCGACGAAAATAAACCTACAAATGCGATCCGGGAAAGCGCCGACCTGACGTCGGGACGCACGCAGCCTGCCATTCACGAACCAGGAATTACGATTCGCACCGACGTCCTCCCGCACGGTGAATATTTTCCGGCAGCCAAAAACTGCCGGGAAATCAGGACGACGTGAACAAGGAGTACCAGTACGCGACGGACAGACAGGACGACGCGAACAAGGAGTACCCGTACGCGACGGACAGACATGGACCCAAACCTACGTGTCTTCCAGGCCCTCATAGCAGTCGACCTCCTCTACAGGTTACGACGCAGACGCCGCAGAAGGTCAGAACAACAAAGGGAGGGGGGAAAGGGGGGGGGCAGGACCAGGGGCAGGCCACAAAACCCCCACCATAGTCACACAGCACACATGCCCTGGACATACCTGACCCTCAGGCCCTGGTCACTATGAGGGGGTGGGGGCGTGTCCAGCTAAGCCAGCGACCGCCACAATGGAAGTTCTTGACGACGCGAACCTGCAACACAACCAGACAGGTACGTCCCGTACCCACGCTCTTAAGAGCGTGGGTACGAGTCGTACCACGCCCACACCTACGTCACCCCAACAATGGCGGGACGGCTCGTACCCACGTGGCAAAGGCCTGGGTACGGCCCGCACAAGCATCACATAGCGTGGGGACGGATATGTACGGACCGTACCCCCACCCCGTATGCATGGAGCGTAGTGTAAGTACGACACGTACCCCCACCCGCGAATGCAAGGAGCGTACCCCCATGCCAACAGTGTAAGTACGACACGTACCCCCACCCGCAAATGCAAGGAGCGTACCCCCCATGCCAACAGTGTAAGTATGACATGTACCCCCACCCGCATATGCAAGGAGTGTACCCCCACCCCAACAGTGTAAGTATGACCCGTACCCCCACCCGCGTACGTATGGAGCGTACCCCCACCCCAACAGTGTAAGTACGACCCGTACCCTCACCCGTGGACGTATGGAGCGTACCCCCACCCCAACAGTGTAAGTACGACCCGTACCCTCACCCACGGACGTATGGAGCGTACCCCCACCCCAACAGTGTAAGTACGACCCGTACCCTCACCCGTGGACATATGGAGCATACCCCCACCCCAACAGTGTAAGTACAACCCGTACCCTCACCCGCGTACGTATGGAGCGTACCCCCCACCCCAACAGTGTAAGTACGACACGTACCCTCACCCGCGTATGCAAGGAGCGTACCCCCATGCCAACATTGTACGTATGACACATACCCCCACCCGCGAATGCAAGGAGCGTACCCCCACCCCAACAGTGTAAGCACGACACGTACCCTCACCTCGAATGCATGGAGCGTACCCCCACCCCAACAGTGTAAGCACGACACGTACCCTCACCCGCGTATGCATGGAGCGTACCCCCCATGCCAACAGTGTAAGTACGACACGTACCCCCACCCACGTACGTATGGAGCGTACCCCCCACCCCAACAGTGTAAGTACGACACGTACCCTCACCTCGAATGCATGGAGCGTACCCCCCACCCCAACAGTGTAAGTACGACACGTACCCCCACCTCGAATGCATGGAACGTACCCACATCCGTGTATGTTATGAGCGTACATATTGTGAAATAGGAGAGGTGGGTGCAGAGTCCTCCCAGCAGTGCCCAGAGACAGGAGGGGTGGGTGCAGAGTCCAACCAGCAGTGCCCAGACACAGGAGGGGTGGGTGCCTAACACTCCCAGCAGTGCCCAGAGACAGGAGGGGTGGGTGCAGAGTCCTCCCAGCAGTGCCCAGACACAGGAGGGGTGGGTGCAGAGTCCTCCCAGCAGTGCCCAGTCACAGGAGGGGTGGGTGCAGAGTCCTCCCAGCAGTGCCCAGAGACAGGAGGGGTGGATGCAGAGTCCTCCCAGCAGTGCCCAGAGACAGGACGGGTGGGTGCCTATCACTCCCAGCAGTGCCCAGACACAGGAGGGGTGGGTGCAGAGTCCTCCCAGCAGTGCCCAGAGACAGGAGGGGTGGGTGCCTATCACTCCCAGCAGTGCCCAGACACAGGAGGGGTGTGTGCAGAGTCCTCCCAGCAGTGCCCAGACATGAGAGGGGTGGGTGCAGAGTCCTCCCAGCAGTGCCCAGAGACAGGAGGGGTGGGTGCCTATCACTCCCAGCAGTGCCCAGACACAGGAGGGGTGTGTGCAGAGTCCTCCCAGCAGTGCCCAGACATGAGAGGGGTGGGTGCAGAGTCCTCCCAGCAGTGCCCAGTCACAGGAGGGGTGGGTGCCTAACACTCCCAGCAGTGCCCAGAGACAGGAGGGGTGGTTGCCTATCACTCCCAGCAGTGCCCAGACACAGGAGGGGTGTGTGCAGAGTCCTCCCAGCAGTGCCCAGAGACAGGAGGGGTGGGTGCAGAGTCCTCCCAGCAGTGCCCAGAGACAGGAGGGGTAGTTGCAGAGTCCTCCCAGCAGTGCCCACACATGAGAGGGGTGGGTGCAGAGTCCTCCCAGCAGTGCCCAGAGACAGGAGGGGTGGGTGCCTAACACTCCCAGCAGTGCCCATGGAACGCAAAGGGTGGAGTAGCCACAGATACCATGCCCACAAATGTCAGTCAGGTGCACAAAGACCCTGCAGTACATGTACCACATGTGTGCGAGGCTGGGAGTATACGCATGCATAGGGCCAAAAAGAAAACATGTCCACATGAAGTCATGTCAATAGTCCACATACACAAGTACAATGACTACCAAGGATGCCACGAATGATGCAGGTGGAGAATGGCTCAGCATGCATGTGCAAAGTTGAAGGACTCCGTCACACACCCAGCTAATGTACCAACAGCTCTGCGCTAAAGTCAGGGGACACCCTGCAGGGAAGAAGTCAGGGTACACAGAGGAAAGAATACACCTTGGGACAATTGCACCATGCAGCAACTGCTTACATGAATGGAGAAAGCTAGCTAACACTGTGTGATGGCACACAGATCCCAGGGTCCCCCCTATGAGCAGCACACTACTACATTTCCCACACACCCAACACATGAACACCACCCACAACCATGTAGCAGCCCCACCAACAGCAATGCCAGCAAAGCAGGAGTGTTCCAAGGGCAAAAAATAAATAGCTTTATTCAGCATGATCCCAAAACTGGTATGTAGTAAGTTCAATATTTACAAAGCCCATAGGGCAGTCCAGGAGCCACAGCTGGATGGGGGACACAGTGGAATTCGTGTCCCCTAGCTTGCCTGCACAGTTACCAGCCGTTGTCTTCCACAGGGGTGAGGGCATCATGTGGGGGGGAAGGAACAGGCACCGCAGGGACAGGAGGGCGAAGGGTAGGCGACGTGGGTGCAGGGATGGAGGACTCCACCACAGGGGGTGGGGCAGGGCCAAAGGTGGATTCTAGGAGCGCGCTGCACACCTCGGCAAGGTCCTCCAGGGACTCCCCTGCACCCAAAGGAACCACAGGCCCCAAGGAGGGGGGGTCAGAGGGATGGGTCGCAGCGCCACTGGGGGAGGGTGTGGACAGGGGGGGGGGCTCAAGCACCCTGACCGTGGACTTCCTTGACCGCTTGCGGGGTGGTGTCACTGTGGGGCTCAGGGACAGAGCGGCCATGAAGGAGTCTTTGGGGGAGATGTGGCCAGGAGAGCTGAGGGGAGGGGATTTGGAGGGAGTGGATTGGGTGGAATGCGGACTCCCACTCTGGCTGCGTGTCACACGTTTGCCCCCCGACCCAGTGGGTGTGCCTACTTCACCCTGTGTGTGCGTGTCAGGAGGTGTGCGGCGGACCTTCCCTGCTGGTGTGGTGCCTGTGTCTGTTGTGGTGGGTGCATGCTTACATCTGGGTGTATGTGGGACAGGCATGGGAGTGGGAAGTGTGGAAGGGGCAGGGGTAGGGGGTGGGACGTAGCGCTGCAGGAGACCCACTGCTGCAGTCAGTGTGGAGTCTATGGACCTCAGCAAGTTGCGTTGGTCAGCCTGCGATGAATGAATGCCCTCCAAGTATGCCTCCATGTTGTTGAGGACCTGGCTGTGGGCATGGAGGACATTAAGGATCGCAGTCTGACCAATCTGCAACTGCCGCTGGATGTCCACAGACTCAGCATTGGCAGCAGCAGTGGAGACAGGGGCAGGGGGTGCGGTGCCTGGCAGGAAGGAGACGTGTGGTGACCGGGCACGTTGGGAAGGGACACAAGCACGTGGGAGGCGGCTGATGCCAATGGAGGGGGCGGTGCGAGATGTAGGGCTGCTGTCAGATGGTGGTGCAGCCACCGCCCATTCGGAGAGATCATCCTCGGACCCGTCAGCTTCATACTCTGTTGTGCCAGTCGACAGGTCCCCGGGTTCACTCTCCTCCGCCTCAGTCCCACTCGAAGTGCCAGGCACGATGTCACCGCTGGCACTGGTGCTCGGTCCCTCCGTGCCGTCTGTGTCCATGTCTCCCTCCGTGTCCCCCGACGATGTGTGGGCAGGGTGAAGAGACAGAAATTAATCATACACCTAAATACATATGTCACATGAGTCAAATCTACTTAGGTTACAGTGCATAGCCTGAAACAAAGGAAGAGTTACAACTACAAAACAAGGTACATATGTAGGCCCTGCAAGACACAGTTGTGTGACCCACCATGCCATGGAAAAACTATGGAGAGCATGACACAATAGCAAATGAGATGACATGGAATTTTGACTGAGGAGCAAGGACCTGGGGACAATCCAGCACTGCATCTGCACCACACAGCGTGGCAGGCAATAGGGATGAGCAGGGACCACATCCAGGAACTAGAGGCACATGCAGCATAGGTAATACTGATAACATGCCCACCCTGACTGGCACACTGCACCTTGAGTGTATGTCCAGACAAACATCACACACTGGCCAGTCCTAGCAAGGAGATTACAGGTCTTGACATGTAGGCCATGCCCGCACCACCCACCCCCTACATGAAACAAATCTGTGGAGACAGAGGAAGCACTTACATCTCTTAGTCTGGGTGAAATACACATGGGATGCAAAAATTCAATGTTGCACACAAAATACCCAAGGTGCGCCTGTCCAAATAATCATGTACAAATGGGCATCATCAGATGATTGCAACAAGACACACAGGCAATGGCCACCGTGAGTATGTACTTGGAAAATCAGGTCAGGCTGGACAGTGGACACTTGTAATACATCTCACGTCAATATACATGGTGCCAGGGGACAATGGCACAGAGCACAACCTATGCTGTAGACACAGAGATTGTCGACATTCTCGGATTACACACATGATACCTAGGAAAAGATGCCCCTGGGGACAGTAGTGGCCACACAACTCCATGCTCCTGACTGGGCACTGCTGGGAGGACTCTGCACCCACCCCTCCTGTCTCAGGGCACTGCTGGGAGTGATAGGCACCCACCCCTCCTGTCTCAGGACACTGCTGGGAGTGATAGGCTCCCACCCCTCCTGTTGCAGGGCACTGCTGGGAGTGATAGGCACCCACCCCTCCTGTCTCAGGGCACTGCTGGGAGTGATAGGCACCCACCCCTCCTGTCTCTGGGCACTGCTGGGAGACATCAGGCATTCCCCCCCTGGGACCCCCCCTACAGTACATAGCATGTGTGTCACACCTGGACACAATGGCAGAAGTCACAGTCACAAAAAAGGGACACAGTTTGTGCCAGTGGACACTGCACTCACCTGATAACCTGGTCGCCCATACAGCATGGGGTACCGTTGGAGGATCACATCCACCAAAGCCATGTTCTCCTCCAGGGTGAATGTCTGTGACCTCTCCACAGCCCTTGACATGGTTCCAGGGAATCAGTAGCAGCAGCTGGGTCGTGGAATACAGAGATGTGCAGGCAAGTGCTCCCTCATGGGACCTGGCTGCCTTATATCTGCCTTGCTGGCCCATCTCATGCACAGGAGTACAGAGTGATTGGTCACTCACATTTGCATCCTATGTTTCCTCCAATCCCTTCAAGCCTAGCAGTCTGTGGGTTCTCAATCTGTTTTTTTCTCCTGCATGATGTCAGCCCCACAAACACATTGCAACAAAGTAGATTCATTCCAACTGACTTCTGCTGTGCACCTTCCTGAACAAATTCAAAATTTGAACTTGGTCTCCATGACAACCAGCATGCATGTAGGCCTTAATACTTGTCCCTCATGTGTCCCCTATGTAATTTGGAGCTTCACACACAGGTACGGTGCGTTCCGGGGCCCTAGGGCACCCCAAATGCATAGTACACGCGTGCCTACGTTCACTATCACTATGGGTGTCCTCGCGTATGCGTACTCGTAGTGGTACGGGCCGTACACACGCCTGTACGCTCCCTATCACTATGTGTGTCCTCGCGTATGCGTACTCGTAGTGGTACGGGCCGTGCACACGCCTGTACGCTCCCTATCACTATGGGTTTCCTCGCGTATGCGTACTCGTAGTGGTACGGGCCGTACACACGCCTGTACGCTCCCTATCACTATGGGTGTCCTCGCGTATGCGTACTCGTAGTGGTACGGGCCATACACACGCCTGTACGCTCCCTATCACTATGGGTGTCCTCGCGTATGCGTACTCGTAGTGGTACAGGCCGTACACACGCCTGTACGCTCCCTATCACTATGGGTGTCCTCGCGTATGCGTACTCGTAGTGGTACGGGCCGTACACGCGCCTGTACGCTCCCTATCACTATGGGTGTCCTCGCGTATGCGTACTCGTAGTGGTACGGGCCGTACACGCGCCTGTACGCTCCCTATCACTATGGGTGTTCTCGCGTATGCGTACACGTAGTGATAGGGAGCGTACAGGCGCGTGTACGGCCCGTACCACTACGTGTACGCATACGCGAGGACACCCATAGTGATAGGGAGCGTACAGGCACGTGTACGGCCCGTACCACTACGTTAACGCATACGCGAGGACACACATAGTGATAGGGAGCGTAGAGGCGTGTGTACGGCCCGTACCACTACGTGTACACATACGCGAGGACACCCATAGTGATAGGGAGCATACAGGCGTGTGTACGGCCCGTACCACTACGTGTACGCATACGCGAGGACACCCATAGTGATAGGGAGCCTACAGGCGCGTGTACGGCCCGTACCACTACATGTACGCATACACGAGGACACCCATAGTGATAGGGAGCGTACAGGCGCGTGTACGGCCCTACCACAATGGGTGTTCTTGCGTATGCGTACTCGTAGTGGTACGGACCGTACACATGCCTGTACGCTCACCATCACGATGGGTACACATACGGCAGCACTCCCATAGTGATATGGGAACGTACACAGGCCCTCTTAGCAGCAGTACGGCGGTTTTCACACATCACAGTGGTGACAGGCAGCACACAGGAAGGAATAGGGCGGACATACTTGTCCATGGATGGACATCAAGGCATTGTCTGTGCATTACTACATGTGTGGGGCACAGGTGTGACAGGCTGTTATGTGGAACATTACTCCTGAGTCAAGAAGGCACCAGATGTATGATGAGATGTGTACAGATGTAATGTGTGACGGTGCAATGTGTGCCAGGCATGCCCTTGACTCCTTGGACATGTGTGCATGTCGTACTGCACACTTGGGATGACCGACACTGGCATGGCACGGACACCAACACACGGAAGTGTCCCCTGATGCCCGGTACAGGGGTTACCACACCTGACTTGTCACTACCCACGGTGCACGATGTGACTATGTCATGTATGTGTGGGGGCTTCCCATTAGGTTGATGTTGGAGCACCCTCAAAAGCTGCAGCTGTTGCAGCAACCAACATGTGTCTGTGTGTAGATTGACATTGCACACTGTTCCGCACACCATGCCACATGTGGTATCGGATGTGAGGTGCGTATGTATGCATGGGACACGAAGTAGCATAACAAGGACATGTCTGCATCCTCTCAATGAATGTGTGGTGAGTCATGACATGTGCACCTTCATGGCAAGGTGTGTGGGCTGTCCTAGTGTAATGTCATGTGACCTGTGGCTCTAGTGTTCCGCTACCAGTCTCTGCAATCGGCATTCTACTTCTGCTGATGTGTGGGTGTATGTCACTCCTGTCTTGCGTCTGGCTGTTCACTTGCACTGGGACACAGCTAATCCCATGGCATGGCATGTGGAGGTTCTCAATCTCCATGTGTAGCTGGGTCTTGGTAGGAGTGTCACCTGGCAGCCATACGTGTTCAGGGCATGTGGCACATACCTGACTCCGTATGTAGCATATGTGTATAGACAGATTAACATGTGCTCAGTACAAATTATTTGTTGTTGTGGTGCACTCACTCTTCCTTGTCACTTCCAAATTACTGCAGAGCGCCGCCTCTTCCCCGAGCAATTCCGGACTTGGCTGCCATGCGGGAGAATGATCGTATCCGGTGCTACCGCTTCCCACAACGGTTGATTCTGGAGTTGATGGCGAGACTGGCACCACACCTGCAACCGCTGCACAGGTATCCTACGGCACTGACACCCAAGCTGAAGGTAATGGCAGCCCTACATTTTCTAGCCACGGGTACCTTTCAAAATTCCATAGCTCATGTTGGTGGCATGTCCCAGAGCATGTTCTGCCGTGTGCTGCATGATTTCTTAGAGGCCATGTTGATTCACCTGGATGACTTCATCAAGTTCCCAACCCCTGAACAGTTGACTGGGGTCAAGCGTGGATTCTATGCCCTGGGAGGGATGCCCCATGTCATTGGGTCCATAGATGGGACACATGTTGCTTTGGTACCACCACACGCACAGGAGGTAGCGTACCGCAATCGGAAGCACTATCACTCCATCAATGCCCTTGTGGTGTGTCTGTCCAACATGGTGATTTCACATGTCTGTGCTCGTTTTCCAGGATCAGCACACGATGCCTACATCATAAGGCGTAGCAGGGTGCCTGAAATGATGACGCAGCTGCGCAACGAACGAGCATGTGTTGTTGGTGGGTACAGTCTGTCTGTCCTGTATTTTGCATAGCCTACCGGCACGACAACTTCACCAGTTCTAACGATGTCCATGTGCTTCCCATGTAGGGGACGCTGGCTATCCCAACATGCCATGGCTGATCACACCTCTTCGCAACCCCATCACGCCGGCCCAGCTCCGCTACAACACCGCCCATGGCCGGACAAGGCGAGTGATAGAGAGGACGTTTGGCCTGCTGAAGAGCCGATTCAGGTGCCTACACAAGACCGGCGGCGCGCTCCCATATGCCCCTGCGAAGGTCTGCAAAATCTTCATGGTCTGCTGCATGCTGCACAACATGGCAGTTGAGAAAGCTGTGCCACTCATCCTGGATCAAGATGACCAGGACCATCCACCCGTGGAGGACGAAGGGCTTGGCAATGGGGCTAGTGATGTGGAGGATGTGGAGCTGCAAGAGGACATCCGGACTCGGCTCATACGCGACTTCTTTGCTTAGTGGTGAGTACCAGTGTCTGAGTGTGCACACATTGGTCCACATGTGGCATGTGTTGTGATGTGTGTCTCCACCTGCATGTATGGCACGTGAGTCAGAGGTGTGTGTGGGTGTGTCACTGGAGTGATGGTGGCAGTGATGGTTGTATTTCCCCAGTCATAATTGTGACCTAGCATGTTGTCATCCATACATGTGTCGAGTACATGCACATGCAAGTGGCTGTGCTTTTTGTGGCTGACTTCTTGTGTGTCTCTCATCCCCAGGTACTTGCGCATGCCGTCTGCTGGTTGCATTGTTGTGGCACTGCTATTCCTCATGGACACGTCATCGTGTGCTGACTCAGCGTTGCACGCACGGACAAGTTTGGAAGTCTCCTTAGGGTAAGGGATGCATCAGGGGTGTATTGGGTGTGGCATTTGTTCACGATGTATGCACACTGCCCCTGTCGATGTTTGGTTCCTCTGCAGCCATGTAGCATCACCATGGGACACGACATGCAGCTGTGTACACCTGAATAGATGGTCTGACTGGTTGACAGTCATCAGTGATGGGATAGTGGATTGTGATGATGGCATCAATGTGTGTAACACTGCCCTCGGACACATACGGTTTGCATTGGCTTGACATGGTGTGGGACTTCTACATCAGCGGATCAATGGTGTATGGCAGTCTCTCCGTGAGCAGCTGTGGGTGTTTAGTTGTTAGCCGACAATTGTGTGCCAGTTCCATGGCTATCACGCATTTGTGCTGCAGAAGGGGGGTGCCAGTGTTGGACCCACATGTTACTCCACATGAAGTGTTCATGTGTACTTCAAGTTGCCTCTGCAATCCCGAAAACATGACTAATAAAGGTGTCCCTATGCCTCCAAGGTGCCTCTTCTCAGTCAATGCTGGTGTGTTGCCACGGTGCATCCAGCATGTCTGGCATGGTTTTCCCTGATAGTGGCTATGTGTCTATGTGTCGAGTAGCAAGATGCAAGCTGTGTGTGTGGGCTGAGACTGTGTATTGTGCATGATGTCCATGACTGTGTGGGTATTGTGACATGTGCCATCCCCATGCATCCAACGTTGGCCAGGCCCCCATTCTCTGCATCCACCGGACTCAAGCTTGCAGGACATGGTTCTGCCACCTGTCTACACATACCTGGGTGCCCCCCAGGACACTGGACTGGATCCCTGACCTCTGCGCATGACTGTTGCTGTACTCAATGTGTCTGTCAGCACGGTTGTGCGGCCACCCCCTCAGCTGGTTGGGCCCATCACGGGTGTGTATGGTGCTCCATGTCGTCTTGCCTAATACACTGTGACCCGTGTGTCCTGTGCCAGACTCAGGCCCCAGGGTGTGGATGGTTGAAGTCAAAAGAGAAGTCAGGCATGTTTAGACTTTACAAGACACATGTAAGGTAATAATGCAACCAGCAGGCATCTTCTCTTCATGGTGTGAATTTTTATTTTTGTGGGGGGGTGGGGTGGGGTATGACGTGAGGGGCTTTCCGGGAGTTTGGAATCCAAAGTTCAGTAGGGGAGTTGGTGTCCTTGCCATTGGAAATCCTCAGAGTCCATGCCACAGTCTTTGTCAACATTGGTCAGACAGTGACCAGCAAGGCCATGTGGCAGAGAATGTCTCTTGATGCTGTGATGCTGTTGCTCCAGTGGGCCAGGTGCCAGGCCAGGTGTCCTGGGAGATGGTGATGTAGCGCTGACCCTCACGGTCTTTTCCGTGGACGACCCGCCCTCCTGCGGGGACCCTCAGAAGCAGGCCGTGACGACGTCTGGGATGCTCCATCGGATGTTTCCTCCTCCTCCTCCTGATCCCTCCCTGTGGGTGGTGATGTTCTACGCCTTCTGGCACAGGGAGGGTTGGCCATGTTGTCGGCCATCCGACGGAGTGTATCGTGAATTCCCGTGTACGCCGTCACGAGCTCAGCCTGTCCGTCCTCCATCCTCCATTGGTGTTGCAGTAGACAGGCATGTAGCTCCGCATGTTGCTGGGCCTGCTGGGTCTTGATCCCCTCGAGGACGGACACAACCTGGGCCAGGCCCGTGGTGTCCTGCCGGTATGTGTCCAGGATGTTTCGGACATGGGAATATACCGGGTCCCCAGCCAACTGGTCAGGCTGGTGCCTCCGCCGTCCTCCACTCCCACCACCCCTGCCCACTTGCACCTGGCCTGCCCTTGTGGGCACATCGGGTCTCCGGGACCCCTGAGGGGTGGCATTGGCGTTGTCGCCTGCCTCCTCCTGGGTGCCCGGGACACCGTGTCCCTCCTGGCCAGCCTGGCTGCTTTGTGGTGGTGGGGCAGGGATCCTGGGTGTCTCCTGGGATGTGGCAGGAGTGGGGGTGGTGGTTGGCCCCGTTGTACCTGACGCAGGTGCTGCAGGTGGTTGGACACCAGAGGGGCCAGGTTGGTCGGGGTCGTCCACAGAGTGGTGAAAGTCGTCGCTGCCGGTGGGATCGGCCTCCCGCAGAGCCGGGTCGTGTGAGTCTTCCCCCCAGTGTTGGGGGATGAACCACGAGGTTGACCTGTGTGTGAGAGAGACAATGTTAATTTTGGTCCATGCAACATCCATGTTTCATCAGTTTCAAAGTTGGCACATTTCCTCTTGGAATTAGGATCTGTCTTGCATTCCACTCACAGTGCACTTGTGCATGGGTGTGTCCCTTGGGCACCACTTTGGCGCCTTTAACTATGTGTGGCACAGTCTTACTTGCTGCGTCAAGTGTGACTGCAGTCAGCAGTGGAGTGGGCAGGTGTGGCGAGCCATGCATTGGCGCCTTCCGTGTAGCACTGTAAATGTGCACATGGAGTGGATCCACACACTTATATAATGCAGGTAGCTGTCGTTGTGCTCGTGCACAGGTTGTGACATGGCCCTGTGTTTTGCCATGGAGAAGAGGGGGGGTTCTGGCACTGGCCACCCTTGGCTACATGCACGCAGTCCACCTGCTGACGAGCAGACATTCCGACACACCACAAGGCTGATTTGCTTTCTATGTGTCTCCCTCCCTCTCTGTCCCCCTCTCCCTCCCTCTCTGTCCCCCTTTCCCTCCCTCTGTGTGTCAGCCTCCTCCCTCTGTCCGTCTTCCTGTGTCTCCCTCCCTCTCTGTCCCCCTCTCCCTCCCTCTCTGTCCCCCTTTCCCTCCCTCTGTGTGTCAGCCTCCTCCCTCTGTCCGTCTCTCTGTGTCTCCCTCCCTCTGTGTCCCCCTGTCCCTCCCTCTGTGTGTCAGCCTCCTACCTCTGTCCGTCTCCCTGTGTCTCCCTCCCTCTGTGTTTCCCTGTCTCTCCCTCTGTGTGTCAGCCTCCTCCCTCTGTCCGTCTCCCCGTGTCTCCCTCCCTCTCTGTCCCCCCCTCTGTGTGTCAGCCTCCTCCCTCTGTCCGTCTCCCCGTGTCTCCCTCCCTCTCTGTCCCCCTGTCCCTCCCTCTGTGTGTCAGCCTCCTCCCTCTGTCCGTCTCCCTCCCTCTGTGTCCCCCTGTCCCTCCCTCTGTGTGTCAGCCTCCTCCCTCTGTCCGTCTCCCCGTGTCTCCCTCCCTCTCTGTCCCCCTCTCCCTCCCTCTGTGTGTCAGCCTCCTCCCTCTGTCCGTCTCCCTGTGTCTCCCTCCCTCTGTGTCCCCCTGTCCCTCCCTCTGTGTGTCAGCCTCCTCCCTCTGTCCGTCTCCCCGTGTCTCCCTCCCTCTGTGTCCCCCTGTCCCTCCCTCTGTGTGTCAGCCTCCTCCCTCTGTCCGTCTCCCCGTGTCTCCCTCCCTCTGTGTCCCCCTGTCCGTCCCTCTGTGTGTCAGCCTCCTCCCTCTGACCGTCTCCCCGTGTCTCCCTCCCTCTCTGTCCCCCACTCCCTCCCTCTGTGTGTCAGCCTCCTCCCTCTGTCCGTCTCCCCGTGTCTCCCTCCCTCTCTGTCCCCCTCTCCCTCCCTCTCTGTCCCCCTTTCCCTCCCTCTGTGTGTCAGCCTCCTCCCTCTGTTCGTCTCCCTGTGTCTCCCTCCCTCTGTGTCCCCCTGTCCCTCCCTCTGTGTGTCAGCCTCCTCCCTCTGTCCGTCTCCCTGTGTCTCCCTCCCTCTGTGTCCCCCTGTCCCTCCCTCTGTGTGTCAGCCTCCTCCCTCTGTCCGTCTCCCCGTGTCTCCCTCCCTCTCTGTCCCCCTGTCCCTCCCTCTGTGTGTCAGCCTCCTCCCTCTGTCCGTCTCCCCGTGTCTCCCTCCCTCTCTGTCCCCCTCTCCCTCCCTCTGTGTGTCAGCCTCCTCCCTCTGTCCGTCTCCCCGTGTCTTCCTCCCTCTCTGTCCCCCTGTCCCTCCCTCTGTGTGTCACCCTCTGTCACCTAAGGCCAGCTTCCTGGGCACACACTGTTAGCAGATCTTTGAATGGCCCTTGGCTTGTTGCTGTGAGTTTGTTTCTGATCTCCAGGCACCCATTGGGTGTAGTGTGTGTGTCTGCGCTGCTGCTGTGGTGGTGTGTGCTGCCACTCTTTCACAGTGTTGGCTGTTCATTAGCTGCTGTCATGTGCAAAAACGTGCCTTCACCCCCATGTGTTAATGCAAGGCGTCCGCCATTTGCTGGCGAGTCTTTCCTGTGTGGGGACACAGTGTTAGTCTGGCTGTGACCTAGGCCATACGGGCAGAGGGCATTGTTGTCTGCTTCTGAGTTGCACTATGTGATTTTTGGGGCCCACCCTCCCGCCATCCGGCTTATCGTGTCATGTGTTGGTGTCTTCTGTGGCCTGTGACTTGACATTGTCCAGCTGGGTGCATGGGGCATGGTGGCGCCAGTGGCATGTGCGTGTTCATGGAGTGTGGTTGAGTCATGCGATAGCTTGGGGTGGTTGCGTGCCTGTTTGTGGGTTTGGTTGTGGATGACGTTCCCCCCATGTGAGGTGCGTTGTTTGTGTACTCACCCGGGTCTCGGAGTCCTCCTAATCCCTCCACTGTCTCCACCGGCAGTATGGCCATCACCCTCTCCTCCCAGGGATGGTAGTGTACGGGTCTGCGGGACGGCCCTCCTCCAGTGACGTTGGCCTGGTTGTATTCGTCCGTCATCTTGGCTCGGACCCTCCTCCGCAGATCGTACCACCTGGCTTGGCATTCCTGCTTGTTCCTTCTGGTGTCCGCAACAGCATTCACAGCATCGACGATGGTCTGCCACATGGCTGTTTTTTCTGCAATGCTGGTCTGTCTGACCAATGTTCCAAAGAGGTGTGGCTCGACTCTGAGGATTTCATCGACAAGGACCTCCAACTCTTGGTTACTGAACTTTGGATTCTTGTTAGTGGGCATGGTGAGGGGTGTGGGTGTGGATGGTGGGGGGTGTGTGTGGATGGTTGTGGTTGTGTGGGTGTGGTTGTGCAGGTGTGTGTGTGAATGTGATGAGGGGGTGTTTGTGAAGGTGGTTGTGTGAAGGTGTGCAAGTGTAAGGTGTGGTGAAGCTTGTAGTATGGTGCTGTAGGTTGTCTGTGGGGTCTGGCAGCAGTGAGTCTGTTGCAAAGGCTCATGGTTTGTGTGTGTGGGCCCTTTTTATTGGTCCATTGGTGGGTGTGGCTGAGTTTGAAGTTTGGGTGGTGGTGTTATAAGGAGTGGTGGTGTTTTGGGCCTCTGTTTGTTTTTGGCAGTTGCAGGTCAGTGAATGTGTTGTTTTAGTGGTTGTTGGACATGTTTAGTGGCTTTGTGCCATTCGAATGGTGTATTCTTGTGTTGTTTTGGTTTGTCCTGGTTGTGTACGTGCGTTTTTAGCGTGTGTACGGTGTGTACATGGGCCATTTGGTTGTACAGTGCTATCCTTGTGTGTGGCTTGGTACGACTCGTACATGCGGTTGTGATGTTGGGGCCTGGGGTGCGCTCCGTACTTAGGAGGTTGTGGTGGGGGTGCGACTCTGACGTACACGGGTGTACATACAGGGGGGTACGACACGTACAGGGGTGTACATACACGGGGGTACGACACGTACAGGGGTGGGGGTATGACTCGAACGTACTGGGGTGTACATACACGGGGGTAGGACACATACACGGGTGGGGGTATGACTCGAACGTACAGGGGTGTACATACACGGGGGTACGACACGTACACGGCTGGGGGTACGACTCAAACGTACAGGGGTGTACATACACGGGGGTAGGACACGTACACGGGTGGGGGTACGACTCGAATGTACAGGGGTGTACATACACGGGGGTACGACACGTACAGGGGTGTACATACACGGGGGTACGACACGTACATGGGTGGGGGTACGACTCGAACGTACAGGGGTGTACATACACGGTGGTACGACACGTACAGGGGTGGGGGTACGACTCGAACGTACAGGGGTGTACATACACGGGGGTACGACACGTACAGGGGTGTACATACACGGGGGTAGGACACGTACACGGGTGGGGGTACGACTCGAACGTACAGGGGTGTACATACAGGGGGTACGACACGTACACGGGTGTACATACACGGGGGTAGGACACGTACACGGGTGGGGGTACGACTCGAACGTACAGGGGTGTACATACACGGGGGTACGACATGTACAGGGGTGTACATACACGGGGGTACGACACGTACAGGGGTGTACATACACGGGGGTACGACACGTACAGGGGTGTACATACACGGGGTAGGACACGTACACGGGTGGGGGTACGAATCGAACATACAGGGGTGTACATACACGGGGGTACGACACGTACACGGCTGGGGGTACGACTCGAACGTACAGGGGTGTACATACACAGGGGTACGACACGTACAGGGGTGTACATACACGGGGGTACGACACGTACAGGGGTGTACATACACGGGGGTAGGACACGTACACGGGTGGGGGTACGACTCGAACGTACAGGGGTGTACATACATGGGGGTACGACACGTACACGGCTGGGGGTACGACTCGAACGTACAGGGGTGTACATACACGGGGGTACGACACGTACAGGGGTGTACATACACGGGGGTAGGACACGTACACGGGTGGGGGTACGACTCGAACGTACAGGGGTGTACATACAGGGGGGTACGACACGTACACGGGTGTACATACACGGGGGTAGGACACGTACACGGGTGGGGGTACGACTCGAACGTACGGGGGCTGGGGGGAGTGTTGGGCGCGTATGCGGGCACATGTCTCCATGGTTGCTATGGGAGTTCGGTGCAGACGGTGTTTTTTCCATACGGTTGTGACATCGGACGCACGGGATGGATCGTGATTCCTCGGTCGGACTTGACTTTTCACATTTGTACGGTAAATCGTCCGAGGACGTGTCGGACACATTTTCCGACCCGAGGACGTGTGGGGAATAATTCCCAAGGCAGTTCGTATGGACTTTTTACCATGCGAATCGTAATTGGCAGTTTGTACGGCACTTGTACGATTCGTACGGTAAAAAGACCGGATACGAGTCGTACGGGGAATTTTTTTACCGGATCGTAATTGGCACCTTAATATTTGTAAGTCTGTGTTTCAAGACCATGTAGATGGTGGAAGATTCCTGTTCCCATTAAGACATTGCAAAGCCACTGGACAAAGAGACTAGACTAATGCAACAATTGTATTTGTTTAGATGTCAAAATGTTATATGAGTGCATGTTCCCAGACTAGAGTGAGAGCTTCCTTGGCAGATGCAGATTTCCTATTCTCCATACTCAGGAGAACTTCGTAGACTCTCTGTGCTCTGAAACCTTGTGCTCTGAGCAGACCTTTGTTTGATTCCCTTGCCAGATTTATGCTATATTTTCTAAGACTCCGCTGAATTTCTTAACTTGGCTTCATGAGAAGTTCAAATTGAATTGCTTAAAACTTTATGGTTTCACCACTCGATTTCAAACTCTTCTGAGTTCAAGATACTTTTCTCATCTTAATATTTAGAATAGGGACTCTACATATATGCAACGCAATTATGCAAATGTTCTGTTTTGTATTACTGATGAAATTATTACGTATTGATGAGTAATAAAGAAATATCTACTAAAGGAGATAAATAAAATCCTTTACACTCATACCAAAGTGCCATATGTACTCATAAGCGCTGGGATCATGTGATGACCTTTGACCACCAGTGTTTTAATTGACTCTATGTGCTTTAACTTACTTTATTTTTAATGTACAACATAATTTTTCGTGCTCTTGAATTTTGACTTGTGATTTCATTTTGTGTCTCCTTGTAGCTTCTGAGTAGGATGCTTACTTTGTTCTCAGCACAGAGCAAAACAGCCTTGCTGGAACAGAACCTGTGGGATGTGCATTTGAAAGCATGAGAGTGAAAAATGATGGTGTACTTCTCTGTTTGGAAGTAAAAACACAAAGGTTCGTTCAGCTTCCGCCTTTACCTTGGAACAGACCGGTACGATCAGATGTGGTTTTTTAATAGATGCAGGGTAACTTCTAGAACTCTCTCTCCGTGTTAGTAAAGAGGATCGCTTGGCGCTGAATCAGAAACTCACTTGTGAGATGGATGCATCATCACAAGACAGTCTTGCTGTCCAATTGAGACTTCTGGCCGAACATCAAGGGCTTCCCGGTTGAGCTGGCCAGAATGATATGCTCTCAAATGGTGATGTACGAGTTATGAGTTTCATTGCTCTGTCGTTTTTTCATGTTGTGCTCTTAATAATTGATTTTGTCATTTAACACTGTTTATTCCTAGCATTTGACAGTGCTTGTTTCTTGCATTGGACGTCCATTAATATCTGCTAATATTTTGCTCCCTTGTATCTTAATTGTGAATGATCCAGTATTATGATCATTTGCTTGTGTTCTATTTCCTTGCATTTCACTTTTGAAAGTTTAATTATTATCTGACTTGTAAGGGTTTCATTTTTATTATTATCTGCTTGTGTTTTATCCCATGCATTTGATTTTGTGTTTCATTATTATTTACTTGTGCACATACATATATATATATATAAATATATATATTCACTGAAAAAAACATAGGTTTCACACACGTTATAGTTAGGAATTAGCATTTAAAAAACCTTGTAAATTCACTGAAACTATAACTCACGCGACCGCAATCCTCTGCTGATGCTAATACTGTATTTAGACACTTATTTGCCCATGTCTTCTTCCATTAAATTTTAGCTATACATATATTACAAATATTTTTTTTTCATAAAGACACATATGTCATCAGCAGAGGATTGCGGTCGCGTGAGTTATAGTTGCCTGCACTAACTATAACGGGGGAATTTCATTGGTTTTTTATCAGTAAAATGTCCAGCTAACTATAACATGTGTGAAACCTATGGTTTTTTCAGTGAATTTGCAAGGTTTTTTAAATGCTAATTCCTAACTATAACGTGTGTGAAACCTATGGTTTTTTCAGTGAATTTGTACGGTTTTTTAAATGCTAAGTTACTTTACGCCATTCGTGGCGTGCGCGCCCACTTAACGCAGTTCGTTCCGTGCGCGCACAGTGAGCACCGCGCGCCCACTTTACGCAGTTAGTGCCGTGCACGCTCGGTGGGCACGCGGTGCGCTACGCGCACCGCGTGCCCACGTTACGCTGGATGGGCCATGTACGCACGATGCGCTTCGCGCACCGTGCGCACATGGAGGACATATTATGCGCTTCGTTATGATAGGGAATATTTTATTTTTCTTTAAAAAAAATATGCCATGTACAAATAGTGCATTTGCACACGGGGTGTGGAGAGTGTGGAACATTTTATTTTTTTTAATTAATTTTGACCGTACGCGTACGGTAAGCGTAATCGGCGATTTTTCAAAAAAATTGAATTTTTGGCCTTGGAAGTTCTTTGGGGACACCTTCATCAAGGCTAGGTGGTTAGGAGCTGTCAAAACAGCCCCTTTACATGTTTTTTGCCTTTGTTTTTCCTCCCCCCCTCAGAGTGCGAGAGAGAAAATGGCGGCCGCCGCTTCCTGGTTTCGACCGATTCGAATGTTTACTAAGAATTAACAGCCAATCAGAATCGCGCTCGCGCACGTCACCGTACGCGTACGGTAAGCTTACCGTAAGCGCACGGTAAGCGCACCGTAAGCTGCCACAGATATATATATTGATTTAAATGCTATTTTCTCAGGAACTACTGAACAGATTTACACCAGACCTACAAAAGGCACTTCCTTGACCTGAGGACTACCTCTCTGCCAAATTTCAAGTAACTCTGTTCAGCCGTTCGGGCTGTAGCTGTGTCTAAAGGTCCTATGGAAAAATGCATGGGAAAAATGCGTTTTGGGACCCCCCTTTTTTCTCAGCCCCCGCTTGACGAATCCCCCCGAGACTTTCAGGGTAGGAGCGGAGCGTAGCGCCCCACCTATTTTGAAAATTTCGCGAGGATTCGTAGACCGGCGCCAAAGTTATTCCAAATAGAATGTTGCGGTTTTCCTATGGAAACAGGGTCCTAACTATAACTACCTACTGGCGACCGCCAGTAGGTAATATATATATATATATATATATACACATTTGCATGTTTTTATCTGTTTCTTTTGACATCTGGGAAAGTCTTTCTGTTAGAGAGTGTTGCATTAATAAAACCCCATGCTTTATTTTGAAACTGTCTTTTTATGTGCCTCATTCTATGAGAGTTGAGCCTCCTTTCTGGGTGCATTCTCTTTGGTATACTGAGTGCCTCTCCTTGAGAGTGCTGAATTTCTTTTATTTGGGAGTGTAAAGCAAAACATTGTGGTACCAGGAGTGGGGTGCGGTACAATTTAAAAAAGGAGAGGGGAAGTTTTCTCAAAATACAATGTTTTCAGTTGCAGATTACTTGATGCTAACTGAGCTATTGGGGTGAGAAGAGGCCTCTTATGCACATTTAACAGACAACGGGCAAGCACAGATATTTAAATGTTTGCAAAAAATTTCCACTGAAGAGGGAAAAGAGCTTAGCACTTCAGGGAGGAAAGGCGGGATTCTTTTCAGTACTTTTCGTACATGTATGAAAAATGTGAGCAGATGGAAAAGGAACAAAATCAAACACAAAAGCAGTTGGTTGATATTAAAAAACATTCTGATATATTAACGTGTGAAATCAAATTGTTAAATAATAAACTTCTGATATAGCAGTCAGTGCAAGAGCGAGATGCTGTGTGTGTGAAGCAGTATAAATTGGCAGACTTTTCAAATAGCCAGAGTGAGTCGCAAGACAGAAATGCTGTTTCACTGCCATATGAGGCTTTCGCAACACACTTAGCCTGGAATATCTTAAAAGTGCCGCAATCAGTCTCTTACCTAATTTAGAAGCAAAATAAAAAATGGCCATATTTTCCCTCACTGAGTCACCCCTCTTTCCCTGTTTTAGTGGGCCCCATTTCATCTGCTCATCAATTATGACCCATAGGACAAAAAGACATCACTACGGGGGACGTGAGCAGATCTTACCCTTAATTGAAAAGTCTTCTTCATACAAAGACCCACCTGCATCACAGAAGATTTGGTGTCATTTATTGATGATAAGTCCAGATCCACCATGAAGGTGGAAAAGGAGTCAAGCAGTGTTTGTAACCCCTAGAGGTCCTAGATATAAGGACTGCGTCATCCGCGTATAATAACACCGGCAGTCCACGTCGACCTACCCAGCGGATAATCAACCCTTGTCATCATTAAAATTTTGTGCAAGGCATTAATATACAAATCAAACAGGAAGGAGCCGAAAATGCACTCTTGGCATACTCCTCTCTTTAGGGCAAAATTGCGGGAAACTCTTAAATCTTGCAAAAATCTGACCTGCGCCTTTGTTGCTTGGGGGAGGTTTTCCAAAAAATAAACAATGTTGCCAGCTACTCCAATAGTCAGCATGGTCTGCTAAAGTTTAGCCCTATTGACGTGATCAAACACGGAAGACAGGTCCATGAAGGCTAAATAAATAGTTCAGGGACGGGCAACAGTGTATTTATTGAGAATCATAGAATCATAGATAGGTTAAGGCACTGGGCCACTGTGGACCGACCTGGGTGGAACCCGTACTAAACGTCCGATAAAATAGAGTGATCCTCTGCCCAGCTAGGCAACCTATCTAGAAGTACTCGACCCACCACCTTAACCCCTGAGTCCAGCAATGAAATCGGTCAATAGCAGTGAGTGATATCTCAATTGCCTTTTTTTAAAACAGGCACTATAGTGGAAGAAGCCCATGACTCAGGATAGCCGGATTTGCAGCTGCATTCATGATTGCGGTAAGGACCGGCGCCCAAAAGGTTGGGTCTGATTTAAAAAGGTCAGATGGAATGCAATCAGGGCCTGGGGCTTTATTGCTTGACAACCCGTTGATACCATCCTTGAACTCTTCTATATTAAAAACCAGGTAGAGGGTACCTTCCTCGCGATCAGAGGGGCAGTTTAACTCCAGGGGACACTGAAACATGGTTTCAAAATGGAGCACCCACTCTTCCTCAGTAATATGGGCACCTACTGCACTTCCTTCCTCATGATTTAAGCAGGGGCTATTAATTATTCTCCAGAACCTAGAACTGTCCCTCAGTGTGCTCGCCTCGATTAACTCCCTCCAAGCTTCCTCATTTAACATGGACTTACGTCTTACCAGTTCTGTTTTGTACTCCCTTTGGCAGGTTCTAACTAACCTGGAAACTCTTGGGCTCGTATTTAAGGCTTCCCGCAATTTCCTAGCTCCCCAGGAGCAATGAGAATCAAACCATCTGGGGATCTGGGTAGCATGGCGCCGAGCCGGGAACTTAAAGAGTCACTTATTTTAACAGATGGTTTTGAAAGCGCTAATAGCCTCCCCTGGAGCCATAGAAGGGGTGATGCACAGGGCTAACTCGTTGGCACACAAGTCAGTTATTGACTCATAAAATATGTCTAGGGATACCTGGGCCCATTTTAACCGACTTCCACCATCTGTTGGTCTCACCACCCCACACTGCCCCCCACTCTGTGCGCCAATAGGGTCCCACTAAAATGAAAACACAAAGGGTTGTTGTCGCTATATACACTGGATTGAATAACAAAACCTGCGAATAATTCAAGTAGAGGTGATGATAAAAGAATGAAATCAATAAATGAGCCACAACCCCTCACATTAAAGGATGGAATAACAGCCCTACTACGATAGTCGGTTGAACACATAAGGGACAATAAGTCAATTTCACGAAGGAAAACATTCAATATATCCCCTTGTAAAGAGTGTTCAAAGTGAATTCCCCTCACACGTGGGCAACTCAAGTCAGCCAAACAGGAGACCCTGCGGTTACCACATGGGTGGCTATTAAAATCCCTGGCGATCACAAAATTTTGTAAGGCAACATTAAGATGTTGCCTTAAAAAGGAGCCCAACATAGTAATATTGCACGAGCCCTTGACACAAGATGTTGAATTATAAAAATTAATAAGACCCAATTTGTGAGACCCCTTACAGAGTACCAGGGATAGTATGCAAGGACTCTCTATAGGCAGAACCAATATCTTACATTCTACTGCCAATGAAATATAAATTGCAAGGCCACCTCTCGATCTTCCTGCAGGAGAGGGAGTAGCCAGAACAAAGAACGAATTATAGCCCTCCAGTGGTAAACTACTTTCAGACAACCATGTTTCCTGCAGGCAAATCACACTGAACTGTTTAATAAATACAATCCATGAAGTGTCAGAAAACTTGTTAGCTAAGCCGGCAATATTCCATGATATAAAATCACGATCAATTTCACCCAAAGTCCCCTTGCTTTGCCGTATTGATTCCTGCAGGGTAGTAGATGTCACTGGTTCCAAGGGAGCAAGCCCTCTAAGTCAATCGCAGGCATCCATAGCATCCAAGGGTGCAAAACGGTTTGTTAACTTCATAAGGGGTATAACTGACTGCTGCCCACCGTGTGCTGGCCAATACATATGATTTGGATTAGGATTCAAATTTGAATTTGTATTCCTAAGAGGTGGATATAGATGTGTCTGCCTGTTAAGTGGTGCCCTGGTGGTGTTTGTTGTGTGATTCTACCCAAATGTCTCAGGATTGTAAAAGAAACCATGAGGTAGAGCCATGATGGATGACTTAGGGCCAAGAGGGGCGTCATTCAGAGTTGTAGCCAAAATCCTTTCCGCAATGTGAGGTCTACTGAAATTGATGATGACACTATCATCGGGCGACGGAGATATGGGACATACTGACCGATCTTAAACCCGACTTGGCCTTTTTTACAGAGACTTGGCTTGACAACCATAGCACCCCCGATGTCGCAATAGCCCTTCCAGCTGATTACAAAATACTTCATTTAAATAGAGTAAAGAAAAGAGGTGGAGGGGTAGCTTTGCTATTTAAGGACTTCCTCACCTGTAGACAAGAGGTGATCACACAGGCTAATAGCCATGAAGCAATGGAATTTTCAGTGTCTATAAACACCAACATTCTATTTGGTGGAGTGATAATTTATAACCCCCCGGGCAGTACGTTAGACTTTAGTGCCCAGCTTCTTGCACAAATCATGCCAGTCTGTCTTAAAAACAAAAATATCCTGCTGATAGGGGATTTCAATATACACTACGACAATAGCAACAACCCCCTAACTAAACAGCTACTGGAGGACATGGAAATACTACAGCTGACTCAGAGAATTGATCAACCTACACACATGGCAGGACACATATTAGATCTGATGTTCTCTAACATAGGAGCCATTGACATCAACGAGAGAAAACCAATGATATGGACAGATCATTTTATGATTGTGTTTTCCATTAACCTATTTACTAAACACTCCAAACTACCGGCTTGGGCAGCAGTAAAAACAAGGAGCTGGAAAAACTTTTCTGTAGATAAATTCCAGCAACATTTCACACATGTAAACACAGGAATTACTAACACTAACGACGAAATAGAACTACTTCAGAACAACATTAGGAGTGCACTGGAACATTGTTCAGCACCACACTCCAAATACAAACGTAGATCCACAATATCAGAGAAATGGTATGGATCAGAACTAAAGTCATTGAAAAGGAAATGCACATTATGTGAACATAAATGGAGACTCAATAAAACCAAAGAAACTAGAGCCACATACAAAAGAGAACTTACACTTTATAACAAAGCTATTAGGAAAGCGAAGAAAGAATATTTCTCACGTAGAATAACAGAAAACAAAAACTTATCGAAAGAACTATTTAAAATAGTCAAAGAACTATGTAGCCCTGCGAGTCTCTCATTAGATTTCACTCCTTCTCAAGAAGGCTGCATCAAAATAAATGAATACTTTTGCGAGAAAATAGACACAATTTATGCCTCTTTCTCCAATATCGAACTGGAACATACAGAACCCCATGTGCCATTCATAATTCAGGCTAGCTGTCCCAGGTTCGGCCCCTTCTCAGAGGAGGAGGTGGGCAAAGTTATGTTAGAAGTAAAATCAGGCTCTCCATTGGACCCATGTCCACATCATATCTTCTCGCAACTAACTCCGATAATCTGCCCGGCCGTAACAAAAGCATTTAACCTTTCTCTAAACTCCGCTGAATTTTCAAAAATCTGGAAAAACGCCACAGTCACCCCTTTATTAAAAAAAGCAGGTACTGATGTTAATTATCCGGCAAACTATCGGCCTATATCACAATTACCCTATTTATCTAAAGTATTAGAAAAACTAGTCAACGGGCAGTTGTCCAATTTCCTGGAAGCCAATGATCTACTAGATATCTCTCAAACAGGGTTCCGGACCAATAACAGCACCGAGAAAACACTCCGGGCAGTGATGGATAACATCAGAACCCAGGTAGATTGGGGGAAAACGGTCGCCCTGATATTGTTGGACCTCTCGGCGGCATTTGATACCGTACCACACAATCGGTTGCTGGAAATTCTTGCAGCAAAAGGCATCCGGGAAAATGCTTTAGGGTGGCTACAGTCTTTTATGCAAGATAGGACACAACCAGTACGGATGGGTGACTTTTCATCCCCTCCCCGGAACATCAAGTATGGGGTCCCACAAGAGGCCTCACTGAGTCCGACTTTGTTCAATGTATTTGTCTCCTCGCTGGCTTGAACAGGACGAAAGTGGGGCGTCGATATCTGTTCCTATGCAGACGACACCCAACTGATGATCACATTGGATGAGGAGGATGACCCAAAGGACAGGTTACTAAATTGCCTCACGGAACTAGCCAATTGGATGCATAGCCACTGTCTTAAGCTATATGCAGATAAGTCCGAAATACTGTTGCTCGGCAGACATACACAGCTATGGGACAGCAGCTGGTGGCCCACAACCTTGGGCACCCCCCCAAGCCCGACAATGACGGCTAAGAATCTAGGTGTGACACTAGACAACACTCTGAGTATGAAAACCCATGTATCAATAATCTGTGCTAAAGGCTTTGCATTACTGAGAATGCTCAGAAGAGTCTTTCCATGGATTCCTACTGAGTGCAGAAAGATCCTGGTCCAGTCTCTACTAATGAGCAGACTGGACTATGGAAACTCTCTGTTCGTGGGAATGGCTGACTATCTCTTTTCCAAATTACAGGTCGTACAGAACGCTGCAGCAAAGGCAATCTGCAATAAAAGAAAATATGACCCAGCCAAGAGCTGCATGAGAGAGTTGCACTGGCTGCCAATGAGACAAAGAGCTACCTTTAAGCTACTGTGCATAACGCATAGAGCACTGCACAATACAAGCCCACGTATTTTAAAAAACAAAATCAAATTCTACGCCCCATCCAGGAATTTACGCTCCCAAACAACAGCAAGAGCAAGAACTACCCGTGTGAAAACAGCAAGGATGGGCGGACGGGCCTTCTCCCACCTGGCGGCGACCAGCTGGAACGAGCTGCCTGTGAATCTTAGATTAACTGACAGCCACTTGTCCTTCAGGAAGCAATTGAAAACATTTATCTTCCCCAAGCCTGATTAAAATAATGACCCTGTTATATGCCTACCACTCACTACTGACACTATAGCGCCGTGATATCCTACTTAGGATGAAGTGTGCGCTTTATAAGCACTATTAACATTAACATTAACATTAACATTAACATTAACTATCATGCTTGCAGGACTTATGGGAACTGCCTACCCTGTTGATCCTTCGCACCATGTTAATGTTTTTCTCTACCCTTGTACCTAGAACAATATTACAGGATAACCAAAATAAGACTTTATTCTTCAATTGAGAATAATCCTCCTTTGCGCCCTGAGGGAGAGTAGGCACATTCCCCAGGATCACAACATACAGTGTTGATTCTGCTGGCAGTAAAGCCCCCCTCTCCCCTGGAATGGCTCTCCAGCTTTGTTGCTCTCAGGGATGGGTTGATCGCGTCTAGAAAGCCTGTCCACAGGGCCAATGTCTAAGCCAGAATTTGAAACTTTGTGGGACAAAGAGGAGGGCGAAAACCGTCTCGAGTGTGCCTGAACCCTTGTTGTCCTTAAAGGGGAGGATGGATGCTCCCTAGTGTTTGAATGTGGGGCTACCAAGGTGGGGCAGTCCATTGCTGGGGGAACCGTTAAGGGCATTGATTCCAAGTGGACGGCTTCACCACGTTGGGATACACAGCATTTGAGGTCAGAAAGTCCCTTTTCAATCAAGGACAGGAGAAATGAACCTAGTTTGGAATCCATCATAGCCTTCAAAGAGTCCTGAAAGGAATCTAGTATGCACATCAAATCTACTTTTGTCAGTACTTGATCGATTGGGGGCTTCTGGAATGTCAATTCGGCTCTTGATCTTTTGGCCTTTCTCCCAGGCATTTGGCCCTTTCTCTTTGTGTCCAACCCTTGACTAACCAACTCTACATCTCCCGGTCTCCCTCGCGTGGAAAATCCGGACGCTATTGGTTTGACTGGATGCATGATAGAAGTGTCCCCTACATGCCCCTGGCTTGAAGGTACATTGTCCCGCCTAGAATTATTTACCACATTAGTGGGTGCAAGGGGCAAATGCTGGCCAGTTGTATGACTGTTCAGTCTGTTGGGTTCTTGCACCCCGGAATTATTTGTTGAGCCATCAGTATATCCGCAGACGTTTGAACCCCTGTGGGTATGGGTAGGTGTACATTTACAGGGGATCTTGAGAGACGCCGGATCACCAGCTCTATCTCCTTATCCAGCACTCCTGCAGCCCCCTGTAAAAAAGAGTCTATAGTCACAAAAGGGCCGGTAGTGGCCCGCCCGGGATCCGTAGTCACCTTATGTTTCCCCATGGTGTACCCAAGACCATAAGCTGTGTGACAGGCTTCAACTAAAAAATAACTGAGCTCAGAGGCTACTGGTGCATACGTAGGGGGTTAAACACATGAGCCTTAGTGCTCGGGCACGATACCCCTTGGTTACCTGATGCTACGACCCTGTAACAAGACACACAATTTACAAATGTCAGTGATAATGAATATAAGGGGAGCTGTCTCCCTACCTGCTCCGCTGCCACTGGAGTTGGGAGATGATCAATCTTGCCGTACAGGGTGCTGGTGGCTGAAGTAGGTTAAGATGACTGAAACCAAGAGGGTAGGCCCAGCCCTGCCTCCTCCGGTCTCGGACTGGCACAGACGGGCCCGCCCTTGGCCCAGGCGCAGCCCTGGCACGCCCGCGTGTCCCGCACTGCAGGCTACTCAAGCACCTCCAGGCGCATTGAAGTTACGTTGACGGCATAGCGGCCGCTTTGCCGGCTGGGACTTGTAATCCTTGTCCCCCCCACTGGCCGAACTCGATGTGGCTGGAAACAGCCCCCGGGGCTCTGTCAAGTTAGTTAAAAAGTTTGAATAAGTTTGGCTGCTTTAATAGTAGAAGTTCCAGGATTAGCCATTTATAACACTAGTAGCATTTATAAGCTAAAATGTTTGATTCTATTTCTGTATTTCACACACATTTAATTCTGTAGTTGAGATGTTATTGGATATACATGAGTTATCTTAGTTGGAATAATCATGGTAATACACGTCGTGATTTTATTATGTCCCTGTTTTAATATGTGTTTACAGAACGTGCGGGATGTGCTTTTGAAAGCATGAGAGAGAAATGTGGGGAATGTGTTTCCCTGTCTCGGAGTCAAAACACAGAGGTCCCTCCGGCTTCCGACAATATATAATTAAAAAGATGTCAGATTTTGAGCCCCAGTACCCTCATGCCCCTACCTGCAAACTCTGATGAGTGTTAACATACCTATCTAGATGTCAAGGAATTATGCACCAAGCCCCAAGACCCAACATGCAAGTTGAACCTTTAATAAGAACAGTCTATGTGTTACTTGTGGATGGGTAATGTTTGAGAACAAACAATCGGTCACTGAGAGCAGCCTATGATGTCCGCAGCAATTCAAGAAACTGTTGAAGTTTCCTGGCTTCAGAGTATAAACTCAGCCAAAGTTGCAGAATTGATTACCCTTACTCGAGCATACCATTTAACAGCCCAAACAAGAGTGACTATGTTTACAGGTAGTCAGTATGGCTTTGGTGTTATCCATGAATTTGGATAGTTATGGTCACAAAAACAATTCATGACATCATCTGGTTCACCAATACAAAATGGTGACCATGTGAAAATGTTGTTAGATGCATTACAGCTGCACACGGAAATTGCTGTAGTTAGATGTGAAGGTAACCAAAGTGACAATGGCTGTCACGGTCAACAATCGATACGCTGACGATGTAGCACAGTACTGTGCCAGAGTGGCCTGCACATCAAACAGAACATTCACAGGTGAATCTCAAGAAGAAGCTGTCTTTTCAATGTTGATATCTACAGCTGGCACATGGGAAGAACTTAAGAGCATGCAGGAAAATGTCACAACAGCAGGGTTCGATGAGAACAGGAAGTGTGTGAAACTGTGAGACAAGAAGCATGTAGACCAGAGGAACTAGGCTACAATGGCATGTCTGCACTGAGAGGGGTGTGCCAAAAAATATGTCAAAAAAGGGTGGGATTTGCAGCCGCTGCATATGGCCCATACTCCAAAATACAAGGTGAGAACAGAAAAAGAGAAAAGGAGTTGGCCGCACAGTTCACTCCTCTAGAGGTGAATGAAAAGTAAAGGAATTGGGACATCTAAAAGAGGTGTCCGCAATTTAAAAGTAGCAATCAAAAGGTCACACACAGCTTTTGCAACGTACAAAAACATGAGCTTGGCCATACCTTTCTCTCTGCCTTTTAAGGTTTCTGTCCCTGCCATAACATGAACTGCTGAGCTTCTACAGAGGGGCTGTGTATGTGGATAGTCTCTGTCATACGGTCTACTCCAACGGGTTGCAATGGAAGTGTTGGAAATGCATTCCATCTGAGAAAACTGCATTACAGATATGAACATATAATCTCATAGGCATTGCGTTTGTTTTTACAGATATGTTGGTACCCTATTGTTCTATGTGTAGGCTTGATTCTTTTTTTCTTTTTTTATTTGGTGGTAGAGGTGAACCCAATGGTTTGAGAGTGGTCATTCTTCTCCTAATGCTGCAAAATTAAATATATTGTTTAAATATACTGGTTTAGAAGCCACATTACTTAAAGCGTTTCACCATTCCCATACTTGGGCCTAATTAAGATGGGGTATAGTCTTGTGAAGTTCATTTAGCAGTGCCAGGATCAGGTTTAGAACTGTGGTGATAGAGGTACCAGTTAGGTCCCGGAGGGGACTAACCTCCAAAATTAATAATTATTGATAAAATTTGGACATGACTGTAGAAATGCATAGGTGCCCATTGCAACACCTCCCATAATACAAATGTTGAACAGAAATTACAACTATGGTCAGAATAGTTGCTAAAGACTGTTTTTGTATACTTTAAAGGTTGCAACTTTGGGCTGGTGTTTGGGCTGATACAAAGTCTGCTTTGGGCTGAATTTGGGCTTGAACTTGGACGGCTTAGGATGGGTCTCAAAATCTGGTAACACTGTCAGTGTTGCCAGATTGGGCTATTTCCTGCACAAATGGGCAACATTTTTCCCATTTTATGAGAAATATCTCTGCTGGCAGGATGCACGAATTTAGGCTCTATAATCCCAGGTATGGGCAAAATTACCAATACCAATCAAAAAGTTGAGTAGCTCCTGAACTCAGCAGAGCTGACCTGTCAATCATTCATAAAGCAAAAGCGCTACCTATGATGGCCTTGCTTCATGCTACTTACTGGCCTGCTCCCAGAGTGACAGGACCAATGCGGTCACCGGGGCCAGCCTATTATGTTTTTTTTATGGAGTGCCTCATGGTTTGAAGAGACCTCGGCTGTCTTCAGAGTCATACTTTGCTTACTGGTGTACCCACCCACCAGCCTGCTGCCATGCTGAGAGCCTGTGCGTGTCTCGTAATTTTCAAGAGATAAAACAACAGTGAGATAACGCTGGCGGTTAATAATCTGGCAGGAGAGAGCTTTGTTTTGTCTAGCGATAGGTTTGCCTCATTATAAAATAGTGCAGAGGGTCAATGTGGCTGCAGCAAAGACCACTCACCACCTTTACCAGTAAAGGCTTTGGCATGTTACTTAAATATAAATTTACACAAAATCCCCCGCATTCATTTTCAACAAGGCTTTTCTGCCTTTGTTTATTTTAATTATCAGTCAGGTATTCTTAAGGAAGCTCTAGAACACATTTTAAAGTGCTTTTATTGTTAGAGGTATTGTTTAAAGTATGTACTTATTGGGGAAAATACTAGCTTTTGGTCATTTTGCTCATTTTTCTACTGACTAGTACTGTAAAATACAGGTTATACCAGTACAAATCCAACCTACTTGTAACATGCAGATCCCAGATATGTACTCTAGATAGATCGCTCAATGGGTTACTGCCCTTGTTATAGAGATCCTTTAGTTACTGGTAGTTAATAAGCTAAAATCTTTCTAACATATTTCGTGGAACAATGATCAGGCATGAAGGAGTTGTATACAAACGGAAAGCTACAGCTTTTAGCCATTTTTTTCCTCAAGCTTTCATTACTCCAATGTTGCTAAAAAGGGTTAATTTGGGTAACAGTAGTTTTATCAGCTCAAGCAACTTCCTCATTATGCTTAAACACCTGACAGTGTTACTTCAGACCAAGTACTCTTATCATATAATGCCTACCAGTATGGATGATATGTGACTTCTACACAATGTTAACACTCATTGCACGTAGAACACGCCCTTTGGCACACCTCTTCAGCCAGGTCTTCTTCCAGTACTTTTCCTACAAACTTGTCTGGCTTCCAACGACGGTTAGCTTGACCTTGGGTCCCAGGCACCTTCTCCGCTGAAAGTATCATCCTCACATTCCAACGTACTCCCCTGTTGGCTTCTCTCAGCATCCTAACTCCTAAAACAAAGACCTAGTCTCACTAACGAGCTAAATGTCCTTGCACCTGCAACAGAAACATGGGAAAGAAAAACATTTCACGTCTCTAAGATTTTACATCTCCCTGCAACCCAAAGCCTTTACCAAGGGAAATCATTTTCGGCCTACAACGTTAGCTAACATAAGAAAATGAACAGGCCTTTCTCTTTAAACATATATACGATCAGACCTTTACACTGTTAAACACACTACTAAATCACACTCTAAGCATTAGTTCATTATCCTCATGTACATGAATAAGCAACCTACACGTTTAACTAACATGGCACACGTTTAACCTAACACATTGCATTTCATAAACTAATTATTATGCGTTTACTAAATACATTCACGAAAATCTGCAACATTACCCTTCACGAGAAGCATTATTACATTTCTAATCACCTCAATGTTAAACGATTACTGCAATACATTTCTATGGCACATCTTAGCTTACACTGATTAATATGCGGGTGCTGACTAACGGTGAATATGATGCACCCCTACAAATTTCAGAATAACATGATGCTCTATCATATTGTTTAAAGTATGTACTTATTGGGGAAAAATACTAGCTTTTGGGCATTTTGCTAATTTTTCTACTGACTTTTACTGTAAAATACAGGTTATACCAGTACAAATCAAACCTACTTGTAACATGCAGATCCCGGATATGTAATCTATATAGATCGCTCAATGGGTTACTGCCCTTGTTACAGAGATCCTTTAGTTACTAGTAGTTAATAAGCTAAGATATGTACTCTATTTAGATCGCTCAATGGGTTACTGCCCTTGTTACAGAGATCCTTTAGTTACTAGTAGTTAATAAGCTAAAATCCTTCTAACATATTTTGTGGAACAATGATCAGGCATGAAGGAGTTGTATACAAACTGAAAGCTACAGCTTTCAACCATTTTTTTCCTCAAGCTTTCATTACTCCAATGTTGCTAAAAAGAGTTAATTTGGGTAACAATAGTCTTATCAGCTCAAGCAACTTCCTCATTATGCTTAAACACCTGACGGTGTTACTTCAGACCAAGTACTCTTATCATATAATGCCTACCAGTATGGATGATATGTGACTTCTACACAATGTTAACACTCATTGCTTTATTGTAAAAAATACCCTTGTGCATTTACTTACACACTTTATTGATTCATTGTTTATGTGTAATGTTTGTGTGTTGTAAAGCACTCTTGACACCATACATTAGGATGAATAGCTCATTCTAAGACATTGAATACAAAAACTAATTAGTAAGTATTTCCATCTTTAGTCTTATTACTCATACAGACATGCATCTGACATTCTTACAGTGTATGCATATCCCTTACATACAGGTAATGAACAAAGTAAAAAAAAATGCTTCCCAATCATAGTGTTGTTTGAATACTTTTGATGTAATACAAAATGTTCAACATATGCACTAAAGGTGACAGTGTTTTGGTGTGCTTTGGTGCATATGTTGAACATTTTGTACTAGACTGCAGTCCGCAGTTCTAGTGGACATATACCCAAGGTGGGTGGGTATTGTAGCACCACGTGAGCACCCTTTGAAAAGAAGAGGTTTTGAAATTATCATTTGAATACAGAGAACTGACATACAGATGTCCAGATCTGAAAGCATATCCATCGGTTGTATATATGTGAGTTGGAGTAATGTCAACCACTCCTCCCCACACCCACCACAACCACTTCATCTGGGCCTATGGCTACCTGACAGTGAATGGAAGTGCACTAGCAAGATGGCTGACACTGTTGATGGTGTTTGGTGCACAAGACCTTGTTGGGATTTCGATTCAAGTTTAACACCATGCAGCAGTGTCAGCCTTCTTGATAGTAGACTTCTCTTCACTGTCAGGTAGCCATAGGCTCGGAGGAGTTAGCTGGGCTGGTTGGGAGAGGAGTATTCATAATGGCTGCAACTCACATTAGGCCCTGGTTGGGTTGGGTGGGCGGAGGAGGGTACATTTCACAAATACACCATAAACACCCAAATCGCAACTTATTAAAATAGTTTGCCAGAAAATGGCAGAAAGCGTGGAGTAAATGTACAATATACATTATCCGTGTAGGCACAAAGCTACGTAGTCACACATGTGGCGCCTCACAGCCATTCATTTGTGTGTAATGAGATGAGAACAATAAGCACCTCACTCACACCATTCCCACAACTTTTAAGGGTAAATAAACAGACTGTGAGTGTGTAGACAGACCCACCTATGTGACTGCTAAGACATGGCATATGTCAAGTACACAGGCCTGAAGAAAACTGGGAGCCAAAGAGTAGGTATGTCGCAGAAAAAGTATGGATGTGGACAACACCAACCCACCTGTGTCATATACAGGGTATCAGGAACCAGCCAATGTCTTTGGACATGTAATGTGAACTAAACACAACATGCCCATGTATGCACATAGCTGGACATGTTCATCAATCCCCATCTTGTCCGAATGGCATTGTTCTCCAAAAACATAGGCCAGTATCATGGATGAAGGAGGTTAATCTATCTACATTAACTCACCATTAGGTTCAGTAATCTATGTAATGGGTATAATTTGAGTTGCAGTGGACATTCACATCAATCATTGTGTCATTTATGTATCCACAGTGCGAGCTGGGAACACCCATGGAACAAATCAGGACAGCCAGTCCCAGACTCTGGCTGACCAGGAGCTCTCCGGCGTTGACTTCTCTCAACCATCCTCAGATGATCAGGACCAACCTGGCCCATCATGTTTGGGTCAGCCCACAGCACCAGCAGCGCCTACAGCAGAATCCTCTGCGACCACTTCCGCCTCAGCTGACAACACCCAGCTGACCCCTACCCTGACAGGCACAGCAGCCCGGGACACCACTAACAGCACAGCAACACAGGGCACTCTGGAGTTGGCGGAGAACAACACCCCTGTCAACGAGGAAGGAGGCTCAGTGTTGACTGTGCCACAACCAACTGGGCATGCTCGGGTGGGTTGAGTGGTGGGAGGTGCCATCAGGACCTGCGCCGTCATGCAGCTGGTGCTGCTGAGGAAGATCAGCCAAACCTCTCCCGGGTGATCAACGCCTACCAGGCTTACCAGGGAGAGATAGGCCAGGTCATTGGGATCCTTCGCAACCTGCAGCAGCGGGAAGCAGGCAGGCCAAAACAAAACCTTGACACAATCAACGAGAAAATTGGTGAAATGACTGGGGTTTTGAGGGACTCTGGTACCAGCCTCCGCTGGATTGCAGACCACCTAAACACACCTCTCTGTGTGCCCTTAGCATCTGGTGCATCATCATCTGCCAAAACCACAGGGAGGGACGTGGAGTCTGGCAGAAAGTCCACAGCACCCCTGGAGCCTGCAGCTGGGGGTCCCCCCGCAAAACATGGGAAGGGCCGACCGAGGAAGAATCTCTAGAAAACAGATGGTAATGTACCACCCTCAGGAACTGACAATGTGCTGCTGAAATCCTCCAGTGAGTGCCAAGTGTTCAGTTTGTTGACTGTCATCAAGAACTGTCCCACATTGGAAGGAGGGTCAAAGTTGGACTCTGGACTCAAATAATTGTGGCTTTACCTTGTGGAATATCATCTACAACCACTATCAACTCTTATCTGCTCGTTCTGTTTTCTTGCTTTGTGAGCACACCGTCATTGTGTGTTTTTATGGGGGCGTGGCCAGGATCCGATGTGAGCAAACGCAGTCTGAGGGGCTCCGTCTGCCGTATCCCCCATAAACAAACATCCTGAGCCCCGGGCACAGCTATTGGCATGGGAGTGCATTTTGGAGGACACCTGGAGCAAAAGGAAGCGGGCGGTGAGGTGTGTTCACTAAAATAAAGCAATTAATCCTGCCAAACACTGCTGAGAAGAACGGGCGAGACTGCAGCAAGATGACGCCGGCACCGAGGCGGAGCAACTGAGGACGTGACAGGCCGTGAAGACGGAGAAGGCCCTGTCACTGAATAATGGCAATCAAGTGCTGGGCGAGCCCTAACGACTGGCAGTGAGAGGGAAACTGATAGCTGCACCCTTGCAGACGCCAGCAACAGACCGGCTCCCCGATGAGCAACTGATGTGAGATCGCAAGCGGAATGCGAGCTCAAGGCGAAGACAGCGTGCCGGATCGGCCCCGAGTGAGTAGAGCCCTATAAACAACTAGAGGTTGGCGAAAGGAGCGGCCTGAATACTGGGGATCATAGCCATTAATCAGAGGCTGCACGGCCCGAAAGAAGAAGCACTATCAAGATGGCACCTGCGCTGTAATGGTGCGGTTACAGGCTCAGTAGGAAAGAGGAAGGACAGACATTAATCGCTGAGCGAGCACTAGATACACCCAGAGCTGCAACTGGTCCCCTGTAGTGGCCAGTAACATGTCTGTGATCCAGTTGCCGTCGATGAGGGGGCTGACAAGAGGCTGGATTAAGAGGCTGGATTGAGAGCCTGGATTAAGAGGCTGATAAGTGGCTGCACGGCACGGAGGACGAAGCACTGCCAAGATGGCGCCCGCACTGTAATGGTGCAGTTACAAACACAGCAAGAACCGAGGGAGGACAGAACTTCCCCACAGAGCGAGCATTAGATAACACCAGAACTGCAACTAAGCCCCTGTAGTGACCAGAGGAGTATCTGTGTTCCAGTTGCCGCTGAAGAGGGGGCTGATAAGAGGGTGGCAGGAGAGGTGTGCTTGCGAGGCAAGGGAAGGCAGACAGCAGAGGCGGAACTTCGGGGAGAGACCATCCAAGGTGATGAGCGAAGAGCTGAGCATTTGGCAGTGTACACGTGGATTGAAGGGAAATAAACTTGCAAGGTCTGCCCAAAAGGTATGTGGGGGTCCATAACTGAGGCCGATAGTGATTAGAAGTGCGCCAGTATCATCAGGCAGTGAAGTACGTAATACAGATGCATCAATAGAGGGGGAAGACCACATCACAAAGAGGAGAACCTCTGCCTGGACGCCGAGGGCTAGAAGCACACATTGTAGAGCTCCCTCAGAGACATCACATAACGCGGGTATCGCAAATAGAACTACCATTGGCCAAATACAGCTGATCGTGCCAGAAAAGTGGACAAAAAGCTGTAACTGAGCTCCCTGAATGCTGGATGTGACCACCGTGATGAAGACTGCACTGTAGTCTGGAGATGCCATGCCACTCACCAATACGGGACTGTAGGTCAATAGACACGGAGCACGATAAACAGCTGTAGTGAAACAAAACCACTTCTTCTATGTGTGGTCTACCTGTTAACAGGAAGGGAACAGCAAGGAACCGGTTAAAACAATAGGGAGAACCCTGAACCCAGAAGAAACAAGGGTATACTGTCCTCAACATGGAAGCACCTGGCAATCAAACTGATGACGACGTGGAAATGATGGAGGTGGCAAAAGACTGAACTTCCCAGAAACCCACGCTGGTGGGTATTATGCAGGCAATTACGGCCTCCAGAGAGGTGCTGGGGGCGAAAATTGATGCAATAGGCACAGACTTACTGTGAGAAGGTAGCCTGATATATGCTGTCTACTAGTTCTAGTGGGCACCTTGTATCAGTCCAAACAACCCCTTATGGTGATAGGTTAAAGACAACCTTTATTGAAAGCTATCCTAGTCTTGAAGGAATGTAAAGCAGCTTGTTTTACCATTCTATAATCTCTTGAATGATCAAATGAAAAGACAACCACACCAGGTACATATTTAAAATATATGTATTTAGGTTAACACACACCCCTCTAGTCTCTTTATAAGACTGGAGTTCGAAGTACTTTAGTTACAAGATAGCAATCATCAGTAATAGCACAAATACATGTTTGGGCCCTAGGGGCGTACCAAACCATATACCAAAAAAGTAGTATAAGAAACACGACTGGAATAGACTCTAGGCCTATAGCCTCAAAAATCTCTGGGACCCCAAGGAACCACCCAAGGTAGTGACACAGGGGACCCACGGGGACTGTATGCAGTGTGTAAACACAACCGCGGGTTCCCGTTATCTTCTGTGGGCAATGTCGCAGTTGGAAATTTAAAGATTAGGGACACTTCTAATCGAGTCAGGACCAAACCCTTTTGGACATAGGAAGTTTTAGGGCTAGCACCCACAAGAGCACCGGAGTACTTGAGTTACCTCACTCAGGGAAGCCGGGTGCACAAGTGTCTTTTGGTGTCGGGTCGCGTCGTCGATTTCATGGGAGCCTGCAAAGAACTGCTGCTGCCGTGAAGAGGAGAAGTGTCCGGAGAGATCCAAGCCTGGATCTAGGATGTAAGGAACCTGAAGCAGAGGGGACAGAGTCTGGGTAACTTGCCAGTGACCGAGGGCAGGATGGACCAATGCCCACAGATGTCGGGTGCTTCAGGTGACTTGATGGGTGTCTTGACTCTTCAGCCATGAGGTCCAGGAGGCGTTGACGAAGTCCACGAGCCAGATTAGAGCTGTCCCACGAAGTTTGTCGAGTGCTGCGGTGTCGGCGACCGGAATGGACCCAACAGGCCTTGGCAACGGCAAGTCACTGGAAATCAGAGAAAGGACTGCGGTGCAGACCAGCAAGGTCTGATGGACTCACCCAGCGAGGGTAAGTAAGGGCACGTCTGGAGCAACCAGAGAAGCCTAAGCAGAAAAGGGGTTGCCTTCGTGGGGACCTGCTAGCCAACAGGCTAGTGATCGCAAAGGAGCCTCGAGCGTTCACACTTGAAGCTGGCCCACGGGCCACGCGTGGAGTGGAGGCCAACTATCTTCGGTGCAGGAGGTGTTCAAGGCTGGGGCTACTCGGAGCCCAAAGCACAACTTTGTATAATTAAATGAAGGGATAGTTTAGTTATCTCTTCTTAAATACCTTATTTTTGTAGAAAAATCTATCTATTTTATTTCAATCCAGAATCAAAGGTAACCCAGCAACAAAAATATACCGACTAATGTGTATCAAAAAAGTATTTTTTATATATATATTTGTTATACGTTTCACTCCACGTTCATTTTATACATATATACATATTTATACCTCAAAATTACAATTTACAATTTTTTCTTTCTTCACCCTACTAATCAATAAGGATGCCTTCAATAATTTTTTACACCAGCATTCCTTGAATGAAAATCACTCATTCTAAGAAACCCAACGGTCTATTTCTTCCACCATATACTTATTGAGTATTCTTTATCTGTTTGGTCACAGTTAAACGTCATATGAGTGTCTCCAAATTAAATGTCGATGCGTTTCAGCCTTCGATATTTCAGGCCTCTTCAGGACTAGGGCAGTCGAATATGCAATTTCTGAATTCAACCTATAAACCAAATACACTTTTTAGTCCATATATACAACATAACTACTAATGTTTCACATATATATACACAAGCACACACCTAGGAACACCAAACACAATGCATTTTAAATAGGCACAATGCCTTGATATTTTTTCTCTCTGGAGTGACGTATCATGAATCAAAAATAGTTGATAGATACACACCACTTAAATGTGAATATTTTAATAATAAACACAATTATGTGTTTTTTATTATAAATATGTAAACCATAATTTTCACTAAGCTACCATTAAAAACAAGATTCTACCAGTACTTTACATACCATAACCTAATCTTTCTCAACAATCCAAACCATATATGTGTACATATATGTGTTTGTAAGCCTCACTTTTGAGCCTGGTTTACCACAGAAACCGCAGTTCATTACCCCAGATTTTTATTTTATCAACCAACTAAAAAGACTTTACTCCAATCCTAAAGTCAGTTTTATCACTTACTTAGTCAGAGACGGATAGCGTGTACCAGCCCGAAGTCTAGGCAGTATATCTTCAGCCACTTCTCTTTTTAGCTTCTTTCTAATAGGAAAACGCGAGAAACTGTACCTCAATAGTTTCTTTCACATTATTTCAAACTCTGAAGTATAGTCAACATTACTACATTTCCGACGAATTGAGTATGTACCTGCGTCTTTTTTTAATCGTTCTCTACAACTTTTTAAGTCTCCTCGTGGAACCGACCACTTTCTTCAGACATCGTCATGACGTACTAAGAAAGAAATTAATAAGTAAACTAAGACGCCGAAGATTACTTCTCATATTCTAATACTATTTCTAATTTAAGTCCGTGATATAGCATATTGTACCTAATGTTGTCGCTATACTCAGGCCTGGTATTTTTCTCTTCTGCCTCCGCGTATTCTACTTCTTCAAACGCTAGCGTACTCTGCTCATTCAAACATCCGCAATACGGAAGTGCGAGTAAATACGTCATTGAGAGTCCACAACATTGAAGATGGATTAGTTGTATTTGAATCAACACAGAGGAAAGACTGTTGCCATAGATAAGGTCGCCAGTGTAGTATCAAGTCAATTTGGTTATATATCCACTAAGTTCTTAAAAAATAAATGAAAATAAATAAATATCATCTACTTAATTTTGAAATCGTGCACTAACGAGTGAGTTTAATGGGATATCTCATCTAAAAACGGAGAAACGAATCAAGGCTCTATAAGGAGACATATTTATAAGAGCCACAAAAAGAGGACAAAAGAGGACAAAAAGAGGACTGGTGTTTGGCTGCCTCATAAGGAATGTCGAGAACTAAATAATGAGTGTGCTATCTTATGACCTCATATTCTAATCTATAAGAAAAGTGTGTTGGAATTACACAACCACACATATTAAAAAAAATGTATCAAACCAAAGTATGAAAAAATTATTGAAGAAACTAAGTGATAGTCATACCTTATAACCCATAGTAATACGTCACTCCTTACAATCTTATCATCCATAGAATTTTTATATACAAAAATGAATACTATACAGCGTCATCTCTGTTAGAGATTATGTGTTTTTGTCTCATTACTTCCAATTTAGTAGAATGACAAACAGATAATTGTAATAATGCCCAGATCTCATCTTTGTCATTAAGACCCATTATCGCAGTATGATAACAAGAACAATCAACAGTTCATGGAAAATGGTACTCTATACTCAATAAATGTTCGCTGGACCTGATTCTGTTATTAATTGAAGAATTGTCTAAAACCATACATGATTTGGAAGAGGAAATATTGACTCTTAAAAATGATTTATCGACAAGGATGGATGATGAACCCTGGGGCAAATTTCTTGAAGAGCTCAATTTTAAACTCGACAAATATGGGAAAGAATTACAAGAAACCAAATTAAGAAAGTTTAAAAGAGGCATTTTTGACTACAAGTTGAATGAGGCCCACACATGGGCTGATGTCTATGCCCAACGACGATTCACAAAGAGGAATACTCAAACATCCTCAGAAGAAAGTGTGGTTTCAGAATCAGAAATTAACACAACTCGAACACCCTACAAAAGCACGGAGAGCGCGCAAACATCCGGAAAATTACCAGAAGAGGGTTTGCTCGCCACTACTTCTGGCACTTCCTCTTCTTTTTTAGAAGGAGCCAAGGAACAAGATCGACCACCAGAACGAATTCAGAACCTAAGCAAAACTGCAAGTGGATCGTCAAGACCAGGAGAGGACAAAGAAAAAGAAAAAAGCAAGAAAGGTCTGAGGAGTCAAACCAAAGTCTCATAATTAACATTTCTACTGCTCAACTAACAAAATTCGAGGAAAAAGTGCTCAATAAAGGCACATCATTCGTGAGCACATATAATACAACTGAACTAGAAACAGAAGTAGCATTTTATAAGTTCATGAGATCATTAAGACTTCGGACTTTTTTCACCAACATTTGTCCCAGAGAACCCACTGAAGAGACATCTTCAATTACCTTCAAACCGAAAAGTACATTTATGGCACCAGTATCTCATAAAACCTTGGATACCTTTGAACTTCTTGTCAAAAAAGATCTTAAAACCATTCAATATTCTTTAAGCAGAGCAGAGCATAGTGCCGTGTTAACATTAGCAAGAAACCCACGGATTACGTTCCAAAAATCTGACAAAGGAGGTGGGCTTGTCATGATGGACACAGACTTTTATGAAAGCAAAGTTTTGGAACATGCTAACAATGAGGCAATCTATGGACATCTTTCACAGGATCCTACTTTGGAAATCACGACAGCTCTCAAACAAATTATAGACAAAGCAGAGGAATTACATTGGATTGATTTATCTACAAAAATCTTTCTAATCAATTTCCACGGAGGCCTAAAATTTATTTACTGCCCAAAATACACAAAAGTTTAACTGCTCCTCCATTTAGACCAATTGTTTCAGGATGCGAATCCATTTTTGAAAAACCAGGGCTGTTTATAGACACTTATCTTCAACCGTTTGTCCAAAACTAGAGAACTTACGTAGAAGACACAACAGATTTTCTACGAAGATTGAAGAGTGTCAATGTAGAACTGGTTGAGAATTGGATCCTATGTACCATCGATGTGGTGGCACTCTATACTTCCATACCTCATGCCAATGGACTTGAAGCTGTTGAATGGGTTTTACTAAGACAAGATGTTTTGAATGCACCCAAAAGTTTCATTCTTCAATTACTGGAATTTTGCTTACAGAACAGCTATTTTTCCATGAAAGAAGAATTTTACATACAACTAAACGGTACTTCCATGGGTTTTCCAGGAGCACCAGCCTACGCTAATACTTTTATGGCCAAATTTGAAAACGATTTCATTCTATCGGATTTTACATGGGAAGATGGTTTGGTGTTTTTTTGTCATTACATCGATGACATTTTCCTAATTTGGAACAAATCGGAGACAGCCTTGATCAACAATATATGCACACTGAATTTGATTGATCCAAGAATACAATTTACCCATACAATCAGTAAAAAAGCACTCTCTTTTCTGGACGTTTGGATTAGCATTGAATCAGGAGAGATCAACACTAGTGTTTTCAAAAAACCCACAGATGAGAACAACGCTCTGCTATTTAGCAGCTTTCATCCACCGTCTTTAATCAGAAATTTACCCGTTTCTCAATTTCTCAGAACTCGTCGGATCTCATCCATAGACAAAGCTTGTGAAGAAACATGGCAGCAACAAATCAAGAATTATGCTTACAGAGGATATCCTACAGACCTTTTAAGAGAACAATTAAATAAAGTGAAAAATTTGCCTCGTGACAAACTACTTACAAAGGTCATGAAACCAACGAATACTCGTCCTGTATTTGTATCCAAATACTCAACCCCATCACCCGCTATCAAGAGGATAATACATAAACGTTGGGATCTACTCGAATCGGAAACGGATTTCAATCGATTATTCCGTGAGAAACCTTTGTTTGCATATACTCGAGCACATAACTTGCAAGAAATGCTATCTAAAAAGAGCAAACCTCCGGTAACCACGAGACCCACAACCACCAAGAACGACACATTTAAGTGTTGGAACTGTATTCATTGCAATAACGCAATTTTGGAGGACATCTTGCTGCACCCTCGTACCAGTGCTAAAATTAAGATTCACAGCAGGACGACGTGTGACTCTGCAAATGTGGTTTATGCAATAAAATGCCCTTGCGGATTGTTGTATGTGGGCAAAACGGAAAGAAAAATGAAAATAAGATTGTCTGAGCACAAAAGCAAAATCCGCACGAAGAGCACCACATCGAGCTTAGCTGTACATTGGGAAGAACAACATCATAACATAGCACAACTCAAATTTCAAATCATAAAGGAAGTCCCAAAAACTCCAGATAGAGACAATTCTAAATTTCTTTTACAGAGAGAAGTTTTCTGGATCAAAAAATTACAAACTCTGATGCCGCATGGCCTCAATGACAAATTTGAGATGGCCTGTTTTCTTTAAAATACATAAACTAATCATTTGACCACTATGGGCTCCATACACAACATAACCATTAGGATACTGATTAACACTCACATTGAGACCACAGAAACCAAGACACGAGACCATATTTATTCATTGTTTATTGCACATTATTCCTTGACTCAGTGAATTATCATGTTTAGATTTATCATGTTAGTAATTACGGTGTGCATAAGTGTTAATAATTTATATTTTCATATCATAATCTTATGTTTATATCAGAATATTTCAACTGCTGATCAGATGTGAGCACGATTTAGTTGTGATATATTTTTTGTTCATGGGTTTGTAAAATTCCCCTTAAAAACACCTTTAGACGACTCATGGCACACACTGGTTATTTAGTAGCAGTGAGTACACACATAGCGCTTTGCACTCTGGTGTTTAACCTCAGGCTTTCATTCCACATTGATTCACATCCATTTTTCTTTTAGTATGGAGACTGTTTATTGAGAATTCATAGTTTAATTTCTCAATTTTTTGGACCTTATTTACGCTTCTTCTCACCGCAATTTACGTTTTGTTAAAAGTCAGTTTTTAGTGTCTTTATCACTGGTGCGCCTCTTCCGCACACTAGTAGCCCTTCAGTCCGTCTTTAGTCTCTCGCCGGTTGGATCTTAGGCGCATGTCTCAATTTTGAAGCTCTGCTAAAAGCGTCCCGCACCTTACACGATTCCGCCAGCGTTAACTCTAGGAAGCTTGTTACCGGCGTGTCTCGTCGGTTGGATGTTATATGCACGCCTCATTCCAGAAGCTTGGCTTTAAACGTCACGTCTAACACGCAATTACACCAGCGCTTATTCCAGGAAGTTAGGCATCTGCACCGGAGCAACAGTATTGTTTAACCCTTCATGGATGGTTGATCGGCCTCCGGCTGTACACTTAACATGTTCTGGTAAGGATGATTCTCGGGTTGTAATAAAATGTTGCTTACTTCATTTTGTTTCGAGTTACATCGGGAGTAAATTTTCTTGTTTATTATGCATTCTACAGGTGTTACAGAGCATTTTTTTACCACCTGAAGAAAAATCCCTCAGCTATTTATGATTACAGCCTGCACTTTACGATACATAGCCGCCAGAAATCCGCACCCATTCTACTTGGGAGGTGAGTTTATCACCTACAGGCTTATTTTTTACAGCTGTGTATTGCTTAAACATAGGCGTTTATGCTAGAGATCCCCAACGCATTTCATAGTTCGGTATTTTTATTATTCCAGGTGTCCCACAGGACAGATATTTATTGAAGCATTGTCTATTAACACGTACAGAGATCAGGTACGTGTCTATGATTAGCTCGATTCTTGAGAGTTTCTGTTATACTTGGTCTTGGTGTTCTTGAGTTGGTTTCCTTCTTCTATTCTTTTCTTCTCCTTCACACCCAGTGGGCTGAACCTCGTGGTGAGAATATAACAAGTGAGTAAGTCAGGCATTCGTCTGCTCTAAGCACAGTGGTGATGGGAGCACAACTCATACATACATAACATTAATCTTGTTACTTGAACCCAGAGTGCATCTTTTGAGAATAGTCTCCTATTATTTTTTCTTCACAGAATACCCCTGACGAAGGGACCTCGAGTCCCGAAATGCATTGGGTGTTGGTGCTCATTCAAGTTAATGTTGTGGCACACAAAGAAAATACAATGTGGATAATTTACAATGTGAATAATCTGTTTTCCTAAAGAAAAGTTTTTTGTTGAAGACATACATGTTTATTGCTCATTATGTTTATACCTCCATGTTAACAATTGATTAATAAATTGTACTGAATGTAAGAAAATCAAATAGCTGTGCTGGTTGCATTCCTAGTCACCATTCAGGGTCTAGGCCTCTCTTTTCTGTTGTATCACAGAACAGCCATAAGGAAGTATTTCCGAAAGCTGCAGAGGGGCTCAGCTCATGCTTGGGCACCCTCTCACAAAAAAAGCACTCTGCCTTCAGGATTGTCAAAGCCTGCCATAGGAGTGGCTTATAGGTTTATATGTGTCTGTATAGGGTAGTGATATAGGTAGCCTATACCACAGTAAGGGGTGCAAGCACACCCTTACCCAGGCTGCAGTAGCAGACCAGTGGTGTCATTTTGGAGTGCTTCCCAGGGGTGGCATAATATATGCTGCAGCCCCTGGTAGGCCTCTGAGGTACCTATGCCCTAGGTACATAGTATACCATATACTAGGGGCTAATAAGGCACTCCAGAATCCAATTAGATATGTACCTAATGTACATGGAAACCATTTAAGAGAGGAAGCTGCTAGGGTGTGGTCCTGATTAGCAGGGCCATAGCCAGACTAAGGTCGAAAGCAATGAAACACCAGAAAAAAGTGGGAGTAGCCATGTGAAGCAGATCCTACTCTCCTACACTTACGCCTACTGAAGGATGATCATCGCAAGTTAAAGAACCAAGTGGTAACAACTGAGAAAGTGCTAGATGGTCTCCTGGATGCAGTGACTATGCTACAGAAATCGCAGGGCAGAATCCGCAGAAATAATATACATGTAACTGGAGTCCCGGAAAGGGCGGAAGGCACGGACATGGTGACCTTCCTGGAGAGTTGTCTTCGCAAAGAAGTGGCCCCAGAGGGCCTGTCACCCTTCTACGTACTGGAAATAGCACATAGAGTGCCGGCGAGGCCACCCAGGCCTGGAGCCCCTCTGAGGTCGATTGTTGCACGACTTCTGCATTTTAGGGACAGAGACCACATTCGACAGCAAGCCAGCCAAAGACAAGGCCAACAGATCGATAATAATATAATAATGCTCTTCCCAGACTTTACCAGAAAAGTTCAATGTAACAGAGCGTCTTTCCCGGCTGTTAAAAAGAAACTTTGTCAACTTCAATTACCATATGCAATGCTATTCCCGGCGCGCCTTTGAGTAGCTGATCCAGAGGAAGCCAGAAGCATGGGAATGTTTGGACTCGTGACGATCCGAGGATCAGCGCAGCTCCTCACCAGAGCTGTCCCAACAGAGTCCACGCAGCAACAGCACTGAAACTAGAGCTCCATCTCCCAGAGAACTTAGTAGGGAACGTCAAAAGGCATTACAGGCAGTTGTGAAACATAGCCAAAATATGTCCGGCCCCATCTCGAGCAAGAATGGAATAGAAGCAGAACGCTCTGAAATCTCACCGACGCCTAGCGAGACTGACACTTTGGAGACGGAGCTACCGAAGGTCACGCCTCAGACGGCAGACAATATTGTCTGATGGGAGCATGGGAACAGTACAGATCGGCAACTCATGTTGTCATGGGGTGCCCTTGAACCAGAAGGGTGATTACCGGGGTCTACCGACTGTACTTCTGCAATGAATGTGCTCAGAAATTTACTCCGGGGCTGCAAATTTACTTCAGGTATTGGGGGGAGGTGTGGTGGGGTTCTGAGTCCAGAAGTGTTACCTGCACACCTCTGTAACCACTAGAGGACTTTGTGTATTTAGATGCATTTTGGATGGGGACTAGTTTTTCAGTACCTATCGTGGGCAGGGGGAATTGGGGGTTCAGTTTAGTTGAAAGGTTGGTATTTGGGAACAGGCGTGTCACAGTTGAAGTAATGAATGGGGGAATGCGTTTCTTAGTGAGATGGGTACCCCATTAGACTTAACATGTATTTCATGGAATGACCGGGGATGGATTCAATGGTGCTGCAACATATAATACATGCATACCTAGTCCGAAGGGGGGTTCAAATTGCACTGCTTCAGGAGACCATATAAAGGCGGAGCGGCGCTACAACGCAGATGGAGAGGCCAAGCGTTTTACACCAATTACTTGGCATTCGCCAGGGATGGTGCTGATTTGGGTGAGGGCAGATGTACCCTTTCAATGCACAAATCAAATCACAGATCCTGAAGGAAGATATGTTGTAGTGTCTGGGAGGTTTGACGGTAAAGATATAGTTTTGGGGAATATTTATGCCCCCAACACAGAGCAACCTGCCTTTTTGTCGTAGCTCTCCGGGAAGTTAGCGCCCATACTAACAGGATCAGTAATACTAGGGGGCGACTTCAATGGTATTTCTGTTGTTGATCTGGATCACTCTCACCCTCCACTCCCTGGTGCACCCATACGTATAATAGCAGAAGCTAAGCGGGATTGGCAGCAGAGATGGGGTATAGTGGACTCCTGGAGAGTGGACAAGATAGGGATGCCCGCTCTCCCCCCACTTGTTTGCCTTGGCCATGGAGCCACTCGTGGCTAGGGCCAGAACGGGGCAGCATTATCAGGGCCTCAATGTGTATGGGCAGATTCATCACATTGTGCTTTACGTAGATGATTTACTAATGTTTTTGGCAAACTCGAGAGAAGCGCTCTATGGTGCAAAGAAACTGCTCCGAGACCTCAGTAGAGTAGCAGGGCTCAAGGTAAATTGGGCGAAGTCCTGCCTATTTCCGACAACCGAAGATAAAGCTGACCCACAAGAGACTGAAGGGGGCAAATGGTAGTAAATGTGCTTGACATATCTAGGAATGCAAATATACCACACTCAGGGGGATCTGTTAGAGGGCAATATAGGTAGAGCCATCAGGGGAACGAAAGGCAACTTTGACTTCTGGGGTTCTCTGCCTCTGTCAGTAGCTGGTTGGGTGGCCTTACTTAAAATGGTGATCCTCCCGAGACTTTTGTACTATTTTGGGACATAGCCAATTTGGATACCGGCAATATTTTTTACTCAACTCAAGACAATGATTACGAGATTCTTATGGGGAACTGGCAGAAGGAGGTTAGCGCTGGGAGTCCTTATGAGACCAAAGTCGGAGGGGGGGCCTGACAGTGCCCGATTATGAAGCTTACTACTTGGAGGCTCAGTTACAATGGCTCACGCAGGAGATGGTGTCCCGACTTAGAGGGATGGAAGAGCTAAGAGATGGTGCTCCAACACTGCAAGTATTGTCTCAAATTGTTCTGCAGTTAATATTTGGGGATTTATATCACAACCAATAAACCTATGGCACTGGATCGTAACCTCTATAGGGTGCTTAGGGAATATCGCACAGATGTGGAGAGATGGAGGACCTTACCGCTGACGCTGCTTGGCAGGGCAGCACTATATAAAATGATAATGCTCCATAAATTCCTCTATGTATTGCAAAACAGGTATCAGATGATACCACCTGAAGTATTTACGAAAATTGACGACACGTTACAGACATTTCTCTGGAATGGAAGACCACCGAGGTTCGCGCTGGCGACGTTACAGCACAACCAATATAATGGGGCTATCTCACTACCAGATCTTCAGGCATATTATAGGGTGGCCCATTTGGTGGTGATAAATGAATGGCAATACATGGATAGAGATCATCCCACATATGTGCTTGAACACACACAATTCAGCAAGCACCCATATACACATTACATATACGGGGGAAAGGCACTGCACAGTTACTGACTGCGACAAGGATTGTTGTAACGGCGTGGAAACAGGCGGAACGACAAATGAAATGGGATGGCCGCGTCACCAGAGAAAACCCACTTTGGGTGGGGAAGAGGCTTCGGGAATTCACGAAGTTAAGCGGTTTCCAAAAATGGGACCTGCTAGGCATTTCACAACTTAAGGATATAGTACACAGAAAAGAGCTGGTCACCTTCTCACAACTTCAGGCAGAATACGATATGAGTACAAACCAACACTACAAATACCTGCAGCTGGCCCATGCATGGCGGGCGCAGCATATTGACACTGCCGACATCCCTGAATACGCACCTTTAGAAGGACGACTTTTGATGGGGGAGCTAGAGGGCAAGGTGGTCTCATGGACATACAGAACAATAATTAATAATAAGCCAGACACACTGCAGAAGCTGCGGGCAAAATGGGAGTTGGAATTGGGAGAAATGGAGGATTTAGACTAGGAAATGGCATTGATGCATCCCCGAGAGGGGCCATTAAATCACGGCTTAGACTGATTCAATTTAAATTTCTGCACAGAATATACTATGACAGAGCACGACTACATCGTATGGGAAGGGTGGAGATGCCTGATTGTCTGTGCTGTAGAGCGTCTGAGGGTACATTCTTCCATACAGTATGGGACTGTTCAAATATCCAGCTGTACTGGGCTGATCTGTTAGAGGAATTGGGGAATATTCTTGGAGACACGATTCCGCTTAATCCCCAGTTTGTCCTGCTGGGAATATCTACCGAAATAGAGCTCCCCAAACCACAATTAATTTTACTCCAGCTGGGATTGGTGGATGCGAAACGTGATTTGGCCAAGGCATGGGGGGCGGGGACGAGTCCATCCATGGTTGAATGGAAAAAGAGTATGGATATGTACATGTTGGGAGAAAAGACGACTTATAAAGCGCAGGGCTGCCCCAAAAAGTTTTGGAAAATATGGAAACCATGGTTGACACATTACTGACTCTCACTCTCTGAGACAGAATAATTTTCTGGGGTGGGTATGCTGGTGGAGGGATTGGACGGGCCTCCCGGAAATGCAAGGGGATATGGTACAGTCATTTGAATATCCGCTACTGCTATTCGAAAAGGATACAGATGTCGAACTGCATATGTCAATTGGTTTTGTCCTTGGAGACTGTTTTTGTATTTTAAAATGTTAATAAACATATTTCACCCCCCCAAAAAAAGAATTGTTCTGCAGTTGACCATCCGAACCCATACTGTCCCGAGGGAACTAAGAACAGCATGGCAGTGCTGGAATAGGAGTCTGAGAAGGGCACAGATTAAATATCCCTATGCTTCTGAAATCCCTCTGTCTATGTGTGAAGCTCTACCAGATGGGGGTACCTGGAAGGGGCTAGCGGTCTGGAAGGAGCGAGGATTGTCCACTAAAGGGAACTTATATGAGGACAGTACTATGATTCCCTTCAATGATTTACATGAGCGATATGACCTACCTGGAGGGGGCTTCTTGTTACACTCTGCACTCACTGCGGCCATTCGAAAACACTGGAGGGAGGAACTCATTGAACCACAGACGTCGATGGGCTGTCAATACATAGTGACAACGGCATGAACCTTTAAAGCAGTCATGTGTCTTTATAGGCGAATAACACAGGAAACGCTAGTGCCCCTGACTGAACTACGGCTAAAATGGGAAGAAGACCTGGGGGTGGCGATTCCAGAAAAGGCCTGGGGGATCTTGTGGAAAGGGCGTGGAAGAGTTCCAGAAATGTCAGATTCCAACTGGTGCATTTTTATGTCTTACATAGGGAATATCTCACCTGGCAAAGATTAATAAATATTTTGAAACCCAAACAGCAGCATGCCCACGCTGTAATAAGGAGGGAGCAGATTTTCGGGCATTGGCTCTGGGATTGCCCATAACTGAATACCTGCTGGGAGGAAGTGACCACATTCCTGACAAACAACACTGATAGGGAGTTGGGGACCCTGCCTATTGCACTGGTTCTCCCACACGACCAAAAATAAAATTACAGGCAAATTCTTAGATATGGGGCAATTATTAGCTAAACAAGACATCACTATGCATTGGAAAAAAATAAGAGGGGCCCACATGTAAAAAGATGGAAGAAGGAATTAATCAAATGGACAGAGTATGAAGGAATAATTAGACTGCAACTAGCAAAAAGAGCGGGAAGTGAGAGAGCATTGGAGGCAGCGAGAGCATGGGAAGCACTAGTGGAGCTACTTAAGGTCCCGGACGATAATGGCGAACAGGATCCCATGGCTGAAGCCCCTGAAGTAGGCTAGGTTGCATACCCCTGTGCACCATGTAAAATGGCAAAACTAGACACTGGGCATAACAGGCCCCCGCCCTCATTGAGGGGTAGATCCTAAAGTACTACCTTGGTTACCCCTGCAAAAATAGACCGAAGCAACCGAAGTTCTTCAGATCAACATGCTGATTGTAAGTGACACGCCTGATGGGAGCGATGGGTGGGGGGTAGTTCTTGGAGAGTAGAATTAACTTAAGATAAAAGGTACTAATAAGATGCACACCAAATGAATACTGATTTGTCCATGACTATTAGATTGCGGGTGGGGGGATAGACTCTATCTGCAGCAAAGCCATTTTATTTGTATTTCATGTAGAAGCAAATTCCCTAATTGAACTATATGCATTATGGCACTTGTGTATCATTGAGTGTACCTGGAAGGTTATGTAAAACTCAATAGAATTTGTTTGAAAAAAAAATCATTGTGTGTTTTCATCTGATCACTTTATGCGCAAAAATAAATCACTTTTCACCAAAGTACTTGCTCATGTCATGACTTTGAATTTCAAATGTACAGATTGTAATCACACGCAAAATCACAAAGAAGAAAGTGTCAACAACATTGGTAACAAATCACTTCCAAAAAGTTAACTAATGGCTTGTGAAAGTGTCAACAACATTGGTAACAAATCACTTCCAAAAAGTTAACTAATGGATTGTGAGTAAATGTACTTTGTCACAGCGTGATCAATTGACACAACCAGGTTATCACTCAACCCGTAGTACATGGTACAGATTCAATGGAAGTCTATTGTCTACAAAACTATCACCATTTGCCAGCACAATCAACACTCATTGTTAGCAAACCAGCTCACCATGGTCCATTTCTGTTTCTAAAAATCTTTGTACGTGTGATAACAGACAAGGCACACCTCAATGTGGAACACAGGTTTATTCTCCAGATACAACCTGGCACCTTAACACAAACTCAGATCTTATCACACAGTAAAAATGCCCCCAAGTAAAAACTTAATGAACATCAGGTCAGAAGGAAGTGCCTGCCAGGGATTTCCGCAACAGTTCAATGTTGGAGTATGTCACAGCATCATGGGTCTGGTGAGGTCACAACTCTGCAGATGGCATGGCAAAGTACGCTGGTAAGTAAAAACATAGAACAGGGTCAGGAAACTCAGGAATAAGGTAGCTCAATTTTGCAAATCATGTAATCTAAAGCACACAAATGTCAGTGTGAACACCAGCTAGGATTCACTGTAGCATTGTACATGTTAACCTGCAAATTTAATTGAACCATTTCAGTAAAAACCTCAGGACAATTATCACACACTCACAGGCATACATACACATTGTACACCAGCAACACACAAGCAAACAATTTGGGTTTGTCACCTCCTCTTATTGCATACTTACACTAATGTAAAAAAGTTGTGGATAAGCTGTTGTCTCAAATCCAAGCCCTCCTACTCATCACCACTGTCATCATGTCCTGTATCCTTCCTCACTGGTGGCTGCTGGCCTCCGATGTCCAGTATGAGAGGTATTGCTTTCTGTATTACGATGTTGTGGACCATGCAGCAAGCTGTGATGATCTTGCACACCTTCAATGGGGCAGATTGGAAGGCTCCTCCTATGCAATCCAGACAGTGGAATCTGGTCTTCAGTAGCCCAAAAGTCCACTCGACGACTCACCTGGTCCTATCATGGGCCTCATTAAACCGCACTTCTGCATGGGTGACAGAGTTACAGAGTGGTGTCAGTAGACAAGGCTGGTAGTGGTATCCAGAGTCTCCTACATTGAACACAGAAAAGACTTCAGTTTTCTGACATCAGAGCACTATCTGACATACAATCAATACACACCACAACATACATATACAACGTCACCTACCAACAAGCCAGGCCCGGTCAAGTTGCAGCTGGGAAATAAAATGGGGATGACGCTGTTTCTCAGGATACATGCATTATGTGCCAAGCCAGGGAAACATGCACAGACGTTGGAGACGGACATGTTGTAGAGTAGTATTGTTTTCTGTTCCGATAGACTTGCTCATTTGCCTGTGGTGGGATCAATGCAACGTGGGTGCCATCAATAGAGCCAATGACATGGGATATCCGTCCCAAGGCATAGAATTCCTCCCTTGATGTCTGACAACTCTCCAGGTGTCCAGAACTTTATCAAGGGTATTTTTTTAGCATATTAAATTGACCTGTTGGTAATGATAGGCTATGTCAAGTCCTGTTAGTACATTCTGCGTGGTAAACATTTGTCTGTGTTTGGTAATGCAAAACCCCTTCTAGCCCTCTCATGTGACACAGCTGAAAGTATACCTATTCAGCATGACACTGCACCGCAACAATCTCCTTCTTGGGTCAGTTCATGGAAGCAGTCTGAACCTCAGTTGTTGGTAACAGGAGTGGTGTAGAGTGGATTTAGTTCAGAGTGGATGCTGTGTGCTAGTCCGGGCTGATGCTGCCCGTGGTCAGCTGCCAAGGGCCTCACAAATGCTACTGGCTACAGAGTCCAGCAACAGAGCACTGTCTTTACTGTGCAGTCACTGTTAAGAGCTATAGTTGGACAGACCCCTCCCTTGGGTTAGCATGCAGTGTGATGCATAATCAACACAAAACACTCCTCACCTGGGACACTTAGGAATGTGCTGAGATGTCAATGTTTTTGGCACAAACACACCTTTCATTTATCACTAGAATGTTGTATTTTTTTTAATTGCCTCGACTTTCATGCCACATTTGACTTGTGGTCACTCCATACACAGCATACAAAATGCATTGCCATCAATATGGCATGTGGCCACGTCACTTGTGAGTGCTAGGGATGTGACTGCAACCTGTCCCTGCCTGGATAGACTTTGTAAACTCCTATGTTATGAACCCACAACTTAAGTCTGACATGCATAATGTAATCTCACCAATTTGGGCACTGCTCAACAGGGGTGAGTGCCAATTGTGTAGATTTGTGAATGTTTGTGAATATGCATTTTGCACACTCTTCAACTAACAATTGTTTGGTCTGTCCAAACTTGGATTTTAAAGTATTCAACACACATCATTTGTAGTTGAGCATATGATTTGTGTGTAGGTTGTCATTTGTGCATGAATGACAATGGAGTCGTTTTAAGCTATGCTTGATGCTGTTCCAGATCACACAGAGCTGAACTGTTAGTGCTGTCATGTGTTTTGTGTTACCCTGTGCTACATGTGGGAAGCTCAGTGGACTGTGTGTGCACAGAAGTGTTGTGGGTCCATCTGTTGTGCAGATGCTACAGGAGCCTGTGTCACACACATGCTCTTAGTTGCCACACAAGGGAGGAGGTGGACTTTGGAATGTGAGGCCTAGCTGCAGATGTGTTTTGCAAGGTAAATGTTGCATGGTCTAAGCTATCTTAAACAAGGGTTGGGGTGAGAGAGACTTTTGTTTCCATTTTGGACATGAAGTGGAGAGTCATACGTAATGGGGGCAGGACAGATTTTGAGTTTTTCAGAGAGTGTAATGTAGGAGTTACGTTCAGAGCAGGTCTTGTGTGGGCGACGTGAGGTATCCTCATTGTTACAAAGCTAGTGTTTGAAATACAGGGTTGTGAATCAGAGTGCACAACCTTGTTAGACTGGATAAATCCTGTGCAAGCTATGCTAAGAATAGGTAGATGTGATAAAGGTAGAACCAGGTAGTCAAGGTTGGAGTCTGGCAGGAGATTAGAGCTGTTGTCTGCGGCACTACGGTGAAGATGACTTACAGGGCATTGCCATTGAGTAACATTAGTTGTTAATGTGCTGAAGTCAATAGATGTATGGAGCATGGAACTGAGATGTGGATGTGACAGGGCCACAGTGAGACAAGCTTAAACTTCTCTTTTGTAACAAAGTGGATAATTGTATGTCAAGGGTATACACCCGTTGTGTAATTTAGTCTGCTGTAAGATGAAATGTGAGATGTTGTCCAGTTGATGTATGTTGTGTTTAAATCTGTGGATGCTTTTTTTTTAATGACTATCTGTAGAACTTGAGAAGAGTAGGGTTGGTGAATGGTGAGATGCGAATGACTGAGGACATATTCATTGAGCAATGTAAGAGTCTTGTTGAGAGATGTGGTGATGTGTTAAGTGTGCATGTGAGAGTTGGCTGTGATGCTGCACATTGTGATACAGGTGCATTCTTAGACATTACTGGAGGTGAAACTGGTGATGAGCATTGTTTATCTGACATGTTACGTTTAACTTCCAGTTGAGGAGGTGAGGAGTACAGTACATTGTGTACATGTCACATATGTGAGTAGTATTGTGTACATAGAGATGAAGAGTGGTGCTGTGAATGTAGGTGTGGATGTAAAAAGGGCAGCACCAGTATGAGATTTTTAGATTCTGTTTGGAATAATTCGAGTACAAGGCTGGAGCTTGTGGGGCAGACATGCTTTTCCGGATAGCTCCACCAGAGGGGGATTCTAACTTTCCTGTGTATGTATGATAGTTCAGAGAGGGGTCATACCTGCACAAGTAGAGATTATGCAGGCCAAGAGGTAATGTTGACATGTACATATGTGTAGATTATGTGGATGTAATTTGCAAGATTAAATATGAGGATGTAGTATGTATTTGCTGCAGCTTGCCGTCTGCCACTGAATGTTCATGAGTGATTGTTGGAATTGCTGCTTTGAGTACACTGGTATATCGAAAACCTATTGTCCTCACAGGACAATTTGCCACCAACTAGCCTTGCCTGAGTTGTGTGTGGCCATCAGTGGCAAATTGCCCTTTGTAGGTAGATGTTGTCACTGATTGATAATTCTTCCCCTTGGATACTGCCCTGGGATGGAGGTGTTGATTGCTTATATTGAACTGTCATGATGCATAAACAAGAATGTTGATGGATTCAACCTAGATCTGTGACTGGGGGTGATCCTCTGTGAGAAAGTGGCTCTGTATATACTGTTCCCAAATAGGTACAGTGTGTACAGAGTCCACAGTCCCCAGAGGTTTGGCAGAGGCTAAAGTTAGATATAACCTTACTCTCTAAAGTGGTAGCTTGGTCGAGCAGTAAGGCAGTATCAGAGGACAGTGTAAAGCATTTGTTGCACACACTCAGTCAGCACAATGGTTTCACACACTCAATAACTGAACTCTAGGCCAAAGGTTTATATAAAAAATATAGGTCTGTTTTATTTTAGAACCAACAATAGGTATTAAAATATACTTTCTCAGAATGAGATGCTTTAGGTAAATACTTTTGCAATATGCAATTGGCTTTTGAAGAAAGTAAGTTGTTGCAACGGACAACACAATTTTAAACACAGTAATGCATTGAGTTCAATGGAAGTTTTAAGTTATTTGCAATAGATTACTTTCAGGATTACTTTTGTGATTCCAGGACTGGATCCTAGATTCAGTCCTAGGACAGAACTTAGAAACAAGTGATAAAAGTCAACTTAGTTACTGTTATGATTTTTAGGCAATATTTTGCTATTTTAAAAGTTGACAGAAGAAATTTCATAGAAAAAACTAAATGATTCCCTATGGAAGAAATTCAAGCTGCAGGTATGGTATGTTCTCGTTACTTTTGTAATCCAGTACTGGGTACCTAGACTCAGTACTGGGACCTCTATCTAAAACAGGTAAGTAATTAGGTTTTCACAGTTTGTACGATTTTTAAAGAATATTTGAAGTTTGCAAAAATCGACACAGAAGAAATTTCACAGAAAAACAGTCGATGATTTCCTATGGAAGAAAATTGGGTTACTGGTAAGTGCGGTTGTGAATATTTTTCAGGGTCAGTGCTGGGCACCAAGATCCAGCACTGGGTCTCACCTAATAGCAGGTGAGTATTTTCGTTTTTGTTACTCGGCTGATTTTTTGTAATTATTTTAAGTTTTGAAAACTCCACACTTAGAAGAAATTTCAAAAGAAACCAGTCAATGTTACCCTATGGAGAAAATTGAGCTATCGGCTTTTGGGTAAGTACTCGACTGGCAAAGTTAAGGTTCTGAGCACAGACTCAGTGGTCTCCCAGGGTCAGGTAGGTACAGTTGTTACAGCCTCAGCGGCACAGGGGCAGCCGGGTGCAGAGTGAGTTAGCCCCAATGTTATCCTATGGGAGGCAGGGGGGCCTTGGTTGGTGGCTGCTGACTAGCAGGCCACACTGCTGTGGGAGCTGGGCTCCTGGTCACTTGCTCAGGGCAAATGGGGAAGTAGATAGGTGCAGAGGTTACACTGCCAGGGCCACTCGGGCGGCTGGGTGCAGGGTGCTTTTGAGCCTTCGGGCGCTCAATTAATTTCAATGGGAAAGCTCCGGTTTGGAAAAAGACTGCAAGCTCGGGGAAGAAGATTCTTCAGGTGCCACCACCACTTCGAGAGGTAAGTTGGGTAGTTGGAGGATAGGTAGGTACCCAGAAGTTGGGCACAGGGGGCCACAGGGCGCCGGGGGCAGGGGTGCCTTTTGGTGTCGGGAAATCTTACCCTCTGTTAATCGCGGTTGGGGGGTACCTGGTTCTGAGGCTGCAGGCATCGTTAGGAGCGTCGAGGGAAGTCCTTGGGTGCCAGAATTTGGGTCACAGTCGCTGGGGGGTCGTCCTTGTGGTCTTTGTTCACTCCGGCACAGGCCAGGCTTGGCGGGTGCAGAGTGTGCAGGGTTTGCGGTTCCGGGCAGATGCCAGGGATTAGATGATGAGTTTGAGCAGAACCTCTGCTCATGGGAGTCCCAGGTGCTTAGAGCCAAAAGGTAGCCAGGTCCTCCGGGGTTTGTGAAGTTGCTGGCCACAAGAGGTGCCGGATTGTAGCAGGAGCAGCTTCGAGGGTCGACAGGCCGGTTGGGATGGGGCCAAAGCAGTTGGTGTCTTCCTTTTCTTAGCAGCTGCACAGCAGGTCTTCTTTCTTCTTGCTCTTCTTTGTAGTTTGGAATCTGGAATCTGGGGAAGGAAGGTTCAGGGTGCCCCTAAATACTAGATTTAGGGGCGTTACAGGTAGGTGAAGGGCAGGGACCAATGGGTCCCTATTCTGCCACTCTCCTGTGGGAGGGGGGCAGTAGCCTAGTCCTGATTGGCTAGGGCCTCCCATCTTCAAGATGGCGAGCGCCCGGAGATGTGCTTCGCCTCGCCTCCCCCACCTGAGGGGTGGGGTTGACAGGCTGGCACATCCCCAGTCCTTATTTGGGGTTTCCAGGCCAAGCTTCCCACCAGAGTGGGGGTTGCAAGTGGCCTGGGGAAGCTCTCAGAGGCGGCATGCCTTTGAAGCTTCCCCCTGCCCATCCTGGGGGAGGAGATCTAGCACCTCGCCCAGGATATGCATTGTTGCAGGCCCAGGAGAGCAGGGGCTCTCCTACCCAGGGGTCCAGCAACTTGTCAGCCTAGGCAGCCTCCCACCCAGATGTGGATTGTAGATTAGGTTTCAGGGGGCATCTCTAAGATGCCCTCTGTGGTGCTTGGTACATTAAATCCCACACTGGCATCAGTGCGTGTTTAATGTGCTGAGATGTTTGATACCAAACTTCTCAGTCTTCAGTGTTGCCATTATGGTGCTGTTTGACGAGCTCTCAGCACCATGTACTCTTAAATGGCAGCACTGCACTTACAGTGCCCAGGAATGGACCTGGGTCCTGTAGGGGCACAGGGCTCATGCTCCTGTGCCCACACCACTGGCATAGGGCACCCAGCTAGAGTGGTGGCTGATGTATGCTAGGGCAGTGTAGGTGGTGGGCTTGGCACACAGGGATGTGTGCCATGTCGACTCTTTGTTTTTGTCTTGTACCCAGACACTCAGCCTGCAAGGGCAGTGTGTGTGTGTTAGGGTACAGGGCCTCTAAGGGTGGCACAATGAGAGCTGCAGCCCTTAGAGGCCTTCCCTGGTCACAAGGCCCTGGGTACCTAGGGACCCATTTACCAGGGGCTGACATGTCACCAGGGTTTGCCAATTTGGGTTTAAGGTTTTTAGGGAAGGAACATAGGCCCTGGGCACCTGATTGGCAGGAGTCCAGGGCACACTTAGTCAAAGTACATTCAGCAATTCAGCCAAAAGTGGGGGAATACCATGCAAGAAAGATGGAACTTTCTCACATCCTCTGCAAAGTTTCAGCACTCTGTCCATCATCTCCTTGTGTTTGCTTTGTTCACCTTACATTGGCAGGGTATGCACAGACTTGGTACCCTTGCTCACTTTGCCACTGGATTGAAGCTAGCCTGGCTGATGAGATCTGTTAGCCCGAAACCAGTCCAAGGATGCTTGTTTCTGGTACAGGGAAGACATAGCTTGTCAGTTTGGTCTGGACTGTTCCCTTGAGGCACACCAAGGGAGATGGACTCATTGTGATAATATCTCTGGTTGTGCTGATGAAAACACATTGCACTATAACAAAACACACGTGACACTGGAACATTACACCCAGTTCAATAAGTGTTTGCATTGTCAATATTTTTTATCCTACAATCTGGTTTGGCAAGGGTAGTCCTTGTGTGCGTCCATATGGGGTCACATTTACCGCATTGAAAAATGCCACAGAGCCTGAGGGTCTCCTTGAGGTTTTCAAAGATTAGGGATCAGTGTTTCATCATCAAATGTGGACTAAGCAAGCTTCATTCTGCACATACCCTTCATCCTCACAGGGTGTACCCATATCCCCCTGACTGAGGATGGCTATTTCATTTATGTCCAAGAGCCACAGGTTAAGCCCCCCACCCCTTTATCCCACCCTCCTCCAGCATACTCTCCAGTGGTGGCAGCTTAGCTTGCACAATGTGCTGTGATGCAACGGAAGCAGTGTAAATTTTATAATCATATATAATATCACTAATTCATTTATACAGGATTTTTCTAACCAAGTGTTCGGGCCCAGGAGAACATAACAATCACTTACAATTATCAGTTCCTCCGATGGACCCTTTAGTAGAGCTATTTGGGACTCGATAATGAAAAGGCAGATAAGATTCCCTTCATGCGGTCCTATAATGAAGGAAATACCTAACTAACAATCATAGTCACAAATTTGCAATATGTCAATAACTCACCAATAAATAACACACTCTGATTAAGTCACTTTTATCTAATATTTCAGACTATGATTGGTCAATACATGAATACAATAGAAAAACATTATGAGAAACTGCACTGCTAGAGAGCTCGTGCTTTGATATTACAGAGTTGCATGTTGTTCACACACACTTGGAGAGAAACCTTTACTTGGAGAAGAGTTATGCTGTTCCTATGATGTCAAGATACCATCTAGGCTCTAAGGTATGGGGTCTGCTGACAAAGCCCAGAGATCTTCCTTTATATAATAAACTTCAACTTACCAAGGGGAGGGTGGTTAGGCCTTATAGTGCTTTTTTCCACTGTCTGTATATAATGACATCCCCCTTCATATTCTATGGTATTGTAACAATGCTAACTGTGCTAGGTTTATGAATTTTGCTGCATGTAGTTGCTCGTATACTGCATTATAGAGCACGATAGTTAAAATAAACATTTTGAACTATACAGTCACTCTGACTATTCTTATTGTGAACAAGTACGAGTGAGCGAGCAAAAGGGTATGTCTTGCTATCCTGATTCCTGAGAGAGTCGCGAGTGCTGTGTTCTGGGTTGTCTAATCATTTGTAGCTTTGTGATTTTGTCGGAGAACGAATGAGACACTATAGCTGGTCAGTTCTGGGATTTTGGGCACTAAGGTGGTAGGAAGGTACAACCCCTATACACCGAGATCCTAATTTCCTGCGCATAGGCATGTGTATGTGCAGAATCCCCACAACATGATGCTGCTAACGTTTGGTCTGGTTCTTATCTGCGAGACTCCTGAGTAGTGCTTGTGCTTGTCCACAATCCCCTCACTTCCGTTTCTGGAGACAGCTGTTATGGTGTAGCCTCCTATATTGTGATATTTTATATAGGTTTCTCAAGCTTGAATTTTAAAAGGGTTTTCTCTTTCTTTTAACCCTTTGTTGTGCTACCATGCATAGGCTGTTATTCTCTGGTTTTCATAATGGCGGTTGCTATTGCGCCTCCTAATCGCGCGCCGCTCAGGGCTTATCTGACTCAGTTTGGAGTGCCTGATACGGATGTAGCGCAGAATTTTGTTGATAAATCGGATCCAGCCTTAAACTTTGAGGTATTTTATTCATGGGTCACCTCCCCGGCAGTCGATGAGACAGACAATTTGTTTCAAGGGTACACTGCCACAGTGACTCCACTGGAATATCGACCTTATAGATCTCTTGAGGTTCCATTAACAGCTTGGCAACACCAAATATGGTTTAGTGGCGCTCTTCCACACCCACTATCACCAGTCTGTTTAGGCTCCTTATCTATTGATGCGGCCACTTGACTCATTTTGGCTGGGTTCACCCCGCACCCAACGTAGCTCACTGCTGAAATTGCAGACCTGCCCGTAGTACACACTTGTTTAATATGTATCCATCGAGCTGTTCAATAAATGTTGCACAACTTTCAGGTGGGAACATCTGCAGCTGCTGCGCAATCACCTGCACCTGGTAGTGTGACCGTCAGTCCATTGATGGTAAATTCCATAATTGGCAAGCATCCCCAAAATAAGGATGAGCTTCCTTATTGGCTTGCTGAGAAATTTGGGCAACTCAAAGCTGTTTTTCCAAATACTACTTCTGTGGAAAAGTACAAGATATTAACAATAAGTCTACCAAAAAATCTGGTTCCTGAATTAGCTGATTGCAACACTTGGGGTAAAGTGTTTGCAGCGGTATATTCAATGTGTTTCGGCACCCCCTCAATGACCGTTCTGCCATCCGTAATCAAGCATGGACAGGAAGAACATGGGGTCGAAGCGGCCCTAGAGTTGGGAATGAGACTGGTCAGGGTGTTCAACATTGTTTGCGATATGATCCTTGCTAATGCTAAAGGTGATGCTATATGCTTACAAGTGACGCAATGCTTGGAGGGTGTGGCAGACGCTGACAAGCCATGCGAATTGCCAAAGATTATTGCTAAAGCTTATAAATCCATAGGGTGCAGTAGTCTGGTAATCAAGCCTTTTACACAACCACAAAATCAAAATCAAACACAGAATCAACAAAAGACCCATACTGTTAAAGATGGGTGCCCGTTCTTTCCTAAAAAGAACTGGAGGAATAAAAAACAGGGGCAGCAACAACAGAAGCAGGGTTTGCGTGCTGGTTCACCGATACCCGAGTCTTCTGAGCATACTTATGACTTGCTCGACCGCGCGTAAATTAAGACACCTGACAGATTTTAAGTCCCGTATCAGCGCTCTCCTCGTTCTTTACAGGACACATCGGGGTCTCAAGTCGGTGGAGGAGAACGCCAGGATCGTGGCAAAGGTCAGCTCACATAACAGGGACGAGATCTACCTTGACAGTTTGATGTTAAAGCCAAACAAGAGGATCTGCCTCGTTTTAGACCACCCTATCGGAAGAGGAAAGTTGCAGCTTTGACAGCAAAATTTGCCTCAAACGGTGAGAACACGTCTTCTAGATTGGACTTGGGCGATGACTCTGCTCGACAGCACAGCGGAGGTTACCATAGTGCAGGAGGCACTGCGTCCCTGTCTGGAAGTGAGAGCAATTGACACATTCATTACAATAGAGACAGCAGATACACGAGTTGCCCCCCCAGATAGGCTCTACGAGATAGTCTTCCAAATTGAAGGTGATATACAGTGTACAATCACAGCAGTTTTCTGGGAAAATCTAACCTCTTCATATGACATTTTGTAAGCAGAGGGAGATTGGCCACCACCGTTTGTTCTGGCCCCTCCAAAAGGGGGAGAAGTGATACTCCCAAGTTTTTTGCTTTATGTCCCTGAGGAACATGCAAAGGCTTTTGCAGCTGAGTGGGCTTTGGCACTTACCCCGGCGGTGTACCGTAATCAGGTGGGCTGGGCTAGAGATTCCCCAGCACGAGATCCCGTTACGGTCTATACCAAAGCCACAATATCTAGTCAAACGAGAGGCAAAGGCTCCTGTTTCTGATATTCTGACTCAGTTGGAGTATCAGGGTGTGATTGAATCCTGCGTCTCACAGATAATTAATCCTCTTTTTCCTGTATCAAAACCTGATGGATCGTACCACATTGTCTTGGATTATCGAAAATTGAATAGTCATTGTCGTACATTAGCGGTACAAAACACACACAGCTCTACAATAGTGAACACACTAATCTGTAAAAAATACAAAACTACACTAGATATTTCAAATGGTTTCTAAAGTCACAACTTGGCTCCTGAGAGCAGTGACTTGACAGCTCTTTACCGTCGTCGGAAATCAGAAACAATTTACACGCTTGCCTATGGGGTATAAGAATAGCCCAGTGGCTTTTGCTGCACGTGTTGTGTCTTTGCTACATAGCATTGACCCTGATGGGTTCTCATACGTTGATGACATTTATTTGATGGATGATGTACTTGATGCCACATCTTGTCCGAGTCGACCGCATTTTTTTGTTGTTTGCCAAATTCAATTTTGCTAAATCACACATCGCACATTTTGTGGTGCTTTTTTTTTAGCTACTAGCTCAACAATGAAGGTAGGGGTTAGCCCCCCACTTTCTGGAGAGATGTACACAATTGCGACCTCCTTCTACACTGAAAAAACTTCAGTCTCTCCTGGGATATTTGAATTTCGGGAGGACATACATTCCTGATTATGCCCAGCGTTGATATAACCAAATTTTTCTTCGGCCAGCTGGCTTCCGAAACGTACCTCAATTCTGCAGTCTTTGCAAACAGACTTACTTGCTACTAACTACTTGTTGACGCGTGACAATGCCACAAACCTAGTGATACGTATAATACTGGGGATGGTGGGTTTCACTTACTTGATGTTCAATGAGGGAGACACAGTGCCTATTGCTTACAAATCACATTTATACACATCGGCTGGAATGCTGTTTTCCAATACTGAAAAAGTTTTGACAGCGGTACAGATGGTGATTCTTAAAGAACGCTCTCTGGTGCAAGGAAAACGCTTTCTTATGGTCACTCCTCTCCCTGAATTAGAAGCGGTGACAAAGGTGAGTGTACCAAACTCTAAGGCTTTACATCCCCGTTGGATTCAATGGGCTGCATCTTTGACATCGGCTGATGTCACGTTTATTTTTGATCCTTCTCTTCAGACACAGGAGTTCTTACAGTATGAACATGTTCATCCTCCTCCTCTGTCCCTGCTACCTTTGGATGAATACAAATGTATCATCTAAACTGATGGCTCGGCTCAACCGGCAATCGGTTCTAAACACGCTTACACAGCGGCTTGTGCCATTGTGATGGTACGATTGTCAATGGAGAATTTAAGTCTTCCATAGTGCATACGCAGGCACTCTGAACTTTACAGCACAATTGGGGGAGCTGCGTGCTCTTGCTCTCAAGTTTACTGATCCTAATGTGAATACTCTTATTGTATTCGATTCTTACTACTGTGTCCAGTCTTTAAATGACAACTTATTCTTTTGGTCACAAAATGACTATAGAGACTCTAAAGGCAGCGTAATAAAGCATAAAATGCTTTGGGTTTCGAGTGGGGGAACTTAAAAAAAAATTCCCCCCCACACAGGTTATCCATACTCTTGGCCATCAGCGTGTGGGAGCATATGCTGTTGGTAATTCTTTGGCTGATGATGCGGCCAAGTCTGCAGTAGCCATGTGTTCCGTTGCAGCAGTTACAAGCTCCATGACTAAGATTGATAATGAAAATTTGGCAGCTATTGCTGCTACGAGGGATGGAACTGCTCCTCCGCAGGGCTTACCTTCAAAGTATTCTTATAATTTATCTCTCAAACAAGTTCCTTTTGCTACAATTGCGAATGATGGTGATCGGCAAATTCCAAACATGGAGCGCAGACCTGCTTTGATCGTTCCCACATATGAAGGCATGGCTTCTGCGCATGTCGGAGTGTCTGCGACAGTTTCTATTTTACAGCAACGTTACTGGTGGCGTGGTTTATATAAACAGACCCATAATTGTGTACTTTCGTGTGACATTTGTCAACAAATTAAGCCATCTACGGTCTCGTGCCCACCACAAACACAGCTGTGAATATCCAATCAGCCTTTTGGCTGTGTGTATCTTGATCACTGTGGTCCGATCTCCTCTGATACTGCATATAAATATATTTTAGTTGCAGTTGATTCGTGCACTAGATTCCTTTGGGTTTGGCCACAACGCAGTGCTGACGCTTCAAAATGTTGCTAGAGATTTGCGTGTCTTTGTCAGGATGTTTGCCTGTGGCACCTTCCACTCATACCAAGGTCCAGCGTTCGCCTCTAAGGCCTACAAGGACGCAATGATGTTAATGGGGGTGCAGGTACAGTTTTCGTCTCCATATAGGCCTGAGGGCAATTCCATGGTGGAGGGAATGAACCGTGACTTATAGCAATCTTTGACAGCTAGAGTCTTAGGTACTGGCAGGAAATGGCTGGCCCACTTGTATGGGGTTCAACGTGCACTTAATCATCTCTCTAGGAGATCTGTGGGTGGGAGGACCCCATACAAAATGCTCTTTGGCATTACAATGTTTGTGCCAGACCTTGATGGTCTAGACGCTGTGGCGTCTGCCGCAACCTTTGACGTAGAAAAACATTCTACTATGTTACAGGATCTACAAAAGACCCGTGACAGCTACGCAACGGAACATTTGCCCTCTTCCAATGATGCAGCACTGCTGATTCCGGTAGCCGGCTGGCTCCCAAAGATTGGAGATCTGGTACGAGAAAAGCTGGAGAACAAAAAAGAATTTGGTCCCTCTTATCGAGCACCAGATCCAGTACTTGGATTGAAGGGTACTTGTACAGTCATTTTGCCATCTTTACCTGGTCGCAAAAACAACAGATATATCTCAGCGGACAATGTCAAGTTACACCGTCAGGCAGATTCTGAATAGTGTCACGCCTGCTGTTTTGTGCAACGCAATTTCATTGAATCCGCTGACTTCATCCTCTTCCACTAATGCCCGTGTGGGTGAGGGAGTGATGGACACTGCTATTGACCTTTCACCTATCATGCCTCCATCTTCCAATACAGACGTCGAGTACACTTATCCTACAGATGAGTCGAGTAGTGAGGTGCCGATCAGTCCACGATAACATCATGCTGACCCAGCACTGCCACATCTAATTAACAGAACTGCAAGCGGGTACTTTTGGAGATCATGCCAGCTTCTCTTCTGGCTCATCCTCTTCGTTTTCCAATTTGACACTTCGACCGACAAAATTGGAAATTTTATTTTCTATTGGTTCAAAAAGACTTACCTGGTCCTGCCATGGACCTATATCTGGTTGGAACTTATCCTGATTATCCTCTTCATGTCGATAGGCTTTGTGACTGTGTTTTTCTTACTGATTAATGGTCATTATTTGCCAGAACGCTCTGCTGTGAACTTGGTCGACGGAGTTCTGGCACCTTGTATGTAATCCCATATCATGAAACGTGATCAAGCTCTTGTTAACATTTCGGCTTTCCCAGTTGCAGATGGCATTGTGTGGGATAAAGTAGATTTTGAAGTCCACGGTCTGACGGAAGTGCTCAAGATACCATACGTATTTTGCGTCTCCTTAGGAGATGTGGTAACACAGGACATATATTCTGATGATTGGGATGTGCAAGCCGTACATTCATTGTTTTCTGGTTTGAAAAATGATGCTGCTTTTGATGTTGAAGATTTGTATTTACATTCTGCCAATTATGCTGATTTATTCTGCTATCAACATTATGGGCATCATTACTTACATAAAACAAGCACATTACAACCTGTTTTAAATTACACTCAATGGGAACATTGTCCGACTCCTATCCAGGGGAGTTCTAAAACACTTCAGGATAAATTTGCTTATTTTACTGATTACAACACATACATTGATCTATTCCACTGAATTGGCGAAACAAGGTTATGATCACTGGAAATATGCCATTGATTTAAAATTAATTTGGGGTACTAAAGCTTGGCAGGTTCAGGGCTCTGAAGCTCTGCATCGTGCCTGCCTGATTCCGACTCAAATTTTATTTTATTTTTAAATGACTTATTACACCAGACCACTTGTTTTGGCTTGGCGACTGCGAATAATTTTATACATCCCATCAATCCCCTTCTTAGCGGAGTTTGACAATTGAAGCACACAAACTAATTATACCATTGATGTATTACAAGCTTTATTTCTCAATGACTCTTCTAATATTTTTGAACTTGGCCAATCCAGTTGGTTGGTCTGGCCCACGAGTTCAAACGAATGGCAACTATGTTTTTAAAATGTAACTCCTGGTTTCACGCAGACTAGACCCGATCCTCATTTTCCAAATTCAAACACAGTCATGGCATACTCTTTCAGTAAATTATGCAAACAATGGTTAGAACATGCCACTTTGTTGTCAGTAAAACAACATTTATCGCGCTTTCCGAGCGACATTAACTTGTCTGATTTTATCCCAGAGCCCCTAGAAACAAGAGATTTCTATATGCAGCCTATAATGAAATTTGGAAACTTTTGCAGGCGGAAGCCACTTTCCGTCTGCGTCAAATAGATCAGGCAAATTTAGAAAAAGTTCTTGCCATGGTCGACAATAGCATCAGTACGCTGTCCTCACGCATTTACACCTTGGATAATATTGTGTCATCTGTTATTGATATTGTTCAGAATGATTTATCTGAATTGTATCATGGTCAAAATCAATTAAGATCAGTAATGCAGTTCGCATGGACGTTACAAACTCCCAAAATGGGAAAAGTCCCTTGATTACTTAAATGCTACTGCTTTGTTTTCATCTTTTAATTTGACTGATAAACAGCGATTTATGTCCACGAAAGATGCTACTTACACACTATTATACATTGAACAGTTGGAGCCCTTGCCATTCTCTGTGGCGGAAACTGACTCGGCTGTTAGGTTAATTCATGGGGTAATATCTCATTTTCGTTGTTTCAATTGAAATCATTATGCAACATTTTCCGCTAGGTCGCTTTGAGCCCCTCGGTAGTTCCTTTCTCCATTAAATATGGTCCTTTCCTTTCACTTACAGAAGTCAACGGGAGAATAAGAAAGTTTTCCTAACAGGGGAGGACTGCGATTCTACAGTAGGTCATTCCCTAGTTTGTAAACACGTTAATGTTGCACGGCACTTCTAAAGTATCAGCGCCAAATTTTGCTTCTTTTTATAAAGGAACTCCTGTAACATCAATAATTCCTGCTTTTACATTGCTTACAAACTTATCTCATTTTGATTAACCACGAATGCTGTGGTTCACGGGCAGGAATCTCGTATTTAGTAACAGTTTCACAATGTGTTAATTGTTGTAGCAATGTGCTTTTTCCACCCCCGCATGGGAAATGACATAGTTCGATTTGGCCTTCCATTCCAACTTTGAAAATAGATTTCAACAAATTGAGCAGGATAAAAGCGCTTTTGTTCCAACAGGAAGTGGCCCTTTGAGTTGCAGGTGGCTAGGACATCTAGCGAGATTCAGTCACTTCTGAACACTAACCTCCCACTTCACTTTCGGGAGCTTATACACCAAATATTTAATGCGTCTGACATCAAAGGCCTTGCTCATTTTTTTAAGAGTGTGGGATCCGGCCTTGTGACTTCTTTTCAGATGATATTTGGAGTAATACCAGCACTTATTCATTCTATCTTTTCTAGCGTCTTCGGATGATTTTCTTTGTTACTGGCGCTTGCAGGTGGAATACTGATCCTTCTGTTTCTACTACGCAGTGGCTGCTCATCATGTGGTACTGCACAGACCAGGCCAATTGCAATTGTACCGTGACTGAATGCAACAGCTTTTTGGATGCTTGTCATTAGCGACGCTAAGCCTGAGTTATGGACTGATTTTTCGCTGTGCCTACTTCACTTGCATGCAACCTGTGTTCTACTGTCAGAGATGCCCTTTCTATTGGGCTTTGGATTTATGCCTCTCCAATATGACATGTACAGTTCCGGATTTTCACCAGTTTGGGGGTCCCTTAGAGGCCCATGAGCAGGCTTGTTCTGGGAATGGCAACATGGCGCATGCTGCTGCACTTGGCATCTTGGCTGAATTGGATATCTGTGCAGCTGCGCAGAACATCCTATAACGAAGTTTCATTGAATATCACGCAAGTTGTCTGGATATCAATCAATCATTTGTAAAGCGCACTACTCACCCTTGAGGGTCTCAAGGCGCTGAGGGGGGGTAACAGCTACTGCTCGAACAGCCAGGTCTTGAGGTGTCTCCTGAAGGTCAGCAGGTCCTGGGTCAGATGCAGATGGGTGGGGAGGGTGTTCCACGTCTTGGCGGCGAGGTAGGAGAAGGATCTGCTGCCGGTGGTGGTTCTGTGTATGCGTGGGACGGTAGCGAGGGTGAGGTCGGCGGTGCGAAGCTGGCGATTTGGGGTGTAGAAGGTGAGACGCTTGTTGAGGTATGCTGGCCCGGCGTTGTGGAGTGCTTTGTGTGCATCGGTCAGGAGCTTGAAGGTGATCCTCTTGTTGATGGAGAACCAGTGCAGGTCCTTCAGTTGGGCTGTGATGTGGGAGTGGCGGGAGATGCCAAGGTCGAGTTGTGCAGAGGCGTTCTGTATGCGTTGCAGTCTTTTCTGGAGTTTGGCCGTGGTTCTGGCATAGAGGGCGTTGCTATAGTCCAGTCTGCTGCTGACGAGGGTGTGGGTGACCGTCTTTCTGGTTTGAAGTACTGGGTTTTTCAGAACCCAGCGGTGCCAGGGGACACACCCAAAGACTTCGAGTTCTTCCTGTTTCAGACTACAGAAACACAGAGTCTTCTAGGTGAAGTCAAAGATCGAATTTATTGGCTGCAGCCAGTAACTTGTATCCTAGAAGTACAACACGGTATATATTCTCAGGAGACTGCTCCCCTTACAAAGCCGGCCTTCTCTTTTATACAAAATATTATGCTTTAGGCAAACATTCCTTATTTTACAGTTAACCATTCACATATTTTCACTACAAAGAAAAAGCAAAGTCATGATGACAAGCCCATTGTCCAGCCCTTAATCAATTACCCAGCAAGGCTCATTGCTTCCATCAGATATCGACAGACCTCCAATATAAACGGGCACCTCCTCCTCGTAAAGCAAGTCATAAAAGGGGGAAACAGGGACAGGTGTGTAGAAGATTAACCATGGTTTGTGTGATCAAAGGGTTTTACGATAGGTTGGGCCTTGATACTAATCTCGTTCGGCCACTGGGAAAGGAACTGGCCGAACAGGTTTGGCTTCAGGCAGTGGAGTCAGCTTGCCCAGGTCACCGAAGAGTCAACGAAGGTGTGCGTGTCCTTCAGACCGAGGGATCAGAACGGAAACTATGATTTCAGGGTGATTTCTTTACCCGAACATGGCGAAAATGCTTGTGCATAGTATCCTTATCATTTGCGGTCTGCTGATACCAAAATCGTCATGATACGACGATATTTATAACACGGGTCCAGAATTTAGAGTACCACAGACCCTCCTTTTGCCCTTACATCGGCAATTAACCTATACTCACGTCAGTCTGAGTCTAGGTCTGAGTCCAAGTCTATATTCATAAAGTCGTTGAGATGTTGCTGTAGCATCATCCTATTACTTAGCTCGTCCCTTGATACAGGTTTCCTTACACACGATGTAGCACAGAGGCCACATATTGCAGGAGCACACTGTATACACAGACAGAACAGGAAAAGAATGGCTAAGATCATCCCAATGACTATCAGAATCTTCCATCCCCAGGCGGATATCAGTTCCCAGAACCACCCCATCAATGACCAATCTCCTTTATCCACGTGAATAGATTCGGAGATTTTATGCAGTTTGGAAATGGCCTGGTAAACTGTCGGAGCGTTGTCTGGAATGAAAACACAGCAACTTGATTGGATCACTGTACACACCCCACCTCGGTCTGCAAGTATGACGTCCAATGCGACCCTGTTCTGAAGAGTCATAAGGCGATCTGACTGGAGCTCAGCAGTTAAATTACTAAGGGCACCGGCGGTTTCATCTACCGTGGATTCAACCACCCTTGTCAATTGCCTTATGTTCCTGTTGTTAACCATAGGCCCCCAAAACGGCAGAGAACCCTTCACGAAATCTCCAAACTCTTGTCCTGCAGTGTCATCTTGACTGATGACACCTCTAACTACCCTTGTCTTGTGGTAATCTGCCGTGGCCGTGTAGGTGGGAGGCAACAGGAACGAAACAAAACATGTGCCCGAGAAGTCATGGGGCAACCATGTATAGGCTCTATTATGGCAGATGAAATAGGTACCCTTAGCTGCTAAGAATGAAGGGGAAGTCTGAGACGCAAAGACATATGTTTCAGTACAGACATTTCTCCAAAACTGAGCTCTGGGATTCTTGCCATTACCTTGCAGACATAGGTGACCCTGATGGGGTACAATCCAAATCGGGGAGGATCCCCTTGCTCGCTGGTTCTCACTCAGAGCAGCTCCATATCCTGTTATGTTCCATCCAATATATGCTAGTGTCTCATCACTCAGGATAGTCTCATAGGAAATGTCTTCCTTAATCATATCTACTATACCCTTAACCAGGGCACTATTCTTAGCATTATCCTTCACAGAACGTAGGGGGTTGGCTTCATGAGCGTATATGAATATCGTTCTATATGCCCACACAGAACCATTATGGCTGAAAGGTAGGACCAGATGAGGGATACCTTTTTCAGTAGTATGAGGCATAAGACCACACACCCAACAGTTAGTTGTGTTAACTACTAATTGGTGTTGGTGCAGAAGCTGAATGAATGAATTATTGACAAATTCTAATCTTCTAGCAGATTCGTGTTCAGGCAGAGGGTGAAAAGAATGCGAGGAAACAGTAGAAGGAGGTATGGGCAGTGCAGTGGGTGCAAACGTCACTTGAAAAGAGAATAAAACATATCCTATTAAAAACGTCATTACACTAAACAACATGAAAATACATATTATCAAAAATCGTTTCTTTGTCATCATTGTACACATTCTGGCTTTAAAATCCATCTGTTTGGCAGGTCTCTCATTCTCGAAAAACTCCATCCTCTCTAATCGCTGCTCGTGGTGGTAGGGTGTTCTATGCTAAGGAATGCTTCTGTCAGTCCAGGGCAACTCCCTTAGACCGACCAGAACTGTCGACCTAACGTCTTCAGCTGCACTCCAAAGACTTGGGCAACCACGACCCTGCAGCTGAACCCGGATGGCGGTTCGAAAAAATAAAAATAAGCAAGTTTCTTAGATGAGAGAGCTGCACTTTTCAAAAATAGTAAAAAAAAGAATTTTTATTTGTCCATAGTTCTCGACCTCAAATTATAGTGACACTGTCTGGTCTTGGAACAAGAGTTCAGGCTCTGTAGTGTCTAATCGAATTGACGGTGGCACAGCTTCTTGCAGAATGTTGTCACTTTCTTTCTCAGAAATTGTTCCTTTTACACGTGCATTGCTAAAAGGCAGAAAACGAGGCACAATCTCAGTCTCAGAGTCGGCGATTCCCTCCTGGACCCACCGGTCGTAGGGAAAAGGCAAAGGGACCCTCTTGCAGTGAACGCCGTGGATCCAGTTCTTTTTCCCTTTTACTCGAACAGCCGATCTCGTTGAAAGAAGGACGAGGTGGGGGCCGGTCCAACGGGGCTCATCATTCTTTGTCCTCTTGAAGTTTTTGACCAGCACCCATGATCCAGGATTGATAGGATGTCCTGGAGATTCAGAGACCTGAGGCAGAGTATCATGCACCTGTTGGTGTAAAACACGCAATTTAGCCATCAATTCATACAGATAATCAAGTAATACGGGGTGTTCGATCTCACTGAATTTTGTCGGCCTTGGCACTCCCCATATGTTGGCCGGGCGGCCGAACACAATTTCATAAGGACTAAGTCCCACTCGCGAATGCACAGTCATTCTCGTTGATAGGAGTGCTAAAGGCAGGGCGTCAGGCCATTTAAGACCAGTGCTCGCTTGAATCTTGGCCAGCTTCAATTTTAACGTGCCATTATAGCACTCTACTAGTCCAGCTGATTGGGGGTGATTTGCAGCGTGAAATTTCTGCTGAATACCTAGCCCTTCACATACTTTCTTCATCACACGACCTACAAATTCACTCCCATTATCACTCCAGACCATTCTCGGCATTCCAAATCTGGGGAAGAATTCTTTGACAAGGGCTTTAGCTGTGGATAAGGCAGTGTTGTCCTTTAAGGGATATGCTTCTACCCAAAGTGAAAAGGCACAAACAACAACGAGTACGTATTTCAAATTGTTGCATCTTTCCATGTGGATAAAATCTAGCTGCAAAACCTCGAACGGATACGTTGGAGGCGCGAAATGACCAGCTGGAATTGGGGTTCCCCTACCAGGATTGTATTTCAGACACACCATGCAATTTTTGACCACATTCTCTGCACATTTAGGAATTCCAGCATTTTGCCATACTGGAGCCAACAACTTACAAATCCCTTTCACACTGATATGGGCCATCCCATGGGCCATTGTCACCACTGCAAGCACATACGCATCGGGTAACAACCATCGCTGATGTTCTGATAAGTCAATCCAACAACCATTTTTATCCAATTTACCCGTACTTTCTCTCCACATGCTCAATTCTTTCTCTGAAGCTTCGGCTTGAAGGGACTTCACACTCTCTATCGTGTCTTCACACATTCCAACATCACCAACCCATCTTGCAGGGCCTGCAACATACATTCGATTCTTCACATCCTTTGCTGTTTCTTTAGTGGTTTCGTCAGCAAATGCATTACCACGACCAACATCATCATTCACCTTCTTGTGTGCACTGCATTTCACAATCGCGACTTGTAGTGGCAAGGTCAGTGACTCAAGAAGCTCATTCACCAACTGACCATGCTGTATTTTAGTTCCATGTGAAGTGAGGAACCCACGTTCTTTCCACAATCGTTCAAAACTATGAGCCACACCAAACGCATACTGGCTGTCAGTATATATGGTCACTTTCATTCCTTTCGATAACACACACGCTCTCGTAAGTGCAATTAACTCTGCTGCTTGAGCTGAATTATGTGGTATACGTGCAGCTTCAACAATCGTATTCAAAGTCGTGGCAGCATATGCTGCAGTCGTATCACCAATCGGAAGCTTAAAGCATGAACCATCCACCCATAAGGTACCATCACACTCTACAAGAGGAGTATCTTTAAGATCTACTCTCCCTTTCGTTTCTTCTTCTGTCCTAAGAAAACAATCATGCTGTTCAACATCATCTGTCTCGACTGGAATCGGCAATAACGTGGCTGGATTTAACGTACTGCATCTCTTTATGTGCACATGACTTGCTAACAGTGTCAGCTCGTAACCTGACAATCGGGCACTAGTTAAGTGCTGTGTCTTGGTCCTGTTTAACAACGTGTCCACTGCATGTGGAACCATCACAATCAACATGTTATTCATTACTAATCCAGCAGACTGTCGAATAGAAACAGCTGCTGCCGCTGTGGCTCTCAAGCAACTCGGCAATGCTTTAGCTACCGGATCCAAAGTCGACGAAAAATATGCGCATGGACACTGTTTGTCTCCAAAAGACTGTGTCAACACTGACAATGCACAACCTTCTTTCTCATGGACATACAGTGTAAAAGGCTTACTGTAGTCGGGGGTACCCAACACAGGAGCGGAACACAATGCATTACGCAATTGTGAGAAACTTTTCTGACAATCTTCAGACCATGGAATGGGATTTGGTGTATCTTTACAGGTTAATGCTACCAAAGGTTTGGCCAGCAAAGAGAAATTCGGTATCCACTGCCTACAGTATGATGTGATGCCCAGGAAAGCACGTACTTCTCTCTGTGTTTTTGGCACACTCAACCTTGCAATTGCCTGAATTCTTTCTGGGGTCAGTTTCCTTCCCTCCGTCGATAAGAGATGACCTAAGTAGGTCACCTCTTAAAGAGACACTTTGTGATGCAAATCAGACAAATGACGCAACAACAACAAGGTGGCTTCTTTACAAATCTCTTCAGTATCTGCAGCGATGAGCAAATCATCGACGTACTGAATAAGGGTAGCGCCATGAGGTAAAACAATTTCATCAAGCTGTGTTTTTAAAGCCTGACTATATATTGATGGGCTTTCACAGTAACCTTGAGGTGCGCGTTTGAAGCGGAAGCTTCGGCCTCCTAGACTGAAGCCAAAAATATCCCTGCTCCCCTCGGCAATCGGGATGCTGAAGAAAGCATTCTTCAAGTCAATCACCGAGAACCAAGTGGCGGAAGCTGGAATCATAGTCAATAGGGCAGTGATATCAGGAACAACTGGAAACTGTGGCACCACTATTTTATTGACCTCTCTAAGATCAATCACGAATCTGTAAACAGGTGGCTGAGAAGGGTCAGTACGTTTCAAAACAGGCATGACAGGACTATTGCAAACGTTACCTCTTGTTTCTTCAATTACATCTTTTTCAATCAAATCATAAATGATCGCTAGCAACGCCTTTTCACCTTCACTAGAGATCTTGTATTGAGGAATGCGTGGCAATTTAACATCGGCTTTCAATGTCACAACATATGGCGGTATTTCCAAAAGACCCACATCATTAGGACCAGTGGCCCAAAGAGTATCAGGAAGAAACGACAATTCGGTCGGGAGTTTATCCTTTGACAAATACATTGAAGAGATCACTTTCCTACCCAGTGTAAGCTGTACTCCCGAAGGAGAACAATATAATGTCTCATACAATCTTTTCAACAAATCCAATCCCAACAAGTTTTCACCGCAACCTGTCGTTAGGATAAGGGGTGCTTCCAATTCACAAGGTCCAACAGAAAGGGACATAGGACTTGAGATCGGATTCCTAACCGGGGCGCCAGAAAAACCTACTGAAACATTCATCTTGCCAGACAAAGGTGCGCCAGGGAGTTTTGAGTGCATAATAGAACTCTTTGCAGCACCAGTATCCAACAGAAAAGGTTCTGACACACCTGATGTAGTTACCTTAACATACGGTCCACCTTGATCTACTGGAACTGAAACAACTCCCTCTTTTTGTCTATGGCTGCCCTAGCAATCATTACCTTCCATATTCTCATCTTCTGCATAATAATCGTCAGCATAGTACTGAGCTGTCCTACCGGGCGCATTATTTTGCTGGTCAAAACTATTCATTGAATTCTGAGATGGAAGGGGACGCACGTTTTGGGGAACACTTCCACGTCCTCTACCTCTAGGAGCTTGTTGAACACCTCGACATCTTGCACCAATAGTACCATTCGTACGCTGTAACAAAATAGGACAACTATACTTGAAATGACCCTCTTCTTTACAATATGAACACTGATTGGGACCTACCGGAACACGTGGTCGAGAAAATTCGAACCTTTGCGAGTTTCTCTGAAACTGCTGAGGTTGCTGATAGTTACTCTGACCACCACGTGGCGGGTAAGCCTGTTGTAAAAGAACCTTCGTCTTTAGTTCTTTAGTTTTCTTTTCTGCTCTATCCTTCTCATCTTTATCCCTATTTTCGTAGTACTGTGCAGTAGCCAATATTTGCGCTGAAGAGGAAACGGCCCAAGAACTCTCTGAATCTTTCAATTTCTTACACAACTCAGGAAGCAAATTGTGTACAAACTTGTCAACAAATAACCGTTGACCACCTTCTGTACTCATATCTTGACCACTGTGGTCGATAAACGTTTCTTCACACCTGGTGAAGAAATCAGACACTGTTTCATCTTTCTTCTGCTTACACGCAGACAATTTATCCCAATTCACACGCATCGCAGGCATTAAAGTCTTCATGTAAGTAATGATCCTAGCAGGAAGTTCTGCTACCAAAGGCTCAGGCTTGGCACCACCAACTTGTCTATCATTTGCTGCACTAATGTTAGCCCATGAGTCGCCTAGTTCTTGCGCGTGATCTGTATTGCGAATCACTCCCCACAAAGGCTGTGGAACAACATTCCCAAATAACATGTCTATGTCGGCTAAATTCATAACACATGATTCTGCAGTTTGTGCTAATTCCTTATAATATCCTGCAGGATTTTTACGAGGATCAGGCAAAGTCTGCTTAAGGGCTAAAACTTCAGATCGCTTCCAAGGAACATGTACCCAAACACGCTGGAAATGAGCTGGCATAGCAGCAATACCTTGAGCGGCATCAGCCGCAACGGCATCCTTCCATACCGGAGGGACTTCTCTCATAGGGTATTGTCTCACCTTTTTATCAGATGGGTCATGTTCAAACAATGACTTAGAAGGACCCTCAATCCTAAAAGACAACAATGTCGCAACTGCTTTCCCAACATCGGGACCCACAATTGTGCCTTTTTCAAATTCAAATCGTACACGGCACAACTCCTGTGGATTCGCTTTCAAATCATTATCCTCCAATTCCTCACAAAGAAAAACACACATCTTTTCAAAAACGTATCTCTGTTTCGGTGCTTCCCATTGACGGAAGGCATCCATAACAGAATCCACATCGTACCTTGAAGGGTAGATAACCCATTTACGCGCCATACGGTCAAACATTTCTTTCTCTCGAGAATCAGGCAGTTGACTACGCGTCTGCTTACGTCTTGAATCAGGGGTCACACTAGTGGACCCGAAGAGAGGAGATATAAGACTAGCAACAGTAGCAGTCATTCTCTGTCGCATAGAAGGAGAAGTTGACAAAAGAACGGGAGGAAAAACAGAGGGAAACAAGGCAAATGCAGATGCAGAAGCAGAGGCAGTTTCGGGAACACCACCAGAAGAGGCGGTTGGTTCCATAGACAAAGTCGTAGGAAGTACAGGTGGAGTAGGTAGCAAAGTCGGCGGCCCTTGGGGGGGCTGCACCATAGCAGTAGGAGCCAACTGAAGAGGAGCTGGCGGTTGTGGAAGAACTTGAGGCACAATATTTGGGGGTTGCACAACTAAAGGTTGCGGAGGTGCTGTAGCACTCTGCACATAAGGGGGTGGTGAATTCAACAAGTGTGACATTAAAGGGTCTTTCTCCATTTCTTTTGACGCATCTTGCTGAAGAAGCGGCAAAACTGGATAACATTTATCGATCACCATGTTACGTTGCCTGTGCAACTGCTCGCTTATCTGTTCTTCTTCATTATCTTTAAACTGCATAGCAGCTTTCATTACCGTAATACCCTTTTCTCTCTTATTTCTCTTTGCTAATTTAATTTCCTTCTGTTTGGCTTCCTTACGCCATAGGCGAAAAGAGTCAAACATCGCCGGCCGGGCTTTCTTCTTCAAAAGTTTAACCTCCAGATTATCCAGAATCTCTGTGTCAAAACTACCATTTTGGGGCCACTTTCAAACACCATCTTTCCTGGTGTATCGGATCCATACTTCATTATATGTGATGGGGCCTACGCCATGTTTCACATATAGTTCATAGGTTGGAGTTCCAATCGGAGGAACCGGACACGAGTCCTCCAATCTGGAATCCCTATTACAACCAAGACAAAACAAATTTCCAAGTCTGCTAAGACCAGGCATCTTCGCTCTCTAGTCTAGCTTCAAACTTCAAAGGATTATCGAATACGATAGTCTCGTGAATACACGAGTCCCTCGGCTTTGGTACTTGCAAGTTCCAAATCAAAGATCCCAAGGGGATACCAAACCAAAAACCAAACTAAGGACTGGGAGACGCTCCACTTATACTTAACTGAGGTATCGATGATGTCACCAGAAGACTCGTCTATCGTTTCGCTCTACCAAATCATCAAGGGTCCAAAACAGGGCGACAGTCAGGGCAGCAGTCCTTCGTAGCCGTCGGGAAGCGGGGAACATCGCAGCAAAGACTTTCGGACCACGTCGACATACAGGGGTCGATGAAGTGGCGGCCTTCCTCCAGAATTTTCACATGAAGCTCCTCACGAACCTCTGGCTTGGACCGGTACCGCTGAAATCACCCAACATAGGGCGCCAACTGAAGTACTGGGTTTTTCAGAACCCAGCGGTGCCAGGGGACACACCCAAAGACTTCTAGTTCTTCCTGTTTCAGACTACAGAAACACAGAGTCTTCTAGGTGAAGTCAAAGATCGAATTTATTGGCTGCAGCCAGTAACAGGTATCCTAGAAGTACAACACGGTGTATATTCTCAGGAGACTGCTCCCCTTACAAAGCCGGCCTTCTCTTTTATACAAAATATTATGCTTTAGGCAAACATTCCTTATTTTACAGTTAACCATTCACATATTTTCACTACAAAGAAAAAGCAAAGTCATGATGACAAGCCCATTGTCCAGCCCTTAATCAATTACCCAGCAAGGCTCATTGCTTCCATCAGATATCGACAGACCTCCAATATAAACGGGCACCTCCTCCTCGTAAAGCAAGTCATAAAAGGGGGAAACAGGGACAGGTGTGTAGAATATTAACCATGGTTTGTGTGATCAAAGGGTTTTACGATAGGTTGGGCCTTGATACTAATCTCGTTCGGCCACTGGGAAAGGAACTGGCCGAACAGGTTTGGCTTCAGGCAGTGGAGTCAGCTTGCCCAGGTCACCGAAGAGTCAACGAAGGTGTGCGTGTCCTTCAGACCCATGCTTGGCTTTAGTTCTGGGCCTATGTGAGGGCAATCACAAAATGGCTGTCGTTCTAAGATGGACCCGAGGGATCAGAACGGAAACTATGATTTCAGGGTGATTTCTTCACCCGAACATGGCGAAAATGCTTGTGCATAGTATCCTAATCATTTGCGGTCTGCTGATACCAAAATCGTCATGATACGACGATGTTTATAACACGGAACCAGAATTTAGAGTACCACAGGTTCCAGTGGGGATCCATCTGTAGATCTTGCGAAGCATGCGGAGGGTGTTGAAGCAGGAGGAGGAGACGGCGTTGACTTGTTGGGTCATTGAGTGATGAGTCCAGGATGAATCCCAGGTTGCGTGCGTGGCCGGTGGGCGTCGGTGCAGCTCCCAGCAAGGCCGGCCACCAGGAGTTGTCCCAGGCAGATGGGGAGGAGCCGAGGATGAGGACCTCCGTCTTGTCAGAGTTCAGTTTCAGGCGACTGTTCTCCATCCAGTCGGCGACTGCCTTCAGTCCTTTGTGGAGGTTCGTTTTGGTGGTGGTGGGGTCCTTGGTGAGTGAGAGGATCAGCTGGGTGTCGTCGGTGTAGGAGACAATGTTGAGGTTGTGCAAGCGGACGATGTTGGCGAGTGAAGCCATGTAGACGTTGAAAAGGGTAGGGCTGAGGGATGATCCTTGGGGCACCCAGCAGATGATCTTGATGGCTTCCGAGCGGAATGGAGGAGCTGGACCCTGGGTTCTGTCGGTGAGAAAGGAGATGATCCAGCCCAGGGCGTGTGCGGAGGGTGCGGTGGCAGGCGGTGTCAAAGGCAGCCGAGAGGTCCAGGAGGATGAGGGCTGCGGGTTTCACCGTTGTCCAGCATGGTCCTGATGTCATCAGTGGCAGCGATGAGGGCAGTTTCGGTGCTATGCTTGCTGCGGAATCCTGAATGGGACAGGTCCAGGACAATGTTTTCCTCGAGGAAGTGGGACAGTTGCTTGTTGACGATCTTTTCGATGACTTTCGAGGGGAGCAGGGAGATGGGCCGGAAGTTCTTAAGGTCCTTTGGGTCTGCTGTGGATTTCTTGAGTAGTGCGTTAACCTCTGCGTGTTTCCAGCTTTCCGCGAATGTGGCGGTCTCGAAGGAGCTGTTGAGGATCTTCCGGAGTTGGGGAGCGATGATGTGGTTGGCTTTGTTGAAGATGTGGTGTGGGCAAGGGTAGGATGGTGAGCCGGAGTGGATGGTGTTCATGGTCTTGATGGTATCGTCGTCGTTTACGTGGGTCCAGGAGAGCAGGTGTTTGGTGAGGCTGGGGGGTAGTGAATCAGAGGTGTTAGCCACTGTTGGTGGGGTCTGGGTGTTGAAGCTGTCGTGGATGTCTTCGATCTTGCGGTGAAAGGAGGCTAGTGAGTCGCAGAGGTCTTGCGACAGTGGGATGTCGTTGGCGCTGGATCTGGGGTTGGAGAGTTCCTTCATGACGTTGAAGCGCTCTTTGCTGTTGTGTGCATTGTTGTTGATACGTTCCTGGAGGTCCTTTTGGCGGCTCGAATGAGTTGGTGGTGCTTGCGGCTGGCGTCCTTGAGGGCAGCGTGGTTGTCCGGTGTCTGCTCACGGCGCCACTTCTTCTCGTGTTCTCGGCAGTTCTGTTTGGACTCCTAGAGGTCGGTGGTGAACCAACTGGTCTTTCTGTCTGTACGTCGGTTTGAGGGTTTTTTGATCAAGGCGAGGGAGTTGGCGCAGTCGTCGATCCATTGCTTGAGGTTTCAGGCTGCTGTGTCGGTGTCGCGGTGTCGGTGGGTGGGTTGCGGGCAAGGGTGGTGATGAGCTGGTCTTCGGTGATCCTGTTCCAGCTGCGGTGGGGGATTCATTGCGGGTGTTGCTGCGTGGTGGGTTTCTCGGAGGTGAAGTGGACGAAGTGGTGGTCGGTCCACTGGAGTTTAGCGGTGTGGCTGAAGGTGATGTGTTTGCTGGCGGATAGGATGGGGTCTAGCGTGTGTCCAGCGGTGTGGGTGGAGGCCGTGATGAGCTGTTTGAGTCCGAGGTTGGCAAGGTTGTCGAGCAGGGCGGTGGAGTTGTTGTCGTTTTATTCGAGGTGGAAATTCAGGTCTCCAAGGAGAATGTAGTCTGTGGACGCAAGGGCGTGCATGCTGATGATGTCAGAGACGGCGTCGATGAACTGTGGCCGGGGCCCCGGGGTCTGGAGACGAGTGTTCATCGGAGAGTGGTGTTGGGGTCGGTGTGGATCTGGTAGTGGAGATGTTCGGAGGTGCTGGAGGTGTCTGCTGTGCGGGTCGAGATTCTGAGGGTGTTCCTGTAGGCGATTGCGATTCCTCCTCCTCCTCCTCCAGATATGCTCTTGGAAGCTTCACAATGCAAGGAGCATATCTGTTCCTTCGACATACTTAATTGGATGGCAACCCTTTTTTCTACTAATGATAGAGATGGCCTTTTGGAACGAATTGCATTCTTCGGTTCACGTACTTTTATGGATTTACCACCTCCTTCTTAATTCCATTTTTCATAAAACTACACTTTTTTCATCACCCAAAAATCTTTTTCTTTTACTAAATTCTTTTTTCCACACAATCTTTTTTTTTTTTAAAGCGCTTCTGGACTCTGCTTAACTTTGAACTCTTTTTTATTCTTTTGTCTAGGCACTTACCAGGGGGAGGGTGTTATGTGGCCCTTACGGTCATTCTCGACAGTGCTAAGTTAGCATGAGCTCTGCTGCCATGATGCTGCTTTTGCGCACGTTACTAGAAGACTTTATTTTGCAAGACTCTGTTTGTGTCTTTCACATGAGAATGGTCTGATTTCTGTGTTCTCTGCTGTTCTCGGAGTTTAGTCTGAACACGATGTGCAAGGTTGAAAAACATGCACCTTGTTATTCTGTTCTGGTCAGTCCCTATTACCTAGACAAAACTTGATACACACAGCTGCACTGCTAGAGAGCTCATGCTTTGATATTACGAAGTTGCATGTTGTTCACACACATTTGGAGGGAAACCTTTCCTTGGAGATGAGCTATGCTGTTCCTAAGATGTAAAGCTACCATCTAGGCTCTAAGGTATGGGGTCTGCTAACAAAGCCCAGAGATCTTCCTTTATATAATAAACTTCAACTTGCTAAGGGGAGGGTCCATTTTCCACTGTCTATATATAATGACATCCCCCTTCATATTCTATGGTAATGTAACAATGCTAACTGAGCTAGGTTTATGCATTTTGCTGCTGGTAGTGGCTTGTATACTGCATTATAGAGCACGATAGCAACATTTTGAACTATACAATGACTCTGACTATACTTATTGTGGACAAGTACGAGTGAGTGAGCGAAAGGGTGTGTCTTGCTACCACGATTCCTGAGAGTGTCGGCAGTGTTGTGTTCTAGCGTGTCTAATTATATGTAGCTTTGTGAGTTTGTCGGAGAACAAATGAGACACTATAGCTAGTCGGTTCTGGGATTTTGGGCACTAAGGTGGTAGGAAGTTACAACCCCTATACATCGAGGTCCTGTTTTCCTGCGCATAGGTCTGTGTATGTGCGGAATCCCCGCAACAATAGAAAGAGCTAACCTCCAAAAACGTTCTTGCAAAATTATTACACACTAAATGTCAAATGCCCAACCCTCCAAAGTATCATTCCCATTTTCTTAAAGATCTTATTGGCTTTCAAAATAAGGTGATCGTCATCCTATACAGTTCGTCTAAGTCCCTTAGAAGCAGTCAGTCCATTGTTAATACGAAAGATGTCATCCTTCTGCGGTAGCAGGAAAAGACTCTTGCAACTTTATTCACGTCCTCGTGCACGTTTCACATCAGCTTGCAACATTTGTCGGCCGAATCATTCATAGAGGAATAAATATTTAGCACAGAAAGGAAATTCCTAGAGATTACTTGGTGCACAACTAAACAAGCTAAACAGCATTTCAGAACTAGTGAAGAACAAAATAAAAAAAAAATTGCGGCCTAAATTTTAAGAAAGGAAAATAATCATTCCAGCAGAGTTTGGAGGCCTTCATAGGAAAATCATAAACTGCAAACCAACAGTTTTCCTAAGGAATAAAATACACTGCATTGTAAAGAAGTATAAAGAAAATACATAGCGAATTTGTTAAAAGTAAAGATTACTTATTCTGACTAAACTCATAAGCATCATCTAATTAAGCTCATTAATAATTGTTATGTCTCTCTTATGTTATAAAGAAAAGGAAATAAGTATATCATGAACCATTTTCCATAAGCGTTCTGGTTAATATTTTCGTATTTGTACGCGAAAGATTTTATAATGTAACATTTTATTTCAGTCTCTCTCTCATAATCCTTTTAATCCACATAAAAAAGAATACTCTATATTATTCATGTTTTCCTGCATGTCTTAATGTTATGTGTATTACTAAACATGGGAGAAAATTAAATTTAAAGGTGGAAGGGTATGGAATGCACTAAGTCATGCAAGGTACATATAGTCAAGTAGGAATGCTCAAGGATATTGGGTAACGACTACCCACCGTTACCAGCTGTATAAACAATTGTCCACACCTAAAATGAAACAAGGAAATAATATCCTGAGCAAAGAAAGTCCATAGAAATCAGAAAAGTCCAGACAAATTACTTCACAGAATTATTCTTCTGTTCTTTATTTATTCCAAGCTTTGTTCGCAAGTAGTCACTTCTGGCCACCAGCATTGCAGTACATAACCTGTGGCTCCAACCAACAGCAAAACGACTCCTAGCGAACACGTGTTTCGTCTATGTGGAAATATCCACTGACTTCTTCAAGGCTAGAATTTAAACAAGGAAGCCAATATTATAACCTCTGTGGTTGCAAAGGCAAGTATCTCTATATACAGTAAGTAACAGAGAGAGCAAATATCAACAGGCAGAAGACTACAAAGTGTTATGAATACATTGTGCAGGAAAACGAAATATTAAAAGCCGTGAATCCAAAGTGTGAAAGTTGTCAACATGACTACGACCCAAGGAAAAAGTGTTCATTATTAGTAGATAAGTAGATCAAAAGGACCCATACGCACACCAGAACGGACCTTATGTAGTCCAGTGGACTTACCACGCTTATGTATATAAAACGCATAATGCAGAAATTATTATAAATGTGGGCTCAGATACTCATATTCAATCCTTATGTCTTTAAGCCAAAATCCAGTTATGATCCTGCAATGTAATGCACAAAAACAGGAAACACGAGAGATTGAACAGAACCTATATGTGGACTAAACCATACAATCGGGGTAATAGCACCTAACACAATATATTACGAGTGAAAACGTGCTCATTTTAATAAAAAAGGTCGATCTAAACTGGCTCGTACAACACCAATATGAACGTCATATAGACTAAATAACTCACTAAATGTTATGTATAATTCAGGTACAGAGTGTAGAAAGATAGTGCAAGTACTGGCTCAGGTATTTGTGTTCAATCATAACGCCTTCAAATAGCTCCCAGGCATGATCCTACAGTATAATACAACAGAAATACTCAAAAATAAGACCAGATCTATGAGAAAAGACCAGGTATAGCAATTGCACTTATTAGTCATACTTTAATGGCCGGCTGTTCTAGGAGTTGGTCTTAGTACGCAAAAAAAGGGTCGCTTTGATAGCCAGTTGCCCAAATATGAGCAAATGCAAATATAGAGTCACAATATCTCTAAATATCGGTTCACATATAGTGACCGAAGTTAATCAACAAACTATAAACAAATACACAAACCTACTATGATAGCTACCTGTCCATATGAACATTTACAAGTACATAGTCACAAAAATCCTTGTGACCCATGAGTATTGGTTCACAAATGCGTTGATTATACTTTGCAACATAACAAACTGAGATGCACATAGATTGGAATAAGTCAAGTCAACTCCTGTACTGCCTCCTCTGTTGCTTAACAACAACCCAGCAAATGTTGCTGATTATGGATCACCTGCCCCAAATACACACTAGACGGGTAATCATCCATGAATCCTTCACAATGCATTGTTGTGGCCCATACATTCCCCCTATTCTGAACGCAAGGTAGACGTTTCCTGATTCATGAATGGATTGAATCTACCGGAACTTTATCTGGCCGCGAGTGCAGTGATCAACACCCCGTTGGCTAGTAGAATAGATACTCAGAGTGATTCTGCACACTGCCACGTTGACCACTCATGCGTAGGACAGCCTCCCGCCCAGTCCGTATGATGCCTATGAGCTTGTACATGAACACAGGTGGCTATATCTCTCTTGGGCCACCTTGAGTGATTGAACTCACCCACAAGCCATGTGGCAATTTATCCAAATGTATGCTGTGTAGCTTGTTAAAACACAACAGTGACCTAGCTGAGCCAGGAGGCACGCTCAGATTCAAGCCCTAGGAGATCTTTTCTTCAAGCAGGTAACAAAGCAAACAGTAAAGTCCTTTTTATCCTTTGCTTAGCAGCAAGCAGCCACTGCAGGCCAAACCCAGACAGCAAACAGCACAGGGGCAGTATTCCTCCTCAGCTTCTCTGGCTCTTCTCCTTGGCAAAGGTTTCCTCTTGATTTCCCAGAAGTGATCTTTGAAGTCTTTTCCATCCCTGTGACTTCCAACATGAGGCAAGCTCTACTTCAAGCCCTTGGAGAAAACTCTAACAGCAGGATGATGAAAGCACAGTCCAGTCCTTTCCCTACCCAAGACAGAAACAATCACTGCATGCCAACCCCAACAGCACACAGCACAGGGGCAGTACTCCTCCTCCAGCTTTCCCGGTCCTTCTTCCTGGTAGGTTCCTTAGTTCAGCTGTGATCTAAAAGTCTGGGTTCTGGGCCCCTCTTTTTATACCCAAAAAGCCTTTGTTCTCTGAAGGCAGTGAGGGTCTGTACCCAGCCAAAACCAGTTCTGTGGGGCACTTTGCAAGTGCACAATAACCTCCATTGTCAGTGTGAGCTCTGGCTCCACACACACCACAGGGGGGCGGAGTTGTCATTGTGAAAGTCAGGCACAGCCTTAATCAGGTGAAGGTGCTACTCCTCCCACCACTCCAAATGCAGACCAGGCTTATTCTGCCCAGCCCTGACTCTTCAGACTGCTGGAGCCGCTGCCCATCTCCAGCCCTTGTCATCCAAAAGCCAGACATGCAATGCACCAACCTAGCAGAGGCACACCGTATGGTAAGGCAAGAAAATACCTTCTTTCTAAAAGTGTATTTTCTAACACAGAATGTAAAACTCGCCCTCAGTAAAAGATGTACTTTAACATCCTGAGTTCAGCCATATTAAACTTTATTTTTCTATCTTGTTCCCAGGGTCAGTTATGTTTATTAGATGTTGTAAACAAACTCCCCATTCTGTCATATGGGAACAGATAGCCTTGCAATAGTGAAAAATGAAATTGGCAGTATTTCACTATCAGGACATGCCACACAGATCAGGGCATGTCCTACCTTTCACATACAATTCACCCTGCTCACAGAGGTACCTTGGGCCTACCTTAGGGGTGACTAATATGTAAAAAAGGGAGCGTTTAGGGACTGGAAAGTGTGTGCCCTTGCCAAGTCGACATGACAGTCCTAGACTGCACACAGGCTCTGCAATGGCAGACATTAGTTAAATTTTACAAGCTGCTTCTGTGGGTGGCACAAACAGTGCTGCAAGCCCACCAGCAGCATTTCATTTACAAGCCCAGGGCACACACAGTGCACTATACTAGGGTCTGACAAGTAAATCAAATATGCTAATCATGGAATCACTAATCCATAACATCAATTTACAAAGAGAACATATGCACTTTAGCACTGATCAGCAGTAGTAAAGTGCCCAGAGTCATGAAACCAACAAAAACAGGCCAGAAACAATACTGGAGGAAGGCAAAAGATTCTGGGATGACCCTGCAAAAAGGGCCAAGTCCAACAATACATATTTTAGGGACATGGCTGCATGCTGCAAACATGTGTTTCTGTGTTACAGATGTATTTGGACCAGTGTGAGGTTGGTTCAACTTCCTTGTATTGGAGTGGATGGAGAGAGGGATATTTCTGGTAATGATGTTTTAAAAATTATCCAATGAAGGATGGATTTATAAATACTGTCTGCATGACATTTCCTCCTTTGTGCACGTGTAGTGGTGTCTTTTCGAGTCAACTGTTGACAATTGATATTGTCTTAGAGGCCCCACTCTCACCCCCCATGTGTGGCCTGTGTTGCTGACCTTCTAAATGCACATGATTCCTCTATACTGTTCTATCTTGTTTTGTTTATCATGTTGTTTGATTTAGTTCCATATGCTCCTGTTGTAGTATGCTTGATTCCTTGCTGAATGTTTGTTCTGCACATCTGACTAGATCTGCATTTTCTGATTAATAAAGATGATTTACTACACATCCTAAATTGTGTCCTGGAAATGATAATGAGCTTATAGTGAGGTTTTGGTTTTGATGTGGAGATGTATTGTGACTTGTGTGCAAGGACATTCATTGCACCATATGCCATCAAACGCATTTCCCTGTGTCTGTGTTTTATATGTGATAATTTGTTTTAGTTTGTGATGTGTGTCTTCCTTCATCCAAGGTTTTGGATGATGAACCATCGTTTGTGTACCTGCAGATCTGAGGGCTGCTCCATGTGAACTGTTATCATTTTATTTATTTTTTGTGTGAAATGTATGTTTATTGGCATTTTGTTAGGTAACCATTAGTTGCTTTACAATACCAGGAGCATCAGTGTCATATAGTACAGTACAACATAGCACATGAAATCAAGGCTAAGGACCACATTCTGTATGCCGCTTTGCCAAACTATGGAAAGGGGACACTCTATAGTGATTTGTACAGTTTCAAATAGTTCAGAGGCTTAGTGAGTCCTTCCCTCCACTATGCAGTTTCCCAGTCCCTAGCGTCGTACCCAATTAACGCTCTACCCTTCCAACCGGGAAGGTGCTCCAAAGAAAAAACAGATAATGCAAAACAATTAACCAATAACCCCCCTATGCCCTCCCCCCTCCCACTAATAAGGTGTGTGGTGATGACTCTACTGATGGGGGCTGGGTGTATGGCTAGGCAGCAGTGTAGGATGTTAGAACTGAAAGAGATGCATGCCTCTAATGGTCGGGGGCACAACGCCAGCGGTAGGCCACGCATAAGGAAGGGCAACCAAAGGACCCCACTTATATTCAAAGCTTTTATAGTCATCGCAGAATATGTCTGCCATTCTTTCTAGGCAGAGGAGTTTCCAAAGTTGTGCATGCCAGACTGAGAGGGTAGGGGCTGTCTTCCTCTTCCATGCTGCTGCTAATGTTACTTTCGCTGCACCTATATATGTCCACATGATCGCTTTGTCGGCCTTGGTCTGGTGTTCTAGAGCGGGGTCTCGAATACCTATGAGGACTCCTTCCATGGAGGTCGGTATTGGATATCCCAACATGGTTTTAAGGTGAGCTAAGATTTCTTCCCAGAAGGGACGTATAGTGGGCCAGTCCCACCAGATATGTTGAAAATCGCCCAAAAGCCCACAGCTCCCTCAAACATCTATCAGACGAGTTGGAGAAGAGTCGTTTGAGTTTGGCCGGGCAAAGGTACCAGTCCATTAGAGTTTTAAAATGTGCTTCTCTGAGTTCCAGGGAGTGATTGAATTTCGATATATCGGACCAGAGTGCCGCCCATTCCTTGTCGTGTATGTCTCGCTGCAGCAGTCCCTCCCACATAGCTATGTATCTCGGTAGAGCCGCGTGTGTGGTGGAAAATAGATAATTGTAGAGGAAAGAGATCACCCCCTTCGTTGAACCCACTGTTCTCACATACTTTTCAAACCCCATTTTCTCCCTGGTGGCATGATCCCGTATGTGGGAGGTGAGTGCCCAATGTCTAAGTTGAAGGTAGTGAAAGTGTTCCTCTGGTGGTAAGTGGAATTCCCGTCTGCAGTTATCAAAGGTTAAGATGTCATAGTTATGGAATAAATGATCGAGCATAAGACAGCCTCCGTCTCTCCAGGTGTCGAACGGACATTCGTGTACGGCTGGCAGAAAGGCCAGGTTAAAGTGGATCGGGTTGTAGGGGGAGGGGAACGTGGTCCCAGCTTCATCTCCTGAGACGGAATCCCATACCTTCAGTACAGTGCGCTTGGGAGTGCTAATGTACACATTCGCTCGTCGCTATTTCTTTGGCTTCCAGATCAGATCCCATACTGTCCTCCCCGCCACTCCCCTATCCATATGAAGCCAGTACTTCCCTGATTCCCGTTTAAACCCCTCCGACCCAATCCACAATTGCGCCGCTTTATAATATAGTCCTATATCTGGCAGTCCCACCCCTCCTTTTGTTCAGGGGCACCGCAGAATGGGGAATGATAATCGGGCCCGTCCCCCCTGCCAGATGAACTTTGTGAGCAAAGATTTGATTTTAGGCAGAAAGGTTGTTTCTAAGTCTATAGACAGGGCATGAAATATATACAATAATTTGGGCAGCAGCGTCATCTTGATAGCTTGGTTGCAACCAAGCCAGGAAATGAATAGGGGCTTCCACCGCTTACGGTCATTCTGTATTTGAAGGAGTGCATTCGGGAATTTGGCTTTGTAGAGCCCCTCTACTAGAGGTGTTAGTTGGATCCCTAGGTATTGGAGGGAGCGGCTCGACCACTGTAAAGGGGATTGGGATTGGATAACGCGCGCCTTTGCGTCTGGAAGGGTAAGATTAAGTACGTAGGATTTGTTGCGATTGACCTTGAAGCCGGCTACGACTTTGAATTTGGCCAGTTCCAGTTGCAAGGCAGGGACTGAATGTGATGGATCCGCAAGTGTCAGGAGCACATCATCCACAAAAAGTGAAATTTTGTGATCGTCCCCTCCGAAGGGTATGCCCTGTATCGCCGAATTATTGCGGATGGACTTGGTGAACGGTTCAATACTCAGCGCAAATAGCAGGGGTGATAGAGGGCACCCCTGCCTAGTGTCTAATACCCCATTGATCTGGACTTGGGAACGTTGGTGTGAGTAGTTAGCCTTAATCATGCGGATGAATTTGTCTGCGAATCCAAAAGCCGAAAGGACCCGAAAGAGGAATGCCCAATCCACCCGATCAAATGCCTTTTCGCCATCAAGCCCCACCAAGACCGCTGGTATCTCCCTATTGTTGGCTTTCTCAATTAGATGTATTGTACGTCTAAAATTGTCGTGTGTCTGACGCCCCTTAACCCCTTGGATGCTCATGACGGAGCGGTTCCGTCATGAGCATCAGTTGGGCTGTGCTCATGACGGAACCGCTCCGTCATGAGGACAGCCCCTGGGGGAAGCGCTGGCGCTCCCCCCCTGGGGCACCGATCGTGCCCCCACAGACGGGGATGGCAGCGGAAGAGTTTCCGCTGCCACCCCCGAGCCCCCCCACGCTTCCTGGTGACGTCAGCGCGCACAGCGCGCGCTGGCGTCATCAGGAAGTGCTCGGACGCCTGGAAGCCATTTGCTTCCAGGCGTCCATAGAGGAAGGTGAGTGGTGTTTGCTCCGGTGGGGTGGCGGGGGCCTTGTAGAGTGTATTGAGGCGTCGGGGGAGAGGAAAGAGTATTTCCTCTCCCCTGATGTCTCAATACAGGGCATTCCTGCTCCACGATCGCGCACAGCGTCGCGATCGTGGAGCAGGGATGCCCCACTAGACACCAGGGATGTGTTTTTTTTTATTTTGGAAGCGACCCCTTGGGTAAGGGTCGCTTCCTGGGGCCAATTATTATCTGTAGACTTTTCTGCCCCCTCTGGGGGCAGATCGGTGTTTTTTTTTCACCGTTTCTGCTCCCAGGGGGGGCAGAAAAGCCCACTAGACACCAGGGATATTAGTATTTATGTTGGAAGCGACCCCTTGGGTAAGGGTCGCTTCCTGGGGCCAATTATTATTCTGTAGACTTTTCTGCCCCCTCTGGGGGCAGATCGGTGTTTTTTTTTCGCCGTTTCTGCTCCCAGGGGGGGCAGAAAAGCCCACTAGACACCAGGGATATTAGTATTTATGTTGGAAGCGACCCCTTGGGTAAGGGTCGCTTCCTTGGGGCCAATTTATATCTGAAGACTTTTCTGCCCCCTCTGGGGGCAGATCGGTGTTTTTTTTTCGCCGTTTCTGCTCCCAGGGGGGGGCAGAAAAGCCCACTAGACACCAGGGATATTAGTATTTATGTAGGAAGCGACCCCTTGGGTAAGGGTCGCTTCCTTGGGGCCATTTATTATTTGAAGACTTTTCTGCCCCCTCTGGGGGCAGATCGGTGTTTTTTTTTCGCCGTTTCTGCTCCCAGGGGGGGGCAGAAAAGCCCACTAGACACTAGGGATATCAGTATTTATGAAGGAAGCGACCCCTTGGGCAAGGGTCGCTTCCTAGGGCCCCTAAATATTTGGAAGACTTTTCTGCCCCCACTGGGGGCAGATCGGTGTTATTTTTTTGCCATTTCTGCTCCTGGGGGGGGGGGCAGAAAAGCCCACTAGACACCAGGGATATAAATATTATTGTAGGAAGCGACCCCTTGGGCAAGGGTCGCTTCCTTGGGCCCCTAAATTTTTTGAAGACTTTTCTGCCCGGGGGATCGGTTTTATTTTTTCGCCGTTTCTGCTCCCACGGGGGGCAGAAAAGCCCACTAGACCCCAGGGAATTAGTTCAAATAAAAATAGAAGTGACCCCTCGCTTCCAGGGTGCAATTTGTTTTCTGCCCCACCTGGCACACAACCCGATTGACCATTTGGGTAGTGACATAGCATGTTAGAATGTTTATTGTTATATTTTTTGTGATTTCCAATTGTAATGTTTTTTTTTTGTTTACTTTTTTGTTCTAGGTGAAGGCTTTTCTTCTTTTCACGTTGCCGTTTTGTGGCTGGTGGTTCTGCTGTTTGTGTAGTTTGGTAAGAGACTTATTTTTGTACAATGTAAATGTGTTTGATTTCTCTGCCTGTTTTTTTTTTGCAAATGGTGTAATAATAGCAGTATGTTTGGTTTTTGAGTGTCAAAAACTTTTTGCATTGGTGCTCGATGTGTATTTTGTTGTCTTGTGAGTAATTTGTTTTTTTTTCTTCTTTCTAGTTTGATATCGTTGGTCTTTGCTGTGTCACTGCAGAGTTTATTTCTGGTGAGTGCAGCTGTCTCTTGTAATTGGATTGTATAGTTTTTGAGTACATTGATCTTTGTGATAAAGGTACACAATTCTTTACTTACTTGGTGTGCACATTGTTGGTTGTTGTTGACTTGTTTGTGCAGTCTTCCATCTTAGTAGGTATAATGGCTAGCCGCAGGATGACTGCTCAGCAGGTTGTTGGTTTGCTGTTTGAGTCTTCCTCTGATATTGGGTCAGAGACTGACTCTGCTTCTGAGGGAGAGGGGGCAGGGGAAGATTCTGGCAGTGAGTTTTCTCTCCGTATGGGGTCATCGGATGATGAAGATACTCTTAGTGCGGATGAAGTGCCTGTGTTAGAGGAGGAGACTGATGTGCCGATAGTGCGGCAAGAGGCATCTGGGCTGCAGCCTGCGGCTGCAAGGCTTCCCGTTGGTGTAGTGCGGCAAGAGACATCTGGGCTGCAGGCTGGGACTGCAAGGCTTCCCGTTGGTGTTGTGCGGCAAGAGACATCTGGGCTGCAGGCTGGGGCTGCAAGCCTTTCCGTTGGTGTAGTGCGGCAAGAGACATCTGGGCTGCAGGCTGGGGCTGCAAGTCTTCCCGTTGAAAGTGATGACCTCTGGGTTGCCCCTGGCATGGTGCAGCCGGAATTTCCTGAGTTTACTGGTGTTCCAGGGTCTAGAGTGAATACCGAGAACTTTTTGCCTGTAAATTTTTTTCAGTTGTTTATGGACGATGTGTTTTTGGCAGAGATTGTTGAGCAGACTAATTTGTATGCCGAACAGTTTTTGAGGGACAACAGTGCCAGTCTTAAGCCACACTCTAGAGCTACCCGGTGGACTCCCACAAATGTTGAAGAGATGAAGAAGTTCTTGGGTTTAACTTTTTTGATGGGCTTGCTAAGGAAGCCATCATTGGCTTCATATTGGTCTAGCAGTCCCTTGATGGCAACGTCTATTTTTCCGGCAGTCATGAGTCGTGACAGGTATTTGCTTCTGCTTCGGATGATGCACTTTGTAGATAATGGTTTAGCGTTGCCACGAGATCACCCTGATTGTGACCGTCTTTTTAAGATTAGGCCTGTCCTTGATCACTTTGTTGATCGATTTTCTGAGATTTATGCCCCTGGTAGAGAAATTGCAGTGGATGAGTCTTTGGTGTTGTTCAAGGGCCGCTTGGTTTTTAGGCAATACATTCCTAGTAAGAGGGCACGCTATGGAATAAAGCTGTATATGCTGTGTGACAGTAGGACTGGATATGTCTCCAATTTCAGGGTGTACACCGGTAAGGAATCTAGGTTTAACCTCCCTGGTTGTCCGTCCACTTTTGGAGTGACTGAGAAAATTGTTTGGGAACTTGGAAGAGGATTTTTTAACAAAGGCCACCATTTATATGTAGATAACTTCTACACTGGTGTACGGTTGTTCAGGGAATTGGCCAAAGTGGACACTTTTGCTTGTGGCACAGTCCGCTGTAACCGTAAAGGTTTTCCGAAAGAACTTGTTTGTCAAAAGCTTGTGCGGGGACAGTGCAGTGCGTTGCGTTGCCAGGAGCTTCTTGCTGTGAAGTTTACAGACAGGAGAGATGTCTACATGCTGACTTCCATCCATGATGAAAGCACTGCACCTGTGACTGTTTGGGGTCAGGTCGCTGAAGCGCGCAAACCTGTATGTGTTTTAGACTATAATAGGTACATGGGTGGTGTTGACAGAGTAGATCAGAGGTTGGAACCTTACACTGCTCTTCGTAAGGCTTACATTTGGTACAAGAAGTTGGCTATCCATCTTTTCCACTTGGCAATGTTTAATGCTTTTGTTGTGTTCCAGGATTCTTGCCCTGAGTCAACGATGACTTTTGTTAAGTTTCAGGAGTCTGTAATAGGCAGCCTTGTTGTAGTGGAACAGGCAAGTGTTCCTAGAGTTGGACTGGTGGAGGATGTTGCTAGATTGAAAGAACGCCACTTTCCAGATCACATTCCTCCCACACCCGCAAAAGATTTTCCCAGTAGGAGATGTAGAGTCTGTTGGCGAAGAGGTACGCGGAAGGAGTGTCGTATGTACTGCCCCGATTGTCCCTCTCATCCTGCACTGTGTCTCTCTGCTTGTTTTAGAGCGTACCACACGCGAAAAAATTTTTGGGAGGATTCTTGAGTGGTAAAGTGAACTGGCTGGTCTGTATTCTTTGGATAATTTGATTCTGTTTCAAGGTTGGTGTTAGTGCAATGTATTTAGTTGCTGATTTTCTGTTAGAAAATTTGTATCTATTTGCGATTTGTTTGTGTTTTTATTTTTTTCTAAAAAAATCCAAAATGTGATGGCGGTGTGTGTAGGCTTGCGCTTGGCTGTTGGTGTGTGTGGACTGGCACTTGGTTGGTGGTGTGCGTGGAATGGTGCTTGGCTGACGGTGTGCGTGGACTGGCGGTGTGCATGGACTGGCGGTGTGCGTGGACTGGTGCGTGGCTGGTGGTGTGCGTGGCTGGTGGTGTGCGTGGAATGGTGCTTGGCTGGCGGTGTGCGTGGAATGGTGCTTGGCTGGTGGTGTGCGTGGAATGGTGCTTGGCTGGCGCTGTGCGTGGACTGGTTCTTGGCTGGCAGTGTGTGTGGACTGGTGGTGTGTGCGGACTGGTGTTTGGCTGGTGGTGTCCGTGGACTGGAGCTTGGCTGGTGGTGTCCGTGGACTGGAGCTTGTCTGGTGGTGTGTGTGGACTGGAGCTTGGCTGGCGGTGTGTGTGGAATGGTGCTTGTCTGGTGGTGTCCGTGGACTGGAGCTTGGCTGGCGGTGTAGGTGGATTGGCGATTGGCTGCCGGTGTGCCTGGACTGGCGATTGGATGGTGGTGTGCCTGGACTGGCGCTTGGCTAGCGGTGTGCGTGGACTGGCGTTTGGCTAGCGGTGTGTGTCGACCGGTGCTTGGCTGGCTGTGTGTGAGTAGTGACTTTCTGCTGGTCACTACACACACTGCTAGCTGAGTGCCACTCCACGCAATCCTTCTGCCTGTGTAGTTGCTGTGTCTGGATTGTGGGCGTGTGAAAGTGATGGGCCCTTGAATGGCGCTGTGTGCCGGTGTGAGTTTTGTTATGTGATGGGCCCGCGGCTGGCGGTGTGAATGGTTTTGTATGTCTCACACGTATGAAAGGTGTATGAATGGCCTGTAAAGAGGTTGGTGCCTTGTCGTGGCTTTACAGCTCACGAGCTGTGAGTCAATGGTTCAGTTTCTTGCCCTTTCAATTATTACCAGTGCATTTCATTTTTTGTGAAATCACTTGGTAATACAATTTTATCTACTGAACCATCACTCACCCTCGTGCCAAATCCAACCAGTATGTGCGTGTGCTTGCGGGTTAGATGACTGTGCAGTAATATTTGTTTTTTTGAAGCAGGGTGTACCTTGTCCCTTTTTGGTGATTTTTGTACTGTGTTGCTTTTGTACCTGGTGGTGCGAATGGTCTTGTTTGTATCACGTATGAAAGGTGTGTGAATGGCCTGTAAAGCGGTTGGTGCCTTGACGTGGCTTTACAGCTCACGAGCTGCAAGTCATTGGTTTGGATTTTTGTGAATTTAATTATTGACAGTGCATTTCATATTTGTGAAATCTCTTGTTAATAAAATTTAATACACTGAACCATGACTTGCCCTCGTGCCAAATCCAACCAGTATGTGTGTGTGTTTGAGGAATAGATGGTTGTGCAGGAATCTTTTTTTTTTGTTTCTCTGCCAAGGTACACTTTCCATGTAAGAATAACCCACCAACTGTAGATATTGTCGAAAACCTTTGGGAGTTCATGGTGATGTCTCTCTAGTGATTTGAAAAATATTTTTTATCCCCATTGTCCTGTAAACCTCAAATTGTCTGCCACATTTTCTTTGCAGTATTATTCCTAAATTCTCACGCTGTAGTAACAATAGGTAATCTGGTTATGCAAGGGGGGTTACTTTTGTTTTTTGCCCAGGGCTCGGCGGCCATCTAGGGAAACCTACCAAACCCAGGCATTTTTGAAAACTAGACACCCGGCGGCTTCCAGGGAGGTATGGCTTGCGTGGATCCCCCAACGTTTCCTTACCCAGAATCCCCTGCAAACCTCAATTTTTGCCCAAAAAATCACTTTTTTCACACATTTTGGGGTGGGAAAGTAGTGGCATCACCGGGCTCACACAAATTTACCACCACCCAGCGTTCCCCCAGGTCTCCCGGTAAAAATGGTGCCTCACTTGTGTGGGAGGCCCAAGTACCCGCGGCAGGCAAGGGCCCCAAACGTAGTGAGGCCACCTCAAGATGGCCTATCGCCAAACCACCTGGTTTTGCAAGGGGGGTCACTTTGGTTTTTGGCCCGGTGCGCGGCGGCCATCTAGGGAAACCTACCAAACCCAGGCATTTTTGAAAACTAGACACCCGGCGGCTTCCAGGGAGGTATGGCTTGCGTGGATCCCCCAACGTTTCCTTACCCAGAATCCCCTGCAAACCTAAATTTTTGCTCAAAAAATCACTTTTTTCACACATTTTGGGGTGGGAAAGTAGTGGCATCACCGGGCTCACACAAATTTACCACCACCCAGCGTTCCCCCAGGTCTCCCGGTAAAAATGGTGCCTCACTTGTGTGGGAGGCCCAAGTACCCGCGGCAGGCAAGGGCCCCAAACGTAGTGAGGCCACCTCAAGATGGCCTATCGCCAAACCACCTGGTTTTGCAAGGGGGGTCACTTTGGTTTTTGGCCCGGTGCGCGGCGGCCATCTAGGGAAACCTACCAAACCCAGGCATTTTTGAAAACTAGACACCCGGCGGCTTCCAGGGAGGTATGGCTTGCGTGGATCCCCCAACGTTTCCTTACCCAGAATCCCCTGCAAACCTCAATTTTTGCTCAAAAAATCACTTTTTTCACACATTTTGGGGTGGGAAAGTAGTGGCATCACTGGGCTCACACAAATTTACCACCACCCAGCGTTCCCCCAGGTCTCCCGGTAAAAATGGTGCCTCACTTGTGTGGGAGGCCCAAGTACCCGCGGCAGGCAAGGGCCCCAAACGTAGTGAGGCCACCTCAAGATGGCCTATCGCCAAACCACCTGGTTTTGCAAGGGGGGTCACTTTGGTTTTTGGCCCGGTGCGCGGCGGCCATCTAGGGAAACCTACCAAACCCAGGCATTTTTGAAAACTAGACACCCGGCGGCTTCCAGGGAGGTATGGCTTGCGTGGATCCCCCAACGTTTCCTTACCCAGAATCCCCTGCAAACCTCAATTTTTGCTCAAAAAATCACTTTTTTCACACATTTTGGGGTGGGAAAGTAGTGGCATCACCGGGCTCACACAAATTTACCACCACCCAGCGTTCCCCCAGGTCTCCCGGTAAAAATGGTGCCTCACTTGTGTGGGAGGCCCAAGTACCCGCGGCAGGCAAGGGCCCCAAAGGTAGTGAGGCCACCTCAAGATGGCCTATCGCCAAACCACCTGGTTTTGCAAGGGGGGTCACTTTGGTTTTTGGCCCGGTGCGCGGCGGCCATCTAGGGAAACCTACCAAACCCAGGCATTTTTGAAAACTAGACACCCGGCGGCTTCCAGGGAGGTATGGCTTGCGTGGATCCCCCAACGTTTCCTTACCCAGAATCCCCTGCAAACCTCAATTTTTGCTCAAAAAATCACTTTTTTCACACATTTTGGGGTGGGAAAGTAGTGGCATCACCGGGCTCACACAAATTTACCACCACCCAGCGTTCCCCCAGGTCTCCCGGTAAAAATGGTGCCTCACTTGTGTGGGAGGCCCAAGTACCCGCGGCAGGCAAGGGCCCCAAACGTAGTGAGGCCACCTCAAGATGGCCTATCGCCAAACCACCTGGTTTTGCAAGGGGGGTCACTTTGGTTTTTGGCCCGGTGCGCGGCGGCCATCTAGGGAAACCTACCAAACCCAGGCATTTTTGAAAACTAGACACCCGGCGGCTTCCAGGGAGGTATGGCTTGCGTGGATCCCCCAACGTTTCCTTACCCAGAATCCCCTGCAAACCTCAATTTTTGCTCAAAAAATCACTTTTTTCACACATTTTGGGGTGGGAAAGTAGTGGCATCACCGGGCTCACACAAATTTACCACCACCCAGCGTTCCCCCAGGTCTCCCGGTAAAAATGGTGCCTCACTTGTGTGGGAGGCCCAAGTACCCGCGGCAGGCAAGGGCCCCAAACGTAGTGAGGCCACCTCAAGATGGCCTATCGCCAAACCACCTGGTTTTGCAAGGGGGGTCACTTTGGTTTTTGGCCCGGTGCGCGGCGGCCATCTAGGGAAACCTACCAAACCCAGGCATTTTTGAAAACTAGACACCCGGCGGCTTCCAGGGAGGTATGGCTTGCGTGGATCCCCCAACGTTTCCTTACCCAGAATCCCCTGCAAACCTCAATTTTTGCTCAAAAAATCACTTTTTTCACACATTTTGGGGTGGGAAAGTAGTGGCATCACCGGGCTCACACAAATTTACCACCACCCAGCGTTCCCCCAGGTCTCCCGGTAAAAATGGTGCCTCACTTGTGTGGGAGGCCCAAGTACCCGCGGCAGGCAAGGGCCCCAAACGTAGTGAGGCCACCTCAAGATGGCCTATCGCCAAACCACCTGGTTTTGCAAGGGGGGTCACTTTGGTTTTTGGCCCGGTGCGCGGCGGCCATCTAGGGAAACCTACCAAACCCAGGCATTTTTGAAAACTAGACACCCGGCGGCTTCCAGGGAGGTATGGCTTGCGTGGATCCCCCAACGTTTCCTTACCCAGAATCCCCTGCAAACCTCAATTTTTGCTCAAAAAATCACTTTTTTCACACATTTTGGGGTGGGAAAGTAGTGGCATCACCGGGCTCACACAAATTTACCACCACCCAGCGTTCCCCCAGGTCTCCCGGTAAAAATGGTGCCTCACTTGTGTGGGAGGCCCAAGTACCCGCGGCAGGCAAGGGCCCCAAACGTAGTGAGGCGACCTTTGGGATAGGCAATGTTGATGTTGCCTCACTACGTTTGGGGCCCTTGCCTGCCGCGGGTACTTGGGCCTCCCACACAAGTGAGGCACCATTTTTACCGGGAGACCTGGGGGAACGCTGGGTGGTGGTAAATTTGTGTGAGCCCGGTGATGCCACTACTTTCCCACCCCCAAATGTGTTAAAAATGTGATTTTTTGAGCAAAAATTGAGGTTTGCAGGGGATTCTGGGTAAGGAAACGTTGGGGGATCCACGCAAGCCATACCTCCCTGGAAGCCGCCGGGTGTCTAGTTTTCAAAAATGCCTGGGTTTGGTAGGTTTCCCTAGATGGCCGCCGCGCACCGGGCCAAAAACCAAAGTGACCCCCCTTGCAAAACCAGGTGGTTTGGCGATAGGCCATCTTGAGGTGGCCTCACTACGTTTGGGGCCCTTGCCTGCCGCGGGTACTTGGGCCTCCCACACAAGTGAGGCACCATTTTTACCGGGAGACCTGGGGGAACGCTGGGTGGTGGTAAATTTGTGTGAGCCCGGTGATGCCACTACTTTCCCACCCCAAAATGTGTGAAAAAAGTGATTTTTTGAGCAAAAATTGAGGTTTGCAGGGGATTCTGGGTAAGGAAACGTTGGGGGATCCACGCAAGCCATACCTCCCTGGAAGCCGCCGGGTGTCTAGTTTTCAAAAATGCCTGGGTTTGGTAGGTTTCCCTAGATGGCCGCCGCGCACCGGGCCAAAAACCAAAGTGACCCCCCTTGCAAAACCAGGTGGTTTGGCGATAGGCCATCTTGAGGTGGCCTCACTACGTTTGGGGCCCTTGCCTGCCGCGGGTACTTGGGCCTCCCACACAAGTGAGGCACCATTTTTACCGGGAGACCTGGGGGAACGCTGGGTGGTGGTAAATTTGTGTGAGCCCGGTGATGCCACTACTTTCCCACCCCAAAATGTGTGAAAAAAGTGATTTTTTGAGCAAAAATTGAGGTTTGCAGGGGATTCTGGGTAAGGAAACGTTGGGGGATCCACGCAAGCCATACCTCCCTGGAAGCCGCCGGGTGTCTAGTTTTCAAAAATGCCTGGGTTTGGTAGGTTTCCCTAGATGGCCGCCGCGCACCGGGCCAAAAACCAAAGTGACCCCCCTTGCAAAACCAGGTGGTTTGGCGATAGGCCATCTTGAGGTGGCCTCACTACGTTTGGGGCCCTTGCCTGCCGCGGGTACTTGGGCCTCCCACACAAGTGAGGCACCATTTTTACCGGGAGACCTGGGGGAACGCTGGGTGGTGGTAAATTTGTGTGAGCCCGGTGATGCCACTACTTTCCCACCCCAAAATGTGTGAAAAAAGTGATTTTTTGAGCAAAAATTGAGGTTTGCAGGGGATTCTGGGTAAGGAAACGTTGGGGGATCCACGCAAGCCATACCTCCCTGGAAGCCGCCGGGTGTCTAGTTTTCAAAAATGCCTGGGTTTGGTAGGTTTCCCTAGATGGCCGCCGCGCACCGGGCCAAAAACCAAAGTGACCCCCCTTGCAAAACCAGGTGGTTTGGCGATAGGCCATCTTGAGGTGGCCTCACTACGTTTGGGGCCCTTGCCTGCCGCGGGTACTTGGGCCTCCCACACAAGTGAGGCACCATTTTTACCGGGAGACCTGGGGGAACGCTGGGTGGTGGTAAATTTGTGTGAGCCCGGTGATGCCACTACTTTCCCACCCCAAAATGTGTGAAAAAAGTGATTTTTTGAGCAAAAATTGAGGTTTGCAGGGGATTCTGGGTAAGGAAACGTTGGGGGATCCACGCAAGCCATACCTCCCTGGAAGCCGCCGGGTGTCTAGTTTTCAAAAATGCCTGGGTTTGGTAGGTTTCCCTAGATGGCCGCCGCGCACCGGGCCAAAAACCAAAGTGACCCCCCTTGCAAAACCAGGTGGTTTGGCGATAGGCCATCTTGAGGTGGCCTCACTACGTTTGGGGCCCTTGCCTGCCGCGGGTACTTGGGCCTCCCACACAAGTGAGGCACCATTTTTACCGGGAGACCTGGGGGAACGCTGGGTGGTGGTAAATTTGTGTGAGCCCGGTGATGCCACTACTTTCCCACCCCAAAATGTGTGAAAAAAGTGATTTTTTGAGCAAAAATTGAGGTTTGCAGGGGATTCTGGGTAAGGAAACGTTGGGGGATCCACGCAAGCCATACCTCCCTGGAAGCCGCCGGGTGTCTAGTTTTCAAAAATGCCTGGGTTTGGTAGGTTTCCCTAGATGGCCGCCGCGCACCGGGCCAAAAACCAAAGTGACCCCCCTTGCAAAACCAGGTGGTTTGGCGATAGGCCATCTTGAGGTCGCCTCACTACCTTTGGGGCCCTTGCCTGCCGCGGGTACTTGGGCCTCCCACACAAGTGAGGCACCATTTTTACCGGGAGACCTGGGGGAACGCTGGGTGGTGGTAAATTTGTGTGAGCCCGGTGATGCCACTACTTTCCCACCCCAAAATGTGTGAAAAAAGTGATTTTTTGAGCAAAAATTGAGGTTTGCAGGGGATTCTGGGTAAGGAAACGTTGGGGGATCCACGCAAGCCATACCTCCCTGGAAGCCGCCGGGTGTCTAGTTTTCAAAAATGCCTGGGTTTGGTAGGTTTCCCTAGATGGCCGCCGCGCACCGGGCCAAAAACCAAAGTGACCCCCCTTGCAAAACCAGGTGGTTTGGCGATAGGCCATCTTGAGGTGGCCTCACTACCTTTGGGGCCCTTGCCTGCCGCGGGTACTTGGGCCTCCCACACAAGTGAGGCACCATTTTTACCGGGAGACCTGGGGGAACGCTGGGTGGTGGTAAATTTGTGTGAGCCCGGTGATGCCACTACTTTCCCACCCCAAAATGTGTTAAAAAAGTGATTTTTTGAGCAAAAATTGAGGTTTGCAGGGGATTCTGGGTAAGGAAACGTTGGGGGATCCACGCAAGCCATACCTCCCTGGAAACCGCCGGGTGTCTAGTTTTCAGAAATGTATAGGTTTGGTAGGTTTCCCTAGGTGCCGGCAGGGCTAGGGTACAAAATCTACAGCTAGTCACTTTGCCAAAAAAAGGGTCATTTTTCACTCCAAAACCACGTTGCGTTTTGCGCCGTTTCCTGTCGCGGGCACTAGGCCGACCCGCACAAGTGAGGTACCATTTTTCTCGTAGGACTTTGGGGAACGCGGGGTGGGTGGAAATTTGTGGATCCACGCAGATTCCAGAACTTTCCATCACAGAAATGTGGGGAAAATGTGTTTTTTTTGTCAATTTTTTACGTTTGCAAGGGATTCTGGGTAACAGACCATGGTGGGAGGCAGTCAAGTCACCCCATCCTGGATTCCCCTGGGTGTCTAGTTTTCAGAAATGTATAGGTTTGCTAGGTTTCCCTAGGTGCCGGCAGGGCTAGGGTACAAAATCTACAGCTAGTCACTTTGCCAAAAAAAAGGGTCATTTTTCACTCCAAAACCACGTTGCGTTTTGCGCCGTTTCCTGTCGCGGGCACTAGGCCGACCCGCACAAGTGAGGTACCATTTTTCTCGTAGGACTTTGGGGAACGCGGGGTGGGTGGAAATTTGTGGATCCACGCAGATTCCAGAACTTTCCATCACAGAAATGTGGGGAAAATGTGTTTTTTTTGTCAATTTTTTACGTTTGCAAGGGATTCTGGGTAACAGACCATGGTGGGAGGCAGTCAAGTCACCCCATCCTGGATTCCCCTGGGTGTCTAGTTTTCAGAAATGTATAGGTTTGCTAGGTTTCCCTAGGTGCCGGCAGGGCTAGGGTACAAAATCTACAGCTAGTCACTTTGCCAAAAAAAGGGTCATTTTTCACTCCAAAACCACGTTGCGTTTTGCGCCGTTTCCTGTCGCGGGCACTAGGCCGACCCGCACAAGTGAGGTACCATTTTTCTCGTAGGACTTTGGGGAACGCGGGGTGGGTGGAAATTTGTGGATCCACGCAGATTCCAGAACTTTCCATCACAGAAATGTGGGGAAAATGTGTTTTTTTTGTCAATTTTTTACGTTTGCAAGGGATTCTGGGTAACAGACCATGGTGGGAGGCAGTCAAGTCACCCCATCCTGGATTCCCCTGGGTGTCTAGTTTTCAGAAATGTATAGGTTTGCTAGGTTTCCCTAGGTGCCGGCAGGGCTAGGGTACAAAATCTACAGCTAGTCACTTTGCCAAAAAAAGGGTCATTTTTCACTCCAAAACCACGTTGCGTTTTGCGCCGTTTCCTGTCGCGGGCACTAGGCCGACCCGCACAAGTGAGGTACCATTTTTCTCGTAGGACTTTGGGGAACGCGGGGTGGGTGGAAATTTGTGGATCCACGCAGATTCCAGAACTTTCCATCACAGAAATGTGGGGAAAATGTGTTTTTTTTGTCAATTTTTTACGTTTGCAAGGGATTCTGGGTAACAGACCATGGTGGGAGGCAGTCAAGTCACCCCATCCTGGATTCCCCTGGGTGTCTAGTTTTCAGAAATGTATAGGTTTGCTAGGTTTCCCTAGGTGCCGGCAGGGCTAGGGTACAAAATCTACAGCTAGTCACTTTGCCAAAAAAAGGGTCATTTTTCACTCCAAAACCACGTTGCGTTTTGCGCCGTTTCCTGTCGCGGGCACTAGGCCGACCCACACAAGTGAGGTACCATTTTTCTCGTAGGACTTTGGGGAACGCGGGGTGGGTGGAAATTTGTGGATCCACGCAGATTCCAGAACTTTCCATCACAGAAATGTGGGGAAAATGTGTTTTTTTTGTCAATTTTTTACGTTTGCAAGGGATTCTGGGTAACAGACCATGGTGGGAGGCAGTCAAGTCACCCCATCCTGGATTCCCCTGGGTGTCTAGTTTTCAGAAATGTATAGGTTTGCTAGGTTTCCCTAGGTGCCGGCAGGGCTAGGGTACAAAATCTACAGCTAGTCACTTTGCCAAAAAAAAGGTCATTTTTCACTCCAAAACCATGTTGCGTTTTGCGCCGTTTCCTGTCGCGGGCACTAGGCCGACCCGCACAAGTGAGGTACCATTTTTCTCGTAGGACTTTGGGGAACGCGGGGTGGGTGGAAATTTGTGGATCCACGCAGATTCCAGAACTTTCCATCACAGAAATGTGGGGAAAATGTGTTTTTTTTGTCAATTTTTTATGTTTGCAAGGGATTCTGGGTAACAGACCATGGTGGGAGGCAGTCAAGTCACCCCATCCTGGATTCCCCTGGGTGTCTAGTTTTCAGAAATGTATAGGTTTGCTAGGTTTCCCTAGGTGCCGGCAGGGCTAGGGTACAAAATCTACAGCTAGTCACTTTGCCAAAAAAAGGGTCATTTTTCACTCCAAAACCATGTTGCGTTTTGCGCCGTTTCCTGTCGCGGGCACTAGGCCGACCCGCACAAGTGAGGTACCATTTTTCTCGTAGGACTTTGGGGAACGCGGGGTGGGTGGAAATTTGTGGATCCACGCAGATTCCAGAACTTTCCATCACAGAAATGTGGGGAAAATGTGTTTTTTTTGTCAATTTTTTACGTTTGCAAGGGATTCTGGGTAACAGACCATGGTGGGAGGCAGTCAAGTCACCCCATCCTGGATTCCCCTGGGTGTCTAGTTTTCAGAAATGTATAGGTTTGCTAGGTTTCCCTAGGTGCCGGCAGGGCTAGGGTACAAAATCTACAGCTAGTCACTTTGCCAAAAAAAGGGTCATTTTTCACTCCAAAACCACGTTGCGTTTTGCGCCGTTTCCTGTCGCGGGCACTAGGCCGACCCGCACAAGTGAGGTACCATTTTTCTCGTAGGACTTTGGGGAACGCGGGGTGGGTGGAAATTTGTGGATCCACGCAGATTCCAGAACTTTCCATCACAGAAATGTGGGGAAAATGTGTTTTTTTTGTCAATTTTTTACGTTTGCAAGGGATTCTGGGTAACAGACCATGGTGGGAGGCAGTCAAGTCACCCCATCCTGGATTCCCCTGGGTGTCTAGTTTTCAGAAATGTATAGGTTTGCTAGGTTTCCCTAGGTGCCGGCAGGGCTAGGGTACAAAATCTACAGCTAGTCACTTTGCCAAAAAAAGGGTCATTTTTCACTCCAAAACCATGTTGCGTTTTGCGCCGTTTCCTGTCGCGGGCACTAGGCCGACCCGCACAAGTGAGGTACCATTTTTCTCGTAGGACTTTGGGGAACGCGGGGTGGGTGGAAATTTGTGGATCCACACAGATTCCAGAACTTTCCATCACAGAAATGTGGGGAAAATGTGTTTTTTTTGTCAATTTTTTACGTTTGCAAGGGATTCTGGGTAACAGACCATGGTGGGAGGCAGTCAAGTCACCCCATCCTGGATTCCCCTGGGTGTCTAGTTTTCAGAAATGTATAGGTTTGCTAGGTTTCCCTAGGTGCCGGCAGGGCTAGGGTACAAAATCTACAGCTAGTCACTTTGCCAAAAAAAGGGTCATTTTTCACTCCAAAACCATGTTGCGTTTTGCGCCGTTTCCTGTCGCGGGCACTAGGCCGACCCGCACAAGTGAGGTACCATTTTTCTCGTAGGACTTTGGGGAACGCGGGGTGGGTGGAAATTTGTGGATCCACGCAGATTCCAGAACTTTCCATCACAGAAATGTGGGGAAAATGTGTTTTTTTTGTCAATTTTTTACGTTTGCAAGGGATTCTGGGTAACAGACCATGGTGGGAGGCAGTCAAGTCACCCCATCCTGGATTCCCCTGGGTGTCTAGTTTTCAGAAATGTATAGGTTTGCTAGGTTTCCCTAGGTGCCGGCAGGGCTAGGGTACAAAATCTACAGCTAGTCACTTTGCCAAAAAAAGGGTCATTTTTCACTCCAAAACCACGTTGCGTTTTGCGCCGTTTCCTGTCGCGGGCACTAGGCCGACCCGCACAAGTGAGGTACCATTTTTCTCGTAGGACTTTGGGGAACGCGGGGTGGGTGGAAATTTGTGGATCCACGCAGATTCCAGAACTTTGCATCACAGAAATGTGGGGAAAATGTGTTTTTTTTTTCAATTGTTTACGTTTGCAAGGGATTCTGGGTAACAGACCATGGTGGGAGGCAGTCAAGTCACCCCATCCTGGATTCCCCTGGGTGTCTAGTTTTCAGAAATGTATAGGTTTGCTAGGTTTCCCTAGGTGCCGGCAGGGCTAGGGTACAAAATCTACAGCTAGTCACTTTGCCAAAAAAAGGGTCATTTTTCACTCCAAAACCACGTTGCGTTTTGCGCCGTTTCCTGTCGCGGGCACTAGGCCGACCCGCACAAGTGAGGTACCATTTTTCTCGTAGGACTTTGGGGAACGCGGGGTGGGGGGAAATTTGTGGATCCACGCAGATTCCAGAACTTTGCATCACAGAAATGTGGGGAAAATGTGGTTTTTTTTTCAATTTTTTACGTTTGCAAGGGATTCTGGGTAACAGACCATGGTGGGAGGCAGTCAAGTCACCCCATCCTGGATTCCCCTGGGTGTCTAGTTTTCAGAAATGTATAGGTTTGCTAGGTTTCCCTAGGTGCCGGCAGGGCTAGGGTACAAAATCTACAGCTAGTCACTTTGCCAAAAAAAGGGTCATTTTTCACTCCAAAACCACGTTGCGTTTTGCGCCGTTTCCTGTCGCGGGCACTAGGCCGACCCGCACAAGTGAGGTACCATTTTTCTCGTAGGACTTTGGGGAACGCGGGGTGGGTGGAAATTTGTGGATCCACGCAGATTCCAGAACTTTGCATCACAGAAATGTGGGGAAAATGTGGTTTTTTTTTCAATTTTTTACGTTTGCAAGGGATTCTGGGTAACAGACCATGGTGGGAGGCAGTCAAGTCACCCCATCCTGGATTCCCCTGGGTGTCTAGTTTTCAAAAATGTATAGGTTTGCTAGGTTTCCCTAGGTGCCGGCAGGGCTAGGGTTCAAAAACTACAGCTAGACTCTTTGCAAAAAAAGTGTAAATTTTCAGTGTGAAAATGTGGTGTGTTCACCTTAGGTTTTGAGCCACTTCCTGTCGTGGGCACTATGCCTACCCACACAAGTGAGGTACCATTTTTCTCGGGAGACTTAGGGTAGTTCAAATTTGTAAAGCTACTGTTATTACCTGTTGATTTTTGATGCATTTCTCCCTTCCAAATGAAAGACATTGTGTAAAAAAAAAGTCATTTTGAAAAATGACCAATAATTGTCATGCAAATATGAGTATTCCCAATTTCGAAAATGTGCAAATATGCACTGTTTCTGAACTCTGTAATTTGTTCCCATTTCAGAAATACATAGGTGACTTTCATACCGATTTTTCCAAGTATACATTTTCCCACAATAATTGCTATATACCCGGACCAAAAAAAAAAAACATTACAAAATGCTGCTCATTTTTCTACTCTGGGTTCGTTGGGCTCTTGATGAACCTACAAGTCCTATATGTCCACACAACCAGGAAGGTCTACCGGATGTAACGGTACATTGCTTTCAAAGAGATGTCATAATTCGAAGAAGTTACAGGTAAAAACGTTGACTCAAGAGGCTGCTTTTTTCAACAAATTTTTAATTTCTCATATATTTGCCTGTAAATTTCTATAAAGAAACCTTGATGGATCTACGCAAATGACCCCTTGCTGAATTCAGAATTTTGTCTACTTTTCAAAAATGTATAGCTTTCCAGGATCCATTATTGTTTTGTTACCCTTTTCTACCGTTAACTGGAAGGAGGTTGAAAGCACAAAAAATAGCAAAAATAGGGTATGTCCCAGAAAAATGCCAAAACTGTGTAAAAAATGTTGGTTTTCTAACAAAAGTCTGTCATTCCCTAAAAGCTGGAGAAATTGTGATTTCAGCCCCACAAACCCTTTTTTGATACCATTTGCAGAGAAAAACCCAGAAGCTTTCATTTGCAGCCCATTTTTCACATTTTTCACAAAAAAAAAAAAAAATTGCTGTATTTTGACTAATTTCTGGGAACCCTCTAGGAGAATCCACAAACCCTGGGTACCTTTAGAATCCCCAAGATGTTGGAAGAAAAGGACGCAAATTTGGCGTGGATACCTAATGTGGTCAAAAAGTTACAGGGGCCTAAGCGCGCACTACCTCAAATAGCCCAAAAAGGGCTTAGCACAGGAGGGGAAAAGGCCTAGCAGCGAAGGGGTTAATAAAGCTAGACTGATCAGGGTGGATCAGATCTGGCATCAAGTCCTGTATCCGATACGCAAGGATAGTGGAGTACATCTTCGCATCTAGAGAGCTATTGGGCGGTAAGAGGCACAGAGCTGTACATTTTCCCGGGCTTTGGGATGACCGTGACTACTGCTTCGGCCAATGAAGGGATCACTTCACCTGTCTCCGCTATCTGGTTAAAAAGGCTCGTGTGGTGAGGGATAAGTTCGGGGGCAAAGATTTTATAAAAGTGGGCTGTGAGGCCGTCTGGGCCTGGGGCCATATGTAGTTTAAGAGCTGTGATGGTCGCTCTCACCTCTTCCACAGTGATAGGGGTCGTAAGTGTATCATTCGTGGCTTGTGAGATTCGGGGGAACCGCAGAGCCCGAAGGTAGCTGTCCTGCAGTTCCGGTACTCTGGGTTCCTTGGTGTAGAGTGTCTTGTAAAAAGTCCCAAAGAGGCCTGCCTTGTCCCTAGCTGGGTGAACTAGGCCGTTATTCCCCTCCCATATGCCTCCAATATACTCCCTCTCTTGTTTCACTCTTAGTTGCCTCGCTAAGTGTTTGCCGATCTTGTTCCCTTGAGTGTAAGAGATGTTGCATATTTTTAAGAGCGTGTATTATGCCCTGTTGTTTTAGTGTGCCTTTAACTTTCCGTTGAGTGCTGTGAGGGAGCGCAGAGTCACCCTAGTGGGATTGGTCTTGTGTGCTTGCTCCGCCTGCTCTAACTCCCTCTCTAGACCTTCCCTTTCCCGTGCCCGTTGTTTACTCAGGGTGGAGTTAAGTTCTATACACTTCCCTCGAATAACCGCCTTAAAGGCATCCCAAGTGTTACCCGGGGAGGTGTCTTCCGGCCTGTTCACCTTAAAGTATTCTGTGATTGCTTCTCGTAATTCCGTATGCAATACGCTGTTTCGTGTGAGGGAGAACGGAAAGTACCATTTGGGGGACGTGGTTGGGGCAGATCCCCACTGTAAGCAGATCGATAGCGGACAATGATCCGAGATGGCATGGGGGAAGATCTTGGCCTCAGTGAGCTTGCCCATCAAACGCTGGTTGATGAAAATGTAGTCTAAGCGTGAATAGGTGTGGTAAACTGGCAAATAAAATGTGTAGTCTCTAGTTTGGGGATACAGGGTGCGCCAAGCGTCTCGCAGACCAAAATCGTGCATTCTTTGCTTAATTTCTCAGGGAATGAGCCAGTTTCGGATCTGTATGAATGAGTGCTGTCTATATCGGGTTGCCAGGTAAGATTGAAATCCTCCATTAATATCGTTGGCCCTTCCACAAAGTGCTTCATTTTATCAAGCAGGGTATTGAGAAAGGCCGTTTGGCCCGTATTCGGCGCATATGCTGCTATAAGGTTGCAAAGTGTGCCCCTCAGTGTGCCTTTAAACAGGACCATCCTACCCTCCCTGTCCGACTGGATGTCTCGCGGTTGGAATTTCATCGAAGCGTAAAATAAAACTGCCACTCCCCGGTGCTTGGTATGTGCTGACGGTCTATAGATAAAGGGGTACATTTTGTGCTTAAGCCTCAATTCGGCAGCACTTTATCTATTTTTTGTGTTGTGTTTCCAAGTGGTACAATTTGCTACCCTACCCTGACTGTACAGGTAGGTATCCTATCCCATGCCCTGCTGGCTGGCCTATGTAAACAGTGGTGTGTGAATGGCACTGGTCCACCAGGTGCATGGCAACCTGGCCTGGCAAAGCATAGTGTGCCCCAAGATAGTTGTGTCCCTATGTATTTGAGTGCTCTGACCTGTGTGTATGGTAGTGATTGTATGTAAAGGATTCATCTGTCTCAGTTCTGCTCTGGATCTTTGCTGGGTTCTTCCCATGTTGTTATTCCTGTCACATCCAACATCCCATTCTGGTTGTGTTTCCCTATGATGACCTGTTCTGACACTGCTGTACTCATCATGACACAGGATGTGGGACTGTGTGATTCGTCTGATGGGGACTGGAGGTCCAGGTTGGACTGTAGTAGTGAATTTGATGTTTGTAGACATGCATTGATCTGTCAACAATTTGTGCATCTGGTAAAGTGAGGTATGAGATAGTAAATAGGCTAGGATAGGTTATCCATCTGATTGGGTGCATGTATTGTCTTGCTACTTGGTAGATCACCTATTGATATTGACTTGACTTTCCTGTGTGATTTATAAATGTTGTATTTTCTTTGGCAGCTATCCAGAGTAAACCACGTACTTCTAGGGTGTTTGGGAAATGGCAAGGTAATATGGATAAATGATGTTACTTCCTGCAATGTAACTTCCTGTGACATGAGATGTAGTGGTCTCTGTATGCGTTTCAGATATTAGGATTTTGCCTGTGTAACTGATGCATGTAGATGCTGGCATGGTGCCAGCGAAGATGTCTCTGGGGACATACTTTTGTGAGTACATTGGAGTTCTGTTGCCCTGCGATGTTTCATTGTGTGTTGTGGTGGACTCATGCATTCACTTTGTGATACATACATATATGTGGCTATGGGCATTCCTGTTCCAATGTCAAATGTGTGTTTCTCCTAGTATTTAGTGGTCTGACTGTACCAACCTGATGATGACATTCCCTCATTTGGCAGACACAACATGCTATGGAACCAGGGTCGGATTGGGATCACATTGATGCTCGGGCACTCTAATAGCAATTGGCACACATTCCGTCATTATCCCTTTTATTGTAACCTCTGTGCATTTACTTGGCATGATGGGAGGTTTCAATAAGCACACTGCTGCTGAACAAGGGAGTGAGGGGTAGGTTAGAATGGCCAAATTAAACTTGCCTCCCTGTGAGGCCCCTACATACAACTCAACCTCTTTGCACCTGCCATGACCTAAAAGTGATGGGCGCGTGGGGGAGATTACACTGCTTCTGGCAAGGCACGCAAGGCAGGGCACGAAGGTGAGTATGCCCCAAATGCTGGCCTGAAGTCTCAATTTAGAGCACAGCAGGGAAGCGGACAACATACTGGCACCACATTGCAGTGGCCTGGTGGGGACTGGTAAAGTAAGTCAGTCTCTTGGGGTGGTTTACAGAGGCCCCATAAAAACGGCCCACAGGTGATCCTGGTGCACCGGCCCATTGACCAATGCCCAATTGCCCACATTCCCAATCCAAGACTATACAGAACACTTTCTGATAGAACTCAACATCCATAGGGCTCAATGGGCTTCAGCCCAGCTTTCGTGTGGGTCAGCCCAGGCGGAGACAGTCCCCCCCCCACACATAGACAGTTCTTGCACTGCTGTGGGTGGCTGGTCTCTCGTCTTTGCGCAGCAACACCCGAGTATTTCACAGGTTTTTAAGGGACCATTTACTAGATGATGAGGCTTTGCTAGTTTTTCAACAGTCCCTAGAGCATCAGCATCTCCACTCTGCCCATTCCTTAAAAGTTGCCAATTACTTTTGCTGCCACAGTGTGAGAATGCATTTCCTGCAAAGTGACCTTAGGCTTTGTTTTTGTGCAGTTTTCTGCAGCTTGTAGTCCACCCGGAGGTATTCAGGCACTTTGCATAAGAACCAGTTACACTATTCAAGGACACATTTCTGGGAGCATTATTCCCCCACCCCCCATTGGCTCTAAATTGCTGGGAGTATTAGCCCCCCACCCCCCCCAATTGGCTCGACATTGCTGGGAGTATTAGCCCCCCCCCCCCACACCCCTGAAACTGGCTCTACATTGTTTGGAGTATTAGTCCCCCACCCCCCAATTGGCTCTATATTGCTGGGAGTATTAGCACCCCAATTTGGCACTACATTGCTGGGATTATTAGCCCCCCACCTCCCCAATTTAGCTCTACATTGCAGGGAGTATTAGCCGCCCCCCCCATCCCCCCAATTGGTTCTACATTGCTGGGATTATTAGCCTCCCACACCCCCAATTGGCTCTACATTGCTGGGAGTATTAGCCACCCACTCCCCCAATTGGCTCTACATTGCTGTGAGTATTAGTCCCCCCATTCCCCAATTTGGCTCTATATTGCTGGAAGTATTAGCCTCGCCATTCCCCAATTTGGCGCTACATTGCTGGAAGTGTTCAACCCCCAAATTTGGCTGTAGTTGCGCCCCTGCTTTCTCTTGTTTTGTCTTTCGCTGGGTAGTTATGTTATTCTGTAGGGGTAGGTGTCTAACTTACCATCTTTGAAGACCGCGTCGGTTGGGGTTGTAGTAGTCATCATAGATGTACAGTAGAGGGATGACATGTGCGATGGAATGCATAGCTGCACAGTCTTGGTTGCAGGAATTGTGTTGTGTCAAAATTCAGAGTTGAAATACTCCACTTCCGAATGCTCTGACACGTTGGTTGTTCCAAAGATTCGGCGCGTTGGAAGTACGCATCATAATAGGGCGGTCGGATTTGGACTCGGAAGTGGCTCCGAATGGCTCCATTCAGGCTTTTCTGGAGGATTCTCGTTCGGAATTTCATGTTGGATTCGGAGTAACCGAGTCGGTCGGTAAGCAATGGATTTTGGGCATCATAATGCGTTGGTTGGGAAAACTGATTCCGAGTGCGAGTCGGTCGGAAGGTCCGACTCCAAAAGGCTCTCGGATGCCCTTCCGACCGACATCGTAATCGGCCCCTATGTGTAAATTGAATAGACTTTAGAATTAACTGTTTTCTGACTGCTATTTTTGCATAATTTGAGAGTTTCACTTTTGAGATGACATTGCTGTGTGTGGACTGAATTTGTCAAGCTTTCAGCGCGGCCAGATTGGGCTATTTCCCACACAAATGGGCGATATTTTTCCCGTTTGTGCCGGAAATAACTCTCCTGGAGTGGTGCACAAGTTTTGGCTTTATTATGCCCTGTGTGCGCAAAAATTCAGAATGAGGCGCGTCTCCTAAACTCAACAGAGGAGCCCAGTCAAATATTCATAGCACGAAAGCGCTACCTATGACAGCCCTACTAAATGCTGCTAGCCTCCACCCAAGAGTGTCTAGACCAATGTGGCCACCAGGGACAACAACAAGCAAGGCATTATGACCACCAAACAGCTTCTAGTACAGCTCTTTAAAGTGTCAATAACTATGAACTAGCCGATTGCTTCTCTTTACAATTGCTCATTCAAGTTGGGTAATCTCCTTTATCCTTGGAAGTCGGTGAGAACAGGAGTGGGAGATCTGCTGTTGGCTGTCAGGAGGCAAGGATAGCGTTCTGGAGGGTTTTCTTGCTTGCTTTGCCCCAGGGCACACCCGTGTTGCAGTTGGCATGCATGTCAGCAGCCATCAACGTGTCCTAAGAGTAAGTAAGAGGTGACCCCAGAGTTCAAGATGCCGTGTGTCGGATTTGAAGTCACCTGCCCTAGTATTTTATTTGATTTAGTTCCTGTAATGGGAATACAGTACAACTTAGCAGTTAATGTAAGAAAAATAACTTTCTCGAACCATGAAAAGGGGGTAAAAAAACACCTCAATCCTGCTACTGTTACTGTGTCTTTTTTTTTTTTTAAATAGACCATTTCTTTGTAAATTGTTATTATAGTACCTGCACAAAAATGCCAAAATAACAAAAACTGTGTTGAGAATTGACTGAAGGTGCACGGATTGGTATTACTAATTTCACCTGTTTTATTAGGGGCTAGTCATATAACACTTAAAGAAAAGGGTGTTCAAAGAGACTTTGCTACCGCTCACACACAGTTTAATAATTACACATAAGGATGTGTTCATAAAGATTGCTAAAAAATAAAGAGTGTGCTGCAGCATGGAACATCAAATTCCCCTTTCGTCACAGACCAAATACCACAATAGCAAATTCACTCAAATACATTCATTGGTGGGGCCCATAACACCAACACTCATACTTCATTGATCTGCTTCCCTAGAGGAATAAACTTTAAAACGCTGACATGAAAGGAATATCTTTACCTAAACCCTAAATGCCTTGAATACTTTATTAACTTCAACCTCGTAATATTCCCCTCATTGGGTGATGAATCAGTTAGTTGTTTATTTGATTTAGTGATCCAATTCATCTATCTATACCCTTCTCCTATTCTAGTTTCTTCTTCAAATAATCGACACAACACATTTATCAATTAATCAAATATTGTTTATCTAATAAAATTGCAAATTGTTAGAAATCATCATCCAAACCACAGAACATCATATTTACCTAATCTAGCTAATAGTCGTCCTTTAAGTCAGTCAAGTCGTGGAAAAACCTTTAAATTCATCTCAAAGTCAGGCCGCAATTCAGTCTCTTAAAGATTCAGGATAACAGCTGTCCAGCAGTGTCACCGTCCTCTCCGTCAGCATAACGTCAGGAAATCAAGTTCGTCAAAGAAGGAAGAGTTTTTTTAGTTCACTTTTCTACCTACTTTTATAATGAAACTAATGTCAAAATGTATCAAGATTGGGGTTTTAGACTGTCCTCATTGGTGGATGTGGGGTCGATCAATAAAGTTCTCACATAGTCCGCAAGATTAAGTCATCGCACTTCCTGGTTCCGGTTTTCAAGACAGTCCATTGTTTTATCCTTGGCGAAGCTCCCAGGGTGTCCTTGGTAGAAACAATCTCCTGGGGTCAGGACGAGGCCATTGTTGCTGGCAGTGACGCATGCGCACTTCACCCAGAACCTCGTGTGACAGTAGCAGTCACGTTGTACGTCTCAGTCAGCCATTTTGAAGAAGGCCGATTTAGTCAACTTAAGCAAAATAAACACAAAAACGTAATTAAAACATAGAAATGGCTAATAAAATGTTAAACCCTCACGTACTCCCTTATGTGTAAGTAATTATCTAGCAGAATAGCAACATTCAAAGCGTTTATACTCACTCAATGATGCGCAACTTACAAATACATCACAAAAGCAACATATATCATGCAATATTCTAAATTTCTACTATTAGTATGCGTACATGTTAGTATACAATTAGTTTAGCCATGCAAAGTGCAAATCCCACGTGTAATTCTTTTGTTAATATAATTGATAAGTTTCCACTTCAAACAAATTAATAAGATTACTATTAGTTGATTATTCAGATTAATATAAACATGCAGAATGGAGGGGGGGGGGTATACAACATTTTGTACTACCCGCTCCAGCAAGTGCACATGGAGTCAGTTGTGAATTTAATGGGTAAGGGGTACACCCAGGGCTTTAAGTGAGTTGAAAAAAACGTGGGGCCTTTCGAAGAGGCGTGGCCTATGTAATAAAGAACATGGCTTAAAGATGTAAGATTTAAAAAAAACTCTGCTTCCTGACTAGTATGTTGCTGTCTCTTTCAGTTTTTTCATTCAGGTGTATAATACAACAACTGGCATACACTTAAAACAAGCCCAGACTATTGGCTTTATTGATGGTTGTTAGCTGTAGATGCTGAATGAGTAACAACAATGACTTTGTGATTAAAAATAGTGAAAATTCTTCAGTTCTATAATTATGATACTGTGAAAAAACTATACAACTCTATTAGAAACATTAAATAAAACTATTTCTAAAATACTTACTTTTATTTATTGTGAGCTTGAAAAAATGTCTAGAAACTGGTAATACTTGGCATCAGCTACCTATGCAGCAGAATTAATCACTGCAGACCTGTTAAATGTAGTGCCTGCGCTCTGACCTTCACACTTCCTGCCCTGTGCGGATCCCCCGGTGGTGTAACGAAATGTGAGGGGGCCTCCTGCAAAGAACATGGAGGCCCCCCACGCTCTGGACCAAGTCAACAGCTCGCAGTGCATGTGCCCGTCACCTCTGCAAAATGTCAGAGGGGGCCGCCTGGTAGTCGGGGGCACCCCGCACCGCAGGGGCTAATGGCATCCCCAAGGCGTGCACTTTCAGATCAGTAACAGGTTATTATCTTCTGAATAACTTCCTTGTTGCACCTGCATAACAAAGGAGTCCCTCCAGGGTGACATCAAAGGCTGGTGATGGTTTGTAGTGGTCCCAAGTGAAGATTTACTTTCACACCCAGGGTGAGGACAAAAATGATGAGCCCAATAGGGACCTGTCTCAGTACCTGTTTTTTTTTTTTTTTAAATGATGGTGCTTAGCACCAGCAGGACCTGGCCCATTTAAAGCCCTGGGTACGCCAATGAAGAGACTATCTTACTCTACCAGTACTTTAGGAGGGCCCAGCAAATCCTGAAAAACTTGAGACCCCTATCCAGCCTAATTTTCTATTTCTGGCCTCAGGCTTATGATTAAAAGAAAACTGCATTGCTCACCATGAACAGAAATAGAACGGATGAGGGTTGCAAAGGCAGTGGTTGCTTAGGGATATAGCTTTTTATCCGACAGGGCTCTTTTAAACACCCACTTTTCTGCACTGCTTTTCCATCAGTTACATAATGTATTTGCCGTGACAGAAGAACACAGTGGGGACCGGTCATCAAAATGAGTGTTTTTAATAGAATTTCGGCATGATTACAGAAGCCCATTTTTCCTCCACCTATTAAATGTATATTAAATAGACTTTAGAATGAACTTTGAAATGTTTTCCAAAGGCTATTATTATATAATTTGAGAGTTTCATCATTGGGCAGGTTTTTGGGCTGATACTGCTCTGCTTTGGGCTGAATTTGGGCTTGTACTTGGACAGCTTTAGGCTTGGGACTGGTCTCAAAACGTGGCAACACTGAGAAGGGCCTCTTGGCAACCCGCTGATAATGCACCTTACATTAATTGTATTACCATCCAGTGTGTTATTCTATGTTTGGTAAAAAATTACATCATTAAAACCATTCATATATAGAAACTTCGGGGACTGAATACAGAAAGACGTATCCAATCCTTCCTAGCATCTGACAAGGTTTAAAAAAAATGTCTATGCATTTAGCATTTGAATCAGACTACATTAGTCTCCTCCTCACAATGCCAAAACATATTGCATCATTTACTTTTTATCAACAGAGTTGCTACACGTAAACATTTCAAGCTTATAAACCTATAAGCCGTCGTACACTAAACATTTCGACCGTCAATAACGGTATTTTCTTTTCACGGCAAAGTGTACAAATTCCAATCGGATACTTTTCAAAACTTACAAAGTAGTTAGTATAGATCACCTTGAAATAGGGGTCTAACAATGCATCCCGAGTAACTGAGAGCGGAGGGACTCTGAACGAGGAGAGGACAGCCTGGCTTTTCGTCAAATGCAGAGCCATCTTAGAGAGGACACTATTGTGTAACAGGATAAACTGCAGTTTTAACTAAATCATTCAATTTCGACGTGTCTAGTTGCATATAAACGTCCCAAAAGTAATTTTTGACGTCATAGCGTCGCTTAGTGTGCAGCCCTCTTTCTATCTCTTTATAAACAGCCCAGTCCGATATCAGTTTCGACAGTGCTTCCTACCTCTCGCGATATCCCCAAATTAAAAGTTTACTTGGGAACGTCTTCAGCACGCGCTGTCAACTCAAGGTGCTGCTTGGGCGATGGTGTATTTCGTTATTTCCACGCATAGTGGCCTGTCGTGCCATTCGCAATCGAAAGCCACACGATCAAGGTGGGGGTTTTAAACAAATGGAAGATGCTGCGGAGATATCTGGGTTTTCGGGTAAGCAAGCCATTGTATTTTGTGATTAAATACAAAGCGTATCAATGACACGTTAGTAAATTTAACACGTTCTACCGTCATTCGATATTAATATAAGCTTTTCAAGGTGATTGCTTGTAGACTATGAGGTCACCGTGTCAAGTTCTTGTGAAAGATGAGGTAAAAAAGAGTATGCTGTTCAGTTCGCCCCTTGTTATATCATCTCCTTTTTTGTCATCAGGGTACCACGGTTACCTAGTGTATGTCCGTGAAATGTGAAACATGTCCTTATTTTGGGTGGCTTGTGGGAATGCTTCATGCGGCAGTGAGTTGGTTGACTGGCTCGTGTATTGGGTAGGTCCAACAAAGAGTTTTACTTATTGAATTGCTGTTGTCAAGGTACATAATATTGGCCACAAAGAGCCTATGTATTTCTTGTCCCCTGGGCTGTCTTGTTCCATACCTTGCCACTCCCAGAAATGCCCCTGCAACAGGAAACATTCCAGAAGTGATTTCCTCCAGATATAGGTCCTTGTGGAGTTTCTTATTTTTAGGTGTGTTCCTATGCAGGGCTTTAAGCAGGATAAAAAACTGGGGGGGGGCTCTCAAAGGGGCGTGGCAGATATAATTAAAGGGTTGGCTTAAAACATGTAAGTTAGAAATCTCTGCTTAGCAATTATTTGCTGCCAAACTGATTTTTGTTGCTTCTTTCTGTGTTTACATCCAGATATATAATACAACAAGTAGCATTACACCTACAGCAAGCCAGGACTATTGGCGTTGTCAGTGGTTGTTGGTTGCATACGATAAATAAGCAACAACAATGGCATATTTGCATAAAATAGTTAAAATGCTCCAGTTCTAAAATGAGACTGTGAAAGAACTGTATCAAGCCCCTTTAAAGATGCATCAAGACAGTGAAGGGTGGTACTGCTGCCAAGTTAAGCTTTATTTTTTCCACACAGAGGGTGAGGGCAATAATAGAGAGCCTGAAAGTGAGCCGTCTCAGTACCTTATTTTTAGAGCTGTCGGTGCTGAGCTCCAGCAGGACTCAGCCCACCTAAAGCCCTGCTCCTATGAGTAAATGTTGACATGTTTCGGCCAGTGTGTATCGTCCTCCTCAGGGCAAACAACAAGGTACGTGTCATTCTAGTTCTTATAATCCCTCTGGCCCATAGAGCTGAACTCTTCCTACTGTGATGCTTACTGTACTGTATAGTCTATAATAAAGAGTGTGCGATGGGGCCCCTTTTAAGATCAGGTGTTTTGAGCTCCTGTCCCTGCTGATACAACTAGCTACGTGGGCTTGAGGGAGACCGTAATGTGTCTCTGGCAGAGGAATGTTGTGATTCCTCTGTTCGTATTGTAATAAAACCAACCCAGAGTGTGATTCACTCAGGTGGAGGACAAGTTTACAGTGCAAAGGTATTGGGAACTGTTTGAGGTTACAAGTCGGTGCGATTCTGGGCTGCCCTACTGGTCTTACCTACTTCAGTAGTACAGAAGTGTTCAGCCGTCCAACGAGAGCCCTCTCCTTGGGTCCTCCAGAGTCAAGTGAGGACAGGCTGTGCGCAATTCATGCGGCAGCACCTGACCAGTACTAGATCTCTCCGCTAAGCAGCGCTGATGGCACATCCAGCAATCGGAGTTGCTCCTGCTAAACCAACTCTTTCCCTAACAGGGGATGGGGTTTCGGAGATTCTCCAGCTCTGGACTGGAGCTCCAGTGAAGGTGCAGTGCCTTCAATGGCGCCCTTGCAATTCTCATGGAATCAATCCACTGTAGTTGGGGAGTTTGACCTGCCATTAACAGCAGCCCCTACTAGCATGCAGGGTTGCCGCGTTACTGACAATCGGGCGAAGACTCTTTCTGTGCGATTGCCTTCGCTATGATGGCCCATCCTTGCATACATTGTGGCTGATCCCGGAAGAACCAAGTCTCACACTACTGGCCCAAAAACGTTCAGCGATGGCTCCATCTGGCACACAGGGTCACTGCGGCACTATTGTGCATGCCTGCTGTTTCCTGCATGACGCTCTACAATCTCCTTAGATCACGGCGGCCCTCTCTTGGCATACGGGTGTTGCTGGACTGTTCCTACAAACAGGCAATTACCCGATTTGGTGCACAGCCGTTCTCCTAACATGTGTACAGGCGCTTTCCTTGGGATCTGTCACTGAATTAATAAGCAACCTTTTGACATTAAAGGAAGTATCCCTTCCTCCATTGTGTCCCACCCAGCTCACAGGAATGCATCAATACACATCTGTCTGGGGTGGGAGGGGTTCCTCTCCTCCTCATGCCTTAACTAGGCAAGCATTGGCTTCCCAAAATAGAACTCTGGGTCCTCCGTATAATGTACCAATGCAAGCACACTTACTCACTGTACATTCACAGCAGACTTACTGTAAAGCACTATTCCCTCGATGTATTGTACCAATACCAGTGCACACACATTCAGCACACACCTTCAGTCTGCGTGCACTGTTCAGCATTAAAGCTTTTCTATAGCGAACCAGGGTATACTATTTGCCAGCGCCGATAATCACCATGTGTGCTCTGCACAACACTTCACCCTTCATTTATTGTACTTCATGCAAGCACATTTATACCCAGCACATGCTTTTATTGTGCATGCACTTCACAGCTCTACAATCTTTCATGTCATGTATTCCTCGCAGGTATTCATACTCAGCACATGCACTAATCCCACATGTACTACACAGTACTGCTCTCACCCTCTACTGTACACTTCCCAGGCACACATACAACCAGTGCAGTCCCTACTCCTGTTTTGCGCAGCACTCCACCTACCTGATGTAGGCCAAGGGTGATCTAAGCACACAGCAGCGGAACTTTAACAAAGGTGAGGGAACCTGTTGGCCCCACTCCAGTGTCACTTGGTAAAAAGGGCTTGTTCACTACTACTGCTCACTATATGGTATGATGTCACAACCACGGTTGTGCTGCTTAACTTCTGGTGAAGGCGGTAGCCTTCCTCAACTGAGGATAGCGCTTAGGGTGCCCCTCCCGGTCCAAGAATACTGCAGTCTGTGAGACAAGCCTAAGTCTTGGCTCACACTCATGAAACGTTTTCGCCTATGACAAAAAAATCAGCATTAGGAATCCAGACAACAGTAAAGTTAGTCACTCAAGGAAGTGGTAAACGTCTTTAACCATGTAGAGGACTTTTCCATCCCAACAGATTGCCTTAGTTAGATTTATATTCCCTGAAGTCACAGCTGCAGCATGCTCAATCAATCAATCATGTCATTTGTAAAGCGCACTACATACCCATGAGGGTTTCAAGGCGCTGGGGGGGGGAGCTGCTGGTATTGGTCGAAGAGCCAGGTCTTGAGTTGTCTCCTGAAGGTAAGCAGGTCTTCGGTTTGTCGCAGGTAGAGGGGGAGGGTGTTCCCGGTCTTGGCGGCGCGATGGGAGAAGGATCTGCCTCCGGAAGTAGTTCTCCGGATGCGGTGGACTGTGGCCATGGCGTGGACAGCAGAGCGGAGTTTCCGGTTGGGTACGTAGAAGGCGAGTCAACTGTTGAGATAGGCTGGGCCGGTTTTGTGGAGTGCCTTGTGTGCGTGGATCAGGAGCTTGAAGGAGATTCTTTTGTCGACGGGGAGCCAGTGCAGGTTCCTCAGGTGGGGAGTGATGTGGTCGCGGCGTGGGACGTTGAGCATCAGGCGTGCAGAGGCGTTCTGGATTCTCTGTAGTCTGTTGATGAGCTTGGACGAGGCTCCGGCATAGAGAGAGTTTCCGTAGTAGAGTCTGTTGCTGACTAGGGCCTGGGGGACTGTTTTCCTTGTGTTTGTCGGGATCCATCTGTAGATCTTGCGGAGCATGCGGAGGGTGTTGAAACAGGTGGAGGAGACTGCGTTGACTTGTTTGGTCATGGAGAGTTTCGAGTCGAGGATGACTCCCAGGTTGCGTGCGTGGTCGGTGGGGGCCGGGGGGGACCCCAGTCATGTGGGCCACCAAGAGTCGTCCCAAGCGGAGGGGTTGGACCCGAGAATGAGGACTTCAGTCTTGTCTGTGTTCAGTTTGAGGCGGCTGTCCTCCATCCAGTCTGCGACGGCCTTCATTCCCTGGTGGAGGTTGGATTTGGCTGTGAGAGGGTCCTTGGTGAGGGAGAGGATCAGCTGGGTGTCGTCGGCGTAGGAGATTATGTTGAGGTCGTGCTGTCGGGCGATGCGTGCTAGTGGTGCCATGTAGACGTTGAACAGCGTCGGGCTGAGGGAAGATCCTTGAGGGACGCCGCAGATGATCTCGGAGGCATCGGATCGGAACGGGGGGAGGTGGACTCTTTGAGTTCTGCCGGAGAGGAAGGAGGTGGTCCAGTCCAGGGCCTTGTCTCAGATCCCTTTGTCGTGGAGGTGCGTGCGTAGTGTGCGGTGGCGAGGTCCAGGAGGATGTGGGCCGCCGTCTTGCCGTTGTCTAGCAGGATCCTGATGTAGTCTGTGGCGGCGATGAGGGCCGTCTCGATGCTGTGGTTGCTGCGGAATCCTGATTGGGAGGGTCCAGGATGTTGTTGTCTTCGAGGTGACGGGTGAGCTGGGTGTTCACTATCTTCTCGATGACCTTTGCTGGGAACAGAAGCAGGGAGATGGGTCGGAAGTTCTTGAGGTCGCTCGGATCTGCCTTGGGTTTCTTCAGGAGGGCATTGATCTCTGGGTGCTTCCAGTTCTTAGGGAAGGTGGCGGTCTCGAAGGAGAAGTTGATGATTTTGTGCAGGTGGGGTGCGGTGGAATTGCTGGCTTTGTTGAAGATGTGGTGCGGGAGAGGGTCGGACGGGGATCCGGAGTGGATGGTTCCCATGGTCTTGAGTGTGTCATCGATGCTCACGTTGGCCCAGGTTGTCAGGGTGTCATGGGCGGTGGGGTGCGGTGGGTTTGGTGCGGTGTGGTCGGTAGGGGTCGTCCGGGGTCTGAAGCTGTCGTGGATGTCGGTGATTTTCTGGTGAAAGAAGGTGGCGAGGGAGTCGCACAGGGCTTGCGATGGTGGGATGTCGTTGGCGTTGGAGCTGGGGTTGGAGAGTTCCTTCACGATGGTGAAGAGCTCCTTGCTGTTGTGTGTGTTGTTGTCAAGGCGGTCTGTGTAGGAGGTTCTTTTGGCGGTCCTGATGTGGTGGTGGTTGCGGATGGCGTCTTTGTGGGCAGTGCGGCTGTCTGGCGTCTTGTCGCTGTGCCATATGTTTTCCAGTTTCCGTCAGGTGCGTTTTGAGTCGAGGAGTTCCGGGGTGAACCAGCTGACTCTTCTGCTGGTGGGGTTTTTCAGCGGGGCGACGGTGTTGGTGCAGTCGTTCATCCAGCGTTAGAGGGTGAGTGCACCTTCATTGGGGTTGGTGGGGTTCGTCCGAGGATTGAGTGCGAGGCTTGTCTGTAGTTGTGTTTGGGAGAATTTGCCCCAGCAGCATGCTGCAAAATAATGTGATCAAGATGATGATTAGTGGGTGTAATGCCACATTGAGACACATTGCCACAGCAATGCGGAGTAGTAGTCTAGGTGATCGATATTCACATATTATTCGCATTATGGTGTCTGCATGGGAGACAGCAATAAAGTCTTAAGACGCCTCCTCTTTGAGAGTCTTGGATATTTAGTGGCTGCAACCCTTTAGATGAATTTGCTTCAGTATATTCCTGGTCAAGTGGAGAGAGGACAGGTGCAACACGCTAAGAGGCCTAAACCCAGACAACACCTTTAACACATTTGTAATGTAATTAGTGTTTGTATAGCACGGGTTACACTCCAGGGAGCATCTTAGCGCTTCAGAGTGTAAGAAAACATGGTGGCTTATTCTTGTTGTAAATCCTTGGTAAAAATGCTAATTCATGTTTTTGCATTTTGGGTCGGATAGGGTGTAAATCCAGGTCTTCAGGGTTTTTCTAAAAAATGTTTCTGTAGAGATTTGTCGGGAAGGGGATGGTAGTGAGTTCCATGCTCTGGACCCCAAGACAGCCAGGGCTTTACCTCCTCTGGTTTTGAGTCTTAACTTGGGAATAGTCAGGAGATTGTCACCTTGGGACCTCAGACACCTGGAGGGAACGTAGCGTTGGAACATGCTTTCGATGTATTTGGGTCCTGTTTTGTTAACTGCCCTGAAAGTGATTAGCAAGATTTTAAAGAGCACCCTTTTGTGTTTAGGCAACCAGTGCAGGGTGTTCATGGCAATTGTGGCTGAGGTTCTTGTTTTCCATCCCAGCACTAGTCTGGCCGCTGCATGCTGCACCATTTGTAGTTTGACAGACTGTCCTGTTAGTTCCTGCATATGTGCTGTTGCAGTAATCTATGCGAGAGGTAATGAGGGCTACTGCCACAGTCTTCCTTGCGGCGAAAGGGATTAGATCGAAAAATTTCCTGAGCCCTTTTATTATGCCGAAGCAGGTCCCTGCCACGGCTACTGCTTGTTGTTGAAAGCTCAGGGATGGATAAAATTTTATCCCTAGGTTTCGGACTGCGTTGGCTGTATTGGGGGGAACGGTTGCGTCTTCTGGCCACCATATTGCTGGGTTGAAAGTGTTTCCCTTACCAAACGGTAGGATCTCGGTCTTCCCAGTGTTGCATTTAAGGTGATTCGTCCTCATCCAATGGAAAGTGGCTTTTAGGCAGTTTTTAAGTCTTGTTTCTGCTTCGCTGGTTTCATCCTCCATCACTAGGATGAGTTGTGTGTCATCCGCGTATGAAATGGTGGCTATGCCGAAGGATGATATGAGGGAAATCAGGGGGGCCATGTACACATTAAAAAGTGTCGGGCTCAGGCAGGAGCCCTGCGGTACACCTGAATTTATTGGGATCTCTTCTGATCTGAACTGGCCCAGGGTGACCACTTGTCGTCTATTTGTTAGGCTTTTTAGCCAGCTCAGTACCTTTCCAGTTATCCCTGCCGCGGCTAGTCGGTCTATCAGGATGGAATGTGACACCGTATCGAACGCCGCGGACAGGTCTAAGAGTATAAGGACTGCTTTTTTTGCCCTGGTCTAGCGCTGCTCTGAGTGTTTCCGATGAAAATATTAGAGCTGATTCTGTTGAGTGATTTACTCTGAAGCCAGCCTGGTTGGGGTGCCAGATGTTATTGGCCTCTAAGAAGGTGGTGAGCTGTTGGTTTACTACCTTTTCTGTGAGTTTACAGAAAGTGGGGAGCAGGGAGATGGGTCGTAGATTAGTGAGGGTGGTGGGGTCTGGTGATGGGTTTTTTTGTAGGGATCTTACTGCTGCCAGTTTCCATTCCTCTGGGACTACTCCCAAGGAAAGTGAGGAGTTGATAATGTTGTTAATGCTGGGGTTTACAATCTCCACCATAGTGTGGAGGACGAAAGGGGGGCACGGGTCGAAGGGGGAGCCTGATTTAATTTTTAGAATTTTTCTCTGTGATTCTTCTAAGCTGACTTCCTGAAAGGCGGCTAGCTGGCTAGTCGCGCTATTCCTGTTTGGTTGGGACTCCTCTGAGGGGAGGGGGTTTGGGAAATCTTTAGTGAGTGTCTGTATTTTCTTATGGAAGTATTCCGCTATTTTGTTGCACAGGGTTTGGGAGGGGGAATGTCTCTCTGCATGGTTTTGGGATTGATGTACAAGTTGACGATGTTAAAGATGTCTTTTTGTTTGTTGTTGCTGTTGGTCATGGCATTGGTGAAAAAGTCTCTTTTTTAGCAGTTTTTATCATCCCGTGATAGTGACGGCGGGCCACTTTGTAGCTGAGCTGGTCAGTTGTATCGTAGTTTCGGCGCCAATTCCGCTCTAATGCTCTAACCTTCCTTTGTTCCTCCTTTAGGCTTTGGGAGAACCAAGGGGCAGAGGATCTGGGTTTCTTTTTATATTTTGGTTTAAGTGTTGCTTTGTCATTATCCATAGATAGGGCGCCCATCCATTCCCTGAAAGACTGGCTATCTTTCTCAGGGTCCCCTACTGATAGTGGTCTGGTTTCTAGTGCCTTAGTTAGGAAACCCGGTAGTCCTGTCAGTTTCTTCCAGTTGGGCCCTCCATGGGGATCACATGGCTTATTCCCGGGTGTGTGTGCCATTATCCCTTGGAGTTCAAAAGGGATGTAGCTGTGGTAAGACCAGATTAATTCTTGGGGTGATTTTACATGAAGTGTGTCCAAGTTTGAACAGATGCAATCAAGGATGTGACCTGCCTGGTGGTAAGTATGTTAAGGCCTACGATCTTCATTGTGTCCGTAAAGCCTAGGGTGGCGTGATCTGTGAGGGAGTCTAAATGTATATTTGTATCTCCTAAGATCGTGTAGTTGGCTGATTTTTAGTGCTAGGTCCCCTACTGCTTCTCCTAGGCTATTTGTGAAGTCAGTAGGTGTTCCCGGAGGTCGATATAATAGTGCTCCTGATAAGATGAAGGAGTCATGTACCTTAAGGGCGAAGCCTATACTTTCCGCACCTTTGATACCTGGGATCGGGAAAGTCAGGCAGCTCAGTGAGTCCCTATAGACAATAGCTATTCCTCCGCCTCTCTGGGGGGGTCTGTCTTGTCTGGCAATGAGGTACCCCTGAGGGAGAGCGGTCGTTACATCTGGATTGCGGTTTTGGGTTAACCAGGTTTCTGTCATGAAAAGACAGTCCAGCTCTCTTTCCAAGATTAGGTCGAAGATATGTTGGGCGTGCTTGCCCATGGACCTGACATTGACAAGCCTGCAGTGTAGGTTTGTTGTTTTGTTATGGTTTAGGGGCCTACTTGGTTGAGTGTGGCCGAAACTTTTTTTCCATATATTGCAGCCCCAGGATCCTCCCCAGTTTTCCCTGTTAAGGGGTGGAGTGCAAGTAGGTGATTTGGTGTTAAGGCCTAGCAGAGTTTCCCTAGAGTACTGTATGAGTCGGCCAGGGGGTATGGCCTTTGGCCCGGTCGAGGCGCGGACGGGCGCAGACGGGCTTACCTTTGGCGCGCCGCCGCTGCGCTCCCTGGGAGAGGACGTCATTTTATCCTGGCGATGACGTGAGGGCGGGGAGGGGACAAGCACTCGTCAGCTCGCCCAGTTGGAAGTGGCGGGAGCCCAAGCAGCGCCTACTCGGCTGCTATGGGGTAGAGAGGGGCACAGGTGAAATAGACTCTGGCTCTGGGCGAGTCTTTTTAGGGAGGGGCCGCGCTCTGCTACACACAGCGGTAATTTGCAGATTTAAAAGGTGAAGATCAGGTAAGTGCACGGATTCAGATGTCCAAGCTTACCGAAGTGCAAGTTTAAAATAGCAGTGGTGAAATTTCTCTTTTCGGTGAAACAGTTTTTAGCAATATCGCAATTTAACAGTGATAGCAGTTTTTACCAAAAGGAACAAGATTAAAACATTCTGTCCCGGCTTTCCGCTTCAGGACACTTTCAATAGACAACTACACTCACTCGTATTCAGCGGGGGTGTGTTTCTGCCTGCTTTTATCCTGGCGATGACGTGAGGGCGGGGAGGGGCCAAGCACTCGTCAGCTCGCCCAGTTGGAAGTGGCGGCCAGGATGAAACCCATGGGTAATCCTGGAAAGCTATAGTTTTCTAAAAAGTAGACCATGTTGAATGCAGCAAGTGATCATTTGTGTAGATCCCTAAAGTTTCTCCCAAAGAAATTAACTGTTGAAATAAAAAATATTGACCGGTTTCTGGCATTTCAGCCGTCTTCAGCCAGGCTTGCTTTGCAGTGATGCCCAAGACAGTCCCTTCAAAATTTGCGATTGGCAAGATGGGCTTGGGAGAAATGGATGGGCTTTCCTGTAGCCCCAATGCCTCTGATGCACAAGAGGACTTTTTATCGCTCAGAAGGTCGGTGTAGGCTTATTTCAAATTTTTGTGAAGCTGTAAAAGCGGACCAGTTAAGAATCCTCGTACCAGCCAGGCACGCCTGGTCAATAGACCTACAAAGACCTCTGTCAAACGGAAAATGAGGGAAAGCATGCATCATTTTCTTTAGGAGTGCTTTATTTAAACTTTCTTACTGTATATGAAAAGCCATTCAAAGATGGCCACATTGGATGTGCGTGCAGCTGCAGCAGGCATTTTTAATACATTTTCTTACAGCATAAGAGGCTACTTTTAAATGTGGTCGCTGCTGACATGCTTGCATATATAAAGTTCCATGTAGGTGGAAGAAGCAGCATTGGAAAAACCACTATATTTCATGGGTGAGACCCATTAGCTTTGATATTGACCCCTGTATTGGCCTGACCATTTGTCTAAATAGCTATGACACCATTGGATATAGCCTATGCATTCTCTCTGCACGTGCATGCGAATAGATTGCAGGGTTGCTCTCCTTTTTAAGGCTTGCGCCCTGCGTTGCACTGCGCAGCAGTGCTTGCCCAAGCAAGAGTCCTTTTGTCCGAGGTTCTGAAACGGACCCTGGAATTGTGGCCTGCTATTGGCCTTTGCCTGCGTGTTCGTTTTTAAAATGGCACATAATAGGCCAAAGGCAGGCGCATTGCTCCGCCCATGGCCTATTGGTGTCTATTACGCGCATTCCTGCCATATGGTTTCAATTATCGTGCCCAGAAACGGGCGCGATAGTGGAAACCATATGGCGCGCACACGCGCACCACTTGCGGCTTTGTTTTCAAAAGCGATTGCTTTCAGTTTCTTCTTCTGTTTCTCCTCCTTCCGTTTCTTCTTCTCCTCCTCCTTGCGTTTCTTCTTCCCCCTCCTCCTTCCGTTTCTCCTTCTCCTCCTTCCGTTTCTTCCTCCTTTCTTTCTTCTTTTTTATTTTTTTCTTCTTTTTTTCTTCTTCTTTTCCCGTCTGTAGCTCTCCATTGATGGGGCTGCGAGAGTCTCTCCTCACGCTGGCAGGGCCACTCCTGAAATCTGGCCTCTTTCCCCTGTGGGAAGAACTACAGTGGCAGCAGGCTTGCCACTCAGAACATCCACCTTCAGCCCTCTGCTCTGCTTTATCCAGGGACTCTACGGGTGGCAGAAGCGGGGCTCACAGGAACATCGTCTGCCCTCTGGTAAGTGCAGGGCTATTCCAAAACGTTCCGCTGCATGTTCTCGAAGTGCCGGACAGCCTCTGGTTTGCAGAAGCAACAGCGAAAAAGTGAAGTTCATCAGATTTGAACGTGTGAAAGAGCACATACTTACTGACCTATTCGCACCTAAGCCTCCCTAACACCTCCGAAAGTACTTTTCGCATTTTAAATGTTTGGACTAGACACTTAAAACAGACGTCTTTTGCTAACACTAGTCCCGTTCTCAGGTGCATTATGTCCCCCTGTACGGGTGGAGCGGACGATCACTGTGCACTCCTCGTGCTAATGCCTATGTGGATTTACTCCGCCCTCATGAATTTTTTTTTTTTTTGGTAAGTGGCCATGGGGGCCCCAGGGGGAGCGGAGAAACAGTCTCGCCCTGGGGCTGTTCGCCCGAATGGAACGGGCCACGTTAGGGAGAGGTGCGCGTGTAGTTCATTCAGTCAGGTGCGCGAAGATTAGGGAAGCGCAAGCGTGGGTGAAAGGAGGAAACGAAGTCAGAGCTAAGGGAAAAGATTTTCCCTGAGGTGAAAACGGACCGGAATCGACGGGGAGGAGCAGGAGAGGCATGGAAGACGACGAGCAAGTGAGGGCAGAATTGGAATTATTGAAGAAGGCAGGGAGAGAAGACCTGCTGTCAGCTGAGGCGAGGGCTGCGTCTGCGCCCAGGGGAAGGACAATGAGGCGTCGTGCTGCAAGCGGAGTGCAGAGGGCAATAGCGGCCTGCTTGCCTCCGCAGGCTGGTGGAACACGAAGAGCCACGCGCCTCAGGAGCGGAGGTGCACATGGCAGTGAGGACAGAGGTATGGCAAACGCCTTGCACAGCGCCCGGTGATAGCAATGCCTCAGGGAGTTTTAGAAGGTGCCATAGCAGGGCGGGAGGTTAGCATGAGGGGGGGCCCCATTGGCAATGTTTAAGGGGCTCATTTCCAGAAGAAGTAGAGTGAGGGGCAGGAGGAGTGGGGGGAGGGGTACAGCACCATGCCTCCTCAGCGGGGAGCAGCAAGGTAGCGTTGCGAAGGTGGGAACGGAGGACCAACAGGTTAGTGATATGACAGAACCTCTGGGTATGACTTTGCACACTAGGGGGAACAAGGTTTTCCGTTGGTGGATTATTCTTCAGACACAGGGAGTGACAGGGACCAAGAAGAGGTTGTGGGCATGTTGCGGCCATCGCAGAAAAGGAATAGGCAAAGGCCTGGTGGGGGTACTGGTAGCAAGGGAAAAAGGTTGCAGCAAGTGAGGGGTGAAGGTTTTGGTGTAGGGGAGGAAGGTGTGGAGTTTGTGGCGCAGGTGGTAGAGACAGGTGGGGAGTCCAGTGCAGAACAGGATGAATGGGTATATGGCGTAGACCAGCTGGGTGAGAGTTTGTGGCAGGGCGATAATTGGCCCTATCATAGGTCAGAGCCCGACATGGAGGAAAGTATTTTTCCGGAGCCTAGGTTACCACCAGGTCAAATAGCGTCAGGGGATTTAGCAGAGATAGGGTGTGATGAAGGGCAGTGGGTGTGGGTGCCACACTCAGGGCAAAGAGGCGAGGCGCAGGAGAGGGAGGCTGCTAGAAAATCACCCTTTGCGAGAGTACCAGTTGCGGAGCAGCCTACCGGCGGGAAGAGCGCCCGGAGGTCGAAAGCTGTTTCTGGGCGGACTGTAGCTCAAGGCGAGCAGCGGTCTCGACAAGCGCCACAGGTAGCGGTGGCTAGCGATTTAGCGCCTCAGCAAGAGAAGTTCAGTGCAGATATTTCACAAAGACGCAGAGCTCAAGCGCAGATTTGTGTTCAAGATTGGCGCCTTTTTGATGGAGGGATAGGAGATGGAGCCCTGCCTAGCAGTAGTAGACAAAATGTGGGGTATGGAGAAGAGGGTAGGGTGAAGAGGTGATTTGGGATGAAGTTAGAGAGGAAGACAGTACAGTCCTGCAGCAAATCAGAACGGAAAAAAGGGTAGGGGAGGGAGGGAAGGGGTCAACTGCCTATGTTTCTACCTTACAGAAGTCCCGTGCGGACCTGCCAGTTGAGGAGTCTCAAAAGAAAAGACGTTGAGCGTGTGTGCCAGTGGGCATGAGGGACAGAGCAGAACATCTTCCTAGAGGTAAGACACCATGGTGGGAGGTGTGGGCCCCTTTGGTTACACATTTAGTCTTACCACAGGTGAGGGATCTACACAGCGGCTCGAGTCAGCCAAAGGTACTGTCGAGTAAGGTTGGGGGGGGAAGAGGCCTCAGTTGTTGAACAAAGCAAGGACAAAGTAGGGAGTACGACGGTGCAGAAGACAGGGGGGGGGGGCACGACGCAGGCAGTGGGTAAGGTAGCTAAACGTTTACCTTACATGGGTTTAGCGATGCCCCAGGGTACACATTTATCTTTAAACACGAAACAGAAAATTTGGGACCATGAGTTTGTCGACATCTTTAAATTACTACACAGGGAGGTCCAGGCAAAAGAAGGTTCCAAGGAAGAAGAGTGGGAGCTGGCGAGGCGGCCAAGGGTTCCACGTAATGTGGAAAATTGGACGTCTGCGTTTCTCATTTTTGCTAGCATATATACAGAGAAATACCCTGAGAGAGCAGTGTCCATTTTTAGGTCGAGCCTAGAGCAACGCATGCGTTGCTTGCTTGACTTTTTGTAAAAGGGTAAAAAAAAGTGCTACCTACCAGAGTTTTGCTTGCCTGAAGCTTGAGTGCAATTGCGTGTGCACGTGCGCAGCCACCATCTGTCTCCTCCGTCATGGGTCATTAAGTTGCATTCTCCTCTGCCTCCGCCCGATCACTTTAACTTTCACTTTCGTGGCTTGGCTTGTTTAGATAGAACCGTACTTGCATCACAGAAAACTCCACCCCTGTATAGAGTAAACAAAGGAACCAGTGCAGTGAAACTGCTATATAGCAGCAGTTAACATTATAAAGAAAATGCATATACTGAATAAATAGCAGGTGAGGTTAATTTTGGTGTAAGATCTTGGCACCTGGGCAGTGCAGCCATATGGCGCACAGGAGCCACTAACTCTGTGCCTGAATCCATGGGTGGTAGAGTCTTATTCGTCATTTGTGATGGAGAGTGACGGTGTGTCCCTCTCAATCTCTGCTGTGCAGCATGCCCTCACTTCTTTGGTTCGTAGACGTCTCTGAGGCATAAGCATGGTGGCATCTGTCTAGCACTATGCCAGCTGTTAACTCTAGAGGAATTAGCCAGTCAAAATTGGGCAATATGTTGCAAGGCCCTTTCAGCTCCAGGCCAGGATTTCTTACAATTACTAACATGACTCCTATCAAACTCAGTTGTTGCTTTTTACCAATTTAACACGGCTACTACGCTTCCTGTAATGACGCATTTCGGTATTTTCAGTGCGAAAGGAGAAAGTGGATTGCATTGCAATTTAGGTTGTGGTTTTTTTTTCTATACATTCATCGCCTACTGCCTTTTCCTCGTTCTGTGATCCCTTACTGCACACCTGCCACCAACCCATTTTAATGTTAGGTTGCTACTGAAAGGCATCAATCAGCCTTACCTCAAGCAGGGTGGGTCAAATACGACGGAACTTTCTTTGTATTTGGCTATTACTAGCATTCGAGAATAAAAAGATGATCGACAGTATGCAACACTGAATGAGAATGTTCAATGCAATTTTAACAGTGTTGTGCTAATGATTCATACCGGGACAGCAGATCTTTGAGTTTACTTCCGGCCAAACAAGACCTTCTTTTCTATGTGGCAGAAGTTTCTGCCACTGAACACTCCCACATGCTGACTCCTTCACATACAGTGGCTTTTTCCCTGGTAAGCTGGTCACTTGTAGACTAAGTGCCCAATTTAGAGTTTAGCGGATAGGGTTTACTTTTTCACGGTGATGGAGTAAAGTACTCCGTAGTATCGGGAGTACCCACCTGGCCCAGCAAACATCTCTTGCATTGCCAGGAAATGCCATAACAGTGGCTTTTAGGTCGAGCCTAGAGCAACGCATGCGTTGCTTGCTCGACTTTTTGTAAAGGGTAAAACAAGCATTGGCATAGCCAATAGGTCTCGCCTTTGGGACCTTATAAGTGTTTCGTTTTCCAGCACAATATCCTTGGTGCAACAACATCAAGTGTTGCATGGCTAAACACTTATAAGGTCCCAAAGGCGAGACCTATTGGCTATGCCAATGCTTGTTAAATATATGGATGTGGTACGAAAAGCTCAGCTGCAGTTTGGGGGTTATTGCTGGCTCAATTATGATGAGGAATTTAGGGCCAGGATGAGCATGGCAGCAAATAAACCATGGGGTGAGGTAGACGCAGAATTGTGGCTCCAATGGATGGCTTCAGCTCATCCTTTGGCGACTACTCATACTGCCAGCGGTCTGCCGGTTACATATAAGCCCTTTCTACCACGTCCCGCTCTATCGGGGCGGGTGTCACAGGGCGGGGACAGGCGGCTGGGATTGGATCCTGCTGGAATTTTAATAGGGGATTATGCACCAGGCAGGCGTGTCGCTTTCGACATGAATGTTCTCAATGTGGGGGGCGACCTGCAATTACCCAGTGCTTCACCACTTTTAATGCAGCTGCTGGGCAGAGAGGGCCCGAGCAGGGATGGGGGGCCAGGGGTAGAGGGGCACCATTGCAATTTATGCCAAAAGGCTGCTACGCCAATTAATTTGGAGGCGATGATACCATGGTTGGAAGCATATCATGATAAGACAGCGGCTAGCACATTGTTTTTTTTTTTTTTTGGAGGGTTTCAAGATTAGTTATCAAGGGCCCAGAGAAGGCCGGTGGGCAGATAATTTGAAATCCGCAACGGATTTCCCTCACATAGTTCGTTCGAGCTAAGCTGTCTGAAGAAGTGTCATTGGGCAGAGTAGCCGGCCCGTTCGAGATGTGTCCCTTGCCAAATTTGATCATTTCGCCTATTGGGGTCATCCCTAAAAAGGCAGCTGGGGAATTTCGAATGATCCAGCACCTGTCTTGGCCAGAAGGCTATTCTATTAATGATTTTATTGCCCCAGCAGACACGGCAGTGTCTTACACGTCAGTTGACGAGGCCCTGAAGCAGGTGAATTTTGTAGGTGAAGGTGCGCAGCTCGCTAAATGTGATATCAAGTCGGCGTTTAGGCTCCTCCCCATTCATCCAACCGATTTTGAATTGTTGGGAATGTATTTTGAGGGGCATTATTATGTTGACAAAGTGTTACCTATGGGGTGTGCGGTGTCTTGCGCCCTCTTTGAGCGATTTAGCACCTTCCTGCACTGGGTTTTTTTGCAGAGTTACCAACAAGGAGCTTCCTGTCACTATTTGGATGATTTTCTTTTCATGGGTCAGGCAGGTACTAGGCAGTGCCAGGCAGCCTTGGATGTTTTTTGTAAATTGATGAAGGAGCTGGGAGTGCCATTGGCGCCGGACAAAACAGTAGGGCCACAGACCTGTTTAACATCTCTTGGCATTGAAATAGACACGGTAGCACAAATAGCCAGGCTGCCAGCAGGAAGAGTATGTGAAATTCGAGAATGTGTGGAGGAAACATTGGAAAAAACGAAACTGGAGCTTAGGCAGGTACAGCGCCTATTGGGCTATTTGACGTTCGCTTGCAGAGTAGTAAGGGCAGGTAGGACGTTTTGTCGGGAGCCTGGCGGCCACATCATAGAGTCCGCATATCCAAAATGGTGAAGGAAGATTTGAGAGTATGGTTGGTTTTCTTGGAGGATTTCCATGGAGTGCCGTTACAATTCATTGAAGACCGTTTCATCTGGCAAGTACAGATATATTCGAACGCGGCTGGTTCCAAAGCTTTTGGTATCTTTTGGGTCGGTGGTGTTCCGAGCAGTGGCCAGCGCACTAGATGACACAAGGGCGCAGCATCGCCTTTTTAGAACTTTTTCCGGTTTTGGTAGCGCTGGTCACATGGGGCAAAGAGCTTCAAAATAGATCTGTGTTGTTCAATATTGATAATATGTCTGTGGTGAATCTACTCAATTTCCAAAAAGCCAAAAATGTGAGAGTGTTACGCTTGTTACGGGAGTTTATGTTGGTGAGTTTACAATGGAATATTATGTTCAGAGCCAAACACATACCAGGGGTAAATAACTGCATTGCTGACGCCCTTTCACGTTTTAATTGGCAGCTTTTTCGCGAACTGGCGCCAGGGGCGGACGACAGCAAAACCCTTCTGTCAGACAGCATCTGGGCGTTGGGGAACTGACAATTGAAAAGCTCGTGGAAAATTCAGTAGCGGACTCCACAAAGAAATCTTACAGACAAGCGTGGTTACAATTTACGAGTTATGTACAATGTAACAGCAAGGGGTGGAAGAAGCAACAGTTTACTTACATTATCTTACACTTTGTTCTATGGCTGGCGAAACAAGGGTTGTCATCTAATACCATAGCGGGTAAACTGGCTGGGGTATCCTTTTATGGACAGTTACACTGGGGCTTTGACCCTGTTGACGGCATTCTGGTGAGAAGAATGTTGAAAGGTTTGAGCAAAAGGAGGGTAACAAGGCGGCTGCCTAGAGCCCCCATTTCTTTTCAGCTGCTGCAGAGACTGGTGCAACAGTTACCACATTGTTGTTATAGAGCTCATGAGACAGCATTGTTCAGGCTGGCAATGATTTGGCTCTTTTTCGGAGCGTTTCGAGTGTCAGAGATATTGGGGGGGCAGAGGGAAAGGAGGCATACGTTATGACGAAGTGATTTGCGAACAGCAGAGGCTTCGGATTTGGTTACGAAGTTCAAAAACTGACCAATTGGGGAGGGGTGTTTGGGTTTTTCTGAATAAAAGTGGCCTGGTGGAGTGTTGCCCAGTTTTAGAGTGGGAGGGGTTTCAGGACAAATCCATTACCACCACAGCAGCTTATATTTTCGTGCATAAGTCGGGCCACCATGTTACCAGTACACAGCTGTTGGGGGTGCTGAGAAAGGTTTTGTTGTTAGTGGTAGAATCACCTTTAGGGTATGCGACTCATTCATTCAGAATAGGAGCAGCGACGGACGCTGCGAAGTTGAGGTTAGGGTGGGATGCCATTCAGAGAATAGGCAGGTGGAAATCCAGGTGTTGTACACAGTATGTACGCAAGTAGATTTAGTAAATGTTGGGAAGGCGTGCTAATTCTTTTTATTTTATATTAGGTGATATCCACACTTTGTCCGGGAAATGCCACGTATGGATCATCGGACATTCATTTATCAAATGGGCAGGCCTCTTCGCTGAAAGACAGATTTATGGCTGCAGCCTCGGCCTCCCAAGTGCAGGACATGAGTTGCTTTGGCATGGAAAAGGCGGCATGAAATGGAAGGACCTGTTCCCAACTCTCAGAAGATTGAGGTATGATAGACGGCCGCCAAATTTGCTGCTGATACATTTAGGAGAGAATGATCTCGTATCGCTTTCAGGTCTTACACTGTTAAAAAAACATGAAATTAGATCTAGCGGTGATCAAGGACAGCTGGTTGGGAACGACAGTTTTATAGACTGAATTTGTTTATCGGCAACATTGGAGGCAAGCGAGAGACCAAGTGGCAATGGACAGAGCACGCCAAAAGCTGAATAAAGAAATGAAAAACTATTGTGCGGGAATGGGCATAAGGTATCTGTCTCACGGAAATATCACCAGTAGAGAGGGACAGTTATTTAGAGCGGATGGGGTTCATTTGTCAGAGTTGGGCCTGTCATATTACATTTTGGAAATCGGGGATTGTTTGTCAATGGAATTGGCCGTTGACCTGTGGTGTAACAGCAACGATCGCTGAAGGGAAGTTACGGCTGCAATGGTTGGTGGGGACAGGAAAACGCTTTGGTTTTCCTGGGTGGCAAGGTTTGGGGTGGGTGAGGCAGGAGCGGTCTTACCCGGCATCCCAGGAAGACGGGTAGGGAAAAGGGGAAGAAAAGAATGACAAGGTAAAGGTAACCCAGAGAAGTTTGAAGGTTGGTTTAAAGTTTTGAAATGGGAAAATGTGATTTTAGAAATGGTTTTGGCTCAGTATTCTAAATTGTAAAGAGAAATAAATAAATTGGCGAGTTATTTGAGAGTTTACCTGTTGTAAATAAAGTGGCCTTTCTACTATACAAAGATGTGTGAGGGTCAGTTGTTTTGGGCGAGTGGACAGTCAGTTGTTTTGGGCGAGTGGACAGCAAGCACTAAAGGCTAGTACATTGTCTTGGTTAGAACTCAAGATATTGGTACACGTTTTATTGAAGCGTGTTTCCCTACACCCCACCGTAGGAATTTTGCAGCAGGCAGTCAACCCACCGTGCTCGACGCTCCCGGATCGAGATCCCTCACATGGACCCCTCCGCTCTTTGCCCGTCACCTCCTCACGTGACCTCTGCTGTCACCAGGGTGCCTGGGGGTGGGGCCTCGCAGCGCCCAGCCTTCTTGTGCTGTTTGCAGCCGGTGCGCCTGGTTACCAGGCTCCTCTGGGAGCCATGGGAGGCGGCATGAGCCAGGTAAGATCTCGGCACCTGAGCTTTGTCGGCTCAATCCGGCGTGCCTCCTCAGTACTCGCATCGGATTCATAGTGGCAGAACCCCCAAAGCACACCCTGTGGTGTGAGTTCCAAACATTTGTTAAGAGAGTGAAGCAGGCTGGTGCTGTCTCGGCTGTATGTACCGGTCTGTAAACCGTGGGACACGGGTTAAAACCTCCGACAGCTCTGGGGAACCAGACCGTGACTGGAGAAATTTGTGCACGGTACAGAGTCGAATCCCGCAGAGTCCGAGCCCACTTAGCTTGGTGGGTTAGAGCACCTGCTCCAGAGATCTCTGCTTAATTTTGAGGTCACCCACGGGATCAATCAACTTCTGATAGGGCTGGCTGGGCGTTCACGTTTGTCTCATTAAATCAAGTGATACATTTCTAAAAGCACCTAGTATTGATAGTACTAAGATCCCAGTTACTTGGAAAACCCGCGAAAAAGTATACAAAATACCCAGTTCTCCAAAATATCTGTTTTGAATGAAGCACTTTTTTTGAAAGAACTAGAACTGATCCGAAACCTCAAATGATTCCTAGTTTCCAACATGCCTCTGGCCCAGATCGGTTATGTTTAGTGCATTTTAATAAAGCTGGGGATCTGTTCCACGAGTAAGCGCGCGCAGGGTAGTGCCAGTCGGTAACATGAGTGCCTGTGAGTTGGCGAATCTATACTTAGAAACTTTCCTTGTTATTCACTGAACTCCTTCTCAGCCAAGGTTTCTAAACCGGAAGCATCAGCCCTCGAGAAGCGGGTTCACTTCCTCCCGGCAGCTCAGTCTATCCTGAGCCTGGGAGACTGCCTCGGTTGGTGGTCACAGACTTCAGCTCTAGTGAGACAGCTCAGCGGCTCAAAGCGCCTGTGGCAGAGATCGGAGCATGCTGCCTCGGTGAATGTAGCGCCTCTTACAGATCTGTGTGTAAGAGGCGCTTGGTCACAGGCTCCACCAGTATTGAGACAGGCCAGCGGCTCAAAGCGCCTGTGGCAGAGATCAGAGTGTACCTTGGAGTAAGAGAGCTGCTTGGGCACAGCAGCCTGCTGGGAGATGGGTGTAACCAGCAGGGAAGTGTATCCTGCGGGCCACATGTCAGATTGGAATAAGACCACTCACTCGGTTACTGCACCGGTAGCGGAGACCTGTGTTTGCACAGTTCCCACTAAGCTGACTCGGTTGGTTAATGCACCTACGGCAGAGGGGGCTCATTGGGTAACACTCATGCGCTATAGCGTGCAGAGGTCCTTGTAGTCCCTGTAAGTAACCTAGCTGAGTCGGTTCATGCGCCTCCTGCAGAGAGTTCCATGCCACCTGCTCCAGTCCTAGAGATAGTTCTCGGTGGTAACACACCTGCTGCTCTGATCTCTTGCTCTCTGTCTGTTCGAACTCATCAGGTTCACATGAGTGCGAGTGAGATTGCTCAGCGGTTTATGCCCCTGGTGCTGAGATCGCTTTGTAACAGCTGACACACTACGCTACACCATAGCTTAAACACATCATTCTCCTACAAGGTTTCAAAACTGGAAGCATCAGCCCTTGAGAAGCGGGTTCACTCCTTCCGTGCAGCTCAATCTGTCCTGGCCCTGGGAGGCTGCCTCGGTGGGTGGTCACAGACTTCAGCTCTAGTGAGACAGCTCAGCGTCTCAAAGCGCCTGTGGCAGAGATCGGAGCATGCTGCCTCGGTGAATGTAGCGCCTCTTACAGATCTGCGTGTAAGAGATGCTTGTTCACAGGCTCCACCAGTATCTTTGTGGCTTGAGATCGATACAGATATGCATGGGAGTTAGAGGAGAGCAGGGATAAGGCAGGTAGAAATAAACAACAACTTTTTGTTGTATTCGATATATGTTGTCTAAAGGTTCAAAAGAGGGCTGTTGAACATGCACCGACCTTCTTTTAAGGGAAAAAGCATTTTTTTCTCATTATTTTTGGGATTGTTTGTGAAAATCTAATATGTTCTAGCTCCACACTAGTGTCAGTTCTACGAGACAGTAAGAGTAACTAAGTCAGTGAGTTGCCACAACTGATTGAATTGTGGGTGAATGCTCTTGGTGTTTTATGGTTGACACCAGGGTGCTGTACTGAATCGCTTGTGCAACTTGTAGGAGATAAGTCATGGCCATTGCCCTGCAGAATGACGTATGCAAAGAATTTGGAAGTAGCGAGTGTAATTGCATTATAGCTCCTGGGCAATATCACCACTCTGTATGAGTTTTCTGGGATGGGAGAAGGGGAATAGTGTGGAATTTCTGTTACTGTATGGAAATTGACATATTTCCATTGTTCAGACCTACAGAAATTCCTACAAGCAATATAATCTGGAAAATGTTGTTTTGGGGGAAATAATAAGGTGCAAGATTAGAACACAATTTGTAATCTTAATTCAGGTGCAAACATTGCACTGGAGTCCGGATTTAATCCACTTTCCAGAATCACAAGGAGAGCCTGCGTAGTGTCGCTGTGTTGGATGTTTGTGCTATATTTTTTTCTACCATATTGTTGGATGTTGTGCATGTGGTTAAAGATGCTTCCTGTTGTCTATGCGAGCATTTGAGCTATTGGCTTTGCAAATGAGAATGCATTGTATTTGTGTGTTTTGAAAAGCTGCGAAGGCGCTCTTTGTACATATAGTCCTTGCTTACGAGATGCAAAGCTGGCAACAACTGCACCTCTTTTACTGCCAGCCTTGCTTCTCGTAAGCACGGACTAGAAGTACAAAGTGCATATTCAAGCAACGTTTCCAGCTTTTCAAACGATATAAATAAAAGGCATTGTCATTTACAATGCCAATTGCTCAAACTCTCGCAAATGCGAGACCTATTGCATTGCCAATGCTTGTTTAGGTCTGGCGTTAGCCGATACCTCTTAATGTTATTTAGATTATATCTGTAATATACTTAAAGGGGCTTCCAGCAACCTCCCTTCATCCATTGGTCTGTTCTTGTGTCATTTACATTTTGCTTCTGCCCAGTATAGCATGGAGCAATGTGTCCACCTATTTCAGCCACTGGCTAACTTCACATTGAGTGACTGGATTTAGCCCTTTTGCAGCCAGCTCATCCGCACAAGGTAGTTCTCTTCAGTGCCAGTGTTCTTATTTTCCTTAATTATTACTTTAGTCTTGCATTTGGTTGTAGAGCCTGATGTGATAGCAGAATGAATTCTACCAGATGAGAGAACAGGGCATATTCCAGCTATATACAAAGGGGCAACAGTGGTACATCGGTCGCACATCTCCATCTTTAAAGCAGTACAAGACAAGAAAATCAACAATGGTGCTCAGAACACTATAACACACCTGTTGCCATATTCCAGCTATATCTTTCGCCAACTACTTCACATGCTGTTGTAAATTCCTTTTGAAGTAGCCTTTGTTTATTTGACTGATGCTTTTTCACACCATACCAACAGCTCACTTCAACTCTCAATATAAGCACATGAGGGTGCTCTATATGTGCTACACTAACTTTGTCATTTCCTTTTACCTTTCTTCCTTCTTTGCTTTCTTTGCTTCTTTCTTTGCTTCTTTCTTTCTTTCCCTTCCTCTTTCTTTCTTTCTTTCTTTCTTTCTTTCTTTCTTTCTTTCTTTCTTTCTTTCTTTCTTTCTTTCTTTCCTTCCTTGCCTTCCTCTTTCTTTCTTTCCTTGCCTTCCTCTTTCTTTCTTTCTTTCCTTCCTTGCCTTCCTCTTTCTTTCTTTCCTTCCTTGCCTTCCTCTTTCTTTCCTTCCTTGCCTTCCTCTTTCTTTCTTTCCTTGCCTTCCTCTTTCTTTCTTTCCTTCCCTCCCTTCCTCTTTCTTTCTTTCTTTCTTTCTTTCTTTCCTTCCCTCCCTTCCTCTTTCTTTCTTTCTTTCCTTCCCTCCCTTCCTCTTTCTTTCTTTCTTGCCTTCCTTGCCTTCCTCTTTCTTTCTTTCTTGCCTTCCTTGCCTTCCTCTTTCTTTCTTTCTTGCCTTCCTTGCCTTCCTCTTTCTTTCTTTCTTGCCTTCCTCTTTCTTTCTTTCCTTGCCTTCCTCTTTCTTTCTTTCCTTGCCTCCCTTCCTCTTTCTTTCTTTCCTTGCCTCCCTTCCTCTTTCTTTCTTTCCTTGCCTGCCTTCCTCTTTCTTTCTTTCCTTGCCTCCCTTCCTCTTTCTTTCTTTCTTTCTTTCCCTCCCTTCCTCTTTCTTTCTTTCTTTCCTTCCCTGCCTTCCTCTTTCTTTCTTTCTTGCCTTCCTCTTTCTTTCTTTCTTTCTTGCCTTCCTTGCCTTCCTCTTTCTTGCCTTCTTTTCTTGCCTTCTTTACAGCCCGAACTGCAAAGCCAGATCCTCTATTATCCTGAACACAAGCAACCTAGGGCAGGTTTCGCAGTTCGGGCTGATTTGCATATGGCTGCATTCAAACTGAGGTGGTGTGGTGAGCAAAAAAGAATGGATTGGGATGCAGCCCGAGCGGTTGCCAGGGAGTGAGATTAATTCAAATATTCCATCCATCACTTTGTTTAGGTCAAACCTACAGCGCTTGCGCTGTTAAGTGATCTTTTTTGTCTACTTTGTGGGGTCTGACTCCTCCCATGCTTTGGATTAGCTTCTGTGTGTGTCACTTATAAATTGCAGCCTCCAACTGGCTAATGGTGAGTGCATGTCCCGCCTTTTCTGAAAAGTTCACTCCCATAGAGTACTGCCGCGGGAGCGAGCAGTGGCGTGCATGGTGGCTGTGGACACAAGCTTTGCCCAGACAATCTCCCTCCCCATAAGTCCAACCCCCTTCCCGCCAGTCACTTTAAGTATAGCAGTGGCACGCCTTCCTTACATCATTTTTGGACGCGGGCAGCATTTAATTATGCGCTTTTTTAATTTAACATGTTTTAAATTTAACATTCACAATCTGGGAGAGACGCTGCTGTATTGATGGTAGTGCGCATGCGCTAAAAGCCCACACAATACGTAGAGCGCCTAGCGCTATTGGGGACTGAATTGATTTGTAGTAAAAGTGGCGTGCTAATATGCATGCGCTCAATAGGGCACATGTGAAGTATGGCACCGGGCATTAAATTAATAGCGAGCTTCAGGTTATAGATCAGCAGGGGGAGAATGGAGGAGCCTATACTGGAGGCAGCACAGCTAGCACTCCTGGTGCAACGCGCTCAGCTCAGACTGGCTTGGAGGTGCTCCCAGGCACTCAGATGTGTTGCTTGCACCTGCAGCCAGGCCGGGCTGCCTGCACTGTGGGAGGCTTACGTTGCAGCGTCCGCCAGCCACTGTGATTGTAGTAAACATCTTGCAGGGCAGCCGATACTACACCAGTGTTGTACAGGCACAGACTCTCCCTCCTCTCATAGCGCCACTTGAAAGCCATTGTAAGTAAGAAACGAAGTCAGCTGTGAACATATAGGCATTTTCCACCGCTATAAAGTAGTTGCTTCAATGGCTCCTCTAGCGGGAGAATGCAGCTCAATTTAAGTTATAGAAATGCTTTTGAAGTGGGCCTAGCAGAGAGTGCCTTATTTTACTCAAAGGCTGCTAGCATGTCTGGCACACAGTATGCACAAGAAGTCTTTTATTATTGGTTTTGCAGTTAATGTATTTTATTTAGCGCAATCTCAACCCAAAGGTATTGGAGTGCTTTACATGAGCACCAGTTACGTTACAGACTGACACATTCATTTTTTTGATAAGCACTGGGAGATTAAGTGATTTGCCCAGAATCGCAGGATGTTGAGGAGACGCAGAGACTCGAACTTGAGTCCCCAGTTCCAAACTCGGCAAGGCACCATGTTAGCACGTACCTGTGTGGAAAACGTGTAATACTTTCTGTTAGCATAAGCTGAAGCCATCTTGTATGTGGCATCTATTTTGTTAGCTATGTAATTCTTCCGTCTTCACTGCTGATTGCCCATCTTTTCTGCTTGAGTCATCAACTTTAGTTAACTCCTTCTGTACTGGGCCAAAGCAATGTCTGTGCAGAGCAAAGGCCTGTAGCTGCTGAAATGCTCCTGGTTAAAGATGTAACTGTCAGATATTTTGTGCTGCTGTAAGCAGTTCTGTTCCCCCTCCCACTTTGCTGACTAAGTGATTACTCATCTGCCCATGTCTGGCTGTAACTATTCATGTGTATGCTTGTATCTTTTATTTGTACCTATATGCTTACCAGTGTAGAAAACTCAGTATATAAGCACCACGGTCTGTGTATTCAAGCCACTACCTCCTGGAACACTTGAGGGTGTTGTATGGACGTGGTCTCACTCATTAGTGAATAAACTTGTTATTTTGAAATCCAGCTTCAGTGCCAATATCTACTTTGTTGGTCTAAGGACCCGTGGACAGAGAAGGGTGACCCCTGCACTGGTGTGCCCCTTAAAAAGGCACATTTCCACAGTTTGGTGCCCGACGCGTGGGGCTCATCGGAGACTCGTCCGTCCGAAGGAGTGGTCTTGACAGAGGAATGGAATCTTACTGAGGAGACGTCCTGCATGAGGAGACCATTTGCCTTTGCAGACCGAAGTGCTTTTCCGGTTTTCCCGATTTGACCCTCCAGGTGGTGGCCTGTCCCGCCTGAGATCTGCTTTGGTTCAAGTTTTGCAGTGACCATGAGGTCAACCAAGAGATTAGCAGTTGAAGGTTGGAGACTTTTGTTTGGTAAGGTCGCTGAAGCGACACTCTTGATTTTGGATTTGTTTGGCCAAGATTCTGGTTTTGATTGTTTGTTTATTGCAATAAATAAAGGCAGGTAATGTGGAGATTATTCTCTACTTTGATATATCTGGGATAAGTTATATTTTACTACAATTTTGTAGCATGCCTGCTCCTGGCACCCTTCGTAGGTTGTGTTGCTGTCTTGGTGGTACCAAAATGGGTTTAGAAAGTAGTCAGTCTGCTCCCCTAGAGGGGACATCTAATAGATACATGTATAATAAATACGGTATTTCTTCCATAATGTTTAGTACACTCTGGAACAAATATACGAAAAAGGATCCTGATCTGCGATGGCCAGTAAATGGGTCATTTGATTTTAAAAAGATTCAGTATGTTGAGCAATGTCTGTTTAAACGAAAGAGTCGACATGATGTTTGATTGTGTACGAATGTGGGAGAAAGAAGTGCATGAGAGAGTGAGGAAAGAAGAAGCTATAGCAGAAAGAACCGCAAAGAACAATATATAAAAAAGCATTGGAATTAAAAATAAGGAGATGAAGGAAATAAAAGAAACAGAAGATAGGGAGCATCATTTAGAGGTAACTGGCCAGTACCCTATTAGGTGCCCCATTTATCCCTTACTTAATAGACTTCAAGATGATTCTATTTAGTTAGATCGACCCCCCCCCCCCCCACCCCGTATAAATTCCCTAGTGCCCCTGAGAATGCAGGTTCTGATGAAGAACATTTGTCTTCAGAAGAAAAAGATGAAGATAAGCAGTACAGGCGGAAGACCCGCTCTACTTTGACTACTGAATGCAAGGCCACTCTTAGACCGCTGCTTGTAAAACAACTGGTGGGAGTGCCTCCGCCCCAGAACTCATAGCAATAGTTCAACAGTGGATAGATTTAGAGCAGGTATATTTTGTAGAGACGTTTACTTGGGAAGTAATACCCAATTATAAAAAAACATTCTGATGATTTCAAGCCCTCTGATAAATTCTAATTATAAACAATTAAGTGATGGCACCTTATTCCTTCACAGGTGCCTGATCTAATTAGGCAAGTGGTTAAATTGCGCACTGACACGTTCCATGTGCGAGAGGAGTAAAAAGCAGCTGGTAAAACTACAACTGAACAAACAGTTCAGACCCCTGAGCGACAAGAGGGACCTACGGGGACAGATAAAGATACTAGTGATATTGAAGTTACTATGAAACCCATGCGTGAAGCAGCACCTCTGTTTGATCCCCCAAATGGAGCGGGAACGAATGAAGATAAAGATTCAGATGATGCAAAGGGATTTTTTGTTTATAATTGGGTCTACACTCCTTGGAGTAGAGCAGACGTTATGGCTCTTAAAGCTGCTTTGCCTGACCCACGGAAAAACCCGGCCACTTTTTATGAGGAAGTGGAAGGAGCTATTAGCTCTTGCACGAAGACCTTGCCAGATACTGATATGTTTTTTTGGACTTATTTTGCCCCCTGATATGTGGAGAACAATTAGAAAAATAGATGATAATGTAGCATATGGTGATACTTGTGTGCATTTATAAGAAATAGATGAACTAGATGCTCAGAAACCACAACAGGAGATATTAGATCTTCCCAAAGCTATTGTGACAAAGTTGAAAACTCTCATACTCCCTAAGAAAATGGATTGGACAGCGTTAGGGTCTTGTAAACAGAAAGTGGATGAGTCAGTTTCTGATTTCTTTACACGATTTGAAGAGACATTCCATGAGTTTAGTGAGCAGTCATTGACAGATGACACGGGTAAGCATTTGTTTGTCGACAAATTTGTCGCTAACTTGTTGCCAGAAATAGCTAGTCGCCTCAAGGCCAGTGAGAGTTTGTGGACTACGTCTTCCCCCTGTCTCCCTTTTAACTATGGCCCAGTATTATGAGCGTCAGGATTTGGAAGCAAAAGGCAAAGAGGATAAGCAGGTTAAGGAGTTAAAAACTAAAGTTATGTTGGCTCAAGTATATGGTCCACCATTCAGAGGTGGTGGTAGAGGCGGACGTGTGGTATATACCCCTGGTGTACCCCTTTTCTCTCGTTCAACTTTGTCTTCTGATCAGTGTGCTTATTGTAAAGAGATTGGACATTGGCGTTCTGAGTGCCCCCTTTTGCGAGGTCAGCAGTATCAACTGGGTAGAGGAAGCAGGACACCCAGGGAATTCAGGACAAAGGAGAGGAATAGGAAATCGTCCCAGGTTTGAGGCAGTTGTACAGAGACCAAATTATTCTAATATCTTTGATAGACGAAATCAATATCAAATATCTGATTATTCGGCTGATGGTCTTGGGGATTCTGATTATGCATAGGAATGCCTAGGATGGGGTAAGTAACCGGTTGAGGTCCCAGTAGATCAGAAAGGTCCTTATGTTTATGCAAATATCTTGGGCTCTGCTGATCGGTTTCTGGTTGATACAGGAGCTACTCGTAGTGCTCGGTCTAAAAAATTAGTTCCTAGGGCTCCCCTGTCTGGCGCAATGATAACATCGATCGGATTCGATAGGACACCTACATCTAGCTCGCTGTCATAGCCACTTGCATTATGTCTTGATAAATTCACTGCAGCATGTCCATTTTTGCTTTCCCCTAATACGCCGGACATCAGTGTGGGTAACGATATGCTTAAATATTTTCGTGACACAATACGTTGTTCTCTAGAAGGTGTGCATGGTATTTTAAATAACAATTATCCAATGGTTGAGAGATCCTGTCTTATCAATGTGGATGCCGCTCTGGTGTCCTTACCTAGTGTGAAAGGAACACTGTCATTGTTATTATTCCTTGCCTCTCATCATCGCAAAGTCTCCTGGAAGAAGTTGGAATTTTGTTGACCGCAGGTTACCTCTTTAGGTCACCTCCTGTCTAAGGAGGGACGTGCACTCACACCAGATTGCATTCAGAACATTTTAGACACACATGTGCCCCGTCCTCAGGACGTCCGTGCTTTGATTGGCCTTACTTCATTCTGTAGGCAGTGGATCCCTAGCTTTTCATACATTTTCTCACTTCACATGGGACACAAATAGTGCATAATCGCCTTACTGCCTTGGCCTATTCTAAGAAAGTGCCAATTGTTAAATGTAGCGCACACAAAGTGACCAATTAAATAGGAGCAGGCAATACCTTTGCGGATTACACAGCTCGGGAGACCGCAATGCAGCGAAGTACCACCTCCATGTATGTGGTAAAATCACAGGCTGAAATTTGGCATGATGCCAGGCAAGAGGTCTTGGACATGCAACAATCTGCCGCTCTTGATGAATTAGGCCAATGGTCCAAGGAGGGAGCATTGGATGATGAGGGCTGTTGGAGGAATAAAGAAATGACCAAATAAAAGTTTCCCACAGCCTATTTACACCCTATGATTCACATGGCACATGGGCCGGCACATGCTGGTGCATCCTCAATAGCAAAACAACGTATGCAAGTTTGGGATCATCCTGAAATTGCCGGCACTGCTAAAAAGATAGTCCAGTCTTGTCTGTCTCCAGTATAATCCTAGAAAGTGAACGCAAACTCCAACTGGAGGGTTTGCGACACCAACTGCACCTTTTGAGCTCCTGCAAATGGACAACGGACCCCATTTCATTGGGCAAGTTGTTGAGTATCTCATGAAAGGGTTAGGAATTAAGTTACAATTTTACCCTGAAACTAAAATTGGTTAAAATACAGGCTGCCACATCTTTGAAATGGCCTGATGCCCTGCCCCTAGCACTACTTTCTATCAGATCGATACCACATACACGATCTGGCCTCACACCGTATGAGGTGGTTTCAGAAAGCCAATGAATATTTGGGGGATTCCTAAGCCACGCCCTATACATGATGTACCCTATGTATTGATGAATGACTATTTGTCTCAGTTAACTGACAGCTTGTCTTCTATTTATCAGTAGGTACGGGAAGTTCCTCCAGACAGGTTGCAGGGTGAAGGTCACGATCTGCGGCCTAGCGATTCCATTGACCGATCATCGCGATATACTGGTCACCAAGAAAGGACAAGCCACGTCACCTGGAGGATCTGAGTAAGTCTTCCTGAACCACACGATCCCTGGTACATTCCGATATCAGCTGTGACCCAGGAAGAAAGACACTTCGTTGCTGAAAAAGACTGTTTGAGCCACTGTCCTGGATGGTTAAAGACTGACTACAAAGGGGGGTAGCCTACTAGTGACTACTCGTCTCAACATTAGTGCAGAAACCAACGGCTGCCCAGGACCTTAGGGCATCATCTATTTTGTTATTTGCCAATGAAAATGAGCTCGCCTAAGAAGAAGGAGATCGCTGCGACAATATGCAACGGCTGTACAATCTGCATTCTTGGTCTAACTTTGACTGTTGCCATCATCGCTACTGTAATGTGGGGAGTGGAGGAAGTAATGCCTGGAGCCTTGTTACCTAGCACCATCATTTTTGATTTGCTGCAACATGAACCGGGATACCGGCAAAATTTTAGAAACTATTCATTTCTTCAAATGTTGCATCAGACACACCAGCTAAGCAATGCTACTAACTGTTGGGTTTGTGGCAAGATTTCTCCTCATCAGAACATAAAAGGAATCCCATAGTCACCGCTGCCTTTCTCTAACAATGGCTCATGTCCAGCTTGGTTCAAACTTCTACATGCCCCTAATGAACAAAGTTTGTTACCCCAACGAAGATGGGGACCTACAAGCAAAAGGGACTGCTTTAGGAATGGAAGAATATAGTAAAAGTGCAGCAACAAACTATATGTATTCAAATTTTAGGTTGGGTAAAGGAAATTGACCTCTTGTTATCTCTGTTGCCAGACCACTGGCCCCCTTTTTGTACAAAGTACAGGCAAGGTGCCAGTGGGCCACAGTAACTGTACTGCAGTGTTGCAGATATCTACGAGAGGCTGAAGCAGCTTCCTTGCTTTAGGTCATGCTTATTTTTGTGTGGAACTAAGGCATACTACTTCCTACCTCCAGGCTGGCCTGATAACTGTTACATAGTCTTCCTTCTACCACCTGTGTTTTTAGCTCTACCAATTTACCATCAAGATTTGCAATTGTTCAGTCACTGCTAGCAGTAGGGGAAAACGTGCAATCAATGTCTCTGTAGTCGACCAGACAGATGTTTTGTTCCCTCTGTATTTCCACTTGTACTACTTGTCTACCATTTTAAAACAAATGTCCAAAATGTAAATGCCCGTTTAGCAGTACATCAAGAAGTCAGCAACATAATGTTAATTGATATGTTTAACATTTATCGTACCCCTTTAGAAGCATAAGAAAATGTCTTAGCTTATGCTAAAAGGGCCATCTGTGGAAAACTTGTAATGTTAGCATAAGCTGAAGCCATCTTGTCTGTGGCATCCATTTTGTTAGCTATGTAATTCTTCTGTCTTCACTGCTGCTTGCCCTTCTATTCTGCTTGAGTAATCCACTTTAGTTAACTCCTTCTGTACTGGGCCAAACCAATGTCTGTGCTGAGCAAAGGCCTGTAGCTGCTGAAATGCACCTGATTAAAGATGTAACTCAGATATTTTGTGCTGCTGTAAGCAGTTCTGTTCCCCCTCCCACTTTGCTGACTAAGTGATTACTCATCTGCCCATGTCTGGCTGTAACTATTCATGTGTATGCTTGTATCTTTTATTTGTAACTACATGCTTACCAGTGTAGAAAACTCAGTATTTAGGCACCACGGTCTGTGTATTCAAGCCACTACCTCCTGGAACACTTGAGGGTGCTGTATGGAGGTGGTCTCACTCATGAGGGAATAAACTTGTTATTTTGAATTCCAGCTTCAGAGCCAATCTCTACTTTGTTACTCTAAGGACCCATGGACAGAGAAGTGTGACCCCTGCACCGGTGTGCCCCTTTAAAAAGGTACATTTCCACACCTGTGTCCCTTCTTTGCCCCTCCATAACATTCCTCTAGCAAGGTGGTAATTCCCCCAGATTCTCCCAGGCTATCCAGTAGTTTATAAGGAATGTGCCACTTTTAAATATGATGTATAAACTACACTTCCCAACTAATTAAAAAGCTTCAAATCGCATCATACCTTTTACTATTGCTGTTATGTGAATTCTTTCATTTTATGTGATTGGGGCACCGTGGGTTTCTAGAAAGGGGAACTACTACTGGGTAAATTATGTTGTTATGATGTGGCGACAATTGCACGTGGTATATTTTGTTTTTGCTCAACTCGAAAAATAGGACGCTGTATAATAGGTATTGTGCTTTCACATTTTTTAAACTTCTTTTCGATCAACTCTCTTGAGATTTACAAAACAATCGGTCATACTTTTAAGAGAAGTTTAGTAAAAGTGGAGGGCCCCTGATTATCGCCACAAGAAGCCAGATAATCTTGAAGACATGTGCAAAGCCCAACTGCTGCCCATTGCCCACACAAACCGAGATGCAGGTCTGGTGAAGCCAGTGCCAATTAACAATCGTATCCATAAATTTTATTTCCAAAGGCCACACCAAGGGGTGTCTTGCTTCGCCCTAAAAAATACCATTCGTACACTATGACCCAAACCCGACGAAGCAGGAGACAAAACACAACACCTAGAAAGGGGTTTCACTTTACAAAAATGAAACCCATCAAAGACTCTTTTTAGAATGAGTCTTGGGTTTTTATTTATGCAGTGCTCTCTATCAGAGAGACTTTCCCAGATGTCAAATGAACAATTTTCAAATGTATATAGAGATATATATATTTTTATATGCAAGTAATAATAACACACTTGGTAAATGCAACAGTTAAATATATGAATAAAAATGCACAAGCGGATAATAATGGATGTCCTGCAAGAAATCAGAAAGATATGTACAAAATAAATCAAATGATTACTTTGGGTGTGCACTCTGACTCACTCACGCCTGACAAAGAAAGCCCCTCAAATGACCATAGCCACTGGAAACTGAATATGCACGCATCACAATTGCACTAGTCAGAAACAAATCACTTCACCTGATCTTTCACTCGACATCCTTGCCAACTCCAGCTGGAGGAGCCTGTTGAAAGCTAGGCATGGACTCGTGATCAGGACTCCAATCCTATTTCTTCTTGTGACAGTACGTCTACTCCACTAGTGAGCTCCCAAGCTGCCTGCCAAGATTCTCTGCCTCTATAGTCTTAAAAGACACCGGAAGGTTCGAGAGTCCTTCCCTCTGCGCCAAGGAAACTTACTGAATTGACCACCTTCCATGCAAGCATTACAGGGCAAAAGGAGATCCCACATTCCTACAACCTTCTCATCTTCCAAAGCCTCCATTACATTAAACAATCTCTTCCCCAAAACTTAACCTTGAACGTGGATAACCTAAACAACTTGCAATGCTCTGTAGGCCTGTGCGCGCAGAAAGCTCTAGCAAGACAGAGTCCAGATTCAGGATGACATGAGGCCGTGTCAAAGCCAATAGTTACAACTTCATAATACTTCCCAATGTACAACACAATGCACAATACATTTTTATAGCGTGGCTCACCCAACTTTGAAAAAAAACTAAATAAATAAATTATGTGTTTTATAATGTGCGGCACGTCCCTTTGATCTTAAACAATGGTGGCCACGTGCCTTTCCTTTTTTGCACAGCTAGCTCAACTGTATTTTTTACTAATCTATGTTTTTGAAACAAGTGCATCACGCCGCGCCTGATCTTCAATAATGGCGGCCCCATGATTTTCTTTAGCAGACTTCAATATCTGGGGCTGTGTATCCTAGTAATCGAAGGAGATGGCGTGTTCAGCCTGACAAACAGCTGAATTGACTTGTCGCCTGCTGCCGCAATGATTCCCAGTGGAGAGCAAACCACTGGGACAGGGACTGTGCTTTCTGGCGCTGGAGAGATGGTCACCTTGACACACTGGTCCAGGCTGTAGTGCAGACTGCCCAGAGGATGTCTCAGCTTCTGCTCTTCCTCTGTGTTCTTTATTGCGCTGTTGAGGTGCATGGGTTCAGGGTGAGTGATGACTGATATCTATACTAATACGACAGTCTTGCTGGTTCTAAACAAAACACTCCATAACTCCACTCCAATGCCCCTGCACCTCTTCCTGCCTTACCTCTCCTTTCCCTTCTATTTCCCTGATCTTTCTCCATTCTCATGTATCCTCCTTTCTCCTCTTTCTTGTTCCTTCTCTCTCTCTCTCACATTCTCATGCCCACCTCTAAACTTCTCTCCCTACTCCGCCTCTATTGCCCTTCTCTCCCTGCCATCCCTCCCCAATTCTCACCTCTTCACCCAACTCCCACCAAATCTCATCTTCCTCCTCCTTGCCTCTGCTCTCTCATTCATCCCCATTGTTCCCATAATCCAGCATGCCCTCCCCTGCTTTCCTCACCCCCTTCCTACCACTAATCGCCCACCCTCCTGCTTTCTTTTGTTCAGCCTCCTGTGCCTTGCTTCGTTCTTGCTGCTAAGGCTGCTTTCCTGCCTCCACCTTGAAGGCCCTGTACATTCCGGGATTCACAGAATTTTTTTTTTAAATGTATATACTTTTCAGAAAACTGTTAGTGTGATTTTTCTCTGTGGTCATTGTTGGAGAAAACAATCTACATACAATTTCCAGCTTTGAATAGCATAGTAAATCAACAAGCAGCATAGCTCGTACGAAACAGGCATGTTTGGCTTGTCCGGGTTATTTTCATATTCGTAGCCTGACTATAATCTTTTGACGCAGAGAAAAAGTCTGGTAACCTTCTCGATTTTACAGATAAAAACAAACCCCCACACCCCATATGCAGGCTTTTTTACTTGAGAAATAAATGGCATTGCATTGTAACCACAGCGGAAAAAAAACATGCAATCTTTGCTTAATTAGGGAAACGAGACAGCAGTGCCAGCCAGTGATGAGCGAGCTGAACTTTAAACTTAGTCTAACTGGCTGTGAATTTGGAGGTTTAGATGGAATTTATAATGGAGGTGCCTTGGACTTTTTCTTATTTAATTATTTACTCGTTCATTGTTTTATAGAGCACAGACATAACCGTATCGGGGTTCAGAGACTTGTACACAAGGTGTGCAAGTCCAGCCAGGGATCCACCATAGCTGACTAACAGCACAACAGAGGGTGCAGTGTACAATAAGTATACATTAATAAACAAGGGATAAGTGCATCAGTGATGAAAGATTCTCTACTCCTCTAGACAGTGCTGCAGCTGTTTCTCTGATCCCAGTGGTAATTCCTCATCTTTAGTCCTTTAGGCAGTGCTACAGCTTCTTTTCTGGTGCCATTGTTATTCCTCATTCTAAGTCCTCTAGGCAGTGCTGCTAGCTGCTTCCCTGATCCCAGTGGTAATTCCTCATTCTTAGTCCCCTAGATAGTGCTGCAGCTGTATGTCTGGTCCCGTCAGTAACTCCTCCATTCAAAGTCCTTTAGGCAGTGCTGCAGCTGTCTTTAGTAGTAATTTCCCATTCTTAGTCCTCTGGGCAGTGCTGAAGCTGTGTCTCTGTTCATACATCCACTACACTCTAAACCAAAACACATTGGTAAAAGACATTGTTATTTACAACACCAATAGCTCTAAATCTAAAATATGCAAATGCTTATTATTATGCTGTGATGTCACACGCATGCTGTCAAAGACAAAACAAAGACCTGCAGTGGGAGCAAGGAGTATACGGCGATGTTGATAATTTTAAGATTAGGCAGTTTCATTCAATTCTAAGCAAGAGAGGTTCGACTGAAGTGCATGACCTTAAAATGGCAGACAGCTCCTCTCTCTCGAGCCTTTGAAAGGTATCCACGTCCTCCCTCCCCCAGCACGGCGGGAGATTCCAGTTTATGCTGCCGCATGAAATGTGCGCAATTGTAAACAGTGCTTTGTTTCTTAGGCTGCCAATTTGTTTTTATAAAGAGTAGAGCATTGCTTCAATGCTGCGTCGTCTGTGGGTTTTTGCACTGGGACAATTAGGGAGCGGTAGGTCTAAAGCTCTTGATCATGCACCAATGTGGTTCAGATGGGGTGGCATTCACGGTTTTGTTATAATAGTGGGCTTCCCAAATCCCAAAGCACTGTTTCCCACTGGCATCAGAACTGTGCTCTTTCCCACAACAATCGGGTAGTTTCCTTTTCTAATACAACAGCAATAGCTCTAACTCTAAATAAAATGTGAGACCTATTGCATTGTAAATGCTTGTTTTGCTTTTGACACCCTAAATACGGTGGGTATGGCCAGCGGTGTATTCCGGGCTCACTGTGGCATTGGAACCAAGCTATACCCGTCTAAAGAACCCTAATAAGGTTAAAAGCAAGCCTGGGTTGTTTGTTTTTAGGTTCAGGGAGGCCCTGGCCTGGCCGTTGGGTCTGGACTGTTCCCATGAGGAGCAGAGTCAAGGCTGATTTACATATAGCTGGGTCCAAACTAAGGTGGCATGGTGGGTGAAAAACAATGGATTGGCATGCGGCCCGAGCAGTTGCTAGTGGCTGAGATTAATTCACATTTTACGCCCTTTCACAAGGAGCACATCAACTCTCAGTTGTTCCCTTCAGGGCCAGGGAGTACAATAGCAATGTAGGCTTTTTTCAGACTAAAACAACATTTTTGCCTTTACCCAAAGTTTTAAATTAGATTAATGAGGGCCTGACGTCTTCCCAAACTATAAAGTTTTTTGCAAATCCTTGACAAAACAAGAATTGCCAAAAGGCAGCTGGCCAATGCCAGACCTATTGGCTTTGCCAGTGCTTGTTTGCCTTTCTATAAGAATGACTGAACATGCATTTCATGTTTCATTATGGAAGTGGGTGCTTTGTCCTGCATTGTGCAGTGTAACTTTTTGTCTTTCTTTTTTTTAGCACTAGCTCGTGTGCCATTACACTCAGAACAATGTACCTTATAGTGAGCTCTGTTAACAGCTCGTCTCTACCTCTAGTCCGCCCTTGACATGCTTGAGGCAAGCATACTTGTGTGTGGCATAATGTTAATGAGCGCTTCTTGGGTCATTTGTAGGTGACATCAAATGCAGATTAAATGTTTACCTAGCTTTAACACATTAAGTAAGCAAAAGCTTGTTTAAAAAAAAAAGGAAAGCATTGAAACGTCAAAAAAAATAAACTGGTGAACAGATGTATAAACAAAATATACAAGCAGAAAGCAATTCTTCAGATATTTTTTTTACCGTTTTTTAAAGCAGTAGGGATTCCCTATCAAATGCACTGAGCATGTGCTTTAATGTACGCTAGTCATTTTTGTAAATTTAAACCATGACTGCATAGTCACCTTGTTATATTTCTTTTCATCAGAATATTTCTATACGCTGCTCCGCACACTGTGGATGATCACGTGACTTTTTATTTTTTTCTAGCACTGCAATCATTCCAGATGGCTAACTGGCTGCTGACCCATAAGAATCTGTATTCGCATTGAGGGCCAGAAAGCTGCTAAGGACAGCAAAACCTATACAGTTGGACTGCATAAAGACTCGGAAAAGATGGGTTTACTGTAGAAGTTTTTATTTTCAAAGCATTATAAAACAGTTTCATATGTGGGTTATGTGCATATTAACATACCTTTTTAAAGAATCTGCGCCCATATGCATGCATCTTCTAGTTGTTTAACGGTTGATCCAAAATGAACATTGACGGCGCATCTGTCTGTCTGTTTGTCATGGAGATGAAGCTGGCTTCCCAAGTTTTGAACGTGGTCATCCGGAGTCTCTCCTTTGGGTTCAGATGTAGAACCCGTGTTTGCAAATCTTTATTAATATATTCAAACACCGCACAGTTGCTTGTAAGGAGTCTTGCTTAAAAGAGACCTAGTATTACACAGAGGGCGACAAAAATACAATCTCAAAACATTTTTCTTGAAATAAGTTTGATTGAATGAACAGAAGTAGAGTGCCTTTTTGATGCCCAAATGACATAACTTGAATCTTTTTCCGAGGACAAATGAAAATGCACCACAGAAGCCGTCCGAGGAAAGATATAGCTTTAGTGCAATGCTCGTCTCTTTATGTTTAAATCTGAGTTTTTCTAGGATAAGGAGGGATAACGAAATGGTCTTTGCGACCTCTCATAACGTCCTTCAGGAAATTGCCCAACCGAGTAACACTCGAGAAACTGTCATTTGCAAACAATCGTGATTTAAAATTGGACGCAAAAAGTTTGCACTTGAATTTAGAATGCGTAGGGCACACAGAATGAGGGCATTAGCATTTACAGAGCCAAAAGAGATTTTCCATTTACTCACAGTTCAAAGTGACGCATTGACTGTGCACAAATGGCAAACAATGTAACAAACTATTACAAGAAGACTTGGCCTTTGGGTCTGTGATGACTAGTAAAATACTGCCACCGTTTCTTCTAGAATTTAAATGTGTAAGGTGGAGGCAGACGAAAAAGAGTGCTGCACTCTGGTTTTAGTGAATAATTAATAATTTGCTGAGAGTACAAAAAGGTGCTTTCGAGGACACCGTTCTTGACTGCTAAATGGTGGCCCATTACCGGGGCAGGAGCTATAGCTGCCAAGGTTTCAGATAGCTATGAGTGACATTTTCATAATTTCAGTGTAATTATGAGTGACATTTCAACGACTGAGTGACACTTTCTCGCAAGCAAAATCAAGCAAAGAAGACACGGGAAACCTAGAACTATCAGAAGTTATATCACTCATTTGAGCAACAAGAAACTCTAATAGCTTAAAACTGCTGCAAAGAACCAGAAATGGAAATACATTAACCGGAGACAGACTGCGTGACTGAAGTCCTTAGTAACCGAGGGCATGCAGGCACTGCAGCTGCTCGAACTGCCAAGCCTTTTGTGTGTTAAATGAAAAGGATGCCACCTTGGTTTGGGCCATACAAACCTACATCTGTGCTGTACATTTGAGCTCTCCCACATCTGCTTGTGGTGTCTTCCCGGAGTCTTATAACTTCACCATGACGTGGCCCAAGAAACTGTGCCTGCAGAGGTGCCAGTGAAATGCAGAGTGGAGAAAACCGGCGCTAGTAGTTTTGACCATGGAAAGAGGCTTTAGACAGTTAATGACACTGTGTGGTGTGGAGGATTCGAATACTGGAGGCATGGGGCAAACATGAGCCTGCTGTGGACTCTGGGAGGAAGGCTCAGGCCACGAACCACCGCGGCGCCCGCCTCCTTTGTTCAGTATGTCCTGCGGCTGTCCTCTTCTCCAAGCTCATCTTTGCAATTTGCAATTTGGCTCAGATGGTTCAACAGGTGCAATCTGCCACTCATGAAGGGGGTCATTGTTTAGATCTAGTATATTCTAATTTTAACATCTCTGTAGATCCACCCTACCCCATTACATGGTCAGATCACTTTCCTGTTCACTTCTCCTGGTCTATAAACACCAGCCGTGTGTCATCCACACCCAAGCTTGGGGAACGTCCAAGGAGAATTAATATTCCACACCTAGTGGAGGTCCTTACCCACTCCACCCCAATGAAAGCACAAAATTTGGATGAAGCTGTAGACAACTTCTCTTCCTGGATAGACACCTCCATTAGATCCTTACCACAAAGCAAAGGAAAAAACAACCATAGGATCACTCCCACTTCCCCCTGGTATACTGAACAATTAAAAATTTTAAAAATTGGGTGTAAGGCGCTAGAGCGAATATGGAGAAAGAACTATTGTCCTACTGCTAAATCGGAACTCCGTGCAGCCCAAAAAAGCTACTATGCAGCAATTAAAACAGCTAAAGGGGAATTCTATGCATCTAGAATTCTAAAGGCGAAAAACAACAGTCGAGAAATTTTCTCTATAGTTAAAAGCTTCACTACCCCGGTAGCAGAGAAGACCTCATTTCCACCCTCCCCAGATTGGTGTGAGCAACTATCCACTTTCTTCATTGAGAAAATTCGAAATATTCAAAACAGTCTGAATAACCCTGACCAGCCACCCGACCCACAATCTGCTCCAACCTTAATTCACCAACTTCTTCCTCTTTCCCCTTCCCAAGTAATTAAGGCTAAGGCAGAGATGACCGAGTTTACTCAGGTCAAAAATATAGATATCCTGACCATTTTAAAATCTCTGAAATCAGGGTCACCTATAGATCCTTGCCCTGCGAGGGTCCTTAATGGAATAGCTGAAGTTATTGCCCCTATGGTCACCGCTTTGGTCAACGAATCCCTTACTTCTGGGATTTTACCCTCCAAGTGGAAGCAAGCCAAACTTCTCCCCCTATTAAAAAAAACTTCGGCCGATCCTTAGATCACTTCCAACTACAGGCCTATATCCCTCCTACCAGCTCTTGCTAAAGTTTGCGAGAAAGCTGCCTTCCGGCAACTTGAGAGATTTGTGGAATCCTCTGAGGCTCTTCATCCGGCCCAATCAGGCTTCCGCACCTCTTTCAGCACGGAAACGGCATTGGTAGAGGTGGCGGAGGCCATTAGGGATTGCCTTGACGGAGGCGGCAGAGCGGCCCTTATTCTTTTGGACCTCTCGGCCGCCTTCGACACGATGCCCCATCTCCAGCTCCTATCTAGACTAGAGAACATCGGCATCTCGGGTACGGCACTGAGGTGGATCAGGTCTTTCCTCTCTGACCGGACTCAACAGATCTGGCTCCCTCCCTATTGCTCCGCTAATCGAAGGGTAGAAACTGGAGTCCCACAAGGGTCAACCTTAAGTCCCCTCTTATTTAATATTTACTTAACTCCCTTGATCTGGCTGACTGAGAGCTGGGGTGCTAAGATTATGGCCTACGCCGATGACACCTAGCTTCTCTTCACCTGGAAAAAGGAGAACTTGTGCACCTCTGGAGTACGCCAATGCCTATCCTCTGTATTTGTTTGGCTGGCCAGAGCCTGCCTCAAATGCAACGAGGAAAAAACAGAAATTCTGCTCTACGGCCAATTTCCCACTAACTTTAAGAATTCTATCTGGCCCACTGAATCAACATGTCCAACGGGAGAGAGTGGGTTGGCCAAGAACCTGGGTATTTGGTTTGGAGCAGATTTATGTTTTCGAGATCAGATTGCACGACTGGCGGGGACGTGTTTTGGAACCCTGACTACTCTTCGCAGATTCTTTCCTCTTCTCCCTCAAATGGCCAAGGAAGCGGTAGCCAGAGCTTTGGTGCTCTCCCGTCTGGATTACTCTAACGCCCTTTATGTAGGGGCTCCAGACTACTTGATCAGAAAGCTACAGGTAGTCCAGAACGCAACGGTGAGACTCATTTTTAACATCTCTAGGAGACTTAGCGTTCGCAAACAGTTGAAGGATCTACACTGGCTCCCTGTAGCCCAAAGAGTGCACTTCAAAACTCTGGTCCTCGTTTATAAGGCCCTTAATGGACCATGCCCTGCCTACCTAGCCAAAAGATTCACCCTCTACCTCCCGACCCGTCAGCTGCGATCTACCTCCAGAAAGCAGGTGGTCGTTCCCAGATTTAAAAGAGCTCGTCTGGGCGGACAATCCTTGACAGTAAAGGGTGCTCAATGGTGGAACGCCCTGCCTGACGCTCTCAGACACTCTCCCAATCTGTCTAATTTTAAAAAACTGCTTAAAACGCACCTCTTTCAAATCCATGATTAACCGATCCCTTTACCACCTGGATTAGTTTCACTATCGCGCCAGGACAGTCTCGACTATTGGAGCGCGCTATAAATCCGCATATAACATAACATATAACATAACATAACATCTTGGCCTTTCTTAGGTATTAGCAGGTGCGGGGAATCTCTGTAACTAGTGAGCCTCACTAAACCAAACCGTGCAAGGGTCATGGATTCCTGACCCGGGATCTGGTCTATATGGGAAGGAAAAACCGAAAACAAGAGGTCGATTGTGGGTGCCCGGAACATTCTCTAGCCTTAGGAGACATGTTCATTTGAAGCAGAGAGTGGAAGGCCTAAGCCATCCTGGCAGTGGCCTTCATTCCTGAAACTGAAAACATCTCAAGAAGGCTCCGGCTGCTAGGAGCCATATGCCTGTCCTTGGTGAGCCTGCTTTCCAGTGACAGAAGTCTGTCCTGAGTGCTGCAAACTCGTTCACGGACTCCGTGACGTGATGCCGCCCAGCAATGATTGAATGCCATGCGGGTGATTTTTGACAGCCTGGGACGAGCGGAAGTCAGTTCTGTGAGCGCCATGAGTGCGGAGCCCGTTGACCAGTAACCAGCCCCTCGCTGCTTAGTTCCTTCCAAAACAAACTCCCTGCCTTCGGCAGCAGGTCGTCACCCAGCGGCACCAGGTATGGCTTTATCTGACTGTGGCCCCCTGGCTGTGATGTTAGTAGTCTTTGCACAGCGGCGCTACCGTGCGAGAGCTGAGAGCCGCGCAGTGGACATTTACGATACATTTACGATACATTGTAGCAGCCAGTGAGCTGCTTAGCAGCAGCCTTATCTCGGCGCCAGCACCAAACCGGCAGGAGCAGCGCTGCGCTGCTAGCTGCCACACTCATAATATTAGCTTTTTAGGCAGCGCTTCGCTGACGTTCAGACACTATTCAAATTTGTGACAATGCATTTCAGTGCGGTGATGCTGATCATCACACTGAAATGTGTTAGAGTCACGGCTGATGTGTGAAACTTGGCAGGACTGAGGAGCAGTAATAGGATGATCAATAGTCTGTGCCATTTTCACAGTTGGCGGTTTGCCGTCACTCCTTGACTAGGGCCGATTTGAATCTCCTTCAGTCACTGTCCTTGTGCCCTATTCTTGAGAATTTGATATGTCAGTAAATACCAATCTTTATTCGTGGTCATGCTGGATAGGTAGAAATGTTCTCAACTCCTGTGCAACATAAAGAATGAGGTGAAAGGTCTCACATTTCAGCTTTGACAACTTTAAAGGCTTTGGTGGCTAGGTGCTATGTTTGGTGCTCAAGTGTTGAGTGAACGTGGATAGTGTAGTGCCGTTTTTGCCTATTGTGGGTGCCCTTCCAGGGTCATAAACTATTTGGTGAGAAGTCCTATAAGAACCATAAATCTGCTCAGCCGTTCTTTATTAGAGCAAAGTCCATTGATAAGGGTAGGATACCACGTTGTATCATTGTGTTAAATGCACTGCATTAATGCGTCACTGCGGCCAGTTTCAGTAGGAGATATTAGCACTCCACTGTGTTACCGATATGAACTGAGAATCAACCCCCCATTGTGAAAAGCATTCAATCCTTAAAGGCAGTATTACATATTTTTAATCAATAATAAATATTAATAAGAAGCGGTTCTCCTTAACATGGTATGATAACCAGCATGGGCAAAGTCAATACGTATCACCTTAGTGACTACTGGCTTCGACAATGCTTTTTGCAGATGCAAGGCGGCAGGAGCAAATTAAAAAATAATCAAAAAAGGTGCGATGACCCATCAGTATCGATTTCCTGGCAGGCATATTTGTGATGATGTATAGCATGCCAGATTAATGAAACTGTTGCCATTTTCCTTTTTTGTTATTTACTGAGTCATGAAAGCGGATACCACTTGGATCAGTAACAAAAATATAAAATGTGTTAGTTCAAAAGCTCTTTCTGAATTGCAGAGCAACTCCTCAACAACTGGTAGCTGTTGGGTCTTCCAAAACTAAATCTAAAAGTTCACCACAGTGGAGTAGCAGGTTTGGGAAGCAGCTGGGAGTTCACAGTGGGTATTGGGCAGGAGGGGGGCAGCAACAGGGAATCGGCAGAAAGAGGCGTTACACAGACTAGTCAGAAGGAGATGCAGTAGAGATTGGGCGGTAGGGGGCAAGCGATGGAGGAGTGAGCAAGGAGGGGCAACAGGTAGCAGGTGCTAAGGCAGTAGCAACAGGGAGTCGACGGGAGGAGGTTGCAACGGGGAGTGGATAGGTGGGCAAAAGCAATGCAGAGTGGGCGGAAGCAACATGGAGATAAAGTGTGTGGGGGAAACAATGAGGAGTGAGCTGGAGGGTAGAAGCAACAGGGAGTGGAGGAATACAGCATCTGAGGGTTAGAGCACCATGACGCACAGGAGAGAAGCACATGAGAGAGCGCAGCAAACAATAGAGAGCATCAGAGTGCAGGGGTGGTTATTCAGTGGGGGGGAGAGGCACACGAGAGAGAACTGGAAAATACATCAACTCTCATCGAGTGCTTAACAAAAAAAAGAAAAAAGTAGTTCCTTAAAAGTGAGCAGCGGAAAGATGAAAACCAGCCAATTAAAAGATTAGTAAAGAAGACATGCTCTAAGGGAGAGGAACAACAAAAAGAGAAAAGCAACCTATTGGATAAGAAGCAGGCGAATGAGCGTGACAATAAAGCCCACAGCTAGTAACTAATAGGTGAGATTTAAGCCCACAGTAAGTTTATGGTAATTCCACAATAGGTCTTTCGCTACCAGACAGCTTTCACTGTCCGGTAGGCAAGACCTAAAAAGTGGGTGCCAGTTAAAGTACATGATGCTCCATAGCAAATGTGTTCAGCAACTACACCAGGCCAACAGGAACATATCTTAATATGAGCTTGCAACTTAAGAATGGAGGACAACCCTGGAGAGATTGAGATCTCCATCGCATCTAGGAGTAAGTCTTTCTGAATCCTGGTGTTAGTCTTTGCATCCTTGGCATGGTTTCCTGTGACTTTTTGCCTCTACCTCCTGTATTTTTGACTGAGTGCTGGATTTGCTTGCTTAAATGGTTTGGGCACTTGCCACTGCTGCTCAGTGTAAAAGTTCAAGTGCTCCCTGTGTAGATGGTGATTATGATTGTTTATCCATGATTGGCATATTTGATTTACAGGTAAGTCTCTAGTAAAGTACACTGAGTGTGCCAGGGCCTGAAAATCAAATGCTATGAGTGGGTTTGCAGCACTGGTTGTGCCACCTACATGAGTAGCCCTGTGAATGTGACTCGGATCTACCACTGTAGTGTCTGCACCTATAGTTTTTAACTGCTATGTTGACCTGGGAATTTCACCCACTAACCAGGCCCTAACCTTCCCTTTTCTTACATGTAAGGCACCCCTTGGGTACGCCCAAGTTACCCTCATGGGCAGGGCACAGTTTATGGAAAAGATACAACATGTACTGCTGTGTGTCACATGTCCTAATAGTAAAATACTGTGTATTTCGTTTTTTACTGTTGAAAGGCTGCCTGTCCCATAGGCTATTATTGGAGCTACACTGTAACATTTTACATATGTAATTTTCAATTGGGATCAGACAGCAATTTATATTTGAGGCTCTTTGAACTCAGAATTTAATGACACATCTTTTAGTAAAGGTGGTTTTTAAATCTTGTGTTTGAAAATCCTACTTTTAGAAAGTGGTTATTTTTTTGTTTAACAATTCTGTGGGCCTGTGTGTGTATTCACTGTCGGGTTTTGGAGTGACAGGAGCTGGGGATGTGCATTCACTCTAGACAGTCACAAGGGAGCTTGAGGTGTGCCCTGCCTTGCCTGGGTGACTAAAGGCCAGGCTGATTAGTCCTGGTTTGCATTTAGAGTGGTGGGAGGAATTTTCACTAGCACCTGAATAGGCTTTGTCTCCTTTGCACAATGCTGTCTCCACCGCCTATAGAGAAGCTGGACCAGGGAGACAGAACTGGTCTTTAGTTAGCTCAGGGACTTTTGCAACAAAGGCTACAAAGGTAAAACTGGGTATACATTTTAGACTTTAAACCCCAGAACTTTAGATTACTTCTGGACTACGAGAACTATGAGGATACTGCCATCCTGCCAAAAAGAAGAGCGAAGAGTTGTTAGGCGGAGTACTGCCCCTTTGCTCTGTGTGCTTTGCTGGCTTGCCCCGCAGTTGCTGGGTTGCCCCGCAGTTGCTGCTTCTGTCTACAGGCAGTGGAGAGGACTGGACTTTTGCTTTGCTGTGGTAACATGCTTAAGAAGATTCTCCAAGCGCTTGAAGTAGAGCATGCCTCCTGTTCTGAATTCTCAGGGACACAAAGACTTCACCTGAATCTTGCTAAACAGCACCTGCCTTCTGATTGCCAAAGGGTGGCAATTACAGTTCTTGGGCCCTTGGAATCGTATGGCATGGGCTGCAACCCAAGAAAAACACTGCATCGCTCGTGAAGTGCACAATGTGCCACCCTGCCTGCACTGCAGCTCTGATACCTGCCAACTTCGATCAATCAGACGCCAGTGCTCGCATCCATGCTAGACGCCTGCATCTCGACAGCGCAGAGCCTATAACCGACGTGGGTGATTTCTTGAACTCATTGACACCACACTGCTGGACTGAACAGACGCTTCGCAGCCTCATCTCCCTGCCAGCCTGGACTTGGCGGCTCGCGTACTCAGCACCTCCCCTCCTCCGTGGCTGTAAGGATCCTGCCTTGCCTCGGCCATCGATTCCTCACCTCTACGACCCCGCGCACCGTCTTTTGACTTCATTTTCCAAGGTACTTTTGCTTGGGGGTGGGGGGGCACATGACTCCCTCGCCTCCCTGTGCACCTTGCAGTTGGTGCCATACTTTGGATTTTTGCTTGGTCTGACATCGTAAAAGCCCCAGTTGAAGCTATATGTTTTTCAATGAGGTGTAGTTTTGCAATAATTCTTTTAAATGTCCTTATTTGATTTTTGTAGTTTTTGTTTTGTTTAGTTTAGATAAAGATACTTTATATTTCTGAACTCATGTGATGTCCGTTTGAAGCGTTTACACTGTGATACTTGGTGTCTGGGTGCAAATACTTTACACATTGCCTTTGGAATAAGCCTGTCTGCTTGTGCCAAGCTACCAAGGAGTTGAGAAGGGGTTATCTAAATTGTGTAACTCCCTTATCCTGACTAGAAGCAAGAGTCCTGGCTTGGACAAAGGTGCATACCCCTGCCAACTAGAATCCTTCATTTCTAATATTGGTAGTCAGCGGTAAGGATTTGGGCTTGTATTTGCACTTGACATACAGTGATAAGTGTGCGCTGCTGTTGAGTGCAAAGCATTACGTGACCACAGACTACTTTTTCACTCTTTGGTCCACTTTTTGATAACCCTTGAAGTATCCAAATACCATCTTCTTTCTCTGGTGAATCAGCAAGTAATACCTGAGAGAATTTGCAGTCTTACAAAGTGGATCAACTTTAAAAAAAAAACTGTTTTGCAAACATTTTAGGATGCTCAATGAAAAGCTCTCCCAGTAAGGAGAAGCTGTAGGAGGGTCTGAGGGTCCTGTGGGCAGCAAAAGAGGCTGGGGAGGTCGAGGATGGGAATGTGGATCGGGAATTACAGAACCAGCAAGGGGGTTTTGATGCTCAGGATTTGCCTGTTGGAGCATCTTCTAAGAATAGCAGCGGTATGTCATCCAGGAATCTGTAACCAAAGGAGCTGGAGGACAGGTGACATAAAAGAGAGCATCAGAGAAAGCTTGACAAACTAAAGTATGAAACGAAAATCAAAAAGTCTGAAATTGAGCACAAGCAGCAGGAGAGAGAGAGAGAGAAGGAAAAGTCCCATACTCTAGAGGAGAAAAAATGGTTGTTGGCTCATGAGTTGAGTTTGAAGGAGCTGGACATCAAGGCCAAGCGGACGGATTCCAGCTCAAATTTTGGCAGCATACAGCCAGTGCAGCCTGTGGGGCAGGTATACATTCCTAGGGATCTGGTACAGAATGTTCTGAAAAGGGGAGGATATTTATGCTTGGTTTGCAAGTTATGAGGCTGCAGTTCACATGAATGAGGTCCCAGAGAAGCATTGGGGGGCAGGTTTATAGAAACACTTTGAGGCCAATGGGAGGGACACCGTGACACCCCTACAGGAGGCAGGTGCCCTTACTTATCCCAACATGAAGGAGGTTTTATGCCTTCCTATGGCCTCACACCTGAGCAGTATAATAATAAGTTCAGATCCTTCAAGAAACTTTAGTCTAACACTTGGGTTTAATGTGTGAATCTGTTTTGAAGGGCGCTGGATGGTTAAAAAAGGACAGCAGGGTAACTGACTATCCGGGGTTGTATGATTTGATTTTATGGAGCACTTGTATAGTCTTTGTGTTCCAGATCTGTGCCATCATCTAATGGATCGTAAGCTGACTGACCCCAGCAAGCTTGCTCACGAGGTGGACCCTTGGACGAGTACCAGGGTTCACAAGGAGTATGGGGCAAACTCAGCCAAGGATGTGCAGAGTCCCCAGAAGAAGAGTGGGGGGGGGGGACAATGGTAACCAGAAGGAGTTCTCTAATGGGCCCAAAACTAGTTTCCAGGATAAGGATTCCCAGCCCCCCAGTGTGAGGAAGCGATGGCCCCCTAGGGGGACACCTGGAGATGGGGGATCCCGTATGTGCTTTGCATGTGATCTGGAGGGATACATGAGGGGATCCCAAGGCCACACGAGCACCCACTGGTGCAACATCACATTGGTTGGTTAGTGTAGTCCTGGGTGAGGAGTTGGTCCCAGGAGGGTGGGAGCCAGCTGAGATGACCCTTGTCTCACTATGGGACAGCAAGATGGTCCAGAGAACCCTCCTGCCTGAAAACACTAAGAAATATGGGCAGTGGATGACCAGCAATGGACAGAGGTTGGAAGCTCTGAGAGACACAAGAGCCAATGCAACATCTGTCAGGTGTCAGTTGGTGTCTGAAGAGAAGATAGTGCCCAATGTACTTCACCCAGTAGTTGCAACAGACAACTCAGAGCGCCTGTGTAAGGTAGTGCAGGTTCCATTTGAGTGGAGCGAGGCTCAGGTACCTTGAGAGTAGTTTGTCCTATTTTGCCTTTTGATTGTCTGCTAGGCAATGACATGGAGAGTTTCCCTTGGGAGAAGGTGGAACGCCGGGCTCATCTAGTGATTTTGGGTAGGCCTGAGTGGGTGTGTGTGACCACTTTGTTAATAGCAGCCAGTAAGTGTGATCATTAGGTCCTGAACAGGTGGCCCGGGTTCCAGAAAGAAGAGGGACCAGCGGCACGGGAAACCCACTCCAGTAGTTCCCACGGTCCAAGAAGAAGCAGACCTTGAGGGGGATGCCCTGGAACCTACAGGGGAGCATGTGGCCGAACTGGGAGATGTACCTTAGCTCATGTTGGCAGGGTGGAGGAGAGCGGTCCCGACCAGGGAGGAATTCTGCAAGGAACAGATGGAAGACCCTACTCAATTTGGTCAGCGCAAGCAGGCGCCATACCAGCCAGCTGGTGAGCAGTCTGGATCACACTGAATCTACTGGAAGAATGGTCTCCTGTATAGTGAGCATAAGGTTGGTGAGCCTGGGTCAGCCTGTGTGCTGGTGGTACCCCAGTGATTCAGAACCTTTCTACTGGGTCTGGCTCATGAGGACATTTTGGGTACAAGACCTTTGCCTGGCTTGTCACCCACTTGCACTGGCCCCAAATGTGAAGGCACTCAGGTGCACACTGTAGGTCTTGCCAGACTTTCCAGGTAAGTGATATGGTAGAGAAGAAAGCTAAGGCCCCTCTCCAACCTTTTTCTGTTGTAAACGCCCCTTTTGAGCGGGTGAGAATTGGTAATGTAGGGCACCTGGTCCTAGAGACTGGCTTAGTCAACAGCTACATCCTGGTCTTGGTGGACCATACCACCCGGTACCAGGAGGCTATTCCTCTCAGGACAATCACAGCCCCTGTAGTGGACCGTGCCTTGATGAGGATTTTTTCCCACATGGGTTTCCCCAGAGGTGGTTCTGACCCGGGTACCAACTTTACATCCAGGTTTATAACATCTCTATGGAAGTAGTGCGGTGTAAGTTACCATGCTTCAGCACAGCAGGCTTTGTTAATTATAAGCAGCACACACTGATTACACTAATAAACAATAGGTTTTATCTTTCACATTTGAATACGCAATTGGCGTGTAGGTTGAATCCCTTTCTAGTGAGAATCTCGTGTTGCTGCTCAACTTTTTCAACCCACACCTACACACAATGTCCTTTGAAGATATAGCGCATCTTACACTAAATCAAGCGGAGACTAAAGTATACACAACTGAGGAGGCTGAATCCATCTCTCTAATTCTAGATGTCAGAACTTTTAATGCCACTCCTGGAATAGTTAAACAAATGCTGAGACAGTTGGAGTATATCATGGGGAAGGATATCAATCAATAATTGCATGCCACAACACTCATACAATACCATAAAGTAAAACGCATCCCGAGAGTTTTATGAATTGCCCTGAAACAAAAACACTGAACGACTTGAACGCAAAACTAGATGATCATGCAAAAGAGGTTCATGAGCGCAAAATCCAGAAATTCAAAAGGGATACCATTGACTACAAGATAGATGAAGTTTGCACGTGGGCAGAACCTTATGCCCAAAAATGAGCTTTCAGGGAACCAGGCACTGCATCCTCTGAAGAAAGCGTAGTTACAGATCAGGAAATTACATTATCAGGAACTCCAATTCCACCGACAAATGGGAGCTCAGATAGACCAGCAGCGGCTGGGATAAGGAGTGGGAATGGGTCTTGGAGAACCCGAAAAAGGTATCTAGAAATGACCCCCTCAAAAACATACAGTTCTCCATATTACACTGCGCCTACTTCACCCCAGCAAGGCTCCAGAGCATCTACCCAGACACGCAGTTGGTATGCCCGAGATTCGTACACATGTTTTGATCATGCCACGCACTATGGCCCTATTGGAAGGCTATACACAAGACATTCCAGGAAATACCAGGACTCAAGGACATTTACACATGGGAAGCCAGTGGGTTGGGGCTCTTCCGTAAGCGCAAAACTCTCAAAATCCAAACACGCTTTATATTAAATGGCACCATCACAAGAGCACTGAGAATGATTTTTGGATTGCCTGGATTTACCTCTCCGCCACAAATGAGGTTGGAATTTGGAATACAAGGGCAGGAGTTGGCCAGAAAAGGAGCCTTTGTTAAAACCTGGTTCAAGATAAAAAAAGGGCGCCCAGGAACGCTGAATTTTTACTTGTGGAGAGAAGTGGAAACAACAGGATCTTGCCCAGCCAGACATTACTTGAACACTGCACTGGGCCAGCTGGGGCTACGGCAACTCTGGGCATTTCCCGGGACCATGGCTAGCTTCAAGAAAATTGTAAACAAGACAGTCAAAAAAGAGTCCATTTTACAAGATAAAGCGACCTTGATAAAACGCTCACACGGCTGGCTTACAATACAAACCTATAGGAAAGCGACTCCTCAAGCCTACCTCCTTTCTAACTTCTCTAGAACTATTAAAGAAACGTTTTTGAAATTTCGGCTAGGTCTATTACCGACGGCATACCATCTGCCTCCTTGGCTGCGCCCTCCTAAACCGGCAATGTGTCGTCTTTGTGGTAAAGGAGAGGAGGACATAGTTCACATCCTAACGATTTGCCGTGAGCTGATGCGAGAACGCCGGTTACTACTTAGGCCTATTTTTTAATAAAAAACAATTACGGTCGTGCAGACCAGCGGTGCTTGCAAGCTTCTCTGGTGAAGACATTCAGCTAAGCTGTCGCCTAGTAAAGTTCTTATCTGTAGCTGACCTTCGTTTTAAAAATAAGTGTACTGCAACAGTCTTTTAAGTTTATTACCTCAAGCTTTTTAGCACAAGTAAATGCCCTAAGTAAATCATCAAAAGGTCATCTAAATGGCCACCTCTCATCCTTGTGGCGGCACTATGCACTTTAAACATGTATTTTAATCCTGCACACCATGGCCTGAGCCTGATATCATTCTGCAGTTAAGACTCTGATTAAGGGTGGTAATTTTACCCAACAAATTGCTGCTAATATCTCCAATAGAAAAGAAGAAATAAGATTATGGGCTACCAATGCAGGGGGAGTGGATATTCTGTGCAATTTTAAAATGTGTGTTTATTTTTATTAACTATTTATCTTTCCATTTTTTTTTTCATGTTAATAAGAGATGGTTAATTTTTTTTTTTTGTAATGGTTTTAATTAACTGTACAATAAACATATTACTTACTACTTACAAACACGCTTTACCTCCCTAGCTCTTCTATTGGCGAAAAGGGGGATTACTATGCCCTGGAGATCCCCAAGTGGACTACCCCTAGCAGCCTGGGAGGGAGCAGTCAAGAAATGGGGCTCAGCGGAGGAAGACACAATTAGGCGGGAAGAGGTGCAGGGGATGCGTAGAAGACACATTTCAATGGAATGGGCCATGTTACTGCACCAGTTACGCCAACACAGGGCTAGCACACAGCAACCAGTATCGCCCCTGAATGTGCCTGAGGGCTCAAACCATGCTACACAGCCCGGGCCATTTGCGTGAGCGACCGTAATCCCCAGCCGCATCAAGAGTCGTGACTAGACGATATCTCCTTAAAATAGAACACTAAGACAATGCATAATACTCTGGTCGAACAGCATTCCCAACGACTTAAGCGCTCCTGCAAGGGCTCCTGACCCCCACCTGCTTATGAAAACATATAGCGAAATATATCCCTTTGACTCCAAAGTATAAAGCAGAAAATCCAGGTCGTCCGACCGAATCCCCCAAGTTCTAATCCCTATTGTAAAGTCTTGATTCACAACCATGCTTATGTCTACTCGTATGTGAAATAATGAAATGCCAATAAAATTGTTAAAAAAACAACAAAAAAACCAGCAGCGGCTGGTTTGTCAGCAGTTACTGACAGTCTTTTTTAGCCCAGGGACAAACTTCCAACCACCCACCAGAAGAGAAGGAAATGACAAAAGGAAAGGAACCAGGAGGGGTCAAAAGAAGAATCGCAGAGCACTCACTGACCCTCGGGAATCTCAAGAAGACCTAGTCATGAATATCTCATAGAGACAACTTAACCATGAAGAGGTGGCTGTGTTAAACAAAGATATGTCATTCGTACCCACGTATAATTCGAATACACTTGAAACAGGGGTGGCTTTCTTAAAGTTTGAGGAAATTACGGTTACACTGGTTCTTCCACACCCTTTCTCTTACTGAACAAACACTACATAAGTGTTTAAGAAAAATTCAGACCTAAGAGTGCGTTCATGGCAACTTTTTCCCACAAATCATTGGAATCATATGTGACTCCGTGCAAGAAAGACCTGCAACAATGAATTTTCCTAGCTACCGTAACGGAAAGTTTCAATACTATTAAGGACTCGGAGGCGAGGATTATGCCTTCTTTCTCCACTTTATTCATACAGCAGCGCAGAAAGAACAACCAAGACTATGTTTCCCATGAACCATAGGGAAAAAAAGTAGTCAACAACACTGTGATAACAACCAATCAAAAGAGACGAAAGTGTCCAATCGGAGCCTCTCCAGTCCCTGATAGTCCCTTGTTAGTGTCCAGATCTCCTCTTTCGGAACGCGAAGACAGCCCAGTACTCAACTTCAGGAGTCCTGTTTGTGAGTATCCGAACCTGCAACAAACAAGGCAGAATTACCAAGGGGAAAACACCACCCTAGGTAGCAATCCAGTAAAGAAAACCAACGAAAAGGTAGTTAGAACATATCATCAAGCACTACTTCCTTCGGCATAAACATGAAGGAAAGAAGTTACTTACTGTAATATGGGGAGGGATCTCCTCTGAGAACACAGGGCGGGATAATCCTCGCCTCCGAGTCCTTAAGAGAATTGAAACTTTCCGTTACGGTAGCTAGGAAAATTTTCATTCTATGTCAGGACTGGAGGCGAGGATTAAGCTTGTTTAAAGCTTGCCCACAACCAGTTGAGCCATATTGAGAATTGGCTTGAAGTAAAACCTCTTGAAGGTGGAATCCGAGGACCAGTCCGCCGCATTGAGGATATCCTCCAAGCGGGCACCCAGACCAAACGCCTTTGAGGCCATAGCCCCTCTCGTGGAATGCGCCCCAAAAAGCCGGAGGCTAATACCCGCCTCTTGCATCACCCAACGCACCCAACGCGCGATGGTGGGGGAGGAAACAGCCTTAAAGGGTTTCCGGAGCGCAATGAGCAGATGACGCTCTCCCGGAGGACGGTACTCCTCCGTCATCTCTTCGTAGGCCTTGAGGCAACGGACCACACAGAGCTTTGGAGAATCCGCGAAGGCCGGGTAAGAGACAACTCTTGTATTGCACTTTGTCCGGCGAGAAAGGGTAAAAGTCACCCCATCCGGAGTGAACATGCGACCCGAGATATCGAGTGCGCGCACATCCGACACTCTACGGCAAGAGATCAAGCAGAGCAGCATTGCCAGCTTCGCCGACAACTCCTTACGGGATAAAAACCTATTTGGTTGCTAAGACAGGAAGAGATTTAACACCTGATTAACATCCCACAGGGCCGAATACCGCGGTTCTGGAGGTAGGGAAAGTCAAATGCCCCGAAGGAGCCTGCAGACCAAATGGTGTTCACCCACCGTCGAACCATCGACCGGGACGTGACCCGAGGAAATGGCTGATCTGAAAGTGTTAATGGACCTATATGCTAGGCCATTAGAAGCCAAATGCGCCAGAAAGTTTACAACGTGGACCACATCTGTGACCACGGGATCGAAACCCCGTCGCAAACACCAACGGGACCATCTGCCCCACGCAGATTTGTATCGCTTAATGGTGTTATCCGCCCAGGCTTTAGAGAGGAGCTCTTCAGCTGATCGCGAAAGGCCCGGGGCCTGCCATCTACCCCGGAAATCCTCCACGCCATGAGCCACAGCGAGTTCGCTGACACTAGAGGATGAGGATTGCCGTACGGATCCTTGAGGAGATCCGGAAACCGGGGGAGTAGGATTAGAAAATCCCAGGAAAGTTCCAGAAGAACTGGAAACCACACTTGAGACCGCCACAGAGGCGTGATGAGCACTAAATCTGCCCGCTGCCTGCAGACCTGAGCTGTTGTCCGGGTAATCATCGCAAACGGAGGGAACGCATAGCCCCGATCCACGCTCCAATCTTGGAGAAACGCATCCGTGGCTGCTGCCCGAGGGTCGGGCTTCCAGCTGAAAAATCTCGGAAGCTGGTGGTCCAGCCGGGATGCAAATAGATCCACCGTGAAGGGACCCCAAAGCTGGCTGAGGGAGGCAAACACCGAATGATCCAACTTCCAGAGGCTGGAGTCGCGGAAGTGGCGTGATTGATAATCGGCCTCCACGTTGTCTCGGCCCGGAAGATACTCCGCTGTGACCGATACCTGACTGTCCAGGCAATACTGCCAGAAGCTCGCCGCCAGATCGGAGAGAGCTTTCGACTTGGTGCCCCCGAGGTGGTTGATATAACGGACAGCCGACACGTTGTCCATTTTCAAGAGTACGCAAGACTGTACTGAGTCTCTGGTCCAACATTTCTCTGCAAACGAGCCGGCCAGAAGCTCGAGACAGTTGATATGTAATTTCCGTTCGTTGGGAGACCACAAGCCTCCCGTGGAAAGATCCCCGCAGCGGGCGCCCCAACCAAGCCTGCTGGCGTCCGATTCGATGATCAAATCCGGAACGGAACCGAAGATTGCTCTGCCGTTCCATGCCTCCATGTGTGTCAACCACCACTGGATTTCGCTCCGAGCTTCGTCGGATAGACGGATCTTGTGGGAGTACGAATACCCTTTCCGCAGGAAGTACGCCTTGAGACGCTGTAGGGCCCTGTAGTGGAGCGGACCCGGAAAAATCGCCTAGATAGAGGAAGACAGAAGACCTACACCCCTGGCCAGCTGGCGCAGTGAGACGCGCTGCTGAGCTAGAACGCGACGCAACTCGTGGCGGATCTTCGCAAGCTTCCTGGATGGCAGGCTTAGAGTAGAGGCCCTGGAGTCGATGACAAACCCCAAAAAGGTAACGGACTGAGCCGGCTGGAGAAGGGACTTTTTCCCATTGATCACAAACCCGAGGTCCTGGAGCAAGGACACTGTCATCTGTAGATGGTCGGCTAAAAGATTGGGGCAGGAAGCCATCAGGAGGAGATCGTCTAAATAGACGATCAGCCTGACCCCACGAACTCTCAGGAATTCCACCACTGGTTTGAGCACCTTTGTGAAGCACCAGGGAGCAGAAGACAGCCCGAAAGGGAGGGACGTGAACTCGTACACCCGGTGACGCCACTCGAATTGAAGGAAACGGCGGTGAGGCCGAAAGATCGGAATCACCAGATAAGCGTCCTTCAAGTCCAAACGTACCATCCAGTCGTGAGGACGAAGAACATCCCGCAAGAGGTGAATACCCTCCATTTTGAAATGGCGGTAAACCAACCACTCGTTGAACTCGCTGAGGTTTATGACCGGGCGCTTGCCTCCATCGGACTTGTCCACTAAAAAGAGATTGCTGAGGAAACCCCTCGGGTGAAGTGTCGTGAGAGAGATGGCGCCCTTGCGAAGCAAGGAATCTACCTCCTCGTCCACCAGGAGTGCGTCGTGAATGGAAAATTGCATAGGGCGCGGGGGAGCCTTCTGTACAGGATTTCCGCAATATTCTATGTGAAACCCTCTTATGGTCTGAAGAACCCATGCATCGCGAGTGAGGGATGACCATGCCCCATAACAGCTTGCCAGGCGCCCCCCTATGCTTTGTGGGGAAAAAGGGGTAACACTCACCAGAGTTTGCGTTAGACGCTCCTCCCCTGTGACCTCTGCCTTTGCCGCGGCGTCCTCTTGTGGGGTAGAAATTTCCAAATTTCGATTGGTCCTGATATTGACCGGAGCCTCTCTGATTGACCTGATGATTTTGCCGACCGGTCGAGCGGCCCCTTCCTCGACCGGCCCCTCGAAAAACCAGAGGGAACACTTTTTTAATGGTGGACTGCGCCCTGTCCAATGACGTAAAAGTGTTTACAAACTTGCCCAGTTCCTTGATGAAGGGCTCTCCAAAAAGGCCCCCTTGGGCAACTGCCCCTGCTTCAGAATCCGCCAGGTCACCCAGTTTTGGGTCAATTTTAATTAGAATGGATCTCCGCCGCTCGGTGGAGAGGGCACAGTTGGCGTTGCCTAGGAAGACCACTACCCGCTGAGCCCAACCTGAAAGAGTTTCGGGAGAAATCATCGACCCCGAAGCCTTCGCTTCTTCTGCCATATCAAGAATTTTCGTGGCGGGCCCTAGGGCGTCCAAGAGCTTATCTTGGCACGCCCGCCACGACCTATCGATGCCCTTTTTGGGGTCTCGAATAAATTTCTGCAGGAACGTTAGCATTCTCGGATCGATATCCGGGGTCAGGGCAACTTTGCCCTCCAGAGAAGGGCGAGGACACTCCGCTCTGAGACAGCTGCGGGCCTCCTTTTCGAGCGGGCGCCGGATATGCTCAGCGACGTACGTTGCAACCTTGTCCGCTGGAACCCAGTCTGAGGAGCGAGGATGGACAATATCATTAGGGTCCAACATGTCAGAAGGTGTAGGAGGTGGCTGTGAGTCCGAAGGCGCCAAAGGGACCTGTGCGGGACGGGACGGAAGCCAAGGCCTAGACGGACTAGCATCCGGATCCCCTGAAGGGCCTGGAAGTGCAGGGGAGGGAGAGATGTTAAGAGCTAGCGAATCGCCAGCACCTCCCATAGGATGGCTATCCATAAAGGCCTGTTTAAGCCGCTCAAAAGCGTCCACAACCACCCCCGGGGCAAAGGGGCGCTTAGGAGGGGGAGGACCCGAGAGGTCCTGGGCATTAGAAGATATAGAGTTTATGCGTTCAAGACGTAAAAATGCCTGCTCAATTTTTTGTGACAGCCTGTCCTCCAAAGGAGAAATGGCCTGGTCCACTGCCCTATAAATAGAGGTATCCACTGCTTCATAGAAAGCATCGCCCCATGGCATATCCACCAGAGGATCCTCTTCTTCATCCTGATAATCCCCGTAAAAATCCATTACAGGTGGAAGGGAAAGAAGACTTTGCGCTGCACTCGCAATTAAGTGATTACAACTGGGTGTCAGTTGAGGATTTTATACGTGGCAGAACCACAATTTTTTCCCAGGGTGACTAGCCCTGAGGGGACCCAAAGAGGCTGGCAGAAACCAATTTAGAATTATGCAGATAACTGGGCTGGATAATGTCCCCAAAGCACGCCTCACGGCAGGAATACAACCTCCAAGGAGGCGTCAGCACACTCGTGCAAGTACAAGACTCGAATCCCCTTTATATCACCATTACCGGGATATGAGCGTCAGTATGCAAATTAGGCCCGTGAGCGGAGAAACAAGCTCGCGGGCCGGTACAGACCGAAGCACTCTGTGTCACTCTCAGCCCAGGCTCCGGTTGCAGTCGAACGCGCGCGCGTCTCTGGAAACTGATCAAAACCAGAGACGCGTCGCGTTCAAACACCGCCTCTCACGCCCCCAGGCGGCGGGAGGACCAGAACACGTCATCACCACCGCGTAGGAGCGAGAGACGATCTCTCGGTCCCGCAGTGCGACGAAAACCGAAAATTGAAAAGAAAAGCACAAATTACATAGCAAAGTAATCGGAGAAAAACACCACAGCAACGCGTCCGACTGACGCTAATTTCCGCTACAAGTCACTAAAATACAATACAACTTGCCACAAGACCATAGATTCAAGCAAAAGAGCCCTGTTAGAGCAGAATATGGCAACAAAGACCCAAAGTAGTCATAAAAAACACATGACAAGGCCCCCCAAACAGTAGAAACCCTGAGGGGACTTAACTGGCTGCGCAGCAGCGAAGAAAGAGGAGATCTGGACACTGACAAGGGACTATCAGGGACTGGAGAGGCTCCGATTGGACACTTTCGTCTCTTTTGATTGGTTGTTATCAGTGTTGTTGACTACTTTTTTTCCCTATGGTTCATGGGAAACGTAGTCTTGGTTGTTCTTTCTGTGCTGCTGTATGAATAAAGTGGAGAAAGAAGGCACAATCCTCGCCTCCAGTCCCGACATAGAATTTGAAATATCAGCAGGCAAGACATAAAAACGTATCCACCAAGGAACTAAGGACATTGTGGCAACTATGTCAAGACAATAAAGGGGGAGCCCTCGTCATCATGGACTATGTATTCTATAAACAAAAAGTAAATTCACTCATCTTGAATGGGGATACATACATTCACCTGGAATAGAGCACTAGAGATGGGATGGATCACTGAGCACACTAAGAAATGTTTACATTCAGAATTTCCACAGACTACACATATACATGCTACCTAAAATGCATAAGGACGCCAAAGACCCCCTTTTTGACCCATTGTGGCAGGATGCGCTTCGATGCATGAAACAATCGGGAGATTTCTAGATTATCATTTGCAACCTCTAGTTCAATCCTGGGTCACATATGTTAAAGATAAATCTGACTGTCTCAAGAAACTGAATAGCATCCAAGAGGAGATCACAAGTGACACTTTGTTATGTACAATAGACGTGGTGGCATTATACACGTCAATCCCTCATGGTGAAGGGTTAGAAGCGGTCAAATGGATGCTTCTGCATAACAAGGACAACCTAATCATATCTTTCTAATCAAATTGCTTCACTTCAGTTTATTTCATAGTTATTTTACCTTGAAAAACGAATTCTTCTTGCAAAGAATGGGCACTTCAATGGGCTTTCCCGGGGCACCATCCTATGCAAACATTTTCATGGCCAAATTCAAGGATTCGTGCATTCTACATAATGAGGCATGGAATGAAATCTCATCACTACATTGGCGACATTCTTGTCATTTGGAAAGGCAATCAGCAAGAATTGGAAAATAATATTTGTATGCTCAACCATCACAATCCACAAATACAGTTCACTCATCAGATACACCAACACACAATACATTATTTGGACATTGAAATCATGATTACGGCGAACGGCCTGCATGCAACAATCTACAAGAAGCCTACAGACCAGTATAATGCGTTATGTTATTCAAGCTTTCATCCCCTGGCACGTAAGAAGCATTTACCTGTTTCACAATTCATCAGGATTAACAGAATTTCCTCAGTACAGACACACACAGATCAAGCCATTCAGGAAGAATATGAATGATACATCAAAAGAGGTTACCCTCCTGAAGTTCTAAATGAGGTTAAGAGAAAAGTAGCTCTCAAGCCTAGAGAGGCTTTACTCACCCCTACCTACACCAACATTTTCCACCACGCGTGAAGTTTGTGTAGTAAGATATTCAATCCAAGCTCCCGTTATTAAACTCATCATTTCTCATTTCTCAAAGATGGGAAGTCCTTGAGCAGGAACCAGACTTCAGGATGTTATTCTTGACTAAACTTATGTTCTCACACTCACATTCTAGGAATTTTGGGGGAAATGCTAAAGGCATCATCAATGCAGGACAAACATTCACACACAGGTATGAAAAAGGGTTGGATCTGCAGTCATTGCGGCAACGTCCTACCAGGCAACACTTTGACACACCCACAGACTGGTAAAAAATCACCTTAAACACTCATCTGACTGTAATTTAGAGTTAGTTATCTACGCAATAAAATGCCCATGTGCATTTTATTGTGTATCCTTACCCGCTGAGTTTCGCGGGTAAGGATAGATTTGTGGTACAGGCTGATCACATATAGTCTTTTTGATGACTCGGACTGTAGTTTGATGCATTGTTATTATTGTGGACTGAGAGGCACAGGAGTGTCTTCCGTCTTTTTCAGCTTAGTCGGACGGGGTCTGCTGTTACCATTTATGAAAGTGTTAATTTACACATTTTCTGCACCATTCACTGTGTTGGTAGATAGATTTTCAATTTTTTCATTTTCAATTTTTTTGTATATCAGGCGTTTCTCGTTTGTACAGCCCTCTGTAGCTGAGTTGGATACACACGTTTGACTACGGAGGTACGCTTAAAATGTGGAGCATCTATTGAAGATAATTGGTGGAGGACATGAACGAGGTATGCAGCACAGAAGCATGTTCACGTATTGGGATTACATATATTCTTGACGTTTTGTTGATTTCGAGGTACACTGCAAGGGTGGCCAACACTCCCCGATATGTTTGCAGACAATAGGATTCCTAAGCTCCTTGGCATTTATCCTTTTACTGTTTCTTTCATCGTTGTTACTTATTTCTGTTCCGGCAGGTGGCTGCTTAGAGTTTAACAAACGTGCAACTGATTGTTCCCCTGACGAAGGGTTGTTGTAAACCCGAAATACATGGGCAGTATAAGAAGAACCAGAATCAAGTTGATAAATTATTTTGATATATTTTTTTTTTATATATATATGTTGAAGGATGGGATGTAACATTGATTTGCTTATGTATATCATGAAAATGTTATAACCTAGTTATCTATAAACGTTTGATCAAGATTCATGTTCATTTCTCTTTTAGCTTTTTAAAATAATCTTGATGACAAACAGAATTTGTTAGAACCCTCTGAGTCTTGGAGTAGTGCGCTTTGCGAAAGGTGTGCATGCTTCTGCACACCAGGCTTTGTTACTTATGCACTTGGACACAGGCAGGTCCTTACTCAAAGCAGCACACACTGATAAACAATAGGTTTTATCTTTTCACATTTGAATATGCAATTGGAGTGCAGGTTGAATCCCTTACTACTAAGTTACCAGTTCACCACTCCTTACCATCCCCAAGAAAATGGGTTCGGTTGATAGATTTAACTGAACCCTGTAAGGCATGATCAAGGGTCTAAGAGACCCCATGATGCGTAAGTGGGACGTCCTCTTGCCATGCCTTCTGTTTGCTTACTGAGAAGTACCACAGAAATACTTGGGGTTCAGTCCCTTTGAATTATTGTATGGGCATCCTGTAAGAGGACCTCTCAGTCTGGTGAAAGAGGGCTGGGAGAAAGGTCCCAGGAAACCTCCCCAGAATGTATTTAGCTACATGCCAGTCTTAAGTAACCAGCCACTCACTTCAGGTAGCTCGCTCGGCAGAACCTGGAAGCAAGCCAGAAAGTGATGAAACAATGGTACGACCAGAATGCTACTCTGGTAGAGTTTCAATCTGGCCAGAAAGTGTGGGTGATGGCACCAGTGGAGCCTTGTGCGCTCTAGGACAAATGGATTGGGTCATTTGAGGTGGTGGAGCGCAAGAGTGATCTAATCTATATGGCGAATTTGCAGTCTCCAAGGAACCCTTTGTGGGTCCTGCACGTGAACAGCCTCAAGCCTTACTTTGAGAGGTCTGAAGTTAATATGCTCTTGGCAACAAATGATGGAATGGAAGAGGAGAGTGAGCCAGTTCCTGACCTCCTGTCACCAAGGAACAAGATAGGTCAGTGGATGGTGTGAACCTCTTCCCCCCCCCCCACCCTTGCCACCGAGCAGAAGAGGGAATGTTGCCAGGTGCTGGGGCAGTTCACCACTCTGTTCTCCCTTACCCCAGGAATCACTCATTGGTGTCTCTATGACCTAGACACAGCCCTCCTGTGAAACACACAATTTATAGGTTGACTGACAAAGTCAAAGCAAGCATCAAAGAAGTTTCTAAGCTTGGCATTGGTGGTGATGGAGCCCTCCAGCAGGCCAGTGTCTTGGTTCCAAAAGCTGCTGCAGCTGGTGCCACGCCTGAACTCAGGTTCTGCGTGGACTACCGTGGGGTCGGTGCGCTCACCAGGACGGACATGCACCCGAACCCCTTGAGCTGATGAGCTCATAGATAAGTTGGGCGCTGCTAAGTTCCTCAGCACGTTTTACCTGACGTCTGGGTACTTGAAGATTGCCTTAACTAATGGAGCCAAGGAGATGTCTGGGTTCTCAGTGCCAGAGGGGCCCTAGCAGTTCCGGGTCATGCCCTTTGTGTTGGGAAACACCTCTGTCACATTCCAGAGATTGGTCAACATGGTACAGTCCGGGCTGAAAGATTTCCGCCTACCTGGATGAAATTGCAGTGTTCAGCTCCAGATGGGAATAACACCTGCAGCACCTCTGTAAAGTGTTGAAGGCGCTGCAGAAGGCAGGCCTCACTATCAAGGCCAGTAAGTGCCCAATAGGGCAGGGGTCTGTGGTGTACTAAGGGTACCAGATTGGAAGCAGCCGGGTGGTGCCCCCTACAACCGAAGATTGACACCATTCTGACTTGGGAGCCCCCCAAGACCCATTTTAGGTCTCACCGGCTGCTACAGGAGGTTAGTCAAGGGGTATGGCACCATCATTGCCCCCTTGACTCTAGTGACTTCCAGGAAGCAGCTAGAGAACATGATCTGGACTGATATCTGTGATACCACTTTTAATGCCCTAAAATCTGCCATGTGCACAGCGTCCCTGCTCAAGGAGGGGTAAGAACCCAAAACTGTTGAGGTGGTCCATTTTACCTACAGGGGATGGACTTTACCGAGGAGCACCGCCCTGGTAAATAGCATGCCTGTGCTGGTAGTCTGTCCATATTCTCCCGCAATAGTGATGATAACTCCCAGGAGAGTGGGTCGTTTTCCCCACTTTTCATCTGATGGGGACACATGTTAGACTTTGAATCATTGGCGTGGTTTCCCCTGACTTTTTGCCTCTACCTCCTGATTTTTTAACTGTGTGCTGGATTTCATTTTTGCTGGCTTAAATGCTGTAGGCACTTTGCCACTGCTGATTGGTGTCAAAGTGCAAGGTCTTCCTGTATAAATTGTGATCATGATTGTTTTTTCATGATTGGCATATTTGATTTACAGTCCCTTCCCTAGTGAAGTGCACTGAGTGTGCCAGGGCCTGTAAATGAAATGCTTCTAGTGGGCTTGCAGCACTGGTTGTACCACCCACATGAGTAGCCCATTAAGTGTGTTTTTAGACCTACTACTGTAGTGTCTGTGCATACAGTCTTTAACTGCCATGTTGACACTCGAAGTGCACCCTCATTCCAAGCCCTAACCTTCCATTTTCTTACATTTTTGGTCCCCCATTGGTAGGCCCAAGGTACCTCCATGGGCAGGGTGCAGTGCATAGGAAAGGTGGGACATGTACTGGTGTATTACAAGTATTTCACTGTTAGGACATGTATTTCGTTACTCACTGTTGAAAGGCTACCGGTCCCATAGGCTATCATTGGAGCTCACTATAACATTTTACACGTGTAACTTTTAATTGGGAACAGCTAGAAATTTGGAAGTTAGGCTCTCTGAACTCCGAATTTAATAGCACATCTTTAAGCAAAGGTGGATTATAAATTGTGTGTTTGAAAATTTCACTTTTAGAAAGTGGGCATTTTCTTGTTTAACCAACCTGTGTTGCCTCTGCTGGTTTGTGTTTTCTCCGTCTGGTTTTGGAGTGACAGGAGCTGGGGATGTGTATTCACTATTGACAGTCAAAGGGGGGGTTGAGGTGTGCCCTGCGTTGCCTGGATGACTCCAAGCCAGGCTGAATAGACCTGGTCTGCTTTTAGAGTGGTGGGATGAGTCTTTCACTAGCACCTGAATAGGCTGTCTCTCCTTTGCACAATGCTGTCTCCTTCACCTGTAGTGAAGCTGGACCAGGGAGGACAGAACTGGTTTTTACTTTGCTCAGACTCTTGCAACAAGACTACGAATGCAAAATGGGGAATACATTTTATACTTTAAATCCCGGAACTTTGGACTGAGAGGACCCTGCCAAAAAGAAGAGCTGTCAGGAGGAGTACTGCCCTTTTACTGTGTTTGCTTTGCTGGGTTGGCATGCAGTGGCTGCTTTTGTCGGTGGGCAGTGGAAAGAACTGGACTTGCCTTGCTGTGGTATCCTGGTAAGAAATTTCTCCAAGTGCTTAAAGTAGAGCTTGCCTCCAGTTCTGAAGTTTCAGGTACACAAAGACTTCACCTGCATCTTGCTAAACAGCACCTGGAATCCTCTGCTGGACTCCTGATTGCCAAAGGGTGCCACTTGGAGGTACTTGTCTCTTGGAATCGTGTGGCTGTTGCTGCAACCCAAGAAAAATAACACCACTAGCGTCAGCTATGCCGCCAGTGACGCCGCAACCTGCACCAAGGCAGTGGGCACGGCTCGCGATTGTATGACGCACCGCCCTACCTGCACCATAGCTCTGATGCCTGCCAACGCCTGCAAGTTATCGATCTCTCCGACGCCATCGCGCGCACTGACGCCAGTCTCCTCCAGCAGCTGCATCTCGACATCACAGAGCCATTAACTGACGTGGGTGACTTCCAGAACTCAGACACCACACTGCTGAACCGAACAGATGACACCCCACACCACCTCCCCTGCAAGCCCGGACTCGACGCCTCATCTCCTTGTGGACTCGGCACCTTGCCTCCACTGTGGCTTTAAAGAGCTAGCCTAGCCTCGACCATCGATGCCTCACCTCCACGACACCGTGCACCATCTTTTGACTTTGTTTTCCAAGGTACTGTTGCTTGGGGGTCAGTGTGACTCCATCGCTGGCCCGCGCATCTCGTGGTCGGTGCCATACTTTGAATTTGTGCCTGTCACGACGTCATAATAGCCCTAGTTGGAGCTATATGCTTCTATGATCTGTAGTTTTGCAGTAATCCTTTTAAAAGGCATATTTTGAGTTGTGTATGGTGGATCTTTGTCAATTCGGTCTTGTTTGGTTTAGATAAATCTACTTTCTAAACTGATGTGGTGTCCATTTGTAGTTTACTATGTGTCTGGGTGGAAATACTTTACACATTGCCTTTGGGATAAGGTGGTCTGCTTGTGCCAAGCTACCAAGGGGGTGAGCAGGGGTTATCTAAAGTGTGTGACTCCCTTATCCTGACAAGAAGCAAGGGTCCCTACTTGGGCAAAGATGCATTCCTCTGCCAACTAGAGACTCCCATTTCTAACACCTGGTAAGTGCACATCTAAATGCTTTGTCCCTACATTCATTGATTTATATGGGTTTTTGTAAATCAGTGCACCATATTTTAAATGGAAGATTGCAAAAATAGACATGGTTAGGGCAAGGCATATGGGCACTTAACTCCACATGACCCCTGGTTTGTGATTTACTTAGTTCCTCTGCCATACCACCTGCACACACTGTACATTCTGGTAATCGCTGCTGTCTCTGCTGAGGTCTGGTGTAGCCTCTCACTCTATTCAGAAAGGGTGTAGACAAGACAGACAATGTGACTATCACGGCTGACCGACCAGTCTTCTAAAATCAGAGAGATTATCAATAACTATCTCAATCTTTAACCTGATTTCATTTGACATAAATGTTGTGTACAAACATATTTTTAAGATGAGAACCCAACATTTACTGACATGAAGCACATAATGAGAGAGAGAGTGGAAACTAACTAAACTCTCTGTTATTATGCTCATCAAGAAGTTCTACGTGGAAATGATTTAAAAGACTAATGGCCTGGTTTAGAGTTTGGGTGATGGGATACTACGTCTCAAATGTGATGGCTATCCTGTACACACTACTACAAGGGCCAAAGAATATAATGCACTTGTAATGAGGCAGACAGAAAACCCGTCATTTTTGTGATGGAGTATCCCATCAGCAGAACCCAAATCGGGCCCTAAATAAAATTCTGAAGTACCTTCAAAGGGCTCAGTCCGCTGAAGGTTTGCTGCTGATGAATGCAGTTCTCTGTTGTTCTTGAGCCATCCAGTCTTCTGACATGGTTAAATTGACTATAATAAATAAAATAATAGTAACATCTGCTATTTACTGCATTGAGAAACTGAGGTTGCGGTATTTGGCACTATATAAAAACATATTTTTTTGTTACTTGCACATCATAGAAATGAAGCCACTGACTAGGGCCTGTTACACAGACTTCTCATCCATACTGCATCTGAGAAAGCACTGTGAACACTTTTCTTTTCTCATTTGACACAGTATACGCTTAAGAGAAATGGCTGCAGAAAAGGGTAATTGAATTTCCTACAGCATGACTAACTCACTTGGCTCGCATGACACAATTACCCTATTATGCTGCCTTGTCATGGTATATATAACCTATGTACTTACCTAGAAAAGAGACTAGCATAATCGGCATTTAGGCACAATAAAGGAAAGCAAATATAACTGTTTCTGCTCAATCAAACAGGATTTATAAATTGCTGCTATTCACACATGAGGGTATCCAGTTTCTGAGAGCCAAGCTGTTCGGGTGAACTCAGTTAAACAACCAGGTCTTGAGTCCCCTTCTGAATTCCTGAAGAGGGGGTGAGTCCGTAGGTGAAGAGTAAGGCTGTTCCAGGACTTAGTGGCAAGTTAAGAGAAGGAGCTTCCTTCACTGTTGCCTCAGCGGATGCAGGGGTTGTTCGAGAAGGAAGCTGATCACAGGTATCTTAAGTGTTGGTGGGGGCTCAGGCTGTGGTTGGTGTATGCTGGTCCTTGATTATGCGGGTCTTTGTAGACGTAGGTCAGCATCTTGAATTGGTATATCTCGTGGATGGGGCGCCAGTAGTGAGGGGTGATGTGAGTTGGTTTGAGGAGGTCGAGGGTGAGTCTGGCATCTGAGTTCTGAATAGTCTGCAGTCTTTTCAGGAGGCGAGTGTTAATTCCTAGTAGCATGCGTTGCCATAGTCCAAGCGGTTGATGACGAGGGCTTGAGTGACGGTGGGTGCGTCTGGTGGTGACTCGGATTCATTTGGAGATATTATAGAGCATGTAAGAAGAGTGAGGCAGCAGGTGCAAGAGACGTTGTTGATCTAGTTTTTGGTGGTAAGTATGCTGTCTTCGATGACGCAGAGGTTGCTGCATAAACAACTGTTTGATATTCCATTTATTCTACCAGACGTTTATAAAATATTTCCGGGAAGGTCAAGGTGTGATAGCAACAGCAGTTGCACATTAAGCTCATCATCAAAGCATTGTGCGTCTGCCAGTAAAGAGTGCGTCCTCTGTATGTGGGGCGGATATTCAAAAGATCGGACCTCCACTTTGAAATGGGTGTCTTTTCTTGTCAAAGTGATTATTTCAGTCCTGCTTCGTCCTAACCTGGTATATCTCAAAAGTTATGGTACAGAAGAAATTGCTATAATCCCGGACATTTTTTTCATGTTCAAACTGCGGCATGCGAAGGAACACTAGTGTGAAAGTAAGTTTATCAAGCTATTAAACCTGCTGTACTGTTTCTGCACATTACTTTACTGCTAATAGTTGGACAAGGTTGCCCAAGTTTGTGCAGATTTAAGAAGGAAAGCAATACATGTGCTCAGAGTTACTAGCCAAGCAGAAGTGGGTGGGGGTGCAAAAAGGAGTACACATGAAGCGAAAAGCAGCACACTAGTTAAAGCAACACAGGAGTCCATGGGGAGAAGCACACGAGCAAGAAAGCAACTTGGAATTTGGTGAAGGGAGGCAGTTTGGCAGGGACAAAGCCCATGAGACAGAGAACTTGCAATACAAGGGAGACAGCAACACAGAGCCTAAGGATGAATATTTGGCGGGTAGGAAGAAGTACACAAGGGAGAGAACTAGAAAACACGTGCACTCTCACAGACTTCTGAAACAGAAAGAGAAAAGATCCCCAAAAGTGAGCAGTGGAAGGATAGAAGCCAGCAGTCGGACAAACCTGTGCCTCCAGGGAAGGGACAAACAAGATGGACAAGCACGGACAAGGAAAGACATTGAATACAAAGCAAGAGTTTGAGCGATAAAGTCATCCAATTTGGAACTGTGTGCAATCTGTAATCCCCTATAACCTCTTGGTAGGCCCACAATAGGTCTTTTGCAAACAGGCAGCTCGCTTTTAGTCTCGACAAAAAAAGGGGAAAAAGCGATTTTGGAATCTTCTCCCGTGATGAATTATATATTAATATATGTACATCCTTTACTTCAGATGGGATAACAAATTGCTCTTTAGAAAAAATAAAGGAAAAAGTACGATTGTTAAAATGCCCAATTTTTAATTAGCATGGTATCTCCGAGCACATTTTGGAATGTATGCAATGTAGGGCAACAAATTGGTAAATTGAACCCATAGGCACAAAATTGATTCTTAGCGTTTTTTTCTTGAAGCAGAAATCTGGGGACTGAAGTTAGCAGTGTCTATTGGCATGTGTAGCTTGAAAGTAGAGAAATATCACATAGCTGTGTCAGAGCCAGAATGACTTGTATAGGGTCTAGAAGAATGGGATCACATTTATTTGTGGAGTTGAAACAAAGGGATTTCATTTTTTTACACATTTGATGTCCTTTTGTACTCTAATTTGAAGTTACTCATCATACTCCTAGACTGTAATAACATAAATCCTTAGATGTCTGTACTCATATACAGTATGTTAAATAACCAAAATCACCATACACCATCAGAAGGTTTTCACAATAAAATAAGCAACTTCAAGGTGTAGGTCACCGCTGTATCAGTTCACACTCTCTGTTCAAACTCTTCCCTTTCTAATGTAATTTCAAACTGTGTGTCGGTGCTGTAGCCATTTATATACTTCACGCAAACTCAGTCGCTACTACGAGGTGTGCGTGCCACCGTCAATTGTTGCAGCAACACGCTGTGGTAGAAAACCGCACTGTCACTTTAAGAGCAAATTTAATGGTGTTTGCTTCACTGTTGTACAGGGCTCGAAAAATCAAAAAATTGTTACTAGACCTGCAGGTCTAGTAACTTCAAAAATCTACTTGACCCAACTGTAATGCACTTGGCCTCTGTCTCTGGAAGCAGAGCAAATGTGACAAGTTACCAAGATTTAAAGGCATTTTTACTGCTCATTCACTTTGTGAGCAATAAAGATGCCTTTAAATCTTGCTATCTTGTCACATTTGCTCTGCTTTCCGAGGCAGAGATCAAAAGACAGTTTGTCTCCTTACTCACCAGAAAGGGCGAGTAGGCCCTAAAAATAGCTTGTCCTAATTAAATCAGGCTCGCAAATGCGAGTGGATTTCGAGCCCTGGTTGTAGCAAACACGCAGCGGATTTGCCACATCTAATTCGCTCCTCCCTCTTAACTCCTTGGGAGCTGCTCACCGCCCACTCGAAGAAGTGCACGTCATCTACGAAGTATCGAGGATCGCCCTTTGGTAAGAGCTTTGCACATGCCTGAATGAGCATTGTGTGAACTTAATGCAGATTCTGACTATTCTGTTGGCAAACTCAGCTAAACAGATGTCACAAACAGGCACCCAATTAGTACACTTGCAGTGAACTTAACAGTTGCTGCACCAATTCCTTGAAAGACTCATTGTCTCCTTATGGCCTACAAAGCCACGTACCTCCAGTGATTGGTTTACCGTAAAGGGTACCTCCCGTTCCACTGCGGCTGCTGCGTTTGCACCGCTGTGGACACCGTGCAGCCATTACAGTCTAGGGCTGCCGCGACCTCTATCCCTCGACCACGCATCACTGAGTAGGTTTGTCAGAATAATCTGCTGCCTTCTCCCGCTGCCTGGATCAGATAGTTGCCAAAAATGTGATAAATGAAGAGACGCTCTTCTTTGTAGCTTCGAAGAGTTTTATTCATGAGAAGCAGCACAGTCACCCAGCAGCCAGGCGCAAATCATAACTCCAACCGCTCCACCGTAGAACTTTACATATGTCATCTGGAATGCTTAATAGGTCATAGCAGTCTCAGTCTAGCTGAACCTACCTAACATATTATAACAGTATGTCAAAGTACTGCAGTCACTTAAAATAAACATAAAAACACTGGCCAACCCAATAAGTCTTGCCTTTGAGACCTACTGACTTGGTCAGTGGTTTTTAACAATGCTATAAACCATCCCCAATGCTGTGCAGCACGGCTACACAACAGGGGAATAGTCTGTCATTTAACAGCCAAGCGCACCACACATGTAAGCACGTACACAATAATGCAGCCGCTTTAATTTTCTGTATTTAGCGTTTGGAAGCGTGGGTGCTGAAGTAACATGTAGGGCCTGGTGGGGAGCAACAAACAGGTCTTGGTGGGGGATGAAATGCTGGGTGGGGAGGTGACGTAATGGGCGACAGTGGAGGAGGACAATGCTGAGGTAAGCTACACCGAGAAAGGGGGCAGAAGCCACACGGGGCGCAGTAGTGGAGGAGAACTACTGGGCAAAAGAGCAAAGAGTTGGAAGGGGAGAAGCATACAAAAAGCAAGAAAGAAATGTGTGTGAGAACTGGAAAGCAAGTGCAACATGGATGGGAAAGGGGAGAAGGATATGACGAAACAGAGCAACACAGACTTCAGTGGGAGAAAAGTACACCAGTCTGACTACTGGAACACGTTCACGATCATGAAGGCTTGAACAAAAAGAAAAACAGTAGCAGCAGAACAGAAGCCAGCCAATAAAAAGAGATTGTCAAGGGTGTGGAATTCCTATTGCCTGAGGCCCTGGACATATTGGTTGGCATCAATACTTATTTTGTCCTTTGGACAAGTAGTCACAATCCCATGCAGCACAAACTCATTAGTTGGCAGTTCACAGTACCACATTATGGATCTGTGAAAGAGCATTGTCTGCAGTTGAGGTAAGGTTTGTATTTATACAGTCAGGCTGTTAGAACTTTTATTTATGGATCATTAATGCTGCATCTTTATTAATAGGGGGAGTGCTTGTGTTGCAATGCTGTCAGCTCAGCTTGCGCTACTAACCGTATAAAAATACGTACACGTCTGTCAATTTGAGGCTACCAATAAATCTCCCAGAATGCTCTCCGATTGAATGCATATGTTTGCAGAAGCCTGAAAGCAATACCGATGATGCTTTGTTTTAAAAGAAAAATGTACGCAAAAAAACAACTAACAAAGAAACATTTAGCTAAACCGTGCATTTTATTGACATTTTTTGAGGCATTCTATAGTAAAACGTGCTTGATGCATTCTAGTATTTCCACAAACAAAAAATCAATAGTGGAATAGAAGTATAAAACCAATTTCGTTAAGAATATGAACAAACATTGGCAAAGACCAGCCTTTTGGTTTCGTCAATGTGTTTGTTTTTTTAAAACCTAGTTTTAGGAAAATGTCAATGCCATGGGAGCTGCCAGGCCCTGACCAATGCAACAAAAACATTGGCTAAAAGCAAATATGTTTTTGTTCATAAAAGCGCACACTGTTGTAGTAGTCCATATAACTGAAGGAAACTACATTGTGTGTGTGTATTTTTATATAGATGTATATATCTATATTCGTTGCAACGCCTGCCACACAGTTTTGGAACAGACTCCAGCACTCCCGGAGGCACTTCTCAAAGTTTTATTTCAGCCACATACAGACAGGTAATACGTTTTAACCGCACAAGTGGTCTTTCTCAAAGCTGAAGTTGCAGCCATTTTTTTACCTTTTATACTTGTGCAAATCTTAAATTGTTCATTTTCAAACTTTATTGAAAATGTTGCACTGTAACTTTAAGTGATAGTGCAACATTGTAACCACCAAAGTGACATGTGTAAACACTATAACCAGACCCAATGGACAATGTGTTGTGCAAATGAAACACATCTGTTGAAAGATTATATGCAAATGCAATGAGAATTAAACAATACTCGACCCTCCCACAATTATTTACTCTATCATCTCCTCATTACTGTGGCCTGTGCCCCAATCTATCAACAGCTAACAAGGGTGGTCACACCCAATGACAAACTAAAGTGCTGTGCATGAACTATGCAATATTTCCAATGATATTACTACATAAAGTGGTTTAAAATAGAGAATTTATTAAATGAATCAATTGCCTAATGCAGAAAGCGCTCCAGAGTCCCTAGTCATCAAAACACAATTTTTCATCTTTCATCAGCCTCATCTGTAAATTTATCAGCATTTCTCGATCTACAAATGGACATGTAGATCTTCCTCAGTGTTAGATTTGGGGCTCTCTAGATGGCATAGGTAGGTACCGGTGACAAATAGGGACCCTTGCGTCTAGTCAGGGTAAGGGGATACAGTCCTAAAATAACCCCTGCTCACCCTCTTGGTAGCTTGGCAAGAGCAGACAGGCTTATCTCAGAGGCAGTGTGTAAAGCATTTGTGAACACATACAGTAATGAAGTGACAACACTACAAATGGACACCACAGAAGTTTTATATCAAAAATAAGTATTCTTTATGTAGACTTATCACAAGACCATAAACGACAAAAATCCACAATACTGTACTTAGAATGGTAGAATTAGCTTAGTTCTCTTAAGATGGTAAATGCGGCACTCAGAGTTCAATGTACCTTAAGATGCGTAACGCAAGGCAATGAAAGTGTTGCAAGGACGGTGATGCGTTGAAGATCTGGTGCACAGAAACAAAGATGGCGCTTTCTTCTTGATGCAACACGCTTCCCGGTAATGCGGTGGCGTCTGCTGCGACGTCGATCCTCTTCTCCGGCGATGCGAGATGTTTCCTCACGATGCAACCGTGACAGGCCCTGTGACACGCTTCCCAGTGATGTACCGGCGTCTGCTGCGACGTTGATCCTCTCCCCAGGCGATGCAAGTTGCTTCCACAATGATGCGAGCCGCGACAGGCCCTGCGACACTCTTCCCGGAGATGCGGCGGTGTCTGATGCGACGTCGATCCTCTTCTCCGGCGATGAGATGTGACAGGCCATGCGTCCCGGAGGTGCGGCGGCGTCTGATTCGACGTTGAGCCTCTTCTCCGGCGATGCGAGGTGCTTCGGTGGACCTGCGATGACTCAACGATTCTTCTGCAACACGCTACCCAGTGATGCGGCGGCGTCTGATGCGATGTCAATCCTCTTCTCCGGCGATGCGAGGCGCTTCGTGTTTGTGCAGCGGCAGTTCGGCGACACGCTTCTTGTTCGTGAGTCGCGCTTCCAGCTCCTTGCGACGCGCAGTCCCTCAGAAAGCCTCACAAATCAGCAGGCACGTCCAAAGAACTCTTTGGGAGCTGGTGGTTGAAGTCTGTTGTCCCTGAGACTTCAGCAGGAGGCAATCTCTTTTCCAAGCCCTTGGAGATCCTTCACAAGTTAAATAAAGTGCACACAAAGTCTTTTCTCCTTTCTTTGGCAGTCAGTCAACCACTGCAGGCCAGTCCCTCAAGCTTAGGGTTAGTCTCTCCTCAGTCTCTTCTGGTTCCGCTCCTCATCTAAGGTTTCTTCTTGTTTCCCAAAGTGATCTAAAGTTCTGGGGTCTGGGTCCCCTTTTTATACACAGTTTCTTTTTGTTCTCCTTTGCCTTGTCCAAAACAGTTCTGGTCAGTCCTGGAGCACTTTGTTGACAAGACTCCTTCTTTCCTTTAAGAGTGCAGGACATCAGACGCACCACAGGAGGTGAGGTCAGCATTGTGGAGGGAAAGCACAGCCCTATTCAGGTCCCAGGTGCAACTCCTCCCACCCATCTACATGGAGATCTCTCTATTCAGCCCTGAGCTGACTCACCCTGTCTCTGGAGATTTCCCAGCCCCCTGGAATTCCCCAGCCCCTGTCACCCAAACTCCAAACAAGGAATACACAGCCTAGCAGAGGCAGGTTTGGATGGTTAAACCAGAAAATACCTAGTTTGTAAAAGTGGTATTTTCAAACACAGAATGTTAAAACCAACTTCACTAAAATATGTATTTTATCATTCTGAGTTCAGGCATACTAAACTTGAATTTCCACCATGTTCCCTGAGTCAGTTAGGATTATAAGATGTAATAATCAAACTGCCTATTCTGGCCTATGGGGAGCAGATAGCCTTGCAATAGTGAAAAACGAAAATGGCTGGAATTCACTATTAGGATATGCCACACACATCAGGGCTTGTCCTACCTTATACTTACAATGCACCCTGCCCTTGGGCCTACCATAGGGGTATCTGCTATGAAGAAAAGGGAAGGTTTAGGGACTGGCAAGTGGGTGCACTTGCCCAGTCAGCATGACAGTGCCAGACTGCATACAGGCTCTACAATGGCAGACCTGAGACACATTTTACAAGGCTGCTTCTGTGGGTGGCACAACCAGTGCTGCAAGCCCACCAGCAACATTTGGATTACCAGCCCTGGGCACTCCTGGTGCACTGTAGTAGGATCTGACAGGTAAACCAAACCAGCCAATCATGGAACCACCAATTCATACATCAATTTACAATAGGGAGAGCATATGCACTTTAGCACTGGTCAGCAGTGGTAAAGTGCCCAGAGTCCTAAAATAGCCAACAGGTCAGAAAAAATATAGGAGGAAGGCAAAACGTTCAGGGATGACCCGGCAAAAAGGGCCAAGTCCAACACTCCGTATTATGCCCAAGGGGGATCTTACTATTGAAGCGGAGAATATATCTCGATTCGAGCTGTCTAAGGCACCTTTCTCTATTGCCCCCTTTTACTCTCTCTGGCACTTGATTTAATACAAAATATTTCAGATCATCCAACTTGTCATGAAATTTCTGGAAATGTCTGTCCATGGGGTACGCCTGATCTCTATTTTTAATCGCTCTGATATGTTGTAAGATCTGCTGATGCACTGCTAAGATCGTACTACCTGTTTACAATTTGAGACAGGTGCACCTTAAAACATATACTGCAAATTGGCTTCTGCGTGTTAAAGGCTTCATGATCTTCCACTTTTTATCTGTGAACAGTAAGGGTACCTCCGTTGTATTTTCTCCGTACCCGCACACCTTACACTTGTGGCATCTCCTGAAGCCCTTACTTACACTGACCCAAGTAGCCTGTTGTGGGGTCCCTGAGCTATTTGTAACCAAGGCCTGCCGCTACGATTTTGCTTTGCAGAAGGTTATTAATGGTCCACTGCCTAGCTTTTGTCTTAGAAAGGCATCCCCATGCAGTACATGCCAATGCTTCTGCATGATAGATCTTATTCCTTTATGCTGTTTTCTGTAGCCTGTAATGAAACTGAAATGTGGTTCTACTTTTGCTTCGCCCTCCCTGATGTTCACTGCTTTGGTAAAAGTGAGCTAATCCCTGGGCTTTGGGATACTATTCACCAGTTTGGAAGGATGGAAGCTGCGAGTATGAAGTATTGTATTGCCTGCTGTGCTTTTTTAAAATGTTTTCGTGTTAATTCACAATCTTTTATGTACACTGTAAGGTCAAGAAATTGGACAACCTCTCTGCTCAAATGTGATGTAAACTTCAAATTTAGGCCATTGGTGGTATATCGCCTTTCCAAATGATGAAAAGATCATCAATATAGCCGGTCCATAGGGCCAGGTTTTCTGACATCTCTTGTGCATTTTGTATGGCGAGCACCTGCTCCTCCCACCAGCCCATATGCAAAGTAGCATAGCTGGGGGCAAGCAGGTGCCCATTGCTGTTCCTCTTAGCTTTTGAAACCGGTCCTTGCCAAATAGGAAGATATTATTTCTCAGACACAATTTGAGCATGTCTTCCAGCATTTCTGTGTGTCTGTACAATGAGAACGGGCGCAAATTCAGATAATACTGAACCCCCCTAAACTGGTGTATAGGGAGGAGACGTCTAATGTTATCATAGTAACATTCTTCCCATTGATGTCATATATTTTTTTAAAAAAATCTCCCGTGTCCTTTGTGTAAGATGACAAATTCCTCACATTCCTGCAGAAAAAAGTCTAAAAACCTGGAGGTGTTCTCAAATAGACATCCAATGGGCGAGATTATCGAACGGCCTGGTGGTTTACTCACATTTTTATGTAAATCTACTTTGAGGAACTTGTGCTCTGCCTGGAATGTAAGACCCACAGATCTCCAATGGTCTAGCTGTAGATGGAAATTGGTAGTAGTGGTCTGTAGTACGCCTTCATCAACCCTCTGATAGCACCGTCTATCCTTGAGTTGTGACCTCGCTTCTTTTTGGTACATAACAAGAGGCCAAAGGACAATATTAACACCTTTGTCCGCCAGTCGGACCACTATATCCGGTCTAGCTTGCAGATTCACCAATTTCTCATAACCTATATACCTTGAATAGGTGGTATTCTTGGCCTGCTGATCTGTATATAGCTGTTTTAAATCATGGATAACCAACTCAAAAGGATCTATGAAATCTTTGGGGACTATGGGTAGAAATACAGACCGGGGTTTGGAAGGCATGTCTGAGTCCCTAACCCTTCTTCTTCAGGATACTGAATCCCTCTTCTCGAATTATCTTGATGACATCATTGTAAACTTGAACGCCTGGTTCATGGAGGCCCTGGATAAAAATTGGATCACAGAAGCTAGTTAGCTCTTCCAGAGTAACCCCCTCTGCTCCTTGGTTCACTAAGGACATTCAAGCTAAAAAAAGCAACTGTAAAAGATTGGAGGGTAAGTGGAGAAAATCATGTGCTACGGAGGATAAAACTGGGTATTGACTGGCATTGAAAGAATACCGCAACCTTCTCATCAAGAGAAGAGATTTCCTGGCCGATCGAATTGCCAGCCTTAAGAATTCCTCCAGGGAAGTCTTTATGGTCGTGAAATCCTTCACCAACCCCTCGGAACTTCTGCACCCTGTGGTTCCTTCACTGGAGATATGCAAAACTTTCTCGAATTTATCTGAGGAGAAAATATCACAGATCTGTCCCTTGTCCCCTGCAGCTTACCACCCTAGTGGGGAGGACGCTTTCTGTGGCCACAGCCAGAACCAGGCGGTGCTTTCGGAGTTCACCATGATTCCAGTTGAGGCCTCCTTGCCAAACATCTGAAATGCAAATCCGGTTCACCCAGTGATCCCTGGCCTGTTTACAGCTCACTTGCAGAGTGGCTTAACCTCCCCTCTCAATGCCATATGGAATTACTCACTGAGGCTAGGGTTTTTTCCATCAGCCTGGAAACATGTCCCTCTTCCCCATATTGAAGAAATCCAATGCTGACCCGTAAGTCGGCAGCAATTTCAGGCCCATTTCTCTTCTCTCGGTCCTCGCTAAAATCTTAGAGAAATTAGCGCATCAGCAGCTGGCTGCCTTAATTGAATCCAGTGATTGAGATGGCTGATTCCATTCACTGGGCGGTGGATGGGGGTGCTGCAACCATGCTGGTACTTCTCGAACTATCAGCGGCGTTTGACACGGTGTCCCACTCCATCTTGCTTAATTGCCTTAAGCAAATTGGCATCCGTGGGACGGCGCTGGACTGGATCGCATCTTACCTTTATGGCTGAGACCAACAGGTCTTTCTCCACCCTTTCTCTTCTGCTGCTAAACCTCTAAGATGGCGTGTGCCTTAGGGCTCGGTCCTGAGCCCACTTCTTTAATATCTATCTGGCACCTTTGGCAGAACTCATCGCTAACACAGGGATCAAGGTGATATCCTACGCGGACGACACCCACCTTCAGTGAAGTGTCGCATCAGTCTTTGACTCTTTCAGAGACTGCCTCAAAAGCATTTCCATCTGGATGAGTAGCAATGTTTTAAAGCTCAATGCCAACAAGACGGAGGTTCTGTTCTTTTACCAAGCAGTACCACCCCGGTGGCCCTGTGGTGCCGGTAGAATTGGGAATGGCTCCTGTACCCAAGGACTTGGTCAAGAATCTTGGGGTCCATGGAACAATGACTTATCCCTTTCCGCCCATATTCAGCATGTATCTGCAGCCTGCTTTGGAAAGATGAAAATTATTGGAAAAATCCTCGACTTCCTGCCAGAGATAGCTTGCAAAACTGTAGTGCATGCGTTTGTCAACTCCCATTTCGACTATGCCAATGGACTCGATCTTGGTCTGCCTAGCGGCTTGATCCGTAGGCTGCAGATAGTGCAAAACGCGGCATCTAGGCTGATCCGCAAGGTCCCACTCAACCACTATATCTCCCCCCACCTTAGACAACTCCATTGGCTCCAGGTGGCCAAGAGAGTCGAATTCAAGGCCCTCACATTTTCCGTCCAGGCAAATGTGAGGGCCTTGAAGAGACCCCAATTATCTTAGGAAGAGACCTTGCCCTTACCAGCAGGACAGATTGCTGAGGTCCAACCTGAAACGCTACCTCTCCATCCCCCGCTTTGCTAAAGCGAGAATGGGGGCCAGAAAGTTCGAGGTGGGAACCTCCTCATGCTGGAATGACCTGCCCCTTTAACTACGTATGATGCACTCTGAACAGGAGTTTAGAAAGGCCTTAAAGACCTGGCGGTTTGTGGTAAATAAAATATTACGCTCTCAGAATTTTTAGTATATAAATAAGATCATGCATAAAGCAAGAGGCTGAGTCTGTGGTATCAGGTTCATAAAGGGCTTTATTCCAATAACTCGAGTCAAAGGGAGAATATTACCATCACCAAAAAGGATCTGGAAAGGGACTCAAAAGTATTCTCAATATTCTCAAAACATTATTCACAGAGTACAGTATATATACATTTCTCAATTGTACGTAAGCAAAAGAGCAAGAGAGAATGAGATAAGAGCATGTGGGCGTGTAAGTAGGCGTGAAGGTGGGCGTCCATGTGGGCGTCCACTTGATGATAATGGGTAATTTGTCATGTGTGGGTGGATACCTGGAGGGGGTTGCGTGATCTGCTGGAATTGTACTGGAACTTTGCCTTACTTGTGCTCAACTCGAGCATGACGTGTAACTGACGTGGGGAGGGTTGCTATGCAACCGGACAAGTCTGGAAGTGAGGCCTTCAGTGAGTGAGGCCTTCAGTGTCAGGACGACCAGCACATCTTGTATTATCTGATATCCGATGTCTGGAGCAGGGACTGATTTGTGACATAGGTTGCTCATCACCAAGAGCCGATGTGGCATCTATTTCTTCATTTACTTCATTTACTGCAGAGGCCTTACATGGGGGCTATGGGCTTTTCACTGACGTGAGCTTTGTAATCACACAAAAAGAGACAGTAGGGCTGGGCTCCCTCCTTGCAGATGGGTCGCGTTCATTCCTCCTTCACCAGGCAAGAATGTGGTTTCAGTAAGAGTAAGCAGATAACCGTGCTCAATACTGTCTCGGCACCTCGGTCGGGGCCCCTTTGGCTGAGGCCCAAGTGTGCAAGGCCAAGGATACGTAGCTGTAGCTTTCAGAGCGTTCTGAGGCATGAAACCTCTTTTCGGCTCTGGCTGAGCCATAAACATGGGCTTCATGAAAATGCAGGAAAACATGATGAAAAACGTGTAGGCCTCAATACAGATTTGTCGTTTCTCTCATGGGAGACTGGATGATGGCAGGCCACGTTATAGCATAAGCATCATGATAGAAAGGCCATGGAGGGGAAATACATAGGTTACATGTATGTGCATATAAGCGTTGGGGGGGCGCAAATGGGGACACATAGGCCTCATAGATTTTTATTTTCCTCAGGTTCACCCATAGAGACTAGATCTCTGCCAGCATGGCTACGTTGTTCACTTCAGCGCCAGGACACCTCAGTCGAGGTAGCTGCACGCTCTATAAATGTCTTTATTATTATTATTAGGCTTATTATACACAGTCAAACCTTGTTCCCTTAATAGGGCATCATCAGTTCCTCTGTATTCACCACCCCTTTCTAAATTGTCCATGTCCCTTAAAATAGCCAAATCCGAGATCTGCAAAGCAGTATTGGATTGGATTGGATTGGATTGGATGTCGATTTGTAAAGCGCGAATTGTTGCCCGAGGGCGTCCAAGCGCTGAAAACACCAAAACCGACCAGAGAGAAAAAAAAAACAAAAAACACAACAGAGGGAGGGGAAATTAAACTGGATGAAATAGGAAGGTTTTTAGTTGTTTGCGGAAAGTCGTGTGATTAGAGTTGGATCTTAAGTGCAATGGGAGGGAGTTCCAGGCCCTCGCCGCGTTATAGGCGAAAGACCTACCTCCAGATCTGGATCTCCTTACTCTCGGAGTGACTGCCAAGAAGGACTGGTTGGATCTTAGGTTCTTATTGGGCCTATAGTGAAGGATTAGGTCCTGTGTGATCATGGGGCCAGAGTTCCAGAAGGACTGGTGGGATATGCACATGGCTTTGAACAAAACCCTTTGGCGTACTGGTAGCCAGTGAAGAGAGACCAACCCAGACCTTACTGACTGTCTGCGAGGGATGTCAAGTAGCAGACGTGCGGCGCAGTTCTGCACAATCTGTAGCCTCCTCAATGTGGATTCCAGGGCTCCGAGGTAAAGGACATTATTAAAATCGAGGCGAGATTGAATCAGGCCTTGTACCGCTGCTTGCTTGGCTTCCATGGGAAGGAGGGGGAGAATTTTCCTAAGCATCTTCATGATGCCAAAGCAGGTAGCCGAGAGTTTGGTGGCTTGTACGCCAAAGGAGAGAGAGTTGTCCATCCATATTCCCAGACTTTTTATGCTGTTTTTGGGAATAGGTATGGGGCCCATACTGGGTGGCCAAAGGGTGGGCGGGAGGCTGGGGACCGAGTTGCCGAGAACCATGAGCTCGGTCTTATCTCCATTTAATTTTAAAGATGATTGGGACATCCAGGATTTTGCCTCCTCTAGGCACTCTCTGAGGCCGCTCTGTACAGGGAGATTGGTCTCCTGTGTCAGGGAGACCACCAGCTGCGTGTCGTCCGCGTAGGAGATGATCTTAATCCCAAACGGACGGACGACATCAGCTAGTGGTCTCATGTACAGGTTAAAAAGTGCCGGGCTCAGAGAGGAACCTTGGGGGACGCCGCAATTCAGGGAGATGCTGGTGGAGACTGAATCGCCATCAAACACTTGGAAAGATCTATCTTCCAAGAAGGACCGGAACCAGGTCCACGCTTTGCCCTTAATCCCGACCTGGGCCATACGGTCCAGCAGGGTGACATGGCTGACCGTATCGAAGGCCGCACTAAGATCAAGGAGGATCACTGCCACTGATCCTCCCTGATCTAAGATTTTCCTGGCCTCCTCGGTGACCATGAGGAGGGCGGTCTCGGTCCCATGTTTAGGTCTAAATCCGGTTTGGGTGGGATCCAGGAGCAGATGGGTTTCTAAAAAGTTGGTAAGCTGGAGGTTTATGTATTTCTCCAGGACCTTGCTCGCCCAGGGGAGCAGGGATATTGGGCGGTAGTTGCTCATATCTGTGGGGTCCAGGCTGGGCTTTTTCAGCAGGGCCTTCACCATGGCCTGCTTCCAGACTGTGGGAACTATGCCCGTGAAGATGGAGGTGTTTAGGACGTCCCTTAGTATAGGTAGAGTGGTTTGTGCAGCGGCCATAATTATCTCTGGGGGGGCAGGGTCATTCGGAGAACCGGATTTGACTTTGCGTGCTAGAGACTCCAGCAAGACAAGTTCCAGTGGGGGAAAATGGGACAGCGTGGGTGATTGAGGATTGAGAACGGGTTCAACGGGGTGTGAGAGTGTAATGAACGGAGGTGGGTTGATCGGGGGGAAAGCCGAGTAGATTGAACTAATTTTCTGATGGAAAAATTCGGCAACTTTGTTGCAGTGAGAAGTGGGTTTGTCCACTGGTAGGCTGGGCGGGGGTTTGGTTAGTTGTTTAATGATTTTAAAAATTTCCTTCGGTTTGGATTTTGCAAGGACAATTTTTTCCGAGAAGTAGGAGGCCTGGGCTTCCTTTATCTGGCTTTTGTAGTTGCTGATAGCTTCTCGGTAGAGAGTTTTATGTACCGATGAATAATCGGTTCGCCAGCGTCTTTCGAGTTTCCTACAGCATCGTTTTTGGTTTCTCAGATTCTCCGTGTACCACGGGGCAGTTTTGTGGAGGCGTTTAAGAGTGATTACCTTTTTCGGAAGGGCAATGTCAAGAGATTGGGAAATCCAATTGACGTAGGCCTGATAAGCTGGCTCAGGGTTATCCGTGACCAAGGGTTGGGTCTCTGTGAGTGCATTGGTCCAATTATCAATCATAAGATGGGTCCAGGCTCTCTTGAGTCTTGTAGTAGGGATAGGTTCGGGGGGTTTGAGAATGGTCCAATTGATGGGGATCAGAAAATGGTCCGTCCAGGGAAGGGGTATGGGAGGACAAGTTAGGAGGTTGGGGCAGTTGCTAAAAACTGGGTCGAGCAGATGGCCTTTTTCGTGTGTGGGCAGGGTGACTCGTTGTGAGAGCAGCAAGGCTGCTAGGTCGCCTGTTAGAGTCGAGGCGGTAAGGTCAGAGGGCGAGTCAAAGTGAAAGTTAAAATCACCCAGCAGGATAAAGTTGGATGAAGTATTAATACGTTCGGATACATAAGTGGGTAGGCTAACGTGGAACTGCCTCGGGGGCCCTGGAGGTCGGTAGATCAAAGTGCCTGAAAGGCACTGATTGGGGGACAGTTCAATTTTGAAGGTGAGGCTTTCACAGTCTAGAATGGTTTCGGTGACCACTCTGCAGTTGAACTGCTCTTTATGTATTATAGCTAGGCCTCCTCCCCTCCCTTTTAACCGGTCCTGGCGCAGGATTTGAAAGCCTGCGGGGAGCGCAGCTATTATGGCTGGATCGGCTGCCGGGGAGAGCCAGGTTTCTGTCAAAAACAGAATGTCGGGGGAGAGTTCTTCTATTAACAGCATTATTTCAGCTGTGTGTTTAGGTAGGGAGCGGCAGTTCAGCAAGAACATCCGAAAGTGGTGGAGCAGTTTGGGAGTGGTGGTAGGCTTAAGGAGCTTGTAACACTCTGGACAGAGTTGGGGTAGAGTATCTGCAGAGTATTTGTGACAACTATAATTGACCGTGGAGGCCCTCAGGCTGTAAAGGAGGTCCGCACTGTAACATAAGCGGTCGGTTGTTCGGAGGGCAGGGGAACTGGCCCTTGGCCCGGACTCGGCGCGGACGAGCGCAGACGAGCTTGCCTTATGCGCGCCTTCGGCGCGCATTCGTCGCGCCCGCTGCGCTCGTCCGCTGCGCTTCCTGTGCATGCACATAATTATAGGAAGGGTAGGGGGGCGTGTCCCTCGTTTCCTCGTGGCCGATGGCGGCTGAGGAGGGCTCTGTCAGACACTCCCTCTGAGCGCTAGCTCCGCTCTAAGGAAGGCAGGTAAAATACAAGTATTTTTAAAAGCAATTTAAAACAGTTTCCAAGTGTGCAAAATCGGCAATTTAGCAGCGTTTTTCCTCTCCCGGCTGTGCCTCAGGAGGGAAGTGGTGTACAGCGAGCTAGAGATTCAGCGCGCTATATAAGGCAAAGTGGGCGTGGCTACAATGTGGGCGTGTCCCTCGTTTCCTCGTGGCCGATGGCGGCTGAGGAGGGCTCTGTCAGACACTCCCTCTGAGCGCTAGCTCCGCTCTAAGGAAGGCAGGTAAAATACAAGTATTTTTAAAAGCAATTTAAAACAGTTTCCAAGTGTGCAAAATCGGCAATTTAGCAGCGTTTTTCCTCTCCCGGCTGTGCCTCAGGAGGGAAGTGGTGTACCCCAGTAGAGTTATCCATGACTGCAGTATGCTGCCGTTCTACCGGCCTACCAACTGAATAATACTTAGCCAACCTGAGTTTACGTGTGAATTTAAAACCATCTATCCAGGTTTGGACATAGTCCATATTTTCGGGGCACAATAAGAAAGACCGTGTGACAAAGTTTTTGTTTCTTCTGCATTTATTATTAAGTCGGACAAATTATTAATAGTGATATTATCGTCCATTACTTGCTCTTCTTGTTTCTCACTTTCTTGGTCTTTTTCTCCCCTTGTTCTCCTTGACCTGCGGTTTTTCCTCTTCCTCCCCCTCGGAAGGTTCTTTCTTGCCCCCGTAGCGGCCTTAAATTGGTGTTCCTGTCCCACCAGAAAAAACGTAACTCCTCCTCAACGAATGGTAAATTACTGATCTGCTGTGTCTCCTCATTGTCGGTGTCCGCCTCAGAGCTAAATTCAGACTCTGACTCCACATTTAGTTGCGCTGCATTGCCACTGAGGTCGATGGCCATCTTCTGCTGCTGACTATTTTCAAACCGCTTGGAAAACTTAAAGATCTGGCCCCTTTGATAGTCCAGTTTGTCTCTCCTGAACTTTGTCGCCTTTCGATCTTTGATGGTATGTTAATATTTTTTAATCCTCTCTTGCATGTCCAGCTTCAACTTCTTGATGGTATCCTGATCTGTCTGGTAACTTGCTTAGTTGTGTGTGTGTGTGTGTTTGTGTGTGTATGTGTGTATATATATATATGTGTGTATATGTTTGTATATGTATATGTGTGTGTGTATGTAATATATACACATACATACATACAGCGGTCGCCAGTAGGGAGTGATGGTTAAGACCATGTTTCTATGGAACAAGTGTTTTTTGCTTATATCTTTGGCGCCATTTGACGAATCTTCACGAAATGTTCCAAAAAAAGTGTCATAGTGGGTCTTGTTGTGCTTGAAAAGTTTCAGGGTGATGCCTCAAGCGGAGGCCAGGAAAAAAAGGGGGGAGGGTAAACAAAGGAAAATACTATTTCCCTTGTTAATTCCCATAGGAGCTTTGAACACGACCGCCCAAACCGCTGGATGCAATTACACATAATTTGGCTGGAAGGTAGATTTTGGTTTGCATATCATGCATTCTGTTTTTAGATGTAAATCTGTTCAGTAGTTGTTGAGAAATTTAAGGAAAAGCAAATAAGGATATCTGGGCAGAGCCTAAGCACAGATTTCGACTGCTAACACTTTAATTAAGAAGTGTTGGTAGCCACCCTGGGACTCTGCTTCGCAGAGTTCCACAAAAAGACATTTAAATAAAAGAAAAGGGGGCATGGTAGGAATACTCTAAACTCCTAGGTGTGGTGGTGGGGTCCCCCTGTGACCCCGACGAGGTCAAAAATCACTTTAAAAAAAAAAAAAAATTGAAAGAAATCGCTGCAAATCTGCAGCAACATTTTTACAAAAAACAAGTGCGGGAGTCTGCGCTTGGTTTGAATACAGCCCCAGGTGGGATACATTTAAAAAAAAGGAGGGGGCATACAGGCCCCCCTACTAAAGCTCACTGATCCCCGGGTTCACCACCTCCCTGGGTCTTTATTGATAAAGAGTTGGGCTGGGGGGATCAAGGGCCCCCCTTCATGGGCTCTATAAGACCCAGAGACCACCACCTCACAGGGGCCAAATAACACCCACAAGTCAGTCCCCCCACAGCGTGACTACTCAGATGAGAGGCCCACCCCTTTCTCAACCATTCTGCAAACGTGCTTTCTGGCCTCACTATTTTTAGGGGCATGAAGTCCCCTTGGCTGCCGAGGGCCGTTGGGGGCCAGGAAACTCTATTGTTGCCACTAGTTACTCCCACACAGCGTGATTGCTCAGATCTTATAGAAGGCTCTGCCCCTTTTCTCAACCACTCTGCAAACGTGCCTCCTGGTGCACTACTGGTAAGGGGATGAAGTCCCCTTGGCTGCTGAGGGTTGTTGTGGTCAAAGAACCCCTATTGTTGCCACAAGTCCCCACAGCGGGATTGCTCGGAGGCCACATAACCTTTCTCAACAACTCTGCAAACACGCATCCAGGCACACTACTCTTGTGGGGTTAAAGTCTAGGGGTGAGTGTGTCAGTAAACTCTGCTCTTCCGGCGGTTCGTAGAGTTTTTGCAGTACTTCCAGGCGCAGTGGAGTTAACTGCCTATCTCTATGAGAGACTCCCACACTCACTCGTATACTAATTCACTCATACCCACTTACAGCCCCATTCATACACTCACGCCCACTTACCAACCTACTCAAACACTCAAACACTCAAACACTCATACACCCACTGAGACACTCATGCACTCACGCACTCAGTGTTGAAGGTTAGTGGTTAAAATTACTTTCTATTGTTGCAAAAAAGGATTAAAACGTGGCAGGTTGCCAAAATTGCAATTGAACGACACTGGATAACTGGACATAAATCCGCCCTGTTTGATCCCCCAGTGAAATGATTGATGCTGCTTTGAGTCTGATTTCTACAAGGGCTTCATAGCAACCTGAATATATCTGGGCTTGTAGAAACCTACCGCTGTGTAAAGGCGAGACCAGTGCAAACTTGCTCTAGGTCGGCATGGGAGAGGTGCAACTTATGCAGGCTGGGCCTAGTGCATGGCAAGTCCTGAGACTCGAGCAAATGAGCGGGTGAGTCCCAATAGCAGATCCACGGGCGTAGAATGTAATAAAATATTTACTTGTCCATGGGGCAGGTTGCTTCATAAATCTACTTGTCCTGTAGCAAAATCTACTTCCCATGCAGTGCAGCGACAAATTATGGCAGCAATCTCATTATATAAGAGCTCTGATATAGCCTTTCTGATTATGTCATGCCTGGCACTACGACCGCCGCCACTACGACACCAGCACCCTCCACGCACTCAACGCCGGCCGATCGCACACCTGCTTCCTGGCCACCTCGAAGCGCACCCAAGGACCCTTCTCCTACCGGAACTGCAGCTTCACCAGCCTCCGAGCTGTCACCTCGCCCACCAGGGTAGAACGCAACCACCTCAGATATATATTACTCAACACCCACTCCGCCCGCAAACATGCCATCGAACCCTGGGACCTACTCGACACCTCCTCCCCGGACGTCGCCTTCCTGACGGAGACCTGGTTGAACGCCTCCTCGGCACCCGACATCGCCATAGCCATCCCGGACGGCTACAAGATCTCCCGCAGAGACCGCACCAATGGAGCAGGAGGAGGAATCACCATCATACACAGGAACACACTTAGGATCTTGACCAGCACCGACGGCACCCTCGGCTCCGCCGAACACCTGCACTTTCAGATCCACATCGACCCCAACACCATCCTCAGAGGAACTCTCGTCTACAGACCCCCCGGACCCCGGCCTCAGTTCAGCGACTTCGTCAGCACGCACGCCATCGCCTCCACAGACTACATCCTCCTCGGAGACCTGAACTTCCACCTCGAGAACAACAACAACGACAACAACTCCACTACCCTGATCCACAACCTCGCCAACCTTGGACTCAGAAGGTCGTCGCAATGCCCACCCACTCCACCGGGCACACGCTCGACCCTCATCTTCTCCGCAAGCAACCACGTCACCTTCAGCCACACCACCGAACTCCACTGGACCGACCAACACTACATCCACTTCACCTTCCAGAAACCCACCACGCACCACCACACTCAACGGACCCCCCGCCGCAGCTAGCGCAAAGTCCACGCGCAACAGCTAATCACCACCCTCGCTCAAAGCCCACCAACCGACCCCACCGACACTGCCACCCGCAACCTCAGACAATGGATCAACGACTGCGCCAACACGCTCGCTCAGACCAAGAAACCCTCCAACAGACGCACCGGCAGAAAAGCCATTTGGTTCACCGCCGACCTCCAGGCATCCAAGCAGACCTGCCGAAAGCTCGAGAAGAAGTGGCACCACGACCATACACCGGACAGGTATGCAGCCCACAAAAGCACCATCCGCAGACACCATCACCTCATCCGAACTGCCAAAAAGGACCTCCTTCAAGGACCGCCTCGACAACGCACACAACAGCAAAGAGCTCTTCAACATCGTGAAGGATCTCTCCAACCCCAGGTCCAACACTAACGACATTTCGCTATCGCAAGACCTGTGCGACTCCTTAGCCTTCTTCCATCGAAAGATTGCAGACATCCACGACAGCTTCAACAATCAGACCCCCCCCCCGGCAGCCACCGACAACTCAGACTCACCGCCCACCACCCACACCAACTCCCTGCTCGCCTGGACCCACGTGAACGACGAGGACCGCACCAAAATAATGAACACCATCCACTCCAGGTCTCAGTCAGACCCCTGCCCGCACCTCATCTTCAACAAAGCAAGCTCTACCATCGGACCCCATCTCCGCAAGATATACATCTCCTTCGAGTCCGCCACCTTCCCGGAGAGCTGGAAGCACGCCGAGATCAACGCCTTACTCAAGAAACCCAAGGCGGACCCGACAGACCTCAAGAACTTCCGGCCCATCTCCCTACTCCCGTTCCCGGCAAAGGTCATCAAGAAGATAGTCAACGGGCAACTAACCCGTTACCTCGAGGAGAACAACATCCTGGACCGGTCCCAGTCCGGGTTCCGCAGCAACCACAGGACCGAAACTGCCCTCATTGCTGCCACAGACTACATCAGGTCCCTGCTGGACAATGGAGAAACCGCGGCCCTCATCCTCTTGGACCTCTCAGCCGCCTTCGATTCCGTCTGCAACCACACCCTACGCACACGCCTCCACAACGCAGGGATCCGCGACAAGGCCCTGGAATAGACCACCTCCTTCCTCTCCGACAGAACCCAGTGTCCACCTCCCGCCTTTCTGATCCAAAGCCTCCAAGATCATCTGCGGCGTACCCCAAGGATCACCCCACAGCCCGACACTCTTCAATGTCTACATGGAACCGCTCACCCACATAGCCCGATCGCACAACCTCAACATCATCTCCTATGCCGACGACACCCAGCTGATTCTCTCCCTCACCAAGGACCCCTCCAACGCCAAAAACAACCTCCACGAAGGAATGAAGGCCGTCCCTGAATGGATGAAGAAAAGCCGACTAAAACTGAACTCCGACAAGATGAAGGTCCTCATCCTCATCCTCGGCTCCACCTGGGATGACTCCTGGTGGCTGGCCTCACTGGGAGCTACACCGACACCCACTGACCACGCATGCAACCTGGGGTTCATACTCGACCCATCGCTATCCATGACCAAGCAAGTCAACGCCGTCTCATCCTCCTTCTTCAACACCCTCTGCATGCTCCGCAAAATCTACAGATGGATCCCCACCCCAACCAGAAGGACAGTTGTGAGAAAGTGGCCCTGTATATACTGTTCCAAAATAGGTACAGTGTGCAGAGTCCACAATCCCCAGAGGTTTGGCAGAGGCTAAAGTTAGATATAACCTTACTCTCTAAAGTGGTAGCTTGGTCGAGCAGTAAGGCAGTATCAGAGAACAGTGTAAAGCATTTGTTGTACACACTCAGTCAGCAAATGGTCTCACACACTCAAGAACTGAACTCTAGGCCAATGGTTTGTATAAAAACTATATGGTTGTTTTATTTTAGCACCAACCATAGGTATCAAAATATACTTTCTCAGAATGAGATGCTTTAGCTAAATACTTTGCAATCGGCAATTGATTTTTGCAGATAATAGTTAGTTTGTTGCAATAGGCAACACAATTTCAAACTCAATATTATATTGAGCTCAATGGGAATTTTAAGCTATATGCAATTGATAACTTTCAAGATTACTTTTCTAACTCAAGGACTGGATCCTAGATTCAGTCCTGGGACAGTTCTTGGAAACAAGTGAGTAAATTCGTTTTAGTTACTGTTGTGATTTTTAAGCAATATTTTGCTATTTTAAAAGTTGACACTTAAAATCTTTTTGTGATCAAATTACCAATGTTATCCAATGGAAGGAAATTCACTTAGCAGGTAAGTGGGGTTATGGTTACTTTTTCTAGGTCAGTGTTGGATCCTAGATCCAGCACTAGTGTACCACCCGTAAGCAGTTGAGAAACTGCGTTTAAGTTATACAGGCGATTTTTAAGGAATATTTATAAGTTTGCAAAATCGACACTTAGAAGAATTTCATAGAAAAACAGTCAATGGTTCCCTATGGAAGAAAATTCAAGTTACAGGTAAAGTATGTTCTCGTTACTTTTGTAATCCAGTGCTGGGCTCCTAGGCTCAGTACTGGAACATCTATCTAAAACAGGTAAGTAATTACGTTTTCACAGTTGGTACGATTTTTAAAGAATATTTGTCGTTTGCAGAAATCGAAAGAAGAAATTTCACAGAAAAACAGTTAATGATTTCGTATGGGAGAAAATTGAGTTGGAGGTAAGTATGGTTGTGAGTACTTTTCAGGGTCAGTGCTGGGCACCAAGATCCAGCACTGGTATCTCTCCTAATAGCAGGTGAGTATTTCCGTTTTCGTTACTCGGTTGATTTTAGGTGAATATTTTAAAGTTTAGAAACTCCACACTAAGAAGAAATTTCAGAGAAAACCAATCAATGTTACCCTATGGAAGAAAAGTGAGTTATCGGCTTTTGGGTAAGTACTCGACTGGCAGAGTTAAGGTTGATGTTACACCCTCAGCGGCACAGGGGCAGCCGGTTGCAGAGGTAGTTAGGCCCAATGTTATCCAATGAGAGGCAGGGGGCCTTCGGTTGGTGGGGCTGTGGGAGCTGGGCCCCTGGTCACTTGCTCAGGGCAAATGAGGAAGTAGGTAGGAGTAGAAGTTACACTGCCAGGGCCACTGGGGCGGCTGGGTGCAGGGTGCTTTTGAGCCTTCGGACGCTCAATAGATTTCAATGGGAAAGCTCCAGGTTGAGCAAAGGCTGCAAGCTCGGGGTCGAAGACTCTTCAGGTGCCACCACCTCTTTGAGAGGAAAGTTGGGTAGTTGGAGGATAGGTAGGTACCCAGGAGTTGGGCACAGGGGGCCGCAGGGCGCCGGGTGCAGGGGTGCATTTGATGTCAGGAAATCTTACCCTCTGTTGATCGCGGTTGGGGGGGTACCTTGTCATGAGGCTGCAGGCATCCGGTGCTTCGAGGTGAGTCCTTGGGTGCTGGATTCGGGGTCACAGTCGCCGGGGGGACGTCCTCGGGGTCGTTGTTCACTCCGGCACAGGCCAGGCTTGGCGGGTGCAGAGTGTGCAGGGTTTGCAGTTCCGGGCTGATGCCAGGGGTTAGAAACTTGCTTTGAGCAGATCCACTGCTCATGGGAGTCCCAGTCTTGGTAGAGTCTCATGGTGGTCAGGTCCTCCGGGGTTTTTGAGGTTGATGACCACTGAAGGCGCCGGAGTTCCACAGGAGCAGGTTCAAGGATCAACAGGCCGGTAGGGCCGGGGCCAAGTCAGTTGATGTCATCCTTTTGTTAGCAGCTGCGCGGCGGGTCTTCTGGTTTCTTGATTTTCTTGCTTGTTTTCGAATCTGGATCTGAGGAAGGAAGGTTCAGGGTGCCCCTAAATACTAAATGTAGGGGCGTTACAGGTAGGTAAAGGGCAGGGACCCCTGGGTCCCTGCCCTGAGGTGGGTACACCCCCTATCCTGCCACACTCCTGTGGGAGGGGGCAGTGGCCTATTCCTGATTGGGCAGGGCTCCCCATCTTCAAGATGGCGAGAGCCGGGGGACGTGCTTCACCTCGCCTCCCCCACCTGAGGGGTGGGATTGGCAGAGGCTGGCACACCCCCTGTCCTGCCTTGGGGGTTTCCGGCCAGTCTTCCCGCCAGAGAGGGGGTTGAGAACGGGTAGGGGCCAGTTGCAGGGTACAGCAAGTGGCCTGGAGAAGCTCACAAAGGTGGAATGCCTTTGAAGCTTCCCCAGCCCATCCTGGGGGAGGTGACTTCGCACCTCACCCAGGATGTGCATTGTTGCAGGCCCAGGAGATCAAATGGCTCTCTACCCAGGGGTCCAGCAACCTGTCTGCTGTGTGGCAGCCTAGGCAGCCCCTCAGACAAGACGTGGATTGTAGGTTAGGTTCAGGGGCCATCTCTAAGATGCCCTCTGTCGTGCATCTTACATTAAATCCCACACTGGCATCAGTGTCGGTTTACTGTGCTGAGAAGTTTGATACCAAACATCTCAGTCTTCAGTGTAGCCATCATGGTGCTGTGGAGTTCGTGTTGACAACCTCCCAGCACCATGTACTCGTAATAGCAGCACTGCACTTACAGTTCCCAGGAATGCTCCTGGGTACTGTAGGGGCACAGGACTCGTTCACCTGTGCCCACACCTCTGGCATAGGGCACACAGCTTGAGAGGTGACTGAGGTATGCCAGGGCGGTGTGTTGTGGGCATGGCACACAGGGATGTGTGCCATGTCGACTCTTCGCTTTGTTTTGTTCTGCACCCAGACATTCAGCCTGCAAAGGCAGTGTGTGTGCGTGTGTGTGTGTGTGTGTGTGTGTCAGGGTACAGGGCCTCTAAGGGTGGCACAATAAGTGCTGCTGCCCTTAGGGGCCTTCTCTGGTCACAAGGCCCTGGGCATCTAGGGTACCATTTACCAGGGGCGGACAGGTGACCAGAGATGCCGATTGGGTTTTGGCTGTTGGGCAGTTTTTAGGGCAGGAACACAGGCCCTGGGCACCTGATTGGCAGGGGCCAAGGCACAACAAGGAAAAGTGCATCAGTTATCAGGCAAAAGAGGGGGGGGGGGTTACTGCTACAGAAACCCACTTTCTTACAACAGTCACCCAGGCCCTCGTCAGCAGCAGGCTGGACTACGACAACGCCCTCTACACAGGAGCATAAACCAAACTCCTGAAACAACTACAACGCATTCAGAACGCCTCTGCACGCCTCATCCTCGACATCCCCTGCCACAGCCACATCACACCCCACCTGAGAGACCTACACTGGCTCCCCGTCAACAAGAGGATCACCTTCAAACTCCTCACCCACGCTCACAAGGCACTCCACAACACCGGACCATCATACCTCAACCGACGACTCACCTTCTACACCCCAAAGCGCCAGCTCCACTCCGCTGACCTCGCCCTTGCCACCATCCCCCGCATCCGAAGAGCTACCACTCGCGGCAGATCGTTCTCCCACCTCGCCGTGAAGACTTGGAACACCATCCCCATCCACCTGCAGCAAACCCAGGACCTGCTGACCTTCAGGAGACTCCTCAAAACCTGGCTGTTCGAGCAGTAGCAGCACCGCTCTGGCCTCCCCCTCCTCCCCCCCAGCACCTTGAGACTCTCACGGGTGAGTAGTTCGCTTTACAAATGCTTGATTGTTTGATGTATTTAGGGTTCATTATTTGAAAGCCTGTATTAGGGTGAACACTCTAAGTAAATGTTGTAAGCACTGACTGCACTACTGATAGGGGCTCCAGCATAAAAATGTGTACACACGTTTTCGAAGTTTGGCAATATGACGCTATGTATAATGCTCCCAGAATGGTCTCTGATTTGATGCAAATATTTGCAGAAGCTTAAAAGCAAGACAGACTATTCTTTGCTCTCAAAATAAGATGTTCATAAAAAATTAAAGCAAGAAAAAAAACATTTTGCAAAACTGCTGTAAAATTTCAGGTATCATTTCTTTGCAGCATCATTTAGTAACATGTGCTGATGCATGTTAGTATTTCCCAAAAATATTCATAATGGAAAATCAGTGTAACCAGTTTCAATAAGATTATGGGAAACAAAAATAAACCAGCATTGGCAAAGCCATTAGGTCTGACATTGGTGGTCAGCTTTTTAGTTTTGTCAATGTGCGACTTGTTTTGACATTGTTTTTGTAAAACCTTTTTGGAGTGGGAGATGTCAGTCCCTCACCATTATAACAGACATTGGCAAACGCAAAAAAAATAGTTTTTTAGTCTCAAAAAGCCCTCACTTTTACAGTAGTAACTGCCACTGAACAAAATTACTTTGTGTGTTGATATGCTCCTTGTGAAAGAGCAGAATGCTGTCACTCACAGTGAAGCCAGCCGATACTGCGTGAGAGACCGAATTTTAATAAACACACATGGTAACGGTTATCACCAGACCAAATCAGGGGCCCAATTATTAATGAAAGTCTCAAAAGTGCACCGATGGTATATGTCCTTGTATAAAGTGCAGCTATACGGCTTTCCTGAATTCCCAAGAATTTTCAGAAGTAGGACAAGAAATAGTACTCCTAGAAAATATATGTGAACTGCATTTTTTAGCATGAGCAAATAAGCATTTGTAGATTTGCCCATGCGAAAATATGAGTGTTTGCAAGTTCACTTTTCCCTTCTCCTGCTTTTTTTCCCCAACTCTGGAAGAAGGTTTATGTCTGACATTGTCAGGAGTAAGTCTCCAATATTTCTCTGTATGGGAAAAGATTTGAGAAGGTTTTGAAGACCCTTAAAACATGCAAGTTAGTAAGTTTGCACAGACTCAAAAGTGCATTCCAACCCTGAAACTATTGCTTACCAGTACCTTCAGCCCCAGTATGTAGATCTGCGGAAGCATGTGAACATTTTTTTTTTTGTAAACCCATTTTATTGCCTTTTACATGTCATATAGCATATCCATTTTCAGGGTGTCAATGTACAATAAAAATCGAGCACTACCAGGCAAATGCATCACTTGTTGCCCCTACTTGGTCCCATCTGGAAACGTTTGGCTGTAACGGTCACACCGCTATCTAATATCGGTTCGGCATACATATGAGAAAATTCTCCCCTCCCCTCCCCCCAACAAGTAACTAGGTCTCCCCCCTCCCCCTCCCTCCCTGCACTGCTGTCTCCCCTCTACCACTATTGGGCTCAGTTAGTAGACTGTCTTGCGCTCGAGGTGTGTGTAATGGTGCTGCGCCGGAGCCTTCCATCGCAACTTCATCCTCTCCTGTGTGTGTCGATGCCATGGAATACTCACATCCCTCTGGCTCTACTGCGTTGTTCCATCCTAATCTGGTCCCTGGGGGTTCTCTACATGTGGGGGTCTCTCTGGGGTGGAAGCCTCCGATGCCGCGCCATCTCTTAACTCCGTCATTAGCCCTTACCATGCCTGAACTCGTTCCGGCTTGCCCACTCTGCGCTGCTCATCAGAAACATGGCAACATAAGGGTATTACAACTAATCAAACACTACTATGGTATGAGCTATGGCATAATCAGAAAGGCTTTAACAGAGCTCTTATATAATGAGATTGCTGCCATAATTTGTCGCTGCACTACATGGCAAGGGTATCTTGTCACAGGACAAGTAGATTTATGAAGCAACCTGCCCCATGGACAAGTAGATATTATATTAAATTCCACACCACTGAGTGGCACCGGGCCCAATATGTGTCAGAACTCCTCTACCTAAAGGGGCTTGATTGAATTGTACAGCAGGTGCAGTGACATCGGGGCCAAAAGCTCTATGGACCCCACTAAACACCAATATTGCTATATTAAACTGATAAATAAGCAGTCACAACTGCAGTTACCTTGCAGCAACTAGAGTCATGATTTGAATAGTGCAGCAGGCGCAGTGGCACCAGCGCCAAAAGTTGTCAGAACTCCTCTAAACACACAATATTAATATTACATCAATTAATTCTATATTTACTTTCATTTTGCAAAATTTTGCTATGTGCAGTATACCACTAGTAATAGAACAATATATTGCTTTTTTTGTACATAAACAATTCAAAACACTTTAACCCCTTCGATGCTCATGACGGAGCGGTTCCGTCATGAGCATCGGTTGAGCTGTGCTCATGACGGAACCGCTCCGTCATGAGCACAGCCCCTGGGGGAAGCGCTGGCAAACCCCCCCCCCCCCCACCTCCCCCCCGGGGCATCGATCGTGCCCCCACAGAGGGGGATGGCAGCGGAAGAGTTTCCGCTGCCACCCCCGAGCCCCCCCCACGCTTCCTGATGACGTCCGCGCGCGCCTGCGTCATCAGGAAGCGTTGGACGCGCTGGAATTCATTTCTTCCAGCGCGTCCAACGGGGAGGGTGAGTATTTTGCTGCGGTGTGGCGGGGGGCCTTGAGGCATCGGGGGAGAGGAAAGAGTATTTCCTCTCCCCTGATGTCTCAATGCTGTCCCACGATCGCGCACAGCGTCGCGATCATGGAGCAGAGATGCTCCACTAGACACCAGGGATGTCCATTTGATCATTTGGGAAGCGACCCCTTGGGCAAGGATCGCTTCCCTTGGGGAATAATTATTACTCAGACTTTTCTGTCCCCCCCCCTGGGGGCAGATCGGTCCACTTTCGGTCCGTTTCTGCCCCCAGGGGGGGGCAGAAAAGCAGAAAAGCCCACTAGACACCAGGGATGTCGTTTTGTTGATTTGGGAAGCGACCCCTTGGGAAAGGGTCGCTTCCCTTGGGGAATAATAATTGCACAGACTTTTCTTTAGATTGGTCCACTTTCGGTCCGTTTCTGCCCCCAGGGGGGGCAGAAAAGCCCACTAGACACCAGGGATGTGGTTTTATTGATATGGGAAGCGACCCCTTGGGCAAGGGTCGCTTCCCTTGGGGAATAATTATTGCACAGACTTTTCTGCCCCCCCTGGGGGCAGATTAGTCCACTTTCGGTCCGTTTCTGCCCCCAGGGGGGGCAGAAAAGCCCACTAGACACCAGGGATGTCGTTTTGTTCATTTGGGAAGCGACCCCTTGGGCAAGGGTCGCTTCCTTGGGGGCATAATTTTCTGAAAGACTTTTCTGCCCCCCCCCCCCCTGGGGGCAGATCGGTCGACTTTCGGTCCATCCGCAGGGGGGGCAGAAAAGCCCACTAGACACCAGGGAATTAGTGTAAATAAAAATGGAAGTGACCCCTTTGGCAAGGGTCGCTTCCAGGGGGCAATTTTTATAATATGTATTTGGCCCACCCGCCCCGGGACAGAGTAGCCTTTATTTTTTCCTGCTGTTTTCTGCCCCACCTGGCACATAACCCGATTGACCATTTGGGTAGTAACATAGCATGTTATAATGTTTATTGTTATATTTTTTGTGAATTGCAATAGTAATGTTTTTTTTTTTTTTACTTTTTTGTTCTAGGTGAAGGCTTTTGCTCTTTTCAGTTTGCCGTGTTGTTACTGGTGGTTCTGCTGTTTGTGTAGTTTGGTAAGAGACTCTTTTTTTGTACAATGTAAATGTGTTTGATTTCTCTGCATGAATTGTTTTTGCGAATGGTGTAATAATAGCAGTATGTTTGTTTTTTGAGTGTCAAAAACTTTGCATTGGTGCTCGATGTGTATTTTGTTGTCTTGTGAGTAATTTGTTTTTTTTTCTTCTTTCTAGTTTGATATCGTTGGTTTTTGCGGTGTCACTGCAGAGTTGGTTTCTGGTGAGTGCAGCTGTCTCTTGTAATTGGATTGTATAGTTTTTGAGTACATTGATCTTTGTAATAAAGGTACACATTTCTTTACTTACTTGATTTGCACATTGTTGGTTGTTGTTGACTTGTTTGTGCAGTCTTCTATCTTAGTAAGTATAATGGCTAGCCGCAGGATTACTGCTCAGCAGGTTGTTGGTTTGCTGTTTGAGTCTTCCTCTGACCATTGTTCAGAGACTGACTCTGCATCTGAGGGAGAGGAGGCAGGGGACGATTCTGGCAGTGAGTTGTCTCTCCGTATGGAGTCATCGGATGATGAAGATACTCTTAGTGCGGATGAAGTGCCTGTGTTAGAGGAGGAGACTGATGTGCCGATAGTGCGGCAAGAGGCATCTGGGCTGCAGCCTGGGGCTGCAAGGCTTCCCGTTGGTGTAGTGCGGCAAGAGGCATCTGGGCTGCAGGCTGGGGCTTGCAGGCTTCCCTTTGAAAGTGATGACCTCTGGGTTGCCCCTGGCATGGTGCAGCCGGCATTGCCAGAGTTTACTGGTGTTCCAGGGTCTAGAGTGAATACTGTAAACTTTTTGCCGGTAAATTTTTTTCAGTTGTTTATGGACGATGTGTTTTTGGCAGAGATTGTTGAGCAGACTAATTTGTATGCCGAACAGTTTTTGAGGGACAACAGTGCCAGACTTAGGCCCTACTCTAGAGCTACCCGGTGGACTCCCACAAATGTTGAAGAGATGAAGAAGTTCTTGGGTTTAACTTTTTTGATGGGCTTGCTAAGGAAGCCATCAATGTCTTCATATTGGTCTAGCAGTCCCTTGATGGCAACGTCTATTTTTCCCGCAGTCATGAGTCGTGACAGGTATTTGCTTCTGCTTCGGATGATGCATTTTGTTGATAATGGTTTAGCGTTGCCACGAGATCACCCTGATTGTGACCGTCTTTTCAAGATTAGGCCTGTGCTTGATCACTTTGTTGATCGATTTTCTGAGATTTATGCCCCTGGGAAAGAAATTGCAGTGGATGAGTCTTTGGTGTTGTTCAAGGGCCACTTGGTTTTTAGGCAATACATTCCTAGTAAGAGGGCACGCTATGGAATAAAGCTGTATATGCTGTGTGACAGTAGGACTGGATATGTGTCTAATTTCAGGGTGTACACCGGTAAGGAATCTAGGATTAACCTCCCTGGTTGTCCGTCCACTTTTGGAGTGACTGAGAAACTTGTTTGGGAACTTGGTAGAGGATTTTTCAACTAAGGCCACCATTTATATGTAGATAACTTCTACACTGGTGTGCGGTTGTTCAGGGAATTGGCCAAAGTGGACACTGTTGCTTGTGGCACAATCCGCTCTAACCGTAAAGGTTTCCCGATAGAACTTGTTTGTCAAAAGCTTGTGCGGGGACAGTGCGTTGCGTTGCGTTGCCAGGAGCTTCTTGCTGTGAAGTTTTCAGACAGGAGAGATGTCTACATGCTGACTACCATCCATGATGAAAGCACTGCACCTGTGACTGTTTGGGGTCAGGTCGCTGAAGCGCGCAAACATGTGTGCATTTTAGACTATAATAGGCACATGGGTGGTGTTGACAGAGTAGATCAGAGGTTGGAACCTTACACTGCTCTTCGTAAGGCTTACATTTGGTACAAGAAGTTGGCTATCCATCTTTTCCACTTGGCAATGTTTAATGCTTTTGTTGTGTTCCAGGATTCTTGCCCTGAGTCAAAGATGACTTTTGCTAAGTTTCAGGAGTCTGTAATAGGCAGCCTTGTTGTAGTGGAACAGGCAAGTGTTCCTAGAGTTGGAGTGGTGGAGGATGTTGCTTGATTGAAAGATCGCCACTTTCCAGATCACATTCCTCCCACACCCTCAAAAGATTTTCCCAGTAGGAGATGTAGAGTCTGTTGGCGAAGAGGTACGCGGAAGGAGAGTCGTATGTACTGCCCCGACTGTCCTTCTCATTCTGCACTGTGTCTTCCTGCTTGTTTTAGAGCGTACCACACGTGAAAGAATTATTGGGAGCATTCATGAGTGGTAAAGTGAACTGCCTGGTCTGTATTCTTTGGATAATTTGATTCTGTTTCAAGGATGGTGTTAGTGCAATGTATTTAGTTGCTGATTTTCTGTTAGAAGATTTGTATCTATTTGCGATTTGTTTGTGTTTTTATTTTTTTCTAAAAAAAATCCTAAATGTGATGGCGGTGTGTGTAGGCTTGCGCTTGGCTGTTGGTGTGTGTGGACTGGCACTTGGTTGGTGGTGTGCGTGGAATGGTGCTTGGCTGGCGGTGAGTGTGGACTGGCGGTGTGCGTGGACTGGTGGTGTGTGCGGACTGGTGGTGTGTGCGGACTGGTGCTTGGCTGGTGGTGTCCGTGGACTGGTGCTTGGCTGGTGTCAGTGGACTGGAGCTTGGCAGGCGGTGTGCGTGGACTGGAGCTTGGCAGGCGGTGTGCGTGGACTGGAGCTTGGCTGGCGGGGTGCGTGGACTGGTACTTGGCTGGCGGTGTGTGTGGACTGGTGGTGTGTGCGGACTGGTGCTTGGCTGGAGGTGTCAGTGGACTGGTGCTTGGCTGGAGGTGTCAGTGGACTGGAGCTTGGCTGGCGGTGTGCGTGGATTGGCGATTGGCTGGCGGTGTGCCTGGACTGGCGATTGGCTGGCGGTGTGCCTGGACTGGCGCTTGGCTGGCGGCGTGCCTGGACTGGCGCTTGGCTGGCGGTGTGCCTGGACTGGCACTTGGCTAGCGGTGTGCGTGGACTGGCGCTCTGCTAGCGGAGTGTGTGGACTGGCGCTCTGCTAGCGGTGTGTGTGGACTGGAGCTCGGCTGGCTGTGTGTGAGTAGTGACTTTCTGCTGGTCACTACACACACTGCTAGCTGAGTGCCACTCCACGCAATCCATCAGCATGTGTAGTTGCTGTGTCTGGATTGTGGGCGTGTGAAAGTGATGGGCCCTTGAATGGCGCTGTGTGCTGGTGTGAGTTTTGTTATGTGATGGGCCCGCGGCTGGCGGTGTGGATGGTTTTGTATGTCTCACACGTGTGAAAGGTGTATGAGTGGCCTGTAAAGAGGTTGGTGCCTTGTCGTGGCTTTACAGCTCACGAGCTGTGAGTCAATGGTTCAGATTCTCGCCCTTTCAATTATTACCAGTGCATTTCATGTTTTGTGAAATCACTTGCTAATACAATTGTATCTACTGAACCATCACTCACCCTCGTGCCAAATCCAACAAGTATGTGTGTGTGCTTGCGGATTAGATGGCTGTGCAGTAATATTTGTCTTTCTGAAGCAGGGTGTACCTTGTCCCTTTTTGGTGAATTGTGTACTGTGTTGCTTTTGTACCTGGTGGTGCGAATGGTCTTGTTTGTATCACGTATGAAAGGTGTGTGAATGGCCTGTAAAGGGGTTGGTGCCTTGACGTGGCTTTACAGCTCACGAGCTGCGAGTCATTGGTTTGGTTTTTTGGGAATTTAATTATTGACAGTGCATTTCATTTTTGTGAAATCACTAGTTAATAAAATTTAATACACTGAACCATGACTCGCCCTCATGCCAAATCCAACCAGTATGTGTGTGTGTTTGAGGAATAGATGGTTGTGCAGCAATGTTTGTCTTTAGTTTCTCTGCCAAGGTACACTTTCCATGTAAGAATAACCCACCAACCGTAGATATTGTTGAAAACCCATGGGAGTTCATGGTGATGTCTCTCTTGTGAATGAAAATTTTGTTTTTTATCCCCAATGTCCTGCAAACCTCAAAATGTCTGCCACATTTTCTTTCCAATTTTACTCCAAAATTCTCACGCTGTAGGAACAATAGTTAATCTGGTTTTGCAAGGGGGGTCACTTTGGTTATTGACCCGGTGCTCGGCGGCCATCTAGGGAAACCTACCAAACCCACACATTTCTGAAAACTAGACACCCGGCGGCTCGCAGGGCGGTATGGCTTGCGTGGATCCCCCAACGTTTTCTTACCCAGAATCCCCTGCAAACCTCAATTTTAGCTGGAAAAATCACCTTTTTCACACATTTTGGGGTCGGAAAGTTGTGGCATCACCGGGCTCACACAAATTTACCACCACCCAGCGTTCCCCCGGGTCTCCTGGTAAAAATGGTGCCTCACTTGTGTGGGAGGCCCAAGTACCCGCGGCAGGCAAGGGCCCAAAACTTAGTGAGGTGACATCAAAATGGCCTATTGCAAAACCACCTGGTTTTGCAAGGGGGGTCACTTTGGTTTTTGACCCGGTGCTCGGCGGCCATCTAGGGAAACCTAACAAACCCACACATTTCCGAAAACTAGACACCCGGCGGCTTCCTGGGAGGTATGGCTTGCGTGGATCCCCCAAAGTTTCCTTACCCAGAATCCCCTGCAAACCTCAATTTTAGCTGAACAAAATCACTTTTTTCACACATTTTGGGGTGGGAAAGTTGTGGCATCACCGGGCTCACACAAATTTACCACCACCCAGCGTTCCCCCAGGTCTACCGGTAAAAATAGTGCCTCACTTGTGTGGGAGGCCCAAGTACCCGCGGCAGGCAAGGGCCCAAAACGTAGTGAGGCGACATCAACATTGCCTATCCCAAATGTCGCCTCACTACGTTTTGGGCCCTTGCCTGCCGCGGGTACTTGGGCCTCCCACACAAGTGAGGCACCATTTTTACCCGGAGACCTGGGCGAACGCTGGGTAGTGGTAAATTTGTGTGAGCCCGGTGATGCCACAACTTTCCCACCCCAAAATGTGTGAAAAAAGTGATTTTTTTTTCAGCCAAAATTGAGGTTTGCAGGGGATTCTGGGTAAGGAAACGTTGGGGGATCCACGCAAGCCATACCTCCCTGGAAGCCGCCGGGTGTCTAGTTTTCAGAAATGCGCGGGTTTGGTAGGTTTCCCTAGATGGCCGCCGAGCACCAGGTCAAAAACCAAAGTGACCCCCCCCCTTGCAAAACCAGGTGGTTTTGCGATAGGCCATTTTAATGTCACCTCACTACGTTTTGGACCCTTGCCTGCCGCGGGTACTTGGGCCTCCCACACAAGTGAGGCACCATTTTTACCGGGAGACCTGGGGGAACGCTGGGTGGTGGTAAATTTGTGTGAGCCCGGTGATGCCATAACTTTCCCACACCAAAATGTGTGAAAAAAGTGATTTTTTTTCAGCTAAAATTGAGGTTTGCAGGGGATTCTGGGTAAGGAAACGTTGGGGGATCCACGCAAGCCATACCTCCCTGGAAGCCGCCGGGTGTCTAGTTTTCAGAAATGCGTGGGTTTGGTAAGTTTCCCTAGGTGCCGGCAGAGCTAGGGTTCAAAAACTGCAGCTCGTCACTTTGCCAAAAAAGGGTCATTTTTCACTGCAAAATTGAGGTGTGACCACGTTGCGTTTTGAGCCGTTTCCTGACGCGGCCACTATGCCGACCCGCACAAGTGAGGTACCATTTTTCTCGTAAGACTTTGGGGAACGTGGGGTGGGTGGAAATTTGTGGATCCACGCAGATTCCAGAACTTTCCGTCACAAAAATGTGGGGAAAACGTGTTTTTTTTGGTCCATTTTTTACGTTTGCAAGGGATTCTGGGTAACAGACCATGGTGGGAGGCAGTCAAGTCACCCCATCCTGGATTCCCCTGGGTGTCTAGTTTTCAAAAATGTATAGGTTTGCAAGGTTTCCCTAGGTGCCGGCAGGGCTAGGGTTAAAAAACTACGGCTCGTCACTTTGCCAAAAAAGGGTCATTTTTCACTGCAAAATTGGGGTGTGACCACGTTGCGTTTTGCACCGCTTCCTGTCGCGGGCACTATGCCGACCCGCACAAGTGAGGTACCATTTTTCTCGTAAGACTTCCGGGAATGTGGGGTGGGTGGAAATTTGTGGATCCACGCAGATTCCAGAACTTTCCATCACAGAAATGTGGGGAAAATGTGTTTTTTTTTTTTGTCAATGTTTTACGTTTGCAAGGGATTCTGGGTAACAGACCATGGTGGGAGGCACTCAAGTCACCCCATCCTGGATTCCCCTGGGTGTCTAGTTTTCAAAAATGTATAGGTTTGCTAGGTTTCCCTAGGTGCCGGCAGGGCTAGGGTTCAAAAACTACAGCTCGTCACTTTGCCAAAAAAGGGTCATTTTTCACTGCAAAGTTGAGGTGTGGCCACGTTGCGTTTTGCGCCGTTTACTGTCGTGGGCACTAGGCCGACCCACACAAGTGAGGTACCATCTTTCTCGTAAGACTTTGGGGAACGCAGTGTGGGTGGAAATTTGTGGATCCACGCAGATTCCAGAACTTTCCATAACAGAAATATGGGGAAAATGTGTTTTTTTTTTTATTTTTTTGCGTTTGCAAGGGATTCTGGGTAACAGACCATGGTGGGAGGCAGTCAAATTACCCCATCCTGGATTCCCCTGGGTGTCTAGTTTTCAAAAATGTATAGGTTTGCTAGGTTTCCCTAGGTGCCGGCAGGGCTAGGGTTCAAAAACTACAGCTAGTCACTTTGCCAAAAAAGGGTCATTTTTCACTGCAAAATTGAGGTGTGACCACGTTGCGTTTTGCGCCGTTTCCTGTCGCGGGCACTATGCCGACCCGCACAAGTGAGGTACCATTTTTCTCGTAGGACTTTGGGGAACGCGGGGTGGGTGGAAATTTGTGGATCCCCGCAGATTCCAGAACTTTCCATCACAGAAATATGGGGAAAATGTGTTTTTTTTTGTCAATTTTTTACGTTTGCAAGGGATTCTGGGTAACAGACCATGGTGGGAGGCAGTCAAGTCACCCCATCCTGTATTCCCCTGGGTGTCTAGTTTTCAAAAATGTATAGGTTTGCTAGGTTTCCCTAGGTGCCGGCAGGGCTAGGGTTCAAAAACTACAGCTAGTCACTTTGCCAAAAAAGGGTCATTTTTCACTGCAAAATTGAGGTGTGACCACGTTGCGTTTTGCGCCGTTTCCTGTCGCGGGCACTATGCCGACCCGCACAAGTGAGGTACCGTTTTTCTCGTAGGACTTTGGGGAACGCGGGGTTGGTGGAAATTTGTGGATCCACGCAGATTCCAGAACTTTCCATCACAGAAATATGGGGAAAATGTGTTTTTTTTTTTTTTTGGTCAATTTTTTACGTTTGCAAGGGATTCTGGGTTACAGACCATGGTGGGAGGCAGTCAAGTCACCCCATCCTGGATTCCCCTGGGTGTCTAGTTTTCAAAAATGTATACGTTTGCTAGGTTTCCCTAGGTGCCGGCAGGGCTAGGGTTAAAAAACTACAGCTAGACTCTTCGCAAAAAAAGTGTAAATTTTCAGTGTGAAAGTGGGGTGTGTTTACCTTAGGTTTTGAGCCACTTCCTGTCGTGGGTACTATGCCTACCCACACAAGTGAGGTACCATTTTTATCGGGAGACTTAGGGTAGTTCAGATTTGTAAAGCAACTGTTATTACCTATTGATTTTTGATGCATTTCTCCCTTCCAAATGAAAGACATTGTGTAAAAAAAAGTCATTTTGAAAAATGACCAATAATTGTCATGCAAGTATGAGTATTCCCAATTTCGAAAATGTCCAAATATGCACTGTTTCTAAACTCTGTAATTTGTTCCCATTTCAGAAATACATAGGTGTCTTTCATACCGATTTTTCCATGTATACATACATTTTCGCACAATAATTGCTATATACCCGGAACAAAAAAAAAAAATTACAAAATGCTGCTCAGTTTTTTACTCTGGGTTCGTTGGGCTCTTGGTGAACCTACAAGTCCTATATATCCCCACAACCAGGAAGGACCACCGGATGTAACGCTACATTGCTTTCAAAGAGATGTCATAATTCGAAGACGTTACAGGTGAAAACGTTGACTCAAAAGGCTGCTTTTTTCAGCAAATTTTTAATTTTTCCTATATTTACCTGTTAGTTTCGATAAAGAAACCTTGATGGATCTACACAAATTATCCCTTGCTGAATTCAGAATTTTGTCTACTTTTTAAAAATGTATAGCTTTCCAGGATCCATTATTGCTTTTCTACCCATTTTTACCATTATCTGGAAGGAGGTTGAAAGCACAAAAAATAGCAAAAATAGGGTATGTCCCAGAAAAATGTCAAAACTGTGTAAAAAATGTTGGATTTCTGCCAAAAATCTGTCATCTGATTTCAGCCCCACAAACCCTTTTTTGATATCATTTGCAGAGAGAAACCCAGATGCTTTCATTTGCAGCCACTTTTCCCCATTTTTAACCCCTTCCATGCTCATGACGGAACGGTTCCGTCATGAGCCACGGTTGAGCTGTGCTCATGACGGAACCGTTCCGTCATGAGCCCGCCCGCGCTCGAACCCTTCAGCACCGCGGCGGAATTCGCCCAGCGCTGAAGGGGTTAACAAAAAAAAAAAAATGTTGCTGTATTTTGACTAATTTCTGGGAACCCTCTAAGAGAATCCACAAACCCTGGGTACCTTTAGAATCCCCATGATGTTGGAAGAAAAGGACGCAAATTTGGCGTGGATACCTAATGTGGTCAAAAACTTACAGGGGCCTAAGCGCGCACTACCCCAAATAGCCCAAAAAGGCTTAGCACAGGAGGGGAAAAGGCCTAGCAGCGAAGGGGTTAACAGACTTTCTGTAACTTATATTTTACAACTACTCAGCAATCTACAACTTACAACAAGAAACTGCTTATTAATCACATAGGCGAAACCTAATGCATTTTTCAATGCTCGATTCTTTTGTGTTATGGTCCTGATGAATGTCACTGACCTTTATGGGGACTTTGTGTTGGTAGAAGCATATTGCCCATGTGAATGGAGTATCGGGACAAAAAAGACCCTTAAAGTTTAACTCTTGTTCTTATCATTAGCATAGAGAACATTAAGGGCTAAACTTGTTATTCCTCCATGCAAGCATGATAGTATGTCAATTGTATAATGCGAAAGAGTCATCAAAATGGGAGACCCATTAAACCCTTTGTCAGTGACAAATACTTTAACACACACGCAAACTGAGCTGTGTTCCCAAAGCTCACACCCAATCTGACTAGACCCCTTGTGACGGTCGATTGATTGTTTCAGCGGTCTACTATGTCATTTACTCCATTAACTCTTGCTGTTCGAATGTCTGCATATTGTAACTACCTGAACTGGCCAACAATTTCATTTCAAGACTGTAGGCTACCATTATGCATTATATCTTCTAATGCTACTCCTGCAACACCTTTAAAGAACATTATAACAATTAAAAACGCTAGTCCATGAAACCAAACAGTCTTCCTCTTTTAATTCTGCTCTAGGAGAGCGAAGTACCTTTTTAATTTATTACAAACTGTTACTTGTTTGACTAGTGTGGTTTGAGTAAGTGTGCTACGATTGTGATCGTTTTAGCCTCAGCTTATAATATATGGACGCGTGGCTGGAACTGTTTCTCTGATTAAGACAAGTTTTCTTTTCTAAAAGAAAAAAGCAAATGTATATATTACTTTAAGAAATATATAGTTTAGCCTTTTAACGATTTAAAATGTTGTGAAAACTATTGCTAGGAAATTGTTTAAGTTGAGGATGAACGAGCGTTTTTTAAATAGTAGATTCGGCGCATGCTTACCTGTTTGGTAGTCAGGCGCGGGTCAGTGATTGTGCGAGTGCGGCTCGTTGCTAGGTTTTTGTTGACGGTCTGCCGCTCGCATGCAAGGATCGTCAGAGTTGATTCAGGCTTCGGATAAGCTTCCGCACCCGAGTCAAGACAAGTTTTGCATTATGTGGAAAGGCGCAAGAAGGAGATTTTGAAGACCGGAGTCCTCACTCGCGCCTGATGTGATTTAAGGTAGCGCATGTTCGCAAGCGCTTTTGAGGACCGGAGCTCAACGTCTCGCAAGCGTGTGAATTGCTAGTTCACGCGAGATTTTGCCGGCCATTTTAGATTGGGAAATTTTCTATAAGTTAAGGATAGTGTATACTGGCACGGAGGCAGTTGAAAAAGGTCAGTTAAAGTTTAGCAGATAATTTTTTTTTTGTGTGAGGAAAAGATTAGGTGTAGGGTCTAATTAGTTTGGTAATATATATTTGGAAAATGAGATAATAGAGTATGACTGAGGAACAGAGTGGTGAGTTTCAGGTAACAGGGGAGATGATTAATGAAGAGGAAGTGAAGAGACTGATTCAACATGAGATGAGGAGACGGGTAAAGGAAGCTATGGGTGGTGTACTTAAAAGTAGAAAAAGAGAATTAGAGCGTGTAGAAGAATATTTTTCACTTTCAAAGGGAGAAGGTGTAAGTGGAGAAGTTGGTAGGAAAAAGACCAAAAAGTCAATTTATATTGAGGAGAATGAGATGTCTAAAAAGGAAAAGGATGACTTGGTGGTCTTCACCAGGATGGGTGTCTGTGATGGCACATGGAAAGGTATTTTGAGAATTTGGAAGGTTTGTGTTCAAGTAATACAGTTAAAGACCCGTTTGGGATAGACCTGCTTACTCCTTTGGATATTAAACACCCAGGAATGGTGAATGATGGTCTATGGATTATGTTGGAAAGTTTATTAAGTCTTGCTTCGGAAAGCCTTGGATAGGGAAGTATGAATAGTATTGGGAGTGGAATGTGCAAGGCCAGTGATTGACGAGAACGCATGTAGTACACCAAATTTAGATCTAGAGCTCATGAGCTTCTTGTTTTGCCATGGCAGGGACCCAAGAAAGGGGTTAGAAAGGTCGTTAAAGATTTGTCAGGACAAACGTTTAGACGTAGTGGGTCCCTTGGCCTGAATATTGGACATGGCGGAGGCCGGTTATGTTAATGAGGAGCAAGTGGTCATAAATTTACTTAGAGGTTGTAGCCAGAGAGGTATGGTCATGCTTGGTAATGCTAATGCTGGATTGCTGTCGGAAAGAAGGCGAGGAATCCTTATGAAAATAAATCCAAAACTTGAGGACATGGCGCAGAAGGAAACCACTGAGTATGCTAAATGATTGCTATTTGGAGAAGGTCTTGTGAAAAGTATTGGGAACAATGTAAATACTTTTACAGCCTTGGATAAGGTGTAAGGAAGCACGAGGAAGGTATTTGTAAGTGGTGTTTTTGGCAGGGTCAGTAGAAGGAGATAATCTACTGACCGAGGAGTTCAGAGGTCCCAGTATAATTCCCAGTTTGGTAACTTGTTTATAGGAAGAGGTTTATAATCGACCTCAGGATTTTACCCTAACAGAAGAAGGCTGGGTAGATCAGGCAGAGGAAGATTTGCAAGAGGATGAAGCCAGTTGCATAGAGGAGGCAAATGTGAGTAAGGAGATTTCTACCAGTATTACCCATGCTCAAGGATGTGGACGTCTGAGGTTTTCCACGAAGGGATGGGAAAAGATAAAGCAAGATCCTTTGGTATTAGATTCAATACGAGAGTATGTGATGAAATTTATGGACTGGCCAAAGCACACCGAGGAAAAAATGGAAATAAGATTGTCAAGGGAGCAGGAGTTGTTTGTAGATTCAGAGATAGAATCATTAATTCAAAAGAATGCAATAGAGCACGTGTAGGAAAGGGCAAAAGGGTGTGTGAGCAATATATTTTTGGTGAAGAAAAAACACAAAGGATGGAGGCCGGTTATAAACCTGTGAGAATTAAACAGGTATTTGATATACAGGCATTTCAAGATGAAGGGCATTCATTAGTTGTGAGATCTGTTCATGGAAAAAGACTGGTTAGTAGAATTAGATCTGAAGGATGCCTATTTCACAATACCAATGGAGAAGGACAGGCAAAAATTCCTACAATTCAGATATAGAGGGATTCTTTATCAATTTCAGTGTCTTCCATTCAGCTTATCTTCAGTACCTTGGTGTTTCACGAAGGTGATGATGGTAGTTGTGTCCTATGTATGAGAGAGAGGGTTACGTATAATAATATATTTGCACAACATTTTGTTAATGTCACAGGATCAGGAAGAATTGAGGATAAAGTTAAAGGAGGTTTTGGAGAAATTGAAGGTTTTAGGTTTTTTGTTGAACGAAGAGAAATCAATTTTAGAACCATCTCAAAGGATAGAATTTTGGGGATTTCAGGTGTATACAGTGGAAAGTTTGTTACTTCCAGAAAAGAAGGTGAAGATGATAAAGAGAGATACGTTAAAGTATGAAAAAAGAGTTTTTAACTTTGAGGGCATTGTGAGGGTAGTAGGTTTGTTGTCCTCTTCAATTCAAGTGATGTTTTTTTTTCCCCCCCCAGGCCCTCTTCATTACCGAGATTTACTGAGGTTGAAAGGGGAAGCGTTAAGGAAAGGATTATGGAATGGAGACATGATTTCTTTGAGTTTGGAAGCAAAGGAAGAATTGATGGGGTGGATAAAGAATATGGAGGCATGGAATGGAAGAGCAATTTTTGGAACGTCATTAGGTTTTGTTTTTGAGATAGACTCAAGATTGAATGGATGGGGAGCACTGTTGGGCGTGAAAGAGACAGGAGGTGTTTCTGTCAAATGAAGAGAAATCAGCACATATAAACTGGAATTAACTGCGGGTCGTATGCTATGAAGAGTTTCAGTCTAGGAGGTCAGACTGTATTGATAAGGATGGACAATGTGTCAGCGGTGGCCTAGATCAACCATTTGGGGGGAACAAAATCAAGAGGATTGGCGAGTTCAGCAAAGGTTTTTTGTAATTTGTGTTTGGAACACAAGATTGCAGTAAAGGCAGAGTATTTCCCAGGCGATTTAAATCAGACCGCAGATTGGAATTCAAGACACTTGAGAGACGACGGAGAATGGAAGTTTGATATAGAATATTACATGAGACTGGAGAAGATGTGGGGTCCATCAGAAGTGGACCTATTTGCAAGCCGTTTCACTTATCTGATAGAGAATTTTTACAGTTGGAGGCCGGATACCTTGGCGTTGCTGGACTCTCATTCCATAAAATTTGGGAAGGAAAAAGGGCACTTGCTTTTTCTCCATTTGCATTGATACAGAGGGTTCCTTTGAAGGTGAGACAGGAGAGATGTCAAATTGTTAGTGCCACTGTTTTGGGTGTCTCAGGTCTGGTTCCCATCAGTAATGGAATTGGCATGTGCAGAACCTTTTTTAATACCAGCCAAAGAGGGTCTTCTAAAAAATGCAGAAGGCGAGGAACATCCTCTAGTCTGCAGGAAGGTGTTGAACCTTGTCTGGGGGATATCAGGAATTTGGAGAATATGTTATAGTTGGTGCATGGAAAGGAGTGTGGATCCTGTGGAGGCTCCTATAGTTCAAGTGATAATTTGTTTGGTGGAGAAATTTGAGGAAGGTTTAGGATATCTCAAAATTAATCGTTACAGGTCATCAATATTGGCAGGACATGTGCTTGTCAATGACAGGACGGTAGGCAGATATATGAAGGTTTGTAGGGGTTCTAAAGAGTATGAGGTTGAGAGGACCACCTAAAGCATGTTATAGTGTGTTGAGGGATGTAAATGCAGTGCTGAATTTGTTTTTTGAGTTGGCCTGCAAATAGATATTTGGATTTAAAAAGGCTTTCTGAAAACATAGCAACTTTGTTGTGTTTTATATCATGTAGAAGAGTGTCAGATGTGAAAGCATTAGAGGTAAGTAATCATCAAGCCCTGATGGACTGTTTTTTTATATTTGGAAAACGATTAAGACAAAGTCGGAGTCTATCCTTTATCCATGGTTGCCTGAAGAAAATTATTTGTGTGTAGTGGAATGTATGATAGTAAAGTTATGGAGTTGAGGAAGCATGGAGAAGATCAGTTATTAATATCATACCTGAAACAATATGGTGCAGTGAGTACAGCAACTATTGCAAGGTGGATTAATAATGTTATGAAGGAAAGTGGTATTGATGCGAACAAATACAAGTTGCATTCATTACGAGGGGCAATGGCAAGTAAGTTATATTTGTCTGGAGGAAATTTTGAAAGCGGCTGACTGGTCTAAAGTGGATGCTTTTGCAAAACATTATTTCAGACCAATAAAGCATGTGCTAAATATTGTATTGAAGGGCTTTCAACGTGCATAAGGGTAGCCTACGGTCTTGAAATGAAATAGCGATTCTCCAAGCAAAGTGTAATGAGAATCAAGATTTCATTAAATACGTGGAGGCCAACATCCAACCCTCCAACACCCTTTGAGGATCAAAAAAAAAAAAAAAATTGGTGGCTAATGTAAATGCGTGAATTGTAGCTTTATCTATTGTTTGAGTGATACATCTTCTTGTTTTTTGTAATTGTAAAGTTTGAAGTGAAGACTGCAAAGAAAAGGTTCATGGGATGTTTATTTTTGTTTTTAACAGAGTAGAGAGCGAGGAGGACATATTGAAAACATTCGAGGCAAATAGTCTTATGTGGAAAGGAGAAAAGATGTTTGCAGGATTAAATGAGGACAAATCTGTGGCTAAATGGATATTTATGGACTAGCGTGTTCTGGTTCAAGTGTTTCTAATTGTTATAATGTTTCATTAAGGTGCTACAGGAGTACCATTAAAAGATATAATGCATAATGTTAGCCTCCGCGTCTTGAATGAAATCTTGATTCTCATCACACTTTCTTGGAGAATCGCCATTCTTTGTTTGTTTATCCTCTGAGGCGGAAGCCGGAGGACTGTTCCTACAATTGATTTTAAAAATTGTCATTTTTTCTCTGTGTTTGATTTAAAAAAATCTCTTGAGCTCACCTGCACGGAAGCGCTGACTCTCACGCGCTAATACAGCCCTCCCAGACCACCCCTGACACAGCGACTCCAGCGCTGATACAGGGAAACGCCCACACCGCCAGCGCGATCCCAAGGCGGAAGCCACGCCCACTGTGAGGCCACGCCCACCAAAGACTGCTACAAAACGCTGATAGCAAGCGCGTCGCATTATTGTTTGTTTTTCCTCTGAGGCGGAAGCCGGAGAACTGTTCCTACAATTGATTTTAAAAATTGTCACTTTTTCTCTGTGTTTGATTTAAAAAAATCTCTGAGCTCACCTGCACGGAAGCGCTGACTCTCACGCGCTAATACAGCCCTCCCAGACCACCCCTGACACAGCGACTCCAGCGCTGATACAGGGAAACGCCCACACCGCCAGCGCGGTCCCAAGGCGGAAGCCACGCCCACTGCGAGGCCACGCCCATAACACCTACTACAAATGTGCCGGCCATACCAGCGCAGCGGACGAGCGCAGAGGGAGCGCCGTTTGCGCGCCGAAGGCGCGCCTAAAGCAAGCCCGTCTGCGCCCGTCCGCGCACGGCCGGGCCTAGGGCCAGAACCCCTGGTGGACAAAGCTGCCCCTAAGGTAAACTATTCTCGTCGGGACCTCCTAAGTCTCAGACCCCCCATCGCCTCCTCATGTGAATATGTTCATGACATGAATGGACTTTTCACCAGCTGTACTCACTGCCAGTCAGCCCAGCTTAAACTCCCCATACGACCCTACAAGCCTTCAGCCCTTAAACTCGCTTCGCTGAATTGTCGCTCTCTCCCCAAACACGCGATACTGATCAACCACCTCATAGAAGACCATGAGATAGACATCCTCTTCCTGACGGAAACGTGGCTCACCCCACACTCTGAGTCAGACATGGTGCTAGCCACCCCACCGGGCTTCCTCATTCAGTCCCTTCCTCGCCCATTAGGTAGAGGTGGTGGTGTCGCCATTATTTACCGGGACTATCTCACCTGCAAATTTAACGATTCGCAGATTCCCGACTCTGAAAGCCTACAGTTCACAATCAAGCTAGACCCGACTAACTCACTCTCAGGGATCCTAGCATACCGCCCCCCCGGTCATCCAGGTCTTTTTGCCAACACTCTCCTGGATACAGTAGCAACACAGGCCCACTCCATCACCAATTTCATGATACTAGGAGACTTGAATATTCATTTCGATGACCCTTTAGACTCTGGGGCAGCCGACCTGATCACTGAGCTGGCGGCCCTTGACATCCGTCTTCTTAACTCGGGAGCCACGCACATCAAAGGTCACCTGTTGGACCCTGTGTTCACGAGCACCCCCTCGATGCAAGCGAGAGAATCCCTTCCCCTCCCCTGGACGGACCACTTCCTAGTCTCCTTCCAACTTCCAGGAACTTTTAGGAAACCTCAAAAACTGCCTACTTACACCAGGGACAGGACCTGGTCCAGATTCCCCACCGAAGAATGGGCCAGTATCCTAAAATCAACTACCCCGGCATACGCAGAAGACCCGGCTAACGCCGATAGTAAATTTAGAGAGTGGATTACGACCTCCCTGGACTCCGTACTCCCACTCAGAACGCGGGAGGACAAAAACGGTAAATCAGGTTCCGCCCCGTGGTACACCCCGGAACTTCGACTACTCCGTAAAAACTGTAAGAGAGCCGAACGGCTATGGAGAAAAGACTGGCAGAACGCCAGCAAAGAAGCCTACCACAATGCAGTTAGACTTTACAAAACTGCCATTAAGCGCTCCAAAGCATCCCACTACGATACTCGGATAAAAGAATCCTCCAATTCATCCAGGGAATCTTTCCTTATCGTAAAAGAGCTACTGAAAGTACCAACCACTCCTTCCTCCACCACCCCCCAGGTAGACAGAAGCAATGAATTAGCCACCTATTTCAATGACAAAATTGCCCGCATCTTAACATCCCTTCCCCCTCCATGTCCCTCTAGCCAAATGAGCCCCCTAGCCAGACTGGAATACGCTCCCAACTTGCGACATTTAGGCCAGTAACCCCTAACGAGGTAGAAGCAACCATGAACAATATGAAAAGCGGATCACCTCTGGACCCTGCACCCATTAGATTCCTTAAAACCGTAGCTCCCGTCATCACCCCCACGCTCACGGAGCTTATTAACAGCTCACTCGCTCAGGGATCTGTCCCCGCTAGCTGGAAAAGTGCGGTGGTGAAAGCACTCCTTAAAAAACCCCAGCTCGACCCAGCAGATATGGCAAACTACCGGCCAATATCACTCCTCCCTGGCATCAGCAAGGTAGCCGAGAAATTGGTCAACGGACAACTGTCTCAGTTTCTCGAGGCAAACAACATCCTACGGCAATCCCAAACTGGGTTCCGCCCGGGACACGGCACAGATACCGCCCTTCTTGCCGTCATCGAGGAGGCAAGGCGCATTCTAGATTCAGGAGGGTCAGTGGCAGTGATCCTCCTGGATCTTAGCGCAGCCTTCGACACAGTCAACCATCGCGTCCTTCTCCATCGGTTGGCGACAGCAGGGCTTACCGGGATGGCACTCAGCTGGATAGAGTCCTTCCTTACCGGACGCACGTTCCAGGTATGGGACGGCAACTACCACTCGTCCACCCTCCCCCTCACGAGCGGGGTCCCTCAGGGATCCTCCCTGAGCCCTACGCTTTTTAATGCATATATGGCCCCCCTTGAAGACGTAGTGACACCATTCGGTATAAAAATAGTGAGCTACGCCGATGACACACAACTGGTCGTCTCCCTATCCCAACTAGACGACCACCCAGACAACCTGGCAAACTGCCTCACTGAAATCCACGGTTGGATGTGTGAATCATCATTAAAACTAAACGGATCAAAAACCGAAGTGATGCTCATGGGTAAACAATGGGTGACCATCCCACCAGCGGTCTGGCCAGACATGTTCGGGGAAATCCCCATCCCGAAACACGAAATTAAGACCCTCGGAGTCTGGCTAGAACCCGACCTCTCAATGAAGACGCAAACGGCCAAAACTGCAGGTACTTGTTTTGGGCTTATGCGCACTACCCGCAGGATTCTTCCCCTACTTCCACCCGCGTCCAGGAAATTATTAGTCCAAGGGCTCATACTGTCACGGTTGGACTATAGTAATACGGTCTATTTGGGAGCGCCTGAGGCTACCCTGGCGAGACTGCAACGAACACAGAATGCAGCAGCCCGTCTACTCATGAACCTTCCCTCCAGAGTGTCAGCCAAACCTGCCATCAAGGCCCTGCACTGGCTCCCTGTGCGCCAAAGGGTGGAATTCAAAGCCATGTGCATGGCATACAAACTGATCAACGGATCGGGACCTGCGATTCCCAGCGGCCTGGTTACTCCATACAAAGCACCCAGAGCTCTACGGTCCGAAAACGAGCACCTAGCCAACATCCCCAAATTCAAAAGGACACGTACCGGAGGCCGACGCTTCTCTGTAAAAGCGTCCACTGGATGGAACTCCCTCCCACGTTCCCTCAGACTGGAACCCAGTTATCTGATTTTCAGAAAAAACTTAAAACCCTTCTATTTCCTAAATAAAGCCCTCTCTCCTTCTCCCTCTCATCTGGATAACAAATTTTCATAGCGCGGGGATGCCCTCGGGTCACCAGGCGCTTTACAAGTCGCTAAATAATAATAATAATAATTCTCTCTGTCTGTATCTATGCATGCACTTTAATCAAATGTTCTCACATCATTTGTAAAGTGCTCTGATAACCTTTAGGTCGAACTAGTGCTATATAAAACCTACATATAAATAATTACACCTGAAAGATCATGGAACTTGAGGAATTTCGATTTCTGATCGCGATCAAATCGACCCGCCATTTTGTGCTCCGCCGCCATTTTGTGTTGCCATCACTCAGGCAGCACGGCGAGCAAAGTCTATTCTGCTTTTTCTGCAACCTGGTGTCGAAATACGCTTTCTGCCTGGTGTTAGGACTGACCGAGTACACTAATCCCTGTCTGGCTTTCCTAATCCCCGTCTCAACTATCTATTGGTTCACACTATTCTTTCCGACTTTATCTTATCGTCTGGCCTTCACTGTCTTCTGCTAGCATTATCTCGTTTCACAACTGTCCTCCAACACACACAAACGTATCTCGCCACCTGCAAGTTAGCTATGAGTCTGTTAATGAATTAGCTTGAGGGAGGGGTGACAAACATGGTTGGAGGAGAGGTTTCTTAGAGTCATCTGACACTTTTGTTTTCCAATCTCTCCTATTGGTTCTATCCTGTTTTCCAACTTTCCTTATTGGCTCTTTCTTGTGTGTTCTGGGAGTGCTTTTGGTTAATGTATCTGAACCCTATATAGTATAAAACCCTGTGCGCCACAGAGTGAAGTGGCAGTCTCCTGAGAACCTACTTTGTGTACTTCTAGGACAACTGTACTAGCTGCAGCTAAATAAATCTGATCTTCTAACGCCGACAGAGTGTCCCGTGTCTCTGTGTAGCTGAGCAGGAGAACTCCGGAGACTTAGGCGTACCCTGCGCCGCCAGACCCAAAAAGTTCTGGTTCTTCAACTGGCGCCCAACGTGGGGCGGCTTCAGTGGTACCGGTTCTGCGTGAAGGTCGTGAGGAACCCCGCAAGAAAATTCCGGAGGGTTCACGAGCCACATTAAGCGACCCCTGTATGTTGAAAGTGGTCCGAAGGTCTTTTGCAGCGCGGTTACTCCTTCCTGACGGCTACTGACGACCGCTGCCCTGACTGCCGCCCTGCTTTGGCCCTTCCTTTGATGATGTATGGTAAGGCGAGACGATAGACGGGCCTCTGTTGGTGGGAGAAGACGTCCTTAGTTAAGTATCTTCGTGCGTCACGCCCACAATTTTGGTTCTTTGTTTTTCTTTGGTTCTTATATTTGTCTGTTGCAATAAACAAAGCCGAGGGTAAGTGCATTTGTGCTGCGTAAACTGAGTTTTACTCCCTTGAAGTTTGTGAACAGTCCAGTGACATCTCGAGATGCCTGGTCTGACTAAGTTTGGAAGAATTTGTTGCTTTGGTTGTAATAGGGATTCCCAAATTGAGGACTCTTGTCCGATTCCTTCGGTTGGAACTCCCACATATGAGCTCTATTCAAAACATGGTATTGGCCCCATTGCCTTTAACGAGACATGGACCCGTTACACAAAGAAAGATGGTGTTCTAAAATGGCCAGAAAATGGTAGCTTTGATTCTGAGGTGCTAGATAATTTGGAAGCAGTTTTATTCAAATGAAAAGCCCGGCCAGCAATGTTTGACTCTCTTCGCCTTTGGCGTAAGGAAGCCAAACAGAAAGAAATCAAACAAGCAAAACGAGATAGAAAAGCACAAGGTATGACGATTATACAGGCTGCTCAACAGTTCAAAGATGATGAAATTGATAAAGTAACTGAAATCTCAGAGACAGCATCGCATGGCGATAGATAAATGCTATCCGGTGTTGCCTGTTTCCCCCTCTGAAAATAAGACAGATATAGAAGAAGATCCCCTAATGTCCCACTTATTAAGGTTGACTCCGCCCTATGCACAAAGTGCCAATGCACCTCAGCCTTTACAGCCTGTCCAGCCGCCAGCGGTACCTCTGCCTGTTCCGGCTCTTCCGCATTTGACTCCTCCAGTATTACCGCCCTTGCCGGTGTTACCATTAACTTCAACTTCTCTGCCTTCACCTCCTGATCTTAGATCTCCTTTGCCTTCTGCTCCTCCTGCAATTATCAGTTCTTCTCCTGTCAGTTCTCCTAATACTTTGTCTCCAATTCTCATGTCTAATTCTCCGTCTGTGCGTAAGCGTCTCACAGACACGGTTACTGGTATTCTATCTCCTTTCTTTGAAGCTTTAAATGTGTCTCCGGCTTTTGCTCGAAGACAGTCTCGTAGTCAGTTCCCAGATTTTGAATAACGAGAGAAGTTAGACTCTCTTGCACGAAAATGGATCAAGAAGGGTCCACAATACAGTGTGCTTGATATTATGCCTACCTTCTCGCAATGGAATGCGCCTACGCAAAGATATGTTTTTTAATGTAATGTGCGACACTCTCATTAAAGAATGGGAAGATGTGAGTTTGAGTCCAATCTCACAAGACCTGTTAGATGTTCAGGCCGATTTTGATAAAGGACTTGTTGTGGGTCCTAAGATTGAGAAAGCTGTAAGGACACTTGTTTCTTATAGATCCTTATTGTCCTCTCAGGCTTTCCTTGATTCTGATCCGTCGGTTAGACTAACGTCGAAAAATTATCCTATGAGAGAGGTTCCACCAGTATGGAAGGAAGAGGTTGCGGGAGTAGGTGCTAATCCAGCTATTCCTGCTCATTTCCAACGTATATGGGTGCATGTCCCTTGGAAGAGATCTGAAGTCTTGGCCCTTAAGCAGATTCTACCGGATCCTCGTAAAAACCCTGCAGGTTATTATAAAGAATTATCACAGACAGTTGATGCTTGCATCATGAATTTAGCTGATATCGACATGTTAATGGGAAATGTAGTCCCACAGACAATATGGGCTAAGATTCGTAAAGAGAATCACGTACAGGAATTAGGTGCTACTTGGGACATTATAACTACCACAGATAGGGACCAAGTGCGTGGTGCAAAACCCGAAGCTTTGATTTGGGAACTCCTGGTAGGGTTATTACATTAATGAAAACTATGATGCCTGCATTGAGAGTTAACTGGGACAAACTAGCAGCATGCAAACAAAAAAAGATGAAAGTGTCTCTGATTGCTTCACTCGTTTCGAAGAGACCTTTATTGATCACAGTGGTCAAGATATGGCTACAGAGGGTGAACAGCGATTATTTGTGGACAAATTCGTATTTAATTTGCTTCCCGAGCTGTCACACAAATTGAAAGACTCAAAGTTCATGGGCTGTTTCTTCTTCTGCCCAGATACTGGCTACTGTGCAATATTATGAAAACAGAGATAAGGAGGAAAAAGAAAAGCAAGAGAAAAAGACGAAAGAATTAAAAACGAAGGTTCTCTTGCAACAAGCCTATCCTCCACGTTATGTTCAGCCTCAATTTCAACAGCCTCCACAGTTTCAGAGGTTGTATCAAAAACCTGAGCCATACATTCCGCGACCTTTGTTAGGTCCTAATCAATGTGCCTATTGTAGAGAGGAAGGTCATTTTAAGAGTAGTTGTCCGGTTTTATTGCAACGCAATGGAGCATTATCTGCTTCACAAGGTCGTGCTGGCCTCCAGTCAGTAAACAGAGGTAGAGGTCGGGGTGTGTTGACTCAAGAACAGCGTACCCTTCCTTCTCCCAATTCTGTGAACTGTTTTGATCAGCAAAATGTTAGGTCTACGCAATATTATAATGAAGATTATTATTTTTTTTGTTATTTTTTTTTTTTTACTTTTTGAAAATTTTATTTATGCTTTTAAACAATCACATAACAAGGAAGTGTAACACAACCGGCAGGTTCAGAGTTCTAGTCAGTATGAAAGGTACACAGTCCAATGTACAGAAAGCATAATCAGTATCCCTTGTGCAATCATGGAATCCTGTCAAGACAGCCCAGGCAGCCCGCATCCACACATGAATCTCTACCCACTCTGTACATCTTATCACACATTCGGTCTCCATAAAGCTAGGAAAGAGTACTTGTGCAGTGAGGGACGGCACCTGCCCCGGGCCTACTTCACCTTCACCCCCAGCCGCTCTCTGCACAGTCTTGTCCTCTTCGGGACCATGCGTTAGAAGATACCCCACCAACGGCCCCCACATATCCTTGGGCCTCGAGGTTTGCGGCAGCAGTTCTGCATATGTGTTACTCTGTTCCTGGCAAAAAATCATATCGGCCAGCCATTCTTTGAATTTCGGGGATCGGCCCCTACCCCATCTGCAAGCCACCTTCCGCTTCGCCAGCAATAAGGAGATGGCAACATATTTTTTGTGTTTCAGAGGTATATGCGCCGTGTGCCCCAGAAGCACAAGCAACGGGTCCCTCTCTAGGTGCACGTCGAGCATGTCTTCCAATGCCGTAAACACTTGCTCCCAATAGTCACGCACCATGGCACAGCCCCAGGCCAGATGTAAGAATCCCGCGCCCGACTGGCCGCACCTCCCACAGTGATCACTGTCAGTGAGCTTAAAGCGCAGTTTCTTAACCGGCGTGTAGTATATCTGATGCAAGAACTTGAAATGTATTACCCGGAACCTACTACTAGCCGATATCTGTGCTGTCTGCCGACTACAGTATCTCCACTGCTCCTCAGTGATCTCACTCCCCAGCTCCTCCTCCCACCGCGTCCGGGACGAACTATCGCCCCCCACATCACACTCGCGTATTGAGGCGTATAACCTGGACACCAAATGGCTACCATCCGCCGAGCGCAGCATCTGGTGCAAGGGTTCAAAACATTCCGGTTCTCGGGTAAAAACGGGAAGTAGCGATCTCACGCCCTGCCGCAGCCGTACGTAGAGGAATACATCAAGTGGCGTGTGAGTCCCGTCCCGCAGGAACTGCGTAGTTGTGCGAAAGGTGCCCTCGTGGAAGAGAGCCCCCCAGGTCTCGACCCGCACACGCTTACAGAGATCTTGAAACCCCCTCACCTGCAGCAACGTCAGGTTCGGATGATATGTAAGTGGCAGTCTGGGGGAGTATAGAAACGAGACCCCTAGGAGGGCCATTAAGTGTCGCCATGCCTCCACCGTACCAGTGATCGTGGTGGGTGCCGCAACCGGCATGACCTCGGGACCATATACGAGACCATTGAGGGGTATGGGGTCAGCAAGCCAGGCCTCCACCGCCACCTGCAGCATGTAGCGTGGCGGGCAAACCCAGTAATAGGCGTAATGCGCCTGTGCGCACAAGAAGTACAGCTCTAGGTCAGGAACATCAAACCCCCCTTGGTCATACGGCTTGATCAGCATAGACCATTTCAAACGCGCCTGCTTACCCCCCACACCAATCGTATCCGCTCCGAGCGCAGCATAGTGAAGAAAACCCGCCCCGGGTGATGGGGAATATTGAGAAACAGGTATAGAAACTGCGGGAGTATCTTCATTTTAATGAGGGACACACGACCCGCCATGGACAGGGGCAGCGCGATCCATCGCGTTACGTTGGCTTTGAGTCGCTCTATAGCTGTGCCATAGTTTGCCCTAACAATCTCCTCCCCATTGCGAGCAATCTGAATCCCAAGATATCTGAAATCCTCTTGACACCACTCCAGTGGGAAGTCAAGAGGGAAGGGAGTCGCGGCCGGCGTGAGCGGGTACACCATGGATTTTCCCCAGTTAATACCCACTCCGGAAAGTCGTTCAAAGCGTATGAATTCCCGCAATATGGGGTTGATGTTTTCCTGCAGATCCCTAATATAGAGTGTTATGTCGTCCGCATAGAGTGATATCAATATCTGCCGCAAGCAGCAGCGAAATGCCTTATCATTGTGTACCTGTCGCAAACGGGCAGCCAGCGGCTCCACTGCAAGCGCAAATAACAGGGCCGACAGTGGGCACCCCTGTCGAGTGCCCCTGGAGACAGCTATCGGGGAGGACATGACCGTTTATCAATATGCGGGCCGTCGGCTGGTTATATAACAACTGAAGCCAGGAGATATAAAGCTGAGGAAACCCCATCCGCCGGAGAACACCGAATAGGTAGTCCCACTCCACCGAGTCGAATGTTTTGGTAGCATCGAGAAACACCGCCGCGAGTGGGAACTCCTGGTCCACCATCTGCACCAAGGAAAACAAGGTACGAAGGTTGTGTGACGTCGACCTCCCGGGTACAAACCCCGATTGATCCGGCAGGACGAGCTTTTCCATCAGAAGTGCTTGACGGTTGGCAAGCACTTTAGCCAGAATCTTGGCATCGCAATTAATCAAAGAGAGCGGCCGATATGAGTCGCAAGAATCTGGGGGCTTCCCGGGCTTCAAGAGCGACGTCACCACCGCTTCTCTCATCGAAGGCGGCAATATACCCACTTCTAAAGATTCTTCAAACACCTCCCTGAGGACCGGCGCCATTATATCAATGTAACTCTTATAAAATTCGGCGGGCAGCCCATCCGAGCCCGGCGCTTTCCCGTTTTTTAACTGCACGATCGCCTCCCGTATTTCATCTAGCACAAACGGGTTGATTAAGAATTCACGCTGTGCATCCCCAAGCCAACCCAATGCGATTTCCTCCAGGAAATCTTCCAGCTCAAGCGCTCCCCCTCTCCGGGATGTGTAAAGTGCACCATAATGCTCTACGAATGTTTCGAGTATGTCCAGCGAGTCGCGATGGACTGCATGGTCAGGGCCGCACACCTCCAAGATGTAGGTGCCAAAACGGGGAGGTCGTGTTGCCTCCGCAAGAGCCTTCCCGGGCCGCTCCCCCTCACCGTATCTACGGGCCACCCAATATTTCCCCCGAAACTTCAGCTCGCGCTGTGCCTCTGCCTCATACCATGTTAGGGTCTCTCAAAACGTACCATGCACCGTCCCCTCCTGTCCCTGTCCCATCTGCCTCTCCAACCCCTTCAGCAGACTCTGAAGCGTGCGCTGTATATCTTTTAACACTCCACAACTGTTAGATAGGCAGTACCCTCTAATCGTCACTTTAAAGGCCTCCCATATCATCTCAACGCTCCCGACCGAACCCCTATTCCTCGCAAAGAAATCACGGATTTCCTCCTCAAGTTCCCCCTGAAATACAGCATCGAGTAGTGCCATGGGCTGCAGCCTCCAGCGCGGCCTGGTAGCTGCATAGCCCAGCAACGTGATCAACAGCTTCACAGGACAATGGTCTGAGTACGTTCTGGCCAAATGTGTCACACCCTGTATACCTGGTCCCAACCCTCTAGACAGTAGTCAATCCTTGCCCAGCTACCCGTGCGGGAAGTGAAATGCGAACCTTCCCTCCCCAGCGGATGCAGGTGCCTCCAACTATCCAGCAGTCCTCCTTCCTCAATTATACCAGATAATGCCTCCCTGGATTTGTTATAATGATGCGACAAGGGGTGAGACCTATCCTGACCCGGCTGCAGTGCAACATTAAAGTCTCCCCACCCATATGATGTGAGTAGAACCAATTGTCATGATCTTCCCCCAGACGTCAGTAAAAAAGTCCGGGCTATCGGTATTTGGGCCATAGCAGTTTGCTTTCGTGATGGAGTCTCCCCCCAGCCTTCCCCATTTGATCACATAACGACCTTGCGCATCCAGTATGGTCCCCACCGGCTTATATTGCAATTGTTTCCTAAAAAGGATCGCCGTCCCACGGGTATAGGAGGAAAATGATGAGAGCAGACGATGGTCTGCCCACTTACATGCAAAGGTAGTGGTAGCCCTTGGATCCAGGTGTGTCTCCTGCAGCAACGCCACTTGGATCTGCTGCCTATCTAGATACGCCAAAATCTTCCTACGTTTCCTCGGGTCACCCAAGCCTCTCACATTCCACGACAGTATTTTGATCACACCGTTACCCTCCTGAGCCATCAATACCATCAGAACAAGCTAGCACCATACATTGCATCACTGCATACCTCCACCTGCACTCTCTGAAATGACCCTGCAAATATGCAACGCATTGTAGCAGTCCCCAACAGTACTCTTGAAATCTCCCGTCCCCCCTTCCACCCACTGAAGCATCCCAATAATGCTAGCATCAATAGTCCCCCCCCCCCCCCTCCCCACCCCAACTCCCAACAATTTCCCAACTGTACTCAAGACCTGAGTACCGCCCATCCCCTAGACAGGGCAGGCGAAGATAGAAATTGTAAACAGTAAGCAACAGACATAGGGTACTTCCCTTAGAGGCCTTTAGTCTAGATGCCGCACTATAACCTCCAATCGGTTCGGACCCAGCCACAGCGGCAACCAGGCCCGGACTCAGACTAGAGGGCGGCTGGTGAGATTAAAATGTTGTACTCCCTTCTGCCATGTCCTGCTCAACAGCCGTCTAGGATTTTCCGGCTTCCAGCGAACTAGCGGTGACAGCGCCCATCCACACGTTCATCCCACTCAACTCTGCAGGTATCAGTATGATCATAAGTCTCTGCAGCGATTCATTGCTCCTGCTGACATCGTTCGCACTTGTCAACTGTCCTTCTCCGGCGTGGGGGAACGCCTCAGCTCCGATGGCGACGACGGCAATTTGGTATTCCTGCGAACCTGTTTCAGAAATTTCTCCACCTGCTGCGGATTAGTGGAAAACTTCTGTGTTCCCTGATGGGTCACCCGCAGACGTGCCGGGTATAGCAAGGCATAATCTATGCCTGCCTGCCTCAGTTTCTGCTTCACCACCAAGAACAGACGACGCTCCTCCTGCATGTGTATTGTAAAGTCTGGGTACATGGTGAAAGTCACCCCATTATAGAATAGTTGTTTCTTCTCCCTGGCCACCCTGAGGGCCACATCTCTATCCCTGTAATTGAGCAGGCGAGCGATGATCGGCCGGGTGGTGCCCCCAGGCGGTGGCCTAGGTCCCAGGGAGCGGTGCGCATGCTCCACCACGAATTGCGAAGAGAGAGAGTCCTTTCCCACAACGTCCACGAGCAGCTTTTCTATATATTCTTCCAGCCTACCCGTGTTGGTGCTTTCCAGAATCCCCAAAACGCGCACGTTGTTGCGCCGACTGCGCGCTTCGATGTCCTCGTTCTTGGCTGCTATGACTTTGAGCAACTTGTCAAGTTGCTCGGTTGCCGTTAGCGCATGCGCTGCAGTGTCCTCCACATCAGAGATACCCTGCTTCGCCTCAGTCAGCCTGGTCTCATGCCCCTCAATGTTCCGCGCTATGGTGTCCATGTGAGTGGCCAGGGTATCCATTTTATCAGAAATTGCAGCAAACCCCTGTCGCATATCAGTAAGTACAATTTGCAAGTCATTGTCGGAGGTCTTCGCTTGCCCCTCCTGCGAGGCAGCACCTCCCGTGTCTGCCTCAGGTTGTGGCTTTGTCGCCTGCTTCCGGGCATCAAAGGTAAACTTCGGTTGGCGAGCCCCTGATTTCCCCATCTTGCGAATTTCACTTCTGCCCCTGCAAAGGCTCGGTCGGAGTGCACCCCTATGTGATCTCACTTCGTGATATCCCAGTGCACGGCACACTAATCAATACCGCAGCCAAACGAGCGATGAACCAGAGCACCGTTCTCAGTCTCGCTAGTATTCTCCACCCGCTGTCACCACCAGTGAGCTTAGGACTGTATCCACAGGTCCCTGCAGGATGTCACCCCACAATGACAGGCACCTCCGCGATGCTTCACGCTCACCAGCGTCTCCACCAGGGCTCAGTGGGCATCGAACAACCTGCTCCGACCTTGATTCAATGCTCAGCGATTGCAGTCCTATCACGTCCTTATCAAGCACGTTTCACAAGCGGCCCCCAGAGCCCACAGTCATTGTCGCATTGACTGTCCAGTCCATGATGGCTGCATGAGCGCAATCTGCACATGAGGGTCCATCAGGCAAGGAGACCCCTCGAGCACCTCCACCAGTACAAACACACCAACCTGCCCAGCTCCGCCGCCTACTGTGAGCAAGGAGCCGGTAGATTAACGGCAGCGCTCCCCCTGTGCACCAGAGGCCTTCACTTCTTCTGAGCAGTCCGCCCACCAGCTCTCCACCGTCCTCAGCCCCCGGCACAAAGTCCCGCTCACCTCCGCCGACGCTCCTATGTCATCTCTCACCAGTACGTTGCGGATCATATTTCTCGCCGCTGCAGGTAGGGCCACAACACACCACGCAGGGTCCAGAAGACAAAGAGCCCAGCGGCGGCCCACCGGCCACGGTCCGCGCGGTGCAGCTCGTCGCCAGCACCCCCAAGCCACGTCTCCGCTGCTCGTCCGCCGCTGCAGGTCGTCCGACGCGTGAAGACCCGTACTCCCGAGTAGCCAGGCAGCAGCGCTCACCTCCAGCACATCAGTATCTTCCGGATCGCGGTGCGCGGCCTGCACGCCACGTGGAGCGCCGGCCGCTTGTGTGTGTGACTGCGCCGATCGCCAGTCCCAGGCCAGTCGTCGCCACACTCCGCCACCAGCAGCCAAAGCCAATTGTCTCCACCCCTGAGCCCTCCACGGCCGTAAACGAGCCCCAGAGAGTTCACCAGGCGCTCACCCACGCCGCGAGCGGTCTCCAGTCGGGCATCGGGCTCAGGAGAAAGATAAATATGCGGATATATGCACCAGCCTGCGGGAGCTCCTCTAAGAGGCAGCCATTCCGCTCATGCGCCACCTAGCACCCCCTTATAATGAAGATTATTATGTTGAAAACGAGAATGAAAGTCTTCATGCCAACTAGGACAGCCATAGACAAAGTAAAGGAGTTGTGTCGATTCCAGTAGATCAGAATGGACCTTATGTTAACGTCACTACGATGGGTGTTTCAGAGCCATTTCTTCTAGATACTGGGGCGATGAGAAGTTCTATCATTCATTCTAAACTCCTTGGGGCACCTTTGTCTGGCTTAACGAATGTTTCTGTAGGATTTTCTGGCGCCCCGGTTCGTAACCCAGTTTCTTGCCCTTTACCTATTACAATTGGCCCCTATGATTTAGAAGCTCCACTTCTTTTGACGAATGGTTGCGGTGAGAATCTGTTGGGTCTAGACCTATTGAAAAGAATGCATGCTACAATATATTGTTCCCCTTCTGGTGTACATCTTACTTTAGGACAGAAACTGACTTCTCCAATGTATTTGTCCAAAGATCAGTTTCCACCTGAATTGCTTTCTCTTCCAGCAACGCTTTGGGCCACAGGTACGAACAATGTGGGTTGTCTTGAGATTCCACCTTATGTTGTCACTCTCAAGCCCAATGTTAAATTACTGCGCATCCCGCAGTATAAAATTTCCACTGAAGGTGAAAAAGCGCTTTTGGAAATTATTCATGATTTGATCCAGAAGGGTGTGGTTGAAGAAACAAGAGGTAACGCATGCAATAGTCCTATTCTTCCTGTTCTCAAACGCACTGATCCTTCTCAACCACCTGTATATCGTTTCGTAATTGATCTACGGGAGGTAAACAAAATTGTTGTCCCACAATTTCCTGTTGTTCCAGATATCACTGCTCTGTTGACAATGATACCTTCCACAGCGACTTGGTTCTCTGTTATCGATCTAAAGAATGCCTTCTTTAGTATCCCCATTGCAGAAGAGAGTAGGGACATTTTTGGCTTCTCTCTTGGAGGCCGAAGCTTCCGGTTTAAGTGCGCACCTCAAGGCTATTGTGAAAGTCCCTCTATTTACAGCCAAGCTTTCAAAATGTCATCTTGATACTTTATATTTGCCGTCTGGTGCTGCTCTTATCCAGTATATGGATGACTTGTTAGTTGCCGCTGATTCAGAAGATATCTGCAAAGATGTCACTGTTGCATTATTACGCCATTTGTTTAATCTGAATCATAAGGTTTCACCTTCCAAATTACAATATGTTTGTCGAGAGGTTACCTACTTGGGTCATCTCCTATCAAAGGAGGGACGACGACTAACGCCAGAATGAATTCAGGCGATTACGCAAATGTCTGTACCATCCACACAAAGGGAGGTACGTGCCTTTCTGGGTATCACCTCTTATTGGATCCCTAACTTCTCTCTAATAGCCAAACCTTTGTTGGCACTCACTTTAAAAGATACGCCTCAGCCCCTTCCTTGGACTGATGAGTGCCAAAAGAGTTTCACTGATTTACGTACCGCTCTGTGTTCTGCTCCTGTACTAGGCACCCCTGATTACACTAAGCCTTTTACGCTCTATGTTCATGAGAGAGAAGGTTGTGCATTGTCAGTTCTAACACAGCAATTTGGAGACAAACAGCGGCCATGTGCCTATTTTTCGGCTACGTTAGATCCTGTAGCTAAAGCATTGCCCAGTTGTCTTAAAGCGACAGCAGCAGCAGCAATTTCTATCCGACAGTCTGCTGGAGTGGTGTTGGATAACACTCTCATTGTCATGGTGCCACATGCAGTGGATACTTTACTAAACAGAACGAAAACGCAACATCTTACGAGTGCTCGTCTAACTGGATACGAGCTGACGCTTTTGTCTAGTCACGTACACATCAAACGATGTAATACCCTAAATCCAGCCACTCTGATGCCCCTTCCAGATGAGAAAAGTGTTGAGGAGCAACATGATTGTTTCTTTCGTACTGAAGAAGAGACGAAAGGAAGAATTGACCTGAAAGACACACCGTTGGAGAATCCGTATGGAACTCTATGGGTAGATGGTTCTTGTTTTAAAATGCCTAATGGAGATACAGTTTCAGCCTATGCTGTGACTACTTTGCACACAGTGGTGGAAGCTGCACGTATTAGGCATAATTCAGCGCAAGCAGCAGAATTGATAGCTTTAACAAGAGCCTGTGTATTGTCGAAAGGGAAAAGAGTGAACGTGTACACTGACAGCCAATACGCTTTTGGTGTAGCGTTCAACTTTGGGTGTCTCTGGAAGGGAAGGTGTTTTCTCACCTCACATGGCACCAAAATACAACATGGTCAGTTGCTGACTGAACTCCTTGAATCACTTGCCTTACCCACCCAAATAGCGATTGTGAAGTGTAGTGCACACAAAAAGATTACAGATGATGTTGGTCGAGGAAATGCATTTGCAGATGGCATAGAAAAAAAGACAGCAAGAGATTCTACAAGTCGAATGTATGTGGCAGGTCCTGCGAATTGGGTCAGAGAGAGAGGAATGTATGAGAATACAGTAGAAAGTGTAAAAGCAATTCAGAAAGAGGCTTCAGAGAGGGAGTTAAGCAAGTGGAAAGAAAGTACAGGAATGTTAGATGAGATGGGTTGTTGGATAGAACTATCTGAACATCAACGTTGGCTGTTACCAGATGCCTATGTACTCCCAGTGGTTACTATGGCACATGGTCCAGCCCACTTAAGTGCAAGAGGTATATGCAAACTTCTGGCTCCAATGTGACAAAATGACAAAATCCCAAAATGTGCAGACAATGTAGTGAAACATTGTATTGTTTGTCTGATGTACAATCCGGGAAAGGGAACCCCAACTCCAGCAGGTCATTTTGCTCCCCCAACATATCCATTTGAGGTGTTGCAAATCGATTATATTCACATGGAACGATGCAACAACCTCAAATATGTTCTGGTGGTAGTATGCGCCTTTTCAAGATGGATAGAAGCATACCCCCTAAAGGATAACACAGCCTTATCCACAGCTAAAGTTCTACTAAAATAATTTGTCCCCAGGTTTGGTTTGCCGCGCATTGTCTGGAGTGACAATGGGAGCAAATTTGTTGGCCAAGTTATGCAGAAAGTTTGTGCAGGTCTTTGTATCAAGCAAAAGTTCCATGCGGCAAATCATCCCCAGTCAGCGGGTTTAGTAGAATGTTACAACGGAACCTTGAAGTTAAAACTAGCAAAGGTTCAAGCAAGTACAGGACTCAATTGGCCCGATGCTTTGCGATTAGCTCTATTATCCACCAGAACTGCAGTACACTCTCGTTTGGGACTTAGCCCTTACGAAGTGGTTTTTGGACGCCCAGCTAATGAATGGGGAGTCCCTCGCCCTAAGAAATACTCAGACTTGCCGTATCCAATGTTGATTGACTATCTGCATGATCTTAGGACTAAATTGCGTGTTCTCCATCAACAGGTTCAGAGTGCTCTGCCGAAGGCTTCCACAGACCCAGGTCATTCCATCCGACCAGGGGACTGGGTCTGTATTAAGAACTTCCAGAGGACAAGGAATTTGGAACCCAGATGGCGAGAGCCCCGGATGGTTTTATTAACTACGAGAACAGCAGTTAAAGTCAAAGGAAAGAAGAATTGGATTCACGGTGTGCATTGTAAGAAAGTGCCTTTGTCTTTGCCCTACGATCATGGGTACGCAGGGGTGTTGGTGACTGTGAAAGTGAAAAGATTCCACGATTCGTGCCTTTTAGTGATGCACACCTGAATGGGACACTGTCTGAGAAAGAGGACGACGTTTTGCAGGAGGCAATACCACCACATCGTCGCTTGGATACGACTAATCCACGAACATTGTTCCAAGACCAAAGAGTTCCTGGGAGGGAACGATACAATTTAAGACCTAGACCAAAGAACACTTAAGAATTTTCTCTCTTGTGTAGTATTCTGTCCCGGTTGCAGGGTCACGGTAGGAGTCTGAATCATGACCTGAGTAGTGGCAATAGGCCTGCAGGACTTAGTGTCATAGGACGGCAGACAATTGTGATTGAGCGATCGAGGAAGATTGCCGTGAGCATCCATTAGTAAGATGGAAACTACACTAGGCAAAAGAGAGAGAAAAGAAGAAATGAAGAAAGAATCCTGTAAAATAATGTACAGTCGTTTCAGTATAACTTTATGTGTTTTTATATTATTGTGTATTGTTTTGGCATTTATAGGTTGGATTATTTATGCTCTGCAGCCAAAAGTTGTCTCTCCTTCTTCTTTTCCGTCTTCTTCAACTGTCTCTCCACATCTCTTTCATACTCTTCCTCAACATGAACTCATTAGAAGAACTGAATATTATAACAATTCCTTTGTCCAGTTATTACATCAGCATCAGTTAGTGGTCTATACAACTAACTGTTGGGTGTGTGGACTTATGCCACACACCGCAGAGAAAGGAATGCCATACTTAGTTCTCCCGTTTTCTTATGAGGGTTCTGCTTGGGCTTACTTCGTCATCTTCGCCAATGCTTATCAAAGCAAATTCAGATGATCTGTTAGTTCTAATGTTAGCGATTCGGATGTTAGTCATAGTTCTTTGATTAAGGGAATGGTAGCTATGGCTAAAATCATGGAAAATAGTAAAATCTCCATTGACGAAAGAAAGGCGTACACTAACTGAAATGTTACCCAATATATGTCTAGTCTTAGTGATAAAGTTAAGAAAGGAAAGTCTTCACCGATTTGGACTGTACCACATCAGGGCAACTTCTGCTTACAGATAAACGATCGCTCTTCTGACACTATACAAAGGAATAACTGCTCCTACACGTACGTTTATTCCTCTCAGAACTCGCCTCCTCTAGTGCCGTCTCAAGGCACCTATTTCATTTGCTATAATAGAACTTATACATGGTTACCAACGGGTTTCTCCGGTACTTGTTATATAGCCTTTCTTCTTCACCCTACTTACACCGCTTCCGCAAACCATCATCGAACCAGATATGGCAGAGGGATTATTGATTCGAAGGACACAGCAGGACAAGAGGGAGGAGATTTCCTAAAAGGATTTCTTCCTTTTTGGGGTCCAATGCCCAACAGCAGAAATATAAGGCAACTGGTTCGTGTCGTAGAGACCACAATAGACATCACTGTAGGTGCCTTAAGTAACATCACGGCAGAACTACAGGCGGACCGTCTTATGACATTACAAAATCGAGTTGCCTTAGATTTTGTTCTCGCAGATCGTGGTGGAGTGTGCAAATTGATCGGGTCAAGTTGCTGCATTTTCATACCTAATGACGCTCCGACAGTATACCAAGCTATCTCCAAGTTGCACATAATCTCTGAGTCTATTCATCAGGACGAAGGAGATTGGTCTTTTAATGGGGTTGAAAAGCATTGACATTTCTTGGTATAATTCTGACTATTATTTTCTCCTGTTGCCTTTGTATGCACTGTGGTCCCGCTATCTGTGACCTTTGTGCTACTATGTGCATCCCAAAACCCAAACCACCAGTAACAGAAAACATAAGAATGATGTTACAGCAACAACTCGATGACCACATGACTATCGACATTGACTCAGATTAGCATGAGTCTATCTTGCCTGAGTTCTGGCAAAAGGAGGGTCTGAGGAATTTCGATTTCTGATCGCGATCGAATCGACCCGCCTTTGTGCTCCGCCGCCATTTTGTGTTGCCATCACTCAGGCAGCACGGCGAGCAAAGTCTATTCTGCTTTTTCTGCAACCTGGTGTCGAAATACGCTTTCTGCCTCTATTTACAAAGCTGGTGTTAGGACTGACCGAGTACACTAATCCCTGTCTGGCTTTCCTAATCCCCGTCTCAACTATCTATTGGTTCACACTATTCTTTCCGACTTTATCTTATCGTCTGGCCTTCACTGTCTTCTGCTAGCATTCTCTCGTTTCACAACTGTCCTCCAACACACACACACGTATCTCGCCACATGCAAGTTAGCTATGAGTCTGTTAATGAATTAGCTTGAGGGAGGGGTGACAAACATGGTTGGAGGAGAGGTTTCTTCGAGTCATCTGACACTTTTGTTTTCCAATCTCTCCTATTGGTTCTATCCTGTTTTCCAACTTTCCTTATTGGCTCTTTCTTGTGTGTTCTGGGAGTGCTTTTGGTTAATGTATCTGAACCCTATATAGTATAAAACCCTGTGCGCCACAGAGTGAAGTGGCAGTCTCCTGAGAACCTACTTTGTGTACTTCTAGGACAACTGTACTAGCTGCAGTGTCCCGTGTCTCTGTGTAGCTGAGCAGGAGAACTCCGTAGACTTGGGCGTACCCTGCGCCGCAAGACCCAAAAGGTTCTGGTTCTTCAAACTGTAGTGGTTCTTTAGGGAAAATTGTAGCTAAAGCTGGAGATATTTTTTGGTCGGGTATGTTTATGGAATTGGTCTTGTAAAATTAGCTAGTACACCAATTTGCAAACTCTGGGTTGCGGGCCAATTTTGGGTCTCAAAAGTCCAACCAATAAATAAAGATGGCTTTAAATTCTGTATTAATTTTGTCACAGTTGCTGTTCTTGAATGATAGAGGTCAAAGTGTCTTCCGATAAATTGCTGCTTACATTTTTTTTAACATGGGGACTGATGATTCATTTTGCAGTCTGAGAACGAAAAGTGAATAATATGACCATTTTGCAGGATACAGAAGCGTGGAAGACATTTTCTGTAACACCCAACAAAATGTAAATACCTGTGAATGAAGTATGCACATTCAGCATTTAAGAAAGCAAAAATTAAGCACTTTTTTGTAATTCTGAGGTCTGATGGAAGATTTTATTAGGATGAAAACAAATCAATAAACTTTACTTTAATAATGCACAAATGGTAAGTATTCACTGAAACCTTATAATTTACATGCAGTATAGTTTTATCAGTAGAACTGAATGTCTGTGGCATTTCAATGCAAAATGTGCATACTACAAATGATGGTGCGCTACCACATGATGCTTTAGTTGCATCAAAAAGTAGCCACCTTATGCCAAACTGAAGGTCGTTAGGTCGGGAAGGTTTGTCGTTTCAAAAAATTAGGCTGCGATTCTAAAAGGTTTGGGAAGCAGAGATCTAATACAACCAGTAGTACAGTACACAATTTTGATAAAGGAAGATTAGCAATGAAAGTCTTGGAGATTCTTGACCTCGGATGAGTAAATATTCATAGGAAGACCCTTAGATTGAAATTACTTGCCTTGCCCTTGACAATAAGTAACACCGGATTAAATAGATTTTGTCACATCCTACTATCATAATTATTGTGTAACTTGATTAATTTGCGTTAAAACTGATGTAATATTCTTGCTCGGAATGACTCCGTGAGTACAAAGTGACAGTCCTTCTGTTGGAGCAGGTATAAAGCATAGATTGAGATTGCCCCTTTTTACATGTTAGAGTGTACAGTTAATATTGTGCTCCCTGCATGTTATTTTCTCAACACATAAGAGTCTGTTGCTCTGTGTGACTTGTGGAGACCCTTAGGACATTCCTTGCTCACTTGCTTTTCTGAGACCGAGATGAGCCAGCTGAAGACGCTCCCTAGCTCTGATCTCAGCTGCATCAATTAGCAGTGGAGTCCACAACTCGGAGTTTGTGCAGGCTGGTGTCATGCCTAGTTCTGAGCTTTGAGTGGGATGATTCATCGGGCCACGGAATCAAAGGTTACGGCCCTCCTGGATTCAGTCTTCTTAGGGTGGCATGATCCTACCACTAAATAAATTGTTGATGTGGCTGCATTGTCCGCTCTGGCAGAGTTTTTGCAGTGGCACAGACTGCTCAGGTATGGTTTGTTATCACAGTGGCACAGTTTGTTGCTGCTTCAGCAGCAGAGTCTGCTCATGCAGAGTCTGTAGAAACCACAACACAGTCCGCTTGGGCACAGTATAGATGCTGCGTTTACCAGCTAGAACAGCTTGCCTGGAGAGACTGCTCACATTCCTTAAATCATGCAAATTTCTCTCTTCAGTCCTCCTATGTGGCGGAAGTCTCACATTTTCAGGTTCAGTCTGCTTCTGACTCTCTCTGGACAGTCACACCTCCTGTAGGATTGGCAAGCTTCTTCCCTCTCTCAGCCAGCAGGTTGGCCTCAAAGTACTACACGACAGGAGAAGGCCTTCATTCCAGTTAAGACTCTAGGTAATGTCTCCTCATCTCCGAGAAGCTAACTGTCGGGCAGACTGCAACTGTGGTTGCACAGCAATCTTCTGAAGCACTCGCTTCCTTTTTTTAAGGGAACTTGAAACCGTAATAATAGTCAGTAGCTCCCACTGTAATACAGTCAAATGTAAAGCATGACAACACTGTCTGCACCTTCAGAACCGGTTTGTGACGGTTCTTCTTTCATGTGTCTTCTCCAGACACCCTTTGTGAACAGTGATGGTCCTTGGGGGAGGGCAGTCTCCAGCCTGGCATACTCATAACAAGACTCAAAGTGGTGCGATCTCAGTGAACCGGACTATCAACAACCAAACTGAACACTTATAAGGAAAGTGAGAAAAAGCTTGCCTCACGATCACCACTGAAGGTTGATTGAGGCATTGAACACTCTGCTCTGTCTCCCGTGCATACTCCAATGAACTGACCTGCTACTTGTGAAAGTGACCCCTCTCCTTCTGCTTTGCGTCCTGGAAAGGTCCTGTCTCTGGTGGTAGGAAGAGACGGGCGACCACCAAAGACTGCCTTCTGGCCCTGGTCCAGTCGGTGGAAACAACACACGCTCGCCAGTGGCTGCACCAGCGTATTGGCCCACCTGCCTTTTAAACAGTAAGTGCTGTCATGTCTCTTGTGCCATGGGTGCATACCGTCCCCTTTAGCTGTCAAGACATTGGTTGTGTAGCTGATGTGCTGGTTTGCTGATGCTGAGGAGGGGTCACATGAACTAACAATGTCAGTGCCCCTCCACTTGAATGGACCACCTACTATGCGCTGTGAAATTAACTGCCTTAGTCTCACCTCCTGAGATACCACTGAATCAGCAAGTAGGATAGGCCCTACATAACCTATGTCTATTTGCAGCCTTGGCCAGTAGAGCAAAGAAACCAACCTTTGCTGGGTCTTTTTTTTTTTATCAACCTCAAATGCACCTCTTGGGTTAGTGACAATTGCAATTTTCTGTGCACTGTGGGGACAACTAGCCTCTTGCTAGCTCCTGGCTTATGATTCATGGCATAATCATAAAGCAGTCCAATCACTTACGCCAGCGAGAGAATAGTTGGGGAGCATTAAGCTGGCTGTTACTGGGCTTCCGATGTCCCACAAGTGTAGGCACTCAACTTGTGGCTGGTGGAATTCCACCTGGGTTGTCCCTGGAGAAGCTGACAACGTCTCCACCTCCGACAGTGACCCAAACTCCAGTGCTTCGTCCTCCTCCTCACTCTGGAGCATGGGCATTTGACGATACAGTGTGGGCTTTATCAGAGGGGGAATTTTCCCAGCAACACAGGGTCCACTTGGCCCCAACTGTGGTGTGTTGTTATTGCTTACCACTGGTGTCCTGGGACCGTCCTCTTGTGACTCTGCAAACTGGGCCAAATACAACACTTTGTGCACTTGACTGCCCAGGCAATGAGTGTGGACAGTCACAGGCTTCCCGGGAAGGTAATGTGTGGGGCAAGAGCACATAACTCAACAGTCAACCCACACACAAAATAATGTAATGTCCAGTCCAGTGCTTATCCATGTGTAAAAGAAAGTCCTTTCAATTGCATAGATTAATTAAATAATACATAATGCATTTATATTTATGAGCACATGGTGGTACCCCTAATTACCCAAGTATGCTTTCCCTCACGAGCCACCTCCTTAATTATAGTTTCCAGTATTCTGTATCAGAGGCCTAAACTATGCCTAGGTGCACATAACGTTTTATGTTGACCCCACATGTTTAGATGCGCAATCAGTTTAGTGTGAATTCCTGTGAATGAAGTGGGCAGAAAAGTCTCAAGTCCTCATCCACAAGTCTTTGTTACACTCTCTCTGTTGTGGCCAGAGGCGAGCTCCTGTATTATCTGTTTGTTAGTTTTACAGAAGTTGTAGGGGGATGGTTAGGCACTGCCCATTTCCTAGGCGTAGACAGTGGCTTCCATTTGAAACAGGATTTGAATGCAGCATGGCAAGTCTTGTCATGCATAACTTTGTCTTCGGTAGTTGTCCTTCACTGCCTGAAAGCAAAAGGGCTATTGGCAAGGCAGTGGTGGCCCCCACTTCACCCATTGGTAAGCAGAAAGTTGCCTTAGCAGTTGCAGCCTTTTCAGTCTGACTCTACCTTGGTGGCAGTTCAGTTTCTTCTTCCTTCGGTGGCAGAAACACGAGATCAGTCTGCAGAGGCTGCCAGACAGACACAATGGTTTTTTAAATTGTGCAGTCTTTTGGGTGCCATTTTCAGGCAGACTCACTCACAGAACGAGTTCCTTTCTTGCTCAAGTAGTCTACTTTTTCCAGGTCTTCTATATACCATGAGCATTCTGCGTTTTTTCTTGACAATCTTTCGTCTTGCAGGCCCAGGCAGCCTCCTTTCCTTGCTCCGAAACCAGTCCTAGGATGCTTGTTTCCAGTCCAGGGAAGACCTGGCTTGGCAGTTTGGGCTGGACTGTTCCCATTGAGCAGAGGGTCAAGACTGATTTGCATATGGCTGGGTCCAAAGTGGAATGGCATGGGGAGCAAAAAAAGGATGGATTTAGGCCCAGATCTCTGTACTGGGGTGAATGTATGACATTGTTCTGCATTCTGTCCATCAATAGTTTTTTCCTTTCCTTGCTCAGCAAACAGGCAGGCTTCTCGACACTAAACCGACCTTCAGCTCCTCCAGCAGAAAATTCAGACTCTCTACTTACTACTGGAAGATTGGCTGTCAGACCCCCATACCTGATCACACAGCATTCCTTAAAATACACTGCATACCACCCACCCCTTCATTGGTCATAAGGATCTTGTGATTGGGACAAAGTAGGGTGGTTTGAATGCCACTGTTATGCAAATTTTTCAAACTCGGTGTACTGTCTCATTCCTAAGAGATTTTCAGATGTTATTTCCGGTTGCTTTCCAGGTATAGCCTTTATGTAAATTGATGCTTCTTACAGCACTTAGAAATTGGTCCTTCTCCCAGCAGGAAGTAATCCAAACTGGACACAAGGGTGGGCTCTCTGCACCTGGCTGTTATCAGCCTTCTTGAAGCAATAATTGGTGATAGACTAAAGGGCAGGTGTGACCTAGACTCTACCTCATCTTGAACAGTTGAAACTGCAGTACCACTCCTAACTCCTACCATCAATCAAATGGCAGTGCTCAGAAAGAACTAAATAGGAATCCCTTACTAATAAAGGTTCCAATTATGAGTTTGGCAAAGAGTGTTCTCCATCACAACCGAGATTGAGTACCCTGTATGCCAAACTCTCAGTCCAGCTGACCAATTTTGAGTTTTCACATGCAATTTGGGACTCTGGGCATGTGTTCATGCTTGTTCTCCATGCAGGGCACATTTCCGTCCTAGTGATGCTCTCTGGAAATGGCTATGATACTGCACTCCATAAAGCACTTCAGGAAATTCCACATAGCAGAACAACTCAGAGTTGTTGCGGTGCCAGTCTACTACTGTCAAAAAACTTTGTTTAAATGAATAGCCATGCATTATTTTACCAATATGATGAATGGTTGACTTTAATTCTGGACTGTAAGTAGTCTAAAAAGTAAATATCCTAATGTTCTCTGTTACTTTTCAGAGGTCGAGGACCAGTCTGAAGTGCCAACATGGTTCAGCTTGACAACAAAAATGGCATTAGCATTGGCTATTATAAGAACAAAACCAGCAGGCAGAAGTGCCAAATCGTATACAGAGTATTTAGCCAAAAGAATCGCTGGTCATGAGTTTAATTGGAATTCAAAAGTTAAAGGGTTGGAAGCAGAAGTTCTTCGGTTACGTCAGCAGCTTTTTTTAAGCAAGATACGGCCAGTCCATGCTTCAGAAAAAGGTACGTGTGTACATGTATTTATGTATATGTGTGTGTGTGTGTGTGTGTGTGTGTGTATATATATGTGTATATATATATTATCTACTGGCGGTCGCCAGTAGATAGTTATAGTTAGGACCGTGTTTCCATAGGAAATCCGCAACATTCTATTTGGAATAACTTTGCCGCCGGTTGACGAATCCTCGCAAAATTTTCAAAATAGGTGGGGCGCTCCGCTCCGACCCTGAAAGTCTCAGGGGGATTCGTAAAGCGGGGGCTGAGAAAACAGGGGGGTCCCAAAACGCGTTTTCCCCATGCAATTTTCCATAGGGACCTTTAGTCCAAGGTACAGCCCGAACGGCTGAACAGAATTACTTGTAATTTGGCAGAGAGGTAGTCCTCAGGTCAGGGAATTGCCTTTTGCAGGTCTGGTGTCAATCTGTTTAGTAGTTCCTGAGAAAATCAAAAGTAAAATCATATATATATGTGGGCGGAGCCTAACCACACATCTCATCCTGAGATCTGATTGGCTGTCAGCACTTCATCCAAGAAGTGTTGGCAGCCATCTTGGGACCAATATACATGATAGCACCTCATTAAAAAGCATTGCAGTTAATAGAAGGTTTTAAGACTTTAGTTACATTATAAATCATTTGTTGATGGTACCATACTCATTTTAGGAATTGTGGTATGTTCTAAGGTGATTTCACCATGTGAAAAAGCCTTCTGCTGGGATATCATGATTGAGAGAAAAATATTTTCTCATGCTCTTCCCACAGAGGTTTGGAAGGTGATCTATAAGCTAAACTGAGAGCATATTTTCTGTAAATTCACATTATCTTTCTCAGTCATGTGAGAATGAAGTCTGACATTCTCAGTAAAACATGTACATCCAACAAGGGCAGAGACTGTCAGTTGATTCCTTTGTGTTCTACTGCAGCTTCCCAGAGTGTTCCAAAGAACAACTAGAGCGCTAACAGTCCTACTTATGATAAACGTATGGCACACCTGAAGCCATCTTGCTTGGATTAAAGTGGTAACTCTTAAAACATTTAATTTAAAAAGGAACAAAATGAGGGGGTTCATTTTTCCATAAAAAGTATGATTAGTGCTGCAGAAAGAAAAATTAGGGCACATTTTGAGTGACTTCTCAAATCCTCTTATATTTCATTAATAAATTCTGACATGCAGACTGAAACATGCACTTTCAATACCAGCAGCAGTTTTCCCTGGTGAGCAGTAGCTTTACTACAGTGATCTAATGAGCAAAAAGAGTGCTAACATTCTGAATTTATGGCAAATGTGTGACACATCTGAATGCCTTCTTGATGGAATCAAAGTAAAAAACTGAAAGTATTTCCTACTGAGGAGAATGCAGTAAATGAGGAAATTAGGAAACTTCATAACAAATAAGTCTCCCAAGATGGCCACCGGAGACAAAAGAACCCAAATGTAGCCCAAATATCACCCAGATGTAGCCCAAGTATAGCCCAATGACAGAATGTCCCAGAATGTTCTTAAAAACAACTAGAGCGCTTACTGTCTTCATTATGACAAAAGTATGGCACACCTGAAGCCATCTTGATTGGAATAAACTGGTAACACTTAAAACATTTAATTTAAAAAGGAACACAATGAGGGGGTTCATTTTGCCATAGAAATTCTGATTAATGCTGAAGAAAGAAAATGAGGGCACATTTTGAGTGACTTCTCAAATCCTCTTCTATTTCATTAAAAAATTCTGACATGCGGACTGAAACATGCACTTTTAATACCAGGAGCAGACTTCCATGGTGAACAGTAGTTTTACTACAGTGATCTAATGAGCAACTAGAGGGCTAACATTAAGAATTTATGGCAAATGTGTGACATATCTGAATACCTTCATGATGGAATCAAAGTAAAAAACTGAAAGCATTTCCTACTGAGGAGACTGCAGTACATGAGGAAATTAGGAAACTTCATAACAAATAAATCTCCCAAGATGGCCACCGGAGACAAAAGAGCCCAAATGTAGCCCAAAATCACCCAGATGTAGCCCAAATATAGCCCAATGACAGAAGTGTGCAAAACACTTATTATTTTGTGTTTTTGCAGTGTTATATAGTGCAGACTTGTCAGGTATTGGAGTGCTTTACATGAACATTGGTTACATCACACAAGAACAAATTCATTTTGGTTGTAGACATGGGGACACTAAGTGATTTGACCAGAATCACAGAATGTCGAGCTGAAGCAGAAACTCCAACCTGGTTCCCCAGTTGCAAAGTCTGCAGTTCTGGAAGTAACACCACATCCTCTCCCCTAAGTGCAACATTTAATCAAGTGGTCAACTGGATAAAAAAAATAAAGATAACAAATAATTTAAAAGTGCTTTGTCGCTATTTGAAAACTCAGAAAATATGTCCTTATTTTAGTCTTTTAGAGCACTAACCATAATTTTGATGCCAATAAGACCCTCTCATATATGTAATTTCTAAAGGAAATGCTCTAGGTATTACAGTTTTGATTACATCAAGATGATGTCAAGCGTTCCGCACTTTTGTAATAAATATAGAATGTTAGCAATCTAGTTGTTCATTAGGATACTGTTGAGAGGCAGAGGCCAGGGGCACGGATTCTGAAAATTGAAGGCAGGTAGGAGGGTGCAAAGGCAACAATTTAACCACACTGAGCAGGCAGGAAGGGCCGTGGCAGCACAACAGACTATGGAGGGCAGTGGAAAGGGGGGCAGGGGCAACAAACCAACAAAACAGGACTTGCAAGAGAGGCTGTGGCAATATAATAGACCATTGTGGGCAGAAGGAAGAGGCAGTGGTCATACAACCATACATGCCAACAGACCCGAATCAGCCAGGAAACGTCCAATGTTTTTAAGCTCAAATGGGCTTTATTTGATCTGTCTCCTGTCTACAATCTCCTTTTTTTCAATGTAACTCAAAGGGGAAAATCAATACCCCAGTTTTTTTTCAAAATCTCCCTCTTACCAAGTTCAAAATGTTCGCGAGTATGGTACATTGGATCATGGAAGGAAATGGGGTAGGGACATGGACTTGGATAACAGAGGACAGGAGGGACATGGAGAGGTGCACCAAACTGACCCTGCAGGGCAGGCATCAGGGTTTGCAGCAGCACAATACACCACACAGGGCATGCGGGACAGGAGTGCAGCACAACAATCCATAGAAAGCAAGAGGGAGGGGACAGGACCATGCACATGGACAACAGAGAACAGAGGGGCAAGAGGCAATGGTAGCTAGCTGACCATAATGGACAGCCAGGAGAGAAAGCTGCAGCATAACAGACCATAAAGGGCAGGAGGGACGGATCAGGGGCATTACAATGGAACAGACAAGCCAGGAGGGAGGGAGTAGGGGTCTGCACATGTAAACAGAGGGCTGGGGGCAAGGGGGCAGGGCAGGAGCAGCAAGATAGCCATGGAGGTCAGGCAGGATGGGCACTAGAAGCAAGACACACCATGAAGAGCAACAGTGAGACTGTGATGGCATACACACAGACCATGGAGGGAAGGTGGGAGGGGGTCAGGGGCAGCTAACTGACCACACAGGGAAGGTGGGAGGGGCCATGGCAGCACAGAAGACCATGCATGGCAAGTGGGAGGGATAGTGGCAGCACAATGGCTATGATGGGCAAGAAGGAGGGTGCAGGGGCATGCACAAAGGATGATGGAGGATAGAAGGGAGGGTCAGGACCTGTGCACAGACAAGAAAGTTCAGGGGAAGGGGCCTCACAACAGACCGCACGGGGCAGGCAGGAGGAGCAGTTGCAGCACAACGGACCAGGGAGGGCAGAAGGGTGTGGCAGTACAATGGACCATGTAGGACAGGAGGAAGAGGATAGGGGCATGGCATGTGAAGAGGATAGGGGCATGGCATGTGGACAGGCAGGGTGGAGGTTGCAGGGACAGGTTACAGTCCTCTGACAATGCTAGGCAGGTGGGAGGGGAGTGGCAGCTCAACAGAACACTCAAAGTAGATAGGAGTGGCAGGTCCATGGAACATGGTGGGCAAAAAGGATGGAACAGGGGCATGCACAAAGACATCGGAGGGCAGGGGGAAGGAGAATAGGGGCAGCAAGCTAAGCACAGAGTTTAAGCAGGAGGTCAATGATGGGGCATAGAATTGGGCAATGGAGGGCACGAGGAGTGGACTGGTACATCATACTAAATTGAGGGCAGTGGCCGCACATCAGACCATGCATGGCAGGAGGGAGGATACTAGTCCATGGATTCACACAACAGAGGATAGGGAGGAGGGGAATGGGGCAGCAAGCTAACTGTTCAGAGAAGAAGGGTATTAGGAACTTTGTTTTTAAAACGTGTGTCTGTGCAAACTACTTAAAATATGAACAAGTATGCAGCATAATCTCACTTTTATTCAGGAAGAAGAGGACGTTTGTGACTGTGACTCCGGGCTCACTTGGCAGAAACACCCCCTGACCCTCCACCCCCTATCGCAAAATGTAATGCCCGTGAAAAGGGTAGGTGAACACAGTGTTATATAGAACATAGTCCTGAGAGCACGATTGAAAATGAAAACTAGATATAGTGTATGGTATAAACTATGCACCAAAAAGTGTGATATAAGATGAACCGGGCGTGAAATATAATATGCAATACATTGTGCGCAATGACCGATTCATTGGAGAGCGCGAGATAGCACAGGCTCTAGCGCGTGCTATGCGATATGCGCCTTGGAGTGTAATATGCACAGGGCAGTGTTGTGTAACCTAACTAGTCTCTAAAGTTGTAATATAAAATATGTGCTGGGGAGTGTAATGTTGCATATGCACTGTGACAAAGATATGGATCCCAGATTGTAATATGTATGGCATAGCACTGTGCGTTATAACATAGGCATCGAAGAAGGCACGTTAGATGGGGCAATATAACCCGTGCGAAGACAAGTGTGGCATGACATATTCACGGGGTGGTGTTACAGTGCACATGGGCTAGAGAGTGTCATAGCATATGCACTAGCTAGTGGAATACAACACAGAGGTGTGTGGCACTCAGCAGGCAATGGTGGGTGTAACACAGCATTGGCCTCTGCCAGGAGCGCGCTGTGACTCTCAAGTGATGTTCGTCCCCTTTCCAGAGAGTAAAATAAAAAGTATTACACATCTGGCAGTGGATGTGTGTTTTATTAACCGTGAGGGGGGTTTCTTGCATAGTTTTGGTCGAATTTTTGTCGAATCCCCTTTGAACGGCTTGGTGTGCATGTGTATTAAATGTGCCCGTCAATAGCTACCCATGTTTGTATAAATAAACGACAAGGGTGTCTACCGGGATTAGGCACGGTAGGGCATCAGACATGTCGAGCTTCACTAGTGGTGTAAATACATTCCACGTGGATTCATTGTATGCATAGTCGCCTTTTAATGAATATCACGCAAATCGTCATGGTGATGGGTACGTACGGTTTGTCCAGCATGTCCTAGGTGTGTCTATAAATATATATTTTTTAAAAATAATAAACAGTGGTCGGCCCTGGGGATTGGGGTCAAAAGAATATAATTAGGAGACAGGCCCTGGGGGATGGGGTCATCAGGGCCAATAAATTAGAATAAGAAGGGGAACCACACAGCCCCCCTTCTTAAAAAATTAAAATAAATAAAAGACTGGCATCGTGCCGGAGGCCACGCCCCCTCCTTGCAGCACTCTGCAAACGCACCCCCTGGCGAGTTGTAAGTTGAGGAATTAATTCCTCTTCAATACTGAGGGTCCCTGAGGGCCAACTAGCCCAACGGGCATCTGCAGTATGCGCCAGGGAGCTGCGCTGCAGACAGGTGTTCTGAGGCCAAGCCCCTTTTTACACCTCTCTGCAACGCAGCTCTGGCGCTTACTGGAGGTACCTAGTGGTCTAGTTTGACCCTAGGGACCCTTAGGATTCAAGGGGACTTTATCTCTCAACTTAGAACAGCCACAGGGTGCGTTTACACAGTGGTGAAGGGAGGGGACGGGGCCTGAGTTAACGTGTGCAAAAACGCCCTGTGGCCTGTTTTAAGAGGTAGTTTTAATCCCCCTGCCCTATTATATACTAGGGGCTTACAGAGGAGGTCATGCTAATCACAGGGGGACCCCAACGCATAATGTTCCCTAGTGTATGTAGGTGTTTTCACTGTATTCTAAGTGTCTTTTAACATAGCACTGGCTCTAGGACTGGTTAGTCAGACTCAGTTACCACCAGTATCCGTCTGATAAAGTTGAGGGTACAGGATGATTTTGCAACACGGCTTCTTTCTGCTCTTCTTTTTGTTCTTTCTGCACGTTATCCTTCTTCCTGCACTTTTCTTCGTCTTTGAGGACTTCTGTTGCTTCTTTCTGCACTTCTTTTTTTTCTTTCTGTGCATTTTTTCTTCTTTCTTCACATGTCCTATCTCTGTAGGCATAGTTAGAAATTAGCATTTAAAAAACCTTTGAAATTCACAGAAAAAACCATAGGTTTCAGGCCCGTTATAGTTAGGAATTAGCATTTAAAAAACCTCAGAAATTCCCTGAAAAAACCATAGGTTTCAGGGGTGTTATAGTTAGCTGGACTTTTCACTTGTACAAAACCATTGAAATTCCCCCGTTATAGTTAGTTCAGCTAACTATAACTCGCGCGCCCGCAATGCACTGCTGATGACGTCACATATTACATCACTCATGACATGGTCAGTGACATCACTCATGACATCACTGATGACATCTCAAATTACATCACTGATGACATCATCCTTGTGATAGAGTGACAGACCTCCTCTCACCCTAATATAACCTTTGATACACACATTCAAAAATCGAGACTAAAATTTTCAAAACAATGGACATACCAATACCAGTTACAACAACCTCTTCAGTAATTCTAAGATCCACATACACATCCACTCATTCACCAACAGTCCTATACAGTCACTCATACATGTACTCACTCATCATATGTACTCATACACCTATACATCCTGTTACACAATGCCACTCATCCATAGAGTTACTCACACACACAGTCACTCATGCTGATAAAGAATCAAACATACATTTACTTGCATATACAGTTATACACACACCACCACACTTACTTCTACGGAAATTTACACATACTTAGTCTTTTAAACAATAACTTATAGAAACACATACTTATTCATACAGGAACTCTTTCAATCTCTCACTCTCACATATACTCACTAATATACACCAATAGTCACATATACTAGTTTAAAACATATGTAGTTACTCATAAAGACACTATTGAGACAGTCATTAACTCACTAACACACCCATACACACACTCATCCACCCATACAGTCCTGCACACATGCTGTCTTCAACACATACAAACAGTGAGTCACTCATTCATGCACCTATGCACTACGTAATACCCCACACCGAACCATGCAGACACTCAGACTGATAATCAAAAAACCAACTAATAACCTATTTAGACACCCATGTAGCTACTCACCAACCCATGCAGCCACTTATACACAAAGTGAGAGACTGATACAGATATTTACATATTTAAACATTACTTACTAAGCCATGTATTCACTATGATACACTTAATCAGTCAGTTACACAATCCATTTTTCAAAAACAAATCATCCATTTAGACACTTATATACCCATTTATTCTTCCATCGACCTTGAGATATACATATATAAAACATATTTAATTTTCAGAAAAACACACATTCACTGGATGATGTCATCAGTGATGTCATTTGAGATGTCATCAGTGATGTCATGAGTGATGTCACTGGCCATGTCATGAGTGATGTAATATGTGACGTCATCAGCAGTGCATTGCGGGCGCGGAAGTTATAGTTAGCTGAACTAACTATAACGGGGGAATTTCAATGGTTTTGTACAAGTGAAAAGTCCAGCTATCTATAACCCCCCCTGAAACCTATGGTTTTTTCAGTGAATTTCTGAGGTTTTTTAAATGCTAATTCCTAACTATAACGTGCCTGAAACCTATGGTTTTTTCTGTGAATATATATATGTATGTGTGTATGTATATATATGTATGTATGTATGTATATATATGTGTGTATATATATATATATATATATATATATATATATATATATATATATATATATATATATATATATATTCACTTAAAAAACCATAGGTTTCACACATGTTATAGTTAGCTGGACATTTCACTTGTGAAAAACCATTGAAATTCCCCCGTTATAGTTAGTGCAGGCAACTATAACTCACGCGACCGCAATCCTCTGCTGATGACGTCAGATATTACATCACTGTATTTAGACACTTATTTACCCATGTCTTCTTCCATTAATTTTTAGCTATACATATATTACAAATATTTTTTTTTCAGAAAGACACATATGTCATCAGTGATGTAATATCTGACGTCATCAGCAGAGGATTGCGGTCGCGTGAGTTATAGTTGCCTGCACTAACTATAACGGGGGAATTTCAATGGTTTTTCACGAGTGAAATGTCCAGCTAACAATAACATGTGTGAAACCTATGGTTTTTTAAGTGAATGTGCAAGGTTTTTTAAATGCTAATTCCTAACTATAACGTGTGTGAAACCTATGGTATTTTCGGTGAATATATATATATATATATATATATATATATATATATATATATATATTACCTACTGGCGGTCGCCAGTAGGTAGTTATAGTTAGGACCCTGTTTCCATAGGAAAACCGCAACATTCTATTTTGAATAACTTTGGCGCCGGTCGACGAATCCTCGCGAAATTTTCAAAATAGGTGGGGCGCTGCGCTCTGCTCCTACCCTGAAAGTCTCGGGGTGATTCGTCAAGCGGGGGCTGAGATAAAAGGGGGGTCCTAAAACGCGTTTTTCCCATGCATTTTTCCATAGGACCTTTAGACACAGCTACAGCCCGAACGGCTGAACAGAATTCCTTGAAATTTGGCAGAGAGGTAGCCATAAGGTCAAGGAAGTGCCTTTTGCAGGTCTGGTGTAAATCTGTTCAGTATTTCCTGAGAAAATAGCATTTAAAAGCATATATATATGTGGGCGGAGCCTAACCACACATCTCGTCCTGAGATCTGATTGGCTGTCAGCACTTCATCCAAGAAGTGTTGGCAGCCATCTTGGGACCAATATACATGATAGCACCTCATTAAAAAGCATTGCAGTTAATAGAAGGTTTTAAGACTTTAGTTACATTATAAATCATTTGTTGATGGTACCATACTCATTTTAGGAATTGTGGTATGTTCTAAGGTGATTTCACCATGTGAAAAAGCCTTCTGCTGGGATATCATGATTGAGAGAAAAATATTTACTCATGCTTTTACCACAGAGGTTTGGAAGGTGATCTATAAGCTAAACTGAGAGCTTATTTTCTGTAAATTCACATTATCTTTCTCAGTCATGTGAGAATGAAGTCTGACATTCTCAGTAAAACATGTACATCCAACAAGGGCAGAGACTGTCAGTTGATTCCTTTGTGTTCTACTGCAGCTTCCCAGAGTGTTCCAAAGAACTACTAGAGCGCTAACAGCCCTACTTATGATAAACGTATGGCACACCTGAAGCCATCTTGCTTGGATTAAAGTGGTAACTCTTAAAACATTTAATTTAAAAAGGAACAAAATGAGGGGGTTCATTTTTCCATAAAAAGTATGATTAGTGCTGCAGAAAGAAAAATTAGGGCACATTTTGAGTGACTTCTCAAATCCTCTTCTATTTCATTAAAAAATTCTGACATGCAGACTGAAACATGCATTTTCAATACCAGCAGCAGTTTTCCCTGGTGAGCAGTAGCTTTACTACAGTGATCTAATGAGCAAAAAGAGTGCTAACATTCTGAATTTATGGCAAATGTGTGACACATCTGAATGCCTTCTTGATGGAATCAAAGTAAAAAACTGAAAGTATTTCCTACTGAGGAGACTGCAGTAAATGAGGAAATTAGGAAACTTCATAACAAAGAAGTCTCCCAAGATGGCCACCAGAGACAAAAGAGCCCAAATGTAGCCCAAATATCACCCAGATGTAGCCCAAGTATAGCCCAATGACAGAATGTCCCAGAATGTTCTTAAAAACAACTAGAGCGCTTACTGTCTTCATTATGACAAAAGTATGGCACACCTGAAGCCATCTTGATTGGAATAAACTGGTAACACTTAAAACATTTAATTTAAAAAGGAACACAATGAGGGGGTTCATTTTGCCATAGAAATTATGATTAATGCTGAAGAAAGAAAATGAGGGCACATTTTGAGTGATTTCTCAAATCCTCTTCTATTTCATTAAAAAATTCTGACATGCAGACTGAAACATGCACATTTAATACCAGGAGCAGTCTTCCATGGTGAACAGTAGTTTTACTACAGTGATCTAATGAGCAACTAGAGTGCTAACATTCAGAATGTATGGCAAATGTGTGACATATCTGAATACCTTCATGATGGAATCAAAGTAAAAAACTGAAAGCATTTCCTACTGAGGAGACTGCAGTACATGAGGAAATTAGGAAACTTCATAACAAATAAATCTCCCAAGATGGCCACCGGAGACAAAAGAGCCCAAATGTAGCCCAAAATCACCCAGATGTAGCCCAAATATAGCCCAATGACAGAAGTATGCAAAACACTTATTATTTTGTGTTTTTGCAGTGTTATATAGTGCAGACTTGTCAGGTATTGGAGTGCTTTACATGAGCATTGGTTACATCACACAAGAACAAATTCATTTTGGTTGTAGACATGGGGAAACTAAGTGATTTGACCAGAATCACAGAATGTCGAGCTGAAGCAGAAACATCAACCTGGTTCCCCAGTTGCAAAGTCTGCAGTTCTGGAAGTAACACCACATCCTCTCCCCTAAGTGCAACATTTAATCAAGTGGTCAACTGGATAAAAAAACATAAAGATAACAAATAATTTAAAAGTGCTTTGTCGCTATTTGAAAACTCAGAAAATATGTCCTTATTTTAGTCTTTTAGAGCACTAACCATAATTTTGATGCCAATAAGACCTTCTCATATATGTAATTTCTAAAGGAAATGCTCTAGGTATTACAGTTTTGATTACATCAAGATGATGTCAGGCGTTCCACACTTTTGTAATAAATATAGAATGTTAGCAATCCAGTTGTGCATTAGGATACTGTTGAGAGGCAGAGGCCAGGGGCACGGACTCTGAAAATTGAAGGCAGGTAGGAGGGTGCAAAGGCAACAATTTAACCACACTGAGCAGGCAGGAAGGGCCGTGGAAGCACAACAGACTATGGAGGGTAGTGGAAAGGGGGGCAGGGGCAACAAACCAACAATACAGGACTTGCAAGAGAGGCTGTTGGAGGGAAGATCTATTACGGGTCAAGGAAGCTAGGGGCGGTCCCCAGAGCCCCGGGTGCCACCACAGAACTGAGCAGGAGAGTGAGTCAGGGACAAAAGGGGCACCTTAATTTGAGCCGGGGTGCCTAGGAACGCTTGCTCCAAAAATGAAGAAAACAGACATATGAGACATGGAATTGGAGGCAGAATACAATGGCAGTTTAATGAGAAGATGCAACTTCAAAGAAACCGCAGAATAGAGACATAAAGTACAAAATACAGAATCCAGATAATCATACAGCTGTCATGATATTCTCTGTATCTCAATTAATGTACTGACAGAGAGAGAGAGAAAACACATCTATAAATGCATCATGAGAAACAAGTTACACCAAGGAAAATGTTACCTAGGAACACTCACGTTTACTCTTAGAGCAAGCATTCCTGCAATTACAATACAGAATCTTTTAAATGCAAAAGTAAAGAGAACAATGGTTAAACATAACATGACATTTCATATAGGTAAAATAGAATAAGATACTTCAAGCAAAGCAGAGCAAGACATTTTAAGCAGAGGAAGACAAGAGCTCCCAGCTCTTGGGGAAAACCTGCACAGCCTGTTAACCTACATACAGACGGCGAGGTAGTCCCTCGATATCTGTGGGTGCTCCCTTTTTATATCATTTTGTGGGCTCCTTTGCACGCTACATCTACCTACGTATGCTACCCAAAAGCTTCGTCTGCAGATTTTACCAGACATTTCGTCATTTACCCACTTAATGCTGACAATGGACTGGGTGAAAAGGTCAGTCTCTCAGGCCAATCGCTTATCGTAAGTTCCATAGAGCAAGCAGAAAATAATGGGTATTGTACGGGAATTCAATATATTCATGTATAAAATCTTCTCAGTTCTCCTAACTTGACGCTCTGCGGTTGCCACTTCCTTAAAAGCGGGAAACCTGCCCAGGAAGCAAGTACCAGTCCAGGATGCAGCCTACTGTATATCGACAGCTTCAGGGGGATGTTGAACTTTGATACCGAGCACGGAGCACTCGGGTAGGGTGGGGGCTACTAGTTTGGAGCAGAAGGCCTCGCAGACCTGCCTTCAGACTGCTATACACTAAAATTGCAGAGCTATGGTCAATTTAACAAAGAGGCCTACATATTGAACAAAAGGGCCTACACAGGGGTTTTATGCTGGCTGAGTGGTAAGGATGTCTCAGGATAAATATATAGCAACACAGGACCCGCTGGTCAATTTAATACGGCCTACAAATGCGGCTGGCAGGGCAAGGACAAGGGTCTCATACTTCAGGTGTGGACAGAACGGGCCAGGGGCCCCCTGTGATACAAAATCTACCCTCCTTCAAGGCTGTGGCAATGTAATAGACCATTGTGGGCAGAAGGAAGAGGCAATGGTAGTACAACCATACATGCCAACAGACCCGATTCAGCCAGGAAACGTCCAATGTTTTTAAGCTCAAATGGGCTTTATTTGACTGTCTCCTGTCTACAATATCCTCTTTTTCAATGTAACTCAAAGGGGAAAATCAATACCCCAGTTTTTTTTCAAAATCTCCCTCTTACCAAGTTCAAAATGTTTGCAAGTATGGTACATTGGATCATGGAAGGAAATGGGATAGGGACATGGACTTGGATAACAGAGGACAGGAGGGACATGGAGAGGTGCACCAAACTGATCCTGCAGGGCAGGCATCAGGGTTTGCAGCAGCACAATACACCACACAGGGCATGCAGGACGGGAGTGCAGCACAACAATCCATAGAAAGCAAGAGGGAGGGGACAGGACCATGCACATGGACAACAGAGAACAGAGGGGCAAGAGGCAATGGTAGCTAGCTGACCATAACGGACAGACAGGAGAGAAAGCTGCAGCATAACGGAACATAAAGGGCAGGAGGGACAGATCAGGAGCATTACAATGGAACAGACAAGCCAGGAGGGAGGGAGTAGGGGTCTGCACATGTAAACAGAGGGCTGGGGGCAAGGGGGAAGGGCAGGAGCAGCAAGATAGCCATGGAGGTCAGGCAGGATGGGCACTAGAAGCAAGACACACCATGAAGAGCAACAGTGAGACTGTGATGGCATTCACACAGACCATGGAGGGAAGGTGGGAGGGGGTCAGGGGCAGCTAACTGACCACACAGGGAAGGTGGGAGGGGCCATGGCAGCACAGAAGACCATGCATGGCAAGTGGGAGGGTTAGTGGCAGCACAATGGCTATGATGGGCAAGAAGGAGGGTGCAGGGGCATGCACAAAGGACGATGGAGGATAGAAGGGAGGGTCAGGACCTGTGCACAGACAAGAAAGTTCAGGGGAAGGGACCTCACAACAGACCACACGGGGCAGGCAGGAGGAGCAGTTGCAGCACAACAGACCAGGGAGGGCAGAAGGGTGTGGCAGTGCAATGGACCATGTAGGACAGGAGGAAGAGGATAGGGGCATGGCATGTGGACAGGCAGGGTGGAGGTGGCAGGGACAGGTTACAGTCATCTGACAATGCTAGGCAGGTGGGAGGGGAGTGGCAGCTCAACAGAACACTCAGAGTAGATAGGAGTGGCAGGTCCATGGAACATGGTGGGCAAAAAGGATGGAGCAGGGGCATGCACAAAGACATCGGAGGGCAGGGGGAAGGAGAATAGGGGCAGCAAGCTAAGCACAGAGTTTAAGCAGGAGGTCAATGATGGGGCATAGAATTGGGCAATGGAGGGCAGGAGGAGTGGACTGGTACATCATACTAAATTGAGGGCAGTGGCAGCACATTAGACCATGCATGGCAGGAGGGAGGAGGCTAGTTCATGGATTCACACAGCAGAGGATAGGGAGGAGGGGGATGGGGCAGCAAGCTAACTGTTCAGAGAAGGCGGGTATTAGGAACTTTATTGGTTTTAAAACATTGTGAACTACTTAAAATATGAACAAGTATGCAGCATAATCTCACTTTTATTCAGGAAGAAGAGGACGTTTGTGACTGTGACTCTGGGCTCACTTGGCAGAAACACCCCCTGACCCTCCACCCCCTATCGCAAAATGTAATGCCCGTGAAAAGGGTAGGTGAACACAGTGTTATATAGAACATAGTCCTGAGAGCACGATTGAAAATGAAAACTAGATATAGTGTATGGTATAAACTATGCACCAAAAAGTGTGATATAAGATGAACCGGGCGTGAAATATAATATGCAATACATTGTGCGCAATGACAGATTCATTGGAGAGCGCGAGATAGCACAGGCACTAGCGCGTGCTATGCGATATGCGCCTTGGAGTGTAATATGCACAGGGCAGTGTTGTGTAACCTAACTAGTCTCTAAAGTTGTAATATAAAATATGTGCTGGGGAGTGTAACGTTGCATATGCACTGTGACAAAGATATGGATCCCAGATTGTAATATGTATGACATAGCACTGTGCGTTATAACATAGGCATCGAGGAAGGCACGTTAGATGGGGCAATATAACCCGTGCGAAGACAAGTGTGGCATGACATATTCACGGGGTGGTGTTACAGTGCACATGGGCTAGAGAGTGTCATAGCATATGCACTAGCTAGTGGAATACAACACAGAGGTGTGTGGCACTCGGCAGGCAATGGTGGGTGTAACACAGCATTGGGCTCTGTCAGGAGCGCGCTGTGACTCTCAAGTGATGTTCATCCCCTTTCCAGAGAGTAAAATAAAAAGTATTACACATCCGGCAGTGGATGTGTGTTTTATTAACCGTGAGGGGGGTTTCTTACATAGTTTTGGTCGAATTTTTGTCGAATCCTCTTTGAATGGCTTGGTGTGCATGTGTATTAAATGTGCCCGTCAATAGCTACCCATGTTTGTATAAATAAACGACAAGGGTGTCTACCGGCATTAGGCACGGTAGGGCATCAGACATGTCAGAGCTTTACTAGTGGTGTAAATACATTCCACGTGGATTCATTGCATGCATAGTCGCCTTTTAATGAATATCACGCAAATCGTCATGGTGATAGGTACGTAAGGTTTGTCCAGCATGTCCTAGGTGTGTCTATAAATATATATTTTTTAAAAATAATAAAAAACAGTGGCCGGCCCTGGGGATTGGGGTCAAAAAAATATAATTAGGAGACAGGCCCTGGGGGATGGGGTCATCAGGGCCTATAAATTAGAATAAGAAGGGGAACCACACAGCCCCCTTCTTAAAAAATTAAAATAAATAAAAGACTGGCGTTGTGCCGGAGGCCATACCCCCTCCGTGCAGCACTCTGCAAACGCGCCCCCAATAGGCATCTCCAGTATGCGCCAGGGAGCTGCGCTGCAGACAGGTGTTCTGAGGCCAAGCCCCTATTTACACCTCTCTGCAACGCAGATCTGTGGCGCTTACTGGAGGTACCTAGTGGTCTAGTTTGACCCTAGGGACCCTTAGGATTCAAGGGGACTTAATCTCTCAACTTAGAACAGCCACAGGGCGCGTTTACACAGTGGTGAAGGGAGGGGACGGGGCCTGAGGTGACGTGTGCAAACACGCACTATGGCACGTTTTAAATTGGGGATATAATTTCCCTTCAATACTGAGGGCCCCTGGGGGCTAACTAGCCCACCAAGTGCTTCCAGTAAGCGCCACTGAGCTGCATTGCAGAGAGGTGGTCCAGGCCGTGCCACTTTTTACACCTCTCTGCAACGCAGCTCTGTGGCACTTACTGGAGGTACCTAGTGGGCTAGTTGGACCCTAGGGACCCTCAGGATTCAAATGAACTTAATCTCCCAACTAAAATTGGACACAGGGCGTGTTTACACAGTGGTGAAGGGAGGGGACGGGGCCTGAGTTAACATGTACAAAAACGCCCTGTGGCCTGTTTTAAGAGGTAGTTTTAATCCCCATGCCCTATTATATACTAGGGGCTTACAGAGGAGGTCATGCTAATCACAGGGGGACCCCAACGCATAATGTTCCCTAGTGTATGTAGGTGTTTTCACTGTATTCTAAGTGTCTTTTAACATAGTACTGGCTCTAGGACTGGTTAGTCAGACTCAGTTACCACCAGTATCCGTCTGAAAAAGTTGAGGGTACAGGATGATTTTGCAACAAGGCTTCTTTCTGCTCTTCTTTTTGTTCTTTCTGCACGTTATCCTTCTTCCTGCACTTATCTTCGTATTTGAGGACTTCTGTTGCTTCTTTCTGCACTTCTTTTGTTTCTTTCTGTGCATTTTTTCTTCTTTCTTCACATGTCCTATCTCTGTAGGCATAGTTAGAAATTAGCATTTAAAAAACCTTTGAAATTCACAGAAAAAACCATAGGTTTCAGGCACGTTATAGTTAGGAATTAGCATTTAAAAAACCTCAGAAATTCACTGAAAAAACCATAGGTTTCAGGGGTGTTATAGTTAGCTGGACTTTTCACTTGTACAAAACCATTGAAATTCCCCCGTTATAGTTAGTTCAGCTAACTATAACTCGCGCGCCCGCAATGCACTGCTGATGACGTCACATATTACATCACTCATGACATGGTCAGTGACATCACTCATGACATCACTGATGACATCTCAAATGACATCACTGATGACATCACTGATGACATCATCCTTGTGATAGAGTGGCAGACCTCCTCTCACCCTAATATAACCTTTGATACACACATTCAAAAATAGAGACTAAAATTTTCAAAACAATGGACATATCAATACCAGTTACAACAACCTCTTCAGTAATTCTAAGATCCACATACACATCCACTCATTCACCAACAGTCCTATACAGTCACTCATACATGTACTCACTCATCATATGTACTCATACACCTATACATCCTGTTACACAATGCCACTCATCCATAGAGTTACTCACACACATAGTCACTCATGCTAATAAAGAATCAAACATACATTTACTTGCATATACAGTTATACACACACCACCACACTTACTTCTACGGAAACTTACACATACTTAGTCTTTTAAACAATCACTTATAGAAACACATACTTATTCATACAGGAACTCTTTCAATCTCTCACTCTCACATATACTCACATATATACACCAATAGTCACATATACTAGTTTAAAACATATGTAGTTACTCATAAAGACACTATTGAGACAGTCATTCACTCACTAACACACCCATACACACACTCATCCACCCATACAGTCCTGCACACATGCTGTGTTCAACACATACAAACAGTGAGTCACTCATTCATGCACCTATGCACTACGTAATACCCCCCACCGAACCATGCAGACACTCAGACTGATACTCAAAAAACCAACTAATAACCTATATAGACACCCATGTAGCTACTCACCAACCCATGCAGCCACTTATACACAAAGTGAGAGACTGATACAGATATTTACATATTTAAACATTACTCACTAAGCCATGTATTCACTATGATACACTTAATCAGTCAGTTACACAATCCATTTTTCAAAAACAAATCATCCATTTAGACACTTATATACCCATTTATTCTTCCATCGACCTTGAGATATACATATATAAAACATATTTAATTTTCAGAAAAACACACATTCACTGGATGATGTCATCAGTGATGTCATCAGTGATGTCATTTGAGATGTCATCAGTGATGTCATGAGTGATGTCACTGACCATGTCATGAGTGATGTAATATGTGACGTCATCAGCAGTGCATTGCGGGCGCGCGAGTTATAGTTAGCTGAACTAACTATAACGGGGGAATTTCAATGGTTTTGTACAAGTGAAAAGTCCAGCTAACTATAACACCCCTGAAACCTATGGTTTTTTCAGTGAATTTCTGAGGTTTTTTAAATGCTAATTCCTAACTATAACGTGCCTGAAACCTATGGTTTTTTCTGTGATATATATATATATATATAATCTTGATAAAGGCATATCGTGGTGATTCTCCCGCTTCACGGACTTCTTGATTACAAAAAAACGTTTGAGGACACATCAAGTGGTAATAATTCTTTGGGTGTGCCCCAATTCTATGTCGGGACCGGAGGCGAGGATTATGCTTTACTTTCTCCACTTTATTAACAAGCAGCCATTTTAAAGAAACTGGTAAAACTAACATTCCCATAAACCATAGGGAATGGAATAGAGTTTGAACAGTAGATTATGCAGTCCTTGTACAGAGTGTCCGTGGGAATCCACCAATCACAGGGCTTCCAACACCTCATAGTCCTCTGTCACCCTCTACTCCCTCTTTCTTCGCTGCTTGCAGCCAGATAAGTGCCTTCTTTTCTCTCTGAGAATGTTTGGTTAGAACTGCCTTTTATTATGTTGTTGACTTATTAGCTCATGCATTCAGCTTGATGGTATTAACCTTCGGTGTTATTATGTTGATTCTATTGCCTTCAGTGTCGTTTTTCTTGGTTTCCTCAGTGACAGATATTCGCAGGCACTCGCTAGCGGTTCTATTCATTTTACTGCTGCGAGTGCCTCTGAAGGTTTATTTTGCTGTGTGCTCTGTTTTCCTGACAGGTTTTTGCTGACAAACACGCCCGCTACTCGGGCCGGTTTGTTTATGGCCGTGGGAGTGTCATCTCCTTAACGGCCGCTGTTGGTGCAGGCTCACGGTCCGCTCCTCCGCCCGCTAGGGGGGAGTTTGTGTGCCCTCTTCCGCGGCTCGCACTCTATCGGCATTCCGTGCATTTCACAGCCGTTGAGCAGCGCCGCGGTGGAGCCTTGATCTCCCTCACGCCACCTGGGTCTGTACTCTCCCGTTAGGCGGCATATTGTCTCTGTGCACGCCCCTTTGTTTTACGCCCGTGTTTGGGTCTGTAGACTGCCATTAGGCAGTGGATTTTGTGGCAAGGGGTCAGTATTAGGCTGTTTTTTTGTACGCTCCTGGGGAGTCTGTCAAGTGCGAATTTTGGAAATTCCTAGGGCCCGTTTCTGGTTGGCAGATTGCCCATTAATATTGATTCTTGCACCTGGGCTGTTGGGTCCTTGGCAGTAGCCCCTTTTTCAATGCAGGCTCTGCTTGCCCAAAGTGTAGGCTGACACACAGCCCCCCATATCTGACCTACAGGTCTAACTTACCCACTTACATTTGAAGGTTGTTTTTTCTGCCTGGGGTCATGGATGCCTATTGGGAGACTTACCAGGATGACCAGTGGGAGAAGGAGCCCCTCAACGCCCTGCCTTGGGATGATTTTGTTTTATGACGCAGTGGACAATTCCATTCACACTGCGGTTGCGGAAGCTATGGCGCCGTTAGAGGATCGCCTGACCCGTAAAATTGATAAGGCCTCTGCGCTTTTAGCCAAAGCTGTGCAATTTGCGCCAAACCCTACACCAGGTAATGCGGTGTCTGTCAGCCCCACCTTCTAAACGACCTCGAGACTCTGGCATCGACGCTGATGCATTAAGTCGCCTTAAGCAAGCATTCTTGGTTAGCTCGCAGGCACTGTTCCAGCAGCACCTGTTGGACCCTCACCTCCTGTCCAGGGGGCAGGACGATCAGGGCGACGCGGATGATCAGAGCGACGCAGATGATGATGCTGGTCCCTCTCGCCCCTGGCTCCCTACTCGCCCATCCCCGGACTCTGGTGACCCGGACCTATGTGCTGATATGTTGAACCCTGATGACATCCTCCACCCTCAGTTTTCGGACTGGGCCCCTTGGGTCAAGGTAGCCCAATATGTGGCCAGTCGTATTTGGCGACCATTGGAACCTGGAGGGGAAGGTGGCAGCCACCCCGGATATAGATGCCCGCATGGCCACCTTCCTACAGAAATTTGTGAAGGACCCCAAAAATGGCATAGACCTGTCTTGGCGGGCTTGCCAAGACAAGCTGTTGGATGCTTTGGGCCCTGCCACCAAAATATTGGACATGGCCGAAGAGGCTAAAGCCTCAGGTTCCCTTATTTCCCCTGAACACCTCTCCTCTTGGGCGCAGAGGGTGGTGGTTTTCCTCGGGAACGCCAACTGCGCCCTGTCTACGGAGCGGTGGAGGTCTCTTCTCATTAAGATAGACCCCCAACGTTGGGAACCTCGCCAATTCGGAAGCAGGCCCGGTCGCCCAGGGAGGCTTGTTTGGGAAACCGTTCATCAAAGAACTGGGGCAGTTTGTTAACACTTTTACATCGTTAGACAAAGCCCAGTCTTCGATCCGGAGAGTGTTTCACCCTCGGGTTTTCCGCGGGGCCGGACGAGGTAGGGGCAGCTCGTCCGGCCGCCCTTATAACAGGGGATAAGGCTCCAACCAAGGACGTTACCAAGACCAGGTGAGATTTGGGAACTTCTACCCAACAAGAGGTCGGCACGGCAAAGGTCGAGGCGGCAGAGGCGGTGGTGCCTCCAACTCTTCTGGTGAGTGTTCGCCTTTCTTCCCGTCTAAGTGTGGGGGGCCGTCTGGCGCGTTTTTTCCGGGCTTGGATTTCCATCACGGGGGATGCCTGGGTGTTGCAGACTACAAGGGTTCCACATCGAATTCCAGGGGGATCCGGTGCAGCCGGTCCGCCCAAGACTGCTCTGTTTTTCGTCGGCAGACGCCGCATTGGTCGACTTAGAGGTCGGCTCCCTCTTGGAGAAATGGGCGATCACGGAAACTTCTCCTCATCCCAGAGGGTTTGTCAGCAACATCTTCCTGGTGGATAAACCAGATGGGGGCCAAGGGCCCTTAATCAACCTTTGGGAGTTCAACGAGTGGCTTGTATATCGCCACTTCAAGATGGAAGGGATCCATCTTCTCCGCGATATTCTACGCCCCAACAACTGGATGGCGCGCCTCAACCTCAAGGACGCCTACTTGGCAATTCCTATTTTTCCGCCTCACAGGCGTTTCCTCCAGTTTTTTGGGAAGGACAAGACCTTCGAGTTAAACACTCTCCCGTTTAGCCTGTCGTCAGCCCCTTGGTACTTCACCAAGATCCTTCGGCTGGTCATGGAACTCCTTCGGGCGTCGGGAGTTCGCCTCATCGTCTACCTCGACAATATTCTCCTAATGGCGAAGTGCCTCAGGACGTTGGCGGCTGAGCTCCAATCGGCGATGAACCTCCTGCAGGGGTTGGGCTTCGTGATCAACAAATCCAAGTCCACCTTGGTGCTTGCTCAGAAGGTCATCTTTTTGGGTTTCCTAATCGACTCGGTAGCATCCTCCCTCAGCCTTCCCTCTCACAAGTTGACAAATTCGTCACGAGATTCGGAGGACTCTGACCCAGTCGCAAACCTCCCTCAGGCAACTGGCTCGCATTGTCGGCCTGCTCTCAGCATCCATCCAGGCTATCTTCCCGGGCCCCTTGCATTACCGGGCCCTCCAGCGCCTCAAGGCAATGCATCTTCGCCGTGGCCTTTCTTATTTGCAAAAGGTTCCGCGGTCTGAGGATGCCAGGGAAGAGCTTCAATGGTGGCTTGCCAACATGGAAGCCTGGAACGGGAGACCGATCTTTGGATCCACGCCAGATATCGTTATCGAATCCGATGCCAGCAGGTCCGGCTGGGGCGCGAGGTGTGGACAATTCACCATGGGCGGTGTGTGTGGTCTCCTCGAGAACAACAATATCACATCAACTGTCTGGAGCTTTTAGCAGGCTCTTTCGAAATCCAGTGCTGCACCAGGGACTCAATACGGTCATGTGTCCTCCTCAAAATGGACAACGTTTCGGCAGTCCACTACATAAACCATCTTGGCGGCACGAGATCGAAGGCCCTCTCGGACCTAGCAGCACACCTTTTGGCAATACTGCCTGGATTGTCAGGTCTCTCTCACGGCGGAGTATCTTTCTGGACGGAACAATCAGGTGGCAGACTTTCACTCTCGTCATCTTCACCATGCAAGTCTTTGAAAACTCCACCCAGGGGTGTTCTCGGATCTCCAGCACGTCTGGGGGCCCCTTCTCAGTGGATCTGTTAGCCTCCCGCCTGGATCACCAGCTTCCTCGCTTCTTCAGCTGGAGACCAGATCCCTTGACGGAGAGGACAGATGCGTTGCTGCAGGATTGGCGGAACGAAGCAGGCTACGCCTTTCCCCACCTCGCCATGATAACGAGAGTCTCCGCCCAGGTTTGCTGACAAGGGGCGACCTTGGTGCTGGTCACCCCAATATGGAGGTTGCAAGTGTGGTTTCCAGTTCGGCTGGAACTTTCTTGGGATTCTCCAATCCCACTCCCCTGCTTTCCAGACCTCCTGCTCAATCCGGACAAGGATCCTCACCTGCTCATTCTGCAGGGCTCTCTGGCCCTGATGGCATGGAGGTTTATCAGGGATGTTGGAAGGTCCCAGGTCTTTCGGGAGCAGCTGAGAAGTTCATGGCAGCAGATGTGACTGCCGTTTTAAATATTTTGGCTGGCCTGGCGGAGGAAGGTTTGGTTTATCGCTCGATCAATACCTTACGTTCTGCGATCTCGGCAGGGCATGTCATGGTGGACGGCTCCCCAGTGGGGGAGCAACCCCTGGTGTGTAGGTTATTGCGAGGCATTCGCCTGTCCTTACCATCGGAGCCGAGGTACTCTGTCATTTGGGATGTAAATCAAGTCTTGAACTTGTTCCTGTCCTGGCAGCCGAATAGATTCCTTTCCCGCAAGGAGCTTTCGTCGAAGTTAGCCATGCTCCTCTGCCTAGTCTCCTGCAGGCGAGTGTCTGACGTCCGGGCGCTTGATGTGTCTGGGAGAATACTTTCCCCTTTGGGGGTCACGTTCACAATCCATCTACAGACTAAAACAGGCACAAAAACTATTTCCTACCCTGTCTTCCCGGATTCTCCTAAGCTCTGCGTGGTATCTTACCTTAAGGCATATGAGGAGATGTCGGAAGAATTCCGCCCTCCGGGTGAGCAGCAGCTGCTTATCGCCCTTAAGAAGCCTCACAAGGCTGTTTCCTCTCCAACAATAGACCGCTGGGTCTGTTGGGTGAGGCAGGAAGCGGGCATTGACCTTCGGGTTTTTGGCGCCTATTCGGCAAGGGGGGCAATGGCCTCTAAAGCGTTTACCCTGGGAGCTCGTCTGGAGGACATTCTGAATGCTGCAGATTGGTCTTCATACTCTACCTTCAAGCGGTTTTACTTTAAACCGGTGATTGATATGGCTCACTTGGTGGTGAGTAAGCTTTAAACAAGCATAATCCTCGCCTCCGCTCCTGACATAAAAAGAAACTTTTCCTTTGCAATCGTGACGGAAAGTTTCAATTCTATTAAGGACTCGGAGGTGAGGATTATTCCGCCCAGGGTACACCTACGTGTAACTGCCCACCCTCGTATCAGGGTAAGTAAAGTGTATTATGCTTGGTTTTATTCCAGTTACAGTTGTGTTGGATTTTGCCTTTGACTTTCCCCCTACAGGGCTAAACCTTAGCCACAGCGGTTGCCTTATTATTGTTGTTGTTACTTCCCGCAGGGGACTCCGTCAAGCAGGATTCCTGAGGTGTTCAGGCTGGCTATTCAAGAGCATCGAAAGAGGGGGGAGTAGAGGCTGACAGAGGACTATAAGGTGTTGGAAGCCCTGTGATTGGTGGATTCCCACAGACACTCTGTACAAGGACTGCATACTCTACTGTTCAAACTCTATTCCATTCCCTATGGTTTATGGGAATGTTAGTTTTACCAGTTTCTTCAAAATGGCTGCTTGTTAATTAAGTGGAGAAAGTAAAGCATAATCCTCTCCTCCGAGTCCTTAATAGAATTGACACTTTCCGTTACGATACCTAGGAAATTTTTCATTCACCACACAAGTCTTGTTTGATATACAAATCACAAATTAGGCTCTTCTGTTTTATTTGATGCCTAGCTAGAATATTTATTAGCATGCATTTCTTTCATAATGTACTGTTACGGAAGTACAGAAATTAAACTCCTGGCATCCTTCTTAACTTTTTTGCTTTTGATTTGATAACATGTTACTGCATATGGTAGGTAATATAATTCATTATTACTCATGAAGGTTAACAACAATATTGTTTTATTTTTTTTAAATCTAAAAAAAAAAATTATTTCTTCAACTGGTTGACATTGTTCAATGTGTCTAGAGACACCGATTTATAGGAGTATGAAAGCAGAAGCGTGAGGTAATGTAGGTTTTCCTGGCTATTGTGAATAAGTTCTGTATGTATTCTATTAATGGCTAAGTAGGTGTTACTATTTCTTTCATAAACTGATAATTCAGCGTGACATCTTGGGCATACAGGTGATCTGGTTAGATATGTGAGACAATCTAGCCAGTGCGATATACACTCAGCGCAGAAATTTGTAGTGTATCAGCTTGTGTTGATGGTTACATAATACTAAGCGCATCTGTATACAACAAGCTTGCCACGTTTGGTTGGTTAACGGATGTCCCAGATCCATCTCCCATGCTGTTCTAAGTTTAGTATCATGAATAGGTAATAGGCCTAGGCTTGTGTGATAAATACTTGAGATTAGTCTGCCTCCTTCCGACGGCTACATCTGCCTGTGGATTCCTCACCTTTTGAATATCCCCTGCGCCAGCATTCCGTGGAAACTTTTTTCCCTAGCTCTCCACGCCGACTAGGTCGTCACAATGCCACGGCTCTGCTCGCACATCCGCATGACGTCACCGGAGCCATAAGAAGGCCTCCTCGGCGTGATGATGTCTGCTCCCTTTTTTCCACGCCGTCAACGCACAACTGTTTTCTGGGATTCTCCATACTGTATTCGTGTTACTTTGTAATTTCTCCAAGCTTAACTGTAGCTGTACGATGACGACTTCAAGAAAGTCGGGATTCAAGCCCTGTAGAGAGTGTGGGGGTCACATGTCCATCACTGACCCCTATGAGGACTTTTTGTGGTGTTTGTCATCAGACTATGACGTGGAGGGCTGTTCATGCTGTCGCAAAACGAACACGAAGGCCTTGAAAGAGCGTGAGTCCAAGCTCTTCATGGCAAGAGCAAGGAAGGAGAAGAGGGGTTGGAAAAGGTCCAAATCGAAGTCTTCGACCTTGCATGCTTCGAAGTCGAGGAAGCATAAAAAGAAGAGGAGGCATGGCTCTCTGCGTCGTTCATCGAAGGGAAAGGCTTCGAGGTCACCTTCTCCGTCACCTCGACATCGACAAAAAGACTTTGTGTCTCCATCGCCTTCGCCGTCTCCTCGGTCGACTACGGATCATTCTCCTTCACCTAAAGGTACCCCGGTGCGGTTGCCGACATCAAGGGGCTCTCCGGCTTCGTAGGGCTTACCTGCTCAGGACGAACTTTCTCCTGTGCATGAGACAGTGCCTGTGGCTCCGGCTGTTCCGGCGCCGGATGTACCTTGCGTGGATCCTGACTCTGGTCCGTTTCCTCCATTTCTTGGACTGGGGTCAGATCCCTTGCATTTTTTTAATGCTATGTATGGTGTGTTTGCCAAGGCGGCCTTCCCCTCCAGAGCACCTTCGGGTCCCGTGGGTCCGCTTGCCTTCAATTTGGGTGTGCCTCAACAATATGCCCAGACACCCTTCATGCCTTTAATGCCAACGGCGCCGTCTTTGCAGTTTCCGGCACCGAGGTTTTCGACGCCGTCCCCGGTGCTATCTGGTGGCCCTTCCTCTCGACTTCGTACAGTGCCTATCTGGACGACTGGCTGCTCAAAGCGTAGTCGCCGGAGATGGTGCTTCATCATCTGCGAGTAACATCTCAACTGTTGTTCAACTTGAGTTTTTCAATAAATGTGCCCAAATCTCACCTGGTGCCCTCTCAGCGCAACCTGTTCATAGGGGCGGTACTGGATACTACTGTGTGTCGAGGATTTCCACCTCCACAAAGCATTTCGACATCCAGGAAATGATCCCTTTGTTTCACAATGGAGCGGTTGTTCCAGTCTTAAAGGTCCTTCGCCTGCTTGGTCTGTTCGCCTCCTGCATTCTGTTTTGGACCCTCCATCGACGCCAGCTCTGGAGCTATCGGCGCCGCCGATGCCGCAACCAAAGTTGCGTTCAAGAATAGAGGCACAGATACTGTTGGAGGAAGAACAGCTTCGAAGGGAGGAGGTTGAAGAAGGTGAAATCGAGGAGTCTGTTGACGATTTTGAGGGTCTTCAAGAGGCTAGTGGCCTGGAGACCTCCTCGGAGTTGGAGCTTTCTTCCTCAAGAGCCTCACCATCTCAAGAGGTGGCTCCCTATCATACAGTCATTAGAAAGGCTGCGGAGCTTTTGGACTTGCAATTGCCTACAGCAGAGAACACACCAAATTTACTCAGAGGTTTTACATTCTCCATCTTCTATAGTTGAGCCGCTGTTGCCGTTTAATGAGACTTTAACTGAGCCTATCCTTGAAGTGTGGTGTAAAACTCTATCTGCTCCAGGAGATCCTGCCTTCCTTTCATCTCATCCGTCCCCTGAAAGTTTAGTGGTACAGGTGTACTGTTCTAAAGAGTCTACAGGCGCATGTTCTCAAGCGCCTGCCTACAGGGAGTCTTTTCTTCTTCTGGCATGGTGTTAAAGTCATCCAGTGCTACCTCTTTACTGGGCTGATATATACACGCCCTGATGGATTCTGCTAAACAATTAGCACCCAAGCTGCCTGACTAAGATCTTGGTAATTTTATGGAGTTTCTGACGGATGCACAGGCTGCAGCTCGTCAGGTTCTACAGTCTGGGCTTGACACAGCTGATTCGGTGGCCATGGTTATGAGCTCCTACATCGTTACCAGGAGACAGGCTTGGCTCTGATCCTCTGGGATTTCTCCAGATGTGCCGGCTACCCTCCTTGACCTTCCGTTTGATGGATCAAACTGTTCGGAAAGAGGGCTGATGCTTTGCTTCAGAGATTCAAGGACAGCAAGGCCACGGCAAAGTCCTTAGGTTTGCAAACTGTCAAGAGGGTTTGGTTGTAGAAAGTATTGAGGATTTGGAAGGTCTTCCTTTCGTAGTCTGCGACAGCCTCAGCAACAACAACAAAGCCCTCTTTACAAATCTTACACACGGAAAAACAGGGGTCGCCCGGGAGGGTCAACCCGTCGATTCTCCTCCTCCTCCTCTACCTTCCCTACTCACCCTGGTAACGCAGGAAAGTAGCCCTAGATCCCCCATCCTTGAGCATACGGGTCCTGTGGGGGGTCGGCTGTCCCACTTTCTACCGGATTGGAAATCTGTCCCTTCGGACTTTTGGGTTTTGAATCTTGTAGAGAATAGGTACACCCTTCCCTTTCGGAAATTCCCTCCTCCTTACCCTCCTTGCCAAAGATTCTGTTCGGAAGATCATTTACTTGTTCTTCAGAAGGAGGTCTTTGCCTTGTTGCAAAAAGGTGCGATAGAGGTAGTCCCGGAGCAGGAAAGGGGTCAGGGATGCTACTCCCGGTATTTCCTGATTCCCAAAAAGGATGGCAGGTTACGTCCTATCCTGTACCTCAGGGCCTTGAATTTTTACCTCAAACAGGAGAAATTCAAGATGCTGACTCTTGCTCAGGTTCTTCAGGTGCTGCAGCAAGAGGACTGCATGGTGTCGATCGATTTGCGGATGTGTATTTTCACATTCCTACCCTGAAGTCGCACAGGAAGTATCTCCGTTTTACAGTAGGGTCGCAGCACTACCAGTTTGCGGTCCTCCCATTTGTGAAGACTCGAGGTGCAGTATTAAGACCAAAGGTGATGGCAGTGGTGGCAGCTCATCTCAGGAGGTTGGGGATTCATTCCAGTTTTCCCCTATCTGGACGAATGGCTGCTCAAAGCTGAGTAGCTGGAGATGGTGCTTCATCATCTGCGAGGAACATCTCAGCTGTTGTTCAACTTGGGATTTTCTATAAATGTGCCCAAATCTCAACTGGTGCCCTCTCAGCGCAACCTGTTCATAGGGGCGGTACTGGATACTACTGTGTGTCGAGCTTTCCCACCTGCACAAAGGGTTCTGGACATTCAGGAAATGATACCTTTGTTTCACAATGGAGCGGTTGTTTCATTCTTGATGGTCGTTCGCCTGCTCGGTCTGTTCGCCTCCTGCATGCTGTTGGTCAACCATGCATGCTGGCACATGAGGGCACTCCAGTGGTGCCTCTGCAGGCTGTGGTTTCAACACAACGGGGATCTCAGGGAGACGGTCAGGATTTCCAGGGACACTGCAGCGGACCTGACTTGGTGGAGCGTGGAAGGCAACTTGTCCCAAGGAAAGCCATTTCAGCTTCCTCTACCGGTGGCCACAGTGATCACGGATGCCTCCACTCTAGGGTGGGGTGCTCATCTGGGGGATCTGGAGGTCAAAGGTCTCCAGAGGAAAGGTTGCTTCACATCAACCTTCTGGAATTGCGGGCGATACGTTTGGCACAAAAAGCTTTCCTTCCTTCCCTTCGTGGTCAGTCGGTTCAGGTCCTGACGGACAGCACTACCGAGATGTGGTACATCATCAAACAGGGAGGTGTAGGGTCGTATTGCCTCTGTTGAGAGCCTCTGCGACTTTGGTCCTGGGCTCAGGGCCATCAAATTTGTGCGTTTGCAAATCATCTAGCCGGTGTGCTGAATGTTTGTGCGGACAGTCTGTCAGCATTACTCGACCGATCATGAGTGGCGGCTTCATCCGGAGGTGGTCCATCACATCTTCGAGATGTGGGGGTCTCCTCAGTTGGACCTGTTTGCCACTCACGAGAATGTGCATGGCCCATTGTTCTTCAGTCTCCAGTATCCGATGCGTGGAGCGCTGGGGGACGCGTTTCAATTGGATTGGAGTGTGGAACTCCTTTACGCGTTTCCTCCCATACCCTTGATTCCTCAGGTTCTGAGGAAGATTCGCCAAGACCGGGCCCAAGTTATATTGATTGCTCCAGATTGGCCAAGAAGGGTGTGGTACACTGATCTACTTCACCTCTCATCTCACCCTTCGCTCCGTAACCCTTTCAGGGCAGACCTTCACTCGCAATCGCGGGGGCAGGTTCTACACCCCCACCTCCAGAGCCTGCACCTTCATGCCTGGAGATTGAACGGGCATTTGAGTTCTTTCTCTCTCCCGCCGGATTTGGTGGATGTTATTTTATCGTCCAGGCGACACTCCTCTAAGTCTGTGTCCAGGTGGTCTAGGTTAGTCAAATGGTGTGGAGAGAAGTCCATTGAGCCTTTAAAGGCCCAGCCCACTTGTCAGATATTATTCAGTTGTTGCTGTTCTTGGCCCAGCCGGGTTGTGCTGTGGCCACTGTTAAGGGTTATTTGTCTGTTTTATCAACGTTTTTGTTTGTTTGCTGGATCAGCCGTCTGTTTAAATCTCGCATTCTTTTGGGAATTTATTAAGGGCCTTACCAATAGGTTTCCGCCTACTCCCTTTATTGTGACTCAATGGGATTTAAATCTTGTTTTGACTTTCTTGATGGGTTCCCCGTTTGAACCTTTGCATAGTTGTCCTTTGAGACTCCTGTCTTTGAAAATGGTCTTTCTTGTGCCTATTACCTCAGCCAGGAGGGTAAGTGAACTTCAGGCTCTCAGTTCAAAACCCCTGTTTTTGACCATTCATGCTGAAAGGATGGTCTTCGAGACCAGGGCTGCTTTTCTGCCTAAGGTGGTTACTCCCATCTAGATTGCGTTTCCATAGTCCAGTCTGGTGGTGATGAGTGTGTTGGTGCCTGCCTTCCTTGAGTCCGGAGGGATCCACTTGAAGGTCTTGAGGAGGATGTAGAGGGTGTTGAAGCAGCTGTAGGTGACGGCGTTGACCTGTCGTTCATGGTGAGTGATGAGTAGAGTACAATGCCGAGGTTCTTGGGGTGGTCTGAGGGGATAGGTGGGCTTCCGAGGGCAGTCGGGCACCAGGTGCTGTCCCATGGAGAAGGTGTGGTACCGAGGACGAGAACTTCTGTCTTCTTGTCGTTGAGCTTCAGGCAGTAGTTGGTCATTCAGACTGCAACATCTTGCATTCCTTTCTGGAAGTTTAGTTTGGCAGTGGTGGGGTCTTTGGTGAGGGAGAGGATGAGTTGGGTGTCGTCGGCGTAGGATACGATGTTGAGGCCGTGTTGTCGGACAATGGCTGCGAGGGGGGCCATGTAGTTGTTGAAGAGGGTGGGGCTCAGTGATGAACCCTGTGGGACTCCGCAGGTGATTTTTGTGGGGTCGGAGAGGAAGGGTGGGAGTCTTTGGCTTCTTCTGGTGAGGAATGATCGGTTCCAGTCCAGGGATGTTCCTTGTATGCCTGTGTCTTGTGGTCTGGCGACTAGTGTGCGGTGGAAGACTGTGTCGAAGGCCGCTGATAGGTCGAGTAGGATGAGGGCTGAAGAGTGGCGTTTGTCCAGGAGGGTGCGGATTACATCTGTGGTGGCTAGTAGGGCTGTCTCTGTGCTGTGGTTGCTTCGGAATCCGGATTGGGACAGGTCGAGGACGGCGTTCTCTTCAATGAATTGTCAGTTTCCTGTTGACTGTTTTCTCTGCAACTTTAGCTGCGAAGGGGAGGAGCGAGATGGGCCGATAGTTCTTGAGGTTGGTGGGGTCAGCTGTGGGCTTCTTGAGCAGGGGTCTGACTTCTGCGTGCTTCCAGTCGTCTCGGAAGGTGCCTGTTTTGAAGGTGGTGTTGGTGTGTTGTAATTTGGGTGCGATGGCGGCCGCAGCTCTGGGTATATGTGAGGGGAGCAGGGGTCGGTGGGGGGCCCCCGAGTGGATGCTTTTCATGGTCGAGGCGGTGTCTTTGGCCGTGATCGGTGCCCAGTTGGAGATGGTGGGCTGGCTGGTGTTTCTGGGGGGCGGGGTCTGTCTGTGGTACCTGGTGGATGGTCGATAAAGTTGTTGTAGAGGATTTTGATCTTGAGGTGGAAATAGGTTCCAAGCTTGTCGCAGAGGTCTTGGGATGGAATGATGTCTGTGGCTTCGCTGCGTGGGTTGGTGAATTCTTGAATCACACTGAACAGCTCCTTGGAGTTGGTGAAGTTGGCCAGGATTTTGTTGTGGATGAAGTTCCTCTTGGTGGCTCTGATCTGGTTGTGGTAGTCCATCATGGCGTCCTTGTAGGTGGTGTGGTTTTCGGTTGTCTTGGTGTTTCTCCAGTTCTTCTCCAGGCGTCTGCAGGTGTCTGGCTTCTTGGAGAGCGGTGGTGAACCAGGCGGCTTTCCTGGGGCGTTGTCTGTCGGGGTTGCGTAGCGGGGCAAGCTCGTCTGCGCAGTTGGAGATCCTGGTGTGGAGGTCTCTGGCTGCGTTGTTTGCGTCAGGTGCCCAGGCGTGGTTGTCTCGGTGAGAGTGGAGATAAGTTGCTTGTCGGTAACCTTGCTCCAGTTCCTTCCTGGTGGGCGTGGGCCTGTTTTGGTTGCCTTGTGTTTGTTGATGGTGAAGTGTACGCAGTGGTGGTCTGTCCATGGCAGCTGAATTGTGTGTCTGAATTGTACGCTGTTTCCCGCTGCGAAGATGGGGTCGAGGGTGTGTCCTGCTCTGTGGATCGGTGTGTTGACGAGTTGTTCAAGTCCGATGCTGGCGAGGTTGTCACAAAGGGTCGCTGGGGTTGTCGAGGTGGAAGTTCGGGTCTCTAATGAGTATGTAGTTTGTTGAGGCGATGGCGTGGTGTGCGATGAAGTCGGTGACGGGGGTGGTGAAGGGTGTTCGGGGGCCGGGGGGTCTGTAGACTAGGGTTCCTCGGAGTGTGGCTTTGGGGGTGGTCTGGATCTAGAAGTGCAAGTGTTCGGCGGAAGGGTTCGCTGCAGGGGGTGAGGCGGTGGGTGCTCATGTGGGCGATAGCGAGGCCCCCTCCTGGGTGGTTGGGGCGGTCTTTCCTCTGGATCTTGTATCCGTCTGGGATGGCGGTGCTGATGTCAGGGGCAGAGGATGCGTTGGTCCGGGTCTCTGTGAAGAAGGCAATGGCGAGAGAGTCGAGTAGGTTCCAGATTTGCATGGCGTGTTTGTGTATGGAGCGTACGTTGAGGAGGATGCATTTTAGGGTGTCGCCGGTGCTGGCGTCAGCGGTGTTGGAGGCCAAGGTGGTGGTGAGGGTCTAGCAGAAGTGGAGGCAGGAGAACTGGCCGTGGATCGTTTTTTGCGAGGCCTGTTGGCATTCTCCAAGTCTTCCAAAGTTGAGTACGAGGAGGGTGGTGGTGTCATAGCGATGGGTAATGGGAGGTCCAGGGCGTACCGGCAGCGCAACCGTGCACTGGCCGCCATTAAGTAGGGGAGATGGGAGGGAGGAGAGGCTGGTAGGCGGGAGTGGGGGAATTCCGGGGGGGGCAGGGAGGGGCAGCAGCATCGAAAGGTGAAAGTAACAGACTGGCACGAGAAAATAAAAACAGTGGTGGAATTAGAGCAAGACACAGATGGGCACAATAACAGTGGCACAACAGGGAAAAATTAAGAAGAAAAAAACGGCTGAGAAAGGTTGAAGGGGTTGCAGGCATTCTGGACCCAGTTGGAGCGGGCAGCAGGCGTAGGAGCAGGCAGCAGCCTCTAACCTCCCAAGGAGGAAGTCTGGGTCTGGAGGCAAGAGACAGCACAGCGGAGCTGTAGGGAGAGAGTGGACGTAGACAGAGGATCGGAGGTCCCTGCTTTTATTCTTCACATCTGCAATGAACACGAAAGAGCAAGATACCAGGTATTTAAGCAGTTTGAGAAGAGTGAAGATGTGATCATGTATTATAAGGAATAACATACTCTCTGCTGTACATTTAAATGATATTGCAAGTCACCAATCCATGGCCTTATAAAGGAACACAGCTTTCAACATAATTTGTCTATGTGGGCATGGAACTTCTCTTTGAGTTGCAATGTCCTTCTGATGCACAGCATGGGGTACTTTATCCTATACGTAATACATAGAAGCATGCAATCTCTAAGAGCCAATCTCTGCCTTCTTTTTAAAGTTGACTTATTTGATTTGAATTGATCACATTTTGTAAAGCGTGAGGTATTCCCAAGGGGATCTTGGCGTGGCCTATGTAGTGTCAATGGGTGAGAGCTGCCAATGGAGATTTTACCCTGGAAGAGCAAATAACCAAATTTTTACTGATTTTTCTAAAGGCCAAGAGATTAGGTTGAATCTTCAAATTCCAAGGCATCTGGTTCCAAAGACGGGCAGAGATATAGTAGAAGCTTCTGCCACCCCAATACGCTTTATTGTCAAAATGAACCTACACATTTCTAGCTGAAGCTGATCGAAGAGATCTATTTTGATGTTTTTCAAAACCTGAACTGTTACATTTTGCAGCCTCTGAAGTTTCTTCAAGATACCCTGATGGGCATGAACTTAAAGTTCATTACAATAATTTAACTTGGTTAAGTCAAGGGAGGTAACCACTTTTTCTGCAGATTGACTGGCAGAAAAGGAAGAATCTTCTTCAAAGTTTTCACCAGCAGGAAACATGAGGGCGCAAAATGGTTAGAATGTCCTCTAAAAGAAAGGTTGGAGTCAAAGATGATTCCTAGGTTTCTAGCTTTAGAGACAGCACAGGGAAGGGAACCAAGAGATTGAGGCCACCAAGTATTGTTCCAAAAAGATGTGTCACACCCAAAGAGGAGGACCTCTATCTTTAAGAACTTTAGCTTCAAGCCATATGAACTCATCCGGTCAACTTATAGCATCTCAAAGTCACCTGTAATTAAGAAATGGCGTATCTTCTCAACATATTTATTACAGTTGGGTTGTGACATCATATTGACTTTTAACAGAGCAATCCACCAAGGTGAAAAACAACCACAGAGCAGGATTACAGCTGCAGTTTAAACATTACAATGAAAACTGGATTTTTATGCTTTTGATCGATTTTTCTAAAACGAACCATGATAAACAAAACCGATATTCCCACCAACTTGTTTATTTTTGCACACTGAGGGCCATTACAGGACAAATGGAGTATCTATGCATTTTTGTACACATTGTGAACTGATTCTAATATTGTTTTGCAGCAAATTCCCACCTACATTTAGATATACTTAATTTTGCACTATATTCCTATGTTATTCTTCATGAATGCAACCATACTATCTCTTTCATATGAAGGAACAATACAGTAAGGGTATAAGTGGTTTACAGGAGGAGCGATGGCGTAAGCATGTATTAAAAGGAATAAAATAACCTCTGTTCTTTTTAAGCATCTTACAAATCACCTTGGAGTTCTTTAAACTTATAAAGGAATTCACCCTTTTCGCTTCGTTCCTCTATAGGGATATGGAACATTTCAGTGACTTTTAATAACCCTATAATGTATACAGGGTGTCCCTTTTCCCATATAGTTATGCTGTCCTGCTGAAATGAAGCAAATGCTGAGCCTTCAAGTGCCAGGTTTAACATTGTTGGACTTGGCCCTCTTTGCAGGTCACCTCTAAACTTTTTATCTTCACCCCTCCTGATTTATGAATTTGTTTTTATTGGGATTCTGTGCACTTTACCACTGCTAACAAGCACTAGGGTGTTTGTGCTTGCTTCCTAAAACATGGTAAAATAGGCCTACACGTGATTGGCAATTTTAATTTACTTAGAAGTCCCAAGTATATGATACCTAATGTACTCGGGCCCTGTAAATAAAATGTTACTTAAGTTCCCGCAGCACTCATTGTACCACCCACTGACCTAGCACTTTACAACATGTCTCAGGCCTGCCACTACAGCCTATGTGTAGTTTTAAAGTGCCAATGTGACCTTGCAAATTAAACATTTTGGCCTAAACCTCTTTATAATACATATATGTCAACCCTATGGCTGGCCCTAAACAGCCCATAAGGCAGGATGCATTGTAGTTAAAAAGTAGTACATGTGTTTTTACATTTTATATGTCCTGTTAGTGAAAAACTCTTAAATTCTTGTTTCACTACTGTAAGGACTACCTCTCCAACAGGATATCTTGGATTACCTTATTACATCTAATAAGTTTTAACTTTTTGATTTGAAGCATGTACAAATGTCTTGTCAGGACTCAAATTGTAATTTAAAATCCTCTTTAATGGTAAAGTCTGATTTTTAGATTACAATTTGGAAATGTCACTTTTAGAATACTGGCAATTTCCTGCCTCAGACTTTCTGAGACCTTCTAGGAGGATGGAGCTGTTCCCTGCACCACTTACATTTCAAAGAACTTCCTCCAGCATACTCATGAAGGAACTTGACATCAGACTTGTTTCCCCCTAGACCTCTTAAAGCCTGGGCAAGGGATGAAAGGGAAGGAAATTTCCAGAACCAGATTTGGGGTTAGACTAGATCAGGGGTCTCTAACCATTTCTGTAGTGAGAGCTACTTCTGATTAGTTAAAATCATCTTGAGCTACTTAAGGCTAAGGAACTTGGGCATTGCTACCAGGCACCCCCACACCCAGCTTAATTGGCTTTATGCCTAATGTCCATAGAGCCAGATGCTATGGTTTGAACAAAATACTTTGACTAGGGGCACTGTGACATGGCTCCCATGTGTGTCAGTCTTTGGGGAAGTATGAACATGTGTGCATAATGGGATATATGTGTATGTGTGACTGAGAGACTATGTTGTATGTCCTGTGCCACAAGTACATACATTTCGCCATATGTGGCACCATGCAATTTGTAATACAAATGGGAGAAATTTCAAGTGCAGAAAATGTTTCTGCAAAAATGTTCAGAGTATGGAACATTTTTCTGTCCTTTAATTTCTCCAACTTAAAATAATGGCTGTATGTGTAACTTATAATTATGGCGCTGTATCAAGAAAATTAAGCTGAATCGTTAACTTTGTTAATGTAGATTCCATAAAACTCGTCATTTGAATGCTCTCCCATTTCCAAGTGTCACGTTTACAAACATCATGTATCTTGCTCCCAGTGACCTGTAGACATGATGTTTAACTGCTTCCATGCTCATGACGAGCCCAGCACGTCATGAGGCACAGTGGAGCTGTGCTCATGGTGAGCTGGGCTCGTCATAACGGTGGCGGCACTCCCATGCGCAATTGATTCCCCACCTGCGAGGGAGAATCAATCAGTGAGCCCAGCTCGTCATGAGCACAGCTCCACTGTGCCTCATATGATGAGCTGGGCTCGTCACGAGCTCAGCGCCGCCGCTCCCCACCCCCCTGCGCCGCGGGGGAATTACCCCCGCAGCGAAGGGATTAAATAGGAGGAATTTTAAGTGAATACACACGATTCATAAGACTTGAAGTGGTATTTTGCTTAATTGAAGGTGAGAAAGACATTAATACGTGGGGCCTAATTACGAGTTTGGCGGTTCCTGTTTTACAACTACGGTGGTGGGACCACCATAGTACCGCCGCATTCTTCGGCGATCCCTGATTCCCGCAGCTGTGTGAGGCTGCAATATGTTGGCCCTGTGGCTGTAGCACTATCAAGCATATTAAGAGTTTCCTCACAGCGACCTTTTTCATGGCAATGAGCTCTCCATGATAAGGATGGTTGTGAGGAAACCAGGGGGGCCCTACAGGGCTCTGTTGCCTTTGTGTACGGGGGTGCATGCAGGGAGGGGCACATGGTGTGCCCCCTTATATTTTCCCCTTTCTGTTCCTGCACGGACCGCATTGCACAATATTGAGCATTTCTGTCTGTGCCGGAACTGGCTGCGGCGCTCCCATGAGCCTTAGAAACCCACCGCCGTGGGACCGCCACTGCTGGACTGCTTGCCAGGATTACAACCCGTCATCAGACGTGACGACTGACCACGCGTAGCGGCCTGCTGCAAGACCGCCAAACTTGAATCTGGCCCTTAATGTTTGATATAAAATGTTTTCTTCACCTTAAATTTCTCCCAAAAGAAGACATATAAATGAGGCATAGCGTCTACTACCCACTGGGAGCAAAAGACCTTCTGCTTGTAAATGTGACACTTTGAAATGGGTGAAAATTAAAATGAAGAGTTAATTATTAAGGTTGCTTTTCAATTTCTCCCATTTAAAATCATTCAGAAACATGATTTTGTTCTCACGCTCCTATATTGAATCGACAAGGACTTTTAACTACTTCAGTGCTTCCGTTCTTCTGACTGAGCACTTTCCATTGTCAGGCACTGCTTTCTACAGCCTGATGATAATGTAAAATAAACACAGCCTTCTCTTAATGTCAAAAGAAATATTTGACCCTTTGCTTATTTAAAAATGAAATGAAGGTTGCAAGTTATGTTGAAGGTATCTGGGAGCTTCTGGTAGCTCACGATTGACTGGTTGGAGATAACTGGACTAGACGTTTCCCCCACTTCAGGTATATATATATTGGACCTCCTGAGCCTCTCCTCGGTATACCTCTGGACATTACAGAAGGACTGCCTTGGTCCCCAGAGGACTACTCTGCTCCTTGATGCACAGAAGACTACCCATCTGCCTGAGGCTTGCATTGTTCTTCAGAGGACTACCCTACTGCTTGAGGCATACCCTGCTGTCTGAGAAGGAAGCCTGAACCTGCTCCCCTCATCCCAGACTAATCTGAGTGATTCCAAGGTCCATTTGGCTGACCTGTTCTGAGCCTTAGGGACACAACAAGCTCCAGCGGCCTCCCTACAACTGCCAAGCTGACATGGCTGCAACTGGCCTTACCTGGGCCTGCAACGAGACCTGTCTGATCCATGCTGGCCTCTGCTGGCATGAGTTCCTTATCCCCAAGAGGTGCCTCCCCACGCCCTGACCTTTTCTCTGGCTTCAGTTGAACTTCTGTGAAATCCTTTCGTTTTGAACTCTGTGCACCGGACTTGAAGAAGTTAACTTTTTTCAGCTGGACTAACCTGGTCCCTGTATCCGGCCTGCACTTAATTGTAGCTGACTTTGTCCCAGTCTAACGCAACCAGATGTACGCAGTTAGTGCTTTCTGCTCCTTGGCGCTATTTTTACCTGATCATTTAAAATTTCATATCGCCTGTTCTCCTGATTGGATTTGTGTTTTGGTCTCATTTCATGTATTAAAATCTGCTCTATCTTTCTAGGGTGGTGTGGGATAGCTCTTGTGTTGTGTTTTGTTTTATTACTGTTTGTTTGTGTGGCATAAATAATTAACACAGTTCCTCTAGGTTAATTCTGACTGCTTTTGTGTTGGGCAACCAGAGCAGGTTAAGCACAGGCTAATTTAGTGACTTTTGTGGTTCAGCCTGACAAAGATTTTGATTGTTAAAGATGTATTAAGTAAGGATTTAACTTGGTTCCTCATTTTGTGCTTTTAGGTGACACATCTACACGGGCGACATCGCAGGAAGAGAACATTCCAACTACAAATCAATTATATCAACTTGATGATTCTGGTTGTGATACATGTAATGAAGAGAGGATGACTCTAGTTGATAACTTGCAGAGTTTTGAAAATTCTTTGTGCACTTTAACAAACGCATCTTTTTTAGATTGTCCTTACAGTTCATTGGACATAAAAGAAAAGAATTGTGTTGGAATGGCGAAAGTATTATCTGCTCACACAAGTTTTTTGCAAGACCTTTTAGGACTCAAAAAGTTGACAGAATCTGGAAACTTCACAACTAATTTCGCAAAGTTTGAAAGCAACAGTTCTATCATATTGGATTCTGTTTCAGGATTACTTGATGGCTTATTGTCTTTATATAAAACTCCAAATGTCCATTTTTCAGCTCTACAGACCGAATCAATTAAAGTTTTAACAAATCTAATTTCTGATGCCAGATGGAGTAACTTTGTTCTTATGAATTGCGCGAATCCATTTCAAGAATTTGCGAAAGAATTAATATCTTACATTTTATGCAATAGCAGTATCAATAGGGTAAGTACCTTTTTGTATTTTCTTGTCATGTTGCTAAAATGTATTTATATTTACCGACTGCGAAGTTTCCAACTCTGTTTCTTGTGACTTCATCAATGTTAGGATGTATTCGCTTTGTTGAAGTAATGTACAGAAGCAGACCGCTATTTCCCAATCTTTGTCATATCAACAGATTCAAATAGTAGTATGGCTCACATATTTGTAAAACTGCGATTACAGTGCCTCCCTGTGAATTTACTCTGCAATCTATAAAGGTTACCATAATCTCTATCCACACCTTCTGAATATATTTAGAAGTCAAAGCTGGCCTATTAGAAACCGGATGTGTCTATTTCCTCTTGAGTGTAAAGTCTGCAGGAGTGTAAGGCAGTGTGCGCCCACCCTCCTCCTATTTGAAAAAGCTCCCTTGAGCAAATGAGCTGACGAGCTCTGGTTGATGCACTTGCGCCCAGTGAGTGGTACTGAAACCTGAGAAGACTTTGGGCAGCATCTCCAGCACCCCCAAAAAAAGTGTTGCTCTCTACTGAAGAAGGACAATTATCCTGAAACACGTGTCTAGAGATACACAGCACTGGCTGCACCAACAAGGGTGAAAAACTAAAGCCTGACACCGAAGAAAGTGTTATCATGCACCTCATTTATTATGATGCATTGGGGTAAACTGAGTGCCGGAGTGTAAGGCAGTGTGCACCCACCCCCCTCATATAATGCATGTATAACTGGACATATAGGTCTATAAATATACATATACCTTACTAAACTTAAAACTACATGTAGCTAGAAAGCACTCTGCCCTAGTATCTCCCTACAGCCTGCCATACAAATGAGTTGTATGTATTTATTCCTGTATACAGAAGTTCTGCGTTGGTAGGTTACTGAAAGCCTACGTACCTCAGACTGTCTGACAGGCTACATGAATAATAATTGTTTCCTCATATGTATAAAACTTGTACAATTTGTAAAACACTGCATTTTTAACTATACCTTCAGACCCTGAAACTCAGTATTATTTTAAACATCATGTCTTACTATCTAAGTACATACAAATCTTCTTTATAACTTACAAACAGCCACCCTAAAGGTTATCTAATAAATAAATGCTAATTTCCACAGATTCATGCATAGTTTTCCTTTCAATTCTGTGATTTGTAGTCTTCTTCTAAGATAGAATAAATAAGACTAAAAGTCCCATAGTTCACAGAAAAACATTCTTTCTGCTCAGCACATCATATATGGCGGTCTAAAACTTGGCAGAGTTTCTGGTACATTCTTAAGTATGAATTTAAAACTTTAGGAGCAATTTTTTTAAATATTAAATAGAGCATGCTGCAAAAAAATGTACAATATGCAGTTCTAGTGCAACACACACACCTAGCCTTAATGTCACACAGTCACATACTCACACACCCAGAAAGAGACTTTCATACCCATTACAATATGTAAAAATACTTTTATCTGTATATCATAGGCAATTTTATCGACCTCATACAAACATCTACCTTTTTAAACACCTTTTTTTTTTTTTTTTTTTTTTTTTAAGTTCAATCAAATTCAAACATTTGAAAATGTATTTTGTTGGTGAAATACTTTTTACCTTTCATTAGTTACAATACTCTCAGAAAATGTGAAAGCTAAGCATAAAAATGGCACACTACTTTCATACAAAGCAACCATTAATTATAACCTTTTAAACTTTGCACTCTCTGATACTGCGGAGGGCAGCAAATAAAAACATGCCTTTCATATTTTAGTTTTGTTACTCCCCTTCTGAATAGCTAGTATGCATTCACCCTTTCATGCACTTTTATAAAGAAGCCCAATATGGAAACGTATTTGTGCATATTTCCTAATTATTTGCGACCAATTCACGAATAATTATAGGAGTCCCAAACCACACTTAGCCAGGCTGTTCTATTACTTTAAAACTTAATTACACTTTATATGAAAGCCCTCAGGAAAGCAACCCCTATTATTCAACAATGAGTTCAAACACCTCTAATTTTACAAAAAAAAGGCAACTCTCTTTAGCACCCTAACCCAAAAACTCCCTTAGCAGAGTCTCCATAGCAACCCAGTAGAAATAGGTCACAGGTTTGCAGCACTTTCTAGATTGGTCATACTAGTAACAAAATTAACTGCAGCAGGAGTGGTTGACTATACACAATTAAAAGCATATACAAGTTTGCATTACATTCTTTTATGTGTACCAAAGCCACTCACAGACTCACTTATCCTTTAGAGACACTACCTAATTTTATCAACTTGCATACTTATACCATCCAATGAAATATGTATGTTTTTAAACCAGTGCCTCACCTCCATTCAAAGTGCCTTACATGTTGAGCACTGTCTTATTCAGCTCCAGCCTTTTTCTGCCTGCTACTGCTGCTACACCTCAAAATTATAATATAGTGTGTGGATTGTGGACTCAGCTATGTGTTTTGGGCTTGAGAGAGGGCTAGAAAGAGCGGCATTGACAGGGACATGGGTTTGCCCAATGTGGACATTACTTGGATTGGCCAGAGGGTTGAGGTGGCATCAATTTCTACCTTTGTTTTAAAGCATTGTGGATTGCCAACCCCCTGACCTCATCATTGTGCACTGTGGTAGCAATGACCTAGGCACGCTGACTGGGGTAGCACTGGAAATCCTAATGAAGAATGCCTTTGTACAATTAATGGCACTTACCCCCACACTTTCTTGGTGTTCTCCAACATATGCCAAAGGCAGAAATGGAAATGTTCTAATCAATTCTATCCATGAATTGACAAAGCCTGCAAATACGTTCCTAAAACTGTTTCTGCGTTTTCAGGAGACCATAACATGGGCTCTATCTACATTAACAACTTGCTTTTTTCATGCATGGAGTCGACAGAAATGATTGAGTTCATTTCACAGATGAAGGAAACAGGGTGTTTCTAAGCAATTTGAAACTCTGCATTCTATCATATGTGTATCTGTCATATAAACAGTGAAGACAAAGGCTCGTCACAGAGCCACCCTAATTACTAAAATGTCGTCCATCTTCCGTAAAAATACCTTTTAAAATATTTTTTTTCAATAATCGTTAAACTCATGAATACACAAAAACAAAAGCAGGCATTTAATAGACTAGCACATTCAAAATTCATAACTATATAAGTGATTTTGTGAATCACACTTGGCATATCAGTTTCTAAATTACTATATAAATGCATGTATGAGTGTTTCAATGTGTCTGTGAGTGGGATTATGAGTGTTTGAGTGGGTCTGTAAGTGGGTGCATGAGTGTCTCAGTGGGGTGAATGAGTGTCTGAGTAGGTCAGTGATGGGTGCATGAATGTCCGAGTGGGTCTGTGAGTGGGTGCGTGAATGCTTGAATGGTCTGTGAGTGGGAGCATTAGTGTCTGAATGGGTCTGGGAGTGGGTGCATGAGGGTCTGAATGGGTAAGTAACTTTGTGTGTGAGTGACTGTGACTGGGTGCATGAGTCTGAGTGGGTCTGCAAGTGGGTGCCATAGTGGGTCTCTGAGTGGGTACATAAGTGTCTGGGTCAGTCTGTCATTGGGTGCATGAATCTCTGAGTAGGTATGTGAGTAAATGCATTTTGTGTTTGACTGGAACAGTGAGTTGGTGCATGAGGGTCTGAATGGGAAAATAACTGGGTACGTGATTGAGTGGGTCTGACAGTGGGTGCATGAGCCGCTGAGTCGGTCTGGGAGTGGATGCATGAGTGTCTAAGATGGTAAGTCTTTGGGTGTTTGAGTAGGTCTGTGAAAGGGTGCGTGAGTGTCTAACTTGATCTGTAAGTGGGTGCATGAGTGTCTGAGTAGGTTTGTGAGTGGGTGCATGAATGTCTGAGTAGGTCTGCAAGTGGGTGCCTGAGTGTTTAGGTGGGTATAGAATGGTTACATGAGTGTCTGAGTGGGTCTGTTAGTGAGTACATGAGTGATTGAGAAAGTCTGTGAGTGGGTACATGAGTGTCCAAGTGGGTCACTGAGTAGGTGCGTGAGTCTGAGTGAATCTTTGAGTGGGTCCATGAGTCTGAGTAAGTGTGAGTGAGGACGTAGGTGTCTGAGTGTGTCTGTGAGTGGGTGTGTGAATACCTTAATGGGACTCTGAGTGGGTGCATCAGTGTCGAAGTAGGTCAGCAAGTGGGTGCCTTAGTGTCTAAATGGGTTTCTGAGTGGGTGCATGAGTGTTTAAGTAGGTCTATAGTGGGTACATGAGTGTCCAAGTGGGTCTCTGGGTGGGTGCATGTGTCTGAGTGGGTCTGTGAGTGGGCCCATGAGTTTCTGAGTAAGTCTGTGAGTGGGTACTTGAGTGTCCAAGTGGGTCTCTGGGTGGGTGCATGAGTCTGAGTGGGTCTGTGAGTGGGCCCATGAGTCTGAGTAAGTCCGTGAGTGGGTATGTGAGTGGGTGTGTGAATATCTGAGTGGGTCTCTGAGCGGTTGCATGAGTGTCTGAATTGGGTCTCTTAGTGAGTGCATGAGTCTGAGTGACAGAGAAATGGCCACATTCTAAAAGTGGCATTCCAAAAATCGCAATGTTAAATCCAACTTTACAATTAACAAAGGTTTATCATTTCCATTGCAAAGATATAAAACATGATGCCGCTATTTCTTTCTGATCACGAATTGCAGCTTAAAAGTGTACTAAGGAATCCCCAATGCTAGCCTATTGGAGTAGTAAGCTCCGCAGTAGTGAAAAACAAATTTGGGTTTTTGTTGCTACGAGGATATGAAAAACTTAAAAGTACAAGTTCATGTCCAGCCTATCTGAAAGAAACCCGTTAGTTATAGATTCCTTACCGTAGAATTACCCCCAGGCGTCAGACTGGATCCGGAAAGTTTTTTCGTCTTCAGTACCTCTGCGTGTCGGAAGGTGGCGTCAGTCGGCTCCGCGTCCGTCTTTTGCATCGTGGTCGCCTGAATGATGTCGCGGTAGCTACTTAGAAGCTGCCCTTGCGTGCTTACGTCCGTTATTTAAAATAAATAAATAAATACATTTCGCGCCAGCCGGCGCAGATCCGGGAAGAGTGGTACCTCGGTCATTTTCTGACTAACTTTTTGCTCGACTTTTGTCGACTTCTTTTTCTAATCTTCGACTTCTAAGGTGCACGAGGGATGCCCGGCTTCAAGCCATGCGGTTCCTGTCATCAGATGATGTTGGTGACGGATCCGCACTGAGTGTGTCTTTTTTGGCTGGAGCGCGACCACGACCCCAAGTCGTGCTCCGACTGCCGTTCGATGGTGCGAAGGCTTTGCGGGAGCTGTCCCGAAAGCTGCTTGAGCACCAGCAGTCTGCTCTACGCCGTTCAAGGTCCCGGCCACGAGGGAGGTTGAGGGACCGGTCGGGGATCCACCATCATTCTGGTTCCAAGTCTTCGCACTTGGGGTCAGGTAAGTCGAAGCATAGGAAGCCTAAGAAGCATCGCCGCTCTTTGACTTCTCGTCGGTCGGTCGACCCGACGAGGGATGCGGGTGGTGCCCTCCCACGGCTCCGTGAGCGGAGCCCGCAGAGTTGACTCCGCGTTTCCCTACCTTTCTGGGACCCAGAGCGACTCCCGCCCAGCTTCGCATTTTCTACATGGCAATGCATGCCATCTTTGGGTGGCCTGAACCCGCCGGCTCGCCTTCTGGCCCCGCAGACTTGGTTGGGGGGGCCTAGGCCTTCTACGCCAGCAGCTCCAGCCCTGGCGTTGCATGGCCCCCTTGTATTCAGGCTTGGATCGGCACCGGTTGACCTCATTATGCCTCCACCGTCACCGCTTCCTCTGGTACCACTACCGCGTTTGACGTCAATCAGACCCCGGCCGGCGTCGACCCCAGCCTCCATCCTGATGTGGAACCGGACCGGCGGCGTCCGATGCCGGATCTGGCGCCAAGAGGTTTTTTTGTTGCCCCTGTTCACTCCTGGGGCCCATATTCAACCAGAATGGCACCCAGATACTGAGGAGGAGGACTTGGAGGGGGTCAGGTGACACTCTAGCTGACCAGGACAGTGAACAGGACTGGAGAGAGGAACTGGGGGATGCAAGTGGCTTGGATACCTTGCCTGACCTTGGCATGTTGTCTCCTCCTACCGTGGCTACGGATGAGGGAGTGTTGTACGCAATGGTGTTGCGTAGGGCAGCTGGGCGCTCAACCTCGAGCTTCCTACTGTGTCTGTCAGGACTAACCTCCTGACAGAGGTGCTTCAACCGGCTGCGAGCTGTTCGGAGCCCATGCTTCTGTTTAATGAGAATCTCACCGACATCCTTTTGGGCACATGGTCCAGGCCAGCACGGGGGGCTCCCGTGGACATGATGAGTGCCCAATGCCACCGCCCGACTCCAGGTGACCCCACTTTCCTTTCCCAACACCCCACCCCGGAGAGCTTGGTGGTCCAAGCCTCCACTTCTGAAATCACCTTCCCTATGTCTCCACCAAGAAGCTGGACCATCTTTGAAAGAACATTTTCTCTTCCCCCAGCTTAGAACTGTGGTACCTAAATACCGCATGTCTCTTGGGCTGTTATTCTCACTCTGTGTGGGACAGTGGCACAAGTGCTGCCTCAGTGTACGGAGGAGGCCCGGGCAGTGCTCTCCCAGGCTGTTGCCGCCCGGAGGGATGCAGCGAAGTTTGCGATATGTTTTGGGCTGGACACCGCCGACTCTCTGGGCAGGACCATTTCAACTTCTGAGGTCGACTGGTTTTTTAGGGGCTGTTCAGAACACCTTGATGGACATGCCCTTTGATGGCCGTCGCCTTTTTGGCGAATAAGCAGACAACGCTCTAGCGCTTTTCAAGGACTCACGGACTACGGCCAAGTCCTTGGACCTCTCCACCTGCCCTGCACAGTCTGCTTTTCACCCCTTTCGTAGCTATGGAAGGGGTGCCCCACAACGTCACGCCCAGGACGTGGGAACAACCGTCGTGGTTCCGGGGGCCAGCGGGCGGGCCAATCCACCACCCCCTCCCCTCTGCAACAGCCTCCAAACCCTCCTAGTCCGACCTTTCAGGCCCATCAAACGCAAGTGGGCTGCAGGATCCGCCATCACCTCCCCCACTGGCGCACCATCACGTCGGACAGGTGGATTTTGCAGATATTCCGAAGGGGCTTCTTCCTCCCTTTCAAGACTACCCCTCCAGCCATGCCACCAAGATACCACCGCATGTCGGAGGATCATCTGGCGCTTCTCTAGCAGGAAGTTACGGCTCTCTTGGCTAAGGGACCCATGGAGCTCGTTCCTGTTCCAGAAGTAGGTTGTGGTTGTTCTTTCTAGTCCCCAAGAAGGACAAGGGCCTGCGTCCTATTTTGGATCTCAGGGACAACAACCGCTTCCTCCGGAAGGAGAAGTTCAAAATGTTGACATTGCTCAGGTCCTGTCTGCCCTTGACCCTGGAGACTGGATGGTAGCATTGGAATTGCAGAACGCATATTTTCACATCCCCGCCCTGCCTGCCCACCGGCGTTACCTGCGGTTCACGGTAGGCCACGAGCATTTCCAGTGTCTCGTGCTACCCTTTGGCCTTACCAGCGCCTTTTGGGTGTTCATGAAAGTGATGGCGGTGGCTACGCAGATCAGGGGTGTCAGTCTTCCCCCTATCTCGACGACTGGCTATTGAAGGCGGGCTTGCAACAGGCAGTCGTCTCCCACCTCCAGACTACGGCTGACCTCCTGCATTCGATGGGGTTCTCCATCAATGTGCCGAAGTCACACCTGATTCCCTCTCAGAAGCTCCTCTTCATCGGACCGGTTCTGGACACGACGCAGTTTTGGGACTATCCTCCCAAACAACGAGTCCGGGACATTCAGGCTATGATTCCCATCTTTCAGCCTCTGTCCCCGACTTTTGGTCAGAATTACCCTGAGGTTGCTGGGCCTCATGGCCTCCTGTATCCTGCTGGTAGATCATGCCAGGTGGCATATGCGGGCTCTGCAGTACGAACTGAAGTTCCTATGGGCGCAGCATCAGGGGAATCTGTCCGATTGCATCCAGATCTCAAAGAGCATTGCACGACAATTGCAGTGGTGACTCAAGAACAAGGAATGGGTCAACGGCAGATCCCTCTCCCTTTCCCAACCAGAGTTCACAGTGGTGACAGATGCGTCACTCCTGGGATGGGGTGGCCACATGGGAGAGGCGGAAATCAGAGGCCTCTGGTCTCCGGCGGAGTCTGGGCTCCACATCAACCTTCTGGAGCTCCGGGCGATTTGTCTTGCACTGAAGGCATTCCTTCCCTCTGTCCGGGGAAGAGTAGTGCAGGTGTACACGGACAACACCACTGCCATGTGGTACTGCAACAAACAGGGAGGGGTGGGGTCTTGGACCCTATGTCAGGAGGCTCTGCGCCTCTGGACATGGCTGGAACATCAGGGCATTTCCCTGGTGGTTCAACACCTGGCAGGTTATCTAAACGCCAACGCAGACTAACTCAGCCGCAGGTCCATGATGGTTCAAGAATAGCGTCTTCAATCCGAGGTGGTGCAAGGTCTCTTTCAACAGTGGGGCGAGCCTTAGTTATATCTATTCGCCACCGAAGGGAACGCGCAATGTCAGCAATTCTGCGCGTTGGAATTTCCAAGGCGGCACTAGCTAGGCAACGCTTTTTTTCACGAGTGGAGTTGCGGTCTTCTATACTTCTTTCCTCCTATACCACTTCTGCCCAGAGTGCTGTTGAAGATCAGGCGCGACCGGGTCCAAGTCCTTTTTGTGGATCCGGATTGGGCACGAAGAGTCTGGTATCCCAAGCTGCTCAACATGGCCATCGATCCTCCGATCAGACTTCCTCTTCAGGAGGATCTTTTGTCGCAGCAACAGGGGACAGTCCTCCACCCGAACCTGTCCAGCCTCCACCTCCTTGCGTGGAGATTGAGTGGCGGCAGTTGACGTCTTTCGACCTGCCTCCTGAAGTCTGTGATGTAATCTTGGCACTAACAAAGAAGGTATGCAGTTCCTAATACACAGGTAGGTTATGTAAATGTAGAGTGAACTCTAGTAAATATTAGAGTGTAAGAGGGGAGAAGAAACTTCTCCTAGTTGGAATAAGACCCTCACACACCCAGCCAGCTAGGTGTCATGCTTCATCATCGGGTCTGCTCCTTATCGGGGCGGCGCTGCAATCCCCGATCGGCACCCAAGTAGGGGCCTTCCTGGCGGAGATCTTTTTTCCAGAAGCCGATTGGTGAAGTGCAAGTGAGGGCCCTAAAATTGGTGTAGGTGATAGTGATGTGTGTGTGAAGAATCTAAAATAGGGGAGGTGGTCCACTCAGAAATATTTTAATGCACGTGGCCCCAACACTAATTAAAAATAATAAGACAAACCAACGCTATAATCAACTATAAGGATGCTGGTTAGTAGCGTCTGTCAGATGGTCAACATGTTTCTTGCCTTGTAGTCAATTTAGACGGCAATTCATCAGGACCAGAATAACTACCTACACTTAAGTGGTGGTGGTCTGCGGTAAAGTATACTATTGACCACCCTTACAGCACCCAAAGAAAGTGTGGTACCTGTAACTCAAAAAACATAACCCATTAGGGTCATGGCATTGGTGTTTAGGATCCAGCTCGTGGAGACACTAAGTTGTAGTGTCGGTTCCAAAAAACGGAGGTGGCGGTAGACCTACCCCACGTCGCCGGTCCGTGATTCATGTAATCTTGGCAGCCAGACATCCCTCCACTAAGATGATATACGCCAGCCGGTGGAACAAGTTTGTGGCATGGTGCACAGGAAAGGCTTTAGATCCCTCCCCCCCCCCCTTTCTGCCCCTTTTATCAGAAGTTCTCTCCTTCGGCTTCCAGATCAGCCTTCCCTTTTCAAGTCCCCAGTTGTAAGTCGCTTCTTGAAAGGCATAACTCATCCCTTTCCTCCTGTGCCATTCGTTATGCCTCAGTGGGACTTGAATCTGGTGTTAACTTATTTGATGTGCGCTCCCTTCGAGCCGCTTCACAACTCTTAAAACTGCATTCCTGGTGGCCATCACATCTGCCAGATGAGTGAGTGAGCTCCAGGCACTTTCATCTAAGCCTCCTTTTCTCTCCGTACATCCGGACAAAGTTGTCCTTAGGACTCTTCCATCCTGCCTTCCCAAGGTTGTCACTGCCTTCCACATCGGGCAGATGATCATTTTGCCCACCTTCTTTCTGCCTCTGCATCCTTCGAAAGAGGAAGAGCGGCTCCACCGTCTGAACCCAAAACGTGCACTTTCTTTCTATCTGGATCACACAAACCAGTTCCGGGTGGATGACAACTCTTTGTTAGGCTACGTGGGTGCCAAGAAAGGTTGCGCTGTACACAAGCGAACCATTTCTCAATGGGTCATTTTGTGTAGAACGGCTTGCTATTCTTTGGCTAAAAGGGAGCCTCCAGTGGGGCTATGTGCCCATTCCACTTGGGGGACGGCAGACACTACTGCCTTGGGTAAAGGAGTTCCTCTGAATGACATTTGTCAGGCAGCTACGTGGGCATCGCTGCACACGTTTACAAAACACTGCTGCCGGGACAGCCTCCGGCGAGATGGCTTCTTTGGCCATTCTGTTCTCCAGGACTCTCTGGTGTGATCTTGGTTCGCAGGCCCACCACCGGCGTTGGTATTGCTGGGGTATCTATTTTTAGGTAACAAATCTATAACCAACGTGTTTCTTTCAGATGAACAAGTTACATTCTATCGGTAACGATATATCTAAGAAACATTAGTTATAGATTCCTTACCACCCCGCCCATCATCCCCGTTCTGCGAACTGATTTCTAGTGTTAAGGACATCCTTTCAGGGCCCTAGTTATGTGCACCAGTGGTCAGTGTCATGCATGACTGCGTTTCTGGTGCGGAAAGGCGTGTACAGAATCGTCGTCAGCACGCGAGGGCGGCGTCTAAGTAGCTACCACAATGTCATTCCGGTGCTACGACACCGATGACGGACATGGAGCCGACCAACGCCACCTTACGTCGCGCAGAGGTACTGACGAAAAAACTTGCCGGATACAGTCGTATGCCTGGGGGTAATTATAAGGTAAGGAATCTATAACTAAGGTAAGTGACTTGTTCTTTAGTTACACAACACCCTACCCTCGGGTCTAAATAGAGCCTACCGTTGAGGTGACGTATTTGAAACAAAAAGGGGAGTATAAGGCTTGACAAGTTATTTTCAAAGTCAAATTGAAGTGGCAGTAAACTGCACACACAGCCCTTGCAATGGCTGGCCTGATTAAGGTTTGACGTAGTATTTAGATTACAGGCCCTGGGTATATGGTATACCACTTTACAAGGGACTTATAAGTAAACAAAATATGCCAATTGTGTATACACCAATGTTACCATGTTTAGGGGAGAAGCACATACACATTAGCACTGGTCAGCAGTGGTAAAATGCTCCTCAAAGTCTTAAGGCAAAAATAAACATACAGCAAAAGGAGAAGGTAAGTATGCGAAAAGTTTAGGGGAAGACCACTCTTAAGATGACAGGTCTAACACGTGTCTTCCTCAGCTAAAAGTTGAGAGATCTACCCAACCTCTAGGGAGTTCTCATCACTAAGGCAGAAGAACCTGGATAGACCATTGGCATGTTCTACCATGGTATGTGTTCCACCCTAAGTTCATACGATGTAAGCAAATGGACCCAAACAATTTTGGATTCTCACCCCTAATTTGCAGGAGCCACCTGACGGGCCTGTGGTCAGTCTGAATCAGGAAGTGAGTACCAAACCGGTATGGCTTCAACTTCTTCAGTGCCCAGACCAAAGCACACGCATATCTTTCTGTAGCACTCCTCCTTTGTTCCCCGTGGAGTAATCTCCTGGCGATGAAGACTATAAGTTGGCCCTTGCCCTCTTCATTGAGCTTTGATAAAACTGCACCTATGCCATGTTCTGAGGCATCTGTTTGAAGGATTAACTCCTTTGAGAAATCAGTGGCCTTGAACACAGGGGCTTTTGCTATGGTCTGCTTCTAGGAATCAAATGCTTTTTGGCATGTCTCTGCACAAATTACATTTCTGGGCTGCTTCTTAGAAGTCAGTGCTTTCAAGTGGGCAACTATGGTGCCATATCCCTTGACAAACCTCCTATAGTGCCCAGTGCAGTCCAAGAATGCTTTGACCTCAGTCTATAATCGGCTTTATCTTGGCTTCGAGAGGCTGCACATTACCCCTCCCACCAGGTGTCTCAAGTACACCACAGACCCAGTCCTATCTGGCACTTACTGGAATCAATAGTCATGCCTGCCTGTTGCAGAGCATGAAGCACTTCCTAAAGGTGAAAAAGGTGGTCCTTTTAGCTTCTACTGAAAACAGCTATATCATCCAGGTAGGCAGCTGAGAAAGCCTCCATACCAGCAAGGTCCTGGTTCACCAACCCCTGGAAGGTGACTGGGGCATTTGTGAGTCCAAAGGGCCTCACCAAAATCGGCAGTGGGCCTCTGGAATGGAGAAGGCTGACCTCTCCTTTACACCTTCTGTTAAGGCGATCTGCCAGTATCCTGATACAAGAACAAAGGTTCTTGAGTACTGGGCAGCCCCTAACCTATCAATCAGCTCATCAGCCCAGGGGATGGGATGAGCATCTGTTCTTGTTACTGAGTTGAGTTGTCTATGCTCCACACAGAACCTCAGTTCAGGTGCGGTGCCCAGTGGAGCAGCTTTTGGTACTTTGACCACAGGACTGGACCAGGGGCTACTGGAGGGTTCTATCACCTCCAAATCCACTATTTTAGAGACTTCACTCTTAATAATGTCCTTCACCTTATCCGACAAGCTGTAGGATTTGTTCTTAACAGGGAGGGTGTCCTCTGTGTTCACATCATTGGTACACAATTGGGTAGTCCCGGGAATAAGGGAGAACAGAGTACTGTCACAACACTTTGTGGCAGTCTCTCTGCTGTTCAAGAGTTAGACTGGGGGAAAGGATTACTTCCTCCACAGACCCATCTTTCTCCTTGGATTCTAAGAGGTCAGGGAGAGGTTCACTTTCCTCCTCCTCGTCTCCATGGGTCACCAAAAGTATAGTGAGCTCAGACCTCTCAAAGTGAGGTTTGAGAAGATTGTTATGGAGCACCCTTTAGGGTTGCCTGGGGATCTTGAGGTCCACCAGGTAGGTGGCCTTACCCTTCCTCTCAATCACCTCATAGGGTCCAGTCTGATGGTCCTGGGAGGCCCTGGGTTCCACAGGTTCCTCAACTCACACTTTCTGCTCAGGCTGAAATTATACACTGGTAGAATTCCGGTCATACCACTCCTTCACTCGCTGGCTTCTAAGTTGTCCAAAGCTTGCTTCCACAACTTAGCCATTTGGCCTCTGAAGGCCAGCATGTAGCTCACTACATCCTGGGGAATCTTCTTGGGAGCTTGCTCCCACCCCTCCTTATCCAAACATAGAGCTCTCTAACAGGGTGCCAGTACAGAAGCTTAAAGGGTCTGTAGCACACTCCCTTCTGTTATACCTCCCTGTAGGCAAACAACAGGGGTGGCTAGAGGATGTTACACTTCAATCAGTCAATCAAATCAGCTTTATTCAGCTGGCATGCAGCCATACAGATATGAAATAAAAACAATGACACAATATATAAATCGGAGACCAATCGTAAGACGACTCCCACAAAAGCAATTATAATGATCCAAAATAGTCTGCATACAGTATCAAAAACGGATGCACAATGTACTAACCCTATTTTGTGAGTCACTAATTTATTAGCGACTCACCAAATAGGGTTAGCGACTCGGTATTAGGAAGGGTCGTGTCAAGGTTGTCCCTTGCGAGTGCAAATGCCATTTATGACTCGGTATTAGGAAGGGTCGTGCCAAGGGTGTCCCTTGCGAGTGCAAATTACATGTTTGAGTGTTTTGAGACCTTCAGATAGGTGGTAAACCATTCGCAAATGGGAAAGGGGTCCCCTCCCCTTTGTGATTGGGTGCGCAAAACGTTTTCAAGAGCAGGCAGTGGCCCCAGGGACCACTGCCTGCCCTTAAAAAACTTTTAAATGCATCTTATTTCTCTTTAAGGATAACGGGCTGCATTTTTTTTTAAACTGCTTTATTCACAAAGCAGCCCCAGACATAGTGGTCTGCTGACCTCAGCAGGCCACCATCCTTTGGAGTGCTAGCCCTTCCCAATGGGGTTACAAATTGCGACAGCCTCATTACTATTCATGAGGCATGCAATTTGGGAATCGCAAACAGTGTCTGAGACACTGTTGTACATTGAATTTTGCGATTCACAAAATTCAATTGTTGTACATCTGGCCACTATGTGCTTTAGGACACTAAAACAGCACATTCATCTGACTTACACCCTTACGAATTAAAAACCTGCCTTATAAGTTATACGACAGCAGCTTAGTCAAGGTTCATTGCGTGTCTAGAAAGTACAGTAGCCTTAAAAATAATCTTACAGAAAAACATGTTTCATCATCATGCAGTTGTTTCAGAAATAGTAATGACTGACTACAGTATGTCAAATTTCTGGAATCAATTAAAAACGTTTTAGCATATTTCTGATAAAAAACACAGAAAAAATGGAGCATTGAGTGTTTAAAAAATATTATTACATCGGCAAACAAGTGATCTCAAGTGTGCTGATAACCTGAAGGAAAGCAAAATAGGTATTTTATTGTTCTGCCAGAAAGCTGAACAGTAAAAAGCATTCCCACCTTTCTCTCCCAGTACACAAATAATTGCAGAGGGTATTGTTATGGTTCAATGAGAGATAAGTTGAAATGGAGGTATTTGATATTTCCATGCTTAACCTTTTCTCCCGAGCGAGAGCTAGGAATAAAAATCGAACTTGGTGCCTGCCCAGAGTAGCACATGTTTCAGCATCAGTAAATGCTTGGGGAAGATCAATGGCAACAAAGGATTTTTCTACAAATGCTAGCCACGGAATATCAAGACCTTTATCTCAGGTTAAATAGTTTTTAATTATGGCTCTTGTTTTTCTAAATTGAAAAGCAAAGGGGGCGGAAATTGGAACTAGATCACATATATAACTTAGACCTAACTTGTTATGGCAAATGAGATGAGATGAGGAAGAGTACATATAAGAGCTTACAGCAGAAGCATTTTCTTTTTTTTGGGTAGATGATGAGTCCCTGATACCCCAGATGCCTGCCCCGTAAGTGGCAACTGGTACGCATTGCATTGAATAACTCTGTAACATGGGGACGAACACTCGACCCCCTGGAGGGGACAGTAGGCTAAGAAGTGAATCAATCACCCAAGAAAGCTTAGTTCTCCACTCAATTATATTCGGTATCCACGAGCCATTGGAGCTGTAAACCACTCCCAGATAAGAAAATGTATTAACGCTAAGTACGTGGTTTGTTCCAAACAAAATACTTGAGAGAAGTTTACTCCTCGGCCCACAAGCCATGGCAAAAGATTAAGAGAATGTGGTCAATAATCCAGGGTTCCCATAAATTCCTCAAATGATTTGACCAATAATCTCAGGGCTGTTAAGGTGCATGCAAGTAAGACTGCATACAACAGAAAGGTGCATGAGGTGCCAGGAACCATAAGAACATCTGGTGTGCAAGATGTTAGGCAAGTGCCAAGTTTGTTCATATACAAGATGAACAGCAAAGGAGCAAGCATGCTCCCCTGTCGTCCCTGCACCTGAATTGAATCTCTTTTGTAAGCTCTCCATTTTGACCAAACCTCACTCTGGCCTTGTGTTAAGTGCAAAAATGCCAACAGGTGTACTAGTGGTTCCTCCATCCCCATTTCTAATAATAATTGCCAGAGCCTTGACTGATTTACGCAGTCAAATGCCATAGTTAGGCCCCTAAATTCTAAATACAAAGGGGTGTGCTTCACTACAGTGTATGTATGCAGTATTAAATAAAGATTCAGGCACTGCTTCTGTGTTCCAGTATATTTTCGAAAACCATACTGGCATGGGTTAAAAATCTTGTTATCATCCACCCACTCAATGATCTTCTCACTTATTCCTCAGGTAGGCCTCTAATCATGCCCTTCAAGGTCTTGTTGAATCTTGCAAAAAGCCCATTTGCTTGTGGGTTGAGAACTTGCAGGTTAAGCCACATGCTTAAAAATCCACATAACGTAACCTAACATAACATAAAATGTGTATTTGTAAAGCACACATTCGCCCAGAAGGATATCCTGGCGTTGAATAACACATGTTATATTGTTGCCCAACTCAATGGTACTCGTTCCCAATCAAGGCCTTTGCCACTGCAGGCACAGTCATGGTCCTCAGAGGGATTGCCTCTGGGTACCTAGTGGTGATCCACAAGAACCAGGATAAATTTGTTGCCTTATGCAGTGTCAGGATCAATACGCCCAACAGTATCACTGCCCACATGCTCAAAGGGTGTGCCAATGACAGGCAAACGATTAAGGGGGGCTTTCAGTCTCTGCCCTGTCTTCCCACTGGCTTTGCAAGTCACACGGGTCCTACAGAATGTATCTGGGGAATTCTTTATCCTAGGCCAATAGAAGTGGGGTACGAGTTTTGCAAAGGTCTTGCCTTGGCCCAGGTGTCCTGCCAAGGGAGGTTCGTGAGCCAGCTCTAATGGGAAGGCCCTGTTTTATTGGGGGACTACCATGGTCCTTCTTGTCCTATGCACAGGATGTTTTCCTCCCAGTAAAAGGCATCACCTGCTGCTTGGGCTTCAGCCTGTTGCCTCAGTCCCACAACGGTTGGGCATTCCCTCTGTGCCCTACAGAACTACCCCATGGTGGGTCCTCCTTCGTCATGCCATGCTGCAAACTCTGACAGATCACCAATTGCCCTGTTGGCTGAGGGGCAGCCAATGCAGGTCCCCCATACACCTCACTTGGAAGACACTCAAGGGCTGGTTTCCCACCCAATTAGCTGGGCCATTGTTCAAGGTTGCAGCCCTTTCTGACTCCCATCCTGTGCAGCCATGGAACACGTGGTAACGCCAATCCATTAAAGTAACCCCAACATCTCTAGCAACATAAACAGATGATGGACGGAATGCTGAACAGTGTCAAACATTTACCCCAGTCACAGATCTGGGTTAAATCCAATGGTTTTTTTTTTGCTCTCTATGCCACCCCAGTTTGGACCCAGCCATATGAAAATCAGTTTTGACCCTGCTCCCCATGGGAACAATCTAGCCGTAACTGCCAGGACAGGTCTCCCTGGACCAGAAAACAAGGATCCTGGAACTGGTTTTGGGCTATCACCCCTCATCCGTCAGTCTAGCTTGAGTCCAGTGTCTAGCGAGCACGGGATGAACATCTAGGCATACCCTTCCCAATATAACACACAAAGATGGATGGACTGATGAACATTGAAATAAAATTCACACCTACTCACAGATCTAGGTTAAATTCATGTTTTGCTCACCATGCCACCCCAGTTTGGTTCCAGCCATGTGCAAATAAGTCTTGACCCTGCTCCCCATGGGAACAGTCCAGCTTGAACTGCTAGGCCAGGTCCTCCCTGGACCGGAAAACAAGCATCCTTGGACCAGGTTTGGGGTAACACCCCTCAGCAGCCAGGCTAGCTTGTATGCAGTGGCATAGCAAGCACGGGATCCACGTGTGGACATACCCTTCCCACTTAGGGCAATTATAGCAACACAATAAGATGATGGACAGTTTGCTGAACATTGTGAAACATTCATCCACACATAGATCTGGATTAAACCTATAGGTTTTTTGCTCACTATGGTGTCCCAGTTTGGACCCAGCCATATGCATATCAGTCTTGGATTTCTAACCATGGGAGCAGTCCAGCCTGAACTGCCAGACCAGGTACTTCCTGAGTCGGAACACTAGCAACCTTGGACCAGTTTCACCCTACTTAAGGTGCTTCAGCCAGGTATAGATTGGCTCCAGTGGCCATGTGTGTTGCTCATACATTATACAATGTGTAATGTCTCAGAATTTTCAGTGAACTTCTTGAAATAAATACCTGCACCATATACATTTCCGGTTTATGTAGAAATTGTCAATAGCACTGCATAACAACTCTTTAATATCAGCATGTGTACAGAAATCCACAGGTGACTTATGTATTGCAAAGGTAAGCTTTAGTTTTTTCCCATATTTTGTCAATGGGACTTTCATATAAGCTGCAACCTATTAATAACATATATTTGCAATGCACACTAGGAGCACTCAGTCTCTACTTTGTTTAAATAAAGTATAGTTTATTTAAAAAAATGTACTTGTAGTTAATTTTTAGATAGATATTTTTTTTTATTGTGCAGTTAGTTAAAACCATTACAAAAAGATCATTTAAAAAAAGAGAACAAAGAAAAAAGGTTTTTACATCTTTAGTGCCCAACTTAAAATAAGGATGGTTATATGTTTAAAAACTGCATTCAAAGTTTGAGAGTCCTAAGATCGGTTAGTTCCAGCGCTGGGGGAATATGAAGAGTGCCGAGCTGAGGCAATTCTCACGTATCCTGTGGGCTTTTCAGGCTTGACCTGGTTAATATTACTCTGTCAGGGTTCGTGTTGTGTTGTCAGTCCGTAATGACAGTCTTACGAGAGCGTGTTCTCCACACGTTATGTTCTATGCTGATTTGGTAGTCTCTCTGCTCCGGAGTGGTCCTTAATGACCAAAGTTTTGTTTTCCCACAGCTGGGTCCGATGTAGAACTGCTTTTCTTTATGTATTTTCCTTTAGTCTTCAGGTTTGTGCCTTCTCCTTTCTTAGAAATTTACAGGCTTAAGTATGTTATGGGACCTGATTACAATTTTTCTTGATGGTCTTCCGTTTTGAATCTGATTTCTGCAATTTTCAGGAATTTTACAAGACGGCAGCTTAGTTGGACATTGTCGCCCGAAAAGCATGCCAAGACGGCTTGCCTACAAGTTCTTATTCGTTGTTCATTAAAGATTGGTTTTAGAATTTTTCGGCACTCTTGTAGCAGGACTTTGCAGTTGGTGATAAGGTGTGAGATGTTTTGTACACCATTGCCACAAAGTCGACACTGCTGGCAGGGCAGGGCGTAACCATGGCGCTATGTGGGTTGCAGACGGCAGTAGACCCAATCGAAATTTCAAAAACGTATCTTTTATTCTTTTGGTAAAGCAGGATTGCAGATATTTTTGTGGTCTAAGGCTGGTGTATGTTTGTATAGTTAACCGGCCATGTGCTCGCTCCGCCAGTTGAATCTTGTCCTGCAAAAGTGATTCCTTTTTAACAATTTTATTTACCGCTTTTTTGAGGCCCACCAATGGACCTCGTGGATTCCATAGTTGGTGCAGCCCCAGTGATTCTAATGCGTCCTCCAAAAAGAGCCTTGCTGGACAATTTTCTCTGTATTGCAATTCCTTCCACAGAAGGGCGTTTAGTGTGTTTTCTTCTCCCTTAGAAATTTTGTACCAGCTTTTTAAGTATGCTCCTTTGCGGGCCAGATCTTCCCTGGTAAGACCAAGTTCAAGCCTAATTTGCGCTGGTGATGTATACCTTGGTAAGCCGAATATCATACGCATTCCTTTAGTTACTGTTCCATCTAAAACCTCTGCATCCCTTCCTCTCATTACTTCACTGCCATAAGTGATAGATGGTATCAGTTTTGCCTGTATCACCTTTAGTAGAGGAGAGAGGGCTGGTCCCGTGATCTTGTTTTTGAGGTTTCTTAGGGATACTGCTGTCATTAGACCTCTCTTTTTTATTTCCTCGCGTTGAGGAATAAAGCTTCCCTTGGCGTCTACAATGACCCCCAAGTATCTGTATTTGGTAGTAAGGTCCAATTTTTTTGAGTCCATGAACCAGTTGTTTGTTATTTTTCTTGTTTGTTTAGTAATACACACAACTTTATTTTTTTCGTAGTTGATTTTGAGTTTGTGATAGAATACTGAGATGTTATGTTTAATAATCGTTGTAGGCCTATCGGGGTCTGACTAATTAGCACCAGGTCATCCGCATAGAGTAAGTTTGACATCTGTGTCCCTCCCAATTTTGGCGCGTGTGAATTGCTTTTGTTCATCAAGTTTGATAATTCGGCCAAGAAGAGATTAAATAACATCGGTGCTAGGACACATCCTTGTTTCACTCCAATGCTTGTAGGAATTTTTTTAGACAGAAAATCTCCTTCACCTAGTTTGACCTGAACCCAGGTGTTACTGTGCATAAGAATTAGTTGGTTCAGTAGCAGTGAGGGAATTCTCATTTTCTTTAGTTTTTGCCAGAGGATGTTCCTGTTTACGTGATCGAAAGCGGAACTGTAATCAATGAAGCACAGATATAGTGGTTGTTTTATGATAAGTGCCTGGTCAAGCAGAAGTGATAAGGAGAGTATGTTTGTGGTCGTGCCCATACTTTTGCAAAAACCACTTTGATTGAATGGAATTGCTTTTGTGTCGCCCACCCATGCTGTTAATTCCTCGAGTAAAAGGCCTGCATAATATTTTGCCTCATTATCGAGCAGGGCTATGAGGCGATAACTTCCCGGGTTGCTCCGATCACCTTTTTTAAAGATTGGGGAGATTATTGCCCCCCTCCATGACTCTGGAATTGTTGATGTCTGCAAGATTTTGTCAAATATTGGTGTGAGGACCTTTGCCCAGTGTTCAGGGTCTTGTTTGAAAACCAAAGGGGGAATGCCGTTGGGACCTGGTGCACCTTTGCGTCTCCCTTTAGAGATTCTTTTACGGATCTGTAAGTTATTTATCACAATTCCTTCGTTTTGTGCAGAGCCGTCGTTGTGTAATGGTGCCCATTCTTCTGTGTCCTTTTTAGGGGTGTGTGGTCCTTTCCACCCTTCCTGGTCTTCATTTAAATGTTTGCCGAGAAAGTTTACCCAAGCTTCTTCTGTAGGGCAAGATTCAATCCCGTTGTTTCGCATGCCAATCCTGATATTAATTTTTTGCCAGAATTGTGCATTGTTGTTTGTTTTGGCATCATAGAGGAGTTTTCCCCAAAAGATTTCGTCTGCTTCTTTTCTTAGTCGCCAGATTAGTTTTCTACGGATTTCTTTTTGCTGTTTTAGCTCCTGGCGAGCTGTGGGTACCGTCCTCACTTTGCGTAGGAGATGGTTAATCTTGCACTTTAGGGTTTTGACCTGGATGTTGGAACTAAAGTTGTAATCGTTCTTGTTTCTTGGAGTATTAATCTTGCATTTTTTCCGAGCATTTTTGTCTATTCCGGCTTTTCCGCATAATGTTTTCGTGAACCGCACCCACCTCTCAATTGGATCTATGCATGCTATTTGTGCCTCTTGATATGCTTGTTTTGCTTGCATTTGGAGTTTTTGCGGATGTGATTTTACATTTTACTCTTCTGTCGTTGATGGTGTATTCTGAGCCAAATGTGTTAACGGCCAATGGATTTAGTTTCACTGGGATCCCAATAGTAATTTCCTGGGGGAGGTGATCACTATAATCCATCGTGCCGTTTCGGTAATCACTCACCGTTTGATACATGTTCCGAGAGAGGAATGTGAAGTCTGTTGTAGAGCTGGCCTTCGAACTATGAAATGTGGCCACTTGTGGGCGGTCTCCTGGAAATCTGCCATTGAGGGCGCGTAGGCCCAGCTCTTCTAATTTTTCCAACAGTCTTCCCGCTGTTTTGGAGCTGCTGCCGCCAGAGGTGTTGTCTTGTTCACATGGTTCCCATGCAAAGGTGTCTTCACATACTGTAGGCACAGCAGCTGGATTATTAAGCATGTTTAAATTAAAGTCCCCACTGACGATAAGGTTGTTGGAATTTTCAGTTTCCAATAGTTTTGTTAATTCTTCCTTCAGTTGCTGTGCTCCCTTATTTTTCTCCTTGGGGTGTAAATAGAGATTTGTTAGGAGTATGTTTTCATTTTTTTGTTCACGGATTGTCAAAAGCAGAGTCAGTATTGCATTTGGGGGAGGTAAGTTGTATGCCAGAGGTTCTGCTGCAAAGAAGGTCTTGAGCGAGCAGTATATTGCAAGGCCTCCCTTCTTGTGGCCGAACGGTGAGCTCTGTGTGGCGGGCAGGAAGTTTAGATTATATCCCGGAATGGTCGGAGGCGAGTCTGTCCATGTTTCTTGTAATATGATGGTATCAAATTTGTGCAAGTATGTTATTAGTTCTGCATCCAGGAATTTGTCACCTATGCCGTTAATGTTCCAGGAACATAGATTGAGGTTGTCGTGTTTGTTCCCCTCTATTGCATTATTGTGTCATTGGTTTTTAACGTTAAGGGATTTGGAGAGCCAGCTCCAATTTTGCAAAGTTGGGCTGTTAGTAAAGGTTTGTTTTTTTATTGGGCTGGTCTTGGTAAATTGAGTTCTCGGGGGTTTTACTCCGAGCTCCTCGAAGTACTGAGATCGTCAAGGGATATTCGTTGGCTTTCTTTTGTAAGCTGTCAAGGATCAGGGGGTCCGGATATTTTGGTTTAGGGAGTTGTCGGAGTTTTATGCCCCACGAGTTGAACTTTACTTCTTCTTTTAACAATCTTTCGGGAAATTTGGCCGATGCCCATACTGTTTTTGTTGCTTCTACCCCTGGAGTTTCTAATGATTCTATGAACTCAACTGACTCCAAATCGCTGGAGCGGATGTCTTTTAAGCTGTCAATGGTTTTAAGTAAACAGAGAATATTTCCCCTGTTTAAGATATCAGTTGTGCCCCTTGATTTGTACTCCGGGTAGAAGACTAACGTGGAGCTGCCTGTTACCCCATCCGCTTCAGGTGGGTTATTATGCTGGAGGTTTGGTTCATCCGCAGAGCCGTCGGTTTCTTCCTTTCTTCCAGCTAGTGTAAGAGCGGTCATTTCTGTATTTATCTTTTTTCTCTTTGTTGCTAGTCCTGTGGGGCTAGGTGATTTTATTATGGTTCGAGTGCTTTGGGTACCCCCTCGGTAGTTTGTTTTAGTTTCTTTCTCTGTCTGGGGGGGGGGGGGGGGGGGGGGTTTCTTGAGGGGTCTCTTTCTGGAGGTTCTTTTCCATCGCGTCTTTTTCCTCCATCCATGTTGCCCCTTTCTTGGGGGTTGTTTTCCTCTTCAGATTCTTCTTCCAGTTTGATCTGGATGGCTTGCGGTGCGGGAGGTGAAGATTTCGTACTGTTATTGCCCTTTCCCCATGGTAGTGCGATTATTTTCTTTTTTTGGTTTCTACCTTTTCTTTTCTGCTTCCTCCCATGTTTCCCGAATAGAGTGTCCTCCGTAGCAGATTCTTTTTGTAGGTTTTTTCCTGGCGGCAAAGGTGTTAGAGTTAAGGGTGGTTGAGCTCCCAGGTTTTGATGGCTTCTGTTCGGCGCTTTATTTTTCTCGTCCATGCATGGATCGGAGTTGTGGGGCAGTTTTTTGTTTTCGTTTGTTAGGTGCTGGGGTTCCGGTAATGAAGGGATACGTACTTCTGCTCCCTTATTTGTCGAAATATCTGGACAGTTGTTTTTTACAACCAGCCTAATGTCTGAAAGAAGATGGTCCATAGCCGTTGGAAGTGTTGCCAATTTGTCCACTATTGTTGCACGAGGGCAGTTCAGTTGTGTATATTGGGTCTCGGTTTGAGCCCTTTTGACAAGGTTGTTTAGTTCAGCTAACTTGCCGTCAATGTTGAATACGAATATTGACAATGAATTAAGGAGAGAGTTGAAGGTCCATTTTGTCTGACTGATATTGAATGGCATTTACAGACAGTTGCATTGTGTGTAAAAGTGAGGACCAAATGTTTTCTTTTGTTTCGGTTATTTTCCTTCTGGGGGTTCCCATATTGGAGGGATTGACCCCTCTTGATGGGTCCTCCGCTTAGGGGCCGAGTATGAGACTACAAGCTCTTCCCACTCCTCAGGGGTGAGATATGAGGTTTCTGGCCCACTGTTCAATGTTGATTTTGCCGGTGTACTAATTGAGGGACGCGGACTGGAGGGGACTGAGTTGGTGTCTTTTTGGTTTCTTCGCGCTGCTTTTTCCTCAAGCCAGTGGACATCTGTATTGATTGTTTTCTCTCCCCACCCGTTGTCATCTTGGTTGGGTGAGAGGTTTGGGTACTTCGAGTCTACATTTTCTGTTTGTTTTCCGATTATTCCTGGACTCTTCTGTCTCTTTAGTTCTGGTGACCCTTGCAAAAACTCCTCTGTCGTTAGTGAGTTTTGACAGGCAGCTGATTCTATTTGCGTTGATGGATCTTCGCAGTGCAGGTGTTCACCATTGAACATGTTTCCCTTGTTCTTGCCTTTAATGTTGCCTTCGCACTTTTGAGAGCGGTGCCGAGGTGGAGTTGTCGTGTTGCCCTCCGTTCTTTCATACCTTTTTAGTATTCTGTTTACTTTTTGGCCACACTCTGCAGTTCCACAGAGATCGGAGAATTCAGCGTTGGAGGAATCTTTGTCTATATTTATATGGTGTCCATTCAAGGACTTCTTCGAGTTTTTTGTCGTTCTACTGAGATTTTGTGTTTTTGTCACTTCGTGGTCCACCGCTCTGTTCTCTTCTGGGTTTTTGGGGTCTCCCCCTTGTGGTTTGATGTTCTGGCTTGCAGGTGGGTTCTTCTGACTGCAACCTTGTTCCTGGGCCAAACCCGTAGCCTGCATGTTTTGGTTCCCAAAGCCTCTCCTTCCAGGGCCCTTACTCGGGTCTTCTCTCCTAACAGCTTTACTTTCTGCTGCGCTGTTCCGCTGTTTACTAGTGAGAGTTGCTTCTGCTCTCCTAGCAACATTACTTTCTGCCGCGCTGTTCCGCTCTTTACTTGTGAGAGTTGCGTCATCGCCTGATCCCTCCCATGATGGTTGTAACAGGGGAACATCATTACTTGCCTTACTTGGTTGTAATGGAGCTGGTAAATCGCTCATACTGGAGCTTTTAAAGCAAAAAATGGATCCGGGATCTTTAATAAATGAGAATTTCGTATAGATTTTAGGCTGGAGGCTGGGTTTGGTCGCAGAAAGTGTACTTGTGGCTCCTCTTCTCTTGGAGTTTGGGGAGCTTATGGGGCTTGTGAACAGGGGTGATATCAGCGAGAACTCCCCCTCTACTACGTTCCTCCTCCCCTCTGGTGACGCATCTCCCGCGCCGCCCACCTTCATTAGGTCACCCTTTTGATTTTTCTTCCCTTTTCTTGTTCTCCTCAGACGGTCGGCGGGTGCCGTGTAACCCCGTATATTCCCAGATCTCATTTTTGTTTTTATTTTGATGGGTTTATTTTTGACGGAGATAATAAATAAAAAGAACAGACAGGGTCGGGGGGGGGTGTTTCCGGTAGCACCCCGGACCCCAGTTGCTAGGGCTCCCTGGCTTTGTCCTGGTTTGTCCTGGGTTAGTACTCTCAGTAGGGAATGACGGTGAGCGTGCAAAAGAGGTCCGTGCTTTCCAAGATTTTTTAAGACGCTCTTGTGGGGCCTCCGTATGGTCCAAGGCAGGCCTGAACCAGGGCAAACCAAGGTCAAGTTCGAGCCCGGGGCAAGGGCTTTCCTCCTGGACTCCTAGTTCCCGGTTCCTGGTTCCTTTGTGCGTGTGTTGCCTCTGGATGCCTCTAGATGCCAAGGGGGTTTGGGCACTAGGGGCTCTCCTTTTTTTAGCAGGCTGACCCAGCTACTCGGCTGCTCGGGTGGACCACTACCTGCTGCCAGCAGCCCTTGCCGGGCTAAGCTGATCAGGCCCTCTCCGGAAGCGGGCAGGATGTTAATGCCCTTAGTGGGGAGCAGCAAAGAGTCACGAGCAGAGGGGAGTAAAGCTAGCAAGCAGGAGGCAGCAGGAAAGCAGGACAGGAGGGCTGGATGACCAGGGCTGCAGGAGGGGGCTGAGCGCAGAGGGAGAGGCTATATTTTTGGAGAGGTGAGGTGTGCGACCAAGGAAAGCGAGCGGAAACTGGGTTTTGTTGGTGAAAAACCTATCGTCGACCCCCTGTCACCACCTCGCCAAGCTCTCACCTTACTCTCGCCTCGCCTCGCCTCACCTCGCTCGTTGTTTTCGTTGTTTTCCAGCTCCTCGTCTGGCCCCCGTCTATCCCCGCGGGCTCCGGGTCTGTCGGAGCCAACGCTCCGCGCTCCGCACAACACCTCTCAGCTGCACGGACTGAACAGACTGAATGATCGCACGCGGTTTCGCTGTAGCTGTAGCGCCACCTACTTGTAGTTAAATTGTGTACCATATACATTTTACAATAGTGAATCAAACTTGTGTGCAGTACTGCACTATTTCAATTTCGGACATGCAGACATGTACCTATAGTCCATGTATGCTCTATATGTTTGCGGGTCAGTTACTTTGTTTTATAAAATGATCTAGCGGTTACTGAATAATTTGAGGAGCAGTAGCTTGGAAGAGTCATCAATGAGGTCCTTTGGGATGTCATCATTCATGTCATCAGTGATATTTATCATGTCAGGAGTAATGGAATACATGAGGTCAAAAGCAATGTATGACAGAGATGCATATTATAGTTAGTTAACTGAACTATGGCAGGTGAATTCTATGACCGGACCGGAGGCGAGGATTATACTCAACATTCTCAATTTTCTTTATTCCTTTTTTCAGCAGTATCTTAAACTTTAAACAAAAAACTAATGTTCCCATCAGGCACACAGCAGGGGTCATGTCCAATCCACCAATAGGCAGTGCCCGAGGGATACAAGGGTGTATGCTTCCTGCTTCACCTCCTTTCTTTCCTGCTTTCCAGCAGATAAGTATGTTTCTTTGCTCTTGCTGATTGCCACTTTGTCTTGCAGTTGGTTTTACAGTTGTTTTTTAATAAGGCTTACGCTTTAGCACTGTTATTATTGTGGTCCGTCACTCATTTGTAGAGTTTCGGGGCAGCAGGAGCGTTTTGTTCGCTTCTCTCGCGCTCCCTCATTGCCAAGCAGCAGTGCGGTGTGTTACCGTACTACCTGGTGGGATCAACGAGTGCTTGACATTTCACCACACCCTGCACTGGCTGCCTGGATTTGTGATGCGGTGGACACCTCCCTCCACCAGACAGTGGCGGCGGCTATGGGTCTTTTCGAACGCAGCATAATGCAGTTTGCATATGCCTGTCAGACTGACCAGTCCCGGCACGCCCAGAAGTGCAAAAGTGCCCCAGGTATGGATATGGGGGCTTTTGAGCGCCTAAAGAGGGCTTTCCTAACTAGAGCAGACACAGGCCCGCAAACTCCAGTCCTGGAGAACCCAGAGGCTCCCAGCCTGCCGGATGATCGGGAGGAATCTTTGGGGGAGTCCGTGGACGAAACCGGTCACTCCAGACCTTGGCGTTCTATTGGGTCTCCCTCCTTAGACATGCCAAAAGGCTCAGAGGAGCTATCCGATATGTTGATCCCTGAAGACCTAGTACACCCCCGGTTCTCAGAATGAGCACCTTCCTCCAAGGTCTCAGCATCTGTAGCCAGGCGTCTCCGCAAACCCCTGGCGAAGGAGGTGAGAGCTGGTCTCAAAGCGGAATGCCCCCGCCCTGCCTTACTGGGCAAGGTGGCAGTGACGCCAGAGGTTATACTAAAATGGCCACCTTCCTACAGAAGTAGATCAGGGACCCAAAAAAGGGGATCGTTAGATCATGGAGGTCTTGTCAAGATAAATTATTATACATATCTGGACCCATTACTAAGATCCTGGAGTTAGCAGAGGAGGGCAAACTGGCGGGCACCCCTCTTTCCTCGGAGAGGATTTCGAACTGGCCGCAACGTGCAATAGTCCAATTGTGCAGAGAGATGCCGTTCATTCCTCCTTAAGGTTGATCCCAAATTAGGGGATTTGGCTTCCTTGGAAGCAGGCATTGTGGCACAAAGGGGGCTCTTCGGGAACCCTTTTTATCAAAGAGTTTACTAAGTATGTAGCCACTTTCGCATCGTTGGACAAGGCACAGGCTCCATTAAGAATGTGTTGAATCCTTGAATTTTTGTTGGACCGGCTGTGGCAGGGGGAACTTGACCTGCTGCTTTTATACCAAAGACCCTCAAAGAGGCGGCAAGAAAGCCCAAGATCTAGGCAGACAGGAATTATTCCAGTCATGAAGAGGTTACCGAGGTCGTGGTGGCAGAAGAGCAGCCAGAGGCCAACCCCTTGCCACGTCAGGTGGGCAGCAGGTTGGTGGTTTTTGCTCACAATTGTAGATCCATCACCTCCGATGCATGGGTGTTACAGACCATTCAAGGTTTCCAAATAGAGTTTTACGGGTCCCCTGTTTAGGAGTTTCGCCCCGTGCGCCGGTTTTTGCCCAAGATCAGGTTACCTTCATAGAACAAGAGATAGCGAATCTGCTGCAAAAAGGAGCAATAGTACCAGTACGCCTCCACCCGACGGGTTTCCTCAGCAATATTTTCCTGTTAGACAAAACAGACGGCGGGCAGAGACTGGTGATAAATTTAAGAGTTCAACCAGTGGTTGGTTTATCGCCATTTCAAGATAGAGGGTATCCATCTTTTGCGGGACCTCCTTCAAACCAACGACTGGATGGCCAGGTTGGATTTGAAGGACACATACCTGGTAGTCCCTATTTTTCCCCCGGGTCGGCGGTTCCTGCAGTTCCAGTGGAAAGAGCAGGTGTACGTGTTTGTATCTCTCCCCTTCCGCCTTTCTTCTGCCCCGTGGTGCTTCACCAAGGTAGTCTCATTATATACCTAGATGACATTCTGCTCTTAGAACAGTGCCCGCTTCGCCTCCTGCATATCTTACAAGAGACGTGGATCTTCTCCAGAATCTGGGGTTTGTGATCAACGCCAAGAAGTCGCTGTTGAAACCTTCCTAGCAGGTGACCTTCCTAGGGTTCTTCATAGATTCAGTAGCCCGCACCCGGAGTCTTCCTGCGAGGAAGATGACCCAAATCCGCAGGGAGCTCAGGAGAATGCTAGCTCGTCCCTCCACCTCGTTGAGGCAAATAGCAAGGTTGGTAGGGTTTTTTTCCCTTGTGCTTCCAGGCAATCTTTCCAGGGCCGCTCCATTACAGAGCGCTACAACACCTGCGCAGAAGTCTGCAGTATTCGAATCGGGTGCTGGTTACAGTCGAGGTGCGCACAGAGATGAGATGGTGAGGTGCGCACAGAGATGAGATTGTGGCAGGAGCACAGGGAAGCCTGGAATGGTAGAGCCATCTTCGGCTGCTATCCGGACTTGGTAATAGTCCAATGCCAGCAAGTCTGGATGGGGAGCGCGATGCTGAGTCTCCTTTACAGCAGTACATAGCACCGGGACACTCTGCTTGAGTAGCTGAGCGCTCAATAAAACACCAGATAACATAACATAACATACAGGAGGAAAGTGGTCTCCCACAGAAAGCAGCCTCCATATCAACTGCCTGGAGTTGATGGCGGGTTCCTTTGCAATCCACTGTTGGACGAAGGACAAAAAAGCTTGCAATGTCCTCCTGAAGATGGGCAACGTCTCGGCGGTCCGTTACATCAATGATCTGGGGGGAACAAAGTCCAAAGCCCTGCTAGACTTAGCCAAGGATCTTTGGACATTTTGCCTATCCCACAATATTTCGGTGGCTGCAGAATATCTCCCTGGGGCTTCTAATGTGGTAGCGGACTAGTGCTCCAGGAGCTGGTCAGACATGGGCCTGTTGCAACTTCATCCACCAGTATTTCAGAGACTCCACCTTGTGTGGGTCCCGTTCACAATAGATCTGTTCGCGTCACGTCTGGATCACCTACTACTTTTTCAGCCGGAAACCAGACACTCTGGCCACAGTGACGGAGTATTTCTCCAGGATTGGTCCGGGGAGATGGGCTCCTCTTTTCCCCCGTTTGTGGTGATGACTCACGACTCTAATACGCAGACAGCAGGCAAAGATGGTGTTGATCACTTCGTATTGGCGGTCTCAAGTATGGTTTCCAGTTATTCTGGAACTTTCCAGGGATCCTCCGATCCTTCTACCCCAAGATCAGTTTATTCTGAAGGATCCCTAGGGCAATCCCCATCCTCTAGTTCAGCAGTGGCGAATGCCATTGGTGGCCTGGTGGATTTCAGGCATTGTTCGAGAGTCTTAGGCCTATCAAGCGAAGCTCAGAAGTTACTGGGAGCAGCATGGGCTGACAGGACAAGCAAGGGCTACAAGTCCTCATAGGCCAGATAGGTCGGTTAGTGTGTTCGGAATGACCACGATCCCATGGGGTGTGAAGTGGTAGCTATCATGAATTTCTTAGCCTCCTTGGCATCCCAAGGGTTAGCGTACCATACTATTAACTCTTACAGGTCAGCGATCTCGGCGGGTCCTATGCTCATTCAGGGAGCCCCGGCCGGGGAACGCCAGATGATGTGCAAGTTAATGCAAGGCGTTTGTCTCATGTTGCCTCCGGAACCCATGTACTCGTCTCTATGGGATGTCAATATGGTTCTATACCTGTTCCAATCTTGGCAGCCTAACAAGTATTTGTCCCATAAGGAACTGTCAGCTAAGCTGGCCATGCTTCTGAACCTAGTGTCATGCCGACGGGTGTCTGATGTTGGAGCCCTGGACATCTCGGAAAGAGTATTCACCCTGCAAGGAGTCAAATTTCATATTGTTTGCAGAACCAAAAAAGTCTCCAAAATTGTGTCATATCCAGCTTTTGACAATTCCCCTAAACTGTGCGATGTCCGCTGCCTCAAGAATATGAGTATGACAGAGGAAACCCGTATCCCAGGGGAACGCCAGTTGCTACCTCAAGGAAGCCTTTTAATCATAGCCCGTTGGATCAGATGGGTTACGCAAGAGGCGGGAATAAATGTCTCGTAGTTTGGCGCCCATTCAGTGAGGGATGCAATGGCTTCAAAGGCCTTTTCCGTGGGGGCCAGACTCGAAGAGATCATAAATGCCACAGACTGGTCATCAGACTCAATGTTCAAGAGATTTTATTTCAAACCAGTTGACATGACAACTTGGGTGGTGGATAAGCTTTGAACAAGCATAATCCTCGCCTCTGGTTCTGACATAGAATGAAAAATGTCCTAGTAATCATGACGGAAAGTTTCAATTCTATTAAGGACGCGGAGGCAAGGATTATTCCCACTCGAGTCTCAAGGAGTCCTGTTCCCAACCCGGAAACATTCAGTCTTACAGACATCAAGACCGAAGGACCAGTAGGGTATAAGTATGTTTTTTTGAAGAATGTCTCTTTTCTCATACTGAAGGATGTTACATTGTCAGTGTACTGTGATTAGTTTGCAATGTGCCCTTGTGGTACTTACTTGAAGTTACAAGGAATTGGAGTCATCGGTCTGTTCTGGTTTTTCTGGTTCTGAAAGTTCCAAGGTTGGCTAACAAGACTCGAAGATGAAGAGGCCACAGTCAAGAAAGAGCAGGTCAAGCAGGAAGTGTACACCCTTGTATCCCTCGGAGACTGCCTATTGGTGGATTGGACATGACCCCTGCTGCGTGCATGATGGGAACATTAATTTTTTGTTGAAAGTTGAAGATACTGCTGGAAAAAGGAATAAAGAAAGTTGAGCATAATCCTTTCCTCCGCTTCCTTAATAGAATTTAAACTTTCCGTTATGATTACTAGGAAATTTTTCATTTCAGTGGAGTAGAAAGTCCTGCTTTACAACACGGAGTTCCGAGCTGGGTACAGCAGGACCTGTGGCATGAACCTTTTTTTATATTGACCCAGGATGCCCCCACTGAGCCTAGGGGCTTATGGTACTGCTAACCTGCCCCAATGTACTCACTTTTTTTCAAAACACAAGAGACAAGGATCTGGTCTCTCAATCCTGAAATGATGACCCCAACATTTATTTTTGTGCATTGGCTTTACAATCCGATTGCAAGGTCCCATAGGACTGGTTAAGGTCCTGTGGAACTTGAGGGACATACAGAAAAAAGTCCTCTCTGCCAATCAGAAGGATTTCCCTTTTAACTTTGTGCTACTGCGGTATATCCCTAGGGATTGACCATCCACATATCACTGCATTTTGAACCTTGATTTCCCAAAAACAGCTGACCTAATGTACACTAAAGCACAAACAGCACCCTTCTTGAGCAAAGATCTACATTTGGTGTAGTTCTTTTCTGCTGCTTTTTCTGTATCCCAAATTTCCTAATACAATTTTCTTGGGAAAAGATATTTTAGGATACCCTACCTTTTTTCATGGTCCTCACTGAAGGATTACACCAAAACCTTCCAGGAAGGGGCAGAGGTGAATAGACTCGGATTTAAACAAAGCAAAAAACTACTGAGATCAGCATGCCGTTGCGACGCACGCCCACTGGGCGGTACTGCAACTTAAACGCTGCAGGTGCGGCGGTAAACTTTTTTGCTGTGCCTCCCTCGTGATACCACTGAGCAAGGGCTAAGGAAGCCCGAAACATGTTTGGTTTACCTGCGCTGTGGTGGTGAGCCTGGTCCCCCCCCCCCCCCCCCCTGCAACTTGCCGAATAAAAAGGTTTTGAAACACGCCCGTATGTGGTGCCTCAATGGTGGTGCAGCTTTCATGTGGAGAGATACATATATACATATATATATATATATATCACTGAAAAAACCATAGGTTTCACACATGTTATAGTTAGCTGGACATTTTACTGATAAAAAACCAATGAAATTCCCCCGTTATAGTTACTGCAGGCAACTATAACTCACGCGACCGCAATCCTCTGCTGATGCTAATACTGTATTTAGACACTTATTTGCCCATGTCTTCTTCCATTAAATTTTAGCTTTACATATATTACAAATATTTTTTTTTCATAAAGACACATATGTCATCAGCAGAAGATTGCGGTCGCGTGAGTTATAGTTGCCTGCAGTAACTATAACGGGGGAATTTCATTGTTTTTTTATCAGTAAAATGTCCAGCTAACTATAACATGTGTGAAACCTATGGTTTTTTCAGTGAATTTGCAAGGTTTTTTAAATGCTAAGTTACTTTACGCCATTCGTGGCGTGCGTGCCCAGTTAACGCAGTTCGTTCCGTGCGCGCACAGTGAGCACGCGGTGCGCTTCGCGCACCGCGCGCCCACTTTACGCAGTTAGTGCCGTGCACGCACAGTGGTCACGCGGTGCGCTGCGCGCACCGCGTGCCCACGTTAAGCGGGATGGGCCATGTACGCACGATGCGCTTCGCGCACCGTGCGCACATGGGGGACATATTTTGCGCATCTTTGTGAAATGTATTCTTTGTTAACTTCCTACCTATGATAAGCCATGCACAAATGGTGCCCTTCGGGCACCATTTGCACACGGGGTGGGGAGAATGTGGATAATTTTTTTTTTACTATTTTTTACCATGCGCGTACGGTAAGCGTAATCGGCGATTTTCCGAAAAAAAATTATTTATTTTTTTTGGGCTTGTGGGTGGTTTGGGGACCCCTGTATCAATGCTGGGTGGTTAGGATCTCATTAAACTGCCTCTTTACACATTTTTGGGGTTGGTTTTTGCTGCCCTACTCAGGAAGCGAGAGAGAAAATGGCGGCCGCCGCTTCCTAGTTTCGACCGATTCGAATGTTTACTAAGAACTAAGAGCCAATCAGAATCGCGCTCGCGCACGCCACCGTACGCATACGGTAAGCTTACGGTAAGCGCACCGTAAGCGCACCGTAAGCTGCCACAGATATATATATTGATTTAAAGGCTATTTTCTCAGAATCTACTGAACAGATTTACACCAAACCTACAAAAGGCACTTCCTTGACCTGGGGACTACCTCTCTGCCAAATTTCATTAAATTCTGTTCAGCCGTTCGGGCTCTAGCCCTGTCTAAAGGTCCTATGGAAAAATGCATGGGAAAAACGCGTTTTGGGACCCCCCTTTTATCTCAGCCCCCGCTTGACGAATCCCCCCGAGACTTTCAGGGTAGGAGCGGAGCGTAGCGCCCCACCTATTTTGAAAAATTCGCGAGGATTCGTCGACCGGCGCCAAAGTTATTCAAAATAGAATGTTGCGGATTTCCTATGGAAACGTGGTCCTAACTAGAACTACCTACTGGCGACCGCCAGTAGGTTATATATATATATATATATATATATATATATATATGACGAAAGTCGAAATGCATCATGCCTTGCTGAAAAACCTGTGAATAAAGGCTTCCATAGAATCCCCGCTGTGTCCCAGGACTTCTTTGAAGTAAGGTGGTCGTTTTGTGATCTTTTTCGCGCCTGCCAGGAGCGCGATACAGGCACCCATCCATTAAGTAGTCCTGGACTTTGCTGGCAGATCAGACTGTGAAATCAAGGTATTGATATGGCCAGGATCGCCTTGGGAACGGACCATACCAGCGGCCGCTGCGATCGGGCAGCCTGTGATTACATGGGGAGGCGAGCATGACTTCAGTTTGCCTCAGGCCCGGTGTGTTCTCATTACTGGGGCCGGACGTAGGGGACCTGAGGGAGCCTTCAACACGTTTAATATTTTGTTTGCACCTGCCACTACATGGGCCCCCTTTGCGCAGCATCTCTCAGCACTCACGGCAGTTACGATATCCGGCTGCAGTACTCACCTGAACAATGTATGCTGGGGATTGTAGTTGTACATGAAAATTCATTCCTCATACGCCAGCAGGACCAGCTGATCTCCCACCAATGGGAGCGCACTGAGATTTTCAAAGGAGGGAACAGGAGAGGACAATTCAGCAGTAGCATCTGAAGAAGACATATATATGTCTTTGTGACATATATATAGTTAATGACAAATACATAATAGAATTATCTATGTAAAGAACTTGTGTCATGGGTGGCTTTGGATATACATACTTACATTTTCAAATTGAATTACAATTAAATGGATCAGGTAGCTATAGATTACATAAACAATGGCTTTTAATACATGTGATTTGTATTTTACATATTATTTAGGCCCATTCAGTTACATTTTGCTATATCTTGCAACAAATTGCACACAATTTGCGTTGTTTTGCACATGAATTCCGCATTTAAGCGGGAAGTGGCGCATATATACGCGCATATATATATGCATATTTTGTACATTATACATCAGGCGTTTGTTAGACGATTGATGTCCTTGGAGATTCAAGGTTATTATTTGTTTACATTGCGTAATTTGCACATGTTAGTTGCGTATTTTGCACAATGCCTTGCATTTATGCTGGAATTTGCACATTTGCCCTTATATGGAGCATATATTAAGATATGTATGACTCATTCAGGGAATGACTTTGGGGATTCAACGTTATCGCCTTATTAATGTCATTCAGTGTGCAATTCATAAATTCATGTTGTTCAATACGTACAGAGCAATATAACTCTGCGTAAATTGCTGGAGAAACATATGTGCAAGACAAGCTGGGCATTGTATTTGAACAAATATACATAGACATGTATTCAGTTTTTAACCATGCGTAAAGGTTATAGATTTAAACAATGATCTGATCTATATAAAGTCGCATAGAAAAGAGCCCCATATCACAAGTGTTTCTTCACTGTTTGTTATCACGTGGTGTAACAGCAAAAAAAGAGTGAAAAAAATGAGTGTATATAACTTTCATGACGTACCGCTATCTCGCTATGTGATCAAGGGCACTTGATGCCCGAAACGCATTGTGTGAGGAGTGAGAAATAAATCTTCCTGTCATTTGCAAGTTTCCCTGATGGTCGTTGTTTTCCATGTTCGCCGAAAGGAAGTGCTGGAAAGAGTTGCCATTATACTAATATACGGAAGTTAGGTTGCTTCCGGTTCAACGGACCCCTCTCCACAAGTTGGTGGCAGCTTTCAACCTGAACTTTGCTGTGGATCCGAGAAGGAATTTTTTGCTGCATACCCCCTACGAGCCGGAAAAGCGAACACCAGGAAGTGGACGCCGACGGTCGAGTCGGAGGACTCGCGAAGGTATGTCTAATACACTGGTGAGTGATATGGCATGAACGTAGGTTTGGGGATTCAAACGGAAGCTTGCATAGGATTTGTTGAGAAAATCACGTAGAACGAGTTGTTTTTCAAACTCACATAAAAAACCTCCAAACATGTCAGTTGACGCGGTACGTGAACGAGAGGCAGCAGCGGACATACTGTTTGGGAGGATACCAACGGTCAATTCTAATGCTCCAACTACTAAAGAACTGATCGATAAGGCTGACAATGATATAAACCTGATGTTAAAGAATCTTGAGAAAAAAATGAAAAATGAAGTAACCAAGTGGTGGGAACACAAGTCCCTTACAAAGTACGTTGAGGCAGATAGAGTACCTCGAGGACTCAGAATACTATTGGCTCCAAGCTTTGACAAACCCAACCCAGCGATGTTAAGGGAGTGGGGAGAAAGTAACTTGGTAGCATCCATGAATCTGGTGCATATATTAATCAAATATGCCGAAATTGACCGCCAAACGTTACTGTTAGAAATTGAAACAATCAATAAAGAATTAGGTAAATTGGACAAGAAGGAATTCATTGCAGCTAAGAGAAATGAAATCAATGAACATCTAAAAAAACATGAAGAAAAAATAAAAGCCAGAAAAGTAATAAATTTGCTAGGGACCAGGCGGATTATGAGCTGGGGCAAATTTATACATTTGCACGTAAATACGACAATGCAAGGAAATTAAAAACGAGCAGTACAAGCAAACCAAATATCTTAAGCTGTACACAAATATGTGCAACTGAAACTAATATTGTTGGAACAGATACTGAGTCACTAACCAGTGAGTCAAGTATGGAAGGCACAAGTACGGATAGAGCACTCAATAAAGTGATCCTAAGTTTGGGCGAAGAAGTTGATTTTTTAGTAGAGGCTCGGAGGCAAACATTGAGGCCACGAAAAGAATGCAATAGAAAAAGGTGGAACACAATCAGACGAACGCGGTGCCGTCGGTGGAAACGCGAAGCGGAGAGGGAATCAAAGAAACTACTGGCATTCTGGTAGTATAAAATGCCTTGGTATTCTCTACACTAACAATATTAGAGATACCATTAAGCTTAATCAGAAGGATATTGTTAAAAGGCTTTCCTCCCTTATTGCTACCTGGTCTCCGCTTTTCTTGTCATGGTGGGGGAGGCTAGCCACTATTAAGATGATGCTTCTTCCTATTGTAAATTTTTACCTTTCTATGCTTCCAGTTTCCCTACCACTCTATTTTTTTTAAAACAATAAATCGTATCTTTACCTCATTACTATGGAACAACCGCAAGGCCAGGATCTCTATTTCCCGTCTTCAACAACACAAAGAATCAGGCGGAGTCAATTTTCCCAATCTCACTCGCTTTCACTCTGCCTTTACTTTAAAACAGATTTGAGCCTTTTTATCTGACTCATCTGATCCTCCTCTTACAGCCTGGAGCTCTGTAGAACTTGCGCAACTCTCACCTTTCTCCTTCAATACTGCCACTCGCTTATCTCAGCCTCCGCAGCGTTTTCTTACCCCTATCTTTCGTCATTCTAGAGCACGTGCTCTCTCGTTGTTTCGCTCCTTTCTTTCGCAGTCAGAGTTTCTTTCCTCGACTCCAATTTGGTATAACAAATCTTTAAAGATTAATAACAGAGCACTTTTTTTGAAGGAATGGATTGATAAAGGTATTATTACCTCTAATCATCTCCTTGTAAATAACACCTTACAAGACTACGCGGATATTCGTGTTTCTTTTCATCTTTCCAATGCACACTCTTCTCAGTATACCCTACTCCAAAACTCCTTCAATCTCATTCTCTCTCAATTCACCTCCCCCTTGCTTCCCGTAACAACCCCTTCTCTGTCCTTACCAGATTTCTCTATTCCTTTTAAGGCTGCTGCGATTTATAAACTTCTTGCCAGCCCCCTTGCTGAAAGACCCAAATCCAAACTTGAACTTTCTTGGGAAAAAGATCTCGATCAAGAGTTTCCCCTTCAGGTTTGGAATTCTTTATGGTCTAAGATACATACTGTTTCCCGTTCTGCTAGCACTACACAGACCTTGTTCTTTTTTTATGACAGACTTTTTTTCACTCCTTCAGACTTACATAATTTCAAACTGTCTGATTCCAAAAAATGTTGGTCTTGCCCTCATACAAATAGTGATTTTTTTCACATGTTCTTTCACTGCCCGTTAGTTAAATTTCTCTGGTCGCGTATTTGGTTAAAATTGAATGAAATATTATCTACTGACCATTCCTTTGAGATTGTCCATATTTTTTTTGGGTGGTGCCTCACCTATATGGAATGTTCATTGTAATGCACGCAAATTTATAGATTTGTATATAGCCATTTCTTTACAGATAATTACTACGAATTGGAAAGACACCTCCAAGATCTCATACAATGCCTGGCGGAATTTATTGTGTCATCATCATAGACTTGATCGTGCCTTTGCTACCACTGTACCTCTTTAGATCAAAAAAGATTTGTTATGGTTGCCTTTAACTAATTTTCTGTCTCAAGATACCCCTTGAATATTGTGTATTTGTATCCTCTTTTAATTTAGTCGCTATTTAAACTTTTTATACTTTCTCACTTATATAGATCTACTTCCTTGGTTATTTACAAGATTTTTTCTTACCCAATGTATTGAATATTTCTTCCCCTCCTTTCCTTTCCCCTTTCTCCCTTGCTTTCCTGTTTTTTACCTTCCCTTGCCCCTTAACATAACACCTTTCCAAAAAAAAAAAAAAAAAGCTTTTTACCTTAGTATATCCCCTGGTTTTGTTAGGCATTTCTTAAACCTTGTTAGAATTCAATTGTTTTTATCGTCTTGTCCCATTGCCTAATGCTGGTATTTTGTACTGATGTTTTACTTGGTTTATTATACTCAATAAAGCTTTCTAAACAAAAAAAATAATAAACTACTGGCGCAAGAGATAAATCCTGATTTGAAAACCATAATTAATCTTTCGACCATAACCTTGACCAAAGCTGAGGAACAACTTCTGTCCCTAGGACTTAATTATTGTCCGGAAAGTAACTTTGAATATGCCAACACTAGAGTTGATATTTTCTGTTTTATACGCAAGTTAAAATTAAAGAAGTTCTTTATGATTAAAAGAGGACTGGAAAAGAAAAACAAGAATCTCGGGGATGTGACTGATCAACCAAATATACAGGCATCGGATGTACAAACATTACTAACTATGCACAATTTGAGAAATGATAAGCAAGAGGAATCTTTTGACTCTCCTCAACAGAAGTTACATGCAATTGATCTGTTACAAAAGGGTGCAGGGGAATGCCTATATAAACCCAAATCGACATTTCTTCCAGTAATGCCTAAAGATGCTGTGGACATTTTCCATGAATGTGTTGTCGAAGAAATAAAAAAACTCCACCGTCAGGTTAACTACAAAAAAAGTAAATTAAACTTTAATCAGGTACAATATCAAAACTTAATGAAAAAACTCAGTAACGACATGGAGATTATTGTGAAGAAATCAGACAAAGGAGGGAATATTGTTCTCTGGCCTAGGAAACAGTATGTACAGGAAGCCATGCGACAACTCAATAATATGGACTGCTATGAGAAAACGACAATGACGGCTTACAACAAAGCAAAGGAAGCCCTAAAGAAAGAGTTAAAAAAATGGAAACAAGAGGGGCTAATATCGACAGATGAATATCATTTTATGTTTAATGAACATCCAGTTCTTTCCTTTCTTTATCTATTACCAAAAATCAACAAAAAAACATCTCCGATTCCCGGGCGCCCCATCATTTCAGCGATCAAAAGCATGACCGAACAGGTGGGGCAGTACGTGGATTTTTATTTACAAGATCTAGTAAGAACATTACCTTCATTTGTAAAAGACACTGGGGACTTCTTGAATAAATTGAAAAACATCGTATGGTCAAGTAATATGATCCTTGTGACTCTGGATATAGAATCGCTATACACCAGTATTGAACACTCATGTGGAATTATTGCAATTAAGCATTTTCTAAACTCTAGACCGTGTGAATATTTCATGCATAATAAGATGTTGATATCTTTGATTACATGGTGTTTGGAAAATAACTATTTCCTATTTGGCAAGGACATCTACAGGCAAATACAGGGTGTTGCGATGGGGGCCTGCTTCTCACCTAGCTACGCGTGTTTACATGTGGGCTATTGGGAGGAGCAGGTCCTCAGAATCCAATACAAAGACATTTTTGAGAATAGAATCGTGCATTGGTTACGTTTTATCGATGATGTTTTTATTGTTTGGAATGGAGACATTAAAAGTGCAGAAGATTTTATTGAAACTATTAATGTTAATGGTTTTAATTTACATTTTACATCATGTATTAGCCAAACTAAAATAGAATTTTTAGATGTTTGCATTTATGTGAATAATAACGAGTTAGCCACTACGGCTTTTAGAAAGCCCACAGCAGGCAATGCAACACTTCACGCAACCAGTGCACACCCCAATCATCTCATTGGCAGCATCCCTTATGGGGAAGTTTTAAGACTAAAACACATCTGCAGCACATCAGAAGATTTTGAGAGTTGCCAGGATGAGGCCCTGTCCAGATTAAGGAAAAGAGGCTACACTAATAAGACACTAACAGATACAGTATTGAAAGCCAGCAAGAGAACCAGGGCATCGCTCCTAGTGCAGGAGACGGAAGAAGAGGGGTTAGAAAACACATCAGAAGACCCACCCAGACTTATTACAACGTACAGTCGTCGGGGAAAAGAAAATCAGAGCCATAATTAATAAGAACTGGCCTATCATCCTGACTGATAATGTTCTTAGTAGTAGACTGCCAGAGAAACCTTTGCTTACATTCAGGAAACCTCAATCGATGAGAGGGCAACTCTCAAGAAATTTTCCAGAGCTAGAACATAGGGATGTATGGTTGAAACCTAGAAAAGGTTTTTACAAATGCACAACCTGTCGTGCTTGTAAATTTGGAATGAACACCACTAAATACAGTACTCCATTCAGAGAGAATGAGTTGGACATCAGAGGCAATTACAACTGCCGCACTGATTTTGCGATATATGTGCTCACGTGTACCTGTGGACTTAAGTATGTGGGAAGTACCAAGCTCCAGGTGCACGTGAGGATTTTGCAACATCTTCGGGCTATTATTAATAGCGATCCGGCATATCCTGTCGCACGCCATTTTAAAGAAGTCCATAACAAGGACATTAACTGCCTATCCTATTTTTTTATCGACTCAGTTCTAGCTCCACGGAGAGGAGGCAATAGAGAAAGAGCACTTAGACAGCGGGAAACTAAATATATTTTAGAACTGGATAGTAGATTCCCGAATGGCCTCAACAACACAGAAGACATGCACACCTTCTTATAGAATGTAAGGCCTTTACATCTGTAACAATACACGATTGAACTAAGACAGTAAGGAGATGTTATATGTGATATATGTACAAAGATAAACTATCATATATAGGCCTATAAGAGGTATAGGGTCAATATTCTACCATGACAATGACCGCTGTGACCAATACAATTAATATTACAACATCTGTCCAGCTTGCCCCAAATTTTAATCACTTTATAAAAATTGTAATCACTTTATAAATATTATGAATGTGATACACTTTTTGGAGGGGTCATGCATTTCTGCACTAGGCACTTTATAGTTAATGACAAATACATAATAGAAGTATCTATGTAAAGAACTTGTGTCATGGGTGGCTTTGGATATACATACATACATTTTCAAATTGAATTACGATTAAATGGATCAGGTAGCTATAGATTACATAAACAATGGCTTTTAATACATGTGATTTGTATTTTACATATTATTTATGCCCATTCAGTTACATTTTGCTATATCTTGCAACAAATTGCACACAATTTGCGTTGTTTTGCACATGAATTCCGCATTTAAGCAGGAAGTGGCGCATATATACGCGCATATATATCTGCATATTTTGTACATTATACATCAGGCGTTTGTTAGACGATTGATGTCCTTGGAGATTCAAGGTTATTATTTGTTTACATTGCGTAATTTGCACATGTTAGTTGCGTATTTTGCACAATGCCTTGCACTTATGCTGGAATTTGCACATTTGCCCTTATATGGAGCATATATTAAGATATGTATGACTCATTCAGGGAATGACTTTGGGGATTCGACGTTATCGCCTTATTAATGTCATTCAGTGTGCAATTCATAAATTCATGTTCAATACGTACAGAGCAATATAACTGCGTAAATTGCTGGAGAAATATATGTGCAAGACAAGCTGGGCATTGTATTTGAACAAATATACATAGACATGTATTCAGTTTTTAACCATGCGTAAAGATTATAGATTTAAACAATGATCTGATCTATATAAAGTCGCATAGAAAAGAGCCCCCTTCTGGACCCCATCTTTTGTAACATTCCTGGCCTCATTACCGAAGTTCCTGTTCCGGTCCCCTGGTCAGACCATATGGTGGTCCCTTTTAGTTGGAAGATGGCTCAGCCTAACTCTTCCTCAAATTCTTATAAAGGGCTAGCTAGGCATTGGTCCAAGCTTGACCTTTCTAAATGGGCAAGCATCCTGAAGCGTACTGAACCCTCAGTCCATTTGGACGTGGAGAGAGCCAATCGGGAGTTTAACCTGTTGATCGAGCGGTCCTTGGACAGTCTGGTGCCAAAAAAACTAATAACAACTAAGAAAGGCCTCACCAAGCATCCTTGGTTTAATCAGGAGCTGAGAGCTCTTAAACAAGAGTGTAAAAGGGAAGAAAGGCAATGGAGGAGAGAGTTTAGTGGGGGAAAAAAAGCAGATACAGAGCGGTTCTAAAGAAATACAAGACCGCCCTGATGAATACCAAATCTGCCTTCTTTGCCAGTAAAATAGAGTCCTCTGCTAATGTTCCCAGGGAAATATTTAGAATTGTGAAATTGCTGACTAAAGTCCCCGACCCACGGCCTGACTCGGACGAAGCAGGCAGTCGATGTGAAGAACTGGCGACTTTTTTCTGCACTAAGATTAAAAAGATCATTGATACGCTTCCCCCACTATCTTCAATCGCCTCTCAAATGCCACATGTTAGTCAGATTCTATCGGATCACCCCAGGCTCTCCTCCTTCTCTCCTCTTAGGGAGGATCTTTTGCCTACTCTGCTGAATACTATCAAGAGTGGTTCCCCGTGTGATCTTGCTCCGATGAGCATTTTAAATGCAGCCCTTTCCACCGTCAGCAAACCAATTGTGAATATGGTGAATGCCTCTTTGAATTCAGCTATTGTGCCTAGAGAATGGAAGATAGCAATGGTTAGGGCCTTGCTTAAGAAACCCAGTTTGGATCCAGGGGACTTTTCCAACTACCGTCCTATTTCTCTATTACAGGGCATTAGTAAACTGACTGAGAAATTTGTCAATTCACAATTAGCTTCCTTTTTGGAAACTAATAATTTGCTGCATCCATCACAAACTGGGTTCAGGAAAGGACAGGGAACAGAAACTGCTTTGTTGAGGGTTGTGGAGGATGCCCGGAGGATTCTGGATGATGGTGGCAGCGCAGCCATTATCCTCCTGGACCTCAGTGCCGCCTTCGACACAGTTAACCATCACATTCTGGTCTCCCGTCTCAGCAATATGGGAATCACGGGCAAGGCTCTTAAGTGGCTGGAATCCTTCCTTGAGGATAGATTTTTTAAGGTCTTTGAGGATGATTACTGCTCTGGTCCGGTCCCTTTACAGTGTGGGGTTCCGCAGGGGTCGTCCCTCAGCCCCACATTGTTCAATGTGTATATGGCCCCTTTGGCGGAGATAGTGGTCCCCTTTGGGGTCCAGCTTGTGAGTTACGCCGAGGACACTCAGCTGGTGTTCTCCCTGAATCAGTTCAGACAGTCTCCGCTGCAGTTACGTAACTGTTTAGAAGCTGTGGCATGTTGGATGGATCAATCCCACCTCAAACTGAATGGCGGGAAAACAGAGCTGCTGTTGCTGGGACGGCAGGCTAGCTTTGACAACGCGACCTTCTGGCCTTTGTGTATGGGGCCGGGCCCTACTTCTAAACCAGAAATTAAAAGCCTTGGGCTTTGGCTCGATGCGGAGCTAACGTTCAGAACTCAGGCTAGGAAGGTTGCTGCCACCTGTTTTGGGATTTTAAAAACCATGCGAAAAATCCTCCCACAACTGCCGGAAAGGGCTAGAAAAATCCTAATACAATCTCTGATCCTTTCCAGGATAGATTATGCGAATGCCTTGTATTTAGGAGCACCAGCCTCCACGACCAAACGGCTTCAAGTTGTTCAGAATGCGGCGGCAAGACTTCCAATGGGCGTCAATCACCGTACATCAGCTAAACCTGCTCTGAAATCTCTTCACTGGCTTCCGGTGAAAGAGCGGGTTTTCTTTAAATCTTTGTGTATGGCACATAAACTCCTCCACGGGAAAGGTCCTCCCATCTTGGAAAATTTGGTCATTCCTCACAAATCCCCTCTAAATCTTCGATCCAATGATCAGAACTTGGTAGTGATCCCTGGAATTAAGAGATCCCGTTTTGGTGGGCGTCTCTTTTCACTAAACGCCTCCAAACTTTGGAACTCCCTTCCTCTGATGCTTCGCCAGGAGCCTTGTCTGCTTGTGTTTCGGCAGAAGCTGAAAACCTGGCTCTTCCAGAGGACTTAAGTCGTGTTTCTAGTCTAGTTAATGGCATTCCTATTTTTCCTTGGGTTACCCTTGTTGAGCGCTGGGATGCTTTCGAGTAGCCATGTGCTATATAAGAGCTTCTTCAATTCAATTCAGTTTTTAACCATGTGTAAAGATTATAGATTTAAACAATGATCTGATCTATATAAAGTCGCATAGAAAAGAGCCCCATATCACAAGTGTTTCTTCACTGTTTGTTATCACGTGGTTAACAGCAAAAAAAGAGTGAAAAAAATGAGTGTATACAACTTTAATGACGTACCGCTATCTCGCTATGTGATCAAGGGCACTTGATGCCCGAAACGCGTCATGTGAGGTGTGAGAAATAAATCTTCCTGTCATTTGCAAGTTTCCCTGGTGGTCGTTGTTTTCCATGTTCGCCGAAAGGAAGTGCTGGAAAGAGATGCCATTTTATATATATATACATATACATTCTGGGCTACAGGACTCTATGGTCCAGTAGAAGGCTGGGTGCCGAAACGCGTAGACCGTCCTTACCGTCTATGTTGCCTTGTACCAACTTGTGAGGAATAAAGCATCAGTTTGAAGTGTCGTTCGTGGTGCTGTGATCCTTTACTGAGAGCCTCGGGGAGAGCGGAGGCAAAGTAGAAGGAATTTCGCCATATATATATATATATATATATATATTCACACAAAAAAACATAAGTTTCACACACGTTATAGTTAAGAATTAGCATTTAAAAAGCCTTGCAAATTCACTGAAAAAACCATAGGTTTCACACATGTTATAGTTAGCTGGACATTTCACTCGTAAAAACCAATGAAATTCCCTAATTACAGTTAGCTCAGCTAACTATAACTCGCGCGCCCGCAATCCACTGCTGATGACGTCACATATTACATCACTCATGACATGGTCAGTGACATCACTCATGACATCACTGATGACATCTCAAATTACATCACTGATGACATCATCCATTGAGTATGTGTTTCTGAACAATTTTAATATGTTTAATATATATAGGGAAAGGCCTGTTGAAGAATGAGTGGGTGTACAAGTGTGTAAATGGATGATTTTCTGTGGTGCGTAACTGACTCTATAAGTGAGTTATTAAATATATCTTACTGCAGACTAGTGACTAAACTGTGTAAATGTCTGTATGTGTCTGTATGTTGGTGTATAAGTGGCTGCATGGTTTTGTGAATAGCTATATGAGTGTCTATATGAGTTATTGATTGCTTCTCTCAGTATTTGTATGGGTTCCTGAGTGTTTGTGTGGGTAGGGTGTGTGTGACTCTATGCATAGATGTGTGAGTGGGTGATTCTATGGGTGCATGGTTTTAAGAGTACATCTGTTATGGACTGTATGGTTGAGTGAGTGTATGTATGGGTGTGTTAGGGATTGAATGTATATCTCAGTGGTACATTTGTGACTAACTACATATGTGAAAGGCAGTATATATGTGTGTAAGAGTATATAAGTGGGTAGATGTTAGAGAGTGTGATTGTGAGAGTGACTGTATGGATGAGTGTGTGCTTGTATCAATAATTCTATAAGAGTGTAAGAATGTGGTACTATTTTTATGAGTAAGTGAACTTGAGTGTGTATAACCGCATAGGTGAGTAAATGGGAGTGTGATTATTTGCATGACTGACTAGGTGTGAGAGTACCTCAATGGATGATTGGTGGTGTGTGAGTGTCTATATAGGTGTATAAATGCATATTATAGTCTTTTATGGAGTGATTGTAAGTATGAGTGACTGTACAGGTGAATGAGTGGAGGTGTATGTAGACCTAAGAGTTAATAAGTGGGTATGTAGTTATTGGTATTGGAGTATGTATGGTTTTGAGAATGGAACTCTGAAATTTTGAGTCGTGTATCAAAGGTTATATTAGGGTGTGAGAAGATGTGGTAATTTATCACATGGATGACGTCATCAGTGATGTCATCAGTGATGTCATTTGAGATATCATCAGTGATGTCATGAGTGATGTCACTGACCATGTCATGAGTGATGTAATATGTGACGTCATCAGCAGTGGATTGCGGGCGCGCGAGTTATAGTTAGCTGAACTAACTATAACGAGGGAATTTCATTGGTTTTGTACGAGTGAAATGTCCAGCTAACTATAACATGTGTGAAACCTATGTTTTTTTCTGTGAATTTGCAAGGTTTTTTAAATGCTAATTCCTAACTATAACGTGTGTGAAACCTATGTTTTTTTCGGTGAATTTGCAAGGTGTTTTAAATGCTAATTCCTAACTATAACGTGTGGGAAACCTATGGTTTTTTAGTGAATTTGTAAGGTTTTTTAAATGCTAATTTATGTGTGTATTATTATATTTGTTATATATTTATTCTACAATAAACTACCTATGTATATAGTCATAGATTGACTGTATCCTGTAATATTGAATGGCTCAGCTTTTTTTTTTTTTTATTTGGATAAAGTTGAACAGCATAGTTAATATCTTTTATAAACACTTACATTTTTTTTTTTTAAGGGTTTTTGACCGTGCGCGCACGGTGTGTGCTCCACGTGCGCATTCGTACGTCGTGCGTGCTCCGTGCGCGTGTGCTCCGTACGCGCATGCGTGCGTGCACCGTGCGCGTACTGTGCGCGCACCTGCGTGCTCCGAGTGTGCATGCGTACGTCGTGCATGCTCCATGCTCGCGTGCTCCGTACGCGCATGCGCGCGTGCTCCCTACGCGCATGAATGCGTGCACCGTGCGTGTACAGTGCGCGCACCTGCGTGCTCCGAGTGCGCATGCGTGCATGCTCCGTGCGTGCTCCGTGCGTGCACGGTAAGCGTACGGTGCGCGCACCGTGCGCACATGGCAAGTCATGTGATTACGAAACAACACTTTTCATTGGTTCATATTAGTTTCTGTTTCAGAATCTTCAAACACCACACGCACTCCCCTCACTTTTTCTACTAATTTCCTGGGAGAAGGAGCAAAACAACCTTTTCAAGCAAAAACTTCAATTGAAAATGGCAGAGCACCACTCCACTTCAGAAACTGAGGAAGAGACCTTTTTTGAACCAGCAAGAAAAAAGAAACAGAAACACTCCTTCATTTGGAAATGTTTTACATTTCCTGATGGACAAAAGAAAGTACATGCACCAAAAGTTACTTGCACTATATGTGGGACAGTCTTATCACGTGGAGACACAACCAAAAAATACTCTTTCAGTATTTTTTCAATGATTCGACACTTTAAAAAAATGCACCCTATAGCATATGCTAAGGAGTCAACACGGGCCATGAGGGAGAATCCTGAATCTGCTCAGCCGAGCACTTCATCTGCGGCTGCAGACTCACCATGCTCCAGATCTCTGGACATCCGTCCTGTCTTCAAAAACGTCCACATTCATTGCAACATGTGCAATGTCACACTCTGTTACAGAGAGACCAGCATCAATCTTATAGAACAGAAGATCCAGCAGAACACTTGCTCCCCCGTTAATTTTTTTAAAAATAAATATTGTTCCTGTTGAACAGTTTTTTTTGTTGCTCTAAAAAAATCCACACAAAAAATACAAAATTGTCACAAAAAAAGAAAAAAGTTCTTTTCAGAACTCACTTCACTTCTCCAAGAAGAGCTATATTCTTAATATATATACTGTGTTGTAAATTAATTGAATGAATGTGTAGTGTATACATGAATGATTGAAATGACTGAGTGAAGAGGAGGAAAGGACTGACAGAATGAGAGTGACAAGGAAAGTATGATCAGTCATGAAAGGGAAGTGAGAGAGTGACTGCAACAAAAGGACAAAGTGTAGAGGATACAGGTAAGAAGAGTGAATGAGTAAGGGAATGGCAGTGAGTAATGGAGAGTGAGGGCAGGGGAGTGAGAAAAGGGGAGTAAGGGACAGAGATAGGAAAAGGGAGTAACAGACGAAACGGATGAAGTACAGCAGGGTAAAGGGATTGAAAGTAAGAGAAGTGGAGTGATGGTGAGATAAGGGGTATGAGGATTACAAAAGGTGGTAAGGGAAAGTGGGAGATGGGGAGTGAGAGGATGGAGGGATTTAGGAAACTGGAGTGAGAGAAAGGGAGTCAGGATTTCAATGAGCAAAGCAGAGTGAGGGAGAGTGAAGGAAAGAATGCGAAAAGGTGAAGAGGTGTGAGATACAAACAGGAGGAAATGAAGTAGGAGAATAGGAGTGACTATGAGTAAAGGATAGTGACAGTTAGGGAAGGTGAGGGAAGGAGAATGACGGAGAAGGTTAAAAAATGAACATAGATGGAAAATGAGTGATGGAGAGAGGAGGAGTGGTAGAAACAGAGGGGCAGATTTATAACAAACTAATGCAGCACGGTGCAGCAAGTAATTTTGCTGCGCCGTGCTGCGTTCGAAGCATGAAAAGTGACGTAGTGGTGGCGCAGGGGGCTTCTAAATCTGCCCCAGAGATGTTAAGGAAATTAAGGGTAAGACAGACAAAGGGAGAGAGAACGAAACAGAGACAAAGAGCAAGGAACTGAGAAGGAGTAAGGCAGTTAGAATGACTGAGACATGGAAACAGGGAGAGAAACACGGTTGAAAAAATAGTTATGGAGGCAGTAAACCTAGGGGAGTAGTAGAGAAGGAGTGAGGGAGTTACGAAAGAGCAGTAGAGGAAGAAGAGAGAGGGAAGGGGAATGAGAAAAGCAGAGTGAGGAGAAGTGAAGAAAAGGGAGCATGAAAGTGAAGGGGTGAGAAATACAGATATTTTAAACTTACCTGACCAACAAAATAACTTAATTAGAAATAAATGTTTTTTTTTAATTGCTAGAAAAAAGGATTACATTTCCTAAATTTTCTTTCTCGATGTGAAAAAAAAAAGTAGTAATATTTAACAATACATTTTAGAATACAGTACACATATTTTCATATTCAACAAAGTAATTTTTTGCCCTTTTTTGCTGTTTTCAGAATATATTGAATTTCACTGAAAATAGTGATATCAATTGCATTCATCACTTAACAGCGGGCAAAAAAATTAACAATCTGAAAGATTGTTTAAAAAAAGCCCTGAATCTATCCTCAGTAAAATATACCTTGATAGAAATGTAATATATATATTAAAAATATCTTCTAAGAACAATAACTATTTGAAATAAATAACGTCTGTAAATCTTGTTGCTTAAGCACATACACCAAAATAATATCTGTCAAAGAAGTCCACAATAGAAACAGTTACCTTTCCATGAGGCCAAATGGTAATTTTTAAATTCTTTTTGGTGAAATATCCAATGGTAATCCAATAAAATCGAAATAATGGTTTCTTCAGATGCTGCAATTTGTATCTAAAAGTTTGGTTTTAGAAAAATTAAGTAGGAATTTGGTAATTCTGCAGGCAAACGTTGCTTGAAAATCAATTGTGAATCATTACACAGTGTCCAGCCTTTTTCACATTTTAGATAAACTGTGTAATGACCAGAAGTTATAGAAGGTCCATCATGGAAAATTAATGCAACTGCAACAAAAGTCTTTCCTGATATTGATAATTGATTTCCTGTAAACTTCTTTATTAAAGTGTCCTATTTTGTTCCATCAGCTCTACAACGTTGCATCATTAAAATTACATACTGTCCATATTTCTTTAAAAATAATGTTGATAACATTTCTGATTTACATTGAGAACATTCCATGTTGTGATTTGCATCTTTAACTAATTTACTAAAAGTCACTGATTTACTCTCTGGTAATGTTAAATATATGAACCTTTCAGAATCAACATTAGTGCTGCATGTGTTCAAACAATTTTCACAACAATGTTCATTTATAAGAGAGACCAAACATATTTTCTATTTCTACCCCTTCATCTTCCAGTACCATAAGATATACATTAAGAATTCCTGTGCATCTTGCTGGACATTTTCTGCAAACTGTATACATCCACAACATACATCTAAAAGATTTCTAACATCAGAAGCACTTTCTATTTTAGTTTTATCATTAGTCAGCTTCTCATAAAGGAAACTCAGCAGAGAACAGAATCTTTTTTCATGATTTAGTATTATCTGCTCTTTCAAACTTTCAAGATAAAATACAACATTCAGCACTACATTAGCGTAGCAGTTGACACCAGAGCTATTTTCAAAATGACAACCAACAACCTCTTCAGTATTGTCCTTTTTCTTTTTGCTTGCAATCACATCAGTCTCTATTTGTTTACTCTTCTGTACATCCTCATTACAGATATTCTCAATTCTCCTTTTCCGACAAACAGCACGTTTTTCAAACACAGGATACTGACCTAAATGAGGAGCATAGCTTCTTCTTAATCTATTATACTCCTTTACACACTTTCCATCAGCACTAACTTTTGACTCATCAAAGTCTATCATGAATAAACCAGATATTTTGTTCACGCGTAACAAAGCAACATATGCCATACCTTCTTTAAACACACTAGATCCAATGTTTACAAAAGCACTATACAGTTAATCCTTGAGATTTGTGAATAGTTACAGCATATGCTAGAGAAAACGGAAACTGCTTCCTACGTACATACAAGTCTTTCACAAGCAAGAAACGAACTGAACAACGACTAATGTCTTTAACCTCTTCAATCTGATCAAATTTTATTTTTGAAAAATTCAATTCCATCTTTTTTCTGGTAATTAACAAAACCCACAACTACCCATAGCTCCATTCACTAAACCTTTTTCTACATCCAAATTACGTCTTAAAATTACTCGACAATTCATACATACATAAAGATTCTTTTCTAAACCAGCTGTTTTCGATATGTTTTTCTCTAGAGAATCCAATTTAGTTGACAATTTGCTTGTCAATATAATAGTTATTCCTTCATGCTGTATTTTATCCACAGCTTCCAGTTTGATAATTTCTTCATTTTCCAATTTCAAAAGTTCTTGATTGAATATAGAGCATTCATGTAGTGTTGGCATTAAGCAGATTACGGTATTTTTTCCTGCAATTTTCTTGTATATTTTCTCTGGAGCTATTTGTTCTGTTGGAAACAAATTACATAGCAATCGACTCTGTAAAGCTTTCCTGCCATGTTCTGTGAGTAGTCCATTTCTGATATCTTTGAGAATACTTGCATAATCATCATCATTTGCTTGCCGCATATTGGTAATGAGTTCTTTGTACTCAAAGTATGTCCAAATATTCACATTACCTATACTTCCTAACGACTTTTTCGTGTCTTCATGTGTAAGAGTATGAAATACTGGTTGTCCTTTAACTGGAGTGAGCTGCAGTATATCCCCAAAAACTATAACATGTTTTCCTCCAAATAACACGTCATAGTCTGTCTTTAGAATTTGCTGCATTCTTCAATGCACAAAGGCAAGCATTACGTTTGATACCAGGCTTACCTCATCAATAATGAGAACTTTCATTTTCTTCAATACTCTTGAAACTTCAAAACATGCTTGTGGTATTGTATTTTGTTCTCATGCTCTACTGGTAACATTAGCAAACGATGTAAGGTAATTCCATTTATGTTATATGCTGCTAACCCAGTTGGAGCAGTAACAACACAAGACAAAGTTGAATCAGTTTTTTTCTGTAGGTAGCTTCTAATTACTTTAATTAAGAAACTTTTTCCAGTTCCAGCTTGTCCACTCACATACATTCTGATTGGTTCAAATGATGTGCATGAGCACTCTTTATTTTCATGTAGTAATCCATGATCAATTTGTTTTGTGACTTCCTCATAAATTTGTTGTTGTTCATCATTCAGTTGTTGTTCCAAATTTGGTAAGTTTATTAAATCTTCCTGAGCTTGATTCATAGCTGTTTCCACTTCAGTCATGGCTATTGCAGCTTCATTTTCTACGATTGGTTGTCCTAGAGGATCTTGACTGAGCGTCCCAGAACTTTGACTGTCTTGAGAACTGTCTCTAGCTACTTCAGCTGCAATTGTTGCTTCTTGTTCAATTTCTTCATTTAACATTTGTACATAAGTTGTGAAAGTACTGCATTCTATGCTATCTTTGCATGCATTAAAGGAATCTTCGTAGCTTTGAAAATGTCCAAGTAATTCATCCTCTGAAAGCCATGGTTTAAACAACTGTAAAAGTGCTAAGTAGTAAAATTCCTTCTTGTCAGTAGTGTCGCAACTCAGCTTTCTGTGATTAATCAAACTTCCTTTTGTTTGTTTTACCAAACATCCTTCTTTACCAATGACTTTATATTTTCCATTGTTGATGTCTTCTGTGGTATTCCGTTTAAAAATGTAGTTCTGCTGCACTTCATAGAGACACATGTTCTCAAGATGATGAGTTCTCTTTGGGTAATATGTGTCCAACATGTTTGTTCTTAAAATGTCTGTACTTTCTGGTTCGTACTCTGCTAAATATTCAATTTCTCGAATAGATTTCAATACCCGATTTCGCATTCCTGCAAGGCCTAAACTTACCCAAATTATTCTTCTGAGTTTGGAGTACAGACTTGCAGATGATAACCTATCTGAGCATTCGTATGACCCAATTTCTCGATGCGATAGCATCTTTAAACTGAAACTGTATAGCTTTTTACTGACAGTCTTCTCGTGAGAAATCTCTTCCCACATTTCTTTCAATTCTGTTTTCTCAGATTTAGTGATGTAAGATGTGACATACCGAGCAACAGCAATAGAATTGTCAGCTACATACTGAATATCCATGTTAGCATTCCACATGGATAAAATTACTGGGTTGTAGTCATTTATATATTTTGACTCTTCTTTTCTTCTTAGGTTGTACATATTTTTAGGCTATTTTCTTGTAATAGTATGTCGCACAGCTGACATAAAACTGTTTACTCTTCCTTTTGAAAGAACAGGTCGTGGAAATCCAAATCGACATTTTGTGTAGAATTTATCTTTACTCTTGTGCTTTTGTCGACAGTATTTTCCACACCGATGACTTTAGAAACGTAAAACTTGCTCTTTTAAGTTTTTTTCTTCTGTGCTTTTAGGTATAGCACATGTTGCATATCCTTCAATGAAAGATAAAACTGCATAATCACAGAATCTGTTCCAAATTTTGGGGCATCCTTGATCTACAACAGCATATGAATATGAGGAGCACCTCTTGCTTGGTACTCTTTTCTCCAAAAGAAATCCACAACTTCTCCGAGAGGTGGATTTTTTTTATTGCAGATGAAGGACATCATAGCCTCAAATCTATGATTGAAATATCTGCAAACATTAACCGGGTCCAATGAGCACAATTCTTCTGCTGTCTTGTATTGGATGTTTTCAATATTTGAATTTGCCTCTCGAAGAAAATCCAGTAAATCATCCCAAGCGTACTCAGCACAGCTTAGGGTAAGGAACCATGTAAGAGTTCCTAAATTCCGTAACATACATTTCAATTCTCCATGGCGTCAGTACCAATATTCATTAGTCCCACGCTGACAAGCCATCAGATTAATCAATTGAGATTCCAAATGATCATCTCGCTGTTGCACTTTGTTCAGAAAATCCTTTGCAGACACATTATGTAGATGTACTCCAGTTTTTAAAATGTGATTTACTGCATAAGATAGTGCAGACAAGTCACTTTCAAATAAAAGATGGAACAAATAAGGAATACTTTGACGAAATCTTGGATCTTCTGCAGATAATCTTGTAGTCCGATACTCAGAAGCAGGAATCTGTACTGGACGTTCATCATATCGTCCACCTTTTCCTGTAGGAAACAGCTGGGGAAAACAACGAGCTTCCAAGCTCTCCTCCCATACACTCACGGGAGTTCCTTTTGCTTTCTTCATCTGAAACAGATCAATAGTGTTTCCCATAACTTCTTTAGAATGAAGAGGATGTATGCTGAAATGTTCATAAATTTCTTCTTCTTTTGACTTATCCACTTTTTCAATTTGCCCAGTTGGTATTCCTGTGTCTGCTTGTAAAACTTCTTCATCTTCATCCAAATAAATTGATTCATACCATTTATTATTTCTTTTCAAATATAAATTTGCTCTTTGTACTTTTCGTACATCTACCAGCTCCTGCCAAATTTTCTTATTCTTTGTAGGTACACCATTAACCAGAATAAATAATGGTTCAGTTTCCAAACTATCTGCATCAATTGTTTCAATATTTTTTTTCAAATCTAATGGCAAATAGACAACTCTTCCTTTTAAACCTCTTTGTAAATCTGAAGGAGGTAATTTACCTGTTTTGGGCTCCATACGAACTATAGTCTGAAACGGATGGACACATTGAATGCGTATAGACTCATACGTATTTAGTTCTGCAGGAATATCAACCAATTCTAAATTATTATGTACAGCTCTAGCTGGCATTTTATTTTCTTCTAACTTGTTATAACAGTATTTACAAATATGCTGATCACCCAAATCAAAACAATTTTCCAGAAATAAATATGTAGCAAAGTCCTTCCACTTAGAATTATTTTCTTTTTCGCTTTTTTTATCGAGATCAACATTTCTTGTTTGAGTTTTATAATGGCTTCTCCGGCAACAAATACAACTAATATTTGGTCTTTCATTAGAGATGATAGTAAATTTTGTCATTTGATCTTCAAAATTTTTACTAACAGTGGGTTCTACATTCTCTTCCACATTTTCTTCAATAACTGTGTCATTTCCTGCACTTTCTTGCTCTGGACCAAAGTAACAAAACTCAATTTCCTCACAAACCTTCTTCACATCTGATACAGATCCACGGAACAGAGCACTATTCAACTCATTTACCTTTAGTGCTGGACTTTTAGCAAAATAAAATCTTCTCACAAATTTTTTCATTTCAATATGATGAACTGCCAGCATCCTAAAATGGTGAAAAACACTTTGACAAACTTTCCTAGAAAGACAAGCCAGAGAATGTCCTTGCAAACCAGTATTCTCTCACACTCTGCATGGATCTAGTCTTTGAAGCACCTTAATCTTCTGTTTTAACACTTTTTTTTACTATATTCTCTTAGAAAGTCACGTAATTTATCAATAGATTCCTGTCATACAGTACAAATACTACTACAATTCGAAGTGTACACTGGGGCTTTAGGATGTCTCCCCATAACCACATCAGCTAACACTTCTTCTTCATTTCTTGGAACCATTTTCTCCTTTTCCATTACACAACCACCTTTAACTTCATATGCTCGACCACTGGTGTCAACTGCATGCAGCAAACTATTACTTTGAAGATAACTCTCTTCATTAAAAAACGGTTCAGTACTTGAACTATGCTTCCATTCTCCTAAGAACACTTTACAAAAGTTTTTTTTTCACTTCTCTTTTTCTTTTTGACTTCATTACATTCACTAATTTATCTAATGTATGGATCCTGTTAAAAATTAAAATAGTTTTCTTTTTAATTCCAAAGCCTTTGCAACAATTGATTCAATATGTTTCTTTTTCTTTGGCTTTCTTCCTATATTTTTTCATATCCTTTAGCAAATTGAACATCACTCTTCTCTGAAACATTTTTCTACAAATGTTTTTAAAATCTATTTTTCTTTTTAAGTCATTCTTTCTTACTTCTGATTTTACATTAGCATTTAGTATATTCTGTCGATTGTCTTGTTGTTTTCTCTTTGAAACACTATTTGCAGTGGATATATATTTTACATTTTTTCTTTGCTTGAGGATATTTTTTATAAAATCCTTAGTCTGCTTACCAGAAGACTTTTTCTTTTTTCCAACATGAGGTTCTTCAACAAATTTTTGTTTTCCAGTTGTCCTCAAATATAGATGTTGTTGCTGTTTTTCTCTTTCTTGATTTTATAGGCATCTTTGATTTATTTCAGTGTTGTTCAGCAATACCTGAAAGAAACTAAAAAAAAAATACCTTTATGTAATTTAAATATATTACTATATTTTTTATGAGCTTTTCAAATCCTATCATATGAGCTGTCCCTTTCCTACGACTGCAAGTCTTACACAATAAAAGCTACACAAATTAAATCTCTGACAACAATTCCTGTGTGCAGACAGACTCATGGTGTGATTCTAGGCAGAAAACGATATTTGATTGGCAATTTCAAAGCACATTTACTACTGTGGTAGAGCATGTGATAATTACTGTAACAGCCTGACACATTTTCCTTATAGTTTAGAGAGGCAGAAAAGAGCACATGTCCTAACAGCTACTTGAGACCATGAGCATGTGGAACCTGGGTGAGTGATTAGACTAGAGCAAAGGAAATGAGCCTTGGTGACGTTGAATGTGTTAGCGTTACACACTGCTATCTGATATACCACACAGTGCTGAATACTTAGCATGGGACTGCAGGAAAAGCAACTGCCTGTGTGCTAAAAGTATGTTTCTGGAGACTGTGTATTGTCAGGTGCAAGAGAGATCTGCATGGACGCTTTCACAACTGCATGAAGACTGCAGAGATGTATATAAGAGTACATGTGTGGTAAGGGTTAATTGGAGTTTTGAACATGTAGGATCTACCTCACCCATTGCAGGAGTGTAAGGAAAATCTACCATGTTGATTTCAAATGTGTTAGCATTTGCCTTTCATCTGTGAGATAGTGATTTGTGCTGAATGCTAACCATCACAGTTCAAGAAAACAAGCTGCTCCTTTCCTATGAGTGCAAGTCTTACAGAACAAGAGCAACACGAATTAAATCTCTGACAACAATTCCTGTGTGCACACAGACTCATGGTGTGATTCTAGGCAGAAAACGATATTTGATTGGCAATTTCAAAGCACATTTACTACTGTGGTAGAGCAAGTGATAATTACTGTAACAGCCTGACACATTTTCCTTATAGTGTAGAGAGGCAGAAAAGAGCACATGTCCTAACTGCTACTTGAAACCATGAGCATGTGGAACCTGGGTGAGTGATTAGACTAGAGCAAAGGAAATGAGCCTTGGTGATGTTGAATGTGTTAGCATAACATACTGCTATCTGAAATACCACACAGTGCTGAATACTTAGCATGGGAGTGCAGGAGAAGCAGCTGCCTGTGTGCTAAAAGTGTGTTTCTGGATACTGTGCATTGTCAGGTGCAAGAGAGATCTGCATGGACGCTTCCACAACTGCATGAAGACTGCAGAGATGTATATAAGAGTACATGTGTGGTAAGGGTTAACTGGAGTTTTGAACATGTAGGAAGTACCTCACCCATTGCAGGAGTGGAAGGAAAATCTACCCTGTTGATTTCAAATGTGTTAGCATTTGCCTCTCATTTGTGAGATATTGATTTGTGCTGAATGCTAGCCATCACACTTCAAGAAAACAAGCTGCCCCTTTCCTACGAATGCAAGTCTTACAGAACCAGACCAGCACAAACTAAATCTCTGACAACAATTCCTTTGTGCACACAGACTAATGGTGTGATTCTAGGCAGAAAACAGTATTCCTGGGTGATACCAGTACACCTTAACTTATGGTGAAGACATACTCCATAATATCTTACAAGTTCAAGGCAGTTAAATATCTTCCAAAACATAAAATGTAAAACACAACTTTAAAACAATAATCACATTTCTATTATTTATATCAAAATGCACCACATACATCCCCTCTCAAATTCATCTCACCTTTAAAAGTAGTTAGTTGAGAAAGAAATGTGGCACTCACACAGCAGATTATCAGAGCCAGAATCTGAGCTGTACACCTCTCACCAGAACCAGTAAATGGCAAACTTTCACTCTCTTTTTTCACACATATACATGTTAACTTCAAATCACAGTGCTTCCCACATTTTTTCAAATGGAAACACACATTTCTATTGGTTGCAAATTTCAACCCTTTCCAAATGATCCCTACCCCCAACATGACTTCTGCCTGCTACCATCGCAACAGGTCATGGAACACTGGTGTGAGCAGAGAGGTCAGAAGTTCAGCACACAATGTTTCTAATCCAAAGAGCAAGAGTGCTTGACTTTTCAAACCTAACAGCAAATCCAAAGTAATGTTCTGTGGGAACACATTTTTCTGAACCAATACAAAACATGCTTTTAAAAATTTAAACATACAGCCTAGTTTTTAGTGTTGAATGGTCTGAAACAGCCAATGATTTCTTTTTATTAAAAAAAAAGTATGTAAGCCTCCATTTTACAACTATCTTTCTTTTCATATTGCCATTCTACTGAAAGACACCTTCTGAGTGCATCCAGATCTCCTTGAAAGATGTTCACAGTGTGGATTGTAGGTCATAGCTATGTCTTCTGGAGTGAAAAGTATGCAGAAAAAATAGGTATTGTGAAAGACCTTGCTTTGCCAAATGTAGACATTAAATGGATTGGTCAGAGAGGGTTAAAGTGGCACCAATTAATGCCTTTGGTGAAATCCTTTCTACATCTCCCACAGCCTGACCTTATAATTGTGCACTGTGGTGGAAATGACCTAGGCACTTTAACTGGGGTAGGTCTGGAAATGCTTGTTAAGGACACCTTTGTGCAATTGATGTCACTTTTTCCACAAACTACCTTTGTATATTCTAATATATGCCAAAGGCAAAAGTGGAACTGGTCCAACCAATATTGTCCGCAGATTGACAAAGCAAGAAAGCACGTCAATAAGTCTGTTTCTGCTTTCCTCAGAGACTATGGTATGGGTTCTATATACCACAACAACTTGCGTTACAACATGCAAGGCATTTATAGAGGAGACGGTGTACATTTCACAGATGAAAGCAACAGAGTCTTCCTCTTGAACTTTAGACTCTGCATCGGTACTTACTTGTAGGTACAAAAAAACACTCCATGAACACAACGGCTCTTTTTAGAGCCAACCAACATCTAAACACTTAAATTTGTTTTTTATTTCTATTTTTTTTATGAATTTATTGCCGCCGTCCCGCGATATTTTTTTTAATTTGTCATTTTTTGGGTTTTTTTGGGAACTAAGGGGTCTTTCATGGCCCCCCTGAGAAGGCCTAAGGGTTCAGGAACTCTCTACCCTGCCCCCTTTTAACGTTCTCCACTTGTGTTTTTAACTCTCTTCTGCCTCTAAAACTCAAAATGGCGGCTGGGGGTGCGCGCACCCCGCGATTTTTTTTTAAATAAAATGTTTTGTTTACCCTTTGGGGTCCTTCATGGACCCCTAACAAAGGCTAGGGGGTCAGGAACTCTCTACCCTGCCCCCTTTTCACGTTCTCCACCTTTCTTTTTCCCTGTCACACACACAACACACAAAATGGCGGCCGACACTTCCTGATTTCGACTGATTCGAATGTTGACTGACATATAACCACCAATCAGAATTACGCTCGCGCACGGCACGGTGCGCGCACGGTGCGCGAATATAGATATTTATGTACTTTTAACTGTAATTTTCTCAGTAACTACTGAACAGATTGACACCATATATGCAAAAGGCGCATGCCTGACCTGAGGACTACCTCTTTGCCAAATTTCAAGTAATTCTGTTCAGCCGTTCGGGCTGTACCTTCGACTAAAGGTCCTATGGGAAAATGCATGGGGAAAACGTGTTTTGGGACCCCCCTTGTTTCTCAGCCCCCGCTTGACAAACCACCCCGAGACTTTCGGGGTAGGAGCTGAGCGGAGCACCCCATTAGTTTTGAAAATTTCGCGAGGATTCGTCAACCGGCGCCAAAGTTATTCAAAATAGAATTTTCAGATTTCCTATGGAAACTCGGTCCTAACTATAACTATCTACTGGCGACCGCCAGTAGATAATATATATATATATATATATATTACCTACTGGCGGTCGCCAGTAGGTAGTTATAGTTAGGACCACGTTTCCATAGGAAATCCGCAACATTCTATTTTGAATAACTTTGGCGCCGGTCGACGAATCCTCGCGAATTTTTCAAAATAGGTGGGGCGCTCCGCTCCGCTCCTACCCTGAAAGTCTCGGGGGGATTCGTCAAGCGGGGGCTGAGATAAAAGGGGGGTCCCAAAACGCGTTTTTCCCATGCATTTTTCCATAGGACCTTTAGACAGGGCTACAGCCCGAACGGCTGAACAGAATTACTAGAAATTTGGCAGAGAGGTAGTCCTCAGGTCAAGGAAGTGCCTTTTGTAGGTTTGGTGTAAATCTGTTCAGTAGATTCTGAGAAAATAGCCTTTAAATCAATATATATATCTGAGCCAGCTTACGGTGCGCTTACGGTACGCTTACCGTACGCGTACGGTGGCGTGCGCGAGCGCGATTCTGATTGGCTCTTAGATCTTAGTAAACATTCGAATCAGCCGAAACCAGGAAGCGGCGGCCGCCATTTTCTCTCTCGCACTGAGAGTTAGGTTTTAAAATAAAGCCCAAAAACATGTAAAGGGGCTGTTTAGACAGCTCACACACACATAGCCATGTTGAGGGAGTCCCCAAAGATCCCCCAAGGCCAAAAATGTAATTTTTATTTTTTCGCTAATTTCGCCGATTACGCTTACCGTACGCGTACGGTAAAAAATAAAAAAAATAAAAACTATCCACACTCTCCCCACCCCGTGTGCAATTGGTGCATGGCTTATAATAGGTGTGATAAACTATAATATTTTTCAAAAAAATAATAAAAGAAAAAATTATCCACACTCTCTCCACCCCGTGTGCAAATGGTGCCCGAAGGGCACCATTTGTGCATGGCTTATAAAAATTACGAAAAATTAAAATATTACCTTTCAAAACGAAGTGCATCTTCTGCTGATGACATATGTGTCTTTATGAAAAAAAAATATTTGTAATATATGTATAGCTAAAAATGTATGGAAGAAGGCATGGGCAAATAAGTGTCTAAATACAGTATTAGCATCAGCAGAGGATTGCGGTCGCGTGAGTTATAGTTGCCTGCACTAACTATAACGGGGGAATTTCACTGGTTTTTTATCAGTAAAATTTCCGCTAACTATAACATGTGTGAAACCTATGGTTTTTTCATTGAATTTGCAAGGTTTTTTAAATGCTAATTCCTAACTATAACGTGTGTGAAACCTATGGTTTTTTCAGTGAATATATATATATATAATATATATTCAACAAACACGAATTCACCTTGGTCGTTTCAGCTCTTTATTTGCCAAAAAGCTCTTCTTCTTACACGTTTTGAACTTCTCGTTCTTGGTCACGGTAGTTTACACAGTCCATCTATTTTCACCTTTTATACTCAGTATTCACTGTTGCCCATTATGAGGCATTGTGGTACTGATCGTTCATGTTCCCTCTTAGCTTTGTTGAATATATTCTTTATGCACGCGCCCTATGTTTAGCAACATTCTTAACACTTTAAATGCTTCATTAGGGCCATTTTACACTCTTATATCAATATATATTCTTTTATCAACCTATTTTTGTACAAGATTTCGCCTCAATGTACGTTCAACGATTCATACCATTTGTATGGATGAAAGGGAAAGGTCCATTCCCTTTTGTGTGCTATAGTAATCAAAACAATTACTATGCAGCATCTAGTCAATACTTCTCGACATTTATAACAGCTGTGTCTTTCATTTGTTTAGGCTGAGTGCCTCTTCGCTATTTTTGCACCTTGCCAACTAACATACAATGTAGGCTACTTTCTCAAACTATACACAGAGTTAAATCTACTCAATTGTTTCCTTGTTGAAAAGTTGTTATGGACTTAGTGTCCGTTTTGCATCAGTGCATGTTCTAATGCTTATGAGTATAGCCTTGCATCTATTTTCATCTATCTGTTTACCTCTATGTTGCCATGAATAAAGCATCGTGCATTAAAGAGAAAAAAACTACTGGTCCAATTTATAAAATACAATTTCATCATCACACTCTCAGGGATTAAAAATTTCAGTCATTAGTTCATCAATTGGCATAACTGTCCAAATAATCCAATTTTTCGTTCCAACAATGTAGTCAATATCCACTGATATCGTTCATTTCATTTTGTTATTTATAAATGAACATGCATCTCCTCATCTCCATTAAGACCAATTGGAGTCTTTGTTTTGAGCCTGATGATCAGTTTCGATTCAAGGTATCTCAATTTCAGTGTGTATTTCCGCCCCTTTCATGCAGCGAAATTGTGGCCAGACCAGAGTATTTAATGTCTAGCCATGTTTTGCCTGTGTGTGTACCCATGTTTTGCTATAGCATATGACATATGATTGACGGTGGCCCTTATATTTTCGAGTATTCTCTTTTTGAGTGGACAGATTGTGCTGCCAATATCTTTTTCACAGTGGCACTCAATTAAATATACCACATATGTTGTGTCACAAGTGATGGTTTCTTTGATTTCAAATTGACGCCCTCTTGGATCTCTGATGGATTTTACAAAGTCTTTTTGTCTTGTTTGTAACCATGACTCTTGTTTTTTCATTTCAATATGGCTGTTCACTAGTGTATCAGACAGAGATAGTGCCTTTCTGTATGAAATAAGGGGATGGTCCCCCACTAAGTGGCCAATGTCTGGATCTTTCTGCAATACACTCCAGTGCTTCATCAGAGTTTGTTTGATTTAAAAACTCTCTCGGCTGTAGGTCAAAATCAGTCGCGGTGTATTGTCTGATTCATCTACAGATTTTTTATATTCATCAATTTCCTGTTATCTATAAGTGTCTCTGCTCTGGTTTTTAATCTTGCTTTTTGTTAACCCTGGTAGATATGTGTTTATATCCTCTCTGGAGAAAGCGGTTCTTGGTTTTCTCAAATTTTGTTTCCATTTCTTCTGGTTCAGAGCAATTTTTCTTCATCCTAATGAACTCCCCATATTGGATGTTCTTTTTGAGGGATTGTGGATGAAGGCTTGAGCCGTGAAATACGCTATTAGTAGCAGTTTTCTTTCTATAGACTGTTGTGTGTATTTTATTTGTTTTAAAATACACCTTGGTATCCAGTAAATCAATTTCTTTGCAGTTTATGTTGTGGGTGAATTTCAGTCCAACCTCATTGCTGTTAAAGATCTTTAGGTATTCCAAGAACTCTATCACTGGGTGCGCGAATCCGGCCGAGGAAAAAAAAAAAAACGAAGCGCGTGCTCATGTGCTTTGTTATCCTTAAGTCCCCGGGTGGGCCAGGTCCCGGAGGCAATATTTATAATGTATGCGGGGGCCCCCACAGCCCCGAGGGCTGCCACCTCCCCGGGGCTCTGTTTAATAAATATGTGGGGGGGGCTCCTGCCCCCCCACACTACCCCGGAGACCACCACTTCCCCGGCGTGATAAATATTCAAATACAGAGGTCTGTTGTGGACCCTCGGGGACCTCCACCTCCCCAGGGTTTTAAACAATTGGGAGGGGGGACCGCACAGCCCTCCTCCAGGAGCCCTTGATGTCCCTGGGGACCACCACCTCCCAAGGCCGGCTCCCTCAATGTCCCATGGTGCCCACTCCAGGGACATTGCTGTTTGCTATGGCAGGGCGGTAGCACGGCTCCCACCCTGTCATAGCAAGCACTGCTTTGGTTTCCAAAAATCAATGCAGGATTGCTTTTGCACAAGGGGTGCTGCTTGTCAGCAGCTCCCCTGGTGCAAAAGCAATGCCGGCTCCCGCAGGAGGCTGGGAGCCAGTGGGACCGTGGGGGCATTGGGGCTCCCCCGACAGTCCCCAACGCAAAGGGCCAGCCCCGGGGGATGGGTTCCCTGGGGCCAATAGTGGCCTAGGGAAGGGGGACCACACGGCCCCACTTCCCAATAAATATATTTTTCAAAAGAGACCTTGCCCCGGGGGATGGGGTCCCTCGGGCCAAAAATGGCCCAGGGAAGTGGGCCACGCAGCACCCCTTCCCTATTATTATATTAAAACAAAGGAGGCCATGTCCCGGGGAATGGGTTCCCTGGGGCCGAAATCGGCCTCGGGAGGGCGGGCCCCGTGACCCCTTCCCATTTTTTTTTTTTAAAAGGGTGAGGCGCTGGGGGATTAGGTCCCCTGGGCCCCAATAATACTAGAAGGGGGGCCACACAGCCCCCCTTCTAATAATATATATAAAAAAGCCGGCATCTTGCCGGAGGCACCGCCCCCTCCCTGCACCACTGTGCAAACGCGCACCCTTGCGCGTTTTAATTTGGGGAATTCCCTTTGAATACGGAGGGTCCCTGGGGGCCAAATAGCCCACCAGGTACCTTCAGTAGCGCCACACAGCTGGATTGCTGAGAGGTGGTCCGAGGCTACGCCCCTTTTTTCACCACTCTACAAATGCCACTCTTGGCGCACTGCTGGTGGAGCGATGAGGTCCTCTTTTGTCCTGAGGACCTCAGGACACAAGTGGATTTCATCCCCTGAGCAGCAGTGCGCCACTAGTCATGTTTGCAGAGTCGTGTAAATAGGGAGCGTGGCCTTTGAGCACACTCGGCAATCTAGCTGTATGAGGCTTACTGGAAGTAACAGGTGGGCTAGTTGGCCCCCAGGGACCCTCAGTATTCAAGGGGACTGAACCCCTCAACTTAGAAAGCGCCAGGAGGGGCTTTTGCAGAGTGGTGGAGAAAGGGGGCGTGGCCTGTGTCACGCTTTAAGCAATCTCACTATCTGGGACATACTGGAGGTATCGTGTAGGCTAGTTGGCCCCTAAGGATCCCCAGCAGTAAAGGGGACTTCAATCCCCATCCAAGTACGCGCCAGGAAGTGTGTTTGCAGAGTGGTAGGGAAAGGGGGCGTGGCCTGCTATGAAAACACTCCTCTTGCATCTTTTTGCACCTCTGTTGGTTCTTTCTGCACTGCTATTGCTTGTTTCTGCACCTCTCTTGCGTCTTTCTGCACCTCTCTTGCCTCTTCCTACACCTCTGTTGCTTCTTACTGTGCCACTCCTGCCTCTTACTGCACCCCTGACTTAGAGGTAGTTTTAACCCCCCCTGCCCTATTATGTAGTAGGGCCTTACAGGGGAGGTCATGCCAATGACAGGCGTACCCCAACCCATAGTGTACCCTAGTGTATGTAGGTGTTTTCACTGTATTATATGTGTCTTTCAAGATCGCACCGACTCCAGGCCTGGTTAGTCAGTCAGTTACCACCAGTAAAAGTTAGCAAAAGTTGGGGGCACAGGATGATTTTGCAGCAAGGCCTCTTCCTGCTCCTCTGTTGGTTCTTTGTGCATATCTCTTGCTTCTTTCTGCACCTTTCTTCGTCTTTCTGTACTTCTGTTGCCTCTTTCTGCATTTCTCTTGCTCCTTGCTGCGTGATTCTTCCTCTTTCTGCCCATGACCTTGCTCTGGCCGAATTGCTCTGGTTTTGTACGAGTGAAATGTCCAACTAACTATAACGTCCCTAAATCCAATGTTTCTTTCAGCGAATTTCTTAGGTTTCTAAATATATATATCTATATATATATTCACTGAAACAAACCATATGTTTCACAGATGTTCTAGTTAGAAATTAGCATTTAAAAAACTGAAAAAAACAATAGGTTTTAGGGGTGTTATAGTTAGCTGGACATTGCACTCGAACAAAACCATTGAAATTCCTCCAATATAGTTAGTTGTACTAACTACATCTTGCGCGCCCGCAATCCACTGCTGATGATGTCACATATTACATCATTCATGACATGGTCAGTGACATCACTGACATGCCGGTCCATGGGGCTGGTGGAAGGGGGGACCATGCGGGCCCCCCCCCCCCCCATGATTAAAAAATGTGCCCTGGGGAGGTGGCAGTCCCCAGGGCATGTGGTTTGCTAAGAGGGCAAACCCTACGTAAATGATGAAAAATGCCCCAGGGAGGTGGCAGTCCCCAGAGCTTTATGGATATTAGAGGGGGCCTGTGCACCCCCCTCCTACATATTTGCACATGACCTGGGGCTGGCCGACCTTGGGCGATTGGAAATTAAGCACGGGAGACCGCGCTTCATTTTTTGAGAAAAATGTCTGCGGTATTCGTGAATACAGAATGACTCCTGCTAAAGATTTTTAATTAAATGCATTTTTGCCCTTGCTGGGTCCCTTTGGGACACCCTCTAGAGGCCTAGGGTGTTAGGGTGTTTCTACCTGCCCCCTTTCCTTTCTTTAATCTTTTTTTCTGTGTGTTCTAACCGAGTCACAAGATGGCTGCCAAAACTTCTTTGTTTGCAGTGCTGGCAGTCTTTTCAATTGGGTCTCAGCAGGAGATCAGGAGGTGTCCTGGATCCACTGCGTCCCTATATATATAACTGGAAATGTCTTTATATTTCTCTGCAACTACTTAATGGATTTACACCAAATCACAAAAAGGCTCATCCCTGAACCAACATCTACTTGCCTGCCAAATTTGGTGTAATTTTATTCAGCAGTTCCTGCTGTAGCCGTATCAAAAGGTCCAGTGAGATTTAGCGTGGTGAAAACGTGCTTTTTAGCACCCACTTGTTCTCGGGCCCCCGCTTGACGGATCAACTTAAAACTTTTAGGATAGCAGCTGATTTGAGTATTGTATTAGTGTGGAAAAATTTGTGAAGATTTGTCAAACGGCACCAAAGTTATTGGCAAAATAAAAAATGCTTTTCCAATGGAAACTAGGTCTTAACTTTAATTACCTACTGTAGACTGTCAGTAGGTTACATATATATTTGTCAATTAAACATGAGGATGGCCTGGCAGTTAGCAAACACTATTTAAGGTCTAGATGGGTACGTTTGCTGAACCATACAGAAATGTTTTTGGAGATGATGGGTTTTTGTTTGCTGAATAATATCTTTACCTTTGATGGAAAATTCAATGTACAGAAATGGGTGACGGCAATGGGGGCTTCTTTTGCCCCAACATATGCAAATCTTGCAATGGACTTCTGGGCGATGGAAACAATGGTGGCAGGAGAACATGCATAGAGTTGGAATGATGTTGTATTGCGGTTACATTTTATCAACTACCTTTTCCTGCTGTGGGAAGGGGAAGATAACTAATCATTTTCTTGGATTTATTGAACACTAATCCCCAAGGTTTTAAATTCACTTACACTACCAGCAAGACAGAACTCACTTTTCTTGACATCCAACTTTATGTATCCAAAGACAAAATTTGCACAAAAATATTTAGAAACCTACGAGTTCACAAACAGTGAGCACCCAAAAGCTTTAAAATTGATTATTCCTTACAGTCAGCTCCTTAGAGTGAAAAGGAACTACTTAGAGGAAACAGTCTTTGAGGAACAAGCATCCGAGATGACACAGAGCTTTTTGAGACCTGGCTATCCAGCGTCGGTCTTGGAGGATGCCCTTAGAAGGACGAAAGGAAAGGAAAGGATAGGAAGTGACTTCTTGCTGTCTAAGAAAAAGAAGTCTGTGGATGGAGATGGAGAATGCATAATCAGATATATTATGGACTTCAGCAAATCTGAGAAGGAAGTGAAAACTCGAATTAAACCCAGCTGGAAGATTTTGGAGCAATATGGGGATTTGAAAGATGTACAAAATCATCAGTTTATAACTTATTAAAAATGCATTCTCTTGGGGATCACCTGGTTCTAAGTTTTATGCCAAACCGAGTAAACTGTGACTGGTCACTTCCTAATAAATGAGGAATCCATAAATTGCAAAGCTTGCAGATGGGGAGATAGCAGAACAGAATTGGTTGATGCACGATCAAAGAACATATCTACTGTGAAAGCACCCATGTTGTGAATGCACTGGAATACGAATTTGGCATGGTGTATGTAGGAAGCACTATAAATAAACTCAATCTATGAATACTGAAGCATATCCGGGCTGTCATAAAGAAAGACTATACATATGTCATTGCAAAACACATTTCTAATCACAATGGTGATAGTGGAAAATGTGTATATTATGGAATCCAACTGATACATGTGAACCCTAGAGGAGGTGACAGGGATAATAAATTACGGCGAGCTGAATCAAGATGGATACTTTCCATGGACACAGTCAGTAGGGATTAAATACAGCGGCAGAGCTATATATACATCTTGATTGAACTTTGGGTGCTTACATCGTACATCATGTAATCTGATATTTGGAAACAAGTCCTCCCCCTTTTTTCCTCTTTAATTTGCTCTTTTTTCTTCCCTTGCATAGTGTAATTTTGAGAAACAGGACAGGACAGGTTTTCTAACAGATGAAATGAGACCATGTTGATTTGTCAACTGGGTGCATAGGAGAGAAATGTTCTTGATTCCCAATGAAAAAAATAGCAGCATTTAGTCTTTTTGGACAATATGCTTGTTTCTTGGAATTTTGGTACAATGCAAAGTCTTTTTAATGTGTGTCATGCTTTACATGTTCATCTATATATGACTCCCATTGTTTACTTGTGTGTACGTTGCACCTTGATGAATGTAAGTTGCTGCTATATCTTGCACTCCCCCCTAACTTTTGTTGGAAATATGTGGCACATAGTACTTTATTGATTTCCAATGTTGGTAAGTCACATGCTGACATTGGAATACAATACAATTTGGTGCAATATGTTCTGTTATTTATGAGCCTTGTGCAATATAGGATGATAAAGAGTTGGTCCAGGGAATCCGTGACTTCTTCAGTATTATCTCTGTGATAGAGATATGCATAATCTCTTGCTTATTTTTGCACTATTGCACTTTAAAAAGGCCTTAGGATGTTTATATATTTATATATTTTACTTCCTTAACTTAAAGGATAGAAGTTTTAATTATACACCTCTTTTTTTTTTTAACTATATCGGCCAATTGTGGCCCACAGTGGGTGCGGCAATTAATTAATATATGAGCGATGTGCAATAATATATAATTGAAAAGTGGTTATTGAGTTTTGTGCTACTCTAACGTTAAAAACAGCTTACTGTGGAATAAGTATAATGCACTCAACTTCAGGAGCTGCTAACATGTGGAGCAATATGTAGTTCAATTTTTGGTAATGTTTAATGTCTCTAGTATGAGAAGTAAAATTTAAGGTTTAAATAAGGTCTAAGCACCATGCACTTTAGTGAGGTATTGCATAAGGCACTTTCTAAATCTCAAGGGCAGCTTTTCCAGAAATTGGCAACACACAACAAAAGATTTCTTGGCCTTCAAATACATGGAAATAATTTGACATTGGGGGTTGTTACTTAACAGAAATGTTTGAAATGTCTCCTTTATGATGTTCTGAGACATTCGGGAGGAATTATTTTGTGCTCCTTGCTGTGTGGAATTAAAAATTAAAAATGTAATAGTAATTGGGGTATGATTATTCATGCACTTAGATTTGCGAGGAGAACATTGTAAATACTATTACAAAAAATGAAACATTTCTTTTGAAAAAATTAAGAAAGTTAAAAAAGTATGAAATAGAATGATTCCTATTGCTCTTTATAGAAATTGGTACTTCACCATTCTTTTTCTCTTTTCTCTTCTCTATTTTTTATTCTCTCTCTTTTGACTTGAATCTCCCAAAAATATGATAGAGATGAATTAAAAACAAATATGATATAGGTGCAATTTTCTACATGAATTGATTGCCGCTTTAAGTTATGTGGATGGATTTCTGAGTTACAATGATTGAACATATGTAACTGGCATGTGTCTCAACTGTGTAAATAAAGATTTTGTTGAGGTGTGGGTAGGGGCTTCTCCCCCTTTAAAAAGGACATTCTGCACTATCTCTCTATGGTCCTGTTGAAGGCTACGGCTGAAACACGTAGGCCATTTCACCTTGGTGCTGCTTATGTTTAAATGAATTATAGCTATGTAAAAATTACCCCTTTGGTGGTGCCGTGTTCTTCTGTGTGTGACGGAATGGAGGCTGTGTGAGGAGCTCCGACTGTTGCTAGAGAGGACTTTTATGCATATATATATGTCCTAGAATTACAGAGAATATCTTAATGACTTGCATCCAGAGCAGAATCTTTGGTGTATTCCTCTTGTGTTAAAAAACCTGGGGCCTCATTTATGAGAAGTGTCGCATCACTACGTGAAAGCAGCGATGCAACTCTTCTCAGTGCACCCTCCTTGCGACATGACACATCTTGTCATAAGGAATTACAGAAGTCAGTATTACTGACGTATCTGTCGGCGCAGAAGTGGTGCATTGCTGGGGTGTATCTGAAAACAGACGCAACTCCAACAATGTGTCATTTCACAGGGGGCATACCCCATGTGGAAGGGCCTACGCCACCCTTACGCCTGCCATGTGGCAGGCATAAGGTTTTGACGCATTGGCATCCTAGAAGTGACGCGTGAAATCTATTTCACTGCACCACTCTTACGACCCTGTCTTGCTGGAGAACGCCCACCCTGCATACATTATACCTGGCGCAGGTATAATGTGGCACAGGTATTTACAAAGTGACGCATCTGCCTAGATGCGCCACTTTGTAAATAGGGCGCAACATGGTTCATTTTTTAACGCTGCCGGTGCGTCACAAAAAGTGACGCATGACCTCATAAATAAGGCCCCTGGCTACTAGTGCCTCAAGTACACTTTTTAGAAAGAGTCAATGAATTCATATATTTTCAGTGTAGTAGGTTAAACTGAAATAGAGTGAATCTAGCATTACTTGACGTCGTCGAAACGGTCTGCTTTGCTGGCGCAAGTGCGTTTGGAATTTGGGAGAATGAACGAAACAATAGGCAGATTATACACATCTATAAAGGTCTGGTACCGTATAAAGCAAATTAAGGAGCACACTGACTTTAGCGAAGAACTATGATCAGAACTTGAGAGACAAAAAATCCGTGTTCAATTCCTGTATAATGCACTTAACTCGACCTGCACTGCTGACCTTTGGAACAAAAACATGCCTATCTCAACATTTAAGCTGGCTATACATAAAGCTGCAAAATTCAATTAATTAATACTGGACAAAAGCACTTTTAGCCTGAGATCCCACGCTTGAACAGTGATTAACAATTACAAAGTTCATAAACGAGCGGCTTACCTAGACCTTATATTTTCGATCCATTTAAAAAAGCAACTGCGGTTTGGACTGTATCCCTCACTGTCAGATGGTCCAAGCTGGAAAAGCACTGCCTCTGTGGCAGCCAAAAAGAATATCTCATCCATTTGATATGTATTTTCCAGAAACTACACACAGCAGTCACTTTTTTTTTTTAAAAGAAAGCTTTCTTTTTGAAGTTTGCAATAAGAAAACGAACAGGTACAGTACAAATATCGGCCGAAATTTGTAGTTACTCTTTACAACCTAGTTACATCAAATTGAGAAAATACAGGCCATACACATTATCTTACAGATCACGTATTTAGATTGTACAGTTTTGGCTGCTAGTGGTGCACTGTGGCACCCTACAGAGGAAATATTGCGCACTCCATGCACTGTTATTAGGTGTCACATGGCTGGGCCCTCTCCATCCTTCCCCTGGCCCCAAACCCTACAGGCCCCCTGGAGTGTCTTCTCCTTCGCCAACTGCGGCTGTGTGCTCCTGTAAATATATTTGTAGCGGTTCCCAGATGTCTCGAGGGCAAGACGTGGGTGGCATCAACTCCGCATATACGTTCAGTTGTTCCTGGCAATATATTAGGTCCCCCAACCAGGCATTGAACTTGGGCGCTCTTCCTCTCCCCCACTTGCAGGCCACTCTACATTTAGCTATAAATAACCTTAACTATAGAAATTTCCTAAAGGGCGCCTTAAAGTCTTTTGTGTATCCCAACAGTGTGGTGAGCGGGGTATTGGTTACGTGTTCCCTTGTCATCCAGCTGAGATTTTCCGTGACCTCGGTCCAGTATGCTAAGACTGGGGGGCATTCCCATGCCAGGTGCAAGAAGTCAGCACCCTCCCTCCCGCATCTGTCACAATTGTCGTGGTCCCGTAGTCTGTATCGACACAGACGTGCCGGGGTGTAATAACGTTGGTGGAGGAATTTAAAATGAATAATGCGCAGTCTACTACTGGCCAAGGTTCTCCCAGTCTGTTGGCAACAATAGGTCCATTGTTCATCAGTGATAAGAGCGGTCAGATCTTTTTCCCATCTGGTCCGTGCATCTGGGGCGCTATGTAGGCAGTTAGTTTGGGTGGTGCGGTACAGCAGGGATACTATGTGTGAGGGAGGAGCGGTACAATAAGGCATGTAATGAAGCGAATTTGGGGGGCTCGGCGGGAAAGTCAGAAGTGGCAGATTTTATATTAAGGTGGAGTCGCACATACATGAAGAGCTCCATAGTTGAGGGTTGGCAATCCTTAAAAAAAAAATGTTTGAAGATCCCGTCCTCATACAGAGCACCCGAAGTCTGGATGTCGTATTTACATATCATTTGTTGACACCCCACTTCCAGCGTGATTGTGATGTCTAATCTGCCTGCTAGTGGCAGAAGAGGGGAGTATAGAGTGTCCACTTTCATGCGTTTGGCAATAGCCCTCCATTCTCTATTTGTGCATTCCACTATGGTTGGGTCTGTGCATTTAGGGTTAGTCGGTGCGCCTATATAGGCTGAATAAGGGGTTGGAGCCATGGGCCAGTGTTCTATCGCCAGGTGTGTCATGTATGGGGGTGGGTGCATCCATTATGTGGTGAAGTGCACCTGATCACTCCAGAAATAGAGCTCCATATCGGGCACCTCAAAGCCTCCTTTATCAAAGGGTAGAGTTAGTACCTCCCATTTCAATCTGGGTTGTTTGCCCCCCACGTCAGTCGAATGAGTTGTGATTTGAAGGCTTTAAAAAAAGGCGCTGCTGGATGTGTATGGAAAGGGGGTGAAGAGGTAGAGTAGTTTAGGGAGAATAATTATCTTGAACAATGCTCTCTGGCCCGCTAATGAAAGTGGCAGTGCTAACCATCGTGTGGTGGAGTCTCTGAGTGTATCTAGCACCCTGCCATAGTTAGCCCTCATGAAGTGTTCCCTATCCTTGGTTATCACTATTCCAAGGTATTTTACTTTGTTGCCACACCAATCCAGTGGGAAGTTCGGGGTGTATTTCTGGACCCTGTCTGTGGGGGGGGGGGGATTGGGGATTTGATCCAATTAATGTTTGTCCCGGAGTCGTGTCCGAACTGCAGGAATGCCCTCAACATGGGGTTCAAGCTTTCCTCTGGGTCCCGTAAATACAATGTGAGGTCATCAGCGTATAGCAAGATAAGAATTTGTCTTTCTGGGTATATAAAAGCATACTCCCGGTGATGTTGCCCTAGCTTGGCTGCAAGCGTCTCCATGGCCAGAGCAAATAGGAGAGGGGAGAGAGGGGAACCTTTCCTCGACCCCCTCGTGGTATGGATCCTGGGAGAGCATGCACCATTAATGAGCAGTTTGGCTTGTGGCTTTGTGTATAACTGCTGAATCCAGGCAAGGAGGGGGGGGGGGCATTCTCACCAGGTCAATCTCTAAATAGTCCCATTCAAGGGAGTCAAAAGCTTTGGTGGTGTCCAGAAAGACCACCACCGCTGCCTGGTCTGGCTCGATGTCCTGCATTACGGCGAAAAGGGTGTGGAGGTTATCCGATGTTGCTCTTCCAGGTATAAAGCCCGATTGGTCTGGTAACACCAGAGCGGTCATCAGAGGGCTGATCCTATTGGCAATCAGTTTGGCCAAGATTTTAGCGTCGCAGTTGTTTAGTGAGAGTGGCCGATAAGATCACATCTATCCCCAGGTTTGCCTGGCTTGAGGAGTGATATGATGAGTGCCTCCCGCATTGTAGGAGGGAGTGTACCTGTCTCACGCCTCTTCATAGACCTGTTTGACTACGGGGATAAGGGTATCACTATGTGTCTTATAAAATTCGGCCGGTAGGCCATCTGGTCCAGGAGCGTGACCAGATTGCAGTTACATAATGGCAGAGCGTATCTCCTCGTCCTCAAAGTCTGCCAGGGGGAATTCTCTCTGACCATCCCCCAGCCAAGCTTGCGCAATGTCTTCGAAATAGGGCAGAAACTCTAATGGTTGTGTTTTGTGTGTTGTGTATAATTTGGTGTACTACGCATGGAAGCCGTGGAGTATGTCTGGGGTGTCTCTGCATATCCCGCTCTCAGGATCGGTAATTTCAAGTACGGTATTAGAGAATCTGGGTTTTCAAGAGAGCTCCGCTAAGGCCTTTCCGGGGCGTTCCCCTTTTCCAGTATTGTTGGGCACAATGGTATTTACCGCGGAACTTACATTCTCTCTCTGCAGTATCTTGATATTCAGTCAGTTTGTCTCTGATTTGTCTCTTCAAGTGAGGGCTTGAGTCTGATCACATTTGATTTTCGAGTTGTTTAAGTGCGTCTTCTAGAATATAGAGTGTATTGTGGATATCTTTTAATATGCCTCCCCCTTTTGCAATACAGATGCCCCTGACGGTCATCTTGAAAGCCTCCCAGACCGTGGAGATTTGAGGGACAGTGTCGATATTACGCGGGAAGAAATCAGTGATCTCTTGGCTTGCTTCCATTTAAAGTGGGATGTCTAGTAGAACGTTCACTGGCAATCGCCAGTTTTTGGTAGGGAGACAGCGAGCAGGGCGGAGTCAGAGTGAGCAGTACTGGCGAGTGGTCCTAGTATGTTCTCGCCAAGTGTCGAGCAGACTCAAGTCATGTTGTAAGCACTCGGAAGAGCAGCCATCCATCTATTTTCAACCAAGTGGAATGTGTAGAGGAGTGGCATGTGCCCTCTCTGGCGGCTGAGTGTAAACTGTGCCATGCGTTGATCATGTTGTGTGTAGCTAGGATTTCTAACAGTTGTTGGGCCCCTGTGTAGTGGTGAGGTTGTGGGCCCTGTCGATCTACCGTTGGGTCTAGAGTTAGGTTAAAATCTCCCCCCCATGCCACGTGAGTGGAGCTGATGTCAAGTATTTTTCCCCAGAGTACATTAAAGAACGTAGGGTCGTCAATATTAGGGTCATAGCAGCATGCAAGCATGATGGATTGGGATGAAAGTCTCCACCACGTTATACAGTATTGTCCTTGTGGGTTAGTCAGCTCTCCTATCGGTACGTAGGGGACATTTTTCTTGATAAGTATCACCGTCTCTCGAGCATAAGTGGAGCATGTCAATTAAAATCTATAGGATGCCCATCTGGATGCAAATGTAACCAGGGATGTGGGGCGCATATGAGTCTCTTGAAGCATTGCTAAGTGGATATTATGACGGTCTAAATATGCCAATACGTGACGACGTTTCCTGGGGTTCCCCAGGCCTCTCACATTCCACGTGATAAGGTAATAGCTAGCTGGAGTTGGGCACGTCATGGATCATACGGTGAGCGTGTTCTGTATGGTGTAGTTTGTATTGTGTATAGGCAATGCAGTATCTTGAAGTAAAGGTCTGCATTAAGTGTTGTTGTTACTGTTGTCAACTTTCCCTCCCCCCTCCCACCCCTAATGCAGAGGTGTAGTCCTGCCTCCCTCCCACATCATCAGCCCAATTCTGCTGTGGCCTACGTTCCCACCCTCCCTTCTTTTCCCAACAGAACCCAGCAACAGAACTCTATCCTCCATTGTAGGAAGATTCGGTAAGAACATACAAAATAGAGAGAAAGAAAAAATCAATAAGCAACAAGCTTGTTAGGGTTGCCCTGTTGGGGAATCGCCCGTGGGCACCACAGTCTCCCCTCGCTACGAGCGAGGGTCCCCCAAGTTCAGGTTTGTTTATTCTTTTCCTCCCAGTGTCATATTCAGATGACGTGCAGGGGAAAGAACTGTGTAGTCCATTCAACTTAGGTTTGGCTACGCTTCATATCTACCAGTCACTAGGGCGCTAGTTGCAATGACCAGGTGTAGCCAGATTGTGCTCCGTAATCTGTGGATCTGCATTGCCCCCGCGCAGCTATTCGGGGCAGCAGGTGGCATTAGCGTTGTCGATTTAACCCTATTGTTTACTCTGTCAGATAAAGCAGCATTAGATCGAGAAGGGCTCAGTTCTGGATCCTTCCGAGGGGATCTCCGTAGGTTTTTTTTAAAATCCGGCACGTGCTGAGGGTTGGTAAAGAATTGTTGTTTGCCCAGATGAGTGATCCGTAGCTTTGCAGGGCAAAGCATGATGTAAGGGATATTGGCTTGTTGTAGTTTTTTTTATTGGTAGGAACTTTTTACAGGCATCTTTGACCGCCGTTATAAAGTCCGTGTAGATAGCCAGTTCGGAGCATTCGTAGGACAGTGTTTTTTGTTCTGTGGCTAGTCTCAACACAGTATCTTGGTCCCGAAAATTGAGTAAGCGCACGATGATCGGTCTGGCAGGAGCTCCAGGCGGGGGCCGGGCGGCCAGCGAGCGGTGCGCTCATTCTATGATGAACATTGTGGAGAAAGCACTTCTTTCAAATAATGTCGTCAGTAATCGCTCTACATAGCCCTCCATATGACCAGTGTTGATGGACTCTTGAACTCCTAGTATACGAATATTATTGCGGCGCAACCTCGATTCTAGGTCTTCAGTTTTGGCCGCGATGACTTTCAGGAGGCGCTCCATGTAAAGTAGTTGTTCTTTTCTACCCGCAGAGTTGTCTTCCAGGGTGGAGACTCGTTGCTGTGCTTCCGTTACGCACTCCTTATGTTGGTCAAGCTTATGTGTGACATATTCTATGCGGGTATTCATAGCATCCATTTTTGCTTCTATTGAAGTGAGGCTGTGTTTCGTGGTTAGGAGCAGCTCCTTGAGGTCATCCGTGGAGGTCTGGGATGCAGGCCAGTGCAGTCCGCCATCGTGTTCTCGGGGTAGGTAGCGGCCCTGGTGGATTTCCGTGCTTCAAATGGCAGCTTCGCTTGTTTACCGTCCGTTTTTTCCATAGTTCCCCGGTTCCTGCGCTGTGGTTCTTTCTTTGCGGCTGTCCCAGGGGTAGGGTCCTGTGTCTTAGTGCGCTTTATTGACCCTGCTGTGTAGACACACTCTGGCCCCTGGTGCCACAAGATCAATTTGCCCGCAGAGGCTCTCTTCTGCTCTTCCAAAGAGGCACTGTTCACCAGAGTACAGGCGCATCGGGGCCCCAGCGAGAAATCTGTCTGTAGCTGATATTGGGGATCACATGCACAGGATGAGGAGGGCTAATGCCTTTTTAGGCCGTGAATGCTCTGCTGCCAGTCTCCGTGACTCGGCTGGGTCTCCGCGTGCTTCCCGACTTCAAACGGGGTATGGTACAGGCTCGGTGGTTGCAATATTCTGCCCCGGGGCTCGATGTTCTACATGTAGCAATCGGAAGGCGTATCTGCTTTAGGGCTAAATTGTAGGCCCATGCGTGGCTCATGGGCAGGTCTTCAGCATGCACGTGTTCTGGGGACGTAGCAAAAGTCTGCCCTGGGTAGTCGCTGGGGATCACGCGTGTAGGATAGTGAGGGCATGTGGTGTTTTGGTTTGTACCTGTCCTGGTATTGCTTTCTGTGCAGCAGTAAAGGCATGTGCGCACAGCTGCTCTTGGCTCTTTGCACAGTGGGGGTTGGGCTTAGTGGCGGCAATTCTCAGCCCTCGGGGTCTGATACTGACACTGTAGCCAGCGGGAGGCGTCTCGAATAAGGCCTGAGTTGTGGGCCCAGGCTCAGCACACAGGCAGTTCTCTGGAATGTATGCGTGCTTGTGTCTCACCTAGAGTCTGACAGAGTTCTGATGTTGGGTATCACACGCGTAGGATGTGGGGGCCTGGTGATGTTTCGGAACATGTCTGTCCTGCTAGCAGTCTCTATCCGTCAGATGGGCGTTAGTGTACTACTATTCTGGGCTTTTCACGGGGCATGGTCCGGACCCAGCGATGGCAGTTTCCCTGCTCCTGGGGCTTGTTATTGTAACTATGGCGAGCGGGATGTATCTACGCTAAAGGCCAGTGGCGTTGGCCCAAACTCAGTTTGCAGGCAGGTCTCTAGCGCATCTCTGTTCCCCTCAGGCGCGGGCTGCCGAGACCTCACGCCGTGTCCGGCTCCGGAGCAGCGCAGCGCAGCACAGCAGTCTCTTCACTCCGCGTTGAGGATGGTAGTTGCTTCCCCTGTTTTGGGCCACCCCTCCCGGGGTAATTCTCAGTCTAAGCCACGCATCCGATGACAGAAGCCTCCATAGGGCGGTCTGGCCTGTGCTGATAACTCCGCATGGCAGCGGGTACTCACAGCTTTCCCACGTCGGCGGCCGGCCGCGGATCACCCGGCCCTACTCTCTGGTTTGCTCCCCGCTCAGGTCAGTGGATTTGTCAGCCTCTGCGGTTGCTTACTGGCACTTTGGTTGTCCTTCCCGGCGGCTGCAGCTCACCCCAGTTCACCGGGCACCTGCCATTTTGAAGAGCGAGTCCGGGTCTGGTCAGCTCTTCAGTCTGCTAGCTCGCCCGTCGCTAGCATTTGCTTTGCTTTTTTTTGGCCAGGAGACACCCGTACACTTTCTGCATGCTGTCCCCTACAATTTAGGTGCTTGTAGGTGGAGATTGGGCAGGATGATTAAGGATATTGGTTCTGGGCTGCAAGGAGCCTCACGCAAGTGCGGCCATCTTGCTTGCGCGCCCTCTACCGCCACAGCTGGAGTCACTTTACTTAGAAAAGCCGTTCTGGACAGAGTAACACAGACCTGCAGATCTGCCATAATGAAAGGGTTTTCTCCTTGGAGGCTAAACACTGATTACAAATACGATTGTTGGACCACCTCCTTAACAGAGAGTCTACGTTCTGCTGATTCGTCTGCCTGGTAGTAATTACACATAAATCTCTATAAGGACACTGATTGGTTAACTAGTAGACCTTGGATTCAGAGACTTAGGAACTTAACTAAATCAGAAAAATCATACCTGGTCAGAAACGCATTTAATTAGTTTATCGCCATATGATTGACATTTTTAAATTATGCTTTTTAACTTTATCTTTATGTATACAATTTGTGAACCAGCACAATCAAAAACGCTCTATATAAATTAGGTAATATATTATGGGATTTTTTTAATTGGTATTTTGCGTAACCAATTTGAAATTTCTGTTTTATTAGTAATTGAGGTATGTGGTAAAAAATTTATGGTTTTAGTTAACTAAACAAACTTTACATTCTGTGTGTGGAAAAAAGAGTTGTAGAATTTTGTTTTTTACACACTTATACTAATCTTTATCAATTATCGCAGTTCCCCAGTCCACCTCCCGTATATTTTTACACTAGTGGTTTCTTTGTTGTATACATTCTTAGGGCTCTGTTTAGCAGTAAAGTGATCTTATTCTCTATTGGCAGACTGAAAGCATATATAATGTACGAGACATTTGGGGCATTTGGGAATACATTCCACATGTCTGTAGTGGCTGTTAGTATTCTGATGTATTATAAAAATTGTGACTATTATTTCAAATGTTTGCTGTACTTCTCCAAAGGCCAGGAATTTATTGTTCATGAGTATGTCACCTATCTGCATATAGTTGAGGTCCATCCATTAGCGACCTTTAATATCAGTAACCGCCTTTTGATGATTCGCTCTGCAGCATTCCGAAGAATAGTTTGAGTATTATTGCGATTAATGTCACCATGCAGCTCTGAAAATAATGTGGCAATCTTGCACACACTGTTTAGCATTGCCATTCAGAATGTTGGTTTCCTGGGCCCTAAGCCTGCCCCCCACACACTCTAAAGAGTTACGGCTTTTATGATGCCATACAATCACGCTTGTATGTAACATATGTATTACAGAAAAAAAACTGCCACATAGGAAAAAACTGCCACATATGACGATGATTTGACCAGCATAAATAGTAATGCACCTAAACGTCTTCTTTGCACTTAGTGCCACACTCACATCCCATTGTTTATATAGCGTTGAAGGGTGAAAAGTATTTTTTTATTTTGTTTATGTATGTTTATTAGTAGATCCTGAATGAAGACAGTTTACATTCTGTATCTTGGGTATTTGTTTTTGAATTGTGAAGATTTTAAATACAGTTTTGGATATAAGGCCCTGGCGTGGGTGTCAGTTACTGCCCTTTTTTTGTTTATATCAATTGTACAACCATTTTAGCTATATAACATCAGAATATCCCGTAGTTTAAATTCACAATCTAGTGATATTCACCTCATGTAGGCAAATTACTTTGTATGGTAATGCACCAGAATCTTTAATGTCTGCATGTTTAAAGAGGTTAATGTTCATTTGTATCTCAGGGTAAAATAAATATTGATAAATCAGAGGTTCTTTAAATACATTTGTAACTAAGTTATTTTAAAATATTATGACTTAATTTGATGTAATACAGAAGTAAGATATTTAGGGACCTATTTACAAAGGCATCTCAAAGTACATAGAAACGTTTTACTGGGGTGGTCTTGTTCAGACGCTGACCAAAGCGTCAGCTTATGAAATATTAATTAAATTTGATTTTTGAGTGACTATTCATGTATATTTAGTACACATATGAAGGACTGTGCCCTCTTTGCAATGTCACTTAACAGTAAGGTGCCCTAATTGGGGTGGATTCACAAATAGATGTGAGAGTACAAAATGGGTATTGCAGGAGTATGTCTTTAGGTAGTCCAAAATGCCTTTGTTTGCTGCCACTTCAGGTTCTAATGGATGCTTCTACCTGTAGATTCCTCACCAAATTAATATTCTCCAGGCACCCGACTCGATCTGGCAAATTTTCCTCACTAGTCTACTCTATCCATTGGAGGTGAGACCTTGTATCCACAAAATCTGTGGAGATGAGACCCGGACCAAACAAAGCCTACGATTGATTGCTCAGATTCACTGAATGGTTTAGACATCAGCATGGTGAGAAACCAAAAGGTAGCTCAAAAGAGGATTCATAGAACTGCATTTATTGATTAAATAGGGAAAAAAATCAGAAGGGAGCACATTGGATCACCATTAAAGGGTACAGATGAAGGGAACTGGCGTCAGTGCGCCGGGTGGTGTCAAATATGACTTCATGATGTCACATTCGAAGAGGTGTTTGAGTCAACTTGGAGCCTTGGCACCACCTGTTGGCAAAGGAGAGCTATTGTAAAAATGTCCAGTTCCAAATTTGCTCCTGGAGTAGATTTATGCCGTGAGGAGTTTAGAGGTAAATATCTACCACAAAAAGTGCTGCTGAAGATGGGGTGCTGGGGATAGAATGTGGCCTAACGGCTAGGCCGTCGACCTCGGAGCTGGGAAACCGGGTTCGAGTCTCGGCAGGGATGCTCAACATTCTGTGATTCTGAGCAAATCACTTAATCTCCCCGCGCCTAATGGGTCAGTCTGTAACGTAACTGCTGCTCATGTAAAGCGCTCCGATACCTTTGGGTCTAGTTCGCGCTATATAAAACTCTACATGAAAAAAAAAGATATGTAACTTTCATTTGATTTACGAGTTTTGTTACAAATGCTTAAATGTTTCCTAGAACATAATAAAAAAGATTAATATCTATTTAAAAATAGTTCCCCTTTCCTCTGACCATAGCGAGTTAATTTACATTCTATAAAAATGATGCCTGTTCCTATTATTTTCTCTCCTATTTCTGTGTTGTCTATTATTTGCCTTAAACATTTTTTCATAAAATATTGACACATTGTTATGAACATTTTTATGGAATCATATAAAAGAATGAGCTGTACTATATTTTTATTGGGTAAGGAACCCCGTTTGATAAGAAGAGGTTCAGGAACAGGTAAAGAATCCGATAGTTTTCCATTGCTCTGCTCAGAGAAACCATAACTCCAGAGCTCTAGGTGACTCCCGTAAATGCTGGGCTTTTCCTGCGGGAACAAGCTTTTGCAATGCAATAGGTCTTGCATTTATGCGAGTTTGAGCTATTGGCATTGTAAATGACAATGCCTTTTATTTATGTTTTGGTTTTTAAATCATAGATAAAAGGCATTGTCATTTAAAATGCCAATAGCTTGAAATTGCGTAAATGCGAGCCATATTGCATTGCAAACACATTTGTTTAGAGTGCCGGGACTGATAAGCGTTAGGGTGCTTTACAGAGAAAAGGCAGTTACAAATAGTCGTTCTATTCAAAGCAGCACATGCAAAGGCAGCGATCACAGAAGAGATGGGCTCGGTGTTGGCGCCCTTACTCCCCGTTCTCCCAAGAGCGTTCGATTAATTTACCGGCCTGAGCATTGAAAAACGTTCTCACTGTTTAACTAAATGTAGAAATCAAACTCATTTAGATAACAACGTTTAAACGGTTACTTTTCTACAACCCTGCGCGGGGTGTAAAGTAATGCATTGGCAGACGACCTTTACTTGTGAGGTATACTCCGGTCTTAAAGTAGGGCGGGTCCTGCCGGTGCTCAGCAGCAGCGGTTCTAAAAGGCAGGCGCTGAGATGGTCTCCATCCCGCTCTCCATTTTTTCCCTCAGGGTGGAAAAAAAACTTAACTCTGCAGCAGTTCCATTCTTCACTATCTGAGGTAACCTTAAAGAGACTCGATATAGTTCTTTCACAGCGTCATAATTTCCGAATTTAAGCAATTTCAACATTCTGTACAAGGAGGCCATTGTTGTTGTTTATTTATCTTACAAACTAACAACCATTGGCAAAGCCATTAGCCCTGACTTATATGTGTAATGTTACTTGTTCTATTATATATCTGGATGCAATGACAGAAGAAGCACAATACTCATCGGCGGCACAGTATGCTAAGCACAGGTTTTTAGCTTGCATATTTTAAGCCATGCCCTTGATTAAATTGGCCACGCCCCTTTGAGAGCGCCCCTAGTTGTTTAATTCCACCTAAAGACCCGGGTATACTGCTTCAAAACGCCTTTAACTGAACAATTAAGGTGACATGAAAACAGGGTAAACAAAATTATGAGTCAAGAATGCAGACAAAAATCGCACATCCTAATTAATGTAGGTGTACTTTCTTTCTGACAGCACATAGTTTATATATTGGACTGAGTGATAAAGCAGGGAAAGGGCGGGTACCCTCTGTAAATAATGCAGTGCACATGCTTTTTTTTATGTCAAATATTTCACACTGCCACCTCGTGTCCATTTTTCCAGTAAATTCCGAAACGTGGTCAATTCAGTGTGTGCAAGCAAAAAATATTTCACATACTTGTGTTCTACCCATTGAGAGCTGTTTGCCTTCTGCTGTGGCAGCATTTGTGACTTTTGTGTTGATAGAGGAACCTGCAGTGCATATGCTGGGCATAACTGCACCAGTCCCCTACTGTCACTGCTGCTTCGAAGCAGAACTTGAACTTGTTATCAGTTTTTGACTGCGGTAGAGACGCGCATCGTTTCTTCAGCACCTGCTCATGAGAGGTCTGCAAGGTGCGACCACTGAGGCATGTGAAGTTCCGATCCTGTTGCTAAATTGAAGTTCTTGCCCATAAGCCGGTTATAGATCCTTAATAACAGGGGTGTTTTTTTGACTGCAATATCAGTGGCTTCCTGTTATTTAACAGCTCAAGTTCAAATATTCTGTTGGTAATGTTTTATCTTTCACTGTTCTCTGCAATTAGTTATTTTGAAATATTTGGGATAGTCTCTTCTGGACAATTGTTATTTCACCTAGCACAAATAGTACATTTTATCAGCTATGAGGTCTGCCTATGGGACAAAACAAGCTGCAACTGGGGATGTTACTGGGAAAATGAGTTGCATTGACATATTCTCGTGGTGTTGCACCCCTTTTTTTACCCGCTGAAGAATTTGTACCACTCATATATGGGCTGCACTATCTGCGAGTCACCCTGACATCTTGAGGATCCCGACCAGGATGCTGGTAGGTCACAGTCGCATGTCACTGTGGAACCTTATTAGAATGGTTCTGTTGAAAATTGCTCCTTGGATCTGTTTTACTTGGCGCTTGAGGGATCTGTATACCCCTTCCGGCTGTGCATCAGACATCCATAGGTGGCTGCATAAACTGCTTAAAGGAAGGCCAACTTATCTTATTCAACCATGATCAGTTTGATCCTTCTCCTGTGTGGTTCCCGGAGGCAAACTTCTTCTTATCGGTATTTCTGTTGCTGCCATTTGGCAAGCATGAAGGGTGACTGGCAGGCTATTAGCTGCGCTGCACCGCACCTTGCTCTCGGAGTTGGGAGCCCTCAGCTCCAAATCCTCCCCTGTCAGCTGCCTCTTGCCCTAACATATGCTTTATCATGGGCAGTTTATAATTACAGTCATAATGATTCGATGGCTATTGCTATTCCTACCTTCCATGCCAGCTGCTGGTTCTCGTCACTCCATCGTGCCAATAGGCTGGCTGCTGTAACAAATCAAGATAGTGCAAAATAGCATCTTTCCCATGCATCCGGCAACTTGCTGAGAGCATCCTATTGCCGACTGCTGGGAACCAGAAAGACCATTTGAATTCCAGCAGCTCCCCTCTCGCATGATTCAAGTTATGTTAGGTGGGCATGCCTAACGCCGTCCTCACTGTCATTTATCATGCAGCTGCTCCACTGTCTGTGTGGTAACCACACTGCCTGTATTGGAGACGCTAGTCTCCCAGACCTACATCTCGCTGCGAACACACATGAACAAGTGCAGCAGTTGGCGTTTAATCTGGGAATGAGCATTGTTCCCATCTACAACACCCAGGCAGCGTCACCTGCAGATCTCGCTCAAATCCCAGGGCTTATTGTGTCCTGCTGGCTAGCATAACGCATTCCCCTGGTTCCTTAGACAGCTCTGCTCCTTTTTGTGACCACAGTTCACTCTGTTTTTCAGGTCAGAGGCACATCTTTCTTGTCGCGTGTCTTCCTGCTACACACGTGCACCAGCAGCGTGTGCTTGGAAGACTGCTGAGGAAATAAAACTGGCTTTGGATTTTAAGCCCAGCTCCTGCTCGTTGTAAACCAGCATCAGCCAGAAACTCCCACGGCCATACCCTGCGCAACACTCCATAGCGTGGTGTGTTGAGGATATGCTAGTGTGTTACCGGTTCTGCTCCTGCAGAGTGACCCACCCAGATTCTGCTGACTCACTCCTCCAGGCCGCTGCAGGCGGCGGGGAAGCGCTGGTGCAGCCTGCCTCCTCTGTCTAACGCAGGAACAGGAGCCAGTGCCCCCCCACCCCGCCTTCCCGGGGCGCACCACCGAGGCAGTCCTGCAACACACCTTGCGTGCAATGTATACAATTCTGGCGTGTGTTTAAAAAAACAAGCGGACACTATTGACTAGCCTCAAAAAAGAAAATGTTTGCGTACCGGGTAACAAGCAAGTAAAGGAGGTACTAACAAGCCTATCAACAAATCCAAAGGCAGAATTTACAAAGAACAAACACACAAGCCGATAAGCAATAGTGGGGGGGGGCGGCGAAGCTTCTCTCCGTACTCTACTACCACAGCTCTTCACACAGCAGCGCTTGCGTGCTCTGGCTCATGCTCGACCTAAAAAGGGTAAGAGGAAAGAGAAATATGCTATAGGCCACCTCTTGAAAATGTGTAAGAATTAAGCAATGAAGAAAACATAGGAAAGAATGGGCAAATAGCGGATGCACACAAAAAAGGCATCTTGTACTTGAGATTATCCATGAACAATGGCCATACCGTCTGCAGAGTGCATGGATCTGAGAGAAGTATCCAGGTAATTCTCGGATCCGTGACAGCGTGTCTTTTTGAACATTACAGTAAAAGAAACACTGTACATTAAGTGAGTCATTGGTGCTGATATTTATTTATTTACCGGATATTCTTTTTCTGCTCACTGAAAGTAACTATTGAAAGTTTTTTTAGGTTAGGCTTTTGCTGTGATAATCTGGCAGTATTCTTTTCAATCCTGTATCCCTGAATTAACCATGCTAATCCGAGAAGCAACAGTCTTTACAAAGATCAGGCTATTTCTATTATTTGCCATGGTTTGTTGATATTAAGGCAAACATTGGAAAATGAAATGCAAATAAGATATATGTAACAGAGCAAAAATCTTTACATTTGTAAGGCTATATTCTCCGCCTGGTCAGTCTTTAGCTAGTGTAGTGTAGTGTAGTTCCTATATCCCTGATAGGCTCTGCGCATTGGAATAACATACACTATAGATTTGACATAGGACTAAGGTCAGTATGTCCCTATCGAGTATATTAAACTTAATTACTTGTGTGTGCCAGCTAACTCAGAGGTCACTAGAAACTTCTCGAATATACAAGAAGGGATTAGTCTCTGACAACCGCATAAACATGACAACTTTGTTTCCCTATAGAATCGGAACAGTCTCAGAATCGTGGAAACAATAGATAACAGTTTCACTCAGTCAATCGTGCATGCTTCGTTTCTACAGAGTTGCACAGAAATAGAGAGACGGGCGTTTCAATAAAAGGGTTTATTGAACAGTCTTATTTCTCATGCAAGAGATATGAATTGCTACAACCGTAAGATAGACTGCTAAGTACAATATGTAAGACGTTAGCAGTAAGATAAAATAATACTGCAATACCATGGTTTGTAGCTACGACATATATTAATCAAAATGCATACGTAAATAACATAATCTAAAATGTGACACTCATCTGATGCTTCTAAATTGTTCTACCCCAGTGCACCTAACCTAAGTGCATTACGAGGTTTGAAGTAGGTGCTGTTTCTAAAGTATAGCTAGCTATATTTTAGTCTAGCCAAGAGTTGCCAAAAGTTTCTCTAAGTTCTAGTCTGCTCCATAACTGAGAATGAGGGAGGTTGGGATCTCTTTTCTGGACTCGATAGTCTAAACCCCGCAAGGGAAGTCAGAGAGCACTGGAGCTGGATTCTCTGCAAGAAGGATGGCAGCGTCAGGTCTGTGCATCAGGCTGGAACTCAATGTCCTTCCGAACTTGCCGTGGCGAACCGCGTAGTCTGGGTTGGATCGAATCCTCCGGAATCCGCAATTTGCCAGGGCAAGTGCTGGTATGTTTATACCTTGAAGGTGTCTAGGAATGCCAGGATCGACGTAAAAGTCGGGCAGAGGAATGTCATGAATGAACCCCTAAGGAATAGATGTTCATGCATACTTTTTTTTTTTTTTTTTTTTTTTGAAAACCTTTATTTCAAAATTCAGGACACAGCTATTCAGCCGACAGCCCGGAGGTTCGGCAGCATTGCAAGTTAGATACAGTAACGTGTCCCCAATGCAGTTCAAAGAGTAATGCAAAGGTCCAATTTTAAGTAAACACAGAAAAAACTAACAACAAACCCCAGCAAGGCAAGGACATTGAAAGCCCATGGCGGAGGCCCCCAGGGGAGGCCGGACCCCACTCGTCTAATAAGTACAAGACTGTGTACGGAGGAAGAAGGGGAACAGCAGAGGCCCAGAACAGTTACTAAAACCAAACTGTGCTGGAAAGTAGGTCAGGGGGAAAGCTGTTCCTCGGGAGGTTCCAGGTCCGGGGCCTGACATATTCCCCCCCTGTATTGGTTCCACCGCCCCCAGATGGCATGCCACTTCCGGGGGCGACCTCTAGAGCAGTAGACCGTCTTCTCCCTAAACATGCTCCAATCCATGTTCTCCTGCCACGCGGTCAGTGTAGGGGGTCCCGAGGAGCCCCATAGTCGCGCGATATCCCTTTTAGCTACCATGTTACCCAGAGTCACCCATTGGGTCTGCGCCTCATCGAGGTCAGTGGGCCCCCAGACGTTCAGGAGGCAGCACCGCGCCTCCGGCTGTACCACAATGCCCGTCACCTCCCCCATAACTGCATGGACTCTCCTCCAGAACTCCACAATGACACCACATTCCCAAATGATGTGCAGGAAAGTACCCACCATCCCACATCCCCTTCTGCACAGGCCGTCCTCCGAGAATCCCATGCGGACCAGCCTTGGCCCCGTCACATACACCCGGTGCAGTATTTTAAGCTGCACCAGCCTCAGACGCGACGGGATCGCAACCTCCTTAGGCGAAGAAACCGCTGACTGCCAGTCCTCATTATCCAACTCAAGGCCATCCCTGGTCCACTGTTCTCTCAGCCCCAATAGCAAGTCTGCCCGGACGTTTATCAGCTTCTTATATATGAGCGAGATCGTGCTCTCGGGCATATGACCATCAAGGACTCGGTCCTCAAGGGGAGAGGACTCTGGCACCTTCTCACCCTCCACGAGGACTGATCGGAGGGCGTGACGCAGCTGGATATACCTGAAATACTCTGAGGGCCCTAGCTCAAACTCAGTCTGCAACTCCTCGAAGGACTTCACCCTCCCCTTATGCAGCACATCTCCCACCTTGGATATACCTATCAGATCCCACTTATCAAAACCCTTCGTGTGCCAGAGTTTTCCCAATCTTTCCGATTCAAACAATGGGGTAGCGAGGGTTAGCCTATCCTTCCAGCCCAACGAGTCAGTCGCCATCTTCCATACGCGCACCGCCACACCTGTGGGCCCCGTGAGGGACGAGTCTAAGGACCGCGAATACAACGCCCTGTAGGAGTTGCCGCCGCGCAGCAGCCACCTATCCATGGCATACCCAGGGCTGAGGGCAGGGCCATAAAACCCATGGTTGATCGCGCTCAGCTGCGTGGCCCAATAGTACCGTCGGATGTCTGGGAGCGCAATGCCCCCATCGTACCATGGGAGCGTCAACTTTGTATTAGCTATTCGCGGCCGCCCATCCCACAGCAACGTCCTTTGGAGGCCTTCGACCTCCCGAAAGTATTTGGCCGGTACCCAGTCCAAGGTGTTCTGGAGGGCGTAGAGGAAGCGGGGAAGAGACATCATTTTGAACAGGGCCGCACGCCCAACAAGGGAGAGCGGCAGCCTCCGCCAACCTTCCACATCTCGCCTCAAGCGTGCCAAGGGGGGGAGCAGATTCCTCTCATAGCGCACAGCAGGATCCATGGATATAAAAATCCCCAAATACACGAAACCCTGCTGGGCAACCTGTATCGAACATGTTCTAGGGATCGGTGGGACTTCGCCACTAAGAACGTACAAGTACGATTTGCCCCAATCAATCACAAGTCCCGAGTTCCTACCGAACGAGGCGAGTACGTCACAGACCACTATAAGTGACTTCTTAGGTGAGGCAAGATACAGTAGGATATCATCGGCATAAAGCGAAATACGGTCCTCGTGATCAGGCGACCACCGAAGGCCCCGTATATCCGGGTGCCAACGTATCCACGCAGCCAACGGTTCAAGGGCGAGGGCGAACAACAGAGGCGACAGGGGGCAGCCCTGCCGAGTACCCCTACCAAGCTGAAACGGAGTAGATGCCCGACCATTCACCACAACATTCGCTAGTGGCCCCTCGTACAGCAACCGAACCCAACTCACAAAACCGCGACCGAAACCAAACTTGGCCAGCACGGCCCATAAATATGCCCACTCCACCATGTCAAAGGCCATCGTGGCATCAAGAGATGCCACAACAGCCGGTTCACGCAGCGTGCCCGCCCTGGCGATGACGCCATGAAGACGCCTAAGGTTCAATGCTGTGTTTCGGTGCGGGATAAAGCCAGATTGATCCGGGTGGACCAAATCGCCAAGTACCCTAATCAAACGGGTAGCCAGGAGTTTGGCCAGAATTTTCGGCTCAGCGTTGAGGAGGGAAATGGGCCGATAGGAGGTGCATCTATCTCGGGGTTTACCCTCTTTATGTATGACCACAATCGACGCCAGCCGCTGGTCCAACGGAAGGATCCCATCCCCCCGCGCCTCCAAAAACATGGCGCGCAGGTGAGGGGCGACCCTATCCGGGAACAGTTTGTACAGGTCGATCGGCAGTCCATTCGGTCCAGAGGCCTTACCCGAGTTCAACGCGCGAATCGCCCCCGCCACCTCGTCAACCGTGATGTCACCATCCAAATCATCCCTATCTATGTCAGAGAGGCAGGGCAACTCGATATCACGGAGGAGATCAGACGAGTCCTCGGGCGGCCTGTCCGACACAGAGGAATAAACCCTATGAAAATACTCCGCGAAACACTTCACAATCCCCTCAGGTTCCACAATCGCCTCTCCCCCCTCTCCAATCAACTCTGGCACCACTCTATTGACCCGTTCTTTCCTGTCCAACCACGCCAGGAGTTTCCCTGCCTTATCCCCAACGTCATACAGGCGGCCCTGTTGTTCCCTGCTGAGGGTCTTAGCGGCGTTCGTCACCAGGTCCCTATACTCCGCCTGCTTCAGGCAAAGCTCATGCAATGAGGACTCTGTAACCTCCTCCTCCATATCCCCCTCAAGGGCCGCAATCTCCTCCTCCACTTGCCGCACCTCGCCATCCCTCCGATTCTTGGCAGCCACCACCAGGGAGAGGGCTTCCCCCCGAAGCACGGTCTTAAAAGCTTCCCACAGCGACACCGCCGAGTCCACGGTTCCCAGATTGTCCTTAAAGTAATTATCTACCTTTTTACCCAGGGCGCTGCGCATCTTGGGGTCTCGGAAATACCATGGGTTGATGGGGGCCACCCTCTGTTCATGCATACTTAATGAGGTCTTGGAGAAATCAATATTCAAGCTGAGGGAAATTCCTAAAGGCTTAAGGGTCTGGTTTTCCATGAATTCATTGTGACGTGGATGGACGGATGTAGGTGGCCATGCCTGTATTTGGTTTGTACCAACAGTGTCTAAATAAGGGCCGGATTTCTATGTCCAAATAAGGGCAATGTGAATTGTACCTATATAAGGGCATAAATCGGGAAACCTATATACGGAATCTAAATCAAACACACACTAGGTCGGTAATAACACGTTGAAATCTTGTTACAGATGTAACAGCTGTACTGTTCAGATGCTGTTGCACATTTCTTGTATGTATATCCGTATATGTGGATTTAAGTAGCATCTTTGTAGAATGTGGTTTACAGATAATAACATTGCAATCCTTTAAGATGTCGCTGCTGGATACTTCTATTCTTCTGCTTTAATTACAGGTCACAGGTTCTACCAGCAAAATAGGCTTCTAAATATTCCCACCAACCCATTACAGACATTGAGAGAAAATATTGTCCTTACCATTTTCTTACCCGAGTAATTTCCCTCAAATCAATCATATATTGATCTTAAGATTAAGATATATAAAGATGCATTGGTATTAAAAGTAGTGCAAACCATCACATTGTTATTTCTAATCAGTTTCAGGCACAGCATTCGATTCTGGATTGTCTTGTAATGCTGGGAAGGTGCAATTTGTTAAGAAAACCTCTGCTTTGCCTACTTTTAAGGGAAGTAAGCCAATTTGTTGACACGCTAGTGCTAACTCAACAGGTAATGTAATTTATATGTCACTGAATTTACTGTAACTGCACATTGTAGCTTTCAATGGGAGATCTTGAGTAAGGGCTCTGGGTTCGGATATCCTGTTTCTCCAGCCAAAGGTAAGGCCTATTGTCTTTTATTAATTTCGATGTCACCATTTTGATTGTACCTTTAGTGGCGGACATATGGTGAAACTGTTATCATAACTACACTTATATATGTGCAATTTTAATCCCCGTTTTCGGGTCGTGCTTGAGGAAGGATCGGAGAAGAGGTTACTATGTGAGCCTAGCTGTAGCAGACTTTACTCTTCTCATTTTTCGTTGTATGTTTTTCGGGGTTCCCTGCGAAATGTTAACGTCTGCCTGAATCAGCCATGACAGCAGTATCATGTGACCTTGGAATCCTTTTAACATAGATATGCCCAGTATCAGGAAATTATTTTGATTTCCTGGCATAATGGGCAGCTCGGCTGAATGGAGCCATGTAAATGGACCAGAAAAAGGCACCACTCGGAGAAGGGATTCTCAAGATGAACAAACAGTGCAAGAGGTTAAAGTTATTGCAGGGGATATTTTGTGTCGATACCCTGAAAAATATTGCTCTGGCAGTATGAACACCAGTCCGGAATAGTCAATGGCCTCCCCCAAAGAAGCTTACAGTTTGTTCACCTCAAGATGACGTAGTAGAGGTAAACAAACAGGAGAGTGCAAACTAAATTTTGTTCAAGTGGCCGATGAGCCCACTTTTCTCCAGCATTTTCCACAGCATTTTCATTTCACTGAGTTTGTTTATATGCCAGATGGAAAAGATTTTTGCAGAAAGCAATACCCTGAAATATTGCCCTTACAAAAAGCAATATGGATTATATTGAATCTGGAATGGATGGAGGTGGAAATATTCAGCTTTCGTAGACTCCAAATATATATTGAAATGTTTTGCTGAGGACTTTGCAGCGACTGTTAGAGTGACCTCCCTTATAGCTGTCGTAAGTCACAATTATTTTAGAGGAATCACCACTTTCTGATGTATTTGATAAGGAGCTGGAGCCGGCAGGGAAACACCTGTAGGCTGCATCCAACTGTTCAGTCAGTCATCTTATTCTACATATGTCCTGCAGTCTCGGCTGTGATATATTCCAACATTGGCATATAAACTGCAGCAGGGGTTGGATTATTTGTCAACAACGTCGGTGATGGTACAGGAAGTTTATTTCCTATCAGATATAACTTATCAGCCTCCACACAGCTACAGTGGCATCCAGTGCAGCAGTTACAGACAAGAGATGCATATAGATGCAAGCCTTGAAGTCAGACTATTCCCAAAATACTATGTTGAAGTTCGTACCGTTTACATGGGCCAAGTTGTCCTTGTACTTATTGTCATATTTTCGTGGTTTGTTCCCTCCCCCTTGCTCCCAGACTTACAAATTAACTTCTGGGGGTATCTTTCCATAATAGAAACGCATTCAGTTGTTTTAAGTTATTTTGAGAGGCGAATCCTCTGTTCAATGACAAACTTACAAGATAGTTACTCTAAACATTTTACTAAGGATGGTAATGGTGGGAAAGTGTCAGTCTATCTCCTAAGTGTGTACTTTCATGTCCCAGTGGATCAGGACTGTCTGAAATATCTTTAGATTCTGTATTTGGGAAAAAGAACTTGAAATCATCCCTTTGGCATAACATCTGCTCCCAGGCTTCATAAACAATCTAGTTCCTTCACTGGGTATTCTGTACTACAAAGGTATCTAGGTCTCACCATATCTTGATGACTGGTTACTTTGTACATACTCTATTTCAAAGGGATCTGAGGATGTTTAGGAAGTATGCAACTCTCCTCAAATGCATGGTTTGCTTTGAAATCAAAAGCAGTCTCCTCTACTTCCAACTCTGCAACTTCAGTTTATTAGAGTGCTTTTAATATGGTTGTAGGGTGAATGTTCCTTCCTGAGTTGAGGAGAAACAAATTAATGGTCTCCCTTTCAGAGTTACTAGAGAAACCAGAAGCATCAGGAAGAGAGTAGTTGAATGTCCAAGATCATATTGTGGCCTGTATCATGAAACTTTTGAGGTGCATGATTACATTGTCAACCTACGATTTGTTACCTGTTTATTTGTGGAATCCCGTGTTGGAAGATTATGAGGCAATGATTCCACTGCCTTCAGAAATCAAACAGGAGTTGCAATGGTGGCGGCTACAGGAAAATCTAGGCCAGGCTGTTTTATCCTCCTGCTACCTTAGTCATTACAGCAGATGTGAATGGCGGGGGAAGGGGACGAGCTTTGGAGGAGAAATTTGCGCAAGGTCTTTGGTCACAGGAGAGACTCTATTCCTCCAACTGGAAAAAATTGGCAGACATTTGCCAGGCCCACTTTAATTTTGCACTACCACTGCCATGAACCAAGCATTGAGGCAGCTCCGAAATAAAACAAAAAGTGTGCGCTCAATTTAACACCACAACTAGTATGCCCTGAAGTAAGAGAGTCTGTGTATGTTTGATGAACTCATCTGTTGCTGTCTAGCTTGTTAATTAGAGCATTAGCTTATTTTTGGGCCTTTCTGAGTTTTCCTCATTTTTGGGTCCTACAGTGTTGTGCTGTTGCTCTGGGTTCTTCATTGCCCTAACAGAATGCTGCAAGCTGTTGCATTTCTGTGGAGCCTTCCCTGTGGATATCCCACTGAATATCCTTTACAGAAGCATATTTTGAGTTGTTGGTGTTTGAAGATACTGTCTTATGCCATGGGGTTGCCTTGTAACTCTGGCTTCCGCACAAAAATGACCACTATTACATGATATGCAAAGATGCAACACAAGCTCAGTAAACTTAACAATAGCGATGGTAAGATTTGATCCATTGAGTCACCTCAAAAACAGAATGTGAATGCTAGGAAGAAACTCCTTTGTAACCTCTTATACCTGATCGACTCCCTTGAGGATGGGTTTGTGGGAAAAGATGAGCGAATTTTGCTCACTCACTTTGGTACTCTTATACCCTTCTAGCATAGAGAAGCTAGAGAGTGGGCTTGAAGCAACGCAGAGTTTCTCTGACCTTTAATGTTGACCTATTCAATGTGACTAGTTTCGGTGGTTAAAGGCAGTAGGCATCTGTTCTGGCTTGACCTTTCCCTGTATGGAATTATGATTTCTGTTCACCCTTTTATCACATCTTGTGATAAGTCAATATCATTATAAAATTTAGGCATCAGTGGACCAAAAATTGTTTGGAAACTAGTAATGCATTATGGCCAGGCGTTTAGACTTGTGGGTGACAACAGAAAGTGGTTTTATAAAGGATGGCAAGTCTTGCTATTCCACATTGTTCTAGGATGCATATAAATCTATGCTTAATCTCAGATCTAACAATGGAGCTTCTGCAGAAAGTCCCCAGTGCATAATTTGTGTCCGTAGTTTGAGATGGGGGAATCTGGCACACATTTGTGAGGATAGGGATATATTTTTCGCCATCAGATTCTGACGGAGAGCAGCAGAGAAAAAAGAGGGATATAGGTTTTAAAACTGAAACCCTAATGTAGTATAGACCAGATGAATTGTTACCACAGTGATTATGAACAGTAAGGTAGTGAGGACATTTATGAGTAACGTAAACATTACAAATATTCTAACATTATTCCTATGGAAGTTATAGGATTAATGCCCTCATTTATTATTTCTAATTTCTATACTATTTCTAATTAGAACACATTAGTAGCAAATTAACGATGAAACCCTGTTTTAAGTTTCAAAAATGACTCGCACCTACTTAACCTTATTTCAGAACTTTAGATTCTATTTTCATATCGTAAAGTCAGCTGTATGTGCTTGTGATAAGGCACAGTCTACAGTGTTTCCTGCAGACCAGCCAATATAGGTTTAATAGTTTGTAGCTTCAGTTAAGGCAGGTGTGCAATCAGTTCCCTGTGTCCTTCTGTCACCGGGCGTGAAGTCCTCTCTGACTCCTTGCTCAATGGTTGTGTGTTATAGATTATGCCAGGCTTTGTTGAAGGTTTTTATGTTAAATATTTTTAAAAAATGCCCGTTCAGCTATTTTCTATTTGTCCAACCATGTTCTCCTGGAAAGACAAAAAAATCTAACATGTAATTATTAACTTTCTAGGAGCTCTGTCAATTCACAATGATAATGAAACATCTAAATGGTGAAAAGCTATTTTTAAATGCTGCAAATATATTAATGTATGCTTGATTATCATTTGTGCAAAAATAGAACTTTATGGAAAACAATGTGCATTTGATTTAATCACACAGATTCACCTTTAAATTAACACTCACATGTTACCCATAGAAAGGGAATTCAAAGAAGGGGGATACAGACCCTAAAAGGGGAAGACCAAACATCGTATTTGCTGCATCCCTGGAATACTACGAAAGACGTTCAGTATGTTATATGCGCTACGACAAATTGAAAAAACTAGACAAAGAATATCATTTTTTAAGTTTTGCAGCTGGGTAAAAATTATAATTGGAAAAATCAAAAACAAAAAGGTACAAACTATCCCTTTTGAAAAGAAAACTTCTTCATGTAATTTCCAAAGATGTAGGAACAGTTCTTTGCATGCTGTTGTGCAGATCATTTTTGATTTAATTCTCAGCTGGTGGTGTTGACATAATTCTGTCATGAAATGTGGAAGCTGAAGGCATAGAAGACACATGAGTTAATGCTGAAAAGGCTGGAGCTGTGGTGGTTTGTAATACAATCACAGATGAATTTTGACAACATTGGTCTGGTTGCTGATAAAGAAGATGAGCTGCACACATGATGAAGCTCAATATCAGTAAAATGCAAGCAGGAAAGAGACTCTCTTGTCTAATTCTTTGTCAGGACCTGAGGCGAGGATTATGCTCATCTTTCTTCACTTTAATGACAGCAGCCATTTTAAAGTCACCAAAACAAACAAATATTCCCATGAACCATAGGGAATAATACAAGAAACAATAGAGTGTCCAAGGATAGAGTGTCCTTCATTCTCTCCACCAATCTAAGGGCTCCGAGGTGATGGTAGTCCTCTGGACAGTGACAATCTCCCTCTTTCTTCGCTGCTTGCAGCCAGATAAGTCCTGTTTTGCTTTTCTCTTAATGATGTTACTGCTATTCTGATATTACTGTTGTACTTGCATAGTATTTGCTGTTCTAATTTGTGCCCTTTGATTGCACTGCTATGTGTTTATGCTCGCATTGCTTTGCGTTGCCTGTGTCTGAGGGTTTTTTCTAATTGTCTGATCGTTTTCCCCTCAGCCGTCTGATTCTTCGCGGCTCTTCGTGGTACGGCGCGCACCGGCTGTGGTCCGACACGTGTCATTTGTTTCCCTGATTTATTGCCCATTAGCGCTGTTTGTTGAGCGCGAGTCAGCCACTACTTGGCTGACTCACTTACGGCCGCGGGAGTGTTCCTCCCTAGCAGCTGCGTGCTTGGTGCGGCTCGCGGTGTGTTTTCACCCACTATAGGGCGCGTGTGCATGTCCTCCTCGCTGAGTAGCGTTCCTGAGATTCCGCGCATTTTGAATCTCGGAACGCACGTCAGTTACGAGCCTCTGCCTGCTTTTACACCGCTTGCGGTCTGTTCTCTGCCATTAGGCAGCTGATATTGAACACCCCCTGAACGCCTTTAAAGCAAGGTCGGTGCTCTACTTTGTGAGGCTGCGAGTTGTTGGTTCTGCCCAGCCTCGGGGGTCCGTATCCTTAGGCCTAATAACGCTCCTGGGAGTCAGTATTGCAAGCTGTGACCTGCTGGGGACCATTTGTTAGCAGGCAGCCCTTTGATTGCAGCACCAGGGCTGTGGGTCCCGGGCTTGGCCCAAACTCAAGCTCTGCTTGCTAAATCGTAGGCTGACACCCAGCCCCCTATATTACGAGGTTCCCCCTCTTTCTTATCTCCCACTTACCTTGGTAGTGTTGTTGTAGTCCCTCATGGCGTCTTATCAGGACGACACTTACCTGGATGACCAGTGGGAAGATGATCCACTCACAGCACTGCAGTGGGATGAAGACTTCTATGACGCAGTGGATTCTTCTGTACATAAAGCGGAGGAGCAGGCTATGGCCCCTTTAGAAGATCGCCTCTCCCGCAGAATTGAGCTGGCATGTGATAAGTTAGCCAAGGTGGCTCAGGGCCTTCCGGCCTTCCGGCCTCCCTCACTCCTAGCGGTCACCCCGCTGACCCTCCACCGCCCCCGCCAAGCGAGCCAAGGAAATAGGGGTTGATACTGATGCCTTCGCTCGCCTCAAGCAGGCTTTCTTAGCTACCAAACCCCCGCCTGCATGCCAACCCCTCCGGGAGACTCTGCTCAAAGGGACGATGATGCTGGCCCGTCACATCCCTGGCGTCCTTCGCAGCCAGTCCCTGCAGATCCTGAGCCTAACGCAGATGATCAGAATCTCTGCGCGGATATGTTAGATCCTGATGATATCTTGCATCCTAGATCTTCAGACTGGGCACCCTGTGACAAGGTCTCCCAGTACATCTCCAGCCGCATCCGCCGGCCGTTAGAGGCCTCGGTGTGCAACTGTCTTCGGGCGGAGTGTCCTCGCCCCTCATTAGATGGGAAGGTGGCGGCCACCCCAGAAATTGATCCCCGCATGGTGACATTACTACAAAAATTTGTAAAAGACCCTAAAAAAGGTATCGACAGATCTTGGTGGGCCTGTCAAGACAAGCTCCTTGACATTCTTGGGCCCATAATGAAAATTATCGATATGGCTGAGGAGGCCAAATCATCGGGAGCCCTAATCTCTCCGGAGCATCTCTCATCTTGGGCCCAGTGCGTAGTGGTGTTTTTTGGGAATGCCAACTGCGCCATATCGACAGAACGACGGACATCCCTTCTGATAAAAGTGGACCCCAAACTTGGCGGATTCGGACGCAGGACCGGTTGCCCAAGGCGGACTTTTTGGCAAGCCCTTCATGAAGGAGCTGGGGCGTTTCGTGAACACTTTCACGTCCCTGGACAGGGCGCAAACTTCCATCTGCAAGGTCTTTCGTCCTCGGTTTTTCCGAGGGGCCGGACGAGGCAGGGGCCGCTCGTCCAGCCGCCATAACCAGCAGAGAGGAGGCTCCGACCAGGCATCTTACCAGGATCAAGCCAGATTTGGCAACTTCTACCCCGCCAGGGGCAGACGAGGAAAGAACCGTGGTGGTAGAGGAGGCGGCACCTCCAGCTCTTCCGGTGAGTGTTCTCCCTTCTTCCCATCTAAAAGTGGGGGGCCGGCTGGCGCATTTTTTCCAGGCTTGGACTTCTGTCACACGCGACGCGTGGGTATTCCAAACTGTCCGCAGGTTTCATATAGCGTTTCTCGGGGAACCCTTCCAGCCATGCCCAACGCGCCCTCTGGTAGTCTCGGCAGCGGACGACGCTTTAGTAGACCAGGAGGTTCAATCTCTTTTGCACAAAGGGGCGTTCGTGCAAACCACTCTCCATGCTCGCGGCTCCCTCAGCAATCTTTTTATCGTTGACAAGCCGGACGAGGGCCAGAGGCCCGTCATCAATTTGCGCAAGTTCAACGAGTGGCTGGTTTACCGCCACTTCAAGATGGAGGGCATCCATCTTCTCTGCGACCTACTCAGACCGAACTGGCTGGCACGTCTCGACGTAAAAGACGCATATCTGGCCATACCTATTTTTCCTCCACACCGGAAGTTCCTGCAGTTTTTGTGGACCGACAGGGTGTATGAGTTCACCACACTCCCTTTCGGACTATCCTCCGCTCCTTGGTGCTTCACCAAGATACTTCGTCCGGTGATCGAACGTCTGCGTGCGTGTGGGATGCGGCTTATTGTGTACTTGGACGGCATTTTATTCATGGCTCAATGTCCTCGTGCCCTGTCCCAACAGCTTCGCACGGCTGTCAATCTGCTCGAAGACCTGGGCTTTGTGATCAATGAGGTGAAGTCCATGCTGGTTCCGTCCCAGATGGTTGTTTTCCTGGGTTTTTCCATAGACTCCGTAGCTGCTACTCTCAGCCTTCCCTCCCGGAAGATGACGAAAATCCGTTACGAGCTGAGGAGAGCTTTCTCCCAACACCAGCTATCTCCGGCAGGTAGCCCGCATTGTGGTTATCCTCTCGGCGTCGATCCAAGCTATTTTCCCAGGCCCCCTCCACTATAGGGCCTTGCAGCATCTCAGAGCCCAACACCTTCGCAAAGGTCTCTTGTACTCTCAGAAGGTGTCCCTCTCGGCGGAAGCCAGGGAGAAGATAGAATGGTGGCTTGCCAATATGGAAGCCTGGAATGGGTGTGCGATGTTCGGGTCTGCGCCCGCTCTCGTTATCGAGTCCGACGCCAGCAGATCAGGGTGGGTCGTGCGATGTGGCGACTTCATGACAGGAGGTGTGTGGTCTCCTTTGGAGCAAAGTTTGCACAACAACTGTCTGGAGCTTTTAGCGGGATCATTTGCGATCCAGTTTTGGACCAAAGACTCGGTGCGGTCTTGTGTCCAACTCCAGATGGACAACATATCGGCTGCCCGGTACATCAACCATCTTGGGGACACGTGCTCGAGAGCGCTCTCGGACATGGCAGCGAATTTTTGGAAATACTGTCTGGACCATCATGTGTCTGTGACGGCGGAATACCTTCCGGGTCGGGACAACAAGATGGCGGATTTTCATTCCCGACATTTCCACGACGGCAGTCTTTGGAAGTTACATCCAGGAGGTGTCGCGGATCTCCAGTCTCTCTGGGGTCCTTTTTCAGTAGATATCTTTGCCTCACGCTTGGACCATCAACTGGCCAAATTTTTCAGTTGGAGGCCAGATCCTCTGGCAGCGCAGACAGACTCATTCTTTCAGAGTTGGCGGGACAAACAGGGCTATGTCTTTACCCCGTTTGCCATGATCACGAGGGTCTCAGCCTAGGTGCGACGCCAGACTGAGGACGTGGTTCTCATTTCTCCAATCTGGAGGTCTCAAGTATGGTTTCCGGTTCTTCTGGAACTTTCTTGAAATTCTCCAAGCCCACTCCCCCTCTTTCCGTCTCTTCTCAGTCCGGACGGAGTCCCTCACCCATTGATGCAGCAGGGCTCTCTCGCCCTCATGGCATGGAGGATTACAGGGGACACTGGGCGGTCCCAGGCCTTTCGGGAGCGGCTGAAAAGTTTGTCAAAGGCTTGGGCCGACAGCACAGTCAAGCGTTACCGCTCCACCTGGAGAAGGTGGTATCGTTGGTGTGTGCGACGGAGTCTCAATCCCGTGGCAGCAGATGTGACCTTTATTCTGAATTTCTTGGCCTCTCTAGCGGAGGAGGGTTAGGCTTATAGGACCATCAACACTTTCCGTTCCACCATCTCGGCGGGCCATACTATCGTGGACGGGTCCCCGGTGGGCGAACACCCTTCGGTCTGCCGTCTCCTTCGAGGCATTCGTCTTTCGCTACCGCCTGAACCTCGTTATTCCCAGCTTTGGGACGTTAACCAGGTTTTAAATTTGTTTCTGTCTTGGCAGCCGAATAGATTTCTGACTAGGAAAGAACTGTCAGCGAAGTTAGCATTGCTGCTCTGCCTTAACTCGTGCAGAAGGGTTTCGGATGCCAGAGCCCTTGATATTTCAATTAGGATTTTTCCCCCACGGGGGTCACTTTTATGGTCCACAGATGGACGCAGTGTGGGACGAGATCCATTTTCTATCCGGCGTTTCCGGATTCTCCGAAGCTGTGTGTGGTTGCTTGCCTTAAGGCATATGAGAACATGTCCGAGGAGTTTCGCCCTCCTGGGGAGCAGCAATTATTCAGTGTACTCAAGAAGCCTCATAAGGCGGTTTCTTCCCCCACCATTGCACTGTGGGTAAGGTGGGTCATGCAAGAAGACGGGATTGATCTTCGAGCCTTTGGAGCTCACTCGGCCAGATGAGCAATGGCCTTTAAGGCATTTACCCTGGGAGCTCGTCTGGAAGACATTCTGAACGCAGCAGATTGGTCTTTAGACTCTAATTTTAAACGGTTTTACTTTAAGCCGGTTATTGACATGGGTCACTTGGTGGTGAGCAAGCTTTAAACGAGCATAATCCTCGCCTCCGGTCCTGACATAGAATGAAAAATTTCCTAGCTATCGTAACGGAAAGCTTCAATTCTATTAAGGACTCGGAGGCGAGGATTATCCCACCCAGGCTACAAAGCCTCTCTGTTTTCTCCCGCCCACGTACTGGAGTAAGTAGCATGTTTTGCTTATTAAGATGTCATATGATATTGGCTGTACTGTTTAATCTGTGGTTCCTCCCTACAGGCTAAACCTTAGCAATGGCGTTCGCTTATGTTCTGTTTTGTGTTTCAGGCGAGTCGGGTAAACGAGATTCGTGAACCCTTTGGGCTGGCTGGCCTTCAGCGTCGAAAAATGGAGATTCGACAGTGACAGAGGACTACCATCACCTCGGAGCCCTGTGATTGGTGGAGAGAACAAAGGACACTCTATCCATGGACACTCTATTGTTACTTGTATTATTCCCTATGGTTCATGGGAATATTTGTTTGTTTTGGTTTCTTTAAAATGGCTGCTGTCATTAAATTGAAGAAAGATAAGCATAATCCTCGCCTCAGAGTCCTTAATAGAATTGAAACTTTCCGTTACGATAGCTAGGAAATTTTTCATTCTCACCTGAGAAGGTGATGAAGCAGATGTTAAAGCAAGTGTTAGATTAGGTGGTGTTGGAATTGATGGCCCATCATATCATGTGTACTTCAAGATAAGCAGATGCATTGCAGTGCAATTTTTTTGATTGGTCCAATAATTTATCTTATGGTAAAATATGCCGTGGTTGTCAATTCCAAGGATAGATCCGAAGTAAATTGATGTAACAGTTCATGCACCAGAAGAAACGTCTCACTTTAGCTCGCAGTTTACAAAATGTAATGTTAATTGATTGTTAACAACATATTCTTTCCAAAATAAAATGCCATATTCTACCAGCACTGCTTCTTTGAGGGATCGTCACAATTTCCATTCGCTTGATTTCTTCACTTCAAAAATATTAACCTCTTCGCTGCGGCGCGAATTCCGCCGCAGCGCTGGGGGGGGGTTTGGGGGGTTTGCGGCGCCGCTATGCTCATGACGGAACCACGCCGTCATGAGTCACGGGCGAGCTGTGCTCATGACGGAGTGGTTCCGTCATGACTCCACCCACTTGCGCTAATCGCCCGCACAGGCGGGGAATTAGCGCCGCGTGGGAGGAGCGGCCGCCAACGGCCGCAGCATGACGGAACCACTCCGTCATGAGCACACGTTGCCCGTGGCTCATGACGGAGTGGTTCCGTCATGAGCGGGGAACGGGTTAATTGCAAAATCAACTAGCAGAAGTGTTGTTGAAGACTGCTAAACACACTGGAAACAGTGAACTGATGTATGCAGGAAAGGAGTCAAAATTAGTGTTAAACCCAGTCAAGAAGCTGGATAAAATGCTTTTAAAAAATGAGCTATGCCTGTTGTGGTTGTATTTGAAGAATGACACATAGTGTTCAGCAGGTTGGCAAAACGTGTTCGAAACTGCATCTGCAGCAGCCTTTCAAATGCATAGAGGCTGTTTGTAAGTCAAAAATAATCAAAGCGCGTAATTATCAATTCTATTTTTGGCCAAAGAACATTTTCCAACAATCTCTGTGGAGGAGGCTATAAAGTGTTAAAACATTTTGTTTTTTGCAGAGTTTACAAATATGTAAACCCAGTTGATGTTCAACAGCTGTCATTTGTCCTAATAACATAGGACCTCGTGCTTAGATGTGTGTTATAAGAGATACTGAATAGAGCAGGTGTTACAAGCAACCTACTGTTCAATCCTGACCAAATAGTTTTAGGCGCAATGGAGAGTGGTAGAAGAGCAGTGATTGACCTAGAGTAGTATTCCAAGATTTATTATTATTATTAGCATATATACACAATAACATAACATGATTAACAGTACTATGATAAATATGAAATTAGTAAAAAAACATTAAAAACAAATAGCAACACTTTCATTCATTTAAAACCACTGCTTTACATATAATAATGTTGTGGTACATGTTCTATTCCATAATAGGCTCTAAATTAAAAAGTAAGAAAGATTTCTATTAAATAGGAGGTGAAACACACTAAACTAATTGTGCACTCTCATGGTTAGTGGGGAAGTTGATCTGAACTTACATTAGCCGTGCTTCATTAAACCAAGTAAAAATTAGTTACATTAACAGTTATACAGAAATACAAGCATAGCTAGTCATTAGCATAGGGCAGAACTTTCAATTGCCTTCTCTTTACTGTCCATGCAGCCCGCATATAGCCTGTCACTGACATATAAATCACTAAATTATCCGTTCTAAAACAAAGTGCAAGTGCTTTGGTGCAAGTTAAAATTGAGAACTGCTTGAGCAGTGGTAAAAACAACTTTTAAGTGTTTCGTTTTCGTGAAAAACAGCAAAATGTTTGCTAATGTCTCCTGACCTCCAAACCTACAATCACAATGGTTTGCTAGCCGCAAATGTGTTCAAATATACTCCAGTAAGTAAAGTGCCTAGCCAAAATGTCAGATACAAAGTGCAGCCAGTCCAACACGGGGCTTCTATTTCGAACTCTTATCAGTGCCATCAATAAAAGCTGGGTTGGACCATATATGAGAAAGGCTAAGCTCATTCAGGTTTTTGACCTGGATTGACCATTGGTTTGTGCTGGAAATTACCTGGGGCCTATACTTTTAGAATCGCTTCCAGATATGATGGCCTGTGGCAGATGCACATTAAACGTAGTCAATACAGTACCAGTGCTTTTGTTACAATATTGGAAGTAAGCACAACCCAATTCCAGCAACGGAGGAAGAAGTAGCGTGCAGGGGCTCCGGTTCAAAAGGGATCTCAGAAAAATAGTTTTCTATTATTTGTAACTGCTTACAATCACTTCATCCCAAAAACTCTGCGACATAGGCAACAGCTCTATTGCTACTGGCTCGATTCGGTCTGGCGTTTTTTCCACTGATCTAAACTCCAGTCCCTGCTTTGTGGGAGCATGTCTAATTCCATTACATGCAGATTGTCCATATTATCACTGATCAATTTCAGAGTAACTGGTGTATAAAACTCCACGTCGCTGAACACCCCACACTTAGCAACCTGGGAGGTGGAGTTAGTACGAACACTGGGGTTTACTAGTTTAATATCCTGTGATAACAGTCTAAGTGCAGGGTTGGCCTGAAACACTTTCTAGTTGACGTATGTAATGGTGCCTGGGGGGCCAACAGTTTGCAAATCCGTGGTGCCCCAGATGGTATAGTTTCCACTACCAAGCCAATCGGTTCAGGCAAAATTACCCTCGCTCATAGGTTTAATGGCGCAGTGCACCTTTAATTGGCACTGCTCTTTTCATCGCCAGTAGTACAAATATCATTTTCTTAAAGTACACTTGAAGCAAGACCGCATGGGTTACAGTATCCCTAGATTGTTTCCTAAGCTTGCGATTACATTTTAGTTTTCTTCTTCCTTTTACAGCTTATTATTGGTGTGGTGTGGGCTTGGCACTTGGCTCAGTCGTGAAGAAGAATGATTGGGGTGCTGGGATTATCTTTCTGAACATTGGATATGAACACGTGTTGACGTCATTGCTTTACACTTGCTCTCTAAATAGATCCCTTAAACTACATATCTATTCTGCTTCTGTTACCACAATTATTTTTTGATGATTTTCCTTCCCTTATCACTTGCTTTTTTCTGTTTTCCTTTTCGTTCACTTTTGTACCTAGCGCTAAGCAATTTAAAGATGCCTGGTCACTTACAGTAGACAACGTGACAGACAGACCCATGATCCTTGCCATGGCTTGCAAGTTTTTCCTTTTTGTTATTTTCCTCTATAAATGGTAGGGCTCCCACGGAGACCTCTGCATTACAATTTGTTACTGCCGCAGAATTGTTCACATTTTTATCCATCGATGTAAGGATAGGTTTGTTTTATCTATCAATCTCTGGACACCTCTGCCAAGGATAGGCAATTTCACATTAATTATGCTATCGTAAGTGGACTGTGCAAGGATTGCAAATTCACCCTTCTGGCTTACCACTACAGTGGCCTGCAGTTATTTTATATCTTGAAGGAAATGAAGAAGTCAAGACTGCTTCCACTGGTCCTGGCAAAGAAGTTACCGTGCGGCTGGTAAATGTCTGCGTTGACACATAGCTTTTGTATGGCCATGGCATCTAGTATAAGAGTAAGAAGTTACGAGTTGTGACCGTTCTCTTGCACTATATTCTCTAATAAGATTAGCACTGGACGTAATCTTCTAGTGAAAATAGAGATCTACAGACAACAAAATCTTGACTGGCCCCTCAGGGTTAACTTTGCACAACCATGTTCTCAACTGAAAATGCACCTGATTCTGCTAACAGATGGGTTGTAGCACTATAATCCATTAAATCATTCAGGAAGTAATTAATATTTGATGGTCCTTTCATCATTATTGGTGAAGCACTGTGACTGGGAATATTCTCCCTAACATTCATCAATTGGATGGGGACATCCGGTTCTCGCTAAAGGACTTGCTGGAGGGCAGCCTGGAGTTGATGACAGAGGCATAGCAAGGGCCGCTGTTGACACTGCTTTAATTTTGGTGGCCCCATCTAGGGTTAGTACACCTAGATTTGTTTATGAATGGGGGTTTGTCTTTGGTGTAGCAGTGGAACTCAAACAGGAATTCCTAAGTGTAGTAAAGGAGGATCTGCTTCTTATGATTGCCGCCACTTTTTGCTTCATTTTACATTCTTTTTGACTAGTCTGACTGGGATCCTGCTAATCAGGACCCCAGTCGATCTGCTTTCCCCCTAAAATGTTATGTCATGCACGTAAGTACACTCCAGATTGGATACTGGGGTACCCTTGTCAGTCCCTAGTATATGGTACCCATGTACCCAGGGCATAGGAACCCCAGAGGCCTCCCATGGGTTTAACCATGTATTATGCCACCCATGAGAGGCCATGCAAAATGGACCTACAGGCCTGCCATTGCAGCCTGTGTAAGTTGGTGCATGCACCACTTACTTAAGATATAGCAGGCATTGACAATCCTAAAGGCAGGGTGCTACGTTCTAAGTGAGAGGGTGCCACTGCATGAGCAAGGACACCCCTGCAGCCTACAGACTCCATTCTCCTGGGTTGTTAGTGCTACATCCATTTACGACATATAGAGTGGCATTACGCGCCCGCGTGATGACTAACTCTAAAACGAGTGGAAGTAACCCTATAGTGTTTGGTATCAAACATTGTGGAATCATACCCCCACACCGGTAACTGGTGTGGGAGGTATGATTCCACCCTTGAAAAATGAGCTTTGTGAGGTCACTGGTGTTCCCGGTACCAGCCTTCTAGTCCAGGGCAGCCCAAAATGGTTGCTGTCGACCAGAGACACATTTCTGCCCTCCTGCTGCAGAGGCAAGCTCGAGCAGGGAAATGCAGAACAATAAGTATCCTGTCACTGGGAGGTGTGACTTAGTGTAAAAGGCCTGGGTGGGTGCGCTTGCCAGCGACTAAAACTCTGCATGAGGGGCACTTTTGTTGCCCCTGTTCATAGTCCAGCTCAAACCAGTCCTGGGAGCCGTTGGCTCCTTCTCTGGTGCGAAACTGGACAAAGGATATGGGAGTAACCTCCCCACTGTCCTGACCCTCACCTGGGAGGGTCCCCCTGAAGCTGTCCAACTCTCTCCCGTGGGTACAAAAGGGCTTACCTAGCTTTAGGACCCTAGATTCGATGCGGACAAGATACTGAACAAGAAACCACTGACCTTCGACTGTCTGGATACTAAACTTTGCTGAACTTCGTTTGGGCCCGACTTAATTTCCCACTCCGTCCAAAGCATCGTCTGTGTCTGTGCACCATATAGGCTCCGTGCAGGACCTGTGGAGCATCGAAGACAACTGAAGATATCTCCCTTGGAGTGAAGGAGTCACTCCCCTGCAACCGCAGGCACTACATCATGATTGACCGGTCTGCTGCTCCTGAGCTCCAACAGACTCCAAAGGCTCCAGCAACACAGGAGGTGGATTTCCTAGTCCCCCAAGGTCAGAGCTGCCCTGTCACCAAGTTTGAGGTCAGAATCCCTCGTGGGGGCTCCATTACTCGAACCCCTGTGCACCGCATACTTTTGCAAGTGCATATGTGTTTTACTATGCAGGGCATAACAATATGCTTGTTGGTGTTCCCAAAACAAGTGCACTGGGCTCCGAGTAGCCCCGACCACTGGCATTTCCACCAAAGAACTTCGGCCTCCTCGCACCCGAGTGCTCCGTGGGATGTTGCTTTGTAAATCTACTCGAGGTCCCCTTGCGACTCCTGTGCCTCCGGCCTGTGGGTCCTCTTGAGGGTCAACACTGCTTTTCGTGGGCTCCCCTGGTAGCTCCAAGCTTGCCCCGACTCTCCTGTGTTTGATGAGTCTCCTGGACCTTGCTGGTCCAAACCGTAACCTTTCTTGACCATCTTCGTGGGTTGCCACTGCCAAGCCATGTTAGTGCCTCAGCCGGACACCGAACTCTCAGCACTCGACATCCTTCGTGGGACAGCTCGTATTTGGCTCCTAGTCCTCCTTGACGTCTCCTGGTCCCGTGGGTGCAGAGTCAAGAACCCCCTCAAAGTACCTGAAGCATCCGACGTCAGTGGGCATTCATCGACCGAGCCCCTGGTCACTCCTTAGTGACCCAGACTCTGTCCCCTCTGCTTTCAGGTACTATTCATCAAGAATCCACCCTTGGATTCCATTGGACGCTTTTCTTCTTTCCTGCATTGGCATTTCTTTGAAGTCCTCCATTGAGATCGATGGCGGTTTCTGACACCACTTCAGCCCTATGCACCCGGCTTCCTTGAGATAGGTAACTCAGGCACTACGGTATCCACGGGGGGTGGCTCTTCAACCTTCTGTGACCCAAAGGGCTTCCTTGTAATCCACTGAGAAGGATCCTTAAACTTTAAAACCGCAACTGTGACTTTCCAATAGAATTGTAGGGCGCACACGGTGGTGTTCCCACACTGCATTCGTCCGGCGTGGGGTCCCTACTTACTCACCTTGGGTGGTTCCTTAGGGTCCCAGCGATTCTACATCCTCTAGACACTGTCTTGACTTGAGTCGTTGTTCTTATACCACTATCTTAGTATATGGTTTGGTCTCCCCCTCTAGCCCACTGTGTATTAGTGCTACTTACGATTCTTTCTATGCTACAGTATTGCGTGCTTTGTGCTTATCTGCATGTAGCATACACTGTGACGTATTTAGAGTGTGTAAATACATATTTTTGAATGCAAAGTATACTTTATTCGACAATTAAGTCGTAAAAGTGACATATAACAGGCATTTTTTAAAAACAAAGTACATCTGCACATGATGATCAATGCAAAATTATATTTGTAAAACAGCATTGTTGAATAAAATAAGGAAAAAGTGGACATTACACATAAATTAAACAGTCCACACCTTAAAACAAGCTAATCAAATAGATTTTACTGGTCTAATAAAAATAAGTAAGATAAGATGAGATAAGATGAAGTGAAAGGTGCCTATTCGCAAGTCACTTTAGCATTAATCAGTCTAGATCGAATTGCCCAGGCCCACTTGATGTATTTTGACATTGCTATTGAAATTGTCGGGCTTGGGTCTGAAGACAAGATTCTCATGGCTTCCTCATGCCTTCGAGTTCCCATTAGCCGACAAACGGGTAGTACCCATTTTTTCCATGGAATAATGTAAAGAGGACAGAAAAGAACAAAGTGACTCATGGATTCATTCTGATCGCAACACTTTGGGCATTTGTCTTGGGACCCTGCAACCCATTTAGATGTAAATGATCGTATAGGGAGAGTACCTATCCTAAACTGAAAGAAGAGCTTACGATCAGACGGTGCTTCAATTAAACCCCAGTACGGTTCCAGTCTGGCGTAGGCCTTAAATTCCAGAAATCTGCCTGATATTAGGGATGAACACCCCTTAGTGAAAAGTTCCGATCCGATCAACTCCCAGTATCTAATTTTCACAAGTTCTTTTGAAGGGAAGACCGCGTTAAGGGGTCGTCCCAAAGGTCTCTCAGTCCCATACGATAGAGTAACAGTTTTATAGACCTCAACCAGTCTATCTTGTGAAAGGAATCTTTTTCTATGATTTCCTTTAACCCCTTCCATGCGGCGCAAATTCCGCCGCGGTGCTGACCGTTTCTTGCGCGGGCGGGCTCATGACGGAACGGTTCCGTCATGAGCACAGCTCAACCGACGCTCATGACGGAACCGTTCCGTCATGAGCATGGAAGGGGTTAAACCCAAGGCGTAGTGACTAAGCTCCTCAGTTGACCATATCCTACACCAGTACAGCAAAGGACGCAAATAAGCTGTATCTTGTAGAGTTTTCAGGCCGAGATCCCTAAAGAGGGGTAATAGGGGAGTGCTTTGCGGGACGCCAACGACTTTCTGAATGAACTCATTTTCCATGGCATTCAAGCGTTGTGGATTTTTGCCATACCCCCATAGCTCAGACCCATATAGAGACGAGCTACGGATCTTCATCGTATAGATCTCTAAGAGTGGCTCTATTGGCTGGGTCTGCGAGGTTTTAAATCATTTCAATAGAATGCCAGTCTGTTGTTGGAATTTCAATAGTGAGAGATCTATTTGGCTATTCCAACGCATATTTTTCTGTAAGGTTACTCCCAGGTATGTAAATGCTTCGACCTGTTCTAGAGGAGATCCATTCATCAGGATTGCGCCATTAAAGGGTCTGTAGATTTTATTAGGTTTAGGGCCATTAAGCACCATAAACTTAGTCTTGGGAACATTAATTTCTATTCCACGCAATAGGCAAAACTCCTCAAAGCGCCGCAGGGTAAGCTGGAGGCCACTCGGGGTTTTCGAAATCAGCAGAGTGTCGTCCGCAAACATGAGGACTGGGACACGAGTTCCGGCCATAGCTGGAGCATCCGTGGGGACCCGGGAGAGGAACTCGGCCACCCCGTTGACGAAGAGCGAGAACAGGGTGGGTGCCAAGACACAGCCCTGTCGCACTCCCTGCTCCACGGGGAAGGTATCCGTAACCTCTCCCTGCCGTCCCCACCGTACCCGAGCGAAGTTGCCCTCATGTAAGCGAATAACCAATGCCAACAACTCCGGTGCCATCCCCAGTCCCTGGAGTACTCGCCACAGCTTGCCACGCGGGACTAGATCGAAAGCCGCCCGCAGGTCAACAAACACTGCGTACAGAACACCTTTATCTAATACCACTGTCCTCCAATAAAGTATCAAAAACCTAAAGACCTGGTCAATAGTACTGGTCTTGGGGCGAAACCCAGCCTGGAGAGGGCTCTGGATATTGCCACCCTCCATCCAGGACTGGATTTTGCCCAAGACCAGCCGGCCCATGACTTTTTGTATGGCATCAATTAAGCTGATGGGCCTATAGTTGCTAGCCAAAGATTTGTCCCCTTTTTTATATATCGGGACAATTTCTGCGCCTTTCCAAGATTGGGGAATGGCCATGCCTTGGGCAATTGCGTTGGCTAAATGGGTAATATATAAGCCCCATCTTTGCCTATCATGCATAAATACATCTGCGGGGATAGAGTCCATTCCAGGTGCACGGCCCTGGGTTACCATGTCAAGCGCCCTATCGACCTCCTTACTGCTAAAGGCTGGCTCATTATAAAAACCCCATTCCTGGTAGGACAAGCTAATATCCTCTGCATCTTTTGCATATTGACTCTTGAAAAACTCTATCCAGGAGTCCTGGGGGACACAATTGTGCGGACTATCGATTATTTCTCCCCTTTTCCATTTAAAAATGTCCCAGAACTTTTTCTGGTTTTTGCCGCTACATACTGCCTTGAGATCTTGCCACTCGTCCTCTTCCCATTCCTTTTTAGCTTTCCATTGTATCCTCTTATAATTGTTACGGGCTATCTTAATCTTATTCGAATCTTTAGACTTAAGTGCAGATCCTAACTCTTCCCGAGCTTGTTTGCAGGAAGCATTAAACCAGTTCTCCTGCTTTCTTCTGTAAACTTGTTTTGCTAGAGAAGGTCTACAGAAGTAAGTTTTAAGTTTGGCAAAGAGTGTGTCGTGTATATTCTCAACTGCTGTATGAGGCTGGCTATTAGTACAACCAGTCGTCATTAATGTCAGTGCGTCTTCGAGGTTAATTTTTATGCTATCCATAAGGTCAGGGTGCTCTGCAACTTTTTTCCACTTAAGGTGGCGTTCGTCATTTGATAACACGGTAGTCAGACCTTTCTTATCAATTGCCCCATACGATCTTTCCCCCAGACCCAATTTGAAAAAAGCTACTAGTGGATTATGATCGCTTTCGATCCGAGGTTTGACCACCATGTCCTCAAGAATATGCCACATCCCAAGGTGAACCAAGATATAATCTATGGTACTGGACCTAGTTCCATTATCATAAGTTTTGCTCCATGCCCTGTCAGAATGGGTTCTGCCATTAGCTGCCCTCAGTTGGTTGGCCAGGCAAAACCCTTTCAAATACAGGGTTGCCTCTGTCCTTTTACTTGCTGGCATTGTCTCAAGCTGTGGGATGCCCCACCTAAGGACCTCCTCCTTCGTTAGGGACAAGTCATGATAGCCTAATGGCTCAAAGGTCGTATTAAAGTCACCTGCTATGAGTGGGAATACGTCAGTAAGTCTAGATTCGACGAGGGAATTTAATGTTGATACCACCTCCGATTTTTTGCCACCTGGTAGGCCCCTGATATAGACATTATATACATCTATGTGCAAGTTTAATGGAAAGTTTAACCTAATTCCTAAAATGTCAATGTTCTGGTTCGGGATGAGTTGTATATTGCACTTTATACATTGTTTGACCCAGATAACCAAACCTCCAACTGGCCGACCCTTTGGCTTTTTTACCGCTGGGACAAAAAAGTTCAGGTAGCCTAGCCTATATACAGGCTCTATTGACCATGTCTCCTGAAAGAGGCAAATATCGTGGTCGTCCATAAAATCTGTCCATAGGGATGACACTAGTTTAGATCCCACACCCGCCACATTCCAGGATAAAAACGTTGTACAACCTACAGTATTGGGCGTCCCTATGGAACGCCCTACATTTGAAATAGAAGAAATAATAGTGCCCTGAAAAGAAGGTAAATTGCCATCCTTGTTTAATTTATTTTGTCCCAACTCGGGACAAGAACCCTGCTCCAAATCCCTATTAGTGTTTGTTAAGGCAGGCAACACATTTTCAACACTGCCACCACTAAGGTTATCTATTGTGGACATCCCACCCTGCTTTTTAGCCTTCTCTAATTCAAAAACTACGTATGCCTTTTCGGGACTGGGGCATCCGCCGCTATATTTCTGTCAATCACAGTCAGTCAACCCGGATAACACATCAAATCGATTGATAGACCTTATGTCCCCCATTGGGTACCCCTTTTTCAGAAATCTCCCTCCAGTTAACCCAAACAAAGGCAAAGGGGCCGTGCATAAAAGTGAGACAGTGGCATGGTACAGATTAAAGATGAAGAATCATCATCATGAGACCTGGCACAGATATGTTCAACACAACGTCTGTCCCTAAAATTGATGATAACACAATCCCCCTTTGTTGTCTTAGGTTTTCTGCCCACCCAGTTTACTCTCCTGGCATACAAGATTTCAGCACACATGTTGGCCGGCAAGGGACGTTTAACATTGAGCCAGAATATACATTTGTTCTTTAGGTCCCAATACGTTTCCCTAGTCCCAGTCGCCAAGGGTGGAACCCCAGTTAGGACCACCACATATGGGGCAGCCTCTGGGGGGAGATGTATATCAATAAGACCCGGAGAGGCCTGCCCCATGGGCTGTGCCATTGCAGGCTGCCCGACGTTTCTGTCTGAGTCGGGCTCAGTTCTGTGGGATCCGTCACAAGCTGGGTGATTTTTTCCACTTAGCTGATTATCCAACACCATGGTAACCTGTGGCTCATGAGAAACTGGCAGATTAATATTTGCAACAGTGCTAGCTTGGTCATTAGTGGTGGATTTGGTCTTGCTACATTGGACCTGCTCCTTAGTACATTCCATTTGCAAGCTAGATCCCCTTCCCCCGCCACGTGTGCCGTGGCGAGTGAGAGTTCCATACACACAAGTCTGCTTTCAATAGATCCCAGCCTTTCGTAGATAGGAACACATACGTTTTTTTAAATACATTCCAGTTTTTTCCAAAACGCTGGGTCCTCCTGCTTCGTAAGGTCATTCCCCATGGATGGTGATAGATTTGCCCTTCCTTCAGTTGTTATGGTTTGGGGACATGAAGCTAAATCATTCCCTGGGCCAAGAACTGGGCCAGTTTTCGCGTTTTTCCCCACCACAGTCTGTTGACCACCCCTACGTTTTTTTTTCCAGGTTAAACCTGTGTGCTGTTGAACGGGACCCCCCTTGATAGTACTAGCAGAACGGGTCTTGATAGTTGATAAGGGCTTAGATTGTGGGACAATATTACCTACAGGCGGGATTTCAACCATTGTACCCGACATATCAGGCAAAGGGGGAATACATGTTATTGTATCGCTGTTACGTTCCTCCGTCAGAGAAGATGCTGGCCCTGAGGTATCCAGTATAGCAGTCTTGTTACACGGAGGTGATCTTGCATTAACAATATTTCCCAGGGAAGACCTCTTGTCACATAAGATATCTAATGATAATCTTTTTTCAGTTAGTTCTATATCCTTGGCTAATACTGATTGAACACGCACAAGGAAATTATCTAAGGTTCCCATTAGGGCTCCCCAGATGACAACGAGGATATCCCGACCCTATTTCCAGACTTATCCATTGGTAAATGTGTGATTTCGGGCACGAGAGACAGTTGGCCCTATTTGTTGCAACCCGGAGCCACACCTTTGGCCTGATCCACAACGTACTGACCTTGCACCACAGGTTTTAGAGGATATGCCCGGCCCGGACTCTGACGGTCTCGGACGGGCTCAGACGGGCCCGCCCAGGACCGGGCTTTGCCCGGCGCGCACCAGCGCGCATCCCGTGATGCGGGGACCGTGAGTCTCTTTATAGTGTCTGGGCGTGGCGGGAAGAGGACACAGCTGATAGTGATTGCGGGGCTGCTGGTCCTCGCAGTCCCGTCCTTAATGCCTTCCCAGCGGTAACGTGCAAAGTTCTATGTTCTCCTGTGGCAAGTAGAAAGTTCAGCAACACCAACACCAGGACTCAGAGTTATTCGTGATTAGAAAGGTTCGAACACTCTTGCTCTCCCTTCACAAATGGCACCCCATACATATTTTTATAACTACTGTGTGGTTCTCCTTTAATTTAACCAATACAATTAGGTTGCATTCTGGTAAAACAAGCTGATTAACATTCCTTCAAGACTAAGACTGAACGCTGCTCTCCACAGCTACTACTTGGATAGCTTTCTAAGGTTATCTTTGACCTCTTAAATCACCATAGGGTTGTTTGGACTGGTACAGGGTGCTCACTTTAATTCGTGGACCAGGCCAACTTCGTGGACCAGGCCAACTTCTCACACTAAGCTTGATATCAAAAAAGGCATTGTGTATTGTTTCAGACCATTCCAAGGACCTGTCCTTTTCACAATCTTAGAAAGGAAAAGTCATAATTGGTAAGCAGAATACTCCATGTAGGTGCCACGTGATTTGTGGATTTTATTCCATCGAACATTTGGCAGTTTCTATCTTCTCAATACTTAAGAATATGATTTCCTTAATTTAAAGCCAATGTTTTTTGGGTTGAGGTCAGATTGGAGAGATCAAACATGGCGCTCTCATTTAAGAACTGCCATGGCACTTTGCCAGCTTTCAAGGTTTGTAAAACCTAATTCAATTGTGTCAATTCTTCCCTCTCAATTTGTCCATAGTGCAAAAGATTTAAATCTTCTTTCATAGTGCAAATAGTATACACTTGTTTTGAGATTGTTTGGAATCCATTGTCAATTTCTTTAAATGTTGTTTGCATATTTTTTCTATCTGCCTCTTTGATTCTTTCAGCAGTTTCCCTTTTAAAATATGCCTCTTCTCCTTTGATAATGGCATATACTAAAATGGGCACAAATCATTTAAGTTTCTCTGAATAGGGAACCAATAGCAAATTATTATAATCCACATGTTTACTAATTGTTGGCAAATGCTCCTTTACAGCTGTTAAGCTAGAATGTGCTAGACAATGCTGGTGTAATTTACCCACATGATATGTGGTTACTGTTGTGGGTGAGTATATATTATGCCTAGGGTCTGGTCAATTTGCTAAGTGACCAAGGACTTATAAAAGGAGGCTGTTCATACAAACATAAGTGTCTATGAGGCATAGGGCATTAGAGAAAGGGAGGTGAGGGGAGTCAAGGAGGGAAAACCCCTAAAAAAAAAAAAAAGAGGGTTAAAGAGAGCGAAATCCTCTCTAAACTTTAAAAGGAAAAACGAAGAAACAAATATTAGTTTCGTCAAACCAGAGAAAACTATTAATAAAGAAATTGCAACAAAGATTCCACAGGAACAACATTGTCAGAACCACTTTCTTTAAGTATGTAATTCATGGGAAACACATACAACTGAGCAGGAAGTATGCTCAGATGGGTTCAGTGCATTGACACATGCATTCAGCTCTTAACGTTTGTTGCCATACTAGCTCAGGCCCAGTGCAGTGCTGCCAACTTCCAGATAATTCATTCTCATCTACTTGCAACAGCCAACAGCTCCACGCCTCTGGTGTAGTGCTGCACTGCAGCTGCCTGCGGCAACAGTATATGTAGCCCAACTCACTGCCTTTTCCCCATCCTAAAAGCAGATTGGCAGATCCAGGTAGTTGCTGCAGTTGCTGATGGTGCCGCATTGCACCTCGGAAGTATTGCTTCGGACTCTGTGACATCCACTTTCACTCTACACAAGGGGGACTTGGTATCAGCACAAGGCACGAATCACAAGGGCACCACAATGCCTCAGAACTGGTGACTGATCAGGGCTACCTAATATCTGATGGGCTGAGGGCAGGGACTACTTGCAGCCAATCCGACCACTGCGATGTCACAGTGCCTCTCCCATTTCTTCTTAGCTAATTTCAATCTCTTAGTTTCCAAGGTAGTGGAAGCCAGTTGGGCCTCAAGCTGCATCCCTGCAAGGGACAGGGGTGGTTCCTGAGTAGGAGGCTCTGCCCTCTCCCACCATTTGGAATCACATATCTAACACTGGAAAAAATGGACGAGGCACCATCCTCCCCATCCCCTTGGAGGGACTTTGGGAGGAACAACTTCCATCCCCCCTTGAATCTCTTCCGCTACTCCAGGATAGACTTTAAGGGAATTAAGCAACCCTGCCTTCCTAATCTTGTTGGAAGCAGGCAGACCTGAGCCTACACTGCACCCAAAGATCAGCCAACCGGAACTTAGGCAGTTCAGCTACGTCTAGCTCCATGGTTCCTTAGTTTTGGGTCACAGCAACTAGCAACACGGATGTAGAACAATTTGGGGAAAATCAAAACAATGGATTAAAACAGTTTAGCCCAAATTCCAAAAATTAAACTCCAAAATTGTGTTCTAAGACAGTTTAGAGGATTTTGAAAAAATGTATTAACTTTACTGAAAGGAGTACTTTTTAAATACAAGTCCTCATCCACACCGCTGAACACCAAAAGTTGAAAAGTGGATTATTAGTAGTGGTAGATATGCTTCTACCACTGGCAATAAAGCCACTAACACCGTCTAGGGCTCAGAATAGGTCTCTGAAAACTATTCCCATGCTCAATCCATGGCAGCTTGGCTGCGAGCAGACAGGCTTAACTTCGGAGACAGGTATGTAAAGCTTTTAAAAACACTGATTCAGTAAATAATTAGGAAACAGCACACAATAAAAATCCAACACCACTTTTTGATAATAGGAAATATTTTTATCTTTTAAATAATACCAAAAATAAAAAAAATCCAATGTAGGGAACTTGAGATATGATTTTTTTAAGATTTAGCACTATATAGCACATAGAAACCTTTAATGCCTGTTGGGATATATGCTATTGCTAGACCGGGACATAGTCAAAGTTTCAGGCTGACAGCGATGGAGCCCTGCATGGCTACCCATCACGGTAGGCCTCGGTCAAAGTTTTTACCTTCTGATTTAGACACTTTTCTGGAGCTTTTTCTGCCGTGGTCCCTCGAGGCTCTCCACTCGTCTGGATTCAGTGAGGTTTACGCCATTTGCCTTTTGACGAGCTCCCGGGGAACCTATAGAAGTCAGCCCTCTGGAGATTTATAGGTTGGCGAACCAGGGATCCAGGACAGCTCGCAGTTGAAGGTGGGCTGCTTGACTTGCAGCTGGAGCCGATCAAGTCTCTTACCTTCAAACTTAGAAACCTTTACGGAGCCTTTCTCCTGGGGTCCCTTAATGCTCTTCACCAGGCCAGGTTCGGTGGGAATTCACCGGCCTGACTTTAGACCAGCTCCCAGTCAAACTCTGGAATTCAGACCTGTGGGGCTGTTCAGCAGCATGAACCTGGAGGGCAGGATGGCTCACGGTTGAAGGTCACCGGCTTGGCTGTCCAGGTCGAGTCGGTCCACTTATGAAGCTTTTTTCCAAAGTTCCTCCAAACTTCTCCAAACTTCAGGAACTTCTTACTGAAGGTTCCTCTGAGGGTCCTAAAGTGTCCAAAACTTACTCCTAGGGTCTGGAAGCTCCAAGATGGTCCTTGAAAGTTTCAGACTCCAGTTCCCACAATCCACTTGGACAAATCCACTGGACATACTCCAAGCTGGATTCTTAATGGTTATGAGCAAGGTGAACTCTGTTAACCTGTAGCTTGCAGGGAGTCCACTCTGTATTCCTCTTGAAGTCAGTTAGGTCCAAAGGGCTGTAGTTCTAGATTGTGCTGCAGGCGCAGTCAGTCCGAGTGCAGGGCCTGGTACAAATCAAGCTTCCAGCAAAGACCCTTCTTCTTCTCCTGTTTCAAGCAGCAGACCTCTCAGATACTTATTATGTGTTCTCTTGGGTCAAGCAGAAGCACACTCCTGTCCAATGAGTTGCAGGGAAACACCCTAAAGCATGATAATGTCCTTCAAATTATGGCACAATGGTCTCCCAGAAAGCACTATTCTTCCAAAATATAATTTGGCTGAAGTCTCAGCAGAGAGGCAATAGCTAGCCAAACCCACCTCCAGGATGGCTCATCTTCATAGTCTACCTTCCCCTGGCATCTGCACATTCCTTTCTTAAGCCTACTGTTAGATTTGGGGGTCTCTAGTTGGCAGGGGTAGGTACCACTGTCCAAATATCGACCGTTGCTTCTAGTCAGGGTAAGGGGGATACACTCTTAAGATAACCCCTGCTCACTCCCTTGGTAGCTTGGCACGGGCTTATCAAAGGCAATGTGTAAAGTATTTGTACCAACACTCACAGTAACACAGTTAAAAAACACCACAAATGGACTCCACACCAGTGTAGATAAATAAAGTACTTTTATATAAACTACACAAGACCAAAACGACAAAAATCCAACATACACAGTTCAAGAATATGGTTTCAAAAGAGTTCTTAGCTTAGCGACAAAATAATCCACATTAGCGTCGACTTTAGCCAACAGTACCTGGTGATGCGATAAAACTTCCTAGCGGCGCTCAGGCGTCGAAAAACAAGCAACAGCGTCAGTCCTGAGACCCTGGGGAGGCGATGCGACAACCCCGCTGCACGCAGCAGGCATGTGCGACAAATCCAGTCTGTATGGGGAGTGATGCGATACTTCTATGGATTCCAAGGCGTAGCTTCTCTGGTAGAAATTTACTCGCAAAGGCACGATGCAACGATCTTCGATAGCTCTGCGAAGATGTTCGCATTGTCAAATACGTCCCGCTAACGAGCGGTGCGACGAGCTTCGATGGCTCTGCGACGATGTTCGCAACGACGAAATGCTACCCTCTAACGAGCGGTGCGACGATCTCACTCAGCGACGCCAGGCTCTGCGATGACACTCGCAGCGACAGGAATCTTCCCGCTCTGGGGGCGATGCGCTCCGACAATGAACGCGGCGTTGACGTTGCAGCGGCGACAGGCGCTGCGACAATCTTCGCGGCAACAGAAATGTTCTCGCTAAACGGGCGGTGCGTGAAAAAGTTGCAGATCTTTTACTTCTTTTCTCTTGGTCAGCTTCGCAACAGCAGGCACAACTTCCAGAGGCCCCACAATTGGATCAAGCACTCTAGGAAGAGCAGAACTCACACAGCAGAGTTCAGGGGGAAGCTGGGGGTGAAGTCCTTTTGGTCCTGGGACTTCTTAACAGGAGGCCAGCTCTACTCAGGCCCTTGGAGATTCCTTCAAGCCAGGGCACACAGCACACAGCAAAGTCCTTCCCCTCTCCTTGGCAGCAAAGCAACTGCAGGTCAGCCTTACAGCAGGTCAGTCCTTCTTCAGTCTTCCAGCTTTCTCCTTGGCAGAGGTTCCTTCTTGATTCCAAGATGATCTAAACTCTTGGTATCAGGGTCCCAATATTTATACCCCAAAATCATTTGTCCTCTGAGGGCAGAGGGGCCTTTGCCCAGTCCAAACCAGTTCTGGAGCACTCTGTTTACAGGACTCCTTCTCTCCTTTCACAGTGCAGGGCAGAAAAAACAGACTCCTCAAAGGAGGTGGAGCGAGCATTGTGGAGGGAAAGCACAGCCCTGGAGCACTTTGTTGACATGATTCCTTCTCTCCTTTCACAGTGCAGGGCAGAGACATCAGACGCACCACAGGGGGTGGAGCCAGCACTGTGGGGGGCAGGCACTGTCCTATTCAGGTCCCAGGTGCAACTCCTCCCTCCAATCTAGATGCAGACCTCTCTATTCAGCCCTGTGCTGGCTTACCCCGTCTTCGGGAATTCCCCAGTCCCCTGGAATTCCCCAGCCCCTGTCACTAAAACGCCAGACAAGGAATACACAGCCTAGCAAAGGCAGGTTTGGATGGTTAGACAAGAAAATACCTACTTTCTAAAAGTGGTATTTTCAAACACAGAATGTTAAAACCAACTTCACTAAAAGATGTATTTTATCATTCTGAGTTCACGCATACTAAACCCGAATTTCTACCATGTTCCCGGAGTCAGTTTAGGATTATAAGATTTAATAATCAAACTGCCCATTCTGGCCTATGGAGAACAGGTAGCCTTGCAATAGTGAAAACGAAAATGTCTGTAATTCACTACCAGAGCATGTCACCCACACTAGTACATGCTCTACCTTTCACATACACTGCACCCTGCCCAGGGTGGTACCTAAGGCCTTCCATAGGGGTGTCCAATGTGTATAGAAAGGGAAGGGTTAGGCCTGGCCAGTGTGGACACTGGTCAGGGCAGCATGGCAGTTAGCAACTGCACCCAGGCACTGCGGTGGCAGGCCTGAGACACCATTTTAGGGCTACACATGTGGGTGGCACAATCAGTTCTGCAGGCCCACTAGTAGCATTTGAATCACCAGCCCTGGCACACTTGGTGCACTTTACTAGGGACTTCCTGGTAACACAAATATGCCAATCATGGATAACCAATTACAATAACCATTTACCAAGGGAGCCCTTGCACTTTGACACTGATCAGCAGTGGCAAAGTGCCCAAAGCATCTAAACCAGCAAAAACGAAATCTAGCACAGCGTCAAAAATACAGGAGGTAGAGGCAAAAAAGTCAGGGGAAACCACGCCAAAGATGCCAGGTCTAACACCTACCATCTGGCTGGGTTCAGAGGAGATGGTTTTATATGGACATGGATTCTTCTGCCTGTTCCTCTTCTTCCTTTGAAGCTCATGGTTTATGGCCCCTCCCTCGTGCTCTGACATTCCTGTTTAGCAGAACGCTCTCCTTCCAGATGGCGTCTCACTCCAGATGCCACTTATCACTTCATCAATGCAGCCTGGCTAATCCACTTAACTCTGACCAATCAGGGCAGACCACTGGAAGGCTGAATTTTGGCTTACAGACAAGAAAGTCTTATATCTTATTTTCTGTGCAATTTAGGATACATTCAACAATAGCATATTGTTGGATTTATCAATACCATACTCCTAAGTCATTGAATTATATTTTTCAGCAATCCCAAGCATTAGCTATTAATTAATAACTTATTGCCATGTACCTATGTGTCGTGGAGTCTAAAATTGAGGAAAATGAACTGGGCAATTTCTCCAACACCAAGGCTAATAGAACATCCTTCAAGGACCCTGCTTATATCTACAGGACCCTTCCCCCCCAACCTCTGGAAAACCTAGGAGAGACTGTTGGAGATCCTCACTCCACAGTGCTCCTAGCACAAACGTAGAATTTAGGAAGCACTTTATTCCAATGAGGAAATGAAATGTGCAAGTTCTCTATTACCAGGGCATATAAATCCTCTCTATAAGGGTCTTCCTTATACGTATCTGGCTTCCACCCCTGGGACACCTAGGGAAGACCCTGGGGGTACCTAATATGCACAAATATAGTTTACCAATTTTTAAGTGCCCCAAACACCAAAGACGAGTTTGGGTACAATTTACATTTCAAAACCAGTCCTGCAACACAGGGCTGCCTTTAAACTGACCTCAGGCTCTCTGCATTGCACACATGCAAGTGCAGAAAGGGCTGCTGGCCTCTAAACTGTCCTGCCCTATTATATCCTAGGGACTTAAAGGTAGTTTCAATCCCCCTGCCCTATTATGTACTTTGGCCATTTGGGGAGGTTATGCCAATCATAGGTGTACCCTAACCCATAGTGTACCCTAGTGTGTGTAGGTGTTTTCACTGTATTTTAAGTGTGCTTTAGGCATAACACTGGCTGTGGACCGGGTTAAGCAGAGCCCAGGGACAATCCGAGTCAGTTACCACCAGTGCCAGTTAGCAAAAAAATGTAGGTGCCCCGGGCAGAGGATTAATTTGCGACAGTCACAGAGTAGGTAAATATTGAGTTTGCAAATATCTCACTGTATTTAGCTCATTACATGTTAATTAAAAGCTTACAATTAACTAGTCATCACTTTCCTTCATTATTCAGGGCCTAGCTAAACTCTGGGTCTAATATCTTGTTTAAGTAATTGTGAAGAAAGTACGTCCTCTGAGCTTCTTCTGTTCAATCAATTACATTTCTATTTTACTGGGAGCTGTTCTTTAATTGCTTATCTGATAGTGATTGAGTAGTTTGATTTTGACTCTTGGTGTCCTTAAGATGACACTTTATGAACCTTAAATGAGTGGCGAGCACTTGGCAGACTATGACATAAAATTGACCAGAGTACACTAGAAAACCAGTTAGTGCAAAGCCAACCTGCTTTGAACTGGGAAGTAGAAGCTTCAGCCATAAACTACACAGCATGGCTAGAGTCCAACTTTGCTATTGTAGCACCTACCACAGTGATAAATAAAAACAGGAAAGTGCCATCAGCCCCTTGGTTCTCAGAGGCCCTAGGATTAAACAAACAAGCATGTAGAAGGCAGGAAAGAAGATGGAGGAAAAACTATAAAGCATTAGAAAAAGATCTGTACAAAGCCATACTGGTAGATTACAAGAAAAAGTTAATTGCTGAAGAGAGCCAGTACTTTACGATGCAAATTAAAAAAGGCCTGTTCTTCCAGTAAGTAACTTTTTAGGACGATAAAAAACCTAATTTCAGTCCCCAAGGATGACACCGCCAACTCTAATCAAAAGTTTTGTAACACTCTTGCCCACTTCTTTAAATCTAAGGTGGACCAAATATAAGACCAATTTGCCGAGCACAAATGAAGCGCTAATGACACAGTACAAGTAGCTACAGGCAAAGTGTCGTTTTTAGATTTCTCCTCGGCCTCCTCCGCGCAATTAGCTACACTTCTCTCAACAACCAAATCAGGATCCCCTGACGATCCCTATCCCCCTCAGATCCTTTAAAGCATCAGGCATATTATTAGTCCAATGCTAACTAATATGTTTAATTTGATGCTATCACAAGGGCTCTTTCCTTCGATATGGAAGCAGACATGCATGCTGCCTCTTTTAAAAAAAGGAAATTTGGACATAACAGATCCTGCCAACGACCGTCCTATTGCAAGGCTCCCACTTCCCGCAAAAGTTTTTGAGAAACTGTTAGATACTGAGCTCTCCACCTTCATTGCAGAGAATGAAATCTTGGACCAGAGTCAGTTTGGTTTCAGAGCCGGTCATAGTACTGAGACGGCTGTAATAAAAACTACTGAGGAAATTTGTAATACACTAGATGGTGGAAGTTTGGCAGCCCTCGTTCTCCTCGACCTGTCCATGGCATTTGATACCGTGGACCATACGCTTCTGGTCGAACACCTAAAAAACCTAGGAATAGGAGGAAGGACCCTCTGCCTTTTAACTTCATTCCTTTAGGATCGAATGAAATCTGTTTAATTGGGCAATTTTAAATCTGCACCGTTCATCTTGCCATGTGGGGTGCCTCAGTGGTCCTCATTAAGCCCTACGCTTTTTAATATTTATGTTTCCGAAATAGCTTCCTTGATTAGAAGCTTTGATTTAATTCCCACCTCTTATGCCGACGACACTCAGTTGGTTATCTCAGCAGTGGACAAGGACATGAATTACTCCATCAAACTTCAGGACTGTATGGTCACCCTGAGCAACTGGATGGGTAGGCACTGCTTGAAGTCGAACTCAGAAAAAACTGAGGTGGTGTTATTTGGAAACCTTTCCCCTCAGTGGTCACAAGTTTGGTGGCCAGACACACTGGGCCCATACCAGTAGCCAAGGCAAAGAATTTGGGGGTCATCCTAGATGAAAAACTAAATTTGAAGTCCCAAGTTTCTAAGGTGGTCTCCTCCTTCCTCACTATCAGAATTGTACGTAAAATTCTGCCTTTTATTCCTATAATTACAAGAAAAACAGTACTGACCCCCCTTGTCTTATCCAAATGGAATTACTGTCATGGATTGTATATTAACTTACAATCCAATTTACTTAGAAGGTTGCAGGCTGTACAAAACGCCGCGGCTAGACTGGTCTTGGATGTTCCTAAATACCAGTCTATCAGAGCAGGCATTCAGGAATTGCACTGGCTACCAGTTGGTCAGCTGATCAAATTTAAGGCTCTTCGCACTGCGTATAAGACATTGCATAGAGAAGGACCACAATTTCTTTTGGACCTTTTTAGCTGGTATTCTCCCAACAGATTGCTTTGTTCAGCTAATGAATACCTGATGCCCACCCCTAGAATCAAAAGGACTAATTGGGGGGGGAAGGAGTTTCAGCTACAACACTATAAAGGAATGGAACGCCCTTCCACTCTCCCTTAGGAAGACTTCATCCCTGTTTGAGTTCAGGAAACTGCTCAAAACATGGCTCTTTAGAAATTAGCTTTTCCTGACACAGCATGGCAGACCGTGAGCGCCTAGACACCTCCGGGTTGTAGTGCGCATAATAAATTCTTATAACATAACATCACTTGGTATTAAACAATAGATGCCGTTTGTATCTCCTCTATACTTCTATTCTAGGTGGGGAAAACTCTCATGGACACCAAGAGCCTTTGCACCCTTTTCTATATCTCTTTCAGATGGTATTTTCCAGCTTATTGAGGAGGGGATGAAGGGGTTTAAGTAGATCTTGAGGCAAACAGATGCATTCACATCCAAGATAATACACAGGCGCTGGTATACCAGTCAACATTTCCTGGTACAATTGTATTGTCCATCTTACTCCCCGAGTTAACTTGCTCAACTTCCCTCTCTTGTCTTGTACTATTCTCCCACAATGCTTGAGTACCTTTTTTTGGTGTAGCATTTTTATCTCATTTTAAATTTCCTATAATTCTTTGTACTATAAACAAAGTACATACAGCAACCCTTTCTTACACTGGAATGACACACGCATCGTACATCAGAGAATTGTACTTAGGTAAGATGAGCTGACAATTCTTAAGTTAATCAAAGTCTCTGTATTCCTTCCATGGGCCCCAGATCTTGTCAAATTGTTGTGGCAGCCTTTGCTTTCAAATATTATATGTTCAGCCTGAATATACCAATCCATCCCAATTTGTCATTGATAGACAGTGGGCACATTTGTGCTCTCCCCTCTTTGGGCTATGTCTCTTCTGGCCACAATAAGGACCACTTTACAGAAAGGTAGGGCATATTTAGGTAGGGTCTGATTCTTTTAAACCCCCCGGGTACACAGCTTGAGGGTTAAATATACTGGTTCCTCCATACCTGACGGAAGGCATCTATCTAGCTTTGACCACAACATCTGTATCAATAGAGCGACCCCGATGGCGTGTATCAGCTTCCGCTAGTGGACATTTGTCATCATCTTCCCTGCCCATGCAGACCAACCTTGTCCTGGTGTAATAGGCTCAATGTTGCACTTTCAGTTGCACCAGATGTAAGCCTGCTTTGATACTGCCCTCTCATGGTTGGCAACATGCTTTCCCCCAGTCCTCACCCATAAGGACACCCAGATTCTCTTCCCATCTTCTTCCTAGTGTTTCCAAGGGGGCTAACCATTTGTCACTGGTGTCTGGTATTTCACAGAAACATTATGCTGTTGCGGGGGGAGTGAGAAAAGTCAGAACTGCAATGGTGCTTTGTCCTCTACCTCCCGCCCTTGGTATGCCTGAAGTTTTTGAAAGATTTGTGTGCAGCGGAATTGTAGTGAACGCGCCGGTTCATACTGGTGTTGTAATTCTGCAAGGAGTAGGAGGCCCTGAGGTCCCTAGATATTTCCCAGTTTTTATATCCCAGATATCCCCCAGATTTGATATCCCAATCATGCCCCATTGTGTCCTGCATCTATCTACCCAAAGCTTATGTAAGACAGCGTAATTCCAGCATCAGGCTAATCTTCAACCGATTTTTCCTCTGGCCTTTTTCCAGATTTGTATCATTAGTTCGTTGGGAGAGAGGTGATGGGATGCCCGGCGCTCGTCGTAGTGCAAACCTGGAAACCCATGAGGGCACATCGACTGTCTGCCATACTTCAAGGATGTTTTTTTTTTTTTTTTTAACCAAGAGACAAGGGAACCCACTCACATAGAGCCTGGGTAATAGTTTATGAAAAGAAACAATGGCTCACGTGGATCAATAGGCAATAATGTAATATACTTCAAAAATTAACAGTCAAAAAAGAGGGTTAAACATGACGGCAGAAAGAAAAGTTGACCCAACACATTGGAATTTTGGTAGAAAACATTTTTTGTATTTATAATGAAAGAGTTTGTTTGAAAGTTAAGAACAATCTCACGTACATAGTTGCAACAAATGACAATCTTAATACATAATTATCAAGGGTGTCCCAATGAAACCAGTGATTTAAACAAAGCAAGTGACAAATAGTGCAACATAAAGAGGTTTCAATTGATCATTACAAAGGCGATCATACAAAGATGAAAAAAATAGTTATCAACACTTCATTATTGTAAGTGTAACCTTCATGTTTGTAGCACCCGGCCGGGCGCCCTGTGAATTATTTTATTCACGTTGAGCACGGTGACACTAGAAACATTCACGTTAACCAATAGGCTTGCAGATGAGGTAGATAGTTCAAATAATATTGCTCTAATATCTTTTTCATATAAAAGAGCAATTTACCCTGACAGCATTTTCATTTAATTTTTAGGTGTCCCTTCACAAAAAACTGTCCTGAAGAGACCCTTTATTTCAGACAGGGTCGAAACGCCGTAGACGAGACAGGCGAATCATTCTCTGACACTTACAATAATGAAGTGTTGATAACTATTTTTTTCATCTTTGTATGATCGCCTTTGTAATGATCAATTGAAACCTCTTTATGTTGCACTATTTGTCACTTGTTTTGTTTAAATCACTGGTTTCATTGGGACACCCTTGATAATTCTGTATTAAGATTGTCATTTGTTTCAACTATGTACGTGAGATTGTTCTTAACTTTCAAAAAACTCTTTCATTATAAATACAAAAAATGTTTTCTACCAAAATTCCAATGTGTTGGGTCAACTTTTCTTTCTGCCGTCATGTTTAACCCTCTTTTTTGACTGTTAATTTTTGAAGTATATTACATTATTGCCTATTAATCCACGTGAGCCATTGTTTCTTTTCATATACTTCAAGGATGGTTCCTGCTAAGGAGCATACGCCAGTCATGGATGACCAGCAGCTGCCTCTCCCCAGTAATATTTTGAAAGGGCTGAGAGGCCGATCGCACCCCTGTACGTGTTTCTGGTCATTGTCGGAACTCTATGCATGGGATACCACAGTAAGGATAAAGTCCCTGCGAACACATTCCTGAAAAAGTCATCGGGGACCTCAAAGAGTGGGTTTTTGAGTAGAAGAACTTGAGGAGCATTATCATCTTGTACTAAGTGGTCCTGCTCATAAGCAATATTTGAAGCGTCTGCCAGTGCCTCACATCTCTTTTGTGTTCATCTAGGATTCATCCCAGAAAGTACAGAAAAACCCTCCGGGTATCATTGTAGGGGACATGACCAGTCGGCAAGAGGTCTCCAGCAAGTCAGTGGAAACACAACTGATGTTTGCAAGTTTATGGGGACCCCTGAATAACCCCCATACATAATCCAGAAATTCAAGGCCCCTGAAATTGAGCACAGTGTGTCAGCCAGGTATAACCACACATCAACTGCATACAAAACATCCTCCCAGTCTGTATCCCTACGTAGTACCTGAATCTGAGCGTTTACTTGTGTCCAGCAGGCAAGGGGCTCCAGGGCTAGGGCGACAACAGGGGGAGAGCTGGGATCCCTGCCTCTTCTCTCACCACAGAGTGAATTCCTAAGAGAGTCACCATTAAACTGTAGCCACGGGCCTGGTGTACAACAGGTGTATCCATGAAACAAACTCTTTTCTGAACCCGATCTTGCCCAGAACTGCCCATAAGCAATCCCACTCAACTGAATCAAAGGCTCTTTTGGCATCAAGACCCAGCAGTTCCTCCGGCTCTCCCAGGCTCTGTCTCCTTGACAGCCACTCAAAGAGTTGCTGCAGGTTGTAGTGAGTAAAGCGTGCAGGCATTAAGCCTGATTGTCTTGGGCCACCAATTTATCAATTACCTGTGCCAGTCGGTTGACTAAGACTTTGGCCAGGGTTTCTACTTTGGGATTGAGTAGGGTTATTGGCCTGTAGGAGGCACAGTGGTCCAGGGGCTCACTCTTCTACTGAATCAGGACTATGGTTTCATTTCCTCAGGTCCCCAGGTAGACTCCCCTTCCCACTGGCTGCTCCCGGCATCTTGTGTATCATCTTGCCACCAGTCTCTCCACACATTTGGAGAACTCAGGGAGGAGACTATTCAGCCTAGGGATTTTTACCCTCTGGAGGTGATGGATAGCTTTTCAAATTTCCTATACCCCATTCTCCCTATAGAGGGCCAGCAAATCATCCAGGTCGTGCACCAAGATGGGCAGGTCTCTCATGAATTTCTGAAGGTCTGCTCTGGGCTGGATAGCCGCAGGGCATTAGAGTTCTGCGAGGTGGACTGCAAAAATGCCCTCAATGTCCTTCAGGGTGTGTACCCACAGCCCTTGTGAGTTGTTACCTGAGACAGGCTAACAGTTTCCCAGCCTTGCTTCACATCTCATGTAGCTGGTGTTGTTTGGTTCGATATTGTGCCCGTGCCTTCCCCTTTACTAGGCTATGGTATCCTCCCTAAGAAGGGCGACATAATGTTGAATGTCAGGTGATGGGTGAAGGGTGTACTCACAGTCCCCATCCCGATCCAGCAGGTGGGATTCTCGATCGATGACCTCCGTATATCTTTTCCTGCGCAACCAAGCAATGTAGGATATCAGCCCCCCCCATTACTTTTTTGTAGGCTTCCAAGATTATGGTTTTAGATTATACTGATCTCATATTTTTTTTAAAATATGCCTCTGTGACAGAGATCAGGCCCTTCCTGGTGTTCCAGTCACCTAACTCCCAAGTGCAAATCTCCATGAAACCTGCACCACTGGGGTCTCTTTACCAGCCTAGTGTAAACTAGAGAATATTCTGGGATTCCCCAGGGTAGATAGCAAGTATCCCTGTACCGTCCTCCTGCTTCTGAGGAATGAGGAAGTAATTAATTGTGAATACGAAGCCAGCTACCTCTGCTGCATAGGAGTACAACCTTTCTGTGGGATGTACATGCCACCATATGTCCATGAGTCCCATAGCCTTGGTGAATGTATGCATGGCTGCGTATCTCCCGGGGATTGACTGCCCTGCTGTAAGTCTGTCCAATACCCCATACAGGGTGATATTGAGGTCACCTTGTATGGTCGTGGTTGCCTAAGGCATCTGTAGAAGCCAGTCCCCTACTGCCTGGAGCATGATCGGCAGGTGACCCGGTATGAACTCCCAGAATGCAATTGCCATTCACTACTGTTCACCCAGTAGCAGTCCCCAGGATCAACCACTATCTTAGTAACCACCAGTGGAAGGGACTATATAACCAGTATGCCCTCCCCTCTTAGACCCAACGGAAATCTGGAGTTTACCAGGACTCTGTACCAGCCTATTCATATGGACGCACAATTGTTACCCAGCAGGTGGGTCTCCTGGAGCAAGATCATGTGCGGGTTGTTCCAAAACAGAAACTTGGACAACACGCTCTCTTCAGCCTATTTCCTAAACAATTCACATTCTAGGAGAATAGTGTGAGATCCCTCCACTGTGTATTAGGTGTCATTAACCCTTGGGTCCCAGAAGATCTGTAAATGGCTCCAGAGTGTTGATACCAGCTCCTCCATGTGTGCCTCAATTGTAATTTCAGACTCCTCCACCCTACCATCCCAGGCTGTGAATGTAGATCTAGTTGTGTCCCAATGACTTTGGCGTTTGTTGTCCCCACCCTCCCCCCGCCCCCCTCCCCACAACATCAAACTTGTTGAAAGCTTAGGGGCCAATTAGAAGTCTGGCGGTCCACATACCACCAGATATGTGGGGGCACAGCTGCCGCGGCCTCCCAACCGCCCTATTACGATAAGTGCAGTTGAACTGCCATTGCCCCAATACAGTTGCCAGGGAACTGGCGTTTCCTGGCAGTGTTGCGTTGGTCAGGAGGCTACAGTATGCTTGCTGCCCATATTACGAGTTTCCTCTCCTCTGGGGTGTCTTGGAGGTTCCTACTCCATGAACACCGTAGCAGATAGGAAATAAAGGGTGACCTGCAGGGTGCCGTGTACCTCCTCCGCATGGGATGGCACATTATAGTCCATGCCGTGCAGAAACTGGTTCTGTTATTCCCATTGCAGTACCCATTTTCGGAGTCACCACGTGAGAACTGCAAAGACCAGCCTGCCATACAGGAGGAAACTCCTAAGTTAGCAGGCCGTCTGACCACTGCTTTGGTGGTGCAGCGGTGGGCGGTCCCGGCGCCGTATCGCCAAAGTCGGAATCAGGCCCTTAGTGTCCCCCAATCTCGGTTCCCTTCATGAGGTAGTAATTTTGTCCCAGCTGTTAGTACCAGTCCCAACACATAGTTTGTAGCCTGCTGCTGTGGCTTTGGCACCCGCTTCAATCGCTGTCCATCCGTCTCCTGCTCTGGAACGTCCATATTCCACTTGGGGGTGCCACCGTTCGTTCCCCTCTGCGACAGTACAACCAGCCACCATCCCTCCAGCCAGTCTCACGCCTCCTCAGCAAAGGAGCAATATCATGATTTTCCGCTGTCAAGGATGTGCATTTTTGTTGGGAATTGCATTGAGTCCTGCACATTGTGTTTTCGCAGTTTCTGTTTTGAATGATTACCTCATCGACTACAACTCGTGAGTGAAGTCTGGGAATACCATGATTGTGTGGTTTTCGAAGAGGAGTGGGTCCTGCTGTCGGTCTGTCGACAGCACAGCCTCTTGGTCTTAGAAATGTAAAAAATTAGCAACTATTGGTCTCCTTTGTTCTTCCGACTTGGGAGCTGCTCCGGGCACTCTGTGGGCCCACTCTACCGCAAACTTGGTAGAGAATGTACTGGTCTTCACTCTGGTGGTTATAAAATTTTCAATAGATTTGCCCCCGTCTTCCTCTTTCTTCGGTATCCCCGCGAACCATATATTGTTGTGGTGGGACTCGCCCTTCATGTCTTAGGCCCTCACATGGAGTTACCAAGGAATGTCCTTAAGTTTGCGGACTTCAGCAATCTGGGTCTTGATGGAGGCATTGTGTTGTTTCAGGGCGGTCTCCACAGTGGTTACTCAGTCTGCAATTTTCATCATGTGGGACTTAATCAATTTGGCATCCACCGGTACTGTTTCCGTTTTTCACTCAAGGGCCACCACAGAGGCATGAATGGTCTGGAGCAGTTCTTTTAGTGTGGGGCCCTATCTTCTTTGCCTGCTTCCTCCATTCGGCTGAACGGTCCCCTCTGCAGGCCCCTTCTGTGCTTCAGAATGCATATTTATCCAGGCACTCAGACTGTGACATCCTGGGATCGTTACTAAATCACTATAAGTACTCCCACGGAAAAATCCGCCACAATAAATTAGATACACACCAAAATGTTGTGTGTCACGAAAAGTGAGTGGTTATGTCTTAATCACGCGCACATTCTATTTTCTTTTTGGTTTTCACGTATGATGATGTGGAATAAGCAGAGACATACACAATGTTCTTGTTGAGATGTCTCTTTGCCAAAAAGAACTGACGCACTATATATGTTGTTTGTCAATCTTTATTTTACAGATGGAGTGATTTCAAATACGGAACAACATTTTAAATAAGGAGCAGCTATCTGCCCTTACTGCACAATAGTATAAGGAACTTCTCTTTCTTCCTTCCCTACACGCAGGGGGCACCAGCCCTGACGAATGTCCGTGCACCCTTTATGGGGCATTAAGGACAGAAACATGTTGGCAATAGGGTCCTAGGACCATAATACCCCTAGTAACCCTTCTCGTTATATTTTAACATCAGTGCCGAACCCAAGAATAAAGGGAAACTGGGGTTTGACACCTATTTTTAATCTTTATACCCCCTGGCCAAAAAATCATCTCATCAAGAGCTCCCTGGAATATTGGTTGAGCCCACCCTGACCTCTAGGCGTCAGGGTGTCCCAATGATGAAGCATGACACCACTAGGGTGTGTGAGGGAAAATTTTTACAAAATGACTTGCCTCCTTCCCCACGCCTAGGTGGTGTTATTCACTTCGAATAGGGCATACCAACACCTGATCTAGTAGCAGAGGTCTCTACTGCTGACTGGTCCACTGTGGGAGTACTTATAGTGATTTAGTGTTTATCCACGGGAGGGTGTACTCCCTCATTGTGTTCCTCTCTGCCCCCAACCTAACTAGGGATCCTTCCTAATTTAGGTTTGTGTAATAAATATATCCTGGGATCGTTGTCTCTCACCATGGTGGACTGCTGACCCTGGGTCTCTCTCTTGGATCAGAACACAGGTACATGAGGTGGGAGGGTAAAGGTCCAGGACTCCCCACTCACCCCATCTGACAGCTCTTTCTGGTTCTCCTAGGTTGCTACGCCTTGCCATTAGGGCGGAATCCTGGACGGGGGTGTCAGTATTTGGAGGAGTACCCTCTCGAAGCCTTGCATACTACAGGGTGTGTTTGCTGCACAGACAGGATCCCCTGCAGTGTTCTCCATCACGGTCATTTCCTCAGCTCTGGCCCCGCAGGGTTGGGAGCAACAGAAGAGCTTTGCTCACTCTGCAGCAGACAAAAAGGGGCCCACACAGTAGCTCCCTAAACCCTGGCTCATATTTAGAGCGTGGCGAGTCTCTCTGGTGAGTACCCTGATCTGCAGTATTAATGGCGGTGTCCCCGGGGTCTCCTACTGGCTTCCCCGCCTCTTCATCCATGCCCGGGAGGCAATTACAGTGGCCCCAGGAGTAACAGATATGCACAGTGACAGGTAATTGCCAGCGGGAGCCTACATGTTGGGCGCCTTGTTTCGTCAGTGTCCTGTCCACATTCATATTTATTATTTTAGATAAAAACTCTATGTACTTGTTTTGTTACTACGGTGACCCACCAACTAGACATCAGCTGACAAATGTGTTTGTCTACCCAAGTGAGAAATGGGAACCTGTTTTCCTTGCGTGCATTAGGGCTAATGGCCATACGTCAACTTCAGTGATGGAATTGGTAGTCGTGGTCGTTGAAAAAAAAACGATTTAGGCACTGGTGCTAAAGCCTGATTTAGACCATGGTAGGCAGCCTGCCTTCCATCAGGGCGGCAGACATCTTCTTCTCTGCCACTCCGGTTGGACTGTTGGCCTTCAAATTAGGAGATCACTGTTGGCCGACGGTGATCTCTGTGCCTTCACAAGATCCCCTGCCCAGTGGCACCTATAAAGACATTGAACGTTTGGTGTACAGCTGTCATATTTCTGACAGCTGTGCACCAAACCTTTTAATCTTTCAGAAATAAACTACAAATGAAGGAGTTGGTTTTAGAAAAACAAAAAAAAGCACCCCTGTGTTTGTGACGGGCAAAAATGGGCATCATACTGCCTCCTCAAAATAGGGCAGGAGGTCCGATTGCAATACTCTTGACAGCTAGGGCTCTGTCTTGGTCAGTAAGCCTGGGGGGATGTGAGCTTCAGATTTTCCAAACCCATGATGGTATAGCCTGTTATAATACAAGAAGCAGGGTATGAGAGGGACTTTAGGGTAAGGGAGAGGATTGAGGAATGTTGGGGTAATAAGTTGGAGGAAACACAATATTTTGTAAAATAACCTACCTTCTTGAACACCTTTAAATAAAAGAGGGAGAGAAAGGGAGTTTGTATGTACTTATCTATGAATGTTACTTACAAATCTCAGGTGATATCCGACAGAGACCTCACCATAATAGACTCAGAGCACTTTGACTATGCTACATACTAGCAAATACTTTTGTTAGAGGGATTTAACACCCTAAACACCCACCCTGAAGCTACGACCCTGATGAAGACCCCTACTTCAGTATGTCATCAGAGTAAGCTTTCTGGCTACAGGGCCACAGGGGGCACCATTGTAAGAAAATGTATGGTCCTCCTTATTCATTATTGAGGAGACGAGTTGAGGGTTTGGCAGACAGTGTACTGCATCACATTTATGACATAGTACCTTGTCTGCCAAACTCTAAATCCGACACTTAGTTTTTTTTTTTACAAATTTAGTACTGGGTAAGGCAGTGGAAATACAAGCTCCGTTCTCCAAAATGGAGGCCAAATAGAGGAACACTGGTCAACTACAGTAATTCAACAACTTTTACTTGACACCCTTGACCATTAGTATACCATTCAGCGTTAAAGGTTAGGTGATGGTTCACCAAAAAAGCACTATTGTGACAAGTTCCGGGCTAGGTGCTTGCTTTCCCCACACCTTCCCAGAACAGTGTGAAAACGAACAGCTAATGTGCATTTTAAAAACCTACCCACAGAAAGCTTTCATCCTCCAGAGGGATTGTTTGATGACTGATCTGAAACATTATCAAGATTTCTTCTTTTAGCAGATTGGTTCCCAGTTATATTCCTGGTCATTTGGCTGTCAGTTTTAATTTATTGATCTGTGCTGCACCACTGCATGCGTAGCAGATTCCATTGGAACATAAACATGATGGTGTGTTCTTTTATCTTGGCAGTGTTTGACAGTGTTCCATTAAGCTGATATTAAATGCTGACATGAAAAATAATAAAAATATATAATAGGTGAACAACTGTTCTATCATTAGCAGCTATTTCGACTTTCGATGTATTTACAGGACCATGCATAAATCATGACATTGGGATGCTTTTGTTTTTAAATAAACTATGTTTTAAATCTGCAATGCTAAACAATTCTACGGTGCTCTTTAACTGTGCCTACGTTAGCTGCCAAGTATATAGCCTCTCCTTGCAGTATTTACCCGTTTTCAAAATTTTATGCGCAGAATGTGCTTCTTTATTTTGTTATTATTCTTCTCATATGTTCATACCTTGTTGTAATCTTTTTAAATTAATCAAGATAATTGTTGGATCTGTCAGACTTAAGGTGGTCTTTCCCAAAACCTTTTGCCTGCTTAACTCTTTTTGTTGTTTCTTTTTGTTGGCTTTAGGACTCTGAGCACTTTACCTCTGCTGTACTTTACCATTGCTAACCAGTGCTAAAGTGCCTGTGCTTCTCCCCCAACCATGGTTAAGTTTGGTATATCCACAATTAGGATATTTAATTTACCTGTAAGTCACTAGCGGTGTGCACCACTTGTGCCCAGGGTCTGTAAAATAAATGCTACTAGTGGGCTTGTTGCACTGATTGTGCTACCCACATAAGTAGCCTTTTAAATATGTCTCAGGCCTGCCACTGCAGCGTCTGTATGCGCAGTTTACTGCCACTCCGACTTGGCATTTAAAACCCTTTGCCAAGCCTTAAACTCCCATTTTATTACACACACATCACCCTTTCAGTAGGCCTCAGGTAGCCCATAGAGCAAGATGCTGTGTCAGTAAAAGGTAGGATATGTACTTCTAAGTCTTGCATGTCTAGGTAGTGAAAAACACCTACATTAATTTTTCACTACTGTGAGACCTACAACTCTCATAGGTTCACATCGGGAATTCCTTAATAAGCTTTTAAGTTGTAATTCTTGATTAGAAAGGAGGAGCTCTATCATGAATTATATTTCAGGAATTGTAATGATAAATCCTATTTACTGGCAAAGTTGGACTAGACATTACTCCTTTAGAAATGCCACTTTTAAAAAGTGCCATTCACTGCTTGGGGGCACCATCTCCCCCGTCCAAAAGCACAGCTGAAGTCGCCTTCTAAGCCGTCATCTAATTATTTCAATTTTATCCATATAATCCATAGTAATCCATACAATAAACATTTAAATTCAACTTAATTTTAACCTTTTTCCTCCACACGCGGAATGATTTTGCCAATTTTCACAGTTACTAATGTTTACGCTGGGCCATTTGAACCACTTGCGCAAAAACCCGAAAAATGCAAATTCGTCTAGGCAGTGCTGTTTATTTTAAAACCCAATGCATTTCGGGCCGCTGGTGCCCTTCGTCAGGGGTCACTACAATGACAAGTAAAATAGAACAACTATTAATATTTAAACTTCAGACATAATCACTGTATCTGAAAGAAACACGTTAGTTAGATTCCTCACCTTAGAATATCCCCAAGCTTCAGGCTGGATCCGGAAAGATTTTTCGTCAGCAATACCCCTTGCGCGTCGCTAGGCGTCGTCTGCGGCTCCGCGTCCGTCGTCGGCGTCATGCGCCGGAATGACGTCGTCGGAGTACTTAGACGCTGCCCTCGCGTGCTGACGTCAGTTCTTCTTTTTTCCGCGCCAGACAGCGCCGATCCGGGAAGAGCTTACCCCTTGGTCAATTTTTGACTAAACTTTTTGACTCTTTTTGGTCTTTTGTTGACTCGACTCTGGTACCGGTAGGATGCCTGGATTTAAGGCCTGTGACGCCTGTCATCGCCTGATGTTGGTGACGGATCACCATCGCCGGTGCCTTTATTGCCTGGGGGCTGACCACGACGCGGAGTCGTGCCCCGATTGTCAGGCCTTGACCTCGAAGGCTATGCGGGAGCGGTCCCGTAAGCTTCTCGAGCTTCGGCACTCGGCTCCGCGCTGCTCACGGTCCCGGTCCAGGACCGGTCGCGGAGCCGCAGTCACCATCATCGCTTGTCAGGCTCGAAGTCTTCGGGTAAGTCGAAGCGATCAAAGAAGTCCAAGAGGCGACACCGCTCTTCGGACTCCCCTCGCCGGTCGCGCGACTCGGCCGAGGGTCAGGGTGGTCCCACCCCCGCGGCTCCGCCGGAGCCGCAGGAGCCGCGTCCGTCTCCATACCCGCCGGTCCCTGGGACTGACGCGACTCCGGCGGAGGTCAGTGCTTTCCTCTCGGCCGCAGGTCCCCGAGGGATCCAGGCCTGGATCTCTGTCCGTGCCGGTCGACCTCACGACGCCTCCGGCGCCGACACCGGTTCCACCTCCGGCGCCGTCTCCGGACGACGCCGTTCCCCGGTTTAGCCCCTGTCCGGACCCGACGCCGGCTCGGCGCCGCACCCGACGCCGGCACGGCGCCGCACCCGACGCCGATGGATGACCGTTTCATCTACCGTCCGGCTCCGATCGTTCCTCCTGTTTATCAGGAATCGGATGACGGGCGAGACTGGGAGGGGTCTGAGGATCCTATGGCCCTCCAGGGTCAACTTTCACAGGACTGGGCAGACGAACTGGGGAATGCCAGTGGTCTGGGCACTTCGCCGGACGCTGGCTTCATCTCTCCTCCGACTGTGGCTTCGGAGGAAGGTGCAGCTTTTTCAGTGGTGCTGCGCAAGGCGGCCGAAGCCCTGGGGCTCGAGCTGCCTGCTGTGGCCGTGAGGACTAATATCCTCACAGAGGTGCTTCAACTGTCAGCAAGCTCCACAAAGCCTCTGCTGCAGTTCAATGAGGCCCTCATCGACGTTCTGCAGGGCACTTGGTCCAAGCCTCCACAGTTCCTCCTGTGGATCGGAACGTGGCCCGGCGCCACCGCCCTGCTCCGGGTGACCCCAGTTTCCTGTCCCAACACCCCACCCCCGAGAGGCTGGTTATCCAGGCCTCCACTTCCCAATCCTCCTTCCCGTCCGCTCCTCCGGATCGGGAATCCAAGAGGCTGGAACAGTTCGGAAAGAAACTGTTCTCTTCCCTGAGTTTGGGCCTGCGGTCTTTGAACACCGCTTGCCTCTTGGACCGTTTCTCCCACTCTCTGTGGGATGCGGTGGAGGACGTGCTGCCACTGTGTCCGGAGGAGGCCCGGACACGTCTCTCCCAGGCACTTGCTGACGGGTGAGATGCAGCGCGACATGCCATACTTTGTGGACTTGACACCACGGACTCGCTGGGTAGGGCGATTTCCACCACGGTGGCGCTCCGGCGCCACGCCTGGCTGAGGTCCAAGTCTTTTTCGGGGGATGTCCAGAGTACCCTCATGGATATGCCCTTTGATGGCGCTCGCCTTTTTGGTGAGAAGGCGGATAGTGCGCTGGCTCGTTTTAAGGACTCCCGGGCTACGGCCACGTCCTTGGGTCTCTTGGCCGCACACTTCCGCCTTTCGCCCCTTTTGTGGCCAAGGAAGGGGCACCTCCTCATGTCCGCCTAGCCACCGGCCGCAGAACCAACCTGCACGCGGTCGCGAACGTGGGTTCCGCCGTGGCGGTTCTAGAGGACAGCGCGATCAGTCCACATCCACCCCAGCAGCATCCGCCTCAAAGCCCTCCTAGTCCGAGCTTTCAGGCCCATTCCACGCCAGTGGGCGGCAGAGTTCGCCATCACCTGCTCCACTGGTGCTCCATCACTTTGGACAGGTGGGTGCTGCAAATCGTCCGAAGGGGCTACTCCCTCCCCTTCGAGACGACCCCTCCAGCCATGCCACTGCAGTGCCACCGTATATCGCAGGATCACTTGAATCTTCTGCGGGAGGAAGTTACGGCCCTCTTGGCCAAAGAGGCCGTCGAGCGCATTCGTGGTCCAGAAGTAGGCCGTTGTTGCTATTCCCACTACTTTCTGGTTCCCAAGAAGGGCAAAGGGGGCCTACGGCCTATCTTGGACCTCAGGAGCATCAACGCCTCCCTCCGGAAGGAACGGTTCAAGATGCTAACTTTAGCTCAGGTTCTGGCTGCCCTCGACCCTGGAGACTGGATGGTAGCGTTGGACTTGCAGGACGCCTATTTTCATATCCCCGTCCTGCCGGCCCACCGGCGTTACCTGCGGTTCACGGTGGGTCAGGAGCATTTTCAGTTCACCGTGCTCCCCTTCGGCCTCACCAGTGCCCCATGGGTGTTTACGAAAGTGATGGCGGTGGTAGCAGCTCATCTGCGCAGATCGGGGGTTCCAGTCTTCCCCTATCTCGACGATTGGCTGTTGAAGGCGGGCTCGCCCCAGCAAGTTGTCTCCCACCTCCAGACTACGGCCGACCTCCTGCATTTGCTGGGGTTCTCCATCAACGTGCCGAAGTCACACCTGAGTCCCTCCCAGAAGCTCCTCTTCATCGGAGCAGTTCTCGATTCGGCGCTGTTCCGGGCTTATCCTCCGGAACAGCGGGTCCGGGATATTCAGGCTCTGATTCCCATCTTTCAGCCTCTATCCTGGGTTTCGGTCAGGTTGGTGCTGCGGCTTCTGGGGTTGATGGCCTCCTGTATCCTGTTGGTGCATTACGCCAGGTGGCGAATGCGGGATCTGCAGTGGGACCTGAAGTTTCAGTAGGCCCAGCATCGAGGCAACCTGTCCGACCATGTCTTGAACTCGGAGGGCACTGTGAAACAGTTGCAGTGGTGGCTCACGGACCGCGATTGGGTCAGCGGCAGATGCCTCTCTCTACCCCAACCGGAGCACTTAGTAGTGACGGACGCGTCCCTCCTGGGATGGGGGGGCCACATGGGAGAGGCGGAGATCAGAGGACTCTGGTCTCCGGCGGAGACTCAACTCCACATCAACCTTTTGGAGCTGAGAGCGATCCGGCTTGCACTGAAATCCTTCCTTCCCTCTGTCCGGGGAAGTGTTGTGCAGGTGTTCACGGACAACACCACTGCCATGTGGTATTGCAACAAACAGGGCGCGGTGGGGTCGTTGACCCTTTGTCAGGAGGCTCTGCGCCTCTGGACTTGGCTGGAACACCAGGGCATCACCCTGGTGGTTCAACATCTGGCGGGCTCTCTGAACGCCAGAGCAGACGAACTCAGCCGCCGGTGCATGATGGATCACGAATGGCGTCTGAACTCGGACGTGGCGCAAGGTCTCTTTCTACAATGGGGAGAGCCTTGGTTAGATCTATTCGCCACCCAGGAGAACGCGCAATGTCAGCAGCTCTGCAAGTTGGAATTTCCAAGGCAGCACTCGCTCGGAGACGCTTTTCGTCGCGAGTGGAGTTGAGGTCTGTTGTACGCCTTTACGCCTATACCACTTCTGCCCAGAGTGCTGAAGAAGATCAGGCGCGACCGGGCCCAAGTTATCTTAGTGGCTCCGGATTGGGCACAAAGGTTCTGGTATCCCGAGCTACTCAGTATGTCAATCGATCCCCCGATACGACTGCCTCTTCAGGAGGACCTTCTGTCGCAGCAGCAGGGGACGGTCCTCCACCCGAACCTGTCCAGCCTCCACCTCCATGCGTGGAGATTGAGCGGCGGCAGTTGATGCCATTTGACTTGCCTCCTGAAGTCTGTGATGTCATTCTGGCAGCCAGGCGTCCCGCCACAAAGACGGTATACGCCTGCCGGTGGAACAAATTTGTGGCATGGTGCACAGCAAAGGCTGTGGATCCCCTTTCCGCCCCTCTTTCTGAGGTTCTACTCTTTCTTCTTTCTTTAGCCCAGCAGGGCTCTGCTTTGGGCACCTTGAAAGGTTATCTTGCTGCCATCTCTGCCTTCTTACGGCTTCCTGATCAGCCTTCTCTTTTCAAGTCCCCTGTTGTTTCCCATTTTCTCAAAGGCATTACTCGCATGTTCCCTCCTGTCCCCTTTGTAATGCCTCAGTGGGACTTGAATCTTGTTCTGACTTTTCTGATGTGCGCTCCTTTTGAGCCTCTTCACAATTGTCCCATTCGTCTTCTGACCCTGAAAACTGCTTTCCTGGTAGCTATCACCTCGGCTAGACGGGTGAGTGAGCTCCAGGCTCTGTCATCTAAGCCTCCCTTTCTTTCTGTTCATCCGGACAAGGTTGTCCTCCGGCCTTGTTCTTCTTTTCTACCGAAAGTGGTGACCCCCTTTCACCTCGGGAAATCTGTTACGTTGCCCACCTTCTTTCCGCCTCCGCATCCTTCAAAAGAGGAAGAGAGGCTCCACCGTCTGGACCCAAAACGGGCGCTGTCCTTTTATTTGGACCGCACCAAACAGTTCCGGGTGGACGACCAACTTTTTGTTGGATACGTAGGAGCTAAGAAGGGGAAAGCGGTACACAAACGGACCATCTCACGGTGGGTCGTGTTGTGTATTAAACTTTGTTACTCCTTGGCAAAAAAGGACCCTCCTGTTGGGTTGAGGGCCCATTCCACCTGGGCCACAGCGGCTACTACTGCCCTGGGCTGTGAAGTTCCCTTGCGGGACTTCTGTCAGGCGGCGACGTGGGCTTCACTGCACACGTTTGCCAAGCACTATTGCCTGGACAGCCAAGTCCGGAGAGACGGCTTCTTTGGCCGTTCTGTTCGCCAGGACTTTCTGGTGTGATCTTGGTTCGCAGACCCACCACCGGGGTTGGTATTGCTGGGGTATTTATTCTAAGGTGAGGAATCTAACTAACGTGTTTCTTTCAGATGAACAAGTTACTTACCTTCGGTAACGATGTATCTGTAAGAAACATTAGTTAGTTAGATTCCTCACCGACCCACCCATCCTCCCCGTTCTGCGAACTGACATCTAGGGTTAAGGTTATCCTTTTCAGGGCCCTAGATTTTTTGGCACCAGTGTCGGTCTCTTGCATGGCTCTGCGTTCCTGGCGCAGAAAGCTATGTCCAAGAACTGACGTCAGTGCGCGAGGCCGGCGTCTAAGTACTCCAACGTCATTCCGGCGCATGACGCCGACGACGGACGCGGAGCCGCAGGGGTATTGCTGACGAAATTTTTTTCCGGATCCAGCCTGACGCCTGGGGATATTCTAAGGTGAAGAATCTAACTAACTAATGTTTCTTACAGATACATCGTTACCGAAGGTAAGTAACTTGTTCTTCACAAATAGTAATACATTTATTCAAAATGTTCCATACGATGTGACATACTTTCTAATGTAACGTTTTAAAACATAAAGCTGCCGAAATTCTCAACCATTTCCCAATTTATTTGAATGAACTAGAAGCCACATTAAGAATACTTTTACATAGGAGAAAGGGGAGATAACAAACAATGGGTTTTGGTAGTACGTGAGTGGGAAATATAATAAATAGGGAAATGGTTGAGAATTTTGGCAGCTTAGTTTTAAAACGTTACATTAGAAAGTATGTCACATCGTATGGAACATTTTGAATAAAAGTATTACTATTTGTGAAACGGTGATTATGTCTGAAGTTTAAATATTAATAGTTGTTCTATTTTACTTGTCGTAGTGACCCCTGACGAAGGGCACCAGCGGCCCGAAATACATTGGGTTTTAAAATAAACAGCACTGCCTAGACGAATTTGCATTTTTCGTCTATTTCGCAAGAGGTTCGGATGGCCCAGCTTAAACATTAGAAACTGCGAAAATTGGCAAAATCACTCCGCGTGTGGAGGAAAAAGGTTGAAATGAAGTTGAATTTACGTGTTTACTGTATGGATTACTATGGATTATATAGATAAAATTGGAATAATTAGATGACGGCCTAGAAGGTGACTTCAGCTGTGCGTTTGGACAGGGGAGATGGTGCCCCCGAGCAGTGAATGATATTTCTTTAAGGTGCCATTTGGGCATGGCACCAGCCAAACTAGCTGCTGATCTAGATGCATTTCTAGAACAAAGTGCGCAAATACTATCAAACTGAGTGTAGCCAGAGAGGATCAAGAAAGAATATAAAAGTTAATGAAAAAGGAAGGACCCATTCAGGATTATTGGAATCCCGTCATTCACTAAAGTAACCATTGTATTCATTTGGGGTTCCAACCAACCTCTCCTCTGTCCTCACCATTCGCAGAGGAATACTAAGTGAGTTGTATCCTCTGTTGGGTCTTTTCAGAGGAAAAGAGAAAGCGTAGAGAAAGGTTTAGAACTTGTATTTGGCCCCTAGGGGTAATTCCAAATAGAAAAGTTCAGTGCAAAAAGAACAAGAGTGCATAGTTAAAATAGGATTTGCAAGAGAGAGACATTTTCTTTTGTCTTTTTAGTGACCTCAATTGCATTCCTAAGTAAAACCAGTGCAGAAAAAATAGCAAATTCAAGGAATTCACTGCTTACAAATGGTGGACATGTTTCAGCCAATGAGACAACTGTCCCCAGCTTTCTTCAGGACCTCACCATAAATTTCTTTGCTACTGCAATACTTTTAACGTGAAAATCAATTTTCAATTCTATGTCAGGGCTGGAGGCGAGGATTATGCCTTCTTTCTTCACTTTATTCCATTAGCAGCATGAAGGTAAACAAAGACTACGTTTCCCATGAACCATAGGGAAAAAAGTAGTCAAAAAACAACATGGTAACAACCAATCAGTAACAAGTATCAATGTCCAATCAGGAGCCAGAGCGTCCCACATAGTCCTTTGTTAGTGTCCTCTCTTCCTCTTTCTTCGCTGCTCCGCAGCAAGATAAGTACTCTTCAGTTTATTGTGCTGTGTAGTGCTTAATTACATGTGTCTAGCGTTTCCGCTGTGATATTTCATGTATGCCTCTTTACACATTTCTAGCGTTCTGCTGTGTTTATGCCGTATGTTTTCTTGGCTGGTTTGGACTGTACGTCGTCCGCTTTCACTGCGCTGCTACTCGCTTCTTTTTGCTCGGTATCTTGTGATTGAGGCTCGCGCGCGTTCGTTTCGCGCTGCTGCATAATTGTAGTTTAAAGGCGACGCGGGGTTGAGGGTTTCCTCGTCCGTACGCGGCGCGTTGCTGGCTTTGTTCTTGCGACCTCCCGACGCTTGAGGACGCGGGAGGACACGGACGGAGCGTCGCGGTGTTTGTTTCTCTTCAGGGATTCAAACACTGCGCGCGCGTCTGATTGAGAGCCCGGTCTGAGGAGAACGCCCGTCTGGGGTCTGTAGCGGCGATCAGCGGTGAAGTTAACCCGCGATCGGCTGAATTTAAATGCATATGCTTTGTTTTTCCCACTCGACAACATTAAAAAGGGGTTTTCAGAGTCCAGTAAGCAGAGATTTAACGCCTCGTTAGAGGTCTTGTATCTTCCCTGTTCAGGGTTTTTTGAAGGGACTCTGCCCAGACCAGAGAGCACCCCCCTGGCACTGGGGGTGTTGTTACCTGTACCTTTCCTTTGCCAGCAGTGTCCCTTGGGGCTTGAACCCCTGCAATTGCGGCTCCCCAGTTCCGCTAAAATGTTGGCTGACACCCAGCCTGTTACTAAAGGCCTGTCTGCTGGCCATTCTAGTTGCCACTTCATAGTTGTTCCTTGGGGGTAATGGAGTATTACGATGAATTCCCGGAAGAGGAGGATCCTCTGGCGGAGATGCCCTGCGGGGATGACTTTTATGAGGCGGTTGATTCCTCAATTTACCAAGCGGTGGGCCAGGCTATATCCCCTTTAGAGGACAGGCTTTCGTGCGAAATAAATGAGGCGTTCTCTCGCCTGGAACAACGCATGGGTGCTCCAGCACCTCTGCCTACTCCCCCTGTCCCCATTGCTGCGGGCTCCTCACCGAGCAAGTGCCCCCGGGTCCCTAGGGTGGATTCAGATGCTTTTAAGCGGTTACGGCAGGCTTTCCTGGACAATCAGGCCAATCAGGTTATTTTCCCTCCTCCCCAACTCGAGATACTGACCAGGACGCATCAGGCGATCCAGACTCTGATCCCGGTCCTTCGCGACTTTGGCGTCCTCCTCGCTCTACTTCGGTCTCCTCAGATATGTTGGATCCAAATGATAATATTCATCCCTGCTCTTTGGAGTGGGTCCCTGGGGAGAAGGTGGCGGCTTATGTCGCAGAACACATCCGTCGGCCTTTAGAAAAAAAAAAGGCCTGAGGGCGGAGTGCCCTAGTTCCTCATTGTAGGGGAAAGTAGCTCTCACCCCCGAAATTGATCCCAGAATGTCCACTTTCCTACAAAAGTTCATTTGTGACCCTAAAAAAGGGATAGATAGATCCTGGAGGGCTTGCGAGGACAAGCTCCTGGACGCTCTTGGACCGGCTACCAAGATTCTGGATATGGCTGAGGAAGCCAAGGAGTCTGGCTTTATTATTTCCCCTGAAACCCTCTCCAACTGGGCCCAAAGGGTGGTTATTTTTTCGGGCAATGCGAATTGCGCCCTCTCTATAGAGTGCCGCAGGTTCCTCCTTACAAAGATCGATCCCAAACTGGGAGACCTGGCAGATTCTGAGGCTGGTGCCGTGGCTCAAGGGGGTTTGTTTGGTGAGCCCTTTGTGAAGGAGCTCGGCAAGTTTGTAAATACCTTCACATCCGTTGACAGGGCACAAACTACCATTTAGGAAAGTTTTTCCCCGTGTTTTTCACGGGGCCGGCCGAGGCAGGGGCCGCTCGGCCGGGCGAGGTCACCAGCAGGGTAACCAGAAAGGCTCCGGTCAGTTGCAAGACCAGTCCCGGTTTGGGAATTTCTACCCTACAAGGGGCCGCAGAGGCAAAGGAAGAGGATTCCGAGGAGGATCCACCGCCTCAAACTCCGGTGAGTCTCAAAGCTAGGGGGGCGGTTGGCAAGTTGTTACCAGGCTTGGTTGTCTCTCACACACGATGCATGGGTTCTCCAAACTGTACAGGGGTTTCATATAGACTTCATGGGGTCCCCAGTTCAGCGCACCAGCCCCCAGCCCATCCAGTTTTCGGCTCCAGATGCAGCCCTGGTGGACGAGGAGGTCTCATTCCTCCTTCGAAAGGGCGCCATTCTCCCCTCCTTTCGCCACCCAGGGGGGTTTTTGAGCAATATTTTCTTGGTAGACAAAACAGACAGCGGGAAGAGACCCGTCATCAATTTCAGTATCTTGTATACCGCCGTTTCAAAATGGAGGGAATTCATCTCCTGCGGGACGTTTTGCGCACCGTGATTGGATGGTGCGTCTGGACCTCAAGGACGCCTATTTGGTGATCCCGCTCTTTCCTACGCACAGGCGGTTTCTCCAATTCATCTGGTGCACCACGTTTACGAGTCTGCTTCCCTCCAGTTCGGTCTCTCTTCGGCACCGTGGTGCTTCACCAAGGTTCTCAAACCGGTGGTGGAGTTTTTGAGAACAAGAGGGGTCAGGATGATCGTGCACTTGGGCGATCTCCTTTTGATGGCCTCTTGCCCACGCCAACTGGAAGTGCAACTCCAGATGGCGGTGGGTGTCCTTCAGGATCTTGGTTTTGTCATCAACAAGAGCAAGTCTCTATTACATCCAACCCAGTTGCTTACCTTCTTGGTGTTCGTGATCAACTCAACGTCACCCACTCTCAGTCTTCCGGCCCGGAAAATCTCCAAGATCAGGCATGAACTGTGTCGCGTCCTATCCAGACAGAAGGTCTCCCTCCGTCAGCTCGCCCGAGTAGTGGGGCTTCTGTCGACCTCCATTCAAGCCATATTTCCAGGTCCGCTTCATTACCGGGCCTTGCAATGCCTGGAAGCATACTTTCTCAGGAAAGGGTTCCCATACTCTCACACGGTTTCACTCACTCCCGAGGTGAACGCCGAGATCCAATGGTGGCTGGACCATATTGAGGCCTGGAACGGCCGAGCGAACTTCGGGTCAGCGCCAGATCTTGTGATCGAATCATACGCCAGCAGAATGGGTTGGGGTGCACGTTTCGGGGAGTTGTCTACAGGAGGTTTGTGGTCTCCAGATGAACAGAAGTTACACATAAATTGTCTGGAACTTTTGGCCGGTTCGTTTGCCATACGTTGCTGGACGAAAGACTTGGTGCGGTTGTGTGTTCTGCTGAAGATGGACAACATTTCCGCAGTCGGGTACGTAAACCATCTGGGAGGCACCAGGTCCAAAGCCCTCTCAGATTGTCGTACTTTAATATTCGGGACCGCGTAGGGAACAGGGCCCTACCCCTGTCTATCTTGGTAGTAGCGAACCGCAAATGGTTAATGCGGTATGTACAAGTGCTTTGTATAACGTTCTAGCTATGAATGCACTGTGTACACATTATTTTACATTACTACGCGGGTTCCATCTTGGAAGCGGTGGCCATCTTATGATTGCCCTCACATAGGCTATAATGAAGCAAATACGGGCCTTACAATACATGTGCCTTTCCTTGACTCTTCAGTGACCTGGGCAGCTCGGCTCCGCTGCCCCAGGTCAAACTGGTCTCACAAGTTCCCCTTCCTCCGGCCACCTGTGATTAGCATCAGGGCTTGACACACCATAAAGTACTTTCATGCCACACGAGCCTCCGGCTAATCTCTTTCACACCTGACTGTTCCTGCTTTATGACTTGTTTCTATCAACAGATGCTGCCTGAGTTTATTGGGGCCTATCGATATCTGTTGTGGGATCTGAGCCTTGCTGTGTAAATAATTGTGGGCTGGTTTAACTGGGATGTGGGATGGTCATCATGACTCTGCTCTTTCGTTTGAACTGTACACTTGTATATTGCCGTATCATAAACCTAGGAATGTATGCCTGAAGCAGGAAAAACTGTATTTAAGATGGAGCTCGTTTCTGTGATTGCCAGCAGTCTCCTGAGAACATACACGCTGTTGTACTTCTAGGATACCTGTAATTGGTCTGCAGCCAATAAACGATTCTTTGACTTCACTCAGAAGACTCTGTGTTTCTGTAGGTCTGAAACAGGGAGAACCCAGAAGTCATAGGGTGTGTGCCCCTGCACCGCTGGGCTTAAAATACCCAGTACTTCAGTTTGGCGCCCAACTCGGGACGATTTCAGTGGTACCAGTCCAAGCCAGAGGTTCGTGAGGAGCTTCGTGTGGAAATTCTGGAGGAAGGCCGCCACTTCATCGACCCCTGCATGTCGACGTGGTCCGAAAGTCTTTTCTGCGAGGTTCTCCGCGTCCCGACGGCTACGAAGGACTGCTGCCCTGATTAATCGACCTGTTTTGGACCCTTGACGAGTTTGATAGAGCGAAACAATCGAGAGAGTCTTCTGGTGACGCCATCGATCATCAATATTCAGTTAAGTATAAGTGGAGCGTCTCCTATTCGTTTAGTATCCTTCGGGATCGCTTTGATTTGGAAATTTGGAGTTTGCAAACACCAAAGCCAGAGGACTCGTGTATTCACGAGACTATCGTAATCGATAATCCTTTGAAGTTTGGATCTAGACTAGTGAGCGAAGATGCCTGGTTCTAGAATATTTGGTAGATTGTTTTGTTTGGGTTGTGGAAGAGATTTCCAGCTGGAGGAATCATGTCCGGTTCCTCCGATTGGAACTGCAACTTATGAGCTTTATGTAAAACATGGCGTAGGCCCCATTGCATATAACGAAGTATGGATTCATTACACCAGAAAAGACGGTGTTTTAAAATGGCCCCAAAATGGTAGTTTCGATACCGATATCTTAGATAATTTGGAAGTGAAATTGTTTAAAAAGAATGTTTGATTCTTTCCGCTTATGGCGGAAGGAAGCCAAACAGAAGGAAATTAAGCTAGCGAAAAAGAATAAGAGAGAAAAAGGTATGACAGTAATGCAAGCAGCTGTACAATTCAAAGACGATGAGGAGGAGCAGATGAATGAGCAATTGTACAGGCAGCGTAAGTTAGGGATCGACAAATGTTACCCAGCTTTACCGCATTCTGAACAGAATGAGTTAGAAGAAAAGGAAAAAGATCCCCTGATGTAGCATTTGCTGAGTTCGCCACCTCCGTATGCACAAAATGCCACGGCGCCTCCCCAGCTTGTGAATATGCCACCTCCAGTTAATGTGCCGCAAGCCTTGCAACAGTCACCAGCTGCTCCGCAGCCGGCTCCTATCCCTATAGCGCAGCCCTCTCAAGGGCCGCCAGTTGCGTTTCCAGCTGCCCCCGCGCTTCTTGCGACTTTACCTAGTTCAGCAGCTGCCTCCCCTGACACTCTTTCTTATACCACTCAAGCACCTGTTTCTGCATCCTCTTTTCTCCCCTCTGTTTATCCCCCTGTTTTCGCCTCAACTTCTCCTTCAGCGCGACAGCGTTTAGCTAATGTGGTTACTACGTTAATGTTGCCTCTTTTTGAGTCATCTAGTGCGACTCCTGGCTTACAGCGTAAGCAATTGCGCAGTCAATTGCCTAACCCTGATGAGAAAAAGGTAATAGATCGTATGGCGCGTAGATGGATTGTTTTCCCTTCACTATATGATGTGGAATCAGTTGTCAACGTTTTTCACCAATGGGATGCCCCAAAACAGAGGTATGTGTTTGAGAAAATGTGCGAAATTCTCTGTGAGGAATTGGATGATAATGGTAAAGACCCGAGCCCGCAGGAGTTGTGTCGAGTGAGATTTGATTTTGGAACTGGTACAATTGTGGATCGCGACGTAGATAAAGCAGTTGCGGTTGTATTGTCCTTTAGGAATGATGATTGTCAACAGGCATTATTTGGACAAGATGTCCCTGTGGGGAAAAAGGTAAAAGCGCGACAATACCCCATGAGAGAAGTCCCTCCGGTATGGAAGGACGCCGATGCAGCTGATGCCGCTAATGGTATTGCTGCAATGCCAGCGCATTTTCAGCGTGTTTGGGTACACGTCCCATGGAAGCGTTCTGAGGTGTTAGCGCTTAAGCAGACATTGCCTGATCCCCGTAAAAACCCTGCAGGATATTATAAAGAGTTGTCACAGACGGCAGGATCATGCGTTATGAATCTGGCAGACATAGACATGTTGTTTGGTAATGTTGTTCCACAGCCCCTATGGGGATCAATTCGTAATGCAGATCACGACGCAGAACTAGGTGCTACATGGGCTGACATCATTGCCGCTGACGCTAGACAAACTGGTGGCGCGAAACCTGAGCCTTTAATAGCAGAACTCCCTGGTAGAATCATCACGTATATGAAGACAATAATGCCCGCGATGCGCGTAAATTGGGACAAGCTATCTGCATGTAAGAAAGATGAGACAGTGTCAGACTTCTTTACTAGGTTTGAAGAAACGTTTATCGACCACAGTGGTCAAGACATGAGCACTGAAGGTGGCCAACGCTTATTTGTGGATAAATTTGTGCAGAATTTACTTCCTGACCTGTGTAAAAAGTTAAAAGATTCGGAAAGTTCTTGGGCTGTTTCCTCTTCATTGCAAATACAGATGAGAAGGATAGAACAGATAAGAAAACAAAAGAATTAAAAACGTAGGTCCTTTTGCAGCAGGCTTACCCGCCACGTGGAGGTCAGAATAATTATAGGCAACCCCAAGGTGTCTATCACCAACCCCAACAATTTCAGAACAATCAGCAAATGAATGGGTATTATCAACCACGTGTCCCTGTAGGTCCCAACCAATGTTCATACTGCAAAGAGGAAGGTCATTTTAAATATAGTTGCCCTAAATTAATGCAGTGTAACAGTAATACGTATGGTGCAAGAGGTAGGGGTGGTCAGCAAGCTCCGAGAGGCAGAGGGCGTGGAAATGTTCCCCAGAACGCGCGTCCTCTTCCGCCTCAAAATACCATCAATAGCTTTGACCAGCAAGCCAACGCGACTAGTAATACAGCTCAGTACTACAATAATGATTACTATGCAGAAGATGACAATGCAGAAAATAATGATTACTAGGACAGCCGCAGACAGAGAGAGGGAGTTGTTTCAGTGCCAGTGGATCAGAGCGGACCGCATGTTGAGGTGACTACAGCAAATGTAACGGAGCCTTTCCTGCTAGACACTGGTGCTGCAAAGAGTTCAATTATGCATTCAAAACTCCCTGGCGCACCTTTGTCTGGCGACATAAATGTTTCAGTAGGTTTTTCTGGCGCCCCAGTTAGGAACCTGATTTCTAGTCCTATGTCACTTTCTGTTGGACCTTGTGAGTTAAAAGCACCCCTGATCCTAACAACAGGTTGTGGTGAGAATTTGCTAGGATTAGATTTGCTAAAAAGATTGCACGCAACGCTGTATTGTTCTCCTTCAGGAGTACAACTTACATTAGGCAAGAAAGTGATTTCCCCAATGTATTTGTCTAAAAATGCAATGCCACCTGAATTGTCATCCCTTCCGGATGTCCTTTGGGCTACTGGTCCCAATGATGTGGGTCTCTTGGAAATACCACCATATGTGGTCACTTTAAAAGCCAATGTCAGATTGCAACGTATTCCCCAGTACAAGATCTCCAATGAAGGTCAGAAAGCGTTGTTAGAAATTGTCAGCGATTTGATTAATAAGGATGTAATTGAAGAGACAAGAGGCAACGTTTGCAACAGTCCGCTTTTACCTGTCTTAAAACGAACGGACCCTTCACAGCCACCTGTTTACAGATTTGTGATTGATCTTAGAGAGGTTAATAAGATTGTTGTGCCACAGTTTCCAGTTGTCCCTGATATAACTGCCTTGTTAACCATGATTCCAGCCTCTGCGGCATGGTTTTCAGTGATCGATTTAAAGAACGCTTTCTTTAACATCCCAATTGCAGAAGAGAGCAGAGACATTTTTGGCTTCAGTCTAGGAGGCCGAAGCTTCCGCTTCAAACGCGCTCCCCAGGGCTACTGTGAAAGTCCATCAATATACAGCCAAGCTTTGAAAGCGCAGCTTGATGCACTGGTTTTACCTAGTGGCGCTATCCTCATTCAGTACGTTGACGATTTACTGATCGCCGCGGATACTGAAAAGATCTGCAAAGAAGCCACATTATCATTGTTGCGTCATTTATCTGCTTTCCATCACAAAGTGTCTCTCTCAAAGCTGCAATATTGTCGACAAGAAGTGACCTACTTAGGTCATCTCTTATCGAAGGAGGGAAGGAAACTGACCCCAGAAAGAATTCAAGCCATTGCACAGTTGAGTGTGCCAAGAACACAGAGAGAAGTACGTGCTTTCTTGGGCATTACCTCATACTGTAGGCACTGGATCCCAAATTTTTCCCTGTTGGCAAAACCTTTGTTAGCATTAACATGCAAGGACACACCGAATCCTATCCCATGGTCTGAAGAGTGCCAGAAAAGTTTTGTGGAATTGCGCAACGCATTATGTTCAGCTCCTGTGTTGGGTACCCCTGACTATAGCAAGCCTTTTACATTGTATGTTCACGAGAAAGATGGTTGTGCATTATCAGTGTTAACACAGCCTTTTGGCGACAGACCGCGTCCATGCGCGTATTTTTCATCAACCTTGGACCCTGTAGCGAGGGCATTGCCAAGTTGTCTGAGAGCGACAGCCGCTGCAGCTATGTCTATCCGACAATCTGCTGGTCTGGTAATGGATAACACATTGATCGTTATGGTTCCACATGCTGTGGACACATTATTAAACAGGACCAAGACGCAACACTTAACTAGTGCGCGATTATCAGGCTATGAGCTGACACTGTTAGCAAATCACATACACATAAAGAGATGCAACACGTTGAATCCAGCTACACTATTACCAATCCCAGCAGACCTAGATGAGATTGAGCAACATGATTGTCTGTTCAGAACAGAAGAAGAGACGAAAGGGAGAGTAGATCTAAAAGATACTCCCCTGACTGAGTGTGATGGTACCTTATGGGTGGATGGTTCATGTTTCAAGCTCCCGAATGGTGACACGACTGCTGCGTATGCTATCACGACTTTACACACGGTTGTGGAAACTGCACGTGTGCCACATAATTCGGCCCAAGCAGCAGAATTAATCGCCCTCACAAGAGCATGCGTGTTGTCTGAAGGAATGAGAGTGAATATATACACAGATAGCCAGTACGCCTTTGGCGTGGCTCACAGTTTTGGGCGATTGTGGAAAGAACGTGGGTTCCTGACTTGGCATGGGACTAAAATTCAGAATGGCAAGTTGGTGAATGATCTCCTTGAGTCGCTGACCCTACCGTTGCAAGTTGCGATTATGAAATGCAGTGCGCACAGGAAAATCACAGATGATGTTGGACGTGGGAATGCATTTGCTGATGAGATCGCGAAAGAAACAGCACAGGATGTAAAGACTAGAATGTATGTGGCAGGCCCCGCAAGATGGGTTGATGATTTTGGAATGTGTGAAAACACAATAGAAAGTGTGAAGTCGCTTCAAGCTGAAGCCACAGAGAAAGAATTAAGCAAGTGGAGAGAAAGTATGGGTAAGTTGGATGTGAATGGCTGTTGGATTGATCTGACAGGACATAAGCGATGGTTGTTACCTGATGCATATGTGCTTCCAGTAGTTACTATGGCACATATCAGTACGAAAGGTATTTGCAAGTTGTCGGCTCCAGTATGGCAGAATGCTGGAATTCCCAAGTGTGCAGAGAATGTGGTCAAGAATTGTATGGTATGTTTGAAGTACAACCCTGGTAGGGGAACCCCAACTCCAGCTGGTCATTTTGCGCCTCCATCATACCCATTTGAAGTTTTGCAGCTGGACTTTATCCATATGGAAAGGTGCAACAACCTGAAATATGTATTGGTGGTTGTCTGCGCTTTTTCAAAATGGCTAGAGGCCTATCCTTTAAAAGATAACACTGCCCTATCCACAGCCAAAGCCCTTGTGAAAGAATTCTTCCCTAGGTTTGGAATGCCAAGAATGGTATGGAGTGATAATGGAAGTGAGTTTGTGGGTAAAGTGATGAAGAATGTGTGTGAGGGGCTAGGTATTAAGCAGGAGTTCCAAGCTGCAAATCACCCCCAATCAGCTGGAATAGTAGAGCGCTACAACGGCGCTCTGAAGCTCAAGCTGGCCAAAATCCAGGCGAGCACCGGTCTTAAATGGCCTGACGCTCTGCCTTTAGCACTCCTGTCCACCAGAATGACCGTACACTCACGAGTGGGACTTAGTCCTTATGAAGTGGTTTTTGGCCGCCCGGCCAACGTATGGGGTGTGCCAAGGCCTACGAAATTCAGTGAAATCGAGCATCCAGTACTACTTGATTACTTGTATGATTTGACGGCTAAACTACGTGTTTTACACCAACAGGTGCATGATACTCTTCCCCAAGCTTCTGAAACTCCTGGACACTCTATCGACCCTGGCACGTGTGTGCTGATTAGAAATTTCCAGCGCAAGAGCAACGACGAGCCTCGTTGGATCGGCCCCCACCTTGTACTTCTGTCAACGAGATCAGCGGTTCGAGTTAAAGGGAAAAAGAATTGGGTCCATGGCACCCACTGCAAGGTAGTCCCCTTGCCCCTGCCATATGACCGGTGGGTCCAGGAGGGTATCGCCGACTCTGAAACGGACACTGTACCTCGTTTTGTGCCGTTCAGTGATGCACGCATAAGAGGCACAGCTTCAGACCAAGAGAGTAACGATATTTTGCAAGAAGCTGTGCCACCGTTAAATCGATTGGACACCACAGAGCCTGAACTCTTGTTTCAAGATCAAACAGCACCTGGCCGTCTCCGCTACAATTTGAGACCAAGGCCTATGGACAAATAAAGATTTCCTTACTATTTTCTTTTTTCGACATTATGGGCTCTCCCATCTGAAGGACTTTCTTGATTTTTGTTTTTCGAACCACCATCCGGGTTCAGCCGCAGGGTCGCGGTGCCAAGACTTTGGGGTACAGGCCGAAGACGTTAGGTCAACGGTTCTGGTTGGTCTAGGGCGTTCCCTGGACTGACAGGCGTACTCCTTAGCAGAAGAAACTCATCCGCCGCGAGCGGCCCGATTAGAGGATGGAGTTTTTTAAGATGGAGAGACCCATTGAGGAAATGAACTTTAAAACAAGGATAAATAAAATTATGCGGAGCAAATGTTTTGTATTTTTGTGCCTATTTATACTGTGTAGTATGATAATGTTTACCGTAGGATTTGTATTCTTCTCCTCTCAAGAGCCCATTGCACCCACTGTACAGCCTATACCTCTTTCTACTGCCTCCTCACACTCTTTTCACCCTCTGCCTGAGCACGAACAAACCAGACGATCAGAATTTGTAAATAACTCGTTTATTCAGGTCCTGCACCAGCACCAACTAGTCATGAATACAACCAATTGCTGGGTGTGTGGGTTAATGCCACATACCATCAATAAGGGTATTCCCTATCTAGTGTTGCCGTATAGTTACAATGGATCGTCATGGGCATTCCAGACCATGTTTCTCTATGCTCTAGATACGTACTCCCCTCGACAGCCGCGTTCCATCAGACCTATCACCAATAATAAGGCCTTGATGAAAGGAGTTGCCGATATGAGCAGAGATATCGATGCATACTCATCCATACCCAAGGAAGAATTAAGACCTTATGTAGGGTGGAACGCAACGGGGTATAGTATTAGTCTGGGTGAAAGACAGCGAAAAATCTCATCCCCAATCTGGGTCGTACCCCACATAGGTCGGTTCTGTTTACAAGGTTATGGTCAGAATCCTAGAGCTCAACTGGGGAGAAGTGACTGTACTGAAACGTACACTTTCCCATCACAGTTTTCCCCTGCGTTTTTGGCTGCCAAGGGTACATATTTTATCTGCAATGACCGAGCATATACATGGTTGCCCCCTGATTTCTCGGGCACATGTTATATTGCAAATCTGCTACCGCCAACATTTACTGCCGCCTCTGACTATCACAAGACCAGAGTTGTGAGAGGCGTGATTAGTAAGGAGGATACTGCCGGTCAGGAAGCGGGAGATTTCTTTTTGGGTTTCCTGCCGTTTTGGGGACCTATGGTTAATAGTAGGAACCTGAGACAACTGACTCGTGTTGTTGAATCCACTGTTAATGTTACGGCTGGTGCCCTTGGTAATTTGACAGCTGCGCTCCAAGCGGATCGCCTTATGACTTTGCAGAACCGCATGGTTCTAGACGTTATACTTGCAGACCGTGGTGGGGTATGTAAGGTTATCCAATCCAGTTGCTGCATTTTCATACCAGATAACGCTCCAACAGTCTATCAAGCCATCTCCAAACTCCATAAAATATCTGAATCCATACACGTGGATAAAGGAGATTGGTCACTGGTGGGGTGGTTCTGGGAACTGATATCCGCCTGGGTTTGGAAAGTCCTGATGGTCATTGGAATGATCTTAGCCATTCTTTTTCTGTTCGGTCTGTGCATACAGTGTGCTCCTGCGATATGTGGTCTCTGTGCTACATTATGTGTAAGGAAACCTGTATCGAGGGACGAGCTAAGTAATAGGATGATGCTACAGCAACATCTCCATGACTTCGTGGATATCGACCTAGACTCGGATTGAGATGAGTATAGTGATTGCCTATGTAAGGGCAAAAGGAGGGTCTGTCGTACTTTAATATTCGGGACCGCGTAGGGAACAGGACCCTACCCCTGTCTATCTTGGTAGTAGCGAACCGCAAATGGTTAATGCGGTATGTACAAGTGCTTTGTATAACGTTCTAGCTATGAATGCACTGTGTACACGTTATTTTACATTACTACGCGGGTTCCATCTTGGAAGCGGTGGCCATCTTATGATTGCCCTCACATAGGCTATAATGAAGCAAATACGGGCCTTACAATACATGTGCCTTTCCTTGACTCTTCTGTGACCTGGGCAGCTCGGCTCCGCTGCCCCAGGTCAAACTGGTCTCACGAGTTCCCCTTCCTCCGGCCACCTGTGATAAGCATCAGGGCTTGACACACCATAAAGTACTTTCATGCCACACGAGCCTCCGGCTAATCTCTTTCACACCTGACTGTTCCTGCTTTATGACTTGTTTCTATCAACAGGAGCTGCCCGAGTTTATTGGGGCCTATCGATATCTGTTGTGGGATCTGAGCCTTGCTGTGTAAATAATTGTGGGCTGGCTTAACTGGAATGTGGGATGGTCATCATGACTCTGCTCTTTCGTTTGAACTGTACACTTGTATATTGCCGTATCATAAACCTAGGAATGTATGCCTGAAGCAGGAAAAACTGTATTTAAGATGGAGCTCGTTTCTGTGATTGCCAGCAGTCTCCTGAGAACATACACGCTGTTGTACTTCTAGGATACCTGTAATTGGTCTGCAGCCAATAAACGATTCTTTGACTTCACCCAGAAGACTCTGTGTTTCTGTAGGTCTGAAACAGGGAGAACCCAGAAGTCATAGGGTGTGTGCCCCTGCACCGCTGAGCTTAAAATACCCAGTACTTCAAGATCTAGCGACAAGTTTCTGGCAATATTGCCTGGACAGCCAGATATCAGTCACAGCCCGACTATCTCCCTGGACGGGACAATTCACTTCCAATCTCACCACTTGCGAGACTCTAGCATGTGGATGTTGGACAGGGCCATATTTGCTGCTCTGATCGGGGCACTGGGGTCCATTCTCAGCAGACTGGACCATCAGACGCCTCGGTTTTTCAGTTGGAGACCGGATCCGTTGGTGGCAGCCACGGACGCGTTTCTCCAGGATTGGAGTTTGGAACAGGGATAATCGTTTCCCCCGTTTGCGATGATCACGCGCTCTTCAGCTCAGATTCGCAGGCAGGGGGCGGACCTGGTGATGGTCACTCCCCTATGGAGGTCGCAAGTTTGGTTTTCAGTTCTTCTGGAACTTTCCTGGGATTTTCCAATCCTACTCCCCCAGTCTCACTCTTCTCACGAATCCCGACGGGGGTCTTCACCCGCTGGTGTCAGCGGGATCGCTGCTTCTCATGGTGTGGCGGATTTCCGGGGTAGATGGGAAACCCCAGGCCTTTCGCGAGCAGCTGAGAGCTTCATCTCAAAAGCTTGGGCGGACAGCACAGATAAAAGGTACAAGTCCGCGTGGAAGCGATGGGCCAGTTGGTGTCTGTGGCGGCGTTACGATCCCTTGGTCGCGGATGTCGTTCATGTGGTGAATTTTCTGGCCCAGCTAGCTTCAGATGGGTTCGCCTATCGGTCCGTCAATACCTTCAGATCAGCTATTTCGTCGGGCCATGTACCGGTTAATGGCACACCTATAAGGGAGCACCCCTTGGTTTGCAAGCTGCTTCGGGCATGAAGCTTTCTTTGCCTCCAGAACCTTGTTATTCCGCTCTGTGGGACGTGAATCAGGTTCTCAATCTTTTCCTCTCCTGGCAGCCTAACAGGTTTCTCGCTCGGAAGGAGCTTTCAGCGAAACTAGCAATGCTCCTCTGTTTGGTTTCTTGCAGGCGTGTCTCGGATGTTCGCGCCCTGGACATTTCAGGAAGGATGTTCACCCCCTGATGGGGTCACCTTCACCCTACTACGTCGCGCTAAATGCCATACTAGGGTGATCTCATACCCGGCGTTCCCAGACTCACCGAAGTTGTGTGGTCAGATGTCTCAAGGCATATGAGGACATGACGGAGGAGTTCCGTCCTCCCGGAGAACGCCAATTACTCATTGCGCTCCGTAAACCCTTTAAAGGGGTTTCCTCACCCACCATCGCCAGATGGGTTCGGTGGGTGATGCAAGAGGCTGGTATAAGTCTTTGAGATTTTGGAGCACATTCTGCTCGTGGGGCGATGGCATCAAAGGCGTTCGGCCTAGGTGCACGTCTAGAGGATATCCTCAATGCTGCGGATTGGTCTTCGGACTCTACTTTTAAGAGGTTCTACTTTAAAGCAGTGCTGAATATGGCTCAGCTGGTTGTGGGTAAGCTTTGAATAAGCATAATCGTCGCCTCCAGACCTGACATAGAATGAAAAATTTCTTAGGTAATGGAAAGTTTCAATTCTATTTAGGACTCGGAAGCGAGGATTATCCCGCCCTTTGCTCCAGGAGGAGATTCCTCCCCGTATGACAGTAAGTAGATGTTTTCCACTGGTGATTGTAGATTTACTAATTGGTGTAACCTGTTTTGCTTCGTAACAGGGTTTGACTGTGTGTCCCTGTCGTTTGCAGGTTCTGACGCTCATAAACAAGATGTTTGAAGAGTGCGGAACAGCTGTCGTCGCTCTCCGAAAGAGGAAGAGAAGACACTAGCAAAGGACTATGTGGGACGCTCTGGCTCCTGATTGGACATTGATACTTGTTACTGATTGGTTGTTACCATGTTGATTTTTGACTACTTTTTTCCCTATGGTTCATGGGAAACGTAGTCTTTGTTTACCTTCATGCTGCTAATGGAATGAAGTGATGAAAGTGGCATGATCCTCGCCTCCGAGTCCTTAATAGAATTGAAACTTTCCGTTACATTAGCTAGGAAACTTTTCATTCTAAATATACATACGGATTGGGTTCAATATACCCTTGTTGTCTTATTCTGATCCTCTGTATCTACAAGATGTATAGGACATCTGAAAAACAATAAGGTTACAACTTCAGTAATGATGCATCTAAATATCTTAATTCAATTCTTACGGCAGAAAAAACAGCTTTACACCCAGAGAAATCATTACAATGGTATGAAAACTCAGATGCTCACCCGTAGAGTACGAGGACTAGACCTCACCTCACCCGGCACCAGCTCCAGTCAGTGAGGCCCTGCTCTAGAAAGCATCCATCAAGCACCCAAAACAAAGGGGATACAAAAACTACATGCTTTTTTGTGTCCATGTATCGTCTATGACATGGATCACCTATTCATTGAATGCATGCTTTGAAAAAGTGTATCATATAAAGTATACTCCAAAGACCATTAAAACTGATATCATATCATGGCATGTCTTAGGAATGGCATCTAGATGGACTGCAGTCATCCATCCTATCTATCATAATAATAGTATTCAATCGGCTTTCGTCGAAGGAACTGGCGATTTATTACTGAATCATATTAATAACACTTCTCTTCTGATGTGCATAGTTCTAGATCTATTCAGAAGGTTTTATAAATTGTACTCTCTGTATAATGTCTAATAACATTGTTTTCTTATCTAGATGGCTCTAACGTGCTGAATCGGCTTCTGTACAAATTTGTCTTACAGATCAAAGGAAATGATGTATAGGCTTACAGGCTCTCTCTTGTCAATCATTTACTTATCTTGCACACAGGCGTACAAATGTGATCATGGGATGATCTTAGTTAATGTATTCTCTACATGCCCCTTATTAGAACTGCTTATGGGGCCATATTGTTGCATATTACGAGCACGGCCTAAAAAAGCAGAGCGCTCTATAAATATGTATAGAGGTCTATATTATACTTTACTATGATACAGAAACTGTTTAAGACCTCAAAAAAAAAAACACATTTGTGACCCCAATACGTGGTTGTTTTTAAACATAACTACTTTATTCGTTATCGCTAGTTGTCAATCATGCACACGAGCGCAAAAATGTAAACATGCAATGATATAAGATGCCCCTTCTAGAATTATTTGTAAGCCCGTATCGTTGCATATTGCGAGCAGTCATTGGTTGTGATCAAATGAAGCAATAGAAACTTCTGTTTAAAGAGTTTCACCGTTCCTTTTTACAAAAAGTAAATACAAATAAAAATAAAAGGTCTCCTCATTGATTTCCTCTTACCTGTCCGTCATTACCTCACGCTTAGACGAAGCTGGGATGGAGGTAACGGACCGGGGAAATAGATTCTCTTTTATGTGGTTGAAACTCCACCAGGTGAACTGAGTTGACGTACATCCGGCGCGAAATACTCTCGTCACGCAGAACTACCAGATTACGTCTCGAATGAAGGGAAATATAATTCAATACCGCTATTGTGCATGATTCTTTTTCTTTATCTGTGTTCGGCTTTATGGACACGGATTAAGTCATATCTAATAACTAGATCAAAAATGGGTCTCCAACATTATCATTCTTATTTGTCACCCAAGATTAACCCATATCGTACGTGGACTATAAGAGCTGGTCATTGGTTATCAATGTGCTTTAATTATTATTTATATTTCATACGTATCTTTAAAGATTCAAAACATGCTTGAACTGTGCAAATCGGCTTATTCAGATATTGGCGGCAAATTCCTGCTCGCTGTTCAGAACTACAAAATGACATCACCATACTAGGAAGTAGTAGTTCTGTTAAAATGAACTGCTTTATAAGTACTTGTCAGATGAGTGAAGAATATTGTATTGGCTATATCTATTGCAATCATTCATCACATGTAAGGCAAACCTATGACTAAGACTACATGCCAGCATATTGCTTATCGTTTGTAAATTGCAAAATGACATCTCTAACCTCGAAAGCGAGTTTTCTCCAAAGAGTATACAACTCGGTCAGTAGATATAAAAAATGCCAGTCATATTTATTATGTTCCCTCACTCATTTGGTACATGTATTTTGCAAGTTTTGCATAAATTCTAGTTTATCATGTCTAGAACTATTGTTCAAGGATTAAGCAAAGGAAATAAATGCATGTATTGATGATGTGTTAAACATATTTAACTTAGTGTTTATTACGCATTCTTAAGACAGGTCTATTTAGATCGTTATGCGGGGTTATTATATGCAGACTCACTTCTAGATGTAGTGTCTTATGGTGAATGACAATATATGCAACTACTGCCCTCTCATATTGAGTGTATAACCACCCACAATCTAGATCGCCTTATTTTTCATCTATTGTTGTCGTCATCATCATCATCTATGGAGAGAGACCCAAGGTATAGCATCATTAAGGCCCAACGTGTCACTCGACAACTTATATACCCATTTTTGTCCTCGTAAAAAGAGAAAATTGGACTTATTACTAATGTGTGGAGGAATATGAGGTTTTTCAAGTACCGTCCACACGAAATCCTCAGCATTGTGAGCTTGATCCAGAAAATGTCTTGTCAGCTTTGTCGTTGTTTTCTTGCACCTGAATGTGCTTTTAGTCGTCATACCAACATATTGAGATTTACATGGGCATGTGATTAAATATATTTGGTTGTCGCTGTTACAATTGTTGAAGCTTTTTTGGATCCATGGTCTCGTACTTCCAATATCTAAAGATTTGGATTGTCTTGTTTGAAGACAGATGGCATCAGAACCACAGGGAAAATGGCCTTGTACTGCGGGTAAATCCCACAGTGTACCAATGGCACGTTGTTGAAAGCCAACAGGTTGAGTATGGACAAGTTTGTCTCGCAGGTTCGTGCATCTTTTCAACGAAAACAATGGCAATGGTATTTTATCTGTACTGCTATTTAGAATACGCCACTGTTTCCTGACACTCTTTTGTATGCCATTAGTCAGGGAGCTAATGGTATTCACAAATGTGAGGCGACCCAGGGGTGGTTTTTCTTCCAGTGGTTCCAATAAAGCCTCTTGGATGTTGTTGGCAGCTCTTTTGTGTGCTCGTCTGATAAGTTTATTTGGATATAATTTTTTCTCTTTTGGTTGTTCAATGAGGTTTCTTGAATGTTCCTCAAATTTGTACATAGTGGAACAATTTCTCCAGACACGGAGAAATTGACCATACGGCAAATTTTCCCGAACGGACTTGGGATGTTGATTGTCGAAGCGTAGTACAGAGTTTCGGGACATCGGCTTCCGATACAATTCACTTTGTAGAACGGTTGGGGTAGTGAAGATGGATAAGTCTAAGAACGCTATTCTCTCTTTATCCACTTCTACTGTAAATTTTAGGAAGTCATTCCTTGTATTCAACCAGTCTTTGAATCTTGTAATAGACTGCAGGTTAACTCGCCAGACCACCAACACGTCGTCGATATACTGCTTCCCTAAGCGGATCGACTCAAAAAAAGGATTAACTGTAGTTAAGACGTGCAGCTGTTCAAAAGTATGGACATATAAATTCGCCAAGCTTGGCGCAAAAATACTGCCCAAACTGGTCTCAGAGACCTGTAAGTAGATGGTGTCCTCATATTTAAAGAAGTTATCTTTCATAGCTAGTTGGGCCAATGACATTATGAAGTGGACTGGTGTTTTGGAATCCACAACTATATTAGTCAGAATCATAGATATAGTGTCCAATGTTTCATCTTGAGGGATTGACGTGTACAAGGATTCAACGTCAAAGGAGACTATATAGTCTTGCTCCGGGTCGAATTCCACTTCAGGTAGTAGACGTAACATGTCTTTTGTGTCTTGTAGATATGTTGGCATTGTCCTTACTATTGGTCGTAGGAGGTGATCCACAAAAGTGGATAAAGGCTCTAATATACAGCCAATACCAGATGTTATGGGCCTGCCCAGAGGTGGTCGTTGTGGTTTATGTACCTTAGGCAGGTACCATCAACTAGGTCGCAGATTATCCTCTTAATCCTTTCTGTTGGATCCTCTTTTAGAGGTCGGTAGAACTTTCTGTCTGACAACTGTCGCAGACATTCATCTCTATATATATCAGTGTCTTGTATTACAATTGCACCGCCTTTGTCCGCGGGCTTAATTTTAATACTTTGGTCCTCTGTCAAAGTGCGTAATGCTAGCTGTTCTTTTTTTGGTAGATTGTAAAACTGGTCTTTCTTGTTTTTTCATAAAGGTGGCTACTGCTTCTTGAACAGCCTTTTCGAAAGTCAAAACCTTCGGAGGAACGTTGGTGGTCGGAGGACTAAAGGTCGAGCGTTTCCTAAGACCTGTATTATTTTCTTCCGTTGAAAAAGCTGAAAGTCCTTTATCGCAGAAAAAATAGAATAGGCGGATTTTGCGAAAAAATTGAGCCAATTCACAATTGACCTGAAAAGCATCTCCAGGATTGGTTGCCACAAAACCTAGACCTCTGTTAAGAACTAGGAATTTGTTTTTTTGTCAGCTCCCTTTTACTAAGATTGACAATTAAACTGGTTCCGCTTTGTCCCTGGTTGGGCATTCTTTTTTGTTTGACTGCGGGTCCCCATGTGCGATGTCATTGGTTGATTCCAATGTACTTGGGATTGAGCATTTCTCCGTTTTCCTCTAGGTCTTCCGGGGGCCAAACCCTAAAAAAAACTGATTAGGGAAATTCTGTTGGTGTGATTGGAAATGAGGCATCGGGGGCTGGAACTGGGCAGGAGGGAAAACCCAAGGTGTTGGAGGCCACCACTCCTGGAATTGTGGTGCCGGTTGGCCCCCACGCCAGTTTGACCTGTTGTACCTGCCTCGCCCTCTATAATATTGCCTGTTCTCAATGGTGGTTTCCGCGTCACTTAAGCTGTCCTCTAAACAAGACCCTGAGTATGATGAACCATAACGTCGCCCTTTCTTGTTGAACTCAGGAGGAGAATAGTTCTCGCTGGTATATGGGTACACAGTATCGTGTTTGAAACGAGCCAGGTCTTTTTTAAATTTGTCAATCTTTGCAAGCAATATGTTGTCTTTAAGTTCTTTGTTAGTTTTATTTGATTCATCTTGATTCTTCTTGAACAATGTGGCTGTTCTAGTGGTTTTAATCTGGGATTCGAGCAGTTGAATTTCAATTAATACTGCGTCTGCCACACGTTTGGCTGTACTTATAATTAGGATTAACCAATCGCGCGTACAGCGCCAATCTATCAAGGACCAATCTTTTATAAAAGTTTTATCCTGGAGAAAGAGGCGTGGGGCATTCGTCATAATTAGCCCTGAAGGAGCACAATTACCCCTTAGGTATTCTGCCATTATTGCTCCATGGATGAGTGTACGTGAGTGTGATTTTTTTAAAAAACAATACTTTACTCCAGTAATCTTCAGTTGATCCCACTGTACTGATTAAACTGTCTAGAATGCTGGTAGTCGTATTGAGAATAGATTGATAAACTGCATCATCATATGCCAATCCGCTGAACTCTGCCATATCTAATGAAGGAAAGAATTCTCCAACAATATGCCAATTGTATATCTCTGAAACTATCTCAATAGTATAGTTCCGAGGTTATAAACAAAAAGACCCACAGCTAACAAAGCTGTACAAGAACAACAACACAGCATAAGAGGTCTGAGGGAATTTTTTAGACTCAACACGGATTAAATCCCCCTATTCCATTGATCACAAAAACAATACATATAATCCATGGTCTGTAGTACTAGCTGCTGATCTAGATAAATTGCTGGAACAAAGTGCGTAAAAAATGCTATCAAACTGAGTGTAGCCAGAGAGGATCAAGAAAGAATGTAGAAGTTAATGAAAAAGGAAGGACCCATTCAGGATTATTGGAATCCCATCATTCACCAAAGTGACCATTGTCATCATTTGGGGTTTCAACCAACCTCTCCTCTGTCCTCACCATTCGCAGAGGAATACTAAGTGAGTTGTATCCTCTTTGGGTCTTTGCAGAGGAAAAGAGAAAGCGTAGAGTAAGGTTTAGAACTTGTATTTGGCCCCTAGGGGTAATTCCAAATAGAAAAGTGCAGTGCAAAAAAAACAAGAGTGCATAATTAAAATAGGATTTGCACGAGAAAGACATTTTTTTTGTCTATTTAGTGACCTCAATTGTAAAACCAGTGCAGAAAAAATAGCAGTTTCAAGGAATTCACTGCTTACAAATGGTCGACATGTTTCAGCCAATGGGACAACTGTCCACGGTTTTCTTCAAGACCTCACCATAAATTTCTTTGCTACTGCAATACTTTTAACGTGAAAATCAATTTTCAATTGTAAATATACATACGGATTGGGTTCAATATACCCTTGTTGTCTAATTCTGATCCTCTGGTTCTACAAGATGTATAGGACATCTGAAAAACAATAAGGTTACAACTTCAGTAATGATGCATCTAAATATCTTAATCCAGTTCTTACAGCAGAAAAAACAGCTTTACACACAGAGAAATCATTACAATTCATCTTGGTGTAGAGCGGGACATCCAACGTGGAGGTGACAAGAATCAGCTGAGATGTAATTCTGGAATGGTGCCACCTCAAAGTGTAAGCTGAGTGCTCCTGTGATTTTAACGAGAAAGTAGATTGGTATATATATTAAACAGCGCCCAAGTAGGCATGCCAAGGTCTTTGTGAGGTAGCAGCGGTATATGTTAGCTAGATAGCGTTGTCGCCTATCAGGCAACAATATGCCATGACATTTGTGCAGTGAACTTTATACATCTTACTGAATGTTGAAGGTGTCATGATAGTGTGCCTAAAGATGGTGTAGTTTCTAGCCATGCCACGTGACAGGTGGGTGACAGCTTCACTTTGTGCCATCCCTCTATTGAACCACAAACACAGGAAGGTTATATGTATCTGAGTTCCCATCTGAATTCTCATGGCTCATCCTGGGCAGGATGGGAGTGCGGAGCTGACACTTACACCTGAATAGGCAGTGTCCTGTCCTGACAAAGGTCTGAATACCACCTACAGATAGTCTGGAGCCCAGGCTGGGAAGAAAGGACTTCTGTTCACCTCAAATGCCCTTCTTTGAAGTCAGCTACATGTTAAATGCATAACTGGGTATAGGTATTGGGTCTCTGACCCCACCAAATGATACACATCTGGAACTGTAAAGAACCTCTGTCAGAAGGACTGCTGGTCTGCTATAAGGACTGTCACTCTGCTGGATTGCTGATCTGGAATACATGCTTTTCTGCTGTGCTGCCCTGCTGTCTGCTGGTCGCTGATAGTTGAACTTTGACTTGCAACCAAAGTGATCTACAAGGGCTTGTTGGCTTGCACCTTCTCCTGTGCCTTGTTCAGTGGATGTGGACCCAGATACTTGCTAGCCCTGGGCAGTAAACTCCGCTCCGCCGGCAAAGTTTACAGAGTTTTGCTACTCGCATTCCACTTGTTTGGCATAAAAAACCGCAGCAAACCACCAGTGGAGTGGAACTTACTTTACCGGCACCCATCTCTAGCTATGATGCCATTGGAGCAGCTGCTAAGTCTACCTATTATTACCCAGAGCTTTGAACCAGGTCATAGGGCCCCATTGATAACATTCTCCTGGCATGTGACCTGGCCTGTACACACAGTTGATTGCCTCGGGTGTGACTGTTTCGAAGTGTACAAGTCTTCAGAGCTCCACTCCTCGTCGCATTCAAGCCTTTCTCAGCACCTCTGAGCAAGCCCTCATCAATCTTCTCTGGCAGCCCTGAACTTGGTTTCAACTCTGCTATTGAAACACCCAGGAGTTCCGACCAAGCAATGAGGAGTAGCAAGCGGCGGTCTAAGTGCAGAGATGTACAGTAAATATTCGCCGCTCCTCAAGCCAGTTTCTATCTTATTGAGGAGGGCTAAAAACAACAGTAATTTAGCATCTTGCCTTTTATTGTTGAAAGGGAAAGCTTATCCGCCCAGTCCAGTCCAAGAGCATCCTTGGAATGTGCTTGCATAGACAGCTAGTGGAACAACACAGTGGTTGTGCGCTTACTGCTGCTACAGGCATGTAACTTGCAGATCACAGACTGGAATGTTGCCAGGAGTGTCTCAGCCTTTCACTCTGGTTAGATTGATACAATCTAACACTTAGTTAATATATTACCAACTATTAAAAATATAATTCAATTTAAGGTGCGAACAGTTCACCTTCCCCAGAAAAATAATTACGACTGTAGGGACTCAAGAAATAATTGTTTCTAAATTTAGGATACCATCTGCCCCAGTAGCACTTTACAGTAAGAGATTCACATGAAGTGTGCTCTGTGGCTGTACTGAGTCGCTGCTGGTTGCCGGACTGCGAGGTGCTGGAGGTAAGTGATAAAAAGCTGCATTTGTGCTTCAAAAGCCTTCGTGGTTGTGTTTATGCTCTATACGAGTGTTGGTTTAGCCATATCCACAGGGAACACAGGTGATGCATGAATTATTGGCACATACGTTGTCTAGCTCATTTATCTGCCAGCAGGTGCACAGCGCTTAGGGGTCAGCAGCGCTTCCACCCCAACCGAAACATAGGTTAGTGGCAGGCTATGGTAGAATGGATCAGTGTATTCTGGGCAGCAAAAAAAAATGAGTCTGGCTGCCTGGTTCTGAGCACAGTTTCACCTTCCTTTAGCTATGTGCAGTATATAGATGTGGACGGAATTCCGCTGAACATCAGAGTTTTTAAGTTACACCGCGGAGTTATGCAGAGTATAACTCCATGCCCAACTTTAATACTTGCACCAGTGAAATTGATGCAACTCCAGTCTGCATGGAGCAGACCCGGAGCATTGACTGTTGCAGGAGTTGAATCACACTTGGTATCGGCGCATCGCCTCCACAACGCATCAGAACCGCACACTGCCACTGCAGCACTTTGTAGAGATCTACGCATTCCATACGACTGCCCAAAGAAAGCCTTGTGTATCACATCGGAACCAACGCCTGTCTACTTCGGTGCTTCTTCTGCGGCACAGACTCATCACCATCACTGTGAGATTGATGCCTCGCTCCACTGCACCCCGCTCTTGCTGTTGCGACCAAGATGAAGGTACCCGATTCTCTGGGCCTGCGTTGCTCCTGTATCTAGCCAGCACTCCATTGCAGTCAGCCTGAACTACTGACTTTTCCCAGTTCCAGTGTGACCAGGAAGCCCCCATAGGCACTGTTTGCTTCTAAGCCCTAAGAGCTGTTTTATTCTTTAAAAATTCATATCACAACTTGTACTTATTGGATTTTTGTTGTTTTGGTCTTCATTTAGTTATAACATTATTGTCTATTGTTCTAAACCAGTGTGTAGTCTTTTCATGGTATTTCATTGTTACTGGGTTTTGTGTTGCACAAATTCTTTACACATTGCCTTTTTAGATTATTCTGACCAGATCTGTGCCAAGCTACCAGAGGGTGAGCACAGGTAATCCTTAGGTGTGAATTTGACTTACCCTGACTAAGATTGTTGTTCCTGCTTGGGCAAGGTTAACACCTCTGCCTACCAGAAAACCCAATTCTAACAGACATATCAAGTTAAACAGGAAATAGGCATAATGAGCTTTTATGGGACTGAACTTGTCAGTATTAGTATTGGTAAGATTGGTAAGCCACAAGTTTTGTTGCACGTATCCAAAACCAAACTTAAATGGGCACCCTTTTCTAGGGCTGCTAACATATTTTGGGACTTCTACGACATACACTTAGAAATCTAAGAAGCATTTATTTATTTGTGGTTTCTTGTAAAGCACTTCTCAACAGAATGCACGGTGTCACTGCACTTACACTGTAATTGATACAAGTATGCAATAAAAGTCTGTGAGTGCAGATGTTTCCATCATGTAATATGCAAAACCAACAGTGCAAAAAAGGTAAAACCATGTGCAATACATGACATTAACTGGGAAAAGCTGAACAGTGTGGGTGGCTTTGAGGGGAATGATAAACTAAGGGCCAGAATCACAAAGCTAAACTGAGACAAAAGTCCAACCTTACAACTTTCTGTATTCACGAAGGGTATTTCCGAGTAGTAAAGTTAGACCTTTGTCTCAGTTAAACTTAAGTTTTTTTCTTAAGTTTCACTGAGACAAAAATGTTCTGGTCTCAGTTAAACTTAGGACCAAAACTTAAGTTTCACTGAGACAAAGGTCTAACTTTACTACTTGTAAATGCTCTTTGTGAATACTGAAATTTGTAGAGTTAGACTTTCGTCTCAGTTTTCCTTTGTGAATCGGGCCCTAGGCATTGATCAGTTTAGGTAGAAAGTGTGTTGATCTCAGTTTCTTTTGGTGGGTGGAGTTTAACCATGTTGTGTGTGAGGATTGTTTCCAGAGTCTAGCAGGAGTAGTTTTAGACCCGGTTTTAATTGAGTGAAGGATGCAGCTTTCATTAGGCTGGTGGGAAGTGAGCTCCTGATTTTAAGGCCATTCCTGAATGAGGATATGTAATGTTAATGGACTGAAACTTAATTGCATGCTATCACAGATTGGTCTTTGGATTTCATGTATAATATGTGTTTGAATTTGTTTGTTCTAGACATAGGCACTGGCTATAAGTAATGCAGATTTATGTGCAGAGATGTTGCGTGGGCCAAAATAGATTTTCTGGGTGGTATCCCAGCACATAAATCTTGCTATTGCAAGTTTTTTCCCACAGATTAATGTCTTTTATCACACTAAGAGCCTAATTACTGAGAAATCAGATTATATCACCACCCCTCGCAAGCCACCAAATGTAATGAGCTGTATCCTACTAAATACTAGATCTATGTCAAAACATAAATACGAAATAGAAGACTTAATATCAGCTTCCAGCCCAGACTTGGTGTTCCTCACTGAATCTTGGGCATCTCCTTCCTCTGAACCAGACTGGAACATTGCAGTCCCAGCTGGCTACCGGGTGGTGCAAGTAGAAAGGGAAGGAGCAAAGGGTGGTGGCATTGCACTGATATACCGTTCCCCCTTTAAGGTGAGGTTCAGATCAGAACCCACACTGGAGGCAGAGGCCATGTCTTTTACTGTAAAATTAAATAATCCTACCTGGCTTATTGACATATAGGCCTCCAGGGACCAGAGCCCCATTTATTAGATCAATGCAAACCTTCCTGGAATCCTGTCTTGACACCACCACCTTCACAGTCTTAGGGGATTTTAACTTCTACTTAGAAGAAAATAACAATTCCGATTCTTCTAGTTTAATTGATAATATGGCGGGCTGTGGGATGAACCAGATTGTATCTGAGCCTACCCACCAAGCGGGACATACGTTGGATGGAATCTTTACCAGCAACAATCTTAAGTGGAAAAAGTGCCGACTGTACCTTGGTTGGATCATGCAGCAATCTATTTTAAAGTAAAAACAACTCTACCTATTAGAGGCCGCAGGAACCGTCCTCCGTTAGTTAAAGCCCGCCTCTGGAAACGTATACAGAGAGATACGCTCATTACAGTCCTGGCTAACAACCCCCCCCCCCCCCCCCCCCCCCCACACGGTGGATAGCAATGAAGGGGCCATTAATTTTGACAAATGGTTTAGCCGGACGGTAAATGAGCTGCCCCTGAAGAAAGTAAGCAACCTAAGAGGAGACTAGCCACATCTCCATGGTATTCAGCAGAGATCAGACTAGTTAAAATAAAATGCCGATGCCAGGAGCAGGTCTGGAGATCGGACTATAGTACAGAGCATAGGAAGGAATATAACAGAACTTTGGAGGAGTATAAAACAGCCATAAAACAGGCCAAGACTGCATACTTTACTAATAAAATTCAAGAGTCAACCAATACCACCAAGGAACGTTTTTAAAATGTATCAATATAAACTAAGTGTCCGCGTAACTCAATGTTTGCTCCGTATCAAAACTTTGTTGACAAACTGGCTCTGTTCTTTCAGAAAAAGGTCCAAACAGTTTACAACGAACTTGAGAACCTGCCAGTAAATACAGGAAAGGACAACAGAGAGCCAAATGAGACTCCTCCAACTCTGAATAGATTGTCCCAGTTTCCCTTGCTAAATGAAAAACAGGTAATTAACCTGCTAAGACAAACTAAGTCTGGCTCCCCCCTTGACCCATGTCCTCCCTACATATTACATCTGGTCCCAGAAGAGACAAGTGCCTTCCTGACTCCACTCTTTAATGAGACTATAAGATCTGGAGTCTTTCCACAGAGATGGAAAAAGGCCTGTATAAGTCCTATTTTGAAGAAAGACTCACTGGACCCTCTGGACACTAAGCACTATCGTCCTATACCCTGTCTCCCATTGCCTTAAAAAATATTGGAGAAAGCCATGAATCAGGAGCTGATGGAGTACGTGGATTCTAACAATATCCTGGACTCCTCTCAGCATGGTTTCAGACCACGACACTCTACAGAATCTGCTCGGATAGTGGCAATTGAGGAGATTCGTAAGGTCATGGATGAAGGTAGTAGAGCTGTTTTGATTCTACTAGATCTAACGGCCGCTTTTGACACCGTAAATCATGCTGTCTTACTGCAGCGGCTTAGAGTTGTGGGTGTAAAGGACACAGCCTTAACATTGCTTAGGTCCTTCCTGGACTCCAGGATACAACAAATCTACTGGGACAGAATTCAATCTGGAGAATTCTTTCTCCCATGCAGAGTCCTTCAAGGATCAGCTTTATCTCCCTCTCAGTTCAATCTGTATGTGACTCCATTGGCCAAATTGATAAAAGATCAAGGTTTGACACTGGTGTCATATGCAGATGACACCCAGTTAGTGGTGTCACTTACCCAGAGTGTCGAAGCTACAGCAGCACGGTTCCGAAACTGCCTTACAAGTGTGATGGGCTGGATGAATACAAATTTCTTAAAGCTCAATACAGAGAAAACTGAGGTAGTAGAATTTGGTCAAAAACCCTCAATCTGGAATCATATATGGTGGCCCCCAGAAGCTGGCACCTGTCCCATCCCTGTGCCAAAGTCAAAGAATTTGGGTTTTTTGATTGACAAGAACTTAACACTTACCTCACAAGTTAATCAAGTTACCTCGACCTGTTTTTTTTACGACTAGGGGGCTGCGAAAAATACTGCAGTTTATACCTTTCTCTTTAAGAAAAACGGTAGTAAGAGCCTTGGTCCTATCGCGAATTGACTACTGCAATGCACTGTATGTATGTATGTATGGAACAGGGGAAATACAGCTTTCCAAATGTCAGACATTGCAGAACGCTGTGTGGTTCCGTGAATTCTGAACCCATTCAAAGAAGGTTGTCGTATCGTGCCGATTTTGGTATCAACGAACCGCGACTGACAAGTGCGGTATGCGTAAGCGTTTTCGTCATGCTACACCGATGGATTCACTGTGTATTTGACGATCTAGTCTGCACCCGTGGGTTCCATTTTGTGCATAACCGCCATTTTGTGGTTGCCCTCACATAGGCTAATGACTACAGAATGACTGTGGCCAAGCGAGCCTCTAGGGACGCATACACCTTCGTTTGAGCTTGTGTTGACTTCTGTTTGACCTGAGTCAACTGACCCTGTTGCCCGAGGCTAAACTTGTTGAGCCAGTACCTTGTTAAGCAGCTGGTCAGATAGAGATCAAAGAGCAGGACATTATTGATTCTATGGCACACGCACACACCCCTCTATGTTTCTCCTCATCTGTTTCTGCTCCTTACTTTTATGGCCTTATTGTTTGAACAAGAATGCTGGATTTTTGCCTTGTCATTGGCGAAGGGTTGGATAACTGCAAGTGGGTTTGTCGTTATGTGATGCCTCTGTAAATATCATCCTCTGATTGGTCAAATTTGTGAGTAATTGATGCTAGCCAGGAACTTGGTTTTTGGCATAAAAGACGATGCTCCGCTCTATTATGTTGAGCAGTCTCCTGAGAACATACACCGTGTTGTACTTCTAGGACCTCTGTTACTGGCTGCAGCTAATAAATTTGATCTTTGATGTCAACAGAAGAATCCCGTGTCTCTGTACTCTAAGACAGGTGAACCCGAAGACTTCGGGCGTGTCCCCTGCGCCTCTGGGTTTAAATCCCGGTTCTTCAGTTGGCGCCCAACTCTGGGGCGACTTCAGCGGTACTGGTCCAAGCCTGAAGATCGTGAGGAGCTTCGTGTGAAAATTCTGGAGGGAGGCCTACCACTTCATCGACCCCTGTATGTCGTTGTGGTCCGAAAGTCTTTGCTGCAAAGTTCCCCGCATTCCGACGGCTACGAAGGACTTCTGCCCTGACTGTCGCCCTGTCTTGGAGCCCTTTGATGACTTGTAAAGCGAGACGATAGACGGGTCTTCTGGCGATGTCATCGATATTTCAGTTAAGTATGAGTGGAGCGTCTCCCAGTCCTTAGTTTGTTTTGGTATCCTTCGGGATCGCTTTGATTTGGTACCTGTAGGCCCCAAAGCCGAGGGACTCGTGTATTCACGAGGCTATACTTTTGATATTCCCTTGAAGTTTGAAGCTAGACTAGTGAGCGAAGATGCCTGGTCTTAGCAGACTTGGAAAGATATTTTGTTATGGTTATAATAGGGATTCCCGATTGGAGGACTGGTGTCCGGTGCCTCCGATTGGAACTCCGACCTATGAGCTCTATTTAAAACACGGCGTGGGCCCCATCACGTATAATGATGTATGGATTGGGTATACTAGGAAGGATGGTGTCCTAAAGTGGCCCCAATATGGTAGTTACGACACGGAAATTTTAGATAATTTGGAAGTCAGACTCTTCAAAAAGAAAGCCCGGCCGGCAATGTTTGACTCTTTCCGCCTTTGGCGAAAGGAAGCCAAACAAAAGGAAATTAAGTTAGTGAAACGAAATAAGCGTGCACGAGGTATGTCGATGATGCAGGCTGCTATACAGTTTAAGGATAATGAGGAAGAGCAAGAAAGCGAACAGATGTTTAGGCAACGTAAATTAGCGGTAGACAAATGTTATCCAGCTTTGCCTCCTCAACAGCAAGAAGAAAAGAAAGATCTTGCGAAAGATCCTTTAATGTCGCATCTATTAAGTTCGCCACCCCCTTATGCTCAGAGTGCTACCGCACCTCCGCCACTTGTAGTTGCGCAACCCCCGGTTGTTTTACCTGCAGTGGTTCCTCAACAGCCAGCTCTCCCTCTACTGGCTACTACTGCCTCGGCGCAGCCTTCTCAAGGGCCGCCGTCTTTGCTACCTCCTTCGTCTGCTACTCCTGTACCTGTGTTGTCTGTTCCCTCTGTCACTGTTCCGACTTCGGTTCCTTCTCATTCTGCTTTGTCTCCTGTTCTTTTGTCACCTTCTCCTTCTGCTCGACGGAGGATGACTGATGCGGTTGCTAGTCTTTTTTCTCCTCTAATGGGTTCATTGGGTATGTCTCCTGTTGTAGAGCGTAAGCAATTGCGTAGTCAATTGCCTGGTCCTGATGAACGGACAGTGTTAGATCACTTGGCGCGTAAATGGGTTACCTTTCCTTCGCACTATGATCTTGAGGGTGTTATGGATGATTTCCATCAATGGGAAGCACCGAAACAGAGATACGTATTTGATATGACGTGTTCTTTCCTTCGTGAACAGTGGGAAGATAGCGAGGTAGGGCAGACTCCGCATGAGTTGTTCCGTGTGCGGTCCGAGTTTGCGAAAGGAACTATAGTGGGTCTTGATGTTGAAAGAGCAGTCGCGACATTGTTGTCGTTTAGGAGTGAGTTTCCTTCTAGGTCATTGTTTGAGCCTGATTCTTCAGTTAGGAGAAAGGCACGTCAATACCCGATGCGTGAGGTTCCTCCCGTTTGGAGACCTGGTGATGCGAATGCTAATCCACCTGTTCTGGCACATTTCCAGCGCGTTTGGGTACATGTTCCATGGAAGCGTGCCGAAGTCCTAGCTCTAAAGCAGACTCTGCCTGATCCACATAAAAATCCTGTGGGGTTTTATAAGGAGCTATCTCAAACTGCGGGTTCATGTATTATGAATCTGGCTGATATAGATATGTTATTTGGGAATGTTGTTCCACAGCCTATATGGAGTAAGATCCGTCATACGGATCATGCGTAGGAATTAGGTGATACATGGAATAACCTTAGAACTGCAGATGAAAGACAAATAGGTGGTGCTAAACCCGAGAATGTGATTGCTGATCTCCCTGGTAGAATTATTGATTATATGAAGACTTTGATGCCTGCTATGCGTGTCAATTGGGACAAGTTGTCTGCATGCAAGCAGAAGAAAGACGAGACTGTGTCCAACTTTTTCACTCGATTTGAAGAGACATTTGCAGACCACAGTGGTCAAGATATGAGTACAGAAGGTGGTCAAAGGATGTTCGTTGACAAGTTTGTGCATAATTTGCTTCCTGAGTTGTGCAATAGGTTGAAGGATTCTGAAAGTGCCTGGGCTGTTTCTTCGTCAGCACAGATATTGGCTACTGCCCAGTACTATGAGAATAGAAATAAGGATGAGATGGAGAAAGCGGATAAAAAGACTAAAGAACTGAAGACTAAGGTTCTTTTGCAGCAAACATACCCGCCTCGCAACACCCAGCGTGATTATCAGCAACCCCAACAATATCAGAGAAACTCGCAAAGGTTCGAGTCTTCTCAACAGCGTTTTTCTGTAGGCCCTAATCAGTGCGCGTATTGCAAAGAAGAGGGTCACTTCAAGAATAGTTGCCCGACTTTATTACAGCGCACGAATGGTGTCTCTGGTATGAGAGGTCGAGGTGTTCAACAATCTCCGCAAGGTCGAGGACGTGGTATGTCTCAGATTGCGCGTTCCTTGCCTCCGCAGAATTCGATGAATTGTTTTGATCAACAGAATGGTGCGTCTGGTAGGACGGCTCAATACTATGCGGATGACTATTACGTTGAAGGTGAGAATATGGAAGGTAATGATTGCTAGGATAGCCACAGACAAAGAGAGGGAGTCGTTTCAGTTCCAGTAGATCAGAGTGGACCTTATGTTGAAGTGATTACATCAGGTGTGTCAGAGCCTTTTCTGTTGGATACTGGTGCTGCGAAGAGTTCTATCATGCACTCTAAACTCCCTGGCGCACCTTTGTCTGGCTCAACGAATGTTTCAGTAGGTTTTTCTGGCGCCCCAGTTAAAAATCCGATTTCTAGTCCTTTGTCTCTTTCTGTCAGTCGGACCTTGTGAATTCGAAGCACCCCTCATTCTGACGACAGGTTGTGGTGAGAACTTGTTGGGATTGGACTTGTTGAAGAGATTGTATGCAACGCTTTATTGTTCTCCTTCAGGAGTACAGCTTACATTGGGAAAGAGAGTGATCTCTCCGATGTATTTGGCTAAAGACCAACTTCCAGCTGAATTGTCTTCTCTTCCTGATTCTCTTTGGGCTACTGGTCCTAATGATGTGGGTCTTTTGGAGATTCCGCCATATGTTGTGACATTAAAGGTGAATGCTAGATTGCCACGCATTCCACAGTATCGTATCTCAAGTGATGGTGAAAGAGCACTCTTGGCGATCATCTCTGATCTGATTGAGAAAGGTGTGATTGAGAAAACGAGAGGTAATGTGTGCAATAGTCCGGTGTTGCTTGTTCTGAAAAGAACCGATTCTTCACAACCTCCTGTATATAGGTTTGTGATCGATCTTCGTGAGGTGAATAAGATCGTTGTTCCACAATTCCCTGTTGTGCCTGATATCACCGCCACAGCCACGTGGTTGAAGAATGCTTTCTTCAGCATCCCAATTGCCGTGGAGAGTAGAGATATTTTTGGCTTCTCTTTAGGAGGCCGAAGTTTCCATTTTAAACGCGCTCCTCAAGGCTATTGTGAGAGTCCATCGATCTATAGTCAAGCCTTGAAGACGCAACTTGATTTGTTGGTTTTACCTGATGGCGCTGCCCTTATTCAGTATGTTGATGATCTTTTAGTCGCTGCTGACAATGAAGAGACTTGTAGAGAGGCTACTCTGTCGTTGTTACGTCACTTGTCTGATTTCCATCATAAGGTTTCTCTTTCAAAGTTGCAATATTGCCGACAAGAAGTTACCTACTTAGGTCACCTCTTATCGAAGGAGGGAAGAAGATTGACCCCAGAAAGAATTCAAGCGATTGCGAAAATGAGTGTGCCTACGACACAGAGAGAAGTGCGTGCGTTTCTAGGTATTACATCGTACTGTAGACAGTGGATTGCTAATTTTTCGTTGCTTGCAAAACCTTTGATAGCTCTTACTGTTAAGGATACCCCGAATCCTATTCCTTAGACTGACGAATGTCAGAAGAGTTTTTCAGAATTGCGTGATGCGCTGTGTTCGGCTCCTGTGTTGGGTACTCCTGATTACAGTAAACCCTTCACATTGTATGTCCACGAGAGAGAGGGATGTGCATTGTCAGTTTTGACTCAACAGTTTGGCAATAAGCAACGTCCATGTGCTTATTTTTCGTCGACTTTGGATCTGGTAGCTAGAGCGTTGCCGAGTTGCTTGAGAGCTACAGCGGCAGCGGCTGTTTCAATCCGACAGTCCGCTGGTTTGGTGATGAACAATACACTGATCGTGATGGTTCCACATGCAGTGGATACCTTGTTGAACCGTACCAAGACACAGCACTTAACTAGTGCTCGGTTGTCAGGTTACGAATTGACCTTGTTAGCAAGTCATGTACATATAAAGAGATGCAACACGTTGAACCCAGCCACGTTGTTGCCGATCTCAACTGAGACAGATGATACCGAACAGCATGATTGTTTTCTTAGGACTGAGGAAGAAACGAAAGGGAGAATAGACCTTAGGGACACTCCTCTTGCGGAATGTGATGGTACTTTATGGGTTGATGGTTCGTGCTTCAAGCTTCCGAATGGTGATACGACTGCGGCATATGCGGTTACGACTTTGCATACGATTGTTGAAGCTGCGCGTATCCCACATAATTCAGCCCAAGCAGCAGAGTTGATTGCATTGACAAGAGCGTGTGTGTTGTCGAAAGGGAAAAGAGTGACTGTGTACACTGACAGCCAGTATGCGTTCAGTGTTGTTCTTAGCTTTGGACGATTGTGGAGAGAACGTGGGTTTCTGACTTCGCATGGGACCAAGATCCAACATGGTCAATTGGTTAATGGACTTCTTGAATCTCACACTCTGCCGTTGCAAGTTGTGATCGTAAAATGCAGTGCGCATAAGAAAATCACGGATGATGTTGGTCGTGGTAATGCGTTTGCAGATGAAGTCGCGAAAGAGACTGCGAGAGATGTGATGAGTCGAATGTACGTTGCGGGTCCGGCGAGATGGATTACAGATAGAAGTATGTGTGAAGATACGATTGAGAGTGTGAAATCCATCCAAGCTGAAGCTACAGAGAAAGAGTTGAATGAATGGAGAGAAAGCAAGGGTAAATTGGACTCGAATGGTTGTTGGGTTGAGTTGTCAGAGCATCAGCGATGGTTGTTGCCTGATGCGTATGTACTTCCAGTGGTTACGATGGCACATGGAATGGCCCATATCAGTGTGAAAGGGATTTGTAAGTTGTTGGCCCCAGTATGGCAAAATGCTGGAATTCCTAAGTGTGCAGAGAATTTGGTCAAGAACTGTATGGTCTGTTTGATGTACAATCCTGGTAAGGGAACTTCAACTGTTCATTTTGCTCCTCCCACGTATCCGTTTGAGGCTTTGCAGCTAGATTTCATCCACATGGAGAGGTGCAACAATCTGAAGTATGTCTTAGTGGTTGTTTGCTATTTTACTAGATGGGTGGAAGCCTACCCTTTGAAGGACAATACTGCCTTGTCCACAGCTAAAGCCCTTATTAAGGAATTTTTCCCTAGGTATGGGTTGCCGAGAATGGTCTGGAGTGACAATGGGAGTGAATTTGTGGGTCAAGTGATGAAGAGAGTGTGTGATGGGTTAGGAATCCGGCAGAAGTTCCACGCTGCCAATCATCCCCAGTCAGCTGGTCTAGTTGAGTGCTACAATGGCACGTTAAAATTGAAATTGGCCAAAATTCAAGCGAGCTCTGGTCTACAATGGCCTGATGCTTTGCCGTTAGCCCTTCTGTCCACAAGAATGACTGTGCATTCGCGAATGGGTCTGAGTCCTTATGAGGTTGTGTTTGGTTGCCCGGCAAATATTTGGGGAGTGCCGCGGCCGACAAAATTTAGTGAGATAGAACACCCTGTATTGCTTGACTACCTGTACGAATTGACGGCTAAATTGTGTGTTCTGCATCAACAGGTTCATGATACTTTGCCACAGGTCTCTGAAGATCCAGGGCACACCATTGAACCTGGCGCGTGGGTGCTCGTGAAGAATTTTCAGCGAACCAAGAACGAGCAGCCCTGCTGGACAGGACCTTACCTGGTGTTATTATCCACCCGTTCTGCGGTATGAGTGCACGGTAAAAAGAACTGGATTCACGGCGTATATTATAAGAGGGCCCCGTTGCCTCTGCCGTACGACCGGTGGGTCCAAAAAGGACTTCCTGATTCCGAGACTGAGACAGTGCCTCGTTTTCTGCCTTTCAGCGATGCCCGTTTGATTGGAACAAACACTGAGCCAGAAAGCGATAATCTTCTTCAAGAAGCTGTGCCTCCATCGAACCGTTTGAACACTGTTAAACCTGAGCTACTTTTCCGAGAACTGACATTGACTGGCAAAGAGCGTTATAATTTGCGACCAAGAGTCGCGGGACAAATAACAAATTAAGTTCCTTCTTTGCTTTTTTTAAGGTTAGCTCCCCTCCGAGAAACTATTTTGATTTTTGTTTTTCGAACCACCATCCGGGTTCAGCTGTAGGGTCGCGGTGCCAAGTCCTTGGAGTGCAAGCCGAAGACGTTAGGTCGACGGTTCTGGTTGGTCTAAGGGCGTTCCCTGGACCGACAGGCGCATTCCTTAGCACTGAACACCCATCCACCGCGAGCAGCACGATTAGAGGATGGAGTTTTTCGGGATGGAGAGACCTACTAAAAGAATGAGCTTCAAGAACGAAATGTGTATAATAATGAGTAGAAAACGTTTTTTGATATTATGTCTGTTTATACTGTTTAGTTTAATGATGTTTTTAATTGGATATGTGACATTCTCTATTCAAGTAACATTCATGACCACTGCACAACCCATGCCTCCTCCTACTGTTTCTTCGCATTCTTTTCACCCTCTGCCCGAACATGAGTCCATTAGGAGAATGGAATTCGCTAATAATTCCTTTGTTCAGCTTCTGCACCAACACCAGCTAGTAGTGAACACAACTAATTGTTGGGTGTGTGGCCTTATGCCCCATACTACCGATAAAGGTATTCCTTACCTGGTCCTGCCATTTAGCTACAATGGTTCTGTGTGGGCATACAGAACAATGTTCATTTATGCCCGTGAAGTTAACCCCCTACGTTCTGTGAAGGATAATCCGAAGAATAGTGCTCTGGTCAAGGGAATAGTCGACATGATTAGAGGAATAGGTTCTTATGAGACTATACCAAGAGATGAGACGCTAGCGTATATTGGATGGAACGTTACTGGATATGGAGCTAGTCTGAGTGGGAACCAGTGAGCGAAGAGATCCTCTCCGATTTGGATAGTACCCCATCAGGGTCATTACTGTCTGCAAGGTAATGGCAAGAATCCTAGAGCTCAGCTAGGGAAGAGTGTTTGCATTGAGACATATGTTTTTGCATCCCAGACTTCCCCACCGTTTCTAGCAGCTAAGGGTACCTACTTCATTTGCCATGACAGAGCGTACACATGGTTGCCCCCTGATTTCTCGGGCACATGTTTTGTCTCGTTCTTGTTACCTCCTACATTTACAGCTGTGGCAGATTACCACAAGATGAGAGTCGTTAGAGGTGTCTTCAGAAAGGAAGATACCGCAGGACAAGAATTGGGAGATTTCTTGAAGGGTTTTCTGCCGTTTTGGGGACCTGTGGTTAACAGCAGGAACATACGGCAATTGACGAGAGTAGTTGAGTCCACCATAGTCGAGGCTGCCGGCGCCCTTAGTAATTTGACTGCTGAGCTCCAGTCGGATCGCCTTATGACTCTTCAGAACAGAGTTGCGTTAGATGTCATACTTGCAGATAGAGGAGGGGTCTGTAAATTGACCCAATCAAGCTGTTGTGTTTTCATTCCAGACAACGCTCCGACAGTTTTCCAAGCCATCTCCAAGCTACATAAGCTCTCCGAGTCCGTACATGTGGACGAAGGAGATTGGTCGTTAATGGGATGGTTCTGGGGACTGTTATCCACCTGGGGATGGAAGATTCTGATGGTCTTTGGGATGGTATTAGCTATCCTTTTCCTGTTCTGTCTTTGTATACAGTGTGCTCCTGCTATCTGTGGCCTTTTTGCTACCTCGTGTTCGAGGAGACCTGTCCAGAGAGAGTTACTAAGTACCAGGATGATGCTACAGCAACATCTCAATGATCTGATGAATATAGACCTGGACTCAGATTGACGTGAGTTTAGGTTATTGCCTATGTAAGGGCAAAAGGAGGGTCTGTGGTTCCGTGAATTCTGAACCCATTCAATGAAGGTTGTCGTATCGTGACGATTTTGGTATCAACGAACCGCGACTGACAAGTGCGGTATGCGTAAGTGGTTTCGTCATGCTACACCGATGGATTCGCTGTGTATTTGACGATCTAGCCGGCACCCGTGGGTTCCATTTTGTGCATAACCGCCATTTTGTGGTTGCCCTTACATAGGCTAATTACTACAGAATGACTGTGGCCAAGCGAGCCTCTCGGGACGCATACACCTTCGTTTGAGCTCGTGTTGACTTCTGTTTGACCTGAGTCAACTGACCCTGTTGCCCGAGGCTAAACTTGTTGAGCCAGTACCTTGTTAAGCAGCTGGTCAGATAGAGATCAAAGAGCAGGACATTATTGATTCTATGGCTCACGCACACACCCCTCTATCTTTCTCCTCATCTGTTTCTGCTCCTTACTTTTATGGCCTTATGGCCTAATTATTGATTTGGGTTGAGGTCTTTTATGGTGGGCCCCTCCGGCCTGTTAGAACAAGAATGCTGGATTTTTGCCTTGTCATTGGCGATGGGTTGGATAACTGAAAGTGGGTTTGTCGTTATGTGATGCCTCTGTAAATATCATCCTCTGATTGGTCAAATTTGTGAGTAATTGATGCTAGCCAGGAACGTGGTTTTTGGCATAAAAGACGATGCTCCGCTCTATTATGTTGAGCAGTCTCCTGAGAACATACACCGTGTTGTACTTCTAGGACCTCTGTTACTGGCTGCAGCTAATAAATTTGATCTTTGATGTCAACAGAAGAATCCCGTGTCTCTGTACTCTAAGACAGGTGAACCCGAAGACTTCGGGCGTGTCCCCTGCGCCGCTGGGTTTAAATCCCGGTTCTTCAGCTGCTGTAAGAATACTGTTGGGTCTTCCTAAACATCACCCGACTTCGAGTGGCATAAGACAGCTACATTGGCTCCCAGCCCGACGAAGGGTGGACTTTAAGCCATGATGCCTAGTTCACAAAGCTGTGTACGGAGGAGGTGCAGCGGATATCAAATCTCTTTCCACGGTATGTACCAACCCGCGCATTAAGATCTGGCAGTCTTGGGCTGGTCTGCCTCCATAAGATAAAAAGAGCCCGATGGGGAGGCAAGGGTTTTTCATTTCAAGCGGCAAAGCTATGGCACTCCCTCCCTACAGGGCTACGCTTGCAAACTAACATGACCCTGTTCAGAAAGGCATTAAAAACTCGGCTTTTCATAAAATCCTAGTTCAGGAGCAGCCTCTCCTAATCCTCGCTCAGCGCCAAGACTCCTCGGCAATAGTGCGCTTAATAAATAATTCAGTCAGTCAGACCTAACTTAGATGCAGTCGTGCAGAGATAGGCTTGCTCACAAGGTAGGCGTAAGCCTCTAGCCCTTTATCATCAGAGAAGGCTTCCAGGTCCCGTTCCCAGGTGCAGTGCTGCTCGGCAAATGAGTCAGTAGTGTTCCTGACCAAAGAGAAATAGATCTGCGAGACCTTGCAACCACCAAAGTCGTTCTGTAACTGTTTGGCCTCTAGCGAATGAAAGTCAGGGAGTTTGTCTAGCTCTGCGAGATAGGTTAGGAGAGCATGCCGCAGCTGTAAATAGCAGAGAGATTGGATACAGAGGAGGGCATAATCTTCCTACAGTGCCTGATATGTTTTAAGCGTCATCCCCTCAAGCATGCCCCCCAAAGGTTGAGGAATATGTGACGTTACAACACGATCAAAATGATCAAGGAACGTTACATCACAGTTTTTACAACGCAAGTCGGTACAACTACTTGCGCTGGAGGGAGCTGGACATAGGAATAGTATGATTTACTATTCCAACACCAAGTGTACGTACTGTAGGGAAGGTGTTGGAATAGTAAATCATACTATTCCTAAGGTTAGAGCGCCATCCAGTGCAAGTCGTTGTAACAACTTGCGTTGTATTACCCGCGATGTAAAGGCATTGCGATGCAATGCCCATGTGGTAATGGATGTTTCTCAAGGTCGCAAGGTCGAAAACCTGGCAGCTGTGGAAAAGTGGGCCCACCACAGAGGTGTCCAGCCCGTCAGTCTCTTGTCCCAAGCCAGAGCCTTCGAGGTCATCTGCCACATCAGGATCACCACCCTCATTGCCAGGAGGGAGGGCCGGCGGGAGCACCCTGCTGTATAGGAGATGTGATATGGCCATATGTCTGAGAGCCCACTTTTCTGTTGGCATAAACAGGGTTCCCTTGAGTGTCTCAATCAATCAAGTGACTTGTAAAGCGCAACTAATCACCCGTAAGGCTCTCAAGGCGCTGGGGGAGCCGCTGATCCAGCGAAGGTGGTGTCTCACGATCATTTGTTCATAACTACAAGTTGGGATGCCCTGTAGTAACATTCAACTTCTGCCACTGCAATTCCACCATTGCAGGTGCCCGTAAAACACTTCGTAGGTGCTATACGAGGAGCCTATGATCGCACAGGAACTGCTGAGTACGAAGTGAAGGTGATAGGAGAATTGTGGCAGGGCATAAGGGTAGTTTTGCAGTTGATAGAGAAGGTGGGGAAGGGACATCATTTTGAAGATGGTGGACCTCCCAAGGAGGAACAGCGAGAGAGTGGATCAAATTTTTACTTCCTTTTTTACTTATTTTTGCAGCCTGTCCAGCAACATCAATTCTGCATTCTTGGATAAGCATCTTAGTCGTAAATAAGGGGACACAGATGGCTCTCAACCTTGGGGAGAGCTAGTGTGGCCCAGTATGTATGTGTTCAGATGCCTGGTGTGGGGAGCGTGTGATCCCTACGTGTGGTGTGCATGTTGAGTTCGGATTGGCTGGGTGTTTCTATCTACATGTGGCATCTAGCTTTGTGGTATTCTTGGGTAATGCGTGCCTCTGGCCAAACGTGTTTTATCCAGGCCAATTTCCTCAGACCTATTTATTGTGCAACTGTCTATCTGTGAGATCGTTCAGGGTTTTTCCCGGGGTGTGCGTTTGTTATTGGGTTAAGTGAGACCCAACTGGTGGCCTGTCCCTTGATAGGCATGGGTTGGGATAATGGGGCCTGTCTGACCACGTATCTCTGATTTGGGTTTAGGAGAAGGTCACCTTGGGTGAATCCGACAGCAATGATACATGTTTGTTAGAACCTAAACAAATGTTGTGGGGGTCACATAGCATTTTTACCAACCTCCTCAATATTGTGTGTACAGTTGTCAAAACTTACATCAATATTGTCTTTACTGATATTGACATTGTTATGAGTACATGGATTACGACATATATAGACATTGTTTCTACTGGTATCAACACTGTTGCGCGGGCATAGTGTATGGCATACCTTGACATTGCATTTATGGATATATATACATTGTTGGGCGTGCATATATTGTGGTATACATCAAAATCATATTCATCCATCCTAACATTATTATGGACCCTGTGAATATTGTGCCTGGTAGCCTGCATGAATCTTGTCTGATCACGGTGGACCAAGGAGGGATGACCCCCAATCAAGTGATCTGCTAGGCCTTTAGCCAAGATTTTCCCTTCTACATTGAGTAGGGAAATGAGCCTACAGGAGGAGCATTTTCCATGGGTTTCCTGTCCTTCTGAATCACCACTATTTCAACCTGGCCTAATGTACGGGGCAGCTTGCCACATTCAGCCGCCTCTATAACTGCCCCCTAAAAGTCCACAATCAGCGTGGACATGAAGGCTTTGTCAAATTCACTAGGGAGCCCCATGGGTCCCTCTTCTTTGCCGGATAGGGGATGGGCCATGGCCTTCGCAAGCTCCTCACTGGTCATCTCTCCCTCCTGGCATTGTTTGTCAGCTTCAGTGAGTACCCAAAGGGGCAGGTCAGTAACAAATCCCACCACATGCATATAGTGCCGCATAGTGTTGCACAAACTGTTTTGCAATCGCCTGATTCCCAGTGACCTTATACCCTAGTGCATTGCAAATGCACAGGACCGGGCCACGGTATGTGCCAGTGGAGCATAGGATGATGTAAGAGTTTGCTAGTCTTGTCCCCTACTGAAATAGCCGTGACTGTGCCAAGATCCACACAAACCTTCGCTTTAACCATCAGGATGCTGTACAGCCACTCCCGCGCCAGGTCAATCGCTCTTTGCCAGATGGGGTGAGGGCCAGCAGCAAACTGCCCCTCTAGTTGCCAAATCTGTACCTGCAGCTCTTAGATTTCATGAAGTTTCCTGCCTTTTTAGCAATCAGAAAACTAGTGATCTTCCTTCTAATGGTCGTCAGCATCGCTTCTAAGAGGGTGCTGGGGGACGTCACTGTGCCTTAGATTTCCTCGAGGTAACAACCCTGAGAGTTCCCAATGTGTGAGATAAGCTCAGCGTCGCAAAGTGACCATGTCAACAAGCGCCAGTGCAGGGGGATCTGCCTCTTCCAAGATTGTAGTATAAGCAGGATCGGTGAGCAGTTTGAAAGGCATCTAGGGAGAATTTGCATATCTATTATGTTGTGCGTAAGAGTCTTATTGACAATGAAATAGTCCTGACTAGATAAGATGTTGTATGCCCCAGAATGGAATGTACACTCTTGCTCACCTGAATGAAACAGCACCAGGTTTAAACAAGGCCCAATGCTGCCAGAAAGGCTGCAGTAGTGAGTGAATGGCATTCCCACCTTGCACCCTGCGGAGTTGGTCTATCGCCACATCCACTGCCCTAATACAGTTCCCAACCCAGCAACAGTGGGCCTGACTGGAAATCTCCCAGCAATCTCGTGATCACATCCAGGAAGGATGATGACACTGGAGGTAGGGTGTAGACCTTAATAAGTGCTGACGGCCTGTCATGAAGGTGCCCTGTGTGCGGCAGATACCGGCCCTGTGATTCCAGCCATGTTTTGTTCAAGGTGTGAAGAAAGTGCCCCTTTAGCAGTATTGCCATCCCTCGGGAAGCCCTAGCAAATCAGAATGTAAAAAATGTGTGTATCCGCAGTGGGCCAGAAAGGGGCTCTTGTTCTTCAAAAGGTGTATTTCATGAAGGTAGAGAAAGTCAGCATGTTGATGTTTTGCCACCCTAAGGACAGAGGTTCTTTTGATCCCAAAAAAATTAGTATTCTAGGAGACCAGACAGGTCTGGGCTGCATTGTCAGTCGGGGACCATCAAAGCAGCATAAGTACGCAGGGGCGGAATCTGCAGCCTCAACTGCCCCGAGCGCAATGACCACCTCTGCAATAACTCGAACCAAGGACAGAAACCAACCAGTAAACCCCACCCCATACTTCAAAACTGTGAAGCATTTGTTGCGGAACCAGATGTCCAGCTGTACCAACAAGGCACAGATGCAGCAAGCCCCAATAAAACACACCCTAACATCTCAAACTCTAGCATCCCAACTCGCGTCCCGTGCCAACGCCACACCTGAACCTTGAGTCACCAAAGGAGGAGCACCACCCAACCCCACGCCCCCCTGCTGAATCATCAAAAGTGAGTTATGTCCTGCTTTCCGAGCCAAAGGAAGTCAGTGTCTGTAATTTAAGAGCAGTGCAGGGAGCAGCACCAGCTTCAATCCCCACCATGGTGAATGTAAGAAACAATCAGGTGTCTAGTCACTGGGTTGGGTCCGTGGTGCTGCCTCCTCCCCAGTTGTCGCCGCCAGAGCTCCCGGGCTGCCACCTCTCGAAGCATCTGCAGTGTGAGCCAGCCAGTCCCTCCATGAAGATTGGGAGTAATTCCTACCTCGGCCACGAGCTCCAGGACGCCCTGGCAGGGACTCTATGGATGCTGGAGTGTGTAGACAGAGAGTAACCCTTTTATCAGGCCACTGAAACACCTCCTTCGAGGTGTCAAAGACATTTTTGCAGATTCACTCAAAGGTTTGCTGGATAGAGCTTGATTTATCATATTCCCCAGTCTCTCAGTCATTTCTTGGTGGAAAGAAAAGACTACCACTGGTCTCGGACAAGCTTGCTGTAGTCAGGAAAACGTTGAATTTTCTAGGACTGAAACATGGCAGTGTCACTTGTATAGACTTATCACAGGATTGCATCTCGATCTGCATAGTTTAGTATTCGGGCTATCATTGGGCAAGTGGGAACCCAGGAAGGGGGCCTCTAAATCAGGGCGCGGTGTTTCCTCTCAATGATAAAGCAAGATGACAGGGATTCTGTTAGGACAAGCGATCGTATCTATTGATCCAGAAACTTTTCCACAAAGGGCCACTCACAGCCCTCAGAAAACCGCACAAACCAGAGATTGTTACTCCTTGCTCTTGATTCAGCATCCTCCACCTGTGCAGCCAGTTCCATAGTGTGGAGACAAATATCATGATTGTTCTTTGCACTTCTGTGACATTGTCCTCTATGTCCGAGTCGGGGACCTTGGCTGCCGCTATCCTGTCCATAGCCTTGGATTAATCCTGCCTGAGCAGTGTAACATCTGTACCTATGGCCCCAATTTTTGCCTCCAGGGCTTCACGGATTGGGCTATAGCCGATAGGAGTACGTTTGTGGCAGGCCTCTTGAGGTCAGATCCTCCACCATCCCGAGGGTCGTCCGTAGGATTCTTGGCAGCCCATGCAAATTTTTCCAGTGTGCCTTGTTTGGAGTGGGGTAACTTGTCCCTGGCCATGGCAAGGCGGAGGAGTGTGGATCATTAGACCATTGCAGCTTGTGTCCGCCAGCCCTCTGGTTCCCAAACTAACTGCAAACCCCACCACCCAATATCCTCCGGCAAGTTGGTGGGAGAACCAAGCCAGAAGCAGTGTGTCAGTTCCACACAATGGCACAGATTGTCAGGCAATCTCTCCTGTGCCCAGGCTGCCTGCTGCATGGTTCTCTATGGCCCCAAGGGGCACATCCTGACATTCCAACAGGCCATCAGGCCAGAGCAACAACCTAAGGCAGTTGGCGGCATGCTCCAGGCCCCAGCTTGGTCCCCCCAGGACCACCAATAGTTGGGTCATCCGCCACAATCTTCTTTGGCCTGCTGCATCGCACTCCCAGGCTTAGAGGGGTAGCTGCATACCCCCGCAGTCACTGCCTGCAGTCTTACAGCGGCTACAATAGGTGGCAACTCCAACTCTCCACTGCCAGGCTACAAGAGGCAGGCGATCTTGGGTCTCCCCACAACAAAGAAAAGGGGGGATTCCCTTCTCTGTCAAGCGGTAAGCCGAGGTAAGGGGATAGGAAGTGGGGTGCTCCCTCCAAGTTGTGATCTGGCGTGTCACAGGAGGCACCCTCTCAGTGGATCTGTACCTCGGCCGTGGTCACCAGCGGTGCATTCCAAGTCCCTACTAGTCCTCTCCCCTCAGGTGTGGGGCCCAGCAGCAGCCTCTGGCTCACCCAGCTGCATGATCTCATCCATCAGCCAGCTGCAGCTCTCCTCCAGACTCAGCTGGTGCCTAGTTCAGCCCCAACTTCAAAGCCGCTCCTTGGCCGGGCCGCTGCCCTTCCTCCAGGAATCCTCCTCAGTGTCGGGCACGCTCACTCGAGCGTTGGTGTGCCACCCTCTCATGGCGCTAGGCAGGCCACCCTTCACCTCCTGCTCAGACGTCACTGTCCAGATGTCTATGCCGCAATCCCCGGCAAGCAGCAGGTCTCTGTTGGCACCTGGACGGGTCATTCCAGTCAGTAAATCGAGCAGGATCATGCAGGATCTTCAGCAGAGGGCACGGAGCCCCAATAGCCTGTGACCTCCATCTTGGGTAGTCAGGCCACGCTCCCTGACCTATTGTATATTTCTGATGAACATGTGATCTTGAATTTCACACTTAGGGCTTGATTATTTCCACAGCAAATTAATGAGGATTTTCTGGATGCCATTCATTTTCAATCACTAATTTTCTATGTTTCATTGTTGAAAGTTTATTTTCTAAAAACCATGTGATTTAGATTAATTCCTGAGTGCTCTCGTCACTTACTTGAAATCAGTTACAACAAGCACTGTTTGCAATGGGCGTATCAATTTTTAGGTTGTTCAACATATTTTAGTATTTTTAGGAACTAAGGGGTTCAACTTTACTTTTCAAGAGATGAGAAGTTAAGGGACAAGTGTTCCACTACATTCAAGGATATTTGTTCACAACCTCAGCAACATCCAAAGATTTTGGATTAGACTCCTCACTCACTTATCGTGACATTCTTCATCATTGGCGCCTATCGACACCCTGGTTAGATGATACCACCAGGGCGGACTCAACCATAGATGAAATGGGAGTTCTTAAATAAAGTCAAACTGGACAAGCAGGGATCCAGAAGAAAGATTTGTTAAAAATACCTCTAGGTATACCCAAAGATGTTGCTTTATTTTTAGGGTACATGTGGTATAGATATAATCTAAGGTAGTTGGGTTTTTATTGAATATAATCATACAATTATACCCCTTGTACGAACATGTTTCGGCCCACTCCAAGAGCCCAATTGGGTCTGGGGCCTTCATCAGGGCTTTATTATGTGTATCCCTGCTTCTATGTGCACGCACACCATGCACACTCGTGAGGTCTAGCCATCTACCTCCCTGCCAAAGTCCATTCTGCGGTTCGGGCTGTGACGGTGGCTAAAGGATCTTATGGGAATTAATATTACAAACGTACCCTTATTTTGCGCACCAAATTCTTGGTCCTCACTGCACGGATCACCCCCAAACTTTCCCAATCAATAGTACCCACCGTGACTTTTTTTGGCACAATTTCATGCAGATTAGTCAAAGAATGCCAAAGTTATAGGCAAGTCAAAAAATGATTTTGCTATGGAAACCTGGTCCTAACTATAACTACCTTCTGTCGACCACCAGTAGGTAAGATATATATAGATAGATAGATAGATCACTACAAACACCCGCTCCCAATTCGGTGCGGGCTCTGACACAGCTCGAGAACATCCGCGTGAATCCAACACCACCAAGCAAGGCTCCTGATGTCTAATTCCTCCAGTTTTAATAAAGTTACCACGCAGACGCTTTTCAGCAGTTATGCCTTTCTCAATGCAGGTTAGCAGCGGGGTGTGTTCAATTAGACAGCTTAAGTGCTTTGGGCATGGTTCTCATTGTAAGATTTCCAGGGCATAGAGAGAGAACTGTCGTCTGTATCAATACGAAATTTCAAAACTTTAGACTTTGTGTACAACAAATTATCTGCATACCACAATAAATATGTATATAATATTCTTGCATGCCGTTTTAAATTCTCCAATTATTTCTATGATAGATGTTCATTCCGGCACAAATTGCACACAAAGTCACTGGTTTCACAGCCCTCCATTAATGTTTGGCCATAAACAATTATTGCCCTCTCCACTCCAAACAGCCTTCGTCGTGCCAGGCCCCTTGCTGGAACTTTACAATGCTGTGTCCATAGGTGTTGGTACAGTGACCTTCCCCTCACCTCATAATAAAGCCCCTGCTCATGCCAGTGTGTGCATCTTGTCATTCCAGCTAGGGCAGAGTCTGTGTCTGGTGACGTGGATTCTAAAATGCGAGAGTCCTGTTATGCATTAGAATACCACTCTCCTCTCTTCCCAATAGCAGCAACACAATACAGTTCAGCCTTCTGCACTACCCAGCGTACTCACACTAGGCACACACGCCGACCAGGTTATCACTGCTGGGGGCTCCGCGATGTGTACCATCATACAATTCTCCCATCACACCAGCAACCGCTGTGCACCTGAACGAGACTGCATGTCGGATTTCAGCAACGGCAGCTTGGACACAATATGACCACAAACGCCCACCACCAAATCGGTGCAGGCTCCGACCCAACTCGAGATTATGTGCGTGAATCCAACACCACTAAGCAAGGCTCCAGATGTCTAATTTCTCCACAGTTGTACCAAAATTACCACACAGATGTGTTTTTGCAGTTATACCTTTCTCAATGCAGGCAAGCAGCAGGGTGTGTTCAATTAGACAGCTTAAGTGCTCAGGGCATAGAAAACATACTTCAGGGAATACTATTTTACATGCACGCAGTTTCATCCCAATTCCCCTGATCAAAAGTATCCCCATTTGGGGAATTCTTTAGAGCTAGACCTCTTTAAAGTACAGAAGAGCAATATGACAATGTTGAAGCAGGAATGATAGTACAGTTCAGAAAGAGAGGATACTCCAAAACCATTTTAGAGGCAACCTCTGCGAGAGCTGGATCTACAAAAAGAGATAGAACCCTGAGTACATCTAAGAGAGTAAGGTTACAGAGAAGTACTCAAAGGTTCATAACAACATATGATGTAGATCATAATTAACTATGTAGGGCTCTTCGCAAGCATTGGGATATAATCGAAAGTGACTGAACAATAGGACAGGAGATACCAAGTCATCCTAAAATCTGTTTATAAAGAGTAAGATTGATATGAGATCAGCTTGAAAGCACTGATTTTAAAACAGCTATACCACAACAGACATGGTTGACATGTAGAGAAGGCTTTACCAGAGTTACTTGCTGCAAAGCCTGTCAAAATGGAGAGAATCTAACACTGATTACCACACCATTCAATAAAAGACTGAAGGCGAAAGGGAGAATTACCTGCAAGAGTGCTTTTGTAGTTTACATGTTGAAGTGCCCATGTTCTAAAATCTATGTAGGAAGCCATACACTACCTGTACATAAGCGTATATTGCAACATCTCAGGGCTATCACTAACAAAGACTGAACATATCCAGTTGCCCTACACTTCGAGAAAGTACATGGCAATAACATTACTGATGTAAAATATAGCTGCCTTGCACAAGTCCCTAAAAATAAGAGCGGAGGAGACAGAGTAACTCAATTGTGGCAGGTCAAATCGAGATATATATACTAGATATGGACAATAAAGAGCGGTATGGGTTGAATACTGAGGAAGACCTACAGGAATTTTTAAGATATGCCAGTAATGCGCCTGGACCCCCAATAGGCACCCAGTTCCATGATGGATTTTAATTGTAATTTAGAACGGATTGTTATTATTTGTACACAGTTTTTTAAAGCACATATGATATGATACATAGGAGTATTGATGGTGAAATATATTTGGGGCCAATATTTGGGAAAATCTCATTTGAATTATTTTTACTATTTGATATGATGAAATTGAGATAGTTAGACATGAATGGATACAATGCCCACTTGGGCAGAATGATGTTGATCCATTACAGGAAATATGGATAAGATTAGCTACCTGGGCCCACTGGGGCAGGAAAAGAGAATTGGTTTGTATGTTGTGGCTGTTTATTTACGGCCATATTTAAAGTTGAATTGAAACCTGATTGGCCCACCAAGATTAAGACATTAGGGGGCATATGTATCAAATTCCGTTATTGCGATTCTCAAATAGCGATTTTTAGGGAATCGCTATTTGAGAATCGCAAAACGGAATGTAATAAAAAATTCGCTAATGTTTTGCAACTCCTTGGCATTCTTTAATTGCGATTAGCAAATTGCTAATTGCAATTAAGGAATACCTTCTCATTCATTCCTATGGGCTAGGAGGTCCATAGGAATGAAAGGGTGCCAGAGTGTCAAAAGGACACCCTGTTGCACCCCTGAAATATGTATGTGGGCACATGTGGCGGACATACATGCCCTAAGGGCATGTATGTGCGTCACATGGCACTTTGAAAAATGCAAAAAAGTGTATTTTTCAAAGAAATCGCTAATTACCACCAACTTGAAGTTGGTGGTAATTTGCGATTCCTTACGGCCAATTCACAGTTTTTCTGTGCGTCATACATTGCATTTAAGGAATTGCAATTTGAGATTCCTTAAAGGCAATCGCAAAATAGAGAATCACAAATTCTGCGATTCTCTAATTTGTGATGCCCTTTTGGGATAATACATCCCAAAAGGCCTTTTCCCGTTTGCAAATGGGGCGATTCTGAGAATCGGCCTGTTTGAGAACGGGAAAAGGGCTTGATACATATGCCCTTGGTCTTTAGACATAAATGAATTGTCCAAATGTGGAAAAACTATTAGGGGGAAAAATGATAAGATTAAATGAAAACATTCAGCAAATTGAAAGTATAATTGGGAGTAGAGGTTCATTCCTGAGGCAATCTAATGTTCTTTTGTATGCGTAATTGCGTACATATGACTTTTGCAATATGACCGCCAAATACAATACTCGTAATGTTACCATGTAGGTGCTATCTATGTCTGTCTTTTATATTTACATACGGAAATGAATTGTATAAATAATGGAAAAATCCAGTATGGCGCTTATCATGAACAAGGTTGCCGAGCAAACAAAACAAATTTATTTCTCTCCTTAACTGCTGGGATTGTCGAGTCTTTGCTGTGAAGTGGATGCAGGATGTTGGGGATATATATATATATATATATATATATATCTATTATCTACTGGCGGTCGCCAGTAGATAGTTATAGTTAGGACCTATTTTCCATAGGAAATTCGCAACATTCTATTCCCACTAACTTTGGCGCCGATTGACGAATATTCGCAAAATTTTAAAAACTCGTGGGGCGCTCTGGTCGGCTCCTATCTTGAAAGTTTCTGGGCGATTCGTCAAGCAGGGGCAGAGAAAAAAGGGGTCCCAAAATGTGTTTTCCCCATGCAACTTCCCATAGGAAACTTTAGACACGGCTACAGCCCGAATTGCTGAACGGAATTACACCAAATTTGGCAAAGAGGTAGTTCTTGGTTCAGAAAGAACCCTTTTTGTTAAATGGTGTAAATCCGTTCAGGAGTTGCTGAGAAAATCAAAAGTAAAAACACATATATATCTAGGGCCGCGGATCCTCCCGAGCACGAGCTTTATGCTAATTGGCTGTCAGCACTCCAAACCAAGAAGTTTTGGCAGCCATGTTGTGCCTCGGTAGAACCGAGGCACAAGGAAACAGAAAAAATAACGCACAAAATGCAAAAAGGGGGCAGGGTAGAAACACCCTGACCCCCTAGGCTTGCTCAGGGGGTCCCACAAGGACCCCCAGGGCCCAAAAAAGCATTAATTTTTTTTTAAAATCGCCGAGATTCGTGCACCCAGCGCGAATTTCGGACGCAAATTTTTTTTAAAACGAGCTCGCGCTCCCGGGGCTTTTCAAACATAATTGGGGGGGGGCTCACTGCCCCCTCCCCGCAGTCCCGGGGGCCGCCACCCCCGGGGCTCTACTTAATTGTTATTGCGGGGGGCATACTGCCCCCCCGCAGCCCCAGGGACCACCACCTACAGGGCTTTTAAAAAAAAAAAAAAAACTTGGGACTGCCACCTTCCCGGGGGCTCTAAATATTAAAATTGGGGGGTCTGTGACAGACCCCCCAGCCCTGGGGACCACCACCCCCCGGGGTTTTGTAAATTGTGGGAGGGGGGCATGTGGCCCCCCTCCTGGAGCCGTGTCATGGCCCTGGGGACCGCCACCCCCCAGGGCCGGCTCCTGCAGTGTCCCGGGGTGCCCACCCCGGGACACTGTAGTTTACTATGCCTTAGCAAACTTGGTTTGGATTTTGAAAGAGAGATCTGGGAAACCTTCTCTCTTTCAAAATGCAAACCAAATTGCTTTTCCACACGGGGAGCTGGCTCCCCCCACTGTCCCCAACGGAGAGGGCCAGCCCCGGGGGATGGGGTCCCCGGGGCTATTAGTGGCCCGGGAGGGGGTCCACGCGGCTCCCATCCACAAAATAAAAAAAACAAAGGCCGTCCCCAGGGGATTGGGTCCCTGGGGCCATAAGTAGCCTCCCTCCTAAATAATAAAAAAAGGACATTCCCTGGGGGATTGGGTCCCCGGGGCCGAATAAGGCCTCGGGAGGGGGGCCACGTGGCCCCCTTCCAAATTATTATTATTTTTTTAAAATTTACAGGGAGGCCCTGGGGGATTGGGTCCCCAGGGCCAATAAATTAGAAAAAGAAGGGGGGGCCACACAACCCCCCTTCTTAAAAAAATTAAAATAAATAAAAGACCAGCATCGTGCCGGAGGCCACACCCCCTCCTTGCTGCACTCTGCAAACGCGCCCCCTGGCACGTTTGCAGATGCGGAATGAATTACCTTTGAATACTGGGGGTCCCTGGGGGCCAACTAGCCCAGAGAGGTGTTCTGAGGCCACGCCCCTTTTTACACCTCTCTGCAAAGCAGCTCCTTGGCGCTTAATTGAGGTAGCTGGTGGGTTAGTTACTCCTCAGGGACCCTCAGGATTCAGGAGGAGTTGATCCTCCAACTGAAAACGCACCACGGGGCGCGTTTGCACAGTGGTGAAGGGAGGGGACGGGGCCTGAGGTGACGTGTGCAAACGCGCCTTGTGGCGCGTTTTAAGTTGAGGAATTTATTCCTCTTCAATCCTGAGGCTCCCTGTGGGCCAACTAGCCCACCAGGTACCTCCAGTAAGCAACACGGAGCTGCTTTCCAGAGTGTTGTAAAAGGGGGCGTGGCTTCTGAGCCCCTCTCTGCAATGCAGCTTTATGGCGTATACTGGAGGTACCTGGTGGGCTAGTTGGCCCCCAGGGACCCTCAGTATTGAGGAGGAATTAATTCTCCAACTTAAAACGCGCCACAGGGCGTGTTTGCAGACATGTCACCTCAGGCTACGCCCCCTTCCTTCACCATTGTGCAGACTCGCCCCCTGGCGAGTTGTAAGTTGGGGAATTAATTCCCCTTTAATATTGAGGGTCCCTGAGGGCCAACTAGCCCAACAGGTATCTCCAGTATTCGCCAGGGAGCTGTGTTGCAGACAGGTGTTCTGAAGCCACGCCCCTTTTTACACCTCTCTGCAATGCAGCTCTGTGGCACTTACTGGAGGTACCTAGTGGGCTAGCTTGACCCTAGGGACCCTTAGGATTCAAGGGGACTTAATCTCTCAACTTAAAACGGCCACAGGGCGTGTTTACACAGTGGTGAAGGGAGGGGACGGGGCCTGAGGTGACGTGTGCAAACACGCCCTGTGGCGCATTTTAAGTTGGGGAAATAATTCCCCTTCAATCCTGAGGGACCCTGGGGGCCAACTAGCCCACCAAGTACTTCCAGTAAGCGCCGCTGCGTTGCAGAGAGGTGGTGCAGGCCGTGCCCCTTTTTACACCTCTCTGCAATGGCGCTTACTGGACGTACCTAGTGGGCTAATTTGGACTTAATCTCCCAACTTAAAACGGCCACAGGGCGTGTTTACACAGTGGTGAAGGGAGGGGACGGGGCCTGAGGTGACGTGTGCAAACACGCCCTGTGGCACGTTTTAAGAGGTAGTTTTAATACCCCTGCCCTATTATATACTTGGGGCTTACAGAGGATGTCATGCTAATCACAGGGGGACTCCAACGCATAGTGTTCCCTAGTGACTGTATTCTAAGTGTCTTTTAACATAGCACTGGCTCTAGGACTGGTTAGTCAGACTCAGTTGCCACCAGTATCCGTCTGAAAAAGTTGAGGGTACAGGATGATTTTGCATCAAGGCTTCTTTCTGCTCTTTTGTTTGTTCTGTCTGCACGTTTTCCTTCTTCCTGCACATTTCTTCGTTTTTGAGGACTTCTGCTGCTTCTTTCTGCATTTCGTTTTTTTCTTTCTGTGCGTTTTTTCTTCTTTATTCACATGTCCTATCTCTGTAGGCATAATTAGAAATTAGCATTTAAAAAACCTTTGTAATTCACTGAAAAAATCATAGGTTTCAGGCATGTTATAGTTAGGAATTAGCATTTAAAAAACCTTAGAAATTCACTGAAAAAACCATAGGTTTCAGGGGCGTTCTAGTTAGCTGGACATTTCACTCGTACAAAACCATTTAAATTCCCCTGTTATAGTTAGTTCAGCTAACTATAACACACACGGCCGCAATGCACTGCTGATGACGTCACATATTGCATCACTCATGACATGGTCAGTGACATCACTCATGACATCACTGATGACATCTCAAATGAAATCATTGATGACATCACTGATGACATCATCCATGTGATAGAGTGGCAGACCTCCTCTCACCCTAATATAACATTTGACACACACATTCAAAAATAGAAACTAAAATTTTCAAAACAATGGACATACCAATACCAGTTACAACAACCTATTTAGTAATTCTAAGATCCACATACAAATCCACTCATTCACCAACAGTCCTATACAGTCACTCATACATGTACTCACTCATCATATGTACTCATACACCTATACATCCTGTTACACACCGCCACTCATCCATAGTTACTCACACACATAGTCACTCATGCTAATAAAGAATCAAACATCCATTTACTTGCATATACAGTTATACACATACCTCCACACTTACTTCTACAGAAACTTAGACATACTTAGTCTTTTAAACAATCACTTATAGAAACACATACACATACTTATTCATGCAGGAACTCTTCCAATCTCTCACTCTCACATATACTCACTTATATACACCAATAGTCACATATACTAGTTTAAACCATGTGTAGTTACTCATAAAGACACTATTGTGACAGTCATTCACTCACTAACACACCCATACACATACTCATCCACCCATACAGTCCTGTACACATGCTGTCTTCAACACATACAAACAGTGAGTCACTCATTCATGCATTTATGCACTACGTAATACCCCCACCGAATCATACAGACACTCAGACATTCATACTGATACTCAAAAAACCAACTAATAACCTATATAGACACTCATGTAGCTACTCACCAACCCATGCAGCCACAAAGTGAGAGACTGATACAGATATTTACATATTTAAACATTACTCACTAAACCATGTATTCACTAAGCTACACTTAGTCAGTTATACAATCAATTTTTCATTAATTTAGACACTTTCAATGGCTTTGAGTAAAATGTCCAGCTAACTATAACGCCCCTGAAACCTATGGTTTTTTCATTGAATTTCTATGTTTTTTTAAATGCTAACTCCTAACTATAACGTGCTAAAAACCTAGGTTTTTTCAGTGAATATATATATGACCCATGCGGAATCACAGCCAAGGGATCTTGGTTGGCCCAACGATTGGGCTTTTTTAAATGTAAGACCTGTAAGGCCTGCCAGCATGGAGTTTCCACAATGAGCTATTCCACTCCTTTTGGCGGTCCAAACAAAGTCATTACCAAAGCCCTGAACTGCAAGACAGATTATGTAGTTTATGTCTTAGAGTGTCCCTGTGATTTAAGGTACATAGGTAGTACTATACTACCAGGCCACAAAAGGGTACTTCAACATTTACGTGCTATTAAGAATAAAGATCAAGCATACCCGGTAGCACGGCATTTCCATGAAAAGCATGAAGGCAACCCCAAAGACCTCAAATATTTTTTCATCGATTCTGTAACTAGAAACAAAAGAGGGGGTGACAGGGAAAAATCACTGAGATTATTGGAAATGCACTACATCTTAAATTTGGATAGCAAACATCCAAATGGACTCAATAGCTCGGAGGAATTACATGTGAGTCTTTAATTAGATTTTCTATCCACAATTTATACATTTCCTGAATATTTTAGCCTTCTTGCCGTCCTATCCAAATACAGTTGCCTAGATCTTTAATATCACTCTAAGACACGATCTTTTATCAACAGTCACAACCATGAGGGTATTGTGGCAAAGACATATTTTATGTTCAATCAAAGTCATAAGTGAAAGGCTTATTGCTGCCTCCTTTTGTAAGACCTACCTCTCCTTTTCTCTCAATCACATTAGTTTTTATCACGGTGTTTTTAGGTATTTTTTAGCACTTAATCAAATATAAAAGTTTTTATATGTACTTATATCTTATTTTAAGTATATGTTTTTAAGTAAAAAAGCAAAAAAGAAAAAATAGATCTCAACACTATGGGTATCAAGTCTTGCACTATTATATGTCATCTAGTAGGTGGGCTTTATCAGTGGTTCAACAAACTTACAAATTGAAATGTACGCTCATAATGAGCTGTTGGGCCAGTTGACTTAATTTAACTTATTGTAACTCATTTAGCTATCAGTCCACGGATTGGTGAGACTATATGTGATTCAACATTGAATACACGAGATGATGATCAATTGATGGTTTTAAATAATATGGTATTTTTAATATTTAATATTTAATATTTAAGGATTGATATTTATTGTGTATTTATATGTGTCTTTTACAAGCTATATTTATGCACAGTTTATATATATTTTTAACTTTTTCTAACTATCTCAATTGTGATTCGTGTTACTCAAATATATTTATTCTTGATATTTATGCACATAAGGGAAATCCCACTAAATGATGGCTCTAATACTGGAGAAACAATATGCTGCACTGGCTACAACAATTCTATCTCATCAAATTCTGATCAACTTGAGCGTTATTATTATCTTTTGTTATTGTATGTTATTTTATTATTTTCATCCTATATTATATTTTTTTCTGGATTACCATTTTAAAAATTGGGCCAAATTTCTTCAATCAATACTGTGAACAGTTTACGTTGAACATTACAGGATTTATCCTGAGATTAATGTAACAGTCTAAACAACAACGTTATACTACACATTTTTGTTGATTAAAAGTCACAGGAAATGAAATATACATAGAAAACCACTGTTAAAATACCGCCCAATCGGATGACGTGATGTTAAATAATGTCAAATGTATTTTTCCTTTAAATACCGCATGTCATTGGTTAAACTGCGTCATGTGATCAAGTCCCCCAGGAGGGATGAAACGCGTTATGGCTGCCTGGTTTGTTTTGGTTTTGTAAATAAACCGATATTTGAAAAGAATCCGTGGTCCGTGCTCCCTTCTGCTCAGCTGGTCAGACACGAGAGAGGAGAGTGCTCTGCTGATATATATATATATATTCACTAAAATAACAAAGCTTACAGGGATATTATAATTAGGTTCACATTTTACACACAATAACATCGAAATTCACCTGTTAAAGTTATACTTAACTCAAGAGACTATAACTCATGCCCTAAGGTAACTATAAGTTGTGCTCTCGCCATGCACAGTTTTCTCATCAATAATTTTATTGCAAATTTTGTTGTAATATCAATGATGTCATAGAAAATGTCATGAGTGATGTAATATGTGGGGTAATTAGCAGTGCATGGCGAGGACGTGAGTTATAGTTATCTTAGGGGACGAGTTATAGTTAAGTATATCTATAACTGCTGAATTTCTATAGTTTTGAGTATGTAAAATCTGAACCTATCTATAAACTACCTGTAACCTTTGTTTTTTTAGTTAATTTTAAAGATTTTTTTTAACATAAAGTAATATCTAATTACCATACATTAATCCAACAGCTGCCTTGACTGTGGCCAGGCCCTGCGCCCAACCCTCCCATGCAGCACACCTTGCATGGCCTTTAGTCATGTGCTGCAGGGTTGACCACAAGGTCTAGCCTGAGGCCAATCCCTGTGGGCAACTCCCTAAATGCAGACAACGCATGGGCCCCCACCCTGGGATGATTTTAGCCACCAGAACCCCTTACCATCTGGCCTGGTACATTTTGTGGGGGAGGGGGCAAGTGACCCCATCCCTGGGCTTTCTTTGACCACAGGGACTCAATCTCCTGGGTCCTTGACAATAACTAAATGGAGAGGGGGCACTCAGCCCCCTCCCAGGGCCGATTTTGCGCCTGGGTCCTGACGCATATTTTGGGGGGTACACGTCCCTATCCCTGGGCAAATTTTGTCCCCAGGTCCCCATCCCCTGGAGCCGAACCAATTACTAAAGAAGGAGGGAGGCTGCACGACCCCTTTTCTGGGCCAGTATCATCTCCAGGGACCCCATCCCCAGGGTCTGACCATAGCTGAGGAGGGGGAGGGGTATTCAGCCCCTCTTCTTGGGTCAGATACGGTCCCAGCGACCCATCTCCTGGGACCCTGATAATGATTAAAGATGGAGGGCGCATGCAGCCGCCCTACTCGGGCCAATATCAGCCCGGGGACCCAATACCCTGGGGCCCGGCCAATATTTATAGGGGGATGGGAGCATACAGCCCCACCCTGGGCAGGTGGCCCTAGGGACCCCATCCCCTGGGGCCTGGCCAAGAACGGGTGGGTGCCCTGGTGCCCCTCCCAGGGAACCCTCCTTGTCCTCATTGGGGGCCGCAGGGTGCCAAAAGACACCCGCGGCCCCAGCCAGCTCCCCGCATCTAGCAGGAGAGCACTATTCAGATGTGTTTCCTTATCAAGCTCACAGTGGGCAGGTAAACAGATCTCAAGGCCACTTCAAGCTGGCAGAATAATTTATAATGCTTCCACCAGCTAGGAGCGGACTTTGTGTTTGCTCTAGCTTGGCAGGAACAATTTCAAGCAAGAGCAAACACTCCCACCGGCAGGGGAACTGCTAAATTTTGGGGCTGGGCACCCCGGAACATAGCTGGAGCTTGCACTGGGAGTTGAGATCTCCATGGCCATTAATGGCTCTGGGAGGCGGCCGGGTGGCCCTTTCCTTTTTCTAATTTTAGATACGCCCCAGGGGATAGGGTCCTTGCGACAAAATTCACCCTGGGAGAGGGGCCATGCAGGCCCCCCATTACCAACATGGCCAGGCACCAGGGGATGGGGCACTGGGCCAAAATCAGCCCGGGTGGTGGCTGCATGCTCTCCCTCCCCCTTTGAAACTATGGCCTGGCCCTGGGGTATTGTCCCCAGGGCTTAAATCGGACCAGGAGTGGACTATGTGCCCCCTCCCATTATATTTTAAAGTTGGGGATTCGGTCCCGGGGGCCGAAATCAGCCTGGGGAAGGTGGGTCCACGCCACACCTCCCCCCTTTGTATTATTGGCTGGGCCCCAGGCAATGTAGTCCCCAGGGATTAAATTGGCCTTGGATGGGGACCGGTCGCCCCCCTCCCAATGTGTTTTAAAGGCCGGTTCCTGGGGCACAGGGTCTCTTGGGCCGAAATTGGCCTGGGAAGGGGTGCCAAGCATTCTCCCTTTATCCCAAATTGATAAATTTGCCCTCCCTCAGACCTGACCTACCCGGGGGCATGAAGAAACAAGCATGAGAAAACTGACTTGTTTTTTTCTCAATTTTGCCGCAGATTCTTCACAAATTGGTGGCACAATTTGAAAAAAACATGTTTTTGGGACAGACTGGGTCCCTGTGGGACTCCAACACCAGGCCTAGAGGGTCAGGGTATTCCTACCCTATCCCCTATGGTTTTCTTTTTTGCATTTTTACTTGGTTGAAGTGGTAGCAACCAATCAGATCTCATCATGAGATCTGTGGAGCATCCGTGTCCCTTGATGTACATATTTTTTTTCTTTAATGACTGCAATACTACGGAACGGATTTACACCAAATTACAACAAGGGCTTTTTCTGGACTTAGAGCTAGGTTTCTGCCAACCTTGTTGTAATTCCGTCAAGCAGTTCATGCAGTAGTCATGTCTTAAATCCCTAAGGGTAATTGCATTGGGAAAACCCACTTTTCTCGGACCCGCTTTGACGAATCACCTCATAACTTTTCAAACAGCAGATAAAGTGAGTGGCAAACTTGTTTTGAAAATTTCTTGAAGATTGGTCAAATGGAGTTAAAGCTATTAGCAAAACAAAAACCACTTTTCATATGGTGTGCAGGTCCTAACTACCTACTGGTAAACGCCAGTAGGTAATATGTAAACAGACCTTTGTGTCTACCCTACACACCAATCCCCCCTTTTTAAAATACATATATTTTTATTGAGGATAACCCCCCTTTTTAATATGTCTTTAGGTTGTAATAATTGTGCTTGATGAATTCTAATTGAATCCTCATACCCATTTCTCCCCTTTCAATAATAATAATTTGTATGGAGGGACTTCCATAGCTCCCTTATTATTATATTTTTAAATGTTATTATGTCCATTTGTAAATTCTACTTTAACCCCCACACCAATCCCTGAACCCTAACATCTCCTTGCTTGCCTTACCACTACCCATCCCTCAAGCCTAAATAAAATCTTACCCCTACCTATATCTGAGCACTAATGATCCCTTACTGTCCTTGACACTACACATACCTGAACCTTAAAAAAGTCCTTACCACCCTTTACCACTACTCATCCCTGAACACTAAAAGTCCTTACCATCCCTTAGTACTACCCATACCTTTAGTCTAACAATCCCATACTACCCCTTACTGCTATCTATCCGTGAATCCTGAAACCCCCTTAATACCTCTTAACTCTACACATGTGTAAGTAATTTGATTTTTGGTTGTACAGGATGTGAGGGCTGCGCAAATGATAGGACCACAATTTCCCCTAACTGGGAACCAAGAACTCCATTGAGGTGCTTGACTCTCTCAGGGTAGGAAGCAGAGCAGTCCAAGGGCTACTCAGAGGAGGTGATGTGAGCTAGTAATCACCATTCGCTGGCATTCAGTAATAACACTCAATAAACAATTGCCTAGTCAGTGCTTTTTTTGTAAAAAGGAAAAGTACATCTATTACACACACAAACTACTAAATAATACCCATTAATTAACAAATATATGTATCGGGCAGCTAGAAATACCTTAGATGACATTCACATTTGACCTCTCAAGTATCATGACCCCCAAAAAGTGTACCCCTGCCCCCCACCTGTTCAAGATTGCATACCACAATATAGGGGTATAATTTTAAATAAAACAGGCTTATTTCCAAGGTTCTTCACAACAACTTATAAAAGAAGCTTATTGGCTTTGCCAAATGTCATCACAACCAAATATAAGGCATGCCTATTGGCTTTGTTAAAGGTTCACCATATTAAAAGACAAATAAGCCACATGTCAAAACCACCATCAGCTCACTGTGATCAGTAATCATGTTCAAATGCTGTGATTAATGTCAAAACATGTTAACATTAATAACAAATTAATGAGACCATAATTGGTTAATAAAGTATAAAAAATAAACATCAACATATGTCTGTGTCTTTATCAAACCATATAAAATGTAATCATATAGCCAACGTTTAGAGGGTACTACACTCCCAGCTGACTAATAAAAGCTCCAGCCTTGAGGGTGCTTTAAAAAAATTATGAAAATCCTGGGGTGTGGTGGGGACATAATTTCTTTGAACCAATAAACATAGGGTCACCTTTCAAAAGTTACTTTGAGGGGTGCTGCTGCAACTTCTGCAGCCCCTCCACAGCCCTCCATTGGTTGATGATGGTGCCCCTGCCATGATCGGGGCACCAAAAGCAGCAGAAACATGCGCATATTAGGGCATTATGCGGTGCTCCCACATTCATAGCAGTGAATAATTTAGTAGTGGCTCTCCTGCTGTGTTTCGGGTGAACTGTGTAGCTTGCCCGCGTCCTTCTCTGCTTGTGCAGGAACCAGCAGCTTGCTCCTCCCCTGCCTGCTCCATGCGGGCAGGTTGTTTCTTGTTTGGTCGATGTCCGCTCACCCTAGACACTGGCACAGGGAGTGGAGGCATGCTTAGTACTTTTTGTTGGCTTTCTTGCTGGTTGGGGGCATGTAGAGGTTCCCCGGCACCCTGTGCATGAACAGGCCGAGGGTTTGGAATCCCCGGGCCTCAAGAGCTCTAGAGAGGGGGACCCACTCACACCCCCTCTAAGGGTTCATTGATTTTCTAATACACCTTGCGTCTAAGGCACAGCCCCAGGCGCTGGGTTGCTCAAGGGTCAAAGATCAAGAATCTTAAAATCTGGATATCGTGAGCCCTGGTTGGACTATTGTAAAGATCTTGGCTTCTTGGGGTGCATTTTGCAGGGAGCTGCCTTCACTGATTCTCTACACCAGTTTCCTTCTCTGCTGTGACCTCAACAGACCACATTGGAGAATGGCATTGGAGTCCAAGCTGTCCCTCAACTGGTCCTCAAGGGTTGTAAGTTGACCAGCTTCTTCGGTCCTGGAGACACCCACTAGTCCTGGAGTCAACTGTAGTCAGAGTCCTTAGTCCATTAGGGCATCAGGGGGCTTGACCTTCCAGTTGTCCATGCCTGTTGCTGGCCAGTTCCAGTATACAAAGCTAACTACAACCATCCTTCGTTGTGCAGAGGTTTTTAAAAGAGGGATGACATTTCTAGAAACCAGACACTTCTGGCCAATCCTAGGGTGTCTCATCAACCCTCCAACCCTATCCCAACCTTCCTGCACAGCATGCTGGGACAATCCAAGAATGTAACGTCAAAAAAACACTGTTCACATCTCCTCTGGGAGCCTCAGCTCCGCCCCTAGCTGACATCATTACCAGAGTTTTTCCCACTGAAACATCGTGAATAAGCCCCCGCCTGTGTTGGGTCCAGTTGTCTGGACATCCTCCTTTATTCATTTGGCCAGTGGATTTAAGTCAAAAACCAAATTTCCTCTTTGGCAGAGTCAGTCAGTTACATTTACAACCACACAGTATATCTATACCGCATCGTCAGAGCATAAATGCAAACAAATCTCAAATGCTAAAGTAATATTTATATTAATATTGTATTGTATTTAGATGTATATTTATGTCCTCTTCTGTATATATAACAATTGACTGTGTATAGAGAATGTAATGATTTTCCTAAGTTTATATATATATGTTTAGATCTATTGCCAGAAATGGTTTTTATGAATTAATGAACATTGTTTTTTTAGCATTTGAGATTTTTTGCATTTATGCTCTGATGATGCAGTATGGATATACTGTGTGGTTGTAAATGTAACTGACTGACTGCCAAAGAGGAAATTTGATTATTGGCTTGAGTCTATTTGGTGCTCTACCTCTTTTGGTTTTAAGGAGCCCAACTCTGTTTTGAGATACATTGGGCCAGTGGACCTATGCTGTCCAGCCCTGGTACAGTGTGATAGCTAATTAACAGGTGCAGATTTTCTTTCACACGCCTTGGTCGGGAACAGAGTAATTAACTAGGCTCAGAAGAGGGACAAGAAGCCTAGACTCTGGTCCTGCATGACCCATAATGTGTACATCTATGGTTTTGGGACCTATGTAGTAAAACTGGGTGCTCAGGTTTCACCCCAGTTTCATACCTTACTGAACACTGTAGGCCTAAGGAAAGCAAAACTGCACTCTTAGACATATTCCCACATTATATATAATACAATTTCACTGTAGACAAAACAGTAAAACATAGTAGCTTTAACCATGAGTGCCAACTAATATTATAGTGTATGTCCCAGGTCAACATCTAACGTTGCAGAGTCCCTTCAGCACTGGGCCACCTGTGCGCAGTTACCAGGATGCGCATAGTGGTAGTCACCATGCACACACGTTTGCACACATGTTCACATGCAACTAGCCAAGTGCCCCCTCCTTTGGATGCATCACAGTGGCCCTATTTTAAAAGGCGGACACTGGCAGTAAACATGCATAGTCCATTTACCATGTGATTACCATGGGTGAGATATGAGTAGTGAGACTCACCCACAAAATAAAGTCCAAAACCAGGTGACTAAAAAAGTAAAACAAATTGGGAATACTAAATGGGCGGAACCCAATTGCTACTCCATCCCTGACACCTAACGCCCCTCTAACTAGAACTAACCACCACCCACCTGTCCTTAAACCCCTATTTGCCTTATAAGAGTAGTACATTGTAACTTACCTTGCTGTAACTTACCACATTCCGACTCTCCACCACGAGCGACTCCTTCTCGACCACTGAACGCCTTCACTTCCAGACCAGCCCTAGAAACACACTTCGCAGCACCCTTGCCTACAGACTCCCCAGATCCGCACCCCGTTTGCCACTACCATCGCTGATCTCATCACCCCTCATGCCATTGCCTCCACGAACTACATACTCATCAGAGACCTGAACTTTCACCTCGACAACCGCAGCGACCCCAACTCCGCCTCCCTCCTGGACAACCTCGCCAATGTCGGACTGAAACCGTTTTTCACCACCCCTACCCACAAGGCAGGACACACCCTCGACCGCATCTTTGCAAGCGGGAACAACGTCGGCTTCAGCCATACCACGCAACCCCCATGGACGGACCACCACTGCATACACTTACATCAACAAACCCACGCTGACCAAACCTACATCTTGCCATCCATGAAGAAACTGGAGCAAAGTCACTGAGGAGCAGCTTATCGCCACCCTCAACCACGACACCCCTACCACCCCGACCAATGCCAACCTTGCAGCAAAAGAACCCCACAGATGGATCTCGAATTGTGCACACAAGCTCGCACCCCCACGTCACCCAACAGACAGCGCCCCAGGAAGGCCAACTGGTTCAACTCCAACTTCCAAGAATCCAGACGCACCTGCAGACATCTCAACAAGAACTGGAGAAACAGCAAAACGCCAGAAGACCGCACCGCCTATACGAACGCAATGACAGAACACCACCAACGCATCAGATCCACCAAAAGGCCCTTCATTCAAAACAAGATCCTTGCCCCAAGTCCAGCAACTCCAAAAGACTCCTCAGCATCATCCAGGAATTCACGAAGCCCCCCAGCGAAATCACTGACATCACCCCATCCCAGGACCTCTGCAACAAGCTTGGCGCCTACTTTCTCCTGAAAATCAAGGGCCTCTACGACGACTTCAATGACCAGACATCCGATTTCAAAATCATCTACCTCTCCAGCAACGCCAGCCTGCAAACCATCTCCGCCTGGACCCCCGTCACCACCGAAGACACCATTTCGACCATGAAAGGCATCCACTCAGGGGCGCCCATGGACCTCTGTCTGCCGCACATCTTCCACAGAGCTGCCATCTCCATCACTCCAGAACTACTTCGCACCATCAACGCCGCCTTCAAGACAGGCATCTGTCCCGACTACTGGAAACGCGCAGCAGTCAGACCCCTGCTCAAGAAGCCCACAGCAGATCCCACGGATCTCAAGAACTACCGCCCCAGCTCCCTCCTCCCCTATGCATGCAAAGTCACTGAGAAGACCGTCCATGCCCAACTAACAAAATTCATTGAAGAAAACTTCATCCTCGACCCCTCCCAATCCGGATTCTGTAGCAACCACAGCACTGAGACTGCCCTGCTCGCCACCACAGACGACATCCGCACCCTCCTCGACCAAGGACACACCGCGGCAATGATCCTACTCGACCTCTCTGCAGTTTTAAACTCCGTCTCCCACCACACACTCACCCCCAGACTCCACGACGCCAGCATACAAGGAACTGCCCGTGACTGGATCTGATAGTTCCTTACTGGCAGAACCCAAAGAATCAGACCCACCCTTCCTCTCCAAACCCACGGAAACCCACTGTAGAGTACCCCAAGGTTCATCTCTCAGCCCCACGCTCTATAATATCTACATGGCACCCCTCGTTGCTATCTTCAGACAGCACGGACTCAGAATAGTATCTTACACATACGACACCCAGCACATCCTCTCCCTCACCAAGGACTCCATCACCACCAGAATCAACTTCAAGGAAGGAATGAAGGACGTCGCTTCCTGGATGTGCAGCAGCTGCCGGAAGCTTAACTCGGAGAAGACCATGGTCCTCGTCCTCAGACCCACCCCATCTGCATGTGGCAACTGTTGGTGGCCCACTGCCTCGGCAGCCCTCTCCCCCCACAGACCACAAGCGGAACCTCAGCATCGTACTCGACTCCTCCCTCTCCATGACCCGACAGGTCAATGCCGACGCCTCCAGCTGTTTCAATACCCTCCGCATCCTCTGAAAGACCTTCAAATGGACTTCCCAATCAATAAAGACAGTCACCCATGCACTCATAACCAACCGACTTGACTACAGAACTGCCCTCTACGCCGGGATCAACAAGTCTCTGCTCTTCAAACTTCAGACCATACAGAACACCGCAGCCAGACTCGTACTCCACATCCCACGACACAACCACATCACCCAACACCTATGAGACTCCCCGTTGAGAAGAGTTACTTTCAAGATACTCACCCACGCCTACAAATGCCTCCACAACACCGAACCCCAATACCTCAATGAAAGAATCTCCTTCCACCTACCCAAGAGACACCTACGATCCACCGACCTCGCCCGCGCCAAAACCCCACGCATCTGCAGAGCAAGAACAGGCCGAGGGGCCTTCTCCTACATCGCGGCCAAGACCTGGAAAGAGCTCCTGATCGACATCAGATGCACCACCTCCCTGAACACCTTCAGGAAGACACTCAAGACCTGGCTTTTTGTCTGAACGGAGCTGCTTACCCACCCCCACCGCCTTGAGACCCTCACGTGTGATTAGTGCGCTTACAATCCCCTGATTGATTGATTGATTGATTGATTGATTGACATTATTGACGTCATTGAGTTGTAGTACTGTCTTTGTACAGGTGCCTCATCCTACTGGATGCTTTGTAAAGGTATATTATCAGCACGGTTAGGACTAATTGAGAACGTTGGAAGGAATAGAGGGTTAATTCAGCAGGGACAAGATATGGACTGAATCACAGTGAGTGTATGGGAGGCAGTGTGGAAGCAGTTGCCAATTGGGGAGCTGGTACTGGATGAAACAAAATGGATGGATGAAAAACCCTCCCCTCCATCGTTATCTTTGACAAGAGTATTCTTCACGTTTTTTTAATTTTGCTCACTTTAATTGCTCGAAGAGTGCTTTTACACAGTTTCAGTTTAGTTTATTACACAACATTTGTTTACGTTTACTCCCTTATTTGAACCAATGTAACACAGTACAAATCACATCTTCAAATACCCCAGCACTTGCCCTGCCCCCAGGCGGAATATGAGTTGTCGAATATTTTGTAAATCCCCTTCGACAGCCTATTTCTTTTTTAGCAAGTGTAAGTTAAAGTTAGACTGTAAAATACATCCTTTGACCCTGTATTTTCGAGGTTTTCCCAGGATAACAAATAGCCCTCTCCTACCCCCTTTCCAAACCTTCACTGCGGAGGGCAAGCTTGAGCAATTTACGTGCTCATTGTAATCTATTTTTGGACATTGTATACTCAGGATACTCAGGATGCAGGAGATGGCAAAAGTAATGATGGGCGGATCCGGGTAGAAGTGTGCGACAGCTACTTTTTTTTTTTAATTAAGCACTGCCTTGCGCTTATTCATAAAGCTCTACTTTTAAAACTGCCATATGAAATTAGAGTTAAGGTTGCACCACGTGTAACTGATTTTAGTTCTTTGTGATGTCATAGGTGCGCATCAGAGGAATTGATTACTGATCACTTATTCTATTTGTATTCTTCCGAATGTTCTTTGAAGATAATATTTCATGCAGTGTGGCACGATATTGATGGGAAAATGTGCATATTGTGTAAACTTGTCATATTGAGTTATTCGCCTAATTTCTTCCTTTTCATTATTTTCTTCTCTCAGTACTACTGGGTTGATTTGCCACACATTTAGCCTGAGGGAATGTCTGCGAACTTGAACTGACGGTGGTGCCATTCATAATTTAAAATTCTCTAGCTTTGTTAATCCAAAAGGGAAAAGCTTTCTCTCTTTTTATTTCTAAACAGAATGGCATGAGAAAGTTTTCGTTCTAAACGACTAAAGTTTAGGAAAGGATTTATGAGACGAGTAGACGACATTCTCCAATAAGCATTCAAGCAAACAAAGTGCAAATATTGATTTGTTCAGCAAGAATCATCGAGGAAATAGTGTGACCACAGCAGTCATGAGAGACCTAACAGCATTATTAACACAGGAAACTCATCATTGTAAACGATCCATCAGCACTCGACCACATCCATTCTCATGCAGAGGATTTTATTTAGCACCGCATTTGTCAGCTTATTATGGAAGTTAGAAAATGTGTTGCTCAGCCGTCGCCTTCTCTAGTTCCAAACGCATTCTTTTCATTATATTTTCACCTTCATTTAAAAAGCAGGACCAACTTTGGAGCATAATGCAGCTAATGATGCAGTGTGAATAATTGCCTCGCGTCTGTCAGCATGCACGTTCAAAAATAGCAAAAGCTGTGTTTGGAAATTATATGCTCTAGTAGCTTCATTTTTCCCGAAAGGGCCAAGGAGGTACATTGTCAATAAACCAGCTACTGCGCAGATGTGTTTTTAATTAAAATGCGTGTCTGTTTATTTATTCTCTTGCTCATCTTAACCGCAGTATTTTGAATGTAACAACAAATTGTGTTAATGTAATCCGGGAAGATATAATGTAATAAAACCCATCTTGGATTAATACCAAATGCACAGCTGCAAACTGGTTATAGAAATTATACATTCTTTGCATGTCTTCAGGAAAAATAGTGATCCAGAAAATGTATCATGTTTGACCCACTTGTAAAAAAAATCAAACTGACATGAGTTATCATTACAATATGTCACGGTCTTGTGGTCTCTAGTTGCATAGTTGCATTGAAGGATGTGCGGTGTGGCAGATAATGTCGCCATGCTTAAAGCCTCACTGTTTTCGTGTTATTTTCAGGTTTTTTGTTTATTGTTTGGTATCTTGTCTTCAGAGTTCTCAATCTGTCAGTGATCAAAGAAGAGTCTAGTTTTAATTTTTATCGACTTCGCCGTGGAATAAACGATTGTTTCGCAAATATGCAAAATTGCCAAGTTATTTTTTTATAGTTCTAAGAGGCAATTGTAGCGGGACAATACCCGTAAGGCGGGGAGGGGAGTATGGGCCTAGATGCCTCTGGCATAAATAACTGCACGACACACTGAGTGGCTTAGTAAGTGCACTGAGTACGAGCAGTGCGTGCACCTTTATTTAAAGCCTGTGGGCCGAACCCAGCCCCCAGTGTGCAAACTGCAACATTTAGGGATAGTGGCCGGATGGCTCACAATATCTCTCATAACCTTTGAATGAAAATAACAAAGAAAAGACATAGAGAATATATTAGTCCTCATGGTGGATAACTCTCCCATGTTACGCACGTTACTCAGCAGGCAACATCTCTCAAATGATAGGGATGTCCTCGTTGTGTCACTGGCAGGTCGCACCACAATGGAGTGTTAGCTGTTAAGGGTGTATTCAACCCCCTAATATATTTTGTTGTGGAGTCTCCCGGTTCTCTCTTTCAGGACTCTCAGGAAATGTTTCCCATTTCATAGCAGTCTGCTCCCATGCGGGCACATCATTCTCCTCTTCACATTCCCAATGCCGTATTCATGGAATTTTCTTGAACCAACATGCATATCTTGAAACTACCACTCCTCCTCTACTTGATGTGACCATTGTTTCTCACACATTGACAACCTCCCAGGTTTCCCTCTAAATTGGTGTTTGAGACTTCCATCAAGGGTGTCTATCTATAAAATGACCTGGTCTCCACTTGGATCTCCGGCTCCTTGGCTCTCCTTTTCCTGCTGGCGCAGTCACTGTTCATCCTTCTTTTGTCTCGGGCTGCAGTGACATCCAATGTTCCTTGTTCCCATTTCGAACTCACTGGGTCCAGGTTACTCATGGGCCTTCTCATGAGGAGATCACATGGAGCGCACCCGGTGGTGCTATTGGAAGTTTGTCCATAGGCACTTAGGAGTTGCAATGGCCTTTTAATCAATGCCCAAGAAAAGGTTCTGGGTAGGCTGCAACTGGTACAGAATGCAGCAGCCAGGATATTGTCAGGCACCCCGAAGTTTAAGCCAATCTCCAATGTGGTGTGACAGTTCCATTGGCTGCCCATAAAAAGTAGAACAAACTTCAAGGCGCTATGTAGTGCCTATAAGGCAACTCACAACATAGGACCTGAATACCTGAAGAAAGCTTTTCTGGCGTACTCGACCTGCAGATCCCTGCGCTCAGCCGACGCCAACTTTCTGATCGTCCCCAGAACCAAGAAAGCCAACTGGGGTGATGGAAGATTCATATTGGCCACATCTAAACTGTGGAACTCGCTCCCCCTGCAGATTAAGGACAGCCCCACCTTCCTATCATTCAGGAAACAAGTAAAAACGTGGCTCTTTAAGCAATAAGCGGCCAGCTCTCTGCTTATCCTTACAGTCCATAGCGCCGAGACACCAACGGGTATTTGTGCGCTCTAGAAGTTGTTAACATAACATAACATGTAGGCACTCTTCCAGCTCATCTCCCTGATCTACACCTATCCAAAGAGTCTAATGAATCTCTCAAGCTCCTGTTTAGCTTGGAGCCAAAGAGGAGTTATCCACCAATGTTTAATGTTGAGATAGTGAAGATACTCTCGAAACCCTTGGCCTCGAAAAAGCTGTACCATTATCAGTCTTTATTTCATTAGGCAGGTCTAACATTGCAGAGATTCTTTCTAAGGCGGGTTTAGCGCATTCAAAAGCAGTTGAGCTGATCAGTTCAACAGCAGGAAACTTGGTTTTACTGTCCATCACAACCAGCGTGATGCAATTTTCCGGAAAACTCTCAAAACCCATGCTCACTGATAACCACGATTTGGTGCAATGACTTTCTGTGATAACAGTCATTGTCGAAGGCTCATTGCCTGCGATTTCACATTTGTGGCAACTTTTCACAATTTCTTCCGCTATTTCATCCCTGCCTGGAAACCACACCTTATTTCGGATGCAGACTATCGTCTTTGCTACCCCCTGGTGGCCTTGACGAGCTATGCGATAGGTACCCCCTCTCCTGATGCATTCAGTTATAGTAGGACTGCTCCCAGCCCCACTGAACTGGTGTCCATTATGAGCTCTGTTTTCCTCCTTCCAGGACTAAAAGAGGCCATTGTGGCCCCTTCCAACAGTGCTTTCTTGACTTCATTGAATGCTCACGATACCGTGCATGACTATTCCCAAGGAGTGTCCTTCTTGGTCAATGCTGTCATCTGGTCGCTAGCTGGGGAGTAAACCTACCACAATAGATGGCCATCCCCAGAAATCTGCGCACTTCCGTCGGATCCTGTAGGATGGCACCCGCTCTAATGGCCTCAACCTTCAGCGGATCTACCTGTACTCCATCCTTGTAGAACTGGTATCCAAAGAATTCAATTTCGTTGTCATAAAAAGAACATTTGTTTTTGTGCAGTGTCAGTCCTTGCTCCACTAAGCACTACATTGTTGCTCTCAAACACACATGATGCTCTTCTAATGTGTGCGAGAAAATGAATACGGCATCACTGACATTTATGATTCCCATAGGCTGGAGAGGGCTGCCCGTAGGCGTCCTGGGATACCTCCGCTGTCAAGGACATCCCAAAGCTGAGTATCTTGAACCGTCTCAGACCCACATGTGTCAAAAACATTGTTATATATCAGCTGTATTGCTCTGCCCTTAACTGGTGGTTTTCCGAATCAAGATCCACTTTAGAAAACAACTTTGCTCCATTTATATCCGTACAATTTTGTCAATTGTTGGAGTGATGTGCCTTTCTCGTCGTATCGCCTTGTTAGACAATCTCATGTCCGTAAAGAGTCTGGTGGCCCCCGGCTGTTTGGGTTTTGTGGCAATTACCAATGCAATACCCACAGAGTGGGGCCAAATACTTTCTCTATCACGTCCGCTTGCTCCAACTTCTCCTGCTCGGCCTCTACTAGTGGACGAAGATGAACAGGGACACGTCAGTGGCATAGTGCTACCGATTTGACAGTCTGGTCAATATGTAACTTCACTTGCAAGTTCTTCAGACACCCTAGTCCCTCGAAGAGCTCAGGAAACTCTGCCATGATTTCTTCAGCATGCGACTGGTGGACGTGTTTGGCAAACAGAACCAGACCTTAGTCCTCAGCTGTGTGGCAGCCTAACAGGGTGCCCTAACTTTCTCGGGTAACGTGGAATATCACCTGGGACGTCATCTTCCCATGCGTGATCTGTACTTCTATTACTCCTTGCAGGGGAATAGGGGTGGTGCTCCTGTAAGTGTACACCTTCGCCTTGGTAGATGTGAGCTGTGGTTGTGGTTCCAGCCAAAGGAACTGTTCAGAATCAAGGACGTTTACCGATGCCTCGGTGTCAGTGAGGACTGTTATCGGCATCCCTCCGATTTCCACTTGGCACATGGGTGGTGGACTCCTCTTCTGATTGTTGAGGCCTGTGAACGAGATGATAAACACCTAGTCTTCGTCCTCCTTGTCCTCTTCCAGCATCTTTATCTGCTGTTGCACCACTAGTGTCTGGCCACTTACCTCCTCTTCCTCCGATAGGTGCTTTACCTTGGCATTTCTTGTTTTTTTTGTGCCTTCACCCAGCGGTCAACTTGCACTCTTGCACAGTTTTGCGAAGTAGTTTGGCCATCCAGACTTCAGACAGGGTTTATCTCTTGCCGGGCCCCCTCTCCGTGGATGACTGGTGGGCCCACAGTTTCCACATGTCTTTTCCCCTGTTGGGCACTGACTTCCCCATGTCCAGTCTCTGGCCACTTCCTTATAGCATCCACATGCTCCTACTTTACTTTTACATGGTCTGACGTCAACAGGGCTGCAGTGACCCAGGCCAGTACCAACTCCATTTTGCCAGCCCTGGAGTCAGCCAACTCATGAGATTGTCCTAGAATAAGTATGTCATCTAGCAAAATTTTCAGTTTGTTGTCTGTTCTCCACTTGTTTGTCAATGTCAGTGCATGTGCTGGCCAACTTGTGCAGATGAGCAAAAAATATGTCAACAGATTCGCCCTTCCTGTTGGTGTGCCTGCCGCAATTTGGAATGTTTGTAATCCAGATTTAATTGAGGGTCGATATGTCTATTCAGTGACCTCACCGCTGCTTCAAAGTCATCGTCAGCCCCAGTATTTGGCAAGTCCTCAAACAGTTAATTGAGTTCACCCCCTCCCATGTACAACATTGTGAATCGTTTGACTGCGCCATCCATTTTGAACATGGCGTGAAAATAGTGTTCTCCATCTTGGCGCCACTGTCGGATAACACACTGTAACACAGTGATAACACTGCAAATGTACACCACACCAGTTTAGTAAAATAAAGTATTTGTATCTAAAGGAAACAAGACCAAAATGACAAACATCCATCATCCAGATATCAAAATATGACTTTTAAAAGGTAAAAACATTGGTGCGTTACTTTTAGTGCAAAGTACCTCAGATGTGTCAAACACACAGGACAAAAACAGATGCAGGGAAGGTGATGTGTTGACTCCTTACGAAAGTGATGCGTCAGTTCCTTGCTCCAGAGAAGGTGATATGTCGGTTCCTTACTGCCATGCAGGGGAGCTGATGTGTTGTTCCTTACTGGAGATGAGGTGATGGGTCAGTTCCTTACTGCAAGGGGAGGTTCATGCATCAGTTTCTCACTGAAACCCAGCTTCTATGTTGATTTGGCACACAGGTGCGATGCATGAGAAAATCAAGTTGCTGCGCCAATTTCTGAGCCTGCAGACAGGTGATGGGTCGATTTTTCCAGGCGCACACCAGGGCCTTCGATGGAATGGAATTTTCGGAGTTCGGGGTCTTGGTGCTCAGGACTCTTCGCCAACTGACAGGTGCTGTGTCAATGTTTCCGGCCGCACCCCAGTGATGTGTGGGTTTTAGAACTGCACGGCAGTTTGCGGCAGGAAAAACTGTGCATGAAGGGCGATGCATGTATTTACAGCAACAGGAGTAGCAAAACAACATCCAAGGAGTTGACACCACAAGGCAGTTCAGAACTCCCAGCAGTGGAATCAGGGATGCTGCAGGTGAAGTCCTTGTGTCCCTGAGATTCTTAACAGAAGGCAAGATCTAAATAAAGCCCTTGGAGAATCTTCTCAAGCAGGATTCACAGCAAAATTCAGTCTATGTCCTGTCCAAAGCAGAAGCAGCAACTGCAGGCCAACCCAGCAAAGTGACACACATCAAAGGGGCAGTACTCCTCCTCACAGCTCTTCTCCTTGTCAGAGGTTCCTCTTTGTCCAGAAGTGTTCTACAGTTCTGGGGTCAGGGCCCCACTATGTATACTACTTCCAGCCTTTGAAGTGTGCAGGTTTCAAAGAAAGTCTCTCTTGCTTACTAGAACCAGTTTTGTCCTCCCTGGTCCAGCCACACTACAGGGGTGGGAGACATCATTGTGGGAAGCAGACACGCCCTATTGATGTGTCAGTGACAAGTCATCCCACCACTCTAGCTCTGAAAGACCCATCAGGATATGCAGGGCACACCTTAGCTCTCTTTGAGTGACTGCAGTGAATGAACAAACAACCCCTGTCAGTCTAAAGCAGATGTTGATTCCACAAGCAGGCAGAGGCACACAGAATGTTAAAGCAAGAGAAAGGCCTCTTTCTAAAAAGTGCCGTTTTCAAACAGTGCAGGAGGCTGGCTTAGTATTTGGGGCACACTTATTTAAGTGAAGCACCCTGCACTAATCCAGACAACCCTTATGGTGATTATATTAGTCTTAGACAACCAGAGAAAGCTCTCTAAGTGATAGCTGTGGAGAGCAGCCTTGAGGCTTAGTCCAGAAGGAGTGTTAAGCAGCGTGGTTTACCAGAGCTAATCATATACTGTAGGTTAAACGAAATGGAACTACACAGTGTAGCTATAAAACTAGTTACATTTATCATACACACTCACTAACACATTGGTATATCTCCTACTCGGAGATATCAACACAGTGCACACAATATTTCAAAAGGAAACAGGTAAATAAGCATAAATACACAGTGGTCTCCAGTGGGAGACCAAACTATATACTAAAGAAGTGGAATGCAAACTGCGACCAAAGTTGATACTTGACCCAGAAGACTCAGTAGAGCTGGGGGCCCAGGAACCACCCAAGGTAAGTACCCTGGAAATCCAAGAAGGCTGTGCGCAGAGTGAAAACACAGCTGCATAGTCAATGCAAGTCAATGGGGAAGTCGCTGTTGCAGTTTTGAAAAATAAGGACCCTTCCCAGTGGAACCTGAAGAAACCCAGTGGTTGGAGAGTCACCCCACCAGTGGATACCCTAGGAAACGGGATACCTACACGAGGAAAGTCAGGTGCATAAGTGCAAAGTGACATTGAAAAACCCTGTAGACCACAATGAAGGACTTCATTGAAGATGCCACTGGTGAAAAAGGTGAAAGAGTCTGGTGAAATCCGAGGATGGATTCTTCAAGAGTAGTGCCTGCAAGCAGAGGGGACAGTCTATGCCACCCGGGGGTGACCAGGAGGTACGGAAGATCAATGACCCCCGAAGACAGAAGATGCAGGAGAGTTTGCGGTGACCTTGTCGCTGCAGCTGTAAGGACTAGACAACACTGTGGAAGACCAGGAGCTGTTCATAAGCTGTCGCATGTTAGAAGTTGAGAACCAGGGGGTCAGTGTCCGACGGGGGTACCAACAATTCTTGGCAACAGCATCCGATTCAGTAAATTATGCAGGTGCAGTGTTGGGGCCAGCAAGGTCCAAGAGACTCACCAAATGCAGGAGAGTCGGAGCAGGCCCCGAGCAAGCAGGGGGTCTACTGAAACCAAAGAAGACCCTCAGGAGGACCGATAGGCCAAAGGCACAGGAGTTGCAAGAGGACCTCGAGTAGCTCACGAAGGATGCAGGCCCACAGTGCAGAGGATGTGGTGAGGACAAAGACCTTGGTAGTAGGAAATGCTGGAGACTGGAGCTTCTTGTAGCCTTAAATCTCTGGAGGACAGAATCAACAAGCCTTGTCAATGTCGATGATGTTCACTAGGGTTCTGTTCCAGCAGTTCCGACGAGGAATACTGGCATTCAAGCCCATGGAGATAACTGTGCAGGCCTTGAGGGAGTTGCAGAACCACAACCTGTGTTTCTGAACCTTTCGGAGTCCTTGGGATGTCAGGAGCAGCAGACCGGTCAGCTTGTTTGCGGCGCCTGCAGATACAGGGGAGTGACCCCTTTACTCCAAGGGAGGTTCATTCGGGTGTCCTTGATTCCCACAGCCCTGGAGAAGAACCTGGATAAAGCACAGGCACAGACAGCTGGTGGGACGACGAGTCAAGGAGCAACAGGAGTCTTCCTTGATGCAGTCTTGGTCCCTAAAACGAAGTCCAACGGAGTCCAAAGTGCCCAGATGGTAGAAGTAGAAGTGGTTTTGGATCTGAATCTTGTCCCATGATGAATCTGAAGAGCCACACACAGGTAAGCTCTTAAGTGCCCTAAGGAAAGGGTTTGGACGATTCAGGGGTCCAGGGGCTGGACAGAGGGGAGGATACGCCAATGCTCTTTGTTCAGTTTCACGCCAGAGCAGGGGCCAACATCTCCCTGAACTGGTTTCAACTGGAGTATGAAACGAGGGCACCAAATGTGCCCTTCAAAGTAGTCTGGTGGTGCTGGCAAGGGCTCCCCACCCCACCCCAGTCCAATTCATCAAGTCCTGTCTGGGAGGTGGTTACACCTCCTTGTGACAGGAAACCTATTGTTCTAACTTCCCCTGCTCGAGGTCAGCTCAACGGCAGGAGCGCTGTCTGTGGTCTGCAGCAGCACTAGCTTGCTGTTAGACCCTGAAAGACTAGTACCGGGAATACGGGGCACTCCCTAGGGGAGACCCCAAGTACGTGGGATCCTACATCCAACACTGGAATCGGTGTTGGAGTAGGATTCCAACATGTTTGATACTAAACATGACCAGTTTGGGTGCAGCTAATGTATAGTTAAAGATCTCCTAATTGATTTGATGTCCACTATCTGTATAAAATGGCTGACCACACTTACAAAGCCTGGGTTTGTAGGGGTCCTGTTCATGCAGGGCACCCTCACACTCATAACCTAGCACCCTGCCTTCAGGATTGAAAGGCCTACCTTAGGGGTGAGTTTAAGGTTTTAAGTGCAGTGACCTTAGATATAAGGAAACTTATATCTGTTGTGAGTGGTGCTAGCACCGGCTCACAGAGGCTGCAAAAGCTTGCCTGTAGTCACAGTTTGAATGGTCTCTCATGGGTGGCATAATACATGCTGCAGCCCATGGGAGACCCCTGGTGTGCCCATGCCCTGGGTACCTTAGTACGATATACTAGGGACTTAGAAGAGTACACCAGTAGCCAATTGGAAGGTGCAATAGTACTTACCATAGTCAAATTTAGGGAGAGAGCTTAGTGAGTGGGGTTCTGATTAGCAGGATCCCAGTCAGACTAGTCAGAAAACAGAATAACACCAGCAAAAAGTGGGGGTAACCATGAAAGAATATCCTACTTTCCTACATAATCTATCTTCACTAAAAGATGTGTTTTTAAATTCTGAGTTCAGCGAACCTAGACTTCAAATCTCTAGCTGTTACCAATTGAAAGTTAGAAATGTAACAAATTACAAGGCAGCTCCAATGGTAGCCTAATTATAGATCTAGTCCTTGCAATAGGGAAGAACGAAATTGGCAGTATTTCTCTATCAGGACATGTAAAACACACCAGTACATGTCCTACCTTTCACATACACGGCACCCTGCCCATGGGAGTACCTTGGGCCTATCTTAGGGGTGCCTTACATGTAGTTAAAGGGAAGATTTGGGCCTGACAAGTGGGTGCACTTGCCAGGTCGACATGGCAGATTACACTGCACTTACAGATACTGCAGTGGCAGGCCTGAGACAAGTTTACAGGACTTCTCATGTGCGTGGCACAAGCAGTGCTCGATGCCCACTAGTAGCATTTAATATACATGCCCTGGGCACACATAGTGCAATTTACTAGGGACTTACCAAAAAATCAAATATTCCAATCATGGATAACCAATTATTAGCACAATTTGCGCAGGGAGCACTTGCACTTAAGTGCTGATCAGCAGTGGTAAAGTTCCCAGAGTACCTAAACCAGCAGAAATTAAGTCAAAAATACAGGAGGTGGAGGCAAAGAGACTGGGGAAACCACACCAAGTATGCCAGGTCTAACAGAATGATATTCGGTCTTTTTCATGGGTAAATTTGATCCTCAATATAACTCTCACCTTTTATACACTGGCGAACAATTCACAAAGGGACTTCTCACAAACTTAAGCCCGTTTCTATGCTTGGAGATTTCTGCCACGAGTGCAGAATCTCTACACCCATAATGCAACTCAGGTAATGAGAAAATGGTCTTTACGTCCAGGGTTTTTATTGCAACTGCCTTTGTTTGAATAGGCTTGACCCTAGAAAAGGGAGTGGAGCACAATGCTTTGGTGTCATATTTCAACATGGGGAGCAAGATGAGCATGTTTGTGCTCGCCAATGTAAATTTTGTTGTGGAAATTTAACATTAGATTCTAAAGGACATTTTCAAGGGATCTTTATATCAATGTAACTTTTAAGTATTCAACAAATTAATTCCTGATTTTTAATGGGTGCCCAATAGAAATTTCAGCTTCTACCATCCAGGAATAGAAATAGGCATTGTTTGCTAAGAGCCTGTTTGCATCCTTGGGAATAAATACAGCTCTTGCTGCCACCTGTAGTTAGTCTAGACTTCTGATTCCCTTTAAGTTTTCAGCTGAGTTTTTTTTTTTAGATAATGGGGTTTGTCAGTAGACCAGTTACTTGCTATTCTTTTGAAGAATTGTTTTGGGGGTATGAAGTGTCACCCTGTCAAGGAAGAATGATGCTGTGTATTAATTTGATCAAGGACTTTGATAAGTCTTCGTTTCTGTCCATTCCTTTGTTGCCTCTTTGCATTTTTCCTCTGCCTCTCTTCCTTTTTCCTTGTTCCTGTATTTTTTACTGCTCCTTTCCCGTTTTCACCGCTGCTGCCCCTCCTGCGTGTTCCCACTCCCGCCTTACAGCTGTCCTACATTCCTTGACCCCTACTTAATGGCGTCCCCTGCGTGAAAGGGTGAGCAAGACATCTGACCTCCTGGCCAGAACACTGCCTTGTGCAGCTCCAGCGTAGAGTGCCTGCCCCCAGCGCTACAAGATTTGGTTTTCAAGGCTTCTGTGCCTCTTCCTGCTCATCTCCGCTCCTGTGTTTGAACTTGCCTTCTTAATCTTCATTTTGGTCCCCTTCTTTGTTGTCTCTATGCCTTTTTCCTCTGCCCCTTAACCTTTTTTCTTGTTGCTGTATTTTTTACCACTCCTTTCCTGTTTTCGCCGCTGTTTCCCCCTCGGCCCATTCCGTGTGTTCTCGCTCCTGCCTCCCAGCTGTCCCACCCTCTTCCCGACCCCTACTTGATGGCGGCACTGCGCGACAGGGTGAGCAATACCTCTGACCTCCTGGTCGGAATACTGCTCTTCCCCTCGCGCAACTCCACCGTAGAATGCCTGCCCTCACGCTACATGGTTTGGTGTTCGAGGCTTCTGTGCCTCTCCCTGCTCATCTCCGCTCCCCTACATAATGGCAATAGCTGTAGCGGCCATACATAGGGCGCGCCGCTGGTGCACCGAAGGCGTGCCAAAGGCAAGCCCATCGGCGCACGTCCTCAACCCAACCGTGACCAGCGTCAGGGATCCTGGTCACCCAACCCGCCAGCGCTACAGCTCCTTGGTTCTGTACGCAGTCAACAACTGCAAGCTTTCTTAACCAATCGACACCCAGGGACCCTTCACCTGCTGCCACTGTTGCCACTCCTTTGCCTTCCCCGAGACCTAGGACCCATTATAACTCACACGCCACAACTCCACCACACCCCAAAACCTGCAATGCATCTTCTTCAACTCCCTCCACAGATATGCCATGGAAATCTGGGACCTCTTCAACCACACATCCCCAGATGTCACCTTCCTCACTGAAACCTGGACGAACGCTGCCTTGGGACCTGACCTCGTGATCACTACAAGATGGAAGGACCGCCCCAACTACCCCGGAGGAGGCATCGCCATCACTCACAAATCCAACCTCCAACTGAGCACCTACACTGACGGACCCACAGACCTGATGGAACACCTTGACTTCAAGATACAGACCAACCCGACCACCACCTTCCGAGGCACCCTCATCTGCAGACCCCCAGGAACCCGTGCACTTTTCTCCAACTCCATCACCTTACTAGGGGACCTCACCTTCCACCTCGAAAATCTTAAGATCAAACTGATAGCTTCCTGAACACACACACTCAGCAAGAAACACCCTTGACCCCATTTTCACAGCAGTAGACTCCATCACCTTCAACCATACCTCCGAACGCCCATGGATGGACCATTGTTGGGTCCATTTCTTCTTCAAAACTGACATCACACGCAAATGACAACTCCCGCTCCACCACAGGAATTGGATCACGATTTTCGACGACCAGCTCACCGCCTCCCTCAGCAGCTCCGCTCCCACCGCCACTGACGACAACCCAACCACCGTCGCCCAAACCCTGCACTATTGGATCACCAGCTGTGCCAACTCCACTCCCCGATCAAGAAAACCACCACCCCACAGGCCAAGAGAGCCAGCTGGTTCTCTGCCAAACTCCGAGGAGGCAGACGCCGTGAAAAGATATGGAGGAACTCCAAAACCTCAGCAAACCTCGACAACTTCAAAGCAGCCACCGTCATCCACCACAAACTCATCAAATACACAAGGAAGAAAGCACTCCAGGACAGACTCCCCACCCACACACACAACAGCAAGGAACTCTCTGCATCATCAAAGAGTTTGCCCAACCCAGCAGTGAGAGAACCGACACCCCCAACCCCAGGAACTCTGCGACAGACTGAGCACCTTCTTCCATCATAAAATCAAGACCATCTATGGCAACTTTGACGAGGACAACCTACACGCGGACACTTCTCTCACCATTCCCTACACCACACAGCCTACACTAGACAGCTGGACCACCCTCATCATCAAAGACACCCTAAAGTCTATGAAGTCAATCCACTCCGAGGCCCCCACGGACCCCTGCCCCCAAGACATCTACCACAGAGCCGCTGACATCATCAACCCCAATCTTCGGCGTATCATCAACCACTCCTTTGTGACCATGTCCTTCCTCAATGACAGGAAACACGCCGAGATCAGCCCTCTCCTGAAAAAACCCTCGGAGTACCCCACCGACCTCAAAAACTACAGACCGATCTCTCTACTCCCGACCCTGGCAAATTCATCGAAAGAGCGGTCAACATCCAGCTTGTTTCGTTCATAGAAGAAACATCCTAGACTCATTCCAATCTAGATTCAGGAAAAGTCACAGCACAGAAACCACCCGTCTCACTGCGACAGACAACATTCGCTCCCTCCTCGACCGAGAAGAGACTGTTGCCCTCATCCTTTTGGACCTCTTCGCAGCCTTCGTCACAGTCTCCCGCCGAACCCTAGACCACAGACTACACAACACTGGAATCCAGGACAAGGCCCTCGACTGGATCCGCTCATTCTCCTCTCAGATTCCCCACACCCACCTGTGGAGTTTCCCAAGAATCCTCCATCAGCCACTCCCTGTTCAACGTCTACATGGCCCTGCTCGCACCCATTGTCAGATCCCACAGACTCAATATTATATCCTATGCAGATGACAGCCAACTCATGGAATGGAAGCTGTCGCCAGGTGGATGAAGAACAGCTGCCTACAACTCAACTCGTACAAAACCAAAGTACTCATCATGAGCCCCCACCCCGACATCTGGGGTGACTCCTGGTGGCCCCCTACCCTTAGGAACCTACCCTCGCCCACTGACCACACCCGCAACCTCAGAATCATCCTGGACCCCGCACTCAAAATGGACCGCCAAATCAACGCTGTCTCCTCCTTCTCTTTCCGCACCCTCCGTCTCATACGTAAGACCTTCAAATAGATTCCCGTTGAGTACAGAAAAACCTTCACCCACGCCCTCATTAGCAGCCGACTGGACTACCGCAACGCACTCTACGCGGTGTCAACAAGAACCTCATACGCAAACTTCAGAACATCCAGAGCGCTTCCACCAGACTAGTCCTCAACGTATCCCGCCACTGTCACATCACTCAACACCTGCGGACACTACATTGGCTCCCCCGAGAAGAGAATGACCTTCAGGCTTCTCACCCACACCTACAAAGCCCTCCACAGCACCGAACCTGCCTACCTGAACCACTGCCTCTCGTTCCTCTCATCCCAAAGATTCTTCCGCTTAGCTCAGCTCTCCCTCGTTACAGTGCCGCGTATCAAAAAGACCAGAACGGGAGGCTGCTCCTTCTCCTTCCTCTCAGCCAAGGCATGGAACACCCTCCCTCTCCATCTCCGACAGAGACCAACTACTCTCTAAGTTTATGAAGGACCTCAAGACCTGGCTCTCTGACGGATTGCGGTGAACTTCTCGGAGCTGAACACCCCATGCGCCTTGAGACCCTTTTAGGTGAGTAGTTGCACTTTACCAATGATTTATTGATTGATTGATTTAGTGGTTTGTTAGTCTTCTAGTTGGGTGAGGCACAGTCTTAAACTTTCTGGACATCTCACTGGGCATAAGTATTGGATACATTGACAGATAAATGATCAACTCTTCGGTAATAAATGATATATTTCAGTTAAGGTTCATGTGGTCTGCAAAGTCTTTCCTATTGGCATGGAAGGATTTACTAAGCTCCAGTTGCCAGCATAAAGTCGACTGCTTAATCTGTGACAATGTTTACCAATTCCTTCCAGTCTTCCCTTGCCCTTGATTTTGGTGATGAATCTGATTGTGTTGTCTGTTGGCAGGATTATGAGATGTCTAGCCCGAATGCATCTCTAAACCATCCTTACCTGACTACCGGGACTTGCAGAGATCTGTAGGTGATCAGATCATGTATTTTAAAGGCACTTGTTGGCAGATATTGGTGTTGGGATGTAACGAATAGGCACGATCTTGTATGAGTAGTTAAGCTGTAAGTCCTTGGGGGCCATTTCCGAGCGCATGGCAAGTGCTTAGATGAGTCTAGTATAGTATCCTATGATTATCAGTACTGTTATGGGTTCATTTGAGAGCTGTGTTTTTGGTAGTTTAGCTTCATTGGAACTTCAATCATGTAAGTTGAAATTCTGGTTTGGGGTCTGTACTGCTCGATTTTCCCGGCCCTATTGTGTTGATGGGTGATTAGGGTGACTTCAGTCTCTCTACCATTCAAGCCTAAGGGTTAGAGTAGTGAATGAAGTCTATTTTCTAGGCACTTCGACATGATCCTGTGTTCTTCCCCATAGATTAGGGCTTGCACACATATCCTAGGGGATAGATTCGTTAGTCTTAGGGATAACCTGCCCTGTAGTGAGGGTATTTCATGGAGCCGTGCTGAATTCAGGCCTGGTAGGCCTCAAACGGGGGAGACTCCATCTTTCTTCCTGCTCCAGCAGCTTGAGATGCTTCTAGGTTAAAGGGGATGTTTTAGTTATGAGGTGTTATTCGCTTGGAGAGAACCGGTTCAGACCGACCCTTATCGAAGGATTGTATTTTTCTTCATGCCGAAGACGCTACATCAGGCCGGCCGGCTGGGAAAGTGTCCTTGGCACGGGGAGGTACAAGAATTTGGTGGGCGGCAGGTTACGGGCTGGAATTTTCCATGAGAAAATGCACCTCTATATTAGTGAAAGTCTGAGGCAGATACTGGCACTTATTCTTTCAATCCATAGGCGGCACCTAGCCGTTAGCAGAAAAGCTATTACTTATTCCAGGGAAGACAGATGACAAACTTGAGGGCGGAGAAAGACCAAGAGACAGATACTCTTCTAGCAGAATTGCCAGAGAGGAGAGAGTAGCCGATGAGGAAGAGGTCCCAGTGACTCGGAGAAGGGAGCTACGGAGGTGTGATCTCCAGGCGAGCCGAGGCACAGACGAGAAGGGAACCTAGATGACCATTGAGTGCAGGCTACACACGAATAAGGTGATGTCGACCCCTTTCTTATTAGAGTGTACAACCTAATCTTTCACTTTTCTTTACAGGTTATGTGTTACACAGTAATGTTATGTGCTTGCGTATATGATATATAATAAAGTCAGTTTGTAGTGAATCGACATGTGCTGCGTGTTCTTGTATAAGAGGGTAGCCTATTCTTCTAGTCAGCTGTGACTTGACATGAACAGATGTTAACCCTGATCAGGTAAGTGGTAACTGAATAAGGGAGAGAGGAGCCCCTCGAACCAGAGAACAGGTTGTGCTCAAACTGGCAGTTCTTGTGTGATCTGATAAATAGTAACACTGATTCCCTTGTTGTATGTTATGGTGATCATAGGATGAACTCGTGCTAAGGCTGCCGTCTGGGTAGGAAGTCCTGGGTCCATCTAGGACCGCGAGGCTGAGGCTGCCGTCTGGGTAGAAAGTCCTGGGTCCATTTAGGACCGCGAGGCTGAGGCTGCCGTCTGGGTAGGAAGTCCTGGGTCCATCTAGGACCGCGAGGCTAAGGCTGCCGTCTGGGTAGGAAGTCCTGGGTCCGTTTGGGACCGCGAGGCTAAGGCTGCCGTCTGGGTAGGAAGTCCTGGGTCCGTTTGGGACCGCGAGGCTAAGGCTGCCGTCTGGGTAGGAAGTCCTGGGTCCGTTTGGGACCGCGAGGCTAAGGCTGCCGTCTGGGCAGGAAGTCCTGGGTCCGTTTGGGACCGCGAGGCTAAGGCTGCCGTCTGGGTAGGAAGTCCTGGGTCCGTTTGGGACCGCGAGGCTAAGGCTGCCGTCTGGGTAGGAAGTCCTGGGTCCGTTTGGGACCGCGAGGCTAAGGCTGCCGTCTGGGCAGGAAGTCCTGGGTCCGTTTGGGACCGCGAGGCTAAGGCTGCCGTCTGGGTAGGAAGTCCTGGGTCCGTCTGGGATCGCGAGGCCGCCACTTGTATTATAAGAGGTCTTGGTATATATAGTAGGAATTCCCTGTCCTTAGGTGGTATATATATATATATGGTTACTTATTGTGAATAGGCCCTAGGGAGGGGGTAACGTTCTGGCTGGGTTAGAGAGGCTCTGTTGAGCGGGTTCTATCTGATCCGACAACCCAAGCAGAACAGGGTCTGTCCTGTTGAAGTGTGATTTTAGCCTATATGCGCAGTCACCATTTTGATAGTTGCCTTGGCATGTACCTGATTTTGTTTTATGATATTAGTGATGCATAGAGCTTTTAGGTATTTCATTAGAGTTGTCATCTAGAGCAATATGTATAATACGGCCGCACTTTTTTGTAGAAGTAACTTGGTTGCCTCAGATCCTGACCTCCCAGTTCATGTAGATGTTTAAGGTAAGTGTGTTTGAATAAAAATTGAAAACATAACTACCTACCACTGTGGTAGCCCGGAATTATGTTTGGGAGTGAAGTTGGAATGGTGTGTCTCAACTCTCGTTCCCAGGTAGGGAAGTCAGGAGTGCAGTAGAAGTGCAGTAGATGAAGTGACAATATTTCCCAATATTTTTTTAAATGTCATGTTTAAACTGTTTTCTTTTTTTCTCCATTTTCAGTTATACACAATGTGCAGATATCTGTGACTCTGAAGAGAATCTCACTTGAAAGTTGAGTTCACATGACACCTACATGCAAACTGCAGTGATCATGTTTAATGATGAGAACCTGGGCAAAACCTTGCTTATGGTTTACATAGATGAGTGAGCATAGAGGAAGCATAGTGTTGTAAATTGAAACAACGATGTGATTAAGCATTTACTAAAGACATTAATTCCTTCCTTTCGATCATGTTTTCTCTGTTATGTTGACCGAAGTTCGGACTCCATTTTGTATTGTCATGCTCCCACGTGTTCCCCACGAGAAGAGTCCAACCTCTGTGTTAGTTGCTCTCGTAATCTGCCTAGTAACAGTCTATAAATAGCTCCTTTGTCCATCTGGCGCATGCCCAGACTTGACCACATCTGTTATCAGTTAGCCTTGCTTGACCATGTTTTCGCGGGCTCAAGGAGTGTGTTAGCTCCGCCCACATATTGATTCAGTATCGAAAATGACCATAAATGGTAATGTTCTCTGGCCTCATGTTGTATCCACGCACTTATGAGCCCCTCTATTGTGTATAAAAGGGGACCATGTATGCAAGTTCTTTGTGCTACTCTATGCAATACTGAAGAGTGTTGTGTGGATTGTAGGACCACCCTTAAGGGTTAATAAATGCTGTCTTTGTACTTTGCAGTTTCCGTGCCAACTTCCTTATAGATTCCATTACAGGAGAGCGAACCCTTGTGTCCTGCGGGCCTAGCTGGGGCCTGTATTCATCAATTGGCGCCCGTCACGTGGGGCTCATCGGCGACTCGGATGCTCGAAGGACTGGTCGCGACGAAGGTGAGGAATTTGGCCGGGGACGTGATCACTGCCAGCGGCGTCTTAGCCCTGGCATCCCGAGGTTTTTCTTCCTTCCCTTCCGAGCTGACCGTCTGGGTGGCGCCGGTCCTCGACTGAGACCTCTTCTGTCGGTCTTGCCGTGAAAGCCGTTTGGGCGATTTTGGAGCTTGGCAGTTGGAATCTGGACTCTTGATTGGTAAGAACCGGTGTACGGTACTTGCTCCGAGTTTTTGAAGCCTGGTCCGGCTATTTGAGTTTGATTTGTGATGACTAGTCATGTTTTGTATTTGTTATTGTGAACATATATGCGTTGCAACACATATAGGCAGGTAATGTGGAGAGATTTCTCCGGAGCTGTGTAACTTTGAACGGCGCAACGATTAAGTGCCATTTTCTTTATAATATTGCATATTTTGCATTATTTCTGAGCATGCCTGCTTTTAGCGCACTCCGTAAGTGGTGTTGCTGCTTTGGAAACCGGTTGAACCTCGAGGAATCTGCTCCAGCTCCCCCAGAGGGGACTCCTAATAGGGATATGTATGTGAAGCATGGTCTTTCTTCCATAATGTACAGCACAGTATGGAGGAAATATACTAAAAAAGATCCTGAGTTACGATGGCCTTTGTATGGATCGTTTGATATACGTAAGATTGAGTATGTGGAACAGTGTATGTGTAAGCGGCGTGCTCGTCAGGATATGTTTGAGTGTGTGCGGTTGTGGGTGAAGGAGGTGCGTGAGCGAGAGAAGCGTGAGAAAGCGCTGTTTGATAAAGAACAACGGAAGAATGATCATGTGCGAGCACAGGAAGCGAGGCGTCGGGAGGACAGAGAACAGACGGAGAGACAAGAGAAAGAGCGTAGGCTGCAAGTCTCGGGTCAATATGCTGTTCGGCAGCCACTTTATCCTGTCCTTAATAATCTTGATGATGATTTTTATTTACTAGATCGCTCTCCGCACCCTTATGTTGGCGCATCTGCTCCGAGGCCACAAGATTCTGTCCCGGGTCCGGGTAAGGTAGATACGCGGTCCATGCTATCGGCTGAGCAAATGGCTGAGCTTCGGCAAATTTCCTTCCGTGCACTTAAGGGCAAGGTGTCCGTGGATGAATTATTCCATACTTGGGGGCCGTGGCAGGATAGAGAGAAATTGTATTTTCTGGGTCATTTCGCTGAGGAAGTGATTGCTGCCTTCCGGAAATATTCTAGTGTCTTTGAGCCTGAAGAAGTGACATCGGATGCTAAAGCATTGCATAATGGTGTTTTCTCTTCCTCTAAGGCTCCTGATACGGCTCGGCGGCTGTTCGCCTTGCGGGACTCGGTGCTGGCCCTTAAAGAAAAAGCGCGCCAACGAGCAGGGGAGGAGAAGCAGTTGGATTCGTGTACAGCAGAAGGCCACTCATCCACCTCCCAGTCAGATAAGGATGGCATAGTGCATGTTAAACCAATGCGAGAGGCGGCGCCTTTGTATGTTCCTCCTAAAGGAGCGGGGACTAGCTCGGACATTACCTCCGCCGATGCTAAGGGATATTTTGTGTATAATTGGGTTTATACTCCGTGGCATAGAGCTGATGTTATGGCATTAAAGAATGCGTTGCCTGACCCCCGCAAGAATCCAGCGGCCTTCTACGAAGAAGTCGAGGGGGCCTTGAATTCTTGCGTTATGACCTTAGCAGATATAGACCTGTTCTTTGGCCTTATTCTACCACCGGATATGTGGCGATCTGTCCGAAAGGTAGATGATATAGTTGCCTTTAAGGCTCGGTGGTCTGACCTTGAGGATGAAGATAGGGAACGGAAGCCCGCGCAGAAACCACCCCAGAGTATTTTAGATCTCCCTGCTGCTATTCTGGCTAAGCTGAAGACAATCATCCCCCCTAAAAAGATTGACTGGAATATGTTAGCTTCATGTAAACAGAAAGTTGACGAGTCAGTGGCGGACTTCTTTACGCGCTTTGAGGAGACGTTTCATGATTTTAGTGGCCAGTCGCTTACTGATGATACGGGTCGCCATCTTTTTGCGGATAAATATGTAGCTAATCTGCTGCCGGCAGTTGCGGCCCGTTTGAAAGCGAGCAAGAGTTCTTGGTCTTCCGCAACCCCGACGGCCCTCCTGACTATCGCTCAGTATTATGAGCGTCAGGAGCAAGAAGCAAAGGGCCAGGAGGAAAAGAAATCGAAAGATCTAAAAACAAAGGTGATGTTGGCACAAGTATATGGCCCGCCCCGACGGGGTAGTAATAGAGGTAGGGGAGGATCTTATGGTCCTCCCTCGGGCCGATCTGATTTGAATAGGAACCAATGTGCGTATTGTAAGCAATCGGGTCATTGGGCTAGGGACTGCCCGGTGTTGCATGCTTCGCGTCAGGGGCATACTCAGGGTGGCCCGCGAGGTAGAGGGGGTTTTTCGAACTTTAGAGGGAATTCTAACGAACAGGCTCGTTTTGACTCTGCTGGGCAGCACCGAGATAGATCAAATGTTTTCGATCGCCAGCATCAGTATCAAGTGTCGGGGATTGACCGATCGGGGTACCATGATTCTCAGCATGCATAGGAATGCGTTGGATGGGGGTTAGAATCAGTTGAGGTGCCGGTCGATCAGAAGGGTCCTTATGTATCGGCTGAGGTTTTGGGCTCTACTGATCAGTTCCTAGTGGATACAGGAGCGACACGTAGTGCGCTGTCTAAGCAATTGGTTCCGGGGGCTCCCCCATCCGGCTTAATGGTCACATCGGTAGGGTTTGGCGGTACACTCTCCCGAAGCCCTCTTTCACAGCCCCTCATGTTTAAGGTTGATTCTTTTTCTGCACCCTGTCCGTTTCTGCTTGCCCCGTACACACCGGACAACATTATGGGCCTTGATATGTTAAAGCATTTTAGGGCTACGATCCGCTGCTCCCCTGCTGGTGTGCGGGTAATATTGAATGACAATTACCCCCGGTCTGAACGGATGTGTGCGATGTCAGAGGATGCGCTGTTAGCTACCCTCCCTCGTGCTTTGTGGGCAACGTCGGATACTGATGTGGGACAAATGGTGATTCCTCCGGTCCACATTAGTGTCCAGGAGGGGGCGGTGTTACCACGCCTCCCACAGTACCGTATTTCCCAGGAGGGCGAGGAGGCTCTCATACAGATAGTGCAGGATTTGATTGCGGTAGGGGTAGTGGAGGAAGTTCCCTACAACATCTGTAACAGTCCGATTCTTCCCATACTGAAAAAGGATACGGATGCCAGAGTTTATCGGTTTATAATTGATTTGAGAGAAGTAAACAAGATCGTGATACCTCAGTACCCAGTGGTTTCCGATATCACGACGTTGCTTACTTTGGTCCCGCCTACGGCGACTATGTTCTCAGTGATCGATTTGAAGAATGCCTTCTTTTCCATTCCCATTCACCCTGATAGCCGATATCTTTTTGGGTTTACATTAAATAATAGATCTTATCGTTTTTGTAGGATCCCCCAGGGCTACACAGAAAGCCCTAGCATTTACAGTCAGGCTTTGAAAAGACAATTGGATTCCTTTGTTCTGCTCGAGGGGGTCGCCCTCATTCAATATGTCGATGACATCTTGCTGGCGGCTGACACCCTGGAGTTGTGTGAACAAAGTACGTTATCCTTACTTTCCTTTTTAGCATCCCACAATCATAAGGTATCTAGGAAGAAATTGCAATTCTGTAGACCAAAGGTGACTTATTTGGGTCACCTTTTGTCTAAGGAGGGGCGTGCACTCACACCGGATCGTATCCAAGTAATCTTGGACACACCGAGACCGTCCACGCAGAAGGATGTGCGTGCATTTTTGGGTCTTGTTTCTTTTTGTAGACAATGGATATTGGGGTTTTCACATATAGCTAAGCCATTGTTAGCCCTCTTGACAAAGAACACGCCTATCCCAATCCCTTGGTCAGATGAGTGTGATACTGCTTTTCAGCAACTACGACAGGCCCTTTGTTCAGCACCAGTGTTAGGGACCCCTGATTACGCAAAACCCTTTTCGTTGTATGTGCATGAGAAAGATGGATGTGCATTATCAGTTTTAGTGCAGATGCACGGCGATAAGCAGCGCCCTTGTGCATATTTTTCGGCTGTACTTGATCCTGTCGCCCGAGCATTACCAGGGTGTTTTCGCTCGGTTGCGGCGACAGCTGTGTCAATACGCCAAAGTGAGGGAATTGTGTTATCTCATAAGCTGTTGGTATTAGTCCCCCATGCTGTCGATGCCCTGCTTAATCAGACGAAGACGCAGCATCTGACCAGTGCCCGCTTAACGGGATATGAGTTGACGCTTTTGGCTCCCCATATTACGTTGAAAAGGTGCGTAACGTTAAACCCGGCAACATTGTTGCCATACCCCGAAACCCAGCCTGAGGCGCGGAAAGCACATGATTGTATTCTCGTGACTGAGGAACAAACAAAGGGTCGTATTGATCTCCAGGATACGCCCTTTCCAGATGTAGATGGAAAACTGTGGGTGGACGGATCATGCCTGAAGCTACCAGATGGTACGACTTCAGCAGCGTATGCAATTACCACATTACAAACGATAGTGGAGACAGCACGCATACCACAGAAATCAGCTCAAGCAGCGGAACTGATAGCATTAACACGAGCATGTGAGCTCAGTACAGGATTATGTGTGAATGTTTATACAGATAGCCGCTATGCCTTCGGAGTAGCGCATGACTTCGGCCTACTCTGGAAGGAGAGAGGGTTTTTAACGTCACATGGAGTACAGATAATGCATGGAGAGTTAGTTCACAATCTTTTAACTGCATTGACATACCCAAAGAAAATTGCCATCGTTAAGTGTAGCGCCCATAGGAAAGTAGTTGATAAAGTTGGAGAAGGGAATGCGTTAGCAGATCGAGTAGCACGGGAGACTGCGATGCAGCCCGGTACTACTGCCATGTATGTAGTAAAGTCACAGGTGGAAAGATGGCATGATGCGAAGGAGGAAGTGCGAGAAATACAGAGGACCGCTTCTGACAAAGAGCGGGAACAATGGGCCAGCGAGGGAGAACTGGATGACGAGGGCTGCTGGAGAAATAAGCAGATGGATAGATGGAAATTACCCACGGCCTTTGTACAACCTATGGTTCAGATGGCACATGGGCTAGCACATGTTGGAGCTTCCGCAATTGTGAAATTGCTTACCCAAGTCTGGGAGCATCCAGAGATTGCTAGCACAGCAAAGAGGGTGGTGCAGACCTGTATGATCTGCCTGAGGTATAACCCAGGAAAGGGTACTCGAACTCCAGCAGGAGGATTTGTGACACCTACTGCACCCTTCGAGGTTTTGCAGATGGATTACATCCAGCTTGAGCGCTGTAACAATCTGAAGTATGTTCTAGTAGTGGTCTGCGCTTTCAGCAAATGGGTTGAAGCGTACCCTACGAAAGACAATACTGCAATGACTACTGCGAAGTTGCTGCTGAAAGAGTTCTTCCCCCGATATGGCGTTTGTAGACTTCTGTGGAGTGATAATGGGCCTCACTTTGTAGCGGATGTTATAAAGTACGTCTTGAAGGGCCTGGGCATCACCCAGAAGTTTCACGCGGTATTCCACCCTCAGTCTGCAGGACTAGTCGAGAAGTATAATGGTACACTGAAGCTCAAGATCGCTAAAATTCAAGCTTCGACGTCTTTGACTTGGCCAGATGCTCTACCGCTGGCGTTATTGTCAATTAGATCGGTACCACACTCTCGAACTGGCCTTACACCGTACGAGATTGTTTTTGGGCGCCCAATGAATATTTGGGGTCCACCAAAACCCAAGGCTGTGTATGATGTACCTTGTGTGATGATGAATGATTATCTGGCGCAGTTAACGGATAACTTGGTTTCTATTCATCAACAGGTCCGAGAGGCGCTCCCTGATCGGTCTACCGGTGAAGGACATGGTCTCCGACCTGGTGACCACGTGATGGTGAAAATCTTTGACAGAACAAACAGCTTGGAACCGAGATGGGTGGGTCCTGAGCAGGTCCTCCTCGCAACGAGGACGGCTGTGCGAGTCTCCAACAGAAAGAATTGGATCCATTCCCTGCACTGTAGGAAGGTGCCGCCCGGATTGGTGGAACCTGCCGTGCTGACCGATCAACGAGAAATCCTGGCTGCAGACACAGGCCGTGCTGCGGAGCCAAACGTCACTGAGGAGCTCTTTCCGGACCACGCGACTCCTGGAGGAAGGCGATATCATCTTCGACCAAGGAAGTGAGTTCTCCAGTACCGGGACATACTGTCAGAACGGCCCTTGGGTTAGTGAAACGGAGAGCCGATGAGGCAAGGGGGGGGGATCAGCCCTGCATTAGTGTAGCGACACCCGTCTTGGCCCGCTGGTGAAGAAATCGACCGCTGCCCAAGGGGAAGAGTTCTGACAGACTTTTAGTTTCAGGAAGATATTGGGTTTTTTATTTTTGACATGGAGAAAAAGAAAATCCTTTGTGCATCAGGGTTCATGTTGACAGTAGCTATTGTTGGGATAACCACATGGTTTGTGGAGGATGTAACTCCCGCTCGAAAAATACTTGTGTTGACAACTCCGGTGCCTGAGGAGCACTACTTTTATACATTACCGTATCAAGAGTTGAAGCATCGACAGTCTTACTTGAATAACACTTTCATCCAGATGCTGCATCATACCCACGTTGCTACGAACGCTACGAACTGTTGGATATGTGGGATGATGCCAGCCCATCAGAAGAAAGGAGGTACGCCATTCATACCACTTCCTTTCTCTCACAATGGCTCTTGTAGAGCATGGTACACTTTGCTTTTTGCCACTCGGAAACCGACAGTGGGACGATTGCTCTTCAGACTCAATAAAGAATGTCATCAGGATAAAAATGGGTATCCGCAAGCAAATGGGACAATTTGGGAGTGGGAAGAGTACCGACCAGACAATGAATCCATTCCCTACATCTTCACGAACACAAGAGACACTGTGGGGAAGGACAAATTTGTGATTCAAGTAGCACAAGCTCAAGCTGACTTGTGTGTCCAGAGTGTGGGTTTTATTCCTGTTGGTGTCAGTGATTGCATCACTGTCCTGAACATTGATGGATTGAATAATAGTACCTTTCTAGCGTCCCATAATACATACTTTGTGTGCGGAAATAAAGGTTATTACCGTCTGCCGGCTGGGTGGTCTGGGGTATGCTATGTATCATTTCTATTACCTCCTGTATTCCTAGCACCCGCATCTTATCATAAGGATCTGAAATTATTGAATAATGTGACTGTAAATAGGTATAAACGTACTTTATCAATTGATGATGTAGATCAGACTGATACCAGTCTGCAACAGTATATTGATTTTAACTTAGGACTGTTTTTCTTTGTTGGAGCTGCTCTGAACAGTAGGAAGATCCGAAGATTAACAAGAGTGGTAGAGGCTGTGACAAACCAGACTGCTGCTGCTCTTGGGAATCTTACGGAGGAATTGCAAATTACTAGAATTGTTGCATTGCAGAATCGTATGGTACTAGACGTTATGCTAGCTGATAGAGGAGGAGCATGTAAAATTATTGGGAGTAGCTGTTGTGTGTTTATCCCTGATCATACGCCATCAGTTTATAATGCCATCAACAAACTACATAAAATTGCAGCTGAAATCCATACAGAAAACGGCACTTGGTCCTTTTCTGGATGGTTTTGGGCATTGATCACTGCTTGGGGTTGGAAGGTTTTGACTGGTCTCTGCATAATTATAGCAGTTCTGTTCTCTTGCTGTATCTGTATTCAATGTGGTCCTTTGCTCTGTTCCGTATGTGTATCATTTTGTATCCCCGATAAGAAAGCTATTGCCAATGTCACTTATCAGAAACGTTTAGCTAAGGAAGTAGAAGAGATGATGACAATTGACGTATATGATGATTATCCTAACAAACCGGATGTCTTCAGTAAATGCTGAAAGGGTCGTCTGTTGTAAATTGAAACAACGATGTGATTAAGCATTTACTAAAGACATTAATTCCTTCCTTTCGATCATGTTTTCTCTGTTATGTTGACCGAAGTTCGGACTCCATTTTGTATTGTCATGCTCCCACGTGTTCCCCACGAGAAGAGTCCAACCTCTGTGTTAGTTGCTCTCGTAATCTGCCTAGTAACAGTCTATAAATAGCTCCTTTGTCCATCTGGCGCATGCCCAGACTTGACCACATCTGTTATCAGTTAGCCTTGCTTGACCATGTTTTCGCGGGCTCAAGGAGTGTGTTAGCTCCGCCCACATATTGATTCAGTATCGAAAATGACCATAAATGGTAATGTTCTCTGGCCTCATGTTGTATCCACCCACTTATGAGCCCCTCTATTGTGTATAAAAGGGGACCATGTATGCAAGTTCTTTGTGCTACTCTATGCAATACTGAAGAGTGTTGTGTGGATTGTAGGACCACCCTTAAGGGTTAATAAATGCTGTCTTTGTACTTTGCAGTTTCCGTGCCAACTTCCTTATAGATTCCATTACAGGAGAGCGAACCCTTGTGTCCTGCGGGCCTAGCTGGGGCCTGTATTCATCAATAGAATTGACAATACCAAAGAAATGGTATCATGACTAAAAAGAAAGTGAGAAGTTTAGTGCTCAAGCATCGTTAAATGCTGTTCAAATTGCGTTTTAGTAGGACTTTAAACAGATTGCAATTTGGCTTTTATTTCCTAGGCGATAACCGTGAAACCAAATACAGATTTGTGAATTATAGACAAAAAGCAATAAGGCATGTAGCCCCACTCCCAGTGCCAGACCAGTTTGTACATAACTATGATAATTCACATAAAAACTGCGACAAATTATACCAAAATAGACAGGATAACAACTAGTGATCCAAACCTTGTTAGTTAGTTGAGTGCCAAAGTGTGTGTTGTATGTGCGAGCCCAGAGTAAGTGTGCTGATGGTAGTGCTCTCTGCACTAAGTGTGTATAACTTGGGGCATTATCATAATGTGCTGTGCAGAGCAGAGAACCTGCTTTGATTCACTTGCTGTGCGTAAAGTCAATTGATCTCACCAAATATTCTTCGAGTTAGTGCAAATTTGCTCACTGTTTCTGAGCTGTGCTGTCAGAAACAAGCTCTAACCGTGAGAAATATCTTGTTAGATAAATTGACTTTACGTACTGCAGGTCCATGAAAATAAGTGTTTGGCTCTACACATGGGGCAGGGGAGTCCATCATGATACGTTCCCTTACAGGAACTCAGCAGAGATGTAATCAGAGTTGCTAACTTCTGTTGCAGTAGAGCCACTAACACAGATGCTGCAACATAGTTAATTGGCATGGTTGTACGGGTTGATTACATTAAATCATTGTGTCCCTTTTTGAAGAACATCTTCTAATCATGTAAGTCATCCTCAAATTGACTTGTGTCAGGCTGTGAAAGTGATGAATCATTTTTGAGTCAGGCCTTCCAAACAATTAGTCCAAGTCATCAGTGTTTCATTAAGCAAGACTACTTTCAGATGTAATCTCAGGCACACACCTAAGCTGGGCAGCAGAGACCACTCAATGCACTAGGATTAGAATATACAGGATTAACAAAGACGATTTGATTAGTATGTATTGTGCTACATATTCTCTCTCTTCTATTTCTCTTTCTATTGGTACGACAGAGAGACTAGGATTTCCTACGGGAATGATGGTAGCTCACATGCAGGTATATTATCTTGCAGCAAAACTGCACCATGCAATCCATTTTACAATAAGGCACTGGCTCTTTGTCATCATCCAGGATGTAAGAAATTGTTTAAAGAGATCTGAAGATAATTTTAAGTAACAGTGATTTTGCCCATTGCTCATGAGCTAGGGTATCACATTGATACCCATTGCATTCAACACAGCATTTTACTAAATCGCAGAAATGTGCACTTAACTACATTACGGGCTTCATATGTTGTGCTAATGGTAGCAGAGATTTATATAACACTGCATTGCCATTAGTATGGTCTTGCAGCACTGTCAGGTTCAGATACCTTCACAACCAAGTCTTGAGGATTCTGCCACTGCCAGGAGTTTGTTTGAGCATCATCATCCGCAGTAGTGTATGAGAGGGTACTATTTTGTGTATGTGTTTGGTTAAGCTGCAGTTTGGTGTGTACAGCAGAAGATTGTTGCTTGACTATGTGAAGGATTGATATGTGCATTACCCATCTTCTAGTAAATGTATGAGGTAACAGAAGTTATAGTGTCTAATTTGTGCCAATAACATCACTTAAGTCAGACTAGCTGTGGCGTGTTGGTTAGGTGTTGGTGTAGTGTGTTATATGTTGTCTTTGGAGACATATGTGGTTTTATGACGGGTGACATGCTCTTGCGAGCATGATGAGATCCAACTATATGTGAATTAATAATTAGTTCTGTTGCAGATGTCTGTGATTGAGATAACCCGCTATATGGTATAACAGAGATGTCTTGTATGTGTTTTTACTGTTCTGTCAAATGTATTTGTTGGCGTTGCTCCACTGCCGTTTGCAGTGAAACAAAGGGAAAATAAAATGATAATAACCTATGTTATTATCATTTTATTTTCTCCTACTTATGCAGCTTTGTGTGGCGGGGCAGGGGAGTAGTGGTAGGCAGCACCCTCCTAAGTGCGCAATGACTTCTTGGCTGCTCCTCTTTGGCCGCCCAAACCAGTCTTGCGCACTTCTTATGTGCTCAATGCAGGCTGCATCGCAGCCTATGTGGAGAATATGCCCAGTCCTCCAGTCAGTATCTGAGCGCCGAAACACAGTGCTCAGACCAATCACAACGCTGTTAAGGCAGCGTTGTGATTAGCTGACTGAGAGTCTAGGTGTGCTCTGTGGCCGAGCGAGGGAGGACTACGGAGGAGAGACACGGCAAGGAAGCACCGAAAAGGCATGTTTATATTTACTTTTTTTAGACCCGCTTCTGCCGCGTCCTCCCCCCTCCCATTCCTGCCCCCTACCTCTGATCCATGCCAACCACCGCTGTGGATAATATCTATTATCTAATGGAACAGTCGGGGACCCATGGACTTTTAAGTACCAGGCGTGTCAGCCCACCCAAGTGGAGTTCCAAAAAGTGTGCAGAGATGTGTGTTCTTTATTATTGTGATCACAGTTACGAGCTTTTTGATACCTATCTCTGTTAGATGGGTACACAGTTTGGTCTAACATGTTGTGTTGAGTGTTTTTTGTTGCTGTGAGTATAGCGTTGTTGTGAGAACAATGTTACCCAAGTGTGTGGTGTATATGCATTTTTTTAGATGCGCAGTTGGTGTTTTGTATAATGTCTTCTGATGGAAGTAGGATGTAGGTATACAGATACCATGCCAACCCTCCTCTCTTTAATTAGCAGGAGTCATAGTGAGACTCAGTAATCTTCGCCTCTTGTCACAGCAATTGTCTTCTCCTAGTGGGAGCAGCACTCTTTTTCCTGCACCTATAGTGACAGGTTGTTGATAGATTGTTTTCTATCCTCTGTATCACTCACCTCTTTACATTTCTGCATTAAAAATGTCTGCAGAGTCCTATTACCAATTTCACAGTGCTGTTTTACTATACTTGACCAGCTATGATGACTGGGCTGGAATAGGCCTGAAGGCTAAAAGTGCCAAAGACATATCACTGCAGGATCTGTCTAATCCCAGGCCCCTTTCAGTCTCCGCTCTTGTGGACTTTCTCCAAGCGAAGTTCCCAAATTAAGGAAGATGTGCACACTAAATATTTTTAGGGTTTTGAATAAAACTGGGGAAAGGAAATTGTGAGTGTGCAAAGCCATCATCAGTTATGTTGTGTTGTCGGGAACATGATTAGGTATACTATCACCGAGGGTCACTTACTGCTGACACTTGAGCATGAAATAGAGTGGAACTAAGATTATGCAGTGTTGTAACAATCTAAGAGCCTGTAATTCTTTCCTTAAAAGTATGTGAGTAGAAAGGAACGTGCATTCCATAAGGATGGGACCACCACAGAGAAAGCAGCCCACCTCGTCTCCCCCCGAAAAAATAAATAATCTGAAATCTCCGAGCATGTCAAAGAATATTAGTTGAACATATTGTTCGTACAGGGCAGTATTTAATCAGGCGATTGGAAATAAATGTTGGAACCTATCCATTAAATGATTGATACTGTATTGAAGAAACTCTTGCGGCAGTGTTCTGCCACAAGAGTCTCCAATCTGAAAGAGACTGAATGTCGAAAAGATAGTAATCCTGCAGCCACACTCGCTCCAGGGAAAATGGGGCTTGAGAGAGAGAGACACTGGATGCGGTCCCAATGGTTCAATCTTAACACAGTTATCATCAAACATCCAATCACTCCTTATTCGGAGGCGGTTTTTCACTGTAGGTGACCTCTTAGAACTATGCGGTACAAAAGAGGGTGGTGATGGACGGAGCATCAGAACCAATCAAACACTCACACCCAGTCAACAGATCTGGGTTTGATCCATCACCGTTCTTTAGCCCACTCTGCCACCCCAGTTCAGACATGGCCATATGCAGATCAGTCTGACCCTGTGCCTCATGGGAACAGTCCAGCCCGAACTACCAAGCCATGCCTTCCCTGGACCGGAAACAAGCTTCCTAGGACCGGTTTCTGGCATTTCAGCCGTCTTCAGCCAGGCTTGCTTGAATCCAGTGGCAAAGTGAGCAAGGGACTCACGTCTGAGCATACCCTGCCAACTTATGCTTTTGCCCTGTTCCCATCATGCACTGGGACAGGTACAGACTAATTTGCATGTAGCCAGGTTCTGAGCTGGGATGGTGCAGTGAGCTAAAAAACGGTGATGGATTAAAACCATGATCTCTTGACTTGGTAAGAGTATTCTGCATCATTCAGAAACTCTGTCCATCACCACCCCCTTTTTCCCAAATCGATTTTATCCACACTCAGTGTGGGAGGGTATGCTCAGACGTGAGTCCCTTGCTCATTGCACCATCAGGATTCAGGCAAGCCGGGCCGACGAAGGCTGTGATGGCAGAAACCGGTCCCCGGAAGCTTGTTTCCTTCCCAGTATAAGAATTGGCTTGGTAGTTTGGTTTGCCCTGTTCCCATCATGCACTGGGACAGGTACAGACTAATTTGCATGTAGCCAGGTTCTGATCTGGGATGGTGCAGTGAGCTAAAAACGGTGATGGATTAAAACCATGATCTCTTGACTTGGTAAGAGTATTCTGCATCATTTAGAAACTCTGTCCATCACCACCCTCTTTTTCCCAAATCTCTTAGAACTATAACACTTGTGAAATAATAATGACTCTCTTCACTCAGCATAGCCTAATTCACAGCATACATTTTTCTAGCATCCTTTTCCACTTACCTGATGATTTGGTGAAAGGAGAGCTGATGACCCTTAAGAACTCTAGGAACCAGCAATCTCACACAAGCAGAACTCTAGATAGAAGTAAGTAGGGACCAACAAAAATATAACAAACTTCAGAACAAGAAAGACATAGGAGAGTGGGGAAACTGGGTGAGGAAAGGAAAAACCCCACACAATTTAGAGGTAGATACCAACAATGAAAAAGCTAACAACTCTACAACCAGTAAAGTTGTGAGTCACCTTATTCTGTATTCTTTCTCTCTGTAAGTCAACCTGGAAGCCCAGTGCCTATTTCTTCCTAGTTTCCCACAGGCATTAAACATACTTTTTTTGTTTTTTTGTTTAATGTAGCGCAAACTTGACCCAAATGTATCAGAGTGCTTTACATGAGCACCAGTTGCATTACCAACGGACACATCTATTTTGTTAGGCACGAGGAGATTAATTGATCTGCCCAGAATCACAGGATGTTGAGCGTTCCTGCTGAGACTTGAACGCGGTTCTCCAGCTTTGAGGTCAACCGCTCTAACCGTTAGCCACATCCTCTCCTGTGGCCCGGAATTCCCTCCTCTTGCTCAGTTTCCCCAGTCTCCAGAGCCCCAGTCTCCACTGTCTCCATTCACCCAATGCTCCTCTTTCCGGTAATGCTGTGCTTTACTCTCCTTTGGCCAGCATGATTTATGCCAACTTCTTCAAAAGCCTGTCTTTTTACAGCCTTTCTTATCAAATTCCTGATTACTGCAACAAAGTTCTTTTAAGAAAACCCATTCCTGAACGGAAAGCCAGTTGAGAGCTTTCAAAATAGAAGTAGTGTGGCTGGACTAAGGTGCCACCACAGTATATGAGCAGCTTGATTATGGCAAGTCTGAAGATTGCTAATTAATAATGACTTGATACTGAAGTAGGCACTGATACAATTGTTAAGTCATAACCAGAAAAGATCCACAACTGTAGAATGTCTACTCTCCTTAGAGAGGTAAAGAAACATGAAGCAGAGTGTCCATGTTGGAGATGGAACGCCTTTCCATACTATACCAGTGTTTACCCCTGCACTGAGTGTCCCAGCGGCATGTGAAACTGGTAAGCTGACTTCTTTTTGGCCTAGCTAGAGATTTCTTAGCTCATTAGTCCAGTGTGTATGTGTTAAGGTTAGGCCTCTCTATGGTAAAGCTAAAGTGCACACCTGTTCTGTGACCTTGAGGGGCATGCTGCACATTCCTTCAGTAATGTCATAACAAAATCAAACAGTGGCCCAGGGTTGTTGACTACTAGCGGTGAAGGCAGGATATTGGTTTTTGGAGACCTTTCCTCTGTTTCCGATGAGTGAGGCTTAAACGTCCTAGTTGTGTAAAGTTACAGTGAAAAGTAACGCCCAGACTATTACGCTGACGTTCCCTGTGCGTTTTGAGTGTCTGCATTGTGGATGTGTGGCACATCCATGGAAAAAAGACATATATCGTGAGGGTATGATTGCTGAGACCAATGACATCCATTTTGGATGACCCCTGGTTTAGCATAGCTCAATTGGAGGAAGGTTGCAACTTCTCTAGAGGGTGAAAGTCTGTTTCCTGCATTCCTTGACATATACTACAGGAAGGCTAATGAGAGCCAGATGCAAAGACTTAACATTTCATTGTGCTTCATATTTTTGATATTCCTTCTTGGAGCCAGCTTCATCACTGCCGTCCTTGAGTGCCATCGCTTTTCACAAACTGCCAACTGGTTCCAGATCCACATTGCTGTCCTGGAAAATTAATCTAAAGTAAGATCTAAAGCACAACACTTTGCTCCTGTTCAAAGGTCTTCTTGGCTAAGGAAAGGAGTGCTCCACATAGTCCTTGAAGAGCTGCTGTGTATATCTAGTCCCCCGGAGGAGAGTAGATATCACCTGAAATATGCACTACTTGACAGAGAAGCAGGTCTGTTGAGAAGTTAGAATCCTGCCTGCCTGCTCAGAGAATGAGGGACAGTGCTTACCCCTGAGTATGAGAGACCATATAGAAGGAAAAACCCTGCTGTTTTCCTTGTTTACAGGCAACTTGTGTTTGGGAGTGTGCTTGGTCCTGACACATTCAGAGTTGCCTCCATACATGGTTCAATTGATGAACTATGTGAAGCAACTTACATTTTAAAGTACCGGCATGCCATTCAGCATCTCTAGAGCAAACTGAGTTGCCTGCCTGTCACCACCCCTCATAGGCTGTACCTCCAAATGTCATTTCTGCTGCAGCCAAGGACTTCCCCAGTGGCCTGGAGATTTCCTGTCAGAAAATGACAGTTAATGCCCTGCTTGCTGTTCCACACATCCAACTTGATTTAAAAGGTAGGGCTGCCTTTGCAACTCTGCTTTTGCTGCCTGAAGACCTTGCTGCATGACTTCAAATGGTGCAGCCTGACTGAAGCAATGCTGAACATTACTCTACATGGACAGGTATCACAAGGCCGTGTTTGAAAGACTCCGAGTATCTTGCCCTAGAACTATATACTGAACTCCAACTCAAGTTTAGCCTAATACAAATTGAATTGACCTACAAATTCCATGCATTGGACAATCACTCACATAGTGTATTCACACCAAAGTCTATCCTAGCCTGAGTGTCCCTACAGTTGCAAGTTGCTTTAGATCGATGGCAGCTACAGAAGTTTTACTGGATTGCTGTAGAAGGGTGGAAGTAGCTCCCTTGGTCTAGAGCTCTGGCTGGGTTTGGCAACTTTAGACTTGGTTCTAACCCATATTGATGGAAGAAACCTGTAACTGAACCCCATTCCTGTGTGTCGTATTACATTTTTAGTGTTCACAAAGTTAATCTCTTTTCACATATAAAGGACTGAGCTTGAGGGCAAATTATTTTGTCTGTTGGATGGCTGTTGATGTTTTGCCCCACCACACTACCTTCCTGAGAAGCTTTTGATTGTTAACCCTCTCTACCCTGATGTCTAAGAACAGAAACTAGTGTAATTGGCCTAGTTTGTAGAGCCATAGTAGGTAGGACCCCAAGCACCAGAGGCAAATGACCCCAACCATCAAGGCTGTGCTGCAGTAGCCCCAGTTTGTCTTGTAGAATATGGAATAGGTTCTGGCATTCCTCTCATAAAAAATGCAGGAGGGGGCTACTGCTGCAATTTGGCAGTCCATTTGTAGTGTTATGTCCGAATGTACATCTACACTTTTTTATCAATTTAGAAGATGTTGAACAGGGATCAAAGCCCACAGGCCAGAGAGCTGGGTGCCATAAGTTCTCGCTCCCACGAGTATTACACTTATGCTGTGGTAATGCATCCATTCTTGAATGGCTGAAAGGTAATCCTTAAATTATTGTGTCATGAATAGAGTGATTGCTCAGCCAAAAAGGTAGTTGAGTAATGTCTGCATAAGTGTTTAGGTGAAGATGGTACGAGAGGATACGATCATCAAGTCCTCTTATGTCTAGATTCAAGTTGTAACATGAAATAACTGACCCTGAGGTTCCTGACAGGAAATCACGTTGACCTGGAAAAGGATTCAGTGTTACCTGCTGAGTTTTCCCAGGAAAAAAGGAGATAAACAAATCTTGTAGGCTGCCACAGATGCTCACTTTCTTAAGCTTGTGAATAAGGAGCAACTGGTTCTCAGTGTCAATTGCTGATGAGATAGCTATCAAAAATCTAGTCAAGGAATTCACACTGTTGGTGCCCACTGTCATGTAGAGATCGTCCAGTACTAGTTGAGTGGTGATTTCAGTGCTGTAATTAGGACAGGAACCCACTTGAGCATTGTGTAATATATAATTGGTTTCCAGAAAAGCATGAGTTCACATAGCCACAAATGAGTCTGAACATGGACACCACTAACCGGAGGTGTACCATGTGGATTACGGTTCTGCAGGAGTGATGTGGTCCAAATCGCCTTCCTCTGTCTACCCCTGCCACTATGATTGACACACAGTGGCATCAGTATACAGATCATGAAAGGATGAAGCAGATGAGAGAGACAGGGAGAAATCGACACATAGCTAGTTTGATCTTAGCTTTCAGTCTTCTCTCACAAATTTCCAACCCTTTTGCACAGTGATCCACACCCACATGCCAACCCTTACAAACTTCTAATCAGTCTCCTTTACCTATATCTGGATTAAAATGGATGATGGATCAACACAACTGTGCTGCGAACTGGATGAATTCTGCTGGTCAAAACTTCCTGAGACTGCATATTTATCCTGTATTAGTGTGAGTTACAACAAAAATCCATTAACACACATGCTTCAAACACTCATTATTTTTCATACCTGTTGTTATAGACTTACTGAACTTTCTCACTTGACATTTACAAATTAACTAAGAATTCTCTTGCCTGATTCAGAATGCAGATTCAAAAGATTAAGATCAGTTTACAATTCCCAGCAATTATATAGTACGGAGGTTGCCTAGTTCACAACACAGGACCTGCTGTTGAGTAACAAAGAGCCTGATTTAGAGTTCGGTGGACGAGCTACACTGTCACAAACATGACGGATATCCTGTCCAGTATATTACAGGTACCATATGATATATAGCATTTGTATTATGGCATTGGTGATATCCGGCACGTTTGTGGTAAAGTATCCCCTCCACCAATCTCGGGGTGAAAACAAAGGGAAGTTCAGCACATGTCACAATGAAAAGGACAGCGCTATGTTATGAAGTGGGACAAAGGACATTTTCGAAACAGCCTCACAAAGGGTGCACACGAAGTATACCTGACTATGCTAGCGAGAGAATTCAGATGGTGTCTTTAAGGAAAAGCGTTTTTTTGCGTGATCATCCCCATTTTTGGGGAATGATGTTGCTGGTTTGTTGACCCTTTGCACTGGTACTCCGCTAACCAGGCCCCAGTGCATGTGCTGTGGCCCCTAAAACACGAAATTGGCTATACTCCTAATTAGCATACTTAGCTTACCTATAGGTTGCTAATATATGGTGTTGAATGTACTAAGGGGCTTGTAAGTTAAACGTCACTAGTGGACTGCAGCACATATTGTGCCACCAACTAAAATGACATTTGAAAACAAGATTGTAAGCCTTACACGAGTAACATAGCTGTGCATGTTTAAACTGCAAATTCGACCTGTCAAAATGAGCCCTTTTGACAGTCCTAAACCCTCCTTTTAAGTATTAATATGTCATCCCTAGTATGATATCGCAAGGGAGGACTTGTAACAGTCTAATGTGAAACTTGTCCTTACAGTGACAAGGCCCTAAAACATAATTTTACTGTTGCGGGGTTAGCTTGCACATAGGTAAGTATTGGGAGTTAGTATTAAATAATGTTATTTCTGCTTAGAAACCAGCTAAAATGTTTAATCTTTAAAAAAAATATATTTAATAAAAATTCAATGTGTTGGTAAAGTCAGAATTGTGCTAAGTATTTTAGAAAAGATACTTTTTGAAAGACACATTTTTCTACCTAGAGCTCTGTAAAGGGGAGGAATGGATCTTGGAGTTTCAGGTAGGGAGGGGCATTGTGGAATTGGTTGCAGAAGAGCACATAGGACCTGCTGCAAAATTGGGACAGCATACCCCTGAGTCTTTTTCCCTAATGGTTCGCTATCGGTTAGGAAGGGGGCTTGAGCCAGCCCCACCCTCAGGCTAGTGCTAGGCATAAATGTGGAACCCCTGGATAACATCCTCAGAACACTACTGGACCTGTGGAAGACAGAAGGACTGGACCTACTGTTGAGTTTTGTGAGGAGAACCTAATGGGTTGGCCCTACTCCCACTTGTACCCAGGACTAAGAAGTGGATACCATATGTTAGTTGGCTGACCTCCTGTTACGCTACTGGGACACAAAATCTGCAAGAATTCCACTTGCCTCAAAGAACCCAGCTGATCAGTTTAAACTTGACCTGTCTTGGACCCCACTGATAGCTTTTTTAAAAAATGAGTCCTGACCCTCAAGTGCTGTTTCTGAGGTCCGGGAACCTTGGCTGGTATCAAAGGGTACTCCTCCCACCCAAACCTAAAGAGATAGGACTTAGAAACATTTTGCAATTTCTTTCCTTGTTCAAGGTTGCATTGCTGGTGGGCCTGACTTCGCTGCAGATCCCACTATGTTCTTCTTTGCAGCAGCAAATCCACTTCAGTGGGCCTTGATGACAAGTATCATTTGATGACTTTGAACCCTCTTCATTCACCTTCTAGAAAAGAGAGAGCCTAAGTCTGAATGTCGAAATCTTCACTGGCCTTATACCAAACAGCATCTGTTTGTCTCATGCATTGCTGTATGGAAATCAGTACAGAGGGAGCTAGCTGCCAGTAACAACCTGAAATAACATGATGGGGGAAATAGTGAGGGAAGTTGTAGAGTAGTGGAGTGGGGGAAGGGGGAAGCAGGGGGCAGGTCCGAAAGTATTTTATGTTAAAGCATGCCCCTTTACTCATAGGTGATTGATCCTTTCATTCAATTTGTATGTGGCTGTAACAAAAAGGTATGAGGGTCACTGATCTCTTATGTCCTTTGGGCGGACAGGCTCACCCATCCTTGCTAGTAAACTGTTCCCTTCTCCCAAGCCTGTGTAATCAGTAGGGGGAGAGAAGCGCAGAGGACTCTTCTTTCTTAAAAACATTTTTAAGACCACAGGTAACTCTTTGACAGGTTCCAACCTGATGGTGTGGTCATTTACTGGGAGTAGGTGCAGCGACAGTAACATCCGAGACGCATAAAAGAGGAATTTTGGCTAAGGATTAGTGAGGCTCCTGCTGCTTGGTGGCCAACTGAATTAAAGGCACCTGTGAAACAGGCTGTGGGGGCAATGTAAAGATTTGCTTGCAGCATTTGTTCCTATGAAGGGCCTGACAAAACACAGATAGTTTGAGGTAATATCTGATTCTAACCCTGACTTTTCAAGCTGGAACTCTGATTCCTCTTTTAAAAAAGAGTCTAAAACCTAACCTACCATTAAAGAGAGAAGGCACCAAGAATGTTCTTAACATAGGTAAAGGCTTTGCCATGATCGGGGCTAAAGGGTAATTTAGCTTACATTGCCCTTTTAGTGGTAAAATGATTTTATTGTTTCAATTAATAAAAATTGTTACAAAAGACCATGTGTAATATATATTTCCAAGATCCTTCTTTGACCCTTAAAAGAACATAAACAATATCATTTCAATTCATATCATACATATCATACATTTCAGAACCATATCAAAAGTAAAGATAGAGGCCCATGGGTGCTTGGTTTATGCTCACGGCTTCAGGCGTAGGGTCTTACATTAAGCCTGGCTCTATCTTTATTTAAGAGCTCTTTAAGTTTTTGTGCACATTGCGCTAGTCTAGCCAGTTCCATGGGGATCTCTAAATTAAAAAGAAGCTTCATTGCGTCCGCGCAGGTGCGGGTGCCGTATTTTAAAAACAAGGGTTTTAATAAAGTGTGACGTGCGTGGCTCAGATCAGGACAGATGCAGAGTAGGTGCATCAAGGACACCTCGAACTAATGGCAGAGTGTACAGGAGGTGACCGCCTCCAGTGATTTCCAGCGTGTATTGATGTCTTTTATTGGGATGGCCATGAGTCTGACGAAAAGGATTTGCTTTAGTATTTGTTTATTGAGTGCTGAATCAAGGTAAGGCTGCCTCAACTTGTTCTCATAACAGCTGACTATTATCCCAATATTGCTGCTGGAGGACTCGATAGTCGCTATGTCATCTTGCTTTGATAGTGTTCTGACTTGTTTCCTCAAAATTGTATTAAGCATGCCTGGTTGCCCCAGTCAGACAGATCGAGGTGCAGCTCCTTAAAGGCGGTTGATAAAGCGTCTGCCCATGGGTTTTTCCCTTTCGTGAACATTTCTTTCAGGGTAGCTTTCATTGTGTCTGGGGGAGCGGAGCATGTCCCTCGATAATAACGAATGACCGCAGCCCAGTATTCATAAGATTGTTTGCTTAATCCAAATTCCAGCCTTACCTGCGCATTTCTGGCGTAGGACTGTATCTAGAAAATCTGTTTAAATGCGCTGCAGTTGGCAGTCTCCATGCTGTTAATTAGGGCCCCGGGAAATACTAGTTGCCCATAGAAGATTGAAGGAATTAGCTTGGCTCTTACGAACTTTCGGATAAGTTTGGTTGACACCCTTGTAGTTTTTAGTTCAGTTTACAAAGGGTGTACGTTACCGCCTTGGCTTTAGCTTCTATAGATGCGATGTGGGCTGTCGGCTTGCCATTGCTCATGATCCATGCCCCCAGGTAGTTATATTTGGTTGTTGTTAATATTTTCAGGTTGCCCATTTTCCATAGATGTTTAAGTTTGTTGGGGCGTTTTCCAAAGATGACTACCTTTGTTTTGCTGGCATTTGCTGTCAATTCGTTTTCTTCGTTGTAAATGCTGAGTGCGTCCAATGCTCTTTGAGGCCTGTTTTTGTGTGGTCCATTAGGACCATGTCGTCTGCTTATTGCATTGGGAATAGTCTGGTCGGCCCAATTTTGGGTGCTAACAGGTTGGCTTTTGATGTTGTTTTGCCAAGTTCTGCAGTATATAAATTAAATAGTAGCAGTCAAGCGCTGCCGAGTAATTAACGAAGAAGGCAAAGAGGGGGCGCTGGTTTCCCAAGTGGACTGATTTACCAGATAGGCTAGGGCTAGAGTGTTATCCAGTGTTGATTCTCCTGACCTAAAGCCAGATTGATAAACTGGTAATATTCTGTCCTTGTTAGCCCAGATTTGTAGATTTTGTAGAAGAAAGCTTGCGTATGCCTTTGCCTCGATGTCTAGGAGGGCTATCATCCTGTAATTGGTTGGGTCTCTTGTATCGCCTTTTTTATGTATTGGATGGAGCAGGGATCCTTTCCAGGTTTCACATTACATTGCCCATGTATTTGAATAGGTCGGGTGAAGTCTAACAACTAGAAGTCTGGGTGTTAAGGTTTATTGGAGCAGGTTGGTCAAAGATTTAGTAGTCCTTTATTTTGAGAAGTTCCAAGCAATCGAAGTTAAATTTTTTCTATTTTGGAATTTAAACAGCAGGTTCTTTACAGACTTGGTGAGATCAGCTAAAATTGGTTAGGCCCTCAATGGAGAATAGCTCTCTAATGATAAGAAACATCTCCTTTTGCTTTTGCTTGATATTGAGAGTAAGAATTACATTTTAATGGCCGCTTTACTTGAGTACAACACGTGTGTATTCTATCATCATTGTGTGAGTGCAATTGTGTATTGGATGTTTAGTTTCTCTTTTAAGCTTAAATAAAACATCTTTAAACCAAGGAGCGGATAAGTTCTTGTGTTTGATTTGTCTTACAGAAACAGTGGTGAGGGCATCCAAGTTGGAAGAGATGTAATTGCAGTATGATGTGTACTTAGCAGCTGCGTCATTCTCCGTGTGGATAGGTTAGGACAAGCCGTTAATAAAAGACTCTCTAATCCTAGCTGGGTTTTCCACTTATCTCTGCAGCATATGGCAAGAACTGGGATTTCTTAGATTTTAGTTGAAAAGGGAGTATGCGGTGAATTAGTCATCTATTAGCACCGGCTATGGACTACACCTGCTCTAGAGTCTTCATCGGGTGGGTATGAAAGGCCTTTTTGTCCTGCAGTGAGCAAGGAAAATTCCATGGCTCTGCACCGTTAAGGCCCTACTCCAAAGGTTCAACTTGGACACATATTGGGTCTCTCTTGAGACCATGTGTTCACTTTTTGGGAGAGTGTTGCAATTGATAACATTATGCAGTGTAAGGGCTCTTTATCCATGGTCTTTACTGACATCAGACCAGTGGCTTCTTATGAAAGTGCCATTGATGTGTCTTCCTCCCTTTAGCTAGGAACCTCTACCTACAGTTTAGGTATGGATGGCTACCTGTAAAAACATTCACTAGCAAATGACAACAGGACATTGGCACAAATGATGATCTTCAGTGATGATCTTGTGTAGTTTGCCTAGGGGGTTCTGAATCTCTTATCCATATTTTGTTTCTGCCTCCTTTATAAACCGCTCCATTCAATCTTTGCTATGCTGCTATCTTTTTTATGAATTACAGTTAGTTGTGTTGGGCTACCCATATTGGGGCTTTTATATTGTTTTTTAAATGTGCTTTTTAAACACTTCTCAAAAACATATTTATTGTTATTTATAATTGCATCTTTATGTACATGTGTGATGTTTTCTTGTCTTGTCCACACCTTTTTGATCTAAAGTGATTAAATAAAGTCTTTGATGATGATGGTATGGATGATGATGATGGTATAGGGAACAATAGGAGCAAGCATCATGATATTAAGCTGTCCCCACCAAAACAGACACAAAGGAGCTCACTTCAATGCCAAGATAACTATTGCACTCCAGGATTATATGATTGAATTAGAGAACTAAATACCTAAGTACATGATTTTTTTCTGAGTGTTCCAAGTCACATTATCATTGTCAAACATGAATTGAACGCAAAATGTATTCAATGGTAAGAATTCTGTTTTATTCAAATGTATTTATTGTCAACAACGCTGGGAAAAGGGAAACATCATTATCAAAACCATGCATGCCATTCCAACACACGCGTTACCATGCTTTCCTTTACCACGCATATGCCTTTACCCCGCATATTCATTTACCACTCATGCCTTTACAACGATTTCCTTTGTAAAGTCGGTAAAGGCATATATGTGGTAAAGGCAGTCAGTGCTCTACATTTGGAGCAAATGGGCTGAGGTGGTAGGTGTTGAAGAAACAGGAGGGACTTCCTGCCCGGCTGAGAACGGAAGAAACGGGAAGGATAAGGACACAGTTTTCAGGGCTGAGTTTGGGGTGAGGGCAGGGGGTGTGGGTAGTTTTTAGGGCTGGAGGCTGGTTTTAGGGGCCCGGTTTGTGGGGCTAGGGTGTTTTTAGGGCTGGGGTCGGGGTAGGTTTTAGGGTTCAGGACAGGGTATTGGGGTCAATTTTTGGGCTGGGGGCTGGTTTTATGCCTCAGGATGGGGGGCTGGGGTGTTTTTTGGGCTGGGGTTGGGGTAGTTTTAAGGGCTAGGGGCAGTTTCAGGGCTCAGGGCGGGGGTCTGGGGTGTTTATAGCCCTAGGGGCCGGGGTCATTTTTAGGGCATGGGAACAGGTTTTAGGGCTCAGGGTGGGGTACTGAGGTATAACCTTTACCACGCAATTGCCTTTACCAATCATGCCTTTACAAAAAATGTAGTTGTAAAGGAATGCGTGGTAAAGGCATACGTGGTAAAGACGAGGTCGTGGTAAAGCCTGTTGTTATGGCATGCAAAGTAATTGCATGTGTGGTTCCGTCATACAACACTGGAAGAAAAATCCACTTTTCAAGAAAAAAAGCTGCAGTTTTAATAGGTGCAAAAAGAACAATTGATGGACAGAATGCAGAAAAATATCATACATTCACCCCAGTACAGAGATCTGGGCCTAAATCTATCTTTGTTTCCTCACCATGCCATTCCAGTTTGGACCCAGCCATATGCAAATCAGTCTTTACCATACCCCCAATGGGAACAGTCCAGCCTGAACTGCCAAGCCAGGTTTTCCCTGGACTGGAAACAAGCATCCTAGGACCGGTTTCGGAGTGTCACCCCTCATCAGCCAGGATAGCTTGACTCCAGTGGCATGGAGAGCATGAGACCCACGTCTTGGCATAACTGTCCGACTCAGGGTGACAAATGTAAAAAGAACAATTGATGGACAGAATGCAGAACAATATCAAACATTCACCCCAGTACAGAGATCTGGACCTAAATCCATTGTTTTTTAATTTCACCATGCCATTCCAGTATGAACCCAGTCATATGCAAATCAGTCTTGACCCTGCGCCCAATAGGAAAAGTCCAGTGTGAACTGCCAGACCAGGTCCTCCCTGAACTGAAAACAAGCATCCTAGGACTGATTTCGGGGTTTCATCCCTTATCAGCCAGGATAGCTTGATTCCAGTGGAATGGAGAGCACAGGGACCCACGTATGGGCCTACCCGTCACTCGGGGTGACAAATGCAAAAAGAAACATTGATGGACAGAATGCAGCAATGTCATACATTCACCCCAGAACAGAGATCTGGGCCTTAATCCATCGTTTTTTTGCCCAAATCCAGTCCCAGGATGCTTGTTTACAGTCCAGGGATGACATGGCTTGGCTGTTCGGGCTGGACTGTTCCCATGGGGTACAGGGTCAAGACTGATTTGCATATAGTTGTGTCTAAACTGGGGTGGCGAAGTGAGCTAAAGAATGATGATGGATTCAACCCAGATCTATGACTGGGGGTGAGTGTCTGAAAAGTTTCAATCAGGGGCCAGCGTCACCAACATAGTCCTCTGTTCCTGTCAGAAGGGCCTCCTTCTTTGCTGCTCGTAGCTCAGATATGTCCACTACTTTTCCATTTAAATTGATTGTGCAACTTGCAGTTTAACATATTGTTTGAGAGTTAACACCCAAGGCCACAGTACTGCATATGCTTCTATGCAGCTGATTAACTTTTTGGTGCAAAGCAGATTACAGTAGAGTCCTCTATCTGCTTAATGGTGCTGTGTGCAGTGCACTGCTCTATGGCCCTGTGACGTACGATTTTTTAGAATCCTCTCAAAATGGGTTCAGAATCACGCACTGTTTGCCTGAGCCTCTGCTAAATCCTGGAGCGTGACAACCCTTACACTTGGGGGCTGTACAGACATTGTATGCCTGAAAGGGAAGGACTGGTTGATGTCCATTATCTGGGCCGGTATTGTATGTGCATGCGAACACCTCCGGGGGGTGTGGGGCTGTATTATTTATCTCAGGCCACTAGGGCTTTGAGGGAATATGCTCCTAGTCAGGTTTTCCCCCCTTTTCATTACAATGCACAATGGAAAGTAGTGTCCCCGGGCTCAGACCTATAGAAACGTGTGGCATTGCCCACCCATACCTCTGCTGGCGCCCCAGCTCCAAATTTGCAGCACTTTATGCTACCCATACCTTTGGAGGCATTTTATCATAGAACTTGTGTGCAGGTTAACCCAAGAGCATTTTCCGCTGCCACTCCCTGACAGTGTTGCTTTCCACTGGTTGGTGAGCATGGACGCTGCAGGCTACGTTCTGGGGTCAGTGATTTCCTGCCTTTCCTCCCATGAGATGGAGTGATAGGAGGCTGTGGATGCTTCTATATAGGGCAGTCTCTAGGAGGCCATGGGCCCTATGGAGCAACACTTGGCGCAGCAGATTGCACGTGAATGCACCAAAATGTCTAATTCTTTGGGCCATAGAGCCCCGGACCCCTCCCTTCCTGCACAGCCCTCGGATACAGATTCAGTCCCTGCCAAATGCCCCAGTGAGGTGGGGGTGGATCACAATGCCTTTGCTCACCTCAGACAGGCTTTTCGGGCTCAAAACAAGCCCCTCCTCCCACTCTGGGACTCGACTGAATAATGAAACACCTCACCCCATCTCCCCTGATCCCCCAGATGATGAGACCTACAGGGACATAGATGAGGCCCACCCTTTGAGCCTTGGCGCTCCTCTCCTGCTCCGGAGCCTAATTCTCCTGATGATGGGTCGGTCATGTTGGACCCGGAGGATACTCCATTGCCTCCCCTCAGATTGGGCACCTTTGAAAGTAGTGAACTAAGTGGCAGGACGTATCCGAGCTCCTCTAGGCAAGGAATCCCATAGTCCCCTTAAAGCTGAGTGTCCTTGCCCCTCTTTGGAGGGTAAGGTGGCCCTGACTCCTGAACTGGACCCCAGAATGGCCAACTTTCTGGACAAATTTATGAACAACACCAAAAAGCGTTCTTAGCTCTTTAACCAAGATACTTGACATGGCAGAGGATGCCAAGTCTTCAGGTTCCTTAATCTCCCCGGAGGTGCTTTCGGGTTGTACACAACATACAATAATTTTCTTGAGTAGTGTCAATTGCGTTCTGCCCACGGAATGTCGCTCTTCCTTTTTTATAAAAGTGGGCCTGAAGCTTGAGGATCTTGCTCTTTCAGGGGTGGGAGCGGTAGCCAAAGCGGGGCTCTTTGGTGAGCCTTTCCTCAAGTGCCGATCGAGGTAGCGCCGCTTACCCAGCCAGTCCTCCCAGTATCCTCCTAGAGGGCGAGGCTCAAGATCAGGCCTGATTTGCAAACCTTTATCTGACCCGTGACAGGCGCTTCAGAGGTCATGGCTTCAAGGGATCCGACGCTACCTCCACTTCGGGTGAGTGTTCACCCTTCTTCCCCCATAAACGTATGGGGGTGCCTGGCTAATTTTATCTCTGGCAATAAATCATGATCGACTCATGGGTCGTGTAGACAGTTCATGGGTTGTAAATAGAGTTTTTGGGTACCCACTATCAGGGTTCACGCCCCAGGACTCTTTAGTTCTCGCAACAAGAGATGGAATTGGTAGATGCAGAGGTTGCCGTACTTCTGGCAAAAGGAACCATATATCCTTCCACTCCACATTCCCAGTAGTTTATCTGCAACCATTTTCTAGTCGACAAAAACAATGGGGGACAACGTACGGTAATAAAGTTGAACAAATTCAATGAGTGGCTAGTGTACCACGATTTCAAAATGGAGGACAGTCACCTCCTTCGAGACATACTACGCTCTTCATGCTGGATGGTCCTATTAGACCTAAAGGATGCTTACTAGGCCATACTGATTTTTCCTTCTCAGAGGAGGTTCCTACAATTCATTTGGCGACAACAGACGTTTGAATTCTCAACCATGCCCTTCAGACTCTCCCCTGCTCCTTGGTGCTTCATGAAGGTGCTCAAACCTGTTGTGGAGTACCTTTGGGTGCAGGGGATCTGCCTTATCGTTTATCTTGACGATATGCTCCTCCTGGCCTAAAGCCACCTGCTATCAATCTGCTTGAGAGCCTAAGGTTTGTCATAAATTAAAAGAAATCCCTCCAAGTACCTTATCAGAAGACAATTTCCTTAGGTTTTGCCATAGACTCGACCACGGCCACTTTGAGCCTCCATTTTCAAAAAGTGACCAAGATTCAGCATGAGCTTCAAAGAACGTTTGCCAGACAAAGAGTTTCTATATGACAGATTGCTCGCCTGCGGGGGCTCACTTATCATCTTCCATCCCAGCCATTATCCCATGCCCCTTTACTTTCGGGCTTTTAAACCCTTTCTTCTGCACATCTGCAGAAAGGGCTCACTTACTCCAAGTTGGTCGCCATTTCAGACGAGGCGCGGGAGTAGATTAGTTAGTGGCTTTTCCACAGGTCAGGATTGGGCCCTCAATGTGGAGAGTGGTCTCCTCAAGAACAGAGATTACATATCAACTTTTTGGAGTTCCTGACAGGATCCTTTGCGGTCTGATATTAACCAGGGACAAAATTCAATCATGTGTTCTCCTCAAAATGGACAACATATCAGCAGTTAGGTACTTCAGTCACCCGTGTGGCACTTGCTCCAAAGTCCTCTCGGATCTGGTGACCAACTTCTGACAATTCTGTCTGGATCATCAAATCTTGGTTATGGCAGAATATCTTCCCATTCAAGAAAACCGGTTGGCACACTGGCAGTCTCGCCATTTCCAAGATTGTAGCCTTTGGAAACTCCATCTGGAGGTCTTTGCCGGCCTTCATTAGCGTTGGGGTCCTTTGTCTATGGACATTTCTGCCTCCCGATTGGATTATCAGCTATCTGGGTTCTTCATTTGAATGCCAGATCCAGTGGCTTCGCCATGGATGTGTTCCTACAGGACTGGAAACTAGAGAAGGAGAAAGCATTTCTACCGTTGGTGATGATTACAAGGGCCTCAGCTCAGAACCAACACCAATGGACGGAGGTCCTTTGACCACACCGATTTGGAAATCTCAAGTTTGGTTTCCAGTCCTACTGGAATTTTCCTGGGATTTTCTAATACGTCTCAACCTATTTACGATTCTTCTTCTCAACCCAGATCAGACCCCGCACCAGATGGTTCTGGACAGTCATTCCACCTGATAGCGTGGTGGATTACAGGGGTCGATGGTCAATCCCAGGACTTTCAGCACAGACTGAGGAACTCTTATCAAGGCCTGGGCTGAGAGTACAATTAAGCAATACAGGTCTTCATGGACAAGATGGTGCTATTGGTGCGAGGGGGTTGTGATCCCGTGGTCACAGACATAGTTCAGTTCCATAATTTTCTGGCCAGTTTGGTGCAGAAAGGCCTGGCATATCGTTCGTTCAACACCTTCCATTCAGCCATTCCAGTGGAGGGATCCCCTGTTAGAGAACATCCTTTGTGTGCAACCTTTTATGTGGAATTTGATGGTCACTTTCTCAGAAACCACTTTAATCAGCACTCTGGGATGTCAATATATCGGGGAAGTATCCAGTGAAGGAAAGAGCTCTTAGCGAATTTGGCTATGTTGGTCTGCATGGTGTTATGCAGATAGGTCTCAGATGAATGAGCCATGAATATAACTGGACAAATGTTTTCACCCTTAGGTGTGTCTTTCATGATTAGGAGGAATACTAAATCCAATACTAGGGTTATCAAATACGCAGCCTTTCCAAACTCTCCTAAGCTGTGTAGTGTAAGGTCTTAAAGCTTATGATGACATGTCCACAGACTTCCGATCTCCAGAACGAGAGGCAACTCATGATAGCCATCTGAAAACTGCAAATAGCAGTATCTTTCCCGACCATAGCCCATTGGTTATGATGGGCTGTGCAAGAAGCTGGATTGGATCTGAAAATCTTTGGTGCGCATTTCACTTGTGGAGCAAATGGCATCAAAGGCATTCAGTATGGGTGCTTGCCTGGAGGAAATTATAAATGTGGCTCATTGGTCCTCTGACTCTACCTTTAAGAGGTTTTTCTTTAAGCCAGTTCTGGATATGGCTCAGCTGGTGGCGAGTTACCTTTAAACTAGCGGAATCCTTGCCTCCAGTCCTGACATAGAATGAAAAATGTCCTAGCAATTGTAACAGTAAGTGTCTGTTCTATTACGACTCGGAGGCGAGTATTATCCCACCCGCTGATTACTGATCGGGGTAACCCTCCATGCGACTAGTAGGTATTGATCTTTTCTCATGACTATTGCTAAAGTTGTGCTCTTCAATGAACCTATATTGTGCATACCTTGCTTACTGTTCGACCTTGTCTACTGGAAACCTCTTGGTAATTTCATCCTTTTTTCAGTAATGGAAACTGGGAAACAGTACACATGAGGGTGTGGCTATTGCGTGACTCACACAATGAAAGAGGTACTACTGACAAACAGAAGACTATGGTGGAGATGCTGGCCCTTGTATTCCTGAACCTGTTATTACATTGTTAGACACTGGGTATCTGTTATTTGTTTTTTATCTAATTTCCCAGTGATTCATGGGAACTGTAGTTTTCTTATTAAATACAATGAAATCGCAGCTGTTAATAAAGCGAAGAAAGCTAAAGCATATTCCTTGCCTCTGAGTCCTTAATAGAATTTCTGTTATGATAGCTAGGAAGTTTTTCATTCACTGTTGCAAAAACAAAACCCCTTTATGTTCTTATTTTATTTTAGTATATAAAAACTGCTCTAAGGCTAGAACAAATAGAAGTGGAGGTGGGAGGTATCTCTGTCTTGTACCTCTTCTGAGAGTAAAGCATGGCGAAAGTAAGCCATTAACAAAAGCTGGATCCTTAAATCAGTCATATATATATTTAAAAAATGATGGTCTAATCCTACGCCATTTTTGAGCCTGAACTGCTGCGGCAACAAATGATAGACAGAATGCTTGATTAATAAAACATTCACATACAGTCAAGAGATCTGGGTTAAATCCATTGTTCTTTTGCTCACTACACCACCCCAATTTGGACCCAGCCATATGCAGTTCAGTCTTTACCCTGTTCCTCATAGGAACTGTCCAGCCCAAACTGCCATGGACCAGAAACAAGCATCCTGGGACCAGTTTCGGGGTAACACTCCTCATCAGCCAGGCTAGCTTGAATCCAGTGGCACAGCGAGCGAGGGACCCACATCTGGGCATATCCATTCCACTTAGGATGAAAAGTGCTGTATGTTAAATTCAAAATAATATATTATTATTTTTCTTTGTTAAAATGTATGATTTCTTTTAAATCATAAATTATTTTGAAATTAAAATTTAAAATGAATGTTTATATTTTATATAAACACTTTTTACATGTGTGTGTTATTTCCTAATGTATGATAATTTGTGAGATAGTTTCACATTTTTTGCATTTTTTATGATAATTTTTGATTTCAACATTTTAAAAATGTGTTTTGTTTACTATACAATTTGGTTTGAATTTGTAAATATTTAACTGGGTTTAAATTTACATTTCATATATATATTTAATTTTACTAAAATTGAATTGCAATATATATAGATTATTTTTTACTTCAGCAATCAAAATTAATTATTGGCATCATTATGACATGAATGCGGGAGTCCAGCCATCGCGGTATGATGCGACCGCCAGGTTGGCAGTTGGAAACACTGCAGTGGCATGCTGCAGCCCTGGATAACGGCCGCAGCACATGCCTCGACCGGGCAATACCTTATGTATGTCCTTGCACCATGTACTATGCACATGGCAAACGTTTCACGGAGGTGTGTGGGGGTACATGTGCCCACAGGGCCACTTTTCCGTGGCCCACAAAAGATGGAGGCCCTGTTTGGGGCCCCATTTCCATTTCAGACAACCTTTTTATGGCAGTGTTTCCACCATGAAAAGGCTGTTGGAAAGGCATATTTTAATCCCAATAGCAGTGCCTGCCTCGGCATCAGCGCCACTCTGGGATGTAATTCTGACCGCCGGAATTTTAAATAATGTTTTTCATTTATTAATTTTATTATTTATAGATCTACTTTCATTTTATGAGTTACATTTATATTTTTATAACAATCCTTTAACGATAAAAATGAATGTAGTATATCATTAATATGATGTTATAAATTTGAAATAATTATTTATTATGATATTATTGTACTTTTAATTGTATTGGAAATATTTATTTGGTTATTAGTGTGTTATAAGTCAAGTTTTTATTCACTGGAAAACAAACTTTTTAAGGTGTTGTACTATGGAGTATGGATAGTAAATGTAACTCTTTTAGTGTCCCCAAACGGTTTGATTGAAGTTGGAATAATAAATATAACCCCTTAAATCTCCACATTTATCTGCAACATGGTTTAGATTGGAGTGGGTATAGTATATGTAACACCTTTAGAAAGGAGTTGGTCATATAATTTTCACATACATAATTAATATTGTTTATAATAATAAAGGTGCGTAAGACAGTTTGTAGTTTTTGTTTATATTTTTGTAATATTTCATGTATATGTATGTTTTTGTATTTTTACATATAAAAACAATATTTATGGCTATATTTAAACAATATTTTAATACACTGTTAGTATCAAATAAAACACATAAATATATACAGTGTATACATTATTCAATTTGTCTTAAATTGTTTTAATTGTACATTTATTTGTGTAAATTAATACAGTTGTTTCACATACATTTGTAAACATTTTTAGATTTTTTTAGCATATTTTAAATAATACCATGGGCAGCATTACGATGTCGGCCGGTTCGCAACCAACAGGCCCGTCGGTTGTGATCCATTTGCCATCTGCTGCCGCACTCTTACAGTCGCATTAAGATGTATGGAGCGTCAAAGGTAGCGGGCGGAGGGATCGACAGACACTTATGATGGCCTCAAGGAGCCCGTCTGATCATCGGTCAGAATGTACCAGGCACAGGATTATAATGTCCCTTTCAGACATCCTTTCTATGGAGATACTGTTTTAGTGGGTGGTTATGTTAATTATATAGCAGTGTTACGTTTCTGAAGATATTGTTTGGATTTTGGGTTTTTTGTTTTTTGAAGGAAATCTGTTTGGTTTCGAGTAAGCCAATTTTAAACATTTTGATTTCCTTAGATTATTTGGGTTTGCAGGAGCATTTTTGTATTTGAAATACATTTTTTTTATTAATGGTTCCTTAAGATTTTGGATTGCTTTGTTGGATTTTAATGGATCTGTTTTATTTTGGCATTTTTGGGGGGCTCTTTTGAAACTATCTGGTACTTTTTGGTGAATTACATTTTTGACAACATGGATACGATGAAAGACCTGCAGCTACAGGACAGTAAGTTATATTCAAGTAATTGTTTGCCGTTGGTAATTGTTATATTTTATTATCTATCCGTATTTGATAGTTGGTGAATTTGTCATAAGGTAACTTATTAATATACATATAATTTTATTCCTCAGAATAATTAGCAGGTTAGTACTATATTTTTTTGACTGATATATATATAAGTAATTTGTTGAATATTTCGTAAAAAAAGTTATTTTAGGTATGCTGATTTGGATTTTTGGTTTCATTTATTGTGTGCTGTGTAGGATTTTTTTTTACAATAGGATTTTGGCTATTTATTCTAATTAGTATACTTCTTAATAAAGAGTTTGACTTTATATTGTGGCTTGCTTACATTCTGTCGGTTTGTTTGCAAACTTTAGGTTTAATTTGGATTACTGATCTTTCCACCTGTAGTTGTTGGTAGCATTAGGCTTCTATGAATTTATAGAGTGTAGGTTTGGTTCTGCTTAATGTGGATTGGAAGTGCATTGTGACATCCTTCTACTGCTTTGTAGGTTTTGGCTTCTTGAGTCATGGTACTGTCATAGACATTCCACCATGGTATTTGTAATTTGGGTTGACATCTGTGTCCAGAGCAGTGCAGTCTTCCAGCCCAAGTATCTTCAATATTATCCTGTAGGGGTTTTTTTTTTGTTGGTAGAAAGGACTTTCTATAAGGAAGTTGCAGTGGTTAGCTACCTTTGTGACAACGACATAGGCTTAGTGCAATCATTTTTTTAATGTCAAATGCAAATTAGCTGCACTAGTAACAGCCCTCCATGGCTGTGTGTGGGTAAAGTTTAAGGATAGTTTGAATAATGGCTTGTTCGGGACGAGGACGTGCTTTGGGGCCCCTAAGTTCCCTTTCCTTCTGCCTTTACATGGCGGTGGGACTGCCATGTAAAGGCTGAGGGAAAGGGACATCGTAATCCTTATGGCGGTGCCCACGCAGGCACCACCTCAATTAAAGGGATTACAGTCAGACTGCCACTGCGACAGGCTCCTTTAGCCTGCGGTCTTTCCCCCTGCTCTCTGAGGTTTAACTATCAGTATTGTAATCAGGCAGTAGGACCACTGCCCTAGATGTCGGGTGGACCGCCACCGACAGCCTATCAGTGGTGGTCTTTCCTACATCGCAATGAGGGCCTATGTGTGGCGGTTAAATGTTCAGGAATTTGGATATCTTAGTGTCTTCTAGGGGCAGGGAGGGTTTCATAGTTTTTTTTTTACATTGTGCTATTAATTGTTTTAAGGTGGGTATAGCTGGTAGCTGCCCTGTGATGTCTTCGGGGACTTTAGGGAGTATATATTTCAGTATTTCCTGAGTGTAAGGAACTGACTCATCACCTTCCCTGCGGCCATTTTGTTTGTTTTGCTTGATGCATCAAAGTTACTTTTGAGAAAAGTGTCTACCATTTGAAAGCCTTATTTGTAATACTGTATTGTGGTTTTTTGTCGTTTGGTCTTTTTGGTGTAGATAAGGATTACTTACTTTTCTAAACTTGTGTGGTGTCCATTTGTAGTATTTTCACTGTATTACTGTATGTGTTCACAAATGCTTTACACACTGACTCTGAAAAAAGCCTGTCTGCTCGTGCCAAGCTACCAAGGGGGTTAGCAGGGGTTCTTTTAGGAGTGTATCCCCCTTACCCTGACTAGAAGCAAGGATCCCTATTTGGACAAAGGTACCTACCTCTGCCAACTAGAGACTCCCATTTCTAACAGTGTGCAATCAATAGCTCCAACCATATGTGGGATGCAACCAAATCCATAAAATTGCTATTCACATTGGCCAAATCTTCATTTCCGGGGGACTGGATGTAGCTGTGCATTGTTTCTCATCATCGCTGAAAGCACATTGACTTTTACACCACTGAAGATAGGTTGTGACATTCCACCAGATATAGCCACAGTGTACTGAAAGGAACCTGTGGCTAGGAAATGCTGTGCTGCCATGAGTCTTATCATTGGTGGCAGACATATGGGATGATTTCTTTGAGGATGTAAATGGGGCTCCAACTGTTGGCATAAATCTTGAATTGTCTTCCTAATAAGATGAAAATTCTTGATGTCTATTTCGTCCATTGTGGCAAGGTCTGTGTTAGAACTCGGGCTCTCTAGTTGGCTGAGGTAGGTACCTTAGTCCAAATAGAGACCCTTGCTTCTAAGACAGGGAAAGGAAGGGCACCTTCTCAGATATCCCCTGCTCACCCCCTCGGTAGCTTGGCACGAGCAGCCAGGCTTATCTTCAAGGCAAGTGTGTAAAGTATTTGCAACCAGGCTCTCAGCAACCCAATGATGACACCACAAATGGACTCCACACGAGTTTCAGAACAAAAAAAACGATTATATGTTAAGAAACAAGATATACGATGAGACCACACAATAAAAATCCAACATATGCGTATTTGTAATATTTCACCATATTGGATATTAGGCCAGCAAGCCCTTGTACCCTTGTAGGTTCTTGCAGTTTTAATGAACAATTCTCTGTGATCCAATGCAGTCCGAAAGCAATGCTATGCAGTTCGTAATGCAAGAATCAGGCACTTTGTAATGTCAAAATAATGCAGTTTGTTATGCAACAATCAGGCAGTTCGTAATGACAAAATAATACAACTCGTAATGCAACAATCCGGCAGTTCGTTATGCAAAAATAATGCAATGCGTAATGCAACAGTGAGGCAGTTTTTAATGCAAAAATAATGCAATGCGGAATGTAACAATAATGGCCTCTGGCACCGATCACGGTGCTCTGGACGGTCTCTATGCCATTCTTACTGACTTGTGGTCCGCTTCTGCCCAAAAAATGCCCCCAACACGGGTGTGGTGGAAAACAACGTGCAGCTCCACACTCCGGCCCCAGTACTGCCACTCCTAGGCAAGTACGGGCCGCAATACGAGCTTGAGTGGAGGCTCGCGCTGCGAGAATGGGAACAGCCGAGAACCTTTCTCTCGAAGCCCGCACCCCGTCCCAGGCGGCCACACTTGCACGCGCGCTGAGCGTTACCTGGGGGGTGCGACCTCACTCTCCTCTCCTTGTGACTTGGGCCTCCGATGCGACTTCGTTGATCTTGGGCAGTGTAACTCGCCCCCCCCCCCAACCGACCCCCCCCCACCCACCGACAGGGATGGTTCGACATCCCTCCTTGGCAAGGGCAGGCACGGGCCGGCGGCACAGCTCCTCTGGGGATGCCGGTTCTGTCTGATGGCAATGACGAAGGTCTCAGGCTGCAACAGGGCACACGCACACAGCGTCGCTGAGACTCACTTGAGATCCGGGTGTGCACGGTCACGGGCAATCCTCACAAAGGTCTCAGGCTGCACAAAGCACACGCACACAGCGTCGCTGAGACTCACTTGAGTTCCGGATGCACACGATCACAGGCCAATCCTCGTGAAGGTCTTGGGCTGCACAAAGCACTTGCACACAGTGTTGCTGAGACTCACTTGGATTGCGGGTGGACACGATCACAGGACAATCCTCAGCTTGGACTCTGGGTGTGCACAGTCACAGGGCAATCCTCACAAAGGTCTTCGGCTGCACAAAGCACGCGCACAGAGCGTCGCTGAGACTCACTTGGACTCCGGGTGCACACAATCACAGGGCAATCCTCACGAAGGTCTCAGGCTGCACAAATCACACGCACACAGCGTCGCTGAGACTCACCTGGAAACTTTTGTGTTCCCGAGTTTCCACAACAAGGAGCCAGCTCTCCTCGGGCCCTTGAGGATAAGTTACTTCAGGACACAGCACACAGCAAAGCCCTTTCAAGAAGGGGGACACAGCACACAACAAAGTCCATTTAGCCTCTGCTTGGTTAAATCAGCAAACTGCAGGCCAGCCCCAGAGCACACAGCAAGGGTCAGTCCTTTCCTTCAGTCTCTTCAGCTGTTTCTTCCTTGGCAGAGGTTCCTCTTGACCACGAAGTAGTTTCAATCCTTAACAGTCTTGAACAGTTCCATTCCAACGTTCAGGGGTTTCAGCTCTCATAGTTGTACCCCTAAATGTCTTTGAAGTCTTTGTGTTCGGGGAGCACTGACCCCTATCCAAATCAGTTCTGGGTGTCTCCCTGCCAGTGACACCTTCTTCCTTTGATAGTGGGGGTCTGGATCCTTAATCACTCAGCAGGAGATGGAGCCATTTTTTTATGGCAGCAACCCAGGCCTCTTCTCCTCCAGGGGCTACTCCTCCACCCTACACTCCAGATGCAGGTCAGCCTGTTGCTGTCTCACCTCCTCCCCTGGGTCCAGACATTCCCCAGAGCCTATCACATTCAAATGCAGACAGTCAATCCACAACCAGGCCGAGACACACAGAAATGTTACAGCACACAAACCCAGCCACTTCTAAAAGAGTGGTTTCTAAACACACAATGCAAAAACCACCTTCACAAAAAGATGTGTTATTAAATTGTGAGTTCAAGCACACTAAACTTCACCTCTCCATCATAAGCCTATGGGAAGATAGGCTGGAAACATATTACCCAGCCTTCCCCAGTCTGTCCTATGGGCAAGATGGCCTTTCAACAGTGAAAAATTAAATGGAGAGTATTTCACTGTTAGGACATGGTACACACCTCAGTGCATGTCCTACCTTTCACATACACTGCACCCTGCCCAGGGGGGTACGTTGGACCTACCATAGGGGTGTCTGATGTGCATAAAAAGGGAAGGGTAAGGCCTGGCAAGTGGGTGCACTTGGCAGGACAACTTGGCAGTTAACAAACTGCGCGCAGGCACTGCAGTGGCAGGCCTGAGCTCTCTGTTTAGGGCTACTTGTGTGGGTGGCACAATTAGTGCTAGAGGCCCACTAGTAGCATTTGCATTACCAGCCCTGGCACACATAGTGCACTTTACTTGAGACTTTACTAGTAAGGCAAGCATACCAATCATGGACAACCAATTACCATTCCACTTTACACAGGGAGCACTTGCACTTTGACACTGATCAGCAGTGGCAAAGTGCCCAAAGCATCTAAGCTAGTAAAACAAAATCCATCACAGCATCAAACAAAGAGGAGGTAGAGGCAAAAAGTCAGGGGTAATCACGCCAACAAATGCCAGGTCTAACAGTCTGCAAATGTCCGGTACTCTGGAGGTTGTCGGCTCCTCCCTCTGCCAAGGTACCTTGGTGTGGAGTGCACACACATATGTTTATTGGTTACAGTGTCCACACTAATATATGCCAGGACATTGCCAAAAGTCATGTGACCAAACAATCCTGCATATGTTAGCGGTACACAGCAATTCCCATCATAATTGTATGATCTTCAATTTCACACATTTCCACATTTTAGATGAGGTGGAAGAGATACTGGAGAATGATCTGGAAGAGAAATTTCCCCCAATTGGTCACTGTTGTAGGAGAGACAACTCCCGGCGGGATTCAGCCTAAAGAAAGACATTGAGTTTCCTGACAAATTGGAGAGTCACCCGGATGAATTGGATATGTTGCAATTACTGCAAGTTCTACCTAACATCCCCAATCTGGACTCAACATGGCTCTGTAACAGCACTGTGCACATCATACAAACTTAAATTTTATGATGGACACAGTTATGTTGTGGAGTCTATATTGCTCACATTACTACCATCACTGCCAGTGTACAGTGCACCACGGTAATCATGTGTTCATGCACAGTAAAGCACTACACTGACGTTTGTTATAGGCAGAGGAATAGTGTCATACATCAGGCGACATGTTTCAACATATTTAGTAGATCATTTGTCAATGTGATTTTAAGCACAAACATGGCAGATGCTTGACCTCACTAATGGCACATGCAGAATCGCCCACCGCCAGTGGAAGTCAACCGTACGGTAGGCAGCTTTATCCACGGCGGTTACAGCCATAGGGTAACGTTGGATAATGGGACTTTTGCAGTACAATGGCTGTATCTGTCTACATAGAAGACCGCCTATTTGGTGTACGTGTATGCTGCAGAATGAGAATAAAACTCCCTTGCCTCCAGACACTGCTGCTACCACCTCATCAACGTTAGCTGCTGTTAGCCACCTCTGGGAGCAGTCATGGCACACTGTACAAAGAGCAGGGCCCCTGCATAGACCCCTAAGGAACTGGAGACCCTGGTGAACGAGGTCTTTCCCTTGTATCACCAGCTCTATGGCTCACCAGAGGAGCAGGTGAGTACTGCTAATACAGTCTACTCTGCAGCAATTATCCTTTCCTATCCTATACGCCACAATGTGCCTCTGAGTCCCAGACTGACTTCAGAGTTATGTGTGTCAGATAGTGTGGCCCCTATATAGGACCATCATGTTCATGGGGCACTGTACCTTTTGGACTTCACATCGCCATAGTGATGTGTAATCAGTCGCATATCCTACACCTGTTGCATACACATCTATGCATGTATGCATTGTATGTTGCCTATGATGAATTTGCTATTCAGTTCATGGCAGATGTGCTAAGAAATGTATAGGCCTTGCACCATGAACCTGAAAGAAACACGCTAGTTAGATTCCTCACCTTAGACTATCCCCAGGCGTCAGGCTGGATCCGGACAGATTTTTCGTCGGCAATACCCTTGCGCGTTGCTAGGCGTCGTCTGCGGCTCCGCGTCCGTCGTCGTGATTGCCGGGATTACGTCGTCGGAGTACTTAGACGCCGCCCTCGCGCGCTGACGTCAGTTCTTCTTTTTTCCGCGCCAGTAAGCGCCGATCCGGGAAGAGCATACCCGTTTAGTCACTTTTTGACTAAACGTTTTGAACTCTTTTGGTTCCATTTCCAGTCGACCTCGACTCTGGTGCCGGTAGGGATGCCTAGATTCAAGCCTTGTGACGCCTGTCACCGACTGATGTCGGTCACGGATCACCACCGCCGGTGTCTCTATTGCCTTGGGGCCGACCACGATGCCGAGTCGTGCCTCGACTGCCGGGCCTTGACCTCGAAGGCTAGGCGGGAGCGTTCCCGCAAGCTGCTCGAGATCCAGCAGTCGGCTCCACGCCGCTCACGGTCCCGGTCGAGGAGGAGTTCAAGGGACCAGTCGCGGAGCCGCAGCCATCACCGCTCGTCGGGGTCGAAGTCCTCGCATTCAGGTAAGTCGAGGCACAGTAAGAAGAAGTCGAAGAGGCGACATCGCTCTTCTGACTCCCCTCGCCGGTCGCGTGACTTGGCTGAGGGTTCAGGTGGCACCACCCGCGCAGCTCCATCGGAGCCGCAGGAGTCCTGTCCGACCCCATACCCGCCAGTCCCTGGGTCTGACGGGACTCCGGCGGAGATCAGAGACTTCATCGTGGCCATGAGGAGCCTGGCTCTGCCGTCAATGCCTGCCGGCACGCCATCGTCAACTTCGGTCCGGACGCTGCAGGCCCCCGTGGGATCCAGGCCTGGATCCCGGTCGACGCCAGTCGACCTTAAGACACCTCCACCGGCGCCGCACCCTCCGGTGTCGCCCTCGGCAGCGCCTTCAGACGACGCCGTTCCCCGATTTAGTCCCGGTCCGGGCCCGCGTCAGAGCGGCGCCGTATCCGGCACCGATGGATGACAGATTCATCTACCGCCCGTCTCCGACCCTTCCACCTGTATACCAGGAGTCAGATGGCGGAGACGACTGGGAGAGGTCTGAGGACCCTCTGACACAGCAGTGCCAGTTATCTTAGGACTGGGCAGACGAACTGGGGGATGCCAGTGGTCTTGATACCTCCCCTGACAATGGCTTCATCTCTCCTCCCTCCGTGGCTACGGAGGAGGGTACTACGTACTCTGTGGTGCTGCGCAAGGTGGCCGAAGCCCTCGGGCTGGAGCTGCCTGCTGTGGCCGTGAGGACTAATCTCCTCACTGAAGTGCTTCGACCGCCAGTAAGCTCCTCGGAGCCTCTGCCGCGGTTCAGTGAAGCACTGACCGACGTTCTAATGGGCACCTGGTCCAAGCCCTCCACAGTGCCTCCTGTGGGCCGGAACGTGGCCCGGCGTCACCGCCCTGCACTGGGTGACCCCAGTTTTCTGTTGGTGCACCCCACGCCCGAGAGCCTGGTTATCCAGGCCTCTACCTCCCAGACCTCTTCCCGTCCGCTCCCCCGGATCGGGAATCCAAAAGGTTGGAACAGTTTGGGAAGAAACTGTTCTCCTCCCTTAGTTTGGGGTTGTGGTCTATCAACACCGCGTTCCTTTTGGACAGTTACACCCACTCCTTGTGGTATACGGTGGAGGACGTGCTGCCCCAGTGTCCGGAGGAGGCCCGGACACGGCTCGCCCAGGCACTTGCCGAGGGACGGGATGCGGCGTGGACTGGACACAACAAACTCGCTAGGCAGGGCAATTGCGACCACGGTGGCGATTCGTCGCCATGCCTGGCTGAGGTCCACGAATTTCTCTGGGGATGTCCAGAGCACCCTCATGGACATGCCCTTCGATGGCCGTCGCTTTAAGGACTCCAGGGCTACGGGCAAATCCTTGGGCCTCTTGGCCCCGCGCCCGCAAACTTCCGCTTTTCGCCCCTTTCGTGGCCAAGGAAGGAGCGCCCCCTCACGTCTGTCTAGCCACAGGCTGCAGAACCAACCTCAACGCGGTCGCAGACGTGGATTCCGCCGAGGCGGAGCAGGGGGACAACGAGCCGGTCCGTCCACATCTACCCCTGCAGCATCCGCCTCAAAGCCCTCCTAGGTCGAGCTTTCAGGCCCATTCCACACCAGTGGGAGGCAGAGTTCGCCATCACCTGCTCCACTGGCATACCATCACATCGGACAGGTGGGTGCTACAAATCGTCCGAAGGGACTACTCCCTCCCCTTTGAGATGACCCCTCCAGCCATGCCACCGCAGTACCACCGCATGTCGGGGGTCACGTGCAACTTCTGCAGGAGGAAGTTACGGCCCTCTTGGCCAAGGGGGCCATCGAGTGCGTCCCTGGCCCAGCATTAGGTCGGGGTTGTTACTCCCACTACTTTCTGGTTCCCAAGAAGGGCAAAGGGGGCCTGCGCCCTATCTTGGACCTCAGGAGCGTCAATGCCAGAAGGAAGGAGAAGTTCAAGATGCTCACCTTAGCTCAGGTTCTGGCTGCCCTAGACCCTGGAGACTGGATGGTAGCGTTGGACTTGCAGGACGCTTATTTCCACATCCCCGTCCTGCCAGCCCACCGGCGTTACCTGCGGTTCACGGTAGGCCACGAGCACTTTCAGTTTACTGTGCTCCCATTGGGCCTCAACAGTGCCCCTTGGGTGTTCACGAAAGTGATGGCGGTGGTCGCAGCTCACCTGCGCAGATTAGGGGTTCCAGTCTTCCCCTATATCGATGACTGGTTGTTGAAGGCGGGCTCACCCCAGGCAGTCGTCTTTCACCTCCAGACTACGGCCGACCTCCTGCATTTGCTGGGGTTCTCCATCAATGTGCCGAAGTCGCCGCTGGGCCCCTCCCAGAAGCTCCTCTTCATGGGAGCGGTTCTGGACTCGGCGCACAGCGGGTTCGGGATATTCAGGCTCTGATTCCAATCTTTTGGCCTCTATCCCGGGTTTCGGTCAGGTTGGTGCTGCGGCTTCTGGGTCTGATGACCTCCTGCATCCTGCTGGTACATCACGCCTGGTGGCGACTGCGGGCTCTGCAGTGGGACCTGAAGTTTCAGTGGGCCCAGCATCGGGGCAACCTGTCCGACCATGTCTTGATCTTGGAGGGCACTGCAAGACAGTTGCAGTGGTGGCTCACGGACCGCGATTGGGTCAGTGGCAGATCCCTCTCGCTTCCCCAACCGGAGCACACAGTAGTGACGGATGCGTCCCTCCTGGGATGGGGGGGGCCACATGGGAGAGGCGAAGATCAGAGGCCTCTGGTCTCCGGCGGAGTCCTGGCTCCATATCAACCTATTGGAGCTCTGGGCGAGCCGGCTTGCACTGAAGGCATTCCTTCCCTCTGTTCGGGGAAGTGTAGTGCATGTGTTCATGGACACCACCGCCATGTGGTATTGCAACAAACAGGGCGGGGTGGGGTCGTGGACCCTTTGTAAGGAGGCTCTGTGCCTCTGGATATGACTGGAACATCAGGGCATCACCCTGGTTGTTCAACACCTGGTGGGCTCTCTGAACGCCAGGACGGACGAACTCAGCCGCCGGTGCATGATGGATCACGAATGGCATCTGAACTTGGACGTGGTGCAAGGCCTCTTTCGGGAGTGGGGAGAGCCTTGATTAGATCTATTCGCCACCGAAGAGAACGTGCAATGTCAGCAGTTCTGCACGTTGGAATTTCCAAGGCGGCACTCGCTCGGAGATGCTTTTCATCGCGAGTGGAGTTGCAGTCTGTTGTACGCCTTTCCACCTATACCACTTCTGCCAAGAGTGCTGAAGAAGATCAGGCGCGACCAAGCCCAAGTCATACTTGTGGCTCCGGATTGGGCACGAAGATACTGGTATCCCGAGCTACTCAGTCTATCGATCGATCCCCCAATTTGCCTGCCTCTTCAGGAGGACCTTCTGTCGCAGCAGCAGGGGATGGTCCTCCACCCAAACCTGTCCAGCCTCCACCTCCATGCACGGAGATTGAGCGGCGGCAGTTGATTCCGTTTGACTTGCCTCCTGAAGTCTGTAATGTTATTCTGGCAGCCAGGCGTTACTCCACAAAATCTATATACGCCTGCAGGTGGAACAAATTTGTGGCATGGTGCACAGCAAAGGCTGTGGATCCCCTTTCCGCCCCTCTTTCTGAGGTTCTCCTCTTCCTTCTTTCCCTGGCCCAGCAGGGCTCTGCTCTGGGCACCCTCAAGGGATACCTTTCGGCTCTTTCTGCTTTCTTACGGCTTCCTGATCAGCCTTCTCTTTTTAAATCCCCTGTTGTTTCTCGATTCTTTAAGGGCAATACTCCCATGTTTCCTCCTGTCCCTTTCGTAATGCCTCAGTGGGATTTGAATCTCGTATTGACCTATCTGATGTGCGCTCACTTTGAGCCACTTCATAATTGTCCCCTTCGTCTTCTGACTCTTAAGACTGCTTTCCTGGTTGCCATCACCTCTGCCAGAAGGGTGAGTGAGCTCCAGGCTCTCTCTTCTAAGCCTCCTTTCCTTTCTGTCCATCCGGACAAAGTTGTTCTCAGGACTCGTCCTTCCTTTCTCCCTAAGGTGGTAACTGGCTTTCACATCGGCCAGTCTGTTACACTGCCCACCTTCTTTCCGCCTCTGCATCCCTTGAAAGAGGAAGAGAGGCTCCACCGTCTGGCCTCAAAACGGGCGCTGTCCTTCTATCTGGACCGCACCACACCAAACAGTTCCGGATGGACAACCAACTCTTTGTTGGCTACGTGGGCGCTAAGAAGGGATGGGCGGTGCACAAGCGAACCATCTCTCGGTGGGTCGTTTTGTGTATTAAGGCCTGTTATTCCTTAGCTAAAAAGGAACCTCCTGTAGGGGTGAGGGCCCATTCCACTCGGGCCACAGCAGCGACCACTGCCCTGGGCCGGAGAGTCCCCTTGCAGGACATTTGTCAGGCAGCAACGTGGGCCTCGCTGCACATGTTTGCCAAGCATTATTGCCTGGACAGCCAAGTCCGGAGAGACGGCTTCTTTGGCCGTTCTGTTCTCCAGGACTTTCTGGTGTGATCTTGGTTCGCAGACCCTCCACCGGGGTTGGTATTGCTGGGGTATCTATTCTAAGGTGAGGAATCTAACTAACATGTTTCTTTCAGATGAACAAGTTACTTACCTTCGGTAACGATAGATCTGTAAGAAACATTAGTTAGTTAGATTCCTCACCGCCCCACCCATCCTCCCCGTTCTGCGATCCGATATCGAGGGTTGAGGTCATCCCTTTCAGGGCCCTAGATTCTTGGCACCAGTGTCGGTCTCTTGCATGGCTCTGCGTTCCTGGCGCGGAAAGCTATGTACAAGAATTGACTTCAGCGCGCGAGGGCGGCGTCTAAGTACTCCAACGTCATCCTGGCGATCATGACGACGGACGCAGAGCCGCAGACGACGCCTAGCGACGCGCAAGGGAATTGCTGACGAATAATCTTTCCGGATCCAGCCTGACGCCTGGGGATATTCTAAGGTGAGGAATCTAACTAACTAATGTTTCTTACAGATATATCGTTACCGAAGGTAAGTAACTTGTTCGTTGTGTATGTTTCCTGTAACTAGCATGTGACATATGAGTACTGTCCCACATATCACTTAGCACATATGAGGCCTCACCAAACTGTTGTCTCGGAGATACCAACAAATCACAGACCCCTTCAGAGTTACCCACAATGGCCATGTCATTAATAGGATGGCCACAAGATGTACTGTTAGGTATGGAAACCCTGAGAATTAGTCGTGCCCAGTATCCTCAGATGTGGCCTTAATTAGTGTAACAGGACCATGAGTTGGCCTAAATGCACCTAGTGTTACTAAATTTGGAATGGTGCATGATAAGACCCCAACACTATTGTCCATGGACCCATATTGTCACTGTGTGCCATTGGCTTATGACAGGCCCCTTACTCCCACATATCTGGGATTTTACTGTAGTATGATTGATGCTAGCATTGTACAGGAACATTGCTCATCTGAAACATGTACACTGAAGATAGTTGGTTACATCTGCAGTGTAGTTCAGAAGTTTGTAAAAATGACCAATCAGGCAGCATATACACAGCCACATATGGCATACAGTGTGTTCCATGACGATCGTACTTCCCACACAAACATATTCAGACATAGTATGATGTCCAATTGAGTATATCATATGCCCACTGATCCTTAGAGTTGGAGTTCTAAGTGACACGCATGCCATCCCTTTCATTGTGACCCAAATCTTCGAATGTAGTGAATGCAATGGTAGCAGTGATGTCTTGGCAGTATGAATCAAGTCATTTGTCCAGACTGTTCAGGTGTCTGTCCAGTGATGCACTAGTACTGTACCCTTCAGGAGGACACACTTGTGTAGTGTGTTACATGGTAACTCATTTCAGAGCACATGTGGTGTGGCTCAGGGCTTCATGATGTCAGTGAGCTGGTCAAGTCAGTATAGGCATGATCAGGATTGAGGGTAGTCCTCAGATGACTTCAGCAGTGTGTAGTAATATGTTTATAGTGCTCAGAATGTGTGCATTACACATGTAGTGAGTGCACTATTGATTGATGGTTATGCTAGCATGTCTACAAACTCTGTGCCACCCTAGCACATAACCTATATCTTGCATGTCTACTCAGTCTCTTCATCTATTTCATTAATACAGGTCAACGCCTATCAGAAGGTGTCCATGTGGAAAGCCATTGCCCAGAAGGTGCGGACCCTGGGATTCGCTCGTCGGCTCAGTGTTCGCTGCAGGAAAAGGTGGGCGGACCTGAGATACTAGACTTGGAAGATCGTGGAGCTCCAGCTAGAGCTGTCCTCCCAAGACATAAGGGGCACCCGCCGGACCCTGACACCAAATGGCGCACATACTGGTGGTGGCCTATCCTGAGTGATGGGCAGTTGAGAGCCCAACAGCCCAACAGCTAGCTAGGAGGGGTTGAGTCAAACATTCTGCATGACCATCTATCTTTTGTTACAGGCAGCTGTTTCCCCATCAGCCTTGAAGGTGACTCATGTCCAGTGCAATGGGAGAGTTGTTTCATGTGTAGGTCTGGTAGGTGCATGGTGATAACTGTAGACTATTGTCCATGTGACAAGGAACAAAGTAGGGTCGAGTCAAATTTCAGTTTTCAGATTTAAACTGACACATGGCTGCCTAACGTCACAGATAATCTATATTATCTTCTGATGTCATGGGTGACAGTAGTCCGAAACAGGTCGCTTGTCATCCTTGTGTACGGAGTTATGCTCCATTACTATGGTATCTCATGTGATGGTGCACCACTTACTTGTGGCATGGCATACAATGCACGCTGGATGCAGACACTGAGCACTGCTTCCCCATGGAATCTGGGGAATGTACAGTCACATGAGGTGGCTAACACCACTGGTGCCATCTGTATTGGTGCCTTCATGCTGGCGTGTGTACCTTTCTGTGTTATACTTGCATATATACAGCTGTTCCATACATAATCTGAGGGTCTACAAGGTTTTCGTTCTGATTCATCACATTTGTATGTGTTGGCCAATGTGTACATGGCAGTAGTATTCCCTGATGAATATAGAGAGGTAGGTATAACCACATAGAGGGGTGTGTAGACATGGGTGGGTGAGTCACACATGCCCAAGGACATTTATGGATATCATTAGTCTGGTCAAATTCTTAAGGCAATGACACCCATGGTAGGGCGACTTCTAGTTCTATCTGACAATGTGAGTTTGCATGCCATTGAGAAGGGTGTATTCAGTTAGTTGTGATGCACATTTGCATTTGTGGAGTGTCATTTACAGGCTGATGACATGCATCAGGGAGTGACATACTGACATGTTGGGGTCATTTGTATGTGTCAGCACTAATTACTACATTGGTATTCGTATTTGCATGACGAGGAGGGTACAGTGCATTCCCTTCCCTTTTTGACACAAGTAAGACCTCTTTATGGACTGGGTTTTCCTAACACTCTTGTACTTTCACTGTTCTGATGTGATTGACATTTTCAGTTTGAAAAAGGTGTGCTCACATGAACCAATCTTGACTGGGGATATCCCTAGGCAGACTCATGTACAATGGTTCTTTGTGCTGAAATCTTACACCATTTAGAGCCACATTTTCTCCATTCTACTCTTCTGTACTACAAGTGACACCAAGCTAAGCTACTCATGTGCAGCTTTCAACTACGTCATCTGCCAGTAAACAGAGGTGAAAGTATTACTTGGGAAGTATGAACAGTGTTGAATGGACACTTACATGTCAACTTATTCTTAGTAGTCATATATTGCTGCAACTTAGCTGTAGCAGGTGCCCAGCCATTCTACATGTTTTGGGTTAGGGACACTTGACCATTTTCAGATTTCAGGGCCTTGTGTGTATAGGTAGTAATGCATTCCATGTGGTCATCCCATTTGATGACATCAGGTAACTATGGTATGCTACAAGGGCCTAGGTTGACAGGGTGAAGATTTCTCCTGCTACACACATGAAGGTGGATTTGGAAAAGGACACACATGCAGTTGGAACAGACGGTGGTTATGACATCATTATGTGTGACTGTGCACAGGTCTTGTAGCATTCATACATGTGCTTATGCCATTGTTGGAGCACATGTAGTCATCCTTGTAAGTTTTGTGATCTGTGCAATTGTGTAATGCGTTGTGTTGGGCCTGTTTGCCCAGTGTGTTCATGCAATTGCAATGAATCTATTTCTACTGTTATTTCAGCATCAACCCGGGACAGCAGAGGAGCCAGAGCTGAGACTGTTGGGGAAGCAGTTGTCCACAATGGTGCCCGTCGAGGCAGTGACACAGATGGAACCAGTGGCCCAGAAGGTGAGGGAAGTACCATGGGTCAGACGACACATTGTAATCATCAGAGTCCAGCTCCAGTAGCCATTCCCCGGTGGTGGTGGACTTGCATCCATAACATCCATGTCAGCCACCCCATTCCATCTCTATCCTCCCTGCTGCTTCTTACCCAGCTGTCCAGGCCCGTTCCCGCAAGAGGGGGGCTGTCTCGTTTTCACTAGGCACCTCACCACCTGTCCCTGTCCCCCATACTGACCTGAGTGTGGAGGCTATTGACATCCTGAGACAGATCTCTTTGGGTCAGACTGCAGTGCTGAATGCCATCCAGGTGTGAAGCTTCCAGGTAATGCAGATTGTGTCGTACCTGGAAGGCCTTCAAGCTGACAATCCTGCCCTACAGAGATCTTTTCAGGCTCTGGCTTCCACATTCACAGCACCCTTCTACCAATTCTACCCTTCCACCCCACCTCCTGCCTCTTTCCCATTCACAATCCCTATTCCCATAACTGTCCAAAGCACACGCACACATCAGCATGCAACATGGACATGTAGCACATGCAAACAGAAACATGAAACAAAAGATGCAACCACTCGCCAGGCAGTCGCCACCACATCCAGTGGCATACACCCAGACACTATACCTACTGCTCCACAGACATTCACTATACATATACATCCAGACAGCACACCACCAGACACAGCCACTACATATATAAATCCAGACAGCACACCACCAGACACAGACACTACACATTTATATCCAGGCACCACACCACTAGCCACAGCCCCTACACACACATCCAGACACCACCCCACCAGACACATCTACAACACACCTACATTCAGACACCACACCACCAGACACAGCCACTACACACATACATCTAGCCACCACACCACCAGACACAGCCACTGCTCAGTTCATACCACAAGACAACTCATCACGAGACCCTGCAACTACCCACATCACACACCCAGACACCATACCCTCACCACCAGCTACATACACATTACACATTGCTAAAAAACAGAAACATTTAACAGCCAAAGAAACATCAGAAACACAGAGACATGTACAAACAGCACACACAGCCACATCTCACACTTCACATCCTTTTACCTCCAAAACCCAACCCCCTTGTCTTACCTCCTCCACAGTTCCCTAAAGAACTTTGCCTGATTATCCTTGACCTCACCCCTGCCGCAGCTGCCCACCCCCTCCCAAAGCCATAAGGTATTTTTCCCCACCCCTACACATCTCTTCCACTTCAAAATCCACCCCTAAAACATCTTCCCTCCCCCCTCCTAAACACATTACTACCCCTACCAAGACACAAGGCCTTCTGAAAGAACAAACGTCCCATAACCGACTCACCACCTCCTATAATAACCCAAAGGACATCTTCTACCCACCAATCCAGATTTTCAACGTTGAAAAAAAGTCTTCAACACCTGTTCCCCTTCCCCCCCCCAAACCCATCAATACCCTTCATGGTCACAAGATCCCATGCATGGTCAAATCGAGTCCTCCCAATTCCAAGACCAGTCCTCCCACAAACAAACCGAACCCTCCCAATCGCGAGCCCAGCCCTCCCAAGTACAAACCCGACACTCCCAATCCGATCCCCAGCCTACTCAAGTAACATCATTGAGGTGCCTTGATTGCCCACTGGATGTCCCGAAGTTTCCCTGGCAGTGTTTTGGAAGGCAAGTTTGGTGGCACAGCAGTGTGTTGGCCCACAGAATGATACTTGGACTGGCCATTAGCCTTTGTTTTGGGAGTCCAATTTGTTCTCTCTAATAAACAACTTGCTTGGTTTTGAACACCTTTGTCCTGCCATTGTTACTGTTGCTAATCATTGTCATTGAATAATTTGGGATGTGTGACTAAAGTTGTGTTTGTTTCACCATGATAGTTGATCCATTTGCAGTGGTAAGTATAGTTAGATCTTGAATGAGCTATGGAGTTACAGAGGACAAGGGTCAATGTTCAATGGATGTTAATGTTGGATGAGTTCTAATTGGGGCTGACATTGCATTAGGTGGCATCTGCTATGGTAACTATTGCAGCTTGCCTTGGCCAATGTCCACGTCTTTCGGCTTGCAGTATGTCTTGAGATGTAGGGTGGATATGTGATTAATGTATGGAATGTAGGTATTTGTTTCTTCAAACTTTGGGGGTGTTGTATTGTCATGCCTAATTGGTACTTTGGAAGCACATGTAACCATTTTCATGTGTGTTCTTTCCACATATTTTTAATAGATGTCTGACAACTGCTGTTGCCGCGGTGTTTTGCTCTTTGCACTTATACATTTGCCACATGTGCATGCCACTTTGCGGCAATATTGGTTGTCCATGATATACCTCATGCCACAGGTCCTGTGCACATGAAGACTTCGAGGCAAGTGCAATATGGTCTGTGGCCTTGGCCTGTAACCTCCCAGGAGTGCCCCTGGTTTGAGTAACCCAAATATGCAGGAAGTATTCACATTGTGGCCTTAGAATGTTTGATACCGTGGTGTTTGGGAATCCCATTTGCCTGACTTTGCTTTTTAATGTGGGTGATGTGTGAAGGCCCACTCCAGTGCTTTTGCAGTGACGGTGTGCTTTAATTTCCTGACACATCCATACTTATTTATGTTCAGTGTCACAACAGGACATGGCTTATGAGCAATGTAAGGGTAATTCCGAAGTTGATTGCTGTTTTCCATGAGGAGGTGTGGCACTGATTTTTGCACACATCAGTATACCATCTTTTAAGATGTGCACACATGTTGAGTTTGTGAGAGTATGCCTGTACATTGTCAGTGACTGGGACATAGAGGTCATCATGTAGATGTGAGGCTAACATACATTTTGTGATGTTGTGTACAGGGGCCCACAAAATATTTTGGGACCAGGAATACAATGCCCTTAACCGTATCCACAGTTCTGTGGCTCCATTGGGGGTTTATGTAGTGTAATTGATGAATCCTGAAGTACATAGTAGGCTAGGAGTGTTTTCAGTCAGGTGATGTGAATTGTCTGTAGATGTTCACCTGGGATGTTTTACTTGCCCACACTGACACTTACACTTGCTCTCTGTTTTCTATGTTGTGGTAGACTTGAACAGTGTTGTAATTTCTATGTTTCATTGTGTTTGTCTTGCTCTCTGCAATAGGACTTTGAGTGGGATGACTGTACTGGGGAGGTCTCTCACAGGGGTGTGGCTGAGGTACATGTGGGCGTGGCTACCAAGCACGTAAGCCTTACCTCTGTGATTGGCATAGTGTCCCGCATGTATGGTATATTACTACTTCTGTCATTGCGCAACATCCATATATCTGATATAACAAGTTACATTGCACCTACAACAAGCCAGGACTATTGGATTCGCCAATGGTTATTAGTTGCATTAGACACCAACAATAAATGTGGTTTCATTTGATATGAATATGATAATGCTTCAGTTCTGATATGATGAGACTGTGGAGTGACTATCACGGATCTCTTTACAGTTACATCTGCGGCAGTGGAAGGTGGTACTGCTGCATAGTGGAATTTATTGCGCACCTTGAGGGTGAGGTCAAAAATGCAGGGTTCAATTGGTACCATCTCAGGACCTGCTTTTTCAACTTGCCGGTGCTAAGCGCTAGAGGCCCCCAGACCACTTCAAGCCCTGCTACACAACTCACACTACTTGCTCTTTCAACTACCCCTTCATGCCTGGTCATGTCCTGCTTCTCATGATATGTGTATTGACAAAATGTACCAGCTTGATTCTTTAGAAAAAGTTTGCTCACACCCCCCAATCATACTGATCAACCTACGCTCCTGCTTTACCATGGCAGGGCATTTATTTGCTGAGGACTCTATTTACAAGTGTAGGTGTGAGACTTACTAGCTATTGTGTCCACTACGGTGTTGATTTTAGGAATCATCGAGCGGATACAACAGTGGCAGCATGTGTCCGATCGGCTCTAAGGTGGCACTGGACGTGAGGAACTGCATACTGTTAAGTTTCGGCCTCATCTGCCTCCTTTTCCGCCAGCTCACATGAGGTAATTGGACCGCCACGGTCAACTCGTCATAAAGGCGCATCATAATTGGGCTGGTGGTTTGTAATGTGGTCTGCTCTCAGACTCGCTCCATTTGTCCATTCCGACACCACCGTGGTTGAAATTTCCTGGCAGGGCCGGAGGGACCGTGTAGGTTGAAATTCTGTGTATATGAATGCATCGTAATCCGGCGGTCAGAGCCACAGCTTCCGAAGATGGTGCGGTGGTCCGCCCGCCTGCAACATGACCGCGCAAGTCGATCTGACCAGCATCATAATCCACCCCTTAGTTGTGGGCTCTCGGGAGCTGGTGCTTGCCTCTCTTATATCTTGTAGTACATGCCTTACTTAGATTTCGGTGCCATTTATGGTGTGGTTGTGTTCCTTTACACTAATAGCAGCAGCATCTTTAGTAGTGACCCTCCGATAGCAAGTATAAGAGTAGTATTTAGTACGTTTCTGTTGCTAGTTTCTGTGCTTGTACATTCTTGACTGTAAGTGTAGTCCATGTGAGAAAGTACTTGTCTCTCTTGCTGTGATGTATCTTGCTCTTCAAGCCATTACGCCTGAAAATAGTTTGATAATACAAGGAATTAAATGTTTAAAAATGTATAAGTAATGTAGACATGCACAAATATTTTACCTGTTTCCTATTTTATTTTTACATATGTGATTTGCTGGTAGTTTCTATCTTTGTTTTCAGATTTTCCGTTGGCGGTATTGTAATGTGGTCAGGTGGCTACTTTTCAGAGGTGGGAAAAAAATTCTTTACTTTTATTTTAAACAATTGTTTGTTGGTATTTAGTGGGGGCTGAAGGAGTTTCATTTCATTTTTACCGTGTTAGGATGAGTTTCTATTTACTTATTTTTTGTGTGCCTTTTCCAGATATGTGATTGCTGTCATTTTTAGGAGATTAATAGTTTCTTGATGCTGTAGTAAATTTCTTGTTGTATAGTTTAAGACGTAAAAGAAGTAATTGTTTTGTTAGTAATCACATGTTTTAATTGCTTATTTTATGTCAGTCCAAATAAATATTTTACATACTTTAGAAGACAGTTGTATATATTTTTCCACTCTTTTCAGGCTGTGTTTAGAAAGTTTGGTAGGATCGTTGTCTTTCAGTTTTTGTAGTTTATGGAGTATTTAGTAGGTACATTTTGTGTGCCATTTATATTGTTAGTTTCATTGGTTACTTTGCTCTTCAGGTTGTTTTTATTGGTTAGTGTTTATTTAATTAGTTTTTTTTTCAATTATTGTTTTTTATGGTAAATGCTATTTGGTGTTTAACTTATAATGTTCAATATATATATTTTGATATCGTGTTTTATTTTTCATTTATTATATATTTATAATTATGTTTGTTTCATTTTATTTGTTATTATTAGTTGTGAATATATTTGTATTAATATTTTGGTGTATTGAAGAGAACATTCTTATGGCAATATAAGTTTATTTTAGTAATATAAAATTGTTATAATGTTGTTAGAATATTTAAATCTTTTTGAATGTTTATTTTTAATTTTTGATTCATGAAAAATGTTGTTCTTGTTATGTTTTGTCATTAACATTATTTATTTTCGGACTTATTAATGTAGTCAGTATTTTGTTTCCCCATATTTAATTATATGTTTGAGTATTTATATGTTTATATAAAGGTCACAACATTTTGTTTCTGATACTTTTGTGAATTGGGGTTAAAATAGATACTTTTAACTATGATATTTTGGTTATCTGTATTTGTGTTTCTATCAGTTAATTGTAGGAAGGTGATATTTTTTGAACAATATTTACTTTACAATAGTTTTTTTTAATCACAGGGGTGTGGAAATTTTAAAATAATCTACTTGTCCATGGGACAAAATGCAACACAAATCTACGTGTCCTGTAAGACAATCACCTTTTCCCACCGATTCCCAAATCAATAATGTAGGATGACACAGAGCCATTAATGGATTTTTGTTTTAATATAACTGACCAGTGATATCAATGGTTTGCAAAAATGTTGAAGGAAAACTTGGCTTTATTGCTGAGAAAAGCGATACTCTCCTTAAGTACTGACACACAACAATAAATGATCTTCAATGAATCAATCAAATGACACTTGTTAAAGCCCACAGCTGGTTCAAAGGTAGCGTCCCAGCGCTCTAGCAGACAGTAAAGGCAGGCCAAAGTAACAAGAAACTAAACAGAGTCAAATAGCCAAGTTTTAAGTTGCCTTTAAAAGGCTGACAGAGTCAATTAACCGTAACTGAAAAGGAAGACTGTCAGTAATGTTGCCGTGCGTACAGTAAAAGGGTTGCCTCCACAATGAGACTTCTGAAATTCTGGAATCCACAGAAGGTGACTATTGTTGGATCTAAGTGCCCTCTTTTGAGTATACAGAGACAGTCTATTCAGCAGATAACATGGGGCCTCACCATGATAAGTGCTGAAAGCCAACATTAGAGTTTTGAAGTTGATACGCTATACCACTGGAAGCCAGTGCAGATTTCTCAAATATGGAGAGATATTATGGCACCTCGGTACTCTCCTGATTAGTCGTGCCTCTGCATTTTGAATTCGCTGAAGTCAGTGTATCAAATATGCAGGAAGACCATGGTAGAGACTGTTAAAATAGTCCAGATGGGACAAAATTAAAGAATTAACTACTGTTTTCCTTGTCTCTTCAGGAACAAGATCAAGAAACTGCTTTATAATTTTCATCTTCATAAGGACAGACAAAATATGTTTAATTTGAGACGTAAAAGAGAGTGGAGTCAAAGACGATGCACACATTTCTAGCAGATGTGGTATGATTAGGAAAGGTGTTCGGCAGGCCACCACCAGATAGAAGGTGGCAGGGGCCATTTTGGTAAAAACCAAAACTTTGTCAGAATTTTGTTTTAAACAATTTGCATCCATCCAAGTTGTGACTGCTCTAAGACATTCTTTGAAGTTGTGAAAAGCTTCCTCCATATTATCTTGGAAGGATCTTGAATAACTGACTTCAGGTATGGGAGCTTGGATATACTGGTCCAAATCACAAGCTGCAGCATATTTGCAAATCCATCCATGTTGGTTGTATGTGGAAATATCTACTGCAGAAATATCATGCTGCCAAAATATTGAGAACCAAAATATAAAGTCTGTAGTTAGGAATAGTAAATCTTTACTTACCAATTACCTTCTCCAAATGTTGATGCTCAATATTTTCTATATAATATTCTGGTAGCACAATATTCTGAAGTAAAAATTAAGATGGTGTACGTCAGTGTTGCAGTAAAAAATAAATGGATGAGAAATGCAGTGCAGTTGGGGAGGTGTTGTCTGTCAAGAAACGGCTGGCCTCCTTCCAGTCTAATTAGTTCTTCCCATTTAATCTTGCCATACTGACATACTCACTGCACATACACACAACCCAACTGCAATGACACACACTCCTGGGACAGACAAACACACCCACTGCACATTCAAACAACGCCATCGCACAGATACATAGCTACACTGCAGATGCATAGACTCATACATCACTTAATGGACAGACACACAACCCCATGCAGGACCACACCCCTAGAGACATACCCCCCATGCAGACGTAAGCACACCTCCTATAGATAGACCCTAACACATCCTATTGACAGGCAGTGCCCAACAGGAAAAGTTTGCATAACATATTCCTAACTTGGCCCTGACTGGAGCAGAGATACTGCCCACAAAGATGTCCATGGATTTCTAGAAAAGGATGAAAGAAGCCACTCATTTTCTGTTCTAAGGAAGGACATTCTACAAATGTATAAGAAATACAAATGTATGTTGCAGAAGGGAAAGGGTTCCAAGGAAGTTTTGCATTAGGTGGCAATAATGTCCAGCATAGGTCCACAAGGGAGGGTCAGAATCCATGGCCAGACTTTCAAAATTACCAGTAAATATTCAAATTAGTTCCAATGAGATTAAATTGGTATTTGATATTTTGTGATAATCCTGAAAATATAGTATGGGTTTGGCCCTCCTTGGCACATGTTGGACACCCCTAGTCTCTGGCTGTTTTGGATCTCTAGTTTGCCAATGCTTATTTCAACTTTGGTTCGCAAATAGCACAGCTTTTCAGGTTGTTAGGCTCAAAGTGTTGATGTGCACTTGTAAAAAGATTCACCTACATTTTCTTGTGAATAAATATTTTCTGAGGTGTGAGAAGAGGATGTTTCAGGAGGGTATTTCAGGGTCGGTATGCCCTGGGAAGTTTATGCACACCCACAAAATTATGCATTTGGGAGTGTTCACAAATCTTTCCACAGCCCATTCTCATCATGGACATGGCCAAATATTTATTCATATCAAAGATCAAACAAAATCTGTGTCCAGGGTAAAAGTAGGAGGAAAATTCCACCTCATTTGGTGGGATTGTAGGGAAGGTCCCACTGCTTGCTTTGTGGTTCATTTTCCAGAGAGGATTGGGAAAAATGGAGACAGTATTATTGTTGGGAAAACTGCATGTGTTGACTCGGAAGTATGTCGATTTTACTCTAATGCATAATATAAAATTAAATGATACAGTTTGAAGCAATGATTCTCCTGTAGAGTGCAGCTATGTGTTTTGTTAGTGCTTAGAAATGGCAGGAGTGCAGGTTGAAGCACTATATTAAACATTACTGCTTCTTTTTTAAAAAGTATTCTTTCAGACCATTGAAAATCCATACTAATCATATCTGAAAAGAATATCCTGCCCTGACCCTTAACATGGCAAAGTATTTTTGAGAATTAAATCGAACATATTCAAATATTGGTTAATTGTACATTATATTTAATCATATTCTGCATTGGTTTCTCAGTCAGATAGTCTCACGTTCTTTGCTTGTTTTCTTTTCAAAACATGCCCAGTAAGCTAGATTTTCCAATTCAGGGGTTTTGTGGCAGTTCTCATTGCTCAAAAGGGGTAGTTTCTGATATGCATTTCTTTACATGTCTTCGTTATTCGGTTTACTCAAAATAAAATATCACTCGAGGTGTCCAGCATTTGACAGTAGATTGTCACTCATAAGTAAACTGAAACCACGGAGCTGTCAAACATAGGCAATGAAAAAGAGCTAAAAGCATAACTCTTAAATTTCACACATAAAATAAGACAACGTCAAATTTAAATACCCTGAAAATATGAAACTGTAATGCCTAAACACACTGAAAATTTGGCAGCGCCTCTCCCGAACACAAGCTCACCTTTCAGCAACTGAATGACAAGGTGTATGCCCTCCTGGCGGCTATTCAGGGTCTCTTGGAACTTAAATCACCATCCAACTCCACTGCCCTCTTTAGCACAGCCTCAGCCGACTGCTCCAACCCTAACAAAGCTGCCATGGCCAGAACAGGAGAGAATCTGAGCCAAACGGGACCCCGCACGCCGGATGAGACAGACCTCTTCAGTGCTACCCACACAGGACTGCTTCCGGGCGCACCAGTAGATCAGGCTTGTAAATACAAACTCACTATCCTGGATGAGCAATCGTCACCACACTTTCGATTTGTTTGGACAACTGCACCAAAGGAAAAAGAGAAAACGGACAACAAAGCGGATGGAAGAAAGAATTTACCGTGGCTCAGCCCATTTTATATTGCGTTCTTATTGTAAGTTAAAATAACTTTACTATGGAGTTCATTCTTGTATAATTGTGGCAATTAGTAAACAAAAAAAACATGCAGACACTACGCTCTTAAAGACCCCTCTCCTTGCTCATCCCGGTTTCATTCTCTTTCTACCGCCTCTTTCCCCTACTTGTGCTTTCAGAGCAAAAGTGTCCACTTCTCAGCACTAGCCACGCAGACATTGGCTGCTAGGAAAACAAATATACGTGTTTTTAAAATCCTACCAACAAGGCAAATAAATTGTAAGTTCTGTATTCAGCATCCCGTGGCATCACGCATACTATTGTAACACTGGACAACCTGGGTCTGGTACTGGGTCAACAGGGATAAACAAAAGGCAAAACCACTCATTCTGACATCTCTAGTTAGAGAAGAACCCTTTAGGGAACAGAACCCATCAATCACCGAGGAATCAGTGTGTTGTCATCATCTGGGTCTGTCTCTCCTGACACACCACACCAGAACTAGATGGAACAGCCTGGTCGCGGGTCAGGGGAGGTGGCATACAAAGGTTGTAATCAGATCTCCACCAGAAGTGACAAAAAAATAGTAAGTTCTCCTTCGTGTGAAAGGGGTTAAAAAAAGTGCAGCACTAAATCAAAAAAATGTGAATAAAAATGGCTAGAGAAACTCAAAAGTGCTTTAATCGGTAGAGCACCTCTGCCAAAATTAAAAAGCAAAATGGCAATCTAGCATAAATACATCGTCATTATGCTCATTGTCCATAGTATTGGGTCGACATGTTTCTGCCCGCTGGGATCTGCATAGTATCGAGGGCATTCATCAGGACCTTAATTTTGCTGCTACTATGAATAAGTGAAAGTGTAAAAGTGTAAAAGTATATTATATTACAGACATTCCTACCACCGGTTGAACTCCATGGATGTAAAAACCGGATACCTAGGAAAGTGAAAAAACATAAATAAGGAAATGCGAAGAGCTATCCATGTTGACAAGACCAGCAAACAGCAGTATAAATATACCGCCATCCAAAACACAAATTTGTGTTAATTACATCTAAAAGTGTATTAGATTGCACTTACCCTACAATTGTGGGTGATACCCTCACCTCAACCTGGCTCTACTCAGGGAAGGGGGCCCCGCTCTGATAAAGGGGAGAAGAAAAAAGAAACAGGGCTGTTGTAAAACATGCCTAAATCTTTATGTTCCCCATACCCAATGACTAAGAAGTATAAAGTTTATCCATGTCTCTGAAATAGGTGGAAGCACAAAGTATGGCAATGATGTCCTAATCAGGGTAAATAGCCCCTGTACTCTGAACAGATAGAAAGAAGGAGCCCAAATAATCCTTAAAACAATGTAGTTAAAGGGCCATTGAAAAGACCCAAAGGGTTATTGTAAAAAACACTAGTGTTAAGGACTTTTAAGTTGTTCTAGAAAGATTCTAAGGCATTCCCAGAGCAGGAGCCAAGCTTACCTCTCCGTCGGTACCCCAGGGCGGTCTATGAGTAAAGACCAGAGGTACCGACGCGAGCAGAGAGGGAGTGTTTTATAGTAGACTGAATTGTAAACAGGTGAGTCTGTTACAGTAAGATGGCTTTAGTAAAGCCTGCAATATTTGCAACAGCGCAAGGACCCCAAAGCCGATGATAGGCACCGCGCATGCACTAGAAATGCGATCAAAATTGTAAACAGATGAATCTGTTACAGCCAATCGGCTTCAGCAAAGCGCGATGGCAACTGCAATCAGACTGATCAGCTACACCAGGGCGGCTTCGGCAGAGCCTGCAATGTTTACAACAGCACAAGGACCCAAATGACAATGGTGAGTACTACGCATGCGCGGTGATCGCGACGGAGTGCGCGCGTGCCGTACCAGAGACATCGGTCCACCAAACCCCCGACATCGTGCACTGCGCATATAATGAAAGCGCGATTAAATGCGCATGTGCCGTAATCGAGGCGCTATAGTGGTACATCTCAAAAACAGTGGAATCCCACAATGAATGAAAGTAAAGAAATTACGGCAGGCTCCAGCAACAGAAGCGGCCAATGTACATAACCGCTATAGTCACTGTATAAACTATATACATGAAGGAAGGTTCCAAAACAAAACGTGAAACCCCCTACGAGGACAGCATCTCAATCAAACAACCACTACAAGCACGTGCCCAAGCCTCTCATTTAAGTGCGTTAGAATAGATGGGCATGCGCTCATATCTATTTCGACACAGAGAGAGGTGTGTGGTGTGTGGGGTTTTGTCAGACCCACAAAACCAGAAAAAGGGGGGGGAAACTATTATGACTGAGTTGGTGCGATAACCTTACGGTTGGTTCAGTATTTAAGTACAAAAGGTTAAATAAAGAATTCACAAACATAGTGTATTGTACAAATGTTAGAGACCCTCCAATTGAACGTATCACACACTATGTACACCATTTTCACAGATAAGGCAAAGATTGGAAGGTGTTGACCGGGGAGGACTAGGTGAGAGACGTACTCTTTGTTATCCACAGAGTTTAAAGCAAAAGCCAGGGAATATCGTCGTTAAGTCCTGTGGTGTCTGAGTGTAAACGGTACACCCATCTCTGTTCTCTACAGAGGAGAAACCGTTGGATATCCATAATATGTTGGGGAATATAAGGTTGCTCAAGTATTACCCAACGAAGATCTGTTTCTCTATGGCCTGCCGAGATGAAGTGATTGGTAAGTTTAGTGGCACTCTTTTTGCACCGAATGGTGCTCTTATGTTCTGCTATTCTGAGTTTAATTTTTCTTGATGTCATTCCCACATAGTTCATTTCGCAGGGACACTTGATAAGATAAATGACCCTCTCGCTGTTGCAATTGGTGTGTTTATCAAGCCGCCAGGGTCTACCTGTGCCAATGTCAACCTCGGTGGTATGTGATGTCTGGGGACACACTGAACAGTTCCCATATGGAAAGTGACCTTTGACAGGGGGTAGGCCCCACAGGGACAGCTCCGCAGATCTCTGGGACGCTCGAGGGCGTGTATGTATCAGCTGGTCTTTGATGTTCTGGCTCCTTTTGTATGCAAATAGAGGAGGAGGTAAGATCTTTCCTTCAATTTTGACCACTCTCCAGTTCTTAAGAATGCTCTTCTTAAGTGCGTTAGAATGGCTGGAGAAAGTGTTGACACATGTTATCCGGTTCTCCTCCGTGCTTGGTTCACGAATCCTTTTTTCCAGGAGAGCCTCCCTGTGGTTGTTTAGAGCTCTCTTCATCGATGTCTTCACTGTACTCTTGGGATATTGTCTATCCAGTAATTGAGCAGATAGTTGATTGGCATGCTCGCAATACTTGGAAGTCGTTGAACAATTGCGTCGAATGCGGAGAAATTGCCCGAAGGGCAAATTTTCTCGCAGAGCTCGTGGATGGAAACTCTGGAAATGTAACAAGGAGTTCCGAGCCATCGGTTTCTTATATAGTTCCGTCGTAAGTATGCCATCCTGAGAGCTGATCAAAAGATCTAGGAATGGTAGGTTCTTTCTTGAAGTTACGCAGGTAAACTTTAGAAAGTCATTTTGAAGGTTTAGCCATGAGTGGAAATTTTCAATAGTGTCAATAGGGCCTCTCCAAATGACCAGAATGTCGTCTATATACCGTTTCCAGGACAGAATGTGACCCAGAAACGGATTGTTGATAGACAAAACCTCAGCCTGCTCAAAATGGTGAACATAGAGGTTGGCCAAGGAAGTACTCACCATTGTCATTTGGGTCCTTGTGCTGTTGTAAACATTGCAGGCTCTGCCGAAGCCGCCCTGGTGTAGCTGATCAGCTGATCAGTCTGATTGCAGTTGCCATCGCGCTTTGCTGAAGCCGATTGGCTGTAACAGATTCATCTGTTTACAATTTTGATCGCATTTCTAGTGCATGCGCGGTGCCTATCATCGGCTTTGGGGTCCTTGCGCTGTTGCAAATATTGCAGGCTTTACTAAAGCCATCTTACTGTAACAGACTCACCTGTTTACAATTCAGTCTACTATAAAACACTCCCTCTCTGCTCGCGTCGGTACCTCTGGTCTTTACTCATAGACCGCCCTGGGGTACCGACGGAGAGGTAAGCTTGGCTCCTGCTCTGGGAATGCCTTAGAATCTTTCTAGAACAACTTAAAAGTCCTTAACACTAGTGTTTTTTACAATAACCCTTTGGGTCTTTTCAATGGCCCTTTAACTACATTGTTTTAAGGATTATTTGGGCTCCTTCTTTCTATCTGTTCAGAGTACAGGGGCTATTTACCCTGATTAGGACATCATTGCCATACTTTGTGCTTCCACCTATTTCAGAGACATGGATAAACTTTATACTTCTTAGTCATTGGGTATGGGGAACATAAAGATTTAGGCATGTTTTACAACAGCCCTGTTTCTTTTTTCTTTTTTCTTCTCCCCTTTATCAGAGCGGGGCCCCCTTCCCTGAGTAGAGCCAGGTTGAGGTGAGGGTATCACCCACAATTGTAGGGTAAGTGCAATCTAATACACTTTTAGATGTAATTAACACAAATTTGTGTTTTGGATGGCGGTATATTTATACTGCTGTTTGCTGGTCTTGTCAACATGGATAGCTCTTCGCATTTCCTTATTTATGTTTTTTCACTTTCCTAGGTATCCGGTTTTTACATCCATGGAGTTCAACCGGTGGTAGGAATGTCTGTAATATAATATACTTTTACACTTTTACACTTTCACTTATTCATAGTAGCAGCAAAATTAAGGTCCTGATGAATGCCCTCGATACTATGCAGATCCCAGCGGGCAGAAACATGTCGACCCAATACTATGGACAATGAGCATAATGACGATGTATTTATGCTAGATTGCCATTTTGCTTTTTAATTTTGGCAGAGGTGCTCTACCGATTAAAGCACTTTTGAGTTTCTCTAGCCATTTTTATTCACATTTTTTTGATTTAGTGCTGCACTTTTTTGAACCCCTTTCACACGAAGGAGAACTTACTATTTTTTTGTCACTTCTGGTGGAGATCTGATTACAACCTTTGTATGCCACCTCCCCTGACCCGCGACCAGGCTGTTCTATCTAGTTCTGGTGTGGTGTGTCAGGAGAGACAGACCCAGATGATGACAACACACTGATTCCTCGGTGATTGATGGGTTCTGTTCCCTAAAGGGTTCTTCTCTAACTAGAGATGTCAGAATGAGTGGTTTTGCCTTTTGTTTATCCCTGTTGACCCAGTACCAGACCCAGGTTGTCCAGTGTTACAGTAATTTGGTCAAGGGGATTCACAACCTGCTGGTCTTTAAAATCTTTCCCTTGGACCTTCTCCCACGTTTTCTTGTTGTTATCACGCATACTATGGCATTAGACTTGTGGAGCAGTCATAGGCAGACCATTGTTCTTGTGCGCACTCCTAATACACTAGAGCTATGCCTGCGTACAGAAACTACAACCAGTAGTGGAAGAGAAGTTGCATCTGACAGAGCACTACCGGCCCCTCACCGAGCCTATAGCTCTAGGGGCGGGGCCGAGTAGGGCCATCGCCATTTACTTTGATTTAATGTCTAGTTGTCCGTCGGACAAAATAGACATTAAATCTTCTTGCCCCTGACAGAAATCAACATGTCTCGGGTGTCGGGCGATATGAATTCCGCACCCCTGGGATCAATATAATTGCTATCAATATTTGGTCATTGATCCCATTTTTAATAAACTTAATGAGAGATCTTTCCATTTTAATCTTCAAATATTTAGCTGATTTGCCCATTTTATTTTATCCACCAAACATGTTGTCATTAGCTTTAAATAGAATGGCACATTCATTTTCTGTGGTTTGCTTCTTAAAGTCTATTTTGTTCATGTACAATTCTTCAAGTAAATCATAACTAAATAGTAAAGTATGCACGCTCTAAGCACTTAATTGTAAACATATTGTCTCTGAAATACTTATTGGAGATCTTCTTTCTATGTGAGACTTGGGGCCTGATTTCGAGTTCAACAGTCCATCAGATCGCCAAACCCATGGTGGAGGTGCGGTTGTGTTCAGGGGCTGCTGCATCAGCTGTCTGACCTTCGTATTACAAATACAATGATTGAACCTCCAGAAAACTGCCACAACAACCAGGGATCCATGATCCCTAGCAGTGGCATGGCGCTCTAGGGACGCAATATGCTTGGCGGTGCTCCCATAGCACTGCCAAGCATATTACAAGTTTCGCCACGACCAGGCATTTCATAGCGGTGAGCCCTCCATGAAAATGCAGGCAGTGGGGAAACAAAAGGGGCACTACAGGGCCCCCTATTTCCCCTTTGCATGGGGATGCACGCCTGTGTGCATGCACCCCCTTTTCTGCGCAGCATGGACTGCACAGTCCATGCCATACAGGAATGACCTTTGATGCTCCCATCACGGTGCCTTTCTTATAGGCACCGCCACGGGACCCCCTCACCACCCACCTGCCAGACCACAAGAAAACTCATAATCTGGCGGGCGGGCGGCTTTGGCAGTGTGGGAGTGGGGCTGCGGCATGGCAGCCTTCTCCCACACCGCCAAAGTCGTAATCAGGCCCATAGTTTCAATAAAATCCCTAGCAGCAGCCTAAAAGATATCTGGAGTGCACAGAAGTATCAACAACTGGATTTAGGGCCTGATTTCAAGTTTGGCGGTCCGACCACCCAAATGACCCTTTACAACACTGCTGCATCAGAGATCTACTACCTTCTGTATAAAGAGTTGTGCTGTCTGAAATCCGACTGCTGCCCTGGCGGTCTGACAGCAGGGACCGCTGCTGTCTTGATTGTCAGCATTGCATCCACCGATGCCCTCATTAGCTTTAAATAGAATGGCACATTCATTTTCTGTGGTTTGCTTCTCAAAGTCTATTTTGTTCATGTACAATTCTTCAAGTAAATCATAACTAAATAGTAAAGTATGCACGCTCTAAGCACTTAATTGTAAACATATTGTCTCTGAAATACTTATTGGAGGTCTTCTTTCTATGTGAGACTTGGGGCCTGATTTCGAGTTCAACAGTCCATCAGATCGCCAAACCCATGGTGGAGGTGCGGTTGTGTTCAGGGGCTGCTGCATCAGCTGTCTGACCTTCGTATTACAAATACAATGATTGAACCTCCAGAAAACTGCCACAACAACCAGGGATCCATGATCCCTAGCAGTGGCATGGCGCTCTAGGGACGCAATATGCTTGGCGGTGCTCCCATAGCACTGCCAAGCATATTACAAGTTTCGCCACGACCAGGCATTTCATAGCGGTGAGCCCTCCATGAAAATGCTGGCAGTGGGGAAACAAAAGGGGCACTACAGGGCCCCCTATTTCCCCTTTGCATGGGGATGCACGCCTGTGTGCATGCACCCCCTTTTCTGCGCAGCATGGACTGCACAGTCCATGCCATACAGGAATGACCTTTGATGCTCCCATCACGGTGCCTTTCTTATAGGCACCGCCACGGGACCCCCTCACCACCCACCTGCCAGACCACAAGAAAACTCATAATCTGGCGGGCGGGCGGCTTTGGCAGTGTGGGAGTGGGGCTGCGGCATGGCAGCCTTCTCCCACACCGCCAAAGTCGTAATCAGGCCCATAGTTTCAATAAAATCCCTAGCAGCAGCCTAAAAGATATCTGGAGTGCACAGAAGTATCAACAACTGGATTTAGGGCCTGATTTCAAGTTTGGCGGTCCGACCACCCAAATGACCCTTTACAACACTGCTGCATCAGAGATCTACTACCTTCCGTATAAAGAGTTGTGCTGTCTGAAATCCGACTGCTGCCCTGGCGGTCTGACAGCAGGGACCGCTGCTGTCTTCATTGTCAGCATTGCATCCACCGATGCCCTCATGGCCCCAGTCTACCGACCATATTTATTATGACTACACAGTCATACTTGGGGGCTCCCAGCGGTGGTTACCAAATGGCGGTTACTCAACAGCAGTTGGCCGCCGCGGTATGCAAGAAAAAAACACCACAAAAGTGGCCATTGTATACATTTGAAAACTACACACCTTTAGCAAGTGGACACACCTGCAAATCACACCATAAAACACACCCTGTTCCTGACCGGCATCCTTTGCTTCTCAACTGCAGCACAGCAAGACAAACAGCCCTTTTTTCAGCTACCCATTTAGTACTCTCCACCACCTGTAGTTCTTGTTTTGCACCTTTTTACCTCAATCACTTGTTTGTTTCATTCATATACTTACTCTTATTTTATTTTTTCACCATGCCCGGCAAAAAAACACGCTTCACTGAACAAGAGTGACAGTCCAGGTGCATGAAATCATTAGAGTAGAGCTCCAACCTTTTGGTTCCCACGCCCAGCATACTCCACTCAGTAGGAAAACAGAAATGTGGGACAGGGTAGTTAACAGAGTGAATGCTGTTGGTTCTACCCTGCGCACACAGGCTGATATTAGGAGGAGGCGGACTGAACTCGCGTTGAGGGTGTGTACCAGGTACAACAACCACTACCTGGAGCTTCAGAGCGCTGGGGGAGGCCCTTCCAGCACACCATTGCAATTTGTCTCCTGGGAGGAGAAGGTCTTGGCCATCCTGTATTCTGAGGGCCTGACAGGAATAGAAGGGGAAGTGGGCTTTGGTAAGTTACAAATCAATAATTGGCACAATATCACAATGCCCTGTTTGCTCTCAACTCTGCTTTTGCTAGTGTGTTCATCTACTTTCCTAACATTCAAATATCAGAGATGTTGGTTTGTCTGTGGCAATGTGTATTGTTGCTAGGGGTGGGCGGAATTTGCGAAATTAACTTTCGCAAATTATCGCGAAAATGCTGAAAATCTCCGCAAACATGCCGGAAATATTGCGAAGACGCGGAAGTTTTTTCCCACCTGTTCGCGGTATTTTTTGTGTGATCGCGGGTCGCCAACTTACCCATGCGGTTGCTCAGAGGCGCGGCCATCTTGTTTTCACCTGTCCCGCCCTCTCGCGATGCTCACTTCCTGTTCCAGGTCGCGCAATGCATGTTCGCGCCCGTTCGCGGTCGATATTTCCTGTTCGCGACCGCTTTTACTTGATCGCGTTGCTTTTTGCTTGCTCAGGGAGAAAATATCGCGCAAAGTTGCGCACGTGGTCGCAATCGGCGCGGCCATCTTGTTTTTTACTCTATTGCATGGTTCTGGGGACTGATTTTGAATCCTCCCAAAATCTTTTCAATCCTTTGTTTATAGCCTCTTTTTTTGGATCTTTATTACTTATTATTTCTCTAACTATTTTCCTGCTTCTATATTTTTTGTTTTTGTCTACTTTTTTTGTTTTTTAGCTACTTTTTCTCTTTCTATTGCCTGCTATTTATTTCCTTTACTCCTTTATTTATTTTACCTTTTCTTTCCCGCCCCGTCCCCAGAACCATGTCCAAGGGTAGGGCTGTTCGCCGGCGCCCACAAGGGGTGCAGGCACGGGCCTTATTTGGGGAGGTGGAGTTGGCTGCACTAATTTTTTTTGTGCAGCGCCACCTCCCCTCAACCCTGGCAGCAGGTGGCAGGCCTGGGTCCGGGTACGGCCTCCGGGAGCGTCGGCAGCGGTGGGGGAAGGTGCGCCGGGCAGTGTCACGCTTCTCTGGTGTCCGGCGCACCCAGGCGCAGCTGACGCACCGGTGGTCCGACATCTTGGACCGTGAGCTGGACCTGCTGGGAGTGGAGGTCCCGGGGCTTGGTGAGTACCTATTTAATTATTACTACTTTGTGTCTGTTCTTCTGCTCTGTGTTATATATTGCGAATATCTTTTTTTACTTCCAACCAGCTAGAATGTTGCTGCTTACATTCCAGGTTAATTACGTTTAAAAGTCTGTGATTTTTTTTGACACAGGTGCTCTTCTGCGCTACTACTAATCTTACTTGTTTGCAGCTTTGCGTTTGCGCTTGCTTAGCGTGATTCTTTACGAGTTTATTTTAGAGAAATTAAGTTACGTAATGCTACAGTGACTCTAGTCCACTCCTTACTTTGTCCTGTCACTAATAGATAGAGGCGGATTGATACTTAGGTTTAGGTACTTTGTATGAGCTTCTAATTTGTTAGTGGTATGCGTGATGCCCCCTCACTCAGTTACGTGACGTGCTGCTAGTACGGCAGTCTTTATTAGAACCTTTTCTAGTTTGTTCAATGAGTGGTGGTAGGCTTAGCAGTAGCTTAGCACTAGCAGATCAGCATCAATCAATCAAACCCAAATTTGATGTATACAAAAAATGTAGTCATGTTCATGTGTCCTCCATGATTTGACCATATGCATTGTTGAGGAATACAGTGGAAATGCATACTTATTGTACAATTGGCATGCCTGGAATAGGTGGGCTAGGTTGGGTGGTACGTTGTACTTAGGCTTAGTTGTAACTTAGTATTCTGGAATCAGAATGGAAGACTGGATTACTGTTGATAAATAGTAACTTAAGTAGTCGAACTGCGAATCCCCCGATATTACTTGTTGACCAGATGAGATCGGTCAATTTAGTTATTGCAATTGTTGTTTACATAAGTGTTTTTTGACCGTTGTTGAAAAGTATAGTATTTGTTTGACACCATCCATCAATGTTTGTCTCTTTCTTATATCTTTCCTGTTCATCAGCACCCAGGGGCAGACCGACAGGGACTGGGCAGTCGGCGGGACACTCAGAAGAACACCGCTGAGGGCTCCTCTGCTGGCCCCAGTAAGTCTTCTTGTTTTTAATAATATTTCTTATTCCATAACTTTTACTGCCCCATATTTTTCCCGAACTATTGTTTGTTTCCAAATGCTATTTTTTTACCACCAATTATCCTTCGATCTGTATGGTTTCAAAAATCTTATCCCTGCCTCCGCTATGATGACTCTGAGTACTACTACTACTACATACTATCAGTCTGTCTGTACTTTAGTAGCTAGTCTTGCCCAGTTGGCCAGTGCCACTCTTTGTGAAAGGTTGTAATATAAAACTCATATTCACCAGTAGCTCGAGCCATTGAGTCTAATCCATTGGGTCGTCGTCGTCTACTACTTTTACTCTTATTGATCTTGAGGCTTTGAAAATTCACAGCAACAACAGCCCTACCAGATTTATTACTATTTTGATATGATACCCTATAGGACATACTACTGTTGTAGGGATCTTGCACATACACAGACATTTGTACCAGAAAGTAGGATGTTGGTGATGGTGGGTTGGACCTTCCTTGCACACCTCAATCAGAAAATCCGCACCCACCACAATTCCACTGCTTGACTATAGTACTGTCTTGTCATAACTATTAGGTCTCGGGACCCTCCCCCCAAGATACCCAACAAGTAGACAACCCAGAACATAACACACCCAACCTCTCAGTCGTGGAAGCAATTCACATGCACACCCTTACTTTAATTTGCTCACTCGTGTAAGTTAGTCCACACCAAATGCCAGCAAGTCTATGTAAGTTCAAAATGTTTATTTCAATTTGAGAAGGTCTGTACACTGTTTTCTTATAAATGCAGCACCAACCGGAAAATCAATAACATTAAAACAATATACATTGTTACACTTATACAGTTGGGAATTAAATCATGATAACTGAACAGTGGTGGAAGGCAGCACCACCATCCCCTGGGAATTTAGTTTATATAAATTTATAAATGAAGATGTGAGTGAAGGGACCCCTCACCTTAGAAGAACCTAGTACTGGTAATTGTTGTATCATTCAGAAGCTCTGATTCGTAGAAGGGAATCTTGCGTCTAATGCGAAAAATGAAATGGTGTGCGTTAGTATATTGCAACTTGCAAGCATTTCTCAACCGTGCCAAAAAGTGTAGCATTTATGGATACGCAATATGGACTAACAGTAACAGTAGTACACCAGTACTTCCTAAAAAAGTGGCTTGTTAATGTTTGTTGACCGCTTGTACGCAGCGCGTAGACTAGACAGTAGCAGTGTGAGGCAGGTCACGTGGGCTCAAAGGTGTCTTAAGAAGCTGCAAGGTAACGTCACATGTGCAAAAATAAAAGACACAAAGGTAAAATGGTAGCATGGCTAGGGCTAATTAAGCAAAGGCTACAATGATCATATATAACTATTAGTGTCTACTCTACTACTACCTGATTTGTACTAGTGATGTATGTTAGTATTAACTCATTTTTCAACCTTGCAGCTGATCAATAGGGGGGAGGTGTATATGACGCCTAATAAATGTGTAATGTTTTCTAGGCGCACTACCGACCCCCATTGCCGGGGCCAGCGAACAAGGCGACGTGGAGGGCGAGGATGCGGCAGTTGCTGCCGATACCGACGATGGAGCGGTAGGGGGAGTGGCAGCACCAGTGGCAGGCGGTGGTAAGTTAGATTCATAATCCTTAACTATTGTTGAACTTGACAGTATGCTCACTGCAAGGGTGTACTGTATGTATATGTATACTGTACAGTTGTGACTTAGGGCCCCTTTAGGATGGTGGGCGTATTGCCCCCGCCGGGCCGGCTGGAATTCACTGCCGACACCGCAGGGGCAAACCTCCCGCCATCCCTGTAGAAAATATTCAGACCCCCCACATGTCGACCAGGCGGAAAAGGGTTCAATATGCCGGTGGTGTCTCTCTGAACACATCGCCAGCCATATAATCTGCATTTTGGAATGCCTTTGCGTGGCGGCATTGCCGTCCGCCACGGAAAGGCATGCAGACATTGCAGAGTATGCTTGGGTGCCCCCATGGAGGGTACCTACTTATGCTATGGTACCTCCCCGCCTTTCAAAGCAAAACGTGACAGGCTCCGTGCGGGGCCCGTCATGTTGTGCTTGGAAAAGCAGCACAACATTTTAGAATTGCTTTCAGCAAAGCCAACCAGAATGTAAAAAAAAAAACAGGATGCGCCCTTCCACTGTGCCGGGCGCATCATCCTAATTAATTGTCCCCAGGGGACCCCCACCCTTTTTAGCATGAGGATGGCGGGCGGACAAACTCCGCCCGCTATCCGATGTAGTAAGTAAGTATGAGTTGTTGGGGACGTTTGAAGAGTGAACTAGAAGACTAGAATTCCCTTTAATTGGCATAGGAGCGGAAGTATTGAGTGACCAATGGCCTCATCTATCTGATTTCAACTCCGCTTTAAAAGTTTTATGGAGAAGAGCACCTGGTGCACTGTTCAACTAAAAAGTGAAAGGGGTGGAAGGAAGAAGGACGGGCGACATTTAAAATGGTATGTACTACTGTGCTTTATTTTATAGTGCTGCTCTACCATGCCACTATGTGTATAAATAATTACCTTGTCCTACTGTTTTTCTAAGAGTATATTTTACAATTGTCTTGTTGTTTTTCTTTTTGATACACAGCTACTCCGAAACAAAATCGGAAGGAGTTGGCCGCCAAGGCACGGCGCCGGAAGCTGGAGGCAATCCAGCGAGAATACCGGCGGCTGGTGGTCTTAGCCGAGGAGGAGGAGGAGACTGCGGCTGCAATTGTTGAAGCCTCCTCCAGTGGCCTGGGCCCCAGCCACCGCCCTCCAGCGGTACGGCGCCACCATCTAGCGGCTGCCCGCCGCCACCGTGCCATCTCTGGTGGCCCCCCCCCCGTGGCTGCAACTGCCGCACCCTTAGATGCCGCGTCGCCCGTTTAGAGGGCGAGATGCGCCAGATGAGTGTCCACCTTGAGTCCCGCCCCACCACTTAGTCCCTGTCATCCTGTTCTGCCCCTTTTTTAATTCTTGTTTGGGTGGGTGGGTGGGCACTTGTTTGGGCGTTACGGACTTCTATGGACATTGGTTGGGGTTAGGGAGGGGGTTGGGTCAGCTTTTGTGGGTTTAGTTTATTTTTGTTAGGGTAAATTAAATATATTTTTCTATGTTACATGCAATGTTGTTAATGTTTTGTAGGTGGGGTAACTTTTTTACATCACACTGTTTCCTTGCTGGTGTATGGCTGCCCATAGCCTGTTTGATTTCAATAATTGGCTGACTGTATAAGACACAAACAGATAGATGCGACACACCTCACTCATTGACTGGTCCTTCTAGTACTTTCAGTCTGTCCTCTAGTCTATGCATTCTTTGTATTGGTGTGTGAAAATGAAATCATTGACAACATGTTCATTATTAATTCTGCCTCCCCCAAACTTCTCTCTTACCGGTGCTTGATGTTTATGTCCAACTGTGGCACAGCACTGGCTGCATGGTGAAGATGGTTTCCCTTTTCATACATGCCATGATTGGGGTGGTGGTGGTGGTAGCATAGTAGTAGTAGTAGACACTGGCAGGGCGGCAGCATTTTGAAAAAAAAAAAAGGAGACAGTCAATCGCCTTTGAGAGACTGTTTGAGGAGTAGTTGAATGAAGTACAGTACAGAACTTACCGAGCAACAATAATATGCTCAAATATTTGACAAAAAAACAGAATGGTGGTTAGGATAGCCTACTAGACAGAGTAACAAACTATAGTTGTGTTGAGTCACTTGACTAGGCCTACAGCCTAACAGTTAGTGCTGTATATGAGGAATGACAACAAACAAATCCAATCAATGCCGGCAATTCATGCTGAGGTATATGTTCCTTTGTTAAAAAAAATAACCTCTGAAATATCCTACTCATGGGTGGCCAAGCAGAAGAAGATCATCGCTCTGCCTTGAAATTGAAGTAGTGTTGCTTTCACCACATCCGCCCCAGCAAGTGTGTGATTAAGTATTGGTGTACATTTAATTTAGTTACACCTCGACAATAAGTCACACAGCCCGGGGGAAGAGGGTTAGGGTTTGTTGAATGGATGGGAAGGGGGTTTTTGGGAAAGGTTTGACATAGAAAAACAGTATGCATACATAGACAAACAAACGACAATCATTGAAGACTACCATATCCATATGTTAAGGGAGAAAAAGGCAATGCATGCATGATGATGAGAGACCCGGATTACATACACTTCTAGTTCTTGTTCTGTTGTTCCGGCCTTAATACTTTTACAGATAGCAAATAGAAATTTTAAATATTGGTAGGGAAGAAACGTAAACACAGAGCAAACCTAATGATGATTGATGATAATAACAACTCCAAGAACACACTGTTGGAAAGATTGCATACAAAATATTAATCAAATTATTTAAAAGAAGATTAAAGTGGATACTGTTACTGTGTTATCCTGGTAAAAAATGCGGACTGGATTTGCATCTCGGCATTCCTCTTGCTCCTCTCGTCCATCAATCTTGGGTGTGTAGCCTCGCCACTCACCACTGCCTGGCTGGAAAAAAAATGTTGATTTATTGGTAAGGTAAGAATGCATTGTAATGTTTTCCAAAGTATAGGGCAAGGCCCGGCCTGTAATTGTAGATGGGCAAACCAAAGGGGATATTGAGAAACAAAGTTGAAACAAATGCACAAGTTATGGTGTAGTGCAACAAGAACACTTTCCGAGGTGGCATGTATGCATCATCTCTACTCTAGTCTGTTTCCAGCATTGACCTTCAACAGTAACAGGAGAGAGCAGGCCCACAGTGCTTAGCAGTAGCACATCCTACGTTAACACTTTAGAGTCCTTTTTTTTTCTCTCAAAGAGTTGGACAAACGCAAAGCACATTATTCATTCCAAACATAGCATTTTACAGTTTAAGTTAGTAAAATCAATGCACTGCAGTCATCCCACCGCTACACTCTGTTCAACTTCTACACAGACATTTGGGTCTGCTGTGGTTGTTGTTGACGTGTTTACCTTTAGGCTTTTCCGTTTTATAGCACTCATGAAACGTCCTCCTGACTTCATCATCATCTCTGATACTTTTACTGACTGACTGTGAAGATCGGCCTGCAGTATAAGTAAAAATGTTATGACACAACAAGAGTAGAAATATAAATATTACTGACTTGAGTCATTCTTTATTGTGTACAGAAAGATAGATTACTAGTACACTTTGACATCACTTTGTGCACAACAAACAAACAACGGAAACACAAAGACCAATCGCTCAGAGTCAGGTGTCCAATGCATGCCATTAATTGCCATCATTACCTGTTCCTTCTCATCTTAAGTTAACGGGCCGTCTATTTCGCCATCATCATGATGGACGGTGCTGTTGTGTCAATCATACTCATTGCGCAGATTGAGTGAGTCCACTTCCTGTATTGAATTAAAAGCAATGTATCACCAAGCTGCAGGAGAAGTACCAATTTCTTATTTGCAAGAAGAGGAAAATTGAATTCACCTTGAGTTAAGTTTAGTGTGTTCTGTAGAAAGTTGATTAGTGGCAGTGCACAATTACATAAATTCATGCACAACAAACACAACAAAATCTAAATCATTCAGTCTGTGACTCTGCGTCCAATGAATGGCATCAATAATTACCTGTTCCATCTTATTTTCAGTTAATGGCCAGTCTCTCTCGGCTCTGAAAGGAGGATAGCTATAGTAGTCATCTGATTCATGCTCCACTTCTTTTGGAAGGACTAGGAAAGTTTGAATTTGTTGTTGCCATCATCCAATCATCATTCATGAGGGAAATGGAATCGAGCAGGAGATTCAGTATGATGGAGCGGAGGAGCTGGATTCGGAGGACTGTACTGTCAAATAGCAGACACCTGAAACTTGTATATTAAATTAGAAGAGTAGAAGACGGTGGTAATGGATTTGTTGTGATTCACAAGTTTATAACTGGAACGACAGACACATAAACAAAGAGGGAAAAAAGGGAGGAAGACAGTAAGTGCGAGCCTAATTGTCAGGGAAGTATAGCTCGTCCTCAAACTCTGGGGGTTCAGCCAGTAGTAGGTAATCATCTGACACAATACTTCCGTCACCTGAGCCGCTGTCCTCATCTTCCTCCGTTGATTCATGTATTGTGTAATTCGGTGGTATGAAGTGCTGATTCATTTTGATCATTGTTAACCTCTCCATGTTTTTTGGAGATAGACTGGTCCTTCTCAATGTTACAATGGAACCAGCAGCACTGAAAACACGTTCGGAAGAGACCCTTGCGACAGGGCAAGCCAGATAGCTTATCGCCAGCCTGCTGAGCTGTGGCCATTCAGACCTTTTCCTATACCAATACTGCAATGGGTTTTGATCAACGTACACCTCTGTTGGGTCGTCCAGATAGGCCTGGACCATCCACTCAATGTTCAGGGTTGCTGCTGGTAAGCTGTTGTGCTGTTTTTTCTGTGCATAGCACTGTGCTTACAAAGGCCCATCTTTACATACCAATCCTGTAATGAGAATGATTGTACTCGGCCTAATGATCCAGTTATTGTTTCTGTAGTCGATAGTGATGGTGAGTGTTGTGATTGTGAGCCAAAAGCACTGCCCTCAGCCGACGAAGTTGCACTTGATTCTGCATGGCCTGCTTCAGTACTTGTTGTGGGTTGATCTTGCGGGCTTTTAAGTAGCAGCCCTTCGTTTTACAACTTACTGGCTGCTTCAGCTATACAACTTTCGTAGCGGGCAACATCAATGTCGGAAAAAGCAAGGAATGTCTTCAGTAGTCCTAATTTTGCACGTGGATCCAGAATTGTGGCACAAATGTAATGTTCTTGTGACAACATTTTATTTTGTATCCTTACATTTTCAGCTAAGCGCCGGGATAAGCTCTCCACCAAGTCATGGGCTTGCCTTCTGTCCTCTACACCTTTGTATGATTCAGACACATTATTCAGCTCATGCTCTAGCATTTGCAATAATGGGATAGCTTGGCCCATTGTACAGTCCTCCTTGCTGACTTCACGTGTGAAGACCTCAAAAGGAGACAGCATCTCAGTCAGGCATTTAATTAGGCTCCATTGCTCCATGTCAAGGTTCATGCCTTTAACAGTAGCATCCCCTCTTCTGTTCCAGACATATTCATGGAGTGACCTGTATTGCTCATACAGACGATCAAGCATGTAATACGTTGAGTTCCAACGTGTTGCCACCTCCTGGATGAGTGCCTTGACTGGCATCCTATGTTCACGTTGGATGATCCTCAGCTGCTTCCGAGCTTTAAAAGAATGGCTGAAATTAGTGCATAGTCTTCGGTAGATGGCCAGTAAATTGCTGACTATGGGTTCTTTTTTCAGAAAGTCTTGAACTATAATGTTTATGCAGTGCGCCAAACACGGAACCCTGAAATAGGAACCAAGTTCCATGGCCTTAAGTACATTACTGCCATTGTCTGTGGCAACAAAACCAATAGCAAGCTCTCTGGGCCGCAGCCATTCCAAAACCTTGCTGCGAAACTCGTGTAAAATGTTTTCAGCCGTATGAGATTTCTCCATGGCGAACATGGCTACAGTTGCATGTTTCCGAGTACCTTAAAAAATCGCAGCTGTGTCAACAACACCTCGTGCAGATAGTTTATCTCTAACCCCCACAAAAGAGATCCAGTGTGCAGTGATGCACATGTAATCTGTGACTTGGCAACTGGTCCACATGTCTGTTGTCAGGTGGATATTGTGCACAGCACTCTGCTGCAAAGCTTGTCCAACCAATTCCAGCACATCATGATGTAGTGCCGGAACAGCAATTCTTGCGAAATAGGACCGGCTGGGAATTTTCCATTTCGGGCAGATGGCAGACACAAATTCAAGGAAACCCACCCCTTCCACAAATGAAAAAGGAAGAAGGTCCAGCGCTAACATTTTAGCCAGCTTCGCATTGTACAATCGTGCCGTTGGGTGGTTGCGTTGGAACTGCCCCTCCAACCTAAACATGCTCTCAATGGTAGACTGGCTTACTTTCCTTAGTGGTGCAGTTTTCATTAACCCACTAATGCTCAACGACACAGATTGTCTCATTGAGGTACTCGCCGCCGGTCGCCTTGGTGTGTCACCCAGACTCTGAGTATGGCTCTTACTGCAGTGCCACTCTGATGTTACTGAGGACGATGTGGACGTTACCACTGCACTACTGGGGACAGGGCTAGAAATGCCTCCCTCTTCTTCACCTGCCACCGCAATAATATCGCTCTCTGATTCATCCTGACCAACTTCAATGGGTTGAGTTTTTCTACTTTCTTTTAACTTAAGTAGGTGATCCTCCCACATGATAGTGTGGTGTATTCTTAGATGACTTGCTTGTCCTCCGGTACCATAGTTTGTACCAAGCTTACCACGCCGAACACCTTGCCGACAAATTGAGCATATAGCAATGTTCTCCTCCTTGGCGCTAACAGAAAAGAAGTCCCAAACTGGGGAGGAGAACTTTCTGGCACTGCTGGATGTGCCACTTCCAACACCAGATGAACTGGAGGGGGTGCTTGAAATGTGACCCTGTGCACCTAGACTGTGACTTTTACTACCACTACCTACTGAGATGGTTGAGCTGGATGTAGGTCCCTGCCGGGCCTTGGAAAATATGGCAGCTGGAGGTAGTGGTGGTGTAACCTGTGTTGGTGATATCCGTGCCACATCCCGCTCAGTAGCAGCCTTTCTGGATAGGGTGAGAATGTTGGTCTCCAATCCCTTTGGGGCGGGAGTAATGTGCATGATGACTGGCTCTTCTTCATCAACATCATCACCCCCCTCTTCTACATCTACCTCCATAACTCTAAATTTTTCTGGGACCTTCCTTTTCAGAAGCATTGTCTTGTGGCGTATATCACTCTCAGACTGAGCTGGTGGGAGCCAAGTGGCATCACGATCATCAGAAGTGGGGCTTGAAGTAGAAGATGATGGACTAAGCCTCCTTTTCCTTGCTGGTGGTCTGGAAGACAATAGATCTTCTGAAACAGTGGTTTCACTTTGCTCCACTTTGTCTGCAGGAAGCTCGATTTCCTGAAATGCCACTACGTCAGGAGCAACAACTACTATGGTGGGCTGCGGCAGCCGCTGCTGTTCTTGTTGCGGCGGCCGCTGCTGTTCTTGTTGCGGCGGCTGCTGCTGTTCTTGTTGCGGCGGCTGCTGCTGTTCTTGTTGCGGCGGCTGCTGCTGTTCTTGTTGCGGCTGCACACTGATCTGCTGAGTTTGCGCCTGCGTTGAACTTGATTGTGTACTACTTTGCGGTAATGACATTTCTTCAACATCGCTGCTCATTAGTAGACTGGCTACCTCTGCGACACCAAAGCCCTGGTGCCTAGGTTGGTGTGGTTGGACCGCTGTGCTACTCCCAGCTTGGTTCCCGGACAACGCTGCTGCAGGCGTAACTTTTTGGGTGCCAAAAAAAACATTGGCCGGCACACCACCAGTCGTGGTTAATGGCACTTCCTTTTTCTGTTCCTTCTTCTCACCGGCAACTTTCTTGGTACTGGACCTGGTACCTTTATTTGGGGCCATCTTCTTCAGATGTCAGGCAGGATGCAGATGCACTTTTTTGTGTAAATAATTAGGACCCCCTGAAGTTTCCTAGGACAGGGTAATATATGTTTGTAAAGTAACAACCTAGGCAATTCTAGTGAATAGCACTTTGAAATAATTTGTATCTAATAGTCAGAACAATTTAGGCAGTGAAACGAAAAAGTGAAAAATATAATTCTTTTTTAATTATAAATTCTGAGTACATTCGCAGTTAAAAACAAATTTAATATACATAGTAAAATTGAGACAAATGTTAAAATAAATATGGGTTACATAGGGATACAGAATAAAGAAATATGGTGGCACAACTGTATATTATTCGACGCGCGTTTCGGCGTAGTTTACGCCTTCGTCAGGAAAGCTAAGGCCACAATTCCTGTAATGTAAAAAGAAATAAAAAAATCTAAATCATATTTCGTCAAAGTATTTGTTACAAATTGAGTTTAACATATTTTAAGTCTGACTAAGTAATTTGATTTAATAAACATGTGGTATGCCTTCGGTAATAAGATTATAGTTGTAGCTTAGTTGTAACAACACTGAGTTTGATCACAAACAGAAGGATATCGGAGACATCATCAGTTTATAGATAGTCTGACTAGGTGGTATGATTTACTAAACATGTGATATGCCTACAGTCAAAAGATTATAATTGTAACTTTGTGTAACAACACTGAGTTTGATCACAGGCAGAAGGATATCAGAGACATCATCAGTTGACAGATACAAATGAACTAATAAGGCAATATATTCCATTCTTTAACATTTCAATCTATTTCTAATTAGTGGTAGTTTTTACAGAAAAAAGGAGTAGTGAAAGGATATAGAGCAGATAGTTGTGTTCTCCTTGATTCTAGTTTAAGACAAAAGATAATTCGTTACATGTCTATCTGTGCTCCAAGGATCAAACGCAGGGTTTCCAGGAATTTAGGTAAGTTATTTTTCTTGTAGATGGATGCCTATTGATATAGAACATATGATTAGCCGATTTTATCAGAAGTCATTTTATTTATACTGTTTCACCCTAAGTTGATTAATACCTTAATTGATGAATATTCATTCAAATAGAGAAGATGTTAAAAGGGGAAGGCTGTTCTTTTATGTTCTGTATTCCGATAAGTCCTTAAACATAGTATGACCTAAGATAATGAAAATTAGAAGATATATAGCTTGTTGGTAATTAGAAGGAGATGAGACGGCACAGCTTGGTTACTCATTGGTGCCAATGTAACATTACCTTATTTTGTGGAAGTTTTACGTATGGATGACAGTCCCTTATTGCTTCATTGCAAGTAGTTCTTATATATTTAAAAACCTGGGAAAATGGAAATACGGGGATGTTCAGATGGCTGTTGGATATATTTACATCTGAATGTAAGTTAAGATTTATGAGTTAATGTAGTTGCCGCATTACCTGGTATTGGATAGATTCTGTAAGTGCCGGTCTTGATAAAACGGTAGATATATGAAACAATGACAATAGAAGCGTCGCAGGTATGATATAACCTGAGAAGGGAATGACATGAACGAAATTACGAAAATGCGTGGAGGGAAGATGTAAGGATGAGAGTAGTTACTGTGATATTGATGCAGGATGCAGATGCACAACAAGTTCTGGTCACACGTGGACGTGATGCGCAGCAGGACTTCTGTCTGGCTGGCAGTACAACGGGTAGCTGGGTGATGCTGATGACACCTCCTACTCTGTCTTTTGTGCACCTAAAAGCAAATAAGCCAGGAGAAGAACATCAGTGAAATGTTGCATTTGTTGTTGTGGTTCAGTTACTTAGTACTGTACTAGTGCAAACAAAAGATAGTCTAGCCATTTATGACATTTTTTTTTAACTAGGGCTATGTTATACTACTGTGTACAGCCAACCACTACACTCTCAGTAAGGATAGGAAAGTTAATAATAACCACCAAAATACAAATGTAATGGAAGTGGGGTGGACCCTATTTGCCATTAAATTATTTGAGCATCTCAGCATCCATGGAGCTGCTGCTGGCAAAGGGGGTGGATGGATGGAAGCAGTAAGCCAAATAGCCAATAGGAAAACCATGCAGGCCTATGGCAAAAGCAGGACACTAATAACTCCCAGTCCATACACCAAAAAAGGCCACCACCCACATGGACACTCACAAATCACAAACAAGCCGGGGGCCTGGAGAACAGAACACCAGGAGCTGACAAAAGGCCTATAAAAGCCAGGTAAAGGATGCATGCTAAAGCACACTGCTCTGCCTTTTTAATGCAACAAAATGTAAATACGAACATTCACAGGCCCCAAAAAGGTCTGCAGGGCGCATGCATTGCACACCAACAACACACCAGATGAAAGCAGGCCTGTTGGCGGACAAGGCCAGGCAAGCTTGCAGGCCTAGGCTTCAAAATGGCCACCAGCCACATGGCCAGGCCCAACAACATCAGAAAGGCCACCCCCAAAAAGCACACTTCCCCAACTCAATCCAATGCCATCCATGCCGTAAATGTGCTTGAAAATGAAATACATTCAAAAAACACCAAAAGGAACAGTTGCTTCATCATGCACACACCCATGAGGCCATGCCCATGGCTAGCTCGGGCCTACTACTACTACCCACAACATTTTTTAAAAAAAGGAATGATGATTATTATCAAAAATAAATTGTAGTTACAAGTACAACAACTGCAATGCCCAAACAATCAAATAGACACAACAACCACTTACTTGTAAAATATCCTATTCCAAAAATCCTCAAATCCAATTGCAATGATGCAGCAGACAAAAAGAGTGATCTTTCCACCTCCAAATCCAAAGGAAGAATGAGCAGGAGATGGACAAAACACTGGGAGGAGCCTGCTGGACAGGAACAGGAAGTTGGAGATTCTGTGTCACTTCCTCCCTCTCTCCACCTTTTTAAAAAAGGACTCCTTGCACAAAAAAGGACAGCCAAATGTCAATGTAAGGAGTTCTTTTAATCCAAATTCAGCATTTGCAGAAGGTTTCATGCTGCTAGAGCTGATATTCCTCTCCAAATTGAAAATTTTACACGTTCGAGTTCTCGAGCTTCACATTACTTCCGCCGGCGTGTCGAAAATGACATGATCGCGTTCTCGTCGTCACTGTTCGCGTTCGATTAGACGTGCCCGCGTCCTCACCCTCTCGCTCGCGATGTAGAATAACGTGTTCGAGATCTCAATCTTCTCATACTCGCGTGTGCATGATCGCGAGAAGAATGACGTGTTCAAGCAACAAATGGCGTCATCGCGCGACAATGCGAGCGCAAACTGTTGTAAGACAGTTCAAAATGGCTACCAACAATCCAATATCTCGTGGAGAACGCAACCAGGTCGGGAAAACTTGTCAGCGAACGCGGGGATTCAGGTAAGGCGATCGCGCGAACGCAAGAATGTATTTTTTTACAGCGCGAGCAAGAAACAAATTATCGCTAAGCTGCGGAATGCAGAAATTTTGACATTTTCGCGCTTTCCGCGGAACGCGAAAATGCCAAATTATCGCAATTTCCGCAAGTGGAACGGAATTTTGGCCCAGGCCTAATTGTTGCATATAAAACCCACATGTATACAACTCCAGGACATGGCGCATGTTGCAATGCTGTCTGTAAATAAATATCTATAAAAATATAATTCCAGGACCCATGTTATGTGTCAATATAAAAAGCGAATAGCCCATCCAAAATGCATGTTGCCAACAGGTATGAAACAAATAACCATTTGTCAAGTGTTGGTAAGTTGAGATTGAAGTAACTACATCTACTATAAGGTCTTGTGACTGGAACTCTAACCAAGATGCTAGACTCCTTTTGCCCCTTCTCACTTGTCTGCTATGTTACAACTGATGTTTACTCATCATGCAGGTTACCATTTGTCAAGTGTTGGTAAGTTGAGATAGAAAAGCTACCATTTACTTTGATACAAACAGCGTGAATGTAGTTTTCTCACTTCCACTATTAACAATGTTTTCTGTTTCTCAACAGGTCGATACACCACTGCACCTGCACGGAGGTTGGAAACCGAACAGAGTTCCTCTCTACTCCATGACGGTGCATCAGCTGGAGCCATATTGCCTATCTCAAAAAAGGAATCCTACATCAAATAAACAAATAAAACAACACGTCAGTACAACAGTTTCTGTCATTCCAATACACTGTTCCTTGCATCTGGTGGAATACCAGAAGCAAATTTCAGTACTGTAACACAGGCACTTTGGCTTGCAATGAGGAGGCATCTCAACAGCTACATTCAGTTCATACACAATGAGGAATTAGCCAATGTGAAGGCAGGATGGCATGAATTGGGCACAACACAACATTATGTTGGAGCACATGATAGCACACATTGCCTTAGGACCAACACACCACAATGAACAAGTCCAATGGCAGCCAGTTCACTTCCATTTTATCGCTATGCAAGCAGTCTTGGTATCGGCATTCTACACCAAAATTCTAACAGACATTCCCAGGACCAATCCTTGTCCACTTCGTACGTCCGAACAGCATCATATACCTGCCTGCTAATGTCACAATTCTGAAATGTCCAAATGAAGATGACATAGTGAAGGTACCTAAAACAGACCAGCACAGAGAGATTAGCTAAGAAAACATACATATGACACACATTATATTGTCAACTTCTAGAGAGTACAGTCCAAGACATTTACAGCTGAACAAAGCTACACTTACAAAACAAACACTTTTCCCCAGATATTTCCAGAACCGTATATTCCTAGTATGTAGCACTAACATGCTCCTCACAACATCACTACATGAATCGCAAGAATAGTCAGAGTCATCACATCTCACACCATACTTACACTCAGGGGAAGTAGTTTCAGATGAGATCTTGATGCAAGTCAGCTCCTTCCTCTTCAATGAATGAATGAATGAATGATTTAAATCTTATTGTGCGCAAACTTTGCCCAATGGGCATCAAGGCGCCTAAATCAAATGATCCAAATAATCCAGCTCGTGACTCGAAACAGCAAACTTTTATTAATATGCTTTGGTAAAGTACCAGGTTTTAAGGGCCTTTTTAAACAAATCCAAAGAAGGAAGAGTTTTAATCTCAATTGGAAGAGAATTCCAAAGCTTAGGGGCAACCACGGAAAAAGCTCTTGCTCCCCATCTGGCTAATCTCGTGCGTGGGACTACAAATTGAAATAAGCCAGCAGACCGAAGAGTTCTGGAAGGGCAATAGCGAATAAGCAAGGATCCTAGTGCATTATCGGTGTCAGCAACAAGGGCCCTGTAAGTAAGACAAAGAATCTTAAAGGAGACTCTATGTTGGACAGGAAGCCAGTGAAGATCTCTCCTAGCGGTAGTAGCTGAAGATGCCAGAGGGAGGGCCAAAACATAGCGTGCAGCAGCATTCTGCACAGTTTGCAGTCTATGGATCAGGCCTTTGTTGGAGTTGGCATATAAGGAGTTACAATAGTCAAGGCTGGAACCTACAAGAGCCACTGCAATCTGCTTCCGCGCCTGCAAAGAAAGATAGCTACGAATCCTTTTTAGGATTCTAATGACACCACAACATGTGGCCACGGTCCTATTTGTTTGAAGCGTCATGGAGAGTGAGGTGTCAAAAACCACGCCGAGATTTCTGGCGGATAAGGAGGGAGTGGGGCAGATGCCAAGAGTAGTGGGCCACCACTCACTCGACCAGACGTCTAGATCTTTCTCAAAGACCAAGACCTCTGTCTTGTCGCCATTTAACTTTAGGGAGTTGATAACCATCCAATCTGCAACATGCTGCATGCATGACCTAAAGCCAATGGCGGATGTCTGGACAGAGGAATGGGCCAGTGACACCATTATCTGAGTGTCATCTGCGTAGGACACCACCTCCATCCCCTGCGATCTTAATAGTCTAGCAAGGGGGGCCACATAGATGTTAAACAGGGTCGGACTAAGGGCCGACCCCTGTGGCACCCCGCATTGTAATGACTTGGCAGGGGAGAGGAAACTTCCAAGCTTTACTCGTTGTTCTCTATCAAGTAGAAAAGAATCGAGAAGATTCAAGGCCGGTCCGGTAACCCCTGCCTCACTGAGCCGAGAAGTTAAAATGGCGGGAGATAGGGTATCGAACGCGGCTGTGAAATCTAATAGGACCAGTATTGTAGTTTGGCCACTATCCACCTTACGTTGGATATTATCGACTACAACAGTGAGTGCGGATTCAGTGCTATGATGCTTTCTGAATCCGTGCTGTGTATTATCAAGAAACTCACTGGTCTCAAGAAAGGTGGAGAGATGAGAGTTGAGGTGTGCCTCTAATATCTTTGCAGGAGCAGGAAGCAGAGAGATGGGTCTAAAATTTTTAAGGAGACCAGGGTCCAGAGAAGGCTTCTTAAGGAGAGGCTTTACAATAGCCTTCTACCATACTACTGGAAAAGAGCCCTGAACAATGGATTTATTCATAACTTCCAGCATAGGTGGTAGAATGCTGTTTCTACACTCCTTCAAGGTTTTTAAGGGTATAGGATCCATGGGAGAAGAGGATTTAATCTTATCCAGTAGGAGGCTCAGTCCTTCCAGAGATAATAAAGGGAATTCCCTCAATAGCTTGGGAGGCTCTTTACCAAGCGCATCTAACTTGGCCACAGCAGCAGGAGTATCCTTATCCAAGGACTTGCATTGGGCTTCAAGAGCTAGATGAATGTCCAGGATTTTGTTGTGGAAGAAGTCCGAGATGTTATCGCAAAGATCCTGGGAGCTCACTACAGGATCAGGAAGTTGGAGAGAGCATAGGGAATCAGCGATTTTAAAGAGCTCCCTAGATGACGTTAGGGAACCTGTAAGATTGGAAAAATACTCTTGCTTCTCCGCTATAACTCTCTGTTTATAGTACCGCAAAGCGGACTTGTGGGCTGCTCGATCTTCCGGGTCCCAGGACTTCCTCCATTTTCTCTCACTACTTCTGCAGCCCTGCCTTAAGAGTCTAAGATGTTCGGAAAACCAGGGAGCAGTAGGTTTCTGACGAGCTACGTATCGCAGGGAGGCGGGGGCAAGCTCTTCCACAGCGCTGGAAATGGAATACATAAATTCATGTGCTGCGTCATTCGCGGTTTTCGAGGAAAAAGATTCAGAGAGTTGGATATAGGGAGCAATAGTGTCATCAGTAATGTTTCTGTAGTTTCTCCTGAGGATATGTGAAGTGACAGTCTGATTAATTAAAGGCTGGGCAGGAAAGGCAAATTCAAGAGGTATTGCAAAATGATCTGTCCAAACTAACGGCAAAGGTAAGCCCGTAGATAATCTAGAATCACTGGAGAAAACCCCGTCAAGGATTTGACCAGCCTTATGTGTAGGGCTGCTCACCAGCTGAACAAGGTCACAGGCACCGAGTGACTCAGTTAAAGTTAGGGTATCCTTAGAATTGACATCATTAAGATGAAAATTAAAGTCACCCAAGATGGAAAGAAAGGGTTTTCCGATATAGGGTTCCAGGATTCTAAGAAGGTCTGAAGGAAAGCTCACCCTAGGGCCAGGAGGTCTATAAATAAGTATTCCAGTAAAGGAAACGGATGGAGCACACAAGATACAAAAATAAAGTGCCTCAAAACTATCTCCAGGCAGAGACAGAGATCTAATAGAGCAGGAGAGTGAGGATTTAACAAGAACAGCAATTCCTCCGCCTCTGCGTAAAAGTCTATCCTGCCTATGAAGAGAATAGCCATCCGGGATGGCTAAAAGAAGATCGTGACCAGAGGTATCCGAAGCCCCCGTCTCCGTAATAAAGACCCAATCTGGCTGTCTTTCGTCAACGAAGTCATGGAAAGCAACATTATGCTTAATCAGCGATCGCGCATTAATTAAAAAGCCAGTTTTATGCGACGAAGCAGGGAGACATCCCGTGCGTGAGTGGGATCTAGTAAAGCTTGGCACAGCATAACAAAGAGAGGCCTTACATGAGACACATCGCTGGAGATACAAGCACTCATCAGGTAGAAGGCGATGAAAGCATTGTAGCACTGGGGGTCTGAGGGCCATGAGCTCCGCCGGAGAGTAACGCCTAGGTAGCTCATGGAGTTGTAGGAGGGAGTCAGCCGAGTCCAGCCCGCCCTGCAGCACGTCCTCAGCGCGGACGGGCGCAGACGGGCTGAACTCAGGCGTAACTCCGGCGGAAGTCTGGCGATCCCGCTGCGCGATGACGCTGCGCGAAGGCGTGGCTGCCATTTATGCTGGTCGAGCCTCCTGAATGAGGACTAGACCGCAGTGTAGCTCACCCCTCACTCAATATGGCCGCCAACAAGACAGTGGCGAGGGACCCGCGAAATGCGGTGAATTCCAAATTATTGTGCGGGTGAGATGGCAGCATGCAGGTAAGCGGGCCAGCCGTATTTAAAAACAAGGGAAAAATTCAAACATAAAATAACTAAGGCGACAAGAACAGGGATTTAAAATATGCGAGAGCAGCAGAATAACAGCGCGCTGCACGCAGGTCTGCCGAAGCTGAATGTAACCTCACCTCTGCTCTGCCCACCCTTTATGCTGGTCGATCCTCCTGAATGAGGACTAGACCGCAGTGTAGCTCACCCCTCACTCAATATGGCCGCCAACAAGACAGTGGCGAGGGACCCGCGAAATGCGGTGAATTCCAAATTATTGTGCGGGTGAGATGGCAGCATGCAGGTAAGCGGGCCAGCCCATTTGGCATTTCAGGGTACCCACCCAGTGAGTCTGCATGGCCTGCATCCTCTGAGATGTATGGTATGTTTTGTCACAGGACAATGTTGTGGAGTATGCAGCAGGCCACCTTGATCTTACACCACTTCCCGGGTGAATAGAAGAAGGCTTCACCAGTCTTGTCCAGACATCTGAATCTGGCTTTCAGGACCCCAAAAGCCCACTCCATGGGCCGCAGTGTTCTTCCATGGACCTTATTGAAGCAGACTTCCCCTGGCATTGTAGGATTCCTCAGCAGTTCCAACAGCCATGGCCAGTTGGGATACGCTGAGTCTCCTAGATGGAAGTTGGACAGAAGTGCAGCATTTAGTTACACACTTTCATTACATTTTACCTGACATTACCCACACAAAGTTAGGGTAGATCAACCTTACCTACAAGCCAGGTCCACTCCTCTAGTAGTCGTGACATCAGCTGAGGTATGGTGCTTTTCCACAGTGTCATACACCCTTTCGTACGAAGCCAGAATCACTTTGTGCCAACCGAGTGCCGGCAATAGAACAAACACTGATTTAACACGCATTTGTTCAGCACGCAAGTTGTAACAACGATCTGCTTTTAGGGGGGCGCATTGGTGGAATGGTGTTGGATTTAAAGTTCAACACCATTCCTACTGTTATGCAGACTGGAGCTGGAATAGTAAATGTAATTATTTCAACATCATGCACCACCCTTAGGCAAGTCATTGAAACACCTTGCGCTCTGAACAAATGCGTCCTAAAGATGCATTCGTACAAAAGACAGTGTTTGAAACGCATGCATCCTAAACGCGTGCAGAATATCGTCATACATTCATTCCGTAGTATGAAGGAATCATGTACAGATCCTGGGGACCGGGCACAGATGTTTGAGATGTGCAATTCCGGTACGCAGACAACTTGCACGTTGATAGAATGGAAATGCTGGTACTAGGGCAATATGGGTGCCATCAATGTATCCAATTACATGAGGGTTGTGACCAAATCCATAGAAATCTGCCTTCACAGTGGCTAAATCCTCACATCTGGCAACCTGGATGTAGCCGGTCTCATATTTTAAAAGTGCTGTTAGCACCTCTATGAGTACCCAGCTGAACATAGGTTGTAACATTCCACCTGAAAAAGCGACAGTGAATTGAAATGTTACTGTGGCCAAAAAATGCAAAACAGACATGAGTTTAACAAGTGGTGGTATTGATGTAGAATTATTGATATGAGTGAGGAGGTCAGGCTCAAACTGATTACATAAATCCAGGATTGTTTGCCGATTCAAACAGAAATTCTGTTTGACATGTCGCTCTCCTATGGTGTGTAGGTCTGAAATGGGTGGTAGAGGATGGTATTTTCTCCCTCTCCCAGGATACCTATGTGAGGAGTTACACAAAAAAAGTATTTTGGGCACTGTGTGCAGAGTAACATGTGAAGAGTAAGGCAAACGTCAATGCTTCATGAAGCTGTATACATTTCACATCATCATTGTCAGATCTTGAACATCCACCTGTCATCCCAAAAGGTGGCCTTCACATGTATGTAAGAGAACTGTGCACATCATCAATTCATAAATTGTAAATTGGCAATATAGTGAGGGTAGCATAACATTTCATGTCAAATACCGCCAGCCGCGGTGTACAGTGCTCCGTGCACATTTTGCCTATGGGCACAGTAATTCACTACACAGACGTAGTTTTGTACTGGACATGACATGGGAACAGGGCATTTCAAATGTAAACATGTTTACCCTCATTTGCAGTGGTGGTGATGCACTTAACTGTCACCAATGCAGTTTTCCCAAACGCTAACATGGTGGATGCCTGACCTCGCTAATAGAACATGTCAAACTTACGCCGCCGACGTTAGTAGACTGTGCAGTGGGCGGTTGCATAGACAGCGGTCACAGCCATAGGCTACCATTGGGAATAGTGATGGCCACGGCTTAATGGCTGTGTGTGCCAATGCTGATGACCCATGGTGTGCATGTACGCGGCAGTAGGAAATAAATCTATTGACTCCTGATACTACTGCTATCAACACCTCCTCCATTTTAGCTGCTGTTTGCCACCTCTGGGAGCAATCATGGCACGCACTACAGGGTAGACGGCCAGTCCCTTCACTTCAGAGGAGCTGGATGCCCTGGTGGATGAAGTTCTTCCCCTGTATGCCAAGCTCTATGCCTCACTAAAGGAACAGGTACGTTTCTCAAATACAAGTTGAACTCAATTTTATTGCTTCCTTTACCCATAGGCCACAATGTGCCTCAGAGTGTCAAAGTGTTAGCATTATATTGATTGCATACATTGTGTGGCCTCTACATAGGGCACACATGTAATGGATTATGGGCTCTGGACTTTGTGAAGAAAAGACCACCATAAGAATATGCGATTTCTCTCTGTGTTACAGGTATAGCTATATGCTGGGCTAAAGTTCATAGTAGCTGCAATTAGTTCTCAAATCACATCATGGTATATGTGCAGTGTTATATATATATATACTAATATTGCTAACTCTCAGTCAGATTTTTTTCAGCTTAACCTTGAACAGTCAGTTTACGTTAACAGGGCTCCTGATCTATCTCCCTCCAGGATCAGTTATTACTTTTGTAAAAGTTTACCAGACATTATCCCGAACTATGCAGTGTGATATGCTAATTTCGTAGTTTTAGGGGACCTCAATATACACATAGATAATAAGGACTATGCAACCCACAAAAAATCAGATGGAAGATCTGAGCATATTCCAATGTACCCAATTGGTGAATCCCCCCTCACATGTTTTGGGCCATAGTTTGGACCCCATTTTTACAAACTCACATTCCCTAATAGCGACCGAACATATCCCGGTGGGGTGGTCAGACCACTATGTGATCCCTTTTGGGTCCACGGAGCACCCGCAGCTAATGGCCCTGCCCCAAAAATACGGCTCATGTAAATGGGCCCGTTTCACCCCAAACTTCCTTTACACAGGTCTTAAATTTCAATAGACCGACTCTTAAAGCCTGTCCATCATCGGCTAATATGCAGATTAAGAGGTGGATCAATCATGCCTTAGATACCTTGGCACCACTCAAACCTATCACTAGCAAGCAGTCCAAACCCTGTGCACTCTGGTTTTCGGAGGCCCTTCAAGAAACTAAGAGATGTGGAAAAAGTTAGAACGTTCGTGGCACAACGAGTAGTGTACATCATAAACCTATTTACCTTGCAGCCTTAAAGGAGTACCACAAAGAACTCGTACATGTCTGTGCAAATCACTATGCCCTTCAAATTGAAAACTTGAAAAACTCAACCAGGGAGCTTTTCCAAGTAATTAAGTCTCTAACTTCATTAGGACGAACCACCACAACAATTCCCCCATCTACTGACCAGTGTGACCAAATTGCTATATCCTTTTTGGATAAAGTGAGCAAAATATATATTTCCTTCCCCAAGAGTGCGAGGACGTTTAAAAGGGCTTTCACCCCTTGCACGATGCCAGATGCCCCGGGTAAGCTTCATAATCGAAACGTATTGTAGAGACTGATACGTTCCAGCCTTATGCTTAAAGTCAAATCTGGTTCCCCTTTAGACCCCACATCACTGGCAATCCTGGAACAAGGCACTGCTGCTATTGTACCAGTGCTAACGGAGCTTCTGAATTTGTCCTTCCGTACGGGCTTAGTCCTGAAAGAGTGGAAGCATACTATGATCATCCCTCTACTCTAAAAGCATAACCTCGATCCACTACTACCTGAAAACTTAAAACCTATCTCCCTATTACCCTACTTTGCTAAAATTGCGGAGACGTTTGTTAACCAGTAATGAATGCAGTTTGTGGAGGAATATGACCTCCTTCACAAGACACAATCTAGATTCAGACCCTTCTTTAGCTCCGAATCTGCCCTACTTTATGTGTCAGACTTAATACGTAAAATTGCTGATGAAGGTTAAACGGTGGCTATAATCATGCTTGACCTAAGTGCCGCTTTTGACACGGTCTCTCCTGGCTTGCTACTTGACAGACTACATCAGGCAGGGATAGGAGGTATGGTACTGGGCTGGCTGGCGAGTTTTTGGGAGGATCGCACCTTTCAAACTACTCTTCAACCATATGTCTCATCCATCCAACACCTGAACCAGGGGGTTCCTCAGGGCTCAGCATTGATCCCGACCTGTTTCAACCTGTATATGCGACCACTGGCAGACCTGTATAATATGCAGATGATACACAGCTGATCCTCCCCCCTACCCCAGGACAGCGGCAAAGCAGCAGAGGATTTCAGGCACTGCCTGGAGGACATGGCAAGTTGGATAAAACACAGTTGCCTCAGGCTTAATGCCAGTAAACAGATATCTTAGTGGTAGGAAAACAACCTTCCATTTGGTTATCGAGTTAGTCTCCTAGTATGCTAGGGTCTCCACCTCTCCCGCACCACAAAGTGAAAAACCTTGGAGTCTGGTTTGACTCCACACTTTCTTTCTCTGACCAGATTTCCGCCCTCAAAGGTACCTTCTATGTGATTATAAAAATGCTGAAAAAAATTCTTAGGCTTATCCCGGATGCTGCCATAAAGTCAGTGGTCCAGGCTCTGGTAACCTCCAGATTGGATTATTGTAACCTTCTGTATCTGGGGGCACCGAAGAAGAGCATATACATGCTCCAACGGGTGCAAAAGCAGCAGCTTGGATGCTGTTAAATATCCCCAGATTTTCGCTGACTGGTAATGCCCTGGAGACTCCCCACTGGCTTCCCATTGAGGAGAGGATCTCCTTTCAAGCCTAGTGCTATGTCCACAGAATATTGCAGGACTAGGGCCTGAAATATCTTCGCCCCATGATACACTCCTACCACCCGACAAGCTGTCTGAGATCGGCCGGAATTGGCTTGGTCTGCATTCTAAAATTCAACAGAAAACGCATTAGGAGTAGTGGCATTCTCTCCCTCTGCACCTAAGACTGGAGACTTCAGAATCTAACTTTAGGTAACAGCTTAACACGTGGCTGTTTAGGAAAAATCTTCTCCCTTAGTTTTTCACCTCTTCTTCTCCCTATAAGTATGTTTTCAGCCTCGATTGGAATTCAGAGCGGGGGAACTCCGTAATGGAGTAATCATTGCGCTTTCTGAGCTGCAATGACATAACACATAGGCCTAACACCATGAGCCATGTCTGTATACCGTTATAAATATTTGAGGTAGATTAGCTAAGTAAAACCAAGATTATTTAATGGCTGACTAGTGCTTCCGCACCTCACGATAGTTTCAGATAAATCAGAAGTTCTTGAGCAACAAACCCTGGCACCAGCCGTCAAGTGATGCCTCTGTAAAGCAGATCCTAAGCAGAGCAGGGGTTCGGCGTGCGCCAAGTAATGAAGTCCAGAAAGTCAATAGTAATGTATCAAAGAGAGTCTTTATTTTCAAACGGTTAACTCTCACAAGTTTGCAGTTTTTTAGTCAGCCGACGCCTTTCATTCTCATGAAGAGAACTTCATCAGGGCTGAAATTGATACAAGGTTACATATACATTACGAGAGATTTACAAAACGAAGGGTAAAATTGGGGGGAGCTAAAAGAACAAGCATATAGTCAAGCATGTATATAGACACAAAATCGCCAAACAAAATGAACATCTTCGTAATAAAACAAAGAAGACAATGATCAATGATAGGTATTAACAGTGGGCTCCATAATGGGTCTGAGACGAAGAATCTATATTTCACCTTTATGGTGTGTGGTAAGTGAGGAGGACAGTACAATAAGTTACGATGATAAAAAAGGAGCAAGTAAAAAATGAAGCAAGTAAAAAACGGTGTGTTTAAGCCTGAAAGTGACGTACCCGTCCAGGAAGAGTGCTGGGTGAGGGCATTAGCTACGGGTTCCAAAGAGGTTACATTTAGAAATGTAGTGGAATCCGGCAAGCCATGGTGATGTGTTTTCAGTGAGGGTAAACCACCATGTGTGGATGAAGGCTAAGGGCTTCGAGAGATGAACAATGGGAGAGAGTGAACGGGTCAAAGGAGGGCCAGATAATAAAGGTCTGAATCTACATCCTTCCCAAGATACTCAAGATTCCCTTCAGCTAGGCCTATCATTTCAGGTATAGGTTCCCCTACTGTAAAACTCTCTGAATACGTTGGCATTAAACTTAGATCATATGTATTCAATTTACCCTCATATATTCGTGATAGTAAGGACATCCTTTCTAAGTTTAAAGACTTCTGTTGGTCTAAGGACCTTCTCTTTGTGACCCTTGATGTGGTTAGTTTGTACACTGTTATTAAACAAAGCTATGGAGTCCTGGCGATCAGATCTTTCCTTGACAAGGAGAGTGCTGACTACTATGAACACAATGGAATGATACTTGAGATGATCGAGCTCATTCTCACTAGGAAATACCTTCTGCATGATGGCACCTAGTACCATCAAAAGCAGGGTACTGCCATGGGTTCCGGGTTTGCTCCTTTGTTCGCCTGCCTCTTTATGAGGTGGTTTGAGAGGGAGCATGCCTGGGGCGAATGTGCCTCCCCCTGAATTGAACACATCATTTTCTGGAGAAGGCACATTGATGATATCATTTGTCTGTGGTCTGGATCAGAGGCTTCCCTGTGGAACTACCTCTTATACCTTAACAGTAATCCTTACGTTAGCCTCACCATGGAGTGCCACCCTGAGAAAATGAACTACCTTGATTTACACTTCTATATCAAGAAAGGGGTAATACATAGCTCCCTATATCCCAAGGACATGGCCTGCAACAGTGTATTACATGCAAGCAGCGCACGTCATCTCTGTAATTTGTAACATACCTTTTGGTGAGATGGTCAAAATCAGGCGAAACTGTAATGAGGAAAAATTATCAAAAGAAACATCACTGAGGCTAAGAAAACATTTGAGGCAAGAGGTTACTCTGTCAAAAACCTATCCACAGCAGAGAAAAGGACTACCACCCTCAAACGAGAATCCACCCTGTCTGAACAAACCTCTTACAAGAGGGAGGGTGGGGGCAACAGGAGGATACGCTTCATTACCCAGTACACAACCCATAGTTCAGAGATCTTTATGCTGTTTAAGCTCAACTGGCACTTGTTACAAGAGATCCCTAGCCTTAAGGATAACATTGGCAGCAACCCCTCCATCACATACAAAAGAGGGTCCACCCTCAGTAACAGGCTGTGCCCCAGTTATGTTACTACTACCAGCCGGACACGCAACTGGCTGCCAATCAAGCCCAGTGGGTTTTAAACTTGCAGCTCCTGTAACATCTGCAAATTCGGGGTTAATAAAACCAAAACTTTCAGTCACAATGGATGGTGTCCACACAAGATCAAACAGTTTATTAACTGTAACACTGCTTTTGTGGCATATATAATTGTGTGCCCATGCAACTTGGTTTATGTTGGCAGTGTTAAGAGAAACCTAAAATTCCGCCATTCTAAATCGTGATAACAAATACCCCCTAGCTGAACACTTTGCCAGAACACATCCTGGAGATAGCACATTCTGGTTCAATGGGATTGACCATGTTGAATTGGGGACAAGAGGCGGCAATCGGGAACTCCACCTCAGACAACGTGAGGCCAAGTGGATATGTTGACCACGCGCACTTCTTTCTCGATGATAATCCAAAGCAGAAGGTGCCCCTTCAAGCTCCATGTGATCTCCATCTCCCAGCCTCATTATTATCAATTTTTGTTCAATCGTGTTAACACACACCAACACCAGACCTGTTGTGAGCACACCCTACTATTAGCATGGAGGACAGTGCATCACCTGTGCCTTACAATACCTTTCTTCTATTTGTTTACCATCTCAACTATGTTGGTTGCAAAATGACACTCATTTGCATTTTTAACTATGATTATAATGGAATTTTTTCACTCTTGCGTTATGACTAATACACATCGGTTAGTGATTTATTGATAACGATAATTCCGATCTATTACTGTTTTGTGTTAATTGTTTTGACTGTAACACTTTGATTGTTCTTCAGTCTTAGAATTCACAACCAGGATTTTGTGAATGATCACCACACATAATAATCACTTGTTCACGATCTGTCTTCTCCCTTCCCTCTCCCATTTCTCTGTTTCTCGGTACCCACCATTATTTCCTCTACGACTCTCAACCTTTTACTTTTTTCCCCATTCCTCCCCTTGGGGTGTTTGCTAATACTTAGGACCACGCACCTTGGGGGACTCATCCTTTTGGACACACACTTTTCTACTACCCTTATGGAACTCATCCACACCCCGGATCCCAATCGAAGGATCTCTTGACAATATTTATTTATTTTCCTCGCAAATTTCGCAGGATACAAGATCCTGACAATATTAATAATTTCATCCTCTGCGTTAATTCCAGTATACCCTTGCCCTGAATTCGTGACAACATACTTTGTCCCAAACCGTTCTCTAAATTTTCAACTTTTCCGTCCTTCCGGACATTACACCCTACCACCACTATTGCCTTTTTCCAATTTCCCCGGACTTCGTCATCATTACACATGCTACGTTGTCCAGACAACGCCCCCCCTCCTATTTCATTCTTTCCAAACGAGACGGCTGGAACATTACACTCATTCCGCAACTCGGACCGATTGGACACTTTCTTCTTCAAGGTAAAGGTAAGAGGTAGACTCCAGGGGGGTCCCGGCAACCTTCTGTCGCCACTACCGGGCTTATTGGGGGACGGCATGCAACACGATTACTTCCCCTTTTACCTTTTTTTTACCCACGTTCAATTTGTTTACCAAGGTTTACTCCAACCCAGCGGGACCATCTGTCATTAATCGGTGACGCTTCACGGTCTTACAGTCCTTTGGCCTCCCTCCCGAGTGTCAGAAGTGATGTTTTGTTTCTTGCACGCGAATTTCATGTACCCCTATTGAATATAAGCCTCCCTTCACTTTGTCACACTTTGGAAGTTCAGGCATTCTAGTCTTCCAACTCGGCTTGGTTTGACCGGCCCCCGCAGGCACGATGCACCTTTGTTCTGCTTCATTCCACGGCCAAGCTACTGGACAGGCTCACCTTTATACCCCCGGCCCGACGGTACATTGAGATACCTTTTCACCTAACGTTCTTTTTTAAGTAAACATGGAAACTTGCCTAATATTGTACTGATTATTTATATTTATTTAATTTTCTAGAACTGTTTGTAGGCTGACCTGGGCCTGGGGACTTCCTGTTGTTTCCAGTGTTACTGCCTGGAACATCTACTTCCTCCATTGTGTGCATTGATTTGGTCCTATCTAGATGAGATATTGTGCCATCTATTATGTGCCCACCACTCTTTTTGCACTTACTTATTCGACTTGGACTTTACCACTCACCCTCTTATTTTCCTTATGGATTGCAGACCTTTTTGGTAATAGACAGCATTTGGCCTCGGCACACCCTACACTGCGCCCGTGGGGAATGCAACCATGTGTAGCAACCGGGTGTAGCAACCCTACACCATATACAATTACTAATCAGAAGAGGTGAGACACTATTATTTAAAACATTTTTCAGTGCCTCTCTGTATCCGCCCAGACAATTCAGACCTTTATTATCTGGCCCTCCTTTGACCCGTTCACTCTCTCCCATTGTTCTTCCGTTGAAGCCCTTAGCCTTCATCCACACATGGTGGTTTACCCTCACTGAATACACATCACCATGACTTGCCCGCTCCCACTACATTTCTAAATGCAACCTTTTTATAACCCGTAGCTCATTCCCTCACCCAGCACTCTTCCTGGACGGGCACGTCACTTTCAGGCTTAGACACACCGTTTTTACTTGCTCAATTTTATATTTGCTCCTTTTTTTATCTGTAAACCTCCTTCACAACGAAACTTTCATTCCGCATTCCCTCACTTCGCAAACCATTATCACGATAATACCATTACTCCGCAATACTATAATAACGCATGCCATTACATCTTATATGCTTTTACCACGCATGCTTTTACAACGAAATTCGTTGTAAAAGTATGAATGGTAAAAGCATATGTTTTTAATATATAAGTTTAAGGTAAGTATATGGTTTTACTTTGGGGGTGAAGGGATATAGGTTTTGGGGTTCAGGGGTATTTTAAGGGTTGAGGGTGGGTTTCGGTTATGGGGTACACAGGGTATTTTTAGAGTATGGTATTTTTAGAGTGTAGGGTTGGTTTTGGGGTGCTTGGTTATTTTTAGGGTTTAGGGGTATTTAGGTTTTGGGGTGCAGGAGGTATTTTTAGGGTTCAGGGTGTGTGGAAGGTTTTGGGGTGCAGGGAGTATTATTAGGGTTCAGTGTGGGTTTAGGGGTTTAGGGTGATAGTGTATTTTAAGGGTTAAGGGGGTTTTTAGGTTTTGGGGTACAGGGGCATTTTTATTGTTTAGGGTGGGTTTGGCTTTAGGGGTGCAGGAGATATTTTTAGGGTTCAGGGATAGTATAGATTTTGAGGCCCAGGTGGTTTTTATAGGGTTCAGGGTGGGTTTGGGTTTTGGGGTAGTGGGGTATTTTTAGGGTTTGGATTATGGGTGCCTAGGGTATTTTTAGAGTATGGTATTTTTAGAGTGTAGGGTTGGTTTTGGGGTGCTTGGTTATTTTTAGGGTTTAGGGGGTATTTAGGTTTTGGGGTGCAGGAGGTATTTTTAGGGTTCAGGGTGTGTGGAAGGTTTTGGGGTACAGGGGGTATTATTAGGGTTCAGTGTGGGTTTTAGGGTGATAGGGTATTTTATGGGTTTTTTAGGTTTTGGGGTGCAGGGTGTATCTTAGGGTTCAGGATGGGTTTGGGGTGCAGGGTGTATTTTAGGGTTCAGGATGGGTTTGTGGGGCAGGGTGTATTTTAGGGTTCAGGATGGGTTTGTGTTTTGGGGTGCAGGGAGTATTTTTAGGGTTTAGGGTGGGTTTGGGGTACAGGGGAATATTAAGGAGTAAGGGTGGGTTAGGTTTTTGGGTGCAGGGGTATTTTAAGAGACCAGGGTGGGATTAGTTTTTAGGGTGTAAAGGGTAATTTAAAAAATATATTTAAAAAAATTATATATGTGTATATATATATATATATGACAGGATTCCGCCTGGAGCACACCTGCACACCAACAATCCAAGAGGAGAGCAGGAACAAACGGAGACCGACCCTGTTAGCGAGTGAGTTGGTTTTCTTTATTTAGTTCACAGCACCGCCTGCATGACGCGTTTCAGCCTTCCCAGAGGCCTTGATCACATGACGCCATGGGAGTTGTGATCCCGCATTTTAAAGTGCACAATGCTAATTGGTAAGATGACACCATTGGCTAATTCAAACATTGCATCAATAGACATAGAAAGGTTATATACACACATTAGAGCATGGATAAGAACCGGGAGCTGACATCAAAGGCAACTGCGTTAAATAATTTAAAAAAATATAAAAAAAATGCTAAAGTGCAAATTTCATTAAATAACACAATGTATAAAAATATGCTAAAAATCATTTCCACAGGACTGGCAAGTAATTACAATTAAAAACCAAGTTGTTTCAACTCAACATGTTTTTGTGAAAACTTGTATTTGGTTTTTCATTATGTGCACGAAAAGCTGAAAGCAATGAAGTTATGTGTAACAAACTCTAATACCTATGCTTTCCTGCAAATGTTCACCTTGCATCTGTAGTAGCATGTTGTGAAAAGGACCCAAGTGGGTATACTCCAATTGTTTGCAATTATGGTGCCCCCGGCAGTTCAAAACATTAGTCCATCGACCAGGGTAAATTGCACTATTACTTCTGCCTGTCCCACTAACGCAGTGCCACCTATAAATCACAATCCAATGTAAAGAAGCCTTAGTTCCCTTCACGATCCAAGCTTTAACCCAAAATTTTCGGCAAGTGCCAAAATATGTCTAGATGCTGAAAATATATATATATATAATACTCCGTGTATATCTAAAAATGTGTCATCTATACTGTGTTTAAAACCTACAATAGGTAGAGGAGGTGTGACCAACACGCAAAGCAGCCTAACAACTAGGGGATGGAAATTAATGTAACCAAGTTCACAGACAAGTGAAGAAATCTTCACTGGCATTAAGACCCTGCGGTGCCTTTGTGTCCAACTCGAGAATGTATCTCGTTTCTAGGGCATATATATATATATGAAAAAATTGTTTTATTTTAAAATATATATATGTGTATATATACACACACATATATAGTGAAAGTACTTTTACAAAGTATATGACTTCACCACACATGCATTTGCTTTGTAATGGCATGCGTGATAAAGTCATATGCGGGGTAAAAGTTTGCGCAATGATGGGTTTGCGGAGTAATTACACCCGCGTAGTAAATAATGCGGAGTGATGTATGCGGGATTTTAGTTTGCGAGATCTCATAGATTCTCTTTTATCATCGTAACTTATACTGTCCTCCTCACTTGCCACACACCATATCGGTGAAATATAGATTCTTTGTCTCAAACCCATTATGGAGCTCACTGTTAAAACCTATCATGGATTATTGTCTTCTTTGTTTTATTACGAAGATGTTAATTTTGTTTCGTGATTACGTGTCTGTATACATGCTTGACTATATGCTTTGTCTTTTTGCTCCCCCCCCAATTTTACCCTCGTTTTGTAAACCTCTTGTAATTTATATGTAACCTTGTATCAATTTCAGCCCTGATGAAGTTCTCTTCATGAGAACGAAACCCGTTGGATGACTAGAAAACTGCAATCTCATGAGAGTTAACCGTTTGAAAATAAAGACTCTCTTTGATGCATTACTATTGACTTTCTGGACTTCATTACTTGGCGCACGCCCAACCCCCTGCTCTGCTTAGATGTTAGCTAAGTGTACCATCGCATTGATCACCCTGCCTACATGAGACTATGTGAAACAGTTGTCTGGGAGATAGTTATACCTCACAGTCCCCTTCAGAGTGCACTTTTGCATTGGTGGAAATGTGAGGTTCATGAGAAATAAGTGGCCTCAGCCTGCAGAGAGCAAGACCTGACATTGATATGTGGGCAGGGGCCATGGCCCAGCCTGGGCCAGAGTTACTGTGGCAGGAGAATTGATGCACAGAGTAATGTCCCTGAATATCTGCTGATCCATGGAAGTTCCCACTAGTAGCCCTGAAAGCTGTTATATGAGTAATATGAGGCATGGCAGGGCTCGACAAATCCACTCAACCGCTCGCATTTGCGAGGTAAATTTAATGAAGTCGAGCTATTTTTAGGTCCTACTCGCCCTTTCTGGCGAGTAGGAAAACATACTAACTTTTGTCCTCTGTCTTTGAAAACAAAGCAAATGTGACCAGATAACAAGATTTAAAGGCCTTTTTATTGCTCACAAAGCAAATGAGCAATAAAGATGCCTTTAAATCTTGTTATCTTGTCACATTTGCTCCGCTTTCAGAGACAGAGGTCAAGTAGTTTACTGTTAGGTCGAGGAGAGTTTTCAAGGTACTGGACCTGCAGGACTAGTACCATTTTTCAGATTTTTCGAGCCCTGCATGGAAACTGAGGTAATCCCCTGGCCTGATACTTCTTTCCATTGACCCACAGTGTCAATGTGTGTGTGGGAAGGATGGGCGGAAAAAGAAGAGAGGAGGTTAAATGTATTTCTCAATGAAGAATTTGTTTATTATCTGTATGCCATAAATTGATGACACTATCTTTCTTCCCTTAATTAAGCATTCATGAGTGGTCTTTGTTGACTTCTTTATTCTATTCTCCCACAGTGCCTCTACTTTGCAAAAGAGGGCGTCACCTGGAGGCTCAAAAGGTAATAGGCAGCGGTAAGTAAAAGTATTTACTTCAGTACTAGAAACAATCAATAGATTCTTTATTCAGTTTAAACATATTAAACCATAAAAATACGAGGTAAAATGCAATATAAAAACAACACAATATTCATTATGCATTTTTAAAATCGGGGCCACCATCGCCATAAAAAAGTTAATACAGTGAAAATTCATATCAAGCATAGAACATCCATTATATAAAATACAGATATAAACTCGAAAGACGAGCTAGAATTCTAGTGCAGACATTGATTTGCGTGACAACACTGTAACTTTTAAAAACAAAGTGACACAATTTAAAATTACCTCATCATCCAATCCGAGTAATACACTGTTGGCTTCTCTTAAATTACTACTGTGTAGCTTCTTGATCACGGGAAGCATAATGGTTTTGGTGTATAGAGAATAGAACCTACAGAAAAATAAAAAGTGCTGCATTGATTGACCTGATTTCCCATTGCAAGGACAAGGGCGGGTATCTAGGCTAGCTTGAAACACAATAAATATTTTATAGTACCTTCCCTAAAACCGAAAAGTAGAGAGCGCTCCCAGTGGTTTGTGTGGCCGATCAAGTAGCTAAGGGATGAACCAGTCCGCCCCGATATCTCGATACTCTTGGTTTTGCTGACTCCCTCTTTATTCTCTCCTCCTTCACATGTTGGTACCAACATGCCTGCAACTGTTTCTTGGTGATGGGACATGGTCCCTAAGGGTTTTCAAATAGTTGGTTGATACCAATTGTGCGCAGACAGGATTCAATATACTTTAGCCAAGGGATTTTCTGGCCATTATCACATGGGAGGCAATCTTTTATGATATCTTTCGTGAGTGCTCCCTCTGTGTTTTGCCTAATTGCATGCCAAAAGAGCACCGGGCGCTAATATAATCTTCAACAAATGTGATACCCAGCTCATTGTGGCAGATGAAACTAGAGCTAGAGATCGGGTCCCTCAGCATCTTTCTGCAGAATCTGTTCTCCTCTAGTTGCACAGGATGGCAACCTTCGGTTCCCCAATTCTCAGCCCCATAGGTCGCGGACGGTAGACACTGTGATCTATAGATCTGTAGTGAGGGAATTAAGACATTTCCTTTCTTAGGGCGTGGCAGGCTGAGTAATGAAGTTACAGCTCTTGACAATTTGTTCCCACTGTTTACTATATGTGTTTTCCAGGAGCCACCATTGTTAAAAATTATGCCTAAATAGGTGAAAGTGCTTGTGCTGAATAGCCTATGATCACCTAACTTCAGGGACGGTGAGTTATATTTCTTAGGGCTAAAAGACATAATAAAAGATTTGTCAAAATTTATTTGTAAATCTAGTGATGCCATAAAATTGACAAATCCATTCACTTAAGAAGAAAGGGCCTTCGGTGTACGGGCCATCAGTACAGCATCATCCGCCTACAAGGCAGGTAGCGGTGAGCTTAGAATCAGAGGAACGTCGGTAGTAACAGTAGTTAAAAAAGAGTGAAGATCGTTAATATATAAGATAAATAAAAGCTGGGCTAAAACCTACCCTTGTCTCACACCTCTCATAATGTTGACATCATTTGTGACCTCGCCACTGATATTAATCCTTACTCTAGCTTTCATTGCTCTATGCAGATAGGCTCAAAAATGTTCTAACGCTTCTTCTAAGCCAAGCGAAATTAAAATGGACCATCACTTGTAACGATTAACACTATCAAACGCTGTTGATGGGTCCATGAAGGCTAAGTGCATGGGGGAACTTCTTGCTGGTGTGTATATTCCTATAATTAATTTAAAATTTAGGCACTGCTCTGTAGTACCCACTTTGGGTCTAAAGCCATATTGGCTGGAATGCAATATTGCTTTTTCTTGTGCCCAGCCATTAATGCGTTTGTGTCGGACTGTAGCAACTAGGCTGACAACGATCCTCTTTTAAAAAATTAGGCACTATGATCGAAGTCGACCATGATTCAGGGATAGGACTAGTAGTGAGGCTATTAAAAACATTCAGTAGTAAGGGTGGCCAGAATGTCGGGTTGTAGTTTAGAAGGTCTATTGGCACTCTGTCGGGACCAGGTGCCTTGTTCTCAGTGTTCTGTTGTAAGGCCTCCTCTACCTCCTCCAGGGTCAGTTGAATTAAACTGAAATCAGGGTTCGGCAGGTAGTCTATCATTAGGTTAGCCTGACTATACATTTTGGAGTAATGATTCTCCCAGTCCTGACTTGAGATAAGACCACCATTCTTTAGATCTATTCAGATGGGTTGTTTCATCTTTTTAATTGAGGCCCAGAAGAGATTACTATTCTTCCCATTTGCAGCTAGAATAAGTGATTCCCATTGTTGAGTCACCAATTCAGCTTTTCCTGGTCATAGTGCCTGTTTATATAGTTTGTGTGCTTCAGCTACAGCTATAGGATTTTTTGGTGTGCTCTTAAGGGTAGAATGCAGATGATTATTAGCACGCGAGCAGTCCTAATTAAACCACTATGATCTACTAGTACGTTCAGAGTTTGGGGCCAGGAGCTCTCTTTTTTTATCGCATCACAGAGAAGTACAAAAGAAACCGCTGCAGCATTGGTGGTATCCGTCTCAGTGAGGCATGCCTGTACTAGGGGTAGTTACCCGCTATAACCTTCTGGAATAGATTTTCAGATGCTACAGATCTCTATTTCAATCTTAGACCATCTGTAGAGGGAACTAGATGTTGCGCCCCACTCTCCTTAGAGTACTTAGGCCTGGGGGCCAATATTGAGTATGCTTTTATAGGGTTATTATCACTGAAGCTGGAGGGGATCACTTTGCCATGTGATAGATAGTCTATAAGGAAAGAGGATATACAAATGTAATCAATGGTAGAGCAGTGACCTCGTCCTGTAAAAGTAGGGGGAGATCTATATCAGTACGTGTGAGATCCATAACATTGACTAAGTCCTGGGCAGCCAGCAGGGAGATCAGTTCACGTCCCCTGCCGTCAAGATTTTTATTGATGGCAATATCCTTTACAAAATTATGATACAGGTTTCTTATGTGTGAGTTGTGGGTGGAAGCCAAATGGATTGTTATATTAAAGTCTCCTCCTATACATATTACCCCTGATTGCCCGCTGTCTAAACTATTGTGTTGGAGAAAAGAGATGTGATGGGATAATTAGGTGAGGTTAATGTTAGGCATATTAGTAAAATCGTTTTTATAACAGTTAATTAGATAATGAAGGCCTCCACTTTAATATCTTATTGTTGAGAGGTTGGTGTTGTCTATTTTAACGACCTTAGTGCTTCCACTGCTTTAATATTAACCCCATTCGCACGACCAGAACTTGATGAGGATGCTAAGTTGTGAAAGCCAATAAGGGCCTTAATGTATAATTCCTTTGTAGTCCAGGTTTCTTGGAACATTAGGATGTCATACTGGGAAATGAATAAGATCTACTCCGGCCATAACAATTTGGAGTGCAACCCTGCTATGTTCCAGCTCAGAATTTTCAATGTGTTATTTTCGAGACTGTCTGTTATGCGAGGCCCAGGCATGTTCGAGGGAGGGGATTCTATAGCAGACACAGGGGTATGTAGAACGGCTCTGTCTATAAGGTGAGATTCCAGTCAGTCTAATCCGTCCAAAATCCTCTATTGTGGCAAATCTATTTTCCAATGAGAGAATGGGGGTAGATGGGAGAGTCAACCTTACCATCATGGGCTTATAGAAAAAGCAAAGTGCGAGATACCAAATATTGGTAATGGGGGCCCAGGTGTCTCCCTGGTGGGAAGACAAATTGCGAGCAAGAGATGGTCTGTGGAAATTAATCACAGTACAGTCCCCCGAAATGCTTTTTTCTGATCGCCCTACCCAACCCACCCTCCAGAACCATTAATAAATTATTGATGTCAGAGGGCCTAAGACCTCTATTTTTGATTAGCCAAACAGCACTTTTATTTCTCAGATCCTCCCAGGTTTCTTTATGGTTAGCCCTTGGTCGTGGGACTCCTGCCAAAACCACTACGTAAGGGCATGCTGCTGGCGAGAGATCCAGAATGTCTGTACAGAACTTGGAATATTTGTAGTGTTAGCACATTTTTCCTACTGGCAGTACAATTGGAATTATTAGCAATGTTAGCATTGTCCTTCTCCCGATGACTGGAGGTAAGTAATAAATCAAGGGGGGGGAATGGACCACTTGTCCTGTGTTACCAAGGTCTTGTCGGTTGTGTCCGTCATAAAAAGACCCTCAAACATCTACACAGGTCGAAGGCGGTATATTTTCATTCTCCGCCATTTGTGTACTGTTTCAGCATCATCATTGGGTCATTTCTTTGTAAAATGCTGACCTCCACCTGGAGGAAGACCTACTGGTACTGACAGTAGTGGTCAGAAATAAATGTGAATGTGTGCTCGTGATAAGGTGAGAAAAATTAGGTTTTAAAATCCCTATGTCACTTATAACCTCAATGATTTATTGGGAGGCAGTGAATGGGAATTTAAAAATAGAGTTGTGCGTTTAGAATGAGTTACTTATCATACGCACTTCTTATTGGTCAACATGTTTCAGCCCTCTGTACATTCTAGGGGCTTTCGTCAGGACCGAAATTGAATATGTAGAGCCTAATTTGTTCTACATGGAATGGTGTACTCACCACTCTGAATTTAAAGAGGTCAGATCGGTTGTATCTGTGCCTGAAAAAGAGAAAAAAATTTGGGGGTTGCAGTGATACATGAAAACTTAAACATTCAAAGTTTCAAATAGAGGACTGCTGGAACAGTGTTTTTCGAACATTCACAGTGGGAGTGAGTATAGCGCAACATTGTGCATTATATAAGAGTTAATCCTCAAAAAGGTAGGTAGGCATGGCGATTAGGTTTAGAGTCACAGAAGTGTGTATAAGGCTATGTCAGAATGAATATACGAGGAGTGTCGTCATGATCTAGTATCAACATTAATTGTGAGCAGTTATATTATCTGATGCACGTATATATCCCAATAATACACAGTCATCCATGGAGGTAAGTAGCCTACTTTCGTCGTCTTGGAGTTGGCTATGAGGTCCATGCAGTCGGGTGAATCCCTGAAGGTTCTGAGGGTTAGTATCACACTGGGCTAAGCTAGACAATGCGTGTGCTGCCGTATATGCTACTAAGCCTCTATATTGATGTATACCACAGGGCGCATTGCTAAAATTACACTCAGTACTTTTATCAGCATTGTGTGGTTTGTCGAAACGAATTGTGGGTCCAAGTCTTGTTTCAAGAACTGTCAGTCTCTCCAGCAGTGGTTTTAATTTAATATCCAAAATGTTGCAGATTTTTTCTCATAAAGTATCACAAAAGGAAGGGTCCTCTTGGGAAGAAAAAAAGGTGGCGTTTTCATTAATCGATAATTTATTAGATGGCTGTACATCTGGTTGTTGCGAGGTTGGTTGCGATAACGATTGTGTAGTGATTAGGGATTTCTCCTGTTGGACAGGTTGAGCCCAAGTTAGCAGATGGTTGCTACAGACAACTGTTCTTGGTGGTTGTTTTCTCTTGTTTCCTGTCTGTTTATTGGCTGTCCTTTTCCTTTTAACTACCGCAATCTGTGCAGTTTTAGCTGATAATTGCGTGGTCATGTGCGCATTATCTTGCCTAAGTGAAATGTGTTGAGTAACGGGGTTTTGGGGCAAAGTGGTCTTCTCATCATTATGTGGTTGAGAGTGTGGGGAACCTAGCGGTGTCAAACTTTCTTTATTAGCTGCAACCGACCTGGCATTGAGAGCTACACCCCCCTCCACAGTGCTTTCAGCAGACAATGAATTAGGAGGCACCCCATAGTCGAGGGATAAGTGCATCTCTGTGAGATCAATTTCATCAGAAACTATGCCTACCATTCTTTTGAGCACCGAGTCAAGAGTCACTGAGGAGAGTGTGAAACCCCCCTTAGGCCCCCTTTGAGTCTTAACTTAGACATCATAGTTAGTCAGCTCTGCACTCACCTACTTTTTGATGGAGATGTGTATCCTGGTGGTGTTTACTGAAAAAATCAGGAGGTGTGGCCCAGCCTGGCCTCTGTCGGCCGCTGACGGGCCTGAACTTGGCCTGAGCTTTGCCCTCGCACACCCGTCCGCGTCCCACACTGTGGGAGCCCTGAGTCGGCTCCGGGCACAAAGATATGACGTTGGGGCCTCCAGGCGCAAGCACTGATGGGGATGGAGTTACCGAGTGTAACGTGCAGCAAGGTATGCCAGTGAAGGTCTCCCCCGCTACGGAAGCCCTGAGCTGGCTTTATGAACCTCCGGGCAGGAAGAAACAATATTGGCGCCTCCAGGCACAAGCACTGATGGGGGATGGAGTCCCCGAGTGTGGCGTTCAGCAATTTTTGGCAGTGACGGGCTAGTAAAAAATAGAAACCATCACCACACCTGGGTGGTCGATTTTGGGGTTTACATAATGCACACTTCAGGAAGGGGAAAAAAAAGAAAGTCAAAAATATGCCCTTACACCTATGTTTTCCCTTGGCAGGTAATGTGGGTTCTAGTTGTATTACACTTTAAAATAAGGGCTTGTCGGCAGTTGTCAAGAGTTTCCTCCCATTCAATCCATTTCTTATGAGGACTTCACCTGACGTGGAGGAAGAAGAGAAAGGAAAAAACAAATATGTATGTTTGCCTCGAAGCAATGCACCACCAGGAAGAGTGCCTTAATTGCCCATTTCAGAACCAGTTGTGTGACTCGTGGATAGCGATAAGGGGCAATGGGATGCGGCCAAAGATTTTCTACGGTATGGGTCCGAGCAGCTTCGAAAATAGGACTGCCTGTGGAGCAATGGTGAGCTGTAATCTGAAAGTTGAAACATTGATATACAAAAATTGGAAAGGCAATAAAATGGCACCACCCACAGCAGGTATATAATGGACACTGTTTGGAGGACCTCAAGTTCCAGCATGCAATTCAAAACCCATCAGGGTGTCCACTAAGGGGCAAAAACTATAAATTGTTGCAATTGTTCTTTGGTCGCGATCAGTGTAAAGGATTTCAAAGACCTCACCTTTGAAAAAGGTCACTTTGACCAAAACGCATCAGGACTGCCTTTGCTGGTCAATAAATAAAAGGCACATACTCCCATTTCACGAGTGCTGCTCTTTCTTTCCAAATGAGGAGAATTTGTTTGATGTCTAGTGGCTTGGTTGTGCCGCAGAGCAATGCACCACCAGCAAGAGCGCCCTAATTTTCCACTTCAGAACTGGTTGTGTAACTCTTGGAAAGCGATAAAGGGCAATGGGCTGCCACCAAAGATTTTCTACGGTATGGGGCCGAGCAGCCTCGAAAATAGGACTGCCTACGGAGCAATGGTGAGCTGTAATCTAAAAGGTGAAACACGGAAATATAAAAATTGGAATGGCAATAAAATGGCACCGCCAACTGGAGGTATATAATGGACACTGTTTGGCGGACCACATGTTCCAGCATGCAATTCAAGGAACCATTGGGGTGTCCACTAGGGGGCAAAAACTATAAATTGATGCAATTGTTCCGAAGTCGCAATCATTATAAAGGATTGCAAAGGCCTCACCTTTGAAAAAGGTCACCTCGACCAAAACGCATCAGGACTGCCGTTGCCGCTCAATAAATAAAAGGTACAGACTGCCATTTCACGAGTGAGGCTCTTTCTTTTCAAATGTGGAAAGGGGAAAATATACACAGGAAGTAATGAGAGCCGGGGCGGTGGAAAGGAAAAACATAATAATAGTTCCAATACTCCCACCCCGCTGCGCGAACACTCCTGTATCCTGATAAGACCCGACCTCCCTTATCACTGTCTTTCCCTCTTGTAAAATCACAAACCCACGTCTGCCACAACTCTCCTGAGTGACGGCAGACCTCCATGGGGTACCATCCCTCCTCGCTCCACTCGTCTGGAGTCTTGTCGGGGTTGGCGTTTTACTGTACCCTGATGGCATGGTCCTCGAGTGTTCTGTTCTCTAATCTCTCACATTCCGCTCCACACTCTTCTGCTTCTGGCACCGACCTTATCTTTCTGGCAATGATGTGTCCTTTTCTACTGCTGTTCCTCCTCCAGATTGTTCTTCTTGAGTCTTGTCTCCTCCTCACTGTTGACAACAATGGCAGTCCTTTCTTAGTGTCGGAACCCCCTCTCTAATTCTAGTCTCTCTTTTATTTCCATAGTTCAGACGCAGAAAGTAGGAAGACTGCTATGGAGACAAGTTGAAATATAAGGTAGGTAGGGGGTTTGGAGTGGTCTAAAGGGGTTTTCTTACAGTGTGTCTGGCACTAATGACTGTCCCCTTACTCACACAGGTCTGTTGACACTTATCTAATAGTGTTGCCTACACTGTACAAGCCTATTGCACATCTAAGACATGAACAGTGTAGATAGTGGGTTACATTGGAATAGATGTAAAAATGTGAATCACCTACTTGGCTACAGAATTCCCTATCACACTTCACATACAATGTTATATTGAGTGACCTATATTCCCACAACATAGAAGAGGGACTGTGTACTCATAAGTAGGGAGTAGGTAGGGGAAATACACAAGGGTGTTAAAACTGCCCTTGCACACAGCGAACTGTCATGCTTCATCATAGGGCTGGGAATATAGTTGTTGCAGGAGGTCAAGGCGGGACAATTTCCTCTTACCCCTTACTTTTTGTGTGAGTTAATGTTGAGTGATCTACCTGCTACAGTGCACATATGGCAAAAGGGGTCTCCTGTGATGGCAGTACAAACAACACAAACTCATAATGACTTACTGGAATATTCATATAAGTAGTCCACATATCCACACAGCCCCCAGATAGGTAGCTTTCAGTGGCACACATACCAGCCCTTACCATGTGACCTTAGTCTTAGGATGTTGTGTATACTATGGTACTTGCCTTTATGGACCATATGCATGTATGCAATGGGCCTGGAAGTAAAGGTGTCTGGACAGTCATGCACAGGTAGTTTACCCTTCAGAAGGTCTTAATCGTGTGCTGTGTGTCATGGTACCTCACATCACATTGCATGTAGGATGGCCTTGGCCTACATAATGTTAGTGGGATGCCTCAGTCAGTGTAGGTCATGACCAGCATTAAGGTTAGTCATCACACGACCACAAAATGTCCATGCTTTAGTTGTGCTTTAGTTGTACTTAGCATGTGATATGGATATATGTATTGTGTTGATGTTTGATGAATGTTTGTGCTAGGTGTAAAACAGTGTGTATCAACCATACAGCTATCCTTAAACTTCCACTTAAAATCTGTTTCCACATCTATTGCGTCCATACAGGTCAACGCCCATCAGAAGAAGGCCATTCGGAGACCATCGCCCAGAAGGTGCAGACCCTGGGGTCTATAGTAGTGCCCCCTTCAGAAAGAGGTTGGAGGACCTGCAGCAATGGACCCGGAAGATCATGGAGGTCCAGCTCAGGAAAAGTCCTCCCAAAGTGAAATGGGCGCACGCTGGACCCTGACCCCCACTGATGGCCCCCATACTGGCGGAGACCTACCTGGAACTTGATGGGAAATGAGGGCCCAATTGCAGCGACAAGTAGGTGAGTCCTGGGCAGAGTCATACATGTCATATTCTCAACTTTGAGTGTTACAGACAGGCATTTCGACAACCATATTGGTAGTGAGCCATGTGCCACACACAGTATGAGCCATTGTTAGTGTAAGTGTGGCAGTAGGTGCATGCTGCTGTGCTGTGCTGTGCCATTTGTCTTTCTGAACTGGAAAACAACACACGCTTGCCACATCCAGTTTTCTCCTTTTGAGCTGACACCTGGCTGAGTGAAGTGAGTAATCATCTCACGTTCTCAGTAAATCTGGGTGACAATTGTACCACACAGGCAACTATCCTTGCTTGTGTGAGGAGTGAACTACCCTCACTACTGTCTCTCATGTAGTCGAGACCCTACTGCATGTGACATAACATAGAGTTCACAGTACATGCAGTGACTGTACAACAGTTCCCATTGGTAAGTACTGGTAATACAGTTAACTTAGAGTGCAAACATTACTGGTGCCATCAGCATTAGTGCCTACAAGTTGGCCAGTGTGCATTTGCCAGTTGATGGTTCATCTGCAATAGTGTTTCAATACACTCATTCACTGACCGGTGACATGCATGAGGGATTGAGATCTTGAGCTGTGGGTGTCATATGTGAGGTCCTACAGTGATCCTTACAAGGCAATCCGAGTATGCAATTCCAAAGAGTGGTGCGATGTGCCTAACCACTGGGACTCTTGCGATCCCCCATCTTCATGTCATAGATGTTGAGGGACACCCAAAACCTTCATTGGTGTATTCGCTTTCGGATATACAATATATGACTGGCGTCATCACCTACATCAAGTAGGATTGGGTATGTTCTTATGGCTATATGTAGTCTTGTGCTGTGTGAATTCAGAGTTTCTATCTCATAAATGTTTGGACCTCAATGTTTTCAGGTAATTTTATCTGCAAAATATGATATATAGCTAAACTACATGTGTACAGGTGTCATTTGACTTTTCAGTCAAAGTGTCATCAGTGTGTAATGAGCATTTGCACATGAAATTATGTCTGCCACAACAATAAATGATGGTATACTGGTGTTCAACTTGACCTTCATGACATCATGATGTGTTATGAGTAGTAGTTAGTTTTGTTATAGTCTGTGACTTGTGTGAGCTTTGTGTAAATCTCACGCTTAAATCCATCCTATTTTGCTGCATCTCTTTACAGTGGTATATAACAAGTGCCAAAGTATGCAAGGTGATCAAATATTCTTGTATGGACATATGGATGGAGTGTAGAGGATCCTATCAATGCATTTGGGCCTGTATGGGGTTATGGCAGGAGTGGCCCAACTGTTTGCAGGCCATGTATTATGCAGGCATGTGCTCATGCTAAATTTGAATCCTATGGAGTGAATCATTAAGGTGGTGTGATATGTGGACTGTTCAATGTCTTTAGTGTATTTTTGATGGTCAGGTGTGGAAACGCATTTGCAATAAACCCATTTTCAGTTCAGATACATCCAGGACAATCGGAAGAGAAGGAGCCAACGTCAGTGGGGACACAGCTGGTCATGGTGGTTCGGGCGGACCCAACAGGATTAATTCTACCATCAACCTTGTCCTCCACCCCAAGTTCCAATGCCACCCTCCCTGTTTTCCCCCCACAAGTTGGCTGTTGCCATTCTCCCAAGAGTAGAACTGTCTCCTTCGCTCCAGAAATCTCAGCCCCAGTTAGCCCCCTACCCTGAATGAGGAGGCTATTGACCTCCGGTGGAGCATCTCAGTGAGTCAAACTACAGTCTTGCACGCCATCCAAGAGCAAGGTGACAAGCTGACCCAGATGGTTGCCTACCTGGAAGGCATTCACACTTCCATGTTCGCCCTACCGAGATCTATTCAGGCTCTAGCATTCTCCCTCATGGCAGCTCTCAACCCATCCCAACCTTCCACTCCTCCTCCTGCCCCTTTTCCATTTAAACTCCATATTCCCATTCCTAACCCAAGCACACACACACCTAAGCATGCACACACTTCATCAGACACAAGCACCACACACAAACACAAAATATCCAAAAAATTAAAACATACATGCACATAACATACACATACATCCCTCACAACCCCCTCCATGCCCCCAAGCACCACAGCAATACATGCATAACCCTCCACAAATACACCTATACCAGCAGACACCACAGCAACACACACTGACCCCTCCACAGACACAACAACTTCCACTAACACCACAGCAACAGCCACAGATCCCACCATAACACCCAGCACATCCACATCACCCCCACCCAAAAAACGCAAACGCTCACAATCACCCATGCAACAGACACCAGTGAAACACACAGTGCAGACAGCAGACCTAGCTCCCACTTCTACTCCCTCTTCCTCGCAACCTAAACTCCATCCTGAAAACCCTACCCGTTTTCAGGTTTGCCCTTATCTCTCTGAAAACCTGACTCCCATCCCAAAGTCCAAAAAACATCTCCCAGACCCATCCCTTCCTCTTCCCACTCCACCCCTGAAAAACAGCATCCCCACCCCCTGAACCCAGCCCAAAAAAGAAAACACACAAAAAAACTCCTAAATCTAAACCTGCCCCACGAGCCCCCCAACCCTTCCAAGAACAAACCCACCTCTCCCTCAACCTCGGCCCCCCTTACCAAGTACCGGTGAGGAAGTTCACTGGCAGTGTCAGTAAGGGCAAATTTGGTGACACAGTCTTTGCTGTGCCATTGAGTGATAACACGGACAGGCCCTTGGCCTTTGTTTATACTCTTGTTGTGACCTACTGTCATTAACATCTTTTTATAGCTTTGAAGACATTGGTCCTGCCATTAATTTTTTGAATATTTTATGTTCTTGAAAGTTAGTGATTTGTTAGTACAGTTGTAGTTGTTTCATCCCTGATTGCTGATCCAGTTAAAGTGGTTAGTATGTTGAGATCTTGGAGCTAATGCTGGAATTAAACAGGACAAGGGGAAATATTGGATGGATGTCTCTGTGAGATGACATCTAAATGGGGCAGACATTGATTGGGTGACATGTTTTATGGTATGTATTTCAGCTTGTCCTGGCCACTGGCAACGTCATTTAGCTTGCACTTCTTCCTATGATATAGGTTAGATATGTGTTCGGTGTATTGAAGTTAGTTATTGAGTATTCATACCTTTGTGGAGTTCTGCATGGACATGTGTCCATTTTGCAGTGTGTACCCTACAACTACTTCATCTAGATGTGTGCCATATGCTGTTAGTGCTTTGTTTGCTTTGACAGGTTGCGCTTACCCATTGCCTACACATGCATGGCCCTTGGTTATGTTATTGGTTGTCCCTGATATACTTCAGTTCCCTGGTCAAGTTCATATGGAGTGTGTCAGGCATGAGCAAAATGCACTATGCCCCAGGGCCATAGCCTTACAGTGTTCCCCTGATAGAGGCAAAGCTATCCTGCAGACAGTGTTTCCATTGTGCCCTTTGAATGGTTCTCACTCTGAATCTATGTAATCCCATTGACTGACATTGCCATTTTAATGTGGGTGATGCGTGAGTCCAATACAGAGTTGTAGCAGAGAAGGCATGTTTCAGTTTAATGACACATCCATACAGATGTTTCTATGACATCAAAACAGGACCTGGAATGTGTGCAATGTGAGTGTGTCACATTCACTATAGCATCTTGGTTAGAGTTGGAGAGAGAGAGCCTCATGGTAGTTATAGTCAATTTAGTCTCACTTTACCAACACTTGAGAAATGGTAAGCTGCATGACAAGTGAAGATCAGTAGTAACGTGACAGACAAGTGATAAAGGGCAAAAGAAGTGTGTGACAGGCCTTAATAGGTGTGATATTGATGAGGAGGTGCTGTTGTGGAACACAAAATAATGTACACATCAGTATCATTGAATATAATTTGCAAGCACATGTCCGTTTGTGTACAGTGTGACTGTGCAGTACCAGTGTTTTGGCCTAGGAGGGCATCCGACTGATGTTTTTTGATTATTGCTAGGAAAAAATCCCAGACAGGGTCCCTGTACATGAGCAAATTGCTTGGGGAACCCAAATCCCTTGCATGATCCATGGCGGGGCAACGTTTTGCAGAAGAGTCTAAGGAAACTGGTGGTAATATGACTTATGCACAATGTGTATTTATAAACTGCACACCTAATGTAAACAATATTTAACGGTATAATCAGATAATCAAATAAATTAGTGGTGCAACCTTGTAGTCCTGACCAGCCCCTGTCAGGTAATGTAAACAATTATGTATGCAGACAGGACCTGTCGCATATGGACATGGTGCACTAGTCACATGCCCACATGGTGCTCACAATATTTCAGTGTACTTTACTTAAGTATGAATTCTAATAGTCAATTTAAACCAATGCAGTGCTTAGTAGTACATAAAACGATAAACCAAAACATAAACACAACTGTCACAGTGAAACAAATGAAGCACGTAGACAAGAATTCGTATACTGAGCTGCGATCACAAAAACATCACATTTATTTCATTTTGTTGTGCTTCATGGTTCCCGTGTAGTCTGTACAAGTCCCACTGCATTTCGGGAAAACCTTTGTCAGGGGAACACTGTAAATAATATAATTTCACAATCCGAATCAAAGCAAACTTATACCAAACATCACAGTTAATGAACGATCAAAAGGGTATTCAGGACAGGAACCCAAGTCCAGACAGTGACCTTAACTAATAATCAGGCTTGCCAAGCTTATCACATATGAAATAGTCCACAACTATAGGTGCGTGAATCAAAAAAAAGTAAGAACAACAAAAGAGTCAAAAGACAGTACAAGAAAACACCTACATACTCCAAGGAAGCTAGAACTCTGCAGGAAACGTAGGTAGAAGGTCAGTGCAATGACACACCTGCATGCAACAAAAATAGCTAGTGCAATTCGGGGAATCACCAATGTCAGCCACCACGTAATGAGAGAATAAAAGAAAGTGAAAACACCATTAAGTGATCCCATACCCTAAGTTATTCATAGTCACAGAGTAAAGAATATCCACCCTGCTTCTCACTTATGCCGTTCTGAACGCTATGTATGGGAGGTCAAAAGATCTGAAAAAATGCAAAAATACAACCAATGTGTGTTACAGTGCCTGCTAACGACTTTAATTCCAATGGCTTTAAATGTACGTGAGTCTGTTATCCTTTTAACAAGATAGCCTTCTTAACCCCCAGGTACTTCAAAAAGTGTATGTTCGTCACCAAGTACACCTCTTGTATAACAAAGATCATTACTCAATGCTACAATCTCCGTAGCCATTCCAGTCCATTATATCCCTCACCCTACCACTGACTGGCTCGGCTTACTTACTTCAGAAACCAGCACACGATCTTACGTCCTTCAATTGATAAATCCAGAATTACGCTGATGCTGCTCCCCGTTAATTTCAAACAGTGTCAAGCGTGCATGCGTTTCGTGAATAATAAAAAGTGAAGATAGACTACCTGGCGTTCCTCCGTGTTCTATTAGTGATGAACAATAAAATGTGTGCGATTAATGAAACGTGATGCAAAAAAAAAAAAATAAGAAAAATAAATAAGTAACTAATGCTTGAGGAGTGCAACATAACATGGATGCCATGTTCTCCCTAACCCAACGACCGGAGACACAAGCCTGTGGTAACAATGGTGAAAAAAGAAGAATCCTCATGCTAAACTGTTGCCAAAAAATGACCATGAAAAAACCTGAATAGCAGGCATAGAGCTTTTGTGAATTGAAAGCGTGTCCAAATTTTATGAATGTTAAGCTTGGAGAAATACCTGTTACAGCTATAATTAAGTTCTATATTACAAAAGAATAGATACAAGAATAAGTTACAATACAGTCACAAGTAACATACCAAGATCGTATTGACAAGCATTATTGAACACCTGCATTCTTATTACAAAAAGCATACCATTTCTACCTTTTCATTCAGCCCAAAAGGTATCAGTGTATTCAGATAACGAATCCAATATGTCTCTCTCTGTGCCAGATGCTGGTTGACATTAACATGTGTTACCACCAACACCCGCTCAAGTATCGTGAAAGGCAACTGTGGTATAGTGTGCTTCTTTTCACCCCAGTGTGCAGCTAAACATGATTTGGTGTTAGCTGTTCTAATCGAGCTCTTATGCTCAGTGAGCCTGATCTTAATTTTCCGTGTGGTGCGTCCAACGCATACTAACCCACTTGGGCACTTGATGGCATAAACAACCATTTCTGTATTACAATCAGAAGTATGTCTGAGTCTAATTGTTTTGCCAGTGTGAATGTGCTCAAATGTGTTCCCCGTGATCACGTTGCCACAATGACCACAGTTATAGCACTTGCGCATCCCCTGGTTACGTATGTCCAGCTGTACTGTTCGCTGTTTTTTCCCTTAGATTCTTCGATCTGCAATATGCAAACATCGGTTGGGAGGTGAAGATTTGTTTAAAATCATTCTCTTGCTCGATAATCTCCCAATGTTTCAATATGCTGTGTTTAATGGCTGATGCTGCTGTGGAGAATTTAATGACACAGACTTCCCTTTTTGATATTTTTTTTTTTGTCCTTGCAAGTAGTTGTTCTAGTTCTAGATGTTGAACTTTTTGTTTGGCTGGATCTAAAACCGCCCTCGGGTACCCCCTTTGCTGGTACTACTGAGACATTTCTTCAATGTCATGCTAACTGAGCACTTCATCTAAGGTTATCCTCTTGACCCTGATGAACTGTAACATTGGTAAATGTTTTTTTTTAATGAAAGGGGATGGAAACTTCTAAAATGGAGTGCATTATTATGATCTGTTGGCTTTTGTAAACCTTAGTCACTAAGTGTTATTGTTGCAGTTCAATCCAAATGTCCAGGTAGTTGATAGATGTCTTACTGATTGTATGGGTGAATTTGATGCGGGAGTGATATGTATTCAGTAGCTCAATGCTGTTCTCCAGTTGTGCTTTTGAGGCTTTACACAACAGTAACATATCATCTATATACCTCAAGTACAATAGTAAATGGTCTATCCATAGCGTGTTGTGTAAAATATGCGTATCCTCAAACTTAGCCATAAAGATATTTGCATATGTAGGTACCTCCGTAAAGTCCATGGATGTACCTGTGCGTTGTAGAAAAAATTGATCTTTCCAGGAGAAATAACTGTGATAAAGACTAAATTGGAGGAGATCCAATAGGAAGATGTTCCAAGATTCCACATAGTCACTTCTTAACAACATCCACTATACTGCCTCTACTCCTACAGAATGTGGGATCGATGTGTATAAGGCTACAACATCTATTGTACAAGGCTACATCTATTGTACATAACCAAGTGTTGTCATCAATAGTGCCCTGTACGTTTTGCAATTTGTTCAGACAGTCAGTTGTGTCTTGCACGTAAAATACCCAACCCTGCACTAGTGGCTGCAAGAAGTAATCTAAGTATTTGCCTAACGTTCATGTATTGACCCACAACCAGCCACAATAGGACGAAATGGTGGCTCCTGTTGGTACTTGTGCATTTTAGGCAGCATATAAATGTGAGGACGTGTAGGGTAATCCGGGGTTACATTTTTTGGGTATTATCATCAATCCAACCGAAATCAATATGAGCCAACGTAGTTTGGAAAGTCATTGTGGGATCTGAGTCCAAAGCAATGTAAGTATCATCATCCACCACATGTTCTTGTACTTTTGAGTCATAGTAAGTTGTGGTCATCACTACTAGAGCTCCGCCCTTGTCTGCGGGCTGAAACGTGAGGTTCTCATTCTTTGCCAGGTTGCGCAGCGTGCATAACTCTTTGCCAGATTGGTTCCTCCAAGAATGGGATTCCTTGAGAATCATTTCTAAGTCTTTCTTACCAAGGAGTTCAAATAGATCCAAAGACGTATGTGAAATAGGTGGCAGGAAAGTGCTCTTAGGTTTAAAACTCTTAACCGTAGTTTGCGAGGGTGCATTGCTATCGTGAGCCACACGGTGAAAAAACCACCGCAACCTGTGTTTGCATATATTTAAACAGTGCTACTTCTGTTTCCAACTCATTGGTGGAGTAGGTTGGGACAAAAGGCATCCCTTTGTTCAGTATAGACAATTCCAGTGGTGTTAAGTCAACATTTGAAATGTTCATCACTAAGTCCTTTTCGGGTTCCGACGTAAGTTGTCCTGCTTTTTTCCTTTGTCCCCTCCTTGACAAACAAATGCTTTTTGAAGTACCTGGTGGTTAAGAAGGCTATCTCGTAAGTAGGATAAGAGACTCACGTCCATTTAAAGCCATTGGAATTAGTCGTTAGCAGGCACCGTAACACACATTGGTTGTATTTTTGCATTTTTTCAGATCTTTCAGATCATAGCATTCAGAACCGGATAGGTGAAAAGCAGGGTGGATATTCTTTACACTGTGACTACGAATAACTTAGGGTATGGGGTCATTTAAGGGTGTTTTCACTTTCTTTCATTCTCTCATCACGTGGTGGCTGACATTGGTGATTTCCCGAATTGCACTAGCTATTTTTGGTGCATGCAGGTGTGTCATTGCACTGACCTTCTACCTACGTTTTCTTCAGAGTTCTAGCTTCCTTGGAGTATGTAGGTGTTTTCTGGTACTGTCTTTATCCTCATTTGCTGTTCTTAAATGTTTTTTGATTCACGCACCTATAGTTGTGGACTATTTTATATGTGATAAGCTTGGCAAGCCTGATTATTAGTTAAGTTCACTGTCGGGACTTGGGTTCCTGTCCTGAATACCCTTTTGATCGTTCATGAACTGTGATTTTTGGTATAAGTTTGCATTGATTCTGATTGTGAAATTATCATATTATTTACAGTGTTCCCCTGACAAAAGGTTTCCCGAAATGCATTGGGACTTGTACAGACTACACGGGAACCATGAAGCACAACAAAATGAAATAAATGTGATGTTTTTGTGATCGCAGCTCAGTATACGAATTCTTGTCTACTTGCTTCATTTGGTTCAATGTGCCAGTTGTGTTTATGTTTTTGTTTATCGTTTTATGTATTACTAAGCACTGCATTGGTTTAAATTGATTATTAAAATTCATACTTAAGTGAAGTACACTGAAATATTGTGAGCACCATGTGGGCATGTGAATAGTGCACCATGTCCATATGCGGCAGGTCCTGTCTGCATACATAATTAGTTATATTACTTACCAATGATTTCATTTGCGACGGTGCAGGTTGTGAACTTAGTCGAGCAGGTAGAGAGCGGCATAACGTGTCCCATGGGCTTCATGACGGTATAAGATGAGTATAGGTAAGAACAGGTGAGTGTCAGACTTATATCCCTCCCTTTTTGCAGTCTCAGGTGTGGTGGTTGGACCGCCATGGTCACGCCAGCATTAAAGCAACTTGTAATTGGGCCAGCGGTTTCACTGGCGATCTGTGCTTCCTACTGCCTCATTGGCCCATTCCGCGGCCACTGCTTTTGAAGTTGGCTGGCGGTGTCGTTGGCTAAGCCATTGTCTTTGCAAAGCCAACACCCACAACTTGTAATATGGCGGTCAGATCACTGAGCTCGCGGGTACTGCGGTCCACAGACCACCAAACTCGTAATAATGCCTTTGGTTTAAAAAAGTTCTGTAACAAAGACATCAACACATTCAGATATAAATTGCATATGATTCAACATGTCACTGTTGAACCTCTGTCTATTAATGTCTTTTTTTTTTTAAAGAAAAAATGAAACTCTGATATAACTGCAGTATGATCTATTATTAGAATAGTGCCATTTTCAGATTGTAGAAGGGAATGGTTTAGATTTTAGTTTGCAAAAATATAACTAATTCTAGAGTTGGAACCATGCTCGTGGGAGAAGAAACAAACATTCACAAACATCTTGACTACTTATCCTCCAAGTATCAGATGATGCCCTTTGTGAAACAACTCCTAAAAATGATTTTTTCTTCTTATTTGGAAAATACCTAAATTTAGGGTTCTTATCCAGAAACGGGACCAGTTTTTAAAAAAAATACTTTATTACATTCTCCCCCACTAATACATTTTACTTTGGATAGTTATGCAAAATCATATTAATATCATTCGAAAACACAGAAATCATTGGAACTGACAAAAATAGATATACCATCTTTTTTAAGGTCAAATACAACCCATATGCCTTCAGAATCCTTCTTTTAAGTTTTATGGCATAAAATAGTAACCCTATTAGCCATCTGCAATGTCTCTGAGGTTTAGTTGTCTGATTAACTGGCAAATTGGAGTCTTGAATCAGTGCAATATTAACCTTAAACTTAGATAAATGGGAAATAACTTTTTGTCTCATGATAGGGTTACCAGGACCTTTCATATTTCAAAACTGAAACCGAACTATTACATACCTTTAAATAATATACAGGCTTTCCTACAACACTGGGCAGGACATGATGTATAAGGCCACAACATGCATAGGAAATATATTTATACTGCCGGGAGACAAAATAGAAAATTAAAATATAAATGCCATTCCATGAGAATGGCCCAGATAAGTCACATGAGACGGTCAGCAGCCAATAGGCTACAACTAAAAGTATAAGAATAAAAAGAACAGTTTTGAAAAGAATGATAAGAAGCATTGGAAACAGGACACCTCAAATCCATCTGCAGCCTACCAACAACATGACTTGTGAACTGCATTAGGGGACCTCTGCACAAAATATACATAAAAGAGATAAAGGCAAAACAAAACATTCAATTCAATATTACAACACTATACGTCGATGAACTCTCTTTCACCAATGATTAAGTACTGATAAATAATGATGGCAGATATGTATTATTATAGTTCTCGCTATCTTTGTCTTCCTCAAGACATTTTGTTCTGGGGATCTTAATACTTCCATTGTGAGTCACTCTAATAAACTGGATGGATGAATTAATCTTTAGCATGCACATAATTGCTTAAAAGCTGGTCTCACCTCCAATAATTGTTCATGCCTGTCAACTGTACTCAGGTGAAACAGAAATCTTACTTCATGACCACATAATTTCTTCTTTTTTTTTCCCTTTGCCACCGTCTTCACATTTATGAGATCAGCATATTCTAAAATTAGCAGAATCATACCTCTTGGTTTCTCATTTCTGCCAGTCACCAGTTATCAGCGTTGTGCTGTACCACATTTGGCTTCCTTTTTGCCATCTTCACTTCTGTGGCTGAGTGTAGCGCAGGTGGAGCGGTCTAGTGCTCCCAGCGCTCAGGCTATTAAAACGCATGCTCAAGCGGGTGCGCAGCGGTCATTGGTGAGTCCTGAACTGCCCTCACTTGCGCTGCGTTATTGTTGCTCTGTTGCTGTCACTACACTATATAACTACTATTGCACTTGAGTTGGGTTTTATCATTCGCGCTGCTCTTTTAATCATTTTAAATCTTGTGTAATAATTTCTGGTTCCTTACCTGCATATTGTACAGTTGATGGGGAAGGGGGGTGGGGGGGTCAGCAGCGGGTGGTGGCTCTCTTCCGAAGGTTCTTCCGCCCTGTTCCGCCACGGCGTGTGCCGATTGTTGCGGAGGGCGTTGCGCTGCACCACATTTGGCTTTCTTTTTGCCATCCTCATTTCCGGGGCTGAGTGTTGCGCGGGTGGAGCGTTCTAGTTCTCCCAGAGCTCACGCTATTAAAACGCATGCTCAAGCGGGCGCGCAGCGGACGCGCACAGAGGGCTCGCTGCTGGCGCACCCAAGGCACGCCTAAGGCAAGCCCGTCTGCGCCCGTCCGTGCCTGGATGGCACCAGGGTCCAGGACCCCTGTTTCTCCTACGAAGGTCAGGAAAGTGTACACCGCTGAGGAATTGTTGGCCCTCAGATGCTTGGTGGATACTGTTTGCCTACACTCTCTTCGGGCGTGGGGCGGGCGAAGGGACAGTGAGCACTGTGACTTTTGGCTGACACTCAATGTGGAAGCAAGGGGTAAAAGGGAAGTGCCAAGAACGACTAGCACCCCTTTACACTGTCTTACTCTGAACTGTAGATCGCTTGGTAAACCTAGGAAAGAAATTTGTGATCTTCTTAATGACCAAGAACCAGCTATACTATTCCTAGTTGAAACATGGCTTAACGAGACGTCCACCCCTGATATTTGTGATGCTATACCTGAAGGCTATGCGATTTTGAGGGTGGACAGGACTGGCCAGCAGAGGGGGGGCATTGCTGTGATTTTCAGGAGAGATATTCAGCTTAAATTGGATAAACTCTCACTTTTTAGCTGCGAAGTTGATTTTTTTAGTCTGAATATCACTAGCTCTAGATCTGTTTCTGGGCTCCTCATTTATAGACCTCCTGGTCCGGGGAGAACCTTTATTGATGAACTCCTGGAAATATTTCCCCCACATGCCCTCAGCTACTCTAACTGTCTCCTATTGGGGGATTTTAGTTTGAATTTAGAAAATAAAGGTTGTAAAGAATCGGCTGAGTTTTTATTAGGCCCTCAGGCTCTGGGCCTGAACCAATTGGTCCATACTTCCACACATAACAGAGGTCATACGTTAGGTAACATTTTCACAAATTGCACAGAGACAGTTGCTGTACTGCCGGTCCCTGTAGCCTGGTCAGACCACTACCTACTGCCTTTTAGTTTACTGTCGCCTGGTCAGGCCCTCCACTCACAGGTTAGTTGCTCCAAACCTACACTGGTCCAGAAATGGGCCGCATTAACTCAGGATGCCTTTGAAGAAGCACTGGCTGGCAGACCTCCTGAGGTAGGGGACAACATCCAAAGAGCTGCTAATTTAATATCTTGTTGGATGTTGGAGGCTGTAGGCTCCCTGATACCGCTAAAACAATGTAAAAGTGGGCGTACATCTGCCTCTGTGAAGTGGTTCTCGGGAGATTTGGCGCAAATGAAATCCAGCTGCAAGCATCTTGAGCGCCAATGGAGGAAGAGCTATCGGGATGAGAATAGACAGAAATATTTAGAGGCTTTGAAGCTTTACCATCGCCAGATCAGGAGAGTGCGGAGGGAATACTACACAGGGCAAATTGATCTAGCAAAAAATTCCACGAAGACCCTCTTTCAGGTTGTGAAACAATTATCCTCTTTGGAAAGGGTGACAGCTCACGCTCCCTGCCTCTACGGATTATTGTAATAAGGTCGCTGACTATTTTACTAATAAGATTGATAAGATATATGCCACCTTTCCAGAAAGTAGTATAGTAGGAGGCATGCCCCTGTGCCTGGTATGGAGGCCCCTTGGACCGAGGATACGTTTGCCCTATGTCCTCTGGTGGAAAACGAGGTCCTCAGGCTGATGGAGGCGGTGAAATCTGGGTCGCCTCTTGATCCGGCCCCTCCAAAATTTTTGCAACTAGAAAAGAAAATCATTGCTCCTGTTCTCACCTTGCTACTGAACCTGTCCTTTAGCACGGGGCAGGTCCCCAGCAATTGGAAACATGCCATGGTGGTCCCTCTGTTGAAGAAACCCTCATTGGACCCCGCTCCTCCTGAAAATTTAAGACCCATATCTCTACTTCCCTATGTAGCTAAAATTGCAGAGAAACATCTGGATGGACACCTCTCGAAGTTTTTTTAAGAGAGGCGGGTTCTTCATGATACCCTGTCCGGCTATAGGCGTATGCAATGTATGGAGTCCGCTCTCCTCCTGGCAGCCGAAGCGTTGAGGGCTGCGGCTGATGAAGGTAGGATCACAGCCTTGATTCTGCTGGACTTAAGTGCCGCGTTCGACACGGTGTCCCACGGCCTCCTACTTAAGAGGTTACGGGAAGTCGGGGTCGGAGGTGTCACGTGTCAGCTCTCAGCCCCACCCTGTTTAACATTAATATGCCCCCGCTTGCAAATATTGTTCTGAGACATGGAATTAAGCTGGTGTCATATGCTGACACTCAGCTAGTTGTGACCCTGGAACAGAAGGAATCTGGAAGGGCTACCGATTTTTAGAACATGCCTGGGGGAGCTTATGGACTGGATGAGACTGAGTTGCCTCCAGTTAAATGCAGGGAAGACAGAGGTAATGGTGGTTGGAAAACAGCCCTCTCTCTGGTCGCAGCATTGGTGGCCAGAAGCACTAGGACCAATGCCGAAAGCCAAGGTGAAAAATTTGGGAGTGTGGTTAGACAAAAATCTTTCCTTCTCTGAGCAAATATCTGCTGTGGCCGGTACATGTTTTGGCATTTTAAAGATGCTACGTAAGATTCTGGACCTCCTCCCCCTGGATGCTAAAAGAACTATTGTACAGGCTCTGGTCACGTCTCACCTTGACTATTGGAATGTCCTGTATCTAGGGGTGGCTTAAAAAAAATCTTAACATGTTGCAGAAGGTCCAAAATGCCGCAGCCCGACTTATCCTGAATATCCCAAGGAGGGCTTCGGTGGGAGAAGCTTTGAAGGAACTGCATTGGCTCACTATCCGGGCCAGAGTCACCTTTAAGGCCCTATGCTTTAGTCATAGGATCCTTAGGAAAAGGGGGCCGCGTTTTCTACTCCCCCCTCCTGAAGGTCTACCAGCCTGCTCGTAATCTGGGATCGTTGGGCAGTGCTAAAATGACTGTGCCCAGGGTGCGGAAGGCGCGGGCTGGCGGGAGATCCTTTGGTTTCCTGGCAGCCAAGGCATGGAATGAGCTCCCTGTGGATCTGAGGACATCTGAGTTGGAGTCTCTGTTCCGCAAGAAACTGAAAACCTGGCTCTTACGTCACCCCCCAGGAGGGCTAAAGTAGTAGGGTACGGAAATCAATAAGAGAGGAAGGGAACAAAATAGGAACACTCCTACTCCCCTCAAAATAAGTCAGGTAATCAACAGAGGAGTGTATCAAAATAGTAAAAAGAGAGAAGAGCAAGCATGTAAACAATCACAGTAAGTTCTTACTGTTGAAAAAAACACTTGTTTTTTTTTTAAAAAAAGCCCTCACTCACCAACCTGGTTGGTGACATGCTTCATCATTGGGCCCCACCAGGAGTGACCGAATGCCACCCCAGTGTGCTGCGACGCCAGTTTACTGCAGAGCTGGTAAAAAGTTTTGTGAAGAGTGAATTAGTGAAATTTAAAAATGTCCGAATTGTGTCAAAAAAATCCTTTATTAATTTTGCCAATCAGACATGGATGAAAAAAATTGTGTGGGATAATAAACTGGAATTAAAAGTTCATTTTTATCCCTAAGGGCGCGGTCAACATGTTTCTGCCTTAATGAGTGTTAGTCAGGCTTTCATCAGGACCAAGGGAGTGATATTGAAGACCTGGCGGTATGGGCGCGCTGAGGCCCACCCTAACCAAGGGTTTACAAGTGTTAAAAATATAAGAAAACACTCGGAGGAGATTCCGTCATGAGTAGAGAGGAACCGAGTTTATTCCAGCTAAAAAATGGGTTTGTTGTGACAAAAAAACATACAACACAGAAAAACATAAAAGACAAACAAAATTGAGTCAGTATGCTTCTAACAAATGTCACAGTTAGAAAACATGCAAATGTGCTCTTCATGGTGCACTACAATGAACTTGTGTGAATAAAAGGACTACCAATGGAGTCCTTGTGAAAGAGCAGAGAGCAAACGTTCCCTGTCTTATTCATACAACTAGTTGTACGACATAGAGGATCAAAATACCCACGTAACGTTACTTTCTAGCAAGTGAACTAGGCCAACAAAAAAGCGACCAAACGTCGAAGTGCTGCTGGGCAAAACATAAGTGCAATGAGAGACGTAATGTTCTTACATTAGGTGCAAAGGTTCAGTGCACCATGGGTCACGGGAGGGGGGTGGTGGCAAAATGGCACACCCTAAAGAGATAATAGAGGGGAGCGGGAGAATAACAAAATAGGGGGGAAAAAGATAAGCATCAAGGCTCGTTGTGGCAGAGGTTAGTATTTGGCTGATGTTTGAAGAATATAACTCACGCCTTCTGCGCCAGGCACCCATTATGGACCTACGCACACCCTCGTAGAACCAGACCCCGACGATAGTGAGTCGGCGGTCCGGTTATTGAATATAAAGCCAGAAGAAGACGGAAACGCGGACACGTGGGGCGTCACGTGAGGCGTCATGTAACATCATACTGATAATGTGACTTTGAGAGTGCTACCTGGGCCAATACTCGTCCTAGAATAATGAACACGTGGGCTCGGGGGACGCGTCAGAATGACGCTGGTAAGCCTAGCCAATCGCAGATTGCAACACTAAATAAGATCTGCCTATCTGGTAACTAAGGGCAGAGCACGGGTGTGATCCCCAAGTACTAAGGAGGCGTGGACAAATTACGTGCATTGCAAAAAACAAAAACTGACACCCAGGGGTCGGGGGTAGCAACTCATATAATTTAGAGTACCGAAGGGATATGTTGATGGTGTAGAAAAATCATAAACAGCGGAGCATTAGATCGCTGTAACGAATGGGTCAAAGACAAAAGGCACAGACCACTAATACTAAATAATAGTGATTTGCAAAAATTAACTAAATGGTCAAATTAACTAAATGGTCAGTATTGCGGTGTGAAGGAGGTGGAGTAGCCACAATATAGAACTCAATATAGAACTGGGGGATACATTGCCAAAATACGGCTGGGAAAGGACTAGATACAAAACGCAAACCAGCCAGTTAATCACGTTAGGCTACAAAGAAATGTTAATAATAAGCCTGTAGATACTCTGAAGCAGGCAATGACAACGATAGATTGATGGACAACCAATAGAATGGTGGCCCAAGGGATATTGTCATTCAGTCCATTGTGATGTGTCCCAAGGCGGTACACCCATCTCTGCTCTTTTTCATAGAGTATCTTCTGAGTGTTTTTGAGAGTGGAAACCTGTTCAATTACTGTCCATCTCATGTCGTTGGTAGTGTGATTAAATTGTAAAAAGTGTTCACTTAATTTGATGGTAGCCCGACCACACCTGATGTTACTTCGATGTTCACAAATACGTAATTTGACTTTACGAGTGGTCATCCCCACGTATCCCAGATCACAAGGGCAGGTTATCAAATACACCACATTTGTAGAGTTACAGTTAGTATGGACCCTCTGCATGGGTGCTCACCTCATAAACTCCTCCCATTCTTCAGCTTGATTGCGGCCCTCTTAAAGATATTTTTTGGATGCCTGCGCCTGCCTGGAAAAATTCCCACTCAGAAATGTAAAGATTTTTTTTTCTATATGAAAATCTGGCGCAGCTGCCTCCAATTAATGAACTATACCCGTCCTTAATGTTCTTTATCTACAAATCTTATCAGTTAAGCACCATTAATTGAGACAAAAAATTTGACAATATCTCACATATTATTTCAACATCTTCTAAGCGTTCGTATATAACTGATTGTTTTTTACATGCTGCAAAATGGAATCCAAATATACAACAGCTGACTCAAATGAACAGAAGAAAGTTGTTTAAACGCTGCCCAAAAATTTAAGGTTATTGGCTCACAAGAAGCCCCACTAAATAAGATTTTGGAAGAAATTCAGGCTATCCAAATGAACACAGATATCATATGCTCGGACACTAAAAATATTCAACAAGTCATTACCTCCTTCTCTATGAAGGTAGCAGACAATAAGATTAAAATCTGTGATACTACTAAGGCCATTGTAAGTATGACTCCAGTCATCCATCAGGTTGCTTCTCATCAGATGTACGTACTTAACTTGGATAATAGAAATAGACAATACAATCCTTGCATATTTAATGTCCCTGAAAATATTGAGGGATACGTTATCTTCTTTTCTTAGAAACTACATTACCAAGGGCCATATGTACGACCCTTTTTTGCATGCGGAAAACGAGTTGCATGCAAAATCTCATGGGCCTTGTACAAAGCCTATTTAGCAAGTCCTAATTTACTGTGACTCGCTAAATAGGTTTTGTGACTCACTATTAGGGAGGGGCCTTCTCTTCCTAATAGCGACCGCAAGGCTATGTACCAATGTTTTGTGACCACAACTGCGGTCGTAAAACACTCGCAAATTACCACTCTCTTCAAGAGTGGAGGGCGGTTCCTTGTATACCAGCGTCATGGAGTCTGGCTGTGAGCGTGCGATGTGAGACTTGTCGAATGCTGCGGAGAGGTCTAGAAGGATGTGGGCCGTGGTGTGTCCCTGGTCTAGTATCAAGCTGATGTCAGTGGCGGCATGGAGGGTAGTCTTAGTGCTGTGGTTGCTTCGGAAACTGGACTGGGAGGTGTCTAGGATGGAGTTCTCTTCGATGAAGGCGGTCAGCTGGGCGTTCACAAGTTTCTCTGTGACTTTGGCTGCAAAGGGGAGGAGAGAGATGGGCCGGTAGTTTTTCAGGTCCGTTGGTTCGGCCGTTGGTTACTTGAGGAGGGGTTTCACCTCTGCCTGTTTCCAGTCGTCAGGGCAGGTGCCAGATCTGAGGGAGGTATTGATCGTCCGTCCTCGTTCTGGTGCGATGGCAGCCCTGTGGAAGATGTGCGGTGAGCAGGGGTCAGTTGGGGCTCCAGAGTGCGTTTTCTTCATGGTCGTGGTAATGTGGTCAATGGTTGCGGGGTCCTAGGATGCAATGGTCGGCTTATCGTCAGCAGTAGGTAGTGGGGTGCTGTCCGGTGGTTGTTCGCTGTAGTTGTCATAGAGGGCCTTGATCTTCAGATGGAAGTAGGAGCTGTGCTTGTCGCAGAGTTCCTGGGAGGGTGTGATGTCCATGGCTTCGCAAGTGTGTTTTGCAAACTGCTGAATGTCGTTGAACAGTTCCTTGACGTTGGTCGAATTGGTCTGGACTTTGTCTTTAATGAATGTCCGTTTGGTGTCCCCTATGCGCTGGTGGTATTCTTTCAGGGTGCTCTGATGATTGTTCCATGCTTCTGTGGTTTTCTGGTGTTGCCAGGTTTTTTCTAGGCATCTGCAGGAGCGTCTGGATTCTTGAAGTTCAGTGGTGAACAAGGCGGCTTTCAATGGGCGTTGTTTGGTGGGGTGGCGAAGGGGTGCCAGCTTGTCGGTGCAGCAGGAGACCTATCGCTGAAATTCTCTGGCTGAGGAGTTGGTGTCGGTCGTGGCGCTGGGGGGGTCTTGGAGGAGGGTGGTGTTGAGGTGTTCCTCTGTGACTTTTTTCCAGTTCCGTCATGGCGGTCGCAGGGCGGGCTTGGATGCGGTGGTGGTGCTGAAGGTGGAATGGACGCAGTGGTGGTCCGTCCAGATGGGCTGGGTGGTACGGCTGAAACGGATGTTTGATCCTCTCGCAAAGATGGGGTCAAGGGTGTGACCTGCTCTGTGGGTGGGCGTGTTGACGAGCTGCTTCAGTCCAATGTTGTCGAGGAGAGTGGTGGAGTCGGGGTCCTTGCTGTTATCGAGGTGGAAGTTCAAATCCCCGAGTAGGATGTAGTCCGTGGAGGTGAAGGCGTGGGGTACGGCGAGCTCGGCGATGGTGGTTGTGGGCTGGGCGCGAGGTCCTGGCGGTCTGTAGATGAGGGTGCCGCGTAGCGTTGTCCTGGGGCTGGTCTGGATCTGGAAGTGGAGGTGTTCTGTGTTGGAGTGGGGGGGTCACTCGTGCTGGATGTGGAGAGTCGGAGGGGCGTCTTGTGCGCAAAGGCGAGTCCTCTTCCTGGGCAGTGCAAGCAGTCCTTTCTCTGGATCTTGTAGCCTTCAGGGATGGCCGTGGCGATGTCGGGCCGGAGGTGGTGTTGGTCCAGGTTTCTGTGAAGAAGGCGACATCGGGCGAGAGGGTGTCGATCAGGTCCCAGATTTCGATGGCGTGTCGGTGTAGGGAGCGCACGTTGAGAAGGATGCAAGTCAGGGTTTCGGCGGTGCGGGCATCAGGCAGCTCTTCGGCGGCTGCAGGAGACTTGTCGATGGTGAAGGATCTGTGGCAGGGTCTGCACGAGAACTTCCCATGGGTCGTGGTCGGCAGGGTTCATATGCAGTCAGCGTGTCATCTGGGATTGAGAGCGTGGAGGGTGGTTGAGTCGTAACAGTGGGGTCCAAGTGAGCCAGGGTTTCTGGCACGGGTCACGGACGGGCGCAGACGGGCTTGCCTTAGGCGCACCTTTGGTGCACCAGTGGCGTGACCGCGCAGCGGTCGCCATATGTAGGGGAGGGGGGCGGGAGCAGAAGCAGGGAGGCGGGAACGGCTGAGTAGGGGGGCAGGGCTGCAGGGGCAGTAGCGGCGGGAAACCGAGGGGAAAAGAAAACAACTAAGTACAGTACAGCGAGGGCAACAACAACAGTAAGCAGTCACCAAAGAAAAATGGCGAGAAATAACAGTGCGAAAAAGCGGAAAACTTGAGGTAAACACCGGAGGGTGCCTAAAGCGAACCTGAGGCGCAGAAACGGGCTGCTGGCTCGATCCCTGCTCGGGAGAAGGGCTCGATGCTAGCACGGTCTGCAATGAGGCGGAGCTGCTGGGGAGAGTGCTGGCCTTGGCCCAGAGGTCAAGGTTTCACGCGCGCTCCCCCGCAGCAGTCGCCATATGTAGGGGAGGGGGGTGGGAGCAGAGGCAGGGAGGCGGGAGCAGCTGAGTGGGGGGGCGGGGCAGCAGTGGCGGGAAACAGAGGGGAAAAGAAAACAACTAAGTGCATTACAGCAAGGGCAACAACAACAGTAAGCAGTCAGCAAAGAAAAATGGCGAGAAATAACAGTGCGAAAAAGCGGAACATTTGAGGTAAATAGCGGAGGGTGCCTAAAGCGACCCTGAGGCGCAGGGACAGGCTGCTGGCTTGATCCCTGCTCGGGAGAAGGGCTCGATGCTAGCGTGGTCGGCAATGAGGCAGAGCCACTGGGAAGAGTGCTGGCCTTGGCACAAAGGTCAAGGTTTCACGCCATTGAATCTCTCTTGTGTTCTTTCCACATTAATGAACAATATGCACATGTTTTTAAAAATACTATAGCAAAAGTCTCTGCTTATGCTGATGATGTTTATTATATGTAAATGATCCTCTTGCTTCTCTAAGTCTCATTGTTAATATTATTCAACAGTATGCAGATGTCTCCTGTCCCACAAAGGTGCCGATTCCGATCTGTATTTTTTTTACGTACGAATCGTACAAGTACCGTACAAACTGCCAAGTACGATTCGTACGTGAAAAATACATACAAATTGTGTCGGGAAAATGGTCCGAGAGGGAGCCGTAAATTTTTACGTCCGAATAGCGTCGGGAAAAGTGTCTGACAGGGAGCCGGACATTTTTACGTGCAAATCGTAAAACAGAAGTCCGAGCGCGCAAGTACAATCCGTACCGCCCGTCCGAATACACAACCGCATGTAAAAGGCCCAGTACGGAGCGAACGCTGTAGCCTACATGTACACGTGTAAACTTGTGCACGAATTCGAGTCGTACAGCCCCCCTCACCCCGCACATGTCAGCACCGTACCCCCTTATGTCAGCACCGTACCCCCCCTCCGCACCGTACCCCAACACCGTAGCACAGCCCCGCACCTGTACGGGCCGCACCCCAGGCCCATCTCCCAGCCCCGCACCTGTACGCCCCGTACCCCAGGACCGTACCCCAGCCCCCCACCTGTACGCGCCGCACCCCAGGCCCGTCTCCCAGCCCCGCACCTGTATGCCCCGTACCCCAGGACCGTACCCCAGCCCCCCACCTGTACGCGCCGCACCCCAGGCCTGTCTCCCATACCCGTACGCACCGTACCCCAACACCGTAGCCCAGCCCCGTACCTGTACGCACCGTACCCCAACACCGTAGCCCAGCCCCGTACCTGTACGCACCGTACCCCAACACCGTAGCACAGCCCCGCACCTGTACGCACCGTACCCCAACACCGTAGCCCAGCCCCATACCTGTATGCACCGTACCCCAACACCGTAGCACAGCCCGAACCTGTACGCGCCGCACCCCAACACCGTAGCACAGCCCGCACCTGTACGCGCCGCACCCCAACACCGTAGCACAGCCTGCACCTGTACGCGCCGCACCCCAACACCGTAGCACAGCCCCGCACCTGTACGCACCGTACCCCAACACTGTAGCACAGCCCGCACCTGTAGGCGCCGCACCCCAACACCGTAGCACAGCCCGCCCCTGTACGCGCCTCACCCCAACACCGTAGCACAGCCCCGCACCTGTACGCACCGTACCCCAACACTGTAGCACAGCCCGCACCTGTAGGTGCCGCACCCCAACACCGTAGCACAGCCCGCCCCTGTACGCGCCTCACCCCAACACCGTAGCACAGCCCGCACCTGTATGCACCGTACCCCAACACCGTACCCCAGCACCCTCACCCAGCATCGAGTATGTACGGACCGTACCTACGCGAAAAAGACTCGTACAGAACCAGGACACTGTAAAACAGCACAAGGAGGGTCAATTAGACTCGCACAACACCACAAAACACGTCAACATGACAAAATACATCTCTATGACTGACCTTCCACAGCGAAACAGGCAAACAGAGGACCAAACCACAACTACCTTTTATAACACACCCACCACAAATTCAAACACAGCCACACCCACAAATGGACCAATAAAAAGGGCCCACACACACAACCCATGAGCCATTGCAACAGACCCACTGCTCACAGACACCACAGACAAACAACTGCACCTTACTCACACCTTAACTACACCTTCACTTACACCTTCACACAACCTCCTTCACAAACACCCCCTCTTCACCTTCACACACACGCCGTCACATTCACACCCACACACCCACAACCATCCACACCCACACCCCACACCATGCCCACTGACAAGAATCCAAAGTTCACAATGGCGGAGCTGGAGCTCCTTGTCAACGAAGTCATCAGAGTCGAGCCACAGCTGTTTGGAAAATTGGTCAGACAGACCAGCATAGCCCAAAAAAACAGCCTGTGGCAGAGGATCGTCGATAAGGTGAATGCTGTTACGCCCATCCGAAGGACCAGGCATGAATGCCAAGCCAGGTGGTACGATCTGTGCAGGGCAGTCAAGAGGAAAATGAATGAGGAATACGCCCAGAGTAACATCACTGGAGGCGGGCTGCCCCGCAGACCCGTACATTACCATCCCTGGGAGGAGAAGGTGATGGCCACGCTTCCGCCGGTGGGAGTACACGGAGTCTAAGGAGTCGCAGAGCCTGGTGAGTACACAAACAACTCACGTAACATGGGGGGAATGGCATCTACACCCCAACTACAACAAAACACTCACCTACCCCCAAGCCCTCACCGCACACAACCACACCCTAAAAACCACGCTCATTCCTCTAACTTCTCCATGCCCCGTTCACAAATAAAGGCAATGCCATGTCCCAGGCCACATAACCACAAACCCAAGACTGGATGTCCGGGATGCTGGGAGGGTGGGGCTCACACAACACATTGTGCAACTCAGAACCAGACACCAATGCCCACAGCCCATATGGCCTAGATACATACCCATGCACCATGCCCAATGCACAGGGACTGGCAAAGTAATGACAAGGTAGCTGACACTTGGCCCTGCTGTAGGCAGCACAAGGCCCTCCTGTGACCACTGTACACTCAAACACCAACTCCACTAGCTCACATACCCAGCACAGGAACCCACACACACTGTCATGCCAGCATGCACCATGAGGGGACAGACACATCACCTGGGAGACCCAATGACAAATCACTCTACACACAACAGCAGGCCTGGTCACACACCCCCCCTCACACAATCACACACCCCCGGGGCAGGCAACGGATTTACCCACTCTCACAATGGACATGTGACACAACAAGACCAATCCATAGCCAAATAAGCATCCCAGCCAAAAATCTACTGGCAAACACTCAGGAGCACATACCGATCTGTCCCCCGCAACATACCCATCCCCAAGTGTACATTGAGAGGAATGCTAGGCACATCCAACCACCTGGAGGAACTGTGACTACTTGAATATGTATGAAACATGGATGTGGCATGAAACAGCATTAACATTGTCTCTCTCTCACACACAGGGCAACGTCATCGACCTCCCCCCAACAATGGGGGGGAACAATCACAGTCCCAGGCTCAGCGTGAAGATGATCCCACCGGCAGCGACGACTCTCACCACTCCGTGGATGACCCCGACCAACCTGGCCCCTCTGGTGCACAAGCCCCTGCAGCACCTGCGTCAGGTACATCTGTGCCAACCCCCACCCCTGCCACATCCCAGGAGACACCCAGGAGCCCTGCTCGCACTGAACAACACAGCCAGTCTGACCAGGAGGGACAAGGTTCTCCGGGCACCCAGGAGGAGGCAGACAACCACGCTAATGCCATCCCTCAGGGGTCCCGTAGACCTGATGTGCCCACAACGGCAGGCCAGGCTCGTGTTGGCAGGGGTGGTGGGAGTGGAGGCAGTTGGAGGCGAGAACCTAACCAGCCAGCTGAGGGAACTGGTATGGCACACATGCGCCACATCCTGGACACATACCGGTGTGACACCAGGGGCATCAGCCAGGTTGTGTCGAGCCTCACAGACATCAAGGGGACCCTCGACGAGATGCAGAACCTGCAGGCCGAGCAACATGCCAGTCAACAACAACACCAAGGATGGAGGCAAGACTGGCTGAGCTCCTGGCGGTGCAAACGGACATAAGCCGTTCACTCCGTCGGATCGCCAACAACATGGGCAACCCTCCCTATGCCACCAGGCGAAGACCACCACCAGCCACAGGGAGGGAGGAGGAGGAGGATTCATCCGACGGAGCATCACAAGCATCGTCAAGGCCTGCATCTGAGGGTCCCGCGAGGAAGGTGGGTCGTCCACGGAAAAGACCGTGAGAGTCAGCGGACCATCCACATCTCCCAGGTCACCTGGCCTGGCACCTGGCCCTCTGGTGCAACAGCACCACCTCACCCAATGACATTCTCTGCCACATGGACTTGCTGGTCACAGTCTGACCAATGATGACCAACACTGTGGTCTGGACTCTGATGACTCCAACTGACAAGGATGCCATCTCCCCCTGTGAACTTTGGATTCAATGCACCTAGTAGAGCACCTTACTTCATCCACCAAACGACTTACCCCACCAAAAATAAATACTTAATTTTGTCATTACCTGTTGCTGTCATTTGGCATTATTCACCAACATATGTGTGTGTAAATGTCAAACTATGCCTGAGTGTTGAACTAACTCCACACATCCATACCCTGGGATCGGAGTCTGGTACAGGACACACATGGGTCACAATGTATCATTCAATGCAGACATGGAGCACAATACTCACCTGTGATGGCCTCAAGCTGCTGAGGGGGTGCTAGGGAAACTGTGAGGACACACCTATTTGGAAGAGTAACATTAAGGCGTAGAGGTCATGCCTCATTTGGAGGTTCCCGGGGAGGGAGTCACAGGTATGTGTTCCCAGGTGGGAGAACTATGTCCTGCATGCAGGAGTACGGTGGATCAGAAGAATGGTGGCCAGGTCAAGGTTGGATGCACGGAGATGGCACTACGGGGTCTCGGATGACAGTGGTACAAGGTTGGTTTTGGGTCAGGGTTGTGGCCTGCCTCCTGAGTGTGGGTGAGGAGGCTGAAGGTCATTCTGCAGCACACAGTGATCCATTGCAGCTATCTCTGCTAGACGGTGATGTGGCTGGGGCGCGGGATGTTGACGCTGAGGTGTGCAGATGCAGCCTGGATGTGGACAAGTGTCCCTGGATTTTGGATGTGGCTGCTCCGTAGAGGGCAGGGCAGTATTTGACACGGATGTTGTCGTAGACCTGGGGGATTGTCCGTCTTACCTTGGAGTGGATCTTTCTGGGGATCATGTGCATAATGCTGAGGGTGTTGCAGTGTGAGGTACAGATGCTGGTGATTACCATGGCAAATTAGAGCAAGCAATCCATGATGCACAACATCTTGTGTGCGTGGACACTGGGTGCCTGTGCGGGGCTTCTGTGGGTGGGACACAAGCAGTTGAGCCAGCTGTAAGGGGACAATCCTCAGATGTTGACCTCAGTCCTGTACAAGTCCAGCCTCAGGTGGCTGCTGTTCTGCCATTCATCTATGGATCCCATGCAATCTTGAATATTGGAACTGGAAATGTCTGCGTCCTTGGTGAGGGTGAGGAGCGCCTGGCTGTCAATGGCATACGAGTTGATGATCAGGTCATGTGCGCATGTGATGGTGGATAGGGGGGCCCTGGACACATTGTAGATTGACACGCTGAAAGATGATACCTGTGCCATGTGCCTCACGACGAAAGCATACTACATGCCGAAGCCTTGAGTCCCACTCCCATGGCCTTGCAGGGGTACAGATCCGGTGGGGAGTAGGAGGGACATGACCTGGTGGGTGTGACAGGTCCTGGAAGGCGTGGCAGTGCTGTGTAGGCAGTCGGAGTTGCACACTCATCATGCAAAGGTGTTGTGTGTGCGCTCAGTGCATGCCTTAGAGCAGGCGGGAGATGTGTGGATGGACCTTGCTTGGAGGGTGGCTGCAACATCACACTGTAGTGTGATGTGGGTCATGCAAGGACCGGAGGGTCGTGCAATGTGCACGTTGCATGTGCAGACGGTCCAGCCTTTGGTACCGCGTGGCCGCAACTGTGGCACAGACACGCCGAAGACAGCCAAATGAATGGGTTGAGGGAGGAAGGGAGGAGCACCTTTGATGTGTGTGTGTGTTGCCAAATCTGGAAACTACGTGTGCCCTTGCTGCAGTGGCTGCAACAGCAGGCGGCATGTCCTGGAAATTATGCCACAATATCCACACAAAGACTAGGATGCCAGAAAGGACTACTGCAACAGGTGTATGTCAAGAAAGGAGTTACCGGTTTGCAAGGGTACACCCAGAGATAAAGGATGCAAAATCACCAAAGATGACTGACACCGCATCATGAAACTGAAGGCCGAGCTGCGCACAAGAAACACACCTGAGAAGGTGTTGACGGCCCGTGGGGGGGACTAACATGCCAAAACACATAGACAGCCATGGACATCATGCACAATAGAGAATCAAATACATGAAGAACAGCATGCAGGTTGCTAATCTACACATAGACTCATATGCACAATCCTTGACAACCATGCCAGAGATGCCGCATGCACAGTGGCAAGAGACCTGTATTGACAGAGATGAGGCACCTTGGAGGCTGAGGAACACCTTTATTACTCAGGCTCACACCTATGCAAAAGCATCAACATTAACAGACTCACAGGTCTATTGGATTAACATGTGGGACCTACACCGGACACCCCCTTTGCACCACAGATGCTGTAAATCCATTGTACTGGCACACAAGTGAAGGGGTGGAGCCAAACATCCCCTGCTGCACAGGGAGAGGCTGCAATTCCCCATTGAGCATCATATGGGGATGTCCCGCAATATGTCCACCCGTAGCCTCCCATATGTTTCAGAGGGAAGTTGTACACACATTGATGCCTTCATCACAAACCGCAATCCCATAACAAATGACTGTCACGAAGTGTGACTATCAATTCATGTGAGTCATGCCACATGTCATGTGCCCCATGGTGAGTCGACATGTATGCATAGTAACATAACCTGCACAGGAGCAGTGCCCACACATTACAAACTACCACACCCAAAAAGCCTTGCTGCAATCCTTACCCAAAGGAGAATTTTCACCATGTCCGTGCATGTAACACTGATTCAGCACACGTTGCATTACTCATGAGGAATAGCAGGAGCACAACGATGCCACGAGCAGACAGCATGCGCAACTACCTGGAGATGAGAGACACACAAGAAGTCAGGAAAAACATAGTCATCCGCATGCATGGTCATGTACTCTACATGAATAAGGTTGACACCATGCCAGTTGTCAATTGAGTGTGTCAGCTTAAATGTGTGGAATGACATCAGTGCACATGTGCAGAGTGATGTTTGTACCCGCAGTTGCCAATGGCAGGTGATTGTCCTGTGCCTGTGTGTGTCTGTGTACTCCGCTGAGGGTGCGTCAGTGGCCTGGGGCATGTGACTGCTTTGAGGTGCTGTCCATAATCCTGATGTTGCTTGTGATGCACAGTGTGAGCCATGATCATTGATTCTGTCGCCCCCCTCATGCCACCTGTGCACTTTAAATGCCACGTAGTGCATTTGGCCTTCCCCAGAGGATAATGTCCCTATGACAAAGGTGCAATGAGTTGGCTGCATACTATGCCCTGTTCAAACAAGCCCAATTGTTCTAATGTGTGTCTCTGTGACATGGAGCAGGTGTATTGATGTTGTCTCACTTTGTCATCCTCACAGGTAGCCGCCTACGCCAAGGGGGAGATTTGGAAGCGGGCCGTCAGGGCCGTGAGGTCGGTGGAGGGTCGCAGTCCGTGCCTGGCCCAGGTGAGGAAACGCCGGCAGGATATCCGGTGCTGGACCAGGAGGATCGCCCGGGTCCTGCTGAGGGACTCACCAGAAGGCAAGAACCGCGCGCCTGATCCACCAAATGAAGCGTGTCCTGGCGGTGGTCTTCCCTGACATGGATAGGCGGTTACAGGAGAAGCAGCAGCAGGAAGGGGGTAGGTACATGTGTGTTTGTTGTGTGTCACCAGCTTTTGGAAGTGCTCAGTCGCCTGGATACACTGCCAGGGTTTATTTGTGCAGTGCATATCCTGTTCCCCAAAGTCAACCGGTCCTGTTCTTCCTCCCTTCCCCTCCTTGACATGTGTTCCCTGGTCTGTGTGTAGTCACTCTTGCACAAGGTAATCTAGGCTGGCAGTTAATCCAAGTGCCCAATGCTTGCAGCATCATGTGTGGGGGTGGTCTGTGACATGTGTTGGGACCTTGCCTGTGCCCTGTCCAGTTCAGTCATTTGGGGGTCCATGATTGTTGGCACTGATGCAGTGTCTCAACATAGGAGTGTGAGGCTTAAAATGAACTGCCTTGCAGCATGCATGACCGATGTTGTGGCCTCAGACATGATGAGCATGAGGGGGAGATATGCATAGTGCGGGGACGGTTGCTCTTGTTGCAGTCAGATCTATCCAGGACAATGGAGCAGTGTGGCCACTACAGTCCCCTGAGACACCTTTTCCTAGGAATCATGTGTATCATCCAACACTGTGGACATTCTCAGTGTCTTCAGCATAGGTTGGCCTCTGTGGCATTGTACCCTGGCCTCATTTTTATTTACGTAAAGTGTGCTACATGTGTACAATGTACAGGGTGACCCAATGTGGCTTGTGCATCCTCACACTGGCCAGTGCCTGTGTGTCTGTGTACAACTATCTGATGATGGTTGTTTGTCAATAATATGTGTGGTCAGCCCCACGAGGGGTAGTTAGAGTGCAATTAGGATATAATGGAGCCCATTTTTGTGATCCCTGATTAAGAGGTGTAAGTCCTTCCTCTGTCTCAATCACATTGTCTCAGGTGGGGGGGGGGGGGTTGTGCGGGCAAGGCCTACATGTCCAAAGCTTATGTCTCCTTGCCAGGTCTGGCCTGTGTGTGATGATAGTCGGAACAGACACTCAACAAGTATTGACCCAGTCATGTTGTGCAGGGTTTAATGTTTGTGCTTTGCAGCATGTGTCAAAAGTTAAAAGACATGGTTCCTGCTCATACATTTTTGGCAACGGTGTGTGGTCCAGATGCTGTGCTTGACTGTCCACAGACACTAGCTTCTCTGTATAATTCGATATCAAGTTCTTTGCTGTTGTGTCATGCTCTCCATTGTTTCAAAGTGGCATGGTGGGTCAACCAACTGTGTAGTGCAGGGCCTACATATGTGCGTAGTATTGTAGATGTTACTCATGATGCTTTTCATGCTATGCACTGTGACCTATGTAGTTTGGACTCATGTGTCATATGTATACAGGTGTCTGATTATTTCCTGTCTCTTCACCTTGCCCACAGCATCGTCGGGGGACACCGAGGGAGACACCGGCACGGACGTGGAGGAGGGTTCCAGCACCGGTGCCACCAGTGCTGGGGAGTCTGGCGAAGCAAGTGGCACGGAGGGCGAGGGGAGTCAGGCGGAGGACCTGTCCAGTCCCAACACCGACTATGACGCTGACGGGTCCAAGGCTTAGCTCCCAGAGGGGGCGGAGGCTGCTCCCACAGCTGAAAGCAGCAGTACATCTCTCGCCGCCTCCTCCATTCCCATCACTGCACTCCCACTTGCTCGGGTCCCTTCTGTCCGTGCTAGGCGACCACATGTCTCCTTCGTGCCAGGCACCGCACCCCCTGCCCCTGTCTCCCCTGCTGCCATCAATGCCGAGTCTGGACATCCTGCGGCAGTTGCAGGTTGGTCAGACATCGCTGCTTAATGTCCTCCATGGCCACACCAGACTGCTGACATATGTGGTGTCGTACATGGAGGGCATGTCAGCAGCGATGTCTGACCAACGGATGTTGCTGTGGTCCATGGACTCGTCACTGACGCCAGCAGTGGGTCTCCTGCAGCGCTCCGTCCCCCCCTAACCCTGCACCATCCACACTTCCCACTCCCATGCCTGTCCCAAGCACACCCAGACATCCCCATGCACGCACCCCACCAGACACAGGCAGCACACCAACAGGGAAGGCCAAGCGCACAACTCCAGTCACGCACACACAGGGGGAAGTAGGCACACCCACTGGGTCAGGGGGCAAACGGCAGCCACACAGCCACAGTGGGATTCCGCAGTCCTCACGACCCACTTCCTCCAAAACCACTCCCCTTAGCTCCCCTGCCCAACAGTCGGACAAAGAGTCCTTCATGGCCAGTCTGTCCCTCAGCCCCAGTGTGACACCACCCCACAAGCGGTCGAGGAAGTCCCCAGGCAGGGGAGTTGAGTCCCCCCCCTGTCCACACCATTCCCCAGTAGCGCTGCAACCCATCCCTCCGACCCCCCCCCCTCCTTGGGGCCTGTGGTTCCTTCGGGTGCAGGGGAGATGCTGGGAGACCTTGCAACCGTGTGCAGCGCCATCCTAACCACCACCTTTGGCGCTGCCCCACCCCCTGTGTTGGAGTCGTCCGTCCCTGCACCCACAATACCTACCCTTGCCCCTCCTGTCCCTGCGGTGCCTGGTCCTTCCTGCCCCCCACATGATGCCACCCCCCTGTGGATGGAAAGGAACTCTGAACTGTGCAGGCAAGCTAGGGGAGACACGTCCCAATGTGTCCCCCCCCCGGAATTCGCATATGGACTGGCCTATGGGCCTTGTATATAGTGTACATTTCAAATCCAATCTTTTTGTATGCTGAATAAAGCATTTTGTTTTTCATTTGCACACAAATGCTTTTCTGGTATTGCTGTTGGTGCTGCTGCTCCCTGATTTAGGGTGTTGATAATGTGTTAGGTGTCTGGGAAATGTTGTAGTGTGCTGCTCATGGGGAGGACCCTGGTATCTGCGTGCCATCACAAGGTCTCTGCAAATAATCTTTGGTCATGTAAGCTCTTACTGTATGGTGACATTGTCCCAAGGAGTGTTCCTTCCTTTGTGGCACCTGACTTCTTCCCTGCAGGGTGTTTCCCAATTGTTGTGCTGACCTGTGTCTACATTTCCTTGCTGTGTGAGGGATCCCTTCAACTTTGTCCATGCCTGCTCAGCAATGTCTCTGCCTGCATCGCCTGTGCCATCCTTGGTAGTCACTGTACTTGTGTATGGAGTATGTTGCCATGGCTTAATGTGGACATGGTCCCTTTTCTGCACTATGCATGTGTGTACTCCCAGCCTAGCACACATGTGTTACTTGTTCTGCAGGGTATTTGGGCACCTGACTGACAATTGTGGGCATTGTATCTGTGGGTACTCCACCCTTTTCCCTCCATGGGAGGCAACAACTTGTTGGCAGCCCCTGCACCTGTACATTCCTATCAGTCCTGGAATGTGGGTGACCGTGTGTGTTCCCTTAGACTCTCTTAGTTGAGTGGGGTTTAACATGAGGATACAGTCTTGTTGCTTGATCTCAGTGTGTGTATTGTGCTGCCACCGCCAGGCGTGGGTATGCATGTGTAATTTGTCATCAAACCCACATGTGGTGTGTCATGCAGTGGGGGAAGGACATCCATCCTCATGGGAGTGGGACACTGCTGTCAGTGATGTGTTGTCATGGCACTATCAACATAGTCGCACATTGTGGATGCCTTCATGCACCCATGGAGTTTTGCTAATGGGAGGCTGATGTACACACCCCCATGTCTCTGTCCACTGCTGGGAGGCCTCTGCACCCACCCCCATTTGTCTGGGCACTGCTGGGAGTGATAGGCACCCACCCCTCATATGTCTGGGCACTGCTGGGAGTGATAGGCACACACCCCTCATATGTCTGGGCACTGCTGGGAGTGATAAGCACACACCCCTCATATGTCTGGGCACTGCTGGGAGTCCTCTGCACCCACCCCTCATATGTCTGGGCACTGCTGGGGGTCCTCTGCACCCACCCCTCATATGTCTGGGCACTGCTGGGAGGGATAGGCACCCACCCCTCATATGTCTGGGCACTGCTGGGGGTCCTCTGCACCCACCCCTCATATGTCTGGGCACTGCTGGGAGTGATAGGCACCCACCCCTCATATGTCTGGGCACTGCTGGGAGTGATAGGCACCCACCCCTCATGTCTGGGCACTGCTGGGTGTCCTCTACACCCACCCCTCATATGTCTGGGCACTGCTGGGGGTCCCCTGCACCCACCCCTCATATGTCTGGGCACTGCTAGGAGTGATAGGCACACACCCCTCATATGTCTGAGCACTGCTGGGAGTCCTCTGCACCCGCCCCTCATATGTCTGGGCACTGCTGGGGGTCCTCTGCACCCACCCCTCATATGCTTGGGCACTGCTGGGAGTGATAGGCACCCACCCCTCATATGTCTGTGCACTGCTGGGGGTCCTCTGCACCCACCCCTCATATGTCTGGGCACTTCTGGGAGTGATAGGCACCCAACCCTCATATGTCTGGGCACTGCTGGGAGTCCTCTGCACCCACCCCTCATATGTCTGGGCACTGCTGGGGGTCCTCTGCACCCACCCCTCATATGTCTGGGCACTGCTGGGAGTAATAGGCACCCACCCCTCATATGTCTGGGCACTGCTGGGAGTGATATGCACCCACCCCTCATATGTCTGGGCACTGCTGGGAGTCCTCTGCACCCACCCCTCATATGTCTGGGCACTGCTGGGGGTCCTCTGCACCCACCCCTCATATGTCTGGGCACTGCTGGGGGTCCTCTGCACCCACCCCTCATATGTCTGGGCACTTCTGGGAGTGATAGGCACCCACCCCTTATATGTCTGGGCACTGCTGGGAGTCCTCTGCACCCACCGCTCAAATGTCTGGGCACTGCTGGGGGTCCTCTGCACCCACCCCTCATATGTCTGGGCACTGCTGGGAGTGATAGGCACCCACCCCTCATATGTCTGGGCACTGCTGGGAGTGATATGCACCCACCCCTCATATGTCTGGACACTGCTGGGAGTCCTCTGCACCCACCCCTCATATGTCTGGGCACTGCTGGGGGTCCTCTGCACCCACCCCTCATTTGTCTGGGCACTGCTGGGGGTCCTCTGCACCCACCCCTCATATGTCTGGGCACTGCTGGGAGTCCTCTGCACCCACCCCGCATATGTCTGGGGACTGCTGGGAGTGATAGGCACCCACCCCTCATATGTCTGGGCACTGCTGGGAGTGATAGGCACACACCCCTCATATGTCTGGGCACTGCTGGGAGTGATAGGCACCCGCCCCTATGTCTCTGTCCACTGATGTGGATCGTAGCACGACCCCCACCCACCTGCCCACACGCTCTTCAGGCCTGGGTACGGGCCGTACCCCAAATGTTGGGGTGCCGTAGGGGTACGGCCTGTACCCAGGCCTTCAGAGCGTGGGTATGGGTCGTACCACGCCTACCCCTACGTCAGCCCAACATTGGGGGTATGGCCCGTACCCAGGCCTTAAGAGCGTGGGTACGGGCCGTACCACCATTGTTGGGGTGCCGTAGGGGTATGGCCCGCACCCAGGCCTACAGAACGTGGGTACGGGCCGTACCACCATTGTTGGGGTGACGTAGGGGTAGGCGTGGTACGACCCATACCCACGCTCTTCAGGCCTGGATACAGGCCGTACCCCCAATGTTGGGGTGTTGTAGGGGTAGGCTTGGTACGACCCGTACCCACGCTCTTCAGGCCTGGGTATGGGCCGTACCACCATTCTTGGGGTGATGTAGGGGTACGCGTGGTGCGACCCGTACCCACGCTCTTCAGGCCTGGGTACAGGCCGTACCACCATTGTTGGGGTGACGTAGGGGTACGGCCCGTACCCAGGCCTTCAGAGCGTGGGTATGGTCGCAACACGCGTACCACTGCGTCACCCCAAGAATGGTGGTACGGCCCGTACCCAGGCCTGAAGAGCGTGGGTACGGGCCGTACCACCATTGTTGGGGTGACGTAGGGGTAGGCGTGGTACGACCCGTACCCACGCTCTTCAGGCCTGGGTACAGGCCGTACCCCCAAGGTTGGGGTGTTGTAGGGGTAGACTTGGTACGACCCGTACCCACGCTCTTAAGGCGTGGGTACGGTGCGTACCACAATTGTTGTGGTGACGGGACGCGTCCACGTCCACATCCGTTGTGGCGGGACGCAGGCCTTGGTGGACTCGCCCCCCCCCCCCCCGGAGTGACCAGTCTCTGGAGGTACGGTATGTACAGGGCATGTATACATTTTGCCTTGGGTGGGGGTTATGTTTCCTGCCCCTGCCCCCCACCTTTGCCCCTGGGTGTTCTGACCTTCTGCGGCGTCTGCGTCGGTTCCTGTGCACCAGGTCGTAGGCTATGAGGGCCGGGATGACACGTAGGATGGGGACCATGGCTTTCCGTCGCGTACAGGTGCTCCTTCCTCGCGTCCTCCTCAATTTCCTGGCAGTTTTTGGCTCCCGTAAAAAATGCTACGTGCGGAGTGACGTAGGCACGAATCGTACTTGCTGGTTCGTAAAACGCTGCCTAACTCCGTCCGGACGTCACGTACGCGGTGTCCCGGATCGGAATTGTGGGTATATTTTAGCCGGTCGGTGTTTTGTACGAATCGTACGGAAATGCGGGTTTGTAAGGTGGTTTTCCCGGGTACGAGTCGGACAGAGAAAACGCTCCGAATGACGGTTCGTACCCGGGTTTTACAGGATCGGAATCGGCACCTAAATGTTCTATGCAACTCTACAATGATTGCAAATACCAGCATATTATTGTCACCAAAGACACTAAAGTATTTGAAGATAACATTTGCTTATTCTTTTAAAAATACAATTGAAATCAATTGTTCTAAAATATTAACTACCACAAAAGAAAAACTTGATAAATGGTCAACCCTTCATTTAACTTGGTGGGGATGTATTGAAACACTTGAAATGACTATTGCACCACATATTCTTTACATTTTATCTGTGATACCCTTAGGTTTTCCCTCTATATTATTTGCAAAATTATATAAATTGATTACTAAGTTCATTGGAAATAACAAACCTGTGCGCCTTAGTCTTAAACCTTTACAAATTCCCAAATGTGAAAGAGGAGTTGGTCTACCTGATTTCAAGAAATACCACAAATCTTTTCTTGTTGCACAATGCTTGTTATGGTTTCAAAATATTCCGCCTTCTACCTCACCTAAATGGTTAGAGAAAAACTTACTAAAGCCCTATCCTATGCCTGCCTCCTAACCATGACTAACCGCAAATAAATGTTTACCCACTATTACAGCCTCAAAGATTTCTCTTTTATCTTTTGATAAAAAAATGCCCCAATACTATTAAATAATCTAAACAAGTTTCCCTTCTGTTTAATCCCAAACTCAAATTAAATAAACATATTTCTTTCTGGAATTCATGGTTTAAGGCTGGTATTTTTTTTATCGCTGATATGTCAAGGAAATATGTTCTATTCATTCCACGAACTTAAAGCCAAATATCATTTGCCTCAATCTGAATTTCCTAACTTGAATTACTCTGTAATACCATCAAGTTGTTTATTGGCATGTTTAGCTAAACAGGGCATATGGCTTCTAAAGTGTATTAAAAAGAATTCTGCTAATCCTTCCCCATTTATGGCTTTAAATCAATAGTGATCCTCATACATAACTATACAATCTTCAAATGTACAATGGAAATATATTTGGCGATCTAATATTGTTAGTTATTTCCGGGCCACTCTTATACAAACTAATATTTAGTTACTATATCAATGTTTTTGGTCCCCATTTAAATTATTCAAACCTAAACTCTTAGATTCACTAAACTGTTGGCATTGTAAAACGGCTACTGGAGGTTTATAGCATTTATACCCAGCTATTTAAAATACAACTAATCTTATTGTTTCCCATGTTAATCAATAAAACGTTTAGATTTTCTTCATCATTACTGCGATTAAGTCAATAATGCTTGGTGGGACTGGATTATTTTCCTGAGACTTGGACAATCCTCATTAATACATACTCATATTATTAGGCCCAATATGTGGTGTACATTGGATTCCTATATTAAAACATGTAACTCATTATAAAATGTATTCTTTTTTTATATTATTTTATACCATACTTCTCATTATAGCCCTTCTTTGTTACTATTCTTTTTTGTTTTTTTCTATTTACTTATTCATATTGTTGAATATTTTGATGTACATTGATGTTTTCATATTTCTCATGTATTTGCTCTCATATTCCATTCCTTACAATTACCGTATTATTGTTTGTACTGTGTTCATTGTATACTACAATTAATGTAATAAATATTTCTAAACTTTAAAAAAAACTAATCACTACCAATTGGAATTATATGGGTAGGTTTTGTAGGTGGAGGTGGGTGTTTTTTGAGCTCTCTTGACAAATGCATTTTGTTTTTAAAACAGTTTAGAGGCGGGTGAAATTGGCCTGAGGAGAATCTATTTCCATGTTGGAGGAAGAGTCACATAGGTTATTAATTACAGGCTTCCTGGATAAGGGAGCAGCTGCATTAATAATTCCAATCTTCTCATTCACTCCAATGAACAAAACAGGAGATAAAGTAAATGCTGTGGCCATGACAGTACTCAATAGTGTGCAAACATTGAACATTTGACTGAAACAAACGTTATCACACTAAGAACCATATAGATCAAACTCCTGCATATTATGGTTAAACATATGAAGAGCCATATATATATTCATGCTGAAAAAATAAATGCATTCAGTGAGATCTGTGTGCTGACTTTCACAAGCCCCTCTCAGAACGAGAATGACAATCAGAAAGATGAAACCTAAATAAATACATTCTAATCCTCCTAGAATATTAAAATAGCTTAAACTTATCCTTTCACAGGTATTTCCGCTAGTACGGAAAGTCAAAACTCAAAGATATCAAAGAGATTTTTTTTTATTTGCATGCAAAAAGGAAGTTCTTCAGGAAAGGGCTTACAGATTCCTTGCCTGTATAGAAGGATCACAGATTTAAAGACAGTCTTTTTATAATAACTGCAGATGAAAAAGTTGTAGATTAGGCCAAAGAAAGCTTCAAGTTTCGTTTATCTTAATGTATGTTGAACTTATAAAAGTGTGAAGTCTTTAAATAAATAAATAAATACTAAGACCTCACCTCCCCCTTGTCATGGCTGCCTTTCATTCTGTGAGAAGACAAACTAGGGAATCATGCCCACGTCTTCTAGGAGAAAGAAGCCATTTAACCCCATTACTGCTGAGGCATTTTTGGTTATTTGGGGTACTTTGCACTTAGGCCTCCATAAAAAAAATCACAGGAGGTATCTATGCCAAATTTGTGTCCTTTTTCCAAAGATTATGGAAATTTGAAAGTTACCCAGTGTTTGTGGATTCCCCTAGAGAGGACCAAGAAAATGCCCAAAATATAGCTAGATTTCCCAAAATGTATATTTTCTAAGGAGGGGGGGGGGGGGGATAGGAAGAAGTGTGCTGCAAAAAACTGTCTGTTTTGTTGTTTCCTAGTAATGGCATCACTGAAAGGTTTGCTGTGCTAATATCAACATCGTCCCAGCTCTCAGGGACTTGCAGAGCTGTATCAACACTTCTTGTCACAATGACGAATTTACAAAATCAATACACTGGTATGTCCATGGGTCCCACCCGGTAGCAGGGAAATAAAGGGCTTATAGATCTTCCCACAACCCAAGGTACTCAGAGCCGTCAAATGAGCTGCACCTAAAAGTTTTATTGTGTACCAAGTACAGAGCTATTCATATGGTAAAATATAAAAAGTGTAAAATGTGCATGAAGGAAACCGATATGTTTCTGAAATGTACACCCGACGCTAAGTGTAGGTAGGAGCAGCGGTTATTTGTACATTTTTGAATGTTGTAGACACCCACACTAGCATATGACTCAGAGGGCATTTTGCAAAATGTCTTCTTTTTTACCCACTAGCTTACATTTGGCAATAACAACTGTTCTATTCTGTATTCTATGTCTCTTAATAAATGGTACCATACTTGTGTGGCTGGGTTGATCACCTGTGACACAATACATCCCAAAAAACAACCTGGAGGCATAATATTTTACCCAGCATAGTTCCTGATTTTTTATAATGTGGCTAGCTCAGGAATTTGGGCCCTAACTTAGCCACTACCCAAGAAAACCTACCAAACCACCATATTTTCTGAAAGCTGGAATCCTGGGGGGAATCCAGTGTTTTGTGTCTTGCTTGGATCCCACAATGTGGGGCAAGTGAGGAGCACTGGGTGGTAGGAAATTTGTGAATCCCCACAGATTCTGGAATTTTCCTTCACAGAAATGTGAAGAAAATGCATTATTTTAGGCTAGGTTGTGAGGTTTGCTGGGCATTGTGGGTAAGAAAACATTGATGGAACCATGCTAGGCACACCATACTGGAGTCTCATTGGTGTTTAGTTTTTAAAACAGCTGAGATTAGTTTGTTTCTTTGGGTGGCAGAGCACAGGCCCGAATAGTGCAACCATTCACTATAGGAGGAAATTCGAATTTGTTCCTACTCTGCTGGTCCATATGTCAAAAGTACCTCTGGAAGAATGAAAATCTCCTTGTGCTTGCCATAGGAATGGTGCCCTGTGCCCCAGGCAGGCAGAAAAACTGTTGGTGGTTTAGGCTGGAGGATAAACCCATCATAAGGGTGGTCCACCCACACGCCAGCTTTTTTCCACAACAGTTAAATATATCCCTGATCTGGCATTATGCTTTCTTGGGGCAGATTTGAGGTAATCTCTTTCAACCTACCCCTGGGCAAGGAGACTGTTCGGTGCGTTTTGAGGTTGGGGCACAGTCCGATGCCTGGGCGGGTGGACCCCTTACCCTTTCCTTTTCGGGAAGCATATTTTCCCTGGTAGTCTAGTTGGCTTTCTGCCCTGGGGGTACGAATTGGGATGAACATATCCTTACCCCAAGGGGAGATATAAAGACTAGCAAGGTGGGGAGGGGAGCACAGGCCAGTAGCATTGAGGCCACTCCTCCTTCAAATAAATAACTTCACTAATCCAGCAGGTGTTTAGTGGGCTTTCTGACCCCCAGGGGAGCAGATTGGGGGTGAACAACCCCATTAAATTCCCCAAGGTGAGACAGAAAGAATAATGAGGCATGGGGAGGAGTACAGGTCAATGGTTCTGAGGACACTTCTCCCCCCCAAAATAATGCTGGCACTAACCCCTTGTGTCTAGTGAACTTTCTGTCCCCTTAGGAGGCAGATTGGAGGTGAATCCCCCCAGCCAACCCCCCGGGGGAGGAGGAAAGACCATTGAGGCCGGGGCGAGGGGGGCACCCATGGCATTGGGGCCATTCTCCCTGCCCCCACAAAAATAATGCAGTTCACTAATACCTAGTGCCTAGTAGGCTTTCTACCTGCTGGGGGTAGAAAGAATAATGAGGCCAAGGGCAAGAGAGGGGGAGCACATGCAAATGATATTGGCGATGCCACCACCCCAAAAAAAGAATTCTGTTCATTAATCTCTGGTGTGTAGTGGGCTTTCTGCCCCCACTCCCTGGGTGGGCAGATTGTAAATAAACATCTATACCACATGGGTGTGGGGGGGCAGAAAGAGTAATGTGGGCCCAGGGAGGGGGAGCACAGGCCCAAGACCAGGGTCAGCAGCCCACTCCCCCCTCAATCCCAGTCCTGGTGACTAGTGGGTGGAACCCTCTTTAGGAATCGTCCTTCTGGGCAATTCCCAAGCAAGGATCCACTCTTGAATGATACCATTGTAAAGGAGACATTGTTATACCCCAAGCACCAAACTGATCGGCCTATTTTATTTTCCCTTTGACTGAAATGAAGTCAGCATGCCATGTGTGCGGATCATCAATTCAGAAGGAAAAAACAGGGATGCTGAGGAATCTCATTCCCAGTAGCCTAACCTTATAAATAAACAAAAAGGAAATGCAAATGATCCTATACCGCGCTCCCTAGTGTCGCACTGGAGTGAGAATGTTGGGTTGTCTGACGGCCGATGCCTGCCCTAAAGAGGTTAACTTGCAGACTGGAGGTTCTCCCTGTCCGAACTCACAAGATAATTTCAAGGCCACATTAATCCTAAAGAAAAGAGCTGTTATGTAGGCAACAACATGGAGCTCTCCTGAGTGGCGGCCATCTCCAATCGACCTCCAAGCCACACTGCTTTGGGACACTTTTTTACTTGTATCCTTCACCCAAGAACACGTTGCAAACCACAATTATATTTTCCCCAGTCTTGCTCATGCTGTAATGTCTATCTGCAAGAGCGGGAGAGCTTGCTCTGATTCCATAGTATTTGTATTTACTAATTGTTAATATTCTAAGTAAGCATTATTACCAATGTTGTTTTTCAGCTATGCTCATGCAAACAATATACAGGCAATACAAGCTCTTATTTTTATGGCATTGTTTGAGATTTCCAAGGGGTTATCAAACATCTGCACAGATCTAGTCTGCATAAGGTTATCTTACTGCCAGAACGCAGGGAAAATTGTGAGGATTTCCTTGTGTTAACATTTCTATCTGTTATAAGAAAACTCATTTAGGGGAAATCTTCTTTCTAAATATTGATTCAATAGATGGTATATAAAATTCCCTGTAACAAATGACTGGAACTTTTTTATCATTTGATTCTTAAAACAGTTGAAGTTGTGTAGGGGATCCTACTCTAAATGTTTCAGAACCATGCTTTGTTTGAACTGGTATGTGTCATCTAAAGTATACCCGGAAATATTAGCATCATTCCTAGATTTTGCCTTGAAACCTTGCCAGGTAGACATTCAATCCTGCATGGAACAATATCTCATATAATCATAAAAAGAAAATAATGCCCCTCTTTACCTGTTAGAAACATTTTTTATTCTGGTTTCTAAATTAGCTTTTTCCAGGTCATTATGAAAGAAAATCCTCTGCCACGTTAATCTTAGTTTTTCCTCTCCTGGACCAAATGTTAATTTAATTTTATTTATGTGGAAGACTCACCACCTGCAGAAGCCTTAAAAATACAAAAGCAAGCTCTTTAGAGCATCCATGACTTGAGCAAGGTTGACAGCATCATTTGCAAATAATATTATGGGTGAACCCTGGACAAGAATGTGTAACGCATCTGACAAAGTCTATCTAAGATTTTACACTAAGCTGCTGATGTACAAAATAGGAATGGAGAAAGGTCATCGGCTTTCCTTACACCACTTTCCGCATGGAGTTAATTTGTAAAATACATAATCACAATGATCCTTTCTCTTTCAAGCTAGAATGGCATGAATCAATTTTATTTTTCAAAATTCAACTTTTTAGCTGGCTAAAGGTTTTCAAAACCTTTGCCCAGTGATGGAATTAGGATAGAGAACAAACAAAGGAGCTGCAACTGATGTGTTCACCAACACTGATATGTCCAATTATTCTCAACTCCTCCAAATATTGTTGGTATACAAGCTTTGGCAAAGTCAATAGGTCTCAGATGTGAAACAAATTATTTCTGCAAAGATTTTGTTTTGGTGATAGATAGCAAGCAATTGCACGTACATATGCAATTGCCAACTTGAAACAGGATTTGTTAAAATATCACAAGTTCATTCAAAGATGAGCACCATGGTTGCATGTCCATTCCATGGTGGAGGCCGTTGTTGAACTCATCTTGCTTTGTGTACAGAGAACTGGAATGGTTCACCCGGAAATATGGCAGTCCACAATCCTTAGTTGTTTAAAAATATTTGTTATTCTTCCTTTATTTCATACTCATAAACTTTTCATTTAAATAGACATCCAGCCAACATGTTTTGTTCAAAAAAGCATTTGAACTTCATCTGGGCTCAAATATCTTAATATCCATTATACTCCTGGTGCAGAGATTAATGAAAAAAATTCATTGGTCAGTTCAAGTGAAAATTATGATTGGAGGATCTCCATATTCCAGAAACATATTCAAATGGTCAGATAATAAGACGGGAAATAGTGTCCCCCGTGTGATACCTGAGTCCTTATCAAACTTGACTTTCCATGCTTCTTACAAGAGCATCTTGGTATGTTGTTTCTGCACAGGTCATAACATCAGCAGTCATTACATCAGGCCCTAAATTGGGAGTGCCTTTACTTCAACTGTCTTTACATTTGATACATTTGGTCCCAGGATGCTTGTTTCCGGTTCAGGGATGATCTGGCTTGGCAGTTCAGGCTGGACTGTTCCCATGAGGCACAGGGTCAAGACTGATTAGCATATAGCTGGGTCGGAACTGAGGTAGCGACGTGAGCTAAAGAACAATGATGGATTCAACCCAGATCTGTGACTGGGCGTGAGTGTCTGAAAAGTTTCAGCACTCTGTATATCATCTCCTTGCGTCTTCTTTGTTCACTGTAAAGATGGCATGGTATGCCCAGACGTGGGTCCCTAGCTCACTTTCTCACTGGATTCAAGCTAGCATGGCTGATATGGGGTGTTACCCCGAAACTGGTCCCAGGATGCTTGTTTCCGGTTCAGGGAAGACCTGGTTGGGCAGTTTGAGCTAGACTGTTCCCATGAGGAATGGGTCAAGACTGATTTCATATAGCTGGGTCTGAACTGAGGTGGTGAAGTGAGCTAAAGAACAATGATGGATTCAACCCAGATCTGTGACTAGTGGTGAGTGTCTGAAAAGTTTCTTCGCTCCGTCCATCATCTTCTTGTGTTTGCTTTACAGTTGAAGTGTCTTCACTTTGCAGGTAGATACGTAGTTATTAACTCTTTATAATTTAAATTATATGTTTTGATCTTTACTTGTAAGTATACACACACATTTATAAATATATACCCTTTGAGGCTTAGAGTTCCGCATAAATTATGCAAAAACTGTGGGAAGTTAGGTGGAGACAGCTCCTATATATAGCACCCTACAACACAGGGTCATTACATCAGCAGTCATTACATCAGTCCCTACATTGAGAGTGCCTTTACATCACATGGCTTTATATTTGAAGTGACTTTACTTCGCAGGTAGATAAGTAGTTTTTAACCCCTTATAATTTAAATTATATGTTTAGATTTTTACATATGTATATATATATTCACTGAAAAAAACATAGGTCTCAGGCCTTATATAGTTAGGAATTAGCATTTAAAAAACCTTAGAAATTCACTGAAAAAACCATAGGTTTTACCGGTGTTATAGTTAGCTGGACATTTCACTCGTACAAAACCATTGAAGTTCCTCCGATATAGTTAGTTGTACTAACTACATCTCGCGCGCCCGCAATCCACTGCTGATGATGTCACATATTACATCATTCATGACATGGTCAGTGACAACACTGATAACATCTCAAATGACATCACTGATGGCATCATCCAGTGAATGTGGTTTGGTTCGTTATTTAAATATGTATTATATATATATATAGCAATTTGCATTGAAGAATGAGTGGATATATAAATATAAATATCTGGATGGAGGATTTGGTAGCAGTGTGGATGACTCTTTACTTGACTAATTTATAGTGTCTCACTAAATATATTGGATAGTGACTAAATTGTGTGAATATCTGTATCACTTTGTCGGTTGTTGTGTAAACTGCTGCACCAGTTGGTTACTAGCTACATGAAAGTCTATATTAGTTATTGATTAGTTAACTGAGTATTTGTATGGGGGAGTGAATGTGTGTGTGTGATTCGGTGGGGGGTGTGTGACAGCCCAAAGATGTGTAAATAGTTGATTCAGTAGGTATATGAAGTTAAAACTACATGTTATAACAGTTTTTTGGGTGAGTGAATATCTTTATGGTTGTGGTGATGAGCAAATATATGTCTCAATGGTACATATCCAACAAACTAGAAAAATAAGCCAGTGTATGTGTCAGTTGTTGAATATAAATAAGTATACATAAGACTCAGTGATTGTATGAGTGACTGTATGGATAACTGTATACTTGTAATAGTGTTTTTATAACACACTAAGTATGAGTTACTTTTACTTAGCTACACACTTATACAAACACTACTTCATCTATTCATATAGATAGTAAGTATGATCCATTGTTTGCATAAGTGAGTAGGATGACTTCATAAGTGATTAGGATGTGTTCTGGTGTGTAATGTCGATATAGGTGTATAAGTATATTTTAGAGTGTTCTATTGATCATTGACAGCATGTATGAGTGAATCTATAGGTAAGTGATTAGATGTGTGTATTGATCTAGGAATAAAGCTAAACCAAAGGAAATGATGGACGGAGTGTTGAACAATGCAAGCACTCACCCCCAGTCAACTGTTCTGGGTTTAATCCACCACCGTTCTTTAGCCCACTCTGCCACCCCAGTTCAGACATGGCCATATGCAAATCAGTCTGAGCCTGTGCCTCATGGGAACAGTCCAGCCTGAACTGCCAAGCCATGTGTTCCCTGGACCGGAAACAAGCTTCCTAGGACCGGTTTCTGGCATTTCAGCCGTCTTCAGCCAGGCTTTCTTGAATCCAGTGGCAAAGTGAGCAAGGGACTCACGTCTGAGCATACCCTGCCAACTTATGGCGAACAAAGCAAAACCAAAGGAAATGATGGACGAGTGATGAACGATGAAAGCACTCACCCCCAGTCAACTGATCTGGGTTTAATCCACCACCGTTCTTTAGCGCACTCTGCCACCCCAGTTCAGACATGGCCATATGCAAATCAGTCTGACCCTGTGCCTCATGGGAACAGTCCAGCCCGAACTGCCAAGCCATGTCTTCCCTGGATCGGAAACAAGCTTCCTAGGACCGGTTTCTGGCATTTCAGCCGTCTTCAGACAGGCTTGCTTGAATCCAGTGGCAAAGTGAGCACGGGACTCACTTCTGAGCGTACCCTGCCAACTTATGGTGAACAAAGCAAAACCAAAGGAAATGATGAACGGAGTGTTGAGCAATGCAAGCACTCACCCCCAGTCAACTGATCTGGGTTTAATCCACCACCGTTCTTTAGCCCACTCTGCCACCCCAGTTCAGACATGGCCATATGCAAATCAGTCTGACCCTGTGCCTCGTGGGAACAGTCCAGATCTAGGAATCCCTGAGTGGGTGTTTAGAAACTTGTATTGGTGTGTCAATGGTTTCAAATATGGCACTCTGTATTTTACAGTGAGTGATAAAAGGTTATACTAGTGTATGATGAGGTGTATCTGATTGTCACGTGGATGATGTCATCAGTGATGTAATTTGAGATGTCATCAGTGATGTCACTGACCATGTCATGAATGATGTAATATGTGACATCATCAGCAGTGGATTGCGGGCGCGCGAGATGTAGTTAGTACAACTAACTATATTGGAGGAATTTCAATGGTTTTGTACGAGTGAAATGTCCAGCTAACTAAAACACCCCTAAAACCAATGTTTTTTTCAGTGAATTTCTAAGGTTTTTTAAATGCTAATTGCTAACTATATCAAGCCTGAAACCTATGGTTTTTTCAGTGAATTTCAAAGGTTTTTTAAATGCTAATTCCTAACTATATCAGGCCTGGAACCTATGTTTTTTTCAGTGAATTTCAAAGGTTTTGTAAATGACAATTTTTAATGTATTAATTGTTAAACTGATTTTTTTTATACTGATTTACTACATTTTTTAAACTATTTATTTTTAGATATTTTATTTTTTTAATTACATTATACATTGCAATACAAAATATACTTTCTCAGAATGAATTACTTTAGTTTAAATCCTTTGCAAATAGGCAATAGAATTTTAAGTACAGTAGTTACAGTTGTTGCAATGGGCAACACAATTTCAAACACAATGCAACATTGAGCTCAATGTGAATTTCTAGTCAAATGCAATTAGTTACTTTATGGATTACTTTTCTGACCACAGGACTGGATCCTAGATTCAGTCCTTGGACATCTCCTGTGTACAGTTGAGTAAAAGCATTTTGGTTACAGTAGTGATTTTTAATGAATATTATTGTATTTTAAAAGTTGACACTTCGAAAAATTTTCACATAGAATCACCAATGTTATCCTATGGCAGAAAATTCACTTAGCAGGTAAGTAGTGTTATCGTTAGTTTTTCTTACTCAGTGGTGGATCCTGGATCCAGCACTGGTGCATCTCCTGTAAACAGTTGAATTAATGTGTGTAAGTTATACAGATGATTTTTTAGGAATATTTGTAGTTTGTGAAAATAGACAGAAACTTTTCTGCTGAAAACCACACAATGGATTCCTATGGAAGGAAATACAAGTTACTGGTAAGTACGCTTAGAATTACTTTTCAGGGTCAGTGCTGGGCTAAAAGATGCAGCACTGGGTTCTCTCCTGATAACAGGTGAGTAAATCGGAATTTGTAGTTCGGCTGATTTTAGAGGAATATTTGTACGTTTCATAAATCGACAAACTTCTGCTGAAAACCACACAATGGATTCCTATGGAAGGAAATACAAGTTACTGGTAAGTACGCTTAGAATTACTTTTCAGGGTCAGTGCAGGGCTAAAAGATGCAGCACTGGGTTCTCTCCTGATAACAGGTGAGTAAATCGGAGTTCGTAGTTAGGATGATTTTAGAGGAATATTTGTACAATGGTGAAGGAAGGGGGCGGGGCCTGAGGTGACGAGTGCAAACACGCCCTGTGGCGCGTTTTAAGTTGGGTAATTAATTCCTCTTCAATCCTGCGGTGCCCTGGGGGCCAACTAGCCCACCAGGTACCTCCAGTATGCGCCAGGGAGCTGCGTTGCAGAGAGGTGTTCAGAGGCCACGCCCCTTTTTACAACACTTTTTTTTCTAATTTATTGGCCCTGGGAACCCCATCCCCCAGGGCCTGCCCCCAATTTTTGTAAAAGAAATATAAAAATCGGGAAGGGGGCCGCGTGACCCCCCTCCCAAGGCCATAATTTGCCCCATGGACCCCATCCCCCTGGGCATAACCCTTTATGAAAAAAAAATATTTTGGAGGGGGGCTGCCTTGCCCCCCTCCTGTGGCCACTACTAGCCCTTGGGACCCCATCCCCCGGGGCTGGCCCTCTTCGTTGGTGGCAGTGGGGGGGTCCCCAATGGTCCCAGCCGCCTCCCCGCGTCCTGCGGGAGCTGGCATTGCTTCTCCACATGGGATCAGCTAACATGCTGCTCCCCCTTTGGAAAATCTATCTGCTTTCCTATTTGGAAGAGAGCGCAGGTTTCCTGCTCTCTCTTTCAAATAGGAAAGCAGTTTGCAATGACAGGGTGGGAGCCGCGAGGCTCCCGCCCTGTCATTGCAAACTACAGTGTCCCCGATGTGGGCACCCCAGGACACTGCAGGAGCCGGCCCTGGGGGGTGTCGCTCCCCCACCTCCCCCCGAGGCCAGTTACCAAAGAAGCGCGGGCTTCATTTTATACAGATGTTCGGACTAAATTCACGTTGGGTGCGCAAATCTCTCCAGTTTAAAAAAAAATGCTTTTTATGGCCTTGGGGGTCCTTGTGGGACCCCCTGAGCAGGCCTAGGGGGTCAGGGTGTTTCTACCCTGCCCCCTTTTTGCATTTTTCACGTCTCTTTTGCTGATTTCTTGTGCCTCAGTTCTACCGAGGCACAAGATGGCTGCCAACACTTCCTGATTTGGTGTGTTGACAGCCAATTAGAATTCAGCTCGTGTACAGCAGGGTGCGCTTAGGCTAATAATAGGGTGCGCGGACCCTCCGAGGCCGTAGATATATATGTACTTTTAAATGTCATTTTCTCATAGACTACTGAACGGATTTACACCATTTAAGCAAAAGGCACGAGTCTGAACTAAGGACTACCTATTTGCCAAACTTGGTGTAATTCCGTTCAGCAGTTCGGGCTGTAGCTGCGGCTAAATGTCCTATGGGAAATTGCATGGGGAAAACGTGATTTGGAACCCCCCTTTTTTCTCGGCCCCCGCTTGACGAATCACCGTGCAACTTCCAGGATAGGAGCAGACCAGAGCTGGCCAAAAGTTTTGAAAATTTTGCAAAGATTCGTCAAGCGGCGCCAAAGTTATTCCAAATAGAATGTTGTGGATTTCCTATGGAAAATAGGTCCTAACTATATCTACCTACTGGCGACCGCCAGTAGGTAATATGTTTATTTTTTTTTTTTATACATATATATATATATATATATATATATATATATGAAAAACACAAGGTTGCCCCTATGGAAAGGTCGCACGTGGAAGGGTCAGTGCACACAGCCTCCGGTAGCAGCAGCTACAGCATACCCTCATCACTCCCTTTGCAATCAGCCAAACGCGTTTCGAGCCCTGATTGGCTCTTGATCACTGGCATGCAGTGCCCGTCACTGGAGGCACTCGTTGGAGTGGAGGGAGCCTGACCTCCGGACTACATTGGTGAGCAGAACAGTATTTTCCCCCAGCTCTCGCTACCACTTGGATTTTATGAACATTTACACTCACCATTAGGTTTGGATTGTGCACGGAGGGAGCAACACCCACGGGGGTAATCTGGTATTCAAGTCCTGAAGCAGTCGGACTACCATCACCATAATGCAACATTGCTGTCGCCCAATGGGGCGGGACTATGCTTAATTGAATAAATATGGCGATTTGGCACAATACTGCTTCCTCCGTATCTGTTGCATGCCAGTGATCAAGAGCCAATCAGGGCTCGAAACGCGTTTGGCTGATTGCAAAGGGAGTGATGAGGGTATGCTGTAGCTGCTGCTACCGGAGGCTGTGTGCACTGACCCTTCCACGTGCGACCTTTCCATAGGGGCAACCTTGTGTTTTTCGTGTTTAGCGGCTTGTCCGGCCGCGGAGAGGTCCCGCCGCGTATCTAGCGGTTCTGAGTGCCCGTCACTGGAGGCACTCGTTGGAGTGGAGGGAGCCTGACCTCCGGACTACATTGGTGAGCAGAACAGTATTTTCCCCCAGCTCTCGCTACCACTTGGATTTTATGAACATTTACACTCACCATTAGGTTTGGATTGTGCACGGAGGGAGCAACACCCACGGGGGTAATCTGGTATTCAAGTCCTGAAGCAGTCGGACTACCATCACCATAATGCAACATTGCTGTCGCCCAATGGGGCGGGACTATGCTTAATTGAATAAATATGGCGATTTGGCACAATACTGCTTCCTCCGTATCTGTTGCATGCCAGTGATCAAGAGCCAATCAGGGCTCGAAACGCGTTTGGCTGATTGCAAAGGGAGTGATGAGGGTATGCTGTAGCTGCTGCTACCGGAGGCTGTGTGCACTGACCCTTCCACGTGCGACCTTTCCATAGGGGCAACCTTGTGTTTTTCGTGTTTAGCGGCTTGTCCGGCCGCGGAGAGGTCCCGCCGCGTATCTAGCGGTTCTGAGTGCCCGTCACTGGAGGCACTCGTTGGAGTGGAGGGAGCCTGACCTCCGGACTACATTGGTGAGCAGAACAGTATTTTCCCCAGCTCTCGCTACCACTTGGATTTTATGAACATTTACACTCACCATTAGGTTTGGATTGTGCACGGAGGGAGCAACACCCACGGGGGTAATCTGGTATTCAAGTCCTGAAGCAGTCGGACTACCATCACCATAATGCAACATTGCTGTCGCCCAATGGGGCGGGACTATGCTTAATTGAATAAATATGGCGATTTGGCACAATACTGCTTCCTCCGTATCTGTTGCATGCCAGTGATCAAGAGCCAATCAGGGCTCGAAACGCGTTTGGCTGATTGCAAAGGGAGTGATGAGGGTATGCTGTAGCTGCTGCTACCGGAGGCTGTGTGCACTGACCCTTCCACGTGCGACCTTTCCATAGGGGCAACCTTGTGTTTTTCGTGTTTAGCGGCTTGTCCGGCCGCGGAGAGGTCCCGCCGCGTATCTAGCGGTTCTGAGTGCCCGTCACTGGAGGCACTCGTTGGAGTGGAGGGAGCCTGACCTCCGGACTACATTGGTGAGCAGAACAGTATTTTCCCCCAGCTCTCGCTACCACTTGGATTTTATGAACATTTACACTCACCATTAGGTTTGGATTGTGCACGGAGGGAGCAACACCCACGGGGGTAATCTGGTATTCAAGTCCTGAAGCAGTCGGACTACCATCACCATAATGCAACATTGCTGTCGCCCAATGGGGCGGGACTATGCTTAATTGAATAAATATGGCGATTTGGCACAATACTGCTTCCTCCGTATCTGTTGCATGCCAGTGATCAAGAGCCAATCAGGGCTCGAAACGCGTTTGGCTGATTGCAAAGGGAGTGATGAGGGTATGCTGTAGCTGCTGCTACCGGAGGCTGTGTGCACTGACCCTTCCACGTGCGACCTTTCCATAGGGGCAACCTTGTGTTTTTCGTGTTTAGCGGCTTGTCCGGCCGCGGAGAGGTCCCGCCGCGTATCTAGCGGTTCTGAGTGCCCGTCACTGGAGGCACTCGTTGGAGTGGAGGGAGCCTGACCTCCGGACTACATTGGTGAGCAGAACAGTATTTTCCCCCAGCTCTCGCTACCACTTGGATTTTATGAACATTTACACTCACCATTAGGTTTGGATTGTGCACGGAGGGAGCAACACCCACGGGGGTAATCTGGTATTCAAGTCCTGAAGCAGTCGGACTACCATCACCATAATGCAACATTGCTGTCGCCCAATGGGGCGGGACTATGCTTAATTGAATAAATATGGCGATTTGGCACAATACTGCTTCCTCCGTATCTGTTGCATGCCAGTGATCAAGAGCCAATCAGGGCTCGAAACGCGTTTGGCTGATTGCAAAGGGAGTGATGAGGGTATGCTGTAGCTGCTGCTACCGGAGGCTGTGTGCACTGACCCTTCCACGTGCGACCTTTCCATAGGGGCAACCTTGTGTTTTTCATATATATATATATATATATATATATATATATATATATATATATATATATATATATATATATATATATATCCAACAATTGCCACTATGCTGCCGAACACTCACAAGCGGGTGCCTCCGTGGTGACAGTGGCAGTCACCAAATATATAAACACCAAATGTCCCCACATGGACGACTCCGACCACTCCACGCTGTCATGTCTTTAATTTATTATATAGACAGGCAGACGCGTTTCAACATTCCTGTCTTTCTCAATGCCCATTACTTTTGCATAATTGATTTCAGCCACATTTAAATCATTGCTCTGGTAAGTGAAGACGGACTGGTATATAATTATACCTGCACCTCTTTTAATGTCCGCCATATTTGCAGGACTAATTTATCTCTCAGTGAGTAAGGCTTTGCGTTTATAATGTCAATGTCACTCAAGTAGTGAATACGCACGGCATCATTTTTTCGTCATACTTCTCTCACCCATTGCGGTTTCTCAAATGAAGACAGTTCTTCGCCCTGCCGTTCTCCCGTCTCCAAGACATGCTCCCATGGGTGTCGGTTTAGTAACCTCATTCCCTCCGTTCTAGTGAATGGCGACTTGTGTCAATATATAGATAGGAATCAATGGATGGGTATCTAGTATCTGGTATTGGTGTGTCTATGGTTTCGAAAATGGTAGTCTGTATTATAGAGTACATGTATCAAAGGTTATATTAGAGTGTGAGGAGGTGTGTCAGACTATCACGTGGATGATGTCATCAGTGATGTCTCTGACCATGTCATGAGTGATGTAATATGTGATGTCATCACCAGTGCATTGCGGGCCCGCGAGTTATAGTTGGCTCAACTAACTATAACGGGCGAATTTCTCTGGTTTTATCTGAGTCAAATGTCCAACTAACTATAACACCTCTGAAACCTATGGTTTTTTCAGTGAATTTCTAAGGTTTTTTAAATGCTAATTACTAACTATAACGTCTGTAAAACCTATGGTTTTTTTCAGTGAATTTCAAAGGTTTTTTAAATATCTAACTACTATTGTGCTAGTTGTCATTAGTACTGTTTTTTCTAACTTTTCAACTACATAAAATAAACTACAAAACTGCTATGTAATGTAATATATTTCACAAATTACAGTGAGTTTTTAAATAATACAAAATAATTTAACATTCAGAAAACTATTTTTCTCCCTTTTTTTGCTGTCATCAGCTTCAACTTAACTTCACTATTCACAGTGATGTCAGTGTAGATTCATCATAAACAGCAGGGGAAAAAAAAACAATCAACCAGATTGTTAAAAAAAAAAAATCCCTAATTCTCGCAAATATAATACATAAGCAACACAAATAACACATCCAATACTATTTCCAATCTTTAAATCTTACCTTTACTTTGTAGTTTCTGTTCACATTTTGCAATACGCCAAATAATGTATCAAAAATTTTGCTTTGAAATCATCCAGTATGAATTCCTTAAAGTATCTTTACACCTTCCCACTAGGCCGAATGATGTATCAAAAATCTTTGTTTCAGAAATATCAAGTATGAGTTGGGTAATTCATAAGGCAATCTCGGTTTCATTTCCAAGTGTGTATTGTTGCAGTGACTCCAACCATCATTACACTTTAAACTGTATAATGTCCACTTGTGGTTGTACTTCTAGTATGGAAAACAATAGCAACTGTTGCAAAAGTTCTTCCAGAAATAGATTCTTGACTAGCAACAGCATTTTTAATTTTGGTTTCCACTTTTCTTCCATTTGGTCTACAGCGTTGCAGCATTATAATCAAATATTTTCCATATCTTTGTAGGCATAATGTAGATAGCATTGTTAATTTACAACGAGAACAGATCATCTCGTGATCAGCTTCTTTTATTAATTTGGAAAATGGTACAGATTTGCAGTCAGGTATTGTCAAATATAGAAATCGTTCTCTGTCAACTATAGTGCTTGAAGTTAATGAACACTGTTCACATTTATGTTCCCATTTGTAACTGAGTTCAAATAAACTCTCAATCTGAATTCCTTCATCTTCTAGTACTCCAAGCATAACCATCAGAAATTCTTGTGCATCTTGTTGTATATTAGCACTGAACGTTAAAGATCCAGTACATGTAACAAACAGTGGGCGAATACCAGAAGCAGAATGGATCTTACTTCTATCACTTCTCAATTCTTGAAATAAAGTATAAAGTACCGAACATAATCTTTTCTCCTGACTTTCCATAATTTCACCATAAACATCTTCAAGATAAAATGTAACGTTTAGAATAACATTACCATAGCAGTTGACACCAGAAGCATTTTCTAATTGGTATCTGACAACATCATCACTTGTTTGTATTTTCTGTTTCTTTACATCTTTTTTTTCTCTTGATTTTGTTTCTGCTTTACAACCATAGTTGATTCTTCAAGATGTTTGCATTTTGAACACACAACACGTTTCTCATAAATAGGATATTCACCTAAACTTGGAGCATAAAGCCTTCTCAAACGATTATATTCTCTTACACAATTAACATCAGCATTAACCTTGTTCTCATCAAAATCAATTAAATACAAACCAGACAACGTTCTAACTCGAGATAATGCAACATATACCATTCCCTCTTTAAACACAGTTCTTCCTACATTTACCAAAGCATTATCTACACTTAAACCTTGAGATTTATGAATAGTTATTGCATATGCTAAACAGAAGGGAAACTATTTTCTACAAACATACAAGTCTTTTACAAGTAAAAAACGTACAGCACAACGCGCAATCTGTCTTACCTCTGTAATCTGATCAAATTTAACTTTCAAGAATTCAATTCCATTTCTATTTTGATATTTCTCAAAATCAACAACTTTCCCTGTCCCAGCTTGACCACTAATGTACATCACAAGAGGTTTAAAAGATAAACACACACATTCTTTTTTTTCATGCAACAAACCATGTTCTGTCTGTTCTCCCACTTGTACATATATTTCTTTCTGTTCAACATTAAGTTGTTCTAACTTTTCCAATGTATTATTCTCCTCATGTGCTTGTTGCATTGCAATTTCGACTTCATGCATAGCAATCGCTGCTTCATTTTCTAGTATTGGTTGTCCAAGAGGTTCTTGACCACATTGACCACTACTTTGACTATCTTGCGAACTTTCATTAGCTATTTCAGCTGTAAAACTCTTTTCCTGTTCGACTTCATCATTCAACATTTTTAAATATGTAGGGAAAATTGTACATGCAATGCTATCATTACATGCATTAAAAGAATCTTCGTAGAAGTCAGTCTCCAAGTAATTCACTATCGCTATGCCATGGTTTAAAGAGTTGGAGAAGGGCTAAATAGTAAAATTCTCGCTTATCTGGAGTTTCACAACTGAGTTTCTTGTGGTTTATAAGATTACCCGTTGCATGTTTTACTAAACAACCATGACATTCAACTATTGCATATTTTCCTTCTTTTAAATTCTGTTTAACATTTCTTTTGAAGCTGTAATGTTGAAGTACTTCATACAGACATTGCCGTTCCTGATGTCGACTCCTTTTCGGATAGTATGTGGCCAACATATAAGTTTTAAGAATGTCTGTACTGTCTGGTTCATTTGCTGTTAAGTATTCAATTTCTTCTAATGATTTAAACACTCTATGCCGGGAGCAGGCAAGACCTAAACTTACCCAAATGATTCCTCGTGACTTTGAATATAAACTTGAAGAGCACAAGCGGTCTGAACATACATAGGATCCAATTTCTTGGTGGGAAAGCATTTTCAAAGTAAACCTGTACCATTTTTTGCTAAGGCTTTTCTCTTGTGCAATTTCTTCCAACATTTGTTTCATCTATGTTTTTTCTGATATTGTTATGTACGATGTAACATAACGTGCAACAGCAATTGAGTTATCTGCAACATACTGGATGTCCATGTTTGCATTCCACATTTTTAAAATGACTGGATTGTAGTCATTGATATACTTTGACACTTCTGTTCTTTTTAAGTTGTAGGTATTCTTTGGAGATTTCCGAGTTATTGTGTGCCTTACAGAAGAAAAAAAAGAATTTACTCTTCCTTTACAAATGACTGGACGTGGAAAACCAAAACGACATTTGGTATAAAATATTCCTTTAGACTTGTATTTTCTTCTGCAGTAATTTCCACAACGATGACTTTGGAAACGTAAAACTTGTTGTCTCAAGCTTCTATCTCCTTCTTCTCTCTGAATCTCACATGTCACATACTGTTCGATGAAAGACAAACCTGTTTCATCAGAATCAGTTCCAAATTTAGGTGCATCCTTGACCCATAGTAGCATATGTATATGAGGTGCACCTATTGCTTGGTACTCCTTTCTCCAAAAGAAATCGGTAACTTCTCCAAGAGGTGGATTCTTTTTATTGCAGATAAAAGACATCATAGCTTGAACCCTATGATTAAAATGTATGCACACATTTACAGGATCCAATGAACACAGTTCACCAGGAGTCTTTATTTCAATATTTATTATATTGGAATTCACTTCTCTTAGAAACTCAAGCAAATCTTCCCATGCATACTCTGCCCAGCTAAGTGTGACAAACCATGTTGGTGTACCTAAGTTCTGTAACATACACTTGAGTTCTCCATGACGACGATACCAATACTCATTTGTTCCACGTTGACATGCCATCAAATTGATTAACTGTGCTTCTGAATTTTCATCTATCTGTTTCTTGAACTTTCTCCACAAATTCTTTCGCATAAAGAAGTGATTGATAAACTCCAGTTTTAAGTATGTGGTTCACTGCATACGACAGAGAAGATATATCACTTTCAAACAAAAGGTGAAATATGGATGAAATGCACTGTCAAAATCTAGGATCTTCAGAATATAATCTTGTTGACCGATATTCTGTAACTGGAATCCGTAAAGGTCGGTCATCATATCGTCCACCTTCTCCATTAGGATACAGCTGTGGAAAACAACGAGTTTCCAAGCTCTTCTCCCATACACTCACTGGAGTTCCCTGTGCTTTTTTCATTTGAATTAACTCAATGCTGCTTCCTATTACTTCTTTTGAATGCAAAGGACATATTGTGTAATGTTCAGAGATCTCCTCAGTCCTTAACTTGTCCACTTTCTCTATGTTGCAAAAACCAAAGGAAATGATGGACAGAGTGTTGAACATTGCAAGCAATCACCCCCAGTCAACTGATCTGGGTTTAATCCATCACTGTTCTTTAGCCCACTCTGCCACCCCAGTTCAGACATGGCCATATGCAAATCAGTCTGACCCTGTGCCTCATGGGAACAGTCCAGCCCAAACTGCCAAGCCATGTCTTCCCTGGACCGGAAACAAGCTTCCTAGGACCGGTTTCTGGCATTTCAGCTGTCTTCAGCCAGGCTTGCTTGAATCCAGTGGCAAAGTGAGCAAGGGACTCACGTCTGAGCATACCCTGCCAACTTATGGCGAACAAAGCAAAAACCAAAGGAAATGATGGACGGAGTGTTGAACATTGCAAGCACTCACCCCCAGTCAACTGATCTGGGTTTAATCCATCACCGTTCTTTAGCCCACTCTGCCACCCCAGTTCAGACATGGCCATATGCAAATCAGTCTGACCCTGTGCCTCATGGGAACAGTCCAGCCCGAACTGCCAAGCCATGTCTTCCCTGGACCGGAAACAAGCTTCCTAGGACCGGTTTCTGGCATTTCAGCCGTCTTCAGCCAGGCTTGCTTGAATCCAGTGGCAAAGTGAGCAAGGGACTCACGTCTGAGCATACCCTGCCAACTTATGGCGAACAAAGCAAAAACCAAAGGAAATGATGGACGGAGTGTTGTACATTGCAAGCACTCACCACCAGTCAACTAATCTGGGTTTAATCCATCACCGTTCTTTAGCCCACTCTGCCACCCCAGTTCAGACATGGCCATATGCAAATCAGTCTGACCCTGTGCCTCATGGGAACAGTCCAGCCCGAACTGCCAAGCCATGTCTTCCCTGGACCAGAAACAAGCTTCCTAGGACCGGTTTCTGGCATTTCAGCCGGGCTTGCTTGAATCCAGTGGCAAAGTGAGCAAGGGACTCACGTCTGAGCATACCCTGCCAACTTATGGCGAACAAAGCAAAAACCAAAGGAAATAATGGTGTTGAACATTGCAAGCACTCACCCCCAGTCAACTGATCTGGGTTTAATCCATTCCCTGGACCAGAAACAAGCTTCCTAGGACCGGTTTCTGGCATTTCAGCCGTCTTCAGCCAGGCTTGCTTGAATCCAGTGGCAAAGTGAGCAAGGGTCAGACTGATTTGCATATGGCCATGTCTCAACTGGGGTGGCAGAGTGGGCTAAAGAACGGTGATGGATTAAACCCAGATCAGTTGACTGGGGGTGAGTGCTTGCAATGTTCAACACTCCGTCCATCATTTCCTTTGGTTTTCACTTTCTCTATTTGACCACTTGAAATTTCACATTCATCTTCTAAACTTATCACCTGTTCATCCACATTTACAGTTTTGTAATAAATATTGTTCTCTATAAGATATAAGGTAGCCTTTTCAACTTTATTAACATCCACAAATTTTTGCCATATTTTCCGACTCTTTGTTGGTACACCATTTACTAGAATGACTACTGCCTCATTTTCCTCTTTCTCTCCAGCAATAGTTTCAATATTTTTCTTAAAATCCAAAGGTAAGTACACCACTCTTCCTTTCAACCCTCTTTGCAAGTCTGATGGTGACATTTTACCTGTTTTAGGTTCCATCCAAATTATAGTTTGAAAAGGATGAACAAATTGAATTAGAACCGACTCGTATGTATTCAATTCTGCCAGTTCCTCCGGAATAGCTACTAATTCTAAGTTGTTATGTACTGCTCTAGCAGACATTGTGTTCTCTTCTAATTTGTTGTAACAATATTTACATATACGTTGATCACTACCTAACTCAAATCGACCTTCCACCAACAAGTAAGTTGCAAATTCTTCCCACTTACTATTGTTCTCCTTTTCACTTTTCAAATACAAATCAACATTCCTAGTTTGACTTTTATAATGAGTATGTCGACAACAAACATAGTTTGGTATTTCCGAGCACACTACATTAAACTTTACAATTTCTTCTAAAAACTGATCAGTGCTAATCACTTTTCCATCTCCTTCAACATCTGATAAAGACCTCTGTAAAATACCCGTATTCAGTTCACTTAAACATAATGCAGGACTTTTTACATAGTACAGTTTCCTTACAAACTTCCGCATTTCTGAATGGTGTACTGCTAACATCCTCAAGTGATGAAAAACACTTTTACACACTTTTATTGAAAGACAAGCCAGAGAATGCCCATGCTTCTCAGTATATTTTCTTACATTACATGGATCTAGTCCTTGCAGCAACTTTGGGCCATATGTAGGTGGGCTTGCATTTACCACTTCATAAATACCGAATTTTACCGATTCGGTATTTATGAAGTGGTAAATGCTATGTAGGTAATGAGTCGGTAATTATTACCGATTCGTTAAAATTCGGTAATTACCGAATCGGTATTTACCGATTCGGTAATGAGGCATACCTTCCCATTGATGGGAAGGTATGCCTCATTACCGAATCGGTAAATACCGATTCGGTAATGGGGGGAACACATGCAAGGGTGGCAGGGTGTCACAATGACACCCTGTTGCACCCCTGAAACGGCCATGTGTGCACATGTGGCACACATACATGCCCTAAGGGCATGTATGTCTGCCACATTGCACACTTGTAGGCGCTTTGAAATGCATTTCCACATCCATTCTTCATTTACCACCAACTATTAGTTGGTGGTAAATACCGACTCCAAACATCACCCACACACTCCCCCTACATCTCATTTCTGTATTCGGAATTTACCGAATCGGTAAAATTACCGAATTGGTAATTTTACCGATTCGGTAAATTCCGAATACAGAAATTGTCCCCCTACATACCAAAAGCCTAAATACCGGTCGGTAACGGTATAATTACCGAAAATCGGCCGTTACCGACTGGTATTTGGCTACCTACATGAGGCCCTTAATCTTCTGTTTAATACTTTTCTGTGTGTTTTCTCGTAGCAAATTTGGCATTATATCAATAGATTCATGTTGAATACTACAAATACTGCTACAACCCCACTTATACATAGGAGCTTGTGTACGTTTCCCTTGCACTTCTTCAGCTATTAACTCTTATGCACTTTTACCAACCAATTCCTCTTTTGGAAGTGGACAACCATCCTGAACTTCGTAGCAACAATCTCCAGTATTACTGCAAATGGTAAACTATTTTCCTGGAAGTAACTTTCCTCATTAAATAAAGGCTCACTAGTAGAAGTATGTTTCCAATGTCCACTAAAGATTTTGCAAATGTTGGTTCTGTTCACAAGTCATTTTCTTCTACTTTACTCTTTCAACACTTTGATTACTTTATCCAACACTTTGATCCTCTCCAAAATCACAATGAATAAATTCTGTTTTAAAGTGAAAGCAGTATCCACTATACTTTCAATACGCTGCTTCTGTTTGAATTGCAGCACTTTCTTTTTATATTTGCAGCATGTTTTCATTAAATTCTGAATCACTCTAGTTCGAAAAGTCTCTGACGAATTTCTTGAAATTGTTTTTGTCTCAGTGTAACAGATACTGTTTCTTTATCATGTTTTCTTTTACTTGAAAAATTCTTCTTTTTCCTTTGTGTGATGTTATTTTCATTAAATGTTCGTAATGTTTTTTTCAGAAATTGTCTAGTGTTTTTACCAGAAGAAACTGTTTGTGTAGTACTCTCATCATTTTCTAATTGAAAATCTTTCCTTTTCTTCAAATACATATTTTTTTCTTTTGTCTTTTTTTCAGTTCTTCTAGGCATTTTCAAATTATAATCCAAACGAAATAATTTTCTGAAAAAATAAAAAAAGATTAGATTATTTTTTATATCAGTTCAGTATATTAAATTAATAACATACAATTACATAAGTTCTACTGACAGCATCCAAAGGCAGTGCTGCAACGTGATGGAGCAGGGCAGGGGAGCAGTAGGATGTCGGGTAGTGCCATAGAACATACAGCAAGTATTTTTTTAATTATTTACATACACCCATACAATTTACATGTAACTGCACTACCTCATACTTTTCACCTCTCCGCCGCACTCCACCACCCCACAGCACTCCCACAGCACTCCCTCTGCAACCCACCGCAGACAACTTTATAGATAGTATTTTTAAAAATTGTAATCTATGTACATAGGATGATATTATCAACCAAACGGCACACAGAAAAATTACCATTATTAGCCTAGCAATTTTATCTACAACTTCGCAAACATAACACTGCACCCAAAGCTTTAAGTGGGGGGGGGGGTCTGTGGGGGTCTGAGCACCGGCAGTTTATTTTTGGGGGCCTCAAAACGGATCTCTATGGGGCTCTATTTTCAGGCCTTGCAAAGGTAGTCCGTTGTTGTTTTTTTTTTTATTGGACTGTAGTGAGACAGTGAGAGCATGCACATTGCTCTTCACTGAGAAGTGGAGACATCATGCCAGGTGAGTCGCGTTGTAGGAGAAAAGAAATCCTTTAAGGAGAGCCATTTTCTCTCACGATTTCCCTTCTCTTTTTGCAGCGCAGGAGCAACATCATTGTGGCGTTATTAGCAGAGAGACCACTAGGCGCGCAACGCCCATTGCCCCGGACTCCCTGAGACAGCTTCCCAATCGTACACACAGAGCTGCACCCGAGTACTTCAAAGGTCTTCAAAAGACCATTTGCTTGTAAATTATGCTCTGTTCTTTTTCACCCCTTTTTAGAGCCCCTACATCCCCACTCTGCCTATTGCTGAAAGAATTAGCCTCCCCCAAAATTTCGCTCTGGTTGCGCCTTTGGAGACGACCACACGCAGTCAACTCCAGCACAACCCTGCTCTCGCCTTTCACAGTGTCTTGTTGTAGTGCTACTAAAACACACGCTTTGCCTGGCTCACTTAGGGGCATATTATCAAGAACGGCGTTAAAATTATTACCCTGCCTGCGATAATGAGCTTGATAATATGCCCTTGTGAATTCCCATAGAAGCCCAGCTTCATTCCAGAACCTGGGCTGCTATGGGAATTCACAAGGGCATATTATCAAGCCCATTATCTCTGCTTTAGCTGCAGTTTCCTGCCGCTAAAGCGGGAATAATTTTAACGCCGTTCTTGATAATATGCCCCGTTATGTTTCTAAATTAACGTCTTACACTGAAAAGCTGTTTTACATTTCTTTCGCTGGATCAACCTTTGTTTAAAACACCACCAGAGAAGGGTGGTGAACTGTGGTCCACAAATAGCAACTCAAAGCTTTCTTGTTCTTTATCAGAAACATTTGCCTGTCAATGATTATCGCCAGCCTTTTCGCCCCCTTAAGAGGCTGGGTGGATGAGTATAATACGCGGTATTTAGGATCGGGGTGGAGGGTGCACGGAAATCAGGACGGATAGTTGAATAAAGTGCGAGTGGATGGATGGCAAGATGGATGAATGGATAGCTAGATGGATGGATGGATGGATGTATGAATGGATGGATGCATGGACCAGTACTTAGGATAGACGGGTGGGCTGATAGATGCTTAGGATAAGTGCAGGGACAGATGTATGTATGTATGTAGGTAGGAATGTATCAATGAACTGAAAGATGGTTGGATGGGGCAGTGCTTAGGATGGATGGATGCAGGGCTTTAAGTGGGACGGCTCTCAGCACCGGCAGTTATTTTCAGAAGGTCTCGAAACGGGTCTCTATCGGGCTCTATTTTCGGCCCTCGCAATGGTAGTCAGTTTTTTTTTTTCTATTGGACTGCAGTGAGAGCATGCACATCGATGTGCGCATGCTTATTTTGCTCACTACTGAGAAGTGGAGACATCATGCTAGGTGAGCCCCGTTGTAGGAGGAAGGGAAATCCTTTAAAGAGCGTGTTTTCCGAACATAGCATAATTGGAGGGGATTTTCTTAAGCACACAATGCTAGTTATCTTGATGTAGACCATGCCCCGACTTGGATAGCCCACACTCCTTTAACAAGTTTGCCCTGCCCCTTTTAGAGCACCCCGAGTTTTTTTTCCCACTTAAAGCCCTGACTGCACCATAGTAACAAAGAAATGGTCCAAGCTTCCATTTAAATGTACAATGGCATCAACTTTCATAATTTGCCATCAACGCTGGCAGCCTTCTACCACAGTGCAAGAGTGTCTATCAGCACGAAGATTTGTTGTCCACAGAAAGGTTGTGTGTTTTGCGTAGCTGTCTGCTGGAACACTCATCACCAAAAGGTATTAAAACTTGCACATTTGCAAGTAAAACATATACCATACCATAAAGTGGTTCATAAATGGGCCCAGTGCCACTACACCACCCTCATCCCCATTCTTGTTTAACCTTACGAAATCAAAGAAAGAGCCCCAGCAAACCTGGTAGAGCCACTATATCAATACAGGAACTTAATTTCAACAAGTGTCTTCCGGAACGCTCAGCAACAAAAGGTATTAAAACATGCAAATTTCCGGATAAAACATATACCATGCCATAGAGCACTTTATAAATGGACCCAGTGGCACTACATCACCTTTGCTAGCTACACATGTGCACGTTACAAATGTCCCTGTTATAATCAGCAACATCCCATCTCATCGACCCCCACCCCTGCCCTTGCTTAACCTTATAAAATCAAACAACGAGCCCCAACACTCCCGTTAGCGCCACTATAGCCATACATAGACTTAATTTCAACAGATGTCTCCCGGAACGCTCATCAGCAAAAGGTATTGAAACCTGCAATTTTGCAAGTAAAACATACACCATACCATAAGGCGTTTTATAAATAGTCCCAGTACCACTATACCACCTCCACACCCGCCCTTGCTTAACTTTACACAATAAAACAAAGAGCCCCAGCAAACCTGTAAGCGCCACTATAGCCATACAAAGCCTTAATTTCAACAGTTGTCTCCTGAAACACTCATCAGCAAAACGTATTCAAACATGCAAGTTTTCAGGTAAAACATATACCATGCCATAGGGTGCTTTATAAATGGTCCCAGTGGTACTACATCACCTTTAGTAGCTAGACTTCTGCACTTTACTAAAGTCTGTGTTTTAATCACCAACATACCCACATCCCCCACCCCCGCCCTTGCTTAACCGTACAAAATCAAACAGAAACCCCCACCATTCCTAGTAGCGCCACTATACCCATACATGGGCTTAATTTTAACAGGTGTCTTCCGGAGCGCTTATCAGCAAAAAGTATTCAAACATGCAAATTGGCGGGTAAAACATAAACCATCCCATAGCACGGTTTATAAATGGGCCCAGTGGCACTACGCCACCTTTACTAGCTAGACATCTGTATGTTAATAAAATTGTTTAAACACTCTGTAGAGTGTATAGCAGAGGATGGGTAGAGTAAACAAAGTTCTAATTCCCCAACTTTTGATATACCGTCCCTTTACTCTATGTATATTAAGGACATTAAATGGAATGAAAAAATTGACGAGTGTCTCAAAAGGGATAGTGAAATTGAGCACCGGTAAAACCCAGACCACTTAAACACCTATGTATATTCAGCACAGGGACACAGCCTGACAATTAGTATCACTTATAATCACATGTAGTTTACTAATGTCAAGAAAGTCATATAGAAAATATACCGAACATTTTCATTTCTTTATCTCTCACACATTTATAAAACATCTCTTCTAAAGAAACACTCCCCAACCACTTCTATTTCATAAGAACAGACCATCATTAATATGTTTACTACCATATATTTTAGTATATCTACCTTTTTATTATCCACTAGTCACAAACTACTAAAACTATTAACTATACCCAAATGCAAACCAGAAACCTTGTTCATATTATATCTCAAGCTATGATCAAATGATTCAAACTATGCGTACATACAAAAGGAACTTATCAATGTTACTATCTTCATCTCTTCTCCATGTAATCTCCAAACACTGTAGACGGCTTCACAGTACAACAACCTACCTAGACGTATATTCAAATCTACCTCTCACTGTAAAAAATGAGACCACAAACTGTCCACATAACATTTCTGGATTTGGTTTTATCGCTTTTAACTTAATAACACATACATCTCCTACCCCCCCCCCCCCTTCCCCACTACTTTCACAAAAAGTATAATTTGCAAACGTGGGACATTTTGTTTATCAATACATTAGCAAACTCAAATTAACGCTGTACCTCATTTTCAAAACCATACAGTCCTTTAAAGAGGACAAACTAAATTTCTTCTTTGTGAAAAATTCCTAAACATATATAAAGTACTTATTTAACAACAGGTCAAACTTTATGCATATTTTATAACCAATATGAAACACCACACTTTACTAACAGTATATTATTTTGAATTAAAAAATACTTTCAAGCTTAAAAATATCACCTCAAATACTTAATCACTACTAAAGAACACATAACACACCTTGTTCATTTCTACCTCACCTTTGTAGTTGGTATGCAGATTTCAAATGTCACACACGCATGCAATTCTTTCTTTGTCACACAGTACATGTAATGCACCGCTTTCATCAAGAATGGAACCAGTAATGGTACAATTTCTCTGTCGCTCCACATATAAATACACGTAGAGAACAAATCAGAATACTTCATTCCTTCATCCACATTCCAAAACGTATCTCCATTGGTTATTTTTGAATTTTCTATCTGAAAACCTACTTAATATTCTACGCCACATACAGGTCAGATGTGCAACCTATTTTATCACCACACTTTCTGGAACATTCTAGGACACCTGCAGGTTAAAAGTTCATGATTTTTTTAAACGTAAATTTTTTTTTCAGCATATTCTCGAACATTTAACAGCACCAGCGGGTTAAAAGTTCGCCATTGTTTTTTTTTTTTTTTTTTTTAAAACCTTTATTTCTTCAAGAGTCTGGACACAGCTATTCAGCCGACAACCCGGAGGTTCGGCAGCTTCGATAGGAGAATACAAAGAATCGTCCACAGTACATTGAAGGAGCAGTGAGAAGGTTCCATTTTTAATAATTACAAACACACAACAAACCCCAGCAAGGCAACAACACTGAATGCCCACGGTGGTAGCCCCTCAGGGGGAGCCGGACCCCAATCGTCTAACAGTCACAGTACTATAATAAGAGGAAAAGGGGGAAAAGCAGAGGCCCAAGAAGTCAATTAACCATCACATCTGCATACTGAGCTGGAAAGGTCAAGAAGAAAGCTGTTCCTCGGGAGGATCCAGATCAGGGGCAAGACATATTCCCCCCCTGTATTGATTCCACCGCCCCCAGATGGCATGCCACTTCCGAGGGCGGCCTCTGGCGCAATAGACTGTCTTCTCCCTGAGCATACTCCAGTCCATATTTTCTTTCCACGCAGTTAACGTGGGGGGCCCCCCGGAACCCCACAAGCGCGCGATGTCCCTCTTAGCAACCATGTTACCCAGGGTCACCCACTGGGTCTGTGCCTCATCATGGTCAGTAGGCCCCCAGACATTCAGGAGACAACACCGTGCTTCCGGCTGCATAGCAATGCCCGTCACCTCCCCCATCACCGCATGGACTCGCCTCCAAAATTCCGTGATGACACCACATTCCCAGATGATATGTAGGAAAGTACCCACCATACCGCATCCCCTCCTACATAGGCCTTCCTCGGAGTATCCCATATGAACCAGTCGCGGCCCCGTCACATACACTCGATGCAGGATCTTGAGCTGCACCAGCCTCAGACGCGACGGGATCGCAACCTCCTTAGGAGAGGAAACAGCAGACTGCCAGTCCTCATCATCCAACTCGAGTCCGTCCCTAGTCCACTGGTCCCGCAGCCCCAGTAGCAAATCAGCCCGAACATTTATCAGTTTCTTGTAGATGAGCGAGATCGTGCTCTCCGGCATATGGCCATCAAGGATCCGGTCCTCCAAAGGAGAGGACTCAGGCACCTTCTCACCCTCCACGAGGACTGACCGCAGGGCATGACGCACCTGAACATATCGGAAAAACTCAGACGCCCCCAACTCGTACTCCTTCTGCAACTCTTCAAAGGACTTCACCCTACCCTTAATCAGCATATCTCCAACCCTGGAGATGCCGATCAAGTCCCATTTGTCAAACCCTTTTGTATGCCAAAGCCTACCCAACCTTTCAGATTCGAACAACGGGGCTGCTAGGGTGAGCCTATCCTTCCAGCCCAGAGAGTCAGTCGCCATCTTCCATACACGCACCGCCACCCCAGTGGGCCCCGTGAGGGATGAGTCGAGGGACCGCGAATACAACGCCCTAAGATAGTTTCCCCCGCGCAACAACCATCTGTCCATGGCATAACCAGGGCTGAGGGCCGGGCCATAGAAACCGTGGTTAATCGCGGACAACTGGGTGGCCCAGTAATAGCGTCGGATGTCTGGAAGCGCAATACCCCCGTCATACCATGGAAGCGTCAATTTAGCAATCGCTATCCGCGGCCGCCCATCCCACAACAACGTCCGTTGGAGGCTTTCGACCTCCCGAAAGTACTTGGCCGGCACCCAATCTAGAGTGTTTTGCAATGCGTAGAGGAACCGGGGAAGGGACATCATTTTGAACAAGGCAGCGCGCCCGACGAGGGAGAGCGGCAGCCTCCGCCAGCCCTCAACATCCCGCCGCAGGCGCGCCAGGGGGGGGAGCAGGTTTCTCTCATACCGCAGGGCGGGGTCCATGGAGATAAAGATCCCCAGGTACACGAAGCCCTGCTGAGCAATCTGGATCGAACAAGTTCGCGGGACCGGCGGAACCTCACCACTCAGGACGTATAAATACGATTTACTCCAGTTGATGACGAGACCCGAATTCCTACCGAAGGACGTAAGAACGTCACAGACCACTATGAGTGAGTTCTTGGGCGAGGCAAGGTACAACAAGATGTCATCAGCATATAGCGAAATGCGGTCCTCGTGTTCGGGCGACCACCGAAGGCCACGTATATCCGGGTGCCAGCGTATCCACGCCGCCAGAGGTTCAAGAGCAAGAGCGAACAACAGAGGCGACAGGGGGCAGCCCTGCCGAGTCCCCCTCCCAAGCCGGAACGGAGTTGATGCCCGGCCATTTACCACCACACTCGCAAGGGGTCCCTCATACAGCAACCTCACCCAGCTCACAAAACCAGGGCCAAAGCCGAACTTGGCTAGCACAGCCCACAAATACTCCCATTCCACCGTATCGAAGGCCATCGTGGCATCAAGAGACGCCACAATAGCCGGCTCTAGCAGCGTGCCAGCCCTGGCGATCACCCCATGAAGGCGCCGAAGGTTCAACGCGGTGTTGCGATGCGGAATAAAACCGGATTGATCAGGATGAATCAAGTCTCCAAGTACCCTGACCAATCTGCCCGCCAGGATTTTAGCCATGATCTTCGGCTCGGCGTTGAGGAGTGATATGGGCCTATATGAGGCACACTTATCTCGGGGTTTACCATCTTTATGTATCACAACAATTGTCGCCAGCCTCTGGTCCAACGGGAGGGTCCCACTCCCCCGCGCCTCCACGAACATGGCGCGCAGGTGAGGGGCCACCTTATCCGGGAACAGTTTATACAGGTCAATCGGCAAGCCATTCGGGCCCGAGGCCTTGCCCGAGTTCAGCGCGCGAATAGCTCCCGCCACCTCATCGACCGTTAAGTCTCCATCAAGATCATCTCTATCTACAGCAGAAAGACAGGGCAGAGCGATATCCCGCAGGAGGTCACACGAGTCCTCGGGCGGCCTATCCGACACTGAGGCATAAACCTTACGGAAATAGTCCGAGAAACATTGGACAATCCCCTCAGGTTCCACAATCACCTCTCCCCCCTCTCCCATCAGCTCCGGCACTACTCTATTAACCCGTTCTTTTTTATCCAGCCAAGCTAAGAGCTTCCCGGCCTTATCACCAACATCATACAGGCGGCCCTGCTGTTCCCTTCTGAGGGTCTTAGCGGCATTTGTCACAAGGTCCTTATACTCGGCTTGCTTCAAGCTCAGCTCATGCAGTGAGGCCGCTGTTACCTCCTCCTCTAGCGCTCCCTCCAAAGCCACGATCTCCTCCTCCACCTGCATAACCTTGCCATCTCTCCGCCGCTTGGCCGCCACTACAAGTGAGAGGGCCTCCCCTCTCAGCACGGTCTTAAATGCTTCCCAGAGCGACAGTGCCGAGTCCACGGACCCCTGATTATCCTTGAAAAAATTATCTACTGTCTTTACCAGTGCGCTGCGCATCTTGGAATCTCGAAAGTACCAGGGGTTGATAGGAGCCACCCTTCCCCCTCCCTCTCGGCCGACATCCAGCCTGATCCACACTGGCGAATGGTCCGATATGCCACGCGCCATGTGCCTGGCCTCAGACACCAAGGGGGCGTGCACAGCCAAAGTGAGCAAATAGTCAATCCTAGAAAGGCTACCATGCGCCCCAGAGTGGAAGGTGTATTGACGCTGTGTGGGGTGTCGGAGCCTCCAGCAGTCTATCAGGCCGAGTGTGTCTAGGAAGTCTGGAAGCCACTTCTGAGCCCCCCCTGTGTCTCTGGGCGGGTACCTATCCAGCAGTCCAGAGCCAACAGCATTGAAGTCCCCCCCTACCACTAACATACCCCCCGGGAGATCCAGCAAGGCCCTACCCAGATCTACAAACGTGGAGGCCTGCAGGGCTGGAGGGACATAAACCGAAACTAAAACCAAAGTTCTACCTTCCCACCTCCCCGCCACCGCCACAAACCTCCCCCTATCGTCAACAACGGTGGAGTCCACCTCAAATGGTAACGAGGCCCTGACAAGGATGCCCACACCCCTAGACCCGGAGGAGAAACCCGAATGAGCTATGAATTTGTAACCCTTCCTATTAAGAGCAAAACACGTGTTACCTATAAGGTGTGTCTCCTGCAGTAGGGCAACATCTGGCATTGACCGTTTCAAGTGTTGCAAGACTATCCCGCGCTTAATGCGATCCCCCAAACCATTAACATTCCAGCTAATAACACTTAAACCTCTACCCCCCATCCCCAACCACAAGGAGGCCCACCCCCCCCCGAAGAGCCACCATGGGACAATACCGAAGATGATCACTACGCCTTGCAGAAACAGACCCCCCAACAACAACCCCGAAATCCCAACCATCCCCCCCACCCTGCACCCCTGCTGCAGCTTACAAAGCCCCCCCAACTTGCAGTGTGCCTGTCGCCCTACAAAACCCAAAATCTACAAAAAGCACCCTAAGGGAGGAAAGAGCTCCCCTCGTCCTCCCGCAACCCTCCGCATATACTGCACTCTGATCAAGTCATCAAATAAAGTCAAATCGAGTCAGACCGGCTCCGAAAAATCAGCCCTGCCCATCCCGGCCATTTTCCCCATCCGCGGCAGTGTCCTCTCCCGGCCGCCGCCGGGGCAAAGCGTCCAGCCATTCATCGGCCATGACAGGAGACTCAAAGAAGAATGTCCGATCTTCGTACACCACACGTAGTCTGGCAGGGAAGAGCATGGCATACTTCAGATCCCTCTCCCGAAGTCGCCTCTTCACCCCCAGAAAGCTTTGTCTCTGCCTCTGCACCTGCCGGGTGAAGTCCGGATAGAAATTCACCGACGCGTTCTGGAAGGGGACCGGGCCCGTCACCCTCAATGCTTGCAGGATAGCGTCCCGATCTCGAAAATGAAAGAGCCGGGCGACAATCGGCCTCGGTGGGGCTCCCACCTTGGGCCTCCCACCCGGCACTCTATGGGCCCTTTCAACCGCAAAGAACTTTCCAAGACCCTTAGGCTGCAGATGGTTAAGCACCAAGTCCTCGACGAGCAGGTCAACCGAAGCCTCATCCGAGGACTCCGGGACCCCGATAACGCGCACGTTGTTGCGCCTGGCCCGGCTCTCAAAGTCCTCCAGCCGGCGGGCGGCGAGATCACTCTCGGTCCTCAGCTTACGAACCTCGGTCTGCAATTCCGTGACATCATCGGCGAGGCCCGTGGTCTTGAGGTCCAGGGTTTTGACCCGTTCATTCGTTTTGCCCAAGTCCGCACGGATCAGGTTAACATCCACCAAAATGGCATCCACCTTATGCGCCAGGGCATCAAACTGTCTCCCAATCGAGGTCTGCATCCCTTCGAGCGTGCCCATGACATCCTGCAGCGAGAGCTCCGGGGCCAAGGGCGAGGCCTCCTTCTGGGTATCCGGCGACTGGCTCGACCCACTCGGTGATCCCTTCTGCAGAGCATAGCGGTCCATATTATTGACTTGAGTATAGGCTCCCCGCCTGGTAGACTTAGGCTTCAGCCGATCCACCTCTGCTTTGCCCGACATGGTTGGTGCCAAGCGGGTCGGTTCAGATAAGACGGCCCCCTCTCAACGAGAGGAAGCAGGAGTGATTAGTTCTGCAATGGGCCGCCAGAGTAGCATGTAGAGCGTCCAAAGGATAATAAAGCCACCAAGAGCTCTCCAGGGGCAGGGCAGACAAAGGGAGAGAAAACGAAAGTGAAAGGACGGGGACCTCCATCCGACAGTTCACACCTCGCCTGGCCGTTGTTGTTCAACTAGAAGTCGGGCATCCTGCCAACTCTAGCCCCTGGCATCCCTCGGAGATAGGCCGCAATCTTCCGCCATGCTTAACTCCGGTTCCCGGTGGGCGATTCGACCGCGGGTAGCATCAATCGCCTCCCTGACAGGTCATCTACACGATGCCATGCATACAGACAGGATTGGAGACAGGATAGTCGACGGAGGGCGCAAGGGTCTCGGGAGCTCAGAGCTCACGCGGCCATCTTGGTCAAGCGCTAGGCTCCTCCCCCCCAAAGTTCGCCATTGTTTTTAGTTCGAAATGTACCTTCCAAATGCAAGTAGCATGTCTCGTTGAGCTGAGCACATTTCATCCTATCACATGGACTCCACGTTTAGACTGCTCTTTATTAACCAATGACAAACAGGCTTTTTCACGCAACTAATATGCACCCTAGTTTTTAGTACCCAATGCTTCATATCTTCCAATCAATTATCGTCTTCTGTGGGGAACAAAAAGTTTTTTCCCCATCTTTAAACATATCTCTTACTCTTCGAAGAAACTGCATGAGCTACAGACATCTTTCCATACCTTCCAGCCATACCTTCAAAATGCTAGTGTGGATCGTAGGACATAGCTATGTTTTCTGGTGCAAGAGGTATGCAGAACAGAGACGTATTGAATTAGATCTAGGTTTACAAAATGTGGACATTAAATGGTTTGCACAGAGAGGATTGAAGTGGCACCAATTGTTGCCTTTGGTTAATACCTGTTTGCATCTCCAACACCCTGACTTCATGATTGTGCATTGTGGTGGAAACGACCTAGGCACATTTTCTGGGGTAGGTTTGGAAATGCTAATGAAGGACACCTTTCGACAATTGATGTTGCTTTTGCCTCAAACTGTCTTTGTATATTCCAATATATGCTAAAGACAGAAGTGGAAATGGTCAATTTTGTCATCAGACTGAAAAATCTAGGAAGAATGTCAACAAAGCTGTGTCTGCATACCTCAGAGATCATAAAATTGGGTTGATCTACAACAACATACGTTTTGATATGGCTGATATCTACAGAAGTGATGGAGTACACTTATATGTAGCTCCAACTAATAAACGCAAGGGCTCTATTTAGAGCCACCTTATAACTGACAACTTAGGCCCGCTATTTTAGGGCCAGGTAACGGCAACTCCTGCACCCTCGCCAAAATGTATTCTCCACACAACTGTGGTGCAGCAGCCACACCATCTGACTTTGGAGCACAGAGCACAGAGCTCTCGCTTTGATCACCGACTCTAGTGACAGCTCAGGATAGCACCCTGTGACTGAGTAATAGCTCACTTAATTTCCACGCCGACCCCCAGCGCCTGCAGACCCGTACCAGTGAGTAGTTTGCACTTTACAAATACAGCATTGATTGGAAACGGCAGAATTGAACTTCACACTCCCTCTGTAGCACCCCCCAATCACCCTAAAGACGTCACACTGTTTAAAACAAAACTTCCTCCTAGTACGTATGCACACATGCTGACACTACTTAGACAGGTGCACCGGCCAGAAAAGAGGCAATAACTCACTTAATAACTCACATAATTTCCACGCCTGCCTCCAGGGCCTTCAGACCCATAGCGGTGAGTAGTTTGCGCTTTACAAATACCGTATTGATTTACCTTCGCACTCCCTGTATTACACCACCTAAGCACCATATACAAATTACCGTTTTCCAAACAAAACGTCCTCCTACTACGTATAAAATATTACTGACACTACTTGGACAGGTGTGGCACAGCGCCCAGAGCACATGACTTCACAGCATAGGACACACAGTTTGGGCTCACGGTTTCATCCCCGAGTCCAGCAGCAGCTCAATTTAGCAGCATAACACTCTAGGCAATATCTCACTTAATTTCTGTACCCTGCAATTTCAGACCAGTAGGGGTCAGTAGTTGAGGGCCTTTATCCTCGAGTCCGGCAGCAGCTCAGCTTACGCCCCCAGCACCTTCAGACCCGTACGAGTGAGTAGTTTGCACTTTCCAAATACCAAATTGGTACGTGCTAATTTACCTTCGCACTCACTGTATAACACTCCTAAACACTGTACACAACTCACAATATTCAAAACAAAAGTTTCTCAGAGTAGATATAACTACATGCTGAGACTACTTGCACAGATGTGGCACAGCGGCCAGAGCACATGACTTCACAGCATAGGACACACAGTTTGGACTCACGCTTTCATCCCTGACTCCGGCCGCAGCTGCTCAGCTTAGCAGCATGAGACTCTAGACAATACCTTACATATTTTCTGTACCTCAGCACTTTCAGACCAGTAGGGGTCAGTAGTTCGTTCTAGTAGGTATAAACACATGCTGACACTACTTCCACAGGTGTGGTGCTACGGAGAGGGCACCTGACTTAACAACATAAGACGCACAGTTTGGGCTCACGCTTAAATCCCCGAGTCCCGCAGCAGCTCACCTTAGCAGCATCAGACTCTACGCAATATCTCACTTAATTTCCATACCCAGCACTTTCAGACCGGTAGGTATGAGAAGTTTGCTTCGCACCCCCTCTATAGCACACCCTAAACACCCCCACAGAGGTTACAGTGCTCCTACCCTCCTCTTTCCTAGTTTTTCCTCCCTTTTTTCCCCTTACTCGCTTCGACAGAATCACAAAATGGTTGTGGAAATCGTGCTTTCTAGACCAAGACCCTTCTCCCTGAAAAATATGGGGTAATTCCATTCACCCGTTCGACCTGTAGCCTTGTCTAAAGTTTCCTATGGGAATTAACATTGAAAAAACACGTTTTGGGACCCCCATTTTTTCTTCCCCCCCCCCCACCCCCCTTGACGAATCACCCCCAAACTTTCAACATAGGAGCTGATATGTAAAAGGAATTAGTTTGGAAAATGTCATGAAGATTCATCAAACAACGCCAAAGTTATAAGCAAAACAAAAAATGCTCTTCCTATGGAAACTTGGTCCTAACGGTGAGTTTTCCTCCAGCAGGGCCACGCCGGTATGAATGCCAACTGTTTCGCCAAAGGAAAAAGGATCGCACTCACGCAGGATTCAATTTGTGGGAATTTATTTATATAGAAAGGCTGCTGCCATACCCAACGCGTTTCGGTCCTGTACCTCGACCTTGATCACTGAATGGAGTTACAGATTCAACAGGCATCATTTATTTCGATTGCACCCAATCACTTCCTGTTTACTTCACAGTGCATTCTGGTTGTAGTAGTTTGTGTGTTAATTGTCTTAAGTGAAAATTGCTAAGGAATATATACAGTGCCCTTTTTGTGCTGTGATTTGAAATCAGATAACGTTTTAACTTTTGAGAGGCAAAAAAAACTTTTCTTGATCAAAATATTTTGTTGGATCACACAATGTTTTTCAATTTGTGCAGTGACAAAATCAAAGAGTTCTTGTCTTTTATACTCTCTCTAGTGAGTATTTTTTTTAGATCTTTACATATTTGTGGAATGCATATTGAAGTTCCAATTGTTTATATTGTCCCATATGTAGCCTTGGTTGATTCTTAATGGCTGTCTCTGGCATGGTACTTTTTCACTGGTTTTTCTTTTTTAAGGGTTCGATCGTAGTACGGCCATGCTTTGATTTTATTTTGGCCCGGAGTTTGTTCCATTCTACAGATTTTCTTTCTTCTTTTTTGTTATTGATTTTATATATATTTCTTAATTTTTCCGGTGTCTTTACTGTCCTTTCTTTTTGGATTTTCTTGGTCTCTCTTCTTGTACAATTTATTTTCTTTTTTTCTTTTTATCATTTTACATTTTTGTGGCTGTTTTTGGCTCTCCAGTGAGCTTTCTTCATCTGTAAATGTTCTGTTTTCCGGTACCCATCCTGTTGGTTTTTATTTCATGGCCTCTCAATTTTGTTTATTCCTCAGTTAATCAAAGATGTACATAAAGTTCCTCGTCCTTTTTGAGTCCTCTCGGGCTGAGTGTTCTGAATGTTATTATGTGTTTCTACTCTTTTTGTCTCAGGAGTTTCTCTCGATTGCCGCCTCTTTCTGAGTGGAGTATTTGTTCAATAGCATAAAATCTCAGATCTTCCCAGTTACTGTTGTGGGTTTTCTCCATATGCTTAGCTATTTCATTGGCGTGATCTTTGTTTTTTGTTGCTCGAATGTGCTCTAGGATTCTCTTTTCAACTTCACACGTCGTGCTGCCAATATATCTTAGCTTGCAGGGGCATTCCACAATGTATACAACGTATTTGCTTCTGCAGGTGATTGTTTTATTTTCCACTTCATACCATTATCGTAGTCAATTTCTTTCTGTTGAATTGCAGTGCGACAAACCTTGCACCGCTTGCATGGCCAAAAGCCTTCTACTTGCATCCATGTGGGAGAGTGAATTTCCCTGAAGGGGATATGTGTTAGTTTATCCCCTATATTTGTTGCTCTTCTGTATGTGATGTTGGGATGATCACCTACAATGTCTGCAAGTACTGGATCTTATCGCAAGATTCCACAGTGTTTTTTGATAATTTTCGTTAGGTTATTTGCTTCTGTGCTATATGTTGTGATCAGCCTGATTTTATGGGGAGTTTCAGGTTTTGCGTCTACACTCTCTGTAGGCTTTTTTTGAGGATTTTCTTTGAGTATTTTCTGTTTTGGAATCGTGTCTGCGCTGCATCACTGTGTTTGATAAATTCTGTGTCTGATGAGCAGTTTCTCCTAAGTCTTAGGAACTCTCCATATGGGATGCTCCATTTTAATTTATCCATATGGAAACTATACGCGTGCAGAGTTGCATTTGTTGCTGTTTTCTTGCGGTACAAAGTTGTGTGCATTATGCTATCTTTCACATAAATGTCAGTGTCCAAGAAAGCCACTTCTCTCGAGCTGATGTCATCTGTAAATTTTAGCTTTGTTTAATTGTTGTTCAATTTTTCAAAGTAAACTGAATATTCCGCTTCTGTTCCATCCCATATGATGACAAGATCATCTATGAATTGAAGCCATAGAATTGTTTTCTCCATGAAATAATAATTGTTAGGAGCCCATGCTATTTTTTGCTCGAACCATCCCATCACCAAGTTGGCATAATTAGGTGAGAAAGAAAAGCCCATTGCAGAACCTTTGATTTGTTTGTAAATCCGTTTATTGAATAGGAAGATGTTATTATGTAAACAAAGCGTGATCATTTCAATTAGCATTACATTGTGATGATGATATTGAATATTCCTTTTCCCCAGGAAATATTTTTTTTTTTTTTTTTTTGCGAAAACCTTTATTGTACATAAAAATCAATACAAACATGGGCCTACAACCGCCAGGGCCGGTCGCTAATATATACATGGTCAACAACATCAAGGCAGCAACAGGCCCCTTGGGGCCCAGCTGAATTTTTAGAAATACAAACAAAGAAAAAATAAAATAACACCAAAAAGCAAGGCGGAAACCATCAAAAAGGGGCGTCTAACCACATCCCCAGGAAATATTTGCACGCTTGTATTCCTATTGTATGTTCAATATTTGTATACAATGAAATGATGAGTTTGTAGTTCGGTTGCCATGAAATTTCCTTCTAGTTTTTTCAACAAATCTGTGGTGTCTTGTAAATCTGAGCTAAGGTCTTTCATAAGAGGTGCAAGGAAAAGGACAAAAAGAGTCGAAACACATAATAACATTCAGAACACTCAGTCCAAGAGGACTCAACCAGGACAAGGAACTTTATGTACACCTTTCATTAACTGAGGAATATACAAAATTGAGAGGCCATGAAATAAAAACCAACAGGACGGGTACCGGAAAACAGAACATTCACAGATGAAGAAAGTTCACTGGAGAGCCAAAAAAAGCCACAAAAATTTTAAATGATAAAAAGAAAAAATGAAAAAAGAAAATAAATTGTACAAGAAGAGAGGCAAAGAAAACCCAAAAAGAAAGGATAGTAAAGACAACGGAAAAATTAAGAAATATATAAAAAATCTATATCAAAACAGAAATAAGGAAATCTGTAGAATGGAACAAACTCTGGGTCAAAATAAAATAAAAGCATGGCTGTACTAAGATCAAACCCTCAAAAAAGAAAAACCAGTGAAAAAGAACTATGCCAGAGACAGCCATTAAGAATCAACCATGGCTACATATGGGACAATACCAACAGTTGGAACTTCAGTAACTGCATTCCACAAATATGTAAAGATCTAAAAAAAAATTACTCACTAGAGAGTATAAAACACATTGTGTTATCCAACAAAATATTTTGATCAAGAAAAGTTATTTTGCCTCTAAAAAGTTAAGTTATCTGACTTTAAATCACAGCACAAAAAGGGCACTGTATATATTCCTTAGCACTTTTCACTTAAGACAATTAACACACAAACTACTGCAATCTCAATGCGCTGTGAAGTAAACAGGAAGTGATCTGCTGCAATAGAAATAAACGATGCCTGTTGAATCTGTAATTCCATCCCGTGATCAAGGTCCGAGGTACTGGACCGAAACGCGTTGGGTATGGCAGCAGCCTTTCTATATAAACAAAATTGCCACAAATTCAATCCTGCGTTAGTGCGATCCTCTTTGCTTTGGCGAAACAGTTGGTATATATATATATATATAGTTACAACCTAGTTTCCATAGGAAATCTTAAAATTCTATTTTGAATAACTTTGGCGCCGGTTGACGAATCCTCGCGAAATTTTCAAAACTAATGGGGCGCTCCGTTTAGCTCCTACCCTGAAAGTCTCGGGGTGATTCGTCAAGCGGGCGCCGAGAAAAAGGGGGGGGGTCCCAAAACGCGTATTTTTCCATAGGACCTTTAGTCGCAGCTACAGCCCGAACGGCTGAACAGAATTACGTGGAATTTGGCAGAGAGGTAGCCATAAGGTCAAGGAAGTGCCTTTTGCAGGTCTGGTGTAAATCTGTTCAGTATTTCCTGAGGAAATAGCATTAAAAAGCATATAAATATCTATACGCGCGCACCGTGCGCGCACCCTGCCGTGCGCAAGCGCAATTCTGATTGGTTGTTAGATGTCGGTAAACATTCGAATCGGTCGAAACCAGGAAGTGTCGGCCGCCATTTTGTCTCTCGCATTCTGAGGGGGTGAAAAATAAAGGTGGAGAACGTGAAAAGGGGGCAGAGTGGACAGTTCCTGACCCCCTAGCCTTGGTCAGGGGGTCACAGAAGGACCCCCAAGGGAGAAAAAAACAAATGTTTTTTTTTTAAATCGTGAGGTGCGCGCACTGCGAACCGTGGGCGCTCGGTGCGCAAAGCGCACCGAGGGCCCACCGAGCGCACACGGTGCGCAAAGGGCACCGTGCGCGCACGGTGTAAAACCTGAAAAGAAAAAAAATAATAAAGACATAACTTAGCATTTAAAAAAACGTACAAATTCACTGAAAAAACCATAGGTTTCACACACGTTATAGTTACGAATTAGCATTTAAAAAACCTTGCAAATTCACTTAAAAAACCATAGGTTTCACACATGTTATAGTTAGCTGGACATTTCACTCGTAAAAAAACAATGAAATTCCCCCGTTATAGTTACTGCAGGCAACTATAACTCACGCGACCGCAATCCTCTGCTGATGACGTCAGATATTACATCACTGATGACATATGTGTCTTTCTGAAAAATAAATATTTGTAATATATGTATAGTTAAAGATTAATGGAAGAAGACATGGGTAAATAAGTGTCTAAATACAGTGATGTAATATCTGACGTCATCAGCAGAGGATTGCGATCGCGTGAGTTATAGTTGCCTGCAGTAACTATAGCGGGGGAATTTCATTGGTTTTTTACGAGTGAAATGTCCAGATAACTATAACATGTGTGAAACCTATGGTTTTTTAAGTGAATATATATATATATATATATATATATATATATATATATATATATATATATGAAGTGAAGCCGTCCAGCAGATACACTCTTGCTCTGATCAATAGACGAAGCAAACCCGTTGAATGGTGCAAAATGATTTATTTAATGCCCGACACCATCACCACCATGACGCGTTTCAGCCCATGCGGGGCCTTGATCACATGACACGGAAGAGGAAGTACATTGTTATTTAAAGTGCAAAGTGCATGAGGTATTGCCTAGAAACCAATAGACATGGAAAACATCTTGAACAAATGCCATTAGAGGTTTGAATCCTGAATACTCTGAATATGTGTAAAATACATTAGTTGGAGAGAGTCACCTATAAATGTCTTGTGTTAAATAATCACACTAGACAAACAGTAAGTAGAATAACTAGAATAAATATCTAAAACCACATCAATATTTAAATATATAAATACATAAATATATATAAATAAATAAATGCATAAATAGATAAATAGCTGCGTTTGAATACTATACTGATGTAAACCTGTTATATTTAAAGATGACTGATGTTGTGGCATATATTAATATTGGTCATACTAGCACCTTGGTAGAGAGTTCTAAGTGTAAAAATGTAAATACAATTATCCTATAAGAACATCTCTTATCCATATCGTGAATATGTGCATTTCACAGGATGCCTTCTGACCTTTCCATGTTAGTTTAAGGGGAAGACACTTAAGCCCTTGTGGGCCTTCTAATATTCAACCCCTTAATAAATCAAGATCCTTATGTGCAAATTTATAGAGGCAGAAAGTTAAAAAATAAAGTGCAAACCCAGTGCGAAAAACAATCTGACTTGCATTACATAAATATTGCTAAAATCATAAAAGGAGATATGAGACAGTTAAAGTATGCTGGTGATTCTGAATCGCATAGTGAAGATAGGTGTAAAAATCTTCACTAGCATTTAGTCCATTGGGGGCTTAACAATCCAATAGAATAATGTGCCTTGTCTCAAGTTTACGCAATTGTGCATCACGATCCCCACCCCTTCTCTGAGGTGGGACTGAGTCAATCACAAAATACTTAAGACCAATAGGATTTTTGGCATGCTTTTCCTCAAAGTGTCTAGCCATAGGATACGTGGTATCGCCGTTGGTAATGGCGCGTATGTGCTGGAGTATTCTCTTGTGAACCTGAAGCTTAGTGCTCCCAACATACCGCAGACCACAAGGACACTCCAGCACATACACCGTGTATTCAGTTTTGCAGGTCAGTTTGTTTTGTATGCGAGTGGGTGTACTGCTAAGGGGAGTCATATATTCAGTTTTACTCACCCCATTTTTACAAGCTTTGCAAACTGAACATTTGAGGAAACCCTTACTGCTATTCAGCCATGAGCTGTTGATTCTAACCTCTGGGCTGCTAGAGATTAAAAAGTTACTCATAGATTTAACCTTCCTGTAAGTAATACTAGGGGAATGGGACAAATGTTTACCCAATACAGGATCACTAGCGATCAGTGCCCAGTTCTTGTTCACAATTTTATGAATACTCTGATGCTGATTGTTATAGGTTAGAATTAAACGTGTTTCATTTTGCTCTGTTTGCTCTTTCTCTTTTGTATCTTTTTTATATGGTGTTACTAAGCAACTGCCGGAATTGTTAGCTTTACTTATTGCCTTATCTAACATCTCCGGGAGGTAACCTCTTCTTAGAAATCTTTCCCTGCACTCATTCTGAGCCTCTATACGGTCCTGATCGGTGCTGCAGATTTTTCTAATGCGGAGCATTTCCCGTACGGTATGCTTCTGATCAAGTGTGCTGGATGATGACTCGAGGCATGCAATAAAGCATTACCGGATGTTGGTTTTCAATACATTTTAGTGTGTAATTCATTGTGCTGAATGTAGATTTCCACATCTAGAAAACATTTTGAACTATTACTGATCTGGCTTGTAAACTTTAGGTTCAAATCGTTTTTGTTAAGGTTCAAAATGAACTGCAAAGCATCACTCATGGTTCCATTCCAAATGATGAGAAGGTCATCTATATACCTGAACCATTTCACCACTTCGTTGGACATAATGTCTGGAAAAGTAGGTATGAGGACCTGTTCCTCTCAGTACCCCATATGCAGGCAGGCGTAACTTGGGGAGAAACAAGCCCCCATAGCCACACCCCTAACCTGTTGGCATACTTGATTAGAGACCAAAAAGAAATTATTTTCCAAGCATGATTTGATCATAGATAATAACATTTTGTTATGTTCACAAAAATGTATAGATCTCATGTTTAGATAATACTCTATTGCTCTCAGTCCATCTCTGTGATGAATACTGGTATACAGGGATGATACATCCAAGGATATTAGGAGATAACCAGTTTGCCAATGAACTCCTAGCAATTTCTGCAATAAATCACCAATATCTAATATGAACGACGGGAGTTTTGTGACATGTTCTTGCAGAAAAAAGTCCACATACTTGCTCATGTTCTCCATAATACCTTTACAAGCAGAAATAATAGGACACCCAGGTGGTTTCATAATGTCTTTATGGATCTTGGGGATGAAGCAGATTATAGGCATCACAGGATGTTCAATTTTCAGAAATCTATATTCATCCATTGTGATTATTCCCAAACTTCTCCATGCCATCAAATTGGTATAAAGCAACTTCCATGACAATTTGACCTCCGCCATAGTTGTTCTTTTGTAGCACTCTCTATCATTTAGTTGTCCAAGGGCCTCCTCCATGTACATCTCCCTCGTCCATAACACCACATTCCCACCTTTATCTGATTGGCAGATGACCACATTAACATTCATTAGCAATTTTTTGACCAATTGATGGTATATGAAGTCATGATATTGGTATCTCTTCTTAGTGTTAGCCTCCTTGATATGTAACAGTCTGAGATCATGGGCGACCTTGTCATGGAACATGTCAATGTTGTCCTTTAACATCAAGGGCCAAAAAGTAGATTTCGGTTTGAACGGGGTGGATGCTGTCATGAGTCTCTGTCCCAAGACTGGATTACTCATTGACTGTGTATTCTCAGCCTGCATTTGAAGTAGATCATTGAGCAAGTCTGCATCACCTGCTGGTAAAGGTGGAGAACTTAAGTTGGATAACACTGGCGGTGTAATATGGTCGAGTCTGTGTAACAGATGAAATTTGCGCAGTTTTAATTTGCGAACATACTTATAAAAGTCAACCCGGGTCCCTGCATAGTCAGAATTACTTCTGGCGCTGTATGACAAGCCCAAAGCCAAGATGTTCTTTTCTTTTTCAGAAAGTACAAGTTTAGTAAGGTTAACAACCGACTGTGAATCACACCCAACATTGATGCCACTTACTTAATCTTCCAATGTTTGCGCGCCTTTCTGTGCGGTGACTTGGTACTCACATTTTCGCTGTTTGTGACATCTCCGCATCGCACTCCGTTTGCTGTTGGCGCTTTGCTTGAATTGGCATTTCGCGCACCAGACCGTAGGGTCTGCCTGCGATCCTGGCGCATGCAATCTAATTCCTGCGCCAGGGTAAGCTTGCAAAACCCCAGCCGTTGCTCCCTTTGTTGGTCATTGTCTGACTCGCTGTCCGCGTTGGAGCTCAGTTCAGACACAGATGAATTCTCTGGGGGGTCACTGGGAGCCAGTCGTGCAGTATCTGGCAAATCCACTGTCTTATTACTTTTCACCCTGACATTGTAATATTTTTTGGCAAATGTGAATATCTGCCCATTTTCATAGCCCAAACGATCTCTTTGGAATTTATAGGTCTTTCTTTTTTTGATTATTTCCTCCTCCCGCTTTAACCGCACTGCCATTTCTTCACAATACTTGGAAATAAGAGGGGCACTAGGTAGTTTGTCAATTTCCCCATTTAATGCCTCTATTTGATTCTGCAAAATCACATGATCACTCTCGGCGTATTTGACCAAGATTTTTCCTAGACGCCGAGAGGACTCCAAATTACATTCTGTCCATTTTAGAAGCATGCGGGGATAGGATCTGGATTTTCATATGAAGGTGCCACCATTATGCGTAACCCCTGCGGTATTCTTCCTACCTCCAGGTACCTTGTTAGCGAGCGGTGCTCCCACCACTTCGCTTGTTCCGACTTACTGGCTTTTTCTAAGGCTTTAAACAGTTCTTTAAGGTTGGGTTGCGTTTCCAACGTACTAATGGATGTCCGATTCAATATACTCTCCCCAGCCGGGGAATCAGTGAACATACCGGAAGCTGCCTCCTCCTGACTCCTCAACGTTTTAGCGGACATGGTGTCACTCGATGGGCTTTTAGAAATTCAAATTATGATTCGGACTGCCAATAAGTACCCCGGTCCAAACCAAGCACACTCCTTCACGGGACTCTCTATATATATAGATGGATAGATAGATAGATAGATAGATAGATAGATAGATAGATAGATAGATAGATAGATAGATAGATAGATAGATAGATAGATAGATAGATAGATAGATAGATAGATAGATAGATAGATAGATAGATAGATAGATAGATATATTTATATGTAAATATACACATTTATAAATATACATACTTTGAAGCTTAGAGTACCACATACATTATGCAAAAAAGAAGCAAAGAACTGTGGGAAGTTCCCAAGTTTTGGTGGAGAGCAGCCCCTTAATAGAGCACTCTACAACACAAGCAAAATTCTATCTGCTCACCTCAAATGTCTGCTTTTCTAGCAAAGTTTTTAAGCATAGTATTAGCTATTGCCATGCATGGCGAGCTGAAAATGAAAAAAGCTTTTCACCGCTCCACGTGCAGTATTACTGCTTTGAATTGGTAGAATACCTTCCCAGATAAGCTGGAATGAATATAAGCAACTGGTGATACATGTTTCACTATCATTACACCTCTTCAGAGAGGTTTAACTTTGTCCAGACACAAGGGAGCTCCTATATTAGTCAAAACAATACCCTTTCAGACTCAAAAGGGTCACATAAATTATCTGCATCCTTATTACGCCTATATGTTCTTCAATCCTGAAACCTGCAATCTCTTCACTAACTCATACACTATGCACGCCTGGGCCATATATAACCCCTTCTCAACATGATACACTACCTATACTTGAACCTCAAAAACTCCTTACTACCCTTATACACTACCTATTCCTAAGCCCTAAAAACTTTGGCTTTCTACCTCTAGACACATTGCCTATTCCTAAGAATTAACATCTCCTTACCCCTATATACAATACGTATCCATGCACCCTAAATACCTTTTACTACATCTGAAGTGCCTTTACTCTGCAGGTGGGTAAGTCTTGTTTTACCATCTTACAATTTAATTACTATATTAATATTTTTTTTATTTAAATACATGTAAATATCTACATTTCTATCAATCTTTATACAACTATTAGAAATCAACATTCAAATTCTAATGTTACATTTTATTCAAATATATTTAGTTATAATTATCATTTAATTTCATTACTAATAATTGTTTAATTTAAATAATGTAAGTTTACTAGCCATCACTAAGCCCTAAAAACACCCTAATACCCCTATATACAACCATCCCCTGAACCCTAAATATCCAATATAATAACCCATACACATCCCACCCCTGAGCCCCAAATCTCTTTTGGTAGCCCAAAACACTACCCACCCCGTTGCACTAAAAACTCATTTCTACCCCACACATCCCTGAGCCCTACAAACCGCATTACTATCAATATACATTACCAATCCCTGAACCCTAATAACTCCCTACTACTAATTTACAAAACCTGCACCCTAAAAAAGGACCACCCCTAAAAGCTACTCAATCTTGAACTATAAAATCCAAATGCATTCCTTAAAACCTAAATCTTGAATGAAAAAATATTTTTTTAAATGAGACAACTATATATTACATTTATAAATGTATTATTTCAAAATATTAATAAGTATTACGTGATGCTGTTTAATATTCCCAGTATTAAATCATGTAAATTAATTTTGATTAATAGGTTTTCAATTTAAATACATCCATTAAATTAACTTAAGTTATTTATTTGCAAAATAAAATGAACCCGAAATTATAACTTTTAAAATACACACACACACACATATATCACCAGACAACCCCTTTTGTTCAAAAGTAATCCAAGGACACAGTGGGGTACTTGACGGGAAACTTTTATTCATATGATGGTTTCAGCATGATGCATTTCGGCAGTCTCGCCTTCTTCTGAGGCTGTTTGCCATCAGAAGTCACCTCCTCCCCCATTTTGAACACACACATATATATGTATATTAACTCCTGGCGGTCACCAGTAGGTTGTAATAGTTAGGACCTAGTTTCCATAGGCACAGCGTATTTTGTTTTGCCAATAATTTTTGCGTTATTTGACGAATCCTTGTAAAATTCTCAAAATTCATACAACGTTAACTTTAGCTGCTCTCTTGAAAGTTTCATGGTGATCCGTCAACCGGGGCCCAAGAAAAAGAGGGAATCCCAAAATGCACTTTCTCCATGTTAATTCCCATAGGAATTTTAGACACAGCTACAGCCCAAACTGCTGAACAGAATAACACTAAATCCGGCAGAAAATTGGTCCAGCAAAGTGCCGTTTTGTAATTTGGTGTAAATCCGTTCAGTAGTTTTCGAAATATTAAGGCAAATCCAAATGTGTATATATAGGGATGCAGATCCTCCACTAATCCTGCTCAGATCCTCCTCGGATTCGTGAATCCACGGGCCAACAGCAGTGCCGTGATTACCTGGCTGCAACTTGAGAGGCAGTTGCAGCAGCCATTTTTTTCATCGGGACTCAGTTCCCTGTACAGAAAATAAAGTTAAAAAGTCAAAGAAGGGCTCAGAGTAGAGGTACCCTAACCCCAAGGGACTAATGGTGGGGTCAGTGAGGGACTCCTCATGGGTAAGAAATAGATCAAAAACCATTTTTGTTTACCACACCAGGAGTGGCAGATCTGCCCAGATCCTTCTTGAATCCTCCCCGGATCCTCATTGATTTATGCGGCGTTGAGGAGGATCTGGGGATCCAGATCCCCAAAAACATACACTCACTCACAGATCCACACACCTACTCAGACACTCACTCACACACCCACTTACACACCCACACAACCACCCACTGACACCCATATAGCCACTCACATGCCCACTCACATACCCAAAAGAACACTCAACCACCCACTCAGACTCACAAAGCCACCCACACAACCACTCACATACCCACACAACCGCTCACACACCCATACAACCACTCACTCACTCTTTCACACACCCAGATGGCACGGTCATTATAGTTTGGGAGTAGCATTAAAAAAACATGGAAAATCACACAAAAATAAAGGTTACACAGACGTTATATAGCAAAAAAGAAAAATTAAAAACGTTAGAAATTAACTGAAAAAAATAAAGGTTACAGGGACGTTATAGTTAGGTTCAGAGATTTCACTCATACAAAATCATTGAAATTCAGCATTTATAGTTAGTTATCTAAAGTAAATATAACTCATGTTCTAAGGTAACTATAACTTGCACACTCGCCATTCACTGCTAGTTACCCCATATATTTCAGCAGTCATGACATCTTCTATGACATCCTTGATATTATCACTGCAACATTTGCTGCAAATTTATTCATGAGAAAACTGTGCATGGCGAGACCATAAGTTATACTTACCTTAGGGCATAAATTATAGTTACTTGAGATAACTTACTATAACTGCTGAGCTTCAATGGTTTTGTATGAGTGAAATCTGAGCCTAACTATAAAATCCCTATAACCTTTGTTTTTTCAGTGAATGTATATATATATGCATATATATATGTATGTGTGTGTGTGTGTGTATATATATACTGACTCGAGTTGCTTCTATTCCTTTTCTCTCACCCTCAGCTTTGTGAGCGTCATGTCGGCAAAGCCCACCGATTCTTCAGTTCAATTCTTGTTTTATTTTACCAGGTTATTTGTAATATGGATTTATATGTACACATATTGTTATATTTTCAAGATATAGGGATTAGGTTATCACAGGGTTAATGATATCGAAACAGCTAGTGTCTACCTACCACAATACGAGTATACACATCTTTAGCACCAGCACTATAGGATTACTTATCCATTTTTTGTTCATGTCCCTTGAATATAGATAGATCATCCGCACTTAATTTGAGGTAGAGGTAAACACTTCATTAGGATGAGCCACTAAGGCGAGCAGTCAAGTTGTCTTAACCAGTTCGGACTAGGATAAAGTATTGTGCTTAATATGTACCTTGCTCTGGTAACATGATTAGGCCAATCCAGAAAATAGGCCACAAAAATATGTGTATATACTACTGTATTATAATCATGACACAGGATGTATGATTTAAGATCACTATTGGATTTCTCAGGTACTATACCATGTCAATATGTAAATACTGTGTTAGAATCAAGTGTATGGTCTAAGATCACTATTTGAGTTTTCAGGTACTATACAATGTAAATATGGGACAAAAAATAGGAAGAATATGCTACTTGGCTGTATAAAGATTACAAAGTGCAAGCAAATGCTATTTTCTTTATGTTAAAACATACCATTACAAAATTGCCGCTATGGTAACTCAGCACTTCATGAGTTATGCTTGTGTGGTCCTCTATTGATATCGAAAAACGTACATGTAAATTTGTGGTTGGAATTCAAATCACTGTGTGAGCAAGGAAACGAGGGTCTCCGAAATAGGTAACCTGGGGAAATAAAATCATTGCTGGAGAAACTTTACCCTGAGTGAGTGCCTATTTGGAACAAGAATTGTGTGAGTATATATATATATATATATATATATATATATATATATATATATATATATATTCACTGAAAAAACCATAGGTTTCACACATGTTATAGTTAGCGGAAATTTTACTGATAAAAAACCAATGAAATTCCCCCGTTATAGTTAGTGCAGGCAACTATAACTCACGCGACCGCAATCCTCTGCTGATGCTAATACTGTATTTAGACACTTATTTGCCCATGTCTTCTTCCATACATTTTTAGCTATACATATATTACAAATATTTTTTTTTCATAAAGACACATATGTCATCAGCAGAAGATTGCGGTCGCGTGAGTTATAGTTGCCTGCACTAACTATAACGGGGGAATTTCATTGGTTTTTTATCAGTAAAATTTCCGCTAACTATAACGTGTGAAACCTATGGTTTTTTCAGTGAATTTGCAAGGTTTTTTAAATGCGAATTCCTAACTATAACATATGTGAAACCTATGGTTTGTTCAGTGAATTTGTACGTTTTTTTAAATGCTAAGTTACTTTACGCCATTCGTGGCGTGCGCGCCACCTTAACGCAGTTCGTTCCGTGCGCGCACGGTGCGCTTCGCGCACCGTGCGCGCACAGGGAGCACGCGGTGCGCTTCGCGCACCGCGCGCCCACTTTACGCAGTTAGTGCCGTGCACGCACGGTGGGCGCGCGGTGCGCTACGCGCACCGTGTGCCCACGTTACGCTAGATGGGCCATGTACGCACGATGCGCTTCGCGCACCGTGCGCACATGGAGGACATATGATGCACTTCGTTTCGAAAGGTAATATTTTAATTTTTCGTAAATGCTATAAGCCATGCACAAATGGTGCCCTTCGGGCACCATTTGCACACGGGGTGGAGAGAGTGTGGATAATTTTTGTTTTTATTATTTTTTTTTTTAATATTTCAGTTTATGTCAGATGTAATAATCCATGCACAATTGGTGCCATTCGGGCACCAATTGCACACGGGGTGGGGCGAGTGTGGATAATGTTTTTTTTTTTTTACATTTTTTTACCGTACGCGTACGGTAAGCGTAATTGGCGAAATTAGCGAAAAAATAAAAATGATGTTTTTGGCCTTGGGGGACCTTTGGGGACTCCCTCAACATGGCTATGTATGTGGGAGCTGTCTTAACAGCCCCTTTACATGTTTTTGTGCTTTATATTTTAAACATGACTTTCAGTGCGAGAGAGAAAATGGCGGCCGCCGCTTCCTGGTTTCGGCCGATTCGAATGTTTACTAAGATCTAAGAGCCAATCAGAATCGCGCTCGCGCACGCCACCGTACGCGTACGGTAAGCGTACCGTAAGCGCACCGTAAGCTGGCTCAGATATATATATTGATTTAAAGGCTATTTTCTCAGAATCTACTGAACAGATTTACACCAAACCTACAAAAGGCACTTCCTTGACCTGAGGACTACCTCTCTGCCAAATTTCTAGTAATTCTGTTCAGCCGTTCGGGCTGTAGCCCTGTCTAAAGGTCCTATGGAAAAATGCATGGGAAAAACGCGTTTTGGGACCCCCCTTTTATCTCAGCCCCCGCTTGACGAATCCCCCCGAGACTTTCCGGGTAGGAGCGGAGCGTAGCGCCCCACCTATTTTGAAAAATTTGCGAGGATTCGTCGACCGGCGCCAAAGTTATTCAAAATAGAATGTTGCGGATTTCCTATGGAAACGTGGTCCTAACTATAACTACCTACTGGCGACCGCCAGTAGGTAATACATACATATATATATATATACAGACTTTGCCTTACGCCATCCATATCACAGGAACAGACGAATGGTGACCCAGAGGTCAGTGCAAAGTTTTTATTGAATGCCCTACACCACCGCCATATTGCGTTTAGGCCTACAGAAGGCCTTGATCACATGACCTATATATTATCTACTGGCGGTCGCCAGTAGATAGTTATAGTTAGGACCGTGTTTCCATAGGAAATCCGCAACATTCTATTTGGAATAACTTTGGCGCCGGTTGTCGAATCCTCGCGAAATTTTCAAAATAGGTGGGGCGCTCCGCTCCTACCCTGAAAGTCTCGGGGGGATTCGTCAAGCGGGGGCTGAGAAAAAAGGGGGTCCCAAAACGCGTTTTCCCTATGCAATTTTCCATAGAGACCTTTAGTCCAAGGTACAGCCCGAATGGCTGAACAGAATTACTTGAAATTTGGCAAAGAGGTAGTCCTCAGGTCAGGCATGTGCCTTGTGCATATATGGTGTCAATCTGTTCAGTAGTTCCTGAGAAAATCAAAAGTAAAATCATATACATATCTGGGCGGAGCCTAACCACACATCTCATCGTGAGATCTGATTGGCTGTCAGTACTTCATCCAAGAAGTGTTGGCAGCCATCTTGGGACCAATATACATGATAACACCTCATTAAAAAGCATTGCAGTTAAGAGAAGGTTTTAAGACTTTAGTTACATTATAAATCATTTGTTGATGGTACCATACTCATTTTAGGAATTGTGGTGTGTTCTAAGGTGATTTTACCATATAAAAAAGCCTTCTGCTGTGATAACACGAACCATGTTTGAGAGAAATCAGGGGTGGGGGAATCATATCGCCCGACGCCCGAACCATGTTGTTTATATTGACGGGCAAGAAGATTTATTGTCTATTTATGTCCGACGGACATGTAGACATTAATCACGTTTTAATCACGTTAAAACAACAGGCTATGGGCACTCTGGGGCTCACAGCCAATCCGAAGCTTGCAGAGAGCCTTTGGCGGCAACTGATTGGCTAGCAGCCCATGACTGGGCTCTAGCCAGTGATTGGCTGGGGGAGTGAAACGTCACTCAGCCTCTGCAAGCAGTAGTCCGTGGCCGCCACTTGGCTTGCAATAAGCATTCAGGTAAAATAAGCAGTTTTGCCCGCTTGAATTGTGTGATATTGTGACGGAGGTGCTGCGATTTTCTTTTATTTATATTTTTAGCAACCGTGCGTGGGTAGATTAATTAGTACAAAAGCCTAGGCCTGGCCCGCCTCGGCACCTCAGATGAGGACGTCAAAAAAGCGTATCGCAAGCAGGCGCGCTGCGCTACCACCGCTTCATGGGGAAACACCCATTCACAACGAATTCAGATTCACGCGCTGCCATGGCAACGCGGGTTTAACATCGCGGGTCCGGAGCCTTCATACCGCAGATGGAAACAGATCTGCAGATTAATGCTTTCAAAAGAGACATCCGTTGGTGACTTGCAATTTATAACTTAAAGTCCTAATATAGAATAGTGAACTAATAACTTTCAGCCCAGAACTGCATAAACACACCGACAAATATACATTACAAAATTGATTAATGTTGCAAAGAGGGTACATTTGGCGAAAAAACGATTCTTATTATTAAAGGAAGCTCCCAACTTTGCTGTTTCTTTTTCAACTCTGCGTTTGTGCTTGTCCACACCAAGCACTCTTAAACTACTGCCTACCAGTATGGGTGACATGTTACTCCTACACTTTCACTCCTTTGGCTTATGGGCAAAAAAACATTGTCGCACACGGCGCAGCCAGCACTAAAAGCTTTCGAAGCACCTGCTGCAGTGTTTCTTTCCGCCGGCAATTACCAGGCCTCACAGAAATGTGTAGGAAACTTGTGTGATGAATTACCATCCTGGAAAGAGATACGTGTTTTGTATAGTTGAGGTTGTGACCTCGGTGAAGTTAGTGCAGAGGGTTAATATGCCTGCTGCAAAGAACATGTACGAAGTCGATTACAGAGTGCATAGGATGGAAACAGATCTGCAGATTAATGCTTTCAAAAGAGACATCCGTTGGTGACTTGCAATTTATAACTTAGTCCTAATATAGAATAGTGAACTATTAACTTTCAGCCCAGAACTGCATAAACACACCGACAAATATACATTACAAAATTGATTAATGTTGCAAAGAGGGTACATTTGGCGAAAAGATTCGTGTTTTGTATAGTTGAGGTTGTGACCTCGGTGAAGTTAGTGCAGAGGGTTAATATGCCTGCTGCACAGAACATGTACGAAGTCGATTACAGAGTGCATAGGATGGGAACAGATCTGCAGATTAATGCTTTCAAAAGAGACATCCGTTGGTGACTTGCAATTTATAACTTAAAGTCCTAATATAGAATAGTGAGCTATTGACTTTCAGCCCATAACTGCGTAAACACACCGACAAATATACATTACACAATTGATTAATGTTGCAAAGAGGGTACATTTGGCGAAAAAACGATTCTTATTATTAAAGGAAGCTCCCAACTTTGCTGTTTCTTTTTCGATACAACTTACCGATTCGCAAGGAACGTAGGGCTCACGTCTGGACAGCTGCAAAAGTGAGGGGGAAATGGCAGGAGGCACGCTGGCTGACACCTTTTATATCCCACCCATACGTTTTTACAAGGGTGACTGTAAATTAGTACATTACGTATGGTTTGAAATGTACGTATTTTGTGGGAATAAATACACAGCCAAAAAAAATGGAAAAAAAGGGAATAGAAATAAAAGAATTGCCGTCAGGGTTAAGGGGAGGGGGCGCAGGGGGGCAGGGACGCGATAATGTCGCTTGACAAGTTTTCCTTTAGCATTATTATTGCACAGCATTCAATGGTTTACTGATTTTAATAAAGCAAAAATATATTAATGTTTCTCTGTCAGCCGGAGCCCTTATGTTTGATGTGGAACGGGGGTAGGTGGGACAAGTGGATTTTACAGGACATGTAGATCTCAGTGGCATTTTGTCCCTTGGACAACTAGATTATTTGGAAAATTCCACACCCCTGAAATAAAAGACCGGCATCGCGCCGGAGGCCACGCCCCCTCCTTGCAGCACTCTGCAAACGCGCCCCCTGGCCAGTTGTAAGTTGAGGAATTAATTCCCCTTCAATACTGAAGGTCCCTGAGGGCCAACTAGTCCAACAGGTATCTCCAGTATGCGCTAGGGAGCTGTGTTGCAGACAGGTGTTCTGAGGCCACGCCCCTTTTTACACCTCCATGCAACGCAGCTCTGTGGCACTTACTGGAGGTACCTAGTGGGCTAGTTTGACCCTAGGGACCCTTAGCATTCAAGGGGACTTAATCTCTCAACTCAGAACGCCCACAGGCCCTGTGGCGCGTTTTTAAGTTGGGGAAATAATTCCCTTTCAATCCTGAGGGACCCTGGGGTCCAACTAGCCCACCAGTTGCTTCCAGTAAGCACCACTGCTCTGCGTTGCAGAGAGGTGGTGCAGGCGGTGCCACTTTTTACACCTCTCTGCAACGCAGCTCTGTGGCGCTTACTGGAGGTACCTAGTGGTCTAGTTGGACCCTAGGGACCCTCAGGATTCAAGGGGACTTAATCTCCCAACTGAAAACGGCTACAGGGCGTGTTTACACAGTGGGGAAGGGAGGGGACGGGGCATGAGGTGACGTGTTCAAACACGCCCTGTGGTGCGTTTTAAGAGGTAGTTTTAATCCCCTGCCCTATTATATACTCTGGGCTTACAGAGGAGGTCATGCTAATCACAGGGGGACCCCAACACATAGTGTGCCCTAGTGTATGTAGGTGTTTTCACTGTATTCTGAGTGTCTTTTAACATAGCACTGGCTCTAGGACTGGTTAGTCAGACTCAGTTACCACCAGTATCCATCTGAAAAAGTTGAGGGTACAGGATGATTTTGCAACAAGGCTTGTTTCTGCTCTTCTGTTTGTTCTTTCTGCACGTTATACTTCTTCCTGCACTTTTCTTCGTCTTTGAGGACTTCTGTTGCTTCGTTCTGCATTTCTTTTTTTTCTTTCTGTGCGTTTTTCCTTCTTTCTTCACATGTCCTATCTCTGTAGGCATAGCTAGAAATTAGCATTTAAAAAACCTTTAAAATTCACTGAAAAAAACATAGGTTTCAGGCACGTTATAGCTAGGAATTAGCATTTAAAAAACTTTAGAAATTCACTGAAAAAACCATAGGTTTCAGGGGCGTTATAGTTAGCTGGACTTTTCACACGTACAAAACCATTGAAATTCCACTGTTATAGTTAGTTCAGCTAACTATAACTCGCGCGCCCGCAATGCACTGCTGATGACGTCACATATTACATCACTCATGACATGGTCAGTGACATCACTCATGACATCACTGATGACATCACTGATGACATCATCCTTGTGATAGAGTGGCAGACCTCCTCTCCCCCTAATATAACCTTTGATACACACATTCAAAAATAGAAATTAAAATTTTCAAAACAATGGACATACCAATACCAGTTACAACAACCTATTCAGTAATTGTAAGATCCACATCCACATCCACTCATTCACCAACAGTCCTATACAGTCACTCATACATGTACTCACTCATCATATGTACTCATACACCTATACATCCTGTTACACAACGCCACTCATCCATAAAGTTACTCACACACATAGTCACTCATGCTAATAAAGAATCAAACATCCGTTTACCTGCATATACAGTTATACACACACCACCACACTTACTTTTACAGAAACTTACACATACTTAGTCTTTTTAACAATCACTTATAGAAACACATACTTATTCATACAGGAACTCTTTCAATCTCTCACTCTCACATATATTCACTTATATACACCAATAGTCACATATACTAGTTTAAAACATATGTAGTTACTCATAGAGACACTATTGAGACAGTCATTCACTCACTAACACACCCATGCACACACTCATCCACCCATACAGTCCTGCACACATGCTGTCTTCAACACATACAAACAGTGAGTCACTCATTCATGCACCTATGCACTACGTAATACCCCCCACCGAACCATACAGACATCAGACACTTATACTGATACTCAAAAAACCAACTAATAACCTATATAGACACTCACGTAGCTACTCACCAACGCATGCAGCCACTTATACACAAAGTGAGAGACTGATACAGATATTTACATATTTAAACATTACTAACTAAGCCATGTATTCACTAAGATACACTTAATCAGTCAGTTATACAATCAATTTTTCAAAAACAAATCATCCATTTAGACACTTATATACCCATTTATTCTTCCATCGACCTTGAGATATACATATATAAAACATATGTAATTTTCAGAAAAACACACATTCACTGGATGATGTCATCAGTGATGTCATTTGAGATGTCATCAGTGATGTCATGAGTAATGTCTTTGACCATGTCATGAGTGATGTAATATGTGACGTCATCAGCAGTGCATTGCGGGCGGGCGAGTTATAGTTAGCTGAACTAACTATAACGGGGGAATTTCTATGGTTTTGTACGAGTGAAAAGTCCAGCTAACTATAACGCCCCTGAAACCTACGGTTTTTTCAGTGAATATATATATATATACATATATATAGCACCAACTTTCCCATTCTCTCTCCATGGAAAGCATTGACTCTCACAGTTTCAACTGCTGTGTGTTTGATTGTATTTTATTGCATTACATAAAGCAAAATGTATGTTTTGCAGTGTGCTTGTGTTGAAATGTATTTGAGCACCACAATGCTTCAAACTTTATAAATGAATATTGCAGCATATTAGAACAGTACCTAAACATTGTATCAATTACCCGGTAGCTAGTCATTCACAATGGTTTCCTTTGGTGTAAGTGAAAATCTGCAATATTTTTAGATGAAATCAGTTCCTCAGGATGCTGGGGGAAGGAGGAGGGATAGGGGAGGTAGTAGAAGAGATTAGGTAAAAAGGCCTTAAACAGATTGGATTATAGCAAAACAAACAGTGGTCCCTAAAATCGATTAGAACAATGCTTACAACCAAATGGATTATTCACATTTAATATGAATTGTAAAAACATTTTTGTTGTACTTTGAAAAAAACAGAAATGCAGTATTTGGTAGTGCAAAACATGCTCAGTGTTGTTTTATAAGTGATTCACAAAAGTGCTAAAATGTGATCAGCATGTGTAACGAAATAAGAAGAATAACACAGCCCGTTAATGCAAGAATAATATACGGTGGGTTGGTGATTAAGGTTCATGACATTTCAATACCTGCACGAATGTAGGTATCATCATCAAAGCTCAATGTGTATGGGGAACCTAAGAGAGCAATAAAGGAATGAAAATTAGCTTCACCATTTAAATTGGTGAATGGAATTTCTGGTCCCAGAGATGGGTCCCATTGCACTGGACTAAAGAAGGGGGGAAAAACCAAGAACTGGCAAATGCTGCAGTCTCAATCGGCTGGTAATTCGTCCCCAAATGATTAAAAAGCATATGCGCTGGTAGTAAGAATTGGATTCCTGAAGAGCACTGTGTACTGGTTGTATTCACTTTGGTCGCCTGATAGTTATCAGCAACAGCTACGCTCTTGGGCCTGTATATTAGTCATGGGCCTATATATAAGTTATGTAGATGTGTAAATTTATTCATGCACTTAGGTATAAATATACACTTTTTTGCAGTCTGTAGATTTGGGGTTGAAGTATAAAATTGCCACTAGTAACTTTTCATCCGTGGATGGAGATCTTTTCCATTTTAATGGAGATCACTCTATGGGAAAGTATCAGGAAAATGATTCTTTACATAATATTAATGATAGTTTTATGTAAAGTAAAAATTAAATGTTAAAGCACATTAACTCCTCCAATTAAATAATTAATTAATTTATATATGTATTTAATTTTAAATACTATTTCAGAAAGATTAATTTTAAAAAATCCCTCCCACAGTAACATTTATATTTGTATTTGATATGTGTTACAGTTTGTTGTGTTGAATTAATTGACATTTTTCAAGTCCAATTTATTTTTTGGATTAAGTTTATTATTTAATTTAAAAATATTTAAATAATTGTTTTATAATAAATAGACATTTATAGTCATATTAACAGTGATAATCACCATATGTAGTTGACATTGCTACTTATGAAATGTTATGCTAAGTCTGTGCCTCCACCATTTTCTTTTGGAGTGTGTTGAGATATCTTAAAGTGACCGTGCGTGGTACTCCAAGACTTTGCTGGAGTACATTTACTCTTTTTCTAGGTTGGTACTTATATTAGCCAGTTCCTCTTTAGATCCCTCCTTAATTACCCTAAACCCTCACCAATTTGTAGTAGATATTTCCTTTTTCCCCACCACTCACCCTGGTCTGTCCCATATTTACTAAGTACATATGTGGTGATCTCCACATAGAAAACATAGAAGGCGTGGAGGTGTGGGAATTTCATTTTGTAGTAAGTAAATAAAGCAAGTACTTTAGTACTACAAAATGCAGTTTTAGAAAGAGCCCCATGGTGTTTAATAGAGAACCATACACATTTTTCACATATGAAGTCACAAACTGCAAACATCTGTTTGGTCTTATCTCCCACCACATCTGGTGACAGATCCCATTGGTATTTTGGCAATTGTTTGTAAAATCTTCCTGGTATTTGTAAAGTTTTGTATAGCACGAACATGACCCTAGAGGGTTTCGGAGCACTTTACATGAGAGGAAGGCAGGATATAGTTGTGAGAACAAAAACTCATCACATATATATGCAGAGAATAGTTAGTTTGACATCTATAGAGAATCATCAATGTAGTAGTCACAAGACATAAGATGTTATCAATAGAACATAAGGTGATTATCTCAGGGCAGAACCTTGTTCATCAGAAGAGTTTTCACTTCTTTTTTGAAGGAGGAGGCAGATGAGATTCGGCAGACATCATGCGGCAGAGTTTCATATCTTCGGGGCAATACCCTAGAAGGCTCTGTAGCACCTTTTCTTTTTGTGAAAAATCTGTGGTTTCAGTATCGGGGAGCTTGCACTGTGTGAAGATCTGCCTCACTTTTGCGCCAAATATCCGGGGGTCTTGACTTGTAGGGCTTTATGAGTCATGCAATCAATCTTTAGCTGTATTCTTGCCTCATAAGGGAGACAGTTCAGTGCTTTTAGGGCCGAGATATGTGATTATTTATTTTTGTTCCCAAAACCAGTCTGGCAGCAGCGTTAAGGGAGCCCCTTAGTGGGGCCAGTTTTTGTATCTAGGAAGGACGCATAGAGTGTAGCTTCCTTAGTCCAATCTAGGCAACACAAGCGCTTGAACTGCTAGCTTAAAGTCATCCTGTGGTAGAAATGGTTTAAGTTTCCTTATGATACTCATCTGGTAATTCGCTCCTTTGGTGGCATTACTAATATGATTCTGCATATTCAAGTATTTGTCTAATGTAATTCCCAGGGACTTAGTGGAGTCCACAATGTGAGGAGAACAGTTGAAGGCTGTTAAATGCTAAATACAGAGGTCGATCTTGGGTGTATGAGAGATAAGGAGGAATTCCGTTTTGGTAGTGTTGAGCTTGAGGTGGTTTCCTGTGAGACAGTTTTGAGTGTTCTGCAGAGTAGAGTTGAGTGAAGTGATGTGTTCTGGGGAGGAGATTTTCAGATACAATTGAGTGTCATCTGCTTACATGTGATAAAGAATGTTGGCAGAATTCAGGGTGTCTCCAAGAGGTTGCAGGAATAAATTAAAAAGAATGTGTGAAAGGGAAGAACCCTGTGGTACCCCCATAGTGACCACTGAGGGCTGAGAGAGGGGATTGATTCACCTTGACTCAGTTGTGGAGGAATTAAGTTAACCATTGCAGCACAGGTCCTTATAGGCTCATCCTCCATTCCAAGAGGGACAGTAAACAGTTGTGTTTAACAGTGTCGAAAGCAGAGGATAAGTCAAGTAGTATCAGAAGACATGATTCATTTTGGTCTAGTATTTTTAATATGTTATCCACATGTGAGTGCGTGCAGATTCTGCTCTGTGCTGTGACCTTAACAAAAACCAGATTAATCCAGGAGTTGGAAGTACTCTGTGGTTGCAGAATTGAATCTGCACCAATTTTTCTAGAAGTTTAATCAGAGTGAGGATGTTGGAGATAGGGCAGAAGTTGTTTGGATCTGAACAGTCTGCGTTTGTTTTGTTAGAATGGGAGTTACCTGAACTGCTTTTAGGCAGTCAGGGATAGTGCCTTGCTGTAGTGAGGCATTAACAATCTTGGACCATAAGGGGAGAATAGCAGCTTTTATCTCCCTGAAGAATGATGGTGGTAACGGGTCGCTGAAGTGCTTAGATGGGTTAACCTCTAGAAGAATGTTATAGAAGTCACTTTCATTGAAGGGAGTGAAAGTGCACCAGGAGCCATTGTTTTTAGGGACATCACCCGAGGGACCAAGCCGATCCGTGTCCTGGTACGTGAGTAGAAAAGTGCGCGCCTGGTAGCTGGAAGTAGTTCCCTCTTTGATTGTAGGTTGTTTTCAATGGTTTTTGTTGTCCCCAGGAAGAATGAGGCAAATTCCTCACAGTTTGAGTGAGTGATGTCTCCAGGATCTACCAGGTTTAGGGCATTAAGCAATTGTTGCTGGATAATTTCAAAATGTTTATGCGGTCGATTTTTAAAAAAGTCAGCCTTTGCATTTATGATCTTCCTGTTGTATTTGTTCCTCACTGATCTAAGGTGGTTTAGGTATTCAGTGGATGGTACAGATCTTCAGGTTCTTTCTGCTAATCTTAGATTGCGTCTTACAGATTTTAGATTGTCATTGAACCACAGTTTGGAGGCTATAGTGGAAATGTTTTTTGTTGAAGGGGGGAAATAGAATCAAAGACGTCTAGAATGGAGATATTATAGATCTCTGTGAGGTCATGTACACCTACCATTCCTAACTGAGGAGTCAAGGCAGTGTTGATAAGTTGTTAGGATTAATGTTTCAGAGATTCCTTTTCCATTGTTTTGTTTTCTTGGGTTGATGTATCTTCGGGGTCACCTCCACGTTGATGAGGTAGATCAAGCTGTAGTGGTCTGACCAGTCACAGGGGATAATGGATTATAATTTTTAGATATGATAAGGTCCAGTGTCTCTCCCTTGTGGTGGGTGGGACTGTCACAGAAATGGATCAGATTGTGGTCTGATTGGAAGGATTTAAGGCAGTTCGCTGCATGGCCTTTATCCCAGTGGAGGCTGAAGTCTCAGATGAAAATCTGGGACACCTAAGGGTCATCGTTGGATGTGATGACCTCCATGATTTGTTCAATAAACAGCAGATTGTCTCCCGGTGGGTGGTGGAATGTGTATAGTTAGCGAATGAGGTTGTTGTTGCTTGTGATGCTGATGCAGGGATGTTCACAGGCAGGTAAGGCAACGGATCTGATTGGTGCACAGAGATAGTGTTTCAGTAGATGCAAGCTATTCCACCACCATGTTTTCTAGTTCGATCAAGTCGAATTATGCCGTGGCTAGGAAGGACTACCAAGTCTAGGATAGGAGGAAAGGAACTGTTTAGCCAGGTTTCCATGAGGATAAAGATATCAGTCTCATTCATGAGAATGAGACCGTGAATACCGGGTGCATGTTTTCTAGATCAGGTGGCCTGTTTGTAACCTGTTACAAAAAACTCTTTACTATAAATAGTCTTCACTCCCTACTGTGACTACACATTATTAATCCACTCTCCTAACCAGGAAGTAAATTTTTTGTGATTTTCATCAGTATGAGTGTTCTCATCCCAGCAATGCCCACATATTTGTTGTAGGAATTACGTGTTGAGATTTCTACATCTAAAATACATTACAGTTGGCACATTGTAAATACTCTCTTCACCTGGTCTAAATCAGCATTGGTTTCTTCTTCCATAAAGTACCCCGTTGGTATCCTGCCCTCAAATATGATATAAATTAATCCTTCAAACTAAGGCCCAGATTAAAAGTTAGATGGGACATGTTTAGGCCACACATGGTAATACTATACCCTTTTGTGAGGTAGTTACCAAATGTTGCACATACCTCTTATTCCAAACTTTTAACTTGCAAAAGAGGCATGACATTGTTTAACACACAGAATTCTGCTTATTTTTCTTTTTAAAGGCATTTTCCCCTAATAAATTTCAACATGTTTGTCCTGTTGGAATCTATCTGGATACTTGCGGGTGTGTGATAATTATCACACAACTCGTAATTGTGTTCTCTATGCAAATAATTGTCATTAGAATTTAGCCCTGCATTTGTAATGAGGGCCTTAGGGATCATCTTTCTTTTTGATCCTTGGTGTAACTTCAAAGTCTGTCATCCTCAAGTACGCCTCAATTCCAATCAGACAATCAGAGCATAATCTATAATATTTTGTAAAAAAAAAAAATGTTATATTTTGGTGACAAGTCTGATACTGTCATATCATTAATAAACTTCTGGTCGAAGGGCATGACCCGTTTTACTGGAATTCTGAAAGATATTCCCTTCAAGCCGGAAGGCTGAAGTGAATCTGCCTTTCTTCAGGCTTGAAGGGAATATCTGTCAGAATTCCAGTAAAATGGGTCATGCCCTGGCTAATTTGCCATCATTTATTAACCACTTTTTCTTCGGCTACGTTGTCCTTTAATTGTTTATTTCTTTTACAGGCCTGTGCATAACCCCCGGCCAGTCAGTGCTTTTGTGGGGCCTGTATGTGTATTTATGTAAGTATATATGTATAGAAGTATATATGTGGTATTTATAAAGTACAAACCTAGCCAAAAGGCTGAAGAGTGCTGTGTAGGAAGGCAAGTATAGTCAATTACTGATAGGAGCAGTAGCTGGTTTGTGGAATTATAATGCATTGTGATATTTCTTTCTTTAGAAAGATGTGTATTCAAGTCTTCCCTATCTGGAAGCAGTGGTAGGGTGCTCCTGATGGAGCTGTATTTTTTTCTGTTTATTAACACATCTTGTCTCCAGTCTTAGGGTGCCTAGCTCTGGGTGTGCCTGGAGCCTCTAGAGAAGGTGAGCTTGTCTACAAGCATGGTTGTTTATCATTGACATAATGGCGGATATAGATTCTGGCAACTATGTGTAGAGCCCCAAGGAGCTCCCTGTACAGTTGAAGGTGACCTGGGACTGTATGGAAAGCCGCGGGACACTGCAGGTGATAAGGATCTTTTGGGACCTACAGGTGCCCATATGAACAAACTGGTGTTGGGTGGAAAGATTGGAGGAGAACTAGTAAAGGACATTGCCAGTTAGTCCTTTTCAGGATTCCAGGTTAAGGCTGGGTGGAATGAATGGCTGTGTTGATGGCAGTTGTGATGTTTAGCACTATTAAGAGGCAGAGGTCATCTTCAACTGTGGCACTGTGTACAAAGTGTAAGGTAGAAGTCTCCCTACTGCAGCATGATTTTAAACCAGATGTGTGGTTGTTCCACAGATGGTTAGCATGTATGTAATCTTGGAGTTGAGTGTATACTGGTCTTCTGATTTACTTTCAAATGAATGGTGTGTGTGTCATGGGCCGGTAGTTGGCAAGGCAATCAGGGTCTAGTGTAGGTTTTCCCAGGGGTTAGAGGGCCTGGCCTGCCTTAAGAGCTTCTGAAATGATGCTTTGAGTGAGAGAAGTATTGAAAGTGATGAGTAGTGGAGAGAGAGCATCCCCAGAGTTTTTTGATCAAGGACAAGGTTGAGACATCTTCATAATAACTAGCTTTGAGGGAGTTGAGTATGTCTGTGAGAACTGCAAAAGATAGGGTTTAGAAGGATGACCATTGTGAAATTCTACAAGAAGGGTTGGGAGGAAATGGAGAAGCAGGCATGGTGTTGTTGGTATGCTGTTGGATCATCTGTATTTTAACACTGAATTAGAGGTTGATAGCATTGCCCTTGTCTGTGGAGTTAGGAATAGGTAGATTAGGCAGAGGGATGATGCAATGCTTGATTGTCTTGAAAGTCAGTCTTCCTCTTTTTGGTGACTTCATTGATGGTGTCAATATAGTGCATTGTGTTGACTGATGTAATGAGCTGCGTTCATGTTGTGTTGAGGGATGTTATCATCATGAGATCATTGGGAGTTCTGTTTTTCTTCCTGTCTGCAGAGGGAGCATTTATTGTCAGCAAAAACTTTAAAATAGTGAAGCGCTGATGGTTTTGGCTTGGTTTTGCTTGTTTTAGTTGGCAGATAGATGGTCGCATAGGTTTCCAAAGATTATGTTAAAGTTATGCAGACAAGTATTAGCATTTGAGGTGTAATTGGCAGGGTGAGAGCTCAATTACAGAATTAGTTTATTGATGAAGAATTATTTGAACGATCTGAAGGTTTGGTCTGCTTTTTTGGGTTGACCTTACTTTGTTGATAGGACGTTTAGCAAGGAGACCAGTATGGTGCAGTGGTCAGTCCCATCCACTGGTATGGGTGATTTACATTGAATTGTTGGTGAAATTGAGAAGATGGGGTCGAGGATGTGGTCTTAGGAGTATGTTGGTTGAGGGACATGCGGAACAGCGTTGAATGTGTCCATGAGATCGATAAGAGTGTCTCTTGTTTTCTTTTGGGCTTCTGTTGTCTGGGAGGGTGAAGTTACCCCAAGTTGATGTGGGTGTGTGTCATTATCGAGATGGGGAGGATATCTGAGAATTCATCAACAAAGTCTTTGTTTTGCCTCAGAGGCCTATAGATGACATAGAAGGTGGCACTCTGAGTCTCAGAGAGAGGGAAATGGCATATCACCAGCTCTGTGGAGTTGAGTGTTCCTAGTTTCCTTAGGGCGCACACCCGGAGAACTAATAGATGACATTGAGGGCTCATCCTTCCTTATGTGCATGGTCCAAGAAATGGCTATTGTAGTCTTTGGGAAGAAAGATGACTAGGATATTAGAATAAACCATGTTTCTGTGATAAAGAGGGTGTTGAGCTTGTGATTGTTGATGAGGTCTGCTATGTCTAGTGTATGAAGGATTGAGTTTGAATGTGTATTCTGTACTGTGATGGTGTGTGGTAGTTAGTGAGATGCATACAAGATTGGTCTTTGTGTTATGAGGATGCTATGCGAATGTGTGTGTCATATTGGTTTGAAGGTGATTGTGAGATTGGTAGTATGGGGTGATGAGCGAGGCACATTAATATATGTTACTTTTACCTTGCAGAGAAACAGGGTTTTTGCAGCTAACAGACCCTAACAGACAATACCTTTGTCTGTGTCCTCTCTTTGCTGGGTACGCCACGGTGGTAAGGAGTTGATTGAAGTTGGACGAAGCAGGAAGTGTTATCCGTTCCTGTGCAGTCTGATCACTGTGCAATGATCTCACTTCCTGTGTAGATGGATAATGGGGAAATGATAACCTGGCTTGTTTCAAATGATAGTTTTTGAGGTAATCAAGTGATGACACTTCTTCTGCAGATGGGTGTTTGGAAATACATTGCTGTCACTTCCTGTGGAGATGGATGATTGTTGTGAATGCAGCTTTTTGCCAGTGTTCGAGAGATGCAGTGTTTAAGTTCCAAGGGGCCGTGGTACTGGGGAGCCGCTAGACATTGTCTGAACCCTGCAGCTTCATACAAATAGAAACATTTACCATGGGTGTTTTTCTTGCAGCTTCACAGTTTCTTGTCACTGCTGGGAGCTCCTGACTTTCTTCCGGGGGGCTTAACTCCAGAAATGCAATCATTTGTCTAAAGATTTGCATGGGCTCCACAGGTAGTCCAGTTGTAGTTTTCATGTCTTAATGTCTTCCATTTTCAATATGACTGTTTTTTTCCTTTAGTTTCACTTTGTGTTTTGTCATTTCCTTTTCTTGTTGATTTCAGTTATAAGGCTCCAGTGTGGTTGCATGGTGTGTTGCAATGCATCCAAATTCCTTGTCTGGTTACAGCATGGCTTCAAGAAGTAACCCATACCTCAGAGCTTTAAAATTTAATTCAGAATCGAACTATAAACAATGATGGTGAGGTAATGAGGTCCTCGTGCCTTTTTAATTTTTTAACGATAGTTTTGGAGGAAAACCAGTGATGTCACTCCCTATAGCAATGGATGTGGTGATTGCGGGGACTATCTTCCTTCTATTTACCTAATTTTGAGAGTTGGGCCAAAGTGTTCTATTTAAATCTCACTGAGAGTGTGTAAAGCATTTGCACATAACTAACAGTAATACAGTGAAAGCACTACAAAAGGACACCACACCAGTTTAGAAAAATATCAAATTTTTGTATATATCCAAAACAAGACCAAAACGATAAAACTCCAACATACAGTACTTTTAGAAATATATACCTGGCAAGATATCCTTAAAATTGCAGAAATACCTCAAAAACACAGTTCGTACTAGTCAGTAGCTCCGTACGTGGCTACCGTGATGCTGAAAACAACAGCATCTAGCAGTTCCAGCTGAACACATCAGTACGGGCCAGCAAAAGTGTGGACAGACTCAGTAACAGTACCTTTCTTGTTGAGGCTGGCACTTTGGTGCGAGTCAGTCATGGCAACCGTTGCGTTCCAAAATGGAAGCGGTGCAGGGTGTGGTGCCCTCGCGTTGTGGTGCCCTCTTGATGCGGTGCAGGCAGCGGCTCAGTGACGTTTGTCCAGATGGCATCGGTGAGACCAAGGCTTACGGTGCAGGGTGAGGGGGAGCTCGATGCGGTGCTGGAAGGTTGTGGTGCAAGCGACAGAGACGGTTAGTGGGAGCTGGCATCGGTCGGCCATGACTGCTGTGTGGGATGAGGCAGTGTGTCGTGAAACTTACGAGCGGGGCTCCCAGCCACGATGGGGTCACGGGTGTCGAAGTCAGCAGCAGCGACAGCGTCCCTGAGGCCAGGGTGGTGAAGTGAAGCGAGGCGGTGCAGAGTGCAGTGCCCACAGGTCACTGTGCAAGCAGCGGGTCAGTGGCGGTGGTTGTCGTTGTCAGTGAGAACAGGGTTGCGGTACAAGATGCGGACGGTGCAGTATTTCACTGTCAGGACATGCCACACACACCAGGGCATGTCCCACTTTTCACATACACTGCACCCTGCCCACAGGGCTACTTTGTGCCTACCTTAGGGGTGACTAACATGTAAGAAGAGGGAAGGTTGGGGCCTGGCAAGTGGGTGCATTTGCCAGGTTGACAAGGCCGTTACGAACTGTGTGCAGACTCTCCAGTGGCAGGTCTGAGTTACCTTTACAGGGCTACTTCTGTGGGTGGCACAATCAGTGCTGCAGGCCCACTAGTAGTATTTGATTTACAGGCCCTGGCACTCTCAGTGCACTTTACTAGGGACTTACCTGTAAATCAAATATGCCAATCATGGAAGCACTAATCCATAACACAATTTACACAGAGAGCACATGCACTTTAGCACTGATCAGCAAAGACAGATGAGGAAAAAATAGGAGGAAGAAGCAAAAAGTTTGGGAATAACCATGCAAAAAGGGCCATCTCCAACACTACACCCTCCCAGCCTAAAGCCAGGGTAGACCAATCCATACCTTGATGGGCTTCCCTGCTTGGGGCGATAGAACATGGGACCTGGCCCACAATAGCAGGGATCTATTCCCGTTCTGCGCCTCCCTAAACTCAGTTGGATCCCTCTATCCATACTCTCTGGGCCCACTAAGCTAACCCATGGGTAACCCATCTCCTCACCTGTGGACACCATCTGTGCAGCACCTAACCTTAGCTTGCTCACGGGTGGGTCCCAGCAGGTAGATAGTACTACCACAGCCAACATAGTGTGTGGCCCAGTCCACCCCCACGCCTCTGTGGTGTCGGAGAGTGGGGGTGGTAGCCCAATGTTTGTCTACTCACCCTCTATTCAGGTCTGGGATGACATCCTGACACTGACCCACCAGCCCAGGGTCTGTTCCCGACAGCTGGACAGGTGACTGAGGGTGACTTTCCCACCCAGGTTCTCCTCCCTGGGGCTCTGTACCCTCCCACCTGGAAAGGTATCCCCTGCCAAAATTGTCAGGACAGCGGTGGCAGGTGTACTGCACAATTCGCTCACCAGTTCATGGGTGCTATCCTGCAACTGGTACACGAGCCTAGGGTCTGCACCCAGAGGCTGAACAAGGAACAGGGGTGGGCACGCCGATAACCTGTCCTCCTCCCTGGGGCTCTGTACCCTCCCACCTGGAGCGATATCCCATTCCAGAATTGTCAGGGCACCGGTGGCAGGTGTCCTGCACAATTCGGCCACCAGTTCAGGGGTGCTATCCTGCAACTGGTACACCAGCCTAGGGTCTGTACCCAGGGGCTGAACAAGGGATGGGAGTGGGCTCTCCTACACCCTGCCCTCTTCCCTCGGGCTCTGCACCCTCCCACTTGGAGTGGTGCCCCCAGAAGACAAACCGGTAGGGGCACTGTTAGCAGTCTCCCCATCCTCCAGGTCAGGGGGGCACCCTGAACCTGACCCTCCAACCCAGGGTCTGTATCCTTAGGATGGACCTGTACCGGTAAACCCAGAACTTCTGGGGGAGTATACCATCCTCCCTCAAGAGAAACACACTCCACTGGAGTTGTGCAAGAGTCTGCCTGACACAGGTCTGCAACCTCCCGTCCACCTGACCGAGCATGACGAGCCCCCAGGCCAGATGTGGCCTCATCAGGGTCAGTCCTGGGGTGCTCTGACCTCAGAGCTTGCAACCCCTGACCCACTTGCTCTTCCACTGGGGACTGTGCCCCGTCACCCCTCTCTCTGGACTCATGCACTGTCCCTGCTGGAGCGGTGCTGCCAGACACCAGAACTGGTGGGACGCTGGTTATTACTGCCCTCCACAGCTTACCTGACAACTTTGGCTCCCCCTCAGGGAATGGCCTCTTGTTACAGACTAGTACCCCTCCTGGTATTCCCTCATGGAACCAATCAGGCTCTGGGATGGGGTCTCTGCCACCTTGGGACTCAGCCCACCTCTACTTTTTTCCCCAGAGACAGGACATGGGACCCGTTACCTATCCCTCTACACTGGGACCTATCTGGGTCACTACCTACCTCCCCTGCCTCACCTGGTGGAGGAAAACCCGAGCCACATCCTTCGGGATCACCCTCAGATGGTTCTCCAGACCCTCTGGAATCCACCAAAAGGTCTACCTCCAGTGTGAGCTCCCTGGGGTCAGATAATTCACATTCCACCCGGTGTTGGCACAGCTCTGGACTAAACATATGCGCTCCAGCATCCAAATTACACTTCCCCTTACATGTGTCAATCAAACTACCCATCACTCAACCATCCAGTGCCTCAGAAAAATACCCCACATCATTCTTGCAAGACTGGTGAGACAGTGTCTGACTTTTGCTGTCGATCAACCCTTACTGTTCTTGCTGGTCTCCATACTCACTTGCCAGATCTTCTGTATGGGGTAACCCCTCTCCCTGTGCCTCTCATCTAGAGTCAGTAGAGTGTCCCTCCCACCACCAGGAATATGATCCCCTGTGCAGTTTCCCAACTCACCTCAGGGACCCAGTGTAACACTGGAGTGGTGCACAAGGCCATCTCCAACAGAGGGTCATCTCCAACAGAGCTATTAGCTTTTAAATAGATATAGAGTTGGAAAACTAACAGGGAAAATCCAATTATCTTAAGAGGCACACTTAGTATGCCGTCTTCTTCCGCCAGTCAATCTGAACAAAACCAAGCAGACTGCAAAGATAAGGTTGGTAAAAGGAGATACAGAAAAACCATGCAGAGTGATCAACCATTGAGACGTCTCCTTAGGACTGGTAGGCGCAGATGGTTCCTGTCTTTGATAGGTGTGAATCCCAGGCTAATCTCTGCACTGTGTATAGTTGGCTGAGAGTTATCCACCAAGTCCCATCCTAGCTGGGCACTGCATCAGGTGATAGAAGCCAGGTTACTGAAAAGGTTAGGTAGTTCTTGATGTTACCCCGGAGTGTGCCAAAATGCAAGTATTCCAGCATTCAGTATGCCGGGAAGGAAGAAAGACAAGGTTGCTATCAGGAGAGAGATAACAACTCAACAGAGTAATTCACCAATGGGGTGCTTCTTTAGCACGGATGAGCTCAGATGGTTCCTGTCTTTGATAGGTGTGAATCCAAGGCTAATCCTTTCCCTGTGTATAGCTGGCTGAGATATATTCACAAAGGACTTCCCTAGCTGGTAACTGCATCAGGGGATAGCATCCAGGTTAGAGAGGAGATGTAATTGAGCATGTATGTTTGTAGCAGTGGGCCTAAGCCTGTACGTTTGTGTTGGAGTTTTGAAAGACTGCCAGGCACATATAGATTAGGTGTGAAGTAATCACAGAGTAATGCCAGTCTATATTTTCTTCTCGAAATGGATAACTGGGAGATGCTAATAAAATAGCAAATATTATTGTATTGAAATTGATTAGCAGAGGTAGAGAAATGAGATAAAGCTCGCTGTAACATCATAAACGAGGTTAATCAGGTGATATCTCAATTGATAGCAAGGAGCACAGGCAGAAGGAAGCCTGTGCCCATTTTCATCAAAATTGAGCTCTCAACGGTAACACTGTAACTCTCAGTTAGTGCTTGAACTAAAACAAACAGCACTGCTCGGAAACACATAGAAGTGGTTACCACTGTAAACAGAAACCTTTCATTGAAAACACATGCACGGTCACCTTGTGCACCTGCACATGGGCACATAAAGGTATCAGGATACAGTTCCAGGACATTTACATGTTTGTAGTTTGCTTGAAACAGGGAACAATAGCTTACTAAAATACTCCTTTCTGGCACCAGCTGAACAAAGCAGCTTTTCCAGCAAAACATTTCTTTATCAATAGACGTCAACAATACAGCTAGAAAAATAAAGGAAAACACTCATTTCAAGTGATACATGTCAAAAGGTAGGCCTGAAAATGGAACAACCAACTACAACAGTCCCTGTGCAGACTAAAATAAAATTGTATTGTTATGCTCCCTTAGTATCTATACTCTCAAAACTTATCTGCTGCCTTTTAAAAAAATATTTTTTTCTGAAAATAGAACAAAAATAACCCAAGCATATTGACTCGGAGGGTCTAGCATTCGCATATGTGGTGCACAGGCAGAACAGATCTTGGATATTGTAAATATCATTAAATTAGTGAAATGTACATATACTTCTCATTTGGTTTGTTTGTGCATTTGTCCAGATATAGTAGGTAATGGGTTAAGCTGGCAGGGGGCACGTGTGAGGTGTCATTGCAGAAGGGTGGGGGTGTAAAGAGCGTAGGTCAATGTGTAATCTGTGTGTCCCAGCTGCAGGTCGTTGCTAGTATCAGAAGCTAGTATCAGAAGGAGGGGCTAGGGCCAGGGCTCCTTGCCCGGAGCCTCTATGTCAGCAAAGTTATAGCACTTTGATTCCCTTACTCTGTAGAGGGGGAGAGATTGCCTCCGTGGGGTGAGACAACCTGGGTCTGAGCCTCGGTCTTGGTCTCCGACTCAGTGTCATCTATGATGGACTGCAGATCCACCAATAGCTAATCCCAGGTGTGGGCTATCGGACATTGTTTCAGGCCTCTGGCCTCCTCATGGTGCATGGCTGTAGCATCAGTGCTGGACCACTTAGTCGGGGTTTTAGTCCAGGCCTCTATGGGTGGGGGTGTTGAGGCAACTTCCATGGCATGGTAATGGCACGCTTGGCTTAAAGGAGGACTAGGTCTAGAAAACGTGTTGCAACCCTGCATCTGCGAGGACGTTTAAAGATGCCCAGCGTTCCCACCTACCAGCCACACATGTTCTACCACTTATCATTCCCCCAAGTCTCCTTATAAAAATGGTATCTAACTTGTGTGGGTAGGCCTCGTGCCCACAACAGGAAAGGACCCAAAATACAATGTGGAGACATTAACATTTCTTGTCACAAAAATTATCAGATTTGGTAATCGGGTATCTGCATTTCTTGGCCCAAGGCTCCACGCCAAGACAGGGAAACCTACCAAACACAGACATTTATGATAACTAGACACACAGATGAGTCCAGGGTGGTTTCCACAGAATTCAACTGTACTTAAAATTGCACATGTTCCTTGCATTTCTGCAATCTAAGCTTCAAGAATCAGAAAGAATCCACAAAATTCCTACCACCATGAATTTCCCCACTTGTATCGATAAACATGCTGCACCACTTGTGTGGCTTGCCCAGTGCCCACCACAGGAACAGATCAAACAAAGGTCAATGAGAGTCCTTTTGGTCCGTAACCCTGGTCTATATTAGCCTGGCTTCTCGTACAAGCCTTTACTAATGCTAGTCCAGGTGTGCCTTTGCCTATGTGCTGCCTCTGGCGAAATGCTGAAAAATATAACTTTTGTCTTAGGAATGATCACCTGTTTCGAACATGGGTCCTTTACATGTAGGTTGGGAGAGGTTCCCTGGATTAATGTCAGTATTCCCCACTCTAGATGGTAAGTTGGTATACTGCAGTGCCTGCAGGCCAAGGAAAATCTACTGTGTGTGGCCAAGATTAGCTTTGCAACACAACAAGGATGGTTGCTGTTAAATCAGGATATGTTTGCAATTTATATATTTTCTGTACTAATGATGTAAGGGTGCAAAATATTTGGGATGGGTAAGAAAATAGGCACTTCAGATTCCACCAGCTCTTATGAAGACCTGACCTACTATGGGGTCAAGAAGTTATTTGTTCTTTACCATTTTGATCTTCTGCTCATGTTTCTTTTGCTGCATCTCAAATTTCAAAGTAACCCTACAGGCCTACTCATCTGCCATTTCAGTTCTTAGACTTTTCTCATGAACTTTAAATTTTTCTTGTAGCTGTATGTGTTGTGTTATTCTCTGTTCTGAATTTTCATTATTCATGATTTGCTCCACCAAGAAAAGAAGGCTTGTTAGTTGGAGGAAACAGTATCACTGGGAACCGGTTGGTCTACTGCAGCTGAATTTTAAATAGTTACATTTTCCAGGTCCTATGGGAACTGTAGTGTGTTTCTTCTATCTAGGTGGTTGTTGAAAACAGCAAGAAATGTAATACATTTCTTCAGTAGTAGCTAGAAAAATCTGCATTCAGTAGCTGCATACTAGATATATATTTTCCCATGATATTTATCAAAGCAATTGATTATATGATACATTTTTAACTACTTTGGAAAATATTTTTCTGGTTAGTTACAAAAACTTGTTGACACGTAAACCAGCGTTTTTATTTTTGCAATTTTTAGAAAATGAATGTTTTACAAATGCAATTGCCTGTTTTTTTAAAAAGCACTGTGAAAGCCAGAAAAACTATTTTGATCTAAAAATGTATAGGGGTATGTATTTGAAACTCCGCGATAAATTTGAATCTTTGACATATTGTATTGATCGTTATTTGTGAGATGAATGTAACAAAAACTGATAGAGTGAGACACTGTGCTTTTAACTTTATTTGTTTGCATTCATGATTTTACATCCAAATATCGAATAAAGCTTGTTCTGATTCTAATTTTGACTTGAAAGTATGCCATTACAAAGTTATTTCCCCCATTTTTTTAAATGTGTCCCGCCTTGTATGTATACCATGCTTACATGTTGTTGTTCATGTTTTTTTTAGAACAAAGCCATCTATGACATCATTCATTACGAAAATATGTGCTCACTGTATTGGGTTTTGGAACAGCTATTTCAGCATAGAACAGAAGAAAAGAAAGTTCCAGTCAATGAGTCATATGAGGAAGAAATTAGGAAATTCCTGAGAGCACTTGAAAAAGCCACTGTTTATCTTTCTGATGAATTTCCATTGATCGCTCTTTACACCTGGAGATTAGGGTTTTTTTTCAATTCATCACAAAACTTGGAAACAAGTAATAATTAAATTTTTAGGCACACTCTCACACATATATATGTAAATACATTGTTTTTCTCAACCACGTCAGCAAGGCCACTCGACCACATGCGTGGCCGGTGCTCAGTAACGGGAGGCTGACTTGTTATCGATGCGCAAAACAGATTCTCTTCTTTGGTAATATCTCTTCCTTGGAAGGATCTCTTCCTTTTCACAGTTGTTGTTGACTGCTTTCTGTAACTTTTCTTTTTTTGTGGAGCACTTAGATCTGAGGAATGCTGAGTCAGCCAAAATGCATTATTGCTGAATAAACCATCTGGGTGTTATCACAACATTGGTATACTGCTGTTTTCTTCATATATTCATACAATGAAGAAAACCTGTTCTGCATATGTATATATGTGTGTGTGTGTAAGTGTATATATATATATATACATTATAAATATGTCTTGAATATTGCAATAATAAGTAAATATATATCAGATAAATAAAAGTGGTCTTATTTTATTGTTGAAAATGATCAATGTATTTCTTGTGGCTACCTTCTTTTCAGTAGACCCGTTATGATATTTTGTTGCCAATACTACCACAAGGATTTGATTTACAATTTGTTTTAATTTAGTTTACATATAAAACAGTACTGCAAAATTCACTAACATTTCTTTCTAGACAGTGATGAATTTTCTAATAATGGAGGATAGAATAACGGTCAAATTAAAAAAAACGAATTTCAAGTTGTTTGTTTACATGTTTGCTGATCACCTCATTGCCTGCCATGTTTTAAAAAACTAGAGAGCATATGAAGTGATATACATATATTTTAAACCTTTCACATGCAAACAGCTGTGATGCCTCCCAATTGATCTACACAATGTACCTTTTTGATACTGCTTCACATTTGCCATGTGTTTTCAATTGATTTTTATAGTTATAGCAACATTAAAATGTCACATCTCTCTGTATCACACAGCAATATTAATTAACTTGATTAACATCATTGTGGTGTGTTCTTATACATTTAGGAAATTCATTCATTTATGCAGTTTTTCTTATTTGGTTTGTTTTACTTTGAAATTACAAATTAAACTATTCAGATATGTATAAATGTGTTCCCCTTTTAGAAATAAAGGCATTTAAACATATTTCTGTTTGTATTACTTTTTGCATGTATTCTTTGAAGGTGAAATTAAGGGATTATTTTCCTTGATTCTCTCATACATATGATCACGAATTGCAAATAAAAATACATTCTTTTATTAGAAAGACTGCAATACATTAGTGGCTTTTAACAGATTCTATCACCCCATCAGATTGATCCTTTTATTTGTCCTTAGATCTGTCCATAGGTTACACAATAATTAACGGCACGCATATATTTGCATAACATACCTCAAAAAGTGGCTGATAACCGTGGTCATAAATCATACCAATCAATACTACGTATCTAAAGGTGAAAAAACACATGTGATCCTATTCTAGCATAAACTAAAACCAGGTTCCCATTCTCGGGCCCAACGTTTAGTCCCAGGAATTGATTAAACAGACTCAGGAACGGTCTTTGACCATACACCGTCGGTACTTATAATACCGCCCGTGGGCCAGGCCTTTCCATGTGGCCCCTGTGAAGAACAATAGCAGTTATGGATTCAGCATCATTTCTGCATTTTGTGATTCCTCGGGGGCTGCATTAGCTGGGAAAAATGTATCAGAGGGGCATGCGCGGACAATCAGTGTCTCGTATGCTAATCTGTGCCCCCAATCATCATCTGCCTGTGACGTTGCTTGCGGCACGGCTGCGGGAGAGGCTTTAAAAGAGTGGCATCCAGGTTGCTGGCTTTCTTTTCCACCACACTTTTACCTGCCATCAGCATCACTACACCCATCACATTGCCAGTTGTGCCTCACCTGTAGACAGCGTTGCCTCATTTCGCCCCTCTGATGCCAAGCTGCCTGTAGAGGGGCAATTGCACGTACTCTAAGATCTGCAGCCGGAGTTTCACTGTGGAAAGTAAGTCAGCTTTCCAGGTGACGAGAGGCACCAGGGAACTGTGAGGAGGGGGGAGTTGAGTTTGGTGAAATGAAGTGCTGAAGCTCCAAGGATGCTGAGGTGGTTAATGTGCTCAAAAGATATAACCTGGAGAATTGCTGTAAACCCCGGCAATTTGACTTCACAGAAAACTTCCCTATGTCCTCAAAACCACATTCTGCGAAAATGGCATCACTGAAGTAAGCCCTTCTATCTCAACAAAAGCTCATTCTGTTCCAGATGTAAGAATATGAGGCTGTAACTGAGGCATCCTTCCAAATATGCTATCTACTTGCAAAACATAAACATCCATTTACAGAGGCTTAGTTGGTTAAGAAATGTTTTCTTTTGGCAGCAGACATTTTATTTTCCAACTATTCAAATAAATCAAACACTATGAAGGTAATAGGGGTATTACAACTATCAGATTCCACATGCACACATAGAATTCAGTCAATGGGTGACAATGTACTAGCACAGGCCGTCAATGGAGTCAGACTTTCTTTAGCATTACTGTTGACGAGTCAGCAGATGTAGGTGATATGTCTCTGTTAATGGTGTGTGTGAGTATTTGGAACAAAAAATCATTCCAGAGGAAGAGCTTCTCTGCCTTTTGCCATTGTATGGTCACACAAGAGGAGAGGGTGTGTTGACCAGCATGTGTAATCACCTGACATTTAACAATCTTGTAAGTATCACTACAGATGGGGCACCCTTCATGATTGGACATGAGTAGGACTTTGTATCTCTTTTAAGAAAAAAAGTTCCACCTTCCACTTTCATTGATTATCATTACATAATCCATCAGGAAGCATTGTGCATAAAAATAAAACAAAGATAGCTAAATGATGTTACAAAGCAAGTTGTAAGAATTGTTAATTTTATTGGAGCAAAAGCACTCAACCATAGACTTTTTAAAATGTACTGAAGGACACCGAAACTGAATATACAGACCTGTTGTTGCATGCTGAATTAAGGTGGTTGAGCAAAGGTAGAGTTCTAGAAAGGTTTATAACTTTGCTTCCAGAAACTGAACAATTTTTAATCAGTCGAGGACAGTCCTTCCCAGAATTGTAAGACTTTCAGTGGCTCACCCTGCTCCATTTTCTGGGTGACATTTTCTCACATTTCAACACACTCAATCTGGCACTTCAAGGTAGACAGAAACTTGTGTCTTCAATGATGAGTGCCACATATTCCTGCAAAAGTAAACTTGGCCTGTTCCGAGAGCAGCTGGATGATGGTGGTCTCACACACTTCACTAGGTTGTAGGCTTTCACCAGAGGGCTGAAAAAGCTCAGGAAATGTTGTTGAGCCTCAATCTTTGGGCTTATCTGGAGGGAATTCCTGGAGACATTAAGAGGTGATTTTCTCAGTTTAGAGTTCTCACCCCACTGTTCAGGTTTGTAAAAAAATCCATACATGGTCAGTGCAAGGAATAATGAAGCGGTTGAACTTCTCGGTTTGAAAAGGGCACAAGCTGAGAAGGAACTAATTGACATGCAATACAGCTCTGTGCTTGAGTCCTCTTTCTTGGGGAAGGAAGCAGAAGATTTCTGGCAAAGTGTTCCCTCTGAAAAATCCCCTCTTTACCTTGGCACCAAAAATACTTTGCATGATTGGCTCCACATTTGTGTGTGAGTGCTCCTTTTCCACAGTGGGTGTCACAAAAAATAAACTAAGAAAGAAACTGACTGATGCACTTTGGGTTTCATCCTGAAACATTCACTTTTTGAAAAGGTTCCAGAGTACAAGAAATTAATTGCGGACATGAAGTGTAAAATTAGTACCTTGGAAAAGACTTTTCTTGTATTCTGTGTTCCTTTGTACTTACTGTTTCACAGTCACTAAAAGGCCTTCAAGTCAGAGTAGCACTCCCTATGCAGCATCAAGACTAGGACACTTGCACTGCAACTCATGCACACCAGAGAACACTGCATTTCTTCTTCACTGAATCTATTCATGTGTGATATGAAGGAACTACTTATATCTCAGCTACTTTCCATTTTTTAACAGTAATTTGATTGGTGTTTTTTCAACATTGCCTGTGCTATTTAATAATCAGAATGCAACAAGTACCTAATTGGAATGCTTCCTTTTTATCAGAATAAAATACATTTTCTATGAATTACTTCAAAATCCTTTGGATTTGTTATATTTTAAACATATCCCTATTTTTGTTTAACAATGAAGCATTCTCTCAATCGGTTCATTTTATAAAACTTTATTCGGCTAGTTAGAACAGCCATAATAGTACATACAACATATAATAAAGACAATGTAAACATCATGGTGAACACATAAAATACATTTTTCCATATTACCATTACATAATTTAAAACTGTGGACCTGCTAATACATAACACTTTTCCCAATGGCTTTCAGAATAAAAATTGCAACATTTTAACACACAGATGGTTCATTTAGTGCAATCAAATAATTCTTGGAAACTTTATAAGATCTAATGTTCTGTGTGACAAAAATAGGTTTAAGATAAAAATACCCAAGATTCAGATAAAAAATTACAACATACAAGAAAGTGCAACATGCTTTGCTTGCTTCAACCATCACAGGGATTCATATCTGAGGGACAATACTTCATATTTGGAAAGACCACTAAGTGATGCACAATACCACATCTCAGTCTTACCAAGACAAAATGATGCTGCATAGTTGTCACACAGGATAAGTAACTAATCCCACCCTCATCTAAGTCAAATGACATAAAAAGGGCAACTGACAGTTTTGTCCTGTCAACAGCCATTTGCCAGTCAGATCTGTACTTCAAAAACGTTTCGTTAACAGTCCTCCTAATTAATATTAACACCTATGCAGGATTTGACCACATAGGCAATTTAATCAGCATACTAAAAGAGGAATTATTATAAGCTAATGAGGGGATACATGAAACATTATCCACGGTTAGACACTCTAAAATAATTGATATAGTAAAGATAATTTCCTCTTTTGCTTTTAGAGAAAACCATAATAACAGGGGTCTTACTAAAAGTGTATCTTCTAAATGCTGCAGGCTGACCTCCTGATGAACGATCGCAGTTGAAGCAGAAGCAGGTAGACATAATAACCGTTTAAATAAATGTTTTCCACAACTTGCAAAGTGGTTCTAGAGGCATAACCCCAAAGTATGGCCCCATATTTGGCAGTGGTCACCCTTCTAGCTCTGTATCAACCATTTTTCTAATGGGTCGACTAATTTAGAGGAAAATCCCTTGAGAAACTCTGCCCATTTTGGCTTTAGTATTTAAAACATGCTGTGCCCATGAACTGTTGCCCCTAAATAGGATCCCAAATGCAGAATGACTTTACTTTAACAATAGGGGTATTATCAATGAAAAAGGTTCTACATGGTTTGTGCCCACAAACCATAGTAAAAAATTTAGATTTGTCAATCATCATTTTCTTGGAGGACATAAACTCCCCAATAGCATTCATCAATTTCTGCAAGCCAACCAGGGTCCGAGATAATAAAACAGCATTGTGAGCACATAATACTGGTATGGAGAGCCAGCGCACAGGAAGCATCAACTTGCAAAGACAGCAAGAGGTTATCCACCCCATTAACAAAAAGTGAGAACAGTAAGGGGGCTAACACACCGTCTTGTTGAATGCCTCGCCCTACTCTAAAGGTAGGCGAGCATTCACCCAGGGGCCCAAACCACATTTTGATGAATACTTTCTCATAAAGGCGAGAAAGAAACCCTATGATTTGTCTGGCTGCACCAAGAAAAATCAATGATGACCAAAGGATGGTATGGTCAACCGGTTCAAAGACGCTTCTTAAATCTGCAAAGCAAAGATAAAGAGCACATGTTTTGGCTCTAATGTACTTTCCAGTCAGTAACTCAAGGTTAATGCATTGTTTAATGGTCCCCAGCTGCTTTTTTTTTTAACAACACATTTTTGTTGATTTTCCAATGTACCAAATGGGCGAAGACCGGCAAAGATCATACAAATACTGTGCATGACATATAGTTCGTAGGTACAACATAGAAAGCCGATTTAGTCTGTAGAACAAAAGACCAAAAATACCTCCAACAACACTGAACACACCTAGAGATTGTTACATGCACATTATACATAAATTCCCAGCCACAGATAGTCAAAGTCAATGGACTAAACAGGTGAATTGCTAACCACCAATTGTTCGATGGGATCATGGGAGCTGACTGCGACATTGGGGGCAGATCGATACCTCTATAGGTGACCCAACGGATCCATAGCTTCCTGTGCTTCTATGGGCACCCTCTCGCCTGAAAAACCACAGTTTCGGCAGTCATACAACTGTCCAATGCCTTCTTCCATCTGGTCACGCTGGGCAGGAACGAAGCCGTCCAATGCTGTGCTATATCCCTCTTAGCTAGAGTGAGACCCAGAAATAAAAGATGCTGCTTGTAAAGGTTCCCCCCAATGTCATCTGTGCTGTGTAGAAGCACTAATCTGGAGTCGAGTGGGACAGTCCACGTCAGAACCTGGCCCAGGCAGGATGTCACGCTGATCCAGAATGGCTGAATCGCTGTACAACTCCACACAGTATGCAAAAAGGAACCATCGTCGGCATGGCAGCGGAGGCACAGAGGAGATTGGATTGCGCCCATTTTACACAATCTGTGATGAGTGTAATATACCTGATGGAGGTACTTAAACCGGATGAGTCGTACCTGGAGGACACCGCCGCATACCGGGGGCTAGCCAAGGCCTCCGTCCAGTCATCATCCGTGAGGGCCGGCAGATCAGCTTCCAGTGCTGCTCTAGTTTTGTGAATGGTGGTCTTAGTGTGCGTATTAAGTGTCTGATAGATTTGCCTGATTTCGTGATCCCCGATGTCCCCCATCACTAAGCGGTCTTCTAGCGGGTGGAATTCTGGTTGACCTCCAGTTGACGAATCTGGGGGTCCAGTGCTTGTCGAAGCTGCAGATAATGATGGAACTGAGATTTGTGTAAGTCATAGTCGCCTTGCAGCCGCTGAAAGGACCTAAGGGTAGTGCCTTGCATGATGTCCTCCAGCGTAGAGATCCCAATAAGGTCCCATTTACGGAACCCGCTCAGAGCAGAAACAGACTATAGATATGTGCCCTGCCAGAGGGACGTAGAGCCAGTTAATCGGCCCCACCATACCATAGACCGAACCGTACGCCTCCAGATCCGGACGACGGGCATGCTGGAGGAAGAGTGTCTAGAGATGCATTGCTATATGGCAGGTGCAGCAAGGGGGTGCCAGCCATGGCCTCCAGCTCAACCACATAAGCCAGGTATGACTGAGATGCATACCACCATTCATTAATAATCAGAAAGTGTGAGGCGGAATAATATGCATGGAGATCTGCCGCCGCAATATGTGGATACGTACACGTGGAAAGCGCAAACCCGAATCGCACCCCCCTGCCACAGGAATCTATTTAGGATTGCGTTGAGTTGCATCAATCACGTTGGAGGGATAGGGTATGGAACACCATCTTAAAGACAGCGGACCATCCATATAAGGACAGGGGCAGCTCGGACCAAACCGGCGTCTCATTACGGACAGCCTGGAGCAGTGGGGCGATATTATGCTTCCAGGAGACTGTGGGGCACAGCGATATAAAGACTCCCAAATACTTAAAGCCTGTAGCAGCAATGTATAATTTGGAGGCCCAGGCCTGACTTCTCTGCTCCCCTTAAATAGGTAAAAGTGTGGATTTTGAAGGATTAGTGCTCAACCCTGTGGTTTCACCAAAGATTCGAAGGATTTGAAGGACACTGGACCCCAAGAACCACAGGTCTGACATAAAGGAAAGAGCATTATCAGCGTAGAGTGCGATTCTTGCAGCGTATTCTTGTGTCCAGTCTATTCCCCAAATCAGTGGGTCTCGGCTCACCCGTGTCGCCAGGGGTTCTATAGCTAAGGCAAACAGGAGAGGGGATAAGGGGCATCCCTGCCTCGTACCTCGATGGATTGAAAAGGGAGCCGATCGTTAACCTGCCACGCAAACAGAAGCTGAGAGATCTGTGTACAACAGTCGGGTATAAGCTATGAACCGAGGACCCAGGTTAACGGCTTCCAGGAGTTTGAAGATGTAAGTCCAGCTCAGGGAATCGAATGCCTTGTCTATATCGGCTAGTGAGACAGCTGCCGGGCGACCCAGTCTGTGTGCTCCCGCAATGGCATTGTGTACTCGCCTGATATTGTGTCTGGTGAAGCGCTTCGGCATATAGCCAGACTGGTCGGGTGAATGAGATCTTGGATGCATGAGCAGAGGCGGTCAGCCAGGACTTTCCCCAAGAGCTTGGGCTCAAAATTGAGCAAATAGATAGGACAATACTAGGCTGGGTCCTCAGGGAGACGGCTAGGCTTAAGGAACACCATAATCTCGGCATGGTGCCAATCCGTGAGCAGAATGTGCTGCTTGAGAGCTTCCTGCGGAGCCTCAAGTACGTGGGGGCCCAAGGTCACCATATGTGGGCACATAGTGTCGCTGGGAAAACCATTCAGCCCGGGGCCTTACCTGGATGAATGTTTGCTAGCACCGCCTTTAGGTCATCTATCGTTATGGGGCTATCCAACAAGTCCCGTACTTGATCGGAAAGCCTACGGGGAGGAATACCTGGAAAAAAATCATCGATGAGGGGCTCTGCTATCAACTCTCGCTCTTGGTAGAGATTGGAGTAAAAAGATGCGAAAGCTTGGACCACCGTTTCGGGGAGGTGCATAATGTTCCATCTGGGTCCTTCAGGACGGGTACCTGTACAGGGGTTGACCTAGCTTGGCAAAGCTGGTGAAGCATTTGGCTGGACATATGGCCCAATTGGTAGATCCTGTGCTGAGTCACCAGCCACGCTTCCTTGGCCTCGTCAGTCAGGAGCCGGTGAAATTGCTGTTGGACATGTAAAAGATTGCACCGAGAGCTGGGGTCTGACCCTTCTAACATTTGTGACTGGCTTTGACGGTCTTCTAGTTCCAGCACCTGTGTCAGGCGACTCCGTTTCTCGCCTTTACAGAAACGTATGTCGGTCCCCCTAATCGTCGGCTTAAGAGCCTACCACAGTGTTATAAGCGATGGGGATGAATCTACATTAAACTGTAGATATTCCGCTATGACGAGTCATAAAGTCTCCTTATATTTAGCGAACTGGAGGAGCCAAGGGGACATACACCACCTATAAGTGGTACGTTTAACCTGTAGGCGCAGCTTAATTTGGATGGGCGAGTGGTCTGAGAGGCCTCTGTACAGGATGGAGGCATGCGCTAGCCTGTGCACATAACTGTGTGGAAGAAGTATGTAGTCTAGCCACAAAAGTGTATGATATATGCCGGACGTGTAAGAAAAGCCCGGCTCCTTAGGGTGGAGCGCACGCCGTGTATCTGCCCATCCTAGTGTGTGCGCAAGGATATTCAATTTGGAGGTAGGGAAGGCTTGTCGGGCCGCATTGCGCGCCACCTATCTTGGGACGTCATGGTATCGTTCCAGTTACCGCCCAGGATCTCCCCAGCTGCTTTCTAAAACAAAACTGTACTGGAGGTAGAATAGATTGTTCTTGTGCCCATTCGTCCATCCTCATTAGAAAAACTGTACTCATTACTTTCACTGAGGAATCCTGGGGTCTGCTTTATCTCCCTTTTTGTAAACGGGTACAATTATAGAAATACCTCAGGAAGGTGGAATGGTATCTACGGCAATTGTATTAAACACTCTAGTAAGGATGGCCCCCCAAAGTTCAGTAGCAGATAAATAGAGCTACCGGCATCACATCATGTCCAGGGGCCTGTCCCCCATAGCTGGCCTGTAAAGCTAAAAATAAAACCTCATTGTTAGTAATATACATTGGGAGGGGACCCCAATTATGCATCACCTCACGAGCTTCAACTTTGCCATCCCTATTACTCTGTCTAAAAGTTTTGGATAAATGTGCCACCCAAGCATCTCAGGGGGCAAAGGAACAGAACTCCGGGGTGGTATCATTTCTCATAAACGGTGCATTGGCAGTATCCCAAAAGACTTTTTTGTTCTTAGTTTCCATAGCTAAGGCAATTTCTTTCCATGCTTCTACCTGGTGTTTTCTCTTCCTTACAACCATGGCCTGTCTATATTGTTGATGAAGGAACTTAATAGCCAAGATAACCCAGAGGGAGCTGCATAAAGCCTGTTTCAGTGACCGAGAGGCCTGGGTACAAGCATGATCGAACCACCCCTTATTGCTTTCCACTATAATGTTCGGAAAGCAAGTCAAATATGATTTAATAGAGCAAATAATATAATTAAAGTTATCCATCAACAAACTGGAAGAGACAGCCTCCTGTAAACAGTAACCTATTTCCATAACACTTCTTAGTAGGAGTAATATTGTTTGCTAATGGAAATGATTCACATTTCGTACCCCAAAAGAAGAAGGGTAGTATAATGGGATTATGGTCACTTAATACTGAATATACAATACTAGGGGTGACACACATATCATTTGCAGAGGCAGAGACCAATACATGGTCAATAACGGTAGATGAGTTTCTTCCGGTAAATGATGGAACTTGCTCCCCATTTGCATTGCGTTCACCACTCAATTACTGAAAGTCATACTTAGAACTAATGGAATTCAATACATCCCCATACTCATTATCTCAGAAATGAACGCAAATCACCCCTTCCTGATTGGTATATCAAAATACACGTGTTGCGGCTAGGGTGCAAGCCGGAATATTAAAGTCACCTTCCCACAATAATACAAAGTCGGTATGAATGGGACGGAGAAAGACATCAAGGCCACAGTCAAGTGGCCTTGATGTTGGTGTTATAAAAATTTACCAATAGCAGGTCTCGCCCCCCTTCATGCTCAACCACAGCAATTCAGAGTATGGACCCATCGAATAAATCTTCTTAACAGTTATGGAAAGCCTCTGTATTAGAAATGAGAATCTGATGCCCCCATTTAGCTTTAGAAGCCATCACACCCAGAAAATGTGAAGGGAACCCCTCCACAAATATTGGGCTTGGGCACCAGGTTTCTTGAATACAATGAACATCAAAGCCAGATATGGTATTGAACCAATCAACATTTCTTAGCTTATTCATTAGCCCGCCCACATTCCAATTAGCAAATTTGCAACTCTCATCCAGAGTGTGGTAATGTCACTCATGGGGAGCATGGATGTATTGGCAACATAAGCTGGAATGCCATCGGGGTTATTGTCGATAGACTTGTATTTACCCATATTAGGGATCTCAATCTTTTCTAACAGTTTATTTAAAGAAGTACTTTTGTGATTTCCCTGCAGGGTTTCTCTCCCCATGGTACAATTTGTCCACCAAACTCGCCACCTTGCCATGTCACTCCTAACTAAGCCCCGCCCCAGTCCCAAATCACCCCACTCCTGATCCCTAATTGCACTGCCAAATGCCATACCCCCCTGTGATAACCCAGAAAGCGCCATTTTGGTCCCTGAGGTATTGTTTGAGTGCCTATGCCCTTCACAATTAAAATAGAAGTACCCATGCACTTCTCAAACTTATTAGTTATTCATATACTTGAACTGCCAATGCAGTTGTGTATGCTGAAGTGTAGTTTCAGATTCATTCTTTTTCAGGTAAAGATGTGCTGCACACCGCAAGCAGATTGAAACTGCTCAACTTGTGTCTATGTGACAACTGGTCTTGGATTAATCAAATGTGACTATGTGACAACTGGTCTTGGATTAATCAAGTATTTGTTTCCTGGCCATGTGCATTATTGTAAGGAGATGCTTCAAGCACTGGCTCCAAGGTGCCTGCAAGCAGGTTTTGAGTTTATATTACTTAACTAATTCAGAGTCTGTTCTCAAAATGCCGGAGATAATTTGTGACCACTTTTTGCAGACAGACTCCTAGTATATCTGTCCCCATATTCTTTTCTAATGGGCGACAAGACTACACTTTCTGATTTTGTTTTCATATTTAAGTTAAAAAAAATTGGTGAAAATATCCTGAGATTGTTACAAAGCTTTGAGTAATCACAGCTGCATTGGCCATCTCAAATTCTGGGTTGGTTAATTCTGGGTTGGTTAGTAGGTCATAGATTTTAAATAATACTCACATGGAACTACTGTCTATATTGATAGGGTTAGACTCCGATAAATTGGAAATACATACTAGCAGCCTACAGCAGCAGGTCATCTAGCTCTTTTATAGAACAACCAATGATCCCTCAAGTGACACCTATAGCGCCTTGAAAGCATATACCGCTCTGCCTGCTACCATAACATCAACCAGAACTGTATGCTCAACAGAACAGACTGCTGGCAGGCATTATGATGGAGCACAAATGTTTGTCAAGCTCTCATTCATTGGGCACAGTACATTTCCAGAAGCTCACATTAGAAAGCAGCTGCAGTGTTTTTAAAGATCACAGGTTGGAAGTGCCCTATGGAGCGGGTAAAAAAAGGGGAAGGAAATTTGAGAGAGTGCTACTAAGAGGTAGATCTGGTATGAAAATTAAATTGACACACTATTTAAGCAAATTTGGCAAGCCAAAGCACACCAGTGTATCACTGAGCAACCAATGTGTATAGTACTTGCACTACTGGTTGATCCTTTCTATCTTGCCATTGGTTTACGGATGGAAGTTGGTTGACAAAGACCCTTTGCTCTGCAGCGAGGTACACCCTGCTTTCCAGAATTTAAGGGTGAATTTTGAAACAATGTCTATCACTAGAATATGTTTGTATACCACAATTGCCCGAAGCAACTGTTCTAAACCTAAAAGTATTTGCAATGCCTTTACAAGGAACAAATTGGGCTAATTTGATAAAGCCATCATGTATAAAAAAAAAGTAGCATTATCTGATGATCAGAAGGGAGTGTACTGATAAAAAAAACACTGAAATAACTTTATATTGATAGTTAAGAGGAGGCAGGAGTCCCTTGTGTATGGATTAATCCACTTTAGCACACACACAAATATTACATTACTGAAATACTAAAAGACATCCCTTTTACTCGCTAACTACTGAAGGTATCTTGGAATCAGCACCTGACTTTTTGTTCTACTTGGATCACCTAATATGGTCGAACCTTGTCACCATTGTATCATTAGTTTATGTGGATTAATTAGCGGAATATGCATATCATGATCCTGGAACTTGAGACCTTGTTTGATGGAATGATTTGGTTAAGCTGGAAACCAGAAGAAAAGATCTGCCAGGTTTAACAGTGAATGTACTTCATCTATAAACGTGTGTGTCGGAGGCGAGCAAGATGGAGTCAGCATGAGTGTCCGCGCTGCTCGGCTGCTCACGCCAGACGCGTGGATGATCGGCTAGGCGCCCTGCGCCCTGTGATGCGATGCTGACATGGATGCTCGCACGGATGCAGAGGCTGCTGGTGGGAGGCTTTCAATTACCCAGCTCCCATCCTCGGCAGAGTGCTGCCACAGAAACGGTGGCTTCTTTCTTCATTATTCCGGCGGACCTCCGTGCGCTGCCTGCCTGGTGTTGGATCCCCCTCCTGACCTGGATCTTGTTTTTCATCACTTTCTCGGACCCGGACCTCCGTCTGCTCGCACCGGCAGCCTTATCTTTGCCCAGATCTGGCGGGTCTCGACGGCGGACACACCTGGGCAGTACTTCCAGCATGAACAGCCGAGGAGCCAGGAGGGGCGGCAAATTGAAGACAGCAGCCATCCCTGAGCCCAGAGAATCCAGGGATACTACATCTACCGAGGGCACTGCAAAACCCAGGATAGAGGTTAGTGGCAGAAAAAAATCGTTGGGGAAAGCAGGGGGAGGTGGGCAGCCTAAAGACTTAAAAGACCTAGCAACTACACAACCGCCCCTAGCAAAAATGTTTCTAGGCAATAAAGCCCAGTCCTCGGGTACTAACTCTAGGACCCTTGTGCACGCACCTCCCCCTGAGAATGCCCCCTTAGTCCCACTGACTACGCTGACCACGCTAGGGCATGCACCCGGCCTACACCTAGATGCTGACTCGACACCTAACCACCCGCAAGAGACTGACCTGGTAGCGGCTGCACCAGAGGAAGGGCCGCGCCCCAACGCAGGTACTTCAGCGGGACCAAAGGACTCTGCTAAAAACCTGGGTATTTTTCCCTGCATCCCTGCTGCTGATCCTCTAATTGGGACAACTGAGCAACAAAATCTTCCAACCCTGCCCACTGTAGCACAGAACATTGATGTTGGCTCTTACACTGTCAATCCTGGTACCCCTTTTACAGCCACGGAGGCTAGTATGGCTGGCATAGCCAACTTCATCCAGAGCTTGGAAGCTGCCGCTGGCGCACAAGTTCCTTGAACTTCAGAAACAGAGCTTGAGCACTTCTACTTCTAATCTGAATCCACGGCAGCCAAACAGAAGAGCGAGTCCAACATTGCTTGCTTGGTAGATCTAATGTCTAAGATGGAGGAGCAGGAGAATCGTCAATGTAGAAATAATCTTCGCCGGTTCGGAATTCCGGAGGGGAAGGAAGGGGATGACCCCAGGCGCTTTATCGTAAAACTCTTGCAGGAATCCTTCCCTGATCAACCAGGCTGGGACTGGGACTGTGAGGTGCAGAGGGCGCCCCGCTTTCCCTTCAATCAAAGACGGCAGCAACGCAGCCAGTGGACAGCCAAGGGTGTTTCTGGTTTATTTCGACAACTTTCTCCTGAGGCAGCTAATTTATGAACAGGCTCGCCCAAATTCCAAAAAAGGGGCTAATGGCATAACAATCTTCGCTAAACCCGACTTTTGCCACCAGACAGTAGAGCGGAGATGGCAACTAAGGCAATTCATTTCTCCATTTCAGCAGCTGGGGGCTGAGGTCTATCTAATGAACCCCGCCAGACTTAAAGTAATTTTCAACGGGGGCAACAAAATCTTTCTGTCTGAGGTTAAGGCTGGTGAATACCTGGATGAAATGAAAACTAAGAAGAGCCTCAGATAAAATCTCACCATATAGGGCCCTCCGGTTTTTGTTCTTTTTTTGTGTTCTTTCTACAGTCCTTTTTTCACTTTTAAACCTCCTGGGGCTTGGCACTGGCTGCACCAGGACAGCTCTAAGTAAAGCACATGGTTGGCCGACCGAGCAGTTTTCATAATAAATGGGGGGTTACTAGCCGAATGTAGGATTCATTTGGTTTTTCAGGCGTGGTCAGCAGCCGGGACTCATGACTGACTACCATCACTCAGGTTAACCCTGATTGCTCAGAAGGAGGGGGGCGGGGGGGGAGAGAGGGGGGGTGGATGGGCACCCAAACCGACACAAAAGAACCAAGATTACTTTTTTGTATGCACGCACTTACACACTCACTCACCGAGACACTGGGCGAGACTAAAGAATTCACTAGGTGAAGCACATCCTAAGGCTCGAGAAATCTCTGCTTTAAACTTTCTTGAAATATCTTGATGGCTAAGATAGATTCGCTTAGGTTTGTCTCTGCCAACATCTGTGGGCTAAATTACGCTTCAAAAAGACAAAATGTAGCGCAAGGCTTGCGCTTCTTGGGGGGCAACGTAATTTGCCTCCAGGAGACCCACATAGGGGGTTCACAGAGACATCTACTAGATTCACTGGGGTTTAAGGTTGTGGGGGCTACTACACAGGGCGCCAAAATAAAAGGGGTAGGAATCATGGTAGACAGGAGACTCTCTCTTAAAAATCCCCGACTCACTGGGCAGATGTGTAATCACCGAATGCCATCTACCTCCTAATCTCCCTTTCACCCTTTGCTCGCTGTACGGAAGCAATACAGATGACCTAGGGATCATCAACCTGGTTTCAGGGGAGCTAGCTCACTGGCCTACCCCAATCATCCTCTGTGGCGACCTTAACATACATCTGCCCAGTGATAGGAAAATAGACAACAAATGGGGGTATAAAGGCAGAAAGCCCCTAGCATACCAAGCACTAACTAACTTAGCTCAGATTCATGGGCTGTGCGCCATTTGGGCTAGTTAAACCCTGCCCAACCTGGCTACACCTACTTCTCTGCCCCGCATCATACAGTTGTCAGATTAGATTACTTTTTTATCTCATCTTCCTTACTTAGCAAATGCACCATAGACATCGCACCTCGCTTCATGTCAGACCACAATCCTCTTATATTAAACATCAAGGGGTTAGGTAAATGGAAGGAGGCACCAAGGTGGAGTTTCGAGAAAGCCCTTTTACAAGACGCGGGTTATCGGCTACATATGTAAGGTTGGATACAGGAGTTCCTGGAAACAAATACTGGAACTGCTTCAATCATGATTGTTTGGGACACTTTTAAAGCGAGTGTTCAGGGTGAAACTCTGAGGTTTTCAACTAGGAAAAACAGGAAGGAGAAGCTGTTAATTTGTGATCTTCAGGAAAAACTAAGGCAAGCAGAAACAAAACTGGTCCTAATGGTTAACTCTGAGAATGTCCAAAAAGAAGTAATTTTTGCAAAGGCAGAAATTGGGGCAGTATTCGCAGAAAAAACCTCAGCAAAATGGGCGACAATGCGGGAAAAGAATTACAAGTGTAGTGACTGTATTGGACATCACCTTGCCGTCAAAACCAGGCAACAGTTCACTAGTAGCGAAATACACGTAATTAAACTGGCAACAGGGATAGAGACCAACGATCCCAGCGCAATACAAAAAGGATTCCAAGGATTCTACACTGAACTATTGTCAAGAACAACGAAAGAAGGTACCACGCACCTGAAATTCTATACCTCCACAGGAGCAGCCGAACAAGAAGGCCTGGACTCTAACGTGAAGACAATCTTCCCAGCTCCCCTGCCTCGCTACAGCGAAATAAATTCACTTCCAGCAAAACGGGGGAAAGGGGAATGGGATAACAAGAGAGACTCCACAGCTACGCCTGCTTCTGCTGGACTCTTATGTGGGTTGCTCAGGCGTCTGTAAATACAATTAACAAATGATTAATTGAATGTTCCCTCCACAATACCCTAGCTACCCTCTCCCTTGCTACCTCTCCTTTACCTGGATCTTACTGTGGATTTGCCTCTCTCTTTTGATGTTGCCGCTATATTATTAGACCTTGCTGAGCTGGAGCACTGCAGATTGCTGATTAGCTGTTGCGGCAAATTGAAGATAAGCATAATATATATATATTTATTTCTACATACTGAACTTGAAGAAGTTGCTCCTTATCTGCCTGCAGTATTTAGAAGGATTTCTGCGCAGCAACTTGAAGTAATAGAAGACTGTACGGTGCCTTTCTTTTTTAGATACTGTCAGTCACCAAATCCAAGAATTGAATTAAGTCAATGAGCGACTGAAGACAGCAAGTGAATCTTTTTCCTACTCTTATTGAGCGCTGCCAATGATGTTCTAATAGCCTTGTAAGTCTCTAACTTGCTGCATGCTTCATACGCACTACTGCTTCTGAACCAAGCGCGTCTGTAATTTTACCACTCACCAGGAAATATCAGTGACTTGCTCTGACTGAAAAGTTCTTGCCTCGATAGATATTCAAGACTGTCTCTGCTGGTTGTTCCACACGCGAATTTCCACTCACTGGAAATATCAGGAATTTTCAGGTTTCTCCGGCAGCACCAGACAATACACCACTGCCTGATATAGTTAGGCAGCGAAGACTCCACTAAATCTCTCGCCCCTAACGTGTCTTTCAGAAATTCTGTGAGAGAACAAACGACACAGCCTCCTCACAGATAACGACAGTTGAAGTGCGTCGCGGTCAGGGAACACGCGCACGTTCTTGAAAGCAATTTACAAAACACTAGACCGCTAACCAACTAGATCGCTCCGCGAACGGGCGCCCTGTTGGTAGTGGTTTTTGGGCAGACTAATCTTCCTTTAGAACGTCTGAAAGAAGGGAAGTAAAGCAGCCGACTCCAGGGGTAACTAAGTAGTTTCCTTTTGCGGACTGACAAAGGGGGAACCGTGGAAGCACACAAATTACCGTTCTTGACAGTACCCCCCACCAAGAATTCACCCCCTCCCCTTTTTGGTTTATTGGGATGTGTCCTATGAAATTCACGAACCAATCTGGGGGCATGGACATCTGAACTGAGTTCCCAAGAACGATCCTCTGGACCAAACCCTTTCCAGTCAATTAAGTAAAAGATTTTCCCTTTCTTCAATTTTGAGTCAAGAATCCTTTTTACTTCATATTCTTCTCCAGACTGGCTTTGAATTGGAGCTGGAGGCAACTCCATTCTCATACCCACAGGGTTCCTTTTTACTAATGATACATGAAATACTGGATTTATTTTTAGGCTGGTAGGAAGTTTGAGCTTAACATTAACTGGGGTTACCATTCTTTCTACCTCATAAGGACCTATAAATCTAGGCTGGAATTTCCGATTACCCTTGAGGCGCATGTATCGAGTAGATAACCAGACCTTATCCCCAGACTCAAAAACTGGATTCTTCCTTCTTTTCTTGTCGGCCTGAACCTTATGTGTAGCCTTTGCCTTGACCAAGTTCTAAGTTGCTACCTTATAGGTCTCTTGTAATTTACGCACCTTCTCTTCTACAGCTGGTACTAGACTTTCTGACTTATTCACTAGGGTATTGGGATGCCTACCTGAGTTCAAGAAGAACGGGGAAAATTCTGTGGATGAGTGCACAGCATTATTGTATGCAAATTCAGCTGCCCAAATTAACCCTGGCCAATCTCCCTCATAGTCCATCAAGTACAGGCGCAAATATTGCTCCAGCTCTTGATTAACTCTCTCCGTTTGCCCGTCAGTCTGTGGGTGAAAACTGGTGGACAAACGAGAATCCAACCCTAATCTGTTTAAGAAAGCTCTCCAAAACCGTGAAATAAATTGGGAACCCCTATCTGATATGACCACCTTAGGAATCCCATGTGCCTTAACTATATGTTGAGTAAACAGGGTGGAGAGTTGAGTCGAAGTCGGGAGTGATTTCAATGGAACAAAATGAGCCATCTTGTTGAAATGATCTACCACCACCCATATAGTGGATAACCCTTGACTGGAGGGGAGATCTCCAATAAAATCCATTGAGATTGTGTGCCAAGGAGCTGGTGCTATGGGCAAAGGTTGGAGCAAACCTTGTGGGGCCTGTCTTAAGGCTTTTCCCTTGACACAAATAGCGCAAGATGCCACATACTGTCTCACCTGAGCTTCCAGATCGGACCACTAAAAATCACGTTTTATCAATTCAATGGTTTTAGTGACTCCTTTGTGGCCAGCTAAAGGGTCATCATGACAATGCTGTATTACTCTTCTTTGTAAATCTGCCTTTGGGACGAACAAGCTTATTGAATCTCTGATTTCTTTTTCAAATTCTGAATAATGTATTGCACCTATGATCTTTTCCTCAGGAATTAAATGAACTTCTCGGGAGGCTTCTTTTTGTTCACTTGAATGTAATCGAGACAAGGCATCTGCCTTTCCATTGGCTGTTCCAGGTTTACATGTCAAAACAAAGTTGTAGTCTGCAAAAAACAATGACCATCGCAGTTGTCGTGGGGAGAGAGTTCGAGCTGACTTCAAGAACTGCAAATTTCTGTGATCAGTATAGACTGTCACTTCATGCTTGGCCCCTAACAGGTAATGCCGCCAATCCTGGAAGGCAGCCTTCACCACCAGCAGTTCCTTGTCTGCAATGGAATAATTGATTTCCGCTGCTGTTAGCTTGCGTGACCAGTAAGCGACTGGATGAAGTTGGCCAGTCTCTCGATGTCTCTGCGACAAGATTCCTCCAATTGCCTGATCAGAAGCATCCGCCTCCACATAGAAAGGTTCTTCAACATTCGGATGTTGCAGGATTGGGGCGGAAGTAAAGGCCGTCTTTAAGGACTGAAAGGCTTCCTCAGTTTCTTGTCCCCACACAAAAGGCTCTTTTTTCCTCAAAAGGAGAGTGATTGGACGAACCTTCCCTGAAAAATTCGAGATAAATCGTCTGTAGAAATTAGCAAATCCAATGAACCTTTGTATTTCTTTGACATTATGCGTAGGGGGCCAATCTCTTATCGCCTTCACCTTCGAATCATCCATTGCCACTCCTTCAGGAGACAAAATGAATCCCAGAAATTCAACTTCAGTGGTGTGAAAAATGCACTTCTCCAACTTGACAAAAAGCTGATGATCGAGTAACTTCTTCAAGATGGCACGCACATGTTGTATATGTTCTTCAAGATTGGCAGAAAAAACGAGGATGTCATCAATATAAACCACTGCAAAGCGGTCAAGAAATTCTCGGAGGATATCATTAAAAAAATGCTGAAAGGCAGCTGGGGCATTACACAGGCCGAAAGGCATTACCTGGTACTCAAAAAGACCGAACCGAGTTCGGAAAGCAGTCTTCCACTCATGCCCCTCGGCCATTCTCACCAAATGATAGGCTCCGCAAAGATCCAACTTAGTGTATATACGAGCATCCTTCACCTGATCCAATAGTTCAGAAATCAATGGCAGCGGGTATCGGTTCTTCTTTGTCACCTGGTTTAAGGCGCGATAGTCTATGCACGTACGAAGCTTTCCGTCCTTCTTAGGAATAAAGAATAAAGGAGAAGATGCTGGAGACTGGGAAGGCCGGATGAATCCATTAGCTAAATATTGATCCAGATACTCCTTCAAATGAACATTCTCAGCTTCTGAGAGGGCATAGATTCTACTGCACGGCAAAAGCGCCCCTGGTTCCAATTCAATTGCACAATCGTACTCCCTATGAGGGGGTAATTTGTTTGCCTCCTGTTCATCGAAAACTGCTCTCAAATCCAGATATTCACTGGGAATCGCTGGGGCTTCCAACGCAGAGACCACCAAGGACGGCTCCGCCAATAAAGTTGATTGGGATGGTTGAAGATTGGGTTCCTTTCCATGAAAGCAATGTTCCTTACAATAATCCGAATTCATATCCATCGATCTTCTAGCCCAGTCAATCCTTGGGTTGTGTTCAGTGAGCCACGGAAGACCCAAAATCAGCTGAAACTGAGGGGCATCAATCAAGGCAAACTTTAAAATGCTTCTATGGCGCCCTGGACCTTCCAAGATGATTTCTTCAGTATCCCAAGTGATGGGGCCAGAAGAGAGGTTTGTGCCGTCGACTGCCCATACCGGTTCAGGCTTGATCTTGCGAACAAACTGGATGCCTAAGGATTTTGCAAATTTGATGTCGCAGAAATTTACTGTTCCCCTGAATCTATCATAACTGAAATATTTTCCACAGATTTTATTTCAAATTTTATCCAACTGGAAATAATCAGATGAGGAGCCGCGGACTGAAGAGTATTTGCAATCAATTGGGGATCTGGAGTTGACTTATCTCCTGCGCCCACCAGAGCAACTCCTCCTACTGGTGGGGCCTGTCTTTTGGCCCTGTACCGATCTTAGGCTTTCGTGGACATTCCCTGACAAAATGCCCAGCTGTTCCACAATACATACAGTTTCCCATTACGTCGTCTCTCTCTTTCCTCCTTAGATAATGGGCCCCTTACTGACCCAATTTGCATTGGTTCTTCCACCGAAGTTGTCTCCAGAGACTTGACCGGATCAGACCTCGCTCTATCAAAGCGCGGAAGGAGGGGCCGCACCTCCTTGCGACGCTCACTCCGTCTTTCACCTTGTCTCGAATCGAACTGGAGTACAAGATCCATCAACTCAGAAACATCTGTGGGCCTCTTAGGAATTTGTGCCAACCCATCCTTTAATTCATCTCTTAGTCCTCGATAGAAAATTGCCGCCATCTTTTCCTTTGGCCACTTGGTTTCCACTATTAGTTTGTTAAATTGCGTAATGTAAGCTACTAACTCCCGATTCCCTTGTCTCAGATCTAAGAGTTCGTTATCAGTCATTTGAGATACTGTTCGGCGATCAAAAATGCGAAGGAATTCTTCCTTGAATTCCTCAAAATTATACAGAATTGGGTCATTGCAGCTCACTAGCGGCATAGACCAGGCTGCCGCATCTCCGCTCAGGTAAGACAGTACAAAGGCCACCCTGGATTGATCTTCCTTAAAAACTATTGGCTTGCAAAGGAAATGCAAAGAGCATTGGGTGAGAAAAATTTGCGCCTTATGTGGGTCCCCAGTAAATCTTTCCGGAGCTGCCAAGGGTATAGTGGGAGACATGGCATGTATAACTTGAGTGGTTAGTTCTGATGTGGAAGGAGTGGGCGAGAAGTGGAAAGGTTTTGGGGCCTTAAACTCTGCACTAGCCCCGGTAACGAATTCTTCCAACCTCTGTCTAAGGAAGTTCGCTTCCTGACTAGACTTCCTGACCTCCTCACTGAGTGTCTTATTAGCCTCCATGGTAACATTTAACTGTTCCTGTATACTTTCTAACACTACAGCCAACGTTTTAACATCCAGTCCCTCCGCCATACTGCTCAGGTGGCATTTAGTAGATGGCACTTCAATCTGTCAAGAACAACGAAAGAAGGTACCACGCACCTGAAATTCTATACCTCCACAGGAGCAGCCGAACAAGAAGGCCTGGACTCTAACGTGAAAACAATCTTCCCAGCTCCCCTGCCTTGCTACAGCGAAATAAATTCACTTCCAGCAAAACGGGGGAAGGGGGAATGGGATAACAAGAGAGACTCCACAGCTACGCCTGCTTCTCCTGGACTCTTATGTGGGTTGCTCAGGCGTCTGTAAATACAATTAACAAATGAATAATTGATTGTGCCCTCCACAATACCCTAGCTACCCTCTCCCTTGCTACCTCTCCTTTACCTGGATCTTACTGTGGATTAGCCTCTCTCTTTTGATGTTGCCGCTATATTATTAGACCTTGCTGAGCTGGAGCACTGCAGATTGCTGATTAGCTGTTGCGGCAAATTGAAGATAAGCATAATATATATATATTTATTTCTACATACTGAACTTGAAGAAGTTGCTCCTTATCTGCCTGCAGTATTTAGAAGGATTTCTGCGCAGCAACTTGAAGTAATAGAAGACTGTACGGTGCCTTTCTTTTTTAGATACTGTCAGTCACCAAATCCAAGAATTGAATTAAGTCAATGAGCGACTGAAGACAGCAAGTGAATCTTTTTCCTACTCTTATTGAGCGCTGCCAATGATGTTCTAATAGCCTTGTGAGTCTCTAACTTGCTGCATGCTTCATACGCACTACTGCTTCTGACCCAGGCGCGTTAGTACTTTTACCACTCACCAGGAAATATCAGTGACTTGCTCTGACTGAAAAGTTCTTGCCTCGATAGATATTCAAGACTGTCTCTGCTGGTTGTTCCACAGGCGAATTTCCACTCACTGGAAATATCAGGAATTTTCAGGTTTCTCCGGCAGCACCAGACAATACACCACTGCCTGATATAATTAGGCAGCGAAGACTCCACTAAATCTCTCGCCCCTAACGAGTCTTTCAGAAATTCTGTGAGAGAACAAACGACACAGCCTCCTCACAGATAACGACAGTTGAAGTGCGTCGTTCTTGAAAGCTATTTACAAAACACTAGACCGCTAACCAACTAGATCGCTCCACGAACGGGCGCCCTGTTGGTAGTGGTTTTTGGGCAGACTAATCTTCCTTTAGAACGTCTGAAAGAATGGAAGTAAAGCAGCCGACTCCAGGGGTAACTAAGTAGTTTCCTTTTGCGGACTGACAAAGGGGGAACCGTGGAAGCACACAAATTACCGTTCTTGACAACTATACACAGAAGAGAACGGCAGGGGAGCTAACTCAGTAGGAAGCGAAATAATAAGCTACCTGAATGAGGTTGACCTAGAACAACTTACCTCTGATAGTAGTGAGCACCTGGATCTCACCCCTACCTGGGATGATATCTTGGAAGCCCTAACCAGTCTACCAGATGGTAAAGCCGCAGGAATGGATGGCATTCCTGTGGAGTTTTATAAAACCTCTGCTCCTCAAATTAAACCCATTTATACTGACGTAGTGATCTCAATCTTTAACGGGGTTTCCCCTCCCGTCTCCTGGTCTAACGCCAAAATATCCATATTCCCTAAAAAGGACAAATCGCCATTAGAAATGGGTTCATACAGACCGATTACACTTATCAACTGCGACTCTAAGGTCTTCTCTAAAATAATGGCAATCAGAATATCCTCTGTGGTTGAATCCCTAGTCTCAGAATGGCAACACGGTTTAATCCCAAAGAAAGGCACCACGGAACATGTCAGGCGGGATATTACCCTGTTTGACGCAGCACAGGTAGCAGGAGACCCAATGTCACTAATACTACTAGATGCCGAAAAAGCATTTGATCGGGTCTCCTGGCGGTTCTTGTGGGGTGTCATGGGTAGGATGGGTTTTGGGCCAAAACTTACACAGGCTGTGCGGGCTCTATACCAAAAGCCGACAGCCTGTGTTTCTATCAATGGGCAGCTTACGGAGCAATTCAACATCTCCCAGGGTACTAGGCAGGGTTGTCCCTGCTCCCCCTTGCTATTTGCCCTCTATATAGACCCATTCATCAAGAAAATTGAAAGGAACCCCGCTATCATGGCAACAAGCATGCACACTAAAATTATGGCCTATGCCAACGACCTGGCCATAACTTCCCCATATCCCGAGAATGCCATTCTGATACTGGAAACGGAGGCACAAAAATGTGGGAAAATCTCGGGGTATGCACTGAATAAAACGAAAACCCAAATAATAATAAGGAAATCACCTGGACCGACACCCGGGTAGTTCCGAAGGCAAAATACCTGGGGGTCTTTATTACCGCTAACATTGATGAAATTGTAACGGAGAACCTATCCCCCCTTGCAACAGAAACAAAGAAAGCCCTTAAGCTAATTGACAACCTGCACCTGACCCTCGTTGGCAGATGTAATGTAATTAAAGTTATCTACTTCCCTAAACTGCTCTATTTCTTCCATACCATACCACTGGAATTCAGCATAATCAATCTGCAGAAATTTCAGCAAATATTTACACAGTTTATCTGGGCCTACTCACAACCAAGGCGGGCTCTAAAGCAACTGTCTCTTCCTAGAGAGCGGGCGGCTGGGCCTTCCCCAATACTGTGCTGTACTACTGGGCTTCGGTCCTGCAGTATAGTACTGAATTGTTGAGGGAACACTCCCCCTCCCCTCCATCTGGGCTTGTCTCACCATTTCAGCTTTTACTGGGTGAAGAGCGTCGCGGTTGCCTCTTCCGGCAGATAACCTTTGGATATTACAAACGTGTGAGATTTAAGACTTTAATGAACTCCTTTAAGGTCTTCCTTAATATCCGCAGAATATTTGGGCTAGGGAGATTTAATTATTATTCTCCTATCACTGCAAATGTAACCTGCCCGCCATCTTTGATAGGTCCTATCTTTTAGAATAGCATAAGGCAGGCATCACAAAACTGGGAGACCTAATCACCAGTGAAGGAGTTAAATCGTTAACAGACATGCAAAATAAACACGGTCTGAGAAGTCAAGATGCCTTTAAATACTTTTCCATACGTGATTTTCTCTCCATAAAGGTTGGGGGCAGTGCAGGGTTTGCTGAAATAGTACTCGTCAATACATTGCGGGACACTGCGACTCCTGGGATAGGTCATATATACAATGCACTAAACAGACAAACTTCAGACGATCTACCGAGAATAGAGGACAAGTGGCACACTCAACAAGCGGCCCCACACAGTACGTTTTTTATAACTCTTTAGAACTTTCTCAAAACATCTTGCTCGCAGCCAAACTGCAGGCACCACACTTCAAAACCCTCTTTTTTCTGTACATTACCCCCAGCAAAATTGCCAAATGGGGAGTCGGCAAAGGGACATTGTGTCCCCGGTGTTCGGAGTTTGGTGCCGACTCAGTTCACATGTTTGCAACTTTTCCTAAACTCGCTTCAGTCCCCTTTAAGGTACAGGAATTTCTGGGGAAAGTCACCTCTCAGGCCATCGCACTAACCCCCACAGTCATCTTGCTGGGGACCCAGATCGAAATCAATAGAAACAAAGGTGGGGCACTCATTTTTGTTGCTATGTCAGTGTGGAGGATCTGTGTTGCTTCAGTTTGGCTGAATGTTGATCCCACCATTCTCTCGGGGGCTGGCCAGGCTACTTGCAACCTACCATCTAGAAACAGCTGTCTATGCCAGAAAAGGTTGTAAAGGGCGAAAGAAGGGTCTAGACGTCTGGGAAGTTCTCACTACTTGGCTGGAGCAGTTGGGCTAACCCGGCCTGCGATTTCTCCCCTGTTTGCTTTCTCTTGGCTTCTAATACTTCTACTTTCTTTCTTTACTTTCTCCTCCTCCTAGGGTATCACTTCTGACCTAGTGATCTTGTACTCTACATTTTGTTTCTTTTCTCGCTTCTTCTCTTCTTCACTCGTCTTTTCTTTCTCCACAGTGCAATTAATTCCTGGTCTTTCTTTTCCCTTTTTGTGCCCTTGAACCGCTAGTCTATTGGTGTGGGGGGTGTGGGGAGGGGGGGCTTTGAATGTCATACCTCTGTATTGTTTTGTTCAATTCAAATTTTAAAAAAATAAAAAAATAGAAACGTGTGTGCACCAGAAGCCTCCACCACTTAATTATCAATGGGGATTCTTCTTAACATAGCATAGGATTTGACGTATCAAGGCAAACAGTCTGCTTTATGGTTCGCTGTGCCTGGTCTGTGATACAGATTCCTGCACAGCAAAAACAACATCCCTTTGATATATTAGCCTGTAGTACAATTAGCCAAGTGATCCTGCTGCAAGAACATTTGCAAAATGTGGAACAAAAAACATTTAGCAATATCATTGAAGAAACAAGTGCTTTGGTCAACACTTTAACTTCACCCAAATACTAATCAAAGGCTGAAAAAAGAGATGGTATCTTCCGATGAGTAGATCTGAGCTACAATACTGGATCCAGAGTACAAAAAAATGTTGCCCACTTTCATTCCTTTCTCAGAATTTGATGACTCAATTACAAGACTTGAATCGTTCCAAAAGAGGGTGAGCCGGAACAAAACAACTGCAAATTTGAGGCCAGAACAGAACTAAAGTGCAGCCTGCAACCTCAAAAGCGGTGGCACTATTGACTCTCAATTTGTGCAGAAGTAACAAACACCATCAACGGTTACTACTGAACCCTCAGCTTTTGTATGCATAATGTTTAATCTGTAGCCAGTTGTGCAACAGGAGTGGGTGCGGGGAGCCAAATTGTGTGGCATTATGATTCATGTTCATTAGTACGTTTATAGGGAGTAGTACCCAATAAGAGGGCGTTTGGGGAGCTTGAGAGATCTAAGGTGTATCCATGTTTAGGCCTCGGCTAGCGTAGCAGAGCATGCGCTGCTCGCTTTGCAAGGCATGAAGTATACACTACAATGGGGAAGCTTTGCGTAAGCTCCACCCACTCCCCCCATCTTTTTGTTTGGCTTCCATCCTAAATGGTGCCTTCTGATTGGTTCTTCCCTTGTTAGTCCCGCCTCCTAACGTCCATAGCGTAATTTGTGCACATCCCAGGCTATTTACTGAACATTATTTTTTCCCTGTGGCCCCCACCCCCGGCCCCTGATGCAGTCTGTTGTTTTTCGTAAATGCGAGTCGTATTGCATTGCAAGTGCTTGTTTTAAAATAGTGCGCAGGGATCCCGGAAGTGACGTCTCTGGTGTGCCGGAAAAAACCCTTGGTTGCTCCGGAAGTCTTGTTACGGCCAAGCCTCTGCTGGATCAGGGTCCATTCTACCTGTTTCCACATCCATCATCTGGCTTGTAGTGGTGAGTGCGTGTGTCTGTTTGTGTACGTAAGTGTTTCTGTATATGATAAGTGTGTGTGGGGCCTGTGTGGTAAATTTAAATTACCTAGACTTGATTTATGCGGTAAAATACAATACGAATAACTCAGTAAAAATAAGAGGCAGAATCCGTGGTATTCGAGGGTATAATAGGGAATTTATTCCTTACAAAGGAATGATGGTTCGAACCAGGCAATCGAGTTCCGTCACCACGAAGGTTCAGGAAGGGATCAGCAATACATTATTGACAGGTTATAGCATATATAGTAATGCATTACAGTAAAGACAGATGCAGGAGGCGTAACAGCTGATAAGAATACACATACGTAATAGAAAAGGCGTTACAATAGGCGTGCATAGAGGCGTATACTAAAAACGTCATTATGATGATGACACAAGTGGGTGGATCCATAAGAGAATCCTGCAAAGTCAGCAGAAATACATGGCAGAGATGCGCGCGCAGCCGCATGACGTGTGATTGACGTGTAACTAGAGGGTGAAGGGAACTTGACATTTAGCCCTACATGAGGAGACAGAAGTCTGGGGTGTCAGGACAACCTAGTCCTAAATCATATCTAATATCTTGTGTTTAAGGAACTATATTATCTGGAAGGAAAGGTCTCCTCGGACAGATCCTATTCTATACTGACTGCTAGTGCGTGTACAAGCGTCTAAGTGTCTACATGAGATGCGAGGGGGCATGGGCCTACCATGGTAACGAGAGTCATGAATTACTTGCATGGAGACGGTAAGGCCGGGCCCTTTGCTCTGCAGCTGGGGGGATGTTTACCTAAGCTACTAGACAAGAATGCATTTCTTGAGGAGCGGAACAGATAACTTGAAGGCTGAATACAGTTTTGGCAGGCAACAGGCCGGGCTAGGCACCGTTAGCCGCGCAGGAAGTAAGACAAAGTTCATGGATACAGATGCAGGTCCAGGCTGGAGCATTCAGAGGCAGAAGCAGGAAAAAGCTCGATGGCAGAATTCAGGGCCTACCTTGCCAGAGCTGGAAGACGTGAAAAGTATACCATATAAAGACGGTGGCAAGTCATACTTAGGAACGGAATATCTGACCCATTCATGGCCGATCTGAAAGAGGACATATTAACGTTGGACACAATTGTATTTGCGTCTTCATAGCTTGAAGTGGAGGGAACGTACATGTACTTGTAGCATGTACATGGAGCCGTTGGGGTCTAGATAGGGGACACAATTGACCATAAAAATTTATATTTCCTCATTCCCTCCTTGTCCCCTACGGACCCTCATGAAATATCGATCTTCAGGAATCCATCAATCTGTTCATGTAACATAATTTGCTCTTCTTTCTTCTTCCGGGATCTTGAATGAAAACTTGAACGTGGAATACACGATGTGGCACACAGGCAGCAAATCGCTGGTCCACATTGTAGACATAGGCAGCAACTGAATACTATGAGAAGGCCAATACCTAGGAAGGATAGGACTTTCCATCCCCAGGCTGACAACACGCTCCAGAACCAACCGGACCATGTCCAGGTGCCTGCATTCTGATGTATCTGGTTTGCAATCTTGTGAAGACGAGTTATGGCTTTATATACGGATGGCGCGTTTTCTGGGATGAAAACACAGCAACTTGATCCGATGACCCTACAAGCTCCGCCCCTATCTGCTAGGATGTCGTCAAGGACAAGACGATTTTGAAGAACAACAATCCGCATCGCAGACTGCTCCTATGTTAAGTTGCCTAGGGCAGAGGTAGTTTCATTCACTACTGCTTCAAGAGTTCTGGTTAGTCTACGTATCAGTTTACTGTTTGAGACAACACCTATGTTGTGGTAAATATTTAAATTACCTGTACTATTTTTATGCGGTAAAATTCAATAAGAATAACTCAGTAAAATAAGAGGCAGAATCCGTGGTATTCGAGGGTATAATAGGGTATTTATTCCTTACAAAGGAATGATGGTTCGAACCAGGCAATCGAGTTCCGTCACCACGAAGGTTCAGGAAGGGATCAGCAATACATTATTGACAGGTTAAAGCATATATAGTGATGTATTACAGTAAAGACAGATGCAAGAGGCGTAACAGCTGATAAGAATACACATACGTAATAAAAAGGCGTTACAATAGGCGTGCATAGAGGCGTATACTAAAAACGTCATTATGATGGTGACACAAATGGGTGGATCCATAAGAGAATCCTGCAAAGTCAGCAAAAATACATGGCAGAGATGCGCGCGCAGCCGCATGACGTGTGATTGACGTGTAACTAGAGGGTGAAGGGAACTTGACATTTAGCCCTACATGAGGAGACAGAAGTCTGGGGTGTCAGGACAACCTAGTCCTAAATCATATCTAATATCTTGTGTTTAAGGAACTATATTATCTGGAAGGAAAGGTCTTCTCGGACAGATCCTATTCTATACTGACTGTTAGTGCGTGTACAAGCGTCTAAGTGTCTACATGGGATGCGAGGGGGCATGGGCCTACCATGGTAACGGGAGTCATGAATTACTTGCACGGAGACAGTAAGGCCGGGCCCTTTGCTCTGCAGCTAGAGGGATGTTTACCTAAGCTACTTAGACAGGAATGCATTTCTCGAGGAACGGAACAGATAACTTGAAGGCTGAATACAGTTTGGCAGGCAACAGGCCGGGCTAGGCACCGTTAGCCGCGCAGGGAGTAAGACAAAGTTCATGGATACAGATGCAGGTTCAGGCTGGAGCATTTCAGAGGCAGAAGCAGGAAAAAGCTCGATGACAGAATTCAGGCCTACCTTGCCAGAGCTGGAAAACGTGAAAAGTATACCATATAAAGACGGTGGCAAGGCATACTTAGGAACGGAATATCTGGCCCATTCATGGCAGATATGAAAGGGTACATATTAACGTTGGACACAATTGTATTTGCGTCTTTATAGCTTGAAGTGGAGGGAACATACATGTACTTGTAGCATTTACATGGAGCCGTTGGGGTCCAGATAGGGGACACAATTGACCATAAAAATTCATATTTCCTCAATGTAAGGAAAGAGACCTTTATTGAAGTCTGTATATTGTTCCCATGCTGTTTCGGTGTAGTCAACAATCGGGATATCTCTCTGGGGTCTATGGTGTACTAGATTGGTATTTCTATGATAATCAGGAGGGGCTAGGAAAACAGGTGGCAGAAGGAATGCAATGTAACAGGTACCATCCCAATCTAGGGGTAGGCGTATATATGCGGTGTGACCACAGATGAAGTAGGAGTGACGGGAAGCTCTAAATGTAGACTTGCCTTTATCACTGAATTCGATCACAATAGTACATTTACTATGACCCAGGTGTACTGAACCATTCTTTCTTACACAGAATTCACCTTTAACTGGTAATACTGACATAGCAGGCAAGACTAGTGCAGCTTCAGATTCAACATTCAGAATCATGAGGTTAAGTGTAAAATTACCTAATCCATAAACTTCATTTTCTAGGTCAGTTCCTGTTCTTTTGGGAAGTCCCTCCTTGTTAGGATAACAGGTTTTAAGCAAAACTAAGTTCAGGTTTCCCCATACCCAGTTGCTCTGGTAAACTACGGTGTTTGAATCTAAAGAGTTAATCAAACTAAACCATGCTCCACAGGAACCATTGTGTGTAAACGGGTACGGAAAGAGAGGCAGAACTCCTTTGTACTTCTGATAGGGAGGGAGTCGGCCACATATCCAACAATTTGTAGCATTGCTGGTCTGATGGGAATGGTGTAACATACTAATGAATGTGTTGTTGCGCAGCGCAAATCTATAGGACAACTCATGTGGAGGTAGTTCACTAAAAGAATGTTCGGCAGTAACATTGTAAGCACGCTTGAAAATAGGATAGTACATGTGTAACAGTATACTTGCAGCAATAATAAAAAGACTTAGAAAAAACATAATCAACAATGTCACTATACAGTGACTATGAAGTGATTTACAGTATGCATGTTTCTTGAGCTGTTTCTGTCTATTTCTCTCTCTCATTCAGTCTAGAGGATACATGTCAAAGACTTAATTCAACCGATTCACCTTGGAGAGGACTTAAACAATCGAATTGTCTGACTTGCTAGACCTTAGTTTCAGTTTGTATTCCTGTGATTCGGTCTTTTCAACCAGGGGGAGTTTTGAATCAGTCTCTGGAAGGGGGCAGGGCTGAGAGTTCAGATCGGATGGTAGTCCATGAAATTTCTTGATATGACTCGAGTGTAACCAACCCTTGCGACCCTCGACCTTCACTGCTGTCCTCGTCGTTAGAAGAACCAGCTTTGGTTGTAGCCAGCGAGGCTCCAACGGGCTCCTCCTGTCGAAGTTTCTGATGAAAACTAGATCTCCAGGAACCACTTCATGGGGCTTTACCTCGGTGTTGTCGGGAAAGGCTGCAGCTACCTGTGAACGGCAAGATTGTAGTGCAGACATCAAGGAAGCAAGGTAATCTGTCAGCATATTACAATCAACATCAGTTATTTTACGAGGTATAGACGTCCCCCACATATTTGGTGGCCTACCGAAGACCACCTCGTACGGGGATAGCCCTGTGCGAGAATGTGCTACCATTCTCATGTAAAATAGTGCAACCGGTAAGGCTACTATCCAGTAGACACCTTTCTCTCTACAGATTTTAGAAAGTCGTATTTTCAGGGTCTGATTATGACGTTCCACGAGACCTGCTGCCTCGGGATGTCGGACACAGTGGAATTTCCATTGATAGCCTAACAAGAGTGAAATGTGTTTCATTAGCTCGGATGAGAACGGCTGGCCATTATCTGAGTACACGATACGGGGCAAACCATACCGTGGGAAGAATTCACAAACTAATTGTTTAGCAGTAGTCGGGGCAGTATAATCTGAGACGGGATACGCCTCTGTCCAACGGGAAAGAGCGCATACAACTACGAGGACATATTTGAATCCTCGACATCGTTCCATCTGGATATAATCCATCTGGAGGACTTCAAAAGGGTGATCGGGGGGTTGAAATCCACCCTGCTCTACAGGTACGCCTTTACCTGGATTGAACTGACAACAAATCATACAAGTTCGGACTTTCTGTTTGGCTGCAGCTCGTAAGTGTTTGTTGAACCAAATGTGTTGAATACTGTCTAACATGGCTTTTTCCCCTAGATGTGCTGGACTATGTATTGTGTTAATGATAACTTGAACCATTGAGTCGGGGAGAAACCATATAGATTTTCCCTTCGTCATCCATCCCTGATCTGTTTGGATCCCTCCTAATTCAGTCCATTTCTTTATTTCCTCTGGTGTAGCATGTGTTTGTATGTCAATTACATCAATGGCGGGATCCTTAACTGTCATGCAGTGTGTCGGCGTCAGAACTATTGTCTTTGTCAAGTCAGTTGCATGAGTCTGATTCTGTGCTGTTTGCTTAGCTGTTCGGTCTGCTAGGTCGTTACCCTGGGAAATAATATCGGTGACTTTCGTATGAGCTTTACACTTCATGATAGATATTGACATAGGTAGATGTATTGCATCTAACAGGGCTTGAATGAGGGGACCGTGTTGAATGTTGGCACCGTGAGAAGTCAAATAACCTCTCTCTCGCCAAAGGACTCCGAAGTCGTGTACAACTCCGAAAGCATAACGTGAATCTGTGTATATGTTAACTTTTCTATTCTTGGCTTGAATACAGGCTTGTGTCAGAGCAATAAGCTCTGCTGCTTGAGCTGATAATGTGTCAATACAATTTGTTTCAATGACTTCGGTGTCTGTCGTGACTGCATAAGCGGCCACTAACTTTCCTGTACTTGTTCTCATACATGAACCATCTACATAAAGTGTCAGGTCTGGATCTGGTAATGGGACATCTGTCAAGTCTTGTCTGGGTTTCGTCGTAATAGTAATGACTTCAATACAATCATGTGCCAGTGGGTCTGTTCCACTTAATGGCAAAAGTGTGGCAGGATTTAATGTACTACAACGTCTGATTTCTATGTGTGGCTGAAACAATGTGAGTTCGTAACCTGTCAGTCGTGCTATAGTCAAGTGTTGTGTCTGTGTCCGGTTCAAGAGAACTTCTACTGCGTGTGGTACTTGTACTGTCAATTGATGTCCTAATACTATGGAATCGCTTTGTCTGATCGCTAGAGCTGTCGCTGCAACTGATTTCAGGCACGCAGGAAGAGCTTGAGCTACGGGATCTAACGTGCTAGAAAAGTAAGCACATGGCTTGTGTGATCCTGCTTGTTCCTGCGTGAGTACTGACAAGGCAGTACCTTCACGTTCTGTAACAAAGAGTGTAAAAGGCTTACTGTAACATGGTGTCGCTAAAACAGGTGCTTGGCATAAAGCTTTCTTTAAGTCTTCAAAAGCTTGTGTATGTTCTGGAGTCCAAGGGAGGACAGTCGATGTCGCTGCCTCCTGGGTTGTCAACTGAATGAGTGGTTTTGCTAAAAATGCATATTGGGGAATCCACTGCCTGCAGTACGAAGTGAGGCCTATGAAGGCCCGTACCTCCTTTTGTGTCTTGGGTGGTGGCATGTTTACAATTAACTGGATGCGGTCAGGTGTGAGCTGTCTCCCCCATTTGGACAGCAAGTGCCCTAGGTACACAACTTGCTGGGCACAGAATTGCAGCTTTGAAGGGGACACCTTGTGCCCCTTGTCGGCTAGGAAATGTAAAACCGTCAGTGATGCTTTTTCACATTCGGGTTCGCTTCGGGCGGTGATCAGCAGATCATCGACATACTGAAGCAGTGCAGTGTTAACAGGCATGTGGATACTGTCAAGTTGTCTTTTCAGTGCTTGGCTGTAGATGCTAGGACTTTCTGTAAATCCTTGAGGCGCGCGTGCGAATTTAAAACTTCGTCCATTTAAACTGAATCCGAACAAATATTGGCTTTCCGGATCGATTGGGACGCTGAAGAAGGCGTTCTTGAGGTCAATTACAGTAAAGAACGTTGCCTCTGAATCAATAGCTGTCAGTAATGAAGAGATATCTGGGACCACGGGATATTGTGGTACAATGCATTTATTCAATTCGCGCAGATCAATAATTAATCGATATACTGGGGGTGCTTTTGGATCAGTTCGTTTAAGAATCGGAATAATCGGAGAATTACATACATTGGAGTCGGTTTCTACAACCACTCCTTGTGCAATGAGCTCGTCAATGATTTGCAGTAAAGCCACTACAGCATCTGGCGGTAACTTGTATTGTCGCATTCGTGGTAGTACCACTCCTGTTTTGAGTGTGACTCGATATGGTGTAATGTGCATACAACCTACATCAGTGGGGCCCTGTGCCCATAAGTGTGCAGGTAGATTCTGTAACCGGTGATCCATGTCTCTAGACACGTAGTGACCTTTAAAGTCACGCAAAAATAGTCGTACTCCGTCCGGAGAACAACATATTATAGCTCCTAGAGCTTTCAATGTTTTTATACCTAACAAGTTTTCTGGGCATGATTTCGTAAGCAATAGATCTGTAGTCCGTGTCAATGGACCGACTGTAAATGCAAGTGGTTGCGATACTTCGTTAATAGTAGGCTTTCCTGAAAAACCAAGGGAAATATTTTGTGAGCCTGAGAGGGGTGCCCCTGGGACTTCATCGTGACTTATAGTTGTTCTGCTTGCCCCTGTATCAAGTAGAAACTTTCTGTCTTTCCCTAATACTTGACTCTGTACATAAGGACCCTCTTGATCTACAGGAACCTCAATAAGGGGTAAGCCAACTTCCCTCTCTAGGCTATTTCATGTGTAACGCTGATATTCTGGATAGTCATTTTGTGCATACTGGTATATCTGTTGTGTCGTGTTTTGTGTTGCAGCAATAGGCTGTGGCTGTTGTTGTGGAACCACTACGGTCTGTTGTGGAACCGGCATAGGCTGTACATGTTGAGGTGCTTGTTGTTGGATCTGATCCTGTCTAGGCGGACGTGGTCTCTCCTTGGTTTTACCCGTGGAGATATTATGTTTCAGAACTGCACAATCGTTTATATAATGACCTGGCTGTTTACAATAGTTACATGTCCCTTTAACGGGAACCGCTGAATTACTGGACTGTGTCGCACCCTTTTTATGACTGTCAGCTGGAACTGACTGAGCGACAAGCATTTTCATTTTCGTGTCTTTCATACGTCTTTGTTCGTGTTCTTGTTCTTCTCTAATTCTATTCTGGTGATACTGTAACATTTGTAACATTTGTGAAGGAGTGTTAGCTTGCCAAGTGCTCTCAACTTTCAATACTCTGTTTTTAACTTGTGGCAGGGAATTCTCGACTAGTTTTGTTACAAAAAGATGTGGATATGACTCGCTATTTGCTTTCAGGCCGCTATTAATACCAAAACATTTTTCAAATCGGGAATAAAAATCACTAGTGTCTTCATCGGGTTTCTGTTTACAAGCTGAGATTGCTCCCCAATCTTCCTTTTTCGTAGTTAATAAACGTGGCAATACTTGTACTAATAATCCTGGCAATGCTTTTGTTTTGTCCCCAAGCCCTACGCCTGCAGTTCTGCTATTTTCTTCAGTTTCTAATGCGGTCCAATCAATCTTTTGGTCTCCCACCTCCCATTCTTTTTCTTTGAGTTTCTCATAAATACCGGCAGGCAATAATACTTTCAATATTTTCATAATGTCAGGATAGGTATAATCACCCATGAGTAACATGTCCTTTAGTTCACGGTGAAAACCTGCTGGATCTTTGTCATGGCTGGGCACTAATTTTTTCATTTCCAATAGTTCTATTTTGGTTATGGGCGTGTACACAAACACGCGTCTGAACGTATTGTCATCATTTCTTACTGGGTGTACTTCACGTAAGGGATTCTGTCTGTCTATGTAATACGTTTTTCTCTCCATGGAAGGAGCTGGATCATGTTCTGGACACAAAAAGGCACTATATCTATGTCTGTATTCTAGAATTACTTTAATTAGATCGGTACCTAAACCTCTCCATTTATTCATGAGTAGTTCTATCAATATATCAGGTAGGGGACCAGGATCGGAGTGTTGGCCTTTATATAATATAAGGAGATGTTGTATCATGTATATACTAGCTAAACGCTGTTCGTCTGGGGCGAGATTCAGAAACGTGTGTGCTAGCGCATCATCACTGTATTTTTCAGAGCTGTCAGCCCATTGTACTGCTGACCTGGCTAATTCTTGTTCATCCATAGAATCGAGCACATGGTACCCCCTTCGTTCTCGAAGTAATTTATCAGTAGCCTGGAATAAGTGTTCAGGGGTCCTTGGATTTGAGATAACTGTTTGAAAAATTCTGTTACATTCTGGACGTATCGGACGTATTGTTTCATTAAAAGATCTTCCTTTTCCTACATAAGCTATCATTTGTTTAGCTGGTAATTCAAATTGTCCTGTGTTCGTTTCTGACTGTTCCTCCTCCTCTTCCTCTGATTCAGTTTTATCAGCTTCTACTCTTCTTTCATGTATTCGTTCTACTTCTTTTCTGATCCTTCGGCACATGACTTCTATACACCTCTGTTTATCATGTCTCCCGTCTGTTATATTCTGACCCCATTTGGTAAGTACTTGCATTTCCTCCGAATCCACCTCAGGCCTATCTCTGTTTCTGATCAAGCAGTTTATGAAAAAGCGTAACAATAATTTTTGCATGTCTACTTTCTGGTATTCCATGGCTTCGGCAATACTTTCAGGACCTTGCCCTGTTTGGATAAAGCGATATATTTTGTCTAGATGTTCAACCATTCCTGGTAACGTCATTAAATAGTTTGCAGCTCGTCGCAAACGTACTGAAGATAGCAACATTCTGTCGTGTTTTCCTGGCACTGGATCATATCTACAATCTGAAAGAGGCTCATTTAATATATTGTCATTAGCTCTTTGGGGCGTACGTTGGTATGCTAAATCCCTATAAGTCAATCTAGTTGTTGGCGGTGGCGTGGAAAAACCTCCTGTCGCACCTCCTGAGGTGCCAAGTCCAAAAGGATTTGTTGGGTGTAGGGTAGAGAGTGTGGGTGCAGGAAGGACTGTAGAAACAGATGGAATGGTTAGAACTTGAGTAGGAGTTTGTTGCTGCGGAGGTGGGTGCAGCTGATTTTGGGGTTGAGCGTCGTTAACGGGTGGTGTGCGTGGCTGCGCACCATTAGCATATTCGGGGGCTGCATCATCTAAATAGGAAGAAAGGAAAATGTCTTTTGCGGTCTTGGGATGTACTTTAATCGGGAGTAATGGAGGTGGCAGATCTTTTGGTACCTCCAAGGCGGCCTTAGGCAAACCCTCGGCCAGAAGAGGATACATACCATTCATAAGAGTGTTTCGTTGCCTGGCTACTTGTTCTGTTTTTACTCGGGTACCTTCGTCAATTAAAATGTTTTCTCTGGCTTTTTCTGAATCTTCCCTACTTTTCTCTTCCTTTCTGAGCGCTTTCTCTGTGCGTCTATGCGATTCTTTACGCCATAGTTCAATGGCATCCTTCTGTGACTGTCTGGCTTTCTTTTTCCATAATGCTTCTTCTACTCTCATGATGCAATCTGCATCCCATGTTCCAGCAGCGGGCCATCTCTGACTCTCTGCTAAATCCTTGGTGTATTCCACCCATAGATCAAGATATAATACGGCATCTAGGCCATGTTTATGGTACATAAAGTACCCTGGAGTGTCCCTAGGTGGGATGGGAACAGCTTCCTCGAGTATCCCTTTTCTAGTTTTTATCTGTCTTAATTTTGAAAATAACGGCATCTTGAACCTTGTTACTTAATTCTTACTTGGTTTTTGAACACAATAATTACAATAAACACAATAATGAAGATCGAACAATCACTCATACCACGACATTTAAAACATATCAAAACATTTAGAACGAACAATAATAATTAGAATAAAACTAGTCAACTGCATAATGCTAAATATACTGTATGTACTGCTAAACAGCACAGATACACTGCTAACACAGTGCAGACCAGGTCTGTGTACCCAGACCCGTCTTGACCGGCACAAACTAATGTGCACGTCTAGATGCGTCCCCAGCAACGGTACTCACCGGGAAGCACGGAACGGAAGGCCTCGGAAGTCTGGACTAGACTAGACCAAACTGGACTGGACTCGACTCGTGACTTAGATACTTCGGAACTTCGGAATCTGGTGGGCCTCTGTATACCTCGGATCTTGCTCTCTCAGCTAGGCTCTGGTCGGGATTCTCCGCACTCCTCACCGCCTCGTCTGGGTGTTGATCGCAGCCTCAGTCGCCCCCCGTTGGCCTGAGGGAGATACAGGAAATCCTGCGGGTACGCGTAATTGTCCGTCCGGCTGTGGCAGGAGACCGGGTCTGCAACGCACCTCCGGCGCGTGGGGTGTGAGAGGTGTCCCTATTCGGGCGCCAATTATGTGGTAAATTTAAATTACCTAGACTTGATTTATGCGGTAAAATACAATACGAATAACTCAGTAAAAATAAGAGGCAGAATCCGTGGTATTCGAGGGTATAATAGGGAATTTATTCCTTACAAAGGAATGATGGTTCGAACCAGGCAATCGAGTTCCGTCACCACGAAGGTTCAGGAAGGGATCAGCAATACATTATTGACAGGTTATAGCATATATAGTAATGCATTACAGTAAAGACAGATGCAGGAGGCGTAACAGCTGATAAGAATACACATACGTAATAGAAAAGGCGTTACAATAGGCGTGCATAGAGGCGTATACTAAAAACGTCATTATGATGATGACACAAGTGGGTGGATCCATAAGAGAATCCTGCAAAGTCAGCAGAAATACATGGCAGAGATGCGCGCGCAGCCGCATGACGTGTGATTGACGTGTAACTAGAGGGTGAAGGGAACTTGACATTTAGCCCTACATGAGGAGACAGAAGTCTGGGGTGTCAGGACAACCTAGTCCTAAATCATATCTAATATCTTGTGTTTAAGGAACTATATTATCTGGAAGGAAAGGTCTTCTCGGACAGATCCTATTCTATACTGACTGCTAGTGCGTGTACAAGCGTCTAAGTGTCTACATGAGATGCGAGGGGGCATGGGCCTACCATGGTAACGAGAGTCATGAATTACTTGCATGGAGACGGTAAGGCCGGGCCCTTTGCTCTGCAGCTGGGGGGATGTTTACCTAAGCTACTAGACAAGAATGCATTTCTTGAGGAGCGGAACAGATAACTTGAAGGCTGAATACAGTTTTGGCAGGCAACAGGCCGTGCTAGGCACCGTTAGCCGCGCAGGAAGTAAGACAAAGTTCATGGATACAGATGCAGGTCCAGGCTGGAGCATTCAGAGGCAGAAGCAGGAAAAAGCTCGATGGCAGAATTCAGGGCCTACCTTGCCAGAGCTGGAAGACGTGAAAAGTATACCTTATAAAGACGGTGGCAAGGCATACTTAGGAACGGAATATCTGACCCATTCATGGCCGATCTGAAAGAGGACATATTAACGTTGGACACAATTGTATTTGCGTCTTCATAGCTTGAAGTGGAGGGAACGTACATGTACTTGTAGCATGTACATGGAGCCGTTGGGGTCTAGATAGGGGACACAATTGACCATAAAAATTCATATTTCCTCACCTGCAACGGGGTGTGTGTATATGTGTGCGCATGCGTGTATGTGAGAGAGTGCGCCCAGTTGTTTACTGTCATTATTCATGGTTGTTTATGTGTGTGCTCCGGTAGTAACTGGCGTGTGTTTGTGTGTATTCAATTGTTTGTGTGGTTGCTCATGTGTGCGCAGGTTATAAGTCGTGTGTTTGTTTGCAAGGAGAAAGCCAATGTGGAGAAAGACACCGAAAGCCAGCGGCCCTCTGCTCAATTAGAGATTTAAAATGACATTTTTGTGAATTTTTAAGTTTCGATAGTGAGGAGCTATGGTGTGCTTTTTACCTGACAATGTGCTCACTGCCCTTGCCGCTTTATTGCAGAGTAGGTCTGATCATAGCAGCTGTTGGATTCCTCTTTCCGTTGCAGTCGCCTCTTTGATGTCAATGCACCACTTGTGAACCAGGAGGGTGCAGCGGGCGCTGTAGGAACTTTCATCAATCTTTCTATGGTTGGACCAGAGCAACGGAAGAACCATTACTGGAGTCATGTAGCGCTTAAAAGCCGCCGGAGTCAATGCACGGAATGTATGTTAAACCCGCCATGCACAGACCTGGCACAGATGTGCATGTATGTGCACTCTAGTAATAGAGTGATCATGCTTGTCCTTATCATACTATCTGCCCTGCCTCACGCAGAGCACTCACTCCCTGCGCTGCCGACTGCCCTTGTCCTCTGGAGCCAATGGAGCTGCCCTATGGATCACATAAAATTGCACAAATAAAGTGTTGTTTGTGACATAAGAAAAACATTTTGTGGACTCTCTCGAACCCTGGTGGGTACAAGTTCATCAGAGGGAAGCAATACCTATACAGTGTAAAGGGCCTTAGCAACGCAAGTAAAACTTTGAGTACGCCAGGCGTATTTTCTACTAACGCATTGTTACAATAATTCGTGCAGAATTTCATCACTTCCAGAAACAGGGGGATTTAATGAGTCATCTGTAAAAAGTGAGGATACCTCATAGCAGACGGAAGTGGCAAAAAAAAACTTTTTCTAAATGTGTTCTTAAGGAGCAAAGGAGAATTTGCTACACCCCCAGATTATGCACTTTCTGGACTAGAAGATGGCTCAGACTTACTGGGCAGGCAGAAGCAAAAGGCTTTGGGTCAGCATGGCCTCTGAGTAGCATTTCTGTCTGGGAAGCATTAAGGCAGAAAATGATGTTGGTGGATTCAGTGCTGGACATGTCTGAGCAGTGCCACTCGGTGGTGGTCCTCCGATCCCTTCTGTAAAGTTGGTAAAGGCCTGCATACAAGAGGCAGTCAATGCTGTGGCCTGTAATAATGTGAGCATGTTGGGTCACCTCTTGCATCTGTTGCAAAGGGGAAGGCAAGTGGACCAAACCCTGAGAAACTTCACAGATGGTGCTGGTGGTTTGGGGTAGGAAAATGCCAGAATGAACTTGGTATATTTAGTTTCCAAGAAGTAGTCAAAAGTCTGCCCTGTTAACTAGGAAATGTTTTGTGAATTAGACTAGTTTTTTATATAGTAATCCTCTTATAATCTCAATTACATGTGGTCCTGGTTGGCAACTGAATGTACGTGTCACGTCTATGTATTTTCTGAGTGAATCCAGCACTAAGGTGAACACAGCATTTTCAAATGCAGCACGTAAACAGATGATGCAAGACAAACATTTAATTTGTCTGGAAAGTTGCTCTTAGGCAGACTTTATGAATAATGATGTCACAAGTTATATATTCCCTCATTATTTTTTTCTCTTTAATGGAGCACCATCACGCCACTGTTCTACTTCAGAATGTTTGGAGATACTATTGTGAGAAGACGATGGTGGTAAGACACGCATCAAAAAGCAGAGTGGAGGGGAAAAAGTCCATGGAAGCCTGCAGGGTATAAACATGAAGAGTGAAAGTAGTTAGATTGGGGGGAACTCGGGCGGATGCCGAAGTGAGAAACCAGGGCCTAACAGTGTCTTTGAAAGTAAAGAATGAGGGGAGATGAATGAGGCCTGGTAGAGGTTCAAAAGAGGCAGTTTATGGTCTCTACCCGTTCCCCATGCAATGTGTACAGACCGGTCCTTTATATGCCTGCTAGTTAATCATAACATTTTCATGCAGAACTCAGAGTTGAGGAGAGAGACTGAGGAAAGGGGCATAGAGGCTCCAGGTAATCACAGCCTCATTTCTGTTGGTTTCTAAGGCAGGTGTGAAGACCAAAAAAGTGCTTAATTTGCATCAGCAGCTGCAGGCGGTGGGCACTTGCACTAATTTTTGGAGACCAAGACTTATGTTTCATCATTAGACTTCGACCAAGAGCAAGAGAGAGAAAGGCAGAACAGGTAAACAGGAGGAGAAAAAAAATAGAAAAATGGTGACAATGGGATAAAGAAGGGATAAAAAAGAACCTGCAAGAGTGACAAAACGATATAGGAAGTGTGGCGTAGTGGAAGAGAAAGGCATGAGGTGGAATCAAGATTATACAGTCTTGGTATTTTGCGGTCCCAGCATTCAGCATTGGCCCTTAAAAAAAACTTTAGGCCCCTCATCTTGTTTTTTCCCAATTAAGCGCTTGACGACAGAGACATTATGGTCTCAGGGGAATAATTCTCTTGATGCTAGGTGACCGGACTGGCACTTTCCTAGCTTAGTGCATCTTGGACTAGGTATTTAGGGCCCGTTGCTCTCTGCTTGCCTGTTGTCCATTTATACGTCTGATGAATGTATATGTAGCAGGATCTGTTTCATGCCCATTGGGTACACACTGGTGATTAAGGGGCACAAATATTTCCCCATTCCAGGATTTCTGACACGAAAAGATGAGATGCTAAGGGATATAGGTAGAGGCCACAAATGCACAAGTATTGGGCAACAAACGTAGATAGTTAGTTACGTAAGCATGTGAGGTACACAGACAATCATGTAAATCCCCACCTAGTCTTTCGTAATCCTCGCTGATTTGTCGCAGAGAATCACCTCTATGTCTTAGCTTCTTGTAATCCAAATTTCAAAGGCTGATGTGCTATAGGGTCAGATTTGGACAGAAAATTAGGCCAGGGCACCAAAAGAAACGTTTTCCATAAGCGCATCACATAGGTAAAAAAGTGGGCCACATTTGCAATTCCGGGTAGTTTTAAACTTGTACAGACATGCTATATAGGTGTTTAGTAAAGTATGGGAGACAGCATGCATTTGTGCTTGCTGCAGGCTATGTCAGGGAAATCAACAGTAAAATCCATCCTATCAGAAAATAAAATGGCCCCACCCTGTGTCCTGATCTATGAAGCAGTGGAGCTACAGATAGGAGCAAAACAACACAGACATAGAGTGGGTCCGGTGGAAATTCAAAAAAGAAGGAAAGAAAGGATATTAACCTTTCAGGACAATGGGTTGAACAATCAAGGTTCAAACTTCACATTGTCAACCAGGAGTGTAGCCTAAGAAACCACAGTCTTATGGAGAAGCACTATTTAACGGCTAATTTAGAGGGAGTGGTCACATTAGTAATATGTTGGATCTTTGATTTCAACGTCTTAAGTAACTGAAGACTCCGATGTTCACAGTTTTTCCATTATTTAAGATATTAAAGAATCTAGCAAAATAAACAGAAAAAAGGGACAACCGAACTTTTCAGGGGTTTCTCTCTAAACAAGCATTTGCAATGCAATCGGTCTCGCCTTTGGAACCTTATAAGTATTTAGCAATACAGCACATTATTGCACACAACGTAAGCAGTATGGTTTAAAAAGACCACATCCCTGCACACAGAGCCGCAGGACACATACTATAAATTAAAATAAGGAAAACAGCTGATAAGGATCACGTCTCGCGTAAATGCAAGCCGTATTGCATTGCAAATGCTTGTTTTAAAATAGTGCGCAGGCATCCCGGAAGTGACGTCCCTGGGGTGACGGAAAAAAAACCTTGGTTAAGTCTTGTTACGGCCAAGCCGTTCTGCTGTGTACTTTTATTTGATTAGTTTCACTTTATATCTCTGTTCTCTTTTTTTCAACTGAGAGCAGGCACGAGGGTTCTCGTCTCCAGAGACTGGAGAGACAGTCCAGCAATAACACAGATCTTGGGGACAGCAGCACGGGAGCCGTGCCGCCTCCGCCGTCCGCATCCATGCTATTCTAAAGCACCAGTGCTCGCAGGCAGCTCCCAGGAGCCGGCATGGAGCTCCTCACACTCATTATGATCATTTCTCAGCACCGCCACCTTCAAAGAGGTCTTTTCTGCGAGAGGGCTTTGCTGCGGCTGCTATTGGGGCTCTTGGCGTCTCTGGTTTCTCCACACTGTTCATCCTGCTGAGTTCTGAAGACACTGGTGTAAGTAAAGCCAGCCAAGGTAAGCAGATTCCCCAGCCTATGTTAGACTACCAGCTGGCTCCACTCCTGCGATCAACTCTTGCCACTGGCTGTCTCCAGCACGAACTACAATGTCCACCCTGGGATCCGAGTCCCTTTTAGTTAGAACAGACTCTCTCGGTCTGTCCTGCCCACCTGCACTTATCAAAGTCTCCAAGACACATCTCACCATCTGTCTTCCTTCCTTTGTCACATGCTCATGGCTGCAGGTCCCGTTTTCATCACAGGATCAGTGTCCATTCTACCTGTTTCCACATCCATCATGTGGCCTGTAGTGGTGAGTGCGTGTGTCTGTTTGTGTACGTTAGTGTTTCTGTATATGATAAGTGTGTGTGGGGCCTGCAGCGAGGTGTGTCTATATCGGTGCGCGTGCGAGTATGCGTGTGTGAGTGCTCGCCCAGTTGTTTACTGGGATTATTCATGGTTGTTTATATGTGTGCTTGGGTAGTAACTGGCGTGTGTTTGTGTGTGTGTGTGCACTCAATTGTTTGTGTGGTTGCTCATGTGTGCGCGGGTTGTAAGTTGTGTGTTCGTTTGCAAGGTCCCACTCTGTCTTGGTTGTACCACTCAACCTTTTCCCGTATTTTGTTCTACCTTGTCCTCTCATGTGTCATGTATTTTGTTTTAAACATATTTTCTTAATTTGTATGCACTGTGGGAAATGCACTACCTTTTCGGTTCTCTTTAATTGTGGGCAGGCCACTAAAAACTCCAGCCGGCTGTGGCTCAGCTCGGGGTATTCTTGGGCTTTCGAGCCCAAAACATGATGAGCTTTAATATAGCTCTAACCTGTGCCCCAAGAATTAAAAACAAAACATTGACTTTTGATGTAAGATGGAAAATAGAAATAGGTACCTATATAGTGGCCAAACTGTACAATGTGAACGACAAAAAACTGTGAAAAGAACTTGGCTTCCTTATTGACAAATTGTGTGATCCGAGGCAAAAATGAAATTTAGCCAATCCTTCTTTTTCTTAATCATCACACATACGAACAGTTTCAGATATCTGAGTTCATAATGTGCTCTGCACAAAAGCTCTTTATATTTGTAAAAAAATATCACCGCATTGTGGGAGTAGTAAGTGGTGATGGTGGTAGGGAAGTGACTTCAGCAGAAGAGACGGTTGGCCTAATGTTTTGTGGGAGGTTGAAAATAGTAGCAAAAGTGGGCGATAGGTTGGCATGACGGCCGGAGTTAGTGCTTCACAAGACAGGGTGTTTGATAGCAATGGGCTTTAACTAAAACGTGAGTGCAGGTGGTCCCATGGATAATATGGTACATAGCTAAATACTTATAAGGTCCCAAAGACAAGGCCGATTGCATTGCAAATGCTTGTTTTCAGTAGCAAGCCCTATATTTGATTGAAAAGGAACAATTGATCTTGGGGATCACTCACAGTATACAATGCACAACAACTTCATCAACTACTCAGGATCAACATTGATAGACTGTTATTGAAATCCCCAGTCATCTCCATCTATAGTGTGGGAAATTTGGTACGTTTGGCATGTAATGTAGGATTTCTCGATGTGCCAAGCCCCAACACCAGGATGTATAAATGTGCCATACCCAAAACACCTGCCCAGTGGTGATCTGGTTGACACAGTGCCACCGGGTGTGCTTGGTCACACCCCAACTGGGCACATCTCCAAAAATCTGAGTAAGGGAGCAGTTCCACTTTGCATAGTAATTTGGGGGCCCTATACCAATATTGTAGTATTTCAAAGAGTAATAACGTTATACTTGCTTACAGAGCTTGTGTGCCTGTCTCACTGGTGTGGCCAGGGAAATGATGTCACTCTAAACCAGTTCTGGGGTAGCTTCTCTCCCCTTGGTATTGGTGCCTTCCTGATTGGGGGAACAAAGCAAGGCCATGCCCGGGTGTTAGTTAACATTTGCCTGTGACAGGGTAGGCTTTGTTGAAGTTAATCAAGTTCCCGAGCACAGCTTAGATGGTTATCCTGCCTGAGAAACATAAAAACCACACCTCACCACACCCAAGGCTTTTGTCCTACTCTCGGAGCAGTTTTCACACCTCTTTATGGGAGCTATTCAGAGTCCAGGTGACAATTGGAGCTCATGGGTGTTAGGCAGGAAAAAGGTAGCTTCCTAAAAGTATTTATTACAATCCGACTTCACCAGTGAATTGGGCTTGTAATTAGTAGTTAAAAAAGTGCAAGAATTAAAGAGGTTATTTTGACACGTCAAATTTGCTGGTTAAAAACGGCAAAGCCAGGCTACAAATGATAGGCCTGAAGTCATGTTTACACTGTCACTGTAATGGTGGGGGGGGGGGGCAAAGGGTGCTTACAGGCCCTTGGTACACTTTGTGCCATATACTAGGGGCGTATAGGTACGTTAAATATGCCAATTAGGGGTCTGCCAATTTCATCATGTTGAATGGTGGAGCACAGGCACTTTACCACTGGTTAGCAGGGGTTATATGCACAGAGTTCTACAGCCAGCAAACACAGTCAAGACAATGATTTTGGGATACACCCCACAAAATAGTAATTTCCAACAGTTAACTATCTTGATAACTAAATTATGTTGTAGTGTGTATCTGTATTAAGTAATGGTCTACACACATTTGTTAGTGCACAAATTTCCAGTTGTTCATGGTGGTTTTAATGATAGGTTTACTCAGGAATGCCGTAAAGGTTTGGGGCATGACTGAGGCCCCACTGTGCATTGTATACAGTATGCCCCATTCTAGTCGCACACGGTGTGGAGAAGGTGAGACATTGGATGTAGAAGCAGATATTCCAGGTACCAGATGTGCATATGAGAGAACTATAGTCAATCTGAAATGGTATATTGTTTGTTGGGTTTGAATCATGAACGTGGACTGCTGAATTTAGACATGGGTAACGTTTTACATTTGCTCCAGTTTATCTTGTAGCCAGAGAAGTCACAGAAGTACTGACAGAGCATTGAAGGATACATCGAGGTGAGAAAGAGTCATCAAGATGCTCTCGGCCTACAAAAGGGCTCTCACTGGGTCATATCATGTTGGCAAACTAGCTATGGTGTCAGTGCAGCAGATTGCTGCCATAATGGTTCCATTGCTGATAAAAAAACAGTGGCGCCCTCCTCGTCGTGATCAACAGCCTTCTCCGCATCTAGGGAGATAGCCAGCGCTTTGTCCGAGTATCATCTTTGCTATAAGAGATCGGCTAATGTGCAAATACAGTTTCAGAAAGATAGGTTGCATATAAAATCTGCCATGGATCAAGGAAGGTGTAACCTTACATGGCTTTTTGGCTAGTATTTTGACTAGGATCTTGGTGTTTACATTAACTAGAAATGGGGTAGTAGCTTCTACATTACAGCGGATCTTTTCCCTCTTTTCAGATAAGTGGAATAATAGCCTTCTTGGAATTGTGTATTTAGGGTATATGTGGCTTCTTCTTCTTTGAAAATTGCATGTAGCATGGGTACCAGGTGTTCTTAATCTGTTTTCTAAAATTCTCCTGGAAAAAATGTATCTATCCCGGGAGATTTATTTGTGGGAAGCAATGCAACAGCATCTAAAATAAATTTGGTTGTCACCCTATAAGAGATTTCTGCTCTTGAGAGAAGGTGGGAGGTTAATAGCTTCTGAAAGTCTTCAGTAGTTGTCAAGCAGAGATCCAGAATACGAGGTATAAGCCACATATTGCAGTCAAGTTTGTTAGTAGTTCACCATGCCGTCACACATGGATGCTGTCACTGATTGAGTGTAGTTTTGTCATAATTGGAAAGAAAGTATTCTAAGTACTAATGCCTGCTCTACCTGGGCAGTGATGAAAGTATTGAGTGCAAATCTCTTCACCATTAACCAGCACCAAATAAAAAGTGTTAGGTGTGCACTATACTGTCTAGTGAATTTCCTGACTGATTGTTCCCAACTGACTGGTTTTACAGCCAACATTTGTGTAGTTCTAGCCGAGCCTCTAATCATAAGCCCACTCCAAGTTGCTTTACCAGCAGTCCAGAAGATCTGTGCCGATTGGACTGACTCCTCGTTCTGTTACTTGAATACTCAAATGTGTACTTTAAGGTTTTTTGTGTTCTCAGGATATCAACGTTTCATGGCCTGTATTCACCAACGATACTGGAAAAGAACTATGAGGCTCATATCAAGACCAATCTGGACCATCGGGTGGTCTGAAATATCACCCTTTAGAACACAACAATGAATCACATGTGGTGGCTTGTTATATTATGTGTATTTGTATAGTGCACCAACACCCAATACGTTATCTTGGCATTAAGCAGGTGTACGGACCTTGTCTCGAGATCAGGAGGGTATATTTGAAAAGCAAACTCTTCAGTGCCTTGGTGAACTCAAGTAGAGAGGAGGAGGCTTTGATGTATAGTAGGGAGGTAATTCCCATTTGTTACACCTGGCATCCTTGGCGTGGTTCAATCAATCAATCAGAACATCTGTAGAGCGCACTACTTACCCGTGAGGGCCTTAAGGAGCTGGGGGGGGGGGGAAAGCTGCTACTGCTCGAATAACCCGGTCTTGAGGAGTCTTCTGAAGGTTAGCAGGTACTGGGTCTGCCGTAGGGGGATGGGGAGGGTGTTCCAGGTCTTGGCGGCGAGATGGGAGAACGATTTGCCGCCAGAGGTCGCTCTTCGGATGCGGGGGGCTGTAGCGAGGGCGAGGTCGGTGGAGCGGAGGTGGCGATTGGGGGTGTAAAAGTTGAGTCTTCAGTTGAGGTATGCTGGACTTGTGTTGTGGAGTACCTTGTGTGCGTGGGTAAGGAGCTTGAAGGTGATCCGCTTGTTGGCAGGGAGCCAGTGCAGCTCTCTTAGGTGGGGTGTGATGTGGCTGAGGCGAAGGATGTCGAGGATCAGGCATGCGGAGGCGTTCTGAATGCGTTGAAGTCATTTCAGGAGTTTGGCCGAGGCTCCTGCATAGAGGGCATTTCCGTAGTCCAACCTGCTGCTGACGAGGGCCTGGGTGACTGTTATTCTTGTTTCGGTGGGGATCCACATGTAGCTCTTGCGGAGCGTGCGGAGGGTGTTGAAGGAGGAGGAAGTGACGGCGTTGACCTGCTTTGTCATGGAGAGGGTAGAGTCAAGGATGAACCCTAGGTTGCGTGCATGGTCGGTGGGTGTTGGAGCTGTTCCCAGTGGGGTCGGCCGCCAGAAGTCATCCCAGGCCAAGGGAGTGGATCTGAGGATGAGGACTTCCGTCTTGTCCGAGTTTTGCTTCAGTCGGCTGTTCTTCATCCACTCGGCGACGGCTTTCATTCCTTCATGGAGGGTGGTTTTGGCGGTGTGGGGGTCCTTGGTGAGGGAGAGGATCAGCTGGGTGTCATCAGCATAGGAGATGATGTTGAGGTCATGCAGTCGGGCGACGTGGGTGAGCGGTGCCATGTAGATGTTGAACAGTGTTGGGATGAGCCCTGGGGTATGCCGCAGATGATCTCGGTGGCTTCAGAGCGGAAAGGGGGAGGCGGACACTCTGGGTTCTGCTGGAGAGGAAGGAGGTGGTCCAGTCCAGGGCCTTCTCTTGGATCCCAGCATCGTGGAGGCGTGTGCGTAGGGTGCGGTGGCAGACCATGTCGAAGGCGGCTGACAGGTCCAGGAGGATGAGGGCCGCGGTTTCACCATTGTCTAGCAGGGCCCTGATGTCATCTGTGGCGGCGATAAGGGCAGTTTCGGTACTCTGGTTGCTTCGGAACCCGGACTGGAACGGGTCCAGGATGCTGTTCTCCTCGAGGTAGCGGGGCAGTTGTCTGTTGACGGTCTTCTCGAATACCTTCGCCGGGAAAGGGAGCAGGGAGATGGGCCGGAAGTTCTTGAGGTCCTTGGGGTCAGCCTTGGGTTTTTTGAGTAAGGCGTTGATTTTGGCATGCTTCCAGCTCTCCGGGAAGGTTGCTGTCTCGAAGGAGTCATTGATGGCTTCCCGGAGATGGGGTGCGATGGTGGTGCTGGCTTTGTTGAAGATGTGGTGTGGGCATGAGTCTGACGGAGATCCAGAGTGGATGGTTTTCATGATATTGATGGTGTCGTCATTGTTTATGTTGGTCCAGGAGAGCAGGGGGTCGGTACGGATGGTGGTCATGGGGGCGGAGGTCTCAGTGGTTGTCTGGGCGGTCGTGGCGTTGAAACTGTCATGGATGTCTGTGATCTTGCAATGGAAGAAGGTGGCAAGGGCGTCGCACAGGTCTTGCGAAGGTGGGATGTCGTTGGTGTTGGAGCAGGGGTTGGAGAGTTCCTTCACGATGTTGAAGAGCTCTTTGCTGTTGTGTGCATTGCTGTCTAGGCGGTCTTTGAAGGAGGCCCTTTTGGCAGATCTGATGAGGTGATGGTGTCTGCGGGTGGCGTTCTTGTGGGCTGCGTAGCTGTCCGGTGTCTGTTCACGGTGCTTCTCTAGCTTTCGGAAGGTTTGCTTGGAGGCCTGGAGGTCTTCAGTGAGCCAGCTGGCTCTCTTGCTGGTGTGACTGTTGGAGGTTTTCTTGATCGCGGCAAGGGTGTTGGCACAGTCGTCGATCCACTGTCTGAGGTTGCGGGCGGCGGTGTCGGGGTCTGTGGGGTCGGCGGGTGGGCTCCGTGTGAGGGTGGTGGTTAGCTGGTCTTCGGTGACTTTGCTCCAGCAGCGGCAGGGGGTCTGTTGTGTGCTGTGGTGCATGGTGGGTTTCCGGAAGGTGAAGTGGATGCAGCGATGGTCGGTCCTTTGGAGTTCGGTGGTGTGGCTGAAGGAGACGTGGGAGCTTGAGGAGAAGATGGGGTCCAGCGTGTGGCCGGCGGAGTGGGTGGGTGTTGTGACGAGTTGTCTGAGTCTGAGGTTGGCGAGGTTGTCGATCAGGGTGGTAGAGTTGGTGTCGTCATTGTTCTTGAGGTGGAAGTTCAGGTCCCCAAGGAGGATGTAGTCTCTGGAGACAAGGGCGTGTGTACTGATGAAGTCGGCGATGGAGTCGCTGAACTGTGGCCAGGGTCCGGGGGATCTGTAGATGAGGGTTCCTCCGAGGGTGGTGTTGGGGTCGGTGTGGATCTGGAAGTGCAGGTGTTCGGCGGTGCTGAGGGTGTTGTCGGTGTTGGTCGAGACTCTGAGAGTGTTCCTGTTGACGATGGGGATTCCTCCTCCTCCTACTCCGTTGGCGCGGTCCATGCGGGTGACCTTGTAGCCGTCCGGGATGGCTATGGCGATGTTGGGTGCCGAGGAGGGGTTCAGCCAGGTCTCCGTCAGAAAGGCAACGTCTGGGGAGGTTGAGTCGAGTAGGTGCCAGAGTTCATCGGCGTGTTTTCTGGCAGAGCGGGTGTTGAGAAGAATGCATCTGAGGTAGTTGGGTTCTTTCCCAGTGGGTGGGTTGGCAGGTCGGATGCTGGTGAAGCTACAGTTCCGGCAGGAGAAGGGTCCTTTGGTGCGCTTCGGTTCGGCCAGGAAGCAGGTGTGTTGGCGTCCTGTGTTGAGAGCGTGGTGGGTGCTGGCATCGCAGTGGAGACAGGTGTTGTGGCATTTGCAGGCCAGGAGCGGACGGGTGCAGATGGGCTTGCCTTAGGCGCGCCGAACCCGCGGCGCGCAGCCGCGCAGCGACCGACATAAGAAGGGGAGGTGGGAGGGAGGATCAGCTGGGAGGTGGGATTGGATGAATGGGAGAGCGGGGGGCGTGGACGCAGCAGCGGGTAACGCGGGTGAGGGAACGGCAAGGGGTACAGAAGGCAAAAAAGGGCAAACAGACAAAGGACACAGTAATAGCACAAGAGGGAAGGAGACACAAGTCAGGCAGTAAATACAGAGAGCACGAGCGGGGCCGCAGGGGCGGGAAACGGGAGTGAGGAAGCGAGGGGTACAGAAGGCAAAAAAGGACAAACAGGCAAAGGGCACAGTAATGGCACAAGAGGGAAGGAGAAACAAAGTAAGGCAGTAAGAAAATAAAGCACAATACAGAGAGCACGACCGGGGGGTGGGGCCACAGGGGACACAGCGGCGGGGAACAGGATTGAGGAGCGTTGAGGGGTAAAGAAGGCAAAGAAGGGGCAAACAGGCAAAAAGGCACAGTAATGGCACAAGAGGGGAGGAGGAGAAACAAAATAAGACAGTAAGACAATAAAACAAATGCAGAGAGCAAGAGCAAACCTTCGGCCTACCAATGGCCACCAGGAATGAGGCGCAGGTGGTAGCCTGTAGGTGAAAGAGGGCCTTGGATTCCGTCAGCAGCAGTGGCAGCTGGGCTTAGGGAACGGGCGCACAGGTGATGCTGTGCGGCGTGGGGAGCGACCTGCCTAAAAGGGTCAAGAGTCGCTCTCCTAACCCGCGCAGCGGCCCCATAAGAAGGGGAGGTGGGAGGAAGAGCAGCTAGGAGGTGGGATCGGACGAATGGGAGAGCGGGGGGCAAGGCCGCAGGGGACACAGCGGCAGGAAACGGGGGTGAGGAACGGCAAGGGGTACAGAAGGCAAAAAAGGGCAAACAGGCAAAGGGCACAGTAATGGCACAAGAGGGAAGGAGAAAAAAGTCAGGCAGTAAGCAAATAGAGCCAAATACAGAGAGCACAAGCGGGGGGAGGGGCGCAGGGGCGGGAAACAGGAGTGAGGAAGCGAGGGGTACAGAAGGCAAAAAAGGGCAAACAGGCAAAGGGCACAGTAATGGCACAAGAGGGAAAGAGAAACAAAGTAAGGCAGTAAGCAAATATAGCAAAATACAGAGAGCATGAGCGGGGGCGGGGCCGCAGGGGACACAGCGGCGGGAAACGGGAGTGAGGAGCAGTGAGGGGTACAGAAGGCAAAGAAGGGGCAAACAAGCAAAAGGGCACAGTAATGGCACAAGAGGGGAGGAGGAGAAACAAAATAAGACAGTAAGACAATAAAACAAATGCAGAGAGCAAGAGCAAACCTTCGGCCTACCCTGGCCACCAGGAATGAGGCGCAGGTGGTAGCCTGCAGGTGGAGGAGGGCCTCGGATTCCGTCAGCAGTAGCGGCAGCTGGGCTTCGGGAACGGGCGCACAGGTGGTGCTGTGCGGCGTGGGGAGCGACCTGCCTAAAAGGGTCAAGGGTCGCTCTCCTCACCGCTCAGCGGCCGCCATAAGGAGGGGAGGTGGGAGGGAAGAGCAGCTGGGAGGTGGGATCAGACGAATGGGAGAGCGGGGGGGCCGCAGGGGACGCAGCGATGGGAAACGGGGGTGAGGGACGGCGGAAGGTACAAAAGGCAAAAAAGGGCAAACAGGCAAAGGGCACAGTAATGGCACAAGTGGGAAGGAGAAACAAAATAAGACAGTAAGACAATAAAACAAATGCAGAGAGCAAGAGCAAACCTTTGACCTACCACTGGCCACCAGGGATGAGGCGCAGGTGGTAGCCTGCGAGTGGAGGAGGGCCTTGGATTCCGTCAGCAGCAGAGGCAGCTGGGCTTATGGCATGGACGCACAGGTGGTGCTGTGCGGCTTGGGGAGCAACCTGCCTAAAAGGGTCAAGGGTCGCTCTTTCCCCTGACTTTTTGCCTCTACCTCCTGTATTTTTTACACTGTGCTGGATTTAGGTTTTGCTGGTTTAGATGCTTTAGGCACTTTGCCACTGCTGATTAGTGCCAAAGTGCAAGTGCTCCCTGGTTCAATAGTAGTTGTGATTGGTTATCCATGATTGGCACATTTGTTTTATCAGTAGGTCTCTAGTAAAGAGCACTGACTGTGCCTGGGCTGGTGATGCGAATGCTACTAGTGGGCCTGCAGCACTGATTGTGCCACCCACAGGAGTAGCCCTAAGATGGTGTCTCAGGCCTGCCACCACAGTACCTGTGTGCAGTTTGTTAACTTCCATGTTGACCAGGCCAGTGTCCACACTTGACAGGCCTGACCCTTCCCCTTCCCCTTTTCTTACACATAGGACACCTCTATGGTAGGCCCAAGGTACCCCCCTGGGCAGAGTGCAGAGTATGTAAAAGGTAGGATATGTACTAGTGTGGGAAACATGTCCCAATAGTGAAATACTGCCAATTTCATGTTTCAATATTAAAAGACTATCTTGCCCCATAGGACTGAATGGGGAGTGCTGTGTAACATATTTACCTGCATATTTGGAATCTGGTAACCCTGAAATCAGAATTTAATGACACATCTTTTAGGGAGGATGTTTTTTTTTTGTAATTGTCAGTTTTCTTGTTCAACCTTTCTGTATGCCTCTACCTGTTTGTGAATTGACTGTCTAGTGTGTGAGTATGTGGAAATGTACCCAAAAGTGAGCACACTGGTGCAGGGTCACCCTCTCGTCCACGGGTCCAAAGACAAACAAAACAAAACCAAAAAATTCACCTAAAACTTTACCAGGTTTTACCCTATTCAATTCAGGAACTACGGGTACTTGTGAAAAAATGTTATCTACATCAGAAAAATAATATTCTAGTTTCCCTGTTTTATAAAACAAACTCGCTAATACACTACATGTTATTCCATATGTCACTGGAAGGTGGTGGTACGTGACTCCCTCAGATACTGATGCAGGTAACTGCATGCAGAAGTAGCAGTCTCTCACATCCATGGATTTTACATATTCATACAACAATTTTGAGAAGGCATTGTTAGAAAAACCAGTTATGGACCTATCCTTATGTAAGTAAGTTCTATCTATTTCTTTAGTTGGATGAATATCATGAATCTTTACTACATTAGACTTATTCTCACTATGACCTTCTATTGTTTCAAACGTTACTTTAAATGAAACTATTAAGGCTAATACACTCCACAGAAGCATTAGTAATCCTGTACAACAGCAACACACCTTGCACCATCTTCAAAGGAACCAGCCGCGGCCCGTGGAGGGAGTTCCGTGGGGCGGTATGGCGGAGCGGGGGAGGGGCTGGGTGGGGGTTTCTAAAAACCGGATTATGGATAATTGCAGGTAAGTAAACAATTAAATAAATAAAACGAATTTTGTAGCGCGCGCTGCATCGCATTTTGCGATGCAGCGTGTGCTACGAAATTCGTTTTATTTATGTAATTGTTTACTTACCTGCAATTATCCATAATCCGGTTTTTAGAACCCCCCACCCAGCCCTTCCCCCGCCCCGCCTTACCGCCCCACGGAACTCCCTCCACGGGCCGCGGCTGGAAGGAACACACATGTAGATTTTCTACTTTCTGTGGTTGCCAATTTGGAAAATGATCAGTGTCTTTTGACTTAGCCTTGTCTACTCACAACTAGTTTTGTCTAAACCCAAGGCTCTAGGCGTCTACTTGGTTCCTTTCGGATATGTCTCTTTATTCAGTATTTTCAAAGTTTTATTCTGGAACACCTTGGTTTCCTCAATTTGGCATTTGTCTTTCACTTTATTCTCACAGTTTTGGTTCAGAATTTCCTGAACATCCCTCTCTTTTCCAATGTCGGACAAGATAACTCTCAGGATTTCCAAATCTTTGTCTTCCTCAACCACTTCTGGTATAGTCACCCCTAAATCCCCTTGGCTGTCTGCTTCCTTTTGTACTTCAGGAAGTGCCACGTATGTCTATTCTGGTGACTTATACTTCTGGTTAGGTTTCTTAGTCCGTTTTCCCTTCTCCAACGGTGTCTGATCAATGTATTTTGATTTCTCTTGGCTAGACACCTCATTCACTTGTTCAGCTCTAGATGACTTTACTCGTGTCAATCGATATCTTAATCCACAGCTTTCCAAACTTTTCATGTTGGTGACACACTTTTTGGAGATGCATCATTTTGGGACACAGTAAGGCAGTGTAGTGAGTGAGCGTAGCAACCGAGCCCGAACCATTTAAGAGGGGTTCGGTGGGGTTCTCCCCCGGAAGACAATTTTGAAATAAAAGTGGGCAAATGGTGCATTTCTAAGCAAATTTGAGACCATGAGGTTGAACACAGGCCCCTGCTGTGGATGCCTTCATCCACTGAGCCACCAGACCCGGCATACACACATCGCTCACTCTCTCTCTCTCTTTCTCTCTCTGTCTCCCTCTCTCTCTCTATCTCAACCTCCCTCTCTCTGTCTCCCTCCCCCTCTCTCTCTGTCTCTCTCTCTCTCTCTCTCTCTCTCTCCCTCGCTCTCTCTCTCACCTTCTCTCTCTCTCTCTCTCTCCCTCCCTCCCGCTCTCTGTCTCCCTCTGTCTCCCTCTGTCTCACTCACTCTGTCTGTCTCCCTCTATGTGTCTCCCTCTATCTGTTGCTCTCCCCCTCCCTCTAACTACCCCAGACTCCCTCTCTCTGTCTCCCTCTGTCTCCCTCTCTCTTTCTGTCTCCCACGGTGTCCCTCTCTCTCTGTCTCCCTACCTCTGCCTGTCTCCGTCTATCTCCCTCCCTCCCTCTGTTTGTCTCCCTCCCTCTGTCGCCCTCCTCCCTCTGTCTGTCGCCCTGTGTCTCCATCGCTGTCTCCCTCTGTCTCCATCCCTCTGTCTCCCTCCCTCTCTCCCTCTCTGACACCCTCCCTCTGTCTCCCTCTCTCTCTGTCTCCCTCTCTCTCTGTCTCCCTCTCTCTCTGTCTCCCTCTCTCTCTGTCTCCCTCTCTCTCCCTCTCTCTCTGTCTCCCTCCCTCTGTCACCCTCTGTCTCCCTCTCTCTCTTCCTCTGTCTCTCTGCATCTCCCTCTCTGTCTCTCTGTCTCTGTCTGTCTCAGTCTCTGCCTATATCTGTCTGTCCCTGTCTCTGCCTGTATCTGTCTGTCTGTCCCTGTCTCTGTCTCTATCTCTGTCTGTCTCTGTCTCCCTCCCCCTCTCTCTCTGTCTCCCTCCCTCTCTATTTCTGTCTCCCTCTGTCTCCCTCACTCTGTCTGTCCCCCTCTCTTTCTGTCTCCCTCCCTCTCCCTCTCTCTGTCTGTCTCCCTCTTGTCTGTCTCCCTCTTGTCTGTCTCCCTCTTGTCTGTCTCCCTCTTGTCTGTCTCCCTCCCTCTGTCTACCTCCATCTGTCTCCCTCTATCTGTCTCCCTCTATCTGTCTCCATCCCTCTGTCGCCCTTCCTCCCTCTGTCTGTCTCCCTCTGTCTGTCACCCTCTGTCTCCCTCTCTCTGTTTCCGTCCCTCTGTCTCCTTCCCTCTGTCTCCCTCCCTGTCTCCCTCTCTCTCTCTCCCTCTGTCTCCCTCTGTCTGTCTCGCTCTGTCTCCCTCTCTCTCCCTCTCCCTCTGTCTCCCTCCCTCTGTCTCCCTCCCTCTGTCTCCCTCTATCTGTCTCCCTCTCTCTGTCTCCCACTCCCTCCCTCTGTCTACCTCGCACTCCCTCCCTCTGTCTCCCTCTACCTCCCTCCCTCTGTCTCCTTCTCTCTCTCTGTTTCCCATGTTTTCCCTCTCTCTCTGTCTCCCTCCCTCTGTCTGTCTCCCTCCCTCTGTCTGTCTCCCCCTGGATGTCTGTTTCCCTCTGTCTCCATCCATCTGTCTCCCTCACTCCCTCTTGTCTCCTTCCCTCCCTCTGTCTACCTCCATCTGTCTCCCTCTATCTGGCTCCCTCCCTCTTCCTTCCTCTATCTCCCTATCTCTGTCTCCCTCTTGTCTGTCTCCCTCCCTCTGTCTACCTCTATCTGTCTCCCTCTATCTGTCTCCCTCTATCTGTCTCCCTCCCTCTGTCACCCTTCCTCCCTCTGTCTGTCTCCCTCTGTCTGTCACCCTCTGTCTCCCTCTCTCTGTTTCCCTCCCTCTGTCCCCATCCCTCTGTCGCCCTCCTCCCTCTGTCTGTCTCCCTCTGTCTGTTTCCTTCCCTCTGTCTGTCTCCCTCTGTCTGTCACCCTCTGTCTCCCTCTCTCTGTCTCCGTCCCTCTGTCTCCTTCCCTCTGTCTCCGTCCCTCTGTCTCCTTCCCTGTCTCCCTCTCTCTCTCCCTCTGTCTCCCTCTGTCTGTCTCCCTCTGTCCCCCTCTCTCTCTGTCTCCCTCCCTCTGTCTCCCTCCCTCTGTTTCCCTCTATCTGTCTCCCTCCCTCTCCCTCCCTCTGTCTACCCCTGACTCCTTCCTTCTGTCTCCCTCTATCTCCCTCCCTCTGTCTCCCTCTGTCTCCCTCTCTCTCTTCCTCTGTCTCTCTGCATCTCCCTCTCTGTCTCTCTGTCTCTGTCTGTCTCAGTCTCTGCCTATATCTGTCTGTCCCTGTCTCTGCCTGTATCTGTCTGTCTGTCCCTGTCTCTGTCTCTATCTCTGTCTGTCTCTGTCTCCCTCCCCCTCTCTCTCTGTCTCCCTCCCTCTCTATTTCTGTCTCCCTCTGTCTCCCTCACTCTGTCTGTCCCCCTCTCTTTCTGTCTCCCTCCCTCTCCCTCTCTCTGTCTGTCTCCCTCTTGTCTGTCTCCCTCTTGTCTGTCTCCCTCTTGTCTGTCTCCCTCCCTCTGTCTACCTCCATCTGTCTCCCTCTATCTGTCTCCCTCTATCTGTCTCCATCCCTCTGTCGCCCTTCCTCCCTCTGTCTGTCTCCCTCTGTCTGTCACCCTCTGTCTCCCTCTCTCCGTCTCCGTCCCTCTGTCTCCTTCCCTCTGTCTCCCTCCCTGTCTCCCTCTCTCTCTCTCCCTCTGTCTCCCTCTGTCTGTCTCCCTCTGTCTCCCTCTCTCTCCCTCTCCCTCTGTCTCCCTCCCTCTGTCTCCCTCCCTCTGTCTCCCTCTATCTGTCTCCCTCTCTCTGTCTCCCACTCCCTCCCTCTGTCTACCTCGCACTCCCTCCCTCTGTCTCCCTCTACCTCCCTCCCTCTGTCTCCTTCTCTCTCTCTGTTTCCCATGTTTTCCCTCTCTCTCTGTCTCCCTCCCTCTGTCTGTCTCCCTCCCTCTGTCTGTCTCCCCCTGGATGTCTGTTTCCCTCTGTCTCCATCCATCTGTCTCCCTCACTCCCTCTTGTCTCCTTCCCTCCCTCTGTCTACCTCCATCTGTCTCCCTCTATCTGGCTCCCTCCCTCTTCCTTCCTCTATCTCCCTCTCTCTGTCTCCCTCTTGTCTGTCTCCCTCCCTCTGTCTACCTCTATCTGTCTCCCTCTATCTGTCTCCCTCTATCTGTCTCCCTCCCTCTGTCACCCTTCCTCCCTCTGTCTGTCTCCCTCTGTCTGTCACCCTCTGTCTCCCTCTCTCTGTTTCCCTCCCTCTGTCCCCATCCCTCTGTCGCCCTCCTCCCTCTGTCTGTCTCCCTCTGTCTGTTTCCTTCCCTCTGTCTGTCTCCCTCTGTCTGTCACCCTCTGTCTCCCTCTCTCTGTCTCCGTCCCTCTGTCTCCTTCCCTCTGTCTCCGTCCCTCTGTCTCCTTCCCTGTCTCCCTCTCTCTCTCACTCTGTCTCCCTCTGTCTGTCTCCCTCTGTCCCCCTCTCTCTCTGTCTCCCTCCCTCTGTCTCCCTCCCTCTGTTTCCCTCTATCTGTCTCCCTCCCTCTCCCTCCCTCTGTCTACCCCTGACTCCTTCCTTCTGTCTCCCTCTATCTCCCTCCCTCTGTCTCCCTCTCTCCCTGTCTCCCACATTTTCCCTCTCTCTCTGTCTTCCTCACTCTGTCTGTCTCCCTCTGTCTCCCTCCCTCCCTCTGTCTCCCTCACTCTGTCTCCCTCTATCTGTCTCCCTCTCTCTGTCTTCCTCTCCCTCCATCTGTCTACCCCGGACTCCCTCCTTCTGTCTCCCTCTATCTCCCTCCCTATGTCTCCCTCTCTCTCTCCCATATTTTCCCTCTCTCTCTCTGTCTCCCTCTATCTGTCTCCCTGCCTCCCTCTGTCTGTCTGCCTCCCTCTGTCGCTTTTCTCCCTCTGTCTGTCTCCCTCTGTCTGTCACCCTCTGTCTCCCTCTCTGTCTCCCTCTGTCTCCGTCCCTCTGTCTCTCTCCCTCTGTCTCCCTCCCTCTCTCCCTCTCTGTCTCCCTCCTTCTGTCTCCCTCTCTCTCTGTCTCCCTCTCTCTCTGTCTCCCTTCCTCTGTCTCCCTCTGTCTCCCTCCCTCTGTCCTCCTCCCTCTATCTCCCTCCGTCTGTCTCCCTCTGTCTGTCACCCTCTGTCACCTCACACACACAGCCGCACCCAAGTACTTTGCAGGTCTTTAAAAGACCATTTACTGGGAGACGTTATACAATAGATGAGGCATAGTGAGAACAAAGCTTTCAAAGGAATGCCTCTCAATTAGCAGCAGTAATGTGCTAAATGCCCGTTAATACCAGTGTCATTCAGCGACACACCCACCATTTGCAGGCCACACAGTACTGTGTCGGAACACACAGTTTGGAAAACTCTGTCTTAATCTCTTTACCTTGTTTGGCCAAACTTCCTCCTTTGCCGGCCTTTTCAACATATTTCCTTTTTCACTTCTTTCAGTTTTCCATGATCTCTTCCTCAAGACTCTGCCTTCTTGTACTTTTTTGTCACTGTCCTCACATTCAGTTCCACCTTGACTCTTACTTTCAGTAGTTTTTCTTTCCACAGCTTCCTTTTCCTTATCTAATTCTGTCCCTCCTTGTGTTTCTTCCACGCAATCTTCCTGCTGACTAACTGTCCCTTCTTCTACCTGGATGTGTGGTTTCCCTACACCTCCTCAGGGTTCTTCCGCATCAATCTTCCCCTGTCTCTCTGTATCTAGTACCTCACCATCTACTTCTGTGATTTCAGGTGGAATCTCTCTCATTTTTACATGTGGAGCTTCTTTATCGAGAATTTCTTTGACAGTCTCTTCACTGTTTTCTTTTACCCTTTCAGGTACTTTTACTTGTTCAGTATCTGACTTTGAGCTAGTGTCAGAAATCTCCAATCTCCTTCTTAATGGTAAATTCACTGGACTTGATTCTAACTCCCCCCTTTCAGGAGTTGGTCTTGTTCTTGTTTCTTCTGAATCTGACTCGGAACTGGTATCAGATTCTTCAAAGTATTCTTCTTCACTGTTATTTGCTGGATTAGGAATTTGCAAGGTATGACTAGCATGAATTCAATTCTTCACTCCTGGACATTTCACAGCTGTTGTCATGGTCAAGATTACCTGACGTGGTTTACCCCACCGTGGGACCAGACAATTTATTTTTCTATGCACTTTAACTCTCACCCAGTCTCCTGGACTTTGATCATGAGCTGGCTTCTTTTCAAGAGTGGTTGAATCCGATCCAACCTGATGAAACACAGAATGAACGAAATCAGCCAATCCCTTGCAAAAATCCAACACCAAGTCATCAGATATAGGCAGTAGTTTGTTGACAGGAATGAAAACATGCCTCATTGCCCTCCCCATTACAATTTCATGGGGACTCAATCCAGTATTCCTATCAGTGATAGATCTAATAGTCATGAGCACTAGAGGCAAGACATCAGGCCATTTCAAACCTGTGGCTAAACACATTTTTCCCAATCTATTTTTAATGGTGCCATTCACTTGTTCCACCACACCAGAAGCCTCTGGGCGACAAGCACAATGCAGTTTCTGCTGTATATTCAATGCTTCACAAATCAGTTTCATGATTTCATTATGAAAATGCTTTCCTCTATCTGATTCAATCGTGACTGGAAAACCAAATCTGGGAATAAATTCTCTCAATAGTAGTTTTGCTACAGTAATTCCAACGCTCCTACTAGTTGGGTTTGCTTCCACCCATCGTGAGAATAGGCAAACTACCACTAGAACATACCTCAGTCTATTGCAGGGGGGCATTTCAATGAAGTCAATTTGCATTCTGGTGAAAGGCCCTCCTTCCTGTCCTTTTGTTCCTAGGCTCACCACTGTTTTTCTTCCAGGATTGTATTGGTGACATATGAGGCATCTTTGACACAGGCTCTCAGCTACGAGTCTAAACTTGGCATTATACCATGTCTGTTTAAAAAGCCTAATCATAGCATCCCTTCCTACATGTGCTTGTCCATGATACATCCGTGCCATGGCAGAGACCATGCTCTCAGGCATGACTGGTCTTCCATCCCGATAAACCCAAACGTGATCTGTCTCTCGGGTTGCACATCCTGATTTTATCCACTATTTCCTTTCCTCATCTCCTGCTTCTTCTTGTAACTGCCTCACCTCTTCCCATGTATTCACAGTGTTAGTAAAAAGCAAGGGACATGAATTAATTTCCTTTTCCCTGTTTCGATTAACCGAATTCTGGTTGCGTGCACAATATTGTGCCATGTCATTGGCAAACTCATTCTCCGCCGATATATAATCAGCAGTCTTTGAGTGTGCAGCGCATTTTACTACTACCAATTGCTTAGGCAGCTGTATCGCCTCAAGCACATTTCCAACCACTTCAGCATTCCTTATAGGAGTTCCACTTGATGTCAAAAATCCTCTTTGGGACCAAATCTGCCCAAAGTCATGCACCACACCAAAGCCGTACTGACTATCGGTAATCACAGTGACTCTCAGATTTTTCCCCAACTTGCACGCTCTTGTTAATGCAAATAGTTCAGCAAACTGGGCTGATTTCACTCCTTTCAGACAAGATGCTTCCAGTACAGCTGCTATAGTTCATACTGCGTACGCTGCACTCAAAATCCCCTCGTCTGTTCTCAAGCATGAACCATCCACAAACATCACATAGTCACTTTCTTTCAGAGGTACATCTATTATATCAGGGCATGGCTTAGTACAAAAATCAAGCACTTCCAGACAATCATGACCCACATCATCCCTGACTTCCACATTCTCAGCATCAGGTAACAATGTTGAAGTGTTCACATTAAGACACCTCACAAGGCTCACATTTGTTGCACCTAAAATGACCTTCTCATACTTAGATGACTATGCGTCATAAACTGAGTGCGACTCCTAGTTAAAAGGATCGCCATGTCATGAGGCACAAACACTCCTACAGGATATCCCATCACAATTCCTTCACTCTGTTCCAGGCTCTTACAGGTAGCTGCTACAGCTTTCAAACAACCAGGTAATGCCACAGCTACAGGAAATAGTATAGCCCAAAAATATGCAATTGGTCGTCTCAATTTTCCATGTTTCTGTACTAGTACAGAAAGTGCACATCAATTTCTTTCACTGCAATAGAGCTCAAACTCTTTTTCATAGTCAGGCATGCCAAGAGCTGGAGCTTCACACAAACCATCTCTCAATTGTTTAAAAGCCTTCAACTCCTCCTTATTCAATTCAATGGGGTCTTTTACATCACTCTTTGTCAAATGTACCAGAGGTTTTGCAATCAGTGAGAAATTACTGATCCACTGACGGCAATACCCAACCATTCCAAGAAACATTCTCACCTCTCTTTGAGTCATTGGGGCTCTCATTCCTTTGATTATCCTAATCCTATCTGCAGTCACTTTTCTTAGCCCTTTTTCGATTTTATGGCCTAAATACTGTACTTCCTTTTGACAAAATTGTAACTTTGATGGCGATACTTTAAGTCCTCCATCTGCTAAATGATTCAGCAATGCAACAGTATCCTCTACACAGGCTTCTTGAGTTCTCGATGCCACCAATAGGTCATCGATATATTGGACTAGTACCGAACTTTCGGGCATTTTAAAATCTTCTAGGGACTTCTTCAGAATCTGATTAAATATCGATGGACTTTCTGTATACCCCTGTGGGATTCGGCACCATGCCAAAGTACGTTTGCCAAACCGGCACGCAAAAATCTGTTGGCTGTCAGGGTGCAATGGAATGGAAAAGAAAGCATGACACAGGTCAATGACTGTGTACCATTCTGCATCATTCATGAGGAATCTGGTATTGAATCACAGAAGGGTTTGGGTACAATGGGACAACATGATACAACGATTTTATTCACCTTTCTCAGGTCTTGCACTATCCTGAAAGTTCTGTTAGGCTTTTTCAGACCCATAATTAGCGAATTGCATGGACTACTCATTATTTCTCCCAAAATACCTTGTTCAATCATTCTGTCTATTATAGGAGTAACTCCTGCAATTATCTCGGGTGTCAATTTATACTGTGGCATATTTGGGTAACTTACTCCTTCCTTTACAGTAATGTTTACAGGGTCTACATTTCTCATTAGTCCTACATCTTCCCCTGTGAAATCCCATACTTCCGTTTTCACTGTTCTCTTTAATTCCTGAGGCAATTCCTCTGGGTCAAATACAGCAAATGCCTCAGTAACCTCAGATTCCATATTGGCTATGGTCATTTTGTACAGTACATCCTCGTCAGGGGTCTCAAAGGCTATACCATCAGGAGTACAGAAAATTGTGCAGTTCATCTTACACAGAAAATCCCTCCCTAACAAATTTACAGGGTTGGTGTCGCACACGACAAAATGGTGCATATCGGAAAATTTACCTATTTTAACCTTAACTGGTTCAGTAAGATATGCTTTTATCTGTCTGAGACTCCGACTACTTGGATTGTGTCATCCGAGAGAGGAAGATTTTTAACATCAGCTGATCTAACAGTTGAATGAGTAGCACCAGTATCTTCTAGGAAAGTAATGTTTTCGTCATTTATCTTTCCATCCACAAAAGGGTCTGTCTGGTCTACTTCCAGAGCTGCGCCAAGTACGCACTCTTCTTCCTCTCCTCGGCACGTCAATAACTCTCTTCTGACTCCCTCTCATCGCGTTGCAGCCAATACTGCAAAACAGCACTAGCGCATGGCAGCTCAGTTACCTGTTCTTCGGTGTAGAATCCTGTCTCATTACTGTATCTCTGAGGGTTTACGCTCTGTGGAAAAGGCGGTTTTGGCACCTGACACTGTTGGGCAACAACCTGCTGCTGTCGCTGTGGTTGACAACTCACCTCATTCTGCACCTGTGGATTTAATGATGCATTATCGCCATTAGCACTTGGGGATAATTTACACTCAGATTTCCAATGCCATATCTTTCCGCAGTTATGACATGGCCACTTCTTTTTGGCCTCTTCTATACTAATCTGTCCTTTTCCTTTCCCAATATTGTTTTTTTGTTTCATATGGCTCATGCCATTTCCCTGTTCAATCAGTTCGGCTTCCTGTCTTTCTGTCACTTTAATCTGAGCCCACATGGCCTTTCTATTAACTTACGTTGCTTGGCTTCAATCTCATCGCTAAAATACTTTGCATGCCTCAATACTTCGTCTATCTTTTTTTTTGCCAATCCACAGTATGCTGTTTAATCATTTCACTTACTTCAGGTCGCAACCCGTACACAACTCGATATACAAAATGACTTAAATCTTTCTCACTCAAATTTTCATCTCCACTATATTGTTTAAAAGCCAATAACAATCTCTCATAATAGGCATGTACAGATTCTTTTACTTGTTGGTGAGTTCTATCAATCTTTACCCAATCAGTTTCTTTTGGAGGTACTTTATTTTTCAGAAAGGTGACTACCTGTTCATATTTTCTCATTAGCTCTGGATCAGGGGCACCTGTTTTAGGATCTCTAGGGTATTCCTGAGTAGGCCAACCTATTGTAATTTTACATTCTGCCCGTTAAATCTACTGGCACAATTATGTCAAATAGACTGTTCAAATCTATCCACAGTACTTTTCATAATTTGACAAACCTGTCTACCTGCCTATACCATTCCACCGGCTTCTCGCAAAGACGGGGGAAGTCATTTGTAAATGATAAAATGTCCTGTCTGGTCCAGGGAACATGCACATAGCCTCCTCCTGGTACCTCCCTCATGGGACACTCGGTCACCACTTTTTCTCTTACTGGGAAAGCTGCAAACGTTTTGTCTGTTGCATTGTCTCGTTTCCGAAACCACCTGCTCTTCCATTTATCTACATCGCCCCATTTTCTTAGTAAAACAATGAGGGGCATATCAACAAGGGCTTTATCTCTGCTTTTTTGGCTTTAAAAGCCAAAAAAGCAGAGATAAAACTAGCGCCCTATCAACAACAGGGTGCTAACACGCAAATTTGCATGTTAGCACCCTTTTACTCTACGCTTCCCCTTGCATCTCTAATGAGATGCAAAGGGGGCGTTCCAGAGTAAAATAATAGGAGAAATGTCACTAAGCGACATTTCTCCTATTATCAAGAATGTCGCTAGCCCTGTTAGAGACAAAAAAAGCAGCGCTAACCGCGGTTAACGCTGCTTTTTTACGTCTGCTAATTTTCAGACTTAGCCATGATATCCTATGGAAGGAGGATATCATGGCTAAGTTTGCCTGTCCCTATCAACAAGGTAACGTGTGATTATCGCTGGGTTTCCAGCGATAATCTCACGTTAGCCTGTTAGCGTGTAGATTTTTATCGCTATTGAGATAAGCGTTGCTAATAGCACGCTATCTCAGCGATAAAAATTCACGCTAGCCGGCGATAATTATCCTCACGCTAAGAGCGCTGAGCGACAATTATCGCCGGTTGTTGTTGATATGCCCCCATGTTCTTTAATTTGAGTTAATCTTCCTGCATTATTCAAATTCTCAATGTCTTTTTCAGCAAAGTCTACTCTGTATGGCTTCTGTAATGACTTTATTTTCTCAAAATCAATACCCATTTCCCTTGCCACTTCTTTCAATTTCTCATGCAAATTTCTCGCCCTCCATGTAATACTTTTACATAGAAACATTAGCTCTTCATCCTGATATGCTTTTAACTTTTCTGTTGGAATAGTTTCTACTATTAATTCTTCCAAAGTTATTTTTAATTTTGCCACAACTAACGGTCGAGGTTCGGCATCTTTTTGCTGTAAACTCCTTAACCATTCGCTTAGTTCATCAGTAGTGGGACCTACAGGAATTATTTCATTCCTCACTCGTTCTGGACTCTTTGGTGATCCTGGTACTGATTCTGTTGTCATTAGTGTTTTATTTGTTGGACTCTGATTCACTGTCAAATTTTTAGGAGTACTTAACCCAGAAGTTCCTACCAATTGTCCCCATGGATTTTCTCCTGAATTTCTTTTTTCCATTTCAGCTTGTTTATTACTGTTGTAAGGAATCGTTAGACAATGCTCGCTATCCTTTTGCTTATCAAAGACAGGCATCACTGGTCCTATTGTTGCAGGAACAGCTTCCAAATTTTTGGTCAATTTCCTAATCTTTTCAGTTAACTCCAGGGTAGTTCTGGCTAATTCAGCTGAGTTTTCATTTGTCATTCTACCGGGATGTGTATTTTCTGATTCTCTAAAGGGATTGTTTTTCCTACCTCAGGTGGCGTTGGCTCAAATTTTATATTTTGTGGTGCCTCTTTTACTGGCGCACTTGATGTCAACTACGTAGAATTTGGTTGGTACGGGGAAGGATTTTTATAAAACATGGCCTCGAGTACATCATCCTCTGACTCATTCACACCATACTTGTAGCCTTCTGATCCTGTATTGTTTCTCTTTTCTGTACATTTTCTACTACTAGTCTCTTCAGCATTTCTCATAGGGAACATCCCATCAGCCATATTTGCACTCCGCCATCTCCTCATTCTGTCATCATGATTCTCCTGTCCGCACGGTCTACCAAACATGTATTTATACCTTCCTCCACTCCGCTGTCGCTCCCTTTCATACATCTCATCTTCCCATTCTGTTAATGCTTCAAACTGAGTAGGTCTAGGTCTCGGTTCTAATCTCATCATCCTTTCTCTTAAGTTCCTTAATACCGCTAAATTAAATGAACCATGTTCTGGAAACGCTAAAACTCCAACATCTTTACTATACTTTGCCCAATTATCTAGCCAAATACATGTATGATACCCATATTTTGCAACCATGAAGGATGCAGGCGATTTCGGTGGAGAAAGCAACTGTCCCTCTCTAGTCACAATCGGTTTATCCTTTTTAAATAAATTCTTGATCTTCCCAAACAATGACTTTTTCTCTTTTTCTGGTGGATCATAATACATCACTTTCCTTAATCTGTATCACTAGATTTCCTCTACGACTATGCTGTGGTCTTATCCAGTCATAGCACGACTTACACTAACACACCAATCAGGAGCGTCTATGTCACTTTTTGTATTTCTCCAATCCCAGTGCGACTCACACTAACGCACCAAACCGGAGCGTTTACGTCACCCTGAAATTCTCCACTCCTAGCGCGACTCACACTAACGCACCAATCCGGAGCGTTTACATCTCTTAATGGCTGGCCAATCCCAGCGCGGTCTTTTTGGCGTCAGCTTTTCTCACTACTCCTGCTTCTGCTGACCCCTCCTTTACAAAATTCATCAGCAAACTTGCTTCACGTTCTTTTTTACTCAAAATCTGTTAGTAACGACATAAAAACACCACCATTGTCTGCTTCGCTAAACTAAAGAAATAGTTTTGACCTTTTACACAAGAATTCCGTATTTCTCGAGAGCAGCGCTTACCTCTGCCCTTCCACAGAAATATTCCATTCGCTGATAAAGTAGCACTTCCCTCTACCTTACCCTTCTATCAAGCAATAGCAAAACGTTTCTCTGAAGATAAAACACATGTGGAGACTACACTGCTCCTGAGAATTAAGGCCAGAGTTTCACGATAAAACCGAGTGCTATTTCACTTACGCACATTCATACGGAAAATGTTGTTCAGTCGCACAAGAATTCTGTATTTCTCGAGAGCAGCGCTTACCTCTGCCCTTCCACAGAATTATTTCATTTGTCGATAAAGTAGCTCTTCCCTCTACTTTACCCTTCTAACAAGCTTTGGGGAGACCTATTACCTTTCCAGTGATAAGCGTAATCAGAGCTCACAGTTGACTCCTGTTCTTAAGACCGAAATTTCACAGGTGGCCTTCGCTATCCATACACCACTTTCACACAGAAAATCCCTACCGATAACACACGACGATGTTACCAATTCAAACCCAGACAATACATTGTGTGACTTCAATCGTCACACGTTTTCTCCGTGTAGCTACAGGGCAACAAGACAATACACCGTGCGACTTCACTTGCCACACGTTTTCCCCATGTACCTACAGGGCATCCAACTTCCTACATACCGGAAGTCTTCAAAAACAACATAGAACACGACGCAACTCAACATAGAATGTTAGTACATAAATCAATAATCAACTAAACATCCGCAATCTATAATCAATAATCAGAAATCAAAATCAATAAGCAATAATCACCAAACCAATGCAATAAAACCATCAATCTGCTACCAGAAAAACTGTTCCAGCGGAAAGGGTCAAATTTACATATCCTCCTCGCGTCACAGATCCGTCACCACACAAGCTCATTCACACACGCATTCATTGGTGGGGCCCATAACACCAACACTCACACGTTCTCACTCTGAATCCGCACGCAGGAGGACGGCGTATCCGCTGGACATGTGTGGGGGGGTACCTTATTACCTATAGGGAAGAAGTTTTTTACAGAATATACATATTTACATTAACACCTATAGGATCCTAACCTTAAGATCAAGGCACTCCACCACTTGGTCGATGGACCAATTAGTTGTACTGGTTGATGGTGATTTAGAACCAGCTAAAAAACATTAAAGCTTCAGAATCCTTTTAGAAACCTATTTGAAGAACCACAAACAAATTTTTCATGTTAATCAATATTTAGTTTATCTAATTTCTTGCTTGCAATTATATAATTAGCATTTCGGTCAATCGAGTTTGAATTTTAATCAATCAACACAAATTGCATGACATTTTATATTTACCAATCGGGGTCTTTTCTAAATCAATTGGCTCTGCATAACCCAAATCCTTTTGCTTAATCGTCCCAATCGAAAGCAGGCCAAGACTCATCAAGTCCAAAAGTTCCTTTGCTCAGCACGACCCAGTCCCAAAGATATCCAAAGAACCAAGCTCTCGTGCAAGCAAGTCGATCACGCAAATTCGGAACACCTCTGGAACGCACTCTCCTTGGGACGCACACTCACTAACTCCTCCCTTTTCTACTACCCTTTTTATAATAAAATTCTGGGTAACATGAAACATTTATTGAACTGAGAAGAACGGTGATTGGCCAATTCTGCCAAATTTGTTATATGGTCCAGTTTTCTCACTGTCTTGGGCTCTCAGAGAACTTGCTTGGTCACATCCTTAGTTTATGTCATGCTCATGCAACATTGTTGATTCTTCATCATAGGTGACTATTGTTTTCTCTGGGTAATTTTCACTGACTGAAATCTGGCAGTTCTCCATGATCCTATACTTGACCAGGAACACTGTGCTCTGAATTGAGGATGCCTGGAGATCTTCGGAGCCATCCGAGTCTGCGCAGAAGACATCGCGCTCACAAGATGGTGGGCACTTCCGAACTCCATTTTGAATATCATGGCTTGGTAGGCCCGAATGCCAACTTAAGCAAAACAAACACAAAAGAATAATTAATATGCGGAAATGAAGATTCTAATGTTAAACCCACAATAATCCCATTTATATATTAGTATTTTCCTAGCTTATAGCGACATTTAAAGCAATAATACTCACCATTCGGCCCTAGCAGGAATGCAAACGTCACCAAAGCAGCATAAATCATGCAATATTCTATCACCATGCCTACTACTGTTAATAGGCGTACAACGATTATTAGGGTTATTCTGCCATGCAAATAGCAATGAGTCCCACGTGTAATTTGTGTTTATCAACATGCACGTTGTGGATTAGTATATCACAGCTATAGTTATTTCAAATTAATATATAAATTGATTACGTCATTAGTATTTTCATGGTCAGGTGCTCGCTCCTCCACGCGCGCAGCACCACCTAGCTGTGTCCGTGTCCCTGACCCCCGCCCACGCTGCTGTTCGTGCATTCGAGGCCCTCCTCCACCCGCAGGCACCCGCCTGCGCCTCATCCCTGGTGTCTAGTGGGCTGCTGGTAAGCGTTCCTAGACTCGTGTATTTGTGCCTTGTTTTGATTGTGCCTTGTTTTATTGTGCCTTGCTTTTACTGTGCTGCTTTTGCAATAGTTTTTCATTTTGTGCCTTTTGTGCCATTTTCGCCCCTTGTGCGCTCCCTTTGCCGGCTCTCCCTGAGCCGCTCTCAGCCTTCCCGCCGCTGCGTCCCTGCGGCCCTGCCCCCCAGCGCCCCATTTGCTTTCGCCTCCCAGCTGCTCCTCCCTCCCTCCTCCCTTCTTAATGGCGGTCGCTGCACGTCGCTGGTGAGTGACCTCTGACCTGCCTTTGGTCAGGAGCTCGCTCCCCCACGCTCGCAGCACCACCTAGCTGTGCCCGTGTCCCTGACCTCCGCCCAGGCCGCTGCTCGCGCGTTCGAGGCCCTCCTCCACCCGCAGGCACCTGCCTGCGCCTCATCCCTGGTGTCTAGTGGGCTGCTGGTAAGCATTCCTAGACTCATGTATTTGTGCCTTGTTTTGATTGTGCCTTGTTTTATTGTGCCTTGCTTTTACTGTGCTGCTATTCCGATCGTTTTTCATTTTTTGCCTTTTGTGCCATTTTCGCCCCTTGTGCACTCCCCTTGCCGGCTCTCCCTGAGCTGCTCTCAGCCTTCCCGGCGCTGCGTCCCTGCGGCCCCACCCCCCTAGCGCCCCCATTCGCTTTCCCCTCCCACCTGCCAGCTGCTCCTCCCTCCCTCCTCCCTTCTTATTGGCGGTCGCGGCGCGACCGCGCCGCTGGCGTGCCGGAGGCGCGCCAGAGGCAAGCCCGTCTGAGCCTGTCCGCGCCTGGTCCGTGCACAGCGCCAGTCCCCCTGGTCCGTGGCACCTCCACACCCCCAGACGCCATTACACCACCAGCAACCTCCACGCCCTCAACCCAGGACGCTCTTCCACCTGTTTCCAGTCCTCCCCCAGGACCACCAAAGGACCCTTCGCCTGCCAAGCCTGCCACTTCACCTGTACCTTAAAGCACCACAACAGACCTGCCAACAACCACCTGAGCTGCATTCTACTCAACACCAGCTCTATCCACAAACACGCCATCGAACTTTGGGACCTGCTGACCTCCACGTCACCGGACATCGCCTTCCTCACCGAAACCTGGACAAGCACGGCCTCTGAACCGATATTGCCATTGCCATCCCTGAAGGCTACAAGATCACCAGGAGAGACTGCACCAATAAACCAGGAGGAGGAATCGCCATCGTCCACAAAAGCACCATCAAAATCTTGACCAGCACCCACGACACCCTCAACTCCGCCGAACACCTCCACTTCAACATTCACGTCAACGCCAACACCACCCTCATAGGAACACTGATCTACAGACCCCCAGGCCCCGAGCACAATTTTGCGACACCATCGCCGACATCGTCAGCGCCCAGGCCCTCGCCTCAGTGGATTACATCCTCCTCGGCGATCTAAACTTCCACCTAGAAAACAACAACGACGCCAACATCAACCACCTGCTTGACAACCTCGCTAACCTCGGCTTCAAACAACTCGTCACTTCGCCCACTCACACCGCAGGCCACACACTCAACCCCATCTTCGCTGCCAACAGCCACGTCTCCTTCAGCCACACCACTGAACTCGACTGGACAGACCATCACTGCATCCACTTCTCCTACCAGAAACCACTTACTCACCACCACCGCACACAACCCCCCCAACGCAACTGGAGCAAAGTCTCAACAGAACAACTGATCTCCACGCTCGCCCAGACCCCACCACCAGGAACCTCAGACCCCGACACAGCCGCCACCGACCTGCATCGCTGGTTAGCAGACTGCGCCAACACCCTCGCGCCGCTCAAAAAGTCCTCACACACCCTGCACAGCGCCAAGGCCAGCTGGTTCACCCCTGATCTACAGAACTCCAAACGAGAACACCACAAAAGAGAGAAGGCCTGGCGCATGGATCCCACCGAACCCAACCACATCGCACTCAGAGTCCATCCGCAAGCATCACCAACTGATCCGCACCGCCAAAAGAACCCACTTCAAAAACCGCCTAGACAACAACGCCCACAACAGTAAAGAACTCTTCGGCATCGTCAAAGAACTCTCAAACCCCAGGACCTGCTCCAACGAACCCCCTCCGTCACAAGAGCTCTGCAACTCCTTTGCCACCCACTTCCACCGCAAGATAGAAGAAATTCACAACAGCTTCAGCCCCAAAGAGACCGCAGACACCCATGAACCCGACGCCCCGAGCAACACCAACCTCCTCCACACCTGGACCCTCATCAATGAAGAAGATGTCACTCACACCATGGCCTCCATCCACTCCGGATCCCCATCGGACCCCTGCCCTCACTACATTTTCAATAAAGTTAGCAACATCATCGCTCCCCACGTCTGCAACACCATCAACAGCTCCTTCGAGTCAGCCACCTTCCCGGAAATCTGGAAACACGCAGAAGTCAAGGCACTACTGAAGAAGCCCAAGGCGGACCCAGACGGCCCGAAGAACTACTGGCCGATCTCCCTCCTCCCCTTCCCGGCCAAGGTCATCGAAAAAGTCATCAACACTCAGCTCTCCCGCTTCCTAGAAGACAGCAAGGCGCTCAACACCTCTTAATCCGGATTCAGAAAAAATCACAGCACCGAGACCGCACTCATCGCTGCCACAGACGACATAAGGATCATGCTCGACAAAGGAGAAACCGCAGCACTCATCCTGCTGGACCTCTCTGCCGCATTCGACATGGTATGCCATCACACCCTCCGCACACGACTCCACAATGCCGGAATCCGCGACAAGGCTCTCGACTGGATCTCATCATTTCTCACCGGCAGAACCCAGAGAGTCCGCCTTCCGCCATTCCTGTCTGAGGCCTCCAAGATCATCTGTGGTGTCCCTCAAGGATCCTCCCTCAGCCCAATGCTCTTCAATGTCTACATGGCTCCTCTCGCCAACATCGCTCGGACACACCACATCAACATAGTATCATACGCAGACGACAACCAGCTGATCCTCTCCCTCACGAAAGACCTCACTACTGCCAAAAACAACCTACACAACGGACTACACGCCATCTCTAACTGGATGGAATCAAGCTGCCTCAAGCTAAACACCGATAAAACAGAGATCGTCATCTGCGTCTCCAACCCCTCAGCATGGAACGACTCCTGGTGGCCCAACTCCCTAGGCACCGCACCCTCACCCACCACCCACGCTCGCATCCTGGCTTCATCTTGGACTCCACTCTCAGCATGACTCAGCAGGTCAACGCAATCTCCTCCTCCTGCTACAACATTCTCCGCATGCTCCGCAAGATCTTCAAGTGGATCCCAGTCGAGACCAGGAAAACCGTCACCCACGCCCGGGTCAGCAGCAGATTGGATTACGGCAACGCCCTATATGCAGGAACAACGGCCAAGCTACAAACCAAGCTACAACGTATCCAGAACACATCCGCCCGCCTCATCCTTGACGTCCCACACCGCAACCACATCTCCCCCCACCTCAGAGACCTACACTGGCTACCGTACCGAAAACGATCACCTTCAAGCTCCTGACCCACGCACACAAGGCTCTCTACAACACCGGTCCAGCCTACCTCAACGACAGACTTTCCTTCAACGCTCCCACACGCCAGCTCTGCTCCGCCAACCATGCTCTCGCCACCATCCCCTGCATCCGCCGCACCACCGCCGGAGGAAGATCCTTCTCTCACCTCGCTGCCAAAGCCTTGAACTCTCTACCACTCCAGCTACGCCAGACCCAGGACCTCCTAACTTTCAGGAAACGCCTCAAAACATGGCTTTTCGACCAGTAGCATCCCCTCTCCCCAGCGCCTTGAGACCCTAACGGGTGAGTAGTGCGCTTTATAAGTATATTGATTGATTCGTTGATTGATGCAAAATAGAGAAGGTATACAAAATTTTGCTTTACCTGCTCCATCAGTTGCCCCCACTTTTTGCCTGGTGCTATGCTGTTTCTGACTAGTCTGACTGGGATCCTGCTAATCAGAACCTCAGTCTCTCTGCTTTCTCCCCTAAATTGTTATGGTAATTACTTAGGCACATCCCAGATTGGATACTTGGGTACAAATCCCTAGTAGATGGTACTCAGATACCTATGGTCCCCCAATGGGCTTAAGCATGTATTATGCCACTCATGGGACACCATACAAAATGTCACTACAGACTTGCCATTGCAGCCTGTGTAAGCTGGGGCTGACCTCACTTACAAAATATATAGTTTCCCTATATCTAGGGTCACTGCACTTAAATCCTATAAGTCACCCCTACAGCAGGCCTTTCCAATCCTGAAGGCAGGGTGCTCAGTTCTAAGTGTGAGGGTGCCCCTGCATGAGCAGGGCACCCCTACAACCTTCGGAGTACATTCTCCTTGGTTGTAAGTGAGACAGCCATATAACATATAGAGGGGCACCGAGTTATTACGCGATGACCATCTCGAAACTGGCTGTAACGAACCCTATCATGTTTGGTATCAACCATGTTGGAATCATACCCCCACAACATAAATGGTATTGGCGGTATGATTCCAAGCAATGTAAAGGCTCTCCGTTAAGCCCTCAGTGCTACCGGTTCCAGTGTTCTAGACCCAGACAGCACAACATGGCAGCTGCCGACCAGATACACGATTCTGCCCTCCTGGTGCTGAGGCAAGCTTGAGCAAGGGAAGGCAGAACAAAAGGTATCCTGTCAGAGGGAGGTGTGAACACCTCTCAGACAGGGTTTAGTGTATTGGGCTGCTGGGAGTGCTTGTGAGCGCCACTCATTCTGCTTGAAGGGCACATTTGGTGCCCTCCTCCCATAGTCCAGTTCAAGCCAGCTCTGGTACGACACTGGACAAAGGACATGGGAGGATCCTCCCACCTGTCCAACCCTTCCCCTGGGAGGTAACCCTGATTCATCCCAACATTTACCTTAGGGTACTCAAGGGCTTATCTGACATTGGGTCCCTAGATTTGTTGTGGGACATGATTCACTTCAACTTTGACCGTCTGGGAACTCTGGACTTCACTCTGAGTATCAAAGCTGCAACCCAGAAGACTCATACTGCTCCTGATCTCTTCCTCCTGTTCATCTGCTGCAACGTCTGTGCTTGTGCTCCATACAGGAAACCTTCCAAGGCCTGTGGGCATCCAACACCTGAAGGAATCTCCCAGGAAGTGAAGGAGTCACTTCCGTGCATTTGCAGGCACCCCAACTAAGCTGACCAGTCTGCTGATTTTGGGCCCCCTCAGACTCCAAAAGGCTCAGCAACACAGGTGGTGGTTCTCCACATCCCTTGAGGCCTGCCTTGTCATCTCTCCAAGTTTGAGGCCAGTATACCTAGTCGGAGCTGCAGAAACGAAAACCCTGTGCACCGCATCGACTTGCCGTTGCAAAGGCTTGCTGGCTTCCTTCCTTCAAGATCTTTGGATTCTAAGTAGCCCCAACCTCAAGCACCTCCAGTGACAAGAACCTTTGACCACACTGCATTGCTTGCACCATGGGCCCGCTTCTTTGAAAAGCTGCTTGAGGTCCTCTTGCGACTCCAGTGCCTCCAGCCTGTGGGTCCTGTCGAGGGTCACATTCGAATTTTTTGGGCTTGCCCTGACTCCCCTGCTTGTGGTGAGTCTCCTGGACCTTGCTGGTCCCGACATTGCACCTTTTTCAACTTCCATGTTGGTTGCAGTTGCCAAGGCTTATTGGTGCTTCCGCTAGACACCGACCCCCAACTCTCGACATCCGATGTGGGACTGCTTGTGGGACTGCTTGTGTACAGCTCCTGGTCTTCCACAGCGTCGCCTGGTCCACACAGCTGCAGTTCCAAGGTCACCATCAGCTCTCCTGCAACACCCTATATCAGTGGGCATTTGTCTTCTGTGTCTAATGGTCACTCCTGAGTGCCATAGACTCTATCCCCTCTGCTTGCAGGTTCTTTACATCTTGAGTCCAACTTTGGGTTCCACCAGACACTTTCCCCTTCTCCAGCAGCGGCATCTTCCTGAAAGATGGTTTCCAGCGCCACTTCACACCTATGCACCCGGCTTCCTTGGTGCAGGTAACCTGGTTCCAAGGGTATCCACTGGTGGGGTGGCTCTCCATCTTCCTGTCTTCTACAGGGTTTCTTCAGGGTCCACTGGGAAGGGTCCTCTTTCTTTAGAATTGCAACCGCGACTTACACGGTAATTTGTACGGAGAACACAGTTGTGTTCCTACACTGCATACGACCTCCTTGAGGCGCCTAGATACTCACTTTGGGTGGTTCCTTGGGTCCCCTGCTCTTCTACGACCACTGACTATTATCTTGACTTGAGTCGTGGTTCCCATAGGACTATTTTTGTATATGGTTTGGTCTCCCCTGGACACCACTGTGTATTCTGTGCTACTTACCTGTTTCGATTGCAAAGTATTGTGTGCATTGTGTATATCTCTGGCTAGGGGATATCTGTATGTGTTAGTGAGTGTCTTATAATAAATGCATATTTTTTAAAATACACTGTGTGGTTCTTTTTCACTTAATCTATACCTATAGGATTATTTTCTGGTAAAACAAGCTGCTTTACACTCCTTCTGGACTAAGCTGGAAGGCTGCTCTACACAGCTACAAATTAGAGAACTTGCAAAGGTTGTCTAAGACCACTAAAATCGACATAAGGGTTACCTGAATCAGTGCAAGGGCGAACAACCATCTCAATGCACGCAACATTACGATGCGTGCATTCACTACGCACGCCATTACATCGCATGTGACGTTACAACGCATGCTTTTACACCGAGTGGTCGTGTGCCGGGACGGGCTCCGGGAAGGTCGTGCGCAGGGACGGGGAGACAACGCTGGAACCACGCTGAGAGACAGGTAAGGACGACGCTGGACTTGTAGTGTTTTAGGGTTTAGCTTAGTTGATGGGGAGTGTAGTGCAGGGTAGTATTTTAGGCAGTAGGATTTAGGGCTTAGGGTTGAGGAAGTAGTATATGGTAGTGTTTTAGGCTTTAGGCATTAGGGCTTATGGCTTAGGGTTGAGGAAGTAGTATATGGAAGTGTTTTTGGCTTTAGGCATTAGGGCTTAGGGTTGAGGAAGTAGTATATGGTAGTGTTTTATGCTTTAGGGCTTAGGGTTAAGAGAGGTGTAGGGTACTGTTTTTGGCTCTATGGGTTAGGATTTAGGGTTAAGAGTAGTGTAGGGTACTGTTTTTGGCTTTAGGGGTTAGCGCTTAGGGCTTAGGGTTAATAGTAGTGTAGGGTACTGTTTGTGGCTTTATGGGTTAGGGCTTAGGGATGAGGTCGTAGTGTAGGGTCGTTTTATAGGCTTTAGTGTTTAGGGCTTAAGGCTTAGGGTTGAGGGTAGTGTCAGGGGGTCGTACTGTGTTTGGTAGGTTCCCATATTAGTGTTTGGGGGGCCGTTAGGGAGAATTTTGCGATGTAATTGAATGTGTGGTATTTGTGTGTATTGAAAAGGTATTTTGCATGCATGTGAAGGGGAATGCGATGTCATGGTTTGCGTGGTAAATGCATGCGATATAACGGTGCATGCGATGTAAAAAATGCGATGTAATGCCATTTGTTGTTTTTGTTTTTGTTCTATCGTCATACATCCAGTGCAAGGTGTCCACTTACATAAGTGTACATCATATACTGAGCCAGCCTCTCACATTGGTGGCAGCGGTGGGATTCAATCCTGCATTGTTTTACCAGATAATCTTGGTGTGGATTAATAGGAAAAAACATCACTAATATTAGGCACATATAATACAAGTTCAGAATAAGTAAGTTTTACTGAACCTAGGGTCGGGATGTTAAGGGTCTAGCACAACCCTTTCCCCAACCTCAGAGAGTTTAGTTCCCACTAGGTTAGGTTGGTGCAATACCTCACTACACCTATTATGTCTTCTGAAGGAGAAGTCAGTGGCTCTCTGCCTTCTAGATACAGTGACCTCACATTCCAGGAATTGAGGGCCCTGTGTTCCTCTAGGAAGCTTAAGAGAACGAAAGGCCCTAATACTCAATGCCAGAGTGGGTGGGCAGGGGATAGATGATGGGTCAGAAGGGAACCCCCTTGTTGATCCTAATTCTAACCCTGACCAGGAGGAGTCTCATGACTCCCACCTGGAGAACTCAGATCCCCCAGAGGATAGTGCAGATGGCACAGAGGGTGCCCCAGAAGTGGGTCTCCCTTTATTCCTTCTGGGAGGGTCCAAAGTAGACCAAGGAGGTCTAGATCCTCCTCTAGAGAATCCAATGCTTCAGGACATTATATAGGGACCTCCATATCTAGTAGGAGGGACAACTCTTTTGACAGGGATTACCAACTGCTTTAACTTGAGAAAGCAAGACTTAGGCTCAGGCAAGATCAGTTGGCCCTTGACAAAGAGTCCCTAGAAATCCAGAAAGGTAGGAAGAAATTGGGACTGGTTGCAGCAACAGTGTTCTAGGCAAAAAGTCGGGGTAAACATAAAAGCAGAACCTACTTTCCTACACATATAGATTAAAGAGGGTCAGGCTAAGAGCTGAGCCCTGTGAAAACCCACACAGGAGACTGCTTTTCTTTCCTTTAAAGCCATGACAGCTAACTATTGGCACCCTGTCGATAAGAAAAGTGTATAGATGATTGAGGGTCTTTCCGCCTACTTCAACTTGCTGAAGATGTTCTACAAGGCGCAGGCATGAGACGGTGTCGAATGCTGCTGAAAAGTGCAGCAACACCTAGATAGTGCCTTGATCAACCTTGATGGTCTTGAAGATAAGCACAGGTGATATATTAGACGGGCAGATGTACTCCTAACAAGCATATGTGACAAAAAGGAATAATTTTTGGCCACCAAAAGAGTGATACCATAACCCAGGCAACTTGTTATAAGAGCCTATAAGATGGTCTGTCTACAGTTTAGATGAAGCTAAGCAGGCGAAAGATGTCAAAGTAGGTGCCACAGATTGATTAACCTAGTTGACCATAAGTAATTTGTCATCCATTAAAATACCAAGTTTTTTTACAACCTTTTTAGGGAAGGGGAGGTTTCCCACTTCCAGTGTCTTCCAATCCTCAGACCAGGCCAGGTTGGCTTTACCGTATAGTAGAAACTCCATCTTTCCCAAATTGAGTTGAAGACAGTCATGCTTCACCAATGAAGCCATGACATGCATACAGTCACCAAATCTGCCCTTTGTAGCCTCCAGATTTTGCCCAAATGATATAACCAGTTTGGTGTCATCTGCATAAAAGTAATTATTTTCAAATCCAAATGGCACGTCATCCTTTGCTAGCAGGGCTACATGTATTAAAACGGGGGAGACTAAGAGAGGTACCATGGAGAACCCTGCAGGAATTATGAGAGATCTCAGATTTACAAGGGGACATAGTAACCACTTGAGACCTCTTTGACCAGTAATCCCTCAGCCAGACCAGGGTGTGTGCATGCACCCCTAAGTCATCCAGCCTATCAATAAGCATTACATGCAAGGCCGTATCCAACGCTGCGGATATATCGAGCAGTAAAAGCATAGCTGATTAGCCTTCATCTAGGCTGGTACTGATTGTATAAGTGATTGTCAGGAGAGTAGTGTCCACACTGTGGGCTGCCCTGATCCTCGACTGATAAGGGTCCAGGATATGATTAGATGATAGATAATGAAATACATTAATTGGAAAATGGGGTGGAATGAACCACATGTGTTGATATACCAGAGTCTCAGGGATAAGCATCTCAGAGACCCTCAACTACACATTCACAGTTTGCGGTAGTTTGCGGTGTATATTATCTCCGCTCATGTGGTTTGGTGGATAGTGACATCATTGAGCCTGTCACTTGAGTGTTCCATTCTCCAAGTGACCTATACCAAGAGGCCTGTCCTTTCTGATTCATAGTTTTAATCATTATACATGAGCAATCAAGTCTAAAGCATTATTTAAAAAATCACGGCACCTAGCAGAATTATCTAGACTGTAGGAATGGCACCATACTGCCTGATACATTTGCTTCCATGACCGGGTCAGTCGTAGTTTCTTCATTGGTCATAAAATGGAATCATAGGCGAATTGTACATTTTTTATTTATTGGGATAGTGACATCTCCAAAAGAGTGGTGAAAGAGTATCAGCCCTAATCTGATTGCTGTTAGAGAAAATTGAATCAGGCGTGTGGCCAGCCACATATTTCAGACCTCATTCCTTTTGTTTTAGCTCTGCATTTCCCAGTTCTGCTAAAAGCTGTAGGGCATCAGTATCTTCAGAACCCTCCCCATAAAAGTTAAAATATCCCAATACCAAAATGTTATCTGTCACAACAATGTAGGAACAAAGAAACTCTAATAAGAGTAAACCAAAATATTTCCTTGGCCTGGAGGTCGATAAATCAAAGCACCTTTCCAAGACTTATGTGTCAGTGAGTCCAGTTCGAAAAACCAACATTTCCAATTGGTTAGAAAGGTAGGACCCATTAATAGACCTAATAAGAGATTTGGCAAAGGCAATAGCCACTGCCCTCCTGCCCTATTATCCTTGTCTACTCTAATTAGCTGGTAATTATCTGGAATGGCGACTGGTATATCTGGTATGATTCCTTGGTGCAGCCACGTTTTAGCAACAAAATATATATATATCAGGTTTGTGGGATACTAGGAGGTCCCACATTTCCAGTGCATGTTTCGGAAGCGGTCTAACATTGTAGTATAGGCAGCTCTCCTTTGAGAGATTCCAATTTGTCCCCTTATTCGGTCTCAAAGATGTTAAATCATCTGCTCTCAAACGTGGTTAAAAGCCCCCAATCAGGGGCATAGTTGCCATACAGGAAAATTGACCCGAACTATCTGAAAATGACTGGGGTCTCAGTTAAATGTTTGGAACAGTGTGTAAGCCAAGCCCATAGGAATGGTGCAGTCTCTCAGAGATAGGGAAGTTCTTCCCCTGAATATTTCAGCTTTACCCTGGGACTTGGAAAAAAGAAATGAACCAGGGGTCTGGCAACTGTCTGGCGCAGACATGCTACCTGAATTAATTATAGTATGCCCCAGAGATTTGCACAACCACTAGAATATGATCTACTCCAAAATGACAGCTACAGGTGTACCAAAAAGAGAAAGAAATGGCTGTTGAAGAGACAACGCTTTCTATGCCAAACGGTATAGAGCAGGACAGACCGAAGAGCTAATAAAAAAACTCATGTTGCCCCCCTCGGTAGGCGTGCTTTCAGCGCCACTTGAGATTGCGGCGACTCTCAGAGTTCCAGCAACCGAGGGGAGCTTCCTGCTTATCTGAGGAGACAGGAATGCATCCCCTCCAGAATTCTCAGTGAGTTGTCGGAGCCTCTCCATGCTCCGTTTTATTACATTAAATGCTCGCGGCTGGCCCTGGGGGAATTTGCCTCACAACACCATGTCGCACCCACCATTTTAAGAGTCGGTGCTTGCTTTCCTTCATTCCAACACCGCATTCTGGAGCTGCTACACTCCTTTCATCATCGCTACATTTTTTACACTGCTTATGCTGGCCTCATAATTAACTCCTTGTTGGATGCATTATTTTTATGTAGGATGCACATGCTGCCAGTGCCAACAAAAATGCCAAATGAAGGTCACTGCGCAGAATAACAGTGACTCTTTAACCATTCTGGAATACCTGGCTTTATTACTTTTCTGTTGGTTTATATTTACCCTACTTGTGCAGCTTGTGAGGAGATCTGAATGTGCTTATTTATTGCATCGCTGCACTTGTCTGTACTAAAACCACCTATCTTCATGCAAGGGCAGATTATCATCTACAGATTCCTTTGAGGAAGGTCCTGCCGTTTTGAGAGGTGGGGAGCAATTTCCTTTTCCAACGCTGCTTTTTTCTAGCTGCTTGGTCCTTTCTCTCCCTCAATTTCTACCAAGGTCTGGCCTGACTCACAATTCTTTCATGGACCCCGTTTTTACAATTGGGAATAAAAAGTGACCACTTTTGCAGACATTTTTGAATTCAAAAACATGTTTTTTCTTTTCAGAATTCCACCTTACTTTCCTTATATGGTTTATGGAGCCTCTTCAGAACTCACAATTCTCAATATGTGTCTCTTTTGAATGCTCCTGTACTCCTATATCTATTTGAGCTTTTCTTCATGCCACTTAATCCTTTGAATTGATGACTTAGCCATACTTGCATTTTTACTACATTACTTGTGCCTCCAGTGTACGTCACCTAACTCCTTGCCTTGCTTACTTATAGGAAGTCAATCATCTGCTGGTATTTATCCCACTTTTTCTCTTTTATGGGGAAAATAGGAAATCTAAAACTGTCCGGCACTTCTAATATATTCTCTGATTCTGACTCTTTTCCAACCATATGGTTGACACTACCTCACAGAAACCTGAATTTCATACAGGTGCTATCCCCAGAACTTCTTCATTAAGTAAGGTGCCGATGGGATCAAATAAGAGGCCATAAAAGGATCTCCCTTCTCCAGTGAAATCTTCACCGGCTTCCATGGAGGTGATTCTTGAGAAAGTTCGTGCATTGAAACGTTTTATGGAAAAGACCACCAAAACACTACAGCACATACATGATAAATGGTCTTCATTGGAAGCACAAATTTCACTAGTAGAGCTAAAAATTGGCAGTCCTCAACTTGTACCAACACGCATTTCTCATCTGAAATTGGAGATCTCTGTTCCTAAAAAGCACACTGAGGGTCTTGAAAACCGAAATTGCTGGAATAACCTTCTTATATATCGACTTTCTGAGAATACGAAGGACACTGACCCCACTGTTTATTTCCAATCTTTTCTACCAAAATGTTTGGATATGTCTACTACTACTCCCCTCAACATACAGAGGGCCCACAGGCCGGGTTCTAGAGTCTCCATCAAGTCACAATGAATTATCTTGTTCTTCCTGAAATATACATATCTTCTATAAGTAATATCTGCTGTCAAAGCTGAAAAGCAAGTTTTCAGGGCAGGCTACAGGCTATTTTTCTCTTAGGATGTGGCTAAAGTTACAGCAGATCGCAGAAACCAATTCCTGGAAATGCGTCCTCAGTTGAGATCTGTAAATGCTAGATTTGCCTTAATTCACCTGTGCGTATTTAAAGTGACACATAAAGACAAGACAATCACTTATGAAGATCCTACCCCACTTTCTCCAACAGCATAGAAGAGAGAATATGGATACTTCAACAATTACTTGAATTAATTTGTCTCTTATACCTGTTTTTTTCTACACTTACCTAGTTATGAATTTTCTTTGTTTTATTGTTATAGTACAGCTTACTTTTCCAATGATCTCTTTCTCTAGTATACAGGTATGTCTTCTTGTCTCGTTTCCTTAAAGGTCTCAATGTTACGTGATGTTTTCACCTAAGTCAGCGCTGTTCAACCGTCCTACGGGGTTTAGATGTTGGTGCTGATGTCTTCCGGTGTTGTCAGCCTCCCTCTTGTTCTGTGTTTCGTAGGTATGTTTCTCGGCTGTCTTTTGTATGACTTGTAGTGTTGTAACATTTCTTATATCAATAAACTATCTCAAAAATGTATTTTTGTGGTTCTACTGTGCCCTCTCTGTTTCTACGCTTCCCTCCCACTTTCCTTTCCTCCCTTCTTTCTCTCACAAAATGCACCTCTTATTTTTTCCACTATTCCTTTCATTCTTCTATTAAGTTTGTTACTGTAGACAAATTAATTGTGCACACTACTGCTCTAGTGTTACCTTCCGGGTTACCTCGCAGAATGTTAAAGGATTAGGTAATCCTATTAAAAGACAGAGAGTATTATCGCATCTAGCCAAACTCAAAACAGATGTTGCATTGCTTCAAGAGTCACACCTTTCTGAGTTAAAGGTTGCCAAGCTCAAAAGATGTTGTTCAGGCACTGTGTTTGCTTCTCCTGCTCTGGAGAAGTAGAATGGAGTCCTAATTCTATGTCACAAAAGAAATTAAATTTTATAGTTTTTCGCCAAGAATCAGATTCTGATGGTTGATGGATTATTGTTAAACTCACTGTTGACAATATACCTCTGATTATTTTTAACGTATATGGCCCAATCTCTGTTAAATACCTTTTGGACTACAATCTCAGATAAATTGGTTCAATTTAACAATGATTATCTTATATTTGGGAGTGACTGCAATCACATTTGTGATTCTATACTAGATAGGAAATCCACAGTCAAGTTTGTGCACACTAAGATGCATTCACAATTTAAATCCACCATCCAACGTAAATGCTTAGTTGGCATATGGAGATTGTGTCACCTAGATCTTCAGGAATAAATGCACCTCACCATTCCCAATACTGAATAGATTATCTTTTTCTTAGTAAATCCCTTAATCATTTAGGTATAGGGTCAATTTTGATATCAGATCATGCACCAGTGTACATAGATATTGATCTCATACTCTGCCCTTCCCATGCAGACAGATGGCGTTTCAATAATTCATTCTTTTTAGATGCTAAATTTACATCTCAATTTGAAACCTTTAATTCTGAATTTTTTGATTTTAACACTTTGCTGGATTCCTCTTTTGTAATGATTTGGGATGACTTTAAACAGTGGCAAGAGATTTTATGATAGATTTTGTCTCACAAAAAAATAAGTCTGTGGAAGCTAATTCAAATCAGTTACTTGACAAGATAAAGAAACTAGAGTATAGTTATTATCACTCAAAGAATGACACTTCATTGCAACAACTTATTGATGGCAAAATTACTTTTAATAGATTAACCACTAATGCTGCTTCTTCTTATCTATTAAAAAGTAGTGCAAGATACTGTGGGGTCAAAACAACATGGAAAAATTGCATGCAACATATTGGATGATCAGAAGAGATAGGACTAAAATAGAATCAATACGAAATAATACAGGTCCACTCTTTTCAAGAATAAAAATATTTTAAATTAATTTGTTACCTTTTATACCAACTTATACTCACCAACATCAAACCCACTACAACCCTATCTCACCAATTATTTTCAATGTATTGCTTCAACTCCTCCGCATATATTGACTTGGATTTACTAGAAGCAGATATCCCACTCTCCGAAATCACCCATGCTCTATCTGTATTGCATAGAGGGAAAGCTCCTGGACCTGATGGTTTCACTATAGAATTTTATGATCATTTTGCAGAACTTTTACTTTTATCACTAGTGGTACATCTCAAGGCACCTTTCAGGATGCAATGATTTGCTTAATCCCAGAGGACAATTAAGATCTTTCACAATGCAAGAACTGTTGCCCCATTTTGTTAGTCAATACTGACTATAAAATATTTGCAAAGATATTGGCACAACGCATTGACCCTATTTTCCCTGACCTTATTGGTCCCGAGCAATCTGGTTTTGTTAAAGGCAGATTGGCTTCTGACAATACTCAAGTGTTTTATTTTATCCTGAGTAAGGACTCTAAATTGCTGCTATTGCATTGGATGCAGAATTTCTTTTCGATATGGTTGGGTGGGATTTTATGTTTCAGGCACTAAATTAAATTGGTTTTCCTACTAAATTGATTGCTCTCATTCCTTTGCTATATTCAAGTCCTGAGGCAGTATTTTTTGTTAATGGTATACATTCTAATTATTTCCCTTTGTACATAGGTGTACGCCAAGGATGCCCCCTAAACCCTTTTATTGTTTTTTATTGTGCTAGAACCCTTTTTTAACTAAAATCAGACACAGCAATTGTATATATGGCTTTTAAAGTGGATCACAATAAATTAAGATGTCAGTTTATGCTGATGATGTTCTCTTTTATTGTTCTGATCCTACTTCTTCCCTCCCTCCCTTCCACCAGCAAGCCACCACTTTTTCCCAGCTATCAGGCTATCACTTTAATACACATACATGTGAGGTATTACCCTTAAATTCTACTGTAATAAGCAACTTTTTGAGCATTCATGTTTCAATTGACAACCCAGTTCACATTCCTGATCACTATTTTAAGAGAATATATTCTCTTTTATCAAAATATGTTTGGAAAGGCAAATCTTCCCATATAGCCTTGTCCTCATTAAAAAAAGCTACATCTAATGGGGGTCCTAAATTACCAGAAAAAAAAATATCATTATGCCTTTTCTTTGAAACCAGCTTCTCAATGGCTTTCTCCAGACTGCGTGCCATGTCCTCCTTTGTGGCTGCAGCTAGATAAATCTCTTATTTCCCCTTTTGATTTTACAGAAATTCTTGCTTTCATAACAAAACTCTCACACTCACGCACTTTGGTTATTTCCCATTCCTGGAAAATCCTGGCACCCCTTCTACCTTTCGAATATCCCTCAGTTACTACTTTTAAACAACAACCTATTTGGCATAACAGGTTACTATGAGTTAGGAATCGTTCTAGATACTGTAAAACATGGGAAATCAAAGGTTTGTTCTGGTTGTCACAACTCTTTACTGGTGATCAACTCCTATCACTTTCCGATCTCCAAGCAAAATTTCTCTCCTGTCTACGTCCCGCGCACAATATGATCTTTTAAGTGTATCTCTCAACCAACATATAGCTGCATTACCTACTACAGCTACCTCTCCCCCATGACTGTTACACTTTTTTTACCATTATTAAACACTAATCCCTCAGCTTCTTATATTTATAAGTGATTGCATACTAGCTCACATAGAATCAATTCAAAAACAGAGTTGACCTGGGAATAAACTGGAATGTAATGTTAGTCTGTTGCGTTATGGGACAAATTGTGGCTTAAACGTCATAAAACTTCACAAGCTGACATTACTACACAACACCTTTTTTTGTTTATCATAGTTTGTTATGTACCCCTATGACTCATTTACACCAACTGCAAATTCACCATGCTGGTCCTGCTCAAACTCAACTGCTTATTTAAAAAATATGTTATTTGGTTGCCCTTCTATTCTCCAATTCTGGAAAGTGGTATGGTGATAAATCAACAAGATATTTAAAACTGTTATCCCTTACTCCTTTGCTAATGTTTTTCTTTGTGGTTTTGCTCCTCTGTGGCTTTGCTCACCTTCTAGCTATAAGCTGATAGATGTGTTGTTAGCTATTGCGTTTCATTCAAGAATGTCTAATAGGAAACAAGTTCACAATGTTACTTGTAGATCCTGGTGGAATGACATCTGCTTTCATCATAGAATGGATAAAAACCATGTATCTCTTGTATTCTTAACCATGACGAGAGATCTCTCATGGCTTCCACTGATTACATAATTATTATCCTCATATGTTAATAAAAATGAAGCTCTTTACCTCCCCTTCATATTCCTGTAACATATTTGCTGTTCCTTACAGCTTAGAATACATACTCCCGTATTATTTATATCTATTTCATAACAATTTTTGCTTTTAGGTATTGTATTTCACGATTATTACCCTGATTCTATTTATTGCTTTCATAATGTATGTAATTTATTGAATTTCTATTACTTGTTCTCACTAAATCAAATTTAAAAAAAATAGATTGCCCCAAGTGCATTCCTAGTTGATGCTGAAGAAATCCCTGATACAAATCTAAAAAAGGGATTTAAAACTAAAAACAGGGATTTAAGAGTAATAGATCTTAAGGAATATATGCCCACCACTTAACAATGGGAAAACCCAATGAACAACCAATGTTAACAGCAGCTTATTGCCTTATCAGCTCTGTTTAAGAATTTAGTTCTATTTGGTGAAAAGTTGTCTCTTTAAGCTAATTGGTCAGATTCGGGTATATGGCAGAGCTTCTTCATTCATATACAATGGGAAATATTGCATCCTTAGAGGTAAATTCACTGTGCCGGAAGGCCCACAGATATTACACTTTCACCTTCAGGAGCTTCTTTCATATAGTTGGCTGTTCAATCATCTTTGGCTAACAGTATATCTTTGTGTGAGTCCAGAAATCACTTTTATGGCTCCTTCTTTTTCTCTCTCGATCTGCGACTGTACTATGTGCACTTGATCAGGTTTATTTGTATGGCTGAGTGAGGTCATATCATTATTAGGTGACAGGAATATTGACTTGGATGTTTTCTCTTGTTTGCCAAAAGGATTCAGAGTTTGGATCTGCTGTATTTCCAGAATGGAATTTCCTTTTGATTTAATCTTAATTAACCTACTAGTGGAAAACAGGGAGCATAAGAATTTTGACTTAAGAAGGGTATTTTTTAAGTATACCGTATGGTGGTTATGCTTGTGGTCTTTGCTTGACATTTTCTATAATGGATATTAGAAGTCTGGGACCAACTGTTGGAGTTTTTGACACAACCCAGCTAATATATCAATTGCCCCTTAATACCTATGAGACTCCTCGGTACAAGTAGGATGTGATAAAATAATGGGAATGGTTTCCTCTCTCTCCATGGCTTGGGTTACCCTTGTGGCAGTGGGGAGTGAATCATGTCATATATCCCTATAGAGAGGTTTAAATAATACTCTACAGACTCAAATTATCAGCAACCACTATCAGCTATATACTGAAAAGCTTCTAATATTTCTGTAGTACAAATGACACAGTAGTATTACTGCAGTTATTCCTAAAACAATGAGCATATATTCTTAGACAGAAACAAAACATAATTGAATGCAGAGTTATTGCTAAACAAACAACAAAAGAAAAATTAATTCACTTTGTCAGAGGCTAGTCTGAAATCAAATTACCTCCTAGCTTATGGCATGGAGAATGATATGCAGGTTTAAGAGATAGGTTGATGTTCACTGCACGTTGTGTGACTTCAGGTGCTGCAGCTTCTCCTCTTTCCTCTCTTCTCTCATTCCGTTTCTGCTTTATTACCAAGTGTGGATGTTTGTAAGAAAGTGGTTTGTTAATTAGGGTGCGTGGTAGCCCACTACAGGCATTAAAGTCACTAACCTGTTAGGCACAGAGAAGGGTTTCAGTAATATAAACCTGACCTCAATCCCTTGTAGCATATGGCACAGAGCAGACAGGCTTAAGTTAGTGAAAATATGGAAAATATTCAGAAGTATCCACACACTTAAAAAGTCAAAAACACAACACAATAAAAACCCCATTACAATAAAAAACAGAGCAAATGTAAACAAATAAAATAAATCCAATACAACAAAACTACCATAGGAAGAATTGGAGATATGAATGCCTAAACATTTAGGAGACAAAGCACCAAGACAAGGTAAAGCTCCAATAGACAGTATTGTTCACATGTGACCTGGACCTAGACACGATTTCGGGCCAACAACAATGGAGCACAGGTCGGTTACGCCAAGCAGGTTCATCCTAGTCAAAGCTTTTACGTTCTGGCTATGAAAGCGATGCAAATCAGCAGCCATTATCCAGCAAAGTCCCTTTGACTGGGGATAGGTGTAGAGCAAGGTTCCACTGAGGCCATTGGTTTTGGTGGGAAATGCTCAAAGCAGAAAAAGTCAACCTTCACGCCAAGGACTGTCCAATTGTTGGCTGATACTTTCGGCATTTACACCAAGTCAAGATTTCTAGTTTTATACTCAGTCTATTTCTTGGGGAATAAGGCATAGATCTACTAAGCCCTTGAGTTGTACTCATATCGCACTTTAATAAAATACACAAAGCCATGCAAGGGGCAATTAGTGCAGGATAAGGCAGCAGTTTATATCTGGGAGAGGCTTGCCATGAAGGTCCTCTGAACTGATATTCAGGCAGAAAAAAAGCTCTGAACAGGGCCTGTGACGAGCCTCTTTTTGCATGCTCACCTCCAAAGTTTTGGACTAATGCTGCTGGTTTTTTGACTCTTAGAGTGCACTGAGGCCTGCACTGCAGCCTGGAAGAGCAGTTGTAAAACTTCTACTTCGACTTTGCCATGTAAACCAACGGCAAAGTCCCCGCTTCCTTTAACAATATATATGTCTTTCCTAAGGAAGGCCTATAGAGCCCTAAGGTAGGGAACTGTTTTTGCTGTCGAAAAGTTAGTAGCCTATTGGCTAACAGGTTTATACTGGCTGACCCTTCAGTCCGGCTAACTTCTTAATGGGTCTACTAAAATGGGTACTTCAAGGGATCAAATTAATCGTGCCATTAAACTCGAATACATGCCCAAGTCGAATTTAATGTTACTTTTAAGGAAATGCAACTTTTAGAAGTTGCCTCTCTGTTGCTTAGTTTGTGCAGTGGCCCCGCACAGTTGCTGGCCATCGGATAGCCTTCTGCCCTCCTGGGGAGTAGTGTGAATGACTCTTAAGCTCATAAACAATAGTAGCCTGCTACAAAGAGAGGTCTTACCTCCCTCTTTCAGGAAGCCACTCAGAGTGTTGACCCAAGAAGCAAGCTTCAAAGGTGAAGTCGCCTTTGGTGCGCAAATGGCGACCACACTCATGTAATGCTGCCCTTTGTCCAGGTAGATAGACTGGAGAGAGGGGAAACCAGTGGCCAAACTGTTTTCCTGTGGGCATGTAATCCACAGGTAGCCACCCCTCTAAGGTGGGCTACCAATCTCCTAACATCCAAGGAGGGGTTCAGACATCTTGCGAGTGGGTAGAATAGTGCACTCTGGGATAGCTAGATGCCACACATAACTGGATGTTGTCACAGGGTGTGAGAGGTTGTGGTATCCCATTAGCTAGTGACTGCATCATCACCCCATGGCACTTTCAGGGGCATACATATGGCACCCCTGGCACCCTGAACCTCAGATCACAACGGAACTGGGGAACGGTACAAAGAAAGACTTCCTTGCTGATCCCTGGTCCTGGCAAAGAGAGGCTGCCCCAACTGCTGGACGACAACTGCAGCACCTTACGCTAGCAAAGAGAGGACTGTGCCTGTGGCTCCTGCCTCTTGAAAAAGTCACTCCCAAGCCACAGAACAAAGAAATGACTCCAAAGGTCCATTGGCTGACCTCGTGGGACCAACACCAGGGCCATCAAAGCTGAAGTAGCGGCCAGTCAGAAGCCACATTCTTCACTGCTGACTGCCGACAGGCAACTCAGGAGACCAATCTTCGAAGGCCAAAGGTTGCATTCCAGTCTATTTCACCCAGTAGTATCATCTGAGCCCAGACTGGTGGCCAAAGAGGAACACCAACCTTCATCAAAGGATTCAGCAAGACCCGCTGTGTTTGGAGATCGGTAGTCCAGCTGCAGCTGGGTTTCTACTAGCACAGACTAGCACAGACTTCGAGCTACACTGACCCCTTTGGACAAAGATGCACAACTTTACTTGTGGACCGAGAAATAGCTGTAAGACACTCTCATCAACCACACAGCACCCAGAGCATCTTTCAGCATCCTCTGCATCCTGTATCCCCAGCATTAGTAAAGTGTGGAACTGGACTTAAGACTACTTTGGTGATCAGATAACTCTCCAAATACTCCTTATTGCCCCCCTGAACTTCTCCAAGACTAAATTGATCGCCCCACTCGGGCCAGAGTAGCCAAACACAACTCTTTAAAACTTATCAAAATGTTTAAAACTTTAGGGTTAAAATGTTTGTTAGCTCTTTGGACTAAAAAGCTGAGATTTATGTTTTACTTACAAATCTATATCTCCGGAACCCTCCACTTTGATCATCTAGATGTCTTTAATTTTTTAAATTCACACAAATATAATCTATTTTTCTAAATTGGTGTTGATTTTCTTTCGTGTTGTGCGACTTTATTTTGTCGTTTGGCGGTTCTAAATGCTTTACACTAGTTAATTTGTTTAAACTTTGCTGCTCAAAGCCACAGCTACCCAGTGTTAAGCTTGAGAGTTTACAAAAGAGCCTGACTAGACCCAAGACAGTTCTGCGAGTGTATTACATTGTAAGGTCACACAGCCATGCTATATAATACACCACAATCCTCAGAGGGACAACCGTTTTTTCTTTCCCAGCGAGGTCATGCCTTTGGCGGATTGACTTTGGTGGTCGGCCCTGGTCCTCTAAAGATCTGGACATTTCAATTTTTGAACAATTTTTCTGGACACAACAAAGGCTCCCAAGACCTCAGGGATAGCCCTTAGGGACCACTGCTCACTTCAGAAAAAGCTACTAGCAGCATCCTGTCCTCTTCTAGTTGCAACTGGTCACTGATTTCTCCGAGAAAATGCCTCTTGCAACTTTGGTGAAATCTGAACAATACCGGCATGATGCACATAATTTCATGATTTTTGTGTTATGCTTTTTATGGGAAATTCCCCAAATTACTCCAATAAATCACTTCACGTAGTTATGCGCCATTCATTGTAAAACTTTACAGCGAACACGAGTGGCTGTTGGAAGCGGTGCTTGTGTTTTTGCATTTATTTGTGTGAAATGCATTCTCACATTGAACATGAATGTGAATCACAATTCACGCTAAGTTATATCACTAAAACACAGATTTGCATTTCACAAAACAATGATTAATTTCTGGTAATTTTGTGCACACAAAAGGAGGTCAGCCAACTATCCCGGGAAATCTACTACTTTTTCCTGAGTACAAGTGATAGCAGGTCCAGCCCTTCAGGTCTCCTCACAGGTTTCAGACAGCAGGTTCAGGCCTGTTATTTTCTTCTGCAGATTCAGAAAGTGTTCTACTCAGCTATGGGTGAGGTGCCATATTTGTAGGATTTATTAGCTATTGGGTGGAGGTTACTCATGTACATTACCTGCCAATGCTAAAAGTACAAAAGTTCCAGGGAGCACCCCTTTCCTCTTTAGCAGCACATCATGTTTGCCTACTGCAAACTATCCCACATTGCAGCCTTCTAAGACAACTCCAAGATGGTGCAGGCCTATTGCCCTGAAGGGTGCATGTGGACCGACCAGCTCCTCCTCTCACTGGGGTGGTGCCCAGTCAGCTACAGAGTGCCTAAATATCAAAGCCATCACTTCCTCAGGCTTCCCCTTACAGTTGTCTGTGAATGGACAGGACTCACCCTTGTCCCTCCTATGAAGTAAATTAAAATCCTGAACCCTCCAAGCTGCCATTACTGAGCTAAGAGGCGGCACATACCTCACCTGAGCCTATCCTGTCACCAGGTCACCTGGTATTTCACTACAGCAATAAAGGAGCAGTACTAGTGTTCCAAGAATTTCATTGAGAAGGGATCCATTTTAAACCTAGACTTCGAGGTGACATTGCTGTAAAGAAATACATTAACCCTTATAAAGTCCTCTCAGAGACGAAACGCATTGGCTGGGATGTTTCTTTGATGCATTCAAGAATAATAAAGAGAATTGTTTTGAAACTTCATACCACAGCTCTCATGTTATTTTGATATTGGAGAAGAGTAGATTGATATTGACACCATTGAACTATGTGTACATCATGAAAGTAGGAGAGAAGAAACAAAGAGAAAAAACTTTACACTACAATTATTGAATTCTTGAGGCACTCTCTTTTGTGTGTTTTTCTGGCTGTGAGAAAATTACACTTTTTTCGTGGTCACTTTTTGGGGGCTGAGCTTTATTGTTAGTTTTTGGACTCTTCACAGGGCAGCCTTGCTGTCCAATTCCCAATGCATGCACTCTGACTCTTAAAGTATGTAGAGGTTGGCTAAACCCTGATTACCAAATGTAGCTTTTTATAAGGCTATGTTAAATGCTGCAGAGAATACACCTATTGCATAGAAAGTTAAAATGTGACCTGTAGACTGCAACACCTATTATGCTATTTACTAGTGTGACAAGATAAACATGACTTTTAGCCTGCCAGTGTAGCCTTACTGCTACAGTTTTAACCTGTGACTTACCTGTCAGTATAACCCTTTTAATAGGAGAAAAATAATTATTTTTAAATATTAGCACATCATCCCTATGTAGGCCTTGTAATGCACAAGGTAGGGTGCATAGTATTTTAAAATTGGACATGTAGACATGTAATGTCACTTTGTCTCTGCTCCGACAAGCCCCCAAAATCTATTTACCCGTGGAAGGCCCTGGCAGTCCTTTCAGAAAACTAGAGTACATATTGAAATACTAATTCTCTGTCTCTGGTTTTGATCCAGTTAGAATCATAATACAGCCTGTTTTGGTACTTCTTAACTCTGTTAAGCCTGTCTACTCTGTTCCGTACTGTGCTCCTGATGCTTCAAGTGGCATTGCCCAAAACGCCCATGAGTTTTTTAGAAAATCTTAGGCTGTTTAATGCAGACTTTCTCCTTTTTTTGCTCATGTCATGAAACTTGACTTGTCCACAAGAGCTAAAGTTTGCAAACTCACTTAGATTCCCCAAACTATGGATGAGGACCCAACATTGGCCCGTTAGTTTGAAAGTTCATGAGCACTGCCCAGAGACTGCAGAATGTGGAACACAGATGCAGAAGTTATGGCTGTTTGCGAACTCCTGGAGTTTCTGAACTCTGCCACAGGACTCCATTTTTTCAAAAGTAATAATGTATGGGAAGGTTATTTGGGCCCTCACACTGATATTTCACCCTTATGAGGGTTTGCATTTTCTCTGGACGTGGGTACTCTCTCAGTTCCTGAACTATCAACCACAAGCAAAATCACCTGTTGATACTGAGGTCCAGTGACTGTTTCTGAGAGCTGGAGGGGTGCACCAAGCATGTCCTCTAACTTACATATGACTACTGTGGGGTACATTGGGTTGTTTACATTAAGCTGTAGGTGCAGCATACCATTTGTATAATCCTATGATCGAGTGAACGAAAGATTGATTTAATTTATAAAGAGCAACTGCTATCCAACAAAGGCATCCTGGCCCTTGTTGAGTAGATACTTTTTCTCTGATTCAGAAGAAATATGCCACCTACAGACCCCACTTGTGTAAATCTGGGTGCCTGCCACCTGTGTGATGCATAAAGCATGCATGGTAACAGAACTCTGTGTAAATATAAGATTGCTGAGAATGGTGGGATCCATTTTGGACTGCTGCTGGTCCTCAAGATGGAAATCTTTGTACAGCCTCCCCAGACTGTAAAAGTGTATTGATTGCATTCCTAAACTCAAGGGTTAATCCTAGACTCTGAAGGCCTCATTAATGAGGTTTTGCTGTAGGGCAGCGCCATAGGCTTCCTGATGTGCTGCCCTACAGCAAAAGAAAAGGGCAGGAATGTGCTGTATTTGTCAGATACAGCGCCTTCCTGTCCTTTTCCCCTGCGCCGGCATGCAGTGGGCTGCCTTGCGCCAATGCAGGCATCTTTGCACGATGGTGCAAGGGTGTCTGCGTTGTAGGTATGATTATTTTTGTGCAGGAAGGGAAATGTTCCTGCTCAAAAACAATCATAAGAGGCTTTCTCCTGTTTCTATGTGTACTGCAGAATTCAGCACATATAGAAAAAGGAAAAACGAGGAGAAATTAAAATATTTCTCCTCATCATGCTTCCCTTTCACCTCCCCTGGGGAGTCGTAATTTTTGGCACTTCCTCAGATTTACGATTTCTCGTAAATCTGGGGCAGTGTCAAAAAGACATTGGTGTTGCTGGGAACACCCCCAGCAACACCCATCGCATGCCCCTATAATGCAGAAAACTGCAATAAAGGGAATGATATTTATGAGGCAGCATTAAGCCAAAAAAAGTGGCTTAGTGCTGCCTCGTAAATATGAAGCAGGCTCCTGTGCCACGGAACATCACAAAAAGTGACGTTCTGGCAGCGCTAGCGCCCTGAGTTGAGAGAGGTTGAAGACAATGCTGCTTTTGGAAATTCTATGACATCCTTGTCAGTATGAGATTGCTGACTAGTACTTCCTTAGCACTGCCTTTCATGTATGTGAAGGCTGGGGAATGGTTTAACAGATTCATTCCTTTTTGTCTCTCTCAGAGCACCTCTTGAGGAAGGCCGAAATCCATCAGGTGCACAGACTTCACACAACATTGTGTCCATGTTTTGGTTACTCCTGCGTGAAACCAGCATCACTACTATCTTCTGCATACGCCATCACCTCATTCAAAGACTGACTATGCACATGAACCTGAAATATGAAGAGGAACCACCTAAAACATTTCCTGAGCACTGATAATGGGACTAACATCTGCTATCTGGTAAGAGTGCATAACAGTAGGATCCAACCTATCCTGCATGCTTCCAGTTCTGAGTACTTCAGGGCCAAGAGAAGGGAGTGCTCAGAAGAGTCAGGTGCCTGTCTGTCACCCTTTCTCCCAGAGTTGAGGGGCCACTAGTCTGCAGATCATGGTAGAAGAGCAGTTTGTGTGCCTGTGAACATGTTTAATCTGCTGAGAAGCAGGAGACGCGTCTGGTCCCTCTGCAGCTAAGAAAGGAGACTCCAGCTGCCAAGCCGGGAGGAGGGGCAGTTGAGAGGAGTGGCTTGTTTGCTGGAGAGTAACCAGATTTGGCCTAAGTTCCCTTCCTCAAGCCTGTCTACATTTAAGCAACATGAACCAAAGCAGCTCCCTGAAACCACCCCCATGTGCTCTTCCAAGCAAATAACAAACAGAGGAGGACAATGGACTTGTGCTGACTTTACCCCTTCGCACACCTAGACTGGGAGCCAGCACAACTGACCAGAGGATGGAAGTCAACCTCCAAGAATGAGTAGACCTTCCCATTCGAAGTCAATTTGCCCAGAGTCACTGCTGCTGCAGCAGGTCCTGTGTGAAGGGAAGGAAGCGGGCTGCCTGCCCGTGTTCCTGCACCTGTGAGTATGTTTGCTCATCGGAAGGTCTGTGACCCTCATGCTCACATTTAAGTCTAAAAAGTGCCAAACATCTCAGGTGAAACCATTACCTGAACTAAACTGACTGTGAACTTTACTACCGATTTATGTGGAATCTATGGCTACCAATCACCATTAAAGAGAACTATTTAGTAACGGATATATGACTGTCCTACAGGTGAGAGAAACCAGAAGAGTGCTCATCTACACCCATAGCAATCCTGTACCTGCATTAGATTCTAACCAACTGGTTTATGTAGAGTTAACCGCTGTAAAACGTGTAATATACAATCTTGTGGTGATTAACATTACATATGTGCAGTATCTTTTTTGGTATGATTAGTTTAATTTTCTTTTCAGTAAAAGAAAATCACTGGGGGTCTGGACAATGAATTATTGCAGCCCTAACAACTGCCAACAATTGAAATGAATCTGCATTACATGCAAGAATATTTCTGTCAACTTATTTTTTAACTCTCGTTACCATGTTCCTTCTCTTCCTCATCTCTTGGCTGCTTATTTCACGGTTTAAACTTTCTGCATGATGCAGAAGCGCCACCTGATTGACTGCCTCGTTCCATTCTCTAATTATATGTATATTCTATAGATCAGCTCATATACTATGGCATGGGCAGTGAAAACAGAATTATTTATGATACTTACTAGAAAAACAACACCAGATAAATTATTATGAAGCTAAGAGTATTCATTAATTCAGCTGATGAGCAAGACCTGAGACCTCAGGGAACTTTTGCGGTTTCCCCTCTTGATCAAAATGAAGAAAGAAAATCTTCGCATATTCATTTAAATCCTGTACAAGAGAAGAACCAGAGACTCATTACAGCCTGATAGATATATTCGGACTGCTGTTCTTTCGTATGTCTGAAGACCGGAGAGCAGTTTAAAATAGAAACCATATTCTTTCATTATTTGTTGTTCATTTATTAGACACATGATACATGTCTTTTTTATAACATGAATACTAGTGCTTCAACGTTTTTTAACTTTATGCGAATCATCCGAATCTACTGAAGCTACTAACCATGATACATTGTCTTCGCGATAGCCAGCTGTATTTGAGAATAACCCATCAATACACTTGAGTTAAGTAGAATTCTCTTGTTATATACTTTGTCATTAAAGTCAGGAATGGAATGTCATGATTACATTTGAAATGTAAAAACATTAATCCAGTTATTTTTTGCAAGTTGTTATTAAGGATGTGTACATAATTTGCCCGTGAATTGCACACGGTCATACAAATTATGTAAAAGTCAAGAACACAACTTTGTAAACTAGATGTGTACAGAACAAGTATGAAATACCGCTTGGTGAGTTCATTGAGTGACACGGGTATATGCAGTGTAGCTGGCAGACACGTTTCTCTTTATGCAGTTTGTTTGGTTTTGTGTGATGTGGTGTGTGCAGGAGCCTTTCGCTTTTTTTTTAACTTCATCTTGCACAAGCCGTTCTTCCAAAACATGTATTTGCCCTCTGTCTGCTGCTGTCTTTGCTGATGTTGTAGATGATCTTTCACAAAAAAAGTAATGTATGCAGTGGGTATGTTGGAGATGCTTCATGCTACGGAAAAGCAATGGGTCGCGTTCCTTCTGGCGAGTCCATCAACGCTGTGCAGACATCTTTGCCAGTTGGAAGACCTACTGCAGTACATGGGCCTGGAGGCTCAAGCTCTAGCTGATACGCCAAGTTTACTATGTATTCATTTAGATTGTTTTTAATTCAGTTATCTAACGTGTGTGGGAAATTGCAAAGGTAAGTGCTACGCAACTTCTCCCACTTTTTATGTTTATCTGCTCTTTAGAGTTGCACAGCTGGAAAACCTGTGATGGTCAGGATACGTTTCCCCTTTTTTGTCTAGATCCAAACTTTGCCACTTTGCTCATACATCTGTTGAGTAGGGATGTCGATGTATTAGAGAGGATAAGAAGAAATAATATTCGTAAGCCAGGGATATGTTGGTTGTGTAACAATTAAGGAGGTTGCTTTTAGGAGCCCAGGCTTAATGATTTCATGTTCTCTGAATAAGCTTGTGTGACTGTTTTAACGATTTGCCTGTTTGCTTTCTGTGCTCAGTTCACCATTTTAGTAATCCTTAACTTTTTTTTGTTTTGTTTTCTCCTATCTATTAAGGGAAACATCCTGAGCCTGCGGAAAAGCAGCCGTTGCTGCAGCTGAGCCTGAAGGGGATTCAGAAGGTGGTAAGCCAACTTATTCATGCTTGATAAATGCGTTTTTACAATACGTCTCTTCTATGTTGGTAGTTTGTGAAGTTGCTGATCCATGTGCTTCACATTTTTACTATTTTTCAAACGTTTTCCAGCTTCACAGACCTGTGCAGCAGGCACGGATTCCCTGTATATATGCCATTTGAATTGATGGCAAGAGGCATCCTTCCACCTCTTACCCCCCTCTTGCTATAGAAATAGTGGCAGCAGCTTGTGGGGTGTGGGAAGTACTCTGCTTGTGGCGCTCATGGTTGGGGCCCTGTGCTGCTTGTAAAGCAATTCCCCTACAGCTTGCTTTTCCAATACTATTGTGCTTCATATTAAATTAATATAAGCTGGAGATGGTGTCCTGAAAACCATTGACTTAGGTGTAGTGAATACAGTGAGTCTTTGCACCTCCTGCATAAAGGGCCATGGCTGTGAAATACATATTTGGCCTTAAAAACACAAGGTACAAGACCAACCAGGTCCCGCTCCAGTACACTTAACCCTGCTTTCTTAAAGTAAGAGTTACGTAGTAGGGGTTTTTAAGCAGTCAAACATATAGTATTATTCTGGATGTGGGAACTAGTAGAGTGAAACAACTGGTTTTGACCCCATGGTCATAAATTCATAGCTTTAATCCCTTCTATACCTGATTAAACAAGTATATAGAATTGGGTAACAATAATCGTTCATCATTTTCAAATAGCAGTACGTGAGGGCTACTCTCTTGGGTGAATATGCCTTCTTCAAATATGCCTTTATTTTTATGTCCATTCGATTATCATCAGTAATGTTTGGGTTTCAGCACATATGAGAGGGTCCATGGGATGTCAATGTCAGTGAACAACCCCAATTGTAATACTCTTTAACGGAAACCAAATGTTCATTTGTGTATAGTAGCGGACAATAACACATATCAATTCCACCTGAACATCATACCGTCCTGTGAAATTTTGCCCAGTTCCAGGTCAATTTCAAGATAGCCACTGGGTCCTCCTCATCCTTACTGGCAAACCATGCCCACCCGAATGGATTCATAAATGAGCGTCTTTTATGACTGACTGTACAATTCACCGAATATTACAATTGACAAAAATGATCATGCTGGCAAATTTTTTCTTTATCCTCTCTTATTTTAGGACTGGTTAAGCGTCCCTCTAATTTCCTCATACATTATTAATACTGTTTCATAACTACCACTTCAGCACTACCCAATGTATATTATAGACAAACACCTTATTCTCCTCTAATATTGTCTCTTAAGCCCTCCCCTTATTAATAACTGTTTGTAAAAACTTGTAATGTTCATATATGTTCTAAACCACTAGCAAGCAGCAGTGCAACTGCTTAATAATAATCATTGTCCTTTAAAATGTCAACCCAGACCCATGCTTGATATGTAAAAACTTTACAGACAGCATCTCAAGGCTAGATGTATGACCATTTTTAACAGTCTCAAACGGGAAATCGGTTCATTTGTGACAACTAAAAAGGATTGTAGCATGTCCCAAACCTTTTTTGCAAGTCTGTAACCTGCTACGGACTTGCAAATAGGTACCTTCCTAATAGCAAGTCACAGGGAGTTGTAAGATTGTTTTGGTACCGCAAATGAGGTCACCAGACAATCTCATTTACCAATTTCAAATTGGTGATAAGGCAGTCGCAAACGGAAAGGGGTACCCGGGGGACTGGCAGTGACTGGCTGTGATTGGCATTAAAATTGTTTTTTGAGAACAGTCAGTGGTCCCACGGACCACTGCCTGCTCTTCAAAAATAAAACTTTTTTATTTTTATTTTTTAAAAGCACCTCATTTTCCTTTAATGAAAAAGGGCTGCATTTCAAAAGAAAAAAATGCTTTATTGAAAAAGCAGTCGCAGACTGATCCCAGCAGGCCACCATCCTTGTGAGAGTCGGCCATTCCCAATGGGTCACAAAATGCGACCTGCCTCATGAATATTAATGAAGCATTTGGGACTAGTAAACAGTGTTTCAGACACCCTTGTACATCTGTGTTTGTGAGTCGAAATTTGCTAGTTGCAAAAAAATGTCGATTGTAAGTCGCAAACACTGAAGGTCGTACATCTGGCCCCTTGACAGTATTACACCTAAACTGCAAGAGTCTAATTCACTTCTACAAGTAAAGTGGCTAATTATTGCCACAGGCCCTTAGTAGACCTAGCAGTCCCTAGGAGTCTTTGCAATAATCTCCTAAACCTTCTTACTTGCCACTCAGCAGATCTATCGGTACCCAAAGTATTTGTGATGTTATTTGGTATGAAACATCAAGAACATTCTAACAGACCGCCATTGTATTGGGCAAACCCACCCAATTATGATAAGACCACCAGCACGGTGATCAGAAAGTGCTTTTTACTACTGCTGTATGTCCTGCGGCCCAGGAAGCCGCAGTAGAAAAAATCACTTTGTGCACATCCACGCATTGTGTTCCAGGCACCAGGTGGTGCTTGGCACATGGTACATGGATGTGGGGGGCACTACATGTGCCCCCCAGGCCACTTAGCAGTGGCCCACGAGGGACGGGGCCCTGCTTCGGATCCCCATAGTCCATTTCTGTCTGCCTTTTCATGGCGGAAAGTGACATCATGGCGGAAAGGGACATCCTATTCCCAATGGCAGAGCCCACGCAGGCACCGCCATAGGGATTAGGATGTTACTTACTGACTGCCTTTTCATGGAGGTCCAACCACAATGAAAAGGCAGATGGAAACGGGCATTGGGGGTCACAAGCAGTGGCCCAATGCTAAGTCCTTTGTAGGGATAGGATTCTGCCCGCCGCCCAACAGGATCTTGGATCCTGTCAGAGGTGACTGTTTCCCCTCCCCCACCTCTGCACTCCAACCCCTAGTATGGTAATCCGGTGGTTGGACCTATGGCCTAGATGTCAGACAGACCGCAAACAATGGCTTGTCAATAGCGGTCCGCCCGACATCGTAATGTGGCCCTTTTTTTTCTTGCCTGTCCACATTTGGGGGTGGAGCACAATAACCAATTATCGCGCTCGTGGGTAAGATTTGTAATCAACATCTTCTTGTACCTTTTACACTAATGGCTTTGAGTTTCTGGACCCCTACTTTGCAGTATGTGTGACTCCTTGATATAATACAGGGACCATTTACTAAACCTTCAGTTTCCATTTAAGAAAGAGGGCAGGCACTGCCCCAGATTCAAAATGATTCTCTTTTATTTGTTCATAATATGTCTCAGAAAGCTTAACACGTTTTGGCTATTTTCAAAGCCTTGCTCACAAATACAAGGACCATCTACTTAATTTTCATCTACCCAATACATAGCTACCTCGTCCAATCAAGCTCCAGCCACTGGTCCTGACAATACCGTCACATATATAAATTACCCCCATGGGAACAAAGCCGACTATTATTTCTTTTTTTTCCTTAACATATTCTAATGCTTCTAGAATCATACAGACCTATTTGGGGAGTGATCAGAAAGATTTCCTTAATAGTAATTTAACTTTTTATAATTAGAACATGGAAGTCTTTAAATGTTTCGATGTCCCCTAATTTTTTGCACCTAGTCATGTGTGCCGCAATTGTTGCCAACCTTTTTTCCCACATTTGCAGTGATACTAGTGTGCCACCACCCACAAGTGATGTACTGTAAGACCTATATAACATCTAAAACATACAACATCCATATTTTTTGTTTACATGCACTCTCTGTTGGAGAGAAATACATGTTGGGTATGAAATGGTTTTCCTCCCATGACTCTTAATTGAGGAGGGGTCCTTCTTCTAACTTGATTTTTACAGCAGTCAGCACTGAAAATACAAGATCTAACCTGTACATTCCAGCAATTCTTCTACAGTTTGAAACATGGGCTGACTTCCTATCTTCATACCCTTTGTTTTGGTAAGTATAACCTGTAATGAACATAAATATATATATATATATATATTCACAGAAAAAAACATAGGTTTCAGGCACGTTATAGTTAGGAATTAGCATTTAAAAAACCTCAGAAATTCACTGTAAAAACCATAGGTTTCAGGGGTGTTATAGTTAGCTGGACTTTTCACTTGTACAAAACCATTGAAATTCCCCTGTTATAGTTAGTTCAGCTAACTATAACTCGCGCGCCCGCAATGCACTGCTGATGACGTCACATATTACATCACTCATGAGATGGTCAGTGACATCACTGATGACATCACTGATGACATCTCAAATGACATCACTGATGACATCATCCAGTGAATGTCTGTTTTTCTGAAAATTAAATATGTTTTATATATGTATATCTCAAGGTCGATGGAAGAATAAATGGGTATATAAGTGTCTAAATGGATGATTTGTTTTTGAAAAATTGATTGTGTAACTGACTGATTAAGTGTATCATAGTGAATACATGGCTTAGTGAGTAATGATTAAATATGTAAATATCTGTATCAGTCTCTCACTTTGTGTATAAGTGGCTGCATGGGTTGGTGAGTAGCTACATGGGTGTCTATATAGGTTATTAGTTGTTTTTTTGAGTATCAGTCTGAGTGTCTGCATGGTTCGGTGGGGGGTATTACGTAGTGCATAGGTGCATGAATGAGTAACTCACTGTTTGCATGTGTTGAAGACAGCATGTGTGCAGGACTGTATGGGTGGATGAGTGTGTGTATGGGTGTGTTAGTGAGTGAATGACTGTCTCAATATGTCTTTATGAGTAACCACATATGTTTTAAACTAGTATATGTGACTATTGGTGTATATAAGTGAGTATATGTGAGAGTGAGAGATTGAAAGAGTTCCTGTATGAATAAGTATGTGTTTCTATAAGTGATTGTTTAAAAGACTAAGTATGTGTAAGTTTCCGTAGAAGTAAGTGTGGTGGTGTGTGTATAACTGTATATGCAAGTAAATGTATGTTTGATTCTTTATTAGCATGAGTGACTATGTGTGTGAGTAACTCTATGGATGAGTGGCATTGTGTAACAGGATGTATAGGTGTATGAGTACATATGATGAGTGAGTACATGTATGAGTGACTGTATAGGACTGTTGGTGAATGAGTGGATGTGTATGTGGATCTTAGAATTACTGAAGAGGTTGTTGTAACTAGTATTGGTATGTCCATTGTTTTGAAAATTTTAGTCTCTATTTTTGAATGTGTGTATCAAAGTTTATATTAGGGTGAGAGGAGGTCTGCCACTCTATCACAAGGATGATGTCATCAGTGATGTCATCAGTGATGTCATTTGAGATGTCATCAGTGATGTCATGAGTGATGTCACTGACCATGTCATGAGTGATGTAATATGTGATGTCATCAGCAGTGCATTGCGGGCGCGCAAGTTATAGTTAGCTGAACTAACTATAACGGGGGAATTTCAATGGTTTTGTACAAGTGAAAAGTCAAGCTAACTATAACACCCCTGAAACCTATGTTTTTTCAGTGAATTTCTGAGGTTTTTTAAATGCTAATTCCTAACTATAACGTGCCTGAAACCTATGGTTTTGTCTGTGAATTTCAAAGGATTTTTAAATGCTAATTTCTAACTATGCCTACAGAGATAGGACATGTGAAGAAAGAAGAAAAAATGCACAGAAAGAAAAAAAAGAAGTGCAGAAAGAAGCAACAGAAGTCCTCAAAGACGAAGAAAAGTGCAGGAAGAAGGATAACGTGCAGAAAGAACAAAAAGAAGAGCAGAAAGAATCCTTGTTGCAAAATCATCCTGTACCCTCAACTTTTTCAGACGGATACTGGTGGTAACTGAGTCTGACTAACCAGTCCTAGAGCCAGTGCTATGTTAAAAGACACTTAGAATACAGTGAAAACACCTACATACACTAGGGAACATTATGCGTTGGGGTCCCCCTGTGATTAGCATGACCTCCTCTGTAAGCCCCTAGTATATAATAGGGCAGGGGGATTAAAACTACCTCTTAAAACAGGCCACAGGGCGTTTTTGCACCTCAGGCCCCGTCCCCTCCCTTCACCACTGTGTAAATACGCCCTGTGTCCGTTTTTAGTTGGGAGATTAAGTTCATTTGAATCCTGAGGGACCCTAGGGTCCAACTAGCCCACTAGGTACCTCCAGTAAGTGCCACAGAGCTGCGTTGCAGAGAGGTGTAAAAAGTGGCACAGCCTGGACCACCTCTCTGCAATGCAGCTCAGTGGCGCTTACTGGAAGCACTTGGTGGGCTAGTTAGCCCCCAGGGGCCCTCAGTATTGAATGGAAATTATATCCCCAATTTAAAACGTGCCATAGTGCGTGTTTGCACACGTCACCTCAGGCCCCGTCCCCTCCCTTCACCACTGTGTAAACACGCCCTGTGGCTGTTTTAAGTTGAGAGATTAAGTCCCCTTGAATCCTAAGGGTACCTAGTGTCAAACTAGACCACTAGGTACCTCCAGTAAGCGCCACAGAGCTGCGTTGCAGAGAGGTGTAAAAAGGGGCTTGGCCTCAGAACACCTGTCTGCAGCGCAGCTCCCTGGCGCATACTGGAGATGCCTGTTGGGCTAATTGGCCCTCAGGGACCCTCAGTATTGAAGAGAAATTAATTCCCCAACTTACAACTTGCCAGGGGGCGCGTTTGCAGAGTGCTGCAAGGAGGGGGAGTGGCCTCCGGCACGATGCCAGTCTTTTATTTATTTTAATTTTTTAAGAAGGGGGGCTGTGTGGTTCCCCTTCTTATTCTAATTTATTGGCCCTGATGACCCCATCCCCCAGGGCCTGTCTCCTAATTATATTTGTTTGACCCCAATCCCCAGGGCCGGCCACTGTTTTTTATTATTTTTAAAAAATATATATTTATAGACAAACCTAGGACATGCTGGACAAACCGTACGCACCTATCACCATTTGAGTGATATTCATTAAAAGGCGACTATGCATACAATGAATCCACGTGGAATGTATTTACACCACTAGTAAAGCTCTGACATGTCTGATGCCCTACCGTGCCTAATCCCGGTAGACACCCTTGTCGTTTATTTATACAAACATGGGTAGCTATTGACGAGCACATTTAATACACATGCACACCAAGCCATTCAAAGGGGATTCGACAAAAATTCGACAAAAACTATGTAAGAAACCCCCCTCACGGTTAATAAAACACACATCCACTGCCGGATGTGTAATACTTTTTATTTTACTCTCTGGAAAGGGGACGAACATCACTTGAGAGTCACAGCGCGCTCCTGGCAGAGCCCAATGCTGTGTTACACCCACCATTGCCTGCCGAGTGTCACACACCTCTGTGTTGTATTCCACTAGCTAGTGCATATGCTATGACACTCTCTAGCCCATGTGCATTGTAACACCACCCCGTGAATATGTCATGCCACACTTGTCTTCGCACGGGTCATATTGCCCCATCTAACGTACCTTCCTCGATGCCTATGTTATAACGCACAGTGGTATGCCATACATATTACAATCTGGGATCCATATCTTTGTCACAGTGCATATGCAACGTTACACTCCCCAGCACATATTTTACATTACAACTTTAGAGACTAGTTAGGTTACACAACACTGCCCTGTGCATATTACACTCCAAGGCGCATATCGCATAGCACGCGCTAGTGCCTGTGCTATCTCGCGCTCTCCAATGAATCTGTAATTGCGCACAATGTATTGCATATTATATTTCACGCCGGTTCATCTTATATCACACTTTTTGGTGCATAGTTTATACCATACACTATATCTAGTTTTCATTTTCAATCGTGCTCTCAGGACTATGTTCTATATAACACTGTGTTCACCTACCCTTTTCACGGGCATTACATTTTGCGATAGGGGGTGGAGGGTCAGGGGGTGTTTCTGCCAAGTGAGCCCGGAGTCACAGTCACAAACGTCCTCTTCTTTCTGAATAAAAGTGAGATTATGCTGCATACTTGTTCATATTTTAAGTAGTTGGCACAGACACACGTTTTAAAAACAATAAAGTTCCTAATACCTGCCTTCTCTGAACAGTTAGCTTGCTGCCCCATCCCCCTCCTCCCTATCCTCTGTTGTGTGAATCCATGGACTAGCCTCCTCCCTCCTGCCATGCATGGTCTGATGTGCTGCCACTGCCCTCAATTTAGTATGATGTACCAGTCCACTCCTCCTGCCCACCATTGCCCAATTCTATGCCCCATCATTGACCTCCTGCTTAAACTCTGTGCTTAGCTTGCTGCCCCTCTTCTCCTTCCCCCTGCCCTCCGATGTCTTTGTGCATGCCCCTGCTCCATCCTTTTTGCCCACCATGTTCCATGGATCTGCCACTCCTATCTACTCTGAGTGTTCTGTTGAGCTGCCACTCCCCTCCCACCTGCCTAGCATTGTCAGATGACTGTAACCTGTCCCTGCCACCTCCACCCTGCCTGTCCACATGCCATGCCCCTATCCTCTTCCTCCTGTCCTACATGGTCCATTGTATTGCCACACCCTTCTGCCCTCCCTGGTCTGTTGTGCTGCAACTGCTCCTCCTGCCTGCCCCGTGCGGTCTGTTGTGAGGCCCCTTCCCCTGAACTTTCTTGTCTGTGCACAGGTCCTGACCCTCCCATCTATCCTCCATCGTCCTTTGTGCATGCCCCTGCACCCTCCTTCTTGCCCATCATAGCCATTGTGCTGCCACTAACCCTCCCACTTGCCATGCATGGTCTTCTGTGCTGCCATAGCCCCTCCCACCTTCCCTGTGTGGTCAGTTAGCTGCCCCTGACCCCCTTCCACCTTCCCTCCATGGTCTGTGTGTATGCCATCACAGTCTCAGTGTTGCTCTTCATGGCGTGTCTTGCTTCTAGTGCCCATCCTGCCTGACCTCCATGGCTATCTTGCTGCTCCTGCCCTGCCCCCTTGCCCCCAGCCCTCTGTTTATATGTGCAGACCCCTACTCCCTCCCTCCTGGCTTGTCTGTTCCATTGTAATGCCCCTGATCCGTCCCTCCTGCCCTTTATGGTCTGTTATGCTGCAGCTTTCTCTCCTGTCTGTCCATTATGGTCAGCTAGCTACCATTGCCTCTTGCCCCTCTGTTCTCTGTTGTCCATGTGCATGGTCCTGTCCCCTCCCTCTTGCTTTCTATGGATTGTTGTGCTGCACTCCCGTCCCGCATGCCCTGTGTGGTGTATTGTGCTTCTGCAAACCCTGATGCCTGCCCTGCAGGGTCAGTTTGGTGCACCTCTCCATGTCCCTCCTGTCCTCTGTTATCCAAGTCCATGTCCCTACCCCATTTCCTTCCATGATCCAATGTACCATACTTGCGAACATTTTGAACTTGGTAAGAGGGAGATTTTGAAAAAAAGCTGGGGTATTGATTTTCCCCTTTGAGTTACATTGAAAAAGAGGAGATTGTAGACAGAAGACAGATAAAATAAAGCCCATTTGAGCTTAAAAACATTGGACGTTTCCTGGCTGAATCGGGTCTGTTGGCATGTATGGTTGTACTACCATTGCCTCTTCCTTCTGCCCACAATGGTCTATTACATTGCCACAGCCTCTCTTGCAAGTCCTGTATTGTTGGTTTGTTTCCCCTGCCCCCCTTTCCACTGCCATCCATAGTCTGTTGTGCTGCCACGGCCCTTCCTGCCTGCTCAGTGTGGTTAAATTGTTGCCTTTGCACCCTCCTACCTGCCTTCAATTTTCAGAGTCCGTGCCCCTGGCCTCTGCCTCTCAACAGTATCCTAATGAACAACTAGATTGCTAACATTCTATATTTATTACAAAAGTGTGGAACGCCTGACGTCATCTTGATGTAATCAAAACTGTAATACCTAGAGCATTTCCTTTAGAAATTACATATATGAGAGGGTCTTATTGGCATCAAAATTATGGTTAGTGCTCTAAAAGACTAAAATAAGGACATATTTTCTGAGTTTTCAAATAGCGAGAAAGCACTTTTAAATATTTGTTACCTTTATGTTTTTTTAGCCAGTTGACCACTTGATTAAATGTTGCACCTTGGCGAGAGGATGTGGTGTTACTTCCAGAGCTGCAGACTTTGCAACTGGGGAACCAGGTTGGAGTTTCTGCTTCAGCTCGACATTCTGTGATTCTGGTCAAATCACTTAGTCTCCCCATGTCTACAACCAAAATGAATTTGTTCTTGTGTGATGTAACCAATGCTCATGTAAAGCACTCCAATACTCGACAAGTCTGCACTATATAACACTGCAAAAACACAAAATAATAAGTGTTTTGCACACTTCTGTCATTGGGCTATATTTGGGCTACATCTGGGTGATTTTGGGCTACATTTGGGCTCTTTTGTCTCCGGTGGCCATCTTGGGAGATTTATTTGTTATGAAGTTTCCTAATTTCCTCATGTACTGCAGTCTCCTCAGTAGGAAATGCTTTCAGTTTTTTACTTTGATTCCATCATGAAGGTATTCAGCTATGTCACACATTTGCCATAAATTCTGAATGTTAGCACTCTAGTTGCTCATTAGATCACTGTAGTAAAACTACTGCTCACCAGGGAAAACTGCTGCTGGTATTGAAAGTGCATGTTTCAGTCTGCATGTCAGAATTTTTTAATGAAATAGAAGAGGATTTGAGAAGTCACTCAAAATGTGCCCTAATTTTTCTTTCTGCAGCACTAATCATACTTTTTATGGAAAAATGAACCCCCTCATTTTGTTCCTTTTTAAATTAAATGTTTTAAGAGTTACCACTTTAATCCAAGCAAGATGGCTTCAGGTGTGCTATACGTTTATCATAAGTAGGACTGTTAGCACTCTAGTTGTTCTTTGGAACACTCTGGGAAGCTGCAGTAGAACACAAAGTAATCAACTGACAGTCTCTGCCCTTGTTGGATGTACATGTTTTACTGAGAATGTCAGACTTCATTCTCATATGACTGAGAAAGATAATGTGAATTTACAGAAAATAAGCTCTCCGTTTAGCCTATAGATCACCTTCCAAACCTCTGTGGGAAAAGCATGAGAAAATATTTTTCTCTCAATCATGATATCCCACCAGAAGGCTTTTTCACATGGTGAAATCACCTTAGAACATACCACAATTCCTAAAATGAGTATGGTACCATCAACAAATGATTTATAATGTAACTAAAGTCTTAAAACCTTCTATTAACTGCAATGCTTTTTAATGAGGTGCTATCATGTATATTGGTCCCAAGATGGCTGCCAACACTTCTTGGATGAAGTGCTGACAGCCAATCAGATCTCAGGATGAGATGTGTGGTTAGGCTCCGCCCACATATATATATGATTTTACTTTTTATTTTCTCAGGAACTACTGAACAGATTGACACCAGACCTGCAAAAGGCACATCCCTGACCTGAGGACTACCTCTCTGCCAAATTTCAAGTAATTCTGTTCAGCCGTTCGAGCTGTACCTTGGACCTAAGGTCCCTATGGAAAATTGCATGGGGAAAACGCGTTTTGGGACCCCCCTTTTTTTCTCAGCCCCCGCTTGACGAATCCCCCCGAGACTTTCAGGGTAGAAGCAGAGCGGAGCGCCCCACCTATTTTGAAAATCTCGCGAGGATTCGTCAACCGGCGCCAAAGTTATTCCAAATAGAATGTTGCGGATTTCCTATGGAAACACGGTCCTAACTATAACTATCTACTGGCGACCGCCAGTAGATAATATATATATATATATATATATATATATATACAAAAAGTAACATAGCTCCTTCTGGAATACTGGGCCCCATAGGAAGGTGGCGTACACTCCGGCGGAGCATGCCGGTGATATTTATCCAACCAACAAACAAAGTATATGTCGTACGCTCTCAGGAAGAACCAAGCAGCAGTCAAGAAGGGTGATCCAAGTTTAGTCCTACACAACGCGTTTCGGCGACAGCCTTGTTCACGTGTAGAGTTACAATGAAAAAACGATACTGATAAAGTTTGTACAGGATCCACATCATGGACATAGAAGATGGGGGCTGTGTGCAAACGAAAGGTTACTGAACATGGCATCCATCTTGGAAAGGTGTGTAATAGCATCAAAACATACTATTATGTTCGCTAAACATAATTTGTTTGATCTGAACAGAATTAATAACACCTTAATGCCTGTAAAAATCCTGACACGGTATCTGACAAGATAGGTATGAAAATTGTCAACAATATACATTATGTTTTCAAAACACCATTGCTGGTACATGAGTAAAGACAGATGATACGATAATACGCCATGTAATAAACAATGCGGAAAAGTCAATAAATGTGTCTCCGCTTGTTGCTACAACCAATGGATGCATTATTAGTGCTACTCACATTGGGGACTTCAGTACTCGGTCCTCGTTTTAGCCCGAGAGCACAGTATTTTTCAAATGATCCTATTGAAGGAGGTTCTTTTGTATTTTGCATATTGTGTTTTAACCCCATGTTTCTTTTATGTACAAACGCAACTTCAATGTACACATCACGTTGAAAATGCACAAAGATGGATGACATCGGCAATATATTAACTAGCAATTGCAAACACTAATAATGCATCCATTGGTTGTAGCAACAAGCGGAGACACATTTATTGACTTTTCCGCATTGTATATTACATGGCGTATTATCGTATCATCTGTCTTTACTCATGTACCAGCAATGGTGTTTTGAAAACATAATGTATATTGTTGACAATTTTCATACCTATCTTGTCAGATACCGTGTCAGGATTTTTACAGGCATTAAGGTGTTATTAATTCTGTTCAGATCAAACAAATTATGTTTAGCGAACATAATAGTATGTTTTGATGCTATTACACACCTTTCCAAGATGGATGCCATGTTCAGTAACCTTTCGTTTGCACACAGCCCCCATCTTCTATGTCCATGATGTGGATCCTGTACAAACTTTATCAGTATCGTTTTTTCATTGTAACTCTACACGTGAACAAGGCTGTCGCCGAAACGCGTTGTGTAGGATTAAACTTGGATCACCCTTCTTGACTGCAGCTTGGTTCTTCCTGAGAGCGTACGACATATACTTTGTTTGTTGGTTGGATATATATATATATATATATATATATATATATATATATATATATATATATACACACACACATAAGCACTCTTAATTTAAGGTGTTAAATTTACCACCTCCCTAATATTTAGGACCATATGTAGGTAGCTAAATACCTGTCGGTAACGGCCGAAATTCGGTAAATTTCCCGTTACCGACCGATATTTAGGCAATTGAGATGTAGGAGGCCAAAAATAAGGATTTGGTAATAATGAATCGGTAAATTCCGATTCATCATTACTGAATTCAAAATTACCGATTCTGAATTACCGATTCCTTATTTACCGAATCGGTAAATAAGAAACGGTAAAAATGAGAAAAGAGATGTAGGTACATTCGGTAATACCGAATTTCATGAAATTCGGTATTTAAGAGTCGGTAATTAACACTGACTGAAAGCAGGTGGTAATCAGCTACAGTGCATATAAGCAATCCCAAAATGCAACAGTGTGATCACTATGGCGGCTTTCTATGTGATTGCAAGACGGCTACGTCTACAGGCAGCAGGAGTGAGGATCTGGGGACGGGAGGAGCGCATCACACTCTTCCAACAGACTGAGGCTGAGATCCATGAAAGGTACAGGCTACACCCCCATACCATCCTGGACTTGATAAGGGACCTGCACCCACTCCTGGAGCACCCAACACCAAGGGCGCACGCCATACCACCACATGTGCAGGTGCTCAGTAGCCTACATCTACTCGCATCTGGCAGTTACCAGGGGGTGATAGCTGCGGTAGGCGGGGTGTCTCACAGTTGCCTGTCCCGTTTCTCCAGAAAGTTCCTGGTTGCCATGATGCAGATAATGCATCACTACCTTAGCTTCCCAAACACACAGGCGGAACTGCTGAAAACCAAGACAGACTGTTACCAGATGGCACAGTTCCCGCATGTCATAGGCTGTATTGATGGCACACACATTCCAATCTGCCCACCAGCAGCCACTGAGTATATCTACAGGAACAGAAAGTCCACCCACTCCATAAATGTGCAGGTAATCTGCGATGCTGCCAACATAATCACTGACATTGTGGCCAAATTTCCTGGGAGCACGCATGACTCATACATCTTCCAGAACAGTGGGATCTACACACGCCTGGCTGCGGGAGAATTTGGAGAAGGATTGGAGAAGAATACCTGCAAGGTAAATCACTGTGACACTCCCTTATACTTACTGCAGATGAATGTGTATTGGTGTATGTAACTAATGGCACTCTCTTTCTCACCTAGGTGATAGTGCATATGCCGTGCGGTCATTTATCCTCACTCCCTACCTAAACCCATCAACTCTGAGTGAGAGACGATACAATGTGGCACACAAATCAACACACAACATTGTGGAGCGCACGTTTGGACTATTGAAAAACAGGTTCCGCTGCCTCCACAAAAGCAGAGGCGCACATCAGTACACACCCATCATCTGCTGCAAAATCATTGCAACTTGTGCAATGCTGCACAACCTTTCCACAAAGAAAGGTACAGAAGTGGAATTAACTGATTTTGAGGACAATGATGATGAATTTGCACAGCCAGAGCCCAACGCAGGAGTGCCACCAGCAACAGATGGGAGACAGAGACGGGCAGAGATCACATGCAACTATTTTTAAGTAAGTAAGGAGACACAGCCAGTTGTTGAATGTAATGACGTAGTTTTAATTTCTGGGCAGTATGCCACAACACAAACGGCCAAACTTGGCAGTCCAATTGTGACATCCATAGTAGGAAGTCATGGGTTACTTCCCCCAATTCAGTCCTGAAAGTGTGGGCTGCATCAGCGTCTGCGGCCACGCACAACAGTGCTGGATGCCATTATCTGACTGTCCTCACTGGCTGTGGAACCAGTGGCAGCCCCATGCCGTCTGCTGCTCCTCGGGTGTCTGTTACAGGGGGGTAATGCTGCTCAGACTGGTCGTGTCCTCGCTGTCCCCAAGCACCAGTAGTGGCAAACTGAATCGTAAGCAGCACTTCAAGAGCAGTGGTCACCTTTACCAGCCCCCTAGAGACATCAGTGCTGTAGTGTGCCAGCCCCTCCTGCATGACCACGGAGTGCCTGCAGAGCAGAGAAGTGGCAGTTGCTAGGCGGTTCACTGCCCTCGTATGGTGCTCCATTTTCTGCCTCTCCCTGCACCGTGTTACTCTGTCCTCATCCATTTTGCTGCACAGCAGCATCACAGACTGGGACATGTCCCACATGCCCGCAGCCATCTCCTTCATGCCCTCAGCCATTGAGCTAATGCCCTTGTCAATGTTGGTCATGTTGTCATTGAGGCGTCTCATTTGTCACTGGACTGACTGAATTGCCTTGCCTTGTAGGCGCTGCACCTTCACCATGGTTGCCTCTAGACCTCCGAAGACACCATGGCTCTCACCCTGTGGAGGTGGACTGCTCACACGAGCCCTGCGGTGGCGTCTGGCACCTGTGTGTGCTCCCTCAGAAGTGGACAGCAAACCAGCATTGCTGCCATCCAGTGGCACAGTAGATGTTTACCCCCCCCCTCGAGTCTTCTGAGGAGGACTCAAACTCCTGCAGTCTGGAAACAGCACGCCTCCGAGGTCTAACCACTGCAGGTGGTGTTGATGCTGGTGAGGCTAGCAGTAGTGGCAAGGCTGGCTGTGGTGGCGAGGCTGGCTGTGGTGGCGAGGCTGGCTGTGGTGGTGTTGTGTGCCCTGCACTCGTACTGGCCTTCTCTGTGAAGTCCTTCCGGGGTGCACTCTCTCCCTTGTCCTGAGCAGTCCTGCACGATGTCTCACCTGTGGACAGAAATTGTACATTAGCTCAGTGTACCTTCAGCCCTGCATGGCAAAAATGAAAATACATTTCTGCCACACTATCTCATTGTCCCCTACCTGTTTATCGCTGATGTGTGTCACATGCCTTGTTGTTCAGTGCGATTCCTGTCATGATAGGGGTTTCACTGACTACATCTCCCATAATGCATTGCTGGTCTGAACAAAAACCTGTACTGGAGTGGGATTCACATAGCCCAATTGGGGATTTGGGATAGGGGAAGGGGGGGCACAATGCTGTGCATGCTTCTTACCTTGTTTGGAAGCAGCTCTGGCAGAGCTGTCTGCATCCCCGATTCCACAGTCACTTCCTGGCTCTATCGTGGACTCCACGAGCCGCTCAAGTTCAGTCAGGGCAGGTGCCCTGTTCCTTCCTCCTCCTGTCTGGCTGGCTTGTTTTTTAAGATCAGCCATCTTCCTCTTGGTGATGATCTTGATATCACACCACCGCTTCTTGAGCACATCAATGTCCCGTGGGGTCACTCCAATGGCATTCACCTGAGACTGGATTCCAAGCCAGATTTTTCTTTTTTCTGAATCTGCAACTTGCAGGGACTGCTTTCCAAACAGCTTTGTGTGCTGCTTCACTACCTCCTCCACAAGGACCTGCAGTTCCTTCTAACTGAATTTCAGTTTCCTCTTCCTTCTCTTTCTGTGTCCTGCAAGATTTGCAGAAAAAGTTCAGGCAGTGGCTCTGTTGCTCTCCTCTGCACTCCCAGCCTCTCCAGAAGGTTCTGATTGTGTGCACCTGCCTGGGTGTGGCCACTTCCTGGTTGGGAGGGGTGGTGGTTGCACAGGATTGGCTGATTCCTCAATTGCAGTTTTTTTGAATTTCCGATTCGGTATTTACCGTTTCGGTATTTACCGGTTCGGTAATATTTACCGATTCGGTATTTACTGAATCGGTAAATCCGATCGGTATTGTGGATTCGGTAAATATTTACCGATTTTTACTGATGAAGTAATATTTACCAAATTATTGCGTACATCGGAAATACCGATTTCTAAATACCGATTCGGTAAAATTCGGTAATTAGGAATCGGTATTTCAAAACTACCTACATATGGCCCTTAGTGTCTAAAATCCTTCACTATCCAGAACATGCATATTTAATTTATTAGTTCCTATAAATATCATATATACTTTCACTTATACCCCACTTAATTTTAATCACTTTTATATTTCTTTACCAACCATTGAGTCCAAGTGGGCAACAGTAACTGTACTTGAATGATTGCCAATTTAATCTGTTACAACTAGAATAGACTCCGCCAAGATTGCATTTCATCCCATCACCTATAAAGTGCATTGCTATTACCCTTTCCCATTTTATCTTCGTGATAGTTCTCAATTCACTTCTATCTAAAAACCTTTTAAAATTGTTAGAAATTGCATTTCTGCCAGATACTTCTACTTTTCCCACAAAATTAAATTGGCACCTTAATCAGACTTCATAGCCACACATTCAGCTTTCATTTGCAATGTATTCATTCGATTAGTGTAATCTTTCTCTTGTTAGCTGGGTGCATTCCTTTTATAACTTTCACCATGAAGACTATTTAATTCATTGGTGACTGTCACTGAAGATGTCAATCAAGTCACGGACCATCAGTGGAACAAATTAGGACTTTGGTTTAAAATTCATCTGAACATTACCATATGTTTCTAATCTCTGTTCTCCAACTAGGCTTTCTTCATTCAGTTGTGCTTGAATGCCCTTATTTGCTAATTCCGTTTCTTGATGTTCTAGCATCAGGTTCATGTCATCTACTCGTAATACATTTGGATAATCCACCTAATTTGTTGTCATTTTTACTTTGGTTTTCTTCAGCTGGGTCATGAAAAACTTCTTTAATTTCATGGACCTAACCAATTTGAACAGATCAATCCTTATCTGTGCATAGTCCATATTTTGCTATGGGCAGAATGAGAGTCCAAGCTTTAAAATGTTAATTTATTTGGTTGTCAGTGTAATATCAATGAGATTAGTGATGGAATTTTCTTTTTCGGGCATTGGCTCCTATTGTCCGTCTTCTCCTTTCTTTGATTGTTGTTTTTCTTCTTGCACCCATCCTCCTCTTGCGCCTTAGCCTCTTCCTCTTCGTGGTTTAATTTTTTGTTGAAACTGTCTTGGGCGAAGAGTGAACTACCTTGTTCTGCCTTAAAAAAAATCCAGCTTTTCAATGACTGAAGGGATTGCACCTTTCTGTTGATGCACTGTACCTACTGCCTCTTCCAGGTCAGTATCTACCTATGAGCTGACTATATTTCTTAGCTCAGACCAATTATCTTGCCCCACCGCAGTGGCTTTAGAAAGGTGCTGCCTGCAAATGTTTTCATACTTCCTTTATCCTTTGTCATAGTCGATTTTATCAGGCAGGAACCTTTGTTTTTTTTGTTGGCCTTAATTGTTCCCTCCAATTTTGTAAGTCTCTCTTTCATACTGGCAAATAATCTTTTAATCATCTCCTGATCTTCTTCTTTGGCCAGGATTTCATGCAGTTTATCCATTTCCTTCAGTGCTCTTGCTCTGTCAATATCTGCATATTTAATTAGAGTCCCAAGCATTCTTCTTGAGGACTCTTTATTGTTGCTTGACAATTCGCGCAACATATCTGGATTTGGATCTTCGTTGTTAGGAGCCTCTAAGATTTTTTAAACTCGTGGGATCCGTCCTACTTCAAGGTATCGCTGTAATTACTTCGACTCCCACCCTTTGAATAGTCCTGTCCGTTTCAGTTTCTTAAGTCATTTTAATTTGTGGTTTATATCACCTCCTGTTTGCATACTGTTGCTTCTTGTTGCACCCATTTCTGCCATCAATTCTTCATTAAACATTTTCCAAGCGGCCTTCTCCCACTTTTGTATCTCTTTGGCTGACACACAATATGCTCTCCCCCTCAACGTCATGGGTTGTCTACCGTATCAGTGGTTCTCCCTTCTCCCACTCCTGTTTCTGCCAGTAGTCTTACCTGCGTAGTTATCCGGTCTCCGGGGGTCCTCCGACTCACCAGTGCCAGTGCTACCATTGCTAGCCACATTTAAATAATCTTCGGGGGCTTGGCAGCTTAAACATCTTCACATCCATAGCTTGCTTACTTCTGCCAGGCTCCAAACCGAAAGGTGTGTCGCCCACACAGATCCAGCACGATCCGTACGTATTGCTTCCTTCCACCTCGAAAGCCTCTAAGGACTGCGATGACACACCGGGTGAGATTATGTTGAAACCATCTTTATTGCCACCACATCAAACACATTTTGGCTTAAAACACAGCCTTGCTCACTGATGGCATGACGCCGATACTCTTGAATATTTAAGTATACAGGCTGACTGATGAAATGCCATAAACACCATAAACAGTCTCACCTCATGTTTGCAACAGCCTGACTGATTTAAGTTTTAGTCATAACAGGCAATACATTTTATTAATGTGCACTGTAGTGGATGCAAAATTGTCTCAATGTCCATATGAATAGATGAATTAATATACACTCTTTATAACTGAATAAATAAATAAATAAATATAAAGGTGGATATACATTCTTTGAAAAATCCTCTATTTACACCCTAAAAACCTTCCCTATATGGAACATGCATATTGAGACTTATTAGTTTCTATACATATCTAATATAAACATATATAGAAATAGATATATATATATATAGATGGATATAGATTAAGCCCAGGTGAAGTTGAAGGAGTGACACTCCCCGGAGTTCCACGGAGTTGGAAACAAACTCCACTCAGCTCCCTCCACCCTCCCTAATTAAAATGTTAAAAGCACTTACCTGCTGTGGCGCCTCTAGGCTGCCCTCCTCCTTGCCCTGGTGTCTCTCTCCTCCTCATCCTTGCCTGCTTTTGGACATGGGCAGGGGCTGGATAACTCCGCACAGCGGAGTTGGAGTTTTGCCTGAACTCCATGTTCTCAATGGAGCGCGGAGTTGGCAAAACACCACAAATTCCTCTGGCTGAGAGGAGTTAATATAGGTATAGATATATCAATCCCAAGGGGCCTCCTGCCCCAATATCCCTGTCTGTGATGGTGCACGTTCAGGTCAAGCAAACCACGCATATTTGTACAACACTCCTCTCCCAATTACAAGAGAGAAACACGCTCTCGGACGAAGTATTTCAACTCAAAATGAATTCAGTTATTCTAATCCCACAGAGAGCATATGGAAAGTAGAAAACACCTCATGCATTTTGGCATGCCAGATGCCTTGAGCACGGGTGACATGTTGTTTTTTCTCTTTGGTTTTAAAGCACACCATGTGTAAACATAGAAAAACGCCTTGCAGGATTAATAAATGCAGCAATTTCTGTGCCAGTCATCTTGGCCAGTCAACATCTACTGTAGATGCATTATTAAGTAAGAATACACAGATATTTATTTAAAATCATTTTAAAAAAATGGAGTATTAAATGTAGAGTTTATTTGTTAAAATAATAAACAAGTTACTATTCATTTATTTTAAAAGGTGTAATAATTTTTTTAAAGATATATCAATATTAATATTAATATCAATATTAATAGAGAATGTTATCTAATAACCAAAATAACATTTATAATTAACATTTTAAAAACAATTCATAAGAATAAATACGTGATATTAGTACACATGTTATTGAAAAAACTAAAACTCACACAAAACATTTATTTAATTTGTTTTAATTAAGTATGTTCTAGCCTATAGCCAATAGAACTAAAAAAAAAATAACTTTAAAGATAGAGGTAAAAAATGGGCAAACCTCTTAAACATGGGAATGCTACTGCCAAACTTGACTCTGTGGTCCGCCTTAAGGCTAAAACACGTTGATTTCAGGCCAAGGAGGCTAAAGAGGTGGCCAGGTTAGCTAGTAAGGAGAGCACCTCCAACTCATATGGACTGGACTGTTCAGAGGAGGATTTACCCCTTACAATATCTTCAGAACAAGTGGATGAAGTAAATACAAATATAATTGCAGCCGCGCCCCAGCAGGATATCCCTGTGGCAGAGGGGTCCAAAAAGGGGAAAGAGGTAAAACAATTTGCTTTGTTTCTGAAGAAAGCTACCTTCTCCAAGCTCTAGTCCACTCCAGTCCAGAAACTATCCAAAGAGCCTTCAGTGATATCAGCATCGCCTGCATCTGCAATAGATCTGGCTTCTAATAATCATGAGGAATTTCAATGTAACCTAGAACCCGATCACTTGACAATCTCTGAGACATGTATGGGCCAAGATACAAGTTATGGTGGGATGATCTCTTTAATTTTATTAAAAGAACCAACTACTCAAAATATGAGTCAAATCAGGCCACAAGGAATATCAGAAAAAAATGAACAGATTGCCTTAAATATGTTAGCAATTGTGATGACGACTCCCCAAGCTGAGAGGCTGTCTCAACCTTGTGAGCCATTGCAGGATCAGACGTCATTAAATGATCAGGTGCCTCCTGAAGGAACAATGGTCAGAAATACGTCTCCTGGTATGGATACACCTCATAACGATCCCAGCCTAAGTACGGAGTCAATAGGCGAATATCAGCTGAGTATTAACGAGATGCTGAATTTAATACTGGATGAAGTTCGCGAGAAGAAAAGATCACAAGAAATTTAAATTGCTTCTTTACATCAACGATAAGGGAAAATTGAAGAAACAATGTCATGCCTTCCTATCAAACTCCAGGAGGCAGAAGCTAGAATTTCAGTTCTAGAGGACCAGCTGATCACAGTAATTGGGGACGTAAAAGAGGCAGTCAAGAACAAGAGTTATTTGGAAAACAAACTTGAGGATCTTGAAAATCATTCTCGGAGATCCAATCTCCGGATAGTCGGAGTTCCTGAAGGCATCGAAGGCTCCCAAACCCTGCAATGGGTTAACTCTTTTATCAAGCAAAAGGTTCTCCCGGAATTTGAAGGTGACCTTACTATTACCAGGGCTCATCGTGTTCCAACTCAGCCTTTCCGTAATTCCACGATGCCGCGGACAATATTGTTAGATTTTGCAGACTATCGGGTAAAGGAGAGAATTTTGACAAAAGCAATTCAACAGAGAAAGTTTTTGTAAATGAAACTGTTAAATATCGTATATTCTCTGATATGACTGCTGCCGCTGCACGTAGGAGAAAAGAATTTGTTAATATCCTTCATTTATTTAAAGCCAATGGTGCTCAAGCATCAATTGCTCAGCAATCAAAATTGAGAGTTTTGGTAAAGGGCAAGTTTTTTATGTTTTCTGAACTAGATGAAGCCCAGGCATTATTGAAAGAGATCTTGCAAGGCTCTAGGGCCTAAAAAGAAAGGAAAGGGTCAATATAATTTTATTAGACGGAAAGGTGAGAGATTTGGTAATGCTTCTGGTAAGGCTTTCTGTCCCTTAAAGGCAAAGTTTAAATGTTGATTGGTTAAATGGTAACAAAATGGTAACGAAAGAGGTCTTTCTCACTTTAATGAAAGACGCGCCTGCCGGCGTGCTAATTGATGACATTGTTGGGGGCTGGGGGCTAGTTGGGTCATCCAGATGTAATTACATGACACCCAGGTTAGATGGGAGGGGCGAAATGTGGTTAGCGTGGTTGGCAAGTGGTTTTCTACATTTCGGAGGGGGGGTTTAGGGGTGGAAGGGTGGAAAGGGTGGGATTGGGTCACAGCAGTAAAAAGAGTAAGAGCAATAGGTACAGATATTAAACAATCGAAAGTACGAGTTTATTTTATAATTGGAAACCTTGATAGAAACTAATAAATGTAAGATCTTATCAGTCAACGCTAACGGAATTTTAAATAAACAAAAATACGGCGCCCTTATAAAATGGCTGATATCTTTTAATCCCCAAGTGGTGTACTTTCAGGAGACACATTTAAAATCAAATTCTCCTAAACTATTTTTACCCAGGTTTTTTTCTCCTGCATTTTTTGCGTCAGCTGGCCTTGCCCTGAGAGGAGTTGCCATCTATTTTTCTAGAAAATCAATTTGAGATGCAATGAGAAGTTGTTAGTGTACTCACCAGGCTCTGCAACTCCTTCGACTCCGTGTACTCCCACCGGCGGAAGCAGGGCCATCACCTTCTCCTCCCAGGGATGGTAATGTACCGGTCTGCGGGACAGCCCACCTCCAGTGATGTTGCTCTGGGCGTAGTCCTCGTTCATTTTGTGCTTGACTGCCCTCCTCAGATCGTACCATCTGGCTTGGCATTCAGACCTGGTCCTTCTGATGGGTGCAACAGCATGCACCCTATCGACGATCCTCTGCCACAGCCGTGATTTTTCGGCTATGCTGGTCTGTCTGACCAATGTTCCAAACAGCTGTGGCTCGACTTTGATGACTTAATTGACAAGGATCTTCAGCTCCTCCCTTGTGAACTTTGGATTCTTGTCTGTTGGCATGGTGTGGGGTGAGGGTGTGGATGGTTGTGGGTGTGTGGGTCTGAATGTGAGGTTGTGGGTCTGAATGTGAAGAGGGGGTATGTGTGAAGGAGGTTGTGTGAAGGTGTATATGTTAAGGTGGATGGGTGCAGTTGTTGGTGTGTGCTCTCTAGCTGCAGTTGGTTTATTGGTCCATTTGTGGGTGGGCCTCAGTTTGAATTTTTGGTGGGTGTGTTATAAGGGGTGGTTGTGAGTTTGCCCCGCTGTTTGCCTGTTTGAATGTGGCCAGGTCGGTCAATTCCATGTTTTTTGCACTGTAGACGTGTTTTGTGGTGTTGTGCGAGTCGAATAGACCCTCCTTGTGCTGTTTTACATTGCCCATGTACGGTGCGTACATACGCGATGTTGTTGTGAGGTGCGTACATACGTGATGTTGGGGTACGCACTGTACATACAGGATGTTGTTGTAAGGTGCGTACATACGCGATGTTGGCACACACCGTACATACGCGATGTTGGGGTACGCACCGTACATACGTGATGTTGTTGTAAGGTGCGTACATACGCGATGTTGGCGTACGCACCATACATGTGCGATGTTGTTGTACGGTACGTACATACGCGATGTTGGCGTAGCACCGTACGTGCGCGATGTTGTTGTAAGGTGCGTACATACGCGATGTTGTTGTAAGGTGCGTACATATGCGATGTTGGGGTACACACCGTACATACGCAATGTTGTTGTAAGGTGCGTACATATGCATGGGGGGGGCCTGTATGACTTGTACCCCTGTACAACTCGCACCCCGGGAACAACTTTTCCCAGGATACGAGTCATACAAAGTTTGCTTCGTAGCGGGTAAAGTCATTCCCCATGTATGGGATGTTTTCCGTACGAATCCTAAATCGGAAAGCCGGTCTAGATAGTACTTGTACGGTCGGACTGTATTTTTAGGATTCGGACGGAAAAGTGTCCGGGTCCATCTCGTACAACTCTTCCCGCTCCAATTCGTACGGATCGAGCCAATCCGTATGTATTTTTCACGTACGAATCGTACTTCACGGATGGGACGGGACTTGTACGATTCGTATGGGAAAAATTACAGGATCGGAATCGACCCCTATGCCTGTAAACCTGTAGAAGAATCGATGGATTGTATGAAGGGAGGTGCAGTGCTTAATACTGCACTTAAATAACCTCCTTTTAATTTGAAAGAATAACTGAAATGTTGTCTACTCTTGGATTACCGTAGAGTGCTGGGAGGAGGAATTTAAAATATTACCATTCCTCAAAAGAAGAAAACTACTCCTGGTAGAATACTTCTTGTTTTAATATTTAAAAGGAACCAATAAAAATAAGAGACTTAGACAAATTGTAAGATAAATATACAGCTAATTGTATGGAATTTAGTCAAAACAGGAGCAAAAAAGGATGATATGTTTGGCAATTCTATTTTGGGTTGTTTAATTAGTAAAGTGCAATATATACAATGTCTTACAAATAGTCTTCTCCCATGAATATGGCAAATTATTCTGCTTTTGCTTTGTTTTCTTACTTACTCAGGGTTGTAGAATATTTACCAAAGATTGTGCTAGTCTCATTTTCTGTAAACATTGCTACTTTTCCAAAGTTTCCAGAAAGACATTGCAAGTCGAATGGACTTTGTTTATAGAGCCAGAGAAAGTTTCATGCCATCCCTTTATTAGTTTTTGCACCCCCCTCTAAGCAGGGCAAGTAGCAGTTCCACCTTTCAATGTAATAATGTGGAAGTCAGAATAAGTCAAAACAAACCCTAAATTAGACTGTGCTCAACCTCTGGTGACTTGTCACAGAGCAGTCAGGCTTAACTTAGAGGCAATGTGTAAAGTTTTTGTGCAACACTTCAAACAGTAAAACTGTAAAAACAACACTCAAAAAGTATTCCACACAAGGTTAGAAAAATAGAGCAGAATGTACCAAATAACACAAGATCAAAACAACAACAAAAAACTAATTAGTAGAACTGAAGATATGAATTTGTAAAGAATAAACTGCAATATAGTGCCTTAAAGTGCCAACCGCGGCTATCTGGTTTTTCTAGACCTGGTCAAAGTCAAATGTTCAAGCTGACTGCAATGGTGCATGGTTCGAACACAGTCCCAGATCAGTTCAGCTGAAGGTATATTTTTCACACTTTGTGATAAGAGTCCCGATCGCATCGAAGCATTGAAGAGGGTTGCGGGGAGCAAGGCGAGTATCGTGGGCAGTGGTTGGCATTGTGGAAAGAGCAGGCCGGGTGCCGCGGATGGATGGGCAGTTGCTTCATGCTGGCGGTCCCCTGGGAGTGGCTGATGCTGCTGTGTGAAGTGATGGGCAGGCGCCGGCTCTTGCTGATTTTTGGTGTGAACGGGACAGTTCCCAGTCGCGAAGAGCCCAAAGGAGCTCAAGAGCAACATCAAGGGTTCAGGACCTGAGAGGCACCTCTTGGGGTCCAGGAGCTGTTGGGGAAGCCTGTTATGTCCCTGAGGCTCAGATCAGGTGACTAGCAGACTAGCCCTTAGAATCACTCAGGGCACCTGGGTACAAGATTGGTTGCAGGTCCAGTTCTTCCTCCACTTGCAAGAGGGACACAGGCAGTAGATCAGCACAGCAAGGCAGCAGCTCCCTAAGAGTGGTAGCCCAGCATAGTGTCAGTCCATCCAGAGCACAGTTGTTCTTCTTCCTGGCAGAGTATCCACAGGTTCAGAACTAAACTGAAGTGGTGGTGTCTGAGGTCCTTCTTTAATACACTGGTGACCTGGTTCTGGAAAGTGAGAGATGCTTCTATACAGTGTCTTTGAAGTGCATGGAATTCCCTGACTCCCCTGGCCTGGCTCCAAGCTGGCTGAAATGAAAATGCAGGGCAGTTAAGCCTTTTGTGTGGAGAGAGGACTAAGCCTATTCATTTGTGAGTCTGGGTCATCATCATCCCTCCCATCCTGCCAGCGATGGCCCATCCAATCACACCTAAGCTCTCATTTTGTTTGTCCGTCCAGAAGAAATTTACAAAGCGCAAGTGCCAACTACTCCCGGTCCTGTGACCAGAGACAGGTTGTAGGCACCTAATGGCTGAAGCAAGAAAATGCCAATTTAAAATCTGACTTTACCATAAGCTAGGATTTTAAGTTAGGATTCCAGTGACACCAAACATGAAACAAGAATCTTTCCCATTTTGAAATTGCACTTATAGAATGTGATTAGGCACCTCTAATGTTATCCTATGTGAGAGCTAGGCCTTACTGTAGTGAAAAATTAAGTTGAGTTTTTCGCTACAAGGGCATTTAAAACTTAAAAGTATTTGTCCTACCTTTTAAATACACTGCGCCCCGCCCTGTGGTCTGTCCAGGTCCTACCTTAGGGGTGACTTATGAGTATCAAAAGGGAAGGTATGGGCCTGGCATAAGGTTTATTTTGCCAGGTCGAAGTGGAAGTTGAAATTGCACACAAAGGCGCTGTGGTGGCAGGCCTGAGACATGGTTAAAATGCCTATTTAAGTGCCTAGCAGAATCAGTACTGCATGCCCACTAGTAGTATTTAATTTACAGGTCCCAGGTATAAGTACTGCACCCTACTAGCGACTTAAAAGTAAATGAAATCTGCCAATTGGTGATAAGAGGAGTGCTTAGAGGAGTGAGCACATGCACTTTAGCACTGGCTAGCAGTGATAAAGGTTAAAGATTCCTAATGCCAGAAAAACAAAGTCAGAAAATGGAGGAGGAAGGTAAAAGGTTGCCTATATGGCTGACACATTCACCATTTCAGGTGGCCCTTTCACTCTTAAAAAACACCTCCTATCCCACATTGTCTGTGTGTTTGCCTCTGTAGAGTGCTGTGCTGCCTTTTATCTAGTTTGTGTAATATAAATACCATATGCATACTCACATACATGCATACATACACACTTGCCACACCAGAATGACATGATCTTACATTAACTTAGGGCAGATGGATGGCCGTCATCAATAAAAAAAACATAAAGAGCCAGACATTAGTGTTACTGAGATAAAATATTGTCCAAAGTCTGATACCAAATAATGCTAACATCTATAATGGTGAAGTATCAGGAGCCCAAGGGAAAGTTCATAAGCCTCTCCTGCTACCTCGTCTCATGTGTCTGCCATATTTTATCTGTAGGGTAATATGAACTTAGATGCAAATGTGTGGAAATGTCTCATCTTTTTATTTATGAAATTCTACATGTACATTTGCGTCTCACACGTGCTAATATAAACACTCGGTCAGGCAATATTAACCACTATTTTAAAAGTGTTAGGAGGGATTTTTTTTAAGCAAATGTGTATCGCTTCTTTTTCTTATCACATTTTCATCAGTGTATGGATGCACTTTCTGTTGGACCTGAATGTGCATAGGGGAGATTTATTCTTTTGCAGGGAATTTTAGCATGTTATCCTTCCGAAGTAGAGGCAGCGGAAACCATTGAGGTGCACTAACAACTATCATTAAAAGTACCACAAAGTGAAATGAGCGTCTAGGCACATCTTATGACTATCCAATATGTCTCACCACATCTTCTTTTGACTATGTTTTGCTATTATAGCTTAGTTGGACACTTTGAAGTTTCACACGGGTCTCTTCATACAGTCAGCTAAGTCACTTGGGGTCACCATATGCAGATATATTTGTGTAACCTTAAAGTCGCAGGTTCATATCCAAGTAAGAATGATTTACCATTTTATATAGTTAAAGCTGATGTACCAAGGACCATTTTGCAAGCTAATATTTATGCTTAAGGACCAACATCTGGTGGGTGCTAATCAATGGAGAATATGCCACAACTCTTGTGCCTTTGACTGTATTTTGATAACATTCTTATCTAATTAATATGTCTGCTGAAGTTATTATTGTGAAACCTGTAGTTACACATTTAGATTGGTGCAGTGGTAACTGTGCTTTGCATACATATCTCTTAAGTAAAAAAAATAAGTACCATGGGATTGAGTGATGTAAGCATCTGAAAAGACCAATGAATAATTCAATCTGTGAGGAGTACCACAGAAATGATACACCTATCCACATCCCTCTTTTTGCGATCATCTTTTGTTAAACAGGTTTAGTGAAAGGAGATTTTTGATTAGTGCAGCATGTTACCTTTCAGTATCTTCTGAATGCTAGCACATGGGAAGGACAGCTTGATTTCTCACACAAGCTCGTGGAAAATCTCAGTTGATGGTGAAACTGAAAGGTTCAGGTTTCAGGTGTTTTCTAACTTAGGGGTTGATGGCAGTCCCACCACCATCAGACCTTGAGACCTTGTAAGACTGCCAGTCACATTAGGATGGCGGGTAGACGGTCGGGCTGAAAGACTGTTCAACACTAATCAGCCCGTCGGACCGTTGGACGGTCTGTAATGCCTACAATGGTGGTGGTGCCTGCTCAGGCACTGCCGCAGGCAATACAATGTCAGTTTCTGCTGGCTGTTTCATTGTGGTTAACCCACCATGAGAAGGCTGGTGGAAATTGAATTTGGGGGCCCCTAGCGGGCCCCCCTTCCACCCTGGGCCTCCAGTATGTGCCCTGGGGGGCACTTATGGTGCCCCACTACATATCCCATCACCATGAGGTAGCCACCGCACGATGACTGGCACATAGTGCAGGGATATGCAGAATGTGTATTTTGTGTACTGCGGCATGTGCTGCAGCACGCAGCACATGCACAATACAAAGGATACACATTGGGACTGCCTTGAAGGCGGTCGCATCGTGATTCCAATGGTGGAACCGCAGACAGATAGTCGCGCTGTCCTGTTTCCGTAGAGATGGCGGTCAGACGAACGTCTGACCACCATCCTAATGAGGACCCATAATGTCTTTCGGTACACACAGAGATCTGCCCTTATTTTTGATTCGCTTGGAGGATGATAGATTAATCCAACTGAGGTTTATATAGTGGGAAGGTTTCTGCTAGGGGAGTAATGTCTAATGAATAAAATCTGGAAATGGTGGATCTACTGCCAACTTCTTTACTTCACATTATTTGCTAAAATGGGGATACCGCAAAGGCCCAGATTGATGGTTGCAAAGTACTGGCAGGAAGTAAACTTCGTACCTGTAATCACAATACTGTACAGTAACACACTGGTAGTAAAATGCAGTTTCCACTTAATCTCCTGAGAATTAGTCATGAAGATCCTGTGTTCCAGATTCAATTCTGCCTGTATTTCCTTTCACCTCATCTGAACAAATGGTACTCCCATTTACCACCTCATCTGAACAAATGGCCCTCCCAGTTACCAACTCATTTGAACAAACGGTAAATGGGATAAGGGAGCCGGACTGGGTTTGGAACTGGAAGTAGGAGGAAAGGATGGAGAGGACAGTAGGAGGAATGGGAAGCTGGTGTGAGGCAGAGAAGGTGTTCTTTGCTCCCCTCGTGTTGCAAGAGGGTGTCTGATGGGAGCCATGACAACCCTCACATGTTTCAGTTGCAACCAGAGCCTCATGCATTTTTACTTGCTGGATACTCCCACCATTAATTTCGGGTCCAATGTTCCTGTGCCTGAGAAATTTGTGTGCGTGAACACTATTAGCATTGGGCGGAGGGGGCAGAGTGTGCTAAGTGCTTCTTTAAGAGAATCAATGAACACACATTTCACATGTCACATGGATGTAAGGTTCATTGAGCATAGCACACTTGATTCTGAAAGCTTCAGTTAGACATTAATGTTGCACATTTTGCAAGGATAACAGCATTGCCAGCAATGCACCAGTTTTTGTTCACAAAGGCGATATTTGACTTATACCACACAAGTAGGATTTCTGCCATTATAGAAAGGGTAATTTATTCTCTGACACACATTGTAAGGATATTGCAAGTTCCAAGGAGTTATGTGACCATGTAGAGGAATGAGTTCAATGTTCAAGTTCCTTTATAAGGTCCTGGAGTTCCGAGGTGATTAGCAATATGCATTTAATAAATGACAGATGGCATTTTCTTCCTTTTAATACAATAACACATCATCACCCTTTCCACACATTTCCTAAATCCTGATGTCTCACAATTTCATAAGAAGGAGATAGTATGGTTGCACACATGAAGAATAAATGTAATTCCAAAAAGCAGTTAATGATTGGTTGCTAAAAGATATTAGAATCAGTTTGATTGCAAATCAGAATAACATGCTGTAGTTCATAATGTGTAGAAATATGCAGAAATAGTCTATCTTTCCTGTAAGGGCCAATAACATGCACACATTAAACATGTTGTCACAAATATCTTCTTTTTGCTGATGACTACTCACTTTAGAAAAGATCAAAAGCCAGTTCTTGTTGTTGTTGCTTAGATTGCAGCTGTCACTATTCTGTTATACCAGCCTTTCACATTGGCTGCTTGATCTTTCAGGAGGCGTTATGACGCCACATCTCAAATGTACCGCTTTGTTTGCCATAAGTTGGCAGGGTATGCTCAGACGTTGAGTCCCTTGCTCACTTTGCCACTGGATTCAAGCAAGCCTGGCTGAAGACGGCTGAAATGCCAGAAACCGGTCCTAGGAAGCTTGTTTCCGGTCCAGGGAAGACATGGCTTGGCAGTTCGGGCTGGACTGTTCCCATGAGGCACAGGGTCAGACTGATTTGCATATGGCCATGTCTGAACTGGGGTGGCACAGTGGGCTAAAGAACGGTGATGGATCAAACCCAAATCTGTTGACTGGGTGTGAGTGTTTGATTGGTTCTGATGCTCCGTCCATCACCACCCCCTTTTGTACATCTCAAATGTAGCAACTTATTGCAGTTGCGCAGGTATGTTATTTCATTAATACAGGTGTGTATGGATGCCACAACTCAAAATTAATATGGACTTTAGAGCTGTTTTTTTAGGATTGCATCAATTTTTATTTTGGAATAAAAATACAGCTTGGTCTTTGCCTGCATCCCGTGGCCGGCGAAGTAGAAAGATAAGAGAGAAAATAGAAGAAACAAAAACCAAAGTCCAACTGCAACATGTAGTCAGTGAAAATAAAGCAGCATACCATGTTTGGATATAATGTTACACACAACTTTCTTCTGTCCCCATCCCATCATGCAGAAGTATTAAATCGCAGTCGGCGTGCCTGGTATTAGGCAAAGGACCCACAAATATTTCGGACAAGAGAGCTCTTGAAATGTAGTAGACAAATATTTCAAACAAGGGCCCCACATTTTCTCAAACCTCTGTAATGTATGGTCTACAATCACTGTCAATTTCTCCATACTGAGTAAGTCCCAGAGTTTGTGCATCCAATCTGCATGTGTGAGTATGATATCTGTCCCCCATCCCTGCAAAACCTTTTTTGCTGCTCACAGTGCTAGAATTATGGCCCTACCCCTAGAGGATTGCAGTGGGTATGTTAAGGCGTTGGGAAGTCCCAAAAGAATGTATCTGGGGAAGCGGGGAAATTCTCTGTTAAACATATGGTCAATGTCTACGAGAATGTCTGACCAATAGCAATGTTTTTTGTGACAGTGCCATAATAAGTGGGATAATGTGCGAGAGTGATTGCAGTGGCGCCAACATTTATCATCACTCCCCCAAATGGGAGGGTGTATATTTCCAATTGCGAACCATCTTGAGGAGCGTTTCCCTCTCAGAGGCTCTACATGCCGAGGTGCGGGAGCACCGAAAAATATCAGTCCATTCTTTATCTGAAAATTGGTGCTCTGTCTCCGGCTCCCTTTGGTTTTTTGCCGGTGAGGCCAGGTGTTTAGCAGAAGTGTTCAAGAAGGCGTAAATGTCCGACAGTAAGCGTCGGCCATCTCACCGTGACAGAAGCAATCGTTCGAATAAAATGAGCGGCTTGCTTGCATGCGGGTGTACCGACGTATGAGTCACACAGTGATGGATGGCAACATAGTGTCAGCGTTCAGTATCAGGCAACCAAAACTCCTTTTGAACCCATGAGATCTCCACCAGGCCCTGTATATCAAATAGATCCCCTATGTGTTTGCAGTTTGCCTCCTGTCACCTAGAATATGCCATGCCCTGCAGTGCCGGGAGGAAGTCTGCATTACCCATAAGTGGGGTGGTGGTGAAATGGGGGTGGAGAGATGTTTAATAACACCGAGTTTATCCCATGCCCCAATTGCAGCTCTGACTACCCGGAGATGTATACACTCCTGGTGGGCGATGTTTGTGCAGGAGCCACAGGATCTTCCATATATGGACACCCGCCACTGTCTGATCTAGAAAACACCAATGTTTCTCTGTATATGGGCATTGTCATTCCACCAGAAACTTCAGCTGGCCTGCCTAGTAGTAGCACAATAAGTGGGGTATGCCCATTCTGTCCATAGCCATCAGCAGATATACATGCTCCCTAGCCATTCTAGCGTGCTTTCCCGTCCAGATAAAGGTCTGTATGGAGTACTGTAGTTTCTTCAGTACAGAAGGAGGCAGTTAAAGCAGCAGCCTCTTAGGCAAGAGGGACAATTTATAGCGGCTTTGAGCCCCAACCAGGAGAGGGGGCCCCCATGCCAGGACAGAATCAGAGTTCGGGCTGTAGCCAGCAGGGATGTGTAGTTTTGTGTCACTGGCTTCTCTATGGTGGAGAATAACTGAATGCCCAGGTAAGTCGCCCATGAAAACTGAAAGGTCGATGCTAAATTGGCCTTTTCGTCTCGCGAGATGGTGAATTTAGGAGCCTGGGATCTGGCTGCATTTACCTTGAAACCTGATGCCCTCCCAAAGAACTTCAGTTCCTCTAGCAAAGGGGGTAATGATTGGCGAGGCTTGGTAATTGCCAATAGCACATCATCAGCATACACCGCTATCTTATGGAGTTGGCCTGTCTTCCTAATTCCCTCCATAAGGCGATGTCTCTGGACCCGCTCCACCAGCAGCTTCATGTACAATGCGAACAGGAGCAGCAAGAGAGGGCTCCTTGGTGTGTTCCCCCAGAAATAGAAAAGGAGTGGTATAGCAAGCAATTGACACGGTATAGCGCCACCGAATCTGAGCAGCTGGTCTCGATCCAATGATGGAAGCGGGATCCCAAGACCACAGCGTCTAAGACCAGTCGCAGAAAGGGCCAGTGATTCCGATCAAATGCTTTTTCAGCATCGATCGAGAAAAACAATGTGGAGGATCTGAGAGCGTGTGTTTTTGTCAATTAAGTGAAATAAGCACTTAGTGTTATCTCCGCAGGTGTGCCTGGAGATAAAGCCCAATTAACCTCTTCTGTGCCCATGACGAGATAGTCTCGTCATGAACCCCACCCACTAATGCAACGCCCGGCACAGGAGGGGGAAAGGGCGTGGCACTGAAGGGGTTAATCAGGGTTGACTAAGACGGGCAAATACTGCCCCAATCTGTTAGCTATGAATATGTTCGCATCTATGTTCATTAGAGATAGGGGGCGATAGGAGGCACAGTGCTGGGGGTTCGTCTCTGGTTTAGGCAGGAACATTCAAATAGCCACATTCATAGTTTCCCCCTGAAAGATAAAGGAATTGTATAACCGTGCAAGCACGAAGGAATAGCCGCACAACAAAGGTTTTGTAGAATGAAGCTTTGAACCCGTCCTGGTGGGGAGCCTTGTCCAGCTTGAGCCTTCCAATCACCTTGAGGGCTTCCTGCACTGTGATGTCTTTCTCTAGATTTCACTTTAAGGGAGCCTGTTTCAAATATGCAGAACAATCTGCCAAGAGTAGTAGCTTGGCGCCATACAGTATGGCGCAGAACCGACCAAATTCTGTTGCAATGTCCTCGCCTTGCCTCAGGGATTACTGAGCTTGATTGACTATAACAGAGATTCGATGAGCATGAATCTGCATATGCAGCCTCTAGGCCAAAAGATTCCCAGATTTATTTTCCCCTTGCATAATATTTTTGTTTCGTGCGGAGCAGGGCATATTCTGCCACATCCATATCTAGTGTCTTGAGCTGTTCTCTGGCTAGGGTGAGTTGGCATCATACCCTGTGGGAACCCGCCTGCCTGTGCGACTCTTCCAACTCCTTTACCTGGGTCTCCAGCTGTAAACGTTTGGTCCTCCTCTCCCCATTAAGAAGTGCCGCTACGGCTATGTATGTCCCCCTCACAACTGCTTTCAGAGTATTCCAAAGGGTCATTACAGAGGTATGAGGTTTATCATTGATTTCAAAATACTCTACAATCAGCCCCTCCACTTTTTTCGTCGTAGGTTCGCAGGATAGTAATTTAGGGTTGAGGTGCCATATCCAGACCTCACACAGCTATTAGGTAGGTTCAGTACAACTGTTATAGGGGAATCGCCCGACATCAAAGCCACTTCGATATTTGCATGCATCACCATGGGCAAGAAGAGGGTGGAAAACAGCCATTTAAGATCCTGTGTGGAAAATGCTGATCCTGCTTGTTGAAGAGAACAATCTAAAGGGGCATTGGGCACCAAGTTAAAATCACCAACGATCAGAAGTTTGACATCAGGTGAGGTAAGAACAGCCACAATTGCGTTGCAAATAAAGGTCGCCTGGTTGTCATTGGGAGCATAAAGGCATGCAATCGTGAGGATGCATTGATGGAGGGAAAACTGCACTGATAGCATGGGTCCCCTGATTTCAGAGTGTACCTGAATGACCTGCCCATGGAATTGTGTGTACACAAGAATTGCTACCCAAGCTTTCTTTCCGGGTCCCGAGGACAAGAATTGGTAGTCGAGCCACTTTGACAGCATGTGGCCCCAGTCTTTTAGGTGTATCTCCTGTAAAAGACATAAGTGACAGTGAGCAGACTTCAGTTGTGACAACAATGCTACTCTTTTTGCTGGGGTATTAAGGCCTGTTATGTTGAGGCTAAGCATCTTCACCATAGACAAAATGGGAGAGGGCCAGCCATAAGGACTCTACCCTGGATGGGGCGCACCAGTGCTACCGCAAGGGGTAGTGATGTTGGACAGTGTTGCATATTGGTGAAGCATGGAGATACCTGTAAGAAAAACAAATCAGTAGAACATGTATAACAGAAGCACCAACTGGTGAAAAACAGTTGATCAAGTAGTACAGGTCCATGTAGTTTGCCATCCATCTCAGGCAGCAAAAGGTTGTAGAGGTTGCAAGGGCCTGCGCTGCACCTCACCGAAAGATCACCATGGATTGGGAAGTCCTAGGGTCCATGCACATGGCCCAGCTGTTAACAAGAACATTTGCAGAGCTACTGTGGACAAAAACCGGAAGCAGATTGTCATCAGGGCTAGGTAAGTGGCTGCAAAAACTGCCATCTCTGACTTAATCACTCAGCCTTTCATTCCGGGGAATGGTTCCACTGAGTGAGATGTTGCAGGATGGCCGGTCTCTCCCAAAGACTCTCCATTGCGGTTGGCTTGCTCAGTTTCTTACTGTTCGGGGACTTGAACCATCTCGGGGATTGAGCCGGCAAGAGGGCGAGAAAGAGCCCTGAGATTGAGCGGGATCACTCCGCTCCAGTCCCTAGACTGCCGCTGCCTCAAGAGGTGTGCGGGCTATGTGGGTCTCTCCCTCCCAGATGAAGATGAGGTGGATGGGGTGGCTCCACCTCTATCGAACGCCTTTGTCTCTCAAGAACTTGGTCACTGGCCTCATAGCTCAGCGTAGTTGCAGTGTGGTGAATGAGAGGTCCTAATAGAGGTGTACTTTTATACCTTCAAAGGGGACATGGGCTGTTCTCACACCGGATTCATGATGAACTTGTCGTACTTTAGAATTTGGGACCGCGTAGGAGGCAGGGCCCTACCCCTGTCTATCTCGGTAATAGTGAACCGCGAATGGTTAATGCGGTATGTACAAGTGCTTTGTGTAACGTTTTAGCTATGAATGCACTGTGTATACGCTGTTTCACATCACTACGTGGGTTCCATTTTGTAGCGGTGGCCATCTTATGGTTGCCCTCACATAGGCTATATAGCATGAAGCGAATACGGGCCTTTTAGAGCACATGTGCTCCTCTTTGACTTTTCTGTGACCTGGGCAGCTTGGCTCCGCTGCCCCAGGTCAAACTGGTCTCACGAGTTCCCCGTCCTCTGGCCACCTGTGATTAGCATCAGGGCTTGACACACCATAAAGCCTTTACATTAAACACGAGCCTCCAGCTAATCTCTTTCACACCTGACTGTTCCTACTTTATGGCTTGTTTCCCAAAACAGGAGATGCTCATGTTTATTGGGGCCTATCGATATCTGATGTGGGATCTGAGCCTTGCTGGGTAAATAATTACGGGCTTGCTTAACTGGAATGTGGGATGGTCATCATGACTCTGCCTTTTCGTTTTGTAATGTATACTTTGAATGACCATACCATAAACTTAAGAATGTATGCCTGAGGCAGGAAATTCTGTATTTAAGGAGAAGCCCGTTTCTGTGATTTTTGGCAGTCTCCTGAGAACATACACGCTGTTGTACTTCTAGGATACCTGTAATTGGTCTGCAGCCAATAAACTGATCTTTGACTTCACCCAGAAGACTCTGTGTTTCTGTAGGTCTGAAACAGGAAGAACCCCGAAGTCATAGGGTGTGTTCCCCTGCACCGCTGGGCTTAAAATACCCAGTACTTCAGTTGGCGCCTAACTCGGCGCGATTTCAGCGGTACCGGTCCAAGCCAGAGGTTCGTGAGGAGCTTCGTGTGGAAATTCTGGAGGAAGGCCGCCACTTCATCGACCCCTGCATGTCGACGTGGTCCGAAAGTCTTTTCTGCGAGGTTCTCCGCGTCCCGACGGCTACAAAGGACTGCTGCCCTGATTAATCGCCCTGTTTTGGACCCTTGACGATTTTGGTAGAGCGAAACAATCGAGAGAGTCTTCTGGTGACGCCATCGATCATCAATCTTCAGTTAAGTATAAGTGGAGCGTCTCCCAGTTTGAATTTGGTATCCTTCGGGATCATTTCGATTTGGTGCTTGCAAGTCCCAAAGCCAGAGGACTTGTGTATTCATGAGACTATCGTATTCGATAATCCTTTGACGTTTGAAACTAGACTAGTGAGCGAAGATGCCTGGTTCTAGTGTATTTTGTAGATTGTTTTGTTTGGGTTGTGGAAGGGATTTCCAGTTAGAGGATTCATGTCCGGTTCCTCCAATTGGAACTCCTACTTATGAGCTTTATGTAAAACATGGCGTGGGCCCCATTGCATATAATGAAGTATGGATCCGATACACCAGAAAGGACGGTGTTTTAAAAAGGCCCCAAAATGGTAGTTTCGATACAGATATCTTAGATAATTTGGAAGTTAAATTGTTTAAAAAGAAAGCCCGGCCGGCGATGTTTGATTCTTTCCGCCTATGGCGAAAGGAAGCCAAACAGAAGGAAATTAAGCTAGCGAAAAAGAATAAGAAAGAAAAAGGTATGTCAGTGATGCAAGCAGCTGTGCAATTTAAAGATAATGAGGAGGAACAAATGAAGGAACAGTTACATAGGCAGCGCAAACTAGGGATTGATAAATGTTACCCTGTTTTGTCACCCCTTGTGCAAGATGAGACAAAAGAGAAAGAAAAAGATTCCCTAATGTCCCATTTGTTAAGTTCGCCATCCCCATATGCGCAAAATGCCACCGCACCTCCACAGCTTGTAAATGCGCAGCCTCTAGTAAATATGCTGCAAGCCTTCCCGCAGCTGCCAGCTCCTCTTCAGCTGGCTCCTATCCCTGCAGTGCAGCCCTCTCAAGGGCCGCCAGTTTTGCTACCTGTTACCCCCGCGCTTTCTGCGACTTTGCCTAGCACGCCAGCGGTTTCCCCTGGCGCTCCTTCTTACACTACCCAGGTACCTGTATCTGAATCTGTTTTTCTTCCCTCTGTCTATCCCCCTGTTTTCGCCTCAACTTTCCCTTCAGCACGACAACGACTGGCTAATGTAGTTACTAGTTTAATGTCGCCTCTCTTTGGGTCATCTAGTGCGACACCTGGTTTACAGCGTAAGCAATTGCGCAGTCAGCTACCTGGTCCCGAAGAGAAAGAGGTGTTAGATCATTTGGCGCGTAGGTGGATTGGTTTCCCTTCACTCTATGATGTGGAATCGGTTGTTAACGTTTTTCACCAATGGGATGCCCCAAAACAGAGGTATGTCTTTGATAAAATGTGTGAATTCCTCTGTGAGGAATTGGAGGATAAGGGTGCAAACCCAAACCCACAGGAATTGTATCGAGTGCGATTTGATTTCGAAACAGGTGTAATTGTGGGCCCCAAGGTAGATAAGGCAGTTGCGACTTTACTGTCCCTCAGAAATGGCGATTGTCAGCAATCATTGTTTGACCAGGATTTCCCTGTGGGGAAGGAGGTAAAAGCGCGCCAATATCCGATGCGTGAGGTTCCCCCAGTTTGGAGACCTGCTGATCCGAATGCTAATCCACCTGTCTTAGCACATTTTCAACGTGTTTGGGTGCATGTCCCATGGAAACGATCTGAAGTAATAGCGCTTAAACAGACATTGCCTGACCCCCGTAAAAACCCTACCGGTTATTATAAGGAGTTATCCCAAACTGCAGAGTCGTGTGTCATGAATTTGGCCGACATAGATATGCTGTTTGGGAATGTGATTCCACAGCCTTTATGGGGATCCATTCGTAATGTAGATCTCGCTGCAGAATTGGGTGACACATGGGCTAATATCGTTGCTGCAGATGCTAGACAAGTTGGTGGCGCAAAGCCTGACCCTTTAGTAGCAGAACTCCCTGGTCGAATTATTACCTACATGAAAACTATAATGCCCGCGATGCGCGTAAATTGGGATAAACTATCCGCATGTAAGCAGAAGAAAGATGAGACAGTGTCTGATTTCTTCACCAGGTTTGAAGAAACGTTTATCGACCACAGTGGTCAAGACATGAGCACTGAAGGTGGCCAACGGTTATTTGTTGATAAATTTGTGCAGAATCTACTTCCTGAGCTATGTAAGAAATTAAAAGATTCAGAAAGTTCTTGGGCTGTTTCCTCTTCAGCGCAAATACTGGCTACTGCACAGTATTATGAAAATAGAGATAAAGACGAAAAAGATAGAACAGATAAAAAAACGAAAGAACTGAAAACAAAGGTCCTTTTACAGCAGGCCTACCCGCCACGTGGAGGACAGAATTATTATAGGCAAACACAAGGTGTCTATCACCAACCCCAACAATTTCAGAATAATCAGCAAATGAATGGGTATTATCAACCACGCATCCCTGTAGGTCCCAACCAATGTTCATATTGCAAAGAGGAAGGTCATTTTAAATATAGTTGCCCTAAATTAATGCAGCGTAACAGTAATGCGTATGGCGCAAGAGGTAGAGGTGGTCAGCAAGCTCCTAGAGGCAGAGGGCGTGGAAATCTTCCCCAGAACGCGTGTCCTCTTCCGCCTCAAAATACCATAAATAGCTTTGATCAGCAAGCCAACGCGACTGGTAATACAGCTCAGTACTACAATAATGATTATTATGCGGAAGACGACAATGTAGAAGATGATGATTACTAGGACAGCCGTAGACAGAGAGAGGGAGTTGTTTCAGTGCCAGTGGATCAGAGCGGACCTTATGTTAAAGTAACTACAGCAAATGTAACGGAGCCCTTTCTGCTAGATACTGGTGCTGCAAAGAGTTCAATCATGCATTCAAAACTCCCTGGCGCGCCTTTGTCTGGCGAAATGAATGTCTCAGTAGGTTTTTCTGGCGCCCCAGTTAGGAACCCGATTTCTAGTCCTATGTCTCTTTCTGTTGGACCTTGCGAGCTAAAAGCACCCCTCATTCTAACGACAGGTTGTGGTGAAAATTTGCTAGGCTTAGATTTGCTAAAAAGATTGCATGCGACGCTATATTGTTCTCCCTCAGGAGTACAACTTACATTAGGCAAGAAAGTGATTTCCCCGATGTATTTGTCTAAAAATGCAATGCCACCTGAATTGTCATCCCTTCCGGATGTCCTTTGGGCTACTGGTCCCAATGATGTGGGTCTTTTGGAAATACCGCCATATGTGGTAACTTTAAAGGCCAATGTCAGATTGCCACGTATTCCCCAGTATAAGATCTCCAATGAAGGTCAGAAAGCATTGTTAGCAATTGTCAGTGATTTGATTAAAAAGGGTGTAATTGAAGAGACAAGAGGCAACGTTTGCAATAGTCCTGTTTTACCTGTCTTAAAACGAACGGACCCTTCACAGCCACCTGTTTATATATTTGTGATTGATCTTAGAGAGGTTAATAAGATTGTTGTACCACAGTTTCCAGTTGTCCCTGATATAACTGCCTTGTTAACCATGATTCCAGCCTCCGCTGCATGGTTCTCAGTGATCGATCTGAGGAAATATGAATTTTATGATCAGTTATGTCCCCTATCTTAGACCCCAACGGCTCCATGTACATGCTACAAGTACATGTATGTTCCCTCCAGTTCCAGTTATGAAGACGCAAATACATGTGCGTCCACCGTCAACATGTCCTCTTTCAGATCCGCCATGAATGGGTCGGATATTCCATTCCTAAGTATGAAAGGCCACCGACTTTATGTGGTTCACTTTCCACGTTTTACAGTTCAGGCGAGTAGGCCCTGAATTCTGCCATCAAACCTTTTCCTGCCCTCTGCCTCTGAAAGCTCCAGTCTGAGCCCGCATCTGTATCCATGAACTTTGTCCTACTCCCTGCGCGGCTAACGGTGCCTGATCCGGCCTGTTGCCTGCCAAAAACTGTATTTCACCTTCAAGATTATCTGCTCCGCTCCTCATCCGATGCATTCCTGTCTAGTAGTTTAGGTAAACATTCTTCCAGCTACCGAGCAGAGGGCCAGGCCTCACTGTCCTCATGCAAGTAATTCATAGCCCCTGTTACTATGGAAGATTCCTGCCCCCTCGCATCTCATGTAGACACTTAGACGCTTGTACAGGCACTAACAGTCAGTATAGAATAGATTCCGTCCGAGAGACCTTTCCTTTTGGATAATACAGTTCTTTAAACATAAGATATTAGATATGATTTGGGATTAGGTTGACATGACCCCCCAGACTTCTGTCTCCACATGTAGAGCTAAATGTCAAGTCCCCTTCACCCTCTAGTTGCACGTCAATCACACATCATGCGGCTGCGCACGCATCTCTGCCAAGTATTTCTGCTGACATTGCAGGATTCTCTTATGGATCCACCCACCTGTGACATCATGTTTAATGACGCTTCTAGTCTACGCCTATGTTTACGCCTTTTTTCATTACGTATGTGTATTATTATCTATATTATCAGCTGTTACGCCTCCTGCATCTGTCTTAATGTAATGCTTTTCATATAAATATCTTTACTTGTCAATAATGTATTGCCTTCCCTTCCTGAACCCTCGTGGTGATGGAATTTGATGCCTATGGTTCGAACCATAATTCCTTTGTAGAGGAATAAAGCCTTTCAGAACCTCTAATACCACGGATTCTGCCTCTTATTTTTACTGAGTTATTCTTACTAGACTTTACCGCATAAAAAATAGTACAGGTAATGAAATATTTACCACATAAATTGGCGCCCGAATAGGGACACTTTCTCATCTCACGCGCCGGAGGTGCGTTGCAGGCCCGGTCCCCTGCCACAGCTGAACGGACAAAAACGCGTACCTGCAGGATTTCCTGTATCTCCCTCCGGCCAAGCGGGGGTGACTGAGGCTGCGATCAACACCCAGACGAGGCGGTGAGAAGTGCGAAGTATCCCGACCAGAGCCTAGCTGAGAGAGCAATATCCGAGGTATACAGAGGCCCACCAGGTTCCGAAGTTCCGAGTCGAGTCGAGTCCAGTCCGGTCCAGTTCAGTTCAGTTCCGAGGCCTTCCGTTCCGTGCTACCCGGTGAGTACCGTTGCCGGGGAGGCATTTAGACGTGCACATAGGTTGTGCCGGTCAAGACGGGTTTGGGTACACAAATCCGGTCTGCACTGTTTCAGCAGTGTATCTGTACTGTTTAGCAGTATATCTAGTATGTCTTGCATATAATTCAGTATTATCTAGTGTTAGTATTATGTCAGTAACTAGTTTTCTATTAGTTATCATTGTTCGTTAACTGTTAAATGTTAAATGTTTCAATACGTTCTACATATTGTGGTGTGAATGATTGTTCATTATTGTGTTTATTGTATTAAGTGTGTTCAAGATTAAGTAATAAGGCCTAAAAATGCCGCCCTTTTCAAAATAAAGACAGATCAAAACCAGAAAAGGGGTACTCGAAGAAGCTGTTCCCATTCCACCTAGGGACACTCCAGGGTACTTTATGTATCATAAGCATGGCCTAGATGCCGTATTATTTCTTGATTTATGGGTGGACTACACCAAAGATTTACCAGAAAGTCAGAGGTGGCCCGCAGCTGGGACCTGGGATGCAGATTGCATCATGAGAGTAGAAGAAGAATTATGGAAAAAGAAAGCCAGACAGTCACAGAAAGATGCCATTGAATTATGGCGTAAAGAATCATATAGACGTACAGAAAAAGCGCTCAGACAGGAAGAGAAAAGTAGGGAGAATTCAAATAAAGCCCGAGAAAATATATTAATTGAGGAAGGTACCCGAGTAAAAGCAGAACAAGTAGACAGACAACGAAACACTCTTATGAATGGCATGTATCCTCTTCTGGCCGAAGGGTTACCTCAGGCCACCCCGGAAATACCGAAAGACTTGACACCTCCATTACTCCCGATAAAAGCTCATCCCAAAACAGCAAAAGATGTTTTCCTTTCTTCCTATTTAGATGATGTAGCTCCTGAATATGCTAATGTTCCGCCACACACACCGCCCACCGATGGTGCTCAACGCCAAGATCATCCGTCTGTATCCCCGCAACAACAAACTCCTACGCACATTCCCACAGGTCCATCTGTTTCTACCGCTTTCCCTGCATCTACAGTTTCTATCTTACATCCAACAAATCCTTTCGTGCCTAGCACCTCAGACGGTGCGACAGGAGGTACGACAGAAATTTTTGCCACGCCACCCCGAGGAAATAAATTATCCCTTAGAGATTTAGCATACGAACGTACACCCCAACTAGCAACTTCCGACATGTTTAAAGAGCATCTAGTGGATTGTAGATATGATCCTGTGCCCGGTAGACGGGACGGTATGCTGCTGTCATCACTACGTATACGACGAGCTTCAAGGTATTTAGCGACGCTACCAGGAATGGTGGCACATTTAGACAATATATATCACTTTGTCCAATCAGGGCGAGGCCCTGAAAGTATTGACGAAGCCATGGAATACCAGAAAGTGGATGTACAGAGACAACTGTTACGCTTCTTCATAAACTGTGTGATCAGAAACCAAGACAGGCCTGAGGTAGAGCAGAGGGAAATGCAAGTACTTACCAAATGGGGTCAGAATATATCAGAAGGGAAACATGATAAACAGACATGTATAGTAGTTATGTGCCGAAAGATCCGCAAAGAAGTAGAACGAATACATAAAGAAAGATTAGAGACAGACCAACATGAATCAGAGGGAGAGGAGGACGAAGAATCAGAAATGCCCACAGGACACTTAGAGACAATGGCTTATGTAGGTAAAGGAAGATCTTTTAATAATACCAGATGCTTTAATGATCCAATACGTCCGATACGTCCAGAATGTAACAGAAATTTTCAAGCCCCTATGTTAAATACAAGGTCTCCTGAACACCTATTCCAAGCTGCTGATAAACTACTCCGAGACCGAAGGGGGTACCATATGCTCGATTCCATGGATGAACAAGAATTAGCCAGGTCAGCAGTACAATGGGCTGACAGTCCCGGCAAATACAGTGATGATGCACTAGCACACACGTTTTTGAACCTTGCCCCAGACGAACAACGATTAGCTGGTATATACATGATTCAACACCTCCTTATATTATACAAAAGCCAACACTCCGACCCTGGACCCCTACCTGACATATTGACAGAATTACTCACGAATAAATGGAGAGGTTCAGGTACTGATTTAATTAAAGAAATTCTAGAATTTCGAAACCAGTATATAGTTTTCGTATGCCCAGAACATGTTCCAGTTCCCACTATGGGAAGAAAAATGTATCACATAGATAGACAGAATCCCTTACGCGAAGTACACCCAATCAGAGGTGAAGATAATACCTTTAAACGCGTGTTTGTGTACACGCCTATAACTAAAATTGAATTATTAGAAATGAAGAAAGTAGTACCCAGCCATGACAAGGATCCAGCAGGTTTCCACCGTGAGATAAAAGACATGTTACTCATGGGAGAGTATACCTACCCCGACATTATGAAAATATTAAAAGTATTAATGCCTGCCGGTATTTACGAGAAACTCAAAGAAAAGGAATGGGAGGTGGGAGACCAAAAGATAGATTGGACAGCATTAGAAAACGAAGAAAAGGCTCGAGCTGCAGGATCAGGGCTTGGGGAAAAGACTACAGCACTACCAGGATTACTAGTGCAGGTACTGCCACGTTTATTAACTACGAAAAAGGAGGACTGGGGTGCAATCTCAGCCTGTAAACAAAAGCAAGATGAAGACACTAGTGATTTCTATTCCCGATTTGAAAAATGTTTTGGTATAAATAGTGGCATAAAAGCAAGTAGCGAGTCATATCCACATCTGTTTGTGACAAAATTAGTTGAAAATTCCCTACCGCAAGTTAAGAATAGAGTATTGAAATTCGAGAGTACCTGGCAAGGTAACACCCCGTCACAGATGTTACAGATGTTACAATATCACCACAATAGAATTAGAGAAGAACAAGAACATGAACAAAGACGTATGAAAGACACGAAAATGAAAATGCTTGTGGCTCAGTCAGTTCCAGCTGATGGTCATAAAAAGGGTGATTCCGCAGGTCCGGCGAAAGGGACATGCAACTATTGTAAACAACAAGGTCATTATATACACGATTGTGCAGTTCTGAAACATAATATCGCCACGGGTAAAACCCAGGAAAGACCACGTCCACCTAGACAGGATCAGAGCCAACCACAAATCCCTCAGAATGCACAATCTAGGCCAGCTCCGCAACAGGCAGCTCCACAACAGACCGTAGCCACATCACAGCAGCAGCCTATTGCTGCCACACAAGCAACAACGCAACAGATGTACCAGTATGCACAAACTGATTATCCCGATTATCAGCGATACACATGAAATAGCCTAGAGAGGGAAGTTGGCTTACCCCTTATCGAGGTTCCTGTAGATCAAGAGGGACCTTATGTACATAGTGAACTATTAGGGGAAGACAGAAAGTTTTTACTTGATACAGGGGCAAGCAGAACAACTATACGACGCAGTGAAGTTCCAGGGGCACCCCTCTCAGGCTCACAGAATATTTCCCTTGGATTCTCAGGAAAGCCTATCATTAATGAAGTATCGCAACCCCTTCCACTTACGGTTGGTCCATTGACACGAACTACAGATTTATTGCTTACTAAATCATGTCCAGAAAACTTGTTAGGTATAAAAACATTGAAAGCTCTAGGAGCTATAATATGTTGTTCTCCGGAAGGAGTACGATTATTTTTACGTGACTTCAAAGGTCACTACGTGTCCAGAGACATGGATCACCGGCTGCAGAATTTACCTACACATTTATGGGCACAAGGCCCTACTGATGTTGGTTGCATGAACATTACACCATATCGAGTCACACTAAAAACAGGAGTGGTACTACCACGAATGCGACAATACAAGTTACCACCAGATGCTGTAGTGGCTTTGCTGCAAATCATTGACGAGCTCATTGCACAAGGAGTGGTTGTGGAAACCGACTCCAATGTATGTAATTCCCCGATAATTCCGATTCTTAAAAGAACGGATCTAACAGCACCACCAGTATATCGATTAGTTATTGATCTGCGCGAATTAAATAAATGTATTGTACCACAATACCCTGTGGTCCCAGATATCTCTTCATTACTAACAGCTATTGATTCAGAAGCAACGTTCTTTACTGTAATTGATCTCAAGAATGCCTTCTTTAGCGTCCCAATAGATCCGGAAAGTCAATATTTGTTCGGATTCAGTTTAAATGGACGAAGTTTTAAATTCACACGCGCACCTCAAGGATTCACAGAAAGCCCCAGCATCTATAGTCAAGCACTGAAACGAGAACTTGACAGTATCCACATGCCAGTTAACACTGCCCTGCTTCAGTATGTCGATGATCTGCTGATCACCGCCCGAAGCGAACCTGAATGTGAAAAAGCGTCACTGACGGTTTTACAATTCCTGGCCGACAAGGGGCACAAGGTGTCCCCTTCTAAGCTGCAATTCTGTGTCCAGCAAGTTGTTTACCTTGGGCACTTGCTGTCCAAGGAGGGAAGACTGCTTACACCTGACCGCATCCAGTTAATTGCTAACATGCCACCACCTAAGACACAAAAGGAGGTGCGGGCTTTTATAGGTCTCACTTCATACTGTAGGCAGTGGATCCCTCAATATGCATTTCTAGCAAAACCACTCATCCAGTTGACAACACAGGAGGCAGCCACATCGACTGTCCTCCCTTGGACTCAAGAACATACGCAAACCTTTGAAAGCTTAAAGAAAGCTTTATGCCAAGCACCTGTTTTAGCAACACTATGTTACTGTAAGCCTTTTACACTCTTTGTTACAGAACGCGAAGGTACTGCCTTGTCAGTACTTACTCAGGAACAAGCAGGATCACACAAACCATGTGCTTATTTTTCTAGTACATTAGATCCCGTAGCTCAGGCTCTTCCTGCGTGCCTGAAATCAGTGGCAGCAACAGCTTTAGCAATCAGACAAAGCGATGCCATAGTGTTAGGACATCAATTGACAGTACAAGTACCACACGCAGTAGAGGTTCTCTTGAACCGCACACAAACACAACACTTGACTATAGCAAGACTCACCGGTTATGAATTAACATTGTTTCAGCCACACATAGAAATCAGACGTTGTAATAAATTAAATCCTGCCACACTTTTGCCAGTAAACGGAACAGATCCATTAGCACATGATTGTATTGAAGTCATTACTATCACGACGAAACCCAGACAAGACTTGACAGACATCCCTTTATCAGATCCGGACCTGACATTGTATGTAGATGGTTAATGTATGAGAACAAGTACAGGAGAGTTAGTGGCCGCTTACGCAGTCACAACAGACACTGAAGTCATTGAAACAAATTGTATTAACACTCTGTCAGCTCAAGCAGCAGAGCTCATCGCTCTGACACAAGCCTGTATCCAAGCCAAAAATAAGAAAGTCAACATATACACAGATTCACGTTATGCATTCGGAGTCGTCCATGACTTCGGCGTACTGTGGCGAGAGAGAGGTTATTTAACTTCTCACGGTACCCACATCCAACACGGACCCCTCATTCAAGCTCTATTAGACGCGATTCATCTACCTACTGCAATATCGATTATGAAATGCAAAGCCCATACAAAAGTTACCGATATCATTTCTCAGGGTAACGACCTAGCTGACAGAACAGCTAAACAGACTGCTCAGAACCAGACTCATACAACTGACACGACAAAGACAATAGTTCCGACACCAACACATTGCATGACAGTTAAGGATCCCGCCCTTGATGTAATTGACATACAGACACATGCTACACCAGAAGAAATAAAGAAATGGACTGAATTAGGAGGGATCCAAACGGATCAAGGATGGATGACGAAGGGAAAATCAATATGGTTTCTTCCCGATTCCATGGTTCAAGTCATCATTAACACAATACATAGTCCAGCGCACCTAGGAGAAAAAGCTATGCTAGACAGCATTCAACACATTTGGTTCAACAAACACTTGCGAGCAGCAGCCAAACAGAAAGTACGTACCTGTATGATATGTTGTCAGTTTAATCCAGGTAAAAGCATTCCCGTAGAGCAGGGTGGATTTCAACCTCCCGATCACCCTTTTGAAGTCCTCCAGATGGATTATATCCAGATGGAACGATGTCGAGGATTCAAATATGTTCTCGTAGTTGTCTGTGCTCTTTCGCGTTGGACAGAAGCCTACCCGGTTTCAGATTACACTGCCCCGACTACTGCCAAACAGCTAGTTCGAGAATTCTTCCCACGGTACGGTTTGCCTCGTATCGTGTACTCAGATAACGGCCAGCCATTCTCATCCGAACTAATGAAACACGTTTCACTTCTGTTAGGTTACCAATGGAAATTCCACTGTGTCCGACATCCCGAGGCAGCAGGTCTCGTGGAACGTCATAATCAAACTCTGAAAATTAGATTGTCCAAAGTATGTAGAGAAAAAGGTGTCGATTGGATAGTAGCCTTACCAGTTGCGCTCTTTTACATGAGAATGGTAGCACATTCTCGAACAGGGCTATCCCCATATGAGGTGATCTTCGGTAGACCACCAAATATGTGGGGGACGCCTATACCTCGTAAAATTACTGATGTTGACTGTAATATGCTGACAGATTACCTGGCTTCCTTGATGTCTGCACTACAATCTTGTCGTTCACAGGTAGCTGCAGCTTTTCCCGATAACACTGAGGTGAAGCCCCATGACGTGGTTCCAGGTGACCTGGTTCTTGTGAGGAATTTCGACCGGAAGACCCAGCTGGAGCCCAGGTGGAAGTCGCCCAAACTCGTCTTGCTGACCACAAGGACAGCCGTGAAGATTGAGGGATGTAAAGGGTGGTTGCACTCGAGCCATATCAAGAAATTTTATGGACTACCGTCCGATGTGAACACTCAGCCCTGCATTCCCTCACAGACAGACTCAAAGCTCCCCTTGGTTGAAAGGACAGAGAACGAACTCTATAAACTGAAACTAAGGTCTAGCAAGTCAGACAATTTGATTGTTTAAGTCCTCTCCAAGGTGAATCGGTTGAATTTGTCTCTGACATGTATCCTCTAGACCGAAATAGAGAGAGAAATAGACAGATACAGCTTAAAAAACATGCGTACTGTAAATCGCTTCGTAGTCACTGCATAATGACATTATTAATTTTGTTTTTTCTAAGTCTTCTGATCATCATTTCTAGTGTATTGCTACATATGTATTACCCTATTTCTAAGCGTGCTTACAATGCTACTGCTGAACATTCTTTTAGCGAACTACCTCCGCATGAGTTGTCTTATAGATTTGCGCTGCGCAACAACACTTTCATTAGTATGTTACATCATTCCCATCAGACCAACAATGCTACCAATTGTTGGATATGTGGCCGACTCCCTCCCTATCAGAACTATAAGGGAGTTTTGCCCCTCTTTCCGTATCCGTTCACACACAATGGCTCCTGTGGAGCATGGTTTAGTTTGATTAATTCCCTAGATTCAAATTCAGTAGTTTATCAAGACAACTGGGTATGGGGAAACCTGAAACTAGTTTTGCTTAAAGTCTGCTACCCTAACAAGGAGGGACTTCCCAAAAGAACAGGAACTGATCTAGAAAATGAAGTATATGGATTAGGTAACTTTACACTTAACCTCATGATTCTGAATGTTGAATCCGAAGCTACACCAATCTTGCCCGCTATGTCAGTATTTCCAGTTAAAGGTGAATTATGTGTAAGAAAGAATGGTTCCATACACATGGGCCATAGTAAATGTACCACTGTGATAAAATTCAGTGATCAAGGCAAGTCTACATTCAGAGCTTCTCGTCATTCCTACTTCATATGTGGCCAGACTGCATATATACGTTTACCTCTAGATTGGGATGGTACCTGTTACATAGCATTCCTTCTGCCACCTGTTTTCCTAGCCCCTCCTGATTATCACAGAAATACCCATTTAGTACACAATAGACAGCAGAGAGATCTCCCGATTGTCGATTACACTGAAACGGCATGGGAGCAATACACAGATTTCAATAAAGGTTTCTTTCCCTATATAGGTACAGTCACTAATAGTAAACTGATACGTAGATTAACTAGAACCCTTGAAGCAGTAGTGAATGAGACTTCTTCCGCCCTAGGCAACTTAACAGAGGAGCAGTCTGCGATGCGGATTGTTGTGCTTCAAAATCGTCTTGTCCTTGACGTCATCCTGGCCGATAGGGGCGGAGCTTGTAGGGTCATCGGATCAAGTTGCTGTGTTTTCATACCAGAAAACTCGCCGTCAGTATATAAAGCCATAACTCGCCTTCATAAGATTATAAGCCAGATACACCAGAGTCCAGGCACCTGGACTTGGTCCGGTTGGTTCTGGAGCGTGTTGTCAGCCTGGGGATGGAGGATTCTATCCTTCCTAGGTATTGGCTTTCTCATACTATTCAGTTGCTGCTTATGTCTACAATGTGGGCCAGCGATTTGTGGTCTGTGTGCCACATCGTGTATCCCGCCTTCAAGTTTTCGTTCAAGATCCCGGAAGAAGAAAGAAGAACAAATGATGCTATATGAACAGATTGATGGATTGATGAAGATCGATATCTCCTGAGGGTCCGTAGGGGACAAGGAGGGAATGAGGAAATATGAATTTTATGATCAGTTATGTCCCCTATCTTAGACCCCAACGGCTCCATGTACATGCTACAAGTACATGTATGTTCTCTCCAGTTCCAGTTATGAAGACGCAAATACATGTGCGTCCACCGTCAACATGTCCTCTTTCAGATCCGCCATGAATGGGTCGGATATTCCATTCCTAAGTATGAAAGGCCACCGACTTTATGTGGTTCACTTTCCACGTTTTACAGTTCAGGCGAGTAGGCCCTGAATTCTACCATCAAACCTTTTCCTGCCCTCTGCCTCTGAAAGCTCCAGTCTGAGCCCGCATCTGTATCCATGAACTTTGTCCTACTCCCTGCGCGGCTAACGGTGCCTGATCCGGCCTGTTGCCTGCCAAAAACTGTATTTCACCTTCAAGATTATCTGCTCCGCTCCTCATCCGATGCATTCCTGTCTAGTAGTTTAGGTAAACATTCTTCCAGCTACCGAGCAGAGGGCCAGGCCTCACTGTCCTCATGCAAGTAATTCATAGCCCCTGTTACTATGGAAGATTCCTGCCCCCTCGCATCTCAGTTAGACACTTAGACGCTTGTACACGCACTAACAGTCAGTATAGAATAGATTCCGTCCGAGAGACCTTTCCTTTTGGATAATACAGTTCTTTAAACATAAGATATTAGATATGATTTGGGATTAGGTTGACATGACCCCCCAGACTTCTGTCTCCACATGTAGAGCTAAATGTCAAGTCCCCTTCACCCTCTAGTTGCACGTCATTCACACGTCATGCGGCTGCGCACGCATCTCTGCCAAGTATTTCTGCTGACATTGCAGGATTCTCTTATGGATCCACCCACCTGTGACATCATGTTTAATGACGCTTCTAGTCTACGCCTATGTTTACGCCTTTTTTCATTACGTATGTGTATTATTATCTATATTATCAGCTGTTACGCCTCCTGCATCTGTCTTAATGTAATGCTTTTCATATAAATATCTTTACTTGTCAATAATGTATTGCCTTCCCTTCCTGAACCCTCGTGGTGATGGAATTTGATGCCTATGGTTCGAACCATAATTCCTTTGTAGAGGAATAAAGCCTTTCAGAACCTCTAATACCACGGATTCTGCCTCTTATTTTTACTGAGTTATTCTTACTAGACTTTACCGCATAAAAAATAGTACAGGTAATGAAATATTTACCACAGATCTAAAGAATGCTTTCTTTAGCATCCCAATTGCAGAGGCGAGCAGAGACATTTTTGGTTTCAGTTTAGGAGGCCGAAGCTTCCGCTTTAAACGCGCTCCCCAGGGCTACTGTGAGAGTCCATCAATATACAGTCAGGCTTTAAAAGCGCAGCTTGATGCACTGGTTTTACCTAGTGGCGCTATCCTCATTCAGTACGTCGACGATTTACTAATCGCCGCGGATACTGAAAGGATTTGCAAAGAAGCAACCTTGTCATTGTTGCATCATTTGTCTGCCTTCCATCACAAAGTGTCTCTCTCAAAGCTGCAATATTGTCGACAAGAAGTGACCTACTTAGGTCATCTCTTATCGAAGGAGGGAAGGAAACTGACCCCAGAAAGAATTCAAGCCATTGCACAGTTGAGTGTGCCAAGAACACAGAGAGAAGTGCGTGCCTTCTTGGGCATTACTTCATACTGTAGGCATTGGATTCCTAATTTTTCCTTGTTGGCAAAACCTTTGTTAGCATTAACATGCAAAGACACACCGAATCCTATCCCATGGTCTGAAGAGTGTCAGAAAAGTTTTTGGGAATTGCGTAATGCGTTATGTTCAGCTCCTGTGTTGGGTACCCCTGACTACAGCAAGCCTTTTACATTGTATGTTCATGAGAAAGATGGTTGCGCATTATCAGTGTTAACACAGCCTTTTGGCGACAGACCGCGTCCATGCGCATACTTTTCATCAACCTTGGACCCGGTAGCGAGGGCATTGCCAAGTTGTCTGAGAGCCACAGCCGCCACAGCTATGTCTATTCGACAGTCTGCTGGCCTAGTGATGGATAACACATTGATTGTTATGGTTCCACATGCTGTGGACACATTGTTAAACAGGACTAAGACACAACACTTAACTAGTGCGCGATTATCTGGATATGAGCTGACACTGTTAGCAAATCACATACACATAAAGAAATGCAACACGTTGAATCCAGCTACATTATTGCCAATTCCAGCAGTTCTAGATGAGATTGAGCAACATGATTGTCTGTTCAGAACAGAAGAAGAGACGAAAGGGAGAGTGGATCTCAAAGATACTCCCCTGACTGAGTGTGATGGTACTTTATGGGTGGATGGTTCGTGTTTCAAGCTTCCGAATGGTGATACCACTGCTGCATATGCTATCACGACTTTGCACACGTTGTTGAAACTGCGCGTGTGCCACAGAATTCGGCTCAAGCAGCAGAATTGATTGCCCTTACGAGAGCATGCGTGTTGTCTGAAGGAATGAAAGTTAGCATATACACAGATAGCCAGTACGCCTTTAGCGTGGCTCATAGTTTTGGACGATTGTGGAAAGAACGTGGGTTCCTGACTTCGCATGGAGCTAAGATTCAGAATGGCAAGTTGGTGAATGATCTCCTTGAGTCACTGACCCTACCGTTACAAGTTGCGATTATGAAATGCAGTGCGCACAAGAAAATCACTGATGATGTTGGTCGTGGTAATGCGTTTGCTGATGAAGTCGCGAAAGAAACAGCAAAAGATGTGAAGACTCGAATGTATGTTGCAGGCCCTGCAAGATGGGTTGGTGATGTTGGAATGTGTGAAAACACAATAGAAAGTGTAAAGTCCCTTCTTAGCTGAAGCCACAGAGAAAGAGTTGAGCAAGTGGAGAGAAAGTATGGGTAAGTTGGATGAGAATGGTTGTTGGATTGATTTGTCAGAGCATAGGCGATGGTTGTTACCTGATGCATATGTGCTTCCAGTGGTTACTATGGCACATGGAATGGCACATATCAGTACGAAAGGAATCTGTAAGTTGTTGGCTCCAGTATGGCAGAATGCTGGAATTCCTAAGTGTGCAGAGAATGTGGTCAAGAATTGTATGGTATGCTTGAAATACAACCCTGGTAGGGGAACCCCAACTCCAGCTGGTCATTTTGCGCCTCCATCATATCCATTTGAAGTTTTGCAGCTAGATTTTATTCACATGGAAAGGTGCAACAACCTGAAATATGTATTGGTGGTTGTTTGCGCTTTTTCAAAATGGATTGAGGCCTATCCCCTAAAGGATAATACTGCTCTATCCACAGCCAAAGCCCTTGTGAAAGAATTTCTCCCTAGGTTTGGAATGCCGAGAATGGTGTGGAGTGATAATGGAAGTGAATTTGTGGGTAAAGTGATGAAGAATGTGTGTGAGGGGTTAGGTGTAAAGCAAAAGTTCCACGCTGCAAATCACCCCCCATCAGCTGGATTAGTAGAGCGCTACAACGGCGCTCTCAAACTCAAACTGGCCAAAATCCAAGCGAGCTCGGGTCTTAAATGGCCTGACGCTCTGCCTCTAGCACTCCTGTCCACTAGAATGACCGTGCACTCACGAGTGGGACTTAGTCCTTATGAGGTTCTTTTTGGCCGCCTGGCCAATGTATGGGGTGTGCCAAGACCGACGAAATTCAGTGAAATCGAACACCCAGTACTGCTTGATTACTTGTATGATTTGACGGTTAAACTGCGTGTTTTACACCAACAGGTGCACAATACTCTCCCTCCAGCCTCTGAGGCTCCAGGACACCCCATTGATCCTGGCACGTGGGTGCTCATCAAGAATTTTCAGCGGAAAACCAACGATGAGCCCCGCTGGATTGGCCCTCATCTCGTGCTACTGTCTACAAGATCAGCTGTTCGAGTAAAGGGGAAAAGGAACTGGATCCACGGCACCCACGTGAAGAGGATCCCTTTGCCTCTGCCGTATGACCAGTGGGTCCAGGAGGGTATCGCAGACTCTGAAGCAGACACTGTACCTCGTTTTGTGCCGTTCAGTGATGCACGTATAAAAGGCACAACTTCAGACCAGGAGAGTGATGATATTTTGCAAGAAGCTGTGCCACCGTCAATTCGATTGGACACTACAGAGCCTGAACTTTTGTTTCAAGATCAAACAGTACCTGGCCGTCTCCATTACAATCTGAGACCAAGGCCCATGGACAAATAAATATTCTTTTTCTTTTACCTTTTTATTTTTTGATAACCAGAGCTCTCCTATCTGAAGGACTTTCTTGATTTTTGTTTTTCGAACCACCATCCGGGTTCAGCCGCAGGGTCACGGTGCCAAGACTTTGGGGTACAGGCCGAAGACGTTAGGTCGACGGTTCTGGTTGGTCTAGGGCGTTCCCTGGACTGACAGGCGTACTCCTTAGCAGAAGAAACTCACCCGCCGCGAGCGGCACGATTAGAGGATGGAGTTTTGTAAGATGGAGAGACTCACTGAGGAAATGAACTTTAAAGCAAGAATATGTAAAACAATGAGGAGCAAACGCTTTGTATTTTTATGCCTGTTTGTATTATGTAGTATGGTAGCGTTTACTGTAGGATTTGTATTCTTCTCCTCTCAAGAGCCCATTGCCCCCACTGTACAGCCTATACCTCCTCCTACTATCTCCTCACACTCTTTTCACCCTCTGCCTGAACATGAACAAGCTAGACGATCAGAGTTTGTGAATAACTCGTTTATTCAGCTCCTGCACCAGCACCAACTAGTCATGAATACAAGAAGTTGTTGGGTGTGCGGTTTAATGCCACATACCATTAATAAGGGTATTCCTTATCTAGTGCTGCCGTATAGTTACAATGGATCGTCATGGGCATTCCAGACCATGTTTCTCTATGCACTAGATGCGTACTCCCCGCGACAACCGCGTTCCATCAGACCTAGCACCAATAACAAAGCTTTAGTGAAAGGAGTTGCCGATATGAGTAGAGATATCGATGCATACTCATCCATTCCCAAAGAAGAATTGAGAGCTTATGTAGGGTGGAACGCGACGGGGTATAGTATTAGTCTGGGTGAAAGACAGCGAAAAATCTCATCCCCAATCTGGGTCGTACGCCACATAGGTCGGTTCTGTTTACAAGGTAATGGTCAGAATCCTAGAGCTCAACTGGGGAGAAGTGACTGTACTGAAATGTACACTTTTTCATCGCAGTTTTCCCCTGCGTTTTTGGCTGCCAAGGGTACATATTTTATCTGCAATGACCAAGCATATACATGGTTGCCCCCTGATTTCTCGGGCACATGTTATATTGCAAATCTGCTACCGCCAACATTTACTGCCGCCTCTGACTATCACAAGACCAGAGTTGTGAGAGGTGTGATTAGTAAGGAGGATACTGCCGGTCAGGAAGCGGGAGACTTCTTTTTGGGTTTCCTGCCGTTTTGGGGACCTATGGTCAATAGTAGGAACCTGAGACAACTGACTCGTGTGGTTGAATCCACTGTTAATGTTACGGCTGGTGCCCTTGGTAATTTAACAGCTGAGCTCCAAGAGGATCGCCTCATGACTTTGCAGAACCGCATGGTTCTGGACGTTATACTTGCAGACCGCGGTGGAGTATGTAAGGTTATCCAATCTAGTTGTTGCATTTTCATACCAGATAACGCTCCAACAGTTTATCAAGCCATCTCCAAACTACATAAAATATCTGAGTCCATACACGTGGATAAAGGAGATTGGTCACTGGTGGGGTGGTTCTGGGAACTGATATCTGCCTGGGGTTGGAAAGTTCTGATGGTTATTGGAATGATCTTAGCCATCCTTTTCCTGTTCTGTCTGTGCATACAGTGTGCTCCTGCGATATGTGGCCTCTGTGCTACATTATGTGTAAGGAAACCTGTATCGAGGGACGAGCTAAGTAATAGGATGATGCTACAGCAACATCTCCATGACTTCGTGAATATTGACTTAGACTCGGATTGAAATGAGTGTAGTTATTGCCTATGTAAGGGCAAAAGGAGGGTCTGTCGTACTTTAGAATTTGGGAACGCGTAGGAGGCAGGGCCCTACCCCTGTCTATCTCGGTAATAGTGAACCGCGAATGGTTAATGCGGTATGTACAAGTGCTTTGTGTAACGTTTTAGCTATGAATGCACTGTGTATACGCTATTTCACATCACTACGTGGGTTCCATTTTGTAGCGGTGGCCATCTTATGGTTGCCCTCACATAGGCTATATAGCATGAAGCGAATATGGGCCTTTTAGAGCACATGTGCTCCTCTTTGACTTTTCTGTGACCTGGGCAGCTTGGCTCCGCTGCCCCAGGTCAAACTTTTCTCACGAGTTCCCCGTCTTCTGGCCACCTGTGATTAGCATCAGGGCTTGACACACCATAAAGCCTTTACATTAAACACGAGCCTCCAGCTAATCTCTTTCACACCTGACTGTTCCTACTTTATGGCTTGTTTCCCAAAACAGGAGATGCTCATGTTTATTGGGGCCTATCGATATCTGATGTGGGATCTGAGCCTTGCTGGGTAAATAATTACGGGCTTGCTTAACTGGAATGTGGGATGGTCATCATGACTCTGTCTTTTCGTTTTGTAATGTATACTTTGAATGACCATACCATAAACTTAAGAATGTATGCCTGAGGCAGGAATTTCTGTATTTAAGGAGAAGCCCGTTTCTGTGTTTTTTGGCAGTCTCCTGAGAACATACACGCTGTTGTACTTCTAGGATACCTGTAATTGGTCTGCAGCCAATAAACTGATCTTTGACTTCACCCAGAAGACTCTGGGCCCGATTCACAGAACTAACTTAAGACAAAATCCTAAACTTACTACCATTTTGGTATTCACAGAAGGCACTTACTCATTTTGGTATTCACAGAAGGCACTTACTCATTTCGGTATTCACAGAAGTTAGGACTCCTGACTTTAGGACTCCTAAATGCCTTCTGTGAATACCGAAAGTCTTAAAATTAGGATTTTTCTCAATTTAGTAGTCCTAAGTCTAAACTTAGGACTACTAAATTGAGAAAAATCCTAATTTTAAGACTTTCGGTATTCACAGAAGGCATTTAGGAGTCCTAAAGTTAGGAGTCCTAACTATACTACTACTAAACTGAGAAAAATCCTAATTTTAAGGCTTTCGGTATTCACAGAAGGCATTTAGGAGTCCTAAAGTTAGGAGTCCTAAACTTAGGACTACTAAATTGAGAAAAATCCTAATTTTAAGACTTTCGGTATTCACAGAAGGCATTTAGGAGTCCTAAAGTTAGGAGTCCTAACTATACTACTACTAAACTGAGAAAAATCCTAATTTTAAGACTTTCGGTATTCACAGAAGGCATTTAGGAGTCCTAAAGTTAGGACTCCTAACTTCTGTGAATACCGAAATGAGTAAGTGCCTTCTGTGAATACCAAAATGAGTAAGTGCCTTCTGTGAATACCAAAATGGTAGTAAGTTTAGGATTTTGTCTTAAGTTAGTTCTGTGAATCGGGCCCTCTGTGTTTCTGTAGGTCTGAAACAGGAAGAACCCCGAAGTCATAGGGTGTGTTCCCCTGCACCGCTGGGCTTAAAATACCCAGTACTTCAAACTCCTTATGACGATAACTGTGCAAACATGTGAAGATGTCTTGCAGGGTTCTGGGCACCCCAGAGGGGCACCTCGCTCTGTTCATGCAGTCGAGAATGAGTTCTTTCTCCGACAGCTCTGAGACGATGTAACAAAAGAGTCGAAGCATATAATTCTCCAGTTGTCCAGCATCTGCCTGCAATGGAACACCCTTACTTCTTATATTAGTTCTGCAGGACCTGTTCTCTAGATCCTCCAAATAATAGTTGAGGTCTTCATTGCAGTCTCTAAGTTCAAGGATCTCTTTGCGGCATGCTTCTAACTGTTCTTCTTTGGCACTGCTGCCTCTATGCTCTGTGTTCACATGCTGCCCCAGGTTGCCCTTCTCGTGCTGAAGATCCTTTACCTCATTTGACATCCCTTATCTTAAGGGGCGCTATAGCCTTCCTTGGGGTGCTGAAAAGAGATTCCATGAATACGTACATGACCGGAGCCTCCTTACCCACCTCTTGCTCGTTGATTGGCCCGGGCAGCGTCCAAGCAGGTGAGTTCGGGTCCCTGGCTGACTTTTGTATGCTTGAGGGGGTTTTAGTCAACAAGTCCTTGATAGTGGGATCCTTCTTTGTCTTGGTGGACGCCATCCTGCCCATGCCCGATGGGACTGGTGTGGTGTGTCCAAAGGAGCATGCACTATGCAGGCTCTGCAAACAGGTAGTCAGAGTTACCCTGTTCAGCATATGGGGCTGGTCCCAGCAAGGCACTCCACCCAAGACCCAGAACTGCCAGGAAGGGAGGGACAAGAAGACCCCATTCCAGAGATCTGTGCCCTGAGTACCTGCTATACAGTATCCAATCGGTGTAGCTGCTGTGGGCCCCACCAATCCCAGTCAACAACGGGTTCCCGGGTAAGCAGTCACAAAGCCCTGCCAGTGAAGGCCTATCCCTAGAACAACCCTGTTCTTCTGGGGCCGCTGTAGACAGAGGTGGGCTGGGGCTACCACACCCTCTCCCCTCACTCACCCCAGCAGGCCCCTCAATGTTGGGGTAACAAAACAATGCCCATGTTCCCATTTAGTCCAACTGGGGCTCTTGAGGGTCTGTCTGTGTTGCCTGGCCCAGTAGGCCTCTCTCTCCCCCACGATAAGCCTGGCCCCCCTCCGAGCTTCAGTGCAGGCCCAGATGGGCCCTCTGTAAAGCTGTCACTCACGGCTGGGGCACTCTGTCGTCATTGGGCCCTTCATCTCCAACCACCACACCACCGCCTCTTCTTAGGCTTTACTAGAAGATTAGGCCTCTCTCTTCTCTGTGGCAGGCCCAACCTCCCTCAAAGCCCTGGTGCAGGCTTGAATGGCCCCTCTGTAAGGATTTTCACCCACCTCCTTGGCACTCCGTCTTCTCTGGGCCCTTAACTCCCTCACCGCCTATACCGCCGGGAAGGCCGTACTGCACCACCACCTCCTCTCGGGATCCACTGGCCAGCCTCTCCCTCCTCGGCTGGCGTCCAGGTGGCTAGCAACTGTTTCCTCCTCCTTGATAGGCCACTCAAGCATCTGCAATGGGCGAAGTGCCGCCATCTCTTTGGGATCAGGACTCTCTCCAGCAGAGGAGTTTCTTCTGGAGAGCCTGGATTTAAGGCAAGCAGTTCTAATCTTGCTTTTTCAGACAGCAGGGCAGTCCTTCTGAATCTTCTAAAGATCCAGGTATTTTCCGATGAGAGGTTCAGAAAGTGTCACTTTTATAGCTGGTGCAGCCTTTATGTAGGGAGCCCCGTCTTACCCCTTTTACTGGTTCTGGTCAGTTCTTCCCCTTTCCCTGGTGGCTCTAAACTGTATAAGCTGATGAAGAAAATTACAGATTTGGTGTCAGGTTCCTTTGTGGGTGTTGTAGGGAGGGTTCTTTGAAGTGTAATCAGGGCAGAGCACAACTCTTCCCCAGCCATCCTTTCAGAAATATCCTCGCCCTACACACCCAGAACTCTTTTGTGCCTGTGTCTGGAAGTAATATACAAAACACCACAGGAAAGCCATTGACAGTTATGTGACTGAGGACAGTGGCAGAAAGGCACAGTTGATCTTGGGAGAGAAATGCCAAATTTCTTGAAGTGCAAATAGAACAATTGATGTACAGAATGCAGAACACGAGACGAGGCAAGACGGTGCTCGATGCGGTGCTGGCAGGTTGCGATGCAAGCGAGAGAGCCGGTTGTCGGGAATTGGTGCTGGCCGAGCTGGACAGCTGTGCGTGACGAGGCGGTCACGGGTGTCGAGCCAGCGGCGATCATGCAGTGAGACCAGGCCTGGGAACTGAAGCAATGCGGGGCGGGCTGCGGTGCCTCTTGATGCGGTGGAGGCAGCGGCTCAGTGACGATCGTGCAGATGGCGTCGGTGAGACCAAGGCGTGCGGTGCAGGGCCAGTCGGTGTAGCCTGTAGTGCCTTCAGGACACAAGGCCAGCGACGGAGTCAGGGACAGAGTCGGTCGCGGTTCCCTCTTTTCTGTGGCAACTGAAACAGCGGTTCCAGGAGCGGTACTCAGAGGTTGGTGAAGTCTTTGCAGTCCCTAAGACTTCTTAACAGGAGGCCAGCTCGGTTTCAGGCCCTTGGAGATACTCAGCACAAGTAGAGAAAGTTCAGTCCAGTCCTTTCACTGCCCAAGGCAGAAGCAGCAGCTGCAGGCCAACACAGCAAAGCAACAACACAGCAAAGGGGCAGTACTCCTCTTGACAGCACTTCCAGCTCTTCTTCTTGGCAGGTTTCTTGATTCCAGCAAGCTAAAGTTCTGGGGTGTGGGTCTCCCTTTCTATCCTCAATTTCTCTTTGTTCTCTGAAGGCAGAGAGGCCTTTGCCTAGTCCAAACCAGTTCTGGTCATTCCTGGAGCCTTTTGTTGACAGGACTCCTTCTTTCCTTTCACAGTGTAGGCCAGGGACATCAGATGCACCACAGGAGGTGGAGCCAGCATTGTGGAGGGAATGCACAGCCCTATTCAGGTCCCAGGTGCAACTCCACCCACCCATCTACATGTAGAACTTGCTATTCAGCCCTGTGCTGACCCACCCTGTCTCCTGGAATCCCCCAGCCCCTGTCACTCAAACTCTAGACAAGGTATACATAACCTAGCAAAGGCAGGCTTGGATGGTTAGACAAGAAAATACCTACTTTCTAAAAGTGGTATTTTCAAACACAGAATGTTAAAACCAACTTCACTAAAGGATGTATTTTATCTTTGCTAAAATGCTAATTGCTAAAATGCTAATTCCTAACTATAGCGTGCCTGAAACCTATGGTTTTTTCAGTGAATTTCAAAGGTTTTTTAAATGCTAATTTCTAACTATGCCTACAGAGATAGGACATGTGAAGAAAGAAGAAAAAACGCACAGAAAGAAAAATAAGAAATGCAGAAAGAAGCAACAGAATTCCTCAAAGACAAAGAAAAGTGCAGGAAGAAGGATAACATGCAGAAAGAACAAACAGAAGAGCAGAAAGAAGCCTTGTTGCAAAATCATCCTTTACCCTCAACTTTTTCAGACGGATACTGGTGGTAACTGAGTCTGACTAACCAGTCCTAGAGCCAGTGCTATGTTAAAAGACACTCAGAACACAGTGAAAACACCTACATACACTAGGGAACACTATGCGTTGGGGTCTCCCTGTGATTAGCATGACCTCCTCTGTAAGCCCCTAGTATATAATAGGGCAGGGGATTAAAACTACCTCTTAAAACGTGCCACAGCGCGTGTTTGCACATGTCACCTCAGGTCCCGTCCCCTCCCTTCCCCACTGTGTAAACACGCCCTGTGGCCGTTTTAAGTTGGGAGATTAAGTCCCCTTGAATCCTGAGGGTCCCTAGGGTCCAACTAGACCACTAGGTACCTCCAGTAGGCACCACAGAGCTGCGTTGCAGAGAGATGTAAAAAGTGGCACGGCCTAGACCACCTCTCTGCAACTCAGCTCAGTGGTGCCTACTGGAAGTACCTTGTGGGCTAGTTAACCCCCAGGGGCCCTCAGGATTGAAGGGGAATTATTTCCCCAACTTAAAACGCGCCATAGGACGTGTTTGCACACGTCACCTCAGGCCCCGTCCCCTCCCTTCCCCACTGTGTAAACACGCCCTGTGGCCATTTTTTAAATTGGGAGATTAAATCCCCTTGAATCCTGAGGTTCCCTAGGGGCAAAATAACCCACTAGGTATGCCCAGTAAGCGCCATTGCAGAGAGGTGTAAAAAGGGGCACGGCCTGCACCACCTCTCTGCAACGCAGAGCAGTGGCGCGTACTGGAAGCACCTGGTGGGCTAGTTGGCCCCCAGGGTCCCTCAGGATTGAAAGGGAACTATTTCCCCAACTTAAAACCCGCCACAGGGCGTGTTTGAACACGTCACCTCAGGCCCCGTCCCCTCCCTTCACCACTGTGTAAACGCGCCCTGTGGCCGTTCTAAGTTGAGAGATTAAGTCCCCTTGAATCCTAAAGGTCCCTAGGGTCAAACTAGCCCACTAGGTACCTCCAGTAAGCGCCACAGAGCTGCGTTGCATAGAGGTGTAAAAAGGGGCGTGGCCTCAGAACACCTGTCTGCAACACAGCTCCCTGGCGCATACTGGAGATACCTGTTGGGCTAGTTTGCCCTCAGGGACCCTCAGTATTGAAGGGGAATTAATCCCCCACCTTACAACTGGCCAGGGGACGCGTTTGCAGAGTGCTGCAAGGAAGGGGCGCCCCCCCCCGTCGGTGGGTACTCTCCAAGTAGACACCCTTGCCGTTTATTTATACAAACATGGGTAGCAATTGACGGGCACATTTAATACACACGCACACCAAGCCATTCAAAGGGGATTAGATAAAAATTCGACCAAACTATGCAAGAAACCCCCCTCACGGTTAACAAAACACACATCCACCACCGGATGTGTAATATTTTTTATTTTACTCTGTGGAAAGGAGACGAACCTCACTTGAGAGTCACAGCGTGCTCCTGGCTGAGCCCAATGCTGTGTTACACCCACCAGTGCCCGCCGAGTGCCTCACACCTCTGTGTTGTATTCCACCAGCTAGTGCATATGCTATGACACTGACATTGTGCACTGTAACACCACCCCGTGAATATGTCATGCCACACTTGCCTTCGCACGGGTTATATTGCCCCTTCTAACGTGCCTTCCTCGATGCCTATGTTATAACGCACAGCGCTATGCCATACATATTACAATCTGGGATCCATATCTTTGTCACAGTGCATATGCAACGTTACACTCCCCAGCACATATTTTATATTACAACTTTAGAGACTAGTTAGGTTACACAACACTGCCCTGTGCATATTACACTCCAAGGCGCATATCGCATAGCACAGGCTAGTGCCTGTGCTATCTGGCGCTCTCCAATGAATCTGTCATTGCGCACTATGTATTGCATATTATATTTCACGCCCCGGTTCATCTTATATCACACTTTTTGGTGCATAGTTTCTACCATATACTATATCTAGTTTTCATTTTCAATCGTGCTCTCAGGACTATGTTCTATATAACACTGTGTCCACCTACCCTTTTCACGGGCATTACATTTTGCGATGGGGGTGGAGGGTCAGGGGGTGTTTCTGCCAAGTGAGCCCAGAGTCACAGTCACAAACGTCCTCTTCTTCCTGAATAAAAGTGAGATTATGCTGCATACTTGTTCATATTTTAAGTAGTTCGCACAGACACACATTTTAAAAACAATAAAGTTCCTAATACCCACCTTCTCTGAACAGTTAGCTTGCTGCCCCATCCACCTCCTCCCTATCCTCTGTTGTCTGAATCCATGGACTAGCCTCTTCTCTCCTGCCATGCATGGTCTGATGTGCTGCCACTGCCCTCCATTTAGCATGATGTACCAGTCCACTCCTCCTGCCCTCCATTGCCCAATTCTATGGCCCATCATTGACCTCCTGCTTAGCCTCTGTGCTTAGCTTGCTGCCCCTATTCTCCTTCCCCCTGCCCTCCGATGTCTTTGTGCATGCCCCTGCTCCATCCTTTTTGCCCACCATGTTCCATGGATCTGCCACTCCTATCTACTCTGAGTGTTCTGTTGAGCTGCCACTCCCCTCCCACCTGCCTAGCATTGTCAGATGACTGTAACCTGTCCCTGCCACCTCCACCCTGCCTGTCCACATGCCATGCCCCTATCCCCTTCCTCCTGTCCTCCATGGTCCATTTTGCTGCCACACCCTTCTGCCCTCCCTGGTCTGTTGTGCTGCAACTGCTCCTCTTGCCTGCCCGCGCGGTCTGTTGTGAGGGCCCTTCCCCTGAACTCTCTTGTCTGTGCCCAGGTCCTGACCCTCCCTTCTATCCTCCATGGTCCTTTGTGCATGCCCCTGCACCCTCCTTCTTGCCCATCATAGCCATTGGGCTGCCACTAACCCTCCCACTTGCCATGCATGGTCTTCTGTGCTGCCATGGCCCCTCCCACCTTCCCTGTGTGGTCAGCTAGCTGCCCCTGACCCCGTCCCACCTTCCCTCCATGGTCTGTGTGTATGCCATCATAGTCTCATTGTTGCTCTCCATGGTGTGTCTTGTTTCTAGTGCCCATCCTGCCTGACCTCCATGGTCATCTTGCTGCTTATGCCCTGCCCCCTTGCCTCCAGCCCTCTGTTTCCATGTGCAGACCCCTATTCCCTCCCTCCTGGCTTATCTGTTCCATTGTAATGCCCCTGATCCGTCCCTTCTGCCCTTTATGGTCTGTTATGCTGCAGCTTTTTCTCCTGTCTGTCCATTATGGTGAGCTAGCTACCATTGCCTCTTTCCCCTCTGTTCTCTGTTGTCCATTTGCATGGTCCTGTCCCCTCCCTATTGCTTTCGATGGATTGTTGTGCTGCACTCCCGTCCCGCATGTGATGTGTGGTGTATTGTGCTGCTGCAAACCCTGATGCCTGCCCTGTAGGGCCAGTTTGGTGCACCTCTCCATGTACCTCCTGTCCTCTGTTATCCGAGTCCATGTTCCTACCCCAATTCCTCCTGCCTACCATGATCCAATGTACCATACTTGCGAACATTTTGAACTTGGTAAGAGGGAGATTTTGAAAAAAAACTGGGGTATTGATTTTCCCCTTTGAGTTACATTGAAAAAGAGGAGATTGTAGACAGGAGACAGATCAAATAAAGCCCATTTGAGCTTAAAAAGGTTGTAATACCACTGCCTCTTCCTTCTGCCCACAATGGTCTATTATATTGCCACAGCCTCTCTTGCCAGTCCTGTATTGTTGGTTTGTTGCCCCTGCCCCCCTTTCCACTGCCCTCCATAGTCTGTTGTACTGCCACTGCCCTTCCTGCCTGCCCAGTGTGGTCAAATTGTTGCATCTGCACTCTCCTACCTGCCTTCAATTTTCAGAGTCCGTGCCCCTGGCCTCTGCCTCTCAACAGTATCCCAATGAACAACTAGATTGCTAACATTCTATATTTATTACAAAAGTGTGGAACGCCTGACGTCATCTTGATGTAATCAAAATTGTAATACCTAGAGTATTTCCTTTAGAAATTACATATATGAGAGGGTCTTATTTGCATCAAAATTATGGTCAGTGCTCTAAAAAACTAAAATGAGGACATATTTTCTGAGTTTTCAAATAGCGACAAAGAACTTTTAAATTATTTGTAATCTTTATGTTTTTGTATCCATTTGACCACTTGATTAAATGTTGCACCTAGGGGAGAGGATGTGGTGTTACTTCCAGAGCTGCAGACATTGCAACTGGGGAACCAGGTTGGAGTTTCTGCTTCAATTCAACATTCTGTGATTCTGGTCAAATCACTTATTCTCCCCATGTCTACAACCAAAATGAATTTGATCTTGTGTGATGTAACCAATGCTCATATAAAGCACTCCAATACCTGACACGTCTGCACTATATAAAACTGCAAATACACAAATAATAAGTGTTTTGAAAACTTCTGTCATTGGGCTCCATGTGGGCTACATCTGGGTGATATTTGTGCTGCATTGAGGCTCTTTTGTCTCTGGTGGCCATCTTGGGAGATTTATTTGTTATGAAGTTTCCTAATTTCCTCATTTACTGCAGTCTCCTCAGTAGGAAATGCTTTCAGTTTTTTACTTTGATTCCATCAAGAAGGTATTCAGATATGTCACACATTTGCCATAAATTCTGAATGTTAGCACTCTAGTTGCTCATTAGATCACTGTAGTAAAGCTACTGCTCACCACGGAAGTCTGCTGCTGGTATTAAAAGTGCATGTTTCAGTCTGCATGTCAGAATTTTTTTATGAAATAGAAGAGGATTTGAGAAGTCAAAATGTGCCCTAATTTTTCTTTCTTCAGCACTAATCATAATTTCTATGGCAAAATGAACCCCCTCATCGTGTTCTTTTTTAAATTAAATGTTTTAAATGTTACCAGTTTATTCCAATCAAGATGGCTTCAGGTGTGCATACTTTTGTCATAAGTAAGACAGTAAGCGCTCTAGTTGTTCTTAAGAACACTCTGGGACATTCTGTCATTGGGCTATACTTGGGCTACATTTGGGCTCTTTTGTATCTGGTGGCCATCTTGGGAGATTTATTTGTTATGAAGTTTCCTAATTTCCTCATTTACTGCAGTCTCCTCAGTGGGAAATACTTTCAGTTTTTTACTTTGGTTCCATCAAAAGGGCATTCCGATGTGTCACACATTTGCCATAAATTCTGAATGTTAGCACTCTAGTTGCTCATTAGATCACTGTAGCTAAGCTACTGCTCACCACGGAAGTCTGCTGCTGGTATTAAAAGTGCATGTTTCAGTCTGCAAATCAGAATTTTTTTATGAAATAGAAGAGGATTTGAGAAGTCACTCAAAATGTGCCCTAATTTTTGTTTCTTCAGCACGAATCATAATTTCTATGGCAAAATAAACCCCCTCATGTTGTTCCTTTGTAAATTAAATGTTTTAAATGTTACCAGTTTATTCCAATCAAGATGGCTTCAGGTGTGCCATATTTTTGTCATAAGTAAGACAGTAAGTGCTCTAGTTGTTCTTAAGAACACTCTGGGACATTCTGTCATTGGGCTATACTTAGGCTACATCTGGGTGATATTTGGGCTACATTTGGGCTCTTTCTTTTGTCTCTGGTGGCCATCTTGGGAGATTTATTTGTTATGAAGTTTCCTAATTTCCTCATTTACTGCAGTCTCCTCAGTGGGAATACTTTCAGTTTTTTATTTTGGTTCCATCAAGAAGGCATTCAGATGTGTCACACATTTGCCATAAATTCTGAATGTTAGCACTCTAGTTGCCCATTAGATCACTGTAGTAAAGCTACTGCTCACCAGGGAAGTCTGCTGCTGGTATTCAAAGTGCATGTTTCAGTCTGCATGTCAGAATTCTTTTATCAAAGGTCGGACAGTTTGATACCATGAGAAAAGATTCTGAAGTGGAATTGGTCCGAATCCATGCAACGCTCTAAATACAAGGCATAACGCCTTGAAAGCGATCCTCTGCTGTACCGGCAGCCAATGTAGATCAACTAAAGCTGCAGAAGAAGAGGCAGAGCGTGGTCGCGACAGAGCCAGTTTCGCAGCCATGTTCTGGATCCTCTGCAACTTAAGAATCAAAATTTTAGGAGCTCCCAGAAGTAGTGCGTTGCAGTAGTCTAACCTACTGAGAATGGTACTACGCACTATCTCTGCTCTAGCACCTTGAGGGAGTATTGGTAAAATGTTGCGCAGGGCACGAAGCAGGCCCATGCAAGTCGCTGCGGTCTTATTGACTGAGACATCCAACTGTAGGCCAGGTTCAAACAACACTCCTAGGTTACGTGCCGATTTAGCGGCTTTCACAGAACCCGGAATAGAATTTGGCCAAAAGTCATCAGGTAACGCACGAGGAAAGCGATCAGGAGAGCAATGGAGAACCTCCGTTTTTGACCCATTGAATTGAAGTGAGGTAGCTCGCAACCATTCTGCTGTGGCCGACATACAACGGTGAAAGGTGTCCTTCGAAACCGACTCACTGCCCTCAAAAGAGAAAATCAATTGCGTGTCATCGGCATAATTGATGACTGATATGCCGAATGACTTGATTAGTTCTATGAGGGGTCGGAGATATAGATTAAACAGGATCCGACTAACCGCCGACCCTTGAGGGACACCCTGGTTCACCTGTCGAGTGGCTGATCGAAATGGTGGTAAAGCTACAGCTTGCTGTCTGTTACTGAGATAGGACGTTAAGCAGCTTAGGGCTAGATCGGTTACTCACACGCTTTGGAGACGATCCAAGAGAACCTCATGATCAACCGTGTCGACATGTCGAGCAGCACTAGAAAAGCTGACCTGCCCCTGTCGACCCGCGTTCGTAGGTCGTCTAACACGGTAACCAGTGTGGTTTCAGTGCCGTGGGCTGGTCTAAAGCCAAATTGGGCTGCATCCAGACAGGAGTTTGTTTCCAGATAGTTAGACAGGGCTCTCGTGACCCATCTCTCAAGGATTTTTATCACAAATGGTAAAAGCGAGATGGGTCTATAGTTGGCCGAACATGAAGGATCTAAAGAAGCCTTTTTTAATAGTGGAGTTACTATTGCCAACTTCCAACTATCTGGGACTGTCGCTGTCATCAGTGACTGACAGCAGATAGAGTAGAGTGGAGGAAACAACTCATCTTGAAATGCCTTCCAGATCTTATGAGGCATTGGATCAAGTGGTGAACCTGAGGATACTCCGTTGGCCAGAACACCGAATTCCTCTAACGAAAAGATGGGAAAACAAGGCAAGTGAATAGAGTCTACCTTGTTGTTGTCCCATACAGGCGCCGAGTAGCAAAGGGATTCCAGGGGGAGAGGCAGCGATGACGCCAGCTGTCCAGGCACTGAAAGTCCACTCAAAATGGTCCTAATTTTCTCCTCAAATGCAAGGGCCAGAGAATCACACCGATCTTGAGAAGCCGGGATAGCTGGGACTGTACAGGATGGATTAGATAAGTTATTAACCATCTTGAATAGGGTCTGCGACTTATTAGTGGCCTTCCCCAAGGTATCTTCTAAGAACTTTGCTTTAGCACTTCTTAGCTGGGTCTTATATACCTGCAGGGCCACCTTATATGCTACCCTATCCAACTCCTTATATCCTCTCCTCCAAGTACGCTCAGCCTGTTTACAGCGGATCTTATGCTGTCTGAGATCATCATTGAACCAGGCATTAGCTCCTCTAGGTCTATCCCTCACCCTCCGCAGAGGGGCCAGCTCCTCTAGAGATGTCAGAATTTGCTGACAGAGGGCAGCATAGCTCTTGTCCACACTATCCTCCACCAAAAAACCCCTAGGCAGTAGAGTAGGGCGGATCGGCTCTCTAAGAAGGCGAGCCCATTGACGATTAAATTTAAAGCCACTTGAGTTAATTGATTTTAACGGGGCAGGCAGAGCAATGGACATATTAATCAATGAGTGATCTGTCCAACACTGCTCCAAGACCTCTTTCACTACGACCAATTCCCTCTCGGCAAAGACCAGGTCTAACGAGTGGGTGATAGAACCATCTGTATAAGTTGAATGTTACTACACGCTTGACAAAGCTCTCTGTAGGCCAGATCTTGAGGGCCACAGGGCCAGAGGTTAAAGTCTCCCAATATTAGAAATTTAGCATGGGAGTTTGAAAGGTCGTAGATCAAATCAACCAGTGCCTGAAGGGAAGTTACGGTCGAGGAGGGAGGTCTGTAGCATAGTAGCCCTGCAATCAAGGTACCGCTCTGGGCCATAATAGAGAAGCCCATGAGCTCAAACCCTGACACTTCTTTTACTGCCAATTCCACAAGGGAGATTGAATCTTTAAAAATATAACCTACTCCACCCCCCCTACCAGAGACTCGAGGCATGTGTCTTATAAGATAGCCCAGTGGGCAAGCCCAACCGAGTTCCGGCCCACAGTCCGCCGTGGTCCATGTTTCAGTTACAAATAATATATCCAGATGTGAGGATTCTATTAAAAGAGCTATCTCAGCATGATGCTTCACGAGGGAACGAACGTTCAGTAAGCCACAGGAAAGGATCCTGTGAGATGATGGACATAGCCAATGTTGAGCGTCATCCTCCGTACGGTACGATGAATTATTGCAGTCCTTCCGGTTGCCTACCAAGTGAGTGGCCACGCGAGCACCCGCTCGCGCACCGGGAGCACCCGGGACGCGAATGGGCGCAAACGGGCTTACCTCTGGCGCACCTCCGGCGCGTCTACGGCGCGTCCGCTGCGCGCATCTGCTGCGCGCCTGCTCACACATGCCTATTTATAATATAACGCCGCACGGGCTTCCGGCTGCTAGAGCCTCTAGCCCCGACCAAGATGGCGCTTACGAGTGGCCCAAGCGTCAGCACCCACCCAAGATGGCGGACGGAGCACCACGACCCCACTAACTAAATCCCGCAAAAATGCGAGTGAGGACACAAATTATAGTGCAGGTAAGCCTAAACTGTGCCCCTGCTTGCTGTCCCAACAAACGCCAGATGATTAGCAGATGATTAGCAAAAAGCAGCAGCGCGATTACATACAGCGCGATTTAAAATAGTATGCCCAGAAGTATACCAATACTGATAAAAAGCTGTCCAGCAATGCACGGATGGAGAAAAGGTCTGTAAAGCGCTTTCAGAGAGCAGTTTAAATAAGCTCTCCAATGCGCGGGCTTCCGGCTGCTAGAGCCTCTAGCCCCGACCAAGATGGCGCTTACGAGTGGCCCAAGCGTCAGCACCCACCCAAGATGGCGGACGGAGCACCACGACCCCACTAACTAAATCCCGCAAAAATGCGAGTGAGGACACAAATTATAGTGCAGGTAAGCCTAAACTGTGCCCCTGCTTGCTGTCCCAACAAACGCCAGATGATTAGCAGATGATTAGCAAAAAGCAGCAGCGCAATTACATACAGCGCGATTTAAAATAGTATGCCCAGAAGTATACCAATACTGATAAAAAGCTGTCCAGCAATGCACGCGATGGAGAAAAGGTCATGTGTCACACATTTGCCATAAATTCTGAATGTTAGCACTCTAGATGCTCATTAGATCACTGTAGTAAAACTACTGCTCACCAGGGAAGTCTGCTGCTGGTATTCAAAGTGCATGTTTCAGTCTGCATGTCAGAATTTTTTTATGAAATTGAAGAGGATTTGAGAAGTCAAAATGTGCCCTAATTTTTCTTTCTGCAGAACTAATCATAATTTCTATGGCAAAATGAACCCCCTCATTTTGTTTCTTTGTAAATTAAATGTTACCACTTTATTCCAATCAAGATGGCTTCAGGTGTGCCATACTTTTGTTATAAGTAAGACTGTTAGCGCTCTAGTTGTTCGCTAGAACACTCTGGGACATTCTGTCATTGGGCTATACTTGGGCTACATCTGGGTGATATTTGGCCTACATTTGGGCTCTTTTGTCTCTGGTGGCCATCTTGGGAGATTTATTTGTTATGAAGTTTCCTAATTTCCTCATTTACTGCAGTCTCCTCAGTAGGAAATACTTTCAGTTTTTTACTTTGGTTCCATCAAGAAGGCATTTAGATGTGTCACACATTTGCCATGAATTCTGACTGTTAGCACTCTAGTTGCCCATTAGATCACTGTAGTAAAGCTACTGCTCACCAGGGAAGTCTGCTGCTGGTATTCAAAGTGCATGTTTCAGTCTGCATGTCAGAATTGTTTTATGAAATAGAAGAGGATTTGAGAAGTCAAAATGTCCCCTAATTTTTCTTTCTGCAGCACTAATCTTAATTTCTATGGCAAAATGAACCCCCTCATTTTGTTCCTTTGTAAATTAAATGTTTTAAGTGTTACCACTTTATTCCAATCAAGATGGCTTCAGGTGTGCCATACTTTTGTCAAAAGTAAGACTGTTAGCGCTCTAGTTGTTCGTTAGAACACTCTGGGACATTCTGTCATTGGCTATACCTGGGATACAACTGTGTGATATTTGGGCTACATTTGGGCTCTTTTGTCTCTGGTGGCCATTTTGGGAGACTTATGTGTTATGATGTTTCCTAATTTCCTCATTTACTACAGTCTCCTCAGTAGGAAATAATTTCAGTTTTTTACTTTGATTCCATCAAGAAGGCATTCAGATGTGTCACACATTTGCCATAAATTCAGAATGTTAGCACTCTAGTTGCTTATTAGATCACTGTAGTAAAGCTACTGCTCACCAGGGAAGTTTGTTGCTGGTATTGAAAGTGCATGTTTCAGTCTGCATTTCAGAATTTTTGAATGAAATAGAAGAGGATTTGAGAAGTCACTCAAAATGTGCCCTAAGTTTTCTTTCTGCAGCACTAATCATACTTTCTATGGCAAAAGGAACCCCCTCATTGTGTTCCTTTTTAAATTAAATGTTTTAAGAGTTACCACTTTATTCCAACCAAGATGGCTTCAGGTGTGCCATACGTTTGTCATAAGTAGGACTGTTAGCGCTCTAGTTGTTCTTTAGAACGCTCTGGGAAGCTGCAGTAGCGCACAAAGGAATCAACTGACAGTCTCTGCCCTTGTTGGATGTACATGTTTTACTGAGAATGTCAGACTTCATTCTCACATGACTGAGAAAGATAATGTGAATTTACAGAAAATATGCTCTCAGTTTAGCTTATAGATCACCTTTCAAACCTCTGTGGGAAAAGCATGAGAAAATAGTTTTCTCTCAAACATGATTCATGATATCACAGCAAAAGGCTTTTTCACATGGTAAAATCACCTTAGAACACACCACAATTCCTAAAATGAGTATGGTACCATCAACAAATGATTTATAATGTGATTAAAGTCTTAAAACTTTCTATTAACTGCAATGCTTTTTAATGAGGTGCTATCATGTATATTGGTCCCAAGATGGCTGCCAACACTTCTTGGATGAAGTGCTGACAGCCAATCAGATCTCACGATGAGATGTGTGGTTAGGCTCCGCCCAGATATATATGTGATTTTACTTTTGATTTTCTCAGGAACTACTGAACGGATTTGCACCATTTAAGCAAAAGGCATGAGTCTGAACTGAGGACTACCTCTGTGCCAAATTTGGTGTAATTCCATTCAGCACTTCGGGTTGTAGCTGCGTCAACAGGTCCTATGGGAAAATGCATGGGGAAAACGTGTTTTGGGACCCCCCTTTTTTCTCGGCCCCCGCTTGACGAATTACTGTGAAATTTTCAGGATAGGAGCGGACCGGAGCTGGACAAAAGTTTGGACAATTTCGCAAAGATTCATCAATCGACGCCAACGTTATTCCAAATAGAATGTTGCGGATTTCCTATGGAAAATAGGTCCTAACTATAACTACCTACTGGCGACTGCCAGTAGGTTATATATATATATAAAAATAAATATATATATCCAAAACACAGTATTCCACCTTGGGCCAGCCGAACTCATGGAGGGTGCAACCGGGAAGTGGTGGTGGAAACCACTTATTACACAGCAAAAACAAGGAGTTCATGGTACTCTCAAGGTCCGGTGCACTCACGGGGTATGTGTCGGCTATAAAACATCCGCAGACGCGTTTCTGGCTCTTGCCGTCATCAGTGCTTCACCATATGTGGGACACTCACAGAGTTTTCGTTCTAACAGCGGCAGGCGAGGGGATGTTTTTATTGACGGCTTTTCCGCACTGATGACGGCAAGAGCCAGAAACGCGTCTGCGGATGTTTTATAGCCAACACATACCCCGTGAGTGCACCGGACCTTGAGAGTACCATGAACTCCTTGTTTTTGCTGTGTAATAAGTGGTTTCCACCACCACTTCCCGGTTGCACCCTCCGCGAGTTCGGCTGGCCCAAGGTGGAATACTGTGTTTTGGATTCAATTTGGGCTGCTGAACCGCCGCTTACGGACTCTGTTGACCTATTCAGGTTGTGGCTTATACAAAGCTAGAGTGCTTCACCATATGTGGGACACTCACAGAGTTTTCGTTCTAACAGCGGCAGGCGAGGGGATGTTTTTATTGACGGCTTTTCCGCACTGATGAAGGCAAGAGCCAGAAACGCGTCTGCGGATGTTTTATAGCTGACACATACCCCGTGAGTGCACCGGACCTTGAGAGTACCATGAACTCCTTGTTTTTGCTATATATATATATATATATATATATATATATATATATATATTACCTACTGGCGGTCGCCAGTAGGTAGTTATAGTTAGGACCACGTTTCCATAGGAAAACCTCAACATTCTATTTTGAATAACTTTGGCGCCGGTCGACGAATCCTCGCGAATTTCTCAAAATAGGTGGGGCGCTACGCTCCGCTCCTACCCTGAAAGTCTCGGGGGGATCCGTCAAGCGGGGGCTGAGATAAAAGGGGGGTCCCAAAACGCGTTTTTCCCATGCATTTTTCCATAGGACCTTTAGAACGAGCTACAGCCCGAACGGCTGAACAGAATTACTCAAAATTTGGCAGAGAGGTAGTCCCTAGGTCAAGGAAGTGCCTTTTGTAGGTTTGGTGTAAATCTGTTCAGTAGATTCTGAGAAAATAGCCTTTAAATCAATATATATATCTGAGCCCGCTTACGGTACGCTTACCGTACGCTTACGGTAAGCGTACGGTGGCGTGCGCGAGCGCGATTCTGATTGGCTCTTAGATCTTAGTAAACATTCGAGTCGGCCGAAACCAGGAAGCGGCGGCCGCCATTTTGTGTATTTCACTCAGAAAAAAAAGAGTGAAAACAAGGAAAGGGGGCAATGAGGAGAGTTACAGACCCCCTTACATTTGTGAGGGGGTCAAAGAAGGACTGTAAAGTACAAAGAAAACATTTATTGATTTTAAAAAAAATCACGGGGTACGCGTACGGTAAGCTTACGGTAAGCGTACGGTAGAAAAAAAAAAAAAAAAAAAAATGAAAATCAGATTTAAGTGTTTAGATATTAGGGGGCTCTAAAAAGAGCCGTTGTGTTTATGAAATGATTTTTTAGTGGTACCTACAAGTAAGTACCGATGCAGAGTCTAAGGTTCAAGAGGAAGACTCTGTTCCCTTCATCATTGAAACGCAAGTTGTTGTGGTAAATGGCACCCATACCATAGTCACGGAGGAAAGCAGAAACAGATTTGTTGACGTGCTTTCTTTCTTTGTCATCGCACCGCGTGCCCACCGTGCGTGCACGGCACTAACTGCGTAAAGTGGGCGCGCGGTGCGCGAAGCGCACCGCGTGCTCAATGTGCGCGCACGGTGCGCGAAGCGCACCGTGCGCGCACGGAACGAACTGCGTTAAGTGGGCGCGCACGCCACGAATGGCGTAAAGTAACTTAGCATTTAAAAAACCGTACAAATTCACTAAAAAAACCATAGGTTTCACACACGTTATAGTTGGGAATTAGCATTTAAAAAACCTTGCAAATTCACTGAAAAAACCATAGGTTTCACACATGTTATAGTTAGCGGAAATTTTACTGATAAAAAACCAATGAAATTCCCCCGTTATAGTTAGTGCAGGCAACTATAACTCACGCGACCGCAATCTTCTGCTGATGACATATGTGTCTTTATGAAAAAAAAATATTTGTAATATATGTATAGCTAAAAATGTATGGAAGAAGACATGGGCAAATAAGTGTCTAAATACAGTATTAGCATCAGCAGAGGATTGCGGTCGCGTGAGTTATAGTTGCCTGCACTAACTATAACGGGGGAATTTCATTGGTTTTTTATCAGTAAAATTTCCGCTAACTATAACATGTGTGAAACCTATGGTTTTTTCAGTGAATATATATATACACATATATATATATATATATATATATATATATATATATATATATATATATATATATATTTAATGAATTTAAACCCTCTTCAAAAGAATATGGCATTACCTAGTCTGATATACATATGATATGTAGTGGCATTAATATGGCATGTATTGTGACGTTTAAAAAAAAAACTAAAATGCCTAAAATTGAAAATAGCACTGCAATGAATAAAGAAAATCTAAACAAAAATATGGCATGCTTTGAAATTAATATGATTCATCATGAAATGAATAGACAATATACTTATACAAGTATGACAGTTGTTGAAACAAATATGATATATTTTGAGAAGATTATGGCTAGTGACAAAATGAATATGATGTGCATTAAAATGAATGATGTTAGTTGAACATAATACAAAACCCTGTGATATAAGTGTGGCACATTGCAGAAGGCATGTGTTGAAAGAAATATGATCCAGGGTTAAATGAATGTGACATGTGTTGAATGATTGCGAAACGTTTTGAAATTAATATAACGTTTAAATCCAAAGTATGTGTGACAGAATAAATACAAAATGCAAAAATTCTTTTAAGGTGCAACACATGGATTTGCAGTATAACAAGATTGTGATACAAGAATATGCTGCTTAGAGAGCCTGTGGCACAGAGACAGACTTTGAACCTCATTAGAAGTTCTGGAGGAGTATTGCTGTATAGTTTCATTTGATAATACCACTCAGTCCAGTGTTAAACAATATTGGGTCTTGATTTAAAGGTTGTGATGCAAAATTCAGATCAGGGGTGGGCGATACATTTTTTGGCCATTCTGAGTTATGCATGTAACATGAAGTTCCGGTCAAATTCCGCCAACTGTCATGTGGTGGAGTTTTTTACTCACATGCAGCTCAACAACAGTAGGTTTTGGCACCCCAGCGTGGTTTTGGTTTCTAGGAGGGCACCTGGCAAGATTGCCCCAATGTGGGCATTCACAACTGTTTGCAGTCAAAAAGTTGCCACTCGGGTCGAAAATCTACTTGAGCGGCAGGAAATTTAACTCGGTAAGCAGCTGCCACTGGTGCACCTCGTGGTGCCATTCTCACTAATTTTACAGCATGGAACAAGCTCTTGGCTCTAAAAATCAGCATGACCAGAGTAACATGCTTCATTATGCCCATTCATGGAACTTCACAAAATCATACTGAGTTTTCATGTGACTCGAGATTCCCTGGAGTGAAACTACGAATTACACCCACCCATCTGAATTCAGATGCAGCCGTCTGACAGGTGAAAATCCCACGGGCAGGTTTCACTTGCTCTGTGCATGCTGGACCATAATGGCAATTGACACAATTGCCCCAGAATTAACATTTCAAATCAAAATTAACGCATTGCACTGCACTGCACAGAAAACACTGCTTGCAGTGAAAAAAACGTGATCTGTGGCAGAATTATATTGTTCTTCCCCCAAATGAACAGGTGCTATCAGACTACTGAAACGCTGATCAGACCTTGTATAACACACTCAAAGTACCAGCAAGGAGGAAGCACACATCAACTATTTCTCCATGTAGAATGCAATAGATATACAGGTCCAGCTACTTATGAAGTGGCAGAAATAGAGGGAAGCAGGCCAGCAGCAAGAGGCTTGGCTGCCCCAGATGGAAAAATGTTGCACCTAGGGGAGAGGATGTGGTGTTACTTCCATAGCTGCAGACATTGCAACTGGGGAACCAGGTTGGAGTTTCTGCTTCAACTCAACATTCTGTGATTCTGGTCAAATCACTTAGTCTCCCCATGTCTACAACCAAAATGAATTTGATCTTGTGTGATGTAACCAATGCTCATATAAAGCACCTGACACGTCTGCACTATATAAAACTGCAAATACACAAATAACAAGTGTTTTGAAAACTTCTGTCATTGGGCTACATGCGGGCTACATCTGGGTGATATTTGTGCTGCATTTAGGCTCTTTTGTCTCTGGTGGCCATCTTGGGAGATTTATTTGTTATGAAGTTTCCTAATTTCCTCATTTACTGCAGTCTCCTCAGTAGGAAATGCTTTCAGTTTTTTACTTTGATTCCATCAAGAAGGTATTCAGATATGTCACACATTTGCCATAAATTCTGAATGTTAGCACTCTAGTTGCTCATTAGATCACTGTAGTAAAGCTACTGCTCACCACGGAAGTCTGCTGCTGGTATTAAAAGTGCATGTTTCAGTCTGCATGTCAGAATTTTTTTATGAAATAGAAGAGGATTTGTGAAGTCAAAATGTGCCCTAATTTTTCTTTCTTCAGCACTAATCATAATTTCTATGGCAAAATGAACCCCCTCATTGTGTTCCTTTTTAAATTAAATGTTTTAAAAGTTACCAGTTTATTCCAATCAAGATGGCTTCAGGTGTGCATACTTTTGTCATAAGTAAGACAGTAAGCGCTCTAGTTGTTCTTAAGAACACTCTGGGACATTCTGTCATTGGGCTATACTTGGGCTACATCTGGGTGATATTTGGGCTACATTTGGGCTCTTTTGGATCTGGTGGCCATCTTGGGAGATTTATTTGTTATGAAGTTTCCTAATTTCCTCATTTACTGCAGTCTCCTCAGTAGGAAATACTTTCAGTTTTTTACTTTGGTTCCATCAAAAGGGCATTCAGATGTGTCACACATTTGCCATAAATTCTGAATGTTAGCACTCTAGTTGCTCATTAGATCACTGTAGTTAAGCTACTGCTCACCACGGAAGTCTGCTGCTGGTATTAAAAGTGCATGTTTCAGTCTGCATATCAGATTTTTTTTATGAAATAGAAGAGGATTTGAGAAGTCACTCAAAATGTGCCCTAATTTTTGTTTCTTCAGCACTAATCATAATTTCTATGGCAAAATGAACCCCCTCACGTTGTTCCTTTGTAAATTAAATGTTTTAAATGTTACCAGTTTATTCCAATCAAGATGGCTTCAGGTGTGCCATATTTTTGTCATAAGTAAGACAGTAAGCGCTCTAGTTGTTCTTAAGAACACTCTGGGACATTCTGTCATTGGGCTACATCTGGGTGATATTTGGGCTACATTTGGGATCTTTCTTTTATCTCTGGTGGCCATCTTGGGAGATTTATTTGTTATGAAGTTTCCTAATTTCCTCATTTACTGCAGTCTCCTCAGTGGGAATACTTTCAGTTTTTTATTTTGGTTCCATCAAGAAGGCATTCAGATGTGTCACACATTTGCCATAAATTCTGAATGTTAGCACTCTAGTTGCCCATTAGATCACTGTAGTAAAGCTACTGCTCACCAGGGAAGTCTGCTGCTGGTATTCAAAGTGCATGTTTCAGTCTGCATGTCAGAATTCTTTTATGAAATAGAAGAGGATTTGAGAAGTCAAAATGTGCCCTAATTTTTCTTTCTGCAGCACTAATCATAATTTCTATGGCAAAATGAACCCCCTCATTTTGTTCCTTTGTAAATTAAATGTTTTAAGTGTTACCACTTTATTCCAATCAAGATAGCTTCAGGTGTGCCATACCTTTGTCATAAGTAAGACTGTTAGCGCTCTAGTTGTTCGTTAGAACACTCTGGGACATTCTGTCATTGGGCTATACTTGGGCTACATCTGGGTGATATTTGGGCTACATTTGGGCTCTATTGTCTCTGGTTGCCATCTTGGGAGATTTATTTTTTATGAAGTTTCCTAATTTCCTCATTTACTGCAGTCTCCTCAGTGGGAATACTTTCAGTTTTTTTATTTTGGTTCCATCAAGAAGGCATTCAGATGTGTCACACATTTGCCATAAATTCTGAATGTTAGCACTCTAGATGCTCATTAGATCACTGTAGTAAAACTACTGCTCACCAGGGAAGTCTGCTGCTGGTATTCAAAGTGCATGTTTCAGTCTGCATGTCAGAATTTTTTTATGAAATTGAAGAGGATTTGAGAAGTTAAAATGTGCCCTAATTTTTCTTTCTGCAGAACTAATCATAATTTCTATGGCAAAATGAACCCCCTCATTTTGTTCCTTTGTAAATTAAAAGTTTTAAGTGTTACCACTTTATTCCAATCAAGATGGCTTCAGGTGTGCCATACTTTTGTCAGAAGTAAGACTGTTAGCGCTCTAGTTGTTCGTTAGAACACTCTGGGACATTCTGTCATTGGCTATACCTGGGCTACAACTGGGTGATATTTGGGCTACATTCGGGCTCTTTTGTCTCTGGTGGCCATTTTGGGAGACTTATGTGGTATGATGTTTCCTAATTTCCTCATTTACTACAGTCTCCTCAGTAGGAAATAATTTCAGTTTTTTACTTTGATTCCATCAAGAAGGCATTCAGATGTGTCACACATTTGCCATAAATTCAGAATGTTAGCACTCTAGTTGCTTATTAGATCACTGTAGTAAAGCTACTGCTCACCAGGGAAGTTTGTTGCTGGTATTGAAAGTGCATGTTACAGTCTGCATTTCAGAATTTTTGAATGAAATAGAAGAGGATTTGAGAAGTCACTCAAAATGTGCCCTAATTTTTATTTCTGCAGCACTAATCATACTTTCTATGGCAAAAGGAACCCCCTCATTTTGTTCCTTTTTAAATTAAATGTTTTAAGAGTTACCACTTTATGCCAACCAAGGTGGCTTCAGGTGTGCCATACGTTTGTCATCAGTAGGACTGTTAGCGCTCTAGTTGTTCTTTAGAACACTCTGGGAAGCTGCAGTAGCGCACAAAGGAATCAACTGACAGTCTCTGCCCTTGTTGGATGTACATGTTTTACTGAGAATGTCAGACTTCATTCTCACATGACTGAGAAAGATAATGTGAATTTACAGAAAATATGCTCTCAGTTTAGCTTATAGATCACCTTTCAAACCTCTGTGGGAAAAGCATGAGAAAATAGTTTTCTCTCAAACATGATTCATGATATCACAGCAGAAGGCTTTTTCACATGGTAAAATCACCTTAGAACACACCACAATTCCTAAAATGAGTATGGTACCATCAACAAATGATTTATAATGTGATTAAAGTCTTAAAACTTTCTATTAACTGCAATGCTTTTTAATGAGGTGCTATCATGTATATTGGTCCCAAGATGGCTGCCAACACTTCTTGGATGAAGTGCTGACAGCCAATCAGATCTCACGATGAGATGTGTGGTTAGGCTCCGCCCAGATATATATGTGATTTTACTTTTGATTTTCTCAGGAACTACTGAACGGATTTACACCATTTAAGCAAAAGGCATGAGTCTGAACTGAGGACTTCCTCTGTGCCAAATTTGGTGTAATTCCGTTCAGCACTTCTGGCTGTAGCTGCGTCAACAGGTTTTATGGGAAAATGCATGGGGAAAACGCGTTATGGGACCCCCTTTTTTCTCGGCCCCCGCTTGACGAATCACCGTGAAATTTTCAGGATAGGAGCAGACCGGAGCTGGCCAAAAGTTTGGACAATTTCGCAAAGATTCATCAATCGACGCCAACGTTATTCCAAATAGAATGTTGCGGATTTCCTATGGAAAATAGGTCCTAACTATAACTACCTACTGGCGACTGCCAGTAGGTTATATATATATATATATGTATTTAATGAATTTAAACCCTCTTCAAAAGAATATGGCATTACCTAGTCTGATATACATATGATATGTAGTGGCATTAATATGGCATGTATTGTGACCTTTAAAAAAACAAACTAAAATGCCTAAAATTGAAAATGGCACTGCAATGAATAAAGAAAATGTAAAGAAAAAATATGGCATGCTTTGAAATAATATGATTCATCATGAAATGAATAGACAATATACTTATACAAGTATGACAGTTGTTGAAACAAATATGATATATTTTGAGAAGATTATGGCTAGTGACAAAATGAATATGATGTGCATTAAAATGAATGATGTTAGTTGAACATAATACAAAACCCTGTGATATAAGTGTGGCACATTGCAAAAGGCATGTGTTGAAAGAAATATGATCCAGGGTTAAATGATTGTGACATGTGTTGAATGATTGCGAAACGTTTTGAAATTAATGTGACGTTTAAATCCAAAGTATGTGTGACAGAATAAATACAAATTGCAACATTCTTTTAAGGTGCAACACATGGATTTGCAGTATAACGAGATTGTGATACAAGAATATGCTGCTTAGAGAGCCTGTGGCACAGAGACAGACTTTGATCCTCATTAGAAGTTCTGGAGGAGTATTGCTGTATAGTTTCATTTGATAATACCACTCAGTCCAGTGTTAAACAATATTGGGTCTTGATTTAAAGGTTGTGATGCAAAATTCAGATCAGGGGTGGGCGATACATTTTTTGGCCATTCTGCGTTATGCATGTAACATGAAGTTCCGGTCAAATTCCGCCAACTGTCATGTGGTGGAGTTTTTCACTCACATGCAGCTCAACAACAGTATGTTTTGGCACCCCAGCGTGATTTTGGTTTCTAGGAGGGCACCTGGCAAGATTGCCCCAATGTGGGCATTCACAACTGTTTGCAGTCAAAAAGCTGCCACTCGGGTCGAAAATCTACTTGAGCCGCAGGAAATTTAACTCAGTAAGCAGCTGCCACTGGTGCACCTCGTGGTGCCATTCTCACTAATTTTACAGCATGGGACAAGCTCTTGGCAATAAAAATCAGCATGACCAGAGTAACATGCTTCATTATGCCCATTCATGGAACTTCACAAAATCATACTGAGTTTTCATGTGACTCGAGATTCCCTGGAGTGAAACAACGAATTACACCCACCCATCTGAATTCAGATGCAGCCGTCTGACAGGTGAAAATCCCACGGGCAGGTTTCACTTGCTCTGTGCATGCTGGACCATAATGGCAATTGACACAATTGCCCCAGAATTAACATTTCAAATCAAAATTAACACATTGCACTGCACAGAAAACAATGCTTGCAGGGAAACAAACGTGATCTGTGGCAGAAGTATATTGTTCTTCCCCAAATGAACAGGTGCAATCAGACTACTGAAACGCTGATCAGACCTTGTATAACACACTCAAAGTACCAGCAAGGAGGAAGCACACATCAACTATTTCTCCATGTAGAATGCAATAGATATACAGGTCCAGCTACTTATGAAGTGGCAGAAATAGAGGGAAGCAGGCCAGCAGCAAGAGGCTTGGCTGCCCCAGATGGAAAAATGTTGCACCTAGGGGAGAGGATGTGGTGTTACTTCCAGAGCTGCAGACATTGCAACTGGGGAACCAGGTTGGAGTTTCTGCTTCAACTCAACATTCTGTGATTCTGGTCAAATCACTTAGTCTCCCCATGTCTACAACCAAAATGAATTTGATCTTGTGTGATGTAACCAATGCTCATATAAAGCACCTGACACGTCTGCACTATATAAAACTGCAAATACACAAATAATAAGTGTTTTGAAAACTTCTGTCATTGGGCTACATGTGGGCTACATCTGGGTGATATTTGTGCTGCATTTAGGCTCTTTTGTCTCTGGTGGCCATCTTGGGAGATTTATTTGTTATGAAGTTTCCTAATTTCCTCATTTACTGCAGTCTCCTCAGTAGGAAATGCTTTCAGTTTTTTACTTTGATTCCATCAAGAAGGGATTCAGATATGTCACACATTTGCCATAAATTCTGAATGTTAGCACTCTAGTTGCTCATTAGATCACTGTAGTAAAGCTACTGCTCACCACGGAAGTCTGCTGCTGGTATTAAAAGTGCATGTTTCAGTCTGCATGTCAGAATTCTTTTATGAAATAGAAGAGGATTTGTGAAGTCAAAATGTGCCCTAATTTTTCTTTCTTCAGCACTAATCATAATTTCTATGGCAAAATGAACCCCCTCATTGTGTTCCTTTTTAAATTAAATGTTTTAAATGTTACCAGTTTATTCCAATCAAGATGGCTTCAGGTGTGCATACTTTTGTCATAAGTAAGACAGTAAGCGCTCTAGTTGTTCTTAAGAACACTCTGGGACATTCTGTCATTGGGCTATACTTGGGCTACATCTGGGTGATATTTGGGCTACATTTGGGCTCTTTTGTATCTGGTGGCCATCTTGGGAGATTTATTTGTTATGAAGTTTCCTAATTTCCTCATTTACTGCAGTCTCCTCAGTAGGAAATACTTTCAGTTTTTTACTTTGGTTCCATCAAAAGGGCATTCAGATGTGTCACACATTTGCCATAAATTCTGAATGTTAGCACTCTAGTTGCTCATTAGATCACTGTAGTTAAGCTACTGCTCACCACGGAAGTCTGCTGCTGGTATTAAAAGTGCATGTTTCAGTCTGCATATCAGATTTTTTTTATGAAATAGAAGAGGATTTGAGAAGTCACTCAAAATGTGCCCTAATTTTTGTTTCTTCAGCACTAATCATAATTTCTATGGCAAAATGAACCCCCTCACGTTGTTCCTTTGTAAATTAAATGTTTTAAATGTTACCAGTTTATTCCAATCAAGATGGCTTCAGGTGTGCCATATTTTTGTCATAAGTAAGACAGTAAGCGCTCTAGTTGTTCTTAAGAACACTCTGGGACATTCTGTCATTGGGCTATACTTGGGCTACATCTGGGTGATATTTGGGCTACACTTGGGCTCTTTCTTTTATCTCTGGTGGCCATCTTGGGAGATTTATTTGTTATGAAGTTTCCTAATTTCCTCATTTACTGCAGTCTCCTCAATGGGAATACTTTCAGTTTTTTATTTTGGTTCCATCAAGAAGGCATTCAGATGTGTCACACATTTGCCATACATTCTGAATGTTAGCACTCTAGTTGCCCATTAGATCACTGTAGTAAAGCTACTGCTCACCAGGGAAGTCTGCTGCTGGTATTCAAAGTGCATGTTTCAGTCTGCATGTCAGAATTCTTTTATGAAATAGAAGAGGATTTGAGAAGTCAAAATGTGCCCTAATTTTTCTTTCTGCAGCACTAATCATAATTTCTATGGCAAAATGAACCCCCTCATTTTGTTCCTTTGTAAATTAAATGTTTTAAGTGTTACCTCTTTATTCCAATCAAGATAGCTTCAGGTATGCCATACCTTTGTCATAAGTAAGACTGTTAGCGCTCTAGTTGTTCGTTAGAACACTCTGGGACATTCTGTCATTGGGCTATACTTGGGCTACATCTGGGTGATATTTGGGCTACATTTGGGCTCTATTGTCTCTGGTTGCCATCTTGGGAGATTTATTTGTTATGAAGTTTCCTAATTTCCTCATTTACTGCAGTCTCCTCAGTGGGAATACTTTCAGTTTTTTTATTTTGGTTCCATCAAGAAGGCATTCAGATGTGTCACACATTTGCCATAAATTCTGAATGTTAGCACTCTAGATGCTCATTAGATCACTGTAGTAAAACTACTGCTCACCAGGGAAGTCTGCTGCTGGTATTCAAAGTGCATGTTTCAGTCTGCATGTCAGAATTTTTTTATGAAATTGAAGAGGATTTGAGAAGTCAAAATGTGCCCTAATTTTTCTTTCTGCAGAACTAATCATAATTTCTATGGCAAAATGAACCCCCTCATTTTGTTCCTTTGTAAATTAAATGTTTTAAGTGTTACCAGTTTATTCCAATCAAGATGGCTTCAGGTGTACCATACTTTTGTCATAATGAAGACAGTAAGCGCTCTAGTTGTTTTTAAGAACATTCTTGGACATTCTGTCATTGGGCTATACTTGGCTACATCTGGGAGATATTTGGGCTACATTTGGGCTCTTTTGTCTCTGGTGGCCATCTTGGGAGACTTATTTGTTATGAAGTTTCCTAATTTCCTCATTTACTGCAGTCTCCTCAGTAGGAAATACTTTCAGTTTTTTACTTTGATTCCATCAAGAAGGCATTCAGATGTGTCACACTTGCCATAAATTCAGAATGTTAGCACTCTTTTTGCTCATTAGATCACTGTAGTAAAGTTACTGCTCACCAGGGAAAACTGCTGCTGGTATTGAAAGTGCATGTTTCAGTCTGCATGTCAGAATTTTTTAATGAAATAGAAGAGGATTTGAGAAGTCACTCAAAATGTGCCCTAATTTTTCTTTCTGCAGCACTAATCATACTTTCTATGGCAAAAGGAACCCCCTCATTTTGTTCCTTTTTAAATTAAATGTTTTAAGAGTTACCACTTTATTCCAACCAAGGTTGCTTCAGGTGTGCCATACGTTTGTCATAAGTAGGACTGTTAGCGCTCTAGTTGTTCTTTAGAACACTCTGGGAAGCTGCAGTAGCGCACAAAGGAATCAACTGACAGTCTCTGCCCTTGTTGGATGTACATGTTTTACTGAGAATGTCAGACTTCATTCTCACATGACTGAGAAAGATAATGTGAATTTACAGAAAATATGCTCTCAGTTTAGCTTATAGATCACCTTTCAAACCTCTGTGGGAAAAGCATGAGAAAATAGTTTTCTCTCAAACATGATTCATGATATCACAGCAGAAGGCTTTTTCACATGGTAAAATCACCTTAGACCACACCACAATTCCTAAAATGAGTATGGTACCATCAACAAATGATTTATAATGTGATTAAAGTCTTAAAACTTTCTATTAACTGCAATGCTTTTTAATGAGGTGCTATCATGTATATTGGTCCCAAGATGGCTGCCAACACTTCTTGGATGAAGTGCTGACAGCCAACCAGATCTCACGATGAGATGAGTGGTTAGGCTCCGCCCAGATATATATGTGATTTTACTTTTGATTTTCTCAGGAACTACTGAACGGATTTACACCATTTAAGCAAAAGGCATGAGTCTGAACTGAGGACTACCTCTGTGCCAAATTTGGTGTAATTCCGTTCAGCACTTCGGGCTGTAGCTGCGTCAACAGGTCCTATGGGAAAAGGCATGGGGAAAACGCGTTTTGGGACCCCCCTTTTTTCTCGGCCCCCGCTTGACGAATCACCGTGAAATTTTCAGGATAGGAGCAGACCGGAGCTGGCCAAAAGTTTGGACAATTTCGCAAAGATTCATCAATCGACGCCAACGTTATTCCAAATAGAATGTTGCGGATTTCCTATGGAAAATAGGTCCTAACTATAACTACCTACTGGCGACTGCCAGTAGGTTATATATATATATATATATGTATTTAATGAATTTAAACCCTCTTCAAAAGAATATGGCATTACCTAGTCTGATATACATATGATATGTAGTGGCATTAATATGGCATGTATTGTGACCTTTAAAAAAAAAAACTAAAATGCCTAAAATTAAAAATGGCACTGCAATGAATAAAGAAAATGTAAAGAAAAAATATGGCATGCTTTGAAATAATATGATTCATCATTAAATGAATGTTATGTTATGTTATGTTATGTTAGTTGCATTTTAATGCGCACAGCTGCTCCAGCGAAGGAGCGTCCTGGCGCAGGGAAAGGTAAACACAACACAACACTAGGTCCGGTAACAAAAGCAAACAATAAGAGCTAGAAACAATTAAAACAGGAAGGTTTTCAGGGCCCTGCGAAAAGACATTAGGTCATTCGAAAGGCGGATTTCCAAGGGGAGCGCATTCCAGAGGGTTGCGGCTTTCACGCGGAAGGAGCGACCCCCCATCCGACTAAGTCTGAAACGGGGGACGACCACCAAGGACTGTCCAAGGGATCGTAGTGAGCGGGTAGGAACATAGGGAGAGATCAGTGTATTGAGTAGTCCGGGTGCCAACTCTCTCAGAATTTTAAAAACCAGGCAGAGAGCCTTGAATTGGATACGCTTGCATATCGGGAGCCAGTGCAAGGACCGCAGGGTGTTAGAGGTAGGGCAGGTTCGAGGCAGACCAACCACCGCCCTAGCCGCCGCATTCTGGACTCGTTGTAAACGAAGAATCTCGGCTTGGTTCGCTCCTAATAGGAGAGAACTGGCGTAATCCAACCGCGAGATGATCATTGCTTGAATGACCAGCTGTCTTGTAGGAGCATCGAAGAATCGCAGCAGGGGTCTTAGCCCGCGTAGTACTCCAAAACAGCAGGCCGCCACTCTCTTTGTATGAGTCACAAAGCTTAGCGTGTGGTCAAGCCATACTCCAAGATTCCTGAGTTCCAGGACAGGGGCCGGCGCTGATCCCAGCTCTGGAGGCCACCATTCGTCCCCCCAGTGGTCCGCTTCCCTTCCAACGATCATCACCTCTGTTTTTGACGCGTTCAGCTGGAGACAGTTGTTATTCATCCAGCTGGCCACCTCTTTCAGTCCACTTCGGAACCTGAGGGCATCCTGCTTGGCATCCCCGCTGATCGTAACCGCCAACTGAGTGTCGTCAGCATAGGAGACCATGGTAAGGCCCCATTGCCTGACGACCTCAGCCAGCGGCTGCACGTACAGATTAAAAAGCGTGGGACTCAGCGAGGAGCCCTGAGGGACCCCCAGGTCCAAAGGATGGTACTTGGACTGAAAAGGAGGGGTGGCAACGCAGAAGGAGCGATCACTGAGGAAGGAGCGGAACCACTGCAGAGCTGAACCACAAATGCCAATGTCCTGCAGGCGGTGTAGCAAGATGCGATGGGAGACAGTGTCAAAGGCAGCGCTCAGATCTAGTAAAATAAGCGCTGCCGTTTGACCTGCATCGAGCACACTTCGCAAATGCTCAACCATTGCCAGAAGGGCCGTCTCAGTGCTGTGGCCAGCACGAAACCCATTCTGCGTGGGATCCAGGACATTCACAAGGGTCATATGCTCCGTGAGGGCCCGATTTACATGGGCCTCCATAACCTTGGCCGGCCAAGGGAGCAAAGATATAGGGCGGTAGTTTTCAGGTCTCGATGGATCCAAAGATGGTTTTTTTAGGATCGGGGAAACCACCGCTTGCTTCCATTTGGCAGGGACCAGGCCAGAGGTTAGGGAGAGGTTAATCAGGGAGCACACTGCTGTGCGTCCCTGAAAAGCAACGTCCCTGAAAAGAGCAGATCTTACCGGGTCTGCAGGCGATCCAGACTTGACTCGCAGGGCCCACTTTGCGAACTCCTCATTGGAGATGGTAGGAAGGGAGTGCAGCGATGGACAGCTGCTAGAGCCGCTCCAGGGAATCACAGGAGACAGTGTGCTTGGAAACGCCAGATAGATTTTCCTGACTTTATCCAAAAAGAAGGTGGCTAGGGCTTCACAGTGGGCGGTGGAACTGTCCAACTGTGGGGGAACTCTCTTTGCCATTAAGTCTTTTATGGTTTTAAAGATGGTTTTAGTCGGGTTAAGGCTATTTCGAAATTCGGCTGCGTAAAACGCCGCCCGGGCCCTGCATATAGCTCGATGGTAAAGCTTAACTAAGGCCAGGTAGATGGATTTCTTGTCGGCATCGTACGACTTACGCCACACCCTTTCCGCCCGTCTGCAAGAGGACTTCATAGCACGCAGCGCGCTGTCATACCAGGGGCTAGCCTGCCGGGGACTGGACTTGCTGGAGATGATAGGTACCAGGACGTCCAGCGCCCTGGTAATCCAGTTACCGAACCGGTCATAGCCCGAGGTGGCATTCAGCAGGGGACCTAATGGCTCAGCACCCATAATGCGGTGAAGGTCCTCTAACCTAAGTTTGTTCCAGTGGCGCCGGGGTATCCGCAAAGGAGGCGGTATAGTGGGATTGGCAGGGAGGGGAAGCCAAGCAGACACCAGATAGTGGTCAGACCATATCACAGGATCAACCGCCACAATCCGAACATCAGAGAGAGTGGTAAAAAACGGGTCAAGGGTGTGGCCGGCCACGTGTGTAGGCTGAGAAATAAGCTGGGTCAACTGCAAAGCCTCTAAATCGGCCAAAAAACCACTGATGGCCAGAGACTCTAACCTATCAAAGTGGAGATTTAGGTCGCCCAAGATAGAAAAGTTTGCACAGCCGCTAGCCAATAGGCTCACAGCCTCCGGAAAGGCACCTCTAAAAGCTACATCGCTGCCTGGAGGGCGATAGACAACCATCCCTGACAGCGAGAACTGAGGGCTGATGGACACCTTAAACAGCGCACTCTCACATCCAGCAATCTGCAAGACCGTCCAGGTACATATAAAGGCGGATCTGATAAATAAGGCGATCCCTCCACCTCTAGAATGGCGGTTAGATCTGAAGCATGAATAGCCCGGAGGACAGGCAAGATTGACTATGGCATCATCAGTATCTTGTAGCCAGGTTTCAGTTACAGCCAACAGATCTGGTGTCTTATCCAAAATAAGATCAGCCACAGACAGATGGTGTTTCACTAGAGATCTGGTGTTCAGATTTAAAAATCGTAGACCAGATCCCAAGCTACCAGGCAACGGAGAGAGACCAGGAGGAGCTCGTGGGGCGGGAGAAGTGGCGAGCTCGCGAATACCTACAGGCTGGTCCAATGGCCATCTGTTGTCAGCACACTGAAACGGGCCACACAGCGGATGGTGGGATGTGGCAGAGCAGCGTGGGAGAGTATCCCTGATGGCAAGAAGCGAGGCACCGGAATACATAATCATCCTGACAGGGCGACAACTACGGGCACACAAATATACACAAAGTAGAGATAAAAGATAAAATCCCCGGCGTGCCGCGCGTACTTAGCGCGGACGGGCGCAGACGGGCAGACTCTGGCTCGACTCCGGCGCGAGTCAGGCGCTACCGCTGCGCGTCACCGCTGCGCTAACAGAGTGAGCTTTAAATACCAGCTCACCTGGGCTACATGAAGCGCTAGAGCGCTGCAGCAAGTGGCACAGGAGGCAGAGACCACCCCAAGATGGCGGCCAAGCGCCACGAAGAAACTACAAAACCGGTGAAATTCCGCGAAAAAAACGCGGTGGGGGCACAATTTAAAATGCAGGTATAAGGCCAGAAACAGTTATACAAATAAAACGAGGCTCCAAACAAAAATAGTGCAAATGTCAGAAACGAGCTTTAAAATCAATAATAAGCGCAGCGCGCTTAAATGCGACTAGTATAGCGCATGCAGGCACCTTTCCCAAGGGAGGACAGTGGGAGAGCTCGCCTTAAATACCAGCTCACCTGGGCTACATGAAGCGCTAGAGACAATATACTTATACAAGTATGACAGTTGACAGTATGACAGTTGTTGAAACAAATATGATATATTTTGAGAAGATTATGGCTAGTGACAAAATGAATATGATGTGCATTAAAATGAATGATGTTAGTTGAACATAATACAAAACCCTGTGATATAAGTGTGGCACATTGCAAAAGGCATGTGTTGAAAGAAATATGATCCAGGGTTAAATGATTGTGACATGTGTTGAATGATTGCGAAACGTTTTGAAATTAATGTGACGTTTAAATCCAAAGTATGTGTGACAGAATAAATACAAATTGCAACATTCTTTTAAGGTGCAACACATGGATTTGCAGTATAACGAGATTGTGATACAAGAATATGCTGCTTAGAGAGCCTGTGGCACAGAGACAGACTTTGAACCTCATTAGAAGTTCTGGAGGAGTATTGCTGTATAGTTTCATTTGATAATACCACTCAGTCCAGTGTTAAACAATATTGGGTCTTGATTTAAAGGTTGTGATGCAAAATTCAGATCAGGGGTGGGCGATACATTTTTTGGCCATTCTGCGTTATGCATGTAACATGAAGTTCCGGTCAAATTCCGCCAACTGTCATGTGGTGGAGTTTTTCACTCACATGCAGCTCAACAACAGTATGTTTTGGCACCCCAGCGTGATTTTGGTTTCTAGGAGGGCACCTGGCAAGATTGCCCCAATGTGGGCATTCACAACTGTTTGCAGTCAAAAAGCTGCCACTCGGGTCGAAAATCTACTTGAGCGGCAGGAAATTTAACTCGGTAAGCAGCTGCCACTGGTGTACCTCGTGGTGCCATTCTCACTAATTTTACAGCATGGGACAAACTCTTGGCTCTAAAAATCAGCATGACCAGAGTAACATGCTTCATTATGCCCATTCATGGAACTTCACAAAATCATACTGAGTTTTCATGTGACTCGAGATTCCCTGGAGTGAAACTACGAATTACACCCACCCATCTGAATTCAGATGCAGCCGTCTGACAGGTGAAAATCCCACGGGCAGGTTTCACTTGCTCTGTGCATGCTGGACCATAATGGCAATTGACACAATTGCCCCAGAATTAACATTTCAAATCAAAATTAACACATTGCACTGCACAGAAAACAATGCTTGCAGGGAAACAAACGTGATCTGTGGCAGAAGTATATTGTTCTTCCCCAAATGAACAGGTGCAATCAGACTACTGAAACGCTGATCAGACCTTGTATAACACACTCAAAGTACCAGCAAGGAGGAAGCACACATCAACTATTTCTCCATGTAGAATGCAATAGATATACAGGCCCAGCTACTTATGAAGTGGCAGAAATAGAGGGAAGCAGGCCAGCAGCAAGAGGCTTGGCTGCCCCAGATGGAAAAAGAGCACTAGCCTCAACAAGGGATGCCCATATACCCACTCAAATTGTTCAGAATCTACATCCAGGAGAAAGGTATGCAGCACTTGACTACAAATGGGATGCCATGGAACCCAATATAAGTGTTTGGATGGCTCTCCACCCCACTTATGAATTACTGGGTATGCTGCACATCCTTCCTGTGTGGTGTGGTTCCTATCTGACCACTTTATCAGCAAGTACTTGGAGCTCACAATCTGACTATTTCGTATTCCTGAGCTTTGCGAAAGGCATGGTGGTGTGTTGAGTTGGAATGGTAGATTGGAAGACAGTGGTGGGGCGAGTATATTAGTGGATCCTGTTCCTCAGTGCAACATGTTTACGGTTTTCGAAAATTAACTTAACAAAGTGTTGTTTTTTTTGTCTAGATTTAAAAATGTTTTAAAGGGATTTTTCTGTAGAAAGTAATTTCAGCCAATAAATGACACATTGGCGGGTGGTCATTCAGGATCCCTTAACACTGATTGGTCGAAGAGACATTGCCCTGACATCTGCGCTTTAGACCCACACACTTATGTTGAAGAAGCTTGAGGTGCAGGTATTGTCCAGAAACCAAATATCCATGACTTGGACCAGAGCAGCAGCACTCCCTTTCCCCTTTCTCCTCCTTGCCTTTGCATGCCTCCCAGCAAGTCTCACCCATTCAGCGTTGAGGAAGTGCCCAGTTTTCTGTGACTGATCAGACCCTGACCAAGCACACGAAAAAGTATTCCCCATTTTTCACTTGGGTAGTTAGATAGATGAAGTACGGTAGCAATTAGGAATGAGAGAGGTAGGGTAAATGTTTGTCAACATATATCTTTTTTTTCTTGAGTTGGTTGGAGGGTAAGAGGATGGAGAATGGTGTTGTCACAAGGCATGGGTAAATGGGTCCAGTTGGGCAGTAGAATGTTTCTGCCAGGTGGATCCATAGTAGACTGATTTGTTTTATGTGTTGGCTGGAGAAAGACTTATTTCTTGAATGTATGACTCTATGTTCACACTTTTTTTTAATCAAGAAAATAATCCACATCTAGGCTATATAGTGTGAGGTTTACGTGTGTAATGTTCTCCCAGTAGCAGTGGCTTGTGGACATTGTCCTTCTGCACTCTATATGGAACCCTAATTTCCCTGAGGACCATTGAGTCCTGAATGGAGCCATGGAAATGGTCCTAACAATAGTTAATGACCAGATCTGCATTACATCTGCAGTTTGATGTTGAGTTGTAGTTCCCCAGTGTTCTAAATTTGCTTAGTGGCCATTGGAGATTCAGTGCCACATGGGTCAATGACACATGAGAATCCCTCAGTTATAAAGCATTTAGCTGTGGAAGCCTTTTCTGTCTTCTGGTCTCGCAAGAGTGAAATGGGCTGTGACATTGACTTGAAAAGGGCATTTAAGACCTGCATCAAGACTTTGAACATGTACACTGGTCCATCAGCTGCTGACTGGTGTCTGAATTGTTTCACCTTAATAATTTCAGGGCTTGCTTCAGCCTTATCAGTGACTGCCACATTAATTTCAAATACGTTTCTATATATTTTGGTATGTATTTTACTAAATGTAGCAAAAGCGGTATTCATATTATTCATGAAATAATGTATGCATTCGGGTGTGTATCATATCTATTTTGCAGCATGGCACATTGATTCTACTGTGTATCATATTTGTTTTGAAGCATGTCATATTCAATCTGCTATGTGTTAATATTTGTTTGAATTTAAGGAATGCATTTCAGGAGGTGTCATTTTTGTATAGCTCTAATGGTGACATACTCAGCCTCCCCTAACTGTGTAACTTCTTTAAACATGCTTTGTATTTTAAATTACATTCTACGCTTTTCAGGGAATTCAGCACAATTATTTTTGGAGGAAACAAAAACTTATGTTTCTATGTATTTGATGTAACTCTAAGCAAATGAACAATCTCTTGGTCTTTCAATGGTAGAAGAAAGAAAACATGTTAAGGCAGTGTCAGCTTTAGGAAATTCCCTTTATTTTTCAGTTAACAGATTGTATGACTTTAAGTATTGTAATGGGCAATGATGCTATATTCCTTCCTTTGTTTTTTGTTTCCAATCTTTTTACCCTGCTACATTCTACTTCAAGACGATTTTGCTAAGGATCAGAATGGTTTCTATGGCATATGCTCCTGTTACACTCAAATTGCGTTTTCAGTAATAAGAACCACTGTCACCCAGCTATTATCAACATAACTACATTTTTGTTGTTGTTGTTTTTTTAGGTAAAATCTGACAAGTTCTTAAGAAACTTAGGTTCTTGTTGGACCTGGCCCTTTTTGCAGGGTTATCCCCAAACCTTTTGCAATCTCCTCCTATTTTTTCTGACCCGTCTTTGTTGGTTTTAGGACTGCTAACCAGTCCTGAAGTGAATATACACTCTGTCTATATTGTATTAGTAATTTGCTTATCCATGATTGGCATATTTAATTTTCTGGTAAGTTCCTACTAAAGTGTGATGTGTCCGCCCAGGGCTTGTAGATCAAATGCTATTAGTTAGCCTGGAGCCCCGATTGTGCCCCCCCATGTGTAGCACTGCAAGCATGTCTCAAACCTGTCACTGCAGTGTCTGCGTGTGCAGTTTTGAACTGCCATGCAAAACGTGTCAAGTGTACCCACTTGCCAGGACCAAACCTTCCCTTTTATTGCATGTAAGGCACCCCTACGGTTTTGAAAATGTAGCCCCATGAGCATGGTACAGTGTGTTTGAAAGGTAGGACATGTACTTATGTGTTTTACATGTCCTGATAGTGAAATACTGCTAATTAAATTTTTCACTATTTCAAGATCTATCTGCGCCATAGGTTATCATTGTAACTGCTATGTAATATTTTACAAGTGTAACTTCAAATTGGGAAGAGATGGAGATTTGGAGTTTGGGGTCCCTGAACTCGCAATTTAAAAATACATATTTTAGTGAAGTTGGCTTTTAAATTGTGTGAATTTAGAAAGTGGGCTTTTTCTCGCTTTATCCGACTGTGGCCTCTGCCTGCCTGTGGAATCCACAACTGTGGATGGATGGCAGTTGGGTTGATTGTGTATTCAGTCTAGACAATCTCACCAAGGGAGCTGAGGTGTGCCCTGCATATCCTGATGGCACATCACCAGGCTGAGCTAGAGTGGTGGGAGGAGTTGTCACTGACACCTGAATAGTGCTGTGCCTGTCCTCACACAAAGCTGTTTCCACCCCTCTGTACTATGTCTGGAACCAGGTCAGGGAAAGGCAGGGTTTTGTGCACTACCAATATTTCCCTTTGAAGTTTGCCTATTTCAAAGGCAGAAACTGGTAAAAGTACTTGAGCTGTGACACCATAACTTCAGAACACCTCTGGACAAAGCAGACATTCTGCAAGAAGATGATTTGAAGAAGTTTTTGGGGGTGGGGGAGAACTGCCACTCTGCTTGTTGCTGTGCAGGACTACTGCTTGCTGCTTCTTTCTTGGGCAGTGAAACGACCGGACTTTGCTTTCTGCATCCTTCTTGCCAAGGTTCTCCAAGGGCTTGTGTGTGCTTGCCTTCTGTTAAAAAGTCTCACAGCTATCAAAGACTTTATCTACTGCCCCTGAATTCCTCTGCTGGGAGTTCGCACCTGCCAAGTGATGGCAATTCAATTTCTGGTTCCTTAGAAGTGGCTGTTGCTGCCCTCAAATAAACTCAACGACCTTCAGCACTTGTTTTTCCTGTCACAGCACCTCCATGCTGCTGAAATAAAAACATATAACTGCAGTCCGGCAGAAAAGATAGATGCATCCCCAGTCCCAAGTACCATGTCTCTGGCATCCGAGACACCCGCTCTGAATCCAATGCAGGCCGTGTTCTGCGGCTGAAGAAATCAACGCATCACCTGCTCGCGGCTGGAAAATCAAAGCAGGGCCTGTTTTGCTGCTGCCGCGTCACCCCAGAGCATCAGGATTTTCGTTGCATTGCACTTGTGTGCCAGATTTTTCATCGACATAGCCCAGCGGTAAAGATCTGAGACCGCTTGTCTGGAAATTGACCCATCACCTCCCCTCACAGTAAGGAATCAATGTATCACTTTCTCCTGTAAGTAAGGAATCGACTCATCGCCTTCTCTGTGTGGCAGTAAGGAATCACGCATCACCTTCGCTGGCAGTAAGGAATTAACACATCACCTCCCCTGTGAGTAATGAATCAACGCATCGCTTTGTTTTGTGGCACCTGATCTCCCCAGCTCCTGTTTTCGTCTTTGATTTTGATGCATCCTAGGTACTTTGTGATCAAAGTGACACATCCATAGTTTACTATGGACTGAACTATTTTGAACGTTTTAAAAGTGATATCTTTGCTTGTGTATGTTGGATTTTTTTAGTTTTTGGACTTGTTTTATTCAGATAATGATTGGTAATTTTTCTGAGCTGTGGCATTGTCCATTTGTAGTGTTTTCCCTGTCTTACTAGGTGTTTCTATACAAATGATTTAAACATTGCCTCTGAGATAGGCTTGACTGCTCATGCCAAGCTATTAAGGAGGCGAGATGGGGTTATCTTAGCTGTTTAATCCCCTTACCCTGACTAGAATAAAGGTCCCTATTTGGACAGGGTATAAGCCACTGCCAACTAGAGACCCCTATTTCTAACAGTTCTCCATTGTAAATCATTATTTAAAGAATAATTGTGAAAATTTGTGTTTTCTTTAACTTTCCCACTTTAAAAGTGAATTAAATCAGTGGAAAAGCCATGTTACTTTTGCTTAATTTACATTCAACAACACCAAGCATCACGGAGCTCTAAAACATTTGCTGAACAATGTAGGCTACATTTGATGAATATTTTGTACAACATGAATAAAGAAATATGAAGCAATATCATGTCTACATGATTTTGATTGGAGTCTGTGCAACCCTTAACTGAAGCGCTTTTAAAGAATAACTTTTCTCTTCTTTTTAGTTCTTACCTAAAAAAATTAGTGGGTGCTGATCCTTGCATTAAATAATTGGTGGATTATATCCACTAATGGGGGATTAGGAGGCTGATCCCCCAGATCTGAGCACCACTCTCACAAAATATTAACTACATTGTGATAGGTGCAGTTATTTAAGTCTCAGCCTCTTTTTGTGAATCATTTGCTTTAAGGAGGTGTATTTTTTTGATGTAATAACCTGTTTGACTATTTTAGAAGATCTAATACTCTTTGCGCTGAAAAGTAAATACTCTTCCAAGACTTTGTGCGACTTTGCATCCCATTGCACGAGTTTGAGCTGATGGTAAATTTGCGTCTACATGTGCTGCATAAGCACTATCAAAAAACCCATAATACATTTTAAAAACCAACATATATATAGTGATATGACATACCATGACATGCATCTTTGTATGCAATTTCTCCTGGCACCTGGAATCAGCAACCATCCTGCCAGTTTTAACTCATTCCCCATCAGCTACAGTTTGTCACTACTGCTCATATAACATTCTGGGTTCAGCAAACATGGTTATCCAACCATTGTTTTATCAGGCCATGTGCTTCTTCTGATTTGAAACCCATTTGCATTGCTGAATTTGATGCCTGGAAGGATCACAAACATTCTCTCACCCAACGGTAGCCCTGAATATGCTGACAATATTTCTGTCATCTTCTTGATCAGATGTCAACCTTACTTTGTAGTTGTTCAGAAGCAACTCATTAGGAAGCGCACAAGCCAACAGACCTGCAAATGACAGAGCCACATCTAGGCCCAAAATACTCCAAACCTTGGTACTACTGATCTCACCAATAATACCACCTATACCGTAAGCACCTACACCCACTTGTGTTTATACTGAAGCAGTTATAACCAATAGTGCAGATCATACATTTCTCTTCAACGAGAAAGTCCCTAACTAAAAAAGTTTTGCAGGGAAGGTGGGGGGGGGGGACCTCTTTTATACTGTATTTTCAGATAAGGGATTTAAATTCAATGTCTGGGTTTGGAAGCCAGCTTGGCATGGTTTCTTTTCATTAGTTCAGTTTTCCTCTGAAGTAGAGGCATGTTCCTTTTTTCCAGGTGAGTGCTCCTCATAGCAGGAAATACAAATGCTGGCTCCAAGCAGGACAGTGCTTAATTTGAGCTGGTGATTTCTGGTGCTGGGCACCAGCACTTAATTGTAAACTCTGGGGCTTATGACAGTCTGCCACAAGTTGGTGTTGTCCGGCTAATGTAAAGATACATTAAAAATTACTATTACATGCCACCCACAACATTCTCATAGCTTTGGGGGCCTGAAATAGTCAAAATTGTCACACACAGTATGAGTGTGATGGTTAGTAGCTGTGTTGTTACTATTATTGGCAGTCCTGGCAGGGGCAATGGGTGGCGCAAGCTGTAGTATCCTCCTGACGAGAGCTGTGGCAGTAATGCATTTGACAAATTAAGCATTGAAGCTGGTGTACCCACAACATCAGCACGATACATGTGAAGCTCTGTACCTGGCTCCAACTGCCCTTCCAGGATGGGTCACTCACAAGGCCTGCTCAGCTACTGATTACTAATAATATTTTATGCTGCCAAAGCTGTACATGGCAATGGGCACTAATGGTAGTCTTATGCCCAACCAAGTGTACTCTTTTAGCACCCCTTCATAACCTGGACCTCTATGTCAATTTTAGGCATATGCCTGAAGTGTGACTGCAAGATTTTGTGTACTTCACTTATGTGGTAGCCCTTGTGCCGGTGGCAGAAAAAGGCCCAAAATGCAACGAGGACACATCACATTATTCCAGTGAAAACTGACCCCTTTTTTTGCACTGTGCCAAAGTGGGGATTTTGAACCCTAGCTCAGCCGGCACCTACAGAAACCTATCAAACCTGCACATTTTTAAAAACTAGAAACCCAGGGAAATTCAGGAAGGGTTGACTTCTGTGGCTCTCACTAGGTTATGTTACCCAGAACCCCTTGCAAACCTCAAACATCGAAAAAAGAAACATTTTCCTCACATTTCTGTGATGGAAAAAACTGGAATTTGTGGGGAACCACAAACAGCATTCCCCAAAGCCTCCCTATAAGAATGGAGTCCATGACAGGAAATGGCCCAGAACACAAGGAGAACATCACTTTTTCTGCATGAAACTGACCCTCTTTTTTGCACTGTGCCTCGCTGTGGATTTTGGACCTGCACTGGCACAAATTTCCTACCACCCAGCATTGCCATTGGTGTCCAGAGTAAAATAATACCTCACTTGTGTGGGTGGGCCAAGGGCCTGCGACTTGGAAGGGCCAAAAACATAGGGATTGAGGGGATAGCACAGCGAGTTCTAAGCGCTATATTTATGTTATGTGTTTTTAGGCTGACTCTGCATTACACACCCACACAAGTGAGGTGTAATTTTTATCGGGAGACTAAGGGAAATGCTGGGTAGTAGGACATTTAGTGCCAGAGCGGTGATCCCTGGCACAAATGTAAGTAAAATGTGATTTTTTTTTAGCTAAATTTGAGGTCTGCAGGGGATTCTGTATAGGAAAATGTTTGGAGGTCCACGCAAGTCACACATGCCTGGACTCTCTTGTGTGTCTAGTTTTCAGAAATGTCTGGGTTTGGTAGGTTCTCCAAGATGCCCACTGAATCTGGGACCAAAACTGCAGGTGACTACCTCGCAAAATTAAGTCTTTTTGTGATCGATAATTTTGTAGTCTTCACAGTACATTTTGGGCCATTTTCTGTTGCAGGTCTAGGCCTAACACACAATTGAGGTATAATTTTTATCGGGAGACTTGGGGTAATGCTGGGTGGTTGGAAGTTTGTGGCTCCACGCAGATTCCAGAACTTTCTATCACAGAAATGTGAGGAAAATTTGTTTTTTTACACTGTTTGAGGTTTGCAATGGATTCTTTGAAACAGAACCTGGTAAAGAGCCACACAAGTCACCCCATCCTGGATTCCCTTGGGTGTCTGGGCTTAAAAAATTTACAGGTTTGGTAGGTTTCCCTAGGTTCCGGCTGAGCTAAGGCCCAAAATCCACAGCTAGGCTCATTGCAAAAAAAGGGACAGTGTCAAGTGGACTTTCTGTCCCACTAGAGAGGCAGATCAGGTGCTATCGCACCGATATGTCCCCAAGGGGGGCATTAAGACTGTGGCCTTTTGTTTTATGGGGTGGGGTCTTTGGCATGACCATCCTGGGCAGTGCCCAGCCGTGAACAAAGAAACAAAACTAATCACTGGTGCCTAGTGGGCTTTCTGCCCCGCTGGGGGCCGATTGGGGGCTATTGCTCCCATGTGCCCCCAGAGGGGGGCAAAAAGATTGTGCCCATTTTTATGGGGGTGTGGAGGCAATGGCATGCCCATTCTGGGCAGGCCCAACCCTACACTAAGAAAGAAAAATAGTCCCTGGTGCCCAGTAGGCTTTCTGCCCCCCGGGTAGCAGATCTGGGGCTATTGCCTCATTTACCCCCCAGGGGAGGCAGAAAGACTTCAGTCCCCTTTTATGTGAGGCAGGAGTATGGCCAAGCCCATTGTTGGCAGCCCCTACCCATCTTTTATAAAAACAAACAAAATCCCTCTTGTCTTGTGGGCTGTCTGCCCCCCTGGGGCAGTTCCGGGGTAATAACCCCCATCTGCCCCCCAGAGTGGGCTGAAAGACTGTCCAGTTTGTTTGAGGAATGGGGCATTGACATGCCCATTTTGGGCAGCCCCCACCTCTGAATTTTCATTAAATAAAATCTCTGGTGTCTAGTGTCTTTCTGCCCCCCCTGGGTGGGGCTGATCGGGCGCCATTGTCCCATCTGTCCCCTGGGGGGGGAGAAGGACTGTTTGCAATTACATTTGGGTAGGGTCATGACATACCCATTGTAGGCAGCCCCCACCTCTAGTGGTCTAGTGGGCTTTCTGCCCCCAAATGTTGGTGTGCTATCCCGCATCTGCTCCCCAGGGGGGCAGAAAGACTGTCCAGTTTGTTTGGGGTGGTGCGGGCATTGGCATGCCTATTTTCTTCAGCCCCCACCCCTAAATTTAAAAGTAAAAAAGTCCCTGGTGCTAGTATGCTTTCTACCCCCCAGGAGGGCAGATCAGGGGACTTTACCCCCAACTGCCCCCAAGTCGGGCAGAGAGCCTGAATATGCCCAAAACCTTTGGGGGAGCAAAGGCCCTTACCCAAGGGGCTGCTACCCCCTCCTTGGTGTTTAGTAGTGGATCCCTGCTTGGTGATCGCCCTCCTACCGTGATCACCAAGCAGGGACCCACAAGAAAGGGGTACCATTTCAAAGGAAGATTCTCCCTTTTCCAATGATACCTCCCCCATCTGCCTACATGTTTGATGGGCTGAGAGAGCACCAGGTGCACATAGGCAGTGAAAGTCAAATGAGCGGATCAGCTCATTTCCCTTTTGTTTTCAGTAAAATTACATCATGTAATTTCACAGAAAAATCAGAATGGCCTCGGGAGCTGTTTTGGAACAAAGGAGTTCCTTCTTATTTCTAGTGCTGTGTGCTCAGATGTGAGGGATCCTTCTGACGCACATGAGCACCCGTTCGTCTGACGCATAGAATGGTTTAATATGACTCAACGCTTCCCATGTACCATCATTGTTGTAGTTTTTTTTTTCATTTTCCATCAGGGTGTAAACCCACCAGTTTGTTATGATAATTCTATGTCCGTGCCATCAGGACAGAGCACATGTGGAGCCAGCACGCCAAGACTTTGCCATTGAGCAGTTACTAAAAAGTTGATTAATTGAAAAAAACAGAGGGTATTCTATCCCTTAGTTTGTGTTTATAATCGACTGTCCTTCCCGATGGTTTGCACCTTGTGAAAAATCACTGCTGTCTGCCTTGCATCACTAAACTTAACTTCTCAGAAATGTTTCTTGAAAAATGAATCCAAGTCCAAAGGCAGGTGGAGAGCGGGTCCAATCCACTTAGTGTATCCAACCTTTCATCTTTTAGACGCTAAGGCCCCCATTACAATGCCGGTCGGAAGCACTTCCAACTGACATTGTCTTGGAATGGAAACCGACCGACTAGTAGTCGGCGGTTCCATCTGGCAAATTAGGATAACATAACATGTGTGACATAACATAAGTATTTGTAAAGCGCATGTTCACCCGTAGGTATCTTGGCGCTGAATAACAGATGTTTCTTGTCACCCAACTCAATGATACTCATTTTATCAACCTCAGATGGACGAAAGGCTGACTGGACCCACCGGGATTTGAACCTGTGACCATGAGGTCGAACACAGGCCCATGCAGTGGAGGTATTAGTCCACCGAGCCACCAGACCCGGATGTGATCACCTACGAGGCGGTCGGAAACACTAATTTCATTTTTTCTAGTCTTTAGCACTACCCTGGTGCTACACCCTGATTGTTGTACATACATATGCCTTCATGCAAGGTTGGGGCACTGCTAATTGTCATTTTTATTCCCCTCAGATGAGAATTTTCTTTTTTTACCTCAGCCCTTGTTATCCCACCTTGAGCCTAGGCACTTCTGTCCTTTCCTCATCGTGCACTACCGTATTGTTAGAGTGCACCGTGATATCATGCATTTTGCTTCACTCCAGTCATTATGATATCTCTGACCCTTGATGGCTCATCCCCTCAATCTGTCATATCTTTCTCTGTCCACTTTGAGACCTTTCTGTCATCTGTCCTTGCTTTTCCAGTTCCATTTTTGTTTGGATTACTATTTTCCCTATACAGCACTTTTGTAAAATTTGTAATCTGGTCCTGATGAGTGCCTGAAATCTGAACAGGTTGAAACGCCTTTGACTTTGCGGTGCAATCTATAGAGCCATCCTCATGGTTCCTATAAAAATTAACTGTACTTATTAATGTATTAATGTATGGAAACTAATAGGAGTTCACTCTATATATTATTGTTCTTTTCTGCACCTTTTCCTGCTGTATTTAACCCTTCACTTGTCACTTGCGCTGTTTACCTTTTTCACACGCACTTATGCACATTTTTGTACAGGTTACATGACATTTAGGTGCTGATTCCGATCGGGTAAAAAAATTTCCCGTACGACTCGTATCCGTATATTTTTACGTACGAATCGTACAAGTCCCGTCCCACCGGGAAAAGGTCTACGAGACGTACCCGGACAGTTTTACATACAAATCATAAAACTGAAGTCCGAGCGCACAAGTACGATCCGTACCGCCCTACCGAATACACAAGCGTATGTAAAACGTCCCGTACGGAGCGAACTCTGTACCACTCGTATCCCGGGTAAACTTGTGCCTGGGATACGAGTCGTACAGCCCCCCCTCCCCCCGCATATGTCCACACGTCCCCCCGTATGTCAGCACCATACCCCCGTATGTCAGCACCGTACCCCCCCATGTCCGCACCATACCCCAGCCCCATACTTGTACGCACCGTACCCCAGCCCTGTAATTGTACGCACCGTACCCCAGCACCATACCCCAGCCCCGTACTCGGACACACCGTACCCCAGCCCCGTACTTGTACGCACCGTACCCCAGCACCATACCCCAGCCCCATACTTGGACGCACCGTACCCCAGCACCGTAGCCCAGCTCCGTACTTGGACGCACCGTACCACATCACCGTACCCCAGCCCCATACTTGGACGCACCGTAACCCAGCACCATACCCCGGCCCCATACTTGGACGCACCGTACCCCAGCACCGTACCCCAGCTCCGTACTTGGATGCACCATACCCCAGCACCATTCCCCAGCCCCGTACTTGGACGCACCGTACCCAAGCCCCATACTTGTGCGCACCGTACCCCTGCACCGTACCCCAGCCCCGTACTTGGACGCACTGTACCCCAGCACCGTACCCAAGCCCTGTACTTGTACGCAATGTACCCCAGACCCGTACTCGGACGCACCGTAACCCAGCCCCGTACTCGGACGCACCGTACCCCAGCCCCGTACTTGTATGCACCGTACCCCAGCACCGTACCCCAGCCCCGTACTTGGACGCACCGTACCCCAGAACCGTACTTGTACGCACCGTACCCCAGCACCATCCCTCAGCCCCGTACTTGGACGCACCGTACCCCAGCACCGTACTTGTATGCACCATACCCCTGAACCATCCCCCAGCATCGCGTATGTACGGACCTTACAACAACATTGCATATGCGAGCACGGTACAACAACATCGCGTATGGACGCACCTTACATACGCGAAAACAACTCGTACTGAACCAGGACACTGTAAAACAGCACAAGGAGGGTCAATTCGACTCGCACAACACCACAAAACACGTCTACAGTACCAAAAACATCAAAATGACTAACCTGGCACATCCAAACAGGTAAACAGAGGCCCAAACTCACAACCACCTCTTACAACACACCCACCAAAATTTCAAACTCAGGCCCACCCACAAATGGACCAATAAAAAGGGCCCACACACACACAAAACATGAGCCTTTGCAACAGACTCACTGCAGCTACAGAGCACACCCCAACAACTGCACCCATACACCTTAACATATACACCTTCACACACACTCCTTCACACAAACCCCCTCTCCACATTCCCACACACACCTTCACATTCACACCCACACACCCACAACCATCCACACCCTCACCCCACACCATGCCCACAGACAAGAATCCAAATTTCACAAGGGCGGAGCTGGACATCCTTGTCAACAAAGTCATCAGAGTCGAGCCACAGCTGTTTGGAACATTGGTCAGACAGACCGGCATAGCCGAAAAATCACGCCTGTGACAGAGGATCATTGATAGGGTGAATGCTGTTGCGCCCATCAGAAGGACCAGAAATGAATGCCAAGCCAGGTGGTACGATCTGAGGAGGGCAGTCAAGCACAAAATGAACGAGGACTACGCCCAGAGCAACATCACTGGAGGTGGGCTGCCCCGCAGACAGGTACATTACCATCCCTGGGAGGAGAAGGTGATGGCCATTCTTCTGCCAGTGGGAGTACACGGAGTCGAAGGAGTTGCAGAGCCTGGTGAGTACACTAACAACTTACGTAACATGGGGGTAATGGCATCCACACCCCAACTACACAAAATGCACGCAACTACCCCCAAGCCCTCACCGGACACCACCACACTCAAAAACAATGCTCATACCACTAACATGTGTATGCCCCATCCACAAAGCAAGGCCATGCCATGTCCCAGGCTACACAAAGCACAAACCCAAGACTGGATGTTCAGGATGCTGGGAGGGTGGGGCTCACAAAACACATTGTTCAACTCTGAATCAGACACCATTGCCCTCAGCCCATACGGCCCAGGTACATACCCATGCACCATGCCCAATGCACAGGGACTGGCAAAGTACTAACAAGGTAGCTGACACTTGGCCCTGCTGTAGCCAGCACAAGGCCCTCCTGTGACCACTGTAAACTCAAACACCAACACCACAAGCTCAGATATCTAGGACAGGAACTCACACTCACTGTCATGCCAGCATGCACCACGAGGGGACAGATACATCACCTGGGAAACCCACTGCCAAATCACACTACACCCACCAGCAGACCCTGTCACACACACCCCTTAAACAAGCACACACCCCGGGGCAGCCAATGGATTTACCCATTCTCACAATGGACATGTGACAAGATCAATCCATAGCCAAAGAAGCATCCAAGCCAAAAATCTACATGTCAAACACTCAGGAGAACATATCAATCTGTCCCCCGCAACATACCCATCCACAAGTGAACATTGAGGAGAATGCTAGGCACATACAACTACCTGGAGGAACCGTGCCAACTTGAATATGTATGAAACATGGATGTCGCATTAAACAGCATTAACATTGTCTTTCTCTCACACACAGGGCAACGTCATGGATCTCCCCCCAACAATGGGGGGGAAGAATCACAGTCTCAGGCTCGGGAGGAACCTGATCCCACCGGCAGCGATGCCTCTCAACACTCTGCGGATGACCCCAACCCACCTGGACCCTCTGGTGTCCAAGCCCCTGCAGCACCTGCCTCAGGTACATCTGTGCCAACCCCGCAACTGCCATCCCTCAGGGGTCCCGTAGACCCGATGTGCCCACAACGGCAGGCCAGGCTCGTGTGGGCAGGGGTGGTGGGAGTGGAGGCAGGCGGAGGTGAGAATCTGTCCAGCCAGCTGAAGGGACCGGTATGTCACACATATGCAACATCATGGAGGCATACCGGCGTGACACCAGGGCCATCAGCCAGGTAGTGGAGACCCTTACAGAGATTAAGAACCAGCAGGCCGAGCAACACGCCAGTCAACAACAACACCAGGGATGGATGGAGGCAAGACTGGCTGAGCTCCTGGCGGTGCAAACGGACATAAGCCGTTCACTCCGTCGGATCGCTGACAACATGGCCAACCCTCCCTGTGCCACCAGGCGAAGACCAACACCAGCCACAGGGAGGGAGGAGGAGGAGGAGGATTCGTCCAACGGAGCATCCCAAACATCGTTAAGGCCTGCTTCTGAGGGGCCTGCGAGGAAGGTGGGTTGTCCACAGAAAAGCAGCAGCGGACCATCCACATCTCCCAGGTCACCTGGCCTGGCACCTAGCCTTCATGCACAACAGCAGTACCTCATCCACTGACATTCTCTGCCACATGGACTTGCTGGTCACAGTCTGACCAATGATGACAAACACTGTGTTCTGGACTCTGATGACTTCAAATGCCAAGGATCCCATCTCCCCCTGTGAACTTTGGATTCTAGCCACACTGTATAGCACCTAATTTCACCCACAATAGATGCCCCCAGAGATACTATTACTGACATACATGTTTACTTTCATTTCAGATTAGCCCCTGATGAAGGAACCATTGGGTTCCGAAATGCATTGGGCACGCACACATCAAAACGCAAAACAGTGATTGTGAAATGTTTTGTTGAAATCAAATGATGATGTAAAACAAAGATATTTTGTATGTGATATCTCTCAATATGTAAACAAAAACTTTATTGAGTACTATTGTTTGACATAGCAATGAGATGTTGAATTTATGTTGTTATTGCCAAAAATAAATTGAATAACTTCAAAGAAACTGGAATCAATATAATTGTGTCTCAGCAGACACCAGATGAACAGTGCACAGCTTATCACAAGTTCACAGCTTGTCATTAATTAATGTTTTCCCAGTAGAAGTGGACAAACTTCTACTTTGCTGCTGCACCACAATTTTAAACTGCGTTCAAGCCGAATAAAAGAGATTACAAACGGAGTGCTCTCCCTACCACTTAACTTCAGGTTGCAGGGTGTGGTAGTGGTGTTGGCTCCAGTGTCCCACACAGCATGTCTGCGTTGACTTACATCAAGCATCTTTGGGGGATTGGTAGCGGGGTGTGTGGCAGTGTGTTGCCCGTCGGAGACGTGGATGCTAATGTGGATGGACCAATGATGGATGCTGGTGTTGGTCTCATCCAGCCAGAAGTTCCTGGCCCACAGCCACATGTATCCTGTGGATGTGAGGGCGTGCGTGATGATGGACGTGTTGATGGCTTAGCGCATTGTGGATGTAGGGCTGGAGATCTGTAGATGAGTGTTACTCTGATGGTTTGCAGGGGGTTTGTGCCAAACCGGATTTGTGACCCTGAGTGCGTACTTGGGAATAGATATCAATTCATCCTCCAGGATTGTTAGTGCCATCCCTGCGGGTGCTCTTGTATCCATCTGAGATGGCAATGAAGAAGTTGTGTGCTGAGGATGCTTTCATCCAGGTCACTGTCATGATGGTGATGTGTGGGCCTGTTGTGTTGAGGAGGAAACAGAGTCCAAAGGCGTGCTGTTGGACGGAGCCGGTGTGGAGTAGGAGGGACATGACCTGGTTGGTGTGACAGGGCCTGGAAGGCGGGGCAGCGCTGTGTAGGCAGTTGGAGTTGCACACTCAGCATGCGAAGGTGTGGTGTGTGCGCTTAGGGTATGCCTGAGAGCAGGCGGTTGATTTTCGCTGGACATTGCTTGGAGGGTGGCTGCAACATGAGACTGTTGTGTGATGTGGGTCATGCAAGGACATGAGGGTCGTGCAATGTGCACGTTGCATGCGCTGACGGTCCTGCCTTTGGCACCGCCTGGCCGCAACAGTGGCACAGACAAGCTGATGACAGCCTAATGAATGGGTGGAGGGAGGAAGGGAGGAGCATCTTGGAGGCATGTGGGTTGCAGAATCGGGGAACTTGGTGGGCCCTTGCCACAGGGCCCGCAGTAGCAGGCGGCATGTACTGGAAACTAGGCCAAAAGTAGCACACAAAGACAAGGAGGTCAGAAAGGAGAACTGCAACAGGTGCATGTAAAGGAAGGAGTGTCAGGTTACTCATGGCTCACCCGGAGAAAACGGATGAACAATCACCAAAGATGACTGACACAGGATCAGGAAACAGAAGGCTGAGCTGCGCACAGGAGACACACCCTCACCATTCTCACAATGGACATGTGACAAGATCAATCCATAGCCAAAGAAGCATCCAAGCCAAAAATCTACATGTCAAACACTCAGGAGAACATATCAATCTGTCCCCCGCAACATACCCATCCACAAGTGAACATTGAGGAGAATGCTAGGCACATACAACTACCTGGAGGAACCGTGCCAACTTGAATATGTATGAAACATGGATGTCGCATTAAACAGCATTAACATTGTCTTTCTCTCACACACAGGGCAACGTCATGGATCTCCCCCCAACAATGGGGGGGAAGAATCACAGTCTCAGGCTCGGGAGGAACCTGATCCCACCGGCAGCGACGCCTCTCAACACTCTGCGGATGACCCCAACCCACCTGGACCCTCTGGTGTCCAAGCCCCTGCAGCACCTGCCTCAGGTACATCTGTGCCAACCCCGCAACTGCCATCCCTCAGGGGTCCCGTAGACCCGATGTGCCCACAACGGCAGGCCAGGCTCGTGTGGGCAGGGGTGGTGGGAGTGGAGGCAGGCGGAGGTGAGAATCTGTCCAGCCAGCTGAAGGGACCGGTATGTCACACATATGTAACATCATGGAGGCATACCGGCGTGACACCAGGGCCATCAGCCAGGTAGTGGAGACCCTTACAGAGATTAAGAACCAGCAGGCCGAGCAACACGCCAGTCAACAACAACACCAGGGATGGATGGAGGCAAGACTGGCTGAGCTCCTGGCGGTGCAAACGGACATAAGCCGTTCACTCCGTCGGATCGCTGACAACATGGCCAACCCTCCCTGTGCCACCAGGCGAAGACCAACACCAGCCACAGGGAGGGAGGAGGAGGAGGAGGATTCGTCCAACGGAGCATCCCAAACATCGTTAAGGCCTGCTTCTGAGGGGCCTGCGAGGAAGGTGGGTTGTCCACAGAAAAGCAGCAGCGGACCATCCACATCTCCCAGGTCACCTGGCCTGGCACCTAGCCTTCATGCACAACAGCAGTACCTCATCCACTGACATTCTCTGCCACATGGACTTGCTGGTCACAGTCTGACCAATGATGACAAACACTGTGTTCTGGACTCTGATGACTTCAAATGCCAAGGATCCCATCTCCCCCTGTGAACTTTGGATTCTAGCCACACTGTATAGCACCTAATTTCACCCACAATAGATGCCCCCAGAGATACTATTACTGACATACATGTTTACTTTCATTTCAGATTATCCCCTGATGAAGGAACCATTGGGTTCCGAAATGCATTGGGCACGCACACATCAAAACGCAAAACAGTGATTGTGAAATGTTTTGTTGAAATCAAATGATGATGTAAAACAAAGATATTTTGTATGTGATATCTCTCAAAATGTAAACAAAAACTTTATTGAGTACTATTGTTTGACATAGCAATGAGATGTTGAATTTATGTTGTTATTGCCAAAAATAAATTGAATAACTTCAAAGAAACTGGAATCAATATAATTGTGTCTCAGCAGACACCAGATGAACAGTGCACAGCTTATCACAAGTTCACAGCTTGTCATTAATTAATGTTTTCCCAGTAGAAGTGGACAAACTTCTACTTTGCTGCCGCACCACAATTTTAAACTGCGTTCAAGCCGAATAAAAGAGATTACAAACGGAGTGCTCTCCCTACCACTTAACTTCAGGTTGCAGGGTGTGGTAGTGGTGTTGGCTCCAGTGTCCCACACAGCATGTCTGCGATGACTTACATCAAGCATCTTTGGGGGATTGGTAGCGGGGTGTGTGGCAGTGTGTTGCCCGTCGGAGACGTGGATGCTAATGTGGATGGACCAATGATGGATGCTGGTGTTGGTCTCATCCAGCCAGAAGTTCCTGGCCCACAGCCACATGTATCCTGTGGATGTGAGGGCGTGCGTGATGATGGACGTGTTGATGGCTTAGCGCATTGTGGATGTAGGGCTGGAGATCTGTAGATGAGTGTTACTCTGATGGTTTGCAGGGGGTTTGTGCCAAACCGGATTTGTGACCCTGAGTGCGTACTTGGGAATAGATATCAATTCATCCTCCAGGATTGTTAGTGCCATCCCTGCGGGTGCTCTTGTATCCATCTGAGATGGCAATGAAGAAGTTGTGTGCTGAGGATGCTTTCATCCAGGTCACTGTCATGATGGTGATGTGTGGGCCTGTTGTGTTGAGGAGGAAACAGAGTCCAAAGGCGTGCTGTTGGACGGAGCCGGTGTGGAGTAGGAGGGACATGACCTGGTTGGTGTGACAGGGCCTGGAAGGCGGGGCAGCGCTGTGTAGGCAGTTGGAGTTGCACACTCAGCATGCGAAGGTGTGGTGTGTGCGCTTAGGGTATGCCTGAGAGCAGGCGGTTGATTTTCGCTGGACATTGCTTGGAGGGTGGCTGCAACATGAGACTGTTGTGTGATGTGGGTCATGCAAGGACATGAGGGTCGTGCAATGTGCACGTTGCATGCGCTGACGGTCCTGCCTTTGGCACCGCCTGGCCGCAACAGTGGCACAGACAAGCTGATGACAGCCTAATGAATGGGTGGAGGGAGGAAGGGAGGAGCATCTTGGAGGCATGTGGGTTGCAGAATCGGGGAACTTGGTGGGCCCTTGCCACAGGGCCCGCAGTAGCAGGCGGCATGTACTGGAAACTAGGCCAAAAGTAGCACACAAAGACAAGGAGGTCAGAAAGGAGAACTGCAACAGGTGCATGTAAAGGAAGGAGTGTCAGGTTACTCATGGCTCACCCGGAGAAAACGGATGAACAATCACCAAAGATGACTGACACAGGATCAGGAAACAGAAGGCTGAGCTGCGCACAGGAGACACACCCTCAGCAGGCGTTGACGGCCTGTTGGTGGAAGCAACCTGACCAAATACATACACAACCATGGACTTCATGCACAATAGAGATTATTAGCCATGAAGAACTGCATGCATGTTGCCGAACTACACATACACACATATGCACAATCTATGACAACTATGCCAGAGATGACGCATGCAAAGTGGCAAGAGTCCTGCATTGACAGAGTTGAGGCACTTCGGAGGGTGATGAACACCTTTATTACTCAAGCTCACACTGAGGGAAATGCATCAATATGAACAGACTCACAGGTAATTTGACTGAACATGTGGGACCTGCGCTGGACACCTCCTTCACAACACGGATGTAGTAAATCCAAATGAACTGGCACACAAGTTAAGAGGATGAGCCAAACACCTCCTGCTGCACACGGAGAGGCGGCAATTCCCCATTGAGCCCGTCATGGGGATGTCCCACACTATGTCCACCCGTAGCATCCCGTATGTGTCAGAGGGAAGTTTTACACACATTGATGCCTTCATCAGAATCCAAAAACCATTACAGATGACTGTCACGAAGGGTGACTGTCAATTCATGGGAGTCATGCTACATGTTATGTGCCTCATGGTGAGTCAACATGTATGCATGGTAACACAACATGCACAGAAGCAGTCCCCACCAATTACAAACACGTACCACCCCCAAAATGCCTTGCTGCAATCCTTACCCAAAATGAAAATTCCCCATGTCCGTGCATGGAACGCTGATTCATCAGACGTTGCAATACTCATGACGAATAGCAGGAGGACCACGATGACATGAGCAGACAACATGCGCAAGAACCTGGGAATGACAGACACACAAGAAGTCATCTAACAGATTTATCTCCATATACATGGCCATTTACTGAACAGGAACAATGTTTGCCCCATGCAAATTTAAAATAAAGTGTCCCTGCTAAAATGTGCAGAATAACATCATCACTCAAGTGACACATCAGAACACACATCTACGTCACTTAGCATGCAGTCAGCTGGACCCACACATTGCAACACATGCCACCCAAGGCTACAAGCGTGCACACTCAGACGCAGTGACTCACCATTATCAGAAGAAGTTGCGTATGAGCTGACTCCGGATATCATCCTCCTCCTCCTCCTCACTTGCCTCGTGACCAAGCCCTGCCTCTATCACGGGTGTATGTTCCTGCTCATCCTGATCCAGGATGAGTGCCACTGTCTTCTCCACTGCCATGTTGTGCAGCATGCAGCACACGAGGAAGATTTTGCAGACCTTCGCCGGTGCATATGGGAGGGACCCGCCTGTCTTGTGAAGGCACCGGAATCGGCTCTTCAGGAGGCCAAACGTCCTCTCAATCACTCGCCTGGTCTGCCTGTGTGCATTGTTGTACCGGTGATCTGCAGCTGATCTTGGGTTGCGGAGAGGCGTCATCAGCCATGGCATGTTGGGATAGCCAGAGTCCCCTACATGGAAACATCATGTAAATAAGTGGGTCAGGAGATGCCGTAAGAGCCAGAGATACCGCAACACACAGGACAAACAGAGTATACCCACCAACAAGACATGCTCATTCGTTTTGCAGCCGCAGCATCATTTGTGGCACCCTGCTACGCCTCATGATGTAGGCATCGTGTGCTGACCCTGGAAAACGTGCACAGACATGGGAAATCAGCATGTTAGCAAGACACACCACAAGATCATTGATAGAGTGGTAATGTTTACGGTTGCGATAGGCTACCTCCTGTGCCTGTGGTGGTACCAAAGCCACATGTGTCCCATCAATAGACCCAATGACATGGGGCATCCCTCCCAGGGCATAGAAATCACCCTTGACACCTGTCAACTCCTCAGGAGTCGGAAAAATGATGAATTCATCAAGGTGCTTCAACATGGCTGCCAAAACATCACGCAGGACACGGCTGAACAGTGTCTGGGACATGCCACCAACATCAGCTATGGTGAATTAAAACGTACCTGTGGCATAAAAATGTAGGGCTGCCATCACCTTCATCTTGGAGCTCAGCGCAGTAGGATACCTGTGTCGCGGTTGGAGGTGTGGTGCCACCTTGGCAGTCAAGTCCTCAATCAACTGTTGAGTGAATCTGTAACGTCGGATGCAGGCACGTTCCCTCATGGCACCCAAGTCTGGCATTGGTCGGGGGACAGGCGGTGCCCTGCAGAAAATTGTGATGAATGACGAAGATTGAGAGCATAACAACATCAATGTCAATGAACAGAGCACATGCTCATCTGCTACTACACATCTGCTAAATACAGAGTCTGGTGTGTGCAATACATCCAGGACACGTATGCTAGCTTGGTGATACTCCTATGAAAGCCACCTACACCCGTCACATGACATGCCCTGAAACGAGCTGGGGCCAGTCTGAGTGAATAACCAGGGACATCACAGGAGTGACATACATCCACATAGCTGCATTTAAAGGATGTCATCTCATACAGACAGCTGACGGCAAACTAGACGCACAGGTCACATGGAATGTCAAATGTACAGTTCACACACATTGCGATGAAGGGGTACACGTGAAAACAGAAAACACAGACATTGAGACGACGCAGATATGTCCTGATGTGAAAATATCATGTCCGATGCAAACAGACCCTGCTTACGTGGGAATCCACATGTGGCATGGTGTGTGTAGATGTGTGCCATGGCCATCTCCACACAGACACATGTTGGATGCAGCAACAGCAGATGTAGTTGACGGAACAGTAACAGCAAGCTCATGGGAACACATGACACACACATGACATAGTCACATCGGGGCACGCTGATTGTGAAATGTCAGTTGTTAGTGTCCCTGTCCCTGGCATCAGGGGACAGTTGCGGGTGGTGGTGACTGTGCCATACCAGTGATGCTGTGCTTGACACGTTTGTACTACAGGCACACATGTGCAAAGTGTGAAGGGGAAGTGTGCCACATATTGACCCATAACACATGACATGTGTACACAGGTCATCACACATCAATAGTGCAACTACATGAGGAGACATATGCAAGATCACTGCCTGACACACCTAGGCCCTGCACATGAAAGTCTGCAATGACAATGACTTGATGTGCAGCCTTTCGTGTGCGCCTCCTATCACCAGTGTAAGCGTGTGCCGTAGGAGTACGCGTGTTACAGATCGTACACACATCGTGTGTACAGTCCGTATCACTATAGGAGTTGTGCTGTAGGAGTACGCGTGGTACGGATCGTACACACGTTGAATGTACGGTCCGTATCACTATAGTAGTTGTGCCGTAGGAGTACGCGTGGTATGGACTGTACACACACGGGTACTTCTACGGCACCACTACTATAGTGATACGGACAGTACACACATGGGTACTCCTACGGCACCACTACTATAGTGTTACGGACCGTACACACGCTCTGAGAGTGTGTGTACGGTCCGTACCACGCGTACTCCTACAGCACCACTCCTATAGTGATACAGACTGTACACACGCTCTCCGAGCGTGTGTACGGTCCGTATCACTATTGTAGTAGTGCCGTAGGAGTACGCGTGGTATGGACTGTACACACGTCGTGTGTACGGTCCGTATCACTATAGTAGTGGTGCCGTAGGAGTACGCGTGGTACAGACCGTACACACATCGAGTGTACGGTCCGTATCACTATAGTAGTGGTGCCGTAGGAGTACGCGTGGTACGGACCGTACACACACGCGTACTCCTACGGCACCACTACTTTAGTGGTACGGACCGTACACACGCTCTCAGAGCGTGTGTACGGTCCGTATCACTATTGTAGTGGTGCCGTAGGAGTACGCATGGTACGGACCGTACACACACGCGTACTCCTACGGCACCACTATTATAGTGATACGGACCGTACACACGCTCTCAGAGTGTGTGAACGATCCGTATCACTATTGTAGTGGTGCTGTACGTGTACGGGTACGTGTGCAACACACCGTACATGTTTTTTCAATCAAAAATTACATAGGGGACAAGTATTAGGCCCAAAATGCATGCTGGTTGTCATGGATAGAGATTTCAGTTGCAATGTGGCCATCATGTGGGCTTGAAACATCAGTAGGCCCAAAAATTACAATGTTGCAAAGTGGTGTTTGCCTTGTTATGATGCTCAAAATTTGAACCATGCAAATTTGTGTCATTGGTGTATGTTTAAAGGGATTGGAGGAAACGTAGGATGCAAATGAGTCTGACCAATCACTCTGTACTCCTGTAAATGAAAGCCCCCAGCAAGACAGATATAAGTCAGCCAGAACCCATGAGAGGGCACTTGCCTGCACAACTTTCCTGTCGAACACACTGCTGCTGTCTGTGCTTCCTCTGGCACCATGTCGCGGACTGTGGAGAGGGCCCAGCCATTCACCATGGAGGAGAATGAGGCCCTGCTGAATGTCCTCCTACCACAGTACCCCAGCCTGTATGGGAGACCAGGGGAGCAGGTGAGTGCTGACCCCACTTCCTTTGACTGTGCACCTGTTTCGTGGCTGTCACTTCTGGCATTGTGCCCAGGTGTGACAGACATGCAATGAGGTTTAGAGTGGGTCCCAGGGTGTAAAAGTCTTATGTCTGTCATGCAGAGCATGAAGTAATTCCTGTGTGCACTCCTCACTTGCATTGTGCTTACTGTGACATTCACGGCATAGTGCATGACACATTCAGCCTGGCAAATCCTGTGTGGCATTTTATGACTATTGTCCTGAGGTGATTCAGTGATCCCCCCCGGTGTGACAGGTGACTGTACCCACAGATGTGTATGAGTTGAGGGGAGCTGTGGTGAGAGTGTCCAAGTGATGTGTACGCCCTCCTGGACATTGATGTGTGTGAAGGTTCCTTGTCATGTGGGTGAGTGTCTATGTGAAGTGTTGCACCACAGCTGCATGGAGGAGGCAACAGCTTTACCCATCTGATGTGAGGAGTAAACCGTGCTGTGTGTCTGACTTGCTGGGCTAGCCCGACACCTGTGACACCCCACAGGCAAGTGGCACATGTGCAGAGTGAGGTATGTATCCGCTGTAGCCAATGGCAGGTGATTGATCTGTGCCTGTGTGTGTCTGTGTACTCTGCTGAGGTTGCGTCAGTGGGCTGGGGCATGTAACTGCTTTGAGGTGCTGTCCATCAGCCTGGTGTTGCATGTGATGCACAGTGTGTGCCATGATCAGGGAGTGTGTCGCACCACTCCTGCCACCTGTGTAGTTTCAATGCCATGTAGTGCATTGGGGCTTCCACAGAGGCCAATGTGGATATGAGTAAGATGGGATTCCTTGGCAGCATCATATGCCCTGTTCAACATATCATCGATGTTCAAATGTGTGTCTCTGTGACATGGAGCAGGTGTAGTGATGTTGTCTCACTTTGTCATCCTCACAGGTAACTGCCTACGAGAAGGGGGGGATCTGGAAGCGGATCGTCAGGGCCGTGAGAGTGGCGGGGGGTCGCAGTCGGCGCCTAGCCCAAGTCAGAAAACGGTGGCATGACATCCGGTGCTGGACCCGGCGGATCGCCCGGGTCCAGCTGGGGCTCTCACCTCCACGCCCCCACGGCGGGCGCCGACCCCTGACCACCCACATGATGCGTGTCCTGGCGGTGGTGTTCCCTGACCTGGATAGGCAGTTACAGGAGGGACAGCAGCAAGGAGGGGGTAGGTACCTGTCTGTTGGTTGTGTTGTGTGTCCCCAGCTTTTGGAAGTGCTCTGTAGCCTGGATACACTGCCAGGGTTTATATGTGCAGTGCATATTCTGTTCCCCAAAGTCAACCAGTGCTCTTATTCGTCCCTTCCCCTGCTTGACATGTGTCCCCTGGTCTGTGTGTAATTACAAACCGCATTAAGGAACTATCCCCGCATGGACGACATAGCCTGTATCTCGAAGAACAGGGCAACTAACAAACAGTGAGGACGCTCCATTCATTGCCGGTCCTTGAACAGGTCTCATTTGTACCTGCTTTAAATTGAAAGAAAAGGGACGACATGCGGGCCACAGTATAAATGCCAATTAAAGATCACAAAAAACGGACAACAGTAGCTGGGCCAATTGAACAGATAAAGAATAGTGTACTATTTCCTTGACAAGCCGTAGAAGAATTTTATGAGCCAAAACGATTAAATAACAGCGAAGAGTGAAGGTGGAACATTAATTCCCAATACACAAGAAGTATCGCCCAGTCATCCATAGTGGGTTGCATTAATAAGGATCAAAGAGAAAAATATACTCAGCTGGAAGTTAAAATCCAACATTGAATGAGAGAAAAACATCGATTACTGGTCTTGATAAAGATAGCGGCATAAATTTAGCCCATCGAAACGCGTCGACGCATAGGACAAACACAATCCAAAGAAACGGATATCCACTTGTAGGGATAAATGGGTTCAGATCTCACAAGTGTTTAATCCCCAGAGCTGTCTAAAATTGGATGTGTAACATATGACAAATTGTAGTGTCTTTTTATGTTGTATTCTCTCTGTTATGCGGGTTCATAATAGGGTTGTGTATTTTATTAGATCACTCGACTTGTTTAAGATAATGCTAGAATTGTAATTTCGTCTCATGCTCTTTTACATGTAGAAGCGTGTCATTATATGTTTCATGATATTAGACTCAGGGTTCAGATTAGAGTGAAAATAGGGACCAATACAAATTGTTGTTTTAAATGTGATGAAATACATGTTTTTTATAACATAAATGTAAATGTTTTTTTAATTTGATTGTGTGCACTGTGATTATCTCTGGACATCTAGATTGCATTAATATATTTGTGTTCAAGGGACTGCTAGTTGTAACTTGTAATCACAATTGCACATGGTCATCTAGCCTGCCAGTTGATCCAAGTGCACATTGCTTTCAGCTTCATGTGAGAGGGTGGTCTGTGACATGTGTTGTTACCTTGCCTGTGCCCTGTCCTGTTCACTCTGTTGGGGGTTCATATTTGTTGGCACTGATGATGAGTCTCAACATGGGAGTGTGAGGTTTCAAATGAACACCCTTGCGGCATGCATGACCAATGTTGTGGCCTCAGACATGATGTGCATGAATGGGAGATATGCATAGTGCCAGGACGGTTGCTCATGTTACAGTCGGATCATTCCAGGAACAAGGAGCAGTGTGCCCACTACAGTCCCCTGAGACACCCTTGCCTCGTAATCATGTGTGTCATCCAACACTGTGTCCATTCTCAGTGTTTTCAGCAAATGTTTGCCTCTGTGGCATTGTTCCCTGGCCGTATTTGTATTTATCCAAAGTGTGCTACATGTGTCCACTGGACAGGGAGACCCCATTTGGCTTGTGCATACTCACACTGGGCAGTGCCTGTGTGTCTATTCACAACTATCTGTCGATGGTTCTTTGTCACGAATATGTGTTGGCAGCCTCACAAGGTGATGTGGAGTACATTTGGGAAGTCTTGCTGCACATTTTAGTAAAGCCTGATTAAGAGGTGTCACTTCTTGATCTGTCTCAATCACAATGTCTCAGGTATGGGGGATTTGTGCGTGCGAGGCCTACATGGCCAGACCTTATGTCTCCTTGCCAGGTCTGACCTGTGTGTGTTAATTGGCTGGACAGAGACTCAACGTGCAGTCTCCCAGTGATGTTGTGCAGGGTTTAATGTTTGTGCTTTGCAGCATGTGTCAATTGTTTAGATACATGATTCATGCTCATTCATGTTTTGCACCAGTGTGTGGTCAAGATGCTACGTAGTTTGTTCTTTGTGTGCTGACATCTGCGTGGACATTCAGGCTTGCCATGGAGGTGTCTCCTCAGTGCAGATATGCCTTTTTACAACACAGTAGCAGGCCCATTGGCTCATGCATTGTCCTGGGTTTGGACATGTGTGCCACTCCACATGACAGGCAGTGGGTCAGATGTGTTGGCAACTGTGTCATCAGGTAACAGATGGCCATGTGACAACTGACATAATTCAAGTTGTTAGTCACAAGGTATGGTACCTTGGCACTCACAACACTTGTCAACAGGTCTTCATGTTTTCCATGCTTTCGTTTGATGTTTTGTTGTTGAGAACAATAATGTGCCTGCATGACAGATGTCTCCCAAGGAAGTGCACACCAAACCACCTTTACACTTTCAGGGAACACACTGGCACAATTTTAAATAAGGCACTGTTCTAATGAGATTATACGTATACATGTCCCCCCAGTGTTGTTGAAATTGGGTAGGTCCTTGGTTGTTGGTGATACCAATTTACGAGTGTCAAGTCATCAAGCCCTCCGTGGGCCCAATGTATATGTACTTTCTGCAACTACATTTCTTTCTAACAGTGGCTTCTTTAAAGAAGGCTGCCAGCTTCTTCAATGACTGGGTAAATGTAGTTTTGTGTGCACCTCCTAGGGAGCTATCTGTTATGAAGGCACATGTGTGTTCTGTTCACAAAATGGCACATTCCCACATTCTGACCATGTCGATTGTGTTAAGTATTGTGATTCCCAAGGGACACACTTTTTTTCGTTTTGTGTCCCAAAGTACTTACAGGCCTCTGAGTGTGGGGACACCTTTGTTATTGAGGTGTGTTACTTTGCCTTGGGGGCACCACTACTGTTTCTTTCAGGGTAAACAAGAGGTGGCATGACTTCATTGTATTGATGTGCTCACCTGTTCCCAGACACTAGCTCCTCAGTGTTTTCTCATTCAAGTTTTGGGCTGGTGTGTCCTATTGTTCCTTGTGTCCAAGTGGCATGGTGGGTCTACCAACTGGGGAGTACAGGGTTTACATATGTGCGGAGTAATCTAGCTGTTACTCATGATGCATTGCCTGATATGCACTGTGACCTATTGTTTTTGTACTCATGTGTCAGATGTATACAGGTGACTGATGTTTTTCTGTATCTTCACCTTGCCCACAGCATCATCATTGGAAACCGAGGGAGACACCGGCACGGACCTGGAGGAGGGACCCAGCACCAGTGCCACCAGTGCTGGCGAGTCTGCGGGAGCCAGTGGCACGGAGGGTGAGGGGAGTCAGCCAGAAGACCTGCCTGGTGGCGAATCCAACTACGACGCAGACGGGTCCGAGGCTGACCTAATCGAGGGGGCGGAGGCTGCTACAACACCTGGCAGCAGCCCAACATCTGTCCCTGCCTCCTCCATTCCCATCACCGCCCTCCCAGTTGCTCCGGTCCCTTCTGTCCGTGCAGGGCACCACCATGTTTCCTTCGGGACAGGCACCGCACCCCCTGCCCCTGTCACCCCTGCTGCCCTCAGTGCAGAGTCTGTGGACATACTGCGGCAGTTGCAGGTTGGGCAGGCATCGGTGCTGACTGTCCTCCATGGCCACACCACACTGCTAACACAGATGGTGTCGTTCATGGAGGGCATGTCAGCATCGATATCTGAACAACGCAGGTTTCTGCGGTCCATGGACTCTTCACTGACGGCAGCAGTGAGTCTCTTGCAGCGCTTCATCCCCCCCTACCCTAGCCCCATCCACACTTCCCTCTCCCATACCTGTCCCATGCACACCCAGACATTTCCATGCACGCACCCCACCAGACACAGGCAGCACACCACCAAGTAAGGGTAAGTGCACACCTCCTGTCACGCACACTCAGGGGGATGTAGGCACACCCACTGGGTCTGGGGCAAAAAGACATGCACACAGCCAGAGTCTGAGTCCGCAGGCCTCACAACCCAGTCCCTCAAAAAGCACTCCCCTTGGCTCCCCTGCCAAACTGACACCCGAAGAGCTGGCCATCACCCACACTGTGACACTACCCCGCAAGCGGGCGAGGAAGTCCCCGGCCAGGGTAGTCAAGTCCTCCCACTGTCCACCACCTCCCCCACGGGTGCTGCACCCCATCCCTCACCCACCCCCCCCTCAGCCACCCCTCTCCGTTGGTCCTGGGGTTTCTTCCGGTGCAGGGCTTACCCTGGACACCCTGGCAGCAGTGTGCAGCACCGAGCTAACATCCACCTTTGCCGCTGCCCCACTCCCTGGGTTCCAATGTGCAGGCAAGCTATGGGAGACGTGTGCCCATGTGTCCCCCCAAGGACTTCTATTGTGGACTGGCCATTGGCCTTTGTATATTGTGTCATTTCATGTTTTTTATTTTATGCTGACTAAAGCATTTATTTTTACTTTGGACACTATTGCATTTCAGGTATTGATGTTGGTGCTGATGCTCCTGAAGTTGGTGTACTGGTAATGCTTTATGGTTCAGAGAAATGTTCTACTCTGATGGTCATGAGGTGGACCATGGTTTATGCGTGCCATCACAAGGTCTCTGCCAATGATCATTGTTAGTGTGTGTTATTTTGGTTTTGAGACATTGTCCCAAGGAGTGTTCCTTCCTCTGTGGCACCTGACATCTCTCCTGCAAAGAGTTGCACAATTGTTGTGCTGACCTGTGTCTACATTTCCTTTGTTGGTGACGGATCCCTTCAACTATGGCCATGCCTGCTCAGCAATGTCTCCGGCTGCATCGTCTGTGCCATCCTTGCTAGTCACTGTGCATGTGTATTGAGTATGTCGAAATGCCTTCATGGAGAAATTCTCCCTTTTCAGCACTATGCATGTGTGTACTCCTGGCCTAGCACACATATGGTACTTTTTCTGCAGGGTATTTGGGCACATGACTCACAATTGTGAGCATTGTATCTGTGGGCACTCCATCCTAGTACTTCCATGAGAGACAACATCTTGGTGGCTGGCCCAGCACCTGAACATTCCTATCAGTCCTGGGATGTGCGTGACAGTGTGTGTTCACTTTGGCTCTCTTAGTTTAGTAGGCAGTGACATGACTATACAGTCTTGTGGCATGATCTCAGTGTGTGTATTGTGCTGCATCCGCCAGGGGTGGGTATGCATGTGTTATTTGTCCTCACACCCACATGTGGTGTGTCATGCAGTGGGGGAGTGACATCCATCCTCCTGAGAGTGGGACACTACTGTCAGTGATGTGTTGTCATGGCACTATCATCATTGTCCACAGTTAGGGATGCGTACATACACCCATGGAGTTGTGGTCATCTGATAATGATGTGCACCCCCCATGTCTCTGTCCACTGCTGGGTGTCCTCTGCACCCACCCCTCACATGTCTGTCCACTGCTGGGAGTCCTCTGCACCCACCCCTCACATGTCTGTCCACTGCTGGGAGTCCTCTGTACCCACCCCTCACATGTCTGTCCACTGCTGGGAGTCCTCTGCACCCACCCCTCACATGTCTGTCCACTGCTGGGAGTGATATGCACCCACCTCTCATGTTGCTGGCCACTGCTGGGAGTCCTCTGCACCCACCCCTCACATGTCTGTCCACTGCTGGGAGTCCTCTGCACCCACCCCTCACATGTCTGTCCACTCCTGTGAGTGATATGCACCCACCCATCATGTCTCTGTCCACTGCTGGGAGTCCTCTGCACCCACCCCTCACATGTCTGTCCATTGCTGGGAGTCCTATGCACCCACCCCTCACATGTCTGTCCACTGCTGGGAGTCCTCTGCACCCACCCCTCACATGTCTGTCCACTGCTGGGAGTGATATGCACCCCCTCCTCATGTTGCAGGCCACTGCTGGGAGTCCTCTGCACCCACCCCTCACATGTCTGTCCACTGCTGGGAGTCCTCTGCACCCACCCCTCACATGTCTGTCCACTGCTGGGAGTCCTCTGCACCCCCCCCTCACATGTCTGTCCACTGCTGGGAGTCCTCTGCACCCACGCCTCACATGTCTGTCCACTGCTGGGAGTGATATGCACCCACCCCTCATGTTGCAGGCCACTGCTGGGAGTCCTCTGCACCCACCCCTCACATGTCTGTCCACTGCTGGGAGTGATATGCACCCACCCCTCATGTTGCAGGCCACTGATGGGAGTCCTCTGCACCCACCCCACACATGCCTGTCCACTGCTGGGAGTCCTCTGCACCCACCCCTCACATGTCTTTCCACTGCTGTCAGTGATTTGCACCCACCCCTCATGTTGCAGGCCACTGCTGGGAGTCCTCTGCACCCACCCCTCACATGTCTGTCCACTGCTGGGAGTCCTCTGCACCCACCCCTCACATGTCTGTCCACTGCTGGGAGTCCTCTGCACCCACCCCTCACATGTCTGTCCACTGCTGGGAGTGATATGCACCCACCCTCCATGTCTCCGTCCACTGCTGGGAGTCCTCTGCACCCACCCCTCACATGTCTGTCCACTGCTGGGAGTCCTATGCACCCACCCCTCACATGTCTGTCCACTGCTGGGAGTCCTCTGCACCCGCACCCACCCCTCACATGTCTGTCCACTGCTGGGAGTCCTCTGCACCCACCCCTCACATGTCTGTCCACTGCTGGGAGTGATATGCACCCCCTCCTCATGTTGCAGGCCACTGCTGGGAGTCCTCTGCACCCACCCCTCACATATCTGTCCACTGCTGGGAGTCCTCTGCACCCACCCCTCACATGTCTGTCCACTGCTGGGAGTCCTCTGCACCCACCCCTCACATGTCTGTCCACTGCTGGGAGTCCTCTGCACCCACGCCTCACATGTCTGTCCACTGCTGGGAGTGATATGCACCCACCCCTCATGTTGCAGGCCACTGCTGGTAGTCCTCTGCACCCACCCCTCACATGTCTGTCCACTGCTGGGATTGATATGCACCCACCCCTCATGTTGAAGGCCACTGCTGGGAGTCCTCTGCACCCACCCCACACATGTCTGTCCACTGCTGGGAGTCCTCTGCACCCACCCCTCACATGTCTTTCCACTGCTGTGAGTGATATGCACCCACCCCTCATGTTGCAGGCCACTGCTGGGAGTCCTCTGCACCCACCCTTCACATGGCTGTCCACTGCTGGGAGTCCTCTGCACCCACCCATCACATGTCTGCCCACTGCTGGGAGTGATATGCACCCATCCCCCATGTCTCTGTCCACTGCTGGGAGTCCTCTGCACCCACCCCTCACATGTCTGTCTGTTGGACTTGGCCCTTCTGGCAGGTTCACCGCCCAAACTTTTTGCAATTATCCTAGCTTTTTCCCTATGTTGTGTAAGGGGTTAGGCCTCTAGGCGCTTTTACACTGTGTCCCAGTGGAGAGTGCGTGTGCGCTGTGCATGTCTTTAGTGAGACTGACCTGCCCTCCCTTAGGAATGCATGGGGAATGTGTGTGTCCATGGTAGTTCCTGGTGCGTGGGGAGTGCAGGGTCGAGTTTGGTATGTGCAAACTCGTGAGATTGAATGCTGCGCGGTGATGTGTGCGGCGTTAGTGTGTCTAGTGTAGAAGTGCCACTTCTAGAAGCTGGCACGTCTGTGGAATAAAAGTGAAGTGACTGTCTGGCGTGTGATTGGCTGGTGTGCCTGGCTCCAGGAGTCAGGATGGGTCTGCCCCAGTGGTGAGTGGAGAGATCTGCATATTGATGAGTGGGAGGAGTACACCTGGGACCTGAATAGGGCTGGGCTTTCCCCACACAATACTGGCTCCGCCCCCTGTGGTGCGACTGATGACCCTGGCCTGTTCTGTGAGTAGGGAGAGGGGCTGAACAAAACAAAGTGCTCAGGAACCAGTTGCATCTGGTTCGCCCCTTCCCTGCACCTTGAGACAAAGGAAACCTGTGTATAAAAAGGGGCTGTGACCCCATGTAAAATGTTCTCTGCTGATCCTAACTGGGGGGGGCCTGTTGCTGGGCGCAGGAGGACAGCCACTGGGGACTGCCTCGCTGCCTGGAGGGCCCTGTGAACTGGCCCCTGGGCCCAGCCCTTGCCCCCCTGCCTCCTGAAAGACTTTTCCTGTACTAGGCCTTTATTGAAAAGAAGCGCTCGCTCTTTATTGCTGGGGAGAGCTTTTCACTTTTAACCCTGTATTGTGAACGTTTGCTTTTATTCCCTAAAAAGCGCTTTGCTTAGCACTGTGCTTCATGAGCAGTTAAAGAATTCCCCGAGGTGTGGAGGATTCCCCTGTGCTCCGAGGAGAAGCGGGAGCCCACCCCGCATCGGTGCCGCTTTCTGGCAGATTTGTAAGAGCGGGTGCCCACCCCGTGTTATGCCGCATCTTTAACTTATGTAAATTGCGGGTGCCCACCCCGCATACTAGTGCCTGTCGCGGGTGCCCACCCCGCTTATCTCTTTATTTAAATTACAGGTGCCCACCCCGCTATTTTTGTTATCAGAGAAACGGGAGCCTACCCCGTATTGACACCGCATTGCCGAGACCGCAAAAGAAAAATCACCGCCGCAACCCGGGCTTGGCCAGGAAGCCAGGCAGCCTCGGTGGAGACGTGGGCGGGGTTTAAACAGGAAGCAGACGGGAGCCCACCCGCCCTCCTGTGACAGAGACCAGGAAAAGAAGAAGAAGCCAGGAGTCCGGACAAAGGGCGGGAGCCTACCCCGCCTCCGTCGGTGAGGGAAGCCCGCGCACCCCCGGTGAGTAGGGCCTCGCACCCCAGCGGGCGGAAGTAGCAGCGGTGGACAGCGGGGCTCTCATGTGGAAAAGAGAGCCCCGTGCGTGCTGCTGCTTTGCTGAGTGAGGAACCCGGGAGATAAACGCATATAGCCTGAGACCCGATGGAGCCCCGTTGAGTGGGGGCTCGTTGATGTATGTGGCGAGGGGCTCACACTAGCATTGTTGCTGCCTTTCCCCCCGCAAGAGAGACAGGTGGCAGCGTTATCCCAATTAAGGAGCCCCGTGGGGCTCACCCAAGCATTGTTGGCACCTCCCCCCTGCAAGAGAGACAGGAGGTGGTGGACCCAAGCCCCGGGGAGTGGAGCTTCTCTTGGGCATTGTAGGAACCAAGCGAGGGTTCCCAGGGCACCGTAGTGCCCAGGCATTTCCCCCAGCTGCCCCGTGTGATAGAGGGCAGCTGCAACCTTGTGCAGCTCTGCTACAGAGGGCACAGTGAATGCCAGTGCCCCTCTTGGTGATTTTACAGCTGCCCAGCAAGTAGTGGGCAGCTGCAACGTTTAGGCCTGATCTTTTGCACCTTCTGCCTTGGCTGCGTGCGCAGCCCAGCCCTGACACTTTGGACAAAGGGCGTTTGAGCCCCTGAAAGGCCAAGTTAGCCTGGGGACAGTTTTCCTGTGTTGTGCCCTCTCCTAGGGTACATGGTGATTTTTGCATGTGTACTTTTGCGCAATGTGCATTGCCTGTATGCTTATTTTTTTATTCCTAACTGTGTCCATGCATAGGAGACTGTTTTCCTAGTATATGTTATGCTAGTGTGTTCATGATTCCCTGCGTGATATATGCCTAAGGTGTTTAGGATTGCGTAGGGTGTACTTACCTTTTACCAGTGGTTACTGGTTGTGCGCTACATTTATTATTTGTTCTACATTTCTACATTTGCAATTTGGTGATTTGTGATGATTCTGACAGTGGTCCATGTGGCCCTGTCTTGTGTAAATAGTCCCCTGTAAATTCCGCCCAGTGCCAGTTGGCACAGTGTAAATTGTGTGAATATTATCTAATGTGTTTTGGTATAATACAAAGGCTATTTTTATATATAACCTTGTGTGGAGCTTCTTTTGTGGTGGGCCTTGGGTGTTGTTGCTGGGTGCGCGCGCAAACGCTTTACACATTGCCTCCGGGATAAGCCTGACTGCTCGTGCCAAGCTACCAAGGGGGTGAGCAGGAGTTATCTTTGGCGTGTAACTCCCCAGCCCTGACTTAGAGTGGTGGTTTCTGCCTGGCTTTGGCGCAAGCCCTAGCCAACCAGAAATCCCATTTCTAACACTATCCACTGCTGGGAGTCCGCTGCACCCACCCCTCACATGTCTGTCCACTGCTGGGAGTGATATGCACCCACCCCTCATGTTGCAGGCCACTGCTGGGAGTCCTCTGCACCCACCCCTCACATGTCTGTCCACTGCTGGGAGTCCTCTGGAGCCACCCCTCACATGTCTGTCCACTGCTGGGAATACTATGCAGCCACCCACCCCCTTGGTGCAGTACACTGCTGTCCTGGGCCTACACACACACCAATATAGTGGTAATATGATGCACCAGGCCGTAGGCCAACATTCGTGGCGTGTGTACGCCTTGTATCCAAAATGTACTGGGGCTGTAGGGGTACGTGTGATACGGACCGTACCCCCCCATTCATGGGGTGTGTACGGTCCGTACCACCCATATCCCTACGGCACAAATACAATGATGATACGGCCCGTACCCACGCTATGTATGCGTGGGTGCAGTCCGTATCACTATAGTAGTGGTGCCCTAGGGGTAAGCGTGGTACGGGCTGTACACATGCCCTGTGAGCGTGTGTACGGTCCGTTCCACACATACCCCTACGGCACCACTCCAATGGTGCTACGGACCGTACACACGCTCTGAGGGCGTGTGTACGGTCCGTACCATGCGTACCCCTACGGCACCACTACAATGGTGATACGGACCGTACACACGCTCTGGGGGCGTGTGTACGGTCCGTACCACGCGTACCCCTACGGCACCAGTACAATGGTGATACAGACAGTACACACGCTCTGGGGGCATGTGTACGGTCCATACCACGTGTACCCCCACAGCACCACTATGTATGTGTGTGTACGGTGCGTATCACTATTGTAGTGTTGCCGTAGGGGTAGGCGTACACGTCCACTTCCGTTGTTGCGTGACGCAGGGATTGGTGGACATGCCTCCCGGAGTGACCGGACGCTTGAGGTAATGTATGTCCTCATTATTGTAGGTTTTAATTTGGGTAGGTGGTATGGTTCCTGCCCCTCACCCCCCCTTGGCCCCTGGGTGTTGTTCTCACCTTCTGCGGCATGTGCGTCGGGTTCGGTGCACCAGGTCATAGGCTAAGAGGGCCGGGATGACACGTAGGATGGGGTCCATGGCTGTCCGTCGCGTACCGGGGCTCCGTTTTTGCCTCGGATTCAGTTTTCCGGCATTTTTTGGCTGCCGTAAAAAAATAGCTGTGCGGAGTGACGTAGGGACGAATCGTACTTGCTGGTCCGTAAAACGCTGCCTGACTCCGTACGGACGTCGCGTACGCGCTGTCCAGGATCAGACTTGTAGGTATTTTTTAGCCGTACGGTGTTTTGTACGATTCGTACGGAAATGGTATTTCTGTACGAATCGTACTTGCTGGATTGTACGGTGGGTTTCCCGGGTACGAGTCGTATGGCGAATACGCTCTGTACGACGAATCGTACCCGGGTTTTACAGGATCGGAATCGGCACCTAAATGTAACAGAGTGCTGTTATTTTGACCTTTTGATCAAATATACAGAAACAATTTTTTGCATTCATTGTTTCTTGGTTTCTTGTCTCCCTTCTCTTTTTTTCCCCTTCCCTTACAACATGTTATGTGCGTGATTCTTTATAACTGTCAACTAAATAATAACTGTTGAGACATTGTTGTATGCTACATACTATTCACTCAGGTCTCAACTTGGTTGATGAGTATCCTCCTGTGGGTTGTTACTGCATAGTTACTACTACATGGACAGCAAAAACAACTTCATGTCCAGTATCTCTTATTTGTTGGTTACGTAAGACAGGACTTAAATCAGGTGCACAGGTGTAGGCAAGGCAGGCACAGAAAATGTCAATAGAAATGACATTTGAAAGGATGGTTCAAGACTATATGGATGACCCAACAGAGGAATACCTGGATCTCGACCCAGTGAATTATTAGTCAATTTTCCAACACTTTTTTCAGGGGTGGACTGGAGAATATAGGGTAACCTACCTAATCTGGAAAGGGAGCTCAGGTAAACAGTGACTATAGAGAGGACTATGGGGGTGAACACTGTTAAAACTGCTTAGTGATGAGCTAGGAGTGGGGCTCAGCATCTGTCCTCACTATGTTAGTGAAGCTTCCCGTTTTGAAGCATGTTTTTAGGCATATTTCATGACGTCATTATAATTCCAAGTGTTTTTTAGTTTCTTAGTATTTTGTGAATTATAGTTTTTATATTACATAACGTCATCTCATCTATACAGTCACTATAATCTTTTTTTCTCAGTGAATTTCTAGGTTAAAATAAGATCTTATTACCATACATAACTATAACATCACTTTAACCTATGTTTTTTTCAGTGACTTTTAGTTTTCTTTTTATCACATTCACTCAGCTCCCTCACTGAACATACCTTTTAACCCTAAACAGTAGAAGTTTAGAATCAAAGCCTGGCCTGTCACCTGGCACTTCACCTAACACATCATGGCGTTGATTGACTGAAAAGCCTAGCCTGTGGCCAGGCCCTGTGTCCAGCCCCCATTGCGCTTCCACCTCCCCTCTGCACAAAGAAAATGGTTTGATTGAAATCTCTACAGATAGTGCACTTAAACTTGGATTCAGTGAAATTGTCTGGCAAATGTGTAGCTGCTTGTATAAACAGATTACCCTGAATTATCCTGCAAGCAATTAAGATTTTACTTATTTTACCCGCCACATTTGTATGTGAAAAAGCTTTTTCAATTCTCATTTACCTAAATAATGAAAACAGAAGTCGCTTGGGAAATGTAGAATCTGACCTGAGGATTCAACTTTCTGAAATAAAACCAAACATTGAAAAGTTAGTAGCTGAGGTGCAGCACTAACCTTCCCATTACAATTATGTTTTCAATATAAAATAATATAATTGTTTATAATTCGAGTATTTGTTTGTTGTGTACTTGTATGAGTATTTTTTGTGAATTACTGTTTAAATGTTTTAAATTTAAATCGTACAAATTGCTTGGGGGTTCTGCGCTTTCAGTAGTGATTAAGTGGTGGTCCTCGGGAGTTAAAAGGTTGGGAACCACTGCCTTTACTCATGCACAAAACTAACATATACAGCAAATTTATAGAGGGGTTTATAAATGTATAAAGGCATCAAGAATTTTAAACAATTGAAAACGAAAATGTGGTTTAACAGTACAGTGACGTTTAGATACAATACCAGAGTAATGATGGCATGTAGAAATTGACTGAGAAAAAACAAATTCTAAAAGCAAAATGAGTCGGATAATATTTCCAGAAAAAACACTCATAATTTGCGAAAATAAAAAATATGTAATGAAATGACATACTTTATTAAACAAATACAACTGCAAATTTAGATGTAGAAGATATGCATCATATATGAACGTCACCATCATTTTCCACGGCGTTACACCATCATTGTCACTTATGTGTTTAAAGAATGTCACTGGCTTGGCTTTTTTGTAAAATGCAGTTTTGAAAATCAATTATTGCACATTCGTGTTTCATTTCCTGAAAAACTCGAGCTAAAGTTCCCTTGCCATGCATAGCGCTACCTCATGTGAGTGAGAGATTCCGTGTCTGGTGCATGTGTATTCCCATCCATCCACCGCTGGATTACAAGGATGTTATGAATAACTTTAACAGCGTGTATTTGTTTAATAAATGTGGGCCTACCTGAGAAAAACGAGTTAGTCAAAGAATCTTTATTCGGTGATTAAAAAACACCATAAAAGCACACTCATATTTACATGTTAAAAAGTCATTAAACATTTCAGGGTTCTTTGTACAGTGAATTAACAAAACATAAATACAACAATATAGCCATATTTAACACTTAAAAGTTAAAGTAAAAACATTTCAGTCTTCTCCTCTAGTAAGCCTTAAACGAAGTGCTATCTTGCTAAAGTTCATAATACTACACAGTGTTTGGGGTTCCTCAGCTTTCTGTAAGAATACAAGTGCCTCCCTAGCGTGGACCAAATTAGCATTTTTCAAAATATTTACAAGGTATCTGCGTCTGGGCATTGAGTAAAAGGGGCAGAGTAGAACAAAATGAAGGGAGTCTTGCGGAGACCTGTTGTCGCAGCCGCAGGGCCCCTTCTGTTCTATTGATGTAGCAAACCCCGCTGGTGATGCCAACATAAATGGGAGAAGGTTCAATCTGAAACGGCACATCAGGAACCTATCCTGTGCATTGTACATGAGGCACAAGTATGGCTCCATACCTTCCACGCTCTTCACTAGGTGATGGGCCCTCACTGTCTTTTTACACCCTTCAGCCTCATCTCTGCGTAGGTTTTTCCGCTCAAGAAAAATTCTCCCTACATGCAGTTTATTCTGGGCTACAATAGTTACAGGATGAGTAAAGAGGTTCCCAAAACATAGCTCCTCCAGGGTATTCTTCACATAAAGGAGCCAGGGGATGCGCATACACTTGTCCCTTTTTAGGCAGTCCAATAAGATTTCTCTACTAAGTGTCGCATCAGGATTGTACCAGATTTTTAACCAAGCGATAATAGGCCTCAATTTTATCAAATCTTCTATATATGGTCTCCCTAGCTCCCTATGGGCAATCAAACCAGCAGTACTTTGTGGTACCCTCAAGAGTGATTTCAGATATTTATTTTCTTCACGTTGGATACTAGTGGTATTGACAAAGCCCCATACTTCTGCCCCGTAAATTACCTTGGAGCATGATACTGAGCTGTACAGATTTATCACCTGTTCCGGGGACCATCTTCCTAGCCTCCTGCCATAGCTAGCGATTGCCCCGTTAGATGCAATCATTTTACCACAACGTTCCTCCACCAGGGTATCAAACCGCAGGGCACCATCGAATGTTACACCAAGGTATGGAAACGTTTTGACCTCTTCCACAATGTGGCTCCCTATTTTGTATGTAAATTTAGAGGTGGTTTTTTTCCCCGCCAGGAGCACATAGGATTTACTCAGATTTACAGAAAGGTCCAAGGCACTCATGAACCTAACAAAACCATCAATCAGGATTTGTAGGCTCCTTGGTGTCCGTGCGATCAGTACCGCGTCATCTGCATAAAGCAGAACAGGAATATGACGCGACCCAACCCTTGGGCAATCTGCCTTCAGACCCAACAGAAACTGCTCCAAATTATTAATATAAAGGGAAAACAAAAAGGGAGCAAGAATGCAGCCTTGTCGGACTCCACTCTTACAGGGAAAAGAACTAGTCAGCCCCCCCTCCCTATTAAAGCGGACTTTGGCGGTGGTGTCACTGTGCAGTTCCCTCAATATATTAATTAGACCACTCTCTATCCCCATACTAAGCATCATGCCCCACAATTTTTCCCTATTGACGTGATCGAATGCTGCTGCCAGATCCATGAAACCCATGTAAATGGATTCATCACTAGCCATGGTATACTTGGCAGTCAGCAAATAAAGGTTCAGGCACTGGTCACTAGTGGACCTCCCTGCCCTAAATCCGTATTGAGTGTCCGAGAAGATGTTTTTTTCCTCGGTCCACTCGGACAGTCTATTAAGAATTGCCCTCCCCAAAAGTTTTGCTGACACATCAATCAGGGAGATCGGGCGGTAGCACTTTGGGTCATCCCTGTTGCCCTTTTTGAAAATCGGCACAATTACTGCCGTGGACCAAGACGGGGGCAGGCCACAGATGATAGCAGTATTAATAACCCTTGTCATTAGGGGAGCCCAGAGTTCGATGTTACTCAAAAACAGATCAGGGGGGATTCCATCAGGCCCCGGCGCTTTATTTTTGGTCAGGCCCTCAATCCCTGCAATGATCTCCTTAATGGAGAATTCTACCAGTGGAGCCTCAGTTGGAATGGCCGGTAGGTCAACAGTAGAACCAGGCTCATGATTGTACAGGCCCCTATAGTGGTTGACCCACTGCTCTGGGAGAATATTGGCCCCTATATCCGGGGTATCTTTTTCCTGGAAAGTTGGGTTATTAATTATTTTCCAAAAGCCTGCTAGGTCCTTTCTTTCCCCCGCTTCTCGTAAATCTGCCCATGCTTCCGCCTGCAAGGCAAGTTTCCTCCTCTTAATTTCCTTTTTATAAATTTCTCTGCACACCTTAACTTTGTGGGGGACCCTTGGTTTAGTTTTAAGGCAGCTTTTCAGCTCCCTCAAAGCTTTAGAGCAGTCTTTGTCGAACCATCGGGGATTCCCGTGGTTCTTAAATGGGACACTAGTCTTTAGCAAACCATCGACCAGATTAGCGATCTGGTCGAAAGCTTCCATTATCCTCGGTCCGCGGACTTCTGTGTCCAAACAATCATTAATAGCAAGTATGCCTGCGTCCACCAGGCCCTTGTAGAACTTTTCCCCGTCTATTTTAGCCCATTTTAGTCTCCTGCCTTGGTCTGTTGCTCTCTCAGTAAAGGTGCGTTGAACTCTAATACTTAGACCCACCATATACTGCAGCTCCAAAACAAGAGGGTTATGGTCACTAAAGCCACTCCATTCGATCCCTACACTAGTTGTCTTATTAATTAAGGACCTTGAAACCAGAATGTAATCTATGAAGGAAGAGCATCCTCTACCCTTAAATGTGGGGGGGAGTGTGCCATCCTCCTGCATCCCTACCATATTAATGGTGTGTTCAAGGTCATATTTAAACCGTAACATTCTGAAAGCTGAGCCCAACGGCGTATGAGAGAAATGCGGTCCCTTCTCCATAGGGCATCGGGACCAATCTGTGCTTATTTGGACCAGTACCGGGCACAAGTGGCAATTATAATCACCCATAACCACCAACCCATGTGGCTGCCCATTTTTTTGGCCTGTTATGACCTGGCCCAACCTATTATCTAATTCAGTAACAAGAGAGATGTTAGATCCCGCTATCTCGTTGTTATAAAGGTTTACTGCAACAAATCTAAGACCTTTCCCAGTGAACCTGACTGCCTGAATCCTGTGGGAATTCCAATCAAGGCAAGTGTAACTTCCCGGAAGGCTCAGATCTATATAAATAGCTAAACCTCCCATGGCTCTCCCTGATCTTGATTTTTGAGCAGGAACCAAAAAACACTTATACCCTTGCAGGTGGAAATTATTCTCCTGGGCCCAGGTCTCCTGCAGACAAATTACATGGAATTTTCTGATATAGTCAAGCCACTCTTTGTTATTAAATTTCCCAGCCAGGCCAGCTATATTCCATGAGATGATTTTTAGTGCCTCACCCCCCTGGACCCCTCCTCCCTGTGACCCACCAGGTGATTCTCGCACTTGTTTTCCCAATTCCGGTCCCTGTGCGTCACCTATACATGCAATATCTACAACCCTAGGTTCATCCAGCACATAACTCCGGGCGCAACTTGATGACTTTTGTTTTGCCTCGGGGCTGTGCTTCTCCCACTCAGCATTTGGAACCCCTCTACCCCCTATACCCCATATACCATTATCTCTTTGTCAATCTACCCCCTCAAGACCATCCAGGCAGTGGAACCGATTGAATGTATGGAAGGGTAGCTCTGGGCGGCTAAATAATGGCCTGGGATTGAACTCGTGATGAACACCCCTTCGACCCACCCTTTCCCAGTTGTCATATGAACGGGTCACGTGTACAGGGGCTGGGGTGGGGGGAAAGAAGAAAGACACATGAAGTGTTTGAATTGTTGTTACCTGTGATCTATTCTTTCCCTGGCATATGTGAGCAACTGTTCCAGCATCCCTGAAGCTCACCAATATGCAATCCCCTATGATCGATTTGCGTGTTCTCCCTATCCAAGGCACCCTTCTGACCATTATGATCTCATTGCTTAAGTGTACGGGTAAGGGTCTATTCAAATTTAGCCACTTAATCACCCTACTTTTCAGAGCACAGAAATCCTCGGCTTCACCTGCCTCTAGTGGTGGGACGCCCGCCATGACTACTGTAAAGTCATTCGCCTCTGGTGGTAAATTGGGTCTACGTGGCCTGGGGGGAAGCTTCATTAGTGGAGTCGGTGCAACACTATCTGGGGGCTGTACCGGGGGAACAGCATTTGCAGGGGGTATAGGTCCTATGGGGTTAGGTGGCTTATTTGGGGCAGGGTTATTCCTCTGGGTTTGTGGTGGGGCGGCCGCAGTTGCAACCTGTGAGGGAGCAAGATGCATAACACTTTTTGGAGCTGTTGGGGTGGCAATAGGTTTAGGAGCCCTCTCATGAGAATTGGCCGGATTTTTCATACTGCTTAGTGTAGCCTCAAGAATGGTTAGTCTGATTTCCACTTTTTTGATGCTTTCACTAATTGGTAACAAAAGTGACCTAAGCAGGAATTCCAAATTACCCAGCGGAGCAACATCTATACAGTCACTATAATCTTTTTTTCTCAGTGAATTTCTAGGTTAAAATAAGATCTTATTACCATACATAACTATAACATCACTTTAACCTATGTTTTTTTCAGTGACTTTTAGTTTTCTTTTTATCACATTCACTCAGCTCCCTCACTGAACATACCTTTTAACCCTAAACAGTAGAAGTTTAGAATCAAAGCCTGGCCTGTCACCTGGCACTTCACCTAACACATCATGGCGTTGATTGACTGAAAAGCCTAGCCTGTGGCCAGGCCCTGTGTCCAGCCCCCATTGCGCTTCCACCTCCCCTCTGCACAAAGAAAATGGTTTGATTGAAATCTCTACAGATAGTGCACTTAAACTTGGATTCAGTGAAATTGTCTGGCAAATGTGTAGCTGCTTGTATAAACAGATTACCCTGAATTATCCTGCAAGCAATTAAGATTTTACTTATTTTACCCGCCACATTTGTATGTGAAAAAGCTTTTTCAATTCTCATTTACCTAAATAATGAAAACAGAAGTCGCTTGGGAAATGTAGAATCTGACCTGAGGATTCAACTTTCTGAAATAAAACCAAACATTGAAAAGTTAGTAGCTGAGGTGCAGCACTAACCTTCCCATTACAATTATGTTTTCAATATAAAATAATATAATTGTTTATAATTCGAGTATTTGTTTGTTGTGTACTTGTATGAGTATTTTTTGTGAATTACTGTTTAAATGTTTTAAATTTAAATCGTACAAATTGCTTGGGGGTTCTGCGCTTTCAGTAGTGATTAAGTGGTGGTCCTCGGGAGTTAAAAGGTTGGGAACCACTGCCTTTACTCATGCACAAAACTAACATATACAGCAAATTTATAGAGGGGTTTATAAATGTATAAAGGCATCAAGAATTTTAAACAATTGAAAACGAAAATGTGGTTTAACAGTACAGTGACGTTTAGATACAATACCAGAGTAATGATGGCATGTAGAAATTGACTGAGAAAAAACAAATTCTAAAAGCAAAATGAGTCAGATAATATTTCCAGAAAAAACACTCATAATTTGCGAAAATAAAAAATATGTAATGAAATGACATACTTTATTAAACAAATACAACTGCAAATTTAGATGTAGAAGATATGCATCATATATGAACGTCACCATCATTTTCCACGGCGTTACACCATCATTGTCACTTATGTGTTTAAAGAATGTCACTGGCTTGGCTTTTTTGTAAAATGCAGTTTTGAAAATCAATTATTGCACATTCGTGTTTCATTTCCTGAAAAACTCGAGCTAAATTTCCCTTGCCATGCATAGCGCTACCTCATGTGAGTGAGAGATTCCGTGTCTGGTGCATGTGTATTCCCATCCATCCACCGCTGGATTACAAGGATGTTATGAATAACTTTAACAGCGTGTATTTGTTTAATAAATGTGGGCCTACCTGAGAAAAACGAGTTAGTCAAAGAATCTTTATTCGGTGATTAAAAAACACCATAAAAGCACACTCATATTTACATGTTAAAAAGTCATTAAACATTTCAGGGTTCTTTGTACAGTGAATTAACAAAACATAAATACAACAATATAGCCATATTTAACACTTAAAAGTTAAAGTAAAAACATTTCAGTCTTCTCCTTTAGTAAGCCTTAAACGAAGTGCTACCTTGCTAAAGTTCATAATACTACACAGTGTTTGGGGTTCCTCAGCTTTCTATAAGAATACAAGTGCCTCCCTAGCGTGGACCAAATTAGCATTTTTCAAAATATTTACAAGGTATCTGCGTCTGGGCATTGAGTAAAAGGGGCAGAGTAGAACAAAATGAAGGGAGTCTTGCGGAGACCTGTTGTCGCAGCCGCAGGGCCCCTTCTGTTCTATTGATGTAGCAAACCCCGCTGGTGATGCCAACATAAATGGGAGAAGGTTCAATCTGAAAGGGCACATCAGGAACCTATCCTGTGCATTGTACATGAGGAACAAGTATGGCTCCATACCTTCCACGCTCTTCACTAGGTGATGGGCCCTCACTGTCTTTTTACACCCTTCAGCCTCATCTCTGCGTAGGTTTTTCCGCTCAAGAAAAATTCTCCCTACATGCAGTTTATTCTGGGCTACAATAGTTACAGGATGAGTAAAGAGGTTCCCAAAACATAGCTCCTCCAGGGTATTCTTCACATAAAGGAGCCAGGGGATGCGCATACACTTGTCCCTTTTTAGGCAGTCCAATAAGATTTCTCTACTAAGTGTCGCATCAGGATTGTACCAGATTTTTAACCAAGCGATAATAGGCCTCAATTTTATCAAATCTTCTATATATGGTCTCCCTAGCTCCCTATGGGCAATCAAACCAGCAGTACTTTGTGGTACCCTCAAGAGTGATTTCAGATATTTATTTTCTTCACGTTGGATACTAGTGGTATTGACAAAGCCCCATACTTCTGCCCCGTAAATTACCTTGGAGCATGATACTGAGCTGTACAGATTTATCACCTGTTCCGGGGACCATCTTCCTAGCCTCCTGCCATAGCTAGCGATTGCCCCGTTAGATGCAATCATTTTACCACAACGTTCCTCCACCAGGGTATCAAACCGCAGGGCACCATCGAATGTTACACCAAGGTATGGAAACGTTTTGACCTCTTCCACAATGTGGCTCCCTATTTTGAATGTAAATTTAGAGGTGGTTTTTTTCCCCGCCAGGAGCACATAGGATTTACTCAGATTTACAGAAAGGTCCAAGGCACTCATGAACCTAACAAAACCATCAATCAGGATTTGTAGGCTCCTTGGTGTCCGTGCGATCAGTACCGCGTCATCTGCATAAAGCAGAACAGGAATATGACGCGACCCAACCCTTGGGCAATCTGCCTTCAGACCCAACAGAAACTGCTCCAAATTATTAATATAAAGGGAAAACAAAAAGGGAGCAAGAATGCAGCCTTGTCGGACTCCACTCTTACAGGGAAAAGAACTAGTCAGCCCCCCCTCCCTATTAAAGCGGACTTTGGCGGTGGTGTCACTGTGCAGTTCCCTCAATATATTAATTAGACCACTCTCTATCCCCATACTAAGCATCATGCCCCACAATTTTTCCCTATTGACGTGATCGAATGCTGCTGCCAGATCCATGAAACCCATGTAAATGGATTCATCACTAGCCATGGTATACTTGGCAGTCAGCAAATAAAGGTTCAGGCACTGGTCACTAGTGGACCTCCCTGCCCTAAATCCGTATTGAGTGTCCGAGAAGATGTTTTTTTCCTCGGTCCACTCGGACAGTCTATTAAGAATTGCCCTCCCCAAAAGTTTTGCTGACACATCAATCAGGGAGATCGGGCGGTAGCACTTTGGGTCATCCCTGTTGCCCTTTTTGAAAATCGGCACAATTACTGCCGTGGACCAAGACGGGGGCAGGCCACAGATGATAGCAGTATTAATAACCCTTGTCATTAGGGGAGCCCAGAGTTCGATGTTACTCAAAAACAGATCAGGGGGGATTCCATCAGGCCCCGGCGCTTTATTTTTGGTCAGGCCCTCAATCCCTGCAATGATCTCCTTAATGGAGAATTCTACCAGTGGAGCCTCAGTTGGAATGGCCGGTAGGTCAACAGTAGAACCAGGCTCATGATTGTACAGGCCCCTATAGTGGTTGACCCACTGCTCTGGGAGAATATTGGCCCCTATATCCGGGGTATCTTTTTCCTGGAAAGTTGGGTTATTAATTATTTTCCAAAAGCCTGCTAGGTCCTTTCTTTCCCCCGCTTCTCGTAAATCTGCCCATGCTTCCGCCTGCAAGGCAAGTTTCCTCCTCTTAATTTCCTTTTTATAAATTTCTCTGCACACCTTAACTTTGTGGGGGACCCTTGGTTTAGTTTTAAGGCAGCTTTTCAGCTCCCTCAAAGCTTTAGAGCAGTCTTTGTCGAGCCATCGGGGATTCCCGTGGTTCTTAAATGGGACACTAGTCTTTAGCAAACCATCGACCAGATTAGCGATATGGTCGAAAGCTTCCATTATCCTCGGTCCGCGGACTTCTGTGTCCAAACAATCATTAATAGCAAGTATGCCTGCGTCCACCAGGCCCTTGTAGAACTTTTCCCCGTCTATTTTAGCCCATTTTAGTCTCCTGCCTTGGTCTGTTGCTCTCTCAGTGAAGGTGCGTTGAACTCTAATACTTAGACCCACCATATACTGCAGCTCCAAAACAAGAGGGTTATGGTCACTAAAGCCACTCCATTCGATCCCTACACTAGTTGTCTTATTAATTAAGGACCTTGAAACCAGAATGTAATCTATGAAGGAAGAGCATCCTCTACCCTTAAATGTGGGGGGGAGTGTGCCATCCTCCTGCATCCCTACCATATTAATGGTGTGTTCATGGTCATATTTAAACCGTAACATTCTGAAAGCTGAGCCCAACGGCGTATGAGAGAAATGCGGTCCCTTCTCCATAGGGCATCGGGACCAATCTGTGCTTATTTGGACCAGTACCGGGCACAAGTGGCAATTATAATCACCCATAACCACCAACCCATGTGGCTGCCCATTTTTTTGGCCTGTTATGACCTGGCCCAACCTATTATCTAATTCAGTAACAAGAGAGATGTTAGATCCCGCTATCTCGTTGTTATAAAGGTTTACTGCAACAAATCTAAGACCTTTCCCAGTGAACCTGACTGCCTGAATCCTGTGGGAATTCCAATCAAGGCAAGTGTAACTTCCCGGAAGGCTCAGATCTATATAAATAGCTAAACCTCCCATGGCTCTCCCTGATCTTGATTTTTGAGCAGGAACCAAAAAACACTTATACCCTTGCAGGTGGAAATTATTCTCCTGGGCCCAGGTCTCCTGCAGACAAATTACATGGAATTTTCTGATATAGTCAAGCCACTCTTTGTTATTAAATTTCCCAGCCAGGCCAGCTATATTCCATGAGATGATTTTTAGTGCCTCACCCCCCTGGACCCCTCCTCCCTGTGACCCACCAGGTGATTCTCGCACTTGTTTTCCCAATTCCGGTCCCTGTGCGTCACCTATACATGCAATATCTACAACCCTAGGTTCATCCAGCACATAACTCCGGGCGCAACTTGATGACTTTTGTTTTGCCTCGGGGCTGTGCTTCTCCCACTCAGCATTTGGAACCCCTCTACCCCCTATACCCCATATACCATTATCTCTTTGTCAATCTACCCCCTCAAGACCATCCAGGCAGTGGAACCGATTGAATGTATGGAAGGGTAGCTCTGGGCGGCTAAATAATGGCCTGGGATTGAACTCGTGATGAACACCCCTTCGACCCACCCTTTCCCAGTTGTCATATGAACGGGTCACGTGTACAGGGGCTGGGGTGGGGGGAAAGAAGAAAGACACATGAAGTGTTTGAATTGTTGTTACCTGTGATCTATTCTTTCCCTGGCATATGTGAGCAACTGTTCCAGCATCCCTGAAGCTCACCAATATGCAATCCCCTATGATCGATTTGCGTGTTCTCCCTATCCAAGGCACCCTTCTGACCATTATGATCTCATTGCTTAAGTGTACGGGTAAGGGTCTATTCAAATTTAGCCACTTAATCACCCTACTTTTCAGAGCACAGAAATCCTCGGCTTCACCTGCCTCTAGTGGTGGGACGCCCGCCATGACTACTGTAAAGTCATTCGCCTCTGGTGGTAAATTGGGTCTACGTGGCCTGGGGGGAAGCTTCATTAGTGGAGTCGGTGCAACACTATCTGGGGGCTGTACCGGGGGAACAGCATTTGCAGGGGGTATAGGTCCTATGGGGTTAGGTGGCTTATTTGGGGCAGGGTTATTCCTCTGGGTTTGTGGTGGGGCGGCCGCAGTTGCAACCTGTGAGGGAGCAAGATGCATAACACTTTTTGGAGCTGTTGGGGTGGCAATAGGTTTAGGAGCCCTCTCATGAGAATTGGCCGGATTTTTCATACTGCTTAGTGTAGCCTCAAGAATGGTTAGTCTGATTTCCACTTTTTTGATGCTTTCACTAATTGGTAACAAAAGTGACCTAAGCAGGAATTCCAAATTACCCAGCGGAGCAACAGAGAGGGGGGCATTAACAATGTTGCTAGCCGTCTCTTTAGTCAGGACGGGAGCCACACCATCCTGTGCAGCGGGTTTAGAATGTAAGTCAGCCACCGTTGTCACAGTTGATATGGAGGGTTTGGATGACTTCCCAAAATCAGAATGAGGGATCTTTGGTTTGTTTTTAGCCTGGGCACCCCACGACTTCCTCCTACGTTTGTTTGGTGGGGGCCCAAAAACCCCTTGTGCTACAGCTATTTTAGGTTTGGCTTTCCTAGACTTTGATGCTGGGGGCGGTTGAGAAATTAAGTCAATCGCCCCCCTATTTGGGCTTGTGCTACTCACTGGGGTTGAGCTCATAAGTACCACTGGGGGCGTTTTTGTAACATCCCTAAACAGGATCGGAACATCTTCATTTAGTGTCAAGTCTTCGCTAGGTGTGGGAGGATAGTCTCCTAGAGGTCTACCTTTCAAATTATCTATAGAGCGTCTCCGCTCAGCTCTGAGCCGGCTTAAAGTGTTCTCCTTGTCCCCATCTCCCCCCGCCCGAGGAAAGTAATTCTCTAAGGTCATATTTTTTGTTCCTGCCTGCCTTATGGGGGTACTTTCCTTTACCGGGGACGGCATGGTATCTTAGAGTGTGATGATAGCTATGGGGCAATTTATCAGCTTGTTGTGCTAGGGACTTGATGGCAAACGGCAGAACCAAGAGGGTAGGCCCAGCCCGGCCTACTCCGGCCTATGACGGCCACAGACGGCCCCGCCCTTGTCCCGGGCTTCTCCCGGCGCCCTCCCGCGCGCTCCCGCACAGCGGGATCCCAGTGCAAAAATAAAAGAGAAGGAGGTGGGGCGGGGGGCGTGGCAGTCAGGGAGAGCGATCCAGGTGTTGTGGGTTGACCTCACGCAGGGGCTCCTGGGAGTTGGAGTCCCTGCGGGTCCGCTCGCAGCCCTGTACTTGCCTGCCAAAGCCCAGAGTCCGGTGTCCAAGATCAGAGCCCCTCTATGCTCAAGGCGCCTCTCTCCACACCGCGAAGCGGGACCCGCGGAGCGGGTCCGGCAAGGAGCTGCGGCAGAAGAAAAACACCACAGATGCAGGGAACAGCCCACGGCGAAGTCCAGGCAAACAAGGTATCCCACGTCGATCAGGAAGGGGGCTGCTTTCAAGTGCTAGGGCGGGGGTGTGGCAGTCAGGGAGAGCGACCCAGGTGTTGTGGGTTGACCTCACGCAGGGGCTCCTGGGAGTTGGAGTCCCTGCGGGTCCGCTCGCAGCCCTGTACTTGCCTGCCAAAGCCCAGAGTCCGGTGTCCAAGATCAGAGCCCCTCTATGCTCAAGGCGCCTCTCTCCACACCGCGAAGCGGGACCCGCGGAGCGGGTCCGGCAAGGAGCTGCGGCAGAAGAAAAACACCACAGATGCAGGGAACAGCCCACGGCGAAGTCCAGGCAAACAAGGTTAATTTATCTTTGCCTGTGTGTTGCATTCCGCAGCTCACAAGTAAAGGGGACTAGGCCTCATTATACTGTTGGGCATATTGTTAACCCTTCATGAACAACAAAAAATGGCTACCATGGATATACCCTCTTGCCATGACACAAGAGTGGTAACGTTGCTGGTTGTCAGCAAAACGAGTCAGGTGGAGAGCAGAATGCCAACATATTTAGAGTAATATGGCACAATTCTGCTGATTCCTATTCAAGTGACACAGCACAGCAACTTGACATGCTGTGATGCACAACATGAGATTATTGTAAATATGTTGTCAAGGCCTAGATTTAGTAAACTTTTGAATCATTGCCGCACCACTTATTTGATGCTGCCATAAAGCGAAATTTTAGGATTTACAAAGCTGCGCAAATCAGATTTGCATGGCTTGCATGGGACTTTTCACCAAAAGAAACCCAATGCTGAACCTTGTGCTACATTCCATAGCACTGTTTTGCAGAGTTAGTCCATGGGTGGATCATGGCCATTCCTAGGCATCTACTCAGGTAACGTGACAGAAAAACAGTTTAAATAAATGTTGTAAACCAGGGTTTGCAGCAAACTGTCATTTCTAACTGAGTCTGGGACCTCAAAGAATATTTTTAGTGTAGGAACGCATCCTTTACGGCACAAAAACGAATCACACAACAAGGCAGGCAGCGTTGCCACATGTTGCAAGAGTACCTGTATGGGTGCTAGCCTGGCACAATTGAGCCAGTGCTAGGAGAGCGCAGGAGTTGGTCATATCCTATTTGTTGGAAAGTGGTTTATTAGCAGTGGTAAATGCAAATCTACCACTGGCAATAAGGCCACTAATACAGTGTAGAGCTCAGGATTGGTCTCAGAAATTTATTACCATGCTCAAACCTTGGAAGGTTGGCTGCGAGCAGGCAGGCTTAACTTCAGAGTCAGATATGTAAAGCATTGAAAAACACCAATTAAGTAAATAATTAGGACACAACACACAATAAAAATCTAACAACAATGTGTAACAATAGGAAATATTTCTATCTTTACGATGACATCAAGATGAAAAGGATCCAATGTAGGAAACTGGAGATATGAATTTCTAAAGATTTAGCACTATAGCACATAGAAACGTTTAGCGCCTATTGGGACATCTGGTCATGCTAGACCGGAAGAAAGTCAGTGTTTGAAGCCGAATATGATAGAGCCCTGCGCAGCTACCCCTCGCAGTAGGCCTTGGTCAAAGTTTTTACCTTCTGACTTAGAAACTTATCTGGAGCTTTTTCTCTTGGGGTCCCTCGAAAATCTCCACCAGTCTGGATTCGGTGAGGGTTCACCGGCTTGCCTTTCGAAAGACCTCCAGGTCAAACCTATGGAAGTCAGACCTCTGGAGCTTTCCAACGGGATGAATCAGGGATCCAGGCCGGGTCACGGTTGAAGGTGGGCATCTTGACTCTCGTGGTTGGTCCCGGTCAACTCTTCTACCTTTGGACTTAGAAACTTTTATGGAGCTTTTTCTCATGTTGTCTCTCGTTGCTCTTCACCATGCTGGATCTGGGGAGGTTTGCCTGCTTGGGTTTCGACCTTCAGGAAGTTGGACCTGAGAAGCTATTCAGCAGGACAAACCAAGAGAGCAGGTCCAATCGCGGTTGAGGGTCGCTGGATTGGCTGGCCAGGTCGAGTCGGACCACTTATGGAGCTTTTTACCAAAGTTCCACCAAACGTCTTCAAACTTCTGGCACTTCTTCCTTAAGTTCCTTTGAAACTTACTCCAAGGGTCTGAAAAGCTCAAAGATGATCCTTGAAAGTTTTGGATTCAATTCTCAAAATTCACCAAAATCTTTACAAATCCACTGGAATCACTTCAGGCTGGGAATCCTTGGTGGTGATGGTCCAGGTGAGCTCTCTTAACCTGTAGCTTGGAGGGATTCCACTCTTTAGTCTTTTTGAAGCAGGTTGGGTCCACAGGGCTGTAGTTCCAGATTGTGCAGCAGGCGCAGTCAGTCAGAGTGCAGGGCCGGGTGGTGCAAATCAGACTTACAGCATGGACCCTTCTTGTTCTGTAGGTTCAAGCAGTAGATCTGACAGGATCTGCCCCTCTCAGAGACTTATTCAGTGTTCTCTGGGGTCACACAGGACGGCACTCCTGTCCAATGAGTTCCAGGGCAACACCCCAGAGCATGACCATTTCATCCAAAGTGTGGCACAATTGTCTCCCAGAAAGCACTATTTCTCCAAAATTCAATATGGCTGAAGTCTCAGCAGAGAGGCAAGAGCTGGCTAAAAACAAACTCCAAGATGGCTCTTCTCCATAGTCTCCCTCCCCCTGACATCTTCACATTCTTTCCTTAAGCCTGCCATCTGGCTGGGTTCAGATGGAGTGGGCATAGATGGAACTGGCTTTCTCTGCCTGCCCCCCCCACCCCGGCCGTTGAAGCTCATGATTTACAACCCCTCTCCATTGCTCTGGCATTGCAACGCAGCAGAACCCTCTCCTCCCAGCATGGCTCCTCACCCAGGTGCCACTTATCACTTGATCAAAGCATCTAGGCTAATCCACTCAACTCTGACCAATCAGGGCAGACCAGTGGGTGGCTGAATTTTGGCTTACAGACAAGAAAGTCTTATAACTTCTATTCTGTACATATTGGGATAAATTTAACAATAGCATATTGTTGAATTTATCAATATCATTACCCTAAGTCCTTGAATGATATGTTCTGTGGTCCCTTGCCTTAGGTATTAACTAATAACTTATTGCAAAGTTAACCTCTGTGGCTTGGGATCTACACAGGGGAAAATGAAACGTCCAGTTTCTCCAGCACCAGGGCCTAAAAAATGCTTTTATAAGGACTCTACTTATAACTAAAGGACCCCCCTCCTGGACACCTAGGGGAGACTTTAGGATATACCATAATTATGACGATCCTCACTACATATTGCTCCTAGTAAACAACGTTGATTTTGAGAAGCACTTTACTACAAAGAGGAAAGTGAAATGGGCAATTTGGATTTCACCAAGGCATATAAAACCTCTTTTTATAAGAGTCCTCCTTATAAGTACCTGACCCCCCCCCCCCCCCCCCCCCACCACCACCGGTAGGACATCTAGGGAGACCCTGGGAGTACCCAATATGCCAAAATATTGTAGTTTAATAATTATTAAGTGCCCCAAACACTAAAGTCGAGTTTGAGCACAATTTACATTTTAAAGCAGTCCTGCAACACAGGACTTCTTTTAAACTTACCTCAGGCACAGGCAGTGCACACATGCAAGTGCAGAAAGGTCTGCTAGCCTCAAAAACACCATGCCCTGTTATATACTTGCGGCATAAAGGTAGTTTTAATCCCCCTGCACTATTATGTACTTGGTCCTTATAGGGGAGGTCATGACAATCATAGGTGTACCCTAACCCATAGAGTACCCTAGTGTATGTAAGTGTTTTCACTGCATTCTAAGTGTATTTTCAGCATGGCACGGACCCTGGGCCTGATTAGGCAGAGCCCAGGGACAGTCAGAGTCAGTTACCATCCGTACCAGCCAGCAAAAAATAGGCAGTACCCAGGGCCCCGGATGACTTTGCAATACTATTTAATATGGCTCTCCACTCAATGAAGCACAAAAAGTTCCCTTGCTGTATTGAGTTGTGTGACATTTTAGTAAATGTAGCACAAAAAGTATTTACAAGTGTAAGATGCCCATATATTTAAAAATAGTATATGCAAAAATGAATGCAGTGCTTATTACGCTCATTAACATATATGTTTATAAGCCAGAAAATAATGATAACTTACGTTTAGGAGAACAAATACATGCATAACATTAGAAATGTTTCACTAAGTTAACATTTCTTATAATCTCCTGTAAATAAGAGTGTATAAGTCTTAAAAATTTACTTTATGCTAAAATAAAGATTGACACAAGTAAAATGTTCTTACCAAGGAGTGAGTTTCCATAGAGAACATCCTGGAAGCCTTGAATTATCGTGCAGTGTCCGAAGATGTAGGCATGTGCACTGTACTTGGCTACCACATTGATGAACTTACCTTTACAGTCCACAGTATCCTGTACATGTATTGGTGTGCTTTCTATTTCTGTAGATGTGTGCTGTTTCACTAGGCAGCACCAATTGCACATAGGTCAGTAGTTTCTAGAACATGAGGAAACTATGGGGCATATTTACAAGCCCCTATCGCTATCACGACGTCACATTCAGTGACGTTGTGACTTTCAGTGACGTTGTGATGGCGACAGGGGCCTTGCCTTATTTACAAGGCAGCGTGAAGCCACTTAACTTGGCTTAATGCTGCCTTGTAAACAAGGCACCCTTTCTTGCTGTGTTTAGTGTGAAAGAGGAGGGCAATGGGTGTTGCGGTGGGCACTCCACCAAAACACCCATTGATTTTGACGCTGCCCCCTATTTACAAAGGTGGCATAAATAGGAGGCAACTCCAAAATTAAGACATGGGAAAACCTGGTCTTAAACGTGAAATGAGGAGAAATGCTTTATTTCTCCTCGTTTTTGCTGTTTCCATGTGTGCTGCCTTGTGCAGCACACATAGAAACAGCAAATTACCTATGATTGTTTATGTGCAGGAAGGTCCCCCTTCCTGAACATAAACAATCATTTAAAAAAATGCAGTTTTGCAACTTCAATGTGTGCTGCATTAAGCAGCAAACATAGAAGCTACAAACTGGTATTTAAAAATTGTTCATGGGCAGAAAGGGGGACCTTCCTGCACACAATCTTTCCCTCAACACAGGCACTTTTGCACTATAGTGTAAGAGTGCCTGCGTTGGCACTAGACAGCTTAATTTAGCGCTAGCGCAGGGTAAACACAGGGCTGCACCATATTCTAGTAATTATGGTGCAGCCATGCGTTTCTAAAGTGACAAAGTGTGTCATTAGCCTTCTTGGCTTAATGACATGCTTCACCACTTTATTGTAAATATTCCCTTATGTAACTTTGTAAGATTTCTTGTCCTGAATTGATTTGCTCTTGCTTTGAATCAGGGAAATGCAAAAACTAGGGTGTTAAGCTGATGATATGTGAGGCATAAATAAACGGAGCACTGTAACAACGACCGCTCTTCACCTACCTTTCTCACTCCAACACGAAAGATAGGACGGACAATGCGAGCAACTTCTTCCATGCCACAGAAAAGTTAGAGAAAGCGTTAATGTTGACCGCACAGAGCCACTGACGATAGAAGAGGGCGGAGCTCTTGACCCTAAGCACCGTTCACCGCAGAAAAAAGGAAGCCAGAATATCGAGTTTTATATGTCGAAATACACAAATATCGAGTTGGAAATATTGTGATGCAGATATATCGACAGCAAGAATATTGTGGTCAAGAATATCAACTTGGAGGTAAGAAATATCATTTTTGAAAATATCATGTTAATTACTATCGTTTGCAAAAAGATAGTTTTTTAAAATATTGATGTTTTAATTAGTGTTATGTATTTTAGTATGTATTTTAAAGTATGTGAACTATATTTTTGTATAAGTATTGCTTCTGTTTTTTAATATATATGTTATATTTTTTGTAGGTATTAATATTCTTTTAATACAATTTGGCATTTTTTAGTTCTGTAGAGGCTTGTGGGTTTATAGGGTAATAGGGTGGGTAGTAATTTTATTTATTAGTATTTATTAAATTTAGATTTTATAGTGTTATTCGTGGGAATTAATTTATTATTATTTAATTATTAATTAGTTGTTTATTATTAATCAATTAATTAATTGGTAATTTTGTTAATTGTGTCATATTTTTTAGGAACGGGTTGTGGGTTTATAGGGGAATAGGGTGGGAATTAATTTAATTATAATAATGTATTAATATTGTTTATTTATTTATACTTGATTTATATTTTATAGTGTTCATTGTGGAAATGTATTATTAATTATTTGTTAATTGTTTGTTCATTATTAATATCTAATTAATTATGTTACTTGTGTTATGTTTTTTAGAAGTGGGTGGTGGGGTTTATAGGAGAATAGGGTGAGAAGTAATTGATTTATAATTAATTCATAATTATTTGTTAATAAATGCTAATTAATTAATTACAATGTAAGTATGGCAATTTTGTAATTAATTTTAGATTTTAAATTAGTTATGAAATTTGTGTTTTTAGTGGTACGTTGTGGTGTTTATTGGGGTAGAGGGAGGAAAGTTATTTATGTTTAAATAATAATTAGTTGAACATTAATATTAATTCATCAATTTATAAATATTTATGGTAATTTTTTATTTTTATTTTGGGTGTGGGTTTCGGTTTTATAGGGGTAATGTTTGGGGAGTAAATACATTTGTATCTCTTTTAATTTGTTTTTCTTATTATTTCTATTTCTTTAATTGATAATTAATTATGTTAATTATGGAGGTACATTTTTTTAATTTAGATGTTTGTTGTGAATTGTGTGGTGTTAAAGGAATTACATTTATGTAATAATTAATGGTTTTGACTATAAATAATGTGCATTAAAAATAGTTATTTGTTTGTAACTTATTTTTAAATTTTAAATAAAAAATCTTTCTAGGTATTTGTTAGACATTTTTAAAATCATTGTATGTTTTTATCTTTTGTATATTTGTAAAATATATATATGTTTTCTTTTTTGTTTTTTAAAATCTTTTGTGTTGTAGTTGAGATTTTGTTTGCTTTTAATTGAGAACTGACTCCAATGGGAATATTACTTTTTACTCCTCCACTATCCAACACTTTCCCTACTGTTGCACTCACTGCAGTGGGAATAGTATTTTTTACCCCTCCGCTATCCAGCACTTTCCCTACTGTTGTACTCACTGGCGTGGGAATAGTAATTTTTACCCCTCCCCTATCCATTACTTTCCCTACTGTTGTACTCAGTGGAGTGGGAATAGTAATTTTTACCCCTCCGCTATCCAACACTTTCCCTACTTTTGCACTCACTGGAGTGGGAATAGTATTTTTTTCCCCGTCGCTATCCAACATTTGTCCTACTGTTGCACTCACTGGAGTTGGAATAGTTATTTTTACCCCTCCTCTCCAACACATTCCCTATTGTTGCATTCAGTGGAGTGCAAAATGTAAGTTTAAAGACTAATAAATATTTTAATGTCTTAATTTATAATATAATGTTTTTTATTAGATTTTATGTTATAGGTGTATGTATTATATATATATTTATTTGTAATTTTTATGTATTTATAACATTTTAAACTAAATTACAATTAATAGTTTATTATTTGTTTTAAAGTAAATATATATTCACCTAAAAAACCATAGGTTTCAGGGGTGTTATAGTTAGCTGGCCATTTCACTCAGCAGTCATCTTAGTCGGTTATGCAGTCATCCTACTCACTCATGAAACAAATTAACCACACTTACATTTACTCTCTTACACAATTATCCAGCAACACCTCATTTATTCAAACACATAGTAAATCATAGTTAATATGTTAAAAAGTCACCATTGCAATTAAACACTCATTCATATAGTTACTCCCACAATCACTGACTCTTACACATACTTATTTATGTACACCAACTCTCACATACAATGCCTTTTATTTTTCTACTTTGTTGAAGATGTACAATTAAAACATATATTCGCTCACCAACACACAAATAAATACACTCATTCACCTAAACAACTGTTTCCACATGCACTCTTAAACCTATACACCTACTCAATCATCCATTCACACATCTATGCACAGAGTTACACACACCCCATCCAACCACACAAAAACTCAGTGTCCCATACAAATACTCACCCAACTAATCAATAACTAATATACACACTCATGTAGTTAGTGTCCAACTGATGCAGCATGTTATACAACAACAGAGACAGTGCTGCACACATTCACATAGTTTAGTTACTAATCCATGTACTAAGTGAGACACTTTTAATTACTCACTTAAACAGACAGTCAGACAGCTACTAAATCCTCCATCCAGACAGTTATATATCCACTCAATCTTCAATACAGATTGGTATATATATAATACATATTTTAATTTCAAACTAAACCGCATTCACTAGATGATGTCATCAGTGATGTCATTTGAGATGTCATTAGTGATGGCATCAGTGATGTCACTGGCCATGTCATGAATGATGCAATATGTGACATCATCAGCAGTGCATTGCGGGCGCGCGAGTTATAGTTAGCAGAACTAACTATAACGGAGGAATTTCTATGGTTTTGTACGAGTGAAATGGCCAGCTAACTATAACACTCCTGAAACCTATGTTTTTTCTGTGAATATATATATATATATATATATATATATATATATATATATATATATATATATATATATATATATATATATATATATATATATATATATATATATGGCGGCATAGCGCACAAACAAAAATAAAACAAATTGGGTATAAATCAAGTGGAGTCCGTCCCCTTTTTGATCCATGGCAAAGAGGATCGCTTGAAGAAAGGTTTACTGCGATATATATATATATATATATATATATATATATATATATATATATATATATATACTCGTAAAAAAACAATGAAATTCCCCCGTTATAGTTAGTTCAGATAACTATAACTCGCGCGCCCGCAATCCACTTCTCATGACGTCACATATTACATCACTCATGACATGGTCAGTGGCATCACTCATGACATCAGTGATGACATCATCCTTGTGATAGAGTGGCGGTCGCGCGAGTTATAGTTATCTGAACTAACTATAACGGAGGAAATGTCCAGCTAACTATAACATGTGTGAAACCTATGGTTTTTTTAAGTGAATTTGCAAGGTTTTTTAAATGCTAATTCCTAACTAAGTGAATTTGTAAGGTATGTATTATTATATTTTTTATATATTTATTTTTCAATAAACTACCTATGTATATAGTTATAGATTGACTGTATCCTGTAATATGGAATGGCTCGTTTAAAATGTTTTTTTGTTTTTTTTAAAAGGTTTTTCACCGTGCGCACCCCGCGAATTTTTGAAAAAAAATAAAATGTTTTTTTCACCCTTCGGGGTCCTTCAGGGACCCCCTGACAAAGGCTAGGGGGTCAGGAACTCTCTACCCTGCCCCCTTTTCACGTTCTCCACCTTTCTTTTTCACTGTCACACACCAAACACACAAAATGACGGCCGACACTTCCTGATTTCGACCGATTCGAATGTTGACTGACATGTAACCACCAATCAGAATTGCGCTCGCGCCCGTTAGGGTGCACGCATGTTAGGGTGCGCGCACGGTGCGCGGACGGTGCGCACCTATAGATATTTATGTACTTTTAACTGCAATTTTCTCAGGAACTACTGAACAGATTGACTCCATATATGCAAAAGGCACATCCCTGACCTGAGGACTACCTCTTTGCCAAATTTCAAGTAATTCTGTTCAGCCGTTCGGGCTGTACCTTCGACTAAAGGTCCTATGGGAAAATGCATGGGGAAAACGTGTTTTTGGGACCCCCCTTTTTTCTCAGCCCCCGCTTGACGAATCACCCCGAGACTTTCAGGGTAGGAGCTGAGCGGAGCGCCCCATAAGTTTTGTAAATTTCGCGAGGATTCGTCAACCGGCGCCAAAGTTATTCAAAATAGAATTTTCAGATGTCCTATGGAAACACGGTCCTAACTATAACTAGGATGTATGATGTTACAACGCATGCTTTTACAACGCATGCTGTTACAACGAAATTTTTACAACGCAAATGCAGTGACAACGCAAGTCTTTACAACGCAAGTCTTTACATCGACTTGCACTAGATGGCGTGCTAACATTAAAAAAGTGTAATTTACTATTCTAACTCCAGTCCACGTAACAGTAGGGAAGGTGTTTGGATAGTAAACTACACTGTTTTTAATGTTAGCACGCCATCTAGTGCAAGTCGATGTAAAGATTTGCGTTGTAATGGCATGCGTTGTCAATGCATTTGCGTTGTAACAGTTTCGTTGTAATGGTAGTGCGTTGTAAAAGTTGCGTTGTAAAGGTTGTTGCCCCTATAACTATATACTGGCGACCGCTAGTAGATAATATATATTACATTTTATATATATATGTTTAATTTTTATTAAATTAAATGTATTTCTTATATTTGTTAAAATGTATATTAAATCCAGATATTTTTTAAAGTTAGTTTTATTATTTAATATATTTAACTTTACTTTTTATATATCTAAAACATTTATATTTTGTACATCAATATTTTTTACATCAATATTGTTTTCGATATTTTTATACTTATCAGTATAAATATAGGATGTTGATATTTTTGACATTGATATTTATGACTCAATATTTGTGTATGGGCATATTTTGGGCGTCGATATTCAGTGAACCGGCATTCGGAGGACGCGGAGGAAAGCAACGTTGATCCAGACGGCGTGGAGACGGACCTGACCAAAGTGGAGAAGACCGCCAAAAGAACCGAGAGAGAAGACGGAGAAATGAGACCACCCCCGGAAGATGACAACACCCTAGAGACCTGGAATGAGGAGTGGTGGTAACCCCGGGAAGCCTGACTCCCCACCACAACTTAGGAGAGTTGTGGCTTGCACGGTACATGCACGTACAGGGACGGGGAACAGAGGGAACAGGGGGAAAACTGAGGGAACACTTTGGGAAGGGTAAAAGAAGGGGTTGTACGAGTGAGAAGTCAACAAGCCTGACACATAGATCTCGAGGGGAGACCGTTAAATGTATCCCGTAATACCTTATGTCACTGATGTCTCGCTGATATGATTTCTACTTTAATTGCCCTGCCAAAGCTGCCTGCATTAGTTTTTTTCACTTTTTTTTGTTGTAATTTTTTGGGGGAAGTTTGAGAAAGGGAGAGGTGAGGAGGTAAAGATAAAAGGGACAAAGAATAAGTGATCCCTGAAACGAATACGAGAAGTGCACAAAGAACCCCGAACAGAGGGCATATAGCGACAGGAGCGTTGGGGGCAAGTTACACATATCCACTTTTTCTTCTTGAGCACTACCCCATCCGCACTAAGCAGAAATAGAAAGAAGGTTAGAAAAGAGGGAGGGGGAGAGAGGAGTAGACCCCCACACTAAAAAATAATTCGATTGTCTACACCCAGGGGTGTGGTGATGTCTTCTGTCCCTCCTCTATAAAACCCTCTGCACTTTTACTTCCTGTCCTCTCCTTGTTTTCTTTCCGGAGCAACCAGGATGGCCAGCCTCAGAAGTCACACCTAAAAGAAAAGAGAAACGGATAAGAAGACTGCCATAAGAACACAGCGACCCAAAACAACAAGCCTGAGACCTGTTATTCGTGATACCAATTCTTTTCTTTTTCCATTTGTGCTACTACCACAAAATGAAAGCCAAGATAGATAAACACCTCAGACCTCGTAGATTTGTGTTCCGCTCAGCCCTCCCACATGATGGCATCCAGGACAAGTTGCAAACATGAAGGAAATGCACCCTAGGAAATACCTGCCAACCTGACAGAAGTGCTCGGAAGGACCCAGATGTCAACATATTAGTTTGACATTTGGTGGAATGACATGCAAATGACTTGATGGTGTTTACAAACTTGAACTAATCTTCTGCCATAAACGCAAGATGTTCCCTCAATCTGAATAATTGGAGGAACTTCTCCTCCATTAGATCAAGAAGGTTTATTCTCTGGTGAAAGATCCTCTCCTTCTATGTAGCTGGTGTTGATGCAGACGTTAGCTCATTCGCATGGCTAGAAATTGTTGGGAAAAATTGTTAGGTCCAACCACTTTTCACACTAATGTAACTGCATGACTTTTTCCACTTGCTATGACCATGCACAGAATTCTGGCACATTGTGAGCATTAAGTTATAATGTGTGTTGCAGCATAGTGCAGCATGAGCTTTGCAAATACCAATGTGTTAACCGTGTGTTATGACTTATTTGGAAACACCCACCTTGCTTACTTTATAATCTGCTTAGCATAAGGCGATGCAATGCAAGACTTGAGCCACGCAGGACTAGAAAGGTGACCTCCATAAACCACTAGGTGGCTTTGTAAATATGTCTTAAGAGCTCTTGTTGCATTTCGTTCACTTGTGCAACACATTACACAAGAGCTTAGTAAATATGTGCCTTGGTGTAATGCATGTCATTTCACCATCAGTGATATAACTATTCAGGTCTAAGAAATGTCCGCTATGTCAGTTGGATTACAACATGGAACAACAAACTGAATTTCAATGCACAAAAAGAAGACAGAAAACAAAACTACTTCAGTAGGCAATCATACTCAGACACTCTCATTCAGTTCCCTCAGGGCCCCATGGCATTTTGGCATACGTACAGCACAACAAAACATCTTGCTGTGCTGCCCTACACCAAAGTGAAAGGGCAGGAAAGCACCATTTAAGCAATATGGTGCAATCCTTATCCTTTCTGCCTGCGCTGGTGCCATTTGGGAAGCATGGGGCATATGTAGGCACCCTTGAACAACAGTGCCTCCATAGCAGGCAGGATTTTCAAGGTGTTTTCCTCTTTCCTTGATTGCTGCAGAATGCAACACACATGGAAAAAGGAAAATCCCAGGAGAAAGACACTTCCTCAGGTTTACATCACTTTGTATATCTGAAGCAGTGTCAAATTCCATTGGTGTTGAGTGGGTAAACCCACTGCAGCGCCCATGAAACGCCACTAGTGAGGAGAGTAAGGTGACACAGCGATTTGCGCTGCGTCACCTTACTCATGATTTATGAGTCCACTCAAGCAAGGCTGGGTGGCTTTGCGTTGCTTCATAAATCTTTAGGAGAGCCCTACGTCATGCATGTACCACTTTACGTGATGTATAATTTAACCCCTCATTTTTTACTTGCCTGGGTGGTTTCTATAGGCATGATCGGTTAGTGCCATAAAGCCTGCAAGGTTTTAGTTGCTCATTACATTCACAGTGGCACCTTTCTTAGCAGTCCACCTATTAAAAATCTCATGGTAATCAAAAAGTAGTAATAAAATACTTTCGGTGCACAGTTTGTGGAAACACTTTAAGCTATGAGAAGCATTTAAAAAAAACATTCTGGATCAGAACATGAGCAACACTAAAGGCAATCAAAATATCTAGTGGACTAAAGAGATATATGCCAGTCAGATATATCTCCTTAAATGATTTTGACATTTCCTGCTTAATCATTTATTAGTTTCAAATAACACTGCAAGGGTAAGGCCTGCCTCCTCTCATTTATGTACTTCTGCACAGTGCTAATGCAGTTGCTTCGTTTAAATTGCTTTTTCCTATACTTGTTATGAATTAAGATGTTTATCCCGATCTATTTTTTGAGTTGCGAGGAGTTATAAGTCCAGCAATAAACGCCATGATAGAAGACCATTACATTCTTTGCGAAAGCTTGCATATGAAGCAAGGGGTTTGACACAGCTGGTATTAATTTACAATTCTTTCAATAGCATTTACCATTTCGATCAAATGAATACATATTTTGATCTAAATAAATTAATTGTTATTTTTTTAAAAGACAGGATATTCAATACGCACACTCAACTAGCAAGCATAAGAGCAGTGTATGTCGTAATTCTAAGCACAATATCGATCGAAAAATGCAAGCAATATGCAAGGTGTAAAATGTTGGTTCAGTCTGCACCAGTCATTTTATTTCAACACAACCTTTTGCACATATTTTGAATCACTTGGGGGCATATTTACAAGACCTGAGGTATCAGCATCAGATTTTTTGAGCCTGCCACAAATGCCCTAACAACGCCATGGTTACGCTGAATTTACAAAACACTGCTTCATTGTGCAAGGATTCATGGATGCATCAGAAATTCTGATGCGACCTTTGGCCTTAAAGTGACGCTTTGCTGGAGTTAGTTGTAAGACTGATGTAACTCCAGCAATGCGTCGGAACACAGAGTCCTATGTTAACAGCCCAGCGTAAATCCTTATGCCTGGTCGGAGAAGGCTTAGGGATTTTGATGCAGTCAAGTCAGAGAGTGACGCAGTGAAAAGTTGTAAATTTCACTGTACCACTTTTACGTGGTTTTTAACGTGAGAGCGCCTACCCTGCAGACATTATAACTGGTGCAGGTATAATGTGATGCAGGCCTCTACAAACTGACGCACTGGGCCCAATGTATCAGTGTGCAAGACTGGATTACAACTAAACCCCTACGTGCTGCAAATAATGTAGTCATGAATGGCATTAGGTATTCAATCAGAAGTCTTTCTTTGGAATAATCAAGTGAGGTTCGCAAAACAAGGTTTGTAAATCAGGGAACAGTCATTCAATTGTCTTAATAGTAATTTTGACCAAATTGGGTTAGAATACAGAAATCACGATTGACAGCTGTATATTAATGTTCTTCTCTTGCCTCCCCTTGCCAGTCGTTTAACATTTCAGTGGCTTAATGTTGGTAAGTGAAAAAGTAGTACCTGTTTTACATGATTCCAGAGCAGTCCATAAATAAAGATGGAGCAAAGAAGCTCTAAAAGATGCATTGAACGAATATGCAGTTGCATCTCCTTGACCTGCCTTTGTGGGAAGTTAGGACACATGAACGCATGTTTATGTGATCTTTGCGTTATCCCTACTGCATTTCATAACTTCATGTAACATATATTCATCTAACATCCACATACTCAATTTTCATTTATAAATGTGTGTGCATTTAGTATTCATTGTGCATGTACAACATATAGGTGCCGATTCCAATCCTGTAAAACCCGGGTACGAATGGTCGTACGGAGCGTATTCTCCGTACGACTCGTACCCGGGAAATCCACCTTACAAACCAGCAAGTACGATTCGTACAGAAATACCATTTCCGTATGAATCGTTAAAAACACCGTACGGCTAAAAAATACCTACTATTCTGATCCTGGACAGCGCGTACGCGACGTCCGCATGGAGTCAGGCAGCGTTTTACGGACCAGCAAGTATGATTCATACCTACAGCACTCCGCACGGCTATTTTTTTACAGGAGCCAAAAGGTGCCAGAAAAGCTAAGTACGCTGCGATGCACGACGAAAAGGGGGCCCGGTATGCGACGTACACGCCATCAACCACATCGTATGTGTCATCATGTACGGTGCGTACCCCAACATTGCATATGTACGGTGCGTACATACGCGCTGTTGGGGTACGCACCGTACATAGGCCAACAGTGCGTATGTACGGTGCGTATGTCCGCACCGTACCCCCCACCCGCGTATGTCCGCACCGTACCCCAGGCGTACCCCAATCCTTGCATATGTACAGTCCATACATACGTGAGGATTGGGGTATGCCTGGGGTACGGTGCAGACAGACGCGGGTGGGGAGGTACGGTGCGGACATACACGGGTGGGGGGTACGGTGTGTAATACGTGGGTGGGGGAGGCTGGGGGGGCTGTCCGACTCATACCCCGGGCACAAGTGTACCCGGGGTAGGGGTCGTACAAAGTTCGCTCCGTACGGGACGTTTTCCATACGCTTGTGTATTCGGAATGCCGGTACGGATCGGACTTGTGCGCTCAGACTTCAGTTTTACGACTCGTACGTAAAACTGTCCGGGGACGTCTCGTAGACTTTTCCCGAAGCGATTCGTATGTATTTTTCACGTACGAATCGTACTTCACCGGTTGTACGGGACTTGTACGATTCGTACGTAAAAAAATACGGATACGAGTCGTTCAGTAATTTTTTTTAACGGATCGGAATCAGCACCATAATGTTGCATTATTATAGAATGATAGCCCATCCCATTTTTCTCCTTGGTGCCATGCTCTCTTTTTGCCTTTTCTATGCAGTTTTCTCTTTGTGTGTGTTAGACATTGCCCTTTCTGCAGAGTCATTTTGCCTTCACCACTCCTATTTTTGCTGAATTCGTTTTTGTTGGCCTAAGGTCTCTGTGCAGTTTACCACTTCTAACCAGTGCTAAAGTGCTATGCTCACTCTCTAAAGCATGGTAAAACTGGCTTACTTCTGATTGGTATATTTGATTTACTTATAAATCCCTTGTAGAATGGTATACAATATACCCAGGGCCTGTAAATTAAATATTAGTGGTGGGGCTGCAGCATTTATTGTATCCAAAACGTGGGGCTTATATCTTTTTTGGCTTTGATAACCAGGAGAAGGCTGGGACCAACCTGCTCGTCAATCCGCCCAAGGTGCATCCGCGGTCAGCCTGACTTTGTGGCAGCTCCCTCCACATTCTTCTCCACAGCAGCAAATCTTGTTCAGTGACCCCTTAGCAAAGGGGTAATTGGCCTCCTGGAACTCTTGTTGTCTACAGCCTCCTGCCTCGTCCCCGGAGATTTTTGACTTCCAAGACAGGGTCTAAGTCTGAGCATAGAATTTTTACCTTGGCTTCATCTTGCAGCTCCCCGATGACCACATCTCCTCCTCAGACACCACCTGCAAAATTTACCTAATTAACTTTATCTTCGCAGAGCATTTTCTTCAAAAGAAATTCGAATGCCAAAGGTAATAGCCGAATGGACTCAATCCACTTTTTGTATCCAAACAGCACCTCATCGCTAGATGTCTGCAGTTGGTGCTTTGATCATTTAGGTGCTAGCTTTGACCTTAAAATTTACAAATTCATAATTCTGGTTCTAGTGATTGAATTTTTATCTTTTTGGTGTCAAATAAGTTAATATTGACGCTATTTTCTAAAGTGTGGTGGGATTTTTCTTGTGTTGTATTTTCACTTCATTACTGTTTGTGTGCTGCATAAATACTTTACACATTGCCTATGAGTTAAGCCTGACTGCGTTTATGCATAACTACCAGTAGGTTAATCACAAGTTATTCTAGGGATTTATGTGGTTCACCATGACAGGGTTTGTCGCTGTTGAACAGGGGTGACCACCCATTCACCTACAACCCAATTTTTCACAGTGCGTTTTTTTCTTTTGTGCCCCTTTTCTATTTTTGTGCTGTTTCTCTAGCCCTTTCCCTTGTTTTTTCCTTTGCCCCACCTGTGCATTTCTCCCTCCTCCCCTCCTTACCTGCTCTTCCAGTACCGCCTTTCCACCTCTTCTTCCCACTCGCAGAAACCCCACCCACAACCTCCACCCCCCACGTTCCACCCCCTCCCAAGAGCTACTTAACTGCAGCTGCTGTGCGACTCCGCAGTGGACTCCTACAGCCAGTGTGCCACTGGATATCCTGTGGCAACCAAAGGGAACACTGTCCAAGCCGGTCTGCACTCATCAGTGTCTGGACCACACCCAGCGCCACAAGCCTTGCTTTGGCCACCTCCCACCGATACACTGCAGTAATCTACCGTTCACTCTACCCAGGCCCCGGCATCGCAAAATATATACGTAAGAGTTCAGAGACACAGTCCTTTATAAAGTTAGAGCCTTACCACATATTGGGGCTTTTTAGCTGTGGGTCACTGGAAAAGCTGTTATGATTTATCCACTTCATTTGAACCAAATTCATAAATTTGACACATTTACTAATGAAGAAACTCTCTGGCTTATTAAAGTAGTAAAATAATGCTTCATTGCATGTTTGTGTTCCAAAATTCTTATATTAGACTGAAAGCTCACAGTGCCCCATTTGCTCAAATTTCTAGGTCAGTTAGGCCGAATTCAAATTAAATTTGTTGTGTTGGGCTTGAAATTTGAGGGAGATTAAAAATAGCTTGTGTGAGAAAGTGGATTAGTTGGGGTGGATGGTAGTCTACCACAAGTAATAATGGCGCTATCTTGGTTGGTCTAGTAAATGTTTTAGCAATTTTAACTTGAAGCCCCTGGTAGCTATGGCACAAGCAGGCAGGCTTAACTTACATAAATATGTAAAGCATTTAGAAGTACATAAACAGTTAAAAAGTCAAGAACACAACACATTCAAAGTTCCTCTCTAGTTTATAAATATATTAAGTGATTTGCCCTTAATCACAGGATGTTGAGCTGAGGCCGAAACTTGAACCTGGTTCCCCAGTTGTAAAGTCTGCAGCTCTGGCCGTAATGTTGCATCCTCTCCCTTAAGTGTAACATATAATCAAGTAATCAACTGCATAGAAGAACATAAAGATAGTACATTATTTATGGGTGCTTTGTTACTATTTGAGAACTCAGAAAATATGTCCTCATTTTAGTTGTTTAGAGCACCAACCATAATTTCTATGGGAACAACATCCTCTCATGGAGGAGGGTGCAGAGGCAACAAGTTGACTACGCCAGGCAGAGGGAAGGGGCAGTGGCTGTACAACAGACCATGGAGGGCATGGGAAAGGGAGGCTGGGGCAACAAACCAACCATGCAGTACAGGCAAGAGAGGCTGTGGCAATATAAAAGACTATATAGAGCAGAAGGAAGAGGCAGGGGCAGTACAACCATGCAGGCCAGCAGACTTGTTTCAAGTAGGAGACTTCTGATGTTTTTAAGGGATTTATTGTATGTGTTTCCTGTCTAAATCACCTATTTTGCAATGTAAGTTAATGGGGAACATCAATTTCCTAGGTTTTATTTTTCAAACTCTCCCCCCTTACCAAGTTTGAAATGTTGGCAAGTAAGGCACACTGGATCATGGTGGGGGGGGGGAAAGAACAAGGATTCAGATAACAGAGGGGAAAGATAGATGAGCAGGGTGTCATGACTGGGTCCCTGCATTCTCATGTCCACCACCAGGGGGCTGAATGGTGGGACTCTCCAGTGTTCTAATAAGCATCCAGACCCTCCCCTTAATGGATATACTGACTTACTGTCATTTGGATGCTACTTGAAAATTGCCATCCATTCCCAATCCATGCCGTTTTTTTTTAAAGCCAGCCTGCTCATGCTTGAAGCCAGCCTGCTCATGTTTTATCACACTCCGTTACCTAGAATTCACTGCTCACTCCTTCATCTCCACCCCTGCAGGCCAAGGATGGGTGGAGAAATTCAGCACACCTGTGGCTGGCTGCTGCTAGCCTGCTTACACCTGATGTATTGATTACTGTGAGCTCTTTTAACCCCTTCGCTGCTGCGGACATTCCGCTGCAGCGCTGGGGGGGGCAGGGGGGCAGCGCGGCGGGCCTGTGCTCATGACGGAGCCGCTCCGTCATGAGCCACAGTTGAGCTGTGCTCATGACGGAACGGTTCCGTCATGACTCCGCCCATTTGCGTTGTCGCCCCGCACAGGCGGGGAAACAGCGCCGCGCAGGCGGAGCGGCCGCCGACAGGATTGTCATGACGGAACCGTTCCGTCATGAGCACACGGCAACCGTGGCTCATGACGGAACGGTTCCGTCATGAGCAGGGAAGGGGTTAAGACCCAGTTCCTTTCAGTCCAGGGTTGGTCATTGTAGCTGTGTTCGGATGAGAATGACCCTTGTTTCCAGTGTTTCCTGAGCTTTGATATCCTTTTTTCCAGTGCTTCCTGAGCTTCAGTTATTTCTTGATTCCTGAGCCATAGCTCTGCTTGTTCCTGAACTAGCAGTGCCTTCAGTGTGTCCTTGATTCCTGTTCCTGTGCTTTAGTATTCTTTGTTTCTGAATTAACACTGTTACACAGTGCTACCTTGACTCCTGAGCTTTAGTAATTCCCTGTTCCTGAACTAGCACTGCCTGCAGTGCTACCTTGGCGTTTGAGCTTTTGCTCAATTTTTGTTCCTGCTCCAACACAGCCTTCAGTGCTACTTTGTTTGCTTGACTCCTGATCCAGCACTATTCTAGTATACCCTTGTAGCCTTCCCTTCTGTTTATCCTTTTCCAGTCCCTGCCTTTCTTCCCATTTCCTTGGTTCCAGTTCCTAGTTTGCTGTCTTTCTATTTCCGCCTCATCATCCTTAGACAAGTTATCATTCTGCTTTGTCATTGAGAGGGCCCATCATACGCTAGGAAGTAGACCTCTGTCTCGGGCACCCCTCAGGACTGTGATTGCAAGATTGTTTATCTTTTGAGACCGAGATGTGATCCTAACTGAGGTGCGCAAACTGGGGGAAATGCAATATGACAGCTTTTTTTTATCCTTGATAATTAATATGTACTGTTGTAATGGTGGGTTTAAATAACTAAATACAATAAAAGATCTTCTGCAATATGACAATGCCAAAATCCTAATATTTCCAGACTACACAGGAAAGTACAGAACGCCAAGGCACATCTTTGATGAGGTAAAGGCGAGACTGCAGGGACTCCAGCTTCAGTACATGCTCATGTTCCCAGCCAAACTGAAAGCTTTGTTTCAAGGAAAATCCTTGTTTTTCTTGACAAACGAAGATGCATGGGCCAGGCTGGAGTGGCGCCCTGCGCCCCTGAGATGCTGAGAGGAAGGGTGTGATCTGTGTCCCTAAGTAGCGGAGGGAGCCTGGCCCAAAGATAAGCGGCACTGTAGGGGGAGGGACTTGAGACAGCTGCGCAGACCCACAGGCACACCATGGTGGAGTTGGGACCTTTCAGAGAGAGGGCAGACCTCTTCAGGCTTAGAAGAAGAGCACCAGCTGGATGCCAGTGAGACACTTACACTGATTTGTACGAGGCGCCCTCGTTAGAGTCCATGGGGTGAGGCCAAGGAACATAAACTGAGACTCCCTATCTATTGGTGGCAACTATCTATGCCCTGGAAAAAGACCTGGGGAGTGCCCCTGCGGACACACCCAATGTAGACCCTGTGACAGAACCATAAAAACACTTTGTGGGGCCAGCTAAAGGCCAAATGTTTCCACCTGCTATGGACGCTGGCTGTGTGAGCATGAGGATGACTTCTGTTGGTTGCCTTTCAATGGATCCCTATTACCAGGGACAGCCACAACCGGTGTTATAGTCGTGGGGTGATTGAAATTGCGTTAGTGGGTGGGGAGCTACAGACCTCTCAAACTCCCTGTTGAGTTGTTTTTATGTTTGTGATGGGATTTTACTCACCGGGTTTCTTGTGGGGTGGGGTGGGGGGTATACCTGGGGTACTATTGGATATTTTTGGTTTTCTTTGTTCATACAGTTCAAGGGTATTCATCATCCCAACAAATGCTTTCACAGGCTATCGACTGTGATCTAGCTAAAGCAACAAACTTGTGTCTATATGGGGAGCCTTCTGGTCCTAGATGGCAACTCATCTGTGGTCCCTTGCCTAAGTCTTCCTGGAGGCTGTTACCAGGCCCCTAAGGGGTGCCACCCTTCTATAGTCAATGCAATGAGTATCTCGACAATGGAGAATGGGAAGTTTTCAGTCCTAACCTAGAATGTGAATGGCCTCAGAGACAGAGTCAAACTGGTTCTGGTCTTGCAATATATAAGGTGGGTTAAACCCTCTAACGTACTCCTACAAAAAGGGCTAACTGTTTAAATTCTTGGGAGGGGGAGCATAAGTTACATTTGCACATGCTGAATATACATCTGGGTCCAGAGGGGTAGGCATCCTTATTAGGAACCATCCTCCCTTCTCGATCACAAAGTCATGGGTAGACCTGCTTGTTCGCTACATCGGAATTAAAGGTCTCTGGGGACATGTGGACCTTCCATTGATCAGCATTTCTGCACCCACTCGGCTATAGGCCCCTACGCTAGAGAATGTTACTTATATCCTACTAGATGCGGGATCCACACTTCATATTGTGAGGGGAGACTTTAATGATGTAATGGCACCACAGCTAGATAGGTCGAGCTTGGTGGCTTCCCACGTCCACACCACCCCGCAGGAGAAATTCACGAGTACCTTGGAGCTTTCTGACCTATGGAGGAGGGTAAACTCATTTGGTAGGGGCTACTCCTATTTTTGGGGGGCCCCTAGGTTATCTCCCGCTTTGATTATATACTATCCTCAGCGTAAGAGGTGACTGTAGTACGACAGGCAGACTATCTGGCCGGGGCTCTGTCAAACCACTGAATGCCTGGGACCTACGGGATAGCGAGGTGCTGATCAGTCTTAAGATTGATACAGAACTTTAAGGAGTACATAGTCTCCGTCACATACTAAATAGTATCCTGGGAAGCATTGAAAATGGTTCTCTGGGTCAGTGCCCAGAACATAATTGCACAGAAGAAGAGGAGAGCCTCCAGCTCCATGGAATGCCTGTAAAGACGGCTCCTGGAGCCTGAGAAATCTCTGGACCCCAAGCCTGACCACTCAGACCTTCAACAATCAATGTTGCTGTGGGAGGAATACAGAGCTCTTGTGCAGGGAACTGCCAAGACCCAGATGATGGCCACCCGCCATAGATTATATGAGGCTGGCGATAAGGTGGGCAGGCTACTCGCCTTGCTGGGAAAGAAGGAATTAGAGGCCAAATGTGTGAACCATATAGTGCTACTAGATGGAGTGACTGCTGAATCAAAATAGTCAATTTGAGGGTGCATTAGCCAGCTACGACATGAATCTATACAGGGCTAGACAACTGCAACCCCTGTTCCAGATTGCGTCCTACGATGACTCGATCACAGTCCCTGTCCTGAATGACTTGGCCCAGGAAGTTCTGGATGCAGAGATCTCCTTAGAGGACGTCTCTGAGGCCATGACCAAAATGTTATAAAAGGTAAAAAGGTATTTGGATCACTTGGGGCCCCATCTCCTGGCTATGTTTCTGGAGACCTATCAGACAGACACTCTCCCTCCTGACCTCTTGCGGGGGACCATAATAGTAATAAATAAGGATGATAAGTCCAATGAACAGTGTGGATCTAATCGCCTGATCTCCCAACTGAATATAGAGATCAAGATACTGAGGACAATCCTGACTTCCAGACCGATACAATTTATCACACCCTTGATACATCAGGACCAATCGGGTTTTATGCCTGGACGATCCACCCAGCATAATCTATGTTGAGCACATAACTGGCTAAATGCAATACAGGACTAACCCAAACTGTCCTGTTAGCACTCAACGCTGAAAAAGACTCACTCGCATTTAAGATTCAAGACCATCCAGAGATCCGAGGCTTCTGTGTTTCTGATGAGCCCATCTTTACTCGTCCTACTCAGTCCCTTGCTCTGTTTCTCCATGTGCTCGTGGAATGCGGGGGCCACTATGGATACTGTGTTACCTGGGATAAGCCCATAGTCTATTTCCCCCAGGAGAATACTGTAGTCCCTGCATCCATCATCGCCTAACGCATATCACTTTGGGATTTAAATATCTAGGGATTTTTCTGACGCTGCAGAGGGAACTATTTTTTCAGTGAAATTTAGGACGGTTTGGGTATGTTTGCCAGGATGAGATGGGGAGATGGTGAGGCTTGCGGCTTACACTGCTTGGTAGGGCTGCTATTTTTAAAATTGTGTTGCTGCCCAAATTCTCTATGTTCTCCAACATACATTCTATCCAATCCCACCGGAGATGTTTACTATGATAGAGGGTGATTCAAGGACCCTGCTGGGGTACAGCAGACACGCCAGAGTGGCCCTATAGACTCAAAAGAAATCAGTACAACAACGGCCTTGCACTACCAGACATATGTGCCTATTATTGGGAATTCCAACTCATCAATATCAACAATTGGATTTACTCCTCCCAGGATCACTCCACCTATCATTTAGAACACTCCCAGTGGGCGAAGAAATCCTACCTTCCTTATTTATATGGGGGTCACGGGGGCTGCCAGCTCCTCCCCGCAACGCAAGTTGCAATTGCAGCTTGGGTCAAGGCTACAAAGTTGATAGGGTGGCAAGGTAAACCCTCAATGGAGACACCACTGTGGGAGGGTAAATGACTGCCTGAATTCAACAAGTTGAAAGGCATTTGAGCCTGGGACTTGATTGGGATTTCTAAACTAGGGGACTTGATTGAACATGGCGATTATGTACCGTTCTCCTCCCTTCAGTGGGACTATGCCATGCACAAAAATCAAATTCTTAAATATGCTCAGGTCAGACACGATGGAGGGCAGGAGGGATCCAGGGGCGAGGAATCCCCGACTTCGCACCACTGGAAGGGAGGCTGTGGATGGAAATCTCAGAAGAGGCACAGTTTAATCTAACTATAGAACCCTTATTAACAATAAACCTGCTAACTTACAGGGCTTGAGAGGGAGTTGAGAAGCCGATGTGGGAAGCATTAAGCATATCGATTGGGATGCGGCACTGATGCACCCTAGGGAGGTGGCCATTGAGATGCAGCTCCAGCTTGTGCAGTTTAAAATCCTTCACTGTTTCTCCTATGATAGGTGTTTGTCTCTACTCTATGGGGGGCCCGACCTCCACTGCCTGAGATGTGGAGATGTAGAAGGTTCTTTTTTTCTTACACTTTGAAATTGTCCCCGTATACAGACGTACTGTTGTGCAGTTATAGGGGAATTTAGCAACACATTCTCACTATCTCTTCTCTCAGATCCCAATTTTTTTATTGGGTATCCCCAAAGATATCAACTTGCCCTACGCCCATTTGCTGTTCCGCAACCTTAGTCTAGCAGTGGCAAAGACAAATGTGGCTAAATGCTGGGGATTGGGGTAATGTCCTACACTCAAATTGCAGAAAGTCTGGGGCAAGTGGATATCGTATTATTCTTTGGATGAGGTACTGAACAGAGAGGGGGCATAGTGACAGACATTGAGTGGCATATGTACAAGAACTCCCGCTAACTAACGCTAACGCTAGTTAGCAGCAATTTTCTTAACAAAGCTTGTCACCAAAAAATATCGCCATGGCGATAGTTTCAGGTAGCCGCGGTGAAAACTGCTGGTAACACTAGCATGAAGGAGATACAAATTCTGACGTTAGCGGGCGAAAACTGACAAAAGGTCAATTAGCTGCAAGAAAACTCACATTAGTCAGCCCGACGTAGCCTATAAGTCCAGTTCCAATGAAAAATAGGAAACAAAACCAATGGAATGGAGAATAGAGCAGCTAGGGCCAAGTGCAGCACAGATCAACAACTCCACCAAGACCCCCAACAACCAGGGTGACCAGCCAGTGTCCCAGGGGAAGAATAAATTCAGGGCTACACTCATGAAAAGAGGTGCATCACTGGGCAAAACCAGTGATGCATCACTTATCATTGCGCACTACTTGCAACACCATGCCATCCAAACCCCTGAAAGCGCGGACAGCACCCGGGGCCCAGGAACCTTGCTGGGCCTGCGTCTGGGACCCTGAGTGGGATGCGGTGGTGCTATGGAGTTGCTGGGACTGTGTTGGAAGACATTGAGGCGTTGGCAGTCGCCCAAACCTGGTGGTAAGGGTGGTCGCATGGAGATACGTTGCTGACCTGTGGGAAAAGACCGCCTGCTGCCCCTTGGAGCTGTGAATTGTAGAGGCGCTCCTGCGCACCAGCGTAGAGAGGTCTGCAGCGGATACCACAAGCCACCACTATACTGGGGTGCAGGGAGAAGATTACCGATGGTGAGCCGTACCTCTCTGCATTACAGGCTGGAGGATGTTGCGCTGGCTAGACGCTGTGGAGGGTGAGGCCCCGAACTGTGCCAATCTTGTGTGGCAGGAGCCCTGCAACTTCACGCCTAAGGGGGCCCTGTTGCATCACCTGCATCGAGAGGTTCCCAAGCAGACTTGGAGGCGACTGCTGTACCCAGGCTTTTGAAATCCCGCTCCTGCTGGCTGAGTCACAGATTTGGAGAGAGTGCAGTGAATTGTGCCACGGTGTCAATGTCCAGGTGAGGAGAAGGTGGGACTCATGGCAGGGGAGGAGGCCTGGGGGTTGAGTCAGGTCCAGGCCTAGCACTTGTGGGTGACACACCCCCAGTGGCAGCTCTTCTGCTATGGCGGAAGAGCATCACCCCACTGCTTTGAAGCAGTGCAAGAATATGAAACAAAACATGATGATAACTTTCTTATATACTCATGCTATGTTTCCTTTGCGAGCGGGAGGGTGGGTGTGGCTGCTCTACTCATGGGGCAGGGGTGGAGTGGTATGCCCACTAAAGTGCACAATGACTGTTTGGTCGGCCCTCTCAGGCCGCCCAAAGCACTTATGTGCACTTCCCTATTTGCAATGCAGGCTGCATTACAGCCTGCATAAAGTACATGCAGCCCCCTCCAGCCCATGGCTGAATGCCTTGTCACAGCACTCAAGAGCAATCATAACACTGCATTGCAGCATTGTGATTGGCTTAGGGGAGGGAGCTTGGCTGCCTGCTTCCTGTTCCTGGGAGCAGACTCAGGAGAGAAGGATTACAGAAGATGCGGGACCTGGCATCGAGGTAAGAATTATTAAAAAATATATTTACAACCCCCACTCCCCCGTGTCCCTGCCCCCTCCAGTGTCCTTTCCCACGTTTCCCACATCCCAGCTGTCCAGTCCCCCCGCGGCACTACTTAAGGGCGTACCACTAGTGTGCCAAAGGCAAGCCCGTCTGCATCCGTCCGCCCTGGACCGCGCCCAGCACCAAGGACCCTTCCTCTCAGACAATCCACCTCTAGGACACCAGCACCTTCCTCGCCATCAACCCTGGACGCCACACCACCTGCCATCTAGCAACACTGTAGAATTATCTTGCACCCTGCACCTGTCAAAACGTCAAAGGCACCTGCTGCCAAATCAGCCCCTCCTGCCCCCAGCTGACCAACGGCACAGCCAACCGGCTCAACTGCATCTTCCTAAATGTGCGGTCCCTCCACAAACATGCAACAGAAATTTGGGACCTCCATCACGCCACCTCTTCAGACATCGCCTTCTTCGCGGAAACCTGGACCAACCTCTGCTCCGGACTGGACATCTCCATCACCATCCACGACGGCTACAAATTCACCCGCACGGAACGCCCTGAGCGCTGTGGAGGAGGCATTGTCATTGTCTAAAAAAGCACACTCCGACTGATTGCGCACTGTAATGACCCGACAGTGACCATGGAACACCTCCACTTCCAGATCCGGACGAACCCCAACACCACCCTCCGTGGCACCCTCATTTACAGGTCCACCAGGCCATGAACCCTCATTCATTGATACCATTGTAGACCTCATTGCATCCCAGGCTCTCCCATCCACTGACTACATCCTACCCAAAGACCTCAAGTTCAACATGGACAACCCCAGTGACCAGAACACTACCCCTCTCCTGGGGAACCTCGCCAACATCGGACTCACGCAGCTAGTCACCGCACCAACCCACATAGCTGGACACAGACTCGGGCACATCTTCTCCGTCAGCGGGTACTTCAACTGCAGCCACACCGCAAAACTCTCCTGGACCAACCATCATTGTATACATCAAGTCTTCACCATGCCCACTGTACACCACCACCATCATCAGCCCGCCTCGCAGCTGGATCAAGGCCACAGAAGAACTTCTCATCAACTCCCTCTGCACAACCACCCCACCACCGCTTACAGTCGACAACACTGCAGCATGCACCCTCCACCGATGGATATCCAACTGTGCTGACACCCTGGCACCCCTCAAGAAAAGACCAGGCAAACAACCCTCCAAGAAGGGTAACTGGTTCACTCAAGCCCTCCACTAGTCCAGACGCACCTGCAGACGTCTCGAGAAGTGATGGAGCCACAACATCAATCAACTCCGCAACACAGTCACCCTTGCACCATGGCGCAAGGGTGCCTGCATTGTCGCATGACAGCCATCGTGTGCCCACGTAGGGGAAAAAGACAGGGGGGATCATTCATGAGCCCCTTCTGACAGTTCCTTCCCACCAGTGAGTAATTTCCTTGACATACCTTCAGCGTGAAACTTGCACTTGCCTTATTTGCAAAGTGACCCATCTAGGCATATGCTTGACCTTGTGAAGGCCTGTGCCACATTATACCTGCATCAGTTATGATATATGCATGGTGGGCGTTCCCACACAACAAAGCCCATCAGATTTCACTTCAACAATTGTAGGATGCCACTGCGTCAGTACCTTACGCTTGCCTCATGGCAGGCAGAAGGGTGATTCAGTGCCACAGGGATAGGCTGGCCCTATGCATTGCTGGAGTTGCGTCATGCTTGTGTCACAACTGCAATAATGCATGACTTTAGCGCTGACAGATATGTCAGGATTCCAGACGTATCCGTAATTAATTGCGACATGGAGCACCATACAGTGAATACAGCGCATCCATTGTGTCGCAAGAAGGGCATAGTGAAAAGTGTTGCAACGCTGTTTTGTCGCAGCGATGCAACACTTGTCATGAATGAGGCCCAGGAATGCACTCTTTCTTATTGATGGTGCACATTCCTGCCCTGTAGTTTTGTCACAGGGCAGCACAGCAACAATCCTTGCAGCACTGTCCAGCACCAAAACCTTCTGAAATGAGGCCCCAAGTGTTTCCACCATTTTTAAGACCAGCTATTTTCTGGTCTTAAAAAACTGCCCCTAACTGCAGTTAGAGGCAGTTTGTTTGGATTTCCACCTTACAAGGAATTCCTTGTAAATATCGTAAAGTGGGGTTAGCAGCAGTTTTTGCACGGGAACGCCCACCTTGCATCTCATTTTCGTTAACTCCCGCTAACAGAAGTGGCGATCTTAAAAATTCACGTTTTCCCAGGAAACTGCAGCTAACTGAGGTTCACGGAAACTTTTCAATAAGGCGATGAAAAAAAGCCGTTGTAACGTCAAAAAATTGATGCTATGGCGGCATTAACTCCTTCTACATATGCCCCTGAGTTTCACTCTGTGAGAGCTTGTTCATCACTATGCTACTGCTGGGCCTTGTCAGATGTTGGAGGGAGGGAAGGAGATGGTGGCGGTGGGGCTGAGCATTGTCATTGTTTCAGACTTGCATTTGACGGGCATTTCCTGCAGTTCTATGGTCTAATATTCGTTCATGTCAAGTATTCACTGAAAAATGCAATCAAAATATTTTTTTAAATTTATATATTTCATTGTTCTCTGCAGTAATTGTGGCCTTTGCCACACTTGATAAATCAGTAGGCATTAGTGGATCAGTTTGTATTTTATTAACAATGTTTTGTATTCCAGAGTTTTGTTTGCAGTACTTCTTTCTCAATGTGCAAGCAATGGGTTCAACTGTTATTATAATCCGGGTGCACACAATGGAAAAGCGCTGTTGAAGTAATTTCATTAGTATAGTTGTTTTGGATCAGTGGCTTATAATCAATGGTTTTTTTAGATCTTCAATACGAGATTGCAGAATTGTGGGACCAATGGAAAGTCTATCCAGGAGCAGGGCACACATGCATAAATCTTTAAAACCATCAACCTCTTTTTGTGCCCATTTTACCTAGGAATTTAAGCTACTCATTTTCTTGTTGTTGGCTATTAATGATTTATGCTTTCCATCCAAAGAATTAGCTAGTTTTTCTTTAATAAGTGGCTTATTTTGATGTCGGGCGGACACTGACTCGGTCCTGGGACCGACCAACACTCAGTCGGCGGTCCCGACTGATTCATTTCAATGCGACAGAATACTGTTCGGTCGCATGCTCCCTTTCCCCAATGGGAGCTCGTGTTACATCCGCAAACCGGCCCTAACACAATCTCCCATTGTGGAAAGGTAGGTGCAGTTCCTCCCTGCACCCTGTGGCAGGCGCCACAAGGTGCCTGTCACAAGGTGCAGGAATCAACAGGGGGGGCACCATAGATGTTCCCTCGGCCTCCAACTGGAATTATTTGTTTGGACACCTCCTTTATCAATACATATAACTCCTCCATCATTTCAAATAAATTGGACATTTCCTGTGAATTATTGAATTGGGGACTGTTGTCATGATTAATGTAGTTGGGAGATCCATTTTGTTATCATCATTGAAGCAGATAATTTTCCACTGAAGAAGCTAGTAAATCCTCATCAAGTATATCATATTGACATAGTTCATAGTGATTACCATACGTTCCATTTCGTCTTTGGGGGAACTTAAAAATAATGTACCCTCAATTTTATCAGTTGCAATGACTTTTTACATTGAAGAAGGTGAAGCAAATAATGGAATCGTGGACTTAATCTGAATTTTACCTGCTGTTTGGGACTCGATCTCACCGTAGCAGTTCACACCAATTCACCTAATCTTTCTTAGAGTGATACTTTCATTCATACAGCTTCTTTTCCTAATATTTATATTTTTTCAGTCCTTAAAATTCTTCGTTTTCACTGTCATAACTTTTGATTGTCCTCAAATATATTTGTGCCTGATTTACCTAGTAGCAATTGTGTGTTTTTTCCGGCATGGCCCTAACCGGGCAAGATATTTGGCAGTGTTGGATCTGTTTGAGGCAACATCTCTAGTACAGACACTAAGGGGCCGATTCCGATCTCGGTCGGAAGGGCACTGAATCGGGTTCGGCCGTAAAAACTACGAGCCGTATGCGTGTTTTCCGGCCGACTCGTAGAGCTGTACGAGCGAGCAAGTACGATGCGAGCTACATGAAGTTCACCGACCAAGTCGTTTCCGGCTCCGAACCACTCCGTACGTCCCGGTCGGAAGCTAACCGTGGCATGCAATGGATGCGATTTACAACCAAGCCAGTACGACGCACACGTCGGACAGCCTGTGCGAGCCGGAGTGTCCGACTCGCAAAAGCTCCCGGAGTTGAACTTTTGGGGTCTGCGTCAGACCCCCTGACACCCGCAGCCCTACAACTCGGACACAGGGGGAGACCTATGGGTCTTCCCAACACAGGCATGTACGGTGCGGGTGGAACCGACGTGTACCCACTGTAGGGGGTGCACTTGTTCGAGACATACCCATTCAGTCAATGAGAGCCTATGTACGCGTCGTATGACCGGCTCCCATTGACTTCTATGAGAGTCCGACTGAACCGAGTCCGACAGCATACATGCGCATCGTACTCGCTCGGTCGGACTGTAGGGGTCCGGCTCGGTCGGAAAACACTCCGGATCCAACTCGGTCGGAGTGCTTTCCGATCCGGATCGGAATCGGCCCCTAATTGTTAGTCAGAGGATGACGAGGTGGTCTCTTCGCCATTTATTGTGTATTCACCTGTTCCCTTGTTTGTTGGCCTTTAAGCATGTTGCCACAATTCAGATTTCTAAAAAAAGAATGACTCAGCATAAGTTCCACAGAAGGAGGGAAGACAGTGTAAGCAATGTGCCTAGTTCTTACTGGGTGCTACAATGTAATACCAGTAGCTAAGGCATTCAAGTAGGTACACATGTACGCCTCATACATAATGGAGGCAAGGAAGTAGAACAAGTTCAAATTTCTTAAAAACGACAATAGTGGTTGCAGCATTCCCTGATCATAGATCGTTTCGATGCTTATGCATATTAGAGGACTTAGCTTATGACAGAAAGTTGTTGCACTGGGCCGGGGTACGTTTGATACAGCAATGCAGGCAGTAATACAGCTCCACTGAAGCTGTAGTGCTGCCTTGCTTTACTGTATCAAGCAGACCCCGGCCAGCTCCAGCAATGCAGCTCCTCCTGGGCCTGAAGGCTGCACCAGAACTGCCTTAATGCCGCAAGGTGCACTGCGCTCCACCATGCCACTCTTCCCTGTGCCACCCCGCAACTCAACACAACTCACTGTAGCTCACCAGCAGCCTTACCCGCTGCCAATGCTTAGTGGACGGCAGAATGAGACAGTAGGTACTGAGTAGTGGTGCAGCTGGAAATCCGCCCGAAGGCAAGTGCCAGCAAACAGTGGGCAACCTCTGAGGGAGAACAATAGAATGGACAGCGAGGCATGAACACTCCAGACACTTTGGTGGCTTTAGTTACGCAGCTCCTTATTTGATACACTGACCACATTGGTGCACTGGCAGCGTTAAGACTTTCAGTATTACCAGACAAAGTCCTAGTCAATAGTTGGTTCGTATATGCGAAACCCACACTTAAGTAGCACTACTTTCTAGGTAAACCTCTACTTTATGCTGCCTGTATTTCATTTAGTATGATATGGCATTATTTATACATAAAAGATTGCATATGGCCTCATTTTCGATGGAGAAGGATCTCATATGCTGATCAAAATCACCGGTGTCTGCCACTGTGTCATACACACATACGCATAAAAAGATATATGCATAAATATATAGATATTTGCATTAACAAAATGTTAGATCCCTATTTTAAAGCAGCAATATTTTTTTGTTATCTGGAGTCTGCCATGCAACTGGGTTTGGTGGGATATCTTTCACTGTCATGATTATCCTTCTTACTCACTGTAGCTAACCAGTAACCTCAGCTGAATGCATACACCTTTTCCTCCAAGAATTAATTCCTGAATTAGTCTGTCACCCCGTTTATCATATCTACCTCCTTCCTGGAAGTCCCAGTGCCTTTTAGCTTCCTTTGGTTGTATTTCCATGTTATACAAATCTTAAAATAAATAAATAACTACAAGGAAAGGGGAAAGTTCACTTATGGTGATGCACTGGTTCTCCGTTCAGTGAGCAACTCAAGGCCAGCTAGGTGATCCTTAATACAGGTATCCCTGGAACCAAAATAGCTCTGTTTTATTGCAAACTCTCTTTGGGCCTAATTCACAAGGGCTTGTGCACTTGTGGCGGAGGCCCCATAGTCGTGGGGGAGTCTCCGCACTTGGGGCAGAGTTACTGCAATGAGAATTCTCATTGTGCAGATTAGAGTGTAGGGACTCCCACACAACTGCGGGACCTCTGCCACAATTGCGCAGGACTATTTGTGGATCAGGCCCCGAATTGCCAAGTACCTACTGTTCGCGGTCGGGACGTTTTCTGCCAGAACAACGGAGTCAAATTCTCTGTTGCCCTGGCAGAGGTCTTGACCACCCTATTTATTATTTATTATAAATACTCATCAGCCAATGGACATTTCTAGCATTCACAGACACCACACTCAATGTGGTTCCTGTAAATGTATTGGAACTTTGCCCTATGGCGCAAACAAACATGACGGAGCTGTATGCACTTTTTTCAGTTTCTTTATTTTTAAATACAAAATCCCAAAGTGTGTTTTTGTGTTTGAATATAGAAAAGAACAATGACCCCCCTCAACATGGAAGTCATCTCCCATGGCGAGGGTATTTTTTTTTTACTGTCAATTACTGCCAGGGTTTGCCTGGTAGTGACTGGCAGTACAAAATTGCTATAGGTCCACCCATCCTATTTGGGTGGTTGGACATATAGCTAATTCTCCAAAGTCCCTTAATGCGTTGGACTGTCATAGTAGTTTGGACACGGCAGCGACAAAGTAGTCTCCACTGTGGTGAAACTGTGGTCCGCCTGCTTTTAATTTTGGCAGCCATTGGGATAGAGTATGCTTACCTCCAAAATTTAAATTGGGCCCTTCCTCCTGAAGTTTGGTTATGGAGTACAAGTTGAACCTCAAAGAGTCAATCCATAGATCACAATAAATCAATTTCCAGGCAGTATTATCTTTTCTTAAGGAAAAAGGATTTTATTTATATTAAATAATATTTTCTAAGAATTATAGATTTATACCCTATATCCTAAAATGATCTGAATAAGGAGCAAGTTATACTTCAAATATATGTATTTATTCTAAACAGAATCCCACAAGTCTCTTTATGAGGCTGAGGCAAAGTTACAATTCAAACAAGCATTGATAGATACAATAAAATAGCACTGGAATCATAGGGCCCCAGAGGGGGACCAAACCATATATTAAAAAAGTGGTATAAGAACCACGAAAATTCTACAGACAATGCCTAGGGCATTTAGGATTGCTGGCCCCTTAAGAATCCACCCCAGGTTATGAGGAAGGGGACCCACGGGAGGCGCGTGCAGTGGAAGTAGCTGCTATCGGGATCTCTATTAAAGCCTATGGAGAATGTCATGGTTTGATTTAAACAGATTAAAGTCACTTCTAGCAGGAGTACAAAGTTAAAACTTTAGAGTTAAGCTTTTGAAGAGCCCACTACCACGAGAGTACCGAGGTACCACTGTTACCTGCCCCAGGGAAGCCGGGTGCATAGGTCGTTTTCGATGTAGGGTCGCGGGCTGATTTTCAATGGGAAAATGTTCAAAAGTGCTGCTAGCCAAAAGCGTCGATGATGCCGTGAAGATTGAAGTTGTAGATCTTGTAGAGAAGAACCTGAAAGCAGAGGGGACAGAGTCTGGGTCACGGCACAGTGACCAGGGAGCTCAAAGCAAAGAGCCCTTCAATGTCGGGTGCTTCAAGTGGAAAGAGGTGTAGCTTGGATCTGCAGCCACGGGCTCCGGGAGGCTTCAAGGAAGGCCAGCTTCGGGATGGCAACTGTCCCTTGTTGGATGAGGGTTGCTGCGGTGTTAGTGTCCGGATTGGATCCACTAAGCCTTGGCAACTGCAACCCATGCAAGATAAACAAATCAGCTACTGGTGCAGACCCACGAGGTCTGTGAGAGGTCTCCTTTGGAGAGACTGTAGAGCAGGCCTGGAGCAATCAGGGGAACTCTTAGATGTCGAGATTGTCCTCTGCTCGGGCCCACAAGTTGAGAGACAAGGGACCGCGGAAGGCAGCAAAATGGAGTGCGTAAATGGGAGCCCACGGGCCACCGGAGGGGGCTAGGGCGCTGATCTTTGGCACAAATGCTGCTTGGTGATTGGCTCAATAATGGGCCAAAGCACAATTTCCCCACTGGTCAGAGTCGTGTGCTATGCAAGAGGTGGCTGGTGTCCTGGGGTATTGGGAATCTCGGCACCCACGCGGTCCACAGTGCTCAGGTTTGCTGTGCACACTCACTGGCCTCTGGGATGCTTAGGAAACCCACCTCGAGGGTGCTGGAAGTCGACGAAGTTCGTGAGAGCAGCGAAGTTCCAACCGGGTCACTTGCAGGGTTTCAGGTGCCTGCCAAGCAGGGGGTAACTCCTTTACCCCAAGGGAGATTTCTTCAGTCAGCTGGGCAGCAGCTTGTCATAGGTCAAGTCTGTCAAGTCCAAGATTAATCTGCGGCTCTGGGGCCACGTTATTCACCTTTATCCCCAAGATTAGGGGAGTGTCCAGAGTAGTGTCCACCAATGAGAGGTGAGGCGGGAAAGGGTGGCTACACCCTCTCCCCTTTGTGTGTTTCCCGCCTGGGCGATGGGCAGGATGCCCCTGAACTGGTTCCAGGCGGTGTATGCAGAATGTAGGTGCTGTAGCTGCCTATGTGCAACTCTGAAAGGCAACTTTGGTGCACCCACCCTGTTCCAATCCACATATCCTGTCTGGGGAGATGCTAGCACCTCCCTGCCACAGGAGACCTATTGTCCAGCTGGCGAGGCTGGGGTTTTCCCCAGCAACAGCCAGCCAGAGTCGTGTGGGTGGCGGGTAGTAGCCATTTTGTACTACATGTGCACTTTCAAATTGGTGTCCGAATTCTGCCGCTTTTCCCATATCGCCCCTCTAGCAGGGGGGAATCGTGCCCTCATGCCCATGGCTGGACTCGGGGTAGGATTCCTACATGTTTGACACCAAACACGATATGGTTCTGTGTAGCCATTCTCAAGTTATCACGCTATCGCGATAGACTTATAATGTGGTTAAGAGTATATGGTATGGCTACACTACAAACAACCCAGCAATGATTTTACGAAGGTTGCAGAGAGGCCCTACTCATGTAGGGGTCCCCCTCACACATACCTCGGCACCCTGCCTTGTAGGATTAGCAAGGCCTGCTATAGGGGTGACCTATGAGAGTATATGTGTTGTAATGGGGTGGGATATAGGGTACCTATATCCCTGTAAGGGGTGCTAGCACCACCTTACCCAGACTACAGTAGTGGTCTGGTGGTGTCAGTTTGTATGGCTGTCCCAGGGTGGCACAATAAGTGCTGCAGCCCTGGTAGGCCTACTGAGGGACCCATGCCCTGGGTACCTAGGGTACCATCTACAAGGGACGGTCAGGGCATCCTCAGCATCCAATTGGTTTGTACCTAGGGTACTCACATCAGTTTTAGGGAGAGAGCAGATAGGCTGGGGTCCTGGATAGCAGGATCCCAGCCAGACTAGTCAAAGACCACTCAAATACCAGGCAAAAAGTTGGTTGCAACCATTAGTTAGATTCCACCTTCCTTCATAACCCCCCCCCCCCCCCAAACGAAAGGAGATAAGGCTAACCTTGTCCAGATAAGCCTTCATTTCCTGAGTGGCCATATAAGGAAGAACCTGCACTAGCATGGTTGCTCCCTGTCTCATGCTCCACTTGGGAAATCCTACCCCAAGGGGATCTAGAGTTTCTCCAAAGTCTAGGGGAATTACCTGTATTGGTTTTTGGTACAGAGGTGGGCTGGTGGGGTGTCTGAGTCTGGAAGTGAGGCCCTATTTGGGGTGGTCTCAACCTCCTCAGGTCACTGGTCACCATGGAAGCCTTTCTGCCCATGACTGTGTCATATCTGGCCCTAAGGGTCAACCTCTGGCTGCCTACAGCTGGGGGTTAGGTCCCTCTGGTTGGAATAGTGGAGGGCACTGGAAGGTTTGGGGCAACTATGCCCCAGGTTTCCCTGTGCCCAACAAAGTCCATCTGGGGGGTGCCTGTACCTAGGGGTAAGGGGGATCCCTCAGTTTGTAGAGGAATATTCACCTGGCTAGAACTACTCTGCTGGGTGTCCCTAATCTGCTGATGAGGGGTTTCCTCTGGACAGGGGCCCATTAAGGGTCCACTGACCTCCCTGACCTCTGCAGCCCTGGGCTGACTGAGGCAGGGTAGAGAGGGGCAGGATACCTGCTCCAGACTGGGTGCCATCTTGGAAGGATCCCCTGCCATCAGAGTTGTGGTCAGGCCAGGCCTGTCCCCTTCTGGGGCAGTTACTTCACAAGGGGCAGGATCAGTTCCCTTAGAAACGTGACCCTCACCTTTTGTCTGGTGGGGGGAGGACTGTTCCTCTCCCCCTATGCTCGCTGTTTGGGTGGAGTGATCCATAGTTTCAGGCTTCACTCTTTTTACTTTCTCCTGGGGTGGAGGTGAGGCCTTTAAGGTCTCATCCACTCTCTTAGGGATGCCTACCATTTTCAAATGGGCCTTGTGGTCTACCTCAGCCCAGGCAGAGATTTCCAGATCATTCCCCAGTAGACAATCTACAGGCAAGGTTGGGGACACTGCCACTCTCTTTGGGCCAGTGACCCCTCCCCAGCTGAGATTTACCACTGCCATGGGATGGTCTGTCCTAATTCCATCTATATTGGTCACCTGGTAGCTAAACCCAGGTAAAAGCTGTTCTAGGGGCACTAGCCTCTTGGTCACCATGGTGACACTGGCCCCTGTGTCCTTGTAGGCCACAGCCTTCTGACCATTGATCATGGGCTCTTGTCTGTACCTGCCCAAGATATTGGGACTCATGGTAAAGTTGGCAAACCCCATGCCACCATCACAGCCTAGAGTTGCTTGTGTAGGGGACCTGGTTAGGCCAGAGTCCACCTGAGTTCCCCAAGAAAGCCCAACTAAATTTTTGGGTGCACTCTCACCACCTGGGGGATTACTACTAGTAGTAACAGGAGGTGTTGGAGCTGCAATGGGAGGAACATTTTCTTTATTGCCATTCTTTGGACAGCTGGAGTCAGTTTTCCAGTGGCCAGGTTGCTTACACACATGGCAATATTTTTTCTTGTTAGAAGAGGAAGGATTTGGGGACCCACCCCCAGCACTGGGTGTTTGGGGCCCTTCAGTGGACCTTTCTGTTTTATTATCCCCCACTTTCTCTTTGGGCTTGGTAGAATCTTTCTTCTGGTCACTACCTTGGTTCTTGGGCCTGATCCTGGTTCTGACCAATTTGTCTGCCTTCTTTCCCAATTCTTGGGGAGAGGTCAGATCAGAGTCCACCAGGTGCTGGTGTAAGAGTTGGTTCTGACAATTATTAAGAATCTGCTCCCTCATAATGAGATTGTACAATCCTTGATAATCTTTTACTTTACTGCCATTCAACCAACCTTCCAATGCCTTGGTAGCACAATCCACAAAGTCTACCCAATCTTGATCCTGTGCTTTTTGGGTGTCTCTGAACTTAAGTCTGTACTGATCAGTGGTTAAGCCAAACCCATCAATTAAAGCATCTCTCAAGATATAGTAATCATCTGCATCCTCTTCTCTTACAGAGAGGAGCAGTGGTGTGGCTCACTGGTTAGAGGTGGCAGACCCGGAAGCAGAGGTCGGCCCGGGACCAGGGTTCGATTCCCGACGCGGCAGGGTCTTGGGCCAAGGTCAGTGGACTCGATAATTTGCGCCTCGGTGCCTACTCTAACCATGGATCCCACTCAGCAACTCTGGGCAATAGCTTGCTTAATCTCCACTTACGGCCCCATCAGCGCCGGGGATGCTTGTCTTCACCTTGGAGATGCCCAGTAGGGACCATCTCACAGGGAAAGCCTGGATGGGTTCCCCAGCGGTATACAGCGCCGGGACGCCCCGTTGCTGGGGCAGCTGTGCGCTTTACAAGTATACAACATTTACATTTACGTTTACATTTACATTCCTTTGTGCGCAAAGGAGAGCCACAGGATTGCTGCCCACTGATCTACTGGGACCCTTTGTACTTTACAGGCCCTCTCAAGAGCTCAGATCCATTTGTGGATGTCATCCCCTGTATGATAGGGGGGCACAATCTTGTGAAGGTTCCTATTGTCAGGGACTTTCTCTCTAACTCTAGGGGTTTCATTACTGCCACCAGGGGTCTCTAGACCCCACTTTCTTGAAGCTTTCTGAAGCTCCAGGGATTACCTGTCCAATGCTAACTGTTCGCTCCTGAGCTGTAGTTTAGCCTGCTCAAACTGGATCAGTCTGCATTTCCTCTCTTGGGAGGATTCTCTTCTCTGAGAAGAGTCAGAGGTCCCCTTGGATCTCTCAGAATGGTTGGACCCCTCTGAGGGGGATCTGTTCCTTCTGTTTGGACCCACCATTCTCCCTTTAGGGATGGAGAGAGTGCCTCTTGGGCCATGACCTCCATGTTGTGAGTGGTCTGATTCTTCCAGGTCAGGATCATTTTCCTCTTCCTGGTCCTCATCAGAGTCCACTCTGGGAGTGTCCTCTTCTGAGGGATGCCCACCCGACCTGCCTACCCCATCAGACACTAGAGTCTGCTTAAAGTCTGCTATGAGCAGGATTTCCCTGAGGCGTTGGGTGTTGGCACCTTTGGTTGTCTTTAGTTTCCTTGTGGTGCACATCTCCCTAAGCTCAGCAAAGGAGAGATCATCATATTTGTGGACTGGGATCTTTGAAGATCCTTCCAGAGCCTTATGGGCACCTCCATTTAAAGACATTTTCTAGTGTAGTGGTACTGGTGTATCTACCTACACTAGGTGTGGCCACTGAACCCTTTCTTGAGTTGTAGTCAAGGTGTGCTAAACCCTCTACACACAACTCCTAAGTTCAGTAGAACTTATTATATTCTAAGCTTGAATTTATATGTACCTTTGGTACCAAGTGGCTTTCACTTTAGAAATTCAATTTGTTATCTGGTAAAACAATGGCAAGCTTGAATCCAACCGCTACACACCAATGTGAGAAGTTGGCCTGGCATATGCTGTCTCCTAGTTATAGAGACACCTTGCACCAGTCCAATTCGACTCTTATTGATGATAGGTTTAAGACAACCTTTAAAGACAGCTATCCTAGTGGTAGCTGTGGAGAGCAGCCTTCAGGCTAAGTCTTGAAGGAGTGTTAAGCTTATTGTTTTACCATAGATAACCTCTTGAATGACCAAATGAAAGAGTAGTCCACACAGGTATATATATAAAATATATGTATTTATTCTAAACAGAATCCCACAAGTCTCTTTATGAGGCTGAGGCAAAGTTACAATTCAAACAAGCATTGATAGATACAATAAAATAGCACTGGAATCATAGGGCCCTAGAGGGGGACCAAACCATATATTAAAAAAGTGGTATAAGAACCACGACAATTCTACAGACAATGCCTAGGGCATTTAGGATCGCTGGCCCCTTAAGAATCCACCCCAGGTTATGAGGAAGGGGACCCACGGGTGGCGCGTGCAGTGGAAGTAGCTGCTATCGGGATCTCTATTAAAGCCTACGGAGAATGTCGCGGTTTGATTTAAACAGATTAAAGTCACTTCTAGCAGGAGTACAAAGTTAAAACATTAGAGTTAAGCTTTTGAAGAGCCCACTACCACGAGAGTACCGAGGTACCACTGTTACCTGCCCCAGGGAAGCCGGGTGCATAGGTCGTTTTCGATGTCGGGTCGCGGGCTGATTTTCAATGGGAAAATGTTCAAAAGTGCTGCTAGCCAAAAGCGTCGAAGATGCCGTGAAGATTGAAGTTGTAGATCTTGTAGAGAAGAACCTGAAAGCAGAGGGGACAGAGTCTGGGTCACGGCACAGTGACCAGGGAGCTCAAAGCAAAGAGCCCTTCAATGTTGGGTACTTCAAGTGGAAAGAGGTGTAGCTTGGATCTGCAGCCACGGGCTCCGGGAGGCTTCAAGGAAGGCCAGCTTTGGGAGGGCAACTGTCCCACGTTGGATGAGGGTTGCTGCGGTGTTAGTGTCCGGATTGAATCCACTAAGCCTTGGCAACCGCAACCCACGCAAGATGAACAAATCAGCTACTGGTGCAGACTCACGAGGTCTGTGAGAGGTCTCCTTTGGAGAGACTGTAGAGCAGGCCTGGAGCAACTAAGGGAACTCTTAGATGTTGAGATTGTCTTCCGCTCGGGCCCACAAGTCGAGAGACAAGGGACTGCGGAAGGCAGCAAAATGGAGTGTGTAAAAGGGAGTCCACGGGCCACCGGAGGGGGCTAGGGCACTGATCTTTAGCACAAATGCTGCTTGGGGGTTGGCTCAATAATGGGCCAAAGCACAACTTCCCCACTGGTCAGGGTCGTGTGCTATGCAAGACGTGGCGGTGTCCTGGGGTATTGGGAATCTCGGCACCCACGTGGTCCACGGTGCTCAGGTTTGCTGTGCACACTCACTGGCCTCTGGGATGCTTAGGAAACCCACCTCAAGGGTGCTGGAAGTCGACGAAGTTCGTGAGAGCAGCGAAGTTCCAACCGGGTCACTTGCAGTGTTTCAGGTGCCTGCCAAGCAGGGGGGTAACTCCTTTACCCCAAGGAAGATTTCTTCAGTCAGCTGGGCAGCAGCTCATCGAAGGTCAAGTCTGTCAAGTCCAAGATTAATCTGCGGCTCTGGGGCCACGTTATTCACCTTTATCCCCAAGATTAGGGAAGTGTCCAGAGTAGTGTCCACTAATTAGAGGTGAGGCGGGAAAGGGTGGCTACACCCTCTCCCCTTTGTGTGTTTCCCACCTGGGCGATGGGCAGTAGGGGTAGGATTCCTACATGTTTGACACCAAACACGATATGGTTCTGTGTAGCCATTCTCAAGTTATCACGCTATCGCGATAGACTTATAATGCGGTTAAGAGTATATGGTATGGCTACACTACAAACAACCCAGCAATGATTTTACGAAGGTTGCAGAGAGGCCCTACTCATGTAGGGGTATCCCTCACACATACCTCGGCACCCTGCCTTGTAGGATAAGCAAGGCCTGCTATAGGGGTGACCTATGAGAGTATATGTGTTGTAATGGGGTGGGATATAGGGTACCTATATCCCTGTAAGGGGTGCTAGCACCACCTTACCCAGACTACAGTAGTGGTCTGGTGGTGTCAGTTTGTATGGCTGTCCCAGGGTGGCACAATAAGTGCTGCAGCCCTGGTAGGCCTACTGAGGGACCCATGCCCTGGGTACCTAGGGTACCATCTACAAGGGACTGTCAGGGCATCCTCAGCATCCAATTGGTTTGTACCTAGGGTACTCACATCAGTTTTAGGGAGAGAGCAGATAGGCTGGGGTCCTGGATAGCAGGCAAAAAGTTGGGGGCAACCATTAGTCAGATTCCACCTTCCTACACTTCCCTCAACCATTCTTTAATTGTGGGTTTCCTTCGCTTCCCCCAGCCAATAGCTATCTGTCGTTTAGCAAATAGCAAAAGCAGTGCATGCAGCTTACGCTTTTTAATGTTCGTATGTTTAACAAATCCCAACAAATCCCAACAAGCCCAACACCGGTTGGTTTCGAAAACATTTGTTCAGTATACAGCAATGTCCGAACATTCCCAAGCCATGTTAAGGAACGAGGCAGCAGCCGCCCCGCAGCGCCAGCAACAGTCATTGTCCCTTAATCCCATCCTCTGTAAGCCAATGGGCGTCCTATAGTACCGGTGTAAAAATTTAAAGTGAATTAGTCAGAGTTTGTAGTTGGGTGAGAGTTCAGTCATTTGGGTGCAGCAGTAGGCCCACTCAACGTCTGACAAGGGTGTGGGTAGCTCGACGTCCCATTTAGAGCGAGCACCAGAGGTGGCCACGGGGGCATCTGTCTGCATGCGTGTGTACAGCCTGGTAATCAATTTGCGTGGCGACGGTGTAGTCAACATTCCAGGGCATTTAATGTTGGTGGCTGGGATGGGAAATTTGCATGCAGCTCACGGCAAGCCGCTCGATGTTTGTGGTGCAAAAATATCTCCCCGATGGGTACCCTCTCACCCTCCACAGCTTTCGGGTAGTCCCTGAATACCCCTCCTGGGTATAAGTCTGCAAATGTATGGAGCTTCATCGCCTGTGCAATTTTACTGTTGATCTCATCTCGCATATTAGGCAGGAGTGGGTTCTGTGCGATTGGGATCGAGGGAGCGTACAGTATTGGTATGTTTGCTCTTCTACGCAGTCCCTCCCATGCCCATCTGAGTGTTTCAGTAGTATCCAACCCATCTATGGGGCGTTTGTATCTCTAATATACTGCCACACGCAAGGGCACTGGTGCAACCGCATCCTCTTCGACAGCAACATGCAGCTGAAATTGTGTCTGGTGGACCCAATATTGTAAGAATTGTGCTTGCGCACAAAATGCATATAACTTTATATCTGGGGCACCAAGCCCACCCTGCCTAGTCGGTAATGTCAATAGGCCCCACGACATCCTAGCCTGACCTCCAGCCCACACCAACGAGATCAATAGAGACCGTAACGTATTGAAAAAGGACTGAGTGAGTATGAGTGGCAAGTTCACGAATAGATATAAAAATTTAGGCAGGATAACCATTTTGGTCAGTGCAACTCTGCCAGCCTAGCTACAATGGGAGCCTGCCCCACAACGGTACCTTGTCTTCCAACCAATTAACAGCCCTGCCAAAGTTTAGGTTCCAAAGCTCTTGCATATCTCGGCTAATCCAGATACCTAAATATTTTACTGTGTCGTTTTCCCACTGTAACGGAAATTCCGAGGTGACTGCCTTGGTGTTGTCTGTGAGGGGGAAAATCACCGATTTATTCCAGTTAATTGATATACCGGACAGGCCACCAAATTTGATAAATTCCCTCAGTACCATATCCAGGTTGCGTTCCGGGTTCGAGATGTACAGTGTGACGTCGTCTGCGTAGAGCGATATTAACAGACTACGAGCGCTAAAGCCGATCCCCTTATCAGTATGATGTTGTCTAATCTGCGCAGCCAGAGGCTCCATCGCTATTGCGAATATTAATGGGGACAGCGGGCACCCCTGTCGTGTGCCGCGTGTAATTGGAAGAGGGTCGGAAATAAGATCGTTGACACGCACCCGGGCCGATGGTCTAGTGTACAACAACTTTATCCACCGGAGGAACAGCGGGCCAAAACCCATCCTTTCTAGGATTCTAAATAAGTAAGGCCATTCGAGCGTGTTGAACGCCTTCGTGGCATCCAAAAACGCCAACGCCGCCTGCACGTCCGGATGGAGGTAGTGTATAACTGATAAAACCGTTCGGAGGTTATGGGAGGTGGATCTGCCGGGAATGAAACCTGAATGATCTGGCAAAGCAATCATGGGGAGCATAGGCTGCAGCCTATTAGCTATCAATTTAGCCAGTATCTTTACATCTACATTTATAAGCGATAATACCCTGTATGAGTCCAGCTCATTATCAGGTTTACCCGGCTTCAATAATGTGATTATAAAGGCTTCACGCATGGATGGAGGCAGTACCCCCGCTTCGTGTGCTTCTTCATAAACTGCCAGGAGTCTAGGAGCAAGCTCTTCCACATACGCTTCGTAGAATGCTACAGTCAGCCCATCCGATCCCGGGGCCTTATCCAGTGGCAAGCTCATAATGACACTAGTCACGTCTTCTATTGTGAATGGCAAATGCATGTATTCCCTGTGTCTGTCATTAAACCACGCCAATGCCATGGAATCTAGGAATTCCTGCATGCCTCCTGGCACTCTGCGAACTTGGCTTTAATTAACTGCGCATAAAACGAGGAGAATGCCTCCAAGATGGCAGGGGAGCCCCTTATCTTGCTGCCACCTGTGCTGATAAGTTCGGGAACAAAGGCTGCGGTGCGCTGGACTCTAAGCAAGCCTGCAAGCGTGCACCCTGGTCTGTCCCCCTCGCCATATCTGCGTGCCTCAGCATATTTCCCTAACAATTTTATTTCTCTTTGTGCTTCCTCTTCATATTCTAACAGTTTGCTTTTTAGATCCGCAAGCAGGGCAATGTCTCCCCCGTTTTGTATGCGGGTCTCCAACTCTTTTATCTGGAGTTCAATATTGCCCAATGTATTTCTGATAGCCTTTACGACTCCTGACTGCCTGGAGATGCACTTCCCCTGATAACCACTTTGAAAGCCTCCCAGAGGACAGCCTCCGTGCCCACAGACCCAGCGTTCAACGCAAAGTATTCAGATATACCCGTGCGTATTTCTGCCTAAAATGACTCCTCCAGGAGCGCCCTTGGGGAAAGCCTCCAGGTTAATTCCCTACGTGTAGAATTGGGAAGGGATAGCATCAGCAAACAAGGGGAGTGGTCTGAGACTGTTCTCGACAGATGTTTGACCCTGAAACACCCAACTGGCCATATCCCTCGACAACAGCCAATAGTCTAGACGAGACTAAGTGCAGCGGTGCTCCGAGAAGCACGTGCCCTCCCTAATCAAAGGATTGCGTAGTCGCCAAATGTCCACCATATCTCCATCCTCCAGCAGGGCATTTAGGACCTTACCAGCCTCAGTGTGGTGCGTCCTTGCCGTGCCTTGTCTATCCAGATCGTCATGGAGAATGGCGTTAAAGTCCCCGCCCCAGAGTATTGTGGCGCAACCCGTAGCCCTGATTCTGGCCCAAACTTCCTGGAAGAAATCTGGCGAATCGACATTTGGTCCATACAGCGCAACCAGTGTGAGCAACGTACCCCCCAAGTATCCCATGAGTATATTGTAGCATCCGTCAGTGTCTGTGTATACCTCATGCTCCCTCCAGTCTAAACCACGTTTGATAATAACTGCCACCCCTCTAGCATAGTTAGAGTATACTGAGGCATATGAGGACCCCCACTTTTTGTGTCTGAGCTTCGCAGATGTTGGGGTACTGAGATGAGTCTCTTGTAGCAGGCATATTTCAATGTTGTGTCTTCCAAGATAGGCATGTACCATGCAGGACTTCCTACCGTCGTTGAGGCCACGTATGTTCCAGGCCAGACAATTAATTGTAGTCTCATGCATTGTATGTCAGTCATATATGTTTCATCAAGGCATCCCCCCGTAAAATGGAATGTTTCACTGTTTCGTGCGTTGTACCAACCGTGGCGTGGCCACACACCACCAATCCAATACAAAATGAAGCCCACCCACATCATCCCCCCAACTAGGTTGAAGCAAAACCCCCCCTTGAAATACAGGGACACTTCCCATGGGGACGAGTGAGTGCCAAGCGGAAAACCCCTACCTTCATGGGGTGGCCAAGAAACTGCAAGGGATGGACTTTGCAATGTGCCTCAGCCGGAACATCCCATTGGCCCAGTAAAATTACCTCACCCCACCTTCACTTGTGGTTACAATCAGATAAATCCCTCCTACAGCCTGTAGTGTGACCAGAATATATGTGCGGTGCCGTAACAGAGACACCTGCAATCAAACCAAAATATTATGCCTTAGACGAATTCCAATCGGACTGTACAAAATAAAGTTATAAAAGCTACAATGTTCATGGCAGTCCAGAGTCTTTGTGTCGCTCACCACCACTCAGGCCAACAACAAAACCCCCCACCGCACGGGCACAGTCTAGAAAGGGGAACCAAGGGAGAACTACATCACACATATCAGTCATTATCACTTAGCTGGTTTTCAGTAGCACCACCAGGTCGAGGGCTGGATTTTTCCGACTTTCCTCCCACATGTTTGGCGAACTTCAGGGCGGACTTGGCATCGGTGAAAAAGTGAGCGGAGCCGTCATAGGACACTTTCAGTTTGGCTGGGTAGAGCAGGGAGTAGGGGATCTGTGATTGCATAAGAAGCCGCTTCACTGGCAGAAATTCCCGTCTGGCCGCCTGGACTGCTGGGGTGAAATCCGGGTAGAAGGCGACAAGAAAAACCTGTATTCCTATAGTACCTTAATTAAAGGCAAAATGCGTCCAAGCGCTGTAAGGCACTCTAATAGTAGGAGCCTATACCCAACCCCAAAAATTCCGGCACCCGACTTGAGGAGGGTAGGTGATTCCACCCTTTCACAGGCGAGCGAACTTCCTCGTCCTGCTACTTCTGTTGCTGCCGATGCAGCCCTTCCGCTAGAATTTTTGAATCCTGTCCTTTCCCTTTCCCTCTTTTTGACATCACTACACCCTCATTTCCTTTATCGGTCCTGACAAAGCGCTATAGGATCCCTTATAGACCATCACTGAGCGCGAAACATGTTGACCCTATTCTAGATGTACCTCGTTAACACCACAGCACCCATCCTGAGAGCAGCGGTGAGCTACACGTCCGCCCTCTACATTTTTTCCAAAGAGGAGCTCTAGGATTTACAACGTTTTTAACCTTCTACCTGTACCCGTGAATAAAAACTCAGTTTCAGGGTTCCATTTAGTCATTTTAACATTCACTCATCTCACTTGTCTAGGCCCCCACACTCCCATGCACAACTGCGGCGGCTCCACAAAAGATCTCCGCTAAAGAGCCCTCTTGCGGGGCCCATGAGGGACTGCAGCGCCCCCCCCCACGAGGAGCTACACCCCATGATGAAGCATGACACCTGCAAAGGTGTGTGAGGGCACTAAATACTCAAGGAGTAATTCCCCCCTTCTGCTTCACCCATATTGACTTCCAATTGGGTGTTTTCAGTTACCCTGTACTGGTTTTTTCTCTCTTCCCATCTTTTTAGGAACAGCTACCCCCCCAGTTTGTAAATTTAAGATCCTTACCAATATGGGACGCGGCGGCGCCCCCACTGGTGGCCGAGGTCCCAGAGTGCGGTGCACCCTTTCCACAGCAAACTGAGGCGATAAATGCGTCGCAAACAAGTCCCGCAAAAGATCAGATATGTACACTTCCATCTTCGTGATCGCTGTAGTCTCCGGAACCCCGTGATGTGTACGTTGTTTCGCCGCGATCTAGCCTCCAAATCCTCGTTCTTTGCCATGATCATCCCTAGTAGTCTGTCCATTTGCGACAGGTGGTCGTTGGTCTCTACCTGAAAGTCATGGAAATCGGACTGCTTATTTTCAAGAACATCCAATCTGTGTTCGTGCACTCCCACCTGGGTCCTCACGGATTCCATCTGGGACATCAGGTTATCCAGCTTCGCGTCTATATTGCGCAGGCTAGAGCGCATTTCTAGCATGAGGGATCGCATGTCTTCACCGTGTTCTTCTTGCCGTACCTCTGTCGCCCCCCCAGAGGCCGATTCCGCATCTGACTCCAGTTGCCTGGTCGACTTGCACTGCTCAAAGGTGAGCTTAGGCTGCTTGGCGTCCTGCTTGCCCATGGTGCTCAGCGGCTCAGGTGCCCAAAGGCCACAGCGGAGAACTGGCTCCCCCCCTGCACCACAGTTGCCGCAGTATATGCTTGGGCTGCACCACCTTCTTAAAAGTTTGGCATGAAGAGGGATCGTGCAAACCCGGTGGGCCCGTGTCATCCACTACACACCCCTCCACAAGCTCCCGCGGGACCTGGCGATAGCGTCCAGACAGGTAAGTACGGTGGGCAGCCTTCTACACCAAGATTTCACAGGTATCTGCCAGTAGTTGGGCCTCCGCGCCACATTTGCACCCTGAAGGAGCTGTGGGTCCCTCCTGCATGAGTCAACGGGAAGCTGCCATTTCACCCACGATGAGGGAAAATCCAGCCAGCCACACTGTATATACTCCCACGGCCGGACAGCCACCGCAGAAAGCACTGGTCAGGCTACAGCTCAGGGGCAGTGGTACTTCGCGCCGGAACCCCTTTGCAGTAGTTCACCTCATGGTTGTGGAGCTACGCTTCCTTGCTTCTGCCAGTCTGTCCATACCAGGCCATCAAATGGCGGCGGCAGGGTTCTTCACGTATCTCACCCCCGCTGACCGTGCCTGAGAGACTGGCAGCAATCGTCTGTAGTTGCAAGCCTCCGATGCACTCACGAGCCAGAGAGGCCGCCCCTCCGCACATCCGCGTCGCTGACGGCCCCAGGTTCGATTACAGACCCCGGCCTCAGTTGCTCGCAGCAGCCGCGACCCGGCTCCACAGCACGCCGCGCGCGTACTGCCTGCCACGTCGCGGGGCCTGAAATTCCTCCCTGGATCGCCGGGCTTTGCCAAAATGAACACCGCTTGAGGCCACAGGTGTTCCGACGTCGGAATATCAACATGAGCATAAATCCATTCCCATATTATGCGCGGATAAGTGAAAGGATTCTGTATTGGCCGGCGGAGCTCGCTCAAGGAGCAGCCATTCCGCAGCCCAGCAAGCCACGCCCCTCGATACTGTTGCATGTTAGTGCTGACAGAACCAGGGAAGCACACATCCTCTGGTGGATTTAAAAGTCAATGGCATATTAAAGAGGATATGGCTCATGCTTGGGCAGTGCAGCGAATGATAAAAGATCCCCGGAAGGCCAGTCATTGTTTACAGTCAACCCCAATAGTTCTCGCCTTTCCTCTGCTCTTAATTTATGATCCTGCATGCACAATTCTAATCAAATTGGGCAGAAGTCATCAGCTGTTTGTGTTAGCAGTCTGTCACATTGAATCCTCATATCAGTGCACTGTATAACTGAACTGACACTCCTGGTTGAATGTGGGAAGTTCTCTGCACACTAGACTGACTAGCACCATCCATTCTTCAGATTGTAGCATCACCAGAGTATTTCCGTCATTGCTGAGGGTTATTCCATACTTCTCGGGAGCCAGCCGAAGTTTCCCTTTTCTGCTATCAGACTTTTTATCCAGGTGTACATAGATTTTCCAGGCAAAAGGTTAACCCTGAATAACCTCTAATATTAGGATAATATTGGTAAATAGTGGCAGCTGGTAACAGACCAACAGGACACTCAGATGTAATGATATCATCAATGTTGTGAAGGGAACTAATCATGTACCCTCATGCAGTTGCTGTGCAGCATCGTGGAATCCAGCTACCAAAGGTGTACTGCCATTGTATTGTCCTTGAAGATTGCAAGGAATCCCATAATATTCACTGCATTTTGAAGACTGGAAAAAGACAGTCCTCTGACCTATGGCTATTGTTGGGCTCTCCTTAAACTAGGAGGTCTGCACAATGGATGTGAGATATTAGCGGGTACACCATCTCTTTTTTTTTATTTTTTTTTATTTAATTTTTTTATTGAATAGAGACCACGGGAACAAAAATAATTAAAAAAATAAATAACCAAACATTCAATTATAATTAATTAAGCAATGTAGGGTCAATTCACAGAGTTTAAATTACAGTAGTATTCGGCATATTTCAGACTAAAAGACAACTTATACTACCGATACATGAAACAGTTCCCTTGTATCATTCATTGCTAACATTGACGTAATCTAGTAAAAAAACCAACATCAAAACACCTCCATTAGGTCCTACCAGATCACAAACAGATATATAACTAATCAGTTTATATTAAGTTGTCCTTAAATATTAATGAAGAAAGAAAAAAAAAGAAAAGAAAAAGAGCCGAGAAGAACAAAAGGAAAGTAGGTATGCTAAATAGCTTAACACCTCAGTCTTACGTGTCCATATATGCCCTGACAGCGCCCCATATTCGCTGCCCCAATGCCTTTTTCCGCCTCCCCTTCAAGATATACAAATTGTATTCGATATTATACGTGAACAGAAAACGAGTTCTCCACACATCAAATGGGGGGGGCCTCAGTTTGTAACCACGCTGAGGCAATACACATCCTTAGCACTGCTGCTGCCATGAATATCAAATAACAAACTTCATTACTGGGGTCTGTGCGCACACCACCAGTGTCTATAACCAACAAAATCTCACTAATTGACAATTGTATAGGAGCGCCTAGAATCTCGGATAAAAACCTGTTTATGTGTCTGAACAGTTCTGATAATTTAACGCAGGTACCAAAGATATGTGCTACATCAGCATGTAGAGTATTACATATGAAACACTTTCCATCTGGATCTCCACCCCACTTTGCGATTTTATCAGGCGTACGATAAAGATAGAACAGAGTCTTATAATGTTGTGTCTTTAAGATTGGCAGACATGAAAAAGCGGCCAGCCAATTCAATCGAGAACTCCAGCGGTATTTCAGGGCACATTAATCTTTCTTCCCATTTCATGCGATGAGCTTCCAAGTCGTTAGACATTGCCTCAATGATTATATTATATAGTACCCCTATGCGAGCGCGCTTTTTATTTGCCTCAATAAGAGGATTAGACACATTCACAATATTCAGTTTAACAAAATACTCACGCAACTGCAGATACTTAAAAAAGTGCGAAGTGGACAGCTGATATTGTTCCTTCAATTGGGAGAAAGATTTTAACCCATCTGATGTATAGACATCTCCTACTATAATTAGGCCTCTTGAGCGCCAATTAACCACTATACGATCCCAGCAGATACTGGGATGCAATATCGGTGCAATTAAAAGGGTATAGATAGACACACTTCGAATATTATACTGCTTCCTTATTACCTTCCAAACCTGATACGCAGCGGCAATCACTTTGAACCTAGTGCGCTTGTAATAGTTCCAATCGGTGTCAATAAAAAGACGGTTCCTGGCTTCGGCCCCTAAAAGCAAAGAATATATAGAAGGTTGCAGTGCTGGCTCCACAGGTCCTTGAACGGTTAATAAAATATTAATTCGCTGCAACATACATACATAGTAATACAAAAGAAAATCAGGGACTGCCCAGCCACCCACTTCCCTAGGAAGCATCATGTACTTCTTAGCCCGACGCGCTTTCCCCTGGGACCACATGAACCTCATGCAAATTGCTTGCAATTGTGAAATAAGTGTACAGGCAATCTCTAATGGTAGACACCGATAAAGATATAACACCTTAGGTAATACCATCATTTTCAGGATGTTGCATCTACCAACCAGTGTCAAATGTAAACATTCTAGCTGATCCAACTGCTTGCGGACCCCGTGTATCAGCTTCTGCCAATTGACTTCTACCGTAGTCAAGGCTCGAGCGCTAATCTGCACTCCCAGATAAATAACCTCGTCTGAGACTCGTGGATCATCGTAAGACTTAATATTCATACATAGTATCTGAGTCTTAGCGGTATTTAACTTGTACCCCAATACCGATCCATATGCCCTTGCGAGATTTTCGATTTCGGGCATAGCCATAGACGGTCTTGGTGAGAGCACGGCTACATCATCAGCGTACGCCAATACACGATACTGCTGAGATTGTATCCTGACTGGAGGTACCCTGCTGCTTTTTTCTATCATTTTTAAAAAGGGATCTATATACAAAGCAAACAGCAGCGGAGAGCATGGGCATCCCTGCCTAGTCCCTCGTTGTATTGGTACCACTGCTGATTGAAGCCCCATTACATTGATCCGTGCACTAGGTTGTTGGTAGAGCACCTGAATTGATTTAATAAAATTTGGCCCAAATCCCTGAAGTTTCATCAAATCCCATTAGAAGGCCCACGACACTTGGTCGAAGGCCTTCTCTGCATCCAGTAATATGAGACTCAGTGGATTCCCCGACACATTTGCGTGATCAATTAGAGTAATCACCCGGTTAACGTGATCAGTTGTGCCGCGTTTTGGGATGAACCTATGCTGATAAATAGAAACCAAAGGGGTTATCACTTCTGAAAGTCTGGTAGCTAGAATCTTTGAATATACTTTCCCATCTGTATTTAATAATGAGATAGGCGGATATGAGCCTGGTAAATCCGGCGGTTTTTCCTTTTTTCTAAACACTTCTATACTCGCTTTGCCCCATGTTATAGGATGCTCCCCTTTCTGCGCCATTCGGAATGTGGCTAACATGCCCTGTTTTAAAACTTGAAAAAAAGATTTATATATTTCGAGCGGGAGCTTATCAGGACCCGCAGCCTTTCCTACTGGTAATGCTTTAATAGCCGCTTCCAATTCAAACATCTCTATAGGGGCCTCCAATATATCTGCTAATCCTTCATCTAATTTTTGCCCGGCATTTTGCCCCAGAAAGGACAGAGCTCAATTGCTGTCATATTCTTCTGCTGTATATAGACGGGCGTAAAAACTTCTGAAGACGTCTAGCATTCCACTCTCGGTTTCTTCATTTTGTCCAGCTTCATTTTTCATACTTTTAATTCGCTGAGCAGCTTCCCTAGTCCTCACTCTCTGGGCCAGACACCTCCCACTTGCCTCCCCATACTCATACAGCACCTGTCTCTTAGTCTCAAAGGTCTTTGCTGCTTCCTTGCTCCAATGATTATTAACCTTGGCCTTAAATCGCGTCATCTCGGCTGATGTCTCATGGGTGTCCCTATTATGAGCGATGTCTTGAGTCAGCAACTCCTCCGCCTTGCCTAAATCCTGGTAAAGCTCCTGTAGTTTCTTTCATAGCTGTTTTTGAGCGTACAATCCATAGCTGAGCACCTCGCCCCTAAAAGCTGCTTTGAACGTATCCCAGACTATCCCAGCCCCTGCACTTCCCCTATTTGAATTGAAGAACTCTCGGGCCCACTCACTCATATATTCTTGAAATTTAGCATCCAACAATAACTTACGATCAAAAGAAAATTCACGGGGCTTGCAGGGTGGGTATAGTATCCGAATAGACAGCACTACTGGCTCGTGATCGGAAGTCACTCGGGGATAAACCTGTATTAGTGCATCGTGGAGCAAATTGTGTGAAACTAAGAAATAATCTAGGCGAAATAGTTTTTGGTGAGGAGCCGAGAAAAAAGTATATCCGGGATCAGTCTTCCTGAGATAGGCCCAAGTGTCTGTTAGCCCATGTGCATTCACCATAGATCTTAGCGCCCTGTATACCTTTGGTTTCCTACCTACATACATATATTGATCACTACCTAATGTTCCAGAATGGAGATTAATATTCAAGTCCCCACAGAGAATTACGGGAGCGGGCCAGGTTGCTAATTCGACATTCAGGTGTTCCAGGACTGCAGCCTCATCAAAATTTGATCCATAGATGGAGCAAACAGTACATTTAAAAGTTCCTACATTACATTCCGTGATTGCCCACCTACCAGCACTGTCCTCTAAAACTCGTCCACCATCAACCAAATTTTCCTTGCTAGTATAGCCACCCCACGAGTTGTAGTAGACTGCTTAGTACACACCAGCACACTATACCCTAGGTCACTTAAATACTTTCGCTTAGACCATGCTAGATGTGTCTCTTGAAGTGCAATAATATCGCAGTTAAGCCACTGCAATTCCCGAGCAACTCGTTGCCTTTTATTTAAAGCATTCAGTCCTCTCACATTTAGCGTACCTATTCTTAGCATTCTAGCTGCCATCTGACTCTAACTCTAAAAAAGAAGAAACACTCTGCTCCCTGTCCTGCATTACTTCCACATAATCAGTAAAGAATATACCTGTGATCTCTGTTTTTCCCTTTTTAACCACCCCCCTCTGGCCCCCCCAACCCCGCTGGCCCCACACCGAGACCACCCTCCCTTTCCCCCTCCCCACTTCAACCACCCCTTGTGAGCAAAAGGACATAGTCCTTAGTGATGCGAGTGTGCAAGATCCACCTCGGCAGAGGACCTGCCAGGCCGTTGCCCTCTCCTATATTTATCTGCTATCTGTTCTTACTAAAGCGACATATTTCTAATCATATTTTCTAACCTTCTGTATGAGCATCCTTGAGAGCGGCACCTTATCCCATTACTCCATATATACTTTTAATTGCATAGTCAAGCTCGAGTGTCGCTCACTAAACAGACCTGCTTTTCTGCTCCAAAGAAAAAAATTAGCTAAAAAAGACAAAAAATACACAGATAGCATTGCAAAGCCAAAAATGTCTGATTGGTGCAGGCTGATCCTCCCTCTCCTCCCTCTATTATTTAATTCACCTCTAGTAAACAATACACCCCACACATTAAAGTAACACTATATCTAACTGTGGTTTGTTTGTTTTTTCCCCCTTTTTTTCAAGGTGCTCCACCATTGGTGTCAATAGACTTCAGATATGCTTGCGCCTGAAATTCCGAGGTGAAATATTTAGGTTGCCCCTTATAAATCACCTTGAGTTTAGCAGGGTTCAAGAGGAATACCTGCGCGCCCTTAGCTTGAAATGGCTGAAATAGTTTTCGAAATTGTCATCTTAAAGACACAGTTGCTGGGCAATAGTCCGGCCTGACAAAAAAGTCACATCCAGAGCCCTTGCGCCGCTTGTCCGGGCGAGCAAGATCATATAGTGCTTCCCTCAGAACAAAATTATTCACACAAATTAATATCGCTCGTGGAAAAGCTTTAGTACCAGCCGGGGCCTTTGACTCCCCGTGAGTCTTGCACAGTACAAATGGATATCTATGTGCCCTAGTTATCTCGTTCTCCCACTGCCATTCAGCTAACTCTGGGAATGCTTCTGCAAAAGTCTCAATTATAAACTTTCGAACGTCTTTCCCTTCTTTCATCTCTGGAATTCCCAAAACACGCAGATTATTGCGCCGAGCGCGGTTTTCCAGATCCGTCATTTTCCACTCCATATCCACTCTAGTAGCCTGCAGAGTCTCTATCGCAGATTGCTGCTTAGTGAGTATATCTTCAGTGCTGGATATGCGTTCCTCTGTGTCTGTCACCCGCGTGGTAAGTTCGTTAACGGACTTAACCATCCGCCGCATAGTGTTCTGTAGTTTCCGTACTGCACCCTGAGTGCGATTACTTTCAGCCTTGGTCTCAACCCGGTGAGCCATAATGCTCTTATATATTAAGTCCAGAGTTACTCCATTAACGCCTTGGTCTTGGTCCTGCTCCTGTAGTTGAGACTCATTTCCCCCCGATGCCCACAGCGGTTGTACAAGAGGGGTCATTTCCTGTGAGACCCCTTCGGTTTCGGGGTTTCGCCGGACCGTGTCTTGATAATCCACCAGCCCCCTCATCTGTGTGGATGAATGAGCCGTGTTACCGGATTCCTCCGACAAGTATTCCTCGTCTGTAAGTGCCACCTCATCATCACCCCGCTCTCCTTGCAGACTGTTACCGTCATCCTCCGATACAGCGGATAGATCTGGCATTGAATAAAATTTGCCATCAAACAATGCAGAGTCTGTATCTACCAGGTCCTCTGTAGCTGTTTGTAGCCCATTCATGCCCCCTTCTCCATTCCTGATAATGCGCTCAGAGGGGGTCGAGCCGTTGGTATCAACCCCATCACCGCCTGGCGCCCCTACAGTGGGTCTTGTGCTAGTGGCAACGCCTTTTTTTCATAAAAATTGCATGTAGCACAGGTATTTTTGCAGCATCCAAATTCCCAGGTGTTATAGTAGTAATAGGGGTGTTGTTACTAGCAGTCTGCTCACCGTTATCGCTGTTACCACTGGTCAGGCCGACCCCTACTCCTCTCCCACCGCCACTCAATGCTGTGACCTTCATATCAGTTAGTTTGGAGGGGAGGGCCGCGCTCCCAGATGTATTTACATTATTACTGGCACTGGCACTGGCGCTGACACTGGTTGCATTATTTATGTTAGCACTGGTATTGTTAGCATTATTGGCAACAGTTTTTCGTGTACCTCTACCTTTCGGCGCCATGCTTGCTTACTTGTTGCTTACTTGTTTGCAAACTGTTCACTTCTTGCTGCGGTGAAGAAAAAAAAAAAGCCTTCACACGTTTTTTCCAGGGACTCCGGACACTTTTCAACCTCTGAACCTCTCAACCACGGCTTAGAGCTTGCTCGAAGGAGTCCCACCGCAAGCTTGTAACAATGTGAAATAAAGAGATCTCTGCCGACCGGTGGAGCAGAGCCACAATTGCAACAGTCGCAGCCTCTCTAATCGCCGGGATTACTAAGTTTAATTTGTGTTCAGTTCGTGCTCATGTCCGTGTCTCCACAGTAGAAATCTCCTCCACTTTGCCTCTTAACTCCTGCTGAAGCTCCATCTCCAACTCAACCCCCAGCTGCCTGCAATCCGATGCTGAGTTGAGGCAATGTACGCCTCCGCCTCGAGGCCGCATCCGATTCCTCCGAACGCCGCTTAACCTGCGTCCTTTCCCGCGTTCAACAAGCCCTCAGCAGCAGCGGCGGGATTAAAGCCGGAAAAAGCCGAAAAAAGTCCTCCGAGGTGAACCAGAAAGCTGCTAATACCATCCCCCGTCAGCGACCGGCCACACACCCTTCAGGCACGATAATCCTGGCGTTCTCCTCTGCCGAGGTGCAGAGCTGCTCACTCACACGGCCGCGCGGCCATCTCTTTTGTGTAGCTGTGTTGCTGAACCCATTCCATTGTGCTGTGACATTTTTCTAACCCCAAATAACCATGTTAGTTGATAGGTACTACATGGCTAGGTGTCTTAACCCAAGAATATAGAGAAAAGTAAATCTCACATGTGCATCTTGTCATATATTAATTTATCCAAAACATGTACATTTGAGCAACAAATTTCACCTGCCAGAGAAACAGAGGTTATTATGTGAGGAAGTACGTACAAAAACTCTGGACATAGGTGCACACCGTACTTATAGGTTAATATAATGTATTTATTGCCCAAGTCTTTTGGAAATTCCAGGCAGCATCTGTAACATCATCTGATATATTAAAATTATAAAAGCAATTGCAGACATTACTAAACCAAATAAAATAAAGACCAGAAATGCAGACCTTGTATTTGTCATTAAATAGATTAAAAAACAATCCAATGGCTCTTATTTTCTAAAGACACTAAAACACTATTCTAACTAGACCCTGTCCTAGTTACGTGTTAGTAATTTTATCAATTAAAGACTAAAAAACTACTGAGCGACGAAAACTCACATTTGCGAATACCCTGGAAATTGCAAGCATACAGGTATGCCCATTGAAGTTTCTCAATTATGATCTTTTGCATCCATTAGGTGAGCAAGGATTGTTAAAGATTGCAGGGATCTGTTAGCATGACCTGAAAGCCATTTTGTACTTGGCAGCCATTTTAGTTAGCTATGTGCTAGCCATTTGCTTTCTACCTCTTCCAGAACCTCGCACATGCTCAGAAGGGCCTAGCTAGTGGAATGCACCTGCTCCTAGTATAGAACTGTCAGGCTGTTCTAACTGATGTCAGCAACTCATTACTCCTCCTACTTGTTGACTGTGCATTTTCTGTATGACCATCTATGTGTGTAACTCTTCTCATGTGTACTTGTACCGCCTTCTTTTGAGCCCCTGTGTGGGTATATAAGGCCCCTGTTCTCCGTACTCCTTAGAAACGCTCCTACAGTGACTTGAGGGTACTGTGTGATGCAATCTCCCTCATGTGAGGTTTAAATAAATGCACTGTTAACCTCCTGAGGCGGAAGCCGGGAGAAACGCTGATGTTTTAAACTATTTGGTGTAATAACTGTGTATTTTAAATTTACCTGCCACTCTCCAGGTGCACTCCCGCGCAGCGGACCTTAGCGCTGACGAGGGAAACTATTTACATTTGCCGCCATTATCGTGGAACACTGAGGCCAGGCCCAACACCCGCAGGCCACGCCCCCGCATCCAGTACTTAAAGCGCACTGATTACGAGCGCGATTAGAGCACTGTTAATCTCCTGAGGCGGACGCCGGGAGAAACGCTGATGTTTTAAACTATTTGGTGTAATAACTGTGTATTTTAAATTTACCTGCCACTCTCCCCATGCACTCCCGCGCAGCGGACCTTAGCGCTGACGAGGGAAACTATTTACATTTGCCGCCATTATCGTGGAACACTGAGGCCAGGCCCAACACCCGCAGGCCACGCCCCCCGCATCCAGTACTTAAAGCGCGCTGATTACGAGCGCGATTAGAGCACTGTTAACCTCCTGAGGCGGAAGCCGGGAGAAACGCTGATGTTTTAAACTATTTGGTGTAATAACTGTGTATTTTAAATTTACCTGCCACTCTCCCCGTGCACTCCCGCGCAGCGGACCTTAGCGCTGACGAGGGAAACTATTTACATTTGCCGCCATTATCGTGGAACACTGAGGCCACTCCCAACACCCGCAGGCCACGCCCCCCTCACATTATAAAAAATGTTTATTGCCCGTCTGCGCCTAAGGCAAGCCCGTCTGCGCCCGTCCGTGACCAGACCGCGGCCAGCGCCAGCCACGCTGCCGGTGAGCGTTTAGATACCAAGAGGATAGTCTGGTCCAGGTCAGAACTATTGGCGCTAAACACAGCTAAACCCTGTCAGGCGACCAGGTTTGACTTGACCAATTTTGATTTACCGCCATCATGCTTGCTTTGCTGCAAAACATTCTGTGATGGTTCGTCTCAAAAAAATTCTTATTTAAAAACAAAAAGTAGACTCACGGTTAACTCTTCTGCTACTCTTTTTAAGGCTGGACTACTGAATTGTTGATCCCTCCCTAGGCATGCTGATGATATCTGGCTGCTAATGGCGGATTCTGAGTGGGACGCCTTATTCCTCACAGAAACATGGCTTAATGAAGATAATTTGGCCTCCATTCCGCTGGCTACCCCGCCGGGCTTCAAAATTAGCTTCTCGAACAGAGAGGAGGATAGAAGGGGTGGCGGAGTGGCTATTATCTTTAAGGATAAATACATATTGGCGTCCTCTATATCTACCACTATCTCTGGCATAGAGGGGCTACACTTCTGCCTTCAAATCAACACCCAACAGTCTTTAGCCGGCCTGATTATTTACAGACCCCCGGATTGCTCCTCGACAAACACCTGTGAACTTATGGACGTTATAGTCCAAAGTTCTCTAGCCCACCCACACTATATTATAGTAGGTGATTTCAATGTCCACGCGGATAGACCTGACTGCCCCTAGGCCATTCAACTTATCACTACGTTGCAAGCCGCTAACCTAACTCAAATCATTTCTGGACCTACGCACCGGGCAGGCCATATGCTGGATTTAATTTTTTCCAACATATTGGATACGACAGCTAAGCCTCCGCAGCCATTGCTATGGACGGATCACTTTTTAATTCCCTTTTTAATCTCATTCCCATCCCACTGCCAGACAATGGGAAAACATTCTTATGTGCGTAGAAATTGGGATAACATATCAGCCGATACCCTATGCCCTGCCCTTGCAGCTGCCCCCCCAAGCCCTGACTATAGACGTGAACTCTGATGCAGTGGCGTTGAATCGCTGGATAGGCAACACGGTGGAATCCATTGCTCCTGCAAAAATTGCCACGCAGAGAATCCCCTTCTGCCCCTTGGTTCTCCACAGAGCTGATGGCTGAAAAAAGCAATTGCAAAAGGCTGGAGCGCCTTTGGCGAGTAAATTATTGTGATTCAGCAAAAACTTGCTACAAAAAAGCTCTACATGGTCTCCATCAATCCATAAAAAAAGCTAAAAAACTATTCATTGTGAACTCCATTCAGCAAGCGGAGCAATCAAGCAAAGACGTTTTTAAGATTGTTCAATCCTTTTTTAAACCTAGGGCTATTGAGACTGAAGTTACCCCGTCGGCGAGACTCTGTGAAGACATCTCGGACTTCTTTGACAAAAAAATTAAGAAAGTCTATGATACCTTCACGAGCCCTGAGCCCACAGTTATGGCAGACATGACAAAGAATGAGCTGCCCTCCCCTTCCTTAGCTCAATTTCATCCCATCCCCCTCCTTGAAGCATTGAAGGAAATACAAAAATGCAAATCAGGGGCCCCTGATGACCCCTGCCCGCCTAAGCTTTGGAAAATGATGTCGGATGCAATTGTAGTACCACTCCTACATATATGGAATATGTCCATTGAAACAGGTACATTTCCTGAGTGTTGGAAACATGCCACACTTCTCCCTCTGAAAAAGAAGCCCAATGGTGCTCCCGATGACCTAAGTAATCTCCGCCCAATCTCCTTACTAGCAGCCCCAGGTAAAATGCTCGAAAAGCTGATACAACGACAATTGAACAGCTTTATCGAGGAAAAAGGGATTCTACATGAAACACAGTCAGATTTCAGGTCCGGTTTCAGTACCGAGACCGCCCTTATTGAGGTAGCTGAGTCGATCAGGTGGTCCTTAGATTCGGGGGCATCAGCTATGCTGGTGCTCCTGGATCTATCAGCCGCATTTGAGATGGTGGATCACAGCAGAATGCTGCTACGACTGAAGGACATAGGTCTGGAAGATAAGGCACTGAGCTGGCTCCACTCCTATCTCACAGATCGTTCCCAGAAAGTGGCATTGGGCACCTTCTCTTCGAAGCCAAAACGTCTGTGGTGCGGCGTTCCTCAGGGGTCGGCACTCAGCCCTCTTCTTTTTAATATTTATTTAGCCCCACTTTTCACCCTGATTGCCAATTGGGGGGTCAAGGCGATTTCGTATGCAGATGATACGCAATTAGTCTTCCCCTATTTGGATGTGTCGGAGGCAGCTTTTAGCAAAATGAGGGGCTGCCTTCGAGATGTGGCCAGCTGGATGAACGCAAACAAATTAAAACTGAATGCAAGCAAAACGGAGGTAATATTCTTTGGTAAAAACACTCATCCTCCTTCGGACCTGTGGTGGCCTCCTGAAATGGGTCCACCACCATCCCCCGGAACCAATGCGAAGAATTTGGGAGTAAAATGGGACGAGAATCTCTCTTTTTCCTCTCACATACAGCAGGTCACTACTGGATGTCTCCACAAACTCAGAAATCTCCGTAGGTTCCTTTCTTTTCTACCAGAAGAGTGTCGCAAATTGGTAGTCCATGCGACAGTTACATCCAGATTGGACTACGCGAATGGCCTCTATCTTGGCCTGCCTAAATATCTGGTGCAACGCCTGCAGATCGTGCAGAATGCGGCTGCAAGACTGATAAAGCACATTCCTTTCAGACAGCATGTCTCTCCGCATCTGCGCGAACTGCATTGGCTACCAGTGGCAAGTAGAATAAAATTTAAAGTTCTTACCTTGGCGTTTAGAGCACTAAAAGGGACCTGCCCTAATTACTTAAAAATTAGACTCCCCCGCTACCATCAGGAGAGGCACTTGCGTTCTAACTCCCTGCTTCAGCTACTCGTCCCACGAGCTAAAAAAGCCAGACTTGGGGGCAGGTCTTTTTTTGCCGGCACGGCGAAACTTTGGAACGCCCTGCCTTCTACCATCCAATCTGCTACGACAGAATCTAGCTTTAAGAAGCTTCTAAAGACCTGGCTCTTTATGCAGAAAACCTAAGCAATCCCCGTGCCTCCTGCTTCTCTGATTTGCTCACTTAGCGCCGGGACACCTCCTCGTGAGGTAGCTGTTCGCGCTTTACAAATATCAGTATTATTATTATTATTATATTACAGCATCTGTGCCAATCTCTTCTTTGTTGGTTTAAAAGGACCAGGTGTGTCAGTGAAACCCCTGAGAAGGTTTTGATTTGTTCAGGATCACTCTCATTAGACTTGCTGCAAAGTCTCTGATGCAGCATTTAGCTGACCACACTTCCGTATTTTCTTTTGGCAGTGGTGCAGCAGCTTTTCATCCAACCTTCATATCACTGCTCTCATCCTAAAAGTAAGAGCTTATATATGTGGTTTAACTAGTCCCATTATCTAGAGAGGAACAGCACCAGTTTCAGTTATTGTTTTTTTTGTGGATTATTTATTTACAACAATCTTATCTCCAGATTGAACAAATCAAACCAAGGCCACATAACACTCGGATTAGTCTGGTTAAAAAAAACATGACTTATGAATACCTTTGCTGTTTGAACTGGAATTGGCTTTGCATTGATTTTAACGTAACACTGGGCATATATCTCACAATTAAGGCAGACAATTAAGTGTGCTTTTTGCGCATGGTGTAGAAACATTCTCAGACCCATCTCTCTGCTACCGTACCTGGCCAAAGTGCTGGAGAAACTTAGCAACATGTGTCTCACCAACAATCCCAATGTCCACCAACACAAGCCAGCTCCAGACCAGACCACAGCTTCAAAACAGCCCTTGTAACTGCTCTCAACAGCATACATTGGATCCTAGACAGAGCTTTCTTCATCCTCCTGCACCGCTCTGCAGCATTCGACTCAGAATCCCACCCCATCCTCATCCAACATCTACACAAGATTGGAATCCAAATACTCACTCTCCACTGGATCTGCTCATTCCTAACTGGAAAGACACAGTCAGTCACATTGACCTCCTACTCTTCTGACGTGTGCAACTTCATCTGTGGAGATCCAAGCGGATCCTCACTCAGCTAGATTCTCCATAAAGATTAAATGATACCTCTAGCAAGCATCATCTGAACCTACAACATCGATATCCTATCATACTCATACTCTCCCTACTGGACAAGACTGCCAACACCCGGGCCAAGTTTGGTAACTGCATGACCAAAGCAGTAGACTGGATGAAAACCAGCTGTCTCAAACTTAGCACCAACAAGAAGTCATGCTCCTTGGGAAGAACCCATCACCACTGGCGTGCACTTGGTGGCCAATGAAACTTGTCCCCACATGCCATCCCCTCACCCACACTAAGAACCTCAGGATTCTCCCTAACAGCCAACCTGATTGCCCGAGTAAACACCAGTAAGCCCCCTGCTTCCATGCTGAGATAATTCTTCAAATAGCTCCTAACTAGGACCAGCAAACCCATCTTTCACACCCTCATGATAAGCAAACTGGACTATGGAACACTCTCTATGAGGGGATCAGCAAACATCTTATCAGACAACTCGAAACCGCAGCCAGAATCACTCCGCAGCCAGAATCACTTTTGGCTTACCACACAACATGCACATCACACCGTACCTCAGGAACCTCCACTGACTTCCAACACACTAACAAACACAATTAAAACTCTTCACATAGACCTTCAAAGCACTACACAACACAGACCAAGCCTACTTCTGTAGACAAATCTTATTTCACAAACCAGACACCTCAGCTTGGCCGGACTCCTACTTGCACGTAACCCACGCATACACAGAACCAGAACCGGCACTCAGGCCTACTCCTACATCACTCGGAGAGCCACTTCAATTCTTGAGTTCTGCATGAAACTGAAGAAATGGTTCTTCGCATAGACCTCTCACCAGCACTGTGCCTGGCTAGACCAGCACCTGCAGTAGTGCTAGGATAGCCTACCAGGTGATAGTGTACCATACAAATACTCAAACATAACATTACAATACATAATAATGTGCTCTGCTTTGAAAGTATTGGCTGAAGTCCCATGATTTCCTTGGCTATTAAAGACTTCAAGTTCAGAAACATGCTGTGAGTGAGCACAGATTAAAACAACATCTTAATTACTTTCTGTTCTAAATCTCATAACCATTAATATTTTAGTCATACAATAACATTTTAATAAAATGCTCCAAGATTCATACCTCATTTGGTTAACACATAGCACAAGCAAAAAGGTATTTGTTAGACTAGTCATCATGCGGGTGGTCTTACCCCATATTTTTGCCTGCTTACCTCCACTTTTTGTTGTATCTTTTTGTTGGCCTTAGGACTCTAAACACTTTACTACTGCTGACCAGTGCTAAAGCACATGTGCTTCTCCCCTAAAACATGGTGACATTGATATATACCTGATTGACATATTTAGTGTACCTGTAAGTCCCTTGTTATGTTGTATACTGTATACCCATAGCAAGTAATCTAAATGCTACTAGTGGACCTGCAGCTGTTTGTGCCACCACACAAGTAGCCTTTCAAACCTATCTCAGGCCTGCCATTGCAAGATCTGTGTGTGCATTTTAGTGCCCTTTGACTTAGCATTTAAAACCGCTTGCCAAGCCTTAAACTCTCCTTTTATTACACATAGGTCACCCCTAAGTTAGGCCCTAGGTAACCCTAAGGGCTGAATGCTTTGCAAGTAAAAGGAAGGTCATGTGCTTTTAAGTTTTACATGTTCTTCTCAGAGGATAGCATTAGAAATTCCTCAAAAAACCTTTAATCTGTAATTCCTGATTAGAAATGAGTCGTGAAATCATGTTTCATTTCTTTGGAATGGTAATGAAAATCCTCTCTAGTTGCGAAGTTGGATTTGACTTTACTCTTTTAGAAATGCCTCTTTTTGAAAGTGAACATTTCTCTGCTCTAAACTTTACTATGGGTGTCTGCAGCCTGTCTCCGATATATGTCTTGTCTGGGTGACAGCTACATTTGGTGCATTCCCTCTAGATAGCCGCAAACACCGGTAGGTGAGTCTCATCTTTATTCTGAGCACTGATCTGCATTCATCTCCATTCTTATGAGTCTTCCTGAGCAGGGACGTATGGGAGGGGCTGACACACTTCAACAGGTATTCTCCTGCCCACACACAAAGCACTGATTCACCCCTCACAGTTACTCTGGAAGACAAGACTGGGTTGATAGGGATCTTTGTGCACTTAAAAGAGCTCCTTTGAAGTCACTCTCTACATCAAAGGAACTGGGGCTCTGACACTACCAAATCAGTACCACCTGGACCTGGGAAGAACTCTGCTGGAGTAAAGACTGATGTGCTGTAAGAATTGCCACTTTGCCTTGACTGACTGTTCTGAGGAACTGCTTCTCTGCTTTGCTGAGCTGCCCTGCTGAAGACAAGAACTGAACCCATCTCACTTGAACCGAGAGTGACTCCAAGGGCTTGCTGGCTTGCCTCCTTTTTTGAAGTCTCAGGGAAACAAAAGACTTCCTGCAATTCTGCTGGTGCTGCTGGACTCTACCATCTGTGAATCCTACCCTTGTCTGAGGTGCCTCCTCCAGTCATTGGCCTCAGAAGCGTGTTCTGCATCTGATTTTTGCAAAAACTAATGCATCACATTGACTGCATGAGAAATTCCGCTGCATTGCCCTTCGATGCCAATGCAGAGGCTGCTCGATGACAGAGGATCCACAGCCTGCGCGGCTCGACGACAATGCTATGCGTTGCTCAGCAAGAACACATTGCATTCACTTCAACTAAACTCAACGACGAAGCAGGACCCCTCTTTTGTATCTCGACGACGACACAGTAGGGTCTCAACTTTAACACTTGCTGCAGCCAAGGTATTTCTCCAGCGGACCTGTATTGGTCCTGTAGCTAGACTGCCCTCTATCTTGGTTGGCCTGAACTTTGGATTTGTACCAGTCCCTTGTGACATCAAGTTACAGTTTGACTGCTAGTGACTTCTATGCACTATTTTTGGTGTATTATTTAAAAATTAACATCTCAACTTCTACCTATTGGATTCTTTTTGTTTTGATCTTCAGATAAATATTGTCTATATTTAGAAACTGTATGGAGTATTGTTGTTATGTTTTGATTGTGTTACTGCATTTCTGTGCTGCACAAATACTTCACACATTGCCACTGATGTTAAGCCTACCTGCTCTGTGCCAAGCTACCAGAGGGTAAGCACAGGTTAATTTAAAGAGTGTATTGCGCCTACTCTGACTAGGATTGTGATTCAACTTGGACAGGGTGCAAACCTCTGCTAACTAGAGACCCCATTTCTAACAGTAATAAGTTAAAACACTGTGTGCAAAATAATAACAGTTAATGGATATTTCTGTAATAGCTTTAACATACTGTTATAGCGATGTAAGTTCACCACATTCTCCTCTTGAATGGAAATTACCTAGTAAATGAGTACCTCCTCGCCAAAAATGACATGGTAATATTGCCTAGTGTTTGCAGATATGTAGCAATTACGTGTATACTTGAACATGAATGTATGTACGTAAGTGAATGCATCTAGAATGTGAGCTAAACAAGAAAAATGAAACCTCTACTTTATCTGCCGATCAAACTTTGACATTAAGTTTCAGATGTTAGAGCAATCAATTCCTGAAGGAAGCTAGCAGTTTCTTCCTCAAGGTTTGGTGACAAGAGATCTGACTGCTATTGATCAGACTACAAATCTTGCATAATTCCATCTTCCAGGACATCAATTTCCACAGAAGTGTTGCTGCTGTTACTGCTAATAAAGCAATACCAGTTATTGGATTCACCGTTCCTTGAACCACAGCATATGTTTCAATCACGAGAACAGACTCTTTCAGCTGAGCCTAAACTTGAGACAGACATGTTGTCAATCGTCAGGAGGTACCGGTCTTCAGAGACCTGCATTGACAGCACCATTTTGAGTTCTAAAACAGCTCTCACTGAAGTCATTTGCACAACTCTGATTAGCTGCTCATCACACACAACTGTGATTATTTCAGCTTTTTACGTACAAAGGCCTTAGTTGGTTTATCAGATGTATTTATTCTCTTCCTGTTTCTCAATAACAGGTTCAAAATCTACTTGGCCAACAGGGGGTATTTTTGCACCTGTGCCAAACTTGTCCCAGTGAGTATTTTCTTTGCATATCCTAAACAACTGAAAACAGATTTTAGCTGTGCTGGTTTCATTTTTTGAAAAACCAAGGCATAGAAATGAACCAGGTTTTTAATCGATGGTATTGTGAGGTACTTTCCAGTCCTATCTCATCTGACGAGAAGTTGTTAATTTTGATACCCATAACATTTTTAGTTGGTTTGAGAAGCCAAGGTGGCAAGAGGTAGTAATCCCGTAAATGGGGTTCCAATTATTCCACCAAAATATTTTACGGACTTGTCCCATAGTGTCATGGAAAAATCTGATTAAATGTTTTTGTAAAAGCCCTCAGACGCGATGCTGCTCCTGTTGTGTTGTGTGCTTCGGCAATAGTTTTGAAACTGTGCAAAACTACTCAAATAGCTTTTATTTAGCTTATTACTGATTTTTAATAGACTTTCCTCTATAGCCTGAGCAAATGTTTCTTTTGAGTTTTGGAGGGAAAAGCAACATAATTGTTACTAACCCATTCATGTTGACATCAACTCTTTTTCTAGCTGTGTTCGCTTAGAAAAGAGCTTGAATTATTTCCGTTGGTGCAGGATAATATGTTTGATTACAACATATATTTTTCCTGTTTACTTTAAGAATGCATGTTACTCTTTTAATTTCATAATAATTGTGCGTGTGTCTCATTCGATGTGACTCATTTGTCAAAGTATCATTAATCTGAGATATTCCAGCATAGGTAAGGCAATGCACAGCCCATCTTCGTGTGTAGTTAGTTCTGGATATGCAAATGAAACACTTAAGTCATCTGTGCATTGCCCTGCACTAAAAAACTATGATTTACCTTAAGACATAACATCCATATCATATTTAAAATTCCATATGACTTGTATAGTCTTATTTCCAATTATTTCTAACCAGTCTGGATTTTTCAATTTCATACACTAATTATATTCCCTGATAAATATTGGTAAGTTAATGTAAGCATGAATCGAGTGACATTGAGATTATCAATTTGAGATGTGACAATGTGTTCAATTTTTTTAATAGAGCTCAAATTATACATTTTTTCTTTGTTAGACATAGCACACTGTTCTAATCTTCAAACCACTTCATGTCATTAATTATGCGCCAAGGCACATGCTTCTATTTGAGCATTTGAAGTGCAGTTTGCAACTAGAAATTGCCTTAAATTGAGTCTGCTATTTAGAGTGAACCTCTTAGTGTTCCTTAACGATTTTAAAAGCAGAAAATTACATTTCTCAAAATTAGTAAATGGACGCCTTCAGTATCTTTAAATAGTCACCAGAATCTGGCAGTCCTTCCCTTGTATTCTCTGCCTGAACATTTAAAAGTCTACACATAAGCTCTTTTCATGAGTAAGCTAATTTTTGCATTATGAGCAAAATCATTTAATGTTTAGATTTTTCAGATTTCTTGTGTCTACGCACAAATAACTCAACAGTCACAGTCTTATTTAGTGAATCAGTGTGTTCCGTGATGGAATTTACAAAGTGGTCTTGAAATCACATTTGGTATCCCTTCCCATCACAGAATTTAATAACAAACTTTCCAGTATATCTAGTTTCTTTATAGCTCCTATGTTTCCAGCAAGGCGTTTAGCAAAGTGTTCATGGCACACATTACCAGGTGTGTTCCCTCTACAAACACCCTTAGAAACACATAATGCATTTATAAGGGGATCATTGTTATGTCGCATTTCCATTTCAGCTGCAGATGAACTTCTTAACCATTTTTGGAGCACAGAAATCTTCTGAGGCAAAGCTGAAACAAATCATCAGAAATCTTTTCTCATTCAGAAGCAAAAAATCTCTTGGGAAGAGAAAAGCAGAAAATAATGTTTTTAGAACCCTTTACCTGCCGCTCCTCTGATCCCCAAACACTTCCAAGAGTTCTGCTTTTTCCCCTATTGATGTCCCAAGCAGTACGGTGATCGTTCTAGTCTTTTTCGGGACACCGATCTGTTCCTTGTCCTGCTCCTGGGCGCCACGTTGCCTGTTAGAGGATTTTTCCCTACATGTATAAGTTTTTTTATTTTTTATTTTCCAACCATTGGTGCGTATGTTTAAGCTTTTTTTCAAGTTTCCACAGGTTTCTGTTAACCAGAAAAAAATTATTCCGATGAGTATAAAAACTGGTCAGATTACGGATGCTCCATTCCACCTGGCATCTATTGTGAGTAGTTGCATGTCCTCTTTACGTAACAGATAGTTTCCGGTTCCTCTTTGCAACTAGTATTTTATCATTTATCTGTACCCATTTATTTCATTATTTGGGCCAGACAGGTTCTGTCTCCGTGAATTTTTCCATAAGGGCTTACATTATTCTCTTCTTGGTGTGTCACTGCTTGCACACTTTTTACCATATTTTAATCCCCATTGTTTTCCCTTTTTCCTTAAAGTATCTTTTTGGAGTTTAAACAGGTACGGGGATATGTGCACCCTTTTTTTTAGCCTTTATTAATTTATATAATTTTTCTTTTGATTTTTTTTCTTCATTTTTGTGACCATTTCCTTTTCTGTCTGCGCAGCAACAAATCTTTTTGTACTCCCTTTTTGTCATGATGATGACCTGAAAAACTGAAGAAGGTTGAAATGCCGTTGACAATTTTCTGGCTAAAAAAGGATCCTTATTGTGCAATATATGACATTTTTACCTTTTTATCTGCCCATGCACAATATTGGACTATGATGACTTTTCGCAATTTATGACCCCTTATATATGTATCACTTTGCGCCAGCAACACAAACCTCAAAAGCGCTGTGTGTTCACTTTGCGCATTGACTACTTTTAGTTTGTGGACCATCATTGTTGCTGCTAGTAAAGAATTATGAGTAGACTAAATTAGTGTCTATTGGATCATTGTTGGTCATATCTCCTGCTTTATAATTGGATTATAAAACAGGACTGTAGTATTGCAGGACTGGTAAAATCACAGTCTTTCATGATGTCCCTTAGGACATTCCTGTGAGATACGAAAATTTGGTTGTGAACAGGTAGAAATGTCAAATGTCATGTTTGGACTCAAATGAATTATAATTTTAAATCCACTTAAATGGCAAAGTCAGATTTTATATTACAATTTTGAAAATGCCACTTTTAGAAAGTTGGCATTTTTCTGCCAAAAAGCTTCTAAGGCCTTCTAGGAGTCCAGCTGCATGGGCCTAGTCCTGTTAAAGGCTCCCGCATCAAGAAAGAGAATTGGGTCCAGACTGTGAAGAATAGGGGACTAGGTGAAGGCAGGATTGCCCACCCTGCTAGGAGGGTTGGGGGTGGAATTGTTCCCTGCCACACTTACATTTCAAGGAGCTTGCCTCCAGTACACACAAATAAACCTGGGATCGATTAGGATGGTTGTCGGAAAACCATTCCGACCGCTATGGTAACAGAAATTAACCGTCCGCATGTACCGCGGGAAAATCGGCGGTCAGATTAGGATGAACTGCCAGAAAAATCTGACCGCGGAGGACAGATTCCATGAAAGTCCGCTGAGAGCATGCAGAGCATGTGAAAATCTGTCCGCAGCGGTCGGACCCAAAACCGCCACATGGCCAGTGGATTGACCGCACGTGAAATCAGGATACAATTGCGGTGACAGTGGAACGATCAGTTGTTTCCGACAGCCGCAATCGCAACTATTGATGAATAGGAGAGCCGGTGGAAGGGCTGTTGTATTCCGACTGCCGCGATCTCTCCGTAAGAGAAATGGCGGTCGAAAGCAAACACACAACAAGGCTACCAAGTGTGCCCATTAATCTGGCTCAGCCTCAAAAAACACCTAACACACCCCAATGACACATCCCCATGGCACCCAAAAAATACAAATCCCAGGTCAACCCACACAACACACCTGATAGGTATACTCCATTTGGATCCACTCACATAGCCAAGTATAAAACTAGCCCCTTCCCTGCCCAGAATCCTTTGCATTACTCCACAACTGAAGGGCCCAACCCCACAGCACAAAGGAGAGGCAAATCTGCACACATCACACTATCACAACCACACCACACACATCACCACCACCACCTTCACAACTGCACCTTTAACCCAGTTGTACATCACACACCATCTCACAGAAGGAAATGCTCAAATTCACTGACAATGAGTTGTCAGTGATGGTAGAAGAGGTAATCAGAGTAGAACCACATTTGTTTGGAAACCGGGTCCAACAGACACCATTATTCACCAAAAATAAAATGTGGGCAATGATAGTCAACAAGGTCAATGCAGTAGGGACGATCCCGCGCACCCAGAATGAGATCAGGAAGAGGTGGAATGACCTCAAGACCAAGGTGAAAGAGCGTAACAACAAGAACTGTAAGCTGGATCAGATGACTGGCGGTGGCCTTCCCATTCCACTACGAACATTCACCGAATGGGAGGAGAAAGTGCTTGCCATACTGCATCCAGAGAGTTTCACAGGAGTGGAGGCTGGTAAGTACCAACAAATGTATACATTACACTGCTATATACTGTCTTTCACAACTACAAAGCGACACCTACTAGGCTCAAATGCACTCATGTGCACCATACTCTCCCCAACACATGTCTCACAGATTGAACATTTACTCCCTCTGATTCACCCCAAAGGCATCTAGCAATATTTCCATGGGGGCATGTGTACAGGCAGCCAGCATTACAACTCCTTCCAGGCACCCTAGTTCCAAAACTGAGCAGAATGTAACACTCCCCCCTACACCCACAACCATGTGTCAGCCATTGCATTGCTCACCTTCACCTAACAGGTAGGTAGCTATCTTAACAGGGAGGGGTGTCAGTGGTTGGGAAGCTTGCACTCCCACCAAGCCCACTTGTCTCAAAGCTCAGCAGGATGGAGCACTCCACCCCATACCCAAAACCATCTGTCAGCCATTGCATGGTTCACCTTCACCTAACAGGTAGATAGCCATCTTAACAGGGAGGGGTATCAGTGGCTGGGAAGCCTGCACTATGATTCCCACCAGGTCCACTTGTCCCAAAGCTCAGCAGGATGGAGCACTCCACCCCACACTCACAACCATGTATCAGCCATTGCATTGTTCACCTTCACCTAAGAGGTAGGTAGCCATCTTAAAAGGGAGGGGTGTCAGTGGTTGGGAAGCCTGCACTACAACTCCCACCAGGCCCACTTGTCTCAAAGCTCAGCAGGATGGAACACTCCCCCCTGCCAGAAGCATGTGTCAGCCAATGATCACCTTCACCTAACAGGTAGGTAGCCATCTTAACAGGGAGGGGTGTCAGTGGTTGGGAAACCTGCACTACAACTCCCACCAGGCCCCCTTGTCCCAAAGCTCAGCAGGATGGAGCACTTCACCCCACACCCACAACCATGTGTCAGCCATTGCATTGTTCACTGTCACCTTACAGGTAGGTAGCCATCTTAACAAGGAGGAGTGTTTGTGGGTGGGAAGTAGCACTACAACTCCCACCAGGCTCTCTTGTCACACAGCAGAGCAGTATGGAATAGTCCACCCAACCATGTGGCAGCCATTGAATTGCTCTCTTTCAGGTAGGTAGCCATCTTATGCCCTCTTGTCCCACCCCTGAGCAGGATGGAACACTACCCCATCCAAGAGCAATGTGTAACCTATTCCCTTCCTCTGCTCCACTTCCCAGTGTTAGTGGGTAGGAAGCCTGCACTACAACTCCCACCAGGCCCACTTGTCCCAAAGCTCAGCAGGATGGGGCACTCTCCCCACACCCACAACCATGTGTCATCCATTGCATTGCTCTCCACAAACGTACAGGTAGGTAGCCATCTTAACAGAGAGGTGGTGTTTGTGGGTGGGAAGCCTGTACTACAATTCCCACCATGCCCCCTTGTCCCATAGCTCTGCAGGATGGTACACCCCCCCATACCCAGAACCATGTGGCAGCAATTCCCCTTAACTGTGTCACAGAACAGGTAGGTAGACGGTGCATGCACCCTGCCATTCCTCTCAAAAAGCATGGAGCCATATGACTACACCAGCCCTCGCATGTCACCCAACTTGGCATAGATCCAATAGCCACTTCCAGTGTGCAGATAGCTAAGCGTATGTAACTGTCACAGAAACTAAAGTTTGAACCACAAAGTCACATGTTGATGAATTTCAGGGCACAATCATGCACAGAACCGAATGCTATGTGTAAGGGCCATGGTGACAGAGCATGAAGGCCCATATGAACACAAAACATGCATGGTCAGTTGGTAAAAGAAAGTAAAGTACATGATATGACAAAGGTATGCAGAAGATTACAATGGATAATTATTGCTCAGATGTAACGACTTCCATGCAGAACAAACCAAAAAGATGCATCACATAAAGTTGATGTACTGCAAGTCGTTAACTGACTACATGTCCTTGTAATCACACAATCTGTATGTGGAACATGATATCTATTTACATGTCACACCATGGACAAGTAATGTAGGTACCTACACATCATGTAATGATGTGCAGTACCTTGCAGGCATACAAAGTGATATCAATGTAAACTGTGTAGTGTATCACATGTAACATTCAAACGTCTGACACCAAGCTTGTGGAGTGCACTTCAATCACCATTTCACCTCTGTTCAACAGGAGATCAACAATTGACTGCTGCAGAAGACAACACCGACCTGCAGAGCCAGTCTCTACCCTCGGAACATGGACTCTTGAATGCAGACTCCATATGTTTCTCGGATGAGGAGCCTGACCCAGGTCTGTCCAGGGTGCACCACGTTCCAGGCCCCCACTGTCCCCACCACCACCACCTCAGCAATAACAACCACACTGACCCCTGGTGCAATGACCTGTGCAGCCTCAGCCACCACCACCAGTGCTGCCTGCAACACTCGCCCTGCCTCAGTGGTTACCAACACCATCACACAATCAGAGGAGGGCAGGGAGAGTCTACGGGTGCGTCGAGTGGCAACATCAAAGGTCCACCCTGGCCAACATCCCCAGAGTCCTTGGGGCATACGAACAAACCCAGGGACACACAGGCCAGGTTCTGGAAGAAGTGCGTGAGCTCTGCCTGCTGCTGAGGTCCATGGACACGCGTATGGACCAAATCGTGGACCTCTTGGGCCAGCTTGTGGGTAGTCTGAGGGACAGTCATGCGGCCCAAAGGACAGCTCCACCCCCCTCGAGTGGCCCGCAGGATGATACTTCCAACACCAAAGATGCGGCCACAGAGAAGCGTGAGCTGCATCAGGATGACTCATCAGACACCACTGAGCCCACAGCAGGGACCCCATTGGAAAACACAATAGGGGCCATCTGAGAAACACCATGGGAGGATCACGTGGCAATGCACCAGCCAGACGCAATTCAAAGAGCAAGCCATGATGGTCTCTGTTCACCTTGACATTGACCTTGTTGGCTATCCTTACCCACACTGCAATGTTGATGACAGGTGTCTATTGGACTGTGTCACCTCATCAATGTGGTGACTACTCTATTGTCTCATTTACCACCACTGACAACTCTTAATTTCACATAGCACCATTTTTTGAAACATGACTTGTCTGTCACAAACACTCTTTGTAAATAAAAACTCTTCACACACCTATGTCTTTGTGTGAACTCCATGTTTATCACAGTATGTACAATGTTGACTCAGATCCCAAAGTACCAGAAGCTCTGATTGTGACGAGGCATTGAGAGGCTGAAGGGACCTAAATAGACACAAGAGAACAACATTTACTTGTCAGATGATGGCAGCACAGCCAGTACACACCACTAGTCAGTCAGTCAGTCAAAATATCTGTATTCGACTCAATTAAAGTCATACAAAGAGATTAAAAACATTTCATACAAAGAGTTAGGAACATTTCATGCGTGTTAAAATATGACAATAAAATAATTTACATTAAAACAAATCTAGGCATACAAAAGTTAAAAAGGAATAACGATGGATCTAATGGGTATGTTTTTTCATCCTAACTGCAGCTACCAAGAAATTGGCTATACAAAAGGAAATATGTATGTTGGGCAATGATTGCAAGAAGAGCAGAGCCGGTCTCACTTGTGTGAAGCCCGCCTCCTTCAAAGCTGATACCAGATATTTTTTCCTTGGCTCTAAATAAAACCCACAAAACATAACAAAATGCATGGTGTCTTGGGGTGAGAAATGATCGCAACTGCAGGGTAAGGCTATTTCCGGTTTTTCCCATGTTTTAAAAGTGCCTAAATAAAAATGTAACAAATTAAACCTGAACTTGGTTAAAAGAAACCTATGGAATGGATTTGTAACGAAACCAAGATACGGTGCTAAAGAAAATGAATTAACAAGTAAGTAATGGCCCCTTACTGATGGTTTCACTAATTCCCTTTCTTCACGAAGTGCTCTTGCCCTCCCCATAAAATGCTTTTTAACAAGATCGATGTCTTGGACCTTGATATCTTGGGGGGAAGTAAAGAGCTCTGGTCGTCACAAATCTGAGAATACCTTCAACAGATAGGCCAGCCAGGGGATCTTTTTACAATGGTCTAGGGACAAAACGTCGGACATGATCTTTTGGTTCAGTGGGAGGTCTTCATTAAGCCATGTCTTTAACCAAAAGATCAGGGGAGCCATATTCAACCCATCAGTAAGGAAATCTAGGCCCACCTCCAAGTGTATTGAGTAAGTTGGTGTTGACTGCGGCACAGAGAGGAGTGTCCGTATGAATCTGTTCTCCGCTCTCTGGATTGGTTCCACGTTTACATAGCCCCAAATTTGTGAACCATATAACGCAACGGCGACAGGTTTACTCTTGTAAATTTTTAACAACGCTTCCATGGGCCTGGCACCTAACCTGCCCGCAAAGCCCATGAGGGCAGACGATGATCTAATAACCGCCAACCTCTTCGCCCTCACTTGAGGACCCCAAGTTCCTCTCTGGTCAAAAAGTACCCCCAAGTAGGGAAAAGTGTAAACTCTAGAAACCATATCCCCTCTACACGTAAAGATTATTGTTCTCCTCTTACTACTTTCTCGGCCCACCACCATGGTATGCGATTTACTAGCATTTATTTTTAAATCAAGCTGTTCCATGAATGTGCCAAAGGCATTTAAGAGGCGTTGAAGGCCGACACCCGTGCGCGCAATTAGCACGGCGTCGTCCGCGTACAGGAGCGCTGGGATCTTAACTGCTCCCGCACGCGGAACGTCGACTTCCTTCTCCTCCAAATGTGCACCCAGACCGTTAATATAAATTGTGAAGAGCAGAGGGGCCAATATGCAGCCCTGCCTTACCCCCCTCAGGGATTTGAAAAGGGACGTGCACCTACCCTCATTTGTGACTCGTACGGCCGAAAAAAGCTCCTGGTGTAGGGAAGCCATAAATCTTACCAATGCCTCGTCGATCCCCATTTTCAGCAAGGTCATCCATAACTTAGCCCTGTTCACCAAATCGAAGGCAGAGGAGAGGTCCATGAATGCTAGAAACAAGGACCCCTCCTTGGCCACCGTATACTTTGATATGAGCAGGTGTAGGTTGGAGCATTGTTCGATTGTGCCTTTCCTCTCTCTAAACCCATACTGGATCTCTGACAACCCTCCACAACTCTCAACATTATCCCTCAGCCTGGACAAAAGGACTCTGCCTAAGATCTTCACCGACGAGTCCAAGAGGGATATGGGCCTATAACACCCGGGGTCGTCCCGCTGGCCCTTTTTAAAGATGGGGACGATGGTGGACATGTCCCAGGAAGATGGTGTAGGGTTGCTATTAACGGCGGTAAAGACGTTGGCCAATACCTCTGCCCACAACTTTGGGGCATGTATGAAAAAATTGGCTGGCACCCCGTCGGGGCCCGGGGCCTTATGCTTAGTTGTGGCCAAGATAGCTTTCTCCACTTCTGTACTATAGAAATGAATAGGAGTGGCGTCTAAAGTAGCCAGCGACACATCCTGGGTTGCCTGATCATTATCCCCATACGCATTTTTAAAATGATTCAACCACTTGTCATTTGGGATGACACAGTCCATGGCCTCGTTATTTTGGTCGGAAAAGAATGGTTGTTTAAATATTTCCCAGAATTTCCGACTGTCCTTCAGGGCAGCCACGGATAGGAGATTTTCCCAGGCTTCCCGTTTGATGCTTTCTTGTCTGATTTTTATAGCTAACTTCTAGGTTTTTCTCAATCTAACAATCTCGCCCCTTACCCTAGGTATTTTTTTCAAAGCTACCATCAGAGACCTGTGTGCTTTTGAACATGCGGTGTCGAACCAGCGCTTCTTATTCGGTTCTCCTTTCTTTGATTTAGCCAGGAGGTCATGCGACACCTGCCCACAGATCGACTCAAAGGCCCCTATAGTTTCACAACCCGGGGCACGAGGGTTCTGGCAAACCTCAACCTGTTCCTTAATTTTCGGGAAAACCTCAACATAGAAGTTTTCTGGGACCACCTTAGCCCACTTAACTCTCCTACCCTGATCAGAGGTACGCAAAGTATGGTCCGACCTCACTTTCCCCGGATTTGGCCCCATGTAATCTCCCCAAGCCACTTCAAGTAAGACAGGGTTATGATCACTGTGGTGAGATAACACAGTGCAGTAGGAAAGCACCTGGTTTAGAATACCTTGTGTGGTGAAAATATAATCAATTATGGTTCCGGGATTGGTGCCAGTGAAGGTAGCTATTCTTGGGCCCCCCTCTGGTTCGTACAGGTTGAAATTTGCCAGGAAGTCCTCTAGCTCCTCTCCCTCTGTGGTATGTTCAAAGTGAGGTCCCTCGGGACCATCACCCCATTCCTTGTTACTTAAACTGCATGCTAACGTGCAGGGATGAATGTTAAAATCGCTTAGTAGGATATACTCTGTGTCAAGCTGAGTAATCTGGCTGCTTGACCTTAATATAGCGTCTAAAGTGGCGATATTGCTACCGCTGTTGTCCCTATTCCCTGAGTTATAAAAATTGATGTATAAGGACCTCCTAGTGGGGTAAATCTCTCTCTCTACGATAAGTATGTTGTGCGAGTCAGTACTAATCTGTTTTAGGGAGCCCTTCAATTCTAGAGAGAATAACAATAACAGGCCTCCCTTAGCTCTGCCGCTGCGGCTAGGAATAGCTGCCTTGGCGAAGCTAGTGAACCCATCCCACCAAAAGTTAGCAGTTGTATCCCAGGTTTCCTGGAGGGCAATAATGTTATGTCTTACGACAAAGCTTGACCACTCCTTATCATTATGTTTGGAATTAAGTCCCGCTACATTCCAACATAGTATCTTGCATGTTTCTACAGTTCTCTTCGCCACAAAATCGGTCAAGGGGACCCCATCTTCTGCTCGTAGGTGGGGGCTTCCATTAGCCGATAAGTTGCCCACTCTCTCTACTGCATTTAACTGATCATGCGAAATATCATTATCATTAACAATAACATTCTCGTTCTCCTTAAGGGAGCCATCAACGATCACACCCACAATTTGGTCAGGAGCAGTTTCTCTTTCTGGAGTAACTTGCGCTTTGCGGCCTTCCAGATGAATTGTCTCAAACATGTTTATACCATCTATAAGACCTCTGCCCATATCTTTGGTGTGGCTTATTATGCATGGGACCCTTGAACCATTTTTTAACGTATTTGGGCCCCCCATACGTCAATCGCAATCATTTAAGTTTGACAAAACCCCATACCTATTCACTGTACCAAACCCCCAATCATAGGGTGGGGCCTCCAATCCCCATCCATTTGTTGCTACATTCCACCTTGGTAATGGGGTATTGGGACGCATCCAAAACTGCTCATCAACCGGCCAAGCTCCAAACCCATTTCCACAGATCCCGGGGTCATTTCGGTCGTTTACTGGGACACCTGCCCCCCGCCTATTCATTATATTCCAGTTTGATCTAGGGGTCTTAGAAAATAACACATTCTGATGATCACCTGGCCCTACAGCGAATCTATTTGCTGGGCCAATACCATGGTCATTATGTATGGGTCCAAAACCCCCACCCCATCTGTTACTTCTTGTGACCCACCCTGGTCTTGGAATATTTGGATGGATCGCGTTTTGCTGCTCACTATAGAAAAATTTTAGGGTGAGAGGGATTATGGTTCCACTTCTTCGTTGAGGGGGAAATATATTTGACAGGACATATGGGAGCATGTCTGCGTTTGAGAAATTTAACACTACACAGTCCCCCTTGAACTTTTTTTCCCTGTTCCCAATCCATGTCATCCTCCTCGCCATTACAATTTCCCCTGCCAACTGCTCTTTCCCATAATGTGCCATCTGCATGTTGCTTGACAGCCAGTGTAACGCCGTGCTTGTCAGAGATGAAATAGATTGTGTCTGGCCAGGGGGTAAGATGGGTACATTCGCTAGTACCAGTACCAATGGTGAGGCTTCCACTATAAATTGTGTGGGGTTGTCCCCTAGGGATGGCGGTGTTGGTGCGGTAGATGGGGGTATAGGGGCCTCTCTTGCTGCTTCCTGACTAGGTACAGCTGGTGGTGCCTGACCAGGCGGAATGGTCTCTGATAAGCCTTCATCTGCTACTATATCACCCCCATTATTTCCCAACACAGTGTCTACTGGTTTAGTGCCACTGGTTACTGCATTCTCTGTTTCTTCTACTAGCTTACGTTGCAGCCCTCCCGACCTGTTCACCTCTGCGGTAAGCTTATCAATTTTTCCAATCAGTGGCTTAATGATAGTCTTTATCTTTAGGTCTATCATATCCGCTATCCTGTTAAATAGATCATCATCTATAATTTGTCTAAGGTTATCTCCCTCATGTTCTTGTTTTTTTTCCTTAAACTTTGGTGGGGAAGCGGCCCTTTTCCTCCCTGACCGTGGTCCCCCGCGTTTAGGCTGACTTTTTCTGCAGGTTCTCACCGCCCTAGTCACAGGCACAGAGGGTGAGGATTCCTCTGCTATGAGTTCCGCCTGAGACTCGGGGTCAGACTCTGCATTTGTCTCTAGGTCAACCAACAGTTCTATGCTTTGATCATGGTTTCCGACGTCAAGGGGGTAGGTGTCAGGGATGTTCGTGCTGGGGTCTTGCGATAATGTATTAGTCATATGCGCACTAGTGGAGGGGCCTGCTAAGTGAAGGTCGGGAATTGACTCAAACCTAGCGATTGCCTTCTGTCACTGTTTATTTTATTTACCACCTGAACCAGATAGTTATCTATGGTGTTAAACGTATCTAAAGCTCCAGAGGCGATTTTCTTAGGCATATTTTCTGTTGGTAGTAAACACTGCTATACAACACAAACAAATAACAACAGGATAAGTGCGCGCTAACTACAATCACATGAAAACTACTTTGATAAAATAGGTGGTATAGTCTTACTTCAGCCGACTAGCTTTGATAATTGTGCGGGCAGAGTGGCGGGCCCAGTCCTGTCCCGGCCAGTCTAGGACTGTCTAAGACTGTCCCGCCCTTGTCCCGGGCTTCGCCCGCGCTGCAGTCCGCGCGCGTCCCGCGTACGCGCAAGGGAGCTGGGCTAAATAGAAGGAGGAAGGGGGCGGGAAGAGGCACCAGGCGCAAGCACCTCTGGGCCTCGCAGTCCCGCTCCCGCTAATCAGAACAGCACAGCAAAGCCAGGAATGGAACACACGGGCTCGAAGACTCCACCAGAGTTCCTTCAATTAGGGAAATGTCAAAACAACACGGAATTCCTCCCCAGAGCACACTTGGTAGAAGCTAATGCGAGCGGCACCCCTAGTCAATAAGGTACACAAACTAGTACACATTACTATGTGAAACAATATCAACATAGACATCATGTGGCTGGTCATGCATACACTGTGCCACAAACACCAGCCTTCAGCACAGTGCCAACAACATGCAGCAGTCAAAAAGCTCCTCTAGGCCTTTTCACTACCATCAAAGACAGCAGACAATGGCACAGTTGTACAATGTCACTCACACTCAATGGAAGTAGTGGTTGATGAGCTGTTGGTGCAGGTAGACACCTTCCTCCTCTCCACTATCCTCACCACTGGACATGTGTGGGGGGGCATCTGCTGCTCATCATCACCCAGGAGCAGGGGGATCTCTTTGCAAAAGGCAAGGTTGTGGAGCATGCAGCAGGCAACTACAATCTGACACACCTGTTGGGGAGAGTAGAGTAGTGCACCTCCGCTCTTGGCGAGACACCAGAATCTAGACTTCAGAAGCCCAAAAGTACGCTACACCACACGACGTGTCCTCCCATGGGCATCATTGTAGCAGACTTCACCTGGGGTCCTGGGATTCCTCAGTGGGCTCAGCAACCAAGGCTGGTTGGGATATGCAGAGTCACCTAGGTATGAGATACACAGAACAATGTTGGTAATATAACTGTAGCTAAGGATGGCATGTCACACATACAGCGCAATACTTGACTGTACGTACTCACCCACAGTCCACGCACGCTCCAGATGCAGATTTGCCATCTGTTGTGGTACGATGCTGTTACGCAGTATGTAGGAGTCATGTGCTGATCCTGGAAATCTGGCACAGACATGGGAGATGTTCATATCAGCTTGGCATGCCACTTGCACATTAATGGGATGGAAATGCTTTATGTTCCTGTATATGTGCTACCGTGCCTGTGGGGGAACCAGGCCCACATATGTGCAGACAATGGCACCAACAACATTAGGGATGTTGGCAAGGTCATAAAAATCACCCTTCAGAGCTGCCAATTCATGTTTCCTGGGAAAATGGATGTAGTGCTCCTTGTATGTCATCATAGCAGACAGGACATCACGTATCACCATGCTGAACATTGGTTGAGACAACCCACCTGCGCTGGCCACCATGTACTGGAACAAACCAGTTGCAAAGAAATGCAGGTCCGCCATCACCTCACATGTTGGTGTCAAAGCAGTCGCATATGTTCTGCGAGGCCTCAGATGGGGCTCCAACTGAGCACATAGGTCTTGAAGGGTAGGTCAATCCAAATGGAATTTAGGTATGATGTCCTCATCCTCAATGTCCGTCAGCAATGGGAATGGATGATGCACATTTGGTCACCTCCTACATAAGAAAAAGGGGACACTTGTCAATTCGATTCCCCTATGAGACGTGTCCAACATCTTACGTTTTGACTGATACAGCGGCAACAATGACTGGCCTGAAACAACAGCTTACAACACAAGTCACATGCAGAGACACCTTGATCTAAAGTAGGTGTACAAGTGTTCAGTATGTACATTGTGAGTACCCCCAAAACAGATTCAGACAATGTGAATGTAAAATGGTACATTCCGACATCTTGTGTCACCAGCCCTGAGAGTATTTGACAAAGCACATGTCTGAAACAGCAACACTGCTGGCTTCTATGTAGCTGCTGTACCTGCCACACTTTCTTGCGTGAGTCGGGCAGGGCACACATTAACAGCACACTGAGCACGGTGTGTACTTAATGATTAAGTATCAACATGAGTTCAGCAATCTACAGAGTGAAATAGGCACATTAAGTAGTCAGTCCATAATTACTGTGGGTTGCTTAGCAATCTCACACATTGACATGTTTCCATATTTGAGAGTCCATCACACAACAGATCTGTGTACGTGCACAACAACATCATAAGTGACATGTGAGGGAGTACATTCCAATGCATGTAATCCTGTGCACTGATATGGCATGTGTAGTCATCAGTGAGTTAAATGTCACACTAGCATTGCATTTAACAATCTGGTGGCATGATTCATTGTAAATGTCTACTGCTCAATGATGAAAACTGGCCATTGCCATTGCTACAGCATGATGTGTCCATAGGTGCCGTAAGTGTGCACCACCACCACAATCACGGTCATTGGCACCAATTGAAAAATGCCAAATCATCTGGCTCCTGCGGTGTGACACCGCCAATGCCCATGCCCCTTCAGCCAAAGGGAACAGCAATCGCTGTAGTGAAATACACAGTTAAAAATCACGATAGGCGTGCTCCGCTAACACGGGGCTGGTCATTGGGTACAATTGAAAGATGCACGATTGCGGTAGTGACCGCATGGGGCCCATGGTGTGACACCACAAATGCCCATGCCCTTTCAGCCAATGGGAATCGCAATTGCGGTAGTGAAATACACATTTGAAAATAGCGGTAGGCGTGCTGCGCTCCCGCGGGGCTGGTCATTGGGTACAACTGAAAGATGAACAATTGTGGTAGAGACTGCCTGGGCCCCGCGTTGTGACACTGCCAATGCCCATGCCCTTTCAACCAATGGGAACCGTAATCGCGGTAGTGAAATACACATTTGAAAATCGCGATAGGCTTGCTCCGCTACCGTGGGGCTGGTCATTGGGTTCAATTGAAAGATGAATGATTGCGGTAGAGACCGCCTGGGCCCCGCGGTGTATCACTGCCAATGCCCATGCCCTTTCAGCCAATGGGAACCGCAATCGTGGCAGTGAAATACACATTTGAAAATTTCAGTATGCGTGCTCCGCTACCGTGGGGTCGGTCATTGGTTGCATTTGAAAAAAGCTTATCTGGTATACCAATTGCAGAATCTGAGTACCACTGAAACAACCCCAGGGGGCTACATATGTGTGGGAGAGAGCCACACATTTCCACTGCATCCAGACCCCGCTGCCTGCCATTCTTCACCAACAACTGCTGCTGTTCCTGTCTCCTGGACCCAGTGATGGCAAGAAATGAGAACATTAGGGCCTGTCCCTTCACCACAGAGGAGCTGGAGGTCCTGGTGGACGAGGTTCTTTCACAGTATGGGAGGCTATATGGTGCTCTTGATGTAATGGTAAGTGTTTCAGAGTGAAAGTTGGAGAGTGCAAAGAGTGCTCACATGATGTTGCTCTGCTGTAGTATGTGCCTGTAAGTGCAAGTTTGTGTGATACACTGCCTAGCATGCTGACTTCATGTCAATGGGGTGTGTAGTCTTATTTCCACAGATCCATGGCTGCATTTAAGAATGGAAGGGACATGTATTGTTTTTGCAACCATACAGTATCACTGCTGGTTTGGACAGTGGAAGTCTGAACAGACATTGCCTGTGCTAATGGATGTCAGAGTCCATGAGGTTTTTTACATGATCATTTGTGACATTACAAATGTGTGTTTAGTCCAGAGGGTACTGAAGTATGTGTGTAAAATGTTCATATTGCCACCATGGATATGTATGCATTATGCAGGCAATTATCTGATGCAAGTATACTACGTGTCATGCTGTATGGCCTCTGCTCAACATTTCTGTATTGGTGTGCTATGTTTTTGCATGCTCATGTACTGAGACACAGTGGTACATAACACAGTGTCACTGAAACTTCCTCTTCTTGTCTCCCATGCCTGCAGCTTAAAGTCCACCAGCGTAAGGACTTATGGAGGGCCATTGCACACAAGGTGCGGGCTCTGGGTGTCTCCAACCGACGGCACACACACTGTCACAAGAGGTTGGATGACATCTGCAGGCTGAGCAAAAACGTGGCAGAGATGACGCTGGGGCTGCTCCCTCGGACTGGAAGGTTGGCACACAGGAGCATGACACCACTAATGGCCCACATCTTGGCAGTGACACAGCCAGAGCTGGATGGACGTTTGAGGGCCCATCAGCAGCAAGTTGGGGATGAGTATTCTGCGAAGGGTGACTGTGGGTGTGAGTGACTGCATGTATCCCAACCCTGATCCAGTGCGAAGCTCTGTGATGTTTCTAGTGTGATGCAATGGCTTCTAAGTGGCCTCTGTGCTGAGTGCAGCTGTCATGCATTTTCGCTAGATGAACTTTCTCATGTGTTTAATACAATGGCCCTTGACATTGCAAGATGAAATGTGGCCTTATGACATCTGCTGCTTTATGGGTGTCATAGACATCACCGGGCAGTGAACAGCAGTGTGAATCATCTTAGTGTGCATTTGTCGATGTGTGCAGTGCCTGACTTGGAAATTGTGAGAACTACACATCTGACACCAATGTACATTGGTCGATGTGCTTCAAAGCACATCATGGTGGACATCAGTAGCTCATGACCATTGTAAAGGTACATTTTGGAGTCAGTATCTGTGTTGTCCCCTTAAAGTGACTCCATATGTGACTGAGACAACATGTTGAGATGTATATCTATCTCACCTATAGGCACGGAGGTATGCTTACAAAGATCGGTATGTTAGGTTACAAGGAGGCACAGGGTGGTGTGCAACATGGGGGTATCATATTCTAGTTTTGTGCTTTGCTTGAATATGATGTTTGTGAGTATGGCACTATACTGAACCTACATCTCTGTCTATTGCAACATCTACCGAGGGCACGGAAGGACAGGGGATGGACACCAGTGGTGAAGATTCCGGCACAACTGCTATGCATCAGCTCACTGACACTGATTTGACCAGCGCCTCGGAGGGGGATAGGAGTGCCCTTGAAGAATCACGCCCAGAAACACCAACCTCAACATCATCTGACTCCAGCAGAGGCTCCTCGATGTTGGCGGGCACAGGGAATGAGAAATCTGCTTCTTCTTCCATCACACATCGTCCAGTGTCCACCCTCCCGGCTACTACCACTAGTGCTGTCTGTGCCCGCAGCACTAGGTAGGGTGGAGTGTCCTTCTCCCCAGGCAACGCTGCCCCTGCCCCTGTCTCCCCTGCTGCCCTCAGTGTGGAGGCGGTGGACCTTTTGCACCAGTGGTGTGTGCGTCAGGTATTCTTCTGAATGCCTTCCAGGATCATGACAAGAAGCTAGCACAGGTAGTTGCCTTCATGGAGGGCATTCATTCTGACGCGGGTGGACTACACAGAACTGTTCCGTTTTTGTCACAGGCTCAAAGTCCAGCTCCAGTCCCTTCACCAACCACTCTACCAGTGGCACCCCCTGATTTGAGTGACCACACACCACAGTGCACAGGCACCAAGTACTCCACATGCAGCACACAACAGCAGCACTCCAAGCGGCCCAGAGCACAGACACCATCCCCAAAACAAAAAACAGGCACACAGGAGGGCAAAGGTAAAAGCCCTTCACGTGACACTCAGAGGCATCAGGCCAAGAAGCAGGCCTCAAGCTCACATTCATCCAAAACACCACCATCCAAGGACACTCCCAAACCCACACCTGCTCCCAAAGACAAACAAACAGTTGCCCTGCCTGCTGTGAAGCTGGTGCCTGCAAAGAGTCCGCACAAACAGCTCTCTAAAGCAGATTCACCCACAGCCTCAACTACCACCCACACCCCTGTGAAGCTGGGACAGGAGAGCAAAGTGGGGGGCTCACATGGACAACAGGGGATGGAGGGGAAAAGGCACGGCCACCTGAAGCGTACCACCAGATCCAGCAAATCCCCACAGGGAGAGCCACCTGCACCTGATACACCTTTGGTGGAGAGTGAGGCTGTTGTGCCTGCTCCACTTCCCACTCCTACCAAGACAATTCTTGCCTATTGAATCTCAAAGAAGTGGAGACTCAGCCCTCCACATTCACCCTCACACACTGTGTCTCATGGCAGCATGTCTCCGCCTCCCCGTGCCACCATGCCACCCGGTCCAAGAAGCCATCCGGCTCCCACAGCCACTGATGCCTCTACCTCAGCTGGTCCTCTCTCTCCCAGGTCCAGTTCTCCAACTGGCCCCAACAGTGCGCCACCTCCCAGTTCAACTGACAGCCAAGTCTGAGGCAAAGTCCCCCTCCCAAACCCATCACTTCCACAGCAGTGCCTGGACTGCCAATTGGTATCCCCGGAGCTGTGGCGATTCCCATGGCAGTGTACAGTGTTACCTATCCCCTGTACAGTTTCTCATGCACACATGTACATACCTTGAACTATGGACTGGCCAATGGCCTTGCTGTTTGTCACTTTGGATGCCCATTCCCTGTGCAGTTTCTCATGCACACATGTACATACTTTGAACTATGGACTGGCCAATTGCCTTGCTGTTTGTCACTTTGGATGCTCATTCCCTGTGCAGTTAAGTTCTTCTTGACTCTGAGGCATGAGAGTGCAATGATGGGTGTTTGTGATGATCTACTCTTATCCTAATCATTCTTTAGTCAGGTTTGCTAAATTGTACACGTCATGTTAGGATGCAATACCAGAACAGAGGTGAATTCTATGCACAGGATTACTTGCAGGCTTGCCAGGGTCCATCACATCTGTGAGATCTTTCTTGATGTGTGAACAGCAGTGTTGATGTGTGGTCATCTTGTGTAGGCCTGTCTTCCTAGTCACATGGGTACATTTGAATATGTGAACTTGAGCGGTCATACAATGTGAATGGGCTGTCATTGTCAGTAGTGTTGATGTGTGTGTGCCCCTGCATTGTCAAATGCACACATGTATGATCCAGGTAATGAGTGCCTGTTTGTTTCAATTGTCTGCCATGTGCTTCAGGTTGTGGGCACATGTAGGAGTTGTTGGTTGGGCACTGTGCAGTGTGTTGGTGTGTCCTTGCACTCCTGGGGGGCACCTACTTATTGTTGCTGTCAGTTGTGAGTATGCAGAGTGTGTGACTGCCAAGTCTGTGTTGTGTTTTGTGAATCAGCCACGTGTCTTGTTACATTTTGCTGTTGCCCAACCCTGAGAAAGTATCAGTACCCTATGCAACCGCAATTAAACAGCATTTGACTGTTCTTCATGGAATTTTCCTCATAAACACTAACAAATTATTAAGATTTGTCGTACACATCCTGCTGAAACTTCTTTACTACCAGTGGGCGGGGGATCGCCCACTGTTAAGGACAAATACTCAACGTTTATTAAACTCATTAACACAGTTACCTAGGGATCGGGACCATTCTCTCTCCCCCTCTTTTTTCTGAAGTGTATGTTGCCTTGTATTTGCCTGGTGTGCATCCCCCTGATGTCCAGCTGAGTTTGCAATGTGATGGATTGGTATGTGCATCTGTTGTGTTTTTGTTGTGGATGTATGCAGTGTTTGGCCTGTGTTGTCTCTTTCTACTGTCAGATGCTATGTGTGTGTGATGTTCTATTTGCATGACATTGTGTGTGAGTAGTTTGTGCATTGTGATATATTCAGATGTATGTTGCAAGTGTAGTGTGCATTACTTGTGTGTCTGACACATGCAGCAAGGTGGATTCTTGTTCATGAGCTTCTTTTGGGTGCACAATGGTGGGTTGTCCTTCTATTTTTGGCCTGTCACTTGTCAGGATTGTGCATGTGCATGCTTGGGGTACACTATGATACCATGTTCACTTGATGACTGGTGTGGTGTCTCTGTCTGTGTTAGCTGATTTGTCCCATTGATCCCAGTTAGTGTTCATGATTGTCTTTTGATGATGCAATTCTTGTTTGTATTGGGGTATGGTATCTGTGCATTGGTCCAGAGTGACAATGTTGTCTATTCCTGTGCTGTCTAGGGTCACATTGCCTTTGCACTGTTTAGCTGCACATGTCTGGGTTCGTTGGACTTCTGTGGATGTCGTTTGTGAGCTTTGTGTTTGGCTATTGGTTTTGTGTCGGCATTGGTTCAGGCACTCACAAGACATCATTTGCACCATTATTTGTGTTTCTCACAGGTGTTGAGTGTTGCAGGTGTGAGGTTGGTAGAGGAGGGGTATGTGTGAAGGTCCAACTTGTGTTTGACAGTCAGGGAGTGTGGCAATGAGCCATGTGTGTTGTGTTGATGACTTACACATGTCAAGTAAGTTGACATAGATGTGTGGCTGGTCACTGTATGACTTCAGACACTTCCTATCATTCCTGTGCCTATGCATGGCTTGCCTTGATGTATCCCTGAGGTGTTGCACAGAGGTCACTTTGGTTTAATTTCTCTCACTGTGCCACCCATGTCTGATTTGATGGCCTAAGGGGGGTGTGATATGTTCCTTCTCTTGCATGTGATGTACACATGCTATGTGGCTTGCTCCATGGTTTTCCAGCACTGTTTACTTCACTTTTGGCTGGCACATTTATTGTCCTCCATTGCTGCTGATCTATGGTATGAATATGTGGCTGGGTGTCAGTGTGGGGTGTTTCTGAGTGACTTGACAGGCAGTGTGAATAGTTTAGCAGATGTTCCTATACAGTGCGAGTCTTCATTTTGTAATTAAACTCAGTTTGCTTCACATGAGTGGAAGGTAGGTGAGGAGGAGGGTTGTCCAGCCCCTGAGCTTCTGTGCAGGGTGTTCCTCTTCACCCCCTCCATCCTAGTCAATCTCCCTTGTCCTTTGATGTGTGAGGTGTGAGGTCTGGCTACACCTGGCAGATTAATTGTGCATGGGGGGCACAGGAGGAGTACACAACCCAAATGGGTGTGTGAAGCGTAGTGTGGGAAGGGTGAAGGTGGAGCCCTGTGAATCTGGCCGGACTGCCCATGTCTGGTGCCTACTACATTGTGCGCAGGTTTTCCCACGTCTTCACCGCTGCGGGGACGTGACCGGTAAATATATTTTGTTTTGTCCTCATTTTTGCGATCTTCATGGTTTTAGCAAGCAAGGTCACCTTGTATTAGTTAAGAGAGTAAGCCGCCCAGGATAAAAGAAGCAAGACCATGTCATAAGAACCAACAAATTCTCTGAGTTTTACCACCGCGAGGCCACCATGGTAGTTCTCTAGAACTTGTATGATCGTGTTAGTTGGAATCATTGGACATCCCTTCCTACCCTATGCGAGGTTCCTATCCCAAAGTTCCCAATACTTTGTCCGTTTAATATCCCTTCTGAGTTTGTCCAGTTATCTAAACTTATTGACTGAGCAAAGCCAGTCTACCACCTTAGGGGGAGGTGTAAGGATCCAATTTATGCACACCTCGCGTCTGGCCAATAACATTAAAGTGAATAAGAGATATTTCTGATTTTTGTTTAAAACAACACTAGATTCATTAGTGTCCAAAATGTCAATGTTTAGGGCTTTATCAACAATCTTACCAATCTCATTCCAGTAAATGTCGAGATGGGCACATAAATAAAACATGTGGATGTCGTTTGCCTTCATCTCACCACATTTAGGACACTTTTTCGTCACCTGGTTGTTCATTTTAGTTAATCTTTCAGGCGTCCAATAGGACCTGTGCAAAGTAAAAAGATGATTTTTCCCAAGAGGTGCAGAAAACTATAATATACCATAAAAAATGTGCAGGATACTTGCGAAAGTTGTTGCAAGTCTTGAGCCGGAAAGATGTTCTTCCAGATGTCGTCTGGTGTGCTGAATCAGGTACCAGTACCATTTCAAGAATTCTTTTCGAGCTGGGTCTTTTAGTATTTCTTCTTCCAATTTCCCAATATGATCTGAAACTGTCTCTTGTTCTTTGGACCAGCTTGTAAGCTGGTTATATTGAAACCCTGAAATTTCTGTGTTTGTTCTTTCCAGTAGTGTAACCCAGTGACCGGTATATTGCAGTGATTCCGCGGTTGATAGGTGATTCGGATGCGGAGGGTGAGTTTCTGACAGGTAGGACATGTGTGGGTACACTGGAGGATATGTTCCTGTACCCACCAGAGTGTCTGATGTGGACAGGAACCGTTTGTCAGCACAGGAGTTGTGTGTTGTGGTTGTGTGCGGAGTTGTGTATTTGCCTACCTGCGGCGTTGTCCGCGACGGTGCATTATTTGCTGGTAGTGGATGAGGTACAGCAGTGGAAAGGCTTGAAGAGCTGGATCCATAGTGGTCAGGACCGGATGGAGTGGACCGGGAGTCGGGTTTCGCTCTCCGCTGTCGTGCTTCTGCCGTCTCCGGGTGGGTGGATTCTCAGCTGCGGTGTGATGGGCTGTTTGCGGCATAGTGATTTGTATGGTGGATGGGACGTCATTCCGCAGAGCGGTGTGTCTTGATTGGCTCCCTCCACTGCCGTGGCGGCCGGAAATTTCTGGCGGTTCACGTACTCTGCAGCGGACAGAAAATGGGCTATGTTTGCCCATTGTAATATTTCTGGCACGTTGGACCGCCTCTGGAGTGCGGAAAAGGACATTTTGTGCCACCGCCAGCATCCCCGGATGCCCATCCGTCTGCCATCCTAATGAGTCCGTTAGTCTTTTGTGACTATAGACTTCTTTGAGCCTTGGCAGGGGAAGGGGAGAACTTTCCAGAACCAAATATGGGGGTAGCATTGATAATTCCCTCACTTAAAAAAATGGCACCTGTTATAAATACTGAACCACCTGGGTTACTATTCACTACGCTTCTGGGCCTGTGGACTTTACAGAGGAAAGATTGCCTTGTTTTTCAGAGGTTTGCCCTGCTACTAAAGGCTTGCCTTGTTCCACAGAGTATTGACCTGCTGCTTGAGGCCTGCTCTACTCTCTGTGAAGGAAGACTGGACCTTCTCCCTTCATCCTAGGCTACCTAAGTAATACCAAGGGTCAGTTGGCTGACCTCTTGTTCTCAGCTACAAGGACACAACAAGAGCCAGAGGCTTCCCTGCAACTGCCCAGATGATCTGCTGCAACTAGACCTGCCTGGACATGCCCATGTCCTGTTGGCCTCCACTAGAGTGAGTACCTAATTCCCCATGAGACGCCTCCCCAGGCCCTGGGCCCTTGGCTGGCATAAGGGTACACTCTTCTACAAGAAAAAGAGACATCCTGACGTTCCGGACTCTTCACACCGGACTTTGAAATAATTTGAAAGGGTACGGTTTTCAGCAGGACTAACTGGTCCCCAGTGTCCAGCTCATGCTCCATTGCGGTTGGCCTGAACTAGAGACTTTCCACCATTCTAGCATGATCAGATGACTGCGAGGGGCACAATTGCATATCTCTGGGTCTCTAGCTTTGCTTTGATTTTATTTATTAAAATTATATCTATTTTTTTTTATTGGCTTGGAATGTTTTTCTTCTGTTGTATTTTCACATTATTACTGTTTGTGTGCTACATATATAGTTTACACAGTGTCTCTATGTTAAGCTTGACTGATTGTGTGCCTAGCTACGAGAGGACTAAGTACAGGTTAATTTAAAAACAAAGATTGTGGTTGCTCCTTGAGTAGCCCCCCCCCCCCAATCATTCACCGAGTTCTGAGTTTATGCATTTTTCTTATTGGCTGTCAGTTTTTCAGATTTTTTTGTGATTTTACCACTTTGTGGTGGAAACAGTTGTGAAAGCCATGGGTAAACCCAGATAGTTATATATTTCAGACAACTAAACAAAATTCATCATGCAACACCTTTCAAAATTACCTCCACTGTTCATCACTTCAACATCTCTCTCCACCACCTGAGGAGGTGGGGCAGACCCAACAAAATGTCTTGTAAGGGAGTTGGATGAGGATAACAACACTCACAACAATACATTTTCTACCCTGCAAGAGTCACCATCAATACCACAAAAACACCTCATACAACTTCAAAACACAATACTTAATTTCCCACTGCACAAAATTACTCATCTCTTTAAACTACCTATTAATAAAAGCTCAATCCATTTCCAAAAGCAAATACCACATCATTGACCTATTGACAGATACTGAACCAAACTTAGGGCCCCATTACGATGGCGGACGGACACCTAACGGTAAACGGGACAGACCGCCAGAGGTATGGCAGTCCCACTATACCAATTAGGATGCGACCGTGACCCCGGCGGTCGCATCCCACACCTTTTACATTGCGGCAGGTGCTGCTTACAGCACCGCCCGCCGCAATGTAAAATATGCATATTGTGCATTGGCATGCACAACGTGACAGGCACCGCGCGGTGCCTGTCACCCAGTGCATGCCAATGAAGGGGGTACCCCCAAGTGCAGCCATCCACCCCCCCACACCCTGGGGGCCAGCAACGGCCCCCAAAGTCATTCTCTGGGTGCATTTCCAAGACGCATGACCCACGCACCAATCATAATATGGATTGCGGTGCCTGCAAGGCACATCCACAATATTGTGTGCCTTTTCCACCTGGCAGGCAATCCGACCGGTGGAAAAGCGGCAGATGGTCTTTCTGTCTATCACGGTGCCCCTCGCTATACTAATGTACAGACACATTTGAAGGGTGGATCGCCACAGCCGGGCCGACGGCGATACTTCTGTGATCCTAATAGGCCCCTTACTCTTCATTACTAAATCATGTCATGGCAAGACATGACACCAGTATTGCATGAAGTTGTCCCACCAGGCTATAAAACCATAAAACAACATTCAATAAGTAAAAGAGGAGGCAACTAAGCCATCATATTTAAGTCCTACTCCTACCTTTTACTGTAACATTCTCCTTCTTTACAGGCCGCCACCCAGTAATAGGACATGCCCAGACGCCTTTCTAGATACATTTTCTTACACTATAATCAAACCTATGCATTTAGGTGACCTAAGCATATAGTTTGACAAACCGAATATGCCCCATTCCTGAATGATCCACACTGGACTAGACATGCTCAACCTACATCAGCTCATCCCCAAACCCACACACACTGCAGGACAGACCTTAGATGTAATTTTCACAATTCCAGACCTAGTCACATTCCAAAATATTACTCCAGTAATGTTGTGAGGCCACCACCTGATGGCCTTTCAACTCAAGTCACCACTCCTCACTCACCCTAAACTCACCTTATTTATTTATTTGACAAGCTTTATATAGCGCTGGCTAGACCCGGACGTATCAGACCGCTTTACATGAGGATCTGTGTGTAACAAGTTACAAATTACCTACGTTACAAGAGCATAGTAAAACAATAGGAAAAAGAAGCAAAGTTATGGTAGCTCGTCAGAGAGGGGATGGGGACAACGCGTGGAGACAGCAAGAACAGTGCCCAATGTCAAGCTGGGTAGGTGACGGCCAAGGGGGTGAACCAGGGCTGATTTCCTCTATAGCTGTCTAGGCAGCTCCACCGGGCATCGGACATATTGCTCGGTCTCTGATGTCAGGATGATGAACGCCGATTAATCTGCAAAAGTCAAATTCAAATGCGGGAGTTAGATGAGTCATATTTAAGCCCAGGTGTGAGAGGGGGTCCAAGAAGGGGGGTAGCTTCCAGGGGATTGAAGCCAAAAGGCAATCACTAGCCAAGGAGCTCCCAATCGGAACTTCTCACCAGGCGGCCATTTTGAAGCTGCTTGAAAAGGTTCGTACCTTCAGCATTTCCAGTAGCAAGATGATATGGTTCCTGGCCCCCCAGGACGCGACAGGGGTCTTGCAAGGCGGAGCGGGTGTGTGCCGTCATTAAGTCCTGCTTCCGGCCATGGGAATTCAATACTGGGGGATGTTCAAGAATGCGTTTATGGGCTGTTATTTATTGCATAAAACCGAGTCTCTCATCGAAGTCTAGATCTCCCAGGAGTTCTTGGCAGTGGTGAGGCCACAAACTAATATGCGAGCCCCTAGCCCACTGGCTGTGTCTGGCTCGTACCGATGTTGCCGTCAGGCAGGTCCTCCACGATGGCAGTCTTTCTCTACAGGGGTAACCGGCTGTGCTGTACCTTAGGATGGGGATGGGGGGGGGGGGCTCTGCAGATAGTCACAGCTAGAGCCAGCTGTATCACAGCTCCCGTCATACGACCTTCGGGTGCAGGCTCGATATCTTCCCGACGCCATCTTGGTTCACAGTTACTCAGGAATGTATTGGCTCATTACTCAGCTCACCAAAGATTTTGGGAAGCGATGTTGAGTTCTACGAGAGTTGCAGACATTCCAATTACGGGATTTGTGCTTCTGGAGGGTTTTAAGTGTGCGGGATGTCCATTTTTTGCCTTGGATCACCGTGGAGCTTCAGCTCCAAGCCGCCTTCATGGTCGCTCCTCCCCTTCCCCTTACATGCTACTACATATCAACCTTGGAACCAAATGAATTTTGAGGACGTAGAAACCCAGCATACCTCCAACACAGATCTGGACACAAGAAATTAAATTCAAAAACTTTAGAAATGTCTCCATGAAGCTTTTGATATTTTAACATCTAAACATGATAACAGAAAACAAGCCCAATAGATGAATGTGGATTAAAGAAAATGCTGATCTCCAACACACCTGACTCAAAACAAACAACCGAAATATAACTACACAGTCATCACAGAATGTACAAGTAAGCAATTAAAAAAGCTACTGTTCAATGAAATTATGGAATGCAAAATACATTTCATGAACCAAAATGCAATAAGGAACACATACCATTTCTGTCGAATTTTCAGACAAACTTGCAATTCATTTCACAACCAAAGCAGCCGTGTTTGATTTTGTTTATATCCTCAAGAAAACCAACAGCACCAACCCATTTTCAACAACCCCTGCCAAGGGTAGGTTAACACAGCCTCTTCACTCCTCCAAAGAATTACATTCATCAGAATTTCTGTATCTTATCAAGGCGAGCAAGCAAGCCACTTGCCCCTTTGTCACTTGTCCTCCACAAGTCTTCCCAAAAAAACTTTTACCAACTTCAGCTGCCTCCCCAATCAGACCACTGATCAACAGCTCCTTAAGAACAGCAGTTTTTCCAGAAGACTTTAAAAACTTGTAAATACACCCATATATAAAACCTGGACTGCCAAGACCCCAAAATCTACAGACCTATGGCAAACGGATGATCCCAGAGCAAACTTTTGAAATAGCACCCTTTGGCCAGATGTCAAAATTTATTAAAGTTAGTTCCCTACTATTCGACTTCCAAGCAGGATTCTGTGGAAGCAGAGACATTGATTCTGCCCTAATCACCATATTGGAAGAACTTCAAAGCACAGTAACCAGAATCTGGTTTTTGTCCTACTTCTCTTGGACCTTTCGGCTAACTTTGACACAGTTGATCATGAAATACACAAAAGGTGATGGGAGGCTTCTTGCAATAGGTCTAACTACTTGCAATCTGTCTGGGAAGCATTCCAACCCATCGTTCTTTTGTTCACCATTCACCTCAGGTTGGACCTAGGCATATGCAAATCAGTCTTGACCATGGTCCTCATGGATACAGTCCAGCCCAAACTGCCAATCCAGGTCTGTCCTGAACCAGAACACAAGCGGCCCAGGACAGTTTTTGCCCTAATTATGGGCTCACCAACCGGGTACAGCTTGGTTCCAGTGACACAGTGAGCATTGGACCAATGTCGGGGCAAACCCATACCCCGACGGTACATGAAACACACAGAAGGTGATGGGAGGCTTCTTGCAATAGGTCTAACCACTGGCAATTGCTCAGGCAGGATAAAGAAGTGGACTACAATGTTTATAAGGCAGACATCCTGCTAAAGCTACAGGCAGAAAACAAGCTACAAGGGCCATTTTCCTGCATCTGCCTCACTGACCAATGGCAACTGCACCTGACTGGACCCTGCTGTTTGGTCACTGCCTGCGACCATGTGAGTGTGTAAGTGCTTCACCTGAGGTCCTAGGAGGGTTTGGAAGTGTACACCTGTGGTGGATTGGTACTTAAAGGACTGAAATCAGAAAAAAAATATTTTGCCTTGGAGGAATCTGGTTTGGTGTATCTTACCCCCGATCTTTTGCGGTGAATGTCAAACTGCATTTAGAATCTGTTCTACTACGACTATTGACTATTGCACTTTTTGCTTCATGGTGCAATTTTGACTAAAACATGTCAAAATGTATATCTCCAGTTCCCCTTATTGCTATTTTGGATTTATATTGTTTATTACATTTCACTCTATTGATCTAATTTTTTTTAATTGTTTTGCATTCTGACATTATTAATGTTTAAGTACTGCATAAACACTTTACACTTGCCTCTAAGTTAAGACTGTCTGCTCTATGCCATAGCTACCAGGGGGTTGAGCTCAGGTTTATGTAGTGATTTTATGGTTCACCTTGAGAAGTGTTGTGATTATTACTTGACATGGGTATTAACCCCCTTCCCTCAATCACCAAATTTATTATAAAGAAATTTAAAACAATTAAGAAAATATATATTTTTAACAGCAGACATATTTAAGTCTACTGTATAACTATATAATCTAGGCATGTATAGTTACGTCACACATATATAAATATATATATGGGATCACTGACAGAATATCGACCTACAGAAATATCGACGCAACAATATCGATGTCCAGAATATCGAAGTCCTATCTACATAGTAGTAAGTACAAAAATATCGATTACAAAAATCGTTGTTTAAATATCATTGTTAAAAATATTGTTTTTTAATGTATAACAAATAATTTAAAATAAAGTAAATAACACATATAACTAAAATAAACAGTTAAAAATATTTAAAAATGTTTAAAAATATAATACATATACTGTAAAAATCTATTAAACATATATATATATATATATAGAATATAATATATATCATTTAAAAAATTATATTAATAACTTATCAATTGTTTTAAAACATATTAAAAATTATAAATACATATTTATACATATATATATATATATATTTATATATGTGTATATATATATATATATATATATATAATGCAGCAAACGATTTCGGGTAAGAAATCACACGGACACCCAGGAGATTTGCAGTTCAGAATGGTTTAATGACTGCAAACACAACGCGTTTCGGCTTTCGCCTTGTTCACGCTCATGGCGACATTTTTTGCATAAAGTTAAATACAAATCAAACGTGTAAACATAGAAAACGGACTGCTGAATCCAGTCATAGTGAAAATTATAATAGTCAGAGTGGCAGCCATCTTGGCATTGTCAAATTCGTACACAAACCAGCTGAAAATAAAGTCACCGTATTTACATTATTTACAAGTGTTTGTAATGTTTGTCCGCTGCCCAAGTGGGCAGTATGACACAAATATCTGCACACTGTGAAAATCCGATCAAAGGTGGCCCAGCATGGTAAATAAATTTTACCATTGTTCGTAAAGTTTGCCGCTTAATAGATTTAAGCCCAAGTGGGCAAATAAGCACTCATAAATTGTCAAAACCCAAAAGGACTCATAATATATCAATATATACAGATTAGTATAAATCCATTAGACAAAATATAAGAGTTAATTGCTGAACAAATAACTTTGCAGACAAAATCTAACCTATAAGTGGTTCCTGCACATATCTAAATGGGCTCACTCATTGGCAACTTAAAAAGCAAATAGGCCACATAGAATAACAGAATACTTAGTGACATCAGTGGTCTGTTCATGCCCGTAGTGCCATTTCCTAAAAAATAATGAAATTAGTATAAACATTAAAATTGCCAAAGCCAACAGGTAACACTCAAAATAGCACAGTTCAACAGTTACTCACAAATCAGGTATGTAAATGTACTGATAGTTCTTCACTTGAGTTAAGACCTTTAGGAGACATAGTCTCGAAATCAACTATATATTTCGATTCCAATTGTCTTAACTGTAGTAACTTATTACCTCCTCGCACATTGTCGTATATTGCATCAACAACAACCATCTTCAGTAACCTCTCATTTTGTTGATGTTCATTGAAAAAATGTCGGGCTACAGGGTATTGCCTATTATTGTGACGTATAGCTCTGATATGCTCAAGCACTCTCTTCTTGGCACGGTGGATAGTGCTGCCAATATATGCCAAGTTGCATGGGCATATCAGAGCATAAACACAGTAGGTTGTGTTGCAAGTAAGAGATTTCTTGATTTTAGTCTCCTTGCTCATACTTGAAAATTGCACCATCGTGCAATCAGAGCTGTATTTGCATGCCTTGCAGCATCTGCAGCATCTGAACCCTGGGCGGCCGCCCACTAAGGGTTTCACCGATTCTGTGACCATATTAGGGCTTAGTTCATCCCTCAGTGTTTTGCTCTTTTTAAATGTAACCTGGGGATGACTAGTCAAATGTTTTTGCAGATGATTATCAGTGAGCAGTACATGCCAATATTTATCCAAAATCGCTCTCAGCTTGTACGCTTGTCCTGAATAGGTGGTAATAAACCGCAAATTCTCTGTGTCTGGTGTACGTTTCGTAGGAAGTAAAAGATCTTTCCGTGACATCCCTTCTACTCTTTTACAAGCCTCACTGATAGTTGTTTGTTGATAGCCCCTATCTTTGAAGCGTTGGATCATTATTGCCTTCTCCTTATGGTAACTTCCTTCGGTACTACAATTGCGTTTGGCACGCAATAGTTCCCCGTAAGGGATACTGTACACTAGTTTACGAGGGTGCGCACTAGAGGCATTGAGGATGCTGTTACCAGCAGTCTTCTTGCGGTACAGCTGTGTTTGTATTGAATGACCCTCAATTTGTACAACAATGTCCAGGAATTCCACTGATGTTTTGCTTATATTTTCCGTGAAGGTCAAGTTCAGAGTATTGTCGTTCAGTTTTTTTACAAATGAGTTAGCTAAATCAGTATCCCCATTCCAGATACAGAAGATGTCATCAATATATCGGAGCCACAGGACACAGTTGGAAAATTCGGCCAATTGAAAGGCCACCTGCTCCTCCCACCAGCCCATGAATAAATTGGCATAGCTGGGGGCGAAGCAGGTGCCCATGGCCGTGCCCTGTGACTGCCGATAGACGACATCATCAAAAAGGAAAAAATTGTTTTTAAGACAGAATTCGATCATATCTGAGATCATGTGTGAATGATTTAACAGAGAGATCGATCGTGCCTTCAGGAAATGTTTTATGGCATCTAAACCTAGCTGATGTTCAATGCTGGTGTATAGACTACCTACATCAAGGGTAACCAAGGTGTATTGTGGCTCCCAGTAAATCCCATCAATGCTGGTTAAGAAGTGGGTAGTGTCACGTAGATATGAAGGTAGACTGACCACAAATGGACGTAGGTAGTGATCCATAAAATGGGATGTATTTTCCAACAGGGAGCCAATAGATGAGACTATAGGTCTCCCTGGAGGATTAACAGGATCCTTGTGAACCTTTGGGAGCAGGTACAGGACTGGGATTTTTGGATGAGGACACTTGAGGTAATTGTATTCCTCCCATTCCAATAATCCTTTTTCCCTCCACTCCACCAAAAGTTCTCCATACTGGTGATTGGATTGCAAAATTGAATTTTTGTCAGAAATGGAGTAGCATGATCGATCCCCTAACTGCCTATAACCTTCCTGCAGATAGGCCTTTTTGTCGAGGATAACGACATTACCACCCTTATCAGAATGTCGGATAACGATGGTACTGTCCATTTTGAGGTTATTAAGTGCCGCAATCTGTTCCTTAGTTAGGTTCTTATTAACAGCCGGGGTCTTAGTGTACCTCAGTTTTTTCAAATCAGTAAGAACACCCCTCTCAAATACCTCAATCGCATCACATTCGATATTCGGTAAGAAGACCGATTTTGGTTTAAAATGACTCCCTGGATTAACATTGGAATCAATAGCAAACTCATCCAAATTTAAGTTAGTACCACTACCATTTTCTTCATTCATAGATGATAAGGCATACAAAATATCTATATCATCAGTATCGAGATTGCACAAAGATGTTCCCGTTCTAGTTAAATCACTTTTGTTATGTTTTGTATCAAACCACTTCTTGAGTTTTAGTTTACGGGAAAAATAAAACAGGTCTATCCTAGTTTGTACAAAATTAAAATTAGAGGTTGGACAAAAAGACAAACCTAGGCCAAGAAGTTTCTCCTCTTCGCGTGATAGATGTCGCTTAGATAGGTTCATGACAGTCATGGTTGTACTTTCTTGCCCCTTGTTGTCATTCCCATCGGGCTTCCTGTTTCGTTTCTTGCTCCTTTGTTTGGCTTGTTTGTTCCTCTTGTTCCTCTTGTTCTTCCTCTGTTGCCACGTCCTCGGCCCCTCTGCCCCGATTGCTCCTGAAATTGTTCTGTCCTTCCTTGATTCATGGCCTGAAATTGTGCTAAAAAATTGCATGACTTTTTTTGAGTAATTGAGTTGATGCTGCTCAAGGCTACTGCTGTAGGTACATCTGACAAACTTCCATCAGAGACATCACTTTCAATTATGTCCACAGCCGGTGTTGTAGTAACCAATGGTAGGGATACATTTCCATCCTTTGTAAATAAGTGATCATATCTTTTGTGGAAGGTGAGGGTACGGCCTGCTAAGTAATCCTTGTAGTCCCGTAGGAACTTACGTTGCTTTTTAGCCGTAATTTCTTCTTCCAACTTATCCATCCGTGCTTGTAGGGATTTCATAAAGTTTTCCAAGATCTCTTTGGCCACCAGGTTCTCAAGTTCAGCGTAAACCTGGTCAATCTCGGATAAAAGTTTGCTCCGATCTTTCAATGCAAACTTTACAAGGATCCTCATCATCGTAATTGAGCAGGCAGCCGAGTTACTAGACCATTCCTCTAGCATCTCCGGATCTGGGTCCTCATAAGTAGGTATTGTAAATATTCGCAACCCTCGAGGTACTCGCGCCACATCGATGTATCTTTGTAGGGACTCTGCTTCCCACCATTTTGAAAGTTCCTTTCTATACAGTTTTTCCAAATGGGCATATAATTGCTGTATCTTGATTTCTTCATTAATGTTTGTCCCTGTATTGGTTGTCTCGTCATTAACAATGCCTTGTGCAAAAAAGAGCTTGTTCGCTGTCAGCTTGCGTTTCGCCTCCAAAGCCGCAGCCATAGTTACCAAATGTCTCTTCAAATCTCCAGCGCCGTTCGCCTGCAATTTATCCGTCACAGGCAGATACGGCTCCCTTCTCGACTATTTGCTCACTCAACCAGTGCAACGGTAAACATAGAACCCGGACCGGACTCGCAAACAGCCGCTGGAGTGGATTGAGTCAACAGACAACAAAGCACGTCCCACAGCGTAGAGAGTCGGGGTCCCGGTAACAGCACAGCAGAAGTTTCCCGATCAGGAAACAGAGGTTTGCTGCTTAGCCGGAGTTCGTAACCGTTTACACTTTGTTAATCCGGGCAGGCGCTAGTATCAACGTTGCAAAGCAACGGAAGCCTGATACTCGTAGTGAGTTTGTTCTAAATCCTTAAGGCATGTGCACTGCTCGATTATCCGGGATGGTTGAGGGTAAAGTTGCCGAGGTCAGCCTTCGTTCCGTAATCCACAGCTTCTCGATCCCGATAAAGATAAAGGCTGTCAGATAGGGCGGTCCATGCAGGGGTAATCGGCAGCCCCTTAATATAATGCAGCAAACGATTTCGGGTAAGAAATCACACGGACACCCAGGAGATTTGCAGTTCAGAATGGTTTAATGACTGCAAACACAACGCGTTTCGGCTTTCGCCTTGTTCACGCTCATGGCGACATTTTTTGCATAAAGTTAAATACAAATCAAACGTGTAAACATAGAAAACGGACTGCTGAATCCAGTCATAGTGAAAATTATAATAGTCAGAGTGGCAGCCATCTTGGCATTGTCAAATTCGTACACAAACCAGCTGAAAATAAAGTCACCGTATTTACATTATTTACAAGTGTTTGTAATGTTTGTCCGCTGCCCAAGTGGGCAGTATGACACAAATATCTGCACACTGTGAAAATCCGATCAAAGGTGGCCCAGCATGGTAAATAAATTTTACCATTGTTCGTAAAGTTTGCCGCTTAAATCTATTAAGCGGACAAACATTACAAACACTTGTAAATAATGTAAATACGGTGACTTTATTTTCAGCTGGTTTGTGTACGAATTTGACAATGCCAAGATGGCTGCCACTCTGACTATTATAATTTTCACTATGACTGGATTCAGCAGTCCGTTTTCTATGTTTACACGTTTGATTTGTATTTAACTTTATGCAAAAAATGTCGCCATGAGCGTGAACAAGGCGAAAGCCGAAACGCGTTGTGTTTGCAGTCATTAAACCATTCTGAACTGCAAATCTCCTGGGTGTCCGTGTGATTTCTTACCCGAAATCGTTTGCTGCATTATATTAAGGGGCTGCCGATTACCCCTGCATGGACCGCCCTATCTGACAGCCTTTATCTTTATCGGGATCGAGAAGCTGTGGATTACGGAACGAAGGCTGACCTCGGCAACTTTACCCTCAACCATCCCGGATAATCGAGCAGTGCACATGCCTTAAGGATTTAGAACAAACTCACTACGAGTATCAGGCTTCCGTTGCTTTGCAACGTTGATACTAGCGCCTGCCCGGATTAACAAAGTGTAAACGGTTACGAACTCCGGCTAAGCAGCAAACCTCTGTTTCCTGATCGGGAAACTTCTGCTGTGCTGTTACCGGGACCCCGACTCTCTACGCTGTGGGACGTGCTTTGTTGTCTGTTGACTCAATCCACTCCAGCGGCTGTTTGCGAGTCCGGTCCGGGTTCTATGTTTACCGTTGCACTGGTTGAGTGAGCAAATAGTCGAGAAGGGAGCCGTATCTGCCTGTGACGGATAAATTGCAGGCGAACGGCGCTGGAGATTTGAAGAGACATTTGGTAACTATGGCTGCGGCTTTGGAGGCGAAACGCAAGCTGACAGCGAACAAGCTCTTTTTTGCACAAGGCATTGTTAATGACGAGACAACCAATACAGGGACAAACATTAATGAAGAAATCAAGATACAGCAATTATATGCCCATTTGGAAAAACTGTATAGAAAGGAACTTTCAAAATGGTGGGAAGCAGAGTCCCTACAAAGATACATCGATGTGGCGCGAGTACCTCGAGGGTTGCGAATATTTACAATACCTACTTATGAGGACCCAGATCCGGAGATGCTAGAGGAATGGTCTAGTAACTCGGCTGCCTGCTCAATTACGATGATGAGGATCCTTGTAAAGTTTGCATTGAAAGATCGGAGCAAACTTTTATCCGAGATTGACCAGGTTTACGCTGAACTTGAGAACCTGGTGGCCAAAGAGATCTTGGAAAACTTTATGAAATCCCTACTAGCACGGATGGATAAGTTGGAAGAAGAAATTACGGCTAAAAAGCAACGTAAGTTCCTACGGGACTACAAGGATTACTTAGCAGGCCGTACCCTCACCTTCCACAAAAGATATGATCACTTATTTACAAAGGATGGAAATGTATCCCTACCATTGGTTACTACAACACCGGCTGTGGACATAATTGAAAGTGATGTCTCTGATGGAAGTTTGTCAGATGTACCTACAGCAGTAGCCTTGAGCAGCATCAACTCAATTACTCAAAAAAAGTCATGCAATTTTTTAGCACAATTTCAGGCCATGAATCAAGGAAGGACAGAACAATTTCAGGAGCAATCGGGGCAGAGGGGCCGAGGACGTGGCAACAGAGGAAGAACAAGAGGAACAAGAGGAACAAACAAGCCAAACAAAGGAGCAAGAAACGAAACAGGAAGCCCGATGGGAATGATAACAAGGGGCAAGAAAGTACAACCATGACTGTCATGAACCTATCTAAGCGACATCTATCACGCGAAGAGGAGGAACTTCTTGGCCTAGGTTTGTCTTTTTGTCCAACCTCTAATTTTAATTTTGTACAAACTAGGATAGACCTGTTTTATTTTTCCCGTAAACTAAAACTCAAGAAGTGGTTTGATACAAAACATAACAAAAGTGATTTAACTAGAACGGGAACATCTTTGTGCAATCTCGATACTGATGATATAGATATTTTGTATGCCTTATCATCTATGAATGAAGAAAATGGTAGTGGTACTAACTTAAATTTGGATGAGTTTGCTATTGATTCCAATGTTAATCCAGGGAGTCATTTTAAACCAAAATCGGTCTTCTTACCGAATATCGAATGTGATGCGATTGAGGTATTTGAGAGGGGTGTTCTTACTGATTTGAAAAAACTGAGGTACACTAAGACCCCGGCTGTTAATAAGAACCTAACTAAGGAACAGATTGCGGCACTTAATAACCTCAAAATGGACAGTACCATCGTTATCCGACATTCTGATAAGGGTGGTAATGTCGTTATCCTCGACAAAAAGGCCTATCTGCAGGAAGGTTATAGGCAGTTAGGGGATCGATCATGCTACTCCATTTCTGACAAAAATTCAATTTTGCAATCCAATCACCAGTATGGAGAACTTTTGGTGGAGTGGAGGGAAAAAGGATTATTGGAATGGGAGGAATACAATTACCTCAAGTGTCCTCATCCAAAAATCCCAGTCCTGTACCTGCTCCCAAAGGTTCACAAGGATCCTGTTAATCCTCCAGGGAGACCTATAGTCTCATCTATTGGCTCCCTGTTGGAAAATACATCCCATTTTATTGATCACTACCTACGTCCATTTGTGGTCAGTCTACCTTCATATCTACGTGACACTACCCACTTCTTAACCAGCATTGATGGGATTTACTGGGAGCCACAATACACCTTGGTTACCCTTGATGTAGGTAGTCTATACACCAGCATTGAACATCAGCTAGGTTTAGATGCCATAAAACATTTCCTGAAGGCACGATCGATCTCTCTGTTAAATCATTCACACATGATCTCAGATATGATCGAATTCTGTCTTAAAAACAATTTTTTCCTTTTTGATGATGTCGTCTATCGGCAGTCACAGGGCACGGCCATGGGCACCTGCTTCGCCCCCAGCTATGCCAATTTATTCATGGGCTGGTGGGAGGAGCAGGTGGCCTTTCAATTGGCCGAATTTTCCAACTGTGTCCTGTGGCTCCGATATATTGATGACATCTTCTGTATCTGGAATGGGGATACTGATTCAGCTAACTCATTTGTAAAAAAACTGAACGACAATACTCTGAACTTGACCTTCACGGAAAATATAAGCAAAACATCAGTGGAATTCCTGGACATTGTTGTACAAATTGAGGGTCATTCAATACAAACACAGCTGTACCGCAAGAAGACTGCTGGTAACAGCATCCTCAATGCCTCTAGTGCGCACCCTCGTAAACTAGTGTACAGTATCCCTTACGGGGAACTATTGCGTGCCAAACGCAATTGTAGTACCGAAGGAAGTTACCATAAGGAGAAGGCAATAATGATCCAACGCTTCAAAGATAGGGGCTATCAACAAACAACTATCAGTGAGGCTTGTAAAAGAGTAGAAGGGATGTCACGGAAAGATCTTTTACTTCCTACGAAACGTACACCAGACACAGAGAATTTGCGGTTTATTACCACCTATTCAGGACAAGCGTACAAGCTGAGAGCGATTTTGGATAAATATTGGCATGTACTGCTCACTGATAATCATCTGCAAAAACATTTGACTAGTCATCCCCAGGTTACATTTAAAAAGAGCAAAACACTGAGGGATGAACTAAGCCCTAATATGGTCACAGAATCGGTGAAACCCTTAGTGGGCGGCCGCCCAGGGTTCAGATGCTGCAGATGCTGCAAGGCATGCAAATACAGCTCTGATTGCACGATGGTGCAATTTTCAAGTATGAGCAAGGAGACTAAAATCAAGAAATCTCTTACTTGCAACACAACCTACTGTGTTTATGCTCTGATATGCCCATGCAACTTGGCATATATTGGCAGCACTATCCACCGTGCCAAGAAGAGAGTGCTTGAGCATATCAGAGCTATACGTCACAATAATAGGCAATACCCTGTAGCCCGACATTTTTTCAATGAACATCAACAAAATGAGAGGTTACTGAAGATGGTTGTTGTTGATGCAATATACGACAATGTGCGAGGAGGTAATAAGTTACTACAGTTAAGACAATTGGAATCGAAATATATAGTTGATTTCGAGACTATGTCTCCTAAAGGTCTTAACTCAAGTGAAGAACTATCAGTACATTTACATACCTGATTTGTGAGTAACTGTTGAACTGTGCTATTTTGAGTGTTACCTGTTGGCTTTGGCAATTTTAATGTTTATACTAATTTCATTATTTTTTAGGAAATGGCACTACGGGCATGAACAGACCACTGATGTCACTAAGTATTCTGTTATTCTATGTGGCCTATTTGCTTTTTAAGTTGCCAATGAGTGAGCCCATTTAGATATGTGCAGGAACCACTTATAGGTTAGATTTTGTCTGCAAAGTTATTTGTTCAGCAATTAACTCTTATATTTTGTCTAATGGATTTATACTAATCTGTATATATTGATATATTATGAGTCCTTTTGGGTTTTGACAATTTATGAGTGCTTATTTGCCCACTTGGGCTTAAATCTATTAAGCGGCAAACTTTACGAACAATGGTAAAATTTATTTGCCATGCTGGGCCACCTTTGATCGGATTTTCACAGTGTGCAGATATTTGTGTCATACTGCCCACTTGGGCAGCGGACAAACATTACAAACACTTGTAAATAATGTAAATACGGTGACTTTATTTTCAGCTGGTTTGTGTACGAATTTGACAATGCCAAGATGGCTGCCACTCTGACTATTATAATTTTCACTATGACTGGATTCAGCAGTCCGTTTTCTATGTTTACACGTTTGATTTGTATTTAACTTTATGCAAAAAATGTCGCCATGAGCGTGAACAAGGCGAAAGCCGAAACGCGTTGTGTTTGCAGTCATTAAACCATTCTGAACTGCAAATCTCCTGGGTGTCCGTGTGATTTCTTACCCGAAATCGTTTGCTGCATTATATTAAGGGGCTGCCGATTACCCCTGCATGGACCGCCCTATCTGACAGCCTTTATCTTTATCGGGATCGAGAAGCTATATATATATATATATATACATTATCTACTGGCGGTCGCCAGTAGATAGTTATAGTTAGGACCGTGTTTCCATAGGAAATTCGCAACATTCTATTTGGAATAACTTTGGCGCCGGTTGACGAATCCTCGTGAAATTTTCAAAATAGGTGCGGCGCTCCGCTCCGCTCCTACCCTAAAAGTCTCGGGGGGATTCGTCAAGCGGGGGCCGAGAAAAAAGGGGGGTCCCAAAACGCGTTTTCCCCATGCAATTTTCCATAGGGACCTTTAGTCCAAGGTACAGCCCGAACGGCTAAACAGAATTACTTGAAATTTGGCAGAGAGGTAGGCCTCAGCTCAGGGAAGTGCCTTTTGCAGGTCTGGTGTCAATCTGTTCAGTAGTTCCTGAGAAAATCAAAAGTAAAATCATATATATATGTGGGCGGAGCCTAACCACACATCTCATCCTGAGATCTGATTGGCTGTCAGCACTTCATCCAAGAAGTGTTGGCAGCCATCTTGGGACCAATATACATGATAGCACCTCATTAAAAAGCATTGCAGTGAATAGAAGGTTTTAAGACTTTAGTTACATTATAAATCATTTGTTGATGGTTCCATACTCATTTTAGGAATTGTGGTATGTTCTAAGGTGATTTCACCATGTGAAAAAGCCTTCTGATGGGATATCATGATTGAGAGAAAAATATTTTCTCATGCTTTTCCCACAGAGGTTTGGAAGGTGATCTATAAGCTAAACTGAGAGCTTATTTTCTGTAAATTCACATTATCTTTCTCAGTCATGTGAGAATGAAATCTGACATTCTCAGTAAAACATGTACATCCAACAAGGGCAGAGACTGTCAGTTGATTCCTTTGTGTTCTACTGCAGCTTTCCAGAGTGTTCCAAAGAACAACTAGAGCGCTAACAGTCCTACTTATGATAAACGTATGGCACACCTGAAGCCATCTTGCTTGGATTAAAGTGGTAACTCTTAAAACATTTAATTTAAAAAGGAACAAAAAGGGGGTTCATTTTTCCATAAAAAGTGTGATTAGTGCTGCAGAAAGAAAAATTAGGGCACATTTTGAGTGACTTCTCAAATCCTCTTCTATTTCATTAAAAAAATCTGAAATGCAGACTGAAACATGCACTTTCAATACCAGCAGCAGTTTTCCCTGGTGAGCAGTAGCGTTACTACAGTGATCTAATGAGCAAAAAAGTGCTAACATTCTGAATTTATGGCAAATGTGCGACACATCTGAATGCCTTCTTGATGGAATCAAAGTAAAAAACTGAAAGTATTTCCTACTGAGGAGACTGCAGTAAATGGGGAAATTAGGAAACTTCATAACAAATAAGTCTCCCAAGATGGCCACCAGAGACAAAAGAGCCCAAATGTAGCCCAAATATCACCCAGATGTAGCCCAAGTATAGCCCAATGACAGAATGTCCCAGAGTGTTCTTAAAAACAACTAGAGCGCTTACTGTCTTCATTATGACAAAAGTATGGCACACCTGAAGCCATCTTGATTGGAATAAACTGGTAACACTTAAAACATTTAATTTAAAAAGGAACACAATGAGGGGGTTCATTTTTCCATAGAACTTATGATTAATGCTGAAGAAAGAAAATGAGGGCACATTTTGAGTGACTTCTCAAATCCTCTTCTATTTCATTAAAAAATTCTGACATGCAGACTGAAACATGCACTTTTAATACCAGGAGCAGACTTCCATGGTGAACAGTAGTTTTACTACAGTGATCTAATGAGCAACTAGAGTGCTAACATTCAGAATTTATGGCAAAAGTGTGACATATCTGAATACCTTCATGATGGAATCAGAGTAAAAAACTGAAAGCATTTCCTACTGAGGAGACTGCAGTACATGAGGAAATTAGGAAACTTCATAACAAATAAATCTCCCAAGATGGCCACCGGAGACAAAAGAGCCCAAATGTAGCCCAAAATCACCCAGATGTAGCCCAAATATAGCCCAATGACACAAGTGTGCAAAACACTTATTATTTTGTGTTTTTGCAGTGTTATATAGTGCAGACTTGTCAGGTATTGGAGTGCTTTACATGAGCATTGGTTACATCACACAAGAACAAATTCATTTTGGTTGTAGACATGGGGAGACTAAGTGATTTGACCAGAATCACAGAATGTCGAGCTGAAGCAGAAACTCCAACCTGGTTCCCCAGTTGCAAAGTCTGCAGTTCTGGAAGTAACACCACATCCTCTCCCCTAAGTGCAACATTTAATCAAGTGGTCAACTGGATAAAAAACATAAAGATAACAAATAATTTAAAAGTGCTTTGTCGCTATTTGAAAACTCAGAAAATATGTCCTTATTTTAGTCTTTTAGAGCACTAACCATAATTTTGATGCCAATAAGACCCTCTCATATATGTAATTTCTAAAGGAAATGCTCTAGGTTTTACAGTTTTGATTACATCAAGATGACGTCAGGCGTTCCACACTTTTGTAATAAATATAGAATGTTAGCAATCTAGTTGTTCATTAGGATACTGTTGAGAGGCAGAGGCCAGGGGCACGGACTCTGAAAATTGAAGGCAGGTAGGAGGGTGCAAAGGCAACAATTTAACCACACTGAGCAGGCAGGAAGGGCCGTGGCAGCACAACAGACTATGGAGGGCAGTGGAAAGGAGGGCAGGGGCAACAAACCAACAATACAGGACTTGCAAGAGAGGCTGTGGCAATGTAATAGACCATTGTGGGCAGAAAGAAGAGGCAATGGTAGTACAACCATACATGCCAACAGACCCGATTCAGCCAGGAAACGTCCAATGTTTTTAAGCTCAAATGGGCTTTATTTGATCTGTCTCCTGTCTACAATCTCCTCTTTTTCAATGTAACTCAAAGGGGAAAATCAATACCCCAGTTTTTTTTCAAAATCTCCCTCTTACCAAGTTCAAAATGTTCGCAAGTATGGTACATTGGATCATGGAAGGAAATGGGGTAGGGACATGGACTTGGATAACAGAGGACAGGAGGGACATGGAGAGGTGCACCAAACTGACCCTGCAGGGCAGGCATCAGGGTTTGCAGCAGCACAATACACCACACAGGGCATGCGGGACGGGAGTGCAGCACAACAATCCATAGAAAGCAAGAGGGAGGGGACAGGACCATGCACATGTACAACAGAGAACAGAGGGGCAAGAGGCAATGGTAGCTAGCTGACCATAATGGACAGACAGGAGAGAAAGCTGCAGCATAACAGACCATAAAGGGCAGGAGGGACGGATCAGGGCCATTACAATGGAACAGACAAGCCAGGAGGGAGGGAGTAGGGGTCTGCACATGTAAACAGAGGGCTGGGGGCAAGGGGGCAGGGCAGGAGCAGCAAGATAGCCATGGAGGTCAGGCAGGATGGGCACTAGAAGCAAGACACACCATGAAGAGCAACAGTGAGACTGTGATGGCATACACACAGACCATGGAGGGAAGGTGGGAGGGGGTCAGGGGCAGCTAACTGACCACACAGGGAAGGTGGGAGGGGCCATGGCAGCACAGAAGACCATGCATGGCAAGTGGGAGGGTTAGTGGCAGCACAATGGCTATGATGGGCAAGAAGGAGGGTGCAGGGGCATGCACAAAGGACGATGGAGGATAGAAGGGAGGGTCAGGACCTGTGCACAGACAAGAAAGTTCAGGGGAAGGAGCCTCACAACAGACCGCACGGGGCAGGCAGGAGGAGCAGTTGCAGCACAACAGACCAGGGAGGGCAGAAGGGTGTGGCAGTACAATGGACCATGTAGGACAGGAGGAAGAGGATAGGGGCATGGCATGTGGACAGGCAGGGTGGAGGTGGCAGGGACAGGTTACAGTCATCTGACAATGCTAGGCAGGTGGGAGGGGAGTGGCAGCTCAACAGAACAGTCAAAGTAGATAGGAGTGGCAGGTCCATGGAGCATGGTGGGCAAAAAGGATGGAGCAGAGACATGCACAAAGACATCGGAGGGCAGGGGGAAGGAGAATAGGAGCAGCAAGCTAAGCACAGAGTTTAAGCAGGAGGTCAATGATGGGGCATAGAATTGGGCAATGGAGGGCAGGAGGAGTGGACTGGTACATCATACTAAATTGAGGGCAGTGGCAGCACATCAGACCATGCATGGCAGGAGGGAGGAGGCTAGTCTATGGATTCACACAACAGAGGATAGGGAGGAGGGGGATGGGGCAGCAAGCTAACTGTTCAGAGAAGGCGGGTATTAGGAACTTTATTTTTTTTTAAACGTGTGTCTGTTTGAACTACTTAAAATATGAACATGTATGCAGCATAATCTCACTTTTATTCAGGAAGAAGAGGACGTTTGTGACTGTGACTCCGGGCTCACTTGGCAGAAACACCCCCTGACCCTCCACCCCCGATCGCAAAATGTACTGCCCGTGAAAAGGGTAGGTGAACACAGTGTTATATAGAACATAGTCCTGAGAGCACGATTGAAAATGAAAACTAGATATAGTGTATGGTATAAACTATGCACCAAAAAGTGTGATATAAGATGAACCGGGCATGAAATATAATATGCAATACATTGTGTGCAATGACAGATTCATTGGAGAGCGCGAGATAGCACAGGCACTAGCGCGTGCTATGCGATATGCGCCTTGGAGTGTAATATGCACAGGGCAGTGTTGTGTAACCTAGCTAGTCTCTAAAGTTGTAATATAAAATATGTGCTGGGGAGAGTAACGTTGCATATGCACTGTGACAAAGATATGGATCCCAGATTGTGATATGTATGGCATAGCACTGTGCGTTATAACATAGGCATTGAGGAAGGCACGTTAGATGGGGCAATATAACCCGTGCGAAGACAAGTGTGGCATGACATATTCACGGGGTGGTGTTACAGTGCACATGGGCTAGAGAGTGTCATAGCATATGCACTAGCTAGTGGAATACAACACAGAGGTGTGTGGCACTCAGCAGGCAATGGTGGGTGTAACACAGCATTGGGCTCTGCCAGGAGCGCGCTGTGACTCTCAAGTGATGTTAGTCCCCTTTCCAGAGAGTAAAATAAAAAGTATTACACATCCGGCAGTGGATGTTTGTTTTATTAACCGTGAGGGGGGTTTCTTGCATAGTTTTGGTCGAATTTTTGTCGAATCCCCTTTGAATGGCTTGGTGTGCATGTGTATTAAATGTGCCCGTCAATAGCTACCCATGTTTGTATAAATAAACGACAAGGGTGTCTACCGGGATTAGGCACGGTAGGGCATCAGACATGTCAGAGCTTCACTAGTGGTGTAAATACATTCCACGTGGATTAATTGTATGCATAGTCGCCTTTTAATGAATATCACGCAAATCGTCATGGTGATAGGTACGTACGGTTTGTCCAGCATGTCCTAGGTGTGTCTATAAATATATTTTTTTTTTAAATAATAAAAAACAGTGGCCGGCCATGGGGATTGGGGTCAAAAAAATATAATTAGGAGACAGGCCCTGGGGGATGGGGTCATCAGGGCCAATAAATTAGAATAAGAAGGGGAACCACACAGCCCCCCTTCTTAAAAAATTTAAATAAATAAAAGACTGGCATCGTGCCGGAGGCCACGCCCCCTCCTTGCAGCACTCTGCAAATGCGCCCCCTGGCGAGTTGTAAGTTGGGGAATTAATTCCTCTTCAATACTGAGGGTCCCTGAGGGCCAACTAGCCCAACAGGCATCTCCAGTATGAGCCAGGGTGCTGCGCTGCAGACAGGTGTTCTGAGGCCAAGCCCCTTTTTACACCTCTCTGCAACACAGCTCTGTGGCGCTTACTGGAGGTACCTAGTGGTCTAGTTTGACCCTAGGGACCCTTAGGATTCAAGGGGACTTAATCTCTCAACTTAGAACAGCCACAGGGCGCGTTTACACAGTGGTGAAGGGAAGGGACGGGGCCTGAGGTGACGTGTGCAAACACGCACTATGGCACGTTTTAAATTGGGGATATCATTTCCCTTCAATACTGAGGGCCCCTGGGGGCTAACTAGCCCACCAAGTGCTTCCAGTAAGCGCCACTGAGCTGCATTGCAGAGAGGTGGTCCAGGCCGTGCCACTTGTTACACCTCTCTGCAACGCAGCTCTGTGGCACTTACTGGAGGTACCTAGTGGGCTAGTTGGACCCTAGGGACCCTCAGGATTCAAATGAACTTAATCTCCCAACTAAAAACGGACACAGGGCGTGTTTACACAGTGGTGAAGGGAGGGGACGGGGCCTGAGTTAACGTGTGCAAAAACGCCCTGTGGCCTGTTTTAAGAGGTAGTTTTAATCCCCCTGCCCTATTATGTACTAGGGGCTTACAGAGGAGGTCATGCTAATCACAGGGGGACTCCAACGCATAATGTTCCCTAGTGTATGTAGGTGTTTTCACTGTATTCTAAGTGTCTTTTAACATAGCACTGGCTCTAGGACTGGTTAGTCAGACTCAGTTACCACCAGTATCCGTCTGAAAAAGTTGAGGGTACAGGATGATTTTGCAACAAGGCTTCTTTCTGCTCTTCTTTTTGTTCTTTCTGCACGTTATCCTTCTTCCTGCACTTTTCTTCATCTTTGAGGACTTCTGTTGCTTCTTTCTGCACTTCTTTTTTTTCTTTCTGTGCATTTTTTCTTCTTTCTTCACATGTCCTATCTCTGTAGGCATAGTTAGAAATTAGCATTTAAAAATCCTTTGAAATTCCCAGAAAAAACCATAGGTTTCAGGCACGTTATAGTTAGGAATTAGCATTTAAAAAACCTCAGAAATTCACTGAAAAAACCATAGGTTTCAGGGGTGTTATAGTTAGCTGGACTTTTCACTTGTACAAAACCATTGAAATTCCCCCGTTATAGTTAGTTCAGCTAACTACAACTCGCGCGCCCGCAATGCACTGCTGATGACGTCACATATTACATCACTCATGACATGGTCAGTGACATCACTCATGACATCACTGATGACATCTCAAATGACATCACTGATGACATCATCCTTGTGATAGAGTGGCAGACCTCCTCTCACCCTAATATAACCTTTGATACACACATTCAAAAATAGAGACTAAAATTTTCAAAACAATGGACATACCAATACCAGTTACAACAACCTCTTCAGTAATTCTAAGATCCACATACACATCCACTCATTCACCAACAGTCCTATACAGTCACTCATACATGTACTCACTCATCATATGTACTCATACACCTATACATCCTGTTACACAATGCCACTCATCCATAGAGTTACTCACACACATAGTCACTCATGCTAATAAAGAATCAAATATACATTTACTTGCATATACAGTTATACACACACCACCACACTTACTTCTACGGAAACTTACACATACTTAGTCTTTTAAACAGTCACTTATAGAAACACATACTTATTCATACAGGAACTCTTTCAATCTCTCACTCTCACATATACTCACTTATATACACCAATAGTCACATATACTAGTTTAAAACATATGTAGTTACTCATAAAGACACTATTGAGACAGTCATTCACTCACTAACACACCCATACACACACTCATCCACCCATACAGTCCTGCACACATGCTGTCTTCAACAAATACAAACAGTGAGTCACTCATTCATGCACCTATGCACTACGTAATACCTCCCACCGAACCATGCAGACACTCAGACTGATACTCAAAAAACCAACTAATAACCTATATAGACACCCATGTAGCTACTCACCAACCCATGCAGCCACTTATACACAAAGTGAGAGACTGATACAGATATTTACATATTTAAACATTACTCACTAAGCCATGTATTCACTATGATACATTTAATCAGTCAGTTACACAATCAATTTTTCAAAAACAAATCATCCATTTAGACACTTATATACCCATTTATTCTTCCATCGACCTTGAGATATACATATATAAAACATATTTACTTTTCAGAAAAACACACATTCACTGGATGATGTCATCAGTGATGTCATCAGTGATGTCATTTGAGATGTCATCAGTGATGTCATGAGTGATGTCACTGACCATGTCATGAGTGATGTAATATGTGACGTCATCAGCAGTGCATTGCGGGCGCGTGAGTTATAGTTAGCTGAACTAACTATAACGGGGGAATTTCAATGGTTTTGTACAAGTGAAATGTCCAGCTAACTATAACACCCCTGAAACCTATGGTTTTTTCAGTGATATATATATATATATATTCACTGAAAAAACCATAGGTTTCAGGGGTGTTATAGTTAGCTGGACTTTTCACTTGTACAAAACCATTGAAATTCCCCCGTTATAGTTAGTTCAGCTAACTATAACTCGCACGCCCGCAATGCACTGCTGATGACGTCACATATTACATCACTCATGACATGGTCAGTGACATCACTCATGACATCACTGATGACATCTCAAATGACATCACTGATGACATCACTGATGACATCATCCTTGTGATAGAGTGGCAGACCTCCTCTCACCCTAATATAACCTTTGATACACACATTCAAAAATAGAGACTAAAATTTTCAAAACAATGGACATACCAATACCAGTTACAACAACCTCTTCAGTAATTCTAAGATCCACATACACATCCACTCATTCACCAACAGTCCAATACAGTCACTCATACATGTACTCACTCATCATATGTACTCATACACCTATACATCCTGTTACACAATGCCACTCATCCATAGAGTTACTCACACACATAGTCACTCATGCTAATAAAGAATCAAACATACATTTACTTGCATATACAGTTATACACACACCACCACACTTACTTCTACGGAAACTTACACATACTTAGTCTTTTAAACAATCACTTATAGAAACACATACTTATTCATACAGGAACTCTTTCAATCTCTCACTCTCACATATACTCACATATATACACCAATAGTCACATATACTAGTTTACAACATATGTAGTTACTCATAAAGACACTATTGAGACAGTCATTCACTCACTAACACACCCATACACACACTCATCCACCCATACAGTCCTGCACACATACTGTGTTCAACACATACAAACAGTGAGTCACTCATTCATGCACCTATGCACTACGTAATACCCCCCACCGAACCATGCAGACCCTCAGACTGATACTCAAAAAACCAACTAATAACCTATATAGACACCCATGTAGCTACTCACCAACCCATGCAGCCACTTATACACAAAGTGAGAGACTGATACAGATATTTACATATTTAAACATTACTCACTAAGCCATGTATTCACTATGATACACTTAATCAGTCAGTTACACAATCAATTTTTCAAAAACAAATCATCCATTTAGACACTTATATACCCATTTATTCTTCCATCGACCTTGAGATATACATATATAAAACATATTTAATTTTCAGAATAACACACATTCACTGGATGATGTCATCAGTGATGTCATCAGTGATGTCATTTGAGATGTCATCAGTGATGTCATGAGTGATGTCACTGACCATGTCATGAGTGATGTAATATGTGACGTCATCAGCAGTGCATTGCGGGCGCGCGAGTTATAGTTAGCTGAACTAACTATAACGGGGGAATTTCAATGGTTTTGTACAAGTGAAAAGTCCAGCTAACTATAACACCCCTGAAACCTATGGTTTTTTCAGTGAATTTCTGAGGTTTTTTAAATGCTAATTCCTAACTATAACGTGCCTGAAACCTATGGTTTTTTCTGTTAATTTCAAAGGTTTTTTAAATGCTAATTTCTAACTATGCCTACAGAGATAGGACATGTGAAGAAAGAAGAAAAAATGCACAGAAAGAAACAAAAGAAGTGCAGAAAGAAGCAACAGAAGTCCTCAAAGACGAAGAAAAGTGCAGAAAGAAGGATAACGTGCAGAAAGAACAAAAAGAAGAGCAGAAAGAAGCCTTGTTGCAAAATCATCCTGTACCCTCAACTTTTTCAGACGGATACTGGTGGTAACTGAGTCTGACTAACCAGTCCTAGAGCCAGTGCTATGTTAAAAGACACTTAGAATACAGTGAAAACACCTACATACACTAGGGAACATTATGCGTTGGGGTCCCCCTGTGATTAGCCTTACCTCCTCTATAAGCCCCTAGTATATAATAGGGCATGGGGATTAAAACTACCTCTTAAAACAGGCCACAGGGCGTTTTTGCACACGTTAACTCAGGCCCCGTCCCCTCCTTTCACCATTGTGTAAACACGCCCTGTGTCCGTTTTTAGTTGGGAGATTAAGTTCATTTGAGTCCTGAGGGTCCCTAGGGTCCAACTAGCCCACTAGGTACCTCCAGTAAGTGCCACAGAGCTGCGTTGCAGAGAGGTGTAAAAAGTGGCATGGCCTGGACCACCTCTCTGCAATGCAGCTCAGTGGCGCTTACTGGAAGCACTTGGTGGGCTAGTTAGCCCCCAGGGGCCCTCAGTATTGAAGGGAAATTATATCCCCAATTTAAAACGTGCCATGGTGCGTGTTTGCACACGTCACCTCAGGCCCCGTCCCCTCCCTTCACCACTGTGTAAACGCGCCCTGTGGCTGTTCTAAGTTGAGAGATTAAGTCCCCTTGAATCCTAAGGGTCCCTAGGGTCACACTAGCCCACTAGGTACCTCCAGTAAGCGCCACAGAGCTGCGTTGCAGAGAGGTGTAAAAAGGGGCTTGGCCTCAGAACACCTGTCTGCAGCGCAGCTCCCTGGCGCATACTGGAGATGCCTGTTGGGGGCGCGTTTGCAGAGTGCTGCATGGAGGGGGCATGGCCTCCGGGACGATGCCAGTCTTTTATTTATTTTATTTTTTTAAGAAGGGGGGCTGTGTGGTTCCCCTTCTTATTCTAATTTATTGGCCCTGATGACCCCATCCCCCAGGGCCTGTCTCCTAATTATATTTTTTTGACCCCAATCCCCAGGGCCGGCCACTGTTTTTTATTATTTTAAAAAAATATATATTTATAGACACACCTAGGACATGCTGGACAAACCGTACATACCTATCACCATGACGATTTGCGTGATATTCATTAAAAGGCGACTATGCATGCAATTAATCCACGTGGAATGTATTTACACCACTAGTGAAGCTCTGACATGTCTGATGCTCTACCGTGCCTAATCCCGGTAGACACCCTTGTCGTTTATTTATACAAACATGGGTAGCTATTGACGGGCACATTTAATACACATGCACACCAAGCCATTCAAAGGGGATTCGACAAAAATTCGACCAAAACTATGCAAGAAACCCCCCTCACAGTTAATAAAACACACATCCACTGCCGGATGTGTAATACTTTTTATTTTACTCTCTGGAAAGGGGACGAACATCACTTGCGAGTCACAGCGCGCTCCTGACAGAGCCCAATGCTGTGTTACACCCACCATTGCCTGCCGAGTGCCACACACCTCTGTATTGTATTCCACTAGCTAGTGCATATGCTATGACACTCTCTAGCCCATGTGCACTGTAACACCACCCCGTGAAAATGTCATGCCACACTTGTCTTCGCACGGGTTATATTGCCCCATCTAACGTGCCTTCCTCGATGCCTATGTTATAACGCACAGTGCTATGCCATACATATTACAATTTGGGATCCATATCTTTGTCACAGTGCATATGCAACGTTACACTCCCCAGCACATATTTTATATTACAACTTTAGAGACTAGTTAGGTTACACAACACTGCCCTGTGCATATTACACTCCAAGGCGCATATCGCATAGCACGCGCTAGTGCCGGTGCTATCTCGCGCTCTCCAATGAATCTGTCATTGCGCACAATGTATTGCATATTATATTTCACGCCTGGTTCATCTTATATCACACTTTTTGGTGCATAGTTTATACCATACACTATATCTAGTTTTCATTTTCAATCGTGCTCTCAGGACTATGTTCTATATAACACTGTGTTCACCTACCCTTTTCACGGGCATTACATTTTGCGATAGGGGGTGGAGGGTCAGGGGGTGTTTTTGCCAAGTGAGCCCGGAGTCACAGTCACTAACGTCTTCTTCTTCCTGAATAAAAGTGAGATTATGCTGCATACTTGTTCATATTTTAAGTAGTTTGCACAGACAAAATGTTTTAAAAACAATAAAGTTTCTAATACCCGCCTTCTCTGAACAGTTAGCTTGCTGCCCCATCCCCCTCCTCCCTATCCTCTGTTGTGTGAATCCATGGACTAGCCTCCTCCCTCCTGCCATGCATGGTCTGATGTGCTGCCACTGCCCTCAATTTAGTATGATGTACCAGTCCACTCCTCCTGCCCTCCATTGCCCAATTCTATGCCCCATCATTGACCTCCTGCTTAAACTCTGTGCTTAGCTTGCTGCCCCTATTCTCCATCCCCCTGCCCTCCGATGTCTTTGTGCATGCCCCTGCTCCATCCTTTTTGCCCACCATGTCCCATGGACCTGCCACTCCTATCTACTCTGAGTGTTCTGTTGAGCTGCCACTCCCCTCCCACCTGCCTAGCATTGTCAGATGACTGTAACCTGTCCCTGCCACCTCCGCCCTGCCTGTCCACATGCCATGCCTCTATCCTCTTCCTCCTGTGCTACATGGTCCATTGTACTGCCACACCCTTCTGCCCTCCCTGGTCTGTTGTGCTGCAACTGCTCCTCCTGCCTGCCCCGTGTGGTCTGTTGTGAGGCCCCTTCCCCTGAACTTTCTTGTCTGTGCACAGGTCCTGACCCTCCCTTCTATCCTCCATCGTCCTTTGTGCATGCCCCTGCACCCTCCTTCTTGCCCATCATAGCCATTGTGCTGCCACTAACCCTCCCACTTGCCATGCATGGTCTTCTGTGCTGCCATGGCCCCTCCCACCTTCCCTGTGTGGTCAGTTAGCTGCCCCTGACCCCCTCCCACCTTCCCTCCATGGTCTGTGTGTATGCCATCACAGTCTCACTGTTGCTCTTCATGTTGTGTCTTGCTTCTAGTGCCCATCCTGCCTGACCTCCATGGCTATCTTGCTGCTCCTGCCCTGCCCCCTTGCCCCCAGCCCTCTGTTTACATGTGCAGACCCCTACTCCCTCCCTCCTGGCTTGTCTGTTCCATTGTAATGCCCCTGATCCGTCCCTCCTGCCCTTTATGGTCTGTTATGCTGCAGCCTTCTCTCCTGTCTGTCCATTATGGTCAGCTAGCTACCATTGCCTCTTGCCCCTCTGTTCTCTGTTGTCCATGTGCATGGTCCTGTCCCCTCCCTCTTGCTTTCTATGGATTGTTGTGCTGCACTCCCGTCCTGCATGCCCTGTGTGGTGTATTGTGCTGCTGCAAACCCTGATGCCTTCCCTGCAGGGTCAGTTTGGTGCACCTCTCCATGTCTCTCCTGTCCTCTGTTATCCAAGTCCATGTCCCTATCCAATTTCCTTTCATGATCCAATGTACCATACTTGCGAACATTTTGAACTTGGTAAGAGGGAGATTTTGAAAAAAACTGGGGTATTGATTTTCCCCTTTGAGTTACATTGAAAAAGAGGATATTGTAGACAGGAGACAGATCAAATAAAGCCCATTTGAGCTTAAAAACATTGGACGTTTCCTGGCTGTATCGGGTCTGTTGGCATGTATGGTTGTACTACCATTGCCTCTTCCTTCTGCCCACAATGGTCTATTACATTGCCACAGCCTTGAAGGAGGGTAGATTTTGTATCACAGGGGGCCCCTGGCCCGTTCTGTCCACACCTGAAGTATGAGACCCTTGTCCTTGCCCTGCCAGCCGCATTTGTAGGCCGTATTAAATTGACCAGCGGGTCCTTTGTTGCTATATAATTATCCTGAGACATCCTTACCACTCAGCCAGCATAAAACCCCTGTGTAGGCCCTTCTGTTCAATATGTAGGCCTCTTTGTTAAATTGACCATAGCTCTGCAATTTTAGTGTATAGCAGTCTGAAGGCAGGTCTGCGAGGCCTTCTGCTCCAAACTAGTAGCCCCCACCCTACCCGAGTGCTCCGTGCTCGGTATCAAAGTTCAACATCCCCCTGAAGCTGTCGACATACAGTAGGCTGCATCCTGGACTGGTACTTGCTTCCTGGGCAGGTTTCCCGCTTTTAAGGAAGTGGCAACCGCAGAGCGTCAAGTTAGGAGAACTGAGGAGATTTTATACATGAATATATTGAATTCCTGTAGAATACCCATTATTTTCTGCTTGCTCTATGGAACTTACGATAAGCGATTGGCCTGAGAGACTGACCTTTTCACCCAGTCCATTGTCAGCATTAAGTGGGTAAATGACGAAATGTCTGGTAAAATCTGCAGACGAAGCTTTTGGGTAGCATACGTAGGTAGATGTAGCGTGCAAAGGAGCCCACAAAATGATATAAAAAGGGAGCACCCACAGATATCGACGGACAACCTCGCCGTCTGTATGTAGGTTAACAGGCTGTGCAGGTTTTCCCCAAGAACTGGGAGCTCTTGTCTTCCTTTGCTTAAAATGTCTTGCTCTGCTTTGCTTGAAGTATCTTATTCTATTTTACCTATATGAAATGTCATGTTATTTTTTAACCATTGTTCTCTTTACTTTTGCATTTAAAAGATGTTGTATTGTAATTGCAGGAATGCTTGCTCTAAGAGTAAATGTGAGTGTCCCTAGGTAACATTTTCCTTGGTGTAACTTGTTTCTCATGATGCATTTATAGATGTGTTTTCTCTCTCTCTCTGTCAGTCCATTAATTGAGATACAGAGAATATCATGACAGCTGTATGATTATCTGGATTCTGTATTTTGTACTTTATGTCTCTATTCTGCGGTTTCTTTGAAGTTGCATCTTCTCATTAAACTGCCATTGTATTCTGCCTCCAATTCCATGTCTCATATGTCTGTTTTCTTCATTTTTGGAGCAAGCGTTCCTAGGCACCCCGGCTCAAATTAAGGTGCCCCTTTTGTCCCTGACTCACTCTCCTGCTCAGTTCTGTGGTGGCTCCCGGGGCTCTGGGGACCGCCCCTAGCTTCCTTGACCCATAATAGATCTTCCCTCCAACAGCCTCTCTTGCAAGTCCTGTATTGTTGGTTTGTATTGTTGGTTTGTTGCCCCTGCCCCCCTTTCCACTGCCCTCCATAGTCTGTTGTGCTTCCACGGCCCTTCCTGCCTGCTCAGTGTGGTTAAATTGTTGCCTTTGCACCCTCCTACCTGCCTTCAATTTTCAGAGTCCGTGCCCCTGGCCTCTGCCTCTCAACAGTATCCTAATGAACAACTAGATTGCTAACATTCTATATTTATTACAAAAGTGTGGAACGCCTGACATCATCTTAATGTAATCAAAACTGTAATACCTAGAGCACTCCTTTAGAAATTACATATATGAGAGGGTCTTATTGGCTTCAAAATTATGGTTAGTGCTCTAAAAGACTAAAATAAGGACATATTTTCGGAGTTTTCAAATAGCGACAAAGCACTTTTAAATTATTTGTTATCTTTATGTTTTTTTATCTAGTTGACAACTCCAATACCTGACAAGTCTGCACTATATAACACTGCAAAAACACAAAATAATAAGTGTTTTGCACACTTCTGTCATTGGGCTATTTTTGGGCTATATCTGGGTGATTTTGGGCTACATTTGGGCTCTTTTGTCTCCGGTGGCCATCTTGGGAGATTTATTTGTTATGAAGTTTCCTAATTTCCTCATGTACTGCAGTCTCCTCAGTCGGAAATGCTTTCAGTTTTTTACTTTGATTCCATCATGAAGGTATTCAGATATGTCACACATTTGCCATATCTTCTGAATGTTAGCACTCTAGTTGCTCATTAGATCACTGTAGTAAAACTACTGTTCACCATGGAAGTCTGCTCCTGGTATTAAAAGTGCATGTTTCAGTCTGCATGTCAGAATTTTTTAATGAAATAGAAGAGGATTTGAGAAGTCACTCAAAATGTGCCCTCATTTTCTTTCTTCAGCATTAATCATAATTTCTATGGCAAAATGAACCCCCTCATTGTGTTCCTTTTTAAATTAAATGTTTTAAGTGTTACCAGTTTATTCCAATCAAGATGGCTTCAGGTGTGCCATACTTTTGTCATAATGAAGACAGTAAGTGCTCTAGTTGTTTTTAAGAACATTCTTGGACATTCTGTCATTGGGCTATACTTGGGCTACATCTGGGTGATATTTGGGCTACATTTGGGCTCTTTTGTCTCTGGTGGCCATCTTGGGAGACTTATTTGTTATGAAGTTTCCTAATTTCCTCATTTACTGCAGTCTCCTCAGTAGGAAATACTTTCAGTTTTTTACTTTGATTCCATCAAGAAGGCATTCAAATGTGTCACACATTTGCCATAAAATCAGAATGTTAGCACTCTTTTTGCTCATTAGATCACTGTAGTAAAGCTACTGCTCACCAGGGAAAACTGCTGCTGGTATTGAAAGTGCATGTTTCAGTCTGCATGTCAGAATTTTTTAATGAAATAGAAGAGGATTTGAGAAGTCACTCAAAATGTGCCCTAATTTTTCTTTCTGCAGCACTAATCATACTTTTTATGGAAAAATGAACCCCCTCATTTTGTTCCTTTTTAAATTAAATGTTTTAAGAGTTACCACTTTAATCCAAGCAAGATGGCTTCAGGTGTGCCATATATTTATCATAAGTAGGACGGTTAGCGCTCTAGTAGTTCTTTGGAACACTCTGGAAAGCTGCAGTAGAACACAAAGGAATCAACTGACAGTCTCTGCCCTTGTTGGATGTACATGTTTTACTGAGAATGTCAGACTTCATTCTCACATGACTGAGAAAGATAATGTGAATTTACAGAAAATAAGCTCTCAGTTTAGCTTATAGATCACCTTCCAAACCTCTGTGGTAAAAGCATGAGAAAATATTTTTCTCTCAATCATGATATCCCAGCAGAAGGCTTTTTCACATGGTGAAATCACCTTAGAACATACCACAATTCCTAAAATGAGTATGGTACCATCAACAAATGATTTATAATGTAACTAAAGTCTTAAAACCTTCTATTAACTGCAATGCTTTTTAATGAGGTGCTATCATGTATATTGGTCCCAAGATGGCTGCCAACACTTCTTGGATGAAGTGCTGACAGCCAATCAGATCTCAGGATGAGATGTGTGGTTAGGCTCCGCCCACATATATATATTGATTTAAATGCTATTTTCTCAGGAACTACTGAACAGATTTACACCAGACCTACAAAAGGCACTTCCTTGACCTGAGGACTACCTCTCTGCCAAATTTCAAGTAACTCTGTTCAGCCGTTCGGGCTGTAGCTGTGTCTAAAGGTCCTATGGAAAAATGCATGGGAAAAACGCGTTTTGGGACCCCCCTTTTTTCTCAGCCCCCGCTTGACGAATCCCCCCGAGACTTTCAGGGTAGGAGCGGAGCGTAGCGCCCCACCTATTTTGAAAATTTCGTGAGGATTCATCGACCGGCGCCAAAGTTATTCCAAATAGAATGTTGCGGATTTCCTATGGAAACAGGGTCCTAACTATAACTATCTACTGGCGACCGCCAGTAGATAATATATATAAATATATATATATATATATATATATATATATATTACCTACTGGCGGTCGCCAGGAGGTAGTTATAGTTAGGACCCCTTTTCCATAGGAAATCCGCAACATTCTATTTTGAATAACTTTGGCGCCGGTCGATGAATCCTCGCGAATTTCTCAAAATAGGTGGGGCGCTACGCTCCGCTCCTACCCTGAAAGTCTGGGGGGGATTCGTCAAGCGGGGGCTGAGATAAAAGGGGGGTCCCAAAACGCGTTTTTCCCATGCATTTTTCCATAGGACCTTTAGACAGAGCTACAGCCCGAACGGCTGAACAGAATTACTAGAAATTTGGCAGAGAGGTAGTCCCTATGTCAAGGAAGTGCCTTTTGTAGGTTTGGTGTAAATCTGTTCAGTAGATTCTAAGAAAATAGCCTTTAAATCAATATTTATCTGAGCCCGCTTACGGTACGCTTACCGTACGCTTACCGTACGCGTACGGTGGCGTGCGCGAGCGCGATTCTGATTGGCGCTTAGATCTTAGTAAACATTCGAATCGGCCGAAACCAGGAAGCGGCGTCCGCCATTTTGTCTCTCGCACTGAGTGTTATTTATCAAACATGATGCCCAAAAACATGTTACGGGGCTGTTTTGACAACTCCCTCCCACATAGTCATGTTGAGGGAGTCCCCAAACATCCCCCAAGAGCAAAAACGTTTTTATTTTTTTTTCGGCAATTTCGGCGAGTACGCTTACCGTACGCTTACCGTAAGCGTACGGTAAAAAATAGAAATAAAAAAAACACTATCCACACTTACCCCACCCCCTGTGCTTTTGGTGGCCGTAGGCCACCAAATGTACAGGGCTTATTACATCAGTAAAAAAACTATATTTTGTCAACATGAAATTATAAAATCGAAATAAAAAAAACACTATCCACATTGACCCCACCCCCTGTGCTTTTGGTGGCCGAAGGCCACCAAATGTACAGGGCTTATTAAAGTTGATAAAAACCGTGCACGGAACGCACTGCGTTAAGTGGGCGCGCACGCCTCGAATGGCGTAAAGTAACTTAGCATTTAAAAAACCGTACAAATTCACTGAAAAAACCATAGGTTTCACACACGTTATAGTTAGGAATTAGCATTTTAAAAACCTTGCAAATTCACTGAAAAAACCATAGGTTTCACACATGTTATAGTTAGCGGAAATTTTACTGATAAAAAACCAATGAAATTGCCCCGTTATAGTTAGTGCTGGCAACTATAACTCACGCGACCGCAATCTTCTGCTGATGACATATGTGTCTTTATAAAAAAAAATATTTGTAATATATGTATAGCTAAAAATGTATGGAAGAAGACATGGGCAAATAAGTGTCTAAATACAGTATTAGCATCAGCAGAGGATTGCGGTCGCGTGAGTTATAGTTGCCAGCACTAACTATAACGGGGCAATTTCATTGGTTTTTTATCAGTAAAATTTCCGCTAACTATAACATGTGTGAAACCTATGGTTTTTTCAGTGAATATATATATATATATTACCTACTGGCGGTCGCCAGTAGGTAGTTATAGTTAGGACCCTGTTTCCATAGGAAATCTGCAACATTTTATTTGGAATAACTTTGGCGCCGGTCGACGAATCCTCGCGAAATTTTCAAAACTAATGGGGTGCTACGCTCCGCTCCTACCCTGAAAGTCTCGGGGGGATTCGTCAAGCGGGGGCTGAGAAAAAAGGGGGGTCCCAAAACGCGTTTTCCCCATGCATTTTTCCATAGGACCTTTAGACACAGCTACAGCCCGAACGGCTGAACAGAATTACTTGTAATTTGGCAGAGAGGTAGTCCTCAGGTCAAGGAAGTGCCTTTTGTAGGTCTGGTGTAAATCTGTTCAGTAGTTCCTGAGAAAATAGCATTTAAATCAATATATATATCTGTAAGCGCGCTCCGAGCACGCACCGTAAGCTTACCGTACGCGTACGGTGCCGTGCGCGAGCGCGATTCTGATTGGCTGTTAGATCTTAGTAAACATTCGAATCGGTCGAAACCAGGAAGTGTCGGCCGCCATTTTCTCTCTCGCACTCTGAGGGGGGGAGGAAAAACAAAGTTGGATATCATGAAAAGGGGCAGGCTAGACAGCTCCTAACCACCTAGCCTTGGTTATGGTGTCCCAGAAGGCCATCCAAGGCCAAAAATTAAATTTGTTGTTTTTTTTGAAAAAACGCCGAATGTGCTTACCGTACGCGTACGGTTAAAAATAAATTTAAAAAAAACAAAATCCATATTTCCCCCCCCCCCCGTGTGCAAAAGGTGCCCGCAGGGCACCTTTTGTGCATCGCATATACATCAATAGAACATTTAATAGATAACCTTTCACAACGAAGCGCATAATATGTCCTCCGTGTGCGGACGGTGCGCGAAGGGCATCGTGCGTACATGGCCCATCCAGCGTAACGTGGGCACGCGGTGCGCGTAGCGCACCGCGTGCCCACCGTGCGTGCACGGCACTAACTGCGTTAAGTGGGCGCGCGGTGCGCAAAGCGCACCGCGTGCTCACTGTGCGTGCACCGTGCGCGCACGGAATGAACTGCGTGAAGTGGGCGCGCACGGCACGAATGGCGTAAAGTAACTTAGCATTTAAAAAACCGTACAAATTCACTGAAAAAACCATAGGTTTCACACACGTTATAGGTAGGAATTAGCATTTAAAAAACTTTGCAAATTCACTGAAAAAACCATAGGTTTCACACAAGTTATAGTTAGCTGTACATTTCACTCGTAAAAAAACAATGAAATTCCACGTTATAGTTAGTGCAGGCAACTATAACTCACGCGACCGCAATCCTTTGCTGATGCTAATACTGTATTTAGACACTTATTTGCCCATGTCTTCTTCCATTAAATTTTAGCTATACATATATTACAAATATTTTTTTTCATAAAGACACATATGTCATTAGCAGAGGATTGCGGTCGCGTGAGTTATAGTTGCCTGCACTAACTATAACGTGGAATTTCATTGGTTTTTTACGAGTGAAATGTACAGCTAACTATAACTTGTGTGAAACCTATGGTTTTTTCAGTGAATATATATATATATACATATATATTACCTACTGGCGGTCGCCAGTAGGTAGTTAGTTAGGACCTATTTATTTTCCATAGGAAATCCGCAACATTCTATTCACAATAACTTTGGCGCCGATTGACGAATCTTCGTGAAATTTTCAAAACTTCTGGCCAGCTCTGGTCTGCTCCTATCCTGAAAGTCTTGGGGTGATTTGTCAAGCGAGGGCCGAGAAAAAAGGGGGTCCCAAAACGTGTTTTCCCCATGCAATTTCCCATAGGAAAGCAGCATAGCAGCTACAGCCCGAACTGCTGAACGAAATTACACCAAATTTGGCAAAGAGGTAGTCCTCAGTTCAGACTTGTGCCTTTTGCTTAAATGGTGTCAATCTGTTGAGTAGTTCCTGAGAAAATTACAGTTAAAAGTACATATATATCTATGGCCTCGGAGGATCCGCGCACCCTCTGCGCACCCTGCACGCACCCTCCCGATCACGCGCTGAATGCTAATTGGCTGTCAAGTGGTTGTCAACATTCGCCATTTTGTGCCTTGGTAGAAGCGAGGCTGAAGAAGTCTGTGAAATAAGTGTGTAAAACATGTAAAGGGGGCAGGGTAGAAATACTCTGACCCTCTAGTCCTCCCAGAAGGACTCCCAGGGCCCAATTGTTTTTTTTGTTGAAAAAATGGCAACATGCATGCTGGGCGCGCGGATCCCGCTGTAAAAAAAAAAAAACAAAGCGCGGGCTCCCGCGTTTCTTTAATAATTAGCCCCTGCGGGGGCCAAATCCCGGGGGCAAAAATCGTAAAATTTAATGGGGGCTCAGGGGGGCCCCCCAGCCCCGGGGACCGCTACCCCCCGGGGCTACAAAATAAATGGGTGGGGGGGCTCAGTGGCCCTCTCAAGCCCCAGGGACCACCACCCCCGGGGCTTTATGTATTGAGGGAGGGGGGCTGCGTGACCCCCTCCTGGAGCCCTCGAGGGCCCTGGGGACCGCCACCCCCCAGGGCCAGCTCCTGCAGTGTCCTGGGGTGCCCACCCCCAGGACACTGTTGTTTGCTATGAGAGGGCGGGAGTCTCCCGCCCTCCCATAGCAAACTTCGTTTGGATTTTGAAAGAGGGAGCAGGAAAACCTGCTCTCTCTTTCAAAATCCAAACCATATTGCTTTTCCACACGGGGAGCTGCATGTTAGCAGCTCCCCATTGGAAAAGCGATGCCGGCTCCCGAAGGACGCGGGGAGCTGGCTGGGACCGTAGGGGCGTTGGGGCTCCCCCCACAGTTCACAACGTATTTTATAAGCCCCGGGGGATGGGATCCCCTGGGATAATAGAAATTAGTGATAGGTGATATTTCTTTTTTTTACCGTGAAATTAGGAGTCGCGCATCCAGCGTGGCGCTCAGCGCGCCCCCCTGGTGTGCACACGCTGGGTGCACGACTCCTCTCGTGTAGGGTGCGCGATTCCTAAAGCGTTGGGTGCGCGACTCCAAGCAAAAAAAATGAAATATTTTTTAGATAAACATCAAGCTTATGTGTTTCGATCTTGAGTGGCTCTAAAAAGAGCCGCTGTGTTCATGAGAGATTTTGGTACTTATAAGTAAGTACCTATACAGAGTCTAAAGTTGTTGAGGAAGACTCTGTTACCCTCATCAGTAAAATGTACACCATCTCTCCTATAGATGCCTTGCATATTAGAACGCAGATTGTTGTTGTAAATAGACCCCATTCTATAGTCTCGGAGATAAGCAGAAACAGATTTATTCACATGTTTCCTAGCTTTCTCAATCTGTGGACAAAAATGATTGGACCAGTTCCATTTCTGCTTTGGCATATGTTAGAATAGACAAAGGCAGTTTGGTGGAAAAGTGAAATCAATTCTGCAAAGGTGTCCTTGATAAGCATTTCCAGACCTACCCCAGTCAAAGTGCCTAGGTCGTTGCCACCACAGTGCACAATTATGAGTTCAGGGTGTCGCAGATGCAAAAAGGATTTTACCAATGGCATCAATTGGTGCCACTTTAACCCTCTTTGTCCAATCCATTTAATGTCTACATTTGGCAAACCTAGGTCTTTGTGAATGCCTTTGTTTTCTGCATACCTTTGGCTCCAGAAAATGTAGCTGTGTCCCACAATCCACACTCTAAGCATCTTGAAGGGAGGTCTGGATGCACTCAGATGGTCTCTGTAAATGAAATGGCAGTTTGAAAAGAAAGATTTTTCTAAAATGGTGGATAAGATGCAGTTTTGAAAAAATAAAAGAAATGATTGGTTGTTTGACAAAATTCTACACTGAAAACTAGGGCGCATGTTTCTGTTTTTTAAACCCATGATTATTATTGGTTAACAAAAACTGATTGAAAGGAACATTACATAGGATAAGCTGATATGTTAAAAAGTCAAGCACACTTGCTGTTTTGATTAGCAACATTGTGTGCTGAACATGTGACCTGTGTGCTCAGTTAAGTGTTCCATGAACTGTTTCTATGGTAACAGGCAGAAGGCAGATTGGGGGTAGGGTTCAAATGTATGTAATTTGGAAAGGGTTGAAATAGGTAACCAATAGAAATGTGTGTTTGATTTTGAATTAATGTGGGAAGGAATGTGGTTTGATGTTTACATGTATATGTGTGCAAAATGAGAGGGAAACTTTGCCATTCTTTGGTTTTGCTGACAGGTGCACAGTGCAGAGATTCTGTATAAGAAAATCTGGTGAGTGACTAACATACTTCTTAATCTGCAAAACAACTTGAAAGGTGAGTTATTTAATTGTGAGGGGATGTATGTGGTCCATTTTGATTTTAATCAGACTAATGTGTCTCTCCTGCTAAAGTGCAGGGAGTACTTTTTTTTGTCTAGAATCTTATTGTCAGTATGTGTGCATTTAGAAACCATCCTGTGATAAGCATTTGTGTTTTTCATGTGTTTGCAGACAGATAACTGCTGTTTTCATGTTTTGGCAGAATTAGAAACCAGTCATTGTTTATGTATTTGCAAAATGAGTCAAGTTTCTACACTAAAATGCAGTAATCCTTCTACATTATGAAATGTGTTTTGGTAAAATGCAAGGGACAGTGTTGTTTGTCTAGAATCACACAGTGAGTCTGTGTGCATTTAGGAATCATTTTGAGAGAAACATTTTGGTGCTAATGTGTAGTAGAAAATGTTGTGCAATGGGTGCAGTCACCTTACATCTTGTAGACTAGTAAATGTATTTTTCTAAAATGCAAGGGATAGTGTTGTTTGTTTAGAATCACACAGTGAGTCTGTGTGCATTTAGGAATCATTCTGACAGAAGCACTCTATACAAATGTGTAGTATAAATTTTTGTGGAATGTGTGCAGTCACCTTACATCTTGTAGACTACTAAATGTGTTTTGGTAAAATGCAAGGGATAGTGTTGCTTGCCTAGAATCACACTGTGAGTCTGTGTGCATTCGCGCAACCATTGTGAGAGAAGCATTTGGTTACATCGGGTATTTGCCGAGCGATAACTGTTTTAAAATCGGTCATGTTGTCAAGTTTTGGTAGCATTAGAAGCCAGTCATTGCTTATGCATTCACAAAATGAGTCAGGCTTTCAAAGTAGTGTGCAGTATTGAAATATGTAGAATCTGTGCAGTCACTTTACCCCTTCCACACTAGTGAATGTGTTTAGGTAAAGTACAAGGAATCGTATTGTTTGTTTAGAATCACACTGTGAGTCTGTGTGTATTTGGGAACCAATGTGAGAGAAGCATTTGGGTATTTCATGTTTTTATGACACATAAGTGCTTAAAAATCTATCCTGTTCTTACATTTTGGTAGAAATAGAATCTATTTATTGTTTATGTGTTTGTAAAATGAGTCAGGCTTATACAATAATGAGCAGTAGTAAAATATGTGGAATGTGTGCAGTCAGATTACCTCTTCAAGGATAGTAAATGTGTTTTTGTAAAATCCAAAGCATACTGTTTGTTGTCTAGAATCACACTGTGAGTCTGTGTGCATTTAGAAACTGTACTGAGAGAAGGATTTGGGTTTTTCATGTGTTTGCAGACACATAACTGCTTAAAAACCTATCCTGTTCTCATACTTTGGTAGAATTAGAAACCAGTCCTTGGTTACGTATTTGTAAAATGAGTCAGGGTTCTACAATAATGTGCAGTAGTACAATATGTGGATTGTGTGTACTCCGTTTACCCATTCCAGACAAGAAAATGTGATTTGGTAATATGCATGGGATAGTGTTTGTTGTCTAGAATCACACTGAGAGTCTGTATGCATTTAGGAACCATTCAGAGAGAAGGCTTTGGAAACTTTATGTCTTTGCATACACACAACTGCTTAAAAAACTCTAATCATTCAGTCAGTGCCCAAGTACTCATGCACTGATCCAGGCCTTAGCACATGGATTGATTCAAACGGCTATCCACTATGTATGCAGGCCCTTAACCACTTACAGAATTAACTTTCACATCTTCAATTGCCCAGTCAGTATCTAGATACGTCAAAAAACATCCTTTCACTCCCCTTGCACACCTCCATTGACTCATCCAGCACCATGTACTAATCTATTCACTGTGCCAAAACCCCAAAACTTAAAAGATTCATCCAGGCACTCTCCTTGCAGTACTCTAATAATTCAGTCAGTACCCAGGTACTCAAGCAGTGAACCAGGCCTTAGCATATGGACAACTTCAAACGTCTATCCACTCTGCAGCAGGCCTCTAACCACCTACTCACTTGTCTTCCACACCTTCAATACCCCCGTCAGTATTCATACAGTTCCACAAACACCCTGTCACTCCCCTTACACTTCTCCAGTGACCCATTCAGCACCATGTACTAATCCATTCACTGCGCCAAAACCCAACCACTTATAAATTCACTGTGGCACTCTCCTTGCAGTACTCTAATGATTCAGTCAGTACCCAGGTACTCATGCAGTGAACCAGGCCTTAGCACATGGACTGCTTCAAACGTCTATCCACTATGCATACAGGCCTCTAACCACCTACTCACTTGTCTTTCACACCTTAAATACCCCCGTCAGTATTAATACAGTTCCGCAAACACCCTGTCACTCCCCAAACACTTCTCAAGTGACCCATTCAGCACCATGTACTAATCCATTCACTGCGCCAAAACCCAACCACTTATAAATTCACTGAGGCACTCTCCTTGCAGTACTCTAATGATTCAGTCAGTACCCAGGTACTCATGTAGTGAACCAGGCCTTAGCACATGGACTACTTCAAACGTCTATCCACTATGCATGCAGGCCTCTAACCACCTACTCACTTGTCTTTCACACCTTCAATACCCCAGTCAGTATTCATACAGTTCCTGCAAACACCCTGTCACTCCCCTTACACTTCTCCAGTGACCCATTCAGCACCATGTACTAATCCATTCACTGCACCAAAACCCAACCACTTATAAATTCACCGAGGCACTCTCCTTGTAGTACTCTAATGATGCAGTCAGTACCCAGGTACTCATGCAGTGAACCAGGCCTTAGCACATGGATTGATTCAAACGTCTATCAACTATGCATGCAGACCTCTAACCACCTACACACTTGTCTTTCACAACTTCAGTACCCCAGTCAGTATTCATACAGTTCCGCAAACACCCTGTCACTCCCCTTACACTTCTCCAGTGATGCATTCAGCACCATGTACTAATCCATTCACTGCGCCAAAACCCAACCACTTATAAATTCACCGAGGCACTCTCCTTGTAGTACTCTAATGATTCAGTCAGTACCCAGGTAACCATGTAGTGAACCAGGCCTTAGCACATGGACTACTTCAAACGTCTATACACTATGCATGCAGGCCTCTAACCACCTACTCACTTGTCTTTCACACCTTCAATACCCCCGTCAGTATTCATACAGTTCCGCAAACACCCTGTCACTCCCCTTACACTTCTCCAGTGACCCATTCAGCACCATGTACTAATCCTTTCGCTGCGCCAAAACCCAACCACTTATAAATTCACTGTGGCACTCTCCTTGCAGTACTCTAATGATTCAGTCAGTACCCAGGTACTCATGCAGTGAACCAGGCCTTAGGACATGGACTGCTTCAAACGTCTATCCACTATGCATACAGGCCTCTAACCACCTACACACTCATCTTTCACACCTTCAATACCCCAGTCTGGGGGCCCGATTCACAGAATTAACTTAAGACAAAATCCTAAACTTACTACTTCTGGTATTCACAGAATGCACTTACTACTTTTGGTATTCACAGAATGCACTTACTACTTTTGGTATTCACAGAATGGATTTACGACTACTAACTTTACGTCCGCACTTGGGCCGGAGCTTCCGGCCCAGGTCGGAGCTTCCGGTCTGGAGGCGGAGCTTCCGGCCCGGAGGTTGAGATTTCGGCCATGGCTAAATCTCTGCCACCGGCCGGAATCCCCACCTCCAGGTGGAAGCTCCGCCCCCGGGCCGGAAGCTCCACCTCCGGGCCGGAATTTCCAGCCCGAGTGCGGACTTAAAGTTAGTAGTCGTAAATCCATTCTGTGAATACCAAAAGTAGTAAGTGCATTCTGTGAATACCAAAAGTAGGAAGTTTAGGATTTTGTCTTATGTTAATTCTGTGAATCGGGCCCTAAATTCATACAGTTCCCGCAAACACCCTGTCACTCCCCTTACACTTCTCCAGTGACCCATTCAGCACCATGTACTAATCCATTCACTGCACCAAAACCCACCAGGCCTTAGCACATGGACTACTTCAAACGTCTATCCACTATGCATGCAGGCCTCTAATCACCTACTCACTTGTCTTTCACACCTTCAATACCCCAGTCAGTATTCATACAGTTCCTGCAAACACCCTGTCACTCCCCTTACAATTCTCCAGTGACCCATTCAGCACCATGTACTAATCCATTCACTGCACCAAAACCCAACCACTTATAAATTCACCGAGGCACTCTCCTTGTAGTACTCTAATGATTCAGTCAGTACCCAGGTACTCATGCAGTGAGTCAGGCCTTAGCACATGGACTGCTTCAAACGTCTATCCACTATGCATGCAGGCCTCTAACCACCTGCACACTTGTCTTTCACACCTTCAATACCCCAGTCAGTATTCATACTGTTCCTGCAAACACCCTGTCACTCCCCTTACACTTCTCCAGTGACCCTTTCAGAACCATGTACTAATCCATTCACTGCACCAAAACCCAACCACTTATAAATTTACCGAGGCACTCTCCTTGTAGTACTCTAATGATTCAGTCAGTACCCAGGTACTTATGTAGTGAACTCGGCCGTAGCACATGCACTGCTTCAAACGTCTATCCACTCTGCATGCAGGCCTCTAACCACTTACACACTTATCTTTCACAACTTCAATACCCCAGTCAGTATTCATACAGTTCCTGCAAACAACCTGTCATTCCCCTTACACTTCTCCAGTGACCCATTCAGCACCATGTACTAATCCATTCACTGCACCAAAACCCAACCACTTATAAATTCACTGAGGCACTCTCCTTTTAGTACTCTAATGATTCAGTCAGTACCCAGGTACTTATGTAGTGAACCCGGCCGTAGCACATGCACTGCTTCAAACGTCTATCCACTCTGCATGCAGGCCTCTAACCACCTACACACTTATCTTTGTCAGGAACCTAGTGAACGTCATTTCTGTAATGGAGAATCAGAATTGCAATCGTAGGGTTATTGTGAAGCCCTCTAGTTGCAATTGTTGGGTAAACGTCTAGGCGGAATTGATCCCTTTAAGATGGCCACCCTATTTGCTAATTCTTCTGATGTACTTGTGCTAAGGCATGGATATCGCGTGATCCGAGATTTCATCCTCGGCGCGCGCGCAATCCATTGCGCACTTCAATTTGAGTCTTGACTGGAGTAGAAGTTTATTTTCGTGTCGCGCTACAGTTTTTGTCAAAACTGGTATCGTCCCTCATAGTTAATGCACATTCTCTTCAGAAGAGTAGAGTAGCATTCGGACTAGTACGTCCTCATCACAGTTCCTCGTTTTGGGCAGTTGGTCAACTGTGCTGCCCCTTCCGCTGAGAAGTTCAAAGCTTCCCTCTGCTCGTCGAATTCCTGAGAAGCTCCCTACTGTTTCACGGCTCCGGTAGGCTATCGTCAAATACGAGGTGAGCCAGTGAAATACCGTTGTGACCAGAGACAAGTAAGAGCTAGACTTGGTAAAGACTGCGTCGAGAACACAGCAAGTTACAACTCTGTGATAATAAATGCTCAGTCTCCTTTTTTCCCCCGCCTTTCATGCGTGCTTCCCTTTTCTTACCTCCACCCTTTTTTCCTACCTGGCTTCCTTTTTGCGCGTACAGTCCTAGGAGCTGAGCATAAGGAAATCTGCTTTCATCCCAAGGCTTCGCCTTCCCTCCCAGAGATTTGGAATGCAATGAGAAGTACTGACTATCGTTTCATCAAGAAGACTACTCAAACTGCTGTATGTTGTAAACCAGACTCCTCTATTAGGTAGTCGCAGAATTAGCGAGAAGGTAGGAAGAGAGGCCCATAGAAGAATTAGAGAAGTAGGTTAGGAAGGGAGTTTAACTGTTACTTTTCTCTCCCATGTGCACTAGGAAGTAGCTGTCCCTCAATCCCAGCTGCAATCTTCTGAATATATAGAAAAAGAAAGAAGAGAAGCAATACTCATGCAGAACCTGGTAGGATTCAAGAGAGTGAGAGAGAGCTCGATAAGGAGGAAGAAGTCAGAAGTAGGTACAAGTGTAGTATTGAAGTGTTGTCTCCCTCTGTGCATTAGGTGCTCCCGTATCATCTAAGAAAGGCGACGAAGGAGTTCAGGTCCAGCACGAGTGTCTCTTCTCTGTCCACTTCCCCTTTCCCCCGGCCTGGAGAAGCTGCTTAACGCAGTGAGCTCCGGGAGGCGGGCATTGGGAAAAAGCAACATTCTGCCTCCGTGGAGATTCCAGCGCACCTCTGACAGATTGAAGTGCCCACGAATTTCCTTCACCCAGGCAGAATGGCTGAGGGATTTAGTTTAAAGGCTTTAGGAGAAATGCTAGAGGGAATTCAGCGAGAAATGGGGACACTTAGTGAAGACAACAAAAATTTAAGGCAGGATATATTAGCTTCCCGTCAAGAGACTATGTTACTCTCTAAGAGGGTTAGTGAAATCACGACAGGAGTTCCCATGTCCCAGTCCTTGTCTAGTAACATTCCAGCTGACCAAGACCAACGCACCGTAGCACAGGTAGTGCATTCAGTTTCTCCACTCATTCCTTTGGCCCCCCCAGAAAGATTTAGTGGAGATCCACAAAAGGCCCAGCTTTTTCTCACGCAGTGCTCCTTATATTTTATGTGTCGTTCTACTCTCTTTCCTGATGCTCAGTCACGAGTAGCCTTTATATTATCCTACCTGAGTGGGGATGCTGCAAACTGGGCCATGCCTTTAGTTTCACTGGATGATCCTTTTTTGTATGACTTTGAACGTTTTAAGGCTGAATTTTTGAGGATCTTTGATAGACGCAGAATCTCCCAAGCTACAGATAATGAATTGTTAGAGTTGCGTCAGGGATCCAAAGACCTTATAACATATTTGACTCATTTTAATAAACTTTTAGTAGAAACAGACTGGCCAGAGGAATAAAGATCTGCCCTATTTTATCGGGGATTACGTGATGACATCAAAGATACTTTGGCACAGATTCCGAATCGGCCTACAGAGTTTTCAGAACTGGTGGACCTGGTGTTGGAGATTGATTTCCGAAGTTCAGAAAGAAAAGGAGAAAAGAGGTCACGAGATATACGATGGAATATTCCACGATTCGGTAGAGCAAGAGCTGATCAGAGTAAGAGTTCAGGAACTTCCATGGAAGGTGAACCCATGCAGATAGGATCTGTTCGCGGTCCCTTGACCCGAGAAGAGAAAGAACAAAGAAGACAAAAGAAGCTCTGTATGTATTGTGGGAGTGCTGGACATTTTGTGAAGGAGTGTCCTAAGAGACCTAAGACCGTAGCTTCGGGAAACTCCCAAAACCATCTGTAGGCGGAGTCGCTCAGGTGGTGCAACAAGGGAATCAGACTCCTGTGAGCCATCAAATTATGAATACCCTTCAAACTCTAAGTCCACATTTAACTTTGCAAATGACTGTACGATTCAGCAAGAAAGAAATCACAGGAGTGGTCATCATGATTGATTCTGGGGCCACTGGCAACTTTTGCGATATTAAATATGCCAGAAAGATGGGAATCCAAGCGGTGCTTAAGGATCGTAAGGAATCAGTTAGAGCAGTTGACGGAACCAACCTCTCTTTGGGCCCTATTACACATCATACAGAATTGGTGGAACTCATTCAGTCCAACGGCCACCGAGAGAATATCCAATTCAATTTAATTGATGCCCCGCAATTTCAAATTATCCTAGGTATTCCGTGGCTCTCCTTGCATAACCCAAATATTGATTGGGAAAATCGGACAGTCAACATGGATTCATCCTTTTGCTCAGAACATTGTTTCCCTCAAGCTGAAGAGATTTTGGAGCCCTCGCTAGCAACTCTGTTGTCCTATGGGGGAGGATCCATTGGAGTTATCGATACCCTGGAAATTCCAAAGGAATATGAGGAATACAAGGAGGTATTCAGTGAACAAGAGGCTGAGAAGTTGCCACCACATCGTTCTTATGACTGTGCCATTGACTTGGAACCAGGAGTTGCGCTGCCTTGCAGTAGGATTTATGCTTTGACCGAAGCAGAGAACGGCTACCTTAAGGAATATCTCGATAGATACCTTGCCAACGGCTTCATTAGACCGTCTCAGTCGCCGGTCTCTTCTCCGCTGTTCTTCATTCCGAAGAAAGAAGGTTCCTTAAGAACGTGCATAGACTATCGTGCAATTAATCGAGCAACTATTAAGAACCGTTATCCACTACCATTGATCTCTGTTCTTCTTGATCAGATTAAAGATGCTCAGATATTCACCAAACTAGATTTGAGAGGGGCCTATCACCTTATTCGTATGAAGGAGGGGCATGAATGGAAAACTGCCTTCAGAACCAAATATGGATTGTTTGAATATCAGGTTATGCCATTTGGTCTCTGCAATGCCCCAGCGGCCTTCCAACATTTTATCAACGACGTCATGGGAGATTTGTTGGATAAGATTGCTGTCATCTATTTGGATGACATTTTAATCTTCTCCAAGAATCCTCAAGAACATTCTGGTCATGTTAAGGCTGTACTAGAGAGGCTACGTCAACATCAACTGTATGTCAAATTAGAAAAATGTGCTTTCAGTGTACAGTCAGTAGAATTTCTGGGATTCTTAGTGTCTCCTGGTGGAATCACAATGGACGCTAAGAAGGTTCAAGCTGTCATAGAATGGCCTCCACCTAAGAATGTAAGAGAGATCCAGAGCTTTTTGGGGTTTGCCAATTTCTATCGCCGGTTTATTCAAGGATTTTCGCAAAAGATTGTCCCGATTACTCGATTGCTCAAGAAGGGTGTAAAGTTCCAGTGGTCAGTTGAGGCGGAACAAGCTTTTGAGTACCTCAAGAAGAGTTTCACTTCAGCCCCAATCTTGCTTCATGCGGATCCAGCCGAGCCATTCTATGTGGAAGCGGACGCTTCAGATCAAGCTATTGGAGGAGTCTTGTCCCAAAGGCACAAAACTACTGGGCAATTGCATCCTGTGGCATATCACTCAAGAAAACTTAGTCAAGCTGAGATCAATTACACTATTGCTGAGAAGGAGTTATTGGCAGTCAAAGATGCTTTCGCCGAATGGAGACATTATTTGCTTGGAGCTCGACATACGGTTACAGTATTCACCGATCACAAGAATTTGCAATTCCTCAAGTCCGCACGAACTTTAACTCCTCGCCAATTGCGATGGTCCCTTTATTTTGCAGATTTTGATTTTGTAATTACTTATCATCCAGGAAACAAGAATGGCAAGGCAGATGCCTTATCGCGAATTCAGACAGAAGCCACAGAACACCCGATAGATCCACAGCCGATCATTCCAGAATCAAAGATTGTATGTACTCTCTCTTTGACCGACTACAAAGAAGAAATTGGAAAACACATGTCTCCTTCTGAAATGACAGAATGGGCAAGTCAGGAAAAAGGAAGAGAGATCGTGGATTCTTTACCATACTTTAATGGAACCCTCTATGTGCCTACTGAGGAGATTCGAGAACATGTTATGAAAGATTGTCACGATCACCCTTTGGCTGGCCATAAGGGCACCCTGAAAACTACCGATCTAATTCAACGTTACTTCTGGTGGCCCCACATGAAAACCCAGATTAAACAATATGTAGATTCTTGTGAGTTATGTGCCCGAGGGAAATCCACTAGGCAGGCTCCCCAGGGGTTTTTGCAACCATTACCCATCCCAAAGCACCCTTGGCATACTGTCACATTAGACCTGATAGTGGACCTACCATTGAGTAGAGGTTACAACACAGTATTGGTAGTAGTAGACACCTACACTAAGATGAGTCACTTTATCCCAGTAAAAGGGGTTCCTTCGGCTCCAGAGTTAGCTAAGCTTTTTAGTGAACATATAGTAAAGATACATGGGATTCCCAAGATTCTAATTTCTGACAGAGGTCCCCAATTTGTGTCCCACTTCTGGAAAGCTTTTATGAAAGGTTTAGGAGTAGAGGTCAGACTCTCCACTAGTTACCACCCTGAGACAGATGGTCAGACCGAGAGGATGAATCAAGATTTGGAACAGTACCTTCGGCTGTTCCTTCTGGATCAGGGAGGCGATTGGTCCGACCTGTTGTGGATGGCTGAATTTGCACAAAACAACGCAAAGAATGTCTCCACAGGGTTTTCCCCATTCTTTTTGAATTTTGGGAGACATCCAAATCCTTTTACCACTCAAGGAGATTTTGGGGTGCCTTCAGTTGGATCTATTTACAGAGTTATCCTCAGCTCATAGGTCAGCGGAATCTAACCTACTCAAGGCAAAAGAAAGCTATAAGAAGCAAGCAGACAAACATAGGAAGAGAGCAAGAAAGTATCAAGTGGGAGATTCAGTTTGGTTGTCCTCACGTCACCTCAGATTGAAAGGCAATCGAAAATTTCAGCCTCGTTTTGTGGGTCCTTTTCCTATAGAACAGGTCTTGGGTCCAGTGACTGTTAAATTGAAACTACCTGCTCATTTGGGTATCCATCCTGTCTTTCACGTTTCCCTTTTAAAGGCTGTGGCATCAAATCTTAGGAAAAGTAAGACACCCCCCCCTTTAAAAATTGAAAAACATTTAGAGTACGAAGTTAAAGGGATCTTAGATTCTAAAAAGATTAGAGGAAAACTATTTTATCTAATTGACTGGAAGGGGTATGGTCCTGAAGAAAGATCCTGGGAACCTGCAGAAGAGGTTCATGCTCCATTACATATAAAACGTTTTCATTTGCAACACCCCTTCAAACCAAGATCGATCAATCGGTCATTGAGAGGGGGTACTGTCAGGAACCTAGTGAACGTCATTTCTGTAATGGAGAATCAGAATTGCAATCGTAGGGTTATTGTGAAGCCCTCTAGTTGCAATTGTTGGGTAAACGTCTAGGCGGAATTAATCCCTTTAAGATGGCCGCCCTATTTGCTAATTCTTCTGATGTACTTGTGCTAAGGCATGGATATCGCGTGATCCGAGATTTCATCCTCGGCGCGCGCGCAATCCATTGCGCACTTCAATTTGAGTCTTGACTGGAGTAGAAGTTTATTTTCGTGTCGCGCTACAGTTTTTGTCAAAACTGGTAGCGTCCCTCATAGTTAATGCACATTCTCTTCAGAAGAGTAGAGTAGCATTCGGACTAGTACGTCCTCATCACAGCTCCTCGTTTTGGGCAGTTGGTCAACTGTGCTGCCCCTTCCGCTGAGAAGTTCAAAGCTTCCCTCTGCTTATCGAATTCCTGAGAAGCTCCCTACTGTTTCACGGCTCCGGTAGGCTATCGTCAAATACGAGGTGAGCCAGTGAAATACCGTTGTGACCAGAGACAAGTAAGAGCTAGACTTGGTAAAGACTGCGTCGAGAACACAGCAAGTTACAACTCTGTGATAATAAATGCTCAGTCTCCTTTTTTCCCCCGCATTTCATGCGTGCTTCCCTTTTCTTACCTCCACCCTTTTTTCCTACCTGGCTTCCTTTTTGCGCGTACAGTCCTAGGAGCTGAGCATAAGGAAATCTGCTTTCATCCCAAGGCTTCGCCTTCCCTCCCAGAGATTTGGAATGCAATGAGAAGTACTGACTATCGTTTCATCAAGAAGACTACTCAAACTGCTGTATGTTGTAAACCAGACTCCTCTATTAGGTAGTCGCAGAATTAGCGAGAAGGTAGGAAGAGAGGCCCATAGAAGAATTAGAGAAGTAGGTTAGGAAGGGAGTTTAACTGTTACTTTTCTCTCCCATGTGCACTAGGAAGTAGCTGTCCCTCAATCCCAGCTGCAATCTTCTGAATATATAGAAAAAGAAAGAAGAGAAGCAATACTCACGCAGAACCTGGTAGGATTCAAGAGCGTGAGAGAGAGCTCGATAAGGAGGAAGAAGTCAGAAGTAGGTACAAGTGTAGTATTGAAGTGTTGTCTCCCTCTGTGCATTAGGTGCTCCCGTATCATCTAAGAAAGGCGACGAAGGAGTTCAGGTCCAGCACAAGTGTCTCTTCTCTGTCCACTTCCCCTTTCCCCCGGCCTGGAGAAGCTGCTTAACGCAGTGAGCTCCGGGAGGCGGGCATTGGGAAAAAGCAACATTCTGCCTCCGTGGAGATTCCAGCGCACCTCTGACAATCTTTCACAACTTCAGTACCCCAGTCAGTATTCATACAGTTCCTGCAAACAACCTGTCACTCCCCTTACACTTCTCCGGTGACCCATTCAGCACCCTGTACTAATCCATTCACTGCACCAAAACCCAACCACTTATAAATTCACTGAGGCACTCTCCTTGTAGTTCTCTACTGATTCAGTCAGTACCCAGGTAATCATATAGTGAACCAGGCCTTAGCACATGGACTACTTCAAACGTCTATCCACTATTCATGCATGCCTCTAACCACCTACACACTTATCTTTCACACCTTCAATATCCCAGTCAGTATTCATACAGTTCCTGCAAAAACCCTGTCACTCCCCTTACACTTCTCCAGTGACCCATTCAGCACCCTGTACTAAACCATTCACTGCACCAAAACCCAACCACTTATAAATTCACTGGGGCACTCTCCTTGTAGTTCTCTAATGATTCAGTCAGTACCCATGTACTCATGCAGTGAACCAGGCCTAAGCAAATGGACTACTTCAAACGTCTATCCACTATGCATGCAGGCCTCTAACCACCTACTCACTTGTCTTTCACACCTTCAATACCCTAGTCAGTATTCATACAGTTCCCCGCAAACACCCTTTCACTCCCCTTACACTCCTTCAGTGACCCATTCAGCACCATGTAGTAATCCATTACTGCGCCAAAACCCAAACATTTATAAATTCACCCAGGCCCTCTCCTTGCAATACTCTAATCATTCAGTCAGTATCCAAGTACTAATGGAGTGAGGCATGCCTTAGCACATGGATTGATTCAAACGCCTAGCCACTATGCATGCAGGCCTCTAACCACCTACACAATTGTATTTCACACCTTCAATTGCCCAATCAGTATCTATATACTCCAATAAACACCCTGTCACCCTTTCATATCTACAAGGAGAGGAAAAGGCACTCTGTGTACCTTTTCATCTCCATGTAAATACAACCTTATTATACACACCACTTTGTGTTGAAAGGGCGTTCTAGAGGTGTTGCTGTGCGTAATTGCAAAGAACACTCATAGAACAAGACACATCTCCAGATTGATCAGAAATCAGAAATCTGGACATGTGTGTGAATGCTGCACCATCCTCCAACTGGTGTAGTAAGGTACAACAAGGAGAATTGTTTTCACTTCTCCTCATTTTTTTATTTTTCAATATATGCTACAATGCTCAGCATACATTGAAGGAGAAAAATGCCTTTACAGATTGTTTTTGTGCAAGAAGGTGTGTCTTCCTGCACAAAAACAAATTCCACATGACACAGATATCCTTGCACCATGGTGCAAGGGTACCTGTGTCACCACATGGCTGCAGTTTAAGCAGCCGTGCAGAGGGAAGCATAGACTTGCAACATATTTATGTACATATGTTGCATCTCTGTGCTTCGGAAGTACCACAGCACACTGCAGTTAAAGAGCTTACTGTGTGATGCTGCCGGATTTCCTCATAGTTCTGCACTTATACATTCACCATACACTATTAATGCATTTGCTCAGTCAATTATGCACTACACATACATTCATCTAAACCTTCACACACTATCATACAAATATAGCTATTTTTTAAACAGAGAAGTTCGTTCTGACAAGAACTTTTTTTTTCTTCTTCTTCATTTTATATTTTTTTTGTGCTTTTTTCAACGATTTTGTGATTATTTTTTTTTTAAACATAAAAAGGGAACAGGATGAACAAAATAGTGAACTTCAGGGAAAAAAATAAACAAAAGTTTAACACTGGTGGTTTTTCTGCGCTCTGCAGATAAGGTCAATGAACTGCTCTTCATAACAGAGCAGTTTCTTGCATTTAGTGCAACTAATTTTAAGTTGTCCGAATTCGGGACGTATGTCCGGGTGACCGACAGATGGCGATGCCGCAGATGTACTTGCCACTGCTGGTGGAGGGTTGTTACGCAGTCTTCTGCACTCTTCCCTTGCCAGGTTAACGGGGTGCAGAGTCCTGAGGTGCTTCATCATAATTGCGGTCCCGCAAGAGTACTTCTTGGTTGGATCAACTCTCGACAGGACCCTCTGGCAGATTTTGCACGTGACTTTAGTTGCATTAGATTTAGTTTGTCCTTCGGAAAAGGAAAAACATTTCCAAACCACTGAGGTGTATCGTTCAGGTCGTGGAGGTTCAGGAAGAAGCCCATCATCTGAAGAATGTTCTGAATCTGATGGTGGCTGCTGTCCAGAAGCCATTGTCTTCAGATGGAAATGAATAGCAGCTGTGGAAATCTGCAAAAAAAAGTTCTTCTAGGTGTGAGATGTTCCTTCAAAGAAGCTCAAGGAAGTATGATGGAAATGGGTGGGTTCCTTCAATAGTTACAATGGGAAATGTTATGAACCAATCAAATCTCTTTTTTTCCGATCACATGGGGTCCGCGCACCCTGCGCATAGGCAGCATGCACCCAGCGCGACTTCGCGAAATCGCATTAAAAACTAATATAGGTTTATTAAAAGTAAAAGTATATTATTTTTATAATTAGATAATGTCTTGCCTTAATATTTATATTGAATACATATATATATCTTTTTCGAAATAAACATTTTTTGCAGGAGTCGCGCACCTACCGTGTCGAACACGTATATGACGTTATGCGGAAGCGCTTGAGTGTCGCGTAACGTAATACGTATGTGTCGCGTATGCGCCTGGAGTCGTATACCGGTCGCATAGTAATCGCGCAGGAAAATACGCACCCATCGCACACCCTACGAGGATCCTACACAACAATTGTAAAATGGCAACTAGGTTCCGCGCAGGGATCGAGAAAGGTACGCATTGGGTGCGCGACTCCAAAAAATAATTGAAAAAAAAAATAGTTTAAATATATTTAAAAAAATATACAATAAAAAAATAATATTCGAGTTTCAATATTTTTTAAAACATTTTTTGTTAATTTATATTAAAAATATGTAATGTAATTTTTAAAACAAAAATATGTAAAAATAAATAGTTTAAAAAACTGTAGAAAAACAGTATCAAAAAACTATATATAACTATTTAAATATTTAAAAATTATCATTTAAAAAAACCTTTGAAATTCACTGAAAAAACCATAGGTTTCAGGGGCGTTATAGTTAGGAATTAGCATTTAAAAAACCTTTGAAATTCACAGAAAAAAACCATAGGTTTCAGACATGTTATAGCTAGGAATTAGCATTTAAAAAAACCTTAGAAATTCATAGGTTTTAGGGGTGTTATGGTTAGCTGGACATTTCACTTGTACAAAACCATTGAAATTCCCCCGCTATAGTTAGTTCACCTAACTATAACTCACGCGCCTGCAATGCAATGCTGATGACCTCACATATTAAATCACTCATGACATGGTCAGTGACATCACTCATGACATCACTGATGACATCTTGCACAAAGCTACACCTCCTAGGCCCAAGTACAGTCATATGCACCACAATACCCAAAACAGGACCCACAGATCTAACATCCACTCAATCTTAATCACCCCAAAGGTAGCCTGCAACATTCCCAGGGTTGCAATTTTACAGGCAGTCAACACTACAACTCCCACCAGGCAGCCCTTTCCCAACCCTGAGCAGGATGAAGCAGTCCCTCCTACCCAGAAGCATGTGGCTGCCATTGTATCACAATAAACAAACATACATGTAGGTAGTCATCTTCACAGGTTGTGCTGTTTTGGGGTGGGAGGCCTGCACTACTACTTCCACAATGCCCCCTTGTTCCCCAGCCTAGCAAGATGGAGCACTTAATCCCACCCAGAAGCATGTGGCAGCCATTGTATTGTTCACCTTCACCTAACAGGTGGGTAGCCATCTTCCCAGGTTGTACTGTTTGGGGGTGGGAGGCCTGCCCCACAGCTCCCACCAGGCCCCCTTGTTCCACAGCTCGGCAAGATGGAGCAGGTGTCAGCCATTGGATTCCAATAAACAAACTTACAGGTAGGTAGCCACCTTCCCAGGGAGGGCAGTTTGAGGGTGTGAGGCCAGCACAACAACTCTCAACAGTCCCCCTTGTCCCACCCCTGAGCAGGATGTAGCACTCCCTCCCATCCAGAAGCATGTGGCAGCCATTGCATTGTTCACCTTCACCTAAAAGGTAGGTAGCCACCTTATACTCTCTTGTCCTACCGCTGAGCAGGATGGAGCACTCCACCACACACCCAGAGAGATGTGTCACAAATTCCACCCAAATGTGAAAACAGAACAGGTAAGTAGACAGTGCTTGCACCCCGCCATTCCTCTAAATAAGCATGGAGCCAAATGACAACACCAGCCCTCACATCCCAACAAAATTGACACAGATACAATTGCCACTTACAGTGTGCAGACAGCTAAGTATATGTAACTGTTACAGAAACAGAAGTGCGAGTCACCAAATCCCATCTCAAAGCAAATGAGGACATAAACATGCACAGCACTGAATGCTATCTGGAAGTTAAATGGGGGCAGAGCTTGAAGGACGGATGTAACCAGCAAAGATGCCTGACATCAAGTTGTATTGCCGCAAGTTGTCAGATGACAACATGTCCTTGTAATCACAGAATCGACATGTGGGGCATGGAATCCATTGACATGTCACACCATGTAAATTTAATGTATGTACCTCCAAATCATGTTATGAGGAACATTACTATGCAGGCTTCAATGTGTGAAATAGTCAACTGTTTGTTGCCTAACCAGTAAAATAAGATACATCAAACACGAAGCTTGAGGGGTGTACGTCAATGACCATTTCCTCTCGGTCCCACAAGTGACCAAGAAATGACTGCAGAGGATGATAACATCAACCTGCAGTGCCAGTCTCCACTCCCGGAACATGGACTCTCGGATGTGGACTCCCTGGATTTGGAGGACGCGGAGCTCTAAGCCGGCCCACAACAGGTCCCAGGACACCACTGTACCCCCTACCACCTCTGCAGCAACAACAACTTCTACGCTGACCCCTGCTGTAACGACCTGTGCGGGCTCCACCACCACCAGTGCTGCCTGCAACACTCTCCCTGCCCCAGAGGATGACCACCCCACCCCACCAACTGAGGAGGGCAGGGAGAGTAGGCGGCTGCCTACAGTGGTGAGGCATCAGGTCTGTGGCAGAAGGGCAGGTGGAAAGGCAAGTGTCAGTCGAAGCCAACAGGACACTGGTACCGAAGCCCTGGACAGCATCACCAGAGTCCTTGGGGCCTATGAACGGGCCCAGGGACAAATGGGCTGGGCTGAGGAAGATTCACGAGAGCTTTGCCTGCTGCTGAGGTCTATGGACACCCGCATGGGCCAAATTGTGGACCTCTTGGGCCAGCTAGTGGCGGTTCTGAGGGACAGGCCTGCCGCACAACCAACACCTCCACCTCCCTCCGGTGTCCCGCAGGATGACAGTTCCACATCTTCTTCTGCGGGCACGGGGGACTCCTCAGACCCCACTGGCCCTGCAGCAGAGGCCCCCCCTACCAAAAGACCAAGGGGTCGTCCCAAGAAATCCAGGGGAGGAACCCATGGCAAAGTATCTGCCAAATGCCAGTCAAGGAGCCAGCCATGATGGCAACCCTCTTCACCTTGCCATTGACTTTGTTGATTGTCCTTCCCCACACTGCCTTGTTAATGGCATCCGTCTGTTGGACTGGGTCACCACATCAATGTGGTGACTACTTGATTGTCTCATCTACGATCACTGGAAACTCACAGCTTCACTATTCACCTTTTTTAAAATATTCACTCCCCTGTCATATGTAGCCATTGTAAATAAACACTCCTTACACACACATGTCGCTGTGTCTGCTCTGTGTTTATTCCAGGATGTGCAGTCTTCACCATGATTACAATGTACCTGGAGTACAGATTGTTTGTAGGCAAGGAGAGGCTGAAGGGACGTAGGAAAACACAACAGAACAATATTCACTAGTCAGGTGGTGGCATCACAGCCATCCCACAACACTTGTCATTCGGGTACTCCAATCTGCACACATTACAATGAGCAACAGAACCGAGATAAACATCCTGTATCTGTGAAAAACTACCCTGTCCCAGAAACAATGGCAGCCAGCACTGAGTCAACAACAGGCTGCAGTCACAAAACTCACAAACGCCTTTCCAACAACAATGACATCAGCAGACAATGGCTCCATTGTACATTGTCACTCACTTTCAAGCGCTTGATGAGCTGTTGACGCAGGTCGACACCTTCCTCCTCTCCAATATCCTCGTCACTGGACATGGGTTGGTTTGCAGGCGGGGGCCTTGGCTGCTCATCCGCATCCAGGAGCAGGGGGATCTCCTTGTGCAAGGTCAGGTTGTGCAGCATTCAGCATGCTACTACAATCTGACACACCTTTTTGGGTGAGTACATCAGTGCACCTCCAGTCTTGTCCAGGCAGCGGAAACGTGACTTCAGGAGACTGAAGGTACGCTCCACCACACGACGTGTCCTCCAATGGGCATCATTGTAGCATACTTCAGCTGTACTTCAGCTTGGGTCCTGGGATTCTGCAGTGGGCTCAGCAACCAAGAACGGTTGGGATATGCTGAATTACCTAGGTGTGAGAGACACAGAGCAACTTTGTAATGTAACTGTGGCAGAGGACAGCATGCCACACACACAGCACGCTACTTGACTCCTAGTACTCACCTACAATCCATGCGTGCTCCAGAAGCAGTTTATCCATCAGTCGTGGCACAATGCTGTTACGCATGATGTACGAGTCATGGGCCGAGCCAGGGAATTTGGCATAGACGTGTGCGATGATCATATCCGCCTGGCACACCACTTGCACATTGATGGAATGGAAATGCTTCCTGTTTCTGTAGATGTGCTCACTTGCCTGTGGTGGAGCCAGGCCAGCATGTGTGCAGTCAATGGCGCCAACAACATTGGGGATGTGCCCAAGTGCATAAAAATCTCCCTTCACAGCCGCCAACTTGAGCCTCCTGGGGAAATGGATATAGCTGTCCTTGTAGATCATCATAGTGGACAGGACATCACGTAGAATCGTGCTGAACATAGGTTGCGACATCCCCTCTGCGCTGGACACCGTGTACTGGAATGATCCAGAAACAAAAAAATGGAGGGCCTCCATCACCTTAAAGGTCGGTGTGAAAGCACCCGGATATGTCCTGCGAGGCTGCAGGTGGGGCTCCAACATAGCACATAGGTCTTGGAGTGTGCCTTGATCCAAATGGAATTTCCATATGACCTCCTCATCCTCCATGTCTGCCAGCACTGTAAAGGGACGAAGCACATTTGGTCTCCTCCTAGGTGAGATGAAAGCGGACACTTGTCAATGCAATCCACCAGAAGGTGTGTCCAACATCTTACGTTTTGACTGACACAACGGCAACAATGACTAGCATCACAGTCCAGCTTACAGCACAACGTACATGTAGGGACACCTTCAGCTAAACCATCCGTACACCTGGCCACTTTTCACACAGCTAGCACCTCTCAAACAATATCCGACTATGTAAATGCCCAAAGGGATATGACCTGATCTTGCAGGAGCAGCCCTGAGAGTAGTTCCAACAGCATATGTGTGAAACAACAACACTACTGACTCCTACCTAGCTGCTGTACCTGCCACACCTTCTTGCGTAAGTCAAACAGAGCACGCATCAACCACACAATGAGCCCAGTCTTTGCGTATATTAACAAGTATGTACATGAGCCAAGAAAAGTAGATAGTCAAATCTGCACATTGTTTAGCAAGACATTCATCACTGTGAGTTGCTCAGCCCTTTCACCCATTGACATGTGTACCCATCGGAGACTCCATCACAACACTGTTCTGTGTACGTGCCCAGCAAAATCAAAAATGACATGTGAGGGAGTACATGCCAATGTTTAAAATCATATACACAAACATGGCATGTGTAGTCAGCAGTGGGGTAAATGTTACATTGGCATTGTGTGCACAATCATGTGCCGTTAATCATGTGGCCACTGTGCACTGTTGAGAACTGCCCAGTGGCCATTGACACAGCCTGATGTGTCCATAGGTGCTGTCAAAGTGCTCCGCGATCCAAATCACAGTCATTCTTAGCAATGTTTGGCACACATATCGTGGTAGCTACCTCCTGGCACCAGCGGTGTGTCACTGCCAATGCCAAAGCCACACTTGCGGTAGTGATAGGCATATACCCATGGTCAAATGGCAGTTGGCATGCTTTGCTTCTCAAATCACGGTCACTGGCTCAAATGTATGGCAGCCATATCATGGTAGCTACCGCCTGGCCCCAGTGGTGTATCACTGCCAATGCCAAAGCCACACTCGCAGTAGTGATAGGCATATAGCCATGGTCAAATGGTGGTTGGCATGTTCCACCACCCAAATCACAGTCACTGACTCAAATGTATGGCAGCCATATCGCAGTAGCTATCGCCTGGCCCCAGTGGTGTGTCACTTCCCATGCCAAAGCCACACTCGCGGTAGTGATAGGCATATACCCATGGTCAAATGGCGGTTGGCATGCTTTGCTTCCCAAATCACGGTCACTGGCTCAAATGTATGGCAGCCATATCGCAGTAGCTACTGCCTGACCCCAACGGTGTGTCACTGCCAATGCCAAAGCCACACTCGCGGTAGTGATAGCATATACACATGGTCAAATGGCTGTTGGCATGCTCCGTCCCCCAAATCACGGTCACTGACTCAAATGTATGGCAGCCATATCGCGATAGCTACCACCTGGCCCCTGAGGTGTGTCACCGCCAATGCCCAAGCCCTTACAGCCCATGGGAACCGCAATCACGGTAGACTAATGCAATATTGAAAATCGCGGTAGGCGTGCTCTGCCACTGCGGTGCCGGTAATTGGATGCAATTGAAAGATGGACGACTGCGGTAGCGACCGTTTGGCCCCTGCGGTGTGTCACCACCAATGCACAAGCCCTTACAGCCAATGGGAACCGCAATTGCGGTAAACTAAGGCAATTTTGAAAAACGCAGTAGGCATGCTCCGCCTCCGCGGTGCCAGTCATTGGATGCTTTTAAAAAAGGCTGACCTGGAACACCACTTGCAACAGCTTAGAACCACTGAAACTATCCCAGGGGGCTATATATGTGTGGGAGAGAGCCTCACATTTCCACAGCTTCTGGAGCCTGCTGCCCGACACCCCTCACCACCAACTGCTGCTGCTCCTTTCTCCAGAGCCTGCTGCCTGACACCCCTCACCACCAACTGCTGCTGCTCCTGTCTCCAGAGCCTGCTGCCTGACAACCCTCACCACCAACTGCTGCTGCTCCTGTCTCCAGAGCCTACTGCCTGACACCCCTCACCACCAACTGCTGCTGCTCCTGTCTCCAGAGCCTGCTGCCGGACACCCCTCACAACCAACTGCTGCTGCTCCTGTCTCCTGGACCCAGTGATGGCAAGGACTGAGTGGATCCAGGCCCGTCCCTTCACCACCGAGGAGCTGGAGGTACTGGTGGATGAGGTGCTCACACAGTATGGGAGGCTATATGGTGCTCCAAATGTCGTGGTAAGTGTTTCAGAGTGGAAGTGAGAGTGCAGGGAGTGCACACATGACGTTGATCTGCTGCAGTATGTGCCTGAGAGTGTGGGGTTGTGCCATGCACTGCCTAGCATGCTGTCTCCAGGGGAAAGTGGTGTGTAGCCTATTTCACACGTTTCCCTGCCTGCACATAAACATTGGAGGGTCATGTATTGTGTTTTCAGTCATACAGTGATGCAGGAAGTTGGTAATGCAGGAGTCAGAACAGAAGTTGCCTGTGTGAACGGATGTATGGGTCCCTGATGTTCTTCACAGGCTCATCTGTGGCCTTAGGGTTTATGTTCAGAGGGTACTGATGGAATTGTGTCTGACTCAAAATTTCCATCATATATAGGTTTGCACTATGCTCAGGACTTTAATACCAGAGGGTGACACTCTTAGTGGTAATTCACCTATGACACAGCAGATTGTTGTACTTTTATGCACAGACCCTTTCATTTCCACCAGCATGTGTAATGACTCACATATGTAGGCACTGTTTACGCTCTCAATTTGTCCCTTCATGTGACATTTCTGATGCCCCACGTTGGACCTCAGTGTGAGCCCACCAAGCCTGCACAGTCACTGCCCAATCTGACAAGGACACATCACTGGATGTACTGAGTGAAACATGTGTGTTGTTTGCTAGACTATCCATCAAAGAGCCATCTCAGCCCTGTAGATTGTAAACGACAGGCCTTGTGAGAAGGGTGTGAGATTGTAAGATCATGTCCCTCAATGGGACCTCCATGACACAGTGAGCCATTCACAGGACAAGGACATTAATGGCTGCGCAGTGTTGGACACAGTGAGTCTGCCCCTAAACATATTTTGAAATGTAATGTATGTCTTGCTCACCCTCTGTCTTTGCTGGCATCCTGCATATGTATGAGATGGGCAGGTACTGTGTCCACCCTCATACCTGCATGCATTTTCATCTGATTCTCCCATGCTAATGTACTATGTGAGAAGCTGTATTGTCTCTGCTAGATATATCTGTGAAGTTGTGCTGAGTTAGTATCATGCTCCTGTGCTGAGAGATAGTGGTACATAACACTGTGTAACTGATTTTACGCCCTCTTGTCTCCCATGCCTGCAGCTCAAAGTCTACCCGCCTAATGGCCGTGTGGAGGGCCATTGCATGCAAGGTGCGGGCTCTGGGTGTCTCCAACAGGCGGCACACACACTGTCACAAGAGGTGGATGACATCTGCTGGCTGAGCGAAAACGTGGCAGAGATGACGCTGGGGCTGCTCCCTCGGATTGGCAGGTTGGCGCGCAGGAGCATGACACCACTAATGGCCCGCATCTTAGCTGTGACACAGCCTGAGCTGGATGCACAACAGCAAGCTGGGAGTGAGTATTCTGGGAAGATTGATTTTGGTTGTGAGTGGCTGCATGTGTTTACAGCCTGGGCCAGCGCTGGGCTCTGTGATGCTGCTAGTGTGATGCAAAGGCTTGTAAGTGGCCTCTGTGTTGGGTGCAGCTGTCATGCATTTGCCCTACCTGTACTTTCTCATGTCATTGGAGTAATGGCCCTTGCGATTGCATTCTGAGTCGTGGCCTTCTAGCATCGTCTGCATTGGGGTAGTCAGGGACATCCCATGGAAGGGAACGGCAGTATGCATCATCTGAATGTGCTTTTATCAATGTGTGCATTGCCTGACATCAGAATTGTGAGGACTACACATCTGATAACAATGTGCAACTGTAGTTGTGCCCCAAAGTACGACATGGTGGATCGCATGAGCTCATGGCCATTGTGGACTGTTATGTTGGAGTCTGTATCTGTGTTGTCCACTTCTGCTGCCTCTAGATGTGACTGTGGCAACATGTTGGGAGGTACATCTTATCACCCCTGAGGGCCCTAGGTGTGCTCAGAGTGATCTGTGTGTCTGGTTACTTGGAGCCACTGGCAGGCTATTTGGCTGTGTGGTCATCACATGGGTCACTTATGCCACGTTTGCATGATAATACGCAAAAATCGACTTTTGAATTGAGGTTGCACAATGTTACTGCACAGGGTGGTGTGCAACATGGGGATATCATCATCTTGTTTCATGCTTTGCTTGCATATGATGTTGGTGTTAATGCCACTGAACTGACCCTCCATCTCTGTCTCATGCAGCATCTCCCATGGGCACAGAAGGACAGGGGACGGACACTAGTGGTGAGGCATCAAGCACGACTGCTACACACGAGCACAGTGACACTGATGTGACCAGCACCTCAGAGGAGGACAGGAGTCTGCTTGAGGAATCACAGCCAGAGACACCAACCTCAACATCATCTGATGCCAGCGGTGACACATCTATGTTGGTGGGCACAGGGAGCGGGAACTCTGCCTCCTCTTCCACCACACAGGGTCCAGTGCCCACCCTCCCAGCTACTTCCACTAGTGCTGTCCGTGTTCACACCAGTAAGAAGGAAAGAGTGTCCTTCATCCCAGGCACATCTGCCCCTGTCTTCCCTGCTGCCATTAGTGTTGAGTCTGTGGACCTTTTGCAGCAGCTGTGTGTGGCCAAGACAACTCTCATCAACACCTTCCTAGACCACGACAAAAAGTTGGCACAGGTAGTTGCTTTCATGGAGGGCATTCATTTAGACGTGGGTGGGCTACACCAGACTGTCCAGTCTTTGTCCTCCGCAGTGATGGCAGCCATTCAACTGGCACAATCTCAGAGTCCAGCTCCAGTCCCTTTGGCCACCCCCCTGCCAGTGGCTACATCTGATGATAGTGACCACACACCACAGACCTCAAGCTCAAGATACAGCACACACAGCACAAAACAGCAGCAGCCCAAGCGGTCCAGAGTGCAGAAACCATCCCCCTAAAAACTAAAGACACCCCAGAGCGCAAAGGCAAAAGCCCTTCAGATGACACTCAGAGGCATAAAGTCAAGAAGCAGGCCTCAGGCTCACATGCCTCAGAGGCATCCCCAGCCAAGGACTTTCCGGTCCCAAAAGCATCCCGCAAAGCCAAGCAGACTGTTGCCGTGCCTGCTGAGAAGCCGGTGCCTGCTAAGAGTCCACATCAAAAGAGCTCCAAAGCAGATTCACCCACAACCTCAACTCCCATCCGCACCCCTGTGAAGCAGGGAAAGGAGGGCACTGTAGGGGTACACAAGGTAAACAGGGGATGGAAGGGCAAAGGCAAGTCCAGGCCAAGCGTACCTCTGGATCCAGGATGTCCCCAGAGGGAGGGCCACCGGCTGCACCTGATGCAGCTTTGGTGGAGAGTGTGCCTGTTGTGTCCGCCCTACCTCCCACTCCTACCAAGACTGTGAAGCCATTTAGACTCCCCCAAGAAGTGGAAAAGCACCCCTCCACATTCTCCCACCCACACTGTATCTCACGGCAGCATGACTCCACTTCCACGTGCCACCACACCATGCGGTCCAAGCAGCCCACTGGCTCTCAATGCCACTGATACCGCTACCTGAGCTGGTTCTCTCTCTCCTTGGTCCAGTCCTCCAAATGTCCCAGATGCTCAGCCACCTCCCAGTCAAACTGACAGCCAAGTCTGAGCCAAAGTCCCCCTCACATACCTGTCTCTCCCACAGTGGTGCCTGGACTGCCCATTGTTATCCCCCTAACTGTGTTGCTGACCATGGCAGGGTACAGTCTCACCCATTCCCTGTGCAGGATCTCATGTACCTACTCTGCACTTTTTACTGGCTTCTGTCCTTGATGTTCACTGCTGTTTGCCCATTCCCTGTGCAGGATCTGATGTACCGACTCTGCACCTTGGACTGGCCACTGGCCTTGCAGGTTTGCCCATTCCCTGTGCAGGATCTCATGTACCTACTCTGCACTATGTACTGGCCACTGGCCTGGCTGTTCACTGCTGTTTGCCTATTCTCTGTGCAGCTTCTTATGTACCTACTCTGCACCTTGGACTGGCCACTGGCCTTGCTGTTCACTGCTGTTTGCCCATTCCCTGTGCAGGATCTCATGTACCTACTCTGCACTTTGTACTGGCCACTGGCCTTGCTGTTTGCCCATTCCCTGTGCAGGATCTCATTTACCTACTTGGCACCTTGGACTAGCCACTGGCCTTGATGTTCACTGCTGTTTGCCCATCCCCTGTGCAGGATCTCATGTATACCTACTCTGCACTTTGTACTGACCACTGGCCTTGCTGTTTGTCAATCAATCAATCAATCATGGAACTTATATCGCGCACTACTCACCCGTAAGGGTCTCAAGGCGCTTGGGGAAGGGGGTCTGCTACTGCTCGAACAGCCAGGTCTTGAGCTGTTTCCTGAAGGCCAGGTGGTCCTGGGTCATCCGCAGGTGGACGGGTAGGGAGTTCCAAGTCTTAGCTGCCAGGTAGGAGAATGACCTTCCTCCAGCGGTGGCTCTCTGGATGCGAGGGACGACGGCGAGGGCGAGGTTAGCGGAACGTAGCCGGCGGGTGGGCGTGTAGAAGGTGAGGCGGCTGTTGAGGTACCCTGGGCCTAGGTCGTGGAGGGACTTGTGTGCGTGGGTGAGGAGTCTGAACGTGATCCTCTTGTTGACAGGGAGCCAGTGCAGGTCTCTCAGGTGGCACGAGATGTGGCTGCGTCGGGGGACGTCCAGGATGAGTCGGGCGGAGGCGTTCTGGATACGCTGAAGTCTTTTCTGAAGCTTAGCTGTAGTACCACCGTAGAGGGTGTTTCCGTAGTCTAGTCTGCTGGTGACGAGAGCGTGGGTGACCGTCTTCCTGGTCTCGGTCGGGATCCATCGGAAGATCTTTCGGAGCATGCGGAGGTTGTGGAAGCAAGCTGAGGAGACGGCGTTGACTTGTCTGGTCATCGATAGGGAGGAGTCCAGTATGACGCCCAAGTTGCGTGCGTGGTCCGTCGGTTCAGGTGCGGTGCCTAGTGCCGGGGGCCACCAGGAGTCGTCCCATGCGGAGGGTGATGGTCCCAGGATGAGGACTTCTGTCTTGTCCGTGTTCAGTTTCAGGCGGCTGATGTTCATCCATTCAGCGACGTCTGTCATCCCTTCATGCAGGCTGGCTTTGGCGGTGTCGGGGTCTCTGGAGAGGGAGAGAATTAGCTGGGTGTCATCGGCGTAGGAAATGATGTTGAGGTTGTGTTGGCGTGCGATGGCAGCGAGGGGTTTCATGTAGATGTTGAAGAGAGTGGGGCTGAGCGATGATCCTTGCGGGACGCCGCAGATGACTTCGGTGGCCTCGGAGCGGAACGGAGGGAGGCGTACTCTCTGTGTTCTGCCGGAGAGGTATGAGATGATCCATTCCAGAGCCTTCCCTTGGATGCCGGTGTCGTTGAGGCGTTGGACTAGTGTGCGGTGGCAGACAGTGTCAAATGCTGCGGAGAGGTCTAGGAGGATGAGTGCCGCTGTTTCGCCGTTGTCGAGCAGGGCTCGGATGTCGTCGGTGGCTGCGATGAGGGCGGTCTCGGTGCTGTGGTTGGCTCTGAATCCGGACTGTGATGGGTCGAGGGATCCGTTCGTCTCGAGGAAGGCTGCCAGTTGCTTGTTGACGACCTTCTCGATGACTTTGGCGGGGAAAGGAAGGAGCGAGATGGGGCGGAAGTTCTTGAGGTCGGTCGGGTCCGCTGTTGGTTTCTTCAGCAGAGCGCTGAGTTCGGCGTGCTTCCAGCTCTCCGGGAAGGTTGCTGTGTTGAAGGAGGTGTTGATGATGTCTCGGAGGTGGGGTGCGATGGTAGAGGCTGCCTTGTTGAAGACATGATGGGGGCACGGGTCGGTCGGAGATCCGGAGTGGATGGTGTTCATCATGCGTGACGTGTCTTCGGGGGTCACCTCGGTCCATGTCTGGAGGGTGGCGGCGGGGTGCGAAGGTACGACCGATGGGTGCGGGGGTGAAATGTCGAAGCTGTTGTGGATGTTGGCGATCTTGCGGTGGAAGTACGAGGCGAGGGAGTCGCAGAGGTCCTGTGAGGGAGTGATGTCGTTGTTGCCGGTGCTGGGGTTGGAGAACTCCTTGACGATGTTGAAGAGCTCCTTGCTGTCATGGGCGTTCTTGTCCAGTCGTTCCCGCAGAGATTTCTTCTTGGTGGTGCGGATGAGCTGGTGATGTCTGCGAGTGGCGAGTTTGAGTGCTGTTCTGTTGTTGGCGGTCTTGTTGAGGAGCCAGGCCTTCTCGAGGGTGCGGCAGGCCTTCTTGGAGTCCTTAAGTTTGTCGGTGAACCAGGGGGTCTTCTTGCTTCTGGGCCTGGTGAGGGGGTTCTTCAGTGGCGCGAGGTCGTCGGCACAGGAGGTCAGCCACTGCGTGAGGTCGAGGGCAGCTGTGTTAGGGTCCATGGTCCTGACAGGTGGGCTCTGGCTGAGGGAGATGGCGAGCTGGTCGGCGGTGATCTTGCTCCAGTTTCTGTGGGGAGCCTGCTTCGGGTGATGGTGGACCGTGTTCTTTCTGAAGCTGAAATGGACGCAGCTGTGGTCGGTCCAGTGAAGTCCGGTGGAGTGGCTGAAGGTGACGTGCTTGCTGGACGAGAAGAGTGGGTCGAGCGTGTGGCCGGCGAAGTGGGTGGGGGTGTTGACCAGTTGCTGAAGTCCGAGGTTGGCGAGGTTATCCAGCAGGGCGGTGGTGTTGCGGTCATTGTTGTTCTCCAGGTGGAAGTTGAGGTCCCCGAGGAGGATGTAGTCGGCGGAGGGGAGGGCGTGAGGGCTGATGAAGTCGGCGATGTCTTCGCAGAACTGTGCGCGTGGTCCCGGGGGTCTGTAGATGAGGGTGCCTCTGAGGGTAGTCTTGGGGTCGGTGTGGATCTGGAAGTGCAGGTATTCGGCGGCGTTGAATACGTCGATGGAGTCAGTCGAGATGCGAATGGTGCTCTTGTGTACGATGGCGATGCCTCCTCCGGTCTGGTTGACGCGATCCTTCCTGATGATCTTGTAGCCGTCCGGGATGGCTATGGTGATGTCGGGGGCTGAAGAGTCGTTCATCCAGGTTTCCGTGAGGAAGGCGACGTCTGGAGATGCGGTGTCGAGGAGGTTCCAGAGTTCCACGGCGTGTCTGTGGACGGAGCGGGTGTTGAGCAGGATGCACTTGAGGTGGTTGCTGTTGTCCGTCTTGGTGGGCGTGGTGCTTGTTTGGAGGCAAGAGAAGTTGCAGGATCGGCAGGCGAAGGGTCCATGGGTGCGTCGCGGGGACGCTCGGTAGCATCCGGGGGCTCGGGCGGTTTTGAGTGCGATGAGCGTAGCGAAGTCGTAGATCCTGCGGGGGGGCTGGCGGGCGCGGGGACCAGGGGGTCTGGCGCTAGGCGCGGTCCAGGCGCGGACGGGCTCAGACGGGCTTGCCTTTGGCGCACCTTCGGCGCACATAAGGCGCTCCCGCTGCGCGCGTCCGCTGCGCGGTCGCGGAGGGGGCGTCATAAATAAGGAGCCGGGAGGGAGGGTCAGCGGGAGGCGGGAGCGGGGTGGCCAATGGGCAGGGAGGGGGGGCGGGACTGAAGGAGGAGGCGGGAGTGGGAGTGTGCGCCTGGGGCAGCGGCGCCGAGAAAAAACGGCGGGAAAACCGGCAGGAAGCGACAGAGCCCAAGGAGTGACCAGGTAAGTGGCGGTGGTCAGCGGGCGTGAGGAGTGAAGGTAGCGGCGTGGGTAGCGACCAGGAAGCAGCAGGCGTTACCTGGGAGGCGGAGGCGAGATGCAGGCAGCGGCGTCAGGTAGGTGGTGAGGAACGGCAAACAGGCGTCAGGCAGCGGAGGCAGGTAGGTAGCAGCAGTGGGAGGGAGCGTCCGTCTGTGAAGGCACAGGGGGTCGCACTGACCAGCCCGCGGGGTCCCCTTAAATAAGGAGCCGGGAGGGAGGGTCAGCGGGAGGCGGGAGCGGGGTGGCCAATGGGCAGGGAGGGGGGGCGGGACTGAAGGAGGAGGCGGGAGTGGGAGTGTGCGCCTGGGGCAGCGGCGCCGAGAAAAAACGGCAGGAAAACCGGCGGGAAGCGACGGAGCCCAAGGAGTGACCAGGTAAGTGGCGGTGGTCAGCGGGAGTGAGGAGTGAAGGTAGCGGCGTGGGTAGCGACCAGGAAGCAGTAGGCGTTACCTGGGAGGTGGAGGCGAGATGCAGGCAGCGGCGTCAGGTAGGTGGTGAGGAGCGGCAAACAGGCGTCAGGCAGCGGAGGCAGGTAGGTAGCAGCAGTGGGAGGGAGCGTCCGTCTGTGAAGGCACAGGGGGTCGCACTGACCAGCCCGCGGGGTCCCCTTAAATAAGGAGCCGGGAGGGAGGGTCAGCGGGAGGCGGGAGCGGGGTGGCCAATGGGCAGGGAGGGGGGGCGGGACTGAAGGAGGAGGCGGGAGTGGGAGTGTGCGCCTGGGGCAGCGGCGCCGAGAAAAAACGGCAGGAAAACCGGCGGGAAGCGATGGAGCACAAGGAGTGACCAGGTAAGTGGCAGTGGTCAGCGGGCGTGAGGAGTGAAGGTAGCGGCGTGGGTAGCGACCAGGAAGCAGCAGGCGTTACCTGGGAGGCGGAGGCGAGATGCAGGCAGCGGCGTCAGGTAGGTGGTGAGGAGCGGTAAACAGGCGTCAGGCAGCGGAGGCAGGTAGGTAGCAGCAGTGGGAGGCAGCGTCCGTCTGTGAAGGCACAGGGGGTCGCACTGACCAGCCCGCGGGGTCCCCTTAAATAAGGAGCCGGGAGGGAGGGTCAGCGGGAGGCGGGAGCGGGGTGGCCAATGGGCAGGGAGGGGGGGCGGGACTGAAGGAGGAGGCGGGAGTGGGAGTGTGCGCCTGGGGCAGCGGCGCCGAGAAAAAACGGCGGGAAAACCGGCGGGAAGCGACGGAGCCCAAGGAGTGACCAGGTAAGTGGCGGTGGTCAGCGGGCGTGAGGAGTGAAGGTAGCGGCGTGGGTAGCGACCAGGAAGCAGCAGGCGTTACCTGGGAGGCGGAGGCGAGATGCAGGCAGCGGCGTCAGGTAAGTGGTGAGGAGCGGCAAACAGGCGTCAGGCAGCGGAGGCAGGTAGGTAGCAGCAGTGGGAGGGAGCGTCCGTCTGTGAAGGCACAGGGGGTCGCCATTACCTGTCCATTACCTGTGCAGCGTCTCATGTACTTACTCTGCACTTTGGACTGGCCACTGGCCTTGATCTTCACTGCTGTTTGCCCATTCCCTGTGCAGGATCTTATGTACCTACTCTGCACCTTGGACTGGCCACTTGCCATGCTCTTGTCTACTTTTGGTGCCTATCTGTGTAATATGTGAATAAAGACAGTTACTCCTGTTATCTGCTTTGTCAGTGTCCTTGCTAAATAAAGGGGTTTCTGTGTGGGTATGGTTTAATGTGACACATGCTCCGTATGCCACTTCAACATTGTCAATGGCTCATTTCACTTTTTCAGGGTTTTGCAGAGGTGACAGGCACTTAAGTTCTTCTTGACCCTGAGGCTTGGGGGTGCAATGATGGTGGTTTGTGATGAACTACTGTCATCATAATCATTATTTGTCAGGTTAGCTAAATTGTACACCTGTCATGTTTGGATGCACTGCCAGCACAAAGTGGGATTCTAGCCACAGTATTGCAGGCAGGCTGGCCAGGGACATCATGCCTGTGTGATCTTTCTTAATGTGTGAACAGCAGTATTGGTGTATGCTCATCTTCTGATGGCCAGTCGTCCTGGTCACATGGGTAACTTGCAATGTGTGCACATGGGTGGTCAAGAGGTGTGCAGTGTGAAGGGGTGACTTTGTCAGTAGTGTTGATGTGTGTGCCCCTGTAATGTCATCTGCACACATGTGACACACAGGAGTTGAGTGCCAGTGAGTTTGATTAGTCAGCCCTGTGCTTGTGATTGTGTGCACATGTTGGAGTTGTAGGTTGTGCACTGTGCAGTGTGTTGGTGTGTCCTTGCACTTCAGGGGGACACCTACTTGATTTTGGGGGCAATTGTGAGTATTCAGAGTGTGTGTCTGACAAGTCAGTGTTGTGTTTTGTTGATCAGCTATGTGTCTTGATACTGTTTGTGCTCACTGTGCAGACCTGCTCAGCCACACTGACATTGTGGGTGTGTTTTCTCATGCGTTACTGTCACTTGAGGCTTTTTGGGCTCCAGTAGTGCATGTGGGGTGAGGAGTCATAACATCCCCTATCTGTGCTTCTGATGCCTACCCATTGTGAGTGTGCACTCCATCTATTTGTGTATGGGGCACTCCTCACCTGTCCACTACTGAAGAGCACACCACTTCAATCTCATGTTTTCCACCCCATGGCTTACCAGTGTGTGAGCCTCCCCACCACTTCATAGTGTGACACTATACTGTGGGAGGCTGATCTGTGTACATGACCAATGTGACACTCAGGACAGTTTCCCAACTGGTTATATGTGATTTTCTTGTACTGTTTTGCAGTCATGGTTGCTCATAGACAGTTTAACTGTTTGTGCTGCACAGTCTTCTGGTCATGTTGTTTTCACTTGCGTGTCCCAGACTTGTGCATCTGTGGGTGATGGGTGAGCTGCATGTGTATTTGCTGAGGTACTTCTTCCCTTCCTGAGTGTGATGTTGTCTGTGTGTTATGGCGATTTGTGTTGCGGGGGTTCATGGTGTGGCACTCATATCTGTGTGGAAGTGGTATGTTTGGTGTGCACACACTGCTTGTCGTGCATGCAGTGATGTGAGTGTATGTTGCCTTGTAATTGCCTGGTGTGCATCCCCTGATGTCCAGCTGTGTTTTCAATGTGATGGATTGGCATGTGCATCTGTTTTGTGTTTGATGTGGATGTGTGCAGTATTTGGCCTGTGTTGGCTCTGTGTGTGATGCTCTCTTTGCATGTCAGTGTGTGATTTGTTTGTGCGTTGTTATTTATTCAGATGTGTGTTGCCAGTGTAGTGTGCATTACTTGTGTGTCTGTCACATGCATTTAGGGCTTTTCTGGTTCCTGTGTTTGTTTTGAGTACATCCTGGGGTTTTCTCCTCTTATATTTGACCTGTCACTTGTCAGGATTGTGCATGTGCAAGCATGTGGTACACTATTACACCATGTTGACTTGATGGGTGGTCTGGTATGCCTGTCTGTGTTTTCTTCTTGACCCATTGCTCCCAGTTTGTGTCCACGATTGTTTTGAGATGATGCACTTCTTGTCTGTGTTGGGGTATGTTGTCTGTGCATTCTTCCTGAGTGATGATGTTGTGTACTCCTGTTCTGTCTGTGCTCCCATTGCCTTTCCACAGTTTTACTGCACAGGTCTGGGCTTGTTGTACTTCTGTGTATGTTGTTAGTGAGTTTTGTGTTTGGCTGTTGTTTTTGTGCCAGCATTGGTTCAGGCATCCCTGTGTGTGTGCGTGTGCATGTGTGTGTGTGTGTGTGTGTGTGTGTGTGTGATGTTTGTGGATGCCGCCCAGAGAGTCTGATTGTTTGTCAGTGTATTGACTGGACATTAGTGGCACCCTTCTATGTGTTTGACACTGGTTTTGAGTGCTGCAGGTGTGAGGGGGTATGTGTGAAGGATCCAACTTGTGTTTGACAGTCATGGAGTATGACAATGGGCCCTGTGTGTTGTGCTGCTGACATACACCTGTCAAGTAGTTGGACACAGATGTGTGGCTGATCACTGTTTGACTTCAGAGACTTCCTTTCATCCCTGTGCCTATACAGGGGTTGTACTGCAGTCTTCCTGAGTTGTTGCACAGAGGTGACTGTGGTTTCATTTCACTCACAGTGCCAGCCATGCGTGATTTATGGGCTAAGGTTGTTTTTATATGTTCCTTCTCTTGCATGTGATGTACACATGCTTAGTGGTTAGCTCCTTGGCCTTCCATTTGTGTCCACCTCACTTTAGCTTTCCCATTTCTTGTCCTCCATTGCTGCTGACATCTGGTCTGTGTATGTGGCTGTGTGTCAGTGTGGGGTATGTCTGTGTGACTTGACAGGCTGTGTGTTCAGTTGAGTGATTGTTCCTATTCTGTATGAGTGTTCATTTTGTGCTTGGACTCAGTTTTTTTACATGAGTGTAGTGTAGGTGTGGTATGAGGGTTGCCCTGGACCTGAGCTTCTGTGCTGTGTGTTCCTCTGCAGCCCCACCTGCTGAGACTGTTTCCCTAGTTGTTTGGTGTGTGGTGAAGGGTGTGATTTCACCTGGCTGGTTATTGTGCATGGGGGAGCACAGGAGGGGCACATAGCATGTCCCTTAATGTGTGTGGGGGGCCTTGTGTGTGGAGGGTTGAGGTGTGGCCCTAGGATGTTTGTGGACTGCCCATGCCTGGCGCTGGCCCTGCCTTCTACATAGTGCGCATATTTTTCCGCGTCTTCACCGCTGAGGTGACGTGACCAGGACATTGTATTGATATCGCAGCTGGTGGGTGACCTGGATGCGGAGGGGTGATTTGGTGACAGGTAGGACATGTGTGGGTACACTTGTTAATGTGTTCCAGTCCCCACCAGGGTGTCTGGTGTGTACAGGAACCGTATATCAGCCCTGGAGATGTGTGGTGTGGTTGTGTGCGGAGTTATGTGTTTGTGTACCGATGGCGGCGTCTGCGACGGTCCATAACTTGCTGGTAGAATATCAGGTACAGCACCGGGAAGACGTGTAGAGCTGGATCCATTGCGGTCAGGACCAGGTGGAAGGGACCGGGAATCTGGTTTTGCGCTCTGCAGTCATGCTTCCGCTGTCTCTAGTTGGGCGGTTTCTCCGCTGCGGTGTGACTGGCTGTTTGGGACATCCTTATTTGTACGGCGGTCGTGACGTCATTCCGCACGGTGGTGGGTCTCCATTGGCTCGTACCACCACGGTGGCGGGCACATTTTTATGGCGGTTCGCGTCACACCGCGGCAGACGGGAAATGGGCTATGTTTGGCCATACTAATATAGCGGGCGTGAGGACCGCTGCTGGCCCTTTTCTGCCACCGCCAGCACTGCGGTGGTGCCTCCGCCCACCATCATAATGGACCCCTAAATTACGCAAAAATCATTTTACATAAAATATTTACTGCTAAAGATTTGACACATACATTTAAAAAAAATACACTTATATCAAATAATTACCTCACATACTTTTAACACATATTAAAATACAGAACACTAATATAAACATCGATATTATTAACAACAATATATTTACAAACTATATTACTGTCTACGATATTAAATAAAACGATATATCTTACCTAACTGTCGATATTCGGTACCACGATACTGTTGATGTCGATATTCTTGATCTACGACATTTAAAACTCGATATTCTGGTAGGTCGAAATCAAAAACTCAATATTCTGTCTGTTCACCATATATATGTGTGTGTGTGTTTGTATATATATATATATATCTATATATCTAGAGGGCGAAAGATTATGAAAGTAAGCAATTGACTTTTGTGTGCTGATTCAGATGATGCCTGGGCGCTCCTTTGAAAAAGGTCATAGTTGACTGAAACACGTCAGGATTGCCAGCACCTTGATTAAACAAACCTGGGATTATCACTGTTGGGATTGTGGCTATTTCTTTTCTTTCCAAGAGGAGAGAATTGTGAGATGTTATAGCGGCTTGGTTCTGCTGTAAGCGACATTAAGAGCGCCATTACTCTCCGAAATGAACCTTTGTTTGTGTCTGTGAAAACGATTAAGGACAGCGGTTGCCACCAACGACTGGCTTCGGTTTGGACTCCTGCTGCCTTCAAATTAGGTAATGTGATGGAGCAATGGTGCATGGAACAATATGAAACAAAATTATCGGCATCACCCACTGGAGGGTTGAATTGAACTGGATACCACACTACAAGTACCAGCATGCTTTAGAAGCGGCCCAAAAGGGGCGTCCACCAGAGGGTGAAAAATTATGAAAGCGAGCAATTGACTTGTGTGTGCTGATTCAGATGATGCCTGGGCGCTGTTTGAAAAAGGTCATAGTTGACTGAAATGCATCAGGATTGCCAGCACCTTGATTAAACAAACCTGGGATTATCACTGTTGGGAGTGTAGTTATTTCTTTCCAAGAGGAGAGAGTTGTGAGATGTTATAGCGGCTTGGTTCTGCCGCTAGCGACGCACCGCCAGCTCAGAGCGCCATTACTGTCCGAAATGAAACTTTGTTTGTGTCCGTGAAAACGATTAAGGACAGCGGTTGCCATCGAAGACTGGCTTCGGTTTGGACTCCTGCATTCTTCAAATTAGGTAATGCAATGGAACAACGGTGAATGGAACAATATGAAACAAAATTATCGGCATCACCCACTGGAGGGTTGAATTGAACTGGATACCACACTACAAGTACCAGCATGATTTATACGCGTCCCAAAAGGGGCGTCCACCAGAGGGTGAAAAATTATGAAAGTAAGCAATTGACTTGTGGGCTTGGTTCCACCGCAAGCGACGAACCGCCAGCTCAGAGCGCCATTACTGTCCGAAATTAACCTTTGTTTGTGTCTGTGAAAACGATTAAGGACAGCGGTTGCCACCAACGACTGGCTTCGGTTTGGACTCCTGCTGCCTTCAAATTAGGTAATGCGATGGAGCAACAGTGAATGGAACAATATGAAACAAAATTATCGGCATCACCCACTGGAGGGTTGATTTGAACTGGATACGACACTACAAGTACCAGCATGCTTTAGAAGCGGCCCAAAAGGGGCATCCACCAGATGGCAAAAAATTATGAAAGTAAGCAATGGACTTGTGTGTGCTGATTCAAATGATGCCTGGGCACTCCTTTTAAAAAGGTCATAGTTGACTGAAACGCGTCAGGATTGCCAGTGCCTTGATTAAACAAACCTGGGATTATCACTGTTGGGAGTGTGGCTATTTCTTTCCAAGAGGAGAGAGTATGTCTATATCTATATCTATCTATCTATCTATCTATCTATCTATCTATCTATCTATCTATCTATCTATCTATCTATCTATCTATCTATCTATCTATCTATCTATCTATCTATCTATCTATCTATCTATCTATCTATCTATCTATCTATCTATCTATCTATCTATCTATCTATCTATCTATCTATCTATCTATCTATATATTCACTGAAAAAACCATAGGTTTCACACATGTTATAGTTAGCGGAAATTTTACTGATAAAAAACCAATGAAATTCCCCCGTTATAGTTAGTGCAGGCAACTATAACTCACGCGACCGCAATCCTCTGCTGATGCTAATACTATATTTAGACACTTATTTACCCATGTCTTCTTCCATACATTTTTAGCTATACATATATTACAAATATTTTTTTTTCATAAAGACACATATGTCATCAGCAGAAGATTGCGGTCGCGTGAGTTATAGTTGCCTGCACTAACTATAACGGGGGAATTTCATTGGTTTTTTATCAGTAAAATTTCCGCTAACTATAACATGTGTGAAACCTATGGTTTTTTCAGTGAATTTGCAAGGTTTTTTAAATGCTAATTCCTAACTATAACGTGTGTGAAACCTATGGTTTTTTCAGTGAATTTGTACGTTTTTTTAAATGCTAAGTTACTTTACGCTATTCGTGGCGTGCGCGCCCACTTTACGCAGTTAGTGCCGTGCACGCACGGTGGGCACGTGGTGCGCTACGCGCACCGCGTGCCCACGTTACGCTAGATGGGCCATGTACGCACGATGCGCTTCGCGCACCGTGCCCACATGGAGGTCATATGATGCACTTCGTTTTTAAAGGTAATATTTTAATTTTTCGCAATAGTTATAAGCCATGCACAAATGGTGCCCTTCGGGCACCATTTGCACACGGGGTGGAGAGAGTGTGGATAATTTTTTTTTTAAATATTTTTTTTTTTATTATTTTCGTTTTTCGCAGCTCTAATAAGCAATGCACAATTGGTGACCAATTGCACACGGGGTGGGGTTATTGTGGATAATTTTTTTTTTTTAATATTTTTTTACCGTACGCGTACGGTAAGCGTAATCGGCGAAATTAGCAAAAAAATAAAAATTCCGTTTTTGGCCTTGGGGGATCTTTGGGGACTCCCTCTACATGGCTATGTGTGTGGGAGCTGTCAAAACAGCCCCTTTACATGTTTTTGTCCTTTGTTTGTTAATCATCACTCTCAGTGCAAGAGAGAAAATGGCGGCCGCCGCTTCCTGGTTTCGGCCGATTCGAATGTTTACTAAGATCTAAGAGCCAATCATAATCGCGCTCGCGCAAGCCACCGTACGCGTACGGTAAGCGTACCGTAAGCGCACCGTAAGCTGGCTCTGATATATATACTGATTTAAAGGCTATTTTCTCAGAATCTACTGAACAGATTTACACCAAACCTACAAAAGGCACTTCCTTGTCCTGAGGACTACCTCTCTGCCAAATTTCTAGTAATTCTGTTCAGCCGTTCGGGCTGTAGCCCTGTCTAAAGGTCCTATGGAAAAATGCATGGGAAAAACGCATTTTGGGACCCCCCTTTTATCTCAGCCCCCGCTTGACAAATACCCCCGAGACTTTCAGGGTAGGAGCGGAGCGTAGCGCCCCACCTATTTTGAAAAATTCACGAGGATTCGTCGACCGGCGCCAAAGTTATTCAAAATAGAATGTTGCGGATTTCCTATGGAAACGTCCTAACTATAACTACCTACTGGCGACCGCCAGTAGGTAATATATATATATATAGATATATATATATATATATATACATCCACATCAATATGGGTGGACACTTCTATGGACATGTGGACATATAGGTTGAAGGTATAAGTATGTATGTCACTGTATATTGATAAAATGTGTAGCAGAACCTCTGCATATGGGTGCCTACTCCTTTCTATGATAATATGTACATGTCTGAGTATGTAAATATGATCATAGGGAAGGTACCTGTAAGGGTATAACATTATATTTTAGATATAAATACAGTAATTGCATGAGATCTCAATGAGCATTAACGTACCACAACTAATCGTCAAGGAAACAAAGAAACACTTTTTATTAATCAACTAGTTTCTTACCCCTCGTCTTGGGTTCTAGAGTAGCATGCTACTTGCCCCAAAGCGCTTCAACACCACATCAGGCTAAGTAACTGCTACACAAATACAATTTACAATTCCAATTATTCCTATTCAGACCTGGAGTAAGTCCAGCACAACACATGGCTATCTACTGGTACTGCAATACCTGCCAGTAGAAAATAATGGCGGCAGAGACTTAAATAGATTCCCATAGGAAAAGAAATTAATTTATTTTGACAAAAAAATATATGTATATTTAATTTAATGCTAAAAATACATACAAGTAAAACATACATATTAGTTTATGATAAAACATTGTAAAAACCCTTTGTTTAAATAATTTATGTGCATGCCTTATGAAATGTTTAATACATAGTAAATAAATATAAACATTTCTCTTTCTGTGGCATTTTAAAAAACAATTAAGAAATAATTTACATTAACAGACTCGTCCTCGGAACCCCACGACAAGAGCACATGACCCAGCACCTACAAGACCTCCACTAGCTCCCCATCGAGGTAAGAGTGACCTTCAAGCTACTCACCCACGCCTTCAAATCCCTCCACAACATCGGACCCAAATACCTCAACGAAAGAGTCTCCTTCCACGTACCACAAAGGAACCTCCGTTCCGCTGACCTTGCCCTGGCAGAGACCCCACGCATCTGCAGAACCAGAGCAGGTGGAAGAGCCTTCTCCTACATCGCAGCAACTGATCCGGAGCTGCACCCCCCCCCCAGCACCATGAGACCCTCACGGGTGAGTAGCGTGCTTTATAATCCTCTGATTGATTGATTGATTGATTGATTCTTAAACTAATTCAATATTTATCTCATTGAGGTAATAGTGGTTTTGCATTGTGCTATTTTGTTCTTTATTTGTAATAAATATATATAATAAATTACATTACCTTGTAACATAACATATTTTTAAACTTCTGGTTAAATTCCATACACGTTTTAAATTTTTCCTCTTCATTACCATAGAACTCTGCCCAGGTGGTGAGCTCTGCCTACATGTGAAAAGTTACTAATAGGTGCTTTATAATCACAAATTTTGCTCCACTCACTGTTACAGGGGGTGTAGACATGAACGTCTACACTTTGTACAGTTTTGATGCCTTTAAAAGGGAATCTGTGGTGGTCTTGGAACAAATATTGGTTTACTCACTTGACAAATTCTACACTGATGTCATACTTTTTTAACATCTTATTAGAACATTGGAATGTTGGGAGCTCCATTGAAAACAATGGAGTGCTCCGGGCTTATAATGGCAGGTAGAAGCCCGGAGCTCCAACATTCCAATGTGTCTTTGTTCACAGCTCTGGCTGTGAACAAAGACTTCAGGGAGCCTGAGGGGATTTGAATCCCCTCGCGCTCCCTGGAGGCTTTGTTTTGTTAGAACATTCTGCCCTCTAGTGGCAGAATGTTCTAATAGCCTTATAGCCCTTCATAGCAGGGCTATACCGGCTTTTAAAGTCCCTCTGCTTTGTTAAAGTCCCTCGCCTTTGGCTCGGGCCTTTAACGCTGCAGCGGGCCTTTAACAGCCGGTATAGCCCGCTACGGTGGGCTATAAGGCTATAGTAAAGGTGCCCACCGGCAGCAATCTCTCAACATCTGATAAGTCGCTGAAACTCCTGCATGTACAGATCGAATTCCCTTGAGAGCTACTTTGATTAACTTCAATCTAGCTGCTTCAGTTGGAACATACCAGTTAGAAACTTCAGTAATATTTATTAGGGGTTTTTCTTGCATCATTAGTGAATACTTTTATTTTCCTTAGAAAGCCTTAGGACATGTCTTATTGTGTTCTGAAGCTAATGCTTCTATCACTAGTGTTATGTCTCAATCAAATTTGAGACCTAGTCACAGCTTCAAATTTATACTCTAAAACTGCATTTTTAGCTTCTTTATCTGCAGTTGTTTTGTTGTGCATGTGAATTCCTTCACTGAGAACTGCCAGTTTAAGTTGTATGATTAAAAGTTGAAGCTGACTTTGAAAAGCAGCTATCCATTCCCAACGCTGCATAGCTTTCATTGTTTTACCTCTTGAATGCCTGAACTCATTGAATTTCTAATGGTTGAAGTCAGTATTGTAACGCTGAACACAGAAAGATGATTCAGACACTACTAGTATAAAATATTTCAAGTCAGCCTTCTGTAAGGCCAACAACAGTGCATTTGATTCAGTCATTTCAGCTGTGCAGCGGTGTAAGGGCTAAGTGTATGCCCGAAGAATTTTAAACTCACCATTTTTAAAGACACCCCGTACTGTTGCATGGACAGCACAGTACCTTATTAGCATCCTGTTATGGCGTGCAGAGAACTATCAGCATAGAACACTGTCTCATTAAGATGCAATCGTTTCACATTTAAGGCCAGATTTATTGAAATTTTAAGTAGGTGCAATGTCACCAAAAGTGACGAGAACCAGTACAAAGTGATTATTTTAAGGAGCAAAACTTTATTTATGTTGGAGTGTTGCCTAAAGATAAAGTAAAGTAGTACTGAGTGCTGGTTTGTACTTTGGTAAAAGTGTCATCTCATGGGCGATGCATGGGCATTCCCATACGGTGAGTAGACAAAATATCGGAAATGTAATATCGATATACAGAAATATCGAAGTCAAAATATCGATGGAACAATATATCTCTGTCAACAATATCGATGTAAAAAATGTCGAGATTGTGATGTGTAGTAAAATATCGAGGTATAGTATATCGAAAGACATAATATCGTGTAGTAAAAATATCGAAAAAGTATAGTATTAAGTTACTTTGTGATTTGTCAAAAATTATTGTTTAGAAGTGTCAGCAAATGTTTATTTAAGTGTATTAAAAATAACAATTTTGTTTCTATTAATATAATTTTTTAAATTTTGATATATAATTTTAGGAGCGGGATGTTGGGTTTATAGGGGATAAGGGTGGGGAGTGTTTTAAAAAAATATATTTGAAATAAAATATTTTAATAAATTTTTGTAGAATTTAAATTTAAATTTTGAACAAAATTCAAATATTTAAAATTTAATTATGAAAAAAAATTTTTTAGTGTGATGTTGTGTATATAGGGGTTAAGGGTGGGGAGTATTTTGGAAATAAATATTATATTTAATATTTTAGGATATAATTATTGAAATATTATTAATATAATTTTTTTAATTTGGATATATAATTTTAGGAGCGGGATGTTGGGTTTATAGGGGATAAGGGTGGGGAGTGTTTTAAAAATATATATTAGAAATAAAATATTTTAATAAATATTTGTAGAATTTGAATTTAAATTTTGAACAAAATAGTAATATTTAAATTTTAATAATGAAAAAAAATATTGTTAGTGGGATGTTGTGTATATAGGGGTTAAGGGTGGGGAGTGTTTTGGAAATAAATATTAAATTTAATATTTCAGGATATAAATATGGAAATATTATATTTAAAAAAAAAATAAAAAATTCAAATTTGTTTTTAAATTTTAAATGTGACAATTGTGATAATAAAATAAATGTAATAAGTGGGATTTTGGGGTTATAGGGGATAAGGGTGGGGAGTGTATTAGATATATATTTAATATTTAATATTTAATTAAAAAAAAAAATTCAATTTTGGTATGAAAATTTACAATTAAAAATTGTAGTAATAAAATTTAATAATTTATGATATAATTTTTGAAATATTATATTTACAAATTAAAAAATTTCAAATTAGTTTTAAAAATTTAAATGTGAAAATTGTAATAAGAAAATAAATGTAATATGTGGGATTTTGGGGTTATAGGGGATAAGGGTGGGGAGTGTTTTAGATATATATTTATTATTTAATATTGAATTAAAAAAAAATTAAATTTAAATTTTTGTATTAAAATTTACAATTAAACATTTTACTAATAAAATACATTTAATAAGTGGGATTTTGGGGTTATAAGGGATAAGGGTGGGGAGTGTTTTTGAGAAATATTTAATATTTTATAAAAAAAAAATAGAAAATTAATTTTTGGGTTTAAAAATTAAAATTGAATAAATTACTAATACAATAAATTTAATAAGTGGGAATTGGGGGTTATAGGGGATAAGGGTGGGGAGTGCTTTCAAAATATATGTAATATTTTATTTTTTTAAAATATAATGCAAAGTTCTAATTTCTTAATAAAAGTAAATTTTTGTCTTTTTAATAATAAAATAAATTTCATAAGTGGTATTTTGGGGTTATAGGGGATAAGGGTGGGGAGTGTTTTATAAATATATAAAACATTTATTATTCATAAAAAATTATTTACATTTAGAAATGTTATTTTAATTAACATTTAACAATTTTAAGAAGATAATTCATTTAATAAGAGTGATGTAGGATTTATAGGGGATAAGGGTGGGTAGTGTTTACAAATTAGTAATTGTTTGAAAAAATCTAACATATATAGCAATCCTAATTCAATATAGATTGGAGTGGGAATAGTACATTATTTATGGTCACTGTCCAGCACCTACTATAATTTATTATAGACTGGAGTGGGAATAGTAAATTATTGATGGTCACTGTCCAGCACCTACTCTAATTTTTTATAGACTGGAGTGGGAATACTAAATTATTTATGGTCAGTGTCCAGCACCTACTCTAATTTATTATAGACTGGAGTGGGAATAGTAAATTATTTATGGTTAGTGTTCAGCATCTACTCTAATTTTTTATAGACTGGAGTGGGAATAGTAAATTATTTATGGTCACTGTCCAGCACCTACTCTAATTTATTATAGACTGGAGTTGGACTAGTAAATTATTGATGGTCACTGTCCAGCACCTACTCTAATGTTTTATAGACTGGAGTGGGAATAGTAAATTATTTATGGTCAGTGTCCAGCACCTACTCTAATTTATTATAGAGTGGAGTGGGAATAGTAAATTATTTATGGTTAGTGTTCAGCACCTACTCTAATTTTTTATAGACTGGAGTGGGAATAGTAAATTATTTATGGTCACTGTCCAGCACCTACTCAAATTTATTATAGACTGGAGTGGGAATAGTAAATTATTTATGGTCAGTGTCCAGCACCTACTCTAATTTATTATAGACTGGAGTGGGAATAGTAAATTATTTATGGTCAGTGTCCAGCACATACTCTAATTTATTGTAGACTGGAGTGGGAATAGTAAATTTTTTATGGTTAGTGTCCAGCACCTACTCTAATTTATTATAGACTGGAGTGGGAATAGTAAATTATTTATGGTCAGTGTCCAGCACCTACTCTAATTTATTATAGACTGGAGTGGGAATAGTAAATTAGTTATGGTCAGTGTCCAGCACCTACTCTAATTTATTATAGACTGGAGTGGGAATAGTAAATTAGTTATGGTTAGTGTCCAGCACCTACTCTAATTTATTATAGACTGGAGTGGGAATAGTAAATTATTTATGGTCACTGTCCAGCACCTACTCTAATTTTTTATAGACTGGAGTGGGAATAGTAAATTATTTATGGTCACTGTCCAGCACCTACTCTAATTTATTATAGACTGGAGTGGGAATAGTAAATTATTTATGGTCACTGTCCAGCACCTACTGTAATTTTTAATAGACTGGAGTGGGAATAGTAAATTATTTATGGTCACTGTCCAGCACCTACTGTAATTTTTTATAGACTGGAGTGGGAATAGTAAATTATTTATGGTCACTGTCCAGCACCTACTCAAATGTATTATAGACTGGAGTGGGAATAGTAAATTATTTATGGTCAGTGTCCAGCACATACTCTAATTTATTGTAGACTGGAGTGGGAATATTAAATTTTTTATGGTTAGTGTCCAGCACCTATTCTAATTTATTATAGACTGGAGTGGGAATAGTAAATTATTTATGGTCAGTGTCCAGCACATACTCTAATTTATTATAGACTGGAGTGGGAATAGTAAATTAGTTATGGTTAGTGTCCAGCACCTACTCTAATTTATTATAGACTGGAGTGGGAATAGTAAATTATTTATGGTCACTGTCCAGCACCTCCTGTAATTTTTTATAGACTGGAGTGGGAATAGTAAATTATTTATGGTCAGTGTCCAGCACATACTCTAATTTATTGTAGACTGGAGTGGGAATATTAAATTTTTTATGGTTAGTGTCCAGCACCTATTCTAATTTATTATAGACTGGAGTGGGAATAGTAAATTATTTATGGTCAGTGTCCAGCACATACTCTAATTTATTATAGACTGGAGTGGGAATAGTAAATTTTGTATGGTTAGTGTCCAGCACCTACTCTATTTTATTATAGACTGGAGTGGGAATAGTAAATTATTGATGGTCACTGTCCAGCACCTACTCTAATTTTTTATAGACTGGAGTGGGAATAGTAAATTATTTATGGTCAGTGTCCAGCACCTACTCTAATTTATTATAGACTGGAGTGGGAATAGTAAATTATTTATGGTCAGTGTCCAGCACATACTCTAATTTATTATAGACTGGAGTGGGAATAGTAAATTTTTTATGGTTAGTGTCCAGCACCTACTCTATTTTATTATAGACTGGAGTGGGAATAGTAAATTATTGATGGTCACTGTCCAGCACCTACTCTAATTTTTTATAGACTGGAGTGGGAATAGTAAATTATTTATGGTCAGTGTCCAGCACCTACTCTAATTTATTATAGACTGGAGTGGGAATAGTAAATTATTTATGGTTAGTGTCCAGCACCTACTCTAATTTATTATAGACTGGAGTGGGAATAGTAAATTATTTATGATCACTGTCCAGCACCTACTCTAATTTTTTATAGACTGGAGTGGGAATAGTAAATTATTTATGGTCAGTGTCCAGCAACTACTCTAATTTATTATAGACTGGAGTGGGAATAGTAAATTATTTATGGTCAGTGTCAAGCATCTACTTTTATTTATTATAGAGTGGAGTGGGAATAGTAAATTGTTTATGGTCAGTGTACAGCAACTACTCTAATCTGTCTGGTATTTAATTTAATTAAATTACATTGATATAGTAGTTATAAAAATATATTTAAGTGAATATTATTTGTATTGTATTATTATATATTGGATTTGTACTAATTAATTCTATATTTATAGTTTAGGATAATATATTCATGTAACCTTTTAATTTGATATGTTTGGAATATTTAATATTATTATTAGGAAAAATATATGAATATTTTGTATTGGAATAATGGGTAATGGCATTCTGTAATTTTATAATATTGATTGATTTGTAATTTTTTATAAAATAATTATTCTATATGTTAAATATTCATAATAGAAGATTAATATTAATAATCAGAGAAACACAATTAATAAGACAAGAACATGGTTTTTATTGTAGTTTTTTAAATTTGTTATTGTTTATTCATTTGAGTAAGATCATTCAGAAATAGCATTATTTACATTGTAATTACATTCAAACATATTGAATATAGGTCAGAACAAATTTTATGTACATTAAGTATATTTTCTAACATTTTTAAGTAAATTATAAAGATTATTAATAATGTTGTACAATGTAGTGTTTTAAATTAAAATTAACATAGCAATAGGTTTTGTAACTCTTTATACAAAACTTTTAACAAATATTTTCATATATAAACATTTTAATATTTGTAGTACAAACATGTTATACCTTTTTTATTAATATTAATATGTAAAATATTAATATTAATTATTTTTACAATGTTTTCGAAGCAAACATATTTTTAACATAAATAAAATTTTAGCATTCATGCAAAAAAAATTTAACAATTTTTCATACATTGTTCTGTAGTATTATCTTTTTAGAAATTATAATAATAAATATTTTAAATTTTAAAATATTTATTTATATAATTTTACAAATTAGGAACATTTGTTGACAATTTGTAGGTAAATGAAAAAAATAGGTATATTTTTGCTAAATAATATAAAATATTTGTGTGTGAATTTACTGTTTTACGTGATTTATTTAGGGCTTTTTAGTATAGTTAAATGTTTTATTATGTTTTGGACACTCTATTTTGTAACCGGGTAATGTTGTTTTGGGTCATTTGGTTTGAAGGGAAGCTCGCGGTTGGGAGTTACTTCGCGTCGTGAAAGGTAAGGTTTGTTTTATGTGTTTTAGATGGTTTTAAATTTACTTTTGAGCCTAGTTAGATAATGTTTAGTGTAGCTGTACATATATTAGTTATATTTGGAAATGTTATGTGTTAGAGTTGCGTGTTGTGTTTTTACGTGTTTTTAACGATGTGTAGGCATGTTTCGAAAGTTAGGTTTAAGGTGTTTAATGTATATTTAGAAGTGTTTTAAATCTAGTATTATTGTTAGTAAGTGTTTATGTGTTGTTTTATGTGGGTGGGAATGTCAGTTGCTTTGTTTTTACTATTTCTTTTCTAGGTTATTCGTTTCGGATGGACTCATTTTTTTTTTTAAAGAAGTGTGTGTTCGTTTTATTGAACAATATGTTTTTTACACTACTTTAAATGTTTCGGTTTTCATGGATCGTTTTTTAATATTTTTAGCTATTTTCGGGTTTTTCATGGTTTTTCGAAGGATATTTGGTGAATGGCTTATGGATTTAATCGCCAGTTGTATTTTTGCATTTTTTTTTGGGAACCTTTTTTTTAATGTTTGGATTGTGTAAGCAGGAAATGGATTTTTCAGACTTTGGAATAAACGTGGTAAGTTAATTTATTATTATTTCTTGTGGGTGGGTATTGTTTAATATTATTGTTTATTTTTATTTTATTACAAATATTATTAATGTGTGTTAATATATTTTTGACAATATGTATAAATATGTTACACACAGTAATTATTTTTGTAATAAGATACATATATTTTATGTGTTTGATATTATTGAAAATGGGTAATTAGTCATTTATTTGTATTTGTACTTTAAAGAAGTGTTTTAGCTATGATGTTTAGGTATTCTAGGCCTTTGGTAGTAGGGTACAATTTTACTTGTTGCTCTAGATATTTATACATTTGTTTAGTTTGTTTTGAGGTTTTTGGAGTTAGCTGAGTTATGGATTGTTCCATTCGGAACTCTTGATAACTCTGTTCTTTTTGTAGGCATGATATAAATCTTTCTAGTGTTGGTTTTGTTCTGCCTGTTGATTGTAGGAAGGCGTTATGCCATCCTTCAACTGCGTTATTAGTTTTGGATTCTCCATTTAAGGTGCTTCTGTATACGTTCCACCAGGGAATTAAGAATTTAGGGTTTCTTCTGTGGCCAGATCTATGTAGTCTGCCGACCCATGTATCTTCGAAATAGTCCAATAGTGAACTTAGTTTTTCTTCATTTTGTTTGTAGAAGGCGCTGTCTATTAAAATGTTGTAATGTTCTGTTACGTCTGTGTCAGGTACATAAGCTAGTGCTATGAGTTTTTTTATTTGATATGCAAAAGATGAATTAGTTGCATATTCAATGCTTAGGGCTGATTTTTGCATGTGTCTCCATAGGCATTGATTAAAATGATAGTAACAGCCTTGTATGGAGGTATGGGGGTGTGTTTTTAATATAGAATTAATCATTGCATGTTCAAAATCTAGGATTATTTTTTGTGGGGAAAAGTCATTTGTTTTTTGTTTTATTATGTTTAATAGTTCAGTGTATGTGGAGTTATGTTTGTTTGGTAATAATGTGTAAATTAATGGTATATTGCAATTGTGATATAGGACATGTATTGTATATAGTTGGAAAAATGGTTTGGGACATATGGTAAAAGTCCCATCCATCATCCAGTTATGTGATTCTTGTAGTTTACAGAGATTATTAGCTGTTCCAAATATTATTATTCTTTTGTCATTGTTTTTATTATCAAAAATGACAAATGGTTCTTTGTTTAAAGTTATACTTTGTTCTGGACTTAGAATAACTTCACTGTATGTGTGAGGAATTGGGGTTGAAGTAGTAGTGGTTTTTTTAGTACGTGCAATAGTTCTTTTGAGTGAAGTTACAGATGGCATTTGTGTAGTAGCAGTTTTAGGAATTTTGGGAAGCTGCTCTTTTAAAATTACACTGGTAGGTTTTTGAGAACTTGTGCTAGCTTCCTTTATAGTTTCTAAAGCAGATCTGACTTCGATTTCAGTAATGTTTGGTGGGTGGTTATGTTCTCTAGTGTATAGTACTGTTGTTTGTCGTGTTGTAGCACGCCCATAGCACTTATTAGAGTAGTATTTAGTGCATTTCCAGTTAACTTTTAAACCATACACTTTTTCCTGTGTGTAAGTGTACCCCATATAGCATAGTAACATTTTTCCCTTCTGGCTTGTTATGAATTCAGCTCCTTCAGTCATTTTGATGTAGCTTTATCTATGAAAAATATATATTATAGTTATTATATATGATGTTATATTAATTTTCAGTAGAAAAAAGCAAGATTTAGTTACTATATACTTACAAAGTTGGTTTTGATGTGTTTGAGTAGAATGCTCCTGATTCTTTATTTGTGGGATTTTCCTCTAGTATTTTCTTTGTCTGGAAAAGAAAAGGAAATGTGTTGTAATAATTGTTTCTATATTTTTATAGGGAATGGTTAGGGGATTTGCAATTGGGATTTAATTAGGGTGGTATTTTAATCTATTAGTTGATTTTTGGTTGTGAAATACTTACTTTTTAGTTGTATCTTTTTTGGTGCTGTTCTGTATTTTCTTAGTTTCTTTTGGAGTTTCCTGTAGTGAAAACATGAAATAGAAAGAAGACATTAATTTATTTATAGTGTATGTATATTGTAATTACAATTTATTCTATTTGAGTCTTCATGAGAATAATATAGTTAACTTACTTTTGATAGTTTTAAACATTTCCTCTATGTTGATTTTCTTATATCTGTAGTTGCAATCCAGTCGATTTTCCTCTTCATTCAATTTCGTTTTTTTTGTTTTGGACTGTGAATGAAGTTGAACTTCTTTTTATAGTGCTTTGGATGTTGTAATATGTGTTTTATTGGTCAGTTTGAATTCGGAGTGTTTTTATTGGTTAGTTCGAATTTTTTTTTTTTTTTCTGGTAGTTAGTTTCCTAATAAGGAAAACGCTAATTAGTGGTTTTGTGGTGTATTATTCTATATGTATTTTTCTAAACATTATATTATGTATTGGATGCATGAATTGATAAAGTATAATTTAATAATATAGTTGTTTAATGTAGGAAGGTTGTTAATAATGTTTTAGTAAAGAGTTAATTATTTAAATCCATTTTTAAATGTAGTAAATATATAATTGTTTAATAATAATTTTGTGTAGAGATAAAAGACATTATTTGGTGTTTATGTAGTTTGATTTTAGGTTTTAATTAAATGTTATATAGTCGATATTAGTAAAATGGAGATATTTTAGTGGTCGATATTTTAGTTTACGATATTTTGTTATGAAGTATATGTATATTATTGAGCATCGATATTTTAGGATTTCGATATTTGTGTTGCCGATATTTTGTGTACCTATATTTCTGTAGTTCGAAATTGTGTGTTCGATATTTTTGTAATGTTTTAAATAAGTATATGATGTCGATAATAATGTGATCGATTATTTTGTATCGATATATTTGTAGGTCGATTTTTAGTCTTTCGATATTGTGTCAGTGATTCTTCCCATACAACCACCAATTGTTTTGGACAAAAAGCCCTATTTAATAAAAAAAAGGTAAACAGGGCTTTGCATGAAAAATCTATGCCTCCTTGAGGCAGGTGCAGAACATTTCCTGTCCCAGCAGATTTGCACCTTTGCTTGTATTTTGGAATGTGCGCCACACATACAAAATTGTAATCTTTGTAAGTTATGTCTAATCATAGTAGTTTGTGATGGAATAGGTATGCTTCCAGTATAAAACCTATGCTAGACATCATATACACACCCTTGTACTATGATGCAAGTGTGTGTGTATTGTAACTGTTATCCTTGCCGTGGTTTCCCCCTAACATTTTGCAGTCCATCGTCCTGTTTTTGCTTACTTCATTGTTGCTGGCTTTAGGACTCTGCACACTTTACCACTGCTAACCACTCCTTATGCTCCCTCCCTAAAACATGGTAAAATTGCCTTACTCACAATTGGCACATTTGTAAGTACATAATAAAATGGTACCATTTGTGCCCTTAGTGCTACTAGTAGACCTACAGTACTAGTTATGTCACTCATTTAAGTAGCCTTCTAAACATGTGTCAGGCCTGCCAGTGCAGCCCTGTGTGTATTTTTAAACTGCCATTTCAACCTGGAAATATAATCCTTTTGCCAGGCCCAGTCCTAATTTTTTAATACACGAACACCTCCTAGCGTAGGCCCAGATGGAACGGCTCAGTGTATTTAAAAAGTTGGACATGTACTATAGAAGTTTACATGTACTGATATGGATAAACTCCTAAATGTGTATTTCACTACTGTGAAGCTGACCTCTCCCATAGGATAACATTGGGTTCCCTAATTACATTTAATAAGTGGTAACTTTCAATTGGTAGCAGGTAGGAAGGTCGCTGTTGGTGTCTAAATCATTTTACTTTAAATTCACAATTTTAAAAATGCCCCTTTTAGAATATTGGTATTTTTTATACTAATCATTTTATACCTGCAGCCTGTATCCTGGTTCAGATGACTAGGTGTTGGGAGTTGGCCTTTGTGTATTGCTTCCAGACGTGAGTCAATGGGGAATAGGTATTGGCATGATAGGTTATCTCTGAATTGTTGGGGGGCTACCTTGCACACTCACAAAAGGTTTGACACTAATCCTATGTGACCCTAAACGAGTTAGGACCAGGGCAAGGAGGTAGACAATTGCAAGCACCTCTTAGGGTGAAAGCCTCTAGTAACACATCCTACTTTAAAGTGGGCACCAGGTATAAATAAATGACACTTAGACAGAACCTTTCATTGCACCTTTGAACCAGTGGAAGACTCAGAAGGACTGCTGTGCTGCTCTGTGAGAAGGACTGCTACTTTGTTGCCCAGTTGCCCTTCTGTCCTGCTGCATGCGTGAAACGACTGGACCTGCATCTTAAACACAGGACCACCAGAGTGGCTCCAAGGGCTATTTTGCTGGCCTCTTGATCAGAACCTCAGGAACAGAAAAGTCTCCAACTACCTTGAACCCAGCATCTGGACTCTGCTGTGGGTCCTACCCCAAAAGCGGTGCAATCCCAGTCCTAGACCCTTGAAAGTGAGCCTGAAGATGCCAACCCAGATGTGATCCTGTGGGCAGAACCAAAGCAGCGCAGCACATCTCCTCACTGCTCCACTTCGGAACTGTCACACTACAATGCATCTCCAACACCAGACCGCGCAGTGCAGCCCACAGCTTCCTTAGCACTGCTGCTGTGCAATGCATCTGTGGCGCAGGACTTTGCATCACAAGAGCCCCAAATCAAGTAGTTGAGTCTGGGACCTACCCGTTGGTCTGGAAAAAAGCTTGTATAAGACCAATTCTGAAAAAGCAGGCCTTAGATCCCATGGAGGTAAAAAATTATCGACCCATTTTGTGTCTGCCAATTGCAGCTAAAATTCTCGAAAGGTCGGTAAACCAGGAGCTAACGCAATATTTAGACTCCAACAACATGTTTTATCCAAGTCAGCATGGCTTCCGGTCGTGTCATTCGACTGAGACTGCGCTGATCATGGCAACTGAGGTGATTAGCAGAGAGGTGGATGGAGGGGGTAGAGCCATCCTCATCCTCTTAGACCTATCAGCAGCATTCAACACTGTGAATCATACGGTGTTAGTGCGGCGGCTGAAGGCAGTGGGAATTGGGGATTTGGCTCTGTCCCTTCTCTCCTCGTTTCTGGCTTTCAGGGAACAGATCATACATTGGGAAAATCTGCAATCCGAATCATTCCTCCTCCTGTGTGGAGTGCCTAAGGGATCTGCACTATCGTCAGCTTTGTTTAATATATATGTCACCCCAGTCGCCAGACTCATCAGAGAGCATGGCTTCTCGCTGGTCCCGTATGCTGATGACTCACAGATAGTCATCTCTCTATTTCAACAGTCTGAGTCCACAGCCGCTAGCTTCCATGCATGTCTGACTCACATCATGAGCTGGATGAGTCTTAATTATCTAAAGATCAATACGGATAAGATGGAGGTTGTAAACGGTCCATCTCTGTGGAATCAAACATAGTGGCCGACTGAGGCTGGTGAATGCCCCGTTCCATCCGATAAGGTCAAGAATCTGGGGGTCATCTTCGATGACTGGCTTAATTTCGCAGCCCAGATCAACCGTGTAATTAAGGAAAACAGTGGTAGTGGCCCTTATTCTCTCGAGGTTAGATTATTGCAGTGCACTTTTTATAGGCATTGATAATGCACAGAGGGTGACATTACAATCAATACAAAATGTTGCTGTTCATTTATTATTAAACATTCCTAAAGGCCATTCTACCTCTGCGGCCATCAGGTCACTACATTAGCTCCCATTTCAGCAACGGATGGAATTCAAAGCCCTATGCCTGGTCCATAAGACATTATATGCCGGAGGGGCAGCTGATTTCCAGAAATTTTTCTATTGGTATTCTCCCATTACAAACCTTAGATCCACTAACACAGGTCTCATTTGTATCTCTAAAATTTGCAGAGCCAGGTGGGGAGGTAGGAGCCTATCACATTGTGCAGCCAAGCTATGGAACCAGCTGCCTATCACCATGAGACTATTACCGAATAGCAGCTTTTTTGGAAATTGCTAAAAACTTGGCTGTTCCCCATGATCTAAGGTCCAATATAGCTGTTGCAGTCCCTCTATCTCACCTCTCAGCTCCAAGATGCCTCGGCATTCGAGCACTTCAAAAAACGATATCCTATCCTATCCTATCCTACAGCATCTTTGATGAAGTTGCAGGACACTGCAGCGCTGCCCTACAGCTTATTCAGAACCGCTGGTGCACAACGCATCTTTGACAGAGTGCATCACATTGCCAACCTCTCATTGATGACATCCTTCGCAATGATGCTAAACCGCCGCAGCACAATGTTTCCTTGAAGCGGGATTTCTCAACACAACCAGTATTTTAGGTACTTTATCAGTGGACCTAACTTGGTGGTGTCTGTATCATGCCCGTCGCTATTCAGCGGGGTTGGCGTGTACTTGCAACTGTGTCCTGGACCGGTGCGACCAGATTACCACAGTTGGCACCTTCTGCTTCTAAGCACTATTTTCACTTAAAATTTGAAATTTCATATCTCTGGTTGTACTAATTAGATGTTTATTGTTTTAATTTATCAACTTTTACTCTGTGTTTCTAAATTGGTGTGGGATTTTTCTAGTGTTGTGCCTTAATTTTATTACTGTTTGAAGTACTGCATGAATACGTTATAATTGCTTCTAAGTTAAGCCTGACTGCTTGTGACACACTACCAGAGGGTAAAGCAATGTTAATTTGGGGTTTGTTTCTGTGTTCATTCTAACAGAAACTGTGGTTACTGCTTGAGTAGGGTTTCTACCCTTCAACCAGTAACCCCATTTCCTAGCGTGTGTGATACAAGGTAGCCTAAAGTGCACCAGCACAGGGAGAGCCCAGAAGAGCACCATATTTTTGTAGACATGGTGCTGTCCTGCTCACTTTCTTTCTTGCAGCACAGCACCGTTGATTGCTACACTGCATTGCTTGGGTTCTCAGTAAATTTTCCCTTGGGGTATAAGGTATCACTTATTTGTATTCAAAATATTCGTAGTTCTTCAACAAGGGATCATATTAAAACTAAATAGGAGAAGCTTCATTTTTTCGGGCCCTTTTTATAGATTATGTAAGTAAAGCCTTGTCTCACTTGGAACCACTCTTGTTACTAAGTGACAAGAATCGTCTCTAGTTTGCAAGAACGTTAAAACTATCATATCCTTCTGGAGTCCTTTCACGGTTTCAGTGTGTGTCACAGTTCAGTCCTTCTCTTTGAAGATAGGAGACACCAGTTGACAATAGGGGTTTCCAAATATAATATTGTATGCACTGGAAATGCTCTGGAAAGATGAACACAAAATACTGCCATAATTGTTCAATTCTTATCTCCCTTAATCTGAAACTCTCCTTCAAAACTTGATCTGGTTTATTCAAATGGCCATCAGGTGCTTCAACCACGACATATTATTTAGTGATTGTTGTCCTCAGCTAGACCTTAGAGTCTTGTTGGGCTATTGTTAGCTGGAATGCATTGTCTAGCCCTATTCTTTTTCTGCAGGGCATTTTTGTCTGATTCTCAAAAGATATTCTTTCTTTTCTGAATCATCCCCCTTTTATTGGTGGAACGATCTCTTTGAAGTTCCAGATGCATATTTTTTCTGAGAGTCTTGTTGAACTTATCATTATTTACTTGAGCGTCTCTTATCTCTTCCACTCTGAGAAGACATGGAGGCGTATTCACAAGGATCTATCGCCTAGTTAACGGCACTTTATCGCAGCCAAGGTTGCGATAAACTTATCGCCTCAATCACAAGCTGGTGTTAACAGCCCACAGCATCAGTATACTCACGATAGCAGCCGCAAAAAACATCACCACAGATGACCCCCGCAACTATCGCTAATAAGATGCAGAGTAGGCATTCCTGTGCTAAATGCCATGACAACACCACTCCTCAACATTCACAACAACCAGCCCGATTGGCGATAAGAACACAAAACAGGCGATAAGGCGCGTTAGCACCCTGAAACTAACACCTGCTCAGACCTGGTGCAAAGTCGGACGACAGCCTGTACCACAAAAGGGAACCCAGCCCACAGCCACATCGGAAGGGCAACAGATGTCAGGAGCCACGGGTCATGTGGCCCAGACACCCAAGAGGGCCACAACACCCCCACCACCACCCCAGGACCCCATTGCCCACCCAGAACACCCCTTTCCTGGACCACCACAGAGGCAGCACTGACAAACACAGCAGGCCCGCAGGAAACACACCAGCCTCACGGACCAAATGCCTGACAATGTCATTGCCCACTACAGGCTCAAAAGGACAACCATCATACGCATCCTGACCAACATCGCTCAACAGGCCGACGGCACCAACACAGCGGACAACCAACATCCCACCCCACACAAAGCTGCTGGCTGTGCTGCACCTGTTGGCCCCTGGTACCCCCAACCAACACCCGCCAGAGTCAGAGGAGTCTCACAAACAGCCACATCCAAGTCCCTATCACCTGTCCTGGACATCACCATCAGCCTGGTACCCAAGTCCCCATACGTCCAACACAATGCGCAGGATCCGCTGGAGACCAAGCAAGGACCATACGCCATAGCTGGATGCACGCACATGTTGGGGTCAATCCACAGCACACATGTCCTACCTGTGCCCCCTGGCGACACAGCACACAATCACCGCAACAGAAAGCACACGTCTCACATCAATGTGCAGGCAACATCCGAACACTGTGGAACCTCCACCAATGTCGCCTCCAAATACCCAGCCAGTGTGCATGATTCCTTCATCCTCCAACAGTCCATCAGCAACCATCATTCCCAGGATGCCACCAAGGGAAATGCACAGCTCCTTGGCAAGTTCCAAATGAACACCTCACTCACCTCAATGCAACAACCATGCAACTCACAACCCTGGCACTGCACACGTCACAAATTCACAACCAACATGTAAAACAACATGCCCACCCACCAGACACAGCAGAACAACTCACAATGGTAACCTGGGCAAGCCATGAACATGAGCCAACAACGGCATGGCACCTCAGCCACACACTAGCCGAATGTGGGGAGAGGTGGCAACCAGGCATGTGTGAAGGATGCAGGAGAACTATGAAAGTGCACAATGCCAAGAGTGGTGGAGATGTGCTGGACAGACCGCAGTATGCAGAACACACCCATATCCATGGCGACATGCACCTCTCGTGTATGAAGTGTAGTGGACAGTGGACACAGCCATGTCACCCCAGCCAGTGGGGGAGTTCGCAGGAAATGTTGCCTGTTACGTCCCCCCGTATGTGTGAGCAGAGTGGGATGGCATAGGGGTGTGAATAAAAAGCACATAGCCTTGGGCGTGGTCCTCTTCCAGAAGCCCAACATCTCTGCCAGAGCGGCGCCTCTCACCATGCTATGAGACCGACGCCGTCCTCGTGAGCGGAATTGCCTGCGATCCTGTGTGCCTGCCGTACCCCGGCCCGCTGGACCCCAAACCCATCAGGCCTGCCCCTGCACAGCCAGGCCACACTGATCACCTTCCGACTCCAGCGTGTGTCAAGGAGGGCCCACCACGTGCCTGCGCAAGCTCCAAGCCCGAGACCTGCGACCTTGGCAGCCTCTCAGACCATCACGGCCTCCACGACACAGACCCGCTTTACTCCTTTCTCATTGATGTACTCTACTGCCGACTCCGGCCTACACCACGGTCAAGTAGGTCACACATTTGAAACTGAGTCTTGATCATACACTGTCTGTGTATGCACAATAAGGAAGATTCTACTTCACTGTACTCCCTTCGGTCAGGTGGCAGCAACCATGTGCATAGCATCCCAATGACACGTGGCTGTGTGCCCTTGCAGGCCGCTGGCCCCAGCCTACACCACGGTCAAGTAGGTCACACAATTGGAACTGAGTCTTGATTACACCATGGCAGTGAACATTATTTAAGGCAGAGTTCATGTCACTATACTCCCTTCGATGTGGTACCACCAAGTCTGTGCATAGCATTCCAACTACACGTGTCTTTGGGCCTACGCCAACTACTGCCCTAGGCCTACGCTGTGCACGAGTAGGTCACAGAATTGGAACTGAACATCGATTATTCAAAGGCAGAATACATATCATCGCATGCAAGGAGAAGCGTAAGAGGATGACGCATTGCAGTCCGGAGGGAATAGGATCATCGTTACGGTGGTGATCGAACACTACCGACAACTGCCCTAGTGTCACTAACTCTGTGCATCACCAACCAACGACAAGTGGGTGTGGGCCACTGCTGACCGCTGCCTCTGGACTACACTGCGGTCCAGTAGGTCACAGAGTCTTGATTTAGCGATGGCGGAGTTCATATCAGTGCACCGGCATCATCGTAGACTGCATCCGCTCTCAGCACCGGTGCCACTAAGTCTGTTCCCCGACATTCATGGACACTCTCTGGTCGTACATTGGTGGCGTCTGAGTCAATGGACTAGGGGCTAGTTTTCATCCTCATGTAGCTGATACCGAATTGGTGGTGAAAACAAGGCTGTTGCTTTCCACTCCACTATTTGCTGCTTCCAGATAATGTCAGACCTTCCGCATCATGCCCTGGAGGACACCTTCCTCTGTCCCCCGCAAGCCTCTGCCACATTCACCTTTGAGATTGATGAGGACCCGCTCACTGCGTGTGGACCTACCTCAGTGCACTGCAAGTCACCGTCCCGTGGCAGGGAGCCTGTGCTGACTACTGTGCATCCGGGGCCACTAACTCTGTGCTGGTCAGGTCTGGGACCCCTTCTTCTGAGATATTGGATGGTCTCTGAGGCGATGGCCTTAGGACCATCAATGCCATGTGTCTGTGGCCCTGCGCTGTCCGCTGCCTTCGGCTTCAACTGTGGTCCAACAGGGCTCACACAACAAATTGAGTCCTGACCGGCCCGGATGTCGCATCACCGCAGGAGGCACATGTCACCACCACCAGGACCACCTCCAACCGCCATCTGCCCGAGTCGAAACGGTGGTCCTGACAGACTTACGGAGTTGCTGGATGCCATCATCAGACTGATACCCTGCTAGGCACTCCAGGTGCCACTGACTCAGTGCACCGCAAGCCATCGTCCATTACTGATTGAGTTTTGTGCTGTGGAGAGGTTGCGCAGCGATGTCACCTCAATCAGAGTGGGAGACCTGGGACGTTGATGAGGAAGATGATGCAGGTCTAACACACCCCACTGCATCTGCATCAGGAATATCTCGAAGGGACACAATCCGAGACTTTTTCTTCACATGGGCGCGCTCAGCTGTAGTGCCCCAACCTCAGTGCACTGCAACTCACGGACACTTCTGTTTGCTCATTGTGTGCCCTATGGACTTGCTCAGGCAACCTCCATGATGCTCCGCTGTTGTCCCTGTGATGCTGTTGTTGTCTGTTTACGTATTCATTGTGTTAACTGTTGTATTTGTTGCCAGCACCAACAACTCCCTGAGGGCTGGCTTGCATTCACCCCACACACATCCAGCACAGGCATCATTGTACATGTGGCCCTGCCAATAAAGGGGCCGGGCGCATGTGCCCGTAGCCAGTTCAACATAATATCTGCATGTGTCACTATGGTCTTGTTGTATGCATGAGGGTCCAGGGCCCGAAATTACATTGTGCTGTGTACAGCGGATGCAGGCATGTCACCGCAGGCATCGGGTTTGAGCTTGGACATGTAGCTTTGTCGTCACCCACACAGTTTGTAAGGGGAGTGGCCTGGGCCGTCATACGCAGAGCCAACGTGGGTGTGTGACTGATATGTGCGGGCCCCTGGGCGTGGCTGTGTACTGGGAATGTGCATCTGCATGTGTCTCTATGGCAGTGTGGGTCTCCTTTGTGGGGTGTAGGTGGTCCCTGAAGGGTAATAGACACCAACGAATGTGATCTAGTTCGTCTTCCATGGGTTCGGGGCACACCCACACCTGTTCAGCCACCTCCTTTTGGCATGCTGACACATGGCATTGGGATGTCATGTGTGAGTGGGTGAAGTGTTGTGAGCCAGCTGTGCTTGCAGGTGCTTCTTGTTCTATGGTCTGTTGCAGACTCTATGTTCTCCTCTTAGTAGCTTGGCTGCTCGGGTCCAGGGGGTGGGTTGCGTGGGATGTCCATGGTCTGTTGTAGGGCATCAGTGTTGAGGGTGTGGTGGTCCTCTCCGGCATCACAGATGTGTTGTCTTCTGTGCTCTGCTGATGGTGTTGTGTGCCCCTCTGCAATGTGAAGGGGAGATGCTTGTTGACATTGTATTGACATGTATGTTGGCGCTTTGTTCTGGGTTACATGCAGACTTTATGACAATGTACATTGTGACTGTTTTGAGGTGCTGAATACTGCTGCTGGACATTGTACATTTGGACTACATGACGGATGTGAGGTCGTACGCGAACATTTCCATTTCACAGTTTCCTGCTCTGTCATATGTTGTAGGCATGTTTCTGTGCATGTGCAGAAAAAGTTGTGTCCTCTGTTCTACAGTGTCGTCTTTGCGCATTGTACCACGTTGTCGTCAATGTAGGTGTGCTGTTCTTGCTATGCGTGTGTGCTGCAGTGTGCCAAGGGGATGAGGGACATGACCCAGGGTAATTGTGGGTGTGCAGTGAGCTACACCTCGTTGTGCATGTGTGCCATTGTGCCCATCTACCCATTCCCCTAGTCCCTGGTCATTACTCACCCTGTTGATGTTGTGTCAGGTCCTCTCGAGCTGTGTCCATACTCCCTACTCCTTGCACCGTCTCAACACTGATGACTGTGGCCTTGGTTTCCTCCAGCTCTTCCTGTGGCGCAGGACTGCCACCTCCTGTCGCCATTGCAGCCTTCCTTGGCAGCGGGTTTGTGCCTGGTTTAGGTTGTCACATCATGCCAGCACCTCTTGACCTCCTCGATTGGCCTCCTCGGCCATCCGACTGCATACCAGGTGGTCTACTTGTGGGTCAGTTGGTGGTAGTGTTCTGTCACCTCCGTGACGCTGATCTGGCTTTGCTGCGGACTGCACCCCGTCTTCCTCTCCCCCTTCCCCTCGGCCGTCCCCGTTATTCCTTGCTGGTGGTCTGTTGGAGTGTGGGGTTTGCATTGGCCTCTGTGCTCAGTCAGGGTGCATCTATGATGCTACGTGCTTTGGCTTGTTCCTGGTGTGTTGTTTCTGTGGTTTTTATGGTGCATTTTCCCACCAGACGCGTGTGAGTTGCAAGCCTGTGGCTGGTTTTCGCTACTTTTTGTACCGCGATTGCCCTCATCGCATGATTTTTTTGCGTTCGCGTTTCGCATTTTTGTGGCCTGGCATTGATGTTTGCGCACCCATTTGACGCGTTATCTGGTGGCTATCGCCTGCTACCGCTGCGTTGTGAATACTTGGTTGGCACAGCATAATTTTTCCGCGATAGTCGGCGATGTTGAGAGTTGTGTTAAGCTACTCTTGCGGTAGTTATCACACATTCTTGTGAATATACCCCTAGGAGTATTGCTCATTATAGTGATATCTTGCAGGATGCTCTATTTTCCTCTTACTTCAAAAATTATAATCACTCTGATTGGCACCATCTATGAATGACCTGGTCTTTCCTTTATAGATGTGTCATTAAATGTGCCTTTAACTTTAGATGGTTCGTTTTCAAAATAATTCATAATCCCCTTTTTAGATTTGAAATCCCCATCCCCAGCTTTTTTAGATTTTGGTAGGGTTCAGAAGACTTGTACCCTAAAGTTTTCGGTTGTATATATGTGTGAAATTACTTTAGGATGTTCAGCTTCTCAATATTGGATATTGCTTTCAGCTTGAATTGCTGAATATCCTTTGAAAATGCTTAATATAATCTCTGCAACCTTGTCAATGTTCCAAGGAGATTCGTCCCATGATCTACTGCAGTATATGGGCTACCAAATAGTTCTCATGTTCTGTACTGTTCCTCATCCTGTGCCAAATCTAGAGGTAAACACATAGTCATAATTATATGTTTATCTAGAGTGGTTGTATTGGGATATATATTGCATCGTGTGGTGCATTTTCTGTGCTTCAAAAAAAAAGGGATTTCGTCAAGCACTGCAGGTTTTTTTACAATAGCTTTTTTTTAGGTTGATACCTCTCTTGGTGGACATATGCACAGCAGCCAAGACTGTAGTACTTTTAATCTACAAAACATGTTGTGACACCTGTCTAAATGTTAATTAGTCTAGTGAACATAGCTCTTGTAATTTCCACACTCTGCCAATGTCTCTGTAGATGGGAAGTATATCTAGCTAAAACTGGCCATGCCTGCTCCTCTAAAGATATTAGACTAATTCCGACTGCTGTGAGAGTATGCGCAAGCCTGACATTTAGAAATGATTACTGCTCCGCACATACCAATGGAAATTAATTCTAAAACTATGGAATATATACAGCAGATGGGTTATCCTGTTTCTACCTGCTAAAATACCTACTGTCAGCCGCACCTATTTCAAAGAGTTAAATACCTCAATAGTATAAATCGATTGAGATTCTTAACAAATGAAATTTGCCGGCCTGGAAAAGTGGAATACTCGCCGTGTGCCAACTTGCTCTTCTATTTCTCATTCTGTCCATCCCGCTATGTTTTCCTGTGCAGGAGACTAGTATCCCAAGTTCATTAACAGGAAAGATGATGGGGGGGGGGGGGGGGGGGGTAGTATAGGCTAGTATGTTGTGTGACAGGAGGGTCACAAACTGGTACTCTTTTTATCCTGGTTGACTACAGTTCTCTAATCTGTGCCACCCGATGAATAGTCGTATGGTACAAGAATAGTAAGCTGCACCCAGATGGAAAGACTGCCTTGTGGCTCTATTGTGTATGTCTGTATATGCTGCGATGACCAGACGTCCGAATTGTAAGAGGTGTGTACAAGTAGTTTATGGGTACCTGAGAGGTGTGGTACCACCAGTTTAGGATCTGTCTGTTTTAATTTAGCTATAATTATTGCAGGCTGTTCTGCAAGGTTTAATGGTAGTAATCGCTGATGTTTCTGCTTTTTCTTGCCTTCCCCTCACCATGTGGAAACCACTGCACAGCCAATTGTATGTATTGAGGCAAAGGTCCTCTGCATGGTTTTGCTTGAAAGTGCCACCCTGCACTTGAATGATTATGGAAATCTTGAGTGTTTTGCCCAGTGAGCTGCACATTCATGTAAGCCATGGCGGCACTACCTTTTCAAGTATATTTTTGTTGCCATGACAACACAAACTATATCTCCTTTTGAGTGAGTCTGGCTATTTTCCTCTGAAACCACGCAATGTGGCATTTCACGATGGTATCAGAATATTTAGAGCAAGGGAGTGAAGACTTTGTACCTGTATCCTGGTGGGGACACTGCCCACCAACTCTCCATAAACGATCCGTCCTTAACTTTTTTCACTTCTGAGACATTTACTAAGGCAGCCTATAGCGCCTCTGTGTTGTAAGTAGACTTGTGAATGCTAATGAACTCTACTGCCAAGATTTACTAAGGGTGTCAGTTGGCACAAAGTCATGCAAGTAGAGCAAACCTTTGCAAGGGTATTTCATTTCCAGCACAAAACATGTTATGTGATGAAGGTTTGCCCTTTTCTCAGCGGAAAGAACGTTATGTTCTGCTTTGCACCACTTTCTTTCAAGGGGGGTTTCTTGGGTGTTACTCTGGTGGGTCAGTGGTAGCACCCACATTTTTCGACGCAAAGCCCGATCTACTAAAATAGCTTGACCGGGCCTCGCGTGAAAAACAATACTTTGTTACAGCAAATGCTTGCAAGGAGAAACGTTTTCTTTTCACCAAATATTTCACATATTGCATGTATTCTGCAGTGCACAGCACATATACAATGTGTGGAACGTTCAAGAATTTGAATAGACACAGAATTGTATAGTGGAAGAGTACACCTCTCACACATAGTGCAAAGCTTGTATATGGCACTAGGCAGCCAAATTGTGAGCAGGGGTAGTGAGCAGCAGCAGGCCATTTTGAATGATTATGGCTCTGTGTTGTTTTCTTCCGTTTGCGCAGCACAGCACAGCAACTTTGGTTGCTGTGCTGTGCAAAAATAGAAAAAATAGTAAATCTGCACTGAGGAGAATGTGCACACAAGATGACAAGTCTTTTGTGTTGGAGGGTGGGTGGCATTCATCTCAGCCAGGCAGCCTTGACTCAACACTCAGCTGTCCATCTCCCTTATTAATGTTCCTGAAGGTTGGGGAGCAAAACAGCCTGTGCCCACTGTTTCAGAGAAAGATTTACCAGTGGATCCCACTCTTCTCCTTTTGTTCTATTCTGTGGCAACCTCACCTGATCATGACTCCCAAGATGAAGGGCTAATGCAAAGCATAGCTAAGCCTCCTGAAACTTGTCTAATCATGAACGATGGATAGGAAGCCCAAGAAACCAGCAATAATGGACAGAGGATCCCATTGCATTGAATGTAACTTAGGAAATCTTAAAACTAGCCCCAAAGCCAGGAAATCAGTGATTACCAGACACCTAGGAGACTTCAAACATATCCAACAAAGTAAGAGCTTTGGAATAAAAGTGAAACCTATGCATGACTTTCATTTTCCTTTAGACTAGGCCTGTCTGGAAAGTCTGTGCCTTTAAGGAGAAAGTGACCTAATTCTGAGAAAGGAAGCACAAATCCCTGGTGACTGGAAGTATTATAGTGAGAACCTCTCAAGGATCAAAGACTGCACAGGATCCACAAGATTACCCTCTCCCAGCTGCCTAGGGAAAGAAAGATCTACAACCAGATCAAACAGCTACTTCATTTCCTTCAGGGCTTAAGAAGAGTGAGCCTACTCCTCCCTCTACGGATTCATTAAAAAAAATATCTCTCCAGACCGCGACTTTCTGGATCCCCTGTCACTAAGGTCTTTTCCAGTGTGCCAACCTGAGAGCCAACTACACTTGCATTGCAACCACCACACACCCCACACCCCACTGAGCAATAATTGAGTGAGATGTATTTCAGGCAACAATGAATCCCATGAGATATCACAGGGGTAATTTGTGGGACCCAAACCCTATTTCATTACCGATAGGCACACACAAGAACACCAGAAGATTAGGCAACATTTAAAACATATATTTTAAAAATCAAAACCCAACTCTAGTGCATATAATATGAATAGTAACCATTATGAAAAAAAACACAGACTGGTAGCAACGAAATTCTCCAGTGTGAATAGTAAATAGTATTGTAACATATTGGTAAAATCATAAGGTTTTCTTCATATCAATGTTTACAATCTCACCCTCATCTCTTCGGCTCACTAAACTGATCTCAGCACCAAAGAAAGGTCCTAATTCAACTGTCAAAGATGGTTCATATCTGCATACCTTGTGCGAGCAAAAGAGCCAATATTCAATAAAATAGCAGCATCTGCTACTCCTGTCTATACCAGCAGGCAGACCAATAGGCCAATGGAGTGAAGGCTAAATGTGCCCTCTGGGGATCTTCAGCAAAGGAAGGTGATATTGTTCATAATGGCTCCTGTCTCATCATGTCTTTGGTGCATAGTTAATCTCTACTTGTCACTTTCTGTTCTTAGCTGATATAACATACCTGATAACTGTTGAACATTTCTGAATATACAATTAGCAGAAAAGGCCTTGCACCCTTTTGCTTATTTACATTCTGTGGAACTGTGACCTTTGTTACAAAGAAAAAACCCAAAATGTAAGTGATCAGCTTCCATGAAAATGTGTATATTTTTTTAAACAAGAACAGAATTTGATTCATAGTAGGCAAACCTAATTATCATGTTCCAATGAAAACTAAATGCAATAATAAATGTGTATAGTATATTTTAACATATATTAATAAATGATCAAAAGATATAATTCTAGAAGGGGATCTCTAAAAGAGAAAAAACAGATCATTATCACACTCCCATCCCAACGCTGTGGGGTGCCTGTACCTACCTCTGATATAACTCCAATGCAAAAAATAGACATGTGAACACACACCGTGTCTAAAATAGCATCCCATAGGCAAGGGATGTTAAGATGAATCTTGAATTGTTTGAACCATCATTTGAGCCCTTACCATTGCAGAGGCATCCGAGGTTAAGTTATGATCATTCTTTTCTTACAACTCCCCAGTAGCCAGGGGCTGCTTCTGCCATCAAGATTTACTGTGTGTGACCCTGATACCTGTAGTTACCTCACTGCCAAACATATCTACTGCAATCAACAAATTCCGAAATAGAGGCCCTGCTCCTGAAAAGCACCTATATGAGATACAGGGGGAATGAGCTCATAATTGTGCGAACTGTCCCCATCTAAAAAGTGTCCAGTTGTACCCTGAAGTTCAATTGGGACTCGTGTTAGTTGGACCGCTATACCCTGCTATCCAGGCAATGTTGACAGGACATCGACTCACCAAGGGCCTAATTGGCAGCATTCAATTTTTGTTTTGTGGTTGGGTACTTTGTTTATTAGGCAGTGGATTTGTAGATTATTAGATGTTAACATTTAACTATGTGGACTATTTTAGAGTAACACATTGTATTCCTCATCATCCTTAAGTACCACAAGCATTCAGAGCAGAGTAGAACCTGAGTACCAATATTACAGCCTGTGTGTCCCATATTTTCCTAAGAAAGTTGAGGACTGCTAAAAATAACTTAAACCATAACTAGCGCATTGCACAAGGGAGCTATAGAGATATTTGCAGTCATAACTCGGGTCCAGATGATGGTTATGCCATCTATGTTCTATGTGTATCTTGTTTTAAGTAGACTATTTTATTAACCTGTTATTAAAATCAAGTTCATTTTCATGTTTCGGGAGCATGCAACGAAAACATCCTTCAGTAGGAAGGGCTTCTTATGTTGTTGGGATATGTGGCAATTGTTGAGGTAATTCAGATGCAAGTTCAAACACCATATCAAAGAAGGTAATCATAGGTCATGTTTCTGATTTGAACTGGAAAATGACTGGTGTTTGAACTAGAGAGGTCTCTAGCAGACAAAGAGAAAAATGTACATTTCAAGATATGTGCAAATCCCAACTGTGACGTAGCCTTGATCTTATTTGTTCACATCTGAGGGTGAGATCATTGTAATTGGATCTGATACAATTACATACCTGAATGTGTTCATTTTTAAATAAAGGGAATAGTGTCACTTATCTAAGCTCTTGCTTTTAGGACCAAAGCAGAGATCTGGAGGCCGGATAAAATACTGATGGACCAGTCCCAGAAAAGCATATAGGAGTCAGAAACTTGTGGTACATCTCAGGAGAATAATTCTGGCTCTCTATTGTGTGTTAAAGATCATAAAAAAGAAACCTCTGACAGGTAATGCCTGAAATTTTCGAGGCACAAAAATTCAAAGGTTTACTTGAATCCCTAAGGTCATGGACAAAGATCAAATTGCAGTATCAGAGAATGTGCGTCCTACATTAACAGAAATGTCTTATTTATATGGATGTGCTATGTGCATATGTTGTTGGCCTCACAGGTGTCATGGGTGCAGGGACATGACCAAACCAACCACTTCTCACTCACGCTATTCCATATTTAAAGTGCGTCATATCAGTTCCATCTCGTAGATATGTACCAGCTCTTCTGAAAAAGGGCTGATTACTACTTTGACAGTCTGTGGCAGGGACCTGCTTCGGTATTCTGCGCAGACTCAAACCCATTTTGGGTTTGTTTGATCCTCGAACGCGCCAGCTAGTTGTTCAAGCGACCATCATGTCCAGGTTAGATTACTGCAACAGCCTCCTGTTAGGGGATACTGAGCCTGTGATAAATAGGCTTCAACATACTATGAATGCGGCAGCTCGCACTCTATTTGCCCTGCTCAAGTACAGTTCAGTTCCAGGGATACTGCGCCAACTCCACTGGCTTCCCGTGGAGCAGAGAATTAGGTTCAAAGCGCTTTGTGTTACGCATAAAGTTCTGATGGGCTCTTGCTCTGCGATTCTCAATGACTTGGGCCACCACTATGTTCCATCTCGTAATCTGCGCACTGCCGACCTTAATTTGATGCAGGTGCCTCGCTTCCATAGAGCCAGAACTGGAGGCCGTTCTTTTAGGGTATTGGCTCCTGCTCTATGGAACTCACTGCCTCTTGCTACTAGAAGGTGTTCTGATCACTTGATGTTTATAAAGGCAGTAAAGACATGGCTGTTCCAGTAATTTTTCATCTCGCTTTTTTACTTTCCCGCTCTCCAGCGCTGGGACGTCTCTTTGCTGGGACAGCCATGCGCTGTATAAACTTCATAACATAACATAACAGTGCTGCGCCGGCTTTGCGCCGGAACAGCACCACCAAAGCCGTGCATGGTCCGCCCACCAGATTACGAGTATAACTGGTGGCTGGTGGGCTTTTCTTTTGCCACTCCCACGGTGGTGCCCTAAAAAAGAAAATGGACTGTGAAGTCCATGCTGTGCTGGAACTTGGGGTGCATGAAAACAAAGGAGACACAGGTTGTGCCCCCCTAAATGCATCCCCATGGCAGCAGGGGCATGGGGGCCCTATAGGGTCCCCTATGTTTCCCCACCGCCAGCCTTTTCATGGTGGGCTCACAGCCATGTAAAAGGCTGGTGGTTATGAAACTCGTGATATGCTCGGTAGACCGCCTTGCATATTGGATACCAACCCTGTCCAGTGCACAGCCACTGCGCAGCAGGGGATGGTCCGAATGGCTGTCTTGGAACACAGTGGCCACAGGACCGTCACCGTGAGTCTGGCGGACTTTGACGTCAACACAGGCCACCCCTGCGTGATGTTACAAGGGTGCCAGCATCATTTTTGTGCTGGAAGGGAGACCTATCTGCACACAATCAATCCTCCAAGGCATTTTCCTCTTCCTAAGAGTGCCGCAGAATAAAGAATACTTCTAAAGAGGAAACAACGAGGAGAAATAAATATAGTTTTCCTTGTCATGCCTCTGTTGGGGAGGCGTACAATTCTGATGTATTCTTAGGTGTACCAGTGTTGGCAAATCTGGGAATGTGTCAGAATCCATGGGTGGATGCGTGTGAACACCCACGCTCTACCCAGGGCATGCCTCCCTGCCGTAAAGTAATGCAAGGCAGTAATGCAAGGCAACAATTTGTTATGCTTTGCGTTACTGTAGATTTATCAAGCCACTCAGGGCCATGCAAGGTGGGCATGTGTGGCATGATAAATCTCATTTAGGTTTTGCGTTCCCTTGAGAGGCTCAAGGGTGACACAATACCTTGAGAAATATGTCCCAACATTTCTCTACAAAATGTCTGTAATGGACTCTCACACATCCCTCACATTAAAAAAATAAAATGAAGTAAAACGGTATTTAAAAAGCAGTCCGTTTAATTTTTTTTCAAAGTTATCAGGGCAACACTGCAAAACAGAGATGACTCTATCAGGTGGCCCCTGAAAGGCTGGGACCCTGGGCCAGAGTTCACTTTGCCCATGCAGAACGTGCATGAAAAGGTGGTATACTCAGAACAATGCATATTTATCTCTCACACTGAAATAGATTTTTACAGAAAGCAGTACAACATGTCTTGTGAGCACAGAAAAAGTATATTCTTACGAATGGAAGCACAAGCCTCCATTATACCAAGAAATAATTTACAAGAGCAGCAGTGCAAATATTGTTCACATATGCGAAATAAGTACATGCAGGGAACCTTGGAGCAGGTTCCCTACACCCAACTAGGAGGTTCAGCACAGTTAGCTTCAGTTCTTTCACTTATGTTCCCACAAGAAGTCTGGATAGGAGGCAGTGGTGGAGGTACATCAAAAACAATTGGTAAAGGGCGTGGCCTGATCGGCTCTGGAGTAAGACATCTGAAACGGAGCTTCTGCACCAAGTAAAGGCCCCAGAGTAATTGTTCCTGCTAAAGCTACAGTCCAGGACCCCGGATGAGGTGGGGACTGTCTAAGAAATTAAGGAGAGCAGCGTGAGTCAGTAATCGCAGACCGTCTGCTGGGAGAACAACTCGTCCAGACCCGGGTGATCTGCTGGAGAAGTGAGCACAACGATACAACAGTGCGGCCATGCTGAGAGTCCTCAGTGAGACGGCTCCAAAACTGTGGAAAGTGCATGAGCATGGTACATAGCTGACCCCACCCCCCGTTTATGGAACAGAAGACAAACAGCAAGACAGGCAGCATCCTGGGGTGGCACCATGGGTTATCTAGCCAGGACCACTAGAAGAAGTAGAGAGCGCGTGGGTGTGCGAGCAGCTGGGCTCCAACAATGGCAGACTGGTGAGCCCAACTGCGCTTGGACACAGAATTGAAATGCACTGTGGGCTGACTGGGAACCAAAGAAGGAATTGTTGAGACTGACCTGGATGACTTTGAGCCTGTGACTCAACACGACTCAAAGGAACAGACAGTGACCTAGCAGGGGAGCTGATGGTGCCTGTGGCAGGGCATTTGGCTCAGGATGACCCAGGAGCCCCCTCTCTTTGCTGGAGGAGAATGATGCATGCACCGGGTATATTATCAATCAATCAGGAGTTTATATAGCATGGCTACTCACCCGTGAAGATCTCAAGGCGCTGAGGGGGAGTGCTGATCCGTCTGGGTTTTGAGGTTCAGTCAAAGAGCCAGGTCTTAAGGTCCTTCCTGAATTGGGTCAACGACTGGGATTGCCTGAGGTGGCACCGAGGTAGGAGAAGAATCTTCCTTGGGTTCTGGTCTTGTGGATCCGTGGGACAGAGGCCAGGACAAGTTGGGCAGAGCGGAGTTGTCAGGAAGGTATGTGGAATGCGAGGCGGTGATTCAGATATTCTGGTCCTGCATCATGGAAAGCTTTGTAGGTATGTGTGAGGAGCTTGAAGATAATTCTCTTGTTTATTGGGAGCCAGTGGAGTTGTTAGAGGTGTTGTGTTATGTGAATGTGGCGGGGGATGTCGAGAACCAGTCTGGCTCTGGTGTATTGGCCATTCTGTAGTTACCTGAGCTGTTTCTGGGTGACGCCTGTGTAGAGTGCATTGCCAGAGTCAAGTCTGCTGGTGATGAGTGCATGGTTGACCGTCCTTTGGATTCATTGGGGATCCATCTGAATATGTTTTGAAGGAGGGGGAGTATGTGGAAGCAGGGTGAGGATACTGTGTTGATTTGGCGGTTCATTGTGAGCGAGGAGTTTAGTATTATGCCGAGGTTGCGTGTGTGGTTCGTAGGGGTGGGAGGTGTTCCTAGTGTGGTGGGCCACTAGGAGTCATCCCAGGCTGAGGGGGCCGGTCCCAGGATGAGTACTATGGTCTTGTCCGAGTTGAGCTTGTGGCAGCTGTATTTCATCCAAGTAGCAATGGCCTTCATTCAGCTGTGAAAGTTGATTCTGGCAGCTGTGGGTTTGTTGGTAAGTGAGAGGATCAGCTGGGTGTGGTCGCAGTTGAGTCTGTGGTTTCTGACAAAGGCTGTGAGGGGGCCATGTAGATGCTGAAGAGGGTGGGGCTTAGGGAGGAGCCCTGGGGCACTCGGCAGCTGGTCTCTGTAGATTCTAAAAGGAACGGTAGTAGTCTGACTCGCTGTGTTCATCTGGTAAGGAAGGAGTGGCTCCAGTCCTGTGCCTTGTCACAGATGCCGGTGTTGTGGAGTCTTGTGATTAGAGTTTAGTGGTAGACGGTGTAGAAGGGCTGTGGTTTCGCCCCTGTCAAGGAGGTAGCGAATGTCATCAGTGACGGTGAGGAGTGTGGTCTCTGTGCTGTGGTTGCTTCAGAAGCCAGATTGGGAGGTGTCCAGGACGTGGGTCTCTTCGATCGGCCTTGATGGCTTTCTCGATGGCCCTGGCTGGAAAGGGGAGGAGGGAGATGGGTCTGAAGTTCTTGAGCTCTGTTGGGCTGGCGGAAGAAGGTGGCAGTTTCAATGGAGCAGTTGATGGTGCGGCGAAGCTTGGGGAGATGGAAGCGGCTTCTCTATGGAACATTTGGTACGGGCAAGGATCCGATGGGGCTTCTGAGTGGATGCTCTTCAAGGGCTTGAGTGTGTCATCTGTGGGGTGTGGAGTCCAGTTGAGCACGATCTGTTGGGGTGCGGTGTGGTGTGGTTGCATGCAGTGGTGGTGGGTGTTGGAGCAGGGTCTTGGGTGTCGAAGTTGTCATAGATCTAGCTGATTTTGGGGTGGAAGAAGGTGCTGAGTTTGTTGCAGAGGTCTTGGGAGGGTGGGACTTCTGTGGTCTTGCTGTTGAGCCTGGCGAACTCCATGACGATGGCGAAGAGTTCTTTACTGTTGCGTGCGTTGGCGTTGATTCTGTCTTGGAAGGCCATTTTCATTGTGGTTTTGAGGAGAAGGTTGTGTGCATTGATGGCAGATTTGAAGGTTGTATGGGTTTTCGGGGTTTTGTCATTCCTCCATCTCTTCTTGAGTCATCTGCAGGTACGTCTGGAATCATGGAGGGTGGGAGTGAACCAACTGGCTTTCTTGCAGTGTTTCTTGCCTGTTGTCTTTTTAATGGGTGCCAGAGTGTTGGCGCAGCTGGAGAGCCATTGGTGGAGGTTGCGTGCTGTGGTGTTGGTGTCTGTTAGTGTTGGTGGAGTGGTCGTGCTGAGGAAGTCGACGAGAAGTTCTTCGGTGGCCTTGTTCCAGCTGCGACGGGGGGCAATGATAAAGGTGGTGTTCATTGGGAGTGGTGAATGCAAAATGCATGCAGTGGTGGTCAATCCAGAGGAGTTCCGTGGTGTGGCTGTTAGTGATGTTCCCACTGGTGGAGAAGACGGGGTCGAGCGTGTGTCCAGCTGCCTGGGTTGGTGCAGTGACTAGCTGCTTAAGTCCGATGTTGGTGAGGTTCTACAGTAGGGAGGTGGTGTTCTGTTCACTGGGGTTGTCCAGGTGGAAGCAGAGGTCTCCAAGTAGGATGTAATCGATGGATGCAAGAGCCTAGGGGGTGATGAGGTCTACGATAGTGTTGGTGAAGGACAGGCAGAGGCCGAGGGGCCTGTAGACGAGGATGTCATGGAGGTTGGTGTTGGGATTGGTATAGATCTGGAAGTGAGGTGTTCCATGGTTGTCGTTGGTTCGTTTGAGTGAGTGGTCAGTCGGCGGGTATTCTTGTGGATGATGGCGATGCCTTCTACTGGTTGGTCAGCCCAGTCCTTGTGGGTGATTTTGTAGCCATCTGGGATGGCATTGGCGATGTCTGGTCCAGAGCAGGGGTTGGTCCATGTTTCTGTGAAGAAGGTGGTGTCAGGAGAGGCAGTTTCGAGAAGGTCCCAGATTTCTGTGACGTGTTTGTGGAGGGATCACAATTTGAGGAGGATGCAATTGGGCCGGTCGGGTGCTCTGTTGGTTAACTGGTTGGCGAGATGATCTGGAGTGATGGCATGGGTGAAGGTGTGGCTGCAGTTCCTGTAGGAGAAGCATCCTTGGGTGTCCTTCCGCAAAGCAAGGTGGCGTGGCATCCTGAGTTGAGGGCAAGGAGGGTGCTGGCATTGTAGTGGTGGAAGGTCCGAGAATTAGGATCCCTGGCGCTGAGCACGGTCCAGGCGCGAACTGGCACAGATGGGCTTGCCTTTGGTGTGCTAGCAGCGCAGCTACCATTAAGTAGTGCTGCAGGGGGGCTAGACAGCTAGGAGGGGGGAAATGCGGGGGCGGGAAGGGTCACTGCAGGGGGGAAGAGCTGCGGGGGATCACAATGACAGTGGCGTGGGTGGTGAAAAAAGGGAAGAAATGGCAAAAGTAGGGAAAAAAGCTGAAATAATGGCAGAAAGCAGAAAACGCAGAAAAGAGAGACAGAGTGGCAGCCCAGCAGCAGAGCAGTGATGCCCTACCACTAGACCACCAGGGATGAGGCGCAGGCAGGAGCCTGCAGGTTGAGTAGGGCCTAAAACTCCTGAGCAGAGTGTCAGCAGCATCAGTGGGGCAGCAGTAGGTACCAGGTGGAGCTGTGCCGTGAAGAGAGCAAGTCCACTAGAAGGTCAGTGGACTGCAATTTCACTTCGCAGAGGCTGCCATTAAGTAGTGCTGCTGGGGGGCTGGGCAGATGGGAGGTGGAAATGAGGGAACTGGAAGGGTCACTGGAGGGTGGCTGCTGGGGAATGCAGGGGTGAGGGTGGCAAAAAAAGTGAAGAAACGGCAAAAGCAGGGAACAAAACAGAAATAAAGGCAGAAAGGAGAAAAAGCAGAAAAGAGAGAAAGAGGGACAGCCCAGCAGCCGAGCAGTGATGCTCTACCACTAAACCACCAGGGATGAGGCGCAGGTGGAGGAGGGCCTCAAACCCCTGACCAGAGGGTCAGCAGCAACAACCGGGGCAGCAGCAGCTACCAAGCGGAGCTGCGTAGTGAAGTGAGCAAGTCCACTAGAAGGTCAGCATTATTGTCCCCCCAACTACGGAATGGCTGTCAGGCGTTGATATGGGAGTGGCCTACGATGGTCAATCGGGGTGTGCTGCGGGCACCCCCTGAGGAGAGGAATCTCTGGCAAACAAGATGGCAGCGGAGCGCTGATAGTAGAGTGCTGACTCTCCACCAGATACAAGGTGTGGCTGCTTTGCACATGTTAAATAGGCGCAAGCAGCTGACTTGGTGGGTTTGACCCTGGGAGTATCAGGCCTGTGGAACACATGCTGGAACGGAAGGTGAGGCAGCTGGAGCACTGCCGGTAACTGGGGCTGAGCCTCAGAACTGCTACAGGGTGTAGATCCCTTCTTCACTTGACAGGGTATGTCTTGACAGATGTGGCTAGTTCACAGTACAGGACAACGACTGTGAGGCCTATTTCTTCCCCCCGAGGTCCCCCCTCCTCATCATCATACTCAGTGGTCCATCTATAACACATTGGGAACCACTAATGGAGATGAATCACACAATATAAGCAGTCTCAGACTTGGGATAGAGGTGGTGATGCTGGACAGAGTAAGAGATCAGGTTGAACTGGTGACTCAGACTGTGGAACTCAGCAACTTCTTCCCTTAGGGTTGGCAGAGAAGAAGTTTGATTGGGGCGACACTGTGGGGGCCTTTACTGATTGCGAAGGGGTTGCATAGGCCAGTAGGGTGGGGACTTCTGCAACTGGACGTCTTGGCCCGAGTGAGCTCTGCCCCCACCTGGTGATTTTGTTTTCTTCCAACACTCTCTCGCACTGGGGATAAATTACTCGGGGAGGATTGCCATCAGGATCACACACTCATGCCTGAATTGTAAACAACAATAGATCTAAATAGGGCTGAATATTTACCAATGGCTAGAAATGAGGTAAAGACCACCTACCTGGCAAAGCAGAAGTGCCTATATGAAGCCAGTAATGAAGTGGGCAAATTATTGGCATGGATAGACAGTAGGGAACGGGAAGGTTTGTGTATAAGGGAAATCTGAGTGGAATCAGGAGACCTGGCGGGTGTCAGTGAGGGTATAGTGGGAGTGTTCGCTGACTATTTGAAAACCTCTTATAATACCCAAAAATATATTGACTTTTGTGAGGGAATTTTCAGTAAGTTTTAAGCAAGCTATCCTTGCTTAAAACTGACATGAAAAAAATTGGCCAAGGTCTTGGCAACATGGCTGAGGTTGGTGGTGATTGACCTGGTTCACTCAGATCAGGCGGGATTCATGGTGGGTTGATCGACCTGGCTAAACCTGCCAAGATTGCTGCAGTGATGGCATCAACTGGGGACAGGGTTATAGCCTTGCTTGATGCACATAAAGCCTTTGACTTGGTGGACTGGCCATACCTATTTGGGTTTCTTGCTGTCATGGGCTTCGGTCCAAAATGCATTAACTGGGTCAGACTGCTATATGATAGACTAAGGGCCAGAGGGAAGGTGAGTTGTCACATCTCTTAGGAACTCCAGGTGATGAGATGCACGGGGCAAGGTGCCATCTATTGTCGATGCTGTTTGCATTACCGATAGAAGTGTTGGCTGATGGGTACGCATCGATGCACAGGTGTCGGGCTGGCTGGGTGAATTTAACTGTGATAAAATGCGTCTCACTATACACAGATGATATTCTGTTGTATATAATAAGAGTGGACCGAATGCTGCCCCAACTGCTGGCTTGGCAGTTCAGGCTGGACTATTCCCATTAGGCACAGGGTCAAGATTGATTTGAATATAGCTGGGTCTGAACTGGGGTGGTGAAGTGAACTAAAGAACAATGGTGGATTTAACCCAGATCTGTGACTGGGGGTGAGTGTCTGAAAAGTTTCAGTGGTCCGTCCATCATCTCCTCGTGTTTGCTTTGTTCGCCCTAAGTTGGCAGGGTATGCCCAGATGTGAGGACCTTGCTTATTTTGCCACAGGTTTCAAGCTAGCCTGGCAGATGAGGGGTGTTACCCCGAAACTGGTCCCAGGATGCTTGTTTCCGGTCCAGGGAAGACCTGGCTTGGCAGTTCAGGCTGGACTGTTCCCATGAGGCACACTGTCAAGACTGATTTAAATAAAGCTGGGTCTGAACTGGGGTGGCAAAGTAAGCTAAAGAACGATGTTGGATTCAACCCAGATCTGTGACTGGGGGTGAGTGTCTGCGAAGTTTCAGCGCTCCGTCCATCATCTCCTTGTGTTTGCTTTGTTTGCCCTAAGTTGGCAGGGTATGCCCAGACGTGGGTCCCTTGCTCACTTGGTCAATGGATTCAAGCTAGCCTGGCAGATGGGGGGTGTTATCCCAAAACAGTTTGCAGGATGTTTTTTCCAGTCCAGGGAAGGCCTGGCTTGGCAGTTCGGGCTGGACTGTTTCCAAGAGGCACAGGGTCAAGGCTGATTTGCATATAGCTGGGTAGGAACTGGGGTGGCTTAGTGAGCTAAAGAATGATGGTGGATTCAACCCAGATCTGTGGCTCAGGATGAGTGTCTGAAAAGTTTCAGCTCTCTGTCCATCATCTCCTTGTATTTTCTTTGTTCCCCCTAAGTTGGCAGGGTATGCCCAGACGTGGGTCTCTTGCTCATTTTGCCACTGTTTTCAAGCTAGCCTGGCTGATGAGGGCTGTTATCCCGAAACCGGTTCCAGGATGCTTGTTTACGGTCCAGGGAAGACCCGGCTTGGCAGTTCAGGCTGGACTGTTCCCATGAGGCACAGGGTTAAGACTGATTTGCATATAGCTGGTTCTGAACCGGGGTGGCAAAGTGAGCTAAAGAACGATGGTGTATTCAACCCAGATCTGTGACTGGGGGTAAGTGTCTTAAAAGTTTCAGAGCTCCGTCTATCATCTCCTTGTGTTTGCTTCATATCTTTGGTGAACATACTAGATTTGCCATACATTGGAAGAAGTCCCTACTATTTCCATTAGGTGACTGGACATTGAACCTTGAGCTACTGTTGCCACTTAGAGTGGAAAAGACAGGATTTAAATATCTGGGAATATGGATCACCAGGGACGGTGAGTCACATTATGAAGTGAGCTTGGGGCCCATGATCAGGAGGCTAGAACAGGATGTTAATCACTGGCATATACTGCCTCTCTCATTGCTGGGACGGACGGTGATGTTTAAGATGGTAGCCCTGCTCCGCCTTCTATATGTACTTCAGAATAGCCGGTATGAAGTCCCAGACACCCTATTTGCTAGGGTGGACGCATATATAAGAACTCTCCTCAGGGCTGGGGGCAACCATGTGTAGCTTTGAAAGTATTACAGCAGTCCAACTATGAGGGAGGTATAGCTTTGTCCTGTATCTGCAAATATTATGAGGCAGCACAGGTGGGCATGGTAGATGATTGGGCTATGCAGATTGGGGAGCCCCAGCTTTTTGATTAGACTGGTTGAGTATAAGTGACCAGAGTTATTTGTATCAGCTTTACATGGTATAGTTGGCTCCAGAGGTGGGCCGGCTACTAGCACAGTTGTTGCTATCTGGAAGAGACAGACAGGAGAGATAGGATGGAGCGCTAGGCTGACACCGAGGACTCTTTTCTGGGAGGGCTCCAGATTAAGACCAGTTGTGACAATGAGAGGTTTCCAGGATTGGAACAGGATAGGTATCTCAACGCCGGCAGATGTTTGTGATGCCACTGGGGTAATGTCCTTTAATCATCTGAGAAAAGACTATCAGACGTCATAGTTGCAATTGCTGAAATATGGTCAATTGAGACATGTCCTTCAGGGGTTCTCACAGGAGAAAGAGACGCAGGAGGACTCACATTCGGGGGGCGACTCTCGGACGGCCATGTGGACCGCAAACTCATATCAAGGACTTATGGCACTCTAATCCGTAACATGCAGTCCCCCCTGATGAGACTCTGGGAAAAGGGGGGCGCAAGACTTGGACAATATTGATGATGAGGACAGGCAGGAGGCACTGGGGTTCCCCACACAGGTGATGATAAGGGCTAGCTTCCGATGAATTGAAATAAAAATCCTCCATTGCACGTATTACACAAGACAGCTGTTGAATAAAATCAGGAGGATTTACTGATAGGATTTGGAATGGTGGACATTTTCTTACATACAATCGGTAGCTACCCCCGGGTACAACCCTTTTTGGAGGAGTTAAGGGGTCCATTGGAGGAAGCAGTTGGGGTAACCCTGGATCTGCAGCCTAGGATAGTACTGCTGGGCATTTGGGGGACCAACTGTATTGATACGCTACCAGAACATTCTGATAAACCTGGGATGAATGGTGCCAAAAAGGATACAGCCCAAAGTGGGATAGTGGGACTCCTCTGTACACCGAGATTGGGAAGCAGGTATGGACCATTGTAAATTGATGCAAAGGGAGGTATACAAGTGAAGAGGTAATCAACGGAAATTTGAAAACTTCTGTGGTAGATGGGGATAGGAGCTGGGAGTGGGACATTTGCAGACGCACGCCTATATAAAGGGAGGGGCTTTCTAGGCAGAGATGGAGTATGACAAGAACTGAGATGAGATCTGATTTGTGGAATGATTGGACTATACCTCCTGGAAAATTATCAGTTCTCCAAATATGATGGACTTGGGGGTGATGAGGGGTTGTATATGGTGTTTCTGTTTCAGTATTGTTGTGGATATTTGATAGTGTTATTAAGCATAAAATCATAATAAAGATACGACTAAAACAAAACAATTGGTATTGTGTCGGTATAAGCAGTGCAGATGATAGTTAATGGCTCTCCTGTAGTATAATGTATATTCCTCACAGGCAAACTGAGGGTGAGTGTCTGAAAAGTTTCAGCACTCGATCTATCATCTACTTGTGTTTGTTTTGTTCACCCTAAGTTGGCAGGGTATGCCCAGACATGGGCCCCTTGCTCACTTTGACACTGGATTCAAGCTAGCATGGCTGATTAGGGGTGTTACCCCAAATCGGTACCAGGATGCTTGTTTCTGGTCCAGGGAAGACCTGGCTTGGCAGTTCGGGCTGGACTGTTCCCATGAGGCACAGGGTCAAGACTGATTTGCATATAGCTGGGTCTGAACTAGGGTGGCAAAGTGAGCTAAAGAATGATGATGGATTCAACCCAGATCTGTGACTGGGGGTGAGTGTCTGAAAAGTTTCAGCACTCCGTCCAACAATTGCTTGTGTTTGCTGTGTTCGCCCTAATTTGGCAGGGTATGCCCAGATGTGGGTCCCTCGCGCACTTTGCCACTGGATTCAAGCTAGCCTGGCTGATGAGGGGTGTTACCCTAAAACCAGTCCCAGGATGCTTGTTGCCGGTCCAGAGAAGACCTGGCTTGGCAGTTCGGACTGAACTGTTCCCATGAGGCACAGGGACAAGGCAGTTTTTGCATATAGCTGGGTCTGAACTGGGGTGATGAAGTGAGCTAAAGAACGATGTTGGATTCAACCCAGATCTGTGACTGGGGGTCAGTGTCTGAAAAGTTTCAGCACTCCGCCCATCATCTCCTTGTGTTTGCTTTGTTCACCATAAGTTGTCAGGGTATGCCCAGCCGTGGGTTTTTTGCTCACTTTGCCACTGGATTGAAGCTAGCCTAGCTGATGAGAGGTGTTACCCCGAAACCGGTCCCAGGATGCATGTTTCCAGTCCAGGGAAGACCTGGCTTGGCAGTTTGGGCTGGACTGTTCCCATGAGGCACAGGCTCAAGACTGATTTGCATATAGCTGGGTCTGAACTGGGGTGGCGCAGTGAGGTAAGGAACGATGATGAATTCAACCCAGATCTGTGACTGGGGGTGAGTGTCTGGAAACTTTTAGCACTCCGTCCATCATCTCTTTGTGTTTGCTTCGTATATTCCTTCCAGACAGGGGACAAAGGGCCTTGGGTGTGGCGAAGTGCGCTCCTCTCCTAAGCAGTATGGCTGGGGGCTTTTACTCAGCCCTTCCTAAGCTTCAAATGGTCGCTTGACGCTTGCCTGTCTTGTCACTGGCAAATGCATCTCACATCTGGGCATCCATGCTATTTGTTCCACTAGACAGATTGGACTCAGACCCAGGGGAAAGGAAAGAACTAATCAGAACCAGTTTAGGGTTAGACAAAGGGGGTGACCACCACACATAGGCTGGTACTGAATATAAATGGGACATCTCAAGGTTTGCTCAGCAGAACGCTCTTGGACCTGCGGAGACTCATAAAAAGGATTTCCATTCTGTCTGAAGCCTGAATGAAGACTGAACCTGCTTGGGCCCAGGACCCCAGAAGTGACTCCAGCGTACTGGACTGTAGGTTAAAAATCAGAGGTTCTGGGATCTTTGTTTGAAAAAAAAAACATCCCCCTTCTCCTCACGGATGCAAGGAGACTTCACTGAGGCTAAAGCGGACCTGCATCTAACGGCCAATGTGACTTTCCTGGAAACAGACCCCAGATTTCACCACCTGAAGCTCTTTGCACTGACAACAAATGCCCCTTTTTTCCCTCCAACACAAAGTTATGGTAATCGACCATCTCGTACTGATGACTACTGAACCACCAATGCAAAGTGTCATAGACTGGCGTCTCTCCAGATCCAGCTTACAAGCCAGTCACCGATGGCCACATTAACAAGTGCTTGGGAAAAATGGACTAAGTTAGAAGGTAAACTTTCCACCCGGACAAACCTGGCCCCTGGATCTAACCTCTTCCTGCAATGTTGACTTTTCCACAGTCCAGCACAACCAGATAACTGTGATTAGTGCTTTGTGCTCCTTGGTGCTATTTGTACCTGAAATGTTAAAAACTCAGTGCATTAATATTGTTTTGGTGTCATTTTATGTCCTTAAATTTACTGTATTTTTCTAAATCGGGTTGAACTTTTCTTCTGTTGTGTTTTCACTTCATTACTCTTTGAGTGGTGCATAAATATTTTACACAATGCCTCTAAGCGAAACCTCACTGCTTTTATACCCAGGTGCCGGAGGGTTAAGAACAGGCTTTTTAGACACATTTAATGTGTGGTTCATCCTAAAAAGTATTGTGTTATTTGAGTGGGGCTCTCATCCCGTTCACCTAATAACCCAATATCTTACAACGGGGGCAGTTACACAACTCCTTTCGCTGATAGTGTTAAAAGAGATAGACCCTGTTTAGATCTTTTCTTAGCTCAAGAAAAGAGAGAGCATCCCCTATTTTGTGTTTTACACATACTTGCAATTTGTGACGGAAACAGATATGAAACCCCTGGCAGATCCCAGATAACTATATATTGATGTAAAGTAGATACATTTGCCAAAGCAGAAAGAGGTTATTTGTGTAGAATTCCCAGTAATTTCCTTAAGAAACCAATAACTGAAATACAAAAAGAGTGACCAGAAGTAAACTTTTACAAAGAAGACAGAAAGACAAAAATAATCTACCTTTTAACAGAAAAAGAATAGTTTATTAATTGTTTTAAAGTAAATATATATGTATAAATACCTATGTTTGTGTGTGTATCTTTTTTTATTAAGTTTATTTGTTATATTTTATTAAAATGTATATATATATTTTTATTAAATGTAATATTTAATATATTTAATATATGTTATTTTATTTTATTTTATATTTATATAAAAGTCAATATGTTATACATCTATACTTTTTACATCGATATTTTTTATTCAATATTTTTGTACTTATCTGTTTAAGCATAGAATTCTATATTTGTGACTCTATATTGTTTACATCTATATTTATTACATTGATGTTGGGTCAGTGAACCCACAGATGAAGGTTGTGCCTTGGTAGGTATATGTTCCTGAATGAGAAAGACTGAGGGGAATTGCCATATTTTTGGAAAAATTAAATGAAATATCATGGCAGCTTGTTCTCTCAGCCAGCCAATCAAAGTGAGGCGGTCTGGCAGGCCACAATAGAACATGTAATATGCATTAATGTTTAAAATATGTTGTTGTTGTATATTTCCGTGCAGAATTGGGGTGACACCCGCAACCAAAAGACTGGTGCCCTAAACCAGCATTTTCCTTTCAGTTCTTTACCGAATTTCCTAAATACATTGAACACCTGTTGGAAATCCAAACACATCAGAAATCAATACATGTCTAATCCTCATGCACAAGATACCCAGAGAAACATGGTTGAGACTCAAGCCTTGCTAGAGAGATGCTTGTACACAAGGAAAACTGGAGGAAATATCATATTATGAAAATGTTTAAAATCTGATAAACATCATGTTCAACACTGGCAAGCCATTAAGTTTAAGATAAGTTTGGCACTGAGCAATATAAATTGTGGGGTCTATAGATTATTAAAGTGTATGGTTTTGGTATGTTTCGATACAGCTGAGGTGACAGATGCAACCAAAACAAGCACCTTAAGCAACTCTTTTGTTGCCAATTGCTTCCCAACTTTTCTGAATTGATTGCACCCAATGTATATCCTGTGAACACCATAAACCAGTAGATACCCTATACATATCTTGTATGCCCTCACTCAGGTGGCCCAAGGAAACATATGGGGGTAGGCCTTTTCAATACTATGCTCATTCATAAGGGACAATGGAGGGAATGACCTTGCTTGGAGAAATAAATACTGCAAATCTGACAAATATCATGTTCATCGTGTTCTCCTAGCTAGTCAATCAGGGCAGGGGAGGGATGGGCTTCCAGCAATATAAATCTTATGACTGTGGTCTGTTTCAATGGAACCTGGGTGAAACCTGCAACCAAAAGAATGGTACCATAAAACAGATTTCACTTTCAAATTCTTCCCAAAAGTCATGGAATAAGCGCTTCATCGCCTCACATCAGGAAACTAAGCGCTATACAAATGCTGCCTTACATTAAATGTTGCTGCAATACACCCAATTTATCGTCTGTATGATCTACGAACACATTAGAAATACATACATGTCAAGTATTGCCATGCTCAGAAGACAACCCAGGGTAGCAGAGATGGGGCAGAGTCCTTGTTAGTGATAGGTTCCTCTGTACGGGAGAATAGATTAAATATATTTGGCAAATTAAATGTACATGTTTTTAAACAAAATATGCATCTGCTACATAGGAGTACAAACACTGCTGCAGTGAAAGGATTACTTTCCAGCCATTTGTTCTATTGTATGTATGCATTTAAATGTATAGTCACACCTTTAAAGTGCTAATCTAGCTGGGAAGCTGGACAAAGGGCGTGAGGCCAAAGGTACTATCCAACCATTTTGAATGAGCAAGATGAAAGGTAAGTTGCTATCGTGTGTTTGTTCCTGTACGATATGCGTTTTCAATGTATTTTATACAGCGAAGGAAGATCGGAGCAGTTGTGATGTTGATGGAAATGTTATTCCAATATTGGAATGACCTGACTCCTGGCGTGGCACAGTCTTCCTGAGGTGGTTAATCTCTTGGAATGGTATGTACGGGTGTATATTCTAATTATTATGTAGTTAATGCATGCGTGATCTTTCCAAGGTCAGGTCTTGAGCTTGTCCCTCTCAGACAAGACTTGGCAGCAAATGAAGCAGACAGGAAAATGAAATGTGGTTAAACTGTCCTTATCTCTTTTCTGTGGTTAGACTTCATCTTCCATTTTGTATGCATTATTCATCTCTAATGAGATGAATGTGTTCTGCTAAGGGTAACTCTAAAATCTTGCACCAAAGGTGAATGTAATCACGAACAATTTTCTTTCCACATTTGTTAATTCATTTACAACCATTATAGAAAAACCCAATGCACATGCGACCATCAACATTCATTAACAGACAAAAAGCAGCAATTTTAGAGAGACAGTTGGTATCAATTCTGGGAGTAGTTATTGCTACCTGAAAAAAAACCTAATACACGCAAGCAAGCAAGTTTATTATTATGATTTGGAACTCCAAAGAGTGCCACATAAAAAACAGAACACAAAAAGTGCAAACAGCAAATCCTGCAGTTATTAGTAAAAAGGATAAAATACATTCCCGAAGCTCACAGTACAGGAGTCTCACAATCGATTATATACAAACAGAATACATATCAGCAACAGTCAAGATGAATGAAAAGCATCCTCCACGCATGATGGAAATCCTCAACTTGTAAAGTGTGAGTGCGCTAAAACATATTTGGAATAGATACCAGCCACAGTCCATGCCACTGGAATCAAGCTATCCTGGCTGAAGAGGGGTGAAACCCCGAAACCGGTTCAAGGATGCTTGTTTCCAGTCCAGGGAGGACCTGACTTGGCAAAAACATATGGCTGGGATCAAACTGGAATGGCATGGTGAGCAAAACAACAATGGATTTATGCCCAGATCTCTGTACTGGGGTGAATGTATGACATTGTACTGCATTCTGTCCATCAACTGTTGTTTTTGCACAGTATGTGCAGGTAACAGCTGACGGACGATGAGAAGGCAAAATGTATTAATTATTATTTTTTTCTCATCATAGTACCTCAAAATCTCCCCCAACCCGGCCCCACCGCTTTTACCTTCACGTATCGCGGCTGATGGATATAAAGCCTGACAATCATGCAAAATTCATTGGGGACGATTGTGCAATTCTAATACAGTACAGCAAAGTAATTCAGTGCAAGCAGCTTTACGCATTATTAATAAAAGGGGAGAAAATTCAACCTTAATAGCAAGATGGTTCTGCACACTCCATGGGTAAGGTCCATAACACATAAGATTTGAGGTTTTTTACTCATCCTACTCTCCACAATTATGTTATTCCTAGTGTGCTGAAAACACAGTACAAAATCTCTTTTTCGACTAACTTTGTAAATTGTTTTTTCGATTCAAGTTTTCAAGGCCTTCTTTAGGAGTGGGCCTACATCAACTTGCCCTTTACCAAACATGTCTAATGACTTCTCATAATTTCTAAAGACAACACCTTTTCCCTTCAAACAAGATTTCATATTTAAGGGCAGCCTTTATGAAACACACATCCCTATGCAATATAGTATTCCCCCCAACTTTGGCTTGCTGCAATAGCCAACATGCTAGTCTATAGAAGCCCGAATTCCAGCCGGAGGATGCTGGAGCAGCTAGATGATTCAAGTTACATATTTGGTGCCCAATGCCCCCTTCCACCTTCTCAAAGCAATCCCAGTGCTGCTCATCCACTGATTTGAAAGCATAGCTCATTGAGGGTGGAATTTTGATCTGATATACAGCTCAAACATGGGCAAAATGTATTTGTCTGCACAATCTATATAGCCTGCCAATTGAAAAGGCCTGAGATATTGCCTTACTTCTGCGCTGACTGATGATCATTCTATCTATTACGGATTTAACCTCACTGCTTCCAACATATCTTTCTCCAAAAAGTAGTGCAAGTTTTTCCTGACCCTACATCCACAGGACCTAAAAACCATGATTTTACTCTTGCAAATATTCATTTTAAAAACAAAATCAGCAGCCTAGTTGCCTACATCATTAAGACACCTTTGCAGGCCTATTGGAATTACATCTAACAGAATGACGTCATCTGCATACAGTAAGCAATCAAGTTTCATTTATCCTAGCTGGTGGGTCCCTCTTGCACTGCCCCACCCTACTAGGCAAGCACCCTTGCTTCAGCCCATTATGAGTTTCTACTTTGCTCGACAAACCCTGATTCCCTCCCATCAGGACCTGAGTCTAAGTAGAAGAGTACAATGCAATAACTAGCCTGAGCAAATACGTGGGGATCCCCATTGCAGCCGATTTCCTCCACAGCGTCCCTCGGTCAACCCTGTTGAATGCTGTGGAGAACTCTATAAAGGCAGCATATAAGGCCATACCTTTTCCTACTGGGTAATTTTCAATCAAGGTTTGCAAAGCTGTGATGTTATCTAAAGTACCACAATGTTTACAAAAATAAGATTGCTCCACAGGGAGATCATTGCCAAAAGCCCAATCCTGAAGGTGTAAAAGTGTACTCTTGGCAAACAACTTTCCGATCGCATCCAGGAATGTGATCTGCCTAACACTGTTGGAAGAGGTTTTAGGACCCTTTTTGTATAAAGGTAGCACTCTGCTTCCTTGCCAAGAGGACAGAATAGTCCCATATAGATAGCAGTGTTGATACACCAGGTGGAGAAAGGAGGCCCAATGCTTTCTCTACCCCTCGAGTCTACAAGCTTGGGTACACCAAGGAGGTACATTAGGAGATCTTATTTTTTGGGAGGAAGGGCTTGGATTTAAGCTACTCCATAAAATAAAAAGAACTAATAGAGACTCACCAGAACTAACGGTAAGTCCGGAATTTTACCTACTACCGCCGTAATTTTGACCCCCAAGTACACTGCTTATGTGACTACAGGAACTTTAGAGGGGGGCATAGCCACTGACTGAATGACCTGCGTTTCAGTGATATTTTGCTTACATCCGGATAATGAACCATATTGTAGAGCAAGTGTCTCTAATGCTACAAAAGCAGGTCCGACATCACTAGTTAAAACCACGATAACGTCAGCATAGGTCAACGTCTATTCTACTCCCCTAATACTAACCGGCGATATATCTGTGCTCTCTTCAATTTTACTAAGGAAGGGTTTGATATAGAGTGCAAAGAGCAAGGGGGAGCAAGGGAATCCTTGTCTGGTCCCCTGCTGATGTCAAAGCGCCCTGACTCCTGCCCTGAGATCCGGATTGTTGCTACTGGGGAGATATATAATGACTGAATGGCCTGGATAAAATCTAAATTAAAGCCCTTCCAGTGGAGCACTGCCTTCTCGGCGTCCAACAGGATCACACCGAGGGGAGACCCCGTAGTCTGAGCCCAGTCCAGTAGGGCGATGACCCGACGAACGTGATCAGCAGTGTCCCTACCCGGGATAAACCTGTGCTGGCGCAAAGAGACCAAAGGAACAATTACCTGTGCAAGTCTAGAAGATAATATTTTTGAGTGTATTTTACTATCAGTGTTTATGAGTGAAATTGGTCGATAAGATGCGGGGTTTAACTCAGATTTGTCTTTTTTTTTAAAAACAATAGTTTGAGGAATGGTTTAAGAGCTGAGAAATCTCTATATGTTATTAATGAGTCTTGTTTTTTTTTACTTCTTTTAGTTTTTTTCTCCTGTGTTTTTTTTTCTCGTTACTTCATTTCTCTACTCAAGCTGTATATGTATGTATGTAAGTATGTTTATTCTGATGCCATGACTTGTCTTGTATTTCTATGAGAAATATAGAAAATAAAGTAAAAAGAAAAAAAGAGGCAATTGACCACCCCCACTGCCCTAAAGCTCCACCCACTCCATCCAACCCACATAATTAGCATAATTTAACGTTCACTTTTGGCTCTTGTGATCACAGAATTAAGAAAAGTACAGCAAGCTGTTGATAACATTTCAAAACAAATACAGGAGTGACATCTGCTGCATTCCCGATGAAAATACTCCACCAGAGGTTTTGTATACACACAGGACAGATAGCACGTTTTATTTTAACGTATTAAAGTGAGCAATCTGCAGATCATGCAAAGCTAAGTGATTTGCCGACTATGCTCCAACTGAGGTATGCCGGGACTGTCCCTGGATAGTTCATTATGAGGTTTTAACTAGTATAACTTCACTTTAACATTGGTTTACCTAGTGAATTTCTGTTGTTTTTGTAACACACTCAACAGTTGGCTGCAGGACCTTGTGCCCAACCGCTTGTGGTCAGTCAATCCCCACTGCGCCCGGCTTTACATGTGTACAGCTATGGTTGGACAAAGGTCTTGGGCTTCTGCCTAGCCCTGTGTCCAACTTGCAAGTGGTGGCCTTCCCGAACTAACAATCCTCACAGTGCTTCAGTCATGTGCAGCTGGGGTTGGCTAAAGGGTGTGGCCGCAACCCACAACAGACAACACCCTCTGTCAAAAATGTTCCTGCATTATTTTTCATTTATTTGTAAATGTTGTGGGGTTTACAAACCCTTAGTAGCTCTTGTAAACCTGTTGGGGCTTCAGCCATGCGGAGTGGAGGGTGGCTGCAGAGCCAGGCTTATCATCATTTTAATTGAAATCTAAATGTTTTCATTTCAATGACTCTTAACTGCACTTTGAGGAAAACAACAGTTTCAAGCTTTCTGCACCAAAATAAACATTCAATTGAAAAAAATAAAAAATAAATAAAAAACAAAACCAAAAATAAATGAACTAAAGGTAAAATGGCGTGAATGCTTGAGTATTTAGTTTGAATAACCATGCCTTGATATCTGGTAGTTATTGATTAACAGCTAGGTGTTACCATAGTTCATGCCTTCACAGATTAATGTGTGGGTCAGGTTCACCCACCTTACCTATGACCTATGTTCCAAACTCATGAGTTCAAAATATTAGCCTTCTCCATATGCCAAGGCTTTATCCTCTACCCACTCAGAATAGTCAGGAATGTCTAGAAATCTTTCTCCTTCTCCAACAACATCTAGGTCTCAGTGTCCCAGTCCAAAATAATTGCTGTCACCTCTAGAACCAATGGAAATCTTATCTCTTCATCCAACTGTCTTGTCAATCACTTGGTACTGTAGGAGGCTTTAAGGGTTTTGAGAACTTTTTTCTTGTGACTCATGTTCCTCGACAACCTATCATGACTAGGTATTTTCTTTCACATGTACTAAAACTTTAGCAACATGTTAAAAATAGGCCAGAGTTTTAAATATTCTTCTGTCATGACTCAGGATAATTGGGAGTTAGGAAAGGCTGCTCTATGTATTAGTTAGTGAACCTAAGGATGAGATAGGTAATCACCCCAAGTTCTCAACACATAAACGTCATTTGTGGTCTGTAATTACCTTTTGTTTTCTATGTCTATGCAACCACCACAATGAGGTCAAGATGCTTGTTACTTAGATGTGAAATGGCTTTACAATCCACAGAACACAGGCACTCATAAAGAGCTTTTATGATCAGTTATCTCTCTAGGTTATTTGATGGGACATAATACGTTTGATCTCACCGTAGCATTGTCATGTCCTTTAGGTTAGTCCCATAATGTACATACCAATTACATACATTGTGTCTCATCCACGGGACATAACGGTCTTACACAGGTGACCTTTTACCTAGTAGCTTACTTCTGTCTCTCCGACATCAGGCTCTTGGTACCATACCTTAATCCCTGACGTATATAAACATGTCCTCAGGCACGGTAGATTTATTCTGTACAAGGTTCATCACTTTTTTCATCCCCAGCCAACAGCCAGCTGTGCATGATCATATTTGTTTAGAAAGTGATAAGCAGGGGACCAGCGAATCGATTCTAGAAAACCCCTGGAGTGACCACTTTAGTATTCAAGACCCTCACTCCCCCTTAGACAGACAGAGAAAGGAATTCCTTCCAGGCTGAACCAAGGCTCTGCAGGCTGATCCTTCGACAGGCAGAGATCTGACATCCCTTGCGGGGTGCTATCCTCGACGCAGAGACAGGGTCCTTTATTCAGAACCATCAGGTGAGGGGTTAGCACTTCCACGGGGAATTCTTGGCTCCATTAGGTTCTATTAGGATATATCATAGCACTTACAAATACATGCTTCACCTACATCTCTAGGATAGGCACAGTTAGGTAGGATAATGCATCGTAGGAGTATGCCAATTCTATTGTTTTATGTAATATGCTTTTATTAATCTTATTAGCATTATGGTAGAAATGTATCTACTTTTTACGATATTGGTACTAGCGATTACATTTGTCTGCTCCTGTCTTTTGATTGTCACAGCTAATATGTTTAATACTAGACTGACTCTTGACCAATAAATGATTATTGAAACCGTACCAATCGTCATTCTATGTATTCAGAGAAAAGCAAGCACGAGTTTATTGAGAGAAAGACACCGTATTGTTTCCACGATACAGAGGAATCAGGGTAGTCATGTTCGGTGGTTGGCAGAAACTACATACACCGCTGTAGAATACAGGGGTGTGGTAGTGGCACCGTAGAGCTAGCTGGTCTAACGGCTGACTCATCCTGTGGGGGTGTCCAGAGTCTGTGTGCACACCAAGCCCTCAGTTTAGGTCATCCAAAACGCGCAGGTCCTGAGGGGTCCTAGGGACTACACAAAAGCATCTAAGAATTTACAGTGGAGTGCTCCAGAGCATTTCCTTCATCTGAATAAAGCGTGACAAAAACACACACACCATCCATGTACTCTTTTTGAGAATGTAAATCTCTCTTCTCACTGAGTTCCTTACTGGTGTATTGTTTATTTGCCCCTATCTCATCCCCCATAAATGCTGAACTGCTTAGGAAGAAGCACAATCAGAGAACCTATTAATAAATGCTCACGGTGTGCCTTGCGGTTACTGTTATATATATTCAGAGAGAAAAGGTCGATGCATGATATGTCAAATGTGAACGGGTCTTTGCAGTGGCAAAATAGTTTGCATTTACATGTTGTGCACTATTTAATGATTCACGGTGGCATAGTTAAATCAGCCATTAAAGGCTTATGTTCCATAATTACATTTCTATTAGCGCATGTTGGGAAAAAAAAATGTTTGAAGATAAAGCCCTTTAAACTTGAAGGGGAATGGGAAACTCGGCTGAGAGAGTAAATGAAGACGATAAATGCATAAATGATTCATCATAATCCTGTTTCAAGGCCAAATCCCAGCTATTCTCAATCTTCTAAATACTTGGATTGGCAACAAAGGCACGCTCGGGATCATGAAATGAGCTGTTTTTCCTTCCTAAATAAAACGAAATGGGGCATTTTAAAAACACATTCCCTGACTTGGCTTCAAGGTTGTCATCAAATAAATGATTAATAAAGAGTTTTAGATGAGGTATTTTTGTGCAGCTTGCTGAAGTTTCTGTACCTACGTATGAAATCTTTCAGTGCTGATTCAACAGCTAAAAGAATGCCACAGCAAAACTACCAAGTATTGGCAAAACCAAGGGCCATATTATCAAGATCAGCGTTAAAATTATCGCCGCTTTAGCGGCAGGAAACTTACCGCTAAAGCGGCGATAATGGGCTTGATAATATGCCCTTGAGAATTCCAATAGAAGCCCATGTTCACACCTGAACATGGACTTCAATGGGAATTCACAAGGGCATATTTTCAAGCCCATTATCGCAGCTTTAGCCGCAGTTTCCTGCTTCTAAATCAGTGATAATGTTATCACCGTTCCTTGATAATATGGCCCCATCAGCTCTAACCTTGCCAAGCTAGTGCACTGTTTTTTTTCTTACTGTAGGATATAAAAATGCTCCCCTTTATTAATAGTTACTCTCTTGTAGGTGAATTCAGATCCACCAATCATTGGCATCTGCACCAGTGGAGATCATTTTACTATTAATCTGTTTCAAAACCATAATTACAACCCCTCGATGAGCTGCCTCAGTTGAAGAACAAAAGATAATACTCGGCCAAGTTAGGGAACATCTTCACATTCATTTTTTTTATTTTTATTTTATAAAGTTTTATATAGCGTGAACAAGATCCCGAGGGATATAAGAGCGCTCTACACAAGGATGAAAGGGGGACTAAGACTCCAGTAATGATATTAAGTAACAGTTCCAAACAGTTGTAGTCACAATAATCACAGACAAATGGTACACAGCGAGTAATAAAATTAACAGGTAAATAACAGGCTACTACGGGAGGCACAACATACAGACGAAAGGAGCAGAGAGCAGAAACACAAGTTGGTAAAAAAAAAGAAAAAAAGTTGTAGGGTCAATGTAACACATGTTGGTGCACTAGTTGAAGAATCAGTGGTTACAAGCAAATGCACAGAACCCAAATTAAGGTAACAATTTGTTCATTAGGAATCTTTTGTCTTCAAGTTTGAAAGCAGTTATTGATTAGATTGTCTCTAATCTAATGTGTGTCATGTAGTAGTATTAATGAGGTTTATGATTAAAAATCGATGGGGCATATTCTCAAGGAACTATCGCCGAGTTAGCAGCACATTAGCGCAACCAAAGTCGAGATGAATATATCGCACCATTCACAAGCTGGTGCTAGCAGCCGATATCGCCAGTTTACCAGCGATAGCAGCCGCAAAAAACATTGCCACAGATGACCCTGGCAACTATTACTAATGAGATGCAGAGTAGGCGTTCCCAAGCACAAAGCAGCGACAACACCACACCGCAACATTCTCAACGGCCAGCCAGAAAGGCGATAAGATCACAAAACATGCAATAAGGTGCGTTAGCAGCAGGAAATTAACACCTGCTCTGACCTGGTGCAAAGTTGGACGACAACCAGCACCAGAAAAGGGAGCCCAGCCCAGAGCCACACCTGAAGAACAACAGATGCCATGGAGCTACTCATCATGCAGCTCGGAGCCCTAACAGGGCCACAACACCAACCGACACTACCCCCAGGACCGCCATCCCCTAAAACCCCCACCGCCCCCACCCTGGACCACCACAGTGTGGAAATGTGGATTTTCCTGATCAGTTATGTCCCCTATCTTGGACCCCAACGGTTCTATATGCATGTTACAAGTACATGTATGTTCCCTCTAGTTCCAGTTTCTAAGACGCAAACATATGTGTGTCTACCGTCGACATGTTCTCTGTCAGATCCGCCATCGATGGGCTGGATATTCGATTCCTAAGTATGAAAGGCCACCGACTTTATATGGCTAAGTTACTCCATTTTTACAGTTCAGGCAAGTAGGCCCGATTCTGTCCTCAAAGCCTTTCCCTGCTCTCTGTCTTTGACAGCTTCAGCTTGAGCTTGCATCTGTATCCATGAACTTTGCCCTACTCCCTGTGCAGCTAACGGTGCCTGCCTCGGCCAGTTTTCGCCTGCCTGCCAAGAAGCTGTATTTCACCTTCGAATTATCTATTTTGCTCTTCAGCCGATGCATTCCTGTCTAGTGATTTAGGTAAACATTTCCTTTAGCTCACAAGCAAAGGACTCGGCCTTTCCGTCCTCCTGCAAGTGATTCATAGCCCTGCTGCCATGGAAAGTTTTCTGCCCCTCACATCTCATATAGACACTTAGGCGTTTGTGCACGCACACAGTCAGTATAGACTAGATTCTGTCCGAGAGTCCTTCCTTGTGGATAACATAGTTCTTTAAACATAGGATGTTAGATATGATTTGGGATTAGGTTGACTTGACCCCCCAGACTTCTCGTCTCCACATGTAGAGCTAAATGTCAAGTCCCCTTCACCCCCTAGTTGCACGTCAATCACACGTCATGCTGCTGCGCGCGCATCTATGCCAAGTATTATCTTATAGATCCACCTATGTCTGATAATCCTAACCAATCATGTTTCTTTTATTCCTTATTACGCCTAGTTTCGATTACGTACCTGTTTTGTCACTTTTCTTATCAAATGTTACGCCTTCTACATTCGTTTCATTGTAATGTACTTATTATAAAAATGCATGTCTGTCAATAAATTATTGTACTTCACTTCCTGAACCCTCGTGGTGACGGAACCTGAAGGCCGCGACTCGAGTCGGCCATTTTTTTGATGGAATAAAGCCCATTTAGAAACTCTTATACCACGGATTCTGCCTCTTGTTATTCTGAGCTATTTTATTTTATTTCAAGATCCCGTATGAAATTCAGTCCGGTAAAGAAGATTTTTGTTTACCACATAATGGCGCCCGAACAGGGACACTTTCTCATCTCACGCGCCGGCGGTGCGTTGCAGGCCCGGTCTCCTGCCACAGCTGGACGGACCATAAACGCGTACCAGCAGGATTTCCTGTAAGCTCCCTCCGGTCAAGCGGGGGCGACTGAGGCTGCGATCAACCCAGACGAGGCGGTGAGAAGTGCGAAGTATCCCGACCAGAGCCTAGCTGAGAGAGCAAGATCCGAGGTATACAGAGGCCCACCAGGTTTTCGAAGCCCCGATGTCCAGAGGGTCCGCTGTCCGCAGTCATTGAGTCCCGTCCATTCTCTGAGGCCTTCCGTTTCAAGGAGCTACTCGGTGAGTACCATCGCCGGGGAGGCGTGTTGACGCGCACATAGGTTGTGCCGGTCAAGACGGATTTGGGTACACAAATCCGGTCTGCACTGTTTAGCAGTGTATATGTACTGTTTAGCAGTATATCAAGTATTCCGAAGTATGCAGTTATTGTCAAGAATTCAGCGTGGTGATTAGTTAGGCAGACTGTCATCATTGTCGGTCGTTGTTAAAATGTTTAATGTTTAATGTTTAAAGTGTTCAAATATTGTGGTATGAATGAGTGTTCATTGTTCACTGTTCATTATTGTGTTTTTCGTATTAAGTGAGTTCAAGAGTAAGTATCAGATCAGTTGTCAATATGCCGCTCTTCTCGAAGTTAAGACAGATTACTACCAGAAAAGGGGTGCTTGAAGAAGCAGTTCCTATTCCTCCTAGGGACACTCCAGGGCATTTCATGTACCATAAGCATGGCTTAGATGCCATATTGTTTCTTGATCTATGGGTAGACTATACCAAGGGATTGCCGGAAAGTCAAAGGTGGCCCGTAGCGGGAACCTGGGATGCAGAGTGCATCATGAAAGTGGAGGAAGAGTTATGGAAAAGAAAGGTCAGACAGTCACAGAAAGACGCTGTTGAGTTATGGCGTAAAGAATCTCATAGACGAACAGAAAAAGCACGTAGACAAGAAGAGAGGAGTAAAGAAAGTTCAAATAAAGCTCAAGAAAGTCTATTAATTGAGGAAGGTATCCGAGTGAAATCAGAACAAGTAAATAGACAAAGAAATGCTCTTATGAATGGTATGTATCCCCTTCTAGCCGAAGGACTACCTAAGGCTGCTCCAGAAATGCCAAAAGACTTGCCACCCCCATTATTTCCAATTAAGGTACATCCACAAGGGCATCCCAGAACCGCAGAAGATGTTTTTCTTTCCTCATATCTAGACGACGCAGCTCCCGAATATGCTAACGCCGCACCACATAGACCGTCTGGTGTGGGGGTTCAACGTCAGGATCAGGTATCTGTCCCCGTGCAACAGCAAGTCCCGACGCAAGCGTCAGCAAGCACATCTGTTTCCGCATCTGTTTCCGCAGTCGATTCTACAGGGGTATCGACACCCATAGTTGCTGTGTCACGTTCAACGAACCCATTCACACCCGACGCCCCAGATGGGGCCACGGGAGGTGCTAGCATTACCTTTACACCACCCAGAATAAATAAACTTGTTTTTCAAGAGTCAGCACATTCACGTACACCTAAATTCGTAAGTGAACGTACGCTTAAGGAACTCCTTGTAAACTGTAGATATGACCCAGTGGTTGGTAAAGAGGACGAAATGGTCCTGGCATCATTACGTATCAGGCGAGCCGCAGAGTATTTAGCAAGGTTACCAGGAATGACTACGCATCTAGATAACATATATCATTTTGTTCAAACAGGACGAGATCCAGGATGTATTAACAGAGCTATGGAATTCCAGAAAGTAGAAATACAGGGGGAACTGTTACGTTTCCTCATAAACTGTGTGATCAGAAATCAAGACCGCCCGGGGGTAGACCCGAATGCAATGCTTATTCTTACAAAATGGAGTCAGAATATATCAGAAGGGAGACACGATAAGCAAAATTGTATAATAGCCATGTGCCGAAAAATCCGTAAAGAAATAGAGCGTATTCATGAAGAGAGATTGGGAACAGACGAGTTTGAGCAAGATGAAATGTCCGAATCAGGGAATTCCGCAAGACAGTCAGAGACCATAGCTTATGTAGGCAGAGGAAGATCCTGTGAAAATACTAGATGTTTTTCTGATCCCATACACTCAGTATGCCCAAATAATAGCAGAACGTATCCGACGCCTATAATAAATCTGAAGTCTCCTGAACATTCGTTTCAAGCCGCAGATAAAATATTACGAGAACGAAGGGGTTACCACTTCCTCGATTCCATGGATGAGCAAGAGTTAGCCAGATCAGCCGTTCACTGGATTGACAGTCCTGAAAAATACGGTGATGAGACCGTAGCACACACGTTTTTTAATCTCAGTACAGATGAACAACGTTTAGCTGGAATCTATATGATTCAGCAACTCCTCATATTATATAAGAGCCAACATGCTGACCCTGGTCCTTTACCTGATATATTAACGGAACTACTCACAAACAGATGGAGAGGTTCTAGTAACAAGTTAATTAAAGAGATATTAGTGTCACGTAAGCAGTATGTCCTTTTTGTAAGTCCGGATTCTCTCTCGCTGCCCCGCAGAGAAAGAGCGCCGTACTATATGGATAGACAAAATCCCCTACGAGAAGTGCACCCAATAAAAGGCGAAGACAATGAGTTTCACCGTGTATTTGTTTACACACCCATATCAAAAATGGAATTATTGGAAATGAAGAAAGTAGTACCTAGTCATGACAAAGACCCAGCAGGTTTCCACCGAGAAATTAAAGACATGTTACTGATGGGAGAGTACACCTTTCCTGATATTATGACGATATTAAAGGTGCTTTTGCCTGCTGGCATTTATGAAAAACTGAAAGAAAAAGAGTGGGAAGTGGGTGACCAAAAGATAGACTGGACAGCATTAGCAGAGGAAGAAAGGGGCCGAACTGCAGGTTCAGGGCTCGGGGATAAAGTTAAACTGTTACCAGGTTTACTAGTACAGGTACTGCCACGTTTATTAACTACAAAAAAGGAAGATTGGGGTGCAATCACAGCCTGCAAACAAAAGCAAGATGAAGACACAAGCGATTATTATGCTCGATTTGAAAAATGTTTTGGTATAAATAGTGGTATAAAAGCAAGTAGTGACTCATATCCACATTTATTTGTGACAAAATTAGTGGAAAATGCATTGCCTCCAGTAAAGAATAGAATATTGAAATTCGAGAGTACCTGGCAAAGTAACACTCCGTCGCAAATGCTACAAATGTTACAGTATCATCACAATAGAATTAGGGATGAACAAGAACACGAGCATAGACGCATGAAGGATACAAAAATGAAAATGCTAGTTTCTCAGACAGTACCAGCAGATGGTCACAAAAAGGGTGTGACACATTCTGGTGATTCTGCAGTTCCTGTAAAAGGAAGCTGCAATTACTGTAAACAACTGGGCCATTATGTACACGATTGTCCAGTCCTGAAACGTAATATAGCTACAGGTATTGCAAAGGAGAGACCACGATTAGTTAGACAAGATCAGAATGAACAAGGAGCTATGCAGCATGGACAGTCCATGCCAGCCTCACAGCAACCCATACAGTTTGTGCCAGCTGCACCGCCGTTGCCTGCTACTGCCACACAAACCACAACACGACAAATGTATCAGACTGCACAGTATGAATACCCTGAGTATCAGCGTTACGCATGAACAAGCCTAGAGAGGGAAGTTGACTTACCGCTTATCGAGATTCCTGTAGATCAAGAAGGACCTTATGTACATAGTGAATTATTAGGTCAAGATAGAAAATTCTTACTCGATACAGGGGCAAGTCGAACAACCATAAAACGTAGTGAAGTTCCAGGGGCACCCCTCTCAGGCTCTCAAAATATTTCCCTTGGTTTTTCAGGAAAACCTATTGTTAATGAAGTATCACAGCCTCTACCACTTACGATAGGACCTTTGACACGAACTACAGATTTATTGCTTACTAAATCATGCCCAGAAAATCTGTTAGGAATTAAAACTCTGAAAGCACTAGGAGCCATAATATGTTGTTCTCCGGAAGGAGTAAGGTTGTTTTTACGTGATTTTAAAGGTCACTATGTGTCTAGAGACATGGATCCCCGACTACAAACTTTACCAGTACATCTATGGGCACAAGGCCCTACGGATGTTGGCTGCATGAACATTACACCCTATCGAGTTACCCTGAAAGCAGGAGTGGTACTACCACGAATGCGACAATACAAGTTACCGCATGATGCTGTAGTGGCTTTGCTGAAAATCATTGATGAGCTGATTGTCCAGGGAGTAGTTGTAGAAACAGACTCCAATGTATGTAATTCACCGATAATTCCGATTCTTAAACGAACTGATCCTACTGCCCCACCAGTGTACCGATTGGTTATTGATTTGCGTGAACTAAACAAGTGCATTGTACCACAATTCCCTGTGGTCCCTGATATATCATCATTGTTGACAGCAATTGATTCCGAAGCAACATTCTTTACTGTAATCGATCTCAAGAATGCCTTTTTCAGCGTCCCAATAGATCCGGAAAGCCAATATTTGTTCGGATTCAGTTTAAATGGGCGCAGCTTTAAATTCTCACGCGCTCCCCAAGGATTCACAGAAAGCCCCAGCATCTACAGCCAAGCACTGAAGAGAGAACTTGACAGTATCCACATGCCAGTCAATACTGCACTGCTTCAATATGTCGATGATCTGCTGATCACAGCGAGAAGCGAGCCAGAATGTGAAAAAGCTTCTCTGACAGTTTTACATTTCCTAGCCGACAAGGGGCACAAGGTGTCTCCTTCTAAGCTGCAATTCTGTGTCCAGCGAGTTATTTATCTTGGTCACTCGCTGTCCAAGGAGGGAAGGCAGCTTACACCAGATCGCATCCAGTTAATTGCTAACATGTCAATACCCCAGACACAAAAGGAGGTGCGAGCTTTCATAGGCCTCACTTCATATTGTAGGCAGTGGATCCCTCAGTACGCTTTTCTAGCAAAACCACTCATTCAGTTAACCACACAGGAGGCAGCCACATCGACTGTTCTCCCTTGGACTCAGGAACATACACAAGCTTTTGAAAGCTTAAAGAAAGCTTTATGTCAAGCACCTGTTTTAGCAACACCATGTTATAGCAAACATTTTACACTCTTTGTTACAGAACGCGAAGGTACTGCCTTGTCAGTACTCACTCAGGATCAAGCAGGATCACGCAAGCCATGTGCTTATTTTTCCAGTACATTAGATCCCGTAGCTCAGGCTTTGCCTGCATGTCTGAAATCAGTGGCAGCGACAGCTTTAGCAATCAGACAAAGCGATGCCATAGTATTAGGACATCCATTGACAGTACAAGTACCACATGCAGTAGAGGTTCTTGTGAATCGAACACAAACACAACACTTGACCATAGCAAGACTTACCGGTTATGAATTGACATTGTTTCAACCACACATAGAGATCCGACGGTGTAATACATTGAATCCTGCTACACTATTACCTGTAATTGGAACAGACCCACTAGCTCATGATTGTGTTGAAATCATTGAAATAAAGACGAAACCTAGACAAGACTTGACAGACGTTCCGTTGTTAGATCCAGACCTGACGTTGTATGTAGACGGATCGTGCATGAGAACTAGTACAGGAGATTTAGTGGCCGCGTATGCAGTCACAACAGACACTGAAGTTATTGAGACAAATTGTATAGATACTTTGTCCGCCCAAGCAGCAGAACTTATTGCTCTAACACAAGCCTGTATTCAAGCCACAAATAAGAAAGTTAATGTATACACTGACTCACGTTATGCATTCGGAGTTGTACACGACTTCGGCGTGTTGTGGCGAGAGAGAGGTTATTTAACTTCCCATGGTGCCCACATTCAGCACGGACCCCTCATTCATGCTTTGTTAAACGCAATACATCTACCCACTGCTATATCGATTATGAAATGTAAAGCACACACGAAGGTTACTGATATCATTTCTCAAGGCAATGATTTAGCTGACAGAACAGCTAAACAGACTGCTCAGAATCGCACATTAGACATGACAAAGCCAATAGTTCAGACACCAACACAGTGTATGACAATTAAGGATCCTACACTTGACGTAATTGATATACAGACACATGCCACAGCAGAAGAAATAAAGAAGTGGACTGAACTAGGAGGGATCCAGACAGATCAAGGATGGATGACGAAGGAGAAATCTGTATGGTTTCTCCCTGATTCCATGGTTCAAGCCATTATAGCTACAGTTCACAGTCCAGCACATTTAGGAGAGAAGGCTATGCTAGACAGCATTCAGCACATTTGGTTCAACAAACATTTACGAGCAGCAGCTAAACAAAAGGTTCGTACCTGTATGATATGTTGTCAGTTTAATCCAGGAAAGAGTGTTCCCGTAGAGCAGGGTGGATTTCAGCCTCCTGACCATCCTTTTGAAGTCCTCCAGATGGATTATATTCAGATGGAACGTTGTCGAGGATTCAAATATGTTCTCGTAGTTGTCTGCGCTCTCTCCCGTTGGACAGAGGCGTATCCCGTATCAGATTACACTGCCCCGACTACTGCCAAGCAGTTAGTTCGAGAATTCTTCCCACGGTACGGTTTACCACGTGTTGTATATTCAGATAACGGCCAGCCTTTCTCATCCGAATTAATGAAACATGTCTCACTTTTGTTGGGATATCAGTGGAAATTCCACTGTGTCCGACACCCCGAGGCAGCAGGTCTCGTGGAACGACATAATCAACTTTTAAAAATCAGACTGTCTAAGATATGTCAGGAGAAAGGTGTGGACTGGATAGTAGCTTTACCAGTTGCGCTATTTTACATGAGGATGGTAGCACACTCTCGAACAGGGCTATCCCCTTATGAGGTGATCTTTGGTAGACCACCGAATATGTGGGGGACGCCTATACCCCGTAAAATAACTGATGTTGATTGTAATATGCTGACAGATTACCTGGCTTCCTTGATGTCTGCACTACAATCTTGTCGTTCACAGGTAGTCGCAGCTTTTCCCGACAACACCGAGGTGAAACCTCATGATGTAATTCCCGGCGATTATGTTCTCGTCAGGAATTTTGATCGGAAAACCCAACTGGAGCCAAGGTGGAGGCGTCCTAAGTTGGTCCTGCTGACGACCAGAACAGCTGTGAAGATCGAAGGGAGAAAAGGCTGGGTGCATTCCAGCCATATAAAGAAATTTCATGGACTTCCTCCTGACACAAACAGTACTCCCCGTGTGTCTTCCCCCATTGACTCAAAGCTACCTTTGGCTGAGGCCAGTAGCACCGAACTTTACAAGCAGAAACTCAGGTCCAGATCTAAACTGTCGGACGATTTGATTGTTTAAGTCCTCTCCAAGGTGAAGCGGTTGAATCTGTCCCGACATGTATCCCTTAGGTCTGAATCATGTAGAGTCCAGAATCATAATGAAACGACATGCTTATTGTAAATTACTGCGTAACCACTGTATTGTGACTTTATTAATTTTGTTTTTCTTGAGTTTTTTAGTTACTGCAAGTATATTGTTGCATATGTATTATCCTGTTTCTAAACGTGCTTTCAATATAACTGATGAACATTCTTTTAGTGAATTCCCCCCACATGAGTTGTCCTATAGACTTGCGCTGCGCAATAACACATTCATTAGTATGTTACATCATTCCCATCAGACTAGTAATGCCACCAATTGTTGGGTGTGTGGCCGACTCCCTCCCTATCAGAATAACAAAGGAGTTCTGCCTTTCTTTCCACATCCGTTCACACACAATGGCTCCTGTGGAGCATGGTTTAGTTTATTAAATTCCATAGACCCAGACACAGCAGTTTATCAACAACATTGGATATGGGGAAATCTGAATCTAGTTTTATTCGAAGTCTGCCACCCTAATAAGGAGGGTCACCCCAGTAGAACAGGAACTGATTTAGAAAATGAAGTGTATAAATTAGGTAATTTTACGCCTAATCTTATGATTTTGAATGTCAAATCCGAAGTTGAACTAATTCTGCCCACTATGTCAGTATTTCCAGTTAAGGGTGAATTATGTGTGAGAAAAGTTGGTTCCATACACATGGGCCATAGCCAATGCGTTACTACAGTAGAATATAGTGATCAAGGTAAATCTTCATTTAGAGCTTCTCGCCATTCTTACTTTATATGTGGTCAGACTGCATATATGCGTTTGCCTCTAGATTGGGATGGTACCTGTTACATAGCATTCCTTCTGCCACCTGTTTTTCTAGCTCCCCCTGATTATTATCGAAATGTTCATTTAGTACACAATAGAGAGCGAAGAGATCTCCCAGTTGTCGATTATACTGAGACGGCATGGGACAAGTATGCAGATTTCAATAAAGGTATCTTTCCCTATATAGGTACAATATCAAATAGTAAGCTGATACGTAGACTCACCAAGACTCTTGAAGCTGTAGTAAATGAGACTATAGCCGCCCTAGGCAATCTGACAGAGGAACAATCAGTGATGAGAATTGTTGTTCTCCAGAATCGTCTTGTCCTTGACGTCATCCTGGCCGATAGGGGCGGAGCTTGCAGGGTCATCGGATCCAGCTGCTGCATATTCATACCAGAAAATTCGCCATCTGTATATCAAGCTATAACACGCCTTCATAAGATTGTAAGCCAGATACACGAAAATCCAGGCACTTGGACGTGGTCCGGGTGGTTTTGGAGTGTGATATCAGCCTGGGGATGGAGAGTTCTATCCTTCCTAGGTATTGGCCTTCTTATGCTCTTCAGTTGTTGTTTATGCCTACAATGTGGACCAGCGATTTGTGGTCTGTGTGCCACATCATGCATTCCATATCACAGTTCTCGTTCAAAATGCCGGAAGAAGAAGGAAGAAGAAATGATGCTCCATGAGCAAATCGATGGAATGATGAAGATTGATATCTCTTGAAGGGCAAGTAGGGGACAAGGAGGGAATGTGGAAATGTGGATTTTCCTGATCAGTTATGTCCCCTATCTTGGACCCCAACGGTTCTATATGCATGTTACAAGTACATGTATGTTCCCTCTAGTTCCAGTTTCTAAGACGCAAACATATGTGTGTCTACCGTCGACATGTTCTCTGTCAGATCCGCCATCGATGGGCTGGATATTCGATTCCTAAGTATGAAAGGCCACCGACTTTATATGGCTAAGTTACTCCATTTTTACAGTTCAGGCAAGTAGGCCCGATTCTGTCCTCAAAGCCTTTCCCTGCTCTCTGTCTTTGACAGCTTCAGCTTGAGCTCGCATCTGTATCCATGAACTTTGCCCTACTCCCTGTGCAGCTAACGGTGCCTGCCTCGGCCAGTTTTCGCCTGCCTGCCAAGAAGCTGTATTTCACCTTCGAATTATCTATTTTGCTCTTCAGCCGATGCATTCCTGTCTAGTGATTTAGGTAAACATTTCCTTTAGCTCACAAGCAAAGGACTCGGCCTTTCCGTCCTCCTGCAAGTGATTCATAGCCCTGCTGCCATGGAAAGTTTTCTGCCCCTCACATCTCATATAGACACTTAGGCGTTTGTGCACGCACACAGTCAGTATAGACTAGATTCTGTCCGAGAGTCCTTCCTTGTGGATAACATAGTTCTTTAAACATAGGATGTTAGATATGATTTGGGATTAGGTTGACTTGACCCCCCAGACTTCTCGTCTCCACATGTAGAGCTAAATGTCAAGTCCCCTTCACCCCCTAGTTGCACGTCAATCACACGTCATGCTGCTGCGCGCGCATCTATGCCAAGTATTATCTTATAGATCCACCTATGTCTGATAATCCTAACCAATCATGTTTCTTTTATTCCTTATTACGCCTAGTTTCGATTACGTACCTGTTTTGTCACTTTTCTTATCAAATGTTACGCCTTCTACATTCGTTTCATTGTAATGTACTTATTATAAAAATGCATGTCTGTCAATAAATTATTGTACTTCACTTCCTGAACCCTCGTGGTGACGGAACCTGAAGGCCGCGACTCGAGTCGGCCATTTTTTTGATGGAATAAAGCCCATTTAGAAACTCTTATACCACGGATTCTGCCTCTTGTTATTCTGAGCTATTTTATTTTATTTCAAGATCCCGTATGAAATTCAGTCCGGTAAAGAAGATTTTTGTTTACCACAACAGAGGCAGCGCAGACAAAGACTGCGGATCTTCAGGAAATGCACATGCCTCAGAGACTTAAAGCCAGAGTATGTTATTGCCCACTACAGACTCAAAAGGACAACCATCTTCCGCATCCTGAACGTCATTGCCCACACGCTGACGGCACCAACACAGCGGGCAACCAACATCCCTCCGCAGGCAAAGCTGCTGGCTGTGCTGCACCTGTTGGCCTCTGGGACATTCAACCAACAACCTCCAGAGTTGGAGGAGTCTCACAACCAGCCCTATCCAAGTTCCTGAAACCTGTCCTCGATGCCATCCTCAGCTTGGTACCCCAGTACCTATACTTCCCCCACACTGCGCAGGAACAGCTGGAGACCAAGCAAGGCTTCTATGCCATAGCTGCATTCCCGCACGTGTTGGGGGCAATTGACTGCACACATGTCCTACTTGTGCCCCCTGCTGACACTGCACACAACTACCGCAATAGAAAGCACACGCATTCCATTAATGTGCAGGCAATAGTGGACCACCGGGGACTCTTCACCAATGTTGCCGCCAACTAACCAGGCAGTGTGCATGACTCATGCATCTTCCGACAGTCCATCATCAACCGGCGCTTCCAGGATGGCACCTACGGAAATGCAGTGCTCGTTGGTAAGTACCAAATGAACACACCACACACCTCCAATCCACAATCATGCAACTCACAACGTTACAAACCCACATACAACATGCCAAACAACATGCCCACTCACCAGACAAGACAGCACAACTTACTGTGGCAACCTGGGCTTGCCATGTACATGAGCCATCAACGGCATGGCACCTGCAGCCACAAAATAGCAGAATGTGGGGAGAGGTGGGAACCAGGTATGTGCGAAGGAGGCAAGTGACCCATGAATGAGAATGTACACAATGCCAAGTGTGGCGTGGATGTACTGGACAGACTGCAGTATGCAGACCACAGACACGTCCATGTCGACATATAATGCTGGTGTTGGTAGTGTTTTGGACATTGGACGCAACCATGTCACCCCAGCCAGTGGGGAAGATCACGGAAATGTAGCTTGTTACGTCCCCCCTGTAAGCATGTGCGGAGTGGGCTGGCCCAGCGTACGCCAGGCTAGCGTAGGGGTGAGAATAAAAAGCACGTAGCCCTGGGCGTGGTTCTCTTCTGGAATGCCCAACATGTCTGCCAGGGCGGCGCCTCTCATGACGCCCGGAGGCTGACACCGTGTGAGGCCGTGCCTGCGATCCTGGGTGCCTGCTGCAGCCCAGGCCGCTGCCCCCCGAACCAGTCTCGTCCGCCCCTGCGCATTCCAGGCCTCACTGCTCACCTGCCGACACTGGCCTGTCTCCAAGAGTGCCCACCACATGCCTGTGCCAGCTACAAGCCAGAGGCCTGCGACCTTGGCAGCCTCCTCAGACCATCGTGGCCTCCGCGAGCAAGGCCCGCAGTACTCCTTTCCCCTTGACGCACTCCACCAGCATACACAGCGGACAAGTAGGTCACACATTTGGAACTGAGTCTTGATTACACGATGGCTGAGTACATATTTGTGGCATCGTTTAAATACCTATACTCCCTTTGATGTGGTGACACCAACTCTGTGCACAGCATTCCGACAACACGTGTCTGTGGGTCCCTGAGGACTTCTGCCTTAGGCCTACACATCGGTCCAGCAAGCCTCAGACAAATCCAATCCAGTCCGTCCCAGGCAGGACACGGCATCGTTGCAGGGTGCACACCCGCTTAGCTCTGGTGCCCCCACCTCCGTCAACCAGGAATCTTCTCCACATGCCATTCCAACGCCGTGTGTTAGAGATCCAGGAGGAGCTGGCTGCACAGCGATTGCCCCACGCTGACCGCTGCCTCCGGCACACTCTGGGGTCGAGTAGGACAAACAATTGGAACTGAGTCTTGATTTGTTCATTGCAGAGTTCATATCATTGTACAGGCCTCATTGCAGACTGCCTCCCCTCACAGCTCTGGTGCCACTGACTCTATGCCACTGGAGTCATGGGCACTCTCCCGTTGAACTTTCTTGGCGTCTGAGTCTATGGCCTGGGGGTTGTCTTCATCATGTAGCTGATACTGACATGGTGGGAAAAAGGAGACTGTGGCATTCAACTCCTCCATAATGCCTGTTTCTGCTGGCTTATGCCCTCTGCATCATGCCCTGGATGGACACCTTCCACTGTTCCCGTAACACTCCACGATATTCTCCTTGGACCTCAACTAGGACCCGCTCAGCACTCGTGGCCCTATCTCAGTGTACCACAAGTCACCGTCCCTTGCAGGTGTGCCTGTGCTGGCCGCAGGGCATCTGGGGCCAATAACTCTGTGCAGCTCATGTCATGGACCCTTGCTGTTTGTACTTTGAAATTCTGATCGTCTGATCACTGTTATTGGGATTGCTTACACTACCCAACACCCATCCAGCACAGGCATCACTGGATGTGTGACCCTGGCAATAAAAGGTGCCGGCGCACGTGCCCGTAGCCAGTTCCACAAAGTCTCTCAGTGTGTCTGTGTGGTCATTATGTATGCATGAGGGCCCCGGGCCATACCACATCACATTGTGCTGTGTACAGCATGCGCAACCTTGTCACCTCAGGCAGCATGGTAGACCTGGGACATGTAGTTGTGTCGGATCCCCCTGTGAGTGTAAGTGAGTGGACCGGTGTACGGCAGTACGGAGTAGGAGTGTGGTCATTTGACACGTGACTCTTGGCGTGGTTGAGTTTAAGCCTTGACAAAGAGGGAACTGATGCATGTGTCTCTGGTGTAGTGTCTGCGCCACTCGTCACGCAATGTGCAATGTTGCTATGTACCATGCCCACGGAGTGTGGCCTCGGCTGAGGGGTACATGAGGGTGAGCAAGCCCGCCTCGGGGCCAGGATCATACATGCCAACTGCTGTGTGTGTCGCTATTTCTGCAGCATAAGCCAAAGGTCTACCCTCAACTGCAGGGCGACTTCAGCCAGGCATGACCGCTACATATGTGTCCGCCCTGTCCTTACCATAGTTCAAATGGACAATGGTCTGGTGAGGTCAAAGATCCTCAAGTAGCGAGGCTACAGTTAGTAATTTCAGAAAAAATTCAATTATAGTTGTTATTATGTGGAACTCAATTAGATCCAGATAGGAGAAGTATACAAGGACACAAAAGATTAGAGGAAGACATCACATTTTATTAAACATCATCAAATGGAATAGCTTCCGTTTCTGCCATTTTTGCATTCATAAAAACAAAAACTATAGCACACCTACCCATACCTTAGGGAGGACTACTTCACTCAGCCCCAATTCCCACAAAGACAACAAGCAGGTACCTGGGGGAGATTTAAAAATAAACAACCAGTCACCTTCTCTGATACTTCTGCAGACTCTGATTCATCTGACCAAAGTGCAGGTCCGAGCTCAGCCCCTAACACTCCGAATTTTTTAGGGAGAGGCTAACATTTCCAACCAGAGAGAGGGAGGAACAAACAGAGGTACAATTTCCAACCAGGGGAACGCCAGACGAGACGGAAATTCTACCAATGGGGTTACCAGTATTAACTGAGCCCTTGATTGAAAGTATCCCCAGTAGGCAAACCACAGAAGAAATTCCAATCTTTAACCTTTCGAGCCATCAACTAGCAACTACTGAAATCTCCCTCCTCAGCAAAGGACTCTCCTTTGTACCTACAGAGAAAACTGACTGGTTTAAGATACAGACCGAAATTTTCCAATTCTTTAGAAAAATCAGACTACAGGCCTTTTTTCTTAACAGAGACACTTCCCCTAACTGGGACACTACGGGCCTACGACCTAAATCTACCTTTAATCCACCCACGGGAGCTTTACCACCTGAAATCCTGTCATTCGAGCATCTTGTCTTGAAGGATCTTGAAAAATTGAGAAACCAACCTAAATTTGTCCCGTACAATATAAGCATGGAAGAGAAAAAAAGTCTTCTCCTATTGAAAAATGCAGAAAATATCATTATCAAACCATGTGATAAGGGTGGCGGGATTGTGATCCAAGACAAGTCCAACTATGACAGAGAGATTATGCGACAGCTCAATAACACTACTCACTATGAACCACTGAATACTAACCCCCTCAATGACATAAAAACTCTAATACAAGCATATACCAGGGCCGCAGAAGAAGCAGGTTACATCAGCCATAATGAGTTTCTTTTCCTGAATAACAAAAACCCTAGAACTCCAGTACTTTATACATTGCCAAAGGTACATAAAGACTATAGCAACCCTCCAGGCAGGCCAATTCTCTCGGGATGTGATTCCATTTTGGAACCCCTAGGCAAATATGTCAATTTCTTTATTCAAGACATAGTCACGAACACAATTGCCTATGTTAAAGATACCACACATTTTATTAACATAATAGAGGATGAGACTTTTGACCCTTCCTGTGACCTCCTGGTCACCCTAGACATCGAGTCACTCTACACGAACATTCCACAGGATAAAGGCAAAGAGGTCATTGAAAAACACCTGAACAACAGACCTCGCCCACACAAGGTATCAACCGAATTCATCATTTCCCTTCTCGAAATAGCTCTCTCTGAAAACTATTTCATGTTCAATGAGAAATATTACAAACAAAGGAAGGGTACATCTATGGGTGCAATTTTTGCCCCGAATTTTGCCATCCTATACGTTGACGAAATAGAGAGGACACTCATCCTCAATGAACTCAACCCACATCACGACAAAATTAAAAGCTGGCATCGCTACATCGACGATGTATTTATGATCTGGCATGGCTCAAACTTAGAACTCGATGAATTCTGCCTCTGGCTCAATAACTGCCAACCGGATCTCAAATTCACACATGACTCCAGTAATCATTCTATAAACTACCTGGATGTTACTGTTATTCACTCTGAAGGTACCCTATACACCACTCTGTACAGAAAACCCACCGAGCGTAACACTCTTTTACATTACAAAAGTGCACATCCCAGAGCACTGAGAGATGGACTTCCCTTTGGACAATTCCTTCGAATTAGAAGGAACTGCAAACTTAAAGATGACTACTTTAGAGAAGCTAATACCCTATGTGACAAACTACTTAATAGAGGGTACCCCAGACGTCTAGTAAAAAGGTCCATGAAGAGAGCATGGTACTCCCACAGGGAGAGACTCCTGGAACCCAAACCCAAGAAAACCTTATCACGGATCACATGTGTAACCATTTTTTGTCTCGCTACCAATAGCATAACCAAAGTTGTTAAAAAACACTGGCCACTCCTGACATCTATAAATATCACTAAGGAAGCCCCACTATTTTCGTTCAAGAGGGCCCGCAATATCAAGGATCACTTAGTCAGGGCACAGAGACCCATATCCAAAAACAATGGAATTCATTCTTTTTTGGGACTACTGTTGTAATCTACTTCAGAATGTATTTCATTCGTATTCTTATGATGTCATTGGAATGTCAAAGTGAGGGTGATTCATTCTATGTTGTGCGAGGCTGAGCGAAGCAGCGGATGAGACCGTTGATGCTGGTTTGGATATTTACCAATAAAGGTCTTCTACTACAACTTATTAGACAAGGACTTATTATTACACTGGCGACGAAGGACCAAGCTTGATTGGGGACAAGCACTGGATTCCAGCATCAACTCCCCTACGATTTTTTCGGAAGTCAGACCCACGTAACGTAACGGTTAACGAGAAAATGTCTCGTTTTTGAAATTCCTTTGGATTTTACGAAGACGAACGGAAATTGCCTCGAATTTCGTTTACTTCAGAGGGGAGTTGGCATTAATTTTAACTACTCTATGCCGTTTGTGGACTTTCTTGATTGAATTTAATTTAATTAAGAATGTTTAACTACAAGCTTCGGATGGCCTTGATGAGATATCGGATGGCCCTGTTGAGAGGTCGGAGGTGAGGTCGGAGGTGAGACTATTTAGTTTTTTTTTATCAAGTTTGTCAAGAACATCGTTGGAAACCCGTGCATTCTTTGAATGTGATAGCGCTCGCACTCACCGCTTCAACATTCTCTGCTCGCACTCGCGCATGCCTTCATCCGAATGCACTTCCTGAGTTCTTAGACGGAGTGGATCTCTCTTGTCATTACGTTGGTTTATCTTACGTGAATCTGCGTCAGCGCCATTTTGGATTGGGGTGTTTTTTCCGAATACATTTCCTGTCTTCCCTGAAGGGTTTTCAAAGCAACGTGAACCTACATCGGCGCTAGTTGGATTATTTGGATTTGGATTCTTTTACGTGTTTGAGGCGTTTTGGACATCGCATTTTTTTTTGTCTGCAAGTGAATTCAAGACTCAGTTTTCGTATTCCTCGACGGAGACTACGGTGACTACTTTAATTATTTTAGTTTATTTTGTTCAAAGTGACTAGATTGATTATCTACTATTCTCTCTTTCTTCCACACGCAACAACACACAGTTGTCAGATTTTGTTACATTGGTTACTCTGTTATGATGGCGGCTTCAACAAGCATGTCCCAACCTCCACCTTTTCTTTCGGAAAAAGGTGACCCTATTCTTCCTTGGAAAAGGTGGAGGAATTTATTTGATTCTTATATTGTTGCCATAGGAGGGGAAAAGTTTTCAGCCATCAGGAAGCAAGCCATTTTATTACATAACCTGGGAGTTGAGGGGCGAAATACATATGATAGTATGGATCTTATTCATATTGGAACGGAGGAGGGGGAGCCTAATGATGTTTATGAAATGTCAATGACGATGTTGGAGAAGTATTTTGGCCCTAGGATAAATGTGGTCCTCGAGAGACATAAGTTTTTCACTAGAGTCCAGAGTAGCAATGAAAGAGTGAAAAGTTATATTGCCTCTCTTAAAACCCTGGCACGCACATGTGAATTTGGAGATCTCTCTGACTCATTAGTCAGGGACCAGTTGGTTAGGTGCACAAACAGTACCCGTGTGCAAGAGAAACTCTTATCTAAAAATCCTACATTAGTGGAAGCTGTCGCGATTGTAGAGGGCATGGAAAACACCTCTTCTTGGGTGAAAGAAATGAAGAGAAACCATGAAGAGAAGAAGGAAGCTAGTGAGGTCCATGTTGTAACAGATACAGAGTACTTAGAGAGTTCTGATAATGTGGCAAAGGTTTCTTCACAAGAGAAGTCCAAGGTGCCTGAGAAAGACTTACGTACTCATGCTTCCCATAAGAGTTCACCAGCTAGGAGTGACAAGGAAATTCGTACTAACACTGGCGACAGTGAAAAGAAAGCCATGGACCAGTCTAAAATGAAGTGTTTTAGGTGTGGGAGTTCCTCTCATTTCTCTAGCTATCCTCATTGTTATGCCAGGGAAGCCACTTGCATGAAGTGTGGGGTCAAGGGACACTATGCAAGGGTTTGCAGATCGACTCGCAATTCGAGCAAGAAGACTGAAATTGTGCGCACAGTACTCTTGCATATTGATGGTGGCGATGGTGGTGAAGGGGATGTTGATACTGGGAGAATAACAATGCCCGAATGCAAAATTGGGGTGGATGATTTTGACTTCGTAGTCCTAGCTGATTCTGGTTCCCCTTTCACGATGATAGGGAATAGACAGTGGGACGAAGTTGTGGGTTTTGACAATGTGGTGCTCATTCCACCGGACATTAGTCCGGTCAGCTATGGGGGTGCAAAAATAAATGTTCTAGGGTATATTGAAGCACGCATTACATTTAAGGACAGGGACACTCTGGGTAAGGTCTATGTAGCGGAAAGAGGGGACAACCTATTGGGATGGAGGCATCAACGTGATTTGGGCATTATGCTTAATCCTAACGCCAAAGATCCTAAGGATCAGGTCATGCTGGTGGATCGTGAGGTTGACAAGGGGGCATCTGTTGACCAAAATTGTGTGTATTTTGACAGGTTCCCTGAAGTCTTTTCTGATAAGTTAGGGTGTCTGAAGGGGTTTGAGCATCAAATCATTTTAAAAAATCGAGCCATACCATGTGTGCACAAAGTGAGGAAGGTGCCGAACATGATGATAGAACCACTAAAGTCTGAACTTGAGAGGTTGTTAAAGCTGGGGGTTATAGAAGAGATAGAATCCTCGGAATGGTTGGCCCCGATTGTTTTGGCCCCAAAGGATGGTGGAGCAGGTATCAGAATGTGTGTTGACTTGAGAGGTTTGAATGAGTGGATTTGGGTAGATCGACAGCCTCTACCAAATATTGCAGAATCGCTCAGTACACTGAAGGGGGCCCGCATTTTCAGTGTACTAGATTTGTCCTCGGCTTATCACCAGGTTCTTTTGCATGAGGGTTCAAGGCACCTCACTTCGTTTGTGACACCTCTGGGGGCATTTCGCTTTCTGAGGATGCCGTTTGGCTTGGCATCAGCAGCGGCATGCTTCCAGAGGGTCATGAAGAAGGTCTTAGATGGTATTGATAATATCATGTTTTTTCAAGATGATATCTTGATATATGGGAAGAATGATGATGAGCATAGTCGGACGTTACTAGAAGTTTTGGGAAGGTTAAGAGAGAAAGGGCTAACAGTAAAAAAAGAAAAATGTCGTATTAGAGTAGAAACTGTTACTTATTTAGGTCATGTGATCTCTGGTGAGGGAATTCAACCGAAATTGGAATTGGCACAAAGTGTGGTGAATGCCCCCACGCCCAAGGACAAGGAGGAGGTAAGGTCATTTTTAGGTCTTACTGAATTTTATGCCAAGTTTGTTCAAGGTTTTGCTTGTGTAACTGAGCCTATCAGAGCGTTGTTGAAGAAGGGTGCACATTTTCTGTGGTCTAGTGAGTGTCAGGAGGCTTTTGAGGCAATTAAAATGGAGATTGGGAAGATGCCTACTCTGGGGCATTTTGATGCTAATAAAAAAACAATATTGACTACTGATGCTAGTCTTAAGGGTTTGGGAGCGGTTCTTTCCCAAGTGATCGATGGGGAACACAAAACGGTGGCGTTTGCCTCCAGGGCTCTTAGGGGAGCTGAAGCGAATTACTCATGTATTGAAAGGGAGGCCTTGAGTATCTTTTGGGCAGTGCAGCATTTTAAGTTTTACTTGTGGGGGATTCCCTTTTTAGTGAGGACGGACCATCGTCCCCTCACCCAAATCTTTTCTTGTAGACACAGTGAACACATCACTCCTAGGATCAAACGCTGGAGTGAAGGATTGCAAGAATATAATTTTCAGGTGCAATATATACCTGGGTCTAGCAACAAGTCTGCAGACTGTCTCTCTTGGTTACCTTTGGCAGGAGAGGGTGATGACGATGGCAGTGATAATGTGTGTTGGGTTGCTGAGTCCACTTTGACGATAGAAGCATGGACAGATGGGGTGAACAAGGATAAAGAATTGGAATTGTTGAGGCAGTGGATTATTCATGGTTGGCCGGATTATAAAACATTGGAGCAGGAGATGAGAGGTTATTGGCCTGTCAGGGATGAACTTTCGTATTTTGGTGGGAACCTGGTGAGGGGCGAAAGACTTGTTCCGCCTGTGGGTTTCAGAAGCAAGATTATCAACACAGCGCATGAAGGTCACTTAGGGAGGAGTCTCACCAAGGCTCGAGTCAGAGAAAGATATTGGTGGCCTGGCATGGATCGGATGATTGAAGATGTGGTCAGGGATTGTGTGTCTTGTGCCTCAAGTGACAAGTCTCATGTGGTCTGTCAAGCGCCTTTATCTCCTGTGGAGGTTCCTGAGGTTGTTTGGTCCAAATTGGGTTTGGATATAGTTGGACCATTTGAGCTATTGCCGTCGAGTGAACGATTTGTTATTCTTTTAGTTGATTACACTTCTAAGTGGGTAGTCACAAAATGTGTCTCTTCTGTGAGCACGAGAGTAGTTATTAACTTTTTGAAGGATGTTTTTGTTTCGGAAGGTGTGCCCAAGTTTTTGATAACGGATAATGGAGTACAGTTTGTGTCTCATGAGATGCGAGAGTTTCTTGAGGATCACAACATAGTACACCAGAAGACGGCGTTGTATGCACCTCAAGCTAATGGGTTGTCTGAGAGAATGAATCGCATAGTGAAGGATTGTGCTCAGCGTGCTCTTAGTTCCAGAGTTTCATTCAATAGTGTTTTGAGAGATACATGGTGGGCGCATCGTACAACGCCCAACGCACTCACTCAGTTATCACCTTTTGAGGCTTTGAGGGGAAGAAAAGCTGTTTCTAAGTTGAATCCATCTTGGCTGCCTACGAGCTCGAGTTTGGCACTTCTTGCAGAAGAGAGACATAGGAGGATTTTGAATTATCAAAATAAGTATAAAGCTGATTTTGATTTGAGGATGAGAGTAAGGAACAGGAAATGGAATGTTGGTGATAAAGTGTTGGTGAAGAACCCCAAGCATACACTGAAAGGAAGATCGTCTTTCATGGGTCCTTTCACGATTATTTCTATTAGGAAAAATGTTGTGAAAGTGAACACGGGTTGTATGTGGAGCATGTCCAGATTAGTGAAATGTTTGGGAAAACATACAGGTTTGAGTCATTCTGTGGTGGATGGGGGTAGAGTTGTGGATAGTTCCAAGGAATGTGTTGATACCTGTGGAAAAGAACTAGCCATGAGTAAGAGTTCTGTCTTCAGGAAAGCTGTTCAGAGGAATAGGAATTTGCCTGTCAAATTCAAAGATTATGCCATGTAATGTGTTTTGCATGAAAGTTGAGTTACAAATTAGGAACAAAGTAATGTATTACCTTGCTTTGGATTGTGAACTTATATTAGTTGTTTTTCCTTGTTTTTATTTGTTTATTCTGTTTTTATTGTTTTGTTTCTTGGTAAGGGAGATGTGTTGTAATCTACTTCAGAATGTATTTCATTCGTATTCTTATGATGTCATTGGAATGTCAAAGTGAGGGTGATTCATTCTATGTTGTGCGAGGCTGAGCGAAGCAGCGGATGAGACCGTTGATGCTGGTTTGGATATTTACCAATAAAGGTCTTCTACTACAACTTATTAGACAAGGACTTATTATTACAACTACCTTCTGTTGTAGGCCATTTCAAATGTGGTAACTGTGCTGCTTGCCCCTTCACAACTAACACCAAGGTTTTCCCATACGCTACTAGCAACTAGCATGCATTACCTGAATTTCTTTTCCAATTGTAACTCCGCAAATGTAATTTACTGTATTCAATGCCCATGCAACCTGAAGTACATTGGCCAGACAACGCAAAAAATCAAAGCCAGAATTGGACAACACAGGAGCAGAATACGCTGTCAAGTTACAACAGCCCCCTTGGTGAACCACTACATTGAAAAAGGACATACCGAAAATTATCTCAAATGGCTAGTGATCGACATGCTCCACCCTAACAGCAGAGGTGGTGACCAGAATTTCATTCTAAACAGACTGGAATGCAAATGGATGTTCAATTGTCGCTCAATCGAACATGGCCTTAACACCATTGACGAGTGGAACATGATTTTGTAAGCCTTTAAGTCTTCTGTTTTACTCCGTTCTCATGCTTTGGCCATTAGATCCTTTTTCTACGCTGGCTGTGTAATCTGCAATTATTATGGGTCTACATTACAATTTTGTTTTTACATCCTTTACAGTAATTATTGTAATAATTGTCCTTTTGTTTCCATTCCGGTTTAAATTGTCCAATATGTAACCCTGTTTGTGGATTATTCCTTCCTCCACACCTGCATATATGTGCACTTCCTCCTCATCCAACATGGCTGCCCCCTTACTCCATACACACGACATGACCAACCTTGGTCCATTCACGCGCTGTATCACGCATGCGCCGTTTCCTTGCCAAGCGTCAATATCTAGTATTGCCGAATGCACACACAGCACGCCTTGGACTGCTGCCAGCGCGCCCGTGATGTGATTCATTCACCTCCAAACCAGCCCTTTTCAAAGTAAGTATGACCCCTTACGCCGCCCCTTTAGAATTCTTCACAACCTCTTAATATATGATTAATTGCACCATTCCTCTCCTCGCCTGCAGCGACTTTTGGGTCATTCACACGCCCATGTTGAGGAACACGCCGCAGAACACCGACCGCTGCCAGCGATCGTTCTTCACTGCAAATTTCACTCATTCAACTGATCCATACAAGTAAGTTCCAGTCCGCGCGCCGCGGTTGGGTCATCCCCCCTCCCACTTTAATTCATTCCCTCTTCCCAACATTCGCCATCAGGACTCGTGGAATTATTCCTCCTCAATTCCCGCCTTCTACACGGGCACATCCCCGTTCATCTGGATTCCTCGGCCAACTCTGCCGACCTTGTCTGCTACGATCACACGTAGTAAGTTTAATTCCTCTTGGGTGTATTTAGCGTAACATCTCCCCGGCACCACGCCACGTTCCTTGAGACTTATGCAGCTCACGACCACACTCGATTCTTACTGAGGGTCGTCTCTCCACTGCCGCGTTTCACTATGCGCCTTGCTCTTAAATTGCTAACTCTCCACTCAATAAGCCTCCTCTTCTTGCAATCCCTGGCATCACTCCTGCATGACGACATTATTAATCAATTTCTCTCAATCTTGTACTGCAAATTGCGCCTTCTCCCGCGGCATTGGTACTGCATACAACAGTACTTCCACCGCTGTACCATTATAATCCTGAAATTCATGATACCTCAACATCACATTAATTGCCTTGATTTTTTCCTTCACTTAACCTTCTTCCCTCAAATGCCTACACGCCTTCGTTGCGCCGTCACTACTACGCAATTGATTGTTGTATTTCTAATTTAGGACACATTAGTAATTGATTGCTTTCTCCCAATTATGTAAGATCTTATGTGCTCGCACCTACTTTGTCCTGATGATGATTTTGATTCACTAAGATCGAAACGCCGTCGACTACATTTTCAAAGTTCCCTAACATTGTTTAAACCAATTGGGTTCTTTTGACCTGTTCTCAATGCGATGAAATGTTTTTATTGTCACTAAGCACTTCACTTCACGCACCCTCACTTATGTATGTGTGAGCACCTATACACAATATATTTTTATGAATGCAAAAATGGCAGAAACGGAAGCTATTCCATTTTATGATGTTTAATAAAATGTGATGTCTTCCTCTAATCTTTTGTGTCCTTGTATACTTCTCCTATCTGGATCTAATTGAGTTCCACATAATAACAACTATAATTGAATTTTTTCTGAAATTACTAACTGTAGCCTCGCTACTTGAGGATCTTTGACCTCACCAGACCATTGTCCATTTGAACTATCTTCTTACCCCAGGTCACATTCGTGTGGGGTCCCCTTGTTTTCATACCTGTCCTTACCATAGGCCTACACACATGTGGCTGCCCACCTTCAGCGCACAACCTCACTGTGTCGTTGTCAGGCTTGTGGATATGTGCAGACGGGCATGACAATGGTGTGCCGTAGGGGTGCAAGTGATGCAACCACGCTGCGCACACTAGTGAATAGGCTCAGGGGAGGGAGGAGAAGCAGTGAGGCTACATAATACACATTGATGCCGCTCATTTGCAACAAGCAGTACATGTCATACAAGAATCACAAAGTCACATATATCATGCACCAATGAACCAGTGAGCCTGCCAACACATCATGCAGTACCAACTATTGACTTATGTCTCTCTGCACTGTCACAGGTGACCACGGATATGCACCCTGTGCTTGTATGATGACACCCCTCCGAGCCTCGAACACACAGGCCCAGAGGCAGTACAATGCGGCCCACAAACGCACCAGGGGCATCGTGGAACACACATTTGGCGTGTTAAAGTCACGTTTCAGGTGCCTGGATGTCACTTGTGGAAGGCTCCTGTACAGCCCAGACATCGTGTGCAAGATGATCGTTGCATGTTGTGTGTTGCACAACATATGTGTACGCAGCAAGGCACCATGGATACCAGTTCCAGAGGCACTGGATGATGAGGATGAAGATGAGGCAGTTGGACCACACCCCACTGCCGCCACAGCAGGAATAGCCCGCAGGGACACCATCATTGCAAATTTCTTCAGATGAGCATGTCACATTGTGTCAGTCCTTGGCAATCATGAGACAGTACAGAATAACCACAGGCACAGCATGTGCAAATAAATGCATTCCAAAATAACATTCCCTAAGTGGATGTCACTCATCTATTTGGGCACATCACTCCGACAAGTGTGAGTGCGACATGTGTTGATAACAATTTTATGATGTGTTCATGGATGGTGGGTGTGTCACCTCTGTGTTTCACATGTGTCCAAGATCATGCCATTTGTGACCTACAGGTGACAACAGGGATCCTTTCTTTTGGGTCAGTTATTTACCACCATGATGCAGGGATGCCCCCTGTGACTCAAGACCCACAACATGGGCAACATGTACGTAAGTGGAAGTCACTGCTCCTACATTCGTCCACACTGTCATAATTGATTGATCATGGCAATGATGTGTTCAGCAGGGGTTGCTTGTCCCTCTGCAATGTGAAGGGGAGATGCGGTTTCACTGTGTGTTCCATGCATGTGTCTGCATTGGCGCAGTTGACATGCAGGCTGCATGTCAATGTACATTGTGACTGTGAGGGGATGCCTATGTGATGCAAGACAATGGTCATTTGTTCTACGTCACGGATGTGGGGTTGTGCTCGTACATAGTCATCTTACCGTTTTTGTACTCTGCTTTTATGGTGCCATTTCCCACGTGACGCGTGGGAATTGCAGGCCTATCGCTGGTTGTCGCTGATTTTTGTATCGTGATTTGCCTCATCGCAGCTTTTTTTGCGTTCGTGTTTCACATTTTTGCGGCATCGCGTTGACTTTATCGCGGTCATTTGACACGTTAGAGTGGGACTATCGCATGGTGCCGCTGGGTTGAGAATACCACGTTAGCACAGAGTTGTTTTCCCGCGATAGACTGCGATGTGAAGAGTTGCGTTAAGCTGATTTTGCGGTAGTTATCAGACGTTCTTGAGAATATGTCCCCATGTTTCTACTGATTTAGCATTCCACTGGTAATTGAGACTATTTGCGGTAATGGATAATATTCGAAAATCCAACATGCTTCTTAAAAGAAAATCCGCAGGTTTTCAATTTCAATTTTAAGCCTATTTGATCAGTGCAAGTACCTATCATTGGTTAATGAATGTAACCATTCCCCTCCTCACTCAAAGAGCTAGCTGCTCCCTAGGCCAAGTATTTTATCCTTTGTGCCCCTCCTGCGCTTCCCCTTCTCTTGCTCTGTGGTGTCACTTGCCTATGCACCAATAGAGCTTTCTTGTATTCCTGTGTGGTGCTATGTGTCATGCACACCTTCCTCCTCTTATGAAAACAAAAGTACTTGTGACATGGCTATTCACCACTGCACATAATATAGGTTATTTAATTAACAAAAAGCAGGAGGAGTCTTTACTTGTAAATACATTTTTACATGTTTTTTTTTAATTATCCTTCAAAATCTCAGTTGCTTCATGCACATGCAATATAGTCATCATCCTGCCATTTCTTACTAACTAACTGTATTTCAGCTTGCTGGAACATCTGTGGCCTGTATACCTAATCTCTTACATTTGTAATTAAGGGCCTCATGTAGGTAGCTAAATACCGGTCGGTAACGGCCGAAATTCAGTAAATATCCCGTTACCGACCGGTATTTAGCTATTTGAGATGTAGGAGGCATAATTTCAGGATTCGGTAAATTACCGAATCGGTAAAATACCGATTCGGTAAATACCGAATCCTGAAATCATATGTAGGGAGCACTCTAAAGAGTGAAAATTAGTATTAAGAATTCGTTATTTACCACCAAATACAGGTTGGTGATAAATAAGGAATACCTTGCAAAAAGTAATATTTTGCAGATTTAAGAGTGCCATGTGGCAGACATACATGCCCTTAGGGCATGTATGTGCGCCACATGTGCACACATGCAAGATTCAGGGGTGCAACAGGGTGTCAATGTGACACCCTGCCACCCTTGAATATGCTCCCCCCATTACCGAATCGGTATTTACCGAATCGGTAATGGTGAATGGCTTCCCATTGATTCCTATGGGCCTCCAGGCCCATAGGAATCAATGGGAAGGTGTGCCTCATTACCGAATCGGTAAATACCGATTCATAATTACCGAATTTTTCCGATTCGGTAAAATTTACTGAATTATTACCTACATCTTATTTACCGATTCATAAATACCGAATCGGTAAAATTCGGTATTTATGAATCGGTAAATGTGAGGCTACCTACATATGGCCCCATATGATTAACTGCTTCAGTTCCCACAACCAGTGGCCTGTTTCGTTAACATATCAGAGAAAACATGAAAGTTAAATTTATTCTGAGAGGTGAAAGAACCTGCTTTGAAAGTTTGAAGCCACATGTTTTATTAAACTTCTAATCAGTTAAATTCACCAATATAGTCAGAGGAATAGAGGTGGGTCTTGAAATTATTGAAAGTATGCATGTTACTACGGACCTATTGTGGATAACCCATTACCATTAAATAAAGAATGTATTTCACAATATAAAGGGTGAAATCATTATTAGGGGTGGGGTACATTACTTTAAGATTTAGGATTTAACTATTCTAATCAAAATCATAAATGGAACAAATATCAAGCTGCAACTATAGTTACTGGCTTTAAGCAAGTTTTGTACCTGACAGATGCTTGGATCTATTACAATCTAGGCACAATGGAATTGGGCCTCTAGAAGATGTACAACAGCAGCCAGGATTATGTATTTTCTTTTTATGTCAGTATTAATGGTGTCATCAAAATCTCCAATTAAAAATGTGTCTCAGATTATTCTGCAGTTAAATGTTCCTTCCCAATAATAACTACCATAAATGCAAAATCAGTGTGGCAAATAAACACACTGTTCAATAATGAAGAATGGGTGACATAAATGAATTATTTCATTAGGGTTTTTTTTTTCAATGTGAATTTAACTACAGGAGAAATCCGCATTGTTTGGGGTGCATTTAGGGTTACTTGAGGAAGAATCATCTCTAGAGCAATTTCTATTTAATGAAAGCAAAGAATTTTTAAGTGGTTAGAAGGTAAGCTTCTGGAAACCCAATGAGCTTGTAAAAAAAAAAAAAAATTCAAACTAGATAAAAGTCAATGGGAGCAGCAACAACAGCTGTGAGGGATTCCAGCTACAATGATGAAAAGAGACAGGAGCCCAGCATCTTTACAAAGATGAGGGAATGTACTGGGTAGGTGATAGCATGTATTTCTTTATTTTTATTGAGGAGTTTCATATAGCGCTAGCCAGACCCGAAGGTATCGGAGCGCTTTACAACATTTTGTAAAGAGGAAAACACATATTATAGCAGTAGTGAACAGGAAGCCACAGGGAGCAGTAGAGGACTTTGCGCGTTGTATAACGATAGAGGAAAAGTTACATAGTCTTGTAATAATGAGCACAGTAGTTCAAGCTACGCATCCTTCTGATCCAGGGAGATAGTGGGGAGGAGTCGGGCTAGGTATGAGGTGGAGGTCTTGGTTATAAAGTGTCATAGTGCAGTAATGTGCACGCTGTGAGATTTAGTTTCAATCCATCCATTTAGGAAGGTTCTATTGAGGTAGAGGACTTTGAGCTGCCTTTTGAATTTTAGAAAGGAGGGGATAGTCCTGGGCGCATTTCCAGAGAACGATCGTGCTGCGGTTTTTTGTTTGCGGGTTTTCGGCAGGATGAGGAGTAGAGTATTGGAGCTCCTGAGGCTCCTTTTCTGACCGGCCTTCGTGAGTTTGGAGGCCAGGTAGGCGGGTTTCCCTATATGGAGGGCTTTGTGCGTGAGGCAGGCAGTTCTGAAACTGGCTCGCAATTCAACTGGGAGGCATTTCAACTTTCTGAGTGTGGGTGAGATATGGTCATATTTTTTCACTCCGGTTACCATTCTTGCAGATGCATAAGAGTTGATCGGAGGGAAGCTGGTGAGATTTTGCTGTGCCTGTGAGGGTAGCATTCCCCTAGTCTAATCTGGAGTACCAGGGATTTGGTCGCTTGGTTGAGGTCGTTGGTCGGGATGAAGGGTTTTATCTTATTGAGTAGTTTCATGTTGAGGAAAGCGCTCTTTGCAGTGTTCTTGATGTGTTTGTCCATGCATAGTTTAGGGTTCAGTGTGATTCCCAGCGATTTGACAGAGTCGGCCAGGAAGAGATTGTCGTTAAGAGCATCAATTGCTTTTAGCCATTCTGCAACTTGGGGGTTCTCAGTTTTGTTGGAAATGAGAAGGATTTCCGGTTTGTCTTGATTCAATTTCAGGTGGTTTAGAGACAGCCAGTGTTGGACTTCTCTAAGAGTGTCATTGAGTCTCTGGATGTCTTCAATGGAGGAGGTTTCAAGATAAATCTGGGTGTTGTCTGCATAAACGTGGAAGGGAATGTTGTATCTTTTGAGTAGAGTGGTGAGGGGTTCCATGTATAAGTTGAAGAGTTGCGGGGAAAGGACTGATCCTTGGGGGACACCTCTGCTGACAGGGTGAAGTTCCGATGAGAGGTTTTTGATTTTGACTCTTTGAGAGTGATTCTGGAGAAAGGAGCTGAACCAGCGTAAGACCACCTCTTTGGCCCCTAGCCTTTCTTGGAGTACCTTAATGAGTAGTTGGTGGTCCACCGTATCGAAGACTGCCGATAGGTCCAGGAGGATTAGTAAGGAGCATTGGTCTGTATGGAGGGACTTGTATATATCATCTATGATATTAAGGATCGCTGTCTCTGTGCTGTACCCTTTTCTGAAGCCCGATTGGTGGGGGTCCAGGAGGTTGATGTTGTCCATGTGTTGCATCATTTGAAGGAGAACGCACTTTTCCATAGTTTTGGCCATGAGAGGGACATTGGAGATGGGTCTGTAGTTGTTCAAATCCTTGGTGTCCAAGCCTGTTTTTTCAGTAAAGGAGTGACTTGGCCAACTTTGAGGCAATCCGTAATGACTCCAGAGCTCAGGGAGCCGTTTATGATCCTGGTCCAGAGCGGTGCTAGGGAGAATTTTAGCTTCTTGGCCAGTTGGGTAGGAATAGGGTCCAAGGCATGTGAGGAGGGTTAAGAGGTGGAGATCAGTTTGACAATCTCTATTTCCGATACTGGGTTGAATGATTTCCACTGATTGAGGGGGGCGATTGGTTGTGTGACCCTCTGCTCTTGGGGCCGGGCTCCTATGGACGAGGTTGCGGTAGGAGTCCAAGGAGAGCTCAACCTTGGAGATTTTGTCATTGAAGAAGTTGTCTGCTAAAGTTAAAAGTACATCTTAAATCGATTGAGCTTTCTCTTTCCTATGAATATTTGTTTAACCACTGTAGAAAAATCTCAGTTTTACCACTAGTCATCTTCTTACTCAAATGCCTAACTATAATTATATATGGAAAGTTCTTTTATTTGGGGTAGAAAGAGCCTCAGATTAGCTTTGGTTGTTTTCAACCTGTTAAAAGAACCATAAGAACTTGCTTTGCCTTATTTAATATTATACTATGAAGTCACATTTGCTGGATATTGTTCCAGATGGACTTCATTAGACTACTCTCATTTGCATGGCAATACCAGCACTAAGATCAAGTTTTATTATTATATCCCAGATATAACATGCTACTCAGATGTTCTAAAAGCCTGAACAGAGTGAGATCTAAGATCTTATATATGTTTTTTCAAAACAAAAGATACATTCTTTACCATACTTGACCTTGATTTGTTCGGTTTATATATCCAACTGACTAACTATGGCCCTAGTTATACCTTTTACACATTATTAGTTATCTAAAGATGGCAGGAAAACAGGTTTATGTTACTGAGGGATTTAGGTGGAAGCACACTTTAAACATCTATACTTGATTTCTAAATGATTCATAAAAGGGTAACATAAGCTCCTAAGTTCCTTCCAAACTTAGGAAGAAGAAGCAAGACTATGGCATTTTTACAAGACAAAATTCAGTGGCCTCATTTTATAAAACTTGTTCTTTATTTTCTTATTTGCTGTGAAGCAACAACAACAGCCAACGTGTTTTGTCCTGCAAACACAGGGACTTCTTCAGGGCAAAATAGATATGGCTCCCGTATGTTCCTTATCCCATCAAAGAGAATCTCATAGTGTCCCTACGAATAATCCAATTTGAAATTCAAATCTTATCATATAAATCAACTATTTGGCAACATGATAATTCTATCAAGTCAAACGCTTTGTCGGTGAAACGATTAATTTGCTTTTCGTACGACTAATAGGCAAACACGTATTTTCTGGGGACTCATTTTGTGAAACAATTCATAAAGGCATTGATATAATTATCATGTTGCCGAATTGGTGATATGTGCTTCGCCTTTTTTACAAGCCACTTAACGTGGCTTAATGCTGCCTTGTAAATAAGGCCTCCTATACTTAGTGTGAAAGATATGGGCAATGGGTGTTACGGTTCCACCGCAACAACCATTGATTTTGATGCTGCCCCTTATTTACAAGGGCAGCGTAAATATGATGCAGTGCCAAAATTAAGACCAGGGAAAACCTGGTCTTAAACAGGCACAACAAGGATACATGTTTCATTTCTCCTTGTTTTTGCTGTTTGCATGTGTGCTAAGTTGTGCAGCACACATAGAAACAGCAAAAGGGACACCTTCCTGCACATAAACAATCAATAAAAAAATTGACGTTTTGCAACTTCTATGTGTGCTGCATTAAGCAGCACACATAGAAGTTTCAAAACACCATTTAAGGATTGTTTATTGACAACTTCCTGCACGTAAACAATATTCCCATCAACGCAGACACCCTTGCACTATGGTTCAATGGTGCCTGCGTTGGCGCTAAGCTTCTAAATTTAGCTCCAGCGCAGGGGGGAACATAGGGCAGCACCATATTGTTGTAAATATGATGCAGCCCTGCGCTTCAGAAGTGGCGGAGCATGGTGTTAATCCAAGGAGGCTAGAACCACGCTCCGCCACTTCTCTAGTAAATATGCCCCATAATTTGATATGTTGTAGTGCATATATTTAGGAATGAGAATCATAAAGCGACCTGAAGTCGGTGTTGTTTTACATACTTTTTTTTAATTTTCGACTTCTGGAACACTATTGTTTCATTACAGAGTTATAAAAAAACAAAGGAACATCTGTTAGAGTCTTGCAAACACTCATGCTCATGTTTTTCAACTTGCATCCAAATCAAAAAGATTGTCTTATTTAGTATTCAGCAAGGAGCCATTTTTCTTCATTACCATAATGCACCTCACTTTATTGCAATAATACAAAATGTCTTGTTTTTTTCTAATTTTCTCCATTAGTTTTAAAACATTAGGTAAAACATTTGCATTACTTGTGTGATTATGGAGGCTTTACATTAGATAATGAGGAAATCACTCCATAAACATGAATAACTGTTTTGTTCTCCTGTTTACTGGTGTCATCTCATTAATAGTGACAATCAACTGACTAAAGTGAGGAGAATAGAGTCCGAAAGCGAGCAAAAATATATGCTCTATGGATATGTGCAATGACTAGATTTGGTAAAATATTGGATTTTGGCCTCTAGCATCTTCTTAGAATTTCCACAAAAATTTGGAAATTTCATTACTCAAAAAGTCTACCTCACCATAATTCTTCCAATATTTAAAAAGAGTTTTGATTTTATAATCCTCTTTATTGGTTTTCAAACCATTAAGTTAAAATCCTACATTTCTGAGTGATGAGGAATAATGTTACATTGGGTACTTCACTTACTTGAATTGCAGTTTTGTGTTCTTTTTCCATACAATCACCTCATCAATAATGAAAAGGATGTATGATGTTACAACGCATGCTTTTACAATGCATGCTGTTACAACGAATTTTTTACAACGCAAATGCTGTGACAACGCAAGTCTTTACAACGCAAGTCTTTACATCGACTTGCAGTAGATGGCGTGCTAACATTAAAAAAGGGTAATTTACTATTCTAACTCCAGTCCACGTTGCAGTAGGGAAGGTGTTTGGATAGTAAACTACACTATTTTTAATGTTAGCACGCCATCAAGTGCAAGTCGATGTAAAGACTTGCGTTGTAATGGCATGCGTTGTCACAGCATTTGCGTTGTAACAGTTTCGTTGTAATGGCAGTGCGTTGTAAAAGTTGCGTTGTAATGGTTGTTCACCTAATGAAAATAAAGTGACCCACGTGCCTGATAATAGCAAATACCAAGTGTCACCAAAATGCCTTCTACACCATATGAAACCTATACCCCAGCTTCCATTATCTTGTCTTCCTTCAGAAGGTTCAAATCACCTTTTTCTGTTGTGTCTAGCATTTGCAACCGGAATATTTTTCAACCCCTCTATATCTAGTGCAAAGAAACTAAAAGATCTGGAACGCAGCTGCCAGACAACTCTTGGATTAATTTATATGGTGCAGCGCAAAGTTGCCTACTCTTTACACGTCACAAAGAACGACAGAAAATGTCAACAGATACATGATATGAATGTGCTCCTTTTAAAGAGTGCATTTCCTGTGGAATTAGGGATCCTACATAAGTATGTGTCTAACCATGCTGATTAAGATGTTTTAATGAAGTGGGATTAATATAAAAAACACCTCTTTTAATAAAAATGTAATTACTCTGAAGAAGCCCAACTTCCTAAACGTGTGCTATAAAATATGATTAACACATTAACACATAATAAGTTTGTGATTAAAACCATCCTCATATATGTAGAATGTGATCTTAGTTACAACGATAAGGGTTATGTAATGCGTGCATTGATGCTACATGCATATACATTTAAATTGTAGTACTTAGTCATACACTGATTTATTTTAAGATTTACCATATGTTACACATAGTATTAATTCAATAACCTGTACTAGAAATGTATATTCATGCATATTAAATGTGCACCATTAAATTAATGTTCAACTTTCCATACCAATGTAGGCCTGTATTTCACCATGCTGCATTATTGAAAATACTGTTTTCCATGTTCTGCTTATGCGACATTTCTTGCAGAAATTGATATTATCAAGGGGGTGATGTTTAGCGGACTTTGCATGTTATAATATACTGTTCCCCTAGTACTTTTTAGGCAGATGGTTTGCAGATCCCCTTCAGAATCCTTCCTGAGTCCTTTTGAGAGTACTTCCTGAGTCTTGCCATACAGCCCTGCTGAACCCTCTTCTACAGACTCTATGCAGATCTCTCTCACTGATTCCTTGCAAACACCTTCTCAAATTCCCTTTCACCCGGAATGGACTTTGAGAGGTTTTATACCTCAAGGCTTCCACTGTTGATTCTTGCTGAAGAATGGCTTAGGCAAACACTTATCCTTCACCGAGCTTATGAGATGCTAATGCTTCCCTATTTGACTTCCTTTTGACCTGACCTGACTTCCTTACTGGAAATTTCCTGATTTGTGAGGCTTTTGTTCCTAAACATCCTCTGGACTTTGAAATGCTAGATTACTAATGTATGGGAAAGTGAGTCTTAGATTTTTTTCTGAGCACCAGATTTTGATGATGCTATTCTGAATTGAGGTCACAGAATTGCTTGTTTGTTTAATACTAGTTTGCCTCAATTTCCCTTCAAGGGTGCCCTTCAGTTCATTTGTGTGTTTTCATTGAACTTCTGGACACTCTGGTAAAAGATTTGGGGTATTTGAGTTTGTTCTCAATTCTTCTGCAGAGGTGAAACAGATGAGAACCATCACATTAATGAAGTCACAGAAAAAGTAACATTTAAAACATTTAAGAAAATCACTATAATTTATCCCAGCTGCACCTACTCGCTAGTTTCTTTCGCCTCATTATTTCTAATGGACGTAACCTTTTGCAACATGCTGGGCAATAAGCGTTTCTGTCAAATCACCCACATTTATAGATATTATGCAGTTTTTTACTGGTATTCATGTGAGTAAGAAACAAAATGTCCAAGCAGAAATTAAGGTCATAGGCAACTTATTAAGGCTTAAATGTCTTCTAAAAAGTGTTTGGTTATTATTTAATGTAATTTGTCTGGTAAATAGCTCATCTGACTTAGTCAACATCTTCATATCTATGAATTAGGCTCTAATAAGCAATGCACAGTCAGGCCCTCTAGACAGTTCTTCATAGTTTATAAAAGCGCACAACACTTACTTTTGAAATTAGCAAAAGGATGTACACCTTTAGAACAATGCTTACAGTCATACTGGAACTTGAATCACCTCTAAGTAAGTTATTCATACTGAATCAGACTTGTATGCTGTTTATAATTGTTAGCCCTAACTTTGTTTTTAAAAATGATCTAGTGGTTTATAAATTGAGGAGCAGTAGCTTGGATGATATAATCAGTGATGTCATCAATGATGTAATTTAAGATGTCATCAGTTATGTTATCAATGATTAAATGAGCGATGTGTTATCTCTCTGAAGCAGGTTAGCTTAGAGGAGGTTACACTTGCAATTAATAAAACTGCACCTGGTAAATCCCTAAGACCCAAATGGGTCCCTGCAGATGCGTGTAAAGCATATATGATGTTATGTGTCCCAATCTTAACTCAGGTTTGCAATGCAGCTGCCCAAGGATGTGTCCCATGTACGTGTACGGATTGCATAATCGTCTCAATTGTTAAAGAAGGTGATGGGGGTATGTTAAATGCTACCACCCTCTGGGCCATATGTATGAACACATTTTCCCATAGACACAGAATGGGTAAAAACATTTGATACATCGGGCCCTATATTCCTTCTGGACTCATCAGTCAAGGTAATGTAGAGAATTGTTTGAGCTGGCTGGAGACATGGACAGAGGATAACTATGTTTTAACAGACTTCAAATATGGATTTAGGAGGAATTCTGGGACGTTGGAACAGAGTATTAACCTAAATCTTCTTATTGGTAAATATACGCTAGCTAAGAGGGAACACATTCATCTCTGCTTCACAGATTTAAGTTGAACCTTCGATTGTGTCAATCATGGCATACTATGCTGAACTATGATTGAAATGGCTGCCCCTGCTGAAATTGGATGCCCCTGCTGATATAATATCTAATTCGTCGCAATTGAGCTCATCTTTGACCCCACAAGTAAGATATGGGATTGAAGGGGAGTGTACTTCAAGTTTTGAGGTTTCTAGGGGCATAAGACAAGGCTGTGTCCTTGCTCCTTTTCTTTTTTCACTGTCTATTAATGGGATCGCCAAAACCCAACTACTCTGCTTCTGTATGTGGACGATCCAGTACTAATATATCTAGAACTGCAAACAGCTGATCGATGTTTTTGTCACATACATGGAGCAGAGGGATTTAATATTAAACGTGACTAAAGCTTTTGTGATGGTCTGTGGGCAGGGGAAAGCCAAGAAAAAGAATCATTTTGTGAGGGACTATAAGTTGGAAGAAGTCCAAAAATGTAACGTATGTGGCTGTACTTATTTCTTATAATGGCATATAGAATTGGAAAAACCTACGTTTATTAGATCTGCGAAGACTATATTTAGATTTCCTAGGAAGATAAGAAATAAACCAATACGTGACATGCTAAAATTATATCACAGTAAGAGTATCTTGGCCGTGTCTTATGGGGCAACAGTATGGGGCATGGCTTATGTCTCTCCACTACAATCATATGAAAACTCTTTTCTCTTCAGACTTTTAGCAGTTTCCAGGTCTGCACCTGTATACACTACACAGAGCGAAACAAATGTATCCTACCTTGGAGACATAAAAGGGCAAAAATCTCCTGGTACAACATCTGAAGGAAGATGAGATCAAAGTTTACCAGGGAGATCATGGAGGATTGTTTAACCCTTAAGTATTATGATGGAATCCCTTGGTTAGCATATATGGACAATTTACGTAGCGACTGTGATGAAAATCCATCAGTCAAGAGCCCTGTTAGGTTATTACAGTATGGAAAAAAAGAATTGAAAATTTTGTTTTTAGAGGAACAAAGCTATGCCAGAGAGTAGGGATGGTAAAAAAAAACATGTGAATTGAGATATATGGCCGAACCAATCCAACTAGGTTTACAAGAATATTTAATAAGGGTAACATATGTGCAATAAAGATTTTATCTAATTAGATTGTGGGTGGGTACCCTACACCAACTAGTGACATTCCCCAAAAAATGAAATATGGTAGAAAAACATCCCTACGTGCCTATGTGATGGGTAAGCAATTCAGGCCACAGTCCATTTTATGCTTTTTTGTAGGTTTAATGATGATATTATACAGCTATGTTTACAACCTCTCATTTTAACTGAGAAACGTATCTTTAATAAGGATGCAATGAATTTTATATGTAAACTTGAAAATGATGGTGTCTGCCGAACAGTTGTAGGTTATATCTTCCAGGCAGTTAAAAGAAGGAAATCCCTTGCTCATTTGGATAAGTTGGTTTATGAAGAAGAATGTAATTGAATATCAGGAAGTGCTTCCTAAGGACTGTATACTTATATTATTATTTGATTTTAATGGATATGGTTTTTAGCTATAGTCTTAAAATTAGAAACTTTGAGATGTAAAGTATGAAACTACTTTTAAAGTTTTTTTAAAATGTTTTTTATTATGTACTTTTATGGATTTCATTTTTTCAAATTTTGATTTAATTTAATATGTGAGATTCAAAGCACTGCATGACAGTAGTGCCTAATACAGTTAGCTCACTGATATATACCTTGCAAATTTTCGTGAAAGTTTGCATTTTAAACATTACATTTTCTGTAACTTCATCAACTAACTATAATGAAACTTTAATCTTTGATTTTTTCGGGTTTTTGTTCCATACCGAACTACAACATCACAATAAGCTTTATTTTTTTACTGAACTTACACGTTATTTTTACTCAAGTTAAGGCCTTTTTTCCATAGCTATCTCTAGAGTCACTTTAATCTTGGTTTTATTCTGTCAATTTTGGGAGGGGGTTTCTTATGTAAGCTAAGGCCTCATTATAAAGTCACGTTAACATTTGTTTTTCAGTACATTTCATTTTTTTATCCTATTTCAAGGTAGTTTTATGTTGGACTTTGTCTGTGGACTTTTAATTTTTATTAATGTTTTCCTTTTTTGTTTTTTCATTTGTTTTTAGACAATGTTAAACTTTTAATTTTTCAACTTTTACATTTTTTAACTCTTGATTTTCTGGGAAGTTGCTTTTCTTTTTGATATTTATTCTCTTTCTTATATATTTTGCACACATTTTTATGGTGGTCTCTCATGTGTGTGCCCATCGCTTTGAAGAAAACTCTCCTGTTGGTCTCACCTGAAGCGACCACCTGGTGACATTCATAGCAATGTGTGGTGAAATACTCCTTATTGCAGTCTTCTTCCTCCTGTTGGTGTCTCAGTACATGAACAGGTGCTATTTGTACACTCCTTGTTTGACTACTGGATGTTGTCTTTCTGCACAGCCAATCTCATTGGTGTGCATTGATCTAAGGGTCTTCCACATTCCAGACGTACCCATGGAGTATTGACAAGGAGGACCTTGGTGAAGCTCTTTATTGCACAAGGTGCATTTAACAATGTGGGCATTGATTTTCTTTGGCTACACAACTGACACCTTCTCTGGCCTAGTGAATGATGGTGCTGTTGATGTTGTAGGCGGCACAATTATATCATATTCCTGTGACTGCGTTGTTGCATATGCCCAGTTCATTTACTGATAGATGGCTTGTTCTAACTAGCTTCCCTAGATACCATGATCGATCTGGATTTTATTATTTTCCAGGTGTCTCTGTGAAAAAGAACTGTTAAAATGTATCCTATCCAAAAATTGAGCCCCTGTGAATTTCTTTAGGTTGTGGACTTACGTTAGCTACTATTCACTTTCTGGATAATCAATTTTTGTTAGCTTACATAGGTACCATAGTACTCCTGTGGGGCCCATGGGACCGATACGGCGAATGACAGAGTGCTGCAGCTTTTTGCAAGGCCCTTTACTCCTTTTCCGGGCCACAAACAAGCCCTGCAGGATCCAGATTTTTTTTTGTGTTTACTATGAAGGGGTCAATCTATTCAAAATCTGATTTTAGTGGTTTCCCCACAGGCCCAATCAAACATGATGACTTGCTGTGTGAAATGTATGTGCTTCAAGGTGTTTTAAGTGGTACATGGGTACCTGACAGTCACAGTTAAGCTGTTTGTGATTGGTTGTTACCACTCTCTTAATTCATCTTGAAGTAGTTCCTGAGATAAAAAAGAGGTACCATCTACATCTTCTGCAGCACTCCAGAGTCTCCAGGCTAGAGATACTGTAGCAGTAGATTTCATTGCACAACAGTGGGACCTAAACCAGTCCTTCTCAAGGATTGAACTACCATGCACAGGCTGTGGCAAATGTTTGCTTGTGGTTGAACAGAGTGGTGCTGTTGGTGACAATCAGGGGTCTGATCATGAAGTCATTTACAAAAATATTTCACCCAAAATGTGAAGCTTTGTTTTTAGTTAATCTCCCCAAAAACAAATTACAGAAACATTTTAAATAATCTAAAAAACAAAAAAAGAAAACAAATCTTGCTAGAACCACCTTTTTTGGTTAAACTATGAAAACAATATGTTGTTTTCCTGGCCTGCCTCCTAATATTTGTATAAATTGAAGTGGGATTTTTTGTTGAGCTTTGTTTTCTACTTTTTAACTTTTTAGGTACTGATAAATGCTTTACACATTTCTCCTAAGTTACGCCTGTCTGCTCTGTGCCACAGCTTTCAAAGATTCAGCTCAGGTTTAAGTTATTGAGCCCTATGTGGGCCTGTTACTGATTTGTGACATTATTACTTGGTGAGGGCTCACATTCTCTCCAATAATCCATTTCCTCACATCGTTCATGTTGTTCCAGTAAGCATGTGATATTTATTTGCTGTGAACCGCACATCATTTTGCAATTAAGCACAATAACATGCCTTTGGGAATTTTGCTTAGTAAGCATAACACAAAATTACGTGAGATTCCATCACTGTAACAGAATTTTCACCTAGGCCTAATCCTTAAATTATAGACTACCAAAAATAATGTTGCATCAAATGCAATGTCTTGTGATTCCCAGGTGCTATGTTGCCGGCGAATCATAAGTACTTACAAGAATATGTTTCAGAAATTACTTTTCAGGTTCAAAAAGTATATTTTCATGAAATAACAAGTCTTGTTTTTTAATTCCCTGACTTAGGACCAGTTGTAACTATTCTATGTCATTAAACTTGGTTTGTGCTTTCTTAATTTTGTGAAGGAACTCTTCCTTGCTAATTCCAGATGTCTGCCAAGCCAAACTTGTTGGAGAAAAATTCCAACTAATATTTCTATTGTGGCTGGACAAGATGAAGCATCCACTTCCCCATGTATTTCCCCGGAAAAATGTCAAATTCATAGTGAAACCTGGAGAAAAAGAGCCATTGACTGAAACCATCTGTTAGAAATTGGGTTTCTGGTTGGCAGAGGTATGCACCCTGTCCAAGCAGGAACCACAATCCTAGTCGGGGTAAGTCACAACACATTCTAAATTATCCTGTGCTCACCCTCCAGTTAGCACAGAGCAGTCAGGATTCACTTAAAAGGAAATGTGTAAAGTATTTGTGCAACACTTCAAACAGTAACACAGTGACAACACCACAAAAATACTCCACACTAGGTTCGAAAAATAAAGCTTCATTGTTTACATACAACAAGGCTAAAACAACAAAAATCCAAAATGTAGAAGGCAAGCTATGAATTTTTAAAGAAAACATGTGAGAAAGTGCTTAGAAGCAATTAGCGCTTGAATAGGTTACATGATGGCTCTAGACTGGCTCAACGTCAAAAGTTTAGGCCAACCCCTGTGGAGTATGTGTCGGATACAGGGACCCACATAGGCCTGCTAAACCAAAGTACCTTGATCCAGGCTTGCATCGGCATAGAAGAAGATGCAAGGGGCAGCCAAAGAAATGTGTCGGCGTCAAGCCACGCAGTGGACATGATGTATCGAAATTCTTCCTGCAATGGCGGCAATGCCTTGGTTCCGAGTGCGAGGCACTGGTTCTGAAGATAATGTGCGGCTACTGCTCCTGTAGCAGGCGATTTGTCGATTCTGATGGCGATGCTCTGGTTCTGAGTCGAATGCGCTGGCTTCATTGCACGCTTCAGCGGGGTTGTGCTGGTTCCAATCCACGGAAAGACGAAGATGCACCGGTTCTGACCCACTCAAATGTGAAGATGCACCAGTTCCGATGAGGATGCATGGGTTCTGGTTGTAGAAGCACCTTAGGCCTCACTTCTAAGGGTTCAAAACTGGGGTGGCACCACTTGGCAAGGCAGACTCACAACTTTTAGAGGACAGATACAGATGTAGATATTTGAAGTCTTTGATATCCCTGAGACTTCGAACAGAAGGAAAGCCACTCTGGGTTCAAGAGATGCAGGTCCAGTCCTTCATACCCAGACAAGAAATGTATTCAAGTCATGGTGTCAGAGGTCCAGTAATTATATACAGTTGTGCCTTTGAAGTGGGGGAGACTTCAAAGACAGTTTGAAGTGAACAGAGGTCCAATCTTCCGGCTCTGGCTCCAGACTTACTTCAGGGGGATATGCAGCCCTTTTGTGTGGGTACAGAACCCAGCCTATTCAGGTGTAAGTGTCAGCCCCTCCCTCCCATCCTACTCAGGATGACCCATCAGGATGTAGTTGGCCAATCAGTAACACCTAAGCTCCCTTTGTATTTTGCTGTCTAGAGGAATGCACAACTCCCAGCTGTCACCCATCCCAGACTTGTATTCAGAGACAGGCAGCAGGTAAAGCATGGTTAAAGTAAGTAAATGCTAACATTCTAAAAGTGGCATTTGCTTCACTATAGTTTTTAATTGAACGTCACCATTAGTTGTAAATTTAAATTGCGAGTCCAGTGAGATCAAACTTAAAAAGTCTATCCCTTCACAATTAGGAAGTACACTTAAAAGAGGTAATAAGATAATCCCAATGTTATCCTGCGGAAGAGATAGGCCTTGCAGTACAAAAAACTGTATTGGGAGTTTTTCACTATAAAAACATGTAAAACTTAAAAGTACTTGTCCTGCCTTTTAAATGAATTACACTCTGCCTGTGGGTCAAACAGAGCCTACCATATGGGTGACTTATATGTATAAAAAAGGAAGGCATGGCAAGAGGTTAACCTTAGCAGGCCGAAGTGGCTGTGTAAACTGCACTTAGAGGCTCTGTCCTGGCCAGCCTGAGCCATGATTAGAGGGCTACAGAAGTGGTGGGCACAATGAGTGCTACAGGCCCACTAAGTAAGTAAGTAAGTAAGTAAATGCTTTATTGTATAGTTAATAAAAACCATTACAAAATATAAATATGACAATATGATAAAACACAAAGAATTTACACTACCGTGCATACGATAAAAGCTAAAAACATGAAGGTAAAAACAGATGTCTTTCTACTGTAGTAGTAACATATTCCAAGTTCAGCAATTTGCAAATGTTTTTTGCTTTTTCTCAAAGTGTTCAATGAATTTGATTGTCCTGCAGATGAATTGTGGGTCTACTGTACATAGGGTTTGTAGGACAGAGGACCGACATGTACGTGTTCCATACTCCTTGAATTTGTTTTCAACCAATTCCGACGTTCCTGTATAAGAACCGAGCATATACAAATCAGGTGGATGAAATCTTGTCTTGCTGCGCCACATAACCCGCACCCTTCACTTTCTTGGGACTTCCACTTTGGATGCTCAGCATTAGTTGGCAGAATACCCAACCTTATATTAAAGTATTTGCGTTTGATAAAAGGAGAAAATGCAAGGTCCAAGAAGAGCGCCGGGACTAGTTTTTTGTAGGAATGGATTGTCATCCAGGCATGTGACCGGCGGCTAAAAGCTGTTTTGTCGTCCAGCAATGAGTGTCTCATGGCTGCCTCCCTGACCAACTGTTTGAATGAAGGTACTGGGAGCTTAGATTCCCAGATGCCAGCCAGATTTGTTGACTCTATTGACGCTTTGAAATACTTGGCGTTATTTAAGTTTGGATTGTTGGTGATAGTTTCCCACATAGCTCGATAGAGCATGATCTCTTGGTTCATCCAGACATAATACCAGAATTTTATGGTCTCGTACTTTCTCAGCAGCACTTGGGATTTCAGGCCGAATTCCAGTCTTACTTGGGCCGGTGATGCGTTACTTGGTAGCGCAAAGACATGTTTATAGATTTTCATTTACACTTTGTCCAAAAGTTGTGCACTCTTGCCATGATGCAGTACGCTCCCGTAAGCTATCATTGGAATTAATTTAGCTTTCATTATTGTTAGCAGAGGCGAAACCAAAGGACCTTTGAGTTCAGTTGCTAAACTCATGAAGGCGTGCATTAGGGCCATGCCCCTCTTTTCCATGCTAGTGAATTGTACCTGGAAATTAAGACGCTTGTCCAACAGTATCCCAAGATACTTGTAACTTCCAACCGCTTCCAGTTTGACATTATCTATTAAGAAGGTTGGTGATGGTTTGTGGCGTCGGGTTATGACCACTGTTTTTATTTTCGTGCTATTTATTTCTAGCATGTTCTGTTTTGTGTAGCGGGTCAGCTCCTGTAGAAGGCGTTGCAGGCCTATTCTTGTCTGGCTTAGCAGGACCACATCGTCGGCATAGGATAGGTGTGTTATACGAAGCGTGCCGAGCCGGGGAGGGTGTGCGTTGATCAGGTCAAGGCTTGCTGTTAGGTCGACCATGAACAAGTTAAAAAGATGGGAAGCCAACACACAGCCTTGTTTTAATCCGTCAAAGGTGTGGATCTTCCTAGTTAGCCTTTGCCCATTATTGATTTTTACCTGCATCCAGGTGTTACTATACAGGTCGATAATTGGCATTAGGATTGAGTCCGGTAGGCCCTGCTGCTTCAGTTTGGCCCATAGTAAATTCCTATTAACACGGTCAAAGGCCGCCTTAAAATCGACGAAACAGGTATATAGTTCCCGTTGATTATCCAGACTGTTTTCGCCAATCAAGCACAGTGCCATTGCATTAGCCATTGTACCGGTTCCGTGACGAAACCCTGTCTGATTTAACGGGATCTTGCTGTTCGTGTCCGACCTTTGTGCTAAATCAGCTAGCACCAGGGATGCATAGTATTTTGCCTCTGCATCGATCAGGGCTATTAAGCGGTAGTTTGTTGGATTTTTGCGATCTCCACCTTTATAGATGGGATTAATGATGGCACCTCTCCAACTTTCCGGGACCCGACCTGAGTTACTGATTGTCCGGAACAGGAGGTTGAATTTGCATGCCCAGAACTTGGGGTCTTCTTTATAGATCGCTTGCAGGATGCCATTTAGCCCTGGTGCACTCTCTTGCTTGCCTTTCTTAATTATAGATGATATTCGTCGAACGTCAGCTGACCACATTGATTGATCCAGGCTCTCCTGGCAGTTGGGCATGTCATTAAGGCTGAGAACAGGCTTGCTTTCCTGTACCATGTTTCTTGGAGATTCGAATACCGTTGTAGCCATCGTGACCTGGTGCTCCACTGGCTTTACCGAAAATGTATCGACTATGTGCTGGGCCCAAACATTTTCAGGGATGCATGTCATACTTATGGGTTGTGCTGGTCTATTGATGGAGTTGACTTGTACCCAAAACGCCCTGGAGTCTGCTTTTTTTGTATTATACACCAATTTGGCCCAAAAGTCATTGGTTTTATTCCTTTTTTCCATCCATACTAGCTTATTATATTGTTTCCTTATCGACCGAACTTCTTGCCAGACGCTTTGGTTTGTCCTTAAACCTAGGCCCACTAGTAGCATTTAATATACAGGCCCAGGGCACATGTAATGCACTTTACTAGGGACATATAACTAAATGTAATATGCCAATTTGGGGGAAGCCAATGTTAGCATGTATAGGGGAGAGAGTGCAGGCCCTTTAGCACTGATTAGCAGTGGTAAAGTGCATGGAGTGCTAAAGCAGGCAAAGCGAATGACAGAAAAAAGGAGTCAGGCAGTCAGGCAAAAAGTTGGGGGGAAGACCACTCTAAGGTTGTCAGGTTTAGCAGCCTCCTTAATCACTAATAACTCCCTATCCTAAATAGTGTAATTTTGCTTAGTGGTAGTGAATGTTCACAAGAAGAAGTCAATCAGATGTAACCCTTCTGTCACTGTATGTTGTAACAGGATGGCTCCTGAAGTGTATGTGGAGGTGTTGGTCCTCACAATGCAAGAGAGCTCATTGGCAGGATGCCATAGAATGGATGCAGACATAAACATTTTCATTAATTGTTGGAGTGCCTTTTCCAGTTCTGTACTTGACTTGATTCTTGCTTTGCTGACATGAGTAATAGATAATTACATTTTTGTAAATGTAGGAATAAACTTTCAATAAACATTTGCAATGGCCAAGAAACTTTGTATTTCTTTCACATTATTGGGGATAGTCCACTCCCATACAGCTTTGATCTTACATGCATCACTTTAAATCCCTTGTTCAGAGAGAACAAACCCAACAAAACTGACTTCTCAAATTCACATTTCCCCAGTTTCACATATAGAGAATGTTGTCGGAGTCTGGGCAAAAGTTAGACACGAATGTGATGTCACCCAGATAGATCAGTAAACACTGATTCGGAGTATTTCTAAAGATGTAATTACCAAGTGTTGGAATGCGGATAGAGCATTGCAGAGACTCAATGACATAAACAAGTACTCAGAATAACCATGCTAGGAGTTGAAAGCAGTTTTCCATTCATCGCCTCTGGTTATACATTCTACGCAAATCCAAATTAGAGATGACCTTGGCTGATTTGACTTGGTCCATTAATACAGAGGTCAGTTCCAAAGCTTATTAGTTGCGAAAAGTGATGTTATTAACTTCACTGTAGTCAATGCTAGACCTGTTTGTCTCATCTGATATGGGAGACTGAAAAAATGGGAACCCTAACATGGAATTGTGAATGAACTTTTTCTTTAGATATTCTTCAGGACAGTCCTTTACTTCTTGATCTTCATTTGTAGTCAAACGATACATTCTCCCAATAGAACAAGGTCAATTACATAGTCATATTCCTCATTAGGTAGGAGTGAATTGGCTAGATATTTAGTAGAGGCATCTACAAATTCCTGATCGACGTCTGGGATGATGGACAACATTATCTTATGTTGAAACCCTAAAGACCTGATTTTCTGCTGCCTTTGAAGACTGGATCGTGTGAAATTCTTTTCCTGACAGTGGTGTTGTGGGTATGGTTTCTCAGCCATGATATTCCCAATATAAAGGGAAATGAAGGTGCATCTATCAAACGCCAAGGATTTAGCATGCTGTCCTGAAGAGACTATCAAATTTTGCACAGTAGCTTGCAAGATGACTTCAGTAGTTAAGAGTTTCCCATCAATCCCCTGAATGGGTTCTGACTTGCTCTTGGTCTGAACTGGCACAGCCTATAAGGGCAAAAGGGAAGAAGGGCCATTAGGTGGTGTGATTTAAACTTGTAAATTATAATATGCATTTTAAGGTGCAAATCCTTTAGATAAAGAGAGGTCAATTTGTAGTGTGAGGATCAAGGAAAGGCCTGATATTTTTTTTGCACCTGATGGCTTCTTCTGACAAAGTATCTCGGTTTCCCACAGTAGACGCACATACCCGCTTTACTCCAATGATCTTTTTCTTCCTTTGATAAAGATCTCTTGAAATTTCCAATCTGCATATGTTCATATGTTTTGACTTTTGATGGAGGCGAGACTTTATGGGGCGCCTATCAAACCCACACTTTTCTTTCATTCTTACATTGTCATTGCTGGGCTTCAGTTTGAAACGTGAGTTCAATTTCCACCTGAAGGAGATAAACCTCTGAAACCATTCCAATGTGGCATACACAGTAATTTGTCAGATAGAGTAAAATTGAATGACCAAATGGATACCAAAATAACACAAATCAGATGAAAAGAACTGGAGATATGATTTTTAGGTATTAAGCTAAAAAGAGCAAAATACCAATTGCCGTTATCTGTTTGCTCTACTGCCTGTCATTTTCTTTCGAAATTGCGCTTTATTCAAAGTTATAAAGTCAATATCTGACCATAGGCATATCTGTCAGTCCAAGATCAAGCCTTTTTGTCGACCCTCATCCATCCCATCTTCAAACTATGTATCAAATAATGCAGACATGGTATAAAAACCAGTACATGGTTACACAGTTGTTTGACACAGGAGTAATAAAAGCAAAAAGGGAACATTTCTCTATTAAGCCTAAACATATGACAAGGTTGTCATTTGTTGCATAACCATCCCTCATCCCCCGATTCGAAATTCACATCCATCACCCACAACCCATCACCTGGCCACAAGTCAGCCCACATTTTACCTATACCACACTCATTATTGCAACTGAGCAAACAGGTATAATTGGAAGATTATATTCCTGGAGAGCCCTGCCTTCACAACCACCCACAAATGGTACACCCGACATAGCCTGAACTCTTCTATCTTTGCCTGAAGGTGGTCACATGTCTGACTTGTGGAAAATATAAACTTGTCCCACTTGTGCCCCCATTTTCCTCTTTTGTAGGACTGTGTGGGTATTGGCTTTGGAAGTGGACCATTTCCAGAGTTCCTTCAGCCAGGAGCTTAGTTCCAGGCATTGTGCAAATTCCATGACAGCACTATTCGACATTTTACCAGAACCAAAGTAATATCTATAAACATACTTGTATATTTGGCTTTCTTTTACCTGGACTTTAAGCCCAGTGCCCACAATGGTCATTCATGTTAACTCTGCCACCACTTCAAGAGCTTCATCATTAACTGTCTTATAATGGGACACTGCCATAATATAATATATGACAAAAGTTCACTTCCAGCACCTTGAGCTAGCGTCCTCATGCATGTATGCAATTTGTTTAGGAGTGAGGTAGGTCTGGCAAAGACAATTGAATGGAATTGAAATGAATTGTTATTGAAATTGGGTGATAAGAGTCCGATTCTTATCAATTATGTCTTTCCCAAAGTTTTGCACCCACTTATTTCTTAAAGACAGCTGGGGGTACTGTGCTTTGTTACCTTTTCTGTCGTGCTATTCACAAGAAAGGTCCTCAGCTAATTCAGCGTCTGGTGACTCCATATACACCGAAAAGATCACTGTGCTCCGGTGGTCATAAACTGCTGCAGGTGCCCAGAATCAAGAGAGCAATATGCAGAGGAAGTTCCTTCGCCTATCTGGCTCCCAAGCTGTAGAACACTCTTACAGAGTATATTAGACTGGACTAATCATAACCTAGCTTCAGAAAACAGTTGAAAACCAAGTGCTGGGAGGCCCATTGGGTAGCCATTCACTCTACAAATACCGAAGAATAGAATAGAGTGCAGTCACTGCCCTCCTCGCTCATGCCTAACGTTCCGTGTATAAAGAGTTCAACCAATGTTGTGATCCCAGCTTCCACCCACGATCTTTCATCATGTGTAGCATCCGGTGACTTGAACAACAGAATGGATCACAACAGGAAGGACAGAGTTTATGGGTATCTGTGCCCCTTTGATTGAATATAGTGTTGTCAACAGTACTTAGTTACTTCTCACAGCTTGTGTATCTTGCGATCTTTAACCAGGTAGACCATGAGCCAATATAGGATCTCAGGCCCCTGGAAAGCTTCAAACTAACCTTATTTTTCATGGTCTGAATCTCTATTCAGCCATTAAATTAAATACTGCAGTTGGGCCACTGCATAATACAGATCAAAATTGGGAGAGGATCGTGTCCATTTCCCTGCAGAACCTCCTTAGTCTCCTCACCGTCAACACAGAAAAGATTCAATCAATCTGGAGAGGACCAATATTGTGGATGCCACTGTCCTACCCACTTGGGACAATGCAAAAACATTCAGAACTTAACAGACTAGCTTGTCGCTGTTACTAATGTGCCCAGGTTTTCCTGATTGAGGTCCTCATCTTTGTGGTACGCATTTACACCTAAGCATTTGAATTAGTCAAACCTCCATTCCATTGGTACAGGGGAAGTAACTAAATGCTCCTTACCAAACAATGGTTGGAGTGGGGACAGGCAACAATTGCTCCAATTGATCCTCAACCAAGAGATATCTCCAATCTAATTTAAGATGTTTATCACCTCCTTAAGGGCCCTACGCCCATTTTGAAAGTAAATAATGCCATTGTCTGCATAGAGCAATGCAGTCTGCCATCATTCTCCCATGCATCTACCCAAATGTTCCCCACTGCTTAGCAGTAGGAATGCCAGTTGCTTCATACTAATGGTAAAGATATGGTACATCAGAAGACAACCTTGCCTGGTACCTCACTTTATTGGAAACTGTTCAGAGATCACCTGTCCTTTATGTACCCATGCCGCTGGCTGTGTATAGAGTAACTGGAGCAATTGCCAGACCTTTGGGTATATCTCCAGTATTTTCAAGACCTGCATAAGGTATGGCTACCGTAGGGTGTCAAAGACCTTTTCTATGTCCAGGGAAGGTGCCACATGCCTTGAATGCGCTGTCTGAGCATTATCTAGTAGGTGGAACAAACTCCTCATTGTGATGAACATGTTTCCACCTGGTATGAAACCATTCTAGGCCAGATGCACTATAGAACTTACCACATTCAACAATCTGTTTGCCAGCAATTTCCTTTGGATTTTGTAGTTCAGGTTCAGCATGGCTGAGGGGAGTTATGATCGCACATTCAGGGAATCCCTACCCTGTTTGGGGAGGACCACAATGAGAACCTCACTGCAATGAGCAGGGCAGGAAACCAAGTTGCCAAGATGTTTCATACAATTAAAGAAGCTTTGGAGACAGTATAGTCTTAGATGTAACATAAAGTTCTGTAGGTAGGCTATCTCTGCCAGCGGTTTTGTTCCTTGCCATGTGATCTATCGTCTCCTTAATGTCTCAAAGCCAGATATTCTTCCAGATAATGACATTGTAATGGGTTGAGGCCTGGGATATCTATGCCATCTAGGTATACTTGCAACAGATCCTGGTCTTGCTCTAGTGAAACCTCATATAATATCTGGTGATATTATGCAAAAACCAAGTTTATTTTAGCTTGTAAGTTGACTATTATTTTATGGGAGAATCAAATGGCTCCGTTCAGCTTCCTATCTGAGTTTGTGTTCGGAGGCCAGAAAAATAAGCGTCCGGACCTATCACCGTCAGCATACTGGCATGCTACATACTCCTTATAGTTCAGTCTTCCAATACTACCAACTAGGTCCCTTTGTTTCTCCCTTTAGTCTTGAACACTTTGAACCTCTAAAGGGGCCTGAACTAGCAGGGCCGCTTACTTGCATATTTCCTTATCTGTGGTAAAAATGTCTTGGTAAACTGCCTTCTTACATTGCAGGTGGTTTTTATGCAGATTTCCCATATTTCCATTCTCGGAGACTTCAAAATCTATAGTTCCATATCCAGCCATCACTGACTATTTTACAGATAATGAGGGGATTCAACTTGTATTTGAATGAGCTGTCTGCTAATGCATTAACATTCAGTTTCCATGTTGGTAGCTGTGATCGCATACTGCCTATCCTACTACAATCCTCATGGGATTATGATCCGACCATGTGCGTCCTAGATATTTTGTGTACAGTACCTTAGCACCCGTCTATTGATTTCACAAGAGTAGGTCCAAACTGGTGTTTAATTTGCATTCTGCCACTACTACCTATTGTGATCATGCATAAATTTCTTCTCCTAGCATCACAAACACCCGAGACACGCACCTGGTCCTGAAGCGGGACTGTCCCCTGAGCACAGGAGTAGATCTATCTAAATCAATATTTGGAGCACATCTGAAATCCTCTCCCCACACAAATGACACCTTTAGGTTATTAACATAGGTCAGTGTTCATGAATCATAAACAATGGTTCCCAATCCAACAAGCCATCCACTGTCACATAGCTAACCTCAGCATCTCCCCACCTAGACTGGATCACAAATCAAGTGCCAAGCGATATCCACACCAGTACCCCTCTAACATATGCTGAGTAGATCATATCAATTACTTGGCCCCTTCACCTAGTAGTGAGTTTCTGCTTTTCGACATTGGTAATATGCATCTCCAATATGTACGCAATGTGAGTGCTCCTGTGTTTTAAGTAGGTGTAGATTTTATATCTCTTTGTAGGTATGTTGTCAGTTATTTAAGTGCTTCCTTAGCTAGTACCCATAATGTATAGCTACTTAAACCTTTTGTCAGAATCGGCATGCCACCAAGAATCTTTTGTTCCAGTCACAGCTGTAGACAACCATAGTATCAAACCAAAGGAAAGAGGAAACAAAGCAACATTATTCCCTCATCTCAAGCTAAGCAGCAGCCTGTTCCTCGTCATTCCAGAGCTACAGGCAAAAGATAATCAAATATGTATTCTGTTTATAAATCCATTTATGTTGGATCAGTAGAGGTATGTTCAACTTTCAGACCGTTTCTCTCTTACCACCCTCCACGCAGTTTCCCCTGCTGTTGCGCCAACACCAGGTCGACCAGCTCATGGTGTACCGTATAGTTTATATCAATTAAGACATCCGCTCCTTTATGGTGATAATATACTAATGGCTTTATATTAACATGTGTGCAGACCTTGAGAGCAGAATGAGCCTCATGCTTGTGTCCAGACCAGAGTCCACAGTGTCTTCGTCTCCCTATCCTGTCACCTCATCCTTTTCTGACATCACTCATCAAATAATTTTGACTTTAGGTCAGCCCCTCATCAACCTCCTGTGCTTCCCTTGTGATCTCATGTTCCTCCATTCCTGGCAGTCCTGTGCAGACCATCCATCCCTTGAGCCATATTTATCTTGTTGACCTCTACTATCTCCCATTGAAGCCACTGACAGGTGTCTTATTAGGTTGAAAAGAAGAGGTTTTCCACCTCCACTAATATTCTGAGTTCAGCGGGAAACATGAGTGCATAGCTCAACCCCATCTGCTGCAGCTGTTTCTTGTCCCCTGCGTAAGGGTAGCACAATCGCTGGACTTCACTTGTGTATTCCAGAAAAACAATAACTGCACTTTCTTCAATTTGCGTTCTTGTGTATTAAGCTCTGTCCTTTTAATTAAATAGACGGGCCACTGCTGGCATTGCAGGAGGGATCAGAGGTGCTGGGCATCCTAGCAGCCAATGTGCATTCTCAATAGAGACAGTCTTTTGCCCACCAGCACCATATCTATTATACATTTTTCCAAGAACAGTTCCATTTTTGGGCCTTCCCCTGACTTGGACATGCCAATGAGTCTTGTGTTGTTCCTTCTGCATCCTCAGCTCTGATTTTCATGGTCCGGACCTCAACTTTAAGTGCTTCCAGCTGAGTCTGGAACTCCTTTACCAATGGATGTAGTGAGTAGACAGAAGGCGTCAGCAAGGACGCTTTCGACAGTGCGCTTTGCCCTTTGCCCCTTAGCTCTGCCCTTCCACTTCTGGAAAATCTTTAGGTAGCTGAAGCAGCCCCAGAGGCAGGGGATCACTCCTTCTAGTCCCCCCCCTCAGCCCATCGGGGAGTCGGAGCATTGAGACCTCAGCCGAGACCTGTGCCTGCTTGCATTGGACTGCAGCGCGGCAACCAGGATTTTGGCAGACACTTGTAAGATGGGCCATGAGCATAGTCCAGCATAGCTGCTGGCTGCAATGTGAGAGCCGGACCCCGCAGAAGTGGCCTGGCTAGGTCTGGGTGCGGGGACCCATGAGCTCACGCTCGAGCCCTCCTTCCTCCCTTACTGCTGCAACTGTAGGCCCTCGGGGGCTCCTTGGGTGACCCCCCTCTTGACATACCCTCTCCAGGACCCTTGATGTAGGCTGGGGGGGAAAGGATCTTCAAGCTACCAAGTCAGACCCCGGGGGACTAGCTGCTCTGACATCCTACAACCCAGGTTATCATTCCCTGTAACAGGCAGACTCAGTGATTACCCTCTGTCAGCTGTCACTTTGCAACCTGTCCCTTGGATCTCTCAAGCATGGGGGGATGCTGGACTGCTGAGAAGTCCTCATATCACACCTCCTTGTGTGTGAAAAGAAAAGAACAAAAGAACAAAGGAACTGAAGAGGGCCTCCTGGAGTCAGTGTCATTGTGCCATCGGTCATTGGGCTCACTGCATGGTGATAAAAGAAACCTGGTTAGAAAAATGCAAGCGGACCACCTTAATAAGAGCTCAACTTCGCCCCAAGAAAGCCTACAGGTGGTGTCTTCCCATGTGAGTCCAGAGCTCGAAAGTGCAGGCGGGAAGGTGGGGGGGGCGGGGCACAGGAGCAAGCACCTTGAGTCCATTGGTCCTACCCAATCAGAATCAGAATCTCACCCTGTGTTGGATCACAGTAAACACCTGGGGGGCAACACGCCATTGGAAAGACTCCATGATGAGCTTCCTCATCCTTCTCCTGGTCGGATTCAATGATATTTCCCAAAAATTACACAAGAAATCCCCCCACCTTATAAAGAGTCCAAAGGAATACACAAGGCGCTCCTTATCTCTAAACAGGTTGGTCTTAACAGGCTCGGAGGTTCAAGAAATCACCGGGGGTGAACTCAATCGAGCATATTTTCCACCCTACGCTCTACAAAGACTGTGAACCGAAGGGTGCGGCCCAGCAGAAAAATTGCCTTATGACATCTGCGCAAATTCATATTAACTACTCACCCAATGGAACAGGGACTCAAGCCAGTCCATCAACTACTGTGGAGTCACAACCATCACCTGAGGAGCTCAGGAGGCACAGCACACCAGACCATGGGTACAATGCCTTGTCAGATCAGTTTCTAGTGTAATTAGAAGCACAAATAGATGCACAAGTGGAAGTGTCTCTGGCTCAAGCCCCATTATTCAAGAGGGCAGCAAGTCCCAATCTCGAGTCCTCCCATCAATCCTACAAAAGCAACTGTACGCCAGCTGGCCTCGCAAGCCCAGCAACATCAAATCTGGCTTACTCAACTTTTAAACAAGACACAATAGCCAAAGCTCTTCTTTGGCAATCCCAAACAAACGGAGCTCTAAATCGTTCTAATACAGTTGATTGCCACAAGCCTAGCGGACCTAGGAACTAGGCTAAGATCGTTCAAACACAAACTAGGCCAGATAGATGTGGGACAATTTTGTTCTTATTCTCAACTAATGTACAAACTAACCTCGTTGCCAGATATTTTACGGGTACTGCTAGACAATGTAAATAATCCCACTTTTAGGAACACACAACCAGACCACCAAGTATTTTTAGCCTGCAACCCCACACTGACAGTGGATTCAGTGCCACCCTCAGCAACGCCCCCGGAAACCCAACTTTGAATAAATTCGAGTAAAGGTCTTTCCAACAATTACACAGCATAAGCCATGGATCCTTTGTTAGATAAAAGATCTGCCCAGCATGGCCCCAAACCACTTCTTCCAGAGACTTCCACCCTTTCACGAAAAGCCAAAAAGAAACTGAAAAAACTTTTTTTTTAAACAGCGCCTACAAAGAAAGTACCCATCGACAACAGGACCATACACCACAGCAGGCTTATCTAGACACCAAGGAAAGATAGTCAAATTCTTCCCAATTTGTAATCATGGCTTTAAACAAGGCAGCAGGCCCGCTGAAAACAGAATTGCACTATACTGTACAGGGGAGTCTTCCCGGTCAACAATGCAACAGACATCTGAGTCAGGGGATACAACAGGAATACAATCGCCTTCAGCCACAAAAAACCAAGAGCCGGTAAACATACGCTCTCATCTCTTCCTATGTAAAGAGTACTACCCGGCTCACCTCAGAAAATGAAGCTATGCTGCTACTCTGTCTGGGCGCCCCTAGAAGTAAACAGGGAGAACAGGGAAGCACCATCTTGTGCCAGAGCACACTAGCAACCGCAGACCCTTCTCTCTTTAACCCAAAAGGAACGGCACACCAAATGGAAAACACACCATCGTGGTCCCCTAGGTTTCCGCCATCCTCAGACCAGTGCCACACAATCAAACAGTCCCACACCTGGAAAACTCCAAGAACGCCCCTGACGTCCCTGGGGAGCACAGAAGCCAGGCTCAAGACAATCTGAATACTGACACAAGTGAATCCATAAGAAGCATCCTACAGGGTACAACCTCCGAGCATGAGCCAGAAAACTTCAAACCCCTTCAGTGCCATTTCCCTATGGAGAAAAAGAACACCGGAGAGAACAGCAGAAGACTTTTCCAATATAATCCCCCCATGGACAACTACAGTCAATTGTACACGTCTACTCACCCCAGGAATAATCAGCGAACTAGTTCGCTAGGAAGAGACAGTATTGAACCTCTTATTTTGCAATTACAGGAACCAACAGAAACCTCTACAAGCAGAGCTGCATGCAAGAGGGCAGACAACCTCGATGCAGGCTTAGCATTTATTCCCAACTTCATCTCGAATGGCCCTTTGGATATCCTAAACAGAGGGAATCTGTTACGATTATTTCAACACATTCAATCTCTGAAAAACCTTACTTCGGCCAAGCTCATTTTGGTTGAATTTGCTCATATGCCTGGCAAAGGGACAACAGAGACTACAATTACCAACTGGGATTCAACTGCAATCAGGGACACCATCCTGAGAGAAGCCCTCACATTCCAAGAATGAGGCTTTGAGCTTTAAATCATACTTCCCCCCCAAATTTCCGCTTGTTCCTCCAATGGAGAATACAGGTGTTCCTTGAGCTGAAGGGTGCATGGGGTGCAAAGCACTACTGGCTATTACGCTTCACAATAGCATCTAACCCCTTTGTAGTTCACTGCGGAAGTAAGGAAATAAACGTCAGATGTCAAACATCAGCTAAGATCTACGAAGGTTGGAACCAGCCGCCAAGGCCTCAGAGCAGCAATTATTTTCTCAGCCCCCGGATTGGAAAACAGGCAATAGAAATTCAGCTCTCAATCACTTCATGGAATGTGGCTGGCCTTTCTTCAACTCTGCTATCGAAACCTGGACGCAAGTTTCTTGTAAGTAGCTACATCTTATGCCTGCAGGAAACGTGGGCAATAAATCACATGGCATTACATGGGTTCCATGAATTCTTCCAACCAGCCACACATACAAGCCTATTAGGGCGGCCATCCAGTGGTCTCTCAATTTTTATAAAGCAATAAGCCAAAATTCTCACCTCTTCGTGTACCCAAATCCACGGGGTCTGCAATCTGTATCTATAAAAGGTTTAAGACTCGGTCAGAAGGTTACTCCCCTGCACCTAATTAATTGTTACTTTAACCCCCTAAAAACTCAGCGAGCTTGTGCCATGGACTTCCCATGCAATGTTGGTGACAGTAGACTTTAACATCAAGTCCCTTGGCAAATGCCACAAAGTTGAGCAAACAAGGAAATAAAGAGAACAATTCAACGAGCTGTCACCTCATTCAGCTTAAAATCTGTGAATCAGGCCCTGACATGCCCTAGAAATACAATTTGTCCCACCTTTAAAAAATCTCAACAATCAATTACATTTTTTATGTCCACCCCCCTGGCAAACCATCTTCTGAACTTTGAAATAACGAACCGAGAAGAGAGTGATCACAATCCCCAAGTCAGAACCCTGGAGTTAAACCATTTAATAGCAGATAAAGGCCCGGTGTTAGGCATCCCAACTGGAGCCGGAAAAAAGACACTAGTAAGGAGAATCAAATGGTGACATTTTTACTCTCCCCAGGTGGTCAAATGGCTTGGCAATGGAAAGAGCAGACACAAGAACCAACTCGGGGGCAAACACTAATACAATGGGAAGCTATGACCAAAGATCTGTTAGACTCTGTCTTGGGGTGTAGGGGTCGCTCAATTCTTATAAAGCTACAGCAACGCCAACCGCAAAAACAGTTGCTGAAACAGCACACTAACCCATCACGGAAGAATCTAAGGTGGACCATCTGTCTGTGTAAACTCAATCCAACAAGCAGAAACCTAAAGGCAGTAAAAGACTCATGGAAATCACAGAAAAAAGGTATCTTGGACCTTAAATCAGCACAACAAAAAAAGGAGTGGCTAAAAATATTCGAGATGCTCAAGGAAAGATCTCTAGCTCGCTTCTGGAACCACGTGAGCAATCTAAAATATCCTAAGAGATCAAGGGGAAAACGTAGTTTCGTAATCGGAATGGGAGAAACATGTTACTGGCCTGTTTTCTGCATGTAATAATGCAAACAAAATAGTGCTCAGCCCGCAGCAAGCAGAAGAACAACAAGAGCTAATTTTATCTTCCCAAATAGTAAAACTGATTAGGGCCATGAAAGGCGATGGAGCTCCAGGTTCAAATGTTACTCCTGCTGGCATTTTTCAATGTTCTCCAGAAGATTGGGCAGCTCTCTTAACACCGCTCTTCAACTCAGCCTACACACTGGGCCACACCCCCAAAGCTTGCAGAGGTTCGACACTATGCCCAATATTCCACAAAGGCGATCCCGTAAAGCCAAGCAACTATCACCTAATAGCTCTGCTAGATTTAGCGGCAAAAGCATATGTACAAATCTTACCTATCCCCTATCCCTTTAGTAACAAGTAATTTGCCCACAGTCCTTACTCTCTGATAAAGTGCATGTGTTTTGTGCAATCCTAATATCTGGAGCTGGTATGTGTAAGTATTTAATGGAATAAGCAGTGTGTAATATATCTTGAGAAGCAGAGAGGTAGGGTAAACTGCTAGTGCCATTTTATAGTCTTTGAGGTCGGAGATAAGTAAGGTGCAATTAATGATTCCCATTACTGGTGTTCTTAACTCAGAGATGGGTGTCCGTCAGTTGAAATTGCAGTTGGCTCCTGCAACGAGCTTGCCTTTAATGATGCAAGGCACAACCATTACGATATCTCGCCAGGATGTTGTTTTCTTGTTTTTCCGGAACCGGAGAAGTTCAGTGATGTGGGGGAGATTATTTGTCTCCCTAATCCTTTATATAGTAGTCCGATATCAGTTTCTGGACTTTATAGGGGCTTTGAAAGGGTCTAGGACGGGGGTGAAGAGCGTCCCTGAGTGTTTGTATAAATCCCCCACAGCGGGCAAGTGTGGATGCCTCAGTATGTCAAAAAGCCCATAGCCGATGCTTCAAAACAGGTGCGTGCACTTTGTTTCAGAAATAATTCCCTGAGCAAAGTTCTCCTTTCCTGGACCATGGCAGGACAGCAACACAGAAAGTGCAGCCATGGTTTGTGTATATAATTGCAAAATCTGCAGGCACCTGCATTTTTTTGGTTGGCCCAGGCTCGATTGAAGTCCGAGATCCGTAGGGCCAGCATTCACATGTACATAATCTCTCTTTGAGTTCTAAAGTTGAGAGAGGCTGAAATATAAGGCTGGGATTTAGATACCAGACATGAAGAATTTAACGGGGCCAAGAAAAGTGTTGGGGGCATATTATCAAGCCAGGCGATACAATTATCGCCGCTTTAGCAGCAGAAAACTGCCGCTAAAACGGCGATAATGGGCTTGATGATATGCTCTAAGGAATTCCAATTGAAGCCCATGTTAGACATCCTTCACATTTAACATGGGCTTCAATTGGAATTCCATAGAACATGTTATCAAGCCCATTATCGCCTGGCTTGATAATATGCCCCTTGATTTGCTGGAATGAGGCCATTTGCACTTGTCTGTGGATGGTCTTTTTCCATGTTGTGTAGGAGATGGAAGTCGGTGCAAATGCTGATTGATTTACCTGTCATTACTAAAGCTCTCTTAAGTTGGTTGCTCCATGGAGAACCAGATTTTTCAAAGATATACTTCTAAGGCAGCCCTTTAGGGAGTTTTCCCTAGATTTTTATATGCGAATGTAGTATTTGAGGAAGTCAGCCTCGATCATAACGGCTTGTTTCATCAGCCCACAGTCCAGTCTGAGTCTTGCTCTGAGAAGGTGTTTCGGTAGTTGGACAATTTGTTTGTAGCCCTTACACTGCTCCTGCTCTAGAATTTGCACGCAGGCTCCAGGGAAAGCTTGGTGTCCATATACAGTTGATTGCCACAAGCCTAGCGGACCTAGGAACTAGGCTAAGATCGTTCAAACACAAACTAGGCCAGATAGATGTGGGACAATTTTGTTCTTATACTCAACTAATGTACAAACTAATCTCATTGCCAGATATTTTGCGGGCACTGCTAGACAATGTAAATAATCCCACTTTTAGGAACACACAACCAGACCACCAAGTATTTTTAGCCTGCAACCCCACACTGACAGTGGATTCAGTGCCACCCTCAGCAATCCCCCCTTAAACCCAGCTTTGAATAAATTCGAGTATAGGTCTTTCCAACACTAACACAGCATCAGCCATGGATCCTTTGTTAGATAAAAGATCTGCCCAGCATGGCCCCAAACTACTTCTTCAAGAGACTTCCACCCTTTCACGAAAAGCCAAAAAGAAACTGAAAAAACTTTTTTTTTAAACAGCGCCTACAAAGAAAGTACCCATCGACAACAGGACCATACACCACAGCAGGCTTATCTAGACACCAAGGAAAGATAGTCAAATTCTTCCCAATTTTTAATCATGGCTTTAAACAAGGCAGCAGGCCCGCTGAAAACAGAATTGCACTATACTGTACAGAGGAGTCTTCCCAGTCAACAATGCAACAGACATCTGAGTCAGGGGATACAACAGGAATACAATCGCCTTCAGCCACAAAAAACCAAGAACCGGTAAACATACGCTCTCATCTCTTCCTATGTAAAGAGTACTACCCGGCTCACCTCAGAAAATGAAGCTATGCTGCCACTCTGTCTGGGCGCCCCTAGAAGTAAACAGGGAGAACAGGGAAGCACCATCTTGTGCCAGAGCACACTAGCAACCGCAGACCCTTCTCTCTTTAACCCAAAAGGAACGGCACAACCAAATGGAAAACACACCATCGAGGTCCCCTAGGTTTCTGACATCCTCATACCAGTGCCACACAATCAAACAGTCCCACACCTGGAAACCTCCAAGAACGCCCCTGACGTCCCTGGGGAGCACAGAAGCCAGGCTCAAGACAATCTGAATACTGATACAAGTGAATCCATAAGAATCATCTTACAGGGTACAACCTCGGAGCATGAGCCAGAAAACTTCAAACCCCTTCAGTGCCATTTCCCAATGGAGAAAAAGAACACCGGAGAGAACAGCAGAAGACTTTTCCAATATAATCCCCCCATGGACAACTACAGTCAATTTTACACATCTACTCACCCCAGGAACAATCAGCGAACTAGTTCGCTAGGAAGAGACAGTATTGAACCTCTTATTTTGCAATTACAGGAACCAACAGAAACCTCTACAAACGGAGCTGCATGCAAGAGGGCAGACAACCTCGATGCAGGCTTAGCATTTATTCCCAACTTCATCTCGAATGGCCCTTTGGATATCCTAAACAGAGGGAACACATTCAATCTCTGAAAAACCTTACTTCGGCCAAGCTCATTTTGGTTGAATTTGCTCATATGCCTGCCAAAGGGACAACAGAGACTACAATTACCAACTGGGATTCAACTGCAATCAGGGACACCATCCTGAGAGAAGCCCTCACCTTCCAAGAATGAGGCTTTGAGCTTCAAATAATACTTCCCCCCAAATTTCCGCTTGTTCCACTAATGGAGAATACAGGTGTTCCTTGAACTGAAGGGTGCATGGGGTGCAAAGCACTACTGGCTATTACGCTCCACAATAGCATCTAACCTCTTTGTAGTTCACTGCGGAAGTAAGGAAATAAACGTCAGATGTCAAACATCAGCTAAGATCTACGAAGGTTGGAACCAGCCGCCAAGGCCTCAGAGCAGCAATTATTTTCTCAGCCCCCGAATTGGAAAACAGGCAATAGAAATTCAGCTCCAGTCTCAATCAGTTCATGGAATGTGGCTGGCCTGTCTTCAACTCCGCTATTGAAACCTGGAAGCAAGTTTCTTGTAAGTAGCTATATCTTATGCCTGCAGGAAACGTGGGCAATAAATCACATGGCATTACATGGGTTCTATGAATTCTTCCAACCAGCCACACATACAAGCCTATTAGGGCGGCCATCCAGCGGTCTCTCGATTTTTATAAAGCAATAAGCCAAAATTCTCACCTCTTTGTGTACCCAAATCCACGTGGGCCTGCAATCTGTATCTTTAAAAGGTTTAAGACTCAGTCAGAAGGTTACTCCCCTGCACCTAATTAATTGTTACTTTAACCCCCAAAAAACTCAGAGAGCTTGTGCCATGGACTTCCCAGGCAATGTTGGTGGCAGGAGACTTTAACATCAAGTCCCTTGGCAAATGCCACAAAGATGAGCAAACAAGGAAATAAAGAGAACAATTCAACGAGCTGTCACCTCATTCAGCTTAAAATCTGTGAACCAGGCCCTGACATGCCCTAGAAATACAATTTGTCCCACCTTTAAAAAAATCTCAACAATCAATTACATTTTTTATGTCCACCCCCCTGGCAAACCATCTTCTGAACTTTGAAATAACGAACCGAGAAGAGAGTGATAACAATCCCCAAGTCAGAACCCTGGAGTTAAACCATTTAATAACAGATAAAAGCCCGGTGTTAGGCATCCCAACTGGAGCCAGAAAAAAGACACTAGTAAGGAGAATCAAATGGTGATGTTTTTACTCTCCCCAGGTGGTCAAATGGCTTGGCAATGGAAAGAGCAGACACAAGAACCAACTCGGGGCAAACACTAATGCAATGGGAAGCTATGACCAAAGATCTGTTAGACTCTGTCTTGGGGTGTAGGGGTCGCTCAATTCTTATAAAGCTACAGCAACGCCAACCGCAAAATCAGTTGCTGAAACAGCACACTAACCCAGCAACGCCAACCACAAAAACAGTTGCTGAAACAGCCCACTAACCCATCACGGAAGAATCTAAGGTGGACCATCCGTCTGTGTAAACTCAATCCAACAAGCAGAAACCTAAAGGCAGTAAAAGACTCATGGAAATCACATAAAAAAGGTATCTGGGACCTTAAATCAGCACAACAAAAGAAGGAGTGGCTAAAAATATTCGAGCTGCTCAAGGAAAGATCTCTAGCTCGCTTCTGGAACCACGTGAGCAATCTAAAATATCCTAGGAGATCAAGGGGAAAACGTAGTTTCATAATCGGAATGGGAAAAACATTTTACTGGCCTGTTTTCTGCATGTAATAATGCAAACAAAATGGTGCTCAGCCCGCAGCAAGCAGAAGAACAACAAGAGCTAATTTTATCTTCCCAAATAGTAAAACTGATTAGGGCCATGAAAGGCGATGGAGCTCCAGGTTCAAATGTTACTCCTGCTGGCATTTTTCAATGTTCTCCAGTAGATTGGGCATCTCTCTTAACACCGCTCTTCAACTCAGCCTACACACTGGGCCACGCCCCCAAAGCTTGCAGAGGTTCGACACTATGCCCAATATTCCACAAAGCCGATCCCGTAAAGCCAAGCAACTATCACCTAATAGCTCTGCTAGATTTAGAGGCAAAAGCATATGCACAAATCTTACTGAAACATTTGGCAATCTGGGTAGCAGAAAATTAGCTTCTCACTTATTTTAAACAAGTTTCCGTGAAAGAGCATCGACCAACAATAACATCATAGCACTATCCACCCTTTGCCACCAAGCCAAACAGCACAACCATCTCCCACCTTTCTGTTGTTTTATTGATTTTCTGTGGCATTTGACAAAGTTGACAGACAGACCTTGTGGAAGAAACTAGCAAGCTGGGGTATTCCATCTCCTCTTTTAATGGCCATAATTTCCCTGTATTCTGAAACCTGGGTCTGAGTGACAACAGGTCCAACAACACTCTCAGCTAAAATACTCACTACTAGGGGTCTGAAACAAGGCTGTGTGTTAGCACCACTACTTTTTATTCTATATAAAGCAGACCTGGGAAAATCCCTGACCACCAGCTGCCTTGCCCCCCCTCGTGTATGCCACAGATCCCTTCACATCTTTCAATACGCAACTGATGTAATCGTTATGGACCACAGCAAAGTGGGTCTCCAACGAGCATTGACCTGCCTACATAAATACAGTGTAACAAATGTTCTTGCCATCAACCCAGACAAGACAAAAATACTTGTATTCGGCTGCCACAAGAACAAAAAACAAATTTCATGCACTATGGGCCCCACGACCGTCATGTCAGCCCCCAAATATAAGTATCTGGGGGTCTGGTTCACGGGATCTGCTCATAAAAATGCACTGAAAAGGAAATCAAATGCAATCACCTATGGCTCGATTAGGCTTAATAACAACCTAAAAAGTCAGTACGCAGAGGGAATAAAGAAAGTAATTCAAGCATCCCTTCTTCCATCACTACAATATGGACACCAAGCTTTATCTGGAGCCTGCGTGCAAATTCTAGAGCAGGAGCAGTGTAAGGGCTACAAACAAATCGTCCAACTACCGAAACACCTTCTCAGAGCAAGACTCAGACTGGACTGTGGGCTGATGAAACAAGCCGTTATCATCGAGGCTGACTTCCTCAAATACTACATTCGCATACAAAAATCTAAGGAAAACTCCCTAAAGGGCTGCCTTAGAAGTATATCTTTGAAAAATCTGGTTCTCCATGGAACAACCAACTTAAGAGAGCTTTAGCAACGACAGGTAAATCATTCAGCATTTGCACCGACTTCCATCTCCTACACAACATGGAAAAAGACCATCCACAGACAAGTGCAAATGGCCTCATTCCAGCAAATCAAGGGGCATATTATCAAGCCAGGCAATAATGGGCTTGATAACATGTTCTATGGAATTCCAATTGAAGCCCATGTTAAATGTGAAGGATGTCTAACATGGGCTTCAATTGGAATTCCTTAGAGCATATTATCAAGCCCATTATCGCCGTTTTAGCGGCAGTTTTCTGCCGCTAAAGCGGCGATAATTTTATCGCCTGGCTTGATAATATGCCCCCAACACTTTTCTTGGCCCTGTTAAAATCTTCATGTCTGGTATCTAAATCCCAGCCTTATATTTCAGCCTCTCTCAACTTTAGAACACAAAGAGAGATTATGTACATGCGAATGCTGGCCCTACGGATCTCGGACTTCAATCGAGCCTGGGCCAACCAAAAAAACGCAGGTGCCTGCAGATTATGCAATTATATACACAAACCATGGCTGCACTTTCTGTGTTGCTGTCCTGCCATGGTCCAGGAAAAGAGAACTTTGCTCAGGGAAATATTTCTGAAACAAAGTGCACGCACCTGCTTTGAAACATCGGCTATATGCTTTTTGACATACTGAGACATCCACACTTGCCCGCTGTGGGAGATTTATACAAACACTCAGGGACGCTCTTCACCCCCGTCCTAGACCCTTTCAAAGCCCCTATAAAGTCAAGAAACTGATATCGGACTACTATGTAAGGGACAAACAATCTCCCCCACATCACTGAACTTCTCAGGTGCCGGAAAAAGAAGACAACAACATCCTGGCGAGATATCGTAATGGTTGTGCCTTGCATCATTAAAGGCAAGCTTGTTGCAGGAGCCAACTGCAATTTCAACTGACGGACACCCATCTCTGAGTTAAGAACACCAGTAATGGGAATCATTAATTGCACCTTACTTATCTCCGACCTCAAAGACTATAAAATGGCACTAGCACTTTACCCTACCTCTCTGCTTCTCAAGATATATTACACACTGCTTATTCCATTAAATACTTACACATACCAGCTCCAGATTTTAGGATTGCACAAAACACATGCACTTTATCAGAGAGTAAGGACTGTGGGCAAATTACTCGTTACTAAAGGGATAGGGATAATTAATGAGAATTGACGGGATACCAACTGGTGATATGCTCACTGGTGATGAATCGGTCAACAATGGGCATCCCTCTATACTTAACCCATGTTGCACCCCTACGTATAAACGAACTTTAATGTTAGGACAAATTGTACTGCTTTAAAAAAAATATTTGAACGGATGCCGGAATAACTGGCTGTTAGATGTAATTGTGAAATTAGGCAACTGTCTCCGTTTTTTGTATGATTTTACTGATTTTAATTAACTTAAGCAAATAAACTTGACTTGACTGAGCAGGGATGAGCATAACTCACGTAATTCAATGAGAATTGTAATTCTGTGTTTGGCCTTATTTTTTAGTGCAAAAATGCCTCCCTGCAGCCAAAATGGGCCTGAGAAGGCATTCTGCACTAAGAAACAGTGCTAAATGCAACAGCAAATGAATAGCAGCTATGAGCAGCTGCTCCCGCTCGCTAAACGTGCTCTTGGGGTAGGACTTTCCCCCAACTTACTCCCACCATTTAGCGCAATTTTCTTAGCACAAACTACACCCTAGCGTACAAAAGCGATGTAAGGATGCATTTGACTCTAAGAAATAGTGCTAAATGCATTACAACATGAAAAGTGAGCATGAGTGCCCACTCGCTAAATGTGCTCCCATGGCATGAATTGTTTCCCCAACATTACTCAGAGTTACGGGACCAGGAGTATTCACATAATTATTGGTAAATCTGCATCAAATAATAATTTATTATTACAGCAATTACTCTGATTACTCTGCCTAAATGAAATTACCCTCGAGCCTAGTAGTGATATGTGTACAGACTCGTCAATCTACATTCGATCCACTGGTTTCCTGTGATCAGCTCGCAGAAGTCCAACATCCAGTGCCTACTCTATGAAACTTCACTTCAGGAGTTTTTTCAGCTCTAGAATAACCTGGAGAATCTGGTCACATTTTCCGGAATGTTCTTTCAGGGTTGAGCCCACTTGCACTGGGGGAGGGTCTGTCAAATTGGGAAATTGAGCCATGATTTAAAATGTCCCCCTAGTCACCATGGGCTTAAAGCTCTTACGTTTCATCATTAGCTACATGCAGTTTCAACCTCACCGCTTGTAGTACCCAGGAGTTACAGTCAGACTGATGAGACAGAGTCGTGCTGGAGTCTCATTGTGTTGTATTCAGCCTAGGCCAAACTGCAGAGTCTGCAGTTCCACAAGTGCTCTCAGGGCAGTGTCTCAGACCCTGTGTGCGTTTCACAGGGCCCATTTACGAGGGAATCAGCCTCCCTGTTGGCAGCAGATTTGAGCACTTCAAACTGAGTGCTCTTCATGCTGGCCAATGCAGAGTCTACCCCTCAGCCACATCATTCCCAAAGAGGGAGGAATGACTCACACTCACCCACCAACCAAATGTATCCAGGGGTTGTTCAGTTCTACTCCACCATCCAAGCTTATGTAGTGCAGGCGTCACCTGGCCTATTTCTTGGCCCCTCACACAGGAATCAGAGTGTGTAAGGGAGGTGGTGCCAGTCACCTCTGCAGTCCAGGTTGATCAATGTCAGTGTCCTCATGGGTGGATGTCTCCCTGAGCACAGCTGGGCCAGAATCCGCGCCCATCTGCAAGCCACACCAATACATGCCTGTATTCCAGGCTGTTCTAATGAACTGCTTACTCAGACCCTGCATAGTCTATCCACCCCTGGATGGTGAATTCATAGTTTTGTCCCTGGTAGCCAGAAGAGGCCTTGCACTCCTGATAGACTCCTTGTGAGGAACTCACCTCTCATCACCTTGCTTCGAGGGAACACCCAAGAGGTCATTTCAGCAGTCTGGGATCCTGCCTTCCCAATTCCGGTTATGCATACCAACCTCACCAGGCCTGCATCATTTATCACATCCTGATGGCTCCTCCATTGCTGTGAAAGAATCCAAGCCACTTCCAATAGGCACCACCCGCTAGACTTGTTGCCCATAGCCTTCCTACTTTGTTGTTTCTTTCTGCGTTGGCCCTGCTTGCTCCCACAGGATGCAGTTAGCATTGAGCCTTTTGTCTGGACATTTCCCTTGGAGGGCTGCACGATGCTAATTACAAGTGCGGCCTACCAAACCTCCTGCCAAGTTACTATAACCTTATAGACAGCCATAGTAGGCTATACTCACCATTAAAGGCCTGACGTAAAATAAGCCCAAGGTAAAGGCAAAGGCCTTTAACAAGGGAGTGGGACTTTGATGGCTGGAATAGACAGCTATAGTGGGCTATTACTCTATTAAAGACATTAAACACCTGCTTCAGGATTATAGGCCCGAACTGAAGGAGACCTAGAACAAGAAAATTGGATTTTAATGGCCAACATAGCCTGCTATAGCACGCTTTAAGGCTCCTATTTGGTAGAATGTCCCAATTATAAAAAACAACCTCCTGGAAGCCTCAGAGGCTTGAGTAACTTTCACAGCTATTTACTATGTAAGCCTAGTTGTTAAAAGCATGTACACACACAGCAAGATTTGTGACAGTGGGCACTAGTCACCCCCTTTCTCCTGTGTGTATAGATGAAAAGTCCTTCTGCCTTATTTTTCGTTTTAACCTTCTTAGTCTACTGCCTTCTTAGTATGTTTGTTGAGAAGTCTTTGTAAATGATGCATCTACTCTTGACGACAGTGCCGGCCGGCAAAGGAAGACAATAGAATTCCATAAAAATAAGGGAAACGTGAGTATATATTTCTTCAGATGCTGGATGAGATGTTCCATCAGTATGTAGTATGCCCTGAATGGGTGATAGTGTGAAGTGTTATAGGCCATGGACCAGGGCATTATCGCCATCCAGGTGCAAAAGTAGGAGAGTTTAAAAATAATTCTGAAGTCACTTATTGGAAAAAATAGTTTCACTATTTTTAGAAAAATCATCTAGCACCAAACCATATTTGTGTTTTTCACAGTGATTAGGATAGGGCTGATCCGTTTGTACATGAGTGTTTTACCTCGACTATGTTGTGTTATCATAACTTCTGACATGTCACACCTCTCATGTGTATTCTGTTGTTGAGGTGAAATTACACTGCTTTTATGCATCTTTCTGCTAGTCTTAGCTTTTCATCTCAGTAGTTCACATATTAAACTTGCAGTCATGAGCAATGTTTCAGCTCAATTACAGTAATGTAGTGCAAACTGTGATTTTCAATAGTTTTCAGACTGCATTTCACATGTTTTAACAGATTCCAAACACACTGTTTTACTTACTATACCCTGGTTTAAACTGCTGTATATATTTATTAACATATTGTGAACAATTAGGCTGCAAAGTGAATCTCACACCTTCACTATGCATACTTACAACCTACATTTAGGCATTTGTGAAGGGTGTTTCTAAGGGGTTCCATATATGTTCAGCTCAATTCATTTCTCAGGATGTAAGAGAAAGAAGTAAAAATATCTCTAGATGGAATATTTTGGACCTGCATGAGACCCAACTCCAAACGAGGCTGACTGTGTACAATATCCGGTTTTCCAACTCAAACCCTGTGATAGTCTGCCCTATTTTATTATTAATTTTCAGACAAATATGTTAGGAAGGAGGAGTTAGTTACTCCAGTTTCAGTTTGGACTTTCCTTTGTCACCTACTCAAGTCATCGCGCAGACCACAAGAAGTTAAGACTCCGCACCTGTTTACAAATTAAATAATTTTTCAGTCAGACTTTCATACTTCTTTTTACATGTTTTCACAGGTTGATAACAAAATATTCCACAAATGTTTTCCCTGGGTTAAACTACTGTTTTTACTTGTTGAGCTAATGTATGTGTATGCCTCAGTCATGTTCAGTGGAGGAGTAAGCTGCAAAGTGACATTTTAGTCCACTTTCTAAATGCATAGCCTGTTCTTTTAAAACGCCTAGCAGGCACTCATTTTGGGGCACTTTATAAAGAGTGTTTCCAAAGGGTAACATGTGGCTTGAGCTCCAATTTCTTTTGCAGGAGAGAAGAGAAAAAAAATAAAGATCTCTGAAGATCTCAAATTAAATTTGGGACTGCCTCTTACTTGACTCTGACTTTCTAGAATAAGTAGTTTTCTACTTTAAGGCCTAAGCTGTTGTGTACTGCTTAATTATGGCTTTTCACATGGTTATATTAGGAAGCACAGGCCAATTACTTGAGTTTGATTTGCTCTTTGTCACCAACTCAAGCCATCTCACAGGCCATAACAAGTTAAGGCCAACAGCTGTTTAGAGATTACATGATTTTAAGTATTTTTCAACCCTACTTTCAGACTTAATTTTCCATGTTTTCTCAGGTTACTAATGGAGTATTCCACATACTTTTCCTTGGGTTAAACTACTGTTTCCATCTCTTCAGATATGATACTCCTATACCACAGTCATGTGGCCTAGAAGCAGCTTACTTTTAAAAACTTTCTGAAGGGTGTTTTCAAAGGGTTCCACAATGGTTGACATCCCATTTCTTCCTCAGGATGTGAGAGAAGAAAGAAAAGATGTCCATGAGCAGGCAATGTGCCCGAATCCCCAAAGCCTAACCCCTGCGCCCAGCCAACCTTCCGCTGCACTGAGCACAGTTCCCCTACCTGTGGCCAACCCTGTAGTGTGCGCAGTTACCACCTCTGTGCAGTTGAGAGTTGATTGCAGGGCATTGCCTTGGAAATTCCCTGAACCCAAACCCCATCACCCAGCCCGTACACGGGTGACCAATCCCCTGTTGTATACAACATTCAACCATATGCAGTGAGGTATTGGCCACAGGGTCAGTCCTCTGGCTGGGTCCTGTGCCCAATCACCTATGGATTTCCAACCCTCTGCTGTGCACAGCTTTAGGCCATGCTCTTCACCCTCACCCCACCCTACATGTGGCTAACCACCCATACCCATCCAACCCCTCCCCACCATACCCTACCCCATAGGCAAAAGAGCCATGTTTAGCCGGGGCCTGCCTGCAGAGTCTAGTCTCTGGCCAGGCCCTGCAATCAGTCCCCGGCGGACAGTAACACCCCCTATTGCACCTGGTACTTGACCTCCCACACCAATCTTGTGTGGGCAACCCCTTACAGCATCCTGCGCATCAGGCACTGGCCAGGCCCTTGACCCTGCCCCCCAATTCTGCCACACCAACCCCATTGTCACTAATATACATGTTATTTTAATTAAATTTTGTTATACTGTGGTACTTCTACAGTACAGTCAAAATGTGTATTCTATCTATATGTTTTGAGGTAGCTTCCTTCAAGGTACCAGAGGAGTACCCCGATACAAATTGTACTTGAAGCAAAAATATTTACAGCTCCATTTGTCTCCTTCTATCCCAAGTTATCCATAGGGTTTCAAGAAGGCGCTGCACCCAACCCATATGCCCCATATCTCTACACCCACCCTGCTCACAGACTGCCAACCACTCACTGCCCACAACAGGCTCCAGCCATGCACAGCAAGGGGTTGGCTGCAGGGCCTACTCTACAGCCACACTCTGTTCCCAATGCCTCATAGGCAGTTAACCCCATTGACGTTGTGCAGTAGGGAGCTGGCCACAAGTCCTTGTATCTGGCCAGGCCCTGCACCCAACCCTGCTGTGGGTGGCTAACCTCCCCCTTCATATGGCCCATGGCTCTGTTCAGCAGTGAGTTTGGTCCAAGTCCTGGACTGCAGCCAGGCCCTGCATCCATCCCCCTACACTCACCCAACCCTATAGGTGGCCAACCCCCCACTCTGCACATCTTCCATCATTACATTTCAGATCCACTCCACTCTGCTGGCCTTCAACCCCCTTAAAGGCTGTGTGCAGCAGGGTTGGACTACAGGCACTGGTGTCCAGCCTGGCTCTGCAACCAGCCTGCTGTGGGTGGCTAACACCCTGCTGCGCACAGCCTTCGGCCGTACATAGCAGGGAGTTGGCCACAGGCCCTGGCCTCCAATCAGACACTATGCACAATTGTTTGTGGATTTCCAATTCCCCACAGACACACAACCCAAATTGCATTTCTTATTGTAAGAAATTAGAGTATAAGCTAAATAAACGTATGCTTAACCCTCTGTTAGCTTGGCACAAACCAGGCAGGATTACCCTAGAAACAATGTGTAACGTATTTACATAATACTCTAACAAAAATAAAGTGAAAATGCAACACAAAAATATACCAAACCAATTTAGAAACATTGTGAATATTATACTAAATAAAATGACATACAAATACCAAAATCAAATAAGTAGATCCTGAGATTTGAATGTTTAAAGGTTTAGTTAAAAATGAATCCAAAAACCACAAAGCCCCAACTGTGGGTATCTATTTGAGCTAGACCTTGTCAAAGCCAAAATGTAAGCCCAAACATGATGGAACGCAAGCCGGACTTGGGAACCAGTTTTGTCCTGGTGAAAAGTTTACCTTTTGACTTGGAAATTTTTATGAGAAAAAGTAGTTGTTGATTAGTCTGCAAGCTGAATTGAAGCAGGGCTCTGCAATGTTGGGCTGCTGAATAGGGAGGTCCCGCTTTTTGCAGAAGGTGCCAAAACTCAGAGCAAGCAAATTCCAAAGCCCATGACTTAGGGAGGCCTCAATGTCGATCGGATGCTGCTCAGCGTCAGTCCCAGTGAAGTCCTCTAAATTCAGACTTAGAAACTTTATCGGAAGCCGGATCTTCATCCGCAGGGAAAACATTTGAAGTAGATGCCTGTACCTTCAATGATGAACCTGGTCTCTGTCAGTTCTCAAAGCAGTAAGATGCCAAGATTGTAATTCCCCTTCTTGCAATTTGGGAGACATGAGGAGTACACCAGCCAAGTGTTGAGGACCTGGAGGGTACTATTAGAGGTTTAGGACTCACTTTACAGAAGCCAGCAGCAGGACCCAGGGCAGGTTTATTTGGGACCGTTCAACTGGACAGTTTTAGAACGAGAGGCATGTTGAAGATTGTTGTGACCCTGTAGCTCAAACAGGAGGTCAGTCAGCTAACGCTTGGAGTCACTGCTGGAGTCCTGGGTTCAATGTAAGTGGGTCCCAGTTTTCCTTCAGGTTCCTCAGACTACAGGGCACTCCTTCTTTTGATTCTCTATAGGTCCAGCAGTGTTCTTAGGAGAGGTCAGTGGAGTCCACTTTCATGCCCAGTGCCAGCCTGTGGGTGGGGGGCAACTCTTTTTCCACCCTCTAACCCAGTTCTGGCAAGTTCCTCCACTCCTACTGGGTTTGAAGCCAGCCTGACTAGAGCGAAAAAACAGAGGCATGTAACAATGTGAGGCTCATATTGCAGTGGCAAGGAATGCATCCTTTGAAACTCAAGAAGGGGCTAGACACAACATATAGGCCATTCTGTCAAAGGAGGAAACCCCTTTTCCATACCCAGAGCTTTTTTCCACTGTCTGGTAGCAATCCACATCTTACCACAGGGGAGCGGTCAGGGTCCAGGTGACAGCTGGACACTGGCAGGAAAGCCCTTTGGTTTTAAGTAGGAAAATGAAAAATTACTAAAAGTGAATTTCCAAAATAATAATATAAATTCCAACTTGACCATTAAGTTTTATTCTAAATTACAATTACAATTAGTCTTTGAATTTTTTTTCTAACTATTGTCAAACCAAATTTAGCACTTATTAAATGTAATAGTGTAAACCAGTCTTATCTAATGGGAGATACAATACAATTCTGCCACAGTGAAAAATGATTTTAGAGGTTTTTCACTGCTAGGATACATAAAACATTAAGGGGCCGATTTACAAGCCCCTTGCGACACATTTACGCCGCCGTTGCGTCACTTCTGTGATGCAGCGGCGGCGTAAACCATGCGTCATGTTGCGCCTTATTTACAACGTGACGCATCTAGGGAGATGCGTCACGTTGTAAAGCCCTGTGCTACATTAAACCTGCTTCAGGTTTAATCTATGCAGGGTGGGCGTTCCATCGGAAAAAGCCTCGGAAAAGTGACGCAGTGAAATCTACAAGATTTCACTGAGTCACTTTTCCGACGCTACTGCGTCAAAACCCTGCGCCTGCTTGAAGCAGGCGTAAGGCGTGACGCAGCATGTTAGGTATGGCCTGCCCCTGAGTATTGCTGGAGTTGCTTCGCACTTGCGACACGACTCCAGCAATGCGCCGCCCTTACACCATCAGATGCGTCACGCATCTGTTTATCCTTGCGCCACGATGCGCCGCATTGTAAATGCGGCGCATCTGTGGTGGCACAAGGGTAAACTTGCGTGACACATCTTACCTGGCGCATCCCTGCTGATATGCAGGGATGCGCCAGTCCTTGTAAATCTGCCCCTAAGTTTGCATGACCTGCTTTTCAAAACAATGCACCCTGCTCTCTGGGCTTTTAAGGCTTACTTTAGGGGTGACATATATGTATTAAAAAGGAAAGTTTAGCCCTGGGGAAATGTTTATTTTGCCATGTTGAAATGTTAGTTTTTACCAATTAACTGCCAATTAATGTATTGTTTTCAGCCAAACTGGCCATACAAATCAATATTACATTATACAAAAGCAAACTGACTTTTTAAAATGTCCACGTTTAAAAGTGATACAATATAAATGGTGATCAATAAAAACAATTTCATTTTCATCATATGACTAAATTACAACATACTGTTTTAGAGAAACATTGCTCTCAATTAAGCAAATATAGCTTTAGTGTTTTCGCAGTACCTATACAAAGATATTTATGGCTAACTCAGATGAAAAAGGGATTTAATTAGCTGAGACTCAAGGAGCACACTGGACAAATGGTTCTCAGAATATTATGACTAGATCACAAACAGTGCTCATTCGTTAAACCCATCCAATAATGGGCTGACCGCAAATATGACAATACATACATTTAAAACTTCATGTACTCAAAGGAAAGTAAATCAACTCATTCTCCAACAATAAATCAAATCATAGCAGCTGGAAACAAAGTGTCAGCCCACCTTTTCACTAAAAGTACATGAGAAAAGAAACTTTTTTAAATCAAAGCCAACTTAATGTTATGCCTTTTAGCATATCTATACTACTTGCTTCTGGCAATCAGAACTGTGCAAAATTACAACATGTATTTCCCAAACAAGCTCGGAAAACTAGGATGAAGCAGCCAGCACGAAATGTCAGTTTAAAACAGCACACCCGGGCTGCACTGGCCAGTTTGGAGACAAGACATGTTTTACAGTGCTACTTTATTGAGTGGCACTTTGATTGCTGCAGCCCACTAGTAGGATTTAATTTGCAGGCCCTGGTTACAGGTGGTCCTATATAATAGGGACTTACAAGCAGTTACATTTTATCAAACAGTTGTATCCTAAGTTTAACTTGTTTGAAATGGAGAGAATAAGCACTTTGCTACTGGTTAGCAAGGGTAAAGTGCACAGTGTTCGATGGCCAACAAAAATAGGTTCAGCAAAAGAATTCCGAACTCTGAGAGAATGCCACACAAAAGATGATCATTTCTATCACTTATTGTTTTCTTTTAAATTGTTCATGGGTACAGCAGTATCTCATGGAAGGCCAGGAGTACTGCCATTCGTGTGACAAGTGCTAGGGGCCCCCTTATAACTTTCTTTATACATTTATAGGGTGCAAGGACCAAGTCTGAGCATCCTGTTATGGCAGTTGCTATCAAATAGACCTTTTAACATTGGTACGCAGTGCCAATTCCTGGTCTGAAACCATATTGTACATTGGTCAGAATCTTTATTTCTTCAGCCCAGGTTTCCAAGTGTGACAAAAGCACTCGTCCAAGAATTTTAACACTAGAGTAAAAAAAGGAAAATGGTCTGTACCGTGATGGTACTGTCATATCCCCTTTTTGAAAAATGGGGACAATAGTTACTGTCCTACAAAACTCAGGAATGTGACCCATCACAGCAGTCCTAAAACATTTGTTTACAGGGGAGCCCATAACTTAGTATTTGATTTAAAAATATCGACAGGAACACCATCTGGGCCTTGTGCTTTTCCAAGAGCATATTTTCCAATTGTTCTAACTACTTCTCTAGTTTCTGTTGGAGTAGGTAGGGTCTGTAAGAATATAACCCTTTGCTTCCCACGTGTTTACAACGTGTGCCATTACCCTGCTTTTTTTACTCCGCAGATATTTTTACAATGCATGGCTTTACCCCGCAAGTCATTACAACGCATTGTCCATTACAACGCAATTTACTATTGTAACTCCACCGGGGCGTGAACGCAATTTACTATTGTAACTCCACCGGGGCGTTGTAATGGGGAATGTGTTGTAGTGGCTTGCGGTGTTAAATCCTGCGTTGTGAAAGTTGCTGCAGACTAAAAACATCCGAGGCAATGACATGCATTGTAACACAGTCGGTGTAAAGGATGTTTACCGTCTGGAAATGTTGTTCAAACCCATGCAAACGGTTTATTAAAAAGGGGCGAATGCAGTGACCTATCTCCTCTGAGAAAGATTTTTGAAAAAATAGTCACCCACATCACCAGATCTGGCTGGATCAAAGATTTGACCATGGCGGCATCTTGATCTGCGCATCAAAATTGTTAACTAAATTCTTTGCAATTGAATATTTAAAAAGTGCATTTAATTGCCTTTGCAAAACAATGGGAATTCAATCAATCAATAGTTTCTTTATTCTGTAATAAAAATAATCATGCAATTGCAAATCAAACAATGCAATCAAAAAATGACTCGTAATCCATAAAACAGTTATAGAACATTCAGAGAGCATTGAATTACGCAGTTCTATAATGGCTTTTTAAGCAGCCCACAGAACACTATACTTCAATCTGGTTTATAAATTGCAAAAAACTGAGGGCTGGTCTACACTTAAACTTGAACCACATCATCTGCATATAGAAGTTCAGGTATACGACTACAATTTACCAGATGCATATCCTGTCCATGGTCTATCAAGATTGTGATTAAGTTATTGATCTACAACAGGAGCAAGATTATACAAGGAAAAAGCTTTTATGAACCCCTTAGTCAATTCTGATCAGTTTGGTACATTCCCTCCTTTCTCCATATCAGACCAAAACATTTACCACTTGGTGTAACGCTCACAGAAAATCAACCATATCTCGATCATTCCCATGTCCAATAGAAGATCATAAATCTTACTATGGTTTATTTGGTAGAAGTAGCTGCTGAGGTCACTGAATGTTGAATACTTGGCACTCCCCTTTGCTAGAGTGTAGTAGCTCACTATGAAATTGAGGTATAGGAACTATTCCCTTGTCTTAAACGCTTGCCTAAAACCATACTGGATCTCACAAAGAATCTCAGATTTCACAGTCCATGCAATAATTCTATGTAACACAATACTAACTACAACCTTGATCTTAGAATGTAACAAAGAAATCAGTCTGTGGCAATAGGGATCATTCAGGTTACCTTTTTGAAAACCAGAAATATTACTGTAGAATGCCACAAATTAGGTATCCTACTGCTGCAGGCCAAATCAGCGTATTAGGAATAACCAGGACTGGGAAATCCATGTTGGATTTATACAAATTCACTGGTACTCTGTCTGGTGCCTGTACCGTTCCAGAAGGGCTCTCAAGCATGCTTCTCTCTTCTTCATTATAGTCAAATCTATCTGTTGTATAGGCTGGGGTAAGATCCATACTAGTCTGCTCTTCTCGGGTTGATAAAGTTGATAAATATTGCTAGAGTGAGCAAACCACTTTGTGACACGCTTGCCTTACTTTGGTGTTTGTTCATTGTTCAAATTGATTGAATTAACAATTGTCCTAAAAAGCTTAGTATTTGTAGTTTGGCAGGAGGGAACCAGGACTCCCAGTACTCTTCCCTTAAAATGTGTTTTCTGTTTTTGGAAGAAAGTCTGTAATTAGCCCTGCAACTAACAAATTCCTTTGTATCTGTAGAGATTATTTTCAGGGTCCTCTGTAATCTCCTATTTGCCTCCGAACATGCCAAGTTGAACAAACTAGTACATTCGAGTTTGGGTTTCCTACACAGTTTTAATGGAGAGTTCCAAATAAAGCATTCCAAATTAACAAAAGCATTAATAATGTTTTCTGAACTAATGTAACAAATTAATGAATATACACCTTTTCCTTAAACATATTTGGAAATATAACTAGATTATCAGCAGCTTTCCAACTTAGTCTCAAACTGTTTTCTTTCACTAGGAGATCTGTGACTCCCTTTTGGACCTGATGATAGTAAGCTTCAGGGATTTCCAGAGCTAATGCAATGGGGTTGTTGTCACTATAACCACTTTCTTGTACCCCTTTCCTGAATACGATTACATAAGCTCAGGGATGTAAATAAATAATCAATGACTGTCCCACAACCTTGTCCTGTAAATGTTGGTATTTGACTGTTCTCCTCCCCTAAAACTTATTTTATCTTGCACAGACCATTGTTAAGCAAATAATTAAACAGTATTGTCCTAGAGTATCTAATTTTAGGCCATGCTGAAGTACATACCCGAGTTGAAAGGGATTACTATACATAGGCCTTTCTCTTATTTTATCATTCAAATGTTCCCACAATGCAAAAGCCCATAGACAGTTAAATAAATTGACTTCTTAATATGTCTATTACATAAAATAGCAACTTTAGGTTTCAAATATTATCCCTCAAACAAACATCATTGTAAAAATGAATTTAAAAAATAAATTAAAATGCCTAGGGCAACTTATCCATAAGGCTAAGATCCCTTCATGACTGAGAAGTATTGAGATTACATTACAACCTAAAGAGACTCTTAACCAAGTTGCAAGCCCTTCTTTGGCTCTAAAAGACAAGGAAAGTATTGCACAGGAGGAATAGCATATACCTTTACAAAATGTTTTATTCTTAACCTGGGTCTGTTGCAATAAATTTATGTCAAAGTATTTTATATACTTTCACCAGCCCTCATCTTTGTTTTTATCACATACTTTATTGTATTTTTATTATAACAAACCATTCATAATACAGGATATTGGGTGTTCATTTCATAAGCAAGAATATTGAAATGTAGTTTGCAACACAGCGATACAATGTAGTTATTCGCTTCCAGTTTGTTCCGTGTTTAAGCTTATGTAATGAAGAAACATGGACCGTAATCAAAGACATAAAAAAACAGAATCCCCCGAGCCGGTTCCCAACCTAGTTAGAATTCCCATGAGTCACCAAAGAACCATCACCATGATAATAAACAATACAAGAGGGAGGGTGGAGCAGAGTATCTGTGCTAGTGCATTGCAACTTATTTATGATCCCGGCCATCAGCGGTAATGCTAGACCCTGTGTACCTTGCTTCCCTGGGGCACTATCCCTATGGGTGGATGAATACTTGTTACTGAGATCCTTCAGCCTCTGCCAGATCTGGATCGAATGCCCTAAAGCTCTCCAATAGTGTGTCCCATTCCATTGTAATTGGTGTTTTGCGGAGCACCCTATATTCCTCCTGCCTAAGGGCTAAACTCACTGCAGGCCCCCATTGTTACAGATTTTTGCGCCAGTCTGTTAAATTTGAGACCTTGGGGGACTTCCAGCACTGTGTGAGAAGGTGTTTTGCCAGTAATAGTGCCAAGTTTACAAATCTTACCCCCACCTTAGAGCCCCTAGGACAAACTGGTAACGCCAACACACAACACTCCATGGCATCCCATCAGCCTGACCAGTGACTGCACACAGGGCTCTGGCTACTCCTGCCCAGCATGTGGATCAGGGCTGCCCTTTCCACCCGGCAATGTTGGCACATTGAGGATGTGGCAGGGTATATGCTGCTGTATTTTTAAGGCGTTAATTACACCCGCTTTAGAATGGCATACTATATAAATTTAAATCTTGAATTACGAGACACTTTCTTGGGGGGTATTCCAGTTGCTGTGCCCATTCCTTGTCAGAGAGTGTCCTGCCCAAGTCTGTCTCCCCTTTCACTCTTAGTGTACCAAGTGATCTCAAAGGCCTTTATAAAGCAATCGTACCAGGTGCTGTCCATGTCCCATTGTGTTCATTGCCCTCAGCCCAATGTTGACATACAAACCGGAGAAGACTGGCATGTGTTAGGAATATGGTGTCTAGGAGTGTGTGTATGGATGAAGTCCTTGTGTGTCATGAGGGAGCCCTCTGGAAACAGGTCACCTACCACCGTAATCTCATCACATTCCCAGGGTACAAGCCTCTTACTCGTTAGGGTGCCAGAAGTGGTGGGTAGGCCTGGCAAGGGTATGTCGGGTGGATAAGGTGCCTTAACCAAGGAACATTTAATCACCATTTTCCAGTGCAACAACGCAGTGTGTAATAGTAATTTGTGTGTGGGTAATGATGAGGTGCCAGGACACAGCAGAAGGTGTAGTTCTCTATATTCTAATTGTGTCTCAGTAAAGTCTATTTCTAGTAGGTTATGGCCAGCGAGCCAGTATGACAACCACCTGCAGTTGTCTGGCAATACAGTATATCTTAAAGTCAAGAGCTCCTAGTTCTCTTCTATTCATTCAAAGTTGTAGTATTGCCAGGCTGACCCTATGACATCCCCGCCCCCATATCAAATCAGTCAGTAGTGTGTTGAGTTGCTGGAAGAGCCCATTAGGGACGACAATTGGTAGGCTCACAAAATGGTATAAAAGGTGTGGCAGCATCACCATTTTAGCCAGTACCAGCCGCACTGCCACTGAGAGGGTCGATGTCATCCAAAAGGTTACCTGTGATTTGAGCAATGTAATTGTGTGTGAGACAATGCCTTCTAGTATATCAGGGCCTTCTCTATATATTTGCATCCTAAGGTACTGGAAGGTAACAGGGGCTACCGGGATCACATATTCCCCAAAGTTCAGGGCCGGTTCCGAATATGTGCCAGTAAAGGAAAACGCACATGATTTGTCTGCATTTATGCGGAGACCAGAAAGGGTCTCAAAGGTGGACAGTAGTTGGGCCATTTCCATCTGCACTTCTCAGATATCATTGAAATACAGGATAATGCCATTGGCATACAGCAAAATGGTGTGAACTGTGTTACCCACTGGAATCCCCTAATGCCTTGCTTCCTGTCTTATTCTTTGAGCTATGGGTTCAACCACACGGATAAAGAGGATAAGGGAAAGAGGGCAACCCTGCCTAGTGCCTCGCAATATCAGATAAGATTGGGAGATTTAGGGACCTTTTCTAGCTCTGGACGCAGGGGCCGTATATATATTAATTTGACCCATTTGATGTAGGCTTGAGGTATCTCAAATTGAGTCTGTGTGGCAAGCCTATAATCCCAGTTCAAGGAGTTGAATGCCTGGCGGATGTCTAAGGAAAGAGATCCGTCTTAGGGGCAGAGATATAGGAATTCAACTCTCGTGGGGGTTCTCGGGTTTCAAAAATGATGTGACAAGTGCTTCTCTGGTAATCCGGCATCGAAGGACATGTTATACAATTTTCTGCTTGTGGGACTTGCTGAGTTGAATAGATAGAGTAGAATTCCACCGAGAGTCCACCGGATCACAGGGTTTTATTATGTGCCAGTTCCTTCAGGGCCCCCCTGATTTACTTTGCTGTGATTGGAGCAGAAAGGTCCTCCCTATTTGCTGCTTGCACTCTGGGGATGTAAGCCCTTCATAGGAACTCCAGTAACTCTGTGGGGTTAGGAGTGGGGTGTGTAGAATATAATTCAGTGTATTACTCTTGAAATGCTGAGTTAATCTTGTACTGTGTGACCACCATGCCCTTAGCCAGGATATCAACCGCCAGAATCGGTGTGGAAGAGAGGTCTGGGTGTATCATACGTGCCAAAAGGGTGCCCGGTCTGTCCACTACTGTATGTACTCTCTGTGTATATTGGCAATAATCGATCACCCTGAGATGTTATTGTAGCTCTGCATATTGTACCCTGGCCTCTTGTACTCGATGCCTTGCGTCATTGTTTTTGGATTCCTGCATCGCAAGGGGACCAAATGATTCCTCCACTTTTCAGGGATCCCAAAGTATCCCCCTGTAGCTCCCACCACCGAATAGATGGCAGTTCCCCATATCCCTACCATAAATGCTTCCCACTCTATGATGGGGGAGGAAGCAGTACCAGTATTCATTGTGAAATACGTATCTATGGCAGTTACCAGGGTGTCACGAAAGACCACATCTTCCAATAGGCCAGGCTGTAGCCGCCATGTGGGGACTTGGGCTGGTACCCTGCCCCATTCCAATGAAATCTCCAGGGGATTATGATCTGAGATAGTCTAGTCTAAGTAAGTTGCTTGGGCAAGGTGCGCTGAGCATAAGAATCGATCTAGCAATGTGCGCAGAGTTTGTGGATGTGAGTAAAATTAGTATTCTCGCATACCTTATATTTTGACCTCGCCACTCATCAGTCAGTCCCTATCCATCCACCCATTGCTTCAACATCTTGGCCAGGAGGGCCGGTGTGGTCCCCAGTAGAGAGGGGTGTGATCTATCAAGTGTCACCTCTAGCACCGCATTAAAGTTTCCCCAAGCATCCAGGGGTATGGGGCCCGATCAGCTAGCATCATGAACAAGTGTGCATAAAAACCGTCTTGCTCTTTATTGGGTGCATATATGCAGACAGAAACTATAATTTCCCCACTCTGTGTGTCCACCCTCGAGTCATGCAACCCAAACGGCACACCGGCTAGTAACCTGGTTGCCACCCCAAGTGCAAAGGTTGAGTAGGAGTTATGGAAGAGTTGGCCTCACCATCGCTTATGTCATTTGGAAGTCTCTGCGGCAACTAAATGCATTTCTTGAAAAAAGGGAATATGGGCCTGGTGGCGATGTAGCTGGGCCAATATTCTCTGCCTTTTTTGTATGGATCCCATACCCTGCACATTCCAAGTTACTAGTTTATATTGCTTTGTCACTCATGCCATTTCTACATCTGTAAAAATGAATACACATCGGGCGCAGTGCGCCTGCAAACAGGCCCCCTTCCCCTGCGATAGTGGTGACACATGCAAACATTGTAAAATACAACAACAAAGCCCTCCTCTCTCTTCCCCCCAATACTTGGTCCAGCAATTCCGGGTCGCTCAACCGAACAGGTACAAGAAAGGTTAACATTTAAAACTGACAAAACCAGGTGCATCTGCTATCTGGGAGCCACCAGTCTACCCAGTCATGAGTATTGCAGTGGCACAGTGCAATCCGGAGACTGATAAAGGATCATCCAGCTCCCGGGGCCCGAACCCGTGTCAAGTAAGGATGGTCAGTATGTTGGTTGGTGCCATCTTGAGGTACTTATCATGTTACACAGTATCAATAAGGGATAGCTGCTTGTCCCAGTCTGTGGTAACTTTTGTGCATTTAAGGACCCAGGTAATATGCTTACCAAGAGGGTGACCAGCATTTATGCGGGGTATCATATCGTGAATCGTGAATCGAGTGTTGCCTGATATTTATGGTGAGGTCCCCCCAAATAAGTCATTAGCAGTTTGAGAAGTAGCAGCAGGGAACAGCTCCAAACTGCCCTCTGTATCCAAGTCAGCGACACTGTTTAGAGATGAGCTAGAGCTGGTAAGTGGATGTGGTGTGCGCAGTGTGTTTGTAAAGCAAGTGGCTGTCAGTTGTCCTTCCAGTACCTGCTGTGGAAAGGGAACCCCTTGGCCTCTGCCACCCCCATGTGACAAGGTCCCTCCTCCTTTTTTTCATCCAATGTCTCCTCGTCTGCAGTGTCGTCACTGTCTGCTCATGTCCCTGGGAATCTGGGAAATGTTGGTCCAGCCAGTCAAGGACCTGTTCCATGGTTTCAAATAAGTGCGCCTTTTGATTTCACTGTACCTTATGTCTGGCTTGAAAAAGGAGGGCATATGTGAGGGCCTCATCCCAGAGTTGCTGCTTGGCCTCTTGAAAGGAAGCCTGCCTCCGCTGGAAAGCTACGGTTTGTTCCAGGAAGAGCTAGACCCTCACATTGTCAATCAGGATAGGGTCTCTGTCTCCTGCCACCCGCAACAGTGCATCATGGAGAATTACCAGGGATTAGTTTCTTGGTAGGGACTCTGTGTGCCCTCTCAACCACAGACAAGCCCTGTGGGAGCCTCAACCATCTAGAGCCATTCCTCTATAAACTTTGTGGCCTGCGTTCCCTGTTTGCCCGCTGGAAATCTGATGATGCGAACGTTGTTGTGGAGGGCTTTCCCCTCCGCATCCTCTGCCCAGGGTTGTAATAGATCCACTCAACGCCGCAGCTGGGCCACCTGTGTAGTGAGTTGTTCATGGCTTGGGGGTCAATGCCAAGAGCATGAGTTCATTCCATTTGACACTGTCGGATGATTACGAGGGTCATCTTTTAACAGACTCACATCTGTGGTGATGGCCCTTAGTCGTCGCCCCATCACCTAACATGATTCTCTGATTTCCTACAGGATTATTTTATGTTTATCTAACGGGGGTGTTATTCTGGAAGAGCCATGTCTGTGTCCACAGTCGTAGGGCCCGATTACGATCTTGTCAGAAAGGCTATCTCAGAGCCGTCCAGAAATGAACCTTCTGACTGATTCGTACTGGGATCCGGTTTACCCAAACGACGCAGTACGATGCCCAAAACCATTTACGTACCGAGCGACTCGGTCACTCCGAATCGATCTTCATTTTCCTAATGAAAAGCCTCCGGAAACACAGAATCGAGTCGTCCAGAGGCACTTCCCAGTCCGAATCCTACTGCTCAAGCATAATGCGTGCTTCCCATGCGCTGAATTGGTCGCCACAACCAACATGTCAGAGCATCCGTACGGGGAGTATTTCAGCTCCAATTCGCACCACAACGCGATTCATGTGACCGAGACTGTGCAGCTATGCATCCTATTGTGTATGTCATCCCTCTACTCTACCTCTACAATGAATACTACAACCCCAATTAATGCGTCCGTCACCGACACCTACACCTACAGAATAACATAACTACCTCGTGAAAGACACCATAAGAGAAAGCAGGTGAAAAACTAAAGGGAAATTTACGGGGGAGGGAAATACATAAAGCAATGTAGAGTGAATTTTGGGGGGTGGGGGGCTAATACCCCCAGCAATGTAGAGCCAATTGTGGGGGTTGGGGGCTAATACCCCCAGCAACGTAGAACCAATTTTGGGGTTTGGGGCTAATACCCCAGCAATGTAGAGTTCATTTTAGGGATTGAGGGCCGATACCCCCAACAATAAAGAGTCAATTTTAGGGGTTGGGGGGCTAATTCTGCCATCAATGTGTACTTGAACAATGTAACTGGTGCTCATACAAAGTGCCTCAATACCTACTGTTGGAGTACAAGTTGCAGAAATTTCCCCAAAAACAAAGCCAAAGGTCACTTTGCAGGAAATGCATTCTCACACCGTGGCAGCAAAAGTAACTGGCAACATTGAGGAAGGGGCAGAGTGGAGATACTGGTGCTCTAGGGACTGTAGTAAAAAAACAAAGCCTCATCATCTAGTAAATGGTCCCTTAAAACATGTGAAATACTTGGATGCTGATGCATAAATACGACAGACCACCCACCCACAGCCGCTCAAGGACTGTATGTGTGTGTGTGGAAGCTGCCTCAGTCTGGGCTTACACACACGATGGGGGGCTGAAGCTTATAGGGGCCTATGGGTAATAAGTTTGATCAGAAAGTGTTCTTTATAGGCTTGCATTGGCAATACGGGCAATTGGGCATTGGTCGATGGGCTGGTGCCCCCGGGTCACCTGTGGGCTACGGATTTGTGGCCTTTGCAAACCACACCAAGAGACTGACTCACTTGCACAGTCCCCAACAGGTCACTGCAATGTGGCACCAGTATGTTGTCCGCTCACCAGCTGTGCTGCTAATTGAGGCTGAGGGGCAGCCTTTGGAGCATACTCACCTCGTGCCCTGCCTCGTGTATCTTGGCAGAAGCAGTGTCATCTTCCCCACCCGCCCATCACTTTCAGGTCATGGCAGGCGCAGAGAGGTTGCGTTGTATGTATGGGCCTTGCAGGGAGCCAAGTCTCATTTGGCCAGTCTACCCTGCCCCCACCCCCTTGATCAGCAGCAATGTGCCTCTGTGAAATATCCCTTGACAGGTAAAATCACAGAGGCTAAAATGAAAGAGATGTTCACGGAATGTGTGCCAATTACTTTCAGAGTGCCTGAATTTATGTCAGTCATGCCATCCTGCTTTTGTTTGGGTACATCATGTGGATGGTGTCTTTTGTCTGTCCAAGCTTGGATTTCATATTTACAAACACAGACCAGTCACAGTTGAGCATATGGTTTGTGTGTATTTTCTCATTTGTGGATGACTGACAATGCGGTCCATTTGAGCTCTGCTTGATGCTCTTCAAGATCATGCAGAGCTGACCTAGGAGTGCTGTTATGTCTGTTAGATTGCCCAGTGCTACATGTGGTATACCAAGTGGACAGTGAGTGCACAGAGGTGTTGTGGGTCCATCTGCTATGTGTATGTCCAATGAGGGACTGTCATCATAATCGGGTTGGTACACCGCTAAATACTATGAGAAATACACACTTGACGGTGGAACAGTACCTGCCATAACCACATATATGTATGTATCAAGAATGTCAATGTATGAGTCCACTACAACACACACTGAAACATCGCAGGGCAGTAGAACTACAGTGTACCCACAAAAGTATGACATTGTGATTCCTCTGTGTAAGGTAAAACCCAGAGGATATTGGCCCAGACAACACATTACTCCACAAACCCATCCACTCAGTACTTATTTCTGTGCCCAGTACAACAACCTAGAAGTGGTTGTGCCACAAAATAATAATTCCATTTTGAAAGTGCAGATTGTGTCCTGCAGAGTAGTAGGATTATGCATGATTCTAAGGGACATAGGATCCACCAACAGTGTTGGATGGTCTAGTGCACAACCTATTGTGTAAGATAAGCTACCACCACTGGAGAGGATGCTGGGGGGGGGGGGGTGGCTTAATTAATGGCTCTCTAACACAACCAACATAGCCATCCTCAAGCCAGGGGATATGGGTACATCTTGTGAGGCAGAGGGATATGTGCAGAATGAAGTCGGCTTTGTCCACATTTGGCACTGAAAATATCAAGGAGACCTTTAACATAGACATATTCCCATCACACTCTGGGGCAGTGTTTAATGGGCAAACTCGGAGCCCCCATTGACACACACAAGGGCTACCCTTGCCAAACCAGATTAGAGGTTCCAAAATATTGTCAATGCAAACACTTATGGAACTGGGTGTAAAGTTCCAATGTCACATGTGTGTTTGCTTACAGTGCAATATGTTTTCCTCAGCACAGCCAGAGATATCATCACAATGAGTCCATCTCCCTTGGTGTCCCCATACCTCGGACATTCAAAGTCAGAATGCCAAAAATACCCATGCATCTGTAGTCTACTGGGAAGTGTGGGGATGCATTTCTGGAGTAGGCTGACCCCAGGTGGCTCAACAACACACATCCTTGACTTTTCACTTGAGGAGGCTATAGCCCTCTAAGCAATGGACTGCTATCCAATGTTCCGGCATCATGACATTACAATATAAGCAATCACCACCTCCATCCCAGGGCAGTACCCAAGGGCAAGAATGACCAATCAGTGTCTAAAACTACCTACAAAGGGTAGCTCCCCACTCATGCCCACACACAACTGAGACAAGGCAAGGCTAGTTGGAGGCAAATTGTCCTGTGATGCCAATAGGTTTTGCATAATCCAGTGTACTCAAAGCGGTCATTACAACAATCTGTCATGAACATTCATAGGGAGACAGCAAGCTGCAGCAAACATATTAAACATCTTCATATTTACTCTGGCTACTGTTTTTACCAACTTAGATACACATAATCTCCACATAAGTACATTTCAACATTACCTCATGGCCTGCATGAACTCTACTTGTGCGGGTATGACCCCTCTCACATCCACCTCAAAGTGCATGCTCATCTCTCAAAATTATCATACACACACAAGAATGTCATAAGCCCTCTCTGGTGCAGCTAGACAGAAAAGCATGTCTTCCCCACAAGCTACAGCCTTGTTCTCAAACTATTCCAACCCAAATCTTATAATCTCACACTGGCACTGCCCTTCTTACATCCACACCTACACTCACAACACCACTCTCTATCACTGTGTACAAAACACCTCTCGCATACATGACATGACATGTACACAATGGACTGTGCTCATTACCTCCTCAAGGGACCTTACAAGTAACATGTCAAATGGACCACTCTCATCACCAGTTGCACCTTCAGTAATGTCTTGGACTGCACTCATATCACAATGTGCAGCATCACAGCCCACCCTGACATGCTCACTTATCACATCACCACATCTCACAACAAGACACTTACATTGCTCAATGAATATGTCCTCAGTCATTCGCATATCACCATACACCCAACCTGCTAAAGTTCTACAGATTGTCATTTCTGAAACAAATGCATCCACAGATTCAGACACAACATACATCAACTATATAACACCTCATACTTTACCGCTCAGCACCCTATATTACACAACTTGTGTATACCCTTTACATACACTTATCAACTTGTTAAAAATGACAAGCTTAACCCTGTCTCACAGTGGCTCTGTCACATGCACATATGACTTCCATGCTCCATACCCTCATTGATTTATGCACATTAACATCCGTCCCCACTCATTGAAACTGCCCTGTTACAGACATCTCTCACTGTTGTGCCACAGACCACAGGTCTCATCTCCTGCCAGAATCCAACCTTGTCTACCTGGTTATACCCCTATCACATCTACCTATTCCTAGCATACTTTGCACCATATTTACCCAGTCTAACAAGCTTGCATACTCTGAGTTACACCCCTGTATGTAAAACCACTCACATTAGGACAATGTGGATATTTCACGTCTCCTACACAAGAACTGCCTATGAACTTAACCCATACCTTACACTCTATGACATTCACTAAATGTGTCCTGCCCCCATTACGTATAAGTCTCCACTCCATTTCAAAATTGGAAACTCTAGTTTTTCTCACCTCTAACCTTGTTTAAGCTAGCTTAGCACATTCAACATGAACCTTGCAAAATACATCTGCAGCTAGGCCTCACATTCAAAAATTCACATCCTCCCCTGTGTGACAACTAAGAGCATGGATGTGACAGTGGCTCCAGTGGCATCTGCACAGCAGATAGACCCACAACACTTCTGTGCACTCACTGTCCACTCAGTATACCACATGTAGCACAGGGCAATCTAACAGACATAACATCACTGCTAGTTCAGCTCTGTGTGATCTAGCAGAGGATCTAGCATAACTCAAAAGAACCCCATTGTCAGTCATCCACAAATGACAAAATACACCCAAATCATATGCTCAACTGTGACTGGTGTGTGGTTGTAAATATGAAATCCAAGCGTAGACAGACAAAGTACACCATCAACATGATGTACCCAGACAAAAGTAGGACTATTGAGACCACACACACCATGCTGAACAGGAATATCATCAGAAAGAGGAGTCCTTGGAGGCAACATAGTCGGAACATTGAGAGAATACTGCTCGCCTTACACTAACCATGGGCTCAGGAAATGTATCAGATGAGTACACATCCATGAGGGGTAATTGCCTACAGTGGCATGCCACCTGTGTCAAGGTTGCCATTGCCACTAGTCTACCAGATCTAAAGAAGACACAGACATGGGTTCACCACTATCAAGTCACATACAAGTATTGTACCATCACTTGGTTTACATGGGTGTGCCTAAAGTCACTACCATGTAGTCAAACTCCATATGTACCCAGGTGTATTGATGAGACATGTATCTTTATGCACATCACAAACATATGCAGAATGCTTCTCCTAAACTTGCACTTTGAGACACTTGCACTATGTTGACATATGAAGCATGACCTATGTGCAATTGTGATGTAAAAAAGTAAAGGTTTGTGACTTCATGTCACACTCATAGTCAAAACTGATGTGGACTGTTAGAAATGGGAATCTCTAGTTGGCACAGGTATGCACTTGCGACAAGCAGGGACTCTCAATTCTAAGTCAGGATAAGGGGATCACCCTTTCAAATAACCCCTGCTCACCCTTTAGGTAGTGTGGCGCAAGCAGTCAAGACTATTCTCAGGGCGTCATAGGTTAAGCATTTGTGAACACATACAGTAATACAATGACACACCACAAATGGACACCAGTCAAGGTTATATCAAAAATAGTTCTTTTTATATAAGGCTTAGCACAAGAGCAGAATAACAATTAAAATGACCACAGTATTATTTTAAAGTTCAATGTTCTTGCAAAAAGACTTTAAAATGCAAAAATAGGCTTCTGTTACTCAATTCTGCTTCTTTTCAGGCTTTGTACGGTTCGTACCTGGGTGTACGACTCGTCCGCATTAAAAACAAAGAAAGTACGAGTCAAACAATCGGTGCGGACTCCGGGCTCCGGGACGGGCACACTGCGGTGCGAACAGAACAAAGTACCTTAAGTTTGTGGGGTCCGCGACGGACAGTGCGGGACAAGTTGGTCGGGTCCGGTAGCGGCGTCGGGACGTGGCGTTGGTACGGGGCCTTCAGGGATACGTGCGGATGGCCCGGATCAGCTTGCAGAGTCCGTGGCGTCGGCGTTCGAGCCGTACCTTCGGTGCGGATAGGCGGCGACACTTCTCGGCGCCGTACAGCGTACGGGGAGGATCAGCGTACAGCGGCTTCTCGGCTCTGAGCACGGCATGGTGCAGTACGTTAGCAGCGTACGGACCGTACCTGCGGGACGATGGAGCTTGGGTCCGGCGGTCCAGGGTTCGGCAGCCAGGGGTGTAGGCCTCGAATCGGCGGGGAAGGTTGGGTGCAATTCAGCCGGGAGGGATACGGTGCCTAATAACGCTTTTGGATCAGCGTAGACGCAGGGTGCCGGGCGGCAAAGACACGGCTTCGCGGCGGATGTAGTACGAGGCGTACTGGGGCCAAATCCAGTGGGAAATAAGCACAGATCGTCCAGGCAACTCAATTTTAGAAGGCAGATGAGTCCAATGGTCCTGGGACTCAGTTCAGGGGGCAAGCTCTTCTTCCAAGCCCTTGGAGATAGTTGAAAAACAAAGTCTCTTTCAGTCTTTTCCTCTCCTTTCTCAGCAAGGCACCAACTGCAGGCCAATCCCCCAGGTCAGGGAAAGTTACTCCTCCTTCAGCTTCTTCCAGGTCCTTCTGGTCAGGCAGAGTTCCTTCGTGGTTCAATCAGGATCTGATTTTTTAGGAGCAGGGCTCCTAAATTTATACTCAGTTTCTTTTGTCTTTACAGGCCAGGGGGGCCTTTGCATAATCCCAGTCCAGTTCTTTTCCGTGAGCAGCACTTTGTTGTTGAGACTCTGGCTTCTTCTTTCAGCAGGCAGGGCAGAGACATCAGACGCTCCCCAGGGGGTGGAGCCAGCATTGTGGTGGCAGAGCACTGCCCTATTCAGAGTCAAGGTGCACTCCTCCCACCCATCCTGGTGTAATCTTTCTATTCACCACCTGGCAGCCCCAGCCTGTCTCCTGGAACTTCCCAGCCCTGTCACTCAAGCTACACACAAAGAAGATAGCCCTCCCCTCCAGAGGCGGACTGAAATGGTTAGGCACGCAAAGGCTAACTTTCTAAAAGTAGCATTTGCAAACACAGGATATTAAAATAAACTTTACTAAAAGATGTATTTTATTATTCTGAGTTCAGGCATACTAAACACGAAGTTCTACCATGCTTCCTGAGCCTGCTAGGATTATAGAGTGTTATAATCTAGCAGCCCATTCTGGCCTATGGAAAGCAGGTACCCTTACAATAGTGAAAAACGAAAATGGCTGTAATTCATTATTAGGACATGCCACACACCTCAGGGCATGTTCTACCTTATCCTTACAATGCACCCTGCCCTAGGGCCTACCATAGGGGTGACTAATATGAAGGTAAGGGAAGGTTTAGGGACTGGCAAGTGGGGACGCTTTGCCCGGTCAGCATAACAGTACCAGACTGTATGCAGGTTCTGCAATGGCAGACCTTAGACACATTTTACCCCGCTGTATCTGTGGGTGGCACAACCAGTGCTGCAAGCACACTAGCAGCATTTGGATATACAAGCCCTTGGCACCCCTGGTGCACTCTACTAGGGACTGATAGTAAACCAAATAAGCCAATCATGGAAGTCAATTCACATAATACATTTTACCATAGGGAGCACTTGCCCTGTGGCACTAGATGGCAGTGTCACAGGGCCCTGAGCAGCTAACACCAGCACAAAAATACATTGAGGCACAGACAAAAATGGAAGGGTGACCCACGCCAATGGTGCCAGGTCTAACATGGACAATGACACCCAGCAAATGTAGACACCGAAATCTTGACAACATACTGTCAAAGGGCACATTCTCCATGTACCATATACAATCCATGCCAACTATTTGTACATGATTAACAGTTAACTAAAAAGCTATTTGTTGGATACAGAAATCAGAAATAAAAAAGTGTTCCATGCTTTATTCTGCATGAATAAGCAAATGAATAAATAACACAAGGCCAATGGCCAGTCCAAAAATGTAGTTAGGCTTTAAGGGACGAAACATATTTCCCATCGACTCTTGCCTGCACAAACACTGCAAGCAGTCACCTCCCCGGGGAGGGGCATCTAGGGGGCATGCCAGGCACCAAAGGGACAAAACTAGGGAGGACTGGGTTGGGTTTTGGGAGCGATGGGATCACTGCAGTGGTAGGCTTAGACTGAGGGGGGCAGCTGTAGTGTGAGGGCTCAATGGAGCGGAAAGGGCTTGGTTTGACCGTTTTGGGGATGGTGTAATGCTGTATGGAGTGGACAGGAAATGGGAGGGACTGAGACTTTTCGGGAGGGTTTTGTTTGGTGCGGGAGGTACTGGGCTGGGCTGGGGAAGTATGGATTGGTGGATGGGGTTTGGGCTTGGGAGCCTGGGGAGATTTGTTTGTGGGGGGATTTTTGGCTTTGTTTTTTTCTGGGGGGTAGATTTAGATGGCAAGGCCAGGGGGTGGATTGTCTCTTTTTCTTGGGAGGGGGTTTGTAGGTGTGGGTAGGGCAGAGGTCCAAGGCACAGAGGTGGAATGTCTGGGCAGAGGGGGGAACAGGAGAGACAAGAGTAGGGTTGTGGAGGCAGAGGGTTCTGAGGTCTGTGGAGTGTTTCTGGATGTATGTGTATCATCTGCTAGTATGTCCATGGTGGTGAGTGTGCTGTCTGTCTCCTGAGTGTGCTTGTGTGAGGGTTTCTCCTTGTGTCTGTGTGGTGCGTCTGGCTGTTGAGGTGTGTGCATTTTTTTGCGTGTGCTTGGGTCAGGGAGGGTAGTTGGGACTGTGGATGGGAAAGAGGCAGGTGGGGGGAGGGACTACTGGAGCTGGGTTACTGCTGCTATCAGTGTGGGAGCCCGAGCCTGATTGGAGCTGTGTAGGGCAGACATGTCTGGGTGAATGCCCTCCAGGAATGATATGATTATTTCAAATGATTGGTATGCACCTATAGGACATTCAGCCCTGCTGTCTGCCCCACAGAGATCTGCCTCAGGATGTCAATGGCCTCCTCACTCAAGGCAACAGGGGAGACCGGGGCAGGGGTGTGGTGCCTGGCCTGAAGGAGACGCCTCCCCTTTCAAGGGAGCAGCCACGGACACTGGGCCTGGGAGCAGCTGGGAGGGTGTAGATGGTAGTGGTGGTGGTAGACTCTGATGGAGAGGATTCCGTCTCTGTCTCCTCCACCACCACAAGGGAGTCATCACTTGAGCAGTGGTAGTCTTCAGATGCTGCAGATGTTGTCTCAGAGCTGCCCTCAGTGTGGCTCCCCTCACTCCCGCGCCACTGGGTCCCTCCTCCTCTGACTCAGCACTGGACCAGGACTGGCAAACTGCTCCCCCTTCATCCGTGGCACTGCCTCTTCAGCTGGCTGGTGATGATGCTTGTGTGCAAGAATGAAAAAGAATCACACAAGTCATCCTTATGTACTTGACACATAATTAAAATCACAAAGCTCCACAGATCAAACAAATTCAACATTTTGACTAGTGCTATTGCCTTTTGATACATTTACATACATGGCATGTGTTAGTCTGCCAGTTAACCATTGCTCCATCACACATGATGTTATCTGCAACATTGGGTATGTCAACATCGAATGGCACAACCACAATGTCAATTACTTCACTATGTAGCAGGTGATATATCATCTTTTGCTCCTGACGTTCTTGTGTCCCGACATACCTGTCTCATCGCCTGCCAGGGAGTTTAGAGCTCACAATGGGAAAAGGATTCACACAATTGGATTGAGACATGGTATCCATTCTGCAATTCCTAGTCATCAAATTGGGAACTATTGGCTCTGATGTTACAGGTCAAATGACTTCCTTGTCAAACTTTAATATTGCGTAGTCATTGCATGAGTCATGTCACACAGATAACAGTGATTGTGCTAATTTGTCCTGTTACTGAAGTTCTCTACTGTCAGGTCACACATCTGACTCTTACTGTGGAGACACTATGGTAGTAGGCATAGCTAGGGTGAGGGGCACATTGCACACTGTCTTGTGCCATCTATGCACAGTGTCATGAAGATGAATCAGAATGTTGTGCATGTTGTAAACAGCTCACCATTTTCAGATGTCAACACACCTACAAGTCCGAAAGCTGCATCTTCACAATGCTTCAGGTGGAACACAATGCAAATGGCTCATCTGGGTGCATTTGCTGCACAGACTATTAGTACTGAACTTCTATTCTTCGTGAGTCCAGTCAACACTGTGTACCAATCCTGTCTAGACTGCAGATGTCCCCATTTGTATGCCCAAGTCTGAATGTACCTCGCTTCTATTAGGCAGACTTTATTTTGCCTACATTGCTCTTTTTTTCACCTAATGTTGCTGACTTACTCCAAAATGATGCACATTTGACATCTCTCAATCTGACAGTGATGCATCACACACACGGTTTACGAAGCCTAAAATATGAATAGTAAAGAGCATTTACACACATTTCAACCATTGTGAATGTGTATCTAACATCATACCTACAAATTCAGCCATGTTTCAACCAGTGACCACCTGTGTTTGACAATGAATGGCATGTGTGGTCACTGTGACAGAGTCAGACACATGGACTCACTCTTTAGGATGGAGTGAATGTAATATTCCACACAATCATGTGAAAGACCAGTGTAACAGGTGATCAGAGTTAGCATACCTGTAATTGGCCCATGGGATACATTTGATTACACTGAGGAGCACGGCTGTGACCTAACATTGGCACACTGGCCAAGCTAAACTCACCAAGGCCTCAACATTGATGTCACCTGCTGCCTGGATGTATGGCATGGGCTTTTCACTCTTAAGTGCTCCATTAACAACATACATCACAGATTTGCTGAAGCCACACTGAGAACCGGTTCATACATTAGTCAATGTGTTGACACATGTTGAGTAGTTGCATTATTCCAGAAGTTTATCTCCATACACATGTTGTTATCATTTGTGCTGATAACATGAGCATCGGACTACTGTCACTACCCTGAACATAACTTCCTCACATGTCCAATCCTTGTGCATATGCATCTTTTAAAAATGAACAGTGGGTCTGGCTGACTTTTGACCTGTAAAGGGGCAGCAGGCTAAGACACTACAACATACATTGTTAAAAAAAGGTGTGCGACAAGGCACATACTCCCCCTCCTTGAGGCTGTGTGGTTTTCAACTTCTCATCCAGGTCAGGAAAGACCACCGCTAGGATGCGGAGCATGTGGGGGTGCGGTTCGGCACCCGCCCCTCTTGCCTGGAATTGACAGGCCCTGCTGGACTTCAGTGATCTTCTTGGTCCAGCCACGAAGGTCCTGCCACCTCTTGCAGCAATGACGGACACGCCGAGGTTCCAACCCCATGAAGTGCACCTTCCAGGAGATGGCTCTCCACAGCTTTGCCTTTTCATGGGAGTTGACCTGTGAGGATGACATGGTTCCAGACCCTTAGTTCACATGCAACATGTTTCTGAGTCGGACACTTGTACACATAGGTCAAGGCCAGATTGGCAACAATGTCTATCTGGTAGGCATATGGCATTATGTGCAGTTGTCCTGGGTTCAATGATGACTCCATTCCATAAGAACAGTGATTAGATATTCACCCCAGTACACACACTTATACAGCAGTGTACCTGCCCATAACAGTTATCTATACACTTTTAAACTTACAAAAAACATTTCACATGCTTGCAAATGAGATTCCTAATGCTAGTAGTGCGTGGTAATTGCACATAACCAATAAAAATGCAATGTGATCATCACTCACCTGCTTCTCTGGTTGGCATCCAGCTGGTCGTACAGCGGCAGGAGGGTGTCCAGAAGGGCCTGGTTCTCCTCCTCTGTGAAATCTGGGGCCCTGACCACTGTACGTGCCATAGTAGCTCCCAGAGGATGTGGACACAGCAGCAGAGACATGGGGACTTGCAGGAATGATGAAGTTAGTGCAGGCAAGTGAAGTCTCTAGGGAACAGGCAGGCTTACATCTAAACAGCAGATGCGGTCTAAATTCCATGCAGCCATAGCGATAGGTTCAAGTCGTTTGCATTTTCTGAACCGTTCCAATGCATAACATTGCTGGCAGACCACATGCCTACCATGACATTCAAAAACTCATCATCTGACCGCAATTGACTTTGATATATTAGTGATGGGAGGTTACCAAGTCGGTTTCCACGTGATGAGGCTCCGAACCGAAACGCTCGTCTGTCACCATAACAACTTGCAGCCAATGGCTGTCTGAATCGGTTAGGATGTCGCTTCTGCGTCCTCTGAACACTCACCCGCATCTGTCACCGTAACAACTTGCAACCAATAGCTGTGACCAAATTGGTTAGAATGCAGCTACCCCGTCCTTTGAATACTCACCCACATCTGTCACCATAACAACTTGCAGCCAGTGGCTGGGTCCGTCTGTCACCATAACAACTTGCAGCCAATAGCTGTGTCTGAATCGGTTAGGATGCGGCTACCACGTCCGTTGAATACTCAACTGCTTCTGTCATCATAACAAATTGCAGCCAATGGCTGTGTCGGAATCAGTTAGGATGAGGCTACCGTGTCCTCTGAATAATCAGTCAGCAGTGCAGACACTTCTGTAATTGATGTTTTTCTGTGCATTACATGTGTGGACGCACTTTTTTCAAGATGACATGGACATTTACATGAATATCTCACACTCCCATGAGGAGCCATCCAATGGAGGTGACGAGAACGAGCTGACAAAACTGACCTGTCTGCTTTAGTCCGAATGTGCCCCATAGTTGTCTTTACAAAACAGCAATAAAAGATTATGCTCTCCTTGGTCTATGGTATCACTGCAGCACGTTGGGCCTTCCTGGGTGAACTACCATCCACCAAATCAGCGTCACTCCCAGAGAGCCCCTTGGGGATTTCCCTTTAATTTATACTTGTCCAAGTTCACCTGGAGCCTCAAATAGAGGACCGTTGGCCCAGTGCAGCCTGGGTCTTATTGTCTGGGCGCCCAAATTTTAGCGCCAGACCAGCACCCTCAGGCAGTGTCAATAGGTTCAGCCATTGCCAGACCGGGATCTCCTCTTTCCTTTCCAGTGCCTGCAAATTAATCTTGTTGTACTCTTCCCTCGGGCCCTCTCAGCATGCTCTTCACCCAGTCAGACCCACTGTACTTCTATCAGGAAGGAATCTCCACTGTAAGCCTAGGGTGAGGAAGGCAGTGGCAGCAACAAACCTTGATGGCTCTCCAGAGCACTGTATTGGCTGCCTATTCTGCTTGCTGTCTACTTCTAGTGGTCCGCTCTTCTACCAAGCCGCCAAAAGAGCCCTGCCTAAGTATCTTCTTGGTGGTTCAGTCAGTTGGGCACCCACCGCTTCTAGGCCTAGGCAATGCGTCCCATAGGGGCAAGCGTTGGGGCTCTGAACGTGGCACTGCTCGTCCGGTCTGGCCCCCAAATGGGCTAGGGGCTTGTTGTATGGTGCTCTTCCCCAGGCCAGCAGCCTGTCAGAGCTCTCCGCCCGCCATCTTGGTTACTCCACACTCCGACACCTGGACCTGGGAGAAGCTCCAAGGGCAGATCAGGGGAAGAAAGGCAGAGCAGGCGACATGCAATGTGGAACCACCAGGGCAAAGCATAGGAGTCTGGTACTTCATCGCATAAAAAGCACCCACAACGGAGAGACAGAATTAAGGCATTTGAATACAGACGACAACATTAATAAAAATGTCTCAAGAAAACAACAAACTAAAATAAAGAAGGTAGTCACCGTTGTCAGTAAGCAGCTTAAGTCTGGAACAAGTGAGCTACAACCAGGAAAAACAGTACCTTGTAGGAGGATTAACCAACAATAGTTCCTCAGAAAATCCAAACTGCCAGAACATCTTCAATTTCTTCATAGAAATAACTGGATCACCAAATGTCCACGAGGAAAAGAGGCGGTCGGCGGACTTCACAAAACGCCTCAAGATGTGAACCGGAATTCTCGAAATGCTTGATTGGCAAAAACGTGGTTGGCAAAACGGAAGCGTGCATCAGGGAATAGCCAAAGGATAACATGGATGCCAACCACAAGATGGCGGCACGTAGGTGACGACATGCCGGGTGGCTCTCGGCACGTCGTTGCATACAGAAACGAGGATGTCGTGAGGGATTCCTCTGATACCGCGCGCAGCACCACAAATAATCATCTTTCAAATCGGTAAGGCTCGCGCTGGCACCAACGAACGCTGCTAGGAGATGACGTTTTTTTTTCAAATAGCGCAGCAATGAAACATACAACCAACAAAATATACCTCGACCGTTGATTCCCGAAAACAGTCAAAGGAGTCTCACAGCACAACAAAAACACTGCAGCAGAGTGCATTTAAACTTGGGAGCGGGTCTTCTCCACAACAAGCCATAGAAGATTGAGGGCAGGCACTGGGGTTAGATCTCGCCTTGGGTGTAGCCAGAAGCAGGAACAGCATGCACTTTCCCAATGACGGTACCTTGGCCAAGTCAGTCACAACTCCCCACACCTCACAGCAAACAAATAAGCAGGAGCAGGTTGCAATTCTGGGACTGTCCCAAGGACTGACTTCTTCCAAAACAGGCAGGTAGTGGACAGTAGGCAGGCAGGAGCTGGCACCTTAAATCACTGGTAAAACGTTCCTAAAATCCAACAGTCAACAGGAACCAACCCAAATCCAAAAGTATCGTACTCGCAATTACTGTCCAGGTCACAGATAATGTTCTCTGTCAACATGTAACAAGACAGGAACAGTCCAGCAAAGACAGGCAGGCTTCTTGACCATGAAGAAAAGTCTAAGACAAACTGGCACTTACTGGTTGGGGCGACCGATGAAATGGTCACTGGTGGGGCATTAGGGGTGCCAGGTTTGTTGAAATCCACAGGTTGTAGTTTCTTTCTTGAGTTTTGAAAGTCCAATCTCCATTAAAGTAGCACGCAGGTTCTATGTGTGTGTATGTCCATCAGCGCACATTTTTCTTGATTAGTCTTGTTGCATGTATGAACTTTGGTTTTGCATGCTCCTATTTCGTTCAATTTTGATGAGGGGGGGATGTGTTATAATCTTGTATGTGATTAATGCATCCTCTGTTCCTGCCTTTGCCTTGCTGCTCAGTCTGTGTGATGTCATCAGAATGTTGGAGAGTGTTTGAGTGGAAGAAGGGATCAGTTGGTGTGGAAGGGCTGAGCAGCAGGGAGACTGCTCCTGGTGGGGCATTGAATGGCATTGAAGAAGGCCTAGCATGTGGCTAATGTGGATCTTATCTAAGGAATAAAACAACGATCCTGAACTACATCACCTGGACTATGTATCTTTCATTTGATTGTAACAGAGTCCTCCTCCATTGACAGTCCGCTTGCAGGGCTCCCCCTCACCTCTTAGGCCCACACCAGGGCCTGACACCAGGCCCTCTTGAAAGCGGCATCTGATAGCGCTCCCTGCCTCTCACTTCTACAGTGTTTAGGCCACTGGCTGGCTGGCTCCGCTTGCCTCACAACGGGACACAGCCAACAATGGAGGTCAGGCAACTCCAGTATTTCTCCAGGGGCACAGGCAGACACCACCTCCCGGGGTCAGTCTCCGCATCTCACAGCTCATTAGCTGGGCTCCCACAACTTTGGCTCTCATCCCTAATGTCAAAGACACAGAACCTGGGGTCTAGTGGATCTCCAGTGATAAGCCAGGGGGAGAAATGCGGTGGTGAGAAGGGCCGTCGGGGCCCCCTGGTAATGCACTCCCTGGGCCCCTCTCTCACTTCCCAGCCCATCGCAGGGGCTGGGTACTGAGCCCCTGTGTCACAGGGAAAATTGTTAATAATGAACATTCCTTTTCGAAAACTTATGACATTTTTAGATGTATATTGATGATTTAGATCTTGCCACTGATATTCTATAATGAATGTGATTTCGTAATAGTTTTTAAAATGATTTTTGATTGTGCATTTTGTAGTATGCTTTTATGGTTTTAATTAACTGAATAAAGTGAATTTGACTGACTGACTGAGACCCTGTGTCACAGGGATAAGGCAACGATCCGGGCACTTCTTACATCCAGGTCCAGGCAACACTCCTCATCTGTGCTACTTGCCAGGAACCGCAAGTCAGGAGCGGCCACTCAGGGGAGCCAGAACTCACCACGTGTCTCTCCGCGGTGCCGACCTCTCGTCAAGGAGCTCCGCCCTCCATTTTAGTTGCTTACCGGGCAGCTGGAGCGTAGGCAATCAGTCTTCAGAGGGCCCGGTTCACCTGGTTGCTAGGCTGCCCTCACTGTCACAGCCCACTGTGGACAGAGGCAGAGGGTCAGTGATTGCAGAGCTCCTCCGGTGTAGCAGGCAGCCTCCAACTCACCGCCTGCCAGTTAATCAGCACGGTGCAGCTGCCGACTTGCCTTTCTCGGGATCCACATCTACACCCCTCATTTCAACACACGGGTGCTACTGCAGAGTGCCACTTCCCCTGTTGTTGCTACTTCAGTGGAGACAGCCGATGGCAACAGTCAGGGTAAGATTAGGGCTGGATTACGGGGCCCAGGCACAGGAGCTTTTCGGTTATGTTTCATGACTACTGTGCCATTATTCAACGCCAAAGTATTGTCAGAAAATTACAGTATCAATATGTTGATCATTATATTGCGATGATATTTTGATATAGAAGTAGCGTGTTAGTGGTTCCTTCAACCCTGATTAGATTTTATAGCTCACTGTCACAGCATCTGCAGAGTTAGAAATGAGGACCTACAGTAAAGGGTGTTCTTGAGGAGGAGCAGATCGGCAGATACAGAGCTTTCCGGCGATTCATGGCTCCAGAAACACCGCCCAAACAATACCAGGGATTAGGCACTTGCATAGGTGGTCCTGAGCATCTGTCCATACACACAAACACATCAATGTGACATACTTTTGTACCATTAACACGTGACTAAAACTATCACATTAGAGTATGTGTACGTGAATTCTGTCTCAGTATTCTCTTTCAACGTTTATTCCATTTCCTTGAAACAGAGCCATGGCCTGTGACATCAATATTTATTTTAGTTTTATAACAGTATTGTGGGTACTCTTCATTCACTGCATTATTCTTCAGTTATCATAACAGAATCAAGTTAGCTCCTTCAGAATATTTGAAATCAAATCCATGTCACGTTAGCCAAAATCACTCTTGCATTTCTAAATCAATTTGCCTGCAAATAACAGACAATTGGCCACTTATTACAGTCCCAAAGCCGTGCTTGTACTGAGGAACAAATCAATCATGCCATGGTTGGCTAGTGTGTGGTTAACTCTGCTCATTTTGTTTATTATGCAAATAGATCAGATTTTTTAAAGGATAAATTGCTATATTGTTAGTAATAGTCTGACGATTGTTTAATCAAAATGTGTTTTTTGTTAGAAGGTTATTAAGAATTTGCCTACCTGTCCAAAGAAAATATATAAGAAGGTAGAGTTTATATATCTATATATTTGTTACTTATGCTCATAAATCTATGATCTGTTGAATAATGATTTCCACATCCAAAGAAATGCTAGCTGACATTTATCAGTCGGTACTGGAACTTTGTGCAAGGAATGCAATGCAGTTTACCATGTGATGATTTCTTTATTCGGATGATGGATGTACTACGAAGCAAACTGTTTTCTGAAGCAGTAAGCAAAGATCGCACCTATTTAAAAGGATAATATTGACAAAGGTACATTTACAGAGATTGATTTACATCACGTGTAAATCTACTGTGGCACCTAGGAGTAGCGTTAGCTTTTTTGCTACCCGTCTTTTTGGAGTGTAAAGTCACTTCCATTGTGTAGACCTACATGTCTCCAACCCCTGGTGGAGCCTCCTATAACTACTATAAGTTACTACTTGAAACATTTTCACAGGTATGTGGAGGTTGCTGCCACTAGGCTAGAGATCTCCCTATGGTATAATCATCAATTATGAAACATATTTTATTATAAAATATTAATGGAAAATTAATTTCTATATTTGTTTTAAAACTAAATAAATGTTATAGGATGTCACCTTAAATATTTAGATATTTTAAATAAATATATTTAATCCATACAGAATAATTGTAAAACACTTTTTTTATTTGATATGTATTAAAATATATAGAATATTGTGTACATAATTATTATTAAATACTAATAATTATTTAGCAATTAAAGGTTTACAGGTTGTCATAATTTTGAACAAAATTACCTACTGGCGGTTGCCAGTAGGTAGTTATAGTTAGGACCTAGTTACTATAGGAAAATGGCAACATTCTATTCGCAATAACTTTGGCGCCGATTGATGAATCTTCGTGAAAGTTTCAAAACTAATTCTTTACCGCGATCAGCTGCTATGTTTAAAGTGTGGGGGTGATTCATCAAGGGGGGGGCCGAGAAAAAAGGGGGGTCCCAAAACTTGCTTTTTCAATGTTAATTTCCTTAGGAAACTTTAGACAAGGCTACAGGTCGAACGGGTGAACGGAATTACCCCAATTTTGGCAGGGAGAAGGGTCTTGGTCTAGAAAGCATGCTTTTGTTTAATTGGTGTAAATCAGTTCAGTAGCTTTCGAGAAATATCGAAATTTACAGATATCGATATTTGGGAATTCTGCCATCTGATTGGCTGAGGCGTTATGAGCACGAGCTTGCTGCTGATTGGCTGCGAGCGCTGTGAGCGTTTGCAACTAGGAAGTGTTGGCTGCTATTTTGTGATTCGGTTGAAGCGAGTAAGGGGAAAAAGGGCAAAACATGTGGGAAAGAGGAGGGTAGGAGTACTGTAACCTCTTTGGGGTGTTTAGGGTTTGCTATAGAGGGGGTGCGAAGTGAACTACTCATACCTACCGGTCTGAAAGTGCTGGGTACGAAAATTAAGTGAGGTATTGCGTAGTCTGATGCTGCTAAGGTGAGCTGCTGCTGGAGTCAGGGATGAAAGCGTAAGCCTAAACTGTGTGTCTTATGGTGTGAAGTCCCTGGCTGCTGCAGCACACCTGTGGAAGTAGTGTCAGCATGTGTTTATACCTACTAGGTCGAACTACTGACTCCTACTGGTTTCAAAGTCCTGGTGTCCGGAAAATATATGAGGTATTGTCTAGAGTCTCATGGTGCTAAGCTGAGGTGCTGCCTGAACGGGGATGAAAGCGTGAGTCCAAACTGTGTGTCATATGCTGTGAAGTCATATGCTCGGGCCGCTGTGCCACATCTGTCAAGTAGTGTCAGCATGTAGTTATAGCTACTTGGAGGAACTTTTGTTTTGAACATTGTAACTTGTGTATGGTGCTTAGGGGGTGTTATACAGGGAGTGCAAAGGTAAATTTGCACGTATCAAATCAATACGGTATTTGTAAAGCGCAAACTACTCACCCCTATCGGTCTGAAGGCCCTCGAGGCTTATGAAGGTGTCCTTCATAAGCATTTCCAAACCTACCCCAGTCAATGTGCCTAGGTCATTTCCACCACAATGCACAATCATGAGGTCAGGGTGTGGAAGATGCAAAGAGGTTTTAACCAAAGGTAGCAATTGGTGCAACTTCAATCTTCTCTGTGTAAATCATTTAATGTCCACATTTTGTAAACCTAGGTCTAAGTCAATACGTCTGTGTTCTGCATACTTCTTGCACCTGAAAATATAGCTATGTCCTACGATCCACACTAGCATTTTGAAGGTATGGTTGGAAGGTATGGAAAGATGTCTGTAGCTCATGCAGTTGCCTGGTAGAATAAGAGATATGTTTAAAGATGGGGAAGTACTTTTTTTTGCCATAAAAAACGATACGTGATTGGGAGTTGAAAAGCATTCTTTTTTAAAATTAGGGTGCACATTCATTTTGTAGAAAAGCATCTTTGTGATTGGTTAAGAAAAAGCAGTTTCAACGTGGAATACATGTCATAGGATAAAATTTGCTCAACTGAACCACAGCTGCTACTTGCATTTGGAAGGCACTGTTCAAACTTAAAACAGTTGTGAACTTTTAACCTGCACGTGCCGTTAAATGTTCGAGAAAATGTTGCAAAAAAATATCGTAAAGTTTAAAAAAATTGATGAACTTTTAACCTGCACGTGTTGTAGAATGTTCTAGAAAGTGTGTTTGATAGAATACGTTGCACTTCTGACTTCTATGTGTTGTTGAATATTTAAAAAACGGTTTATATGGAAAATTAAAAAGAAACCAATAGAGAGAAGTTTTGAAACCTTAAAGAATCAAGGAACTATTCATATTTGTTCTTTACATGTGTTTATGTGTGGAGCAACAAAATTATAGACACAACAGCACCAGGAAGAGGAAGAAGCAGGGAGTGGGGGAACGGGGGCAGATGGGCAGAATGGCACACATGCACAATTAAGTACAGCACAAGTATAGACAAACAATGGCCAAAATGAAACACACCAACAAGGAGCACAGGTCACACATTACACCACTGAGCGAGCATAGAAGTGAAAAACACGCTACATTCATACAGGATGTGTACAAAGGCCGGTCGTTGGTATTGTGGGATGTCTGCGACCGTGGTTATCATGGATGAGATGCCCAGCACGTGGAACATGGGCGAGTTCATTATGTGTTACATTGCCAAACAGCTGCTTCTCCCTCCCACGAGCCCCTATACTTTTCTACAGTGCGCTGTTGTATCTCATGCACTCGTACGGCACACCATTGTAATGCCTATTCACGCATGTCCTGCTACATTCAAACTACACCATCACAGTGCCGTTTGCAGGTGGTGCATGGCACTTTACAACATTGAGTGCTGCGGCCTTTGTGGCAGGCCCCACCAGAACACAGAGAGATACTTACCACACTTCCTGTACACAGACATGTCCAAGACACCCTGTTCCCCTTGCCGGATAGGCACACCCCTGCGCTGACCTGTGTACTTTGGACCAGCACATGCCGGTTGTGCATGCAGGAGGGTGCGTGCATAGCTACATGTCCAGGCTCACTGCCAACGCTGAGGTGACAGCACACTGTGATGTTGCAGGGCTCATGCCTATCATGCTAAGACAATTACTACAGGGACACACTTGCTCAGATGTGGGTTTGGGGGACGTTGGCGGTCCTGGAGTTGTTGCGATGAGTTTAGTGGCCCTCATGGGTATCCCTGCATCATGCTCATTGATTCTATGGCATCTGTGGGTGTTCTGGTGTGGCTCTTGGCTGTGTTCTGTTTCACGGTGCAGGTAGTTGTCCTGCTTAACACCAGCAGAAAGCAGATGTAAAATACCTGGTGCTAACGTGGCTTATCGCCGGAATTTGTTTCACAATGCAGTTGGTATGAAAGTTGTGATGTGATTTGTTTCGTGTGCAGAACAATATACAAACTGAGCAGTGTATCTCGTCAAGATCCAGCACTTGACGCACTATTCCCAATCAATAAATATACAATGAGAGTTCTTAATTGATTTTGTGTGTACACTGTAAGTGCAGCCACTACCTCAGTGCAATTCAATACAGACACTGCCGCCTCTGCGCATCCATGAGCAAATAACTACCTGGTGCCACCGGAGTGTGCAGCAGTGGGCACTCCATGTGCCCGTCAAAACTCATCCCAGATATGTCTCTGAGTCATGAATGGCGGAGACCACATCAGGTGCTTGGCGGATCGCACAGATGTCGCTGATTCCTGAGTCATGAAAGGCGAAGACCACATCATCTTCTCCACGGCCCGGCAGCTCTCACACATGTCGCTGAGTCCTGAGTCATCAATGGCGGAGACCACATCAGCTTTTGGGGCCGCTAAGCCTGTGGAAGTTAAGTTCGTGCCACGTGGTGGTAGGCCCCTGATGGCCATATGAGCTTTGGGTGGCACTAACCCTGTGCATCTGAAGTCCGAGCCAAGGGGGTGGTAGGACCCTGATGGCTATACAGATCAGGGTGCAACTAACCTTTTGCGCAACTTTTCGAAGACTCTTTATGGTTGAGACACGTGGAGCGTCTGCAATCTAGTCAGCACCGGCAATAAAGGATGTGACGTTGTCGATCTATTATATTTGCGTGGTCACATGGCCTGTGACGCATGTGCCGGATGGGTGTGGTGTGTGTTGCAACCTGCCCTGAGGAAGTGGCCGTGAGATGTTGAGAACTAGACCACTGACCTGCACACCAATAGTGAGTACGCCTGCAACAGGTAGCTATGTGGGGCCATCGTCAGAATGTAATCGCAGTGACGTGGCGTGGTCAACGAAGGAACAGGGCAGGGATAGCTACAATAACGTGGTCGGCTCTTAGTACTGCATCTGTGAATCGAGCGGACGGGCCGAAGCTGGCCCTCTGCGAGCCTGGGTGCGAACTGTTTATAACTCACACTACATAAGCATTGAAAAACCATTTTGTGATTCAGTCCATCAGCTGGCATTTGTCCGAGGCATTTGTGAAAACATATCGGAGTTCTTTCTGTAATAGATACCCCTTTGACGCTGCCTCTCCCCACATCAGCAGGTAACGCACCCTCTTCCTACATTACCATCATACTCCCAATAACCTTCTTGGGCCTGGAAGTGTCCCTGTGCGGTTGGACAAAGAAGAATCTTAGTCATGTATAGATTTACATATCAAAAAAATTATTTAAAGAAAAGAACAATAAATAAGACTGAAGGGAGTCTGGTGCTGTGGTCGCTGCCACGTAGTTGGGGTCACTGCCATTCAGGACTCAGGACACAGATACACATGTGGGATCGGCTTGTGTTAAAGGGGGTTGGTGAGACTACGTGTCTCCGGCCTTGCATATCGAAATATGCGTCACTGATCAAAGAGGATGCTGCTGTGATCTCTCCCATGGACTTGGGGTCACTGCCATTCAGGACTCAGGACACAGTTACACATGTGGGATAGGCTTGTGTTAAAGAGGGTTAGTGGGACTTTGTGTCGCCGGCCTTGCATAACGAAATATGCCTCACTGATCGAAGGGAGTCTGGTGCTGTGGTCGCTGCCACGGACTTGGGGTGACTGCCATTCAGGACTCAGGACACAGTTACACATGTGGGACTGGTTTGTGTTGAACAGAGTTATTGGCACCATGTGTCGCCGCCATTCCAGTGGTGTGTGGGCAGTGTAGGGGGTCGTGCTGGGGAAGTGTTTTAGGGTTAAGGGTCATGCAGTGTTGTTTGGGTAGTGTAGGGGTCATTCCAGGGGTAGTGTTTTAAGGTTTAGGGTAGTGCAGTGGTGTTTGTGTAGTATAGGGGGTAGTGTTTAGGGTTTAGGGCAGTGCAGTGGTGTTCGGGCAGTGTAGGGGGTCTTGCTGCGGGTGGTGTTTCCGGGTTTAGGGCAGTGGTGTTCGGGCAGTGTAGGGGGTCTTGCTGGGGGTGGTGTTTCAGGGTTTAGGACGGTGCAGTGGTGTTCAGGCCGTGTAGGGGTCATGTGGGGTGTGGTGTTTCAGGGTTTAAGGCAGTGCAGTTTTGTTCGGGCAGTGTAGGGGGTCATGTTGGTGGTGGTGTTTCAGGGTTTAGGGCAGTGCAGTGGTGTTCGGGCATTGTAGGGGGTCTTGCTGGGGGTGATGTTTCAGGGTTTAGGGCAGTGCAGTGGTGTCCGGGCAGTGTAGGTGGTCTTGCTGGGGGTGGTGTTTCAGGGTTTAGGACGGTGCAGTGGTGTTCAGGCAGTGTAGGGGTCATGTGGGGGGGTGGTGTTTCAGGGTTTAAGGCAGTGCAGTTTTGTTTGGGCAGTGTAGGGGGTCATGTTGGTGGTGGTGTTTCAGGGTTTAGGGCAGTGCAGTGGTGTTCGGGCATTGTAGGGGGTCATGCTGGGGGTGGTGTTTCAGGGTTTAGGGCAGTGCAGTGGTGTTCTGGTAGTTTAGGGGGTTGTGCTGTGGGTGGTGTTTCAGGGTTTAGGGCAGAGCAGTGGTGTTCAGGCAGTGTAGGGGTCATGCTGGGGGGGTGTTTCAGGGTGTCATGATGCTCTCATGCCCTAGCATCTCTGTAACGTTCATACCTCTAACGGCTGAACGTAATTTTATTCTAGGCAGAAACCCTCCCCTGTCCCGTGCACCAGCACTCCGATTGTGTCATGTGTATTGATGGTATTTTATGTGTTAGCATGCGTATTAGGTTATCGTACCTTTAATGTTTTTATGATTGTAAATGCTATCACTAAAATGACTCTATTGCATTCAAGCTTTGCTGTGCCCAAATCAAGACTAGCAATGTTTTAAAATGTAATCGGGAATTTTACAAGGAATACTGAGCATCGTCTGCGGGACGAGATGGTGCTTTGTTTTCAGAAAAGACGCTTCTGTTTGCAGCGCGCACTGTTGTTGATTGCGCACCGTCACAGGACGTAACGGTGCGTCTCAAATGTCGGGTGCGGTCGATTATAAAAACTGCACCCGATGTTCTGGAAGGCGCTTTGCCTTCCGCTCTTTCCCCGGTCAGGATCGGGGTTCGGCTCTTCTGAGATTACTTACCTGATACCGCGGATGTCGTCAACAGCCTCTTCAGCCTGTATTGCCGGCTCCGTCTTCTTGAAATCTTGGAATCTGCAAAAGAAGCCAGAAGGAGATAAGTAAAATAATAATCAGGTGCCCTTCGCAAGAAAGGTCATTTTTAGAGAATAATTTTTGGAAAGCTTAGAACTTTACCACAAAAGACTGTGTTAACGTTACTTGGCAAATCAATCAGGACTTTAACGAACATTTATGCACAATATGTGAGTTCTAATATGCAAAAATGTATTTTGGAATATTCGTTTCAGGGAAAAGACAAAGAGAAATCTGTTACTAATATTTATGTTTCTATCCTCTAGATAGTTATTTGTATTTAGGGATTTGTATTTAGGGATTTGAAAATAATATTGTCAAACCAGTGAAAATGATATTGTCGAACCAGGCATTCAGGGTTTAGGATTCCCTGGAATTCTTTTGTGTTGTTGCACTTTTGTTTTGATTTAGAACTGAATAGAGTACAGATGAAGAGATGGGCTCAAAACTAGAAAAGTAAGTTAAAAGATACGCATTAGAAAAAAAAGACAGTAGAGAGAGAGAGAAATATTATTAGAAAGTAGGAGATGACAATTTGTTCTTTCTTCATAGAATAATCTAATTAATCAGGCTAGAAGAAAAAGAACAATCAATCAACAGAAGACGAAATTCACCCCCAATTGCCAAAATAAAGACATACTGGACGTGGACATCATAACCGCTGATTGCAGGTATGCTTGTAAGGGTTTCCTGTAAACCCACTTAAAAGCTAATATGAAATGCTGTGATGAGTGCAAGTAAAGAGAACTAATGGCATGTCACTTGTAATTCACAGGACAACAGCCAACGCCCATCACGTCCAGTACCAGGCACTCCTCCCTAATTTCTAATTTATAACTAAAAGTGATAAAACTATCTTTAGCTGTAAGTTGGGGATTTGGGAAGTTGGTCCCTTGCGTCCCTGCAAAATACTTCTACGTCGTCACAACAGTTCAGGTAAGAGACGACGTAGACCTTGACAGAAGGTAAAGCCCTAGAAGATAATTTCACCTGGACGCAATGGATCAGCCTTCGCAAATTACGTTACAGGACATCGCAGCAATGTTAAATGATATAAAATTAGAGGACGCTGCCTTACGTAGAGATGTTTCCACTCTACAAGATGCCATGCACAAACCAGTTCTTAAGCCAGCGTCTTTTCAGCCACCTTTCTCTAGTTCTACTTCCTTCTCGACTAACAGAAAGACGGGGAGAGAAAGGAAAAACTGATCATAGAGTAATTTTGTTTAGAGATAAGCCTAGCATGCAAAAAGAAATGTCTAGTAGACTAGAACCTGTAGAGCCAATGCAGATAGGGACAGTACGAGGACCTTTGTCCAAAGAGGAAAAGGAAAAGAGACGAAGGTTGAATCAATGCCTCTATTGTGGAAAAACAGGCCATTTTGTCAAAGAATGTCCTACCTGCCCAACTAAAAGTAAAATAAAAACCTCAGAGGTAGCTTCAACTCAAGCGGAAAACTAGACCACTCGATGAAAGGAGAGGTCAGTTTGTCGAGTGCTTATTCTAGTTTGACCTCTACAGTGCCTCCCCAAGGTTGTCGACATTTATGTATAAAGGTAACATTACAGTCCCTGTCAGGATCCAAACATGTTAAGGAAATAGATGCATTAATTGATTCCGGAGCTACAGGTAATTTTATTGATACCAACTTCGTGAAAAGATTAGGCTTCATAACTGAAGATAAGAGTCATCCAGAAATAGTACGGGCAGTAGATGGTAAAGAACTTACTTCCGGGCCTATTTGACTACAGACAGAATTGTTAGAGATGTTTAGCTCCTCTATTCACAAGGAGACAATATCTTTTGACATTATTGATGCACCACAGTTTCGATTGATACTTGGAATTCCATGGTTGATCAAACACAATCCAAGCATAAATTGGATTAAAAAGACAATAACGTTCTCATCTGCTCATTGTGTAGATACTAGTTTTCAGGAATATGTTTTAAAAGACATAGTACAAGGATTTGACTTTTCCAATGAATTATTTTATTGTTGGAAGGGGTTCCTGCTGAATATTCTGATTTGATTGATGTGTTTGATAAAAAGAGAGCTAACACTCTGCCTCCACACAGGGATTTCGATTGTAGAATAGATTTAATCCCTGGTGCGACTTTACCTTGCAGGAGAATATATGCATTGACTGAAAAGGAAAACGAACATTTAAGAGGGTATTTAGATGAATATTTAGCAAATGGCTTCATTCGACATTCAAAATCCCCTGTCTCTTCTTCTCTATTTTTCATTCCAAAAAAAGGCGGGGAGTTGCATGTGTGTATTGATTATAGAGCTCTAAACAATGTTACGATCAAGAATAGGTATCCATTACCACTTATACCAACTCTTTTGGATCAAGTAAAACCGGCTGCCATTTATACAAAATTGGACTCGCGCGGAGCATATCATCTTGTGAGACTTCGAGAGGGCGATGAGTGGAAAACTGCTTTTCGCACAAAATTTGGCCTTTTTGAATACCAAGTAATGCCCTTCGGCCTCTGCAATGCTCCAGTTGCTTTCCAATTTTTTATAAATGAGGTATTACACAAATTTATTGATGTCTGTTGTGTAGTTTATATTGACGATATACTGATTTACTCACATTCAAAAGAAGAGCATGTAAAACAAGTGCGGGCTTTCCTTCAAAAACTGCTTTCAAATTCCCTGTATGTGAAATTGGAAAAGAGTTTGTTTCACGTATCTAAGGTAGATTTCTTAGGATATGTCATCAGTCCTTCTGGAATTGAAATGGATCCAAAAAAGATTGAAGCAGTAAGCACATGGCCGAATCCAACCACAGTAAAACAAGTACAAAGTTTTCTAGGGTTTGCAAACTTCTATCATCGCTTCATTCAAGACTTTTCCCGAGTTATCACTTCCATTACTCAACTACTTCGAAAAGGAGTAAAATTCATTTGGTCTGACTCCGCAGAGAAGGCATTCCAGGAACTAAAAGCTAAGTTTACCTCTGCGCCTATTTTAAGCCATCCTGATCCAACCCAGCCATTTATTGTAGAGGCAGACGCCTCTCAGTTTGCAGTTGGAGGTATTCTTTCGCAACGAAACAAGGATACTGGGCATACACATCCAATAGCCTATTATTCTAGAAAACTATCTCCAGCAGAACTCAATTATGCTATTGCTGACAAGGAATTTTTGGCTATAAAGGCAGTTTTTGTGTGGCGCCACTACTTGTTAGGGGCTCGACATCCAATAACAATATATACAGATCATAGAAATTTACAAGCCTTACGCTCTGTCAAAGCATTGTCCGCTAGAAAATTGTGGTGGTCTTTGTTTTTCAATGATTATACATTTGTTATCACATTCCGTCCAGGAAGAGAAAATTTAAAGGCTGATGCTTTATCACGGCTAGGAGAAGATGACTCCGAAAAAGAAGTTAACATCAACCCAGTGTTACCCACAACTTGTTTTCAAGCAAGTCTTTCTATTTGTGAAATAATGTCTGACATTAAGAAAGACCTTGAGTTAAAAGAGGAGAACTATTGGAAAAAGAAATATCCCTTTTTGCATAGCAGAGACAATCTATTGTTCTTCAATGACCACATTTTTGTACCTTTGACAGAAACGCAAAAAAAGATTATGCACCTACATCATGATACTCTTTTGTCAGCCCATTCTGGTGTCACAAAATCTTATGAAGTCATTAAGAGAAAGTTTTGGTGGCCTTCTATGTTTAAGGATATACAAGAGTTTGTAGGAACATGCAACATATGTATTCAAAACAAGTCTTCACATCAAGCTCCCAGTAGTTTACTTCAGCCTTTGCCTGTTCCTCCTCATCCGTGGCATACTATATTATTAGATTTTATTGTGGAGCTTCCACCGACCAAGAAAGGGTTTACTACTATTTTAACGATGATAGATTAATTTTCTCGGATGGCTCATTTTTTGCCTTTGAAAAAACTTCCATCAGCAATGGAGTTAGCTCATATGTTAATGGACAACATAATTCGATTACATGGACTTCCATCAGTGGTAATCACAGATAGGGGCTCTCAATTGGTTTCTCATGTTTGGCAAAGTTTGAGTAGAATATTAAACATGGACGTGAGTTTATCATCCAGTTACCATCTGCAAACTGATGGTTTAACGGAACGCACAAATCAACTATAGAACAATTTCTTCAATGTATGCTAACTCATTTGGATGATGATTGGTCAGATATTTTAGGAGCTTTGGAATTTGCCTATAATAATTTGGAACATTCTTCTACCAAAATGTCACCTTTTTTTTGTAACTATGGATTTCATCCTAAACATATTCCTGGTCACTTGCCTTCCCCTATTGCTGTACCTGAAATACATGATTATATTTCCAAAATAATGACAATTTAAGCTGAAGCTCAATTTAATCTCGCAAAAGCAAAACAAAGTCAAAAAGAAAGAGCAGATAAGCATAGGGTTTAGCAACCATCTTATGTAATTGGGGATAAAGTTTGGTTAAACACAAAAAATTTGAAAATAAAGGGAAATAAGAAGTTCAATCCTCGATTCGTAGGACCTTTTCTTATAGAAAAAGTGATTAAACCAGTTTGTGTAAAACTAGCTCTCCCACTTACTTATTGATGTCACCCGGTCTTTCATGTTTCTTTGTTGAAACCTTACAATCCCAAGACTCGAATGATAAAACCCCCTCCTCCAATAGAAATTGAAGGAGATCCAGAATTTGAAGTAAAGGTGATTCTGGATTTTAAGAGAATAAGAGGAAAACTGTTTTATTTAGTGGATTGGAGAGGTTATGGCCCCGAAGAACGGTCTTGGGAACCCATGGCTAATATGACCCATGCTCCTAGATTACTAAAGGCCTTTCATACCAGATTCCCAACTAAACCAAAGCCTATTCCACAGGTCTTAGGGGGACTTTTGAGAGGGGAGTACTGTCATGATGCTCTCACGCCTTAGCATCTCTGTAACGCTCATACCTCTAACGGCTGAACGTAAGTTTATTCTAGGAAAAGCCCTTCCCTGTCCCGTGCACCAGCACTCCGATTGTGTCATGTGTATTTATGGTATTTTATGTGTTAGCATGCGTATTAGGTTATCGTACCATTAAAGTTTTTATGATTGTAAATGCTATCACTAAAATGACTCTGTTGCATTCAAGCTTTGCTGTGCACAAATCAAGACTAGCAATGTTTTAAAATGTACTCGGCAATTTTACAAGGAATACTGAGCATCGTCCGCGGGACAAGATGGTGCTTTGTTTTCAGAAAGGACGCTTCTGTTTGCAGCCTGCACTGTTGCTGATCGCGCACCGTCACAGGACGTAACGGTGCGTCTCAATCGTCAAGTGCGGTCGATTATAAAAACTGCTCCCGATGTTCTGGAAGGCGCTTTGCCTTCCGCTCTTTCCCCGGTCAGGATCAGGGTTCGGCTCTCCTGAGATTACTTACCTGATACCGAGGATGTCGTCAACAGCCTCTTCAGCCTGTATCGTCGGCTCCGTCTTCTTGAAATCTTGGAATCTGCAAAAGAAGCCAGAAGGAGATAAGTAAAATAATAATCAGGCGCCCTTCGCAAGAAAGGTCATTTTTAGAGAATAATTTTTGGAAAGCTTAGAACTATACCACAAAAGACTGTGTTAACGTTACTTGGCAAATCAATCAGGACTTTAACGAACATTTATGCACAATATGTGAATTCTAATATGCAAAAGAGTATTTTGGAATATTCGTTTCAGGGAAAAGACAAAGAGAAATCTGTTACTAATATTTATGTTTCTATCCTCTAGATAGTTATTTGTATTTAGGGATTTGAAAATAATATTGTCAAACCAGTGAAAATGATATTGTCGAACCAGGCATTCAGGGTTTAGGATTCCCTGGAATTATTTTGTGTTGTTGCACTTTTGTTTTGATTTAGAACTGAATAGAGTACATATGAAGAGATGGGCTCAAAACTAGAAAAGTAAGTTAAAAGATACGCATTAGAAAAAAAAGACAGTAGAGAGAGAGAGAAATATTAGTAGAAAGTAGGAGATGACAATTTGTTCTTTCTTCATAGAATAATCTAATCAATCAGACTAGAAGAAAAAGAACAATCAATCAACAGAAGACGAAATTCACCCCCAACTTCCAAAATAAAGACATACTGGACGTGGACATCATAACCGCTGATTGCAGGTATGCTTGTAAGGGTTTCTTGTAAACTCACTTAAAAGCTAATAAGAAACGCTGTGATAGGAATGAGTGCAAGTAAAGAGAACTAATGGCATGTCACTTGTAATTCACAGGACAACAGCCAACGCCCATCACGTCCAGTACCAGGCCCTCCTCCCTAATTTCTAATTTATAACTAAAAGTGATAAAACTATCTTTAGCTGTAAGTTGGGGATTTGGGAAGTTGGTCCCTTGCGTCCCTGCAAAATACTTCTACGTCGTCACAACATTTCAGGTAAGACACGACGTAGACCTTGACAAAGGGTTTAGGGCAGTGCAGTGGTGTTCAGGCAGTGTAGGGGGTCGTGCTGGGTCAGGTGTTTCAGGGTTTAGGGCAGTGCAGCGGTGTTCGGGCAGTGAAGGGGTCGTGCTGGGGCTAGTGTTTCAGGGCTTAGGGCAGTGCAGTGGTGTTCGGGCACTGTAGGGGGTCGTGCTGGGGGTAGTGTTTCAGAGTTTATTGCAGTGCAGTGGTGTTCTGGCAGTGAAGGGGGTCGTGCTGGAAATAATGTTTTGGGGTTAAGGTAGTGCATCAGCGTTTGTGTAGTCAAGGGGGTCATGCTGGGGATAGTGTTTTAGGGTTTAGGGCAGTGCAGTTGTGTCTGGCAGTGTAGGGGGTCATGTTGGAGGTGGTGTTTCAGAGTTTAGGGCAGTGCCATGGTGGTCGGGAAGTGTAGGGAGTCATGCAGGGGTGGTGTTTCAGGGTTTAGGGTAGTGCAGTGGTGTTTGGGTAGTGTAGGGAGTCATGCTGGCTGTAGTGTTTTAGGGTTTAGGGTAGTGCAGTGGTGTTTGGGTAGTGTAGGGGGTCATGCCAGGGTTAGTGGTTTAGGGTTTAGGGTAGTGCAGTGGTTTTTGGGTAGTGTAGGGGGAACTGTTGGGGGTAGTGTTTTAGGGTTTAGGGTAGTGCAGTGGTGTTTAGGTAGTGTAGGGGGTACTGATGGGGGTAGTGTTTTAGGGTTTAGGGTAGTGCAGTGGTGTTTGGGTAGTATAGGGGGCACTGCTGGGGGTAGTGTTTTAGGGTTTAGGGTGGTGCAGTGGTGCTTGGGTAGTGTAGGGGGTCGTGCTGGGGGTAGTGTTTTAGGGTTTAGGGTAGTGCAGTGGTGTTTATGTAGTGTAGGGGGTAGTGTTTATGGTTTAGGGCAGTGCAGTGGTGTTCGGGCAGTGTAGGGGGTCGTGCTGGGGGTGGTGTTTCAGGGTTTACTGCAGTGCAGTGGTGTCCAGGCAGTGTAGGGAGTCTTGCTGGGGGTGGTGTTTCAGGGTTTAGGACAGTGCAGTGGTGTTCGGGCAGTCTAGGGGGTCGCGCGGGGGTGGTGTTTCAGGGTCTAGGGCAGTGCAGTGGTGTTTGGGCAGTGTAGGGGGTCGTGCTGGTGGTGGTGTTTCAGGGTTTAGGGCAGTGCAGTGGTGTTCGGGTAGTGTAGGGGGTTGTGCTGTTGGTGGTGTTTCAGGGTTTAGGCAGTGCAGTGGTGTTCGGGCAGTGTAGGGGCCATGCAGGGGGTAGTGTTTCAGGGTTTAGGGCAGTGCAGTGGTGTTCAGGCAGTGTAGGGGGTTTTGCTGGGTCAGGTGTTTCAGGGTTTAGGGCAGTGCAGTGGTGTTCGGGTAGTGTAAGGGTCATGCTGGGGCTGGTGTTTCATCGATTAGGGCAGTGCAATGGTGTTCAAGCAGTGTAGGGGGTCGTGCTGGGGCTGGTGTTTCAGGGTTTCGGGCAGTGCAGTGGTGTTCGGGCAGTGTAGGGTGTCGTGCTGCGGGTAGAGTTTTAGGGTTTAGGGAAATGCAGTGGTGTTGGGGAAGTGTAGGGGGTCATGCTGGGATAGTGTCTTACGGTTTAAGGTAGTGCAGTGGTGTTCGGGTAGTGTAGAGGGTCGTGCTGGGAATCGTGTTTTGAGGTTAAGGTAGTGCATTGGTGTTTGTGTAGTCAAGGGGGTCGTGCTGGGGATAGTGTTTTAGGCTTTAGGGCAGTGCAGTGGTGTTCGGGCAGTGTAGGGGGTCATGATGGGGGTGGTGTTTCAGAGTTTAGGGCAGTGCCGTGGTGGTCGGGCAGTGTAGGAGGTCATGCGGGGGTGGTGTTTCAGGGTTTAGGGTAGTGCAGTGGTGTTTGGGTAGTGTAGGAGGTCGCGCTGGGGTAGATGTAGGGTGTAGGGTAGTGCATTGGTGTTTGGGTAGTGTAGGGAGTCGTGCTGGCTGTAGTGTTTTAGGGTTTAGGGTAGTGCAGTGGTGTTTGGGTAGTATAGGGGGTCATGCTGGGTGTTAGAATCCGGGTGCTCACCCTGTAGGTAGCTTGGCGCGAGCAGACAAGGCCTATCTCAGAGCGTTCAGGTTAAGAATTTGTGAACACACACACAGTAACTCAGTGACAACCCCACAAATGGACTCCACACTGGGGTATAGAAAAATAATACTTTATATATATAGTTTAGGCTTAGCACAAGACCAGATAACGTAAAAACAGCCCACAATACTTATTAAACAAAGAGTTCTTGGTTTTAGCGTAGTTTTAAAGTTCTGTGCGCTTTGTTCCTGTCCGTACGCTTCGTACGAGGTAAAAACTGCTTGGGAACGGGTCTCACACGCACTGTAGGCGCTTCGGGATGAAGCGTATACCCTACGGTGCGAACAGGCACAGTACCTTTACTTGGGAGTTCGTCACGGATGCTGCGCTGACATCAAGCGCGATGTGCGGTGCGTTGTCCTCCTGGTGCGATGCGTACTACGGTACGTTAGACCTTGGGCGTGCAGGGCTTCAGGGGACGGTGCGTAGGTACGGTGCATTCAAAGTTCGTCGCGGTGTTCGTGCCGTACCATGAGATCGGCAATCTTGATTCGAAGCGCTGGATACAAGCGAACAGTACGCTCTCCACAGGGGAGACGTACGCAACTACTGTACGCACTGCAGCCTTTCCAAAGCAGGGGAAAGGAGCGTACGCCGGCAGTACGGTTCGTAGGGGATAGTAGCAAGTACGGTTCGCAGTCCTTCAGTTACGGTGCAAGCTACGGCTCGTAGGGGCCTGTTAGTCGCGTTGCTCAGGCCGGACGATACCTTCCTTTGCAGTGCGAGCTACGGCTCGTAGAGGGGCCTTAGTAACGTTGTTTGGGCTGGACAGAGGGATACCAGCTTTCGGCGGTACGCTGCGATTAGCGAGACGTACGCAGCAGTTCGAGTCAAAGATGCGGGAAAAACGGTCCGTTTTCCAAGGCGATCTCATGGCGGTGAAGTCCACTGGTCCTGGGACTTCGTTCTCTCGATCTCTCAGCACAAGTCAAATAAAAGTTTCTTGAGTCTTTTCTTCCTCTTCTTCAGCAGCAAGGCAACCACTGCAGGCCAATCCCCCAGGTCAGGGACAGTACTCCTCCATGCAGCTTTTCCAGTTCCTTCAGGCCGGACAGAGGTTTCTTCGTGGCAGGACACGATCTAGTTTCTTAGGAGCAGGGCTCTTACATTTATACCACAAATCCTTTGGTCTCTCAGGCCAGGGGGGCACTTGCCTAGTTCAGTCCAGGTCTGGAGCACTTTGTTGATGCGATGCAGGCTTCTTCTTTCAGGGTGCAGGGCAGAGCCATCAGACGCTCCACAGGGGGCGGAGCCAGCATTGTGGTGGCAGAGCACAGCCCTATTCAGAGTCCAGTTGTACTCCTCCCACCCATCTACAGGTCAATCTTTCTATTCACCACCCGGCTACCTAGCCCTGCCCATCTGGGTTTCCCCAGCCCTGTCACTCACACAAGCCAGACAGCAGAGGCGGGCTGAAATGGGTAGGCAAGCAAAGGCCAACTTTCTAAAAGTGGCATTTGCAAACGCGGAATATTAAAATAAACCTTACTAAAAGATGTACCTTATTATTCTGAGTTCAGACATACTAAACTCGATTTTCTACCACGTTCTCTGGGTCTGTTAGGATCATAGGATGTAACAATCTTAACAACCCATTCTGGCCTATGAGAACAGGGTAGCCTTACAATAGTGAAAAATGAAAATGTCTGTAATTCACTATTAGGACATGCCACACACATCAGGGCTTGTCCTGCCTTATGCTACAATGCACCCTGCCCTTGGGCCTACCATAGGGGTGAGTAACAGGAAGTTAAGGGAAGGTTTAGGGACTGTCAATCAATCAAAAAAAAAGTTTATTTAGACCAATTGATCTATAAACCACAATACATATTTTATCATCTAAAATCAACATAACACAAGTTCTTTCCAATTACTATAAAAATTCTACTATCATAAAACTACATTTATACAATTAAAACCAAAATTCATTGAAAATAAAAAACTTTGGCCTTTTGATAGGTCTCTACTCAGTTTAGAAATTTATAAACCCCCTGCATAAATTTCTCAATGGCTATCGCAATGTCAAGGTTTTCCATTTCCACTAAGAGATCACGTTCTTGCGAGCGCTCATTGACATCATATTTTACAAATATCGGGCGAAGAAACACTTTACGTAAATTTAAAAACAGATAACAGTCCAATAAAAGGTGCATAATATCACACTTCATTCCTAATTTACACACACAATTAACATCCAGATGTAAAAGGGCAGCTTTTATTCCGTTATTTGTAAATAGCGGGTTAGTTCCTATTCTTAACTTAAAGACTTCATTCCTTAACCAACGGTTAGGTAGCAAATCCATATATGGAAAACTGGAGTCTTTCTCCCATCCTGCGCTCATAAACTTTACAGAATCTTTTTATCTCAGATACTTTAGATCTATTGCCCTCGAGCATACCTTACCCAGCAATTTAAGCACTTTCTTTATCACATTAATTTGGAGTGTTATAGGGTCAATGTCCACCATCATGAGATCACAAATGGTCAGGAGTTTCCTTCTTGTTGCCTTCGCCCACTTTAACTCACTGGATTGAATTTCCTTCATACACCATTGTGATACCTTGGTGACTTCCCCCAGACCCAGGCGGTTCCAGAATCTAAGCAAGCTTGACTGGACCTGGACATTCCATGAAGGTTGGTCCAATTCCAATCTAATTGCCTGAATCATCGCCGACCCTGGAAGGGACAGCAGGGATTTTAGACATTTACCCTCCTCTTTGTCCCATGAGCTTTTCCCATCGATGCATAGAACCTCTGCCCCATATTGGAATTGTGGCGGAACCATAGCTTTAAAGGCGGTCAATAGAGGTTTATGTGACATATCACCATAGCTATAGTCAAATCTTTTCAACCCACATACCGCTAGATGCGCTTTTAGTTTCTGTGCTTCCAGATGGGTATCCCATTTCAAAGACCTTGTAAACCATATTCCGAGGTATTTATATTCATTTACAGTATCTAACTTGGTTTGGCCCAAGTACCAGCTAAACTTCTTACTCTTCTTCCCAAAACACAAGATTTTTGTTTTATCCATATTTACTGTAAGACGCTTTGCAGTGGTGAATTCATTAAATACATTCAACTTTCTCTGCATCCCTACCTTTGTTTGGTCCATTATTACAAGGTCATCAACATACAGCAGACAGGGCAGATGTTTACCATTTATTTTCGGGCTTGCACCTCTAGCTGTATCCAGGAGAAGGGGCAAGTCTGCTAAAAATATGGCGAAGAGTAACGGGGCCAGTACACAGCCTTGCCTCAACCCATTGTTTATAGGAATTTCCCTTGTAAGCCCGCCAGAAGTATCTTTGATTACACGTGCCCAGTTATGGCTATGCAGTTCTTGAATTACCAACAAGAGATCAGCAGGCACCTCATACTTCCTCAATGCTTCCCACAGACAATCCCTTTCCACCAAGTCAAAGGCTGCACGAAAGTCCACGAAGCAGCAATACAATTTGCCCTGCTGCTCCATGGACTTCCTCGCCACCGCCCACAGAGCAAAACAGTGATCAATAGGTGAGTGCCCCTCCTTAAAGCCACCCTGCTCAATTGGAACTATTGACCGCTGCTCTACCCATTCCTTCAACCTGCCCAGGATTATTTTCGACTGGGTGCACTTGCCAGTCAGCATGTCAGTACCAGACTGCACGCAGGTTCTGCAATGACACATTTTTCCAGGCCGCTTCTGTGGGTGGCACAACCAGTGCTGCAAGCCCACCAGCGGCATTTGTATTTACACGCCCTGGCACTCCTGGTGCACTTTACTGGGGTCTGATAGTAAACCAAATAAGCCAATCATGGAATCCAACCAACATATACATTTTACAATGGGGAGAGCATATGCACTTTAGCACTGAACAGCAGTAGTAAAGTGCCCAAAGTCATAAAACAGCCAACAACAGGTCAGAAACAATGCAGGAGGAAGGCAAAAAGTTTAGGGATGACCCTGCAAAAAGGGCCAAGTCCAACACTGGGGTTAGCGGTTTAGGGTTTAGGGTAGTGCAGTGGTGTTTGGGTAGTGTAGGGGGTACTGCTGGGGGTAGTGTTTTAGGGTGTAGGGCAGTGCAGTGGTGTTTGGGTAGTGTAGGGGTTCTTGCTGGGGGTAGTGTTTTAGGGTTTAGGTTGGTGCAGTGGTTTTTGGGTAGTGTAGGGGGTACTGTTGGGGTAGTGTTTTAGGGTTTAGGGTAGTGCAGTGGTGTTTAGGTAGTGTAGGGGGTACTGCTGGGGGTAGTGTTTTAGGGTTCAGGGTAGTGCAGTGGTGTTTGGGTAGTGTAGGGGGTACTGCTGGGGTAGTGTTTTAGGGTTTATGGTAGTGCAGTGGTGTTTGGGTAGTGTCGGGGGTTGTGCTGGGGGATAGTGTTTTAGGGTTTGGGGTAGTGCAGTGGTGTTTGTGTAGTGTAGGGGGCAGTGTTTTAGGGTTTAGGGTAGTGCAGAGGTGTTTGTGTAGTGTAGGGGTCGAGCTGGGGGTAGTGTTTTAGGGTTTATGGTTGTTCAGCAGTGTTTGTGTGGTGTAGGGGGTCAGGTTGTAGGGTTTAAGGTACTGCAGTGGTCTTTGGATAGGGTAGGGGTCGTGCTGGGGGTAGTCTTTTAGGGTTTAGGGCAGTGCAGTGGTGTTCGGGCAGTGTAGTTGGTCGTGCAGAGGGCTGGTGTTTCAGGGTTTAGGGCAGTGCAGTGGTATTCAGGCAGTGTAGGGGGTCATGCTGGGGCTGGAGTTTCAGGGTTTAGGGCAGTGCAGTGGTGTTCGGGCAGCGTAGGGGGTCATGCTGGGGCTGGTGTTTCAGGGTTTAGGGCACTGCAGTGGTATTCCAGCAGAGTAGGAGGTTGTCTGGTGGGTGGTGTTTAGGGTTAAGGGTAGTGCAGTGGTATTTGGGCCGTGTAGGGGGTCATGCAGTGGGTAGTGTTTTAGGGTTTATGGTAGCGCAGTGGTGTTTGGGTAGTGTAGGGGGTCATGCTGGGGTAGTGTTTTAGGGTTTAGGGTATTGCAGTGGTCTTTGGGTAGTGTAGGAGTCGTACTGGGGGTTAGTTTTTTAAGGTTTATGGTAGAGCAGTGGTGTTTGGGTAGTGCAGGGGGTCGTGCTGGGGATAGTGTTTAATGGTTTAGGGCAGTTAAGTGGTGTTCGGGCAGTGTAGGGGGTCATGCTAGGGGTGGGGTTTTAGGGTTTAGGGCAGTGCAGTTGCATTCGGGCAGTGTAGGGGGTCGTGCTGCAGGTGGGGTTTCAGGGTTTAGGGCATTGCAGTGGTGTTCGAGCAAAGTAGGGGGTTGTGCTGGGTGTGGTGTTTCAGGGTTTAGGGCAGTTGTGTTCTGGCAGTGTAGAGGGTCGTGCTGGGGATAGTGTTTTATGGTTTAGGGCAGTGCATTGGTGTTCGGGCAGTGTAGGGGGTCATGCTGGGGGTGGGGTTTTAGGGTTTAGGGCAGTGCAGTGGCGTTTGGGCAGTGTAGGGGTCGTGCTGCGGGTGGGGTTTCAGGATTTAGGGCAGTGCACTGGTGTTTGGGCAGTGTAGGGGTTCGTGCTGGGGTGGTGTTTCAGGCTTTAGGGCAGTGGTGTTCTGGCAGTTTAGGGGGTCGTGCTGGGGTTAGATTTAGGGCTTAGGGTAGTGCAGTGGTGTTAGGGTAGTGTAGGGGTTCGTGCTGGCAGTAGATTTAGGGTTTAGGGTAGTGCAGTGGTGTTTGTGTAATGTAGGGGGTCATGCTGGGTGTAGTGCTTTATGGTTTAGGGTTGTGCAGTGGTATTTGGGTAGTGTAGGTTGTTGTGCTGAGGGTAGATTTAGAGTTTAGGGTTGTGCAGTGGTGTTTGGGTAGTGTATTGGGTCATGCTGTGGGTAGCGGTTTAGGGGAGTGCAGTGGTGTTTGGGTAGTGTAGGGGGTACTGCTGGGGGTAGTGTTTTAGGGTTTAGGGTAATGCAGTGGTGTTTGGGTAGTGTGGGGGTACTGCTGGGGGTAGTGTTTTAGGGTTTAGGGTAGTGCAGTGGTGTTTGGGTAGTGTAGGGGGTCATGCTTGGGGTAGAGTTTTAGGGTTTAGGGTAGTGCAGTAGTGTTTGTGTAGTATAGGGGGTAGTGTTTTAGGTTTTAGGGTAGTGCAGTGGTGTATGTGTAGTGCAGGGTGTCGTGTTTTAGGGTTTTGGGTAGTGCAGTGGTCTTTGGGTAGTGTTGGGGGTTGTGCAGGGGATAGTGTTTTAGGGTTTATGGTAGTGCAGTGGTGTTTGGGTAGTGTAGGTTTTTGTGCTGAGGGTAGATTTAGAATTTAGGGTAGTGCAGTGATGTTTGGGTAGTGTAGGAGGTCATGCTGGGTGTAATGGTTTAGGGTTTAGGGGAGTGCCGTGGTGTTTGGGTAGTGTAGGGGGTACTGCCGATGTTAGTGTTTTATGGTTTAGGGTAGTGCAATGGTGTTTGGGTAGTGTAGTGGGTCGTGCTGGGGGTAGTGTTTTAGGGTTTAGGGTCGTGCAGACTGTGGTGTTTGGGTAGTGTGGGGGTACTGCTGGGGTAGTGTTTTAGGGTTTAGGGTAGTGCAGTGGTGTTTAGGTAGTGTAGGGGGTCATGCTGGGGGTAGAATTTTAGGGTTTAGGGTAGTGCAGTAGTGTTTGTGTATTGTAGGGGGTAGTGTTTTAGGGTTTAGGGTAGTGCAGTGGTGTTTGTGTAGTGTAGGGGGTCGTGCTGGGGTAGTGTTTTAGGGTTTATGGTAGTGTAGTGGTGTTTGGGTAGTGTAGGGGTCATGCTGGGGTAGTGTTTAGGATATAGCAGTCGTCTTTGGGTAGTGTAGGGGTCGTACTGGGGTTAGTTTTTTAGGGTTTAGGGTAGTGCAGTGGTCTTTGGGTAGTGAAGGGGGTTGTGCTGGGGGTAGTGTTGTATAGAATAGGGCAGTACAGTGGTGTAAGGGCAATGTAGGAGGTCCTGCTGGGGGTGGTGTTGTAGGGTTTAGGGCAGTGCAGTGGCATTCGGGCAGTGTAGGGGGTCGTGCTGCAGGTGGTGTTTCAGGGTTTAGGGCATTGCAGTAGTGTTTGAGCAGTGTGGTGGGTCGTGCTGGGTGTGGTGTTTCAGGATTTAGGGCAGTGCACTGGTGTTTGGGTAGTGTAGGGGTTCGTGCTGGGGTGGTGTTTCAGGATTTAGGGCAGTGGTGTTCGGGCAGTGTAGGGGGCGTGCTGGGGTTAGATTTAGGGTTTAGGGTAGTGCAGTGGTGTTTGGGTAGTGTAGGTGGTCGTGCTGGCGGTAGATTTAGGGTTTAGGGTAGTGCAGTGGTGTTTGGGTAATGTAGGGGGTCATGCTGGGAGTAGTGTTTTGGGGCTTAGGGGAGTGCGGTGGTGTTTGGGTAGTGTAGGGGGTACTGCTGGGGGTAGTGTTTTAGGGTTTAGGGTAGTGCAATGGTGTTTGGGTAGTGTAGGGGGTCATGCTCGGGGTAGTGTTTTAGGGTTTAGGGTAGTGCAGTGGTGTTTGGGTAGTGTAGGGGGTCATGCTGAGGGTATTGTTTTAGGGTTTAGGGCAGTGCAGTGGTGTTTGTGTAGTGTAGGGGGTAGTGTTTTAGGGTTTAGGGTAGTGCAGTGGTCATTGGGTAGTGTAGGGGGTCGTGCTGCGGGTAGTGTTTTAGGTTTTCGGGTAGTGCAGCGGTGTTTGTGTAGTGTAGGGTGTCGTGTTTTAGGGTTTATGGTAGTGCAGTGGTCTTTGGATAATGTAGGGGGTCATGCAGGGGGTAGTGTTTTAGGGTTCATGGTAGTACAGTGGTGTTTGGTTAGTGTAGGGGTAGTTCTGGGGGTAGTGTTTTAGGGTTTAGGGTATTGCAGTGGTCTTTGGGTAGTATAGGGGTCGTACTGGGGGTTAGTTTTTTAGTGTTTACGGTAGTGCAGTGGTCTTCGGGCAGTGTAGGGGGTCGTGCTGGGGGTAGTGTTTTAGGGTTTAGGGCAGTGCAGTTGTGCTCGGGCTGTGTAGGGGGTCGTGCTGCGGGTGGTGTTTCAGGGTTTAGGGCATTGCAGTGGTGTTCGAGCAGTGTAGGGGGTCGTCCTGGGTGTGGTGTTTCAGGGTTTACGGCAGTGCTCTGGTGTTTGGGTAGTGTAGGGGTTCGTGCTGGGTGGTGTTTCAGGGTTTAGGGCAGTGGTGTTCGGGCAGTGTAGGGGGTCTTGCTGGGGGTGGTGTTTCAGGGTTTAGGGCAGTGCAGTGCTGTTCGGGCAGTGTAGGGGGTCATGCAGGGGCTGGTGTTTCAGGGTTTAGGGCAGTGCATTGGTGTTCAGGCAGTGTAGGGGGTCATGCAGGGTGTGGTGTTACAGGGTTTAGGGCAGTTCATTGGTGTTCTGGCAGAGTAGGGGGTCGTGCGGGGGATGGTGTTTAGGGTTTAGGGCAGTGCAGTGGTGTTCGGGCAGTGTAGGGGTTCATGTAGTGGGTGGTGTTTCAGGGTTTATGGCAGTGCAGTGGTGTTCGGACCGTGTAGGGGGTCGTGCAGGGCTGATGTTTAAGGGTTTAGGGCAGTGCAGTGGTGCTTAGAAAGTGTAGGGGGTCTTGCTGGGGGTGGTGTTTCAGGGTTTAGGACCGTCAGTAGATAATATATATATATATTTATTTGTAAATTTTATATCATTTTAAAATTATAAAATAAATTAAAATTAATAGTTTATTTATTGTTTTAAAGTAAATATATAACCCGAGAATCATTAAATTGTATGTTCTTTGTACAAATTATTTGGGTTTTTTCAGCATTTAACTTGTACCCAGACATTATTCCAAAGTTTTTAGATAATGATTCGATCTCCGCCATAGCCTCTCTAGGGTCAGTAGTCACTATAGCGATATCATCTGCATATGCAAATACTGTATATAGAATGCCTGTAACTAAAAAAGGTTTGATACATGGAGAGTTCTGTAAGCTGATAATAAAAGGATGAATATATAAAGCGAAAAGTAAAGGAGAACAGGGGCACCCTTGTCTTGTTCCTCTAGTAATGTTGATCTTTTCAGATTTTAGACCCATAGCTGTGATTCTGGCAGTTGGTGCATTATATAATACATGAATTGCCGTTAAAAAAGCTTTCCCAAAACCCATCCTTCTCATCACTTCCCATAAATAAACCCACTCTACACGATCAAAAGCTTTTTCAGCATCAAGCAGTATCATAGCTAAGTCCCTCTTTTCAACATCTGCAAAATCAAATAAAGTAATAACTTTGTTAATGTGGGAAACCGTTCCTCTTTTAGGTATAAAACCGTGCTGATTTGTGGTTACTAGTGAAGATATGACTTTAGATATACGGTTAGCTAACATTATGGAGTATAACTTGCTGTCGCAGTTAAGCAAGGATATTGGACGATAGGATCCAGGTAGTTCAGGAGGTTTCCCTTTTTTACTGAAAATGACTATGGAAACGTCGTTCCATGTAGCTGGTGCTGTTCCCGTTTGTGCCATCCTGAACATTGCTAGCAATACATTCTTCAATGGCTCGAAGAAGCATTTATAGACTTCCCCAGGAATAAAGTCGGGGCCGGCTGCTTTCCCATTTGGTATTTGCCTAACCGCCTCCTCTAATTCCTCCATGGTAAAAGGGCTGTCTAAAATATCTACCTCTACATCATTTAATTGATTTGCGACGGCGGCATCAGGAATCTGAGCCGTAGTAAAGTTTGATTGCCTGGTGTAGAGTTCCGAATAAAATTGATGAAATACTTCTAGAATTTCCGACGGATCTTCCCGAACCACCCCAGATTGGTCCCGTAATCTCGGAATCAATCGAGAAGTAGAGTTCATTTTTAGTTTCAAGGCTAAAGACCGGCCAATGGATTCGCCATATTCGTAAATATGTCTCCTATTTGCCAAATATTTGCGAGAAATCTCTTCGGCCCAAACTCCTGTTATAGTCGCTTTACATTGTGCAATTTTTTCTTCCATAAGCGATATCTGAGTTAAATTATCTTTTTTTGTCAAAGCTTTAGCAAGACCAACTTCCGCTAGCTCTAGTTGCTGATAGAATACCCTCATTTGTGATCGTAATTTATTTTGATGGTATAATCCGAATTTTATCGTTTCTCCTCTAAAACAGGCCTTAAATGTGTCCCAGACTATTGCAATATTAGCTGACCCTAAATTGATACTAAAGAATTCTGTCATCCACTCTGTCATATAGCTTCTATATTGTTCTTTAAGACAGAGCTTCCTATCAAATGAGAAGCTTCTCAAAGTATTTATCTCGGCCAGAATTGAACAGTCGATCATGAGGGGAGAGTGATCCGAAGTGACTCTGGGAAAAGTCTGTATCCTTATCTGTGTATGAATAGTTGAAGATGTAAAAAAGTAATCTAATCGGACGAGTTTCTTGTGTGGTGCGGAATAGTACGTGTATCCTGGAAGGGAAGGGTATTTTTTACTCCATATGTCCACCAGGCCATGATCATTAACTAAATTATATAAGGCTTTAAAAACCCGTGGTTTAAGTCCCTGATAGTATGCTAAACCTCTCATTAGTTCCGTAGTGCTTAAGTTAATATTCAGATCTCCACATAAGATTAACGGAACTCTCCAATTAGCTAACTCTATATTTAATAATTCTAAAACTTCAGCCTCATCCACATTAGAACCATATATTGAACAAATTGTGAAAACCCTACCCCGTACTGTGAACTCAACTATAGCCCATCTGCCCCATTTATCAGCTAGTTTACGGCCCACTGTGCAATATCCAGGTCTAGAAAGGATCATAACCCCTCTAGTATTGTTAATTTGTTGGGAAGCTACATTCAACACATAGCCAAGATCAGCTATAAGAAACCTATTATCCCAAGAAAGATGTGTTTCCTGCAGACAGAGAATATCAGGTTGGATAAAGCGAATTTCTGCAGCTATTCTCCGTCTTTTATTGCTAGAGTAGAGCCCAGAAACATTAAAAGAACAAATTTTTATACTTCGAGACATTGAGCATTATTCTCAAAATCAATATCGAAATCAATATCCAAGATACAATGTTAATCCAGTCAAACTGAAAGTTATACAAGATTAAGTTCGTAACATACGTACATCGTTCAAAAATATCCGTTTCGTAACTGTCATTTGGAACCGCCAAGGAATTTTTTCCCTTATACCCAACCCATCCCCAAACCCACCACCTTCCCCCCCCTCTTTCCCCTCCCCAACCCCAGTGACCCCTTCCCCCCTCCATTAATCGAGGCTTTAGGACACAGTCCTATGGATGGAAATGAGCGTCAACCCCTTTGTCAATTCCGACAGCTCTATCTGCTCTATTACAGAAAACAATACCATGGGGAAACCCCTTCCTGCTATGTGTCACCTGAATCTATCTAAATCAAAAAATCTTTAACCCTCAATCCTAATCAAAGGCTGGCCCCCAAGACATAACTAGGCATGATATATAATAAACTATCACATCCATAAATTATTATGAGATTACTTCATATCGGAAATAGAGAGAAGAGAAAAAAATCCATTTAAAGGTCCTTCAGAGAATGTAAATACTCTTTAGCTAGGGCGACATTAGTAAAAAATCTCGATTTTTCTTTGTAAGTCACTTTAAGTTTTGCGGGGTTCATGATATAAGCCTGCGCGCCCTTTTTTTAAAATAAATCCACCAATTGTCGCAATTGCCAGCGAATATCCATTGTATATTTAGAGTAATCAGGTACCGTAAAAAATGTAAATCCTTCCGCCATGGGTTTGCTGTTTGAGCGAGTTTGCAGGTAAACATCTTCTCTAGCTCGAAAACTATTGAAAGCTACAAAAATCGGCCTTGGTCTTGATCTTGTATTTTGCCCGGAACGAGACTGAATATTAAAAGGGAATCTATGAGCCCTTTCAATTTCTCGCTCCCAATCCCATTTGCTTAGGCTAGGAAACGCTTTCTGAAAAAGATCCACTATAAACTTCCGTGGATCTTGTCCTTCGTCGCCTTCAGAGATCTGCATTACTCTTAAGTTATTGCGTCGAGATCGATTTTCCATGTCGGCCATTCGCCAGAGCACATCATCTCTATTGCTACTCAAGATCTCAGTAGCTTTTTTTTGCTTAGACAGATCATCCTCGATGTTGGATATTCGCGTTTCAACTTCTGTGAATCGTTCTCCAAAGTCTGATTGTGCTTTAACCAGCCTTCTAATCGAGCCCTGTAACTTCCGACAAGAGTTTTGGATCTTCTGACTGTCTAATGCGGTTTTATCCATGTGACTCAAAATAGTTTGATATATTGTGGTGAGAGTAATATCCGTCGCTTGACCATCTTGAGAGTCAACAGCGCCACAGCTAAAGATGTATCACGACCTCTTACAGTGATGGGAGTATCCTCCTCCCCAAGCTCACCGCTAGCGTTCACCTCGTCTTCAATGGAGTCAGCTTCCCCCTCAATAGACATCTGTCTCGTATATTGTGTAGCCAGATCCTCAGACGAGGAGGCAGAGTTTTCTGAGACAGAATAAAAATCCCCGGATTCAAACTCTGGCGGCATGACCCTAGCAGGCTCTTCGGGGATTAGACTTTCAATCACAGTTAAAGTCTCTGAGGGTGATAAACACTGAGGTTCTTTTTCTTTTATTTCATTATGAGTCGCCATATTTGATACATTATCGTCTCCTATATCTTTTAAAACATCGTCTACAACAGAGACATCAGACCGAGGTGTAGAGAGGGTAGAGAGGGTATTGTCTGTTTGAGGCTCATTAGTCAACATCACTTTTGCTCAGTATTAGAAAATAAAGTCATTATAGTTTGTTTAACTTTCCCTGACGGTGGATGAATACCGGTATCTCTCTCACCTTGTTTGGTTGCAAGGATAGAAGTCTTTGCTTCCTGGCCGCGGGCCTTCCGAGCTTGTTTTGGGGCCATTACAGCTTTCTTCCGCCGATCCGACTCTGTTCTGGCAGAGTATTCGCCGCGAAGCCAAGCCGGTACACCTGTGCCGGTCGCCGCCCACCACGCTCTTCGCAACCTCCACAGCGCGGCTACAGCGGCTATCGCCTCCAGCATCAGCCCTTAAATCGATATCGGCGCTTTGCAGACTCTCAGCATACCCGTGTGCCGGGATTCGGAAGGTGAAACAAAGCGATAGTTTTTCTTGAAAGAAAACGCTTTTCAGAAAAGGATGGTCCACTCTCAAGAACCACCGGTAGCACACAGCATGTTGTAGAGCTGCGGGACAGAGGAGGATCAGCTCAAGCAGCCGGCACGGGAGCTCGCGCATGCGCCATCTTGCCTCCTCTGTGAACGAAGGCCGCCCGGTTATGTATTGCAACAGAATGGCTATCATCTGAGCCCCCGACTTTTGAATTCTGGAGAGCTAAGTTGTATCGTATTTATGAAATTGAAATGCATTTGTATGCCTTGAAAGGAACCAGGAAGAAATGTTTGGGAATGTTAATTTGGGGAGCCCTTATGAATTTTCTCTCTGATAGTATAAGTACATCGTAGTATCTGTGATCTGGTTTTTGCTTTCTGTTCCTTTTTTTTCTTTTTTTTGCATTGAAGTCATGTATGTCTATAATAGTGGAACTGTCATGGAAATAAAAAAAAATAAAAAAAATAAAAAAAAAGTAAATATATATATATTAATTATTATGTATGTGTTTAACTTTTTTAAATTAAGTCTCTTTGTTATAGTTGCTAAAATGTTTTTTAAATGTAATGCATTTTTTCGTACGTAAGTGGTGAGAGGGGGTGGATTGGTGCGCGGCCCAAGAGGAACCCCTCTTAGAGGCTCTGGGATGTCCTGAAAAATTTAAAAGGGTTTGGGGTAAGTGGCTAAATCTATCATTTTGAACTCTTTGCTTGTTTTTCTCCTGTACCGCTGTATTGTTTTTTCACATGAGGTGGATTGTTCGAGGGCCTTACATTTAGGCCGGGTCTCCTGCCGTCTTCCGGTGATGGAATTTAACACAATGTGCATTCTCATGCTGTCTTTTTGTGTCTTGTTTTTTCAAATGTTAATAAATGTGATTATCAAAAAAACATTTTTAATTAATTTTATTATTTAATATAATAAATATTTTTTATTTTATATTACATATATATATATATAAACATCAATATTTTGTACAACTATATTTTTGACCGATATTTTTTTTCTATATTTTTGTACTTACCTGTTAAAGTATAGGGAGTTGATATTTTTTCATTCTATATTTTTACCTTGATATTTTTTTCATCTATATTTTTGAAGTCGATATTCTGTCAGTGAACCGATTTTGTTAAATGGAGAATCCCCCCACACCCTTCTTTGGCACTTCAGGCTCGCTTCGCTCATTATACTCGGATATAAAATTTCCGCTCATCACTTTAAAAATACACCACCCACCACTGGTAAATAAAACTCCTCCATCCTTTTTAAGCATAAACAATTATAATATGTATAAATGTATAAATGTATTTCCAAAATCCTATTTCTAGTTTCGGAATCTCCCTCAGCTTCCTTTTCTTCCTGAACGTACCAAGCCCAGGCACCTTCTATTTACATTCCTTGTCAAAATACTTGCCCTATTCGTCCCGGCATCCCCCACTCTTTACCTGAGGCGTCTTTTTATACTCACTTCCAGTAACACTGTAAAAAAAACATACCAATTCCTACTTTGACCAATCTGCTTCTGAAACATAGTCCAGTGTTATGTACCAGGGTGGTTGAAGGGGACATAGGTGTGCTGCAATTTTCAAAATTCTTTTGTGCGCATGCAGTGATCTGAAGGTGTGGCGATTAAACTTCTACTGATGACCCACACAAGTGAGTAGGTCACTCGCACTCTCCCTTGTCTCTGCAGGTGAGTGATTACTACCCTTCTGTGCTGGGTCCCCTATTCTGCCTGTGCATTAATCTACATAATGTAGATTTCGGCAAGCAAGGACGGAAGCCCCCTGAGCAAATTTACAATTGTTGTCTTATTTTGAGTTGGGAGGCTTTTTCCCCTTGGAGAAAATCCTTCCCCTACACCCATGAAATTTGGCGTGGTGACTCGTTCCCCTTCCCACTGTGGAAGGGCAGTAACCTTCTGACCACTTTAAAGGTGGTAAGGAGTCACATCAGAGATTATGACTGCCCATAAGCATACTTTGTTGTGAGTGTTCACAAACTTACCAGGCTAACCACGCCCTATAATTACCATATTTCACCTCTTGGGGGGCAGTTACTATAGTGGATTTCTCCTCACTTGTGATAGAGAAATCCATAGTGATAAGTCCAGTTAAGTCTGCCAGGAATCTTTCTGATGTATCCCGAGAAACTGCAATTGAGATATTTTTAGTTTAAATACATTTCGAACTGAAAATACCTTTGGGAATAGGACCCATTGTAATTTGGAACATACAGCCTCCTACGTCAGTATTAGCATTTCACTAGTAGACTATTTGATGACCTGTAATTTTATCAACGATTTTCATTGCCCAAATTTCTTTTGTCACATTTTAGCATTTGCTTTGCCTTTGGAAACCATTTTCCATCACCACAGTGATTCAAATTCAATCTTATGCACAGGTATGATAATTTGATTCAAATTGATGAATGATTTGCTATGGTGTCCTACTGAGTATAATCCCACTTCTGGTTTAGTTTAAACATGCTGCTGTATTGCTATACTTGAAGTGCTGTCAGTAACAAGCAAATGCAATTGGACTGTGCTTATCCCATTTCAAACAATCTTGTGCTTTTTGCTCAACAATGCTTGTACATTAAATAAAAATGTAGTATCAGTTAAAACGTTCTCAGACTTTCCTTAAGTATTGCAATCCTATACAATATTGTTTCTTTAATACTTCCGGAAAACAAAAAATATAACGTACACTCCTATACTATTTCCTTAATGCATCTATCTCATATGTTTTTGTTCTGCCATTTTCATGCAGTCATTGAACGTTCATATGCTTGTCTTGATATTGAATTCAGCCTATCGCTATTCACCTCTCTGCTATTACCAGCAGCAGTTTTTATTTCATGGCTGATGAATTTAAATGAGCGTCACATCCTAAAGTCTGCTGCTCGCCAATCGGAATGACAACTGAGTATTTCAAGTGATGGCAAGCCTGTTTCCTTCATGCCCCCACAGAGTCCTAAATTTATCATAGCAGGAAGGGTGAAGCTGCTATTGAACATGCAGTAAATGTCACTGATGCACCAGTGATTAGTGTAATAGGTCAGCGGTCTTGTTGTCCGGTGACACAACCGGAGATTGATGTACCACATCATCCGTGGGCTAGGCGTGGCCCATGGGGTTAATAAATGGGAAGGAACTACACATGGTTCATCTCCTGGGCTGAAAGTTTGTGTGAAGTGTACTGTGTCCCTGCGCAGCTCTGGGCACCTGCCCTGGTTGATAGTGCGCCCCTCTACACTGGCAATGAGGGGGTTGTGACCTGCGCCCCACTGACCTGCTCGGACGATACCCCCAACAACCTCCAGTGGAGCCCTGTCTGTGCAGCCGCAACGTGGAAGGTGCAGCGTCTGCTTCGATTTGCAGACACAGCGGGAGGCAGTATCCTGTGTCCACTCAGTACCAGGAGAGTAGGAACAGCCCGACAGCCGGCATCAGCACAGTGAGTAAAGCCTGCCTCACCGTTGGAAACGCTACGCGGGCCCTGCCGAGCCGCGGAGGAGCATCAAAGTGCTCTTGAGTCAGACCCGCCCGTGCGGAGGAAAGGAGAGTGTAACGCAGCACAGGCCCTGGAACTCTCCCAGCAGTACAGCTCCCATTGCCCCAGTCAGCGGTGACAGAGCCATGTACAGCGCTTAGTAAGAGCCAGGCATATGGGAAGGGGCACAACACCAGAAAGCACCAGAAAGGAAAGAAAGAAAAAAAAAAGAATGAAAGAAAATAAAAGCATTACATGAAATAATAGAAAAAAGGCAAAAGAAGACCCAGGCAAAGACAATCCAAAAGGGCACTGGGCCAGAAAAGACAAAGGGGAAAAGAGGAAGAAGAAAAAAAGAAGGGAAGACACATAAGCAGCACAACAGAGAATGTTTAAATATAACACCACATAGCCGATGTAGCTCAAGCCCTGCCCCAACAAGGGGTCCCTTTACAGCACACCCTCACAGGGTTTCTACCACCGTTCAGCGAGCTGGAAGACCCAGCAACTGCGTCCCCACGGTGGGAGATATGGATTGAGAGGCTCAACAACTATTTTGTCGCAACAAGGGAGGTGGATGGAGCGGTCAAGAGGTCATTACTCCTCTGTCACACCTGAGATGAGATATTCAAGCTCTTCAAACTTCTGTCAAACACAGGTATTGCGACGGACTGCCTTACAGGCACTGAATGCACACTTTGATCCACAGCTCAACCCGGATTTTGAGAGGTTCAAGCAGCGCCAGGCACTCCAACGAGAGGGTTAGTCAATCAACGTGTTCTACACCCACCTGCGTGAGCTGGAGAGCACCTGCAAGGTGGATGGTTAGCCAAATGAATATCAGAGCGCAGATCATCCAAGGGTGCTGGGATAAAGTGCTTAGAGGACTCATCCTGCGTCAACTGGAGATAAGCCTGAAAAGCATGCTAACAGTAGCATGGATGCATGACCTATCTGCAGCAAGGGTCAGTGAGATGGGCCAAGCCCTCACAAGAGCACAGGAAAGGCCAGCAAACGATAAGACGAAATGGTTGACAATCTCCGTGCAAAGACAAAACATGACACGTACCGGAAACAAAAGCCCCCAGTGACCAAGGAGAAGTATGGCTATTGTGAGCACGAAGAGCACCCGGCGAATAAGTGCCCCGACCAAGGCCGGACCTGTGCGAACTGTAGAATTACTAACCACTTTGCAGAGGTATGCTAGAAAAGAAACAGAGGACAAAGACCGCTATCCAGAGTGGTGGTGCATCAGTTGTCTATCACGAATGTGTCGCAACGTGAAAAACCAAAAGGGGCCAGCTAGGCATGACACGGGCAGCAGGACACATCCATCTGACGACAATGAAGTGGAAATGTACCTCATAGCCTTCATGCAAGAGCTCAAACGCCATAGGAGGCCCCAACCCATGTGTGTGGTCAAGATCGTGGGGTCTGAAGTCAAGGCCATCATCAACACCGGAGCCTCGGTCAATGTGATGGGCATCCAACAGCACCACCAGCTCTGGCCCAAGCCGCCCCCTACACTGTCCAAAAATAGAATATTCACCTACGGAAGCCAAGCCCCGCTACCTGTAAGAGGTAAGATGTTAGTACCGGTCAAGGAAGTGGACCAAGAAGTAATGACGACAATCCACATCATAGACCGCAAGGCGGATACCCTGATTGGCAGCCACACCTGAGAGGATCTGGGGCTGGTATCTTTCACAGGAGAGTGCGAACACACCAGATTGAAGACATCCTGAACCAGTTCCATTAACTATTCCAGGAGCTAGGTCATCTCAAGTTCCCGCCCATCAAGCTGCATATTGACAAGACTGTAGCCCCAGTGGAGTTGAGACACCGACGGGTCCCCTTCCACCTGCAGCCGTTGGTGGAGAAAGAGCTGGAGAAGCTCAAAAAGCGGGTGTAATTAAAAAAGTATCAGGCCCGACTCCATGGGTATCGCTGATGGAATCACCGAAAAGCCCAAACAGCCAGGCACTATACGACTGTGCATTGATATGAGACTCCTCAATCGTGCAATCAAGTGAGAATGACACACCACCCCAACGATGAATGACATAATCACGGATATCAATGGGTCCCGATGGTTCTCCAAATAGGACCTTGACGCGGGTACCACGAACTACCCCTAGCGGAGAAGACCCAGTATATAACAAGGTTCAGCATTCACCTGGGGCTACAGCGGTACCCACGGTTAGACTTCGGAATATTATCAGCTGCGGAAGTCTTTCAGAACACCATCCATGAGAGGCTGTCAGGTCTATCCGGTGCCCTAAATGTCAGTGACGCCATACTGATCCACCCAGCAGCGGAGCACCACAAACATCTGAAATTCCCCTTACGGCACCTCAGAGAGCACGGTGTGACACTGCACTGAGAAAAGTGCTCATTCTTCCATCCCTCCCTGGAGTTCTTTGGTTATGTAATTACTAAGAGGGCATTCAGGTGGACCCCCGCAAGTCACAAGCTATCCGAGGTGCGCCGGCCCCCAGCACGCCATCTGAAGTGAGGAGCTTCCTCAGCATGGCCTCCTACTGCGGGCATTTCATCCCAGACCTCGCAACCCTGGCAGAACCACTGCGGACCCTCACCAAAGCAGAGGCCCAGTGGATCTGGGGCACTTGGGAAGACAAGCCATTCCAGAGCATCAAAGTTGCCCTCCTTAGCGAGGCCACCCTAGCGTACTTTGACAGCCAAACGAACAGAGCTACTGGTAGATGCAAGTCCGGTGGGCCTAGGAGCAGTGCTGACCCAAGAAAAGGAGCTGGGATGATGGGTCACCCTAGCATTTGCCAGTAAGTTGTTAACTCCGACCGTAGCCAAGTGTGCGCACATCCAGTGGGTTTGCAACCATTTCCACCTGTATTTGAGTGGCCAACCTTTCACAGTCGTGACCGACCACCAACCACAAGTCCCACTGTTTAAAGGATCTACTCCGCACCCACCACCACGGATCGAGAGGTGGACCATCCAGTTACAGCACTACTACATGGCAGTGGTGTACCGCCCAGGAGCTAAAAACACTGCAGAATTGATATACCGTCACCCCACACCGGGTAAGGCAACTGGACATCCCGAAGAAATTGAGCAACACATCGGAATGATCTCAAGGGCAGCGTGTCCCCAGGCAATGACCCTGGATGACATTAAGAATGCGGCTGAGCTTGACCCAGTATACGCCAGGACCCTCCAAGCGATCCAAAGTGGGTCAGGGAGAGAATTCCTCAGGCAGTCAAATGGCTATTCCTTGGAAGAAAAGGACAAAGTAACCAAGATGTGGAGAGTAAGGAACTAACTCAGTGCTACAGAAGAAGACAACCTGCTGGGGGGTTTCCACCTAGTGATCCCCCAGACACTTCGGCAGTAGGTCACGCAACTCTCACATGGTGGACATCAAGGCACCACCAAGATGAAATCCAGAATGCGAGAGAAGATGTGGTTCCTGGAACTGGAAGCAATGATACAAGAACTTGTGTGCAAGTGCCAGGCCTGCCAGCTAACCAGCCTGCCAGAACGCCCAGCTCCAGTGTTGACAGAGGAACCCTGCACCAACCCTTGGTCCAAGCTAAGCATGGACTTCGGGGGGAAAACCACACTTGTCTTGGTGGATGCCTACTCCAAGTACCCGGTCATGGAAGTAATCCCATCAACAGCTTTCACACACGTGGCGCCCAACCTGGAGAAAACATTCGCAACATTCAGCCTCCCAGCTGAGATCAGAAGCGACAACGGGCCCCCGTTCCATGGGGAGAAGTTCACTGAATTTCTTACACAGCGAGGAATCGACCACCACCTGATTACCCCGCAATGACCCCTGGCAAACAGCGATGTAGAGAGGTTCATGCGCACCCAGAAAAAAACACTGCGCATTGCCCTAGTCGAACAGACTGATCCTGAACAAATCCTAAACCTGTTCCCCTGTGAGCACCGGAGCACACCCCACTGCACAGCACTACAAGCCCCATGGGTAATGATGTTTGATGGACCCCGGAGGGGCCTGTCCAGATTGGATGCCTCCGCTTCATGACACTCAAGGTGCGCAAGCAAGGAGGAAGCGAAGGAATGACCAAGCCAGCACGCGCTGCCAAGCTGCTCACAGGTCGATCCAACCAGGTGCAACCATGCTCATTAGGAGTCGGCAGCCCGGGGCAAATTCAGGACCACCAATGAACCAGGGACCTGAAGTGTCGTGGCCAACCGAGGCACCATGGTGACGGCCCAAAGAGGAACAGAAGAAGTCTCGCGTAACATCTCCTGGTTCAAGGAAGCTCCGTCAACCCCCTCCATACAAGTCCCTGAAGCCCCTCAGGAGCTGGCAAAGAACCCCTACCACATGGCTAGTTATCAGAGGGAGAACCCTGGTCCTGAGGAGGCCTGAGAACCATCATCAGGTCTGCCACCAGTTATGACTACGAGGCCTGACCCTCCTATTTGCAACCACCCGCTTCCCTATAGTTTGAGGCCAAATCCTAAGCCAAGCAAACAGCTTCAGGAATTTGTGTGCTAATCGCTTTGGACTATGGTCAAGGACTAACTTGGGAAGGGATGTAATATGTCTGCAGTCCTGTTGTCCGGTGACGCAACCGGAGATTCATGTACCACATCATCCGTGAGGCAGACGTGGCCCATGAGGTTAATAAAAGGGGAGGAACCGCACGTGGTTCATCTCCCGGGCTGACACTGTGTGTGAAGTGTACTGTGTCCCTGTGCAGCGCTGGGCGCCTGCCCTGGTTGTTAGTGGCCCTCTCTAGAATTAGCTCCAGACAGTAGTGGGATCGGGCTCCTAACATGTCATCAAGACCTCATCCAACTGTCTATGGAGCAACTTCAGTAAACCAAACACTCCCTATATTGGGCCCTTACTTTTGTAGAGTATGGAGTCGAGGCCCTTTTTTGAGCATAGCTATGTTTGAGGAAATTGTGTTAAAGAGTAATGTTGTTAGGAAAGCAATGCTCCTGTTGCCTTTGGCAAGATATCACTTTGTCCTCAATGTTTCGGGCAGTTGGGGAAAATTTGATTCTTTTAGGAACAATTTACACTCCCATACCCTGTGTAGGTGCCCCAGGGCTTGCTGTGAAACTAGACCTGCCTGCCCATAAATATATGGATATACCTCGTGCTCTTAGGTAAACAAATCTAATTTTTTGTGTATTTTACAATTCTCTGTCCGATGTAGCATAACAGTTTTGCACTCGCAAAGAATGTGATTCACAAATTATGCTTTGGGAACACAAAAGACACATTGCTAGTCTTCCTGATTCCCAAAATGCGTTTCATGACCCACACTGACTCACAAAGTATAGAGGCCATGTAAAGTGCATCATGCACTCTTTTGCTAGTCAGGATGCAAGGATGAGCGGTTTGCCAAAGGTTGACCAGTTATCCAGACACAAACAAGGTAGGTAACAAATTCACAATTTGTGGGTTCTGGCATTAGGGAGAGCACATATCGGTTGTTCGCTCCAGTGTGATTCCGGAATGTCAACTTGATGACTGAAAAGCAGCACTTCATTCTTAAGGGTTTGGGCCGGCATGAAAAGAAATGTCGGCATTCTGTGAATACAAATGCAGAGAAGGAGCTCTGCAGTTTTCAGTCATTTGTCACAGCATTTGCAACCATTGGGAACAGGCCAAAAAAGGGTGCCTAACTCACACATATTAATGATGCAGGAGCTTTTGTGTCCTTCTGTGAATCTTCATTTTGAATACAATAGTAACAGTACATCAGTTACCGGTCCAAATAAAGGTCAGGTAGCAAAAGAGTTGGTCTGTAGTAGTAATAATGGGACTGCAATCTAACCTCAGACATCAACTCTATTTCCCGTAAACTATTTCTTATATTGTCTTTTCTTGTGTTGATAACTTCCAAAACTGGCAGCAAAGGAATTTGTGCCCTCAGGCCCTCAATATCTTTCTAATTAGTTCAGAAATCAGTTGTAGGTATCTCTAGTTTCAGTTCAGTGATGGAAAAAGCATATTGAAAATAATTTAAATGAACTTTTGTTGCGTGTTTACCAATTTGCATTCATTTAAAGAGAGAATGATTAGTGTAAATGTTTTTCATACTGTTCAGCATCATTATCGAATGTGTATGCCGAATTATGAAAGAACCTTTTACCCAGGCGCCTTGCGATTTGTTTCCCAGGCAATTGTTGCCAGTTAGAATTTGTAATTTCATTTGATTTGATCTCTGCTTAAAATGTTTGGAAACTGTTTAAAAAGATTTGCAGCAGAAGAATGAGGATGTCGCCCCTGGGGGAAGTGACGGTTGCAGACTAGTCTTCCTCCTGGGTGCTTTGTGCTGACAGGCATCAGACAGGGTGGGATAGGTTTGTCGGGGGGAAGAATTGGATTAATGAAATGCTATATAGGTGTCAGGAAGTGTGAGTCAGGCCTTTTCCTGACATCAAGTACCACTGGGAGGGACAGGTTTAGGCAGGACAGGAGGAGGCACCTGGGGCGAGCCCTAGTGCTCATTTGGCCATTTTCCATAGCCTGGGATAACACCATGATGGCGACAGACAACAGGGGCATGCTGGTAGAGCTCCAGCCTGCCTGCTTGCAGAGCAGGAGGCTGGGAAAAAAGTGGGGGCAGGCTTTGGCAGGAGAATTAAGAACTCTGCAACCAGTTAATTTGGGGCAGGCATTGCAGCCTCCCGGCACATCTCTACTTGTCAGCAGAGGGGGTCTTGTCAGAGAAAGAGGGCAGGGGTGCTGTGGCAGGGTCAGATGCCCCTATGGGCATACCATTGCCAAGCCGGCCTAAACACCATGAGCTCCCAGGGATGGCCAGGCCTTTGGATCGGTCTGCTGGCCCCTCCCTGGAAGTGTTCAATAAAGGTTACCTGAGATATAGGACCCAGACATTAATAAGTGCAAGTTTGTCGGGGCTGGGCACACGCACGTGGTGGGAAAAGGTGAGGGAGGACACTCCATGGTTGCTGCGGCCTCTAATGAGGGCCTTTTGGGGGGCCAAGGGCCCCTGGGGCCCAGAGACTCCCTCACCAGTAAATGACAGGCGGTAGACATTGAGGCACAGATGAAAGAACAGTACCTGCTCATCCAGAAGACAGAGGAGAGCTGGACTCGGATGTGTGAGACCCGGTAAAATAAATTTGGCCCTGGCCCTGCGATCTGGTGACCACGGTTGGAAGGTGAGTGCAGAAATGACGAAGGGGCTGGGGGTCCTGGGCTGGGAGGGTGGTGATTGTGGGTGTCAGAGAACCAGAAGCTAGATGTAGTAGTGGTTCAGGCCCTATTGGTGGGAGGGACCCCCCAGGTTAGTGCAGTCTGGTAGGGGGTGGGACTTTAAGACCGTATCTAAGGCTGGTAGACAGATTGGGATGCCAGCAGGGCCCAAGACTGCCCCTGGATTCTGATCCAAAGCAGCAGGGGGGTCCACTGTGGCCTGTCCTCCAATGAGGGAACATGCACACAGAGTATGGCCAGAGCCACCTATGAATGAGTGTGCCATAACAGTGCAGTCGCGAACAGAGTTGTGCATGGGGATGATTGTGTGGCAGCTACAGATGAGGATGAGCTGAACACACAAAAAGAGCCCACTGGTCCAAATCGTAAGTCTACTGGGCAGATGGATTCTGCCTACCATGCTGCGGAGGGGATCCCTTGTAAAGGATGGTTTCCCTCACACACTAGAGGTGTCATGCTTCATCATAGGGGTGCCTCCTCGCGTCCAGAGCCTAGTCATGACATGGGCTACAACCCCCTCGCTGCGTGGGGGGAGCTCAGGGATGTTTTGTGTGAAAGAAGATGGTCCTAACACCCTACGTGAGCGTGGTGTGTTGTAGGTGAAGTGTAGTGCTATAATGAATAGTGGTTTAAAACTGCCTACAAGATTAGCTAAGGCGAACTTTATCCTACTACCCTGTGACAGGATTAAAAACAGATAGCTTGTAATGTAGCTGCCGGTATTAGAGGCAGCTGCATTCGGAAACAATCGACATGTTTTGGCCTGTGGACCTATAAACGTGTTGTGGCCTTCGTCAGAATCAAATTTCAGCTACTGCAAAGACTGATTAAGACAAAAATGAGTGAAAAAAACATAATGGCACCTGTATAGGACACTACACCAGTTGTCCGGTTGTTGAGTGGATTCGTCGGCTGAACCTGTGGTAAAACAAACAAATAGCGTTCCATACCAGTAACATTGTGACAAAGAGAATATAACGCATGGTGAGACCACACCACAGAAGGCAAACAAAGCATCACTTGATGAAGACAGTCAAACCACCCTTAATTATTAGTGAGTTGTAGTCAATGCGAGACTCACCTACAAAAGTCAGGGAATTTACTGCATCTGTCCCGGGCTTTGAGCCAAAGGTACATACGCCTACCATCCTAGTGGATAAAGTTGGTGGCGTTAGGGTCAAGAAAAGAAAAGAGTACAAGTGTTGTTAAAAATAGCAAAGAGGTTATTCAAAGAGTTTGAACAGATCAAGCAGAATGCAAGCAATTCCTAGCATGAGCTGGAACAAGACGGGTGGGCAGCATCTCCGCATGTGGGTGTGTGCCAATGTAAGTCAGCGTGTGCTGAGAGCGTAACTCCTGTGTTGGTCATAATACCGGTGGAGGGATGGCGAGGAGGTAGGTAATGTAATTTCGGTTCCCATGAGAGCAGATAACATCGTATATTAGATGCACACCATCTCCAAGTGAGATGGGGTGAAGCGCAAGGGCAAGGTACCGCTTACAGATCTCTGCAAAGGAAGTCAGAACTCAGCTGAGTCCTGGCCATCAGGGCAAATGAAATATGGCCAATGATGAATGCGCTAGTAGCGCGTTTTACTCCTAAACAAGGCTAATTGGATGGAACGACACTCAGTCCTATCCGCCTAAGAGATGCGGATATTATCAGATGTAGGGAGGGGTGGTACACAAGTCTGGCACTCCGTGTGGCACACCGGGAGAGGTGATGCACATATAGGACATGCCTGGTGTGGACATAGACGTGAATGGGGCTATAATTAACCATGTGCCGTGAAGGCTCGTTAATAATAACATGTGGTAGGCGTGCCTGACGCGCGTGGCAGCCAAAGCATGTGTTGAGATAAGTAAGGATGCGGCCATGAGGCTCGTTGGAAAAAGATCGCTCCAAAAGTGGCGGATCCTTCGTGTCAAGATCATTAAGTAAAATGCGCTAAATAATGCTCGAGATGGAGGTTGGCACAGAAGAACTCAAGCAATCTTACCGCTTCAGATGGGCAGGGTTTTCAAAGCGTACGTCCGGCGGACAGGGAGGAGTACGTGTAAGACACAAGCTGCCTAAATAATGCCAGAGCACAGTCAGGACCGATATCCTGTGGGGGACCTGGGAGTGATGGGAAGCGTATTCCGGCGGGACTCTATTTCCTGTAGAAAAGCCGGGAAAGCTGGGAAATATAGTCCGGCAGGACTCGGTTCCCTGTTTTAGAGCCGGGAATGCTGGGAGACGTGGTCCGACGGGACATCGTAAGTGTTCGTATCAAGGTGAAATGGAACTAACAGTAACAGTGTCTGACTATGTCAAAGTGAGGCGCAGAACGTGCATCACCATGGTGAATCATGTTGCACTGCAGGACGTGGTCTGGAGAACATGGTAATGACAGTGCAATGGTAGTTGGAAGAAGAACAGACAAACAGAGCAGAGAAGTACAAAAAATGTAAAGGTGGCTTAAGTTCAAGGCGCAAGGTGCCCTGTGTGTTGAGAAATGTTAAGAGAGGGCCAGCCAGGGGATGTCATCGTTGAACCGAAGGGTGGATGTGTTTTATCAGAACCCCGATCTTTGCACAATGCGTAAACATTTTTTGTGAGGTTGGGTGTCACGGTGCTGAGGTTGAGTTTGTCAAGCACAGTCCAGGTGAGGGTGTCTGCCTGGTGATGCATTACTGCAAAGTGTTTAGTGAGCTTGGTTGTTTGGCACATCTGATCGTACTCTTATTCTCCAGTATGCGTGTACGTACTTTGCGTGCCGTCATCCCTACATATCTGAGCTGATCCTTGACTATGAAAAAGCCAGTGATGAGCGGGAACAGGGTGAGTATTTAGAAAGTTGAAAGTAAAGGGGTCCAGATGGACAACACTGATGGGCAAGGTGCGGCTGCTGGGGCAAATGGTACTAAGGAAGATAAACACAAGAAAATATTACCATACATGGGTTTAGCGATGCCCCTGGGGTCCCATCTGTCTGACAAGACTAAGAATAGAATTTGGAAACACAAGTACGTCGACGTTTTCAACCTACTGCATAGGGTAATTCAGGTGAAGGAAGGGTCCAAAGAGGAGGAGTGGGAATTGACTAGGAGGGCTAGGGTCCCTATAAACATGAAAAATTGGACTTCTGCACTTTTGATTTATGACAGCATCTACTGTGAGTGCCACACTGTCAGGACAATTGCATTACTCAAGTATATGAACATCATTCATAAGGCCCAAATGCACTTTGTGAGCTACGATGAAGAATTCAGGGCCAGGGTGAGCCTTAATCCTGATAAACGTTGGGGGGAGGTGGATTCTGATCTGTGGATGCAGTCGAGGTTGTCCACTTAATTCACAGCATCTACGCATACAGTGAGTGGCCAGCCTGTTACTTAAGAGTCTTTTCAGCTCCGCCCTGCCCCACAGGGAGCGGGTTATGCTCCAAAGCCAACTGGACCCAGCACTGGGACTAGATGGAATTTCAATAAGGGGTTCGTGGAAATTCAAGCATGATTGTTTCAAGTGCAAGGGTGGGCATTAACCCTGGGCGTAGTTCGCATAGTCGCGCTATGCATAACTAAGTGAAGTGCACTTTGCATGCTACGCGTAGCTACGCGAACTGCGTAGTGCGGTAGAGAAATGCTGTTCGCAATGATTGCACAGTGCTGGATGCTTGTCCGCACTGTGCAATCATTGCGAACGGCATCATGCACAGTGCGAGCAGTCGTTTTCTGCCACTCGAGTAGATTTGTACTATCTATGTGAGGAAAAAGTATCACCGGGATGTTGATTTTGCCAACTTGTTGTTGAGGACTACAAGCGAGCAAAAAATGCCCGCTATGTGTTTTTACACTGTGCTACATGCAATTTGTGTAGCGGATAGTTGCGCAAACTACGCACACTCCATGAGCGTAGCGTAGTTTCCGCCCAGGCGTAGTGGGCATCCATTCACACAGTGCTTCACACTGGAGAGTCCCGGAGAACAATCAAAGACCTCCTGAGGAAGGAAGCAAACAGGTTGCTTTAGACTTAAGGTCCCCTTACCCAATTAAGGTAGAGACCATGGTAACTTGTCTCTCCGTGTATCCAGACAGAGAGACAGCATTGCTTTTGCGATCGGGGTTCACAGAAGGTTTTCAGGTGAGATACCAGGGATCTAGGGGTTCACAGATGGGCAAACAAATTGAAATGGGCCAGGGAACTCCTTGAGGTGGAATCAGCAAATTTGGAAAAACAGGTAGCTGAAGGTAGAGTGGCGGGACTTTCTTTTAGTGGCACCTGACAGATTCGATCATTTCTCCACTGGTGGTGGTGCTGAAAAAAGGGGTGGGGGAATTCAGGAAGATCGACCACTTATCTTGGCCGGAGGGCATGTCAGTCAATGACTTCATAGTAGATGAAGATACCAGGGTGCTGTACACCTATGTGGACGATGCTATTCGCTTGGTGCAGAAGTGTGGGAGAGGGGGAACTAGCAAAGTGCGACAAAAAAATCAGATTTTAGGTTTCAGCTCATACACCTGGCTTACTTTTCATTGGTAGGCATGCAATTTGGGGATGACATCTGTGTGGACAAGGTTTTGACAATGGGGTGTGCCATTTCTTATGCATTGTTTGAGATGTGGGAGAGGTGTGGCACAGCGGCCAGAGCGGTTGCCTCTGGAGCACAGGGACCACGGTTTGATCGCTGGCTGCAGTTCAGCTTAGCATCATTTGACTCTGGGCAATAACTCATTTAATCTCCCCGATGGCCCCCTGCGCCTTGAAACCCTTGAGGGGTGATATTTTTGTGCTTTACAAATACAAATTATTATTACTATTACCTACTGGCAGTCGCCAGTAGGTAGTTATAGTTAGGACCTATTTTCCATAGGAAATCCGCAACATTCTATTCAAAATAAGTCTGGCGCCGGTTGACGAATCTTCGTGAAATTTTCCAATCTTTTGGCCAGCTCCTGTCACGATGATTCGTCAAGCGGGGGCTGAGAAAAAAAGGGGGTCCCAAAACGCATTTTCCCCATACATTTTCCCAAAGGACCTGTTGACGCAGCTACAGCCCAAACTGCTGAATGGAATTACACCAAATTTGGCAAAGAGGTAGTCCTCAGTTCAGACTCATGCCTTTTGCATAAATGGTGTAAATCTGTTCAGTAGTTCGTGAGAAAATTAGGGTAAAAATGTTAGTGATATCTATGGCCTCTGAGGATCCGCGTACCCTACCCGCACCGTAAGAGCACCCTCCCCGAACCAAGCGCGTACCTTCCGGATCACGCGCTGAATGCTAATTGGCTGTCGAGTGTCTGTCTACATTCGAAACCAGGAACTGTTGCCAGCCATTTTGTGCCTCGGTAGAAGCGAGGCTGAAGAAGTAAGGGGAATAAGTGTTTAAAACATATAAAGGGGGTAGGGTAGACCCTCTAGTGTTGCTCAGGGGGTCCAGGAAGGGCCCCCTTTTTTTTTTAAAGCAGCGAAATGTGCGCATGGTGCGCAGATCCGGACGAACAAAATTTTAAAAAAACGAAGCGCTGTCTTCCGCGCTTCATTAATAATAAGCCCCCGGGTGGGCCAAATCCCGGGGGCAAAATGTTTATATATTAATAGGGGAGGGGGGCTGCGTGGCCCCCCTCCTGGAGCCCTCGAGGGCCCTGGGGACCGCCACCCCCCAGGGCCGGCTCCTACAGTGTCCAGGGGGACCACCCCCAGGACACTGTTGTTTGCTATGAGAGGGAGGGAGTCTCCCGCCCTCCCATAGCAAACTTCGTTAGGATTTTGAAAGAGAGAGCAGGTCCTGCTCTCTCTTTCAAAATCCAAACAATATTGCTTTTCCACACGGGGAGCTGCATGTCAGCAGCTCCCCATGTGGAAAAGGAATGCCGGCTCCCTTAGGTCACGGGGAGCCGGCTGGGACAGTGGGGGCATTGGGGCTCCCCCCACGGTCACCAACATTTTTTTATAAGCCCCGGGGGATGGGGTCCCCGGGGATAATAAAAATTAGTGATAGGGGCTATTTTTTTTTTACGGTAAAATTAGGAGTCACGCATCCTAACGCGTTGGGTGCACAGTTCCTCTCGCGTTGGGTGCACGGTTCCTAACGCGTTGGGTGCGCAGATCCAAGGAAAAAAAACTGACATTTTTTGGGAGATAGACATCTAGCTTAAGTGTTTTGTTCTTGAGTGGCTCTAAAAAGAGCCAATGTGTTCATTGAGAGTTTTTGGTTCTTATAAGTAAGTACCTATACAGAATCTAAAGTTGTTGAGGAAGACTCTGTTTCCTTCATCAGTAAAGTGTACTCCATCTCTCCTATACATCTCTTGCATATGAAAGCACAGATTGTTATTGTAAATGGACCCCATTCTATAGTCTCGGAGAAAAGAAGAAACAGATTTATTCACATGTTTCCTAGCTTTCTCAATCTGTGGACAAAAATGATTGGACGAGTTCCACTTCTGCCTTTGGCATATGTTAGAATACACAAAGACGGTTTTGGGAAAAAGTGAAAACAATTCTGCAAAGGTGTCCTTCATAAGCATTTCCAGACCTACTCCAGTCAAAGTGCCTAGGTCATTGCCGCCACAGTGCACTATTATGAAGTCAGGGTGTTGGATATGCATAAAGGTTATTACCAATGGCATCAATTGGTGCCACTTTAACCCTCTCTGTCCAATCCATTTAATGTCCACATTTGGCAAACCTAGGTCTTTGTGAATGCCTTTATTTTCTGCATACTTTTGGCTCTAGAAAATATAGCTTTGTCCCATAATCCACACTCTAAGCATCTTGAAGGGAGGTCTGGATGCACTCAGACGGTCTCTGTAAATGAAATGGCAGTTTGAAAAGTAAGATTTTTCTAAAATGGTGGCTAAGATGCAGTTTTGAAAAAAGACAAGAAATCATTGGTTGTTTGACCACCTTCTACACTGAAAGGTAGGGTGCATGTTTCTGTTTTTTAAACGCATGATTCTTATTGGTTAACAAAAAGTGCATGAAAGGAACATTATATATGATAAGCTGATATGTTGAAAAGTCAAGCACACTTGCTGTTTTGATTAGCAACATTGTGTGCTGAACTTGTGACCTGTGTGCTCAGTTCAGTGTTCCATGACCTGTTGCTATGGTAACAGGCAGAAGGCAGAATGGGTGTAGGGTTCAAATTTATGTCATTTGGAAAGGGTTGAAATGTTTAACCAATAGAAATGTGTGTTTGCTTTTGAATTTATGTGGGAAGGAATGTGATTTGATGTTTACATGTATATGTATGGAAAATGAGAGGGAAACTTTGCCATTCTTTGGTTTTGCTGAGAGGTGCATAGTGCAGAGATTCTGTATAAGAAAATCTGGTGTGTGACTGATATCTGGTGTGTGACTGATATACTTCTTAATCTACAAAACAATTTGAAAGAGTTATTTAATTGTGAGGGTATGTAGACTATTTTGATTTTAATCAGACTAATGTATTTCTTCTGCTTAAGTGTAGAGAGTACTTTTTTTGTCTACAATCTTATTGACAGTTTGTGTGCATGTAGAAACCATTCTGTGATAAGCATTTGTGTTTTTCATGTGTTTGCAGACAGATAACTGTGCTGTTTTTATATTTTGGTACAATTAGAAATCAGTCATTGTTTATGAATTTGCAAAATAAGTCATGTTTGAACACTAAAATGTACTACTCGTAGATTAAGAAATGTGTTTTGGTAAACTCCTAGGGATAATGTTGTTTGTCTAGAATCACACTGTGAGTCTGTGTGCATTTGGGAACTACTGTGAGAGAAGCATTTGGTAACATCATGTATTTGCTGACAGATAACTGTTTTAAAACCTGTCAAGTTGTTAAGTTTGAGTAGCATTAGAAGCCAGTCTTTGCTTATGCATTGACAAAATGAATCAGGCTTTGACACTAAAGTGCAGTACTTACATATGTAGATTGTGTGCAGTCCCTTTACTCTTTCCATAGTAGTGAATGTGTTTTGGTAAACTCCTAGAGATAGTGTTGCTTGTCTAGAATCACATTGTGAGTTAGTGTGCATTTGGGAACCACTGTGAGAGAAGCATTTGGTAACATTATGTATTTGCTGAAAGATAACTGTTTTAAAACCTGTCATGTTGTCAAGTTTTAGTAGTATTAGAACCCAGTCTTTGCATATGCATTGATAAAATGAGTCAGGCTTTGACACTAAAGTGCAGTACTTAAATATGTTGATTGTGTGCAGTACCCTTACCTCTTCTAGACTAGAGAATGAGTTTTGGTAAACTCCTAGGATAGTGTTGCTTGTCTAAAATAACACTGTGAGTCTGTGTGCATTTGGGTAAGGATTGTGAGAGAAGCATTTGCTAACATTATATATTTGCTGACAGATAAGTGTTTTAAAACCTGTCATGTTGTCAAGTTTTAGTAGCATTAGAAGCCAGTCATGGCTTATGCTTTGATTAAATGAGTCAGGCATTGACACTAAAGCGGAGTCCTGAAATATGTAGATTGTGTGCAGTCCCCTTACCCTTTCCATAGTAGTGAATGAGTTTTTGTAAACTCCTAGGGATAGTGTTGCTTGTATAGAATCACACTGTGAGTCTGTGTGCATTTGGAAACCACTGTGAGAGAAGCATTTGGGAACATCATGTATTTGCGAACAGATAACTGTTTTAAAACCTGCCATGTTGTCAAGTTTTAGTAGCATTAGAAGCTAGTCTTTGCTTATGCTTTGATAAAATGAGTTAGGCTTTGACATTGAAGTGCAGAACTTAAATATGTGGATTGTGTGAAGTCCCCTTACCCCTTGCATAGTAGTGAATGAGTTTTGGTAAACTCCTAGGAATAGTGTTGCTTGTCTAGAATCACACTGTGAGTCTGTGTGCATTTGGGAACTACTGTGAGAGAAGCATTTGGTAACATCATGTATTTGCTGACAGATAACTATTTAAAACCTGTCATGTTGTCAAGTTTTAGTAGCATTAGAAGCCAGTGTTTGCTGATGGATTGATAAAATGAGTCAGGCTTTGACACTAAAGTGCAGTACTTAAATATGTAGATTGTGTACAGAACTCTTACGCCTCCTACACTACTGAATGAGTTTTGGTAAACTCCTATGATAGTGTTGCTTGCCTAAAAATCACACTGTGGGTCTGTGTGCATTTGGGTAAGGATTGTGAGACAAGGATTTGGTAACATTGTGTATTTGCTGACAGATAACTGTTTTAAAACCAGTATTGTTGTCAAGTTTTAGTAGCATTAGAAGCCAGTCTTTGCTTATGCTTTGATTAAATAAGTCAGGCATTGACACTAAAGTGGAGTCCTGAAATATGTAGATTGTGTGCAGTCCCCTTACCCCTTCCATAGTAGTGAATGAGTTTTGGTAAACTCCTAGGGAAAGTGTTGCTTGTATAGCATCACACTGTGAGTCTGTGTGCATTTGGGAACTACTGTGAGAGAAGCATTTGGGAACATCATGTATTTGCTGACAGATAACTGTTTTAAAACCTGCCATGTTGTCAAGTTTTAGTAGCATTAGAAGCCAGTCTTTGCTTATGCTTTGACAAAATGAGTTAGACTTTGACACTAAAGTTCTGTACGTAAATATGTAGATTATGTGCAGTCCCCTTACCCCTTGCACTGTAGTGAATGAGTTTTGGTAAACTCCTAGGGATAGTGTTGCTTGTCTAGAATCACACTGTGAGTCTGTGTGCATTTGGGAACCACGGTGAGAGAAGCATTTGGGAACATCATGTATTTGCTGACAGATAACTGTTTTAAAACCTGCCATGTTGTCAAGTTTTAGTAGCATTAGAAGCCTGCCTTTGCTTATGCTTTGATAAAATGAGTTAGGCTTTGACACTAAACTGGAGTCATGAAATATGTTGATTGTAGGGGTGGGCGGAATTTGCGAAAGCGACTTTCGCAAATTATCGCGAAAATGTTAAAAATCTCCGCAAACACGCGGAAATATCGCGAAGATGCGGAAGTTTTTTTCCCGCCCGTTCGTGGTATTTTCTGTGTGGTCGCGGCTCGCCAACTTACCCATGCCGTTGCTCGCGGGCGCGGTCATCTTGTTTTCACTCTTCTCGCGGTGCATGATCGCGAGACGAAAGACGAGATCGCGCGGCGCATGACGTTACTGCGGGTGCGAACTGTAGCGAGACAGCGCAAATGGCTACCAACAATCCAACATCTCGTGGAGAACGCGACCGGATCCGGAAAACTTGTCGGCGGACGCGGGGATTCAGGTAAGGCGATCGCGCGCGCTCGAGAATGTATTATTTTACAGCGCGAGCAAGAAACAAATTATCGCTAAGCTGCGGAATGCGTAAATTTTTACATTTTCGCGCTCTCCGCGGAACGCGAAAATGTCAAATTATCGCAATTTCCGCGAGCGGAACGGAAATTTAGCCCAGGCCTAGTTGATTGTGTGCAGTCCCTTTACTCTTTGCACAGTAGTGAATGAGTTTTGGTAAACTCCTAGGGATAGTGTTGCTTGTCTAGAATCACACTGTGAATCTGTGTGCATTTGGGAACCACTGTGAGAGAAGCATTTGGGAACATCATGTATTTGCTGACAGATAACTGTTTTAAAACCTGTCATGTTGTCAAGTTTTAGTAGCATTAGAAGCCAGTCATTGCTTATCCATTGATAATATGAGACAGGCATTGACAGTAAAGTGTAGTACAGAAATATGTAGGTTGTGTACAGTCCCCTTACCCCTTGCACAGTAGTAAATGAGTTTTGGTAAACTCCTAGGGATAGTGTTGCTTGTCTAGAATCACACTGTGAGTCTGTGTGCATTTGGGAACCACTGTGAGAGAAGCATTTGGGTACTTCATATCTTTGCATACACATAACTGCTTAAAAACGTTCCTGTTCTCAAGTTTTGTTAGAATTAGAAGGCAGTTATTGCTTATGTAATCACCCAGGAAGTGTCCATGCAATACTGTAAACATTCAGTTAATATTCAAGTAGTAACTAAGTGAGGCAGGCCTTAGCATATGCATTGATTCAAATGCTTATCCACTATGCATGCAGTCCTCTAACCATCTACACAGTTCTCTTTCACACCTTTAATTCCACAGTCAGTATTCATGCACTTCAAGCAAACACTCTGTTACTCCCCATGTACTCCTCTAGTGACCCATTCAGTAGCATATACTAAACCATTCACTTTGCCAAAACCCAAACACTTATAAATTCACTCAGGCACTTTCTTTTTAGTACTCTTATCATTTAGTCAGTATCCAAGTGCTCATGCAGCGAGCCAGGCCTTACAACATGGACTGCTTGAAACCCCTATGCAGTATGCATACAGGCCTCTAGGCACCTACACATTTGTCTTTCACTTCTTTAATTAACTAGTCAGTTTCTATATACTTCAATAAACATCTTGTCACTCATCCTGCACTCATCCAGTGACTGATCCAGTACCATGTACTAATCTTTTTACTGTGCCAAATCTGAAAAACCAGGCACTCTTCTAGCAGTAGTCTAATGATTCAGTCAGTTTCCAGGTACTCATGTAGTGAACCATGCATTACCACATAGAGGCCTACAAATATCTATGCCATATGCATGCAGTCTTGTAACACACTATACACTTGTCCTTAACAGCTTCAATTCCCCAGTCAATATCCATGTACTTTCAGCAAACATCCTGTCACTCCCCTTGCAGTGTTCCAGTGACTTATTCAGCACCATGTAGTAATGCATTCACTGGACCAAAACTGAAACACTTGTAAATTCACCCAGGTACGCTTCTTGCAATAGTCAAATCATTCAGTCAGTACCTAAGTACTAATGGAGTGAGGCAGGCCTTAGCACATGGATTCATTCAAATGTGTTTCCAGTATGCATGGAGGCCTGTAAGTACCAACACAATTGCCTTTGAGACGTTCAATTTCTCTGTCAGTATCTATAAACTGCAATAAACCCTCTGTCGCTTTAATTGCATACCTCCACTAACTCATTTGGCAGTAAGTACTAACCTATTCACTGCACTAGAATCCAAAATCTTAAAAAGATTCACCGAGTCACTTTTTTTTGTAGTACTCTAATGATTCAGTCAGTAGTCAGGTAGTTTTGCAGTGATCCAAGTGTTACTCTATGGACTGTTTCAAACGTCTATCCATTATAGATGTAGGTCTCTAGCCACCTACATACTTGTCTTCCACACCTTCAATATCCCAGACAGTGTTCATACAGTTCCTGCAAATACTCTCTCACTCTCCTTATACTACTCCAGTGACCCATTCAGCACCATGTACTAATCCATTCACTGCACTGAAAGGCAACCACTTATAAATTCACCGAGGTAGTCTCCTTGCAGTGCTTTAATCATTCAGTCAGTATCCAAGTACTCATGCAGTGAGCCAGCCCTTAGCACATGAATTGCTTCAAATGTCTATCCAGTATGCATGCAGTCTTCTAACCACCTACACACTTGTCTTTCACATCTTTAATTCCCCACTCAGTATACATATAGTGCAGCAAACATCCTATCACTCCCCTTGTACTCCTCCAGTGACCCATTCAGCACCATGTACTAATCCATTCAGTGTGCCAAAACCCAAACACTTATAAATTCACCCAGGCACTCTCTTTGCAGTACTCTAATCATTCAGTCAGTACTCAAGAACTCATGCAGTGAGGCAGGCCTTAGTACATGAATTGCTTCAAATGCCTATCCACTATGCATGCAGTCCTCTAACCACCTACACGCTTGTGTTTTACACCTTCAATTCCCTAGTTAGTATTCATACACTTCTAGCAAATACTCTGTCACTCCTCTTGGAGTCCTCAAGTGATCCATTCAGCACCATGGAGTAATCCATTCACTGTGCCAAAACCTGAACATTTATAAACTCACCCAGGCATTCTTGCAGTACTATAATCATTTAATCAGTATCCAATTAGTATTGGAGTGAGGCAGGCCTTAACGTATGAATGGATTGAAACATGTGTCCAGTATGCATGTAGGTCTCTAATCACCTTCACACTCGTCTTTCACACCATCAATAATCATGTCAGTATTCGTACACTTCTAGGAAATACCCTGTCACACACCCAGTTTGTTTCCTAATAGTATTGTAATCATTCAGTCAGTTAGCATGTACTGTTTTAGTGAGGTAGGCTTTAGGGCATAAACTGTTTCAAAGTAGTATGCACTATGCTTGTAGTGTTTTAACCATCGTCACACTTGTGCTTCATGGCTATAGTTTCTTAGTCAGTTTTTATATAAAATGTGTTTTTACAATAATAGAATAGTATGAATTTGAAAGTTATTAATATACTTTTATTTGGGATTCTTTTTTACAGATACTGTTTTTCGATGTTAAAATAGAGAAATCATGCCTTAAAAAAAAGAAAAAGAAAAGAACAGAGACAGGAGAATTACTTGAAGAAAAGTCAACCACAAGTATTGAATGTACAAGATAATGTGGCTAAAAAGAAAACACTTCTGGTAAGATAACAAAGCAATTTATTAAAAATGTTTGTAGGAGGAAAAAGAATGTACAGAACACTGAATCCACTGTGAATGTTTCAACTAGAAAAAAAAAGCAAAATAGGAGGAAAAGCAAAAAAAAAATATTCAGTCAAAGGAGAGCGTGCTAAAAGAAGGCAAAATCAGTATAAGGAATTACGAAAAAAAATATTTTACAAGAGAGTAGTACATCATTTGCTGAAAGATGTGAAGAAATATAAAAAGAGAGCTCTGTTTTATAAAAAGAAGAAGCATATTGAAATCATTGTTGAAAAGGTTTTAGAAGTAAAAACAAAACTATTCATTTTAGTATTAAACAGCATTTGATCACTAGATAAACCAATCAATTTAATGAAGGCCAAAAGTAGGAGGAAAAGAGTAATTAATAGAAAACAAATTTGTGATTTTTTTGGGAGAATGGAAACACAGTTCTAGTTCAGAGCCTTTCTTTAATGAAGAGAGTTATTTACAGAGCAAAAAATATCTGTTTGCAGTTGACACCAGTGATAGAGGTTACGAAGTTAGAGATGGTTGTCCAATTGAGAAAGAGAGAATGGTTGAAAGAAATGCAGAAGAAGTGATAGCTGATGAAGTTCTAGGGAGACGTCCTAAACACCCTGTGTATACATGGGATTGCAGTAGTATTTGTAGTTTACGACAGGAATCTATTGATAAATTATGTAGATTTTTACGAGCATATACTAAAAAAAGTGTTAAACAAAAGATTAAGGTGTTGCAAGGACTAGACCCTTGCAGAGTGAGAAAAAATACTGGTTTGCAAGGTCATTCTCTGGCTTGTCTTTCTAGGAAAGTTTGTGAAAGTGTTTTTCACAATTTCAGGATGCTGGCAGTACATCATACTCAAATGCGGAAGTTAGTGAGAAGATTGTATTATGCGAAAAGTCCAGCACTAAAGTTAAATGAGTTGAACAGTGCTCTTTTATGTGGCTCAGTATCAGGTGTGAAGAAGGTTTGTGAGGATATTGAGTTTTGTTACTTTGGTCCTCATCAAGAGAGAGGAGAAACTGTGACATTAGTAGAAGAAAATGTTGAAGACAATGTAGGACCTGTGATTACAAAACATTTTGACGATGAAATCACAAAGTTTAAAGTAATTTCAGGTGAAAGACTAAATGTTTCTTGTATTTGTTGTCGGCGAACTCACTATAAAAATCAGACTAGGGGTGTCAATCTGTATTTAAAAAGTGAAATAGAAGATAATGATAAGTGGATGGAATTTGCAACTTATTTGCTGGAAGAGGATTGTTTTGATTTGGGATCTGAGCAGCGTATTTGCAAATATTGTTATAACAAATTAGATGAGAATAAAATGCCTGCTAGAGCAGTTCATAATAATCTAGAGTTGGTTGCTATTCCTCCAGAGCTGATAGATTTAAATACGTATGAGTCTATTCTCATTCAATGTATTCACCCGTTTCAGGCTATTGTTCGTATGGAGCCTAAAACAGGTAAATTAATTACCTCCATCAGAGTTGCAAAGAGGATTGAAAGGAAGAGTTGTGTATTTACCGTTAGACTTAAGGAAAAATATTGAAACTATTGGTGTAGACCATGCAGAAAATGAGCCACTAGTCATTCTAGTTAATGGTGTTCCTACTAAGAATAAGAAAATCTTGCAAGAGTTAGTGGATGTTAGAAAAGTGCAAAAGGCATCATTGTATCTGTTAAAAAATAATGAGTACTATAGAAATGTGTTTGTAGTAGAAGAAGAAATAGATTTAGCAGAAGATACTGAAACATTAAGTGGACAAATTGAAAAAGTAGACATTGTTAGATGTGAAGAAATCTATGAACATTACAGTGTACATCCACTTCATTCTAAAGAGGTGATGGGGAATACGATTGAGTTGTTCCAAATGAAAAAAGCAACAGGAAGTCCCATGAGTGTATGGGAAGAGAGTTTGGAAGCTCGGTGTTTCCCGCAGTTGTTTCCAACAGGAAAAGGTGGACGATATGATGAACGTCTTGTGCAGATTCCTGCATCTGAATATCGGACAACAAGATTATATGCAGAAGATCCAAGATTTCGACAATGTATTCCCTATATGTTTCATCTTCTGTTTGAAAGTGACTTGTCTGGACTTTCATATGCAGTAAATCACATTTTAAAAACTGGAATGCATCTGCAAAATGTAACTGCTAAGGATTTTGTGGATAAAGTGCATCAGAGAGATGATCATTTAGAATCTCAGTTGATTAATCTGATGGCATGTCAGCGAGGGACTAATGAATATTGGTGCCGTCGTCATGGAGAACTGAAATGTATGCTACGTAACTTAGGAACTCCTACATGGTTTGTTACACTAAGCTGTGCTGAGTATGCTTGGGATGATTTACTTGAATTTCTTCGAGAGGCAAATTGCAATATAAAAAAATATTGAATACAAGACACCTGGAGGATTGTGTTCATTGGATCCTGTTAATGTATGCAGATATTTCAATCATATATTTGAAGCTATGATGTCTTTCATCTGCAATAAAAAGAATCCTCCTCTTGGAGAAGTTGTGGATTTCTTTTGGAGAAAGGAGTATCAAGCAAGAGGTGCTCCTCATATACATATGTTGTTATGGATCAAGGACGCCCCCAAATTTGGAACAGATTCAGATGAAACTGTTTTGTCTTTCATTGAAGATTATGCCACACGTGCTGTACCCAATAGCAAAGAACATAAAAACTTAAAACAACAAGTCTTACGATTCCAAAGCCATCGATGTGGAAAATACTGTCGACGAAAGTACAAGTCGAAGGATAAGTTCTATACCAAATGTCGTTTTGGATTTCCACGTCCTGTATTATCCAAAGGAAGAGTGAACAGTTTTATGTCAGCTGCGCTACATACTATCACAAGAAAGTCTCCGAAAAATACCTACAACTTAAAAAGAAGTGAAGAATCAAAATACATAAATGACTACAATCCAGTTATTTTATCCATGTGGAATGCTAACATGGATATTCAGTATGTTGCGGACAATTCCATTGCTGTCGCTCGGTATGTAACATCCTACATAACTAAATCAGAAAAGACGGAATTGAAAGAAATGTGGGAAGAGATTTCTCACGAGAAGACTCTAAGTAAGAAATTATACAGTTTCAGTTTGAAGATGTTATCGCATCGTGAAATTGGAGCATATGAATGTTCACATCGGTTATCATCTGCAAGTCTATATTCAAAAAGTAGAAGAATCATTTGGGTGAGTCTAGGTCTTGCAGGAATGCGAAATCGGGTACTGAAATCTGTTCAAGAAATTGAATATATAGCAGAAAAAGAACCAGAAAGTACAGATATTTCAAAAACAAATATGTTGGACACATATTACCCGAACAGAAGTCATCCTCTTGAGAGCATGTGACTCTATGAAGTGCTGCAAAACTACACTTTTAAACGGAATACTACAGAGAACATCAATGATGGAAAATATTTCAGTTATTGGTTCTGAAGGATGTCTGGTGAAACAGAGGAAAGGACATTTAATTAATCACAGGAAACTGAGTTGTGACACTGCTGATAGGGAATTTTACTATTTAGCCCTTTTGCAAATGTTCAAAACATGGCATTCAGAACTGGAATTACTTGGAGATTTTCAGAGCTATGAAGATTCATTTAATGCTTGTAAAGATAGCATACAATGCAGTGCTTTTGCAAATTATGTGAAAATGTTGAATGATGAAATTGATCAAGAAGCTACAATTGCAGCTGAGATTGCTAGAGACAGTTCTCAAGACAGTGAAAGTTCTGCTGCACTGAGTCAAGATCCACTAGGACAATCAATTGTTGAAAATGAAGCAGCAACTGCCATGAATGAGGTGGAAACAGCAATGTATCAAGCTCAAGAAGATGTAGTACAGTTAGGAAACTGGGAAGAACAACTAAATGTTGAATAGAAACAAATATATCAACAAGTGAAAGAGCAGATTGACATTGGATTACTTCATGAAAAGAAAGGGTGCTCATGTACATCATTTCAACCTATCCGAATGTATGTGAGTGGTCAAGCTGGAACAGGAAAAAGTTTCTTAATTAAAGTAATTACAAGTTATCTGCAAAAAACAACTGAGTCGCATTTGTCTTGTGTTGTCACTGCTCCAACTGGGTTGGCAGCACATAACATTAAAGGAATTACTTTACATCGTTTACTAATGCTACCAGTAGAGCATGAGAACAAATTGGAATACCACAAGCTATCTGGAGAAGCTTGTTGTGAAGTTTCAAGAGTCTTGAAGAAAATTAAACTTCTCATTATTGATGAGGTGAGCATGGTCTCAAACTTGATGCTTGCCTTGTGCATTTAAGAATGCAACAAATTCTTAAAACAGAGTATGACGTGTTATTTGGAGGAAAACACGTCATAGTTTTTGGAGATCTATTGCAACTTACTCCGGTAAAAGGACAACCGGTATTTAAAACACTTGCACATGAAGATACCAGAAAGTCTCTTGGTAGTGTTGGTAATGTGAACATTTGGACTAATTTTGAATACAAAGAACTGACAACAAATATGCGACAGGCAAATGATGCTGAATATGGAAGTATTCTTCAAGATATAAGAATTGGAATTCTTAAAAAACATGGCAAACAAGCTTTGGAAAGTCGATTACTTTGCAATGTCTTTCCAAATTAAAATGTACTTCCTGCAAAAGTGTACATGAAAATTGCTGAAAATAAATCAGTGATCTGTTTAATACTAACACTGAAAGAGTGTTCCATATTCAACGAAGAACTATTGAAACTGGAAAATGAAGAAATTATAAAAATGGAAGCCATCGATAAAATAGAGCATGAAGGAATTACTATTATTTTGACGGAAAAGTTGAAAACAAAACTGGATTCTTTAGAAAAAAAAATATCTAAAACAGCTGGTTTAGAAAAGACACTGTATGCGTGTGTAAACAGTCGGGTAATTTTAAGGCGAAATTTGGATGTAGAAAAAGGGTTAGTTAATGGCTCAATGGGTAAAGTGGTAGATTTTGTTAATTATCAGAAAAAAGAAGGAATTGAATTTTTAAAAATTAAATTTGATCAGATTGAAGAAGTTAAAGATATTGGTCGTTGTTCAGTTCGTTTTTTGCTTGTTAAAGATTTATATGTACGTAGGAAACAATTTCCATTTTCTCTGGCATATGCAGTGACTTTTCATAAATCTCAAGGATTAAGTGTAGACAGTGCATTGGTGAACATTGGATCTACTGTATTTAAAGAGGGTATGGCATATGTTGCTTTATCACGAGTCAGAACATTATCTGGTTTGTTTTTGATTGATTTTGATGAGAAAAAGGTTACTGCAGATGCAAACTGTGTAAAAGAGTATAATAGGTTAAGAAGGGTGTATGCTCCAAATTTAGGTCAATATCCTGTATTTGAAAAGCGTGTGGTTGGTCGAAAAAGAAGGTTTGTCAGTATCTGTTCTGAAGGGAATAGCACAAGATAATGTTGTGATTGCAAGTAAAAAGAAATTGGACACTGTTGAAGAGGTTGTTGGTTATCAGTTTGAAAATAGTTCTGGTGTCAACTGCTATGCTAATGTAGTGGTCAATGTTGTTTTTTATCTTGAAGGTTTGCAAGAACAAATTATGCAAAATCGGCAACAAAGATTTTGTTCTCTGTTGCATTCTGTTTTTGAAAAATTGATAACAGACACAAGTAAAATACAATCTGTTTCAGATGTTCATAATCTTTTGGATGTGTGTTCTGGTTCTACACAATTTTTACAAAATATCCAACAAGATGCTCAGGAATTTTAATGTATATGCTTACCATTTTTGAAAATGAAGGTGTAGAAATAGAAAATATTTATGGCCTTTCTTACAAATGGGAACATTATTGTGAAAGTTGCATGTATACATGTTGCTCCAATGTAGACACTGAGAGATTTCTGTATTTAACATTACCAGACTGTAAATCAGTGTCTTTCAATAAATTAGTTAAAGCTGCAAATCAAAACATGGAGTGTAGCCAATGTAAATCAGAAATGTTATCCACATTATTTTTAACAAAATTTGGCAAATACATAATTTTAATGATGCAACGTTGTACAGCTGACGGAAGAAAATTGGATACTTTAATAAAGCAATTTGTAGCACCATAACTATTAATATCAGGAAGGACTTTTGTAGCAATTGCCATAATTTTCCATGATGGTCCTACCACCACATCTGGACATTACACTGCCTACCTAAAATGTGACAAAGGCTGGACACTTTGTAATGATTCCCAGTTGGTTTTCAAACAACGTTTGCCTAGGGAATTACAAAATTCCTACCTAATATTTTTAAAGTCAAAGTTTTAGCAAGATAATTCACTCTCTGAGTAATTTATTATTATAATTTAATAGGACTACTATTGGACAATTTACATAAAAAAGGCGTGCAAAAATACCATTTGGCCTCAAGGAAAGGTATATGTTTGAATTATGGACTTTTTGGTGGTCATTGATTCGGTGAATATTTTAAAGCGGCAACATTTACAGTTTTTATAAGTTAAAGTTATAAAATGTTGTTAGCCGTAAGCATTTCATATATGTGTGATTTGTATTTTCTGGTATTTTACTGCGAATAGGATGTTGTTTTTGTTTTAACAATCTTTCTGATTGTTTTTTTTTTGCCCACTGTTAAGTGATGAGTACGATTGAAATCACTATTTCTAGTGAAATTCAATATATTCTGAGAACAGCAAAAAAGGCAAACAAATTACTTTGTGGAAATTATGCTGTGTTGTAAAAACTTTATTATTACATGTTATAACTATTTTTTTCTTTTCTTTCACAGATCCTAATTTTAAAATAAGCAATTTACATCAATTTAGATTGCAAAGAAAATCTGAAAAAATGTATACCATTTTTTATTTCTATTACTGTGAAGGTAAGTTTAACTAAGTATCAATATGCAGACTGGAGAGATCTGCAAGAAGCTACAAAGTTTAAACACGTTTTTAAAAACACTCTGTTTATACCTATGTAGTTTTGAAATCTGACCGTAATCGGATATCATGTGACTTGCAAAAAAAGAGATTTGAGGGGTTCATAATATTTCCCATTGTACCTATTGAAGGACCGCAATCATTTCAATCATTCTTCTTTGAACATCTTTGCAGACAAAACTCTGTGCTTACCTTCTATCATTCGCAAGCAATTTTAAAAACAGAAATATGTCACTTTTTGTAACATAGTTATTGCGCAAGACACTCTTTCATATTTACAAAGAGAGGAAAAGGCACTCTGTGCACTTTTTCTACTCCATGTAAATACAACCTCATCATACACACCACTTTGCGTTGAAAGGGTGTTCTATAGGTGTTGTTGTGCATGATTGCACTGAATATTCATAGAACAAGGCACATCTCTAGATTTATCATAAATCATAAATCTCGATATGTGTGTGAATGCTGCACTAATCTACAATTGGTGTACGAAAGCACAACAAGGAGATTTGTTTTCATTACTCCACATTTTTATATCTTCAATGCATGCTAAGATGTTCAGCATACATTGAAGGAGAAAAATGCGTTTTCTCATTGTTTTTGTGCAGGAAGGTGTGTCTTCCTGCACAAAACACAAAAACAAACAGCACATGACACAGATATATTTGCACTATGGTGCAAGGGTGCCTGTGTCACCACATGGCTGCAGATTGAGCAGCCGTGCAGAGAAAAGCATAAATTTGCAACATATTTATGTACATATGTTGCATCCCTGTGCTTCAGAAGTACTACAGCACACTGCAGTTAAAGAAGTTACTGTGTGATGCTGCAGCACTTCCTCATAGTTCTGCACTTATACATTCACCATACGCTACTAATGCATTCATTCAGTCAATTACGTACTACACATACATTCATCTAAACTTTCACACACAAACAAACAAATATAGCTCTTTTTTTAAACCAGGAATGTTAGTTCTTACAAGAACTTTTTTTTCCTTCTTTCTTCTTTTATATTTTTTTGTTGGTTTTCTGAACAATTTTTTTTTTGGGTTTTTCTGCAAAAAAAAAAGGAAAAATCAGAACAGGAGGAAAAAAACAATGAACTTCAGGAAAAAAAAAACTAGCAATGGTGACTTTCTTGCCTACGGCAGATCAGATCGATAGACTGTTCTCCGTAGCATAAAGTCGCATTGCATTTAGTGCAGAGCACTTTCAAAAATTGGAATTGTGAACGGATGTCCAAATTTTGTGCTGAAGGATGCACTCTTGAAGTGCTCGGCTGCGATGAGTCGGAAGGAGCAGGAGTGACTCTAATCCTTCGACATTCCTCCCGAGCAAGAGTTACTGGATGAAGGGTCCTCAGATGCTTCATCATGCTAGCTGTTCCGCATGAATATTTTTTGTTAGGATCCCCTCGAGACAGCACTCTCTGGCAGGTCTTGCACGTCACCAAGGTGGCATTGGTCTTACTTTGCCCCTCAGGATAGGGAAAAAATGTCCACACCACAGATGAAAAACTTGTTGTGCGTGGTGGCTCTTCCACAAAATCATCCACAGATGTATGAGGAGATGCAGGAGATGCCTGCTGCCCTGAAGCCATATTTTGTTCTGAGAAAAAGTTTGAGCTAAGTAAAAACTTAGTCAAAAAAGCTTCTTCTCTGCAAAGAGATGCTCTTCCAAAGAAGGTCAAAGAAGAATGATTGAAATGGGTGGGGTCTTTCAATAGTTAGAGCAGGAAGTGTAATGAACCAATCAAATCTCTTTTTTTGCAGGTCACATGGGATCCGCGCACCCTGTGCTTACGCAGCGCGCACCCAGCGCGCATCCGCGAAATTGAATTTAAAAGTAATATAGGATTAGATGTAAAAATATATTAATTTTAAGAGTAGTTTAGAGTTTGTCTTCAATTAATATTCACATGAAATATATATATATATATGTTTTTTTAAATGTTCAATATTTCGCGGGATCTGCGCACACACCGCGTCATACACTCATGTGACGCATCGCGGAAGCGCACAAGCGTCGCGTTACTACATCGTACGTGTCGCGTATAGGCTTGGAGTCGGGTACCGGTCGCATTGCAATCGCCCATCAAACACGTACCCAACGCACACCGTGCGCAGATGCTTTCGCGTAGGGATCGAGAATGGTGCGCATAGGGGGCGCGGATTCCAAAAAAATGGAAAAAAAAATAAAACAAAGTTTTGAAGATATAGTTTAAAAAATATTAAAAAAAATATAACAACATATTTTTAAAAAGCCCAATAAAAACAAATAATATTTTTTAATTTTTAAAAGAATTAATTGTAAAAATAACTTTAAAAAATGGTGATAAAAAAGTATTTAAAAAAACCATAATTAATGAAATTGACACACTGAAATTGAAAAATATAGAAATCCAATGAAAATCATTACACATGATATCTTTAGAGATAAGTTATAGATAGGAATTAGCATTTAAAAAACCTTTAAAATTCACTGAAAAAACCATAGGTTTCATGCACATTATAGTTAGGAATTGGCATTTAAAAAACCTTGAAAATTCACTGAAAAAAACTTAGGTTTCAGGGGCGTTATAGTTAGGTATTGGCATTTAAAAAACCGTATAAATTCACTGAAAAAACATAGGTTTCAGGGGCGTTATTGTTAGCTGGACATTTCCCTCGTACAAAACCCTAGAAATTCCCCCGTTATAGTTAGTTCAGCTAACTATAACTCGTGCCCCCGCAATGCACTGCTGATGACGTCACATATTACATCACTCATGACATGGTCAGTGACATCACTGATGACATCACTGAAGACGTCATCCATGTGATAAATTAGTGCATCTTCTCACACCCTTCGATATACCCAATGAAAATGTCAGATGTACATTCTCAAAACCAATAACTTCATACCCACTCATTGACTCTTAGGTCTACACACACATCCAGTCACTCACCTGTACAGTCACTCATACTTACAGTCACTCAGTACAGGACTATCATATGCATTTATATACCTATATAGACACTCACACACCACCAATCATCCATAGAGGTACTCACACACCTAGTCAGTCATGCAAATAATTAATCACACTCCCAATTACTCATCTATCCAGTTATACTCACACAAGTTCACTTACTCATAAAAATACTACCACATTCTTACGCTCTTATACAATCACTGATACAAGCCCACACGCATCCATACAGCCACTCTCACAATCACACACTCTCACATTTACGCACTTATATACTCTTACACACATATATACTGGCTGTCACAGATGTAGTTACTCACACATGTACAACTGAGATATACATTCAATCACTAACACACCCATACATACACTCACCTAACCATACAGTCTATCACAGATGCACTCTGAAAACAATGCACCCATAGAATCACCCACTCACACATCAATGCACAGAGTCACAAACAGACCACCCACACAAACACTCAAACACCCATACAGATACTCAGACAACCAATCAATAACCCATGTAGACACTCATGTAACTATTCAGAAAACCATACAGCCGCTTACACAGCAACAGACAGACAGATACAGACATTCACACAGTTTAGTCACTAGTCTGCAGTAACATACGTTTAAATGACTCACTTATAGAGTCAGTCACGCACCTACTAAATCATCCATTCACACACTTATACACCCACTCATTCTTCCATATGCCTTTCCCTATATATATTAAACATATTTAAACTTTACAGAAACACACAGTCACTGGATGACGTCATCAGTGATGTCATCAGTGATGTCATGTGAGATGTCATCAGTGATGTCATCAGTGATGTCACTGACCATGTCATGAGTGATGTAAGATGTGACGTCATCAGCAGTGCATTGCGGGGGCGCGAGTTATAGTTTGCTGAACTAACTATAACGGGGGAATTTCTAGGGTTTTGTATGAGGGAAATGTCCAGCTAACTATAACGCCCCTGAAACCTATGGTTTTTTCAGTGAATTAATATTATGTTTAGCACCATTTTGCAATGGGTGTTCGCCAAAATGAGTGACCATTGGGAAGTAACTCACTATTTGGATGATTTCTTGTTTGTGGGTGAGAAGGCTCCAGGAGAGAGCTTCGGCGATTTGAGTCCTTGTTGCAGTTGTTCGGAGTGCCTCTGGGTCCTGAGAAGACAGAGGGTCCTAGTGAGGTCCTAGTGAGATCTTGGGCATTAAGTTGGACTGGATCACTGACAGAATATCAACAGCCTATCTGTACATGGGTAAGTACAAAAATATCGAAACCAAAATATAATTGTTTGAAATATCGTTGTTTAAAATATTGTTTTTTTAAAATGTCTTAAAAATAATTTAAAAATAATTAAATAATAAATATAATTAATAAAAACACAGTTAGAATTATTTAGAAAACAGTTAAAAACTGATAAATGAAATATAAAAAAAATTAAACATACAATTATTTATATGTATTAACTTAATATTGATAAATCATTATTTTATTGAATTGAAAACTGTTAGAAACATAAAAAAAGTTATAAATACATATATATATATTCACTGAAAAAACCATAGGTTTCACACATATTATAGTTAGCGGAAATTTTACTGATAAAAAACCAATGAAATTGCCCCGTTATAGTTAGTGCTGGCAACTATAACTCACGCGACCGCAATCCTCTGCTGATGCTAATACTGTATTTAGACACTTATTTGCCCATGTCTTCTTCCATACATTTTTAGCTATACATATATTACAAATATTTTTTTTTATAAAGACACATATGTCATCAGCAGAAGATTGCGGTCGCGTGAGTTATAGTTGCCAGCACTAACTATAACGGGGCAATTTCATTGGTTTGTTATCAGTAAAATTTCCGCTAACTATAACATGTGTGAAACCTATGGTTTTTTCAGTGAATTTGCAAGGTTTTTTAAATGCTAATTCCTAACTATAACGTGTGTGAAACCTATGTTTTTTTCAGTGAATTTGTACGGTTTTTTAAATGCTAAGTTACTTTACGCCATTCGAGGCGTGCGCGCCCACTTAACGCAGTGCGTTCCGTGCACGGTTTTTATCAACTTTAATAAGCCCTGTACATTTGGTGGCCTTCGGCCACCAAAAGCACAGGGGGTGGGGTCAATGTGGATAGTGTTTTTTTTATTTCGATTTTATAATTTCATGTTGCCAAAATATAGTTTTTTTACTGATGTAATAAACACTGTACATTTGGTGGCCTACGGCCACCAAAAGCACAGGGGGTGGGGTAAGTGTGGATAGTGTTTTTTTTATTTCTATTTTTTACCGTACGCTTACGGTAAGCGTACGGTAAGCGTACTCGGCGAAATTGCCGAAAAAAAAATAAAACCGTTTTTGCTCTTGGGGGATGTTTGGGGACTCCCTCAACATGACTGTGTGGGAGGGAGTTGTCAAAACAGCCCCGTAACATGTTTTTGGGCATCATGTTTGATAAATAACACTCAGTGCGAGAGACAAAATGGCGGACGCTGCTTCCTGGTTTCGGCCGATTCGAATGTTTACTAAGATCTAAGAGCCAATCAGAATCGCGCTCGCGCACGCCACCGTACGCGTACGGTAAGCGTACGGTAAGCGTACCGTAAGCGGGCTCAGATATATATATTGATTTAAAGGCTATTTTCTCAGAATCTACTGAACAGATTTACACCAAACCTACAAAAGGCACTTCCTTGACATAAGGACTACCTCTCTGCCAAATTTCTAGTAATTCTGTTCAGCCGTTCGGGCTGTAGCTCTGTCTAAAGGTCCTATGGAAAAATGCATGGGAAAAACGGGTTTTGGGACCCCCCTTTTATCTCAGCCCCCGCTTGACGAATCACCCCGAGACTTTCAGGGTAGGAGCGGAGCGTAGCGCCCCACCTATTTTGAGAAATTCGCGAGGATTCATCGACCGGCGCCAAAGTTATTCAAAATAGAATGTTGCGGATTTCCTATGGAAAAGGGGTCCTAACTATAACTACCTACTGGCGACCGCCAGTAGGTAATATATATATATATATATATATATTTCGAAGAAGGTTGCCCAAAGTGGAGAGACTGCACCCGAGGAGGTAAACACACATGCTGCAGGTGGTTGAAAGTAAGCCTGACACACCCCATTCCGCTGGCTTGCCAAACGCGTTTCGGGCGTCATCCCACCCTTGATCACTGGCTGCACTACAGAAGGACAAAGACAAGGTAATGTCGTGCACCTGTTTTTATTGCAACGGAGTAGGGCAGCCCACATGGGCTCTAGCAAGGCATTATGGTCTTAGCAGTTCCAGCCAGACTCCAGGCACAAACCGCTGTGGGTGCCAAAGTCCTTTAGTAGTAAAAATGTCTCACCCAAGTGGGTGGAAAGGGATATACACACAGCTGCCATCACACCAATATATACCGGCAGCTCAGGCCCTCCTCAGTCCAATCGCCGCTTGCATTGATTAAGAAGCGCAGATCCACCATGAGAAAGCAGCGGGGCCTCCCCGCGACCAGGCTGGCCGCTTAGTATTTCAAAGAAGGTTGCCCAAAGTGGAGAGGCCGCACCCGAGGAGGTAAACATACAAATGCTGCCGGTGGTTGAAAGCAAGCCTGACACACCCCATTCCGCTGGCTTGACAAACACGTTTCGGGCGTCATCCCGCCCTTGATCACTGGCTGCACTACAGATGGAGAAAGACAAGGTAATGTCGTGCACCTGTTTTTATTGCAACAGAGTAGTCCTGCCCACATGCGCTCTCGCAAGGCATTATGGTCTTAGCAGTTCCTGCCAGACTCCAGGCGCAAACCGCTGTGGGTGCCAAAGTCCTTTCGCAGTGAAAACGTCTCTCCCAAGTGGGTGGAAAGGGATATACAAACAGCTGCCATCAGACCAATATATACCGCTATTATTAATACACCACATGTACTTGCAAGTGAATGGCAGGTTGGCGAGGCCTCTCACCCTACAGGGTAGGATATACATTTTTTTTAACTGAGGCAGCGGAGCCCACTTGGGGAGAGAACTTTAAGTCTATGTGGTATATTTTGAACTGCAACTACCAGCATACCACTGTCGCCCAGTGGGGCGGGGCTAACATTTGAATACATTTGTTCTTTGAAATATGCTTCCTGTGTTCAGCCAGCCAGTGATCAAGAGTGTTATGCTTGTAACGCGTATGGCATATGGGAAGGCAGCTACCTGCTGTGGAGCTTTGCTACCTGTGGCGTGTGTGCGGATACCCCTCCGTGTGTGGTGTTTTCATTGGAGACAACCCTGGTTTTTGTATTTTGTGGCTGGTCCAGCCACGAAAATGCCCCACCGCTTGTCAGAGCGGGTCTCGAGTGCTTGATGATCGGAGCACTCTTACGAACGTAGTGGGCCTACGCTACAGGGACGTACTTGCAAGTGAATGGCAGGTTGGTGAGGCCTCTCACCCTACAGGGTATGATAGTTTTTTTGAACTGAGGCAGCGGAGCCCACTTGGGGAGAGAACTTTAAGTCTATGTGGTATATTTTGAACTGCAACTACCAGCATACCACTGTTGCCAGTGGGGCGGGGCTAACATTTGAATAAATTCGTTCTTTGTAATCCACTTCCTGTGTTCAGCCAGCCAGTGATCAAGAGTGTTATCCTTGAAACGCGTATGGCATATGGGACGGCAGCTACCTGCTGTGGAGCTTTGCTACCTGTGGCGTGTGTGCGGATACCCCTCCGTGTGTGGTATTTTCATTGGGGACAACCCGTGTTTTTTAAATATATATATATATGTATATATATATATACACATAAACGTGTAATATAAATATAACAATAATATATATATTACCTACTGGCGGTCGCCAGTAGGTAGTTATAGTTAGGACCACGTTTCCATAGGAAATCCGCAACATTCTATTTTGAATAACTTTGGCGACGGTCGACGAATCCTCGCGAATTTTTCAAAATAGGTGGGGCGCTACGCTCCGCTCCTTCCCTGAAAGTCTCGGGGGGATTAGTCAAGCGGGGGCTGAGATAAAAGGGGGGTCCCAAAACGCGTTTTTCCCATGCATTTTTCCATAGGACCTTTAGACAGGGCTACAGCCCGAACGGCTGAACAGAATTACTAGAAATTTGGCAGAGAGGTAGTCCTCAGGTCAAGGAAGTGCCTTTTGTAGGCTTGGTGTAAATCTGTTCAGTAGATTCTGAGAAAATAGCCTTTAAATCAATATATATATCTGAGCCAGCTTACGGTGCGCTTACGGTACGCTTACCGTACGCGTACGGTGGCGTGCGCGAGCACGATTCTGATTGGCTCTTAGATCTTAGTAAACATTCGAATCGGCCGAAACCAGGAAGCGGCGGCCGCCATTTCGTGTGTTTCACTCAGAAAAAAAAGAGTGATAACAAGAAAAGGGGGCAAGGAGGAGAGTTACAGACCCCCTAACATTTGTAAGGGGGTCAAAGAAGGACAGAAAAGTACAAAGAAAACATTTATTGATTTTAAAAAAAATCGCGGGGTACGCGTACGGTAAGCGTACGGTAAAAAAAAAAAAAAAAAAGAAATGAAATGCAGATTTAAGTGTTTAGATATTAGGGGGCTCTAAAAAGTGCCGTTGTGTTTATGAAGTGATTTTTAAGTGGTACCTACAAGTAAGTACCGATGCAGAGTCTAAGGTTCAAGAGGAAGACTCTGTTCCCTTCATCATTGAAGTGCACACCATCTCCTCTATAAATGTCTTGCATGTCGTAACGCAAGTTGTTGTGGTAAATGGAACCCATACCATAGTCACGGAGGAAAGCAGAAACAGATTTGTTGACTTGCTTTCTTGCTTTGTCAATCTGTGGACAGAAAAGATTGGACCAGTTCCATTTTTGCCTTTGGCATATGTTAGAAAACACAAAGGCAGTTTTAGGGAAAAGTGAAAACAGTTGTGCAAAGGTATCCTTCATAAGCATTTCCAGACCTACCCCAGTCAAAGTGCCTAGGTCATTGCCACCGCAGTGCACTATTATGAGGTCAGGGTGTTGGTTTTGCATGAAGGATTTCACCAATGGCATCAATTGGTGCCACTTTAACCCTCTCTGACCAATCCATTTAATGTCTACATTTGGCAAAGCAAGGTCTCTCACCATACCTGTTTTCTCTGCAAACTTTTCACTCCAGAAGACATAGCTGTGTCCTACAATCCACACTGTGAACATCTTCAAAGGAGATCTGGATGCACTCAGGACGTGTATTTCAGTAGAATGGTAAAAAGAAATGAAAGAAAGTTTGGAAATGGAGGCATACATATTTTTTTTTTTTTAAAAAGAACTGATTGGCTGTTTCATACCATTCTACACTAAAAACTAGGCTGTATGTGTAAATTTATAGAAGCATGTTTTGTATTGGTACAGAAAAATGTGTTACCAAAGAACAGTACTATGGATTTGCTGTTAGGTTAGAAAAGTCAAGCACTCTTGCTCTGTGGAATTGAAACATTGTTTGGCGAACTTCTGACCTAACTCCACACAGCAGTGTTCCATGAGCTGTTGCTATGGTAGCAGGCAGAAGTCAAGTTGGGGGAAGGGTACTAGGCAGAAGTCAAGTTGGGGGAAGGGTACTTTTGGAAAAGGGTTGGTTTTCAACCAATAGAAATGTGTGATTACATTTGAAAAAAAGGGGGAAGCACTGAGATTTGAAATTAAAATGTATATATGTGGAAAAAGAGAAGGAAAGTTTGCCATTATCTGGTTCTGCTGAGAGGAGAGAGGTGTAAAGAACAGAGATCCTGGCTCTGATAATCTGCTGTTTGAGTGCCACATTTCTTTCACAACTAACTAATTTTAAAGGTGAGTTTAGAGTTTGAGAGGGGATGTATATGGTAAATTAAGAAATGAATAATAGAAATGCAATTCTTTTTGTTGAAGTTGTGTTTATTATTTTCTGTTTTGGGAGAAATTTCAATGTGAGGAACAAGTAAAATAATATGGACTATGTTTTCACAATAAATTAAGGTGTACTGGTATAAAAAAAGAATAGTTTAAGGGTTTGAGGTTGGACTCAGTAATGCAAATACATTCAGCATCACTAAGGCTGGTTGCCCTTGCTGGAGTGTAGGCAGTCACCCAGGTTACAAATGGTGCTGGTCTGAAAAAGCAGTTTGGACATGTGCTTTTTAAAAAATCTGAAAAGTGGATTCATAATGTGTCAGTCTGTAAAAGTGATTATCACTTGCCAAAAAAAAGAGCAGTAAGAGGGCTTTCAAATTGGCAAAGAAATTTCGTTTTGTGACTAATGTGAAAACATGACTCTGTGTGCAAAGAGGAATTATAGGCAGAGATTTATTGTGTATTGCTCTGGTGATTTCACAGTTGCATTAGATGGAAAGGGGGAGCCATTTTTTGGTGCAGAAGCAGACTCTTAGCACACACCCAGCTGCTTACCATGTGGAATCATGCACAGTATTCACAAGCGAGTGGGGTTTGAGGTTTCAGTCAGTAATGCAAATACATTCAGCATCACTAAGGCTGGTTGCCCTTGCTGGAGTGTAGGCAGTCACCCAGGTTACAAATGGTGCTGGTCTGAAAAAGCAGTTTGGACATGTGCTTTTTAAAAAATCTGAAAAGTGGATTTATAATGTGTCAGTCTGTAAAAGTGATTATCACTTGCCAAAAAAAAGAGCAGTAAGTGTGCTTTCAAATTGGCAAAGAAATTTCGTTTTGTGACTAATGTGAAAACATGACTCTGTGTGCAAATAGGAATTACAGGCAGAGATTTATTGCGTATTGCTCTGGTGATTTCACAGTTGCATTAGATGGAAAGGGTGAGCCATTATTTGGTGCAGAAGCAGACTCTTAGCACACACCCAGCTGCTTACCATGTGGAATCATGCACAGTATTCACAAGCGAGTGGGGTTTGAGGTTTCAGTCAGTAATGCAAATACATTCAGCATCACTAAGGCTGGTTGCCCTTGCTGGAGTGTAGGCAGTCACCCAGGTTACAAATGGTGCTGGTCTGAAAAAGCAGTTTGGACATGTGATTTTTAAAAAATCTGAAAAGTGGATTCATAATGTGTCAGTCTGTAAAAGTGTTTATCACTTGCCAAAAAAAAGAGTAGTAAGTGTGCTTTCAAATTGGCAAAGAAATTTCGTTTAAGGGCCTAATGTGAAAACATGACTCTGTGTGCAAATAGGAATTACAGGCAGAGATTTATTGCGTATTGCTCTGGTGATTTCACAGTTGCATTAGATGGAAAGGGGGAGCCATTTTTTGGTGCAGAAGCAGACTCTTAGCACACACCCAGCTGCTTACCATGTGGAATCATGCACAGTATTCACAAGCGAGTGGGGTTTGAGGTTTCAGTCAGTAATGCAAATACATTCAGCATCACTAAGGCTGGTTGCCCTTGCTGGAGTGTAGGCAGTCACCCAGGTTACAAATGGTGCTGGTCTGAAAAAGCAGTTTGGACATGTGCTTTTAAAAAAATCTGAAAAGTGGATTCATAATGTGTCAGTCTGTAAAAGTGTTTATCACTTGCCAAAAAAAAGAGCAGTAAGTGTGCTTTCAAATTGGCAAAGAAATTTCGTTTAAGGGCCTAATGTGAAAACATGACTCTGTGTGCAAATAGGAATTACAGGCAGAGATTTATTGCGTATTGCTCTGGTGATTTCACAGTTGCATTAGATGGAAAGGGGGAGCCATTTTTTGGTGCAGAAGCAGACTCTTAGCACACACCCAGCTGCTTACCATGTGGAATCATGCACAGTATTCACAAGCGAGTGGGGTTTGAGGTTTCAGTCAGTAATGCAAATACATTCAGCATCACTAAGGCTGGTTGCCCTTGCTGGAGTGTAGGCAGTCACCCAGGTTACAAATGGTGCTGGTCTGAAAAAGCAGTTTGGACATGTGCTTTTTAAAAAATCTGAAAAGTGGATTCATAATGTGTCAGTCTGTAAAAGTGATTATCACTTGCCAAAAAAAAGAGTAGTAAGTGTGCTTTCAAATTGGCAAAGAAATTTCGTTTTGTGACTAATGTGAAAACATGACTCTGTGTGCAAAGAGAAATTACAGGCAGAGATTTATTGCGTATTGCTCTGGTGATTTCACAGTTGCATTAGAAGGAAAGGGGGAGCCATTTTTTGGTGCAGAAGCAGACTCTTAGCACACACCCAGCTGCTTACCATGTGGAATCATGCACAGTATTCACAAGCGAGTGGGGTTTGAGGTTTCAGTCAGTAATGCAAATACATTCAGCATCACTAAGGCTCGTTGCCCTTGCTGGAGTGTAGGCAGTCACCCAGGTTACAAATGGTGCTGGTCTGAAAAAGCAGTTTGGACATGTGCTTTTTAAAAAATCTGAAAAGTGGATTTATAATGTGTCAGTCTGTAAAAGTGATTATCACTTGCCAAAAAAAAGAGTAGTAAGTGTGCTTTCAAATTGGCAAAGAAATTTCGTTTAAGGGCCTAATGTGAAAACATGACTCTGTGTGCAAATAGGAATTACAGGCAGAGATTTATTGCGTATTGCTCTGGTGATTTCACAGTTGCATTAGATGGAAAGGGGGAGCCATTTTTTGGTGCAGAAGCAGACTATTAGCACACACCCAGCTGCTTACCATGTGGAATCATGCACAGTATTCACAAGCGAGTGGGGTTTGAGGTTTCAGTCAGTAATGCAAATACATTCAGCATCACTAAGGCTGGTTGCCCTTGCTGGAGTGTAGGCAGTCACCCAGGTTACAAATGGTGCTGGTCTGAAAAAGCAGTTTGGACATGTGCTTTTTAAAAAATCTGAAAAGTGGATTCATAATGTGTCAGTCTGTAAAAGTGATTATCACTTGCCAAAAAAAAGAGTAGTAAGTGAAAATGTTTCAGAGAAGAGTTATGTCCAATTTGATAAAGGATGTGAAGAAATATAAGCAAAAGGCTAAGTTTTATAAGAGAAAAAAAGAAATTGAAGCCATTGCAGCAAAGGCATTAGAATTAAAAAGGAAACTATTCATTTTAATTTTGAATAGGATGCGTACATTAGACAAAATGGTTAATGTACTGAAATCACATAGCAAAAGGAAAAGAGTAGTGAACAGAACAAACTTTTCTAAAGTGTTTTTAGGAAAATGGATGCATAGTTCAAGTAGTGAACCTTTTTTTAATGAAGAGAGTTATTTTCAAAGTAATAGTTTGCTGCATGCAGTTGACACCAGAGGTCGTGCTTATGAAGTGAAAAATGGTTGCATAATGGAGAAGGAGATAATGGTTCCAAGAGATGAGGTACAAGTGATGGCGGATGAGGCTATGGGGAGACGTCCTAAAGCCCCAGTGTACACTTGGAATTGTAGTAGTATTTGCACTGTGCGTCAGGAATCTATTGATAAATTTCGTGAGTTTCTAAGAGAATATAGTAAAAAAAGTGTAAAACAGCAGATTAAGGTGCTTCAAAGTCTGGATCCATGCAGAGTGAGAGAGAATACTGGTTTGCAGGGTCATTCTCTGGCTTGTCTATCTAGAAAAGTGTGTAATAGTGTTTTCCATCATTTTAGGATGCTGGCTGTTCATCATACTGAAATGAGAAAGTTTGTGAGACGGTTGTATTTTGCTAAAAGTCCAGCAATAAAGTTAGATTAATTGAATAGGGCTCTGTTCCGTGGAACGGTATCAGATGTAGCGAAGGTTGTTGATGAAATTCAGTTTTGTTACTTTGGTCCTGAACAAAACAGTGCAGAGAAGGACACAGTAAATGAGGAAGAAGTGGAAGAGAATGTAGAACCCTCTGTAAGTAAGACATTTAATGATCACATAACAACATTTGCAATAATTAAGGGTGGGCGTAGTTCGCGAAGTAGCACTTCGCGAAGCTACGCAAAGTGAAGTTCGCACTACGCGAGCTACGCGTAGCACTTCGCGAACTGCGAAGTAACATGTTCGCACTGTGCAAGATGTTGTTTTCAATGATTGCACAGTGCGGACAAGCAACCGGCACTGTGCAATCATTGAAAATGGCATCTTGCACAGTGCGAGCTGTAGTTTTCTGCTGCTCGAGTAGATTTTTACTCGAGCTGCAGCTTTCTCAACGCGAACTGGTAGTTTCTCATCGCGAGCGGTCGCGAGCATACGCGACCCCTCGCAATGAGAAACCTGACCTTCTCGCGTTGGGAATCTCGCCGGGAGGTTTATTTTCCATGCTCGCGATCGCGAACAAGGAAATAGTCTCGCCAGGATGTCATTTTGCTTGCTCGCGGTCGCCAACTTGACGTTGAGGACCGCGAGCAAGCAAAAAATGACCGCAGCACTACGCAACACTACGCTACGCGTGTTCGCACTGTGCTACGTGCAGTTCGCGTAGTGCGAAGTAGCGCGAACTTCGCAAACTACGCGAGCGTAGCGTAGTGCTTCGCCCAGGCCTAGCAATAATCTCTAATGAAAGACCAAATATTACTTGTATTTGTTGCCGCAGAACTCATTATAGAAAACAAACTAGGAATGTTGATCTCTACAGAAAGAGTGAAAATGAAGATAATTATAAGTGGAAGGATTTTGCCACATATATATTTCTTGAAAATTGTTTTGAATTGGGTGAAGATCAGCGTATTTGTAAATACTGTTACAACAAGTTAGAGGAAAATAGAATGCCGACCAGAGCTGTACATAATAATTTAGAATTGGATGCTATTCCTGCTGAACTTTCTGAATTAAATACATATGAGTCTATACTCATTCAATGTGTTCATCCGTTCCAGACCATAGTACGTATGGAGCCCAAAACTGGTAAATTACCTCCTTCAGATTTATTGAGAGGTTTAAAAGGTAGAGTGGTGTATTTGCCCTTGGATTTGAAAAAAAATATGTAAACTATTGATGCGGATACTTTGGAAACTGAACCATTAATTATTCTGGTTAATGGTGTACCTACAAAGAATAAGAAGATTTGGCAGGAGCTGGTAGATGTACGGAAAGTACAAAGAGCAAATTTGTATTTGAAAAGGAATAACAAATGGTATGAATCAATTTATATAGAAGAAGAAGAAGAAGAAGATTTACAAGAAGACACAGAAACACCAACTGGACAAATTGAAAAAGTGGACAAGTCAAAGGAAGAAGAAATTTATGACCATTTTAGCATACAACCTCTTCATTCAAAAGAAGTTATGGGAGACAATATTGATCTATTTCAGATGAAGAAAGCAAAAGGAACTCCCGTGAGTGTATGGGAGGAGAGCTTGGAAGCTCGATGTTTTCCCCAGCTGTTTCCTAAAGGAAAAGGAGGACGATACGATGAACGTCCGGAACAGATTCCAGCTTCTGAGTATCGGACTACAAGACTATATGCTGAAGATCCCAGATTTCGACAAAGTATTCCTTATTTGTTCCATCTTTTATTTGAAAGCGACTTGTCTGCATTGTCTTATGCAGTAAATCACATTTTAAAAAGTGGAGTACATTTGCAAAATGTGTCTGCTAAGGATTTTATGGAGAAAGTGCAGCACCGAGATGATCATTTGGAAACACAACTGATCAATCTGATGGCTTGTCAGCGTGGGACAAAGGAATATTGGTACCGACGCCATGGTGAATTAAAATGCATGTTACGGAATTTAGGAACACCAACATGGTTCGTTACCCTAAGCTGTGCCGAGTACGCTTGGGATGATTTACTGGATTTTCTACGAGAGGCAAATTCAAACATTAAAAACATCGAATACAAGACAGCAGGAGAACTGTGCTCATTGGATCCGGTTAATGTTTGCAGATATTTCAATCATAGATTTGAGGCTATGATGTCCTTCATCTGCAATAAAAAAAATCCACCTCTAGGAGAAGTAGTGGATTTCTTTTGGAGAAAAGAGTACCAGGCAAGAGGTGCTCCTCATATTCATATGCTGTTGTGGATCAAGGATGCCCCAAAGTTTGGAACAGATACTGATGAAGCAGTGTTATCTTACATTGAAGAATATGCAACATGTGCTATACCAAAAAGCACAGAAGAGAAAAAGTTAAAGGAGCAAGTTTTACGTTTCCAAAGTCATCGGTGTGGAAAATACTGTCGACGGAAATACAAGAGCAAAGATAAATACTACACTAAATGTCGATTTGGATTTCCTAGACCTGTTCTTTCAAATGGAAGAGTTAACAGTTTTATGTCATCTGTGAGACATACTATCACAAGAAAATCACCTAAGAATACCTACAACCTTAAAAGAAAAGAAGAATCAAAAAATATAAATGACTACAACCCAGTGATTTTATCCATGTGGAACGCTAACATGGATATACAGTATGTAGCTGACAATTCCATTGCTGTTGCTCGATATGTAACGTCTTACATTACGAAATCAGAAAAAACAGAATTGAAGGAAATGTGGGAAGAGATTTCTCACGAGAAAACTGTCAGTAAGAAGCTGTACAGTTTCAGTTTGAAGATGTTATCGCATCAAGAAATTGGATCCTACGAATGTTCATATAGGTTATCTTCTGCAAGTCTCTACTCGAAATCAAGAAGAATAATTTGGGCAAGTTTAGGCCTTGCAGCAATGAGAAATCGGGTACTGAAATCTGTTGGAGAAATTGAATATTTGGCCGAGAATGACCCAGAAAGTACAGATATTTTGAAATCAAACATGTTGGACACATATTATCCCAAGAGAAGTCTTCATCTAGAGAACATGTGTCTCTATGAAGTGCTGCAGAACTACATTTATTCACGGAAAGCCGCAGAAGACATCAACAATGGAAAATATAAAGTCATTGGTGAGGAAGGATGTTTGGTGAAGCAAACAAAAGGAAGTTTGATAAATCACTGGAAGCTGAGTTGCGACACTACTGACAAAAAGGAATTTTACTACTTGGCTCTTTTACAGCTGTTTAAACCATGGCGTACAGAGGATGAACTACTGGGAGAATTTCAAAGCTCTGAAGATTCTTTTAATGCTTGCAAAGACAGCATACAATGCAATACATTCACAACTTATCTGCAAATGTTAAATGAAGATATTGAACAGGAAACTACAATTGCAGCAGAAATAGCTAGAGACAGTTCTCAGGACAGCCACAGTTCAGGAACACTCAGTCAAGATCCCCTAGGACAACCAATCGTTGAAAATGAAGCATCAATAGCCATGAATGAAGTGGAAACAGCTATGAATCAAGCTCAAGAAGAATTTATAGACTTACAAAATTTGGAAAGACAACTGAACGAAGAGCAGCAACAAATTTATGAAGAGATCAGAAACAAAATTGATCACGGATTTCTACATGAAAAAAAAGAGTGCTCATGCACATCATTTCATCCAATCAGGATGTATGTAAGCGGACAAGCTGGAACTGGAAAAAGTTTCCTAATAAAAGTCATCAGAAGCTACCTACAGGAAAAAACGGATTCTACTTTGTCTTGTGTGGTTACTGCTCCAAATGGGTTAGCAGCATATAACATAAAAGGAATCACTTTACATCGTTTGCTAATGTTACCAGTGGAGCATGAGAACAAAATACAATACAACAAGCTAACTGGAGAAGCATGCTTGGAAGTTTCAAGAGTATTGAAGAAGATGCAAGTTCTCATTATTGATGAGGTGAGCATGGTATCAAACTTAATGCTTGCCTTTGTGCATTTAAGAATGCAGCAAATTCTGAAGACAGACTATGACGTGTTATTTGGAGGAAAACACGTCATAGTTTTTGGAGATCTTTTGCAACTTACTCCAGTTAAAGGACAACCAGTGTTTAATACTGTGACACATGAAGACACGAAGAAGTCATTGGGAAGCATCGGTAATACAAATATTTGGTCCTTCTTTGAGTACAAGGAACTTACTACTAATATGAGGCAAGCAAACGATGAAGAATATGGAAGTATTCTGAAAGATATCAGAATTGGACTACTCACTGAAGCTGGCAAAAAAGCATTACAGAGTCGGCTGCTACATAATTTATTTCCAAAGGAAGAAATAGTTGCAGAGAAGATATACAAGAACATTGCAGAAAACAAAAGTGTCATCTGCTTAATGCCAACTCTACGTGAATGCTCAATATTCAATGAGGAGCTTTTGAAATTGGAAAAGGAAGATATCAGGAAATTGGAAGCAGTGGACAAAATTGAGGATGGAAGAATTACTGTCACATTAACAGGCACACTGAAAAATAAATTGGATTCACTAGAGAAGAACATTTCCAAAACAGCTGGATTAGAAAAAAATCTATATGTTTGCATGAACTGTAGAGTATTTTTAAGGAGAAATTTGGATGTTGAAAAAGGTTTAGTTAATGGAGCTATGGGAAGAGTTGTGGGTTTTATTAATTATCAGAAAAAAGATGGAATTGAATGTTTAAAAATAAAATTTGATCAGATAGAAGAAGTTAAAGACATTTGTCGTTGTTCAGTTCGTTTCATGCTTGTGAAAGACTTATATGTACGTAGGAAGCAGTTTCCGTTTTCGCTAGCATATGCTGTAACTATTCACAAGTCTCAAGGATTGACTGTAGATTGTGCATTTGTGAACATTGGTTCAACTGTGTTCAAAGAAGGTATGGCATATGTTGCTTTGTCACGAGTGAAAACATTATCAGGTTTATTCATGATAGACTTTGATGATTCAAAAGTTAGTGCTGATACAAATTGTGTACAGGAGTATAATAGATTAAGAAGAAGCTATGCTCCTCATTTAGGTCAGTATCCTGTGTTGGAGAAACGTGTAGTTTCTCGTAAAAGGAGAAATGAGAATATCTGTAATGAAGATGTAGAGAGGAGGAAAAAAAAGAGGAGTGATGTAGTTGCAAGCAAAAAGAATAAGGAAAATGAAGAACAGGTTGTAGGATGTCATTTTGAAAATAGCTCTGGTGTCAACTGCTACGCTAATGTAGTGCTGAATGTTGCATTTTATCTGGAAAGTTTGCAAGAGCAGATAATAGTAAATCAGGGAAAAAGATTCTGTTCTGTGCTGAGTCTCCTTTTTGAAAAGCTGAGTAATGATAAAACTCAAATAGAAAGTGCTACTGAAATTAGAAAACTTTTAGATGTATGTTCAGGACGAACACAGTTTTCTCAAAATGTACAGCAAGACGCACAGGAATTCTTGATGTATTTTCTTCAGGTACTGGAAGAAGAAGGGGTTCCCATTGAAAATTTATTTGGTCTCTCTTATAAATGGGAATATAGTTGTGAAAACTGTTATAATATATGTGGCTCTAATGTTGATAATGAAAGGTTTATTTATTTAACATTGCCAGAGAGTAAAACAGTCACTTTTGCTAAATTAGTTAAAGATGCTAATCATAGCATGCAATGCGGTGAGTGTAAATCTGACATGTTTTCAACGTTAATTTTAAAGGAATACGGACAGTATGTAATTTTAATGATGCAACGATGTAGAGCTGATGGTTCAAAATTGGATACTTTAATAAAGAAGTTTACAGGACAGCAATTATCAATTTCAGGAAAAACTTTTGTAACAGTTGCAATAATTTTCCATGATGGACCTACTGTAACTTCTGGTCATTACACAGTTTATCTTAAATGTGAAAAAGGCTGGACACTGTGTAATGATTCCCAATTGATTTTTAAGCAATGTTTGCCTTTTGATTTAGCAAATTCCTATCTAATCTTCCTGAAACCTAAATTTTAGAGAGATTTGGCAACATCTGGACAAAACAATTTTACCATTTTATTGGATTACCATTTGGAATTTACAAATAAAAAGATTTAACAAATTATCATTTGGCCTAATGGAAAGGTAACCAATTGTAATGTGGAATTTTTCCATTTTTTAAGGAAACTTTGGAAAACCAAAAATTTAGAAAAAATCGGTAACATCTGCACAATAAAAATTTTGGAATGTTATTGGATTGCCATTGGAAATTTTTTCAAAAAAGATTTTTAAAATTACTATTTGGCCATGCGGAAAGGTAAACAATTCTATTGTGGACTTATTTAATTATTAATAAATCTTTCGGAAACCAAAATGTTACAGAGAATCGGTGACATCTGTACAATTTAAACTTTAGATTTTTATTGGATTACCATTGGAAATTTAACCAAAAAAGAATTTTAAAATTACTATTTGGCCTAAAGGAAATGGAACCCGATGTATTGTGGAGTTATTTGAGATATATTATTGTGATTATACTTCTGAAACAAAAATATCAGACGGTATTTTAAAGAAATAAGTATTGATATTAGATGATATTTTTTAAGAATATTATGCATTTCTATAAAGTTATGTTTATGCAAAAAGAGATTGTGGGCTTTTTTAAAACAATCTTTGAGATTGTTAATTTTTTTTTGCCTGCTGTTAAATGATGAATGCAATTGCTTTCACAATTTATAGTGAAATGCAATATATTCTGAAAACAGCAAAAAAAAGGCAAAAATATTTTTTGAAAAATATGTAAATATGTGTACTGTATTATAAAATGTTTTATTAAATATTAATACTTTTTTCTTTTTTTTCATATTGAGATAGAACATTTTCGAAAACTAGAACCATTTTTAAAGCAATTAAAAAAAATGTAAATGAATAAATATTTTTTTGAGTGGGTATGGTAATCTGGTCTCTTTTTTCCACTTCTCTACAATCACATTTTCAGTTTTTAATTGTAGTCTCTCAAGGACCTTGTAATGTGATAATTGATTTTTAGTGTTTTTAAAAAAAAAAAAAAAATACGCGTACCGTAAAAAAAAAAAAAAAGTTTTTAAAAACATATATAAAAAATAGATGAAAGGTAAGGTTGGCTCTTAAAAGAGCCGTTGTGTTCATGCAGGGACAGAGGAAAGAAAGATTGGGAATATTAGATGGTACGACAAGTGTGCTGATCTATTTTACTGTTCACTAGGGAAATACTGGTCTCCCTATAACTAATTAGATCATGACAAGTGGCGCACCGTACTTCAACCCTCGCAAACCGAGGGTTAATTTCCAGAGGACCAGAAAAAGGAGATGCTCCCCCCATAGATGAAGGGCTCACCTGACCTGCAGAAGAAGGACTTTGCACTGCAGATGATGGTCCAGGCTGAGCTGCTGTGGATGTGCTTGGTTGATTTACTGAAGGGTTACCTTCAGTAAGTCGAGCATGTGTCCTTCTGTGTACATCCTTAAGGTGTCTCATCATGGTGTGATTCCCAAAGGAATACTTCCTGTCAGGATTCCCTCTTGAAAGTACACGCTTGCACAGCTTACAAGTCACTAAGGGTGCATTTACCTTTTGCTGGCCTTCTGGAAAAGAAAAATACTCCTATACGTAAGAGGTCTTTTGTTTCCTCGCTCTCTGCCTCAAGGTAGTGCTGCTAGCCTCACTCTCAGAAGAGCTCTGCTGTTCTGCCATCGTATCACAAAGACAACCCAGCTCCTTCTCCTAAGGGATCACAAGCAGAAATGAGGGGAATGGGTGTGGTGTAGGAGAGTTCTAGAACTGAAAGTAGTTTCAACCAATCAAAAGTTGTGTTTCATGATCACATGACCCACCGTACGCTTACGGTGCGCTTACGGCAAAAGTACGCATGCGCGTAAAAAAGACACGCGCTCGCTCGCATGCGCATAACAGTCATTCCCCAACACTTCCGCGTAACGTGCGCGTGTAGCGTACACGCGTACGCGCCCCACGCGCAGTACGCGCAGCTACGCAAATTGCGTAACTATACGCAAACAGCGTAGATAAATTACGGACATTGCGTAAACCGTACGCTTACCGTAAGCTTACCGTACGCGCACTAAAAAAAAAGAAAAAAAAAAGGAAAAAATGTATTGCTAATAAATTTTACATGTTTATTTTAAAAAAAATGTAAAATAAAAACATATTGTAGAATTTTTAAAATTTAACCATAGTCTTTAAAAAAGGATAGAAAATTAAAATAAAAATATGTAAAAAAAAAAGAAGAAAAAAAAAAAAATTAGCATTTAAAAAACCTTGCAAATTCACTGAAAAAACCATGGGTTTCACACACGTTATAGTTAGGAATTAGCATTTAAAAAACCTTTGAAATTCACTGAAAAAACCATGGGTTTCACACACGTTATAGTTAGGAATTAGCATTTAAAAAACCTTAGAAATTCAATGAAAAAACCAAAGGTTTCACACATGTTATAGTTAGCTGGACATTTCACTCGTAAAAAACCATTGAAATTCCCCCGTTATAGTTAGTTCAGCTAACTATAACTCGCGCGCCCGCAATGCACTACTGATGTCGTCACATATTACATCACTCATGACATGGTCAGTGACATCACTCATGACATCACTGATGACATCTCAAATGACATCACTGATGACATCATCCTTGTGACAGAGTGGTAGACCTCCTCTCACCCTAATATAACCTTTGATACACACATTTAAAAATAGAGACTGAAATTTTCAAAAAAATGGACATACCAATAACAGTTACAACAACCTATTCAGTAATTCTAAGATCCACATACACATCCACTCATCCACCAACAATCCTATACAGTCACTCATACATGTACTCACACATCATATGTACTCATACACCTAAACATCCTGTAACACAATGCCACTCATTCATAGAGTTACTCACACATAGTCACTCATGCTAATAAAGAATCAAACATCCATTTACCTGCATATACAGTTATACACACACCACCACACTTACTTTTACAGAAACTTACACATACTTAGTCTTTTAAATAATCACTTATAGAAACACATACTTATTCATACAGGCACTCTTCCAATCTCTCACTCGCACATATACTTACTTATATACACCAATATTCATATATACTAGTTTAAAACATATGTAGTTACTCATAAAGACACTATTGAGACAGTCATTCACTCACTAACACACCCATACACACACTCATCCACCCATACGGTCCTACACACATGCTGTCTTCAACACATACAAACAGTGAGTCACTCATTCATGCACCTATGCACTACATAATAACCCCCACCGAACCATGAAGACACTCAGACACTCATACTGATACTCAAAAAACCAACTAATAACCTATATAGACACTCATGTAGCTACTCACCAACCCATGCAGCCACTTATATACAAAGTGAGAGACTGATACAGGTATTTACACATTTAAACATTACTCACTTAGCCATGTATTCATAAAGATACACTTAATCAGTCAGTTACACAATCAATTTTTCAAAAACAAATCATCAATTTAGACACTTATATACTCATTTATTCTTCCATCGACCTTGAGATATACATATATTAAACATATTTAATTTTCAGAAAAACACACATTCACTGGATGATGTCATCAGTGATGTCATTTGAGATGTCATGAGTGATGTCATGAGTGATGTCACTGACCATGTCATGAGTGATGTAATATGTGACGTCATCAGTAGTGCATTGCGGGCGCGCGAGTTATAGTTAGCTGAACTAACTATAACGGGGGAATTTCAATGGTTTTTTACGAGTGAAATGTCTAGCTAACTATAACATGTGTGAAACCTTTGGTTTTTTCATTGAATATATATATATATATATATATATATATATACATATATATATATATATATATATATATATATATATATATATATATCTTCACCAAATGCTCACTTGTCAGATATGAAGTAGGCAGAACACAGCTCCGGGGTTAAAAGTGGCTTTAATGAACCAATCAAGCGTGAAACAAGTCCGTGAAACGCTGAGGCAGACGCGTTTCTAGCCAGGACGGCTTTCATCAGTGCCGGAATCACAGGTAAAGTTGATTCACCTGGAGTTCTTTTCAAACACTAGGAGACCAATCCCAGTATCACAGTCACTTGGCTCCACCTCCAATTCCAGGTATGTACCTCCTCACGCAGCGTTTCCTGGCAGGCTACATGCTGGATCCTGTGGTTTATCGTGGAAACTCATCAAGTGATGAAGTGAGTCCAAAACACCCAGTGGTGTCCCCAATCATGGCGATTAATACAAGTTCCACTGCAGCTCGCCAAAGTTGAAATGTTCAGTTCATGCCACTCGTGTCCCCTTTGTCAGGCGTACAGTTACGCCTCCTCTCTCACCATGCAGAAAAGAACTGCTCCGTAGCAATAATCCGCTGGGGGGGCTCTGAGTTGCAATTTTCTTAGCGCGGTCCAAAGGTTTGTTGACTCTCGCAGCGCACCTGAACGAGAGGGCGTGTCCTTGCCGGTGTCAACAATGCCGGCTAAACATCTTCACCAAATGCTCACTTGTCAGATATGAAGTAGGCAGAACACAGCTCCGGGGTTAAAAGTGGCTTTAATGAACCAATCAAGCGTGAAACAAGTCCATGAAACGCTGAGGCAGACGCGTTTATAGCCAGTACGGCTTTCATCAGTGCCGGAATCACAGGTAAAGTTGATTCACCTGGAGTTCTTTTCAAACATTAGGAGACCAATCCCAGTATCACAGTCACTTGGCTCCACCTCCAATTCCAGGTATGTACCTCCTCACGCAGCGTTTCCTGGCAGGCTGCATGCTGGATGCTGTGGTTTATCGTGGAAACTCATCAAGTGATGAAGTGAGTCCAAAACACCCAGTGGTGTCCCCAATCATGGCGATTAATACAAGTTCCACTGCAGCTCGCCAAAGTTGAAATGTTCAGTTCATGCCACTCGTGTCCCCTTTGTCAGGCGTACAGTTACGCCTCCTCTCTCCCCATGCAGAAAAGAACTGCTCCGTAGCAATAATCCGCTGGGGGGGCTCTGCGTTGCAATTTTCTTTGCGCGGTCCAAAGGTTTGTTGACTCTCGCACCGCACCTGAATGAGAGGGCTTGTCCTTGCCGGTGTCAACAATGCCGGCTAAACATCTTCACCAAATGCTCACTTGTCAGATATGAAGTAGGCAGAACACAGCTCCGGGGTTAAAAGTGGCTTTAATGAACCAATCAAGCGTGAAACAAGTCCATGAAACGCTGAGGCAGACGCGTTTCTAGCCAGGACGGCTTTCATCAGTGCCGGAATCACAGGTAAAGTTGATTCACCTGGAGTTCTTTTCAAACATTAGGAGACCAATCCCAGCATCACAGTCACTTGGCTCCACCTCCAATTCCAGGTATGTACCTCCTCACGCAGCGTTTCCTGGCAGGCTGCATGCTGGATCCTGTGGTTTATCGTGGAAACTCATCAAGTGATGAAGTGAGTCCAAAACACCCAGTGGTGTCCCCAATCATGGCGATTAATACAAGTTCCACTGCTGCTCGCCAAAGTTGAAATGTTCAGTTCATGCCACTCGTGTCCCCTTTGTCAGGCGTACAGTTACGCCTCCTCTCTCACCATGCAGAAAAGAACTGCTCCGTAGCAATAATCCGCTGGTTGGGCTCTGCGTTGCAATTTTCTTTGCGCGGTCCAAAGGTTTGTTGACTCTCGCAGCGCACCTGAACGAGAGGGTGTGTCCTTGCCGGTGTCAACAATGCCGGCTAAACATCTTCACCAAATGCTCACTTGTCAGATATGAAGTAGGCAGAACACAGCTCCGGGGTTAAAAGTGGCTTTAATGAACCAATCAAGCGTGAAACAAGTCCGTGAAATGCTGAGGCAGACGCGTTTCTAGCCAGGACGGCTTTCATCAGTGCCGGAATCACAGGTAAAGTTGATTCACCTGGAGTTCTTTTCAAACGTTAGGAGACCAATCCCAGTATCACAGTCACTTGGCTCCACCTCCAATTCCAGGTATGTACCTCCTCACGCAGCGTTTCCTGGCAGGCTGCATGCTGGATCCTGTGGTTTATCGTGGAAACTCATCAAGTGATGAAGTGAGTCCAAAACACCCAGTGGTGTCCCCAATCATGGCGATTATTACAAGTTCCACTGCAGCTTGCCAAAGTTGAAATGTTCAGTTCATGCCACTCGTGTCCCCTTTGTCAGGCGTACAGTTACGCCTCCTCTCTCCCCATTCAGAAAAGAACTGCTCCGTAGCAATAATCCGCTGGGGGGGCTCTGCGTTGCAATTTTCTTTGCGCGGTCCAAAGGTCTGTTGACTCTCGCAGCGCACCTGAACGAGAGGGCGTGTCCTTGCCGGTGTCAACAATGCCGGCTAAACATCTTCACCAAATGCTCACTTGTCAGATATGAAGTAGGCAGAACACAGCTCCGGGGTTAAAAGTGGCTTTAATGAACCAATCAAGCGTGAAACAAGTCCGTGAAACGCTGAGGCAGACGCGTTTCTAGCCAGGACGGCTTTCATCAATGCCGGAATCACAGGTAAAGTTGATTCACCTGGAGTTCTTTTCAAACATTAGGAGACCAATCCCAGTATCACAGTCACTTGGCTCCACCTCCAATTCCAGGTATGTACCTCCTCACGCAGCGTTTCCTGGCAGGCTGCATGCTGGATCCTGTGGTTTATCGTGGAAACTCATCAAGTGATGAAGTGAGTCCAAAACACCCAGTGGTGTCCCCAATCATGGCGATTAATACAAGTTCCACTGCAGCTCGCCAAAGTTGAAATGTTCAGTTCATGCCACTCGTGTCCCCTTTGTCAGGCGTACAGTTACGCCTCCTCTCTCCCCATGCAGAAAAGAACTGCTCCGTAGCAATAATCCGCTGGGGGCGCTCTGCGTTGCAATTTTCTTTGCGCGTTCCAAAGGTTTGTTGACTCTCGCAGCGCACCTGAACGAGAGGGCGTGTCCTTGCCGGTGTCAACAATGCCGGCTAAACATCTTCACCAAATGTTCACTTGTCAGATATGAAGTAGGCAGAACACAGCTCCAGGGTTAAAAGTGGCTTTAATGAACCAATCAAGCGTGAAACAAGTCCGTGAAACGCTGAGGCAGACGCGTTTCTAGCCAGGACGGCTTTCATCAGTGCCGGAATCACAGGTAAAGTTGATTCACCTGGAGTTCTTTTCAAACATTAGGAGACCAATCCCAGTATCACAGTCACTTGGCTCCACCTCCAATTCCAGGTATGTACCTCCTCACGCAGCGTTTCCTGGCAGGCTGCATGCTGGATCCTGTGGTTTATCGTGGAAACTCATCAAGTGATGAAGTGAGTCTAAAACACCCAGTGGTGTCCCCAATCATGGCGATTAATACAAGTTCCACTGCAGCTCGCCAAAGTTGAAATGTTCAGTTCATGCCACTCGTGTCCCCTTTGTCAGGCGTACAGTTATGCCTCCTCTCCCCCCATGCAGAAAAGAACTGCTCCGTAGCAATAATCCGCTGGGGGGGCTCTGCGTTGCAATTTTCTTTGCAATTCACTTAAAAAACCATAGGTTTCACACACGTTATAGTTAGGAATTAGCATTTAAAAAACCTTGCAAATTCACTTAAAAGACCATAGAGTGGCAGTCGCGCGAGTTATAGTTAGCTGAACTGTCCACCTAACTATAAAATGTTTTTTCACCCTTCGGGGTCCTTTAGGGACCCCATGACACAGGCTAGGGGGTCAGGAACTCTCTAGCCTGCCCCCTTTTCACGTTCGCCACCTCTCTTTTTCACTCTCGCACCCAAAACAAACAAAATGGCGGCCGACACTTCCTGATTTCGACCGAGTCGAACGTTGACTGACATGTAACCACCAATCAGAATGACGCTCGCGCACGTTAGGGTGCGCGCACGGTGGGCGCCTATAGATATTTCTGTACTTTTAACTGCAATTTTCTCAGGAAATACTGAACAGATTGACTCCATACATGCAAAAGGCACATGCCTGACCTGAGGACTACCTCTCTGCCAAATTTCAAGTAATTCTGTTCAGCCGTTCGGGCTGTACCTTCGACTAAAGGTCCTATGGGAAAATGCATGGGGAAAACACGTTTTGGGACCCCCCCTTTTTCTCGGCCCCCGCTTGACGAATCACTCCGAGACTTTCAGGGTAGGAGCTGCGTGGAGCGCCCCATTAGTTTTGAAAATTTCGCGAGGATTCATCAACCGGCGCCAAAGTTATTCAAAATAGACTTTTCAGATTTCCTATGGAAACACGGTCCTAACTATAACTATCTACTGGCGACCGCCAGTAGATAATATATATATACACAACTATATAATAAATTAAAATATTAAAATTAAGATTTAAAATATTTACACTACATTAACTAGAAAAGTAGGGACATATTGGATAGCGTAGGTGATAAAATTACTATTCCACTACAGAAAGTGCAACAGTAGGGAAAGTGTTGGATAGCGGAGGGGAATAATTTACTATTCCCACTACAGCCAATGCAACAGTAGGGGAAGTGTTCGATAGTGGAGGGGAATTACTTACTATTCGCACTGCAGTGAATGCAACAGTAGGGAAAGTGGTGGATAGCGGGTGGGTACAAATTAATATTCCCAGTCCAACGAGTGCCACAGTAGGAAAAGTGTTGGATAGCGGGGGTTAAATTTACTATTCCCACTCCAGGGAGTACAACAGTAGGGAAAGTATTGGATAGCGGGTATGTAAAAATTACTATTCCCACTCCTGTGAGTGCAACAGTAAGGAAAGTGTTGGATAGCGGGTATGTAAAAATTACTATTCCTACTCCAAAGAGTGCAACAGTAGGGAAAGTGTTGGATAGCGAGTGGGTCAAAGTTACTATTCCCACTCCAGTGAGTGCTACAGTAGGGAAAGTGTTGGTAGCAGGTGGGTAAAATGTACTATTCCCACTCCAGTGAGTGCAATAGTAGGGAAAGTGTTGGATAGCGGTATGTAAAAATTACTATTCCTACTCCAGTGAGGGCAACAGTAGGGAAAGTGTTGGATAGCGGGTATGTAAAAAGTACTATTCCTACTCCAAAGAGTGCAACAGTAGGGAAAGTGTTGGATAGCGGGTGGGTCAAAGTTACTATTCCCACTCCAGTGAGTGCTACAGTAGGGAAAGTGTTGGTTAGCAGATGGGTAAAATGTACTATTCCCCCACCAGGGAGTACAACAGTAGGGAAAGTATTGGATAGCGGGTGGGTAAAAATTACTATTCCCACTCCAACGAGTGTAACAGTAGGGAAAGTTTTGGATAGCAGGTGGGTAAAAATTACTATATCAACACCAGCGAGTGCAACAGTAGGGAAAGCGTTGGATAGCGGGTAGATAAAAATTACTATACCCACTCCAATGAGTGCAACAGTAGGAAAGTGTTGGAGAGCGGGTGGGTAAAAATTACTATTCCCACTCCAAAGAGTGCAACAGTAGGGAAAGTGTTGGATAGTGGGTGGGTCAAAGTTACTATTCCCACTCCAGTGAGTGCTACAGTAGGGAAAGTGTGGGTCAGCAGGTGGGTAAAATGTACTATTCCCACTCCAGTGAGTGCAACAGTAGGGAAAGTGTTGGATAGCGGATATATAAAAAATACTATTCCCACTCCAGTGAGTGTAACAGTAGGGAAAGTGTTGGATAGCGGGTGGGAATAATTTACTATTCCCACTCCACCACTCCTGCAAAATAATTAATATTAAATAACAAATAATACATTTTTCAAAAATATTTTACATCCCATTATATTCCCCTATAAACGTCACCACCAATATTGTAAAATATTACAAAATTAACATAATTATTTAACAATTAATTAATTAACTAGTAACAATTAACAAGTGAATTAAAAACAATCAAAAATAAATTAGTTCACACAATTAATACTATAAAATAACTTTAAATAAATATTGTATAAAAAAATATAAAAAATTGGTGGTGATGGCGCTTCCCGCTAGCGCGTAGCCCTTGGTGATGCTCCTCCCCCTCCAGTGATAGCGTCTTTGATGGTTTGGCACGGTGGGAGCAGAGGCTGAAGACAGGAGCTGCTGTTTGAATTTCATTCACGCTCCTTTGAATCATCACGGGCCGGTTGTGGGGCGGCTGCAGTTCTGGCTGCTCTGCGGTTCTGCGGCTTCGTCAAAGAATATTCTGAGTGCCGCCCTCATTTGGATATAGAGTGTGTATGCTGGGTGCCAGAAACTGATTCACGGAGGCTCCGGTTTCAGTATACTGCCCAGCTGAGTGCAGAGTGCGGAGGCTCCGGTCAGATTTTTTCCCATTTCTCCTGCTTGGCAGCTGCTGTATAGAGGCTCTGTGCTTGGAAAAGTGGAGAAGTGGAGCAGTGTGGTTTCTACAAGAAGCTGGGTTATAAAAGCACAGAAAAAAAGTGGAAAGTGTTACTGGAGCATCTTAGAAGCGCTGAAAGTTAGTCAATTGGAGAGAAAGATTGAGCCAGGAGGAGAGCGGGAGGAGAGTGGTTGGAGGGCGTCGCTAATGGTGAGTCCTGATATAATTTGCTGTTAAAAGATCTGGCAAGAGACTTGGGCTGGTCAGCATTTGTGATTTAAAAGCTGGTGTGTTTAGTTAAAGTCGTATAATGTAGAAACAGTTGAAGCTTGCCGCAGATGCAGCGAAAGCGGATGCTGCAATTGCAGCAAAAACGAAAACATGTTTAGCTAAAGTCAAGCTGAATCAGACTTTAACTAAAGCAGGAAGTAAAATGCACCACGGGGAGTCCTCCTTTAGCTGTCAAAGTTCAGAAACCGATGATCCATCACTAAAGGAGATAAATTTGATGGAGGATTCAGGATCTAAGCTAAGGAATAATAACTTGGCTATCCAGAAGAATGCCAGATATTTCCCTCTCTTTGTTAAAAAGATGCTACTTCCTATCACTTCGCCAAGGTCAGATAAGTTCAGCCAAGACTCCTAAGCGCAGAACACCTTAGTCACAACAGGAGATACGATAACATTAGCAGTATCGCCAGAGCCAGCATTATCTCCAGGGCCAGTATCCTCCTCTTCTCCAGGGGTTCCCTCCCCAGGCGCTCAGGGAGTACAGGTACAAGCAGAAGAACAGTTGATGGTTTCGCTAGACTCGGACCAGCTTAAAAATACTGCTTTAACTCTGGCAATGGCTGTCGCTTCCTCAGTCTCCGCCCTCTCTCCTCTCTACTTGCGAAAAGGACATTCTAATACAATCTAATGGCACCATGCCAGTCCAGCAAGGTCAGGAAGATCAACAAGGCCAGCAAGATCTGCAAGGTCAATAAGTAGCTTCATTCTCAAGGAAGACTAAATCGCTATATCTTTTGATGATCGAAGATAATAATGAGCCACAGCAAGGAGCTAAAGAATGTGATCTCGCACTCCAGGATGAGAAGGCTATTTCATATCAGATGGATATTAAAACTATGTTAAAAATGATTCTTGAATAAATTCGGGACATGAAGAAATCACAACAATCTGAAATCTCTGCAACACATCAGCGACTGGGGAAGATAGAGGAAGCAGTCGCTAGTCTCCCAATTCGAATACAGGAGGCTGAAGCAAGAATTTCCCTTGTTGAGAACGTAATGAATGGTCATTTTCAGCAAGTAGATCTAGCCTCCCATGAGAAAATAAGTATGAAAAACAAGATTGAAGAACTTGAACATTTGTCAAGTCGCTCAAATCTACGGATAGTTGGTGTCCTGGAGCAGCTTGAAGGAGCAGATACACTCAATTGGGTCGAATCCTTCATGAAGAAGGTTGTGATTCCTGAGTTTTCTGGCGACTTAACTGTAACTAGAGTTCATCGGGTTCCAGCTCATCTTCCCCCAAATTTGAAGTTCCCCCGCACTATACTTGTTAATTTTGCAGATTATTGCATAAAGGAACATTTTTGTCTAAGGCAATTCAGTCCAGACAGTTTGAAACTGAGAATAGAGCTAAATGTAGATTTTTTTCTGACATGTCCGCAGCGGCTGTAAAAAGACGCAAAGAGTTTGTCAAGTTATTGTATCTCTTCAAAGCCCATGGGGCACAAGCTTCTATTGCGCAACAATCTAAACTCAAAGTCCTTGTGCGGGGTAAGTTTCACTTGTTTACACATATTGAAGAGGCACTTTTCTTAAGGCAATTTCAGCTGGAAAATAACTTGTTTTTTTAGCTTATTGTTTTGTCTTCAATAATGCCCTCTCATGTCTGAACAAGGAGAGATGCATTTAGGTCTTGCTGTCTCTTCAAAATTCTTTTTGAATGCCTGCTTAAGGTTTTTTTTTTTCTCTTCTTTTGGATCTCAATCTTGAGGTTTGGGTTTTGTTTTTTCGTGGGGGGGGGGTTGGTCACCCTTGGTGCAATATCAGGGCACCAGTACTAGTATCTGGAGAGGGGGGAATGTGGACAGCGGGGAAGCCACATTTTCTAAGAGTGGGATGGTTCTTGGGGTATGTGTGGGGCGAGGGCAGCTTGGGTTAGCAGAAAAAAAGAGCAGGTGCTATCAGAAAAGTGATAAAATGTGCAGGAATCTACTGAGTACAGAATTGAAGCGTATAATGTTTTTTATTCTTTTCCTTTTTTTTCTCTTAGCAGAACGAGTATATCCAGTAAATGTCAGGTTTTTTCTGTAAATGGTAATGGTATTTTGAATAGACGTAAATATGGAGGATTAATTAGGTGATAGTTACTTTAAAACCTCAAATTCTTTTTATTCAAGAAACTCATCTGAAAACAAATACCCCAAAATTTTATATACCACAAATGTTTTCTAGAGTTTTCTTTGCTTCAGCAGGTGTTGCAATGAGGGGGATTGCAATATATTTTTCATGGGAAATTGATTGGGTATTTCTTCAAGAACAATGGGATCCCTTGGGGAGGTGGATTTGGGTACAGGTTAAAGTAAATGAACAGGTTCTGAATCTTATTAACTATTATGGTCCAATAACTGATGACGCATCTGCATTACATACACTTTATGAACTTTTGATTGGGGTTTCTGGGCAAATTGTGTTTGGGGGATTTTAATTATATTCAGAATTTGAAAATGGATTCTTCAAATATAGGAAAAAAACAATTGAAACCTTAGACAAAGAAGGTTTTCGATGCTTTGTTAGAAGATCTTCAGTTAATTGATGCCTCCTCTTCATGACACTCGAGGTGCGCAAGCAAGGAGGAAGCAAAGGAATGACCAAGCCAGCACGTGCTGCCAAGCTGCACACAGGTCGATCCAACCGGGTGTGACCATTCTCATCAGGAGTTGGCAGCCCGGGGGGAAATTCAGGACCACCAATGAACCAGGGACCTGAACTGTCGTGGCCAACTGAGGCACCATGGTGATGGCCCAAAGAGGAACGGAAGAAGTCTTGTGTAACATCCCCTGGTTCAATGAAGCTCCATCAACCCCCTCCAGACAAGTCCCTGAGGCCCCTAAGGAGCTGGCGAAGAACCCCTACCACATGGCTAGTGATCAGCGGGAGAACCCGGGTCCTGAGGAGGCCTGCGAACCATCATCAGGTCCACCACCAGTTTTGACTACGAGGCCTGACCCTCCTATTCGCAACCACCCGCATCACTATAGTTTGAGGCCAAATCCTAAGCCAAGCAAACAGCTTCAGGACTTTGTGTGCTAATCGCTTGGGACTATGGTCAAGGACTAACTTGGGAAGGGATGTAATAGATCAGCAGTCCTGTTGTCGGGTGACGCAACCGGAGATTCATGTACCACATCATCCGTGGGGCAGGCGTGGCCCATGAGAACAATAAAAGGGGAGAAACTGCATGTGGTTCATCTCTCAGGCTGACACTGTGTGTGAAGTGTACTGTGTCCCTGTGCAGTGCTGGGCACCTGCCCTGGTTGTTAGTGTGCCTCTCTATAAATAGCTCCAGACAGTAGTGGGATCGGGCTCCTAGCATGTCATCAAGACCTCATCCAACTGTCTATGGAGCAACTTCAGTAAACCAAACACGGCCTATATTGGGCCCTTACTTCTGTAGAGTATGGAGTCAAGAGGCCCTTTTTTGAGCATAGCTATGTTTGAGGAAATTATGTTAAAGAGTAATACTGTTAGGAAAGCAATGCTCCTGTTGCCTTTGGCAATATATCACTTTGTCCTCAATGTTTTGGGCAGTTGGGGCATATTTCTTTCTTTTAGGAACAATTTACACTCCCATACCCTGTGTAGGTGCCCCAGGGCTTGCTGTGAAGCTAGATCTGCCTGCCCATCAATATATGGATATACCTCTTGCTCATAGGTAAACAAAAGTAATTATTTTGTGAATTTAAAAATTCTGTGTCTGATGTAGGAAACAGTTTTGCACTCGCAAAGAATGTGATTCACAAAATATACTTTGGGAACACAAAAGACACAGTGCTAGTCTTCCTTATTCCCAAAATGTGTTTCATGACCCACACTGACTCACAAAGTATAGAAGGCATGTAAAGTGCATGATGCACTCTTTTCCTAGTCAGGAAGCAAGGATGAGTGGTTTGCCAAAGGTTGACCAGTTGTCCAGACACAAACGAGGTTGGCAACAAATTCACAATTTGTGGGTTCTGGCATTAGGGAGAGCACATATCGGTTGTTCGCTCCAGTGTGATTCCGGAATGTCAACTTGATGTCTGAAAAGCAGCACTTCATTCTTAAGGGTTTGGGCCGGCATGAAAAAAAAATTCGGCATTCTGTGAGTACAAATGCAGAGAAGGAGCTCTGCAGTTTTCAGTCATTTGTCACAGCATTTGCAACCATTGGGAACAGGCCAAAAAGGGTGCCTAACTCACACATATTAATGATGCAGGAGCTTTTGTGTCCTTCTGTGAATCTTCATTTTGAATACAATAGTAACAGTACATCAGTTACCGGTCCAAATAGAGGTCATGTAGCGAAAGAGTTGGTCTGTAGTAGTAACAACGGGACTGCAATCTCACCTCAGACATCAACTCTATTTCCCGTAAACTGTTTCTTATATTGTCTTTTCTTGTGTTGATAACTTCCAAAACTGGCAGCAATGGAATTTGTGCCCTTAGGCCCTCAATAGCTTTCTAATTAGTTCAGAAATCAGTCTCAGGTATCTATAGTTTCAGTTCAGTGAAGGAAAAAGCATATTGAAAATAATTAAAATAAACTTTTGTTGCGTGTTTACCAATTTTCATTCAATTAAAGAGAGAATGATTAGTGTAAATATTTTTCATACTGTTCAGCATCATTATCGAATGTGTATCCCGAATTATGGAAGAACCTCTTACCTAGGGGCCTTGTGATTTGTTTCCCTGGCAATTGTTACCAGTTAGAATGTGTAATTTCATTTGATTTGATCTGCTTAAAACGTTTGGAAACTATTTCAAAAGATTTGCAGCAGAAGAATGAGGATGCCGCCCCTGGGGGAAGTGACGGTTGCAGACTAGTCTTCCCCCTGGGTGCTTTGTGCTGACAGGCATCGGACAGGGTGGGATAGGTTAGTCGGGGGGAAGAATTGGATTAATTAAATGCTATATAGGTGTCAGGAAGGGTGTGTCGGGCCTTTTCCTGACATCAAGTACCACGGGGATGGACAGGTTTAGGCAGGACAGGAGGAGGCACCTGGGGCGAGGCCTGGTGCTCATCTGGCCATTTTCCATAGTCTGGGATAACACCATGATGGTGACGGACAACAGGGGCATGCTGGCAGAGCTCCAGGCTGGGAAAAAAGTGGAGGCAGGCTTTGGCATGAGAATGAAGAACTCAGCAACCAGTTAATTTGGGGGTAGGCATTGCAGCCTCCCGGCACATCTCTCCTTGTAAGCAGAAGAGGTCTTGTCAGAGGAAGAGGGCAGGGGTGCTGTTGCAGGGTCAGATGCCCCTATGGACTTACCATTGCCAAGCCGGCCTACAGACCATGAGCTCACAGGGATGGCCGGGCCTTTGGATCGGTCTGCTGGCCTCTCCCTAGAAGTGTTCAATGAAGGCTGGCTGGGATATAGGACCCAGCCGTTGATAAGTGCAAGTTTGTTCGGACTGGGCACACGCACATGGTGGGAAAAGTTGAGGGAGGACATTCCATGGTTGCTGCGGCCTCCAATGAGGGCCTTTTGGGGAACCAAGGGCCCCTGGGGCCCAGAAACTCCCTCACCAGTAAATGACAGGGGGTAGATATGGAGGCACAGATGAAAGAACAGCACCTGTTCATCCAGAAGACAGAGGAGAGCTGGGCTTGGATGTGTGAGGCCTGGTAAAATAAATTTGGCCATGGCCCTGCGATCTGGTGACCATGTTTGAAAGGTGAGTGCAGCCAGGACGAATAGGCTGGGGGTCCTGGGCTTGGAGGGTGGTGGTTGTGGGTGTCAGAGAACGAGAAGCTAGATGTAGGTATGCCAAGAGCCATTGTGGTTCAGGCCCCATTGGTGGGAGGGACCCCCCTGGGTAGTGCAGTCTGGTGGGGGGTGGGACTTTAAGACTGGTATCTAAGGCGGGTAGACAGATTGGGATGCCAGCAGGGCCCACGACTGCCACTGGATGCTGGCCCAAGGCAGCAGGGGGGTCCACTGTTGCCTGCCCTCCAATGAGGTCACATGCACACAGAGAATGGCCAGAGCCACCTATGAATGAGTGTGCCATAACTGTGCGGTCGCGACAGAGTTGTGCCTGGGGATGATTGTGTGGCAGCTACAGATGAGGATGAGCTGAACACACAAAAAGAGCCCACTGGTCCAAATCGTAAATCTACTGGGAAGATGGATTCTGTCTACCATGCAGCGGAGGGGATCCCTTTTAAAAGATGGTTTTCCTTACACACCAGAGGTGTTATGCTTCATCATAGGGGTGCCTCATTGCGACCAGAGCCTAGTCATGACACGGGCTACAACCCCTTCACTGCAAGGGAGGAGCTAAGCGATGTTTTTTGTGAAAGAGGATGGTCCTAACACCCTACGTGAGCGTGGTGTGTTGTAGGTGAAGTGCAGTGCTATAGTGAATAGTGGTTTAAAACTGTCTACAAGGTTAGCTAAGGCGAACTTTATCCTAATACCCTGTGACAGGATTAAAAACAGATAGCTTGTAATGTAGTTTCCGGCATTAGAGGCAGCTGCATTCGGTAACGATCGACATGCCTTTGCCTGTAGACCTATAAAAGTGTTGTGGCCTTCGTCAGGATCAAATTTCAGCTACTGCAAAGACTGATTGAGACAAAAATGAGTGAAAAAACCATATTGGCACTGGTATGGGACACTACACCAGTTGTCCGGTTGTTGAGTGGATTCGTCGGCTGAACCTGTGGTAAAATAAACAAATAGCGTTCCATACCAGTAACATTGTGACAAAGAGTATACAACGCATGGTGAGACCACAGCACAGAAGACAAACAAAACATCACTTGATGAAGACAGTCAAACCACCCTTAACTATAAGTGAGTTGTAGTCATTGCGAGACTCACCTACAACAGTCAGGGAATTTACTGCATCTGTCCTGGGCTTTGAGCCATTGTACATACGCCAACTATCCTAGTGGATAAAGTTGGTGGCGTTAGGGTCAAGAAAAGAAAAGAAAAGAGTACAAGTGTGGTTAAAAATAGCAAAGAGGTTATTCAAATAGTTTGAACAGATCAAGCAGAATGCAAGCAATTCCTAGCATGAGCTGGAACAAGATGGGTGGGCAACTGCTCTGCATGTGGGGTGTGTGCCAATGTAAGTCAGCGTGTGCTGAGAGCGTACCTCCTGTGTTGGCCGTAATACCAGTGTAGGCACAGCGAGGAAGTAGGTAGAGTAATTTCGGTTCCCATGAGAGCAGATAACATCGTATATTAGATGCACACCATCTCCAAGTGAGATGGGGTGAAGTGCAAGGGCACGGTACCGTTTACAGATCTGGGCAAAGGGAGTCAGAACTCAGCTGAGTCCTGGCCATCAGGGCGAATTAAATATGGCCAATAATGTATGCGCTAGTAGCACGTTTCACTCATAAACGAGGCTAATTGGATGGAACGACCCTCAGCCCTATCCGTCTAAGAGATGCGGATATTATCTGATGTAGGGAGGGGTGGTGCGCAAGTCTGGCACACCGTATGGCACACCAGGAGAGGTGATGCACATATAGGACATGCCTGGTGTGGACCCACACGTGAATGGGGCTATAATTAACCATGTGCCATGAAGGCTCGTTAATAATAACCCGTGGTAGGCGTGCCTGACGCGCGTGGCAGCCAAAGCATGTGTTGAGATAAGTAAGGATACGGCCGTGAGCCTCGTTGGAAAAAGACCGCTCCAAAAGTGGCGGATCCTTCGTGTCAAGATCATTAAGTAAAATGCGCTAAATAATGCTCGAGATGGAGGTCAGCACTGAAGAAAACAAGCAATCTCTCCACTTCAGATGGGCAGGGTTTTCAAAGCGTTCGTCCGGTGGACAGGGGGGAGGACGTGTAAGACACGAACTGCCTAAATAATGCCAGAGCACAGCCGAGACCGATATCCTGTGGGGGACCTGGGAGTGATGGGAAACGTAGTCCGACGGGACTCTATTTCCTGTAGAAAAGCCGGGAAAGCTGGGAAACATAGTGCGGAAGGACTCGGTTCCTTGTTTTAGAGCTGGGAATGCTGGGAGACGTGGTCCGACAGGACAACGTAAGTGTTCGTATCAAGGTGAAATGGAACTAACAGTAACAGAGTGTCTGACTATGTCAAAGTGAGGCGCAGAACGTGCATCACCATGGTGAATAATTTTGCACTGCAGGACGTGGTCTGGAGAACATGGCAATAACAGTGCAATGGTAGATGGAAGAAGAACAGACAAACAGAGCAGAGAAGTAGAAAAAGTGTAAAGGTAGCTTAAGTTCAAGGTGCAAGGTGCCCTGTGTGTTGAGAAATGTTAAGAGAGGGCCAGCCAGGGGATGTCATCGTTGAACCGAAGGGTGGATGTGTTTAATCAGAACACCCATCTTTGCACAATGCGCAAACGTTTTTCTGTGAGGTTGGGTGTCACGTGCTGAGGTTGAGTTTGTCAAGCACAGTCCAGATGACGGTGTCTTCCTGGTGATGCATTTCTACAAAGGGCCTGATTCTAATGCGGTTAGGAAAGCATTCCCACCTAGGTCCTGATTCTAATGAGGTTAGGAAGGCCTCCTAACGGCATTTGCTCCTTCCAAATCAGATCGGGAACGTGTCTTCCTGACCGAGGGCCCAATTATGATGCGGTTAGGAACATATGCTCCCATTGAAGTCAATGGGAGTCCAACCAAATCGTATCGGGAAGCATCCGGATGCATCGTACTCCCTCGGTCGGACTCTCCCGATCCGAGTGAGCCAGAAATCATTTCCAAACCGATTTGGTCGGGAAGCTTTCCAACCCACAATAGAATCGGGCCCAAAGTGTTTAGTGAGCTTGGTTGTTTGTTTGGCGCATCTGATCGTACTCTTATTCTCCAGTATGTGTGTACGTACTTTGCGTGTGGTCATCCCTACATATCTGAGCTGATCCTTGACTATGATAAAGCCAGTGATGAGCGGGAACAGGGTGAGTAGTTAGAAAGTTGAAAGTAAGGACAACACTGATGGGCAAGGTGTGGTCACTGGGGCAAATGGTACTAAGGAAGATAAACACAAGAAAAGATTACCATACATGGGTTTGGCAATGCCCCTGGGGTCCCATCTGCCTAACAAGACTAAGAATAGAATTTGGAAACACGAGTACATCGATGTTTTCAACCTACTGCATAGGGTAATTCAGGTGAAGGAAGGGTCCAAAGAGCAGGAGTGGGAATTGACTAGGAGGGCTAGGGTCCCTAAAAACATGGAAAATTGGACTTCTGCACTTTTGATTTATGACAGCATCTACTGTGAGTGCCACACTGTCAGGACATTTGCATTACTCAAGTATATGGACATCATTTGTAAGGCCTAAATGCACTTTGGGAGCTATGATGACGAATTCAGGGCCTGGATGAGCCTTAATCCTGATAAACTTTGGGGGGAGGTGGATTCTTATCTGTGGATGCAGTAGAGGTTGTCCACTTAATTCACAGCATCTACGCATACAGTGAGTGGCCAGCCTGTTACTTATCAGTCTTTTAAGCTCCGCCCTGCTCCACAGGGAGCGGGTTATGCTCCAAAGCCAACTGGACCCAGCACAGGGACGAGTTGGAATTTTAATAAGGAGTTTGTGGAAATTTAAGCATGATTGTTCCAAGTGCAGAGGTGGGCATTAACCCTGGGCGTAGTTCGCATAGTCGCACTATGCGTAGCTACGCGAAGTGCACTTTGCACGCTACGCGTAGCTACGCGAACTGCGTGGTGCGGTAGGGAAATGCTGTTCGCAATGATTGCACAGTGCCGGATGCTTGTCCGCACTGTGCAATCATTGCGAACGGCATCATGCACAGTGCGAGCGGTTGTTTTCTTCCGCTCGAGTAGATTTGTACTCGAGCGGCAGTTTTCTCAACGTGGGCTGGTAGATTCTCATCACGAGCGGTCGCGAGCATATGCGAACACTCGCAATGAGAAGCCTGACCTCCCTGCATTAAGAATCTCGCCAGGAGGTTTATTTTCCACGCTCGCGATCGGCAACTTGATGTTGCCGATCGCGAACGAGGAAGTCTCACCGGGATGTTGATTTTGCTCGCTCGCGGTCACCAACTTGACGTTGAGGACCGCAAGCGAGCAAAAATGCCCGCTACGTGTTTTTACACTGTGCTACATGCAATTTGCGTAATGCATAGTTGTGCAAATTACGCACACTCCATGAGTGTAGCGTAGTTTTCCGCCCAGGCCTAGTGGGCATCCACTCACACAGTGTTTCATACTGGAGAGTCCAGGAGAACAATCAAAGGCTTCCAGAGGAAGGAAGCAAACAGGTTGCTCTGGACTTAAGGGCTCCTAACCTAATTAACCCCCTCTGTGCCCATGACGAGATGGTCTCGTCATGGAGCACAGTCGCGCTGTGCCCATGACGAGACCATCTCGTCCCCGGGTGTGTAGTTTTCAGAAATGTGTGGGTTTGGTAGGTTTCCCTAGGTGGCCGCCGAGCACCGGGCCAAAAACCCAAGTGACCCCCCTTGCAAAACCAGGTCATTTTGAGATAGGCAATTTTCATGTCGCCTCACTACGTTTTGGGTCCTTGCCTGTCGCGGGTACTTGGGCCTCCCACACAAGTGAGGCACCATTTTTACCGGGAGTCCCAGGGGAATGCTGGGAGGTGGGAAGTTTGAGTGAGCCCGGTGATGCCACAACTTTCCCACACAAAAATGTGTGAAAAAGGTGATTTTTTCAGCTAAATTTGAGGTTTGCAGGGCATTCTGGGTAAGGAAACATTGGGGGATCCACGCAAGTTATACCACCCTGGAATCCCCCGGGTGTCTAGTTTTCAGAAATGTGTGGGTTTGGTAGGTTTCCCTAGGTGGCTGCCGAGCACCGGGCCAAAAACCCAAGTGACCCCCCTTGCAAAACCAGGTCGTTTGGATATAGGCAATTTTCATGTCGCCTCACTATGTTTTGGGCCCTTGACTGTCGCAGGTACTTGGGCCTCCCACACGAGTGAGGCACCATTTTTATCGGGAGACCCGGGGGAACTCTGGGTGGTAGGAAATTTGTGTCAGCCTGGTGATGCCACAACTTTCCCACACAAAAATGTGTGAAAAAGGTGATTTTTTCAGCTAAATTTGAGGTTTGCAGGGCATTCTGGGTAAGGAAACGTTGGGGGATCCACGCAAGCCATACCTTCCTGGCATCCCCCAGGTGTCTAGTTTTCAGAAATGTGTGGGTTTGGTAGGTTTCCATAGGTGGCCGCCGAGCACCGGGCCAAAACCCCAAGTGACCCCCTTGCAAAACCAGGTTGTTTGGAGATAGGCAATTTTCATGTCGCCTCACTTTGTTTTGGGCCCTTGCCTGTCGCGGGTACTTGGGCCTCCCACACGAGTGAGGCACCGTTTTTACCGGGAGACCCAGGGGAACGCTGGGAGGTGGGAAATTTGAGTGAGCCCGCTGATGCCACAACTTTCCCACACAAAAATGTGTGAAAAAGGTGATTTTTTCTGCTAAATTTGAGGTTTGCAGGGCATTCTGGGTAAGGAAACGTTGGGGGGATCCATGCAAGCCATACCTCCCTGGAATCCCCCGGGTGTCTAGTTTTCAGAAATGTGTGGGTTTGGTAGGTTTCCCTAGGTGGCCGCCGAGCACCGGGCCAAAAACCCAAGTGAACCCCCTTGCAAAACCAGGTCGTTTTGAGATAGGCAATTTTCATGTCGCCTCACTACGTTTTGGGTCCTTGCCTGTCGCGGGTACTTGGGCCTCCCACACGAGTGAGGCACCATTTTTATTGGGAGACCCGGGGGAACGCTGGGTGGTAGGAAATTTGTGTCAGCCCGGTGATGCCACAACTTTCCCACACAAAAATGTGTGAAAAATGTGATTTTTTTCAGCTAAATTTGAGGTTTGCAGGGCATTCTGGGTAAGGAAACGTTGGGGGATCCATGCAAGCCATACCTTCCTGGAATCCCCCGGGTGTCTAGTTTTCAGAAATGTGTGGGTTTGGTAGGTTTCCCTAGGTGGCCGCCGAGCACCGGGCCAAAACCCCAAGTGACCCCCTTGCAAAACCAGGTTGTTTGGAGATAGGCAATTTTCATGTCGCCTCACTTTGTTTTGGGCCCTTGCCTGTCACGGGTACTTGGGCCTCCCACACGAGTGAGGCACCATTTTTATCGGGAGACCCGGGGAACACTGGGTGGTAGGAAATTTGTGTCAGTCCGGTGATGCCACAACTTTCCCACACAAAAATGTGTGAAAAATATGATTTTTTCAGCTAAATTTGAGGTTTGCAGGGCATTCTGGGTAAGGAAACGTTGGGGGATCCATGCAAGCCATACCTCCCTGGAATCCCCTGGGTGTCTAGTCTTCAGAAATGTGTGGGTTTGGTAGGTTTCCCTAGGTGGCCGCCGAGCACCGGGCCAAAAACCCAAGTGACTCCCCTTGCAAAACCAGGTCGTTTGGAGATAGGCAATTTTCATGTCGCCTCACTACGTTTTGGGCCATTGCCTGTCGCGGGTACTTGGGCCTCCCACACGAGTGAGGCACCTTTTTTATTGGGAGACCCGGGGGAACACTGGGTGGTAGGAAATTTGTGTCAGCCCAGTGATGCCACAACTTTCCCACACAAAAATGTGTGAAAAAGGTGATTTTTTCAGCTAAATTTGAGGTTTGCAGGGCATTCTGGGTAAGGAAACGTTGGGGGATCCACGCAAGCCATACCTCCCTTGAATCCCCCGGGTGTCTAGTTTTCAGAAATGTGTGGGTTTGGTAGGTTTCCCTAGATAGCCGCCAATCCCGGGGCCAAAAACTCATGGGACTCCCTTTGCAAAACCAGGGTGTTTTGTGATAGGTAATTTTGATGTCTCCTCAATTGGTTTTTGGCCCTTGCCTGACGCGGACACTAGGCCTACCCACGCAAGTGAGGTACCATTTTTCTCGTAAGACTTTGGGGAACGCGGGGTGGGTGGAAATCTGTGTATCCACGCAAATTCCAGAACTTTCCACCACAGAAATGTGGGGAAAATGTGTTTTATTTGACAATTTTTTAGGTTTGCAAGGGATTCTGTGTTATAGACCCTGGTGGGAGGCAATCAAGTCACCCCATCCTGGATTCCCCTGGGTGTCTAGTTTTCAAAAATGTATAGGTTTGCTAGGTTTCCCAAGGTGCCCGCAGAGCTATCGTTCAAAAACTACAGCTAGACATTTTGCCAAAAAAGGGTCATTTTTCACTGCGAGATTGAGGTGTGACCATGTTGCATTTTGCGCCGTTTCCTGTTGCGAGCACTAGGCCGACCCACACAAGTGAGGTACCGTTTTTCTCGTAAGACTTTGGGGAACGCGGGGTGGGTGGAAATTTGTGGATCCACGCAGATTCCGGAACTTTGCACCACAGAAATATGGGGAAAGTGTGTTTTTTTTGACAATTTTTTAGGTTTGCAAGGGATTCTGGGTAACAGACCATGGTGGGAGGCACTCAAGTCACCCCATCCTGGATTCCCCTGGGTGTCTAGTTTTCAAAAATATATAGGTTTGCTAGGTTTCCCAAGGTGCCCGCAGAGCTAGGGTTCAAAAACTACAGCTAGACATTTTGCCAAAAAAGGGTCATTTTTCACTGCGAAATTGAGGTGTGACCACGTTGCGTTTTGCGCCGTTTCCTGTCGCGGGCACTAGGCCGACCCACACAAGTTTCTAAACTCTATATTTTGTTCCCATTTCAGAAATACATAGGTGTCTTTCATACCGATTTTTCCATGTACACATTTATACAGAATAATTACTATATACCCGGTACATAATAAAAAACCATTGCAAGTTGCTGCTCAGTTTTTGGCTCTGGGTTCATCGGGTTCTTGGTGAACCTACAAGTCCTATATATCCCCACAACCAGTAATGTCCAGCGGATGTAATGGTATATTGCTTTCAAAGAGCTGTCATAATTAGACGAAGTTACAGGTGACCCCTTGCTGAATTCAGAATTTTGTCTTCTTTTTGAAAATGTATAGCTTTCCAGGATCCATTATTGCTTTTGTACCCATTTCTGCCATTAACTGGAAGGAGGTTAAAAGCACAAAAAATAGCAAAAATAGGCTATGTCCCAGAAAAATGCCAAAACTGTGTAAAAAATGTTGGGTTTCTGACAAAAGTATGGTATCCCCGTAAAGCTGGGAAAATGGTGATTTCAACCCCGCAAACCCTTTTTTGATAACATTTGCAGGGAAAAACCCAGATGCTTTCATTTGCAGCCCATTTTTGCTATTTTTCCGAAAAAAAACAAACTTTTGCTGTATTTTGGCTCATTTCTGTAACCCCTCTAGGAGAATCCACAAACCCTGAGTACCTTTAGAATCCCCATGATGTTTGAAGAAAAGGACGCAAATTTGGCGTGGATACCTAATGTGGTCAAAACGTTACAGGGGCCTAAGCGCGCACTACCCCAAATAGCCAAAAAAAGGCTTGGCACAGGAGGGGGAAAAGGCCTGGCAGCGAAAGGGTTAAGGTCGAGACCATGGTAACTTGTCTCCCCGTGTATCTGGACAGAGAGACAGCATTGCTTTTGCAATGGGGTTTCACAGAAGGTTTTCAGGTGAGATACCAGGCATCTAGGGGGTCACAGGTGGGCAGACAACTTGAAATCGGCCAGGGAACTCCTTGAGGTGGTATCAGCAAATTTGGAAAAACAGGTAGCTGAAGGTAGAGTGGCGGGCCTGTTTTTTAGTGGCCCCTGACAGATTCGATAATTTCTCCACTGGGGGTGGTGCTGAAAAAAGGGGTGTGGGAATTCAGGAAGACCCACCACTAATCTTGGCTGCAGGGCATGTCAGTCAATGACTTCATAGGAGATGAAGATACCAGGGTGCTGTACACCTATGTGGACGATGCTATTTGCTTGGTGCAGAAGTGTGGGAGAGGGGGAACTGGCAAAGTTAGACAAAAAATCTGATTTTAGGTTGCAGCTCATACACCTGGCTTACTTTTCATTGGTAGGCATGCAATTTGGGGATGACATCTGGATGGACAAGGTTTTGCCAATGGGGTGTGCCATTTTCTTTACACTGTTTGAGATGTGGGATAGGTGTGGCACAGCGGCCAGAGCGGCTGCCTCTGGAGCACAGAGACCACGGTTTGATTGCTGGCTGCAGTTCAGCTTAGCATCATTTTACTCTAGGCAATAATCATTTAGTCTCCCCGATGGCCCCCAGCCCCTTGAAACCCTTGAGGGGTGATATTTTTGTGCTTTAAAAATGCAAATTATTATTACTATTATTCTTATGTTTAGCACCTTTTTGCAATGGGTGTTCGCCAATATGAGTGACCATTGGGAAGTAACTCACTATTTGGATGATTTCTTGTTTGTGGGTGGGAAAGCTCCAGGAGAGTGCTTCGGCGATTTAAGTCCTTGTTGCAGTTGTTCGGGGTATCTCTGGCTCTTGAGAAGATGGAGGGTCCTAGTGTGGTCCTAGTGAGGTCTTGGGCATTAAGTTGGACTGGATCACTGACAGAATATCAGCAGCCTATCTCTACATGGGTAAGTACAAAAATATCGAAACCAAAATATCGTTGTTCGAAATATCGTTGTTTAAAATATCGTTTCTTTTAAATGTCTTAAATATAATTAATAAAAACAGTTAGAATTATTTAAAAATGTTAAAAACTGATAAATGTAATATAAAAAAAATGATATATATTTTGTGTATATATATTAACTTAATATTGATAAATAATTATTTTATTGAATTGTAAAATGATAGAAACATAAAAAAGTTATAAATATATATATATATGCATATATATATATATATATATATATACATAAACCTGTAATATAAATATAATATATATATATATATATATATACACACACACACACACATCTATATAGTAAATGGAAATATTAAAATTAATATTTATTTTCAATGTTTACACTACATTAAGTATAAAAGTAGGGAAATATTGGATAGCGTAGGGGATAACATTACTATTCCACTACAGAAAATGCAACAGTAGAGAAAGTGTTGGATAGCGGAGGGGAATAATTTACTATTCCCACTAGAGCAAATGCAACAGTAGAGGAAGTGTTCGATAGCGAAGGGGAATCATTTACTATTCCCACTGCAGTGAGTGCAACAGTAGGAAAGTGTTGGATATCGGGTGGATAAAAATGACTATTCCCACTCCAATGAGTGCAACAGTAGGTAAAGTGTTGGATAGCGGGTGGGTAAAATTTACTATTCCCACTCCAGCGAGTGCAACGGTAGGGAAAGTGTTGGATAGCGGGTATGTAAAAATTACTATTCCCACTCCAGTGAGTGCAAAAGTAGGGAAAGTGTGGGATAGCGGGTGGGAATAATTTACTATTCCCACTCCACCAAGTGTAACAGTAGGGAAAGTGATGGATAGTGGGGGGGAATAATTTAGTATTCCCACTCTTGTAAAATAATTAACATTAATTAACAAATAATTAATTTGTTTTAAACAATTTACCTCACATTATATTCCCCTAATAACGTCACCACCAATATTGTAAAATATTACACAATTAACCTGCATATTTAACAATTAATTAATTAACTAACAACAATTAACAAGCAAATTAAAAACAATCAAAAATAAATTAGTTCACACAATTAACACTATAAAATAACTTTAAATAAATATTGTATAAAAAATAATAAAAATGGGTGGTGATGGCGCTTCCCGCTAGCGCGAAGCCCTTGGTGATGCTCCTTCCCCTCCAGTGATGGCGTCTTTGATGGTTTGGTGCAATGGGAACGGACGTTGAAGACAGGAGCTGCTGTTTGAATTTCTTTTGCGCTCCTTTGAATCAGCACGGGCCGGTCATGGGGCGGCTGCAGTCCTGGCTGCTCTGCGGTTCTGCGGCTTCTTCAAAGAATATTCAGAGTGCCGCCCTCGTTTGGATGTAGAGCGTGTATGCTGGGTGCCAGAAACTGATTCACGGAGGCTCCGGTTTCAGTATACCGCCCAGCTGAGTGCGGAGGCTCCGGTCTGATTTTTTCCCATGTCTCCCGCTTGGCAGCTGCTGTATAGAGGCTCTGTGCTTGGAAAAGTGGAGAAGGGGAGCGGTGTGGTTTCTACAAGAAGCTGAGTTATAAAAGCACAGAAAGAAATGTGGGAAGTGCTACTGGAGCATCCTAGAAGCGCTGAAAGTTAGTCAATTGGAGAGAAAGATTGAGCTGGAGGAGGGCAGCAGGAGGGCGGCGCTAATGGTGAGTCCTGATATAATGTGCTGTTAAAAGACCTGGCAAGAGAATTGGGCTGGTCAGCATATGTGATTTAAAAGCTGGTGTGCTTAGTTAAAGTCGTATAATGAAGAAACAGTTGAAGCTTGCCGCAGCTGCTGCAAAAGCAGATGCTGCAATTGCAGCAAAAACTAAAACACGTTTAGCTAAAGCCAATCTGAATCAGACGTTAACTAAAGCAGGAAGTAAAATGCACCATGGAGAGTCCTCCTTTAGCTCTCAAAGTTCAGAAACCAATGATCCATCACTAAAGGAGATACATTTGATGGAGGCTTCAGGATCTAAGCTAAGCTTGGCTACTTCGCCAGGAGATGTTGTAGCTCGAAAAAATGAAGAGCAGAAGAATGCCAGAGATTTCCCTCTCTTCGTTAAAAAGATGCTACTTCCTATCACTTCGCCAAGGTCAGATAAGTTCAGCCAAGACTCCTCAGCGTAGAACACCTTAGTCACAACAGGAGATACGATAACGTTGGCAGTATCGCCAGAGCCAGCATTATCTCCATGGCCAGTATCCTCCTCTTCTCCAGGAGTTTCTTCCCCAGGCGCTCAGGGAGTACAGGTACAAGCAGAAGAACAGTTGATGGTTTCGCTAGACTCAGACCAGCTTAAAAATACTGCTTTAACTCTGGCAATGGCTGTTGCTGCTGGAGCAGAGTTTTCAGTTTGAAAATTCTGGGGCTTTTGAAGCTCTGGCATGTCTATTCGTTGTATTAATTTATTAATAATTAATTATTAATTATTTGTCTTGTGCAAGTGCGTTTATATTAATCAATCCGTTTGTTTTAACAAGAAAGAGTTATACGTGAGTGTGCTTAAATGTGCTGACTGATAATAACGCGTGTGTTAAATGTGTTTTCATGTTTAAACGTTGCTATGTGCTGTTTATTTTTGAGCACAAAACGCTTTTGAATTAATGCTTTTCCATGTTGCAAGTGCTAGATAAATGCATACACATAAGGGTATTAGTGGGGTTAACACTGTTTAATCACTATGCTGTAGTAACGTTGTTTTTGTCTCTTTTAATTAAGATGGTCTATTAAGGCCTATGTTGGCCTGGGAAAGAAGGCTGAATAGTGAGCCTGGCTGTGATTATAATTTGAAAACTGAGACGAGGGAGACCCCTGCTGGAAATGGTCCTGAAGCTAACTGACCATGGTCCTTGTCAAAAAACTTTCCATGAGGACAGCAGCAGTTTTGGGAGTTCTCCAAGAGAAGTGAAAGTGTCCTTGGCAGCCTTGGGAAACAAAGGAGCCTTAGAGAGAAGCTCTGAACTGTGGCTCGATGGCCGAGGAGAAGCAGGATAATTGTGATACATGTTTTATTTTCTTGGTTCCTGTTCCGTAGTTTTTGCTATGTGTATTTTTCCTGAGCGGAGATTCTCAAATGTAGCAATGTTACATCCTTTCCTTCTCGCTCTGCTCAGCAAGTCCGGCGGACATTATGGTTTTTTCTATGTTCCCAATGTATCTTTCTATTGTTTAGAGTATTATAAGATGTTAGCCTAGAGAGGGTCTTTTGCCACTTGCCTTTTTGCCTTTGCCGCGTATTGAACCTGCGTTGCTGAGGATTGATGCTGAAGGGACTTCGTCTTGAGAGACATTTACCGAGAGACTTGTCCTGACCCGTTCTGACATTTAGCTAGAATAGGTAACTATGAGAAATGATTTACTCTGCTTGATTTTCTTGACTAATTTTAGATAAAGCAATATAATTTTAAACATGGTGTTGGATATTCTTTCTTGTCAATTATTGGGTTTGCGTTATTGATTATTGTTGTATATATTGTATAGACTATGCTTAGGGACAGTCACAAAAACCAGGTCTTATCGACCTCGATATAGATGCAGGGTGTTTAGGAGTGTTTTCTTTCCACAGGTTTATTGCTGGTAGAGTATTTGAGCGTATGTTAGTGAAATGGGCCCTAGCGTATGATGTATGCATGTGCGTGTAACTGTGAGATTACTATATCCGTGGTAGTGGGAATATTGTACACACCCTGATCTCTATCAATTTCCTGGTAGCAGAGATAGGATGGTTTTTGATGATTGTCTTGATTAGATAAGATTGTTTTTATTGATTATTGATTATTGGTTCATGTTGGTATATGTACTAATACTATATGTTGGAGTCGTAATGTTGAGTTATATGTAGTGCTTCTGGAACTTGGAAGCTGTAGCAGTTCCGTAGTAGGGCAGAGGGAAGTAAATGCTGCTCTCGGGAAAGACGGAATTGTAGGGAATAACGTGTGACAATTGAAGTTGCGCGTCACATTGTCTGGGTTCGGAATCAGTGACATCGTCGTATGTTACTATTAGATATTTCTGGTATATAAAGAGTGTGAATGATAGTGAAGGTTATCTGTGAAACTCTGGTCTTAAATCCCAGGGATCCGTAAGGATTTCCGTTAAAGCTTATCGCGGGAGGAGTAATAGGTATTCTCTGAGCTTATTTGAAGAACTGGGCAAAGAAAGCTTGCTTAGTTGATGTATGTTATAATTCTGTAGTGGAGCAGATTGTCTGTTCTCGGGAAGCAGGATTCTGTGCGTATGTACTATATTTCCTTTGTATGAATGTGCGTGAATGTTTGTACATTTAGTTGATTGTAAGACTCTTTGGACAAGTCCTAGAGGAAACAGTTAATGAATGTATGTTAGTAGGGCAGAGTAGAAGAAGTGCTACTGTGTCAATGAAAGGTTTCTTATGAAATAGACTCTTTTTTACTATTCTGTGGTTAGCGAAGCAGACAATGGAGAAGTTTTTATGTTGTAACTAATAGATTTTGTAGAAATTTTGACACGAAGTCTACTGAAAATTTTTTGTAAAGGAGGGGTAGACGAGTGACAGAAGACAGAGACAAACTGCAGCGACTGTTGACGTCAGAAAGACCGCGCTCTGATTGGATGGTAGATCAGAATAGTGCTCGCGCTAGGATTGGTGCGTTAGTGTGAGCCGCGCAAGGATTGGAAGAGCTTTCTAGTGACGTAAACGTTCCAGGATTGGTGCGTTAGTGTGAGTCGCGCTGCAATTGGTTGAAAATTCGTATTGTATATTAATAATACGGAAAGAGTAGAGAGTTCTTTGTAAACGCTAAAATGTATTATCAAGAAGAGAAGAAGAAGAAAACATTTTTTGGTAAAGTTAAAAAGTGGTTTAGCAAGGATAAAGATGTTAAAACAAGAGAGGGCGAGTTGTTACCTCCACCGAAAACACCTGCATCCTTCATGGCTGCGAGACATGGGTTTCATACCTGTATATGGTTGGAGAATTGGGTTAGGTATACTAAAGAAGATGGTGTTCTAGCATTTCCAGAACATGGTTCATTTAATCTGGCCGTGTTGAGAAACTTACGGGAAAAGATGCTATGTCTTGACCCGAAGCCGAGACCTACACAGTTCGAGGCTTTAGTGGAATGGGAAGAGGAAGTACATGAGAGAGAGAAACAAAGATCAGGAGGGTACTATAGGTACATGTTTGGGAGGAGACATGATCGTGAAACTCATCATGATCGAATGAAAAGGTGGCGAGATGCTAGTATGTCAGAGGGATTATATCCGATGAGAACAGTTGAAGGAGGAGCAGAAAGGGTTCCTGAGTCAGAAATAAGAAAATATGGAGTTAATGAGTATGAGGATGAGGTCTTGAATGACATGATTTACAAAACACCACCTCCATATAGACCAGAACCGGACAAAAGTACACCAGTTGTTTCTCCGATAAGAGATACAGTTTGTGTTAGTGAGACAGAAAATGGGACACCTGAGGTAAGGAGTGATCATTACCTTGATGAGAATGCCAGACAATTAGCCAGAACTACAACAGAGTTGACTGAGAAGATTAGGGAGTTAACGATGAATCTAGAAGCTGTTACGGTGCCTGTAACAATAGGTCCAGTTATGCCTGTGTTTGACAAACAGAGAGCAGGTGAAAATGGACTGGTGATTCCATATGTTGGGAATAATCTGACAAATTCAGTTGGTCCTTCAGGAGATTCAGGCAAAAGAGCAGAAAGAAATGACCTGAGACAATCAAGACATGACACATGTAGTGAAATATTGGATGCTAGTGAAGCTAGTTGTTCAGGGATGCCAATTTTAGAACCGCAAAAGAGAGTGGTTCCAGTGAGAAAAACTGCTGAAATAACAGTTGATGATTTGAATGATTGGATGAAGGTTCTACAGAAAAAGGATAAAGATTCACAAGTAATTGATGTAGCTAAGTTACGTGTAGAACTAGAAGAGCTTGTTACAGGAACAGTTCCAACAGAGATTCTGAAGAGTCATCATGATGGTGAACTAATGTTTATGTGCAAAAGTGTTACCTGGAGAGCAAGGAATACACATGACAGGCTAAGAGCAATAGCAAATGAACAGGGAGTTGACATTGATAAAGTGAAAGCTTTACAGAGAACTTACAGGATGGATTTTACAGAGAAGGACATTGAAAATTTGAATGCTACTGGTAGAACAGGACAGATTAAGGAAATTATAGCATTATTACGAAGATGGGGTGATGTTGAAAAGTGGAAGGATAGGTGGTACAAGAAAAGAGATGAGACTGAAGATAGAACAACTTATTCAGCATTTCCAGTGAGAGAAAAGGAGAAACCAGTGGATAATTATCCTATGAGAGAAATACCTGGAGGAGGATATGTACATGTTCCATGGACCAGACGGGATATTTTATCATTTACGAATGATTTCCCTCGATTGAGAGAAAAGCCCGTCGAGTGGTATAGGCAGGTAGATAGGTTTGTGAAATTGTCAAAAGTGCTGTGGGTTGACCTGAATAGTCTGTTTGATATAATTGTTCCAGCAGACTTGTGGACTGAGTGTAAAATAGTTGTGAGTTGGCCTACTGAGGAATACCCAAGAGACCCAAGAACAGGGGCACCAGATCCAGAGGTAATGAGAAAGTATGATCAGGTGATGGTATACCTGAAGAGTAAAGTACCTGCAAAAGAGACAGATTGGGTAAAGATAGATCGAACACAACAGGAAGCGAAAGAATCAGTTTATGCTTTTTACGAGAGGCTGATACTGGCATTTAAACAATTCAGTGGAGATGAACACCTGGGTGACAAAGATTTGAGTCACTTTGTATACAGATTTGTATATGGCCTTAGACCTGAAATTGGTGAGAGAATTCGTGAGCACACAGTGGATTGGCAGAGTAAGAAAGTAGATGAGATCCTGAGACATGCAAAATACTTCAGTGATGAAATTGAAGCAAAACAAAGAAAGCTGAAAGAGAAAGCAATGTGGGCACAAGTGAAAGTTGCAGAGAGACAGGAAGCACAGTTAGTGGAACAGGCGAATAATCCAGGAAATAATGCAGGAAATAGACCAAAATATGCAGGAAAAGGAAAAGGAAGTCTTGAGGAAGCGAAGAAAAAGTTCCCTTGTCACAACTGTGGCCAATTGGGGCATTGGAGATCGGAGTGTCCTAATCCACCATTAGTGAGTAATGAGAGTAAACCTTTAAATCAACAGGTGCAGAACCAGAACGAAGGAAATAATCAACAGCAGCAACAACAGAAAGTTGTGAGACAGCAGAGTCAAGAGCCAAAACCGCCCTTGCCGCAGAATAGAGGGTTACAAACGTATAATCAGGATTCTGGATTCTACAATGATGAGCAGGTAAACAAACCAAGACGTTCTAACAAAGTACAGCAGTACTTGTTAAAGAGTGAAGGGAGTGAGTCTGAGGGTGATTATTGACGGTGCCGAGGAGAGGAAGAAGAGTGCATACTTGGTGCAACTCTAGAAATAGACCAGGCAGGACCATTTGTGGATGGGAAAATAAATGAGGAGAGTGTTACTTTTTTGGTAGACACAGGTGCGACAAGATCAACTGTCAGGTCAACAGATGTTAGAAATCTTCCTCTCTCGGATGAAGCAATCCAAGTAGTTGGTGTAGCCAATACACAAATCAAAACACGTCTTACTGAACCTGTAAGAGTACAGATAGGGAAATTTTCAGACATGCATAGATTCATTGTCTGTGACACGAGTCCAGTGAACCTATTGGGTAGGGACTTGTTGTGCAAGATGAATTGTACAATTTTTTGTACACCGGATGGAATAGCCTTTGAGACACCAGATGAAGATGCTTTGTACCGAGTGACTCTAGAAAATAGAGAGAGTGAGTTAATTGGTGCATTTGCTGTGTTTAATCCGGAGGATTTGCCTCAAGAGCTGAGAGACACAGTGAAAAGGACAGTTTGGGATTTTACTGGAGAGGATGTGGGATTGATGAATAATGTAGATCCAGTGAAAATTGCAGTAAAAGAGGGAATCACATATCCTAACATTCCTCAATACAAAATGACACCAGAAATAATTGAAGGGATAACTCCTATAATTGAGAAAATGATTCAGCAAGGAGTCCTGAGAGAACTACTGAGTAGTCCGTGTAATTCACCGATAATGGGACTAAAAAAGCCCAATGGGAAATTGAGGATCGTACAGGATTTGAGAAAAGTTAATAAAATTGTGGTGGCATGTTGTCCTATTGTGCCAAATCCATCAGTGATCCTGTATCAAATTCCACATGATGCTGAGTGGTATACAGTGATTGATTTGTGTCATGCGTTCTTTTCAATTCCATTGCATCATGATAGCCAGCCGATTTTTGCATTTAGGTTTGGCCAGCGTATCTTAGCATGGTGTCGAATACCACAGGGGTATACGGAGAGTCCTTCGATATTCAATCAGTTATTGAAGAAATCGTTGGAAAGTTTGATCATGCCCGACAGTTCAGTGCTAGTGCAGTACATTGATGACCTACTGGTGGCATCGAAGACACGTGAAGCTTGTGAAGTAGATACCATAGCTTTACTGAATCATCTGGCAGATGGAGGGTTAAAGGTATCTCCAGCCAAATTGCAATTTTGCAAGAAAGAGGTGCATTATCTTGGACACAATATTGAAAAGGGTCTGAGAAAAGTGACTACTGACAGGATCAGAATAATTAGAGAAATGAAAGCTCCAAAGACCCAGAGAGAAGTGAGTATGGTTCCTGGGTATGGTGGGTTATTGTCGTCAGTGGATAATTAATTTTTCCCTGATAGCAAAGCCACTGATTAAACTGACAAAAAGTGAGATGACGGATCCATTGGATCTAGATGCAGAACAAATGGCAGCATTTGAAGAGCTCAAAAGTAAAATGTGTGAGGCTCCAGCTTTGGGTATGCCTGACTATGAGAAAGAATTTGAGCTGTACTGCAGTGAAAGAAATGGATGTGCACTTTCAGTGTTGATTCAGAAACATGGATTACTGAGAAGGCCTATTGCGTACTTCTCATCGACACTTGACCCTGTAGCTGTGGGTTTACCAGGTTGTCTGAAATCTGTGGCTGCAACATGCAGAAGTCTGGAACAAAGTGAGGGAATCATAATGGGATATCCTGTAAGGGTATTCGTACCTCACAATGTGGCAATTCTTTTGACAAGAAGCAGAACTCAGTACATGTCACATAGTCGTTTAACCAAATATGAAAAAGTGATTCTAGGAGCATCAAATGTGACTCTCGAGAGGTGTGTGAATGTGAATCCAGCGACGCTTTTGCCAGACATTGAAAATGTGGGTGTGAAAATGGAAGATGATCATGATTGTTTGGATGTGCTTGAGTACTGTACAAAACCAAGACCAGACATAAGGGATTTACCCTTGAATGAGAGTGATCATGTGTTGTTTGTGGATGGATCATGTCTGAGAAATGATGATGGTGTGCTATGTGCAGCATATGCGGTATGCAAAGTTTCAGAGGTCATGGAAGCATCACCATTGAAAGGAGTGAAATCTGCGCAAGTTGCTGAATTGATAGCATTGACAAAGGCTTGCGAAATTGGGAAAGATTTGAGGACGACTGTGTTGACTGATAGTCAGTATGGATTTGGAGTGGTGCATGATTTTGGCCAACTTTGGCTACAAAGAGGTTTCTTGACATCGAGTGGAACTCCAATAAAGAATGCTGAAATGATTGGTAAATTGCTTGAGGCGATACAGCTGCCTAAGGAGTTAGCAGTTGTAAAATGTGCTGCCCATGGTCCAGGGGAGGATTTTATAACGGTTGGAAACAGATATGCCAACGATGTTGCGCAATACTGTGCCAAGACAAATCAGTCCATTAACAGGGACAGAGAAGGGGAAATGTCTTTTCTCTCTGTGATGTTTACTAATGTCCTAGAGACCTGGGATGAAGTGAAACAGTTGCAAGATGAGGCAGGAGAGGAAGAGAAAAAAGATTGGATTAAGGCAGGATGTGCTCCAAGAGAAACAGACCATGTTTGGGTCTACAGAGATGGCAGACCAGTGATGCCCAATTCCATCTTGTCGTCAATGGCAAGGATGTATCATGGCCAGGGACATTTGGGGAGGGACGCGATGGTTAGGTCGTTCAAGCAGACCTGGTACAATGCAAAGTTCAGGACAATTGCAGAAAGCATCTGTCAGAGGTGTTTAGTTTGTCAGCAATTTAACACTGGGAAAAAGACAGTGGTGAGTCTGGGAACAATAGGCAGAGAAGGAGGTCCTTTTACAAGAATGCAGATTGATTTCATTGAAATGCCCCAAGTAAACAGACTGAGGTATGTTCTAGTGGTAGTCTGTTTGTTTTCAAGGTGGGTGGAAGCTTACCCGACTAGAAGAAATGATGGATTAACAGTGGCAAAGTTACTGTTAAGGGAGTTGATTCCTAGGTACGGGTTTCCAGTAACAGTTGAGTCTGATAGAGGTGGACACTTTCAAAATGAGCTTATGGGTTTGATTTGTGAAGCATTGAAAATACAGCAGAAGCTACATTGTGCATACCGACCAGAGGCTTCTGGTGTGGTTGAGCAGATTAATGGCACAATCAAGAATAGAATTGGAAAAATGTGTTTGGCCACAGGGTTGAAATGGCCTGATGTCTTGCCTCTGATTTTGATGACCATCAGGTCTACTCCTGATAGAACTACTGGTTTGAGTCCTCACGAGATAATCATGGGACGTGCTATGCGCCATGCATTCGTGCCTGTCAATAAGTTGGTGACAATAACTGATGACATGATTTTGGATTACTGTAAAGGCCTGGCTGACGCAGTTCATTCTGTGTTTCACCAGGTTGGAGAAGAAGCTACCACACTTGAGAAGAAGCAAGCCCATGATCTGAGTCCAGGAGACTGGGTGAGGATAAAAGTTCACAGAAGAAGAAATTGCTTGATTCCAAGGTGGGGAAGGCCAAGACAAGTTATTCTGACTACGACGACTGCAGTAAAGTGTGCTGGAGTGAAGCACTGGGTACATGCAAGTCATACTTTGAGAGTTCCAAACCCAAAAGAAGGGACTGGTAAAGAGTATTTTGAAGAGTCAGATTCCAGCGATGATGAAGATACAGAATCAGTGGGGAAAGAAGTAGGAAGAGCTTCGAATGAACCACTGCGAGTATCAGAAAAGAGATCGAATTCTGTAAGAGAGCCTGAAGTTTCAAACAGCAGTGAAGGAAAAAGAAAAGAAAAGAGAAATCACACAGAGACTACTCCTGAATCAGAGGAGGAGGAGATTGAAGAACCACTTGAGATTATACTTGAAGAAGTAGGGTCAGAAAAAGATAGAGAGGGACAGATTGCGGAAGACCCCCGAGGAGGTGTAGGGAACATTCTTGATGAGCCAGGTGAAGGGACAAGTAGACAGCAAGAAGATTGCGTGTCGGAGACCCGAGGAGGGACAGGAGTAGGGAAGTCTCAAACAGTGGTGAAAAAATCTGTGGAGAAGAAGAGAGCTGCTGGAAAACGGAAACAAGAGGCACTTGAAACAGATGATGAAGATGAACAAACAGAGGGTCGAGTTCTGAGAAAGAGAACTTGGATTGGAGAAAGAAGTAATAAAGAAATAAAGCCGAAAAAGGTGTTAAGAGGAGACCGTTGGCCTAACAACAGAGTTAAGAGGCTGAGATACAAAATAATAAGAGCAAATACATCGAAAGCTGAACAAGTGAATGAAGTTTCGAGTCAAAGTTCAAAAGCTGAAGGAGAAGAATTAAAGGAGTCAAACGAACCAGTGGAAATAAAAAGAGTAAGAAGACCCAACCAAAAGTACAGATCACCGGAATGGTCTTATGTGGCACTGTCTGAAGGAGGAAAAGAAGAAGCAGTGACTCGAGATAATCCGGAAGAGATCTTGAGAGAAGTGGTTGAGGAAGATACTGGTGAAATTCTGAAAGTATTCTTGACTGACATTGGAGAAGAGTCGAGTACTGAGGATTTTGATGTTGGAGATCTGATACAATTTGATGTTGAAGAAATTGAAGTGAAGAATGACAAGTATCCAAACTGAGTGAAAGAAGGATTCACTTGGATTAAGTGAACGGAGAGATCATTTGGATAAATTGAAAGCTGAAGAATTGCTGGAGTGGAGTAGTAGAGGCTAAACTAATATGGCTAACATAGAGGATAATAGAAATAGATGCGCCTTCTTTAAGAGGTGGTGTAGGATGTGCTGCTGCTGTACTGGATTATTAATGCTTCTATGGGGTGTTTTAGTTTTATTAGTTACTTTTAAAGTAGAGTTTGAGATGCATACAGAGAATGTGACAAATGTAGAGAAGAATTCACAAAAAGTAGTTCCAATTAGAATTAATAATGCTTACACACACAAAGATAGGTCAATTAATAACTTTTCTAGTAATGTTTTTTCGAAATTGTTATATGAATATGTGAAGACAATGGAAGTAAGGGATTGCTACGTCTGTATGCAATTACCTGCATCCGTCTCAGAGGGTGTTACTTATCATCATTTACCAGCTACATATGGTATTTCCTGTAGTATTTTAAGTAGTGTTTTTTATTTGTTAGGGAAAGTAGATTATAAGATGTCTAACAGAGATAGTATTTTGGGGCACTTGCCAATGAACAAAGAGCTGAATCCAGCTAAAGAAGCTAACACTTTTGGAGAGATTTTTATTGAAGAAAAAGGATTAACATTAGATTACATTTTTAAGAATAATTTAACTTGTAGTTTGAAAGGAGAGGAGAAAGCTTTCCTGGATATGGTAGAAGAAAGGAGATTGAACATGCATGAGAAAGCAGGGAAATATAAAGTGAGTGAGACAATTTGGGACATTGAGATGGGAAAAGAGTTGAAGAATGGGGCTAGTCCAACTTTAGCTCTATATGCACCACAGAAGGGTAAACTTTGTATTACAAGAAGGAAATCCCAATATGATACATATTTTGTTGGGACTAGTGAGTGCCATGATACATACTTCATTGCAACAGGTTGGGGTTTCAGAGGTGGAGAAGATACGATTTTTCCAGGAGTATATTATGTTTGTGGGAATAAGGCTTATTACAAGTTGCCTGACCATTGGTATGGCACGTGTTATGTGGGCCTAGTTTTTCCAAAGATTTTTCATATAGATAAAGTAACAGATGTAGAAGATGTTAACTTACTAATGCGTTTTAAGAGAGAAACTTGGTCTGAAATAGTGGGTGATATTTTTGGGGTTTTGATTCCAGCAGTGGGAATTTCTTTGAATGCTTATGGAATTCGGAAACTGTCCACAGTGGTTGATCGCTTATCGACAAATACCGCTGGAGGGTTTCTTTTGGTGAATACGGAATTAAGTGCCGTACGTGCCATGTCTATGCAAAATCGACTTGCCCTTGATATTCTATTGGCCAAGGAGGGTGGAGTCTGTGGAATGCTGAAAGTTCAACATTGTTGCACTTACATTCCAGACGAAAGCAGAGACCTAAAGGTCTATATCAAAAATATTACTGATTTCCATGAAGAATTAGTACCACTTGAAGCTGAGAGTTTGTGGACTAAAATAGCTAATAAAATAATAGCTGTTAAGGATTTTATTGCAAAGATAGGTAGTACTATTATAGGTAGAATATTGTTTCCCTTGTCTTGTATAATTGTGGCTTTATTAATAATAAGATTGGTGTGTGTGTGTTGTAAAAACAGGGGAGGGAGGAAGAAATTGAATAAAGAAAAGAAAAACAAGAGGTTGAAGAGAGAACCTCAAGAAATTGAACTAGAAGAATTGAGGGAGGGTGTTTACTTAGAGACAAAAAGGGATGATGAAAGAGTGACTGGTGTTTAATGTTGTGTAAAGGGGAAAAGACATTTCCGATTTCTCCTAAAATGGGACTAAATTTTCACTAATTTTTTTTTTGGGTTTATTTGGTGATAAAATCACCAAAGGGGGGATTGCTGGAGCAGAGTTTTCAGTTTGAAAATTCTGGGTCTTTTGAAGCTCTGGCATGTCTATTCGTTGTAATAATTTATTAATAATTAATAATTAATTATTTGTCTTGTGCAAGTGCGTTTATATTAATCAATCCATTTGTTTTAACAAGAAAGAGTTATACGTGAGTGTGCTTAAATGTGCTGACTGATAATAACGCGTGTGTTAAATGTGTTTTCATGTTTAAACGTTGCTATGTGCTGTTTATTTTTGAGCACAAAACGCTTTTGAATTAATGCTTTTCCATGTTGCAAGTGCTAGATAAATGCATACACATAAGGGTATTAGTGGGGTTAACACTGTTTAATCACTATGCTGTAGTAACGTTGTTTTTGTCTCTTTTAATTAAGATGGTCTATTAAGGCCTATGTTGGCCTGGGAAAGAAGGCTGAATAGTGAGCCTGGCTGTGATTATAATTTGAAAACTGAGACGAGGGAGACCCCTGCTGGAAATGGTCCTGAAGCTAACTGACCATGGTCGTTGTCGAAAAACTTTCCATGAGGACAGCAGCAGTTTTGGGAGTTCTCCAAGAGAAGTGAAAGTGTCCTTGGCAGCCTTGGGAAACAAAGGAGCCTTAGAGAGAAGCTCTGAACTGTGGCTCGATGGCCGAGGAGAAGCAGGATAATTGTGATACATGTTTTATTTTCTTGGTTCCTGTTCCGTAGTTTTTGCTATGTGTATTTTTCCTGAGCGGAGATTCTCAAATGTAGCAATGTTACATCCTTTCCTTCTCGCTCTGCTCAGCAAGTCCGGCGGACATTATGGTTTTTTCTATGTTCCCAATGTATCTTTCTATTGTTTAGAGTATTATAAGATGTTAGCCTAGAGAGGGTCTTTTGCCACTTGCCTTTTTGCCTTTGCCGCGTATTGAACCTGCGTTGCTGAGGATTGATGCTGAAGGGACTTCGTCTTGAGAGACATTTACCGAGAGACTTGTCCTGACCTGTTCTGACATTTAGCTAGAATAGGTAACTATGAGAAATGATTTACTCTGCTTGATTTTCTTGACTAATTTTAGATAAAGCAATATAATTTTAAACATGGTGTTGGATATTCTTTCTTGTCAATTATTGGGTTTGCGTTATTGATTATTGTTGTATATATTGTATAGACTATGCTTAGGGACAGTCACAAAAACCAGGTCTTATCGACCTCGATATAGATGCAGGGTGTTTAGGAGTGTTTTCTTTCCACAGGTTTATTGCTGGTAGAGTATTTGAGCGTATGTTAGTGAAATGGGCCCTAGCGTATGATGTATGCATGTGCGTGTAACTGTGAGATTACTCTATCCGTGGTAGTGGGAATATTGTACACACCCTGATCTCTATCATTGCGACTTTGCTTCCTCAGTCTCCGCCCTCTCTCCTCTCTACTTGCGAAAAGAACATTCTAATACAATCTAATGGCACCATGCCAGTCCAGCAAGGTCAGCAAGATCAGCAAGGTCAGCAAGATCTGCAAGGCCAACAAGTAGCTTCAGTCTCAAGGAAGACTAAATTGCTAGATCTTTTGATGATTGAAGATAATATTGAGCCATAGCAAGGAGCTAAAGAATGTGATCTCGCACTCCAGGATGAGAAGGCTATTTCATATCAGATGGATATTAAAAATATGTTAAATATGATTCTTGAAGAAATTCGGGACATGAAGAAATCACAACAATCTGAAATCTCTGCAACACATCAGCGACTGGGGGAAGATAGAGGAAGCAGTCGCTAGTCTCCCAATTCGAATTCAGGAGGCTGAAGCAAGAATTTCCCTTGTTGAGGACCAAATGAATGGTATTTTTCAGCAAGTAGATCTAGCCTCCCGTAAGAAAGTAAGTATGGAAAACAAGATTGAAGAACTTGAAAATTTCTCACGTCACTCAAATCTACAGATAGTTGGTGTCCCGGAGCGGCTTGAAGGAGCAGATACACTCAATTGGGTTGAATCCTTCATGAAGAAGGTTGTGACTCCTGAGTTTTCTGGCGACTTAACTGTAACTAGGGCTCATTGGGTTCCAGATCCTCTTCTCCCTAATTTGAAGTTCCCCCGCACTATAGTTGTTAATTTTGCAGATTATCGCATAAAGGAAAAAAGTTTGTCTAAGGCAATTCAGTCGAGACAGTTTGAAACTGAGAATGGAGCTAAATGTAGAATTTTTTCTGACATGTCCGCAACGGCTGTAAGAAGACGCAAAGAGTTTGTCAAGTTATTGTATCTCTTCAAAGCCCAAGGGGCACAAGGTTCTATTGCGCAACAATCTAAACTCAAAGTCCTTGTGCGGGGGAAGTTTCACGTGTTTACACGTATTGACGAGGCACAGGAGATTCTTAAGGCAATTTCAGCTGGAAAATAACTTGTTTTTTAGCTTATTGTTCTCTCTTCAATAATGCCCTCTCATGTCTGAACAAGGAGAGAAGCATTTAGATCTTGCTGTCTCTTCGAAATTCTTTTTGAATGTCTGCTTTATTTATTTATTTCTCTTCTTTTGGATCTCGATCTTGAGGTTTGGGTTTTGTTTTTTTGTAGGGGGGTAGGTCACCCTTGGTGCAATATCAAGACACCAGTACTAGTATCTGAGGGGGAAGAATGTGGACAGCTGGGAAGCCACATTTTCTAAGGGTGGGGTGGTTCTTGGGGTAGGTGCGGGGCGAGGCTGCTTGGGTTAGCAGAAAAAAAGAGCAGGTGCTATCAGGAAAGTGATAACATGTGCAGGAATCTACTGAGTACAAAATTGAAGCTTATAATGTTTTTTATTATTTTTGTTTTTTTACCCATAGCAGAATGAGTATATCCAGTAAATATCAGTTTTTTTCTGTAAATGTTAATGGTATTTTGAATAGACGTAAATATGGAGGATTAATTAGGTGGTTAGTTACTTTAAAACCTAAAATTCTATTTATTCAAGAAACTCATCTGAAAACAAATACCCCAAAATGTTATATACCAGGAATGTTTTCTAGAGTTTTCTTTGCTTCAGCAGGTGTTGCAATGAGGGGGGTTGCAATATATTTTTCACGGGAAATTGATTGGGTATTTCTTCAAGAACAACGGGATCCCTTTGTGAGGTGGATTTGGGTACAGGTTAAACTAAATAAACAGGTTCTGAATCTTATTAATTATTATGGTCCAACAACTGATGATGCATCTGCATTACATACACTTTATAAACTTTTGATTGGGGTTTCTGGGCAAATTATGTTTGGGGGTGATTTTAATTATATTCAGGATTTGAAAATGAATACTTCAAATAGGGTAAAAAAAACAATTGAAACCTTAGACAAAGAAGGTTTTCGATGCTTTGTTAGAAGATCTTCAGTTAATTGATGCATGGCGATTGCTTAATCAGACAGCTCGTAAATATACTTGTTCTTCACATCAACATCAGACTGCATCCCGAATTGACTTTTTATTGATTTCACGTTCACTGTCCCTTAGGGCTGCAGGCATTGGCGCAAATGCTTTTTCTGATCACTCATATGTTCAGGCCGACATAGAAATTGGCCTTTCTAAAAAAAGCAGATCCAAGTGGCAGATGGACCGCCTTCTCCTTCAAGATTCATTGTGGCTTGAACAGTTTAGACTCTGTTTACTCGATTATTTTAATATTAACGAAGGGACAGCTGATATTTTTTCTGTTTGGGGTGGATTTAAGGCTGCGGCCCGCGGACAGATGATAGCTGCTTCCGGCTGGAAAACCAGGGTACGGCTAGGAAAAATCGCACAGCTTCTGCAGTCATTGGATAATGCTTCTAAATTTGAGGTCTCCTTATCGCGGGGTCAGTTGGAACAGGCCAGGAAGGCATTTAGAAATAAATAGCTCTCAGACATATATGCAGAAGTTGTATGAAGAAAGCCCAATGGTTGGAAAGATGTTAGCTTGGTCATCTAGGGCTCAACAAGAATCCGCTTATGTTGTAGAAATAATTGTTCCAAAAACTAATGCAATAGTAACTGACAGAGCTGATATTGCTCGAATATTCTTGACCATTTTCAACAAGTATATACAACAAAATATTCAGTTAATTCGGATATGATCCATGAGTATTTTGCTTCACTTCAATTACCAACTATATCACAGAGTGTAGCCACGCAGCTTCAGAAGGATATTACAGAGGCTGAGATATCGGCTGTTATTAAGTCTTTGGCTGGAGCAAAAGCTTGTGGCGACTATGGAATTCCAATCAAATTTTTTAAAACCTATGTAAAGGAGTTGACCCCATTTCTGATTTTTTGTTTTTGATCATATCAAAACTGGTCCGAGAGCTGTTCGCGGCCTTACCTTGCGACCGACACATACCCGTAGCCGGTCCGTACTGTTGATGAAGTACGATGTGTATAACTGCCAAAACCTGACCGACACGTAGGCTGCGATTCAAGCTCCATTCTCTGTCCGAGCCGTAACTCCTAAAGCTGAACTGAGTCGCCCGGAAGCAGTATCAATAGCAGTTTCCACCCTGACAAGTACGATGCACACTTCCTACGCGCCGGGCGGGTCACCACATACGGCACGTCATAGCATCCGGAAAAGAATCATATCAGCTACGATTCGCGCCACAACTCAATCCACAGCTATGAGACGGACCAGATTTCAACGGGTACGAGACGGAGCAACAAGCAGCGTGTACGAGACGAACACATCATGAATCCCTTCGTGCAGGTCATACCAGTACTCTACATCTATGGCCAGATCAGGAACAGACTAGGGGTGGGCGGAATTTGCGAAAGCGACTTTCGCAAATTATCGTGAAAATGTTAAAAATCTCCGCAAACACGCGGAAATATCGCGAAGATGCGGAAGTTTTTTTCCCGCCCGTTCACGGTATTTTCTGCGTGGTCGCGGATCGCCAACTTACCCAGGTGGTTGCTCGCGGGTGCGGCCATCTTGTTTTCACTCTTCTCGCGGTGCATGATCACGAGAAGAAAGACGTGATCGCGTGGCGCATGACGTTACTGCGGGCGCGAACTGACACGAGACAGCACAAATGGCTACCAACAATCCAACATCTCGTGGAGAACGCGACCGGATCGGGAAAACTTGTCGGCGAACGCGGGGTTTCAGGTAAGGCGATCGCGCGCAAATGTAATATTTTACAGCGCGAGCAAGAAACAAATTATCGCTAAGCTGCGGAATGCGGAAATTTTGACATTTTCGCGCTCTCCACGGAACGCGAAAGTGTCAAATTATCGCAATTTCCGCAAGCGGAACGGAAATTTAGCCCAGGCCTAGAACAGACGCAGACGGCGCAGACAGTAAGTCAGACACCTACCACACAAACAAATGACAAGTACCCGCAAAATGGCACACACACACAGGGGATCCACATCCTGGCCACTAACAACAGCCCACCATAGGGGTTGTATGGCCTGCACCACTATCACCCCCACCCATAGGGCTCATGTTGACCATCACTAATGCCACCCATGCTCATAGGGGACCTGTTGCCCATCACCCCTGCCACCCCCACCCATAGGGCTCATGTTGCCCATCACCCCTGCTACCCCCACACATAGGGGACTAGTTGCCCATCACCCCTGCCACCCCCACTCATAGGGGACCTGTTGCCCATCACCCCTGCAACCCCCACTCATAGGAGACCTGTTGCCCAGCACTACTGCAACCCCCACCCATAGGGGACCTGTTGCCGATCACCCCTGCCATCCCCACTCATAGGGCCTATGTTGCCCAGCACTACTGTCACCCCCACTGATAGGGCTTATGTTGTCCATCACCCCTGCCACCCCCACTCATAGGGGACCTGTTGCCCATCACCCCTGCCACCCCCACCCATAGGGGACCTGTTGACCATCACTAATGCCACCCTCACTCATAGGGCTTATGTTGCACATCACCCCTGCCACCCCCACTCATAGGGGACCTGTTGCCCATTACCCCTGCCACCCCCAGTCATAGGGCTTATGTTGCCCAGCACTACTGCCACCCCCACTCATAAGGCTTATGTTGCACATCACCCCTGCCACCCCCACTCATAGGGCTTATGTTGCCCATCACCCCTGCCACCCCCACTCATAGGGGACCTGTTGCCCATCACCCCTGCCACCCCCACCCATAGGATGGGTGATGCACCACACATCTATCATACTCCAACATTAGGTATGTCAGCAAAATACATCCCCCTAACATCATGACAACAGTGTGTAGTCTGTGACAAATGCCCACAACAGTGATTATGAATTCGAACATACAATGTAACTAACAGCACATGTGTGACCAAAAAATGAGTGTGGCCTACACAAGGCAAGCATCACTATAGCACTGTGTCAATGTAAAAATAACAGCCCCTCACTGTGTAGAACAAAAGTTAAGTGTGGGGTTCCAAACTGCAGCAAATGTCGAGCATTGTGTTGATGGGGTCTAAACCCCCCCTCATCACAGTGACCAAAAGGTAAGTGTCATCATGGTCAAAGCTGCAAATGCCAAACAGCATGTATGATTCCCGGTCCCAACACATTAAACACTTTTGGGGTAAACTAGTGGTTGCGTCCCATACCCACAGAGATGTGGTGGGGCTAACAGTGCTGTGAAAACAAAACATACTCTGAGCCATGTGCAGACAAGCACCACACATGGGGGCTGACAATGCATACAGTGTACAATGACACAAGAGCAGAAGTGACCATCACAAAGCATACACACATCTCGAAAATAGACACACTAATCTAAACAACCTGTGTAGACTGTAGGTGACAGGTCACAAACTCCCATTCCATGTCAGCAATGGCACCTAACAACGAGGATGAATGTGCACAATGATGTGATATGACTCACAGGCACAGCAGGGAAAATCACAGAAACAGCATCCAGACAATGGCCCACAACAGCAATACCAATGCACTGATGCAGATGCACAAACACAAACAGGCAACCTCACACTGCACATCTGACACAACATGTGTGTGTGTGTGTGTGTCTCAGTATCCCCAGGCAACCACACAACACATGAGGGGGGCTGAACCACAGTGACACAGATGTGGACACAGTGCCATACAAATTAAACCATCATTGGGACCCCCTTAGTGGGCAATCAGGCATTGTGAGATGAGAGGGAGCACAACAGACACATATGACACAAGCTGGAATGAACACAAACTAACAGAGCAAGAGACTGACACACAACAGCACTACCCCCAGGGACCAGACATTGGGGTGACACAAGCATGCATCACACCTCCACTGTGATGACAAAGGTAGATGTCTTACAAACTGTGAAAACCAGACATGTGTCCTGTGCCACAAACGTACATCACATCTACATAAACACAAATCACTCAGCATGGCCTATCATCCATGGACAAACGGGAGCTAGAGGCCCATCCATGCAAACATTTACATCAGTCGACCCTCAACATCACACACCCTGAACTACAACAATGTGCATCTGTGAAGCCCACATGGACAGGTGACATTGCACATGCACACATGACAAACACAGGAATGTTGGGAGGAACTAAGGCGCACAGACTCATCACACAACGACAGTTAACAACCCTGGTGAATGACAGGCATACTGCACAGTATGCGGTACCTGGCCATGATGTCAAAGCTCACGTAACCTTCAGAATACCTCCCACAGTCCCAGGACAATGCATAAGCCAAGGAGAACCACAAGGCACACATGCTGACACCTGCAAACATTGCAGCCCTGAACCGGACAAGTGGGAGCAGTCACACACACATACACATGTCTCAATCACTGAAAGGTACCACTTGGGACAACTACATGATATTGCAAACTAACAAGTGCCTTAGGGACCCCTGACTGTGTCCCATCTGCATCTGACAACATCACCACAACTCAGAACTGAAAAATCCCAATGATGAAACACCAATTAACTGTAGTGTGTCATGCACCCACACATCTGGTAGCCCACGGCAAAGTTGTGGGATGAACACAGTACCAAGCATAAACAACAGGAACATTTCAAGGGAACACTGCCTGTGTATGAAAAGGGATGTGGACACACACACACATGCTCACATAACACACACCATTGCCCAGGCTATGTCACGGAACAACACACTTACTTGATGGGACCCAACTCCTGTGGAAGCCCAGCTGTGCCAAACATAGTCACAGCACATCTCACTCATGTCAGCACTGGTCAGTCAGCCATCAGTTACCACACAATGAAGGCTCTGGTCACAACAGCCTGGATACGTGAGTCTCCCCTAAGTCATCTGCACATACTCAACACATATGTACAGCAATTTGCACAGAGGACCCAGTTGCTCCTATACCAATGACGCCCACACCTGTAGGTCCAGTGGTGATGCGCCCAACATCAGGGAAATAGACAAATTGGACAATGGGAAGCACATCATATGTGTATGCGTGCAAGCCACAGATGTGACCATGCAAATTAAATGTTCACAAAGATGTCCACAAATTGTTGATCATGACACACCCAGTTAGCTGCAAAGGATGACATGGATACCAACCAGACTAGGATACATATCTCATGGACCACTTGGAGTACCTCACATCAACATCTCAGTATTCAACATTGGAAACCAAGCATTACAGGTGCAAGGGCATGCTAAACATCATCAACCTAATATACAGCTAAATCAAGTTCAGAAGGATAAAGAAAAAAGCTTTATTCAGCATATGAAAATTTAAATGTCCGTTCAAACAAAAGGCCAATGGCCAGTCCATTATCAAATGACAAGGAGTGAACTTGAGTGACAACTGTCACACGTTGCTTGCCTGCACTGGTAAGGACAGGGGACATCCCCTTGGAGGGGCATACATGGGGGCAGGCTAGGCACCGCAGGGACAGGATCAGGGTGCAGCAGAAGGGGTGGTGGATGCAGGAGAGTCCCTTGCAACTGCAGTGGAGCTGATTGAAGTGGTGGGTGCAGTCACAACTATGGGGCACAAGTCAGATGGGGTGGGTGCCGGCACAACTTCAGTGGGCAGGTCAGATGGAGTGGATTTGGTCCCCACTGCAGTGCCCAAGTCAGACGGGGTGGTTGTGGACTCCACTGCAGTGCCTAGATCCATGTGAGCGGAATGGGGTGCAGGTGAGGTCGGCAGGACAGAGGGGGGGACACGGTCCCCACATCAGTGGCACTAACTGTCTGACCGGGTGTGGAGGAGCAAGTGGTAGGGGGGAGGGCCTCAGCATTTTGGGGATGGTGTATCTGTGGGTGGGGGAACCAGGGGCAGGGTGTGGCGGGGGAACCTCTGGAGTGGTGGCCTGGGGGATGGAGGACGGTGACTCTGCCTTGGAGCTGTGTGGCGGCGGTGGGGTCTTGCTCTTCCGGCTCCGGGGGGACTTGCGGGTGGGGGCCTCAGTCTGACTGTGCCTGGGGGAGGGTGTCCGGGTATGTGGAGACTTCCTCTTTCCCTTGTAACCTGGATCTGCTGGGTCGGTGGGGAAGAGGCCAAGGTCACAGAGGAAGAGCTTCTGTGGGGATGGGGTTGCAGGTGAGACAAGAGAAGGGGCCTGGGAGGGAGAGGTTTCGGAGGACTGCGGGGTGGTTGTGGGTGACTGTATGTGTGTCTATAAACCATCCCCTGTGGTATCAGTCCCCTGCGCTTGCTTGTGTGCATGTCTAGCCCTTGGTATGGGTGTTTGTGTGCTGCCCGTGTCTGTGGGTTTGTGAGAATGTGCAGGTGTGTGTTTGCTTGGGACAGGTAGGCTGCTAGGAATCGTGGGTGGTGTAGGGGTAGGAGGGGTGCGGGACTGTTGGAGGAGGGACACTGCTGCCGTCAGGGAGGAGGCCACAGACTGATTGGTCCTCTGTAGGGCAGACATGCCCAATGAAATGCCCTCCATGAACGACACCAGTTGCGTCAACAGAGTGTTGTGTGCATGGAGGACACTCAGCATCGATGTATGCCCTACATGGATCTGTCTAAGTAAGTCCACAGACTCCTCACTCAGGGCAACAGGGGACACAGGGGCAGGGGGTGCGGTGCCTGGCACAAAGGAGACATGCTCCCGAACACGGGAGCCTCCACGGACCTCTGGGATGGGAGCCGATAGGAGGGTGGTGATGGTGGTGGTGGTGGCGGTGGCGGGGACAGCCTCACTAGCTGGGGTTTGGTGGCTGCTGACTTCCACCTCCACAAGGGAGTCATCCTCAGAGCTGCTGTGGACCTCAGCTGGGGTGGATGGTGCTGACGACTCCTCGCTGTGGTTCCTTCTGTCCCTGTCAGGCTCTGTGGCTCCTCCTGGTCCGTGGAGCTGTCCTCTCCTGTGGCCGTGGATGCATCTGGATAGAAATAGGAAGAAAGAGAACAACATCAGTCACCTGCACTGACTGCACACACCACAGTGAGTACATCACATCACAGGGCAAGCCCTGGGATCATAAGCTGAACACTGCTCAAAGTGCCAACACTGTTTAGAATAAGCCAATTGTCATTCTCAACATCAACTATGGCACACATTTTCCTCCTTGGCTTGCACCCATATGTCTGTTGCATGTTGGATGCTAATACCCCAATGTCCGGACATGCACCACCCACACATTAGTTGGACATGCAAGTGAACATGTAGGAGTATGTCACTATATACACAGCACATCTCTTGCCACTGACTCAGTACCGGTGTCCGGATGAGGGGATAGGCAGAGACTCATTTCACATGCTTGTGATGCATGCCAGCAACACACACTATGATGTTCTCATGTCCTGATAGTCAATGCTACAATGGGGTGCATGGTGCACACTTGAACACAATGCAGGATCACTCATAGCAAGTTAAATGCCATGGCACTGGCATCCCTGGAAAGTCAGTCAACACTGTCTCCTGTCACAGGGGCAGGCCATCCAGACAACAACAGTATGTACTGTGTCACAATCATAGCTCAGGGATAAAGATAACTCTGCAGATGACAAGTGCACTTGCCCATTCCCTGCAAACAACATATCCAGGACCCAGAATACCCCACATCATGCAAATCAGACATATGAGTCTCTGCAAACACAACTCCCTGTACATTAGCACATCACAGTATGCCGTGCGTGTAACCCAGCTGCCTGAAGTACACAGTTGCATACACCATTGTGTGCTGTCAGATGATCACACACCTATATGTCACACAGGTCTTGTCTCTCACAGTCATATCTCAGATGTCCTGCTGACCCTCAAAATCATGGACACCCCAGTTGTACGTAACAGGAAGCCACACCATAATGACACAGAGGCAGACACCTGAAGGCACATGTCACTAAGCACAACCTGTAAGTTGATACACAGGAGTGGGATTACAGAGTGTTTCTAAATGCCCTTGAGGAGGCATGACTACCCAGGTCTACGTGAAACAGTGTTTGGCCCTGGACAGTAGTCAGGTGGCAAAGCAAGTGTGGCATACTTTATATACATACGCCCACAAATTGGAGTCCCCTGCTGCATGGGTTTGTTTGAAATACCCCAGCCACATGTGGCGAGTCAGACCAGCAATAGTAACACATATCAAGGGCACACATAGATCACACTTCAGATCCCAGGCATTGGGTAAACAATTGAACCACCCATGAAACACACAACAGAGTCACGGGAACAGATGCTGTCCGGAAGCTGAAGCATAGCTGACTGCAGGGACACAGTGCCCTAGTGACACAAGCAACAGACTGTAGGGGCCACACCTGTGGAACAGATAAGGAGGGTGCATCACACAATTGAGGGACCTGAGTATTGGACTACAAAACCTACGTAATGTGGAAGTGTTACCAGGCCAAAAGACTGCACTTAGCATGTCAGACAGTACACAGATTAGGCAGGGACTTACCCCCTCCTTGCTGCTGTCTGGCCTTCAGCTGCCTATCCAGGTCTGGGAAGACCACCGCCAGGATCTGGAGCATGTGAGGTGTCAGGGTCCGGTGTCCGCCCCTCATGCGTGGAGGTGACAGCTTCAGCTGGACTCTTGCGATTCTCCGGGTCCAGCCCAGGAAAATGAGTTACACAGGTAGTGCAACCATGGGAAAGGACAAATAACCTGCATGTCTGACATGCCTGGGAAGTTTAAGCTTGCACTAATGCACTTTAGCAGCAGAACACCTGTTCATTACATGTACCTACACACTTTGGGGGATGAAAGTAGTCAATGAGAATGCTTGCCACTGGTGTACACACTGCTAGTACTGCTAGTCAGGCAAAATGCACAATTAGGAAGGCAGTGGACTGCACACTCACCTGCTCCCCTGGTTTCCCATACAGCTTGCTGTACTGTGGAAGGAGCCCATTCAGCAGGGCCTGGTTCTCCTCCATAAGTGAAGGCTGGGGCCCTCTCCAGAGTACGTGCCATAGCAGGAGCCAGAGGATGCAGAGACAGCAGCAGTGGTAGCAGGGATGTGGTCCAGTAGCATGTAGTGCAGGCAAGTGAGCTCCCTGGGGGCCAGCAAGCCTTATATCTGTGCTGCAGAGGCAGACTCTGTGCCATGTGTCCCCAGTGATAGGTCCAACACGGTTTCATTCTATGAATCTGGCCAATCCATGGAAATGTAAGACTCGTACACGTATTCCGCATTGTTCAAATCTTCACCTTCATGAAACACAAGGAATTGCAACATTGTTGTAGGCATCCAACTGAATTTCCAGCGCTTAACTCGTACAAGTTTTGAATCCGCATCCATCTCCATGAGAGTCCAGAGCCAATGGGTGCGCCCGGCTCGGTCAACTGACTGTACAACGCGTATTTTTGAAAATACACATGCACCCTTCTCCTTACGATTCAATGGCCAAGACGTACGCCTGTCTCGGACCATGCCTGCCCGACGCGCATGCATGATAGTCACCCGCGTCGGGCCTCATTGCAGTCAATGGCAAAGTGTACGCACGGCTTGGTCATGAACCGTGCAATGCGTACGCATTGTTACCCGCGTCGGTCCTCATTGTAGTCAATGGCAAAGCGTACGCACGGCTCAGTCATGAACCATGCAATGCGTTCGCATTGTCACGCACGTCGGACCTCATTGCAGTCAATGGCAAAGTGTACGCACGGCTCGGTCATGAACCGTTCAATGCGTACGCATTGTCACCCGTGTCGGACCTCATTGCGGTCAATGGCAAAGCGTACGCACGGCTCGGTCATGAACCGTGCAATGCGTACGCATTGTCACCCGCGTCGGACCTCATTGCAGTCAATGGCAAAGCGTACGCACGGCTCGGTCATGAACCGTGCAATGCATGCGCATTGTCACCCGCGTCGGGCCTCATTACAGTCAATGGCAAAGCGTACGCACGGCTCGGTCATGAACTGTGCAATGCGTACGCATTGTCACCCGTGTCGGACCTCATTGGTGTGACTATTTGACAGATTCAACACACAATTACTTGCCAGGGGCACCTGTGCACACCTACTACACTACAGCATTGGCCACACAGTGTCCCATAGCATGTAAGGCTGCATTCCCTGTGTATTGGGGGGGCAACATTTGGTTTGTTGTGTGTAACTTTTGTTCAGCCACTCCCAGGCTGTGCACGTGTTCATGGGGGCAGAATCCTTTGTGTGTTGTGCACATTACCACTGTGATGTGCAAAAGTACAGTAATGGGCATGAGTCACGGACACTATTGCAGGTTGGATATGTTTAGGACATGTCACATACACCCTGAGTCCTGGGGGTGGTGGCATGTACATCACAGTGAGACCTGTAGCCACAATTCAGATGTGCACCCATAGTCTGTGTGCGTGTTGTGTCTCAGATGTAGATGATCAAATGTGCCCAATGGGAGACAGTCTCCACATCCATGTGGTATATGCAGCAACCTTGATGGTGTGTGTGTGTCTAAGAGACGTACATGTAGGGCCTGCAGGGACAACAGTGGCCACTACCTGTGGGACTCAAGCTTGCCGTGTAGTGTGTGCGTGATACGCCATGTCCATGCCAGTGTCGATGTGGCAATATAGGGACCCTGGGTATCTGCATGGCAAAGATCTATGATGCCTGGGAGACATCATGCCTCACTTGTCACTGTGGTGTGGGTTTGTAACATCATAGCGGTACATAGGTCGGGTGACACAGCCAAATGATTGGCCATTGCACTACATGGGACTTATGTGGACATGTGGAATTGAGATGTGAGGTGATGGTCATGTAGGTGACATATGTGTCCTTGCCCAACAGCACACACCTCAGTACATTTTGTAATGTCATGATGTATCATGTCAGATTGAGCCTGGTCATGGCCACATGGGTGGATGAACCGACAATATTCCTTTGTTCATTTCTGTTCTGCAGGGCACCAGCTGTTCATCGACCATTCCCAGACCTTCAAACCATGCAGGAACGCGACTGCATCCGACGGTACCGCTTCACCAGGCCACTGATTGATGAGTTGGCGGAGCAGTTGGCGCCACATCTGCTAGCTGGCCGGACATACCCTGCAGCACTGACCCCAGAGGTGAAGGTGAAGGCAGTCCTGCACTTCTTTGCTACTGGTACCTTCCAGTACTCTGTGGCTACAGCAGGTCGGATGTTGCAAACTATGTTTAGTCGTGTGGTACGCGATGTCTTGGAGGGGATGTTGCATTTCCTTGACCTGTACATCAAGTTCCCTAGCCCAGCTGAACACCCTGAAATAAAGGATGCCTTTTATACACTGGGGAGGATGCCGAACGTCATCGGATCTATTGATGGGACACATGTGGCCCTGATACCACCACAGACACATGAGCAGGCATACCGCAACAGGAAACATTTCTACTCGATCAATGCTCTGGTGGTATGTCTTGCAGACATGTGTATCACAAATGTGTGTGCACGGTTCCCTGGTTCTGCGCACAATGCCTACATAATGAGGAGTAGTCGCATTGCAACGCTGATGTCACAGATGCCAGATCAGCGTGCCTGGCTTGTCGGTGTGTACTGACTGTTTATAATTGTGTGTGTGTTTGTCAATGTTTTATTCCGCACTCCTACAAAACTCAGCTACTTGTTCATTTTTTTGTGTGGAGGTGACTCCGGATACCCCAACATGCCGTGATTGCTGACACCCCTCAGGAACCCCTTGACACCAGCCGAGATGCGCTACAATGAGGCACATGGTGAGAGCAGGAGGGTGATTGAGCGGACATTCGGCCTCCTGAAAAGCTGCTTTCACTGCCTGGACAAGACTGGACGGGCCCTCCCATATGAGCCTGCAAAGGTGTGCAAAATTATCCTTGTATGCTGCATACTACACAACATGGCAGTGCGGAAGAAGGTGCCTCTCATCCAGGATGACGATGACCAACCTCCGCCACCTGTGGAGGATCCCGGCCTGGGCCACGATGCCAGTGATGATGAGCATGAGGGTGACGTCCACTCACAGCTCATCAACAACTTCTTCACTTGAATGTGAGTTTCCAGAGTTGTTATGTCAATGTATGGAGTTAGCCTGGAATGTGTTGTGGCTGCTCTGTTGCTGTATGAGTGTGTCTGTGTGCCACTTGACTGGATGCGTGCAGTGATGTGTCCATTCAGGTGGTGTGTACTCCTCAATAGGGTAGTACTGCTAACTTGTTTCTGTGTAGGTTTCTTGTGACATGTTTTGTGCATGTGTATTGCATTTCTCTCCTCTTCTGCTGTGCTTTTGACTGTGTCTTGTGTCTATCCTTCACAGGGTAATTTGCCTGTTGTTTCGTCAACACTGACCCCCGACACCCAGAATCCGACACCAGTGTGGGAGTAGTCAATTGACATCAAGTGATGTGCCACACACCCCTGGACTACAATTCTCAGACACTCTGTGACCGTGTGTCCACCGTAACGTACAATTGCCTTGCAACTATTTTTGAATAAACATGTTGCTGATGTGTAATGAACCTGTGCTATGCTTTGTTAGGTGCATTGTCTGTCTTTCTAAATCTGAGTGACATTTGCTTACCTCACCTGTGGACTTACCAATGACTGTGGATAGGTGTTGTGTTTGGGCATACCTATGTGTTTCAGGTCAACATCATTGTGTGGGATGAGTAACATGGCCATGGTGAGTATGTGTTGTGTTGCCATAGTGGTGTGTCTCCCTCACATGTGTCACATCACCATGACTCACCTAACATTGGTAACATTGTTGCAGTATTTGGCATGAACATGTGATTAACACGGACCCCCTGAATATGAGAAAACAAAATTCCTAGGACAGGGTAATGTACAATAAGGTAAATAACTTCCTAGGCAATTTCTGATCGGTGATCAAGAAAGCGTCTCAAGATTGATGGTGAACAGGCCGGTGATGAGAAAGGATAAAACTCTTTGGAAAAACATCCTACAAACCATCAAATCGTTTGGTCTGCCTGCGAATCATTCATTTTTTAAGAATTGTGGCTTTTCCTGATGAAGGCGTACTTTTCGCCGAAACGCGTGTAGGAGACTATTTCTGTCGCCACAATAATATTTCTATTTGTGTATTAATGTTGACATTTTTAAACTGAATGACTACACATGCCTGATGTGCATTTAATTGTTGACAATATTGACCATTCATGTGATATTAAGAAATACTATTAATAAATTTCATTGTATAATTTTTAAATTTGTTGTGGCTGCCCTATTTTGACACTCCTCTAGAATCATTACTTTAAATTCATTAATTGCCTAGGAAGTTATTTACCTTATTGCAGTATTTGGCATGTACAGTGTTGTGTAGCAGATCGACATCTCCATGACACATGACAAGTTGGAATCACAACAGATGCAAGTATGGTGTACTGGTGAGTTTATTTTTGAACATGTGTGAGGAAAGTGCCCAGGATGGTGGGTGCTGTACATTGGGTTTGGAATCCAAAGTTCACATTAGAGTTGGAAGTGCTGGTAGATGAAATGTCCAGAGTAAAGTCCACAGTCATCTGCTACATTGGACCAACATGAACCCTCCATGTCATGTGGGCGAGTTGTGTGCGATTGAACAAGGGGAACGGGTTGTGCACAAAGAACATTGTCCAGAACAGGTTTAGAGGCCCTGGGGGATGTGCTGGGACATCTGCCTCTCACATGTCCTTCTTTGGACGACCCCTCTTCTTCTTGGGGGGGGATCCTCAGGTGCAGGGGACTCTCCGCAAGAGTCCTCCTCCCTCCCTGTGGAGCTGGCAGATGGTGTTGCAGCAGATGTTCTGGCCAGACAGGGAGGTGTGGACAGGTTTGTGTTGATCTGGCTGAGGCATTGGAGTATGTCCTGATGCACCGCAGTAAGGGCATCCCACTTTGCCTCCATGCGGGCATAGTGGGCAGCCTGCTCCTGTTGTATGTCCTTGAGGATCCCCACTACCTGGCCAAATCCTCCAGTGTTATCCTGGTACGCATCTATGATGCGTGCCAGTTGGGAGTCATCATGCAGTCCAGACCCCTCTGCAAGGCGCGCCCTCTGCCTCCCACCCCTCCCAGCACCCCTATCCACATGGGCAGGACAAGCGGCGGGACGCATAGGTGACACTGGGACCCCTTGGGTGGTGTTGCTGGTGGTGTTTGCTGTAGCTTCCGTGGGGTCCTGTGTCCCTGTGCTATGGGTGTTCAGTGGTCTTGGTCTGTCTGTGTTGGCGGGGGTGCCCTGTCGATTTCCAGATGCTGGAGGCGTGGGTGCAGGGGGTGCAGATGTTGATGCTGCTGGTGCTGCATGATGACTCACACCGGAGGGGCCAGGATGGTCGTCGTCATCCGAAGAGGACAGAGACAGAGTCAAACCAGAGAGCTCAGTGTCCACGAGAGCCTGGGACTGGGAATCCTCTTCATTTGGTGCTGGGTCCCCAGCACCACCTGTGTGATTTGACTTGTCAATTTTCCTCATGTTGGCATGGATTGGGCAAGGTAGCCCTCTGGCTTTTCAATGTTCATGACTGTGAGGGCCGTTTATGTGTGTGTTGCAGTTTGGCTGCTGTGAGTATCATGTCTCCTACAATGCTGTCCATGTTTGACCTTGTGTCTACAGTGTCTACGTCAGTGAGTGGTGTGTTGTGTGAAGGATGCCTATGTTTCAGGACGATGTAGGGGTGGAATGCAGCTCACAACAGTACTGAGTGTGAATGTGACCATGCTATGGTGTCGGCTTTATTGGTGTGTCCATTCCATTCACTTTCAGATGGCCCCTGTCCATGATGTATATGTGAATTCCTGTGTGTTTTGTACAATGTACCATATATATGGCTCTCCACATTGGTCATCTGCAAGAAACACCTCCCCTGCCCGGCCAGGGGGCAACCCTGGACACTGCATCCCCAGACAATGATTTAGAACATATGGTTGCAATGGCTGTGTGTGCGACCGGGTTTTGTTTGGTCAGTGCATATGTGTGATTGTCAGCCACATCATTTCTCAGGCCCAGTGTCAGACATCTTGACAGTCCCTTCCCACTCCCTGTGAGGCGAGCGTGGTTCAGTGTGAGCTTGCTGGGTCATGTGGGTGGGTGTGGATTGTCTGTGACTGCAACTCCCATCATACTCTTGGCTACACCCCCCTTCCCAGCATGCCCATACTTCCTCCCTCTTGACCCTGCTTGCCTGTGATGGGGTGTGACAGCAATGGCAAGATGGCTGATTGTGAAGTCCTGGTGTTTGTTGTTGCCCAGTTCACAGCAGGGCCTTGTACTCCCCACAACAGAGCCCAGTGTCATACATCTTGTCAGTCCCTTCCCACTCCCTGTGAGGCGAGCATGGTTCAGTGTGAGCTTGCTGGGCCATGTGGGTGGGTGTGGATTGTCTGTGACTGCAACTCCCATCATACTCTTGGCTACACCCCCCTTCCCAGCATGCCCATACTTCCTCCCTCTTGACTCTTCTTCCCTGTGAGGGAGTGTGACAGCAATGGCAAGATGGCTGACTATGAAATCCTGGTGTTTGTTTGGCTACAAGTCCAAAGGGAGCCCCTGTGCTTCACACAGCAGCACCCAGTACGGGGTATCTTTTGCTGATATTTCACAGAGGTGTGGGTCAATGATTACTACCCGGTGAGTTGTGTGGAGTTTGTGTTGGGGGGTGTGTCTCCACATGCTGGTAAGTATTATCAGAGCTGTCAGTCCTCCTTCCCACCCGGCCAGACATCCCACCATGAAACGTGCTTCCATTGGAGGGCGTGCAATTTGTCTTTCAGGATGTCAGTCAGTGGTGTCCTGCTTCTGATCTGCGCACAACCCCTACCAGGGCCTTGTGCTCCCCATAGCAGGACCCAGTGTCAGCCATCTTGTCAGTAATTTTCCACTCCCTGTGATGTGGGCATGGTTCAGAGAGGTCTTGATGGGCCAATCCGGAGGGGGAGCATTATCTGTGACTACAAACCCCATCATGCTGTTGGATACACTCACTTCCCCTGCATCCCCACTATTCCCTTCTGTCAGTCAGCTGTATTGTGAGGTAGTGTGTTTGTGGTGGCAAACTGTCTGGCAGTGTTTATTTTGCTTTGTGCCGGTGACTTGCTCTAGTTGTTTGTAGGTTGGTGCATGTCATGACACAGTTCCAAGTCAATATGAGATGGCAGGTATTGTGTTTGTCTGACTGGCATACACATCTTGGGATGAGTATCTATTGGTTACTGTGGCTTTCCTTGCGGTGCATGGTTTCACTTGCCACACAATATTGGGTATTTTGTTTGTATACTTACCAGGCTCTGGCATGTCTGTTAAACCATGGATGCTCTCTGGTGGTAGGATGTCCCGCACCTTCTCCTCCCAGGTCCTGAAGTAGACTGGTTTGGCAGGAGGGCCACCGCTGGTGCACTGACTCAGGGCGTGATCTTTTTCCATGAGTTTCTTGACCCTCCTGCGCACGTCATACCACCTGTTTTATCGCCTTTGTGCGCCTTGCTGGTGCTTGTGCGTTCACCTTGTCCGCAATGCTTGCCCACATCTTGGTTTTCTGTGACATGGGGGTCCTTTGGACCAATGTACCAAACAAATGTGGCTTTACTCTGATGATCTCGTCTACCAGCACTTCTAACTCACTATCTGTGAACTTTGGATTCTTCTTTTGGGGCATGGTGATGGGTGGTGGTGGTGGTGAGTGATGTGTGTGTTAGGGTGCAAGTGAGGGTGGGTTAGTGTTGGTTTTGCTAGCTGTATGTGTGTGTGCTTTTGGATCAGGGGCTGATGGTGTGTGAGTTGTGTGATGGGTGAGTTGTGAGTGTGTCTGTGGTTGCTGTGTGATGGTGTTTGCTGCTGGCTGTGTCTCCTATTTGCAAGGGATCATGTGAGTGATTGTAGTCCTTTATATAGTTGGAGTTGTGGGTGCGTCTTTGTCCCAGGTGTTTTTTTTATATTTATTGGCTTTGTCATTGCTTATTTGGTCCTTTTTTTGTCTTTTTTCCTTTGGGTTTTGTGGGCATGAAGGAGACGTGACGTTCTTCTGATAGAAAAGGATGCTGATGTTGGGTCGTGCGGGCTTCTCCACCTCATTCATGCTGACTATCTTCTGTGTTTCATACGCGTCGGTCGAGGAGATCTCTATTACTTGTGGGCCCGGTTTTCTGTGCGTGTCGGTCATGCAGTTTGGTCTCCATGCGAGTCGGTCTAGTTTTACATGCATTGCATTGTACTGCGCGGATCGGACATCGCGGGTACGTGTCGGTCGGGTTCATGTCAGTCGATGAAACTCTCGTCGGTTTTCCGGCCGGATCACTATTTTCCCTATGGCTCGGTGGTACGGCTTGTATTCCGTACGTGTCGGTTGTAATTCACACGCGTTGCATCGTACTGCACGGGTGGTACGGCGCTGGTCCGTGTCGGTCGGTCTCCGGTTCGGGTCCGTGTCGGTCGGTACGATTTGCAACCGGAATCAAAATCGACCCCTTGTAAGACACATGCCTGCATCATGATGGTAGATGCAGAGAAAGCTTTTGATTTAGTTAATTGGGACACTTTATTTTATGCACTTTTTAGGTTTGGGATTCCGTCTCCAGTAATCGCTATGCTTCAAAATATTTATCATGGGGCGCAGGCCAAGATAATAGTTAATGGGGCCCAAACAGGGTTAATTGATATAAATCGTGGGACTAGGTAAGGTCGCCCCTTATCGCCACATTTATTTACTTTTTTTATTATTAAATTAAATATTAAAGCCCCGATCGACGGAATGGCAAAATTAAGACTTCTCTCTGATGATGCCATTCTGTATCTGTCCCCTGAAAAATCAAACCTGCAGTCAACAATGGTAGAATTCAGGAAATTCTAACAAATAGGGGGCTATAAAATTAATCCGATCAAAACTGAAATTTCAATTTTAAATACTGGGTCTGAATTTCTGTCAGAAGATTTGAAACAACAGGCATTAAAAACAGATCCTATACGGTATTTGGGGATTTATGTCACAGGCCAATATGGGCAGTTAGTCAAGCTGAATTACGAAGCCACCAGTATAAAGATTCAGAACCTATTTGATAAATGGACCAATCTTCCTCTAACTCTAATAGGGCGTGCGGCACATATTAAGATGTCTATTCTACCTCTTTTGATATTTCTTTTATAGCAATATTCCGATTAAGGTGAATGTTAGTTTTTTTAAAGGGATCGACTCAATGATTAGGTCATTTATGTGGAATAAAAAGGCAGCTAGAGTTAAGTTGCCGATTTTACAACTAGATACTCAGTTAGGCGGTTTAGCACTTCCAAATATGTGTTCATATTATGAATCATCATTTTTTGACTATGTAGCGTGTTTATTATCTAAACAGAAGCAGGTCGATAATTTTTTCATTAATAAAATGTTTCAAGAAGCCGGAACTCAAGTTCCCATATTTTTAAAGACATTAAAACTCTCAAAGAAAACAAGATATAAAATGTTAGTTGATTTTTCATATAGACTTCGTACTGTTTTTAAACAAAAGGATTTTTCGTTTTTCTTTTCTTTAAAATTAACTGAGTGCAGAGATTTAGGCTTACATATTTATACCACTCAGTTGAAAACATGGAATGATTCTGGTTTGGTGATAGTTAATCAGTGTGTTATACAGGGTATGATGATTACTTGGGAAGAAGTGCAGGCCAGAGGTCTTGGTCACAACAAACCTTATTTTTTTTAATTTATTCAAATTATTAATTTTTTGACAAAATGTAATCCAAGGCGAATCCCCACTGGTTTGAAAAATGTTGGAGAAAGTTGCAACTCAAACTCAATGTCTTTTTTCTTATCAAGAATGGCAAAAGATTTCAACTACTGGAAATAAGATATTGAGAGCTGCAAACTATAAAAGAATGGCATTTCTTGCTCACTGGATGGTATACTACACCCCAGTAGAGTTAAATAAAATGTATCCAGAGGTGGAAAAGCTGTTTTCGTTGTGGCACTTTATCGGAAGGGGGATGGAGGCATATTTTTTTTCTTGCCCTAAGTTGATAATATTTTGGGAGAAAATATTTGAATATTTTAGTAGGGTGATTAAAAAAACATACAAACCTACAGTAGAAGCTGTTTTTTTGGGATAACTAGTAGGGAGGCTATACTTTCGTAAACTGAGGGCCATTTTCTTGCTATTTTAATGTTGGTTGCTCGTTCGTTAATTTTACAAAACTGGAGATCATTGGAAGTACCTTTGTTCGAGAAATTGCTTATGAAAATGAAACCTACGAAGCATTTCGAAGAAGCTTATGCCAAACGGGTGGGGGCAACTAAGAAATGTTCTCGGATTTGGGAACATTTTGTTGATTGTTAATTTGATGATGGGTTTTGTTGTATAGGTTTTGCTAATTAATGTACAAAAATGTGTATTTATCAAGTGCAAGTATTGTTTGATTCTTGAAAGCTCTGCTCAATAAAATAAATACAAAAATAATAAAAATGTTATTAAAATTAAATTACTTACCACCCGACTCCCCTATCAACCCACAACCAACTACTTAAAAAATTATACAATTAACATATTTACCAAGTATTTATTAATAATTAATATCCAATTAATAACTAATTAATAACATGTTTAACACAATTAACAAGAAAGCATATTAATTATACAAATAATAATTAATAACATAGTTAATTAATCATAATTAAATTACTGTCCACCCTACTCCCCTATAAAACCACAACCCACTCCTCCAAAAATTACACAATTAACATATTTACCAATTAATTATTAATTAATAACAAATGAATCAACACAATTGACAATATAAATTATTAAATACAAAAATAGTAATTAATACAATTATTAATTGATTAATTTAAATTAAATTATTTCCCACCCTATTCCCCTATAAACCCACAACCCGCTTCAGAAATTAAACGCAATATTTATGTTTTTCTTTTAAATTCATACCTTCTAAAAAATTATTATTAAATATATTATAATTACATTACTTCCCACCCTATTCCCCTATAAACCCATAACCCGCTACGGAACTAAAATACACAAAAATTAATTAACATAAAATTAATGACTTGTAAAAAAGTCAAAAATACGTTACCAAAATAAGCTTTGCTTTCTACACATATACTAACGTACAAAACACACACAAAAAAATCGATATTATTAACAACAATATTTTTACTAACGATATTACTAACATCTATATTAATTTAAACGATATTTCATACCTGCATGTTGATATTCTTGATGGTCAATATTCTGTTATATCGATATTTAAACATCGATATAATGGTATATCGATATTTCGACATCGATATTATGTCTGCATACCGTTGGACTTGGCGCAATGGGTAGTGAGGTTGCCACAGGCAAAAGACTTGGAGATACAAAGTTTTTGGGCGGAAGTGATTGAGAAGTGGAAGATTGAGTTGAGGACAGTGCAGAAATTGCTTGATTTCCTGAGTCTTATGTGCAGGGTGGTGGGAGTGGGTCAGATGTTTTTGCAAATGTCTCAGTATGGCTATATCAGGGAGGGTGCTGACCACCACAGCGTGAGGGTTTCTTTCACAGTCAGGGACGACCTTTGCATTTGGCAAACATTATGGATGATTTTAATGGTGTTTCATTGATTTTTCTTGAAGAAAACACTGTGAGGCAGGTCCAGATATTTTTGGATGTGGCAGGGGTTTCGATGCTTTCTGGAACGGGAGGTGGTATGACGAGTAAAGGCAGGTGCACTGGTAAATTCAGGGATGTAGCATTGCTTTCCTTGAGTTTTTTCCCTTGTTGGTGGCATTAGTGGTGTGGGGTAACTCATTGATGAATTTAGGACCTACCATAACCTAACACCGGGTTTGCTGGATCATTAACACTTCCACCACAGCACCACCCACCCTTTGAATCTTGCCCCTTCATTGGTAAATAAAAGACTGAACAAACAAATGGAGGTAATTTTAAACTCACTCATATTTTTTCTGACACTTCTTCACTTTCTAATCACAACTGTCTAAAAACCAGACAGTCTCCCTCCAGGTAGAGGAACGTAGATCAATTGGAGAACTGAACACTCAAGTGATGAAAGACCAAATGATGATGCTATTCACCTAATCTATAGAGTGGAGAATCAACATATACCTCACCCTGAGTTAAATGTGAATGAGGGTCTTCATAACATGAGATCATAAGACCCTGGCAAAAACAGGACATGTGATTCATTCTCCTCTGATTCTGATTGTAACAAACTGATGAACAGAACGGTATTGTTCCATGTGGACAACATGACAGTGGTGTATCTTGTGAACTGGCAGAGAGTGAAGGGTGTTAAGGCTGCTGAGAAGATTCATGCTGGTGTGCTTGTGGCAAAATGGGGTGTTCAGGGCTGAACATGTTCCTGGTGCCAACAATAACATAGCTGATTCCTTCTCTTGCTTGCAGTGGCAACGCTATTGCCAGTTGGCACCAGGAGCAGAGGAGATCAAGATGCCATTGCCTGCTGACATCTGGACCTGGGGGAGTGAGAGTAGTAGGTCTGGATGAGAGATCACTGGCTAAGTCCACCAGGAGGAGCTACTGGTTGACATGGAGTTATTTGGGAAATGTATGGGTTGTTCATCAAAAGATAGGATAATGGCTCGCTAGGAGACTAATAAGGGAGTGCTGCATTTTGTTTTGTCTTGTATTAGCAGAGGTTTAGGGCTCATGACGATTGGGGCAAGTTGTCAGGAATCTCGTTCTATGGCAAGCTGTATTGTGTTTTTGACCCTGTCAAGGATGAGATTCTGGGCCAGGTGTTGAAAGGGTGGGGTAGAGAAAGGGATGTGGGGAGGGGAGTGATGTGGGAAGTGATTCCATTTGAGCTCTTACAGGATTTGTTGGGTGGCCTACCTCTTTGTTGTTCTGATCATTTTGAGGAAGTGATGTTCCAACTATGTATGATCTGGATGTGTTTTTGGAGTCTTTCGAGTATCGTCACTCTTGAGTTCTGCTCGAGCCAGGGGGGCTGTTGCATAAGGAGGTGCTCTTGGAGCAGGGATGGATGGGCATATGGATGCGTCAATCCAAGATAAATCAGATGGGCAGGGGTAAATGGGTATGGTTGTGTGAAGGGGTGGTCGTGAGGTTTGTCCTGTGCAGGTATGGTGCTGTTTCTAGGAGTGATATTAGATGGGGGTCAAACCCAATATACCCTTGAGGGCTTGGGCAGATAGATACGAGAAGGTTAATGTGCCAACAAGGGATTTATTTTAAAGTGATCTGTTAATTGTGAGTTTCAAAGATTTGAATCAATAGGCATGTTAAGATAAATTAACATCAATGTGAAATCAATTCAGTTAGCTGGACATCATAAATATATAATGATAACAACTCACACGGGGGTTTCTTTTGTGATTTAAACACAATAATTTTTATAGTTTTATCCAAAGTAAAAAGAGTACAAAAGAGACATAAATTAAAGCAATATATCATGAAAACAGGGGACGGAGTTAAGTCCTCATTTTATCTAGATACACACATCTATTCCTGATTAGTTTGAACAGAGATGAAGCTCTTTTTTAGCATACAATCTACTGTGCATAGCAGATAAACTGGAATTAGATGGTAAAGTCGACGTTTCGGTCTTGGGTGGTGTCAATCCGTCAGACCATCTTCAGGACAATGATTGCTTAAACAAGGACTCTTAGAGGTCTCAGTAGCGTTCTCACGTAACTTTGTTTAAAATCATGTGGGTATTTACACATGTAGAACTTGGCATCAGCAATTGCCAGATCGTATTAATGCGGGAGTCAATCCTGCCGTGGTTTTATTGTTTTCTGTCGTTAGTCTTCAGAATGCGAATATGGTCCGTCTGAATCGAGACAGCCTAATTGTGCACTGCGCTGTCATGTGCTTTTAAGGAATGGCTGTAGTTGCAATTCAACACAGCTGAGAGTATTCTGACGTTAGTCTTCAGAAAACAGATGGGGGTCAGGCTGTTTCGATGCAGGCGGACTACAGCCATTCCTTAAAAGCACATGACAGCGCAGTGCACAATTAGGCTGTCTCGATTCAGACGGACCATATTCGCATTCTGAAGACTAACGACAGAAAACAATAAAACCACGGCAGGATTGACTCCCGCATTAATACGATCTGGCAATTGCTGATGCCAAGTTCTACATGTGTAAATACCCACATGATTTTAAACAAAGTTACGTGAGAACGCTACTGAGACCTCTAAGAGTCCTTGTTTAAGCAATCATTGTCCTGAAGATGGTCTGACGGATTGACACCACCCAAGACCGAAACGTCGACTTTACCATCTAATTCCAGTTTATCTGCTATGCACAGTAGATTGTATGCTAAAAAAGAGCTTCATCTCTGTTCAAACTAATCAGGAATAGATGTGTGTATCTAGATGAAATGAGGACTTAACTCCGTCCCCTGTTTTCATGATATATTGCTTTAATTTATGTCTCTTTTGTACTCTTTTTACTTTGGATAAAACTATAAAAATTATTGTGTTTAAATCACAAAAGAAACCCCCGTGTGCGTTGTTATCATTATATATTTATGATGTCCAGCTAACTGAATTGATTTCACATTGATGTTAATTTATCTTAACATGCCTATTGATTCAAATCTTTGAAACTCACAATTAACAGATCACTTTAAAATAAATCCCTTGTTGGCACATTAACCTTCTCGTTTCTAGGAGTGGGCCAGTTGGGGATAATCAGTGGGTTTTTTTCATGGCGTCAGAAGCACCATTACTGCTTTTCAATTGCTAGCTGTGTTGTGCATGACTTTGCGTAGACCTGGTAGACCCAGATGATTTTGGCATGCATTCCTTCTGGATTGGAGTGTTGACTTCAGCAGTGCATTTGGGGTGGTCTTGGGGACGGATTTTTCAGATTGACAGATGGAGCTCAAGGTGCTGCAAGAGTTATGTGCGGAAGTGATGGGTTTGCTATATGTGATGTGTGTGATAGGAAATTATTATCAGAGCTAATAGCCTTTTTTCTGCTGCAGGGTGTGTGAGCATCCCAGGGAACAGAATGGTGACCTGGATTGTTGGACATCCCTTTATACACTGGGGGGAAAGTATGCAGACCAGCAGGTGTTTTGACAGAATATGAGCCTTCAGAGCAGCTGACATGGTGCTATGGTGGGGTAAAGGACGGATGCATAGGGAAAATCTGTTGCCGTGGTTGATAAAGCTGGTCCAGCAGAGGGGCTGTCCAGACATGCTCCTGATCCATCGGAGTGAGTATGGCTTGGTTAAGTAGTCAGGTCTGACGCTGCTTCAACACATGCAGAGAGACTTGGAGACGATCAAGAGGAACTTTTCAAGGACCTGTCTGGTCTGGACTGACTTTGTGCCTCGCAGGGTGTGGAGGGGGCATTAAAGCATGCTGTGATCGATAAGGCCAGAGGAAGCTTAGCAGGGCACTGAGGGTTTTCTGCATGACAAATAATACCAAGGTGATTGCTCATGGGGTATTAAGGAAGAAGAACGGTGTCTGTTCAGGCAGGATAGGATGCACCTTTTGCACCTGAGTAGTGCGTATTTAATGCTGGAGTTGTATGATGTGGTAAGCCCTTTGTGGGATGAGTCGATTTGGTGCAGGCTGACATATCGCTGATGTGTGAAAAGTTTTCCTGGCTAGCAATATTTTGTGGGGTTGGTGAGTCAAATGCAGGCATATCCACCCCTCGGGGTGAGGATGGGAGCACAGGTGACTCAAGGTGGTGAGTGGGATGCATTGTTTGGTAGTACAAGTGAGGGAGTCACTGGGTTTATGGAACTAGGTCAGTGAGAGAAAGGGGGAAGAATGAAACAAAGGATATGGGTTTTGGAATCTAAAGTGGGCGAGTTGTGAATTGTGTGGAAAGGAATGGAACTGCCATTTGAAAGGAACTGCCATTTTTATTGTTATATTTATAAGTTTGAGATATTGTTAAATAGAATGTTGCAACACTGTCATAATAAAAGGCCTTTTACTCTTAATATGAAAATGTGGCATGAGGTTATTGTACAATGAAGTTGGGATGCATTTCTGCTGATGGGAAAGCAAGGAACCAGACCTCTGAATTCCACAGGTGAGTTATTCAAAACCAGGGTTCTCCAAAGTTGGTCCCGGAGGGCCGGATCCATGGCAGCTTTTTAGCATTTCCCCATCTAGATAAATGTAGTTATCCTAAAAATCTGACATGTCCCCACCCCTCCTGGACCGACTTTGGAGAACCCTCATTTAAACAATCTATAAATTTAATGCAACAGACACTAAACAAGGTGACTTAATCTCACCCTCTCCATTTCTGGACAAAATGCATTATTTATAGTTAAGGAGACAAATAGTTTTTATCACAAAGTTATCATTTGTTATTTATTAAAAAAACTAAGGGGTCTAGTGTCCGCCCGCCACCGTAACGGTATGCGGGACTGTCCACCAGAGGTGCGGCGGTCCGGCTGTGGCCATTAGGATGCGACCGCCACCGTGGCATCCCCCATCCACCACATTGTGGTGGGTGGGGCTCACAGCACCGCCCGCCACAATGCTGTGGATGCACGTTGTGCATTGGTATGCACAAGGTGACAGCCACCTTGTCCATGCCAATGTGCACCCCCTAGCCCCCCAACACTCTGGGGGCCCAAATAGCAGAAACCGCATGCCTATCCATGGCGGCAACGCTGCCATGGAAAGGCATGTCTCCGCAGGCATCATAATATAGACGGCAGTGTCTTGCAGACACCGCCACCTTATTTTGGCAGTTTTCCACCGGGCCGACGAGTCAACTGGCGGAAAAGCAGCGCACTGTCTTCCTCTCCGCTGCGAACACCCCAGCCATCCTAATGTGGCGGGGTGTCAATCATGGCAGGATGGCGTGCGGATCGCACCCGCCAGGCCAGCGGTGGTTACCGCCGGCCAGGCAGGGGCGATCCACCCGCCATCCTAATAGACTCCTAAGTAGCAAAATGTATTAAATATGGTAAATCTTAGAACATCGAATTTTCAAACGGTTTACCTGATCCGAGTAAGTTATCAAGGTGTACCAGTCAATTATTTATAAAGCATATAGTATAGATTTGAACTTCTGATACATTGCACATTTATTAGATTCATAAAAGTCTCATAGCATAGTCATAACTATACTTTCTCATCTTCATTTATAGTAGAGGTTTCATCCCTAAGCTGCTCAAACTGCTTTCTGACCATGAGCAACCGCTCTAATGACTATACTTGTGAAACTGCAAGCTCTGGTCACTTATCTATCACATATGCCTCCTTCTTTGCTGACTTTACTAGGTGGATTGCTTGTTGAATAGTCAGCCTAATTCCCATCATTTTCAACTTTAATAAGCCTTTCTCTAACCGTCAGTCCTTGCTGTATTCATTCTGCACACCCACTCTGGTTATCTCCACTTGGTCTTTAATCTGCAGCTGCACTTCTGCAATGGTATACTTGAAAGATTATCCACTGTGCATCGGCTGTAAGCAATTGGATGTATGTTTTGGGGCTTACAAACTGGCTGTTGACCCTGACCATTGGGACTCCAAAATCCAGTTAATAAATGGAAGTACTACAGTAGCCCTATAAAAGTACTTTTGGACCCTTAAGAGAATTTCTAAGACATGCTTTATCACCAGCAAAAGACACTACCACATCTTCCACATGAGTACTAGAGTACTCTTCCTTAGTGTAGAATTGTAGGCTTGGTTTCGGTGGAGCATGACATAAGATGGGAATGGTCATTCTGAAAGGCAAAATATCCTCACATTCATGATATTGGTCTGCCCCGCACCCCCAGCTTCCCTTTGTCCTGTAGATTCCATTGGCTTTTTCCCTTTTTGCCTATATTTGTGGGATCTCTAGTCCTTATGAACCCCTACAGACTACATATCAGGTGGTTCTTGACACCACTCTAGGTGTGCTCTTAAATTTAGGAGAACCTACATTGCTTTCACTCTTCCTGTAGTCTCTAGGGGGTACCCCTCCTTAGTAACTGTGCCCAGTTCCTGGCTGGTAGCAGCAGTGCATCATTTGTAATGTTCTGTAGTTGCATCCAGGAGTGATCTAAATTAATTATGAGAACCTGGTGCAAAAAATGCCCATTTGAATGTTTTAGATGTTTGTTCATGATCAAGAACATTATAATCTGTGAGTAAAAAAACTGATTTTCAATTGGTGATCCAAACCTCTGTCAGGCCCAACACACAACTTCAATAGACAACGCTTGTCTCATCCCCTGGTAGCTATGTCATAAAACAGAAAATCTTACCTTAAGGAAAAGTGTTTAAAATATTTAGCAGCTCCAAAAAATGTAAACAGTCAAAACACAACACAAGAAAAATGCCACAACCAATTTCTAAAAATAGAGGACTTTTTTATATAAAAAATTACACAAAATGATTTAAATCCAATAAGGGGAACTGTAGATGTGGTTTTCTTAATTTTATGGCAAAAATGCCATTAAAAAGTAAATTGCAAATCAGAAGTCACTGTTCGGCATTGACCCGGACCTACATGCAATTTCAGACCAACTGTAATGGATCTGAGGTATGAAGCACCAAGAGGGCCAACCCAGTCCAAGGTTTTATCTTCAGACTTGGGGCCCGATTACATTTTTGTCAGACGAGTATTCTCTATAGGCCTGGTGGAGGATTTACAATCCACCAGACTGAGGGTAATCCGCCCACCAAATTAAGAAATGGTCTCCAAGTTGGCAGTCATTTCAAAAGCAATGGCAGGAGCTGCCATTTCGTTAATGTTTTTTGAAGTTTGACACACAGTTTCGTCAACAGGACTGAGCAATCTTTTGAGCCCATTTTTTTATATTTTCAAAAAGAAAATCCTGATCTGGATTTTCTTTTGAAAAATAAAACAAAAATACTCTCACCATAGGAGTCATTTCCCATGGCGGGGGATCATTTGGCAGTTTTCACAGCATCTTACCACCTGAGTTTTCCTGGCAGTGACAGGCAGTGAAAACTGACCTTTATATCTGCACATCTAAATTAGGTGGGCAAACATACAGGTCAACCTCCTTACTTCATCAGTCTGCTGTAGGGGTGTAACCGCGGATAAGATGGAATAGTCTCCACCGGCATTGGTTTAATCATCTGCCCCCATTTAAATTGGCTGGGTGGACCATTAGCTTGGTGGTAAGGATACTTTGTCACTGTTAGAATGAGGTATTGTTACCATCAATATATAAATCAGGCCCTTAGGTGCCGATTACGATCCGGTAAAAACCGGGTACGAACCGTCGGTCGGAGCTTTTTCCCCGTCCGACTCGTACCCGGTCGTAAAACTTTACAAACATGGAATTACGATTCGCACGGAAACACCATTTCCGTACGAATCGTAAAAAACACCGACCGACGAAAATATACATACGAATGTGATCCGGGAATGCTGCGACGTGACGTCGGTACGCTTTCAGGCAGCGTTTCACGACCCAGGAATTACGATTCGAACCGACAGCAGTCCGGACGGCAATATTTTCACGGCACCCAAAAAGTGCCGGAAAAGCGAAGTACGGCGCGAATCGACCAGAGTAGGTGGCCCGGTACGCACCGTACCCCCCCCAGCCCCCGTACGTACGTGCCGACCATCCCCAGCCCCCGTACGTATGCGCCGACCCCCCCCAGCCCCCGTACGTACGCGCCGACCCCCCCAGCCCCCGTACGTACGCGCCGACCCCACCCCCAGCCCCCGTACGTACACACCGAACCCCCCTGTATGTACACCCGTGTACGTGTCGAACCCCCCCGTGTACGTTCGAGTCAAACCCCCCCGTGTACGTTCGAGTCGTACCCCCACCCGTGTATGTACGGTGCGTACCCCCGTGTACGTTCGAGTCGAACCCCCCCGTGTACGTTCGAGTCGAACCCCCCCGTGTACGTTCGAGTCGTACCCCCACCCGTGTATGTACGGTGCGTACCCCCCGTGTACGTTCGAGTCGAACCCCCGTGTACGTTCGAGTCGAACCCCCCGTGTACATTCGAGTCGAACCCCCCGTGTACGTTCGAGTCGAACCCCCCCGTGTACGTTCGAGTCGTACCCCCACCCGTGTATGTACGGTGCGTACCCCCAGCGCTACGCGCTGGGGGTACGCACCGTACATACACGGGTGGGGGTACGACTCGAACGTACACGGGGGGGTTCGACTCGAACGTACACGGGGGGGTTCGACTCGAACGTACACGGGGGTACGCACCGTACATACACGGGTGGGGGTACGACTCGAACGTACACGGGGGGGTTCGACTCGAACGTACACGGGGGGTTCGACTCGAAGGTACACGGGGGGGTTCGACACGTACACGGGTGTACATACAGGGGGGTTCGGCGCGTACGTACGGGGGCTGGGGGGGTCGGCGCGTATGTACGGGGGCTGGGGGGGGTCGGCGCGTACGTACGGGGGCTGGGGGGGGGGTCGGCGCGTATGCGGGCACGTCTCCATGGTTGCTATGGGAGTTCGGTGCGGACGGTGTTTTTTCCATCCGGTTGTAACCTCGGACGCACGGGATGGATCGTGATTCCTCGGTCGGACTTCACCTTTCACATTTGTACGGTAAATCGTACGAGGACGTGTCGGACACATTTTCCGACCCGAGGACGTGTGGGGAATGATTCCCAATGCGGTTCGTATGGACTTGTTACCATGCGAATCGTGATTGCCAGTTCGTACGGCACTTGTACGATTCGTACGGTAAAAAGACCGGATACGAGTCGCACGGGGAAATTTTTTACCGGATCGTAATCGGCACCCAGGTCTCTGAAATGAAAGTTTAAATACTCCAGTAGGGCAGGTTGCTTCCTGTATCTAGGGAAGTCCTCTCAAAGTCTGATAGCCATTGGATGAGGCCATGTTGAAACCATTGGTTTTGGCAAGAAAAGCACAGAGAGAAAACAAAATTCTGATTTCATGCCCACCAAAATCCACTTGTCACTTGATTACATTTTGCACCTTTGATGATTTCTACTTTCAAACCAATTTATAGTTTGGTGTACCAGACACTCTGTCGCAAATACAACAGAGTACCCCGGCCATCAAACTCTCAGTCTTCCTACCTCATTTAGAACCAGGCTGTTCTTAAGCTCTCTGTTGAATCCCTCATTGGCTGCATTGATGTAAGGTCTCCTCTGATGGCATGATGGAGTAGGGGCCACAGGAGAAAGGGCATTATACCACCTGCGCTATTTACGGTGGATGGTGCAACGTCATATTTTCTGTTTGGCACTGCCAAGTAAAACCTTGTGGTAAGGACCAGAAAAAAGAAATATAATTAGACCTGTGTGAAATTTAAATCATGCCAGTGTAATTTGCGTAATTTCAGGTATTTCCCCTCACATTTTTTGTTCTAAATTCCTGGTATTATCCCACTATTGCCCGTAGGTCTCTACACAGGTCTCAGACAGTAGGTTCAGTCCTCCTCTGCTCTTCCTCAAGTCCAAATGTGTTCTAACGAGTTGTCAGTGTTGTGATTCAGTAGACAGTGAGTGAAGGTGGCTTCTAGACACTCCCTACCAAGTGAGAGGAAAAAAGTTTTCAGGGGTAAAGTTTCCCAGATTTGCAGGACTTCCTATGTGCCTTACAGCAAACTATCACACTCTGAACTATTCTGGGTTGACCCTCAGCATGGCAGAAGCCTTCTGCCCTTGAAGGCTACTAGTTGCTCTGCAGGGGAAGTGTCTAGAGAAATAAGCACTACCTTTCTCCTCAACCACAACAGACTGGTACTAGGCCCAGCTGCTCTTCCATTAAGATGGTACTAAACTGGCTATAGTGGGACTGCAAGCAGCAGCTTCTCTTCTCCACATCTCCTTTTACACATAACTATGGGCTATGAAGGGTTAGCTTTAAGTGGCCCATATGAAGCTGAATAAGTTGTTGAGCCCTCCCCAAAAACCTTTCCTGAACTGAGAGGAGCCACATATCGTGCACCCAGAACTTCCCACCAAAGGACCTGAGCCATTGCATCTGCTCTTGGAGCTATTTTCTCACCTCAATAAGTAGGATCACTGACCAGGATTGGCTGCTGGCAGGCAGATGCTAATTAGCCTACTAGAGTTTCAGTCATACAGGGTTTATTATGCAGGCTCAGGAGGGAATTTCAGAGAGTTACAGTTTACTGCATCACTCACATCCAAATAAGCTGAGTTGATAAAAAAAATGTCCACTCAGACCTTAGAACCCTATAGCTGGCTGAGAGAAACATCAGTATCCATGTGAGTCAGATGCTTCCTTAGGGAACCACTTGCATCCCTAGGTCTAGAGGTGGGCAGTTGTAGTGTAGTGCATGTTTAAATTCTGTCATTAATTATGGCCATATTCCCTCAGTCACTCATCTTTCTTATGCGTAGTCCTCCTAAACCCGTTCATGGAAATCCTTTGCTTAGTCATCAACAGTGCCATTATGGTGAGACACTTAGTTTAACGTATCCCATCACGACAATTAATGTCTGTGTCTCCAGTCGGCTGCCACTCAAATCAGAGATAATGATGGCAATCTCCTGCCAGTCTTTTAATATGGGAGTGCAAATCCAGAATAAGAAAAAAAGCCTGTGTGCTCTCCACCCCAACATGGGAAATAAAATGACTTAGATGAATCTATTGTATGGTGCCATTCAGTTATGAAGGATGCCTGATGAAGATTCTTTAAGTGAAGCAGTTTTTGTCAGTGATGCATGAACATCTTCTAAGTCTGTGTGCAGAAATATGTTCACTGTGCATTGGTCAATTCAACACCAATGTCTCATTCTCATGCCTGTGGTGTGTTGAACTTCCCTATCTAAGTTCTGATACCATATATGTATAATTTAGAAAAACATTTTAATGAATCAATGTTTCCTTGGTATTTTAAAGAGCCACCGTAGTGTTCCATTTCAATCAGTTAATTCAACACCACAGACACAGTACACAGTTAATTGCATTGGATCTATAGACAATAAATCCTGATTGTGTAGTAAGAACTATATTGTCCATCAACAGAGATAGGCGAGTTGGGAATACTCTCATAAGCTTTTGTTATCTACATTGAACATTGACGACTTGCACTTCCTGGGATCTTACCAGGGTATTGGCGGCACTGTGATAATGGCTGCGATGGGGTTAATGCACAATTTCTAAATCCTCTGTGGATACCTCCAAAAGAAGAAGAGTAATATGTTTTTGTAAGAATTGCAGAATTCTGCAGTCAGGCCATCCGAACAACAATCTCATTGGTCGGCACTGCTTGACTAACAAACTGCATATGGCTGTGTTCCAGTAAGACTATGGCAATATCATGCAGTTACGTTTCAGTATTATTGCAAGTTTCAACGGAGTGTAAGGTGTATAATTGTTCATACTACTGCATGAATTCTCCAACTATGGCTTCAGTCGCAGTTTTGTCTCTCCTCCTTCAGTCTCTAACTGAATGATATGGCTGCAATGTCTCACCCTCCTGAGCAACCAGGCCAAGACTTTTCCAGGTCACTAGCCCTCCCAGTAATGTCTAGCCAACGTGTCTTTTCCTAGATTTTTCTCCTTTTGGTGTAAAGGTTCTAACCTCTCCTCTTCATCCTCAGCATGCCTCATGGATCACAGCGGTCATCATCTTTTTCTCCAGAGTGCATTTGCTCTCTCGAGCTGCACATAGGCTTCTGCAGTGATTTTTCCTGTGTGCTGATAAATTAGATCTGAAAGGATCCTGTAGTGTCCTACCGATCCTGGGTACTCGCCATGACTACAGCGCACATGGGGAGCATTATTTTTTCTTCAACCTGTGAGCCAGAACTCAGTGTTCTAAACATGCATTCACTTCATTACCCTCCAATGCCTATGTCACAGATCTGCGAAATACATCAGGAACCAAAAGAGTTCTGTCATTCTTTATTTACATGATAATACATCTCCCCTTTGTTGAATAAAAAGTTCCAACCTTTTACACCAAATAAATTAATAAGTTAATAAATAAATAATTACAAATAGATATGCACTTATAACTCTTCAATGGGCCTTAGTGGTGCATGAATCACACATCCTCATTGGGTCATCAGAAACCGAGAGCTGGCAGTCGAAGTCTCTGTGATCTGCATTGGTGAGGTGGAAACAACAGAAGTTGCAGCATCATTAACTTTCTCTTTGAACCTAGTCTCTAAGCTGACATTGATGTTTGTTGAGTGATGAACCACGTGTGTGAAGTGAGAAGAAGCTCTCATAAGGGATTTTCCAGGACACTGGGCAGTCACCATGTGTCCTTTGGTGGTTGTGACATTGAAGGGATCAGCCTCGAAAGAAGCATCAGATCTTCATTTTCTGGATTGTCAAACTAGGACTTGATTTCCTCTCTTGAAAGTGACATCTATCACATGACGTTACTTGTCGGTATATATTTTAATTCTCTATTTTCCACCATAATCTTCTGTGCAAATAGCTGTCTGAGTCTTTGATCTGAGGTCTGTCCATTGAGGTAACATGGTTGTCGTGGCTCTCCCAAACATTAAGGCTGCAGGACTTTCCCCTGCAGTCAAGGGAGGGGTTGATCGATAAGCCCGAAGACTGTTATTCAGAACAACCTTGAGATCGTGCTTCTCTAATGGAGCGTGCTCCACAGCTTTCTTTAGAGTACTCATGAATCGTTCTACCAGGCCAATATACTGTGTGAATAAATGTGTATTTATTGTTAGCATTCATCTTAAAACATCACTCATTCTAAATCAAGGATGGAGAATGGCTGTCACCCACAGTAAAACACCCCGGACTGCCCAGATACTTGCTTCGTGCTCTCTCAGTTCTCCTAGATTTCATTCAGTTGCTGTTCAAGCGGAATTCACAAGGTTTTTCATCAGAACAAGCCACTGGAACGTGTAACTGATTGGTGTCACACAGGCACCAGCATCACAGTTTCTTCGCTACTGTTAAGCCCAGCCTCCACTTGGGCTGTATAATTCAGACATTTTCTGTAGTGGCAGACTATATTTTTGGAGGGGCCCACCAACTTGCTGCCACAGTTATCAAATATAGATCCCTATTTTAATAGTAGGTCCGGTTTCTTCTTATAAAAGTGATTGAAGCTTTTCCAGTAAGGAAATGTAATAACTGCATGTCTTAAGATGTTTAACTTGCACTTCCATACTAAGAAAACAACTGAATACAGCAGCTAGGGTCTTAAATATGCAGGATCTGTCCATTCAGAATTACCCAGTTTACATGCCTTATGCATGTCATGTAAATTCTCTTGACATAACATGTTTACTCCATGCAGACCCAATCGCCCCGGTGAAGATGAATAAGTGTATATTGAATCTGATCCTAGTGGGCAGAAGAACCAGACAGGGTTGTCCCCTGAACACTATTTTTTTTGCACTCACTATGGAACCACTGGCAGTGGGACTGAACAAGTGTGCTGGAGCATTCGCCTTCCAGGAGGCACATGTGCAGTTTCATTATACACAGATGATCTCCCCCTCAGTTTAATGGAACACGAGGTGGGCCTAGCCAGGATCACGGAGAACCTTGATGACTTTGTGATGGATTCAGGCCTCTTTGACAGTAAGGTAAATCCTGCCTTTTCTCCCCTGCGACAAGATGCACCCCTCTCTCCGTAAGGCTTGCGGAGGACCAGTTTGATGGGAAGGCACTATTGATTACCTAGGCATGAACTTCTACTATTCAGAGTAATACCACTAACGTAGGTAGCCCCATCAGACAGAAAGTATCTTTCTGGAAGACACTCCCTCTCTCAGCGATGGTAGACATTGACATTTTAAATAAGCATTCTGTAGCACGCATAGAAAAAGGAAAATGCCTTTAATCATTGTTTCTGTGCGGAAATGTGCCCTCTTCTTGCAAAATGACGCAAGGGTGTCTGCACAGGCGCACAGCTATGTATGTGCACTGGCGCAGGGGAGGATAGGAATGTGCCTTATCTTGTAGTTATGGCACATTCCTACCCTTTTATTTTGACATACGGCAATGCAGCAGGAAGGCTTGCTGCGCTGCCATGCGTTAAAATATTGTAAACGAGTCCCCTACTTTACACCTTCCTCTTTTGAATAATTCTAGTACAAATTCCACCTGTTTGCTACTCCTTCCACGTCTCTCCAGTATGTTGTTTGCATCGACAAAGTAAATATGTTGCACAACTCTGTTGCTTCCACCCTTTCGTTAAGAGACCATGTCATCCAGCCTAAAGATACATCTGATAGATCAAAATTTCAATATGTTATAATTACTTTCCCCACAACTTAACATTTTACAGTTAAGCTTAAAAGACAGACCCTCAACTGCAAAATGTGATCTTTCCTTTTGAGAAAAAGTTTGAATGACATTTTTATCATCTTGTTCCTGTATCCTCGTACAATAGAAATATTGCAAAGCATAAATCCTGACAGCAGAGCTACTGTACCAATGACATTGTTTCAAATGTATGATCTATATTTGTGAGAAGTTAATAAAAATGAGTTTAAAAAACATATAAATTCCCTTTACCTCAGAAACAACAGCTCTGCCATAACGGTAGTAGGTGAGAGCCAGCTCACATACATCTGGAGCCGCATAATTTAGGCTCCACCTTTGTCACAATTATGTACTCATATCTGACATTATATTTACTGTGTACCTCAACTTCCTTAACATGTCTGAAGTGTTTAAATATATTGATGAAATGCAGTCATCATGGGGATTAGATTTTTATATACAAGTGTACTAATGTTCAGTTAAAACATATGATCATATTCATGTTTTGCATTTGTTCTTCAAGTTATACGTATAACCATGTTTTTAAAGTTCATATTGACTGCTGAGTTTGATAGCCTGACTACAGGCATCAATTGAGATGAGTTTAGCTTTGCTAGTATATTCTTTCTTTCTTCTCACAGGTGCATTATCATGCTTCTCGTTAGTTAGAGAAAGGCATTTTGTTTGTATTAAACTGTTGATAATGAGGCCTGATGGGAGGACTTGGCAGTGAACATGGAGAATCAATGGTCAAAAGAGGCCTTCTGTTCATCATGTACCAGAACAGTGAGATGGTAACGGTTGTGGTTTACAGTCCAACTTTCAAAGCAATGGGAAAGGAGGGTTTGGATGCTCCTCCTGAGTAACAATATGGTTGGCTCCTGGTGGTGTGAGAGGAGATGAGGAAGTTTCTGAAACTTCTGTTATTTTAATTGGTGTTCCCACAGTTAGAGAAGCAGTTTCCTTTCAGGCTTGGAGAGGAACAGACCACTCCTCTTACCTTTTCTTGCACTGTGAAGCTTTAAACTTAACACTTATTACCTTTCCAAGATTTTGACAGAAGTCTATATATTTTTCTGACACCTTCTAAGCTCCCTAAAAAGAAATACTGAGTAGATGGTCTTATAGTCGATCTATGTTTGGAAGAGAGAAGGGGAGTTCCTTTATGGAACACCTGTTTACTTTCATTTGTTTTATTATTGTTGTGGATGTCGCTATTTTGTCTCTCATTTTATTATGGCTCAATCAATAGAGATGTTTCAGCTGACGTGCTGTATTGTTGTATCTCAAACTTATTTTTATTCTGCCTATATACTAGATTGATTAGTATTGTAAAGTAAAATCTATTTAACCATATTTGGTGATTCCTGGTCCTTACTGTGTAGTCACATTGGCTTTACAAGCTAGAAATGTATTGATAATGTCATCAAGCTTTCTACCCAGTTAATAAACAAGGCTACTCACTGGCTTCATTCCCACGTTCGGTGTAAAAACAATGTGTATTTGCTTGCTCATTGAGTTGGCTTGGATGGGTCATTTGGAAAAGGAGTTTGAAGGAGATTGTGTGGGTATTAACTTTGCAAATCCATATATTGCAGATGATCTCTTTCATTCCTCATATCAATGCTTGTCCATGGCAAGTGAAGTAAAGATTTTACCTCTGGGATTATTTCTACAGAGACTTAAGACCGAGGATTGAGGTTTCGAGGGGTAGGCTTGTGCTTTTGCCTTTGCCAAGTGTCTCCCATACCATTGCCACAACAATTGATTTTCTGCCTTATCAGGGGTGGGTGACAATGATTGGCTTAGCGAATCAAATCAAATGGGGTGGGGGAATGAGATTTTGTTGAAGAACTGCTGCGAGTTATGTCAGCATGACCCAGGTACAGGTCCTCGAACTGAACCTGATCCTTTAACTGTTGGGAGACTGAGGTATAATCAGGATGACTCCTTTCTTGGAATGTAGCTAATTTAAATTCCAAGCGGTTTTGTCATGCATTGACCAGGTTCTCTTAATTTCAGTGTTGTTGCTGTACCTCCAACCCTGTGTCTTCCCTCTGGAAGGCTAACTATTTGAGTTAAAGCATCACCTGCAATAACGCTCCAGCTATTAGACATAAAATCCCCAGATATACTGGGGTTATTCATTTCTTCTGAAAGGCCCCGTCTGTAAAAATGTTTGATGCTTACATTCGTTGTTCCAAGGGTAAGCAGGATTCTACAACCAAACAGGTATGGGATAACTATCTGAATTTATATACTACCAGTCATTCTATATTAGTTGCAGGTGATTTTAATGGGACCTTTAAACCCCAAAGAACTTTCAGTGATCTGATGAAAGGAGAAGAGAGGGCTTCATATTATTACCAAGTTAGGCATTCTTTGTATAGACTACATAACTTCAGTAGCCTCCCAGATAAGGGTATTTTCTCTTACTCATGGGTTATGTGCATGTAATGGTCAATCACTTTCTGGTATCTCCAGGTACACTTTCAAGTGGGCTATGAGCAAAAGAAGAATTGATTACATCCTGCTGGATTTATGGCTGCCCATTCAGCCTGCCCCTGTCTTACATTCTAATAATAGAAGGACTCTTAGATGGCCATGTATCAAAGATTCCCCCCCAAAAGTATATGGGGATTTATGGATGTTGCCGACTTACATGAACCATGTCTAAACATCTCCTTTGAGGTTATTTCCATTATGGTTATTCATGGTCGTATGGTAGATCACCTCAAAGACCATTTTTCTAAGTTGGTTTCTTCACATAAAAGCATGGCTGTAGGCACCAGCTGGTTTAATACCTCACACAAGAAGGCCAAGTCTGAGTTAGTCAAGGCGACCAAGGGAAAAGTGAGAGATGTGATCTAAGCCACCAGGAAAAAGTATAAGCTTCCCCAAATTTCCAGTAAGAGGGAGTGGGAGGAAAGAAAATGTTGTGATCAAGCTAATAATTTGAAGAACAAAATGAGTAAGGAATTCTGGCATCTTTTTATACTGGGCAGTGATGATCCTAGTAAGGTAGATGAGTTCCACATTCAACCAGAGGTATGGTTCAAGCCCTTCAAGGAATTCTGTGTATCAACTATTTGGGGTGTTGATCCTGATGACACCATTGATCGGTTCTTGAGGAGCACACACAAAAGTTGCTCAAACCATATTGTTTTCATGTTAGATGAGACTGTAATGGTAATTAGTTTCATGAAGGGGAGCAAAACGGCTGGTTTAGATAGGAACCCGGCTGATTTGTATTGATTGGAACTAAATGTCTGGGGTCCGTATCTTAACGTACTTGCTAACGCAATAGTGCAGGGCTCTGATATTACCGCCACATGGAGAGGGGTGGAAATCATTCCTATTTTTTAATAAGGGCTCTGGAGACAACCCAGATAACTATCAAACACCTCATGATGTGTATGTACTTTAGCAGCAACCCAATCAACTCATTGTACTACATTCCCTAAACTTTTTTCTAGCTGTTATAAAATATCCCATCACTATGGAAGTAAGCAATCATCAGACATAATTCTTGAACAAAAGTATGTAGCTAACTTGGTGTTTACGGTTGAAATTATAGGTCATTGCATATGCAATAAATGAAGAGAAGATGAAGAGTTGAAAAGATTCAGATTCCACTAAGTGATCCAACATCCTGATAGCTTCAGAAAAAACTATTTTGAAATAGCACGCTTTTGACCATAGCATGTGATCTCTACTGAGAATATGTACTCTCTGCAAAAACAATTTTCAGCTTATGGAACATTTCCGCAGACTGAAGCTTTAGGGCACAGTACTCTGTATGAAAACTGGGGTTTTTTGCATATGGTTATTACAATTAGTAGGTTTTTCCTAATAAACTTGATATCCATTTCTTGCAAGTACAAGGATATCCAAAGAATGCATGTCTCACTAATTATGGATGTAAGCCTAAATCATTCATGCCACTTATTATATAGTTTATTTATTTTCAAACCGTTCTTGTGTAGCCTATCAGTCTAAGAACAGATCGTCCAACAACCTGTATAAGAATAATAAATCTTCCTTGCACTTGTCTTCGTTCAGGAGCTACATTTCTTCAGATTTTACTAAAAAAGGTTTGTGTGCTGTGCCACTCTAATGCCCAGAAATGCCACCATCAGTTTTAAAAAGTATCTTTCTTGTGATTTACAGTAATTGAAGTACAAACTCTGATACATCTGCATCAAAAACAAACAGCTATGTGTTTATGATGTCGTCATTAAGTAGGTATAATTTAATTGTCTCCATACTCTGTGAAATTGATGTGTAAAATGTAGACCCATCAAGAGTACACATTACTGGTTCCATCTTCATATCCACTTTATACATGTTGCCAGGCAATCTGCGCTGCTTCTGATGTATGTGTGTGGCTTTGTACTATCTCTTGCAGGCAATAGTGAAGTTCTTCTTCTACATCAGGTTATCTTTAATTGAGGCACCATAGAAAAGTATTTCCTTCTCCAATTACAGCAAATCTTTTACATTTGATCAAACTATTATTTTCAAATCATATGATTTCAAAATTTTAAAGCAATAAAGAAATAGTAGTATTTCTTTAGCCAAAACATTTTGCACAGTGTTTTCCACTTCTAAAACACCCAAAAATGATTTTGTAAAATTTCTAACCTCTTAAGAGCTTGTGCATACCATTTTTAATCAAAGACATTTCCTTATGTCATCCTCAATAGCAAATATCCTTATTAATATACAGTGTCAGCTTATTGCAATATAACTATGATATTTCATATCAATATGCTCTCAAAACATAGGGGCTGACTACAATGTCGTTTGGAAACTCTTCCGACCAAATCGGTTTTGGAATAGATTCTGACAGACTCGGGTTCAGCGAGTCCATCCGACTGATTACATTGCTTCAGAACATCGTTTGGTCGGACTCGCATTGACTTCAATGGGAGCCTGTGTTCCGAATGAGAACACAGGCTCCCATTGAAAAAAGGGGTGGTTGGGGAAAACCTTGCACCCTTTGACGGGGATCCCATGGTGCTTGCCACACTGTGCATGTTTAGAAAGAGGGGACCCAGGGGTACCCCAACAGGTCCAAACCGGACGCCTAACGGTGAAGGGGGGCCTGCTATGGGCCTCCAAAGTCAGATTCCGACAGCCTTTTGTGTCGGACAAACCGATTCGGAATGGCTATCAGAAACGGACATTGTAATCGCTCGGTCGGAAACAGTGTCTATAGAGGTGTACGATTCAGCTCTGAACGACTTGGGCTTTCTGAATATATTATTGCCTGCTTCCAATGCCTATAGTATTTATTAGAGGCTCTGAATCTGAATTATAGTTATGAAATATAGGCAAATCGTTATGATGAAGAAAAAGGGTTATAACAACTGGCTTAGCTATTGGCAGAAAGGCTTTAACGCTATTAGAATATTTCACAAACTGGGGTAAAATGTACTAATTTAAAAAAGACAAACCGAAAGAAATACACTGGAATACAGAATGCCTATGTGTATACATGATTGGTCTTGAGATCATTTAATATCTTCAATGGAAAACTCAACATTCCAATGTTCTAATTAAAAAAACAAAATGTATTTTAACAGTACAAAAAACTCAATACTGCCAGAAAAGTTCTCTTTTTTTTTTACTTATATGTAGTTATATAACCTACCTTTCACGTCTGTGCAATACCAGAAATCTTCAAGTGATTAACTGTAGGTTTCCGAAGCAGCTTACTGAATGTGGCCTATTTTACGGCCCTATGGAGCAAAAAACAGAAGTGTTTTATTGACTTTTAGATATGTAATACAATTATTTCCCAGGTGGAAAAAATTGTCTAAAAATAATACCCTTAATTTTAGAATCCATGAAAGAAAGCTGCTTTTGGAAAAATAGTGCTTTTAATAGATATTACGAATCAATGAAAGAATCATTTTGACACTTTACAGAGCTAACCACAGGCAAAGTCGGGCGACAGTCTAAGAAAGCATTCCAAGATATAGTCTAGAGTAGAACAACATAATGCAGTAAAACATATCTTTCAATTTACATGCAGAAGAGCAAGGGCGAGAATAATGGTGTAATCCCTTCATGAGATGATGAGTGGGATCCCACAGCTACATTTGATTGTTTGAAGCATTAATTATGTGAATTAGTTGTTCAAATGATGAGATTATTTACATAATAGTCATTTAAAAGGCTATTTTGATTAGGTAAATGTTTTTGCGTATGAATAACACCCCCATGATACATTAAATTAGAAGGGTTGGCACAGTACACTCTTTGAAATACAGTGAACGAAATGTGTCTTTTCTGTTTTATTGATACATTTTTTATTGAGTTTTAAGGTTTACGAAACAGTGCAATACAATTGGAAGATGCGGATAGCGTGAAACAGTATTCATTGAGTTGATACATAAGTTCAATGTAAAGAAACTAACTAGAGAGGACTAGATATGTGTGATACGTTATTCGCGGATACCATCATTTCATAAATGCACTGAGATTACGGATTTGGGCAGCACGTCCTTACATTCATGGAGAAATGATAAGCATAGGATAATAGGAACAAGTGAGTTATGACAGCTCAAAGTCTAGCTTTTTATGGAATTGCAAATTATGTGCAAGTCGAAGGAATCAATATATATATGTGTATTTGTGTAAGAAAGCAAATAAAAATAGCTACAAAGCTTAACTTTTAGCTGGGGGCGGGGGGAAGGCGCCAATGAGTAGCGTAATATGAGGTGGGGAGGAGGAGGCGATGCATGTCTCAGAAATTGGGAAAGATATTGTTAAGGAGGGGGCTCAGTAGCTGAACTATTCGTATGCGGAGTTCCGCTGTGGGAGCGGGAGTAAGGTATGGTGTGGGGGTAATTCGGATTAACGGGGAAGCAGATAACAGAGGTTTTGGGTGTTGGCATGTACTTTTCATGAAGGTAGAGAATCGTCTCTAGCTTTCTCCTCCATGGTGCCCCATAGTTTGTCCCAGTCCTCAGCAATTTGGGAGACTGAAATGTGTCATCTCTTAGCCTTTGTATCCTATGTATTTAAATCTACAAAGTATACTTACCTGTGTGTCTGGTAGATGTAGAGATCCACATTGCATCCTTGTTCTTAAGGTAAAATACCGTTTATTACATTGTTCCAATCTAAATGTCTAATCATGCAAACTTTTTAAAATACACTCAACCATACGACCTACATTCTAATTTTTCGACATAAAATTGAGACTGTGAGGAACGTTCTGATTGCAACGCTGTACTCGACACAATTTAACTATTAGTAAAGGAAAAACTCAGTAATATAAATGCCATTTCCAAATTCTGACAGCTGTCAATAGGAGTTTCAAGATAATAGTTTCCAGTAAGCGCTAATCTGTTCAAAGCATGTTTTATTTAATGTTAGCTGCTTAATTACTGTAGTTAGCTGCCAGCGTCACATGATGTGAAGAAGGGAATGAAGAACTAAAATGACAATCAATACAGAAACGCTGACAAATGAGACCCCCCAAAAAAAAGAATCGTGAGGGTGAGTGGTGTTGTCGTTTACAGAATAGAATAACCGTGGGAAACAAACTAGAAGTACTCAATGAATGAACACATGAGCATAGTTGTTATAGCGCAGAAAGCAACACTACTGAGTTCTCCGATGCTCCGATCTATCAAGAGACAGGGGGGTGACCTGGATTAGGGCAAACTATCATGAGAAGAGCCTGCTTTTGATGGCTTTACACAGTGCTTAATTTGTAAAATATTAAGTGCAGGTGCTCAAATATTTTTAGGAGGCCACGCCCACTTCCTCTGTCTCTACCTACATCCTCCACTAGCTCCATTCACTTACTCTATTGGCTCCATCCATATCCTCAACTGGTGCTGCTGAAAGCTAGATATAATGACAGTGCATGTAAAACTGTTAGTGCCACAAAACACGAACAACTGCCATGGCACGTTTCAGGCCTCACTGCCATGAAGATTCTACAAGAATTTAAAATTAAGTTTGGTCCTAGTGTAAAGCTCGCATTCGGGGAAATGTACAAGTATGGCAGGAAGATGGTTCTAACAACATGTTAGCTGAAGGTTGGAAAATATTTTTCCATAGAAGTAAATGATAAAAACAACCTTTTCCTAAGAAATTAGATTGGGAGACTTCCATTGAGAGCCTGAGCATGAGTGTAGGTGTAGTTTAAAGGTTTGGATATCCAAAGGTGTTATTGGGGCTTACAAGTGCCTGAAGTGCAAGCGAGGCAGAAGGGCCTGAAATGTGAATGAAACATCTGCCTCGTGCCAACCAATCATTCCAATAGTTTATTTAATAGGTTTAGATTATAAATCTCTTCAATTCTAGTCTGTCTTTGGGACGCTTCTGTCTTTAAAACAATACCAGTGTACATGTTGAACTAAGCATGAGATGTGACAAAAAGGCTCATATTACCTTCACTCCCTGGCACGACCATCAGAGCAATTATGCAAATGATATGATGCATGCTTCCGTCTGAGTAATGATGGTATGCTGACTAAGCCTGGGCAAAGCACTATGCTACGCTCGCGTAGTTTGCGAAGTTCGCGCTACTTCGCACTACGCGAATTGCACGTAGCACAGTGCGAACACGCGTAGCGTAGTGTTGCATTGTGCTGCGGTCATTTTTTGCTTGCTCGCGGTCCTCAACGTCAAGTTGGCGACCGCGAGCAATCAAAATGACATCCCGGCGAGACTTTTTCCTTGTTCGCGATCAGCAACATCAAGTTGGCGATCGCGAACATGGAAAATAAACCTCCCGGCGAGATTCCCAACGCGAGGAGGTCAGGTTTCTCATTGCGAGTGGTCGCGTATGCTCGCGACCGCTCGCGATGAGAAACTACCAGTTCGCGTTGAGGAAGCTGCCGCTCGAGTAAAAATCTACTCGAGCAGCAGAAAACTACAGCTCGCACTGTGCAAGATGCCATTTTCAATGATTGCACAGTGCCGGTTGCTTGTCCGCACTGTGCAATCATTGAAAATGACATCTGGCACAGTGCGAACAAGGTACTACGCAGTTCGCGAAGTGCTACGCGTAGCTCGCAAAGTGCACTTTGCGTAGCTTCGCGAAGTGCTACTTCGCGAACTACGCCCAGGGTTAATGCGGACCCCAGTGTGGTGAATTATACACATGGAGGTGTCACCAAATATGCACATGCATCATGGCACAGTGGCAACCATTTATTTCTAAAATGACAGATGCAGCTCACGGAGGAGTAAATAAAAAAAACATGCAGTGTGTGTGTAGGTGCTGTCTTTTAAATGGGGAGCGTGGCAGCAAATTGAAGCTGCTGGTCCCTCCAGGCAAAAATAAAACTGAAAATATGCTTCACGATAAGGGCTGCCATAGTGAAGCGGGCTTGGAGGCAGTAAATGCTGCCTATTATGAGGTTCAACAAGGTCAAGAAGGGGCTAGGGAGTAATGGAAGAGCATACGGGAGGGATTTCATAAATCAACAAAAAGATTACGGAGGATAAAAGAATGGATGAGCTTTAAGTGGGAGCAACATAGGGAGCATAGATGGGTGGGATGTGAGTGGGCGGTCACACTCAGAGTAAGAGAACAAGAAAAAAGGACCCATTCACTCTTTTATACACACTTTACACTTACTGTAAGGATCCGACTAGGATTAGGCCTGGGCACCTACAGTGGAGAGCTCCTGTCTGGATTCGAGTGCTGGCAGCTGTGCAACCGGGTAAACTCTAAAATTAAAGTCCTGCACTGCTGTTCGATTCTGATCCTTCATCTAGGACGCCACTCAGCTGGATTCAGTTCAGTGCATGTCGTGCCTGCGAGCTGTTAAATATTAAAACCATAGGCAGCTACTCACGTTTATATTTAATTACTCCAACGCATTAAGTTTGTTATCTGGCTGAGGCCTGAACTTTCCAGGACCCAGCCTGCCTCAGTGCCTCGCCCCAGCTAGCCCATCAGCACGCCCTCAAACGTACCAATTAACAAATCTGAATGACATGCCCCTTGACAAACATGCGTGCGCAGTGCGCTACTGACATCCCTTACGTGATGCAGTCATCATGCCTGGAGCTGGGTGGGCGATCCTCGGAAGACATTCCAGGCAGACAGGCATCCAAACCGGAGGAGGAGGACATGACAGGTAGGCACCTTTATTTTAAATAATTTCTGGGCCTATTCATCTGACAGGGGAGAAAAAAATCAATAGCCCCGGTCCTAGTAAATAAGTGCCGGTGCTAAGTACCAGAATACATGGGCACAAATTAAGCACTGGCTTTAGAACAAGCAGAGTGAGATGAAATAGACCAATCTGAACTGGGGTTGGAGTTCCACGGTTTAGGGACAAGATAACTGGACACACAACCCTTCTACTCCGGCACGACTGACTTGTGGAGCCACGAGATGCGCAGCATTGCCAGACTGAAGGGTGAGATGGAAAGGGTAACTGGAGAGTCTGTTCCTAATGACTAGAGGTTCTGAATCAGAGAAGAATCTGTGACAGATGTACAAGATCCTAAAAGCTATTGTCTTAGAAATCGGAAGGCAATGCAAAGGAGCAAGGTGATGAGATGTGTGTTTCCTGTGAGAGAGGCCTCAGAGAAAATGGACAGCCATTATTGGCGGGTGCTGAAGTTGAGAGATGTTTCTCTTGCAGAAGCCAAAGTAGGCTGAATTGCAGTAGTTCAGTCACAATGAAATTAAAGACAATACATCAGGTTTATGGCAGTAGTGACGTACGGAGTGAAGGATCTTTTCCTTTTAAGGTTTTGAGGGGAAAGAAGCAGTTAGAAGTCCTCTTTGAAATTGAGGGTTGGAAAGAGAGCGTTTTGTCGAAAATAGCCCTCATTTTTCTAGCATGACGAACTGGAGTTGGTGAAGGGCGCAGGCAGTCCAGAATGAGCCATGGTATCAGGCTATTGCCAAAGATTGAAATCTCTCTCTTGCCTGAAGTTAATTTAATTTGTTTAAGACGTATCCAAAAATTAATGTTGGCCTGGCGGTGGTGAACCCGTGCAGGGTGAGAACTTGGGGTAGTGTGCAGTGAAAGAATTAGCTAGGTGTTATTGTCTTAGCAATAAAAGCCCATCAGAGTCCCTAATTAAGCAGGCTAAAGGGCTACACAACGGGGCTAAGGGATTAGCCTTGAGAGACACCATGGGTCACTGGAACAAATGAGGAACAATTGGGTGGAGGAGCCACTGCTTGTTGTCTATTCCAAAGAAAAGAGAAGACCCATAGAAAGGCCTTTCCCTGACCCCTGCAGTTGCAATAAACTTAAACGATGGCGATAAGGGAGAGTTTCAGAGGGTCATGGAAAATGTACCAAAGTGTCATGCTTGTACTGGTCTACGAAGTGGCATACGTAATCCAAAGCAGCAAGAGTGTCAAGAGTCTGCCATCCTGCCATTTGGTGATGCTTAACGGGACCCATGTGTGTTTTCCTCCTTTTCACCAGTTTATGTCAAAACACTCTTAAGTATACTGCACACCTCACTCCAAGTCACACTCCAGCCCCGATTTCCATAAAAATGATGGCCCTCAAATTTCTTCTATCTCCAAAACTTGACTATATCATATCCTGGAGGTTGAGCATTGTTCAGTATTTTGGTTCCCAGATCCTATGGTTTTTCTGACCTGTACATATATGCTTTTGGGATTTTTCTCTTTCTCAGCTCTGATCTGCTCGTCATTCCTGGATCCCAGTTTCCATTCTTGTGCGTTTGGCTTTACTAGTCTTTTTTTCTTCAAATCCTAGTGCAGCCTTCCTTCCATTGGTGAATTTCTGATTCCTAAAATCTGGCTAATTTGTCTCAGCTGACTTTCTCTGTGTACCGTACTCATTCCCTGAGCTTCCATCCAATTCTACCTTGTGAGTCCAGTGTCCAGGGCTCTCTCAACCATATTACCTGCTGAGACTTTGCACACATGGGTGCTGTCTTGCTGCTCTGCTTTAAGACTTGTACCTTAATTCTGCTTTTAGCGTTCTTTAGTACTTATTTTACCAATTATCTCCAGTGCTACTACAGCTTCTCTTTCCCCTGTTGTTAAAGCCCCTCTGCCCCAAATCTTTTTCAGTGTTCATAGTTACGTCCATTCTTGTCCTTGCTTATTATGCAGATTCCTAGTCTTGTAGTTTCTAGTATTGTGTATATAGTTCCAGTACTGCCCTTGTTTGTGGCCAGAGACCATTCCAATGTTCTTTGATATGCGTAGCTCCAGGCCTGTTCTTGTTTTTCAGAATCCAGGCCTGCTTTTATGTGAGCCCCGTTTCTGTATTTATTTTAGTTGGTCCGTTCCAATTGTCATTTCTTCTGTTTGTGTTGAAATCCTAGTTTACGATAGAGTGACAGTGAGTACTGAGGCCTGGTGCATCTTTCACAGAGACTACCTCAGTGTTCTTCCACAAGAGCTGCTGGGTATTCTCTAACACCCTGTGAGACTAACTGCTCCTTGTTATAGTATTAGATATTTTCCATTCCTGACAATTTTTTTTGCAGAGGATGCAAACTGTCATTTATAGTAGTTTGGCTATTATTCTTCTCCTTTATTCTTATTGCTTTCCCTTTGTTTATTGTATTTCACATGCATTGAGTTAGTTTTAGCTTTAGAATGAATCACCTAGTGCTTGGTCAGTGCCCCAATTCCAGTATGTTTCAACCTACACTAACTGTTGGTCTTGTCCCAGTTAAGCAGAGCTTCCTAACAAATAAGTAAAATAAGCCCTTTACTGTGTGAATATGTTAACCTGATGTAAATCTTGTAGTCCAAAAGGTAGAGTGCATGGCATTTTAAAGTTGGACATATAGAAAACTAATGTTACCATACCTCTACAGTGAAAAGGCCCTAAAAGCTATTTTCACAGTGTCAGTCATAGCTGTCCTATATTGAAAACCAGAGTGCAGAGTCCCAAGGCCAACAAAGAAATACAGCAAAAAGTGGAGAAGCAGGAAGAAAGTTGGGGGAAGGCCACCCTAAGGATGGCAGGTCCAACAGACGAGAAATGCATATGTGCTCTTTGTGAACATTAAAATGAATATGTACAGTGAACGTTTCACTAACATTGTTTTTGCAAACATTTGCTTTCATTAAATAATGCTGTCTGTAGCATAGAGGAAAGAGATGCTGCCCACAAATGGCAACCCTATCCCACTCCCTCCCTCCCGAGTTCTTTGTGGTTTCAACGCCTCTCTGGAGAGAATCCACAGAGTTTTTCAAAGGTGCCGCCCTCATGGAAGGTGTATTCGGACCTCTGCAAGCAGCTGCATTGTGACTGTATGGCAAATAGTCTGCTCCCTGTACCACCTTTGCAATCTCATTCCTGCACAAAACCAATCCTGCATGCAACGCAGGCAGCCTTGCATCATGTTGCAATGTGGCTGCGTCGGCACTAGGCAGCCAAGACTTCACCAGCTCAGGCACAAAGGCAGGAATTTTAAATACTGCACATTACTGCCTTGTTCCTGTCACGAAGCGTAGCAAGGTGACTTGCTGCCATCCGAGAGATTTTTAATGAAAATGCCCTCCCCCTTCCCGATAAAATAAAAATTAAATTATTATTGCGCCTGTTGGTCCATTAATCTGACCTGTAATCGATCTGTAGCAAAAGCTTTGTTTGAGCATCAAATGTAGATGATCTACGTCTTTTTAACAATGTATTTTCTGTGAGTAGTGGTCATCATGTATCTAACTCATTGAATTACACCTAAATAATCGAACAGGTTCACAATGCATTTCCTTATGTCTTAGTTGTGAATTACTCATGATTTTTAAGAGCGGGACACACAATGTCAACTGATGCGGTGGCAGAGGATATACAAAAAGAAATTACATTCTAAGAAGAAAATAACAAAACGGAGCTTGAAGACGAGAATTAAGTGAACCAGCAGCTGCTGCGCGAGGAAGATATTGCAGTCTCCTTCAGATGAAAAGATTTCCCCCACGCATAACTCGCCATCTAAAGAAAGGTGCAAAGGGCCCTGCTGCTGTAGTCCTGCACCGGTCTAGAGCGATGGCATCTTGCCAGCTTCTCTCGGTGGCATCTGATCATCTTTCATTTCCTGCTTCGGACGTGAAAATACAGGAAACTACAGGTCGGTGCCTCCCGCTGCTATAGTACTTTCTGAGCATTCTCGGCCCTTGGTTAGTCATTTTGTAAGATTGGTGCTTAGCCGAACTGTTCTAAGTTGTGATTGCGACAGGCTGATCGAAGGTGCGTTAAAGACGGACGCTTTCATTTTTACTCGAGATTCACTTACATTTTGATTCCGGAAAAAGTAAGACTTCGCGATCGCCAATTTACGCTCTGTATTTTAATCGCGTTATCCCCAAAAATCAAAGTAACACAAAGAATATTTCGGCTTTCTCAACAAGATTGCTGCTCTAGTGTTTTATTAATTATTTTATAGAATTCTGTTTTTCAGAATACTGCTCGAAGATAAAGCACTGCCGTGCTGTCTCTGAGTCTAAATGATGTAAGCCTCGAGGCACAAAATGATACATCAAAGTGAACTCTGAATCACATGCTTGAGCCTTCATTTCTCTGACTCGGGCACTGTTTTGGATGTGAGCCACAGTCTATGCGCCTACAGAGAGGATCTTACCTAAACAGGGCTTCCACTTTAATCCGGAAAGGGGCATCACCCTCAACAACGTTTGCTCACGCACATCACTTGGGGGTCTCCAGAAGTAGCATCTTCTAGCCCTGGCTTGTCCATGACTACTTCAGGCACCGCCCATGCTGCCCCTGGCTTCAGAAGTCGCAGCAGTGTAAGGAACAGAAGGAAACAGGGTCCTGTTGAGCCCTGTTTACTTTCTGTATCGTGAGATTAAAGAGTATGTGGGGGAGATTTTTCAACACTTTGCACCTTTGTAAAGTCATGCAAAGAGGCTAAAGCAGCCCAAAGTGTTGATAAAGTTTTTCCTTTCCAATCCAAACTTTTTCTTGCACTGGAAAGGTGCACTTTAAATAGCACAAATAGATTAATGTGTTTCTTTGTGCTACTCTGAGTTAGGGGGTATTTACACACTACTACCCATGTAATTTTATGCAAAATCAGTTCAATAAAGACTTTCAAAGATTGTCAAACCTGGTAGTGTATGTGTGTGTCTGCCTGCCTGTTTCTATTCTGGAAAAAGGTGCTGAGAAAGGAAGACCTCTCATTAGACCACAACACCTCCTGCCAACTGTATGTTTAATCACCTTAAATACAATAACATGTCTGGGAAGGAGTCTCTAGAAATGGTTGCATGATACAACCATGCACTCGTAAACCACCAGTGCCTAAACAACGTGGTCTGACCCACGACCGCATCTTTACCACACATACCTTTGCCACTCATGCCTTTACAACGAATTTCGTTGTAAAGGTATAATTGCTAAAGGGATATGCGTGGTAAAGTGCATACCCCAGCCCGCCCTCCCTGTGCCCTAACACCAGAAACCCCAGCCCTGCAATCCACCCCGACTCCCCAACTTGAGCCCTACAACTTAGCCTCTGCCCAAACAAATGACCCTGAGTCCAAGCCCCCACCATAAAACTAACCCCCACCCCTAAAACTCCCCCTTCTCCCTGCTCTGAGCCCTAAAACCTGGCCCAGCCCTAAAAACTACCCCATCCCTACTTACCAGGCCTCGTCCTGAAGCTTCCTATCCTGATCATTCCTGTTCCTCTCTCCGCCCATCCGCACATCTAGACCACTGACTGCCTTAACCATCCATGCACATGCAAGGCATATACATGGCTCAGGCAAGCGCTCCGCTTGCGTTGAAATTGCACGCGTGGCTCAGCCTGCGCTGTAAAGGCCGTTTCCCTCTCGAAATACTTTCTTTAGCCATAGCACATTTTCTCTTGATGTGTATTGCAAGGATCATTACATAAAATATATGATGTTTGTATTCAGCCTGCATATCGCTCAGAAACTTGCATGCCTAAAATCGTAGAGCTCTGGTGCTGCGCTCAGAACATGAATTTTACATCAGAATTTCTCATGATACCAATCAATGTCAAGGTAAACGTTCGCTGTGTCAGAATTCATTCATCATAGACTGTAGGAGTGTATTAAAAATTAACACATTAAGTGTGTTTAATAAGATAGATCGCAAATAATATGTGTACTGTATTGAATATAAAAAAGCTTTAAAATTCGACATAACTAGGCCTTAAAATTTATTTGCATGAGTTGTACTATTCACAGTTAGAATTTGTTTTTTTTATTTTTCTGTCTGTGCAACTTGAGTTAAAATATATCCTTTAGCGATTTGTAATAAATAGTCGTAATTCAGGCCGTTTAACAGCCTTGTTCTGATATATCATAAATTAGATTATTTTTCTTTTTTGTGCCAGTCCTGAAGGAAGAAGCAGAGCTCTACTACAAGGTCACTTTCTCTGGCTAACGGCATTTGCATAAGTAATTTTTTAGGGGCAAAGTAATTTCTTATTGTTAGAAATGGGCGACTCTCTTTGGCAGAGGTAGGTACCTTTGTCCAAGTAGGGACCCTTCTTCCTAGTCAGGGTAAGGGGGATACACTTGTAAAATAACTCCTGCTCACCCCCTTGGTAGCTTGGTATGAGCAGATAGGCTTATCTCAAAGGCAGTGTGTAAAGCATTTGTGAACACATGCAGTAATAAAGCGAAAACACTACATATGGACTCCCCACCCATTTAGGAAAATAAGTATCGTTATCTAATCCAAACAAGACCAAAACAACAAAAATCCACAATACAGTAATACAAATATGACTTCCAAATTGTAGAAATAGTTCAGTTTGAAGCAAATGGCAGATGCAACACTTTTCACACAAAGTACCTTGGATGCATCGCGCACACAAACAAATAGGGTCGCAGGGAAGGTGATGCATCGGTTCCTTGCACTCAGGGAAGGTGATGCGTCAGTTCCTTGCTTCGGGGGAGGTAATGCAATATATAATTTAAATTGAGCTCATTGCTCTGCGACGTTGATGTATTATTGACAACACGTTATGTCCAAAATATCTAATATCAAGAGGGAACATTTGTGGTAGTGTTATGTCTATTTTCGTCTGTGTTTCATGTTGTGCAAGTGTCAAAGTTTAAATCTGTATTGCATTATAAGGTTTTGAGCAAATTGCTGAGTTTGTTTAAAAGTGTGTTTAATGAAAATATTGTGATTAAAAGTAATTTTGAGTTAGCAGATTCAAAGAAATCTAAGCTCTCGAGATAAATATTTTGATTGTCTGCTGCAAGTTTGTGGGATCATGTAAAAATTATAAATTAGAGTCCTATAAATCCTTAATGGTCTAGATGTCATTGAACTAACTTGGGTTGTGTTGTTCATTTCTTTGTGCATGGGAAATAGAAACACAAACTGAAAGGTTGAATACCTCTGGTCTGCAATTTATCTCAGTGTGATTGAAGGTGATTTTAGTGTTCCCCCAGTTTTGTGGTGAGTTTGATTTCCTATCTCATATCCTGGTAGGCATACAAATGCCCTGTTTGTATTTCCTTTCGGGTTGTAGGTTGCATTTTAACTCGTATTTTGAAAATTGTATTGCAATTGGTTGATATTAGTTGGTGTTTGAGAGTAGCGTTGAATGAAATTGGTTTACGCTTTAAAAATTTCTTCGGTCTCTGTTTATGAATGAGATAATATTCAACGTGAGGGTTCACCAGCCACGAAATGTTGCTGGAATTGAATAGGATTATAGCATTTTCTAAATGTAACCGAAAGACTTCCTTTCCTGTTCGCTCTGCTCAGTGGCTCAACGGATATCTAATTTTTGTTTGTAACTTTTGTTCGCAACATACCCTATAAATATGTTAGACTAGAGAGGGTCCATGTTCGTTCATTCGTTCGTTCATTCATTCTTTCCTGGTGATCATCGCGTTTGGATGTTACCCATGCTGAGGACGGCAGCTCGAGAGACTTTACCGAGAGACCTGTCCTGACCCTTTTAGCTAGAATAGGTAACTATGAGAATGACGATTTTGCTGATGATTGACTTTTCATTTGAATTAATTTAGATAAACAATCATTGTTTGAATTTCAGTGTCGGGTGTTTATTCCTTGTCAATTATTGAGTACCAAATGTATTTCCTATGTTCAGGACAGTAATTTTATGGTCTCATTGACCTCATTGTAGATGCAGATTGGCTCTCCTATATTCGGTGTGGATAGAGTAATAGTGTGAATTTAGTGTGATGGGCCCTAGCGTATGATGTGTGTTTGTGCGTGTGACTGTAGATTTACTCTGTCCGTGGAAGCAGGGAGATTTTGTATGCGCCGATCTGCAGCAGTATCGCCATCATTTATAAAAATGACAAGACCTGTCGCTTGCTCGGCAGCACAATCCTAGATTGCGAGAATGTTTGTTTCTCCATTGAATTTACCCCGACACTTACACTCTCAGGTATTCTTATATACCACCCCCCTGGGGCGCCAGGTCAATTTTGTAACTCACTGCTGAAAACAGCCAGTAATCTTGCAAATCAAACACCAATTTCACCCTCCTTGGCGATTTTAATTTGCATTTCGACGACCCGACCGCTATGGTCGCTACTGACCTCACCCAAGACCTCCTGTCCTACCATCTGAAACAGAAGATCCGCTATCCCACCCACATCAAAGGTCATCTTCTTGACCCCCTTTTTTCCAGCCTGGACGAAGTAACTGGAAAATCCCCCATACCCCTCCCATGGTCAGACCATTTTTAGTACCCTTCTCTTGGTCCCCCGCCACCACAGCCCCACATTTTCAGCGGTCTCAAACCCTTAGTCATCCCTGGCCCAAACTCCCGCTGGAGGAGTGGTCCATTGCAATTGGAAGTGCCGTACCCACAGCAGATCCCAATCCGGTGACAGTCTACGAACGCTTCACCTCCTGGATTGAAGGCACCCTCAATGCAGTGCTTCCTAAAAAACTCATCCAGAAAAAAGCTGGATCACAAAAACCAGCAAGGTTCACCCCTGAACTACACCTCCTTAAACGACAATGCAAAAAGTTGGAGAGACAGTGGAGGAAAGATTTTTCCCACAGTAAGAAATCGGAATATAGAGCATCCTTACTAACATACAAGGTGGAAATTAAAAAAAAAAAAGCTTTATACTTTGCGGAAAAGATCTCCCTCGCAGCTAGCAACCCCAGGGAAATCTTCCAGATTGCAAAAAAAATATTAAAAGTCCCAGATCCACCCACGATCCCTGATCACTCAGGACGCCGGTGCAATAACCTTGCACAATTCTTCTCCTCTAAAGTGCAAAATATCCTGAAGCTCCTTCCGGTGAAAGACAATGTCTTGTTATCCAATGCCACAAGACCGTGCCAAGCCGAGCATGCTCCCAGCTTGGAGTTTTTACTCCCTCACATTGGAGTCACTTACACCCATCCTAGCTTCTGTGCAAAGCGGGTCGCCACTCGACCCTGCACCACTTAACATCTTAAAAATGACAGCATCTACTGTTTCCCCCTCCATCCTCAGTGTAATCAACACTTCCCTTTCCTCGGGCCTGGTCCCCCCCGAGTGGAAAAGAGTGATGGTCAGAGCATTAAAGAAACCCCATCTGGATCCTAATGACTTGGGCAACTACCGGCCCATCTCGTTCCTCCCTGGAGTGAGCAAAATTGCAGAAAAATATGTTAATGGGACAATTTCTGCATTTTTTGAGTCTTACGATCTTCTCCACCCATCACAAACAGGTTTCCGTCCTCGACAAGGAACTGAAACCGCTTTGATAGCGGTAGTGGAGGAAACAAGAAAGCTCCTGGATGCAGGAGGCTCATCTGCCATCATTCTCCTTGACTTTAGCGCGGCCTTTGACACGGTGAACAATCAAATCCTGGTTCACCGCCTCAGGAATGCGAGAGTGGCAGGCCGCACTCTCACCTGGCTGCAATCCTTCTTGGAAGGAAGGTTTTATCAAGTGTTTGAAGACGATGTCACCTCAGACCCTGTACCTTTGCAGTGCGGAGTTCCCCAGGGCTCCTCCATGAGCCCTACCCTCTTTAATGTTTATATGTCCTCCCTAGCAGACACTGTTGCCCCTTTTGGGATCCACACGGTGTCTTACGCCGATGACACGCAGCTGGTCGTAGCACTGAACCAACCTGACCAATCTCCCACTGACCTCCACTCCTGTCTGGAGGAAGTGGCGAAGTGGATGAGCCTTTCCCACCTGAAGCTCAACAGCGACAAAACTGAGCTGATGATGCTTGGTAACCACCTTAGTACCAACATCAATGCTCTCTGGCCAGTCTGCATGGGGACAGCCCCTGTCCCTAAATCAGAAATAAAAAGTCTAGGAATCTGGCTAGACCAAGACCTGTCCTTCAAAACCCAAGCCAGGAAGACAGTCGCTGCATGCTATGGTCTGCTTAAAATGATCCGGAAAGTAATCCCCCTACTTTCTTTTCCAGCAAAAAAGACAATGATCCAGGCCCTGATCCTTTCTAGGATAGATTTCGACAATGCCCTCTATCTTGGGTCGCCCAACGCGGCGATCAAGGGACTTCAGACTGTCCAGAACGCGGCAGCAAGACTGCTTACCGGCACTAGGATCCGCTGCTCTGCAAAGCCCGCAATTCGCTCCCTGCACTGGCTCCCAGTGCAGGAGAGGGTCTACTTCAAAGCCCTTTGCGTGGCCCACAAGTCCCTGGAAGGGAACGGACCCCCTAATAATTAAGATCTGACCTGTCCATATAAAGCCTCCAGAAACCTTTGCTCAGACACCCTCCACTTGGCCGAAGTCCCCAGAATCAAGAGAGTCAGAAGTGGGGCAGACTCTTTTCTTACAGCGCCGCCAAACTCTGGAACACTCTACCACTTCACCTTTGTAGGGAACCCAACCATCTCATTTTCCGCAGGTATTTGAAAACTTGGCTTTTCCCATATTCTCCGGTTGTTCTCTCTCAGGTTTGATCAGCGCTGGGACACTCCCGGGTAGCCATGCGCTTTATAAGAACCCTTTTCATTTCATTTCATAGAGGAGGTGTGTATATTCAATGCAGTTTTTAAATGATTGAACTAAAAAAAGAGAAAGATGATAAAGAGGGAGATAGATTGATTGTTAGCTGTTCTGATGAGAAGGATGGGTTTTTAGATGATTTGTTTAATTTGAGACCACCTCCCTATAATGGTGGGACAAGACTGCTAGAGGAGAAGAGCTGAGCTGGAGAGCTGAAGCCACATGATAGTGAAGCATGTTGTAGTGTGCTTACTAGTGCATCAGCATAGAGTGAGGTCATAACAGAAAAAAATTGCATTTGTGGGCTTAAAGTTGAATTTGGAGAAATGGTTAATGGTACTAATTTTTAGAAATAATAATGTCACTTAATGAAGAAGAATTGAGATACATGGGTAAATAAAGCAGCAAGGCATGCATGTGATGTATACAACAAATGTAAGACTTGAGGAGCTCATTTGTTGTGGTTTTGTACATAAAGAGAATATGTAGGAATTCCAAAATACAAGAAATAGGACATGTGAGCTTAATAACCCATATTAGAGATGTAATAAGAAAGTATACATTTGTGGGACAATTTGGAAGGATTTTAATATAATTGGTGGAAGAATGGGGCAATATCCAGAAAAAAGAAAGCAGAAAAAATCAGTGTGAGGGACTCTGAGTGTAAAATTGATACAAGATATCTCTTGAGAGAAATGTATGGAGGAGCATAGGTACACGTGCCTTGGATGAGATCTGATCTCCTGACATTTACAAAAACCTTTCAAAAGCTTAGAGAAGAACTGGATAAGTGGTATACAGGAGTAGAAAGGATTATCAAAATTGTGAAGATTCTTCAGATAGATTTAAATATATTGTTTGAGAATAATTATTATCCTAAAGACTTGTGATAGAGTGCAAATAAATTGTAAATTGGCCAGATGCAAAGCCTTTGAGGGTATCTGCCAAAATTGCCCATCTCCTACTGTGTAGAAATATACATTAGTAATTGAACATCTGAAGACTAAAGCCCCACAAAAATAAATAGGTAGCCAAAAAATATGAGGGCAACACAGGAGCCTAAAGAGTCAGTACATACATATAATGACAGATGAATAAAGATTTAAGACAGAATAGTGGATTAGAAATCCCCATGAATTAGGGCGTTGTTGGTTTTGCATTCAACAATTAGTTGTCATATTCTACAATATGTACTGTGTTGGCAAACAAAACTGTTTGATGAGATATTGGAGTACACAGGGTACTGTAGAGATTGTTTTCATGTGAAACAGAGGAAAATCAAGGGAAAAGTATGGAAGTTCAAACAAAGCAATATCAGAAAAGCAGTAAGAAGCTTTGTGATGTCATATCCTCATTTTGATTCTGGTTCTGTTAAAGGTGCATATTCAAGTATGCAAGTATTTGCAGTTCCGGATAGTGAATTTCAATTTTTGCAAACTGGAAATGTTGTTTCACAGGGAAAAGTTAGAGAATTTGTCATTTCCTCGATTCTGGGCAATGCTAACATTAACTGCAAAAAGGAATTGCACGTTGCCATATCTGTGCCAAGTTTGAACACTGGAAGTAAGAGTGTATATATCATTAAAAAAGAGCACAAATTGTGTTGCCAATGTTTACTAAAATGCGACAAAACATGAATTAAGTGGCACAGAATGGGATTTCACAGCCTCATCCCAATCGGCATCTGTTCAGAATATGCAGAATCAAAGGCACTTTAATTGAAACTTGCCTTTAGTCCCTATAATGAATCATATAATACAGAATAAAATGTAGAATTATCAACTGAATCTTTGTTTTCAACTAAATCCTTCATTAGTTAAAATCAATTTCCCACACATTGCAGCAGCATCCAGAGCTTCTACTTGACTGAGTCAAGCGCAATGACAGTGCCAGAGAGGGAGAAGGATTGCATGCTTGGTGCAGTCCAAGAGGTGAACATGAGTGGGTCAAATGTAGATGGTGAGGTTAAATGGCCATCTAGCATCATTTTGCTACCCACTCCATAAAATTATACCGATGAAGATTCTCCAGGGTACCTCTCGGGAAAAGAAGTCTAAGTTGTAGATATCTCCAATTAACAGATTACTAATAAGGTATCAGCAAATTTCCCTGCAAAATTGGCTTCAACAGAGGCTGATCATGAGTTCACAATTAACAAAGCTCCTATTAATTTGTTGGGTCAGGATCTGTTGTGCAAAGTGAACTGTGTAATTTATTGCACATAGGACGTACCAATTCAAACACAGGATGAGGATTCTGATTTCAAACTAAAATCACAAGAGTCAAGAGAAAATCTGTACCTGGTTATCACAAAAGAGTAAAAAAAACACGGTGAAAGAGGAGGTTTGGGATTCTGCTGATAAAGAAAATGGGTTAATAGAAGAAAAGTGCAGAGCACAGTAAAACCGAATGTAACATATCCATGTACATCTCACAACAAGTTCACTCATGATGCAGAGGAGGGAATGGCCCCTGTTACTGACAAAATGATTGAACAAGGCATTTTTAAAGAAGCGCAAACTCTCCAATGATGGTCTTGAAAAAAACTATTAGAAAGCAATGTATAGTAAAAGACCAGTGCACAATTAAAAATTTTGTAGTTCATGTTGCCCCGTGGTACCAAATCCTTCTGTCAGTTTGTTCCAAATCCTTGTGGATGCAAAGTGATTCACCAAGATTGGTTTGTGTCAAATATTTTCTTTTTTATTTCTTTTCATGTGGATTGCCAGTATCTCTTTGTGTTCAGATTTTTAAATAGAGTAATGATCTGGTGTGGAACCCAACATGACTTTACACAGAGCCCCTCAATTTGTCCCCAGATTCTGATGAAAGACTTAGATAATTGGCACCTGGTCTTTAATTCAGTGACGGTGTAATATATAGATGATCTCATGGTTGCATCGAATGCAAAAGAAGCCTGCAAGTTAGATATCATTGCCCCATTGAACCTTCATGTCTAAAATGGTCATAAAGTGTCCCCGACAAATCTGCCATACATTTTTTTTATTCATTTGTGCCACAATAACAAAACAGGAATGAGGAAGGTGTCCACGGAATCCACATAGGCAATTCCATAAGCGAAACCACCAATGACTTTGTGGTTGAAAGAGCCAAAGGTACTCTTAAGCCAAAGTTATCCAAAGGTATGTAACTTGACATCACTGAAATGGCCAGATGCCCTCCCAGTGGTATTAATGTGTTTAAAGAAGCACATCTAAAAAAGTGACTGGTCTCTCACCTCATGAACTGAAGAAGTGAAGAAGCACATTCAGAAGAGCTGCCTGGTGTTGAGGTGGCATCACCTCCATCTAGTTATACTAGTGACGAATACTACTGTGTAGTGTGCAGGCTTGCTACAATGGGCCCAGACATCTAAAATGGACAGAGTGAAGACTGCAGCTAGAGAAGTGATGACACTAACCACTAACTCACGGTGTCAAATTTGGCTTTTCTATGTGGATCGGGGGGGGGGGGGGAAATAGAGAAAAGCAAATAGTGTGGAAAGAAGAATGAGCACAATCTCAAACTCCAGAAAATCATTCAGAAAGCAAAAGTTTGAATTTAAAAATTCTCCAGACCAATTCAAGCTGTTCCAATTGAAATCTGTGCAGATGCTGTGGCAACTGAAGATGCAGCAGTTGTCATAAGTGGATCTGAAGATGAAAGATAGATCCAAGGTCGATGGCCTGAGAGTATGGGATGGAGGAAAACAGTGTCAAGAGAAAACCGCAGACTAGAAACAATTAAACTATAAACAGTTGAAGAAGAGATAGAATGAAAGCTAGGGCAAATAGAAACAGATTAGAGCATTCAGTGGTAAGAAAATTCATAAAAATGAGAGTACCCAACAAGAAGTATGCTGCACTTGAATGGGCATACTTGACCATGATTTAACCTTAGAAAAGAGACATAAATTTAGAACACTGGTGATTTGTTTTTGAAGATCTCGAAGAACCTGTTGTGGAATGCAACTTAAGAAAATTAACGTTGAATAGTTTTGATGGAGTGCCGAAAATTAACACAGAAATGTTTAATTTTCAAAAGTTCCTACATTCTTTTTTTCTTAGTTAAAACCTGATTCCTTACATTCATAGGAAATTCATTTTTGTACCTTAAGTATTCAGTGAAAGATATTAGGGTTTCCTAAGAATATTTCTTTAGAAGTGAACTTCTAATTAGTCATATATTAACACTTGAAGAGTTTGAAACATTTGAAGATTTAATTTATACACTATATTTTAGTAGTTAAAGGCCTAATTTATATCTTCACAGACTGAGCTAACTCCCTCAGGGCAATGGAATACATTTCGCCATTGCCCTTTTGGAGTTTCCAGGTATCAAACCTGGAAATGACCACCAAGCAGGAGTTCATTTCTAAAGCATTCGCAGGAACTGTCCTGACAGCTGTTCCTTTCAAATGTTTCTTGAATTTAAGTTTGATGTATGGCTCCATCAACATGATGGAGTCGTCCAGCAAAATTAATTCATTTTTATTTTCAAAAAGAAAATCCCAATGTAGGATTTTCTTTTTGGACATATAAAAAAAACAAAAAAAAGCATTTCTTCAATCTCCATGAGACTCATCTCCCGTAGTGAAGGGGTCATTTGTATGGGCCCGATTCACAGAACTAACTTAAGACAAAATCCTAAACTTACTACTTTTGGTATTCACAGAAGTTAGGATTTTGTCTTAAGTTTGTCTCAAGACAAACTTAAGACAGACTTAAGACAGACTTAAGACAAACTTAAGACAAACTTAAGACAAATTTAAGACAGACTTAAGACAGACTTAAGTTAGGATTTTGTCTTAAGTTTGTCTTAAGTCTGTCTTAAGTCTGTCTTAAGTTTGTCTTAAGTCTGTCTTAAGTTTGTCTTAAGTCTGTCTTAAGTCTGTCTTAAGTTTGTCTTAAGACAAACTTAAGAAAAAATTCTAACTTCTGTGAATACCAAAAGTAGTAAGTTTAGGATTTTGTCTTAAGTTAGTTCTGTGAATCGGCCCCTATGTTTTTACTGTGCCTTACCACCAGGATTTTCTTGACTCTATCGGGCAGTGAAAAATGGCTATATGTCCACCCATCTAAATTAGGTCCGAGGACATATAGCCAGTTCTCCAACTGAACTGCCCTTACTCTTGCCATCTTCTGCCTCTGAGGGTGTGGCCTACTATCAGCTTCCACATTCCTGTAGTTTTTCCTGAAGTATCTTGGTATCAATTGTTTCTGGTCCAAATTTATTGGCAGTACATGATGTCAATGTTGATCTTCCATTAGAGAATCTTCTAATATTGAGGATATTTTGAGACATATTAGATGAATTACACATACTAACATGGCTAAAATGATTAAGGAGAAGAATATAAAGACTGAATGATGTGGAAAACAATCTATTAGAGAATTTAATGAGAGAAGAGTGAGGATTAGTAGAAATTTAGATGGAGGAAGAGAGACTGAATTGTTAGGAAAAGCTGAAGAAAAATGTAAAGATACATTATACACATAGAATGGAATGGAACAGGTAAAAATAAGTTGTGTGTATGATGCGTGAAAAATCTGAAAATCTAGAAATGTTTGAGATAAATTGAAAGTGTGAATGCAGTTGCAAATGTATGGTCAATAATGAATATTTGAAGGGTGAAGAGCCTACTTATAGAGGAATTTATTGTATTTGCGGAAAGACAGCCATAGACAGCCACAAAAATGGGTGGACAATTGTTACTTGGCTTTAGTTTTCTCTAGAATATATCTGGTGAATGACATTTTTCTTAGAGGAGAGAAATTTAAATTGTGGATATTTGTGGTGTGCTGATTGCACCTATTAGTATTGCTTTGAATGATGTGAACATGTGAAAGATGCCTGATTTGGTTGCTCATCTAGCAGATAAAACTGCCAGGACACTAACAAACATTAATTAAGAGATGACAGCCATAAATGCTATAGTCTTGCAGAATACGCTTGCTCTGGATATTATACTTGTACAGAAAGGTAGTGTGTGTCATGTCTTGAGGCTACAGCAGTTTTGGGCCTTATGTTCCTGAAAACAGCAAGCTTATTAATCAACATCAGTGGTGGCTGGTGAAATGTGTAATTGGTTGGGCGTAAACTCCTCTCTGAAATTGCAAGGAGCAGGCGAGCAAGGCAAGCAAGCCCAAGTGATTCCAAATAGATACATGTATATAATATTGATGGCTCTTTTGAAAGGCACCGTGTCAGCTATTGAGACTGCAATAGGATAATGCATTGAACTCCCCATCCTCCTGCATTTTTTAGGCCCCTTTGAAGGGGTAGGGTCTTCATAGTGGCTTAATCACTCTTGTTATGTTGACTTTGTATTAGACATGTATGTCCTTTTTATCTCTATACATTTCTTCCATCAACATATCTCACAGCTCGTCCCTTTACTCTTCAGCACCTTCTTTCATTCTCTCCTGAAATGCACTTCCTCCCATCTCCTACACTTTACCTCCAACTCACAGCGGACTGACTCACCTAAATGCACTGCATTTTCTTTTACTTTTGTCTTGTGAATTTTTGTACAACTGTCTATTTTCTTCACACATATTTGCACAGAATCACAATAGCATCTGGAATACGTAACCATTGTTCTGTGTGCTCTGCAGAGAGGCCAACGATTGGATAACCATGTACTCTGAACACCATTTTGACACAGTGGCATGCACTGTGAGAAACGTGTGCAGCCTTTACCACTAATTACAGAGCTCTCAATCATGACCTGTTATAAACACCTGGAAAGGACTCACTTCAAAGTAAGCACTAAACAAGTGTAATAGGACTCATGAAAAAAAATACAGAAACACAGCATCCTGCAAATAGCTAACACTTTTAGAGAATGCAAACTTGGGTAAAACGTGAACTATAAATAGAAACTAAATAGCTGACAAAGATTACCTAAAACGTTTTTTGCACCCATTAATTATAAATCGATTAGTGTTTTTTCCATTACAACTAAGAACTTTAATAAAAGGGCATCTAGAGACCCTTTTCAATGTCCGTTTTAAAGTATTACTGAGTATAACCGGCCCACTTAAAGCCCTGACCTCACCTGAAAGTACTGTCATAAACCAGATCACATGATATGCTTGTGACTAAAGAGAGGCTAGCAGATGCACAGAGCCATATGGCAAACTTTTTGCACATTTTAAGGCACTGTAGCTTGGTGCTGCTGAAAAATAAAAGTGACAAAGTGAGCCCGCAAACCTTGGAAAGATTGAACAAGACTATGCCCTGTGTAGGTCGGCACTGTATTGACAAACTTTTGCTGAGGGATCCACATTTGAAACTTCCTAAACCTAGAGTGTTTTTCGTGGCCCAGATGGATGTTCCTATTTAGGGTCTTTGCAAGATTTCAAAATTATTTCACGTCAAGCACGATTCTATGATTTTTAACATCCTTCCAATACATGCATCCCTCTGTTTCACAGCAGCACTTTAAAGACGGTCAAACTTGTGAGGCCTACAAATCATTTTCATGATTCCAACCTTACCTCACAGATGCACGAAGTTACTGCGGAAGTGTTAATGTCCAGTAATTGTAAAGGGGGAAGGCAGTGAGTTCCTGGGGAGAGGCGCTGACTGCTGAGGCTAACTGCCAAGATGCAATGCAAATATACGGTGCCTCTCTCGAACGCTGCCCCTTATACATTTCGTCACAGGGAAAGGTGGGATCTGTAAGTCTCGCTGATCACACCTGTCCTGTGACGAGATGGAAACAAAACAGGTGGTGTTCATCTTTGCTGATTGACAGACAGCCTCGGGGACGTGTTTCATTAGCGAGGTTGCACCATCGTAAAAGGGGGTATGGTCCTAAAACCTAGCAGGCTTTAGAGGGCCAGGGCTGAAGCAAGGTAAGCCCGGCAAAAAATGTGACAGCAGGCACATGCGCACTAGCGCATGTCTACAGTAAAAAGGGCCAGATCACTTCAATGAGTAAAAATGCTGTTAGCATTTCGGGGGGAATATAACAAATAAAAAAAAGACAGCAGGATATCAGAAGGGGTGGAGGCCCTTAGCCTACTGAAAGGAACCACCACTGATCCACATGTATGTAATATAACTAATGTTATGCGTGAGTCAAAATTTGTTGAAGAGATTGGTGTATCATAAACTGTTTGCTCATAGATTAATGTAATTAGAAAAAGTTGGTGAATTATTTCATGATGTCGGTGTAGGAATGATATGTAAATTAATCTCACTTATTATAATCTGTTTGTGCATACTTGCTCTTATACCTATCATTACGTTCTTTGGAGTAATATGTTGTGGGAGTAGATCAAACTGTGGACAGAAGAACAAGAAGGCTAAAACAAAGAACAGAAAAAGAAACAAACTGGAAGATATGAATTCCAGAATTTCTGATGACTCCAAAGACTTGGAGGAAATTAGAAAAGAAACACAAAGGGTCATGGATGAAGTTTTGTAGTGTTGTGTGGCCTGTGGTGAATCAACCTCCTAATTAATTATAGGGGCACTGTTGTTGTTTATTTTAGTGTTTTTGTCTCTGCGTTTGCTGCCTGCTTTGCTGCGATAATTGTTGACGTCACTCCAGGCTGGGGGGTGACTTTGATTTCGTGCCGTGGGCCGTGGCAGTAGTTGTTGGTGGGAGGGCTTAGGGACCCTGCCCTGGTGGCGTACGTTGGTTTCGTTTGTAGGGCAATGGGCTGCAGTTTGAGGCCCTGTCAGCTGCCATGCCGTAATTTCGACATCTTTGGAGGCACACTTCTTTCGCCTACTGAATGTTCATTCGTGTTTCTCAGGTTTTTTTTACTCTCCGCAGTCATGCACTGTCTGTTCCTTTTTGGTTTTCGTCGTCCTAGCACTTTGGGGCATATAAACAAGCCAGGCGATAAAATTATCGCCGCTTTGGCGGCAGAAAACTGCCGCTAAAACGGCTATAATGGGCTTAATAATATGCTCTATTGAATTCCAATTGAAGCCCATGTTAGATGTAAAGGACATCTAACCTGAGCTTCAATTGGAATTCCATAGAGCATATTATCAAGCCCATTATCGCTGTTTTAGCGGCGATAATTTTATCGCCTGGCTTGTTAATATGCCCCCTAGTTTCTCTCTCGTGGCTATCTCTTCCTTCCTCCACCCCCTCTGTCCCTGGCCACCTGTCTTTCTTTGTTCCTTCTTTCTTTCCTGCCCCTCTCACAATTCTCTCCATCAGTCTCCTTCAATTGATACCTCTTACATCACTGCTTTCTCTCCTCACTCTCTCCTACTCCTTGTCTCCTTTTCTGCCACCTTCTAATTTACTCCCCTCGCGCTTCCTCTGTTCATCTTACTCAGCACTGTTCCATTTTTCTTTCCCTTTCTCCCCAACTCTAATCTTTCTTCACTTCCCATTTTCTCTCGTTCACTAGCAACAATTTTATCGGGCATCTACTGTCCTTCTCTCGTTCACTCTATGGTCTCTGCGTGTTAATGTGTGTACACGCGCCTGTGCACATATCTCATGCACACACAGACATATTTCTCAACCTCTCTCCCTCTCGTGCACAGTAAAAGCAACAAATTTATGCTAATGTAAAAGCCCACTGATGAAATAATTCCCTAATAATCATTTCACGCTATGCAGCGCCTGCCTCAGAACCATCCCAGGGTATATAGCACAAGACATGCTGCACAATTTGTGGAGGAAAAGAAGGCCTCTCAATTTAAAACACCAAAAACGTGTGAAGACACCATTCATTGGATTTTAACGATGCGATTGTTCAAACCACTCAAAATGAGTGCAAATTCAGATAATTTTGATGCAGGGCTTCTATTTGTGCATTTTTTCAAGTTATCCCCTTCCATTACAACCCTGCTTGATTAACGCGCACGCACACATGCACAGCAACGATTCCTCACCCCAGTACTGCAGTTTTTCACATCTTTACACTTGCATTGTTTAAACGCTAGCTCTTTGAACTTTTGCCTGTCCCTCAGCCTTCTGTGCACTTATTTCCATGGTAAGAAGGTTTAGAGGGCCGCGTTGGGCCGGTGCTCCTGCGATGTGGGGCAAAATGAAATGTAATAAGAACAAGCATTGGCATAGCCAATATGTCTCGCCTTTGGGACCTTATAAGTGTTTAGCCATGCAACAGTTGCATAACTAAATACTTATAAGGAGACCTATTGGCTATGCAAAGCGGCCGTGCGGCCGCGAAAGTGAAAGTAATCGCGGTAAAGCGCGGCGCGCGCACCCGCACACATGCACTGCAGCTCTAGGCTGGCCTGGTAGCACTTTTTGGAGCCCTTTTAATAAGTCTCGCCCGACCAGCGCATGCGCTGGGTCAGGCGAGACCTAAAAATGTGTGAAGGCCTCAGCTGCCTAAGGCTGCTAAATAGACAACTTACCTGCTCACTGCAGCTGAACCCGGACCGTGTATTGACACAGGGAACTTCTGAGCATTTCAGGGTAACCAGCAGAACTTTTAACAGAGCAGTGTTATCCGTTTGTACAGATGCATATGTGGGAGAGTGTGTCTGAGAGTTTGAGTGTATCCATGTGCCTGAATGCGGCTTTTGTGTGTGTGCGCTGCACTTTTTAACGGGACAGTATATCTATGTGTACATTAGGGTGTGTGGATGTTTTGGCGTGTGTAATTGAATGTGTCTTTGGGGCTGTGAGTGTGCGCCTGTGTGTGTCTGTGTATTAGTCTACTTATTTCTGTTACCGTTACGTACAGGGGCACTTTTTGAAAGCCTTGCATGCTCCATCTCTTGTGGAATTAATGTCAACTGATGCCTGCAACAGCTGGAGTGGGCGGTGAATGCACTGTTGCTAACAGTCGATTACATTCAGTCCAGTGTACCGCCACCTATTGACATAAAATAATATGAAAGGATAATCCACACATGAGGGCCAACATCACCTTCATCTACCAAGGGATTGATGACTTCCTCATTCTTAAATCATGTCCCATCCAAATTCTAGCGCCCTGATGCCCAGAAATGCTGCATTTTGATGTTGCCAGCTAGGTTCACACTTTATAAATACCAACACAATCTTTCTGCAAATACAGTATTGGTTTTACGTTGACCACCTGCTGGGTGTTACAGCAGTAGCAGAGTCTGTTCTCCTTTTCCTATGTTTGAACAAGGTCTGCTGTTCATGGAATCGCAGAATGTTGTGACACTCAAGAAATGTGGCAACCGACCATGAAAGATCAGACAATGACCGTGCTCGGCCCGTTCCATCCACAATGTAAGCAATTAAAAGTGCTTTCCAGGGTTATTAACTTTTCTACTTGACATGGCTGCTTTTGTTACATTAATTTGCTCTGCTAACCTCACAGTAGAAATGTATCATCCCAGTGCCAGATATTAAAGGATTGGTAGTGTTCAGTGCATTAACAGATGTGTTCACTTTCCGAGGCTGGACAGCTCCAATGGAGCAGGGTCAAGACTGATTTGCAGAGGTAGTAGAATTAGAGGGCATGGAATGGGAACAATACCACTTAAAGAAATGATTGCCACCGCTAATTGTGTAATATGTTCCTTTTCTGCATTTGTTACAGCCTGATGAAGTGCACAGTTGGACAGAGAGGGGTTGCATAGAACCCAACCTCCTTTTCGGCTTTTCACAATCTCGGGGTATAAGGAAGGGCACTGATACTATTTTATTTTTACAAAGTAGTTAAGGGCCATGACTATGTATGCACTCATTCAGAATTGTTTTATTAACCGTCTGATTTTCTCAAATTTGCTTGAAAATGCACCCTTTGCCCACACTTTTTAAAGAAAATTCTCAGGGGACGATACCCCTGAACCCCTCTTATGCTGGTCTGGCACCCATGCTCCATGCTAGGCTCAATCGCCATACTGCACTCAGCCACAACTTCTACGCTCACCACTTTCAAATGTCACCAGCCGCCACTGGTGGCGATTTATATGATCAGAAGTCAGGATTGTGGTAGTGAATTTTAGAATTAACAAATTGAGTTGGTTTGATTAACAGAGGTAGATAGCAAATAAGGTAAGTGCACTGTATTTAACATAATGAAGCTTTTCAAAGTGACATAACTGGGCCTCAAATCCATTTGCCTAGATTTGATTTGATTCAAATTTTCTAAAGTGTGCAAATACCCAATGACAGGTTTTTAGTAACTTGTGAAAGCAAAGAAAATTATCCTGACTTTTTAGAGAAAAGGGCAGATCCTATCACAACTTGCATGTGGAGTGTACAAAACTGCGACCACCACATGCCACCTTCTTTATCCTTGATACATTTACAGATCTGGCGGTGGTAAATGGTAATGTTCTTTTGGGAGAGTACCACTGACATTTACTTTTAAAATACTGTGGTCCCACTCCATGTAGCACTTCATGAGCAAAACATAATGCTTTAAAAACAATGCTTTTTCTAACAGGGAGCCAATGGAACTCCACCAGAGCAGTAGACAAGGACTTGAATTTGGGATTTTCTTGATCAATCGAAAAGCTGTATCCTTCCTCTGAAGCTTTTTTAAGGGTCTCAGCTTAATGCCTAAATAAAGGGAATAGCAGTAATCAAGCCTATACTACGCTAGGGAAATTACAACTGACATCTGCAAGTCCTGTGGAATAAAGGGGAACACTTTCTTTAATGTTCTTATAATATGGAAGGTGGAGGATGTCAATGTATTGACCTGTTCCACAAATGTCAGCTCCGAAACAAATGTGATTCCCAGATTTCTTACTTTGGGAATTGGTGAAGGAGCAGAACCAAGAGACCAAAACTACCAGTGACATCTTTCTCAGAAAGAAGAACCTCAGTTTTCTGGGTATTTAATTTTAAACAGTTACTACTCATCCAGTCTAAGATAGCCTACATACAGTTGTTAAAACAATTCTGCAACTTCTTCAACATTGCTAGGAATTGACACCACAATCTGGGTGTCATCCGAATACGCAATAGTGGTAAAGCCAAATGAATGGATACGTTTGGCAAGAGAAGTCACATAGATATTAAAACGCATAGGACTGAGAGACAACCCATAGGGAACCCCACACACCAAAGTAAAAGATCTTGAATTAAACTCTCCAAAGGTCACCCTTTGCTCCCGATCTGCTAAAAATGAAGAAATAAGATCAAAAGCGGATCCTGAGATCCCGGTTTGTCGCCAACCTCTTCAAGGGAACAGTATGGCTCACCATGCCAAAGGCTGCGGGTAGGTTCAAATGGACCACAGCAGCCCTACCACCATTGTCCATGGTGTGTCTAATCTCTTCTCAGACTGCTTCTAAAGCAGTCTCAGTACTGTGGCCCGATCTAAAACTGAACTGGCCATCATTCAAGATATTGCTACTATTCAAATAATCTGATAAAACATCATTAAGATACTTCTCAATAACCTTAGCAGGAAACAATTATCGAGATATTTGTCAATAGTTACTTACTATTATCGAGTCAAGCATGGTTTTTTTCAGAAGTGGTAAAACCAGAGCTTTTTTTCCACTGCCTAGGAAAGCAACCTGCCTTTATCATATTGTGGAATAATGATGTAAGGGTTGGCGCTATTGTAAGGGTCAATTCATGCATTATCTTTGGTGGAATGGGTTCTGAGGGGGCCCCTGATTTAGTGTGTGAGATAAGCTCAATCAATTGATTGTCTGAAAGCAATGAGTTGTACTATGCACAATTAAAACGTGACCATTTGTTTTTCTGTCTGTGCAGCTCCAGTTAAACAATGTTGTTCTGTGTTTTGTTATAGATACAGTGCTTAATTTGAGCTGGTGCTTTCCGGTGCTGAGCACCCCAGCACACACCTAATTGTCAACATCACACTTATGGCAGTCTGCCACAAGGTGGCGCTTCTCATGTAATTTAGAGATGAGCAGTATAACTGTTGGTTAGGGGAACAATATACATTAAAACATTGCTAATACCTGCCTCCCCAGCCATTCCGTTAGCTTTGGGGACCTGGAACAATCTGAACTGTCGCATTTACATGCAAGAGAGATGGTTAGTAGTTGTTTTGGCAGCAATGACAAGGACGATGGGTGGTGCAAGCTGCAGTGGCCTCCTGGTCAGAACACTGGCACTTAATAATTTACAAATTAAGCACTGTATAAATATTTTCAATTCGGACAGTTTTATAGCGTTTTTCAATGTACAATTTATTGTATTCTTTTTCATGATTTTCCTGATGGAAGAAGCAGAGCTCGACTGCACCTTTACAAGGCCACTTCCTCTGGTAAACCGACGTTGCATATTTAATTTCATGTGTGCCATTGTTTGCTATTCACTCGTTTTTAAGGTAAAAAACATTTCTTATTATTCCTGCAGGACGGTGTTTTTATTTTCTATGCAATGTGTTTTCTGTTGTACCATTGGGTGTTTTGATGCATCTTTTGTTTCACACCACAGTGACAATACTATTTCTCTGTTTGAAAAGCTATATAACACACTGTTTCTGGGAAGAGAGCCAGGTATTCATTCCCCTTGTTCTCGAATGCATACTCCATGTCGGTCTTCTTTTGAAATTCATATTTAGAGATAAAGACTTTTATGAGATTCCTATCAAGCATGTTCTTATGACAGACTGTTCTTTAACCTTATCATTAGAATATTTTTCATGATTCTCTTTTGCTTTTAAATCTTAAAATTCCCTAAGCCATTTTGGTCGTCGACTCATTATTTCCTTTATGCTATACTGTATTTGGTCTTGGCTATCAACTTGCATAGGACTCCGTTTCTATGGTCCATGCCAATTCACCTTTTTCTGCATTTTGAGTATTTTTAATTGAAGTCACCATCTGACATTTTGCCTCCTTTTTTATTTCTACATGTTAAATAAATCTTTATGGTTTTTACCTGTGCCTTGCCTTGTATGGATTTTACAGTGTGGATTTTCCTGTCTGGATTTTCCTATGTGGGTTCTTTGGGTTTTCTTGTTTTTCATTACGTGACATCTACGGCCTTTGTCCTTTGGAACTTACACAGAGCCCCAATCTGTCCAATCTGCCTCTTAATGGTAAAAGCACCAACAGTCTCAAGATGAATGCTGTCACTTTGAAAGATGTTGCGTGCACACACTTAGCAGTGAATTGGTGCTGCGTCACATATAATGCACTGTCTGGGCTTTTTGTACAAAATCGCTTTGCAACCTTGGACTTTTTTGTTTCTTTGTTTTACTGAATAAAACATGCCCTTACACATGACAACATTAACGCACTGTTAGGAAAAAGAGCCAGAACAGCTTCATGTGTCGCACGTGACAACTGTGCACACGTAGCCATTGGTTCCTGCCCGTGTTGTGTGTGTTTAAGTTCTGACTGCATCCTGTGCTGCTTTCATTTTGTGAAGTATCCCTGATCTGCCGCTGCTCTACTTTACCTGTTGTGTCTCAGAAAGGTTTTTGCTTTGCTGCGTTTCGCAAAGGAGCTTACATTGCTGCACTCTGTGCTGAAGCTGTTTTGTGAGGGACACTCATACAGCTGCTGCAGATGCTTTTAATGATTTTGTGCGAGGAATGTTAGAATTGCACATCTTCAGACAATGCTGCTGTGAGGGAGACTCCCATTACATCTAATTCTTGTATATGTAGGGGCATAGCTTAGTCAATTATCAATAGTATTAGGTGGGTGTGAGTCTGGGATTTTCCAATAAGCAATGCAGTGTACCAAAATAAAAAGGATAAGGGGTGGGTGGCTGCATGATTTTGGGAGAGTGGAGTAAGAGAAATTTGTTTGGTTTTGGGAAATTTGTTAAGTTTTGGAAAATTAAGCATATGTCTTGCTGACATTAATATATAGAAACAACCATTCACAAGCACAGCAGTTTTGCTCGCCCTTAATCAATAACTGGCTACCAATCCCAGTTGAATGATAAAGAAATGCTTGGCGATACAATAAGACAAGTACATGACATAGCGCTGCACTTACAAAGTGGCACAATGCAGTGCCACATTCACATGGCATACATTAGTATGTATTCATACAAGGGATGGCAGGGTGCCACTTCAGTACGAGGTTGTGTGGTTGGCTGGGATCATTGATTGTGCACTTTTTGCAAGTGTTTTTTTTAAAGCAGATCTGGTTTAAAATTTGGCCAATGCAAGGTCACAAGGCAAACAACTGTCAGTGCTTTTGTCGTTTCAGACGAGTACTGAGTAACATTTAAAGAAACAAAACATTTCGAAATAGCAACTTACCTTTGATGCCTTCACCCGATTTCCACCATCTCCTATTGATAATCAAGGTATTGAGTTTGACATTCAATTCCTTCTGATGCCACAGTAGTTGTATTTGCAGACAGGCCGGGTGACTATTCTCTTGCCTAATCTCAACCTGTTTATGGACATCCAGTTTGATGGTAGGCCAGCCAGTCTGCAGAGGGAGACAGTGGAATAGATTGTTATGGCATTGTTAGGTCTGGGGGTCTCTAGTTGGCAGATGTAGGTGTCACTGTCCAAATAGGGACCCTTGCTTCTAGTCAGGGTAAGGGGGATACACTATTTAGATAACCCCTGCTCAACCCCTTGGTAGCTTGGCACGAGCAGACAGGCTTATCAAAGGCAAAGTTTGAAGTATTTGTACCAACACTCACAGTAACACAGTGAAAACACCACAAATGGACTCCACACCAGTTTAGAAAAATAAAGGTATTTAATCTAAACTAAACAAGACCAAAACGACAAAAATCCAACATACACAGTTAAAGAATATGATTTTTAAAGAGTTCTAGGGTTTGCGGCAAAATAATCCACAGTTGCGTCACGTTTACCCAAAGTACCTGTAGATGCGACAAAAGTTCCAAATGGAAGCTGCAGCGTTGAAAAACAAGCGATGCGTCACTCCTGAGAACCTGGGGAGGCGATGAGACAGCCCCGCTGCACGCAGCGGTTGTGTTGCGACGAATCCAGTCAGTATGGGGAGGGAGGCGATACCTTGAACGGATTCCGGTGCACAGGTTCAGTAGGAAGCTTCTCGCACAAGCATGATGTGATGATCTTAGGGGAGGCGATGATCTCAGGTGCGGCGGCGATGCACGGCGCAGCAACGATCTTCCCCTCTCGCGGCCCCTCGATGCGATGGCTCTGCAACGATGTTCGCAGCGATGTGATGCGGTCCGCAAGCATGTGATGTGACAACAACAGGCTCTGCGACGATACTCACAGCGACGGGAATTCTCTCGCACTGTCGTTGATGCCCTCCGCGAGTGAGCGATGCGTGAAAATTGGAGATCTTCTTCTTTTCTTCTTGTCCAGCTCCCCAAACAGCAGGTACAACTTCCAGAGGCCCCACAATTGGATCCAGCGCTCTAGGAAGGGCAGAATTTACCCAGCAGAGTTCAGGGGGGCAGCTGGGGGTGAAGTCCTTTTGTTCCTGGGACTTCTTAACAGGAGGCCAGCTCTCCTCATGCCCTTGGAGATCTCTTCAAGCAAGGGGACACAGCAACAGCAAAGTCCTTCCCCCCTCCTGGGCAGCAAAGCAACTGCAGGTCAGCCCACAAACACACAGCAGGACAGTCCTTCCTCTTCAGTCTTCCAGCTTTCTCCTTGGCAGAGGTTCCTTCTTGATTCCAGGATGATCTAATTTCTTGGGATCAGGGTTCCAATATTTATACCCCAAAATCCTGTGTCTTCTGAGGGCAGAGGGGCCTTTGCCCATTCCAAACCAGTTCTGGAGCACTCTGTTTACATGACTCCTTCTTTCCTTTCACAGTGCAGGGTAGAAACATCAGACGCCCCACAGGAGGTGGAGCCAGCATTGTGGAGGGAAAGCACAGCCCTGGAGCACTTTGTTGACATGATTCCTCTCTCCTTTCAAGGGGGTGGAGCCAGCACTGTGGGGGGCAGGCACTATCCTATTCAGGTCCCAGGTCCAACTCCTCCCTCCCATCTAGATGCAGATCTCTCTTTTCAGCCCTGTGCTGACTCACTCTGTCTCCGGGAATTCCCCAGCCCCTGTCACTCAAACTCCAGACAAGGAATACACAGCTTAGCAAAGGCAGGTTTGAATGGTTAGACAAGAAAATACCTACTTTCTAAAAGTGGTATTTTCAAACACAGAATGTTAAAACCAACTTCACTAACAGATGTATTTTATCATTCTGAGTTCAGGCATACTAAACACGAATTTCTGCCATGTACCCTGAGTCAGTTTAGGATTTTAAGATGTAATAATCAAACTGCCCATTCTGACCTATGGAGAACAGGTAGCCTTGCAATAGTGAAAAACGAAAATGGCTGTAATTCACTATTAGGACATGCCACACACATCAGGGCTTGTCCTACATTATACTTACAATGCACCCTGCCCTTTGGCCTACCATAGGGGTGACTAATATGCAGAAAAGGGAAGGTTTAGGGACTGGCAAGTGGGTGCACTTGCCCAGTCAGCATGGCAGTTAGCAACTGCACACAGGCACTGCGGTGGCAGGCCTGAGACACCATTTTAGGGCTACTCATGTGGGTGGCACAATCAGTGCTGCAGGCCCACTAGTAGCATTTGAATCACCAGCCCTGGCACACTCAGTGCACTTTACTAGGGACCTACTGATGAACCAAATCTGCCAATCATGGATAACCAATCATAGTAACAATTTATACAGAAAGCATATGCACTTTAGCACTGATCAGGAGTGGTAAAGTGCCCAGAGTCCTCTAGCCAACAACAGGTCAGAAAAAATATAGGAGGAAGGCAAAAAGTTCAGGGATGACCCTGCAAAAAGGGCCATTTCCAACAGGCATTATATCATATGAGTTTATGGTTTGCACATAAGTAGAGAGAAATCACGGCAAGCAGCCGGGTCCTTTGTTTTTGAAGGCTATGCACAACATACACATTTCATCCTGTATTTTACACTGGGTGGAATTCAGTAACAGTAGCTTGATAATAACAAGTAGCAGTTGAATTTTTTAGGGGAAAAAATAAGTTTCCAAACAATTTCGTTTATTGGTAGCGATACATGGCACGCTCATAGAAATGTTCAGTAGCTTTCAAGGCAAAAAAGCCTCCATCTAGCAGAAGAGAATCGGGCATCACTTGTTCAGGGATCACAGGTCCACACTTGGCCTTTGTACACTTGAAAAGGATATGAGTCTCTTCCAATAATAAGAAAGTCAAAGGGCAATATAAAACTCTTTATTGAGCACAAATCCTAATGCACCAAGTGTAGCTTACAAATGTCAACTCCGGTATGCTACCCAACCTAGTTCCTGTTAAAATCAGATCTTGCCTCGCGTGCAAACCTCGCACTGCTGGTGTGTAGGTAGCAGTGCATAATATCACTCTGGTTCCAGGCTGCCATCTTTGGTTAGTGTGTGTAGAGTGAACGCAAATGAAAGGCCCAATTTAGGACAGTGAAGCAGTTCATTGTTGAACGTGTCAGAACCACTGACATAGCTGCCAAAGGGGCCCCCTGTCATAAGTCACACATATAGCCATTCTAGTAAATGGAAATTGCATTCTAATACTAGTAAGGTTCATTGTATCAATGTAAATAAGAATGACCTCAAATATTCCCGCATTGAGAAAGCTGTCAAAAAAGCTAGGATTGGCTGTACTAATTGAGGGTACTGAACATTTTGTGAGCATCTACTTATGAAATGGACAACAAACAACCAGAGTTTGAACAAAATAACTCATTCTGATTAATTAAAAATGAAAGAACAAATCAAACAAAATCTTTAATTAAAAAAATTATTCACTCTCGTAATGGAAAAAAAACAATTTCTAATAGAGTAAACAGGTTTTCATTTTTAAACAACTCCTCCACCAGCAGGGTGAAGCTATGTTAGACCGAAACAAAAGTCAAGGACAATATTTTTCAGCCACTGTTGCAATGCTTCTTTACAGTCAATAACAGATCAGCTATTTGACTCCACCCTGACACTGATCATGGAAACAAATATAAAAGTAATTCCAAGTAGCTGCCAAATGGCACTGTCACATTCAAGCCATAGCTCACTTTTAAACCGACATTAATTTTCCTGCTGCTTTCTTTTTTTAAATGTACCCTTTTAATAGTAAAAGTGAAATTGCATGTCCACGAACGAGTAAATAAATGTCACTGGCCAAAACACCCAGACTTGTAATTTTTATAATAGTTTTAGTGTAGTGGAAATCATTGACAGTATCAGCTCTAGCGATGTAGCAAATCAGAATCAACAAGCAGGTGCTATCGACGGTTATTTCCGACATATGCAAATAAGACTGTTTCTTTATGGATGTGCACAAAGACCAAACTGGCAACGGCATAATTCCTAGAGAAGATTGAGAGGAGCATAACTTGACCTCATGTCTTGTTTAATATTTCAGCAAGCCTTGCATTTAGCCATAGTGATTTGCATTCTGGGACTTGTAGTTTTACCTTTAACATTGTGTCCACTCATGAAAGAATCACAGCCTGCAACGTGTTGTTGGCTGAATTTTCAGAACTTGCTAAAGATGTGATACCTTCCATGGAGCAACTTGGCAGCTATGCAGTGGAAGGGTGAAATAATATGGTCTATAATAGTTTTTTTTAAGCAGGCTTTGAAACTAGTGATGGAGAAATACCAGCAGGCACAAGAAGACGCAACATCGGTTATCCTGCTTGACAACCTCTAAACTGCAACATTGCATTTGGTTATTGGAATATATATAGATACAAAGGAGATCCATTCATGTCTGACATCTCTGGGTGAACCTTCAGCCCGTACTAGCTTTTTAGCCAAAGCATTTTCCCTGCTGATATTATTGAGAACACTTAAACTATTTAAAACAAACTTCAAGGCCCAGAATGCAATCTCTTCTATACAGAAAAATCTACAGACATTACACATGAAACGAGACACGTAGCAGGTAAGCAGGCAGCTATGCAACTAACCTCTGAATTTCTTTGAAGTATTATTATTAGCTCTGGTGTAATGCAAAATCAGTGAGAGTACCCGCTCTAGGGGCGTAGCAAAGCAAAAGCAATTGGCATATGTTAACAACTGGATTTTTCAATAGATTTAAATATGATATGGATGTGCATCAAGGTCCAGCTGACAGAGGCATGATTTGTAGAGAATATTTCGAGGAGCACGCTTGGACTCATTTTTTGTCAAATATTTCAGCGAGCCTTGTATTTAGCTATAGTGATTGGGATTCTGGCGTTTCATCCAAAGCCCTTTCCCTGCTAGAATTATGGAGGCCACTTATACTGCTTAACAAGACTACAAGGCTCAGGATACAGTTTATATATACGCAGAAAAACACAACCGTATCTGAAGACATTGCACAAGGCGTGAACCGCATAGCACCAATGCAAATGTGTACAATTATTTCTAATCGTAACAAGTAAGTACCCATGTGCATGTTCTAATTACATAAAGACAGTAGGAGATAAACAGTTAATCAAGCCTCATATGTGTGGCAAAAACGTTTGTGGTTAACTTCCTAAATTTTGTTTGAAAACTGGCTCAACAAATACTTGCAGTTTATCCTGAAAGTAAATTAAAGCACTATTGAGCATTAGGAGCACCTGATATTTACAATGCTGTATAATGAAGTTTGACCTACAACTATGTAAAAACGACCTAGTATATGCCATAATGTGGGGATTCCTAAAACACTACCTGTTTCTATATGTGTGTCTGCTTTCAAACTTTCTGATTAGTGCTGCTGTGCACTAGGCAGGCTAGTGGTGAATAATTTCGGGCAGAAATATCCAATACTAGGAAACCGAATTTAGGGGCCGATGACAATGGCGGATGGACTGGAGTCCGTCCGCCATCGTGGTGGTGACCGGGACCGTCCGCAATACATGCGGCGGTTCCAGACACCACATTAGGATGCGACCACCACCATGGCGGTCGCATCTTGCATTTTTAACATTACAGCGGGTGCTGCTGAGAGCAGCACCCGCCGCAATGTTGAAAATGCATGTTGTGCATTTCAGTACACTACATGGCAGGCAGCACACGGTGCCTGTCACTTAGTGCACTGAAATGTAGGGTGGTACCATGGGTACCCCCCAGTGCACATACACCCCCTCCCCATTGGGGCCTGCAACGGGCCCCCGAACAGGATCTCCACCAGCCTTTTCATCACGGAATCGCCGTCATGGAAAGGCTGACTCACAGCCTGCATCATAATATGGTGGACGGTGCCTGCTAGGCACCGCCACCATTTTATGCATGCAGACCGCTCCGCCAGACAATCAGTCCGATTGCCTGTGGCTGTTCCGTGGCGGAGGGTCTTTCCGTCTGCCCAGGTCGCAGTCTGGATCCCCCCGCCATCCTGATGTTGCAGAGGGGAAAATCACGGTCCAATGGCGGAAGGACTGCCACTGCATGGCTGGTGGTGGCGGTCCTTCCACCTTCGTAATCGGCCCCTTAGAGTCTCTACTAAGCACCACTGCAGAGTTAGATGAGACTGTGATGATACTGGCACTGCATATCGTATCAATGTGCCCTCCATCTGCTAGAGTCCACGCATGTGCCTCATGACTACTGATATTAATGGACCTAAATAAATCCGAGATGTCGGATAAAGAACCTAGCACAAAAGGAAAGATTTTCGCTCAATCTGAGTCGGAAAATCAGCAGGAAAGAAAAGATTTTCTTTCTTGAGTCCCCTCACTCACCGGGGTTTCCCCTTGGTGACATGCTTCATCATAGGGGCCATCTCAATCCACTGCGTTTTGAGGGGTGCTACGTCTGCGACGTTACATAGGAGCACTTTTGTGAGGAACTATGTGTAGTGCAGTGATGTTGTGGAGTTGAGTAAGTGAGTTAAAAATACCTAACTAGTGGGCAAAATAACTTTATTCTGGCTCCTAGTCGGTATGTCTAAAAACGGAGTGAGATACTAGGAGACCTACCTATAATCGGTTAGGGGTCTCTAGTAAACGTCAACATGTTTCGAGCCTCCCCAGAGCTCTTCTTCAGGACAAACAGGATCCAGCCCTGTGTGTACCACTCCGAAATGTGACCTAAAGTGAGGTAAAATTGTGAAAATATTCAAGAATTCAAAACGCTGCAACTAATGAGCATGCATTAGTTAATACATACGATAAACCATTTGTCTTGTGGTATCTGTGGGATAAAAAGAAGAACATTGTTATCAGTAACAGCTGCCCCTCAAAGTCGGTAAGTGTATTCAATGTGGTAGTCGGTTTCTTACACATGCTGCTCCTCCATAGTATATGCATTTAGCAATATTCTCGTGTTTCATCATGCTTGCTAAAAAGGTAAACACATTGCTGCTTGCTCGAGTGAGGGCCATTTAAAAACCACGTACACCGCGCGACTGTACAAAACATGACATGCAAACACTTAGTATTTACAGAGAAACGCCTGTTGACATACTTATTGTAAAGCAAAATTGTGCCTAATGATCTTGAGGGGATGAGGGGGCTCGTAATCGAACGGTGAAAAGAAAGGACAGAGCCTAATTATTGGCCTCTCTCTCTAGAAAAACACTCCAAAAATGTTCGGATAAAACGCGGGGACTGCCGTGGATGATTCCGCAGTTTGCCTGGTTTTGGCTCGTCGCCTGAAAGGGAAAAAGACTTACATTAATGCACATCCCAGATGGGAATACCAGTGCTGTTGATTGTCTGAAATGATTTACTGTCATTCCACAGTTCCACAAGGCAGTAGAGCAGCGAGGACTTAGAGATCCAACTTGGAGTCGCTCCAGTGCTTAATTTGTAAAATAATAAGTGCCAGGACCCTGACCAGGAGGCCACTGCAGGTTGCACCACCTCACGCCCCTGTCATGTCTATCAAAACAACTAGTAACCATCTCTCATTCCTGCAAGTGTGACAGTTCAGATTATTCCAGGTTCCCAAAACTAAAGGAATGGCTCGGCAGGCAGGTATTCGCAAATTTTCATGCATCTTATATTCATAAACAACCGTTGTTCTGCTCATCTCTAAATTAGATGAGCAGCTCCACCATGAGGCAGACTGTCCTAAGTGCGCAGTTGACAATTAAAACGCCGTTGCTGAGCACTGGAAACCAATTAAGTGCGGGGACTAAGTACAGGAAACCACTGGCTCAAATTAAGCACTGAGTCGCTCCCAAGTAGCATTGCATATAGCGCAACAAAGCAAAGTGATGATGACTCATCTTATGCTTGTAGTGGACTTGGTTTAGTTTAATAGAGACCCACCGGTATGCAAATTTATACCAGACTCACTTTGCTCTTGGGCTTGCCTATGCATTGGAAGTACACTCCTGTTGTTCGCGAACCATTTGTAACACTGAACACCACATAGCACAATGAGGTGATGATGGGACCATACCAGCTGAATCGAGAAACCACTTGTAAATTAGGGGGATGTTCCATCCCAAACACCCCCATGAACATACCCCTCCCTGTGTACCTATTCTGTGTGAGTGAGGCATGCACAAGAGTTTTTGTGTAAGTGATTAATGGACAGCTGATTCCTGGTCTGTTGCTGACTTGTGTGACTTGTATTGCTATTATTAACTTGTTACAATAGCATTATTACAACTATTAATAGACTCTTAATCTCAGTGATGTCAATCGTTGTGATGTCATTGTGGTCAAAGTGTCATATAACATCACTTCCATTAAAGACTGGGGGTAAAAATTTATTTTATGTAATTTCTAATTAATTCATTGTGATCAACAAGTCTGTGATGTAACTCTTCTTGTCATTGTGCTCAAGAGTCATATAACATCGCTTCCGTTTATTATTGGGGTTAAAAGTGATGTGATGCAATTTCCTATGAAGTCATTAAAGTGATTGAGATCAACAAGTGTGTGACGTATTTTGTGGACCCTGGCTTTCTGGCGTTCTTGCTGTTGAGAGATGGGAGAAGGGTACAATAGTGCAGTTGTCATTTTGGGATTTCTAGGGGTGCAAACACACAGGGAAGAGGTCCAATAGACACCCCCTTCATATTTGTTACAGCTTTGACAACTGCCCCTATGTGTGTGTGCCATCTTCGCCTACTCTCTCTAAGTCTTTCTTCTGGTATTTGGGGTTTATCTCCATGGTACCCTTTAACATATTCACTATTGGCAACCTGACAGGTAATTATTTTAATGTCTGGTAAAGCTTTTGCTTGCATATGTATTTTTAGTTTAGTTTGCTCCATATTTTATATTGTGGTGTGCATACTTTCTGTCTGTCTCTCTCTCGCTCTCTGAATAAACTATCTTCCCTTTCTCTCCCTTACTTATTTTGGGCAATATGGGGCCCATGGTCATTTCTGTTCCGCTATTTGCTCTTTATTGTGCCCGTCCCTAAAGCTCAACGGATGTGTACAAATAAAAACAGTTGTGAGGGCAAAATTTCAATCCCAAATTCAAAGAATAAGATTTAGTGCAATTTTGCCACTTTATTTAATTCTTCAGTAATGGTTAGACTACAATAGTTGTCATAATGATTAGCAGTAATTTGGTGGATGATTTAAATAGGTCCTACTCATAAATTGATACGTTTATTGGCATTCAAACATTCCTTGCTTGTTTGCTCTCAAAGGAACACACCCAGTTTTATTGGGGTAGTAGGAAAGGGTTCTTCCAAGGGGAAAATATTTTTTACTGTGAATAAACATAAATTGGTTAAATGTACTACTACTACTGCACATATTTGAAGATTGTTCGATCTGGGCTAAATCCTGGATCAATAAATATTACCTTTACGAGTGCTCCAGGAATACAGGACAGTCATAGATTTCAGAGTACTCCTTCAATTATCTGATATTTCCATAAAAGTCAGAATTTTTCTCTAAAATTCGAATATTTTCTTTATGAATATGAATAACATTACTGGAGAAAATCGATGTTTTTTATTCTCTATCTTTCCTGCATTGGGCAATATTTTGTCAATAAATATTAATATCCAGCGTGACTCTGCAGCCGTGTTGACTGACCCAGCCTCAGAAATCATAAAACCAGGATACAGCTTATGAACTGTGCGTCCGGTGCCATGGCTCCGCGCAACATCCAAAAGGGGACCGTTCGCATTGCCCAAAAGCCTGCATCGTGAACAGCATGATGTTGGTTGTCATAGAAATAAAAGAGGGACAAGAGTGTTCACATGATCACGCTTCTCAGATAACAGTGTTATTGCCAGCCCTCGCCACCCTACCTTATAGACACCTGCTTATACTGAGCCCCCCAGGGAGGCACAGAAATGCTGCTCCTGTCTTGACTAATTCTATTGGCAGCAGGGCCGAGCACCTTTTTTGGGAGAGCATTAAAGGTCAGACCAGCTCATGTTAAAAGTTATTCATTATTAGATATGAAGACGTCTTGGTTCAGAGAGGGTTTGTACCTGGTTTAGCAATATTTTATTTACCTACTAACACAACACTTAGGAAAAATCACTTAAAGCCGGTATATTTGGTGGGAAACATCCATTACAACACAGGCACTACAATGCAGTGCCCTTACAACGCAGCCAATACAACGCAAGTTCCATTTCAATGCATGCTATTACAAAGGATGCAATGACAAAGCATATGCCTCACTGACCAGCACCTTCTCTGAGGTAAGCACCCCACGGTGTTAGAATAAAATAGCATGCGTTGTAATGGGAGTTGCGTTGTAAAAACTGTGTTGTAAAAGTATGCGTTGTAATAGTTTGCGTTGTAACATCACACATCCATATTTTTCCCCTTATTAGTACCCACTTTAAACAATGAACATAGGAAAGAAGTGAAGCATGTTGAAATATCTTCCAGAACCTTCATGATCCCACACTGATAAAGCAAAGGGAAATAAAGTTGTGCTAATAATTATTACACAAAACTAAATATAAAGTTTGATTTAAGTACCATGTTGGTACCTTTGCAGAATCTAAAACTTGAAGATATGGCTAATACTTATGCCTGGGAAATGTGGCAATCCTAGTCCCCTTATTTTGTTTATGTACTTCTACCCCTGTTCTATCACTTGGCTAACTAAACTGAACTCAGGGGTAAATGTGCCAATTGCCTTGGGGTTATAAAGATCCATGCCATGATGGATGATACCACATTCAACAAGGAAATCTCTAATTTCTTTAGAGACAAGTTGAGTGCCGTTATCCGTGACGAGAAAGCGAGGTTGACCCTCCTCTTGAAACACAAATTGAGCTGCTCAATTGTACTATGAGTAGTGACTTCCGACATAAAACGTACAATAAGTCATTTGGAGTAGTCATTGACCATCACTTAGCCTCTCCTCTACACCATGTATGGGCCCAATGAAGTCCAAACAAACTGTACTCATGGACGACCCAGGATCCTCAATGTGCCCAATAGAAGCCTGACATCTGGTCTTGAGCCTTTTCTCACTCTCCAAACACACCTCACAATTAACAATCCAAGAGTTAATCTGCTCATCCATGCTCGGCCACCAGAAATTTTCACACACCAGTTTCTTGGTCATGGTTTGCCCTAATGGAGTGCTAATCCATTGTGCTATGCACGCGTGGGTTCATATCCCATCCTCGTCGCCAAGAAATGTAGTAATGACACCAGACACCAAGGCTGCAGGAACATGTATTTATTACAGAGACAGTTCCAAGAAACAGCAACAAAGTGTGATCCCCCAATGCCAGCCAAACACCATCTGTCGCTGGTGGACCAGCACAACAGCAACGTTCTAAACATACAGAATGTTGGGGCCGGAAGCAACCAAGCCCAATGTAGGAACTAAGACCATTACAACACTTAGTTTATGCCCACCTGAATAAATACAATATTCCTGGTTGCATCGTCGCAATGTCCTCGCTGTGCCCTCCTTAATACTAATATACTGCATATGCTTTGGTCCTGTCCATCACTAGCTACATGCTGGTAAAAGGTCCTTAAATCTACCGTGATGGGCTGCTATTTTCCGGTGACCCTCGAGGCAATTTTATTGGGCCTCTAGCCTGGCCCTGATTTGGATAGAGCCACCACTAGATGCCCTGATCTAGCCCTGTTACTGGCGAAATGCACTGTCCCACTACATTGGAAGAACCCAACATCTGCAACCATTGGCGCTTGGGCCACGTTTGCACTTTCCTTGTCCCGTTCAGAAAGTATGTTTTTACAGGAAGGAAGGGCTGGTTTATGGAAACATTTCATTGCCCAAGCATGGGATACTCTGATGAAGATTTTTTGACAAACGCCCAGCGTAGGAACCACCGGCACAATTATTTTTCATTTGTTTTTCCTTTTCTTTCTATTATGTATGTAGCGGATGTTGCATTCTTTCCCACCTATCAATCTTAGGCGGACACCAAACAGGGATACACGATGGTGGTACTAACCACCCCCCAGGTATATTCAAACACTATGGATCTCGATTGACACAACATGCTGCTATAACAATAGGGTCCAGACAGCTGGAAGGGGTAAGGGGAGGACGTGTTTAACCATACTGGTGTTTAGGTTTTGGGTTTTGTCTTTGTTCATAATGAGAAAAATACAGATAATCTCTGTCTCCGTATGTATTGTGTAAATCGGTGTGCTTCTGTATATGCATAATGTACTGCCTACTTATTCACCAAGTATGGGAACTATATTGTATAGCATATTCCATCTGTCACAATAAAAGCTTGTTTTAAAAATATATATATATATATATATATATATAAGAATAATAGACTTACATTTCTGTTGAGGTAAGAATCACTCCAGATTCAAGCCATCAGCTTTCATCTATTAACCTAAAGTCTACTTTCCATCACACTTTATAGGGTTTACATGGAGAAGAGTTTAAGGCAGGTCTAACTGCATAACCAATGAAGATGCAGAGGTTGCTGTCAGTTCTGTACAGCATGCTGGAGAGAGAAGATTTTGATAGGCTGCAATTTCTGTACTCTTTCTCCCATTCATTCCTGTGACAAGCTCGCCCTCTGTCCCCGACTCTCAAATCTTGCAGTCTATCAGAGGTATAGTGAAGCTCTAATGAAATGCAGCAACAAGCCATTATTGATAAAATTGAAGAATTAAATTAGGGTTGGATTCGGGCACCGTGCTGAGTGTCGCTTGAAATCCATTCACTTTAAGACAGCCTACCTGTCTTTACTTCGCTCACATTGCCCTTCTGTTTAAAACAGCACTGAAAATCCTTCTAATTAAAACGTAGCAGAGTGAGGCTCTGTAATCAAAGCTCTAAGCAGAAAAGAAACAGAACATGACTGAAGATAACTTAATGTAATCTAATATGCCATAAATACCAGTTTTAGGCTGGGGCCTGTTGTCAGTAATGGGGTAATAATTTAGGAGGCGGTGCCATTACCAGCTCAATAAACCCACTGTAGTTCGGTGATAGCACAGTTCTGAAAGAAATAAGCTTAGTGCAAGCCCTCCAAACAATGTTAAAGTAAAGAACACAATACAGTAAATTCCCAAACCAATGTAGCAGAACAGAGAAAGAAGTAATAAAAAGCAAGATACCAAGACCATTGAAATAGATTAAGGGGTATGGGAGAAATTATTTATTTAAGTTGGAAGGCAAAAAGCACCAAGAAAAAATTAAAGCACCAATTTAAAGTTACTGTTTGTGGTTACTGTTACCTAGATGTGATTTAAGGCCGACCCAGTGAAGATGAGGTCAGACACAAGCAGGTGACCATGGGCAAAGTTTTTACATTATATCCTAGTCCCTTTAATGGTCTTCCAGAGGGGCAGAGTCCTGTTCTATGGCTAGCAAAAGTCTCTCAAAACAAACAGGTTGTTGTCACGCTCCTACCAACGCCATTGGATTTGGTATGCAAAACTCACAGTGCGACACATCTCGATTTTGCAGCTACTGATATTGCTTCACAGGTGAGATAGATTTTCTGCCTTGATCCGCTCCGTGTTTTTAACCTTCTTACTGTGTCATATTTTTAGAAGTCAAAATCCTCGAAGTCCTTTTGTGAGTCTTCTTAAAGCATGGCATTCCTCTCCAGGTCGTGTCTTCCCAGGTCCAGGAGTATTTTGAGGTGATGGTGATGAAGGTGCCAGATATTTTCTGTACTCTGGCTTGTTATTGGAGAAAACACAACATCCAATCCTTGGTTCCTTCACCTCTCTGTTCAACACTTCCTCTTTGACTTACTTTAAATTACCCTTGAGCCAATGTTCAAAATAGCAGAACCCAACTGCCACCAGGCAGGACTGTCTTCAGCTCTTTTGCCACTCTCGTATTTATATTAGCTCTCCTTCCATCTGCTGGGGCAAAGCTGTCTCTTTCCCCCACTGTAACTACAGCCTGACTATCTTGGGGGATTTCTGGGAATTAATAGGATAAGCACTCATCGGCATCTGCAAGCCAGATGAAGTTGTGCTAAAACTTCCTTATGCTCTCTTAACTTTTTCCTTCCAATCCCAGATAGAAAATCCCTGCTAAATGGTCAGCAGTTAACACCAGTGCTTAATTTGTGCCGGTGCTTTCCGGTGCTTAGCACCGGCACTTACTTTTCAGGGCCGGGTCTACATGCGTCTGCTGCACGTGAATTCACATATGATATGAATGATTGATATTTTGTGTATGTACCTCACTGACGGTGCAGAGTGTTGTTTTCCTCTCCAGAGTCCCTGTAAAGAGCATTGCGGCTATGAGAGCCTGAGCCAAGAAGATTCTGATTGCATTACTGCTTTGGCAGCCCTTCGTTCAGTGTTGCCGGTGGGAGGGACACGGATGAGGAAATTTGGGCTGGATTTGGTCCTGCAGGTGTAGGGTCTGTGCGGCAGCCAGGCAGCGTGCGCAGATTTTGTTCCAGCTTGCCACGCCCTGGCACCCCACGAGTCATCAGCAGCATTCAAGTGAGCTCAACTGTGTTGAGAGCAGTAGCAGCACCACACCAGGCCTATTTCAGTGAATTAAAGCAGAGCCTCGGCCCACCACGTAACATTAAGTAATAACTGGTAGGCATGTCGCTGCTTTTTTATTTGGTTTTTAGCATGGTGATGTGATGCCGGTGTTTTGATGATAATACTGTGCTGCGCCGCACGGCTGCACTGCACGGATTCGCTACTGCCTCTGCCTGGTCTAGTTGTGGCAGCCATACACAGTCAGAAATATTTATGTATCACGATGAAGGGCCCGGGCCGGCCTGTGTGAAATTAAAGGCCCTGCCCAGCGCCTGAAGTTTCCGCCAGGCTCCCGCTCCCCTAACAGTTAGCTGCTTCAGGGCTACATGTTTCAGTAGTTAGTGAAGGCAGTGCCCCGGCTCCCAGCCTACTACGTAACCGTAATAACCATAAAGTATTGGTAGCCATGCACTGACTGAGCCATGCCCAACCAAATGCTGCATTTTTTTGGGGCGTGACGGTGATAATGATGCTGCGCCACTGCCTCTGCCTAGTCTAGTCTAGTAGCAGACGCCGGCCGTACACACATATATCATATAATGATGAAGGGCCCGGCAGTCCGGTGTTAAGTTAAAGGCCCCAGTCCTCCTCCAACAGGAGGAACTGGAGTGTAAGAACCCTGGCTACTTTCCTGTAGTTTTTACACTGTCTGACAATATCCTCGAACTTCAGGAGCAAACAGAAGTATGTTGATGGACTAAGGATGAGAAAAGGATTGAACCCTGCGATGACACTGGAGATCAGAGGGGGCATGATTTTACTTTTGATACCACTGGCATGTTGGTTAATCAAATTCCATTGCTCCTCGGCCCTTCTGCCTGCAATTTTCCAGTCTTAGTAGTGATGTAGGCCCTGCCCAGCCCCTGCCCTGGGCCTGAAGTATCCTCCAGGCTCCCGCTCCCCTAAACAGTTTACTGCTTCGAAATGGCTAAATCGCTGCAGTTTAACCTACATAAATGAAAATACAATTGATTGCGTTCCGAGATTGTGCATCACAAGTTGCCACACGGATGTGTCACCACCTGGGGTCAGGCCAGGGAAGCCCAATTTTAGGTGTTTTCAGATGGAGTAAGCAGAAACTTGAAACTTTGGAAACCTCGCTTTCTAATGACAGATTTAGCACAGGACGCATGATCTGGGGCCACACTACCTTATTCTAAATATCCCGTTCCTTGGTGGCAGGAAGAATTTTTATTTTGATGGTTTATAACTTTAAGAAGTTATTAGTAATCCATATATGGGATCTGGTCAGGAAATATATTTTTTGTCCTTTAGTTACCCTCCCTCACTCACTCGCCACATTCTAGAACTATCTCCATTCTCTGCATGTTTCTCTCTCTATACTTCCCTCTATTCCCAACCGGATTTCTCCCGTCTTCCTCTCTCATTCTTATTAACCGACTCTCTCTTTTCTCTACCTCTCTCGCAGTATATATTTATTTTTTTGTAGTTTTACATACCATGGACCAGTCCCCCAAAGTAACATAATATGAGTATCTATAAAAGATTCTCTTTCTTCTATTGTCCCTCTGCTTTACGTTCTTCTTACACTGGTGGCCCTCTCATACTCCATATATGTGCTGTGATTGTGCACAGTCTTCTCCGATTCCATCCCTGGTAGCTAACGTTTCCTTAAATCTTTATTGGCTTGAGTGGTTGGTTCTGGAACTTGTTGTGTATCAAGGCAGACTCTCGTTCGTCTCAGAGAAACATGCTGAGCTAAAAATTGCTCACACACTTGAGTAGAGTTGGTATTTATTCCTAACTCTTGTCCAGTAAGGCTGTGGCAGCTCTCAATCTGAGTAACCAGCAGTTTCCCAAAAAACAAAATTGGTTCCTCACCACGTATGGCCTGCAAAGGGGTTAATTTCCTCAGCTCAGTGCTCACAGGGACTCTGACAGTCTGTTGCTATGATGGTAGTGATGTACTTGAAGGGGATGGCTGGATAATTATTACAATTCAGGGCTTCCGAGTTTTCACTATCCTTCTGTGTACCATTTCTATGTTTGCAGTTTGCATGTGAAGTATAAAAATAAATAAAAGTCATCGCTCCCTTAGTGAATGGCATATTCTGTGTATCTGTGATGTTATGTGGAGAAATTATCTACGTTAGTCTGTAAAAAAAAACAAAAAAAACAACATTAGCAAGGCTTGTGATTAGGTCATAATGCTTGAGAGTGCATTCCTCTGCTCTGCCTAGAAGTGCAGATGAATCCATAGCCAATAGTGGCTTTACATTGAAGCATCTTTTTGCTGTTTGTGATCGGACATTAGAGGATGGATTTTAACAATCTTTAACGTACTGCCATATGCAGTGTCTGGGTGCATTCCGTTCACTTGTGATTGAGAAGTGCTCCAGCGCCTACAAGTGCAGCCAGTATGTTAAGTGAGACTGCAGTTAGCTTTGGAAGTGCAGCCATAGTGAGTTTCTGAACTCCAGTCTTTAATTTCAGACAGTGCAGCTACTCTTTCTAGAGCCTACAATTACTGCTATATCTACTATATGGCAATGTTTGGCTTTTCACATGCTTCTCCATTTAACCAAAACCAACTGTTACTGAGTTTATATGTGTTAACCCTATGAGCGCTGGCACATTCTAGGTATATATGAATATAAGTACTGGTGAGTGTGGAGCCTAAACCTAGTTGGGAAGTTGGTGCCCGTGACCGCGATGGAAAGGTAAATAACATATGCTTTCCCAGTGCTTAATTTGAACTGGCTGTTGCAGGTAGGGCCCACCAGCACTTATTTTTGGGGACCGGTACCTATTTTTCTTAATCAGACTTTCACCGAAAGCAGAGAGACAAAAACATAAAAAGGGGAAAGAGGAAGAGAAATATGGAAAAACTGTGACAGAGGAAGAAAGCAGTAACAAAAACTAATGTGCACAAGTTAAGGGAAACGGTTGACTGGAGCTGCTCAATGGAGATCCACATGAAGTGCTGACATTCTGTGAAACAAAGAGATAGACCTTTCAAGTGGGGATAGCATGTAATCCTGACCTAAAAAAGTCAAAAGGCATCTCCTTTCCAACATTGTCTCTCTTACATTCCTTTGGGATAGGGACTGTAGAGCACCCAATACTTGCTACTGTCATGCTGCTTCACTTCAGTCACCGTCTTGCATGGAAGCTCCAATATTGCATCTGTCCAGGGTCCACTAAATGAACCTTTGCCACCATGTGCTAGCTTTCTGGTACTTGAGAGTCAGAAGTGTCAGTTGAGGATGTGGGTGGGGCATCTAGAGTAAGTGGGTGGAGCCACTGGTAGAATAAGGTGGCGCCAAGGGAGGCGGGAGTGGCCTACTAAAAAATGTGAGCACCTGCACTTCATATTTTACAAATTAAGCATTGGTTAACACCCATTTGATCTTCTGAGACACATATATCAGTGGTTTCCTGGCCTGCATTACTGCATTTGAGTGAGGCCGGTGACTTTGGTTGGACTATGTCCCCTAGCTATCCCAAGTCTAAGGAGGGGCCGCAGCTTATCACGATGTGCTTTTGAGCACTGGACATTTGCTGCAGCACGAGACGTTACCAAGCATGCACCCGGGTAAAGACCGGGCCAAGAGCAGGTCCGTTTGTGCCCATCAGATCCTAGAAAAGGCTGGGCTGGGCCACCCCTTTTGTCGGCAAGCCAGCTACAACAATGGGCAAATGGTAATCTACCTGCAATAATGGCTCAGTCGACCCTAAGGTCCCACGTAAGTGCCCATAAATTATTTCAATTCTCACATCTGCATTAGGGGTACTAAATGAAGACATTCAGATCGTAAAAGAAAAATTGGGCTTAGGGGCGGACATTTCTACAGAGAGCCCGGCACTTCAGATTAAGAGGGGAAGAGCTGTGGACATGGCAGAAGTGACTCATACCTCTGAGCAGGAGGATCTCTTTTGACTGAGTCTGCTACAAGGGGGTCCACAACATCGAAGATTCATTTGACTCCTGGTTCTCCTTCATTTAAATGGGCCCTGCCAGCCAAGAAAAATAAAAATCAGAGGGCAAGGCCTAGAACTGATATGGTGAAACTAGTCACCAACAAGGAGTATAACTCCGTTCTAGTCAGGGGTGTAACCAAATTAATTCTATGTTGGAGGATACTATGTTTTTAGCCTCCTCTGCATGTAAGTTAAGAACATTGCTGGAGCCTTTGCTCAATAATTTCTTTAATAGCATTGCAAAGTTGATCAAAACTGGGGTGGGTTGTTTTCAGGTAAGATTGGTGGCTTTAGAATCCACTGTTGCCATCCTTAAATGTCTTTAATAACAGGGAACGTGGCCACCCGAGTAATGGTACACAGGAGGCCCATTCTGATCACAATGCTCCCATTAGAAGTCAACTGCATACCCATAACCCGTCAAGTAATCCAAAATCTAATGAGGTACCCGGCGGGAATTCAAGGGTACAAGTGTGTACCGATGAAGAAGACATGTACAAATGGGAGTCCATGTAATAATAGAACAACAGGGTAAGAGGGGCACCTCTTCCTTCCACACAGGCAAAACTTCCCCCTTTGGCCAGTCCCTCTTTCAGCACTGATGGTGATCAAAGGGATATTAGCCACTCTCCGCTCATTAGCTTAAGATTGCAGCTTTCTCCCGAATATGCCCCACTGGTGGCAATTCTGGAAAATATTCCCCCACTGAGGCCAGGTGTGGTAGAAACAACTCCTGAACTCATTCACAAGATTATACACTGGTGCAATAGCCAATTTGTGTTAGGACTCACTTATCTACTCACATTATTATGCCCGGAAGATATCAACTTTGATCAACCAGACATGGTGGAGATTCTAATACAACAGGCATCTCACGTCAAGTCTCTCCCTACAGGGATGAAAGTATTACCATTAGGTTTCTTCTATTTGCCAGAGGGCTCACACTTCAACAGGAACACTAGAACGCAGTTAGGGTTTCAGAGAGTTCAGGCGAGAAGGGAACAGGTAGCTCCCATTCACTTGACAAATAGATTTATTCCATTGAGTACCTTAGATAATAATGATTGACTGAAACCAGTGCCTATGAGCCCTTTGCAGGAGAGGGATAGGATAGTGAATTACTGGGTCAATCACTCTGCTAATTTAGTGGTCACAAAAGGCTCACATTTGAGGGTGATGAGCAGGAATTTAGCAGGGTTGGGCAATAAATGGGTTAATGAGAGGTGTCTCAATCTATTAACAGAACAGCACTTAGTGGGCTTTCAAGAAAAGTGGACACGGACAATTATTTTTATTTGGATGGGTATGCCTCCTACTTTTTTACTACTTTACCATCACAATTGGGTACAGCAAAGGGTGGCTTGGTCACCTTTGTATTGCTGAATATTCCTTGTAACAATCCGCAAGAAGATACAGGTTCTAGCTATCTGTTGGCAGTCTAGCTAGATTGTATACATGCACCTACTTTACTGGTTGTACATTTTAGTAATTCTTTTGCTGGCCATAAAGTATTTTTAGAGTCTTATGCAGAAAGATGCCATTCACTTTATCTGGTTATTTTAGCTGGGGATATACATTTTCACCAGTGCCAACTTGTGTCACATACATGAAGAGTCCTGCCTAGATGACCTCAAAAAGGGCCATTTTGATCACACAGTCAAGGGGGCCTGCTTAATAATATTACATTGGACTTTAATTTGGCACTTACTATGTCTATGTAGAGCTGAAGAGGACATTCCCACCTTTATTGGCTAAGGTTCAAATTCGATCATTGACTATGTAATAATTTTAGCTCTGTTAGCTCAGTTTGTGCTGTATTTTGAGGTCAAATAGTATCAGTTCACTGATCACCACCGTTTATTTTTGGCATTGGAATGGAGAATGGGAGAAGCAGTCAGTTCCACAGTATGACCTACGACTACTGACATTTTTCCTCAGACCAAGAGCTTAGATTGAAAAGGAGCAAGGTCTCCTTGGATCCTTTTTAAAATAACCTCCATTTCAAATGTGGCCAGGGCATTTTCATCGCCAGCTACGGGAGAAATATCTGGGGCTGTAAGGAGGCCTCTGACTTACACATAGTGGAAAACAAATTTTTTAGATGGCTGTTGTCAGTCCCACAATCGACAACCTCCTTTATTATCTCGAGTTTGGTGCTGGGTATATCTCAGATCTTCTCGTGCCTCGTCTACTATTAAGGTGGATTAGGATCTGGAATAACCTTGACCGTAAACCAAATCAGACAATTATAAAAGACTCCTCATCTTTGGAGAAGATTATTAGTATCCTGTGGCTCAATTATATTAAGTCTATAGTGGGAAAGCTAGGATGTCCCGAGTAATATTGGTCCCCTGAAAGGATTATAAGGAAGTCTCTGGTCTGGGTTAAGGAACATTTCTTCTCTGTTGTGAATTCTGAGAGATCAGTGAGAGAGCTCTGTAAACTTCAGTGCAAGCATATATTTTATTAAAGTCTTGCCCCTCAACATTGCCTTGCCTAGCAGTGGTCAATCAATTCAAGCTTTATTTCGACTTATTTGTCATAAAAGCAACATACATAGATGTTAAAACATATACAATACACAATCCAGATTCCAGACAATAAATGTGGAGATCAATCACAATGAATTCTATCACAGCTGTGCTAAAAACAATATAAGTTAATTAAAAGCCAGATAATATTTAAAAGGTTATTATAATATATTTAAGAAAGGGGGAGAGAAATAAAATTCATGGTGTCGAACCAAGCCAGGAGGTTATATAACCAGCCTTTGAATATTACAGTTTGCAGCCTTTCTGGTTCCTTATAAGATATACATTGAATAGGAATCTACTTAAGCTGAACACTATTGGTTGTGAAGTATTTGACTTAAGTGTGCGTTCTGCCTCTTTATAAAGTCTAAACCCCATGTTTTTACATAAGGGTTTGATCCATCGATCCCTTGGCTTTTTATAAACTGGGCAGAAAAACAGTACGTGAGCATCATTTTCTTTTGCTTCTTGCGAGCAAAGGGTACACAATCCTCTATCATCTTCATTGCCCCTCCAGCTACTAGTATTTGCAGAAATCTGCAGGACCCCATATCTGAATTGTAAGTACAGCGTTTTTGCTAAAGGGGGTCTTATCTCGTCCATAACTTGTTCGAATACAGGAGTATCCTTAATGGACAAGAATCTCTGCGTCAATGTACCTAGTGTGGAGCTAGAGGATACTTCGTTCTTAACATATACCCAATACGCAGATTTCAAGAGTTTTTTTGAGGGTGGTAACATGTTCTGAGGGTTTTCCCAAAAATGGGAGAACCCAAGCCTTCTAAACCACTGGGAAATGTGTTTTAACCAGGGAATATTTTTATATTCATCAATCCTAATTATTTCTATCAGTCCATTCTTGTAGTCACTCAACTCAGGGGTTGTCCATAGTCTAATCCAATAGAGTAGTGGCCTTAATGTGGCTTGATGGTCGGTCCTTTTGAGGTTGATGTCCATGAACACTGGAGTTATCGGTGTTCTTAATGGTATTTTAAGTAGCCTGCGTATGAAGATATTTTCTTCCTTCCTAAAAGTGTTGTTGCAGGAATAACCCCAGACCTCGGCGCCGTATAGTGCTGCCGATTGAGCCTTTGCTTTAAATAATTCTAGTGCCGGCGTAATTGCTTTAGATTGACTACTGCCATGCACCTTTAGGATAGGCAATAGATTTTGTTTCAAAGTTAATTTACTTTTTTCCAATTGCCCCTTCCAATAAGGCATACTATCCAGCATGATGCCCAGATAATTAAAACTCTCCACATATTCCAATTTCTGATTATTTAAGGCCAAGTTCTTTCTAAAGGATTTCTGAGGATTTATGGACATATATTTTGTTTTAGATGAGTTTATTTCTAACCCCTTCTCCACACAATAGTTATTAAAAGTGTTTACTAGGTTTTGTAAACCTTGCGGGGTTTGCGAGATGAGGATTGTGTCATCAGCAAAAAGCAATGCGGTGATCACCTCATCTCCTAGTTTCGGGGAGTCATGTTTACAATCTCTTAGATAGGTGGGTATATTGTTAACATATAGAGAAAAGAGTGTGGGCGCCAGCACACACCCTTGGCGGACGCCCCGACCCACAGGAATATCCTTTGAAATTTCTCCTCCCTTACCCCATCTAACTCTAGCATAATTTCCTGTATGGAGTATGATTATTTCCTTATGTAACTCACTAGGAACTGCCATATCTTTAAGGGTGGACCATAGTAGTTTGCGGGGTACAAGGTCAAACGCAGCCCTTAGATCAGTGAATGCTACATACAAACTTCCCTTTCTTATATTAATATATTTCCAGCAAATACACATGAATCTAAATACTTGATCCACCGTACTGGTTTTTAACCTAAATCCTGCTTGGTATTTAGATAAAATCTGTGCCCCTTTTATCCATATTAAAAGTCTGTTTAAAATGTGTCTGGCAAAAGTTTTTTGTAAAAGATCTATTAAACTTATAGGGCGGTAGTTGGCTGGGTCATAACGATCCCCTTTCTTAAAAATTGTGACGATTTCAGCCCCTTTCCAAGATTCAGGATTTGGTGTCCCAGCCGCTATAGAATTACATAAAAAATTAATGTAGGGTCCCCAAATTCCTACATCGTGCTTTAGCAAATCACCAGGGATTTTATCGGGGCCAGGTGCTTTACCCATTTTAATAGCCCGTAATGACTCAACAGTTTCTTCTAAGCTAAAATGTAAAAGAGTATTATTATCAGATAATATATTGATCTCTTGGTCCTCCATGACCAACTCCTCATTGGTGTTACAATATAATTTAGAAAAATGATCACACCAGGTTTTTTCATTGAGGTATATATCCCTGGATGATCTGCCTTTTTTATTTCCCTTGGAGATTAGATTCCAGAATGTACCCTGATCTTTCTGGTGGGCAGCATTTATAAGGTCATCCCAGAGAGCATCGTCCCATGCTTTTTTTGCTTGGGCCAATATCTTATTATATGCTAATCTACTATCTTGGATTCCCTGGAAGTCCTTTAATTTTACAGCCTGGATCAGGTCAGTCTTAGCTTTACGACAATCTTTGTTATACCATTGGTTTGTTGTCACTAAATGGTTGTCTTTCTGGCTCGAATCCTTTTTGTAGATTTTACTTAAATGGGGAGTCAGTGCATCTACTAGTTTGTAGTGTAAATCTAAAACATCCTGAGTACCTGGAGCAGGCATTTGGCGTTCCTCCAGTATATCAGCAAAGGAATTGTATATGTTTGTCATCGTTTCATCCTTGGCCAAAATATAGGGCCACATAATAACGCGCCTATTATTTGAAACCTGGTGTTCTCCTACGGAGCTATTTAGCATGGCTACCATGCTTATATTAGGTATAAAAGGTTCTGGATGTAACCACAATTGGAGGGGGAAATGGTCACTCTCTGTTCTGTGGTCTATTTTGAAATCTATTAATAAAAACCATAGACTCATGGAAACCATTAAAAAATCTATGTGTGACCTATAGTTTCCCCTGCCAAAAGTTGGAGCCGCTGGTCTATCAGACTGAAAACGGCCATTACACGCCCTTAAATCGTGATTTACTGAGGTTTGTAAAATCTGCATAGCTGCTCTAGAATTTTTAACCATATTATTGGACTCTAAAGGCAGGACATTATTAGCTATGTCCTGTTCTTCGAATAGAGTGTCCAAGCCCAATACTGGCTCGTATTGACAATTAAAATCTCCTCCAACAATTATCTGCTTGCTTGGACTTAAAGTATTTAAAAAAGAATCAAGGAGTTCTATCACCTGTGATTCTTTACTAAGAGGATGCGGTCTATTATATACATTTAGTAAATATATAATTTCTTTTCCACTAGTTACTATTTTTAATCCCATTAGATCGGGGGAATCAATCGGCAGTAGTGTGATGTCAACCTCCACGGTAACCCTTATCCAAATCACCAAGCCCCCAGATGCTCTTCCTCTTGCTGACGGCACTGCGCCACGACTGAATGTTCTATAACCCAGTCTATGAGGTGTATCTATAGCCCAGGTCTCCTGCAGGAGGATAATATCATAATTCTCGATATAGGAGCACCAAACTTCATCCTGCAGGTTCCTAGTTAGCCCTGCTATATTCCATGATGTTAATCTAACAGATGGAAGTTCAGCTGCACCATCCGCAGTAATGTGTAAGACATTATTTTCATATAATGGCGGCTTTGCAGTAGTTATCCCCCCATTCACAATATGCTTGATACCACATTGTCCATCCTCGCCCAGGATAGCAATAGTTGACCTTGGATTTATATAGGTCTCCGCAGTTGTCTTGGGATAAGGTATCAGGGTATCGTATAGTATTGTAGGGGTCTCCATCCTTATTTGATCAATTTCATCATTAGGTTCCACTATGGTCAAGATCCTGTCTCCACCTTGTGTTGCTATCTTAGTCTCCACATCTGGCACATTGGCTGACATTAGTCAGTCATTCAGATCCATGGTACTTAACCCCTTCAGTGCCCATGACGAGCTGGACTCGTCATGGGCCGCGGTGGCGCTGTGCCCATGACGAGTCCAGCTCGTCATAGACCCCGCCCGCTAATACAACGGCCGGCACAGGGCGGGGAAAGGGGCGGGCACTGAAGGGGTTAATGCCAAATACCTATTGTTTGTGTTGATCTGAAATGGTAAGCATTGATTATTGTTTTGGGATATACTTGGAGTATTGATCTGTGTAGTCCTAGCTAGATGGTGGTAGAAATAACCTAAAGGATGTACACCCACACTATTCTCTCCCAGTACCAATGATGCTGCTCTAAGTAGTACAGTCGCCACGTGTTGGGGGTGTTTAAAATTAACGATTATGCAATCACCTTTGCAAGTTTTCCTGGCACTCCCAATCCAAGGGACCCGTCTAGTTGATAATATCTGATCCGAGTAATTGACGGGGAACCCACAATTGTGGTTTAGCCAGGAAACTGTTTTCCGTTTAAGGGAATCATGTGATTCGTTTTGTACATTAGACTGCATAGTATCTAAGGGCGGAACATTTGTAAGTACTATAACATATGGTTCACATTGTGGGGGTAAGTTAGTAGAGCGAGTTTTCTTAGCTTGAACCGTTGTCCAACCTGTAGTAGACGGTGCTACATTTGATGTAGTAATTTTAGCCACCATCTGATTGTTTGGTATGGGATTAGGTGGAAGGGTGTTCTCCTTAATCGGGACATGTGCATTTCTTCCCTGTTGCTCCATTATCCCACCTTGTGGTTTATTCTGAGTGTCAATTATTGTAGAAAGAGAGCCACCTAGTCTAAGCACTTCTGCAGATAGTAGGTCTATTTTATCAACTAGTGGTTTAACAACAGCCTCTAATTTATCCTCAAAATCCTTAATAATGCAGGACATTCTATTTGTGCTCATGTATATATCAGTGCCGCAATTTTTAGTCATAGTTCCCTTTTGGCAGTAGGAATTTTTGGGAGTAGCTTCACAATTTGATTTGTGCTGAGTACCACCCCGCTTTGGTATCGTTTTTCTACATTCCCTTACTGCCCTTTTTTTTGGGGAGCATGCTGAATGATCAATTCTAGATTCGTCCAACAGGTTCAAAGGTGTGGCGTCAGGGTCTGCAGACGTAAGTAGAGGACATTCTGAAACTACAGGGGACTCTGGTAGCGCCAAAAACTCTGTTAGCAAACATTCAGTGGCTAGGGCATTAGGTGTCGCAACATTTGTAGTAGTGTTAACAGCGTCACTCAGAGAGCCTAAGTCAGTAGTATTTTCACAGCCCAGTGATTTCCTTCTATCTTTGTTGATTTTACTTACTACTTTCACAAGGTAGTTGTCCATAGTGGAATTATTTTTTACCCTGGGTTAGCAGTGTGGGACACAGTTTTAAATCAATAACCCAATTACAAGCTGTCTGTAATAGACCTAGATGCCCTAATCTTAAAGATACACTACTAAAAGATTTTACAATCAGCGCATATGCAGCACAATGAATTATAAATTGTAAATTTGATTGCACAAAAAGGGAACAACGACTACCCTCTTATTTTGCTCAATAAAAGATATGTATCTTAAGTCAGGGAGGTCACTGGAAGCTCTAGCTAGATCGGTTTGCTACAGGTAGTTCAAAGCGGATCAGGAGCTTCAGACAGCAATGGGCGATGAAAGCACGAAGCAGACCAGCGACCAATCAGTCACAGTTTAGTGATTATCCAATAATGGGGGACAGGGCCTTCTAACGTGCTCGTGAGCCGGCCTTCGAATTGGTACGAGTCACTGGATCACAAGACTAGCTGAGGTACAGCAATTGATAAGCAAACAGGTTATGTCCGAGCTTGAAGTATTCACTTGCCTTAGAGAGGTGGCCCAGCCCGGCCTCATCTGGCCCCAGACAGCCACAGACGGCCCGCCCTCTGCCCGGGCTCAGCCCGGCGTCGCCCGCACGCGTCCCGCGACGCGGAGGGAGCCTCTGGATTTGTAGCGCCTCCGGGCGCGGAACTAGCTGGAAGGAGGTCCTGGGCGGTGCAAAGGCTGGCGGGAGCTGTAGTTCCCCCCCACTGCGGCCAGCGTTGGTGAGTGGCGGCGAGGGGAACAAACAGCATCAGCGTCCCGTCCTGTAGAATGCCTGGTGGTCTAGCGGTGTCCAAAAAGGTATGTCCCCCACTCCACCGAGGGAGCCTCTTGTAGCGCCTCCGGGCGCGGAACTAGCCGGAAGGAGGTCCTGGGCGGTGCAAAGGCTGGCGGGAGCTGTAGTTCCCCCCCACTGCGGCCAGCGTTGGTGAGTGGCGGCGAGGGGAACAAACAGCATCAGCGTCCCGTCCTGTAGAATGCCTGGTGGTCTAGCGGTGTCCAAAAAGGTATGTCCCCCGCTCCACCGAGGGAGCCTCTGGATTTGTAGCACCTCTGGGCGCAGAACTAGCCGGAAGGAGGTCCTGGGCGGTGCAAAGGCTGGCGGGAGCTGTAGTTCCCCCCCACTGCGGCCAGCGTTGGTGAGTGGCGGCGAGGGGAACAAACAGCGTCAGCGTCCCGTCCTGTAGAATGCCTGGTGGTCTAGCGGTGTCCAAAAAGGTATGTCCCCCGCTCCACCGAGGGAGCCTCTGGATTTGTAGCGCCTCCGGGCGTGGATCTAGAAGGAAGGAGGTCCTGGGCGGTGCAAAGGCTGGCGGGAGCTGTAGTTCCCCCCCACTGCGGCCAGCGTTGGTGAGTGGCGGCGAGGGGAACAAACAGCGTCAGCGTCCCGTCCTGTAGAATGCCTGGTGGTCTAGCGGTGTCCAAAAAGGTATGTCCCCCAGTGGTCACAATTCCTCATCATCGTTTTCTTCTAACGAGATTTAAACTAAGGGCCTTATCATGAGTCTGTCAGTCCCTGGACCGCCAAATTCACGGTGGCGGTCTCCCGACTGCCCTATGACGACTAGGGTGGTCAGGCCACCCTGGGTCCACTGCAAACGCCGCAAACGCCATGGAACCACCATTACCTGGCTGTTGCTCGGCGCTCCTGTGGCTGCTATAAGCTTGCCAGGCCTCTGCATCCCTGTCAAGCATATATTTTGAGTTTCCTCACACCACACTTTTCATGGCAGCACCACCACCAGGAAATGTGGGCAGTGAGGAAAGAAAAGGGGACCTGCGGGGACCTCTGGTGCCTCACGCCAGGTGCATGCACACATGTGTGCATGCCCACCAGTACCTGCACGGTATGGACTGCAGCAGTCCATGCCATGCAGATACTGCCTTTGACGTTCCCATTGTGGTTCCTAATTCTTAGGCACTGCCCTGGGAATGCCAAAGAACCACTTGCCAGACCAGAGGAAAACTCCTTATCTGACGTGTGGTTCCTACACGGGCTTAGCAGTGCAGGAGCAGGGAGGTCCCACTCCCACACTGCCAAACTCATAATAAGGCCATAAATCTTCTGCAGTGGCTGCTCGTAGAACCGCAGGGGTGGAATAAAGTTGGCAATTTGGGCCCTTGTAATTGTAACAGTTATTCAGTGCAAGATACCAAGCATTTTGTTATGGATTGTGATCATTACTATCTGTTAAGACATCAGTATATAACACCACTGTTAAGAGGGAATGTTTTCTACAAGTAAGACCTGCCCAAATATACTTACAGATTTTGTAGAGGGCACTAGAGTGTTTTAATGTAGATAGTTTCTTAGCAGGGGCTGTCAGAAGCAGAAAGAGAGGACTTGCAATGGCCTCAGGTTCCATGGTAAACTGATTTCATGTGGTTTTTTGGTTCGACATTATTACTGTATAGATATTGGACCTTTTAACCTTTTATTGTACTATTGTAATTGTATTTACATACCGCTTACTAATCCTGATGAGCGGTGCAAAGGCTGGCGGGAGCTGTAGTTCCCCCCACTGCGGCCAGCGTTGGTGAGTGGCGGCGAGGGGAACAAACAGCGTCAGCGTCCCGTCCTGTAGAATGCCTGGTGGTCTAGCGGTGTCCAAAAAGGTATGTCCCCCAGTGGTCACAATTCCTCATCATCGTTTTCTTCTAACGAGATTTAAACTAAGGGCCTTATCATGAGTCTGTCAGTCCCTGGACCGCCAAATTCACTGTGGCGGTCTCCCGACTGCCCTATGACGACTAGGGTGGTCAGGCCACCCTGGGTCCACTGCAAACGCCGCAAACGCCATGGAACCACCATTACCTGGCTGTTGCTCCGCGCTCCTGTGGCTGCTATAAGCTTGCCAGGCCTCTGCATCCCTGTCAAGCATATATTTTGAGTTTCCTCACACCACACTTTTCATGGCAGCACCACCACCAGGAAATGTGGGCAGTGAGGAAAGAAAAGGGGACCTGCGGGGACCTCTGGTGCCTCACGCCAGGTGCATGCACACATGTGTGCATGCCCACCAGTACCTGCACGGTATGGACTGCAGCAGTCCATGCCATGCAGATACTGCCTTTGACGTTCCCATTGTGGTTCCTAATTCTTAGGCACTGCCCTGGGAATGCCAAAGAACCACTTGCCAGACCAGAGGAAAACTCCTTATCTGACGTGTGGTTCCTACACGGGCTTAGCAGTGCAGGAGCAGGGAGGTCCCACTCCCACACTGCCAAACTCATAATAAGGCCATAAATCTTCTGCAGTGGCTGCTCGTAGAACCGCAGGGGTGGAATAAAGTTGGCAATTTGGGCCCTTGTAATTGTAACAGTTATTCAGTGCAAGATACCAAGCATTTTGTTATGGATTGTGATCATTACTATCTGTTAAGACATCAGTATATAACACCACTGTTAAGAGGGAATGTTTTCTACAAGTAAGACCTGCCCAAATATACTTACAGATGTTGTAGAGGGCACTAGAGTGTTTTAATGTAGATAGTTTCTTAGCAGGGGCTGTCAGAAGCAGAAAGAGAGGACTTGCAATGGCCTCAGGTTCCATGATAAACTGATGTCATGTGGTTTTTTGGTTCGACATTATTACTGTATAGATATTGGACCTTTTAACCTTTTATTGTACTATTGTAATTGTATTTACATACCGCTTACTAATCCTGATGAGGCGACGAAGTGCTTTCCGGCAATAGCATGCGTCTCCGAAACCCAAAAAGGATCTGTGGTGAATTAGTATAGGAAAATATGAAATTAATTTGAGCGGTGGACATGTGAGTCTGTTATTTGGGTTTGAAAGGATAGTGGATGGGTAGAAGAAGGATGAGTTTGCTTTTATTTAGCGCTTAGTACCCTTGATGAGGCATCAAAAGTACTTTGAGGAGTAGCATACTACTACCGAACCAAAATAGGATTAGTGGTGCATAAGTATAGGGAAATAGGAAATTATTGTGAGCTGTATATGTGCTAGTCTTTTAGTTTTTAAAACAAATATCCTTTTTATCGAATTTTTATTGATACACTGAAGCACTTTGTAACATTTTATGAAATTATGTAGTATTAACACTGTTTGGTGCATATTAACAAGCCCCTATCGCCACCACAATGTCACTTTCAGTGATGTTGTGGTGGCGATAGCGGCTTCGCCTTATTTACAAGGCAGTGTTAAGCGACTTAACGTGGCTTAATGTTGCCTTGTAAATGAGGCACCCTTTCATGCTGTACTCCGCGTGAAAGTGGAGGGCAATAGGTGTTGGAGTGGTCATTCCACCACAAAACCCCATTGATTTTGACGCTGCCCCCTATTTACAAGGGTGGCATAAATAGGAGGTAGCGCCAAAATTAAGACCAGAGAAATCATGGCCTTACCCTGGTATAACCAGGAGAAATACGTTTTCGCTGTTTCCTTGTGTGCTGCCTTGTGCAGCCCACATAGCAACAGCAAACTGCCTTCAATTGTGTATGTACAGGAAGGTGACCCTTCCTGCACATAAACAATTAAAAAAAATAATGACGATTTGCAACTTCAATGTGTGATGCATTAAGCCGCACACATAGAATTTTCAAAACGCCTTGAAAGATGGTTTATGTGCAGGAAGGGAGACCTTCCTGCTTATAAACAATCATTTTCCCCAATGCAGACACCCTTGCACTATAGTTCAAGAGTGCCTGCTTTGGCTCCAGGCAGCTTAAGTCAGCACCACTGCCAGGGGAAATGCAGGGGTGCCCTGCATTCTTGTGAATACCGCGCATCCCTACGTTTTCAGAATGTAGAAGTGTGGCGTTAGCAATGCTTGCGTAATGCCACGCTTTTCCGTTCTGTTGTTAATATGCCCCTTTGTGTTTTATGGTTTTAATAAACCTAATAAAGAATATTTGACTGACTCACTGGGCCTTCCTGCACACAGAGGCAGACCATTGCCCTCTGAGCTAAAGACATGAAGTCTTCCAGCCAAGGGTGTGCATTTCAGCTATTGAGTTGTGATGAGTGCTAGAAATGGATTTAAGCCAGTACTGTTTCACTAAGCCTAAAATATATTTTCATAATGTTTCAACATTAAATCAGATTTGAAAACTTTTGAGGCGTTTTGATCGCCTTTTCAAATGTGGAAATAGGGTATTAAGAATATTATACGATCTACATTTGCTTAGGGAAAAGTTTACAAGGCCTCTGCAGTGGAATAATTGTTGGTTTGTATTTCACTGTGAGAGCACACTAACCACACTATGAAGTGTGCCTCATTTTCTATATCAGCACACTGTCCTCTGAGCATATGGGGCACACTTCAGGGGTGTCTTGTGAATATATAAAACAAGTTTTTCCCAGAAAGCAAAGGAATGTATTCTGCCATGTGCCATTGCAGGGCAGTTAAACTGCATCCCATTCAAAGCACAGTGGTGGTCCTAGCAGACATACATTTGTGTCATGTACCTAGGTGGTATAAATGAACTCAGTAATCCACTTGTGAGATTTAGCTTTCTATGTCATAGGTGCGCTTTCGGTGCCCATTACAATAGACATATAAGGCATTTAAATAAGTCTTTAAGGTGTTCCAATATACAGTACATGTTTTAGAAGGGAAGCAAAGGCACTTTACTACTGTTTAGCAGTAGTAAAGTGAACTGTTCTAAAGTCAGAAAAAAGGGTCAGAAAAATTCAAAAACTCTGGAGTGACAATGTAGAAAAGGCAGATTTGCCACACTATTTTTCTAAGTCAACTTCTCTTTGATTTAGGCACCAAGGAAAAGTATCCTATATCCCCATTGTTGTAAATTCTTGTTTTCAAATATTATGATCCCCGATTATTAAAGTAGTGAAGCAAGGCATGTTGCATTTCCTCAGTGCTAAAGCATGCAGTAATGCAGAACAAAAAATAAATGAGAAGAACAAAATTCATATCCGTTTAGCACTTCTCACAATTCACATCCCCATAGAGTCAAAATCAAACCATTCTCCATTACCATAGTCGCACACGTCGCCTTACGTTTTTGTTAAAATCTAACTTTTAACTATTTTATAGTGATACGCATTTACTTATGTCATTCTCAATAGCAAATCTCCAAATTTCAATATTACTGTGATATTTCATATCAATATAGAACCATTCATAGAATCCCTCGTTGATTTAATTTCCAATTGGTGTCAACTCATTTGTTGTCTCAAAATTCGAACTAATCTTAATGCTATTTGTGTGTTCTTATCAAAACGGCTGTCATATATGTTATCATTCAAACTGTGGCAGTGGTTTCCAAAGAGGGCTGTATTAGTTTTTAAAGCCCCCAAACCAATGCTTAATTTGTAAAATATGAAGTGCAGGTGCTCACATTTTTTAGTAGGCCACTTCCGCCTCCCTTGGCGCCACCTTATTCTACCAGTGGCTCCACCCACTTACTCTAGATGCCCCACCCACATCCTCAACTGACACTTCTGACTCTCAAGTACCAGAAAGCTAGCACATGGTGGCAAAGGTTCATTTAGTGGACCCTGGACAGATGCAATATTGAAGCTTCCATGCAAGACGGTGACTAAAGTGTAACAGCATGACAGTAGCAAGTATTGGGTGCTCTACAGTCCCTATCTCAAAGGAATGTAAGAGAGACAATGTTGGAAAGGAAATGCCTTTTGACTTTTTTAGGTCAGGATTACATGCTATCCCCACTTGAAAGGTCTATCTCTTTGTTTCACAGAATGTCAGCACTTCATGTGGATCTCCATTGAGCAGCTCCAGTCAACCGTTTCCCTTAACTTGTGCACATTCTTTTTTGTTACTGCTTTCTTCCTGTGTCACTGTTTTTTCCATATTTCTCTTCCTCTTTCCCCTTTTTATGTTTATGTCTCTCTGCTTTGGGTGAAAGTCTGATTAAGAAAAATAGGTACTGGTGGGCCCCACCTGCAACAGCCAGTTCAAATTAAGCACTGGGAAAGCATATGTTATTTACCTTTCCATCGCGGTCACGGGCACCAACTTCCCAACTAGGTTTAGGCTCCACACTCACCAGTACTTATATTCATATATACCTAGAATGTGCCAGCGCTCATAGGGTTAACACATATAAACTCAGTAACAGTTGGTTTTGGTTAAATGGAGAAGCATGTGAAAAGCCAAACATTGCCATATAGTAGATATAGCAGTAATTGTAGGCTCTAGAAAGAGTAGCTGCACTGTCTGAAATTAAAGACTGGAGTTCAGAAACTCACTATGGCTGCACTTCCAAAGCTAACTGCAGTCTCACTTAACATACTGGCTGCACTTGTAGGCGCTGGAGCACTTCTCAATCACAAGTGAACGGAATGCACCCAGACACTGCATATGGCAGTACGTTAAAGATTGTTGAAATCCATCCTCTAATGTCCGATCACAAACAGCAAAAAGATGCTTCAATGTAAAGCCACTATTGGCTATGGATTCATCTGCACTTCTAGGCAGAGCAGAGGAATGCACTCTCAAGCATTATGACCTAATCACAAGCCTTGCTAATGTTGTTTTTTGTTTTTTACAGACTAACGTAGATAATTTCTCCACATAACATCACAGATACACAGAATATGCCATTCACTAAGGGAGCGATGACTTTTATTTATTTTTATACTTCACATGCAAACTGCAAACATAGAAATGGTACACAGAAGGATAGTGAAAACTCGGAAGCCCTGAATTGTAATAATTATCCAGCCATCCCCTTCAAGTACATCACTACCATCATAGCAACAGACTGTCAGAGTCCCTGTGAGCACTGAGCTGAGGAAAGAAGCATAGAAAATTAACCCCTTTGCAGGCCATACGTGGTGAGGAACCAATTTTGTTTTTTGGGAAACTGCTGGTTACTCAGATCGAGAGCTGCCACAGCCTTACTGGACAAGAGTTAGGAATAAATACCAACTCTACTCAAGTGTGGGAGCAATTTTTAGCTCAGCATGTTTTTCTGAGACGAACGAGAGTCTGCCTTGATACACAACAAGTTCCAGAACCAACCACTCAAGCCAATAAAGATTTAAGGAAACGTTAGCTACCAGGGATGGAATCGGAGAAGACTGTGCACAATCACAGTACATATATGGAGTATGAGCGGGCCACCAGTGTAAGAAGAACATAAAGCAGAGGGACAATGAAGAAAGAGAATCTTTTATAGATACTCATATTATGTTACTTTGGGGGACTGGTCCATGGTGTGTAAAACTACAAAAAAATAAATATATACTGCGAGAGAGGTAGAGAAAAGAGAGAGTCAGTTAATAAGAATGAGAGAGGAAGACGGGAGAAATCCGGTTGGGAATAGAGGGAAGTATAGAGAGAGAAACATGCAGAGAATGGAGATAGTTCTAGAATGTGGCGAGTGAGTGAGGGAGGGTAACTAAAGGACAAAAAATATATTTCCTGACCAGATCCCATATATGGATTACTAATAACTTCTTAAAGTTATAAACCATCAAAATAAAAATTCTTCCTGCCACCAAGGAATGGGATATTTAGAATAAGGTAGTGTGGCCCCAGATCATGCGTCCTGTGCTAAATCTGTCATTAGAAAGCGAGGTTTCCAAAGTTTCAAGTTTCTGCTTACTCCATCTGAAAACACCTAAAATTGGGCTTCCCTGGCCTGACCCCAGGTGGTGACACATCCGTGTGGCAACTTGTGATGCACAATCTCGGAACGCAATCAATTGTATTTTCATTTATGTAGGTTAAACTGCAGCGATTTAGCCATTTCGAAGCAGTAAACTGTTTAGGGGAGCGGGAGCCTGGAGGATACTTCAGGCCCAGGGCAGGGGCTGGGCAGGGCCTACATCACTACTAAGACTGGAAAATTGCAGGCAGAAGGGCCGAGGAGCAATGGAAGTTGATTAACCAACATGCCAGTGGTATCAAAAGTAAAATCATGCCCCCTCTGATCTCCAGTGTCATCGCAGGGTTCAATCCTTTTCTCATCCTTAGTCCATCAACATACTTCTGTTTGCTCCTGAAGTGCGAGGATATTGGCAGACAGTGTAAAAACGACAGGAAAGTAGCCAGGGTTCTTACACTCCAGTTCCTCCTGTTGGAGGAGGACTGGGGCCTTTAACTTAACACCGGACTGCCGGGCCCTTCATCATTATATGATATATGTGTGTACGGCCGGCGTCTGCTACTAGACTAGACTAGGCAGAGGCAGTGGCGCAGCATCATTATCACCGTCACGCCCCAAAAAAATGCAGCATTTGGTTGGGCATGGCTCAGTCAGTGCATGGCTACCAATACTTTATGGTTATTACGGTTACGTAGTAGGCTGGGAGCCGGGGCACTGCCTTCACTAACTACTGAAACATGTAGCCCTGAAGCAGCTAACTGTTAGGGGAGCGGGAGCCTGGCGGAAACTTCAGGCGCTGGGCAGGGCCTTTAATTTCACACAGGCCGGCCCGGGCCCTTCATCGTGATACATAAATATATCTGACTGTGTATGGCTGCCACAACTAGACCAGGCAGAGGCAGTAGCGAATCCGTGCGGTGCAGCCGTGCGGCGCAGCACAGTATTATCATCAAAACACCGGCGTCACATCACCACGCTAAAAAACAAATGAAAAAGCAGCGACATGCCTACCAGTTATTACTTAATGTTACGTGGTGGGCCGAGGCTCTGCTTTAATTCACTGAAATAGGCCTGGTGTGGTGCTGCTACTGCTCTCAACACAGTTGAGCTCACTTGAATGCTGCCGATGACTCGTGGGGTGCCAGGGCGTGGCAAGCTGGAACAAAATCTGCGCACGCTGCCTGGCTGCCGCACAGACCCTACACCTGCAGGACCAAATCCAGCCCAAATTTCCTCATCCGTGTCCCTCCCACCGGCAACACTGAACGAAGGGCTGCCAAACCAGTAATGCCATCAGAATCTTCTTGGCTCAGGCTCTCATAGCCGCAAAGCTCTTTACAGGGACTCTGGAGAGGAGAACAACACTTTGCACAGTCAGTGAGGTACATACACAAAATATCAATCATTCATATCATATGTGAATTCACGTGCAGCAGATGCATGTAGACCCGGCCCTGAAAAGTAAGTGCCGGTGCAAAGCACCGGAAAGCACCGGCACAAATTAAGCACTGCCCCAAACACGATTTAGAGACTCAAACTGCAGATGGCCAACTATGAGGGAGAGAGCCTTAAGCAACTAATGTAGCCTAAGGGCTATAAAGGCATTAGAAGATTCCACCCAGTGGGGATAAAATGTTTATACTTAAAAAGGGATAAACGGAAAGACAAGTACTGGAATTTTGGAGCAGAAGGACCAATTCTTGCCATTAGTGACCCTGACACTCAATCACTGAACATTCATCTTTCCAATGTTCTAGTTGAAAGTATTCTATGCATTTCAACAGTTTACAAAATGTAATACTTTCATAAAAGATCTCTATTTTTTTTTACCTTACATATAATTTTATCACCTATCTTTTAGATGTGTACATATGCCAGAAAGCTTCATGAGATATAGGCCCTAATTAAGATGTTGGTCGAAGTTGCATCCGACCGGCATCCATGCGGTTTCGAAACTGACCAACCTCGGGTCGGCAGTCTGAAATCGCAAACTCCTATTTCCCTATGGGTGCTTGAGCAGCAGTCGGAAACTGGCCACAGCACAAGCTCCCATAGAGAAATGGAAGTCACTATAAATCACTGCACCATGTGGTAGGCAACACCTGGTGCCTGCCACAAGGTGCAGGGATTTACAGGGGGGCACTTTAGGTGCCCAATTGGCCCCCAACCAGAGGCCTCTGAAGAAGGGGGGCCCTACCAGGGGCCCCCAAACTCTCTTTCCGACAGGGCTTTTGCCTATCGGGAACCAACATCATAATCCTGACGGGGAAAATGCTATCCTTATGGGATAATGGTGGCGGTTTCGACTGGCTGGCGGGCTCCTTGACCGGCTGGTTTGAATTCTGACTGCTGTAATTGTAATACGGCAGTCGGAATTCAAACCAAGGATGTCGGTCGGAAAGCCTCCGACCTGCAGTCAGATGCTTTCCGAGCGATATCCTGAGTAAGGCTTAAGAGTAGATTTCACTACCAGAGTATTCAGACTGCAAACGCCGCAAACGCCATGGAACCACCATTACCTGGCTGTTGCTTGGCGCTCCTGTGGCTGCTATAAGCTTGCCAGGCCTCTGCATCCCTGTCAAGCATATTTCGAGTTTCCTCACACCACACTTTTCATGGCAGCACCACCACCAGGAAATGTGGGCAGTGAGGAAAGAAAAGGGGACCTGCGGGGACCTCTGGTGCCTCACGCCAGGTGCATGCACACATGTGTGCATGCCCACCAGTACCTGCACGGTATGGACTGCAGCAGTCCATGCCATGCAGATACTGCCTTTGACGTTCCCATTGTGGTTCCTAATTCTTAGGCACTGCCCTGGGAATGCCAAAGAACCACTTGCCAGACCAGAGGAAAACTCCTTATCTGACGTGTGGTTCCTACACGGGCTTAGCAGTGCAGGAGCAGGAAGGTCCCACTCCCACACTGCCAAACTCATAATAAGGCCATAAATCTTCTGCAGTGGCTGCTCGTAGAACCGCAGGGGTGGAATAAAGTTGGCAATTTGGGCTCTTGTAATTGTAACAGTTATTCAGTGCAAGATACCAAGCATTTTGTTATGGATTGTGATCATTACTATCTGTTAAGACATCAGTATATAACACCACTGTTAAGAGGGAATGTTTTCTACAAGTAAGACCTGCCCAAATATACTTACAGGTGTTGTAGAGGGCACTAGAGTGTTTTAATGTAGATAGTTTCTTAGCAGGGGCTGTCAGAAGCAGAAAGAGGGGACTTGCAATGGCCTCAGGTTCCATGATAAACTGATGTCATGTGGTTTTTTGGTTCGACATTATTACTGTATAGATATTGGACCTTTTAACCTTTTATTGTACTATTGTAATTGCATTTACATACCGCTTACTAATCCTGACGAGGCGACGAAGTGCTTTCCGGCAATAGCATGCGACTCCGAAACCCAAAAAGGATCTGTGGTGAATTAGTATAGGAAAATATGAAATTAATTTGAGCGGTGGACATGTGAGTCTGTTATTTGGGTTTGAAAGGATAGTGGATGGGTAGAAGAGGGATGAGTTTGCCTGTATTTAGCGCTTAGTACCCTTGATGAGGCATCAAAAGTACTTTGAGGAGTAGCATACTACTACCGAACCAAAATAGGATTAGTGGTGCATAAGTATAGGGAAATAGGAAATTATTGTGAGCTGTATATGTGCTAGTCTTTTAGTTTTTAAAACAAATATCCTTTTTATCGAATTTTTATTGATACACTGAAGCACTTTGTAACATTTTATGAAATTATGTAGTATTAACACTGTTTGGGGCATATTAACAAGCCCCTATCGCCACCACAATGTCACTTTCAGTGATGTTGTGGTGGCGATAGCGGCTTCGCCTTATTTACAAGGCAGTGTTAAGCGACTTAATGTGGCTTAACGTTGCCTTGTAAATGAGGCACCCTTTCATGCTGTACTCCTCGTGAAAGTGGAGGGCAATGGGTGTTGGAGTGGGCATTCCACCACAAAACCCCATTGATTTTGACGCTGCCCCCTATTTACAAGGGAGGCATAAATAGGAGGTAGCGCCAAAATTAAGACCAGAGAAATCATGGCCTTACCCTGGTATAACCAGGAGAAATACGTTTTCGCTGTTTCCTTGTGTGCTGCCTTGTGCAGCCCACATAGCAACAGCAAACTGCCTTCAATTGTGTATGTACAGGAAGGTGACCCTTCCTGCACATAAACAATTAAAAAAAATAATGACGATTTGCAACTTCAATGTGTGATGCATTAAGCCGCACACATAGAATTTTCAAAACGCCTTGAAAGATGGTTTATGTGCAGGAAGGAAGACCTTCCTGCTTATAAACAATCATTTTCCCCAATGCAGACACCCTTGCACTATGGTTCAAGAGTGCCTGCTTTGGCTCCAGGCAGCTTAAGTCAGCACCACTGCCAGGGGAAATGCAGGGGTGCCCTGCATTCTTGTGAATACCGCGCATCCCTACGTTTTCAGAATGTAGAAGTGTGGCGTTAGCAATGCTTGCGTAATGCCACGCTTTTCCGTTCTGTTGTTAATATGCCCCTTTGTGTTTTATGGTTTTAATAAACCTAATAAAGAATATTTGACTGACTCACTGGGCCTCCCTGCACACAGAGGCAGACCATTGCCCTCTGAGCTAAAGACATGAAGTCTTCCAGCCAAGGGTGTGCATTTCAGCTATTGAGTTGTGATGAGTGCTAGATATGGATTTAAGCCAGTACTGTTTCACTAAGCCTAAAATATATTTTCATAATGTTTCAACATTAAATCAGATTTGAAAACTTTTGAGGCGTTTTGATTGCCTTTTCAAATGTGGAAATAGGGTATTAAGAATATTATACGATCTACATTTGCTTAGGGAAAAGTTTACAAGGCCTCTGCAGAGGAATAATTGTTGGCTTGTATTTCACTGTGAGAGCACACTAACCACACTATGAAGTGTGCCTCATTTCTATATCAGCACACTGTCCTCTAAGCATATGGGGCACACTTCAGGGGTGTCTTGTGAATATATAAAACAAATTTTTCACAGAAAGCAAAGGAATGTATTCTGCCATGTGCCATTGCAGGGCAGTTAAACTGCATCCCATTCAAAGCACAGTGGTGGTCCTAGCAGACATACATTTGTGTCATGTACCTAGGTGGTATAAATGAACTCAGTAATCCACTTGTGAGATTTAGCTTTCTATGTCATAGGTGCGCTTTCGGTGCCCATTACAATAGACATATAAGGCATTTAAATAAGTCTTTAAGGAGTTCCAATATACAGTACATGTTTTAGAAGGGAAGCATAGGCACTTTACTACTGTTTAGCAGTAGTAAAGTGAACTGTTCTAAAGTCAGAAAAAAGGGTCAGAAAAATTCAAAAACTCTGGAGTGACAATGTAGAAAAGGCAGATTTGCCACACTATTTTTCTAAGTCAATTTCTCTTTGATTTAGGCACCATGGGAAAGTATCCTATATCCCCATTGTTGTAAATTCTTGTTTTCAAATATTATGATCCCCGATTATTAAAGTAGTGAAGCAAGGCATGTTGCATTTCCTCAGTGCTAAAGCATGCAGTAATGCAGAACAAAAAATAAAGGAGAAGAACAATATTCATATCCGTTTAGCACTTCTCACAATTCACATCCCCATAGAGTCAAAGTCAAACCATTCTCCATTACCATAGTCACACACATCGCATTACGTGTTTGTTAAAATCTAACTTTAACTATTTTATAGTGATACGCATTTACTTATGTCATTCTCAATAGCAAATCTCCAAATTTCAATATTACTGTGATATTTCATATCAATATAGAACCATTCATAGAATCCCTCGTTGATTTAATTTCCAATTGGTGTCAACTCATTTGTTGTCTCAAAATTCGAACTAATCTTAATGCTATTTGTGTTTTCTTATCAAAACGGCTGTCATATATGTTATCATTCAAACTGTGGCAGTGGTTTCCAAAGAGGGCTGTATCAGTTTTTAAAGCACCCAAACCAATGCTTAATTTGTAAAATATGAAGTGCAGGTGCTCACATTTTTTAGTAGGCCACTCCCGCCTCCCTTGGCGCCACCTTATTCTACCAGTGGCTCCACCCACTTACTCTAGATGCCCCACCCACATCCTCAACTGACACTTCTGACTCTCAAGTACCAGAAAGCTAGCACATGGTGGCAAAGTTTCATTTAGTGGACCCTGGACAGATGCAATATTGAAGCTTCCATGCAAGACGGTGACTGAAGTGAAGCAGCATGACAGTAGCAAGTATTGGGTGCTCTACAGTCCCTATCTCAAAGGAATGTAAGAGAGACAATGTTGGAAAGGAAATGCCTTTTGACTTTTTTAGGTCAGGACTACATGCTATCCCCACTTGAAAGGTCTATCTCTTTGTTTCACAGAATGTCAGCACTTCATGTGGATCTCCATTGAGCGGCTCCAGTCAACCGTTTCCCTTAACTTGTGCACATTCTTTTTTGTTACTGCTTTCTTCCTGTGTCACTGTTTTTTCCATATTTCTCTTCCTCTTTCCCCTTTTTATGTTTTTGTCTCTCGGCTTTGGGTGAAAGTCTGATTAAGAAAAATAGGTACCGGTCCCCAAAAATAAGTGCTGGTGGGCCCCACCGGCAACAGCCAGTTCAAATTAAGCACTGGGAAAGCATATGTTATTTACCTTTCCATCGCGGTCACGGGCACCAACTTCCCAACTAGGTTTAGGCTCCACACTCACCAGTACTTATATTCATATATACCTAGAATGTGCCAGCGCTCATAGGGTTAACACATATAAACCCAGTAACAGTTGGTTTTGGTTAAAGGGAGAAGCATGTGAAAAGCCAAACATTGCCATATAGTAGATATAGCAGTAATTGTAGGCTCTAGAAAGAGTAGCTGCACTGTCTGAAATTAAAGACTGGAGTTCAGAAACTCACTATGGCTGCACTTCCAAAGCTAACTGCAGTCTCACTTAACATACTGGCTGCACTTGTAGGCGCTGGAGCACTTCTCAATCACAAGTGAACGGAACGCACCCAGACACTGCATATGGCAGTACGTTAAAGATTGTTGAAATCCATCCTCTAATGTCCGATCACAAACAGCAAAAAGATGCTTCAATGTAAAGCCACTATTGGCTATGGATTCATCTGCACTTCTAGGCAGAGCAGAGGAATGCACTCTCAAGCATTATGACCTAATCACAAGCCTTGCTAATGTTGTTTTTTTTGTTTTTTTTTACAGACTAACGTAGATAATTTCTCCACATAACATCACAGATACACAGAATATGCCATTCACTAAGGGAGCGATTACTTTTATTTATTTTTATACTTCACATGCAAACTGCAAACATAGAAATGGTACACAGAAGGATAGTGAAAACTCGGAAGCCCTGAATTGTAATAATTATCCAGCCATCCCCTTCAAGTACATCACTACCATCATAGCAACAGACTGTCAGAGTCCCTGTGAGCACTGAGCTGAGGAAAGAAGCATAGAAAATTAACCCCTTTGCAGGCCATACGTGGTGAGGAACCAATTTTGTTTTTTGGGAAACTGCTGGTTACTCAGATCGAGAGCTGCCACAGCCTTACTGGACAAGAGTTAGGAATAAATACCAACTCTACTCAAGTGTGTGAGCAATTTTTAGCTCAGCATGTTTTTCTGAGACGAACGAGAGTCTGCCTTGATACACAACAAGTTCCAGAACCAACCACTCAAGCCAATAAAGATTTAAGGAAACGTTAGCTACCAGGGATGTAATCGGAGAAGACTGTGCACAATCACAGTACATATATGGAGTATGAGAGGGCCACCAGTGTAAGAAGAACATAAAGCAGAGGGACAATAGAAGAAAGAGAATCTTTTATAGATACTCATATTATGTTACTTTGGGGGACTGGTCCATGGTATGTAAAACTACAAAAAAATAAATATATACTGCGAGAGAAGTAGAGAAAAGAGAGAGTCAGTTAATAAGAATGAGAGAGGAAGACGGGAGAAATCCGGTTGGGAATAGAGGGAAGTATAGAGAGAGAAACATGCAGAGAATGGAGATAGTTCTAGAATGTGGCGAGTGAGTGAGGGAGGGTAACTAAAGGACAAAAAATATATTTCCTGACCAGATCCCATATATGGATTACTAATAACTTCTTAAAGTTATAAACCATCAAAATAAAAATTCTTCCTGCCACCAAGGAACGGGATATTTAGAATAAGGTAGTGTGGCCCCAGATCATGCGTCCTGTGCTAAATCTGTCATTAGAAAGCGAGGTTTCCAAAGTTTCAAGTTTCTGCTTACTCCATCTGAAAACACCTAAAATTGGGCTTCCCTGGCCTGACCCCAGGTGGTGACACATCCGTGTGGCAACTTGTGATGCACAATCTCGGAACGCAATCAATTGTATTTTCATTTATGTAGGTTAAACTCCATCGATTTAGCCATTTCGAAGCAGTAAACTGTTTAGGGGAGCGGGAGCCTGGAGGATACTTCAGGCCCAGGGCAGGGGCTGGGCAGGGCCTACATCACTACTAAGACTAGAAAATTGCAGGCAGAAGGGCGAGGAGCAATGGAAGTTGATTAACCAACATGCCAGTGGTATCAAAAGTAAAATCATGCCCCCTCTCATCTCCAGTGTCATCGCAGGGTTCAATCCTTTTCTCATCCTTAGTCCATCAACATACTTCTGTTTGCTCCTGAAGTGCGAGGATATTGTCAGACAGTGTAAAAACTACAGGAAAGTAGCCAGGGTTCTTACACTCCAGTTCCTCCTGTTGGAGGAGGACTGGGGCCTTTAACTTAACACCGGACTGCCGGGCCCTTCATCATTATATGATATATGTGTGTACGGCCGGCGTCTGCTACTAGACTAGACTAGGCAGAGGCAGTGGCGCAGCATCATTATCACCGTCATGCCCCCAAAAAATGCAGCATTTGGTTGGGCATGGCTCAGTCAGTGCATGGCTACCAATACTTTATGGTTATTACGGTTACGTAGTAGGCTGGGAGCCGGGGCACTGCCTTAACTAACTACTGAAACATGTAGCCCTGAAGCAGCTAACTGTTAGGGGAGCGGGAGCCTGGCGGAAACTTCAGGCGCTGGGCAGGGCCTTTAATTTCACACCGGCCGGCCCGGGCCCTTCATCGTGATACATAAATATATCTGACTGTGTATGGCTGCCACAACTAGACCAGGCAGAGGCAGTAGCGCAGCACAGTATTATCATCAAAACACCGGCGTCACATCACCACGCTAAAAAACAAATAAAAAAGCAGCGACATGCCTACCAGTTATTACTTAATGTTACGTGGTGGGCCGAGGCTCTGCTTTAATTCACTGAAATAGGCCTGGTGTGGTGCTGCTACTGCTCTCAACACAGTTGAGCTCACTTGAATGCTGCTGATGACTCTTGGGGTGCCAGGGCGTGGCAAGCTGGAACAAAATCTGCGCACGCTGCCTGGCTGCCGCACAGACCCTTCACCTGCAGGACCAAATCCAGCCCAAATTTCCTCATCCGTGTCCCTCCCACCGGCAACACTGAACGAAGGGCTGCCAAAGCAGTATTGCCGTCAGAATCTTCTTGGCTCAGGCTCTCATAGCCGCAAAGCTTTTTACAGGGACTCTGGAGAGGAGAACAGCACTCTGCACCGTCAGTGAGGTACATACACAAAATATCAATCATTCATATCATATGTGAATTCACGTGCAGCAGATGCATGTAGACCCGGCCCTGAAAAGTAAGTGCCGGTGCTAAGCACCGGAAAGCACCGGCACAAATTAAGCACTGCCCCAAACACGATTTAGAGACTCAAACTGCAGATGGCCAACTATGAGGGAGAGAGCCTTTAGCAACTAATGTAGCCTAAGGGCTATAAAGGCATTAGAAGATTCCACCCAGTGGGGATAAAATGTTTATACTTAAAAAGGGATAAACGGAAAGACAAGTACTGGAATTTTGGAGCAGAAGGACCAATTCTTGCCATTAGTGACCCTGACACTCAATCACTGAACATTCATCTTTCCAATGTTCTAGTTGAAAGTATTCTATGCATTTCAACAGTTTACAAAATGTAATACTTTCATAAAAGATCTCTATTTTTTTTTACCTTACATATAATTTTATCACCTATCTTTTAGATGTGTACATATGCCAGAAAGCTTCATGAGATATAGGCCCTAATTAAGATGTTGGTCGAAGTTGCATCCGACCGGCATCCATGCGGTTTCCAAACTGACCAACCTCGGGTCGGCAGTCTGAAATCGCAAACTCCTATTTCCCTATGGGTGCTTGAGCGGCAGTCGGAAACTGGCCACAGCACAAGCTCCCGTAGAGAAATGGAAGTCACTATAAATCACTGCACCATGTGGTAGGCAACACCTGGTGCCTGCCACAAGGTGCAGGGATTTACAGGGGGGCACTTTAGGTGCCCAATTGACCCCCAACCAGAGGCCTCTGAAGAAGGGGGGCCCTACCAGGGGCCCCCAAACTCTCTTTCCGACAGGGCTTTTGGCTACCGGGAACCAACATCATAATCCTGACGGCGAAAATGCTATCCTTATGGGATAATGGTGGCGGTTCCGACTGGCTGGCGGGCTCCTTGACCGGCTGGTTTGAATTCTGTCTGCTGTAATTGTAATACGGCAGTCGGAATTCAAACCAAGGATGTCGGTCGGAAAGCCTCCGACCTGCAGTCAGATGCTTTCCGAGCGATATCCTGAGTAAGGCTTAAGAGTAGAATTCACTACCAGGGTATTCAGAAAAAATATAGAGTTAAAGATATCGAATTGTAGAAATAACAAGGGGCATATTCACAAGGATTTATCGCTGAAATAAAGGCACTTTATTGCAGCCAAAGTTGCGATAAACTTATTGCCCCAATCACAAGCTGGTGTTAACATCCCACAGCACCAGTTTACCTGCAATAAACATCGCCACAGATGACCCCCACAACTATCGCTAATGAGATGTAGAGTAGGCGTTCCGTGCCAAAAGCTGCAACAACACCACTCCACAACATTCTCAATGACCTACCAGATCGGCGATAAGAACACAAAACAGGCAATAAGGCGCTAGCAGCAGGAAACTAACACCTGCACCACAAAAGGGAACCCAGCCCAGAGCCACACCTGAAGAACAACAGATGCACCCGGGCAACTGAATATGCAGCCCGGAGGGCCGAAATGGCTACAACACCTGCCGCCACCACCCCCAGGACCCCCCCGCCCTGGTACCCCCCGACCAAAGACATGCCACATCAGCTACACCTAAACATGTACAAAATAATCCTCATGAATGTTCACAATCACAACTGGTGACATGCATGTTTCATCACAAAAATGAGCATCACGCATACACTTTCGAAGCAAGAAATGAAACTTTATTAAAATGAACACTGAACTGAAATGAAGACACATGCCGTCTCCCCTCGGGACAATCCGTAGGTCACAGCCTCCAAGACAAAAATCATGATGAGAAGGTGTGTCCTGCGCACATCAAAGGACAGAGAGAGAGCGAAGGAGAGAGACAGGAAGAGAGGGAGAGAGAGATAGACGGAGAGAGAGAGGGAGAGAGAGATAGATGGACAGAGAGGGGATAGAGAGAGATAAGAAGAGAGGGGGGAGAGAGAGAGAAGACAAGAGGGAGAGAGAGTGCTGCCCCTGCGCACCCAGACCACACTGCTCACCTGCTGCCACCAGTGTGTCTCCAACCACTTGCCGGTATGTATTGCAGTTCACCAGGTCACACATTTGAGACAGACCCGTCATCTGAAACAGAGTCTAGATACATGATTGGCACAGTACACACAATTGCACAAGACAACATCGCCTGCCCGCCCCTGCGCACCCAGGCAGAGGCACCCCAGCCCCTCCCGCCGCCCATCGGAGCATGCCTGCCCATGCACACCCAGCCCTCACTGCTCACCTTCCACCACCGGCATGCAGATAAGCGGTCCCACCACGTCCCGCTGCAAGTCACAAGCCCAGGGCCCGTGGACATAGCACCCTCCACATCATGCTGCCCTGCTCCGCAGGCCTGCAGGTCTCACATGTGATGTTGGGTTTTGCCATGGCAGAGGACACACCAGTGCACAGGGCATCAACCCAGGCTGCACACCAGTAGGTGCCACTAACTGTGTGATCCCGGAAGCAATGCCACGTGACGGTAGGCCCGTGCTGCCCGCTGGCTCTGGCCTACACTGCGGTCCAGCAGGGCACACAAAACCTGAGTTGTATGGACCGCCAGGACGGGCATCATCGAAGGCTGCACACCAGCTGAGCACTTAAGGTGCCCCTACCTCAGTACACCCAAAGTCACCATCCCGTGGCAGTGTGCCTCTGCCGGCCGCAAAGCTTTGAGTGCCACTAACCCTGTGCAACCCCAGTCAGCACCACGTGGTGGTAGGCCCTTGGCGGCCGCAAGGCCTCGGGTGCCACTAACCCTGTGCGCAACAACTCATGGGCCCTTTATGATTGAGAACCGTGTAGCGTCCATCATCCAGTCACCACCGTCAGAGTTGAATGTGGCATCATTGGCCCCTTATGTTGGCGGAGTCACATGGCCTGTGACGCCTGTGCCGGATGGGTGTGATGTGTGTGCAAACCTGCCCTCAGGGACTGGCTGTGACATGCTAACAATAGACCAGTGACCTGCACACCACCAGCCATGAAGAGGATCTGCAGGGCATGGTAGATCCTAGCTACATTTCGCTGGTGTGCAGCGGTGGCTGCCATCCTTTCCGCCTCCATCCGCACCATGTCCTCCATGAGCCTCCGCATGTGTGTCAGCTCATGGCTGGTATCGCTGTAGCCCCTCTGAGTGGACAGGTGTTCTTCTCTCCACATCATGACTTCAGTGATGTCAGTCAGGGCTCGTTGGAGACCATGGAGCAGGCCTAGATACCCAAGGATGGCTTCCAGTTTGGTAGCCATGAGTTTGAATCCCACCCGCACCTGCTCAGCCGTCTCCCTCTGACCCTCCAGCACACTGCGTTGGAAGGTTGTGTGTTGTTTCTGGGGGACTTGGGAGACTGCCGGGGCCATGGGTACCTCCTGCTGAGTGGTTTGGGTGGTGGGTGGGGTCTCCTCGATGCAGCTGGGTTGCCCTGATCCTGGAGGTGAGTCCCGGATGATGTCAATGATGTCTAGGAGTGCTTGTGCGTCGATGCTGGGGTTGTGCTCCTCATCATCAGTGAAGAGTGGCTGGGACTGTTCTGCAGGGGGTGTTGACGGAGGCCCTGCAATATGAAGGGGAGATGGTGTATTGCAATGTGTCCAATGTGTCCACATGTATGCAGCCGCATGGTACATGCTGACATTCAGACAGCATGGCATTGTACATTATGACAGTCTATAGATCTGGGCGATGACCCAGAGTCATTGAGGGTGTGCACTGTGCTCTGCTTGATTGTGCATGTGTGCCATCGTGGCCATCTCAATCAATTCAATCAATCAGGAGTTTGTTAAGCACGACTACTCGCCCGTGGGGGTCTCAAGGCACTGGGGGAGGCTGTTTCGCAGGTTCCAGTCCATCAAGGTTTTGTGGTTTCTTGTGAAGATGGGGAGAGATGTTGTCTGTCTGAGGAGGAGAGGAAGCAGCCGCCTGATCTGGTCTTTCTGGTGTGGGGGACGAAAGTGTAGAAGAGCTGGGCTGATCATAGGGTCCTTTGGGGTGCGTGAAATTTGAGTCGGCTGTTCAGGTATGCTGGAGGGCCTTGCGAGTGGGGGGAGCATCTTGAATGTGACGCTAGCTTCGATGGGGGGCCAGTTGAGTGTGCACAGGTGCTGGGAGATGTGGCAGTGTCTTGGCAGGTTGAGGAACAGTCTTGCACCGGCGTTTTGGATGTTCTGTAGCTTGCGGGGGAGGTTTTTGTTTATTCCGGCATAGAGTGATTTGCCGTAGTCAAGCCTGCTGGTGACCAGGGCGTGAGTGACGTTTTTTCTGTGTTCGAGGGGGATCCATTTGAAGGTCTTACGTAGGAGGCGGAGGGTGTGGGTGCAGGAGGACAAGACAGAGTTGATCTGGCGATCCATTTTGTGCTCTGAGTCCAGGATGATTCCCAGGTTGTGTGCGTGGTCCATGGGGGTGGGGTGGGGCCACCAGGTGTCGTTCCAGGCATCGTGGTTTGGACCCATGATGAGCACTTCCGTTTTGTTGGTGTTCAGTTGTAGGCAGCTGTTTTTCATCCATTTAGCAACGGCTTCCATGCCTTCTCAAAAGTTGTGTCTGGCGGTGTTGGGTTCATTGGATAGGGAGAGGATGAGTTGGGTGTCGTCTGCGTATGACACAATGTTGAGTCCGTAGGTTCTGACGATGGGGGCAAGCGGAGCCATGTAGACGTTGAAGAGCGTGTGTGTTTTGTCTAATTTTATGGTGATTTTTCCCACCTGCCAGGTGTGTGTTGCAGGCCAGGCGCTGCCTATCGCTGATTTCTTCATCGCGCTTTGGGCCATCGCTGTTTTTTCGCCTTGGGGTTTGTGTTTTTATCTCCGTCGAAGTGGTTGTATTGCGGGCATTAGCCGCGGTTTAAGCAAACTATCGCATGGGGCCACCTTGTTGTGATTTCCACGATGACACAGGGTTATTTTCCTGCGATAGGCTGCGATGTGTACAGTTGCGTTAACATTCTTTGGTGATGTTTAGCACACGTTCTTTTGAATATACTCCCAAGTTTTTAATACCGTGAAACAGAAATATTGTGTGCAAATATAGTGTTGACAAAATATCAAATTGCTAGGGTAAAAAATATCGTAATTTAAGTTTTTTTTGTGTTTAAATAATATTTTCAATGTATATGTTTTATATTGTTTGTGCAGTTGTTAATTTTTTAAAATATAGTTTGTAGTTTCAAGTTATTTATATTTTTAATTTAATGGTAAAATAGTTATATATAGTGCTGTAGTGGGTTGTGAGGTTTGTAGGGGTACAGGGTGAGAAGTTAATTAGGTACAATCAATTCATATATGTTTTTTAATTAATATTAGTTATTCATTCGATTATTAAGTATGTAAATTGTGTAAATATGTTTTTATAAGTTATATTTTAGGTGCGGGTTATTGGATTTGTAGGGGTATAGGGTGGGAAGTTAATTAAATATTAATAGATTAATAATTGATACATTATTAATGAACTGTTAATTATGTAAATTGTGTAATTATAATTGTTTCATTTATCCTTTAGTTATGGGTTGTTGGTTTTGTAGAGGTATGCGTGGGAAGTTAATTAAATAATAGTTGATTAATTATAACTGTTCCTATATTATTAATTAATTAATTGTTAAATAATTATGTAAATTGTGCAGTTAAAATGTTTTAGTTTACGTTTTTGGTGCAGTTGTTGGGTTTGTAGGGGTTTTAGGGTGGAAGGTTAGTTAAATATTAACTAATTACTTATAACATATGTATTATTAAATAAATAATTGTTAATTAGCTATGTAAATTATGCAATTATTATGATGTTTTTATTTAGATATATGTTAAATGTGTGTTGCTAGGCATTTGTGACTAAAGAGTGGGAATTTAATGAACTAAATATTATTATTTTTGTATTCATTATTTTAAAAATATTTAATTATTTTACTTGTTTAATTGTTGTTTCAATGTATATATTTAATTTTAAGTTAATAGTTTTATAATTTAATTGCATTAAAATAGGTATGTGTTTGAAGTGAAGTACGTTCCCTACTTTTGCACAGACTAGAGTGGGAATAATATATTTTACCCTTTTGGGTCCAATGCTTTCCCTACTGTTGAACAGACTGGAGTGGGAATAGTAAATCTTACCCCTTCTGTGTCCAACGCTTTCCCTGCTGTTGCACTAAGTGGATTGGGAATAGTAATTGGTACCCCTCCTAAATCCAACACTTACCGTACTGTTGCACAGACTGGAGTGGGAATAGTAAATTTTACCCTTCCTGAGTCCAACACATACCCTACTGTTGCACAGACTGGAATGGGAATTGTATGTGTATTTTTCCTAAAGTTTTAAAGTTTTGATGTCATCAGTGATGTCATGAGTGATTTCACTGACCATGTCATGAGTGATGTAATATGTGACGTCATCAGCAGTGCATTGCTGGCGCACAAGTTATAGTTAGCTGAACTAACTATAACGGGGGAATTTCAATGGTTTTGTACGAGAGAAATGTCCAATTTACTATAACGCACCTGAAACCTATGGTTTCTTCAGTGAATTTCTAAGGTTTTTTAAATGCTAATTCCTAACTATAACGTGCCTGAATTGAAACCTATGGTTTTTCCAGTGAATTTCAAAGGTTTTGTAAATGACAATTTTTAGATGTATTAATTGTTATATTGATTTTTTTGATACTGATTGCCTACATTTTTTTAAACTATTTATTTTTAGATATTTTATTTTTTAAATTACATTATAATTACATTATACATTACATTACAAAATATACTTTCTCAAAATGAATTACTTTAGTTTAAATACTTTGCAAATAGGCAATAGACTTTTAAGTACAGTAGTTTCAGTTGTTGCAATGGGCAACACAATTTCAAACACAATGCACAATTGAGCTCAATGTGAATTTCTAGTTAAATATAATTAGTTAATTTATGGATTACTTTTCTAACCACTGCACTGGATCCTAGATTCGGTCCTTGGACATCTCCTGTAAACAGTTGAGTAAAAGCGTTTTGGTTACAGTAGTGATGTTTAAGGAATATTATTGTATTTTAAAAGTTGACAATTTTTTCACATAGAATCACCAATGTTATCCTATGGCAGGAAATTCACTTAGCAGGTAAGTAGTGTTATCGTCTTTTTTTCATACTCAGTGGTGGATCCTGGATCCAGCGCTTGTGCATCTCCTGTAAACAGTTGAAAGAATGCGTTTAAGTCATACAGGCGATTTTAAGGAATATTTTTAGTTTGTGAAAATAGACAGAAACTTTTCTGCTGAAAACCAGACAATGGATTCCTATGGAAGGAAATGCAAGTTACTGGTAAGTACGGTTAGAATTACTTTTCAAGGTCAGTGCTGGGCTAAAAGATGCAGCACTAGGTTCTCTCCTGATAACAGGTGAGTAAATTGGAATTCGTTCTTCGGATGATTTTAGGTGAATATTATAAAGTTCCGAAACTCCACACTTAGAAGAATTTCCAAGTGAAACCAGCCAATGTTAGCCTATAGAAGGAAATTGAAGTTACTGGTAAGTATGGTTAGAATTACTTTTCAGGATCAGTACTGGGCTCAAAGATGCAGCACTGAGGTCACTCCTGATAACAGGTGAGTAAATCGGAATTCGTAGTACATCCAGTAAGCGCCACAGAGCTGCGTAGCAGAGAGATGTCAAAAGGGGCACGGCCTGCACCACCTCTGTGCAACGCAGCGCAGTGGCGCTTCCTGGAAGCACCTGGTGGGCTACCTGGCCCCCATGGTCCCTCAGGTTTGAAGTGGAATGTTTTCCCTAACTTAAAACGTGCCACAGGGCGTGTTCGCACACATCACGTAAGGCCCCGTCCCCTCGCTTCACCACTGTGCAAATGCACCCTGTCACCATTGTAAGTGGAGAGATTAAGTCCCCTTAAATCCTAAGGGTCACTAGGGTCAAACTAGCCCACTAGGTACCTCCAGTAAGCGCCACAGAGCTGTGTTGCAGAGAGGTGTAAAAAGGGGCGTGGCCTCTGAACACCTGTCTGCAACGCAGCTCCCTGGCGCATACTGGAGGTACCTGGTGGGCTAGCTGGCCCCCAGGGACCCCTCAAGATTGAAGAGGAATTAATTCCTCAACTTAAAATACACCACAGGGCATGTTTGCACAATGGTAAACGAAGGGGGCGGAGCCTGAGGTGACGTGTGCAAACACGCCCTGTGGCGCGTTTTAAAATGGGGAATTAATTCCTCTTCAATCCTGAGGTGCCCTGGGGCCAACTAGCCCACCAGGTACCTCCAGTATGCGCCAGGGAGCTGCTTTGCAGAGAGGTGTAAAAAGGGGCATGGCCTCTGAACACCTGTCTGCAACGCAGCTCCCTGGCGCATACTGGAGATACCTGTTGGGCTATTTGGCCCTCAGGGGTCCTCAGTAATGAAAGAGTATTAATTCCCCAACTTAAAACGCACCACGGGCACGTTTTCACAGTGGGGAAGGGGTGGGGCCTGAGTTCACATGTGTGCAAACAGGCCCTCTGGTGCATTTTAAGTTAGAGAATTAATTCCTCATCAATCCTGTGGGTCCCTGGGGGCCAACTAGCCCACCAGGTACCTCCAGTATGCGCCAAGAGGCTGGGTTGCAGACAGGTGTTCAGAGGCCACGCCCCTTTTTACAACACTCTGCAACTCAGCCCCGTGGCACTTACTGGAGGTACCTGGTGGGCTAGTTTGCCCCCAGGGACCCTTAGTATTGACAAGGAATTAATTCCCCAACTTAAACCGCGCCACAGGGCGTGTTTCCACACATGTGAACTCAGGCCCCGCACCCTCCCTTCACCACTGTGCAAATGCGCCTGTGGTGCATTTTAAGTTGGGGGATTAACTCCCCTTGAATACTGAGGGTCCCTGGGGTGCAACTAGCTCACCAGCTACCTCCAGTAAGCGCAACAGAGCTGTGTTGCAGAGAGGTGTAAAAAGGGGCGTGGCCTCAGAACACCTCTCTGCAACGCAGCTCCATGGCGCATAGTGGAGGTACCTGGTGGGCTAGTTGGCCCCCAGGGACCCCCAGTATTCAAGGAAAATGTGTTCCCCCTCTGCGTTTGCAGAGTGGTGCAATGAGGGGTCCGCGATCCCGTTTTTTTTTATTTTTAAGAAGGGGGCTGTGTAACCCCCCTTCTTTTTTGAATTTTTGGGCCCTGGGGACCCCATCCACCAGGACCAGCCCCCAATTTTCTTTTTAATAATCTACCATAATCTGCCCCGCGGACCCCATCCCCCGGGCCATGGGCCTTTTTTAAATATTTTTTATTTGGAGGGGGGCTACTTATGGCCCAGATGACCCCATCCCCTGGGGCTGGCCCACTCCGTTGGGGACCGTGGGGGGGTCCCCAATCCCCCCACGGTCCCAGCCGGCTCTCCGCATCCTGTGGGAGCCGGCATTGCTTTTCCACATGGGGAGCAGCTAACATGCTGCTCCCCATGTGGAAAAACAATCTGCATTGCTATTTGGAAGAGAGAGCAGGTTTCCTGCTCTCTCTTCCAAATAGCCAAGCAGTTTGCAATGACAGGGTGGGAGCCGCGAGGCTCCTGCCCTGTCATTGCAAACAGCAGTGTCCTGGGTGTGGGCACCCCGGGACACTGCAGGAGCCGGCTCTGGGGGATTGCGGTCCCCAGGGCCATCAAAGGCTCCAGGAGGGGGGGGGGGGCGCGCAGCCCCCCTCCCATCATTTGAAAAGCATCAGGGGTGGTGGTCCCCAAGGCTTGGGAGTCCATAACTGACCCCCAAATTAAAAATTTAGTGCCCCGGGGAGGTGGCGGTCCCCGGGGCATGTGGTGGGGGCTCAAGCCCCCCACACATGTTTTTTAATAAAATAAAAAAGCCCTGGGGGTGGCGGTCCCCGGGGCTGGGGGGGCTATGAGCCCCCCGCACAATTTATAATAAAGCCCCGGGGGTGGCAGTCCCCAGGGCTGGGGTGCCCCTTTGAGCCCCCTACTTAAACTATTGTCTTGCCCCTGGTATTTGGCCACCCCGGGGGCTAATAATTGATATAGCGTGGGAGCCCGCGCTTCGTGTTTTTGTTTCATCGGCAAGATCCGCGCACCCTGCGCGCATTTTGCCGGTTTATTTTAAAAAAAAATTGGGGGGGCACTGGGGGTCCTTGTGGGACCCCATGAACAGGCCTAGGGGGTCAGGGTGTTTCTACCCTTCCCCCTTTTCACATTTGAGCGTTTGTTTTTTAGGTTTCTTGTGCCTCGGTTCTACCGAGGCACAAGATGGCTGCCAACACTTCCTGATTTGGACTGTTGACAGATAATTAGAATACAGATAGTGCACGGTAGGGTGCGCGCTGGGTGCTCTTACGGTACGCGGATTCTCCGAGGCCATAGATATGTACTTTTAAATGTCATTTTCTCAGGAACTACCGAACAGATTCACACCATTTAAGCAAAAGGCATGAGTCTGAACTGAGGACTACCTCTTTGCCAAATTTGGCGTAATTCCGTTCAGCAGTTCGGGCTGTAGCTGCGGCTAAAAGTTCTATGGGAAATTGCATGGGGAAAACACGTTTTGGGACCCCCTTTTTTTCTCCGCCCCCACTACACGAATCATCCCGAGACTTTCAGGATAGGAGCGGACTGGAGCTGGCCAAAAGTTTTGAAAATTTCGCAAAGAATCTTTAATCGGTGCCAAAGTTATTGAGAATAGAATGTTGCAGATTTCCTGTGGAAAATAGGTCCTAACTATAACTACCTACTGGCGACCGCCAGTAGGTTTTTTAGATAGATATATATATATATATATATATATATATACAAAACACACATATAAAATGGATTTTCGATATTTCTCAAAACTACTGAACAGATTTACACCAAGACCCTTCTCCCTGCCAAATTTGGGGTGATTCGTCAAGGGGGTCTGAGAAAAAAGGGGGGTCCCAAAACGTGTTTTCTCCATGTACATTTCCATAGGAAACTTTAGACAAGGCTACAGGTCGAACGGGTGAACGGAATTACCCCAAATTTGGCGGGGAGAAGGGTCTTGGTCTAGAAAGCACGCTTTTGTTTATTTGGTGTAAATATGTTCAGTTGTTTTTGAGAAATATTGAAATTTACAGATATCGATATTTGGGAATTCTTCCATCTGATTGGCCGAGGCGTTACGAGCACGAGCTTGCTGCTTATTTGTTGTGAGCGCTGTGAGCGGTTGCAACTAGGAAGTGTTGGCTGCCATTTTGTGATTCCGTTGAAGTGAGTAAGGGCAAAAAAGGGCAAAATGAGTAGGAAAGAGGAGGGCAGGAGCGCTTGAGGTCTATGGGGTGGTTAGGGTATGCTACACAGGGAGTGTGAAGCGATGTATTCAACCCTACCGGTGTGAAAGTGCTGTTTTGCTCATAGTGAGATGGTGCTGAGGTGAGGTGCCGGTACACTCGGGGATGAAACCATGAGCTGATTGCTATAAACTGATGTGCTCTGGGCGCTGTAGGATACTGGCCGCTGTAGCATAGCTGTGCAAGTGGTGTTGGTATGGGTTTAGAGTATAGCGGTATGAGCTCTGTGGGGTGGTTAGGGTGTGCTATACAGGGAGTGTGAAGTGAAGTATTCACCCCTAGCAGTGTGAAAGTGCTGTTTTGCCTAGAGTGAGATGGTGCTGAGGTGAGGTGCTGGTACACTCGGGGATGAAACCGTGAGCTGATTGCTGTAAACTGATGTGCTCTGGGCGCTGTAGCATACTGGCCACTGTAGCAAGTGGTGTTAGTATGGTTTAGACTATAGCGGAAGTGGGAAGCAAACTACTCACCCCTACTGGTCTGAAGACTCGAATGGAGTGTTTTAGCAAGCAGGAATAAAGAAATAATCGTGAAGAATATAATGCAGAATGTTGCAATGCCACAGAAGACAAATGGTGAAATCAGGTGTGTTTAAGAAAGTGGTTGTGTGGGATAAAGTGATGGAGTCTGCAAGTTATATAAAAAGTGTCTTTATGTAAGTGCCATAAATGGAACCACTGGTGCAAGAGCTAATGCATCCAGCTGAGGCAAACTCCAACCGCTTCTGTTGTATTCAAACATAAGCTCCTGCATCATTCAATTCCACATTACATGTTACAGTTCCGTGTGACATAAACAATACCTATTAGACATGAATGACTGTAAATTGTAGAATGAAAATAAAGGTAGGATACGATTACCACACTGTGCCAACCAGTTCCTAAACAATGCTGTGTTTTTTTATCTTGATCGCCAGTTCGTGAGCAGAGGCTGAGGATGAGCTAATTTGTGTGAAAAGGCTTCGTGGATAAGAGGCAGGCAGAGAGACGTGTGTACAAAGAATAGATATGATTTCAAAATGGATGTCGGGTTTAGGCTAATTTAGCAAGTAAATTTGCATAGGCCATACATCATCCATTCCTGGTTAATGTGGAGAGGTACGGGCCAATAATGAAAACAGAATTCAAATGGCTAAGCATACTTAGAAAGTTATAATATGAAAATAGTTCAATTGAAGTGTATTAAAAATGTAATAGGAAGAAATCAATCCAAGAATAAAGTGAATTTCTTACAAGTCTTGGAGATTGCAGTCCAGAAGTTCTTCAGTGGCTTGAGATGCGTAATGTTCCAAGAGGCGATTGTTGACATCGTGTGAGAAAAGCAAAGCGATCCAATTCATATCCTCGAAGGGACAGTAATGTTCCTCGAATGTTGGAGCGGCAATTTGAATTGGCAGGCAATCTGCGATGTTGTCAAAGGTCGCACTTTGCAGGAGATCTTTCACGGCTGCGCAGAAATCCCATTCCGCCAGGATACCTTTTTGCGTTGCATCCGCCATTGCTCCACTGCCCGAACAATCAAGTTCATGGTTTTCAAGATACTCCATTACCTGCTGGATATCGGGAGCATTTGCTGGGATGTTGGCAAGGCATAGATACATTCACCAGTCGATTGGGCAAGTTTTGCAATAAAAAGATGGTTCCACGCAGATTGTATATGTGTAAATAAATGTAATGTTGTAGCTGGATCCGATAATAGATAGAGGCAGGCAGCCGAAAAGTTGTTTCATTTTTTCACAGTATTGATGTAGCTTCGCATAGAGGAGTATTCTGTCGGAAATGCTTGTTACCATTGGGAGCGTAGCCATTTTTAACAAGCTAAAGTAGTAGTAGGATGGCTGCAAACAGAGCGAGAATTATGGGCACTGTTGCTGTTATTCCAGAGATGATCGTATGAATGAAGTCTGGTATTAGACTAAAAACAGTTTGAAAGCCTGTGAGAAGGCTGGAGGAGACAATGTTAAAAAAGTGTGCCAGACCTTGAATGTCAGATGTGTTGAAAATTGTGTAACAATTTACAAAGTGTAATGGGAGGTTTCTTATTTAAAAGGTAGTGTATTTTACTTGAAGTTCGTGCTATCTGCAGTCGATAAATTACTTTTGGAGAAGTGAGGGACACGTCTGTTTGAAACAAAAGCGCTTTCAGTTTCTCCATTTAATAAAATCTGTTTTCAAAGTATGTATTGAAGGCCAAGTTGAACTTTGGGAGTTACTTTGTGTTTTCGGGAATAGAGATTGCCAGAGGAAGTTATCCGGTTTGAAACAGTAAGGACATACGGTATGCCAGCTCACATTGCGTAGCAGTCCAAGTTATTAAGAAGCAGATAACTGCCGTTAGAAAGCTGTGTGAATGTAGGTCTGATTGTGGGAGTTGGCGTGCTTTTAAGAAAGCACGCAAGATTGGGGGCTGTAAGCTTAGAAGCGTCGTGCAGTTGGACATTCTTGCATAGTAATGAATGACTGCCAGTGTGGTCGCACTTTTCACCTGTGAGAAAAACTTCTGTATCCTCTTTAAGACAGTGATATGTAAATGGGAGAAACCACTGCTCATGAATAAACGCGCTATCTTATATAATCACATACAACATGACAAACAACATGTACACCTAGTAGACACAATGACACTACGTACTGTGGGAACCGTGGCTAGCCATGTACACAAACCAAACATGGCATGGCACCTCTGCCACACAATGCAGAATGCGGAGAGAGATGGGAGCAAAGTATGTGCGAAGGTGGCAAGTGATTCGCGATTATAAAATTATACAATGCAAAGTGTTGAGGGGATGTGCCGGAGAGACTTGAGTATGCAGAGCACAGACATTTACATGTCAACATACACTGATGGTCTATTGAGTGAAGCCGACAGTGGACGCAACCATGATAGTACAGTCAGTAGGGAAGATTACGAAAACATAGCGCGTACGTGCCCCCTCCCCCCCAAATCTTTAGCGTAGTGGGCTGGCTCAGCGTACGCAAGGCTAGCGTAGGGGTATGAATAAATGGCATGTTTCTCAGGGTGTGGTTCTCTTCTGTCAGGTCTGTCAGGTCTGCGCAGCTTACACCGCCACGAGGCTGATGCCGTGAGCGAGGGTGGTTGTGGGATTATTGCTTTCAGCCTGCTGCTACCCACTAACCGTCATGGCCGCTGCGACGCACACATGCCCTGCAGTTCACCTTTCAACACCGTTGTATTTGAAAGAGGGCCCACCACGTGCCGGCGGAAGCTTTTGGGCCGAGGTCTGCGAGCTGGGAAGGCTCCTGAGATGAACGCTGGCTACCGTGACACAGGCAGACTGCGCCCAGCCTAAGGCCCAGCACCGTTAAGTGCTCTGTATACTACAAACACAGTAGTCGAAGAGGTACCAACAGTGGAATGGTGTCTTGATCCCACAATGGACAATGTTAGATCTGCATCTGAGAGTGCAGATGAAGGTACTCTTTTCAACCAGCTGTAACCAACTCTAGGTCCCAACAGTGGAACGGTGTCTTGATCCCACAATGGACGATGTTAGATCTACATCTGAGAGTAGAGATGAAGGTACTCGCTTCGACCAGGTGCAAGCAACTCTAGGTTCCAACAGTGGAACGGTGACTTGATCCCACAATGGACGATGTCCGATATTAGCTGCTGCTTGTGAATTTTCACAGAAGTCTCTGCGTTGACGTGCATCAGACTTTGTGCTTCCGTAGCTAAGTGCTGCACATGATTATTGTGCTTGGTTTACACCAGTCGGTGGAGTACACCGCGGTACAGCAGGTCCGAACAGCGGAGCAGGGTCTTGATCCCACAATGGACGATATTAGAACTGTATCTGAGAGTGGAGATGAAGGTACTCCCTTCGACCAGGTGCAAGCAACTCTAGGTCCCAACAGTGGAACAGTGTTTTGATCCCAAAATGGACGATGTCTGATATTACTTGCTGCTTGGTTTTGACAGAACTCCCTCCGTTGAGGTGCATCAGACTCTGCTTCCGTAGGTAACTGCTGCACATGATTATTGGGCTTGGTTGACTGCAGTCGGTGGAGTACACCGTGGTACAGTAGGTGGGAACAGTGAAACGTGGTGTTGATTCTGTAATTGAGGATGTCAGAAGTTAAAGTTTGTGATGATTTCTGTGTACCCACTCTGATCAGGTGCAACCAACTGTGTGCTTCCGAATCCAACGGCAGGTGGCTGTGAGGCGTTAATGACAACTGCCTCTGGCCTACAGTGCGGTCAGCAGGGCTCACAATTCAGATGGAGTGGTGATTGTTTAATTACAGAATCCAGTAGGCAACTAACTAAAACGTCTATTGAAATATACACAATAGCCTTTTAGTATACTTGCTTGAAGAAGTTTTTTAAGATGACTTATAGGTCTAGTACAATGACCAAATTATTCTTGGTAGTGGTAAAGAACACTGAATAACAGTGTACACAGTGGACAGCAGAGATCGCAATTCAAATTGTTTTGATTTATTTATTGCAGAGTTTTGTGTAATTTATGGTGTTGTATTTTGTGAAGAGGAAGTGAGAAAAAGTATTCATGGAAGACTGTGCTCACTACTGCCTTCAATTTAGATTGCAGACAGCAGTGTTCACAATTCAGATCGAGTCGCTATTGTAGATGACGCAGTCCTGTAGGCAAAAGACATTGCTCCAGTGCGCTCTATCCGCACCACACATACGTATCATCACAGGTTCCGCACACGTTTATTTTTGCTTCGCGTACGGAAAACAGGACAGTTCAAGTCAACACCACGTGGCTGTGGGCCCTTGCTGACTGCTCTCTGGCCTACAACTCATACAGCAGTGTTTACAATTCAGATAGAGTCGTTATTGTAGATGATGTAGTGTTGTAGGCAACAGACATTGCTCCTAGTGTGGCCCGCCCTTAGCACACATCATCGCTGGCTGTGCACATGCTGAATGCTTTTGATGTGGCTATCTAAGTGCACTAGACCTGATGGATTCCAATTTTTTTGTGTATTATTTCAGATCTACTGCCTGTATTTTAGTATACCACACGTTATGGATGTTTTATGATATAATATTTTCTGTATTATTTCACATCTAGGGTCCCTCCTTACTGCAGCACAAACTATTGACCCTTTTATAATTGAATCTCTGTGTGTGATCCAATGATTACTGTTGTAGTTGATGCTAGCAGCAACCATTCCCTGAGGGCTGCTTTACACTCACCCCACACGCATCCAGCACAGACGTCACTGGATATGTAACCCTGGTAATAAAAAGGAGTTGAGCGCACGTGCCCGTACCCACTTCCACTATCTATCTGTGTCCGTGTGTTCATTATTTATGCATGATACTGCCCCTGGGCCGTACCACATTGCATTGTGCTGTGGACAGCATATGCAACCATGTTACCTCTGGCAGTGGGGAAAAGTCATGTTATGTAGCTTTTAAATGCATGGCTATCACAGGTTTACAGAGCAGGAATATTGATGAAGATGATGGTTGCATGTTGTGTGTACTGTGAGATATGTGTACATAGCAAAATGTTTTCAAAAAAGCTTGCAAGGAGAAGAGGAGTCTCTCATCAAACGCTGTAGAGAGAATGGCGAAAATGGGTGGGGTACTCCAACTGTTACAATGGGAATGTTATGAACCAATCAAGTGCTTTTCTTTAAGGTCACATGGCAATCGCACAGCGAGTGCGCAAGGAGGCCGCACTCAACGCGATTTTGAGAAAATATTACCATAGTATAAGTTTATTACAGTTAGAAATATATAAATGTTTAAAATATTTTAGAATATCGCTTGTTCTCAGATACACTTTAAACTTATTTAGATATAGTTTTGAGACAAAAAAATATACGAGGGAATTGGGTTCCCGGCGCGACACCATACGTCTATGACGTAACACAGGGCCTGGCAGTGTGCAGTCGTCGCAGACGCAAAGCGCAGCGGGCGTGACCCCATATGTACATGATGTAAGGCGTGGCTTGGTACTGCGTACCCGTCGCATACCAAAGTAGCAGCTGGCACGACCACATACGTATAGGATGTTACGCAGGACGCGGTGCCACTAACCCGTAACCCGTCAGATACGGAATGCGCATCCTTTACGAGTTTAGCAATATGGCGGATAGGATTGGCGTGCTGATGATACTTGGTACACTACTGGTACGTGACTTCAGTTTTCTCCCCAAAAAATGATATACATACTTTTTTTTAAAGATACAATACATTACATATTATTCTAATTAAAATCAAAAAAGGTTTATAGAGTTCCAAAATATTACAAAAAAAATAGAAAAATTATCACTTTTTTAAATATTAAATTATGAAATTAACATTTAAAAAACCTTCGAAATTCACTGAAAAAACCATAGGTTTTACAGACATTATAGTTAGGAATTAGCATTTAAAAAACCTTAGAAATTCACTGAAAAAACCATAGGTTTCAGGGACGTTATACATAGTTGGACATTTGACTCATATAAAACCAGAGAAATTTGCCCGTTATAGTTAGTTGAGTTAACTATAACTCGCGCGCCCGCAATGCACTGGTGATGAGGTTGCATATTGCATCACTCATGACATGGTCAGTGACATCACTGATGACATCACTGATGACATCTCAAATGACACCACTGATGACATCACTGATGACATCATCCACCTGATAAACAGATGCACACTGATGGCCTAATATAAAGTTTGATACACGCACTCTAAGATACAGAGTACTATTTTTGAAACCATACACACAACAATGCCAGATTCTACTTACCACCCACTATTTCCTAGGTCTACACTCACATCCACTCACTTATACATGCAGTTACTCATCAATACAGTACTATAATATGCACTCATACTCCTATACATACAGTCACAGTCCGCCACTCATCCATAGAGTTACTCACACACCTAGTCAGTCATGCAAAGAATCAATCACATACCCATTTATTCATGTATACAGTTATACACACCAACTGCACTATTTATACACACACCACATCACTTATTTATGCAGATACTAGCACATACTTACTGTCTTATACAATCACTGATACAAGCAGACACTTTAATACACCCACTCCTTCAAATAACTTACTCTCACGTATAGCAATTTATATACTCCAACACTCACATATACCGCCTTAAAACATATGTAGTTACTCACACATATACCAGTGAGACATTCATTTACTCACCAACACACCCATACACACACACTAACTCACCCATACAGCCCTTCCCAGATGTACTTTTGAATCCATACAACCAGTGAGTCATCCACTCAGACATGTATGCAGAGTCACACACACCCACACCCACCCACACAGACACTCAGGCACTCATAGAGATATTCAGACAACAAATCAATAACCCATATAGACACTCATGTAGCTACTCACCAACCCATGCAGCCGCTAATATATACCAACTGAGACACTAATACAGACTTTAGTCACTAACCCATACATTCAGTAACACATGTGCAATCACTCAGTTATACAGTCAGTCACGCACCTACTAAATAATCCATTTAGGGACTTGTAAATTCACTCTTTCTTCAATACACCTTGGCATAGATATATATGAAAAATATTTAAACTTTACAGAAATACACATTCACTGGATGATGCCATCAGTGATGTCATCAGTGATGTCATTTGAGATGTCATCAGTGATGTCACTGACCATGTCATGAGTGATGTAATATGTGACGTCATCACCAGTGCATTGCGGGCGCGTGAGTTATAGTTAGCTCAACTAACTATAACGGGCACATTTCTCTGGTTTTATATGAGTCAAATGTCCAACTAACTATAACGTCCCTGAAACCTATGGTTTTTTCACTGAATATATATATGTGTGTGTTTGTTTAAATAGGTGTTTATTTTTATATATTTCTATATAATTTAAATATATTTAATTTACATTATATTACTGTTAAATGTTAGTATATTTAATATTGACTATGTTTAACTATATATATCTCAAAGACCATTTTCTTTTTCAATTTTATTGTAATTCAATTTTAGATATAGGAAAACAATTTTTGTTTGCTCAATATTTGTGACACGATATTTTAACATCATATATAGGATTTTGATGTTTCGTCAGTGAACTGCAACCAGTGTGCTCAATACGGTCAATGTTACAACCCTATGGAGCAATAAGCAAAAGTTTCCGGATTTGCTTTTAGATATTATTTGCAGTGTGGTAAAATCAGTCTTAAAGTAAGGACCCCTAATTTTAGAATTCATGAAAGAACGGTGCTTGGTAAAATATAGAGATATATATTATGAGGTAATAAAAAAATCATTTTGACAATTTTAAGAGCTGAATAGAGGCAAAGTCCGACATGGGCGACAGCCTAAGAAAGCTTTTCTACATACAGTCTAGCAGCAGGATTCTCTTGAGTGGAATAATATGATACAGCAAAACATACCCTTCAGCTTGCTGATGGGGAAAGAATTACAAGAAAAATGGTATAATTCCTTAAGAGATCCCACTGCTACAATTGATTGCCTCAACCAATAATTATGTGAATCAGTTTTTCAAATGAAGTGATTATTTACATAATAGTCATTTAAAAAAATATATTTTAATTAAGTAAATGTCTTTCAGTATGAATAACAGCCCCATGATAAATGAAATGAGAGGGTTTGACACAGTCCACTTTTGAAATGCAGTGATTAAAACATGTCTTATCTTAGCATTTGTATTCACACCATGTGTTATCAATCCACAGAGAATACCTACTTGTATGTCTGGTAACTGTAGAGATCCGCATTGCATGCCTATTTTAAACCACAATACACATTATGTATATTATTTAAACTTGAATATTTAATCATATCAACTTTTTAAAATACACGTAAAACATACTATCAACATTCTAATATTTTACATAAAATTTATACTGTGAAGAACAATCTGATTGCAATGCTGTACTTTTCACAATCCAACTATTAGTAAAGGTAAAAAACAGTGACAAAAATGTCCTTTCCAAATTCTGACAGTTGCAGCCAAAGGTCTCAAGAAAATAGTTTCCAGTAAGTTCTAATATGTTTACACCATTTTTTAAAGTTAACTGCGTAATTGATGTGGAAAGACGCTAAACGGATATGCCATGAAGAGATTGTTAAACGAGGGGATAACAAAGACCCCTTCAGCCCCTGCTGTGCAGTGTGGCCCCCAACCCTTCAAGGGGTTCCCAATCCTTTAAAGAATCCCATTCAGCCCAAGGTCAATGAATATCTATGAGAGGACACATCATCACATTTTTCTGGGGACTCCTCATTGTACGTTATGCAACTGGGTTAAAGAATAAAAGATGTGAATAAATACAGCATTAGAGACCAATGAAAACTCCCCAGCAATAAGTAGGGTGAGGGAGAGTGATGATTTCTAATAGAGTAGAATACGATGGGAAATACACAGTAAAAATATAAATGAATGGATAATTGAATGAATAAATGAATGAATGAATGAATGAGTGTAAGAAATTGCAGTATTAGCTAAGAACCGGTGTGAACAAGCCTCAAATAATAATCATCATCCTAGTCGGGGTGAGCCACCTTAGTCACTAAATAAACCTCTGCTCAAATCTGTGTCTTCTTACACTCCTGCAGATCTTCCAGACACAGTTGGGACTTTGCTGAAGGGCAGGAGAGCCCTTCCCCCAGCTTCCCTTACTACCGTTCTATCAGCCCGCATGCGTCAGAGTGCCATTAATAAGGCAGAGGCATCCTCCAGTGCGGGTGCCTCTTATACCTCTGCAGAACTTACCGACACTGTTGGAGCTTTGCTGAGGGGCAGGAGACCACATCACCCAGCCCTCAGGATCTGGATTGCCATAAGTAAGGCAGAGGAGTCCCTCAGTGTGGGTCATGCGTGGGCAATGCCTGGGCGTGGCCAGGGTGGTAACCGGGCCAAAAGTGGGCCCGTCTGCTCACATCTGCGACCTGTCGTGTCGGGTCTCCCCCCTTGGTTTCTGTCTGTGGCTGATGTGTCCGGTAAGATCCTACCATATAGGTTTTATAGGGCCCTGGTAAGGAGGGATAGTACCAATGAGGGAGGCCCTGAAGCAGGTCAACTAAATCCCCAGTCCTCCAATGCTTTTCCTTCCACCTCCTCTTCCTCTTCTTCTTTTATTCATAAAAGCGGTCAAGCTACTGGGATAGTAGAGACCCAGGTTGAGGGTGTACTGAAAGGAAGTACCAATATACCAAGTGAAACTAACAATAAGGGAAGCAGGGGTTCGAAAGATTAGCGCCACCAAAGAGGCAATGAGAGGGGTCCTAGATTTGAATTAGAAGAATTCACCAAAGTTGCTGAATGATCACTAGCTCATCTTAAGTAGGGAACTTCCTCCCGTGTGTTGCCCTTATGTGGCAGTTTTAACGAATGTTCCCCAAATGACTGATAATAGTGACAAGTCTACAGGACAGCTGAAGTATAAAGTCTGTCACTGGCTATCACGTAGTACTGATTTTAGGAATTTAGTTAGCAAGGCATTTTGTTTGTTAGAAGAGTGGTATGGGTTGGTCCATCGCAAAAACATAAATAGAGATTGTATAGTGGTAAACTTTAGATTCCCTGATCTTGCTGAACGATTGATCGGTGCCAAGCTTGACGGTTTAGATTGATGCCTGATGAGTGTTACTGGGTGTAAGCAGAAGTCTCTAAAAGAGTCATTTCATAACACAGAGAGAGATAGTTTTTGTAGAAATAATGGCTTAACCACCCCACAGGAGATTTCACCCTGACTTCAACTATACAAATAGCCTGGATTTAGTTCAGATGAAAATAATGCACCAGAGGGTCCTCTAATCCAGGGCACTAGGACTAACGATCAACATCTCAAACTGATCTTGTGGAATGTTGCGGGTTTAACTTCCAAATTGAGTGATCCTAATTGGGGTAAGTTTATAGACGGGGTCATATTTGCCTATTCCAAGAAGCCAGGGTGATTAAACCTATTCACAAGGTGTTTTTTAAAATAATTTCAGTGTTCTGGCTAGACCATTGCCTGTGCCATCCAGCAAGTGGCTTACTTATTTGGAAAAAGACAAGTTTGGTTTGAAACATTCACAGGTTAAATATTAAATCAGCCGATATATTAGGCCTTGATTATGAAACTTTAAAAGGAAAGTTTGTAATAAGACTGATTAATATTTATAATCTCTTTAGTAGCCAGAATCAGGAGTCTGCTACAATCTCAACCTTAACAAATGTGTTAGAGAACTCAAAGAGGGCATACTATCTTATTGCAGCAGGAAACTTCAATGTGTTCTAAGAGCCAGTTGAGTTTGTACAGTACCTTGTCCAAGAAGAAGAGCCAGCAAGGGGGCACAAAAAACTGCATATTTCACCTCTTTAGAGATGTTCGAAGGTCGGGCAGCAAGTTCTGTCCTTTACTTTAACCCATGGTGTTCGCGCTTGCAATGGGTAAACACTCTCTGATGCAGATGCATCCTTCACTTTTAAAAGGACGAATACACAAAGTAGGATATATGATATATTGGTCAATCTAAGATCTGTGGCTAAAGTGCGAGACATAGTAGTCATAGACAGTCATGATAGTGATCATAAAGAACTGGATTTGGGTTAGTTGACATCCCCTACTTGACTAACTGTACTGATGCTCAAGGTCTGCCTACAGTTACCACAGAATGATAGGTGGATAAAATGGCCTTTTGTATTATCTAATGGGAACTCTTTAGTCAGTATGTATGAGGAGGTAATCTTGACAGTAACTACATTGGGAAACCCACATTGTGATGATGCAATAGCTATGAACAACTTCTCTAATTTACTTAAGTCCATCAAGAGATATTTCTGTAGGCAGTGTCAAAATATCCCACCTAGGCGGAAAGAACGAAAACTGTAAATTGGCTAGATCAGCTTTAATTACAGTTGTAAAGAATGGCAATACTATAGTAGGGGGCAGAAGGGCACATAATAAAACGCAGTTAGATGCTAAGAAATTTTGGGAGAACAGAACTGGTGCAAATTAGTTCAGGCATCAAAATTTAAAGATAGCCAGTTCTTCTGGCATTGGTTGATGAAAGGTGCAGTTCATATGGCTAAGGACAAATATGTTTTTGGTACAATCATGTGTATGGTTAGACCATTTCACCACATGATATTCTGCGGGGACAGGAGGTAGGATATGGGATTATGAAGGAAAGTCAGCACTCAACCCTGAAAAAAGAGATAGGGGACTTAGTTAGTTTTACACTGGAGGAAACTGTGGCCACTACTGGTAGTATGGATAAAGGCAAAGCACCGGGGCTGTATAGAATACCTGGAGATCTCTATCGATCAAACCCATCAATATGTGGTTGCATACTTAATTTAGGGGCTTATTTATGAGCCCCATACTCCGCGGGTGCATCACTTTTTTTGACGCACCGGCGACATAAAATATGCGCCACTGTTAGACCTGGCCCTTTTGACAGGTTTATCCCAAACCTTTTGCCTTTTGCCATCATATTTTTCTGACTCCGGATATAGGATTCTGGGCACTTTACCACTGCTTACCAGTGCTAAAGTGCATATGCTCTCTGTATAAATTATGACAATAATTGGTTATCCATGATTGGCATATTTGATTTACTGGTAAGTCGTCAGTAAAGTGCATGTGTGTGCCAGGCCCTGTACTAGTGGGCTTGCAGCACTGGTTGTGCCACCCACATGAGTAGCCCTGTAAATGTATCTCAGACCTACTACAGTAGTGTCTGAGCATGCAGTTGTGAACTCTCATGGTGTCCTGGCAAGTGCACCCGCTTGCCATGCCCAAACCTTCCTTGCGCCTGGCGGCGCATAAAAATCTGACGCCGGCCCGCGGCCCGGCCACCCTACTAGTGACCGTCTCCAGGGAGGCCTCCTGTCTCTGACACTCCACGGTAGGAGTGCCACAACAACATATGGGTAAGAGAAAAGCAACAAGTGAAGCCCAGGGGGTGTTGTGAACACTCTTGATGCATTCTTGCTGAGGGCCACAAGTGCACTGTCGCACGAAATAGAGCTCACCGAGGGTAGACTATCACTGGAGGAAACGAGAGGGCATGCTCACCTAGCTGGGCCAAAATATCGTGAAATGACTCCCTGTGGGCCCTGAACTGCTGCTTATCTGCATTTGCAATCTGCCTTGGACACAGAAGATAATACACCTCCAATTGAAGAGTTTAATGGTGAGCCGGCAGCCAAAAGGAAAAAGTGTGGGAAGAAACCTAAAGTAAATTTACCTAAAAACGTAAAACCAAAAAGACCTCCGGTTTCAAATGAATGACTCCTAGGCTTGCCACACTTGCCCAGGACCAAGTCGACCCTAGTAGTGATTAACAGGGCGGGATGGAATAGACTGAAGAAAGTTGTCTCTCTCCTACAGCCACGAATAGCCCTGAAAAGAGGTCTCAGGCCTGCCTCTGCGGTGCCTGTGTGCAGTTTGTTAACTGCCATGTCGACTTGGCAAGTGCACCCACTTGCCAGGCCCTACCCTTCCCATTTCTTACACATAGGATACCCCTATGGTAGGCCCAAGCTACCCCCTGGGCAGGGTGCAGTGTATGTGAAACGTAGGACATGTACTGGTGTGTGTAACATGTACTGATAGTGAAATACTGCCAATTTTGTCTTTTCACTATTGAAAGGCTATCTTGTCCAATAGGACTGAATGGGGAATGATTTGTAACATTTTACAAGCATATTTTCCCATAGGGATAAGTTAGAAAACTGGAGTTTGGTATCCCTGAACTCAGGATTCAATATCACATTGTTTAATAAAGATGTTTTTTAAATTGTGTGTTTGAAAATACTGCTTTTAGAAAGTGGATATTTACTTGTTCAACCATCCTGTGTGCCTCTTACTGTTTGTGGATTGACTGTCTGGTTTCAGTGTGACAGAGACAGAAATGTGCATTCCCTGTAGACAGCCTTTGGAGGGGTTGAGGCGTGCCTGGCTCTTCCTGGATGAAACAGACTTGTGCTGAATAGACCCTGGTTGCATATTGAGTGGTGGGAGGAGATTTACCTTGCACCCGAATGGAGCCTGTCTCCCTTGCACAATGCTGTGTCCACCTCCTGTGGTCATGCTGCACCAGTGAAGGCAGAACTGGTTTGAACTGAGCTCAGAGCCCCCTGCACAAAGAGAACAAAGGCATTTTGGGGTATAAGTATTTGTCCTAAAACCCCTGAACTTTAGATCATTCCAGGAATTCAAGAGGACCCTTTGCCAAGGAGAAGAGCTGGAGAAATTGCAGAAGAGTACTTCCCTTGCTGTGTGTCTGAGGTTGGCCTGCATTTGCTGTTTCTACCAAGGAAAGGAGAAGGACTTTGCTGTGTGCTGTTTTCGCCTGCTTGAAGAAGATCTCCAAGGGCCTGTGTGTGCTGGCATCCTGTTCTGAAGTCTCAGGGACACAATGACTTCACCCCCAGCTCCCCTGGACTCTGCTGTTGTGAGTTCTGACCTGCCTAGAGGTGGCTGTGCCAGTTTTGGACCTCTGGAGGTTGCTGCTGCTGTTTGGGAGCTCGAAGAGAGAAGAAACATGAAGAACTGCTAAAATTGACCCATCACTATTCTTGTGCCTGTTTCTTGACCCATCTCCATGGCGCAAGAAGAATTTCTATGCATCGCTGTTCTGCTGTGAAAAATCGAGGGATCGCTGTTGAAGAGGACCGACGCAGCGCCGCTCGACGCCACTGCATTGATCGCCAGCGCATCCCGAATTTTCACGCATCTTACCTGTGTGGCATGCTTTCGGAATGCATCACCTGTGCACCGGAACCGTCACAAAGAATTGATGCATCACTCCCTATACAGACCGGATTTGACACAACTCGCCCTCTGCGTGTCACAGAAATGTTGCATCGCCTCCCCAAGATCTCAGGAGTGTCGCATCCCTTTGTTTTCAGACTCTGCGGCTGTTTTGCTTGTGGAACTTTGACGCATCTAGAGGTACTTTGGTGAAAAGTCATGCATCCATAGTTTTCTATGGTAAATGTTCTTGAACCCTTTTGAAAGGCATATTTTTTACTGTGTATGTTGGATTTTTGTTGTTTTGGTGTTGTTTAGTTTAGATAAAGATACTTTATTTTTCTAAACTGGTGAGGTGTCCTTTTATGGTGTTTTCACTGTGTTTACTGTGAGTGTTGGTACAAATACTTTACACATTGCATTTGGGATAAGCCTGTCTGTTCGTGACAAGCTACCAAAGTGGTAAGTAGCAGGGGTTATCCATAGTGTCTATCCCCCTTACCATGTCATGAGTGATGTAATATGTGACATCATCAGCAGTGCATTGCGGGCGCACGAGTTATAGTTAGCTCAACTAACTATAACAGGTGAATTTCTCTGGTTTTATATGAGTCAAATGTTCACCTAACTATAACGTCCCTGAAACCTATGTTTTTTTTGTGAATTTCTAAGGTTTTTTAAATGCTAATTCGTAACGATAACGTCTGTAAAACTTACAGTTTTTTCAGTGAATTTCGAAGTTATTTAAATGTTAATTTCATATTTTAATGTTTATAAAACCTATATTTTTTCTATTATATTTTTAAATATTCTGGAACTTTATTATACTTTTTGTTTTTAACTTTAAAAATCATGCAATGTTTTATATCTTCCCCCAAAAATATGTATATATATTTTTTTGGGGGAGAAAACTGCACTCCAATACCGGTAGTGTACCAAGCTCCATCACCACCCGAATCCTATGCGCCATATTGCCAAACTCGTAAATGATGCGCATTTCGTATCCGACGAGTTTGTGGCACCGCGTAACATCATATACGCATGAAATCACCCAAGGTACTACTTTGGTATCCGACGGGTACGCAGTACCAAGCCACACGTTATGACATGTACATGTGGGGTCGCGCCTGCTGCGTGTTGCGGATTCGATGAGTACATGCTGCCAGGCCCTGTGTCACGTCACAGACGTATGGTATCGCGCCGGGTACGCCATTCCCTTTTTTTTGTCTCAAAAGTATATCTAAATAACTTTAAACAGTATTTGAGAGCACACGAAAATCTAAATTATTTTAAACATTTATATATTTCTAACTGTAATAAACTTATATTATGATAAATATATTTTGTCAAAATCTCGTCGGGTGTGGCCTCCTTGCGCGCTCGGTGCGCGATTGCCATGTGACCTTAAAAAAAAGCATTTGATTGGTTCATAACATTTCCCATTGTAACAGTTGTACGACCCCACCCATTTTACTCATTCTCTCTACAGCGTTTGATGAGAGACACCTCTTCTGCTTAGAAAGCTTTTTTGAAAAGTGTTTTCCTGTATATACATATCTTATACTACACACAACATGCAACGATCATCTTGATCAATATTCATGCTCTGTACATTAGCCTTCCACGCATGATTGCCTAGCGCCTTGAGACCCTCGCAGGTATGCAGGGCCCGATTCACAGAACTAACTTAAGACAAAATCCTAAACTTACTACCATTTTGGTATTCACAGAATGCACTTACTACTTTTGGTATTCACAGAATGGATTTACGACTACTAACTTTACGTCCGCACTCGGGCCGGAAATTCCGGCCCGGAGGCGGAGCTTGCGGCCCGGAGGCAGGGCTTCCGGGCCGGAGGCGGAGCTTCCGGCCCAGAGGTGGAGATTTTGGCCTGGCTAAATCTCTGCCACTGGCCGGAATCCCCACCTCTGGGCCGGAAGCTCCGCCTCCAGCCCGGAAGCCCCACCTCCGGGCCGGAAGCTCCACCTCCGGGCCGGAATTTCCAGTCCGAGTGCGGACGTAAAGTTAGTAGTCGTAAATCCATTCTGTGAATACCAAAAGTACTAAGTGCATTCTGTGAATACCAAAAGTAGTAAGTGCATTCTGTGAATACCAAAAGTAGTATGTTTTGGATTTTATCTTAAGTTAATTCTGTGAATCGGGCCCGTAGTGCGCTTTACAAATGCCATGATTGATTGACTGATTAATTGATTGCCATGCATCTCAAATGTTCCATCCAAAAACAAATATATGTTACACGATGCCCCTGGTGTGTGTCTGCACATTATTGTGCTGCCTTTCGGCCTGGGTATTGCTGGCTCTAAGGAGCATCATCAGCCACAGGCAGACTGCTCATCCTAGATCACATGCCATCTCATTAACGATAGTTACTGCCCTCCCGACACATGCTACACTAATCTAAATTGCACACTCTGCGAGGTCAAAACTACAAAAGAAACACAAATACGTACACTTCCTGGCCAGGCAGGAACTGAACAAGCTTAAGTCCCCGGAATAATTATTCACACCCCTACGCTGGCCTGGCGTGCGCAAGTCCAGCCCACTTTGCGTACGTATAAATAGGATAACCACGACGCCACAGGTCCCCCTTCTTCCACACTACCTCAAATGATTTGCCACATCCACCTCATACATCACAATGTGCAATAAAAAAAGAAATGGATCCATGAGGTGTACTCCATCCTGGCAATCAAGACGGGCTCTAAATTGTGAGCCCTACTTCCCGTCGCCTACGAAAGGGATCCATGAGGTGTACACTCTTGCAATCAACACTCCATCTGAATTGTTAGCACTGCTGCCCATAGTGTTTGCTCACACAACAATGAGAGCAGGTAAGCAGAGCAGCCTGGGTGCACAGGGCCTCCAATTGAGCGTGCTGCGGCGAGAGGGGTGGGGTGCTTCAGCCTAGCTGCGCAGGTCCGAACAAACAATATTGCCATGTGTTATGATGTGATCATTGACTGCATTCAGTCACATCTCTGTCTCATTTTAAAGACCTGCTGGACTGTACTGTAGCCCTGAGCGAGCGGGCAGCGCTGCCCTACAGACACCTCTTCAGCGTGGCGCTGCTTAAAGGATGGGATGCATCAGCCAGACTGCGCACGTGCGAATAAGCGATATTGCCATGTGTTATGATGTGATCTTTGACCTCATTCAGTCACATCTCTGTCTCATTTTAAAGACCTGCTATACCTTAATGTAGGCCTGAACCTACGGGCAGCACTGCCCTACAGACACCTGTTGAGGGCGGTTCTGCGGGAGGGGTGGGGTGCATCACCCTGAGTGCGCACGTGCGAAAAAGCGATGTTGCCATTTATAATGATGTGATCTCTGACCTCATTCAGTCACATCGGTGTAATTTTAAGGACCTGCTGGACCGAACTGTAGGCCTGAGCCAGTGGGCAGTGTTGCCCTACAGACATGTGGCGTTGGCTTTTAGGACACTGTAGTGAGCTCCTTACTAAATGTACATGCACACAGGCTCCGGCCAATGCATTACACGCACACATTATGCTTCTAGCATGCACTCTGTTCCTTTGTATGTGAACGTTGGCATAACATATTATTATTTAACCTTGTTTATTCTCGTGCACTCCAACTCCTCTTTGAACCACAATTACCACTAACAGTTGGTAGATCGTACTTCAAAAACAAAGGATGCACTCAACTCCTATTTTCTATCAAGCTTGAAAATAAACCTTCATTTACCTCCAGACGTTTCCACAATTAAATTATTTCTCCCTTTCCAGACATTCCATTGGTTGCCACAAGAAGGGCGGAGCAGGAGCTGACCCCGCAATGATGCCCTGGCATTCTGACACCTTCCATCGTGGTATCAAGACACCGTCCCTGACCGAAGACCTGGTCTATCGTATGAACATACCCCGGACTAGAAGCTTGCACCAACACGTCGTGGGACACACCAGTGGTGGCAGGTTAGCAGGTTAGCAGTGAAGCCTTAGTGTGCAAGACCTACAGTTGAGCACAGTGCGGGGGAAGGGGTTGGGGTGCAGCACCCTGAATGCACAGGTACATGCAAGCGATTTTCCCGTAGCTAATAATGTAGGACTATATTATCAAACAATAGCGATAACATTATCACCACTTTAGCGTCAGGAAACTGCCGCTAAAGCGACGAGAAGGGGTTGATAATATGCCCTTGTAAATTCCCATAGAAGCCCAGGTTCACACCAGAACCTGGGCTTCTAAGGGAATTCCGTTTCCTGCCGCTAAAGCGGCGATAATGTTATCGCCCTTCCTTCATAATATGGCCCATAATCTCTGGCCTCATATATTTAATTTTAAAGACTTTCTAAACCACACTCCTTCTCGCAGACCCCAACGTCCTAGACAAACGGGTGATGGAGGGTAAACACTAAGGGCTGGGTGCAATAGGCCGATGCTCTGTCTCCTCCTCCCTCTCTTCTTTTGACTCTCCCTCCCCTTCTCCCTTCCACCCATTCCCCCTCCCTTCCATTCTCACTATGGTCCTTTCATTCGGACTACCTTTCTTTACCTCTTCCACATAGCACACATACTTATGTTTAATTTTTGTCTTGCAGGTTTCCTACGCTGCTTCCACTGGAGTCCAACCCACGTTTTTTTTATTATACTGTTCTATTAAAGTTACATTTTTTTTATTTCTGTTTTAATAAAGGTTACTTATTTTTTCAAATAAATAACTGAGTGTATAGGTCTTCTTTTTCTGATGACACTTGTCTATTGCTTATTGTGAAAATCATCTGTTTATATTTTAAGGACAACATTATTTAATATTAGAGTGAACCTACCAAACATAATCTAACTGCCTATTAGACAAATGAAGCCTTGGTAATTGTACAACTGCAAGAGTGCTATGAGTGTATCACTTTGTAACACCATAAGTACTGCCCGTGTGATTACAGAACAAATAAGGCACTGCCTAGGACAACCGAGGCTTCAGGGACTGCCGAGGCCCACCCTACATATTTAAATAAAGACCCGGAGTGTGGTGATCCCCGGACTTCAGTTGACCTCAAACCCCCTGAACAATTAGTAAACAATACCCGGGAAGGTACCGCTCCCCTAGACTGCAAAACGTCTCTGTGCCCTTCTGCGCCTAATTTACATGTGACATTAAGAACCCCAGTCCTACAGAGACCCCGCAATAAAATAATTGGATTGGCCACGGAACATTAACCACCCACCAGGGGCCTCATTTAAAAGAACAGGTGAGACCCCGCTTTTTTGTTTGTTCTTTTCTCTCCATTTTTACCATCTGCATCCCCTCTATTACAGCGATACGAGGCTTTCCTCCTCTCGCTTCAAGTAGTCGAACAAGTATTTGCTATCACAGGGTGGAAGCCATACACCCTCTAATAGCAAACACAAATGTCCAGCGAATGCACACCCCGGGACATTGTATGAGCTGCACCTGAGAGGTCGCCCTCCCTACTACCATGATGCATTTGATAGTATAAACGGATACTAACACCTCTTACACACGTGGAGTACAGCAACGAGAATGTAGTGAAGAAGTAGAGGAAGCCCAGAGTCTAAAAATATAAATCCTACCAGAAGTCGGATGACATAGTTCAATGAGCCGATGATCCTGGCATGAGTAGAAACAGCTACACGAACAAAACGGGTCTTCAGCACAACGCAAGCAATTTTGAAATATTGCTGAGTGGTGCCTTCTTTTTGCCTTCTCCCACTCGTCACCAGATTTATGTAGTGAAGAGGCAGACATCAGTGAATCCAATAAGTAGATTTATTACAAGAAAACAAGACACCTGAAACAACCACCAACAGGATCAGACAGCACCGTGTACAAATTCCGCAAGGTTCCCCTCATGACAGCCCTAAATTCTAACATTACATACTGAGGGCCATTTTATCAAGGAACGGCGTTAAAATTTTTGCCGCTGCAGCGGCAGGAAACTGCCGCTAAAATGATGATAATGGGCTTGATATTATGCCATAGAGAATTCCAATAGAAGCCCATGTTCTCGTGTTAACATGGGCTTCTATTGGAATTCTCTAGCCTCGGCCAATCAGATGGCAGAATTCCCAAATATCGATATCTGTAAATTTCGATATTTCTCAAAAACTACTGAACGGATTTACACCAAATAAACAAAAGCATGCTTTCTAGACCAAGACCCTTCTCCCTGCCAAATGTGGGGTAATTCCGTTCACCCGTTCGACCTGTAGCCTTGTCTAAAGTTTCCTATGGAAATCAACATTGAAAAAACATGTTTTAGGACCCCCCCTTTTTTCTCAGCCCCCCCCTTCACGAATCATCCCCAAACTTTCAACATAGGAGCTGATCTCAACAAAGAATTAGTTTTGAAAATTTCGCAAAGATGTATCAATCGGCACCAAAGTTATAGAATGTTGTCATTTTCCTATGCTAACTATATCCTAACTATAACTACCTACTGGCGACCACCAGTAGGTAGTATATATGTATATCTATATATTACCTACTGGCGGTCGCTAGTAGGTAGTTATAGTTAGGACCCTGTTTCCATAGGAAATCCGCAACATTCTATTTTGAATAACTTTGGCGCCGGTCGACGAATCCTCGCGAATTTTTCAAAATAGGTGGGGCGCTACGCTCCGCTCCTACCCTGAAAGTCTCGGGGGGATTCGTCAAGCGGGGGCTGAGATAAAAGGGGGGTCCCAAAATGCGTTTTCCCCATGCATTTTTCCATAGGACCTTTAGACACAGCTACAGCCCGAACGGCTGAACAGAATTACTAGAAATTTGGCAGAGAGGTAGTCCTCAGGTCAAGGAAGTGCCTTTTGTAGGTTTGGTGTAAATCTGTTCAGTAGATTCTGAGAAAATAGCCTTTAAATCAATATATATATCAGCTTACGGTGCGCGTACGGTGGCGTGCGCGAGCGCGATTCTGATTGGTTCTTAGATCTTAGTAAACATTCGAATCGGTCGAAACCAGGAAGCGGCGGCCGCCATTTCGTGTGTTTCACTCAGAAAAAAAAGAGTGATATCTTGAAAAGGGGGCAAGGAGGAGAGTTACAGACCCCCTAACATTTGTAAGGGGGTCAAAGAAGGACAGAAAAGTACAAAGAAAACATATATTGATTTTAAAAAAAATCGCGGGGTACGCGTACGGTAAGCTCAACGTACGCGTACGGTAGAAAAAAAATAAAATAAAAGAAATGAAATGCAGATTTAAAAGTTTAGATATTAGGGGGCTCTAAAAAGAGCCGTTGTGTTTATGAAGTGATTTTTTAGTGGTACCTACAAGTAAGTACCGATGCAGAATCTAAGGTTCAAGAGGAAGACTCTGTTCCCTTCATCATTGAAGTGCACACCATCTCCTCTATAAATGTCTTGCATGTCATAACGCAAGTTGTTGTGGTAAATGGAACCCATACCATAGTCACGGAGGAAAGCAGAAACAGATTTGTTGACGTGCTTTCTTGCTTTGTCAATCTGCGGACAGAAATGATTGGACCAGTTCCATTTTTGCCTTTGGCATATGTTAGAAAACACAAAGGCAGTTTTAGGGAAAAGTGAAAACAGTTGTGCAAAGGTGTCCTTCATAAGCATTTCCAGACCTACCCCAGTCAAAGTGCCTAGGTCATTGCCACCACAGTGCACTATTATGAGGTCAGGGTGTTGGATTTGCATGAAGGATTTCACCAATGGCATCAATTGGTGCCACTTTAACCCTCTCTGACCAATCCATTTAATGTCTACATTTGGCAAAGCAAGGTCTCTCACCATATCTGTTTTCTCTGCATACTTTTCACTCCAGAAGACATAGCTGTGCCCTACAATCCACACTGTGAACATCTTCAAAGGAGAACTAGATGCACTCAGGAGGTTTAATTCAGTAGAATGGTAAAAAGAAATGAAAGACAGTTTGGAAATGGAGGCATACATATTTTTTTCATAAAAAAAAGAACTGATTGGCTGTTTCATACCATTCTAGAATAAAAACTAGGCTGTATGTGTAAATTAATAGAAGCATGTTTTGTATTGGTACAGAAAAATGTGTTACCAAAGAACAGTACTATGGATTTGCTGTTAGGTTTGAAAAGTCAAGCACTCTTGCTCTGTGGAATTGAAACATTGTTTGGTGAACTTCTGACCTAACTCCACACAGCAGTGTTCCATGAGCTGTTGCTATGGTAGCAGGCAGAAGTCAAGTTGGGGGAAGGGTACTAGGCAGAAGTCAAGTTGGGGGAAGGGTACTTTTGGAAAAGGGTTGGTTTTCAACCAATAGAAATGTGTGATTACATTTGAAAAAAAGGGGGAAGCACTGAGATTTGAAATTAACATGTATATGTGTGGAAAAAGAGAGGGAAAGTTTGCCATTATCTGGTTCTGCTGAGAGGAGAGAGGTGTAAAGAACAGAGATCCTGGCTCTGATAATCTGCTGTTTGAGTGCCACATTTCTTTCACAGCCAACTAATTTTAAAGGTGAGTTTAGAGTTTGAGAGGGGATGTATATGGTAAATTAAGAAATGAATAATAGAAATGGAATTCCTTTTGTTGAAGTTGTGTTATTTATTTTCTGTTTTGGGAGAAATTTAAATGTGAGGAACATGTAAAATAATATGGACTATGTTTTCACGATAAATTAAGGTGTACTGGTAAAAATAAAGAATACTTTAAGGGTTTGAGGTTGGACTCAGTAATGCAAATACATACAGCATCAGTAAGGCTGGTTGCCCTTACTGGAGTGTAGGCAGTCACCCAGGTTACACATGGTGCTGGTCTGAAAAAGCAGTTTGGACATGTGCTTTTTTAAGAATCTGAAAAGTGGATTCATAATGTGTCAGTCTGTAAAAGTGTTTATCACTTGCCAAAAAAAAGAGTAGTAAGTGTGCTTTCAAATTGGCAAAGAAATTTCGTTTTGTGACTAATGTGAAAACATGACTCTGTGTGCAAATAGGAATTACAGGCAGAGATTTATTGCGTATTGCTCTGGTGATTTCACTGTTGCATTAGATGGAAAGGGGGAGCCATTTTTTGGTGCAGAAGCAGACTCTTAGCTCACACCCAGCTGCTTACCCTGTGGAATCATGCACAGTATTCACAAGCGAGTGGGGTTTGAGGTTTCAGTCAGTAATGCAAATACATTCAGCATCACTAAGGCTGGTTGCCCTTGCTGGAGTGTAGGCAGTCACCCAGGTTACACATGGTGCTGGTCTGAAAAAGCAGTTTGGACATGTGCTTTTTTAAGAATCTGAAAAGTGGATTCAAAATGTGTCAGTCTGTAAAAGTGTTTATCACTTGCCAAAAAAAAGAGTAGTAAGTGTGCTTTCAAAATGGCAAAGAAATTTCGTTTTGTGACTAATGTGAAAACATGACTGTGTGCATATAGGAATTACAGGCAGAGATTTATTGCGTATTGCTCTGGTGATTTCACAGTTGCATTAGATGGAAAGGGGGAGCCATTTTTTGGTGCAGAAGCAGACTCTTAGCACACACCCAGCTGCTTACCCTGTGGAATCATGCACAGTATTCACAAGCGAGTGGGGTTTGAGGTTTCAGTCAGTAATGCAAATACATTCAGCATCACTAAGGCTGGTTGCCCTTGCTGGAGTGTAGTCAGTCACCCAGGTTACACATGGTGCTGGTCTGAAAAAGCAGTTTGGACATGTGCTTTTTTAAGAATCTGAAAAGTGGATTCAAAATGTGACAGACTGTAAAAGTGTTTATCACTTGCCAAAAAAAAAGCGTAGTAAGTGTGCTTTCAAAATGGCAAAGAAATGTCGTTTTGTGACTAATGTGAAAACATGACTCTGTGTGCATATAGGAATTACAGGCAGAGATTTATTGCGTATTGCTCTGGTGATTTCACAGTTGCATTAGATGGAAAGGGGGAGCCATTTTTTGGTGCAGAAGCAGACTCTTAGCACACACCCAGCTGCTTACCCTGTGGAATCATGCACAGTATTCACAAGCGAGTGGGGTTTGAGGTTTCAGTCAGTAATGCAAATACATTCAGCATCACTAAGGCTGGTTGCCCTTGCTGGAGTGTAGTCAGTCACCCAGGTTACACATGGTGCTGGTCTGAAAAAGCAGTTTGGACATGTGCTTTTTTAAGAATCTGAAAAGTGGATTCAAAATGTGACAGACTGTAAAAGTGTTTATCACTTGCCAAAAAAAAGAGTAGTAAGTGTGCTTTCAAAATGGCAAAGAAATTTCGTTTTGTGACTAATGTGAAAACATGACTCTGTGTGCATATAGGAATTACAGGCAGAGATTTATTGCGTATTGCTCTGGTGATTTCACAGTTGCATTAGATGGAAAGTGGGAGCCATTTTTTGGTGCAGAAGCAGACTCTTAGCACACACCCAGCTGCTTACCCTGTGGAATCATGCACAGTATTCACAAGCGAGTGGGGTTTGAGGTTTCAGTCAGTAATGCAAATACATTCAGCATCACTAAAGCTGGTTGCCCTTGCTGGAGTGTAGGCAGTCACCCAGGTTACACATGGTGCTGGTCTGAAAAAGCAGTTTGGACATGTGCTTTTTTAAGAATATGAAAAGTGGATTCAAAATATGACAGACTGTAAAAGTGTTTATCACTTGCCAAAAAAAAGAGTAGTAAGTGTGCTTTCAAAATGGCAAAGAAATTTCGTTTTGTGACTAATGTGAAAACATGACTCTGTGTGCATATAGGAATTACAGGCAGAGATTTATTGCGTATTGCTCTGGTGATTTCACAGTTGCATTAGATGGAAAGGGGGAGCCATTTTTTGGTGCAGAAGGAGACTCTTAGCACACACCCAGCTGCTTACCCTGTGGAATCATGCACAGTATTCACAAGCGAGTGGGGTTTGAGGTTTCAGTCAGTAATGCAAATACATACAGCATCAGTAAGGTTGGTTGCCCTTGCTGGAGTGTAGGCAGTCACCCAGGTTACACATGGTGCTGGTCTGAAAAAGCAGTTTGGTCATGTGCTTTTTTAAGAATCTGAAAAGTGGATTCATAATGTGTCAGTCTGTAAAAGTGTTTATCACTTGCCAAAAAAAAGAGTAGTAAGTGTGCTTTCAAAATGGCAAAGAAATTTCGTTTTGTGACTAATGTGAAAACATGACTCTGTGTGCATATAGGAATTACAGGCAGAGATTTATTGCGTATTGCTCTGGTGATTTCACAGTTGCATTAGATGGAAAGGGGGAGCCATTTTTTGGTGCAGAAGCAGACTCTTAGCACACACCCAGCTGCTTACCCTGTGGAATCATGCACAGTATTCACAAGCGAGTGGGGTTTGAGGTTTCAGTCAGTAATGCAAATACATTCAGCATCACTAAGGCTGGTTGCCCTTGCTGGAGTGTAGTCAGTCACCCAGGTTACACATGGTGCTGGTCTGAAAAAGCAGTTTGGACATGTGCTTTTTTAAGAATCTGAAAAGTGGATTCAAAATGTGACAGACTGTAAAAGTGTTTATCACTTGCCAAAAAAAAGAGTAGGAAGTGTGGTTTCCAATTGGCAAAGAAATTTCGTTTTGTGACTATTGTGAAAACATGACTCTGTGTGCATATAGGAATTACAGGCAGAGATTTATTGCGTATTGCTCTGGTGATTTCACAGTTGCATTAGATGGAAAGGGGGAGCCATTTTTTGGTGCAGAAGCAGACTCTTAGCGCACACCCAGCTGCTTACCCTGTGGAATCATGCACAGTATTCACAACCGAGTGGGGTTTGAGGTTTCAGTCAGTAATGCAAATACATTCAGCATCACTAAGGCTGGTTGCCCTTGCTGGAGTGTAGTCAGTCACCCAGGTTACACATGGTGCTGGTCTGAAAAAAGCAGTTTGGACATGTGCTTTTTTAAGAATCTGAAAAGTGGATTCAAAATGTGACAGACTGTAAAAGTGTTTATCACTTGCCAAAAAAAAGAGTAGTAAGTGTGCTTTCAAAATGGCAAAGAAATTTCGTTTTGTGACTAATGTGAAAACATGACTCTGTGTGCATATAGGAATTACAGGCAGAGATTTATTGCGTATTGCTCTGGTGATTTCACAGTTGCATTAGATGGAAAGGGGGAGCCATTTTTTGGTGCAGAAGCAGACTCTTAGCACACACCCAGCTGCTTACCCTGTGGAATCATGCACAGTATTCACAAGCGAGTGGGGTTTGAGGTTTCAGTCAGTAATGCAAATACATTCAGCATCACTAAGGCTGGTTGCCCTTGCTGGAGTGTAGTCAGTTACCCAGGTTACACATGGTGCTGGTCTGAAAAAGCAGTTTGGACATGTGCTTTTTTAAGAATCTAAAAAGTGGATTCATAATGTGTCAGTTTGTAAAAGTGTTTATCACTTGCCAAAAAAAAGAGTAGTAAGTGTGCTTTCAAATTGGCAAAGAAATTTCGTTTTGTGACTAATGTGAAAACATGACTCTGTGTGCATATAGGAATTACAGGCAGAGATTTATTGCGTATTGCTCTGGTGATTTCACAGTTGCATTAGATGGAAAGGGGGAGCCATTTTTTGGTGCAGAAGCAGACTCTTAGCACACACTCAGCTGCTTACCCTGTGGAATCATGCACAGTATTCACAACCGAGTGGGGTTTGAGGTTGCAGTCAGTAATGCAAATACATTCAGCTTCACTAAGGCTGGTTGCCCTTGCTGGAGTGTAGTCAGTCACCCAGGTTACACATTTTGCTGGTCTGAAAATGTTGTTTGGACATGTGCTTTTTTAATAATCTGAAAAGTGGATTCATAATGTGTCAGACTGTAAAAGTACTTATCACTTGCCAAAAAAAAGAAATTTAGTTTTGTGACTAATGTGTTATTGTGATTTTCATTTATAGGAAAGGCGTTTAAGTATTTTAAGATTTCTAAAGAACATAAAAAATGTAGTAATATATTTAAATAAAATAAAGGAATTTTTTTTTAGTTTTTTTCAGGTATTGCTGAAGAGCAGTGAACAAAATTTAAGATGCCTACAAAATCCAGAGTAAAGAAAGACCACAAAAAAAAAACTATATTTGAAGACAACTGGAGGACCTAAGTTAGTTGGAGATCCTCATGTTGGGAAAAAGAAAAAATCTTCTGGTTAGCAGACAAAAATTTTTTTAAAGAACATATTCAAAAAAAGGAAAAATGTACAAAATGTCTGTTCTGGAAAGAATGTTTTCAATAGAAAAGGAGAGGAAAAAATTGAGCATTTAGTTAATGCAAATATAGCTTCTGCAACTAAAAAGATTAACTTAAACAGAAAAACAGCGTTTAAAGAGATACGTAGAAAAATGTTTCAGAGAAGAGTTATGTCCAATTTGATAAAGGATGTGAAGAAATATAAGCAAAAGGCTAAGTTTTATAAGAGAAAAAAAGAAATTGAAGCCATTGCAGCAAAGGCATTAGAATTAAAAAGGAAACTATTCATTTTAATTTTGAATAGGATGCGTACATTAGATAAAATGGTTAATGTACTGAAATCACAAAGCAAAAGGAAAAGAGTAGTGAACAGAACAAACTTTTGTAAAGTGTTTTTAGGAAAATGGATGCATAGTTCAAGTAGTGAACCTTTTTTTAATGAAGAGAGCTATTTTCAAAGTAATAGTTTGCTGCATGCAGTTGACACCAGAGGTCGTGCTTACGAAGTGAAAAATGGTTGTATAATGGAGAAGGAGATAATGGTTCCAAGAGATGAGGTACAAGTGATGGTGGATGAGGCTATGGGGAGACGTCCTAAAGCCCCAGTGTACACTTGGAATTGTAGTAGTATTTGCACTGTGCGTCAGGAATCTATTGATAAATTTCGTGAGTTTCTAAGAGAATATAGTAAAAAAAAGTGGAAAACAGAAGATTAAGGTGCTTCAAAGTCTAGATCCATGCAGAGTGAGAGAGAATACTGGTTTGCAGGGTCATTCTCTGGCTTGTCTATCTAGAAAAGTGTGTATTAGTGTTTTCCATCATTTTAGAATGCTGGCTGTTCATCATACTGAAATGAGAAAGTTTGTGAGACGGTTGTATTTTGCTAAAAGTCCAGCAATAAAGTTAGATGAATTGAATAGGGCTCTGTTCCGTGGGTCAGTATCAGATGTAGAGAAGGTTGTTGATGAAATTCAGTTTTGTTACTTTGGTCCTGAACAAAACAGTGCAGAAAAGGACACAGTAAATGAGGAAGAAGTGGAAGAGAATGTACAACCATTTGTAAGTAAGACATTTAATGATCACATAACAAAATTTGAAAAAATCTCTAATGAAAGACCAAATATTACTTGTATTTGTTGCCGCAGAACTCATTATAAAAAACAAACCAGGTATGTTGATCTCTATAGAAAAAGTGAAAATGAAGATAATTATAAGTGGAAGGATTTTGCCACATATATATTTCTTGAAAATTGTTTTGAATTGGGTGAAGTTCAGCGTATTTGTAAATATTGTTATAATAAGTTAGAAGAAAATAGAATGCCGACCAGAGCTGTACATAATAATTTAGAATTGGATGCTATTCCTGCTGAACTTTCTGAATTAAATACATATGAGTCTATACTCATTCAATGTGTTCATCCGTTCCAGACCATAGTACGTATGGAGCCCAAAACTGGTAAATTACCTCCTTCAGATTTACTGAGAGGTTTAAAAGGTAGAGTGGTGTATTTGCCCTTGGATTTGAAAAAAAATATGGAAACTATTGATGCGGATACTTTGGAAACTGAACCATTAATTATTCTGGTTAATGGTGTACCTACAAAGAATAAGAAGATTTGGCAGGAGCTGGTAGATGTACGGAAAGTACAAAGAGCAAATTTGTATTTGAAAAGGAATAACAAATGGTATGAATCAATTTATATAGAAGAAGAAGAAGAAGAAGATTTACAAGAAGACACAGAAACACCAACTGGACAAATTGAAAAAGTGGACAAGTCAAAGGAAGAAGAAATTTATGAACATTTTAGCATACATCCTCTTCATTCAAAAGAAGTTATGGGAGACAATATTGATCTGTTTCAGATGAAGAAAGCAAAAGGAACTCCCGTGAGTGTATGGGAGGAGAGCTTGGAAGCTTGATGTTTTCCCCAGCTGTTTCCTAAAGGAAAAGGAGGACGATACGATGAACGTCCGGAACAGATTCCAGCTTCTGAGTATCGGACTACAAGACTATATGCTGAAGATCCCAGATTTCGACAAAGTATTCCTTATTTGTTCCATCTTTTATTTGAAAGCGACTTGTCTGCACTGTCTTATGCAGTAAATCACATTTTAAAAAGGGGAGTACATTTACAAAATGTGTCTGCTAAGGATTTTATGGAGAAATTGCAGCACCGAGATGATCATTTGGAAACACAACTGATCAATCTGATGGCTTGTCAGCGTGGGACAAATGAATATTGGTACAGACGCCATGGTGAATTAAAATGCATGTTACGGAATTTAGGAACACCAACATGGTTCGTTACCCTAAGCTGTGCTGAGTACGCTTGGGATGATTTACTGGATTTTCTACGAGAGGCAAATTCAAACATTAAAAACATTGAATACAAGACAGCAGGAGAACTGTGCTCATTGGATCCGGTTAATGTTTGCAGATATTTCAATCATAGATTTGAGGCTATGATGTCGTTCATCTGCAATAAAAAAAATCCACCTCTAGGAGAAGTAGTGGATTTCTTTTGGAGAAAAGAGTACCAGGCAAGAGGTGCTCCTCATATTCATATGCTGTTGTGGATCAAGGATGCCCCAAAGTTTGGAACAGATGCTGATGAAGCAGTGTTATCTTACATTGAAGAATATGCAACATGTGCTATACCAAAAAACACAGAAGAGAAAAAGTTAAAGGAGCAAGTTTTACGTTTCCAAAGTCATCGGTGTGGAAAATACTGTCGACGGAAATACAAGAGCAAAGATAAATACTACACTAAATGTCGATTTGGATTTCCTAGACCTGTTCTTTCAAATGGAAGAGTAAACAGTTTTATGTCATCTGTGAGACATACTATCACAAGAAAATCACCTAAGAATACCTACAACCTTAAAAGAAAAGAAGAATCAAAAAATATAAATGACTACAACCCAGTCATTTTATCCATGTGGAATGCTAACATGGATATACAGTATGTAGCTGACAATTCCATTGCTGTTGCTCGATATGTAACGTCTTACATTACTAAATCAGAAAAAACAGAATTGAAGGAAATGTGGGAAGAGATTTCTCACGAGAAGACTGTCAGTAAGAAGCTGTACAGTTTCAGTTTGAAGATGTTATCACATCGAGAAATTGGATCCTACGAATGTTCAGATAGGTTATCTTCTGCAAGTCTCTACTCGAAATCAAGAAGAATAATTTGGGCAAGTTTAGGTCTTGCAGCAATGAGAAATCGGGTACTGAAATCTGTTGGAGAAATTGAATATTTGCCCGAGAATGACCCAGAAAGTACAGATATTTTGAAATCAAACATGTTGGACACATATTATCCCAAGAGAAGGCATCATCTGGAGAACATGTGTCTCTATGAAGTGCTGCAGAACTACATTTATTCACGGAAAGCCACAGAAGACATCAACAATGGAAAATATAAAGTCATTGGTGAGGAAGGATGTTTGGTGAAGCAAACAAAAGGAAGTTTGATAAATCACAGGTAGCTGAGTTGCGACACTACTGACAAAAAGGAATTTTACTACTTGGCTCTTTTACAGCTGTTTAAACCATGGCGTACAGAGGATGAACTACTGGGAGAATTTCAAAGCTATGAAGATTCTTTTAATGCTTGCAAAGACAGCATACAATGCAGTACATTCTCAACTTATCTGCAAATGTTAAATGAAGAAATTGAACAGGAAACTACAATTGCAGCAGAAATAGCTAGTGACAGTTCTCAGGACAGCCAAAGTTCAGGAACACTCAGTCAAGATCCCCTAGGACAACCAATCGTTGAAAATGAAGCATCAATAGCCATGAATGAAGTGGAAACGGCTATGAATCAAGCTCAAGAAGAATTTATAGACTTACAAAATTTGGAAAGACAACTGAACGAAGAGCAGCAACAAATTTATGAAGAGATCAGAAACAAAATTGATCACGGATTTCTACATGAAAAAAAAGAGTGCTCATGCACATCATTTCATCCAATCAGGATGTATGTAAGCGGACAAGCTGGAACTGGAAAAAGTTTCCTTATAAAAGTCATCAGAAGCTACCTACAGCAAAAAACGGATTCTACTTTGTCTTGTGTGGTTACTGCTCCAACTGGGTTAGCAGCATATAACATAAAAGGAATCACTTTACATCGTTTGCTAATGTTACCAGTGGAGCATGAGAACAAAATACAATACAACAAGCTAACTGGAGAAGCATGCTTGGAAGTTTCAAGAGTATTGAAGAAGATGCAAGTTCTCATTATTGATGAGGTGAGCATGGTATCAAACTTAATGCTTGCCTTTGTGCATTTAAGAATGCAGCAAATTCTGAAGACAGACTATGACGTGTTATTTGGAGGAAAACACGTCATAGTTTTTGGGGATCTTTTGCAACTTACTCCAGTTAAAGGACAACCAGTGTTTAATACTGTGACACATGAAGACACAAAGAAGTCATTGGGAAGCATCGGTAATGCAAATATTTGGTCCTTCTTTGAGTACAAGGAACTTACTACTAATATGAGGCAAGCAAACGATGAAGAATATGGAAGTATTCTGAAAGATATCAGAATTGGACTACTTACTGAAGCTGGCACGAAAGCATTACAGAGTCGGCTGCTACATAATTTATTTCCAAAGGAAGAAATAGTTGCAGAGAAGATATACAAGAACATTGCAGAAAAGAAAAGTGTCATCTGCTTAATGCCAACTCTACGTGAATGCTCAATATTCAATGAGGAGCTTTTGAAATTGGAAAAGGAAGATATCAGGAAATTGGAAGCAGTGGACAAAATTGAGGATGGAAGAATTACTGTCACATTAACAGGCACACTGAAAAATAAATTGGATTCACTAGAGAAGAACATTTCCAAAACAGCTGGATTAGAAAAAAATCTATATGTTTGCATGAACTGTAGAGTATTTTTAAGGAGAAATTTGGATGTTGAAAAAGGTTTAGTTAATGGAGCTATGGGAAGAGTTGTGGGTTTTATTAATTATCAGAAAAAAGATGGAATTGAATGTTTAAAAATAAAATTTGATCAGATAGAAGAAGTTAAAGACATTTGTCGTTGTTCAGTTCGTTTCATGCTTGTGAAAGACTTATATGTACGTAGGAAGCAGTTTCCGTTTTCTCTAGCATATGCTGTAACTATTCACAAGTCTCAAGGATTGACTGTAGATTGTGCATTTGTGAACATTGGTTCAACTGTGTTCAAAGAAGGTATGGCATATGTTGCTTTGTCACGAGTGAAAACATTATCAGGTTTATTCATGATAGACTTTGATGACTCAAAAGTTAGTGCTGATGCAAATTGTGTAAAGGAGTATAATAGATTAAGAAGAAGCTATGCTCCTCATTTAGGTCAGTATCCTGTGTTGGAGAAACGTGTAGTTTCTCGTAAAAGGAGAAATGAGAATATCTGTAATGAAGATGTAGAGAGGAGGAAAAAAAAGAGGAGTGATGTAATTGCAAGCAAAAAGAAAAAGGAAAATGAAGAACAGGTTGTAGGATGTTATTTTGAAAATAGCTCTGGTGTCAACTGCTACGCTAATGTAGTGCTGAATGTTGCATTTTATCTGGAAAGTATGCAAGAGCAGATAATAGTAAATCAGGGAAAAAGATTCTGTTCTGAGTTGAGTCTCCTTTTTCAAAAGCTGAGTAATGATAAAACTCAAATAGAAAGTGCTACTGAAATTAGAAAACTTTTAGATGTATGTTCAGGACGAACACAGTTTTCTCAAAATGTACAGCAAGACGCACAGGAATTCTTGATGTTTTTTCTTCAGGTACTGGAAGAAGAAGGGGTTTCCATTGAAAATGTATTTGGTCTCTCTTATAAATGGGAACATAGTTGTGAAAACTGTTATAATATATGTGGCTCTAATGTTGATTCTGAAAGGTTTATTTATTTAACATTGCCAGAAAGTAAAACAGTCACTTTTGCTAAATTAGTTAAAGATGCTAATCATAGCATGGAATGCAGTGAGTGTCAATCTGACATGTTTTCAACGTTAATTTTAAAGGAATACGGACAGTATGTCATTTTAATGATGCAACGCTGTAAAGCTGATGGTTCAAAATTAGATACTTTAATAAAGAAGTTTACAGGACAGCAATTATCAATTTCAGGAAAAACTTTTGTAACAGTTGCAATAATTTTCCATGATGGACCTACTGTAACTTCTGGTCATTACACAGTTTATCTTAAATGTGAAAAAGGCTGGACACTGTGTAATGATTCCCAATTGATTTTTAAGCAACGTTTGCCTTTTGATTTAGCAAATTCCTATCTAATCTTCCTGAAACCTAAATTTTAGAGAGATTTGGCAACATCTGGACTAAACAATTTTACCATTTTATTGGATTAACATTGGAATTTAAAAAAAAAATGATTTTACAAATTACCATTTGGCCTAATGGAAAGGTAACCAATTGTAATGTGGACTTTTTCAATTTTTAATGAAACTTTGGAAAACCAAAAATTTAGAAAAAATCGGTAACATCTGCATAATTTAAATTTTGGAATGTTATTGGATTGCCATTGGAAATTTATTCAAAAAAGATTTTTAAAATTACTATTTGGCCATGCGGAAAGGTAAACAATTCTATTGTGGACTTATTTAATTATTAATAAATCTTTCGGAAACCAAAATGTTACAGAGAATCGGTGAGATCTGTACAATTTAAACTTTAGATTTTTATTGGATTACCATTGGAAATTTAATCAAAAAAGAATTTTAAAATTACTATTTGGCCTAAAGGAAATGGAACCAGATGTATTGTGGAGTTATTTGAGATATATTTTTGTGATTATACTTCTGAAACAAAAATATCAGACGGTATTTTAAAGAAATAAGTATTGATATTAGATGATATTTTTTAAGAATATTATGCATTTCTATAAAGTTATGTATGTATGTATTAAATTCTTATTGAGCGCAGCTGTCACCCCAAGGGTATCCTGGCGCTGGACCATAGGTGAGTCATCAGGTCTAATACACTACATTACTTTGGAAAGAGATAGGTCTTTAGCTCCCTTTTAAAGGAAGAGAATTCTTGCTTACTCCTGAGCAACAGAGGGAGAGTATTCCACAGCTTAGCTGCTGTAAATCCAAAGGCACGGCCACCCATCCTCACTCTAACGAATTTAGGGACTATGGTTAAAAAAGCCGAGGAGGATCTTAAAGGTCTAGCAGCCTGGTACCACGAGAAGAGGTGTTGAAGTGGCAGCGGTCCCAGTCCGTGCAGCGCTCTGAACACAACACAGGCAGCTTTAAAGAGAATACGCTGCTGAACAGGCAGCCAATGGAGGTCGGACAAAGCTTCTGAGGATGATGCAGAGCGAGGTCGGTCTAAAGCCAGTTTGGCCGCCATATTTTGAACCCTCTGCAGCCTACCTACTAAAGACTTCGGTGCCCCCAGAAGTAGTGCGTTACAGTAGTCTAACCTACTGAGTATAGTACTGCGCACCACCTCTATTCGAGCCTGAGGGGGGAGCAACGGCAAGATTTTACGTAGGGCTCGAAGCAGGCCCATGCACGTAGCTATGGTCTTATTCACCGAAGCATTTAGTTGCAGCCCCGGCTCAAACACAATCCCCAGGTTACGGGCCGACTCCGCCGCTGTCACCGTACCTAAGATAGAAGCTGGCCAGAATCCTTCTGGTAACGTACGGGAGGGCTGATCCAATGAGCAATGAAGCACTTCAGTCTTTGCCCCATTGAATTGGAGTGAGTTGAGTCGGAGCCATTCTGCTGTTTCCGACATACACTGATGGAAAGTGTCCCTCGAAACCGCCTCCTTTCCCTCAAAGGAAAAAATCAGTTGTGTATCATCGGCATAGTTGATAACCGAGATACCGAAAGATTTTATCAAACTGATTAGGGGCCGGAGGTATAGGTTAAAGAGGATCGGGCTAATCGCAGACCCCTGTGGTACACCCTGCTTCACCTGACGTGTATCTGACCGAAAAGGTGGTAGTGCCACTGCTTGCTGCCTATTATCCAGGTAGGATTCAAGCCAGCCCAGCGCCAGCCCCCCCACGCCTGCCCCCCTGAGGTGATCCAACAGGACAGCGTGATCCACCGTGTCGAACGCCGCCGACATGTCCAGCAGCACCAAAAAAGCTGCCTTACCCATATCGACGCGCGTTCGCAGATCGTCAAGCACGGTGATCAGGGCGGTCTCGGTCCCATGCGCCGGCCTGAAACCAAACTGGGCAGCGTCCAAACAAACGTTGGATTCCAGGAAGTTTGATAAGGTTCTTGTAACCAACTTCTCTAGTATTTTTATAGGGAATGGAAGCAGCGATATGGGCCTGTAGCTGGCAGGACAAAGCGGGTCCAGAGAGGCCTTTTTTAGCAACGGTGTCACAATTGCAAGCTTCCAGCTATCAGGCACCGTGGCTGAGGTCAAAGACTGACAGCAGATGGTATACAACGGAGGTAGCAACTCTGTCTGCAAAAAGAGATTGTGGGCTTTTTTAAAACAATCTTTGAGATTGTTAATTTTTTTTTTGCCCGCTGTTAAATGATGAATGCAATTGCTTTCACAATTTATAGTGAAATGCAATATATTCTGAAAACAGCAAAAAAAAGGCAAAAAAAATTTTGGAAAAATATTATGTGTACTGTATTATAAAATGTTTTATTAAATATTAATACTTTTTTCTTTTTTTTCAGATTGAGATAGAACATTCTCGAAAACTAGAACCATTTTTAAAGCAATTCAAAAAAAATTTAAATGAATAAATATTTTTTTGAGTGGGTATGGTAAGTCAAAAATATCATGGTCCCTTTTTTCCACTTCTCCACAATCACATTTTCAGTTTTTCATTGTAGTCTCTCAAGGACCTTGTAATGTGATAATTGATTTTTAGTGTTTTTTTAAAAAAAAAATAATAATTACGCGTACGGTAAAAAAAAAATCAAAAAAAAGTTTTAAAAACATATATAAAAAATAGATGAAAGGTAAGGTTGGCTATTAAAAGAGCCGTTGTGTTCATGCAGGGACAGAGGAAAGAAAGAATGGGAATATTAGACGGTACGACAAATGTGCTGATCTATTTTATTGTTCACTAGGGAAATACTGGTCTCCCTATAACAAATTAGATCATGACAAGTGGCGCACCGTATTTCAACCCTCAGAAACCGAGGGTTAATTTCCTGAGGAGAAGAAAAAGGAGATGCTCCCACCACAGATGAAGGGCTCACCTGACCTGCAGAAGAAGGACTCGGCCCTGCAGATGATGGTCCAGGCTGAGCTGCTGTGGATGTGCTTGGTTGACTTACTGAAGGGTTACCTTCAGTATGTCGAGCATGTGTCCTTCTGTGTACATCCTTAAGGTGTCTCAACATGGTGTGATTCCCGAAGGAATACTTCTTGTTGGGATTCCCTCTTGAAAGTACACGCTTACACAGCTTACAAGTCACTAAGGGTGCATTTACCTGCTGGCCCTCTGGAAAAGAAAAATACTCCCATATGAAAGAGGTCTTTTGTTTCCTCGTTCTCTGCCTCAAGGTAGTGCTGCTAGCCTCACTCTCAGAAGGGCTCTGCTGTTCTGCCATCGTATCACAAAGACAACCCAGCTCCTTCTCCTAAGGGATCACAAGCAGAAATGAGGGGAATGGGTGTGGTGTAGGAGAGTTCTAGAACTGAAAGTAGTTTCAACCAATCAAAAGTTGTGTTTCATGATCACATGACCCACCGTACGCTTACGGTGCGCTTATGGTACGCTTACGGAAAAAGTACGCATGCGCGTAAAAAAGACACGCGCACGCGCGCATGCGCAAAACAGGCACGCCCCTTCACTTCCGCGTAACGTGCGCGTGCAGCGTACGCGTTACGCGCTGCACGCGCGTGACGTGCGTCTACGCAAATTGCGTAAATGAACGCAAACAGCGTAGAAATCTAACGTAATTAAAACAAGACGTGCGCTTACCGTACGCGCACGTTAAAAAAAAAAATTTAAAAAAGGAAAAAAAAAAATATGTAATACTAATAAATTTTACCTGTTTATTTTAAAAAAATGGTAAAATAAAAACATATTGTAGAATTTTTAAAATTTAACCATAGTCTTTAAAAAAGGATAGAAAATTAAAATAAAAATATGTAAAAAAAAAAAAGAAAAAAAAAAAAATTAGCATTTAAAAAACCTTGCAAATTCACTGAAAAAAACATGGGTTTCACTCACGTTATAGTTAGGAATTAGCATTTAAAAAACCTTGAAAATTCACTGAAAAAACCATGGGTTTCACACACGTTATAGTTAGGAATTAGCATTTAAAAAACCTTAGAAATTCAATGAAAAAACCAAAGGTTTCACACATGTTACAGTTAGCTGGACATTTCACTCGTAAAAAACCATTGAAATTCCCCCGTTATAGTTAGTTCAGCTAACTATAACTCGCGCGCCCGCAATGCACTACTGATGACGTCACATATTACATCACTCATGACATGGTCACTGACATCACTCATGACATCACAGATGACATCTCAAATGACATCACTGATGACATCATCCTTGTGATAGAGTGGCAGACCTCCTCTTCCCCTAATATAACCATTGAAACACACATTCAAAAATAGAAACTAAAATGTTCAAAATAATGAACATATCAATATCAGTTACAACAACCTAATCAGTAATTCTAAGAACCACATACACATACAGTCATTCACCAACAGTCCTCTACAGTCACTCATACATGTACTCACTGATCATATGTATTCATACACCTATACATCCTGTTACACAACGCCACTCATCCATAGAGTTACTCACACACATAGTCACTCATGCTGATAAAGAATCAAACATCCATTTACTTGCATATACAGTTATACACACACCACCACACTTACTTCTACAGAAACTTACATATACTTACTCTTTTAAACAATAACTTATAGAAACACATACTTATTCATACAGGAACTCTTCCAATCTCTCACTCTCACATATACTCACTTATATACACCAATAGTCACATATACTAGTTTAAAACATATGTAGTTACTCATAAAGACACTATAGAGACAGTCATTCACTCACTAACACACCCATGCACACACTCATCCACCCATACAGTCCTGCACACATGCTGTATTCAACACATACAAACAGTGAGTCACTCATTCATGCACCTATGCACTAAGTAATACCCCCCACCGAACCATACAGAAACTCAGACACTCATACTGATAAAAAACCAACTAATAACCTATATAGACACTCATGTAGCTACTCACCAACCCATGCAGCCACTTATACACAAAGTAAGAAACTGATACAGATATTTTCATATTTAAAGATTACTCAGTAAGCCATGTATTCACTATGATACACTTAATCAGTCAGTTACACAAAACATTTTTCAAAAAAAAAGCATCCATTTAGACACTTATATACCCATTTATTCTTCCATTGACCTTGAGATATACATAAATATAAAACATATGTAATTTTCAGAAAAACACACATTCACTGGATGATGTCATCAGTGATGTCATCAGTGATGTCATTTGAGATGTCATCAGTGATGTCATGAGTGATGTCAGTGACCATGTCATGAGTGATGTAATATGTGACGTCATCAGTAGTGCATTGCGGGCGCGCGAGTTATAGTTAGCTGAACTAACTATAACGGGGGAATTTCAATGGTTTTTTACGAGTGAAATGTCCAGCTAACTATAACATGTGTGAAACCTTTGGTTTTTTCATTGAATTTCTAAGGTTTTTTAAATGCTAATTCCTAACTATAATGTGTGTGAAACCCATGGTTTTGTCAGTGAATTATATATATATATAGGTATATCAAACACCATGTTGTCCCCAACTGACAAAGCCACAACTCGGCGTGGTAGTCCATATACACAGGTAAGTAGCAGCCCAGCGATGTGCACATTTCTGCCATACGCGTTTCGAGCTAGGTTCAGCTCTTGTTCACTGGCGGCAAGGAGACAGGAAACGGGATGCAAGAACATGTAGGTTTATTTAAATAAACAGTCCCGCCCTAATAGGCACAATGGAATGCTGGTCAAGGTAGTCTCTATTCATTAACCAAGTGGCTCCGTGCCTGTCTCCCAATTAAAACTAAACACCCGATTGGGCACTGGAGGGACGGCGTGGCCGACGCAGGCAAGATGAATTTTGCAAACCTGGCAATGAGCGCATGCCCAATCGGGTGTTTATTTTTAATTGGGAAACGCGTATGGCAGAAATGTTCACATCGCTGGGCTGCTACTTACCTGTGTATATGGAATACCATGCCGAGTTGTGGCTTTGTAAGTTGGGGACAACATGGTGTTTGATGTTTAGCGGCAGTTCCAGCCGCGACGAAGCCCCACCGCTACACATGCGGGACCTCTCTGCAGGATACTCAGAGGCACTGGAGGGACGGCGTGGCCGACGCAGGCAAGATGAATTTTGCAAACCTGGCAATGAGCGCATGCCCAATCGGGTGTTTATTTTTAATTGGGAGACAGGCACGGAGCCACTTGGTTAATGAATAGAGACTACCTTGACCAGCATTCCATTGTGCCTATTAGGGCGGGACTGTTTATTTAAATAAACCTACATGTTCTTGCATCCCGTTTCCTGTCTCCTTGCCGCCAGTGAACAAGAGCTGAACCTATCTCGAAACGCGTATGGCAGAAATGTGCATATCGCTGGGCTGCTACTTACCTGTGTATATGGAATACCACGCCGAGTTGTGGCTTTGTCAGTTGGGGACAACATGGTGTTTGATGTTTAGCGGCAGTTCCAGCCGCGACGAAGCCCCACCGCTACACATGCGGGACCTCTCTGCAGGATACTCAGAGGCACTGGAGGGACGGCGTGGCCGACGCAGGCAAGATGAATTTTGCAAACCTGGCAATGAGCGCATGCCCAATCGGGTGTTTATTTTTAATTGGGAGACATGCACGGAGCCACTTGGTTAATGAATAGAGACTACCTTGACCAGCATTCCATTGTGCCTATTAGGGCGGGACTGTTTATTTAAATAAACCTACATGTTCTTGCATCCCGTTTCCTGTCTCCTTGCCGCCAGTGAACAAGAGCTGAACCTAGCTCGAAACGCGTATGGCAGAAATGTGCACATCGCTGGGCTGCTACTTACCTGTGTATATGGAATACCACGCCGAGTTGTGGCTTTGTCAGTTGGGGACAACATGGTGTTTGATATATAGGTATATATCTATATATACAAATATATACACACCCAACATGTATATATATATATATATATATATATATATATCTATATCTATATCTGGCGGTCGCCAGCAGGTAGTTATAGTTAGGACCTATTTTCCATAGGATATCTGCAACATTCTATTCTGAATAAGTCTGGTGCTGGTTGACGAATCTTCGCGAAATTTTTCAAACTTTTGGCCAGCTCCGGTCCGCTCCTATCCTGAAAGTTTTGTGGTGATTCGTCAAGTAGGGGGCGAGAAAAAAGGGGGGTCCCAAAAAGCGTTTTCACCATGCAATTTCCCATAGGACCTGTTAACGCAGCTACAGGCCCAACTGCTGAATGGAATTATACCAAATTTGGCAAAGAGGTAGTCCTCAGTTCAGAATCATGCCTTTTTCATAAATGGTGTAAATCCGTTCAGTAGTTCCTGAGAAAATTAGAGTTAAAAGTACATATATATCTATGGCCTCGGAGGATCCGCGCACGCTATGTGCACCCTGAGCGCACCCTCTGTGAACCGTGCGCGCACCCTCCCGATCACGCGCTGAATGCTAATTGGCTGTCAAGTGTCTGTCAACATTCGAAACCAGGAACTGTTGGCAGCCATTGTGTGCCTCGGTAGAAGCGAGACTGATTAAGTAAGGGAAATAAGTGTGTGAAAGATGTAAAGGGGGCAGGGTAGAAATACTCTGACCCCAGGGCCCCCTTTTAAAATCAAAAATGGCAAAATGCACGCACGGTGTGCGGATCCAGATGGGAAAAAAACACCCAAAGCGTGGGCTTCTGCGCTTCCTTAATAATTAGCCCCCGGGGGCAAAATCCCGGGGGCAAAATCTGTAAAAATTAATGGGGGGCCCAGGGGGCCCCCCCAGCCCCGGGGACTGCTATCCCCGGGGCTAGAAAATAAATAGGGTGGGGGCTGAGTGCCCCCCCAAGCCCCGGGGACCACCACCCTCAGGCTTTATTGTTTGAGAGAGGGGTGCTGCGGGCCCCCTCCTGGAGCCCTCGAGGGCCCTAGGGACTGCCACCCGCCAGGGCCGGCTCCTACAGTGTCCTGGGGTGCGCACCCCCAGGACACTGTTGTTTGCTATGAGAGGGCAGGAGTCTCCCACCCTCCCATAGCAAACTTCATTTGGATTTTGAAAGAGAGAGCAGGGAAACCTACTCTCTCTTTCAAAATCCAAACAATATTGCTTTTCCACACGGGGAGCTTAAGTGTTTTGTTCTTGAGTGGCTCTAAAAAGAGCCGTTGTGTTCATTGAGAGTTTTTGGTACTTATAAGTAAGTACCTATACAGAGTCTAAAGTTGTTGAGGAAGACTCTGTTTCCTTCATCAGTAAAGTGTACTCCATCTCTCCAATACATCTCTTGCATATGAAAGCGCAGATTGTTATCGTAAATGGACCCCATTCTATAGTCTCGGAGAAAAGCAGAAACAGATTTATTCACGTTTCCTAGCTTTCTCAATCTGTGGACAAAAATGATTGGACCAGTTCCATTTCTGCCTTTGGCATATGTTAGAATGCACAAAGGCAGCTTTGGGAAAAAGTGAAATCAATTCTGCAAAGGTGTCCTTCATAAGCATTTCCAGACCCACCCCAGTCAAAGTGCCTAGGTCATTGCCACCACAGTGCACTATTCTGAGGTCAGGGTGTTGGAGATGCATAAAGGATTTTACCAATGGCATCAATTGGTGCCACTTTAACCCTCTCTGTCCAATCCATTTAATGTTTACATTTGGCAAACCTAGGTCCTTGTGAATACCTTTGTTTTCTGCATACCTTTGGCCCAGAAAATATAGCCGTGTCCCACAATCCACACTCTAAGCATCTTGAAGGGAGGTCTAGATGCACTCAGATGGTCTCTGTAAATCAAATGGCTGTTTGAAAAGTAAGATTTTTCTAAAATGGTGGCTAAGATGCAGTTTTGAAAAAAGACAAGAAATCATTGGTTGTTTGACAACCTTCTACACTGAAAACTAGGGTGCATGTTTCTGTTTTTTAAATGCATGATTCTTATTGGTTAACAAAAACTGATTGAAAGGAACATTATATATGATAAGCTGATATGTTGAAAAGTCAAGCACACTTGCTGTTTTGATTAGCAACATTGTGTGCTGAACTTGTGACCTGTGTGCTCAGTTAAGTGTTCCATGACCTGTTTCTATGGTAACAGGCAGAAGGCAGATTGGGGGTAGGGTTCAAATGTATGTCATTTGGAAAGGGTTCAAATGTTTAACCAATAGAAATGTGTGTTAGCTGTTGAATTAATGTGGGAAGAATTTGATTTGATGTTTACATGTATATGTGGGCAAAATGAGAGGGAAACTTTGCCATTCTTTGGTTTTGCTGACAGGTGCACAGTGCAGAGATTCTGTATAAGAAAATCTGGTGTGTGACTGACATATATCTTAATCTACAAAACAACTTGAAAGGTGAGTTATTTAATTGTGAGGGGATGTATGTGGTCTATTTTGATTTTAATCAGACTAATGTATTTCTCTGGCTGAAGTGCAGGGAGTACTTTTTTTGTCTACAATCTTATTGTCAGTGTGTGTGCATGTAGAAACCATTCTGTGATAAGAATTTGTGTTTTTCATATGTTTGCAGACAGATAACTGTGCTGTTTTTATGTTTTGGTAGAATTAGAAACCAGTCATTGTTTATGTATTTGCAAAATTTGTCATGTTTCTACACTAAAATGTAGTACTCCTAGATTAAGAAATGTGTTTTAGTACAGTGCAAGGGATAGTGTTGCTTGTCTAGAATTACACAGTGAGTCTGTGTGCATTTAGGAATCATTTGGAGAGAAACATTTTGGTACTAATGTGAAGTAGAAAATGTTCTGCAATGTCTGCAGTCACCTTACATCTTGTAGACTAGTAAATGTATTTTGTACAAGGGATAGTTGGCTGTCTACAATCACACTGTGAGTCTGTGTGCATTGGGCAAATATTGTGAGAAAAGCATTTGGTAACATCATGTATTTGCTTGCAGATTACTGCTTTACAATTTGGTTTGTTGTCAAGTTTGAGTAGCATTAGAGGCCAGTCATTGCTTATGCAATTGCTAAATGAGTCAGGGTTTCACAGTAGTGTGCAGTATTGAAATATGTAGAATGTGTGCAGTCACCTTACCCCTTCCAGAGTAGTGAATGACTTTTGGTAAACTCCTAGGGATAGTGTTACTTGTCTAGAATCACACTGTGAGTCTGTGTGCATTTGGGTAAGCATTGTGAGAGAAGCATTTGGTAACATCATGTATTTTCTGACAGATAACTGTTTTAAAACCTGTCATGTTGTCAAGTTTTAGTAGCATTAGAAGCCAGTCATTGGTAATGCATTCATAAAATAAGTCAGGCTTTGACACTAAAGTGCAGTTCTGAAATATGTAGATTGTGTGCAGTCCCCTTACCCCTTCCACAGTAGTGAATGAGTTTTGGTAAACTCATAGGGATAGTGTTGCTTGTCTAGAATTACACTGTGAGTCTGTGTGCATTTGGGTAAGCATTGTGAGAGAAGCATTTGGTAACATCATGTATTTGCTGACAGATAACTGTTTTAAAACCTGTCATGTTGTCAAGTTTTAGCAGCATTAGAAGCCAGTCATTGCTTGTGCATTGATAAAATGAGTCAGGCTTTGACACTAAAGTGCAGTACTGAAATATGTAGATTGTGTCCAGTTCCCTTACTCCTTCCAGATTAGTGAATGAGTTTTGGTAAAGTCCAAGGGATAGTGTTGCTGGTCTAGAATCACACTGTGAGTCTGTGTGCATTTGGGAACCATTGTGAGAGAAGCATTTGGGTACTGCATATCTTTGCATACACATAACTGCTTAAAAATCATTCCTGTTCTCAAGTTTTGGTAGAATTAGAAGCCAAAGAACCACAGTTACACCCAAGGTCTGGCCCGGGGAGGGAACTAGAGGCGTTAGGGCACTAGAGAACGGTCAGCCTCCAACCAAAGCTATGAACCACAGAAAGGACCGTCCCTAGTTGTGTCTAAGAGATGCCCAATTTAGTGGGGGCAAATCACAAAAATTGACGGACTGGCATCACACACCACTAGGTGTCATGCTTCATCATCTGCCAGTCCTCGCCCTCTAAAAGTTAATATCTAAGTAGTAATGGAGTGAGGCAGGCCTTAGCACATGGATTGATTCAAACGCCTATACACCATGGGCCCGATTCACAGAACTAACTTAAGACAAAATCCTAAACTTACTACCATTTTGGTATTCACAGAAGGCACTTACTCATTTTGGTATTCACAGAAGGCACTTACTCATTTCGGTATTCACAGAAGTTAGGAGTCCTAACTTTAGGACTCCTAAATGCCTTCTGTGAATACCGAAAGTCTTAAAATTAGGATTTTTCTCAAGTGGCGAAGTCACTATAAAAATCAGACTAAGAGTGTTAATCTGTATTTAAAAAGTGAATTAGAAAATAATGATAAGTGGAAGGAATTTGCAATTTATTTGTTGGTAGAGGATTGTTTTGATTAGGCATCTGAGCAGCGTATATGCAAATATTGTTATAAAAAATTAGATGAGAATAAAATGCCTGCTAGAGCTGTTCATAATAATCTAGAGTTGGTTGCTATTCCTCCAGAGCTGATAGATTTAAATACGTATGAGTCAATTCTCATTCAATGTGTGCACCCGTTTCATGCTATTGTTCGTATGGAGCCTAAAACAGGTAAATTACCTCCATCAGAGTTACAAAGAGGATTGAAAGGAAGAGTTGTGTATTTACCGTTAGATTTAAAGAAAACATTGAAACTATTGGTGTAGAGCATGCAGAAAATGAACCACTAGTCATTCTAGTTAATGGTGTTCCTACTAAGAAAAAGAAAATCTGGCAAGAGTTAGTGGATGTTAGGAAAGTGCAAAAGGCATGATTGTATCTGATTAAAAATAATGAGTACTATAGAAATGTGTTTGTAGGAGAAGAAGAAATAGATTTAGCAGAAGATACTGAAACATTAAGTGGACAAATTGAAAAAGTGGACATGTCCAGATGTGAAGAAATCTATGAACATTACACTGTACATCCACTTCATTCCAAAGAGATGATGGGGAATACGATTGAGTTGTTCCAAATGAAAAAAGCAAGAGGAAGTCCCATGAGTGTATGGGAAGAGAGCTTGGAAGTTCATTGTTTCCAGCAGTTGTTTCCAACAGGAAAAGGTGGACGATATCGTGAACGTCCTGTGCAGATTCCTGCATCTGAATATCGGACAACAAGATTATATGCAGAAGATCCAAGATTTCTACAATGTATCCCTTATATGTTTCATCTTCTGTTTGAAAGTGACTTGTCTGGACTTTCATATGCAGTAAATCACATTTTAAAAACATGAATGCATCTGCAAAATGTAACTGCAAAGGATTTTATGGCTAAAGTGTATCAGAGAGATGATCATTTAGAATCTCAGTTGATTAATCTGATGGCATGTCAGCGTGGGACTAATGAATATTGGTACTGTTGTCATGGAGAACTGAAATGTATGCTACGGGACTTGGGAACTCCTACATGGTTTGTTACACTAAGCTGTGCTGAGTATGCTTGGGATGATTTACTTGAATTTCTTCGAGAGGCAAATTCCAATATAAAAAATATTGAATACAAGACACCTGGAGAATTGTGCTCTTTGGATCCTGTTAATGTATGCAGATATTTCAATCATAGATTTGAAGCTATGATGTCTTTCATCTGCAATAAAAAGAATACTCCTCTTGGAGAAGTTGTGGATTTCTTTTGGAAAAAGGAGTATCAAGCAAGAGGTGCTCCTCATATACATATGTTGTTATGGATCAAGGATGCCCCCAGATTCAGATGAAACTGTTTTGTCTTTCATTGAAGATAATGCCACATGTGCCGTACCCAATAGCAGAGACGATAAAAACTCAAAACAACAAGTCTTACGATTCCAAAGCCATAGGTGTGGAAAATATTGTCGACGAAAGTTCAAGTCAAAGGATAAATTCTATACCAAATGTCGTTTTGGATTTCCATGTCCTGTATTATCCAAAGGAAGAGTGAACAGTTTTATGTCAGCTATGCGACATACCATCACAAGAAAGTCTCCAAAAAATACCTACAACTTAAGAAGAAGCGAAGAGTCAAAATACATAAATGTCTACAATCCAGGTATTTTATCCATGTGGAATGCAAACATGGATATTCAGTATGTTGCGGACAATTCCATTGCTGTTGCTCGATATGTAACGTCCTACATTACTAAATCAGAAAAGACGGAATTGAAAGAAATGTGGGAAGAGATTTCTCACGAGAAAACTCTAACTAAGAAATTATACAGTTTAAATTTGAAGATGTTATCGCATCGTGAAATTGGAGCATATGAATGCTCAGATCGGTTATCATCTGCAAGTCTATACTCCAAAAGTAGAAGAATCATTTGGGTGAGTTTAGGTCTTGCAGCAATGCGAAATTGGGTACTGAAATCTATTCAAGAAATTGAATATTTAGCAGAAAAAGATCCAGAAAGTACAGATATTTTGAAAACGAATATGTTGGACACATATTACCCAAACAGAAGTCATCATCTTGAGAACATGTGTCTCTATGAAGTGCTGCAAAACTACACTTTTAAACGGAATACTACAGAGAACATCAATGATGGAAAATATGCAGTGATTTGGTTCCGAAGGATGTCTGGTGAAACAAAGGAAAGGAAATTTAATTAATCACAGGAAACTGAGTTGCGACACTGCTGACAAAAAGGAATTTTACTATTTAGCCCTTTTGCAAATGTTCAAACCGTGGCGTTCAGAACTGGCATTACTTGAAGATTTTCAGAGCTATGAAGATTCATTCAATGCTTGTAAAGATACCATACAATGCAGTGCTTTTGTAAATTATGTGAAAATGTTGAATGATGAAATTGATCAAGAAGCTACAATTGCAGCTGAGATTGCTAGAGACAGTTCTCAAGACAGTCAAAATTCTGCTGCACTGAGTGAAGATCCACTAGGACAACCAATTGTTTAAAATGAAGCAGCAATTGCCATGAATGAGGTGGAAACAGCAATGTATCAAGCTCTGTGGCAATGCAAAAAGAACACCCGCTCACTGTGTAGAACAGAAGTCAAGTGGGGGCTCACAAAATGCAGCAGATGTGGAGCATTGTGGTGATGGGGACCAAACCCCCCTCAACACAGTGACCAAAAGGTAAGTGTCATCATGGTCAAAGCTGCAAATAACTAACAGCATGTATGATCCCTGCTCCCAACACATCAAACATTTCTGGAGGAAAATAGTGGTTGTGTCCCATACACACAGAGATGTGTTGAGGCAAACAGTGCTGTGAAAACATTACACTCTCGGCCATGTGCAGACAAGCACCACACATGGGGTCTGACAATACACACAGCGTACATTGACACAACAGCAGAAGTGACCATCACCAAGCATGCACACATCTCGAAAATAGACACACCAACCAAAACAACATTTGTAGACTGTAGGTGTCAGCTCACTAACTCACATTCCATGCCAGGAATGGCACCCAACAACCAGGATGAATGTGCACAATGATGTGAAATGACTCACAGGGACAGCATGCAAAATCACAGAAACAGCATCCAGACAAAGGCCCAGAACAGCAATACCAATGCACTGTTGCAGATGCACAAACACAAACAGGCAAACTCACACTGCACATCGGACAGAACATGTGTGTGTGTGTGTCACAGTATCCACAGGCAACTACACAACACTGAGAGGGGCTGAACCACAGTGACACAGATGTGGACACAGTGCCATACAAAAGTAAACCATCATTGGGACACCCTCAGTGGGCAATCAGACATTGGGAGATGAGAGGGAGCACAACAGACACATGTGACACTAGCTGGAATGAACACCAACTAACACAGCAAGAGACTGACACCCAACAGCACAATCCCCAGGGACAAGATATTGGTGTGACACAAGCATGCATGACACCTCCACTGTGATGACAAAGGCAGATGTCGTACAAACTGGGAAACCCAGACATGTGTCCTGTGCCACAAACGGACATCACACATACACAAACACAAATCACTCAGCATGGCCCCTCATCCATGGACAAACGGGAGATAAGGGACCATCCATGCAAACATTCACATCAGTCCACTATCAACACCACACACCTGAACTGCAACAATGTGTATCTGTGAAGCCAACATGGACAGGTGACATTGCACATGCCCACATGACAAACACAGGAACGTTGGCAGGAACTAATGTGCACACACACATCACACAAGGACTGTTTACAACCCTGGGGAATGACAGAAACACTGCACAGTATGCGGTACATGGCCATGACCTCAAAGCTCATGTGAGCTTCACTATTCCTGCCACTGTCCCATGACTATGCAGATGCCAAGGAGGAACACAAGGCACCCATGCTGACACCTGGCAGCATCGCTGCCGTGAACCCGACAAGTGGGACCGGTCACACACACATACAAATGTCTCAATCACTAAAAACTACCACCTAGGCACAACTACATGATATTGCGAACAAAAAAGTGCCTTTAGGAACCCTCACTGTGTCCCATCTGTGTCTGACAACATCATCAACACTCAGAACTGACAAATCACAATGATGATACACCAATTAACAGGAGTGAGTCATGCACCCACACATCTGGTAGCCCATTGGAAAAGTAGTGGGATTAACCCAGTACCACTCAGCAAGCATCAACAACATGAACATATCAAGGGAACACTGTCTGTGTATGAACAGGGATGTGGACACACACACATGCACATACAATACACACCATGGGCCCAAGCCATGTCACTGGACAACACACTAACTTGAGGGGACACAACTCCTGTGGGAGCCCAGTAGTACCAAACATATTCACCGCAAGTCCCACTCATGTCTGCAGAACACTTGGTCAGTCGGCCATCAGTTACCGCACAATGAAGGCTCTGGTCACAACAGCTTGGGTACGTGAGTCTCCCTTAAGTCATCTGCACATACTCAATACATATGTACAGCAAGTTGCACAGAGGACCCAGTTGCTCCTATACCAAAGATGCCCACACCTGTAGGGCCAGTAGTGATGAGCACAAAGTATGTGGAAGTGACAATTTGGACAATGGGAAGCACATCATATGTGCAGGGGTGCAAGACACAGATGTGACCATGGCAATTAAATGCTCACAGAGAGATGTACACAAATGGTTGATCCAGACACACCCAGGTAGCTGCAAAGGGTGACATGGATACCCACCAGAATAGGATCCATTTCTCATAGACCACAGGGAGTACCTCACATCAACACATCAGTATGCAACATTGTAAACCAAGCATTACAGGTGCAAGGGCATCTAAAACAACCTCAACATGATGTACAGCTAAAACAAGTTCACAGGGACAAAGTAAAAAGCTTTATTCAGCATATGAAAAGTGAAACGTCTGTTCCAACAAAAGGCCAATGGCCAGTCCATGTCCAAAGGGCAAGGAGTGAACTAGAGTCAAAAATTCAGTATATGAAATTCGAAACGTCTGTGCAACCAAAAGGCCAATGGCCAGTCCATGTCAAATTGCCAAGGAGTGAACTAGAGTGACAACTGTCACACCTTGCTTGCCTGCACTGCTACGGACCGGGGTCATCCCCTCGGAGGGGCATACATGGGGGCAGGCCAGGCACCGCAGGGACAGGATCAGGGCGCAGCAGAAGGAGACAGTGAAGAGGTGGGGGCTGCAGGCGAGACACTTGCAACTGCAGTGGAGATGACTGAAGTGGTGGGTGCTGTCACAACTGTGTGGCACAAGTCAGATGGGGTGGGTGCCGGCACAACTCCAGTGGGCAGGTCAGATGGAGTAGATTGGCTCACCACTGCAGTGCCCAAGTCAGATGGGGTGGGCGTGGAATCCAAAGCAGAGCCTACATCCATGGGAGCGCAATGGGGGACAGGTGAAGTCTGCAGGGCAGGGGGTGGTGACACGGTCCCCACATCAGTGGCAGCAACTGTCTGACCAGGTGTGGAGGAGCAAGTGCTAAGGGGGGGATGGCCTTAGCATTTTGGGGATGGTGTATCTGTGTGTGGGGGAACCCGGGGCATGGAGTGGCGGGGGAACCTCTGGAGTGGTAGCCTGGGGGATGGAGGACAGAGACTTTGCCTTGGAGCTGCGTGCTGGTGGGGGGGTCTTGCTCTTCTTGCGCCGGGGGGACTTGCGGGTGGGCGTCTCGGTCTGAGTGCGCCTGGGGGAGGGTGTCCGGGTGTGAGGGGCACTCCCTTCTGTGTGTGGGGACTTCCTCTTCCCCTTGTAATCAGGATCTGCTGGGTCAGTGGGGAAGAGGCCAAGGTCACAGAGGAAGATCTTCTTGGGGGATGGGGTTGCAGGTGAGGCAAGGGAGGGGGGCTGGGAGGGAGAGGTCTTAGAGGACTGTGGAGTGGTTATGGATGACTGTGTGTGTGTCAGCAAACCAGCCCCTGTGAGTGTGGAATCAGTCCACTGCGCTTGCTTGTGTGCACGTCTAACTCTTGGTTTGGGGGTTTCTGTGCTTTGGATAGGTAGTGTGCTAGGAATTGTGGGTGCTGCAGGGGTAGGAGGGATGCGGGACTGTTGGAGGAGGGACACTGCTGCCATCAGGGAGGAGGCCACGGACTGGTTGGTCCTCTGTAGGGCAGACATGCCAGAGGAAATGCCCTCCATGAATGACACCAGTTGTGTCAACAGACCTGTGTGTGCATGGAGGACCTTCAGCATCGACATCTGCCCCACATGCATCTGTCTAAGTAAGTCCACAGACTCCTCACTCAGGGCAGCAGGGGACACAGGGGCAGGGGGTGCGGTACCTGGCACAAAGGAGACATGCTCATGAACACGGGAGCCCACAGGGACCTCTGGGATGGGAGCCGATGGGCGGGTGGTGGTGGTGGCGGAGACAGCCTCACTAGCTGGGGTTTGGTGGCTGCTGACACCCGCCTCCACAGGGGAGTCATCCTCAGAGCTGCTGTGGCCTTCAGCTGGGGGGGATGGTGCTGATGACTCCTCTGTGTGGCTGAAATCACCCTCCATGCCACTGGGTCCACCTGACTCCTCTCCTTCTGTCCCTGTAAGGCTCTGTGGCTCCGCCTGTACCGTGGAGCTGTCCCCTCCTGTGGCCGTGGATGTATTTGGATAGGAATAGGAAGTAACAGAACAATATCAGTCATCTGCACCGCCTGCACACACCACAGTGAGTACATCACATCACACGGCAAGCCCTGGCATTATCAGCTGAACATAGCTCAAAGTGCAAACATTGTTTAGAATAAGACAATTGTCATTTCCAACATCAACCATGGCACACATATCACTCCTTGATTTGCACACATATGTCTGTTGCATGTTGGATGCTAATACCCCAATGTGCCAACATGCACCACCCACACATTAGTTGTACATGCAAGTGAACATGTAGGAGTATGTCACTAGACCCACAGCACATCTCTTGCGACTGACTCAGCAGAGGTGTCCGGATGAAGGGATGGGCAGAGACTCATTTCACATGCTTGGGATGCATGCCAGCAACACACACTATGATGAACTCATGTCCTGATGGGCAAGGCCACAATGCGGTGCATGGTGCACACTTGAACACAATGCAGGCTCACTCATAGCAAGTTCAATGCCATGGCACTGGGATGCCCTGTAAGTCAGTCAACACTGTCTCCTGTCACAGGGGCAGGGCATCCAGACAACAACAATATGCACTGGCTCACAATCCTAGCTCAGGGGCAAATCTGACTCTGCAGATGACCGGCGCACTTGCCCATCCCATGCAAACAACATATCCAGGACACAGAAGACCCCACATCATGAAAATCAGACATATGAGTCTCAGCAAACATGAATCCATGTAAATTAACACATCACAGTCTGCCATGCATATAACCCAGTTGCATACACCATAGTGCGCTGTCAGATGCTCACACACCTATATGTCACACAGGTCTTGTCTCCCACAGTCACATTGCAGATGTCATGCTGACCCTCGGAATCATGGACATCCCAGTTGTACGTAGCAACAAGCCACACCCTAATGACACAGAGGCACCCACCTGACGGCACATGTCACAAAGCACAACCTGCAATTTCACACACAGGAGTGGGATTACAGAGTGTTTCTGAATGCCCTTGAGGGGGCAGGACTGGGCAGCACTAAGTGAAACAGTGTTTTGCCCCGGACAGTAGTCAGGTGGCTAAACAATTGTGGCATACTTGCCATACCTACTCCTGATGCCCAAAAATTGGAGTACCCTGCTGCATGGTTTTGTATTGAATACCCCAGAAACATGTTGCGAGTCAGACCAGCAATTGGTACACATCTCAAGGGCACACACAGTTCACATGTCAGATCTCAGGCATTGTGTAAACAATTGACCCACCTATGACACACACAACAGGGTCATGGGAACTGATGCTGACTGGTACCTGATTCATAGCTGACTGCAGGGACACAGTGCCCTAGTGACACAATCCAAATACTGTAGGGGCCACACCTGTGGAACAGATGAGGAGGGAGCATCACACAGATGAGGGACCTGATTTGGGGACTACAAGACCTACGTAATGTGGAAGTGTGACCCGGACAAAAGACTGCTATTTGCATGTCAGACATAGTACACAGATCAGGCATGGACTTACCCCCTTCCTGCTGCTGTCTGGACTTCAGCTGTCTATCCAGGTCCAGGAAGACCACCGCCAGTATCCGGAGCATGTGGGGAGTCAGGGTCCGGTGTCTGCCCCTCCTGCGTGGAGGTGACAGCTTCAGCTGGACTCTAGCTATCCTTCGGGTCCAGCCCCGAAGGTCCTGCCACCTCTTCTGGCAGTTGCAGATCCGGCGCTTGTAGACGCCCACAGAACGAACAGCCCGGGCGATGGTCAGCCAGATCTCCAGCTTCTGGTGGGCATCAACCTGTGAGGAGGTCAAAGTGAAAAGTACATTAACACAGATGTACATGTCATCATCACAAAGGGAAAATAATTACACAGGTAGTTCAACCCTGGGAAATGAAAATTCACATGCATGTTTGACATGTTAACAATGCATGGATAGTTTAAGCTGGCAAAAATGCACTTTAGAAGCAGGAAAAATATTCAGTACATGTCCCTACACACTTTGGGGGATGAAAGTAGTCAGTGATAATGCTTGCCACTGCTGTACACACTGCTAGTACTGCTAGTCAGACAACATGCTTAATTAGGAAGGCAGTGGACAACACACTCACCTGCTCCCCTGGTGTCCCATAGAGCTTTCTGTACTCTGGAAGGAGCCCGTCCAGCGGAGCCTGGTTCTCCTCCTCAGTGAAGGCTGGGGCCCTCTCCAGTGTACGTGCCATAGCAGGAGCCAGAGAATGCAGAGACAGCAGCAGTAGTAGCAGGGATGTGGTCCAGTAGCATGTAGTGCAGGCAAGTGAGCTCCCTGGGGGCCAGCCAGCCTTATATCTGTGCTGCAGAGGCAGACTCTGTGCCATGTGTCCAAAGTGATAGGTCCAACATGGTTGCATTCTATGAATCTGGCCAATCCATGTAAAAATACGACTCGTACACGCCTTCCGCATCGTTCGAATTTTCACCTTCATGTAACACTTGAAATTGCAACATTGTTGTAGGCATCCAACTGAATTTCCAGTGCACAACTCGTACAAGTTTTGAATCCGCATCCGTCTCCATGACAGTCCTGAGCCAATGGGTGCACCCGGCTCGTTCAACTGATTGTACAACTCGTATTTTGAATGTACACATGCACCCGTCTCCATACGATTCAATGGCCAAGGTGTACGCATGGCTCGGACTTGACCCATGCAATGCGTACGCATTGTCACCCGCGTCGGACCTCATTGCATTCAATGACAAGGCCTACGCACGGCTCGGACATGACCCGTGCAATGCGTACGCATTGTCACCCGCGCCGGACCTCATTGCATTCAATGACAAGGCGTACGCACTGCTCGGACATGACCCATGCAATGTGTACGCATTGTCACCCACGTCGGACCTCATTGCATTCAATGACAAGGCGTACGCACGGCTCGGACATGACCCGTGCAATGCGTACGCATTGTCACCCGTGTCGGACCTCATTGCATTCAAAGACACGGCCGACGCACGGCTCGGACATGACCCGTGCAATGCGTACGCGTTGTCACCCGCGTCAGACCTCATTGTATTCAATAACAAGGCCTACGCACGGCTCGGACATGACCCGTGCAATGCGTACGCATTGTCACCCCCGTCGGACATCATTGCATTCAATGACAAGGCGTACACACGGCTCGGAGATGACCCGTGCAATGCGTATGCATTGCCACCCATGTCGGACCTCATTGCATTCATTGGCAAGGCATACGCACGGCTCGGACATGACCCGTGCAATGCGTACGCATTGTCACCCGCGTCGGACCACATTAGTGTGACTATTAGACGGATGCAACACACATATACTGGCCATGGACACCTGCACACACCTGCCACACTATAGCATTGGCCACACAGTGTTCCATGGCATGTGACGCTGCATTCCCTGGGTGTTTGAGGGGGCCACAGCAGTTTTTTTGTCTGGCACTTTGTGCAGCCACTCCCAGGCTGTTATCTTGTACATGGGGGGAGAATCCTTTGTGTGTTGTGCACATTTGCACTGTGGTGTGCAATTGGACAGTAATTGGCATGAATGCAGGCCACAGTGTCAGGTTGGATATGTTTGGGGCATGTCACATACACCCTGAGTCCTGGGGGTGATGGCATGTACATCACAGTGAGACCTGTAGCCCCAATACTGATGTGCACCCACACTCTGTGTGTATGTTGTGTCTCAGATGTGTCTGATCACATGTTACCAATGGGTGACAGTCTCCACATCCATGTGGTATATGCATCAAACTTGATGGGGTGTGTGTCTAAGAGACGTACATGTAGGGCCAGCATGGACAACAGTGGCCAATACCTGTGGACTTACGCTTGCCTTGTGGTGTGTACGTGCTATGCCATGTCCATTGCTGTGTTGATGTGGCAATACAGGGAGCCTGGGTTTATGCATGGCAAAGATCTGTGATGCCTGGGAGACATGAGTCCTCATTAGTCACTGGGGTGGGTTTTTTGAACATTGCAGCAGCACATAGGTTGGGTGACACAGCCAGATGATTTGCCCATTGCACTACATGGGACTCATGTGGACATGTGGAATTGAGATGTGAGGTGGTGGTCTTGTAGATGACACATGTGTCCATGACCAACAGCACACACCTCAGTACATTGTGTAATGTCATGAACTAGCATGTGAGAGTGATCGTGGTCATGGCCACATGGGGGGATGTACTGAAAATCTTCCTTTGTGCATCTCTGTACAGCAGGGCACCAGCTGTGCATCGTCCGTTCCCAGACCTTGCAACCATGCAGGAACGCAACAGCATCAGACGGTACCGCTTCACCAGGCCATTGATTGAGGAGTTGACGGAGCAGTTGGTGCCACATCTGCTACCTGGCCGGACATACCCTACAGCACTGACCCCAGAGGTGAATGTGATGGCAGCCCTGCACTTCTTTGCTACTGGTACCTTCCAGTACACTGTGGCTACTGCTGGTGGTATGTCGCAAACGATGTTTAGTCGGGTGCTACGCGATGTCTTGGAGGGGATGTTGCAATTCCTCGACCTGTATATCAAGTTCCCGAGCCAAGATGAACTCCCTGAAATTAAGGATGCCTTTTATACACTGGGGAGGATGCCCAACGTCATTGGATCCATTGACCGGACACATGTTGCCCTGATACCACCACAGGCACATGAGCAGGCATACCGTAACAGGAAGCACTACCATTCGATCAATGCTCTGGTGGTCTGTCTTGTTGACATGTTGATCACACATGTGTGTGCACGGTTCCCTGGTTCGGCGCACGATGCCTACATAATGAGGAGTAGTCACATTGCAGCGCTGATGTCATAGATGCCAGCTCAGCGTGCCTGGCTTGTCGGTGTGTACTGACCGTTTCTCATTGTGTGTGTTTGTCATTCTTGTATTCCACACTCCTACCAAATTCATTTACTTGTTCCTTTTTGTGTGTGTAGGTGACTCTGGATACCCCAACATGCCGTGGTTGCTGACACCCCCCAGGAACCCTGTGACACCAGCCGAGCTGCGCTACAATGAGGCACATGGTCGGAGCAGGAGGGTGATTGAGCGGACATTCGGCCTCCTGAAAAGCCACTTTCGCTGCCTGGACAAGACCGGAGGGGCCCTCCCATATGAGCCTGCAAAGGTGTGCAAAATAATACTGGTCTGCTGCATGCTACACAACATGGCAGTGCGGAAGGAGGTGCCTCTCATCCTGGATGAGGATGACGACGACCAACGTCCGGCACCTGTGGAGGATCTCGGCCTGGGCCAGGATGTCAGTGATGATGAAGAAGATGGTGACGTCCGCTCCCAGCTCATCAACAACTTCTTCAACTGAAAGTGAGTTTCCAGGAATGTGTTGAGCCAGCTCTGTTGCTGTCTGAGTGTGTCTGTGTGCCACTTGACTGGATGTGTGCTGTGATGTGTCCATTCAGGTGGTGTGTACTCCACAATAGGGTAGTACTGCTAACTAGTGTTTGTGTAGGTGTTTTGCAACATGTTTTGTGCATGTGTATTGCATTTCTCTCCTGTTCGTCTGTGCTTTTGACTGTATCTTGTCTGTCCTTCCCAGGGTACTTTGCCTGTTGTGTGGTCAACACTGACCCCCAACACCCAGAAGCCAACACCAGTTTGGGAGTTAAGAATTCCCATCAACTGATTCTCCAAAACATTGTAAGCGTGTGTCCACTGTTACGTAGAATTACCGTGCAACTATTGTGGAATAAACGTGTTGCTGGTGTGTAATGAATCTGTGCTACACTTTGTTATGTTTGGATTACCAACAGAAGCAACCTTTCCCCTCCTGAGGCGGAAGCCGAGAGGTCTCTTTCTTTTACTTTGTGCATTTTAGCATTCTCCCTGTATTTGAACTTCGTGTGATTTACATCACTTGATTAATAAGCGTTAGAGACTTAGAGACTTCCTTAGCGCTCCTAAGCGCTTTGTGTTCCTTCCCCCATCCCCTGCCTCCGGACCGCCCGCGGCCGAGTATCGACGCCGAGGGCTGGGTTCCCGGTTTTTGGCAGCCATATTGGGTGTGGGCCAGGAGGGTGACGCGCTCTAGCAGCGCTTTAAAAAGGAAATAGTGAGCCTGCTCCAGTGATTACCAACAGAAGCAACCTTTCCCCTCCTGAGGCGGAAGCCGGGAGGTCTCTTTCTTTTACTTTGTGCATTTTAGCATTCTCCCTGTATTTTAACTTCGTGTGATTTACATCGCTTGATTAATAAGTGTTAGAGACTTAGAGACTTCCTTAGCGCTCCTAAGCGCTTTGTGTTCCTTCCCCCCTCCCCTGCCTCCGGACCGCCCTCGGCCGAGTATCGACGCCGAGGGCTGGGTTCCCGGTTTTTGGCGGGCATATTGGGTGTGGGCCAGGCGGGTGACGCTCTCTAGCAGCGCTTTAAAAAGGAAATAGTGAGCCTGCTCCAGTGATTACCAACAGAAGCAACCTTTCCCCTCCTGAGGCGGAAGCCGGGAGGTCTCTTTCTTTTACTTTGTGCATTTTAGCATTCTCCCTGTATTTTAACTTTGTGTGATTTACATCGCTTGATTAATAAGCGTTAGAGACTTAGAGACTTCCTTAGCACTCCTAAGCGCTTTGTGTTCCTTCCCCCCTCACCTGCCTCCGGACCGCCCTCGGCTGAGTATCGACGCCGAGGGCTGGGTTCCTGGTTTTTGGCGGCCATATTGGGTGTGGGCCAGGCGGGTGACGCGCTCTAGCAGTGCTTTAAAAAGGAAATAGTGAGCCTGCTCCAGTGATTACCAACAGAAGCAACCTTTCCCCTCCTGAGGCGGAAGCCGGGAGGTCTCTTTTTTTTACTTTGTGCATTTTAGCATTCTCCCTGTATTTTAACTTCGTGTGATTTACATCGCTTGATTAATAAGCGTTAGAGACTTAGAGACTTCCTTAGTGCTCCTAAGCGCTTTGTGTTCCTTCTCCCCTCCCCTACCTCCGGACCGCCCTCGGCCGAGTATCGATGCCGAGGGCTGGGTTCCCGGTTTTTGGCGGCCATATTGGGTGTGGGCAGGCGGGTGACGCGCTCTAGCAGCACTTTAAAAAGGAAATAGTGAGCCTCCTCCAGTGATTACCAACAGAAGCAACCTTTCCCTTCCTGAGGCGGAAGCCGGGAGGTCTCTTTCTTTTACTTTGTGCATTTTAGCATTCTCCCTGTATTTTAACTTCGTGTGATTTACATCGCTTGATTAATAAGCGTTAGAGACTTAGAGACTTCCTTAGCACTCCTAAGCGCTTTGTGTTCCTTCCCCCCTCCCCTGCCTCCGGACCCCCCTCAGCCGAGTATCGACGCCGAGGGCTGGGTTCCCGGTTTTTTGCGGCCATATTGGGTGTGGGCCAGGCGGGTGACGCGCTCTAGCAGTGCTTTAAAAAGAATGGCTATGACTCCACGCAGCAGACGCGTACTGCGGACGCGCCGGATCTGCGCCGGAGTCGTGCCAGAGTCCTGCCCGTCTGCGCCCGTCCGCGACAGGACGGGACCAGGGGCCATGGGCCCGACACCCACGCCTATCACTTTTGCAAGGGCCCCTCACATCAGGTATTCGGCGCAAACTCTGTTACACCTCAGACCAACCCCTCTCACAGAATGCTCCAGAGATTCCTGGGCGTGCCCTGAGGGCCCTTTCTCTTGCATATATTGCAAATACCAAGCCTCTCCTACAAAACCCAGCACTGAGATGTTAGATAAAAGGGAACAAACTCCACCTAAAGGGAAAGAGGAGGACAAAGTGCCTTCTCCTAAATGTTCGCTCCCTACCTAGACATCAACTAGAGGTATGGGACCTAATACATACTACTCAACCCGACCTTTGCTTCCTAACGGAAACTTGGTTGAAACCTCATACGGTCCCTGCTATTGCTGTGGGGGTTCCTCTTGGCTACAAGTTTGTCCATTTTGACCGCCCAGAGAAAATAGGTGGTGGCTTAGCCATCATGCATAAAGAACATCTGAAGATCACAACACTAGAACAGAAGCACAGCCCTCTCTTTGAGATAATAATTTTTAAAATGCAATATGCCACAAACAGATTCTGGAAAGGAGCCTTAGTCTATCATCCTCCGGGGCCCTCTACAGGCTTCTCCCTTGCATTATTGGAACTCTTGGCCCCACATTTTAAAGCAAAAGAAGATTTCCTCCTTCTTGGCGATTTTAATGTCCACGTTGATAATCCCGCACTCCCTGAAACAATCTCCCTGGTTTCTGAATTATCTTCCCTCGGTCTGACTCTGCAAAACCACGAGCCCACCCATATAGGTGGTCACCTTCTCGACCTGGTATTCACCAATTTCCCCAAAGTACAATGTCTTTCCCCTGTTCAAATAATTTGGTCCGACCACTTCATCGTGGAATTCTCAATATCTAAGGCGGATAAGCCCTCCAATAAAAACTCCCTACCACCTGTCTGGCGTCGACAGTGGCATAAAGTCACCGTAGAGGAATTGCAAAAGGAATGGAAGCAGCCCATTCCCACAGAGACAGATAGTATAGAGACCGTTTTAACCAAATTCAACAATTCCCTCAAAGAAGCAATTGACAAAATAGCACCTCTAAAATTACACAAACAATACCCTGCCACCAAACAGGAAACATGGTATACCGAGGAGCTTAGAACAGAAAAACAAAAATGTAGGAGGTTGGAAAAGAAGTGGAGAAAAACACGAACCGAAGAAAACAAGAAAGCACATCATGAGGCCCAGACTAAATATTACAAAAACATCAAACTTGCTCGGAGGAATAGCCTCTCTCAACAACTCGCAGAAGCGGGAAATCGATCCAAGGAATTATTTAAAATTCTTCAGGAGTTTGTAAAACCTACCGCATGCAAAAGCCCTGATGACTTTTCCCAACAATTATGCAATGAAATCTCCTTGTTCTTTGAAAATAAAATCAATTTGATTTACGACAAAATTTTATTAGTCTCCAATCCAAATAGTAATAACTCTCTCTCCCCTTCCATCCTGCCCACACGGAGTAAAACCACACTTACGATATTCCCAGCAGTCAATGACTCAGATCTCACCTCCCTTATGATCCATATAAAATCTGGATCCCCAGATGATTTTTTATCAGTTAAAATAACTGCCTCCCTGCAAAATCTGCTTAGGCCCCATATTCAAACACTGATCAACCATTCTCTTAGGGAAGGATCTGTGCCCACAGAATGGAAAGCAGTGGTGAACCCAATCCGAAAGAACGCATCAATTCCATGGACCGACCTTTCCAACCTCCGACCCATCTCCCTCCTACCCCTTCTCAGCAAGACGACCAAGAGACACGTAAACACTCACTTGTCCAAATACATCGAGGCAGCGGAGGGCCTAGACTTCTCTCAATCTGGATTTAGGCCCAATCACAGCACAGAATCTGCCCTCCTCTCAGTGACTGATAACATCAAGATGTCACTGGATGGAGGAAACTCAATGATTCTAGTGCTGTTAGACTTATCCGCTGCCTTCGACACTGTGTCTCATGAGATACTTCTCGATCGTCTGAGGGAGAGGGGAATAGAAGGTGTTGCTCTTTCTTGGCTGGAAAGCTTTCTTTTGGATCGCCAACAAGAGGTAAGATTGGGCTCCCACCATTCTATCTCAAGGGAGCTCACCAAGGGAGTGCCACAGGGCTCATGCCTTAGCCCCACACTCTTCAACGTGTATGTGGCCCCCTTGGCGGATATTGTAAGATCTCATGGGTTCACCCCTGTGTCATACGCTGATGACACTCAGCTTTTGTTCCCCTTTAAAACCCTGATGCCCGCAATACAAAAATCTTTTGCGGACGGAATGAGGGCAATATCTTACTGGATGGCCACTAATCGCCTCCAGTGTAATGTAGGCAAGACTGAGGTAATGCTGTTTGGGGAGGCCACACTTTTGTGGTCTCCGGATTGGTGGCCCCCGGATTTAGGACCATCCCCAAGCCCCAAACAGATTGTCAAAAATCTCGGTGTGCGCTTAGACAAATCACTTCTGTTTAAAGAGCACACAAATCAAGTAGCAGGTTCCTGCTTCCAGGTCATTGGACTGCTACGACAAGTCTTCCCATTTCTATCAGATTCTTATAGGAAGACTCTCGTCCAGGCCTTGGTTATAAGTAGACTGGACTACTGTAATGGCCTGCTGGTCTCGGCAAATGAGGAACAACTACAGAGACTACAGGTGGTCCAGAACACTGCTGCGAGACTAGTTCTCAACGCCCAGCCAAGGTCTGCATCACTCCCCCTCTTGACAAAACTCCACTGGTTGCCAATTAGACAGCGTGTAAAATTTAAAATCTGCTGCACTATTCACAGATGTTTGTTTGGCAATGGACCTAAATATTTAAAAGAAATATTCAAACCCTACAAACCCAGTCGTACCCTGCGCTCCAGCAGTCAGCAACAACTCCAGGTTCCTAGGATAAAAAAAGCTAGGCAGGGAGGGCGAGCCCTGTCCTACAAAGGCCCCATCCTTTGGAACTCACTGCCCCCTGCTCTCAAAAATATTATCAATTTTCAATCCTTCAAGAAGTCCCTGAAAACGTTTTTATTTGTCGCCTGTTAGGTTTCTCCCCCCTTCATTTCTCTGTTTAGTATAAGATCCTGGCTCCTTGGTAAAGCGTAAGCGCGGAGATACCCTTTCGGGGGTTGACTTCCAGCGCTATACAAGAGTATAAATAAATAAAATAAATATGTGCATTGTCTGTCTTCCCACATCTGAGCGATATCTGCGTACCTCACCTGTGGACTTGTTACCACTGACTGTGCTTGGTGTTGTGTCTGTGCATGCCAATGTGTTTCAGGTCAACATCATTGTGTGTGATGAGTCACATGGCCAAGGTGAGTATGTTCTGTGTTGCCATAGTGGTGTGTCTCCCTCACATGTGTCACATCCCCATGATTGACCTTACGTTGGTCACATTGTTGCAGTATTTGGCATGCACTGTGTTGTGTAGCAGATTGACTTAGCCCTGAACATGACAAGTTTGAATCACAACAGAGGCAAGTATGGTGTACTGGTGAGTTTATTTACAAACATGTGTGAGTGAGGTGCACAGGATGTTGGGTGCTGTACAGTGGTTTGGGAATCCAAAGTTCACATTTGAGTTGGACGTGCTGGTAGATGAAATGTCCAAAGTAAAGTCCACAGTCATCTGATACATTGGCCCAACATGAACCCTCCATGTCATGTGGGCGAGTTGTGTGTGTTTGGACAAGGTGAACGGGTTGCGCACAAAGAACATTGTCCAGAACAGGTTTAGAGGCCCTGGGGGATGTGCTGGGACATCTGCCTCTCACATGTCCTTCTTCGGACGACCCCTCTTTTTCCGGGGGGGTTCCTCATGTGCAGGCCTCTGCGGTGCAGGGGACTCTCCACCAGAGTCCTCCTCCCTCCCTGTGGTGCTGGCGGATGGTGTTGCGACAGATGTTGTGAGCACACAGGGGGGTGGGGACAGGTTGGTGTTGATCTGGCGAAGGTATTGTAGTATGTTCCGATGCACCGCAGCAAGGGCATCCCACTTTGCCTCCATGCGGGCATGGTGGGCGACCTGTTCCTGTTGCATGTCCTTGAGGATCCCACTACCTCCGGTGCTATGCTGGTACTCATCTATGATGCGTGCCAGTTGGGGGCCATCATGCAGTCCAGACCCCTCTGCAAGGCGTGCCCTGTGCCTCCCACCCCTCCCAGCACCCCTCTCCACACGGGCAGGACCAGCGTCGGTACGCACAGGTGACCCTGGGACCCCTTGGGTGGTGTTGCTGGTGGTGTTGGCTGTAGCTTCCGGGGGTCCTGTGTCCCTGTGCTGTGGGTGTTGATTGTCCTTGGTCTGTCCGTGTTGGTGGGGGTACCCTGTCGGTGTCCAGATGGTGGAGGTGTGGGTACAGGGGGATCAGATGTTGCTACTGCTGGTGCTGCATGATGGCTCACACCGGAGGGGCCAGGTTGGTCGTCGTCATCTGAAGAGGACAGTGAGAGAGTCAGACCAGGGAGCTCAGTGTCCAACACAGTCTGGGACTGGGTATCCTCGTCATTTGTCAGTGGGTGCCCAGCACGACCTGTGTTTGGAAGAGACACACAATGAGATTTATGTTTCTACATGCATCATTGGTTCACAAACATGACATTTTCTACTTTTATAACAGATGCCTGCCTGTACACTGCTTTTTCCCAGCTTGCCACGGACAGAGTTTGATCTTGTTGTTGGCCATTTGCCAGCATGGCCTTGTGCTACCCACACCAGAGCCCAGTGTCAGACATCTTGTCGGTCCCTTCCCACTCCCTGAGCGGCCAGTATGTTTCAGGTTAATCTTGCTGGGCCATGTGGGTGGGTATAGGTTGTGTGTGACTGCGAGTCCCATCATACTCTTGGCTACAGCCCCCTAACCAGCATGCCCATGCTTCCTCCTTCTTGACTCTGCTTCCCTGTAAGGGGGTGTGACAGCAATGGCAATATGGCTGACTGTGGAATCCAGGTGTTTGTTTGGCTAGCAGTCCCAGCATGGCCTTGTGCTCCCCAGAACAGATCCCAGTGTCAGACATCTTGTCGGTCCCTTCCCACTCCCTGTGAGGCGAGTATGGTTCAGGTTGATCTTGCTGGGCCATGTGGGTGGGTGTAGGTTGTCTGTGACTGTGAGTCCCATCATACTCTTGGCTACACCCCCCTTCCCAGCATGCCCATGCTTCCTCCCTCTGGACTCTGCTTCCCTGTGAGGGGGTGTGACAGCAATGGCAAGATGACTGACAGTGAAATCCTCTTGTTTGTTTGGCTACAAATCCCAAGTGAGCCCCTGTGCTTCACACAGCAGCAGCCAGTACGGGGGATCTTTTGCTGATATTTCAATGAGGTGTGTGTCAAAGCATTGTACCCGGTGAGTTGAGTGGAGTTTGTGTTGGGGGAGTGTCACCCCATGCTGATTAGTATGGTCAGGGCTGTCAGTCCTCCTTCCTATCATGACACGTGCTTCCATTGTAGGACGTGCAAGTTGTCTTTCAAGATGTCAGTCAGTGGTGTCCAGCTTCTGATTTGCACACACTGGAGGAGTGTGGCTCAATGGTTAGAGCGGCAGACCCTGAAGCAGAGTTCTGGCCAGGGACCAGGGTTTGATTCCCGCCTCGGCGGGGTCTCGGGCTCAATTTCCTCGGACCTGTCTATTCTCGCCTCGGTGCCTATTCTAATCATGGGCCCCACGCTGCAACTCTGGGCAATAGCTTGCTTAGCCTCCACACCGGCCCCAACAGCGCTAAGGATGCCTGGCTTCACCCTGGGGGTACCCAGGAGTGGACACTTCACAGGGAAAGCCAGGAGGGGTTCCACAGCGGTATGAGTATCAGCGCCAGGAAACCGCAAAGGCGACACCGCAAGGTGGCCGTCTGGTGACAGTGCGCTCTATAAGTACCTTGACATTTACATTTACATTTACACAACCCCTAGCAGGACCCAGTGTCAGCCATCTTGTCAGTCATTTTCCACTCCCTGTGATGTGGGCATGTTTCAGAGAGGTCTTGATGGGCCAATGAGGAGGGGGAGCATTATCTGTGACTACAGGCCCCATCATGCTTTTGGCTATACTCACTTCACCTGCATCCCCACTATTCCTTCCTGACAGTCAGCTGCACAGTGAGGTGGTGTGTTTGTGGTGGCAAACTGTCTTGCTGGATGTATTTGGCTTAGTGCCAGTGACTTGCTCTATTTGTTTGTAGGTTGGTGCATGTCATGACACAGTCCCCAGTCACTGTGAGATGGCAGGTATTGTGTTTGTGTGACTGGCATACACATCTTGGGTTGATTATCTATTGGTTAGTGTAGGTTTGCTTGGGGTGCATGGTTTCACTGTCCCCTTGCCAAGCAATCTTGGGTTTGTTGTTTGTGTACTCACCAGTCTCTGGGATGTCTGTTAGGCCATGGATGCTCTCTGGTAGTAGGATGTCCCGCACCTTCTCCTCCCAGGTCCTGAAGTAGACTGGTTTGGCAGGAGGGCCACCGCCGGTGCGCTGACTCAAGGCGTGATCTTTCTCGATGAGTTTCTTGACCCTCCTGCGCACGTCATACCACCTGTTTTGGATATCGTCCTTTGTGCGCAACGTTGGTGCTTGTGCGTTCACCTTGTCCACAATCCTCGCCCACATCTTTGTTTTCTGTGAGATGGGGGTCCTTTGAACCAATGTACCAAACAAATGTGGCTCTACTCTGAAGATCTCATCTACCAGCACTTCTAACTCACTATCTGTGAACTTTGGATTCTTCTTTGGGGGCAAGGTGATGGGTGGTGGTGGTGAGGGATGTGTGTGTGAGGGTGCAAGTGATGTTGGTTTGGTTTTGGTTTTGCTGTGTGTATGTGTGTGTGTGCTTTTGTATGAGGTGCTGATGGTGTGTGAGTTGTGTGATGGGTGAGTTGTGAGTGTGTCTGTGGTTGCTGTGTACTGGTGTTTGCTGCTGGCTGTGTCTCCTGTTTGCAAGGGATGATGGTAGTGATTGTAGTCCTTTATATAGTTGTAGTTGTGGGTGTGTCTTTGTCCAATTAATTTGTGTTGGGTATTTATTGGCTTAGTCATTGCTTCTTTGGTCCTTTTTTTGTGTTTTTTCCTTTGTGTTTTGTAGGCATGTAGGAGACGTTCATGTGACGGAAACGTACGCTGCTGCTGTCTCGTGCGGGCTTCTCCACCTCGTTCATGCTGCCTGTCTTCTGTGTTTGGTAGGCGTCGTTCGTGGCGGTCTCTATTGCTTGTGTGCCAGGTTGTCTGTGCATGTCGGTCGTGCGGCTTGGTCTCCGTGCAAGTCGGTCTGGTTTTACACGTGTTGCATCGCACTGCGCTAATTGTACATCGCGGGTACGGGTCGGTCGGGTTGATTCCGGGTTCGTGTCGGTCGGTTAAAATCGCGTAGGTTTTCCGGCCGGATCACTATTTCCCTCCGGCTCAGTCGTACGGCTTGTATTCCGTACGTGTCGGTTGTAATTCACTCACTTTGCATCGTACTGCACGGGTCGTACGGCGCTTGTTCATGTCGGTCGGTATTCGGTCCGGGTCCGTGTCGGTCGGTTCGTTTTGTGGGCGGAATCAGAATCGGCCCCTAAATGTTGAACAGAAACAAATATATCAACAAGTGAAATAGCAGATTGACAATGGATTACTTCATGAAAAGAAAGGGTGCTCATGTACATCATTTCAACCTATCCGAATGTATGTGAGTGGTCAAGCTAGAACAGGAAAAAGTTTCTTAATTAAAGTAATTACAAGTTATCTGCAGACAACAACTGAGTCGCATTTGTCTTGTGTTGTCACTGTTCCAACTGGGTTGGCAGCACATAACATTAAAGGAATCATTTTACATCATTTACTAATGCTACCAGTAGAGCATGGGAACAAATTGGAATACCACAAGCTATCTGGAGAAGCTTATTGTGAAGTTTCAAGAGTCCTGAAGAAAATGAAACTTCTCATTATTGATGGGGCAAGCATGGTCTCAAACTTGATGCTTGCCTTTGTGCATTTAAGAATGCAGCAAATTCTTAAAACAGAGAATGACGTTTTATTTGGAGGAAAATACGTCATAGTTTTTGGAGATCTACTGCAGCTGACTCCGATAAAAGGACAACCGGTATTTAAAACACTTGCACATGAAGATACAAGAAAGTCTCTTGGTAGTGTTGGTAACGTGAACATTTGGACATATTTTGAATACAAAGAACTGACAACAAATATGCAACAGGCAAATGATGCTGAATATGGAAGTATTCTTCGATATATATGAATTGAACTTCTGACAGAACATGGCAAACAAGCTTTGGAGAGTCGATTACTTTCCAATTTGTTTCCAAATGAAAATATAGTTCCTGAGAAAGTGTACATGAAAACTGCAGAAAATAAATCAGTGATCTGCTTAATGCCAACACTGCGCGAGTGTTCTATATTTAACGAAGAACTTTTGAAACTGGAAAATGAAGAAATTATAAAAATGGAAGCCATCGATAAAATAGAGCATGAAGGAATCACTATTATTTTGACGGGAAAGTTGAAAACAAAACTGGATTCTTTAGAAAAAAAAATATCTAATACAGCTGGTTTAGAAAAGACACTATATGCATGTGTAAACTGTCGGGTAATTTTAAGGCGTAATTTGGATGTAGAAAAATGTTTAGTTAATGGAGCAATGAGTGAATTTTGTTAATTATCAGAAAAAAGAAGGAATTGAATTTTTAAAAATTAAATTTGATCAGATTGAAGAAGTTAAAGAAATTGGTTGGTGTTCAGTTCGTTTTTTGCTTGTTAAAGATTTATATGTCCGTAGGAAACAATTTCCATTTTCTCTGGCATATGCAGTGACTATTCATAAATCTCAAGGATAAGTGTAGACAGTGCATTGTTGAACATTGGATCTACCGTATTTAAAGACGGTATGGCATATGTTGCTTTGTCGCGAGTCAGAACATTATCTGGTTTGTTTTTGATTGATTTTGATGACACAAAGGTTACTGCAGATGCAAACTGTGTAAAAGAGTATAATAGGTTAAGAAGGGCGTATGCTCACAATTTAGGTCAATATCCTGTATTTGAAAAGCGTGTGGTTGGTTGAAAAAGAAGGTTTGAGAATATCTGTAGTGAAGGTGTAGAGAAGGGAAAAGAATAAGATAATGTTGTGATAGCAAGTAAAAAGAACAAGCATTTGCAATGCAATCAGTCTCGCCTTTGGGGCCTTATAAGTATTTAGCCTCCAGCATATTTTCTGCAGCTGAGGACCAGTAGTGCTTCCACCAGCAAGCCCTATCAAGTATCAAGCACTGTGGCTGATTGTTGGCTAGGAGCAGACAGTGGAGCTTTGAGCTTTGACTTTAACTATATTTGTGGACTGGTTCACCATTCTAGCTTAATGGGTTACTGGGGGTCATCTCGAGTGAATTGTTTTTAATGGTCCCCTGATTCATGTAACTAGATACCACGTAGCCCCACCCTATGCCCATTCAGTCTGTCATACTCCTGGGCCACCGTCTGTATCTAGGTGAGTCAGCAGCACCTCTGAGTTAATGAGTTGGTGCTCCCCTTAGCATGACTGGTGGGTCCTGATTGGCATTATGGTATCATGACTGGTTCCTGGCTGGGGTGAGGTGTGCCTGCACTAGTTTTAGTGCTCGGCCTCTCAGTCTGGATCCCACAGGCCATACAAGCATCTGCAAGGAGAGCTGCTGTTTAGAGTTCTTTGGGCGTATCTGATTTCTGTGCCAGTGTAATGTGGAGCCTCACCAGCAGCTCCTTGTCCCAACCCATAGCTCAAGCCACAGCTCATACCTCAGCCAGTAGGATTCTCTTGTGGCCCTGCCCGTTCTGGCAGCCCCCGTCTGCTATGTCATCAAAGTCCTGTGTCACCACCCACCAGGAGCTGTAGTCTGTAAAGTGGGAGCCCCGGGGTATTGGGTCCGGCTCCTCCAGTCTTGAGCTGTTTCCGTTTGGTTACTGTATGCCTCAGCTCACTGTCAGATGCTCTTGGAGGAAAAAACAGCCTTCAACACATGGGTCCTAGCCTGACTTTCCCATTGGTTGGGACGCTGCCTCAAGCCGCCATCTTGGGTTGATTGCCTTGCACTTGGCAGGTTCTCCTCCAATCTATGCCAGAATGCAGCATTGCAGCACCCACTCTTTTTCCCCTGATGTGGGTTGTCCCAGTGGGACTTTGTTGATGTTGTTTGGATCCTTGGGCAGCAGCATGACCGTAGATTGCTAAATCAGCCTGACAGAGATTGGAAATGTGTGTCTTATTGCCCAACCATCTTGGTCACGCCCCCAGGAGGTACTTTATCTCATATATAATATTCTTGCATTTATTTTAATTGAAATATATGTGAATACAAATGAATTGTAATAAGGTATCTTGACTCTAGGTCAGACAGTCAATACAAAATGAGATGATCTTACTTAGATCACTGATTTAGTTCAGTTACTGTCAGTGGTATTACTATATATGTATTAACCTGCTGCTGTTAGAAATGAAGATTCCCAGGAAGCGATCAGGGTATTGTTTGTTGTGGTCAAACAGGCACATGCTTAATACAACTTCTCCCCTTTCTAATGGCACTAATAACCCCTGCCTTCCACAATCTCAGCCAGTTACACAGGTACTTCCCTCAATGAGTAAACTGGTAGCATCATTCCCAGAAGGACAGGCATTATTTCTATGAATAAATGACCAGGGCTACAGTTCTAGTTTGGATTGGATTTTGAATGCGTAATAAATTAGTGAGCAACTGCTAAGAAAATGTTATTAACAGCCAAGAAAGGAAAACATAACGTGACATCTGTTTCTCTCTAAAGTAGTACAAACGTTAATTGTAATATTACACCCCTCAAGTAAATTTCTGTAAACATCTTAGGCAACTTTCACTGCCCGAGGAATTTTGTGTTAATGACCCATGGAAACAAATTTGATGCCAGTAATTTTTCAAAAACCGCTGACAAGTCCTATCTATTGTGCACATTTCTGAGGGCGATATTTGATTTGTACCAATACCAAGCCGCTTCTGCAACATTTACGAGACAAGTTAACACCAAACCGTCGCATGGATCACATTCATCCAACAACGCAAAGGGCTAATCTTTACGTTTGTCTTTAAAAAGCACATTCCTCTTTCTTCTTCTGCGCAAATAGCTGCCTATCAAGAGCTTTATTTTCTTGTCATGTTTTAGCAGCTGAAGGCTGAATTAGAACTGTGACCTTCTGCTAATCAATAAAAACACAGGCACGTACTAATAGTTTCTCAACATTCGGTTCACAGAGAGTGCAGGCTAGTATAGTGTAAAAGATTAAGGGAAGTATGAATAAATGCCAAATTACATATGTGTTAATGCATACTTGACACTACGTGTTTCCTCACGTCCGAAAATGCTTTCCGGGCAAAATCTCTGTGAAAATGTACAGCCTGGCCCGCAGAGACTATACAAGTTAACTGTTCCCCGGAGTGAAAACACGGCGATATGCATACTTGACACCCCGTGTCTCCTCACGTCCGAAAATGCTTTTCCGGGCAAAATCTCTGTGAAAATGTACAGCCTGCCCCGCAGAGACGATACAAGTTAACTGTTCCCCGGAGTGAGAAAACAGCGATTTGCATACTTGACACTCCGTGTCTCCTCATGTCCGAAAATGCTTTCCGGGCAAAATCTCTGTGAAAATGTGCAGCCTGCCCCGCAGAGACGATACAAGTGAACTGTTTCCCGGAGTGAAAACACGCCGGTTTATAATGTTAATCGGTAAACAGAATGTTTAATCCGAGCCAATTGACACAGTATTGTAGACAAAGTGCAGAATGCGGTTTGATGGGCATGCGCGCACGCGAAAACACGCCGCTTTATAATGTTCATCGGTAAGCAGAATGTGGTTTGATGGGCATGCATGCACACGCAAGGGGAGTGCTTACAGACGGGGAGCTGGAAATGACAGAACGCCGGCCAGGAAGAGAGCACGTCATCGCGTGCGCACCATTGTGATTAGGCCGGGCACCAGAAGAAAATGCGGTGAGTAAAGGGGCCAGTAGCCTTGGAAGGATACAAATGACGACATAATCGTCATGAGGAGGGCCTAGCAAGCCTTAAACAAATTGGAAGGCAGCATTTACTGAGGTAAGCCAATGAAAAAGATGGGAGGAGAGTGGGCGGAGCTTCCACGAAGCTTCCACACTAAAGTGTATACTGCAATTCTCGGAGAGACAGTGCAAGCACTGTCTAGGTGAGACCTAAAAAGGACACTATTGAAGAGATTGTTGGTTATCAGTTTAAAAATAGTTCTGGTGTCAAGTGGTATGCTAATGTAGTGGTCAATGTTGTTTTATATCTTGAAGGTTTGCAAGAACAAATTATGCAGAATCGGAAAAAAGATTTTGTTCTCTGTTGCATTCTGGTTATGAAAAATTGACAACAGATACAAGTAAAATACAAACTGTTTCAGATGTTCGTAATCTTTTGGATGTGTGTTCTGGTTCTACACAATTTACGCAAAATATCCAACAAGATGCTCAGGAATTTTTAATGTATATGCTTACCATTTTTGAAAATGAAGGTGTAGAAATAGAAAATATTTTTGGCCTTTCTTACAAATGGGAACATCATTGTGAAAATTGCATGTATACATCTAGCTCTAATGTAGACACTGAAAGATTTCTGTATTTAACATTACCAGACTGTAAATCAGTGTCTTTCAATAAATTAGTTAAAGGTGCAAATCAAAACATGGAATATAGCCAATGTAAATCAGAAATGTTATCCACATTATTTTTTTTAAAATATGGACAATATATAATTTTAATGATGCAACGTTGTACAGCTGATGGAAGAAAATTGGATACTTTAATAAAGCAATTTGTAGCAACACAACTATCAATATCAGGAAGGACTTTTGTAGCAATTGCAATAATTTTCCATGATGGTCCTTCCACAACATCTGGACATTACACTGCCTATCTAAAATGTGACAAAGGCTGGACACTTTGCAATGATGCCCAGTTGGTTTTCAAACAAAGTTTGCCTAGTGAATTACCAAATTCCTACCTAATATTTTTAAAGCCAAAGTTTTAGGAAGATAATTTACTCTCTGAGGAATTTATTATTATAATTTAATAGGATTACCATTGGACAATTTACATAAAAAGGAGTGCAAAAATACCATTTGGCCTCAAGGAAAGGTATATGTTTGAATTATGGACTTTTTCGCGCTCATTGAAGTTATAACATTTTGTTAGCCATAAGCATTTCATATATGTGTGTTTTGTATTTTCTGGTATTTTACTGAGAATAGCATGTTGGTTTTTTTTTAAACTATCTTTTTGATTGGTTTTTTTTGCCCGCTGTTATATGATGAGTACGATTGAAATCACTATTTCTAGTGAAATTCAATATATTCTGAGAACAGCAACTGCTGTGTTGTTAAAAATGTATTATTATATGTTATAACTATTTTTTCTTTTCTATCACAGATCCTAATTCTAAAATAAGCAATTTACCCCAATTTACATTACAATAAACATCTGAAAAAAATGTGTGCCATTTTTTATTTCTATTACTGTGAAGGTAAGTTTAACTAAGTATTAATATGCAGAATGGGCAGATCTGCAAGAAGCTACAAAGTTTGAATACGTTTTTAAAAACACTCTGTTTATACCTATGTAGTTTTGGAATCTCCCTGTCATAGGATATCATGTGACCTGTAAAAAAACAGATTTGAGTGGTTCATAATATTTCCAATTGTACCTATTGAAGGACCGCAATCATTTCAACCATTCTTCTTTGAGCATCTTTGCAGACAAAACTCTGTGCTTACCTCTTATCATTCGCAAGCAATTTTCCAAACAGAAATATGTCACTTTTTGTAACATAGTTATAGCGCAAGACACTCTTTCATATTTACAAAGAGAGGAAAAGGCACTCTGTGTACCTTTTCTTCTCCATGTAAATACGACCTTATCATACACACCACTTTGCGTTGAAAGGGCGTTCTATAAGTGTTGCTCTGCGTAATTGCACAGAATACTCATAGAACAAGACACATCTCCAGATTTATCAGAAATCATAAATCTCGACATGTGTGTGAATGCTGCACCATTCTCCAATTGGTGTAGCAAAGCACAACAAGGAGAATTGTTTTCATTTTTCCTCATGTTTTATATTTCAATGCATGCTACAATGCTCAGCTTACATTGAAGGAGAAAAATGCATTTACTGATTGTTTTTGTGCAGGAAGGTGTCTCTTCCTGCACAAAAACAAACTCCACATGATACAGATATCCTTGCACCATGGTGCAAGGGTGCTTGTGTCACCACATGGCTGCAGTTTAAGCAGTCGTGCAGAGAGAAGCATAGACTTGCAACATATTTATGTACATATGATGCATCCCTGTGCTTCGGAAGTACTACAGCACACTGCAGTGAAAGAGGCTACTGTGTGATGCTGCAGCACTTCCTTATAGTTCTGCACTTATACATTCATCATACGCTACTAATGCATTTGTTCAGTCAATAACGCACTATACATACATTCATCTAAACTTTCACACAGTAACATACAAATATAGCTCTTTTTTAAACAGAGAAGTTAGTTCTGACAAGAACTTTTTTTTTCTTTTATTTTTTTGTGTGCTTTTTTCTGGGGGTGCGTTGGACAGGTATGGGAGAGGAAAGTGTGGATGGGTCCGGGGTAGGGGGGGACGGAGCGCTGCAGGAGAGTAACTGCTGCTGTCAGGGAAGAGTCCATGGACCGCAGAATCCTACGTTGGTCAGACATCGTTGCTGACATGCCCTCCATGAACGACACCATCTGTGTAAGCAGTTTAGTGTGGCCATGGAGGACATTCAGCACCGATGCCTTCCCAACCTGCAACTGCCGCAGTATGTCCACAGACTCTTCACTGAGGGCAGCAGGGGTGACAGGGGCAGGGGGTGCGGTGCCTGGGACGAAGGAGACATAGTGGGCCTCTGCACGGACAGAAGGGATGGGAGCAACTGGGAGGGTGGAGATGGTAACGGAGGAGGCGGGGACAGATGTGGGGATGCTGCCAGGTGGTGTTGCAGCCTCCGCCTCCTCGAAGAGGTCAGTGTTGGACCCGTCGGCGTCGTAGCTGGTATCGCCCCCAGACAGGTCCTTGGACTGACTCCCCTCGCCCTCTGTGCCACTGGCTCCTTCTGACTCTACAGCACTGGTGGCACTGGTCCCTCCTCCAGGTCTGTGCAGGTGTCTCCCTCGGTTTCCGATGATGGTGCTGTGGGCAAGGAGAAGAAACAGAAATGCATCAGTCACCTGTATACATCTGACACATGAGCACAAAAACAATAGGTCATGCATCATGAGTAACAGCTAGATTGCTCCGCACATATGTAAGCCCTGTACTGCCCAGTTGGTAGACCCACTATGCCACTTGGACACAAGGAAAAAAAGAACACACCAGGCCACAACTTGAATGAGAAATACACTGAGAAGCTAGTGTCTGTAAACAGGTGAGCACAGCAATACAAGGAAGTCATGCCACCTCTTGTTCACCCTGAAAGAAACAGTAGTGGTGCACCCAAGGTAAACTAACACACCTCACTACTCAAGGTGTCACCACACTAAGAGACCTGTAAGTACTTTGGAACACAAAACGAAAAAATGTTGTTACCTTGGGACTCACAATACTTTACACAATCGACATGTATTGAATGTGGCAATTCGCCATTTCGTGAAAAGAACACTCATGTGCCTTCCTGAAAGATGTCTCCCAAGGAAGTGCACATAAAACTACATTTACACTGTCATTGAAGAAGCTGGCACCTTTTTCAAAGAAGCCACTGTTAGAAATAAATTGTGTTGCAGAAAGTACATATACATGGGCCCACGGAGGTCTTGATGTCTTGACACACATTAGTTTGTATCACCAACAACAAAGGAGTGTCACAAAATCAAAGACCACTGTGGGAACATGTATACGGAGAATCTGCAACACCATTTAATTCTAACAGTGGCTTCTTTGAAAAGGTGCCAGCGTGTTCCATGAAAGTGGAAATGTCATTTGGTGTGCACTTCCTTGGGAGACATCTTTCATGCAGGCACATTAGTGTTCTTAACACAAATCATCAAATTACCACACTTAAAACATGAAGAACTGTCGACAAGTGCTGTGAGTGCCAATGTACAAACATTTTTGACTAACAACTTGAATTATGGCAGTTGTCACTTGGCCATCCGTTACCTGATGACACAGTTGGCTATACATATGACCCACGGCCTCTCATGTAGAGTGGCACACATGTCCAAAGCCAGGACAATGCATAAGCTAATGGGCCTGCAATTGTGTTGTAAAAAAACATAGCTGTACTGTGGAGACACCCTAATGGCAATCCAGAATGTCCACACAGATGTCAGCACACAAAGACAAAACTGCGTTGCATCTGAACCACACACATGTGGCAATAATTTATGAGCAGGATTCATGTTGTTAAAAAAATGACACAGGCTGCAAAGCACGAACATTAAGCACTGGCCACCATCACAGGGGCACTGCACGGTGATTCTTTGTACAAACAATTCTCACACACAGGTCAGACCTGGCAAGGAGAAATCAGGGGTGCCCATGTAGGCCTCTTCCGCACAACCCCCCATACCTGAGTCAATGTGATTGATACAGATCAAGAAGTGACACCTCTTAATCAGGGTTTCAAAAACTGTGCAGCAACAATTGCTAAATTGACACAACATCACCTCGTGGGGCTGGCAACACATATTTGTGACAAACAACCATCAACAGATTGTTGTGAATAGCCACACAGGCACTGCCCAGTGTGAGTATGCACAAGCCAAATGGTGTATCCCTGTCCAGTGGACACATGTAGCACACATTGGAAATATACAAACTAGGCCAGGGAGCAATGCCACAGAGGCAGACCTATGCTGAATCCACAGAGAATGTGCACAGTGTTGGATGACACACATGAATAGGAGGGCAGGGTGTCTCAGGGGATTGTAGTGGGTACACTGCTCCGTGTTCCTGGAATGAGCTGACCGTCATGGCACTATGCATATCTCCCACTCATGCACATCATGTCTGAGGCCACAACATTGGTCATGCATGGTGCAAGGGTGTTCAGTTGAAACCTCACATTCCTATGTTGAGACTCATCATCAGTGCCAACAAATATGGACCCCCAACATAGTGAACAGGTCATGGCACAGGTAAAGGAACCAACACATGTCACAGACCACCCTCCCACATGATGCGGAAAACAATGTGCATTTTGATTTTCTGGCACCCTAGATGACCATGTGCAAATGTGATTACACACAGACCAGGGGACACGTGTCAAGGAGGGGAAGGGATGAAAAACAGCACCAGGTGACATTGGGGAACAGAAAATGCACTGCACATATAAACTCTGGGAGTGTATCCAGGCTACAGAGCACTTCTAAAAGCTGGTGACACATAACACAACAAACAGCCATGTACCTACCCCCACCTTGCTGCAGTCTCTCCTGTAACTGCCTATCGAGGTCAGGGAAGACCACCGCCAGGACACGTGTCATGTGGGGTGTCAGCCGTCGGTGCCCGCCATGGGGGCGAGGAGTGTCGAGCCCCAGCTGGACTCGGGCGATCCGCCGGGTCCAGCACCGGATGTCCTGCCACCGTTTTCGGACCTGTGGTAGGCGCCGACTCCAATCCCCCGCCGATCTCACGGCCCTGACGATGTCCTGCCAGATCACCATCTTCTCGTACGCAGTGACCTGTCAGGATGACAAAGTGAGACAACATCACTACACCTGCTCCATGTCCCAGAGACACACATTTGAACATCTTTGATATGTTGAACAGGGCATAGGATGCTGACAGGAATGGCATCATTCTCAATGAGAAATTGGCCTGTGTGCAAGCCCCAATGCACTACATGGCATTGAAAGTCAACAAGTGGCATAAGGGGTGCAACACACTCACTGATCATGGCACACACTGTGCAGCACATGCAACAGCAGGCAGATGGACAGCACGTGCCAAGCAGTCACATGTCCCACTCCACTGACGCACCCTCAGCAGACTAGACAGACACACCCAGGCACAGAACACTCACCTGTCACTCACAATAGCGGATACAACCCTCACTCTGCACATGTGCCACTTGCCTCTGGGGTGTCACAGGTGTCGTGCTAGCTCTGCAAGTCAGACACACAGCACAGCTTTCTTGTCACATCAAATGGGTAGAGCTGTTGCCTCCTCCATGCAGCTGTGATGCAACCCTTCACATAGACACTCACCCACATGACAAGGAACATTCACACACATCAATGTCCATGAGGTCGTACACATCATTTGGACACTCTCACCACAGGTCCACTCAACTCATACACATCTGTGGGTACAGACACCTGTCACACCGGGGGGGACCACTGAATCACCTCAGGACAATAGGAAAAAAAGCCACCATGGATTTGCCAGGCTGAATGTGTCATGCACTATGCAGTGAATGTCACAGTAAGCACAATGCAAGTGAGGAGTGCACACAGGAACTACATCATGCTCTGCACGAGAGACATAAGCATGCCCCCCCCGGGACCCACTCTAAACAACTGTGCATGTCTGTCACACCTGGACACAATGCCAGAAGTGACTGTCACACTACAGGTGCATAGGGAAAGGTAGTGGAGTCAGCACTCACCTGCTCCCCTGGTCTCCCATACAGCTTGGGGTACTGTGGGAGGTGGACGTCCAGCAACGCCTCATTCTCCTCTAGGGTGAATGGCTGGGCCCTCTCCACAGTACGCGACATGGTCCAGAGGAAGCAGAGACAGCAGCAGTGTGGTCGACTGGAAAGTTGTGCAGGCAAGTGCCCTCTCATGGGTTCTGGCTGCCTTATATCTGTCTTGCAGAGGGGCATTCATTTAGAGGAGTACATAGTGATTGGTCAGACTCATTCGCATCATACGTTTACTCCAATCACTTTAAACATACACCAATGACACGCATTCGCATTGTTCAAATTTTGAGCATCATGTCAAGTCAACAACCACTTTGCAACATTGTATTATTTGGCCAACTGACTGTTCCAGGACACCTTATGGACACATTGCAAATGAAAACTCTGTATCCATGACAACCAGCATGCATTTTGGGCCTAATACTTGTCCCCTATGTGTCCCCGATGTAAATTTGAAATCCACACACATGTACGGTGCGTTTCACACGTACCCCTACAGCACCAGTAGAATAGTGATACGGACCTTACACACGCAATGAATGCGGGTGTACGGTGCGTTTCACATGTACCCGTACGGCACCAGTAGAACAGTTATACGGACCGTACACACGCAATGAATGCGGGTGTACGGTGCGTTTGACACGTACCCGTACGGCACCACTACAATAGTGATACGGACCGTACACACGCAATGAATGCGGGTGTACGGTGCATTTCACACATACCCCTACGGCACCAGTAGAAGAGTGATACGGACCGTACACACGCAATTAATGCGGGTGTACGGTGCGTTTCACACGTACCCATACGGCACCACTACAATAGTGATACGGACCGTACACACGCAATGAATGCGGGTGTACGGTGCGTTTCACACGTACCCCTACAGCCCCAATAGAATAGTGATACGGACCGTACACACGCAATGAATGCGGGTGTACAGTGCGTTTCACACGTACCCGTACGGCACCAGTAGAACAGTGATACGGACCGTACACACAGGCAATGAATGCGGGTGTACGGTGCGTTTCACACGTACCCGTATGGCACCAGTAGAACAGTGATACGGACCGTACAGACGCAATGAATGCGGGTGTAAGGTGCATTTCACATGTACCCCTACGGCACCACTACAATAGTGATACGGACCATACAGACGCAATGAATGCGGGTGTATGGTGCGTTTCACACATACCCCTAAGGCACCAGTAGAACAGTGATACGGACCGTACACACGCAATGAATGCGGGTGTACGGTGCGTTTCACACGTACCCGTACAGTACAATAGTGATACGAGGCGTACACACGGCAGGAATGGAGGGCTACGTGTCGCACAAGGATGTCCATCAAGAACTTGTCATTGCATACTTGCATGTGCAGGCCCTAGGTGTGTCAGCCAGTGATATTGCACAGGTCCACTCATCTAGTTGCACAATTGATGTGTGATGACCTGTGGACACTTGTCATGTGTGATGAGGCACTATGTGGCACACATCACCTTGACACTTGCCACATGTGTGTCTGTAGTCAAACTGTGTCATGCACAGCAGCAATGGGATGGCACAGTCATCACCACCCGCACCTGTCTCCTGATGCCAGGGACAGGGACACTCTATCAACTGACATGTCACGATCAGTGTGCCCCTATGTGACTATGTCAGGTGTGTGTCATGTGTTCCCATGAGCTTGCTGTTAGTGTTCCATCAACTGCATCTGCTGTTGGTGCATCCAACATCGGTCTGTGTGGAGATGGGCATGGCACACATCTACGCACACCATGCCACATGTGGATTCCCACGGCTGTATTGTCTGTGTGAATTGGACATCATATTTTCCCAGGCATACATGTCTGCGTCGTCTCAATGGCTGTGTCTATTTGTTGTCATGTGTACCCCTTCATCGCAATGTGTTTCATATGTACATTTGACATTCCATGTGACCTGTGTGTGTGCCTTGCAGTCAACTGTCTGGATGAGATGACATCCTTCCAATGCAGCTATGTGGATGTGTGTCACTCGGGTGATATCACTGGCTGTTCACTCAGACTTGCCCCCAGCTCATTTCAGGGCATGGCATGTAGACTTGACAATCAACAGGTGTATCTGATTTTTCGTAGGGGTGCCAGCAAGCTGGCATATGTTTCCTGGATGTATTGCACACACCAGACTCCATAGTTACCTGATGTTTAGTAGGAGTTTAGCATGTGCTATGTTCATTGACATTGATGTTGGCAGACTCTCAATCTTCATAATTCCTAACAATGTCTTGCAGGGCACCGCCTGTCCCAAGACCAATGCCAGACTTGGCTGCCATGAGGGAACGTGCCTGCATCCGACGTTACAGATTCACTCAACAGTTGATTGAGGACTTGACCGACAAGCTGGCACCACACCTCCAACCGCGACACAGGTATCCTACTGCGCTGATCCCCAAGATGAGGGTGATGGCAGCCCTACATTTTTTTGCCACAGGTACTTTTCAATTGACCATAGCTGATGTTGGTGGGATGTCACAGACAATGTTCAGCCGTGTCCTGCGTGATGTTTTGGCAGCTATGTTGGAGCACCTTGATGAATTCATCAAATTTCCTACTCCTGAGGAGTTGACAGATGTGAAAGGTGATTTCTATGCCCTGGGAGGGATGCCCCATGTCATTGGGTCCATTGATGGGACACATGTGGCTTTGGTACCACCACAGGCACAGGAGCAAGCCTATCTCAACCGTAAACATTACCACTCAATAAATGCCCTTGTGGTGTGTCTTGCTAACATGCTGATTTCCCATGTCTGTGCGCGTATTCCAGGATCAGCACATGATGCCTACATCATGAGGTGTAGCAGGGTGCCACAAATGATGCTGCGGCTGCACAACGAACGAGCATGTCTTGTTGGTGGGCATACTCTGTTGGTCCTGTGTGTTGCGGTATCAGTGGCTCTTACGGCATCTCCTGACCCACTTATTTACATGATGTTTCCATGTAGGGGACTCTGGATATCCCAACATGCCATGGCTAATGATACCTCTCCGCAACCCAAGAAGAGCTGCAGATCACAGGTACAACAATGCACACGGGCAGACCAGACGTTTGGCCTCCTGAAGAGCCGATTCCGGTGCCTTGACAAGACAGGCGGGTCCCTCCCATATGCACCGGAGAAGGTGTGCAAAATCTTCATTGTGTGCTGCATGCTGCACAACATGGCCGTTGAGAAGGCAGTGCCACTCATCCTTGATCCTGATGAGCAGCAACACCCACCCGTGGAGGATCCAGGGCTTGGTCACGAGGCAAATGATGAGGAGGATGATATCCGGAGTCAGCTCATACGCAACTTCTTCTCATAATGGTGAGTCACTGGGTATGAGTGTGCAAGCTTGTAGCATTGAGTGGCATGTGTTGCAATGTGTGTGTCCAGCTGACTGAATGCAAAGTGACTTTGATGTGTGTACTGATGTGTCACTCGAGTGATGATGTCATGCCACACAGTTTGCGGAGAGACTTTCTTTGAAATTTGCATGTGTCCAACATTGTTCATGTTTCGTAACTGACCATGTGTGCGGCGAGATTTGTTTTAGGTGACTTCTTGTGTGTCTGTCATTCCCAGGTTTTTGCACCTGTTGTCTGCTCGTGTCATCTTTGTCCTCCTGCTATTACTCATGAGGATTGCAACGTGTGCTGAATCAGCGTTCCATGCACGTACATGTGGAAATGTCCGTTTGCGTAAGGATTGCAGCAAGGCTTTTTGGTGGTGGTACATGTTGGGAATGTGTGGGGACTGCTTCTGTGCATGTTGTGGTACCATGCATACATGTCTTCTCACCATGGAGCATATAACATGTAGCATCACTCCCATGACATGATAGTCACGCTTCTTGACAGTCATCTGTAGTGGAGTGTGGAGTCTGATGAAGGCATCAATGTGCGTAAACCTTGCCTCTGAAACATTGCGGATGCTACGGGTGGACATAGTGTGGGACATCACAACAACAGGCTCTATGGTGATTTGCAGCCTCTCCATGTGCAGCAGGATGTGTTTGGCTCACCCCCTTAACTTGTGTGCCAGTTAATTGGGATTTACAACATCCGTGTTGTGAAGTGGGGGTCCAGCGTATGTCCCACTGACCTGTGAGTCTGTTTGTATGGATGCATTTCCCTTTGTGCGAGTTTTTGCACTAAAGGTGTTCAGCACAATCCAAAGTGCCTCATCTCTGTCACTGCAGATCTCTTGCCAGTTTGCATGCGTCATCTATGGCATAATTGTCAAAGGTTGAGCATATGAGCGTATGTGCGTATGTGTACTTCGGCAACATGCATGCAGTTCTTCATGGCTAATAATCTCTATTGTGCATGAAGTACCTGGTTGTGTATGTATTTGTGCAGGTTGCTCCCCACAACAGGATGTCAATGCCTGCTGACGGTGTGTCTCCTGTGCGCAGCTCCGCATTTTGTTGCCTGCTCCCGTGGCCGTCATGTTTGTTGATTCCTCATACATTTTCTCGGAGTCACCCATGAGTAACCTGACACTCCTTCCTTTACATACACCTGTTGTACTGTGCCTTTCTGACCTCCTTGTCTTTGTGTGCTACTTTTTGCCTAGTTTATCACCCCTTCCGCCTGCTGCAGCCTCACCTGCGGCACCGCCCCGCCGAGTGCCCTGATTCTGCATCCCACACACCTCCAAAATGCTCCTCCCTTCCCCCCTCCACCCATTCTTAATGCAGTCAGCAGCTTGTCTGTGCCACTGTTGCGCCAACGCCGTGCCTAAGGCAGGTTTGTCTGCACCTGCAATGTGCGCAGTGCACAACCCTCTGGTCCTTGCATGACACACGTCACACAACAGGCTCATGCTGCAGCCATCCCTCCAAGCAATGTCCACCAGACAAGCAACTGCCTGCTATCTGGCAACCCCTAAGCGCACACACGACACCTTTGCATGCTGAGTGTGCAACCCCAACTGCCTACACAGCGCTGCCCCGCCTACCAGACCCTGTCAGAACAACCAGGTCATGTGCCTCCTACTCCACACCCGCTCCGTTCACCAGCCATTGGACTCTGTTACCTCCTCAACAAAACAGCCCCACACATCACCTTCATGACAGTAACCTGGATAAAAGCATCCTCAGCACACAACTTCTTCATTGCCATCTCTGACGGATACAAGATCACCCGCAGGGACGGCACCAACAATCCCGGCGGATGACTTGCAATTTATTCACAAGTACACCCTCAGAGTCACAACTCCGGTTTTGTACCAGCCCCCTTGCAACCCTCAGAGTAACTCTCATCTACAGCTCTCCAGGCCTACATCCACAAATCCCCAAAGCCATCAACATGTACATCTGCACGCACGCCCTCACCTCCACAGGCTACATGTGGCTGGGGGCCAGTAACTTCTTGCTGGAGGAGAACCACACCACCATCCATCATTGGTCCATCAACATTTGCATCCACGTCTCCGACAAGCAACACACTGCCCCACACCCCGCTACCGATCCCCCAAAGATGCTTGATTTAAGTCACCACAGACAAGCTGTGTGGGACACTCGAACCAACACCCCCGCCACACCCTGCAACCTCACACACTGGATCAGCAACTGATCCAACAATCTTGCCACATGGACGGACTTTCCTGTGAAGCACAACAACAGTTAAGCCACCTGGGACAAGGCAGACCTACTGGACTCATACAGATCTAGCCGGACTCTTGTGCAAACCTTGCAACACAAAGAACCATCAGTTACCTTACAGGCCTGGAAAACGCCACCCGCAGCCATCACCATATCATCAGCAAGGACAAGTGGAGATCCTTCAGATAGTGCCGAGGCACCACAACACACGACATAAAGGAGCTCATCAGCATTGTGAGTGGACTGACAGCAGCTCTCCATCCAAAAGTCACCCCACCCTTGCAAGGCAGATCAAATCCCTTGCAACTTTCTAGCACTGCAGCTCATGGACATACACGACAGCCTTGGCACACAGAGGCAGACACCACTATTATCCGCGGGACAAACCCCCCTCAGGTTCTGGACTCCTGTCAGCAGCAAATACACCACCTGGCTCATGTGCACCATCCACTCTGGCTCTCCATCAGGTCCCTTCCCACACAAAATCTCAACCACATCATTCCCCATCCGTGAAGCCCACGTCCAGCACATCATGAATGTCTCCTTTGAGTTTGCCACATTCCATGGGAGCTGGAGGCATGCAGAGCCCCAGGCCCTTCTTAAACAACGGACGGCAGTACCGCAGTATCTCCTGGATCATCACCCTGCTTCCCTACCCAGCAAATGTCATCAGGAAGACACTCAACGAGCAACTGACAAACTTCCTCCACACAAACAGCTCCAGGCAACCGGCACCAGACCATCTTCCACAGTAATCACACCACTGCAACCGTCGTAATTGCCACCACCAACGACAACTTTGCCCTGCTCAACAATGGTAAGACCACCCCCCTTGACCTATCAACGGCATTGTACACCATGTGCTACCGCACTGTCAGCTCACACATCTCCAACACTGGTATCCAGAGGAGGGCCCAGGATTAAATCAACAAGTAGCTCACCAGCAAGGCCCAGGGAGTTGGCCTCCACCCTTCTGCATGTGGTACACTGGGGTCATCTGGCCCATGCCCCAGGGCTCATCTGTCAGCGTGACGATCTTCAATGTCTCCATGACCCCCTCTCCACCATCACATGCGCATACGTCCTCATCATCATCTCATATGCCATTGACACCCAGCTGCTCCTCACCCTCATCAAAGACCCAGCCATTGCCAGATCCAACCTTCAAGAAGGCATGAGATCCGTTGACGAATGGCTGAACATCAGCCACCTAAGGCTGGACTTGGACAGGACTGAGGTCATCATCTGAGGATTGTTCCCTTACGGCTGGGTGAACTCCTTGTGTCCCACCGGCCTGGGCACCGCACCAGCACCCAGTGGCCACGCACGCAAGCTGGTGTTCATCATGGACTCATCGCTCAAAATTACCATGCAACTCAACACCATCTGTACCTCATGCTGCAACACCCTTTGCATGCTGCAAATGATCCACAGATAGATCCACTCCAAGGCAAGACAGACCGTCCCCCAGGTCCACGAGACCAGCTGGGTCAACTACAGCAACGCCCTGTACGAAGGGACAACAGCAAAACTGCATGAGAACTTGTCGACATCCAGGGTGCATCCGCACACCTCATCTTCAACATCCCCCGCCCCAGCCACATCACCGTCCACCTGAGATACCTACAATGGCTTTCTGTCTGCTGCAGGATCACCTTCAGACTCCTCACCCACACTCAGGAGGCAGTCCACAACCCCAGACCCAAAACCGACATTGGACGTCTATCATCCAACACCCCGTTGGCCCAACTCCGTGCAGACAACCTTGCCCTGGCCACCATTCACATCCACAGAACAACTGCATGCAGGAGATAGTTCTCCCACCTCACCAAACAGACCTGGGACTCCCTCCCCGGGCACCTCCACATGACCCATGACCTCTACGCCTTCATGATACTCTTCCAAATTGGTCTGTCCGAGTGGTATTGCAAGCCCCCCTCAGCAGCTTGAGGCCATCACGGGTGAGTATTGGACTCCATGTCTGAATTTGATGATACATTGTGACCCATGTGTGTCCTCGACCGGACTCAGATCCCAGTGTATGGATGGCTGGAGTTAGTTCCACACTCAGGCATACTTTGACATATCCCCACACTTATGTTGTGGACTCATGCGAAATGACTGCAAGATCAAAATTAAATGGTTTTTTTATTATAGGTCTGGGGCGTGATTTGTACAAGAAAAAGGTGCAATACAGGGACCATAGAATCCAAAGTGCCCAGGGGGAGGTGGGATCCTTGGCATTTGAAAGCAGCAGAATCCAGACCACAGTGTTTGGCATCATTGGTAAGACTGTGACCAGCAAGTCCATGTGGCAGAGAATGTCAGTCAATGAGGTGATGCTGTTGCACATGAAGGCCAGGTGCCAGGCCAGGTGACCTAGGAGATGTGGATGGCCCGCTGCCTCTCACAGTCTTTTCCGTGGACGACCCACCTTCCTCAGGGGACCCTCAGATGCAGGCCTTGACGATGCTTGGGACGCTCCGTCGGACAAATCCTCCTCCCCCTCCCTCCCTGTGGCTGGTGGTGGTCTTCGCCTGGTGGCACAGGGAGGGTTGCCCATGTTGTCTGCGATCCGACAGAGTGAATGGCTTATGTCCCTTTGCACCGCCAGGAGCTCAGCCAGTCTTTCCTCCATCCGTCCTTGGTGTTCTTGTTGACTGGCTTGTTGCTAGGCCTGATGGTTCTTCATCTCTGTGATGGTCCCCTTTATCTCTGTGAGTGTCCCAACTGCCTGGCTGATCTCCCTGGTGTCACGCCGGTATGCCTCCATGATGTTGTGTATGTGTGACATACCGGTCTCTTCAGCTGGCTGATCAGGTTCTCGCCTCCGCCTGCCTCCACTCCCACCACCCCTGCCCACACAAGCCTGGCCTGCCGTTGTGGGCACATCGGGTCTACGGGACCCCTGAGGGATGGCAGTGGTGATGTTGTCTGCCTCCTCCTGGGTGCCCGGCGAACCTTGTCCCTCCTGGTCAGACTGGCTCAGTTGTTCACTGCGGGCAGGGCTCCTCGGTGTCTCCTGGGATGTGGCAGGAATGGGGGTGGTGGTTGGCACAGATGTTCCTGAACCAGGTGCTGCAGAGGCTTGGACAGCAGAGGGTCCAGGTCGGTTGGGATCATCCGCGGAGTGTTGAGAGGCGTTGCTGCCGGTTTTAATCAGGTTCCTCCTGAGCCTGGGACTGTGATTCTTCACCCCCATTGTTGGGGGGAGATTCCTCACGTTGCCCTGTGTGTGAGAGTTAGTCAATGTTAATGCTGTTTCATGCAACATCCATGTTTCATACACATTCTAGTTGGCACTCCAGGTAGTTGTATGTGCCTAGCATTCTCCTCAATGTTCACTTGTGGATGGGTATGTTGCGGGGGACAGATTGATATGTGTTCCTGATCCTGAGTCTTTGACTTGTTGATTTTTGGCTTGGATGCTTCTTCGGCTATGTATTGGTCTTGTTGTGTTACATGTCCATTGTGACAGTGGGTAAATCCATTGCCTGTCCTGCGGGTGTCTGCTTGTGTAAGGGGTGTGTGTGACAGGGCCTGCTGGTGGCTGTAGTGTGATTTTTCACTCTGGGCTCCCAGGTGATGTAGCTGTCCCCCCTGGAGCATGCTGCCATGACAGTGAATGTGAGTTCCTGTCCTAGATATCTGACCTTGTTGTCTTGGTGTTTGTGTTTGCACTGGTCACAGGAGGGCCTTGTGCTGCCTACACCATGTCATTTATCTTGTCAGTACGTTCACAGTCCCTGTGCATTGAGCATGGTGCATGGGTATGTACCTGGGCCATATGGGATGAGGGCAATTGTGCCTGATTTGGAGTTCAACAATGCGTTTTGTGACACCCACCCTCCCAGCATACCGGACACCCATTCTTGGGTTGGTGCTTCATGTAGCATGGGACATAGCATGGCCTTGCTTTCTCAATGGGGCATACACATGTTAGTGGCATTGACGTTGTTTTTGACTATGGTTCTGGCCAGTGAGTGTTTGGAGGTAGTTGCGTGTATTTTGTGTAGTTGGGATGTGGATGCCATTACCCCCATGTTACATAAGTTGTTTGTGTACTCACCAGGCTCTGGAACTCCTTGAAGTCCATGTACTCCCACCGGCGGAAGCAGGGCCATAACCTTCTCCTCCCAGGGATGGAAATGTACTGGTCTGCGGGGCCCACCACCTCCAGTGATGTTGCTCTGGGCGTAGTTATCATTCATTTTTCGCTTGACTGCCCTCCGCAGATCGTACCACCTGGCTTGGCATTCATTCCTGGTCCTTCTGATGGGTGCAACAGCATTCACCCTATCGACGATCCTCTTCCACAGGCGTGATTTTTCGGCTATGCTGGTCTGTCTGACCAATGTTCCAAACAGCTGTGGCTCGACTCCGATGACTTCATTGACAAGGATCTCCAGCTCCTCCCTTGTGAACTTTGGATTCTTGTCTGTGGGCATGGTGTGGGGTGAGGGTGTGGATGGTTGTGAGTGTGTGGGGTGTGTGGGTCTGAATGTGAAGTTGTGGGTCTGAATGTGAAGAGGGGGGTATGTGTGAAGGAGGTTGTGTGAAGGTGTATATGTTAAGGTGGATGGGTGCAGTTGTTGGTGTGTGCTCTCTAGCTGCAGTGAGTCTGTTGTAAAGGCTCATGGTTTGTGTGTGTGGGCCCTTTTTATTGGTCCATTTGTGGGTGGGCCTCAGTTTGAATTTTTGGTGGGTGTGTTATAAGGGGTGGTTGTGAGTTTGGCCCGCTGTTTGCCTGTTTGGATGTGGCCAGGTCAGTCATTTCTATGTTTTATGCACTGTAGACGTGTTTTGTGGTGTTGTGCGAGTCGAATAGACCCTCCTTGTGCTGTTTTACATTGCCTATGTACGGTGCGTACAAACGCGATGTTGTTGTGAGGTGCGCACATACGCGATGTTGGGGTACGCACCGTACACACGCGATGATGTTGTTGTGAGGTGCGTACATACGCGATGTTGGGGTACGCACCATACATACGCGACGAAGCTGTAAGGTGCGTACATACGCGAAGTTGTTGTGAGGTGCGTACATACGCGATGATGGGGTACGCACCGTACATACGCGATGATGTTGTTGTAAGGTGTGTGTTAGAAAGGATGGACGGACCGGGAGGGTCGGCCGGGGTCAGGAGGAGAGGTCTCCGGGGAGAACCGTCTCCAGCGATCGTACAGACAAGTAACTTCCCCCCCACAGACAGATACCACACACGGATAAGGTTCAGTGTTCTTTATAAGCTCTTCTTAAAGTACGGTTGAATGGTACAAGGAGGTCTGGACTCAGGGGTCCCCTCGATTCAAGTCTCTCAAAGCAGGGTAAGGGGTAGCGGGACAGTCTGTCTACCAGTCAGGCAGTTTGGATGAGATGATGATTAGCTCACAATCCTCGAGCTTAGTTGGTACGGGCCGCGGCAGCGCCAGCAGGTCCCGGAAAGATGGTCGATGTACGGTCCGCGGCAGCGCCAGCAGGTCCCGGTGAGGATGGTCGTTACAACGGGCCGCGGCAGCGCCAGCAGGTCCCGGAAAGATGGTCGATGTACGGTCCGCGGCAGCGCCAGCAGGTCCCGGTGAGGATGGTCGTTACAACGGGCCGCGGCAGCGCCAGCAGGTCCCGACGAGGATGGATGTTGTAGAAGGCCGCGGCAGCGCCAGCAGGCAGGACGATGGTTCACAAGAGCGGGCTACGGCAGCACCAGTAGTCCGTCAAGGCTGAGTTCTCTCGGTGTCTCTCGACTCCAGGATACAACGGCTTCCTGCTCCGGAGTTGCCCCAGTTATAGGGCAGGCGCCCTTTGATGTCCGGACCCTCGCACTTGGAGGTCGGAGGTCCCGGGATGAAGGTGTCCAGACACCCAGCAGGGGGTGGAGCCAGCGCCTGGGGGAGCTGGAGGCGATCGGCACCTGGCGGGGGAAGAGCTCTTGACACTTCGTCTTCCCATTGACCTGCCAAGTGGTCCGCTCACCTCCCGGGTGGATGGTGGTGCCGGGATGTCGGGGCCGGCCAGGCCCGGGGTTAGGGTCGGGGCGAGGCCACGCGGCCTCGTGGTGCAGGGCCCAAGATGGCGGCTTGAACCGGCCGGGGGAGCCGGTGGGGCTGGGCCCCGTGATGAGTAGAGGTCCGAGGGTAGAAGATCCGTCGGGGGACGGGGTACAGGTGCTTTTCGTGGATTATGCCTGGTGGGCCGGAGCTCGGGCCCTGTCGTGCGGGGAGGGAGCAAGCCCTTCGTGTGGCCTGTCCAACATGCGTCCCCCCCAGCTGAAGGCGGGGAGAGTCACCCATCTCCTTGGGGACTCTCTTCGTCGAGGCGGAAAAAGCGGGACAGGCCATCCGCGTTGGCGTGGTCTTGGCCTGGTCGGTGCTCCACAGTGAAGTCCATTCCCTGCAGGGAAATGGACCAGCGCAAGAGTTTTGGGTTCTCCCCCCGCATCTGCATCAGCCACTGCAGGGGTCGATGGTCGGTTTGTACCCGGAAGTGGGTACCGAAGAGATAGGGCCGGAGCTTTTTGAGGGCCCACACCACTGCGAAGGCCTCCCTCTCGATGGTGCTCCAGCGCTGTTCTCGGGCCAGGAGACGTCGACTGATGAAGGCCACAGGCTGGTCATGACCTTGGGGGTTTATCTGAGAAAGGACGGCTCCGATGCCGTGGTCGGAGGCGTCGGTCTGTACCACGAATTCCCGACCGTAATCGGGGGCCTGGAGCACAGGGGCGGTGCACAGGGCGGCCTTCAGCTTCTCGAAGGCCGCTTGACAATCGGGGGTCCAGTTAATTCGCTTCGGTTGGTTCTTGGACGTGAGACCCGTGAGGGGCCCCACGATGCTGCCGTAGTCCTTCACGAACCGCCGGTAGTAGCCGGTGAGCCCCAAGAAGGCTCGGACCTCGGTCTGGGTGACGGGGGGCTGCCAGGACTGGATGGCAGCAATCTTAAGTTGTAGCGGGGCCACCAGCCCGCTTCCCACTTGGTGCCCAAGGTAGGTCACAGACCCTTGGCCAATTTGGCACTTGCCGGCCTTAATTGTGAGGCCGGCCCGCTGGAGGGCCTGTAGGACCTCTTGGAGGTGACGGAGGTGGTCGGGCCAGTGGCGGCTGTATACAGCGATATCGTCCAGGTAGGCAGCGCTGAACTCTTCGAGCCCCGCCAAGACCTGGTTCACGAGGCGTTGAAACGTGGCGGGGGCATTCTTCATGCCGAAGGGCATGACCTTGAATTGGTAGTGGCCATCGGGGGTAGAGAAGGCTGACCGTTCCTGAGCCCTGGGTGTGAGGCCGATCTGCCAGTAGCCCGCTGTTAGGTCGAAGATACTGAGGTAGCGGGCGGCCCCCAGCCGGTCGATCAGCTCGTCTGCTCGGGGGATCAGATGAGCGTCGGTCCGGGTGACAGCGTTCAAGCCCCGGTAGTCGACGCAGAATCTCAGTTCAGGTGCGGTGCCGGGGGCAGCGGCTTTGGGGACCAATACAACCGGACTGGCCCAGGGACTGTCCGAGGGCTCGATGACCCCGATTGTGAGCATCTTGGCCACCTCCTCCTGTATGCAGGCCCGTACCCGATCTGGTACGCGGTAGGCCCGGTGTCGGACAGGGGGACTGTCCCCGGTGTCCACGTCGTGCAAACACCAAGGGGTGACCCCGGGGGTGAGGGAGAACAGGGTAGCGAACTGCAGCAGGAGGTTCCGGCAGCCCTGGCGTTGCTCCGAAGTGAGGGCGTCAGAGAGCCGGACCCCGTCCACGGAGCCGTCATTCTCCTGAGTCTTCAGAAGATCCGGGAGGGGTTCGGAGTCTTCCTCTGCCCCACTGTCCGTAGCCATCAGGAGGCTGAGTTCTGAGCGCACAAAGTGTGGTTTGAGTCGGTTGGTGTGGAGGACCCGAAGGGGGTTCCGGGAGGTCCCCAGGTCGATGAGGTAAGTGACGGGGCTTTTGCGCTCGACCACTTTGAAGGGCCCCGTCCACTTATCTTGCAAGGCACATGGTTCGGTGGGGGACATCACCCATACTTGTTGTCCAGGCTCGAACTCAACGGAGGAGGCATTGTGATCATACCACTTCTTCATGTCCTCCTGGCTGGCCTCGAGGTTCGCCTTGGCCATCTCTCTGAAGCGCCGGGTCTGATTGCGTAGGGCCAGGAGGTATTTGAAGACGTCTGGAGGGGTCTTTAGTGGGGCCATCTCCCAACCTTCTTTTACTAGGCTGAGGGGCCCTCGCACAGGGTGCCCGTACAGGAGTTCGAAAGGGCTAAAACCGAGGGACTTCTGGGGAACTTCGCGGTAGGCGAAGAGGAGGCACGGGAGTAGTACATCCCACTGGCGACGGAGGGGCTCTTCCAATCCCCCAATCATCCCCTTGAGGGTGCGGTTAAAACGCTCCACTAGTCCGTTCCCTTGGGGGTGATAGGGGGTCGTGAATCTGTAGGTGACCCCGCATTGTTGCCAGAGGGACTTCATGTATTTGGATATAAAGTTCGTGCCTCGGTCGCTGACGACTTCTCGGGGGAAGCCTACCCGGGAGAAGATCCCCATTAGGGCCCGGCCAACCACCGGAGCTGTCACGGTCCGTAGGGGCACCGCCTCGGGGTAGCGGGTGGCATGGTCCACCAGTACTAAGATGAACCTGTGTCCTTGTGCCGTGCGGGGGTCCAGAGGCCCCACGATGTCTATCCCCACCCTCTCGAACGGGGTGGTGACCACAGGGAAGGGTTGCAGAGGGGCTTTCAGCTTCCGACCACTCTTCCCGCTGGCTTGGCATGTGGGGCAAGATCGGCAGTGGTTCAGGACGTCGTTCCTCATCTTCGGCCAGAAAAAGTGGGTCACTAGGCGGTTGTACGTTTTATCTTGGCCCAGGTGTCCAGCCAGGGGGACATCGTGGGCCAGGTTGAGCAGAAAGTCTCTGAAGCGGAGAGGTACCACCAGTACTCGACCGGCCCCCAGCTCGGCGATTCTTTGCTCGCTGTATAGCAGGTCATTATCCCAGTAGACCCAGTGAGTTCCGGTGGAGTCCCCTGCGTTCTGGGCGCTGGCTTGTTGGCGGAGTCCCTCGAGGGAGGGACAGGTCTTTTGTTCCTGGCGGAACTGTGCTTGGGTGGGCCCCCCCTCTTGACGCCACTGAGCCAGGTCAGGAAGGTCCTGGGGTTGCGCGTCCCCTTCGGCCGTCGGGTCTGGGCGGCTGGCCTCGTCGTTGTCTTCTACTGGGGCGACTGGGGGCGGAGGTGCTGGCCATTCTGGTTCTTCTGATCGAGGGACGGCACGGGCGGCCATGGACCGGGTGGTTATGCAGGCCCAGTCCGGGAGGCCCAGCATCCCCAGGTGCTCTCTTCTCTCAACGGTGGCCCACGCGGAACTCTCGAGGTCATTCCCCAGGAGGCAGTCCACGGGGGCATCGTCCCGGACCGTCACCTTCAACAGGCCGGAGACCCCTCCCCATTCGAATGGAACGCAGGCCATTTGACACATACTTTCAGAGTTGTCTGCCGAGCGGACGGGGCAGAGAATGTTCGGCAGGATCTGCTCGGGCTTCACCAGATGACAGCGGACGGCCGTCACACTGGCGCCTGTGTCACGCAAGGCCTCGGCTCGCTGTCCATTAATGGTCACCCACTGACCGTATTTCCTGGTGTTAGCGGGTAGGGGAGCCCGCGGGACCATGTCTCTTCCCCCTAAGCACGCCAGGACCATGGCGGCCGGTTCCCACTCTTGCTGGGCCGGCTCATACTCCTCTGGTTCCTCCAATGATCGCTCTTCCCCCAGGGCGGCGGTAGCTACCTGGCGGGGCTTGGGTGTTTGGTTCTGCGGGCAGCTCGGGTCATTGGTGTAGTGGCCGACTCGCTGGCATCGGTGGCACGTGACGTTGGCTCGGACCCCAGGACGCCACGGGGGGTTGCCCCGACCGGCCGGAGCCGGGGTGCTGGCCACGGGTGTTGCGGGCAAGGCGTCTCTCCCTCGCCCCTGGCCCCCTCCTCCTCCCCGAGGACGGTGCTGGCCTTGGTTGTTTCTGTTCTGTTCGTGTGGCCCCCTCCGGCCCACTCGGGTGCTTTCCCATCGGTCAGCTTCGGCGGCGAGCTGCCGGGGGTCAGTCAGCTTACTGTCGAGGAGGTGCTGCCTGAGCTCGACGAAGCAGTTGTTCGACAGGTGCTCCCATACCATCAGGTTAAAGAGTTGTTCGTAGGTGGTGACCTGGCTCCCCTTTATCCAACCCTCGAAGGCACGGCTGAAATAGTTCACGTATTCTACCCAAGTTGTACCTGGGATCCGGGTGCAATCTCTGAACCTCTGGCGGTACATCTCGGGTGTGAGGCCGTAGCGGGTGAGGAGGGCAGCCTTCATGTGGTCGTAGGACGACATTTGGTGGTCTGGGAGCTGCAGTAGGGCATCGCGCCCCTCGTTGATAAACCTCCCCCAGAGTCCGGCTCCCCAATCACTCCGGTCGATCCGGTGGGAGGTCATGGCGATCTCGTAGGCTTTAAACCACTGTTGTATGTCGTCTTCTCGGACATACTCGCGGACAACATCCTTGGGGATGTGGACTTTTTTCTCGATTGGCCCCGGGGTGTGTGGTCGCTCAGGCACCCCCAGTTCTTTATTCTGTTTCCGAAGTTCTATTTCCGCCAGTTTGCGCTCGTGCTCGAGCGTTATTTTTTTCTCCTCCAGCTCTCTCTGTCTCTGCTTCTCTTCTCGTTCATCTCGGAGCCGCATGTGCTCGAGGTTGAGTTTCTGTTCAGCTAACTTGAGTTCCCCATCCATCTTGAGTCGTGCCATTTCCAACTCGTGCAATCTGGTTCTTTCTCTTTCTCGGATCTCCTCCTGCGAGAGGCCCGTACCCCGCTCCTCGGGAGCCGTGGCGTTCCCCTCTGGTGTGATGCTGCTTTGGTCGGAGGGTCCGGTGACCCCAGTTTCTGTCCACGACTCTAGGGCGTGCTTTAGATCATCTTTGGTACTCAGGCCGGTAGTAGCAATGCCAAGTTCTATGCAGAATTGTCTCAGTTCGCGGTGGTTGTATTCTTCTAATTTATCCATTTGGAATTTCTCGGTGGAGTTGCTATCTTTGGCTGACATCGTGTTGTTGTCGTGGGGTGAGCTACTCTCTGTACGATTACGCGTTGATTCGGATCGCGCCGCTGGCCACCAATGTTAAAAAGGATGGACGGACCGGGAGGGTCGGCCGGGGTCAGGAGGAGAGGTCTCCGGGGAGAACCGTCTCCAGCGATCGTACAGACAAGTAACTTCCCCCCCACAGACAGATACCACACACGGATAAGGTTCAGTGTTCTTTATAAGCTCTTCTTAAAGTACGGTTGAATGGTACAAGGAGGTCTGGACTCAGGGGTCCCCTCGATTCAAGTCTCTCAAAGCAGGGTAAGGGGTAGCGGGACAGTCTGTCTACCAGTCAGGCAGTTTGGATGAGATGATGATTAGCTCACAATCCTCGAGCTTAGTTGGTACGGGCCGCGGCAGCGCCAGCAGGTCCCGGAAAGATGGTCGATGTACGGTCCGCGGCAGCGCCAGCAGGTCCCGGTGAGGATGGTCGTTACAACGGGCCGCGGCAGCGCCAGCAGGTCCCGGAAAGATGGTCGATGTACGGTCCGCGGCAGCGCCAGCAGGTCCCGGTGAGGATGGTCGTTACAACGGGCCGCGGCAGCGCCAGCAGGTCCCGACGAGGATGGATGTTGTAGAAGGCCGCGGCAGCGCCAGCAGGCAGGACGATGGTTCACAAGAGCGGGCTACGGCAGCGCCAGTAGTCCGTCAAGGCTGAGTTCTCTCGGTGTCTCTCGACTCCAGGATACAACGGCTTCCTGCTCCGGAGTTGCCCCAGTTATAGGGCAGGCGCCCTTTGATGTCCGGACCCTCGCACTTGGAGGTCGGAGGTCCCGGGATGAAGGTGTCCAGACACCCAGCAGGGGGTGGAGCCAGCGCCTGGGGGAGCTGGAGGCGATCGGCACCTGGCGGGGGAAGAGCTCTTGACACTTCGTCTTCCCATTGACCTGCCAAGTGGTCCGCTCACCTCCCGGGTGGATGGTGGTGCCGGGATGTCGGGGCCGGCCAGGCCCGGGGTTAGGGTCGGGGCGAGGCCACGCGGCCTCGTGGTGCAGGGCCCAAGATGGCGGCTTGAACTGGCCGGGGGAGCCGGTGGGGCTGGGCCCCGTGATGAGTAGAGGTCCGAGGGTAGAAGATCCGTCGGGGGACGGGGTACAGGTGCTTTTCGTGGATTATGCCTGGTGGGCCGGAGCTCGGGCCCTGTCGTGCGGGGAGGGAGCAAGCCCTTCGTGTGGCCTGTCCAACAGTGTGTACATGCACGATGATGTTGTTGTGAGGTGCGTACATACACGATGTTGGGGTACGTACTGTACATACGCGAGGATGTTGTTGTAAGGTGTGTACATACGCGATGATGTTGTTGTGAGGTGCGTACATACACAATGTTGGGGTACGCATCGTACATACGCGATGATGTTGTTGTAAGGTGTGTATGTGAGGTGCGTACATACACGATGTTGGGGTACGCACCGTACATACACGATGATGTTGTTGTAAGGTGTGTACATACGTAATGTTGTTGTGAGATGCGTACATACGTGATGTTGGGGTACGCACCGTACATACGCGATGATGTTGTTGTAAGGTGTGTACATATGCGATGATGTTGTTGTGAGGTGCGTACATACGCGATGTTGGGTTACGAACCGTACATAAGCGATGATGTTGGTGTAAGGTGTGTACATACACGATGTTGGGGTACGCACCGTACATACACGATGATGTTGTTGTGGGGTGCGTACATACGCGATGTTGGGGTACGCACCATACATACGCGATGATGTTGTTGTGAGGTGCGTACATACGCGATGTTGGGGTACGCACCGTACATACGAGATGATTTTGTTGTAAGGTGTGTACATATGCGATGTTGTTGTGAGGTGCGTACATACGCGATGTTGGGGTACGCACCGTACATACGCGATGATGTTGTTGTAAGGTGCTTACATACACAATGTTGTTGTGAGGTGCGTACATATGCATGGGGGGGCCTGTACCACTTGTACCCCTGTACGACTCGCACCCCGGGAGCTACTTTTCCCGGGATACGAGTCGTACAAAGTTTGCTTTGTAGCGGGTAAAGTAATTCCCCGTGTACGGGATGTTTTCCGTACAAATGCTAAATCGGAAAGCCGGTCCGGATTGTACTTGTACGGTCGGACTGTATTTTTAGGCTTCGTACTGAAAAGTGTCTGGGTCCGTCTCGTACAATTTTTCCCGATCGAATTCGTACGGATCGTGCCGATCCGTATGTATTTTTCCCGTACGAATCGTACTTCACGGGTGGGACGTGACTTGTACGATTCGTACGGGAAAAATTACGGATACGAGTCATACGGGGAAAAAAAACTACAGGATCAGAATCGACCCCTTTGTGTATAAGTGGCTGCATGGGTTGGTGAGCAGCTACATGAGTGTCTATATAGGTTATTAGTTGGTTTTTTGAGTATCAGTATAAGTGTCTGTATGGTTCGGTGGGGGTATTACGTAGTGCATAGGTGCATGAATGAGTTTGTACTGTTTGTATGTGTTGAAGAAAGCATGTGTGCAGGACTGTATGGGTGGATGAGTGTGTGCATGGGTGTGTTAGTGAATGAATGACTGTCTCAATAGTGTCTTTATGAGTAACTACATATGTTTTAAACTAGTATATGTGACTATTGGTGTAGATAAGTGAGCATATGTGAGAGTGAGAGATTGGAAGAGTTCCTGTATGAATAAGTATGTGTTTCTATAAGTGATTGTTTAAAAGGCTAAGTATGTGTAAGTTTCTGTAGAAGTAAGTGTGGTGGTGTGTATATAACTGTATATGCAAGTAAATGGATGTTTGATTCTTTATTAGCATGAGTGACTATGTGTGTGAGTAACTCTATGGATAAGTGGCGTTGTGTAACAGGATGTATAGGTGTATGAGTACATATGATGAGTAAGTACATGTATGAGTGGCTGTATAGGACTGTTGGTGAATGAGTGGATGTGTATGTGGATCTTAGAATTACTGAATAGGTTGTTGTAACTGGTATTGGTATGTCCATTGTTTTGAAAATTTTAGTTTCTATTTTTGAATGTGTGTATCAAAGGTTATATTAGTGTGAGAGGAGGTCTGCCACTCTATCACAAGGATGATGTCATCAGTGGTGTCATCAGTGATGTCATTTGAGATGTCATCAGTGATGTCATGAGTGATGTCACTGACGATGTCATGAGTGATGTAATATATGACATCATCAGCAGTGCATTGCGGGCGGGCAAGTTATAGTTAGCTGAACTAACTATAATGGGGGAATTTCAATGGTTTTGTACGAGTGAAAAGTCCAGCTAACTATAACCCCCCTGAAACCTATGGTTTTTTCAGTGAATTTCTAAAGTTTTTTAAATGCTAATTCCTAACTATAACGTGCCTGAAACCTATGTTTTTTCCTGTGAATTTAAAAGGTTTTTTAAATGCTAATTTCTAACAATGCGTCCAGAGACAGGACATGTAAAGAATGAAGAAAAAACACACAGAAAGAAAAAAAAGAAATGCAGAAAGAAGCAACAGAAGTCCTCAAAGACGAAGGAAGAAGGATAACGTGCAGAAAGAACAAACAGAAGAGCAGAAAGATGCCTTGTTGCAAAATCATCCTGTACCCTCAACTTTTTCAGAAGGATACTGGTGGTAACTGAGTCTGACTAACCAGTCCTAGAGCCAGTGCTATGTTAAAAGACACTCAGAACACGGTGAAAACACCTACATACACTAGGGAACACTATGCGTTGGGGTCTCCCTGTGATTAGCATGACCTCCTCTGTAAGCCCCTAGTATATAATAGGGCAGTGGGATTAAAACTACCTCTTAAAATGCGCCACAGAGCGTGTTTGCACACATGTCACCTCAGGCCCTGTCCCCTCCTATCCCCACTGTGTAAACACCCCCTGTGGCCGTTTTAAGCTGGCAGATTAAGTCCCCTTGAATCCTGAGGGTCCATAGGGTCCAACTAGACCACTAGGTACCACCAGTAAGCACCACAGAGCTGCGTTGCAGAGGGATGTAAAAAGGGGTACGGCCTATACCACCTCTCTGCAACGCAGTGCAGTGGCACTTACTGGAAGCACCTGGTGGGCTAGTTGGCCCCCAGGGTCCCTCAGGATTGAAAGTGAAATATTTCCCCAACTTAAAATGCGCCACAGGGCGTGTTTGCACACGTTAACTCAGGCCCCGTCCCCTCCCTTCACCACTGTGTAAACACGCCCTGTGGCCATTTTTAACTGGGAGATTAAGTTCATTTGAATCCTGAGGGTCCCTAGGGTACAACTAGCCCACTAGGTACCTCCAGTAAGCGCCACAGAGCTGCATTGCAGAGAGGTGTAAAAAGTGGCATGGCCTGGACCACCTCTCTGCAACGCAGCTCAGTGACACTTACCGGAAGCACCTGGTGGGCTAGTTAGCCCCCAGAGACCCTCAGGATTGAAGGGGAATTATTTCCCCAAATTAAAATGCGCCAAAGGGCGTGTTTGCAAACGTCACCTCAGGCCCCGTCCCCTCCCTTCCCCACTGTCTAAACACGCCCTGTGGCCGTTTTAAGTTGGGAGATTAAGCCCCCTTGAATCCTGAGGGTCCCTAGGGGCAAAATAGCCCTTTAGGTACGTCCAGTAAGCGCCATTGCAGCAAGGTGTAAGAAGGGGCACGGCCTGCACTACCTCTCTGCAACGCAGCGCAGTGGCGCTTACTGGAAGCACCTGGTGGGATAGTTGGCCCCCAGGGTCCCTCAGGATTGAAAGGGAATTATTTCCCCAACTTAAAACGCGCCACAGGTTTCGTGTTTGCACACGTCACTTCAGGCCCCGTCCCCTCCCTTCACCACTGTGTAAACGCACCCTGTGGCCGTTCTAAGTTGAGAGATTAAGTCCCCTTGAATCCTAAGGGTCCCTAGGGTCAAACTAGCCCAATAGGTGCCTCCAGTAAGTGCCACAGAGCAGGGGTGCAGAGAGGTGTAAAAAGGGGAGTGGCCTCAGAACACCTGTCTGCAACGCAGCTCCCTGGCGCATACTGGAGATACCTGTCGGGCTACTTGGCCCTCAGGGAACCTCAGTATTGAAGGGGAATTAATTCCCCAACTTACAACTCGCCAGGGGGCGCCTTTGCAGAGTGCTGCAAGGAGGGGTCGTGGCCTCTGGCATGATGCCGGTCTTTTATTTATTTTATTTTTTTAAGAAGGGGGGCTGTATGGACCCCCTTCTTTTTCTAATTTATTGGCCCTGGGGACCCCATCCCCCAGGGCCTGCCCACTAATTTTATTTTTTGTAAAAAGAAATTTGGAAGGGGCCGTGTGGCCCCCCCTCCCAAGGCCTTAATCGGTCCCAGGGACCCCTACCCCCAGGGCATGGCCTTTTACTTTTTTTTTATTCTTTAGGAGGGGGGCTGTGTTGCCCCCCTCCTCAGGCCACTTATGGGCCCGGGGACCCCGTCCCCCGGGACTGGCCTTTGTTTTTTATTATTTTTTTTTAAATATATTTATAGAAACACCTAGGACATGCTGGACAAACCGTATGTACCTACCACCATGACGATTTGCGTGATATTCATTAAAAGGCGACTTTGCATACAATGAATCCACATGGAATGTATTTACACCGCTAGTGAAGCTCTGACATGTCTGACGCCCTACCGTGCCTAATCCCGGCGCCCCCGCTGGTGGGTACTCTCCAAGTAGACACCCTTGTTGTTTATTTATACAAACATGGGTAGCTATTGACGGGCACATTTAATACACACGCACACCAAGCCATTCAAAGGGGATTCAGCAAAAATTCGACCACAACTATGCAAGAAACCCCCCTCACGGTTAATAAAACACACATCCACCGCCGGATGTGTAATACTTTTTATTTTACTCTCTGGAAAGGAGACAAACCTCACTTGAGAGTCACAGCGCGCTCCTGGCTGAGCCCAATGCTGTGTTACACCCACCAGTGCCCGCCGAGTGCCACAAACCTCTGTGTTGTATTCCACCAGCTAGTGCATATGCTATGACACTCTCTAGCCCATGTGCACTGTAACACCACCCCGTGAATTTGTCATGCCACACTTGCCTTTGCACGGGTTATATTGCCCCATCTAACGTGCCTTCCTCGATGCCTATGTTATAACGCACAGCGCTATGCCATACATATTACAATCTGGGATCCATATCTTTGTCACAGTGCATATGCAACGTTACACTCCCCAGCACATATATTACAACTTTAGAGACTAGTTACGTTACACAACACGGCCCTGTGCATATTACACTCCAAGGCGCATATCGCATAGCACGCGCTAGTAACTGTGCTATCTCACGCTCTCCAATGAATCTGTCACTGTGCACAATGTATTGCATATTATATTTCACGCAATGGTTCATCTTATATCACACATTTTGGTGCGTAGTTTATACCATACACTATATCTAGTTTTCATTTACAATCGTGCTCTCAGGACTATGTTCTATATAACACTGCGTTCACCTACCCTTTTCACTGGCATTACATTTTGCAATGGCGGCTGGAGGGTCAGGGGGTGTTTCTGCCAAGTGAGCCCGGAGTCACAGTCACAAACATCCTCTTCTTCCTGAATGAAAGTGAGATGATACTGCATACTTGTTCATTTTTTAAGTAGTTCGCACAGACACACATTTTAAAAACAATAAAGTTCCTAATACCCACCTTCTCTGAACAGTTAGCTTGATGCCCCATCCACCTCCTCCCTATCATCTGTTGTCTGAATCCATGGACTAGCCTCCTCCCTCCTGCCATGCATGGTCTGATGTGCTGCCACTGTCCTCCATTTAGCATGATGTACCAGTCCACTCCTCCTGCCCTCCATTGCCCAATTCTATGCCCCATCAATGACCTCCTGCTTAGCCTCTGTGCTTAGCTTGCTGCCCCTATTGTCCTTCCCCCTGCCCTCCAATGTCTTTGTGCATGCCCCTGCTCCATTCTTTTTGCCCACCATGTTCCATGGACCTGCCACTCCTTTCTACTCCGAGTGTTCTGTTGAGCTGCCACTCCCCTCCCACCTGCCTAGCAGTGTCAGATGACTGTAACCTGTGCCTGCCACCTCCACCCTGCCTGTCCACATGCCATGCCCCTATCTCCTTCCTCCTGTCCTCCATGGTCCATTTTACTGCCACACCCTTCTGCCCTTCCAGGTCTGTTGTGCTGCAACAGCTCCTCCTGCCTGCCCCATGCGGTCTGTTGTGAGGCCCCTTCCCCTGAACTCTCTTGTCTGTGCCCAGGTCCTGACCCTCCCTTCTATCCTCCTTGGTCCTTTGTGCATGCCCCTGCACCCTCCTTCTTGCCCATCATAGCCATTGTGCTGCCACTAACCCTCCCGCTTGCCATGCATGGTCTTCTGGGATGCCACGGTCCCTCCCACCTTCCCTGTGTGGTCAGCTACCTGCCCCTGACCCCCTCCCACCTTCCCTCCATGATCTGTGTGTATGCCATCATAGTCTCACTGTAGCTTTCCATGGTGTGTCTTGTTTCTAGTGCCCATCCTGCCTGACCTCCATGGTCATCTTGCTGCTCCTGCCCTGCCCCCTTGTCCCCAGCCCTCTCTTTCCTTGTGCAGACCCCTATTCCCTCCCTCCTGGCTTTTCTGTTCCATTGTAATGCCCCTGATCCGTCCCTCCTGCCCTTTATGGTCTGTTATGCTGCAGCTTTCTCTCCTGTCTGTCCATTATGGTGAGCTCTGTTCTCTGCTGTCCATGTGCATGGTCCTGTCCACTCCCCATTGCGTTCTATGGATTGTTGTGCTGCACTCCCATCCCGCATGCCCTGTGTGGTGTATTGTGCTGCTGCAAACCCTGATGCCTGCCCTGTAGGGTCAGTTTGGTGCACCTCTCCATGTCCCTCCTGTCCTTTGTTATCCAAGTCCTTGTCCCTACCCCAATTCCTCCTGACTTCCATGATCCAATGCACCATACTTGCGAACATTTTGAACTTGTTAAGAGGGAGATTTTGAAAAAAAAGGGGTATTGATTTTCCCCTTTGAGTTACATTGAAAAAGTGGAGATTGTAGACAGGAGACAGATCAAATAAAGCCCATTTGAGCTTAAAAACATTGGACGTTTCCTGGCTGAATCGGGTCTGTTGGCATGTATGGTTGTACTACCACTGCCTCTTCCTTTTGCCCACAATGGTCTATTATATTGCCACAGCCTCTCTTGCCAGTCCTGTATTGTTGGTTTGTTGCCCCTGCCCCCCTTTCCACTGCCCTCCATAGTATGTTGTGCTGCCACTGCCCTTCTTGCCTGCCCAGTGTGGTCAAATTGTTGCCTCTGCACCCTCCTACCTGCCTTCAATTTTCAGAGTCCGTGCCCCTGGCATCTGCCTCTCAACAGCATCCTAATGAACAACTAGATTGCTAACATTCTATATTTATTACAAAAGTGTGGAACGCCTGACATCATCTTGATGTAATCAAAACTGTAATACCTAGAGCATTTCCTTTAGAACTTACATATATGAGAGGGTCTAATTTACATAAAAATTATGGTTAGTGCTCTAAAAAACTAAAATGAGGACATATTTTCTGAGTTTTCAAATAGCGACAAAGCACTTGTAAATTATTTGTTATCTTAATGTTTTTTTATCCAGTTGACCACTTTATTAAATGTTGCACTTATGATGTAGTGTTACTTCCAGAGCTGCAGACTTTGTAACTGGGGAACCAGGTTGGAGGTTCTGCTTCAGCTCAACATTCTTTGATTCTCGTCAAATCACTTAATCTCCCCATGTCTACAACCAAAATGAATTTGATCTTGTGTGATGTAACCAATGCTCATGTAAAGCACTCCAATTCCTGAGAAGTCTGCACTATATAAAACTGCAAACACACAAAAAATAAGTGTTTTGCACACTTCTGTCACTGGGCTACATGTGGGCTACATCTGGGTGATATGTGTGCTGCATTTGGGCTATTTTGTCTCTGGTGGCCATCTTGGGAGATTTATTTGTTACGAAGTTTCCTAATTTCCTCATTTACTGCAGTCTCCTCAGTAGGAAATGCTTTCAGTTTTTTACTTTGATTCCATCAAGAAGGTATTCAGATATGTCACACATTTGCCATAAATTCTGAATGTTAGCAATCTAGATGCTCATTAGATCACTGTAGTAAAACAACTGCTCACCACGGAAGTCTGCTGCTGGAATTAAAAGTGCATGTTTCAGTCTGCATGTCAGAATTTTTTAATGAAAGAGAAGATGATTTGAGAAGTCACTCAAAATGTGCCCTAATCTTTCTTTCTTCAGCACTAATCATAATTTCTATGGCAAAATGAACCCCCTCATTGTGTTCCTTTTTAAATTAAATGTTTTAAGTGTTACCAGTTTATTTCAATCAAGATGGCATCAGGTGTGCCACACTTTTGGTATAATTAAGACAGTAAGCGCTCTAGTTGTTCTTAAGAACACTCTGGGACATTCTGTCATTGGACTATACTTGGGCTACATTTGGGCTCTTTTGTCTCTGGTGGCCATCTTGGCAGACTTATTTGTTATGAAGTTTCCTAATTTCCTCATTTACTGCAGTCTCCTCAGTAGGAAATACTTTCAGTTTTTTACTTTGGTTCCATCAAGAAGGCATTCAGATGTGTCACACATTTGCCATAAATTCTGAATGTTAGCACTCTAGTTGCTCATTAGATCACTGTAGTAAAGCTACTGCTCACCAGTGAAGTCTGCTGCTGGTATTCAAAGTGCATGTTTCAGTCTGCATGTCATAATTATTTTATGAAATAGAAGAGGATTTGAGAAGTCAAAATGTGCCCTAATTTTTCTTTCTGTAGCACTAATCATAATTTCTATGGCAAAATGACCCCCCTCATTTTGTTCCTTTGCAAATTAAATGTTTTAAGTGTTACCACTTTATTCCAATCAAGATGGCTTCAGGGGTGCCATACTTTTGTCATAGGACTGTTAGCGCTCTAGTTGTTTGTTAGAACATGATAGAGCGCAAAAACCCTGGTAAACGGGGAAAAACAAAACCTGTACCGGTATCGTCCCTTGCGTCACCGACCCGACTTCACACTAACTCATTCACACATGCAGTCATTGGTGGGGCCCATAACACCAACACTCACACTAACCATTTAACGTTTTGCAAGCAGTTGGAGGGATGAGTGGTTCAAGCGCTCGACATGTGGGGGAACACCTTATAACCTATAGGGAAAGAAAGTTAATTTACAAAATATACATCAAAACCCCTACAGATCTCAATCCTAAACATCAAGGCACTCCTCCTACGTGGTCAATGGACCAAATAGTTGGATTGGTTGATGGTGATCTAGAACGAGCTAAAACACATTTCAAGATTTAGACTTACCTTTCTTAATAAACCACAACCCAATTCTAGCTAATCAATATTTGTTTATCTAAAATTTCTTGAAAAATTAGGTTTACATTTGGAAAGTTTATATCAAATTTCAAGTAAATTGCAGAACACCATATTTACCTAATCTGGCTATCTGAAGTCCTCTAAATCATTAGGTCTGCATTCTCAGATCTGTCGTCATTCGTCTAAAAGTTCAAAGTTCTTTCCTCAGCACTCTACAGTTTTAAAGTATCGGTAAAGACCAGAGACGTACAAGCATCTGTCAGTGCCCATAGAATTAGAAAAGGTTCACAGTCATCAGATAATTGGGCAGCATCCGGATCTAGGATTCAGGAAAACGCAGCAGTCACCTTAAGTAGTAGAGCTCGCGTAGCGTCACCGTCATCGTCGTTGTCATCGGAAAAAGCAATTGCATTGAGAGCCTCTCTATTCTACCGTGTATTTTTATAATAAAATCAAAGCAAGAAGATACATTTTGTTATTTTAATACGGTCGTGATTGGTTGGTTGGGATCGTCCAATAGAATCTTTTTGGGACTTTGGTACAGTTCAAGGGGTGATGTCACAGTTCATTTAATGTCAGTCTGTTTTGGTTTACTGTGGAAGTCTATTGTCTTTCGTCTTGGCCGTCAGCCCACAGTGTCCTTGCTTTGGAACACAAAGATCAGGGTTCACGACGAGGTCTGGAAGAATTTGTCACTTCTGCCCACTTCACTCGTGCCTCGTGGGACAGTGGCCACTTCGTCGTGTCGCGTCGGTGGCCATTTTGGGATTTATGCCCAAACGCCAACTTAAGCGAAACAAACACAAAAGAGTAATTCATGCATAGAAATAATAAATCTAATGTTAACCCCTTACTAATCCCTGTATATGTTTGTATTTACCTAGCGTATAGCAACATATAAAGCATTTATATTCACCCTTTTGGTCCTCCTCTTGAGCAACATTACAAAGACATCACAAAAGCAACATATATCATGCAGTATTCTATTTATTACATATACCACTGTTAGTATGCATACGGTTTTTAGTCATAAAGGTTATTTAGCCATGCAATATGCAATCCCAATTTGGATATTAGTAATGTTATTTTAATATTCATGCAAACTCATTTAATAATATTATAATTAATAGATTATTCAATTAGTAATTTTCATGCAGAATTGGGAAGGTATACAAAATGTTGTACTACCCTCTCCATCAATCCCCCCTTTGGTGATTTTATCACCACACCATTAAAATTTTGTATCAAATTGTCAAGAAAGTGAAATGAATTCTTTTAGTTAGTTTACATCTCTGTCTCCCCAATTTCTTCTCTTCTAGCTCTTTTATACATACTTTCCTTCATCTCTTTTAATTCTACTTCTTCAAATTCCCTCTCTTGTCTCTTATTCTGCCTTCTTTTCAAATTTTCTCTTTTTAACTTTTTCTGTATTTTCTTTCTTTTATGGCACAAACATCCTAGTCTTAAAATAATACTATCAAAATCACACATGTTAATGGAAATAAGATCCTACCTATAAAGGTACCACCTAAGTTTAATAAGAAATCTTTAATAGAAGAAAGTTTCTTCCCAATCTTTTCCCAAACACTTTCAACCTTCAGTGGTGTAATTTCCTCATGCAATTCAGTTATATTTTTGATGTAAATTTTTAGATCTTTACTTTCGTCGGGAATGTAAGTACAACAATGTTGAACTTTCAGCATTCCACTAACTCCACCCTCTTTTGCCAATAATATATCAAGGGCAAGTCGATTTTGCATTACCATAGCACGCATGGCAACCATTTCAGTATTTACCAATAAAAATCATCCAGCGGTGCTTGTTGACAAGCGATCCACTACTGTTTATAGTTTTCTAATTGTGTGTGCATTCAGAGATATTCCCACTGCTGGTATCAATGCTCCAAAGATGTCTCCTACAATTTCTGACCAAGATTCTCTCTTTCCACGAGCTAATAGACTACCTAACTTATGTACACCATCTTCTCTTCTTCCCATGTGGAATATCTTTTAAAAGACCAGACCTACATACCATGTGCCATACCAATGGTCTGGCAAACGATAATATTCCTTGTTCCCGCAGATAAAATATAACCCAGGAAAAACTGGATCATTTCCTCCTTTAAATCCCCATCCACCCATGATTCGGTATGTATCATGGCATTCACTGTTACCTACAAAGTAATTATCATATGTAGTTTGATTCCTTCTAATACACAACTTTCCTTTCTGAGGCCAATCTAAAGCCATAGTTGGACTAGCTTCTCCCTTCAAGTGTTTTTTCCATTTCAACATCCCAGACTGTCTTTTCCTCTTTTCTCTCAGATGCTTTCTTCTGCATTTTCAATCTCCTTTCTTCAACCATATCTAAGAACGTCTTTTCTTCTTTCTTTAAACTGCAGATCAAATTATTTCTAAATATATATTCTAATGTTAGTTCCTTAGTTTCTAAGAAAAATTCACCTAACACCTTTGCAGGCTTTACTTTATTTAATTTGTTAATCGCAGGTACTTGTGAAAATATGTTATTTACATCTGAAAAATAGTATTCTAACTTCCCTATTTGGTAAAACAGACTAGCTATTACACTACATGTTATTCCATATGTTACTGGGAGGTGATGATAGGTCAGTCCCTCCGATACAGATGCAGGTAACTGCATACAAACGTAGCAATCCCTCACATCCATTGTCTTTACATATTCGTACAAATGTTTTGAAAACACATTGTTAGAGAAATCATTTATTGACCTGTCTTTATGTGGATAGTTTCTATCTATTCTAGTCGGATATACTTTCTGAATCTTCTCTATATTAGTTTTATTCTCACTATGTCCTTCTATTGTGTCTATTGTAACCTTAAATGAAATCAGTAATGCTAACACACTCCATAGAAAACCCAAACCAAGACTGGAGGTAGGCCAAAAGCAGTAAAGCTGGACCCGTTATAAGAATTAACAAAAAATTTGCTAGTACTGCAACTATTATAAACCTCAAAACAACTTATGAGGACACATTTTGGGAGACAACAAAATGCGTGTGAGACCTTTCTTTTCATCGACTTAATCCATCCAATTTATTTATATCAAAAATAGTTCATACGCCTTCCGTATTGCAAAATTCAAAAAAAGGGTTACACTTCACATCAATGAGACATATTTTGGACAATATATTACACACCATTCAGAAACTCATTTCATACATTCGAGACACCGAACCATTCTTAACTCCAAACACACTGGTACCACTAGGCATTCATACAACTCAATCAAACTCTCAAAAAAGACATAGACAACTGAATATACTTTTCAAAGACCACCGAAAGAAATTTGTTTTGGTAAGTTAAATCTCTCAAAATTGTTTCTTTTCCCAAATTCAGATTCTTGTGGTCACACCAAAAGGTCTACGCGTTTCAAAACCCCTTATTTTCAGGGTCTCTCATCAGGACCTGTGAATAACAAAAAACTTTTTTAAGTGACAGGGGGACGACCAACCATTACTCCGCACACCAGCAACCCTTAAAAACTAACTTCATTACCTCTGTCAAGTGAAGAGAAGAAGATCAGCCGATCTTATTCAAAAAGACTCTGGAAAGAAAAAACAAGGAACTAAACCAAACGGGGATGTAAATTGCGACAACCTTAAAAGTGTTAGAACAGTGATGCTCAGTGTAACATGCTCACAGTCATTCGTCATGAACTTACATGGATTATCTTAGTTGTAGCGCGTCTGTGCTATCTGGATGTGGTGTTCACAATGTAATCATTCATCAACTGTAAAAGAGTGTGAACAATGTTTTCAATATAGGTACCTGCTCTCCGGGGAGGAATCTTGGTTGGTTAGTGGTTTGAAATTAGGTACCTCGTTGACGTGTGGAGGACATATGGAAATGTCCTACGGTAGCTCCATGTTGCACTAGTCCCGTAAGTGCCAGAATTCAAACTTTCCAGGAAGTAATGAATTACCCTGTTTTATGGTCACGTTTCAATCCGTGGAATGGAGAAATCTTTTTTACCTGTAAATATATTAGAACCCGGTTTATGTGGCGTGGAGCACATATTCATCTTTAAAATTACAATTTCGCCTCACACGTAAAAACTGGCCAAATGGCAAGTTTTCTCTCAGGTTTCTCGGATGACTGCTTGTAAAATGTAACATCTTATTGCGGTCAGTTGGCTTTTTGAATAAAGTAGTCACAAGTCCATTGTCAGATGGATATACCTCCACATCAAGGAATGGGACCTTTGTTTTAGAATAATGCAAAGTGAATTTGATATCTTCAGTACGATTATTAAGCCAACAATGGAATATTTTAAGGTTTTCTTCTGTACCAGTCCAAGTCATAAAAACATCATCAATATTATGTGTGAGGCGAAATTGTAATTTTAAAGATGAATATGTGCTCCACGCAACCAGAATATTAAATAATCTGAAAAACAGAGATTATCCGAAGAAACTCCTGAAAAAGGCAATGAAAAGAGCATGGTGGACCCCAAGGGAAGAACTGCTCAGAAAAACACCACTTGACAGGATTGTTTGCGTCTCCACATTTTGTCCCAGTTCGAACAATCTGAAAAAGGTCATCATCCAAAATTGGCATCTGATAAAAAACCTCGACCTTTCATTAAGACAAAATCCACTATTTGCATTAAAAAAAGATCGTAACATAGCTAACCAAATCGTGCGAGCATCTATGCCAAAAAACAAACAAAGCACTCTACGTGATTATGTAGGACTTCCTCCAGTACGAGGACATCACAAATGTGGAACTTGTATCTGTTGTGAATCCACAGAGGAAGGCGATTTATTTGAACATAACTCTGTTTTCTGGAAACACGATTCTTTTACCAATTGCAAAAGCAAGTTTGTTATCTATGGTATACGTTGCCCTTGCAACTTATTATATATAGGTAAAACAAGCCAAGAGATTCGTATAAGAGTATCGCAACACAAATCGCGAATCAACAAAAATGTAGAAACAGCTCCATTGGTTAATCATTGGAAAGCTAAAAAGCATCAAATCAATGATCTCAAATGGACAGTAATATCTAAGGTGCAACAAGATATAAGAGGTGGTGACTTGGAACTCAAACTATCCAGAAGAGAGGCTCTATTGATGTTGAAGTTTAACACAGCCATCGATGGACTGAATGAGCTCTCTGAGCTATATAAACTGAACTAATCCCCCACCAAATGATGGGGCTTGTGTCATCATTATTATAAGAATAGATTTTCCAGCCAGAGGACAGTACCAGCGAATTCGCCATTCTTATTAAAAGCTTCTACTCCTCATTCTTGATAGAGTCTTGATAGCGCTGTTTCGCAGTATTGGCTCCAATGCAATGAGAGTGAGTCTGAAGAAGGTTAGTGACGGTGCCGAAGGGAGGAAAAAGAGTGCGTACTTGGCGCAACTCTAGAAGTAGCCCTTTTGTGGATGGAAAGGTAAATGATGAAAATATTACTTTCCTGGTAGATACTGGTGCTACTCGATCAACTGTTAGGTCAGCTGATGTTAAGAATCTTCCTCTTTCGGATGAAACAACCCAAGTGGTTGGAGTATCCAACAGACAAATCAAATGGTATCTCACAGAACCAGTAAAAGTCAATATAGGGAAATTTTCCAAAATGCTCCGCTTTGTTGTGTACGATTCAAGTCCTGTAAACCTATTAGGACGAGACCTGTTGTGCAAAATGAATTGCACCATATTTTGTACCCCTGATGGTATAGCATTTGAGACCCCTGATGAAGATGTACTGTATAAAATGACTATGGCTAATATGGAAACCAAGATTACTGAAGCCAATGCTATATTCAATCCTGACGAATTACCAAAAGAGTTGAAACAGACAGTGAAAGCAGAGGTTTGGGACTTTACAGGAGAGGATGTAGGATTAATGAGAAATGTGGATCCCGTAAAAGTAACAGTGAAGGAAGGAATAAGCTACCCAAATGTTCCTCAATATAAATTGACACCAGAGATAATTGAAGGAGTTACCCCAATAATTGAGAAAATGATTAAACAAGGATTTTTGAGAGAAATAATGAGTAGTCCATGTAATTCACCAATTATGGGACTGAAGAAGCCTAACGGAAAGTTCAGGATAGTGCAGGATTTGAGAAAGATAAACAAAATTGTTGTGTCATGCTGTCCTATTGTACCACATCCATCTGTGATTTTGTATCAGATTCCTCATGATGCAGAATGGTACACATCAATTGACTTATGTTATGTCACGCTTTCTTTTCCATCCCGTTGCACCATGATAGCCAGCAAATTTTTGTGTTTTGTTTTGGCGAACGTATTTTGGCTTGGTGCCGAATCCCACAGGGGTTTACAGAAATCCCCTCGATATTTAATTAGATATTTAAAAAGTCTTTGGAAGATTTAGAAATGCCCGAGAATTCAGTGCTAGTCCAGTATATCAATGACCTGCTTGTGGCATTGAAAACTCGAGAAGCCTGTATAATGGACACCATAGCCTTGTTAAATCATTTGGCAGATGGAGGGCTTAAAGTGTCACCATCAAAATTGCAATTTTGTCAGAAAGAAGTACAATATTTGGGTCACAAAATTGAAAAGGGATTGAGGAAAATAACAACAGACAGAATCAGGATAATAAAAGGAATGAGAGCCCCAATGACGCAAAGAGAAGTGAGGATGTTTCTTGGAATGGTTTGATATTGTCGTCAGTGGATAAGTAACTTTTCCCTGATCGCAAAACCTTTGGTACGCCTGACAAGAAGTGATGTGAGAGATCCCATTGACTTAAATAGGGAAGAACTAGCAGCATTTAAGAAATTGAGAGACAGTTTGTGTGAAGCGCCAGCGTTAGGAATGCCTGACTATGAAAAGGAGTTTGAGCTGTACTGCAGTGAGAGGAATGGATGTGCACTCTCTGTATTGATACAAAAACATGGAAAATTGAGAAGACCAATTGCATATTTTTCAGCTATGCTAGACCCTGTAGCTGTAGCCTTGCCAGGTTGTTTGAAAGCAGTAGCTGCCACTTGTAAGAGTCTGGAACAGAGTGAGGGAATTGTGACGGGATATCCTGCACGAGTGTATGTACCTCATGATGTGGCAATCCTTTTAACAAGGAGTTGCACTCAAATCATGACACATAGTCGGCTGGCTAAGTATGAGAAGGTCATATTAGGTGCAACAAATGTGAGCCTTGCGAGATGCTTGAATGTGAATCCTTCAATATTATTGCCTGATGCTGAGAATGTCGAAGTCAGGGACGAAGTAGATCATGATTGTTTGGATGTATTGGATTTCTGTACCAAACCACGTCCTGATATAAAGGATGTACCCTTGTCTGAGAGTGACTGGAAAGCTGCAAACATTTTCTCTGAGGCATCATCTCGTTTTCTAAACCACCTACTTCTCCATTGATCCACATCTCCCCATTTTCTCAATAAAATGATTATGTCTTTAATCTGGATTATTCGTCCTGTGATGTTCACATTTTCAATATCTTTCTCAGTAAAATCTTCTCGATACGGTTTTTGCAAAGCCTTTACCTTTTCAATGTCTATACCCATTTCATTTGCTACTTCCTCCAGTCTCTCATATGGATTCTTTGCTCTCCAAGTTATACTCTTGCACAAAAAGAGTATTTCTTCATCCTGATAGGATTTTAATGTTTCCGTGGGGATAGTCCCTACTATTAATTCTTCCAAAACCATCCTTAATTTGGCCACATCTATAGACTTAGATTCTCTATCTTTTCTCTGTAAGCACCTTAACCATTCACTTAATTCTTCTGAAGTAGGACCTACTGGTTTTTCCTCATTACTTTGTTCTGAGTCTCTTGGGGTTTCTGATATGGAATCTGTAGTCATTATCAGTCTTTCAACTAAACCTGGATTTGCTATCAAATTTTTAGGCGTACTCTGTTCTGATTTACTTACTGTTTGTCTCCATGGGTTCTATTCTGATTTTATCCTTGGCCTCTCTGTCTGTTTATTACTGTTATAAGAATGCGTTAAACAATGTTCATTATCTTTTTGTTTATCAAAAATAGGCATTACTGGACCTATAGTTACGGGAACAGTTACGGCTTCTAAGTTTTTAGTCAATTCCCTAATCTTTTCAGTTAACTCTAAAGTTGTTTTTGCTAATTCTGCTGAATTTTCACTACTTACCTTACTATCCTGTTTTCTCTCTATATCTCTGAAAGAATTATTTTTCCCTAACTCTTGGGGTACTGGTTCAGTCTTAATGTTTCGCAAAGTCTCTCTCATTGGGGCACTTGGTGTCAACATCCCAGAATCTGATTGATACGGGGGTGGATTTTTATAAAACATGTCATCAAGAACATCATCCTCCGATTCATTCACTCCATACCCTTCTAATTCTATATTATGTCTCTTTTCCGTACATTTTCTACCACTAACATCTTCAACATGTCTCACAGGAAACAAACCATCAGCCATATTTGCACCTCGCCACCTCCTCATTCTGTCATCATGATTTTCTTGTCCATGTGATCTACCAAACATGTACCTATACCTTCCACCACTCCTCTGTCTCTCTCTGTCATGCATCTCATCTTCCCATTCTGTCAATGCTTCAAATTGTGTCGGTCTAGGTCTTGGTTCTAGATTCATCATTCTCACTCTCAAATTTCTCAAAAATGCTAAGTTAAATGAACTATGCTCTGGAAATGCCAAAACTCCATCATCTTTCGTGTACTTTGCCCAATTGTCCAACCAAATACAAGTATGATATCCATATTTCGCAACCATAAAGGATGCGGGCGATTTCGGTGGGGGAAGCAACTGTCCCTCTCTAGTCTTAATCGGTTTGTCCTTTTTAAACAAGCTCTTAATTTTCCCAAACCAGGACTTTTTCTCTTTTTCTGGTGGATCGTAATACATCATTTTTTGTCTTCCGTGTATCGCTAGTTTTTCCCTACGACTTTTCTGCTGTTTCAACCAATCGTAGCGCGACTCACACTAACGCACCAATCAGGAGAGTCTATGTCACTTCAGCAATTCTCCAATCCCAGCGTGTCTCACACTTATGCACCAATCAGCAGCATCTACGTCACCCTGTAATTCTCCACTTCTAGCGCGGCATACACTAACACACCAATCAGGGGCGTGTACGTTTTTTACTGACTAGCCAATCCCAGCGCGGTCTATCTGACATCAGCTTTTCTCGCTGTTGCAGCTCCTGCTCCTGCTGACCCCTCCTTTACAATAATTTATCGTTAACTTTTTCTTACGTTATTCTGAATTACAAATCTGTTAGTAACGACATGAAAACACCACCATTGTCCTATTCGCTAACCAAAGAACAGTCAATGACCTTTTACACAAGAATTCCGTCTTTCCCGAGAGCAGCGCTTACCTCTGCCCTACTACGGAATCGTTACTTCCGTTGATAAAGAAGCACATCCCTCTACTTCACCTTTTTAGCAAGCATCAGCTAACCGTTTCTCCAGAATTAAGACACCTAGTTGGAGACGTAATGCTCCTGAGAAATAAAACCAGAGTTTCACAATTCACCTGAATGCCTTTTCATTCACTCACTTTCACATGGAAAATGTAGTACATTCACACAGAATTCTGTCTTTCCCGAGAACAGCGAACAGCGAACAGTCTGCCCTACTACAGATTATGACATACGTTAATAAAGTAGCACTTCCCTCTACTTTATCCTTCTAACACGGTTAGGGAACACCAATTACCTTTCCAGTGATAAGCATTATCAGAGTTCCTTTTGGACTCCTGGTACTTAAGACCAAAATTTCATAGGTGACCTTTGCTACCATACACTTCTCTCATACAGAAAATGTCCCTAATGGCAACACACGACGATGTTACCGAATCGAACCCAGACAATGCGTCGTGCAACTCCAATCGTCACACGTTTTCCCTGTGCACCTACAGGGTAACAACAATTCCGTCTTTCCCGAGAACAGCGCTTACCTCTGCTCTACTACGGAACCGTTACAAACTTCAGACTTCGTACATCCCAGAAGCTGTCAAACAACATAGAACTCGACATAACTCAACATAGAATGTTAATACATACATCAATACTAATCAATAAGCATTTTACAAGTAATAATCACCAAAGCAAAACAATATAACCATCGTCCTGCTACCAGAAAAACTGATAGAGCGCAAAAACACTGGCAAACGGGGAAAAACAAAACCTGTACCGGTATCCTCCCCTGCGTCACCGACCCGACTTCACACTAACTCAAGTCAAGTCAAAGATAGCTTTATTCGATTTCAGTATAAAAATCATAAAAGCACAATAGAATTAAAAACATACAATAAAAAACAGTTTCCAGAAATCGAAATACATTAAGATCTTTGTACATCATAGTCGGACTGTATGATTCAAAACAAAATTAAGAATTAAGCCATAGAAGATCTACAGCTAATTGCGAATTTGAAAAACTTGGATACAGCGTTTATAGTCATTTCATCTTCTAATAAAAGTAGCTTAAAGAAAGCAGGTCTACACTGCCTCAAGCCCCAGATCTTTAAGAGGGGTGTCAAATGTCTCTTCCTCCCCCATGCAAAACATTTGCAAAACAATACACAATGTATTGATGATTGAGTTGAAAGATCGTCACACGGGATTTAATTAAATTTAACGACCAATCATTAATATCTGGGAAGGTTAGCAGCCTAAAAAAACTACCAGTTCTCAGTCGTGCTAATAACATTCTATTGTAGCTAGATTGTTCGGGAGATAAATAAAGCTGCAAACCAGGACTCTGTAAAAGTAAGTGATGTTGCATAACAGATACCTTCCTCCTCTCCTCGAACCACCGCTAGTTCTCCAGGAAGGCAAGACTACATTCTTTTAATGCCTTTCTGGATATCAGGGATAACGACGAGGGTGTATTAAAATATGCCGGATAACCCATAGTAGTCATAAAGTCTTTTATATAAGAAAGCCACTGAATATTTTTTGATCTCTCAAGTTTAATGCAATCCGCTAAAATGGCTCTGTTAAAAACAGTTGCCGTGGAGGTCCATATCTTATGCCATAACAATAATGGACTTATTTTAATCAAATCAGATATGTAAACTTGATCTAGTTCCTTATGGCAAATGTGGGTAGAGGTGGAGTTGGGGACAGCTAACAGATAGCGCAGGAATTTTTTTTCCTTTGCTTGTATTTCCTGACAATCAGCAATACCCCAAATACCAGCCCCATATATAGCAGTTGACACAAATTTAGCATTGTAAATATCCATTAAGATACGAACAGGCCTACCCCCCAATTTGTTGGCAAACTGTTTTACAGCGCCTATTGCCCGTGAAAATGCGATGTTCCTTGTGCTAACCGCTGTAGTCCAAGTACCTCTTTTATTAAAAAAAATATTACAAGAAATCTTGTTTTGTGATGAGCAGCACATGGTAAAAGTTTTCCCAATGTTAATTTTTAGGCCCCTGGATCGCATAAATACTGAGAAACTATTTATCGCCTTTTGGAGGCCTACTTGGGTTCTTGCCATAATAACCGCATCATCTGCATACAATAAAATTGGCACCGCTGTGCCGTCAATTTGGGGATAATCTACTTCTAATTTTATTAAGAAATCTGCCACACCATTTATATATAAATTAAAAAGACAAGGTGCCAGAATACAACCCTGTCGAACACCCTTTTTTATTGGAAATTTGTTTGTGCATTCGCCTTTCTTTCCAAAACTGCCCCTCTATATAACTTTTTAATAAAATTAAGAATATTTAGGTCAATGCCAAGCCCTATTAAAGTATCCCGCAAGACATCATGACTTAAACAATCAAAAGCCGAACTAAGATCTACAAATAATAATTACCCTTTTTTGCCACCGTATATTTACCGCTTATTATAGCCAGGTTAAGTCCTTGTTCAACAGTACCCAAACCTGACTTAAAGCCGTACTGGAACTTAGAAAGAACGCCAGTGTCCTCAGCCCATGTTTGTAGTCTATTTAAAATAATTCGGCCTGCGACTTTCATCAAGAAATCCAGTAACAAAATGGGCCTATAACATTTAGGGTCATTTCGATTTCCCTTTTTAAAAATAGGCACTACTATTGCTTCCTGCCACGTGGATGGAAATCCTTTGTTATTACAACTATTTAGCACGTTTGTCAGGAGCGGAGCCCATAAGGAAATATTATCCTTATATATATCTATAGGAATCCCATCGGGTCCTGGGGCTTTATTATTTGAGCTTTCTTGTATGGCTAATTCCACCTCTGGAACGGAGAACAAAATCCCCAAGGGAAACAATACAGAAGGGATAGACGCACTAACAATTGACTGATTATGGCAAATTCTGTCTGAGCTAACCAAATCATCTTTCTTGTATAGCTCGGTAAATAGTTGACCCAAACTGGTTCTTCCATAGCAAGCTCTATCAGGTCAGTTTTCCTTTCAACGAAAAAGGGAGCATTTACTGCTCTCCAAAAGGCAGTGTTATCTCTCAAAGAGCATGCCTTTAACAAAGCAGCCCACGCATTCTCCTTCAACTCTAGTTTCCGTTTGTGTAGAGTGAATTTATAAGCTGCTCTAGCAGATCTAATCTCTTGCTGGTTTTTAGGTAATTTTTTTAAGATCAGCTTTAAATTAGTGTGCGCTTTACTACACTCTGAATTAAACCAACCCTCTACCTGATATCTCTCCCCTTTCCGTAGAGTTCCTTTCAATTTATTGCCAATTTGTGTTGTAATCTTCTGAAAAGCACTAATGACCGCGATTGGGTCGGGGGTTTCCTCTAGGCAAGTCATGAAATTACTATATTGGTCCGCTAATAGGCTCTGCAAAAAAATTTGTGAAGTCAACCTTGCTCCATTTTATAGCGTAACCATTAGTTTTCACCAGCGAGATGGCATGGCGATATAAATTCTCTGCTACATTAGATACTATTCTACTGCTCACCCCAATATCAAAAGTTGAGCAGATCGGAAAATGATCACCCAATGCGATATCCTCTATTTTAAATGCCAGACCATTATGATAATGGCTAGTGGTAACTAGTGATTAGTCTATAACAGACTGCAGACCACGTCCATTAAAGGTGGGCTGCATGTTTCAGTCTGCATGTCAGAATTTTTTAATGAAGAGAAGAGGATTTGAGAAGTCACACAAAATGTGCCCTAATCTTTCTTTCTTCAGCACTAATCATAATTTCTATGGCAAAATTAACCCCCTCATTATGTTCCTTTTTAAATTAAATGTTTTAAGTGTTACCAGTTTATGCCAATCAAGATGGCTTCAGGTGTGCCACACTTTTGGTATAAGTAAGACAGTAAGCGCTCTAGTTGTTCTTAAGAACACTCTGGGACATTCTGTCATTGGACTATACTTGGGCTACATTTGGGCTCTTTTGTCTCTGGTGGCCATCTTGGCAGACTTATTTGTTATGAAGTTTCCTAATTTCCTCATTTACTGCAGTCTCCTCAGTAGGAAATACTTTCAGTTTTTTACTTTGGTTCCATCAAGAAGGCATTCAGATGTGTCACACATTTGCCATAAATTCTGAATGTTAGCACTCTAGTTGCTCATTAGATCACTGTAGTAAAGCTACTGCTCACCAGTGAAGTCTGCTGCTGGTATTCAAAGTGCATGTTTCAGTCTGCATGTCATAATTATTTTATGAAATAGAAGAGGATTTGAGAAGTCAAAATGTGCCCTAATTTTTCTTTCTGCAGCACTAATCATAATTTCTATGGCAAAATGACCCCCCTCATTTTGTTCCTTTGCAAATTAAATGTTTTAAGTGTTACCACTTTATTCCAATCAAGATGGGTTCAGGGGTGCCATACTTTTGTCATAAGACTGTTAGCGCTCTAATTGTTTGTTAGAACATGATAGAGCGCAAAAACTCTGGTAAACGGGGAAAAACAAAACCTGTACCGGTCTCGTCCCTTGCGTCACCGACCCGACTTCACACTAACTCATTCACACATGCAGTCATTGGTGGGGCCCATAACACCAACACTCACACTAACCATTCAACAGTCTGCACGCAGTTGAAGGGATGAGTGGTTCAAGCACTCGACATGTGGGGGAACACCTTATAACCTATAAGGAAAGAAAGTTAATTTACAAAACATACATCGAAATCCCTACAAATCGAAATCTTGAACATCAAGGCACTCTTCCCACGTGGTCAATGGACCAAATAGTTCGATTGGTTGATGGTGATCTAGAACCAGCTAAAACACATTTCAAGATTTAGATCTTACCCTTCTTAATAAGCCACAACTCAATTCTAGTTAATCAATATTTGTTTATCTAAAATTTCTTGAAAAGTTAGGTTTACATTTGGAAAGTTTTTATACAAATTTCAAGTAAATCGCAGAACATCATATTTACCTAATCTGGCTATCTGAAGTTCTCTAAATCATTAGGTCTGCATACTCATATCTGTCGTCATTTGTCTAAAAGTTCAAAGTTCTTTGCTCAGCACGCTACAGTCTTAACGGATCGGTAAAGGCCAGAGACGTACAAGCATCTGTCAGTGTCCATAGAATTAGGAAAGGTTCGCAGTTATCAGATAATTGGGCATCATCCGGACCATCTACGATTCATGAAAACGCAGCAGTCACACTAAGTAGTAGAGTTCGCGTAGCGTCACCGTCATCGCCGTTGTCATCGGAAAGAGCAATTGCATTGAGAGCCTCTCTATTCTACAGTGTATTTTTATAATAAAATCAAAGCAAGAAGATACATTTTGTTATTTTAATACGGTCGTGATTGGTTGGTTGGGATCGTCCGATAGAACCTTTTTGGGACTTTGGTACAGTTCAAGGGGTGATGTCACAGTTCATTTAATGTCGGTCCATTCTGGTTTACTGTGGAAGTCTGTTGTCTTTCGTCTTGGCCGTCAGCCCACAGTGTTCTTGCTTTGGAACACAAAGATCAGGGTTTACGACGAGGTCTGGAAGACTTTGTCGCTTCTGCGCACTTCACTCCATACCTCGTGGGACAGTGGCTACTTCGTCGTGTTGCTTCGGCGGCCATTTTGGGATTTAGGCCCAAACGCCAACTTAAGCTAAACAAACACAAAAGAGTAATTATTGCATAGAAATAATACATCTAATGTTAAACCCTTACTAATCCCTCTATGTGTTTGTATTTATCAAGCGTACAGCAACATGTAAAGCATTTATATTCACCCTTTTGGTCCTCCTCTCGAGCAACATTACAAAGACATCACAAAAGCAACATATATCATGCTGTATTCTATTTATTACATATACTACTGTTAGTATGCGTACGGTTTTTAGTCATAAAGGTTATTTAGCCATGCAATATGCAATCCCACGTGTAATTTGGATATTAGTAATGTTGGTTAAATATTCATGCAAACTCATTTAATAATATTATATTTAATAGATAATTCAATTTGTAATTTTCATGCAGAATGGGGGAGGTATACAAAATGTTGTACTACCCGCTCCATCACTTTGAGTCGGTGTATCAAAGGTTATATTAGGGTGTGAGAAGATGCACTCATTTATCACATGGATGACGTCATCAGTGATGTCATCAGTGATGTCATTTGAGATGTCATCAGTGATGTCACTGACCATGTCATGAGTGATGTAATATGTGACGTCATCAGCAGTGCATTGCGGGGGCGCGAGTTATAGTTAGCTGAACTAACTATAACGGGGGAATTTCTAGGGTTTTGTACGAGGGAAATGTCCAGCTAACTATAACACCCCTGAAACCTATGTTTTTTTCAGTGAATTTCTAAGGTTTTTTAAATGCCAATTCCTAACTATAACGCCCTGAAACCTATGGTTTTTTCAGGGAATTTCAAAGGTTTTTTAAATGACAATTTTTAATTAAATAATTGTTATACTGATTTTTATGATACTGATTTACAACATTTTTAAAACTATTTAATTTTAGATATATTTTTTATAATTACATTATACATTACAATACAAAATATACTTTCTCAGAATGAATTACTTTAGTTTAAATACTTGGCAAATAGGCAGCAGACTTTTAAGTACAGTAGATACAGTTGCTGCAATGGGCAACACAATTTCAAACACCAAGCAACATTGAGCTCAATGTGAATTTCTAATTAAGTGCAATTAGTTACTTTATGGATTACTTTTTGAACCACAGGACTGGATCCTATATTCAGTCCTTGGACATCTCCTGTAAACAGTTGAGTAAAAGCGCTTTGGTTACAGTAGTACTTTTTATGGAACATTATTGTATTTTAAAAGTTGACACTTACAAACTTTTTCCCATAGAATCACCAATGTTATCCTATGGCAGAAAATTCACTTAGCAGGTAAGTAGTGTTATTGTTACTTTTTCTTACCCAGTGGTGGATCCTGGATCCAGCACTGGCCAACCTCCTGTAAACAGTTGAAAGAATGTGTGTAAGTCATACAGACGATTTTTTAGGAATATTTTTAGTTTGTGAAAAGAGACAATTAGAAACTTTTCTGGTGAAAACCACACAATGGATTCCCATGGAAGGAAATACAAGTTACTGGTAAGTACACTTAGAATTACTTTTCAGGGTCAGTGCTGGGCTAAAAGATGCAGCTCTGGGTTCCCTCCTGATAACAGGTGAGTAAATCGGAATTCATAGTTTGGCTGGTTTTAGAGAAATATTTGTACGTTTCAAAAATGGACACTTAGAAAATTTTCTGGTGAACACCACACAATGGATTCCTATGGAAGGAAATACAAGTTACTGGTAAGCACGCTTAGAATTACTTTTCAGGGTCAGTGCTGGGCTAAAAGATGCAGCCCTGGATTCTCTCCTGATAACAGGTGAGTAAATCAGAATTCGTAGTTTGGCTGATTTTAGAGGAATATTTTTAGTTTGTGAAAATAGACACTTAGAAACTTTTCTGCTGAACACACACATTGGATTCCTATGGAAGGAAATACAAGTTACTGGTAAGTACGCTTAGAATTACTTTTCAGGGTCAGTGCTGGTCTAAAAGATGCAGCCCTGGGTTCTCTCCAGGTGAGTAAATCGGAATTCGTAGTTCGGCTGATTTTAGAGGAATTTTTGTACAATGGAATAGGAAGGGGCGGGGCCTGAGGTGACGTGTGCAAACACGCCCTGTGGCACGTTTTAAGTTGGGGAATTATTTCCTCTTTAATCCTGCAGTCCCCTGAGGGCCAACTAGCCCACCAGGTACCTCCAGTATGTGTCAGGGAGCTGCGTTGCAGAGAGGTGTTCAGAGGCCACGCCCCTTTTTACAGCACTCTGCAATGCAGCTCCGTGGCACTTCCTTGAGGTACCTGGTGGGCTAGTTGGCCCTTAGGGGACCTCTGGATTGAAGAGGAATTAATTCCCCAACTTAAATCGCGCCACATGGCGTGTTTGCACACATATCACCTCAGGCCCCGCCCCCTACCTTCACCACTGTGCAAACGCGCCCTGTGGCGTGTTTTAAGTTGGGGAATTAAGTCCCCTTGAATTCTGAGGTCCCCTGGTGGCCAACTTGCCCACCAGGTACCTGCAGTATGCGCCAGGGAGCTGTGTTGCAGAGAGGTGTTCAGAGGCCACGCCCCTTTTTACAACACTCTGCAACGCAGCTCCGTGGCGCTTACTGGAGGTACCTGGTGGGCTAGTTGGCCCCTAGGGGACCTCTCGATTGAAGAGGAATGAATTCCCCAACTTAAAACACGCCACAGGGCGTGTTTGCACAGTATCAACTCAGGCCCCGCCCCCTATCTTCACCACTGTGCAAACGCGCCCCGTGGCGTGTTTTAAGTTGGGGTATTAAGTCCCCTTGAATCCTGAGGTCCCCTAGTGGCCAACTAGGCCACCAGGTACCTCCAGTAAGCGCCACGGAGCTGCATTGCTGAGAGGTGGAAAAAGGGGCGTGGCCTCATTACACCTCTCTGCAACGCAGCCCCCTGGCGCATACTGGAGGTTCCTGGTGGGCTAGTTGGCCCCCAGGGACCCCCAGTATTCAAGGGGAATTAGTTCCCCCTCTGCAAACGCGCCAGGGGGCGCGTTTGCAGAGTGGTGTAAGGAGGGGGCGTGGCCTCCGCCCGATCCAATTTTTTTTGTTACTTCTTGTTTTTTAGAAGGGGGGCTGTGTAGCTCCCCTTTTTTTCTATTTATTTGGCCCTGGGGACCCCATCCCTCAGGGCCTCACCTCAATTTTTATTATTGGAAAAAAACAATCGGGAAGGGGGCACGTGGCCCCCCTCCTCTGGCCACTTTAAGGCCCCGGGGACCCCATCCCCTGGGGTTGGCCATTGTTTTTTTAAAATTATTTATTTTAATTTGAGAGGGGGGCCACGTTGCCTCCCTCCTGGGCCACATCTGGCCCTTGGAACCCCATCGTTGGAGACCGTGGGGTGTCCCCAATCCCCCCACGGTCCCAGCTGGCTCCCCGCCTCCTGCGGGAGCCGGCATTGGTTTTCCACATGGGGAGCAGCTAACATGCTGGTCCCCATGTGGAAAAGCAATCTGCTTTGCTTCATTGAAGCGAGAGCAGGTTTCCCTGCTCTCGCTTCAATGAAGCAAAGCAGTTTGCAATGACAGGGTGGGAGCCGCGGCTCCCGCCCTGCCATTGCAAACAGCAGTGTCCCGGGGTGGGCACCCCGGGACACTGCAGGAGCCGGCCCTGGGGGGGGGTGGTCTCCAGGGTCAATAAAATGCTCCAGGAGGGGTGCCGAATGGCCCCCCTCCAACATGTATAAGTTGCCCCGGGGGTGGCGGTCCTCGGGGCTGGGGGGGCCTGAGAGCCCCCCAACATCAAATAGTTTCAAGCCCCAGGGGTGGCGGTCTCCGGCGCTGGGGGGGCTGCGAGCCCCCCACCTATGATAACAAAGCCCCGTTGGGTGGTGGTCCCCGGGGCTGCGGGGGGGCTGTGTGCCCCCTGCATATACAATCTCAGAGCCCCGGGGGTGGCGGTCCCCGGGGCAGTGTGGGGGGATTGGGACCCCCACACTTTTTTATTTTAATTAAGCCCCCGGAATTTGGCCCCGGGGGCAAATTAGAATATTCAGCGCGGGAGACCGCGCTAAATTTTTTAAAATTTTCGATCGAAATTCGCACTGGGTGCACGAATCTCACCGATTTAAAAAAAAAAAAAAATCTTTTTTTGGCCCTGGGGGTCCTTGTGGGACCTCCTGAGCAGGCCTAGGGGGTCAGGGTGATTCTACCCTGCCCCCTTGTCACGTTTTGCGCGTTTGTTCTTTAGGTTTCTTGTGCCTCGGTTCTACCGGGGCACAAGATGGCTGCCAACACTTCCTGATCTGGAGAGTTGGCAGCCAATTAGAATACAGCTCGTGCACGGCAGGGTACGCGCTGGGTGCGGGGAGGGTGCGCGTTTTGGGTCCCCCCTTTTTTCTCGGCCCCCGCTTGATGAATCACCACGAGCTTTCAGGGTAGGAGCAGAGCTGGCCAAAAGTTTGGAAAATTTTGTGACGATTCGTCAATCGCCGCCAGACTTATTGGGAATAGAATGTTGCGGATTTCCGATGGAAAATATGTCCTAACTATAACTATCTACTGGCGACTGCCAGTAGATAATATATATATATATATATATATATATATATATATATATATATATATATATATATATATATATATATATATATATATATATATATATATATATATATATATATATATATATATTCACTGAAAAAACCATAGGTTTCACTCACGTTATAGTTAGGAATTAGCATTTAAAAAACCTTGCAAATTCACTGAAAAAACCATAGGTTTCACACATGTTATAGTTAGCTGGACGTTTCACTTGTAAAAAAACAATGACATTCCCCCGTTATAGTTAGTTCAGCTAACTATAACTCGCGCGCCCGCAATCCACTGCTGATGATGTCACATATTACATCACTCATGACACGGTCAATGACATCACATATGACATCACTGATGACATCTCAAATGACATCACTAATGACATCATCCATTGAGTATGTGTTTCTGAACAATTTTAATATGTTTAATATATATAGGGAAAGGCCTGTTGAAGAATAAGTGGGTGTACAAGTGTGTAAATGGATGATTTTTTGTGGTGCGTAACTGACTCTATAAGTGAGTCATTAAATGTATCTTACTGCAGACTAGTGACTAAACTGTGTAAATGTTTGTATGTGTCTGTATGTTGGTGTATAAGTGGCTGCATGGTTTTGTGAATACCTATATGAGTGTCTATATGAGTTATTGATTGCTTATCTCAGTATCTGTATGGGTTCCTGAGTGTTTGTGTGGGTAGGGTGTGTGTGACTCTATGCATAGATGTGTGAGTGGGTGATTCTATGGGTGCATGGTTTAAGAGTGCATCTGTAATGGACTGTATGGTTGAGTGAGTGTATGTATGGGTGTGTTAGGGATTGAATGTATATCTCAGTGGTACATTTGTGACTAACTACATATGTGAAAGGCAGTATGTATGCGTGTAAGAGTATAGAAGTGGGTAGATGTGAGAGTGTGTGATTGTGAGAGTGACTGTATGGATGAGTGTGTGCTTGTATCAATGATTTTATAAGAGCGTAAGAATGTGATACTATTTTTATGAGTAAGTGAACTTGAGTGTGTATAACCGCATAGGTGAGTAAATGGGAGTGTGATTATTTGCATGATTTGCATGGGTTTCGTTTCCTGTACATCGTTGTTGGGCAATTTGTCTCCACTCACCCTTGAGGTTCTGTGGTCCCTGAACTCTGCTGCCTGTTTCTGCTGCCCTTTGCCCTGAAGTGCTCCTGGTCTCCCGCCGCCGCATTCACAACGTCCGCGGCCGCAGTGGGGAGACAGGACTACCTGTCCCAGGAGGATTAGCGGGCACACATCACCTGATGCACAGCTGCGCGCCAGGAGGCGCTTAAATTACCGCCGCCGCCCCCGCGACGCGGGATTGCGCGCGAGTAGCGCCGGGAGAAGCCCGGGACAAGGGCGGGACCGTCTGTGGCCGCCCGGGGCCGGAAGAGGCCGGACCGGGCAACACCTCTTGGCTCTGGACTCCGGGTTAGTTTGGACTGTAAATCACACTATTAACGAGTAGTGTTTTAATCGTTACACAGTACTCAGTCATAAGCTACATAGCGTGTTGTATGTTATTTTATGCTTGTATTTTTTAGTATTAAGCTACCATACCTAGAGGGTTTTTATATTTTTTTTGTTTTTTACCCGTATTATACTAGTCTGCTAGTCCCCAACTGAGTTATGGGGAAACATACTAAACCCTCTTCGAGTCGGCCCATGACCAGACAATTAGCTAATCTGAATCCTCCGCTGCCAAGTTTGACTGCGATAGATAAAATGTTGCAGAAAACAATTGGGGTGGTTGCTACAGCCATTGAAAATACGGAAAGACGGCTGTCCATTACTCCTGCATTTACCTTGGAACCCCCACATGCGGGCTCGGCTGATGCGTCCACATATCAGGTAGATATGGAAGCTATGACATCTATGCTGCCATCTTTTACCCACTTACCCTGTGCACAGGTGATTGCAGCTGAGCCTGAGCGCTCGGAAATTGGTCCATTATCTTCTTCTTTTGTTTCTATAGTGGCCACCACGAAACGGGTAAAATCAAAGAAAAATAAGCAGAAAATAAAACAGAAATCAAAACAAAGGACCGTCAACTCTGCCCCCCCTGATCCTGGCCTTGCCTCTTTAGACCTGATTCACCAACCTGCTACTATTAATCCACCGGTTTGGGCTTCTAATCTATTATTAGATCTTCAATCGCACATTGATCACTCCCTAAACCTTTTTCTAAAAACCCTGTCATCTAAAATAGACAGGCTGGTATCTCTTGTTAACACCAAAGGTATAGGGCCACAACAGTCACAACCTGATCCATTGCCCACTTCTCGCTCCATGGTAGGCAGTAATACCCAAGCTAAGTCCACAAATCCCGCCTCCCAGGATCAGCCTAGCGCCTGCTTGCCCCCTACTTCTTCGATTTTATCCCAGCCCCCTTTGGCGCTACCAACTGCCCCTCCTCCTTCCGTTGGTTCTCCTAATCTCCGGAATGCTCCCCGAATCTCTATTGCTCCATCAGCATGTGACCAGCCTCTGAGCAATAAGGAACATAGCCCACGGGGCCCTGGGGTGGGCAGGTCCCTTCCTAGTACGGTAGGGAATTTAGCCCCTTGGAATCTGGTTAATCCTCTGCCATCTGTACAGCTCCCCCCCGAGTCTGCCCCGTATGTGATTGTGCTCACAGGAGTTCCTCCGTTATCTAGTTCTAAGGGGGAAACCTACTACGAATTAAAAAACAAAGTCACATATTGGCTGTCCAAAAATAGACCACTGAATGGAGCTGGTAATGGGGAGATCCTGTTTGTTCGTAGGGTTAGTTGGCTGGGGACCCGCCCAAAGGACATTAGCGGGGACTGCGTTTTGATCAACTTCAGGGACCCTGGAGTAGTGGGACATATTTTGGATTTGAGCGGGAAACCTAAATTAGGTTCTATTGATACTTCCCATTTGGGGTATTTTTATCCTCATCATAACGTCCGGAGCACGGTAGGACTCTCACACTTCCACCATCCTACCCATAATTTTTTATTCAACATCCCGGTTGCTAATCGTTTTGATGCACTTAGCTCCGTGGATTGACCATCATCCGGAAGGAATACTAAGGGTAGGCATATGAGTATAGAGGGGAATCTTGGTAGAGAGGTGTATGGAGTGGTGAGGGATTCTTCCCTGACCACACTAGGTATCGGGAGTCGACCCACTTCCCTCCCCCCTCCCCAACTGTACAATAGCCTTATGGAAGGATACCCTGAGCTGGGTTTCCTTGAACATACTGCCTCGCATGGGTCCTCTGTTTCTCCTCAGTTGGTGGCCGGTCCTTGTTCCACACCCTCTCGTAGACCACTAATAGGGTCCTGGAATGTGGCCGGTCTAGAGACTAAACTCTCTGACCCAGAGTGGGGAGAGCTAATGGACCAATTCGATATCTGTTTATTTCAAGAAACTTGGCTCCGGTATAGCCCAGCGAGGGTGGGTTACGCAACTTATTCTATTCCCGCGGTCCAAGGTGCAAGGGGTAGACCATCGGGGGGGTTAGTTATTTGGGTTGCAACCCATTTAGGTTGCTCTGTAAAATCAATTGATACTAAATCCCCTGATATCCTGTGCCTGTTACTTACCTTCCCCGCCGGATATTCGTTGGTAGTCTTAAATGTTTACCTACGCCCCTATCCGGCTCAGCTGGGGTGGTCAATTTTGGGAGCCCTGGATGAGGTACTACACTCCCTTCCACCTAAATCGCATAAACTACTAGGTGCGGATTTTAATTGCCACTACGAACCTCTTCTCGGGATCCCTTCCCTTACCTGCGATGAGGACGAACACTATAAAATCCCTGTCCCTACCATCTACTCGGCTAAACGTCTCCTCCCTCTAGCCCTCGAGATTAATAAGTTAGCTATTGCACATTCTTTGAGGGCTTGTAATGGTAGATTGTGCCCTGACACACCGGGAGCCTTCACCTTCAATAGACCCGGGAGTTGTTCAACTATCGACTATATCTTGGTGAACGTGGAATTTTGGGGCTACTTAGCAGCATTTTCTGTTATTCCGCGGGTCGATAGTGATCATAATCTACTGTCACTAGAGTTGTTAAGCAATATTGGTGGCAGTGCAAGCCTACATGGTCAGCCGTCACATAATAGCGAGAACTTGGTTCTAGCTGCAGGTGGTAGACGGATTAGGTGGGTAAGGGTTGTGACCGATGAAACAAAGCTTGCAGCCTTATATAGTAGTGTTACTCGTTCCTTGGAGGCGGTTTCCCTCATATTGAGCCCTAACGGGGGTATTGAACAGAACCATCTCCCTGATCTCCAAAACATCCATAATGAACTTCTTGGTGGCCTGGCCGGTTTTTTCTATAGTGCCTCTGTTTCAAGGCCACGAGCACCTAGGCCTGAGCATTGGTTCAACAGTTCCTGCAGGCTGGCCAAGACTGCCCTGATCAAGGAGGTAAAAAACGGCACACCATCGAGTATCCGGGTTGCAAGGGCTTTTTATAAATATTTGATTAAGGAGGCTAAATCGGAATGGGAGGACCTTAGGTGGCAAAATATGAAACAAGCACTAGCAGTTCATGACTCGAAGGCCTTCTGGAACATCGTTCGAACTGGTTCAGCAGCTTGTAGTCCCGCTATCATTCCTAACCTTAGTGAGGAGGTGTGGCTCGCCCATTTCAAACCCCTATATTCTTTAAGTGCCCCCACGGGAGGAGCTGTCCTGGTAACCCCGCATAATTTTACTCCATCGTACCAGAAGGACCAAGAAGACTCTGTGAGTCGTTCTTTCTCCCTCTCAGAAATAGAGCTGGCTCTTAGCACCCTAGCTGCAGGGAAGGCTCCGGGGCTTGACAGGATCCCCGGTGATCTGTTTAGAAGTGAACCAAATATTTGGGCCCCTTACATATTGGTATATTTTAATGCCATTTTGCAGGGCCTTGAGATCCCGGATACCTGGTTGGGAGCGGAAATAATACCCATTCATAAAAAATCCTCCCCCCTGGACCCAGTCAACTACCGCCCCATTCGTTTGATTGACGTCCTGCAGAAGCTATTTGCCCGAGTCCTCTTAACAAGGTTGCAGTCCTGGATGGAGGAACATCAAATTTTATCCTCGCTCCAGGCAGGGTTCCGAGCAAAGGTTTCCACTATCGACCAACTGTTTAGGCTGCAGTTGATCTACTGGAAGACAGTCAGTATGGGAGCTGGTAATCTTTATTTAATCTTTGTGGACCTTCGCTCCGCATTTGATTTGGTCCAAAGGGAAAAACTGTGGCTTTTGTTATTAGAGATGGGTGTCCCCCCCTACCTTTGTCATTTATTCAAACGCCTACACCAAGGCACTTACGCAAGGGTGAGATATGGGAGATGTGGGGAAATTTCAGGGCCTTTTCCGGTTGAAAAGGGTGTGCGGCAGGGTTGTGTCCTGGCCCCCACCCTTTTCTCCCTTTTTATCAACGGGATGATCGAGCATCTGCTGCGCTCCGCTAATTTGGATTCTCCTATCCTCGCGGGGCGTAGGATACCGGCCCTTATGTTCGCGGATGACACGCTCTTGTTATCTAAATCTTTCATGGGCGTTCAGCGCACATTGGAGGCCTTTTGCTCTTTCTGTGAAATAAGGGATTTGGAATTGAACCTATCCAAAACAAAATTTATGGTTTTTAGCCCCAAATCAATCAACTGTCCCCACCCTAAGATGGGAGATGTAGAACTAGACAGGGTTGCTACCTTTGACTATTTAGGAGTGACCCTCAATGATAAAATGAAATGGGGGTCTCACATGGCAAAGGCAAACCTAAAGCTAGCTCAATCAGTGGGGGGTCTATTGAAGGTTTTTAATAACACCTCTTCTAAACCTCTGGGCCCCCCCATGGAAATCTATAAATCCCAAGCAAGAGGGGGCGCGCTATATGGCGCTGAGCTTTGGGGGTATTCTACTCCTGCTTCTTTAGCGGTAACTGAGAACTCCTTTATCAGGCGTCTTCTGAAACTACCTGTAAGTACCCCCCTAATCCCCCTGAGATGGGATCTAGGCCTAGTTCCTATAGAAGAAATTGCCCTGAATCGCCCTCTCCTGTTTTGGAGACGACTTTGGTCAACACCCGAGCTTGCGAGCTATAGGCTTGACCTGGCCGACATATTGACAAGGGGGAAACTGTATAAGATTCCCTGGTTATCACACGTTAAGACCTTGTGTTATGCCATAGGGAAGGGGGACCTTTGGATAGGGGTGGGCGGAATTGGCGGAAGGCACTTCCGCCAATTCTCGCGAGAATGCAAGCAATTTCCGCGATCACGCGATATTTCGGTGATCGCGGAAATTGGTGCTTCCGGCCTGCCGCTGCCGCCCGCTACAGTTTGTGTACGTACTTGCCAGCCACGGCGCCGACGTCCCTGGGGTCCCTCGAGTCAGCTGTCCATCGTAGTGGGGGAAAGGGCGGAAGACGTTGCCCACCGCTGGTGTGTGGGGCGGGGCTTCCATGCAGTTCACATGCCGTGGGCCAGAGACGCCGTGGGCCAGAGACCGATCAGAGCAGCTGGTGTCAGGAACTACACGGGGATTGCGCGACAGGTAAGGACCACAGCTAGTTTTTGACGGTAGATATGGGGAGAACAGCACACCTGCCCAGCCTCGACCTAGCTCCCGAATGTATTGTGCCGATGAATGCGTTACTGAATTTGAGCTTCAACTCGGGCACCTGCTTTATTTATATCTGTAAGTGCTTGGCCAGGCAACAATTTCCGTTCCCTCCCGGAAATTGCGACAATTCGGCATTTCCGCGTTCCGGTCGGAACGCGGAAATGTCGAATTGTCGCAATTTCCGGGAGCGGAACGGAAATTGTCGCCCACCCCTACCTTTGGACTGCCCCGGAAGAGACAAGCGGCACATTATCCAAGAAATCCTTGAATGAGGCCTTGTGTCTCTATCGGAAGGAATTGTTATTACACTCGTCTCTGGGTAGGCTCACTGACATCTTTTTGGACATTAAGTCCAGCCCCCAGTATGAAATCTTCCTGGATGTTATCCAACCCCCCCTGGCAAAGAAACTCTACATCCAGTTTCGTCATAGTTCATTACCTTTGAGGGCCCTCACCTATAGATGGTCTAACGCATCTGATCATTCAAGCACGTGTCCCGCATGTACTGACACCTGCGAAACTGAGATGCATGTTGGTTTTTTTTGTCCCCTTTAGGTCAAGGCTAGGAAGAAATGGATTATTCAGCTATGTAAGTCTAGGGGCCTTAGGGACTTCCAGTTAGTCTTTAGGATTCTAAAATATGACACCACTCCATTGATAGTCTTTGCGATGGCTAAATTTCTTTTTTCCATGTGGCTCACCAGGTCCAAAAAGATGACCACTGTCCCACAACCCTTTTGATTCCGGCATGGTTTTTATGGTTATTCTAGAATCTGCCGATGCCCTGAGATTACTTGGGGGTTTGGTCATAGTTTCTATAACTGGCTCCTTGTGGGAATATTCTATCTTGTTCTCTGTGCAAATTTTTTAGCATAAAGTTTTAATGTTTTTATGGCTTGCACTCTATGTATATCTGATTTAATTGAGTTTTATTGTACAGAATTATTTATGTCTTTTTATGGCATCATGCCGAAATAAAAGCTTTTTGACTGACTGACTAGGTGTGAGAGTACCTCTATGGATGATTGGGAGTGTGTGAGTGTCTATATAGGTGTATAAATGCATATGATAGTTTTGTATGGAGTGACTGTAAGTATGAGTGACTGTACAGGTGAACGAGTGGAGGTGTATGTAGACCTAAGAGTTAATAAGTGGGTAGGTAGTTATTGGTATTGCAGTATGTATGGTTTTGAGAATGGAACTCTGAAATTTTGAGTCGGTGTATCAAAGGTTATATTAGGGTGTGAGAAGATGTGGTAATTTATCACATGGATGACGTCATCGGTGATGTCATCAGTGATGTCATTTGAGATGTCATCAGTGATGTCATGAGTGATGTCACTGACCATGTCATGAGTGATGTAATATGTGACATCATCAGCAGTGGATTGCGGTCGCGCGAGTTATAGTTAGCTGAACTAACTATAACGGGCGAATTTCATTGTTTTTTTACAAGTGAAATGTCCAGCTAACTATAACATGTGTGAAACCTATGGTTTTTTCAGTGAATTTGCAAGGTTTTTTAAATGCTAATTCCTAACTATAACGTGTGTGAAACCTATGGTTTTTTCAGTGAATTTGCAAGGTTTTTTAAATGCTAATTCCTAACTGTAACGTGTGTGAAACCTATGGTTTTTTCAGTGAATTTGCAAGGTTTTTTAAATGCTAATTCCTAGCTATAACGTGTGTGAAACCTATGTTTTTTTTTGTGAATTTGTAAGGTTTTTTAAATGCTAATTTATGTATGTATTATTATATTTTTTATATATTTATTTTACAATAAACTACCTATGTATTTAGTTATAGATTGACTGTATCCTGTAATATTGAATGGCTCAGCTCTTTTTTTTTTTTTATTAGGATAAAGTTGAACAGCATAGTTAATATCTTCTATAAACTTATAAACACTTTAAAAAATTATTATTATTTTTTTTAAGGGTTTTTGACCGTGCGCGCACGGTGCACGCATGCATACGTGCTCCGTGTGCGAATGCGTACGTGCTCCACGTGCACATGCATATGTCGTGCGTGCTCTGTACGCGGATGCGCGCGTGCTCCGTACGCGCATGCATGCGTGCTCCATACGCGCATGCGTGCGTGCTCCGTGCGCGCACCGTGCGCGCACGGTGCACGCACGGCAAGTCATGTGATTTAGAAACAACACTTTTCATTGGTTTATAGTAGTTTCAGGTCATGTGATTAAGAAACAACACTTTTCATTGGTTTATAGTAGTTTCAGTTGCAGAAACTTCCAACACCACTCCCACTCCCCTCATTATTACTTCTGTTTCCCTGGGAGAAGGAGCTGAGCTGCTTTTCCAGTACTCCAGTCCTTGAGAATGGCAGAGCAGCAGTCATCTTCTGGGAGTGAGCAGGAGACCCTTGTACCACAGAGACAGAGGAAACAGAAAAACTCTTTTATATGGCAATTTTTCACTTTTCCAGAGGGACAGAAGAAGGTGAATGCTCCAAAAGTCACCTGCACTATTTGTGGTGGTGTCTTATCAAGAGGAGATCCTAAAAAGAAATACTCTTTTAGTATCTTCACTATGATCAGGCACGTTAGAGAAGTACATCCTGTGGCTTATGCTCGAGCTGCTAGAGAAAACCCTCCAGCAGCTCAGCTGAGCACATCCACAGCAGCTCAGCTGAGCACATCATCGGCAGCTCAGCCGAGCACTTCATCTGCGGCGGCAGCTTCACCTGCTTCTGTTCCTCTGGGAGGGTGCATATACGGTGCAATGCGTGCAATGCTCTTCTCTCTTATGGGGACACCAGCATTCCCCTAATAGAGAGCAAGATACAGCAGCACACATGCGGCACCCTATAATTTTTTTCATTTTTTTGTTCCTCTGTTCCTCAATTAACACAACGGCTCTTTTTAGAGCCACCTAACATCTAAACACTTAAATTTGATTTTTAATGATTTTTTTAATGATTTTTTTCCCGCCGTGCGCGCACCTCGTGACGGTGCGTGCACCGTGCGCGCACCGTGCGCGCACACCGCGACTTAAAAAAAATAATAATGTTTTTTTCACCCTTCATGGTCCTTCAGGGACCCCCTGACAAAAGCTAGGGGGTCAGGAACTCTGTATCCTGCCCCCTTTTCACATTCTACACCTTTCTTTTTCACTGTCACACACAAAACGGCAGACAACACTTTCTGATTTCGACCAATTCGAATGTTGACTGACATTTAACCACCATTCAGAATTACGCTTGCGCACGGCACGGTGCACGCATATAGATATTTATGTACTTTTAACTGCAATTTTCTCAGGAACTACTGAACATATTGACACCATATATGTAAAAGACACATCCCTGACCTGAGGACTACCTCTTTGCCAAATTTCAAGTAATTCTGTTCAGCCGTTCGGGCTGTACCTTCGACTAAAGGTCCTATGGGAAAATGCATGGGGAAAACGCGTTTTGAGACCCCCCTTTTTTCTCAGCCCCTGCTTGACGAATCACCCCGAGACTTCCAGGTTAGGAGCTGAGCGGAGCGCCCCATTAGTTTTGAAAATTTCGCGAGGATCCGTCAACCGGCGCCAAAGTTATTCAAAATAGAATTTTCAGATTTCCTATGGAAACACGGTCCTAACTATAACTATCTACTGGCGACCGCCAGTAGATAATATATATATATATATATATATTCACTGAAAAAACCATAGGTTTCAGGGGCGTTATAGTTAGCTGGACTTTTCAGTCGTACAAAACCATAGAAATTCCCCCGTTATAGTTAGTTCAGCTAACTATAACTCGCGCGCCCGCAATACACTGCTGATGACGTCACATATTACATCACTCATGACATGGTCAGTGACATCACTCATGACATCACTGATGACATCACAGATGACATCATCCTTGTGATAGAGTGGCAGACCTCCTCTCCCCCTAATATAACCTTTGATACACACATTCAAAAATAGAAATTAAAATTCTATGGTTTTGTACAAGTGAAAAGTCCAGCTAACTATAATGCCCCTGAAACCTATGGTTTTTCAGTGAATTTCAAAGGTTTTTTAAATGCTAATTTCTAGCTACGCCTACAGAGATAGGACATGTGAAGAAAGAAGGAAAAACGCACAGAAAGAAAAAAAAGAAATGCAGAAAGAAGCAACAGAAGTCCTCAAAGACGAAGAAAAGTGCAGGAAGAAGTATAACATGCAGAAAGAACAAACAGAAGAGCAGAAACAGGCCTTTTTGCAAAATCCTGTACCCTCAACTTTATCAGACGGATATTGGTGGTATAACTGAGTCTGACTAACCAGTCCTAGAGCCAGTGCTATGTTAAAAGACACTCAGAATACAGTGAAAACACCTACATACACTAGGGCACACTATGTGTTGGGGTCCCCCTGTGATTAGCATGCCCTCCTCTGTAAGCCCCTAGTATATAATAGGGCAGGGGATTAAAACTACCTCTTAAAACGCACCACAGGGCGTGTTTGAACACGTCACCTAATGCCCCATCCCCTCCCTTCCCCACTGTGTAAACACGCCCTTTAGCCGTTTTAAGTTGGGAGATTAAGTCCCCTTGAATCCTGAGGGTCCCTAGGGTCCAACTAGACCACTAGGTACCTCCAGTAAGCGCCACAGAGCTGCGTTGCAGAGAGGTGTAAAAAGTGGCACAGCCTGCACCACCTCTCTGCAACGCAGAGCAGTGGTGCTTACTGGAAGCACCTGGTGGGCTAGTTGGACCCCAGGGTCCCTCAGGATTGAAAGGGAATTATTTCCCCAATTTAAAAACGCGCCACAGGGCCTGTGGGCGTTCTGAGTTGAGAAATTAAGTCCCCTTGAATCCTAAGGGTCCCTAGGGTCAAACTAGCCCACTAGGTACCTCCAGTAAGCGCCACAGAGCTGCGTTGCATGGAGGTGTAAAAAGGGGCGTGGCCTCAGAAAACCTGTCTGCAACGCAGCTCCCTGGCGCATATTGGAGATACCTGTTGGGCTAGTTGGCCCTCAGGGACCCTCAGTATTGAAGGGGAATTAATTCCTCAACTTACAACTGGCCAGGGGGCGCGTTTGCAGAGTGCTGCAAGGAGGGGGCGTGGCATCCGGCGCGATGCCGGTCTTTTATTTCAGGGGTGTGGAATTTTCCAAATAATCTAGTTGTCCAAGGGACAAAATGCCACTGAGATCTACATGTCCTGTAAAATCCACTTGTCCCACCTACCCCCGTTCCACATCAAACCTAAGGGCTCCGGCTGACAGAGAAACATTAATATATTTTTGCTTTATTAAAATCAGTAAACCATTGAATGCTGTGCAATAATAATGCTAAAGGAAAACTTGTCAAGCGATATTATCGTGTCCCTGCCCCCCTGCACCCCCTCCCCTTAACCCTGACGGCAATTCTTTTATTTCTATTCCCCTTTTTTTCCATTTTTTTTGGCTGTGTATTTATTCCCACAAAATACGTACATTTCAAACCATACGTAATGTACTAATTTACCGTCACCCTTGTAAAAACGTATGGGTGGAATATAAAAGGTGTCAGCCAGCGTGCCTCCTGCCATTTCCCCCTCACTTTTGCAGCTGGCCAGACGTGAGCCCTACATTCCTTGCGAATTGGTAAGTTGTATCGAAAAAGAAACAGCAAAGTTGGGAGCTTCCTTTAATAATAAGAATCGTTTTTTCGCCAAATGTACCCTCTTTGCAACATTAATCAATTGTGTAATGTATATTTGTCGGTGTGTTTACGCAGTTATGGGCTGAAAGTTAATAGCTCACTATTCTATATTAGGACTTTAAGTTATAAATTGCAAGTCACCAACGGATGTCTCTTTTGAAAGCATTAATCTGCAGATCTGTTCCCATCCTATGCACTCTGTAATCAACTTCGTACATGTTCTTTGCAGCAGGCATATTAACCCTCTGCACTAACTTCACCGAGGTCACAACCTCAACTACACAAAACACGGATCTTTTCGCCAAATGTACCCTCTTTGCAACATTAATCAATTTTGTAATGTATATTTGTCGGTGTGTTTATGCAGTTCTGGGCTGAAAGTTAATAGTTCACTATTCTATATTAGGACTTTAAGTTATAAATTGCAAGTCACCAACGGATGTCTCTTTTGAAAGCATTAATCTGCAGATCTGTTTCCATCCTATGCACTCTGTAATCGACTTCGTACACATTCTTTGCAGCAGGCATATTAACCCTCTGCACTAACTTCACCGAGGTCACAACCTCAACTATACAAAACACGGATCTCTTTCCAGGATGGTAATTCATCACACAAGTTTCCTACACATTTCTGTGAGGCCTGGTAATTGCCGGCGGAAAGAAACGCTGTAGCAGGTGCTTCGAAAACTTTTAGTGCTGGCTGTGCCGTGTGCGACAATGTTTTTTTGCCCATAAGCCAAAGGAGTGAGAGTGTAGGAGTCACATGTCACCCATACTGGTAGGCAGTAGTTTAAGAGTGCTTGGTGTGGAGAAGCACAAACGCAGAGTCGAAAAAGAAACAGCAAAGTTGGGAGCTTCCTTTAATAATAAGAATCATTTTTTCGCCAAATGTACCCTCTTTGCAACATTAATCAATTTTGTAATGTATATTTGTCGGTGTGTTTATGCAGTTCTGGGCTGAAAGTTAATAGTTCACTATTCTATATTAGGACTTTAAGTTATAAATTGCAAGTCACCAACGGATGTCTCTTTTGAAAGCATTAATCTGCAGATCTGTTTCCATCTGCGGTATGAAGGCTCCGGACCCGCGATGTTAAACCCGCGTTGCGATGGCAGCGCGTGAATCTGAATTCGTTGTAATGGGTGTTTCCCCTATGAAGCGGTGGTAGCGCAGCGCGCCTGCTTGCGATACGCTTTTTTGACGTCGTCATCTGAGGCGCCGAGGCGGGCCAGGCATAGGCTTTTGTACTAATTAATCTATCCATGCACGGTTGCTAAAAATATAAAGAAAAGAAAATCGCAGCACCTCCGTCACAATATCACACAATTCAAGCGGGCAAAACGGCTTATTTTACAAGAATGCTTATTGCAAGCCTCGTGGCGGCCACGGACTACTGATTGCAGAGGCTGAGTGACGTTTCACTCCCCCAGCCAATCACTGGCTAGAGCCCAGTCATGGGCTGCTAGCCAATCAGATGCCGCCAAAGGCTCTCTGCAAGCTTCGGATTGGCTGTGAGCCCCAGAGTGCCCACAGCCTGTTGTTTTAACGTGGTTAAAACGTGATTAATGTCTACATGTCCGTCGGACATAAATAGACAATAAATCTTCTTGCCCGTCAATATAAGCAGACTTGGTTCGGGCGTCGGGCGATATGATTCCCCCACCCCTGTTTCTCTCAAACATGGTTCGTGATATCACAGCAGAAGGCTTTTTCACATGGTAAAATCACCTTAGAACACACCACAATTCCTAAAATGAGTATGGTACCATCAACAAAGGATTTATAATGTAACTAAAGTCTTAAAACCTTCTATTAACTGCAATGCTTTTTAATGAGGTGCTATCATGTATATTGGTCCCAAGATGGCTGCCAACACTTCTTGGATGAAGTACTGATATCCAATCAGATCTCACGATGAGATGTGTGGTCAGGCTCCGCCCAGATATGTATATGATTTTACTCAGGAACTACTGAACAGATTGACACCATATACGCAAAAGGCACATGCCTGACCTGAGGACTACCTCTTTGCCAAATTTCAAGTAATAGAATGTTGCGGATTTCCTATGGAAACACGGTCCTAACTAAAACTATGGCGACCGCCAGTAGATAATACATATATATATATATATATATATATATATATATATATATATATATATATATATATATATATATATATATTCACTGAAAAAACCATAGGTTTCACACACGTTATAGTTAGGAATTAGCATTTAAAAAACCTTGCAAATTCACTGAAAAAACCATAGGTTTCACACATGTTATAGTTAGCGGAAATTTTACTGATAAAAAACCAATGAAATTCCCCCGTTATAGTTAGTGCAGGCAACTATAACTCACGCGACCGCAATCCTCTGCTGATGCTAATACTGTATTTAGACACTTATTTGCCCATGTCTTCTTCCATACATTTTTAGCTATACATATATTACAAATATTTTTTTTTCATAAAGACACATATGTCATCAGCAGAAGATTGCGGTCGCGTGAGTTATAGTTGCCTGCACTAACTATAACGGGGGAATTTCATTGGTTTTTTATCAGTAAAATTTCCGCTAACTATAACATGTGTGAAACCTATGGTTTTTTCAGTGAATTTGCAAGGTTTTTTAAATGCTAATTCCTAACTATAACGTGTGTGAAACCTATGGTTTTTTCAGTGAATTTGTACGGTTTTTTAAATGCTAAGTTACTTTACGCCATTCGTGGCGTGCGCACCCACTTAAGGCAGTTCGTTCCGTGCGTGTTCCGTGCGCGCACAGTGAGCACGCGGTGCGCTTCGCGCACCGTGCGCCCACTTTACGCAGTTAGTGCCGTGCACGCACGGTGGGCACGCGGTGCGATGACAAAGCAAGAAAGCACGTCAACAAATCTGTTTCTGCTTTCCTCCGTGACTATGGTATGGGTGCCATTTACCACAACAACTTGCGTTATGACATGCAAGACATTTATAGAGGAGATGGTGTGCACTTCAATGATGAACAGAGTCTTCCTCTTGAACCTTAGACTCTGCATCGGTACTTACTTGTAGGTACCACTAAAAAATCATTTCATAAACACAACGGCTCTTTTTAGAGCTCCCTAATATCTAAACTCTTAAATCTGCTTTTCATTTTTTTTTTTTTTTTTTTTCTACCGTACGCTTACTGTAAGCTTACCGTACGCGTACCTCGCGATTTTTTTTAAAATCAATAAATGTTTTCTTTGTACTTTACAGTCCTTCTTTGACCCCCTCACAAATGTTAGGGGGTCTGTAACTCTCCTCATTGCCCCCTTTCCTTGTTTTCACTCTTTTTTTTCAGAGTGAAATACACAAAATGGCGGCCGCCGCTTCCTGGTTTCGGCCGATTCGAATGTTTACTAAGATCTAAGAGCCAATCAGAATCGCGCTCGCGCACGCCACCGTACGCTTACCGTAAGCGTACGGTAAGCGTACCGTAAGCGGGCTCAGATATATATATTGATTTAAAGGCTATTTTCTCAGAATCTACTGAACAGATTTACACCAAACCTACAAAAGGCACTTCCTTGACCTAGGGACTACCTCTCTGCCAAATTTTGAGTAATTCTGTTCAGCCGTTCGGGCTGTAGCTCGTTCTAAAGGTCCTATGGAAAAATGCATGGGAAAAACGCGTTTTGGGACCCCCCTTTTATCTCAGCCCCCGCTTGACGGATCCCCCCGAGACTTTCAGGATAGGAGCGGAGCGTAGCGCCCCACCTATTTTGAGAAATTCGCAAGGATTCGTCGACCGGCGCCAAAGTTATTCAAAATAGAATGTTGAGGTTTTCCTATGGAAACGTGGTCCTAACTATAACTACCTACTGGCGACCGCCAGTAGGTAATATATATATATATATATATATATATATTCACTGAAAAAACCATAGGTTTCACACATGTTATAGTTAGCTGGACATTTTACTGATAAAAAACCAATGAAATTCCCCCGTTATAGTTACTGCAGGCAACTATAACTCACGCGACCGCAATCCTCTGCTGATGCTAATACTGTATTTAGACACTTATTTGCCCATGTCTTCTTCCATTAAATTTTAGCTTTACATATATTACAAATATTTTTTTTTCATAAAGACACATATGTCATCAGCAGAAGATTGCGGTCGCGTGAGTTATAGTTGCCTGCAGTAACTATAACGGGGGAATTTCATTGGTTTTTTATCAGTAAAATGTCCAGCTAACTATAACATGTGTGAAACCTATGGTTTTTTCAGTGAATTTGCAAGGGTTTTTAAATGCTAAGTTACTTTACGCCATTCGTGGCGTGCGCGCCCAGTTAACGCAGTTCGTTCCGTGCGCGCACGGTGCGCTTCGCGCACCGTGCGCGCACAGTGAGCACGCGATGCGCTTCGCGCACCGCGCGCCCACTTTACGCAGTTAGTGCCGTGCACGCACAGTGGTCACGCGGTGCGCTGCGCGCACCGCGTGCCCACGTTAAGCGGGATGGGCCATGTACGCACGATGCACTTCGCGCACCGTTCGCACATGGGGGACATATTTTGCGCATCTTTGTGAAATGTATTCTTCGGGCACCATTTGCACACGGGGTGGGGAGAATGTGGATAGTTTTTTTTTTTTATAATTTTTTACCGTGCGATTATCGGCGATTTTCCGAAAAAAAATTTTTTTTTTTTTGGGCTTGGGGGTGGTTTGGGGACCCCTGTATCAATGCTGGGTGGTTAGGATCTCATGAAACTGCCTAGTTTTTACATATATTTGGGGTACGTTTTTGCTGCCCAACTCAGGAAGCGAGAGAGAAAATGGCGGCCGCCGCTTCCTGGTTTCGACCGACTCGAATGTTTACTAAGATCTAAGAGCCAATCAGAATCGCGCTCACGCACGCCACCGTACGCGTACGGTAAGCTTACGGTAAGCGCACGGTAAGCGCACCGTAAGCTGCCACAGATATATATATTGATTTAAAGGCTATTTTCTCAGAATCTACTGAACAGATTTACACCAAACCTACAAAAGGCACTTCCTTGACCTGGGGACTACCTCTCTGCCAAATTTCATTAAATTCTGTTCAGCCGTTCGGGCTGTAGCCCTGTCTAAAGGTCCTATGGAAAAATGCATGGGAAAAACGTGTTTTGGGACCCCCCTTTTATCTCAGCCCCCGCTTGACGAATCCCCCCGAGACTTTCAGGGTAGGAGCGGAGCATAGCGCCCCACCTATTTTGAAAAATTCGCGAGGATTCGTCGACCGGCGCCAAAGTTATTCAAAATAGAATGTTGCGGATTTCCTATGGAAACGTGGTCCTAACTATAACTACCTACTGGCGACCGCCAGTAGGTAATATATATATATATATATATATATGTAACTATATAACTATTCACAGAAAAAACCATAGGTTTCAGGCACGTTATAGTTAGGAATTAGCATTTAAAAAACCTCAGAAATTCACTGAAAAAACCATAGGTTTCAGGGGTGTTATAGTTAGCTGGACTTTTCACTTGTACAAAACCATTGAAATTCCCCCGTTATAGTTAGTTCAGCTAACTATAACTCGGGCGCCCGCAATGCACTGCTGATGACGTCACATATTACATCACTCATGACATGGTCAGTGACATCACTCATGACATCACTGATGACATCTCAAATGACATCACTGATGACATCACTGATGACATCATCCTTGTGATAGAGTGGCAGACCTCCTCTCACCCTAATATAACCTTTGATACACACATTCAAAAATAGAGACTAACATTTTCAAAACAATGGACATACCAATACCAGTTACAACAACCTCTTCAGTAATTCTAAGATCCACATACACATACACTCATTCACCAACAGTCCTATACAGTCACTCATACATGTACTCACTCATCATATGTACTCATACACCTATACATCCTGTTACACAATGCCACTCATCCATAGAGTTACTCACACACATAGTCACTCATGCTAATAAAGAATCAAACATACATTTAATTGCATATACAGTTATACACACACCACCACACTTACTTCTAGGGAAACTTACACATACTTAGTCTTTTAAACAATCACTTATAGAAACACATACTTATTCATACAGGAACTCTTTCAATCTCTCACTCTCACATATACTCACATATATACACCAATAGTCACATATACTAGTTTAAAACATATGTAGTTACTCATAAAGACACTACCGAGACAGTCATTCACTCACTAACACACCCATACACACACTCATCCACCCATACAGTCCTGCACACATGCTGTGTTCAACACATACAAACAGTGAGTCACTCATTCATGCACCTATGCACTACGTAATACCCCCCACCGAACCATGCAGACACTCAGACTGATACTCAAAAAAACAACTAATAACCTATATAGACACCCATGTAGCTACTCACCAACCCATGCAGCCACTTATACACAAAGTGAGAGACTGATACAGATATTTACATATTTAAACATTACTCACTAAGCAATGTATTCACTATGATACACTTAATCAGTCATTTACACAATCAATTTTTCAAAAACAAATCATCCATTTAGACACTTATATACCCATATATTCTTCCATCGACCTTGAGATATACATATATAAAACATATTTAATTTTCAGAAAAACACACATTCACTGGATGATGTCATCAGTGATGTCATCAGTGATGTCATTTGAGATGTCATCAGTGATGTCATGAGTGATGTCACTGACCATGTCATGAGTGATGTAATATGTGACGTCATCAGCAGTGCATTGCGGGCGCCCGAGTTATAGTTAGCTGAACTAACTATAACGGGGGAATTTCAATGGTTTTGTACAAGTGAAAAGTCCAGCTAACTATAACACCCCTGAAACCTATGGTTTTTTCAGTGAATATATATATATATGTGTATATATATGTATTCACAGAAAAAACCATAGGTTTCAGGCACGTTATAGTTAGGAATTAGCATTTAAAAAACCTCAGAAATTCACTGAAAAAACCATAGGTTTCAGGGGTGTTATAGTTAGCTGGACTTTTCACTTGTACAAAACCATTGAAATTCCCCCGTTATAGTTAGTTCAGCTAACTATAACTCGGGCGCCCGCAATGCACTGCTGATGACGTCACATATTACATCACTCATGACATGGTCAGTGACATCACTCATGACATCACTGATGACATCTCAAATGACATCACTGATGACATCACTGATGACATCATCCAGTGAATGTGTGTTTTTCTGAAAATTAAATATGTTTTATATATGTATATCTCAAGGTCGATGGAAGAATATATGGGTATATAAGTGTCTAAATGGATGATTTGTTTTTGAAAAATTGATTGTGTAAATGACTGATTAAGTGTATCATAGTGAATACATGGCTTAGTGAGTAATGTTTAAATATGTAAATATCTGTATCAGTCTCTCACTTTGTGTATAAGTGGCTGCATGGGTTGGTGAGTAGCTACATGGGTGTCTATATAGGTTATTAGTTGTTTTTTTGAGTATCAGTCTGAGTGTCTGCATGGTTCGGTGGGGGGTATTACGTAGTGCATAGGTGCATGAATGAGTGACTCACTGTTTGTATGTGTTGAACACAGCATGTGTGCAGGACTGTATGGGTGGATGAGTGTGTGTATGGGTGTGTTAGTGAGTGAATGACTGTCTCGGTAGTGTCTTTATGAGTAACTACATATGTTTTAAACTAGTATATGTGACTATTGGTGTATATATGTGAGTATATGTGAGAGTGAGAGATTGAAAGAGTTCCTGTATGAATAAGTATGTGTTTCTATAAGTGATTGTTTAAAAGACTAAGTATGTGTAAGTTTCCCTAGAAGTAAGTGTGGTGGTGTGTGTATAACTGTATATGCAATTAAATGTATGTTTGATTCTTTATTAGCATGAGTGACTATGTGTGTGAGTAACTCTATGGATGAGTGGCATTGTGTAACAGGATGTATAGGTGTATGAGTACATATGATGAGTGAGTACATGTATGAGTGACTGTATAGGACTGTTGGTGAATGAGTGTATGTGTATGTGGATCTTAGAATTACTGAAGAGGTTGTTGTAACTGGTATTGGTATGTCCATTGTTTTGAAAATGTTAGTCTCTATTTTTGAATGTGTGTATCAAAGGTTATATTAGGGTGAGAGGAGGTCTGCCACTCTATCACAAGGATGATGTCATCAGTGATGTCATCAGTGATGTCATTTGAGATGTCATCAGTGATGTCATGAGTGATGTCACTGACCATGTCATGAGTGATGTAATATGTGACGTCATCAGCAGTGCATTGCGGGCGCCCGAGTTATAGTTAGCTGAACTAACTATAACGGGGGAATTTCAATGGTTTTGTACAAGTGAAAAGTCCAGCTAACTATAACACCCCTGAAACCTATGGTTTTTTCAGTGAATTTCTGAGGTTTTTTAAATGCTAATTCCTAACTATAACGTGCCTGAAACCTATGGTTTTTTCTGTGAATTTCAAAGGTTTTTTAAATGCTAATTTCTAACTATGCCTACAGAGATAGGACATGTGAAGAAAGAAGAAAAAATGCACAGAAAGAAACAAAAGAAGTGCAGAAAGAAGCAACAGAAGTCCTCAAATACGAAGATAAGTGCAGGAAGAAGGATAACGTGCAGAAAGAACAAAAAGAAGAGCAGAAAGAAGCCTTGTTGCAAAATCATCCTGTACCCTCAACTTTTTCAGACGGATACTGGTGGTAACTGAGCCTGACTAACCAGTCCTAGAGCCAGTGCTATGTTAAAAGACACTTAGAATACAGTGAAAACACCTACATACACTAGGGAACATTATGCGTTGGGGTCCCCCTGTGATTAGCATGACCTCCTCTGTAAGCCCCTAGTATATAAGAGGGCATGGGGATTAAAACTACCTCTTAAAACAGGCCACAGGGCGTTTTTGCACACGTTAACTCAGGCCCCGTCCCCTCCCTTCACCACTGTGTAAACACGCCCTGTGTCCATTTTTAGTTGGGAGATTAAGTTCATTTGAATCCTGAGGGTCCCTGGGGTCCAACTAGCCCACTAGGTACCTCCAGTAAGTGCCACAGAGCTGCGTTGCAGAGAGGTGTAAAAAGTGGCACGGCCTGGACCACCTCTCTGCAATGCAGCTCAGTGGCGCTTACTGGAAGCACTTGGTGGGCTAGTTAGCCCCCAGGGGCCCTCAGTATTGAAGGGAAATTATATCCCCAATTTAAAACGTGCCATAGTGCGTGTTTGCACACGTCACCTCAGGCCCCGTCCCCTCCCTTCACCACTGTGTAAACGCGCCCTGTGGCTGTTCTAAGTTGAGAGATTAAGTCCCCTTGAATCCTAAGGGTCCCTAGGGTCAAACTAGACCACTAGGTACCTCCAGTAAGCGCCACAGAGCTGCGTTGCAGAGAGGTGTAAAAAGGGGCTTGGCCTCAGAACACCTGGCTGCAGCGCAGCTCCCTGGCGCATACTGGAGATACCTGTTGGGGGCGCGTTTGCAGAGTGCTGCACGGAGGGGGCATGGCCTCCTGCACGATGCCAGTCTTTTATTTATTTTAGTTTTTTAAGAAGGGGGGGTGTTTGGTTCCCCTTCTTATTCTAATTTATTGGCCCTGATGACCCCATCCCCCAGGGCCAGTCTCCTAATTATATTTTTTTGACCCCAATCCCCAGGGCCGGCCACTGTTTTTTATTATTTTTAAAAAATATATATTTATAGACACACCTAGGACATGCTGGACAAACCGTACGTACCTATCACCATGACGATTTGCGTGATATTCATTAAAAGGCGACTATGCATGCAATGAATCCACGTGGAATGTATTTACACCACTAGTGAAGCTCTGACATGTCTGATGCCCTACCGTGCCTAATCCCGGTAGACACCCTTGTCGTTTATTTATACAAACTTGGGTAGCTATTGACGGGCACATTTAATACACATGCACACCAAGCCATTCAAAGGGGATTCGACAAAAATTCGACCAAAACTATGCAAGAAACCCCCCTCACGGTTAATAAAACACACATCCACTGCCGGATGTGTAATACTTTTTATTTTACTCTCTGGAAAGGGGACGAACATCACTTGAGAGTCACAGCGCGCTCCTGACAGAGCCCAATGCTGTGTTTTACCCACCATTGCCTGCCGTGTGCCACACACCTCTGTGTTGTATTCCACTAGCTAGTGCATATGCTATGACACTCTCTAGCCCATGTGCACTGTAACACCACCCCGTGAATATGTCATGCCACACTTGTCTTCGCACGGGTTATATTGCCCCATCTAACGTGCCTTTCTCGATGCCTATGTTATAACGCACAGTGCTATGCCATACATATTACAATCTGGGATCCATATCTTTGTCACAGTGCATATGCAACCTTACACTCCCCAGCACATATTTTATATTACAACTTTAGAGACTAGTTAGGTTACACAACACTGCCCTGTGCATATTACACTCCAAGGCGCATATCGCATAGCACGCGCTAGTGCCTGTGCTATCTCGCGCTCTCTAATGAATCTGTCATTGCGCACAATGTATTGCATATTATATTTCACGCCCGGTTCATCTTATATCACACTTTTTGGTGCATAGTTTATACCATACACTATATCTAGTTTTCATTTTCAATCGTGCTCTCAGGACTATGTTCTATATAACACTGTGTTCACCTACCCTTTTCACGGGCATTACATTTTGCGATAGGGGGTGGAGGGTCAGGGGGTGTTTCTGCCAAGTGAGCCCGGAGTCACAGTCACAAACGTCCTCTTCTTCCTGAATAAAAGTGAGATTATGCTGCATACTTGTTCATATTTTAAGTAGTTCGCACAGACACAATGTTTTAAAAACAATAAAGTTCCTAATACCCGCCTTCTCTGAACAGTTAGCTTGCTGCCCCATCCCCTTCCTCCCTATCCTCTGTTGTGTGAATCCATGGACTAGCCTCCTCCCTCCTGCCATGCATGGTCTGATGTGCTGCCACTGCCCTCAGTATGATGCACCAGTCCACTCCTCCTGCCCTCCATTGCCCAATTCTATGCCCCATCATTGACCTCCTGCTTAAACTCTGTGCTTAGCTTGCTGCCCCTATTCTCCTTCCCCCTGCCCTCCGATGTCTTTGTGCATGCCCCTGCTCCATCCTTTTTGCCCACCATGTCCCATGGACCTGCCACTCCTATCTACTCTGAGTGTTCTGTTGAGCTGCCACTCCCCTCCCACCTGCCTAGCATTGTCAGATGACTGTAACCTGTCCCTGTCACCTCCACCCTGCCTGTCCACATGCCATGCCCCTATCCTCTTCCTCCTGTCCTACATGGTCCATTGTACTGCCACACCCTTCTGCCCTCCCTGGTCTGTTGTGCTGCAGCTGCTCCTCCTGCCTGCCCCGTGTGGTCTGTTGTGAGGTCCCTTCCCCTGAACTTTCTTGTCTGTGCACAGGTCCTGACCCTCCCTTCTATCCTCCATCGTCCTTTGTGCATGCCCCTCCACCCTCCTTCTTGCCCATCATAGCCATTGTGCTGCCACTAACCCTCCCACTTGCCATGCATGGTCTTCTGTGCTGCCAAGGCCCCTCCCACCTTCCCTGTGTGGTCAGTTAGCTGCCCCTGACCCCCTCCCACCTTCCCTCCATGGTCTGTGTGTATGCCATCACAGTCTCACTGTTGCTCTTCATGGTGTGTCTTGCTTCTAGTGCCCATCCTGCCTGACCTCCATGGCTATCTTGCTGCTCCTGCCCTGCCCCCTTGCCCCCAGCCCTACTCCCTCCCTCTTGGCTTGTCTGTTCCATTGTAACGCCCCTGATCCGTCCCTCCTGCCCTTTATGGTCTGTTATGCTGCAGCTTTCTCTCCTGTCTGTCCATTATGGTCAGCTAGCTACCATTGCCTCTTGCCCCCCTGTTCTCTGTTGTCCATGTGCATGGTCTTGTCCCCTCCCTCTTGCTTTCTATGGATTGTTGTGCTGCACTCCCGTGTGGTGTATTGTGCTGCTGCAAACCCTGATGCCTGCCCTGCAGGGTCAGTTTAGTGCACCTCTCCATGTCCCTCCTGTCCTCTGTTATCCAAGTCCATGTCCCTATCCCATTTCCTTCCATGATCCAATGTACCATACTTGCGAACATTTTGAACTTGGTAAGAGGGAGATTTTGAAAAAAAACTGGGGTATTGATTTTCCCCTTTGAGTTACATTGAAAAAGAGGATATTGTAGACAGGAGACAGATCAAATAAAGCCCATTTGAGCTTAAAAACATTGGACGTTTCCTGGCTGAATCGGGTCTGTTGGCATGTATGGTTGTACTAACATTGCCTCTTCCTTCTGCCCACAATGGTCTATTACATTGCCACAGGCTTGAAGGAGGGTAGATTTTGTATCACAGGGGGCCCCTGGCCCGTTCTGTCCACACCTGAAGTATGAGACCCTTGTCCTTGCCCTGCCAGCTGCATTTGTAGGCCGTATTAAATTGACCAGCGGGTCCTGTGTTGCTATATAATTATCCTGAGACATCCTTACCACTCAGCCAGTATAAAACCCCTGTGTAGGCCCTTCTGTTCAATATGTAGGCCTCTTTGTTAAATTGACCATAGCTCTGCAATTTTAGTGTATAGCAGTCTGAAGGCAGGTCTGCGAGGCCTTCTGCTCCAAACCAGTAGCCCCCACCCTACCCGAGTGCTCCGTGCTCGGTATCAAAGTTCAACATCCCCCTGAAGCTGTCGACATACAGTAGGCTGCATCCTGGACTGGTACTTGCTTCCTGGGCAGGTTTCCCGCTTTTAAGGAAGTGGCAACCGCAGAGCGTCAAGTTAGGAGAACTGAGGAGATTTTATACATGAATATATTGAATTCCCGTACAATACCCATTATTTTCTGCTTGCTCTATGGAACTTACGATAAGCGATTGGCCTGAGAGACTGACCTTTTCACCCAGTCCATTGTCAGCATTAAGTGGGTAAATGACGAAATGTCTGGTAAAATCTGCAGACGAAGCTTTTGGGTAGCATACGTAGGTAGATGTAGCGTGCAAAGGAGCCCACAAAATGATATAAAAAGGGAGCACCCACAGATATCGACGGACTACCTCGCCGTCTGTATGTAGGTTAACAGGCAGTGCAGGTTTTCCCCAAGAGCTGGGAGCTCTTGTCTTCCTTTGCTTAAAATGTCTTGCTCTGCTTTGCTTGAAGTATCTTATTCTATTTTACCTATATGAAATGTCATGTTATGTTTAACCATTGTTCTCTTTACTTTTGCATTTAAAAGATTTTGTATTGTAATTGCAGGAATGCTTGCTCTAAGAGTAAACGTGAGTGTTCCTAGGTAACATTTTCCTTGGTGTAACTTGTTTCTCATGATGCATTTATAGATGTGTTTTCTCTCTCTCTCTGTCAGTACATTAATTGAGATACAGAGAATATCATGACAGCTGTATGATTATCTGGATTCTGTATTTTGTACTTTATGTCTCTATTCTGCGGTTTCTTTGAAGTTGCATCTTCTCATTAAACTGCCATTGTATTCTGCCTCCAATTCCATGTCTCATATGTCTGTTTTCTTCATTTTTGGAGCAAGCGTTCCTAGGCACCCCGGCTCAAATTAAGGTGCCCCTTTTGTCCCTGACTCACTCTCCTGCTCAGTTCTGTGGTGGCTCCCGGGGATCTGGGGACCGCCCCTAGCTTCCTTGACCCGTAATAGATCTTGCCTCCAACAGCCTCTCTTGCAAGTCCTGTATTGTTGGTTTGTTGCCCCTGCCCCCCTTTCCACTGCCCTCCATAGTCTGTTGTGCTTCCACGGCCCTTCCTGCCTGCTCAGTGTGGTTAAATTGTTGCCTTTGCACCCTCCTACCTGCCTTCAATTTTCAGAGTCCGTGCCCCTGGCCTCTGCCTCTCAACAGTATCCTAATGAACAACTAGATTGCTAACATTCTATATTTATTACAAAAGTGTGGAACGCCTGACATCATCTTGATGTAATCAAAACTGTAATACCTAGAGCATTTCCTTTAGAAATTACATATATGAGAGGGTCTTATTGGCATCAAAATTATGGTTAGTGCTCTAAAAGGCTAAAATAAGGACATATTTTCTGAGTTTTCAAATAGCGACAAAGCACTTTTAAATTATTTGTTATCTTTATGTTTTTTTATCCAGTTGACCACTTGATTAAATGTTGCACTTAGGGGAGATGATGTGGTGTTACTTCCAGAACTGCAGACTTTGCAACTGGGGAACCAGGTTGAAGTTTCTGCTTCAGCTCGACATGCTGTGATTCTGGTCAAATCACTTAGTCTCCCCATGTCTACAACCAAAATGAATGTGTTCTTGTGTGATGTAACCAATGCTCATGTAAAGCACTCCAATACCTGACAAGTCTGCACTATATAACACTGCAAAAACACAAAATAATAAGTGTTTTGCACACTTCTGTTATTGGGCTATATTTGGGCTACATCTGGGTGATTTTGGGCTACATTTGGGCTCTTTTGTCTCCGGTGGCCATCTTGGGAGATTTATTTGTTATGAAGTTTCCTAATTTCCTCATGTACTGCAGTCTCCTCAGTAGGAAATGCTTTCAGTTTTTTACTTTGATTCCATCATGAAGGTATTCAGATATGTCACACATTTGCCATAAATTCTGAATGTTAGCACTCTAGTTGCTCATTAGATCATTGTAGTAAAACTACTGCACCATGGAAGTCTGCTCCTGGTATTAAAAGTGCATGTTTCAGTCTGCATGTCAGAATTTTTTTAATGAAATAGAAGAGGATTTGAGAAGTCACTCAAAATGTGCCCTCATTTTCTTTCTTCAGCATTAATCATAATTTCTATGGCAAAATGAACCTCCTCATTGTGTTCCTTTTTAAATTAAATGTTTTAAGTGTTACCAGTTTATTCCAATCAAGATGGCTTCAGGTGTGCCATACTTTTGTCATAATGAAGACAGTAAGCGCTCTAGTTGTTTTTAAGAACATTCTGGGACATTCTGTCATTGGGCTATACTTGGGCTACATCTGGGTGATATTTGGGCTACATTTGGGCTCTTTTGTCTCTGGTGGCCATCTTGGGAGACTTATTTGTTATGAAGTTTCCTAATTTCCTCATTTACTGCAGTCTCCTCAGTAGGAAATACTTTCAGTTTTTTACTTTGATTCCATCAAGAAGGCATTCAGATGTGTCACACATTTGCCATAAATTCAGAATGTTAGCACTCTTTTTGCTCATTAGATCACTGTAGTAAAGCTACTGCTCACCAGGGAAAACTGCTGCTGGTATTGAAAGTGCATGTTTCAGTCTGCATGTCAGAATTTTTTAATGAAATAGAAGAGGATTTGAGAAGTCACTCAAAATGTGCCCTAATTTTTCTTTCTGCAGCACTAATCATACTTTTTATTGAAAAATGAACCCCCTCATTTTGTTCCTTTTTAAATTAAATGTTTTAAGAGTTACCACTTTAATCCAAGCAAGATGGCTTCAGGTGTGCCATACGTTTATCATAAGTAGGACTGTTAGCGCTCTAGTAGTTCTTTGGAACACTCTGGGAAGCTGCAGTAGAACACAAAGGAATCAACTGACAGTCTCTGCCCTTGTTGGATGTACATGTTTTACTGAGAATGTCAGACTTCATTCTCACATGACTGAGAAAGATAATGTGAATTTACAGAAAATAAGCTCTCAGTTTAGCCTATAGATCACCTTCCAAACCTCTGTGGTAAAAGCATGAGAAAATATTTTTCTCTCAATCATGATATCCCAGCAGAAGGCTTTTTCACATGGTGAAATCACCTTAGAACATACCACAATTCCTAAAATGAGTATGGTACCATCAACAAATGATTTATAATGTAACTAAAGTCTTAAAACCTTCTATTAACTGCAATGCTTTTTAATGAGGTGCTATCATGTATATTGGTCCCAAGATGGCTGCCAACACTTCTTGGATGAAGTGCTGACAGCCAATCAGATCTCAGGATGAGATGTGTGGTTAGGCTCCGCCCACATATATATATGCTTTTAAATGCTATTTTCTCAGGATCTACTGAACAGATTTACACCAAACCTACAAAAGGCACTTCCTTGACCTGAGGACTACCTCTCTGCCAAATTTCAAGTAATTCTGTTCAGCCGTTCGGGCTGTAGCTCGTTCTAAAGGTCCTATGGAAAAATGCATGGGAAAAACGCGTTTTGGGACCCCCCTTTTATCTCAGCCCCCGCTTGACGAATCCCCCCGAGACTTTCAGGGTAGGAGCGGAGCGTAGCGCCCCACCTATTTTGAAAAATTCGCGAGGATTCGTCAACCGGCGCCAAAGTTATTCAAAATAGAATGTTGCGGATTTCCTATGGAAACGTGGTCCTAACTATAACTATCTACTGGCGACCGCCAGTAGATAATAACTATCTACTGGTGACTGCCAGTAGATAATATATATATATATATATATATATATATATATATATATATATATATATATCACAAAGCCAGTTCCGATGAAGACGAAGGCTGTCTGATAGGGCGGTCCGTGTCGGGGGTAATCGGAAGCCCCAATTATGCAGCTTTACACACTCCTTCTTCAAAAAAGTATACACGGACACCGGGGAGATTTGCAGATTCAAAAATCGGTTTTAATGAACTGCACTCGCTACGCGTTTCAGCTTTCGCCTTGTTCACGCTGAAGCACAGTTTTTTTGTGTAAAGTTATATACAATTCATAAACGAAAAATAGACAACAGACTCTTCACATCAACAGAATGTAATGCAGAGACATGGTAATTTGGCGGCCATCTTAGCCTAGTGCGAAATTCATTATACAAGTGTATATTACCCAGTCACATATATAAAATAAAGTTACATGTATCATAGCATATATTCAAAAAGTGGCTATATATCCAAATACATTTTGGAAAAGGGTGCAGATGAAATCATATTATCATTTTTAAAAATAATATGAACACACTATACATAATATACAAAATATGTACAAACATTAAGCCCCAGTGGGCAGGTTTACAAAATGTTCCAGGTAATTTTAGCAATATACACCCAGACCACATGAAAATCTTATTTGTGAATATGCCATCACATCACCCTAGTGGGTATACTGGAAAAATATATAATACTGTAAATGCAACTCGAAGTTCCTGAAGGGCCACAGCATGATTCAATACCAATCTCTAAAAAAATAAGAATAAGATAAATTTTAGTATATCATAAACAGAGCCACACTGTGATGATATATCTTACTTATGAAAATGTACAGATAGCTCTTCACTGGAATTCAACCCTCTCGGGACCATTGTGTCAAAGTCCACAATATATCTAGATTCTAATTGTCTCAGGAGGAGTAATCTATTACCTCCACGTGCAGTGTCCATGACAGCATCAATCACCACCATTTTCAACAATTTCTCATTTTGAGCATGTTCTTCGAAGAAATGTCGTGCAACTGGATATTGTTTGTTGTTATGGCGTAAGGCCCTTACATGTTCTAATACTCTCTTTTTTGCGCGATGGATTGTGCTGCCGATGTATGCCTTGTTGCATGGGCAGGTTAGCGCATAAACACAGTACATAGTATTACAAGTTAAGGCTTTCTTGATGGTAAACTTGCTATTCATACTGGAAAATTGTACCTCCATGCAATCGATGCTATTTCTACAGGCCTTACAATTTCTGCAGCAACGGAATCCTGGCCTACCAACATTCTTAGAAGATATAGTACTAGTTATTACACTAGGGCTTAGCTCATCCCTCAAAGAGTTACTTCTCTTGAATGTAACTTGCGGATGACTAGTCAAATGTTCTTTGAGATGGCTATCAGTTAACAAGACATGCCAGTGTTTGTCTAGGACATGGCGCAGATCATGCGCTTGTCCTGAATATGTAGTGATGAAACGTAGACTCTCAGTTTCCGATATTCGTGGCACAGGGTGTAGTAGCCCATTACGTGCAACACTATCCACTTTGCTACAAGCTTCTTGGATCGTACGTGGATGGTAGCCCCTCTCTCTGAAACGTTGTACCATGTTGTTTTTTTCAATAGCATAACTCCTCTCCGTGCTACAATTGCGTTTGGCACGCAATAGTTCCCCATATGGGATGCTGTACACTAGCTTGCGAGGATGCGAGCTGGAAGCACTCAAGATACTATTACCGGCCATCGCGCAAAAAAGAGAGTATCCGTGTATACTTTTTTGAAGAAGGAGTGTGTAAAGCTGCATATATATATATATATATATATATATATATATATATATATTTATATATATATTATCTACTGGCGGTCGCCAGTGGATAGTTATAGTTAGGACCGTGTTTCCATAGGAAATCCGCAACATTCTATTTGGAATAACTTTGGCGCCGGTTGACGAATCCTCGCGAAATTTTGAAAATAGGTGGGGCACTCCGCTCCGCCCCTACCCTGAAAGTCTCGGGGGCATTCGTCAAGCGGGGGCTGAGAAAAAAGGGGGGTCCCAAAACACGTTTTCCCCATGCAATTTTCAATAGGGTCCTTTAGTCCAAGGTACAGCCCGAACGGTTGAACAGAATTACTTGAAATTTGGCAAAGAGGTAGTCCTCAGGTCAGGCATGTGCCTTTTGCATATATGGTGTCAATCTGTTCAGTAGTTCCTGAGAAAATCAAAAGTAAAATCACATACATATCTGGGCGGAGCCTAACCACACATCTCATCGTGAGATCTGATTGGCTGTCAGTACTTCATCCAAGAATTGTTGGCAGCCATCTTGGGACCAACATACATGATAGCACCTCATTAAAAAGCATTGCAGTTAATAGAAGGTTTTAAGACTTTAGTTACATTATAAATCATTTGTTGATGGTACCATACTCATTTTAGGAATTGTGGTGTGTTCTAAGGTGATTTTACCATGTGAAAAAGCCTTCTGCTGTGATATCACGAACCATGTTTGAGAGAAAACTATTTTCTCATACTTTTCCCAAAGAGGTTTGGAAGGTGATCTATAAGCTAAACTGAGAGCCTATTTTCTGTAAATTTACATTATCTTTCTCAGTCATGTAAGAATGAAGTCTGACATTCTCAGTAAAACATGTACATCCAACAAGGGCAGAGACTGTCAGTTGATTCCTTTGTGTTCTACTGCAGCTTCCCAGAGTGCTCTAAAGAACAACTAGAGCGCTAACAGTCTGGCACACCTGAAGCCATCTTGATTGGAATAAAGTGGTAACACTTAAAACATTTAATTTACAAAGGAACACAATGAGGGGGTTCATTTTGCCATATAAATTATGATTAGTGCTGCAGAAAGAAAAACTTGGGCACATTTTGACTTCTGAAATCCTCTATTATTTCATAAAAACATTCTAACATGCAGACTGAAACATGCACTTTGAATACCAGCAGCAGACTTGCCTGGTGAGCAGTAGCTTTACTACAGTGATCTAATGAGCAACTAGAGTGCTAACATTCAGAATTTATGGCAAATGTGTGACACATCTGAATGCCTTGTTGATGGAATCAAAGTAAAAAACTGAAAGTATTTCCTACTGAGGAGACTGCAGTAAATGAGGAAATTAGGAAACTTCATAACAAATAAATCTCCCAAGATGGCCACCAGAGACAAAAGAGCCCAAATGTAGCCCAAATATCACCCAGATGTAGCCCAAGTATAACCCAATGACAGAATGTCCCAGAGTGTTCTTAAGAACAACTAGAGCGCTTACTGTCTTACTTATGACAAAAGTATGGCACACCTGAAGCCATCTTGATTGGAATAAACTGGTAACACTTGAAACATTTAATTTAAAAAGGAACACAATGAGGGGGTTCATTTTGCCATAGAAATTGTGATTAGTGCTGAAGAAAGAAAAATTAGGGCACATTTTGAGTGACTTCTCAAATCCTCTTCTTTCTCATTAAAAAATTCTGATATGCAGACTGAAACATGCACTTCTAATACTAGCAGCAGACTTCCGTGGTGAGCAGTAGCTTTACTACAGTGATCTAATGAGCAACTAGAGTGTTAACATTCAGAATTTATGGCAAATGTGTGACATATCTGAATACCTTCTTGATGGAATCAAAGTAAAAAACTGAAAGCATTTCCTACTGAGGAGACTGCAGTAAATGAGGAAATTAGGAAACTTCATAGCAAATAAATCTCCTAAAATGGCCACCAGAGACAAAAGAGCCCAAATGTAGCCCAAATATCACCCAGATGTAGCCCAAATGTAGCCCAATGACAGAAGTGTGCAAAACACTTATTTTTTGTGTATTTGCAGTTTTATATAGTGCAGACTTGTCAGGTATTGGAGTGCTTTTCATGAACATTGGTTACATCACACAAGATCAAATTCATTTTGGTTGTAGACATGGGGAGATTAAGTGATTTGACCAGAATCACAGAATGTTGAGCTGAAGCAGAAACTCCAACATGGTTCCCCAGTTGCAAAGTCTGCAGCTCTGGAAGTAACACCACACCCTCTCCCCTTGGATGCAACATTTAATCAAGTGGTCAACTGGATAAAAAAACTAAGATTACAAATAATTTAAAAGTTCTTTGTCGCTATATGAAAACTCAGAAAATATGTCCTCATTTTAGTTTTTTAGAGCACTAACCATAATTTTGATGCAAATAAGACCCTCTCATATATGTAATTTCTAAAGGAAATGCTCTAGGCTTTACAGTTTTGATTACATCAAGATGACGTCAGGCATTCCACACTTTTGTAATAAATATAGAATGTTAGCAATCTAGTTGTTCATTGGGATACTGTTGAGAGGCAGAGGCCAGGGGCACGGACTCTGAAAATTGAAGGCAGGTAGGAGAATGCAGAGGCAACAATTTGACCACACTAGGCAGGCAGGAAGGGCAGTGACAGCACAACAGACTATGAAGGGCAGTGGAACAGGGGGGCAGGGGCAACAAACCAACAATACAGGACTGGCAAGAGAGGCTGTGGCAATATAATGGACCATATTGGGCAGAAGGAAGAGGCAGTGGTCATTCAACCATACATGCCAACAGACCCGTTTCAGCCAGGAAACGTCCAATGTTTTTAAGCTCAAATGGGCTTTACTTGATCTGTTTCCTGTCTACAATCTCCTCTTTTTCAATGTAACTCAAAGGGGAAAATCAATACCCCAGTTTTATTTCAAAATCTCCCTCTTACCAAGTTCAAAATGTTCGCAAGTATGGTACATTGGATCATGGTAGGCAGGAGGAATTGTGGTAGGGACATGGACTCGGATAACAGGACAGGAGGGACATTGATAGGTGCACCAAACTGACCCTACAGGGCAGGCATCAGGGTTTGCAGCAGCACAATACACCACACAGTGCATGCGGGACGGGAGTGCAGCACAACAATCCATAGAAAGCAATAGGGAGGGGACAGGACCATGCACATGGACAACAGACAACAGAGGGGAAAGAGGCAATGGTAGCTAGCTGGCCATAATGGACAGACAGGAGAGAAAGCTGCAGCATAACAGACCATAAAGGGCAGGAGGGACGGATCAGGGGCCTTACAATGGAACCGACAAGCCAGGAGGGAGGGAATAGGGGTCTGCACATGGAAACAGAGGGCTGGGGGCAAGGGGGCAGGGCAGGAGCAGCAAGATGACCATGGAGGTCAGGCAGGATGGGCACTAGAAACAAGACACACCATGGAGAGCAACAGTGAGACTATGATGGCATACACACAGACCATGGAGGGAAGGTGGGAGGGGGTCAGGAGCAGCTAGCTGACCACACAGGGAAGGTGGGAGGGGCCATGGCAGCACAGAAGACCATGCAATGCAAGCGGGAGGGTTAGTGGCAGCACAATGGCTATGATGGGCAAGAAGGAGGGTGCAGAGGCATGCACAAAGGACCATGGAGGATAGAAGGGAGGGTCAGGACCTGGGCACAGACAAGAGAGTTCAGGGAAAGGGGCCTCACAACAGACCGCGCGGGGCAGGCAGGAGGAGCAGTTGCAGCACAACAGACCAGGGAGGGCAGAAGGATGTGGCAGTACAATGGACCATGTAGGACAGGAGGAAGAGGATAGGGGCATGGCATGTGGACAGGCAGGGTGGAGGTGGCAGGGACAGGTTACAGTGATCTGACAATGCTAGGCAGGTGGGGGGGGAGTGGCAGCTCAACAGAACACTCAGAGTAGATAGGAGTGGCAGGTCCATGGAACATGGTGGGCAAAAAGGATGAGCAGGGGCATGCCAAAGACATCGGAGGGCAGGGGGAAGGAGACTAGGGGCAGCAAGCTAAGCACCGAGTTTAAGCAGGAGGTCAATGATGGGGCATAGAATTGGGCAATGGAGGGCAGGAGGAGGGGACTGGTACAACATACTAAATTGAGGGCAGTGGCAGCACATCAGACCATGCATGGCAGGAGGGAGGAGGCTAGTCCATGGATTCACACAACAGAGGATAGGGAGGAGGGGGATGGGGCAGCAAGCTAACTGTTCAGAGAAGGCGGGTATTAGGAACTTTATTGTTTTTAAAACGTGTGTCTGTGCGAACTACTTAAAATATGTACAAGTATGCAGCATAATCTCACTTTTATTCAGGAAGAAGAGGACGTTTGTGACTGTGACTCCGTGCTCACTTGGCAGAAACACCCCCTGACCCTCCACCCCCTATCGCAAAATGTAATGCCCGTGAAAAGGGTAGGTGAACACAGTGTTATATGGAACATAGTCCTGAGAGCACAATTGAAAATGAAAACTAGATATAGTGTATGGTATAAACTGTGCACCAAAAAGTGTGATATAAGATGAACCGGGCGTGAAATATAATATGCAATACATTGTGCGCAATGACAGATTCATTGGAGAGCGCGAGATAGCACAGGCACTAGCGCGTGCTATGCGATGTGCGCCTTGGAGTGTAATATGCACAGGGCAGTGTTGTGTAACCTAACTAGTCTCTAAAGTTGTCATATAAAATATGTGCTGGGGAGTGTAACGTTGCATATGCACTGTGACAAAGATATGGATCCCAGATTGTAATATGTATGGCATAGCACTGTGCGTTATAACATAGGCATCGAGGAAGGCACGTTAGATGGGGCAATATAACCCGTGCGAAGACAAGTGTGGCATGACATATTCACGGGGTGGTGTTACAGTGCACATGGGCTAGAGAGTGTCATAGCATATGCACTAGCTGGTGGAATACAACACAGAGGTGTGTGGCACTCGGCAGGCAATGGTGGGTGTAACACAGCATTGGGCTCTGCCAGGAGTGCGCTGTGACTCTCAAGTGATGTTCGTCACCTTTCCAGAGAGTAAAATAAAAAGTATTACACATCCGGCAGTGGATGTGTGTTTTATTAACCGTGAGGGGGGTTTCTTACATAGTTTTGGTCGAATTTTTGTAGAATCCTGTTAGACCTGGCACCATTGGCGTGGGTCACCCTTCCATTTTTGTCTGTGCCTCAATGTGTTTTGTGTTGGTGTTAAATGCTCAGGGCACTGTGCCACTGCCATCCAGTGCCACAGTGCAAGTGCTCCCTATGGTAAAATGTATTATGTGAATTGACTTCCACGTTTGGTTTATTTGGTTTACTATCAGTCCCTAGTAGAGTGCACCAGGGGTGCCAAGGGCTTGTATATCCAAATGCTGCTAGTGGGCTTGCAGCACTGGTTGTGCCACCCACCGAAGCAGCGGGGTAAAATGTGTCTAGGGTCTGCCACCGCAGAACCTGCGAGCGGTCTGGTACCGTCGCGCTGACTGAGCAAGTGTCCCCACTTGCCAGTCCCTAAACCTTCCCTTAACTACATGTTAGTCACCCCTCTGGTAGGCCTAAGCGCAGGGTGCATTGTAGGCATAAGGTAGGACATGCCCTGATGTGTGTGGCATGTCTTAATAGTGAATTACAGCCATTTTCGTTTTTCACTAGTGAAGGCTACCTGCTCTCCATAGGCCAGAATGGGCTGCTGGGATCGCGACACGCTGTGACCCCAGTGGACTCAGAGAGCATGGTAGAAAGTCATGTTTAGTATGCCTGAACTCGGGATAATAAAATACATCTTTTAGTAAAGGTTATTTTAATATCCTGGGTTTGCAAATGCTGCTTTTAGAAAGTTAGCCTTTGCGTGCCTGACCATCTCAGTCCGCCTCTGCCGTGGGTGTGTGTTCTGCCTAGCAACAGGTGGTGGGTAGAGAGATTACACCAGGATGGGTGGGAGGAGTACACCCTGACTCTTGAATAGACCTGTGCTCTGCCACCACAAAGCCGGCGCCGCCCCCTGTGGAGCGGCTGATGTCTCTGCCCTGCTGCTGAAAGGAACAAGCCGAGTCACCACAACAGAGTGCTCCAAAACTGGACTGAGCCAGGCCCAGGCCCCCTGGCGCTAAAGAACAAAAGATTCCCTGTATAAAAGTAGGAGCCTGGCTCCTAAGAAATCAGATCCAGATTGAACCACGAAGGAACTCTGCCCGACTAGAAGGACCTGGAAGAAGCTGAAGGAGGAGTAACTTTCCCTGACCTGAGGGACTGGCCTGCAGTAGGTGCCTTGCTGAGGAAGGAGAGGAAAAGACTGAAAGAGACTTTGCACTTTGTTTTCAACTATTTCCAAGGGCTTGGAAGAAGAGCTTGCCCCCTGAACTGAACCCCAGGACCAGTGGGTTCACCGTGTCTCCGCTCGTCTGTGAACTCGAGCCGTGTGCTTTCTCCCGCCGGAGTGCTCTGCGCACCTTCGCATCCCTCCTAGGGCCGTTACACCCAGAAGCCTGGCCGCCTCCCCTCGCCGAGAGCCCCGCTCTACCTGAGTCGCTCTGGACCCATCGAGGCTGGCCGCCCCTCTTCCCTGTCACCTGCCTGCCACTGGAGCGTGCCTGGTGCCCTCTCGCCCTCCCGCCGGATTTCTAATTGGGAAGTGAAATCAAGCCTCGGACGGCCGCCCGTACGTCGTAACGTATCCGGCCGCCCCGCTTCACCTCCCAGCCTGAGTCTGACCGTGCCGCCCTCCGCAGTGATCTCCCGCACAGTCCGTGTCGGAGGCCCTGGGCCGCGCCTGTCTACCGAGAGCCGCCCGCTGAATTCTTGATCCGGAAGACCCGCGAGGTGCAGAATCTGCATCTCCCCTGAAGACTCGTCCAAGTACATCGCACGTTCCCAGGTACAGTGAACTCTCTGTCGGACTCGGGGTCCGCAACGTTCTGATTTCCCCGTATCACTGTATCCCGGGTGCACTGCGCATCATCGTGACTGGACCGACTCAACCGAGCCCTGTGAAGCGCTCGTGATCGAATAAGTTACCAAAGACAAGAACAGTGCCTAATTATCATCTTGTGGCTTCCATTTCGCAACCGTTATTGATGGTCTTGTACATGCCTGCGTAACAAAGAATCTTTTATATAAAGCATCCGTATTTTTGATACAACTTACGCCTGGTGTCCATTTGTGGGGGATCGTTGTGGTTTACTGTGTGTGATCATAAATGCTTAACTGACTAGCGCCCTGAAGTTTAGCCCTGACTGCTCGCACCACACTACCTATAGGGTGAGCAGGGGTTGTTCTGAAGGGGTAATTCTCTCGCCCTGAATAGAAGAAGGGACCACTTCTTGTCACAAGTACCTACCTGTGCCAACCAGAGGTTCCCCATTCTAACATTGGTGGCAGCGGTGGGATTTCGAATTTGCATTTATGATTTACATACAGTGAATTATTGATCACCACGTAGAGCAGACCTATAACGCAGCCACAGATTGATTGACAGTTGTTGCTAAAGAAGACTCTCCACCTTAAGAAACCATGCCTAGCTCAGTCGGTGGAGGCGGAGCGTCCTCTGTATTCTCTGGAGTGGATGACATCGATTGGGAGCCCGAGGCACTGAGGAAGTGCACAAATGATGTCCTGAAAGGATATCTCTCCAAGTACAGAATTAGGCAAAGTGGACTAACGACCAAGGATCAGTACGTGAAGGCGCTGAGAGCCTGGCACGAATCAAAGTTTCCAGAGAATGCACGAGAGGTGATACCCCCAGAAGGTGGTTTTGAGCCTAGCAGAGGCCTGTCGCCCGAGGAGATGGCCGACAGGAGTGCTGCACGAGCACATGAGGTGGAGATGGCAAAACTGCAAATGGAGATGGAAAGGCAAAAACTGGCCATGGAGCATGAGGTAAAAATGAGGGAGTTGGATCTCAAGGCCAGGAGTTTAGACAACTCACCCTCTGGTGGCAGCAATTCAACAGAGTCAAGGGTGCACATTCCTAAAGATGTAGTCAAAGAATATTATAAGCAGGATGATATTGGGCAGTGGTTCCGGGCCTATGAAGTAGCCATGTCCTCCCACCAGGTCCCTGAGAAGGATTGGGGAGCGGGGTTGTGGGGAAGGTTCCTGAGTGAGGGGCGGGACACACTGCTAGACCTCCCCTCTGATGTCCACACATCCTATCCCCACATGAAAGAGGCTCTTATGACAAGGTATGGGTTAACTCCTGAATTGTACAGACAGAGGTTTAGGGATTGCACCAAGAAACCTGGTACCACTTATGTAGAATATGTGACCTTTTTTTGCAGAGCGCTGGATGGTTGGGTGAAGGGTAGCAAAGTGAATGATTACCAAGGGCTGTTTGATTTAATTGCATGGGAGCACTTGTCGGATAATTGTTTTCCTGAGCTACGCCAGCACCTGATCGATAGCAAGCTGTCCAACCCGAGGAAGCTTGCTGAGGAGGCGGACCGCTGGATCAGCACCAGGGTCCACAAGGGTCCCGTGGGAGGCCCCGCCAAAGGTGTTCAGGGTCCCCAGCAGAAGAGTGGGGGGGACAAGGGTAAACAGAGGGAGTTCTACAGAGGGCCCCAAAGTAATTCCCAAGGGAACCAAGGGAAAGGTTCTCAGCCACCCCCACCCCCGAAGCAGACCGGGGCCCCGACAGGTAACCCTGTTCAAAGAGGGCCCCTCAGATGTTACAAGTGTAACAACCTGGGGCACACATCCGTGGATCCCAAGTGCCCCATGTATGGTAAACCAGCACCCTCTGGTGCTCCACCCCCCAAGCAGGTGAATAGTGTAGCCTTGGGGAGGGAGATAGATGTCCAAGGGGCGGGGGATCCCGTACAGATGACCCTAGTCTCGTTAGGAGACAGTGAGATGGTCGCTGAGGCCCAGCTGCCCCCAATACTCAAAAGTATGGGCAGTGGGTGACCATAAATGGCAAGAGGGTGGGGGCTCTTAGAGATACAGGAGCCAGTGTGACGGCTGTCAAGCAACACCTGGTGTCTCAAGAGCAGGTTGTCCCGCACGCATTCTGCTGTGTTGTCAACGCCGACAACACAGACAGTCAGTGTCCAATGGCTCAGGTTCCCTTTGAGTGGGGGGGGGGTCTCTGGTACTCTGCAAGTGGCTGTGAGAGAGGCCATGCCTGTTGATTGTCTCCTAGGTAACGATTTGGAGAGCTCCCCTTGGGAAAAGGTGGAGAAGACAACTCACCTGCGGATGGTGGGCTTGCCTGATTGGGCGTGCGTGACCACCCGGTCGATGGCAGCCGGTAGGGGTGTTGAAGGAACCCTGGAGCCTGAGGGAGAGGCCCAGGAACCGGCCTTAGAGAGAGGGCAAGGGAGGCACGGGAATCCGGCTCCTGAAGTTCCCACGGCCCAGGAGGAAGCAGACCTTGAGGGGGATGCCCTGGAGCCTACCGGGGAACAGATAGCCGAACTGGGGGACCTGCCTGAGCTGACCCATTGGCAGCAAGAAGGAGGCCCCACCAGGGAGGAATTCTGCAGGGAGCAGAAAGAGTGCCCCTCTCTAGAGGGTATGCGGCAGCAGGCTGCAGCCCAGGCTAATGGTGATCAGTCCGGAACTCACTTGATCTACTGGGAGAACGACCTCCTATACTCAGAGCCTAAGGTTGCTGAACCTGGGTCAGCCCGTGCGCTGGTGGTACCCCAGAAGTTCAGAGCCTTCCTACTGGGGCTGGCTCACGACGTACCGTTAGCAGGACATTTGGGGCAGGACAAGACCTTTGAAAGGCTTGTCACCCACTTTTATTGGCCCCAAATGCGCAGGAGTTCTGACACTCACTGCAGGACATGCCAGACTTGCCAGGCAAGTGGCAAGAGTGGAAGGAAGCTGAGAGCTCCACTCCAACCTTTCCCTGTGGTCAGTACCCCATTCCAGCGGGTGGGGATTGACATTGTGGGACCGCTGGACCCCAAGACAGCCATGGGCAACAGGTTTATCCTGGTCTTGGTGGACCATGCCACCCGGTACCCTGAAGCCATCCCTCTGAGGACAGTGACGGCCCCCGTGGTGGGACGGGCACTGATGGGAATTTTCTCACGAGTAGGATTCCCTCTAGAGGTGGTGTCTGACAGGGGGACCAACTTCATATCGAAATATATGAAGTCCCTTTGGCAAGAGTGTGGTGTGACCTACAAGTTCACCACCCCTTACCATCCCCAAGGAAGCGGGTTGGTTGAGCGCTTCAACCGAACCCTGAAGGGCATGATTATGGGTCTCGAGGAACCCATGAGGCGTAAGTGGGACGTCCTCTTACCATGCCTTCTCTTTGCGTACCGCGAGGTGCCACAAAAGTCTCTAGGGTTCAGTCCCTTTGAGCTTTTGTACGGCCACCCAGTACGAGGACCTCTTAGTCTGGTCAAGGAAGGCTGGGAGCAATCTCCCAGGAAACCTCCCCAGAATGTATAGTTACATGCTGGCTTTCCGGAACCAGACGAGGCGTTTCAGGCAACTTGCTGAGGCAAACCTGGAAGCCAGCCAGGAGGAAATGAAGCGGTGGTACGACCAGAACGCCACTCTGGTTGAGCTTCAACCTGGCCAAAAAGTGTGGGTCCTGGCCCCTGTGGAGCCTTGTGCACTCCAGGACAAGTGGACCGGACCCTTTGAGATTGTGGAGCGCAAGAGTTCTGTCACCTACTTGGTGAACTTGCGGTCTCCTAGGAACCCCTTAAGGGTCCTACATGTCAATCGACTGAAGCCCCACTTGGAGAGGTCCGAAGTGGGCATGCTCTTGGCCACCGATGATGGGACGGAAGAGGAGTCCGAGCCTCTTCCTGACCTCTTGGTAGCCTCAGAGCGAGACGGGTCAGTGGATGGAGTTAACCTCTCACCCACCCTGACCCCTGAGCAACAGGGTGACTGTCGCCAGCTGCTGGGGCAGTTCCCTGACCTGTTCTCCCTGGTTCCTGGTATCACAAATTGGTGCATCCATGATGTAGATACAGGAGACAGCTTACCTGTGAAGCACAAGGCCTACCGGGTAACTGACAGGGTCAGGGCCTGCATCAAAGAGGAGGTCTCAAAGATGCTTGCCCTAGGGGTGGTTGAGTCCTCCAGCAGTCCTTGGGCCAGCCCAGTGGTCTTGGTCCCAAAGGCTGCAGCGCCGGGTGCCACGCCCGAACTCCGGTTCTGTGTGGACTACCGAGGACTCAACTCAGTCACGAAGACTGACGCGCACCCCATCCCCAGAGCTGATGAGCTCATCGATCGGTTAGGGGCTGCACGGTACCTCAGCACGTTTGATTTAACGTCTGGGTACTGGCAGATCGCCTTAACTGATGGGGCCAAAGAGAGGTCCGCATTCTCTACACCAGATGGGCATTACCAGTTCCGGGTGATGCCCTTTGGGATGAAGAATTCCCCTGCCACCTTCCAGAGGTTGGTCAACCAGGTGTTGGCTGGGCTGACCGAGTTCAGCGCCGCCTACCTGGATGACATCGCAGTGTTCAGCGGCACATGGGAAGAACACCTGCAACATCTCTGGGAAGTGTTGATGGCGCTGCGCAAGGCAGGCCTCACGATCAAGGCAAGCAAGTGTCAGATCGGGCAGGGTTCAGTGGTGTATTTGGGATACCAAGTGGGGAGCGGCCAGGTGGCGCCCCTCCAACCCAAAGTTGAAACCATCCTGGCTTGGGAGCCCCCAAAGACCCAGACGGAGGTGAGGGCCTTTTTAGGACTCACAGGGTACTACAGGAGGTTTGTCAAGGGGTATGGCAGCATCGTTGCCCCCTTAACAGAGCTGACTTCGAAGAAGCAGCCCAGGAAAGTGATATGGACTGACACCTGTCAGAAAGCCTTCGACACCCTGAAAACTGCCATGTGCACGGCGCCCGTGCTCTTGGCACCTGACTTCTCCAAAGAGTTCCTGGTGCAGACGGATGCATCAGAGCATGGTGTAGGGGCTGTTCTCTCACAGATCACTGAGGAGGGCTTTGACCAACCCGTAGCCTTTATTAGCAGGAGGCTACTTCCCCGGGAACAAAGGTGGAGTGCGATAGAACGAGAAGCATTTGCTGTGGTCTGGGCGCTGAAGAAGCTAAGACCCTACTTGTTTGGGTCTCACTTCCGGGTTCAGACCGACCACAGGCCCCTCAGATGGTTGATGCAAATGAGGGGTGAGAACCCAAAACTGTTGAGGTGGTCCATCTCCCTACAGGGTATGGACTTTACGGTGGAGCATCGCCCTGGCACAGATCACGCCAATGCTGACGGTCTGTCCAGGTTTTTCCGCCTTAGTGATGCAGAACTCCCTGGGGTAGGGTAGTTCTCCCCACTTTTCAGCTGGAGGGGACACGTGTTAGACCTGGCACCATTGGCGTGGGTCACCCTTCCATTTTTGTCTGTGCCTCAATGTGTTTTGTGTTGGTGTTAAATGCTCAGGGCACTGTGCCACTGCCATCCAGTGCCACAGTGCAAGTGCTCCCTATGGTAAAATGTATTATGTGAATTGACTTCCACGTTTGGTTTATTTGGTTTACTATCAGTCCCTAGTAGAGTGCACCAGGGGTGCCAAGGGCTTGTATATGCAAATGCTGCTAGTGGGCTTGCAGCACTGGTTGTGCCACCCACCGAAGCAGCGGGGTAAAATGTGTCTAGGGTCTGCCACCGCAGAACCTGCGCGCGGTCTGGTACCGTCGCGCTGACTGAGCAAGTGTCCCCACTTGCCAGTCCCTAAACCTTCCCTTAACTACATGTTAGTCACCCCTCTGGTAGGCCTAAGCGCAGGGTGCATTGTAGGCATAAGGTAGGACATGCCCTGATGTGTGTGGCATGTCTTAATAGTGAATTACAGCCATTTTTGTTTTTCACTAGTGAAGGCTACCTGCTCTCCATAGGCCAGAATGGGCTGCTGGGATCGCGACACGCTGTGACCCCAGTGGACTCAGAGAGCATGGTAGAAAGTCATGTTTAGTATGCCTGAACTCAGGATAATAAAATACATCTTTTAGTAAAGGTTATTTTAATATCCTGGGTTTGCAAATGCTGCTTTTAGAAAGTTAGCCTTTGCGTGCCTGACCATCTCAGTCCGCCTCTGCCGTGGGTGTGTGTTATGCCTAGCAACAGTACAGGAGCAGGGCTGGGGGATTCCAGGAGACAGGTTGGCTGCCAGGTGGTGGGTAGAGAGATTACACCAGGATGGGTGGGAGGAGTACACCCTGACTCTTGAATAGACCTGTGCTCTGCCACCACAAAGCCGGCGCCGCCCCCTGTGGAGCGGCTGATGTCTCTGCCCTGCTGCTGAAAGGAACAAGCCGAGTCACCACAACAGAGTGCTCCAAAACTGGACTGAGCCAGGCCCAGGCCCCCTGGCGCTAAAGAACAAAAGATTCCCTGTATAAAAGTAGGAGCCTGGCTCCTAAGAAATCAGATCCAGATTGAACCACGAAGGAACTCTGCCCGACTAGAAGGACCTGGAAGAAGCTGAAGGAGGAGTAACTTTCCCTGACCTGAGGGACTGGCCTGCAGTAGGTGCCTTGCTGAGGAAGGAGAGGAAAAGACTGAAAGAGACTTTGCACTTTGTTTTCAACTATCTCCAAGGGCTTGGAAGAAGAGCTTGCCCCCTGAACTGAACCCCAGGACCAGTGGGTTCACCGTGTCTCCGCTCGTCTGAGAACTCCAGCCGTGTGCTTTCTCCCGCCGGAGTGCTCTGCGCACCTTCGTATCCCTCCTAGGGCTGTGACACCCAGAAGCCTGGCCGCCTCCCCTCGCCGAGAGCCCCGCTCTACCTGAGTCGCTCTGGACCCATCGAGGCTGGCCGCCCCGCTTCCCTGTCACCTGCCTGCCACTGGAGCGTGCCTGGTGCCCTCTCGCCCTCCCGCCGGATTTCTGATTGGGAAGTGAAATCAAGCCTCGGACGGCCGCCCGTTCGGTCGTAACGTATCCGGCCGCCCCGCTTCACCTCCCAGCCTGAGTCTGACCGTGCCGCCCTCCGCAGTGACCTCCCGCACAGTCCGTGTCGGAGGCCCTGGGCCGCACCTGTATACCGAGAGCCGCCCGCTGAATTCTTGATCCGGAAGACCCGCGAGGTGCAGAACCTGCATCTCCCCTGAAGACTCGTCCAAGCACATCGCACGTTCCCAGGTACAGTGAACTCTCTGTCGGACTCGGGGTCCGCAACGTTCTGATTTCCCCGTATCACGTTATCCTGGGTGCACTGCGCATCATCGTGACTGGACCGACTCAACCGAGCCCTGTGAAGCGCCCGTGATCGAATAAGTTACCAAAGACAAGAACAGTGCCTAATTATCATCTTGTGGCTTCCATTTCGCAACCGTTATTGATGGTCTTGTACATGCCTGCGTAACAAAGAATCTTTTATATAAAGCATCCGTATTTTTGATACAACTTACGCCTGGTGTCCATTTGTGGGGGATCGTTGTGGTTTACTGTGTGTGATCATAAATGCTTAACTGACTAGCGCCCTGAAGTTTAGCCCTGACTGCTCGCGCCACACTACCTATAGGGTGAGCAGGGGTTGTTCTGAAGGGGTAATTCTCTCGCCCTGAATAGAAGAAGGGACCACTTCTTGTCACAAGTACCTACCTGTGCCAACCAGAGGTTCCCCATTCTAACAAATCCCCTTTGAATGGCTTGGTGTGCATGTGTATTAAATGTGCCCGTCGATAGCTACCCATGTTTGTATAAATAAACGACAAGGGTGTCTACCGGAATTAGGCACGGAAGGGCATCAGACATGTCAGAGCTTCACTAGTGGTGTAAATACATTCCACGTGGATTCATTGTATGCATAGTCGCCTTTTAATGAATATCACTCAAATCGTCATGGTGATAGGTACGTACGGTTTGTCCAGCATGTCCTAGGTGTGTCTATAAATATATATATTTTTTTAAATAATAAAAAACAGTGGCCGGCCCTGGGGATTGGGGTCAAAAAAATATAATTAGGAGACAGGCCCTGGGGGATGGGGTCATCAGGGCCAATAAATTAGAATAAGAAGGGGAACCACACAGCCCCCCTTCTTAAAAAATTAAAATAAATAAAAGACTGGCATTGTGCCGGAGGCCACGCCCCCTCCTTGCAGCACTCTGCAAACGCGCCCCCTGGCGAGTTGTAAGTTGGGGAATTAATTCCTCTTCAATAATGAGGGTCCCTGAGGGCCAACTAGCCCAACAGGCATCTCCAGTATGCGCCAGGGAGCTGCGCTGCAGACAGGTTTTCTGAGGCAAAGCCCCTTTTACACCTCTCTGCAACGCAGCTCTGTGGCGCTCACTGGAGGAACCTAGTGGTCTAGTTTGACCCTAGGGACCCTTAGGATTCAAGGGGACTTAATCTCTCAACTTAGAACAGCCACAGGGCGCGTTTACACAGTGGTGAAGGGATGGGACGGGGTCTGAGGTGACGTGTGCAAACACGCACTATGGCACGTTTTAAATTGGGGATATAATTTCCCTTCAATACTGAGGGCCCCTGGGGGCTAACTAGCCCACCAAGTGCTTCCAGTAAGAGTCACTGAGCTGCATTGCAGAGAGGTGGTCCAGGCTGTGCCACTTTTTACACCTCTCTGCAACGCAGCTCTGGGGCACTTACTGGAGGTACCTAGTGGCTAGTTGGACCCTAGGGACCCTCAGGATTCAAAAGAACTTCATCTCCCAACTAAAAACAGACACAGGGCGTGTAAACACAGTGGTGAAGGGAGGCGACGGGGCCTGAGTTAACGTGTGCAAAAACGCCCTGTGGCCTGTTTTAAGAGGTAGTTTTAATCCTCCTGCCCAATTATATACTGTGGGCTTACAGAGGAGGTCATGCTAATCACAGGGGGACCCCAACGCATAATGTTCCCTAGTGTATGTAGGTGTTTTCACTGTATTCTAAGTGTCTTTTAACATAGCACTGGCTCTAGGACTGGTTAGTCAGACTCAGTTACCACCAGTATCCGTCTGAAAAAGTTGAGGGTACAGGATGATTTTGCAACAAGGATTCTGTTGCTTCTTTCTGCACTTCTTTTTTTTCTTTCTGTGCATTTTTTCTTCTTTCTTCACATGTCCTATCTCTGTAGGCATAGTTAGAAATTAGCATTTAAAAAACCTTTGAAATTCACAGAAAAAACCATAGGTTTCAGGCACGTTATAGTTAGGAATTAGCATTTAAAAAACCTCAGGAATTCACTGAAAAAACCATAGGTTTCAGGGGTGTTATAGTTAGCTGGACTTTTCACTTGTACAAAACCATTGAAATTCCCCCGTTATAGTTAGTTCAGCTAACTATAACTCGCGTGCCCGCAATGCACTGCTGATGACGTCACATATTACATCACTCATGACATGGTCAGTGACATCACTCATGACATCACTGATGACATCTCAAATGACATCACTGATGACATCATCCTTGTGATAGAGTGGCAGACCTCCTCTCACCCTAATATAACCTTTGATACACACATTCAAAAATAGAGACTAAAATTTTCAAAACAATGGACATACAAATACCAGTTACAACAACCTCTTCAGTAATTCTAAGATCCACATACACATCCACTCATTCACCAACAGTCCTATACAGTCACTCATACATGTACTCACTCATCATATGTACTCATACACCTATACATCCTGTTACACAATGCCACTCATCCATAGAGTTACTCACACACATAGTCACTCATGCTAATAAAGAATCAAACATACATTTACTTGCATATACAGTTATACACACACCACCACACTTACTTCTACTTAGTCTTTTAAACAATCACTTATAGAAACACATACTTATTCATACAGGAACTCTTTCAATTTCTCACTCTCACATATACTCACTTATATACACCAATAGTCACATATAATAGTTTAAAACATATGTAGTTACTCATAAAGACACTATTGAGACAGTCATTCACTCACTAACACACCCATACACACACTCATCCACCCATACAGTCCTGCACACATGCTGTCTTCAACACATACAAACAGTGAGTCACTCATTCATGCACCTATGCACTAGGTAATACCCCCCACCGAACCATGCAGACACTCAGACTGATACTCAAAAAACCAACTAATAACCTATATAGACACCCATGTAGCTACTCACCAACCCATGCAGCCACTTATACACAAAGTGAGAGACTGATACAGATATTCACATATTTAAACATTACTCACTAAGCCATGTATTCACTATGATACACTTAATCAGTCAGTTACACAATCAATTTTTCAAAAACAAATCATCCATTTAGACACTTATATACCCATTTATTCTTCCATCGACCTTGAGATATACATATATAAAACACATTTAATTTTCAGAAAAACAGACATTCACTGGATGATGTCATGAGTGATGTCATCAGTGATGTCATTTGAGATGTCATCAGTGATGTCATGAGTGATGTCACTGACCATGTCATGAGTGATGTAATATGTGACGTCATCAGCAGTGCATTGCGGGCGCGCAAGTTATAGTTAGCTGAACTAACTATAATGGGGGAATTTCAATGGTTTTGTACAAGTGAAAAGTCCAGCTAACTATAACACCCCTGAAACCTATGGTTTTTTCAGTGAATATATATAGATCAAATTTAAAACACCCGTTTCAGTTAGGGCATTTCTAAAGAACACTTGCAATTTCGAATCTCTTCTGCTGGCACACACCAACGGACTTTGACATTCTAAGGCCAACAAAGGGAATTATGGGTCCTGTAGTTCCAAGGAACAGTAAAACTAAAGCGCCACGGACATTGGACCACACTCCCATGTGATGCCAGTAACGGATTCGTTTCACAAACATATTTGCATATGGACAATTTAATCATGCTCCACTTTTTACGGGACTAATTGATGACAATTGGATGGCTGGGGTTTTTTTGCTTCGCATTTCTAGTGCAGCAAGGGTTACATATTATTGTGCAGCCCGATTTTATACACTGCATTTTACGCAGTTCTTATTTTATTCTGCTATCCATCTAAACAGGGTAGCATGTGATGAGAGAAATGGCACCACATTTAAACAGCATATACCCCCACCACTAATGAGCAGATGTTTTCTTTAATCTCTGTGTTATTACACTGTAGAACTGTTATCCATTTATAGTATGCAGCTAAGTATGCTAATGAGACATTGTGTCGAGATCTTTACACATTAGCTGACATTTGGATTATCGGCACTGAGCAAAGTTTAATTGTAAATTTCCAGTGACCTCGTTACATCTAGTCTTTTCACCATGTTTATTCATGTTTGAAGGAGTGGGAGGGCGCTATATATATCCTCGATGTGTTGGTGTCATTTGGATTGATAAAGCCTGCTGCGCAGGCGAAACGCGTCTCTCTCTCTTGTGGGATCGAGGGTGACCTGAAACATCATTAAATCAGCCCCATACTCACAGACCGGTGTGCGTGCCTCTTCTTTGGGGAAGTAGGATTGGCGACATGATATATATATATATATATACATATATATATATATATATGTTAGGGCACCAATACTGTTCCACATATAGTCAGTCAGGATTTAAGAGGACATAAATTGGCAGATATAATTGACTGAATCAAGCACAATATAAGGCACAAGGCCCAGAACTTACTGTAATCCAGAAATATTGAGGTACAGAGAAGGAGAAACAGAACATGTTTACAGTGTATGATTCCATGTATTTATATGTTTGGTCAATGAAATATTTATGATGATTTTATGAATATTTTAATACACAATATTTATTATTATCTAATCTATTATGTCATATTTGAATTTCTATTTATATATTTATTTATTTATATATCTGGAGATGAGCATATGTATTTATGGTTATATTTGCACAGTTAAAACTCCATCTGTACTTCATTCAGTACTGGGTTAGTCCATTAAGGTGTCGACAAGGAAAATGTAACTCGAATGTTGTTGATTCTTATCAAATGGCTTATTTACATTATATTAGGAAGCTTCTTTGACCTAGTTGCCGTGGGATTCATCCCGACACTATGAGTCACTATGACTGAAATGTTTTAATGTCGAACAGCATGTGTAAAAGTGATTTGACACACAATATATTATGCACCAAGAATCATGTGGCAAATTCTGCCCAATCACAATGTAAAACACAAAAAGAAAAAAATGTAACCCTTTAAAACCAATAGCCATTGGTAGATCTGCGTCATGTGATCAAGTCTCCCAGGAGGGATGAAATGCGTAATGGCTGCCGTTTGTCTGTGAGATTCAGTGAATAAATCAAACGGATATTGAACAAGAATCCTGTGGTCCGTGCTCTCTTTACTCGGCTTTAGTTGGGTAATATAAGACAAAGGAGAGTGCTTTCCAATATATATATATATATGGCTAAAAACTGTCAAAAACCTCCTTATTGATATGGGAATGAGGGATTTCTGGGTATCCCCGGAAATGGTCATCCCTCCAACCAAGACTGATTTAAGAGCCGCATACTGGAGCTTAGTAAAATCCAGGAGATATTCTACTCTGGTAGGATCCCCACTGACTAGAGTTTTTGGGGATTTCAAGGACGAACCATCCCTTGAAATGTACTGGGATCTGATTACCAAACCTAGAGATCGTAGGCTGTACCACCAGTTTAGGGTAGAAACGCTCCCACTCAGTAAATTTACCAGTAAATGGAAAACTGGTATGGGAGACAGGTGTCCTTTCTGCCCTGACTGTATTGAAAATGTAAGACACCTTCTCTATGTTTGCCCAGCCTATCATTTAGCTAGGAGCACGTGGCTCAAACCCTTGAGTAGATCTCTTTGCAAAACCTCCGCTATGACTGCTAAAAGGCTTCTGAAAATTGGAGACAATGGAACTATTATTATAGGGGTAGCCAAATTCCTAAGCTGGTCCTGGGCTATTCGCGAAAGATATGGTGGACTACAGTAAACTTTGCAAATTTTATCTTTTTAGATGGGATTTTATGGATATTTTAATTCAAATGAATTGTATGTTGTATATAAATTATATAGCCTGTGTTATCCAATTTATGGTCGCAGTATTTTACATTGTTTTATTGTATATATATGTCTTTTAAGATGAATAATCGTAATAAAGACTTTTTTGACTGACTGATATATATATATATGTATATATATATATATATATATATATATATATATATATATATATAAAATATATATATATTTTTACTGAAAAACAACAAAGCTTACAGGGACGTTATAGTTAGGCTCCCATTCCACTAATACAAAACCAGAGAAATTCAGCAGTTATAGTTAGCTGAGTAAGCTATAACTTACACCCTCGCAATGCACTGCTTATGACCTGACATCATCCAGTGATTCTGAGTGTTTTCTGAAAGTTACTCAGTGTTAAACATATAAACTAAGGTAAATGGCTAAGGGAGTGCATGAGTGAGTGTTTATGTGGTGTATAGAAGAGTAAATGGCAGACTGAATATATGAGTGAATGGGTGTGTGAGTATCTGTATGTGAGTGAGTGAGTGAGTGTGTAAGTGGCTGTAATGGTAAATGAGAGTGTGAATGAGTGGCTGAATGAGTGGCTGTATGTTTGAGTGTGCAGGTGTGTCAGTGACTGTAAGTGGTGAATGAGAGGGTGCATGAGTGGCTGAATGAGTGACTGAGCAGGTACATAGATGTCTTATGGGTGAGTGGCAGGGTACATGAGTGGCTGTATGGGTGCACAAATGGGTGTGTGAGTGGGCATATGCATGAGTGAGTGGGAGTATGAGTGGCTGTATGGGTGAATGCATGGGTGAGTGAGTGGTTGTATGGGTGAATGCATGGGTGAGTGAGTGGTTGTATGGATGAGTGAGTGAGCCTGAGAGAGGTTGAATGGGAGGGTATGAGCTTGTCTCAGTGACTGCATAGTTGAGTGAGTACTTGTTAGTATATGTATGAGTAAGTGAGTGGGTGTGTGTGTGGGCAACTGTATGGATGAGTGAGTGACTGTACGGGTGAGTGAGTAGGTATGTGTATAGCTGTATCAGTGACTGAGTTAGTATGTGAGTGGCTGTATGGGTGTATGAGTGGGTTTGTAAGTGTCTATATGTCTGTATGACCAGATGTGTGAGTGGCTGTATTGGACAGTGAGTAGTTGCATAAATGGCTGTATATGTGAGTTAGTGGTTGCGTTAGTGGCTGTATGAGTGAGTTTATTTGGAGTGGCTCTATGGATCAGGGATCTGAGTGTGTGGCTCTGTGAATGGGTATGTTAGTGGTTGTGTGAGAATGAATGTATGAGACGTTGTATAAAGTGTATGTGGATGTGTGAGTGGTTCTGTGGATGATGCCATCAGTGATGTCATTTGAGATGTTATCAGTGATGTCATTTGAGATGTCATCAGTAATGTCATCAGTGATGTCACTGACCATGACCATGTAATATGTGAGGTCATAAGCAATTTCTCTGGTTTTGAATGAGTGAAATCTGAGACTTACTAGAACATATCTGTAACCTTTGGGTTTTTTCACTGAATCTTTAAGGTTATTTTTATTCTATTTTCTAACTTTAACCACCCTGTAAAATTTGTAAGCTTTTTTATTCTAATTCCTAACTATATCATCCATATAACCTTTGTTTTTCAGTTAATTTCACAGTTTCATTTTTTATTTTTTATTTTCAAACTGGAACATGTTGAGGTTGAATTTCTGTGAATTAAGCATCGTGCCAGAACAAATCCTGCCCTGCATATTTATCCAAGAAGGGGCCATCATTTTGTGCAGCACCTCTACCCAACTCAAGTACTTTCTACTGGCTAATTAGTGCTACCTCGTTGGGTAAATGTATAATGCATCTCCTACATTACAATTGCGCAAAGGATGCTGAGAAAATGTCTCCAGGTACCTTGTGTGTCTGTAACTTTGATAATGTGATTGTTCCTCAAACGTCTCCACCAGATATCTTCAGAAAGAGAAACTGCAGAGAAAAACACTTGTATGAATTGTACTTTACAGAAGTACGTGCTTCTTTGTTTGGGGAAGATGCAATTGTATTGCTAGGCATGAGGAACGTATCACCAATATAGGCAGGAAACACGCTAGGAGTTCTTTTAGTAAGCTGTTCATCATCCTGTGAAAAGGAAGGCAAGACATTGCACCACTAACGTTTATGGGGGCAAACGGGCGGGGCTTGTAGGCAAGTTTACATACTTCTAGTTTGTAGACGTTTGGAACACAATCCCTAGACCGCAGATGTCAAGAAAATACCCCCTCATCACGGATACTATATGAAAAGTTGTGCTCGAGAAAAGCAAAGATGCAAACACTTCCATCTGTGATTAGAGATAACTTTTCACATTGGAAATGCAGAGAAAACACACTTGCTTTGCCTTGGCCATGCCCACTAAGTTAGGATGATTAGTACTTTACTGAAGTGGGGCTTCAACTCAGGCACCTCTTTTGTTTATATCAGTAAATGCTTTCCCATTGAGATTTAATTTCTGTTAAATGAGCATCGTGCCAGAATTAATCCTGCAATGTATGTTTATACAAGAAGAGACCGGCATTTTGCGTAACACATCTAAGCACATGTAGTACTTTCAACTGCCTAATTAGGAAGTGCTCACTCATTGGGTAAATGTATAGTGCATCTGCTACACTACAACTGTGTAAAGGGCACAGAAAAATTGTCTCCAGTGACTTTGCAGGTTTACTTCCAGTTTGTAAAAGTTTAGAAGACAATCTCTGCACTCTGCAGCAGATGACAAGAAAGAACCCCCTCTTCACAGACACAAATAAGATTTTTAGTTCAAGAAAAGCAAGGATACAAACGCCTCCATCAAGGATTACCAATAACTTTTAGAAATTCACTGAAAAAACCTAAAGTTACAAGGATTTTATAGTTAGGCTCTGATTTCACTCGTGCAAAATCATTGAAATTCAGCAGTTATGTTTGCCTGAGCTAACTATAAATAACGCCCCTGTAATGCACTTTCAATGACCTCATATATTACAACACTCATGACATGGTCAGTGACATCACTGATGACATTTCAAATGACTTCACTGATGACATCATCTACATAACCACTAACACACCCTCTCACACCCCATAAAACCTTCTCGTATACCCACTCATACACCCACACCCCCACACAATCACATACCCCTTCACAAACCCATACAAATACAGGTGCAGCCACCTACTTTTGTATAGAGGGACTCCCACTCACTCACTCATACAGGTACTCACACAGCAACTCACTCACCCATACTGCTACTGATACAACCAGTCATTCACCCATACAGCCACACCCTCACCAATACAGCTGCTTACACACCTACTTATTCACCCATACAGCCGCTCACATAACCGCTCACACACCTATATAGTCTCTCAACACAGCCACTCACTTACCCATACAAGAACGCACACACTCATTCACACACCCACACAACCACTTACATACCCATTCACACATCCATGCCAGCACTCCCATATGACCCAGTCATTCACACAGACACTCACTTTCAAATACAGCCACTCACACACAAAGTCACTTAAACAAACACTCACCTGAGTGTCATTTGAAGGCTTGCAAAGGGGATTGGACTATATATATATATATATATATATAATATCTGACGTCATCAGCAGAGGATTGCGGTCGCGTGAGTTATAGTTGCCTGCACTAACTATAACGGGGGAATTTCATTGGTTTTTTACGAGGGAAATGTCCAGCTAACTATAACATGTGTGAAACCTATGGTTTTTTAAGTGAATTTGCAAGGTTTTTTAAATGCTAATTCCTAACTATAACGTGTGAAACCTATGGTTTTTTAAGTGAATATATATATATATATATATTATCTACTGGCGGTTGCCAGTAGATAGTTATAGTTACAACCTAGTTTCCATAGGAAATCTCAAAATTCTATTTTGAATAACTTTGGCGCCGGTTGACGAATCCTCGCGAAATTTTCAAAACTAATGGGGCGCTCCATTCAGCTCCTACCCTAAAAGTCTTGGGGTGATTCGTCAAGTGGGGGCCGAGAAAAAGGGGGGGTCCCAAAACGCGTTTTCCCCATGCATTTTTCCATAGGACCTTTAGTCGCAGCTACAGCCGGAATGGCTGAACAGAATTACGTGAAATTTGGCAGAGAGGTAGCCATAAGGTCAAGGAAGTGCCCTGCCATGCGCGAGCGCAATTCTGATTGGTTGTTAGATGTCGGTAAACATTCGAATCGGTCGAAACCAGGAAGTGTCGGCCGGAAGGTTTTTCACGGTGCACGCACGGCGAACCGTGGGTGCTCGGTGCGCGAAGCGCACCGAGCGCCCACAGCGCGCGCACGGTGCGCGCACGGTGAAAAACCTGAAAATTTTTTTTTTATAAATACATAACTTAGCATTTCAAAAAACGTACAAATTCACTGAAAAAACCATAGGTTTCACACACGTTATAGTTACGAATTAGTATTTGAAAAACCTTGCAAATTCACTTAAAAAACAATAGGTTTCGCACATGTTATAGTTAGCTGGACATTTCACTCGTAAAAAAACAATGAAATTCCCCCGTTATAGTTAGTGCAGGCAACTATAACTCACGCGACCGCAATCCTCTGCTGATGACGTCAGATATTACATCACTGATGACATATGTGTCTTTATGAAAAATAAATATTTGTAATATATGTATAGCTAAAGATTAATGGAAGAAGACATGGGTAAATAAGTGTCTAAATACAGTGATGTAATATCTGACGTCATCAGCAGAGGATTGCGGTCGCGTGAGTTATAGTTGCCTGCACTAACTATAACGGGGGAATTTCATTGGTTTTTTACGAGTGAAATGTCCAGCTAACTATAACATGTGTGAAACCTATGGTTTTTTAAGTGAATATATATATATATATATATATCTATATATATATATTCGCTGAAAAAACCATTGGTTTCAGGCACGTTATTTTTAGGAATTAGCATTTAAATAACCTTAGAAATTCACTAAAAAAAACATAGGTTTCAGGGGCGTTATAGTTAGCTGGACTTTTCACTCGTACAAAACCATTGAAATTCCCCCGTTATAGTTAGTTCAGCTAACTATAACTCGCGCGCCTGCAATGCACTGCTGATGACGTCACACATTACGTCACTCATGACATGGTCAGTGACATCACTCATGACATCACTGATGACATCACTGATGACATCACTGATGACATCATCCAGTGAATGTGTGTTTTTCTGAAAATTACATATGTTTTATATATGTATATCTCAAGGTCGATGGAAGAATAAATTGGTATATAAGTGTCTAAATGGATGATTTGTTTTTGAAAAATTGATTGTATAACTGACTGATTAAGTGTATCTTAGTGAATACATGGCTTAGTGAGTAATGTTTAAATGTGTAAATATCTGTATCAGTCTCTCACTTTGTGTATAAGTGGCTGCACGGGTTGGTGAGTAGCTACATGAGTGTCTATATAGGTTATTAGTTGGTTTTTTGAGTATCAGTATGAGTGTCTGAGTGTCTGTATGGTTCGGTGGGGGGTATTACGTAGTGCATAGGTGCATGAATGAGTGACTCACTGTTTGTATGTGTTGAAGACAGCATGTGTGCAGGACTGTATGGGTGGATGAGTGTGTGTATGGGTGTGTTAGTGAGTGATAGACTGTCTCAATAGTGTCTTTATGAGTAACTACATATGTTTTAAACTAGTATATGTGACTATTGGTGTATATAAGTGAGTATATGTGAGAGTGAGAGATTGAAAGAGTTCCTGTATGAATAAGTATGTGTTTCTATAAGTGATTGTTTAAAAGACTAAGTATGTGTAAGTTTATGTAGAAGTAAGTGTAGTAGTGTGTGTATAACTGTATATGCAAGTAAATGGATGTTTGATTCTTTATTAGCATGAGTGACTATGTGTGTGAGTAACTCTATGGATGAGTGGCATTGTGTAACAGGATGTATAGGTGTGTGAGTACATATGATGAGTGAGTACATGTATGAGTGACTGTATAGGACTATTGGTGAATGAGTGTATGTGTATGTGGATCTTAGAATTGCTGAATAGGTTGTTGTAACTGGTATTGGTATGTCCATTGTTTTGAACATTGTAGTTTCTATTTTTGAATGTGTGTATCAAAGGTTATATTAGGGGAAGAGGAGGTCTGCCACTCTATCACAAGGATGATGTCATCAGTGATGTCATTAGTGATGTCATTTGAGATGTCATCAGTGATGTCATGAGTGATGTCACTGACCATCTCATGAGTGATGTAATATGTGACGTCATCAGCAGTGCATTTCGGGCGTGTGAGTTATAGTTAGCTGAACTAACTATAACGGGGGAATTTCTATGGTTTTGTACGAATGAAAAGTCCAGCTAACTATAACACCCCTAAAACCTATGTTTTTTTCAGTGAATTTCTAAGGTTTTTTAAATGCTAATTCCTAACTATAACGTGCCTGAAACCTATGTTTTTTTCAGTGAATTTCAAAGGTTTTTTAAATGCTAATTTCTAACTATGCCTACAGAGATAGGACATGTGAAGAAAGAAGAAAAAACGCACAGAAAGAAAAAAAAGAAATGCAGAAAGAAGCAACAGAAGTCCTCAAAGACGAAGAAAAGTGCAGGAAGAAGGATAACGTGCAGAAAGAACAAACAGAAGAGCAGAAAGAAGCCTTGTTGCAAAATCATCCTGTACCCTCAACTTTTTAAGACGGATACTGGTGGTAACTGAGTCTGACTAACCAGTCCTAGAGCCAGTGCTATGTTCAAAGACACTCAGAATACAGTGAAAACACCTACATACACTAGGGAACACTATGCGTTGGGGTCCCCTGTGATCAGCATGACCTCCTCTGTAAGCCCCTAGTATATAATAGGGCAGGGGATTAAAACTACCTCTTAAAACGCGCCACAGGGCGTGTTTGCACACGTCACCTCAGGCCCCATCCCCTCACTTCCCCACTGTGTAAACACGCCCTGTGGCCGTTTTAAGTTGGGAGATTAAGTCCCCTTGAATCCTGAGGGTCCCTAGGGTCCAACTAGACCACTAGGTACCTCCAGTAAGCGCCACAGAGTTGCGTAGCAGAGAGATGTAAAAAGGGGCACGGCCTAGACCACCTCTCTGCAACGCAGCGGAGTGGTGCTTACTGGAAGCACCTGGTGGGCTAGTTGGCCCCCAGGGTCCCACAGGATTGAAGGGGAATTATTTCCCCAAATTAAAACGCGCCACAGGGCTTGTTTGCACACGTTAACTCAGGCCCCGTCCCCTCCCTTCACCACTGTGTAAACACGCCCTGTGGCTGTTTTCAGTTGGGAGATTAAATTCATTTGAATCCTGAGGGTCCCTAGGGTCCAACTAGCCCACTAGGTACCTCCAGTATGTGCCACAGAGCTGCGTTGCAGAGAGGTGTAAAAAGTGGCACGGCCTGGACCACCTCTCTTCAACACAGCTCAGTGGCGCTTACTGGAAGCACCTGGTGGGCTAGTTAGCCCCCAGGGGCCCTCAGGATTGAAGGGGAATTATTTCCCCAACTTAAAATGCGCCATAGGGCGTGTTTGCACACGTCACCTCAGGCCCCGTCCCCTTCCTTCCCCACTGTGTAAACATGCCCTGTGGCCGTTTTTTAAGGTGGGAGATTAAGTCCCCTTGAATCCTGAGGATCCCTAGGGGCAAAATAGCCCACTAGGTACATCCAGTAAGCGCCATTGCAGAGAGGTGTAAAAAGGGGCACGGCCTGCACCACCTCTCTGCAACGCAGAGCAGTGGCACTAACTGGAAGCACCTGGTGGGCTAGTTGGCCCCCAGGGTCCCTCAAGATTGAAAGGGAATTATTTCCCCAACTTAAAATGCGCCACAGGGCGTGTTTGCACACGTCACCTCAGGCCCCGTCCCCTCCCTTCACCACTGTGTAAACGCGCCCTGTGGCCGTTCTAAGTTGAGAGATTAAGTCCCCTTGAATCCTAAGGGTCCCTAGGGTCAAACTAGCCCACTAGGTACCTCCAGTAAGCGCCACAGAGCTGCGTTGCATAGAGGTGTAAAAAGGGGCGTGACCTCAGAACACCTGTCTGCAATGCAGCTCCCTGGCCCACACTGGAGATACCTGTTGGGCTAGTTGGCCCTCAGGGACCCTCAGTATTGAAGGTGAATTAATTCCCCAACTTACAACTGGCCAGGGGGCGCGTTTGCAGAGTGCTGCAAGGAGGGGGCGTGGCCTCCAGCGCGATGCCGGTCTTTTATTATTTTTTTTTTTTTTTAAAAGGAGGGCTGTGTGGCCCCCCTTCTTTTTCTAATTTACTGGCCCTGGGGACCCCATCCCCCAGGGCCTGCACCCTAATTTTTTTTGTTGAAAAGAATTAATTTGGCGCTCCCAAGGCCTTAATCGGCCCCGGGGACCCCAACCCCCGGGTCATGGCCTTTTTTTATTTAAATTCTTTAGGAGGGGGCTGCGTTGCCCCCATCCTCAGGTCACTTATGGCTCCGGGGACCCCATCCCCCGGGGCCGGCCTTTGTTTTTTATTATTTTAAAATATATATATTTATAGAAACACCTAGGACATGCTGGACAAACCGTATGTACCTATCACCATGACGATTTGCGTGATATTCATTAAAAGGCGACTATGCATAGAATGAATCCACATGGAATGTATTTACACTGCTAGTGAAGCTCTGACGTGTCTGAGGCCCTACCGTGCCTAATCCTGGCACCCCCGTCGGTGGGTACTCTCCAAGTAGACACCCTTGTCGTTTATTGATACAAACATGGCACACCAAGCCATTCAAAGGGGATTCGACAAAAATTAGACCAAACTAAGCAAGAAACCCCCCTCACGGTTAATAAAAAACACATCCACCGCCGGATGTGTAATACTTTTTATTTTACTCTCTGGAAAGGAGACAAACCTCACTTGAGAGTCACAGCATGCTCCTGGCTGAGCCCAATGCTGTGTTACACCCACCAGTGCCCGCTGATTGCCTCACACCTCTGTGTTGTATTCCACCAGCTAGTGCGTATGCTATGACACTCTCTAGCCCAAGTGCACAGTAAAACCACCCCGTGAATATGTCATGCCACACTTGCCTTCGCACGGGTTATATTGCCCCATCTAAAGTGCCTTCCTCGATGTGTATGTTATAACGCACAGCGCTATGCCATACATTTTACAATCTGGGATCCATATCTTTGTCACAGTGCATATGCAACGTTACACTCCCCAGCACATATTTTATATTACAACTTTAGAGACTAGTTATGTTACACAACACTGCCCTGTGCATATTACACTCCAAGGCGCATATCGCATAGCACGCGCTAGTGCCTGTGCTATCTCGCGCTCTCCAATGAATCTGTCATTGCGCACAATGTATTGCATATTATATTTCACGCCCCAGTTCATCTTATGTCACACTTTTTTGGTGCATAGTTTATACCATATACTACATCTAGTTTTCATTTTCAATCGTGCTCTCAGGACTATGTTCTATATAACACTACGTCCACCTACCCTTTTCACGGGCATTACATTTTGCGATGGGGTGGAGGGTCAGGGGGTGTTTCTGCCAAGTGAGCCCGGAGTCACAGTCACAAACGTCCTCTTTTTTCTGAATAAAAGTGAGATTATGCTGCATACTTGTTCATATTTTAAGTAGTTCGCATAGACACACATTTTAAAAACAATAACGTTCCTAATACCCACCTTCTCTGAACAGTTAGCTTGTTGCCCCATCCACCTCCTCCCTATCCTCTGTTGTCTGAATCCATGGACTAGCCTCCTCCCTCCTGCCAGGCATGGTCTGATGTGCTGCCACTGCCCTCCATTTAGCATGATGTACCAGTCCACTCCTCCTGCCCTCCATTGCCCAATTATATGGCCCATCATTGACCTCCTGCTTAGCCTCTGTGCTTAGCTTGCTGCCCCTATTCTCCTTCCCCCTGCCCTCCGATGTCTTTGTGCATGCCCCTGCTCCATCCTTTTTGCCCACTATGTTCCATGGACCTGCCACTCCTATCTACTCTGAGTGTTCTGTTGAGATGCCACTCCCCTCCCACCTGCCTAGCATTGTCAGATGACTGTAACCTGTCCCTGCCACCTCTACCCTGCCTGTCCACATGCCATGCCCCTATCTCCTTCCTCCTGTCCTCCATGGTCCCTTTTACTGTTACACCCTTCTGCCCTCCCTGATCTGTTGTGCTGCAACTGCTCCTCCTGCCTTCCCCGCGCGGTCTGTTGTGAGGCCCCTTCCCCTGAACTCTCTTGTCTGTGCCCAGGTCCTGACCCTCCCTTCTATCCTCCATGGTCCTTTGTGCATGCCCCGGCACCCTCCTTCTTGCCCATCATAGCCATTGTGCTGCCACTAACCCTCCCGCTTGCCATGCATGGTCTTCTGTGCTGCCATGGCCCCTCCCACCTTCCCTGTGTAGTCAGCTAGATGCCCCTGACCTCCTCCCACCTTCCCTCCATGGTCTGTGTGTATGCCACCATAGTCTCATTGTTGCTCTCCATGGTGTGTCTTGTTTCTAGTGCCCATCCTGCCTGACCTCCATGGTTACCTTGCTGCTCCTGCCCTGCCACCTTGCCCCCAGCCCTCTGTTTCCATGTGCAGACCCCCTATTCCCTCCCTCCTGGCTTGTCTGTTCCATTGTAATGCCCATGATCCGTCCCTCCTGCCCTTTATGGTCTGTTATGCTGCAGCTTTCTCTCCTGTCTGTCCATTATGGTCAGCTAGCTACCATTGCCTCTTTCCCATCTGTTCTCTGTTGTCCATGTGCATGGTCCTGTCCCCTTCTATTGCTTTCTATGGATTGTTGTGCTGCACTCCCGTCCCGCATGCACTGTGTGGTGTATTGTGCTGCTGCAAACCCTGATGCCTGCCCTGTAGGGTCAGTTTGGTGCACCTCTCCATGTCCCTCCTGTCCTCTGTTATCCGAGTCCATGTCCCTACCCCAATTCCTCCTGCCTACCATGATTCAATGTACCATACTTGCGAACATTTTGAACTTGGTAAGAGGGAGATTTTGAAAAAAAACTGGGGTATTGATTTTCCCCTTTGAGTTACATTGAACAAGAGGAGATTGTAGACAGGAGACAGATCAAATAAAGCCCATTTGAGCTTAAAAACATTGGACGTTTCCTGGCTGAAACGGGTCTGTTGGCATGTATGGTTGTACTACCACTGCCTCTTCCTTCTGCCCACAATGGTCTATTATATTGCCACAGCTTCTCTTGCCAGTCCTGTATTGTTGGTTTGTTGCCCCTGCCCCCCTGTTCCACTGCCCTCCATAGTCTGTTGTGCTGCCACTGCCCTTCCTGCCTGCCCAGTGTGGTCAAATTGTTGCCTCTGCACTCTCCTACCTGCCTTCAATTTTCAGAGTCCTTGCCCCTGGCCTCTGCCTCTCAACAGTATCCCAATGAACAACCAGATTGCTAACATTCTATATTTATTACAAAAGTGTGGAACGCCTGACGTCATCTTGATGAAATCAAAACTGTAATACCTAGAGTATTTCCTTTAGAAATTACATATATGAAAGGGTCTTATTTGCATCAAAATTATGGTTAGTGCTCTAAAAAACTAAAATGAGGACATATTTTCTGAGTTTTCAAATAGCGACAAAGAACTTTTAAATTATTTGTAATCTTTATGTTTTTTTATCCAGTTGACCACTTGATTAAATGTTGCAACTTGGCGAGAGGATGTGGTGTTACTTCCAGAGCTGCAGACTTTGCAACTGGGGAACCAGGTTGGAGTTTCAGCTTCAGCTCAACATTCTGTGATTGTGGTCAAATCACTTAATCTACCCATGTCTACAACCAAATTGAATTTGATCTTGTGCGATGTAACCCATGCTCATGTAAAGCATTCCAATACCTGACAAGTCTGCACTATATAAAACTGCAAATACACAAAAAAATAAGTGTTTTGCACACTTCTGTCATTGGGCTACATGTGGGCTACATCTGGGTGATATTTGTGCTGCATTTAGGCTCTTTTGTGTCTGGTGGCCATCTTGGGAGATTTATTTGTCATGAAGTTTCCTAATTTCCTCATTTATTGCAGTCTCCTCAGTAGGAAATGCTTTCAGTTTTTTACTTTGATTCCATCAAGAAGGTATTCAGATATGTCACACATTTGCCATAAATTCTGAATGTTAGCACTGTAGTTGCTCATTAGATCACTGTAGTTAAGCTACTGCTCACCAAGGAAGCCTGCTGCTGGTATTAAAAGTGCATATTTCAGTCTGCATATCAGCATTTTTTAATGAAATAGAAGAGGATTTGAGAAGTCACTCAAAATGTGCCCTAATTTTTCTTTCTTCAGCACTAATCATAATTTCTATGGCAAAATGAACCCCCTCATTGTGTTCCTTTTTAAATTAAATGTTTTAAGTGTTACCAGTTTATTCCAATCAAGATGGCTTCATGTGTGCCATACTTTTTTCATAAGTAAGACAGTAAGCGCTCTAGTTGTTCTTAAGAACACTCTGAGACATTCTGTCATTAGGCTATACTTGGGCTACATCTGGGTGATATTTGGGCTACATTTGGGCTCTTTTGTCTCTGGTGGCCATCTTGGGAGATTTATTTGTTATGAAGTTTCCTAATTTCCTCATTTACTGCAGTCTCCTCAGTGGGAATACTTTCAGTTTTTTATTTTGGTTCCATCAAGAAGGCATTCAGATGTGTCACACATTTGCCATAAATTCTGAATGTTAGCACTCTAGTTGCTCATTAGATCACTGTAGTAAAACTACTGCTCACCAGGGAAGTCTGCTGCTGGTATTCAAAGTGCATGTTTCAGTCTGCATGTCAGAATTTGTTTATGAAATAGAAGAGGATTTGAGAAGTCAAAATGTGCCCTAATTTTTCTTTCTGCAGAACTAATCATAATTTCTATGGCAAAATGAACCCCCTCATTTTGTTCCTTTAATTAAATGTTTTAAGAAATACCACTTTATTCCAACCAAGATGGCTTCAGGTGTGCCATACGTTTGTCATAAGTAGGACTTTTAGCGCTCTAGTTGTTCTTTAGAACACTCTGGGAAGCTACTGACAGTCTCTGCCCTTGTTGGATGTACATGTTTTACTGAGAATGTCAGACTTCATTCTCACATGACTGAGAAAGATAATGTGAATTTATAGAAAATATGCTCTCAGTTAGCTTATAGATCACCTTCCAAACCTCTGTGGGAAAAGCATGAGAAAATAGTTTTCTCTCAAACATGATTCATGATATCACAGCAGAAGGCTTTTTCACATGGTAAAATCACCTTAGAACACACCACAATTCCTAAAATGAGTATGGTACCATCAACAAATGATTTATAATGTAACTAAAGTCTTAAAACCTTCTCTCAACTGCAATGCTTTTTAATGAGGTGCTATCATGTATATTGGTCCCAAGATGGCTGCCAACACTTCTTGGATGAAGTGCTGACAGCCAATCAGATCTCACGATGAGATGTGTGGTTAGGCTCCGCCCAGATATATATGTGATTTTACTTTTGATTTTCTCAGGGACTACTGAACGATTTAGACCATTTAGGCAAAAGGCACATGCCTGACCTCAGGACTACCTCTTTGCCAAATTTCAAGTAATTCTGTTCAGCTGTTTGGGCTGTACCTTCGACTAAAGGTCCTATGGGAAAATGGATGGGGAAAACATGTTTTGGGTCCCCCCTTTTTTCTCAGCCCCCGCTTAACGAATCACCCCGAGATTTTCAGGGTAGGAGCTGAGCGGAGCGCCCCATTAGTTTTGAAAATTTCACGAAGGTAAGTCAACCGGCGCTAAAGTTATTCAAAATAGAATTTTCAGATTTCCTATGGGAACTCGGTCCTAACTATAACTATCTACTGGCGACCGCCAGTAGATAATATAGATATATATATCTTACCTACTGGCAGTTGCCAGTAGGTAGTTATAGTCAGAACCTAGTTTCCATAGGAAAAGCATTTTTTGATTTGCTAATAACTTTTGCGTCGTTTGACGAATGTTTGCGAAATTCTCCCAAAAAAGGTCAATCAAGGTCAGCTCTTATCGTGAAAGATTGGGGGTGATTCATCAAGCGTAGGCTGAGAAAAACGGGGGTACCAAAAAGTGTTTTCTCTATCTTCATTTCCATAGGAAATTTTATTACCGGCTACAGCCCAAACTGCTGAATGGAATTAAAACAATTTTGGCAAAAAGGTAGAGCTTGGTTCAGAAAGCAACCTTTTTTTTAAATGGTGTAAATCCGTTCAGTATTTGCTGAGAAATTAAAAAAATAAAAGTAAAAAAGTCAGGTTCCAATAGGAAACTACAGCCCAAACTGCTGAACGGAATTACACCAAATTTAGCAAAAAGGTAGTTCTTGATTCAGAAAGAATCTTTTTTTTTAAATGGTGTAAATCTGTTCAGTAGTTGCTGAGAAATTAAAAAAAAAAAAAAAGTTTCGATATGTGGGGCAGCGGTGGGTTCGCGCACCCTCCCGACAATGTGCTTCACTGTCATTGGCTGCCACAACCACAAGCTTCACTGTGATTGGCTGCCAACACTCCAAACCAGGAAGTGTTGGCAGCCGTCTTGTGAGAAAACAGTCAAAAAAAGATTAAAAGAGAAGAAAAGGGGGCAGGGTAGAAACACCCTTACCCCCTAGTCCTGCTCGGGGGTCCCATAAAGACCCCCAGACCCAAAACATTTTATTTTATTTTTTTAAACGTCCGAATGCACGCGAATCCATACGGAAAAAAAACCAAAATAAGTGGGGCCTCCCCCACTTCATTTAAATGAGCCCCAGGGTGGGCCATGTTCCAGGGGCAATCCTATTATTATATTGCAGGGACCTGTGGGGTCTCTGCAGTCCTGGGGATGGCCACCTCTCATGTAAGTTAGGTGTGGGAGGGCACTCGGCCTTCCCACAGCCCAGGGGACGGCCAGTTCCCTGGGGCTTGTTTTGTAATTGTTGGGGGCCTCCGCAGCCCCCCCAAGTCCTGGGGATCGCCACTCCCCGGGGCTTTAATTAAACATGCAGGGGGGGCCTCGTGGGCCCCCTGAAGCCCCGGGGACCACCACCTCCACAGGGCTATGAAAATAGAGGGAGGGAGGCCGCACGGCCCCCCTCCTGGAGCCCTTGATAGCCCTGGGGACCGCCACCCCCCAGGGCCGGCTTCTGCAATGTCCGGGGGAACCCACACCCGGGATACTGTTGTTTGCTATGACAGGGTGGAGGCACGTATCGCACACTGTCATAGCAAACCCTGGTTTACTTCGTTGAAGGGAGAGGAGGATAATCTGCTCTCGCTTCAATGAAGCAAAGCAGGATTGCTTTTGGGCAACGGGAGCTGTATGTTAGCAGCTCCACTTGCTCAAAGGCAATGCCGGTTCCCGCAGGAGGCAGGGAGCTGGCGGCAGCATGGGGGCAATGGGGGTCCTCCCACGGTCCCCAACGAAAAGGCCAGGACCCGGGAGATGGCGTCCCTGGGGCCAGTAGTGGACAAGGGAAGAGGGACCATGCAGCCCCCCTTCCTAATGATTAATAAAAACATTCAAGAATTGTGCATGCCCCGGGGGATGGGGTCCTCGGAGTGAATATAAATTAATGGAGGTGGACCGTTTTTTTTTAGAAAATTTTGGAGTGGCGATTCTAATGCGGCGCTCAGCACGGCCCCCTAGTGTGAACGCGCTGGGTGCGCGGCTCTCAGTGTGACCCCCTAGTGTGAACGCGCTGGGTGAGCGGCTCTCAGCACGGTCCTCTAGTGAGAACGCGCTGGTTGTGCGGCTCTCAGCACGGCACCCGAGTAATTCACAGGTCTTTTTTTTTTTTTAAGTTTGAGTTTATTAAAGTAAAAAGAAAAGGGGAGGGAGGGGGGAGGGGGGAGGGGGGTACAATCAATCATGGTAAATATTACATGTAATAAGCAATACAATGGGGACTCTCAATAAAAGTAGATATGACAAGCATGAGAAATACAAACAAACCTATATATAAGAAAATATCATATGATACAATAGAACATAATGTCATAACAAAGGGTAACACTATAGCAGAAAAAAATCAACTCATGGTGGCTTACGTACTTCAACAGTGTCAAGGTCTGGAGAAGCATGTGTTGGGGCAAAGGAGGAGAGATAGGATACCAAAGGGGACCAAAGCAGGTCACGCTTAACTGCTAGGGAAATGGGAGATACGAAATTAGTATCTAAATGATGGTGGAAGCAAACTGCATTCCACCAAGAGTGATAGGAGACGTTTGCAGCCTGTTTCCAATTAGAGGTAATGGTATGAAAAGCCACAGCAATTAAGAGGTCAAGTAATAGATAGTGGGGAGGCGATCGCGGGAGGTTTGGTGATAGGGAACCTAGAAAAACTTGCAGAGGGGAGAAGGGAATTTGAAAATGAAATATCGTTTGTATTTGCGCCCAGACCAGGTACCAAAATTTGGAGATAGGGGGGCAATCAAACAACATATGTTTGAGATCTGCAACAGGACAGGGACAAGACCAACAAGTAGGGGATGTGTCAGGTGAAAAGCGAGATAAAGTGTGTGGGGTACATAAAGTTCTGGTATAAATAAAGTATAAAGTTTGGGTAGTATTAGCAGCTCTAGAGGTTTTATGAAGTTTAGTCCATATTTTGTCCCAGAAAGACAAAGGCCAGTCCTGGGTAAGATCCAATTCCCATGCAGTCTCAATTTTAGATTTTAATCTGTTAGTGGAGAATCGAAAAGAATTATAGATAGCAGAGGCCGATGGAGATGTCTCCAATAATGAGGAGGTAGCTTTGCGATCCAAAGGAACAGTGTTAGATGAGGCCAAGGAGTGAAGATATGAAGTCAAGACTGGAAGTAGGGCATTGTATTGTGATCGAGCAGAGGAGGGCAGTGAAAAAGAGGATTTAAGATCTTGAAAAGAGAGAGGAGTGTCTCGGGAAATTAGTTGGGAGATCCAACACAGTCCTTTAGAGTACCATGTCTTCCAAAAAATAGTGCGATTACGTATTTTGAAGAAAGAGTTATACCATATAGGCTGCTCATGAAGGGAGAGAAGAGACGGGTAAGATGATGATAAATAAGGAAGAAGAAGAGTGCGAGAATGAGAGATAGTAGGAGAGCGAAAGCGAACCAAGGGAGATGTGAAAGATAAATACTCACGAAAAGTAAAAGGGGAAAGAAAAGAGGATTCCATACTTAACCAGACGGGTGCATAACAAGGAAGGTCAGAAGAGAACCATCGGATCGATTGCTTCAAAGAGAAAGCTTGATGGTATTCTCTGAAATCCAGAAAACGTACGCCAGATTGGGTCTTATCTTTGCATAGAGAAGCTAAAGCAATCCAGGAGCGTTTACCATTCCATAGGAATTTCAACAACAGGGAATCAAACCGTCTAAAGAAAGAAACTGGAATATGTACCGGAAGCATGGAAATGGTATATAGAAGAAGAGGTGATAACATCATTTTTATGGAATTAAGCCGACCCCACCAGGATAGAAAGAGCGGGTTCCAACGTTGAATAGCCGTGTCCATTTTCTTGAAGATATAATCGAAGTTAAATTTGAGTGTGTCAGACAGGAGAGGGGCGAGCCAAACACCCAGGTATTTGATCTTAGTTGGTTGCCAAGAGAAACCTGTTTGGGAAAAGAGATGTTTTTGACAGAGAGGGTTTAGGGGAAGAATCTCGCATTTATCAGCATTAAGACGGTAGCCAGAAACCGCGGAGAAGGAGGACACTTTTTGAAGGAAAGAGGGAATAGAGGAAATAGGATCAAGGCAGTAGAGAAGAATATCATCAGCATAGACTGACATTTTGACCTGACGTGAACCAAAATTAAACCCAGAAATACTGTTATCCATACGAATTCTAGTAAGAAAGGGTTCCAGGGCTAGAACAAAAAGTAATGGGGATAGAGGACAGCCTTGTCGTACTCCCCTGTGTAATGAGAAGTAATCCGAGGACATTCCGTTGACAAAAATAGAGGCCTGGGGATTAGAATAGAGTAAGGAAATGATAGATATGAATTTGAGGGAAAAGCCGATCCAGTGTAAGGCCTGAAACATAAAGTCCCAACCAATCCTGTCAAAAGCCTTCTCCGCGTCTAAAGAAATAGCCGCGAAGGGAAGTGACAAAGAGGTAGCCTTGCTAAGAATATTAAGAAAAACACGGGAGTTGTCAGATGCGAGATGGCCCTTGACAAAACCTGATTGTTCAGGACCAATAAGGTCGGGTAAGAGGGGATCCATGCGTAGTGCCAATAGTTTTGCCAAAATTTTGTAATCTGTATTAACCAGAGAAATTGGTCTGTAGTTTTTACATAACGAGTGGTCCTTATCTTCCTTGGGAATTAGACAGATTAAAGCCTGTTGAAAGGAGCCACTGGAAGATCCCGCCGCAAGGAAGGATTGGAATAAGAGTAATAATTTAGGGAGGAGTAGAGAGGCGAAGTGACTGTAAAATTCAATAGTGAATCCATCAGGGCCTGGGGATTTACCATGTCGTAATTTAGAAACTGCATGAGAAATTTCAAGGGGCGTAATGTCCCGTTCTAGATCCGTAAAATCCACATGAGAGGTCGAGGGGGGAGGAATTGAGTGAAAATATGAAAGGAGATCCATAGTTTCCGGAGTGTGTTCGGGGGTATAAAGATTGTCATAGAATTTAACAAACTCAGAAAGAATATCTTTATCCTTGAAGCACGAAATCCCAGAGGAAGTCTTAATGGACTCAATCTTTGAACGCTCCTTCCTTATCTTTAAGTAATTAGCCAAAAGTTTCCCCATTTTGTTTTTGCCTCCATAATATCTGGAATTACATTTTAACAAAAGATTAGAGGCAGCATCAGTTGTAAACCTATTGAAGGAGATTTTCGCATCAATAAGTTTTTTAAGAGAAGCCTCAGAATTAGAAGCATGATAATCAAGCTCCAAAGTCTTAATATTGGCTAAAATGCTTGTAGACTTGGCCTCTCGAAGTTTCTTGCGACTAGCCACAAAATTAATAATAAAACCCCTAGAGGCTGCTTTAAAAGAATCTCAAACAGTAACAAAAGAGGAGTCAGGGGTATGGTTGAGAAGAAAAAATTTTGTGGCGAAGGCAGTAAATTTAGAACAAAAAGTCGAATCTGTAAGCAAGGCATTATTGAAACGCCACCTGCCAGAGTGGGGGGAAAAAGGAAGTGGGTCTAGGTCCACATGAATTGGGTCATGGTCCGAGATTAGAATAGAACCAATATCTGAACGAATAGCGTGTTGGGATAAGGATTTGCTAAGGAAAATATGGTCAATACGGGAGTGCGACTGATGTGGAGGGGAGTAAAAACTATATTCTCTGAGATCAGGATAACACAGTCACCAAATGTCCACCAGGGCATTATTTTGAAGGGTGTTAACAAATTGAGAGTGCATCCTAGAGGGGACAAATTTATCGTTGGAATGGCGGTCAAGGAAGGGATCGATAATTTGATTACAGTCTCCCCCAAGAAGAATATAATCTCCAGAGAGGGAGGACAGCTTTGTTGAAATAGAGGGCCAAAAATATTTATCAATTCCAGTTGGGGCATACACATTAAAAAGAGTGATAGGAATATTATCAATAAGTAATGTAACAATAACCCACCTACCATCAATATCGCATTCATGAGAAATTGAAGAAACATTTAACTTTTTATGTAATAAAATCACAACACCATTTTTCTTGGAAACTGTGGGGGAGCAAAACACATGACCCATCCAACAACGTTTAAGCTTCAAAGCCTCCGAATCAGAGAGGTGTGACTCTTGAAGGAAAGCAACATCAGATTTAAGTCTCGCTAAATGCGATAAAACCCTTTGGGCCAGATGTATCAAAGGGTTTTACCCATTCTGTGTCTATGGGAAAATGTGTTCATACATATGGCCCTTTGTCTTTTAATGGGATTATTTAAACCCTTAACATTCCATGATGTAACACGGAATGGAACAGCAAAGAGATACAACTGACAGCAACATGCTTGTTATTGCAGAAAAAATAATGTGAAAAAATTGAGAAAGTCTCAACAAAGTGATAAAGGGGAAGGAGCAAAGGGAGAAGAAGCGAAAAGGGTAATAAGGGAGGAAAAGAAAAGAGAGAACCATTATGAGAATAATACTGAGTACAAAAAGAGGAAGAGACAAGGGGGGGAAAAGAGAGGAAAGGGGAAGCAAAAAGAGAGAGGAAAGAGAAAAAGGTAAGAAGTCATTTATAGAAAGAGAGACAGAGACAAAAATCAACAAAAAGACAGTACACGTTCGAAACGAAGACTGAGGAACATACTTACGGAACGAAAAATTCAAAAAACGAGGATGGGGCGATGGCGCCGGGAGACAGCGACAACAACATCCAGAGCACACAGACAAACCTCAAATACCATGGATCCAATAAGGCACTGCGAAAAGAATAACATGACACATCAGGAAGAGGGAAGGCCAAGTCTGTAGAAACAAAAAGGATATGCGATGAGAGGAAAAGACGTGTCACAGAAAAATAAGAAGTATTAACTACAGTTGAGCTAAATTACATTTCATAACACCACAAAAGGGGGCACGTGATAGCAAGAACAACTGTCGGACGAGGAGACAGTCATGGTTTAACTAAACAAGAACGTTAACAAAGAGACAACAGAATCATAAACCATCGAATACAAACAAGGAGAAGCAGAGTATGTCAACCAGGTCTGGATACATCCATAACGTCAGGGCCATGTTGTTGGAGAAACGCCTGTAAGGCCACAGGGTCTTCATACGTGGTTGTTCTGTCCTTATAGGTGACCTTGAAGAGACAAGGATGTAGTAGACCATATCTAGCATTTAGGGCCCGCAGCTGAGGCCGCATGTCCAAAAATTTCTTCCTACGATCTGCAGTAGCTTTGGAGACATCTTGTGATAGATAGAGGCGATGACCCTCCCATATAATTTGTTTCTTGAGCTTGGCAGCTGAAAGGACCTGTAAGAGATCAGTGAATTGTAGAAACAGCATGATAACACCTCTGGGTTTACTAGTGGTCCTCGGGCCAAGGCAATGAGCTCTTTGAATATTGATGGAGGTTAAAGTTGGGGCGTCCAAGATCTTGGCCAGAAAGGATTGGAAGAAGGTGGTGGGGTTTGACCCTTCTGTAAGTTCTGGAAGACCATAAAGGCGTAGATTATTCCTACAATTCCTGTTTTCCAAATCCTCCGTCTGGCGCTTAAGTAGAAGAATCTCCTTTTCCATTGATGTAATGTGGGAACAAGAAGATTGTAAGGAGTCTGTGTGGGATTCCAAGGACTGAACACGTGACTCCAAAGATGACCATTTCTCCTGCATGGCCTGCATGTTCTTGGTGGTAGCCTCCATGAAAGGTTTAAACGCACGGAGCTCCTCCAGAATTAGATCCATGGGAGCGGATGAAGAGATACTCCCTGGGGATGGTGGGTCCTTCTTCAATCGTTCAGAAGAAGCGAGGGAAGAAGACAACTTCTCTTTATTACGCGATTTAGGACTGGCTCCTCGTATTGGATCTGTTTTTGGTGTGGTGGCGTCCGCCATGTCTCGAGGAGAAGAATCCGAATCTGAGTCCCCAGGTAGTGGAGAGGGAGTGGACAACTTTAAATTCCTGAGTTTTCCCATGAGGATTCGTGCAAAAATCGACGATTACCGCCCCGAGGGAAGGCAAACAGAGATTCTGAGGATGCACGATATGTCCGTGAAAGGAGCTTATAGTCAGACACAGATCAGAAGGTCTATAAACGTAAGATGTCGTGACGATTCGGGGAGCCTGCTATAATGTAACCTCTCTCATTGGTTATTGACCGTGTCTCTTCAAAACTCGGAATGGTGCAAAGACCAGGTATTAGACACATATGTTCTCTTATGCAAGATCTGACTCCGTTCACTATAACATGACTTTGGGTGTAATGAAAGACAAGAAAGTGTACCATACAGCAAGAAAAGGTTCTTTAAATTTATTCACACTCCTTGTTGAAGTTATCTGAAGTCTTAATAATTCAATTTCCCTCTGTTTGCAATAATCCACAAAATAAATTTGAAGAAGATTAAAGGTTGGATGCACCAAAAATTTGTTATATTTAAAGAACTAGGAGCAATTGGATATAAAGGACATTTTCCCCCTCAGAGAGAATAAAATGAAAAGCTCCACAGAAACCATTCCATTCGTGGTAATGAAATTATAGTTCTTGGGATGTTTGAGGCAATTGGACACTAGATGGCAGCAAAGAGTTAATAAGCAGAGAAAAAACGGTCACAAAAATCATTTTCTGAGGGCTTGTTTAAACAAAGTTAGCTTCGTGGAGAAAATAGGTGCTTATTATGTGAGGCAAGGAAGAGGCAGTCCATTACAACAGCAGACGGCAGCTCCAGGTAATTTAGAGGGTCGTAATACAAGGAGAGCTCTGTGAGGGCAGTGCGTGTTAAAATTTCTGTCAGCGGGCGAGCTGAAAAGGCGGCCGTTAACGTTACAGAAGCGCTCAAGTAGACAAATAGAAATAGCGGCTCTTACATGGTGGTCCCGCTGTTCTAAAGTATTTCGTTGCAGGCAGCTTCGCTTCCGACAAGCGGGACGCGCTGATAGAAGTTCGAATAAGCGGTCAGCACCGCGTTAAGATCGTCGTTCTCCCCCGTGACCAGGGAGGTCTAGGGAGTGTCCGCCATCTTCAACGGGCGCAAGCCACGCCCCCCCAATTCACAGGTCTTTAAAAGACCATTTACCTGTAAATGAGGCTTTGTTGTGGTTTCACCTCTTCTTAGAGCCCCTGCATCTCCACTCTGCCTATGACTGGAAGAATGAGCCCCCGTCGAAATGTGGCTCTAGTTCCGCTTCTGGCTGGTGTGCCCCGGCTCTGCCCACTCCGCCTACGCTTACAGAATTCCGTAGATTCTATCTGCCGTATGTCAATGATCCAGCTGTGGGGCTGGGAATAGCTTGCAGACAGGATTCTGGGCCTTTCCCTAGGCTTGGTTTGCAATGCCGATGCTCTGCCGGGGTTGCCACTGGTTGGCAGCCAATTAGAGCCAAGCTCGTGCTCGGGGTTTAGTCTCCGCCAACATATGTACTTATCCAATCTGTCCTTAAATGCCCAAGCACTTATAAATTCACTATACACTCTGCTTGCAGTACTCTAATCATCCAGTCTCTACCCATGTACTCATAGAATGACCCAGACAAAGTTACATAATCAAGGTCTTCCCCACTGCCAGAGGTAACATGGTTGCATGCGCAGTCAACAGCACAATGTAATGTGGTAGGGACCAGGGCCATCATGCATATATAATGAACACACGGATACAGTTAGTTGGATAGTGGAACTGGCTACGGGCACGTGTGCTCAGCACCTTTTTATTACCAGGGTCACATGTCCAGTGACGTCTGTGCTGGATGTGTGTGGGGTGAGTGTAAGCCAGTCCTCAGGGAATAGTTGGTGCTGGCAACAACTACAACAGTGATCATCTGATTACACACAGAGATTTAATCATACAGGGTCCATGACATGTGATGCACTTAGGTAGGGGCACCAGATCTTAAATCACACACAAAATATTGTATCGTAAACGGTCCATGACTTCTGGTGCACTGAGGTAGGGGCACCAGAGATAAGCGTGCTGATGTGAAGAAATTGTTAATGTCCCTTCGGGATATTCATGCAGCCTGAGGTGACTTTGTTGTGTCCGGTGTGTACAGCACGAAAGTCAATCATAAAGGGTCCATGAGTTGTGATGCACAGAGTTAGTGGCATCTGAAGAGCTCAGCGTGTGCGAAGCCAGCGATGATGGCGTGCCCTTGCAGGATAGGATTGGATTGGATATGTGTGAGACCTGCTAACCGCAGTGTAGGCCAGAGGCAGCTGTCAGCAAGGGCCCACAACCACCTGGTGTTGACTTGTGGTGCAGTGAGTGGCAACAGTGGTGCTTAGCGTGTGCGCAGCCTGCGATGAGACATGGTTCGGGTGGGCCGCACTAGGAGTAATGTCTTTTGCCTAATTAATTCTGCGTTAATAAGGCCATGTGGCGGTGACTTATGGTGCATAGAGTTAGTGGCATCAAAAGCACTCAGCGTGTGCACAGGCAACGATGATGCGTGTTCTGGCCGGGCCGTACTGGGAGCAATGTCTGTTGCCTACTGGACTGCGTCTTCTGCAATCGCAACTCGATCTGAATTGTGAGCCCTGCTTTCTGCAGTGTACATCGAAGGCAGTAGTCAGCACAGACATCGAGGAATGCTTTTTGTCACTTCATCTTGACAAAATCAGAGGACATAGAGTACAATTCACTCTGCTATTAATAAAACAAGCCTGAATTTGAATTGTGAGCTCTGCTGACCGCAGTGTAGGCGTATCGAACAAAAGATGAAATATGCATGGAATACATTGTTGAAATATGTAGGGTTCAGGGACGTTATGGTTATTTGCCTACTGGACCCTGAAATTAATTAATCAAGACTGAATTTGAATTGTGAACCCTGCTGATCGCAGTGTAGGCCGGAGGCAGCGATCAGCATGGGCCCACAGGTACGTGGCATTGAGTTGAGCTGCACAGTTAGTGGCACTTGAAGCACACAGCGTGTGCATAGCCAGCGATGATGCATTGTCCAGCCGGTCCGAACTGGGAGCAATGTCTTTTGCCTAATGAATTCTGCCTTAATACGGCCACGTGGCGGAGACTTGTGGTGCACTGAGTTAGTGGCATCAGAAACACTCAGTGTGTGCACAGCCAGCGATGATGCGTGGTCTGGGCGGACCGCACTGGTAGCTATGTCTGTTGCCTACTGGACTGCATTATCTGCGATCGCGACTCTACCTGAATTGTCAGCCCTGCTAACTGCAGTGTAGGCCAGAGGCAGTGGTCAGCATGGGCCCACAACCACGTGGTGTTGACTTGTGGTGCAGTGAGTTGCAACAGTGGCACTTAGCGTGTGCGCAGCCAGCTATGATACGTGGTTTGGGCGGGCCGCACTGGGAGCAATGTCTTTTGCCTAATGAATTCTGGGTTAATAAGACTATGTGGCGGTGACTTGTGGTGCATTGAGTAAGTGGCATCAAAAGCACTCAACGTGTGCACAGGCAGCGATGATGCGTGGTCCGGCCGGGCCACACTGGGAGCAATCTCTGTTGCCTACTGGACTGCGTCATCTGCAATCGCTACTCGATCTGAATTGTGAGCCCTGCTGTCCGCAGTGTAGGCCGGAAGCAGTGGACAGCAAGGGCCAACAGCCACGTCGTGTTCACTTGAGCTACACAGTTAGTGGCACCTGAAGCACTCTGCGTGTGCACAGTCAGCGATGATGCATGGTCCAGGCAGGCCGCACTGGTAGCAATGTCTTTTGTCTAATGAATTCTGCCTTAATAAGGCTACGTGGCGATGACTTGTGGTGCACTGAGTTAGTGGCACCAGAAGCATTTAGCGTGTGCGCAGCCTGCGATGATGCGTAGTCTGGGCGAGCCGCACTGGAAGCAATGTCTCTTGCCTACTGGACTGCGTCATCTGCAATCGCAACTCGATCTGAATTGTGAGCCCTGCTGTCTGCAGTGTACATCGAAGGCAGTAGTACAGACATAACTCTGTGGTGCTGTGCCACTGGTTTCGCAGTGGGCCTGTGTCGAGGAGGCCGGTGGTCATGGCAGTAGCCTTGTGGCAGGGTGAGGGCCGCTGTTCTGGCAGACGCGTTGGCCTTCACTGAAGTGAACCATGCGCAGAGCACTGGCCTATTTATTCACCCTCCTATGCTGGAGTGGCGTACGTTAGACCAGCCCACTCCGGTTCCGCTTACAGGGGGATGACACAGCTACATGATCGAGATCTTCCCCACTGCGTGAGGTAACATTGTTGCATCCACTGTCCACAACAGTACACGTACCAGCAGTATATGTACATATGGAGAGGTCTGTGCTCTGCATAGTGAGGTCTGTCGAGCAGATTACCACTACACTTGGCATTGTGTGCATTGTTATTGATGGGTGACTTGCCTCCTTCACACATACTTGGTTCCCACGTCTCCCAACATTTAGCTATTGTGTGGCTGAGGGGCCATGCCGTTTAGGGAAGGTCCGCTGTTCTGTTCTGCGCTGCCTTGGAAGTAGGGGGTGGGCCGAGGGGGAGGTGTTGTGGCCTTTTTGGGTTTTGGAGCTGCATGATCAGTAGCTCTATGACATGTGTTGGTCTTCAGATGTGGCTCTGGGCTGGGCTCTCTTTCATACTGTAGGTAGTCGTTCTGCTGTACACCAGTAAAAGGCAGATGCTAAATTCCTCCTGCTAACGCAGCTTATCGCCTGTTTTTGGATTGCATCGCAGATTTCGCTGGTTGTTGAAAATATCAGGAAGTGGTATTTTCGTGTTTTTTTTTCAAGGGAACTCCTACTCTGCATATCATCAGCGTTAGTTCTCGCTCTCATTGGTGGCGATGGCTTTTTGCAGAAGCTATCGCTGGAAAACTACCAGGTTGAGAATGGGATGGTAATTCTTTTGCTGCGGTAAAGTGACGATAACTCAGCGATAAGTTATTGAGAATATACCCCATCGTTTTTTGTTTTTTTTTCGCCCAGGGGCTTTTTGTGGGATCCCTGAGCAGGCCTAGAGGGTTAGGGAGTTTGCACCTGCCCACATTTCTTGTTTTTTCATCTTTTTCTTGTGATTTGCATGTAGCTACAACAAATTCGTAATAAAGTCCTAATAAACACAAGGGCTATGTTAGAAATGGGATCTCTGGTTGGCTAAGGCTTGCTCCAAAGCCAGGCAGAGACCACCACTCCAAGTCAGGGCTGGGGAGTTACACGCCAAAGATAACCCCTGCTCACCCCCTTGGTAGCTTGGCACGAGCAGTCAGGCTTATCCCGGAGGCAATGTGTAAAGCGTTTGCGCGCGCACACAGCAACAACACCCTAGGCCCACCACAAAGGAAACTCCACACCAGGTTATATATAAAAAATAGCCTTTGTATTATAATAAACACATTAGATGATAATCACATAATTTACACTGTGCCAAATGGCACTGGGCAGAATTTTACAGGGGACTATTTACACAAGACAGGGCCACATGGACCACTGTCAGAATTAGCACAAATCACCAATTGTAAATGTAGAACATATACCAACTGTAACACAAATTATAACGGTAGAGCACAACCAGTAACTACTGGCGCAATAATGACCTCAGCATTATCAAAATGGAATCAGGTATAAAACCTATCCTGTATACCTCACAGTGGCATAAACACATTATGCAATTTCTCACAAGTCTAACGCATTAGACCCTACCTCCTAAGTATACTTTCACTAGGGGCGTACATCATACAGGGAAGTATAATCTCCCTAACATAAACCTAAACAGGTAAAACAACCTCCTATGCAGAAATCATATCTAGAGGTATAAAACACAGGGTGCGCAAAATATACTACACACAGTACATTTCCTAACACCCAAAATCACAGTAGCACATAAATCACATTAGGGCCTGGCGCACTATACATCTAACCGTGCCCCTGGCCAACTGGCCATCTCAGAAGGTGGGCTCAAATGCCTTGTGTCCCCCAAAGTCAAGGCGCACTGCAAAGGCAGCGAAAGTCAAGGGTGCGCAATCTGCGCAGTCCTAAACATTGCAGCTGCCCACTACTTGCTAGGCAGCTGAGAACAATAGTCTGGGAGCCTAAACGGTGCAGCAGCCCACTACTTGCTGGGCAGCTGTAAATACTCAAATGCGGCATGGGCTTGTAGTCGCCCTTAAACAAGAGGGGCCAAACGTAGGAGCCATCTGGGGCTCTAGAATAATAATGTCCCCTGGAGCGCACGGGCTCCTGAAACAACAATGCGCTACTAAAGAAGGACTGGCCCTGAGCACTGGGGGGCACTCTGGCGTTTTGAATGAATGAACTATGTGATTGTGGGAGCCACGGAGGCTCTAAAAATACACATGTCCCCCTGGAGCACACTGGCTCCTGAAATAATCATGGCCAAGCATTGGAGCCACACGGGGCTTGGAAAATAATTAATACCCCCATAGCGTAGCAGCGGCCCGCAACTGCGGCGCCGCTGGGAAAACCAACACCATGCTGAGGCATGGAAAATGCTCACGGGCCCCTTCGGCCCTCTAAACAACACTGTGCCACGCGTTAGAGCCTCACGGGGCTCTGTACACAACTATACCCCCTTTGGAGCGGCCCGCTATCAGACGGGGCCGCCCAAGAACTCTACACCCAGTGCCTTCACTGGCACTTAAAACAGTTATCGGCTCCCTCCTTGGCGGGAGCGAAATGCGGCCCGGACCCCCTTAGAGCCCACACTCACCGGCGCTGGGGGTGAAGGCTCCTCTTCACCCGGTCCCGCTTCGAGGACCGGGACTTTTTCCAGCCCGAACCTCCGCCTCCTCCTTTTCACCCGGGCCCCCTCCTGGGACCCGGGGCTTCCCTTCATCCGGCTGCCACCGCGGGGGTCTCCCCTCAGCATGGGAGCCCTGCGTCAGCGTTACGCCGGTTACTTCCATTTCTGTCCGGCGGCCCCGCCCACAACCAGGTGGGCTGTGGACGGCAGCGGGGATCTCGTGGGCAATGAGGGGTAGGCACCCTCAATATACAACAAAGGAATAAATAAATAGCAAGCGGGGTGGGCACCGGCTCAATCCAAGGTAAAAATCAGCGGGGTGGGCACCCGTGAGTTGAAGACAAAAGGCACCAGTAGGCGGGGTAGGCACCCGCAGTAAATATAAAAATAAGCGGGGTGGGCACCCGCGAGGCTGGCATCATGGGCGAATCTCTACACTGGGGAGTCCCTCTCTTGGTCTTCGTGCAGCGCCGTGCTGCGAGGCCCATGCGCTCCCAGGGCGCTTGGCAGGCTGTAACAAGCCTTGGTAAGGGGAAAGCAAAAAAAAGGTCGAAGAAGTCCTCCAGCATCCAGGGCATCCAGGGGCTGGGCAGGGCCCAGGAAGGCAAGCCTTCCCCTGGGCCCCAGCAGCAGCACGCCCCTGGTTGTTTCAAGTCAGATCAAGAACAAGAACATTTTCATGGGGTCACAACTCCTCTTTTATACACAAAATCCTTTGTCTCCAAAGGTGCAGGGAAGAGGCGAACCAGATGCAACTGGTTCCTGAGCACTTTGATTTGCTCAGCCCCTCTCCCTGTTCACAGGACAGGCCAGGGACATCAGACGCACCACAGGGGGTGGAGCCAGCATTGTGGAGGGAAAGCCCAGCCCTATTCAGGTCCCAGGTGTACTCCTCCGTGCCATCAACATGCAGATCCCTCCATTCACCACCGGGGCAGACCCATCCTGACTCCTGGAGCCAGGCACACCAGCCAATCATAAGCCAGACAGTCACTTCACATTTATTACACAGACATGCCAGCTTCTAGAAGTGGCACTTCTACATTAGACACCGTAACGCCACACACATCATCGCGCAGCATTCAATCTCACGAGTTCGCACATACCAAACTTGACCCTGCACTCCTCTCACATCAGGACTTAACATGGTCACTTAGATCCCCCATGCATTCCTATGGGAGGGCAGGTCAGTCTCACTAAAACATACACAGAGTGCACGCACTTTCCACTGGGACACAGTGTAAAAGCGCCTAGAGGCCTAAAACCACTAATACAACATAGGAAAAGGCTAGGATAAATGCAAAAAGTTTTAGGGGTGAACTTGCCGGAAGGGCCAAGTCCAACAGGCTCATTTTAGAGTCACCTTATAACGCAACAGTTGGGACTTATCGCCAAGTTATCGGCAGTTTAGTGCAGCAAAAGTGGCGAAAGAATTTGGTGTTGGTGCACACTGTCACATTGCCCACAGGCTGACGGTACCAAAACAGCGGACAATCAACATCATTATGCAGACAAAGCTGCTGGCTGTGCTGCACCTGTTGGTGTCTGGTATGTTCCAACTAACAACTTCGAGGTTCGGAGGAGTCTCACTGCCAGCCCTATTAAACTTCCTCACACGTCTTGGAAGCCTGTCTACAAAGGCAATGTAGGGCCCCTGCATCCGCACCACCCGCTTTTCCCAATTTGTAGTATTCCTGCACAACCAAACCCAACCCCAGCTATTGTTTGATGCCTCTGTGCTCCCAATCCAAAATTGTAGTCACTGAAATGGGGGTGTGCCTGGTCATGAAGTCTAGTAGTCAACAGTAGTGGAAAAACAGTACTTTATTAGAAAAACATAAATTAACAACACTAAAACATCAAACAACGAGTGACATTGCCAACCGGGAACATCAACTTGCGAATCGAAATAACTTTAGATCGTCCTGGAAACCCCAAAACTCTGTATTCAGAAACCTTTTGGCTAAATGAAGACAATGGTCAAGCGTTAGTATGGTCACAAACGTAATATGGTTTGACGTATTGTACTTGGACAAACCAGAATGCTTATGATCAATCCTGCACAAAATGACTGTAACAGAAGCTTGAGTGGTCGTAAGCTTCATAGGAAAGAAAAGGAATGTTACAACCACACGAACTTCTGTTATGGTCTCATTATGCAGCATTTATCATACCTGTAACCATCAGGGTTCCTTTGAGCTTAATACACCTGCATCTTCACTTTACCTACACTGCGCAGAAACAGCTGGAGACCAAGCAAAGGAACCACGCCACAGCAGCCTTCCTGCACGTGTTGGGGGCAACTGACTGCACATATGTACTACTTGTGCCCCCTGCCGACACTGCACACAATCACTGCAACAGAAACCACCCGCATTCCAACAATGTGCAGGCAAAACTGGACCACCGGGGCCTGTACACTAATTTTGTTGCAAACTTCTCTGGCAGTGTGCATGATTCCTACATCTTTCGGAAGCATCCCAAGACTGGTCCCCAGACCAGTCCGCCGCCCAGTTATGACTGCCTGACCCTGCACACCCATACCTCAATGCTCACCTCCTGCCACCGGCGTGTCTCCAAGAGGGCCCACCATGTGCTGGAGCAACCTCCTCAGCCGTCGCTGGATTCCGCAGCACAGGCCCTCAGCGCATCCTGCTACACCGCACCAAGGAGTCATGTCTGTACAGCCAGCTGCCTTTGGCGTACACGCGATCCAGCCGAACTCACAATTCACTTTGGGTCTTGATTGCCAGGATAGTGTATCGAGGCCATGCGTCATCGCAGGCTGTACTCTCGCTCAGCTCTGGTGGCACTTACTCAGTGCAGCTCAAGTCATCGCCATGTGGCGGGAGGCCCGTGTCGGCCAAAATGCCTCGGCTGCCACCAACTCTGTGCACCTCAAGTTATCGTCACGTGGCAGGAGGTCAGTGTCCGGCAAAGTACTTCGGCTGCCACCAACTTTGTGTACCTCAAGTCATCAACGCGTTGCGGAAGTCCCTTGTCAGTCAAAGTGCCTCGGCTGCCACCAACATAAAAAGCACACAGATACACCCAGATAGAGAGTGGAAATGGCGTGAAGCACATGCGCACAGCCCTTTTTATTGGCAGGGTCACATGTCCTGTGACGCCTGTGCTGCATGGGTGTGGTGTTGATGTGAAGCAGACGTGAGGGAGTGGCTGTGGCATGCTGACAACTAGACCTGTGATCAGGAGATCACTACAGGGAAGGCCTGGGACATGTAGCGTTGCAGTTCCCTCCCTGTAAGCGTAAGCGGAGTGGGCTGGCTGAAACGCACATCGTTCACGACTTTACCAATATGGTTGTTTTTCACACACAAAAAAAAATATATATTTATTAATATTTAAGAAAACAGAAGAGATTATAGAATATTTTAATAACAAACAAAAAAAATACAAAAACTATTTTTGGGATATTAAAGTTACAAAATATCACCAATTTTTGTTTGAAAAGTACTAAAAAAAACATAGGTTTAATGAACATTATAATTCGAAATTGGCATTTAAAAACCTTTGAAATTCACACACAAATACACTGTTTCAGGCACGTTATAGTTCGAAATTAGCATTTATTAACCCTTAGAAATTCACAGAAAAAACAATATGTTTCAGGTACGTTATAGTTAGTTGGACATTTCTCTCGTACAAAACCATAGAAATTCCCCTGTTATAGTTAGTTCAGCTGACTATAACTCGCGAACCCGCAATGCAATGCTGATGACGTGACATATTACATCATTCATAACATGGTCAGTGACTTCACTGATGACATCACTAATGACATCTCAAATTACATCACTGATGACGTCACTGATGACATCCTTCACGTGAAAATCTGATGCACCTCCTCACACTCTAATATAACCTTTGATACACCCACTGTAAAATACGGCCTACCATTTTCGAAACCATTGACACACCAATACCAGTTACTACATATGCACTCACTGATTCCTAGGTAGGTCTACACACACATCCACTCATTCACCCATACAATCACTCATACATGCAGTCACTCATCAATACAACACTATCATAAGCAGTCATACACCTATACAGACACTCACACACCACCATTCATCCAGAGTTACTCACACACCTAGTCAGTCATGCAAAGAATCAATCACAATTCCATTTACTGACCTGTACAGTTATATACACACCACATCACTTATTCAAAGAGAAACAAACGCATACTTACTCTCTTATGCAATCACTGATACAAGTACAAACTCATCCATACAGCCACTCTCACAATTACTGACTCTCACGTATAGTCATTTATATATGTCAACTTTCACATACACTGCCTTTTACATATGTAGTTACTTGGACATGTACCATTGAGACAACCATTCACTCACCAACACACCCATACACACACTCACCCACCTATGCAGCTGTTTCCACATGCACTCTTGAACCCATACACACAGTGAATCAACCACTCAAACATCTATGCACAGAGTCACACACCTTCCACCCACACACACACTCAGGCACCCATACAAATATTCAGGAAACCTATTGATAACCCATATAGACACTCATGTAGCTACTGACCAACCCATGCAGCATCCTATACAACAACAGACAGACTGATACACACATTGACACAATTTAGACACTAACCCATGCATTCAGTGAGACACATGTAATTACTCACTTAAACAGTCGGTCATGCACCTACTAACTCCTCTATTCAGACACTTACACACCCACTCATTCTTCAATACACCTTGGCGCATATATATATTTATATATATATATATATATATATATATATATACACACACATATATACTATATATATATATATATATATATATATATATATATATATATAATCTACTGGCGGTCGCCAGTAGATAGTTATAGTTAGGACCGTGTTTCCATAGGAAATCCGCAACATTCTATTTTGAATAACTTTGGCGCCGATTGATGGATCCTCGCGAAATTTTCAAAATAGGTGGGGCGCTCAGCTCCGACCCTGAAAGTCTCGGGGGGATTCGTCAAGCAGGGGCTGAGAAAAAGGGGGGGTCCCAAAACGTGTTTTCCCCATGCATTTTTCCATAGGACCTTTAGTCCAAGCTACAGCCCGAACGGCTGAACAGAATTACTTGAAATTTGGCAGAGAGGTAGTCCTCAGGTCAGGGATGTGCCTTTTGCAGGTCTGGTGTAAATCTGGTCAGTATTTCCTGAGAAAATAGCATTTAAATCAATATATATATCTATAGGCGCGCTCCGAGCGCGTACGGTAAGCTTACCGTACGCGCACGCTGTCGTGCGCGAGCTTAATTCTGATTGGTGGTTACATGACTGTAAACATTCGAATCGGTCGAAATCAGGAAGTGTCGGCCGCCATTTTGTGTGTCTCACACTGATAAACAAAAGGTGGAGAACGTGAAAAGGGGGCAACGAAGAGAGTTGCAGACCCCCTAGCGTTTGTCAGGGGGTCCAAGAAGGTCCCAAAAGTATGAAAAATACATTTTAAATTTGTAAAAAAAAATCGCAGGGTGCGCGTACGGTAAGCTTACCGTACGCGCACGGCAGAAAAAAAACTATAAAAAAAATAGAAGTAAAAATCAAATTTAAGTGTTTAGATATTAGGGGGCTCTAAAAAGAGCTGTTGTGTTTATGAAGTGTTTTTTTTGTGGTACCTACAAGTAAGTACCGATGCAGAGTCTAAAGTTCAAGAGGAAGACTCTGTTGCCTTCATCAGTGAAATGTACACCGTCTCCTCTATAAATGCCTTGCATGTTGTAACGCAAGTTTTTGTGGTATATAGAACCCATACCATAGTCTCTGAGGAAAGCAGAAATAGATTTGTTGACGTGCTTTCTTGCTTTGTCAATCTGTGGACAAAATTGGTTGGACCAGTTCCACTTTTGCCTTTGGCATATATTCGAATATACAAAGGCAGATTGAGGAAAAAGCGACATTAATTGCACAAAGGTGTCCTTAACAAGCATTTCCAGACCTACCCCAGTTAAAGTGCCTAGGTCATTTCCACCACAGTGCACAATAATAGGGTTAGGCTGTTGGAGGTGTAGAAAAGATTTCACCAAAGGCATTAATTGGTGCCACTTTAACCCTCTCTGACCAATCCATTTAATGTCTACATTTGGCAAAGCAAGGTCTCTCACCATACCTCTTTTTTCTGCATACTTTTCACTCCAGAAGACATAGCTGTGACCTACAATCCACACTGTGAACATCTTTCAAGGAGATCTGGATGCACTCAGGAGGTGTCTTTCAGTAGAATGGCAATATGAAATGAAAGACAGTTGTAAAATGGAGGCATACATATTTTTTTTAATAAAAAGAACTCATTGGCTGATTCAAACCATTTTACAGTTAAAACTAGGCTGTATGTGTACATTTTTAGAAGCATGTTTTGTATTGGTTCAGAAAATTGTGTTCCCACAGAAGATTAATTTGGATTTGATGTTAGGTTTGACAGGTGAAGCACTCTTGCTCTTTGGAATTGAAACATTGTGTGCTGAACTTCTGACCTCTCTGCTCACACCAGTGTTCCATGAGCTGTTGCTATGGTAGCAGGCAGAAGTCAAGTTGGGGGAAGGGTTCATTTGGAAAAGGGTTGAAGTTTTCAACAAATAGAAATGTGTGATTTCATTTGAAAAAATGTGGAAAGCACTGAGATTTGTAATTAACATGTATATGTGTGAAAAAAGAGAGGGAAACATTGCCATTTACTGGTTCTGGTGAGAGGAGAGAGGTGTACAGCTCTGAGATTCTGACTCTGATAATCTGCTGTTTGAGTGCCACATTTCTTTCTCAACTAACTAATTTTAAAGGTGAGATATGAGTTTGAGAGGGGATGTATGTGGTGATTTTTGATATAAATATTAGAATTGTGATTCTGCTTTAAAAGTTGTGTTTACATTTTGTGGTTTGGGAGATATTTAACTGTCTTGAACTTGTAAAATATTATGGAGTATGTTTTCACCATAAGTTAAGGTGTACTGGTATCACTGAGGAATACTGTTTTGTGCCTAGAATCAAACCATGAGTCTGTGTGCACACAGGAATTGTTGTCAGAGATTTTAATAGTGTTGGTCCGGTTCTGTAAGAATGGCATTTGTAGGAAAGGGTCAGCTTTTTTTTTGTAAATATGATGGTTTCCATTCAGCATAAATCAGTAACACACAAATGGGAGGCAAATGCTAACACATTTGAAATTGATATAGTAGATTTGCTTCTAATCATGCAATTGCTGAGCTTGGTCCTACATATACAAAACTCAAATTAACCCTTGCCACACATGTACTTTTACATACATTACTACAATGTTTATGCTGTTATGGATGCATGCATGCATATGTCTCTTGTAACTGAAAATACACAGTCTGCAGAAGCAGACTCTTAGCACACACCCAGCTGTTTATGCTGTAGAATCATGCTTAGTATTCACAAGTGAGTGGTGTTTGAGGTATCAGTGAGTAACGCTAATACATTCAACATCACTAAGGTTGATTTCCTTGGCTGGAGTGTAGTCAGTCACCCAGGTTACACATGTTCATGGTCTCAAAGAGCTGTTTGGACATGTGCTCTTTTCTGTTTCTGAAAACTGTAATGAAAATGTGTCAGACTGTTAGAGTACTTATCACTTGCAAAAAAAACAGTAGTAAGTGTGCTTTCAAATTGGCAATCAAATGTTGTTTTCTGCCTAGAATCACACCATGAGTCTCTGTGCACACAGGAATTGTTGTGAGAGATTTATTTCGTGTTACTCTGGTTCTTTTAGAATTGCATTGGTAGGAAAGGGGATGTTTTAATTGTTGTCAGAGATTTTATTTGTGTTGGTCCGGTTCTGTAAGCATGGCATTTGTAGGAAAGGGTCAGCTTTTTTTTGTAAATATGATGGTTTCCATTCAGCATAAATCAGTAACACACAAATGGGAGGCAAATGCTAACACATTTGAAATTGATATAGTAGATTTTGCTTCTAATCATGCAATTGCTGAGCTTGGTCCTACATATACAAAAATCCAATTAACCCTTGCCACACATGTACTTTTACATACATTACTACAATGTTTATGCTGTTATGGATGCATGCATGCATATGTCTCTTGTAACTGAAAATACACAGTCTGCAGAAGCTGACTCTTAGCACACATCCAGCTGTTTATCCTGTAGAATCATGCTTAGTATTCACAAGTGAGTGGTGTTTCAGGTATCAGTGAGTAACGCTAATACATTCAACATAACTAAGGTTGATTTCCTTTGCTGGAGTGTAGTCAGTCACCCAGGTTACACATGTTCATGGTCTCAAAGAGCTGTTTGGACATGTGCTCTTTTCTGTTTCTGAAAACTGTAATGAAAATGTGTCAGACTGTTAGAGTACTTATCACTTGCAAAACAAACAGTAGAAAGTGTGCTTTCAAATTGGCAATCAAATTTTGTTTTCTGCCTAGAATCACACCATGAGTCTGTGTGCACACATGAATTGTTGTGAGAGATTTATTTCGTGTTACTCTGGTTCTTTTAGAATTGCATTGGTAGGAAAGGGGATGTTTTAATTGTTGTCAGAGATTTTATTTGTGTTGGTCCGGTTCTGTAAGAATGGCATTTGTAGGAAAGGGTCAGCTTTTTTTTTGTAAATATGATGGTTTCCATTCAGCATAAATCAGTAACACACAAATGGGAGGCAAATGCTAATACATTTCAAAATGATATAGTAGATTTTGCTTCTAATCATGCAATTGCTGAACTTGGTCCTACATATACAAAACTCCAATTAACCCTTGCCACACATGTACTTTTACATACATTACTACAATGTTTATGCTGTTATGGATGCATTCATGCATATGTCTCTTGCAACTGAAAATACACAGTCTGCAGAAGCAGACTCTTAGCACACACCCAGCTGTTTATCCTGTAGAATCATGCTTAGTATTCACAAGTGAGTGGTGTTTCAGGTATCAGTGAGTAACGCTAATACATTCAACATCACTATGGCTGATTTCCTTTGCTGGAGTGTAGTCAGTCACCCAGGTTACGCATGTTCATGGTCTCCAAAATCTGTTTGGACATGTGCTCTTTTCTGTTTCTGAAAACTGTAATGAAAATGTGTCAGACTGTTAGAGTACTTATCACTTGCAAAAAAAACAGTAGTAAGTGTGCTTTCAAATTGGCAATCAAATTTCGTTTTCTGCCTAGAATCACACCATGAGTCTGTGAGCACACAGGAATTGTTGTCAGAGATTTATCTCATGTCACTCTGGTTCTTTTAGAATTGCATTCGTAGGAAAGGGGAAGCTTGTTTTCTGGAAATGTGATGGTTAGCATTCAGCTCAAATCAGTATCTCAAATGAGAGGCAAATGCTAACATATTTGAAATCAACATGGTAGATTTTCCTTCCACTCGTGCAATGGGTCATGTAGTTGCTACATGCTAAAAACTCATATTAACCCTTACCACACATGTAGTCTTACATACATGTTTACAGTGTTTATGCAGTTATGTAAGGGTCCATGCAGAGCTCTTTTGCACCTGACAGTAGACAGTCTCCAGAACCATACTCTTAGCAGAGAGCTAGCTGTTTCTCCTGTTCAGTCATGCTTACTAATCAGCACTGTGTGGTGTTTTAGGTAGGAGTGAGTAACGCTAATGCATTGAACATCACCAAGGCTCATTACCTTTGCTGGAGTGTAGTCAGTCACCCAGGTTACACATGTTCATGGTCTCAAAAAGCTGTTTGGACATGTGCTCTTTTCTGCCTCTCTAAACTATAAGGAAAATGTGTCAGACTGTTAGACTAATTATCACTTGCTCTACCACAGTAGTAAGTGTGATTTCAAATTGCCAATCAAATTTCGTTTTCTGCCTAGAATCACACCATGAGTCTGTGTGCACACAGGAATTGTTGTCAGAGATTTAATTCGTATTACTCTGGTTCTTTTAGAATTGCATTCGTAGGAAAGGGGAAGCTTGTTTTCATGAAGTGTGTTGGTTAGCATTCAGCCCAAATCAGTATCTCTCAAATGAGAGGCAAATGCTAACATATTTGAAATCAACATGGTAGATTTTCCTTTCACTCGTGCAATGGGTCATCTAGTTCCCACATGTTCAAAACTCAAAATAACCCTTATCACACATCTACTCTTACATATTTCTATCTAGTGATGAGGCAGTTGTGCAAGCGTCAATGCAGATGTCTCTTGCACCTCACAATAAACAGTCTCCAGAAGTACACTCTTAGCACACAGCCAGCAGCTTCTCAGGCACAGTTATGCTTACTAATCAGCACTGTGTGGTGTTTCAGTTTGGAGTGAGTGACACTAATACATTCAACATCACCAAGGCTCATTTTCTTTGCTGGAGTGTAGTCACTTACCCAGGTTACACCGGGTCATAGTCTCAAGTAGCTGTTAGGACATGTTCTTTTTTCTGCTTCTGAAAACTATAAGGAAAATGTGTCAGACTGTTATAGTAATTATCACTTGCAAAAAAACAGTAGTAAGTGTGCTTTTGAATTGCAAATCAAATATCGTTTTCTGCCTAGAATCACACCAAGAGTCTGTGTGCACACAGGAATTGTTCTTAGAGATTTAATTTGTGTTGGTTTTATTGTGTTTTTCACTTGTAGGAAAGGGGTAGATAGTATTATAAGATTTGAAAAGCTCATAAAAAATATAGTAATATATTTAAATTACATAAAGGTATTTTTTTTAGTTTCTTTCAGGTATTGCTGCAGAGCAGTGAAGCAAATTTAAGATGCCTATAAAATCAAGAAAGAGAAAAGAACAGAAAAATCATGTATATTTGAAGACATCTGGAGGACCCAAGTTAGTTGAAGATGCTCATGTTGGAAAAAAGAAAAAGTCTTCTGGTAAGCAGACAAAGGAATTCTTTAAAAATATCTTTAAAAAAAGGCAAAATTTAAAAAATGTCCCCACTGGAAAAACTGTTTCAAGTAGAAAACAACAGGACAAAAGTGAGAATTTACTAAATGCTAATGTAAAATCAGAAGCTATAAAGATTGACTTAAAAAGAAAAACAGCATTTAAAGAGATCCGTAGAAAAATGTTTCAGAGAAGAGTGATGTCCAATTTGATAAGGATGTGAAAAAATATAAGAAAAAAGCGAAATTTTACAAGAGAAAAAAAGATATTGAAGCCATTGTAGCTAAGGCTATAGAATTAAAAAGAAAACTATTCATTTTAATTTTGAACAAGATGCGTACATTAGAAAAAATGGTCAATGTAATGAAGTCACAAAGCAAAGCGAAAAGAGTAGTGAAAAGAAATAACTTTTGTAAAGTGTTTTTAGGAGAATGGATGCATAGTTCAAGTACTGAACCATTTTTTAATGAAGAGAGTTATCTTCAAAGTAATAGTTTGCTGCATGCAGTTGACACCAGTGGCTGAGCTTATGAAGTGAAAGATGGTTGTATAATGGAAAAGGAGAAAATGGTTCCAAGAAATGAGGAAGAAGTGATGGCGGATGAGGTTATGGGGAGACGTCCTAAAGCCCCAGTGTATACTTGGAATTGTAGTAGTATTTTTACTTTGCGACAGGAATCTATTGATAAATTACGTGAGTTTTTAAGAGAATATAGTAAAAAAAGTGTTAAACAGAAGATTAAGGTGCTTCAAAGACTAGATCCATGCAGAGTCAGAGAGAATACTGGTTTGCAAGGACACTCTCTGGCTTGTCTATCTAGGAAAGTTTGTCAAAGTGTTTTTCACCATTTTAGGATGCTGGCAGTACATCATACTGAAATAAGAAAATTTGCTAGAAAATTGTATTTTGCTAAAAGTCCAGCACTAAAATTAAATGAGTTGAATAGGGCTCTGTTCCGTGGAACTGTATCAGATGTTGAGAAGGTTACTGATGAAATTCAGTTTAGTTACTTTGGTCCGGAACAAGCAAGTGCAGGTAATGACACAGTTATTGAGGAAAATGTGGAAGAGAATGTAGAACCCTCCGTAAGTAAGAAATTTGAAGATCAAATGACAACATTTGCTATCATCTCTACTGAAAGACCAAATATTACTTATATTTGTTGCCAGAGAAGCCATTATAAAATCCAAACAAGGAATGTTGATCTCTACAAAAAAAGTGAAGAAGAAGATAATTATAAGTGGAAGGATTTTGCAACATATATATTTCTTGAAAATTGTTTTGATTTGGGTGAAGATCAGCGTATTTGTAAATACTGTTATAACAAGTTAGAAGAAAATAAAATGCCTGCTAGAGCTGTACATAATAATTTAGAATTGGTTGATATTCCTGCTGAACTTTCTGATTTAAATACGTATGAGTCTATACTCATTCAATGTGTTCATCCGTTCCAGACTATAGTACGTATGGAGCCCAAAACCGGTAAATTACCTCCTTCAGATTTACAGAGAGGTTTAAAAGGAAGAGTTGTCTATTTGCCGTTGGATTTGAAAACAAATATGGAAACTATTGATGCAGATACTTTGGAAACTGAACCATTAGTTATTCTGGTTAATGGTGTACCTACAAAGAATAAGAAAATTTGGCAGGAGCTGGTAGATGTACGGAAAGTACAAAGAGCAAATTTATATTTGAAAAGGAATAATAAATGGTATGAATCAATTTATATAGATGAAGATGAAGAAGATTTACTAGGAGACACAGAAACACCAACTGGGCAAATTGAAAAAGTGGACAAGTCAAAAGAAGAAGAAATTTATGAACATTTCAGCATACATCCTCTTCATTCAAAAGAAGTTATGGCAAACACTATTGATCTGTTTCAGATGAAAAAAGCCAAAGGAACTCCCGTGAGTGTATGGGAGGAGAGCTTGGAAGCTTGTTGTTTTCCCCAGCTGTTTCCGACAGGAGAAGGTGGACGATACGATGAACGTCCAGTCCAGATTCCTGCTTCTGAGTATCGGACTACAAGATTATATGCAGAAGATCCCAGATTTCGTCAAAGTATTCCTTATTTGTTCCATCTGTTATTTGAAAGTGACTTGTCTGCACTATCTTATGCAGTAAACCACATTTTAAAAAGTGGAGTACATCTACATAATGTGTCTGCTAAGGATTTTATGAACAAAGTGCAGCAGCGAGATGATCATTTGGAATCACAATTGATCAATCTGATGGCTTGTCAGCGTGGGACAAATGAATATTGGTACCGACGCCATGGAGAATTGAAATGTATGTTACGGAATTTAGGAACTCCTACATGGTTCCTTACCCTAAGCTGTGCTGAGTACGCTTGGGATGATCTTCTGGATTTTCTTCGAGAGGCAAATTCAAACATTAAAAACATCGAATACAAGACAGCAGGAGAACTGTGCTCATTGGATCCGGTTAATGTTTGCAGATATTTCAATCATAGATTTGAGGCTATTATGTCCTTCATCTGCAATAAAAAAAATCCACCTCTTGGAGAAGTTGTGGATTTCTTTTGGAGAAAAGAGTACCAAGCAAGAGGTGCTCCTCATATTCATATGCTGTTGTGGATCAAGGACGCCCCAAAATTTGGAACAGATTCTAATGATGCAGTTTTATCTTTCATTGAAGAATATGCAACATGTGCTATACCTAAAAGCACAGAAGAGAAAAAGTTAAAAGAGCAAGTTTTACGTTTCCAAAGTCATCGGTGTCGAAAATACTGTCGACGGAAGTACAAGAGCAAAGATAAATTCTACACAAAATGTCGATTTGGATTTCCCAGACCTGTTCTTTCAAAAGGAAGAGTAAACAGTTTTATGTCAGCTGTGCGACATACTATTACAAGAAAATCTCCAAAAAATACGTACAACCTAAGAAGAAAAGAAGAGTCAAAATATATAAATGACTACAACCCAGTCATTTTATCCATGTGGAATGCTAACATGGATATTCAGCATGTGGCAGACAATTATATTGCTGTTGCTCGGTATGTCACATCGTACATTACTAAATCTGAGAAAACGGAATTGAAGGAAATGTGGGAAGAGATTTCTCACGAGAAAACTGTCAGTAAGAAGCTATACAGTTTCAGTTTAAAGATGTTATCGCATCGAGAAATTGGATCCTACGAATGCTCAGATAGGTTATCATCTGCAAGTCTGTACTCGAAATCAAGAAGAATAATTTGGGTAAGTTTAGGCCTTGTAGCAATGCGAAATCGGGTACTGAAATCTGTTGGAGAAATTGAATATTTGGCCGAGAACGACCCGGAAAGTACAGATATTTTGAAATCAAACATGTTGGACACGTATTACCCAAAAAGAAGTTGTCATCTTGAGAATATGTGTCTCTATGAAGTGCTGCAGAACTACATTTTTTCACGGAAAGCCACAGAAGACATCAAAAATGGAAAATATAAAGTCATTGGTGAGGAAGGATGTTTGGTGAAGCAAACAAAAGGAAGTTTGATTAATCATAGGAAGCTGAGTTGCGACACTACTGACAAAAAGGAATTTTACTACTTGGCACTTTTACAGCTGTTTAAACCATGCGTACAGAGGACGAACTACTTGGTGAATTTCAAAGCTATGAGGATTCATTTAATGCATGTAAAGATACGATTGAATGCAGTACTTGAAGAAATTGAACAGGAAACAACAATTGCAGCTAAAGTAGCTAGAGACAGTTCTCAAGACAGCCAAAGTTCTGGAACGCTCAGTCAAGATCCCCTAGGACAACCAATCGTAGAAAATGAAGCTGCAATAGCCATGAATGAAGTGGAAACGGCTATGAATCAAGCTCAAGAAGATTTAATAGACTTACCAAATTTGGAACAACAACTGAATGAAGAACAACAACAAATTTATGAAGAAGTCAGAAAAAAAATTGATCACGGATTACTACATGAAAATAAAGAGTGCACATGCACATCATTTGAACCAATCAGGATGTATGTGAGTGGACAAGCTGGAACTGGAAAAAGTTTCCTAATTAAAGTCATCAGAAGCTACCTACAGCAAAACACAGATTCAACTTTGTCTTGTGTTGTTACTGCTCCAACTGGGTTTGCAGCATATAACATAAAAGGAATTACCTTACATCGCTTGCTAATGTTACCAGTGGAGCATGAGAACAAAATAGAATATCACAAGCTTACAGGAGAAGCATGCTTCGAAGTTTCAAGAGTGTTGAAGAAGATGCAAATTCTCATTATTGATGAGGTAAGCATGGTATCAAACTTAATGCTTGCCTTTGTGCATTTAAGAATGCAGCAAATTCTAAAGAGAGACTATGACGTGGTATTTGGTGGAAAACATGTAATAGTTTTTGGGGATCTTCTACGGCTTACTCCAGTTAAAGGACAACCAGTGTTTAATACTGTGACACATGAAGACACGAAGAAGTCATTAGGAAGCATTGGTAATGCGAATATTTGGTCGTTCTTTGAGTACAAAGAACTTACTACCAATATGAGGCAAGCAAATGATGAAGATTATACAAGTATTCTGAAAGATATCAGAATTAGACTACTCACAGAAGTTGGCAGAAAAGCATTACAGAGTCGGTTGCTACATAATTTATTTCCAAAGGAAGAAATAGTTGCAGAGAAAATATACAAGAACATTGCAGAAAATAATACCGTAATCTGCTTAATGCCAACACTACGTGAATGCTCGATATTTAATGAGGAACTTTTGAAATTGGAAAAGGAAGAGATTAAGAAAATGGAAGCAGTGGACAAAATTCAGCATGAAGGAATTACTATTACATTAACAGGCAAACTGAAAAATAAATTGGATTCTCTAGAGAAGAACATTTCGAAAACAGCTGGATTAGAAAAAAATCTATATCTTTGCATGAACTGTCGAGTATTTTTAAGGAGAAATTTGGATGTTGAAAAAGGTTTAGTGAATGGAGCTATGGGTAAAGTTGTGGGTTTTGTGAAGTACCAGAAAAAAGATGGGATTGAATTTTTAAAAATAAAATTTGATCAGATTGAAGAGGTTAAAGAGATTAGTCGTTGTTCAGTCCGTTTTTTGCTTGTAAAAGACTTATATGTACGTAGGAAGCAGTTTCCGTTTTCTCTAGCATATGCTGTAACTATTCACAAGTCTCAAGGATTAACTGTTGATAGTGCTTTTGTAAACATTAGTTCTACTGTGTTCAAAGAAGGTATGGCATATGTTGCTTTGTCACGAGTGAAAACATTATCTGGTTTATTCATGATAGACTTTGATGACTCAAAAGTTAGTGCAGATGCAAATTGTGTAAAGGAGTATAATAGATTAAGAAGAACCTATGCTCCTCATTTAGGTCAGTATCCTGTGTTGGAAAAACGTGTTGTTTCTCGGAAAAGGAGATTTGAGAATATCTGTAATGAGGATGTAGAGAAGACAAAACAAAAAGAGAGTCATGTGATTGCAAGCAAAAAGAAAAAGGACAATGTTGAAGAGGTTGTTGTTGTATTTTATTTTGAAAGTTTGCAAGAGCAAATAATAGTAAATAAAGAAAAAAGATTATGTTCTGTGCTAAGTCTCCTTCATGAGAAGCTGAGTGTTGATAAAACTAAAATAGAAAGTGCTACTGAAATTAGAAAACTTTTAGATGTATGTTCAGGACGTACACAGTTTACTCAAAATGTCCAGCAAGATGCACAGGAATTCTTGATGTATGTCCTTATGGTACTGGAAGATGAAGGCATAGATGTTGAGAATATGTTCGGTCTCTCTTATAAATGGGAACATACTTGTGAAAACTGTTTCTACACATGCAGCTCTAATGTTGATTCAGAAAGGTTTATCTATTTAACATTGCCAGAGATTAAATCAGTGAGTTTTAGTAAATTAGTTAAAGATGCCAATTATAGCATGGAATGCTGTGAATGTAAATCTATCTGACATGTTTTCAACGTTACTTTTAAAGAAATACGGACAGTATGTAATTTTAATGATGCAACGTTGTAGAGCTGATGGTTCAAAATTGGACACTTTAATAAAGAAGTTTATAGGACAGCAATTATCAATTTCAGGAAAAACTTTTGTTACAGTTGCAATAATTTTCCATGATGGGCCTACTGTAACTTCTGGTCATTACACAGTTTATCTTAAATGTGACAAAAGGCTGGACACTGTGTAATGATTCTCAATCGTTTTTTAAGCAACGTTTGCCTTTTGATTTAGCAAATTCCTATTTAATTTTTCTGAAACCAAAATTTTAGATAGAAATTGCAACATCTGTACAAATCATTTTTGCAATTTTATTGGATTACCATTGGAAATGTCATCAAAAAAGAATTTAAAGATTACCATTTGGCCTAAAGGAAAGGTAACAAATTGCATTGTGGACTTCTTTGACTCATTTTATTTTGGTGATTATGCTTATGCAACAAAACTTTTCAGACGATATTTATTGGAAATATTTATTGTTCTTAGATGATATTTTTAAAGAATATGTTACATTTCTATAAAGGTATATTTTAGTGAGTAGAGATTCTGGGCTTTTTTTAAACAATCTTTCAGATTGTTATTTTTTTTTGCCCGCTGTTAAGTGATGAATGCAATTGCTTTCACGATTTACAGTGAAATGCAATATATTCTGAAAACAGCAAAAAAAGGGCAAACAATTGTTTTTAATATATGAAAATATGTGTACTGTATTCTAAAATGTATTATTAAATATTAATACTTTTTTCTTTTTTTCAGATTGAGAAAGAAAATTTAGGAAAAAATAAACCTTTTTTCTAGCAATTTAAATAAACCATTTATTGATAAATACGTTATTTTGTTGGTCAGGTAAGTGTGAAATTTCTGTATTTATCACACATTTAGTTTCATGCTCCCTTTTTTTCACTTCTCCTCTCTCTGCTTTTCTCATTTCCATTGTACTCCCTCAAGGACCTTGTAGGGTGAAAAAATAAAATTTGTTTAAAAAAAAAGAAAAAAAAAATGCGCACGGTAAAAAATAAAATAAAAAAAATTAATTAAAAAAATTACAAAAAAAGTTGTGAGGTAAGGTTGGCTCTTAAAAGAGCCGTTGTGTTAATACAGGGACAGAGGAAAGAAAGAATGGGAATATTAACAAGGACCACAGATGTGCTGGTCTATCTTATTGTTTATTAGGGAAATACTGGTCTCCCCATGAACAATTAGACCATAACATCTGGTGCACCTCATTTGTACCCTCTGAAATCGAGGGTTCCTTTCCACAGGAGCAGAAGAGGGTGATGCTCCTACCGCAGAGGAAGTGCTCGGCTGAGCTGCCGAAGATGTACTCGGCTGAGCTTCTGCGGATGTGCTCGGGTGACTTACTGAAGGGTTTGCTTCAGTATGTCGAGCAAAAGTCCCGGGATGTACATCCCTAATGTGTCTAAACATAGAGAAATTTCCAATGGAATACTTCTTCCTTGGATTCCCTCTAAATAACACACGGTCACAAAGTGTGCAGGTGACTAATGGAGCATTTACCTTTTTCTGCCCCTCTGGAAATGTGAAATATTCCCAAACAAAATAATTCTTTTGTTTCCTCCTTCTCTGTCTGATGATGCTGCTGCCCTGCTCACTCTCAGAAGAGGACTGCTGCTCTGCCATTGTATCCCAAAGACAATTCAGCTCCTTCTCCTAGGGAATCACAAGCAGTAATGAGGGGAATGGGTGTGGTGTAGGAACATTCTGGAACTGAAAGTAGTTTAAACCAATCAAAAGTGTTGTTTCTTGATCACATGACCAACTGTACGCGCACGTTAAGCTTACCGAGCGCGTACGGTAAAAGTACGCATGCGCGTATGAAAGACACACGCACGCGCGCATGCGCATTACAGGCACGCTCGTGCACTTCCGCGTAACGTGCGCGCACGCGTATAATGAATGCGCTTACGCGTCGCGTAGGAAGTACGGACGCGTCCGCAAATTGCGTAAGCATGCGCACACAGAGTATAAATATTACGTACGCTCACCGTACATAAAGCGAAGCGTGCGCTTACGGTAAGCTTACCGTACACGCACGGTGAAAAAATTTTACAAAAAATAAATTAAAAAAAAGATAAAGGTTTGTTGAAGATATTAACTATGTTATACAACTATATCCAACCATTTATTTTAAAAAGGTGAATCTTTCTATATTAAAGAATGCTTTAAATCCATGAATATATACATAGGTAGCATAGTGTTTAAAGTAAAAAAAGAAAAAGAAAAAAAATGATGTAAAAAAAAAGCAAATTCAATGAAAAAACCGTAGGTTTCACACACATTATAGTTAGGAATTAGAATTTAAAAAAACATGCAAATTCACAGAAAAAAACATAGGTTTCACACACGTTATATTTAGGAATTATCATTTAAAAAACCTTGCAAATTCACTGAAAAAACCATAGGTTTCACACACGTTATAGTTAGGAATTAGAATCTAAAAAACCTTGCAAATTCACTAAAAAAACCATAGGTTTCACACACGTTATAGTTAGCTGGACATTTCTCTCATAAAAAAACCATTGAAATTCCCCCGTTATAGTTAGTTCAGCTAACTATAACTCGCGCACCCGCAATCCACTGCTGATGATGTCACATATTACATCACTCATGACATGGTCAGTGACATCACTCATGACATCACTGATGACATCTCAAATGACATCACTGATGACATCACTGATGACGTCATCAATGTGATAAATTACCACATCTTCTCACACCCTTATAAAACCTTTGATATACCAAATCAAAATTACAGAGTTCCATTCTCATATCCATAAATAATGCAATACCAATAACTGCATACCCACATATTAACTTTTATGTCTTCATACACCTCCACACACTCACCTGTAAAGTCACTCATAGTTACAGTCACTCCATAAAAAAGTATCATATTAATTTATACACACACCTATATAGACACTCACACACTACCAATCATCCATATAGGTACTCTCACACCTAGTCATTCATACAAATAATCACACTGCCATTTACTCACCTATGCAGTTATACACACTCAAGTTCCCTTGCTCACAAAAATAGTATCACATTTTTATACTCTATTAGAATCATTGACAAAAGCACACACTCATCTATACAGTCACTGTCACAATCACACATTCTCACATCTAGCCACTTATATACTCTTACACACATATATACTGCCTTTCACATATGTAGTTAGTCACAAATGTACCACTGAGATATACATTCAATCCATAACACAGCCATACATACACTCACTCAACCATACAGTCCATCACAGATGCACTTTTAAAAACATCCACTCATAGAATCACCCACTCACTCATCTATGCACAGAGTCACACACACCTTACCCACACAAACACTCAGGAACTCATACAGATACTCAGACAAGCAATCAATAACTCATATAGACACTTATATAGCTATTCACAAAACCATGCCGCCACTTATACACCAACACACAGACACATACAAACATTTATACAGTTTAGTCACTAGTCTGAAGTAAGATGCAGTTAAACGACTCACTTATCGAGTCAGTTACGCAACACAGAAAATCATCCCTTTACACACTTGAACACCCACTCATTCTTTAACAGGCCTTTCCCTATATATATAAAAGATATTGAAAATTTTAAGAAAATCACATATTCACTGGATGATGTCATCAGTGATGTCATCAGTGATGTCATTTGAGATGTCATCAGTGATGTCATGAGTGATGTCACTGACCATGTCATGAGTGATGTAATATGTGACATCATCAGCAGTGGATTGCGGGTGCGCGAGTTATAGTTAGCTGAACTAACTATAACGGGGGAATTTCAATGGTTTTTTATGAGAGAAATGTCCAGCTAACTATAACGTGTGTGAAACCTATGGTTTTTTCAGTGAATATATATATATATATATATATATATACATATATATATATATAATACATATTTAAACTTTAAAGAAAAACACAGTCACTGGATGATGTCATCAGTAATGTCATCGTGCCTGAAACCTATGTTTTTTTCTGAATATATATATATATATATTCACTGAAAAAAACATAGGTTTCATGCCTGATATAGTTAGGAATTAGCATTTAAGAAACCTTAAAAATTCACTGAAAAAACAATAGGTTTTAAGGGTGTTATAGCTAGCTGGACATTTCACTGGAACAAAACCATTGAAATTCCTCCGACATAGTTAGTTGTACTAACTACATCTCGCGCGCCCGCAATCCACTGCTGATGATGTCACATATTACATCATTCATGACATGGTCAGTGACATCACTGATGACATCTCAAATGACATCACTGATGACATCACTGATGACACCATCCACGTGACAATCAGATACACCTCACCATACACTAGTATAACCTTTCATCACTCACTGTAAAATACAGAGTGCCAGATTTAAAACCACTGACACACCAATACAAGTTTCTAAACACCCACTCAGTGATTCCTAGATCTATACACACATGTAATCACTTACCTATAGATTCACTCATACATGCTGTCAATGATCAATAGAACACTATCAAATATACTTATACACCTACATCAACATTACACACCATCACACGTCCCAATTTCTTATGAAGTCATCCTACTCACTTAACAATGGATCATACTTACTTTTACTTAGCTATACACTTATACAAACACCACTTAATCTATTCATATAGATAATAATTCATACTTAGTGTGTTACAAAAACACTATTACAAGTATACAGTTATCCATACAGTCACTCATACAATCACTGAGTCTTATGTAAACTTATTTATATACAACAACTGACACATACACTGGCTTTTATTTTTCTAGTTTGTTGGACATGTACCATTGAGACATATATTTGCTCATGGCCACACACATAAAGATATTCACTCACCAAAACAACTGTTATAACATGTAGTTTTAACTTCATATACCTACTGAATCAACTATTCACAAATCTTTGGGCAGTCACACACTCCCCACCGAACCACACACACATTCACTCTCCCATAGAAAATACTCAGTTAACTAATCAATAAATAATATAGACTTTCACGTAGCTAGTAACCAACTAGTGCAGCAGTTTACACAACAACTGACAAAGTGATACAGATATTGACACAGTTTAGTCACTATCCAATATATTTAGTGAGACACTATAAATTACTCAAGTTAACAGTCAATCACACTGCTACTAAATCCTCCATCCAGATATTTATATGTATATATCCACTCATTCTTCACTGCAAATTGCTAGATATATAATACATATTTAAATAACAAACCAAACCACATTCACTGGATGATGTTATCAGTGATGTCATCAGTGATGTCATTTGAGATGTCATCAGTGATGTCACTGACCATGTCATGAATGATGTAATATGTGACATCATCAGCAGTGGACTGCGGGCGCGCAAGATGTAGTTAGTACAACTAACTATATCGGAGGAATTTCAATGGTTTTGTTCGAGTGAAATGTCCAGCTAGCTATAACACCCCTAAAACCTATTGTTTTTTCAGTGAATTTCTAAGGGTTTTTAAATGCTAATTCCTAACTATATCAGGCCTGAAACCTATGTTTTTTTCAGTGAATATCAAAGGTTTTTTAAATGCTAATTCCTAACTATATCAGGCCTGAAACCTATGGTTTTTTCAGTGAATTTCAAAGGATTTTTTAATGCTAATTCCTAACTATATCAGGCCTGAAACCTATGGTTTTTTCAGTGAATTTCAAAGGTTTTGTAAATTACAATTTTGTATGTATTAATTGTTATACTGATTATTTTGATACTGATTTACTACATTTTGTAAACTGTTTATTTTTAGATATTTTATTTTTTAATTACATTATACATTACAATACAAAATATACTTTCTCAGAATGAATTACTTTAGTTTAAATACTTTGCAAATAGGCAATAGACTTTTAAGTACAGTAGTTACAGTTGTTGAAATGGGCAACACAATTTCAAACACAATGCAACATTGAGCTCAATGTGAATTTCTAGTCAAATGCAATTAGTTACTTTATGGATTACTTTTCTAACCAGAGGACTGGATCCTAGATTCAGTTCTTGGACATCTCCTGTAAACAGTTGAGTAAAAGCCTTTTGGTTACAGTAGTGATTTTTAAGGAATATTATTGTATTTTAAAAGTTGACACTTTTCACATAGAATCACCAATGTTATCCTATGGCAGAAAATTCACTTAGCAGGTAAGTAGTGTTATCGTTACTTTTTTTTACACCACTGGCCAATCTCCTGTAAACAGTTGAAAGAATGTGTTTAAGTCATACAGACGATTTTTTAGGAATATTTTTAGTTTGTGAAAATAGACACTTGGAAACTTTTCTGCTGAAAACCACACAATGGATTCCTATGGAAGGAAATACAAGTTACTAGTAAGTACGCTTACAATTATTTTTCAGGGTCAGTGCTGGGCTAAAAGATGCAGCCCTGGGTTCTCTCCTGATAACAGGTGAGTAAATCGGAATTCGTAGATCGGCTGATGTTAGAGGAATATTTGTACGTTTCAAAATTGGACACTTAGAAACTTTTCTGGTGAAAACCAAACAATGGATTCCTATGGAAGGAAATACAAGTTACTGGTAAGTACGCTTAGAATTACTTTTCAGAGTCAGTGCTGGTCTAAAAGATACAGCACTTGGTTCTCTCCTGATAACAGGTGTGTAAATTGGAATTCGTAGTTCGGCTGATTTTAGAAAAATATTTGTAAGTTTCAAAAATGGACACAGAAACTTTTCTGGTGAAAACCACACTATGGATTCCTATGGAAAGAAATACAAATTACTGGTAAGTACGCTTGGAATTACTTTTCAGGGTCAGTGCTGGGCTAAAAGATGCAGCCCTGGCTTCTCTCCTGATAACAGGTGAGTAAATCGGAATTCGTATTTCGGCTGATTTTAGAGGAATTTTTGTATGTTTCAAAAATGGACACTTAGAAACCTTTCTGCTGAAAACCACACAATGGATTCCTATGGAAGGAAATACAAGTTACTGGTAAGTACGCTTAGAATTACTTTACAGAGTCAGTGCTGGTCTAAAAGATGCAGCACTGGGTTCTCTCCTGATAACAAGTGAGTAAATCGGAATTCGTAGTTCGGCTGATTTTAGAGGAATATTTGTACGTTTCAAAACTGGACACTTAGAAACTTTTCTGGTGAAAACCACACAATGGATTCCTGTGGAAGGAAATACAAGTTACTGGTAAGTACGCTTAGAATTACTTTTCAGGGTCAGTGCTGGGCTAAAAGATGCAGCCCTGGGTTCTCTCCTGATAACAGGTGAGTAAATCGGAATTCGTAGTTCGGCTGATTTTAGAGGAATATTTGTACAATTGTGAAGGAAGGGGGCGGGGCCTGAGGTGCTACGTTGCAGAGAGGTGTTCAGAGGCCAAGCACCTTTTTAGACAAGAGCAGCTCTGTGGCGCTTACTGGAGGTACCTGGTGGGCTAGTTGGCCCCTAGGGTACCTCTGGATTGAAGAGGAATTATTTCCCCAACTTAAAACGTGCCAGAGGGCGTGTTTGCACACATATCACCTCAGGCCCCGCCCCCTACCTTCACCACTGTGCAAACGCACCCCGTGGCGAGTTTTAAGTTGTGGGATTAAGTCCCCTTGATTCCTGAGGTCCCCTGGCAACCAACTAGCCCACCAGGTACCTCCAGTATGCGCCAGGGAGCTGCATTGCAGAGAGGTGTTCAGAGGCCACGCCCCTTATTACAACACTCTGCAAAGCAGCTCCGTGGCGCTTAATCGAGGTACCTGGTGGGCTAGGATGCCCCTAGGGGACCTCTGGATTGAAGAAGGATGAATTCCCCACCTTAAAATGCACCAAAGGGCGTGTTTGCACAGTATCACTTCAGGCCCCGCCCCCTACCTTCACCACTGTGCAAATGCGCCCCGTGGCATGTTTTAAGATGGGGGATTAAGTCCCCTTAAATCCTGAGGTCTCCTGGCGGCCAGCTAGGCCACCAGGTACCTCCAGTAAGCGCCACGGAGCTGTGTTGCAGAGAGGTGTAAAAAGGGGCGTGGCCTCATTACACCTCTCTGCAACGCAGCCCCCTGGCGCATACTGGAGGTTCCTGGTGGGCTAGTTGGCCCCCAGGGACCCCCAGTATTCAAGGGGAATTAGTTCCCCCTCTGCAAACGCGCCAGGGGGTGCATTTGCAGAATGGTGAAAGGAGGGGGCGTGGCCTCTTGCCCGATCCCGGTCTTTTTTTCTCCTTCTTTTTTTTTAGAAGGGGGGCTGTGTAGCCCCCCCACCCATTTTCAAAAAGCCCCAGTGTGTGGCGGTCCCCGGGGCTGCGGGGGGGCCGTGAGCCCCCCTGAATATACTATCTTTGAGCCCCGGAGGGTGGCGGTCCCCGGGGCAGTGTGCACACTTTTTTAAATTCTGCCCCCGGGGACCAATTACCAAAGAAGGGCGGGAGCCCCGTGCTTCTTTTTTTAAAATTTTTGGCCGAAATTCGCACTGGGTGCACGTATCTTGAAGATTTTTTTTTTTTAAATGCTTTTTTTGGCCCTGGGGGTCCTTGTGGGACCCCCTGAGCAGGCCTAGGGGGTCAGGGTGTTTCTACCCTGCCCCCTTGTCGCATTTTGCATGTTTTTTTTATAGGTTTCTTGTGTCTCGGTTCTACCGAGGCACAAGATGGCTGCCAACACTTCCTTATCTGGAGTGTTGTCAGCCAATTAGAATACAGCTCGTGCACGGCAGGGTGCGCGCTGTGTGCGGGGAGGGTGCATGGATCCTCCGAGGCCATAGATTTATCTATGATTTTACTTTTGATTTTCTCAGGAACTACTGAACGGATTTACACCATTTAAGCAAAAGGCACGAGTCTGAACTGAGGACTACCTCTTTGCCAAATTTGGTGTAATTCCGTTCAGCAGTTCGGGCTGTAGCTGCGTCAAAAGGTCCTATGGGAAAATGCATGGGGAAAATGTGTTTTGGGACCCCCTTTTTTCTTGGCCCCCGCTTGATGAATCACCGTGAAGTTTTCAGGATAGGAGCGGACCAGAGCGGGCCAAAAGTTTGGAATATTTCGCAAAGATTCGTCAATCGGCGCCAAAGTTATTCCAAATAGAATGTTGTGGATTTCCTATGGAAAATAGGTCCTATATCTATATTACCTACTGGCGGTAATAGTTAGGACCTATTTTCCATAGGAAATCCGCACCATTATATTCCCAGTAACTTTGGCGTCGATTGACAAATCTTCAAGACATTTTCAGAATTTTTGGCCAGCTCCGGTCCGCTCCTATCCTGAAAGTCTCGGGATGATTCGTGTAGTAGGGGCCGAGAAAAAATGGGGGTCCCAAAACGTGTTTTCCCCATGCAATTTCCCATAGGACCTTTAGCCAAGTCCTCAGTTCAGATTCTTGCCTTTTGCTTAAATGGTGTGAATCTGTTCAGTAGTTCCTGAGAAAATGAAAATCACATATATATCTGGGCGGAGCTTAGCCACACATCTCATCGTGAGATCTGATTGGCTGTCAGCACTTCATCCAAGAAGTGTTGGCAGCCATCTTGGGACCAATATACATGATAGTACCTCATTAAAAAGCATTGCAGTTAATAGAAGGTTTTAAGACTTTAGTTACATTATAAATCATTTGTTGATGGTATCATACTAATTTTAGGAATTCTGGTGTGTTCTAAGGTGATTTTACCATGTGAAAAAGCCTTCTGCAGGGATATCATGTGTGAGAGAAAAATATTTTTTCATGCTTTTCCCACAGAGGTTTGGAAGGTGATCTATAAGCTAACCTGAGAGCATATTTTCTGTAAATTCACATAATCTTTCTCAATCATGTGAGAATGAAGTCTGACATTCTCAGTAAAACATATACATCCAACAAGGGCAGAGACTGTCAGTTGATTCCTTTGTGTTCTACTGCAGCTTCCCAGAGTGTCCTAAGAGACAACTAGAGCGCTAACAGTCCTACTTATGACAAACGTATGGCACATCTGAAGCCATCTTGATTGGAATAAAGTGGTAACTCTTACAACATTTAATTTAAAAAAGGAACACAATGAGGGGGGTCACGTTGCCATAGAAAGTATGATTAGTGCTGCATAAAGAAAAATTAGGGCACATTTTGAATGACTTCTCAAATCCTGTTCTATTTCATGAAAAAATTCTGACATGCAGACTGAAACATGCACTTTCAATACCAGCAGCAGACTTCCCTGGTGAGCAGTAGATTTACAACAGTGATCTAGTGAGCCACTAGAGTGCTAACATTCTGAATTAATGGTAAATGTGTGACACGTCTGAATGCCTTCTTGATAGAATCAAAGTAAAAAACTGAAAGTATTCCTACTGAGGAGACTGTAGTAAATGAGGAAATTAGGAAACTTCATAACAAATAAGTCTCCCAAGATGGCCACCAGAGACAAAAGAGCCCAAATGTAGCACAAATATCAACCAGATGTAGCCCAAGTATAGCCCAATGACAGAATGTCCCAGAGTGTTCTAAAGACCAACTAGAGCGCTAACAGTCTTACTTATTACAAATGTATGGCACACCTGAAGCCATCTTCATTGGAATAAAGTGGTAACACTTAAAACATTTAATTTGCAAAGGAACAAAATGAGGGGGTTCATTTTGCCATAGAAATTATGATTAGTGCTGCAAAATTAGGGCAAAGTTTACCTTCTCAAATCCTCTTCTATTTCATTAAAAAACTGTGACATGCAGACTGAAACATGCACTTTGAATACCAGCAGCAGACTTCCCTGGTGTGCAGCAGCTTTACTACAGTGATCTAATGAGCAACTAGAGTGCTAACATTCAGAATATATGGCAAATGTGTGATACATCTGAATGCCTTCTTGATGGAACCAAAGTAAACAAGTATTGAAAATGCAATAGGTCTTGCCCTTGTTTAAGTTAAAGGAATTCAGGTTTGTAATTAGGAGGCTTTTTAGCTTTGCTTTTTACATAACATGCATATGTATGCATATATGTATATGTATATGTATGCATGATTTTATATTTGTATTTATATAGATATGCAGATTATATATAAGTTTATATATGTATGTATATATACATATATATACACATACATATATAAATGCATATGCTTATATATGCATATATACATGTGCATATGTGTGCGTGTAGAGAGAGGTAGAGAGGTAGAGGTGTAGAGGTAGAGGTGTAGAGGTAGAGAGGTAGAGATAGAGAGGTAGAGGTAGAGAGGCAGAGGTAGAGAGGTAGAGAGTAGTAGAGAGAGGTAGAGTGAGGTAGAGAGGTAGAGAGTGGAGAGTGAGTAGTAGCGAGTAGTAGAGAGTAGTAGAGAGAGTAGCAGAGAGTGAGTAGTAGAGAGTAGTAGAGTGAGTAGTAGAGAGTGAGTAGTAGAGAGTAGTAGAGAATGAGTAGTAGAGAGTAGTAGAGAGTAGTAGAGAGTGAGTAGTAGAGAGTGAGTAGCAGAGAGAGAGTAGTAGAGAGCAGTAGAGTGAGTAGTAGAGACTAGTAGAGAGAGAGTAGTAGAGAGTGAGTAGTAGAGAGGGAGTAGTAGAGAGTGAGTAGTAGAGTGAGTAATAGAGAGGGAGTAGTAGAGATTAGTAGAGAGTAGTAGTGGAGCGATTAGTAGAGAGTGAGTAGTAGAGAGTAGTAGAGAGTGAGTAATAGAGAGTGAGTAGTAGAGAGAGAGTAGAAGAGAGTGAGTAGTAGAGAGTAGTAGAGAGTGAGTAGTAGAGAGGAGTAGATTAGCAGAGAGTGAGTAGTAAAGAGTAATAGAGAGTGAGTAGTAGAGAGTGAGTAGTAGAGAGAGAGTAGTAGTGAGTGAGTAGTAGAGTAGTAGAGAGTAGTCAGTCAGTGTCAGTCAGTCAGTCAGTTCATTCAGTGTCAGTCAGTATCAGTCAGTATCAGTCAGTCTGTCAGTGTCAGTCAATCAGTGTCATTGTCAGTCAGTGTCAGTCAATCAGTGTCGGTCAGTGTCAGTCAGTCAGTGTCAGTCAATCAGTGTCAGTCAGTGTCAGTGTCAGTCAATCAGTGTCAGTCAGTGTCAATCTGTCAGTGTCAGTCAGTCAGTGTCAGTCAGTCAGTGACAGCTAGAGCAGCTCTGCTGACCTGGTTCTCTGGATCTAAAGCAGCTCTGTTGACCTTGTTCCCTCCCTCTAAAGCAGCTCTGCTGACCTGGTTTCTCTGGCTCTACAGCAGGTCTGCTGACCTGGTTCTCTGGCTCTAGAGCAGCTCTGCTGACCTAGTTCTTAGGCTACAGGGCAGCTCTGCTGATCTGGTTCTCTGGCTCTACGACAGATCTGCTGACCTGGTTCTCTGGCTCTAGAGCAGCTCTGCTGAACTGGTTCACTCCCTCTGGAGCAGCTCTGCTGACCTGGTTCTCTCCCTCTGAAGCAGCTCTACTGACCTGGTTTCTCTGGCTCTACAGCAGCTCTGCTGACCTGGTTCTTGGGCTCTAGAGCAGCTCTGCTGACCTGGTTCTCTGGCTCTAAAGCAGCTCTCCTGACCTGGTTCTATGGCTCTAAAGCAGCTCTGCTGACTTGGTTCTCTGGCTCTAGAGCAGCTCTGCTGACCTGGTTCTCTGGCTCTAAAGCAGCTCTGCTGACCTGATTCTCTGGCTCTAAAGCAGCTCTGCTGGCCTAGTTCTCTGGCTCTAAAGCAGCTCTGCTGAGCTGCTTCTCTCCCTCTAAAGCAGCTCTGCTGACCTGGTTTCTCTGGCTCTACAGCAGCTCTGCTGACCTGGTTCTCTGGCTCTAGAGCAGCTCTGCTGACCTAGTTCTTAGGCTCTAAAGCAGCTCTGCTGACCCGGTTCTATGGCTCTAAAGCAGTTCTGCTGACCTGGTTCTCTGCTGTCTAGAGCAGCTCTGCTGACCTGGGCCCTTGGCTCTAAAGCAGACCTGCTGACCTGGTTCTCTCCCTCTAAAGCTGCTCTGCTGACCTGGTTCTCTCGCTCTAAAGCAGCTCTACTGACCTGGTTCCTCTGGCTCTACAGCAGCTCTGCTGACCTGGTTCTCGGCCTCTAGAGCAGCTCTGCTGGCCTGGGTCTCTGGCTCTAAAGCAGCTCTGCTAACCTGGTTCTCTGCCTCTAGAGCAGCTCTGCTGACCTGGTTTTCTGGCTCTAGAGCAGCTCTGCTGACCTGGTTCTCTGCCTCTAGAGCAGCTCTGCTGACCTGGTTCTCTGGCTCTAAAGCAGCTCTGCTGACCTGGTTCTATGGCTCTAAAGCAGCTCTGCTTCCTGGTTCTCTGGCTCGAGAGCAGCTCTGCTGACCTGGTTCTCTGGCTCTAAAGCAGCTCTGCTGACCTGGTTCTCTCCCTCTAAAGAGCTCTGCTTACCTGGTTCTCTGGCTCTAAAACAGTTCTGCTGACCTGGTTCTCTGCCTCTAGAGCAGCTCTGCTGACCTGGTTCTCTGGCTCTAAAGCAGTTCTGCTGACCTGGTTCTCTCCCTCTAAAGCAACTCTGCTGACCTGGTTTCTCTGGATCTACAGCATCTCTGCTGACCTGGTTCTCGGCCTCTAGAGCAGCTCTGCTGACCTGGGTCTCTGGCTCTAGACGAGCAGCTTTGCTGACCTGGGTCTCTGGTTCTAGAGCAGCTCTGCTGACCTGGTTCTCTGGCTCTACAATGGCTCTGCTGACCTGGTTTCTCTGGCTCTACAGCACCTCTGCTGACCTGGGTCTCTGCACTCACGATGCACGCACCCTACTTCGCGAAAATATATTTAAAAATAGTATAAGTTTATTATAAGTACAAAAATGTTATTTTTATGACTATCTTAGATAATCTCTTGCCCTAATATGTTCCAAAATGATATATATGTGTCTTTAATATTCATAATATTTTTTTGCACGAGTTGCGCACCCAGAGTGCCCCAGCACGTATATGACATCACGCGGGACCCACCACCGCGCAAGCATCTCGTACCGTAATGCGCATGTGTCACGAAAGCGCGGGAGCAGTAGTCGCGGATTGGTCACATACCAATCGCGCACATCACGTAATATTAAATGTATATGATGTAACTGAAAAACACGCAGCCGTCGCACACCGTACGCGGATCCTTCACGACTTTTCTAAAATAGTGGCTAGAATCCAGGCACCCACCGTGATGTGTACGCTTTGAGTGCACGACTCCGAAAAAAATTGGGAAAAAACATTTTTTTAAAGAAAATAATATAAATATATTAAAATAAAAAATGGAAACAAAAAAATGAATCAATATTTCAGTTTGATTTTTTTAATGTTTTCTTTTGCAATTTTCAGAAAAATATATAATGTTATTTAATAAATAAAATATTTATAAATGAGCAGGTAAAAAACGGTAGAAAATCAGTACAAAAAATAGGTATAACTACTATCACACTTAAAAATTAGCATTGAAATTCACAGAAAAAAACCATAGGCTTCAGAGACGTTATAGATAGAAATTAGCATTTAAAAAAGCTTTGAAATTCACTGAAAAAACCATAGGTTTCAGAGACGTTATAGTTAAAATTAGCATTTAAAAATCCTTAGAAATTCACAGAAAAAACCATAGATTTCAGGGGTGTTATAGTTAGCTGGCCATTTCACTCGTACAAAACCATAGAAATTCCTCAGTTATAGTTAGTTCTGCTAACTATAACTCACGCACCCGCAATGCACTGCTGATGATGTCACATATTGCATCATTCATGACATGGTCAGTGACATCACTGATGACATCTCAAATGACATCCCTGATGACATCATCCAGTGAATGTAGTTTAGTTTGAAATGTAAATATGTATTATATATATATATATACCAATCTGTATTGAAGATTGAGTGGATATTTAACTGTCTGGATGGAGGATCTAGTAGCTGTCTGACTGTCTGTTTAAGTGAGTAATTAAAAGTGTCTCACTTAATACATGGATTAGTAACTAAACTATGTGAATGTGTGAATCACTGTCTCTGTTGTTGTGTAACATGCTGCATCAGTTGGTCACTAACTACATGAATGTGTATATTGGTTATTGATTAGTTGGGTGAGTATTTGTATGGAACACTGAATTTGTGTGTGGTTGGATGGGGTGTGTGTAACGATGCATAGATGTGTGAATGGTTGATTGACTAGGTGTATAGGTTTAAGAGTACATATGGAAACAGTTGTTTTGGTGACTGAGTGTATTTATTTGTTAGTTGGTGAGCGAATATATGTTTTAGTTGTACATCTTCAACAAAGTAAAAAAATAAAAGGCATTGTATGTGAGAGTTTGTGTATATAAATAAGTATGTGTAAGAGTCAGTGATTGTGAGAGAAACTATATGAATGTGTGTATAATAGTAATGGTGATTTTTTAACATATTAACTACGAGTTACTATGAGTTTGAATAAATGAGGTGTTGTTGGATAATTGTGTAAGTGAGGAAATGTAAGTGTGAATAATTTTTTTCATGAGTGAGTAGGATGACTGCATAACTCACTAAGATGACTGCTGATGTGTCAATGTCTATATATGTGTATAAGTGTGTTTGATAGTGTTCTATTAATTAGTGACTGCATGTATAAATGATTCTGTTGTTGAATGGGTAGTTGTGTGTGTAGACTTAGGAATCAGTGAGTGGGTATGTAGTAACTGGTATTGGTGTGTCAATGGTTTCAAATATGGTACTCTGTATTTTACAGTGAGTGATGAAAGGTTATACTAGTGTATGATGAGGTGTATCAGATTGTCACTTGGATGATGTCATAAGTGATGTCATTTGAGATGTCATCAGTGATGTCATCAGTGATGTCACTGACCATGTCATGAGTGATGTAATATGTGATGTCATCACCAGTGGATTGCGGGCGTGCGAGTTATAGTTAGCTCAACTATCTATAACGGGCACATTTCTCTGGTTTTATATGAGTCAACTCTCCAACTAACTACAACGTCCCTGAAACCTATGATTTTTCTGTGAATTTCAAAGGTTTTTTAAATTCTAATTCCTAACTAAAACATCTGTAAAACCTTTGGTAATTTCAGTGAATTTTTTCTATTTTTTTGGAATATTTTGGAACTCTATAATCTTTTTTTGTAATTAATTAAAAAAATTATGTAAAGTTTTATATGTTCCCCAAAAATATGTATATCTTTTTTTTTTCTTCAGAAAACTGGAGTCCCGTACCGGTAGTGTACCAAGCTCCATCAGCACGCGAATCCTATCCGCCATATTGCTAAACTCGAAAATGATGCGCATTTTGTATCGGACGAATTCGTGGCACCGCGTCCGCGTAACATCATATATGTAGGAGTTTGCGTCAGCTGCTACTTTGCTATGCAACCTGTACACAGTACCAAGCCGCGCGTTACGTCATGTACGTATGGGGTCACGCCCACTGCACGCTTCATCTGCGACGAGTGCACGCTGCCAGGTCCTGTGTTACGTCATAGACATATGGTGTCACACTAGGTATGCCATTCCCTGATTTTCTTTTGTCTCAAAACTATATCTAAATAAGTTTAAAGTGTATATAACAAGCTATAATCTAAAATATTTTAAACATTTATATATTTCGAACTGTAATAAACTAATATTATGGTAAATATATTTTCTCAAAATCGCATCGGGTGCGGCCTCCTTGCGCGCTCGGTGCACGATTGCCATGTGGCCTTAAAGAAAAGCATTTGATTGGTTCATAACATTTCCCATTGTAACAGTTGGAGGACCCCACCCATTTTAGTCATTCTCTCTACAGCGTTTGATGAGAGACACCTTTTCTGCTTAGAGAGCTTTTCTGAAAAAGTTTTGCTATGTACACATATCTGACACTACACACAATATGCAACCATCATCTTCATCAATATTAATGCTCTGTAAAGTAGCCTTCCACCTGTGATAGCCATGCACCTAAAAGTTACATACCCGAAGTTTTCCCCACAGCCAGAGGTAACATGGTTGCATATGATGTCCACAGCACAAGGTAATGTGGTACGGCCCAGGGGCAGTATCATGCATAGATAATGAACACACGTACACAGATAGATAGTGGAAGTGGGTACGGGCACGTGCGCTCGACTCCTCTTTATTACCAGGGTCACATATCCAGTAATGTCTGTGCTGGATGCGTGTGGGGTGAGTGTAAACCAGCCATCAGGGAATGGTTGCGGCTAGCATCAACTACAACAGAAATGATTGTATCACACACAGAGATTTAATAATAAAAGGGTCAATAGTTTGTGCTGCAGTAAGGTAGGGACACTAGATGTGAAATAATACACAAAAGATTCTATCGTAAAAGAACCATAACTTGTGGTATACTGAGATACAGGCAGTAGATATGAAATAATACACAAACAGATTGTATCATAAAGGGTCCATCAGTTCTAGTGCACTCAGATAGCCACATCAAAAGTATTCAGCATGGGCACAGCCAGCGATGATCCGTGCTGCGGGTGGGCCATACTAGGAACAATGTCTGTTGCCTACAGGACTGCCTCATCTGCAATTGAGACTCGATCTGAATTATAAACACTGCTGTCTTCAGTGTAGGCTAGTGAGCGGTCAGCAAAGGCCCACAGCCACATGGCGTTGACTTGAGCTGCCCAGTTTGTCAAACGCAAAGCAACAAAAACCGTGTGCGGAACCTGCGATGATGCGTATGCGTGGTGCGGACAGAGCGCACTGGAGTAATGTCTTTTGCCTACAGGACTGCCTCATCTACAATAGCGACTCAATCTCAATTGGGAACACTGCTGTCTGCAGTGTAAATTGAAGGCAGTAGTGAGCACAGTCATCCATACATATTTTTCCTCACTTCCTCTTCACAAAATACAACATAAATTACAAAAAACTCTGCAACAAATAAATCAAAACAATTTGAATTGCGATCTCTGCTGTCCACAGTGTAGATTGTTATTCCGTGTTCTTTTCCACTACCAAGAAGAATTTGGTCATTGTACTAAACCTATAACTCATCTAAAAAAACTTCTTCAAGCAAGTATACTAAAAGGATATTGTGTATATTTCAATAGACGTTGTAGTTAGTTGCCTACTGGATTCTGTAATTAAACAATATCCACTCGATCTGAATTGTGAGCCCTGCTGACCGCAGTGTAGGCCAGAGGCAGTGGTCATTAACGCCTCACAGCCACGTGCCGTTGGATTCAAAAGCACGGAGTTGGTTGCACCTGATTGGAGGGGGTACACACAAATCATCACAGACTTTAACTTCTGACATCCTCAATCACAGAATCAAGACCCTGTTTCACTGCTCGGACCTGCTGTACCGCGGTGTACTCCACTCACTGCAGTCAGCCAAGCCCAGTAATCATGTGTAGGAATTAGCTATGTAAGCACAGAGTCTGATGCACCTCAACTGAGGGAGTTCTGTAAAAAACAACAAGCAGCAGGTAATTCTGGACATCTTCCATTCTGGGATCAAGACACCGTTCCACTGTTGGGACCTAGAGTTGCTTACACCTGGTCAAAGGGAGTACCTTCATCTCCACTCTCAGATGCAATTCTAACATCGTCCATTGCGGGATTAAGACACCGTTCCACTGTTGGGACCTAGAGTTGGTTACACCTGGTCGAAGGGAGTACCTTCCTCTCCACTCTCAGATGCAGTTCTAACAACGTCCATTGTGGGATAAAGACACAGGGCCCGATTCACAGAACTAACTTAAGACAAAATCCTAAACTTACTACCATTTTGGTATTCACAGAAGGCACTTACTCATTTTGGTATTCACAGAAGGCACTTACTCATTTCAGTATTCACAGAAGTTAGGAGTCCTAACTTTAGGACTCCTAAATGCCTGCTGTGAATACCGAAAGTCTTAAAATTAGGATTTTTCTCAGTTTAGTAGTAGTAAAGTTCGTAGTCCTAACTTTAGGACTCCTAAATGCCTTCTGTAAATACCGAAAGCCTTAAAATTAGGATTTTTCTCAGTTTAGTTGTAGTAAAGTTAGGACTCCTAACTTTAGGACTCCTAAACTGAGAAAAATCCTAATTTTAAGACTTTCGGTATACACAGAAGGCATTTAGGAGTCCTAAAGTTAGGACTCCTAACTTCTGTGAATACCGAAGTGAGTAAGTGTCTTCTGTGAATACCAAAATGAGTAAGTGCCTTCTGTGAATACGAAAATGGTAGTAAGTTTAGGATTTTGTCTTAAGTTAGTTCTGTGAATCGGGCCCACAGTTCCACTGTTGGTACCTGTTGGACTACTGTGTTAGTAGTATACATAGCACTCCACAGTGCTGAGCCTCAGACTGGGCGCTGTCTGCCTGTGTCGCGGTAGCTAGCATTGATCTCAGGAGCCATCCCAGCTCGCAGACCGTGGCCCAAAAGCTTGCGCCGGCACGTGGTAGGCCCTCTTTCACATACGGCGGTGTTGAAAGGTGAACTGTGGGGCATATGTGCGTCGCAGCGGCCATGGCTGTTTCTGGCTACCAGCAGGCTGAGAGAATTTTTCCCGCAGCCACCTTCGCTCACGGTGTCAGCCTCGTGGCGGTGTAAGCTGCACAGACCTGGCAGACACGTTCGCCATTCCAGTAGAGAGCCACACCGAGAGAAACGTGCCTTTTATTCATACCCTACGCTAGCCTTGCGTATGTCGAGCCAGCCCACTACGCTAAAGATTTGGGGGGGAGGGGGCACGTACGCACTATGTTTTCGTACCTTCCCTACTGACTATACCATTATGGTTGCGTCCACTGTCCACTTCACTCAATAGACCATCAGTGTATGTTGACATGTACACGTCTGTGCTCTGCATACTCAAGTCTGTCTGGCACATCCCCTCAACACTTTGCATTGTATACTTTTATAATAAAGAATCACTTGCCACCTTCGCACATACTTTGCTCCCATCTCTCCCCGCATTCTGCATTGTGTGGCAGAGTTGCAATGCCATGTTTGGTTTGTGTACATGGCTAGCCATGGTTCCCACAATACTTAGTGTTGTTGTGTCTGCTAGGTGTACATGTTGTTTGTCATGTTGTATGTGATTATATAAGGTAGCGTGTTTATTTACGAGCAGTGGTTTCTCCCATTTACATATCGCTGTCTTAAAGAGGATACAGAAGTTTTTCTCACAGGTGAAAAGTGCGACCACAATGGCAGTCATTCATTACTATGCAAGAATGTCCAACTGCACGCCGCTTCTAAGCTTACAGCCCCCAATCTTGCGTGCCTTCTTAAAAGCACGCCAACTCCCACAATCAGACCAACATTTACATAGCTTTCTAACGGACGTTATCTGCTTCTTAATAACATGGACTGCTACGGAATGCGAGCTGGCATACCGTATGTCCTTACTGTTTCAAACCGGGTAACTTCCTGTGGCAATCTCTATTCCCACCCACACAAAGTACCTCCCAAATTTCAACTTGGATATTCAATACCTACTTTGAAAACAGATTTTATTAAACTGAGCAAACTGAAAGCGCTTTTGTTTCAAACAGAAGTGCCCTCACTTCTCCAAAAGTAATTTATCGACTGCAGATAGCACGAACTTCAAGTAAAATATGCTCCCTTTTAAAGACGAACCTCTCATTACACTTTGTGAATTGTTACACAATTTTCAACACATCTGACATTTAAGTTCTGGCACACTTTTTTAACACTGTCTCCTCCGGCCTTGTCACAGGCTTTCAAACTGTTTTTGGTATAATACCAGACATCATTAATTCGATCATATCTGGAATAACAGGAACAGTGCCCATAATTCTCCCTCTGTTTGCGGCCATCCTACTACTATTTTTGCTTGTAAAAAATGGTTGAGCTCCCTGTAGTAACAATCATGTCCGACAGAATACGCCTCTACGCGAAGCTACATCAATACCGTGAAAAAATGGAACAACTTTTCGGCTGCCTGCCTCTTTCTATTATCGGAGCCAGCTACAACATGATATTTATTTACACATATGCAATCTGCGTGCAACCATCTTTTTATTGCAAAACGTGTCCATTCGATCTATGCCTTGCCAACATCCCAACAAACGCTCCCGATATCCAGCAGGTAATGGAGTATCTTGAAAACCATGAACTTGATTGTTTGGGCAGTGGAGCAATGGCGGATGCAACGCAAAAAGGTATCCTGGTGGAATGGTATTTCAGCGCATCTGCGAAAGATCTCCAGCAACGTGCGACTTTTGACAGCATCACGGATTGCCTGCTAATTCAAATCGCCGCTCCAACATTCGAGGAACATTACTGTCCCTTTGAGGATATGAATTGGATCGCTTTGCTTTTCTCACACGATGGCAACAATTGCCTCTTGGAACATTACGCATCTCAAGCCTATTCTTGAATTGATTTTTTCCAACTTTTTTTACTTTTTCCACACTTCAATTGAACTATTTTCATATAATAACTTTCTAAGTATGCTTAGGCATTTGAACTCTGTTTTCCTTTTTGACCCTTACGTCTCCAGACTAACCAGGTATGGGTGATGTATGGCATATGCAAATACGCTATTCACTTGCTAAATTATCCTAAACTTGACATCCATTTTGAAACCATATCTATTCTTCGTGCACACGTCTCTCTGCCTGACTGTTATCCACGAAGCCCTTTCACACAAATTAGCTCATCCTCAGTCTCTCCTCATGAGCTGGCGATCAAGATTAAAAAACACGGCATTATTTAGGAACTGGTTGGCACAGTGTGGTAATCGTATCCTACCTTTATTTTCATTATACAATTTACAGTCATTCATGTCTAATAGGTTTTGTTTATGTCACATGGAACTGTAACATGTAATGTGGAATTGACTGATGCAGGAGCTTAGGTTTGAAGACAGCAGAAGCGGTTGGAGTTTGCCTCAGCTGGATGCCTTAGCTCTTGCACTACTTGGAGACATAAAGTAAGAATTCAACTCACCTGTGAGCAAGAAGCTGTGCGTCGAAACGCGTAAGGTGTTGAGAGTTGTTTGCTGCCACGCTACATAGAGAAATAAAAGTCTCAGCATGAAATGAGGCAAAAGCTGCGGGCTCCGTTTTTTCGCGTGTTTTCAAATAACAGGATTCTCCATTCCTGTCCGGGAGCCAACCTTGCAGAGTTGGAGTCCCCCGGTAAAGTGGAGGAAGATGTGGAGGAAGATGTGCATATTTAATTGAGGGGTCATGACTCGCGCTTTGTCACACCAGCTAAAATGGACTTCCAAGCTATTTGGTGTGAATACGAGTGAAAGGGATAACGAAGGAGGAGTGGTTCCCCTTTCTGTCAGACTTCGTGCTTTCAATTCAGGCAAGTACCCTTTTGCGTGGCACTGAAGTGCACTATGCTGTTTTAATAATTTTCCTGAAATGCAGTGTGAAAAGAGTGCATATAATTGGACTTTGACTATATTACAACGCTACTAAATGCAAAATATGATACGATGTCAAGCCCAGCTTTAAAATTTGAATAATAATGCATTATGGGAATTGTGGTCGGAACTATGGATCACATGACCACTTGGAGACATAAAGTAGTGTCATTTGAGATGTCATCAGTGATGTCATGAGTGATGTCACTGACCATGTCATGAGTGATGTAATATGTGACGTCATCAGCAGTGGATTGCGGTCGCGCAAGTTATAGTTAGCTGAACTAACTATAACGGGGGAATTTCAATGGTTTTGTACGAGGGAAATGTCCAGCTAACTATAACATGTGTGAAACCTATGGTATTTTCAGTGAATTTGCAAGGTTTTTTAAATGCTAATTCCTAACTATAACGTGTGTGAAACCTATGGGTTTTTTGGGGAATTTGCAAGGTTTTTTAAATGCTAATTCCTAACTATACCGTGTGTGAAACCTATGGTTTTTACAGTGAATTTGCAAGGTTTTTTAAATGCTAATTCCTAACTATAACGTGTGTGAAACCTATGGTTTTTTAAGTGAATTTGCAAGGTTTTTTAAATGCTCATTTCTAACTATAACGTGTGTGAAACCTATGTTTTTTTTAGTGAATTTGTAAGGTTTTTTAAATGCTAATTTATGTATGTATTATTATATTTTTTATATATTTATTTTACAATAAACTACTTATGTATATAGTTATAGATTGACTGTATCCTGTAATATGGAATGGCTCAGCTCTTTCTTTTTTTTAATTTGGATAAAGTTGAACAGCATAGTTAATATCTTCTATAAACTTATAAACAGTTTAAAATGTTTTTTTTTTAAGGGTTTTTCACGGTGCGCGGGCGGACGGGCCCAATTGCAGGGTCCATATAGAAATTGATTGTGTGCTCTCCGCACTACACTTCCCATAATGCACAGTCTCATCTGAGCCTCCCATTGCTGGGTGTGTCATATGGAAAATAGTGAAGTGGGTCAGCGGTTGCGCAGACCGCTTCCGTTAAAGCCTCTGTAGAGAAGCATATGGAGCTTCGAAACGCGTCTGGCAAATCCACCACGGAGTGGCTTCTATAAGTGGATCCCCGTCCCTACCTACACATATAACCAAGCTGCTGGTCGAGTGCTACTTAAAGGTGGACAACTTTTGGAGCAGTATATAACACATGGCCGTCCAGCCACAGAGTATGCACCACCCCGTAATTCTTGGGGGTCATAAAAGTGAAACAGCAGCCGTATACAGGATCGAGGACGGGCCCACTTGCAGAGTCCATATAGGACTTGATTGTGTGCTCTCCGCAGTACACTTCCCATAATGCACAGTCTCATCTGAGCCTCCCATTGGTGGGTGTGTCATATGGAAAATGGTGAAGTGGGTCAGCAGTTGCGCAGACCGCTTCTGTTAAAGCCTCTGAAGAGAAGCATATGGAGCTTCAAAACGCATCAGGCAAATCCACTACGGAGCGGCTCCTACAAGCGGATCCCCGTTCCTACCTACACATAAACCAAGCTGCTGGTCGAGTGCTACTTAAAGGTGGACAACTTTTGGAGCAGTATATAACACGCGGCTGTCCAGCCGCAGAGTATGCACCACCCCGTAATTCTTGGGGGTCATAAAAGTGAAACAGCAGCCGTATACAGGATCGAGGACGTGCCCTTTTGCAGGGTCCATATAGGACTTGATTGTGTGCTCTCCGCACTACACTTCCCATAATGCACAGTCTCATCTGAGCCTCCCATTGGTGGGTGTGTCATATGGAAAATGGTGAAGTGGGTCAGCGGTTGTGCAGACCGCTTCCGTTAAAGCCTCTGAAGAGAAGCATATGGAGCTTTGAAACGCGTCAGGCAAATCCACTACGGAGCGGCTCCTACAAGCGGAACCCCGTCCCTACCTACACATAAACCAAGCTGCTGGTCGAGTGCTACTTAAAGGTGGACATCTTTTGGAGCAGTATATAACACGCGGCCGTCCAGCCGCGGAGTATGCACCACCCCGTAATTCTTGGGGGTCACGAAAGTGAAACAGCAGCCGCATACAGGATCGAGGACGGGCCCACTTACAGGGTCCATATAGGACTTGATTGTGAGATCTCCGCACTACACTTCCCATAATGCACAGTCTCATCTGAGCCTCCCATTGGTGGGTGTATCATATGGAAAATGGTGAAGTGGGTCAGCGGTTGCGCAGACCACTTCCGTTAAAGCCTCTGAAGAGAAGCATATGAAGCTTCAAAACACGTCAGGCAAATCCACTACGGAGCGGCTCCTACAAGCGGATCCCCGTCCCTACCTGCACATAAACCAAGCTACTGGTCGAGTGCTACTTAAAGGTGGACAACTTTTTGAGCAGTATATAACACGCGGCCGTCCAGCCGCGGTGTATGCGCCACCCCGTGATTCTTGGGGGTCACGAAAGTAAAACAGCAGCCGTATACGGGATCGATGACAGGACCACTTGCTGGGTCCATATAGGACTTGAATGTGTGCTCTCCGCACTACACTTCCCATAATGCACAGTCTCATCTGAGCCTCCCATTCGTGGGTGTGTCATATGGAAAATGGTGAAGTGGGTCAGCAGTTGCACAAACCGCTTCCGTTAAAGCCTCTGAAGAGAAGCATATGGAGCTTCGAAACGCATCAGGCAAATACACTACGGAGCGGCTCCTACAAGCAGATCCCCGTACCATGACGCGTTTCAACCAATTCAACGGCTTTGATCACATATGATATGATATATATATATACGTGTGTGTGTGTGTGTATATATATATATATATATATATATATATATATATATATATTTATATATATATCTATATATTATCTACTGGCGGTCGCCAGTAGATAGTTATAGTTAGGACCGTGTTTCCATAGGAAATCCGCAACATTCTATTTGGAATAACTTTGGCGCCGGTTGACGAATCCTTGCAAAATTCTCAGAATAGGTGGGGCGCTCTGCTCCGCTCCTACCCTGAAAGTCTAGGGGTGATTCGTCAAGCGGGGGCAGAGAAAAAAGGGGGGTCCCAAAACGCATTTTCCCCATGCATTTTTCCATAGGACCTTTAGTCGAAGTTTACAGCCCGAACGGCTGAACAGAATTACTTGAAATTTGGCAGAGAGGTAGTCCTCAGGTCAGGGAAGTGCCTTTTGCAGGTCTGGTGTCAATCTGTTCAGTAGTTCCTGAGAAAATCAAAAGTAAAATCATATATATATATATGTGGGCGGAGCCTAACCACACATCTCATCCTGAGATCTGATTGGCTGTCAGCACTTCATCCAAGAAGTGTTGGCAGCCATCTTGGGACCAATATACATGATAGCACCTCATTAAAAAGCATTGCAGTTAATAGAAGGTTTTAAGACTTTAGTTACATTATAAATCATTTGTTGATGGTACCATACTCATTTTAGGAATTGTGGTATGTTCTAAGGTGATTTCACCATGTGAAAAAGCCTTCTGCTGGGATATCATGATTGAGAGAAAAATATTTTCTCATGCTTTTCCCACAGAGGTTTGGAAGGTGATCTATAAGCTAAACTGAGAGCTTATTTTCTGTAAATTCACATTATCTTTCTCAGTCATGTGGGAATGAAGTCTGACATTCTCAGTAAAACATGTACATCCAACAAGGGCAGAGACTGTCAGTTGATTCCTTTGTGTTCTACTGCAGCTTCCCAGAGTGTTCCAAAGAACAACTAGAGCGCTAACAGTCCTACTTATGATAAACGTATGGCACACCTGAAGCCATCTTGCTTGGATTAAAGTGGTAACTCTTTAAACATTTTTCCATAAAAAGTATGATTAGTGCTGCAAAAAGAAAAATTAGGGCACATTTTGAGTGACTTCTCAAATCCTCTTCTATTTCATTAAAAAATTCTGACATGCAGACTGAAACATGCACTTTCAATACCAGTAGCAGTTTTTCCTGGTGAGCAGTAGCTTTACTACAGTGATCTAATGAGCAAAAAGAGTGCTAACATTCTGAATTTATGGCAAATGTATGACACATCTGAATGCCTTGTTGATGGAATCAAAGTAAAAAACTGAAAGTATTTCCTACTGAGGAGACTGCAGTAAATGAGGAAATTAGGAAACTTCATAACAAATAAGTCTCCCAAGATGGCCACCAGAGACAAAAGAGCCCAAATGTAGCCCAAATATCACCCAGATGTAGCCCAAGTATAGCCCAATGACAGAATGTCCAAGAATGTTCTTAAAAACAACTAGAGCGCTTACTGTCTTCATTATGACAAAAGTATGGTACACCTGAAGCCATCTTGATTGGAATAAACTGGTAACACTTAAAACATTTAATTTAAAAAGGAACACAATGAGGGGGTTCATTTTGCCATAGAAATTATGATTAATGCTGAAGAAAGAAAATGAGGGCACATTTTGAGTGACTTCTCAAATCCTCTTCTATTTCATTAAAAAATTCTGACATGCAGACTGAAACATGCACTTTTAATACCAGGAGCAGACTTCCATGGTGAACAGTAGTTTTACTACAGTGATCTAATGAGCAACTAGAGTGCTAACATTCAGAATTTATGGCAAATGTGTAACATATCTGAATACCTTCATGATGGAATCAAAGTAAAAAACTGAAAGCATTTCCTACTGAGGAGACTGCAGTACATGAGTAAATTAGGAAACTTCATAACAAATAAATCTCCCAAGATGGCCACCGGAGACAAAAGAGCCCAAATGTAGCCCAAAATCACCCAGATGTAGCCCAAATATAGCCCAATGACAGCAGTGTGCAAAACACTTATTATTTTGTGTTTTTGCAGTGTTATATAGTGCAGACTTGTCAGGTATTGGAGTGCTTTACATGAGCATTGGTTACATCACACAAGAACAAATTAATTTTGGTTGTAGACATGGGGAGACTAAGTGATTTGACCAGAATCACAGAATGTCGAACTGAAGCAGAAACTCCAACCTGGTCCCCAGTTGCAAAGTCTGCAGTTCTGGAAGTAACACCACATCCTCTCCCCTAAGTGCAACATTTAATCAAGTGGTCAACTGGATAAAAAAACATAAAGATAACAAATAATTTAAAAGTGCTTTGTCGCTATTTGAAAACTCAGAAAATATGTCCTTATTTTAGTCTTTTAGAGCACTAACCATAATTTTGATGCCAATAAGACCCTCTCATATATGTAATTTCTAAAGGAAATGCTCTAGGTATTACAGTTTTGATTACATCAAGATGACGTCAGGCGTTCCACACTTTTGTAATAAATATAGAATGTTAGCAATCTAGTTGTTCATTAGGATACTGTTGAGAGGCAGAGGCCAGGGGCACGGACTCTGAAAATTGAAGGCAGGTAGGAGGGTGCAGAGTCAACAATTTAACCACACTGAGCAGGCAGGAAGGGCCGTGGCAGCACAACAGACTCTGGGGGGCAGTGGAAAGGGGGGGCAGGGGCAACAAACCAACAATACAGGACTTGCAAGAGAGGCTGTGGCAATGTAATAGACCATTGTGGGCAGAAGGAAGAGGCAATGGTAGTACAACCATACATGCCAACAGACCCGATTCAGCCAGGAAACGTCCAATGTTTTTAATCTCAAATGGGCTTTATTTGATCTGTCTCCTGTCTACAATCTCCTCTTTTTCAATGTAACTCAAAGGGGAAAATCAATACCCCAGTTTTTTTTCAAAATCTCCCTCTTACCAAGTTCAAAATGTTCGCAAGTATGGTACATTGGATCATGGAAGGAAATGGGGTAGGGACATGGACTTGGATAACAGAGGACAGGAGGGACATGGAGAGGTGCACCAAACTGACCCTGCAGGGCAGGCATCAGGGTTTGCAGCAGCACAATACACCACACAGGGCATGCGGGACGGGAGTGCAGCACAACAATCCATAGAAAGCAAGAGGGAGGGGACAGGACCATGCACATGGACAACAGAGAACAGAGGGGAAAGAGGCAATGGTAGCTAGCTGACCATAGCGGACAGACAGGAGAGAAAGCTGCAGCATAACAGACCATAAAGGGCAGGAGGGACGGATCAGGGGCATTACAATGGAACAGACAAGCCAGGAGGGAGGGAGTAGGGGTCTGCACATGTAAACAGAGGGCTGGGGGAAAGGGGGCAGGGCAGGAGCAGCAAGATAGCCATGGAGGTCATGCAGGATGGGCACTAGAAGCAAGACACACCATGAAGAGCAACAGTGAGACTGTGATGGCATACACACAGACCATGGAGGGAAGGTGGAAGGGGGTCAGGGCAGCTAACTGATCACACAGGGAAGGTGGGAGGGGCCATGGCAGCACAGAAGACCATGCATGGCAAGTGGGAGGGTTAGTGGCAGCAAAATGGCTATGATGGGCAAAAAGGAGGGTGCAGGGGCATGCACAAAGGACGATGGAGGATAGAAGGGAGGGTCAGGACCTGTGCACAGACAAGAACGTTCAGGGGAAGGGGCCTCACAACTGACCGCGCGGGGCAGGCAGGAGGAGCAGTTGCAGCACAACAGACCAGGGAGGGCAGAAGGGTGTGGCAGTACAATCGACCATGTAGGACAGGAGGAAGAGGATAGGGGCATGGCATGTGGACAGGCAGGGTGGAGGTGACAGGGACAGGTTAGTCATCTGACACTGCTAGGCAGGTGGGAGGGGAGTGGCAGCTCAACAGAACACTCAGAGTAGATAGGAGTGGCAGGTCCATGGAACATGGTGGGCAAAAAGGATGGAGCAGGGGCATGCACAAAGACATCGGAGGGCAGGGGGAAGGAGAATAGGGGCAGCAAGCTAAGCACAGAGTTTAAGCAGGAGGTCAGTGATGGGGCATAGAATTGGGCAATGGAGGGCAGGAGGAGTGGACTGGTACATCATACTAAATTGAGGGCAGTGGCAGCACATCAGACCATTCATGGCAGGAGGGAGGAGGCTAGTCCATGGATTCACACAACAGAGGATAGGGAGTAGGGGGATGGGGCAGCAAGCTAACTGTTCAGAGAAGGCGGGTATTAGGAACTTTATTGTTTTTAAAACGTGTGTCTGTGCGAACTACTTAAAATATGAACAAGAATGCAGCATAATCTCACTTTTATTCAGGAAGAAGAGGACGTTTGTGACTGGGACTCCGGGCTCACTTGGCAGAAACACCCCCTGACCCTCCACCCCCTATCGCAAAATGTAATGCCCGTGAATAGGGTAGGTGAACACAGTGTTATATAGAACATAGTCCTGAGAGCACGATTGAAAATGAAAACTAGATATAGTGTATGGTATAAACTATGCACCAAAAAGTGTGATATAAGATGAACCGGGCGTGAAATATAATATGCAATACATTGTGCGCAATGACAGATTCATTGGAGAGCGCGAGATAGCACAGGCACTAGCGCGTGCTATGCGATATGCGCCTTGGAGTGTAATATGCACAGGGCAGTGTTGTGTAACCTAACTAGTCTCTAAAGTTGTAATATAAAATATGTGCTGGGGAGTGTAACGTTGCATATGCACTGTGACAAAGATATGGATCCCAGATTGTAATATGTATGGCATAGCACTGTGCGTTATAACATAGGCATCGAGGAAGGCACGTTAGATGGGGCAATATAACCCGTGCGAAGAGAAGTGTGGCATGACATATTCACGGGGTGGTGTTACAGTGCACATGGGCTAGAGAGTGTCATAGCATATGCACTAGCTAGTGGAATACAACACAGAGGTGTGTGGCACTCAGCAGGCAATGGTGGGTGTAACACAGCATTGGGCTCTGCCAGGAGCGCGCTGTGACTCTCAAGTGATGTTCGTCCCCTTTCCAGAGAGTGAAATACAAAGTATTACACATCCGGCAGTGGATGTGTGTTTTATTAACCGTGAGGGGGGTTTCTTGCATAGTTTTGGTCGATTTTTTGTCGAATCCCCTTTGAATGGCTTGGTGTGCATGTGTATTAAATGTGCCCGTCAATAGCTACCCATGTTTGTATAAGTAAACGACAAGGGTTTCTACCGGGATTAGGCACGGTAGGGCATCAGACATGTCAGAGCTTCACTAGTGGTGTAAATACATTCCACGTGGATTCATTGTATGCATAGTCGCCTTTTAATGAATATCACGCAAATCGTCATGGTGATAGGTACCTACGGTTTGTCCAGCATGTCCTAGGTGTGTCTATAAATATATATTTTTTTAAAATAATAAAAAACAGTGGCCGGCCCTGGGGATTGGGGTCCAAAAAATATAATTAGGAGACAGACCCTGGGGGATGGGGCCAATAAATTAGAATAAGAAGGGGAACCACACAGCCCCCCTTCTTAAAAAATTAAAATAAATAAAAGACTGGCATTGTGCCGGAGGCCACGCCCCCTCCTTGCAGCACTCTGCAAATGCGCCCCCTGGCGAGTTGTAAGTTGGGGAATTAATTCCTCTTCAATACTGAGGGTCCCTGAGGGCCAACTAGCCCAACAGGCATCTCCAGGATGCGCCAGGGAGCTGCGCTGCAGACAGGTGTTCTGAGGCCAAGCCCCTTTTTACACCTCTCTGCAACGCAGCTCTGTGGCGCTTACTGGAGGTACCTAGTGGTCTAGTTTGACCCTAGGGACCCTTAGGATTCAAGGGGACTTAATCTCTCAACTTAGAACAGCCACAGGGCGCGTTTACACAGTGGTGAAGGGAGGGGACAGGGCCTGAGGTGACGTGAGCAAACACGCACTATGGCACGTTTTAAATTGGGGATATAATTTCCCTTCAATACTGAGGGCCCCTGGGGGCTAACTAGCCCACCAAGTGCTTCCAGTAAGCGCCACTGTGCTGCATTGCAGAGAGGGCTAGTTGGACCCTAGGGACCCTCAGGATTCAAATGAATTTAATCTCCCAACTAAAAACGGACACAGGGCGTGTTTACACAGTGGTGAAGAGAGGGGACGGGGCCTGAGTTAACGTGTGCAAAAACGCCCTGTGGCCTGTTTTAAGAGGTAGGTTTAATCCCCCTGCCCTATTATATACTAGGGGCTTACAGAGGAGGTCATGCTAATCACAGGGGGACCCCATTGCATAATGTTCCCTAGTGTATGTAGGTGTTTTCACTGTATTCTAAGTGTCTTTTAACATAGCACTGGCTCTAGAACTGGTTAGTCAGACTCAGTTACCACCAGTATCCGGCTGAAAAAGTTGAGGGTATAGGATGATTTTGCAACAAGGCTTCTTTCTGCTCTTCTTTTTGTTCTTTCTGCACGTTATCCTTCTTCCTGCACTTTTCTTCGTCTTTGAGGACTTCTGTTGCTTCTTTCTGCACTTCTTTTTTTTCTTTCTGTGCATTTTTTCTTCTTTCTTCACATGTCCTATCTCTGTAGGCATAGTTAGAAATTAGCATTTAAAAAACCTCAGAAATTCACTGAAAAAAACATAGGTTTCAGGGGTGTTATAGTTAGCTGGACTTTTCACTTGTACAAAACCATTGAAATTCCCCCGTTATAGTTAGTTCAGCTAACTATAACTCGCGCGCCCGCAATGCACTGCTGATGACGTCACATATTACATCACTCATGACATGGTCAGTGACATCACTCATGACATCACTGATGACATCTCAAATGACATCACTGATGACATCACTGATGACATCATCCTTGTGATAGAGTGGCAGACCTCCTCTCACCCTAATATAACCTTTGATACACACATTGAAAAATAGAGACTAAAATTTTCAAAACAATGGACATACCAATACCAGTTACAACAATCTCTTCAGTAATTCTAAGATCCACATACACATCCACTCATTCACCAACAGTCCTATACAGTCACTCATACATGTACTCACTCATCATATGTACTCATACACCTATACATCCTGTTACACAATGCCACTCATCCATAGAGTTACTCTCACACATAGTCACTAATTCTAATAAAGAATCAAACATACATTTACTTGCATATACAGTTATACACACACCACCACACTTACTTCTACGGAAACTTACACATACTTAGTCTTTTAAACCATCACTTATAGAAACACATACTTATTCATACAGGAACTCTTTCAATCTCTCACTCTCACATATACTCACTTATATACACCAATAGTCACATATACTAGTTTAAAACATATGTAGTTACTCATAAAGACACTATTGAGACAATCATTCACTCACTAACACACCCATACACACACTCATCCACCCATACAGTCCTGCACACATGCTGTCTTCAACACATACAAACAGTGAGTCACTCATTCATGCACCTATGCACTACGTAATACCCCCCACCGAACCATGCAGACACTCATACTGATACTCAAAAAACCAACTAATAACCTATATAGACACCCATGTAGCTACTCACCAACCCATGCTGCCACTTATACACAAAGTGAGAGACTGACACAGAAGTTACATATTTAAACATTACTCACTAAGCCATGTATTCACTATGATACACTTAATCAGTCAGTTACACAATCAATTTTTCAAAAACAAATCATCCATTTAGACACTTATATACCCATTTATTCTTCCATCGACCTTGAGATATACATATATAAAACATATTTAATTTTCAGAAAAACACACATTCACTGGATGATGTCATCAGTGATGTCATCAGTGATGTCATTTGAGATATCATCAGTGATGTCATGAGTGATGTCACTGACCATGTCAGGAGTGATGTAATATGTGACGTCATCAGCAGTGCATTGCGGGCGCGCGAGTTATAGTTAGCTGAACTAACTATAACGGGGGAATTTCAATGGTTTTGTACAAGTGAAAAGTCCAGCTAACTATAACACCCCTGAAACTTATGGTTTTTTCAGTGAATATATATATATATATCTCCAAAACAGCTTGTCCAGTCTTTCTTACTTGAAAACAAACGAGAGTGGACCCAGTTCATGTGCAATTCAGTGTTTATTCAACACAACACCATGCCGCCATGATGCGTTTCGTCCGTTTACTGGCCTTGATCACATGACAGCGCCTGGGGGTAGGAACTCCCCTTTAAAGTGACAGTGATTAATAGCAGCAATGATGAACATGGAAAACATACTATCTTGTATGCTACAATGTATGCTTAAATGCATTAATATTGTCCAATGTTATTACATGATACAATCTTAAATAAAACAATACTTAGTTCCACAATAGTTAAAACTGCTTTTTCATACAATTATATCTGTAGCTATTGACTTATATTGTAGCAATTGTTCATACATACATTTTGTCATTGTTAAAATAAAGTGACAAGTGCCTGAGTTCCCCCTATATAAACTATCTATGTGCAAATGTGCAAAATATTTGCAATTTGAAATTTATCAAGGTTAGCAGCAATTTTCTATTTAAAGTTAATCTAATGTAGTTTTATTCAACATATATGAGACCATCGTGTTTGATTCTTCAGATTTTTCGATACGGGGCTAAATTATATACTCTCTATTTCCCCGATTGTTGAAAAACAGTTTTAAATTATAGACCCCATTGTTGGATATATATGTATGTAAATATATCATTCTCATGTGGGGTTTACAGCTCCTATACCAGTGTAACATGCTACACTAATTTTGTTATGATTAGAATTCTTGGAGCATATATCATGTTGATACTAAACCGTTATCAGATTGATTGTGTACTAGAGTTTACCTATATTATTATAGTCCAGGCAGGGAAGAAAGCCAAAAGTACTAAAGCATAGTACATATCCATTGTTCTCAGTTGATTCCCACAAATGAGGATTGTTAGAATCTGGGTTCTGTGGTTGGCACAGGTAGGTACTTGTGACAAGCAGGGAACCTTTCCTCTAGTCAGGGTAAGGCGTTACACTACTAAAACAACCCCTGCTCACCCTCTAGGTAGCTTGGCGCGAGCAGACAAGGCTTATCTCAGAGCGTTATAGGATAAGCATTTGTGAACACATACAGTAACCAAGTGACAACACTACAAATGGACACCACACAGGTATTTATATTAAAAATAAGGATTCTTTATATAGGATTATCACAAGACCATTAAACGATTAAAAATACACAATACGGTTGCTTTGTTGGTAGAAGATTGCTTAGTTTCTCTTAAGTTCTTAAATGCGACACTTTAAGTCAATGTACCTTAGATGCGACACGCAGGGCAACGAAAGTGTTGCAGCGATGCAGATGCGTTGAAGTTCTTGGTGCAAAAGAAATAAAGACGGGATCTTCCAGATGCGTTGCGCTTCTGCGATGTTGCAAGAAGGCTCGACTCGATGCGTCAGCTACAGCGGCGTCACCCTTGACGAGATACGACAACAGCGGCCTTGGCAGCGGCACTCTTCTCCGACGTTGCGAGACGCTTCCGCTCGATGCGATGCTGCAGAGGCGACACCCTTTCTGTGAGATGCGACGACAGCGGCTCCGACGGCGGCACGCTTCTCCGTGGATGCAAGGCACTTTTCTGGATGCGGTGCAATGCGACAACTACGATGGCTGCGATGGCGACGCGCTTCCTCCTCGATGCGAGACTCTTCTCTCGATGCGGTGCAATGCGACAGCTACGATGGCTGCGATGGCGAAACGCTTCTTCGGTGTTGCCAGACACTTCCAGAATGATGCGAGACGCTTCCGCTCAATGCGATGCTGCAGCGGCGACACTCTCTGCGAGATGCGACGCAACAGCTCCGACGGCGGCACGCTTCTCTTCCTTGCCTCGCGCTTCCAGCTCCTTGCGACACGCAGTCCCTCAGAAGGCCCAACAACAGCAGCAGGCACTTCCAAAAGACTCTGGGGAGCTGGGGGTGAAGTCCACTGGTCCTGTGACTTCGTTCAGGGGGCAAGCTCAGTTCAAGGCCTTGGAGATCTTTTCAAAGCACAAGTTGAAGCAAAGTCTTTAGTAGTCTTTCTTCTTTCCTTCAGAAGCAAGGCAACCACTGCAGGCCAATCCCCCAGGTCAGGGACAGTTACTCCTCCTACAGCGTTCCCAGTTCCTTCTCCTCTAGCAGAGGTTCTTCTTGTTTCAGCACGATCTAATTTCTTGGGAGCAGGGTCCCAATACTTATACCCCTAATTCCTTTGTTCCTCTGGGGTTGAGGGGCCTTTGCCCAGTCCAAACCAGTTCTTGAGCACTCTGTTGACATGACTCTGCCTTTCTATTCAGGGTGCAGGGCAGAGTCATCAGCCGCTCCGCAGGAGGTGGAGCCAGCATTGTGGTAGCAGAGCACAACCCTATTCAGAGCCCAGGTGTACTCCTCCCACCCATCTGACTGCCAATCTTCCTATTCACCACCAGGCTACCTAGCCCTGCCCCTCTGGTTTTCCCCAGCCCTGTCACTCACACAACCAGACAGGCAGATACACATCACAGCAGAGGCGGGCTGAAATGGTCAGGCAAGCAAGTACCAACTTTCTAAAAGTGGTATTTGCAAACACAGAATATTCAAATAAACTTTACTAAAAGATGTATTTTATTATTCTGAGTTCGGGCATACTAAACTCAAATTTCTACCATGTTCCCTGGGTCTGTTAGGATCATAGGATGTAACAATTCTAACAGCCCATTCTAGCCTATGGAGAACAGGTAGCCTTACAATAGTGAAACAAGAAAATGGCTGTAATTCACTATTAGGACATGCCACACAAATCAGGGCTTGTCCTACCTTATGCTTACAATGCACCCTGCCCTTGGGCCTACCATAGGGGTGGCTGATATGAAGTTAAGGGAAGGTTTAGGGACTGGCAAGTGTGTGCACTTGCCCAGTAAGCATAACAGTACCAGACTTCACGCAGGTTCTGTAATGGCAGACCTTAGATACATTTTACCAGGCTGCTTCTGTGGGCGGCACAACCAGTGCTGCAAGCCCACCAGCAGCATTTGTATTTACAAGCCCTGGGCACTCCTGGTACACTTTACTGGGGTCTGACAGTAAACTAAATAAGCCAATCATGGAATCCAACCAACATGTACATTTTAAATAGGGAGAGCATATGCACTTTAGCACTGAACAGCAGTGGTAAAGTGCCCAGAGTCATAAAACAGCCACCAAGGTGTGTCCAGGGCTACTGCCAGGTCACCACAGGACCTGGTATGTCCAAAGGATAGGAGAAGGTGACAGCAGAAGACATATCAAGCAGCATAGCAAAACATCTATCAAACGCAAAGAATAAGGACTAGATCTTACAACCTAACCCAGGCTGAAAGTATCCTAAAAGGCTGTGGTCTGAGCTGGACAGTAGTAGGAGATAGCCGGATTCGGGTTCAGCAGGATGTGTGGTCTATCCCCATCAACAATACCAGAATTCAACTCTGACTTGTGTAACATCCATGAATCAATCAAAACTAATCAGAAACTAACCAAACCTCTACCCAAGGCCTGTCTTTTGCTGGCCTCCTCCAGAACAGGTGATAGTCCAATCTTTCAGCCAGCACCACAAGATGAAATCAGGGATGACCCGCCAATTGTTTCCCTACAAAGCACGAAAATGACCAAATCAGAGGAAAGCCTGTGGGGAGAGGATGTGGTCTCATGGCGAGACTACCGACTTAGAACTGGGAAACCAAGGTTCGAACCTCGGGGTTGACTCCACATCCTGTGATTCTGGGCAAATCACTTAATCTCACTGTGCTTACCAAAAATGAATGTGTCCTTGGGTAATGTAACTGATGCTCATGTTAAGCGCAAAAATACCTTTGGGTCGAGTTCGCACTATATATATCTACACACAAACAAAATAAAAAGCAAACCAAGGCATTAAACAGTTAAATCCCCTGACGGAAAAGCTTCCCCAGGGTGTATTCTTTTGACGTCACCAAGAGTGTCTTTGTTTAGAAAAGCCAAACTAAAACACAAATTTATATTCCTTAAAGACCCCATGTCAGCATAATACACGACACCAGAGGGAATTCCAGATTTGCCTCATCCCATAAAAGATGGATCAAGGAATCAAAAGGGGTTCACAAGGTTTATTAAGCAACTCCGGCTCAATTAATGTTTTCCAAGCATTCCCAGTACAAAAGTCAACTCAAAAGCTTGTCTCTATCAGCAGAAAGTCCTCCACACTGGTATTCAATCCAAAACCTAATGCCATTCTGGTCAAAACTCAGGTCCATGCACCGAATCAAGTGCACTCTACTCCACGTATAGCCTGTGAAAAGATTGGACCGCATGCCGCTTGTGGTGGTTGTCTTGGCTGGATGTCTACCTCAGGCCCGTTGTCAGAGTGTTCCAGGGGAATGCCCCTATTAGTTGCTATGTTGTGCAACTTGGCACATGTGGCGGGAATTTCTGCAGTAGGTATCTGGCCTGTACTGCAATGCACCACCAGTTTTGTGGAAGCAGCGGAATCTAGATTTAAGTAAACCAAATGTCCGCTCAATTACGTTGGGTGTGGAGATATGTGCCACATTATATCGCTGCTCACTCGGGGTACTTGAATTCAGGTATGGCGTCAGTATAAAGGAGCGCACAGCATATGCGCTATCACCTACAGGGAAATAATCAATAACATTACTCATTGCTATGTGTCACTATGGTGGACTTGTCAGTATAACATCTGTTTACCAAGCAAACATCCTTCTCCAAATTCACCTGCAAGGAGATGTCTGTGTATTCCACTGTGTCTGCAGATGTAAGAGTCATGTGCACTACCAGGGTAATTTGCCACTATGTCTGTGATAATGTGTTTGGAATTGCAGATGACTTGCATGTTCAATGAATGGTATAACTTTGGGTTCCTTTAAATGTACTCATTCACTGTGGGGGGTAAAATGGCTACATGCGTCCTAACAATACAACCAATTACGAGGGGAAATTGTGCTATTTGATAGAATTCAAGTTTAGTTTGTTGCAATTACTGTGCTGTTGTGGGGAACTTATTGTGGTGGTGTATCCTCTGCAACATGGCATCAAGGAATGAGTTTAAAAAGCGCGATAGTGCACTTTGAGAGACACCTCCAGCTGTGGCAATTACTCCCTGGAAGCTACTTGATGCTAGGAGCTGCAGGGAAGATAGGGCCTGCACCTGAGAAGGAATGGCGTGTGTCATACGAGTCTGAAGCTTAAGTAGTGGATCTAATTCAGCTATGAGATCAGTGATTGTATCTGCATTCAGCTTATATTTATCATAGATCTCCTCCTCTGTCTGCCCAAGCAAAGTAATATGCACTCTGAAAATGTGCTCCTGTATCCTCCTTCTTCTCTGTGCTGCTGCTCGTAGCCTCATCCTCCTCGCCATGACATACAGGGCTGCCATTTCGGACCATTCTGATTCATTCTGGGCCTGTTTAAGTAGTTTGCTGATGATTGGCACATGATTAGTCCAATTTGTAATGGTTACCACCTGGTTTCATTTGTTCCTATTTAAGAATTGATAATTGCGATTTTTTGTGGATTCACAAATAGCGACTTTTTCATGCATAGCTTTAGCGATTCTCAATGAGCAATTACCGATTACAGATTTGCTAATTCAGATCGCTATTTAGGTATTCGCAAAATTTAGCGATTTAGAGACCGATTCTGAGAATTTGTTTCAGGCATTGCATTTGGCTATTTTGCGATTGCAAATGGCCTTTTTTTCCGATTCTCAAGTTTGCGATCTCAAAATAGCTTGATGCATGTGCCCCTAAGTTGTTTCCTTGCTCCCCAGTCAGGGTTGCGCACAGGAGGAAAGGTTGGGTGTGGATTCTCTCATGTTCCTGTTTATTGGTGGCATTTATGAGACCATCTTTTGTCTTTATGTTTTTGAGAGGTTCAGTTTCTTACTCTAGCTCCTGCCCATTTCAAGCTCCCACTCGGGTGCCCGTAGCTGACTTGCTTGCTAGAGATACTTGTTTCATTTTCAAATTGCTTGACAAGACTTTCCGAAGGGTGGTCCATTTACCTAATATCGGTCAGTAGGTACAGATCATCAAAGATGGTGAGTAAACAGCCTGAATCCTAATTATAAGGGCAGTTACATTTTCCAATTTGGAGGTTTTACCCAAGATGTTTGCGGCCATTAGATTCATGAGGTTGATCTGGAAATCTAGTGTGTCTGTCTGAAAATTCAAGGCATTTATTGAGGTTTGTAACCCTGTTAAGAGTGATTCCCAGAAGCCTGGGACGTGTACTGTTTGAATGCCAATGTTTGTTGGAGATACCTCTCTCTGTATCATTGGAATGGTAGCCTTCTATTGGGGAAAGTGTTTTTCTTGTCCTCCAGGCATTCCTGGAATGTATAATCCCATGTTCTTGTGTTTGATTGCGCTTTCTCTAATGGCTCGTGAAAGGCATTTTGATTTGCAAAGTTTGGTTTTATGTTGATTTTGTTTCTTGCACTTAATATTTGTTCTCTGCTGCCACCTCTGGCTTTATTTTCCGTCCTCACTCGCCTTGTACCATTTTTGTTTATTTTGCTAGGTACAGGTTCTAGGCTGAAGTTGTTGTGTAAGGTTAACGTTCTAACTTCCAATTCCTTTACAAGAGCCATAATGTTGAGGATAGAAATCGAACATGACCATGTGTTGTGCCTTGCCTCATTATTGGCCGTGATTCCATGGTTAGTGTAACATTGACTATCCTGATTTAAAATCTTTTCACAGGCTATACGTGGAGTAGAGTGCACTTGATTCGGTGCATGGACCTGAGTTTTGACCAGAATGGCATTAGGTTTTGGATTGAATACCAGTGTGGAGGACTTTCTGCTGATAGAGACAAGCTTTTGAGTTGACTTTTGTACTGGGAATGCTTGGAAAACATTAATTGAGCCGGAGTTGCTTAATAAACCTTGTGAACCCCTTTTGATTCCTTGATCCATCTTTTATGGGATGAGGCAAATCTGGAATTCCCTCTGGTGTTGTGTATTATGCTGACATGGGGTCTTTAAGGAATATAAATTTGTGTTTTAGTTTGGCTTTTCTAAACAAAGACACTCTTGGTGACGTCAAAAGAATACACCCTGGGGAAGCTTTTCCGTCAGGGGATTTAACTGTTTAATGCCTTGGTTTGCTTTTTATTTTGTTTGTGTGTAGATATATATAGTGCGAACTCGACCCAAAGGTATTTTTGCGCTTAACATGAGCATCAGTTACATTACCCAAGGACACATTCATTTTTGGTAAGCACAGTGAGATTAAGTGATTTGCCCAGAATCACAGGATGTGGAGTCAACCCCGAGGTTCGAACCTTGGTTTCCCAGTTCTAAGTCGGTAGTCTTGCCATGAGACCACATCCTCTCCCCACAGGCTTTCCTCTGATTTGGTCATTTTCGTGCTTTGTAGGGAAACAATTGGCGGGTCATCCCTGATTTCATCTTGTGGTGCTGGCTGAAAGATTGGACTATCACCTGTTCTGGAGGAGGCCAGCAAAAGACAGGCCTTGGGTAGGGCTTTGGTTAGTTTCTGATTAGTTTTGATTGATTCATGGATGTTACACAAGTCAGAGTTGAATTCTGGTATTGTTGATGGGGATAGACCACACATCCTGCTGAACCCGAATCCGGCTATCTCCTACTACTGTCCAGCTCAGACCACAGCCTTTTAGGATACTTTCAGCCTGGGTTAGGTTGTAAGATCTAGTCCTTATTCTTTGCGTTTGATAGATGTTTTGCTATGCTGCTTGATATGTCTTCTGCTGTCACCTTCTCCTATCCTTTGGACATACCAGGTCCTGTGGTGACCTGGCAGTAGCCCTGGACACACCTTGGTGGTGATCCACCTACTAGGCAGGATAAGAGGGCATGAGCTTGCTAACCGCTTCCTTCTTCGGACTTCCTTGACTTTCTTGGATTGGGACCATGCCTTTAGAGTTTATTGCTGTAGCAGATGTTACGTTTGAATACTTATAGAGGGTACAACCTGTTGTGGTGCAGTAGACCTATTGGCATGGTATGTATCTCGTTTTTAGACGTCTTAATTTTGCCTTCCTGTTGCCCCCTCTTTTGTGTGGGGGTACTGCGTCTAAAACAAAGTAATTAAAGTGTTTCAGACTGCTATTATGTGTGTCTTTAAAATGCCTGGCAACAGGATAACTAAGATTGTTGTTCACAATAGCTGTGGTGTGCTGTAATATCCTTTTATGCACTGCCGATTTTGTGCTGCCTATGTAATATAAATTGCAACTACAAATTAGTGCATATACTGCAGTTTCCATTTTTCAGGACAGATGCTGGTTGATCATTTGGGTGCGGTCATTAAAGGCCGTTTGGTATGAGATCTTATTTATTCCAAACTGGCAAGCTTTACAGCTCGAGCACCTATAAAACCCCTTTCTGGCTGTCAGCCATGAACCTGTTTCTAAATCCTCTGGGGTGTTTTTGACCAAAGCATTGCCCATTGACGCAGTTCTTCGTTATGTTATTGCTGGCTTTTTGGGAAGTAAACCTCCAATTATTGGATCCCCAAATATTATTGGCCAGTTGCATCTTATAATGGACCTCATCTGTCCTTCTTGTCTTGAATATGAAAGTATTAACCGTGTAGGCCCTCTAAGTGTATTGTCTTTTGCACACTGAGTTTGAGATTTATACTTAAGTAAATCCTGTCTGGCTCGACCTTTTGATTTTGTGATTGCTGCCTCTATAGTTCTAGTACTGTAACCCCTTTGAAGGACACGATTTTTACATTCCATTTGTTTGTCATATGTGTCATTTTCCTCACTACAGATTTGTCTTATCCTCAACATCTCCCCATAGGGGATGCTTTGTATAAGATGGGGAGGGTGGGAACTTGATGCATGCAATACTGCATTGCCAGCAGTTTGTTTACGGAAAAGGGAAGTTGTCAGTTTGTTATTCACTATATATACTTGGACATCCAAAAACGTTATACTTTCACAACTGATAGAAAAAGTAAAATTTAAATTCACAAACCAGGTGGTCAGTTTAAAAGCAGAGAGTTTTTTACCCGTGATCAAGGCTTCTGTGAAGCAGAAACACGTTGGGCAGCTTGTTACCTGTGAGCATATCTCTGAGTTATTAAAGTGCTTGAAACCATCACAGCAGGTGTCAGTGTGCTGCTTTTCAGATGAAAAGGAGGTTTGGTGGATATATATATATATATATATATATGTATATATATATATCTGTATATATATATATATATATATTCACTGAAAAAACAATAGGTTTCACACACGTTATAGTTAGGAATTAGCATTTAAAAAACCTTGCAAATTCACTTAAAAAACCATAGGTTTCACACATGTTATAGTTAGCTGGACATTTCACTCGTGAAAAACCATTGAAATTCCCCCGTTATAGTTAGTGCAGGCAACTATAACTCACGCGACCGCAATCCTCTGCTGATGATGTCAGATATTACATCACTGTATTTAGACACTTATTTACCCATGTCTTCTTCCATTAATTTTTAGCTATACATATATTACAAATATTTTTTTTTCAGAAAGACACATATGTCATCAGTGATGTAATATCTGACATCATCAGCAGAGGATTGCGGTCGCGTGAGTTATAGTTGCCTGCACTAACTATAACGGGGGAATTTCAATTGTTTTTCACGAGTGAAATGTCCAGCTAACTAGAAGATGTGTGAAACCTATGGTTTTTTAAGTGAATTTGCAACGTTTTTTAAATGCTAATTCCTAACTATAACGTGTGTGAAACCTATGGTTTTTTCAGTGAATTTGTACGGTTTTTTAAATGCTAAGTTATGTATTTTTTTTAAGTTTTTTCACCGTGCGCGTACCGTACGCGCACTGTGCGCTTCGCGCACCGTGCGCGCACTGTGGGCGCTTGGTGCGCTTCACCGTGTGCGCGTACGGTATGCTTACCGTACGCGCACGGTGCGCGCCTATAGATATATATATGCTTTTAACTGCAATTTTCTCAGGAACTAATGAACAGATTTACACCAGACCTGCAAAAGGCACATCCCTGAACTGAGGACTACCTCTCTGCCAAATTTCAAGTAATTCTTTTCTGCCGTTTTGGAACCCCCCCTTTTTCTCAGCACCCGCTTGACGAATTCCCCCGAGACTTTCAGGGAAGGAGCGGAGCGCCCCACCTATTTTGAAAATTTCGCGAGGATTCGTCAATCGGCGCCAAAGTTATTCCAAATAGAATGTTGCAGATTTACTATGGAAACACGGTCCTAACTATAACTATCGACTGGCGACCGCCAGTAGATAATATATATATATATATATATATATATATAATTTCACTGGAAAAATCGAAGGTTAGAGGGATGTAATAGTTAGTCTCAGATTTCACTTGTACAAACCATTGCAATTCAGCAGTTGTAGTTACCTTAGCTAACTATAACTTACGCCCCCCAAATGCACTTCTAATAACATTACATATTACATCACTGATGGCATGGTCAGTGACATCACTGATGACATCACTGATGACATCTTATTATCAGGATCTGACCATCCAGGATTTAATGTGACTTTTTCCACACAAAAAGTGAGACGTGAGACAAGTGAATATTGCTTGGTAATGTACGCTGAGATGCTACAGTTGTTTTTTATATATGTCAATGCCTGACCTGACCTGTTTGGTGATTCAATAAAAAGATTTATTTAAAAAAACATTGTCTCTATCTACGCTCCTCACCATCACACCGCCCGAAGATTCCTACTCGTTCGTCCCTGAGCAGCACAGACGCCACTTCCAATTGCTTACCTTATTTGCCAGCCTCAAATTGCCCCAATTTGCTTGCTGATTTAGTTTGTCCCAGTGGAGTTTGGCAGCACTAGTGGGCCACTCAGAAAATCCACGTGAAATGCTGTGGGAGACTCTCTGGGGCATTGAAAATCAGTGGTATTTACAGGGACCGGTGGATGCTGTGCAGCGGATAGACCGAGGAGGGTGAAGAGGAGGGTGGAGGGTGGTCTGTGCTGCGGGGGCAAAAGAAACCCAAATACCATGCCAATAGGTCTACTGAACCACAACAGGTTGTACCCTCTATAAGTATTCAAACGTAACATCTGCTACAGCAATAAACTCTAAAGGCATGGTCCCAATCCAAGAAAGTCAAGGAAGTCCGAAGAAGGAAGCGGTTAGCAAGCTCATGCCCTCTTATCCTGCCTAGTAGGTGGATCACCACCAAGGTGTGTCCAGGGCTACTGCCAGGTCACCACAGGACCTGGTATGTCCAAAGGATAGGAGAAGGTGACAGCAGAAGACATATCAAGCAGCATAGCAAAACATCTATCAAACGCAAAGAATAAGGACTAGATCTTACAACCTAACCCAGGCTGAAAGTATCCTAAAAGGCTGTGGTCTGAGCTGGACAGTAGTAGGAGATAGCCGGGTTCGGGTTCAGCAGGATGTGTGGTCTATCCCCATCAACAATACCAGAATTCAACTCTGACTTGTGTAACATCCATGAATCAATCAAAACTAATCAGAAACTAACCAAACCCCTACCCAAGGCCTGTCTTTTGCTGGCCTCCTCCAGAACAGGTGATAGTCCAATCTTTCAGCCAGCACCACAAGATGAAATCAGGCATGACCCGCCAATTGTTTCCCTACAAAGCACGAAAATGACCAAATCAGAGGAAAGCCTGTGGGGAGAGGATGTGGTCTCATGGCGAGACTACCGACTTAGAACTGGGAAACCAAGGTTCGAACCTCGGGGTTGACTCCACATCCTGTGATTCTGGGCAAATCACTTAATCTCACTGTGCTTACCAAAAATGAATGTGTCCTTGGGTAATGTAACTGATGCTCATGTTAAGCGCAAAAATACCTTTGGGTCGAGTTCGCACTATATATATCTACACACAAACAAAATAAAAAGCAAACCAAGGCATTAAACAGTTAAATCCCCTGACGGAAAAGCTTCCCCAGGGTGTATTCTTTTGACGTCACCAAGAGTGTCTTTGTTTAGAAAAGCCAAACTAAAACACAAATTTATATTCCTTAAAGACCCCATGTCAGCATAATACACGACACCAGAGGGAATTCCAGATTTGCCTCATCCCATAAAAGATGGATCAAGGAATCAAAAGGGGTTCACAAGGTTTATTAAGCAACTCCGGCTCAATTAATGTTTTCCAAGCATTCCCAGTACAAAAGTCAACTCAAAAGCTTGTCTCTATCAGCAGAAAGTCCTCCACACTGGTATTCAATCCAAAACCTAATGCCATTCTGGTCAAAACTCAGGTCCATGCACCGAATCAAGTGCACTCTACTCCACGTATAGCCTGTGAAAAGATTTTAAATCAGGATAGTCAATGTTACACTAACCATGGAATCACGGCCAATAATGAGGCAAGGCACAACACATGGTCATGTTCGATTTCTATCCTCAACATTATGGCTCTTGTAAAGGAATTGGAAGTTAGAACGTTAACCTTACACAACAACTTCAGCCTAGAACCTGTACCTAGCAAAATAAACAAAAATGGTACAAGGCGAGTGAGGACGGAAAATAAAGCCAGAGGTGGCAGCAGAGAACAAATATTAAGTGCAAGAAACAAAATCAACATAAAACCAAACTTTGCAAATCAAAATGCCTTTCACGAGCCATTAGAGAAAGCGCAATCAAACACAAGAACATGGTATTATACATTCCAGGAATGCCTGGAGGACAAGAAAAACACTTTCCCCAATAGAAGGCTACCATTCCAATGATACAGAGAGAGGTATCTCCAACAAACATTGGCATTCAAACAGTACACGTCCCAGGCTTCTGGGAATCACTCTTAACAGGGTTACAAACCTCAATAAATGCCTTGAATTTTCAGACAGACACACTAGATTTCCGGATCAACCTCATGAATCTAATGGCCGCAAACATCTTGGGTAAAACCTCCAAATTGGAAAATGTAACTGCCCTTATAATTAGGATTCAGGCTGTTTACTCACCATCTTTGATGATCTGTACCTACTGACCGATATTAGGTAAATTGACCACCCTTCGGAAAGTCTTGTCAAGCAATTTGAAAATGAAACAAGTATCTCTAGCAAGCAAGTCAGCTACGGGCACCCGAGTGAGAGCTTGAAATGGGCAGGAGCTAGAGTAAGAAACTGAACCTCTCAAAAACATAAAGACAAAAGATGGTCTCATAAATGCCACTAATAAACAGGAACATGAGAGAATCCACACCCAACCTTTCCTACTGTGCGCAACCCTGACTGGGGAGCAAGGAAACAACTTAGGGGCACATGCATCAAGCTATTTTGAGATCGCAAACTTGCGAATCGGAAAAAAAGGCCATTTGCATTCGCAAAATAGCCAAATGCAATGCCTGAAACAAATTCTCAGAATCGGTCTCTAAATCGCTAAATTTTGCGAATACCTAAATAGCGATCTGAATTAGCAAATCTGTAATCGGTAATTGCTCATTGAGAATCGCTAAAGCTATGCATGAAAAAGTCGCTATTTGTGAATCCACAAAAAATCGCAATTATCAATTCTTAAATAGGAACAAATGAAACCAGATGGTAACCATTACAAATTGGACTAATCATGTGCCAATCATCAGCAAACTACTTAAACAGGCCCAGAATGAATCAGAATGGTCCGAAATGGCAGCCCTGTATGTCATGGCGAGGAGGATGAGGCTACGAGCAGCAGCACAGAGAAGAAGGAGGATACAGGAGCACATTTTCAGAGTGCATATTACTTTGCTTGGGCAGACAGAGGAGGAGATCTATGATAAATATAAGCTGAATGCAGATACAATCACTGATCTCATAGCTGAATTAGATCCACTACTGAAGCTTCAGACTCGTATGACACACGCCATTCCTTCTCAGGTGCAGGCCCTATCTTCCCTGCAGCTCCTAGCATCAAGTAGCTTCCAGGGAGTAATTGCCACAGCTGGAGGTGTCTCTCAAAGTGCACTATCGCGCTTTTTAAACTCATTCCTTGATGCCATGTTGCAGAGGATACACCACCACAATAAGTTCCCCACAACAGCACAGTAATTGCAACAAACTAAACTTGAATTCTATCAAATAGCACAATTTCCCCTCGTAATTGGTTGTATTGTTAGGACGCATGTAGCCATTTTACCCCCCACAGTGAATGAGTACATTTAAAGGAACCCAAAGTTATACCATTCATTGAACATGCAAGTCATCTGCAATTCCAAACACATTATCACAGACATAGTGGCAAATTACCCTGGTAGTGCACATGACTCTTACATCTGCAGACACAGTGGAATACACAGACATCTCCTTGCAGGTGAATTTGGAGAAGGATGTTTGCTTGGTAAACAGATGTTATACTGACAAGTCCACCATAGTGACACATAGCAATGAGTAATGTTATTGTTTATTTCCCTGTAGGTGATAGCGCATATGCTGTGCGCTCCTTTATACTGACGCCATACCTGAATTCAAGTACCCCGAGTGAGCAGCGATATAATGTGGCACAGATCTCCACACCCAACGTAATTGAGCGGACATTTGGTTTACTTAAATCTAGATTCCGCTGCTTCCACAAAACTGGTGGTGCATTGCAGTACAGGCCAGATACCTACTGCAGAAATTGCCGCCACATGTGCCAAGTTGCACAACATAGCAACTAATAGGGGCATTCCCCTGGAACACTCTGACAACGGGCCTGAGGTAGACATCCAGCCAAGACAACCACCACAAGCGGCATGCGGTCCAATTGCTGCAGAGGGTATACGGAGACGTGCAGAAATCACTCAACATTACTTTTAAGGTGGGTAATCACGAGACAACACAGTAGGTGCTCAACGGTTTAATGTAACAATATTGTGGTAGTGTAATGCACACATACCAGGTGCAGACAAGTGTAGTGTGAATAAAGTAAATTGTCTGACATTGCATTGGCCCTTAAACGTCAGTGGGAACAATGTACATGCTGCTGGTTACCTCACCAGAATAGTATGTGTCCATGTATTCACTTTTTCTGACCAAGCACTCCCGGGGGCCTCTCAGTTGGCTCAGCCACATCCCTTGTTGAGTCTTCTGTGCCAGTGTTGCTCCTAGCACTCCGCCTCCTGGGATTTGTTACAGGTGCCAGCAGGCTACTGAGGCTGGAGGTCTGCTCACTGTCCCCCCTCCAAGAACGTTGTAGCCATCAGCTGCAGCAGTCTGGAGATGTTCCACTGTATTAGTGACCTAGATGAGGCCTCTGGCCACATCCCCACAGCCGTGGCTCATCTCCACTTGCATGCTGACAGCATGACGGGAAAGCTGAGCTGTTGTTATGCTCAGCCTATGGATGGCCCTGGTGTACCCGTCCAGGTGCCCCATCAAATTGTGATGTCTCCTACCATGGGAGGCATGGTCATCATAGCTGTTGTAACATTTGCAAAGTTTTTATTGTTTGCCCTTTGCCCTTCCACAACAGCAGTGGTAAGCTCTCTCAGGCAGTCACGGATGTCCCCATGTGTGTTGCTAGTTGACCCTGCATAATTCTCATGTTCTTGCATTGCAGGCACTGGACCCTGAGCATCTTGCCCTTCAGCCCACTCCAGGCAGCAGCCTCATTGTCTTCTGCAGCTGTCAGGATTGCCCTGGCCCTTCGTCTGTGGAAATGTACAGATCTGCGCTGCATTGGTACCTCTGTTGTTGGTGGGGGTGTATGGGCATCCTGCTGTGTGGGAGTTTCTGTTTGGCTCTCTTCCTCACTCTCCAAATCAGGCAGTGGTGGGACATTTCGCCTGCGTTGAGTGGTAGCAGGTATGAGTGAGGATGCTGGCACTTCTGGTTCCTCCTCAGACTGTGCATCTGGTCCCTGTGACTCGTGGACATCAGTCACGTCACTCTCCTGTGCAGCTGCATCTGTGATTTTAAACAGTGCAAGTTCAGTATTTTTTGTGCACATGTATGTAACATAGCACATGCCAATGTCTAATAAATTGCCTTTTGTTATGGAAAAAGTCTACTTTAGTCACTTCCTTGCTGTACTCGACTGCACTAAATCTGTTTTGGTCCCTCCTTGCCTTGCCCTTACATTTGTCTGTATACTACTCCCATAATGCATTTGGGTGTTGCAAGTAAAAAGTGGACTTGACTCAGGGGTGCTACACTATGCATGATATGCATTAGGGGCTATTTTAGGTACAGTTAACATTAAAATATATTTAACAGTGGTCTTACCATGTGAGCCTGTTCAGAGGAGTCAGTCTGGGTGATGCCAACAACTTCCTCTGGCTACAGAATGGATTCTACCATGTCCTGCAGGGGTTTGTTGGCACATTCCGCAGATGGTCCCCCTTCAGTTTTTTCACCTCTGCAGGCCTTGCAGGCACCCTCTCTTTTGCTCAGCTGTGCAGATCATAGCAATGCTTGCGCAGGTCTGCGATTGAGCGCTGTGCAACCCACACAGCATTTACCTTTGCCTGGATAGCCAGCCACATTTTTCTTATAACTGACTCTGCAACCTGCGGGGACAGTTTGCCAAAGAGCTTATTGCGGTTCAATACCACTTCCTCAATGAGGATTTCCAGTTCTTTTTCGCTGAATTTCAGCTCCCTTTTCCTTCCTTCTACTTTCTTGTCCCCTGTTTCTGTGGCCATGCTGTTGTTTTCAAACAGATTCAGCTTCAAAAACAGCTTGTTCCTGCTCAGCTCCACCAGTCTGCCTCCTCCTCTGACTCTCTCTCTGAACAGATGTGTGCATTCCCTGATTTACTTCCTGGTTGTGATGTCATCCCAGTGATTTTTTTGATGCATTTGTTTTTGCGATTCCATAATAGTGATTTCTTAAAAATCGTTATTAAGGAATCGCAATAATGCTTTTTGAAGCATGTGCCCCTAAATCGCCGAAAGCAAGCAAAAGGCAGTGAAAAAGTGCCAGAAAAGCTAAAAAAAAGGTAGAACTTAAGGCAATGTATCAAATATTTGGGATAAGACGAAATGGCGATGAAGGTTGTGCTACTACCAACACTGCAGACTCCCCCATTGAGGGATCTCGCTGCACATGACACAGCTGATATAATGCACTCGCTGAAATAACTCACTAAAAGCACAGCAAGTAAAAGGCTAGAATTCCAAGAAGCAGTCGTAAATAATTGCTGCCAAAAAACACAAACAAATGAAGCACACTCCACCTGTAGTCCAGTCAGCTTACAATTCAGAACAATTATGCACTGTACAAGCAGTGGAAGCCTGAATCATGTTGCTAGTCATTAGTTTTCACAAATCGGACACCACACTTGAGCAGGCTCCACCCCAAACAACACCCTGACACTACTGAACCACTCCACTCAATTCTTACCACAAAGAAGAGTCCTTGCAAATCCTGAGCCACTAGAAACTGGGAAGCTACATGTTATGATTATTAACAGCAATAGTTACGATCGGAAGGTCACTTTAAAATGCAATGAGCGGCCAAGGAGGACATCAACTACTTCAAATGAAGGGTGGCTTGCAGAATGGTCATCATGCCATTTAAATGCAGATAAAATGACTGACAAATCCAACTAACAAAGTGGGCCAGTTCAGTTCCAAGGTAGAAATTTGTAACCGAACCCACCAACAGAACACCACGAGTCAAGAGCCTTAAAACATTCTCACAATCTGAACATTCTTCCACGTCAGGAGTTATGTGGAACAAATTCCTACTAAAACCAGAATGTGTCTCACAAGGTCCTCAGCATTTGAGGCTAGAAACAGAAATCCCTGAAGTGAAAGACATAGGTGCCGATTACGATCCGGTAAAAACCGGGTACGAACCGTCTGTCGGAGCGTTTTCTCCGTCCGACTCGTACCCGGTCGTAAAACTTTACAAACATGGAATTACGATTCGCACGGAAACACCATTTCCGTACGAATCGCAAAAAACACCGACCGACGAAAATATACATACGAATGTGATCCGGGAATGCTGCGACGTGACGTCGGGACGCTTCCAGGCAGCGTTTCACGACCGAGGAACCACTATTCGAACCGACAGCAGTCCGGACGGCAATATTTTCACGGCACCCAAAAAGTGCCGGAAATGCGAAGTACATCGCGAAACGACCAGAGTAGGTGGCCCGGTACGCGCCGAACCCCCCCCCTGCCCCCGTACGTCCGAGTCGTACCCCCCCCAGCCCCTGTACATTTGAGTCGTACCCCCCAGCCCCCGTACGTTCGAGTCGTACCCCCCCAGCCCCCGTACGTTCGAGTCGTACCCCCCGTGTATGTACACCCGTGTACGTGTCGAACCCCCCGTGTATGTACACCCGTGTACGTGTCTAACCCCCCGTGTATGTAAACCCGTGTACGTGTCGAGCCCCCCCGTGTATTTACACCCGTGTACGTATCGAACCCCCCCGTGTATGTACACCCGTGTACGTTCGAGTTGTACCCCCACCCGTGTATGTACGGTGCGTACCCCCAGCACGCACCGTACATACACGGGTGGGGGTACGACCCGAACGTACACGGGTGTACATACACGGGGGGTTCGACACGTACAAGGGTGTACATACATGGGAGGGTTCGACACGTACACGGGTGTACATACACGGGAGGGTTCGACACGTACACGGGTGTACATACACAGGTGGGGGTACGACTCGAACGTACACAGGTGTACATACACGGGGGGTTCGACACGTACAAGGGTGTACATGCACGGGGGGTTCGACACTTACACGGGTGTACATACACGGGGGGTTCGACACGTACACGGGTGTACATACACGGGTGGGGGTACGACTCGAACGTACACGGGTGTACATACACGGGGGGTTCGGCACGTACAAGGGTGTACATACACGGGGGGTTCGACACGTACACGGGTGTACATACACGGGGGTTCGACACGTACACGGGTGTACATACACGGGTGGGGGTACGACTCGAACGTACACGGGTGTACATACACGGGGGTTCGACACGTACAAGGGTGTACATACACGGGGGGGTTTGACACGTACACGGGTGTACATACACGGGGGGGTTCAACACGTACACGGGTGTACATACACGGGTGGGGGTACGACTCGAACGTACACGGGTGTACATACACCGGGGGGGGGTTCAACACGTACACGGGTGTACATACACGGGGGGTACGACTAGAACGTACGGGGGCTGGGGGGGTACGACTCAGACGTACGGGGGCTGGGGGGTACGACTCAGACGTACGGGGGCTGGGCGGGGTTGGCGCGTACGTACGGGGGCTGGGCGGGTCGGTGCGTACATACGGGGCTGAGGGGGGGTTGGCGCGTATGCAGGCACATGTCTCCATGGTTGCTATGGGAGTTCGGTGTGGATGGTGTTTTTTCCATACGGTTGTAACATCGGACGCACGGGATGGATCGTGATTCCGCGGTCGGACTTCACTTTTCACATTTGTACGGTAAATCGTCCGTGGACGTGTCGGACACATTTTCCGACCCGAGGACGTGTGGGGAATAATTCCCAATGCGATTCGTATGGACTTTTTACCATGCGAATCGTAATTGGCAGTTTGTACGGCACTTGTACGATTCGTACGGTAAAAAGACCGGATACGAGTCGTACGGGGAATTTTTTTACCGGATCGTAATCCGCACCATAATCTTGCCAGACCTTTTATCAGTGGAATTCCTGGCAAATGATAATCATTTAAGGCCGGAACTTACTTCAACAATTTGGGGCACGGAGAAAACAATGTCCTTAATACTAACTTTCCCCAACATGTTTGAAAAATGGGGAATAACACTAAAGGGATATTGCACTTCTGGGTACCCTTATCATTGAGTGAGGGAGAGCTCAGGCTCCTACAGAAACTGACCCTGTTCACTCAAGGCCCAAGGAGCGACTCGGTTTGCAGAACAGAGGAGTTAATACAATTGGAGCCGCCGAGCGGGCACACTGGGATGGGAACCGTTCAGTGTTATATGCTTCACACCCTCTATCGTGATACATTGCTGGGGACATAACTCTGTTACAGTTCCACCGCAAAAATGGAAAAAAATGTATATCAATGCGCCACAAGAGACTTAGTCAATTGCAGACCTTCCAGATGAAGGTTATACACATTACCAAACCATGGCTATGAAATCACAAGGCTGCAGATGACCTAAAGGGGACCTTGCAGTGTATATATCGCTTAGCCTAGATATCTCTACGAGAGACTACCCTCTGCAGACTAGGGTCTTCAAATTTTCAAATTTAGTTAATGGGCAACAAACGACAGACCTCCAGTTCTTTTATTCAATGTCTATGCTCACCCTAATGGAGCTTTTTGAAACAATAACCTCAATGATAATTGACTACAAGCAAGCCAACCCAACATGGGACATAATACTGACGTGGGGATTTCAACACAAATGTAATCAATATACTCCTGATGAAGATGAAGATGACATGTTGACACTGAGAATTCTTATTGGAACATACCGACGCAGTCAAGCCCAGTAGTCCCTAAAGCGAAAAAGATACCCACTTGACCTGTAATTCTTCTGTGCAGCCTACCAAGTGCTGTTGATTCTGTTCCTCGAGTAAAATAGTAATACATATACATGGTATTTTGTGCCACCTCTACAACCTGTCTTATGCTGATGAGATTGTGCTATTCAGTTTGACAAACGTGGGCCTACACAGATTAGGAAACGTACTGAAATCCTATGTCAAAACCAACAACCTCAAGGCGAATAAAACAAAAACTATGACTAGCAGTAATTGACCAGGGCTGGCAGCTACGTTCCTCCTAAATGACATTTTCTTGGATGACTGAAAGAAATTTCCCCCTTTTGACATGGCCTCCTCGCTTTTTGCCTTGTATTCGATGTAATTTTGACTGAAGATGCACTTGGTTTCTGCTAACCAGGTCCCCAGTGCCAAATCTCTTTCCTAAAACTATACAATTGTTTCCCCAATTGGCAATACCCTTAACACTCCCTGTATGCCCCTAGTAAGTGGTACATCTGGTACAAAGGGCAAGGAGGATAAAGAGGATCCCAAAGGGCTGCAGCATGTATTGTGCCACCCTAAGGGCCCCTCATACAGACTGCCACTGCAAGCTGCGTGCATTGGTGCAGACAAAAATGAAAACACAACATGGCACACAGCTCTGTGTGCTATGTGTGCAGATACTGCATGCAGTATAGGTATGTCACCCCTACAGCAAGACTTACAGCCCTAAGGCAGGGTACACTATACTATTTGTGTGGACATACCTGCATGAGCAGATATGCCCCTGTGCTGGCAGTTTGATTACTGCTAGTACAGGTGATCAGGGAAGCCATTTTAAAGTACATGTGCTGGATACTGGTCAAAAACGAGTTCCACAGCCACATGATGGCTTCAATGAAACCAAAGATATTTGGTATCAAACATCTTGTGTTCATACACCCACACTGATTCCAGTGATGGTTTATTAATAATACATGCACCTTGAGGGCACCTTAGAGGTGCCCCCTGAAAGCCTACCATTAACTAATGTGCTGGCTAACTGGTTCTGACAAGCCTGCCACCACAGAAAAGTTTTTGACCCCAGGGGGAGGGCCAACGCTCAGGAGGTCTGGAACAAAGTCTATTTGTCAGAGTGTGTTTTATACCCTTCCAACAGGATGACCTGCAAATTAGCATTCCAAGGCAGGGAGCTTCAAAGACCCAACCACCTTTGGTATGCAAACCTGGCTTCCCTCAAAGGTTAGGGAATGCTGAACTAGCAGGAAAACTAGTAGTCAGAGAGGAGTATTCACCCTCAGGCTAGTTCCACCCCTTAAGTGAACTAACCTGAGGTAGACACTGAAATTCAAAGACTTAGGAACACTGAGACAGAGTTATGGCCACTTCCCACTGGAAATGATTATATAGGGGACGTAGTGAACTCAGGGTTAACTAGTCCATTGGCTACTACCCTTCACTCCCCTAACACCAGGAAATCAGTTCCTGCTGACCTGACAGAAGAAGATGGACTCTAAATGGCCGCAAGAAGCAAGACTAGAAGACCAGCAACTGACTTGGTACCAACCCTGCTGGCCTGTATGCTGTCCTCGACAATTGCACCAAACATGACACGTCCTGTAGCTGCCTGTGCCTCCAAAAACCTGGGAGGACTTCTAGCCTTCGCCCAAGACCCAGGAACTCCCATGGAGTTGCAGAGCTGCTGCCCTGCACCCTGCAGTCACCCCAAGAGACTTGTGAGGAGTCCGGACCACCGAAACCCGAGACCAAAATCATCACTGCACCTGAGCCGCCTAGACCGAGTTGAAGGGGGCCATCGGTGCCAGCATGGTCCACAGATCCTTAAAAAATTAAGCCCACCTTGGGTTTGCCAACTCTAAACTTCCCAATGTAGCTTGCCGCCTCTTTGTGCAGGCTGCCTCTACTGCAAGTGTCTCCGTGATGAAAACCCGATCCCTCAAAACACCCCTGCACCCGGCCGTCCCGGCAGGTGGAGAAGAGGAACAAGGGTATCCCCATGTCCCAGAGCTTCGTGAGACCTGAGAACATTTGGGTGCCGATCACGATCCTGTAAAAACCGGGTACGAACCGTCGGACGGAGCATATTCTCCGTCCGACGCGTACCCGGTCGTCAAAATCTACCAACATGGAATTACGATTCGCACGGAAACACCATTTCCGTACGAATCGTACAAAACCCAGACCGAACAAAATAAACATACAAATGCGATCCGGGAAAGCGCCGACCTGACGTCGGGACGCACGCAGCCTGCCATTCACGAACCAGGAATTACGATTCGCACCGACGTCATCCCGCACCGTGAATATTTTCCGGCTGCCAAAAACTGCCGGGAAATCAGGACGACGTGAACAAGGAGTACCAGTACGCGACGGACAGACAGGACGACGCGAACAAGGAGTACCCGTACGCGACGGACAGACATGGACCCGAGCCTACGTGTCATCCCGGCCCTCATAGCAGTCGACCTCCTCTACAGGTTACGACGCAGACGCCGCAGAAGGCCAGAACAACTAAGGGAGGGGGAAAGGGGGGGGGGTGGCAGGACCAGGGCAGGCCACAAAACCCCCACCAAAGTCACACAGCACACATGCCCTGGACATACCTGACCCTCAGGCCCTGGTCACTACGAGGGGGTGGGGGCGTGTCCAGCTAAGCCAGCGACCGCCACAACGGAAGTTCTTGATGACGCGAACTGGCAACACAACCAGACAGGTACGTCCCGTACCCACGCCTTAAGAGCGTGGGTACGAGTCGTACCACGCCCACACATACGTCACCCCAACAATGGCGGGACGGCTCGTACCCACGTGGCAAAGGCCTGGGTACGGGCCGCACAAGCATCACATAGCGTGGGGACGGATATGTACGGACCGTACCCCCACCCCGTATGCATGGAGCGTACCCCCAACCCCAACAGTGTAAGTACGACACGTACCCCCACCCGCATATGCAAGGAGCGTACCCCCCATGCCAACATTGTACGTACGACCCGTGCCCTCACCCGCGGACGTATGGAGCGTACCCCCCACCCCAACAGTGTAAGTACGACCCATACCCCCACCCGCGTATGCAAGGAGCGTACCCCCCATGCCAACAGTGTAAGTACGACACGTACCCCCACCCGCGTATGCAAGGAGCGTACCCCCAACCCCAACAGTGTAACTACGACACGTACCCCCACCCGCGTATGTATGGAGCGTACCCCCATGCCAACAGTGTACGTACGACCCGTACCCCCACCCGCGTATGCAAGGAGCGTACCCCGCATGCCAACAGTGTAAGTACGACACGTACCCCCACCCGCATATGCAAGGAGCGTACCCCCCATGCCAACATTGTACGTACGACCCGTACCCTCACCCGCGGACGTATGGAGCGTACCCTCCACCCCAACAGTGTAAGTACGACCCGTACCCCCACCCGCGTATGCAAGGAGCGTACCCCCATGCCAACAGTGTAAGTACGACACGTACCCCCACCCGCGTATACAAGGAGCGTACCCCCAACCCCAACAGTGTAAGTACGACACGTACCCCCACCCGCGTATGCATGGAGCGTACCCCCCATGCCAACAGTGTACGTACGACCCGTACCCCCACCCGCATATGCAAGGAGCGTACCCCCATGCCAACATTGTACGTACGACCCGTACCCTCACCCGCGGACGTATGGAGCGTACCCTCCACCCCAACAGTGTAAGTACGACCCGTACCCCCACCCGCGTATGCAAGGAGCGTACCCCCATGCCAACAGTGTAAGTACGACACGTACCCCCACCCGCGTATACAAGGAGCGTACCCCCAACCCCAACAGTGTAAGTACGACACGTACCCCCACCCGCGTATGCAAGGAGCGTACCCCCCATGCCAACAGTGTAAGTACGACACGTACCCCCACCTCGAATGCATGGAGCGTACCCACATCCGCGTATGTCATGAGCGTACATATTGTGAAATAGGAGAGGTGGGTGCAGAGTCCTCCCAGCAGTGCCCTGAGACAGGAGGGGTGGGTGCAGAGTCCTCCCAGCAGTGCCCAGAGACAGGAGGGGTGGGTGCAGAGTCCTCCCAGCAGTGCCCAGACATGAGAGGGGTGTGTGCAGAGTCCTCCCAGCAGTGCCCAGAGACAGGAGGGGTGGGTGCAGAGTCCTCCCAGCAGTGCCCAGACATGAGAGGGGTGTGTGCAGAGTCCTCCCAGCAGTGCCCAGACACAGGAGGGGGTGTGCAGAGTCCTCCCAGCAGTGCCCAGACATGAGAGGGGTGTGTGCAGAGTCCTCCCAGCAGTGCCCTGAGACAGGAGGGGTGGGTGCCTATCACTCCCAGCAGTGCCCTGAGACAGGAGGGGTGTGTGCAGAGTCCTCCCAGCAGTGCCCAGACATGAGAGGGGTGTGTGCAGAGTCCTCCCAGCAGTGCCCAGAGACAGGAGGGGTGGGGGCCAATCACTCCCAGCAGTGCCCTGAGACAGGAGGGGTGGGTGCCTATCACTCCCAGCAGTGCCCTGAGACAGGAGGGGTGTGTGCAGAGTCCTCCCAGCAGTGCCCTGAGACAGGAGGGGTGTGTGCAGAGTCCTCCCAGCAGTGCCCTGAGACAGGAGGGGTGTGTGCCTAACACTCCCAGCAGTGCCCAGAGACAGGAGGGGTTGGGGCCTATCACTCCCAGCAGTGCCCTGAGACAGGAGGGGTGGGTACCTATCACTCCCAGCAGTGCCCTGAGACAGGAAGGGTGTGTGCAGAGTCCTCCCAGCAGTGCCCTGAGACAGGAGGGGTGGGTGCCTAACACTCCCAGCAGTGCCCATGGAACGCAAAGGGTGGAGTAGCCACAGATACCATGCCCACAAATGTCAGTCAGGTGCACAAAGACCCTGCAGTACATGTACCACATGTGTGCGAGGCTGGGAGTATACGCATGCATAGGGCCAAAAAGAAAACATGTACACATGAAGTCATGTCAATAGTCCACATACACAAGTACAATGACTACCAAGGATGCCACGAATGATGCAGGTGGAGAATGGCTCAGCATGCATGTGCAAAGTTGAAGGACTCCGTCACACACCCAGCTAATGTACACACAGCTCGGCGCTAAATATTGGAAACACCCTGCAGGGAAGAAGTCAGGGGACACAGAGGAAGGAAAACACCTTGGGACAATTGCAACATGCAGCAACTGCTTACATGAATTGAGAAAGCTAGCTAACACCGTGTGATGGCACACAGATCCCATGGTCCCCCCTATGAGCAGCACACTACTACATTTCCCACACACCCAACACATGAACACCACCCACAACCATGTAGCAGCCCCACCGACAGCAATGCCAGCAAAGCAGGAGTGTTCCAAGGGCAAAAAATAAATTGCTTTATTCAGCATGATCCAAAAACTGGTATGTAGTAAGTTCAATATTTGAACTTACTACACCAGAGTAGGTGGCCCGGTACGCGCCGAACCCCCCCCCGCCCCCGTACGTCCGAGTCGTACCCCCCCCAGCCCCTGTACATTTGAGTCGTACCCCCCAGCCCCCGTACGTTCGAGTCGTACCCCCCCAGCCCCCGTACGTTCGAGTCGTACCCCCCGTGTATGTACACCCATGTACGTGTCGAACCCCCCGTGTATGTACACCCGTGTACGTGTCTAACCCCCCGTGTATGTAAACCCGTGTACGTGTCGAGCCCCCCCATGTATTTACACCCGTGTACGTATCGAACCCCCCCGTGTATGTACACCCTTGTACGTGTCGAACCCCCCCGTGTATGTACACCCGTGTACGTTCGAGTTGTACCCCCACCCGTGTATGTACGGTGCGTACCCCCAGCACGCACCGTACATACACGGGTGGGGGTACGACCCGAACGTACACGGGTGTACATACACGGGGGATTCAACACGTACAAGGGTGTACATACATGGGAGGGTTCGACACGTACACGGGTGTACATACACGGGAGGGTTCGACACGTACACGGGTGTACATACACAGGTGGGGGTACGACTCGAACGTACACAGGTGTACATACACGGGGGGTTCGACACGTACAAGGGTGTACATGCACGGGGGGTTCGACACTTACACGGGTGTACATACACGGGGGGTTCGACACGTACACGGGTGTACATACACGGGTGGGGGTACGACTCGAACGTACACGGGTGTACATACACGGGGGGGTTCGGCACGTACAAGGGTGTACATACACGGGGGGTTCGACACGTACACGGGTGTACATACACGGGGGTTCGACACGTACACGGGTGTACATACACGGGTGGGGGTACGACTCGAACGTACACGGGTGTACATACACGGGGGTTCGACACGTACAAGGGTGTACATACACGGGGGGGTTTGACACGTACACGGGTGTACATACACGGGGGGTTCAACACGTACACGGGTGTACATACACGGGTGGGGGTACGACTCGAACGTACACGGGTGTACATACACGGGGGAGGTTCGACACGTACACGGGTGTACATACACGGGGGGTACGACTAGAACGTACGGGGGCTGGGGGGGTACGACTCAGACGTACGGGGGCTGGGGGGTACGACTCAGACGTACGGGGGCTGGGCGGGGTTGGCGCGTACGTACGGGGGCTGGGGGGGTCAGCGCATATGTACGGGGGCTGGGCGGGTCGGTGCGTACATACGGGGCTGAGGGGGGGTTGGCGCGTATGCGGGCACATGTCTCCATGGTTGCTATGGGAGTTCGGTGTGGATGGTGTTTTTTCCATACGGTTGTAACATCGGACGCACGGGATGGATCGTGATTCCGCGGTCGGACTTCACTTTTCACATTTGTACGGTAAATCGTCCGTGGACGTGTCGGACACATTTTCCGACCCGAGGACGTGTGGGGAATAATTCCCAATGCGATTCGTATGGACTTTTTACCATGCGAATCGTAATTGGCAGTTTGTACGGCACTTGTACGATTCGTACGGTAAAAAGACCGGATACGAGTCGTACGGGGAATTTTTTTACCGGATCGTAATCCGCACCATAATCTTGCCAGACCTTTTATCAGTGGAATTCCTGGCAAATGATAATCATTTAAGGCCGGAACTTACTTCAACAATTTGGGGCACGGAGAAAACAATGTCCTTAATACTAACTTTCCCCAACATGTTTGAAAAATGGGGAATAACACTAAAGGGATATTGCACTTCTGGGTACCCTTATCATTGAGTGAGGGAGAGCTCAGGCTCCTACAGAAACTGACCCTGTTCACTCAAGGCCCAAGGAGAGACTCGGTTTGCAGAACAGAGGAGTTAATACAATTGGAGCCGCCGAGCGGGCACACTGGGATGGGAACCGTTCAGTGTTATATGCTTCAAGGATCCCAGTGACCTAATCATTTGAAAAAATGTGTCTGCCCATGGCTTTACACCCTCTATCGTGATACATTGCTGGGGACATAACTCTGTTACAGTTCCACCGCAAAAATGGAAAAAAATGTATATCAATGCGCCACAAGAGACTTAGTCAATTGCAGACCTTCCAGATGAAGGTTATACACATTACCAAACCATGGCTATGAAATCACAAGGCTGCAGATGACCTAAAGGGGACCTTGCAGTGTATATATCGCTTAGCCTAGATATCTCTACGAGAGACTACCCTCTGCAGACTAGGGTCTTCAAATTTTCAAATTTAGTTAATGGGCAACAAACGACAGACCTCCAGTTCTTTTATTCAATGTCTATGCTCACCCTAATGGAGCTTTTTGAAACAATAACCTCAATGATAATTGACTACAAGCAAGCCAACCCAACATGGGACATAATACTGACGTGGGGATTTCAACACAAATGTAATCAATATACTCCTGATGAAGATGAAGATGACATGTTGACACTGAGAATTCTTATTGGAACATACCGACGCAGTCAAGCCCAGTAGTCCCTAAAGCGAAAAAGATACCCACTTGACCTGTAATTCTTCTGTGCAGCCTACCAAGTGCTGTTGATTCTGTTCCTCGAGTAAAATAGTAATACATATACATGGTATTTTGTGCCACCTCTACAACCTGTCTTATGCTGATGAGATTGTGCTATTCAGTTTGACAAACGTGGGCCTACACAGATTAGGAAACGTACTGAAATCCTATGTCAAAACCAACAACCTCAAGGCGAATAAAACAAAAACTATGACTAGCAGTAATTGACCAGGGCTGGCAGCTACGTTCCTCCTAAATGACATTTTCTTGGATGACTGAAAGAAATTTCCCCTTTTTGACATGGCCTCCTCGCTTTTTGCCTTGTATTCGATGTAATTTTGACTGAAGATGCACTTGGTTTCTGCTAACCAGGTCCCCAGTGCCAAATCTCTTTCCTAAAACTATACAATTGTTTCCCCAATTGGCAATACCCTTAACACTCCCTGTATGCCCCTAGTAAGTGGTACATCTGGTACAAAGGGCAAGGAGGATAAAGAGGATCCCAAAGGGCTGCAGCATGTATTGTGCCACCCTAAGGGCCCCTCATACAGACTGCCACTGCAAGCTGCGTGCATTGGTGCAGACAAAAATGAAAACACAACATGGCACACAGCTCTGTGTGCTATGTGTGCAGATACTGCATGCAGTATAGGTATGTCACCCCTACAGCAAGACTTACAGCCCTAAGGCAGGGTACACTATACTATTTGTGTGGACATACCTGCATGAGCAGATATGCCCCTGTGCTGGCAGTTTGATTACTGCTAGTACAGGTGATCAGGGAAGCCATTTTAAAGTACATGTGCTGGATACTGGTCAAAAACCAGTTCCACAGCCACATGATGGCTTCAATGAAACCAAAGATATTTGGTATCAAACATCTTGTGTTCATACACCCACACTGATTCCAGTGATGGTTTATTAATAATACATGCACCTTGAGGGCACCTTAGAGGTGCCCCCTGAAAGCCTACCATTAACTAATGTGCTGGCTAACTGGTTCTGACAAGCCTGCCACCACAGAAAAGTTTTTGACCCCAGGGGGAGGGCCAACGCTCAGGAGGTCTGGAACAAAGTCTATTTGTCAGAGTGTGTTTTATACCCTTCCAACAGGATGACCTGCAAATTAGCATTCCAAGGCAGGGAGCTTCAAAGACCCAACCACCTTTGGTATGCAAACCTGGCTTCCCTCAAAGGTTAGGGAATGCTGAATTAGCAGGAAAACTAGTAGTCAGAGAGGAGTATTCACCCTCAGGCTAGTTCCACCCCTTAAGTGAACTAACCGGAGGTAGACACTGAAATTCAAAGACTTAGGAACACTGAGACAGAGTTATGGCCACTTCCCACTGGAAATGATTATATAGGGGACGTAGTGAACTCAGGGTTAACTAGTCCATTGGCTACTACCCTTCACTCCCCTAACACCAGGAAATCAGTTCCTGCTGACCTGACAGAAGAAGATGGACTCTAAATGGCCGCAAGAAGCAAGACTAGAAGACCAGCAACTGACTTGGTACCAACCCTGCTGGCCTGTATGCTGTCCTCGACAATTGCACCAAACATGACACGTCCTGTAGCTGCCTGTGCTGAAGTACTGGGTATTTTAGACCCAGCGGTGCAGGGGCACACACCCTATGACTTCGGGGTTTCACCCTGTTCCGGACCTACAGAAACACAGAGTCTTCTGGGTGAAGTCAAAGAATCGTTTATTGGCTGCAGACCAATGACAGGTATCCTAGAAGTACAACAGCGTGTATGTTCTCAGGAGACTGCTGAAAATCATAGCAACGGACTTCTCCTTAAGTACAAAATATCATGCTCCAGGCATACATTCCTTGGTTTACGATATGGTCATATAAAGGCATACATTACAAACGAAAAAGCAGAGTCATGATGACCATCCCACATTCCAGTTCGGCCAGCCCACAATGATTTACACAGGAAGGTTCAGATCCCATGTTTGAAGTAAATAGACCCCCCAATAAATATGAGCATCTCCTGTTTTGGGAAACAAGTCATAAAGCAAGAACAAGCAGGTGTGGGAGAGATTAGCCGGGGGATTGTGTAGAATGAAAGGGTTTTATGACGGGTCAAGCCCTGATACGAATCACAGGTGGAAGGAGGAAGGGGAGCTCGTGAGACCGGTTTGACCCGGGGCAGCAGAGCCAGCTGCCCAGGTCACAGAGAAGTCAGAGGGAAAGCCCGTGTACTGTGAGGCCCGTATTAACTCCATCATAGCCTATGTGAGGGCAATGACAAGATGGCCACTGCTTCCAAAATGGAACCCGCGTAGTTGAGCAGAATACGTGTACACAGTGCATTCGTAGCTAGAACGGCACATAAAGCACTCGTACGTGCCGCATTTACCATTTGCGGTTCGCTAATACCAAAATAGACAGAGGTAGGGCCCTGTCCCCTACGCGGTTCCGAATACCAAAGTACGACAGACCCTCCTTTTGCCCTTACATAGGCAATCACTATACTCATCTTAATCCGAGTCTAGGTCAATGTTCACGAAGTCATGGAGATGTTGCTGTAGCATCATCCTATTACTTAGCTCGTCCCTCGATACAGGTTTCCTTACACATAAGGTAGCACAGAGGCCACATATCGCAGGAGCACACTGTATGCATAGACAGAACAGGAAAAGAATGGCTAAGATCATTCCAATGACCATCAGAACTTTCCAACCCCAGGCAGATATCAATTCCCAGAACCATCCCATCAGTGACCAATCTCCCTTATCCACGTGTATGGCTTCAGATATTTTATGGAGTTTGGAGATGGCTTGATACACTGTTGGAGCATTATCTGGTATGAAAATGCAGCAACTGGATTGGATGACCTTGCATACCCCACCGCGGTCTGCAAGAATAACGTCTAGGACCATGCGGTTCTGCAAAGTCATAAGGCGATCCGCTTGGAGCTCAGCTGTCAAATTACTAAGGGCACCAGCCGTTACATTGACGGTGGATTCAATCACACGAGTCAGCTGTCTCAGGTTCCTACTATTGACCATAGGTCCCCAAAACGGCAGGAAACCCAGGAAAAAGTCTTCTGCTTCCTGACCGGCAGTGTCCTCCTTACTAATCACACCTCTCACAACTCTGGTCTTGTGATAGTCAGAGGCAGCAGTAAATGTCGGCGGTAGCAAGTTCGCAATATAACATGTGCCCGAGAAATCAGGGGGCAACCACGTATATGCTCGGTCATGACAGATGAAATATGTGCCCTTAGCAGCCAAAAACGCAGGGGAAAACTGTGACGGGAAAGTGTACGTTTCAGTACAGTCACTTCTTCCCAGTTGAGCCCTAGGGTTCTGACCATTACCCTGTAAGCAGAACCGACCCATGTGGGGTACGACCCAGATTGGAGATGAGATTTTTCGCTGTCTTTCACCCAGACTGATACTATACCCCGTCGCGTTCCATCCTACATAAGGTCTCAGCTCTTCTTTGGGAATGGACGAGTATGCATTAATATCCCTACTCATATCGGCAACTCCTTTCATCAAAGCCTTATTATTGGTGATGGGTCTGATGGAACGCGGTGGGCGAGGGGAGTATGTATCTAGGGCGTAGAGAAACATGGTTTGGAATGCCCATGACGATCCATTGTAACTGTACGGTAGCACCAGGTAGGCAATACCCTTGTTAGTGGTATGGGGCATTAACCCACAGACCCAGCAATTGGTCGTATTCATTACCAGTTGGTGCTGGTGCAAGAGTTGGATAAACGAGTTATTTACGAACTCTGATCGTCGGGTCTGTTCGTGCTCAGGCAAAGGGTGAAAAGAGTGAGAGGGGGCAGTAGAAAGAGATATAGGCTGTTGAGTGGGTGCAATGGGTTTTGGAGCAGAGAAAAACACACATCCTACAATAAACATCATGATACTACACAGTGTAACAAAGCACAAAAAGACAAAACATTTACTTTTTACAATTCTACACATCCTTGTTTGAGAGTTCATTTCCTCAATCGGTCTCTCCATCCTACAAAACTCCATCCTCTACTCGGGCCGCTCGCGGTGGATGAGTTTCTTCTGCTAAGGAGTACGCCTGTCAGTCCAGGGAAACGCCCTAGACCAACCAGAACCGTTGACCTAGCGTCTTCGGCCTGTACCCCAAAGTCTTGGCACCGCGACCCTGCGGCAGAACCCGGATGGTGGTTCGAAAAACAAAAATCAAGAAAGTCCTTCAGATGGGAGAGCAAAAAATGTCAAAAGGGAAATAATGAGGAAATCTTTATTTGTCCATGGGCCTAGGTCTCAAGTTATAGCGGAGACGGCCAGGTGCTGTTTGGTCTTGAAACAAAAGTTCAGGCTCAGTGGTGTCCAGTCGATTTGATGGCGGCACAGCTTCCTGCAGAATATTGTCACTCTCTTGGACTGAAGCTGTGTCTTTTAGGCGTGCGTCACTGAATGGTACAAAGCGAGGTACAATGTCTGTCTCTGAGTCGGCGATACCCTCGTTGACCCACTGGTCATATGGCAGAGGCAAGGGAACTACCTTGCAGTGAGTACCATGAATCCAGTGCTTCTTCCCTTTCACTCGCACTGCTGATCTTGTCGAAAGAAGAACAAGATGGGGGCCGATCCAGCGAGGTTCGTCGTTGCCCTTACGCTGGAAATTCCGGACCAGGACCCACGAGCCAGGGTTGATGGGGTGTCCAGGAGGTTCAGAGGCTTGGGGAAGAGTATCATGTACCTGTTGGTGCAAAACACGCAGTTTAACAGTCAAATCATACAGGTAATCGAGCAGTACTGGATGCTCTATTTCACTGAACTTCGTAGGCCTTGGCACACCCCATACGTTGGCCGGGCGGCCAAAGACTACTTCATAAGGACTAAGTCCCACTCGTGAGTGTATCGTCATTCTGGTGGACAAGAGTGCTAGAGGCAGAGCGTCAGGCCATTTAAGACCAGTGCTCGCCTGGATTTTGGCTAACTTGAGCTTTAAGGCTCCATTGTAGCGTTCAACTAGTCCAGCTGATTGGGGGTGATTTGCAGCGTGGAATTTCTGCCTTATGCCTAAACCTTCACATACATTCTTCATCACTTTACCCACAAACTCACTACCATTATCACACCATACCATTCTCGGCATCCCAAACCTGGGGAAAAACTCCTTCACAAGGGCTTTGGCTGTGGATAGGGCAGTGTTATCTTTCAGAGGATAAGCCTCTACCCATTTGGAAAAAGCACAAACAACCACCAATACATATTTCAGGTTGTTGCATCTTTCCATGTGAATAAAGTCCAGCTGCAAAACTTCGAATGGACATGATGGGGGTGCAAAGTGACCGGCCGGAGTTGGGGTTCCCCTACCAGGGTTGTACTTCAAGCATACTATGCAATTCTTGACCACATTCTCTGCACACTTGGGAATCCCAACATTCTGCCATACTGGAGCCAACAACTTACAGATACCTTTCGTACTGATATGCGCCATTCCATGTGCCATAGTAACCACTGGAAGCACATATGCATCAGGCAACAACCATCGTCTATGTTCTGTCAGGTCAATCCAACAACCATTCTCATCCAACTTACCCATACTCTCTCTCCACTTGCTTAACTCTTCTTCTGTAGCTTCAGCCTGAAGCGACTTCACACTCTCTATTGTGTTCTCATACATTCCCACATCATTAACCCATCTTGCGGGGCCTGCAACATACATTCTAGTCTTCACATTCTGTGCTGTCTCTCTCGCGGTCTCATCAGCGAACGCATTCCCACGTCCAACATCATCTGTGACTTTCCTATGCGCACTGCATTTCATGATCGCAACTTGCAAAGGTAGGGTCAGTGACTCAAGGAGATCATTCACCAACTTGCCATTCTGAATTTTAGCTCCATGCGACGTCAGGAACCCACGCTCTTTCCACAAACGCCCAAAATTATGAGCCACACCAAAGGCGTACTGGCTATCTGTGTATATGTTCACTCTCATTCCTTCAGACAACACACATGCTCTCGTGAGGGCGATCAATTCTGCTGCTTGGGCCGAATTATGTGGCACTCGTGCAGTTTCCACGACCGTATGTAAAGTCGTGATAGCATATGCAGCAGTCGTGTCACCATTAGGGAGCTTGAAACATGACCCATCTACCCATAAAGTGCCATCACATTCAGTCAGGGGAGTATCTTTGAGATCTACTCTCCCTTTCGTCTCTTCTTCTGTCCTGAACAGACAGTCATGTTGCTCAATCTCATCTGAGTCTGCTGGAATCGGCAATAATGTGGCTGGATTCAGCGTATTGCATCTTTTTATGTGTATGTGATTCGCTAACAGTGTGAGTTCATACCCTGATAATCGCGCACTAGTCAAGTGTTGTGTCTTGGTTCTATTTAATAATGTGTCTACAGCGTGTGGAACCATGACAATCAATGTGTTGTCCATTACCAGACCAGCAGATTGTCGGATAGACATCGCTGCAGCAGCTGTCGCTCTCAGACAGCTTGGCAATGCCCTCGCTACAGGGTCCAAGGTGGATGAAAAATACGCGCATGGGCGCGGTCTGTCGCCAAAAGGCTGTGTTAACACTGACAACGCACATCCATCTTTCTCGTAAACATACAATGTAAAAGGCTTGCTATAGTCAGGAGTGCCCAACACAGGAGCTGAACATAATGCATTGCGTAATTCCACAAAACTTTTCTGACACTCTTCAGACCATGGGATAGGATTCGGTGTGTCTTTGCATGTTAATGCTAATAAAGGTTTTGCCAACAAAGAAAAACTAGGGATCCAATGCCTACAGTATGAGGTGATGCCCAAGAAAGCACGCACTTCTCTCTGTGTCTTTGGCACACTCAACTGTGCAATGGCTTGAATTCTTTCTGGGGTCAGTCTCCTTCCCTCCTTCGATAAGAGATGACCTAAGTAGGTCACTTCTTGTCGACAATATTGCAGCTTAGAGAGAGACACTTTGTGATGGTAAGCGGATAAATGGCGCAACAGTGACAATGTGGCTCCTTTACAGATCTTTTCAGTATCCGCAGCGATCAGTAAATCGTCCACGTACTGGATCAGGATAGCGCCACTAGGTAAAACAAGTGCATCAAGCTGCGCTTTCAAAGCTTGACTGTATATGGATGGACTCTCGCAGTAGCCTTGGGGAGCGCGTTTGAAGCGGAAGCTTCGGCCTCCCAGACTAAAACCAAAAATGTCTCTGCTCTCTTCTGCAATTGGGATACTAAAGAAAGCATTCTTTAAATCGATCACTGAAAACCATGCAGCAGAGGCTGGAATCATCGTTAACAAGGCAGTTATATCAGGGACAACCGGAAACTGAGGCACAACAATCTTATTAACCTCTCTAAGATCAATCACAAATCTGTAAACAGGTGGCTGTGAAGGGTCCGTTCGTTTTAAGACAGGTAAAATCGGACTATTGCAAACGTTGCCTCTTGTCTCTTCAATCACACCCTTATTAATCAAGTCGCTGACAATGTCTAACAATGCTTTCTGGCCTTCATTAGAGATCTTGTACTGGGGAATACGTGGCAGTCTGACATTAGCCTTTAAAGTCACCACATATGGTGGTATTTCCAAGAGGCCCACATCATTGGGACCAGTAGCCCAAAGGGCATCCGGAAGGGATGACAATTCAGGTGGCATCGTGTTTTTAAACAAATACATTGGAGAAACCACTTGCTTGCCTAATGTAAGTTGTACTCCTGAAGGAGAACAATACAGTGTAGCGTGCAATCTTTTCAACAAATCTAATCCCAGCAAATTCTCACCACAACCTGTTGTCAGGATCAGGGGCGCTTTCAGCTCGCAAGGTCCAACGGAAAGTGACATGGGACTGGAAATCGGGTTCCTAACCGGGGCGCCAGAAAAACCTACTGAAACATTTATATCGCCAGACAAAGGTGCGCCAGGGAGTTTGGAATGCATGATTGAACTCTTTGCAGCACCAGTGTCTAGCAGAAAAGGCTCCGTTACATTTGCTGTAGTCACCTCAACATACGGTCCACTCTGATCCACTGGCACTGAAACAACTCCCTCTCTCTGTCTATGGCTATCCTAGTAATCATTATTCTCTGCATCACCATCTTCTGCATAATAATCATTATTGTAATACTGAGCCGTATTACTAGTCGCATTAGCTTGCTGATCAAAACTATTAATGGCGCTTTGGGGCGGAAGAGGACGCGCGTTTTGGGGAACACTCCCACGCCCTCTGCCTCTAGGAGCTTGCTGACCACCTCTACCTCTTGCGCCATACGCATTACCGTTCCGTTGCATTAATTTAGGACAACTATATTTAAAATGACCTTCCTCTTTGCAGTATGAACATTGGTTGGGACCTACAGGGACACGTGGTTGATAATACCCATTCATTTGCTGATTAGTCTGAAATTGTTGGGGTTGGTGATAGACACCTTGGGGTTGTCTATAATTATTACCGCCGCCACTTGGTGGATAGGCCTGCTGTAAAAGGACCTTTGTCTTTAGTTCCTTCGTTTTCTTCTCCGTTCTATCTTTCTCGTCTTTATCTCTGTTCTCATAATACTGTGCAGTAGCCAGTATTTGCGCTGAAGAAGAAACAGCCCAAGAACTCTCTGAATCTTTCAACTTTTTACACAGGTCAGGGAGTAAATTCTGCACAAACTTATCCACAAACAACCGTTGGCCACCCTCAGTACTCATATCTTGCCCACTGTGGTCAATAAACGTTTCCTCAAACCTAGTAAAGAAGTCTGACACTGTCTCATCTTTCTTTTGTTTACATGCAGATAACTTGTCCCAATTTACGCGCATCGCAGGCATTATTGTCTTCATATACGTGATGATTCTACCAGGCAATTCAGCTACTAAAGGTTCTGGTTTCGCACCACCCGTTTGTCTAGCATCAGCAGCAACAATGTTAGCCCAGGTATCCCCTAGTTCTGCATTGTGATCTACATTACGAATTGATCCCCATAGAGGCTGTGGAACAACATTACCAAACAACATGTCTATGTCGGCCAGATTCATAATGCATGACCCTGCCGTCTGTGACAACTCTTTATAATAACCTGCTGGGTTTTTACGGGGATCAGGCAAGGACTGCTTAAGTGCTAACACCTCAGAGCGCTTCCATGGAACATGCACCCAAACACGTTGGAAATGCGCTGGCACAGCGGGGTTATTGCCGACAGCTGCAACTGCTTCTTTCCATACCGGGGGAACTTCTCTCATAGGGTATTGTCGCGCTTTTGCCTTTTTCCCCACAAGGACCTCTTGTTCAAACAATGACTGTTGGCAATCGTCATTCCTTAAGGACAATACAACCGCAACTGCTTTATCTACTTCGCGGTCCACAATTATACCAGTTCCAAAATCGAACCTCACTCTACACAATTCCTGCGGGTTCGGATTTCTACCACTATCCTCCAATTCTTCACAGAGAATTTCGCACATTTTCTCGAATACATATCTCTGTTTCGGGGCATCCCATTGATGGAAAGTGTTAACAACCGATTCCACATCATACAGTGAAGGAAAAACGATCCATCTACGCGCCATGTGATCTATTACCTTTTTCTCATCGGGGTTAGGCAATTGGCTGCGCAACTGCTTACGCTGTACACCAGGAGTTGCACCAGATGACCCAAAGAGAGGCGACATTAATGTAGTAACCACATTGGCTAAACGCTGTCGCGCTGAAGGAGAAGCTGAGGCGAGAACAGGGGGAAAAACAGAGGGAAGAAAAGAGGATGTAGAGACAGGTACTGGAGTGGTAGAAGGAAGAGCGTTAGGGGAGGCAGTTACTGAATTAAGCAAAGTCGCAGGAAGTGCGGGGGTAGTTGGAAGCACTACCGGAGGCGCTTGAGAGGACTGCGCTACAGGAATAGGAACTGGTTGCAAAGCAACTGGCGGTTGCGGCAAGGCTTGCAGTATATGCACTGGAGGTGGCATATTTACAAGCTGGGGAGGCGCCGTGGCAGTTTGAGCATACGGGGGTGGCGAACTCAACAAATGCGACATTAAGGGATCTTTCTCCTTTTTTTCTGACTCATCCTGCTTAGAATGTGGCAAAGCTGGGTAACATTTGTCAATCCCTAACTTACGCTGCCTGTGCAATTGCTCATTCATTTGCTCCTCTTCATTATCTTTAAATTGTACAGCTGCTTGCATTACTGACATACCTCTCTCTCTCTTATTCTTTTTCGCTAGCTTAATTTCCTTCTGTTTGGCTTCCTTTCGCCATAAGCGAAAAGAGTCAAACATCGCCGGCCGGGCTTTCTTCTTAAACAATTTAATTTCCAGGTTATCTAAAATATCGGTATCAAAACTACCATTTTGGGGCCATTTTAAAACACCGTCTTTCCGGGTGTAGTGGATCCACACTTCGTTATATGCAATGGGGCCTACGCCATGTTTCACATAGAGCTCATAAGTTGGAGTTCCAACCGGAGGAACCGGACATGATTCTTCCAGCTGGAAATCTTTTCCACAACCCAAACAGAATAATCTACCAAATAGTCCAGAACCAGGCATCTTCGCTCACTAGTCTAGATCCAAACGTCAAAGGATTATCGATTACGATATTCTCGTGAATACACGAGTCCTCTGGCTTTGGGGTTTGCAAACACCAAATCACCAATTACCAAATCAAATCAAACGATCCCGAGGGAGACCAAAACAAATGGGAGACGCTCCACTTATACTTAACTGAATATTGCTGATCGATGACGTCACCAGAAGACTCTCTCGATTGTTTCGCTCTCTCAAACTCGTCAAGGGTCCAAAACAGGTCGATTAATCAGGGCAGCAGTCCTTCGTAGCCGTCGGGACGCGGAGAACCTCGCAGAAAAGACTTTCGGACCACGTCGACATGCAGGGGTCGATGAAGTGGCGGCCTTCCTCCGGAATTTCCACACGAAGCTCCTCACGAACCTCTGGCTTGGACTGGTACCGCTGAAATCGGCCCGAGTTGGGCGCCAAACTGAAGTACTGGGTATTTTAGACCCAGCGGTGCAGGGGCACACACCCTATGACTTCGGGGTTTCACCCTGTTCCGGACCTACAGAAACACAGAGTCTTCTGGGTGAAGTCAAAGAATCGTTTATTGGCTGCAGACCAATGACAGGTATCCTAGAAGTACAACAGCGTGTATGTTCTCAGGAGACTGCTGAAAATCATAGCAACGGACTTCTCCTTAAGTACAAAATATCATGCTCCAGGCATACATTCCTTGGTTTACGATATGGTCATATAAAGGCATACATTACAAACGAAAAAGCAGAGTCATGATGACCATCCCACATTCCAGTTCGGCCAGCCCACAATGATTTACACAGGAAGGTTCAGATCCCATGTTTGAAGTAAATAGACCCCCCAATAAATATGAGCATCTCCTGTTTTGGGAAACAAGTCATAAAGCAAGAACAAGCAGGTGTGGGAGAGATTAGCCGGGGGATTGTGTAGAATGAAAGGGTTTTATGACGGGTCAAGCCCTGATACGAATCACAGGTGGAAGGAGGAAGGGGAGCTCGTGAGACCGGTTTGACCCGGGGCAGCAGAGCCAGCTGCCCAGGTCACAGAGAAGTCAGAGGGAAAGCCCGTGTACTGTGAGGCCCGTATTAACTCCATCATAGCCTATGTGAGGGCAATGACAAGATGGCCACTGCTTCCAAAATGGAACCCGCGTAGTTGAGCAGAATACGTGTACACAGTGCATTCGTAGCTAGAACGGCACATAAAGCACTCGTACGTGCCGCATTTACCATTTGCGGTTCGCTAATACCAAAATAGACAGAGGTAGGGCCCTGTCCCCTACGCGGTTCCGAATACCAAAGTACGACAGTGCCTCCAAAAACCTGGGAGGACTTCTAGCCTTCGCCCAAGACCCAGGAACTCCCATGGAGTTGCAGAGCTGCTGCCCTGCACCCTGCAGTCACCCCAAGAGACTTGTGAGGAGTCCGGACCACCGAAACCCGACACCAAAATCATCACTGCACCTGAGCCGCCTAGACCGAGTTGAAGGGGGCCATCGGTGCCAGCATGGTCCACAGATCCTTAAAAAATTAAGCCCACCTTGGGTTTGCCAACTCTAAACTTCCCAATGTAGCTTGCCGCCTCTTTGTGCAGGCTGCCTCTACTGCAAGTGTCTCCGTGATGAAAACCCGATCCCTCAAAACACCCCTGCACCCGGCCGTCCCGGCAGGTGGAGAAGAGGAACAAGGGTATCCCCATGTCCCAGAGCTTCGTGAGACCTGAGAACATTTGGGTGCCGATCACGATCCTGTAAAAACCGGGTACGAACCGTCGGACGGAGCATATTCTCCGTCCGACGCGTACCCGGTCGTCAAAATCTACCAACATGGAATTACGATTCGCACGGAAACACCATTTCCGTACGAATCGTACAAAACCCAGACCGAACAAAATAAACATACAAATGCGATCCGGGAAAGCGCCGACCTGACGTCGGGACGCACGCAGCCTGCCATTCACGAACCAGGAATTACGATTCGCACCGACGTCATCCCGCACGGTGAATATTTTCCGGCTGCCAAAAACTGCCGGGAAATCAGGACGACGTGAACAAGGAGTACCAGTACGCGACGGACAGACAGGACGACGCGAACAAGGAGTACCCGTACGCGACGGACAGACATGGACCCGAGCCTACGTGTCATCCCGGCCCTCATAGCAGTCGACCTCCTCTACAGGTTACGACGCAGACGCCGCAGAAGGCCAGAACAACTAAGGGAGGGGGAAAGGGGGGGGGTGGCAGGACCAGGGCAGGCCACAAAACCCCCACCAAAGTCACACAGCACACATGCCCTGGACATACCTGACCCTCAGGCCCTGGTCACTACGAGGGGGTGGGGGCGTGTCCAGCTAAGCCAGCGACCGCCACAACGGAAGTTCTTGATGACGCGAACTGGCAACACAACCAGACAGGTACGTCCCGTACCCACGCCTTAAGAGCGTGGGTACGAGTCGTACCACGCCCACACATACGTCACCCCAACAATGGCGGGACGGCTCGTACCCACGTGGCAAAGGCCTGGGTACGGGCCGCACAAGCATCACATAGCGTGGGGACGGATATGTACGGACCGTACCCCCACCCCGTATGCATGGAGCGTACCCCCAACCCCAACAGTGTAAGTACGACACGTACCCCCACCCGCGTATGCAAGGAGCGTACCCCCCATGCCAACATTGTACGTACGACCCGTGCCCTCACCCGCGGACGTATGGAGCGTACCCCCCACCCCAACAGTGTAAGTACGACCCGTACCCCCACCCGCGTATGCAAGGAGCGTACCCCCCATGCCAACAGTGTAAGTACGACACGTACCCCCACCCGCGTATGCAAGGAGCGTACCCCCAACCCCAACAGTGTAACTACGACACGTACCCCCACCCGCGTATGTATGGAGCATACCCCCATGCCAACAGTGTACGTACGACCCGTACCCCCACCCGCGTATGCAAGGAGCGTACCCCACATGCCAACAGTGTAAGTACGACACGTACCCCCACCCGCATATGCAAGGAGCGTACCCCCCATGCCAACATTGTACGTACGACCCGTACCCTCACCCGCGGACGTATGGAGCGTACCCTCCACCCCAACAGTGTAAGTACGACCCGTACCCCCACCCGCGTATGCAAGGAGCGTACCCCCATGCCAACAGTGTAAGTACGACACGTACCCCCACCCGCGTATACAAGGAGCGTACCCCCAACCCCAACAGTGTAAGTACGACACGTACCCCCACCCGCGTATGCATGGAGCGTACCCCCCATGCCAACAGTGTACGTACGACCCGTACCCCCACCCGCGTATGCAAGGAGCGTACCCCCCATGCCAACAGTGTAAGTACGACACGTACCCCCACCTCGAATGCATGGAGCGTACCCACATCCACGTATGTCATGAGCGTACATATTGTGAAATAGGAGAGGTGGGTGCAGAGTCCTCCCAGCAGTGCCCTGAGACAGGAGGGGTGGGTGCAGAGTCCTCCCAGCAGTGCCCAGAGACAGGAGGGGTGGGTGCAGAGTCCTCCCAGCAGTGCCCAGACATGAGAGGGGTGTGTGCAGAGTCCTCCCAGCAGTGCCCAGAGACAGGAGGGGTGGGTGCAGAGTCCTCCCAGCAGTGCCCAGACATGAGAGGGGTGTGTGCAGAGTCCTCCCAGCAGTGCCCAGACACAGGAGGGGGTGTGCAGAGTCCTCCCAGCAGTGCCCAGACATGAGAGGGGTGTGTGCAGAGTCCTCCCAGCAGTGCCCTGAGACAGGAGGGGTGGGTGCCTATCACTCCCAGCAGTGCCCTGAGACAGGAGGGGTGTGTGCAGAGTCCTCCCAGCAGTGCCCAGACATGAGAGGGGTGTGTGCAGAGTCCTCCCAGCAGTGCCCAGAGACAGGAGGGGTGGGGGCCAATCACTCCCAGCAGTGCCCTGAGACAGGAGGGGTGGGTGCCTATCACTCCCAGCAGTGCCCTGAGACAGGAGGGGTGTGTGCAGAGTCCTCCCAGCAGTGCCCTGAGACAGGAGGGGTGTGTGCAGAGTCCTCCCAGCAGTGCCCTGAGACAGGAGGGGTGTGTGCCTAACACTCCCAGCAGTGCCCAGAGACAGGAGGGGTGGGGGCCTATCACTCCCAGCAGTGCCCTGAGACAGGAGGGGTGGGTACCTATCACTCCCAGCAGTGCCCTGAGACAGGAAGGGTGTGTGCAGAGTCCTCCCAGCAGTGCCCTGAGACAGGAGGGGTGGGTGCCTAACACTCCCAGCAGTGCCCATGGAACGCAAAGGGTGGAGTAGCCACAGATACCATGCCCACAAATGTCAGTCAGGTGCACAAAGACCCTGCAGTACATGTACCACATGTGTGCGAGGCTGGGAGTATACGCATGCATAGGGCCAAAAAGAAAACATGTACACATGAAGTCATGTCAATAGTCCACATACACAAGTACAATGACTACCAAGGATGCCACGAATGATGCAGGTGGAGAATGGCTCAGCATGCATGTGCAAAGTTGAAGGACTCCATCACACACCCAGCTAATGTACACACAGCTCGGCGCTAAATATTGGGAACACCCTGCAGGGAAGAAGTCAGGGGACACAGAGGAAGGAAAACACCTTGGGACAATTGCAACATGCAGCAACTGCTTACATGAATTGAGAAAGCTAGCTAACACCGTGTGATGGCACACAGATCCCATGGTCCCCCCTATGAGCAGCACACTACTACATTTCCCACACACCCAACACATGAACACCACCCACAACCATGTAGCAGCCCCACCGACAGCAATGCCAGCAAAGCAGGAGTGTTCCAAGGGCAAAAAATAAATTGCTTTATTCAGCATGATCCAAAAACTGGTATGTAGTAAGTTCAATATTTACAAAGCCCATAGGGCAGTCCAGGAGTCACAGCTGGATGGGGGACACAGTGGGATGCGTGTCCCCTAGCTTGCCTGCACAGTTACAAGCCGTTGTCTTCCACAGGGGTGAGGGCATCAAGTGGGGGGGAAGGAACAGGCACCGCAGGGACAGGAGGGCGAAGGGTAGGCGACGTGGGTGCAGGGATGGAGGACTCCACCACAGGGGGTGGGGCAGGGCCAAAGGTGGATTCTAGGAGCGCGCTGCACACCTCGGCAAGGTCCTCCAGGGACTCCCCTGCACCCGAAGGAACCACAGGCCCCAAGGAGGGGGGGGGGGTCAGAGGGATGGGTCGCAGTGCCACTGGGGGAGAGTGTGGACAGGGGGGGCGACTCAACCACCCTGACCGAAGACTTCCTTGACCGCTTGCGTGGTGGCGTCACTGTGGGGCTCAGGGACAGAGCGGCCATGAAGGAGTCTTTGGGGGAGATGTGGCCAGGAGAGCTGAGGGGAGGGGATTTGGAGGGAGTGGATTGGGTGGAATGCGGATTCCCACTCTGGCTGCGTGTCACACGTTTGCCCCCCGACCCAGTGGGTGTGCCTACTTCACCCTGTGTGTGCGTGTCAGGAGGTGTGCGGCGGACCTTCCCTGCTGGTGTGGTGCCTGTGTCTGTTGTGGTGGGTGCATGCTTACGTCTGTGTGTATGTGGGACAGGCATGGGAGTGGGATCTGTAGAAGGAGCAGGGGTAGGGGGTGGGACGTAGCGCTGCAGGAGACCCACTGCTGCAGTCAGTGTGGAGTCTATGGACCTCAGCAAGTTGCGTTGGTCAGCCTGCGATGAATGAATGCCCTCCAAGTATGCCTCCATGTTGTTGAGGACCTGGCTGTGGGCATGGAGGACATTAAGGATCACAGTCTGACCAATCTGCAACTGCCGCTGGATGTCCACAGACTCAGCATTGGCGGCAGCAGTGGAGACAGGGGCAGAGGGTGCGGTGCCTGGCAGGAAGGAGACATGTGGTGACCGGGCACGTTGGGAAGGGACACGAGCAAGTGGGAGGCGGCTGATGCCAATGGAGGGGGCGGTGCCAGATGTAGGGCTGCTGTCAGATGGTGGTGCAGCCACCGCCCACTCGGAGAGATCATCCTCGGACCCGTCAGCTTCATACTCTGTTGTGCCAGTCGACAGGTCCCCGGGTTCACTCTCCTCCGCCTCTGTCCCACTCGCAGTGCCAGGCACGATGCCACCACTGGCACTGGTGCTCGGTCCCTCCGCGCCGTCTGTGTCCATGTCTCCCTCCGTGTCCCCCGACGATGCTGTGGGCAGGGTGAAGAGACTGAAATTAATCATACACCAGTATACATATGTCACATGAGTCTAATCTACTTAGGTCACAGTGCATAGCCTGAAACAAAGGAAGAGTTACAACTACAAAACAAGGTACATATGTAGGCTAAACCAGATTGGTCGCACACTGCTACACCTACCAGGCGTGTTCCCCCAATGAAAATGGTCCCTGAAGGTCAGCGTCGGCGGATACACCTATGCTCGAGTGTGAATGCAAGTATGCGTGGCGTGTGCCATCCCTGGACACGTGTTTCGAGGTAGTTGCCTCTCGTCAGCAGGGAGTAGGAAAATGTGTGGGGTTGCTGTGTAAGCTGCTAAAATCGTATCAGGTCTAGTACCTCTCGTAGCGCGCAGGTGCGTAACCATGAGTCCGTCGACTCCACCGGCTCAAGGGAGCCTGAATATAAAGCTAAACCAGATTGGTCGCACACTGCTACACCTACCAGGCGTGTTCCCCCAATGAAAATGGTCCCTGAAGGTCAGCGTCGGCGGATACATCTATGCTCGAGTGTGAATGCAAGTATGCGTGGCGTGTGCCATCCCTGGACACGTGTTTCGAGGTAGTTGCCTCTCGTCAGCAGGGAGTAGGAAAATGTGTGGGGTTGCTGTGTAAGCTGCTAAAATCGTATCAGGTCTAGTACCTCTCGTAGCGCGCAGGTGCGTAACCATGAGTCCGTCGACTCCACCGGCTCAAGGGAGCCTGAATATAAAGCTAAACCAGATTGGTCGCACACTGCTACACCTACCAGGCGTGTTCCCCCAATGAAAATGGTCCCTGAAGGTCAGCGTCGGCGGATACACCTATGCTCGAGTGTGAATGCAAGTATGCGTGGCGTGTGCCATCCCTGGACACGTGTTTCGAGGTAGTTGCCTCTCGTCAGCAGGGAGTAGGAAAATGTGTGGGGTTGCTGTGTAAGCTGCTAAAATCGTATCAGGTCTAGTACCTCTCGTAGCGCGCAGGTGCGTAACCATGAGTCCGTCGACTCCACCGGCTCAAGGGAGCCTGAATATAAAGCTAAACCAGATTGGTCGCACACTGCTACACCTACCAGGCGTGTTCCCCCAATGAAAATGGTCCCTGAAGGTCAGCGTCGGCGGATACACCTATGCTCGAGTGTGAATGCAAGTATGCGTGGCGTGTGCCATCCCTGGACACGTGTTTCGAGGTAGTTGCCTCTCGTCAGCAGGGAGTAGGAAAATGTGTGGGGTTGCTGTGTAAGCTGCTAAAATCGTATCAGGTCTAGTACCTCTCGTAGCGCGCAGGTGCGTAACCATGAGTCCGTCGACTCCACCGGCTCAAGGGAGCCTGAATATAAAGCTAAACCAGATTGGTCGCACACTGCTACACCTACCAGGCGTGTTCCCCCAATGAAAATGGTCCCTGAAGGTCAGCGTCGGCGGATACACCTATGCTCGAGTGTGAATGCAAGTATGCGTGGCGTGTGCCATCCCTGGACACGTGTTTCGAGGTAGTTGCCTCTCGTCAGCAGGGAGTAGGAAAATGTGTGGGGTTGCTGTGTAAGCTGCTAAAATCGTATCAGGTCTAGTACCTCTCGTAGCGCGCAGGTGCGTAACCATGAGTCCGTCGACTCCACCGGCTCAAGGGAGCCTGAATATAAAGCTAAACCAGATTGGTCGCACACTGCTACACCTACCAGGCGTGTTCCCCCAATGAAAATGGTCCCTGAAGGTCAGCGTCGGCGGATACACCTATGCTCGAGTGTGAATGCAAGTATGCGTGGCGTGTGCCATCCCTGGACACGTGTTTCGAGGTAGTTGCCTCTCGTCAGCAGGGAGTAGGAAAATGTGTGGGGTTGCTGTGTAAGCTGCTAAAATCGTATCAGGTCTAGTACCTCTCGTAGCGCGCAGGTGCGTAACCATGAGTCCGTCGACTCCACCGGCTCAAGGGAGCCTGAATATAAAGCTAAACCAGATTGGTCGCACACTGCTACACCTACCAGGCGTGTTCCCCCAATGAAAATGGTCCCTGAAGGTCAGCGTCGGCGGATACACCTATGCTCGAGTGTGAATGCAAGTATGCGTGGCGTGTGCCATCCCTGGACACGTGTTTCGAGGTAGTTGCCTCTCGTCAGCAGGGAGTAGGAAAATGTGTGGGGTTGCTGTGTAAGCTGCTAAAATCGTATCAGGTCTAGTACCTCTCGTAGCGCGCAGGTGCGTAACCATGAGTCCGTCGACTCCACCGGCTCAAGGGAGCCTGAATATAAAGCTAAACCAGATTGGTCGCACACTGCTACACCTACCAGGCGTGTTCCCCCAATGAAAATGGTCCCTGAAGGTCAGCGTCGGCGGATACACCTATGCTCGAGTGTGAATGCAAGTATGCGTGGCGTGTGCCATCCCTGGACACGTGTTTCGAGGTAGTTGCCTCTCGTCAGCAGGGAGTAGGAAAATGTGTGGGGTTGCTGTGTAAGCTGCTAAAATCGTATCAGGTCTAGTACCTCTCGTAGCGCGCAGGTGCGTAACCATGAGTCCGTCGACTCCACCGGCTCAAGGGAGCCTGAATATAAAGCTAAACCAGATTGGTCGCACACTGCTACACCTACCAGGCGTGTTCCCCCAATGAAAATGGTCCCTGAAGGTCAGCGTCGGCGGATACACCTATGCTCGAGTGTGAATGCAAGTATGCGTGGCGTGTGCCATCCCTGGACACGTGTTTCGAGGTAGTTGCCTCTCGTCAGCAGGGAGTAGGAAAATGTGTGGGGTTGCTGTGTAAGCTGCTAAAATCGTATCAGGTCTAGTACCTCTCGTAGCGCGCAGGTGCGTAACCATGAGTCCGTCGACTCCACCGGCTCAAGGGAGCCTGAATATAAAGCTAAACCAGATTGGTCGCACACTGCTACACCTACCAGGCGTGTTCCCCCAATGAAAATGGTCCCTGAAGGTCAGCGTCGGCGGATACACCTATGCTCGAGTGTGAATGCAAGTATGCGTGGCGTGTGCCATCCCTGGACACGTGTTTCGAGGTAGTTGCCTCTCGTCAGCAGGGAGTAGGAAAATGTGTGGGGTTGCTGTGTAAGCTGCTAAAATCGTATCAGGTCTAGTACCTCTCGTAGCGCGCAGGTGCGTAACCATGAGTCCGTCGACTCCACCGGCTCAAGGGAGCCTGAATATAAAGCTAAACCAGATTGGTCGCACACTGCTACACCTACCAGGCGTGTTCCCCCAATGAAAATGGTCCCTGAAGGTCAGCGTCGGCGGATACACGTATGCTCGAGTGTGAATGCAAGTATGCGTGGCGTGTGCCATCCCTGGACACGTGTTTCGAGGTAGTTGCCTTTCGTCGTGACGAGCTCCTGGACGACGCACCTGCGTGCCTGTGCGGGCAACAAGGCCTTTGACGGTTGTTTGGCGGCCCTCTTTTCCACCCCTAACTATTTTCTCTACTGAGGAGGGAAGTTATCCCGAAACCCGAGCCATGTCTCGGGCGATATTCTAAAACCCGGGACATGTATCGGGTCTAGAGATCATCAGTCCAACAAGTACTTACTTGCACCCACTGGGGTGAACCACTCAAGAACTTCGTGTTAGAGATCATCAGTTCAACAAGTACTTACTTGCACCCATTGGGGTGAACCACTCAAGAACTCCATGTACCAGCTTCCCCAGGGGCGACCCGGAGGAGGGGCTAGCGGAGTGCGGTCCATTGCGATTGTTTCTACAAATATGGCTCCCTTGAGCTTTGAGCTGACGAGCTCCTGGACGACGCACCTGCGTGCCTGTGCGGGCAACAAGGCCTTTGACGGTTGTTTGGCGGCCCTCTTTTCCACCCCTAACTATTTTCTCTACTGAGGAGGGAAGTTATCCCGAAACCCGAGCCATGTCTCGGGCGATATTCTAAAACCCGGGACATGTATCGGGTCTAGAGATCATCAGTCCAACAAGTACTTACTTGCACCCACTGGGGTGAACCACTCAAGAACTTCGTGTTAGAGATCATCAGTTCAACAAGTACTTACTTGCACCCATTGGGGTGAACCACTCAAGAACTCCATGTACCAGCTTCCCCAGGGGCGACCCGGAGGAGGGGCTAGCGGAGTGCGGTCCATTGCGATTGTTTCTACAAATATGGCTCCCTTGAGCTTTGAGCTGACGAGCTCCTGGACGACGCACCTGCGTGCCTGTGCGGGCAACAAGGCCTTTGACGGTTGTTTGGCGGCCCTCTTTTCCACCCCTAACTATTTTCTCTACTGAGGAGGGAAGTTATCCCGAAACCCGAGCCATGTCTCGGGCGATATTCTAAAACCCGGGACATGTATCGGGTCTAGAGATCATCAGTCCAACAAGTACTTACTTGCACCCACTGGGGTGAACCACTCAAGAACTTCGTGTTAGAGATCATCAGTTCAACAAGTACTTACTTGCACCCATTGGGGTGAACCACTCAAGAACTCCATGTACCAGCTTCCCCAGGGGCGACCCGGAGGAGGGGCTAGCGGAGTGCGGTCCATTGCGATTGTTTCTACAAATATGGCTCCCTTGAGCTTTGAGCTGACGAGCTCCTGGACGACGCACCTGCGTGCCTGTGCGGGCAACAAGGCCTTTGACGGTTGTTTGGCGGCCCTCTTTTCCACCCCTAACTATTTTCTCTACTGAGGAGGGAAGTTATCCCGAAACCCGAGCCATGTCTCGGGCGATATTCTAAAACCCGGGACATGTATCGGGTCTAGAGATCATCAGTCCAACAAGTACTTACTTGCACCCACTGGGGTGAACCACTCAAGAACTTCGTGTTAGAGATCATCAGTTCAACAAGTACTTACTTGCACCCATTGGGGTGAACCACTCAAGAAC